>NC_089493.1:50700984-60700984 GCF_036850765.1 Saccopteryx bilineata
ACAAAAACACTTTTAGACATGCAAAGAAGCAAAAAAATGTAAATTAAGAGGTCAGTAGAAGCAGACCTACATATGGCTCACATGTTGTAATTAGCTAAAAAGAAATTTAAAACAGGTATAAAAAATAAAATGGAGAACCTATAGGAAAATGTGGACAAAATGGGTGAACAGACAGAGAATGGAAAAAATTTTTTTAAAGAAATCAGATAGAATGTCCGGAATTATAGAAACTCTAGATGCATAACCTAAATCTAATCATGAGAAATATTCAGGGAACTCAGACTGACATTTTACAAAATACTAGCCCTATGATCTTTAAAAGTGTCAAAGCCATGAAAGTCAAGAAACATGAAAACCTATTTTCTAATTTTTGGCACACAGATCCTGTATATCTTTTTATATATTAATACCTATCATAATCATTTATCACCATAATGCATATTATACCACCATCAAAATTATTTTCAAAAATATGTAGAAAACTTCATGATATAATATTAATTTTTAAAAGGCTTAAAACCTCAATGTATAAGATCTTAAAATTTTATTTTTTAATCTAATAGCTCATAAATATACTAGATATAATGATGAAGAAAGCCCTTCTTTACACAAGAATGCCAGTTAACAAATATAAAAATAATGATCAAAATAATCATTTTACTACAACTGAAAAAAATAATTCATTCAGGTAGGCTCATCAATGGACACCAAAGCCTTTGAGTGAAAGGTTGCTGGGGAACTGGCTATTCACATAGTTCATGAGTTTCACACCATTGGTGAGATAATTATGAAAAGAGAAAAAAACGTGCATTGGAGGAATTAGATTGTCAACGCCTTAACTCAATGATCAACCTTATCACCCTGCATGGTGAGACACCAGGACGTCAAATGCCTGCTGGTGTGATGTAATATGAATAACGCAGTATTACCTATGAATATTCTTGCCAAAATGTTTAACCTGAGTTTAACTGATTTTTTTAGATCTAATTTTCATTTTATGAGAAATCTCGGGATAGAGGAACAAGTTACATTGACACCATCAGGAGTCAACCAAACAAATCCAGAAGGTGGAACTGTCCTGTCTCTTGAAAAAACAAAACAAAACACGACACAATGAAAATAGAGAGGCTCCTGACTGTCCTAGATCTTAAAAGACTTAAAGAAATGTAACCATATTACATTGGTCCTTGGTTGGATTCTGGTTTGAATAAATTAAATTTTAAATATAGCTTGGGAATAATTGGAAAACTTTATTTATAGACTGGATATTAGATGATATTAAGGAATTATTATTTATTTTATTAGAGGTGACAATAGGTTGTGATTAAGTAAGAAAATGTCCTTGTTGTTTGGAAATACTTAGTAATATACTATTGCTCTCAATTATTTTTATCCCTCTTTCCTAGATAAGAATTATATATTCTCACTTCCCCTCACTTCTTGGCCTGAAACTTAAAGAAATTTTTCTAGGAGTCTGTTTCCCCACCCACGTTGACATCATGCTGGGTTTTGGTCAGTGAAATATGAGTAAAAGTGACATGAGTCTAACACATATTTTTTTAAGTACAAGGATTTATGCATGTGTTTAGATTTTCTAGATGTATCTCAATTTGGAGACACCTTGAGAAGGCCATTCTGTGAGTACTGTTGTGAGCTCGGCCCCCATGTGGCATGCTGCCAAAGACGCAGGGTACAGGACTCTGACTGGCACTGCAGGTTCACAAGCAAGGTAGGATACACATGGGGACAATCATGAGACAGTGGATGACAGGTGATTCCACGAAGGCCAAAGGAGGTGAGAGTAACCTGCTAACAGTCAAAGCTCTCTTGAAAAAAAAAAAAAGAACTTTACACGAGACAGGACAAGTCAATAGGACTTAACTAACCAGACAGAAGGCGGAGCAAATGCTTTAGCTGAGGGAAATGACAAGATAGGAAGTGCAACATCAGGGGTGAGCCTGGGTGACTGAGGGAAAGTGGAGGCATTCAAGGTGGAAAGACAGGGCTGGGCCAGAAAATAGGAGCCTTCCATCCAGGATGGCTGGGACACAGTGAAGTGATGAAGTTGCACCTTATAAGAGGGTCTGTGTGACAGGGACATGAAAAAGGAGAACAAATCTGGAGTTATATGTGAGGTAAGGCTGGGACAACTTCTGGAGCAGGGAAAACAGACGTCTTCTCTACCAGCCCAGGTGCCAATGGAAAAGAACTTGGGTTAGGGTCTGGGCAAGGGAAACTAGAAGGAAAAATTATACGGCAAACTGGGAGGGAGAACTGGCAGAATTTGGAACGTTTATGTCCCTTGCATTCAGACACTCATGGCAAGAAAACGGTATAAGCTAATTCAGTGTTCAATGCTTTTGAATGTGTATGTGTAAAATAGAGGATCCTTTTTTCCCCACTCACTGTTATCTCTACTCTTTTATCCTAAGTACAGAAATGTAGTCACTTGGTAGGTAAATAGATTTTTCTCAGCTCATTTATTTCGTCCATGAAAATATTCTAGGCCCTGGCTGTTTGGCCTACAGTGGTAGAGTGTTGGCTGGGCGTGTGGATGTCCTGGGTTTGATTCTCAGGCAGGGCACACAGGAGAAGCGACCATCAGCTGCTCTACACTTTCTCCTCTTCCTTCTCTCTCTCTCTCTCTTCCCCTCCCAAAGCCATGGCTCTGTTGGAGCAAGTTGGTCCTGGGAGCTGAGGATGGCTCCATAGCCTCACCTCAGGTGCTAAAATAGCTCAGTTGCCAAGCAATGGAGTAATGGCCCCTGATGGGCAGAGCATCGCCCCATAGGAGGTTGCCACGTGGATCCTGGTCAGGACCATGAGGGAGTCTGTCTTTCTGTCTCTGGCTTCTCACTTAAGAAAAAAAATTCTAGTGCAAAAACAAATCAAAAGTATATATTACAAAAGTTCACTTTTGTAAGTTTTGTATTTTATACTGTTCATCTATAGCACTCAAAATAAATTTTATTTAGACTCAGTATATCAGTATTAATATTCAGTCCAACATACAAAATGTGGCCAGTAAAAATTGAAATGTGTTGAAAGTAAAATAATATACTGGATTTCAAAAACAGTACAATAAAAATATAAAATATCTTTAATAATTTTTATTTGTTTTTAACTTAATAAATTTTTAATAATTTGACTGTTATTAAAATTATGTTTTGAATATATTGGGTTAAATAGAATTTATTATTAAAATTTATTTTACCTATTTATTTTACTTTTTAACAAAACTATTAGAAAATCATTATATTTCTATTGGACAGTGTTATTTTAAAAGCTTCATATTGTCTAGAACTATCATATAGAGGTACTGCAGTTAATGACATTAACAAGTTTTTGCATGCCCAGTGAAATGAAAAATTGTTCCATACATTTCTATTTTCTTGCGGGCTAAATCTGTGACTCAGTGATAAATCAGACACATATCCTGAAGCACATGCTGTATTACGCATTTTCAAGGACAGCCATTTATGTGATTATGATATCTTTTCCCATAAGTGAGGGAATACAAAAAAGATTTCAAGAAAAAATTTTATTATTAAAAAGTGTTAATAAATATTTTAGATTGTCAATGAAGCATGATAAATAATGTTCCTGAATCATTATAGCATCAATTTACAAAATCTATATGCAGCCAGCAGGAGGTCCTTTCTGAACCAGTGTAGTGTTTTTGTTGTTATTGTTTAATTAGGTTTCTCAAGTGCCTTTTCATCTATAGCAATCCACTTTGCTACTCTTGCTTCTTCTATTTTTTTAATTTATTTTTTATTGAATTTATTGGGGTGACATTAGTTAATAAAATTATATAGCTTTCCTATGGTACATATACACAATGGAATAGTATGGGGCCATAAAAAAGGAAATATTATTTTTTGCGACAACATGAATAGAACTGGAAACTATTATGTTAAGTGAAATAAGCCAGGCAGAGAAAGGAAAATATCATATGACCTCACTCATCTGAGTAATCTGACAAACAGTATGAACTGAGGGGTGGAATAGAGGCAGAGGCGGGATCAAAGGATCCAGAAGAAAAGCAGACAGAGGGAAAGGGGATGATAGGGTGATAGGATGGGACAAGAGCAGAAAAGCAAATCCTGGAGGGAAGGGGGGGGGGCGGTATGGGGAGGGAGATGGGGGGATGTACTGGGGAACACAGGTGACATTAGAATCTATGTAAACACAATGACTTAATAAAAAAATATATATAGCTTTCTTTTTTTTCATGGCATTGACTTTTTGAAGATTTCAAGTCAGTTGTTTTATAGAATATCTTACATGGTGTCCTTTAGTTTGTCCCACTATCCTCTGAATTTCTGGGAAATGAAGATCAGGTCTAGAGAAGCTTCAATATATTTAGACCACATATTTTAGTAAGACTACTCAATAATTGATGTTGTGTATGTAATATTGCATCACATATCAAGCTTTTCTATGATTGGGGATGCTGGATTTGATCACATGTTTAAGGTAGAAATTGCCAGATTTCTTCATTGCAAAGATACATGTTTTCATTTGCAATTAATAAGTGATCTGGAATAATACTAGGTGAATATTTGGTTTTCTAATAATTGTTCACATAATGGCTGTGGCATATCAATTTATATTATTTCATAAGGAGTTGCAAATTGGTGGTTTTTAAGTTCTATCATTTATTTTACATCTATCCACTAGCACTCTTCTATAAAGAATCACTTTTCTCTTTCTTCTTTTTGATTGCCATGAATTCATGTATTATTATTTATGTAATACATTACAATAAATTACAGTCATTATTCATTTGATGCTCAAATTGTCCCCATTGTTATTTGAGTGCTCCCTTGCTTTCTGGCATAATGAAATGTACTTTTACTGCCTCCGATTAGTGAAGAAAGATATTTAGAAGCCAAAATGTGGATGTTAGGTATGCATACCACAAAGATCTCTCAGTGAAAAGTTTTGAAATTTAACTATAATTCACATACCATAAAATTCATCTTTTAAAAATGAACAATCCAAAATTCAAATCAAAACCACAATGAGGGCTTGCTTTGGTAGCACACATACTAAAATTGTGGAGCAAATCAGTGAATATAAAAACAAAAACAACGAACCCAAGATGAAATACCATTTCACGCCCACTGAGATGGCTATCATAAAAAAAGGTTTTTCTAAATAGAAAATAACAACTATTGGTCCAGATGTGGAAAAACTGGAACACATGTGCATTGCTGGTGGGAATGTAAAATGGTTCAGCCGCTATGAAAAGCAGTATGTTAGTTTGTCAAAAAAATTAAAATAGAATTTCCATATGGCCCAGCAATTCCACTCCTAAGTATGCACCCAGCTAGTATTGAAAGCTGGGTCTTGAAAAGATAGATAAACACTTATGTTCATAGGGGCATTATTCATGATAACCAAAACGTGGAAACAACCTAAGAAGTCTATCAACAGATGAATGGATCAACAAAATGTAGTATATTCAGACAACGGAGCTTTATTTTGACTTTAAAAGGAAGGAAATTTTGGCACATACTCCAGCATGGATGAACCTTGAGGACATTATGCTCAGTGAAATAAGCCAGTTACAAAAGACAAAGTACGAGTCCACTTACATGAGGTACCTAGAATAGTCAAATTCATAGCCAGAGTGTAGAACAGTGCTTGCCAAGAGCTGGGGAGAGAGGGGAATAGAGAGTTAGTGTTTAACGGGGTATGTACAGAGTTTCAGTCGCAGGACAAAAAGACTGCTGAGGATAGATGGTGGTGAAGGTTGCATAACAATATAAATGTCTTTAATGCCACAGAACCATACTCTTGAAAATTGTTCAAATAATAACTTTTGTTATGTACATATTACCACTGATTTTTAAAAGTGTACAAGTCAATAGTTTTTTAGTGTGTTCACAGAGTTGTACAACTGTCACCACTATCTAATTTTAGAACAGTTTTCTCATACCCCAAAGAAACAGGATGGAGGAACTGCCAGACATGTTCCCCACAGCAGCTGCGCCATTTCACATTCCTCCTGGTGTATGAGGGTTTCAAGTGAACAGTTTTTAAACGCGTTATTTTCTAAACTTTCTTTATAAGGTTGTATAACTCGGTTTAAATCACATAGCTTTGTCTTTTGTTTGCTTTGCAAATGTGTAATAAGATAAGTTGGGAATGCCATACATGTGAAAAATGAATTATTTTAATAAAATCTATACTACAACCTATTATCTGGTATCCAGACTATTTTTCTATTCTCAGCCCTAACGCATGCGGCCTCCGGACTACTCGCCTGACTCTGACAGGTAAGTATGGGTCTGATTCTCAGAACTGACTAGCACGTGGCGCTGGAGCGGCTGTTTCAAGACTGTTTGCACTCAGCATCACTCCCATCCCTCCTCCGCAATGCAGAGCCGCAGGGAACTACATTTCCCAGAATGCTCTCCCTTCCAGGCTGGAGTTTGCATGAAAGGAATTTGGGGAAAATTTGGAAGGCCGATAGAAAAGGGAACCTATTAGTCTCTAGAGGTGGTGACAGCCAGGTGCTGTGCAGAAATGAGAGTCACCGAGGCTTTCCCGCAAGCTCTCAGGAGCCACCCGCCCCAGGCTGAGACATCAGCGTCCACAGTCGCTTCGCAGCAGCTGCCCTGAGCTCGGCTCCCCGCGCTCTTACAACAATCGTGGAAGTCCCTAATGCTGTCTTAAACCCTTTGTACCCAGAAGACGTAAAATGGCTTGTGTTTTCCGGAAGAAACTCTGAGTAACACACATGATGTGGGGACAGAGGTACCTTTTAACGTTTAATATATTTAAAATACAATGAAGGGGGGTGGAAATGTGTCTAGAGACTGTTTTTCAGCAACGGGGAATTTTCGTTTCAGAGCCAAACTGGAGTCCAGCAGCCTTCTTATCCCTAATTTATGAGTATTTATAAAAGCATAAAAGAGAAAAACTTGTTAAAAACCATTGTAAACACTATTTAATAATAGACTAATCCATCAAACAGATATCCCATGATTTAACAAATTAGCTCCCACATATCGACATTTAGATAACTTTTATTAATATTTTGGCCATTATGAATAATCCTAAAAAGAGCGACTTTTTAAAACTGCTTCCTTGAGACAGATTCCAAAAAGTATATTTCTAGGTCAAAGAATCGGTAGTAACCAAGAAATCATCTTGTTACTCTATGACTGCGGGCAAATACTATCATGTTGCAAAGTTTGCTAATAAGATAGATGAAATTTCAGATTAATTTTTATTAACTTGTTGATTTGCTATTTTTTCTTCCCTCCCTTCCTTCCTTTTCTTCCTACCTAACATCCACCCCTCCTTCCTTTTCCCTTTTTTCTTTCCTTGTCTCTCCCTCCTTCCTTCCCTCCATTCTTCCTTTCTTCCTAGAATTCACATACTTTCCTATAAATGTGTCAAATGTTTTTTATAAATTCTCCAAACTTCCTATTGCCTTTAATTTTATATTTTTATATACCTTAATATTTTTATACAGCACAAATCTATTCCTTTAGATCCCTAACATTGTTTTTAGTATTAAAAGGTTAACTTGGCATTCAGAAAGCAGATAAATATTAACTTCTATTTTATATTTTTTATGGCTTGATTTATACATTAACTCTTTCACCCACCTGAACTTTTCTTTCTTTCTTTTTTGGTATGTATTGAAAGGAGGAACTCTAACAATTTTCTCCTGAAATAACTAGTTGTACCCTTTGGACAAACCCTATCATAATGTAATCATATTTAGATACTAAATGTGGCTCTTCTTTTTACCTTATTTTACTTTAATTTTTTAAAAAATCTTTATTTCAGATAAAATTAAATTTCTCTAATTTAGGATAAAGCAAACATACTTCCTTCAGTTTATTATTTTAGGTAATTGTGATTTCCATGAGTAGAGTTTCTGAGTATCATTTGAATATGTTCCTACATGCTTGTTAAAGGCTTCTGTAGCCTTTTCTCGGTAGGAATTCCAGTTTTTCTTTTCCCTTTTACATTCCTCATAAAAGGCAGGATCATTATAGTAAGCCATTAACCACTCTTTCAATGCAGGATTCTCTTTCTAGCATTTTACTACCATAAGGATTCCTGACTCCTGGCAACATCTGGTAAAATCTTGAATTTGTTCAGAACATCTATCTCAGGCTTTTTCTCACATTTTTTTAAGAATCAAAACCTCCTTTTCAGTGCTGGCCGGCTTCTCAGTGGATAGAGCATTGGCCCAATCTATGGATGTCCCGGGTTCAACTCCATTCAGGGCACACATGGGAAGCGACCATCTGCTTCTCTCCCTCCCCCTTTTCTGCCTCTTCCTCTCCCACAGCGAGTGGCTCCATTGGTTCAAGCATTGGCCTGGGGCGCTGAGGATATCTAGTTTGGTACCAGAGTCAACATCAGGTGCTAAAAATAGCTCAGTTGATTGGAGCATGGGCCCCAGATGGGCAGAGCACTGACCCCAGACAGGGGTTGCCAGGTGGATCCCAGTCCTGGCACATGCAAGAGTCTGTCTCACTATCTCCCCTCCTCTCACTTAAAAAAAAATCATCTTTGATATGTCTGAGATGCTGGGTTAAGCACCATCTTGTTGACAGAGAGCTAAATGTGGTTCTCTTTAATAATTAAGACGTGTTTGTGAAAGAAGTTCAAACACCTCAAAAATATATACATAATATTTGGAAAGCAAAAGAATTTACTGCCTAAAGAAAACCACTGCTGATGATTTAGTGAATTAGTTTTTTTAACTGAGGCATAGTTTGCATAAATAATATGCAAAGATTCTAAGCGTAGAATGTGATGAATTTTAACAAATATGTGCACACATATAACCACCACCCAATCAAGATATAAAACATTTCTGCACCCAGAAAGTTCCCTCTCACCCCTTTCCAGTCAATCTCTATTTCCCCTGAAGCAAGAACTGTTCTAAATCAATCTCTATAATGCAGATTTGACTGTTTTTGAAATATAAATGGAATCATAAACATAAACTCACCTGTATCTGGCTTCTTTCACTCAATATAACTCTTTTGAGATTCATTCATGTTGTTCTGTGTATTAGCAGTTTGTTCCTATTTACTGCTGAATAGTATTCCATTGTTTGGATAAACCACAATTTATCCACTCACTTTTTTGTGTGTGTGACAGAGAGACAGAGAGAGGGACAGATAGGGACAGACAGACAGGAAGGGAGAGAGATGAGAAGCATCAATTCTTCATTGCAGCACCTTAGTTGCTCATTGATTGCATATATACCTGAACTAGGGGTGGAGGGGGTTTACAACAGACCGAATGACCCCTTGCTCAAGCCAGAGACCTTGGGTTCAAGCTGGTGAGCTGTGCTCAAATCAGATGAGCCTGTGCTCAAGCCAACCACCTCGGGTTTTCGAACCTATCTCCAGTGTGTCCCAGTCTGACGCTCTATCCACAGCACCACCACCTGGTCAGGTTATCCATTCACTTATTGATGCACATTTGGGTTCTTTCTAGTTTGGGGCTATGTCAAATAAATCTGCTAAGAATATTCTGGTATAACCCTTTTTGTGGACAGTTCTAGGAGTGGAATTGTTCGGTCATAGGATAAGTATAACTAATTTTATAAGAAACAGACACACATTTTTTCAAAGTGGTTTACTGTTTACCCACCCAACATTATGGTACAGCTGCTCCACAGCTTCACTAACACTTGGTATTATCTTTTGTGTGTGTGATATCATAATTTAAACAGGTTTTAATAATTTGACACAGTCACAAAAGTACAGTACACAGAACATTTTTTCTGTTTTCATTTTAGACTAAGTTGTCAACATTATGTCCCATCTCCCATAATTCTTTAGTGTATATTTCATACAAACAAGAACATTCTCCTATATAACCATCAAAATTAGTAAGTTAATATTGTCAATTACAACCATTTAACCTTCAGACACTATTCAAGCTTTAACAATTGTCTCAATAGTGTTCTTTCTAGTAAAAGGATTCAGTTTTAAAAATGTATGTTGCAGCCCTGGCTGGTTGGCTCAGCGGTAGAGCATGAGCCTGGTGTGTGGAAGTCCCGGATTCAATTCCCGGCCAGGGCACACAGGAGAAGCGCCCATCTGCTTCTCCACCCTTTCCCTCTCCTTCCTCTCTATCTCGCTCTTCCCCTGCAAGATCAAGGCTCCATTGGAGCAAAGTTGTCCCGGGCGCTGAGGACGGCTCCATGGCCTCTGCCTCAGGCGCTAAAATGGCTTTGGTTGCAGTGGAGCAAAGAATGGTATTTAGACTATTAACAAAATGAAAAGACAACCTACTGAGTGGGAGAACATATTCACCAATGGTACATCTGATAAAGGGTTAATATCCAAAATTTATAAAGAACAAACAAATCAATTTAAAAATGGGCAAAGGACCTAAATAGACACTTCTCCAAAGAGGACAGACAGATGACCAATAGACATATGAAAAGATACTCGAAGTCACTAATCATCAGAGAACTGCCAATTAAAACCACAATGAGATATCACCTCATACCTGTCAGAATGGCTATCATCAATAAATTAACAAATAACGGTTGGCAAGGGAACTGTTATGCACTTTTGGTGGAAATGCAAATTGGTGCACCCACTATGGAAAACAGTATGGAGGTTCCTCAAAAATTAAAAATTGAATTGCCTTATGACCTAGTAGTTCCGTTTCTGGGTATATATTTGAAGAAACCTAAAACATTAATTTAAAAGAATATATGCACCCCTATGTTCATTGTAGCATTATTTACAATAGCCAACCTATGGAAGCAACCCAAGTGCCTAACACTTGGTTAAAAAAAGTGGATAAAAAAAGCAGTGGTACATATATACAATGGAATATTACTTGGCCATAAAAAAGCACAAAATCTTACCATTTGCAATAGCATGGATGGACCTAGAGCAGGAGTATTCAACCTTTTTATACCTACTGCCCACTTCTGTATCTCTGTTAGTAGTAAAATTTTCTAATCACCCACCGGTTCCACAGTACTGGTGATTTATAAAGTAGGGAAGTAACTTCACTTTATAAAATTTATAAAGCAGAGTTATAGCAAGTTAAAGCATATAAAAATAATTACTTACCAAGTATTTTATGTCAGATTTTCACTAAATTTGGCAGAATAAATCTTTATAAAACAACTTACTATAGTTAAATTTATCTTTTTATTTATACTTTGGTTGCTCTACTACCACCCACCATGAAAGCTGGAACACCCACTAGTGGGCAGTAGGGACCAGGTTGACTGCCACTGACCTAGAGGGTATTATGCTAAATGAAATAAGTCAGCCAGAGAAAGACAAACACTAATTGATTTCACTTATATCTGGAATTTAAAGAACAATATAAATAAACAAACAAAACATTAACAGACTCACAGCTACAGAGAACAGATTGATGATTGACAGAGGGGAGAGGACGGGGTGAAAAAGGTGAAGGGATTGAGAAGTACAGTTTGGTAGTTACAGAATAGCCATGGGGATGTAAAGTACAGCATAGAGAATATAGTTAATAATACTGTAATAACTATGTATGGTATCAGGTGGGTACTAGAAATATCAGGGAACACCTTGTAAAGTATATGATTGTCTAACCACTATGTTGTCTACCTGAAACAAATACAAAATAATATTTAATGTAAACTGTAATTTAAAAATATCTTTTTAGGCCCTGGTTGGTTTGCTCAGAGGTAGAGCATTGGCCCGGTGTGCGAAAGTCCCAGGTTTAATTCCCAGTCAGGGCACACAGGAGAAGCAACCATCTGCTTCTCCACCCCTCCCCCTTCTCTTTCTCCTCCCTCTTCCCTCAACCTCCCAAGGATCAAATGGTTTGAGTAAATTAGTCCCAAGTGCTGAGGATGGCTACATGGCTTTACCTCAGGTGTTGAAATAGTTCAGTTGCCAAGCAACAGAGCAGCTGCCCCAGATGGGCAGAGCATTGCCCACCAGTAGGCTTGCTGGGCAGGTTCTGGTCAGAATGCATGCAGGAGTCTATCTCACTGCCTCCCCACTTTTCACTTAAGAAAAAAACATATCTTTTAAAATTATATGTTTTTAAAAATGATGTTTAGAATCCTAGATTTATGTACACAGTGTGCTCATATTATTGACATATCACCACTTCCAGTGCATCTCCCAGGAGAGAACTAGGAAATATATGGATACACACAAACACACACACACACCACGAACATATATTTTATGTTTATTTCTATACATCTCTACATATTTTGAAAACCATAAATCTACACCAATACTTCCAATTCCAATCCAACTCATAGGTTCACTTTAGTTTTTCCCCTTTCCATATTTTTAGCTCCTTTCTCTGCCATGTTATCCTTATTATATTTACTTATTTGTTCAATTGCTGAATGTATGTAGTATCCCGTGTCCACCGCCATCCCCTCCCCCAAGGTGGTCACCCTCCTCACTATGCTTACTCTCTGACACTCCACTCCAGATCCCTCCTCTATCAAGACACTATCCTTTCCATGCAAAGTTCTGAAGTCTTACTTTGGACCTCTTGTCTAAGGGGATGCCCTCCTCAGTTCACTCTGGCTCCAAATCTTTATACTGGGCCACCCTCATATAGATATTCCTCTCCTTCAACTCAGACCCTAACTCATGTTGGGGTCTATCTCCTGTATGGACTCTCTGCTCATTCTGTTCAGGCTCAGATATCTAACACCATGCTTCTCTCTGTGTGAGCACTGGTCTCACCCAGCTTATGCTTCAATATGCCATGTTTGACTGTCCCTGAACATGGTTATCCCTATCACCCTGCTAGAGCTTTGATACACAGTTCTAATCCAAATCTTTATCATGTGGCACCTACCTTGCTCTGCTTGGCGTAGTGGCCCTAGGACTGAATCTTCTGGGAAGGGAATGGAAGGGAAGAAGAAAAGGAAAAAGGAAAGGTGTGGAACTACTATCATTCCTTTAAAATTTAGGTATTCTAAAGGGTATGACACTGTATCTCATGTTTTTAATTCAGGTATCTCTGATGACTAATGGTACAGAGCTTCTTTTATGTACTTATTGGCCATTTGTACATCTTCTTTTGTCAAATGTCTATTTGAAGTTTGTGACCATTTATAAAGTTGTTTTTCTTTCCCTCATTGATTTGTGTTCTTCATATATTCTGGATCCAAGTCCTTCATAAATGTATGTATTGAGAAATGTATCCAGCACTCAATGGCTTTTCTTTTTATTTTCATAACAGTGTGGATAATCAGAAATTTTTACTTTTTATGAAGAATTTATGAGTTTTAAATTTTTGGCTAGCCCTGGACAGATAGCTCAGTTGGTTAGAGCATTGATTCCATATACCAAGGTTGTGGGTTCGTTCCCGGTCAAAGCACATAAAAGAATCAACCAATGAATGCATAACTAACTGGAACAACAAATTGATCCCTCTCTCTTCCTTATTCTTTCTCTAAAAAAAATAAAAAATAAAAAAATCAATAAAAAGCCTGACCTGTGGTGGCGCACTGGATCCAAAGCATCAACCTGGAATGCAGAGCTCACTGGTTCGAAACCTCAGGCTTCCTGGGTCAAAGCACGTACAAGAGTTGATGCTTCCTGCTCCTACCCCACCTTTCTCTCTCTGTCTCTTCTCTCTAAAATCAATAAATAAAAGCTTAAAAAAATTTAATTTTATGGCTAGTGTTTTTTTTGTTTCCCATATGAAATATTTGCCTACCCCAAATTCATGGAGATATTTTCCTGTTTTCTTTTAAAAGCTTTAAAGATTTAAATTTTATGTCTAGGTCTCTGCTGCATCTCTAATTAATTTTTTTTGTATACTGTGAGACAAAGACCAAAGTTATTTTTTTCATACAGATATCTAGTTGTGATCTTCATTTCCTAGTGACCTTGTATCTTTTGTTAAAAAGCAGTCGTCATTTATGTGTGAATTTATTTCTGCACTTTCTGTCCTGTTCATTGATCCATAGTCTAATAATATACCAATACAACCCTCCCCCACCCCATTGTACTTTATTGCTATAGGACTGTCTACCTTTGTTCTTTTTCAAGATTATTTTTGCTAGGTTCTTTGGGTTTTTGTATAAATTTTAGTATCAACTTGTTAACTAGCTACAAAAATGGTGTGTGGAATTTTGATTAGCATTATGTTGAATCTATAGGTCAAATTGAAGAAAATTGCCCCCTCAATAATATCAAGTTTTCTGACCCATTCATTTAAGTCTTTGCTAAATTTTATCACAATGATTTATAGTTGGAAGTTTTAATATATTACTGATCTTTTATCAAATTTATTCCCAAATATTGTTTTTGAATACCATTGAAAGTAGTATTTTTAAGCTCATTTTTTAATTATTCACAGCATATACATATACAATTGATTTTTGTGTATTGAACTTTTATCAGTGTTTGTAAATTCACATTTCTGTCTTAGTATTTCTTTTACATAGATTAAAATTTTTTTCACTGTAAAGAATCATGTTTTCTGTAGTGATGACTATTCAATCTTTTTCAATCTGTATACTTCTTTCTTTCTCTTGTCCTATTACATTGGCTAGGACTTCCAACACAATGTCAAATAGACATGATAGTAAAGATTCTCACATTTTCCTTATTTGGGGGTAATATTTTTCATTATTTTACCATAATCATATAATGTTAGCTGTGAAATTGTCTCAGGTACCCTTTATCAGATTGAGGAAGTTCTCTGATACCCCAGCTTGAGATGTTTTAATTGTGAACTTGTGTTCACATTTATCAATTTTTTTTTTCTGAATCTACTAAGAGGATATGGGTTTTCACCTTTACTTCATTATTGTGGCAAATTTCATTAATTGATTTTCTAATGTTAAACTGCCCCTTATACCCTGGAATATATCTCATTTGCAAATTTTGTTTAGGAATATTGTGCCTGTTTATGAAAGATATTGGTATGTGATTTTCCTTTTTTTGTAATTTCCTTGTCAGGTTTTATATCCAGCTTATGCTGACTTCATATCCTCTATTCACTGAAATAATTTATGTAAAATTAATACCTCTTCTTCATTAAATATATAACATATAATTCTAGTGAATTCCAGTGAAGCCATCTGTGCTTGGCATTTACTTTGTGGAATGTTTGTTATGAGTTTTAATTTGTTTAATACATATAGAACTGTTCAGAATTTCTATTTCTTCTTGATTATATTTTGGTAAATTTTATTTTTCAAGGAATTTGTCTATTTATGTAGATACTCATACTTTTTGGCATAAAACTATTAATATCTCATTCTTTATATTGATATTTTGTATTTTCTGTTTTCTTATTCAATTTTGTTAGGGTTTTTTCAAGTTTATTAATTTCAATAAACAATATTTGGCTATGTGGATATACTTCACTGTGTATATTCTATTTTACTGATTTCTGCTCTTATTTTTATTATTTTCTTCCTTCGTTTCCTTTGGATTTTCTTTGAGGTTCTTTTTCTAACTTCCTGCATTAGAAGCTTAGGTTATTGATTTACAACCATTCTTCTAATATGTACATTTAGATCTATGAATGTATTTCTGAACACTGCTTTAGCTACAATTCACAAATTTTGGTAGGTTGCATTTTTTTTATAGTCAGCTCAGAATATTTTATAATTTCCATTGTACTTATCTCTTTGACCCATAGTTTATTTTTGAAGTGTGTTCCTTAATTTCTAAATACTTTGAGATTTTAAAGTTATAGTTCTGGTACTAAGTACTAATTTAATTCTGGTGGTCAGAAATAACACAGTATATAGTTTTTGACTTTTGAAATTTGTTGAAACTTGCTTTATGGACTAAAGCATGTTTTGATAAATAATGTATACTTGAGCCCTGGCCGGTTGGCTCAGTGGTAGAGCGTTGGCCTGGCGTGCAGGAGTCCCGGGTTCGATTCCCAGCCAGGGCACATAGGAGAAGCGCCCATCTGCTTCTCCAACTCTTCCTGTCTCCTTCCTCTCTGTCTCTCTCTCTCCTCTCCCGCAGCCGAGGCTCCATTGGAGCAAAGTTGGCCCAGGTGCTGAGGATAGCTCCATAGCCTCTGCCTCAGGCGCTAGAATGGCTTTGGTCGCAACAAAGCAACACCCCAGATGGGCAGAGCATCGCCCCCTGGGGGGCATGCTGGGTGGATCCTGGTCGGGCGCATGCGGGAGTCTGACTGCCTCCCTGTTTCCAACTTCAGAAAAATACAAAAAAATAAAAATAATGTATACTTGAAAAGAATGTGTATTCTATACTTTGGGGTGTAGTATATTATAAATACTGATTGGATAACATTGGCTGGGTAGTGTTATTTAGATATTCTATATTTTAATTTTTGATTGTTTTATAAGTAACTAGGAAAGCTGTGTTGAATTCTCCAGATATGATTGGATTTTTGACATGTGTTCTTAGGTGCATATTAATTTTGCAATGTTGCTTTTTGTTGAATTAACTTCTTTAACAATAGAATTTCCCTCTTTATTTCACGTAATTGCTTCTTGCTGTAAAGTTTACTTTCTTTGATATGAATATAATCATATTTGCTTTCATTGGTTAGGTGTTTAAATGACATATTTGATCCATCCTTTCCACTAAGCATTTCTGTTTTTATATTTTAGTGTATTTTGATGTATCTCTTGTAAGTAGCATATAATTGGGTCTTTTAAAAAGAATCTTCTAATAACCTATGTTGTATCATGAGAACAAATCCACCTTTATTTATTTACTTTTCAATAAGTTTATATCCTTTAGGGGTATAGCATCACATGGTGTCTGTGTCCAATGGCCCTAGCAGTAAGGTTGCTTTGGAATTTGGCACAAGCCATGCCACTGTTCCCATGAGCATGAATTACCTTTCCCCAGATGACTCTGGTTTTGTTTGGTTTGCCACCAGGAGTCACTGTGTTATCCTTTGCTTTGTACACATAAGCACATCTCTTGCCTAAATAAAATTCAGTTTCATCTTGAGCATATACACATTCCATTTTAAGAAGAGCTATGTGTTCTCTCTGGTTCCAGAGACCCTATGGATAGCCAGCAAAAGTGGCCATGGACCACAGCCTTCCAGATATATGTATTTGTCATTTTAGATGTCCTGTTCCCAGCAGAACTCCATAGGCTCCAAGATGGTGGAAAGAATCTGTTTTTTAATTGGGAGTTTTGCTCTTTTACATTCACTCTAATTGTGGAATAATTAAGTTGCAGTTAAGTCTACTACCTTGCTATTTGTTTTCTATTTTCCCCATGTGTTGTCTTTTTCCTCCCTTCATGCCTTAGTTTTTATTAATCAAGGTTTTTAATATTCCATTTTATCTTTTTTTTTAAGAATGAAGTATTTTTTATTTTTTATTTTTATTTTTTTTAAGAGAGGAGAGAGAGAGGGGGAGGGAGAGAGAGAGAGAGAGAGAGAGAGACAGGGGGGAGGAGCTGGAAGCATCAACTCCCATATGTGCCTTGACCAGGCAAGCCCAGGGTTTCGAACCGGCGACCTCAGCATTTCCAGGTCGACGCTTTATCCACTGCGCCACCACAGTTCAGGCCTCTATTTTATCTTTTTGTTTCCCTTTTACTTTCAGTCTTTTAGTAGTTAATCCTAGAATTTAAAAAAAATGTGTTCTTATTACAGTGTACACCTAATTGTCACAAATAATGTAAGAATCTCACAATTTGTCTCTATTTACCTCATACACATCTTTATTGATTTTATATATTTTATCACCTACCTATGTATAAACCCCACAAATATGTGTTATAAGAGTTTCTTATATTTACTCAGTATGATGATGTGGGATTATTTACTTTCAACTTGAATAAAGTCCTTTGGGTTTATTATATTAGCCTGCTAGGGATGCAATTTTGCAGCTTATTTGTCTGAGATTTTTTTTAATTCCCTAGGAGGTAAGGTATGAAAATCTAGCTTGGTAGGGTTTTTTTTTTTTCTTTTCTCTCAGCTGTTTAAAAAGATGTTACTCTATTGCCTTCTAGTTTCCATAAATTTTTGTTTCAATATCAACTAGTATCTTTAGTGTTATTTTTCAGGAGATATTGTATCTTTTCTTCTGGCTACTGTAGCGATTTTCTTTTTTATTTTTTTTTATTTTTTTATTTTTTATTTTTCTGAAGTTGGAAACGGGGAGGCAGTCAGACAGACTCCTGCATGCGTCCCACCGGGATCCACCCGGCACACCCACCAGGGGGCGATGCTCTGCCCATCTGGGGTGTCGCTATTGCAACCAGAGCCATTCTAGCACCTAAGGCAAAGGCCATGGAGCCATCCTCAGCGCCCGGGCCAACTTTGCTCCAATGGAGCCTTGGCTGTGGGAGGGGAAGAGAGAGACAGAGAGGAAGGAGAGGGGGAGGACTGGAGAAGCAGATGGGCGCTTCTCCTGTGTGCCCTGGCTGGGAATTGAACCCGAGACTCCCGCACGCCAGGCCGACACTCTACCACCGAGCCAACCAGCCAGGGCCCGTGATTTTCTTTTTATCCCAAGTTTTCAGAAGTTTGACCATAGATTGCTTAGGTGTGGTTTTCTCTTACCCTGCTTGGTGTTTGCAGATTTTTGAATCTGTGAGCTTTATCATTTGTTAGACAAGAAAATTCTCAGTCATCATTCTTTAAATATTGCTGATGCTTCTCTTTCCTCTCAAATTAAGTATATTAGACTTTTTGCCTCTGCCCCATATCTCTTCATTATTTTTCCTGTGTTGAGTTTAAATATTTTCTATGATTAACTTTGAGTCTAGACTGGTGCTATAACCATTCAAATAGTTCTTAAGTGCAGATATTTCAACGTACATTCCTAGAATGTCCATTTGATTCCTATTTATAGACTCAAATTCTCCTTGAAGTACTGTACTCTGTCTTTGAATCCATTTTTTCCATCTTTGCATCGTTTCCTTAACATACTAATTGTAGTTATTTTGAAGCTTTTATCAGATAACTACTCATCTCTCATGCTGCTTCTTTTACTGTTTTAGTTCAGAGTATTTTTTTTCTTTGCATGTCCAGTGAGTTGTTTTGTTTGTTTTGGTTTTTCTGCCAGTTAATATACTTTTTTGTTTTCTTCTATTTGTTTCTTTCACTATTTATCTCATGGTGGTTTGGTTTTTTCCTTTGCATAAGAAGTGGGGTTGTTTTGTTTTGTATTGTTTTGTTTTTCTGCTCGTTAATATGGTGGTTATTACAGTGTCCAGGCTCTAGATTATATTGCCTTTCTCTGAGTGTTGAACCTTGTTCTGAAGCAAGTGTCTAAGTTTAGTCCTTAATCCTATAGTATAACATTGCTAGTTCATGCTCCTTAATTCTAGGATGTGGAATTTCTGGGGTCTCCATTAAGTGTGTAGGTATTCATGAAGGCTTACACATTCTAAATTAGGCTTGGCTTAACCTCTGTCTTCCCATTATTGTGCAACCTCTGAAATCTCTGTTCAGTTCTCAACCTCCCAGACTGTTCTCTGCTAGGTCTACTGGAGTCTTGCTCTGCTCATACATATCTTAACAGGGGAACAAGTACAAGAGGGGAATTTTAATGCAATTTTGAAGGGCTCATTCTCTGCAACTCCTTCCTTTAAGGGAACTTGGCTTCTAAACCCAGCTATGTTAGCGGACTTGAACTCTGATCTCTGTTTCCTCCGTCCATAGACATGGCTGTTCTCTGCTTGGCCTCCATATCCCTGTGCTAGGATGAATGTGAGGCTTTCCTCATGTGCTTACCTTTTTCTGAAGGGTAATAATCCTGTCTTGGTTGCTGTCCAGTGCTTGCAATTGTTTTTTTTTAACACAATTTGTTTAGCTTTTATTTCTGTTTACAGCAGGAAGGTGATCCCAATGTTAGGCATTCAATAATAAATAGAGCTGAAAGTCAAGAGATTCATATTTTAAAAGGAACAATTATGTCTTTCTCATCTCAAGCTGTAGTGCCAGGCTAAACATAACAAGCTTACCACATACTCCCACTCAAATTCAAATCCCAAATTGAAATTTCTGTATTTTTATAGGGTTCTGCCTTTTATTTTTATGCTTTTGTAAAAGTTAATAGCTTAATAAAATATACTCACCCTAATCTTTGTTAAATTTTCTATTTATATAATTGGAGTAAAAATAAAATATTTACATATTTACATTTTCATATTTCATAGACCATTACAGACAAAAGTTAGATTTATTAGGTCAAAGACAGAAAATGAAGGACAAGTGCTAGATTTCCTTCAATGGTAAAATAAGAGTGAAATAGATGAGCTTTGTCATCTCATTCATTCAATTATTTTCTAATTTTATTGAGATATAATTGACATGTAACTGTATTAGTTTGTGTGTACAATATGACGATTTCAGTTTATATATATTGCAAAATGATTACCATGATAACTTTAGTTAACATCCATTACCTCACAAAATTACAATTTCTTTCTTCTTGTGATGAGAAATTACCCTTAGAAACTTTTATATATACAGTACACTATCTTTAGTCACCATGCTGTACATTATATCCCCAGAGCTTACATAGCTCATAATTGGATGTTTTTACCTTTTGACCACCTTCACCCAATTAGCTCACTCCCTGCTCCCTGCCTTTGGCAATCACCAATCTGCTCTCTATATTTATGACTTTAGTTTTTTTAGATTCCACACGTGAGATCATACAGTATTTGTATTTGTCTGACTTATTTTACTTAGCATAATGCCATCAAGGTCCAGCCATGTTGTTGCAATCAGCAGTATTTTCTTTTTTTTATGGATGAGATATAGATATAAATATCTCATATTTTCCTTATCTATTTATCTGTCAGTAGACACGTAGGTTATTTTCATCTCTTCAGTATTGTAAATAAGGCTTCAATGAACATGGGTGTGCAGGTATCTTTCCAATATAGTGATTTCATTTCCTTCAGCTATAAGCCCCAAAGTGGAGTTTCTGGATCATGTTAGTTCTACTTTTAATTTTTTTTGAAGAACCACCATACTGTTTTCCAGAGCACTGTACCAATTTACATTCCCACCAACTGTGCACAAGTGTTCTTTTTCTTCACATCCTTGCCAGCACTTTTTGCTTTTTGATAATAACCATTCCAACAGGTGTGAGGTGATACCTCATTGTGGTTTTGATTTGTAATTCCCTGATTATTAGTGATGTTGAGCACTTTTTCATTACCTGTTAGTCATTTTTCTTTGAAAAAATGTCTATTTCCTCTGCCCATTTTTAAGTTGAATTGTCTTTTTCCTATTAAATCATATGAGTTCTTTACATATTTTGACTGTTAGCCCCTTATCAGATACATGATTTACAAATATTTTCTCCCATTCTATAGGTTGACTTTTCATATTGTTGATGGTTTCCATTGCTGTGCAACTTTTTAGTGTGATGTAGTCCAACTTGATTTTTTATTTTTGTTGCCTTTGTTTTGGATGTCAAATCAAAAAAATCATGGCCAAGACCAGAGTCAAGGAGTTTACCCTGTATCTTTTCTTCTAGAAGTTTTATGGTTTTGAGTCTCTGAGTTTTGTCATCTTATTCCTTCTTGCTCTTTTTGATGAATACCCAAAGGAATAAGTATTGTGTACCTTCACTAAAATTGGTATAGACACAAAAGTAGAGTTAGGGAGCTCTGTAATTCCTACCTGTTATAAATTGCCTTTTAAAACAATTCAACCTTTGGATAGGAGTCTAAAATAAACTGTTTATAGTAGAAAAGCTTCTGTGTTATGGTCATAGAAATAAGAATTTATTTCCCTTATGTAGGAAAGAACAAAGACATTACTGAGCATTCCTTATTTCCCTAATATCCTATTGCTATTTACTTGACATTAAAGATTATAGTAATTTGAATATTTCAAAGGGACTTTTAAAGTAGGGTTCCCACTAGGTTCAAAGCATTTATTTAGTCATTAAATATATATTGAATATTTAATGTTCAAATAGTGCAGGGGGTACCAAAAATATGTCAAACACAATTTTTCAAGGACTTATTGTGGGAGGGGTCAATAAACATAGTACATGGATCTGGCCCTATTGCTACCCTTTATAGTGTCATGAAAGTTCAAAAAAGAAAGGATCTTTGTTTTGGTGATAAAAAAGTTTCATGAAGGCAGTGGTATCAAATTTGGTCTCAAATGTAGGGTAGGATTTTGACAGGTAGGGAAAAAGAAAGGATGTATAAACTTTGAGAATTACATAGTCAAAGATAGAAAAAAGGTAATAGCAGAAGGTCCAATTTGCCTGGAGATTAAAAATAACAATAGGAAGGTAATGTGTGGCCTCTTTATTGGGAATTTAAATGCATGGTTCCAGTTGGGGGTTAGGCCAACTGGAGGAGCTGTTGTTGATGGGCGAAACAATGTGACTGGGGCTTAGAAACATTCATTAGGCCATGAGATGATACCAGGAGTTCAGGGCCTATGCCAGTCCACAGAAGTTTCCAACTACCTGATTAGGAAATCTTGAATAATGTAATGAGTTTGCATAAAATTCAATTCATTTAATGTAAAGGGCTCTCATATATTCCAAAGTTCAGTCCTCTCTACATTACTGTTTTTAAAAAAGTCTATAGGAAAATAAATGATAAATTCCCATGTTCACTGACAATATTAACAATAGTCAAGACGTGGAAACAATGTGTCCAATGGTAGATACATGAAAATGTTGTATTGTATGTATTAAACTTTAACTTTGTTTATGTATCAGTTCTTTAAAAAATGTTTTTATGCAAAATTAAAAGTTGCTGATCCTATGTTGTTCCTTAAAACACTTTTTTTTTTAATGTTATTGGTGAGAAAACCAGAAACACATGGAGTCAATTTGGAGGTGCAGGAAGTTGGAGCTGGGGTGAGCACTCAGATATAGTGGAGAAAGAGGGCTGAAAGGGGAAACACTTGTGAAATAAAACTTAGAAGATGAGGCAACCATTTGGCTATGTGAGTCAACACAGAGCAATTCCAAGGGTACCACTGATAAAAACAGGAGAGTGAGGCGCACAATGGTATTTTGGTTGAGGCAAAGTAGGCAGAGGCTGACAGGGAAGATTACTTTAGTTTTGGAAATGTCCTGTGGATGTTCCTGTAGGAAATGTCTCATGGACAATTGAAATGTCAGTCTGGAGCTTGGGAGGGAGGCTCATTTATTGATGAAACAACAGACACTTATTTTAAACCTACTATGAGCCAAGCACTAAATTTGGGGAAAAGAGATATATTTCCATGCCACTTACATAGACTTTCTCACAGTTATCTTTTCTTCATTAAGTTCTTGTTATGTAACACAACTCTTTTTATCTGTTTTATGGTGCTTCTGAAAACTTGTAATTCAAAGATATATTGCAAATATAACATTTGAAAGTTATAATTGATCTAAAAAACCATAAATGAAGAGAAAGCGAAGACTGATTTAAGAAATCTTTATTAGTGTTAGTTAGCATAGGCTGCAGTAAATCTCAAATGCATAATGGCACAGCACCATGCAAGTTTCTACCTTGGTCAGTTTATCTCTGGATGAGTAAGTGAATAGGCTGGTACACAGCTCTCTGTAGAGACCCAGCTGAGGGAGGTTCCAACCTCATGAACAACATATAGCTTCCAAAGTCACTCTGTCACTTCCACCTCAGTCAGCATGTGCTGCAGATTTCAGGCCTCAATGACAAACACCACTTTCATTCCCACTCCACTGTCAGGTTGTACTTAGTCCTACTGCCTAATCTGACTACACAGGCAGCTGAGAAGCAGTCAAGCTTTATGCCCAGGAAGAAGAGGAGATAGATTTTGTCTAGTAATTAGTCACCGGCCATGATTTACATTAAACCATCTAAAAGAAAAAGTTGAATTCTAATAAATAAAACACTTGGTAATGAAATGAAGGGTATTTTATGTTTCAAAGAGCAGAATCTTTAGCACTGCATCTCTGGGGATAAGTTATATAAGGCACTACTATTCATGTAACTTTTAAACAGGGGTCCCCAAACTAGGGCCCGCGGGCCGCATGCGGCCCCTGAGGCCATTTATCCGGCCCCCGCTGCACTTCCGGAAGGGGCACCTCTTTCATTGGTGGTCAGTGAGAGGAGCATAGTTCCCATTGAAATATTGGTCAGTTTGTTGATTTAAATTTACTTGTTCTTTATTTTAAGTATTGTATTTGTTCCTGTTTTGTTTTTTTACTTTAAAATAAGATATGTGCAGTGTGCATAGGGATTTGTTCATAGTTTTTTTTATAGTCCGGCCCTCCAACGGTCTGAGGGACAGTGAACTGGCCCCCTGTGTAAAAAGTTTGGGGACCCCTGTTTTAAACCATGCTTTAATAGCTGTAAAAATTAAGCAAGAAAAGTTGAATTCCTATAACATTGCTCAGAGTCCTTGTAAGGGTATCATCTGCTTTTTCTAGGTAAAAAGCAATCTAAGCTAAGTGACTGAAATGATGGGGGTAGGGCAAGAAAAAAGAGGACAATATCCCAGGATTAACATAGTCTCTATAAGCAGAGCCTTTATGACCTTTCCCTTTGTTTCCAGGAATATGGGTCTTTTTGATGTGTTTGTGCTTTCTGTATTTCCTTCACTATCAGCATTTGTTTTCAAATTTCTCCTTGAAGTGACTGCAACCTTCTAAGAACCCTTACTTAGCCTGTGACCTCTGGCCTACTTCCAATAAATTACTACAAATCTCATGCCCTTCAGTTTAGTTCTTGAGCCTGATATGTGCTCACAGTGGCAGATAGAAACCCATCAGCAGTAATACATCACTACTCAAGATCTCTAGGTATCATTTGATATCTAGAGATCTCTGCATTTATTCATGAAGTATAACATGTAGATTATTCTGTCTTTAGTGTATCCCTTCAGGACTAAATTCCTTATCATTTAAAACTCAAGTCTCTACTGGGGATCCTTCTCAAAATCTCTGCTAAGTATGCCATTGACATCAGCAATAATATATTGTTTCTTCTGGGTTAGGATTTGAAAAGGGAAGCATTAAAATTAAGTATTTCAGATATTTGCTGTTTTAGGTTGATCCTAAATAGGTGATGCGATTTTGTCTTAGTCTATTTTAACTACAATAACAACAAAGCACAGGTTGTGTGGTTTATAAATTTAAAAATTATTTCTCACAGTTCTAAAGGCTGCAAGTCCACAGTAAGGTGCTAGCATGGTCAGGTGAAGACCCTCTTTCAGGTTGCAGACTTCTGTTCTAGCTGCATTCTTACATGACGGAACGGCTAGTGAGCTCTGCGGGACCTCGTATTAAGGGCTCACAATCTAGTCGCCTCCTGTTAGGAGGAGGTCCCATTCTTAATACCATTACGTTGGGAATTAGGATGTCAGCATATAGATAGGGATGGGAAATAAAAACATTCAGACCATATCAAGGGATGAAAAATAAAAACATTCAGACCATATCAAGTCTCTTCCTGGTACGTAGTTGGGAGCCGGAAAGGAGCTAAGAGGGGTAATTTGGATCATTAGAAAATCTTCACAGTATTGTATATTCAGAATCCTTTCATGGACTTTGCTTTTGGCCATCAAGCATCAGAAAACATTTTTTGGGGAAGAGGGCAGAATCCTAAAGTAAATGGGAGGCAGGGTCACACATCCCACCACAGAAGCTAAGGGAGGCTGTGACAGTCTTTTCACCTGATAACTGGGGAATTTGCAAATGTTCCTGTTAAGTTTTTTGAACTTGGAGGATACAAAAATGGAATCTCCTGGGACATCATTTGCAGCAGTGGAGGGATGCAGAGTCCATGGCTCGGTGATGACTTCCAAGGTGTGAGGTCCTCCACACACTATACCTGGAGCACCATCTTGGCTTCCCCAGGCAGCTCAGCTTTTCCTGCTTCCTGCTCTTTTTCTGAACCATGTTCTTTGGTTCTGTGAGAGCCTTGTAAGAAATTGTGTTCTTCTTACATTGGTCAGGAAAAGTTTCTGCTGCTTGCAACCAAAAATTCCAACTAGCACAAACATACCCCAAATCAGCTATACTTTCTATAGAAATATCTTTTTAGTTATTTTTAACAGTTTTAGTTGTTAGTCCTCAAACACCTAACATGGCTAATTCACTTGGCCTGAACATATAATTTTTATAATCAAGTTGCTAGGATTCAGAATTTCCAGAGAAAGTTTAGGGTATAGGTATACTGTCCTGAGATCTACTATTTCAACTAGAAATATTATATATTTAAAAATTACTAATTTCACAGAATGCATTAGATTGATCTCTAGTAAATGGAGGCACCTGAGACATCACTCAAGAACTGTAGTATATATTTAAAAATACACAAGTGCTGCTAGCTACAAATAACTGCTATTTCAAAGTATATAATTTCAAAGCACAATTTTACCATGTATGCTTAAAATTATAAACACTTTGCAAATATTAAACATATTAAAAGTTCTTAGAAAGTCTGTTCTGTATCTCATATCTTAATAGATGTTAGTATCCTTTTCTTCATAGAGGTTTACTTCAACCCCAGATGGATTGAAACAAATTAGCAGATTCTAAATTAATTGCATTTCTATTTTATCAACTTAGATTGCCTTTAGTTACCATCTTGTTCACACTCCTCATTCCACTATTGCCTTTAAAGCATCTACTGTTTTCCTTTATAGCCATACTTTAATATTAAAAAATAAGAGCTTATGGCTCTGGTTTTCTTCCTGGTGAATGGTAAACAAACTTTCCTCTTATTGCTACCCCTAAATTTTCTTTAGTAACTATATTTAAGAAATTCACAGCCTGACCTGTGGTGGCGCAGTGGATACAACATCGACCTGGAATGCTGAGGTCGCCGTTCAATAACCTGGGCTTGCCTGGTCAAGGCACATAAGGGAGTTGATGCTTCCTGCTCCTCCCTCCTTCTCTCTCTCTCTGATCTCTCTCTAAAAATGAATAAGATCTTTAAAAAAATTCACAGAATTTCTAGTGATTTCAAACAAGTGTACTGGTGATAGTTTTTCTTCTCATAATAAATCATCTTTAAACTGCTTTTAAGATTTTTACTATCAATTTTGAAAATTATATATACATATATGACTATTTTTACTTAACAGTGCTTTTTAGCAATGACCTGCCCACTGATAAGGTAACTATTCAATAATTTTAAAATAAAACAAACTAATGCTTTATTAAGCAAAAGATAAGTAACTTTTCAGATCCTGGGCCTCAACATTCCTTTGCTATTTAAATCAAAATGCACTTGTAGTCTCACATTTGTTACCATGGATTTCAAAAGAATAATCTACATTTCTAAAACCTATTTATATAGAAGAACAAAGAGAACATAATTAAGCTGAAGTCTTTCCATATCATTGCCTTTTGGGGTGCAGGCAAAACCATGATATAGGTGAAAAAATATGGCCAGGTTCCACTGTCTATGACTCAAACTGAAAAACAAAAAGTTGAACTGTGACTACATTAGCTCACTCATAAAAAGGATGCCACACTACAGGGTCTACATTATTAGAGACATAAAAGGGCAAATGAGTTAAAACAGCAGATCAATGTGAGTTATTTACAGAACAGTACTTTCCAACACATATAAAGAAGTTAAGGACTTGGATTGCTTATAACTCCTAGAGAACAAGATAGGCTGCTCATGTATTTGGGATGGTTCTTGATGGAAAATACTCTGCAAGGCAGAAAAAATATCTTCTCGTACTTGAAGTCTTCCTCCTTAGGGGCTCAAAACTTTGAATTGAAACTCATTTATTCTTCTCAGTTGAATCAAATCAAGTTCCAGATGTTACAGACTCCATCTTTCATAACCTAACTCCCATTGTAGAATCATTACTCAAAAGTTAGGAACTCATCCTTCCCACTCTCCATCAAAATTTGCCAGTGTTCCTGATAGAGGGCTTTTTTTCTTACTAGATTTTCTGATGTCTGATATGCAGAGCCATCCAGAGCACTGATTTACTATAACATGCAATGAAATGCAATTTAAGAAGAAATTCTGTTATATCAAGAATATAAGAGGGTTTTTTGGTTTGTTTGTTTGATGTTTGGTCAAGTACTATGGGCAAATGAGTGTTACCTGAGCTATATTTCTATTTCCTTTTGATAATAAAAAAATCATTAAAATTTCCTTTAAATAAACTACAAATAAATCTATTTGTAAAAAGGAGAGGAAATCTTTTCTTTCCACGTATGCTGAAAACATGGAATGTTAAGTATTCAGCTGGTTATATACACTTTTTGGACATTTCATCTGTAATGATTGACATCTGGTGAAGCCTTCTTTCAATTTTCTAATACCAAAAGCTGTTATAAAAATATGTAAACGTAAGGTACTTCGAAAAATAACTTAAATTGAATATTTTGACTTATTGATCAAGCCATAATTTTTTCAATCCTAATTTGTATCTGTCCACTCACTTGTAATGAGGTTTTGAACTTCCATGTCATCTTCAGTCTTTGTATGATAAAGGGAACTATTTGCTTCTGTTTAGCAGAGCTGGATGAGGAAGATCCCTGCATTTGATTAATTAGCTTTTAAAGGATCACTCCTCTGGAAAGGCACTGTCCAGTATCACACACCTTTAGGTGTGTGACTTAATTGGGGTTAAATATTTAAATTGTAAGCCATTTGAACATAAACATCAAGGTTCCGATGTTACAAAGATTTCACACATCATATTGACTTACTGTGCTTATGATGAAGAGCTGTTTTGAAACAACCTTAATTACCACACCCAGAACTGACTCTGGCAAACAGAGTTAATTAGGGGTCCCAGTACATTTTATAACAAAGCCAGTACCACTTAAAAAATAAATTCCAACTACACAAATTGACTTCAATAAGATTAATAAAATTGAGAAAGACATATGTCAACTAAGTCAAACTATATACTATTTATACCCATATAAAATGACTTTCCATTTTTATTACCCATTTCCAAGCTACTCAAAGAATAAACATTATTACTTTTCAAATTCCACTTATTCTATCTGAATTTACTGAGTAAAATGCTTAATTTTGGTCGCAGGTTTTACTTTAGTAATCCATCCAGTTACAATATTCAAGTTAGTACAAGTTTCTTCCCCAGTGTAAGCACTCTGAATGTACATTTTATCACTATTTTTCTTCAACTTTATATTTATATATGCCCAAGAATAAAACTGTATTCGTGTTACATAACATTTCAAATTTTCAACATACATATTGGTTTCTCTCTCCCTTGAACCCACGTTCCTGAAAAAACACATGTATCCAAACAGAAAAAAACTACCTTAGAGTGTATGGGCAAAGAGGGTAAATGTGTAGAAATAAAAGCATTGAAAAACAGTTGCGTGGAAGGGTAAAGATGTACCTGTCCTTGATTCCCTAGATTCATTAACAGCCATAAACTGCCAACTTAGTACAGGGCAAGATCCTAAGCCTACCCACAGAAGTTGATAACAGGAATTAAGCCTTTACGGTCTCTTACAACTAATGTGATTCGGAAAAACTCAAAACAAGCAAACCGAAAAAAACCTGAGGAAGTGCTCTAAATAGAGCCTCTCTGGCAACCCATATCGAACCATGACTCAGGTGGACAATTAGACTAAAAGTGTGGGCAGTTTTCCTTTCACTCGGTCTATAAAGCCCATAAATTGGTCCAGAAAACCAGGAGTTCTTTGCACCTTCTTTTGCCACTTTTTAATATTCTATACATTCAGCAACAATTCTTATCCATGGTCTTCATTCATTTATTGACCAGACAAGATCCTAAGTGCCTCTTGGTGATCAATCCTTCCAAGCTGACCTTACATGACAGCAATTTGAAATGCCCCTCTGTGGAGAGGTCGAGACCGCGAGGAACGTAACTTGCTTCTATTTACTTGTTTATTCGAGGGTAGGCGATGGCCGCGGCTGGACTAGGACGAGGCAGGAGGCCAAGGGGCGCGCGGGTTGCGAGTCACAGCCGGTGGGGGGCAGCAGCCAAGCTCGACCAGCTCCGCCCGCCGGACCCAAAAATGACCTGCCCCTCCCTCTCACTGCACCCTAGATCCCTTCCCCTCTTCCCAGGCCTTTTATCCTCCCGTTCGCCAGGCAGCCCGCGGCTCCCAGAACTCGCACCGCACGCTTCCTTTCGCAACCCAGTGGCGCGACGCGCGCAGGCCCAGGGCGGCCCCGCGAAACCCTCGGCGCCGCAAGGACCCCGACCCGACCCGACCCCTTCGGCCCCGCCCCCGGCCAAACGCTGAGGCAGCAGCGGGCTGGCGAGGCCGGGCGGTTCCGCTCTCTAGGCAGGAACTCTCTCACCTTCCCTTCCCCCGCCATTTCTCCCACCCCCCCCCCCGCTCAGCCACGGAGCAACGGCCGCGCTCCTCAGCCGTCCCGAAATCTAAAGGGGTCCGTCTCCGGCAGCACAACCAAATGGCAGAGCCTCCCTGGCCGGCTGCGCAGCCCGCCCATTGGTCCCTTCCCCCTCCGCCGCTGCTGCCACTGGCTGTTGCCCGGAGAATTTCGGCGGCGATTGGCTGAAGCTGCTGCCGCTCATCCGCGCGGCAGCAGATTCCGCCTCCGCTGTGATCAGGTTTGTATGCGCCGCGGGTGCTGGGGGCTCGAGAACCAAGCGGAGCTGGTTGAGCCTTCAAAGTCCTAAAACGCGCGGCCGTGGGTTCGGGGTTTATTGATTGAATTCCGCCGGCGCGGGAGCCTCTGCAGAGAGAGAGCGCGAGAGATGGACATGGACAAACGGATTCATTTAGAGCTGCGGAACAGGACGCCCTCTGATGTGAGCATTTGCCAAAAATATCTCTGTCGGTCCATTCTCCTACTTTGTGTGTGTGTGTATGTGTGCGTTGGGGGGTGAGGCACTTTTTTTGAGGTGGGGAGCCGGGGAGATGTGGGTTTGGTGGTCGGACTGCAAATGAATTGCAAGGTTGGGGGTTTGCAATGCCATCGGAGCATGTTCCGGCTGCCGCCGCCGTCGCTGCCCTTGGTGTGTGACTACCTGTGCGTGTGCTCCCGCGTGTGCGAGTGTGGGTGCGAGAGTGTGCGTGCGAGTGTGCACCCATCGGGGGCCAGCGGGCGCACGCGTTTGGGTCGAAGAGAATGAGGCAAAATGACTCTCTGAGCTCGCTGCTCCCATGACTCCGTCTGGGGAAAAAGATTAACGAGGGAGGAGGAGGAGGAGAGGGGCTGCCTCCTGGATTTAACAACAACAACAAAAAGGGGGCTTTATATTTTATAAGTGAATACCCCTTCCACCACCTCCCCCTCCCGCGCCTTCCCCCTCCCTTTCTCTCTCGCTCGCGCACACACAATAAGTTTTGGTCTTCACGAGTCCGGTTTAGTTTCTGGTAAATGTGGGCCAAGGCCCCCGAGGAGAGCGCGTGGGGAGTGGGTTGCAGTGGAGTTGGGAATGGCTCGAGTTTAAAGTGCGTCTTCATTTCTTTGCAGTGATGAGGCGAGAGACGGGGGAGCCATATTTGTAACTTTTGTAGTGTTCGTGAACGCGCCCTTTCTCTCCCTCCCTCCCTTTCTCTGCCTCCCTTCCTCTCCTCTTTCTCCCTCACTCTTTCCACCCCACTTTCGGGCCAGATGCTGATATTTCTTCCTTTCCTTCGGAAGGGAGGATAAATGGGAAGGAGAGGGGGAGGGATTTTTGAACGTGGAACGACACAAATAATCTCCGCGCCTCCCCACCTCAAGCGGTCTCTATTGCAAGTTACCCAAAGGCTACGTCCCGGTCCCCCCTCGCCCCTGCTCCTTTCGGATGCCAGACTTCGAGCCCTGGCGTCCCCCGGCCGATCTTTCTCTAGGGTAGGCTCCTCGGCAGCCATTCGGTTCCTGGCTAATAAATGGGCACGGGAAAGTTTGGCAGGACGCAAACTGCCCGGAGCTAGTGCCCGTGGTGGGTATTGGCTGGGTCCAGATTGATGCGGGCAAAGCGAACACGCATCTCCGGCATGGGAGTTTGCCTTCCCGTCGCAGTTTTTGACTGGGCAGCGGCGGGAGTAGGGCCGAAGGAAACTTACACCGCTGGTAACCGGGAGACTCGGCGAAAGCCCACCCCCGAGGAAGGAAAATGCCAGGGTGGATTACTCCAGCGTTGGGTTTATTCCCCCCACCCCTTTGGCTCCCTTTCGCTTTCAGTGTTTTTTGCGAGTTGGCGGCTTGGCCGAGGAGAAGACTCCGGGTCTGAGGCGGAGACTCTGGCCGACTCCTATAGTGGCCCCTTGAGGGATTGGGAGAGCGCGGGCGCAAGGGCCATCGCTCCAGGCTCCGTGGCCAGGATTCCAGAGTTGGGGGAGCACTATGTGCTGACCTATCGCCCCTCCAACTGGTTAAAACCCGAATCCCTGGCGAAGACAGGCCTTGGTTCCTCTTTTCTTTAGTTCCTCCCCCAAACCTCAGTGAGACTTTCGAAAACAAGATCCTTTTTGTGCCCCCCTCCCCCCATCATAACGCAGCTGTGGACTGTAGACGTGCAGTGCCTGATGGCGCGCAGGGCGGGGAGGGGTGACGGAGGCCGGGGAGGGGTGCCCGGCAGAAAAGGCAAGAGTTGCCTTAAACATTTTCCCAGGGGCTTGCCATTCTCTGGTCGGTTTTGTCCCAGCTCGAGCAACCCTGCTGGAGGATTTGGGGGCTGGGTGTGGTGATGGGGGAGGGGGCCCCCGAGCCGCGATCTTCCCGTGTACTTTCTGGAAGCCCCCTGCATGGCAGCGAAAGGGCACCAAGCAAGGGGTTCTGGGTCTCGGTGGATATTTGCATATGGGGACGGGGATTTCCCAGCTAACCCCATCCACGCTGCTGGCTAACTGGAAGCGAGCTCGAAAGCGGGTTGAAGGGGCTCTTTAAACTTCCCCGAATGTGTGCTGGGGGAGGGGAGCGCGCCAAGCTGGGAGTGATTTCTCAGGCTTCACCCCCTCTCCACCCCGGCTTTCCGCCCACGCCCCTGTCCCCGGCCTCGAGGCCGGTTAGGGCTTGGGGAGTGGAAGGGGCACTTTCTGTGTGTTTGGGGAGGAAGCTAGCTAATGAAGGACAAAAGAGGTGGGAGAGGAGGAACTATTTTTTTTAACCTTCTTAAGACAAATAGCTTCCGGGGAGCGCCCCTGTGCCCTTGCCCGCCACGCTGACCCCGGGGTCCCCATACACCCACCTTCGGAGCCTCGCAACTCATTCGGGGGCTGATGGCCACGCTGCGACGCTGAAATAGGATGAGCAGCCATGTTTCCCCGGTCTGGCGCGGCCCGCCCCGCCCCTCCCCCATAGTGCGGCCGGCGCTGAACGCGGCCCCCAAATGCGGGCACCCGGTTCTTTGCGGCCTCTGGCGGGATGGTGGCGGGGCCTGGTGCGGTGGGGCCGAGGCGCGGGCGCGTTGGGCAGGCCTTGGGGCGGGTCTTTGGGCGTCCCAAGCTGGTTAGGAGCTCCAGATGTTTTATTTATAATTTTTTAATGAACAGGCCCACTGGAGGCCAAGCAGAGCCCGACCCCAAAGGGCACCGAGACGTTATTGGGGGGCAGGGGTGACCGTCAGGGCCCTGCTGCCTGTGGCAAGACTGCTGGGCGCCAGGCTGCCATTTTGTCACCATGGCTGTTGTCACTGAAGGAGGAGCAGAGCCTTGCGCCATTACCCCGACGGTCCTGGACGGGAAGGCCGCTGGGGGAGCTGGCCCCGGGACCTCAGATGTGCTCTGGGCCACGATGGGTGTTCCCTCCCCGTGCCACCGGCCTGAGACTTTTGCTGGAGAGTCGGGATCGCAGTTGCACTGGGAGGGCACCATTCGTTCAAATGCCCCCGCCCTACCCCCTATGGCGCTCCACCCCCCCCTTCCGAACAACTTCGCCTTTCCTCCTGCAGGCGGTTTAGAGGTAGTTAAATGGGGCCCTAAGGACGAACTGGTCGTCTCGGTGTATTTTTCCCCCCTCGGAACTGATGATAGGAGGGTGGGGGGAAGAAATAGAACCGGAGGTTTCTCTTTTGGGAGGGGACGTGCAGGTAACTATAATGGCCTCGACTGAAGCCAAGGACAGCAGCCGCTTACCCGGGAGGGACAAGTTGTCGAGTTGTTGGGGAAACGCCCTCAGGGCTGGGCTCTCCAGGGAAGGTAGGTCTTGTTCCGTGTTTCTGGTGGGTGTTGCAGTGCCCTGCAGGCTGCTGGGGAGCACCCTCCACCCCTGCTCTTCTACCCTCTTTTTATTTTTTTTACTAGGGGAAGGCATCTACAGTAGTAAATATAACCGTGAATGAAAATGAAAAAGGACTAGGGTTTGCTTTCCAGAAAGTAAGGGATGTCTTTCTGCGGACTGCCTTTCTCTGGCTGTTGACTGCAGAGTCAGACAAGGCGTCCTGTAGGTGGCATCTATCTGGGACTTTTTAAAGCTGATAGGATGATGATTAAACACCTCACTGGTTAAAGTATTGTCTGTATAGGTACTGGCTTTCATGGCAGTACCCGGCAAAGGCTGCCTAGTGAGCCAGGTTTAACTTTGACCTTTGGAATACATCGCATGATGTTTTCCAGCCTGACTTAACTGCCTAAATGCCTTCAAGTAGCCTGATACTAATTCCAGTGTATACAAGCCAACCAGGAATCCACAGGCAGAAAATTGAGCATGAGCTCAGGATAGTCATGGTCAGTTATGTTTTGTTACCGAATTACAGCTGCTGATGGTAGTTTTGAGTCTGCGGGCTCGATCCACAGTGAATCTCAGTTCTGGAACGACACAGAACTGAGTTTGAATTCCCCCTGCCACAGAAAGGTAAGTGATTCTGCCCTGTGATCTCAGGCAGGTCAACCTAACCTACCTTCCTTAAAACGGAAATAATAATCCTAGTTATTGAGTGAGTGACAAAATTGGCTTGATCTGGCCCTCAGGTGCCCAGTCTATGATAGTGTCATTCTCTGAGAGATACTGGGTTGCCAGGAGGCACAACTATGAGCTCCTCTTCTGATTAGAATAATGCTAGTAGCTAATAACAGCTAAAGCTTACCTTGTACCCATGATGTGCCTGGCTCAGTTCTTAGTGGATTATGCCTATTAATTGATGTAGTCCTCACAACAGCACAATGAGATACATACTCTTATTCTTATGTCACAGCCAGTTTGTACTCATACTCAGCCTGTACTCAGCTGCTTTTTCTGAAGCACTCTTTTTTTTTTTGTAAAATACCTTAGGGAAAGTTTGTTTCTCTGGTATTAAAACTCATTCACCTTATGAGCAAGTGTGTTTCCTGTCACTGAAGATATTAAGAGCCTCTTGGTTGAAGATGCTGAGGATATTGGTCAGGACCAGAAGGTCTGAGGATTATCAATTTTAAGAGAAAGCTATACTCTTCCTGATTTGGTTTAGCATGTCTCCTCTGGTTAGGCTGAAACAAATCTGGCCTTTTTTAGATGTTGGGGGATGTGTTTAGAGTAATGAGAAGACAAGAAGGAGCCACTGATAGGCAGTGGTTTGTACGGGATCTTGTATGTAATGTGTTTTTTCACTTTTACTGGTCTCCATTTCTAGCCAAAAAAGAACCTGAACAGAATTGGCATGTTTTTAGTGTCTAGGACTAGTGTACCAATAGCACCTCACAGATCGCCTCAGTCCAGTCCTCCCAACAACTCCTTCAGGGTAAGCCAAGCATTGTGACATCCTATCCTCCCTGATTGTGAGAGTGAATGATTGAGGATGGGAGAGAGGGTTGAACAGTCGGACAGCAGTTATGCAGCAGTTATTACCCCCCACTGTAAAACCATAGGCCCTTTAGTTGGACAGTAAGGACTTTGAAAATTATATAATGCATTGTGTCCCAAACATGACCCATCACCACAATCACCTGGGAAACCTGTTTTATACCACCCATGAGCTAAGAATAATTGTACATATAAATATTGCACTCAATTTGATGATATGGGACACTTAACTTTGAATTCCAATTAAGTAAAATATTGTTTTCTCCTCCCCCCAAAAGAATTCTACTTACGTTCGACCTTTATTACAAAACTATACTTAATATGTAGTTTAAATTTTATCAGTAAAAGATTGTGGAAATTAGTTTTTCCTCATTACTAAAGTGCCTGTGTAGTACTATCTTTCGTGTGTTTTTTTTTTACAGAGACAGAGAGAGATAGATAGGGACAGACAGGAATGGAGAGAGATGAGAAGCAACAAACATCAGTTTTTCGTTGCGACATCTTAGTTGTTCATTGATTGCTTTCTCGTATATGCCCTGACCGTGGGCCTTCAGCATACCAAGTAACCCCTTGCTCGAGCCAGCAACATTAGGTCCAAGTTGGTGAGCTTTTGCTCAAACCAGATAAACCCGCGCTCAAGCTGGCGACCTCGGGGTCTCAAGCCTGGGTCTTTCTGCATCCCAGTCCGACGCTCTATCCACTGCGCCACCGCCTGGTCAGGCTAGTACTATCAGTTTTGCCTCTAGGAAAAGTTTACTATTTGGTCCTTAACAGAAAAAGTGTGGTAATTTCTGGTTTAGTAGATTAGGTGGAAGGACCCTGGAATCTGGGTGTTTTAATAAATTAAGCATGTGACAAACCATTCATTTGGCTGGAGCTTTAGGGAACTTTCCAACTCCATCTACGTCTGCCCTTTAACTAGTTGATACCTAGTGGAAAAAGGTCTCAATCCAAGAACCTGCATTAGAAGAGAAATAGTCTTTGTTACCCACTTAAAACTGAATACCCCTTCTAGCCAGAGGCTCTGTGTAACCAGCTAAAATTCTTTTTCTTGCAATACACAGAATATTTTCAAGGATTTCTGCATATCTTGTAGTTAAATGGTTACTCTTAAATTTTAGATGTCTTCTCAGGGCTAGAGGGAAGGAGCTTTGAACTGCAACTGAGCTTTGAGGCCTGTGTAAAGTACAGCAGCTGTGTACCCAGTGGCCGACATCAGACCCTCAGAGCACAGATCATTGAGAACCACAGATAATCCTGGAACCTCTTGTTTGGGCCTACTGCTCTTCCACCATGCGTGTTTCCTGGGGGATGCACCAGCAGTAAAGTGGCTTTGAAATCAGAGCCCTTCTTTCTACCTCTAGCCTCTTGTGCCTGAACTAATAACAGAAGGAATGGATATGACTTGGTCAGGCCTGGCGGAGGAGATGCTAAGTCCAAGGGAATACGTCCCAGTCCACATAACTGTGGCCTGTACTTTAAGGATAGCAAACCACAGATTCAGTTTCCTGTCTTAGCTGCTGCTGCACCACCAGCCTCAAGGTGACTTGCTCCAGACTTACACACCCTTCTTATTTGTAACCCAGTCACCTGATTAAGCTTGAGGGCTGGTCATCCCAGGGCTTCAGTCCAAAGTAATCGTACCACATTGAAAGAGAAGATTTAGGGCTGTTTGTGATCCTTTATGGGTAGTGTGTAAGATTCTCATCAGTCAGATGTCTCCTTTCCACTCTGCCTGTCCTCTCTACTTTGGTGTAGTCACTTAAGAAAGAAGCCGAGAACTTGATGCTGAGTGGTGATGAGCCTTGGTAGAATAAACTTGTCCCAGTTGTTTGACCTGAATTCTTAGTAAAGAGGAGACTCATTACTCGGGTGTCCAGAGTGGGGACACTGCCTTACGGATGTTTGCTGCCATGCCCCCCATATTTTGACCTCTCCACCCCCTGCTCTGGCTAGTTCTGTAGTCTCCTAATAAGCATCCATCAGTCCCTATCCCCACTGCCTTCCTGCCACAAGTAGAGAAACGTGGACCTGACTCTGAATCTTAACACGTTGAAACACAATTTTACAACAAATGATAAATACCCAACAATGCTGTTTTCATTAAGGAGATGGAGTCTGGCAGGGATGGAGAATTGTGAAGGCATCTGTTGTTCAGAACTTCTCATTTAATAAAATTTGTCGAAAGAGATGCGCAAAGCACCCGTGGCCCTGGGCCACCTGCCCAGACATGGCAGCAGCCTCCTTGTATAGAACCAGTAGTCCTGATATTTGTTAATACCAAGTCTGTAAACAAGGTAAAATGTAGGCCCTGTCCTGTGCCTCATGGTCCATACCCTGAAACCCCCATGTTTTCACTCAAGTATATTTTGTTATAGCTCCACCACTGCCCTGGTGCACTCTGTCTTCTTCTTACCTAGACCTGCTCCAGGCAGCAGATCTTAAAGATCAGCTTACTCTTTCCACTGTCCTTTACTCTGATGTGGATTATAGTCAGGGCTGTCTTTCCCAGAGGTATTTGCATTTGGAGATTTCAATTTGTTGAGATAATTACCAGAGAACTATTAGAGACTTGAGTGGTGTTCTCAGCTTTGCTGTTTACTAACTTGGGCATGTTGTTCAGCTACTTTGGGCCTCTGTTTTCTTCACGCTAAGATGGGAGTGTTGAATTAGATCAGTCGCTTTCAACCACTAAGAAATATACTGCTCACAAAAATTAGGGGATACTTCAAAATGAGTAAGAAGCGATCGAGTATCCCCTAATTTTTGTGAGCAGTGTATGTTTTACACCAGCACCCAGTGTGTAGGTATGTACATACGTATGTGTCATTTGAGAAACTGATAGTGAGCTGTTACCTGTTAAACAGTTTTCTATTCATTAGAAAGAACCGTGCTGGCTTTGGCTCATAAATGGATTTCATTACTCGTTAGTGTTTGAAAGACATTTAAAAGATGATTATTAAGGTTCCTTCACACTCAGGTAGTTTGTGGCCTGATTTGGGGGAATGAGGGAATGCCATGTAGTATTGTGAAATCTGTCCCCCGAGGGTCAGTAGTGATATGTGTGCTTTGAAGCCAGCTTAATCTCTGAGCCCCATTTTCTCAAGTTGCTCTTTCCTTCTGGTTCTTCCCAACCCAAACTTTTTCATTGCATTAGGGAATCATTATCCTCCATTTCTACCCTGGGTGGATGCATTCTAGGGTTCGTGGTTGTGTTCAGTGGCCCTAAGCCTAGTATGTTCCTCCACCCTTTCTCTCTGCTCTTATCACCCATTGCTCTCTGTTCCTGGGTGTCCTGCACACTATGCAGGTTGCCTGGGGGCTCCCATATTTATTTCCAGTGTGAAGGAGAAAGGTTGTAGAAAGAGATGAGTGTATTTGGTTGCTGCTCCCACTCAGATCAGACCCCCTGGGTATTCATCTTGTCCCCTATCCCCTTCTAGCTGTGGCATTTGGGCAAGCCCCTTCACTTCCTAGCGCCTTCCTTAAAGTCTTTGTACAATGATGATGTGGAAAGTACCTACCACGCAGTCTGGCACATAGTAAGTGCTCAGTAAACATCACATTGTTAAGGTTTTCTCCGTCAGAACACCACAGTTGGCATTCACTTAAAGTAAACTTTACATTATCGAGACACACACTCTATATATTAAAAATAACATTTTTTTCAATAGGAAAAGAGGTTAGGAGCTCTAGATTCAAACTTCCCAGAAGTTATTTTTCCCCACAAGCAGTTCAGTCGTGAATTACTGTATCATCTAAACATCGTGGTGCAGCTTTGGATTGCTAAATTGTTTCTGCTGAGGATAATGTCATGACTTGCCCCTCTCCTGGGCAACTCCTTTGTCACTGTCCCCAGCAACTATTTCAGACTCTTCTCAAACAGCCCACTTACCCTCTCAGACCTTTTCCCTCCCAGCCAGAGAAAATTACACAACCTCCTCCCTCAGAGAAAATTGAAACCTCCTGGTTTCCAAAGAAATTCCTAGACCCAAGTCTGTGCCCAGCTCAGCTGTCCTTTGGGTCTCGTCCCTGCCTGCCCTCTTGTCTCCTTCCTTCTGGGCACCTAGCCACTCTTCTCCTAGGGATGCTTCTCCAGTTTGGGATGTTTCTCCCATCTTAAAGCAAATAGAAAACCTCCCCTGATTCTTCTATCTTGGTTAGCTCCTGCCTGTCTCTTCCCCTTTTACATGCAGCTTATTGAATTGTGTGTGACCACTTTCTCCTTTTCCTCACTTCTCACAACACCTCAAGGCTTTTTAGTCTGGTTTGCTTCCTAAACAGCTCCCCAAAATCCCTATAGCCGCCATTGTCCTCGCTTGTGTGACTCCTCGGCAGCAGTATTTACACCCTGACCTTCGGGAGATCTGTTCCCCCTTGCCGCTCCCTTTCTGTGGTCTTTCTCCTGTAGTTCTGGCTGCTCTGCAGTTTCCAGTGGCCTTTTGCCCTCCTCTATGCAGCCACGAAGCACTGGACTCAGTTCATCCTAGGCTTTGGGCCCTCCTCTTGTTCCCTCCCATGAAGTTTTGTCCTCCCTCATCAGCAGCTGTGGCCTACATCTCCGGCCCGGACCTTTTGGCTAAGCTCAGGACCCACCTTATGTCTCCTCCTGAGTATCCTCAAAGCACCCTGCATTCAACATGTTCAAAGGGAACCCATGACCTCTGTAACCTCCTTCATTCCCCTCCCAACATGTGCACACATCTATCACTAATTCTGTTGACTCAAAATATTCTCTGCTGCTTGCCAACTAAGTTCCCTGCATCACAGCCCCCTGCAAGCTATATTTCAAACTTCAGCCAGAATGTTCTCACCAAAACACAGATGAACTTGTGTCCCCCATATTTAAAATACAGCATCGTTCTTGGGATAAAGTCCAGAGCCCTCGGTAGAACCAACAAGCCCCTGCATGGACTGGCCACTGCCGGCCTCTTCCTGTCCTCTTTTCCCTTGCCCCCCTCCCACTGTGCTGGCCTCACTGCCTTTTAGTCCTTCAGATCTATTCCCTGCTTTAACTGCTGCCATCACCTACTTAGCATCTAATCATCTTTCCAGACTCCATCTTCCACCCCTCCTCAGCTCTAGGTCTGGTTCTTTTGTTAGAAAACTCTTACAGAAATCTCCTTCAAAGTGCTTCAGTTTGTAATTACACATTCCTGAATGTGTTTTAATTAGCATTTCTCCCCCTGCTTAGCTGGTAAGCTGCCTGGTTTAAAGGACCTGTTTCTGCTTAGCACAGAGTATCCTCAGAGGTCAGCACTGTACTTGGCTCATGGTGGGCATTCTGGAAGTGCTGGTTGGATGAAGAAACCACAGTTCTTGGGTGTTCTTGTCATTTTCATCACCTTCTCTGTGTCTGGTAAGCCAAGCACGGAGCCACCGAAACAAAGCTTCTGAAATGGCTAGTGGCTCGGTGCCCTCAGCTCTCCCTGCGTGGGTGTGAACTTCTGCCCAGTGGTCTTCAACTTCTTCCAGTTTTTACATCCCGTAGTAGTAAAAAATTGGAACCTGAGCCCCAATATGTTTTCCATTTGGTTATGGATTATTTACATATACTACATATAAATACGTGTATATTATAAAACAACATTAACAATTAAGGACAAGTTGTAAATTCTAGTATTTTCTTTCTGCATCCCAGTGGATTGTCTTGGGTGATCCACTTAGGAGATCACTGCTCTAGTCAGTTTTTAATTCAGTCTTGAAAGTTCATGCTGTACAGGAAATGCCGGTGCCTTACCAAGCACTCTCCTTTTAAGCTCTTCCCAGCCCTGGTGTGTGATGGGTATGAGTGAAGTGCATTCTTAACCCTTCTTTGATAAATGGGGGAAATCCAGTGTTTTGCCTGAGATCCCCGCAAATCAAGTGGCCATCTCTGCGTGTCAGCTCTGTGCTGCGTGGTTAGGCCGTGTGCACAGACAGCTTCACCCCCACCCCTGCTGAAGCTCCCTCAGGTCATCCCTTAGGGTCCAGCAAAGGCCAGTCCCTGGGCTGTTTCTGCAGGTGTCTGGAGAGGCCCAGAAGTGTCTGAGGTGAAAGGATTAAGCTGGTCAGTGGGGGGAGGAGGCTCTCTCCTACTTATCTCCTGGCTGGGAGTAAATCAGAGGTAGGATCAGCTTCAGGCTTTAGGAGCAGGTATGGAGGGCCAGAGTGATGCTGGAGGAGAGAGGCCTGCAGTGTTTGTTTGAGGCACCTTAGCAAAGTGCCGCTGGGACCCAGCAGTCACCCATGTCTACAAGGACTGGACTGCTGGACTCAGCTGCCTCCTGCCATGTCATGGGGTGGGGGGAGGATGAAGAGAGAGAAAAGGGGGTAGTAGGGTTGAGGCAAGATCCTGTGAAATTAAAGGGATTACTCTTGGGGGCATGCATCCCAGGGAGAGACTTATCCACATTATGTAAATACCTTCACCTTAGCTACTGGCCTCATCAGCAGGCCCAGATGATGTGACTGGAGGGCGGGCTGAGGGAGCCCACATTCACTGTCAGGGCCTGTGTGCCCAGCATCCAGAGTGATGTAGGAAGTGATGTGAATGCTATTTGAGTATCTGTGTAGCAGGTTGAATCTGTTGAATCCAGTTCCTGTGTCCTGGGCTGGGGGGAGTGGGTCACAGAAAGGTGGTGTGGGTTTCGGTGGTGGGCTTGTTAGGATGCTGGAGAACTCGGCACACTGACAGGAGGAAAGGTGTGTGGTTAGGGAGGCAGATTACAACCCCAGCTGTGTGTCAGGACTACCAGGGGAGCATTTTAAGAAATTCCCAGGCTCTACCCTACTGAGGAATCCTCTCCATGGGTGGTGCCCAGTCTGTATTTTTAGAAGGCTCTGAACTGGGTTCTGAAGCACAGCTGGGAGCCACCACACTGAGGCAGGTAGGAAGAAGCAAACTAAGTGGAGGTAAAAGGAGAGGAAAATAGAGCAAGGAAAACAGGAAATAGGAAAGAAGGGTGCAGAACTTCACCTACTGTGGGGCAGGGATCTGGTCCATGGCCTGCCCCCCTTGTACCCCCATTCACACAATTCACACACGTGCACATTCCTGCTGATCACACTTGGAACTTTTCATTTACCTGTATGTCATGAGGCTGCTGTTGGAGTGCTGAGTGGGATTTATTGAGCAAGCCTGGATGGACTCGGCCTATCCTTGATTTCCAGGGGATCAAGAGGCAGGCTGGTGGGCTTTTTGTAAGGAGGAGGGGACTTCAGGGCCAAACGGTTTGGTGTAGTGGGCTGTGCCCAGGTATACAGAGCTGCACTGCTTGGAGATACCTGGCAGTGCCCTCTTTGATCCTCAGTTGCATCATCTGTAAAATGGTGACTGACTAATGCTACTTCCAGGGGGTGTTGTTAGGACGGAAAGAAACGGGGTTTGTGCCAGGTGTGTATTGTGGACAGCCCCTGAAGGTTAGTAGATTGAAACCAGCCCATACTTGAACAAGCTGTTTGGACAGGGGAGCCAACCTGTCTGAAGGAGGCCCTGACTAGGTGTCTGAGCTTGTATGTGGTGGGAGCAGTTCTTGGGAGAACTTGTCTTTACCTGCCCCAGAAGGAGGCCTCACTTGGAGCTGCTAAAGCAGGTAGGAGGGGGCAGGAGGGACCCCAGCCTTCATATTTGGAGGGGCTAGAGCAATATCAGCTTAGCTGTGGACTTCCCCTGCCCCACGGTCTCCCTTGCCCATCACGGGGTGGGGGTAGGGGTTCTCTGCCTGGCTGGCCATTTCTGGAGCAGCCCCTGTGTGCCAGTAGCCCCTCCTGCCTGGCTGCAGAACTCATTCTGCCCCTCCCAGGGCTTTTGTCTTTCATTCAAACAGCCCCTGAGAGGTCCCCTCCAGGAAGTAAAGAAAGGGAGTAAATCGGGTCCTTCCCAGGTGATGTAAAGATGTTGCGATCCTAGTACTTGTAGGTCATGCCGCAGCATTCTGTCAGCTAATTCTGGTAGCGCCTCACTGGGGTGCGCACTGTGGCTTCACTCCCCATTGGGTTGGTCAGTGTCTCTTCATTTCCCCTCTGGAGGCAGTGGGGAGGGCTTGCGGAGCTCAGCACAGCTCCCCTGCAGCTGGGTGCATTTGAAGGCTTTGTGGTGACATAATCTGTTCCCCAGCCTCCAGCCTGGCTGCCTGTGCAAAGGATCTGTCTGTTCTGGCACAGGTGCCTGTTCCATATGGAGGGCTAGGAACTGACCGTCACATTCACCCAGGGCATTTCTTCCACTCCTGTACATCTCCCCTTTTTCCTGGAGTTTTGGGTGCACCCTGGGTGTGGCCTGGGAAGAGTGGGCGGAGCTGCCCAGCTGTCTCTGGTATGCTTCAAGAGGCCTAGCTGCAGAGACTGGCTTGCTGCCATCATGATTGGTTCTGCTTCTTTTACCGCCCTCCTTCCCCCTGCCCATCCGGTGTGTGGTTCTGTTGCAGACACGTCCTTATGTGTCTTAAGAGATCTGGTGTGTCTGCGCGTTTAGGTTTGGTCTGAGTTTGTGGGAGTGTCCAGGGCTGCTGTTTGGGGTGGAGGTAAAGGAGCAGGCCTGGGAGGTAAAATGGGATGCTGGTCTCCTAAAAGCGAAAGGGTACTTGGTTCAGGGCAGGCAGCTGGCCTCTAGATAGATGCTTGGGAGTCTTTCTCCAGCTCAGATGGCCAGTGTGGTCACTGTTGGGCACCACCACAGAAGAGGGTCGTATGTGGGATTGAAAATGCACCTTCAAGTTTGACCAGTGGCTGTAGTCTAGACTCCACAAGGTCTAGCTCTGGTCTAGAAGGTGCCCGCTGAGCCAGAAACCAGACCTGTATGGGCAAGTACCTTGCCAGCCCCAGGAGGCTTATTACAGCCACAGGTGTCCCTGATGGTGAGCAGCATGGCCTGCTGGTGTCTGATGTTAATCTGAGTTATCAGGGTGATTTCTGCAGCTAGAAAATACTGTGTGTGGAGGGGCCATTTGTTCTCACATAAGGCACAGCGTGCTTTATTGCACTCCACAGATACTGCCTTCTTCACAAATTGAAGGTTTGCGGCAACCCTGTGTCGAGCAAGTCTATTGGTACCATTTTTCCAGTAGGCTCTTAGCATTTTTTAGCAATAGAGTATATTTTAGTTAAGGTATATGCTTCTTTTTAAGGCATAGTGGTATTGCACAATCAATAGATTAAAGCGTAGTGGAAATACAACTTTCATAAGACTGAGAAACCAAAAAAGTTGTGTGACTCACTTTATTGTGATACTTGCTTTATTGAGGGGGGTCTGAAACCGAACGTGCAGTATCTCTGAGGTATGCCTGTATTGATTGAATGCCTGCTGTGTGCCTCGTTCTGTTTCTTCGTTGTACATATAGCTAGCATTGAACTAAATGAGCACATCCTCTGTACTGCCCACGTGGGGCTAAAATTTCATTGAGAGGGACAGTCAGTAAGCCAAGCAAAGGCATAACTGCTGGTGTGGTAAGGTCCCATGAAGACAAATAAAACTGTGGTAAAGGCTGATCCAGGAAGGCCTCTTGAGGTGGCATTTGAGCAGAAACTCGAGTAATCTACACTGGACTTCTGGCCCCCATGAGCCAGAACCTTAAGTATATATTATCAGATTAGTAAGTACTTAGGAATCATCTGCTTTTGAGCAGGCTGAAGCCCATGAGGTTAAGATGCAAATTTATGAGGTAATTCGTGGGAAAGTTTATACAGAAGAGGTACAAAATAAATATAACTGGCCAATGTCCTGCTCACAACATTAGGTATTTCCTCAGCCAGCTGACCCTCTGCCTTTTCATCCCAGAATGTGTTTTATTATCCTCAGGATTCACGCTTTGTAAAAGTTATACTTTCATATTGTATTTATTAACAAGAATAGACTCATTTTCTTCTTTATGGCTAAGTGTGTTGGAGTTTGGGGGCAGAAATGTTAAGCACTTAAGCACATCTGTAACTGCCAGTCAGCCCACTAGGCAAGGATTAACCACCTGGAGTTGGTCTTTTGCCTGCCTAGGCCAAGGTGTGGCCTAGTTTTGGTAACCACAGGCTCTTGCTGCCTGTCACAGTAGGACTTCCATTGGTTGCTTTGAAATGGCAGAGTCTCTTGGCAAGCCCCCATTGCTACTTTGGATTCCACCTGGACCTGGTTTGAGGGTCCAGATGTCTTTGGGTGGGCTAGGGAGAACCTGCCACTGCCTCGGATCAAAGATGGTGAGCAGGACTCGGGGTTTCCAGGGCTTAATTAAGGGGGAGTAGTCCACAGTTAATTTAGGTCACAGACCCAGGCCTGACCCACCTCTTCCAAGGACAGGGATGAGCCTTAATTTGCTGATAGAAGCAAGTGTCCTACATGAATTTTAAAGAAGCTGCTGGTGAAATAAGACTTTATTAATTAGCCTGTTAGAGAACCAGCTTCCCATATTATGGGGGCTGAATAATTTGATGCCTACTCTTCTGCTTTGAGGTTCTAAAGGGAAAGAACTAGGTTTTCATCTTTTTACTAAATATTGAGATTAAGTAGTATCTTTTTTATGTTTTGCTTAACTATTGAATGTCTGTGTGCCAGACACCCTATTTATTCTTAATTAATCAGCATGGAAAGACTACAAAATGGGTGGGGATTATTCCCACTTTAACAGATGAGGAAACAGGTTCGGAAAGCTGCGTGAGTGATTAGCACAAAGTCAGGTAATACTGAGGAGCTGTGCTTGGGTGCAAAGCCAGGTCATTGACTTCAGAGCTATGCATGGAACCTTGAATCTTTACTTTGACCTCCTGCCTTCTCCCAGCCACTTTGGGGCTGCTGGTAATGTGGGAATACTTTGGACTCCTGACTTCCATTTCTTTTCTCTGTTATAAAATCTGCATTTGTTTCCCTAGGAAAGCAGAACAAATGATGCCAAAATTTCTGATTTTAAAAAAGTTTTATTGTGAAATAGAATATATATTAAAGTAAAATAAATGTGAGTTCCAATGATTTTTTTCTCTTTTAGACTTTTTTCCCCTTTAAATGGTTATTTTACACTGTCAGGTGAAATCCACTTCCTGTGTACCTGCCCTTGTCTTTCTGTGCCTGGCTCTTAATGAACGTGTCTGGGTCCTCTTAGGCTCTGGCTTACTTTGCACACGAAGACTTGTACACACAAATGAGAAGCATGCCAAGGGTGCCTCAGAGATATTAAAGAGGGTCTGGAAAGTGGGAGAAGGCCAAGTCGTTTTTCCAGTAAAAGTAGGCTAAGACATAATTAGGGACTTAACGTGCTTCCTCAAAACCAGCTGCAGTGAATTCTGCCCTGTGAGAAAAGAGTTGTGTGGAGCAGGCATGGTGATGCTGCTGTGCCCCTAGCCCAGCAAAACCCCCTTCTGGGACAGGAACTAGGTTTACCCCTTACTGAGCACCTACTTATGAGCCTTACATCATGCGCAGCAGTTACCAGGCATTACTTTTTTGATCCATGAAAACACCCCTAAGCAGTAGGTATGGCTGCTTGTTTCCAGACTGGGAATCAGATGGCCTTCAAGGCACACTGAATTAACTGCCCCTGTGTATTGTAGCAGTCCCTTCTGCTTGTCCCTCCCAGATTGTACACTGGGGGAAGAGGACAAGGATACCTTGATCATTGAATCACCAGTGCCTGATGCACTGGTGTCTGGTAGGTTTGGAGTAGCATTTATTGAATGAAGGGAGGTGAAATCACTTGCTCAAATAGGTACAGTAGTGAGTGTATTAAATTGGAGTACTCCAAGGCTCTGTGACTGTTTGCCCTTGTGGGTCAGAGATGGGATCTGATTCTAGCTTTTTGGTTAATAAGTTGGGCGAATGGGAAGTGCAGTAAGCACTGGCTTATCTGTTTTTGCAGAATTATTATAGCAAAAGATTAGAAGCAACCCAAATACTTATTGGTATGGACTAGTTAAGAAAAATGATGGCACATCCACACAATGGAACACAGTGCAGATCAGAAACAAAGATGGTTTTATGTACTACACTAGCTCCAGAACAAGGGCAAGGCAAAGATCACAGCATAATATGCTAGTTTGGGTAAAAAGGGAAAAAAATAATATTTTGATTTTTATTATTATTATTATTATTTTTGGTTCTGAATTTGTTTTTATATGTGTAAACAAATCTTGGTGAGATGGTTAACTGGATGAGATGGGAAGGAGAATTAACTTTGTACTTTTTGGTTTTGAAACCATAAGAATGCAGGTGTTACTTTTTAAAACATTGTTTTGTAAATAAGGGAAGTGACTTTGGACCAGCTATTCTACTTATCTGGGCAAATGGATTAGATCTGTACACTGAGCAGTTGGATTAGACCATGGCCTGGGGTGGAGCAGAATGTTGCATACATTGTGTATTGGGCTTCTGTAGACCTTTCCAGGAGACCCTGACCCTATGCTAGGGTGGTATGGAGTTCCTTCCACTGGGGGCGGGACCTGGACCAGCTCAGGCTCAGAAAGGCTGGGGGAGGCCAGAGAACAAGGAGCCTTCTGCAGAGGTGTCAGGCCTTGTTCCCATCCCCATTCTTGGGAGTTTGTCTGTCCTCTGAGAACTGTGCCCTGATGTGACTCAGTTGATTCTTTCCCCAAAGTAAAGGATTACAGTGAAGAGATACTGTTCTGGAACATTCTGGCAAACTGCAGTTTCATGGGAAGAAAAAAATGGCAGAATGTTTTTCCGGGTTATTTTTAATGCTTTCGGTTCAGCAAACATTTATTGAGAGCTACATGCAAGGCAGTGTGAGGGAACCGGAGCTGCATAACATATCGACTCTGCTCTCCAGGGTGTAAAGTCTTGGGTAAAAACTTGCCTGTAAAATTCTTCCCCCTGTCCCTCTAGGCTTGCAGTTTATCTCCTTTGCTCCCATAGAGACCATGGGGTGAATAGGAGTTCTTTTCCCCATTTTATAGATGAGGAAACTGAGGATCAGTAAAGTCATACCCAAATCCGCACAGTTCCTAAGTGGCAAAGCCCAGAACCAAATCAGATTTTCTGGCTACTTCGCATGTGCCCTGTCACTCATAAATCAACACATTCTGCCATAGGATATTTCTCGGGTATAACCCATTTCTACCTGGAAACAGTGGGTGAGCACAATCCTGAATAAAGCTCCTTCTCTATTTTTCCTTTAAGGACGGACAAGAAACCCCAGGCTTATGGTTGGGTGTTAGTTCTTAGCCTCTTTGCTGTGGTCCTGACAATGGTAATTCTACTGCCTATGAAACCCACCACCCTACCAGCAGTTATATGCTGTATATCCCAAATGTGTGACAGACAGCTAGCTTCTCCCCACCCCATTCTCACACCACCACTTCCTTTCCTTCCCTTCTTCCACAAACTCTGCTTCTACTGCCTGTCCTCTTGGCTTTTCCCCAGAAGGGCCAACGCACACTTCCCACTGTCAGGATCTCTGCCCTGGCTGTTCCCTCTACCCAGAGGGCTCTTCCCTTGGTCTTCACTTGACTTCAAGGCCCCACTGAAAGCGCAGCTTTGCATAGGCCCTCCCTGGCCACCTTTTCTAAAGTAGAGTTCCTTGTTGCTATTGCTGTGTTTCCCCCCTTTTTCTTCTTTGTAGAATTTATATATATTATGTACAGATTCATACATTTATTGGTTTATTGTCTTGCTGCCCCACTAGACTGTAAACCCATGAGGCCAGGAACCTAGACTTGTTTACTGCTGTTTCTCTAATGCCTAGCACTGGTGCCTGGCATCTGACAGATCCTGTAAATATTGTTGAATGAGTAGGTGGAGGCTGTGGCCTAAATGAGTAAGGCTTTAGAGAGGAAAGAATCAAATCTTAGCATTGTACAAAAAGGAAAGACCCAGGGCTCATCTCTTTCCAGTGCTTCATCATACAGTATTATTTAATAATCATTCAGCACTGTTTATGTGTCAGGTTCTTTGCAGACAGTCACTTAGTAGCCTCCAATCCCTGTTTTACAGCATAACATATTTTATTTTGAGCCCTAAACTGCTTCTTTGTAATTCTTTCACACTGATCTTAGTTCTTGAACCACTGAGGAACACAGAATAAATATACTCCTATTTGCATATGATACTCATTCAAATAGTTGGAGAAAGATAGCTATCATGATTCTCCCTGAACCTCCAACCTAAACAGCTCCAGTTCCTGCCATTATTCGTCCAGTGCCACAGTTTTCTGATGCCTTTCCACTCTGGTTGCCTTCCTAAAGTTTGTTCTGCTTTGAGGTTTGGTCCTATTGGAGCAGAGTGTGTTGGGACCCTGACCGAGGTACCTTGGTCTATCCCACTTGCTCCTGTCAGCACAGCCCAGAATGGCCTTGTCTGTGTTGACCACCTTGGTGAAGACCTCCTTGATGAGCTTCTGGTGAAGACTAACATCATTAGGTTTTCTTTTTTTTACATCATGTGTGGTTGTCTAATTCCTCCCTGACTCTTCAAGAATTGTAAAGGTTGTAAGGTTTTTGTTTTCTAGCATTTTGAAATTAAAGCAGATCCGTGAACAACAATGAACTCAACTTGAATTTTAAAAACAGTCAAGATAGGTCAAGTTAGTTCTGTCACCCAAATTCAGGTGAAGAGGGTGGAACTCTGGAAGTAAAGCAAAACCTATATAAACCTTGTAACAAGTTGCACATATAGAATTTCTCTGAGCGAGAAAGAACTGAGGTTAAATTGCTTCCTATGGGTGACCCTTGGCTGGTTTGTTTTGTGGCCTTGGATTGAAGGAACTTACAGCCCCCAGCCTGAGGTTCTTCTGCGTGATTGGTTTCTGTTTCTGCCCAAATCAGCGGTTTCTGATTGGTGCTCAGATACTAGGGCTTCAGTGCAGCGGTGTTTGCTCTGTTTCTGTCACTGCCAATGCCACTGTCATTCTGGGTAGAGGTGGCAGGGAAGGAGGCCAAGGTCAAGGGTTTCATCTCTGAGGCCACTTAGCCTTAACTGCCTCCTGCTCTCCAGCCCTACTGGAGTGAGTGTGGAGGGAGGAAGGCCGAGTTCAAGCAGGGGGCTCTTTTCCTAACAGCTATTTTCTTTTTCTTCCTCTGTTTTCCTCTAGCTTCAAGGAGTTCACAATGGAGAGGCCTGTGACTTTGGAGTGGGCCCTAAGTTAGAACTGAGGCTGGCCCAAGGTTTGATTCCACAGTGGGCTAACTCTGACCTTGGGTGAATCACTGGGTTCGTCCAGTTGCCTGAGAAGCTGGATTGGATCCACAGGTTCCCCTGAAGTGGCAATGATGGGGTCTCTTACTCTTCTCAAGCTTTTTTAAAAAGCCAGTTGGAAATTCAGCAGATGCTTAATAGTCGGGTATGGAAATTGTCTTGATCTCTGAGTCTGAATGGTGTGGTATCTTCTTAGGTGGGTTATGGTGATGGGCTGGGTAGACAGAGGCTTTGACCACGCCAGCTCACGGACTGCTGACTAGTAAAACTGAGAAAACGAATTAACTTTAGTTTTGCAGGCCCTTCTTCCACTCAGGGTCCACACCACACCCGCGGCAGAGACTTTGGCTTGTGCCTCCTTTTCAGACTCTGCTGACCCAAGGACTCTGGTGGATCCTCTACAGTAGACAGCCCCAGCTGTCCACACGTGGTCTCAGTCCAGCCAGGTTTAAATCCTTGAATCTGGTTTGTTTAAGAGCCAGAATCAGCTGTTATCATCAGTCATCTTGGACAGAGGGCCCAGGAAGCCATTTTCAAAAATAACATTTTTATTGCCTGTCTGGGTTGCTCGGTTGGTTAGTGTCTTCTGGATAGCCGTGGTTACAGCTTTGATCCCCAGTTAGGGTACACGTAAGAATCCACTAATGAATGCATAGATAAGTAGAGCAAGTAATCAATGTTTCTCTCTTTTTCCCCCCTTCCTCTCTTTCTAAAATCAACTAATAAAAAATTATAAAATATATTTTTGTTGATTTACCCAAGAGAGAATTTGGTGGGACACTTTGCCCACCTTCCTCTTTCCCCTCCTCTAGCTTGAGTGGCCTGTGTTTACTGAAGCCAGCCCCTCTGGACAGAGCACCAGGGGGACACCGAGACCTCAGACCTCAGCAAGACTGTGTCTGGAGGAGAGGCAGCAGGAATAAAGACCACCAGATGTCCTATGGCTAAGCTGTCGGAAGGGCCCTGGTGGACAGGGACAGTTTCCCTGGAACAAATAGGGTCGGACGGAGTAAATGAGATGATGCCTGGGGGTGCACTTTGTAAACCGTAGCCTGGAGAAGAAATGCTGAGTGGTGTCCCCGTGTTTACTGCAGTCCCAGGGCCCAGCAGAGGGGTGAGGCAGGAACAGACTACTCTCAGAGGAGGCACACTGGGCTTGGTCAGGAGCATTGATGGTTGGGGGACTGGAAATCCTCCTCTGGATTTGCACTTGATCCCCATGGCTATTAAAGGCTTTGGGACAGGGAGAGATGGGACATGACGTGACATGATCAAACCAGTGTTTTAGAAAGATTGACCAGGATTTACACACCCCCACCTCCCTCCCTAGGCCTTCCTCTTCAGTCTCCTCACGGCTTTTCTGTTGCACAGGCCAGTGCTGTGGCCCTTAATGAGGTCATTGTGGACGGTGTGGGGGTTTTATGAACTGCAGGGTTGTTGAGCAGGGAATAGGACCCTGCCTGTGGAGGTGCCTGCCCCTGCAGCCTTGTGAGATGGCAGACATCACACTGGAGGAGGCCGACTTCTACATTTGGAGCCCAATACCCTAGACCTCTGAGGGTTGTTTTTGTGATCCAAGTGTGTTTGAAGAGACTACATGATTGATTTTCACACTTCAGTAATTATCAGGATAATTACCCAGTGTCCTGCATTTCCTTTCTGGCATCCTCTAATGATGAATCCTGGGTTTCTTTAGCCCATGAAATTTCCCACCTACTTTTGGGGAACAGTGACTGAGATTGGGTATGAGTGGGACTAAAAGTGTGAACCACAGAATTTTGGGACCAGAGGAATCACATCTCTACTCAGGCTTCATTGTTCAGTATGTTTACGGGGCTGGCAGAAGCCCAGAGAGTGGACATGACTACCCTCAAGGCACACAGCAAGTCAGTGGCAAACTGGGCACCAGAGTCCAGGTCAGACTCCCTGGTGAGTACCCTCTGAACTGCACCTCTGTGCCCCTTCTCCCCCTTTCTCTCTGGTCACCATTCCCACGCCACCTGCTGGGACAGGTGTCTTCACTGGACTGTGCTTGCTTCCAATCCCTGCTTCTGCAGTCCTGCCAGCACCTACTAAAAGTAGGAAGGGACAGCTATTTAGGAGATTGCAGCCTCATCTCCCTCTCCGAACTGCTCTCCACTTCCTGCCTCCCAAACAGCCTTCTGGGCCAGTTTTCTCCTGCTCTGGGAATACTTTACTTCGCATGCTCTTAAATCAGGCAGTGCCAGGGCAGGGCTGGGCAGTCAGGGAAAGCTTCCTGTAGGAGGTGGAACTGACAAGTCGTTGAAGTTGAGTAGACTGGCCGGAATGAGGTTTAAGGGGAGGAAAGCAAAGGCATCAATCACATCAGGGAGGGGCCCCAGCTTTGTTAAAGTTCACAAGCTAAACAGGCTCATTGGACCAGGCCCAAAGCCCAGGACCTACACCTTCCCAGGCGGGTGATCTTGGGGTACTTACTGCCCTGAGCCTGTCATTCCGGCTGGAGGAAGCATCTGTAGTGGAACTGCTCCTCCGTCTTGGTGAGACAGACACCAAGTTCCCCCCACAGCCGCCAGAGGAGGTGGGAAGCTGGTTCCAGGCATGGAGGGAGCCAGTCACAGGGTTTATGTTAATACCAGCCCTCCCCCAGCCTGCCAGCAGCCTATTACCCTGGCTAGCCGACAGCATAATTACTGCTGCTGCAGCGCGCCTCGGCTTGCGTTCCATGGTTCCCTAAAATAATAAGGATGGCGTCACCCACTTCCCGCGGCCATGTGCTCCCACCCGTGCCTCCCGAGCGCTATTGTAGGAAACAAACAAAATCCAGACACTCAGATGCTTTCTTTTCTTGGACAGTGTTTCTTTTAATTTTTTTTATTTTAAAGTCCCTAAGGGGACTCTGCCCCTTAGGTAAGATTTTACAAGATCTTTAAGAGGTGTGGACACTTGAATCTTGGCTACCTACCATTGGGGCTTCAGACTAGCCTCCCGTTAGTAGAAACTAGAAGCTACATGGATGATTCCAGGGTCTTCCACTGGGGACTGATTCTGGTCAGAGCAGCAGTACAGTGTGCGTGGTGTGGCAGAAGAATCAGCCAGCCAGGGTGTCTGGGCTCCAGGCCAGCTCTGGACCTTGCTTCTTCCTTTGGACAAAGGGGGCTAAACTAGACCAGCATTTTGCAAACTGTGGGTCATGCTAAAAAAAATTTTTTTAATGTAATATAAAGACTAATTTTAGCCCTGGCCGGTGGCTCAGCGGTAGAGCATCGGCCTAGTGTGTGGAGGACCCGGGTTCGATTCCCGGCCAGGGCACACAGGAGAAGCGCCCATTTGCTTCTCCACCCCTCCGCCGCGCTTTCCTCTCTGTCTCTCTCTTCCCCTCCCGCAGCCGAGGCTCCATTGGAGCAAAGATGGCCCGGGCGCTGGGGATGGCTCTGTGGCCTCTGCCCCAGGCGCTAGAGTGGCTCTGGTCGCAACATGGCGATGCCCAGGATGGGCAGAGCATCGCCCCCTGGTGGACAGAGCGTCGCCCCTGGTGGGCATGCCGGGTGGATCCCGGTCGGGCGCATGCGGGAGTCTGTCTGACTGTCTCTCCCTGTTTCCAGCTTCAGAAAAATGAAAAAAAAAAAAAAAGAAAAAAAAAAAAAGACTAATTTTAACAGGGTAACTTTTGTTCAGGGTGTTTGTCTGTACTCACACAAAAACATGTATACTGAGTCAAGGTGTAAATGTATTTTTTACTGTGGGTTGTGGTCAGAAAGCCACTGATCTAGATGATCCCTAAGGCCTCTCTAGCTTTCGAAATGTCTGACTTTTCTCCCAGAGCCTGACTTTTCCCTGTGGAAACTCACTGATTTTTGCAGGTTTTGTCACACTGTGAAGCAAAACTAGATTTTATGGTTAAAATGACAAAATCACAAGCATTTATCACTCTAATCGAACACCGTTGGGAAGAAGCCCATTTCCCCTCTGCCTTGTTGTCTCACAGTCTGGCCTTATAGCTAGAAATCTGCAACAGGGATGGCCCATTTAAACGCTGACCTATTTAAAACCCATGAGCACCAAAAAAACACAGGGTCAATTTGATTTGAGTCTTTTCTGTGCAAGGCTGGAACCTGAAAACTAAGTTGGTCAGGGACTGACAAGGTTGAAACCAAAGCTACAAATGTTTATTGAATTCGTGCTCAGTGAAAAAAGAAAATCATGGGTTGAGGTTAGTGGGGGGCGGGGGTCATAATAAGGTGTGGATATAAAATCAAGAGGGTTGTGTTTGGGGTACACCATCTGAGTTCTCCAAAATGTTCAGAGGCCTCTTATTTTCCATGAGGAAGCCTTGCAAACAGCAGAGGTGATTCCGATGTGCTGGCCTGCCTTTGTTCGCATTCTTGTATCTTGACGGGACACAGCAGTAAAGGTGACTATTGATCAAGGGGAAAGAAAGTAGCTTTTTCCAAAGCTAGATGCCCTCAGTACATTATTTTGTTTAATCCAACCCAAGGTGATACGCTCTCTTGTCACTGGAGGAAGCTCAGGAGAGGTGAGTTGAGGTAGCAAGTAAAGAATGTGGATTTGAGCCAGGTCTGTCCTGACTCCAGAGCCTGCCTTCTGTCCACCTCTCCACCTTGCCCGAGGATGTGCTGGGAAAATAAAGAGCATTCTCACTGGAGCTTCCTTCTCTCTGGTTCTGGCCTTCAGAGGGCTCTGTTTTAGGTCCAAGCTGTCCATTTAAAATCAGGGCCAGCTTCATGGGCTTGTGACCTGTGCTTGGGTTTAATGCTCTGTCGCTGTCTTGGAATTCTTAATAATTTTTGAGCAAGAGCTCTCAGGTTTTCCTTTTGCCTTGGGTCCTCCAAATTATATGGCCAGTCCTGGCTTTCATATGATGTATCTCCTTTCTTGGTCTTTCTAGGTCCCTTAGTATGCCCATTCTCACTGGGGTGGAGGCATTTGAGGGCCTACCACCTGGAACAACAAACTAGTTGTTTGCCAGCTGTTTGTCTCCTCCTAGCCAGCCACTGTACCTCTTGCTCACGGTCACTTCCATGTCCCCTCAGCATTTGCCCAAGTGAACAATGTCACGGGTACCCTGTCTGGAGAGAGGGGTTTCTTACAGGCAGAGAGCATTGGGTTGGGTCAGGAGGAGCCTGCACAGCCTGCCTCCTCAGGGCATATGCTTGTCTCAGGATACAAGACAAACCGAAAAACATTGCTGCCATTGTTTATAGAAGGTAGGGTACATTCAACTTGTCTTGGACCAGTTATATTGTAAGTTTCATGATGGTTTGACTTACTCTTTATGCCCTGGACCTAGTGTTGTGCCTGGCATGATAGACAGAACATTTGTTAAGCAGTTGCTCTAGTGTTCACTCCCTGCTAGGCTGATTATAGAGAAGGACAGTCCCTGACCTCTAGGAGAATCGGATGCTTAATACATGATTAAATGTTTCATGCAGCAGCTGCCCTTGGTGCCCTGGGGTGCACAGAGCTGGGCTCAGGGGAAGGCCTTCTGGGGAGGGGGGCCTTGTAGTGCATGGATACGAGGCAGGTGGCAGTGAGATTGGAGGAAGTGATGGGAGCTTGAGAGTGGAGGACCTCTTAGTTTAGTTTAGGAACTTGAATCCCCCCTCCTCCCAGGTGGCAGGAAGCCAAGCATGTTTTCTAGGCTGGGGGTTGCATTTTATAGGTTAAACAGATATCTCCTTTCTGCAGGGTCAGAACCTAAGTTCTTGATAGAGTCAGGGTTCATTCAGCGAGCCAGCTGGGTCCTTGGCCTCTCTCTGGTCGAGACCTATTCCCAGTAGTCCAATGCCCGCACTGTCAGAGGAAGAAGAGCAGGCTTAGAGTGACATATATGACTGTGACCAGGATTGCAGTGTTGGGAACACAGAGGAATGGTCACATTGGAGTTATCTGTAAGGACATGATTTCACAGTTTAGAAACAACCAGTGGATTGTTCCTCCGAGTAATAATGTGTTCATGTTTATTGTGAGCCTTTCAGCTCCCATTGGTGAGAAATGACTGCTGTGTTCTTGCTTTCGGGACAAGTTTTTCTGGAAATACCAGAGCCAGGTGGTCTGACTTCTAGGGAACTTCACATCTCTTTGGGACTGGGTATAGGTATTCAGGCTGCTCTGGGGTGTTTGAAGAGCTCCTTGTACAAGCAGTGCCATCCCGGTTGTTGGACTAGAGAGAGAGAACCACATGCGGATATTTTTAAATGGCCAGTGGAATTGGGAGAGAGTCTAAACCCAAAGTACAAATTTCCAGTTTAATTTTAACTTTGCACTTAGCTCACACCCAGGATTTGGCAGGGGTAAATGGGCCTTAAATTTCTTTTTCTTTTTTTAAGCACAAAACTCCCTTAATGTCAAAGGGATGTTCACATGGAAGGGTTTAGAGTATGGTCACCAACCAGAGATAGATAGATAGATAGATAGATAGATAGATAGATAGATAGATAGATAGATAGATAGATGATAGATAGATAGATAGAAGTGGGTTGGAATTGCAGCAGTTCAGAGTGATTTAAGAAACCCTGGGGAGGGTTAAAGGTTTTGAAACATGGTAGCCTATCCCTCTTAGGAGCTCTGAGAAAGTGTGGCCCTAGTAGTGGCAGGGGGGGTAGGTGGAGTGACTTTGGCTGTTGGGCTGGTGTCTTTTTTTTTTCCTGTTTGGTCTATTTCAGACACTTTACAGGCAGCTCACCTGCCATCCCCACTGTAACATATCACCCTACAAAGAAGTAGGTTTCCCCAGTGTGATTTGGGCTTTTTGGTAACATTGGTAACCTGGGGTCTAAGCCTGGATCATGCCCCTCCTCTTTGATCTCACTCCAAACAGTGCTGAAACCTCCTCCAGGAAGGAAATACAGAAACGGGGGGGAGGGGGGGTCCGGGAGGCCCCACAGACCTGGTCCTCCTCCAGACACCACAGGCTCACCTTCCCAGCGACTGGAAGCAGCCTCTTGCTCCTTGGGAGATTGGGGTCCCCCAGACCCTCCATAGGTCTGTGCTCCCTGACTTAGGCTTCTTCTGGGTGAAAGGCTGGGTTGGGTTTTGTGCTTTGGTTACTGAGGAAATGTAACTAGGGTGGGGACTAGTGGGAGTGGCCCCCACCCGCCTGGTGGATCAGTTAAAAGAGGGACTAAAGGGTAGAATTAATTCCCATCAGGGGAGCTTGTGCCCTACATTTAGGAAGCTCAGGAACCATCAGGAGCTAACACTGACCACCTTGGTTCGGTAAACACCCTCCTGGGACCACTCCTGGCACTGTAGGAGGGGAGGGTGGTACTGATGTGGCAGTCAGATGGCAGAACGCCCCGTGGAACCATTGTGAGGATTAAATAAGCTACTGTGGGTGAAGCACTTAGTGTGCCCAGCGCTCAGGAAAGATCCCATGGGTATTACTAATAAAACAGTCTTGGGTGTTACTTGCATGTTGGTCCTGAGAGGAGTGGCCACCAGTTTGGGTGTGGTGCTGGAACTGGAACCTCTGTCTGTAGAATTCCCAGGGAACATTGTGCTGCTCCGGGAAAGAGATGGACTTCCGGGAGGAATTCCCTTGGCTCTCCAGCGCTACCTCCCCCAATCTCTGGGGCCTTCTCCTTGACACATGGTCGTGAGAGAAGAAGCCCTTGACCCGGTTGGAAAAACTGCATGTTTGAAAGCATTGGTGGTGGATTGGCTTTCTTTGGTGGAGCTTAAAGAAGTCCCAGGGGCTTCCAAGAAAGTAGTAACTAAAGAAGACGGTGGGCCTTGTGACTAGTGTTGACTGCATACTGAAGGGAGGGGTCCTCCCCCATCCCCCAGTCCGATTGATCTCCCTCAGTCTGCTTTGCTCCCCTGAGGCCTGGCTTCCTGGTTCTACACTGATTTCCTGCCCTAGGGTAGGCTTTATTCCCAGGCATTTTTGCCACTGACCTTGAGAAGTTGACTTGACTTGGACATCTGACCTCTCCTGGGGACTGAGAGAGTGGGAAAGGACAGGAAAGGCCCAAGGAAAGGTGGACTTTGATGCCAGTGCCAAGGCCCAGAACCTCCTAGCTATGACAGATTAATGCCCTGCCTGGCTTTGCTCCTCCTTGCCAATCCCCACTATCCTGGGCTAACGAGTGCTTGGTCCTAGGTGAGCCCTGAGCTGCTCTGTGGCAAGGGTGGATCAAGGAGGGATACTGCAGGCTTGCTGTGGGTTCTGTTCCCCTGAGTGGCATTTGACCCTGAGATGCCCCAGTAGGAGGGATACCTGAAGAACTGTGGCAAGACAGCTACCCTGGGCCCTGCAGGAAAAAGCTTTTAGCAAATTGGCCTGCTGTGTGGAAGGGTGTGAGCAGTCCTGGACTGGAACCTGGTTAGAAGGCCCATCTGCTTATTCTTAGAAGAAAACGACTTAGGGCAGTGGTCCCCAACCTTTTTTGGGCCACGGACCAGTTTAATGTCAGAAAATATTTTCAATGACCGGCCTTTAGGGTGGGACGGATAAATGTATCACGTGACCAAGACAAGCGACAAGAGTGAGTCTTAGATGGATGTAACAGAGGGAATCTGGTCATTTCTTAAAAATAAAACATCGTTCAGACTTAACTATAAATAAAACGGAAATAATGTAAGTTATTTATTCTTCCTCTGCGGACAGGTACCAAATGCATGTTTGAAAGCATTGGTGGTGGATTGTTTGAAAGCATTGGTGGGTCCGCAGCCCAGGGGTTGGGGACCACTGCCTTAGAGGGGCAGGAATGACCCTTCAGACAATGTGGGGACTACTAGTGAGAAAGACTTGCCTGTACAGTGTGGCCTGTGGGCAGAAGTCCCAGCGATCAGCATATCCAGGCAGCAGCAGCACACATTTCTGGGAGACTGCAGGGAGCAGGTAGGGGACGCTGTGTCAGGCCTCAGTAGTCAGGAGGGATCTTCTTTAAGGTGCCTGCCTCCAGACTGCTCAGAGATGGGAGTGGGTGACTCTGGATGCCCAGAGGGCTAGCACCTTAGCCTCCCTGGTTGACTCGCTGGGTCGGTAAAGGCCTGAGACATGGTTACTCCTCCTCAGCCTGTGTCCCTGCCGTCAGTACTGAAGCCTGGCACCTCACCTTCAGCCAAGTCCACCTCTGACGAACTAATGAAAGGATAGCTTTTTATCAGTTCTTTCTGTCTCATTAGAAATAAAGGTTTTAGGGCCCAAGAGAGAAGAGAAGAAAGGAGAATCTAAGAACTCTAGCAGAATGAAACTGCCTCCAGTTTGGCAGGGGACAGCCACAGAGGTTCCTCCAAAGCCCAACTTTTGGACTTTACCAATCTCAGTATTTCATGATGGGTCCATCCTGGTTTGTGGATTTTCATTTTGTCCTACAACTACTCAAATCCTGAAGGGCGAAGTCTAGAGTGTGGTGTGAGATGGCAGCTTACACGTGTCTCTTCACACTTACATTGATTAAAACTAAAAAGTTTAAAACCGTCTCACCAGCCACATTGTAGATACGCAGAGGCTACACACAGCTAGTGCTCCCCTCTTGGACAGTGCAGAGGTTTTCATTGTCACAGGAAGTTCTATGGGACAGAATTGGTCTATGAATAGAGAGTTGGAGGAGCCCCTAGTTGTCTGTCCCTTCCCTGGGATAGGCCAAGCAGTGACCATGGTGACAAATTCCAGGCCAGGTGCGCAGATCTGACTGGTGACAAGAGCAGTGTACAAGTAAGCAAGGGGGTGTGCCAGCAGGAAGGTCACAGACACGGGGAGGTGAAGGGAGCACATGGACTGAGGATGGAAGCAGGGAGGTTAGCCTCCGGATGGGGTCAGGCTGGGGCTATGATGGCAGTGGGGTGAGGCTCAGGTCCCCGACAACATGAGAATTAGAATCCAGAGGCTGTGGCATTTCATGGTAGGTCTGGAATGAGACCACCAACCTTGCCAGTGGCAGCTGGGCTTACTGAGTTCGTGGTCTGCAGTTCAGCCACGCCTCCTGTCTGGAGCGGCCCCTGGTTCTGCCGCTCTGCTCCCCTCAGTCTGACACCCCAGGCAGAAAGACCAGGGTGGGCACGTGCAGTGCGATGCTGCACAAGTGTTGTTTTCGGTGTGTGATGGACCACTCCGGGGTTTGTCTCCCCGTCCTCCAAGGAGGCCGGCCACCCTTCCCCTGCCTCAGCCCCTCTCCTTGCCTCCATTCACACAGTCCTTCCCTTTCCAGGTGAAAGAGCTTGTCCTGGACAACTGTCGGTCTAATGAAGGCAAAATTGAAGGCCTCACAGATGAATTTGAAGAACTGGAGTTCTTAAGTACAATCAACGTAGGCCTCACCTCAGTCGCAAACTTACCAAAGTTAAACAAACTTAAGAAGGTAAATAGAGTACAGGAGAAAGGGGTGTGTGAGAGACAAACAAGGTGAATAGAGCACAGGAGGAAGGGGTGTGGGTGGTGGGGGGGAGGAAGGGTCATCACTTCGTGTTGGAGGAGCGTAATTGAAGGTGGAACCAGACACCCGCCCCAACGTGCCCGAAGATTTCCGAGACTACTTTCCCTTCCCCGCTGTCTGTGGAGAGCTGGAGGCTCTCTGAGCTTAGCGCCTTCGTTTTAAAAGCTGTTTCTACTTGTTCTCTCCCTGCCTTGTTTAGCTTGAACTAAGCGATAACAGAATCTCAGGGGGCCTGGAAGTATTGGCAGAAAAGTGTCCGAACCTCACGCATCTAAATTTAAGTGGCAACAAAATTAAAGACCTCAGCACAATAGAGCCACTGGTGAGTCACTTGGGTCCTTCCCTCGGTCCACAGGGTGGAGAAGGGAGACGGGAGGGGTTGATGTCAGGGAATACTACATTTTAGTTTGTATATTTTTTTCCACTTATTTTACTTTTTTGACTTCATTTAACTCTCACTGTGTACTGTGGAATAGAGTTTGAGCAACTGTTACAGCTTCATCCAGAGAAACTGAGACCTAGAGAAGTTAAGTAACGTGGCCACGGTCACTCAGCCAGACCGGCAGTCAGGGTGAAGAGAGGGGGTGGACTCTGGTCTCAATTTCTGGCCCAGTGCTTTTCCTCATGCAGGGTCTGCCTCGCTCTGGAAACTGGAACTCTGGTTTCTTCCGGGTTCAGGTTCCTTATCTCTGTGGAGCGAGGATCCATCCAGGAATTAAGCTGACCCTGGAGGTGGCCAACCTGTTTTCTCCTTGGGTCACAGGCCTGAGGCTGATGCCTCTGGAAGGTGAGAGGTGGACTGGCCCCAGCACAAGCCCCTGATGTCAGAGAACTGTGGTCTGCTGTCCTCCTGGAGTTGAATATACCCCAGACCACACGGTTTACTTTCCAGGAGGGGGCAAGTCATGGACGGGTCTTGGGCAGAGTAACCATTTCTCCTGTATTAACTGTATTCGCTTGATTTTTAGGAGTACAGCTGGAATTTGTATCACTGATTTAGTAACAGGTTTTTTTGAAAGATATAAATACTACCACATGAAATAAACACACTTATTGTAAATAACACACCTAAGAATCACTTCACAGGCCACGCATCTTAGACTCAGGGAAAGGCCCTGAGGATCTTTTGCCAAGTTTGCCACTTTCTTGGGTTTAAGGGTAGAGGTTGGGGCATTCCTCAGTTTGCGTTTGTAGGTTTGTTGTCCAGAAAGCATTCTTTGCCCTTCATGGACACCTGAGGGCTGCTGGACGGGCCAGGTGAGAGAACAGGAAGCTGCCATTCTTCCCGTGTCTGTGGCATGGGGGCAACCACTAGACTCGCTCCCTTAGAATTTCTTTTCAGGCCTTCTGCCAGTCTTCAGGAGGAAGCAGAACATTTTGATAGACCTTAAAATTGGAACTTTGTTACAAACAATGGTCTATATGTGATGGTCTGTGTGTATGTTTGGGAGGGGAGGGGCTGAGCGCATAAAACACTGAGTCAGTCCCATTAGAGAGCAGATTGAACTGGTCACCATTAGAAATCAGATATAGGCCGACAGATACACACCCCCTGCTCCTCCCACCCAGGCCACACATTTTTGTAGGTTCCTCTTCCCTGGTTCTCAGTGTGACTGATGTGTTAAACTCTCCTCTGAAGGTTGGGGACCTGCTTTAGTTAGGGGTACTAGCCCACCCACCCCAACCACAGCCCAGATTCCCTCCCTGCTCTTGACCTTCTGCTGAGAATGACCAGGTCTCTATCACAAGCTCTTGAAAGATTAACCTAGTTACTGACATTGTCCCTGAGGGACAGTGGCTTTAGTTGCCAGTTAGGCCTGGCCCCGCTGGAACAGGGACTCAGCCTGGGACACAGTGTTCTTGTACCTGTGCCTTGAAGACATGTCATGTGCAGCTCTGTTTCTTACTAGCTGTGTGGCCCTTTCACTTCCTGGGCCTCAGCTTCTCCTCACTTCCTGGGCCTCAGACAGCAAACAGGAATAATATGGGCCAGAGCTGTCTAAGATAAAATGGTGACAAAGCATATGTGTTAAGTACCACGACGAGATCTGAATGCTCCATTAGTTTTTCTCTTGTCCTTTGTGACAGGCAGGGTTGCAGGAGTAAGCACAGGTCTGAAGCTGGGCTGCCCGATCAAACCCCAGTCCTCCTCGCTCTACTTCCTCGCCTGTAATACGAACAAATAATTATTTCTATCTTATGGGGTTCTGCAGACAAGTTGAGTAAATACAAAGTGCTGTGTTGACTGCCACCATCATCATTATTATTATGCACAGAGGGAGTTAGTTTGTTGGCTCCTGTTGCCTCTTTAGTTTGCCTCTGGCCCCTTAGTCACAGGGGCAGGCAGCTCTTGTCTCATGTACCAAGAGAGAGTCCCACCTTCATTTCAAGCTGTACTTGCAGAATAAAAGTGTTGGAATTGGAAGAGATTTTTAAAGATAAAGTCCAACCCTTCATTTTCCAGGTGAAGTCACTGAGGCCCGTCCCCTGGGGGTGATGCCAGGGCAGACATAGTGGCTGAGAGGACCAGATCAGTTTCTTGACCAGCTGTGGCCAGAGCATGTCACACTGTCTCACTTCATCCCCACGTGCTTCCTCCCTCCCCTCCTGTCCCTTCCTCTCCTTGCCTACCTCCCAGAAGTGGCTCACCATTGACTTTATTTTTCTGCTTGCAGAAAATGTTAGAAAACCTCAAGTGGTTAGACCTTTTCGATTGTGAGGTAACCAACCTGAACGACTACCGAGAAATCGTGTTCAAGCTCCTCCCACAACTTACATATCTCGATGGTTATGACCGGGATGACAAGGAGGCCCCTGACTCCGACGCCGAGGGCTATGTAGAGGGCCTGGACGACGATGAGGAGGATGAAGATGGTGGGTGGCTGAGGGGACATGGGTGGACTAGATGTTACAAGGCCCACACTGGCCACTGAGGGGTATGGCTATTGACCTCTTTCCAAAGCTGTGGAGAAGACTAGGGCTTTCTGCTGTGATTATCAGTGTCTCTAATCTGTGTCGTTGGTTGACTCCCCTAAAAGAAGTGTTAGGAGCCCTGAGATCCCCTAACTATATAGTAATTCCTTAAAAACTATCTAGCTGACTGATATATTTCCCCCTTTCCAAAGTCCCACTGGGAATGAGATTCTACAGTGTCTCTCTAGAGTGACCTTAGGGATAGAGGAAGGTGGGATACGGTCTGAGGGTCCTCTTTTCCTGAGTGTCCAGTCGGGGCTGGAGAGGTGGTGAGGCCCTCTGGTGGCTGTAGACCACAGGCCAGGTCTTGGGGGTGTGGACTGGAGCCCCAGGGTCCTGGGAAATAGAGGCTGCAGGTAGCCCGTTGGGCTCCCTGGCAGTGAGGTGAGCAGCCAGAGTTGCAGGAAAGAAAAGACACCCCCTCTTACCTTCCCACATCACCAGCACAGTGAGGCTGTTTTGCAGGTCTTCATGACCAGAGTCAAGTTGAGAACGGAGACACTTGCCCAACTGATTCAGACGTAAAAGTTTTCCATCGCTTGTTAGATGGGTGTATTTTGCAAGATATTCATGCACCTTGTTTGCATTAGTTTGTCACATCTTGTGATACAACTGAAAGGACTGGGACTGGGAGTCTTGAGACCAGGTTTCTAGGTACAGACTAATTTTGGTATGTGACCTTGAACAGACACTTCTCCCCTCTGCCTCAGATTTCTCCCCTTTAAAGCCAGGGGTTTGGCTAGATGCTCTTTCTAACTGAACAGGATTCTTAGCTTTCCTGGGCTCTGTAACTTGTTCCTCTGATCCAGCAATTTCTCTGATTTCAACATCCACAAAAGATCTTTCATTTCTGTAAAGCTTGGGGAGGAGGGCTTACCACTTGGACCCACTTTAGGATGTGTTTGGTCACCTTAGGGCATCGAGATTTGAGGCCTGGTTAGGGTATGAGGGTCATGGGCCCTACACTGAGAACCACACCACCCCTGCAGGCCCATCAGCCTGGGGCCTGTGCTATGCAAGTTAGAAGCTAGCTCACCATCATTCCGATCTTATACCCATTTCTACTCACAGAGGAAGAGTATGATGAGGATGCTCAGGTAGTGGAAGACGAGGAGGATGAGGAAGAAGAGGAGGAAGGAGAAGAAGAAGATGTGAGTGGAGAGGAAGAGGTAAGCGGTGGGCTGGGTGGGGGTGCCATCTCCCTGAATTCCTCTTGCTACCTCCATGTCAACCCTACTGAACGCTCTGTGACCAGCCTTGGGCAGCCCGGGGCCCCGGCTGGGGAAATGAGTCCATTTCAGGGCCCTTTATTGGGCTGCTTTGGGAGAGGCCAGACTGGCAGCAAACTCTATGAGGTTGGATTAGGAGAGGGTAAGGGGATTCTGGGGACAGGAAGAGAGAGTGTGCTCATCTGCTGCGGTAAGCCCTGCTGTTTTTTCTGTGTGAGAATTAGTTCTTACTGCATGCAGGTCCTTGTTTTCTGCCCTTTTGTATTCATATTTTAATTAACCGAGCACTAACAGTGTACTAGGGGCAATCCAAGACTGCTTTAAACTGATGGGCGTAGAAGACACTGCTGGATCCCAAATCAGAGAGACAGCTGTCTCGTGCCATTTTCCTAACACATTGGCTGGTTCTTAGTTTTTTTTTGTAAAGTCTTTGATGTGTCTGTGAGTGGCAGTATAGCACAGAGATTAGCTGTGTGTCCCTGGAAAAATTTCTTGACGTTTTTAGCATGTGTTTCTTCATCTGTGAAATAGGCTTCTGGATTGTGAGGATCATCTGACTTGATTGTCAAGAGGATAAACTGATTTATAAGTAAAATGCTTAAGGACAGTGTCTGATAAAAAGGGTGTTTGACCACTGGCTGTGTTGGGCTTTGCAGCCTTCCTTCCCAGGGTGCTAGGTTTTGTGTCTGGGTGTTCTGAATTTCTGCAGCAGTCATTTTCCATGATTTGCTCAGAATTCTCCATCAGCACTTGCTGACTTAGAGAGGTTTAAAATGATCACAGCATGGGCAAGGCACCTAGCTTCTCCCTGTTGTCTGTCTCGAGTGTGCAGACACTGGCCTGCCACGCCCACAGGCTTGGGCAGGATCCCAGTCTAGGCCCGGGAGAGGCAGGCAGCTCCAGGTGAGAGAAGAGCTGGTGAGAGAGGCAAGGTTCCTGCCTGGTCTGCAGTGGGGCTTCTCTCTCCCTGGGGGCGGCTGCTAGGCTCACCTCTGAAGACTTAGGAAAACAGGTCCCTCTAGGACAGGGCAGAAAGTCTTGTTGACGAAGGGATTTTCATCTTGCTCTTCTGTCACGAGCTGTAGTGTGCAGTGTTGGGGGGGCGGGGTGTGTGTATAATCTCATTGACCATCTGCAGATTTCCAGCTTCCAGTAAAGGAGAGCTTATACACATCTATACACAAAGAAGGAGTTTTGGCAAACAGACTGATTAAGAAACTCTTTCGTGACATTATAAAAGGGTATTTCCCTCGACATAAAGAAGTCCATCACCAAGTTCTTTTTAAACAATGGTCTGCCTGGTACTTTAGGAACAGTGTTCAACATTCTGAGATTCAACTGACAGGTAACATCAGGGGCAGCATGAAGTAAGGATCCTGTGTTGAGAATGAACCTCACACATTCTGCTGGATCTCTAGAATCTGGGATGATGTCCTTGGGGGTCCTTGAATTTATCCTTCCCTCCAAGTGGTCCAAGTTTGCAGGCTGGGTACGGTGAGGTTGGACTTACCCCCAGAATCTTGTTTGCTGAAACGAGTCTTCCCTTGAAGCTGACACTAGATTGAGAACGGTGGAAGGATGGCCCTGACATGTTAGGGTTGGCTTAGGAACTTGTCTCCTAGGAGTAGCAGGTTAGAAAGCTGCCTGAGTTGTAGGCACTTCAGAGCAGGAGTTCTTAGCCTGGGGGTACAACCAACAACCCTGCTGACATTGTTTGCAAATATTGTATGTGGTAGAGTTATTTTATGGGGGAGGAGTTTAAAGCTTTCTGCAGAATCTTAAAGGGGTCCTTGATGCCACAGACTGCATCTTTAGAATCATCCTGAGATAGTAGTTTTTGTGTGGGGCTCTGAGACACTAGGAATGACCCCTGCCTTTTTTGAGGCCAGTGTGGCAGAATGTGGTTTCCTCAGCAGGTCTGTGGCCCAGGGACACTCCTAATGTCTGGTGTGCATCTTCTCTCCTAGGAGGATGAAGAAGGTTATAACGACGGGGAAGTAGACGATGAGGAGGATGAAGAAGATCTTGGTGGTATGGCAGCCTTTTTCCTCTTGCCTGCTAGCGACTGGCCCCTTCAGTTGACAGTAGATAGTGTAGGCCCCGAGGACCAGGCAGAGGGCAGAACATGCTCATCCGAGGCCACAGGCCTGCCTGGCTTTGCAGGTGTCCTGCCTCGGTTTGCCAGGATGCTCCCCTGGTTTCCTAGCGGGTGGACTGAGTTAAGGTAGGAGCAGTGTTTGATCTAAATGCCTTTTCCTTACTCTTCCAGAAGAAGAAAGGGGTCAGAAGCGAAAACGAGAACCTGAAGATGAGGGAGAAGATGATGACTAAGCGAATAACCTATTTTGAAAAATTCCTATTGTGATTTGACTGTTTTTACCCATACCCCCCCCAAATCCCGCCCCCCCGAAACTTATTTTTTTCTGATTGTAACGTTGCTGTGGGAACGAGAGGGGAAAAGTGTACTGGGGGTTGTGGGGAGAGGGTGGGTGGGAGGGGGAGGAATAAAATACTATTTTTACTGCCACTCTTTATTTTTTTCCCCTACTTTTTTTTGTGTCTGTTTTTGGTCCCTGTAATTGCAATAGCTGAGTACACACCAAGTGAGCATTTGTTCCTTACTCTCAAAGAGGGTGATTTGGAGTCTCTTACATTTCCTGGTATTTCCTGAGTCTCTTGAGTGTTGGAAGGCCATGGCTGGCCTTAGTTTGGTTTCTCAAAGCCCAGGAGGGGCCGAGCACCAGCCTCATCTTACCTCTTGTTCTGGTTCACATGATTTCTGCATTTCTTGGGCATGCTAGAGGCATCCAGTGCCCTGGTTTTAAATAGCAGCCTAAAGGCGTATTTTGGCACTGGTTGGGGGACAGTCCCCGTCTCATTCCCTTTCCCTCTTCACAGATGGTGGTGGGCTTCGTTCTACGAAGAAAACTCTGATGTCACTCTTACGAGCTATGAGCCAGAGAGCTGGAAACAGCAGGCTTACAAGTTATGAGTAAAATGTATTTGGTGATTAAAGTGAGCAGAAAAGAAGCAAACCCTTAAACGTCAACCTCTTTAAAGGATTTTTTAAAAACTGTCCTATCTTGTTCTGTAAGATATTAGAACGCTTTGTTTTACAAAATGATGAGAGAATTCTTCCATATGTGTACTCCTGTGCTTAGACCATTTTTACAAACCTAAGTGCGGGAGACGTTGCTGCATGTCGGCTGGGGTTTTTGTTTCTTTTTTTCATATACCCGAGCACGGAAAAACTAACGCAAAATTGTATTTTCTTACCTAGTGGAAATCTGAAATGACTGCAGATTCCTAGCGAATATACAGGTTTGCTTTCATGCCCCTCTTCTGGGTTGCTTTAGAAGTGGCGTGTTGTTTCCTAGCCCGTGTTTCATCTGTACAAAAAAACATCTGCACCGGTTTTCTTCTCCCCCTCAGAAGAGCCAAACTTTGAGTTTTATGTCTGTTTGTCATTGATAAATTTCAATAAATCTTTTTATACAATTTTTTTGGGATGGCTTCTTTGAGTCCAACAGGCTATTGATCTTTCTAACCATTCCAGACAACTAGCTAGCTGGTGGGCTTACCTGATAAAATAACTTTGCTTAGGATGTGTGACCTGATACTAAGTCTCAAAGCAGGACTCGGTGGTGTGCTTTCTTCATTAAAAGCTTCATTTTGGAGGGGGAAATGTAAAGACAGACAGACAAAGCACTAAACACCAAAACAGTCACAAGAAGTTAGGCCAACCTTGGGACTATCTTATTCTGGGTATCTTTCTTGTTCAGACTAAAGAACAGGCTTGAAAATCTCAGGAATGTGTAAATCAATTTGTTCCTTTTTTATTTACTGTTACTACGGTAATAGTTCTCTACCTCTAAAGGGTCTTCAAAAACATCTAAAAAGGCTCTGTTACTAGATGGGCTATTTCCAATTTACCACTACAGTGGATGAACATTGTTAATACTTTCTGTGGCTTTCTTATAAGAAATGCTTAGCAGTAGTGTCATTGGACCAAAAATTGACATTTATAAGACTTGTGTGCAAGGTTCCGTGTTTTCCAGAAGGATTGTACTAATAGTATACTGTGGTAGTTGACACGTGTGCACTGATACTCATTTTCAGCCTGCATCCCTGACCCTGACAGTGAGCCTAGTTCCTGTGCAATTCCAGCAGGCGGGGTGCCTCTCAGGAGAGATTGACTCACCCCACCCTCTGGGTGGTGCCCTGGGACTCGCTGCGCTTTCCTTTGGAGATACCCCAACTTCACTAGGATGGGGAGGCGGCCTCCCAAAGGCCTGTGCTATGCCAAGCACTGCAGCTGAGGATGAAGTAGGCAGGCCTGTTGTGTGCCTCCCGAGCTGGTGAGAGAACATGGGTGGGGGTGAAATGAAGAGCTGCTCGGGACTGACCTCAGGCTTCCTGGCTCTGACTCCCTTTATGGGGGGTTTAGAATCAGTTGACTCAAATAGTTAGGGAAATAAGTGCTATAAAATGTAAGGTAAAATGGATGATGATGCCAATGGGGCAGAGGGAGGAAAACCCTATGGCAATCACACTGCTCTATCACATCAACCCTCTAGTAAGTTTTTATTTTAATTTTTATTTATTTATTTTTTTACAGAGACAGTGAGTCAGAGAGAGGGATAGACAGGAACAGAGATGAGAAGCATCAATCATTAGTTTTTCATTGCCCGTTGCAACACCTTAGTTGTTCATTGATTGATTTCTCATATGTGTCTTGACCACGGGCCTTCAGCAGACCGAGTAACCCCTTGCTGGAGCCAGCGACCCTGGGTTCAAGCTGGTGGGCTTTTCCTTAAACCAGATGAGCTCGCACTCAAGCTGGCGACCTCAGGGTCTCGAACCTGGGTCCTCTGCATCGCAGTCTGATGCTCTATCCACTGCACCACTGGCTGGTTAGGTCCTTGAGTAAGTCTTACTGTACCTATGTATTTTATAGGTGAGGAACAACAACGTCCAGTGACTGGGAGGTAAGAAGAGGGAGCCAGGCTGAAACCTAGGTCTGGACTTTATGGAACCTAGTCATGAGTGGCAGGAGGGTGAGGAAGCTCAGGCAGCAGGGGAGAGGTAGCAAGAGCTGAGCTCTTGCTGTGTGCTGGGTCCTTGCTCCACATGCAGCACCTCATTCATTGAACCCTCGCAGTCACCTTAGGTAGGTGCATTCACCCTGTACACAGTTAGCTCAGGCCGTGCAGCCAGAAAAGAGCATCAGGAATAAACCCAGAGGTGTGTGGTTCCAGAGCCAGCCCTCTTACCTTACACTAGAGCAGGGGTCAGGAACCTATGGCTCGCAAGCCAGATGTGGCTCTTGATGGCTGCATCTGGCTCACAGACAAATCTCTAAATAAAAAAATAACGTTAAAAATATAAAACATTCTCATGTATTACAATCCATTTCCTACCACTCATGTTCATGGTTGTGGGTGGCTGGAGCCAATCACAGCTGTCCTCCAGGACAACACCAAATTTTTATTGGATAATGCATAACGTACACGTATGGCTCTCACAGAATTACATTTTAAAATATGTGGCGTTCATGGCTCTCTCAGCCAAAAAGGTTCCCAACCCCTGCACTAGAGTGTGCCGCTTGCCTGAGCTGCAGCCACCTATGTGAGCCAGCTGTTTTAAAGCAGTGCTCACCTTGCCCAGCGTGCCTCCGGTGAATGTGGTTCCCCACCAAGTGCTAGCTAGCAAGTGCCACAGGAAGGACCTTTGAGAGGGAAGGGCCGATAGGAATCTCCCAGTTATCAATCAACCACATTTGAGAAAAGGAAACAAAGCCAGGGAGAGTAAGTAATGTGCCTGAGATCACACTGCAAAGCAGTGACAGAGCCCAGCAAGGAGGCCAGCTATTGTATCAAGGTAACTAGTGTCTTCCACTAACAGCCAAGCTTGGGGTGGATGGGATGCAGCAAATGCCACATCTGTGTGTTTTACGCGGCTTTGGAATGCATCCTATGTAATAAAATATCCTCAGTGGGTTTGACTGCTCAATGGTGTCAGACTGACCATCCCTGAGAAAGTTATTTCTTGATGCAGATTAGTCCCTGGGGAGTAATAATGATGCTGATCTAGATTATGAGCTCCTACTCTGTCATCATTTATGTACATTGCCTCTATCCTCACACAGTTTTCATGAATTAAACCAAGGCTCAGAGAAGCCAGATGACCAGCCCAGCAAGTAAGTGGCAACTAAGCCTCAAACCTGTGTCTGACACTGGAGACCTTGTTCTTATCCACTGTGTTAAAAGAGACAGAAAAGGAAAGGGAGATGAGGAATTTGGTTTGTCTCATTTGCTGACTTTGCAAAGGCTGTTTTTATTCTGGTTCAGATACTCTTTGTTCATGGCTGGAAGGGTTCCCACAATGAGTCTCTAATAACCAGCTTTGGACAATGGTGTCCCTGAGTCCCTGAAACAGGTCTTAGGCCTCTGAGGCAGGCTAGGTCCACGGGTGACCTGGGCAAGAAGAGGACTGGAAATGGTTGGACAGATGAAGGCAGGTGTGAGGCAGAATCAGCCTGACTAAGGCCCTCAGGGTGGGCTCTGAATGTACCCGCAGGGAGAAACTGGAGAGACTCAGCCCTGATGGGTCATCGCACACTGCTGTCTGTGACTTAGGGAGCTGAAGCAGGGGGCACCTGTGAACTTCCCCACCAAGCATCAGTTCCTCTTGGGCTACAGCACTACAGAACCCACTGCAAAGACCACATGGATATGGCCCATCCCATTCCTGAGGTTCAGGTGGGGCTGACTGTTAACTAACCTATCTGGTTCCTGGGGTGAACAAGTGACCCAGTCCTGGCCAATCAGCACATTCCAAACTTGGACCATAGTGACTGGTACAAGGAAGGGCCTGGGATACAAATTGGTTAAATGAGGCTTGGTCCCTGGAATTTGAAAAAGTGAGAAACTTCCTGTTGGGGGTACTGGGCTGGGAGGTTAGAGGCCTAGAGTTATAGAGGTGCTTCCCCTGGAGAGAGCCTTTGGATGATCCCGCTTCAACCTGAAAGAGTCGTGATGGATCCAACGGAATGAGGGCATCAACATAGATTTGGAAGTTCCTGTTGGGCATTGCACCTTATTTTGTTTGTTTCTCATAATAACCCTATCTGCTAGTCATTATCACCATGTCAAAGATTGAACACATGTGAGTACTTGACAGATATTCACTGCTTAGTGCCAGACACACTAAAGTGCCTTTGTAGACACTTGATGGAAGTCAATCTAGTGTTTCCCAGATTTCCCTGATCAGAATCCCCGGGGCTTGTCAGACTAGGAATTCTGGTTTGGTAGATCTGGATGGGGACCCAGAAATCTGTGGTTTGACAAGAACCCAGAGGATTCTTATTATTGGGGACATTTGGGAAATGCTACATTAAACTCAATACCCATAACAGCCCAGTGAGGAAGATATTATGGTCATGCTCACTTAACATTGAGGAAAGTGAAGGAAGCCCAGAGAGGTTAAGTAAGCTGCCCAAGCTAACGCAGATTGTGAGTGACAGAGCTGGGATTTGAACCTAGGCCTACAGGATATTCACACTTCTTGTAGAAAGGGGAAGATAATAACTACCTGTGTGTCTTACACGTTGTGAGACAACAGAAAAGATGGGAAGGAACATTACACAGTGGAAATGCATTACACAAAAACTGCTATTGAGAAAGATAACCAGTTTTATGAAAAATGCCTAAGGCAACCCAAATATATTTTGTAAGGAGGGGAAAACAAAAAGAGTCCTGAAAACCACTTGGTAATTAAGATTACCTACAGTGAAGTGGTGTTTTTGCCCTCCCTTTTAAAATCTACGTACAATAAAATTCACACTTCGTAGCACATGATTCAGGTCATGGAAGATCTTAGTTGTAAATATACGTGAATTTGCACTAAATCTTGCTGATGGCCTTCTGAAGGCCATCAAGTCTTTACCAGGGAGGACTCAAGAGTCAGGAGACCTGGATTCTCATTCTACCTCTGAGACTAACTAGTTGGGTGATTGCATACAAGTCACCTTTATGTGCTGTAAGAAGAGCCATACAGACTAAATGAGTTCTGACAGCCTTAGTCGATAGTTTGTTACATTCTTTTCCTCACTGCACCAAGGCCTTCAGGTAGGTCTATATTGATAGGAAGTTTAGTGAAGCTGTTCTCTGTCAGAACTACACGACGGCAGTAGGAAGGATCAATGTGGGAGAAACAGCCTTTCTGTTGAGGCAGGAGCGCTCTGATGCAAAATTAGCAAAATGACTTTCTGAGTCTGAACGTGTAGACAGCACAGTCTATATGCATTTATGATTGCCAGTAAGGAAGCCAAGATAAAACAGAGCTCAGCACATGTGATCTCGTTTCATTCTCACAGCAGAATTCTCTTTGAAGTGGCTATTCTCCCTAGTTTCCAGATGAAGAAACTGAGGTACCGAGACATTATGAAACTTGCTCAAGATCACACAGTGGGAAGGCACGAGCCAGAGCTGCCTGGCATGAAGTGTGGAGGTGTCTCCTCCGTTCTCGGGCGCTGTGCAGCTTATATCTAACTACAGCAAGATTCAGCTCCTCCAAATCTTGGTTTGACTAATTTCACGCCTTTTCTCAAGAATCTAGCTCTCAGGCCCAGCACAGTCCTCCCACGTATCTCTGCAGTTCTCCAGACTGTGACAAAACCAGTCTTCCCATCATCCCCTGGAACAGATGTCTTGCAACAAAAATGACTTGAACTTCAGGAACAAGGAGAACTGATTTCTACCCCTGGAGACAGGGGTACTAGATGTTTTGAAAGAACAACAGCAGCTCCTTCCAATACTTGAAAAGTAGAACGGGGCCGCACAGCTGGTGGTACTGGGCTAGAGGCCTGTGACCTGGGATGGGCTTCCTCTCCGCAGTGTCTGCCTCCTCGAAGTGTCAGGAGATGGACAGCATGCTTGTGTGCTGACAGGAATGATCCAGTAGACGGAGGCATCGGCGATGTAGAAGAGTTGGAGAGAACCTTGAAGAAGATCAGGGGCCTGGGATCCTTAACTAAATAAAGATTTAGCCTTTGGTAAAGAAAAGGACACGCCATCCTTTACAACACAAGAGAAAGGCTACATAGATCCACATAGGTGGGTAGATTTGGTGGAGGGAAGATGGCAGAGCTCCTGTCAGCTTTTGCAGGAAATAAGAGGCAAGGCCGTCAGTAGGGGATAGGGATAGACAGGGGCAAAATAATAGCAGGAGGGACGAGAAGGCTGAGACAGTTGTTCTGGAGGGTGGGAAAACAACCACTCTGGGACACCTGGGAGAGGCAAATGGTGACTATGGCTTTAAAGGGAGACCAGTCAGCACAGCTCAGCTGTTTGAATACAGGCATCAAGGTGGCAGACAGTTGGGTTTAATTAGCCAGATAATGATAATGCATAATGCGGGGGGCAAGGAAGATTGGCTGTTTAGAAGACTGTAAGTATGGACCATGAATTATAAGTTAGCTGAGTATGGAAGTGAGTCATGATTGATAGTGAGAAACTGGGAGAAGGTCAGTAGAGTGGAGAATTGCTGGAGTTGATAGATTGTTGGGATGAGAGCAGCAAAGCAGGTGAGCGGCGGAGAGACAAAAGCGATAGAGTGGAGATGTCCAGGGTAGTGCACTGATTGGTGAGAAGGTCAAGGATATAACCATGGGGGTAGGTGTTGGAGGAGGAATGAAGGACTGACCATCTACACACTTTGATGCCACACTTCATGTACTCTAGATCATGGCGGTGAAAAGTTTGTAAAACTGAGAGGCCAAGATATTGAATGGTTCATGCTTGAGGTCATTGAAGTTACCAAGAATAATAGTAATTAAAATAGGAAGAGACAAATAATCCAACTGCTGGAGTCCTCACTAATGAGGAGGCAGATAACACAAAGAGGAAGTCATGTTTCTTTAAAGAAGGAGAGCAGTGCTGGGGTTCCAGGCTCTGGGCCACACAGAGGAGGGGAACAGCCTCCCTGTGGCCCAGAGGACTTCAGGGGAGGAGGGGTCATCAGTGTAGAAGCAGGTTTGAGTTAACACAGGAGAGGTGGTTCGTCAGCTGCCTACTGATGGACCATGCAGGGTTCCAGAAGCTCTGAGAAGGTGAAAAGGGTGGAAAACAGCCCTTCTTTCTAATACAACTTCCCTGTACGTTCACGAAGGTGGTGGGGCGGGGCTAGAGCAGGCGAAGCGGTCCTGTCTTTTCCAGTTGGGTGCTTGTGGGTGTCCACAGAGGAGCTGAATCTCTTCTGTCTGTCATGTCAGGCTTTTTGGAACTTGCTGGCTTCTCCTCAGGGGTTGCTGACCCCCTGTGACCCCATACCCTTGACTTCTCTGTTCTAGCCAGGTAGAGGTGGTAGTCTGTTCCTGTTGGCTCAGGCCCATGGCTGTGAGAACTGTTCTGGTAAGAAGTTCCCTGATTGAGCATCCATTTAGCATCCACTAGCCAAATATCTAAGCCAGATGTCCCCTCTTAACTGCACACCTTCAGCCAGTGTTCCAAAGTTCTCTGGAATTCAGACGGCAGGGAGGAAAGCTGGAAATATCACCACAGCCTATAATCTGTGAGGGGCAGTCTCAGCCCCTCACAGACGGTACAACAGGCATTTTGGAGAATTGCAGCAAAGACCCCTTTGCCCTCAGATATAATGGCAGCTCCCTGGCCTCAGCCATTCAACGGACTCTGCTGTACTCTGAACATCCCTTCTTTCCCTCCCTAGGCAAACAGGAGATGCCTGAGCTGGCTAGGTACCAAAATAGAGAGCCCTCTATTGGTCAGGTTCTGGCTTGGATACCAATCCCTGCTTCAATCATCTGCCCAAGGGGGCTCCAGCTTTAATTTGTAAGCATGATCAACTGTGCAGAAAGAGCTGCCTGGGCTCCCTTTCCCAGAGAGGCCATAGGCACGCTAAGCACTGAAGCTTTGTGGACTGCCTGCAGAATCTGAGTTTGAGTCCACACTTCATGTACTCTAGATCTTTTGTGTCTTCTTGCCTGCCTTGATTGGCCTCTAGAAGTCTCTTTGGCCTCCATAGATTAGGTTTCTAACACAGTCCTGTTCCTGACCAGTTCCAACCTGTTCCCATTCAATTTTTTTATCTTTTCAAAATGTGTGTATATATCAAAACACCAAGATGTACACATTTAATATAAGTAATTTCTATTTGTCAGTTACCCCCAAAAGCTGGGGGGGGGAGGAACAAAGTTTCTAGTAAAATGCCTTTTTTGTTTTTGTTTGTCTTTGTTTCTTATTGCACCCACATGAGTGAGAGACAGACAGACAGGAACAGACAGGAAGGGAGTGAGATGCGAAACATCAACTTGTAGTTGCGGCACTTTAGTTGTTCATTGATTGCTTTCTCATGCATGCCTTGACTGGGGGGCCCCAGCCAAGCTAATGACCCCTTGCTCAAGCGAGCAACCTTGGGTTTCAAGCCAGCGACCTCTGGGATCAAGCCAGCGACCATGGGGTCATGTTTATGATTCTAGATGCTCAAGCTGGCGACCCCATGCTCAAGCCAAATGAACCCACGCTTAAGCCAGCAACCTTGGGGTTTTGAACCTGGGTCCTCAGCATCCCAGGTTGACACTCTATCCACTGTGCCACCACCTAATCAGGCATAAACTGCCTTTTTTTGGTGTGTATGTGTGGTCTAAGAATAGTTGTGTGTTTTTTTGTAATGGTTTTGGGTGTACAACTTAGTGGTTAGACAATTGTATACTTTATATAATGTCCTCCTCGATGTTTCTAGTACCCACCTGGCTCTATACATAGTTATAACAATATTATTGACTATATTCCCTATGCTATACTTACTTCCCCATGACTATTTTGTAACTGCTAATTTGTGGTTCTTAATCCCTTCAACCTTTCTCACCCAATGCCCCAACTCCCTCTCCCCTCTGACAACCACCAGTTCTCTCTCTGTATCTATGAGTCTGTTTCAATTTGTTTATTTCATTTTTCCACACATAAGTGAAATCATATGGTAGTTGTCTTTCTCTGACTGACATTTCACTTAGCATAATACCCTCTAAGTCCATCCATGCAATCGCAAAGAGTTAAGTTTTCATGGCTGAGTAATATTCCACTGTAGCCATTCAATTCTATAGAAGTAAAAAAAGAGCAAAACTACAGAGTCATCACAGTGAGGAAACTTAAATAGGAAGAGACGAATAGTTCTGTTAACACTAGGGAGTCAGCTTCTTGCCAAAAGATCTGTAATTAGTGAAATGGACCACACCACATAAAATATTAAACAAGTAGTTACTGATCTCCACACCAACCACAGTAGAAGGCAATGGGTGGGACTACAAAGTTTAGGAATGTTTATCTTCTATCTCATTTCAAGATGGAAGACAAGTACAATTTGGACTTGAGGTGTCCCTTGAGATTTTATAGTGACAATTTAAGTTATGCCAAATTTAAAAATTATATATGCCAAATTTTATCAGTGGCCACCCAAACTAATAATTCTTTTTTTAAAGAAGATTTTATTGATTAATTTTAATAGGGAGGGGGATCAAGAAGTATTAACTCATAGTTGCTTCATTTTATTTGTTCATTAATTGCTTGTCATATGTGCCTTGAACAGGCAAGCCCAGGGTTTCAAACCTGAGACCTCAGCGTTCCCAGTCAACATTTTATTCACTGTGCCACCACAGGCCAGATGCAACTGATAATTCTTAAAACTGCATCAATATTGGAAAAAGAGTCAATATGACTCTTTAAAATAGACCAAGTTTCCAGGAGGAAATAAAAAGAGGGAAATGTTATATTTATTGAGAAGAACAGAAAACAAAATACACATAGTATGTAAGGTGTATTACCATATGAAAAGATGAAATGCTCTACAATTCAGTAAGAACAAACACTCCAGTGAACAAATGAACAAATTATTTGAACAGACCATTTCACAGAGGACTTCACCATTGGTCAATAAGCACATGAAAAAGTGCTCCACATCAATAGCCATCAGGAGAATGCCAATGAAAACTATCACTCACACCCACCAGAATGGCTGATGTTAGAAAGACTGATAACACCAAAGCTAATGGGGACATGGAAAACCAGACTCTCATGTATATTTGGTGGGTGCATCAAATGGCACAATCTCTTGTGGAAAAGTTCTGGCAGTTTGTTTGTTTTTATAAATTTTATCATGATTTACCTACCCTCTGACCCAGCAATTCCCTGCTTGAATATTTACTCAATAGAAATAAGACACATTCACAAAAAGATTTTTTCAAGAATGTTTAGAGCAGGGGTCCCCAAACTTTTTACACAAGGGGCCAGTTCACTGTCCCTTAGACCGTTGGAGGGCCGGACTATAAAAAAAAACTATGAACAAATCCCTATGCACACTGCACATATCTTATTTTAAAGTAAAAAAACAAAACGGGAACAAATACAGTATTTAAAATAAAGAACAAGTAAATTTAAATCAACAAACTGACCAGTATTTCAATGGGAACTATGGGCCTGCTTTTGGCTAATGAGATGGTCAATGTCCGGTTCCATATTTGTCACTGCTAGCCGTAACAAGTGATATGACGCGCTTCCAGAGCCGTGATGCATGCGTCCCGCGTCATCGGAAGTAGTACTGTACGTGAGCGACGCCGCGCTTTGCGACGCCTCATGCAGTACTCCAAGAGCACATGCATTCTGTGCTCCTCTCACTGACCACCAATGAAAGAGGTGCCCCTTCTGGAAGTGCGGTGGGGCTGGATAAATGGCCTTAGGGGGCCGCATGCAGCCCACTGGCCGTAGTTTGGGGACCCCTGGTTTAGAGCATCTTTGCAATAGCTAAAAACTGGAAATAACTCAAAAGTCCAACACCAAGTGTATAAGGAATAAATAGCAGTATATCCATATAATGGTATACTCATTCTCCCCCAAATAGAAATAAATGAATTATCAATAAAAACAACATGCCAGAAGAATATCAAAACTATTATGCTGAGCAAAATCAAGCCAAACATAAGAGTACATACTGTATGATTTCACATACATAAAGTTTAATAACAAGCAAAACTAATTTATAGTGAAAGGAGTCAAGCATTGGGCGTGGTGCTGCGGACTGATGTGAAAGGGGCATGAGGGAACTTCCTGGAGTTACAGGATTATTCCATATTTTTAATTGAATTTTATTGGGGTGACACGGGGTAACATAATTATACAGGTTTCAGGTGCCCAATTCTACAACACATCTCTGTACACTGTATTGTGTATTCACCGCCTATTCTATATGTTGATTAGGGTGTGGGCTACATGTATATACATGTGTCAAAATTCATTAGACACAAGATTGGTGCATTTCACTGAGTGTAAATTTTAACTAAAAAATTAAGAACCATAAATAAATATCTAACTTCAGTTAATGATATGCATGCTGAAGTATTTAGGGGTGAAGGGCACTGATTTCTGGAGCTTATTTTTGAATGCATAGAACAACAGATGGATTGATGGATATGTGGTAAAGTAAATATAGCAAAATGTTAACTATAGAAGCTAGGTGGTCATTATATGAGTGTTAATGTACATTTTTTTGGTTTTCTGTATGTATGCAAAATTTCAGGATGAAATAATGATAAAATGCAAAAAATCCCCATATATTATAGAATTAAAGATTACGAGTAATTTGTTAAATCACTTAAAACATTAACTTTGTATTTCATATTCAACTAAAATACTTTGACATCATTCTGGTATTACCAACTTAAAAAAAGGCTTAGTATAGAAATTTTGGAATATGCAGAAAAGTAGCAAAAACCTGTTTTAATCTGTAATCGCATGACTCACAGAAAATCACTTAATGACATATTCATATATTTTATTTATATTTGAATATTTCCCTGTCATTAAATGTTCTTAAAAATGTGATTTTTAGATAGTACTATATTCCATTGTATACATGTACTATATATAACTTGTTAATCACTCCCTATTGTTAAGTATTGGCCTATTTCCCAGTTTTTCTATTGCAAACAAAGCTGAGAGAACATTGCTGTGCATACATCTTTGACCACATTTTGATTTTCCTTAGAATAGATTGATTCCTTGAAGCTGGGTTACTGGGTCAAAAGTTAGAAACATTTTTAACATGTAATACTAGCAAATTGCTTTCCAGGAAGGTCATATCAATTTATATACCTCTACTCCCCTGTACCTTAGTCACCTTTGGATCTGTTTTTTTAATTTTTTTTTCTTTTTTGCCAATTTCATGGGAAGAAGACTGTATCTTATTATAGTTTTAATTTGTATTCCTTTGAATACTATTAAACATTTATTTTTCCAAATTCTTATTAGTGAGCTGTATTTCTTCTCTGGATTCTCTGTCCACATATTTTTTCTTATTTTTCTGGGGAAATTTTTACTATTTTTACATGAAAGTATTAAGGCTTTAAAAATATTGATAGTCACTTTTTTTGTGTGTAAAATAAGTTTATTAATCCCAGGTCTTGTGTGTTTGCTATAGATATCTTTCCCAGTTTATTACTTCTTTTTTATTGAACTTATTTTTTTCATTTTTTAAATTAAATTTATTTGTGCGACAGACTTTCTTATTTTGAGATAATTGTAGATTCACACATAGTTGTAATAAATAATGCAGAGAAATTTCTGTATATCCTTCACCCGGTTTCCCCCAATAACAAGATCTTGCAAAATCATAATACAATATCATAACCAGGATATTAACATTGATACAGTCAATATACAGAACATTTCCATCAAGACAATGATCCCTCGTGTTGCCTTTTTTATAAGCACACCCACATCCTTCCTGCTCCCAATCTCTCCTTAACCCCCGGCGCCCGCTATTCTTTTCTCCTTTTCTATAATTTTGTCACTTAAGGGAATGTTATACAAATGAAACAACACTATCTGTAACCTTTTGAGATTGTCTATTTTCATTCAGCATAATTCTCTGGAGATTCTTCACAGATGTTGCATGGATAAATAGCTTGCTCTTTTTTATTAGTGAGTAGTATTCCATGGTATGAATGTACCATAGTTTAACCATTCTGCCTGTTCTAGGACGTCTGGTTTGTATCTAGTTTTTGGCTATTTAAGCATTCATGTATAGGTTTGCATGTGAACATAAATCTTCATTTCTCTGGGATAAATACTCAGCAGTGCAATAACTAGATTTTATGCTAAATACCTTTAAATGTGCAAATCATGTTCAGTTTTCAGAGAACCTGCCAAATTCTTTTTGAGAAAGGCCATATTATTTTACATTCCTATCAGAAATGTATAAATGATCCAGTTTCTCCTCATCCTTGTCAGTATTTGGTGTTTTCACTATTTTTTTTATTTTAGAAATTCTGATAGATATATGGTGATATCTCCTGGTGGATTTAATTTGCATTTCCCTAATGATTAATGATGTTAAACATCTTTAAGTGCTTATTTGCCATCACTTATACATACTCCTTGGTGAAATGTCTCTTGTATATTTTGTATATTTTCTAATTGACTTGCTTCTTTCTTTTCTTTTGCTGTTGAATTTTGAGTCCTAATTACTATTTTTTTTATTGACTGTGTGGTTTGCAAATATTTTCTCCCAATCTGTAGTTTCTTTTTAATTATCTTAACATGGTCTTTTGCAGAGCAAAAGTTTTTAATTCTGCTGAAGTCCAATGAATTCTCTTATAGATGATGTTTTTCATGTCAAGACTAAGAACTCTTTAGCCCTGGCCAGATAGCTCCGTTGGTTAGAGTAGTACCAATTTGCAAAGATTGCAGGTTCAAGAAAAAAAAAAAAAAAAAAAAAAAAAGAAGCTGCATGTTTGTTCCCTAGTCCGGACACACACAGGAACAGGTTGATATTTCTGCCTGTCTGTCTCTCTCTCCCTTATTCTTTCTCTAAAATCAAGAAATAAAAATGAATTGCCCTGGCCGTTTGGCTCAGTGGTAGAGCGTCGGCCTGGCGTGCAGGAGTCCCGGGTTCGATTCCCAGCCAGGGCACACAGGAGAGGCGCCCATTTGCTTCTCTACCCCTCCTCCTCTCCTTCCTCTCTGTCTCTCTCTTCCCCTCCCACAGCGAGGCTCCATTGGAGCAAAGATGGCCCGGGCGCTGGGGATGGCTCTGTGGCCTCTGCCTCAGGCGCTAGAATGGCTCTGGATGCAACAGAGCGACGCCCCAGAGGGGCAAAGCATGGCCCCCTGGTGGGCATGCCGGGTGGATCCTGGTCGGGCGCATGTGGGAGTCTGTCTGACTGCCTCCCCGTTTCCAGCTTCGGGGAAAAAAAAATGAATTAATCTAAAATCAATAAATAAAAATTTTTAAAATACACATTACATTTCTACAAATAAATTTAACAGGAAACTGCAAGTGATATAGTATTTACAAAAAATTTTAAAATAAAAAAACAATTTTTACATTTAAGTCTATGATCCATTTTGAGTTAATAAAAATAAAAATTGAGTTAATTTTTGTGTAAGGAAAGGGTAAAGCTTAGGTTAAGGTTTTTAGTTCATTTCTTTGTTTGTTTATTTCACCCTATAGATATCCAATTGCTACTGCACCATATTTGAAAAGGTTATATTGGCCTTGGCTGGTTGGCTCAGTGGTAGAGCATCAGCCTGGAGTATAGATGTCCTGGGTTTGATTCCTGGTGAGGGTACACAGGAGAAGCAACCATCTGCTTCTCCATCCCTCCTCTTTCTTTTTTTCTCTCTTCTCTTCCCACAGTCATGGCTTGATTGGTTCAAGCACACCTACCCCAGTGCAAGATGGCTCTGTGGAGCTTCTGCCTCAGGCACTAACAATAACTTGGTTGAGAGCATGGGTCCCAGATGGGCAGAGCATTGGACAGGGTTTATTGGGTGGATCCTGGTCGGGGCACATGCAGAGAGTCTGTTTCTGTATTTCCCCTACTCTCACTTGGTAAAGAAGAAAAAAGAAAAAAGAAAAGGTTATCTTTCCTCCATTGAATTACTTTTGCACCTTCCTCAAAAATCAATTGGGCATATATATGAATATATAATCATATATATATAATTTCTGGGTACTCTGTTCTTTTGATCTATGTGTTTATCCCTCTACCAATAGCATGTAGTTTTGATTACTGTAGCTAATTAATAAATTTTGAAATTAGGTGAATGGATTCTTCATACTTTATTCTTCTTACTCAAATAGTTTTAGCTATTCTAGTCCCTTTGCCTTTCCTTATAAATTTTAGAAAAACTTTGTCTAGGTCCACAAAAAAATTTTTGTGATATTTGGATAGGAATTTTATTGAACTTATATTTCAGTTTAAAAATATGTGACGACATCCTTACTGTGTTGAGCCATTAACACAATGTATTTCCACTTATTTAATCTCTATTGACTTCTTTCATTAGTGTTTTGTAATTTTCAGCACACAAGTCCTATACACGTTTTATTAGATTTATACTTAGGTATTTCATTTTTTTGAGTATTTTTTTTGTGTATGTGTGAGAGACAGAAAGACAGACAGACAAGAAGGGAGAGATGTGAAGCATTAGCTCATAGCTGTGGCACTTTAGTTGTTCATTGGTTGCTTCTCATACGTGCCTTGACGGGGGGCTCCAGCCAAGCCAATGACCCTTTGCTCAAGCCAGTGACCATGGGATCATTTCTATGATCCCACATTCAAGCCAGAGATCTCATGTTCAAGCTGGTGAGCCTATGCTCAAGCTGGTGGCCTTAGGGTTTTGAACTTGGAACCTCAGTGTCATAGGTTGATGCTCTTTCCATTGCAGCACTACCTGGTCAGACTTTGAGTTGTTTTTGTTTTTGTTTTTTGTTTTTTAAGTGAGAAAATGGAAGATAGTGAGACAGACTCTTGCATGTGCCCAACCAGGACCCACCCAGCAACTCTGTATTAGGCCCATGCTCGAATCTGAGCTATTTTTAGCACCTGAAGCTGATCCAATCGGACCAACAACAGAGCTATCCTCAGCCCCCGGGGCTGATGCTTGAACCAATCAAGCCATTGGCTGTGGGGGAGAAGTGAGAGAGGGAGAGGGAGAGAAGAAGATGATTGCTTTTCTTGTGCGCCCTTACCAGGAATCGTACCTGGGATGCCTGTGGTCTATCCACTGAGCCAACCACACAGGGCCAGACTTGGAGCAATTTTATTATTTATTTATTTATTTATGTATTTTTCTGAAGCTGGAAATGGGGAGAGACAGTCAGATAGACTCCTGCATGCACCCGACCGGGATCCACCCGGCACGCCCACCAGGGGGCAACACTCTGCCCACCAGGGGGCGATGCTCTGCCCCTCTGGGGCGTAGCTCTGTTGCAACCAGAGCCACTCTAGCGCCTGGGGCAGAGGCCAAGGAGCCATCCCCAGTACCCGGGCCATCTTTGCTCCAATGGAGCCTCGGCTGCGGGAGGGGAAGAGAGAGACAGAGAGGAAGGAGACGGGAGGGGTGGAGAAGCAGATGGGCGCTTCTCCTGTGTGCCCTGGCCGGGAATCGAACCCAGGACTTCTGCACGCCAGGCCAACGCTCTACCACTGAGCCAACCAGCCAGGGCCTATTTATTTTTATTTACTTATTTTTTCATTTTTCCGAAGCTGGAAACGGGGAGGCAGTCAGACAGACTCCCGCATGCGCCGACTGGGATCCACCCCGCAGGCCCACCAGGGGGTGACGCTCCGCCCCTCTGGGGCGTAGCTCTGTTGCATCCAGAGCCATTCTAGCACCTGAGGCAGAGGCCACAGAGCCATCCTCAGCGCCCGGGCCATCTTTGTTCCAATGGAGCCTTGGCTGTGGGAGGGGAAGAGAGAAACAGAGAGGAAGGAGAGGGGGAGGGGTGGAGAAGGAGATGGGAGCTTCTCCTGTGTGCCCTGGCCAGGAATCGAACCCAGGACTCCTTCACGCCAGGCCGATGCTCTACCGCTGAGCCAACTGGCCAGGGCTACAATTTTAAATGACATTTTTAATTTCAGTGTCCATGTATTCATTACTAGAACTAATTGATTTTTCTATGTTGATTGTGTATCCTCCAGTTTTGCTGAACTCACTTATTAATTCTAGGAGGTTTCGTTCTTTCTTCCTCTTTTAAAATACTTTTTAGATTCCTTGAAGTTTTCTACATAAACAATCACATCACCTTGAAAATAGGACCAGTCTTATTTCTTACTTCCAGACTTTATGCCTTCATCTCTGTTTCTTGCCTTAATGCTCTAACTAGAACTTTCTGCACTATGTTGAATAAGAGTGAGGAAAGTGAATATTTTTGCCATATTCCTGAAATTTGAGAGGAAGCATTCAGTCTTTCTGCAATAAGTATAGTGTTAGCTCTGAGTTTTGTATTTAATTGAGAAAGTTCCCCTCTAGTCCTTTTATTCCATCAGGAAAATATGTTGAGTTCTCTCAAATACTTTTCCTTCCATGATTTGCAAGATCATGTGCTTTTTCTCCTTTAGACTGTTCATATAGATTACAGTAATTGATTTTCAAATGTTGAGCCAACCTTGCATCCTGGAAATAAACCCCATTTTGTCATTTACCTACATGTAAGTCTTTTTACCAAGTGCTGAATTCTATTTTGCTAATAGAATTTAGGATTTTTGAATTTTTGTTCATGATGGATATTGATTTGAAGTTTTATTTTTTGTACTGTTTTTATTTGGTTTTGGTGTTAAGGTAATTAGTATTGGTAAAATGAGTTGGTAAGTATTCTCTTCTGTTTTCTGGAAAATATTGTGCAGTGTTGGTGTTAATTCCACATTCTTTAAATGTCTGGTAGAATTTTTTAGTGAACCACATGGGCCTGAAGATTTTTGTGTTGGGAGTATTTCAGTTATGGATTCAATTTTCTTAATAATTATAGGGCTACCCAAGTTATCTATTTCCTGTTAAGTGAATTGTGGCAGTTGGTGGTTTTTGAAGAATTAGTTGTTGTTTTTTTCACCTAAGTTGTCAAATTTACATGTGTAGAGTTGTTCATAGTATTATCTTATTTTCTTTTTTATCTCTGTGGGGTCTATTGTGATATACCCAATTTCATTCCTGATATTGGTAATTCATGTCTCCTCTCATTTTTTTTGTCTTTCTTCTTACTTTTGTTAATTTTGTAGATCTCAGAGAACCAACTCTTTTTTTTTTATCTGATTTTTATCTATTGTTTTTGTTTTCAATTTCATTTATTTCTTTTCTTTTATTTTCTTCTTGTTTATTTCTTGTCTTTATTATTCCCTTCTTTCTTCTTCCTTTGAATTTATTTGCTGTTTTTTCTGGGTTCTTGAAGCAAGAGGTTAGATCACTGATTGGGAATTTTCTCTTTTTTCAAGTGTATGCATTTAGTGCTAAAATTTCTTTCTAAGCATTGCTTTTAACTGCATTCTACAAATTTTGAAATATTTTATTTTTATTTGAATACAGTTCAATGTATTTTTAAATTTTGTTTGGGATATCTTTGGCTCGTGGATTTTTTTTTTTTAGTAGTGTCTTGTTTAGTTGCCAATTGTTTGGAAATTTTACCATTCTCTTTTTGTTATTGATATCTAGTTAGATTACATTGTGCTCAAAAAATAAACTCTGCATGATTTTTTTTTATCTGATGTTAATCTAGCCTAGCCACTTCTACATTCTTTTGAATGATATTTGTACAGGAGCAATATTTTCTTAAAGAGCTTCTTTAAAATAGAAAATGAATAATGAGATTTCTAGTTAAATACATTTTATTTTTGATTTTGATTTTTGAGAGTATGTTTATTGAAGGTGGGAACAGTGAAATAAGGAAGGGCTTAGGCTAGAAGAAGCAACAGGGAAGAGCGTGGGTGGAGGTGCTGCGGCTGTCTGGACAGTCAGAGAGAAGGGGCCTTGGAGACAGGGTCAGGGGGTTAGCCTGGAACAAGCTGCTGCTGCCCGCTGCTCTCTTGGTTTGCGAGTCTCTGGGGACCCTTAGGGTTTGGGAGATGCATGTCTGTGGGGAAAGAAAGGAGTGGGTGTGCTCCCAAGAGGGAAGTGTTCCAATACCTTTTCCTTTATTTATTCATTCATTTGTTTATTTGTTTATATATAGAGAGGGACAGACAGACAGGAAAGGAGAGAGATGAAAAATATCAATTCATAGTTGTGGTACCTTAATGAGTAAGTGGGGGGAATTCAGCTGAACCAGTGACCCCTTGCTTAAGACAGAGACCTTTGGGCTCAAAGCCAGCAACCATGGGGTCATGTCTATAATCTCATGCTCAAGCCAGAGACCTTGGGGTTTCAAACCTGGGTCCTCGATGTCCCAGACTGATGCTCTATTCACTGTGCCACCACTTGGTCAGTCGATAACATTTTTAAGATATAGTAAACTCTTAGTTATCCATAGTGAAAATTATCTAAAAGTGCAAAGACCAAGTAGCATTGCTGAATCCACTTATTTTGTTCTTTGCCTTGTTGTGGGTGAAGAAATGAATAAAACAATGGAAATGAATCTGGTCGCTTTGGTAGGCCTGACTCAAAGCTGGCTTATACCAACCCTTGCAGAACTTACAGCCAAGAGCGGACGACAGTCAGAGGTCTTCTCCTCGTTTCTAATTTGTGAGAACAGTTCTCTCCAGGCTTTAGAATTTTCCTAGATTCCCCCAGGCCTCACATTCACAGAATATCTTAAATATAAAATTTTATCTTATTTCCAAATGAAATTATACATATAGCCCCACAGACATGCCAACAAAACTGAAGAAAGATGTTTATTCAGGAACTTTAAACTTGTGGCCTATTACTAGACAACATTGCTGATCATGTGCTATGAATTATTATTTTTATGAATCCTGTAATTATCTTCTAATTAAGAAAAAATATAGTAAATTTGGAATTTCTTTCCTTTGTAGTAAAGGGGCTAACGTAAAAAAAATAAAGATATTTAAAATATGCTGTAATTTTTGTGCCCCCATTGGAGCACTTTTTAATTTTTTAAATTTTTTATTTATTTATTCATTTTAGAGAGGAGAGGGAGAGACAGAGAGAGAGAGAGAGGAGAGACAGAGAGAGAGAAGGGGGGGAGGAGCTGGAAGCATCAACTCCCATATGTGCCTTGACCGGGCAAGCCCAGGGTTTTGAACCGGCAACCTCAGCATTTCCAGGTCGACGCTTTATCCACTGCGCCACCACAGGTCAGGCACTTTTTAATTTTTTAATTTACCAGTAATCCAAAAAAAAAAAATTGCACTGACTGAGGTCTCTTTTGATGGCTTAGAGACTCGTCAGTGAGCCCTGAGTCCTTTGAGCAGAGCATCCCCTGAACTAGGATGACTGAATTCATTCATACCAGCTGGTTATTTATGCCTTTCTAGAAGAACAGAATTCGGGTCTTTCTCCTTGTGCTAGAACAGCACCCTGGGAGAATCAACACTAGAAAGATGATGGCTTTTTACCCACCCTCCGAAACACCAGGCTGGGAGGCTGACTTACCAGCTCAAATACACTATTTAACAAAATGAAACGTACCACGTCACACTCTTCCTGTAAATAGTGGCAGGGGAGCTTCATAAACAAAGTACAAATTAAAAGTAGACATTTTAACATCTTTTCTGGAAAGCAAAAAGCTTGCTCAAAATTCATTTGAAAGCTGATGTCTCAACTGTGTCATATAAATACAGGCAATCTGAGTACTGGCCCTTGAAGGTAGGATTTTGGGGGGAACTTAAATATTCAAGAGATTTAGATCCTCTGAATTATGATGAAAGAAAATGTCGGAAGAGACAATGGCCATACTAAATTGAACACTACAGTGAATTAAAAGACTTAAAAAATCAATACACAACACAGCTGATGTTTATGCCAGCCCACTGTTCACTCGCCGGAAGCCATGGCCCGGGACAGCACAGCGATCAAAGAGAAGGGCAGGATTACGCATGGGTTGTATGTTACCATCCTTCTTTGTATTGGCATGGTCGGGCAGATTGGTATATAAGGTGTTACATTGAAATCATGGTATTTGTGATCAGGATTGATGAAGATTCACATTGGTTATCCGTTGTTACTTTGAAAACAATCTTTCTGAAGCTTAAAAGATAAATACTAAAACAACAAATGGGTCCAGAAATCTTATTAACTGAATACTCAGAGCCACGTCTCGCACACCACCGATCTATTAATTTGAAGCAAAGTTAACATTGCTGTTTTGTTTTAGTCCCAATAAGGAAAACATTTACCTGGGTCAAAAATCAAATACCGTAAAAAGGTATACAGTGGGCCCTGGCCAGTTAGCTCAGTGGCAGAGCGTCAGCCTGGCGTGCAGGAGTCCCTGGTTCGATTCCCGGCCAGGGCACACAGGAAAAGCGCCCATCTGCTTCTCCACCCGTCCCCCTCTCCTTCCTCTCTGTCTCTCTCTTCCCCTCCCGCAGCCAAGGCTCCATTGGAGCAAAAGTTTGCCCCGGCGCTGAGGATGGCTCTGTGGCCTCTGCCTCAGGTGCTAGAATGGCTCTGATTGCGGCAGAGCGACGCCCCGGATGGGCAGAGCATCACCCCTTGGTGGGCGTGCGGGGTGGATCCTGGTCGGGCGCATGTGGGAGTCTGTCTGACTGCCTCCCCGTTTCCAACTTCAGAAAAATACAAAAAAAAAAAAAAAAAAGGTATACAGTGAAGTTTCATTCCCACCCCATCCCCCAGTTACTCAGTTCCTACCCACCACCTATGGATACGCTGGCATTGCTTTCTGTCTTATTTGCATTGCTTTTTTATTCTTTCGATGATTCCATTTGCAGATATGAAGACATTATTTTAGCTCCCTCTTTTTTTTTACACAAAATCTAGCATAAAGAACATTCAGAGCATGATCTCTGAAACCAGACTGCCGATGTTCTAAATCTCTCAGTTCTTCCACTAATTAGCTGTGTATCTTTTCAGCAAGTTTCAGAAACGTCAGTTTCCTCATCTGTATAAAGAGGATAATAATAGCCTCTGTCTCATATGGTTATTTGAGGCTTAGATGAGCTAATACATGTATAAAGCACTTAAGACAGGACCTGGCACACAGTGAGCTCTATGTGTGATGTGCAGAACGGGCTCTGCAGCAGGACTGCCCAAGGTCAAGTCTCATTTCTTTACCTGTAAAACACAGAAGATCATAGTACTTATGCTTAGCAGTTGTTGTGAGATGGAAATGAAGAGTGCCTCGTACTTGGTAAAACACTATTGTATTTCATCAAATCCAAGATGCCATGGATGGTAAAACACATCATTAATTTGTAGACTAGGAAAGGAAAACCATTCCAATTAAATTATGACATGCCTTTGACTGTATAACACATCCTCATTTCAAAATGGTTACAAAGTAAAAAAAACCCCAATATCTTAGAATTGAAGAAATATAGGATACAAGTGTTAGCTATCACATTCTTATTTTCACTTAAAAATACATCTTAGATATTGTTCTATATTGATTCAAAGAGAGCTTCTTTTTTTTATTTTTTTCACAAATGGCTATATAATAATCCATTGTGTGGATGACCCATAAATTATTTAATGAGTTGCCTATTAGTTTTCAGTCTATGGCTGTTACAAACAATACTGCAATGAATAACCTTCTAGACATGTCATTTTGCAAGCCTGCTAGTATGTCTGTAGGATAAATTCTCAGAATTGGCATTGCTCAGTCGAAGAATACACTTTTTTGAAATTTGAGCTTAGTTCTAAGCGCAAGTTTAAGTTGCCAGGCTACTTCAAATTAGGAAAACCATAGATCAAGAAGGTTTGAAAAGGGTTGATCCAATAAAGATGAGAACATGAAGGGGTGGGAGAAACAACATTCTCATTCACTGCTGGTGGTCATGTAAATTAATAAAAAAAATTTTTCAAGTGTAATTTTATTTTTATTTTTTTAATGAAATTTTATTGGAGTGACACTGGTTAACATAATTACACCGGTTTCAGGTGCCCAATTCTACAACACATCTCTGTACACTGTATTGTGTGTTCACTCCCCCAAGTCAAGTCTTCGTCTGTCACCATTTATCCCACCTCTACCTTCTGGTCAGATTTTTGCTAGGCATTTTGGCATAGCTCTATATTCTGCTTCTAGAAAGCTATCTTACAGTAATACTGGCACAAGTTACAAAGATGTATGTAAAAATGATGGCAAGCACTTATGATGTGGCAGACTCAGTGCAAAGTGAAGTTATATTGTCCTCATAACACTACGGGGTAGGGGCTACTATCCCAGGTCACGGTTTTGGATGCTAGAGACACAAAAGAATAAAGCTAATAAGCTGCAGAGCTAAAACTGGACCCAAGCAGCCTGGCACAAGCCTGTGTTCTTATACAATTGTGTTATTTTGAATGGAAAAAATATTTAGAAGCCTGAATGTCCCCAAGTGACTTAGTATTATTATAAACCCACACTGAGGGAAACAATGCAACCATGATGAAGAATGAAGTCAATTTTCATATACCAACCCCCACCTATGTCTGGAATATATTGGTCTTGTAAAAAAATTACAAGGAGGCTGCAAGGTAGTTTGCACAGCATGAGTACATTTTAATATACATGAGTATATGATGTATCAATCGGATAGATAGATGATAGATAGATAGATAGATGATTGATTGATAGATAGATATTAAAAGGTCTAGAAGGATAATTAAACAATTAAGGTTATTCACTTCAAATACACTTGGGTGTGAGAGAGTGGTAGGAAAGGGGAACTTTATTTCATATACTTCTAAATTATTTGGATCTTTTAAGTGATGAGCACGTTTTTGTGTGAGCTTGCTGTTGTTGCTAAAAGGGCATTTAATTCCAGACTCCGACTAAAATTTTACTTCATCCCTGCACCAACATCATCAAAAACACCAAAAGTGATTGGGTGTAAAGGGCACTATGAACAGTGTGATTTAAGGAAGGAAAAAAAAAAAGAACCAATCCAGATTCTGAGATAAATAACACTGACCTGTACTACCTAAGTACTTGGAAAGTGATTCAACATGATTGTCTACCAAAGTCACTTATCAAATACTAACAGTCTTTAAATGACTAAAAGATTGTTTAATTTCTTCAGCACTTTTTGTAGTTTTCTATATTTCTAGGTTTTTTTCTTTACTCTCCAGAATCTTCCCAAGCTGACTTGAATCTCTCTCTAAAACACTTACCAATTAAAATAAAATTTAAGATGTTTGACACCGTGAGTACAGGTGTCTATGAAAGATCCTGAAAGGAATCCCTTTTTGAAAGGTCTGGTCTAGTCTGAGGTGGTAGACTAAGTGTGGGCACACTGGTGAATTCAGGAGAGAAGGGGGCAGCTGCCAGGAAAAGGGGACAGTCTGGCACCAAGATAGCTCACCCATGAAGGAACCCACCTGCACCTTGCTGATGGTGGGGCTCTCCAGGAAGGAGGAGAATCACTGAGAAGTGATGGTTGAATCTTCAGAGGAAAGTCATTTGAAATTGTATAAAGGGAATTTTTTTTTTTTGTATTTTTTCGAAGTTGGAAACGGGGAGGCAGTCAGACAGACTCCCGCATGCGCCCAACCGGGATCCACCCGGCATGCCCACCAGGGGGCGATGCTCTGCCCATCTTGGGGTGTCGCTCTGCTGCAATCAGAACCATTCTAGTGCCTGAGCAGAGGCCACAGAGCCATCCTCAGCGCCCGGGCCAACTTTGCTCCAATGGAGCCTTGGCTGCGGGAGGGGAAGAGAGAGACAGAGAAGAAGGAGAGGGGGAGGGGTGCAGAAGCAGATGAGCGCTTCTCCCATGTGCCCTGGCTGGGAATCGAACCCGGGACTCCTGCACGCCAGGCCGATGCTCTACCACTGAGCCAACCAGCCAGGGCAAGGGAATTTTTTTTTAAAAGAAATTTACAGATTGTATTTTTCAATTACAGTCTACATTCAATATTATTTTGTATTAGTTTGTAAAGTATATGATAGTTGTTAGACAATCATATACTTTATAATGTATTTCCCCCAATATTTCCAGTACCTGCCTGGCGTTCTACGTCCTTATTGCAATATTATTGACTATATACCCTATGCTGTACTTTACATCCCTGTATTTTGTAACTACCAATCTGCATTTCTTAATTAGAGAAAACTCAAAACACTAATTCGAAAAAATGTATCCATCCTTATGTTCACTGCAGAATTATTTACAATAATAGCCAAGATATGGAGGCCATCCAAGTGCCCATCAATAAATGAGTGGATAAGAAAGCACTGGGACATATATACAATGAAATATTATTTGGCCATAAAGAAAGAATAAAATTTTACCATTTGCAGAAATATGGATGGACCTAGAAGGTATTATGCTAAGTAAAATAAGTCACTCAGCGTGATACAAATACCACATGATTTCACTTATATGTGTAATCTAAAGGAAAATTTTAAGGAATCATTTTGAACTCTCTCAGGGAACCTGAGAAGGGAAGGACTAAAATTTCATCTTCTTCTAAAAAACTTCTGTGTTACTAAGGTTCTTAGCAGGTCGCATCTTTTTCAGTACACCCAACCCTCTAAGAATGAGATGGTTGGCACTCTAGCTTCAGGCTCTGAACAAAGTTTCCATCAGGGGATACTAATTTTTCAAGTCTCTTCTCCATTTTATCACTGTCTTTATATTTCTTGAGGTAGTCAGCCTACCTTCCTCCTTCACCTTAGTAATTTTTTTTCTTTTGTTCCCATTCTTCTTTGAGGTTTTTGTAAGCTATGGGGCATTTGAAAAGCTTTTGTGGAGAAAGATTCTTGATTCTGCCTTCTTTTTTCCTAAGTATCTAAAAATGTATTTTCTGTATCTTGGGGACCCTGTTTTACGGTCCTGTGCCTCATCCCCTCATTTATTATTCTTCCCTGGTATCTTGGAAGTGACTTGAAGGGGTTTCTTGAATTGATATGGTTTCCAAACTTGTAATTTCCCTTTGTGTCCAGAAGACAAAGTAATCTGTCATCTCTGGCCCTGATAGGAGTTCCTAAACTGGAAGTCCTGTCCAGGGCTTTACACTAGAAGAGACAGAATATGCCATCTTTGTTGATACCTTTGCCATCACTACTCATCCTCCCTGGTGCATATTTGCTCCTGGAGCTTTGATGCTTGAGCTTTGTTTCCTTTTCCCTCTCTTTTTCTTTATTTTCCGCATTTATCTAAAACATTGTCTTGATTTTCTTCTGCTTCATAGAAGTATTCAAAACCCTTCAGCTGCTTTTCCCTCCTGATGAAAAGAGGCAAGTATGGAACCCAGAAGAAGCCTGCTTCCTGTTTCTGTGCCATTGCAAGAATATCTAGTTGATGGAGTGCCTTCCTTAGGGCTTGCTACCAGCCCGTTGGATAGTATACCCAGCCTCGTCTTTCTTCTCCTTTCTCCGCAGTCCCCTTACCTCTGACGAAGCTCTGCATCTTTCCCCAAGCCCTTGGGTCAGGAAGTTCCCTGTGCAGAATCTGAGCAAGAATGTCTACCTCTCCTGCTTTCAACTGGAACTAAAATGCCACTTTCTGGATTGTGTCTTTATGTGCAATATGCAACTTCCTGGATGACATTAGTTCCTAGAGTCCAGCATCTCACTGAGCCCCAAGAACCAACAACTTCCCAATTCGATTTTGTCCTTGTCACTAACAAGTATTTGGAAGTCACCCTCGGACTTTAATCCTCAATTATAATATTATGCACTTCAAAATTTGTTAAGAAGGTGTTTATGTTCTTATCACAAACATAAACAAACAAACAAATGGACAGAAGAAAACTTTGGAAGGTGATGGAAATTTCTATTACTTTTTTACTTTTCTATTACCTTTTATGTGATGAAGATATCATGAGTGTGTGTACATGTCCAAACTCATACAATTGGACACATTAAATATGTATATTTCTTTGTATATTAATTATGCCTCAACAGAACTGTTTTAAAATAAACTCAATCTCTTATAATATTCTGCAAGCAAACCTGCCCAATCTTTGCCCTGAAGGGACAAATACAAGTGATTTTTTTCCAGGATATTATTCTTTCCAAATTTTTTTTTGATTTATCACCAAATTTTTCTTATTTTAAATATTGTGTGTGTGTGCGCGTTCGCACAGTAAGCAAAATAAATAGTTTCAATATTTTATGAGTGCTTTTTTTATCACTTAGAATTTTAAAAAATTGTACTCGCTTATAGTTCAGCACTCTGTTCTCCATACTGTAATTGTTTCCTGGGTTGGAGGAAGAAGCTATAGTTGGTTCTGGCTAGTTTGCTCAGTGGATAGACCATGGGCCCAGTGTATGAATGTCCTGGGTTTGATTCCTGGTCAGAGCACATAAGAGAAGCAACCATCTGCTTCTCTCCCCTTCCTTCTTCCTCTTCCCTCCCACAGCCAGTGGCTTGATTGGTTCAAGTGTTGGCCCAGATGCTGAGGATAGCTTGATTGGTCCGAGCAGGTCAGCCTCGGGTGCTAAAAAAAAAAGCTCGGATTCTAGCATCAGCCCAAGGCGGGGGTTGCTGGGTGGATGCCGTCAGAGCGCACACAGGAGTCCCTATCTCCCCTTCTCTTGCTTAAAAAACAAAACAAAGGAAGTTTTTTGCTGGTGTATTAGGTGACTGAGAAAGCTTCTCAGTCCTTCAAGTCCTAGTCTATCTCTTTCCTGACAACCTCAATGAGTATTGATCTCCTTTTCCTTCTGAATTACTACGACATCCATTCATTCATTCTGAACTCAATTAAGTATCTATGACGCACTAGATACTATGCCAGGTGCTGGATATGGTGAGGAACAAGACAGACATGTCTACCCATCAATGAGTTTACAGAGCTACCTTCTCTCTTAGAAGAGACAGTTTTATAAGTAATAGTGAACTGTGATGAATATTAGAATGGAGAAGTCAAAAATACTATGCAGTAGCAGGTTGTAGGTTCTAACCTATTCCAGGGATGGGAATGACCTCTCTTGGGAGATAGCATCAAAGCAATAACCTGAATGATAGTGAAATTAGCCAGCCCAGAAAAGTGGTCAAGAGTGATGCAAACAGAAAGGACAGGGTATGCACAGGCCAGGAAGCAAGAGAGTGCCTGGAAACAGTTCAGGGAATCAGGAAAATAAAGCAAAACAGAAAGTATCAATGTGGGATGGCTTCTGACACCAATGAATCCTCTAACACCACAATTTGATTCTGAAACTAACTGCACAGTTAGTGCAGACCCCAGAATTAGTGCCGACCCCACAAGACTGCCCCCATTTCAGATGCCAGTTGCAGTGTCAGGCCACCCATACTTCTGAGGGATGAGAATTGCATGTTATAAAGACCACGCTGTTTAGAGAACTGATTAGAGAGACAAGCCTGGAGTCAGTGGCACTAGTAAGAAATCTATTACAGTAATCTTGGTGGAGACAATGGTGGCCTTGGGAGATCATGAAGATTGAAAGAAGTGGGTGAGCTCAATGAGAAGGCTGAGCCAGTCTGACTGATTTGGAATGCATTGTGATCTCTACCATTCTCCCAATGAACTGTGCTCTTCCTTAAAACGTTTGTTTTTACTTTTATTCCTATTTCTTTAATGCTGTTATTTGACTTTTCATGCACTTATATGTTTAAGATCTGAGATTACCTCTCATATCCAATATGAATTTAATTTTTTGATCCTTTGGATCTTAGTTTCCTCATTGTTAACATGGAGTTGATAATCCTTGGTTTTCCAGCTTCATGGGGCTGTTTTGAATACCCAGTATTTGATGAGATACAATAAGTTTTAAATAACAATGCTGGGTAATAATAATAATAATAATAATAAAAAATAACACTGTTGGGTAAACAAGTGATTTTTGGTTTGCTCGCTTGTATTGGAGCAGCGCCACGTGTGTATAGTCTATAGAAAGCTGCTGGTGCTTGCCCTCAGGGTGGCAGGTTGCAAATTGTGGATTATTTTCCAGCTTGGAAGGGGCGATTGTTTGCTATTGTTTGCTGAAGAAGAGGTTTTTCCCCCAGCCTGTTTTGCTAGAGAATCCAGGGAGAGAGTCCGGAGTGCTGAGGGGTTTGGGAGCCCTGATTTCTGCCCGGCCTGTTTTGCTGGAGAATGCCAAGGCTGAGGCTGGTGGGTGCCTGTGAGTCTGGAGGGTGAGTCCAGAGAATGAGTCCAGGTTGTGGAACCGGAGACCAAGTCGGGGCTTGGGAGCCCTGAGAGCAAGGGAAGCAGTTTTCTCTGTTTGCTCATCCACTGTTACGAGACCTTTTAATAAATGGAATGGCCCACCATTTTCTGCTCCCAGTTCCTTTACTGTCTGCCCGAATCCAATGTGAACCTGCACCTGCATCGCCATGGTAGTAGCCACTGGCCTTACAACCACACGTAAGCAATAGATTATTATCCTAAAGGAATTACTAATTACATTAGGTGAACACTGTCCAAAGCTTATGCTGGTCAGGAAGCAGTCAGAAAAGAGAAGAAAAAAGTTGGTGTACTCTCTCTTGTGTGATGGATTCTTAACTTGTGACTGAAGGCCTTGGCTGGGTGGCTCGGTGAATAAAGTATTGTCCTGGCACACCAGAGGTTGTGGGATCGACCCCCTGTCTGGGCATGTAGGAGAAGCAATCAATGAGTACACAACTAAATGCAACAACGGAGTGAAACAATGAGTAGATACATCTCTTTTTCTCCCTTCCCCTCTCTCTCAAATCAATAGAAAAATTAAAATAAATAAATAAAATTATATTGTGGCTGAAGTTCAATCAATAATTGCCAAATAATATTGACTTCACCCAGAAAGAAGCTTGGAAAAATGTTAATCATGATAATAGGTAAGAATTAGATAGCCAATGGTTTCAGTTATCTACTGAGGTGATCCTAACACTGCAACTCCACATGTGATAGGTATTGTTAAAAAACAAAATTCAACTGAGTTAATTTGAGGATCTTTGACTTTATTGAGTGATTAATGAACTAGGCAACGTCCCATCTAGCAACTAGAAGGATCTCCAAGGGCATGGTTGTTATAGAAAGAAGGGTGGGGCAAGGGAACTATTAACAAAAGAAAAGAAAGGACTATTTTTGGACAGAGACATCAATTCTCTGGAGGAAGGATTTATATATATATATATATATATATATATATATATATATATATATATATATTTTATTTTATTTATTCATTTTTTTTTTTTTTTTAGAGAGGAGACAGAGAGGGAGAGAGAGGAGAGACAGAGAGAGAGAGAATGGGGGAGGAGCTGGAAGCATCAACTCCCATATGTGCCTTGACCAGGCAAGCCCAGGGTTTTGAACCGGCGAGCTCAGCATTTTCAGGTCGACGCTTTACCCACTGCGCCACCGCAGGTCAGAAGGAGGAAGGATTTTTTTTATCATGCAGACTGCCTCTTCTTTCTGTGGGGGACAGAGAGGGCCCACATGACAGGTTACCTTACTGGTGCTGGACCAGAAAATTCCAGGATGGTTGATTAAGATCGTGTTTCTGGGAAAGGTGGACACTGAAGTTATATCTGGTATTAAATCTAGATTGGCATCATAGACTTTTAATATGAGTGACAGCACTTTGGGACTGTGGTTTTCTTTTTAACGTTTGAACCCCATCTCACAAGATAGGAAAACTCTTCCTCCAAAATTTCTAAGAATTCCCTGGACTTATAATTCTGTATCATCTGACTAAATTTCTTTCTTTGTTTTTGTTGGAATCCATGGGAGTCTGAAAAAGACCAGAGTAACAGGCTTTATTGAAAGGAAGAGAGGAACCCTGCCGGGCACTTCTCCGGGGAGAAGGGCACCAGTTACAGATTATGAGGCAAATTTTATAGGGCTTGGGAGAGCCTGGGGGGGGGGGGGTACTGAGTCAAAAATTCTGGTATGTTCCCTTTTATGGTTTTATGGTTTCAGCTTTCTGGAATGCTCCTCCTTGGGTGGTTGATCAGCTTTCTGGAACTTTTCTGCCTCAAGGGCAATTATCCAGTAAGTAAGGGTGAGGTCAGGCAGCCAGGTGGGACAACAAAAGGGCAGTTGGAAGTTCTGGTAAATTCATATATCTATCAGTTTTCTTGTGGCTACACTGTCTGTCTATCCCAGAATTGCCCCAAAAGTTGAACAAAGCTCTTTCTCTTTGATGCCTGATAACCCTGCTCTCACAAGGTACCTTTGTATAATAGACATTTATTGGTGATTTAGGGGAATGGGTTACATTTAGGTTGGATTGCAGAATTGCAGTCCAGAGATCTGTTATTAAAAACCTTCCCCAATTTTCTACCCTTTAGGGCTTTAGTCTCTAGCCATATATGCTGCTCACAAAAATTAGAGGATCAGGGAATGTACAGATACTCCAGTACTTTCAGCCTTTTGATAGTGCATTTTCACCAATGAAATAAAAGTTGGTTTTGCATCTCATTTGCATAATTAAACAACTTTCTTTGACTTATCATTTGCTTTTCTGATTGTTGGTCAAATAAGTTTGTAAATATGATATATATGTTTGCTCGCTTATAGTTTGTATTGGATGTGGGGGACAGGCTGTAAGCAGGCCTGGTCATTATAGCCTAAGGCTTAGTTTTAAGACTAAGCTTTTCCCCACACCCTTGACTGATTGCATGATGTAGGGTGGTGCACTCTCATGAGGAATCCCATTATGCCTCAGATAAGTGACTTTGTATCAGAGACTTCCTTGTTTGTATATTGGATTAGAGGTTTTGATTTCTATACTATAAAGTGGGGCAGACCGGGAGCTTGCTCTCTTGGTTCCTGCTATCACCATTGCAGGGGCCTCCCTGATCCCCTGCCCTTCATGGGAAAAGCAGGTTTTCTGCTTTTCCCTTGTCTTCTCTTGTGGCTTGCCTGTCTTGGTGAGACACCAATAAACAGAATGGCCTACCATCCTCCGACTCCACCATTTCTTTACCATCTGCCCGAATCCAATGGGAACTTGCATGTGAATGGCCACAATGGTGTTCTTGTTTAATTAAAAAAAAATGCTTCATTTTTATTTATCGCTTCATATTCATTTGGAAATATCCCCTAATTTTTGTGAGCAGTATAGCTTAGTTTTTCTTTTTTCCTCTCTCCTTTGTTCTTCCTGACCCCCAAATTCTTGTTCACTTCTTAGGTGGAGTAATTAAGCTATCTTTGTTTTTTCCTCCACAGGCATGTCCTCAAAGCCTCACTTTCTACCCCAAGGGGCCTATCAAGGTATTTTCCTAAACAATGACACTTCCTTTCCTAAAAGGAACTCTGGTGACAGCTGATAAAATAATAGCTCCTCTTATCTGCCATAGCAATGATAAGGTTGCCAAATCATATTTATTCTTTGGGAGATCTGACATTAGTTGAGTCTTCTGAACAATGAGAAAAGTAACCAGTTTTCACGCCTGGTAATTTAGGTTTGCAGCCATTCTGTCATTTGATTTGATGCTCACAAGTTTGGGACAAAAAAAATGGGTAGTTCTGATTAGCCCATTTTATGAGGGGTGAAAGTGGGGTTTAGAAATGTTCATTGACTGTATGAATAAACTTCTGAGCTGGAACTTGAACCCAGATCTCAGCTCATTCAATTCTGTTTCCCTTGAGGATTTTCATGAAAATGGAAAATGTCCCTTGTTTGTTAGTCAAGTGAGCTGTTTTGAGAATGAACTTGGTGCCCTGTATAGAGGTCAAAAGAGACATAGGTTATTCGGTAGACAGGTCTTACATAAGTGCTGGGGAAAAGATAAGCTGTCAGCAAATGCTTTTCTGTGCTGAGACTGAAATGTTATCCCCCCAAGATAACTATCTTGAGGCTGTTAGGAATGGCGAAGGCTAGGGAGGGATCCCGCAGGGCTGCTGGGACCCACTCAAGGCCAGGGACACTGGCTCCTCTCATCTCACATCCATACCCTATCTTCTTTCAATGCCCACTTTCTACTCTGGTGCAGCCTCTGGAAAGCCATCCCTGACAGCTACACAGAATGGTGTCTCTCCTGGGAGTGTGATTGGCAATTACTCTCTGCTTTGCACCATTAGTGTTCTAGATCAGTGACTTTATTTTTTTCTTAATTTAAAAAAAAAATTTATTGATCTTAGAGAGAGGAAAAGGGAGGGGGAGAGAGAGAGACAGAAACATTGATCTGGTCCTATATGTGTCCTGACTGGGGATTGAACCAGCAACCTCTGTGCATCAGGCCAATGCTCTAGCCCAGGGGTCCCCAAACTTTTTACACAGGGGGCCAGTTCACTGTCCCTCAGACCGTTGGAGGGCCGGACTATAAAAAAAAACTATGAACAAATCCCTATGCACACTGCACATATCTTATTTTAAAGTAAAAAACAAAACGGGAACAAATACAATATTTAAAATAAAGAACAAGAAAATTTAAATCAACAAACTGACCAGTATTTCAATGGGAACTATGCTCCTCTCACTGACCACCAATGAAAGAGATGCCCCTTCCGGAAGTGCTGCGAGGGCCAGATAAATGGCCTCAGGGGGCCACATGTGGCCCGCGGGCCATAGTTTGGGGACCCCTGCTCTAGCCAATAGAACCATTCGGCCAGGGCTAGATCAGTAACTTTCAATCTGGTTGATTGTGACCCACAGTGAAAAACACATATTTTAGGTCTTGTACCACAGTACACACACACACCACCCTCTCCCTCTCTCTCACACACAGAGCAAAACACACATGTGTATTACTGAACCAAGTTTCAAACATAGATATTTACCTTTATTTTGTGTGATGGCTACTTCTTTTCTATTCTAATTACATTCTGTTTTACTAAAAAATGCTGGTTGCAACCCCCTAAATCAATTTCATGACCCATTAAGAATAATTATTCCTTCAGACTCTCTGCAACTCAGAGAGTGGTATTTTATTATATATTGCAGCCCACCTCTTTCATCTCCCTCGCTACTGCCTCTGAGTTTTAAGTTCAGTTCCTTTCATATGTTTCCTGAACTTTCAGAAACTCCTTACCAGACTTCTTGCCCTTAGTCTCTCTTTTCCAACCTCTCCATGGATTTTTCTTAAATGCAAATTTCATTTGATCATTCTGCTGCTAAAAAAAACCTGAGGGTTTCCATCAATTAAAAGTGCATTCCAAACATACAGCTGAAGTAGAAGGTCCTTTGCAGACTGTCCACTTGCTTCCTTCTCCTTGCTTTCAGCAACTCAAGGCCTTTGTGATTTCCTCCCCATCCAAACCAACACCACGCCAGCTGTCCTCGGTGACTTTGCAAATGCTGTTCCCTGACTGGAATACCTCTTGCTGTTTTGTCTGGTGGGAAATTGTGTTCACTTCAAAAACTCAGATTACTAGAAAGAAGGAAATCCTGCCATTTGTGACAACATGGATTTTGAAGTCTTTATGATTAGTGAGATAGCCACACAGAGAAGGACAAATACTGTATGATAACACTTTTATGTGGAATCTAAAAAAGCCAAACTGGCGCTGGCCCGGTAGCTAATGGCTATAGCGTTGTCTCAACATCTCAACGTTGTGAGTTCAATCCCCAGTCAGGGCACATACAAAAATCAACCAGTGAACGCATAAATAAGTGGAACAACAAATCAATGTTTTTCTTTCTCTCTAATAATAATAATAATAATAAAAATCCAAACTTGGAGAAACACAAATAGAATAATGGTTATCAGAGACTGAGTCAGAGGTGGGGGGTTGTGGGGGAGATGTTGGTCAAAGGGTACAAACTTGTGATAAGCATATTCAGTAGATCTAGGGCACAGCATAGTGATTATAGTCAACAACACTGCATTATATATTTCAGAAGTGCTAAGAGACCAGATCTTAAATATTCTCAGTACAAAAAAGAAATGCTAATTATGAGGCAGAATGAAGGTGTTGGCTAATAATATGCTGATCATTATATTACAATATATAAATGTATCAAGTCAACATGCTATACACCTTAAATTTTACACAATGTTATATGTCACTTATTTCTCAAGAAATAAAAATTAGAACTCAGATGACCTATCACCATGAGGTCTTCCTCTGCCTTCTTTGTTTGCTTGCTCCTATATATGGCTCTGATACTGTACTTGCTATACTAAATTGTAACTACTCATTCACAAGTCTGCATCCCTCAGGAGAACCAAGGCCAGTGACTTGTGCATCTCAATCCGCTTTATATCACTGGCACCTAAAGTAATGCCATTGTCCAGCAGGTATTAATTGAAAATTAGCATGAGAACACTGTTTTCAGTTCCATATCATTAATTAAATTTCCCCTATTTTATATGATCGTAATCTCTCTGGCCATTTTAATGATTCAGTTATATACTATGTGCGCACCTGCATACGTGCGCCTGATGGGGGGGAGGGAGGGTGGATTTGGGAAACAGCAGTCGCCAGTCTGCCGTTCCTGATGGGCATTCTCTCCACCCCAGCAAGAGGTATTTGTTGCCTCAGGAAAAATCAGGAGTCTGATAGCAGGAATTTTTAAAAAGTCTTGGCTGAGACAATAGTCTTGAAATCCAAGAGTTTTGATTTGAAAAGGAGAAAGGGCTCAATGCCAGAGGAAGAGGTCATAGAGTTCATGGCACAAGCAGTAGACTGCGACAAGTCCAGGTGAAGAACCAGTGCCCATTGCTCTTCCATGGGCAAGATCAGGAGCTGGGACCATTCGGGGTGAAGTGGCAGGAGGTCAGTGGGGAGGGGGACCAGACCTGGAGGAATCCGGGAAGGCCGAGTTGGCCTCAAGTGTATCCAGGGAAAGCGAAGCCGAGGCCCCGGTGTAAGTCTGTTGCCACTTTTGCTTGTGTAGGATCCATGTGAGCTGTGCCTCTCAGGATATGGAGTTGGGAGTCTTCTGTCAGAAACCCACCTGTCAAGTGTCCAGCAGATGAGATACCTGGCCAGAGTCTGCTCACCCCATCCAACTACCCATGCGGGTGATCTCTTCTGGTCCAGATGGGCAGTGCTGATGGGGCAGGAAAAGTCCCAGGACCTGCCTGCCTGCTGGTGGTGCAGTGGCTAGGGTGTCGACCTGGGCTGCTGAGGACCCAGGTTTGAAACCCCAAGGTCGCTGTCTTGAGCGCAGGCCCACCAGCTTGAGTGCCGCATCACCAGCTTGAGCGTGGGATCATCGACATGATTCCATGGTTTCTGGCTTGAGCCCAAAAGTCACTGGCTTGAAGCCCAAAGGTTGTTGACTTGAGGCCAAAGTCACTGGCTTGAGCAAGGGATCACTGGCTTGGCTGGTGCCTCCAACTCAAGGCACATGTGAGAAGCAATCAATGAACGATGAAAAGTGCCGCAAGTACGAGTTGGTGCTTCTCATTTCTCTCCCTTCCTGTCTGTCTGTATCTCTCTCTCTTTCTCAAAAAAATAAAATAAAAATAAATAAATAAATAAAAAAGGTCCCTGGACCCATACCTGGTGAATTGATTGGAACAAACCTGAGGTTTCATCCCAAAAGAAGCAGTTGGTGGCAAATCCTAAGCTTTTACATGTTTCTGGAATATCTTTAAAACTAAAAATGAAAACAAAACAAAACTAAAAATGACCTTCCTCCCTTACTGAAAAAGATTATTATAGAAAAATGCAGCTATTAGAAAAGAATAGAATTAATCTGTTATCCCATCTCCCTGAGATAATCACTGCTAACCATCAGTCCTTCCAGACATTTTTCTCTGCATTACACAGAATTTTTTTTTAAGATTTTATTTATTCATTATAGAGAGGAGAGAGGAGAGAGGAGAGAGAGAGAGAGAGAGAGAAGGGGGGGAGGAGCAGGAAGCATCAACTCCCATATGTGCCTTGACCAGGCAAGCCCAGGGTTTTGAACCGGCAACCTCAGCGTTTCCAGGTTGACGCTTTATCCACTGCGCCACCACAGGTCAGGCCACTACACAGAATTTTAATTGTAAATTAGAGTGGAATCTCTTTGAGAGCAAGAACTACGGCCTGTTCATTTCCTTAGTCCTAGCACCTAAGATAATACTTGGTGTAGAAAAGGCATTTGATAAAAGTTTTTGAACAAAAACTGGCTCATATCTTCTAGTAGGCAAAGAGGGAAAATAAATTAACCCATTTTTATTATTGTTGCAGATGATTTAGCCAAAGGACAAATGTGTAAGAGGCTGGTGGGGGACAAGTTAGGATGGGAGACCCTAGGGTGGGTGGGGGACTTTCACATGACAATGCCAAGCAGTCCTAAAGGACAGACAGGCTTTTCAGTGATACAAGAACCCATCACATTTTCTAAGAACACCCTTCCTCTGTCAGCTAGACCAAATGACACTTGCTAAGCTGGGTACAGCCAACATTGTCTGAGGTCCCCTGTTGGGGGTGGTGCTGATTTAACAGAGAGGTATAAAGAACCGTGCCTACCTCTGCAGAGGGCCCCTATCTGTTGGCAGACGGTGGTTCATCTCTCATCTCAGCTCTGGTTCCATGCCTGGGAGCTCTCCCTTTCCCCCCTTCCCCTCCTCATTCCCCCAGACCCCCTGACCAAAGGTGTCTGTTCTGAAGTTGCCCCCATCACTGCCCCTCCCTGCCTCTATCTGCCCCTAGGCCACTGCCTCACCAGCTCCGACCTGGCTCCTTGCTTCAGTGCTGCCCTCAAACCCTTTCTCGTCGCAGCTGCCAGAGGGAGGTGTCCATTCCTGCTTCAAGTCCTTTCTTGGCTCCCCGTCTAGGATTCACGGCTCCCGAAGCCTGGCCGCGACCCCTCTTCCTCTGTCCGCAGCGTTGTATCCGTACCTGGGGCGCCGCTCCTGTTTCTCTCATCAGGGACTTCCTGGACACGAGCGGACGGGAGCGGCTGAGCGACAGCGCTGGCCGGGCCCCTGCTCCTCCCTCTGCGCGTTTTCTTCCCTCCCTTCCACGTTCCCGGCTTTTCCTCCAGCCACCTCCTCGGCACCAAAGCCTAATCGAATCTCAGACTCTCCAGGCTCCTCCCTATTATTGTCCCTTGGTGGGGAAGCTGCTCGAGGTCACAGAGCAGGTTAGGGGCTGAGATGGCCCATGAGCCTCGATCTAGCCTCTTGCCAATTACTGTACTGAGGACAGGCGGTCTCCGCGGGACGGCGAGGTGAGCGCCCTCCTCTGGCCGTTCCTTCGAGACAGCCGACCTGGGGCAGCGGGAGGGTAGGCTGCCCACTTGTGAGCCTTCTTTTTCCTATACTTGGGGCGTTTCAAATCCCTGCTAGTCTATGTGCCTTCTTTGCAACGAGGCCTTGGGGCCTCTGGTTGGGTCATTAATTTGGGGAGAGGAGGGGTGGCAAGTGGCAGAAAAGACCCACTTTAGGAAAAATGGGTTTGATAGCAAGGCCATAATCTGCCACCTGCTGGCTGGATTCAAGCTCCTAGCAAATTTACTGGTCTTCGAATCTTGTCTTAATCTCTGTGACCTTGAAATTCAAGATCTCTGTCCTCACCTCTCTGCTCCCAGTTGGGCTCTCTCCTTTTCATTGTCCCTGTTTCCTTCACCCAATCTGTCAACCTTGCTCGCATTAGCACCCCGATCTCTGGGATCTGAGTATGAAGAAGGCTCTGGCAAGGGCAAGGGCAATGCCTAACGCAAAGGGACTATGGACTCATGGGGGATTCCAGGCAGTGTGAAAACCAAGCACGAGGGAGTGGTTGTGGAGCAGGCACTTCCTAAAACTGTTCAGACCCAACCCTGTAGACGTTCACTTTGTCTCTCTAAGGAAGGCTGACCTGTTTGTGTTTTTACCGAATTAAAATCCCAAGGAAAGTCAGGCTGCAGATTGTTCCCAAATAGAAACACACATGATCATAATATAAGAAGCTTCTGCCAGCATCCCAGAGAGGGCCCTCTTCCTTCCCTGCGCCACTGGCCTGAGTCCCCAGGCTAGCCAGCCCAGGGGAGGAAAGGGAGGGATGTGGTAATGCTTCCTGTGGTCGAGGGAAATGTCTGATCCAGCTCCCTGCAGCAAGGCTGAGGGGTGGAGGCCTTGTGTGTAAGGGGGCGTTTTCAATATGAAGTCATTTCCTCCAGCAAAGAAGCAGCCACGTTCTGCACGGTCCACTGGCAGTCTGGGATGTTTGCCCAGTACCACGAGAGAGCCTAAAAATGCTCAAGTCCATCTCGGGCTCTCAAGAGGCTGGCTGAAAGGCAACCTGGGAGTCAGCAAATCTCACAACTGCTTACCCCCTGCTGAACCAAGCAGAGGGGGGAGCTCATTCCTGCCTCTCGGGGCTCTTCCTCCTGCTAGATAACATGATGCCCGTGGGTTACCCTCTCAAGGGCAGACCTGATCCTTTCCTGTCTTTGGGTTCCCAGCACCCAGTACTGAGTAGACACAGCTACTCAAGTGTGTTAGGCTGAGTTGGAACTCCAAGTAGGTGCTGGGAGGCAGAATAAGGAGTTCTATGCATGCCCAGGAAGGACTTCTCCATAGAAGAGAAGGGTCTAGAGCAGGAGTCCCCAAACTACAGCCCGCGGGCCGCATGCAGCCCCCGAGGCCATTTATCTGGCCCCCTGCAGCACTTCCGGAAGGGGCACCTCTTTCATTGGTGGTCAGTGAGAGGAGCACTGTATGTGGCGGCCCTCCAATGGTCTGAGGGACAGTGAACTGACCCCCTGTGTAAAATGTTTGGGGACCCCTGGTCTAGAGTTTAGCCTATGTCCTTACTGGAGAAAAGAGGGAACAAACACCTGGTGGGGAACCTGGCGGTAAAAACAAGTTCAAAGAGCCAGAGGGACGTGCTGTCCTCCACCATTACAATAATCAAAACAATGTGGTTGGCGGGGCCATAACTGGCAGTAGGAAGAGAGTAACAGATGAGGCATAATATGTTCTAGTACAAGAAGAACTAAAAGACACACAACCAAAGAGGAAGTGTCCCTACTCAACAAATGCAGTTGGGAAAATGGACTGCTTGGGGGGAAATCACGTTTGACTCTGACCTCGGACAATCTGTCATAACAAGTAATAATTAAAGAGCTGCCTAGTTAAGCTCAGAACTGGGGATTTGGTGGGACAGAGATACATATGAGACAGATCACCTGGTGCATTCCCCTGCTTCTTGAGCCCAGGTGGGGGTGGGGGATGGAGTGGAAAGCCTCAGTCAAGGAGCTAGCTTCGTGTTCCCGTTTTCCTCAGCATCTCAGGAGAAGGCGCTTATGAAGGCCAGGCTCTCAATGACTGAGCAATTCTTTCAAGCTCAGAACTTTGTGAATTGATCTAGAGCAGAAGCTCCAGGGATATCTTTGTTCAAATTCATGTTTAGGAAAAATACCTGTCTGTACCAAACCCTGAAGAAAGATGCCCTGCTGCCTTCCTTCTCCTGATAAAACTTTTCTTTGCACCACTTGTGTTAGAGATGGACTTGGGTATTTGTCCCATTCCCCCAATGCTGGTATACTAGAAATTTAAGTGTTAAACCAGGAAGAGACCCTAAAATTGTCTTATTCCCTCATTTTATTCTTTATTATTATTTTAATTGATTTTAGACAGAGGTAGGGGGAGAGAGAGAGAGAGAGAGAGGAACATCAATCTTTTCCTGTATTTGCTCTGACCGGGGATCGAACTGGCAATCCCTGTGCAGTGGGTTGATGCTCCAACAAACTGAGCTATCTGGCCAGGGTGTACTCCCTTTTAGAGATGGAAAAAGTGAAGACCAGAGTGGAGAAGTGAGTAGTCAATGTCACACACCCAGTCAGAGGCAGAGCTGGGCCTGGAGCCATCCCTCCCAGTTTCTGGTGTCTTGCCCACTGCCCCTCTGCAGCCCTGTATTCATTTCCTCTCCAGCCCTCTTTTCTGAGACTTTCCTTGCTTTCTTCTGGCTCTTCTGAGTTTTCTGTGGTGTCCATACTGCTACATACCCGTTCACTTTGCAGCCTGACAACTCTGCCTCATGACAACCTGGCTTGGTGAGAGATGAGGGTGACCCAGTGGCTGGCATCCCCTGGCCAACATCCCTGGTCTATGATGGGCCCCAGCCCTGCCCCCAGGACAGACTTGACCCAGCACTAAGACTGGCTGGAGACTGAGAGCACGTGTTTTCTCTGACTCTGGGCCCATAAGATCCACATCCTTGTGTCTTCCCCACTACACCCGTTGCGTGACCTTGAACATGTCACCGCTCTGGACCTGACTGCTTTCTTGAAAATGGGAATAACAGAACATACCTAGAGCTGCTGTGACTGAAGATCAAGGTCAAATACATGGAATAGTACTTTGTAAACTGAAATACATTCCAGTGTAAAATGTTGGTGTCCCCCATATCTCAGCACAGGGATGGATACAGAGCAGATGCCTCTGAATAGCTGGAACAATGACTCTCAACTGGGGGCCATGCTGACTTGCCAGGGGACATTGGGTGGTAGCTGGAGACATTTTTGTTTATCACAACTGGGTAGGGGTTGCTATGGCATCTGATTGATTGGAAGCCAGGGATATTGCTAAGCATCTTAGAGTGCACAGGACAGCCCCACAGCAAAAAAACTATCTGGCTCCAAATGTCAATAACGCTGAGGTTCAAAAGCCTTGCTGAGGTGAATGAAGGTGTGAAATTACGTCTGTAGATACAGAAGTGGTTTGTTGTTCCAGAAAGGTGAAGGAGCTGTGACTGGGGAGTTGGCTATCAGGATACCATGGTAACCAAGAGGAGGAACCACACCGGGTAAAGTGAAATGACCATGCCCAGGTTTGATAAGTTGAAAACATTTTATTTCAATTCTATCCTTGGGAGGCAGCATAAATAATCACAGAAGACCACAAAGGTCGGTGGGGAAGAAAATAAAAAGCTCAAGAAGTATGGGGAAGAGGAGATGAGAGCTAACACTGCCTAGCTGCAGGGGGCTGGGGTGGCGGGCCCTGCTTTAGCTGGCCGAGAGGAAGTTTCTTGGAGGGAAACCCTAAGGGTCAGAGGGCTCTCCCTGCCCAGAGAGCACCCTGGCCTCTGTGGATGGCTGTTATGTAAGGTGGCCATGGGAAAAGCAGGTGTGGAGCATAATGTGTCTAGTAGATCCCAGTGAATGAGAGAAAAGGGTGAACACCCATTTTTTTTATTCCCAGGCCAGATCTCACCCCCCAAATGTGACTTTTCTAAGAACAGTGTTTTTGGACACTGTGGGTAGTGGAAAATGGAGAAAAGAAGGAGAAAAAAAATGTGTAGAAGACCAAATGAAATGTAGCATCTCAAAGAGTCTTGTGAGCTCTGGCCACTTCTCAGTATGTTCACCTGCAGAATGGAAAGAGTGCTCCCCTACCCCTTAGAGCAGATGTGAGACTCCAATGAGATCTGATGTATCAAAGAACTGTGTAAACTTTAAAGTGCTATACCAACGTGAGGGTGTGGCCATTCTGCAAGCATAAGGCTGGAAGTGGCTGAGATAATAGTGGGGAGAGACACACGCAGAGCATCATCACCCACCCCTTGAAGCAAATGGACCCCTGTGTTGCCTTCCCCAGGGCCCAACTCCACCCCCCTCAGCCTCAGCCTCCAGGAGGAAGAGGCCTCATCTCAGAAGGAGTCCCCTGGGGGGAGGAACAGGGCAAGGGGGCCCGGGGGATGGAGGAGCACTGAGTGAGAAGGCCCTCACCTGGGCAGTGTGACACATTGGCACTACTGGTGTTGGGCAGACGGTGGAAGTGGCTTCCAGTTCTCATTCTCCACAGATACTTGGGCACTGGTGAGGCCCCAGGGATTGGCATCTTGATGCAGTGGGAAGGGCCCTGGCCTGGGGTCTGGACACTTTAGGTCCTGGGTCCTCTGTTGACCTATTGGGTGATTTAGTAAGTCACTTCTCCAATGCAACCTTCAGTTCTGTCATTTGTAAAATAAGGACAGTATTCCCTACCTTGCCTGCCTCACAAATTAAATGGAAAAGGGGTATTGCAAGAGCTCTGAAGAGAATCGTGGGAAGGCAAGGGGTCATTATGGCCTTGGTGAGCATCTTCTTAATTCCCTGAAGACAAGAGTGGGTGGGCAAGAGACAGAAAGGAGTGTGGCTGCTTGCAACCCTTGTCAGGTGAATCTGGCTTCCAGGGCTGCAGAGGGAGGTAGGGGAGGGGCCTGCCATCCAGCCCTTACATTGTGGTCCATCAGGGGATGCGGTGAGTCCCAGCAGTGGGTGCTGACATGTCCTGGCAGCAGCTTCCTTTGCAAAGGAAAAGTTCCAGCTTTAAGTCTACTTGGGTCCTGGTTCCCTCCTCTTCTCCCTAGTCCACTGAGGGCACCTCTCAGGGAATCCGTGGTCACTGCCCAGCCTCCCGGAAGCCTCGGAGAAGCCTCGGCTCTTGGGGTGGCAGGAAAAGGGACTGCCAGCGGAGGGTCTCCAGGAGAGGCTGGGACTTTTATTAGCATGAGGTCAAAAGGTCAAAGATCAGCTTCCAGTTCTTGAGGTGGCAGGTGGGGTCCTCAGGCTCTCTCCCCCAGCTCCCGGCCTGGCTGTCTCTGGGATCACAGGATAAAGGGAGGTTAGGGGACGAGTAGAAACGCCGGAGAGACTGGCGGAGAAAGCGGCCCCACGGGAGCTAGCAGTTCTTCGGGCTGTTGCGCAGGTTCTTCAGTTCCAGCTGCAGCTGCCGAATGCGGACGTCCTTCTGCGCCAGCTCCTCTTTCAGCCGCCGAATCTCATCCTGCTGCCGGAAGAACATTCGGAGGAGCTGGTGGGTGAAGGGGGGACCGGAGGGGCCGGTGGGGGGGGCAGGAGAAAGGAAACGAGGTGATTTTCCAAGAGGGTAACGCCACCCCCTTCCTCCCCCAGTTCCCCACAGCAGCCTCTGCCCTCCTCCCCCAGACCTTCCACGCCCCTCCCACTGTAGTGACTGATGTCACCACAGCTCTCCCTTCTCCAGATTCACTCACAGCTCCTACTTTCTTTCCCCTGTGAGGTAGAAGAAAAGACCTGCCCCAGTCCTGATTCAGGATCACCGAGGAGGTGGTGAGCCCACATAGGCCATTTCCCCAAACATCCCAAGCTTGCCCTTTTAGGGGTCCAATCCTAACACTTTCAGTTACCATTCTGGATGAAAACCTTTCTAAAATGTTTGTCTAAGGAGGCTCTGATACGGAACGGAAGCCAGTTTTTTTCTCCTGCTGTGACAGGTATACCAGAGTCTGCACTGGGCAGTGAGCCCTTAGCTGGCGTGGGCACAGGCAGCCAGATCCTCACTTAGAGGCCCTGGATTAACCAGTCTCTCCAATTCTCCTGCAGGAAACCCAGATTGACAGGCGCCCACAGAACACTGAGGCCTAGAAGGCCTCCGCTACTGGAGGACCCCACACACTCAAGTGAATGTTACAGACAAGCAGCTGGGTTCATCCTCAAACTTCCTGGTGGGAGTCACATTTGTTCTTTGTAATTGCACAATTTAATTATATATGATATAAACTGTTGAAATATGAGTACAAAAGGGCAGCTGCTATGTTTTTAAGGGAAGGGAATTCATATTGATTAATTGGTTGATTGATTTGAGAGAGAGAGGAAGAGAGAGAGAGAGAAGTATCAGTTTGTTCCACTCATTTACACATTCATTGGTTGGTTCTTGTATGTGCCTTGACTGGGGATCAAACCTGCAACCTTGATGAATTGGGATGATGCTCTGAGTTACCTGGCCAGCGCCCAGTTGCTGTTTCTATAAAAATTAGCTTAAGTGCTTTAGAAAAATCTTGGTAAAGTTGATGCAAAAGATGCTGTTGCTGAATGAGGTGTGGGTGACATAATCACCAACGACTGCAGAATTTTCTATATCTGGGTTGTCTGATAGTGGTTACATGACTATCAAAACTTACATGTTTCTCAAAACTTAGGGAACTGTATACTACAAAGGATGAATTTTACCATAGGTGAATTAAACCTCAATAAAGTTCTCTTCTTTAAAAACTGGGGAAAACTTTGAAAAAAAACTAGGGCTTAGTTTTCAGATTGACTTTAAGTTCTTGTTCTATGTCAAAGAAACTGGAAATTTGAGTTTAAGTGTGATTTATTTGAGAAAAACATGGCAGAGCCCAGCCAGGAATATCCTCAAATAAATGATCTTGGTCCTGCATCAAACTATGTTGAATGAATGTACATGTTTTAAATAAAAACAAATGGCTTAAAGAATGTATATGTCATTTATATGATTTCCTCTTTTAACTGACTTTTTTTTTTAAACTAACAAACCAGTCCTGCTTTTGTCTGAAGGAAGATATGTGATTTGCTCCTACACATTCCCCTGCCTTCCAAATTCTCAAAATTTCTTTGCATAATTTTTTCAACTTTTATCTAAAAAGGCTTTATTGAAGTATAATTGACATTCCATAAATTTCACTTATTTTAAGTATATAATTCAGTGATTTTTAGTAAAGTTACACAGTTATGCAACCATAAATCTCCTCCCTTGTGTCAACTTCTCTTTACACTTAGATCAATGTGTCCACTGTTTATAGTCCCATTTTCTAATTGGCTGCTTCTAAGCTGCTGTGAAGATTAAAATTGTGGGTCAAACTAGAGTTAGTAGGCTCTGAGTGAATGTCTTCCCAATGAGGATAAGTGCTCAAGCTTTAGTGTAGGGAGGCTGTGGTATCTGTTTTGCCTGCTCAGAGACCCTTTGCAATTTTCCTCCAGGACAACAGACAAATCTATAGCTAAGTGGTATTCGATTTAACTACCATTCAACCCTGCCTTCTCCACACCAGTACTAGAACTGAGCTCAGGTTCTTGACATGGCCCACCTGGGCTAGCAAAGCAACTCAGGTACCTCCACCTTCTCAGTGTACACAAAAAGAAAAAAAAAAGAGCCAAATTTATACAAAAGTAGAAAAGCATCATGAATCTACAAGTACTCATTGACCAGCTTCAACAAATGACATGTGTGACTGCTTTTCCTCCCTGATATCTACCTATTCTTTTTTTTTTAAATTTTTTCTTTTGTGGCAGAGACAGAGAGAGTCAGAGAGAGGGACAGATAGGGACAGACAGACAGGAAGGGAGAGATGAGAAACATCAATTCTTCGTTGCGGCTTCTTAGTAGTTCATTGATTGATTTCTCATATGTGCCTTGACCGGGGGGCTACAGCAGACCGAGTAACCCCTTGCTGGAGCCAGCGACCTTGGACCTAAGCTGGTGAGCCTTGCTCAAACCAGATGAGCCAGCGCTCAAGCTGGCGACCTCTGAGTCTTGAACCTGGGTCCTCTGGCATCCCAGTCCGACGCTCTATCCACTGCGCCACCACCTGGTCAGGCCTACCTATTCTTGGTATCTGCTCCTGCCTGCTTCTTCCACCCCACTGCCCGCGGGGATTACTTTGAAGCAAATCCCATTTATCACATGATTTCATCCAGCCCTAGAAATCTCAACATCCCTCTATAATGGCTCATAAACATTATATAACTATTGCCAGTGTACTTGTCAATTTCTACTTTAAAACTATGAGATCCCAGAAGTCAAGAATAGTCTCATTTTCATGAATAATAGTGTAATCATAATTTGGTGTGACAAGAACCTCTAAGATTGCCCCTCAAGAGTGAACTGGACCTAGTGATTTGCTTCAAATGAATAGAATATGGCAGAAGCAATGAGATGTCATTAGGTTATAAAAAGACTGTGGTGTCATTTTGGACACCTTCTCTTCCTCACTCACTCTGAGGGAAGTCAGTTGCCATGTTGTCAGTTGCCCTATGAGGAGGTCCATATGGCAAGGAACTGAGGTTGGGGGTGCTCTGGCTGACCGCCCATGAGGAACTGAGACCCTCAGTTCAACAACCTGGGAGGAAATGAGTCCTGCCAACCTCCATGTGAGTGAACTTGGAATTAGATGTGCCTTCCAATGTGACTGCAGCCCTGGCTGACAGCTTACGCCCTCTTGAGAGACCTTGAACCACAAGCAGCCACAGAAACAATGAGACAATGAATGTTTGTGGGTTTAAGTCACTAAGTTTTGGAGTAATCTGTTACATAGCAATGGATAGCTAGTGCATCAGCCTCTCTGAGCACTTCAGGTGAGCCAGGAAGAGTGTTAGACACGTAGAGGTGATCTCTTTCATGCTCACAGCATTGCATATCCCCATTGTGCCATGAGGAAAAGGTCAGGAAACTGGTTCGGGCACAGCCAGGAACTGGGAAAGCCAGGATTCAAATGCACGGGGTCTAAGCAGCCATCACTACCACAGCTGCACCAGGCCAAGCGCCTGGCACACGGTAGGCATTCTGTGAGTCCCGGCTGAGCTAAACTGTATTGGCAGCAGAGACTGAGGGTGTGGTTGGAAAGAGAAGCCTTCAGGGGCATGGACAGTGCCCAGCTATGGTTGCTCCTACTGCAAATGGTACAAAGAGCATTTCCATAAACATCCAGCATCGTCCACAAACCAGGAAATTGTCAGATCTCATCAGCACTGCAGTGCCAGGAAGGAACGCAGTGCTGTAAGGCACGAGGCTGGCCCTCCTCTCTGACTCAGGACTTTATATCTCCTCCAACAGCAAATGATGGCGACATTCTGGGGTGGATTAATGAGGAGACTGTGAATTCACATGTAACTGTGTTGGTTCATGAATTTGAGGGTTGGGGGAGGGGCACCACTATCCTTGCCTCTATTTATTGGGGTCAGAGGCAATGGAAACCAACAACAGGCTACTTGTGGTGCTTGTCACAGAAAGGAAAAAGCCTCCGAACGCAGATGGTGTAAAGGCCTGAAGCCCATAATTGAAATATAAAGGTTCTGCTCTTCCAGGGCCTGTGGAGGTAATAACTTATACTCCTTACCTCATTCTCTGTCCTGGGTGGGACATTTTCTAATAAATCTATTCCATTGACCACAACGCTCTTCTTTTCTTTGATAGGAGCCTTAAATACCATTTTTGAGGATTTCTTGTAGCCTTCTTTCAAAGACATCAGCACGGGATCTGAGAAAGGCAAGGGACATGTTCTCACGGAAAGCTGATAGACTGCCAAGTGATGGTCTTTCATTGATACCATGCCTGACAGCTGACCGAGTATGAGGGGCAGTTCCAACAGGAGGATGCACAAGGGAAATGGGGTGAGCCAGACAGAAGGCAATGCTCGCTGGCTTTTAGCCTCTTCTGGGAAGCCCACCCCTTGCAGTACTTACCTCGGTTAATGCCTCCCAGCCATTCATCGGGGGTCAGAGCTGGCTCCGTGCCTGGCGTCATAGGGTAAATGTCTTCCTGGTAGGAATCTGACTGTAGTAGGGGGAACAGAGGAGGGAACAGATGGGGGCTGCTGAGAAAATCCTTGCTCTCCTCACTGACATCCAACCACGCTACCTGTTTTCCTGCCTCCAAGCCTTTGCACTCAGTGTCTCCCGCTTGGAATTCCCACCCTGAGTTTGTTAGCAACAAAACTGTCCCCACCTTGGAGTGTCATCCATTTCCCACCCCAGATTGGGCCTGAAGACCCCGGTCCACAGGAAAAGAGCTCCTTCTGCTGGGCTCCTCCAGGCTTACAGCCAGCAAAGAACAAGCTAGGATTCCATGCAGGGGGCCCCTGGGAGTCCCGCCAGCCCCACTCACCCTCCGGGGCACGATCATGGAGATGGGTTCGATCAAGCCCTTGAGAGTCACAAGCTTGTAGAAGCGGAACACCTCGCAAGCTGACACATCCAGCCCATGCTTGGGCATGACACCTGTGGACAGGCACACGTAGCTCCCTGGGGTCCAGCGGATTCCCCTCTTGCTCTCCCTCCTCCCTGATGTCCTTGGCCAAGGGAAAGGCCCCGTTGTGGGCACTAGATAAGGAGCAATGACCCATGCACAGGGGCAGTGGGTGGGCTGAGGGCTTCTTGAGTCAGCTCTGTCCCTGGGTGGGGACTTCTCAGATGAGTACTATGGGCCAGACCTGTCTCACCAAAGTGCATGGTTTAGAATTAGGGTCTTTTAGAACTGGACAGGGCTGCAGAAATATTGGGATCTAATCCATTCTTTTTATAGATGAGACTTTTAAGGGTCAGACGAGAAGGGGTTTGCTCAAGGTCACAGAGTGTTGCTATAATATAAGCCACAAAGCCATCACCTTCTGAAATGAACTGGCTTCCTGAAGTCTCTGTGTCTCCCATCCTTAGAGAGAAAAAAGGGGAGAAAAACCTTTTCCCACTCACCCTTGAGGTTTAAAAGCAGCCTGATGACTGTTTTAGGACTGAGAGCATGTGCATACATATGTGTGCACGTATTTTCTGTGTGTGTGCATTAGCCACACTGTCCCTAAAAGCTGCATCTACAGATCATCTACTGAGAGAGCAGTGTGGTGTTAGGAACAAAAGCTTGGGGGTAGGACAGACCCGGGTTCGAATCCTGGCGTTGTCTTTTTTTATGCTGGGAGTCCTTGGGCAAATCATGATCTCTCTGAGCTTCAGGTTCTTGGCCGGTTAGAGGAGGAAAGTGGTGGCCCCTCCTGAGACGGTCAGGGGGCTGAGTGTGAAGATGCTCATTAACTGCTCAGCACAGTGAAGAGCACAGATAACATTTGTTTCTTTCTCCATGATGTGGGTATGAGTTTAGGTTCTACCTGTCCTCCAACTGGAAGGGAAGGCTGCTCTTCTAGGATTCCAGGAGCTGGAGCAGAGTGGTGTAATGGTACCCATGTGGGATTTGGAGCCAGTAGATTGAGTTTGAGTTCTGGCTCTGCCACTTACCAGCTACATGGTCTGCCTGGGGTGAGCTACTTAGCCATCCTGGACCTTCGAAAGGGCCTGGCTTCTAGTAAATGCTCCATAGTGGCCATAGTTGAGGAGGACGAGAAACAGTTAACCTTGGTTTCTCTCCCTGCCTCTGCTCCTCCCCAAGTCCTACTGAACCTCCTTTCTACACATCTGGATTCACCCTCTTCTCCCCATCCTCATGCCATCCTGTCCCCCCGGTTAGACATTTCTTGCCTAGAAGTCCACAGTGGTCTCCTAACTGGTCTCTCTGCCTCCCTCCCGCTCTTTCAAAACCCATGCTCCCAAAGCCACTCTCCCTACAGAAGCCAAAGCGATCTGCAGCTAGATTTTCAGACCATATCACATCGTCCCATCTCCTACTCATCCTCCGAAGGAAAAAAAAACACCTTTCAATGTCAGAGCCACACTGGGCTCACCCTCCCCATCTGCAAGTGGGAATGTAGACACCGTGCACACCCCTGTGGGCTGCTGATGACCAGAGATGCAAAGGGTGCCCAACACCATGGAAGGATGAGCCGCTCAAGTGAGCGATGACAGGTGGCTGAAGACCAGCGGACTGACCTTCACAGGGATGCACCAATAGGTTCTGTTCTGACTAGCCCATGAGCTGCGGCCTTCAGAGTCTGATATTTTATTGGGGGTGTGGTAACCCCTGAGCCAAATATCCAGTCTCTTGTTTTCTAGCCTAAAAGCCATGGCAGCTTCTTGACCCCTTACCTAGGCCTTTTTGCGGGGCTGGGGACCTGAACTCCATGAGGTAACTCAGGTAGGGCTTCTCAGTGCTGATCTCATAGTACCGGATGTTTCCATCTCCCTGCGGGAAGGAGAGGGGAGGGGTGAGGAAGGTAGAGGGCTGGGGAGGGCTGAAGAGAGCCTCTGCTGTGCCTCAAAGGTGGTCAAAGACCAGCAGACCTGGCCCCTAGGCCCCTGGTGGGCCTGCTACCCGGGATGTGCTGGGGGTGGTGAGTGGTGGGTGTGTAGAAATAGCTTTTCTGACAAACAAGGCCATATTTGTCAGAAGTCTCCTGGCAGGTGCCTCAAATTCCATCATGAGTCACAGTCCTCTGTACTTCAGGCTCTGACCCTTATTCCAGTGTAAACTCTCCAATCCACCTCTGAAGGAATGTGCAGCCATTGACACATCAGTAAGAGTAAGTGTCAGACTTGAGGGTAGGTTTCACTGAAGAGAGTGAGAATCAGGTTGGGTCAGGGGAAGGCCAGAGAGGTTAGGCTGGCTCTTCTCATGGGAGCAGGACCGAAACGGGGCCCCACGGGGTCAGGGGTCTCCCACAGGTCCCTCTCCCACCCTCTACTACCTTTCCAGCCAGGTAGAGCATGTGGGTGTCAGCATCATAGAAGGGGAACAGAAGGCCGGAGAGTCCATCAATTTCTTCCTCGATCAGAGGCATGGATAGGTCTTCCTGCAGGGAGGGGGCCAGTATCAGCCTATGTCCAGGAAGGTTGGCATCTCACCTTCCCAAACTCCAGCAAAGCCCCCAGAGCTACAACTCTTTTATGAAACCACCCAACCTCTTGTGGCTGACCTGGTCCCAGAGAGCGATCTGTCTCGTGTTCCACCTGGAGACTCCTGTCGTGAGAAGCCGCTTCATGTTCCCCAGGAACACCACCCGGTTCACTCTGTGGTTTTTGCAGTTGGCCTCCTGCCGGGCACAGAGAGGGCTGGTGAGCCAGGCCCCCAGGCACCAGGGTCCTGTAGTGGGCTGAATGGTGGCCCCCAGAAGATACATCCATGTCTTGTATCCCTGGAACCTGTGAATGTCTCTTTATTTGGAAAAGGGGACTTTTCAAATGTAATTTTAAGTTAAGGGCCCTGAATAGGGGAGGTCCCCTGGATCATCCAAGTGGACCCTAAATGCTATCACGAGATCCCTTATAACAGGCGGAAGGATATTCCACAGACAGAGAAGAGCAGGTGATGTGAACATGGAGGCAGAGTTTGGAGTGATGTGACTAAGGAAGCCAGCAGCCACCAGAAGCTGGAAGAGGCAAGAAATAATTCTCCCCTGGAGCCTGTGAAGGGAGCGTGGACCTGCTGACACCTTGACGTCAGAGTTCTGGCCTCCAGGACTGGGAGAGAATCCATTTCTGTTGTTGTAAGCCATTCACGTGTGGTCACTGGTTATAGCCGCTCCAGGAAACAAGTGCAGGAGCTGAGGAGCAGTGGAGCCTTGGAAACCAGGTCTCTCCTCCACGCCCGTACTGGGCGGGGCACTGGGCAGGAGTCAGCTAATGTTGACCACGCCCCAGGCAGGGCCTGCCATGGGCCAGGTGCCTGGTGCTCTCAGCTTCTCTTTGAACTTGCACTACATACTTACTGGCAGAAATCTCTGAGTATGGCGAACCCCAGGCTCAGGAGGACAGGGGACTCAGGGTGGTTCGCTGTTTGATGACTCACTTTACCAGGGGCTCATACAAAGCCATCCTTTGCCTTCTCTTCTGCCTCCTAGCTCATAACACTTCCTTCTCCTCCTAACACACAAAGGTCCTCTGCCAGGATGAGTCAGCATCAGGTAGACACCACAGGCTGGTGGAGCAGTGCAAAGACCCAGGCATCACTTGTTCTGGACTGTAATTCCTAGTTCTGCCAAAAAAGTGTATCCTAGGAGGAGCTCCTCACCCCCTCTGGGCTCATGCCCATGGCTGTGTGTGGAGGTTGGGTTCTCCGCTCTCTGCCACCTTTTCTGCTCAGCCCAGGCCCTTGGGTCCATCTGGCTGGGTTTGAATTCTAGCTGCTCCATGACTGTGACATTCAAGTCTCTGACCCTGTCCAAGGCTCAGCATTCTCATGACTGAAATAGGAAGGGTAATACTACCCACCTCAGAGGACTGTCATGAGAATTAAATGAGGGAACAACGTGGAGCCCGTGGCCCACTGCATGCCACCCAGCGAGCTCTGAGTAAATACCGGTGATGCTAGTAACTAGGACAATTATTATTTGTAGAAGTAGTAGTAGATGCCTTTCTGGCCTCACAATATTGGACTCTTCCTAGATAAACACAACCAGGTCATTATCAAGCCTTTCTTGTACGGTGGGTAAATCTCAAATTTAATCCAAATTTTTCATCCTACTTAGTGACTAGGATGCTTTAGGTGCTCAAGAAATGATTACTTCTTACTGCCTAACGGCATCTAATCCCTTCCTTACAGTCAAGACCCAGGGGACTCAAAAAAACAAAACTGGAGTTAAGTTTACCATCCGCCTCTCCACTTGGAGTTGTCCGTGGGGATAGCACCCTGAGCCATGTCCATCAGGCTTATCCCACCCAGGCGGCTGGGCAGTGAGTCCAGATCTCCTCCACCCATGCCCACGATGGGCTCACTCAGCACCAAGGATTCATGTGCTGAAGGGTGTCCTCAGAGCAGGCCAGCAGAATCCCATCTGGGAAGGGCAGTGCAGTGGACGAGACAGGGTACTCAAGCCCCTCCCCACCAAGAACAAGGCAGGGTTCCTGTGAGCCAAGAAGGGCCCAGAACAGATAGGGTGGTCAACAGAGAGGCACAGGCCCGGTGCACGGGAGAGGGGCACTGGCTCGGCCTTTCCTAAGCCTGGCTGAAAGCTGAGCCCCAGGCTCCAGTGCCTTCCCTCCCCCTCAAAAAAGCGGGGCTTCACCTGCAGGACACGGCCTGAACGGGGCTCGATCACACGCAGCTTCTTGTCCTTACACGTGGTGGTGAGCAGGCTGCCGTCGGTGTTGAAGGACATGCAGAGGATCACGTCCGAGTGGCAGTCGATCATCTTCACCGGCTCGCCCACGTCCAGGTTCCAGATGAGAACCTGGGAGGGCAGGCATGCAGGAGTCGGGGTCAGCCCTGCTGTTACCATAGGGCATCTGTCCCTGGTCCACACCAGATGGTCCTGGGAGAGATGCCCCGTGCAGGGTTGGGGTGTGCTGGCATGCAGGACAGTGTCACTGAGGTCTATACCAAAGGCTGGTGTGTCCCTGTCATGTAAATCCACCACTATTTTTGGGCAGATCCCAGCTCCAGCTTGGGCTTACAAGTGAGAAGGATAAATGTTCTTTGTCAGGTTCTAGTGGCTGGCGCACCTCTTTTGAGGGCCTGCCCGGGGGTAGGGGCTGTGGCTCCATTCTCTTCCCTCCAGCAGCTTTGGTTGCTCTTTTTTCCCCCACCGTGAGAGTGTGGGTATGAAGAGGCATTCGCCTTCAGTCCATCGGCACCAGGCAAGGCAGACCAGATGCCTCCAGCTCCGTGGGCCCCAGGAATGGCAGGGTCTACAGAGGCTGTTCAGGTATGTGTAGGTGAATGAATCACCAAACAAACGGGACAGTGTTGATTAACATGCTCAGAAAAATAAGAGGTGCTTCCTACAGGTCCCCAAAGATGTTTTCTCTCCCGCCCCCCATTCCCACTGCCTGCCAAGCTGCCTACCTTGTAGTCATAGCCGGCACTGAACAGGATGTTGTTGGTGGTAGGGTGCCACTCGACCAGCCCCACACGCCGGCTGTGCCCATGCAGCTCCAGGAGAGCCTCTGTCATGTTCCGCTTCAGCCCGCCCTCGGGGATCTCCCAGATCCGCACCTGCAGCGGGAGCAGAGGGCCTAGGCTGGGTGGGCAGGGCAGGAGGTCGCCCCGATAGCCTGTCACTCGGACACCAGGGAGACCTGCTTGGTGAGGCGCCTCATGGCCAGGGTGGTGGGCAGAGCTGGCTGAGGCCTGGAGCGAGGCTTGGGGTATGGTTAGAGAGGAAAGAGGCCATCTCTTCTCTTCCTTTGGGAGGATTTCTTCAGAGAAGTCTCTGCCAACCTCAACAACTATTACCACTGGCGTGCTATTGCTATGGTCCGACCATAGCAGAGCACAGCGGTCCACATGCTGAGCAGCTCTGAGCCTGTGTTGAACTGAAAACCCTATCTCTGCTTGCCTTCCCACACCCTTCTAAGAGATCCTTCAGCCCCGGCTCCTCTGTTAGTGGCATACGGCCTGTCTCCCACTCAGGATGGACACCTGAGCAGGGGGAAGCCTTTCCAGGAGCTGGGACATCCAGAGTCCTCCCTGAGATATGATAAACCGAGGGGCAGAGATTCTGAGGAGATGCTGGAGCCTGAGCTGGCAGGACGGGCAGAGCCTGGAGGAGCCGCCACTCCCAGGCTTACTGAGGCTGGCGGGAGATGGTCTGCAGCCAGGGGGCAGGGGCTGAAGAGAAGCAGAGAAAAGGGGCCATGTGGACCCGGACAGAGAAACGGTAGTTTCTCTGCAACCTTTGACTACCCCACCCCCCATTATTTACACCAGCCCTGGTGGGCTTGTTTTTCAAGCCAAACCAGGCTCAGCAGCAGAAAGCTTTGCCCGGCCTTTCCTACTGGCAGAATAAAATGAGATACTGCTTGTAAAAGCTAATAAACTATTGAGTTCTCTAAAGGACGAAGGAACTATATTCCTGTTCTAATTGTTGTTATCGTTAATGCTATGTATTATGATCTAACTGGTGGAGAGGAAAGAACACATGTGACTACTACAACTTAGGACACTCTTAAAACAAAATGTTTGAAAATATGAACTCCACCCTTGCTAGCAAGAAGAAAAACAGGAAAAACAGCTTTGAGATACCGTTTATAATCTTCTAAAATAGCCAACTGAAAAAAAAAAAAAGGAGCCATGTTGGCAGATTATACAGGTGGGGCAAAAGTAGGTTTACAGTTGTGACGGCATGAAGCACAGAGTTTATTCTTGTATTACTATTTAATTATTGTATTGTTTTCCATGCGAACAACTGTAAACCTACTTTTGTGCCACCCCGTATTGTAGGTTTAATCGTTGTTGATAGTATTATAAATCAGAGTGATCTTTCAGAAGCAATTTGGCTATCTTTAGTAGGAACTATGAAGCCATTTGTATTATATTCTTTGACTCAGTAATTTCACTTTTTTTTTTTTATTCGTTTTTAGAAGCTGGAAACAGGGAGAGACAGTCAAACAGACTCCCGCATGCGCCCGACCGGGATCCACCCGGCACACCCACCAGGGGCGACGCTCTGCCCACCAGGGGGCGATGCTCTGCCCATCCTGGGCGTCGCCATGTTGCGACCAGAGCCACTCTAGCGCCTGGGGCAGAGGCCAAGGAGCCATCCCCAGCGCCCGGGCCATCTTTGCTCCAATGGAGCCTTGGCTGCGGGAGGGGAAGAGAGAGACAGAGAGGAAAGCGCGGCGGAGGGGTGGAGAAGCAAATGGGCGCTTCTCCTGTGTGCCCTGGCCGGGAATCGAACCCGGGTCCTCCGCACGCTAGGCCGACGCTCTACTGCTGAGCCAACCGGCCAGGGCCTCAGTAATTTCACTTTTAAAATACAATATAAGCAAAAAACTCTATGCACAAAGATGTTTATTGTAACATCATCTTTACAGAAAATTTAGAAACACTCTAAATGACCAACAGGAGGGGAACAATTTAATATGTCACATTAGTACGGAATATTAGCCACTCGATTATAATTCTGAAGGCCCTGAATGAACACAGAAAGCGTGCTGAGGAAAGCCAGCCACAGGCCGTCTCAAGGACTGGGGAGTGAGGCTGGGCACTAGGAATGCCCCAGAGGGGATTTCTTTGGCAGGCTTCTGGTCATGGCGCTTTCCCCCGAGACTACAAACATGACTATTCCCACATATGTGTCCCCTGGAGACCCAGCTCTGCACATGCAGACAGGGGGGTCTTCAGGGAGAGACAGGCAGGTCTAATGAAGGGTTGGGGTCACCCTTAGATGGGCCATTCTCAGTTTCAAACATACACTAGAAAAAAGAAGTTTATAATTAGGGGAAGGTTGAATGTTTTCCCATTCTGACTGTCATCTCCTTTGGTCACTCCAGCTCTCTGCAGAGCCCAGCAAGGCAGCAGGCCCGGGGGAGGGAGCTGACATAAACAGGGCCTAGTAGGCCCTGTGGTCCTTTCTCCACAGGCCCTATGGGAGGGCCTTTCAGGGTAAGGTCTGATCTGGAAATGGCAGGGGGGAGAGTGGGGACCCAAATAGATGACTCAGTAGTTACCAAAAAGACATATTCTTCTTGTCCCCAAATGTACTAGAGGAAGGTGACCCTTGAAGAGTGACTATGTTTGTGTTAGATACACACACACACCACCATCATCACACACACACACACACACACACACACACACACACACACACACAATTTCTTTTTTACCCAAAGGGATACTGTTAAACATGTACTTCTGCAACTTGCTTTTCTCATGTAACAGCAGAAGTGGGCACCTTTCCACACCACTACATACGATCTACCTTATCTTTTTAAGTGGCCAGAGGGACATCTGTTGTATGATTGTGCCGTGACGAACTTAATCAGCCTCTAATAATGAACACCTGGGTTCTGCCCACTTCTTTCACTATTACAATCCATTCTCTGATGAACAGCACTGTAATACAAGTTTGTGCATGGGTGTGAGTAGGCCTGTAGGACACATGCCTAGAAGTGTTTCATTATAATTACTGTAAAGTTGTTCCCAAAAGCTGTTCCAGTTCTCACCAACAGTCTGCTTTTCACCTAGGTCTCTAAGACGACATCTTCAAAACTGGAGTTTTGCCCACTGGATGAAAAATGCTACCTCACTGTTGTTTGGATTTGCATTTCTTTGATTCACAGAAATACTGGGCGTCCTTTTCCCCTATTGGCCACCCTTGTTTGCATTTGGGAGGCCTGAAAGGCTTTCAGACTCAAGGGGATAAGACAGAATGATGGGTCAATGTGAAGGTGTTTGGGGGCAAAGGATCCTGTCTATGGACACCTCATACCGTCTCTTGAGGACAACGAGCAAGCACGTACACATGGAAACACTATGTCATTCAGTGCGGAAGTGTTGACCGAGGCAGGAGTTGCCTCTGGTCTTTGTTTTCTTTTTCTTTCTTTCTTTCTTTCTTTTTTTTTTACAGAGACAGAAAGAGAGTCAGAGAGAGGGATAGATAGTGACAGACAGGAACGGAGAGAGATGAGAAGCATCAATCATCAGTTTTTCCTTGTGACACCTTAGTTGTTCATTGATTGCTTTCTCATATGTGCCCTGACCGTGGGAACCTTCAGCAGACCAAGTAACCCCTTGCTCAAGCCAGTGATCTTGGGTCCAAGCTGGTGAGCTTTGCTCACACCAGATGAGCCCATGCTCAAGCTGGCAAGCTCAGGGTCTCGAACCTGGGTCCTCCGTGTCCCAGTCCGACGCTCTATCCACTGCGCCACTGCAGGGTCAGGCACCTCTGGTCTTTGAGGAAGATCTTTGAAACTGAGAGTTGAGCCTCATTACTTCCACACATCCCTCTTATGAACCAGGCTCTTGCCAGCCAATGGGACGGGTGCTGCACTCGCCCCGTGCGGGCCCCTGGGCAGTGTTAGTGGGGCTGACTCAGCAGAGCACCTGCCAGGGCACAGGAATGGGGAAACCTCAAATCCAGTCTTGGGGGTGATGGGTGGGAGTGTTTGGGCAGAAGCAGGGTTGAAAAGGGAGATGTCGACCCAGGTTTGGAAAGACAGTTTAGGGAAATGGGGGAGGGTGGGGCACAAAAAATGACCTGTGTGTGGGTTCAGGGCTAGTGGGTGGGGAAATCGCCAGCAGGTCAGCCTGGCTGGGGTGGAGCAGGCTGGCAGGTGGCAGAGGAGGGCAGAGGCCACGTGTGTCACACCTCGTCACTGAGGCCCAAAGGAGTGCTGCTTAGAGGGACTCTCAGAAAATAAAATTTAAAAAACCCTTTTCCAGAACAGCCTAATTCCTGAGCAGCCAGCTAACTGAGGGTTCCTGAGTGGCATCACATGCTGGGTTAAGGCAGAGACAAGGGGGAAGCTGTGGAGTGAGGGTCCACCCAGGCTCTAATCCCCCTGACCACCAGTAAGATGACCTTGGTCAAGCCAGTTAACCTCTCTGAGGCTCATGTTCCTTGCTTAGATGATGAATTGAGATGTGAGCACCTTTTAGAGGTGTGTGGGTTAAAGTAAACTGGGCTCAGCGTCCTTGTGGGTCTGAGGCTTTGTTGGGGTGACAGACAGCTCTGCCTAGAAACCTACGAGCTAAGCCAAGGTGTATGCGGAAGGCAGGTCATGTCTGTGCCCAGGCTCAGCCCCTAGACAGCAACCACATCCCGAGGGGTGAAGGGCTGCAAGCGAGAAGCCAGGGGCTGTTTTCCCCAATAACTGCCGGAATAGTGCATCAGGCAGGGATTGGGGGACCTGATGAAAAATGCCCCACAGAGGGAAAGAGGCGCCTATCCCCACTTAATATCAACCACTTCCTTCACTGGGCCCCAATTTTTTTCATGTGCAGAATGAGACAGTACAAGTTAATCTTCCAAACTTTTCGGCTGTTGACATCATGGAATGTATCCCTGCGGGGAAGAGACTAGTTCTGATTCACCACTACAGCTAACAGTTGGTGCGACACAACGTGCTAAAGGAGCTCAGAGGAGGAGCTGAAGTTCACAGTGGGCCTAGTAGCTGGAAAAGGAATTCCAATCCCTTAGCATGGAAGGGATTTGTTGGAGGAAAAGCATGGATGGGCGTGGCAGGAGCACCGTGGATCTGCCCAGAAGTTGCTCTGGGAGGTTTCTTCTATTCAACAGGAAACCCAATAGGGTCTGCCAAACAGGATTTCTGGAAGGAAGGGGAGGGGAAAAGTGGCAAAAGCATTCTGTTTTGAGAAAGCAGCTGTGTCGGGGATCATCCACTTCATAGGTCCTTGGGTCACAGCCCTGTTATTCTCAGTTACAGTCATCCAACAAAATATGCTCAGCCCCTCCCTGAGTCACACACTTTAGACAGACATGGCTACAGCAGGACAGCTGATAGGGGACTGCTAATAAAGCTACAAAACCAGTGTCCCTGTGCATGGAGGAGGGAGCAGTTGGCCAACAAAGAGAGAACTTTATGATCTGACAGGCTCCATTGAGAGCCAGTCTCTGAACCTATTAGCTGTGAGACTCCAGCCAAGTTACTTAGCCTTTCTCTCAGCCCTAGTCTTCTCATCTGTAAGAATAATTATACCTATAATTATAGTTGCTTTGAAGACTAAGTAAATATTTGTGCCCTACCAGGCAGATTACTAAGAACTTAAGAGTATGTAACAATGTTTGCTAAGTATTAATTAAGGACCCTATACAAGTTTTATATAGCTCAAATTTTAGATGGGATTTATATTTTTCATGCGCATTCTGTTGTCACTGGTGTTGTCAATGTATACAGTATACAGTTTGTCTCCATTTTATAAAATGCAGTATACATTTCCTTTTTAAATTTATTATGTGATTATGAAGTTTGAGTCTCTCTCTGCATTTGACAATTGAGAGTCATAGCAGCTGGTGACTTAGGGCCACGGTCTAGTGAGAGCCAACGGAATGCCTCTGACAACACTGTTCTTAAGGGCAAGAATGTTCTGTTTAGGGCATCTGCTTGTTCTATAGCCACCGCAGACAAGCAGTGCTTACTGTCTGAATCTGTGGTATAGGAGCTCAGAGAAGGAGCTGATGTTCACAGTGGTCCTAAGCAGCTGGGAGAAGGTATAAAGAGTCCAACTGCTTACTATTTACTTAAAAACAAAACAAAACTCTATTTAGAGCAGTGTGGGGAGAAACAGGACAGTACACAATATGGTTTCTGCCCTCGGGAAGCATTCAGTTTAGCTATACAGTACTATATCACACAGTCACTGGCCCTAGGATTTCCATCCAACCACTCTACAGATACAATGCCTGGAGCCAAGATCACAGCAAGTCTTGTGTCTTCTGCAGCGGGAAGAGAGAAACGGTGAGGGTCTTGCCCAGAGCCAGGAGGCTCCTGGAACTCTCACCTCCCCATTTCTTGCAAATGATTCTGTTGACTACTAGAAACTGAGTTTATCTCCACTCACCTAAACAAGGGGTAGCATCTCAAAGTCTACCTTCATGTTGATATCTTCTGACCACCTAACTGTTTCCCAACGTGAGAAACAAATCAATTCAAACCCAGGCTGGTGAGAGAGGTGACCTGAGGCTGAGAAGGAAGCACAATTGAGTGTCTACTGCCGAGTCTCGTGAGGCGGCTGCTAGAGGGTTAAATGAAATGACAAACATGGAGCTGGACACATGGACAAATCCATGCTACTGAATATTATTATCTTTTTTATTAATGATTATTCTTACTTACACAGGTAAGTAAATGAGGCACAGAGAGGTTAGGAAACTTGCCTGGGGTTGCACAGCCGGGAAGGGAGGAGCTGGGATTCAAATTCAGGCTTGGAAGTAGGCAAACTACCCGGTTCCTCTCTTCTGCAGCCTGCCCTTGCCCAGTCCCTTCCTTGTCCCCTGGCTGGAGCCTGACAACCCGGGTCAGGCATGGTCTGTCCTTCCGCTCATCTATTCTAGGAAGAAGGTGCAGCTCCCTAGCCCCAAGTATCCAGAAATCACCCTCCTGGGGCACAGACAACCAGTGAGGCTTCCTGCTGGATGGTCCACTCCTCCATACAGGGGTGAGGTCATTGCCCTATCTCCAGGGTGAGGAACATACCTAGCACATAATAGGGACCCAAGAGACTTGTTGAATGAATGAATCACTGGAGAACCTGAGAAAGCCAAGGGGCCCTCAGCAGGATCAGCAGTGAATCACCCCGACCTGGGGCAAGTGGCCTAGCCCTTCCTCTGGCTGGTGGTGCGCTGGACAGAGGAGAAATCACTCCTTTTGTCCTGATTTAGAAAAGGGGCCTGGTTGGGGGGAGTAGATTTCTTTCTTGGATTTTGAGGCCCAGCATTCAGCTTACTCCTGTTTGGAAACCAGTGATGCAAGGCCTGTCTTGGAGGCTCAACGAGCAAAGAATGAAATGTTGTAGAAAGAGCAAGTACTAGGAGTCTGACCCCAGCCCTCCGGCGAGCCCTCACTGGGACAAGTTATTTGAACTCTTTGGTCCCCACTTAAGGCTAAGGCTAATAAAGTAGCAGTTAATGTTTATGGAGTTCTCAGTAGTCATGAAACATTTTCATATTCAGTTAGTTCTCATGATGAACCCAATACGGTCCCCAATTTGCAGTAGGGCAACTGATACCCAGAAAGGTAAAGAAAGAAGTGTAAAGTCACACCTCGGGAAAATCGAAGGGCCAGGATTTGAATGTAGGCCTACAGCCTCCTGAGCCTGGCTGCTTAACGCACGAGCCACACCGCCGGTTTCTCTGTAGCTGCCCAGTGCATTGGTGAGGTCTCTTGGGACTACTGTCCTTTCATCACTAAAAAGAGTATGTTACTCCTTTCCAGCTCCAAGAGGTATTGATTCTCAAGTGTGTAGAAGGGTACGGTGGCGGGTGGCTTCCGGCTGCTTCCAGCAGAGCTGACACGCTGCCCTATCCCACTCCTAGCTCCTCTGGGAAGGGGATCATCTCTGGGAGGGCTGGGAGGCTGGACGGAGGGCAAGGGAACCCAAGGCAAAGGGAAGATACCGAACTTGGCCCCCCGGGGAGAGGGGCCTGACTCCTTCTTCCTCCTCCTTAATTCTCCTGAGACTGACTGCTCTGCCCTCTCCTTGAGATGTCAGAAACCTCTCCCTCTGTGGCTGCGGAAGAAGTGCTGAGAGCAGGAGGCTGGGAAACCCATAGCGCTCTTCCCTGCTGCCTGCCAGCCGCCCCCCAGCCGCCCTCCCTAGCTGCAGCAGAAGCTATAAAAAGCACAGCCCTTCAACAATAGGTGACATCACCCAGGAGCAGAAAGAACTGGATTCTACCAGATGCCAGGAGAGTTACGGCCCCCACCCCTCCCTTGTGACAGGAGCCCTTGGGGAACGGGTTTTGGATCTGTTCCACTGGTTACCAGGAGGGATGTGCTAGGCTCCCAGGGATCTCCTCAAACTCTGGGGGTTGGGGGGAGGGAGGCTGGTCCTGAGGGACATGGGGGATGAATTTCACTGGAGACTTTTCAAGGATGGGGGATATGGGAAAGAGCTGGAAGGGGTGGAGGCTCGCTTGATCCCTTCAGTGTCCTCCGAATGTTCTGAGACAAGGAGAGGGCGGCGGAGGGGTGGGAGCAAGTGCGCAGGCAGAAGACGTGGGCAAGGCCTGCTGCAAGCAGCTTCTCTCTGGGTCCCTGCTCGGCCTCGGTGTGCCGCACAGTGCCTGGCGCACAGTAGGTTTGCTGACTCTTAACCCTGGTTCTGGATGTTGTTTCAGATGTGCAGGAAGTTGACGATTTGGGTTGGAATTGGTTGAGGGGGGGTGTCTTGATGGCCTGCCCTTGAGGTGCTTGATGAGGAGGAAGGCCAGTCAGAGCAGCCTGGGGAGGCAGACCGGCCGGCTGGCCCACCTCGGGAGCTGCAGGCTCGAGGCCGATGCACCCACCTCCCAGGCTGGTCAAGGTGCCCACAGAGGCTTTGCACAGAGAGAATACCAAGATGTAAATGTTGGGCATGTGATGGCTCTGAGCCTCAGTTTCCTCACCTGTAAAGCTATGGCTGTTGGTGAGGTGCTCAGAGTGCTGGCTGGGAGTCAGGAGATCTGGGTTCGAGCCCTGCCGGGGACACAGACTCCTGTGCGACCTGGGGCCAGGTGCCGCCCTGGGCCTCAGCGTGCCCTTCTCTGGGAGGGGCTGGGCCCTGGCCTCCGGGCCTGCAGGCACCAGGCCATGATCTTAGCCACAGAGCCTGAGGAGGGGCAGAGTCCTGTGGGGCAGAGTAGGGCTCTGAGCCGCTGCTTCCGGGGCAGCTGGGCTGGCAACCAGGGCGAGAACGCAGCTCCTCTCTGGTCTGGAGACTTAACCTTCTCTCCAGATCAGCAGCCTGTGCTAGCCCTTTTCTTCTGGTGCCCACCCCCAGCTGGCGTCCTTCGTCTTCTCACCCCTGGGTGCTCCCCTTCTCTCTGTGGAGTCATGTTCTAGCTGGTTTGGGCCTCTTCCCCTACAAAGCTGGTCCTGGCCCTTCAGCCCCAGTAATCGCCCTCCTCTGGGCCCCAGAGCACGCAGTGTCCCCCACACACCACCCGCCTGGTGTCCCCCACACCACCTGCCTGCTGTCCCGGCTTATGTTCTGATGGCTTGAGAAGCAATGGCCTCACTTCAAAGTGCAGCTGCTCACCCTGACATCCCGAGCACACTCTCTCTGCTCGCCTCCTCCCCTTGTGTCCCTCTCCCGCCCACTCCCCTCCCTGGCCAGCTCCCAGCACTCCAGCCACACCAGATACCTCTACTTTCCAAACACACCATATGAACTCTGCTGTGGTCTGAATGTTCATGCTGTCCCAAAATTCATATGTTGAAATCCTAACCCCTAAAAATGATGTTATTAGGAGGTGAGGCCTTGGGAGGTGATAAGGTTATGAGGGTGTGGTCCTCATGAATGGGATTAGTGCCTTATGAAGAGAACTGAGAGAGCCCTAACCCCTTCCCCAGTGTGAGGACACAATGAGACACTGACCATGTTGGCATACTGGCCTTAGTCCTTCCAGCCTCTATCTAGCATTGTGAGCAATACATTTCGTGGTTTGAAAGCCACCCAGTCTATAGGACACTGTCACTCTGGCCTAAGCTGTGTGAGACACATTTCCCCAGGCCTGTAGCTTCACCCTCTTCCTGGGCATCCTTGAACCCTTTCTCTGCTGTCCAAGTCCTGCTTCTCCAGTCTCTGGCTTTCTCTAACCCCCTCTGGCCGGGCTGTACCTTGCTCAGAATTAATCCTTTCTCCATCCTGGGCCCATAGCCCTGTTTGACCTTCCCTGGCTGCAGTGACTTCATTCTGCGTGGCCTCTGAGTGAGTGGGCTGTGGTGCTGGCCCTCTGCTGGTGGCGTTTCCAGGGCAGGACTGAGACTAGCAGGCATAGTCCCAGGCACAGACCCCCCCCCCCTTTCATCCTCATAGCAACAGCTACAGGGATGTATCATCATTATTACTATTATAAAGATAAGCCAAACTGGAGCTCAGGGAGGGTAAGTAACATGCCCTTGGTCACCCAGCTGGTAAATGGTGAAGCTCAGATTCAATCCCAGATCAGTCAGATCTCATGGTCAAACTGGCTTTGAAGTCCAGCATCCAGGAGCATGGCGGGCACTGTGTGGCCCTTCAGCAAGTGTGCAGAAAGTGGAGGAAGGGCTTGGCTTGTGTGACCGAAGCCAGGGCCTCGTGCTTTTCTTGAACACACAGCATGGGTGTCTGGCTTATTAACTGGGGTCCCGGAGCATGCGGTACATGACTCTCAGGTGCAATAAGGTGCTGAGATAGAACTGGGTAGGGCCATCAGCACCAGTGACTCCTGCCATCCTCGTCCTGACTCAGATAGAAGTTTCCACCTAAGGTGGAACTAGGACGGCCAGTGACCCCGAGAGTTCTGGCCTGACCTGTCCCTTCCCACAGCAAGTGGACACTGCTCTTCTCTCTCCCAGCTGGCTCCCCTGGAGAGACATGAGACCCCAGGAGGAGCCTGAGGCTTCCCACAGGATGCTGTGGGTTCATGTTATGATGAGACTTCGTGGAGCAAGAAGGCCTTGGAACCATAAGCTCTCCTCAACTTCCTAGTTGTACGATCTGTTCCCAACCCTCAGATTGGGGGGGGGGGGCAGTGAGAGCTAACTGTGTGTAAAGTGTCCAGCCTGGACTGGGAGGAGGAGCTCATATAAGGCAGCCCCGAGGTTCAGGGGTGTTGGCTCCCTGATGGCTGGTGACAGTCACTCAACATCTTACCAGGCAGCAGTGGAGCTGGCTGGGGCTGCTGGCAATCCTTGGGCTCCCTGCATCCAGAAGAGTGAGACAGGCAGTGACTCTGCCCACCCTCTCTGCCACGGAGCCCAGGCCTTACCCACACCAACCACTGACCTCTCCAGCCCCACCAGCTCTAGCTGCCTCCTTTCCAGCCCAGAAAGCAACCAGTAATCTCATTCTTCCTGGGTTTCCAGCCCTGTCCTGGGCTCCATCACCTTGTGGCCATCCTCTGGCCTGCCTGTGCTCTGACCCCTGGTCACTATCCTCATTTAGCTGAAGAAAGTAACCGAACCAATAGCCTATGTCACCATCAATTCTGATTTTCTGCTCAGTGGATCCTGCCCTTGTTGCTGCTGCTCCTGTGTTGACTGAGAGCTTTGACCTCAGGGAGCTGCCCAAGCCCATTCCTCTCTTAGCCCCCTCCCCACTAATCCCATTTACTAGATACTGTGCCAGCTGACCCACCAACAACAACTTTACTAACCAATGGAGACTATTTACTGTGACTCTTCCTCTTTCTTTGGATAATTGATTAGTTGAATTATATTCATTCAGTCACAATTATCTTTCCATTCACCCATCTATCCATTCACCTTCATCCAATCATCCTTCCTTCCATTCATCTATCTGTTATCCATTCCTTCAGTCATTTCTTTACCCATCAATGTAGTCATCCATCCAACAATTTATCCATTAATCTGTTCACCTACCCATCTAGGCATCCAACCATCCATCCCATCCAACCATCCATCCCATCCAACCATTCATCCCATCCTATACATCCTTCCCATCCAACCATCCATCCCATCCTATACATCCATCCCATCCAACCATCTATCCCATCCTATACATCCATCCCATCCAACCATCCATCCCATCCTATACCTACTAAGCATTTACTAGGTAGTCGGCTCTGTGCTAGATGTTTGGGATTCAGAACCTCTGTTCTCAGGAACTCACAGTCCAGTCTGGAAAGTCAGGCGACACGATCATGGGAGTTCCTTCCAGTCCCAGTATCCTGGGAGCCTACTGCCCATACCCAGGCTTTGCCAATGAGTGCTAGGAGATGCGTATGACCTGACTGGAAGGCTGCTCTTCCTTCCCCTGGGAACATCAGGGGCTCAGGCAGCCCCTCCTCACAGCTCAGTTGAAGCTCTGAAACCCCCTCTTACTTCTAAGCTGGTGAGTTGACGGTGTTCAAGGGCAGTGTGAGAAAAGACATAGGCTCCTCTAAAAAACATGAAGGCTGCTGCTAGCACCTGACCCTACCCTGCCTGTGAAAATCAGCAGAGCTTGGGGGAAAGGTGGCCAGAAAACAACTTCAGATTCTACACTCCCTGGATTCTTTATCCCCCCTCTCCAAACTCTTTCTGACCCCTTCCCCCTTCCATCTCTATCTCTCCTGCCTGCTCTCTCTTCCTCTTCCCTCCATCGCCCCCTGCGCCCTCCTCCTCATTTCCTTTCTCCTACTTCTTCTCTCTCCCTGTTAAGTGGTATACACATGGAGCTCAAATTCTGGGCCACCACTGTAGGTCCCTGGACAAGTCATAACAACTCCCAGGCCAGTGTCCCTCCCTAAAGCCATGGCTCCCAGGGCACAAAACCAGGAGTATTTGCCACGCCCAGGCTGCAAAATCACAGGTTCTTTTCCTCATGGTTCATTCATTTCCTTCCCTTTCCCCTTCCTCCTTGTCCGTCTGCCCCTTCCTGCCCTTCTCTTTATGAGACCACAGACAAGTGCTGAATATACATTTAATATTTTTGCTCTAATTCTCACCTACAAAACCAGCACTTCCAAACAAAATCATGTTAACGCCACAAAATCTGTCAGTCTATGGATTCACTCCCTCAGTTCTTTTCCTAACTCCCCATCCTGGATCAGAAGAGGGCAAAGGAGTGAGAAGGAGGGGAGTTTAAGAAGGAAAGCCTCCTGGAAGAAGGGCGGGGAGTCTCGTGGCCCTGCCCTCCGCGGGCATACCCTTCCTGCTCACCGACATGTCCTCCGAGCATGAAGCAATGATGTTGTCAATGAAAGGGTTCCACTTGATGTCCAGCACATTCCCCTGATGACCACAGACCTTGGGGTAGTTGGGTTCAATCCTGCCTGTCTGCCAACAAGAGAGAGAGAGAGAAGGAGATTAGTTTGATGGCCCCCCAAAAAGAGAGCCTTTATTCTGGGCTTCTAAAATGTCTCATTCATCTTTGAGTTCTTGCACTGGGCTGGGCCAAACTGCGCTGTGGCTGCATCCCTCCCGGCCAACACGGAATGGTGATGGGAGAGGGGTGGGCACTGCTAGTCCATATGACACCTTTGTGCAAATTAGCAAAAGGTGCCTCTTCCTCAAGTAAAAACATTTAAAGTTAAGATGTCACTGTCCACCTGAATGACCAAAGGCCGCTGCCCTGGCAGGACATGCACCCAGACCAGTGGTGGGATTCAACTGGTTTGCAGAGGTTCGGCAGAACCAATACCTAATTTTTTTGTTGAGTTAGGCAAACCAGTTGTTAAAATGGCACTTGTAATCAGGGTTCTCTCTACAGTGAGCGCCTGAGCAGCCGCCCAATGTAGCAATCACAAATTTACATCCCTTACTCTTTTTTTTTTTTTGTATTTTTCCGAAGCTGGAAACAGGGAGGCAGACAGACTCCCACATGCGCCCGACCGGGATCCACCCGGCACACCCACCAGGGGGCGATGCTCTGCCCATCTTGGGGCGTCGCTCTGCTGCAATCAGAGCCATTCTAGCACCTGAGGCAGAGGCCATGGAGCCATCCTCAGCGCCCAGGCAAACTCTGCTCCAGTGAAGCTTTAGCTGCGGGAGGGGAAGAGATAGACAGAGAGGAAGGAGAGGGGGAGGGGTGGAGAAGCAGATGGGCGCCTCTCCTGTGTGCCCTGGCCGGGAGTCGAACCCGGGACTCCCGCACGCCAGGCCGATGCTGTACCACTGAGCCAACCGGCCAGGGCCCCCTTACTTTTTTTTAAACGTTCATCTGCACAGTAGTGTATTCTAAGCGCCTATAGTAACGTTCATTCCATCCACAGGTGAAAAAAATTTCAAGTGAGGATGCCAATCAAGAAGCAATATGGAAATATCTTAAATAAATAACAGTTTTATAGTTTTTTGTCAGGTATTATTTAATATTTTTTCATTAATATTTTAACACTCTTACAACAATCTAGTTTTGTGTACCTCTTTTATTGTTCTTATTTAAGTATTAAATGCATGGGATAATAAACTACCTTTCAGTATATCTTTTTTTTTTTACTTAATATGATCACTAGTGCAGAGAACCAGTTGTTAAATTATTTGAATCCCATCTCTGACCCATACTGGGGTGTATGCGCTCTCCCCAGTGCCTGTACTCCTCCAACCCCCCAGGAGAGGTGTGACAGGCTGGGACCAGAAGAAGGCTCCTTCCTGCTGCCCCAGGAGTCAGCGGAGAAGCCTGAGGCTCTGCGTCCACCTGAACACTGTCCTTGATGTAAGTTATTCTGCCCGTGATGTGAACAGTGCTGCCCCAGATGTGGCAGGCTTGTTCAGTGTGCATCTTAAACATCTGTACACAGTGTCCTGTGGTTAATAGCATAGTCTTTGGAGTCACACAGACTTGAGTGTTTGAATCATAGTTCTGCCACCTTTCAGCTGTGTTGCCTGGGCAAAGTCAATGAATTTCTCAGAGCCTTGGTTTATTACTGAAATTAGGATAGCAGCACCTACCTTTTAGCATTGTTGTGAAGATTAAATGAGCTGATGTGCTTAGTAAAGTGTTTAGTGTAGAGATGACACTGCTCAATTTATGATAGTAGTTATTATTATTGTACAGGTTAGATGACACCTCTTCCAGGAAGTCTTCCCTCATCTCTCTCACAGAGTTAAAGAGCTCCTCCTCTGTGCACTGACAGCAATCTTGGCTTCCCACCATTATCGCATCATCATGTGGAGTTGTAGTCTGTTTCTATTTTTGAGCAACTGCGGATGGGGCCTGCGTCCTCTTTGTCTCTGAATCCCCAGCTCCTAACAAACCTGGCTCATAGCTGATACTCAGTACATGACCTGAAAGCGCCCTGCAAGGGGAAGAGAGTCCACAAAAGATGGAACAAGGAGTGTGAGGGTGGAGACACGGGAAGGGTAGGTCCGTGCTTAGTGGCTATAAAAGGTGGCAGGAAAGAGAAGAATAATTATAGGCAGAAGCTGTGTCTCCCCTTTACTAATACTGTACTAGCTTTTGCGGGGTTTGGAGGAAACAAGAAGCTTTTTTGTTTTTTTGGGTTTTTTTTAGAGTGAGAGGGGAAGGGAGAGAGAGAAAAAGAAAACATGGATTTGTTGCCCACTTATTTATGTTGATTCCTGCATGTGCCCTGACCAGGGTGCAAACCTGCATCCTTGGGAGGATGCACTAACCAATTAAGCACCCGGCTTAGGGCAAGAGGTGTTTTTTTATAGCTAATTTTTTTAGGGGGTGAGGTTGGAGGAAACAGGGAGAGTTTTTCTAATCCCTGCCCATCTGCTAGTGGGGGTTAGGTGTCAGAGGCACCTTAGGCAGTTCATACCTCCCCCTCCTTTAGGTTCCTGGGCTGAAAAATGAGGAAGAGAACCAGTTTCGACCAAGGCCCTGCTCCATGGGCCCTGTGGCCCTGTCTGTCACCAGTGCGATGGCACAAAGGTGATTTCAGTGCTTTCCTGCCACAACCTCTCCCTGCCCATTTCCTGCCTGCGTCTCTATCGGCTTTCCCCCAGACCCTCTGATTCTTTTGCGGCACAGCAATGGCAGGAGGCTTAAGGAAAAAGGAGCCCTGAGAGGAAATGGCAGTGGGATGGAGCATGAGGAATGTGGCAGAGAGAAGGAGGGAAAAGCCTCGGGGTTGTCCGGGGGACATCAGTGTTTCTGATGCTGACATCTGGGGAATTAGAGAATGGAAGGGAAGGATGGGGAGAGTGGGTATCAGTTAAGAATGGGATCCCCTTTGACATTCCGTGATGGATGCAATTCAAATTGGAATATTTTTTCCAATTACTGTCAGACTTTGGGACAATGTTTCTTTAAATGAGAATTGGAGCAGAGACTGAGCCACATGTGGCCCTGGGATTTACTGGGGTTACATCTTGTCTTCTTTAAGTCTTACGACCTTATAAATTAGGCATGAGGAAATTAAGGCCCAGAAAGGTTAAGGAACAAGCCCAAGGTGGCCCAGCTGAAAGTGAAATGCAGACTCCCATCTAGTGGTGCTCCTCAGAACTGAGCTCTCTGAACCCCACTGCTCGTTGCTGGCCAGCTCCCTCCTACAGCTTGGACTTCCCTGGGCACGTGGACCCTGCATGGTCTGCTTCTACAGCTCACTTACTCTCTGACAGAGCCATTCCTGACATCGGATCCCAAAGGCTGCATTGGAAGGATCCCTGAGCAAAGCTGTCTGCAGTAAGCTTTTGGCACCCAGCCCAGCCCAGGCAAATCTGAGGGGCACTCAATCTGTCGATGGGTGGCCATCAGCTAACAGCAGCTCTGGCGAGCAGCCTGTGAGTGCTGCACTGGAGGGAGCAGTGAGCCTACATCCCTGGGACCTATTCAGAATGGGGGGAGGTCAGAGCCCTGCACTGGGAAGAGAGAAGTCTTTTTAGAACACAGGATAATCCTGATGTAATGTACAGGTCCAGGTGGACTCCTCTCTATATGATGGGGAATTATAATTATCATGCCTTCATCACGTTGTTTATGTGAATGGTAAACCCTAGAGTTTTGCAGGACACAGCCTGCTTGGCTCTCAGTGGCATCCTGAAGGGAAGGCTTTCAAACTGGATGCTTTGATTTTCCTGTTTTATGTAGGAGGGTGTCATGTAAAGTTTTGTTAGAAAGACAAGTTCCATTGCTAAGAAGAAAAGTTTGAAAACCAGGGCTATATAGAGAAATCAAGCAAATTAAAAAAATAAATTATTAACTCTTGGAAAAAAAAGTCGTACAGGCAGTTCCCCAGGTTCCAAACAAGATAGGTTCTGTACATTTGTTCTTACGATGAATTTGTATGTAAGTTAGAATAGGTACATTTACCTATTAAATGCAATTTAAACAGACATTTGTCTTAACATAGTATTTATTTTTACCTTTCCGTGCATATAAATACTTAAACATTTTCATACCTACAGAACCTATTTCATTCGTAACCAAGTGACTGCCTGTATAAGAAAGCTAATGCAATCTGACCTGCAGTGCTGCAGTGGCTAGAGCATTGACCTGGAACGCTGAGGCTGCCAGTGTGAAACCCTGGGCTTGCCCAGTCGAGGCACATACGAGAAACAACTAGAAGTTGATGCTTCCTGCTCCTTCCTCCTACCCCCCTCACTGCCTTTCTCTCTCTTCTATCTAAAACCAATAAAATAAAAACTAAAAAAAAAAGAAAACTAATGCAATCATAATGCGTAATGACTTATATTTACACAGTTGTAACAATGTAAATCTCAAATATTTATTTAAACAAGAGTTGTGCTTTAACAGAGGTAGGGGAAGTGTGTGTGTGTGTGTGTGTGTGTGTGTGTATGTGTGTGGGGGGGGGTAAGAGGGGACAGAGAGCTGGAAGAGAGCCAGATCCCCACCTTCCATATCAGAAGTCAGTAGACAATTCTAAGAGTTTAAAAATTAAGACATGACAGTAAAAGCAAGTAATTAAGAAATATGAGAATAGGTGCAAAAAGAAACAGCTAAAAGCAGTGAAAGCGGTCACTTTTAAGGAGTAGGAAATAAGAGGTGTACCAAAGTGGGACAGGGATAGAGGGAAGAGGCTGTGGTGAGCTGCTTTATGTTTCAAAACTGCTTCCCCCATAAGGAAAAGGCCCTGGTTTGTAGCATTTGCCACTGAGTGGTGTAAATATTCCCACCATGGCTAATTTCAAGTTGTGGGGTGATATCACCACCAAAAGCAGAGTTAGAAGAGACTCCTCACAGTACACACATTATATATTTCTTCTTTCTTTCTTTCTTTCTTTCTTTCTTTCTTTCTTTCTTTCTTTCTTTCTTTCTTTCCTTTTTTTGGTGAGAGGAGGAGAGATAGAGAGACAGACTCCTGCATGTGTCATGACCAGAATCCACCCAGCAACTCCCTATCTGGGGCTGATGCTCCAGTACCAAGCCATTTTTAGCACCTGTGGCTGACATGCTTGGGCCAGTGGTGCCATCCTCAGCACCCAGAGCCACACTGGAACGAATCGAGCCACTGGCTGGGAGGGGAAGAGAGAGAGAAGGGGGAAGGGGGGGAAGAGAAACAGATGTCCGCTTCTCCAGTGTGCCCTGACTAGGAATTGAACCCGGGATGTCTATATGCCAGGCTGATGCTCTAACCACTGAGCAACTGGCCAGGGGCTATAATATTTCTAACATATAGATACATTGATATCTGCAGGGAATTGGGTCCCCTGAGGATATCAAAAACCACAGATGCTCAAGTACTTTATATAAAATGACATAGTATTTTTTTACAATTTACACACATCCTCTCATATACTTTAAATCATCTCTACATTACTTGAAATACCCAATACAATGTAAATGCCATGAAATAGTTATTATACTGGATTGCTTAGGGAATAAAGAACAAGAAAAAGTCTGTACATGTTCAGTACAGATGCACTGGTAATGGGCCTAACTACGTCAGCAACAATGTTACTTTTTCCCCAAAGATCTGGGGTGGGTTGAATTTGCAGAACCCTCCCCCTCCTCCGACTACCTGAGGCCCACTGTGTGTTAGATGTAAATAACCACAAGAGCAGACACTGCAGTAAAATAATTAGGAAGTTATGACTAATCTTTAATACCTGTTTTTACTATAATTTAATAAAAAGTTTGCATCATTTAATTTTTAGTATTGGCTGTGTTAAACAACCAGCTTGCAAAATTCCTAAAAACCTAAGAACAGGCTTTCACAAGCCAGCACAAGCCGACCCCAGTACAGCACTTGTGGTGTTACAGGTCTCCTCATGCTGCTAGACTCTATGAACTCTGTGTAATGATTACTTTACTAGACAGAAAAATTAAAGCGTGAACAAGTAAAAGGCATGTACCAGGTGTTCTAAAGGAAGCTTGTTCTGAATTTTTAAAATATGTGAACGATCCTTTGCCAGAACCCTAAATGCCTTTGTTTCCTGTTCTGGTTTCTGTTGGGGGGGGGTGACCAGAAAACAAATTTGGATCTGGTTCTTAGCTGCTACACAATACTGACTGCTCATCCTCGTATACATAATAATACACCAACACGAATAGCTATTATTACTTATGATATTAATATAAGCAAATGTAATCCTCATAACCCCATTTTACAGCTGAGAAAACAGAGGTTTGATGAGTGGAGTCAAGGTTTTCCAATGTTTCATAACTTAGAATCACTGTTTAGATGGTCAGTTCACAGAGCTGTCCCCGTGGTAGGATTATTCTCAGGGGTCCTGGGTCTCATCTGCTATCATCCAGTCCTTGAACCTCAAAGAGAGCTTCAGCCTCAACAGAGCTGGGGCAGACATCTTGTTGCAGGGGTGGGGTGGGGAAGCCCGTTACTTGGTGTCTATAATCACGCTGTTGGTGGACCATATCCTAAGGACCTCAAAGGACAAATCCAGTCCCTCTTTGGTGGGACAGAACTTCAACATCAATGTTGGATGGTAGCTGCTGCATATCCCGAGTTTCCTCAAGAAGAAGCCCAGTGTTGGGGATCAGGTTGTATTGCAAGTACATGCTGTCTGCCAAAGATGGAATTGGAAGGGGCTGGACACAGGCCTCTCTACCAGGTGGGAGGGAGTGTGAAATCACCCGCAGCCTTCCTGTGGGTCCCTTTGACAGGGTCTCAGAGACTTAAAAGGTTCATAAACTTTGACTAATAATTGCACTTTGGGAATTTATCCCATAGAAATCAACAGAGAAGCACACTAAGATGTCCCCTGCTGTCTTATTTTTTAAATGTCCAACAATGGAGCATCACCAGAATGAATCACAGTACACAATATAGTGGAATACAATAAGCACATTTAAAATCATATTTTCAAAGAATATTTAAATGACATGGTACTTGCTCAAGATCTAATGTCTAGTGGAACAATCAGAACCAAGTTATATACATAAAGTGATCTCTACCTATTAAAAAATACAGTCTGTAAGAAAATACATCAAACTGTTAATAGTGGTGATCTCTGGCTAGTTGGATGTTAGTGGTTTTCAATTTCCCCACAAAGAACTTTTAAAACTCTTATTAAAAAGATAGATATTGCCTGACCAGGCAGTAGCGCAGTGGATAGAGCATTGTACTGGGATGCAGAGGACCCAGGTTCAATACCCTGAGGTCGCCAGCTTGAGCGTGGGCTCATCTGGTTTGAGCAAAGCTCACCAGCTTGGACTCAAGGTTGCTGGCTCGAGCAAGGGGTTACTCGGTCTGCTGAAGGCCCCCAGTCGAGGCACATATGAGAAAGCAATCAATGAACAACTAAGGTGTCGCAATGAAAAACTGATGATTGATGCTTCTCATCTCTCTCCGTTCCTGTCTGTCTGTCCTTGTCTAGACTCTCTCTCTGTCTCTGTAAAGAAAAACATAAAAATAAAAAGATAGATATTTAAAACACACACACACACACACACACACACGCACACACATACTGTAGCTTAGATAGAAAAATATTCCTCTCTGGTTTTGGTCAAACAGGTTTTAAAGAAATAAGATGCAGGCTGTAGTCTACAAGATTAACATGTTTCAGAAACGTCTGTGGAACATAAGTGTGCTTGTGCATACAAGCTTCTCTTCTCCCTTGTTACCATAAGAATCATTTGGAGGGAAATACGATCCTTTAAATTGAATAAAATTATATAACTAATTGAATGCGAGTTTCAGCTTCTGTGTGTATGTGTGTGCATGCGTGCGTGTGTGTGCACGTGAGCAGCCAAGGCCGGGCCCTCCCTCGGGAAGGCTGGCAGAGCGGCTCACCCCACAGGCTGCCTGGGGGAGCAGCGGGTGCTCTGGGCCTCGGTCCAGGCTTTATCTGAACCCAGTGAACTGGCCGAAGATGAGATGTTTTCAAAACAACCTGCATTGCAGCTTTTGCTTCCTAGAATCTTGCGTCGCTGCAAAGCTGAATTTTGTACACAGAAGCAAAATATTTTCTTACCTGGCGAATCAGCTTAGTAAGGCAGAAAGAACAGACCCTGAACAGAAGGTAGGGTTTCTAGGCCCAGTTCCACACCCACCTACCTCACTGGCTGAATGACCTTGAACATGACCCTGGCCTCTCTGGGTTTCCAAGATTCCTAGACCCTGGGGTAATGCCCTTTCCACTTTCGGTGGCTGCCCTTCTTACTGTATGAAGCAAGGCACCCCTGCAGCCAGAGGCCGTGCTTCTCTGTGCCAGGACAGATCAGAGATCCACACCGGGTCTGCTGTTAGAAAGACTCAGGAGGGCGTACTAACGATAACAATAAAAAAGAGAATGATGGTAACAAGGGACCATTATTTTATTTAATTCCTGTAACAACCCTGCAATTTTAGGAAATCCTTTTGACCCTCCTGTAACAACCCATTTTATGGATGCGAAAACTGAGCTCTGGGACGTGACCTGCTGGCAACCGAGGAGCTGCACCTTTGCACTTGGTGCTGTCTGGCTCTGAGGCACCTCGGCTGTGCTGCCTCCTAGTTCAGAAAGTAGGTGACAAATTAGGGGAAAGCGGATTTCTGAGAAGGGGCTGGCTGGCAGCTCTGTGTGTCCCTTGTCCCTTAGACTTGCTCTTAGAGACGCTCCCTTCCCTCCTTTCTCACTCTGGCTCGCCCCTCCCCCTACTGGTTCCCACACTTTGCTACATTTTGAAATCACCTGGGAAGTGCCCAGGTTGTACTCTGTATCAATTTAATCACGTCTGCGAGGGGGTAGCCCCTACTGATTCTGATGGGCAACAGAGTTTGAGAACTGCTACTCTAGAGGCTCCCTATTCTGCAGGGGCCTCGGGGAAGCCCCCGCAATACTCGTGCATTCCAACACAGGCTCAGCAGCTGACTGACTGTCGTGCTAACTAACCAGTGCGGGCACGGAAGGTGGGGTGAGAAATCAAAGGACGTTATCGCATGCTTACTTCCGACTCATTTGCAGAAACCACAGACCAGGCAAACAGGAAGATGACAGTCCCATCAGGAGGATCCAGGGTAGTGGATGACGCTGAACCTAGGAGGTGGCTGATCTAGCGCCGGAACCCCAAGCTTCCGGGTGGGAGGTGTGTTCGGATAGGCCGCCCTGGTCCTCACACTCCTTCCTCCGAGAGCCGTCCCATACACCCCGGACTACCGACCAGGCTGCCCTGGTCCTCACACTCCTTCCTCCAAGAGCCGTCCCAGACATCCTGGACTGCCCACCAGGCTGCTCGCGCTCTCCTCTGCTTTCTCTCCTCCGGATGGAAGTTGATATTAAGTGAGAAACAGCCATTGTAAAATAGGCGTTAGCCCTTTCCCCCAAAGCTCTGGGCGAAGGTCAGGCCTCTGTGTCCCAGTCTCCTGGGTCTGAAGGTCTTGCCCCCTTCTCAAAAGCACTTACATTTATATGATTTTAATTAATATTGCCCAGTGAAGGTGTGACTTGATAAAAAAGGACATTTGCCCCTGGCCGCCCCAGCTGGCAACGACAGTCGCAGTGCGCTTGTGCAGGTTCAGAGCCCTGGGCACCACCATGGCCTTCTCAGCAGGGGTGACGAGGGAGTCTCATGTTCCTAAACACTGTGTGCCCTTCATCCAAAGTGCGGGTGCTCCCACCCCAAGGCGTGTTCAATTGGCCAGTGACCGTCCCCAACGCACATGCTCAGACACTCACACATTTATATACACCCCCCACTCTGCCCCTGGCACGAGCTCCTCTCCACGGCCATTTCTACCCACGCCTCTAACTCGGCTCTTTCTCTCCCGGCACCCTAAACAGAACCTGCTGGTTGCCTGTCCCACACGTCAGGGCTCTGTCCTCTTCAGCCAGCTAATTCAATGAATGGAAACTTTCCAAGGGGACGCTGGAGGATAACAAGTCAGTCCATTTCTCCTTGCGGGTCATCTCTGTGCACATAAGCAAGTCTTTTAGAGAGAGCTGCTTCACCCAGAGGTGGGTCTGGGGCTCTCTGCTGGCAGGCAGTCTGCTAAGAGATCTATTTTGGGTGGAGAACTGCATTCACACTAGAGCTCGCAGACTGTCCTGGGGATTTCTGAAGCGGGTCCACTGCTTTGTCTCCTTGCCTCCAGTATCTGCCCTCTTCAATTCTCTCTCCCATCCATCTGACATACTGTTGCCTAATTTCGCTAGAGTACAGCTCTGCGGCAATAACTCTCCTGCTGCAAAGTTTCCAATGGCTCCCTATTGCTAGACTTTGAAAGCCGAACTCCTTATCTAGACATCCGAGCTGTTGTAGTCCCAGCTTGATCCTGCTTCGACACAATCCCTTACCCCACCGCCTGTGCCATACCTGTAACTAGACACACACCTCCACACCTGCCGCCAGTGTCCCTGCTGCCTGGATGATGCCACCTTTGGTTCCCAGTTTGTCCTTGCCACCAGGCAGTGTGCACCAGGAGGACAATGACCCTGACCAAGGCATCTCCAGGGCCTCATTCAGTGCCTGGCTTATAGCAAGAGCTCAAGCCAGCTAAAGAAATGTCATCCTGGTTTCCACCTCTGGGACCCCTCTCCCTTCTGCATACAAGCCTGTCCTCGGCACTCAGAAAGTATCACCCAGGAAACAGACAAATGTTCTCTCTGTTCTCCATGCGGGGAAATGCTTCTGGAGCCGGTTCTTCTGACCTTGAGAAATTCTCAATCTAGGGCTGAGCTTGGGGACAGATTTAGAATCAAAGAGCAGAGTGTGTGATCAAGGTTGTGAATGCTCTAAGGTGAGTCACTGGTCAGACAAAGATTCAAGGTGAGACCTCAGAGAACCTCCTGGTTTCATGACTTCCTGTTTTGATTTTTTCCCTTCATTCTTTTTATCTTTGTGTTTTTCAAGATAGAAAGGGTTTGCTGGCTTTTCCAGTTAAAACCCCTGGCGTGTGTGACTGTGTGTGTGCGTGTATGGGCAAAGGGGTGGGAACGGGCTCCCTGGGCTGAGAGGGTTGGCTTGTCTGGGGGGGAAGAGCAGTAAGACGTTGTGCTTCTCCCGATATTTCGGCTCTTGGAGACTGATACACCTGGTTCTTCCCGGCTCCAGGAAGAAGATGCGACGGGGCCACCTTGTCCTGGTCCTAGGTAGTGTCGTTTTGTAGACACTAGGAGAAGAGGCTCCCTGAGCTAGGATAGAAGGTGTTGAGTAACAGTCAATGAGTGAGGGAGGGAGGGAGTGTGAGTATGTGTGTGCGTGTGTATGTGTTAAGGAGGGGGTTTCCTGGGACCTCAGAACTCATTTTTTTGTTTCTTCAGTTTCTTGGTTACTGGCCTTTTATAAAACCCTGAGCTAAATATATAAAGAAAATAAGAAAACTCCAAGCCTATGATTCCTGACAAATCTATATACATGGGGTGGGGTTTTGATGAAGTGTCCAGGGTGTGGGTTTTCTGGCCCTCTGCTGCTTACAATCTAATGGAGAGACAGACAGACAGCTGGACAACTGCAGATGGGAATGTGCTGTGGTGAGGAAAGGGTGGGCCTGTGGAAGCGCAGACCAGGGGAAAGTATTAGAGACTGTGAAACCAGGGAAGTCTTCCCAGAGGAGGTGCTGCAGACCTGAAGGAGTGCTAGCACACCACCAGGGATGACATGAGAAAATGCTTATGAGACAGAATGACCTGCATCTGCAGAGGCCCGGGCATGTTTGGGAAAGCCAAATAAATAGGGAGAGACAAGGCCAGAAGAAGGCCTAGACCAGATGGTTCAGGAACTCGCTAGCCTCGTGAAGGAGTCTGAAGTTTACCCTGCAGGCAATGGGGAGCCATTGATGGTTTAATGCAGGAAAATGAACTGCAGAGGGACCCAGATATACAATTATTACAAAATTAGAACTATGATATGCTCAGGGAGCTTGGAGGCCTGAGGGAGGCTAAGGCATGGAGGGGCCCTAGCTCAGGGAGCATGTTGCAAGGCTATAAGTATAATGGGGCAGGAAACCTCACAGGGCAGGACAGTGTCTCAACATCCAGTCCCCCGTCATGTCCCAGTGTCCCAAAGTGGGGAAGGGGGGTGGGCAACAACCTGTAACTGTTCGGAATATAAAACAATAGGCAAAAAAAAAAAAAAATGCATGATAGCAACTATGCGAGTTGTTGGGAAAGTCTTAGTTTTGTTTTATAATGAACAGAAAAGCAAATTTGTGGTTCAGGCAGAAAGTTCAAAGGAAAAGAGAGTGCTTGCACCATCTTGAGACCTTCAACACTAGCATTGGCCTTTTCCTCCCCCCGCCACAAAGCCAAGTTCTCCTAGAAGGGCGGGAGCACTGGGGACACAGGACCTGGCCTTGGGGTTCAGCTACAGGCTCTTCCTGCATGCCCCTCTGAGAGACCCTCGTAGAAACCCACCCCAAATGGGGAGGGGTGAAGGTTGGGATGACCCTGAGGTGGACTAGAACCCAGTCAAGGTCAGGAGCAGTTCCCAGGTCAGCCCTCTGCTTTTTGGCCCAGGGGGCCTGGACTTCTGCTGTACTAGGGATCCCACCAGACCTTCTCATGTTTTCCAGGGCATACTACCAAGAGTGTAAAAATCCCTCCTTCCATTTGCCCTGTGGCCCAGGGAGAGAGAGGAGAAATGAGGAAGGACCCTCGGGTCTGAAGCCCCTCCAGTCACCTTCCCATATCCGTCTCATGCCGGTGAAAAAAAGTCCTTCAGGGTACCTGGGCTCATCTCAGTCCTGCTGCTCACTGGCTGTGCAACCTGGGACAAGTCTCTGCCTCTCTGGTTTACATCTCTCCATCTGAAAAGTGAAGACATTCTGAAGGGACATGGATAACAAATATGTGGTCCACGTGCCACCAGCAGGCTTTCGTCTCTACAGCAGGCTCACTGGTGACCGCCTGAGCCCTGCAATCCTTCTTGGTGACCAGACTGGGCCAGTGAGATGAAATCTGCATGTCCGCCTGGGGCCACGTGACTCCCCAGAGCTCAGACAGCTGTTCACATGTGAGCTCCTTGCTAAGCCTCTGAGACTCGGGGACCTCTCGTCATGCAGAGCAGATTTGTAGAAAAGCTTCTGATAAATTAATCCCCACAAATGCCTTCACATCTGCCCCTTCCTCTCCAGCCCACTCTACCCACAGCCGCCCTGAGGGCACTACCAGTCTTCCAACTGGTCTCCTTGGTGCTTGTGAAACCCTTGTGTGAGGCTGGCATTCTCTAATTGTCACTTGCAACTCCTCTAGAATCTTCCACAGTTGGAACCATTTGTAGGAATTTTGGCACTTGGGCATCCAAGCCCCCTTCTTGATCTGGGGGGTCCTCTCTCACTGTGTGATGTACTGATGGGGTGCAGTGTCTCCCCTTCCATCATGAGAGCTGAAATGGGGCTTCTCTTACCCAGGGTCCCCTGCTGGTCACAAAGGGGGCACACGACCAGGTTTGGCCAGTCAGATGCTCCCATCCAGGGAGGCCCAGCACTGATTTAACTTCCTGCTCTGGGCCCTCCGGAGCTGCTTGGTGCTCACCTGTATTCCAGGTCTGGTTCTCTCCTGCCCCAGCCCTTTGAATCTGCGAAGGCCCCAAATCCCTGCCTGCTGAGCAGGGCTAAGGGCAGCTTCTGTTGGTAACAACCGGGAATCCTGACCGAGTCAGCTCCCTTGTCCCCATCTCATCAGATCCAGCTTATCTGCTTGGCCTTTGAGGGGCCCACACACTCTGTTCCTACCTCCCCCCGCCCCCAAACCTGAGCCACCAATTCGCTCAACCCTATTGAGGTCACACTGCTCAGATTGCCAAGAGACAGATCCAATTTTGAATGTGAGCTCTCAGGGCCCAATAAAACACTGAAATCTCTCTATTTTTCAGTCTGCTTCTCACATTTGGAAGAAACACAGAACTTCTTTGCCAGCTGTGTATGTTCTTTTCTTTGGTTTGGGAAGATATGGCCCCCAAATCAAGTTCTCACCGGCCCACAGCAGCCGGACTCCACCCTCCCCGCTGTCCCCACAACGCCCATGGTCAGCAGGACCTGCCCCTCTGGGGCGGGTCTTAACTGTCCTTCAGGAGCCCCTTGACTCCTCCTCCTACTAAGCCGGCTCCTGACTCCTCCCCATCTTGTGATCGCCCTTCCCCCTCAACCTTCCTAAGCCACTCTCCCCATGTCCCAGTATTTGTGATAATACTGGCTGTCATTTACTGAGAGACTTCCATGTGTCAGATTTGAAAGCAAACGGTATTTCAGTTATTAACCACAATCACCTTATGAAGTACCTGTCATTACGTCCGTGGTACAGATGAAGAAACCGAAACGCAGGGAGATGAATGAATACGGTGACAAAGCCAGGACTCAAGCTCAGTCTGTCCGGCTTCTGAACTAGAACGCCAGCTACAGGAGGGGTGGGGCTTGGTCGTGTTCTCTGCTGTAACCCCAGTAACTGGAATAACGGTAGGCTCTCAATAAGTCTGTACTGAATGGACGATGCCATGAACTGTGGATCTAATCGGGGTCCTCTGTACAGTTATAAGGGCTGTGCATGCACAGTCACCTGGGACACAGCCCTCTCTGGTGCTCCGGATCAGACCACGATGCCGCCCTGCTTCTCAGTTTGGCACTGCCTTGTATTGTTTGCTTCATTTCATGGTGTGGGTTGCCTTCCCCAAGAGATTATTAACACTTTTATCTGAAATAAGATACTCATGGAGGGTTCCCAGCAGAGTGTGGGACACAAGTAAAACCTCAGAGGCATAAGGCATGCTCCTCGTGCCCTCCGGCCCCAAACACAATGTCAGTCTACACTGGGGATCAAATGATTCCCCAGTCACGTGCTGCCGGCTGCACAGATGCTGCTTTTGTTGGCAGTGGGAGTGGATCACGGAACCATCCCCACTCCCCTTAGCTGAGCCACTCCTCTGCCTCAGCTCTAGGATCATCCACTGAGAGATCCACCATCTATCCAGAGCATTCCAATCAGCATGGGCATCTTCCTTGCCTACACACCGCCAGGACGGAGCCCCGGCTGGCATGCCCGCATAGAAGCTGTGGAGTGTGTGGGCAGAGCAGGAGTCCTGTGGCTCAAACCCTCGGCCTCATTCCATGAGGGGCATTTAAGAGGCCAAAGACAGTGGTGCACCACCTCCGAGGCAAGGGCTCTGAGGTCTCAGTGGCCTTGAAAATGCCCTTGAAATGGAAAGAGAGCAGCCAATCCTTAGGTGCCCCACCTTGTCCCAAGCTCTCTTCCTGCTGCGTGTGCTGAGGTTGGGACACCTGTCTAAGGCTCACTGGTGGGAGAAGGGGCAGACTGCAAGGAAGTGGGTCTAGTTTGTAGCAGTTCCGAGCAGTTCCAAGCTGCTAGGAAATGGGTCTAGTTTGGCTCTGCCCACACCATGAGTGATGAGCAAGTTCCTTCCTCCTGAGGCTGCAGTTTCCGCATGAAACAATAAACGTAAGTTCACCCGGCACAGTGCTGGGCACCAAATACTCAATCAATACTAGTTATCGGTATCATCTACAAAATGAGGGTTTATGCTGCCCCTCTGCCCTGCGCTCTGCATCCTACCAGGGCCACCCTCCCCTCTGCTGTGGCGGTGTCTCATGGCTCTCTCACACCTGACGTGGGCGTGTCTCATCTGCCCATGTACTGCCAGACCTGGCATAGCGCCCGAGCACACGTGCTCAGAAGCGTCTGCTGAGCAGAGCTGAGACATCAGGGCCCTCTAGCGCTGACTGGCTATGTTTAGGAACCGAGCCTCCACTCATCCGCTCCTCAAATACTGACAAGGACCCTCCTGGGTTTGGCTCTGGCCACCTAGACATGAAATTCCTCCTTTGAATGTCAGCTCCATGACAATGTTTGTTTTGTTCACTACTGTATCCCCAACATCTAGCACAGTGCCAAGCACCTAGTAGACTCTCAATAAATATTTACTGCATGAATACATGAGTGGGAAGCAGATGACATTTTCCAGGAAGGCCCACAGCCTCCCTCACCAGCCCAGAGGGCCAGGGCAGGGACTGGCTCTTATTGTCAAGCAGAACTAGGCCTCCAGAGGGCCCTGGAGGGGACCACATCCCTCTTATGCCTGCCACCTGGCCTCCAGCCAGATCCATTATCTTTTCCAGTCACCAGGGGCTACTCTAATTCCCAAATGGTACAGGGGACACGAGGCCAGCCTGTGTTGAGTGCTGGGAGGTGCGGCCATGAGGGCTGGGTGGGGGTTGGGTGTGCAGCGCCTGTGTTTTGGGGCTCCCCACGTGAGACCGTGAGGGCAGCTCCTCTGAGCTTGGCGCTGGGTGCCCCATCTGTCGATCCCTGGGACACTATCAGCAGCTGCTGCCTTTTCCATTATTGCCTGATGACCCTGTGGCTACCTTCTGGGAGCTCTGTGTGAGGAGGGTGGAGAGGGCTTCCATTTGCACAGAAATTGGGGCTTTCTGGTTCCCCAAAGCCCACACTGTGCCGTGGGGCCCAAGGCCATTCCGTCTGACTCCTCCCCCAGGGCCTGGCCCAGCTTGGTGGTCTCCCGGGGCTGGATGGGAAGGGCTCTAACCCACCCAGGACTGCAGGGTGAGCTAGCAGCCGGCAGCATGGGTGTTGAGCAACTCTCCTGGGATGTCAAGTACACATTAGGCCTTAGTTAGGGAGGGACAGGGGCACTCCGGTTGCAAAAGGGGGGGAGCTCTTGTCAATTACAGAACGGCAATGGCAGCCTTCTGGGCCAAGGCAACGGTCCCGCTGGGCCCAGGAGGCAGAGGAGCCCTGAGCTCTCTGCTTGGGGAGGGGAGGAAGCCCCCGGCCCTATCCAGCCTCATGCCCCTCCAGAGTTGCAGAGAACCTGTGGCCAGTTGAGCTAGGGGATCGGTATCTATGGTTGACATGACAGTAGGGGACCTGGCCACCCGTCTACCAGCCATAGGTATGTCTAAGAAGAAGGCAGAAAGGAGGGAGAAGGAGGCGTCAGGAGAGGGGAGGGGGAAGAGACACACAGGAGGAGGCTGGGCAGGGGGAGACTGGATCCTGTGACCTAGCAGGGCTGTTTCACTAGCAAGGGGGACGGGCTGGCCCAGGGCAGCCAATCCCCAACACACAGTCACGAAGGCCTGTGGCAAGAACTGCTATTTCCTTTCTGTGCGTGGAGGCCTTGTGTTCCTCTCCCAAATAACCTTTTCTTCCCCAAGGAAGCCTTGAACCCGCTGGGTCACAGCTGAGTCAGTCCTCCCGGCCTGGCTGTTCCTAGAAGAGCAGCCACGGGGCAGCCCAGGGAAACCGCTGCAAAGGGGTCTTTGTCTTCAGCCGGGCCCGATAAAGGGAGGTCTCAGCGCCACCCCCTGCTGCGCAGCGCTGAGCTGCCCTGCCCCTGTCTGGGCCTCACTTACACCACCTGTACAATGGAGCTTTGTACTGGGTAATCTCTGAGGTTCTGGAATTTTCTGATTAGTTGACTCTGCTCAGGCCCAGTGGGGGGAGCAGTGAGTAGCATTTCATTGGAAGTAGGAGACACGCGGGAAGGGCGGAGGAGCACGCAGGGGCGGGACAATGACAGATGGCGCTGAGGATCGCAAGCCCCAAGGGGCCTCCTCCAGAGCTACTGAATCAGAGTTTCTGGGGAACGAGCATTTTAAACATGCTCCCCAAGTGGTTCCGACATGCTCCCCCCCAACCAGCAGACATCTGGGAGCCATTGCTGCAGCATCCCCAGCACCAGCTTGGGAGTCTCATCGACCTGGGTTCAAGTCCCGCCTCTGTGGCTTTCTGGGACCCTAGCTCCGTCCCACAGGGGAACAGAGTCAGAGTCTGGATGGATGTGCCTGGCACCTGGTGGGTTTAGTCAGTGGCGCTTACCCCTGCTTTAAGGCGCTTACCCCTCACCCTTTGCCTTTTTTGTCCTGAAGTTGAGGAAAATGATCTTCAGTAGATTGGTCTTAGGATGTCAAAAGCCAGGGTAGGCCAGAAAAAGGTTCCGCTCCAACTCAAGGTCCTCTCTTGGAGTGCACAGCTCACAATGACTCCCTAACTATGACCCTCACCCATGGATGCCAAAGCTCACAGCCACATTAGCCACTCCACCCCCACCCCCACCCCACACACACAGAGACTAAACTGATTGGATCAGAAAGAAGATCTAATTCATGTGAGCCATTCAGATTCCCTGGCCAGCGCATTTAAAGTTGTAACTACCTTCCACCCTCCCACCTTGTCCCCTTCCCTAATTTATTTCTCTTCCTAGTATTAACTACCTTCTATCATTTCTATGATTTGTTTAATTATGCCTCCCCTTTGTTCTCTCCTGGGTCCTCAGTGCTGCCAACAGAGCTTGGCACATAGGTGCTCAGTATAAATCGGTTAAGTGAATGAATTTTCTCCCAAATGATGTGATAATGGCTATTCCTAGAAGAGCACCTACTATGTGTTCATGTTTGTTTACTGAGCACTTACTATGTGTTAGTGTTTTCTAAGCACGTAAGTAATATATTACTTGTTATTATCTCCATTTTACAGATGACTGTCTAAGGTCACAGAGAGGGAGAGGAAGAATTCAAAGCTGTTCCACAGCGACTAGGTGTGTCATGACTGTGTATTATCCTATTCATGACCTTGGTCTTATGGTTTATAAACATTGTATTTGAGCCTCACCACTCCCCTGGGAGAAGTATTATTTCCCTAATTTTAGAGATGACAGACTTGAGGCTCAAAAGGCTTAACTGTCTTGCTCAAGGTCATGCAGCAAAAAGTGCCAGAGCTGAAACTAGAACCCAGGACTTCACACCCGCCCAAGTCCCCAGTTCTTTCCAGATACTAGGGCACCATTCCTGCGTGTAGAAAATGCTGTGACTTTGCCCTCAGCAGCTTACACTTTCCCAGGAAGGCGAGCTAGCTCCAGGAAAGGACAGACCTGCAGGCCCAGGCAGAGGCTGACCCGGCTGGGGAAGGGGCATGAACACTAGCTGCTTTCCCCTCCGTTACTGAGAAACCCTTGCAAGGACTGACAGCCAGGCAGAAGGCAGACACTGAGAGGGGCACTCCAGAGCACGCGGAAGGGGGCGCAAACGCTCTGATTCATGCTGGATTAGAAGTATTTTCACCAGCATGACTGCCTTCTTCAGATTACCTTCCGCTCTATTTCTCAATTAAAGTATGGCTCATGGAGCTAAGAACAATGCCATACATCCAGCCTGCGGTCTGACCAGCACAAAAGGGAGGGGGGAGATTCCCTTTCTTTCTTGACTCTAAGATTTTGCTGCCTTATAAAAGAATCTCTGCCTCTCTAGTTGATTTATATCTGAAGTTCCACTATTAGGGATTCATTCCTTTGGTGCTATACCTTGATGCTCTTAACATATAGATACTACTGAGAAGGGCATAGTGATGGGAGATGTTGGTCATTCTGAATGAGCTTTGGAAACTTATCTAGAAAAAAAGGGGCATGGAGACACTGGTGGGAGAGGGGGAGGGGTAGATAAGAAAGAAGGAATCAGTGCATGGGGTCAAATTCCTAACCTCAGCCCTTGCCCGATGAGGTCATTGGGCATCACTGAGTTTGGTGTTCTTTCTGCTGTGTCCCACAGAGGAGCCTTGACCCACGAGCTCTCTGGTGGTCAGAGTCCCTGCTCCTCTCACCCCACATCAGTGTGAGGCCCAGAGAGGGAAGGTGCTTGCTCTAGGTCACCCGGTGAGTAAGTAGGCGATGGCTGTGCCCAGGGCCACATCCCGGTTTGCAGACATTCAGACCAGTGCTCAGACCCAACTTTGTCAGGTCTAGAGTTCCTGTTCACAAGAAGGGGGCAGGAAGGTCACCCTGAGAAGACATAGGACACACATCAGTTACCTGAGGGAGGTTCACTGGCTTCATTCCCAAGTTAGAGACACTGGTGGGGGCACTCCGCTCTGGGTGATCTCGCTTGCCCTCCTGGCACATCTGTGCAGGGGATCTCCCCTTCCCCTCTCCTGAAGCCCCCAGCCTGGAGCTCTCAGACCCCAACCGATCACTTCCTATGGGGAAATCCTTGCCTTGCCAGAGGACTAACACAGCCACCAAGCAGAGGGAGCTGTGCTACTGATATTCCACCAGCAGAGGGCGGTAGCTGCGTTGCTCTCAGCTGCATTCAGAAATGTAGACTGTGGGAGGCAGCTTGGCCCACCAGCTCTACCTATGGCTGAGGTCTTGAGACACAGTCTGCCTTGGTGTGAATGCTCCTAGTGCTCAATTGACTAGAATAGGTGTTTTTTTTTTATATTGGGATGAAAGTCCACTTCCTTGTAATTCTCACCATAAGCACCTGGCTCTGCTTCTGGGGTCACTCAGAAAAAGTCAACCACTTTTTGCTTTGCCACCTCTTGGTAATTGGAGTCCCTTACTTGGTTGGCCATGCACAGGGCTGTGTGACTTTGGGCAAGACACTTTCCTTCTCTGGGTCCTTATTTCTCACCTATAAGGCAATGGGATGGACCCTGATAAATTAATTTTGAGGCTCCTTTCAATTTTGACATCCCAAATGTTGTCTCTTTCACAGTTCCCACTGAAGGGCAGAAGAGGGGACACTGTACCTCCCACTCTGGGCTCAGGTTTCCAGCACTCAGTGGCTCCCAGCACACCTTCCCCACCCTCAAGGCTCTCCTCTACCCTACAGCCTGTTCTCAGACCCTTTTCCTCGGGGGCTGGGTTCTCATGGCTGCTGTGTACTCACGCCCACCTCCACCTGAGCTCACCTTCAGCTCAGGACAACCCTGACACTTTCCATTAAGTGCATGTGACCCAACTGCCACGAGGAGGCTGCTCACAGTTCACACACACACACACACACACACACACACTTCATATTACCAAGCTGTCAGGCTAGCCCCTGTTCTATCATCTCCTGGGATACTCACTATTATTTTTGGTGTATGTCTTCCCCAAGCTGCACTCAGTGAACAAGTGGAGTGTCCTTCCATCCCTGTTCACTACTCCTGCGAGTCCCCAACAGGCTCTCCAGAGCTCCTGAAAAATGTCGGGCATAGTCGGAATTTTACAAGCTGCCGACAGCCCCCCATTGCCCCCTCAGAACACTAGCTCTTCCTGTTAAGCACTTTAACCCTGGCACGTAGTGGGAGGCAGCTTTCAAGATGGCTCCTGCAGTCTCTACCTCCTGGTATCTACACCCTGCAGTCCTCTCCCGCATTGTACCAGGTCAGTCTGTGACGCTAACAGCATGTGGCGAGAGTTGTAAGAGCTCCTGATTTCTGTCCTGAGACTCTCACCTCTTACATCACCACTTGGCGGGGGCGAGGGGGGCATCGTAAGAGAGGACACAGCCTATAGAAAGACCCAGGTATGAGCAACGAAGGCCACTAGACTCCCCTAATTGAGCCTTCAGATGACTGCAGCCCCAGCCAATAGCTCAACTGTAACCTCATGAGAGATCCTGAACCAGAACTACCCAGCTACATCGTGGGGTAATTTGTTATGCAAAAAAGAGAGCATTAATACAGATATAATTCCCATTTGTAATGAGGCAGGCAGACAGGCATCATCACCTCACATTCTGATGTAGTAAACTGAGGCACAGAACCAGTAAGCCATGTGTGTGAAGCTTTCTCAGACAGGGGGGCCCACAGCCAATGACGAGGGAACCTGCTGTGTGAACTTCCTTGGGTCCCCATTGTGGGCTCCAATCCTTGAGATCATAGAGGTTTCCTCCTCACTTTTTAAAAAAGTAGTAAAAAAAAAAAATAGGAAAGTTGGGAAATATAGATGAGAAATGACTGATTTTATTTGTTGGTGACTATCGGCTCAATTTTATACCCAACTGGAAAGAGTTTGGTTTTTCTTTTTCCTGTGCCATGAAATATTTTTGACATCACCATGTTTAATGGCAGTATCATATTTCACAGTCTGGCCACATCATAGCACATTATGCAATCTCCTACTGCTGGACCTATATGTGCTTTGTAATTTGCAATACTTTAAAAAGGTTGTAGTAAACATAGCTGAATCTTTGCATACATAAGTGAATGTTTTAAAGGATAAATTCCTATCCATTAAAATGCTGGGGTAACAGGTTTGCACTTTAACATATGCTTTTGTTATAAAATTTTAAACGCCCTTCATAAAGCTTGTACTAATTTGTATTCTCATCAGAAACTCAAGAAAATGATCATTTCCCTATACCTCTGACAACACCGGATATTATAATATCTTTAACTTGCTTGTTTTTAGATTTAAAAAAATAAGATTTCCTTGTTTTCATTTGCAAGCCCTGGATGTCTAGTGAGGTTGATTATGTCTTCAGGTGCTTACTGGGCATTGGCATTTCTTTGCCTTGTGAATGACCTCATTATATGAAGTACTCAGATTTTTTCTAATAAGATGTTCATCTTTTTGTTAATGATTGATAAGAGTTCTTTGTGTATTAGAGATATTAACTTTGTATTCATTCTTTCTCACACTTATTGTCCCTTTTCACTTGTGATCTAGCTACAAAAACTACTGAGTCTAAATATTTCTGCTTTGCTTCCTGGTCCCTATTCAGTTCCCTAACCTGGTTGGTTATCCGTAAACATTTTATCAGTAGGGATTTCTTGGTTGAGCTCCCAAACCATCCTCGGAATGATCTCTCCAGTAAGTTCAGGCCGGTTTCTGGAGCTCAGAGGCATAAAATCATAGCGAGCTCAGAGACTGCCTCGCTCGTTGCTCTTAGATAAAGCGAGGTCATGCAGGGATACACTGAAAGTCAGGGGCAGTCACGGGAATGCGTTCCTGTTGTTAGCTCTCCTGGCTCTGGCCCACTGCTGTATTTATGCAAAGCCCTGCAATTTCTTTCAGGGAACATATCCTACCCACTGGGCCAGAAAAGTCTACCGTACTCGTCACATACCCACTCTGCCCTTCCAGACAGAGGCCCTATTATGGTTCTCATTAAGGAGCCTGCCCATTTGCGGGTTGTAAAGATGCCTGTGTAGATTTCAAACACCCAGAAGCAAATAAGCCAATAAGCCATGGTCCAAATGTGAACAAGATGCCCTGCTTTTCAAGGTCAAGTCCTATCTCAGGCTTTCTAGGGAATGTATTTTATGTATATTTCTTTACTTAGCTCAAGTAAGAGGCAATCTTAGGTTTGAAATCCTCCAATGGCTTCTTTGTGCACGTAGGTACAATCCTAGCTTTTCAGATCCCGCAGCGTTCTGGGTAATCTAGCCCCTGCCATTTGTCCAGCTGTATCTCCCAGCGCTCCCCGCTCACACACAATGCTCCGCTAGGTTGTCCCCTAACTCTTTTTTTTTTTTTTTTTTTTTTTTTGCTTTGGCCTTTAGCATATGTTATTCCGTCTTGCTAAGACAGTTTTCCTTATGGTCTTCACTTAACTGGCTCTTTCCCATCCAAGTTTTCAGAGAAGTCTTTCTCAACTGTCTTATTTAATATATTCCTCCCAAGTTTCTATCACATTACTGAGTTGGAGTTCTTTTTTCACAGCTTACTGTCTGATAAAATCTTAATGATGGGTTTGTTCCCTTGTTTATTATTTGTTTCCTTGACTGGCCCACAGAGCTCCTGAGAACAGGAACCTTGCCTCCCAAGCTGTGCCTGCTGAGTGCCAAGTCTGGGTGCTGGGGACAGACGGCCGGGGCCATCTTGCTGATGGAGGCTTGTTGTGTGCCAGGTCCTGCTAATCTCTGGGCCAGCATCACCCCCTTTTCTTTCGGTTCTATCACTTTCAAGCTATGTGACTCTAGGTAGGTGACCTCGCTTTCCTGTGTCTCAGTTTCCTCATTTGTTAAGTGGGGCAACCCCTGTTTTGTAGGATTGCAGTGAGCGTTCAGTAAGATAGGAACAGCCCCTGACCACAGTACGTGCTCAACAGGTGTGAGTGATTCTTGTTCTCCTAACAACCCTGCCAGGTAGAATTTATTACCTCCCAGTTACAAATAAGAAAGCCAAAGATTTAGGGCAGTGATTCTCCAACTTTTTGAAGTTGGGGCGCATTTAAAATCCTACAAATAATTATAGGCGCATTATCTACAAATTTCTGAAAAATATGTTATAATAATTAAGTCAAATAGTAAAGAAGAAATATATAAAGTCCAAGCGTGCTTTTATGGTAATTAAATGAAATAAATACGACAAAATTAAATTTACTCTGATATTAAAAAACATTTTTATGTTACATTTTTTGAGTTATGTTTTTTAGAATTCGTAAAAAAGAGGGGTTAAAAAATAAAAAAACAAAAAAATTATCTTTATATATATATATAGATACATTCTTAGTAAGATTTAGTAAATTCGGCAGGTCCTGGCGTGAATGTGTTAAGTTTTTTCATTCTTGTGTCTATGAGAAACATGAGCCTGGTGTGACCTAGCAATGTCTTCAATGTTTGGGCATATATTTGAAAGGCAAACTCTCATTTCCTTGTCAATACATTGAAGACTTCCTCTCTTTTTACTCTTAATTGTGTTGAGTGCAAAACCCCCCCCACCATACATATCATTTTAACTTTACACCAAACAAAGGATAGAAGAAACTTGCCTCTAGTCTTTCCGGGGAACATGGGAGGTAGTGTAAACAATCCAACACCACAGCTTAACAGCCTTTTGCAACCTAATCAGGCAAGTGGGGTGGGGGATTGGGCAGACTGTCAGCTTATAGCCAATTCCCCACACCTCTGTCCCCCAAAAATCTAAACTACAAAATCCCTGTTGGTTTTTTGGTCCCCAACAGATACATATTTTTCTGGAACACCATAGGGTATACCTGGAAATCTTCTAGGGCACACCAGTGCGCCCTGGCACACACTTTGAGAACCACTGATTTAGGGTCTAATAGCTCAGCTAAGAGGTAGCTGAATCAGGACTCTAAGCCCAGGAACCCATGACTTCATGGCAACATATTCTAATTCTCTCTTGAGAAAGAGCAAACTGGTGTGAAGTCTCTCCCCGCCCCACACATCCAGAGCTAGCTGATTCCGCATTCCTGCAGCGTGAGGCAAGGCCCACATCACCCTGTCTCCAGTGCACTCTTCCAGTCCACAGAGAGGGCAAACCGAGGCTCAGAAGAGGTGTGAGGGTGAGCAGAGAAGCCCAGCACAAACTTGGTTCACTGGACATTTCCCTGGACACTCAAGCAGGTGGCTTTACCATGTGGGAAAATGTCTGTGGGCTGTTGGGGATCGGCCATAAGTCTCTGCCTTGTCCAGAGGGCCTCACCCATTCACTATTCCCTTCCCTTACGGTCTTAAAATCAAAGTTTTGCAGTCTAGAAGACTTGGGATTTGGGCTAAGACTTGTCACCATCCTGAGCCTCAAAATGGTTATTGCATCCAAAAAGATCCTGGTCCAGTACCCTGGGGAACCCTGGCTGTTGGAATCAGGGTGGGTGGGCATCGTTCCCCAGCCTCGAGAAGCCCAGAAGGTAGCAGTAGGAATGGATGTGAAAACAGACCGAGACTCCCCACATGGAGGGACGGGTACGAACAGGACTTGGTGGAAGACCAGAGGAATAAAGAAGGTGGTCCCGGGGGGCTTCCTCGAGGTGGTTGCGTGGAGCTGTGCCGGGAGGATAGGCAGGTACCGTCTATGTGAACGAGGAGGGAGAAGAGCATGGAGATGGGAAGGACCAGGATAGGCTCAGGGTTGGGGCGGACAGCAGTGTGAGTCCCTAAGGAGGGGAGGTAGTCACTGGATCCAGAAGAGGGATGGACTTAATCGAGACAGGGAGGGGAAGCCCTGGGAGCTTTCAGAGTAGGGAGGGCCCATGAGAGTGAAGGGAGGTTGGGGAGAGAAGAGGCTGGAGAGGAAGCTCAGAGCCTGTTTGCCAAGGACCTTCCTTTACAGGCCCGGTCTGGCATTGCCATGGCAATTGTGGGTTCCGTACCACCCAGAGCAGGAGCTGAGGGCAGTAACTTACCCACCCTCAGGCAGCTTGTTTCTGGCAGTGCCAAGACTTGAACCCAAATCTACCTGATTATAAAACCGTGTACTTTCTTTTTTATCTTTTTATTTTTTAACACAGGTGGTGGTTGCAATAGTATAAATAAAAAAAATTGATACTGCAGAGGCCCCCTGTCTACCACAGGGTTGAGAGAGACACAAAGCTGCCTTGGCTCCTTCCTTACTGGGCCCCCAGGCCCCAGACTCCGCTGTGCTGGCCACTCCAGCTGTCCAGGAAGAGCTCATTCAGGGGAGGAGGGAAGCACCTTCTCAGGCCACTTCCTTTTCTTTGTCTGGGGCTGAGCCAGGAAGGGTCTGCTGGACAGGAGCAGAAGACAGAGAAAGAAAGAAAAGAGAAAGAAATGAAGAAAGAAAGAAAGAAAGAAAGAAAGAGAGAGAGAGAGAGAGAGAGAGAAAAGAGAGAAAGAAATCAAAGAGAAAGGAAAGCAAGAAAGAGAAAGGGAAAGGGAAAGGGAAAGAAAGGGAAAGGGAAAGGGAAAGAAAGGGAAAGGGAAAGGGAAAGGAAAGGGAAGAGAAGAGAAAAGAAAGGAAAGGAAGGAAACTTCCTTGTTGTCAGGAAAGACTGTCTCTTGGAAATGCTGCCCCTCCCTGGGTCCCATAGGCGTTTGGAAGAGGGGTGGGGGAAGCTGTCATCCTTTGTCTCCTTTTCCCTGAACGTCACCTCACCTAAGTCATAAAATCTCAGGTCCCCTCCACTTGTGACACCAGCTGACACTGTGGACAGGGCATGAAGGTGCCTGGGACCTCACCTTCAGTATTTGTACATCTGAGTACCATCCAATGACTTAGCATGTTGTCAGATCCTGTGCCAGCTACACAGAATGTCCCCAAGGAATTCTCAGTCTGAAGCTACTTCCCCATCTCAAACAAATGGGACACCCAGCAGTGGTAAGTGTAGTCAGCGGTCACAGTAAAATTAGGTGGTGTTTACTGCAAAACTATTTAAACTTTGAGGTATGCTTGAAAGGTTTCATATTAAATGTTGGGGGAAAAAGCTATCTTTCTCAAACCAGAGTATTTAATGGGGAAACATCTGCTGTATGTTGCCAGTTAGGAATAAGACACCACTATTATTTAACAGTTTCCTGGAGGAAAGTCCAACGCAATTAGAAAAGAAAAAGATACTAGAGGTATAAAAACATATAAGGAGATAAAATTATCACTACTTGCAAATGACAAGAGAGTATGCCTAGAAAACCTAAGAGAAAACACTGAAAAACTATTATATATAACTATATAATTAGTGAGTTTACTAACATGGCAGCATAAAAAATTAACATACAGAAACCAATGGCTTTCAAATATACACCACCAAATAGAAGATATAATGGGAAACAGGTCCTACAACACCAACAAAAAATGGTAAATATTTGTAACATTAGATCTATGTGAAGAAAAAATGTAACACACTAAATGGGCACAAAAGACTAGAACAAGTAACCAATGTTCACATATAGTTCGACTCAACATCAGAAGGTTGTCTCCACTCTTTAATTTATTCTACGACTGTAATATAATCCCCTCCCCAAAATAAGAGGTTTTGTGTATCTAAAGAAGCCGATTCCAAAATTAAATATTAAAATACACAAGCCAGAAGAGGCAGCAGTTAATCTTTGAGAAAAGACAATGATGAGTGATGAGTAGCCTTATTGATATTTTTTGTTTGTTTTCTCTTCTTTTTTTTTTAGCCTTATTGATATTACAACATAAAGCCTCAGGACCACAGCACTGTGTTACTGACACATTAACAGAGAGCAGCAGAAAAGAATGCAGCCCATAAAGAAACCCAAATGCATTGAGAAAAGTAGAATGTAGCAAAGACTTCAAATCCGTGAAGAATAGATAAATTACTCACCAAGTGATATTAAGACAACTGGATGGAATAAAAAAATTAAGTTGAATCTGTATCTCACACTTTACATCAAGATAAATTTCAAAGGTATCCAAGATGGAAATATAAAAATGAAATGATCCAAAGAACTGGAAGGCCTGTCAGAAAGCTACTTTACAATCATGGAGAAAGGAAGGCCTTTCTTACCACAGCCTGGATCCAAAAGTCATAAAAGAAAGGTCTGGTACATTAGAATTCTTGAAATTTAAAAGGAGAAAGCTGCTTTGCAAAAGAAAAAGCAACAATACCACTAACAAAAAACCCTTTTAAAGGTATATTTGCAACTTATATCCCAAACAATGGGCTAATTTCCTTAAAGAACTTATTAAATCACTAAGACAAGAACCACCAATGATCTATAGAAAAATGGATGAAGGATATGAACAATTCACATAAAAAGGAAACGAAAATACATTTTAAACATATAAAGATATTTTAACCTCATTTTTAATAAAAAATGCTATTTGAGCCTACTGTGAGACTGTTTCCCACACATCATTTTAGTAAAAATTTTAAAAGTGTGATAACACTCTATTTTCAATAAGGTAAGGAAACAAGCACATTTATACTTTGCTGGTGAGACTGTAAATTGTTACAACACCTCAACAGAAGACAATTTTGTCATTATCAAAATTTCAAAAACATATTATCTCCCCTCGTTTGAAATTAATATAGTATATTTATCTCCAACAACAACAAAAAAAGATCTTAGCTGTACATCTCATCAAATTTTTACACATGTATACATTCATGTACCTGCCACCACAATCAAGATACAGAACATTTCCATCGCTCTGAAAGTGTCCCATGCCAACACAAAACACAACCATTATTCTGACTTCAATCACCACCAGTTTGGGAATTTTGCCTGGTTTTGCACTTCAAATAAATGTAATCATACAGTAGGCACTATTTTGTGTCTGGCTTCTGTTCAACATGTTTTTTGGTTGTTTGGGTTTTTTGGGGGTTTTTTCTTTCATTTTTTAGAAAGAGAGAAAGAGGGAGAAGGAGGGAGGGACAAGAAGGGAGAGAGATGAGAAGCACCAATTTATAATTGTGTCACTTTAGTTGTAGGTTGATTGTTTCTCATACATGCTTTGACCGGGGGCTCCAGTTGAGCCAGTGACCCCACGCTCAAGCCAGCAACCTTGAAATGATCCCAAGCACAAGCTGGCAACCTCGAGGTTTCAAACTTTGGACCTCAGTGTCCCAGGTCAACACTCCATCCACTGTGGTGTACACATTTGTTTAACCTTATTAGATATCTCAGAACAGTTTTCCAAAGAGGCAGTAACATTTTACAGCCCACCAGCAAAGTATGAGAGTTCCACTTGCTCCTCATCCTCACCAACACTTGATATTGTCAGTCTTTCCAATTTTGGCCGTTTTGGTGGGTGTACAGTAATAACTCCTGGTTTTAATTTGCATTTTCCTAGTGAGTAATGATGGGCACAGCACATTGAAAAACAAGTCACACAAAAAGGAAGTGCAAATAGGACTTACATAAAGAGATTTTCAGCCTCAATCTTCATAATAATACTAACTGAAACTACTTTGACGAAGTGCCACCTCTTCATAGCCTTCTTGGCCATTTGTATATTCAATTTTATGAAAATTCCATTGTTTTTGCCTTATAATTTTTTTTTTGCCCATTTTAAAACTCAGTAATATAGTATTATGGATACCAGTCCTTTTTCAGATCTATGCATTTTAAATATTTTTTTCTTTATCTGTAGTTTGCCTTTTCTTCAATTTGTTGTTCCATTTATGCATTCATTGGTTGATTCTTCTGATTCTTTTTTTTTTTTTTTTTTGTATTTTTCTGAAGCCGGAAACTGGGAGAGACAGTCAGACAGACTCCCGCATGCGCCCGACCGGGATCCACCCGGCACGCCCACCAGGGGGCGACGCTCTGCCCACCAGGGGGCGATGCTCTGCCCCTCTGGGGCGTCGCTCTGCCGAGACCAGAGCCACTCTAGCGCCTGGGGCAGAGGCCAAGGAGCCATCCCCAGCGCCCGGGTCATCTTTGCTCCAATGGAGCCTTGGCTGCGGGAGGGGAAGAGAGAGACAGAGAGGAAGGGGGGGGTGGAGAAGCAAATGGGCGCTTCTCCTATGTGCCCTGGCCGGCAATCGAACCCGGGTCCCCCGCACGCCAGGCTGACGCTCTACCGCTGAGCCAACTGGCCAGGGACACGTTGATTCTTCTGATTCTTGTATGTGCCCTGACTGGGGATCGAACCCGCAACTCTTGCGTACTGGGACAACAATTCTCTAACCAACTGAGCTACCAGGCCAAGGCTCGCTCTTTCTTTTTTTAAGACAAATTTAATCGATTGATTTTAGAGATAGAGGAGGGGAGAGAGAGAAAGGGACAGGAACACTGATCTGTTTCTGTATGTGCGCGACTCGGATCCAACCGGCAACCTTTGCACTTCGGGGTGATGTTCTAACCAACTGAGCCATCCAGCCAGGGCTGCCTTTTCTCTTTTTTAATAGTATATTTTGATGAGCAAACGTTTTTATTTTGTTAAAATTCAAATTATCCGTTGTTTTTATAATTATTGCTTTCTGCATCCTGTTAAACAGTCTTTGCCTGCTACAACGTCAGGAAAAAATTCTCCTCTGTGTGTGTGCGCGCACGCTATTTCCTGGGAGAAAGCACATAGCTCTTGAGCCATCAAGGCAGCATCTAGGTATTCTACAGATATGTGCAACAAGGTGTGTCCTTAATTATTCTGTGTGGCACTGTTTATGACAGTGAAGGTATGGGAAAAATCCCAATGTCCATTAGGCTCTATCTATGGCTCAACAAAAGATGGTGCATCTAAACAGTGGAATACTGTGTAATGTAAAAATAGATGAAGAAACTTTCTGTATTTAATGTGGAAAGGTCTCCAAGATATATAATTACATGGAAAAAGGCAAGATGCAGGGAGAACAATGTAAGTAGTGTGCTATCTTTGTATAAAGGGATACACACACACACACATATATATACATATATATAATTTCGGGAAAGACATTTGAGAAACCATTAACACTGGCTGTCTTCTGGTAGAGAAAATGTAGTAGCTGGAGGCTAGGTGTGAGAGGCAGGCTTTTAACTGTGTATGCTTTCACTGCTTTGGAAGTTTGAGCCATCTGAAGGTTTTACTGTCTGAAAATAAATACTTATTTATAAATAGATGTTACTCTAAATGGGTGAGAGATTTCCCCGTGCACGGCTGCTGGTGAGTAAGGACAGTCCAGAAGCGGGAGGAGCCGGAGAAAAAGTGTGGGCCAGGGAAAGTGGACTGCAAAGTCAGTGCACCTGGGGGCCTTCGAGCACTTTACAGACCTTCATCCAGGGTCTCGTCATGGCCTCAGTGTTGAATCCAGGGGCTTTCATCGTCCTCGAGGGTAAGTCCTCTTAGATGGCCTATAGCTCTGAGCCCTCAGGAAAGTGTCTAGCACTGCGCTAGACACCTTGTGCATTTAAACCTCATTCCGATCCCAAGAAGCATTCTTAGGAATGATGTCCATTGGAGAAAGGAGGAATAAGAAGATCAGAGATGTTAAATAACTTGCTCAAAGTCACAGTAGCCTAACTGGTCCCAGGGCCTTGTACCCTTCCCTCTCCAGAGCACTATTAAGACCATGGTGAGAAAGGGGAGGTGGGAAAGAGTTAAGCACTCAAGAGTAAGCGACAAGGCATGTCCATGGCTTTTTCCGGGGCAGCCCCTCCCCCTTCCCATCCAGGTTGCTGTCTGGCTTTGGGCCCCATCAGCACCCCCTACCCACCCCCCGTGGCCGACTGCAGGAAGGAGGCACAGATGGCAGGCGAGGACGAGGCCCCCAGCCAGGCTCACCCAGCTGTCGCGTTGGAGAGCACCGTGTATCTCCTCCTCCTCCTCCTGCCTTCAACACTTGGGAGCCAGCCAGCCTGGCCCCAGCTGTTCCCTCTCCCTGGTCCAGGGCTCCTGCAGACCCATGTTTCTAAGGCCTTTGTCACTAGTGGAGGAGAAACACAGACTCCCAGCATGTCAGAGCTGAGCAGGACCTCAGAGGACACCGGGTTCAACATCACCTCTTACAGATGGAGAAACTGAGCCCGGAAAGACCACAAAGAGCCAAGCAGAGAAGTCAGGCTTCCTCAATGTCAGCAGAGTTTAGGATTTTGGAGCACCCCGCAGGGTGACGGGTGCCCAGGTGGTTGCATTGCCCTTCCCCACCGAGCTTCAGCCAGGGCAGGTCTGTTTGTCCTTATCTTATACAATGATATTCCTTCTGCAATTATGTTTCAGAGGTCTGTCTTTAACCTGGGCCTATAGACCCTTGAGCAGGTTGTGAGCTGGGATAGTAGAAAAACTGCAGTTTGCCTGATTGGTGGCGGCAGTGGCTAGAGTGTTGACCTGGGATGCTGAAGACCCAGGTTCAAAACCCCAAAGTCACTGGCTTGAGCTCAGGCTCACCAGCTTGAGTGTGGGCTCACCAGCTTGAGTGTGGGCTCGCCGGTTTAAGTGTGGGGTCATAGACATGACCCATGGTTACTGGCTTGAGCAAGGGGACACTGGCTCAACTGGAGTCCCCTGGGCAAGTCACGTATGAGAAGCAGTCAATGAACAACTAAGGTGCCGCAACAAAGAACTGATGCTTCTCATCTCTCTCCCTTTCTGTCTGTCTGTCTCTGTTTCTGTCTCTCTCACTAAAAAAGAAAGAAAAATTGCATTTATATTTTAGTAGCCTCTAACTAAAATTTAATATTCTTTTTGTTTATAAATGTAGACAACAAACCCCAGCAGGATTAGATGAACCAATAACTTTTTTATCAACAGACAGCAAAGATATTTTCAGATCACATTATCCTGTTACCGCTATCTCAAAAAGTATCGACACTCATCATTGCTTTGAAAATACAGTCCTTATTATTAGGCCCTCCACTTGATCATGTCATTTAATATATTAATATGAAAGTACATATACTACTATATTACAATTCTGGTATATATTATGATAACTATATTCCAATATAATTGGTTTCCTTTGTAATCTAATTTATTTTATTTTATGTATTTAAAAACTTCACTCTGGGAGCCCTGGCCAGGTAGCTCCGTTGGCTAGAGCATTATTTCTAGATGCCAGCATGGCAGGTTTGATCCCCAGTCGGGCACACAGATAACTTTACTCTGGAAAGAAGTCCGTGGGCTTTTCTAGACAGCTTTTCAAAGGGATCTATGCACTCCCTCCAAAGTTATGAATCTGTTTTATTTGGATAAAATGCTCCAGTGTTAAAAACTAAAGTCTGTGAAAACTTGAATACTGTATCTATAACTTTATAAGTCTAAGATTGAGGCTGAACTCTCTCCACATAAAGATGTACGGGAGAGGGAGTAGGTACGGGGCACTGGTGCCCTAGGGGCGGAGCCCACGTGCATGGCCTGTGCCAGGTACCCCCTCCCTGACTTTAACACCTTACAGAATCCTCAGAACAGTCTTGGGGTTGGGAGTAGCACTTATCCTATCCTACAGCGGAGGAAACTGCAGCACGCAACAGTTAGGTAACGTGCCCAAAGTACATGGCTAATAAATGGTGGAGCTGGGATTTGAATCCAGGCAGACTGACACCGGAGCCTTTGTGTCTCATCACTGAGCATCCTGCCTCCCCGTCTGGGTAGATCAGGTCTCTTACAGAAAGCCCCTAAGGTGTTGCTGCTGCTTGGGCGGGATGAGGGGAATAGGATTCTGAAGGGTTTGCTGTCCCAACTGATTGCCTGACATCTGGGACACAAGCTAGCTGTGCAACCTTGACCAAGTCCCACCCTCTCTCTGGGCCGCAGTGCCTCCATCTATAAAAGACTGAGCACTGCTGGTGTTCAACTGAGGGACAACCCACTTAAAGACTTGGGCATAGGTTGTTGAGCAACTAAAATCAAGGTCTTGGCTGAGTGGAACAGAAAGTGGTGGGACAGGCTGGCCCGTGCCTTGCTGATGCCACACAGCCAGCCCTCTCTTGTTTTGAGGGGCTATGAGTGCTGTGACCTCCCCTGGGACCTCCATTAAGGTGACCTGGCTCTTTAAGAGCCTTGGGATGGGGGTGAGATCAGGGACAGGAGGAAGGCCATCCTGAAAGGAAACTGCCCTTAGGACTAAATCAGGCCTGGAGTTTCTCAGGCGAGGCAAACACATACTCATTGTTCTGGAAGCTGCCATGGAAAGGGTCAATTAGTAGGGGCCTTGGCCAAGGCCTCTGGGCCCTATGGGCCCCCCGGGGAGATGCTGTTTCAAGCCAGTCACCTCAGATCCACTCAGCCCCCCCTCCCCGTGTACCCTATATCACTTTTGCTCCCTGAAGCATTGGGAGCCATGGGCACAGGAGGGAGTTTCTGAAGCAGCAGCTTCAGGCCTGACCCAACAGGCGAGTCTCTTGGGGGCACGGGGCTGCTGCCCCGCGTGAACACGGCTTCCTGCAGCCTGGAATTCCACTGTTAGCAACACAGTCCTTTGGATCTCGAGAGTTTGGTTTTCTTAAATCTCACCCTAACTTGAACCAATTGCAAATCCCTTGTAACAGGAAGCCATCGTCATCACCAACACTTTAGAGGGTTTGAGTTAGGGACTCTGAGAAGTGGCCGAGTGCAGGGATTCCTGGGACAGGGCACCGAGGGTGTCCAGACATGCTGTGTAACCTGGGGCAAACACTCCTCTCTGGGGCCAGTACTTCTCATGGGCACAGCATGGAATACGTGACTGCGGGAGACTCCTGATCTGCCCATTGTCAGTGTGAGCCTGGACTGGGGCCCTGGGAGGTGGGTGTGGACTGTGGGGATCGGGAGCTGCAGGCCAGCTCAGCACAGAATCGCACACTCATGCCTGCCCAACGAGCTTGTGCTTTGGATCTGAGTCAGGTAGATTTCAGAAAGCTCTTGCTCCCAATTTCCAGCCCCCCCCCACCCTTACCTCCATTAACAGGGAGCTTGTTCTGGTTATTATAAAAATAGAAATAAAAGCAATATGGCTTTTACTGAGCACTTGCTATATACCAAACACTATGGTACATCTTTCCTTATTTAGCCCGGGCTGACTCCAGATAAGCAGGCCTGCTGACTACAGAGGTCCAAGGGCTGGCTGGCACCAGAGCGGGTCCAGCCCGCCTCCCCTCCAAACTCTCCTTCCTCCAGGCACTCATCCTGGAGCAGTGCCATCAGTCACGCTCCCCTGGAGACAATGACCCCCACCCCACTAGCTACTGAGCACAATGGACGGGTTGTGGGTGCCTTCCCCTCTGGGCAGGGCGGGGCTCATTGCTGGAAAGTTCAGGGACCACACCAGACAATGGAGACAGTAGTGAGAAGGCCAAAAAATATGCCTCCCCTTTGCTGGCTGCAGGCTGGGCAGTCCCCAGGCTATTTCTGGGCCTGGCTGGATAAGAAAGGGAGGGGATAGGGAAAGCTGTTGGCATCGCGGAGCTCCTACTGACTGAGCACACACTGTGTGCCATGCGGGTGCTGAGTGCTTTATTCAGCACCTTATTTAGTCGTCACAGCACCCTGAGAACAATTACCGCTCTTATTTCAGACACAGAGAAAGTGAAGCCCAGAGGGATTCCATGCCCAAGGGTTCACAGCTATGGGGTAGAACTATCATGCCCCTTAGCTCCAGGCCTTAGAAGAAAATGGGGAGCAGATCAAGCTAACTGCCAAATTGGTTTGGGTCCAGGCCAGTGCCCATGGGCAAGTCAGGGCCCACAGCCCAAGTTCACAGAGATCCAGTGAACCAGCCCTACTATCTCCAGCCTCCCAGGCTCTGCTAGGAATCAGAGGAGAGAAGCAGAGGAGCAGCTAGTGGACGCCTTGGCCCAAGGCAGAGGGGTGGGCTCTTGGACCTGCCAGCATACCCACTGGCCAGGCTCTGTCCCTGCCCCCCCCCATACCTCAGATCCAGAGAATGCCCTATCCGAAAACCCTGAAATAAAGTAAGGAAACCACATTGCTACTTCTGCTGAAGGGCTTGTCTGCACTTTTCTTAAAAATAAGCAGTCATTCTTCCAAAAAAGGAAAAAACACAAAGCAAGGCTGTCAATCTCAGGCCTCAGACAAATGGAATAAAGTTGCGACTTCTCTCTCCCAAAGTCACTTACTGTACATTTGGGCTGTCACAGCCTTTGAGATGCAAATCGCAGCAAGCAGAAGGCAGCTTGTAGAACAAAGAACCATTGAGGAAAGATCAGAAAAATGGATTTGGAAAAGGATCTCTGAATTCCCCCAGGAGAGGGGGAGACAGATCTGCAGAAGGGAGCAGTGGTGGAGACTTGGGGCTATGTTATGGGACAGAGAAGGACTGAGGAGCTCCATGCTCATTGTGGGAAGCCATGGGGAGGGAGAGAAATTTGGAATGGAACCATAGGCTTTGAATGAGTGAAAAGGTCTGATTTTATTAGTTTTCGGCACTGAGCTGGGCACTTTTCCTCCCTTCTTTTAATCTTAGGCCTCAAACATACTGCGAATCATGGAGCTAACTGGTTTGCCAATTATTGGGTTCGATTCCAGAGAGAAAGCGCTGGGTGGGGCAATACTGTTCTAAGGGCTTGAAGGGGGGATGCAGCACCCCTGCGGTCCGGTCCGGGAAGCCCCTGCAGGGCACCACATTGTCCCTGGGGCTGGGAGGGGAGGGGATCCCAGGACCTGAGAAGGGAAACCTCAGCTGGAAAGATGGAGCCCTGTGCCTCTGGGACCTGGCCTCCGGTCAGCACAGAGCCTCCTTCTGGAGCACTTCCTGTGTGCAGGCCCTGCGCACATGTTCTCTACCCTCTGGGGCTCTTGTCCAATTGAGGTGGCTAACTGACTACAGACTCCATGTCAACAGGAACTTGGTCTCGTGTCTTGCTGCATCTTGGGTCCTGGAACTGGGACCAGGACTTAGTAGATATTCGATATATATTTGTTGGATGGATGGGTGGATGGATGGGTGGGTGAATAAATCAATGGATGAGGGGGTAGATGGATGGGTGGGTTGGGAGTAGTGGGTAAATGAATAAATAAATGGATTAGAGGGTGGGTGGCTGGGTGGGTGGATGGATGCATGTGGATGGGTGGATGCTTGGATGGATGCATGTGGATGGGTGGATGGATGAATGGATGCATGGGAGAAGGTGGGTAGACGGGTGGATGGGTGGGAGAAGGTGGGTGGATGGGTGGATGGGTGGGAAAAGGTGGGTGGATGGGTGGGAGAAGGTGGGTGGATGGACAGGTGAATAGATGGATGGATGGATTAACCACCTAGGAAGATAAGGAAGCATATAAAAAGTACTCTAACAATGATAGATACAAAATGCCTCCAGACAGGTGCTGGAATGGGGAAAGGTCCATGGAGCTGACCCCATCTGACTGGGCCTTGAGAATGAGAAAAAGCTATTCCTATATTCCGCACAGTACCCACCAGCACACGGGTGAGTACATATTCAACTAAAATGATGTTAGAAGGGAACAGAATGTGAGAACTAAACTGAACTCCAGAGATCATGTGGTCCAACCTCACCATTTTACAAAAGAGAAAACTAGAACACAGGAAGGTAAGTGGCTCACCTGAAGTCATACAGCAATGACATGGCAAGGCAGAGACTCAGTGACAGCCTGATTTGTCAGCCTCTGTGCTGTGCTACTCTCCTACCCCAGGGCTCTGCTCTTCCCACGGAGATGCCTGTGGATCTTTGCTACCATTCCTGCCTCAGGCCTCCTCTGCCACTCACCCCTGCCAGGCTGTGGAGACAGGGAGCAACAGCCCAGCCCTGGCCAGGCCTCCCATCCTTGAACACCAGGCTCAGGAGAATAAGCAAGAGGAGGCCACAGTGAGTGGGTGAGAAGGGAATGCAGCCCCCCAGCCCCAAGACTGAGGAGGAGCTGTTCTGCCACCGGGTTGAGACCAAGCAGGCGTGGGGTGGGGGGAGGCCCCAGGGCTCACACAGGGGGTAGGAGTGACCCTCACCTGGAGATCAAGCCCAGCACCCCAATCCCAGGATTGTGTTATTTTCACTATATGCAGCTAAAGATAAATTAACCAGGGACTCTAGTGTCTGGAGAATGCAATAATGGCCCATCATTTTGAACTGCTGGCAGGAGCAGTTAAAATGGACTTGTTCAAACACCATGGAGTTGGCTCCTTGAGCAAAACGTGAGCAGGACCCTCTCAGAGAACTCACACCTGCTGGCCTGCCCCCAGGTCTCTAAGACCAGACCTGATAATACTTGGGTCCTCAGTGCCTGGCATGGCTGAGTGCCCAGACCATGGCCAGGACTAAAGGAACGATGCTCTCTGAACGATGCTCTCTGGTGTGGTCTCCTGCTCCGGGACACCTCTCTTCACCTCTCCTTGCCGAATGAAATTGCTGCTTCAGTCCGTCAGAGAGGAAGCTTCCCCATAGGCTCTCAGAAATGCCTGCTCTCCTGGCTTCCAGAAGAGAGGGAAACACGTGGTGTCGGCTCATCACAGGAGCTCACGCAATACAGACTGAATTAATGTTCAAGGAAATCCTTGGAGATATGCAAATGACAGTAATAGCAACATAAGGCACATCTATAGACACGTCTCTCCCGAACTCTTTGTAAGGTGGGCAGACATGTGGCTGGGAGAGCCCTACATTGAAATTCTGCCCCTGTGTACCATGCAGTCTTGAATGAGTCACTTGACTTCTTCGAACCTGTTTCTTCATCTGTAAAATGGGGAGAATAACTACTTTCATCCTGGGACTGGAGGTGAGATTCAAAGAGAGCAGAGGTGTTAGACCCTCAAGCATTCCATAGGTGATTCTAGAGTGCAGCAGGGCCGAGAACCTCTGGGGAGAGAACCCAGACACCTGATGTTCAAGCCAGGCTTCTTTCTTTTCTACCAGGTACCAGGTGGGGTACCAGGAAGCTGGCTAAAACTCAGGCACACGAGCCTTGTGCTTCCAGCTTTGGTCTTTTTGGGTCTGGATGGGCTGCCCCAGGGAGTGTGGCAGGAAAGGGGAGGTGCACCTGGGGAGGCCCAAGTGATTAATCAGGCCTGGGCACAGTGCCTGGTCTCTGGAATATTCATAAGGCCCCTCCAGCTGTGCCAGGCAATCAGGGTGCTGATTGCTCCCCCATCTGCAGCTTAACATTCCACTCCAGAGAGTAGTGAGCTGGCGGCTGAATGCTAACTAGGGGGAAAACAGGCTCTGGCCTTCACAACAGCAGCCTGAACAAGAGGCCCGGGAAAGACAAATCCACTGCTTCGAGATCTGCCCGCCAGTCAGAACAGATCTGCTCACCAGCATCACGGGCCACGGAAAGGGTCGTGGATTCAGAAATAAGAGAGCAGGTTTCAGGTCCAGCTCCTGCACTGACCAACTACATGCCCGTCTCTGCAGCCTCAGCTTCCCCAACTGTAAAACGCGATGGTTCCACCTGCCACCTGAGAGGATGGAGACATGTCTGCTGGACCAGAGTGCCATACAAAGACAAGGCATTGTCACTGTTTGGCTCCCTACCCTGGAGAAAAGTTTTTACTCATAAATATTAAAATCTCAGGCCAACAGGCTTTCAGGGAAACAAAACAAAAGGAATGACACTTCCTGGAAGAGGGGCAGCCTCTCTCTGCAGGCTCAGGAATTTCGGGGGTCCTGGGTTCACAATGGTCTCATCTGGCCCAAGCCTCTCAGTGAAGCCAGAAGGGAACGAGAGGGACACCAACAGTAGATAGAAAGCAATTTGGAAAAAAAAATCGACAACAACAGTGTTCTGGGGGACTCTCGGTGGTTGAGGATGACAGCCTGCTGCCATTGTAGGGTCAATGTAGGGGAGGGACAAAAGTGTGCCACGTGAGTCTACAGCTCACGACTAACCCTCAAAGCAGTGATCAGTAGTCATCAAGAAATGGCCCAAACCTTTTCTGTGTTTTTAGTGAGTAACACAGGAAACTGTTTTCTAGGGAGATTTCTATCAAACTGAGGGAAAAATGCTGAAGCTAAAATAATATAACCTTCTTCCCAGGAAATCGATCTGCTTGGGACGGCTCATCTCTGCTGAGAAAATGAGGGGTTTCCGAATTCGGCATGATTGTTACTGTTGTTTATCAGCCCTTCTTCCCCTTACCCACCAGCCAGGCCCTTGCCTGCAGGTCCAGCTCTGACCACAGGGGGCAGGAGACTGACAGCCTTGGCCCAGGCAGTAGGCAGTGGCAGTCTCTTCTGGGGGTGGGACTCTGCTCCACAGAGTCTGGGGTCCTGCTCAAACTCAGTGAACCACTCAGATCTTGGAGCTGCTTCATTCTCCCAGCCATCCACCCCGCAACCCTCACCACCGCCTGCCCATGTGGATAATGTCTGTATTTTCTCCAACAAGCTCATAAACCTGCGTCACCCTGGGAGATGGATTCAGCTTTGGGCTATGCGGCCTCTGAAACCTTAGGGGCTCCCTCCTCACATCCGCAAACTGCTTTCATTACTCTCTTCTCCCCCTAAAGCAGATAACATTACGCATTCATCTAAAAAGCTTTTTAGAAAATATTGCTAAGGAAAACAAAGACAATGAAAGAAAACTCACGATCCCAATACTTGAAGATAACACCTCTAGGACCAGGTGTCTATTCTCTCAGTCTTTTCCAGACAGGGAGATGGGTACATAGATATTTTTAAATGGGATCATTTAAGCATATTTCACCATTTTGTTTTTCACTTAACAGTGTGCCATAAATAGTTTTCTCTCGTTAAATATTCTTCTGCACCAGTGGTTCTCAAAAGTATGGGTTGGGACCTGTGGGGTCCCAGGACTTTTTCAAAGAGTCTGTTGGGTTAAAACTATTTTCATAATAATGCAAAGACATTATTTGCCTTTTCACTCTGCTCTCTCAGGAGTGCACCGTGGAGTTTGGGAGAGGCTGCCTAATATGTGATATCACAACAGGCCAAATGTAGATGCAGATATGCAAATCATGTTTGTCTAGGCAACAGACTAATTTAAAGAGATTTGCAAACATATAAAACAATGCCATTCTTCTCATTAATTTTTTTTGTTGTTTTAGAAAGTATAGTAAAATATATTATTTGGAGAACATGAAAATATATTTTTTGGAGAACATAAAAGGGTTTTATTGTTGTTTTTAAATAAAGTAACATACATATTTTTGAAATTTCTTGGTTTTTATTTATTTATTTTTTTTTAAGTGTGAGGAGGGATGATAGAGGGACAGACTCCTGCATGAGCCCTGACCAGGATCCACCCAGCAACCCCCATCTGGGGCCAATGCATGAATCAACCAAGCTATTCTCAGAACCTGAGGCCAACGCTGGGACCAACAAAGCTATCCTTAGCACCTGGGCCAACACTTGAACCAATCAAGCCACTGGCTGTGGGAGGGGAAGAAGGAGGAAAAGGGGAGAGGGAGAGGGAGAAAAGCAGATGGTCACTTCTCCTGTGTGCCCCAGCTGGAGATTGAACCCAGGATATCCACATGCCAGGCCAATGCACTATGCACTGAGCCAACTGGCCAGGGCCTTGGTTTTTATTTTAAATATGCTAAATATTTATAGACATAGTCCATGTAAACAAAAGCTCTTTGGGGTCTGCAATAATTTTTCAGTCAAGTGGTTCTGGGGCTGAACACTTGAGAGCGACTGTCTACGTCACCAGTTCTGATGATTTCACCGCGCCCCCAGGTTTGCTCAGCGACTTCCTTATTGATGGATCTGCAGGTTGTTTCCACTGTTCACTATTATAAATATGCTACACAAACCATCAAGTACTTATGTAAACTGAAAACTTCATGAAATTAGAGAAAACAACAGAATCCAACAGGCAGTTTGAGTCATCATTCTCAGTCCATTCTTTTTTTTTTTTTTTTTAATCCAGTGAGAGGAGAGGAGGCAGAAAGACAGACTCCTGCATGTGTCCTGACCAGGATCCACCCAGCAAGCCCACTAGGCAGTGATGCTCTGCCCATCTGGGGCATTGCTCTATTGCTCAGCAACCGAGCTCTTCTTAGTGCCTAAGGCAGGAGGCCATAGAGCCATCCTCAGCACCTGGGACCAACTCCCTCCAATTGAGCCTTGGCTGCAGGAGGAGAAGAGAGAGGGAGAGAAACGAGAGGAGGAAGGACAGAGAAGCAGGTGGGTGTTTTTCCCGTGTGCCTTGACCAGGAATTGAACCCAGGATGTCCACTTTCTGGGTTAACCACCGAGCCAACCAGCCAGGGCCTCTCAGTCCATTCTTAGATACAGATACCTTGTATCTTTCTATACATGGAGAGAAATACCCTGTGAAGAGTATTTTCTTTTCTGCAATCCATGAAATGTTTACAAAAGCTGATCTAAAAAAACAAAGCTGATCATATTTTAGACCAGTGCTACTGACAGTATAAAACTCTGGTACCATTACAGAAATTGAGAGGAAGAGTTTAGAAACTTTTATGCAATTTGAAAGAGAATTTTTTTTTTACTTATTAATTTTTAGAGGAAGAAGAAGGGAAAGAGCGAGAGAGAGAGAGAGAGAGAGAGAGAGAGAGAGAAACATCGATTGTTGTTCCACTTACTCATGTCATTGGTTAATTTTTTAATGTGCCCTGATTGGGGATCGAACCTGCAACCTCAGCACATCAGGACAATGCTCTAATTGGCCGAAGCTTCCTGGCCAGGGCCAGGAGAGAGAAATTTTATTATTTTATTTCTTTTGGAAATAATAGAAGTTGACGTTTGTAAATAGTAAAAATTAAGCACTAAAAACATGTTGCACACATTCCCAGAGAATGTTTCTGTAGGATGGATTCCTAGAAGTGGACTTCCCGGGCCAGTGACACGCACCTTTAAATGTTAACACAGATCGCCAGGTTGCCTCCGTTTACATCTCACCACGGAATACAGCAAGAGTGGACGTGAGCGTCTGCTCTCACAGCTTTGGGAGGACCAAGGACTACTGCTCTGTTAAGTCTCTTTCTATTTAGCACGTTATAAGATATAATTTGTCCTTCTAAAAACTGCTAACTCACATCCTCAGCTCGTTTTCTAGGTTCTTTTTCTTATTGATTTCTCTGGACCCCTTACATATTCTGCACACGAATCTTTTGTCTGTTATATATTTTAACCATTGTACTCAACTATGTGGTTTGCCTCTAATTTTGCTTACGTGTCTCATTGAAGTGCCAAAACTTTTCCTTTTTTAAAAAAGTATTCTAATCTATTCATCATTTCCTTCTTGTCTTAGAAAGCCTTTCCTCATTGCATGATTTTAAAAATGCTCTCCATTTTTCTCCAGTATACTTGAAGCTTTCCTCTCCTTTTTGTCTTTTAATGTTTAATCCACCTGGAAGTAGCTTTTCTTAGGATGTGAGGCCCTGACTGCTGACCTCTGCGAGCCACTGAATGGAGTACGGCAAGGGGTCGGCGACGGTGTGAGCCTCGCAGGAACGTGCTGGGGAACTGCTGCTGGAGCTGAGCTAGTTAGGTATTTGAGCCCATCTGGGGAGGGAAGCTGCATTTCAGAATCCCTTTGAATGTGTTACAGCCCCTAAGTCAACCGGCAAAGTTGAGGAGCAGAGCTGACGATCCTCCCAAAAAAGCAGCAAAACATCTTCAACATGTCACGTGGTTCACAAGGAGTTTTCATGTCCGTTATCCCACTCAATACCAACCTCGCAGATGTAGACAGAGGAGGATTTAGGATCCTCACTGTACCATTACAGAAAAATAAAATTGCAGAGAGGTTAAGCGACATGCCTGAGGCCATGCTAAAACCCAGACCTCCTGCTGCAAAGTCCACCGCTTCTTGGACCTATCTGTGCCCCGGGCACTGTCCTCAATATCACTGCAGCTGCCCGTTTGGCGGAAGGGAGGATCTGGCCCAAGTCTTTCCCAAACCTGTGCTCTCCCACTGTGGGTCGGAGAGACTGGAAAAAGCCATCCGCTACCACCAGCTGAGGGTGGATTTCAAGACCAAGCTTTCCTCCTCATGCACCTCCTCCTCCCCTGAGCGGTTTGGCAGAGGGTGGGAGTGGAGATGAGTCAGGCCGGGAAGGGTGAGCTCAGCCATAAACAAGCAGGACTGACAGCAAGCACTTCTCCTGAGGCGTGTGACCTTCCACGGGCCTCCGGGGACTCTGCCTGAACAGCAGAGCTTCAAAATTTCATGATCTAGGCTTTGCCGATTTAATTTGCTGCACTCACGAAGGCAGACACAGAGGGGAAAATCTTTAGATAGAAGGTGTGGGATGAGGGAGAAGGCAAATGATTGTAAGTCTCTCAGTGGAGAGCTGCAATGTTTTTTGTTTTATTTTATTTTTTAAATAAGTGTGCCATTTTTGCAGATGTCCAATGCGCCCATGGCTGTGTCTTCCTCCCTTCCAGCTCCAAACCAAAATAACATCCAGGACACAGGGTGGGAGAGCTGGACCTGGTCTTGGAGATCATGTGTGTCAGTCCCTCGGGTTAACAAGAACCTCAGGTATCCTGGGGGAAGTGACTTGTCCAAGTGCACACCCGTGGGGAAGCTCTGGGAACAGATCTCAGGTCTTCCGGAATGCAGACACACCTGTTCTGGTGAATCCCTGGAGAACCTCGGGGAGGCACAGCCACTGGATCCGTGAGGAGGAAGTCAAAGGTAGTGAGGGGTGCAGAGAGAAATAGGGGCAACTGCCTATGAATGACCAAGGAGGGCTTCTCTCTGCCCAGAGAGATGCTGGGCACCTACCTGCTCCAGGGGGATGACTAGGAAGGACCCTCCTCCTGCACTCTCGGTGACGATGGCCAGGAAGCGGGCGTTGACGGCACAGAAGTGGTTATCATGCACATTCTTGGTGATGGGGATCCCGTCGAAGCAGTGCTCCCGGTTGGCCACCTTCCCATACACGTTCCGGAACTTGGAGCTTCGGTATTGCGGACGCCAGGACATCTATGGGGGGCCAGGAAAGACAAGGGTCAGGCTGGTCAGTGTTGCCTGAAAGGCCTTAGCTAGACACTGGGGAGGAAAGCTGCTTCCCAGGAATGCAGGAGGTGGGCCAGCATTGGTGCTGTCCTCAGGACACAGGGAGAGGGGAAGGCATCTCCAAGAATTGCGTGCCCGACCCTGTGCTAGAGCAGTTACTCTTTTTTTTTTTTAGTTTTTTTTTTTTTTTTTTCATTTTTAGAGAGGAGAGAGAGAGGGAGGGAGAGAGAGAGAGAAGGGGGGAGGAGCTGGAAGCATCAACTCCCATATGTGCCTTGACCAGGCAAGCCCAGGGTTTTGAACCAGCGACCTCAGCATTGAGCAGTTACTCTTAATAAAGCCCTACAGGAGTGAAGATTGCCATGAGGGTGTTCACACATTTCCTGCCCTTTTTTTTTTTTTTTTTTTAAGTGAGAGGAGGGGAGATAGTAAGACAGACTCCCACATGTACTGCAACTGGATCCACCTGGCAACCCCCATCTTGGGCCGATGCTTGAATCAACCGAGCTATTTTTAGCACCTGAGGCTGACACCTAGACCAATCAAACTATTCTTAGTGCCCAGGGTGAAACTCGAACCAATGGAGCCACTGGCTGCAGGAGGAAAAGAGGGAGAGAAGGGGGGAGTGAGGAGCAGATGATTGCTTCTCTTGTGTGCCCTAAACAGGAATCAAACCTGGGATGCCCATATGCTGGGTTGATGCTCTATCCATTGAGCAAACCAGCCAAGGCCATTTCCTGGTTTTGGTACATACTCCCATCCCACCTTCCAGAAAGGATGTAGGGTCCTTTCACTTCCAAGGGACTTGCCATGTGATAGAGTAAGACCACCCATCCAACAACCTATATGGGCTTGTTCGTGCCAGAGATTGCTCAAACTACAGGAGGTGCAGACAGGTTGGCTGGGTGTCCACAGAGAGAACATTGCTGATGACAAGGGGTGGGAGGAAGATGTCCCCTCTATATACAAGGAGCCAAACAGCCAGCCATTATCATCCCCTCCTCTGATTCTCTCAGATTTCTAACCCACAAGTGCACCCTCAGAAATTGTTTAGTTCCATATGTTATCATCATTGTCACCACCAGGTACAGAAAGGTGAAGTGACTTGTCCAAGGTTATACAACTAATGAGTTGGACCATGAACACGGCTTTGTTGGCTGTAAATCTAAGACTTTTTCTTATGTCAGACTACCCTTTGGAGAAAGGCTCCTCAATGCGTGGACCACAGATGACCAGGATCAAAATCATCTGGTGTGGGGGAGGTTTCCGAGCCTCCTTCCCAACATCATTTGTTAGAAATGTAGATTTCTGGGTCCCCGTCCAGACCTACTGAATTCAGTACGTGGAGGATGGAGCCCAGAAGTGAACATTTAAGTCAGTTCCCATCCCCTACAGTGAGAGTGAAGTTTAAGAGTCTGTGTTCTAGAGAGTGGAGTGGTATTCTCCCCAGCCCTCCCTGACTCCTATCTATGACACAGGCTCCAGCCAACCAGCAAACCAACCAACCAAACGGTTCCCACTGCATGTCTGTCCCAGGATATACACAGAGGTTGGGTGAGGGCTGGACGGGCAGCCCGCAATGGAGCCCAGCTTCACGGGAGGATGGCAACCCCTATGTGGACCCTATGAATGGACACCATCACAGGTGGAGTCCTGGCAGACACACATCCAAGCGTGATGAGCCACAGGCGAGCATCCAGCCCAGGGCCTGACACACTGCGAAGCTCAATAAAACACTTCGTAAAATGAACATGCTTCTGGCCTGACTTTGCCATTATCCATCCCCCCCTTCCTGCCAAATCTCCTGATGTGTCTTGAGTCTCCCGCCCGAATTCAGGACGGAAAGGGGCAGGCTCATTTCTTCACAAGAATTTTGCAAGGGGAGGAAAACAAAAGGAAACACCTCCACAGAATCAGAAAAACTCTGGGAATTTGAAAACAAAACTTTGCATTTGATTTAAATAAAGCCAGGAGCTCAGCCACAAAGCCATCTTTATTGGAGGACCAAGTTCAGAGCCAATGAGGAGAAACGCAGGGAAGCCTCCTCACCTCTACTCCCCCCAAGGCTCCACTCCCCCAGGCCACCTGCACCCGCAGGGCCAGTCTCCCTACTTTCCAATCCTCCCCACCTCCCTGCCCCTGTGCCCGCTGTAGCCCTCTGCTGCCTGACTTCTTCTCTTTCTGCAAAGTTCTGCCCCAGGTCACTCAGGACAAAGTCCTGCTGCTGGGCAAGCCCACTGGGCGCTGCCTGGTTGGTCACTACTGTCTGTGTGGCCTCAGCCAAGCTCCCTCCACTCTCTCGGCATCTGCTCACCAGGATTACATCAGCGCTTCCCAGAGTAGCATCTCAGGCGGTGGCTTACAGTTCCCTTACATCAGCGGTTCTCAACCTGTGGGTCGCGACCCCGGCGGGGGTCCAACCACCAAAACACAGGGGTAGCCTAAAGCCATTGAAAATACATTTTTTAGAAGTCCCGGGTTCGATTCCTGGCCAGGGCACACAGGAGAAGCGCCCATCTGCGTCTCCACCTCTCCCCCTCTCCTTCCTCTCTGTCTCTCTCTTCCCCTCCCGCAGCCGAGGCTCCATTGGAGCAAAGATGGTCCGGGCGCTGGGGATGGCTCTGGTCGCGGCAGAGCAACGCTCCCGGAGGGGCAGAGCATCGCCCCCTGGTGGGCAGAGCGTGGCCCCCTGGTGGGTGTGCCGGGTGGATTCCAGTTGGGTGCATGCGGGAGTCTGTCTGACTGTCTCTCTCTGTTTCCATCTTCAGAAAAATACAAAAAAAAAAAAGAAAATACACTTTTTATTTAAAAATGTATTGTATAATAAATATGTATTTTCTGATGGCTTTAGGTGACCCTGTGTTTTGGTCGTTCGACCCCCGCTGGGGTCGCGACCCACAGGTTGAGAACCGCTACTTTAAAACATGGTACAGAGATGAATTTTTAATTGTAGTCATTATGTGTTTATTTTAATTTGCTTTTAAAAATATAACTTGCATGGCAAATCTACAATTTCACAGATTTTATTGCTAATAAGGCTAAGTTAAAAAATAATGAATCAATTCAAAGAAAAACTAATATGAAAATTATAGTACGGCGGTATGTGGATAAAATTGAATTTTAGGAAAAATTCAATCTGATATGGAAGTGCTGGAAATCACTCTGTCTCTTCCAAGTAGAACATGCTAGATTCCAGAGTTCCCAAGGAAAAGAAAGGAAATGGCGAGCTTGCTCACTCCAACTTCCCGTTACTTGCTGGTGCAGTTCTGGCCTGGAATGCCTTCACCCCTCCTCTCTGCCCAGCCCAACCTTAGCTTGTCCGACTCACCCAGACTCCACAGCCCACCATGACAGCCAGCACCTCTCCCTAAGCTCCTAGTCTAGAGCTGTCACAGGCTCTCTTGTCCCGAGGGCGTCGTCTCAGCTCTGTGATGGCAGGCAGTGACACCACGGTCTCTGAGCGGAGCTGGAAGCTGTTCTGTGCTTTTCCTGGGCAGCCCAGGTGGGTCCTGAATGCCGTGGGGAAACCTGCGGGGTATCTGGCCTCATGAGCCCCTCCTCGGAGGGATCCCCACCTGGTGGGGAGACAGATGGGTACAGTTTGGCTTCCACCAGAAGGCAAACCTCAGGGAGCCACATCCTAGCCCTTCTGGTGAGCAGCAGCACGAGTTCTTTCTCCACCCTGAGCACAGACCATGGCCGGGTACCTGGGATGCGCTGAACCGGGCCTGTTTGTAATCGGTCCAGCTCCGTGCTTTCCCAGAGCTGACTTCATTTCAGGGTCTCATGGGTGGCAGTGAGGGAAAGGGCAAAAAGAACCAGACCGAGAGCCACGCAGATTTAGATACAAGCTACGTCTGCTGCTGCCTTGCTGTGTGAACTTGGACAAGCCACTTGATCTCTCTGTGCCACCTCCAGCCACTATAAAGGAGGCTGATACGCCCCATTGCCTCCAAGTGTGTGGAAGGGTCAGTGCCACGTTGCTATGCTGTGCATAGCACAGGGCTGGCATCCTCTGGATGCTCAAAGGGGCAGAATATGAGGCAGGAGAAGACTGGCTGGGCACTGTGCCCCCACCACAGACCCGTTGTCCATTCCAAACACTGCAGAGCCCTGCAGTCTGAGGGGCTGAGATTGAGCCCAGGCCCTCTGGTCCCCAAGCTGCATCCTCCACGGCTGGGGGATCAACATGGGCCTCCTGGGAAATGCATTGGCCCAGAGCTCCTGAGACATCCAGACAAGCTGACCTGGTTGGCTGGCCAGAACCCTCCACACCACAGGCATATTTCCCTGGGCCGGGGGTGGGGGGCAGCGAGCTTGCGGTTGCCTGAGATCTCTGGATCTATTTTCCCACCTGACTTCACTTCATCCTCCCCCACGCCTTTCCTCCCCTTCTCCTTCCTCTTTTCCCTGTTCTTTCTGTGGTGTCCCCACCCTCGCCTTGCTTCCCTCTCTCTGCCACCTCCCTGTTCCTGTGGATACAGCAAAGAGGCATTTGTGGCCACGGCTCCTAGCCGGCACACGTGCACTCTTCTTGAAAACATTTCGTGTCGCCCCTCAGCCCAGCTAGCATTGCTGAGCTGGATGTTGTGTCCCGGGGGACCAGAGCCCTCAGGCTGGGGGTCTGCACTCAGCTGGCATGTTCTTCCAGTGAGTGTGTCTCCTGGGGTAGCGCTCCCCCCACAGCAGGCTCTAGAGTGATGCAGGCCTGCTTCTTGGGAACATGGAGAGTGTCTTGCCAAGGGCTTTGTTCTCAGCAAGCCTGGCACTGGCCTCTCCCCATTGGCTGGTAGACAGGGGCTGGATCTCCATAGAGATTCCCTGTGCTGGGCCGTGGAAGGGCTGATGGAGGGAGGCTGGGTCCCTGTTCATCAGTGGTTCTTCCTCACTGAGCCCGCAGCTTCACCCCAGCGGAACCCACAGCAGGCATGCCTGGCAGAGCCCCAAGGGACTAGCAGTCTTGTGTTTCCACTTCCCATTCCACTCCTACCAACCTTGGGAAAGACACTTTGTTTCTCTGAGTCTCAGGTGCTCCATTTCTAAAACGAGATCCATAATTTCTAACATAGTGAAGTTGTTTGAAGAATCAAAATGAGATAATGTAGGTGCAAGGTCCCACTTGAGATAAGCTACCACTGCTGCTGCTGTAGGCCCTTTCTACTGAGGGGGCCCCTGGGAAGCACCAGGCATAGACCCTGCTTTCAAATATCAATATATTACAAGCGAGTGGAAGAGATAAAACTGATGCGAATTCAACAAACGTTTGATGGCAAAGAGACTGTAGGGACTGTAAGTGCTACAGGAATGAGAGGTCAGGGAAGGTGGGGGGATCAGGGTAGGCTTCCTGGAGGAGGAGTCCATTCACCTGCACTGAGAGAGCCCCAGGCACTGTGTACACATTGATTAGTTTCATAATCTACCATCAGGAAAGTACAAGGTGCTTGTACAGGGTGGGAAACAGTCTCAGTCAAAGTTCAGACAGCAAGTGCAGAGCTGATTTGAACCTATTCTTCCTGACTCTGCAGTCCATATTGTTTTCTCCAACATTTTATGATGAAATATTTCAACATACAAAAATAGCCAAGAATCACCCACCACTGAGTGGAATTATAATTTGGCTATACTTCTTCGCGTTTGTGTGTGTGTGTAACTTCTTTCTTTTGTGAAATAAGTTGAAAGGAAGTTGCAAACTTCGTGACTCCTGCCCCACTGTTGCATAGCAGGAATTTCCTACAAAGGAGGACAATTTCCTAGTTAGTACATCATGATCATCATGTCTAAGAAAATTAACAATTCCTTGATACCATCTAATACCCAACCCATATTCAAAATTCTCCAAAATGCCTTTCATAGCTATTCTATCTTTTGAACCAGGGTGAGGATCCACATTGCTCCCGTGTTTCATTTGGTTGTGATCTCTCTTTTGCTTATTTAAATCTAGAACATTCCCATCACGGTTTTTATTTATTTGTTTGTTTAGAGAGAGAGAGAGAGAGGAAGTGAGAGAGATGAGAAGCATCAACTCATCGTTGTGGCACCTTAGTTGTTCATTAATTGCTTTCTCATATGTGCCTTGACCAGGAGGCTCCAGCTGAGCCAGGACGCCTTGCTCAAGCCAGTGACCTTTGGGTTCAAGTCAACGACCATGGGGTAAAGTCTATGACCCCACACTCAAGCTGGTGAGCCCACGCTCAAGCTGGCAACCTCAGCGTTTTGAACCTGGGCCCTCAGCATCCCATGCGGGTGCTCTGCCGGTGCTCTATCCACTGTGCCAATGCCATACCTGGTCAGGCCCATCATGGTTTTGAAAAGTGGTTTTTTATGTGACATTAACTTTTTCAAGACACCACGTCAGTTATCATATAAAATGTTCTAGTGATTCGTCTCATTGCTATGTGACATCTTCAAAATCATTCCAGTATTTCCTAGAAACTTTAAGAGTTGGATGTAAAGCCCTGATTTAATGCAGGTTGAAGACACCTCCTGTTATTAATTGGCTGTGCTGGGGGTGAGGCTGGGGAGGTGAGGGCAGAGGAGACGTGTGGGCACACTCCTGGCAGGGTCAGTGGCAGTGAGGGAGTTGGCTGGACAGTGCCAACGGTTGTTTTGGAGGATGACAGACAGAGGCTGGAAGACCTGGGAAGCCAGCACACAATGTGGCCAAAGTGGGGCATCTACTGGGAGGTCTGACCTTTCCACCCGTGGTTACTACAGGGCTGACTTCATTCTGAGGTCAGACGCATGGGTGTGTAGACAGGGAATAGCAAAGACTCCTCCCTGCTCTGATGGAGGGTGGAGGCCATGCTGAGGTTGGGGCCAGAGAGCCTCAGACCTCAGATGGAAATCGGTGGGGGCAGCCCTTTGTCTTTTGTCCCTTTCCTCAAACTCAGCCCAAAGCCTGGTGGACCCCCAGCTAGTTCTAGTGAGGGCAGAACACACTTAGAACCTTCCAGGGCAAAACTGAGACACATTTGAGCTTCCCAAAAGGAAGAACTTTCTTAATGGTCAGAGCTGCCTGAGATGGAAAAGGAAGCTGCCTTGATAGATAATGAGCTTCCCGTCGCTGGAGGGGGTCAAGATTCAGGTGGATGACCTTTAGTCAAGGGTAATGTGGAACAATGGGTGGAACTGGATGGCCTTCCAGCCCAGAGATTACAGCGCTCCTCTACTTTATGAAAAACACTATGTTGACACAGAGAGGAGCACAGAGGTCGGAGTGCCCAGCAGGAACCCTAATTCTGCCACCTTGGCCGGGGGCCATTCTCTTCTGTAAAACAGGGATCACAATGCCTCCCCAGCTGGGTTGCTGTGACCTTGAATGACAACAGCTGTCATGGCAATTGCTATCTCCAACTAGGGCATCCCACAGAGCTGATTAATGCTTGGTCACTTCTTTTAAGCTGTAGATATGAATGTTTTCTCTCGCCAGCTACTAGATTGTAAGTTATCTGATCTTCTGTCTCCTCCTGGCCCCTGTACAGCCCCACCCCACCCCAGGCCTGGTCCAGGACTCCTGTCTGGCAGGAGCCTCCTAGTGACTCTGGTTGAATAATCTCTCCGTATGGCAGGAGGGCAAGAGCCAAGGTCAGGACAAGTGCCCAGTTCCTTAGATGTGGCAGGCACTGGCTCTCTCAGAGCCTCACCCCAGGGTTGTGACTTCAGCTTGCTGAGGTTTTTGAGTTTCATTTTCAGAATGATGCTCCACCCCTGCCCACACGACAAGGGCCTGGTCCTTACCCCCCCCCCCCCCGCCCCCTTACCACTTCTGGGTCCAAGCTCTTTCTCTGTAGTGTTCGTCCTTCTGGTCACACAGCCCCTTCTCCTCTGAACAACTTGCATCAGGACGCCAAGGCCTCTGAACTCAGTACAGCTCTCAGGCTGGGGCTTAGTGTGTCCCTTGCTGCTGACAGCACAGTATCAGTGAGGGGACAGAGCTTGCAGAATTGCCGCCTACACCACCTACAGCCACCGCCACAACCCTCTGCGAATACCACCTCACTCTCCACCACTCCCAGCTAACCAGTGGGCAGAGCTGAGAGGATACTACAATCCCATTGAAAAAACATCTGGCATGCGTGTTACTAAGCTGAAGCTCAGGGGGTTTAAGAGACTAGCCCAAAGTCACAGGCTATGAAAGTTACAGAGACAAGACTTCAGCCAAGAATTCTCTCAGTCCACTGCTCTCCTCCTTCAGCCTCTCCACCAAACTCATACCCCAACACACACATTGTTCCGTACAATACAGAGCAACAGACAAAAATGTGAAAGAACCATACAGCAGGTGGGGTTTCGAGAGTGAGAAAGACTCCAAAGGTTTTTTATCTTGACTCTGCCATTTGTTAGCTGTGTGACTTTAGTCTAGTTATTCAACCTCTCTGAGCACCAGTTTGTCTGTAAAATGGGGATAATGTCTCCCAGCTCACAGGATACAATGAAGTGAGTAAATGTAAAGTGGCTGACAAGGGACAGGCCGGCACAGGGTAGATGCTTGCCACACATTCATTCCACCTTCGCCCTCTCTCCTATAACAAAGAGGCGATGACCTCAATGGAGTGTTTACTTGGAGAGGCCAGGCTCTGCCAGGAGGAAGAGGGGGCTGGGCTGGGCCAAGGGTCAGGAGGAGGGAGAGGCTCTGGCCTCCAGATGTGTTCAGCAGCTGGGTCCACTCCATGAAGGCCTCCCCTGGGCCCAGGGCCATCCTAGTCTCCCTCTGAGAGGGGAAGGGCCTGGAAGGAAGAAGTATTCATTTTGCAGCTGAATGGCCCTTATAGCCTCTTAAGAAATAGAGGCTGGCTTTTTTCTCCTGTGAGATAATCACTATGTACACTCCACATGGAAGCAAATTGTATCCTGTCCTCTGATGCCAAAAATGAGTTATTGTGGCCAGCGGGTGCATTTTCTAGATGATGAGGACTGAAATCCAGTCATTTAACTAGAACATGGAAATGTACAAGGGAAGTTTTTCCCTTTTCTCTGGCTCAGGTAAGAGGGGAGCTCATGGCTATATCCCCGGAGAGCTGTCAACTGAAGGAGGCCAGGACGCCTCTGGGAGAGCCACTTCCTGTGCACGTGCTGCCAACTGGAGGAGCCCAGGACGCCTCTGGGAGAGCCACTTCCTGTGCACGTGCTGCCAACTGGAGGAGCCCAGGACGCCTCTGAGAGAGCCACTTCCTGCGCACGTGCTGCCAACTGGAGGCGCCCAGGACGCCTCTGAGAGAGCCGCTTCCTGCGCACGTGCTGCCAACTGGAGGAGCCCAGGACGCCTCTGAGAGAGCCACTTCCTGCGCACGTGCTGCCAACTGGAGGAGCCCAGGACGCCTCTGGGAGACCCACTTCCTGTGCACGTGCTGCCAACTGGAGGAGCCCAAGAGCCTCTGGGAGACCCACTTCCTGTGCACGTGCTGCCAACTGGAGGAGCCCAGGACGCCTCTGAGAGAGCCACTTCCTGTGCACGTGCTGCCAACTGGAGGAGCCCAGGACGCCTCTGGGAGACCCACTTCCTGTGCACGTGCTGCCAACTGGAGGAGCCCAGGATGCCTCTGGGAGACCCACTTCCTGTGCACGTGCTGCCAACTGGAGGAGCCCAGGACGCCTCTGAGAGAGCCACTTCCTGTGCACGTGCTGCCAACTGGAGGAGCCCAGGACGACTCTGGGAGACCCACTTCCTGTGCACGTGCTGCCAACTGGAGGAGCCCAGGACGCCTCTGGGAGCGCCACTTCCTGTGCACGTGCTGCCAACTGGAGGAGCCCAGGATGCCTCTGGGAGCGCCACTTCCTGTGCACGTGCTGCCAACTGGAGGAGCCCAGGACGCCTCTGGGAGAGCCACTTCCTGTGCACGTGCTGCCAACTGGAGGAGCCCAGGACGCCCCTGGGAGAGCCACTTCCTGTGCACGTGCTGCCAGAGGAAGGCTGGTGTTTTCAGTCTTATGTGGGCCCCTAGCTCTGTGGCCTGGGACAAGTCACCTTTCTTCTCTAGGCTCAGTGTCTTCTTCCATGAAATGTGGGTATCAACCAGACTCACATCCTGGAATCCTTATGAGGATGAGGACAAGAGAACACAGGGGCTCTGCAGGTGGCATGCCACTCTAATGAACATCGGACACTATTATCAGCACCTCTGTTGCATTTGCTCATAACATGCTGGGTCCACGAGCAACAGCTGATCACCTGGCCCTCCACCGTCTCTGAGCCAGCCCTGCTTTCCCAAGCCCAGGGCTGGCCACACAGGAGGGACACAGTGCATGTTCCCACATGAGGGAGCAGAAGTGAATCTGCCCAGAATCCTGAAAAGCTTGCCAGGGTGGGTAGTAATTACTGATAGACTCTACCTTTCAGTTTCCTCTTCTGTAAAACGAAGGGCTAGGAACTTTTGCTATTAGCTGGAGAACTCTTTCTCCAAATGAAGTGTTACTCAGAACTTCAAAATGTAAAACGGGCATTGTGAGAGCTGTCTGCATTTGAGTCGAGAAGAAAGCTGGGAGTACCTTTGAGCATGGTCCTGGGACTGCACTGTGAAACCCAATTTGAGAACCTCTGGTATAAGCAAAATGCCAGAAATCTGTGTCCTGGCCAGCTAAGCCACTAACTCACTGGGGACCCTCAGGCAGATCCCTCCTTCTCCTTCCACAGGAGGTGTCTGGGCTAAAGGCCCACCATCTATCTCTGCCATTTCACGGTCTGCCCAGGACACGGAGTTCTCACTGGTTTTCCGGACTTCTGAGATGCAGCCACTCAAGAAATTCCCAGCACAGAGAAGCTGGACCACACGTCTTCTCTCGTAGGTGCTCTCTGATTGCCGAGTCCACCGGGTCCAGGCCTCCAGGGACCCAGGAATTCCTGAGGGTTTACCTCTGAATTCTTTGACCCCCTCCAGTACAGCCAGGTGCAGCAGGGGTGCAGGACAGAGGGCTGGCTCCCTGCCCCATTCCACAGGCTGGAGCTCACAGCTCAGAGCACAGCGGTGCTTAGGAGGGAGGGCCCTGCAGCCAAGTGACCTACATTTGAATCCTGGCTCCACCTCACCTAGGCCCACCAGGATGAGTCACCAAACCACTGTGGGACTCAGTTCCCTCTATCTGTGACAAGACCTTGGGAGGATGCTGTTGCCCCTTCTCACTTCCTTCAGGTCTTTTCTCAAAAGTGAGCTCTCAGTGAGACCCTTCCCAAGAGCATGTCATTCCCAGGTATATGTCATTATCAACCACACCATACATTTTACTTACCTGGTTTGTACCTTCTCCTCTACTAGACTGCCAGCGCCAGGAAGGCAGGGTCTGTCTCTTCTGTTCACTGCTCTGTCAGCAATGACTAACCCAGTTCTTGGCACCTGGTAACTTGAAGATTGTACCTGCCAGTGGGTCTAGGGCAGTGGTGTGCCAGCAAACGGTTAACCAGCTCACCGAGGGAGGCACGGAGAGCCCTGGTTTGCCATGTCTGCCAATTTCCAGGGTGAAAATATTCCTGTCACGGCTGACTTCAAGGTGCCAATGTGGCATCACTGAGTATGAAATTGGGCTAGTTAAACCGCAATGGAAAGAAGATGACAAAAAAGGAGAGGTCACCAAGGCAGGCAGACAGACTGACAATGGCAGGCTATGTAAACTGTGTGCCTTTACCACTCCCCTCCGAGCAACACCTCCCAGGTCCTGTCTGGCGCTCACTCTGGCTGTGCAGTGGCATCGTCCAAGGTGTGTGTCATGAAGACACGCCCCTGGGGACACCAGTGTTTGAGAACAGGCGCTCTAGCTTGGGCGCCGACAAGTAGGACAAAGCCGCACCATCCCATATAGTAGCTGCTAGTCGCAGTGACTATTGACATTCAGATTAATTAAAAATAAATCAAATTGAAAAATTCAGTTCATCTATCTTCTATATCTTGAAAGAAGTATAGGTTAAACAGGTGTATGCGTTTGTCAAAATTGATTGTATAGTTAAAGATCTGTGTGTTTCACTTTATGTAAATGATATTTTAATACAATACTTTCTTAGAAAAAAAATTAAAATTTTTAAATTAGACTAAACATATTTTGAGTGCTCCCTAGCCACATGTGGCTGGTGGCTACCATACTAAATAGCACAGATTACAGATCATTTCCATCACTGCAAAAAAAAAAAAAATTCTGTTGGATAGCAATGGGGGAATATCGATCAGCCCTAGAAGTAAAGAATCATACTGAAACCCCACACCTAGGAGTTCCTGGCTGGGAAGCACAGGGACTGCAGAAGGTCACAATCTGTAGTCACCCCAGGGACTTTCTCTCCACCCTGAGCACATGCTGAATGCTGAACCCTGGGTTCCAAGCCAGCTCTCCTGCCAACACACAGAGCCTCTTGGGCAAGCCGCTCAGTCTCCTCAACCATGAAATGGGGACTCCTCCCCTCTGCCCAGCTCTGTCCTGCCTCCTTCCTTCTATCAGGGAGCAGATCAAAGTCAAGTGGGAGTGGACATGTTGGGATGGCGCCTTCCCAACAGTCTGAGGATGGGAGGGTATGGATCCGGTACCCATGGATGCTACACATCACCCAACGCAAGTCTAGCCAGACGCGAAGTCTGTTCCTGGAGCAGGTTTCTGTCCTGAATCCCTGCAGCCTTCCTGTTCTGCTGGGTCGGAGTGGACACGTGCGTGAGTGGCTCATCTGCTTCAAGCTCTTTGGGACAGCTTCCCACCTCCCCCGAGATGGCCCCTGAGCTGGCAAGCCTTTCCTGAAGCCCCAAGATTCTGTCCTGTCCCATCGGTTCATCTGACCCCTTTTCTGGCTCATCACTAACAACAAGAGCCAACATTTATTAAGTGCTCGCTATGAGCCAAACATTTTACATTCGTTATATCCTGCCATCCTTATAATTACAAGGAATAGACACAACTATTATCCCCATTTACTGATGCAACTGTGCTTGTCCAAAGTCACTTTAGTGGAGGAACTGGGATCCGAGCTCAGATCTGACATCAGGATCTCTGCTCCACATGCTTTACTGCCAGATCACACTGGCTGTGCTCAAGGGCAGAGCCTTTGTCTCGTTCCTCCTCGTTTTTCCAGGGCTTCCCGTTAGGCCTAATACAGTATTCATAAATATTTATTAAATACGTAAATGAGTGAAGGAATAAGACAGGGTGATTGTCACTTCCCCTCAAAGCCTCCAAAAGCCCCCTTGATGCTCCCAGATCAAAACCCTTGTCCACCTCCTCATGGGATCTGCAGAATGAGTTTCCAACCAGTCAGATCCAACCTGGGCAGAAAGCCGGGAGAGGAAACGTCTGCTTCCCGTGGGCCCAACTTTCCCTACATGTGTTCCTGACACAAAAAAGACTTTCATGAAAGCACTGCTTGCCAGGGCAGGAAAGGACCCTTGGGTCCACTAAACTCCAGTCTCTCATTTCACAGACCACAGCCAAGAAGGGGGAAGTGACTTATCCAAGGTCACACAGTAAGGTCACCCAATGACCAATATATACTGTAAGCTTTCTGTTGGAAGTAGAAGTGGGGGTGGGAAGTGGAAGGGTAGGACGTGGCGCTGCCCCCTCTCCAGCGGGAGTGTCTCGGTCGGGCAGGCCCCACCCAGGGAAGTACCCACCCACCACCGGGGTTCTGAGTTCTATATTCCTCTGCCCATCCAGGGAGGGGTGATGGAGCTCAAAGTACAGGCCCAACAGATGGTTTCTATTTGCAGCCATGAGCCTGCTCTTGCCAGACTCCTGACCTATTTTGAGGAACTAAGGGCCCCGCTGGCTCACGAATGGCCTCCCACTCACACCCCTTAACCCACATTTTGGCAGAAGATCAGATGGATGGTGCAGGCCAGTGGAGAGGAGGAGGAGGAGGAGAGGAAAACCTTTGAAAATGAGGCTGAGGTGGATGTCAGCAAGCTTGAACCCTGGGGAAGGACTCCTGTCTCACAATCTCTCGAGGTGTTTGGGGAAATTCAGGTTCCGAGGCCCACTTTGGTACTGAAGGGTCACACTCTGGGGCTGGGCCAAGGAATCTGCATTTCCACCAAGCTCCCCAGTGCACTGTCTGTGGACCAACAACACTGGCATTATCTGTGGCATTATCTGGGAGCGAGTCAGAAATGCGGATCCTGGGCCCCACCTGGGACGGAAGCAGAACCCACAGGTAACAAGACCCCCAGTGGTCGCAGATATGGTAGCTGAAAACCACTGCTCTCCAATGCTTCTCAAATCTGTGCACGCATGAGTCACCAGGGAGCCTGCTAACACAGGTCACTGTGGGGTGGGCCTGAGAATGTGTATTTCTAATAAGGTGCCCCGTGATGCTGAAGCCACTTGACCCCTAATCTGTTCTTCAAGGAGCACTGTGCCATCTGAAGCCTTATCTCTGTGACCTGTCCTAAGTCCCTTTACCTCTCTGAGTCTCAGTGTCTCCATCTATAAAATGGATATATAATTCATACCTTTTCCCTAGGATAGTTGAGGTTCCAATGAAATAACAAGGTGTGTGAAAGTAACTGAAAGTGTTTTATGAATGACTATGCAAACATTATATAAATCAATTTGATTAATTAACAGTTAGAAAGGCCTGTAGGTGATCTCCCATGCCCCTGACAGTCTAGTCTCCCTGCCTGGCAGCACGTCTGACGGTGGGCGCGCTGGGCCGCACAGCCCTCGGGCTTCGCTCTGCTTTCCTAGACTGCCAGGTACAAGGCTAGGCGTGCAGTAAGCACTCAGCCAGGGCTGGTAGAGTTCAACCCCGGACTTCTGGTTCTCAGCCTGGCTCTCTTTCCATTGTAGTCTCTCTCGGTAACGTAAGGCTAAGCAACTTGAAAAAAAAAAAAGGAAATAAAAAAGGTTGTTTGATAGTTGAGGCAAAAGGCTGAGCACAGGAGCCATCAGCCCCAAGGCCCCTCACCTGGGAAATGCCTGCCTGGCTCTCAGGGTCATTTCAAATCCCAAGTTCAGGAGTGCCCGACCCAGCCCCCGACACCCAGCGCCCTCATTGCAGTGGACCCTCCCCATGCCAGAGCTCACATGGTCACAGTCATGGTCATGGCCATGGCCATGGGCTAGCACAGCCTGATGCTGTCCCCTGTCAGTGAAACCCCCTGAAACAACACGCCGATGTGCTGGCCAGGAGCGAGCAATCCCAGCCGGGTCCTGCTGAGGAGCCCCCCTAATTGGTCCATGTCACCCGGAGACTCACCACCATCTCACAGCCCAGGACTTTGGCTCCCTGTCACCTGGCAATACAGAGAAAAGTTGGGTTGATAAACCGTCCCCAGAGGGACACTGTAACTCGGCCTGGGCCTCTGCCTTCCCCAGAGATAATTTATCTCCATTGCAATGAGCGGAAGGCCCAGGAGAGAAGGGAGGTTTGCGTGCTATGTTGTAGCTTGTCTGTTCAGACACAGAGGAAGCCTCCTATCCCTCCGTGCTCCACATGAGAAAGAAAAAAAAATGAAAAAATTTATATTACTGTTAATCATCTTGAGTATAAAACAGAGTAGGGTATCAACTTGCCCACCGAGCAGCAGACACCAGCCACCTGCACAGAACTTATCTGGAAACAAACTGTGTCACCCACCTAGCACCGTCCCCAAGGGATGTATGTGTGTGGTGTGTGGGGTATACATAGTCTGTGTGTGTGTGTGTGTGTGTGTGTGTGTGTGTGTGTGTGCGCGCGCGCGTGTACGCGCACACACACACACATGCAAGAGTCACCTTTTCCTCCTGGATTTGCTAACAATTCAAGGGGCCTCATCAGCAGAGGGTTTAAAAACCACGGCAGAAACGTTTTGATTAAAGCGCATGTCACTGAGAAAATAACATGGCTTTTATTTGGAAAACCTTCTGACTGATGATTGTCTCATGATGTTCTAAAGACTCTATTAATTTAGGACAAGCAAGGACAGGGGAACCTGCCTGCATCTTTGGTGGACAATTGCCCTAGGATAGCCTCTGTTTCCCAAACTCACCAGGGACGCAGCCTTAATGGGTGGCCGTGCTGTGTCCCACGTGACCGCCAGCTCTGCTCCAGTAGGAGTGACCCACACTCGGTGGTGACTGGCTCAGCCACACAGATGCTCCCTCGGAGCATGTAAATGGGAGCAGTGTCGAGCCCTCGGCTGGCAGCAGAAGCCACAGCTGAGAGGAAGGCCTGGAGAGGACAGAGCGAAGTGTGAAGGGGATTGTTCTTACTTTTCAGACATGTTAGCAGACTTAGCTCTTGAACTTACTACTTGTGACCCTTCCTCTCTTTCTCTAAACAGTGTCCATATGCCCAGAGAGGGTTTAGGACTGTAAAAGCAGGAATCCAAAACAGGATTTTGCAGCTCCACAATCGTCTTAACAGCAAGACTTTAAAGGCTTTCCTCAGCTCCCAAGTGCCTCTGTCAGCAAACATGGAGTCTTGTCTGGCTGATAGTAGCAGAGAGGTCCTGACCCAGCACCCAGGGAATGGGGAGAGCCCACTCCTCAAGGATAGAAAGACGGAGAATGAGGAGGGAAACGGAGAGGGAAGGGCATGTTCAGGTACATATCCTGGTGTCCCATACTTTGGGCTCAAATCTTAGGCAGACATGTGCTCGGTAGGTGGAGGGTGGGGTCAATGGTAGAGGGTGGCAGGGTTTCTCTCTAATTTCTTGGTTGGGATTCTAGAAGGAGACAGACCACTATTCAGGATGGCCCAGGGTCAAATAAGAGGTGGCCTTGCAAAATTAAGATGGCCGTAGCAACTGGCCAGACAGAGAGGGCCGGACGTGCGCTCTCAAGCCTTCTTTACCTCTTGCCTAGTAGAGAGAACCCAGCCACTCCTGCTCACCAGAGGGAGGACATGGATGATCTAAGAAGCTTCGGGCCACCAAGAGGTTGCCATGGTGAGGGGCAAGCCAACTGCATCAGAGGCTCTGGACAGTCTAGGCCTGGGGTAAGATGACTAGTGAGACAAAGGCCCCGCTGGGGATGAACCCTGCTATCGGGGCCAAGACAAAATGGACCATAAGTCTCAGCTCCAGACTTCAGTGGCAGATGCCCAAAGAATGCCCTGAGATGGGACGGACTAACCACACCTCAGTGCACGACAGCTAGAACATATCTAAGGACCAGCACAGAGCCAGAGGTCCCTCTGCCCCTGACACCTGAGGGCACTTAGGCCCCGGCTAGCTATATCCTTAGATGCCATTTTGAGAAAATGCCAGAGAAAGGGGAGCAGCTCTGAAAGATGAGCCTTTTGGCGTCATTCAAGCAGAAGCCAAATTACCCCAGAGGCCGAGCCTGTACATCACAGGACTATTTAAATTACTGAACCAGACTGACGCCAGTGGATGAGGCTGACTGTTTTATCACCGTGACCTTGCGAGGTGGGGCTCCTGAATGAGAACAGATTAGCTTCAGAGAAAGCAAAGACACGCATCTCCTTTGCGCATTCAGTGGTCAGGGCCGCCTACAAGGCCATGAAAGCTGGCCACTGCATAGCTTAGCTTGACCACATGAATAGTGCGCCATGGAGTTATGCAACAGGGGTAGGAGGGAGGGTGTGTGCAAGTCCCTTTACCGTGAAGTGCTGCTGAGGCAGGAGGTAGAGTGGGAGAGCTTCATCACCATCCCAGAGGCCAGGCCTGAGCAGACAAGACAAACAGGGGGGTCCCGCACACTGGTAGCTCGGAAATGCCATTTCGGCCTCTGAAACCTGCTCATGTGGCTGTCCCTGGGAGCCTGAGAGACCTGCCTGATGGTCACTCTCTTGTCTCCCATTACTAATGGTCAACTGAGAAAGTCCGTTTCTAGCAACCAAGAGAACCCACTTGAGTCACAGGGAGGGACATGTGGCCTTCCCACGGCCTGTGCCCTGAGCCATTCCAGAAGCTGGTCTACACTGGCAAGCAGAAGCGACTCACTCCTCGCACAGGTGTATCAGGACTTTCTCCAGTGTGTTTGCTGGTGTCAAAGGCTAATAAATTGGCCCCAGTGCATCTCTGACCACTGTGTTCTTGGGGACTCACCCACCCTGAGCATCTGCAGTGTCTCCAGGCCACAGCTCTCAGTGGGCACTTGGTGTACACTTGATGGTCTGATTGCTTTTCTCTCTCTTTTTAAATGTTACTTTATTGATTTCAGAGAGAGGAAGGGAGAGAGAGAGAGAGTGACAAAAACATTAATCTGTTTCCCTATGTGCCCTGACCGGGGATCAAATCGGCAACTTCTGCATATCAGGATGATATTCTAACCAACCAAGCTATCTGGCCAGAGGTGACTGGTTCTCTTTATATGTAAAAGAAGTCTCTAGAAGGCTGTAAGGAAGGCCTGCATGCCAGCTTTAAAAGCTGGAAAGAGCAGGAACTCTAAAATTAGACAGGCCTGGGTCAAAATACCACCACTCACTATGTACCCTACATACTCTGGACAGGTTCAGTTATTTTTTGAAACTTGCATTCTCATCCATAAAAATGGAGAGTAACAATGCCTATTCCTCGGGCAGTTTCCACCTTCCTGGTCTCCCTCAGAGTGCACTGTATACCCTGTCAATAATCAATTACTGGGTATGACTGGACTGGCTTTTTCGAAGTGAAGCATAACTTCAGAGCTGTTTCAGGACTCTGTCCTCTGGGTGTCCCCCAGGGGCAGTGGGACGAGTGCCCGGGTGGGGGAGGTACGCCAATGCTACTGACAGGCTACGTGGAGGCCATTCCCACCTCGCCCACCGTTTCCACTGCAGGAGGGCCCTGCGATCCAGTTCTGTGCTGAGGGACTTCTGAGAAAGTTTTTCTTTCATATTAATAAAAGGAAACACAAAAGAAAATCTCTTTCTTGATATACAGGCTGATGCACTGCTTCCTGCCTTTGTTTGCATTTGAAAATGTAAAGCCCAGGGCTATGGCAGCCATCTTGGCTCCATGAGATGACAAGTCCATGATCAAAAGCCAACAGGATGAAGAGGCAGACCAGTAGGACAGAAACAGTCTAGGTCCTTAATGACACTGTTGAGCCACAAAACCAATCCTAAGAACCTTCTCTCCAGGCCTCTTGCTCAATAAACCATAACTATGAGTCATTCTTGGTTGATCTTTTTGTTGCTATTGTTACTTGTAGCCAAAAGGATAGAGGATGAAGAAGAAAGGGCAGGAGATAGCAGATGTCTGAGTCTCTGGATACTACCTGTGATCTACCTCTTGAGGTCTCCATGTCTCAGAGGCTCTGGCCCCACAGCCAGGAACCTAGAAATTATCAGGAGGCTCAGATACCACCCAGCTCTGCCCATGCCCAGCAGGCTTGCCCTGCAGGAGGGCAAAGAAACCCTGAGGCCCCTCCATTCCCTTTCCTCTCATCTCTCAGCAGAGTTCCTCAGGGTGGGCTGATGCAGCTGCCTCTGCCTCTGGTGCAGCCGCTGGAAGAGTTGCATAGCTCAGGGGGTAACAATGATGGCCATTGGGGGGAAAAAGCAATAATCAGATTAATACTATAATACTAAAATACAATAATCAGACCGTTGCTACACAACCACCCACACAGCACCTCCCAGGTCCAGCAACACTATTGAGATTTCTCCCTTCCTCCACTTTTTTCTTCATTTCACTAAAGGCTGTCATTATGATAAAAACCATAAGGAGATGAAAATGAGGTCATGTATGTAAAACATCTGGCACAGGGCCTGGTGGGCAATGAGCAAACACCAGCACCCTTCCTTTTCCCTTCCAACATAACAGCAATGTGCACAACAAAACATGGCCATTGGGCTGCTCCCAAGGGTGGTGGTGCCTCTGTCCTTTTGGGATTCTTGCTTTTTGAAGTACTTTTTGTCCTTTCCCTCATGGCACGCGTGCGCATGCGCATGCGCACACACACCTACCCTTCTGCTGGTTCTGGGTCCACATCATGATGAGCACATTACAAAGCCCTTATAGATGCTCAGTGCTCAGCCTTTCCATACACATCATTCCCTCCCAGTCCTGGTCCCAGGCTTTGTTCTTGCTTCAGGCCCTCCTGCTTATTATGCAAATCAAAGCCAACCCACTGGCATCATCTGGCCTCTGTAGACTCACCTCTACAGATAAAGTCTCTCTACTCACCTCTCCCCTGGAGTCAGGACCACCTAGTTTGTAAGGTACCTTTATGGAAATAGCAAAAGGTACCCCTTCCTCTTGACAGATACAGCTCTGGACCAGAGCCCACAGCCCTGGAGCAGACACTCACACTGTTCATGGCAGCCATGCATGGTGCCTTTCTGATTACCTTCCAGTGTTTCTGACCTAAATTCTATTCTCACACATAGACTACAGAATTTCCAATGTGGAGAAGCCCAGCTTAGGGGGCAACAACTTTACAAAACACCACGACCTACTCAGTACTCCCCAGCACAATCCACGACTCCCTTGGTACCTCCTTGTAGGCCCCACCCCTTAGGCTCTTCCCCATCAATGTTAGTTAAAGTCACAGCACCTCTGCTGCCCAGTCCCAGTGCATTCCTCCCTGCCCTGTCTGGAGGGACACACAGCTGTCCTTGGAGACATGTGAATCTCTCCTTCTCCTTCTTATTCCACCCGGGTTAGAGGCCTTAGTCCTCAGAGCTACCCAATGAGGTAGATGCCATTATCCTCCCCTAATTACAGGAGAGGAAACTGAGGCACAGAGGTTAAGTAACTTGTCCAAAGTCACCTAGGGGAGAGGCAAAGGAGGGATTCAAACCCAGGCTTTCCAGCACCACTGAATGTGCACTAACCAAGCAGACTATAGGGCTTTTAGGGGAACTAAATGACATAAAGCATGCTTGGCACACAGAAGACACTCACTATATGGCCATTATGTAACTGTATCATTATTGTTGAACCTTTATCACCATTATCACTCATTGTGCAAAGTGCCCAAGAAAATCAAGCTGCCTTTCTTCCCTTTTATCCCTCTCTTCCTCCCACTAGTGCTGATGTGGCTGTTTTGGTGGTAGGAGTCTTGGCACTCTTTATAAAAGGTTTCCTGATGGGTTCACAGTTGCGGGGCAGGGAGAGAAGATTTGGGGTACAGAGGAGAGGGTGAATAAATCTCTTTGGCACAGAAAACTAATTGAACTGGTGGTCGATCATAACACAGCAAATCATGTTAGCTACAATAGGAGGGGGCTGGGACATGAGGGTAAGGAGGGGGATCTGGGGCAGAAAGAAATTCATCCCCAGGAGTCTGGGATGGAGAAGCAAATGAAAGAAGACCAGGGTGCCCCTGCAAGATTCAGCTAAGCAAATGACAACTGAATTGCCTAATACAATCCCTGAGGCACAGTAAAATGCCACTTCCTCCAGGAAGCCTTTCTAGATATTCCAGTAGAATCAACTCCTTCCTCCCCTCTGCTCTCAGAGCACTTTATATTTCAAGCCCAGGCCTGACCATATTATATCTACTTAGTTTCAGATTCACAGCACAGAGGCTGAGTGTCTTTGTGCTTCTGAGACTATAGTTCTGAGTCTCTGAGGCTCAGAGAAGTGATGTCGCTTGCTGGGGGTCACAGAGCAAGGAAATGGCCCAGCCACTTCTGAGACTATAGGCTTCTGGAGAGCAGGGACCAGGTTTATAACATGTGCATGGACAGCAGAGGCTTAATGAATGCTTGCTGGGTGAATAGTAAATGAACGAGACACAGGTTGCACCTCCTTTGGTCCTCACTTTTTGGTGACCTCATCATTATACAGCAACTGTGTGGTTGGTGAGACCTCAGAGCCAGCCTGGGAGGTAGACAACAGGATTGTCCTGCTGAAAGTGACAGGACAATAAGAGAGACTGCCACTCCTTTCCACCTACAACAAGGTTCTGCCTCACCAGGACCCTGCGAGGTCACTCGCCAGGCCACTTCTCCTTCCCTGGTCCTGGGTTTGGCCAGCACCCAGTCATCCCCTCAGGAAGGCCTCGGCCCAGGTCTGTCCAGGCCCTTCTTCCTCCTGCTGCCAGGCAGATGAAGAGCAGACTTCCCACAGTGCCTCCCATCAAACCGTCATCACGGGTCTCCTCTCCAGCTAGCTCTGCAAGCTGCAGCCAGACGCACCTCATTGTCCCAGGCACAGGGTTACTCCCCTTCGGAAATGCTCTAGATCATGACTGATGGTGGTCACACAACCACATGCAGGTGTTGAAACACACGATCTTGTACACTCAAAAGGATGGCTTTTGCTGCATGTGAATTACACAATAAACCTGACTTCTAAAAATCCCCTAAAGATATGTGTTGTTCTGGTCCTTGATAAAGAAAGTTGCATAAAAGAAACTGTGGAGCCTGACCTGTGGTGGCGCAGTGGATAAAGCGTCAACCTGGAAATGCTGAGGTCACTGGTTCAAAACCCTGGGCTTGCCTGGTCAAGGCACATATGGGAGTTGATGCTTCCAGCTCCTCCCCCCTTCTCTCTCTCTTTGTCTCTCTATCCTCTCTCTTCCTCTCTAAAAATGAATAAATAAATTTTAAAAAAAAATTAAAAAAAAAAAAAAAAAGAAACTGTGGAAAGTTTCCAGTTTAGACACTTCCAAACCCTGTTTGGTGACCCGGGGAGACCTGGGTCCCTTTACCCACACAGTGGCACGCTCTGAACACCCACCGCAAAGGAGCCTCAGTGGAGCACAGAGAAAGGGTCCCTAGGCAGGCTGCCACTTGTCCTATAGCTTGTCCTGTAGTGTTCCCACTCTGGGTCAGGTGTGGCCTTTAGTCACCAGCATTGAAGTTAAAAAGGACCTCCCAGCCCCACTCCAGATCCACTGATTCAGAATCTCTGAGGGGTGGACCCCGAAGCCTGCCAATCTGGTGTTTAAAAAGTCCCGGAAGTGATTCCCATGCACAACTAATATCTGAGATACATCGTCTATGGGTTTCAGGCCCTAGAGCAGGGGTCTCAAACTCGCAGCCCGCCGAACAATTTTGTGCGGCCCGCAGACTAACCCACGAAGTTCAAAATATTTTGGATAAAATTAAGTAAGCCTAGGGGCCTACTTGTATTTTTTCATTTCTCTAGCATCCTAGCTAGATATTAGCTTAGTTAACAGCAGTTGTGATGTGAACTACAGTTTCTGGTTGTTCTGTGACACTGAGTAAACTGCATGTACAATTGTGCTTGTTGTACTGATTTTTTTTTGTTTTCAACTGCAGTGAGAAAAGTGTTGCGTAACAGTTGCCTTTTGTAGACCTAGTGCGGCCCACCGAATGGCTGTGATCTTGCTCTGCGGCCCACATGCTGAGTTGAGTTTGAGACCCCTGCCCTAGAGACAGCAGTTCCTTGTATGAGCTCCAGGCTGGAGAAAACACTGAATGGTACCTTTCCAAGACTCTGATGATTCGTTATTATCTGTGTTACAAACTGTGTTCACTGTTGATTCTGATATCTTACCCCGGTAGGGTGCTTCAAGCTTCAGAGCACCCTGACATGGATTCCTTCTTCTAAGCCAGGCAGCTGGCTGTTCTTTCATCCCCATTTATCAAATGAGGAAAGGGAATCAGAGAGAGGTTAGGTCACCTGCCAAGATGGGGAAGGGGCAGAACCTGCGACCCTGGTCCTTGCAATCCCTCTCTCCTTGCTTCCATTAGGCCCCCCCCCAAGAGCTCAAAATCCTCCTTCCTGCTAGAGGCTGAACCAAGGAGGGCTGGGCAGTGGGTGGAAACAGAAGGAGTTCCCTCTCAATTCAGCCTCAAGAACCCGGTTTGTGCTCCCTGAGCCCAAGGGCAGAGTGGCCGCTGAGATCTGCCACACAGGCAGTGGGGGTGCGGCTGCTCAAAGCACCCGCCTCCAACCTCACTCTCAACAAGTGGCACAACCTGGGGTTAGTTGCCTGGAGCTATGATCTGGCATGCAGTCATTGCACCAGCTCCTGGGTGCTGGATGGAGAACCCAGCAGGATTTCCAAAGCAAAGGGAGCTGCAGGCTGCCCTTCCCACCAGGAGTCCACCCCACTGCCTGAGACAACTCCTGAACATTCTCCAGGACGATCTCAGTCCACACCACGGCTGGGAGAGGCTGGCCTCACCCGCTTCTGTCCCTTTGGGGTGGGACAGGGTGGGGCTGAGGGGGGTTGTGGTTGGGGAGGGCTGGAGGTCGCTCATGTCAGCTTGTACACGTTAGACACTCCCCGGGGTTCCCTCATGACCTTCCAACGATGTGCAAAGGGCCCACAGCCTCGCTCCAGCTGCTTCAACTCTGACCCCAGTTCTGCTGCTCTGGCAAGTCTCGGGGCCTCAACTTCAGAGGCAGTACAGGGTGGAGGTGAAAGAGCTGGGCCATTTCCTTGCAGTGTGACCCTAAACAAGCAACATCACTTCTCTGAGCCTCAGTTTCCTCATCCATAAGATGAAGATGATGTTAATAGTGCCTACTGCACAGGGTTCATGTGAAGATTAGATTCAATAAAGTATACAAAGCACCCGACAAATTTTACAAATTCTAGCTGTTGTTACAACCACTACCATCCTCAGTTTCCCAGTATCTTAAATGGGAACAATCTTTATCACTGCCCTGCTTACCCCACAGGGGTGTTGTGAGAGAAGGTAAACAACACTGTAAACTCCATGAGGACAGTGCCTTTGTTGGCCTGTTCTCCTGACGCATCCTTATGATTTAAAATGGTGCTTGTCATAGCAGGTACTCAGCAGATATAAATGGATGGATGGATGGATGGATGGATGGATGGACAGATGGGTGGGTGGGTGGATGGATGGAAGGATGGATGGATGGATGGATGGAGTGTGGGGATAAATCTTATGACTCTGAAGGGACTCCATAGGGGTGAGCTGCTTTTATTTCTTTTCTTTTCTTTTTTTTTTCTGAAGCTGGAAACGGGGAGAGACAGTCAGACTCCCGCATGCGCCTGACCGGGATCCACCCGGCACGCCCACCAGGGGGCGACGCTCTGCCCACCAGGGGGCAATGCTCTGACCCTCCGGGGCGTCCCTCTGCTGCGACCAGAGCTACTCTAGTGCCTGGGGCAGAGGCCAAGGAGCCATCCCCAGTGCCCGGGCCATCTTTGCTCCAATGGAGCCTTGGCTGTGGGAGGGGAAGAGAGAGACAGAGAGGAAGGAGGGGGGGTGGAGAAGCAAATGGGCGCTTCTCCTATGTGCCCTGGCCGGGAATCGAACCCGGGTCCCCCGCACGCCAGGCAGATGCTCTACCGCTGAGCCAACCGGCCAGGGCCTGCTTTTATTTCTAATGAGTAGTCAGTGATGTCCAATGACAGAGTAGATGGTGTTGAGAAGTGGTGAGTTCCCTATCACTGGAGGCCATTAAAGAAATCAGAAGGTCGCCTGGCACAGGTGTCAGAGATGGAACTCACATAACAGATTCACCTTGAGAGTCCTTCCAACTCAGAGTGAAGGACAGGCTCATTATTCCATCCGATCCTTCCTGCCAACAACAGCCCTCCATCAGGTCTTCCCTAGTCAACTCACACTCACGTGGATGGAGAACCAACCGTAGCACCCTCATAGAGCGGTCACATTCTCCACCAAGATGGACAGTCTCAAAAGCACACTAATGTCCACACACATTTACTCCACTCTGCTCACACAGCCACTCTGCAAACAGGTGTCACTTCATCACCACTGAAGCAGTAGCAGCTGATACACTGAGCTCTCTCCCTACAAACTAGGCTGTGGGCTAAGTTCTCCTCCCACTTGGTCTCACTGAATTTTTATTCTTAACAGGAAGAGCTCATTACCCCTGTTTTAAAGGTGGAAAACCAAGGTTCAGAAGGTGAAACAACTTGCCCAAGGTCACAGGGCTGGCTGGAGCAGAGTTGGACTTTGAACTAGCTCTGTCTTGCTCCAAAGCCTGTCCTCTTGAGCCACACTTCCTCCCAAACACAAACCAACAACCAAACCGAAATGAGCCCAACTGGTTCTCACGAGGTTGCTTCCAGCCCAACCATCATCCCAATCTTTAGGGATGGTGGAACCAATTGGGCTGCCTGACAACTGGGCAAGGCAGAGTCAAGAGGTCAAAGGCACATTCTCACCTCAGGTGTATGTGCACCGCTCTTGCTAATGTGAATGAACCTCAGCCAACTGTGGACTCCTGCTCACGAATGGTTCTAACACACCTTCATAGTCCGTCTTTGCTACTGCTTCCATCAGCCTTATATCACAGCCAAACTGGACTCTACTTGCTCACCTCTGGGTCTGGAGTGACTTCCCCTCTTATCCTGGCAAGTCCAATCAAAGGCACAAGTACAGTTCAGATGTCTTGTGCTCTGCGAAGCCTCTCTGATGCCTGTGAGGGAGAACTCGCCGCTCCCTCCTCTGTGCTGTCTCCATACCACCTGGTCCATTGCTCCAGCCCCTGCTGCACTGTTCTCTGGCCAGTTGTTTATGTGTCTCCCTCCCTCGTCAGACTGGGTCCCCTGGGGTCAGAACGGTGTCTGATTCTGTGTGAGAGTCCATCTGCGAGCATCACAAAGATTCCCAATAAGTGCTGTGGTTTCATTACTTATGGTCAGGAGGGTCCCTACATAGGGCTCTGGCAGGGTTCACAGTGGTCATAGACTTGAGAATGTTCACTGCTGATATTATCCGTCCACACGGAGCCGAGTCACAAGCCCGAATGAGCCATTAGCGAGCAGACAGGAGAACATCTGGCCTCCTTCAGAAACCAATGCTTCCTAGACAGGGAGCAGCGTGGACTCGGTGTGCACTGATCACGATGCTCCCGAGTGGAGCGCAGCCAGCAGACCGCCCTGCTTTCACCCAGCCGACTCTCCACCATGTGTTAGGGGATTTCATCACAGAGCTGGCTCCTCTCCTGACCCTGCCTGACACACGTGGTGAGAAGGCCTGGTCCGCCATGGCTGGCTGGGTGATGGCAGCGCCCCACCTCTACCCCAGGACTCAGTCTGCACTTCAAAAAAGTAAAACAAAAACACACACACAGAGACGAAACAGGAACCCCTGCTGTGTCTGCTTTGTAGGACTGGGGTAAAAGAGGAATGAACTAGTAAAAGACAAAAGGCATTGGGAAATAGAAAAATAATTTAAAAGCAAGATGCAAGGCCAGATGAGGTTAGAAGGGGATGGCGTTCTTCACTCCCTGCACCTTAAAATAACCTACAGCACCCACAGGCAAGAACTTTTCTGGGCCACGATTTCATCAGTTTTCAGGCGAGAGGCTGAACTGAATCAGTGTCCTCCAAACTTGAGTATCAACACACTTTTGTCATACAAATTACCTGAATCATATTTATTTAAGAATTTGGTTTAATTACTTTTTAAAATTTAGATATCTGCCTAAAATTCATCTTAAGCAATTTTATCCACAACATCATTTGTTTGATGTGTTGTCTACACGTTTTTCTAATACACATTAAATAAATATGCGACAATTAAACCAAACCATGTTCATCTCGGCCCCACCGAAATTGCCTTGTGCACCACTGGTGGCCCATATCCGTCCTTTGAGAAACAGAGAAAGATGGGATCCTTTGGGACCTTTCTAGCTCCAACTGTGCAAGGTTCACGTCTGCTCAGCTCCCCTGGCGACCCGCCCTGGGACAGACGCCCAGGAGAAGGTACGAAAATCACCACCCCCAGGAGCTTCCAATCTTGTCTGCAGAATAAAACGCTCTCCTGTTGCCTCAGTATATTTGACTTTGCGTTTTATTTTCAGCCTGCTCTAAGGTGTTATTATACCAAAATATATACATTACAGTGGGATAAAAATTTAGTAGGTGATGAAATTCAGACTAAAGGAAATTGAGGGTAGGAGAACTAAGGCAAGAAAAAAAAAAAAAGAGTACATAAAAGGCCTACTGGAGTTCTCAAATGCTCCCTGGAAGAATACTAAATATTGGAGCCCTGAGCTTCCTAGCAGCCCAAGTAAAAAGGGAAACATGCTTTATTCTCCTTTCATTCTCATCAGCATGTGCTGTATGTGCAATGTTCTCAACGGCATCCCTAAGATAAATATGACACAGTGGTCTCTGAGGCTGCTGACCGAGGCAGGAAGATGCTGCTCCTGGCTCCTGACAGGTGTCCCTACCTCTCCTTGAGAACCATTTCCTATCCTGATGCCACTGTGATCTTCCCCAAATGAAGCTTTGATCTTCTCACTTCCCTTTCTCAAAAATGTATAATGTTTTTCTCTGACCTCCAGAATGCAATGAAACATTTCCAGACTGTTTTCATGCATCTCTGTGAACTAGCCCCACAATATCTTTAGGGTCACATCTCTAAGAACCTCATATTTGGATCTCAATGGAACTGCTTGAGTTCAAATCTTGGCTCTACCACTTAGTAGCCACGTGACCCTGGGTAAGTTCAATAACTTTCCTGAGTCTCAATTTCCTTGCCCGTACCATGAAGAGTCCTTGTCTCCTAGGATTATTATGCGGACTGAGTGTGGCAACCCAGGAAAAGTGCTGCTCCCACGACCGACTCAGCAGTCCAGTTCTCCCACCCCGCAGTCTCACCTCTCCTGGTGGTGCTTGGCTGTGGCTTCAACCTGGCCGCCTTTCACTTTTCTCTGTTGATTGAAATCCTACCATTCATCCCTATCCAGCTGGAGGGTCATTTGAACTAGGGCCTTCCCTGACTTTCCCATTCAAAAGAACCCACTCCTCGCTCTCTTTTCTCACATTATGTAATTTATATGCAATACAGTAAATGCAATATAGTATGCAGCATTCAGTCAGCACTGGAGGGTCACCTCCTACTAGCAGGTTATGAAATCAAAGTAGTAGGTTGCTATCAGCAATTTTTTAAAAGTGAAACAGAGTATAAAGCATCAGAGTGCATGGCAGGACTTTTGGTTTTGTATATATAACATCTGTGTGTCTGTGTATGTGTGTGTGCATGTGCATGCTCTTGGTCTTGGTCACAACATAAAGTTATTTTCTTACTAAGAGTTGCAGCCAAAAAACATTTGACAGCCACAGCGCTAACTGTAGGGTCCTGGAGGGCAGGGGCCAAGCCAAGTTTACTTCTGTGTTCCCAGCACTTAGCACAGAGTCTGGCACCTAGTAGATACTCAATAAACATTTATTGAAGTGAACTGAAAATCCAGTGACCCAGAATAGTGGTTACTAAGGTATTCCAGGTGCCCAAGATTCAGCTATAAACTCCCATCTGAATAGGACCTGATACAGGACCCACCCAGCAGGATGATGGCCACTGAGTGCGGATTTCAAGATCAAGGCTGTTGGGTGTGGGTGGAAAAGAACAATATGGCTTAGTCCAGGACCTCCTTCACGACTCCACTTCCATCTTCTATAATATGGGAATAATGACGCGAACATTGTTCATCCCATAAGAAGAGAAAACAGTGAGGGAAGGACCAGAGTTCATCTGGTCCTCTTACATCAAGTTTGCTGAGAACAAACATACACCAGCACACACTTATACACATATACACGCATACACACACCCACACAAATACACTTACAGACACATCATGTGCATACTACTCTTTTTTTTAAATAATTTTATTTTTTTAATGGGGCGACATCAATAAATCAGGATACATATACTCAAAGATAACAAGTCCAGGTTATCTTGTTGTTCAATTATGTTGCATACCCATCACCCAAAGTCAGATTGTCCTCTGTCACCTTCTATCTAGTTTTCTTTGTGCCCCTCCCCCTCCCCCTTTCCCTCTCCCTCTCCCCCCTCCCCCAGTAACTACCACACTCTTATCAATGTCTCTTAGTCTCACTTTTATGTCCCACCTACATATGGAATAATGCAGTTCCTGGTTTTTTCTGATTTACTTATTTCACTTCATATAATGTTATCAAGATCCTACCATTTTGCTGTAAATGATCCGATGTCATCATTTCTTATGGCTGAGTAGTATTCCATAGTGTATATGTGCCACATCTTCTTTATCCAGTCATCTCTTCATTTCATTGGTAGGGACAGGGAGACCCAATGAGGGCAAGGGACTGCACAAGGTCACAGCATGTTACTGGCAACCTAGAAATGGGACTAGAACCAAGTCCCTTGGTTTTTAGACCAAGAGTGAGGAAGACACAAATGAGGCATTAAACAGAAAAGTGCTCAGAAACCATGGACAGTCCCTTTCCAGAGTGAGAGGTGGTGTCAAGGCCCAACTCCAGGATCTACAGAGGCAAGAGGCCACGGTTGATGACATGGCCTCCTTCCTCCCACGTTGCCTCTGGATTTCTGCCCATCCCCAGTTCCCAGCCCCCCAGGGTCCCTGTGCCAGAGAGTACCGCGTCCAGTTTTGTAAAGCTGGAGCGGACCGATGTTGTGTGAAACCATGGGCTTGGAGGCAGACAGACTGGCTGTAACTGAGTCCCAACAATCCATAAACCATCTTCTTAAGCCCCCTCTGATCCCTGTTCCCTAATCTGGTAACCAAGGTTGCTGTTCTCCACTTCCACGGTTCTTGGGAGGATTTAATGAGACAAGGTAAGTTAAGTACCTGGTAAGTCTAAAGGTTAGTTCCTTACCTTTCCCCCTCCCTTGAAACCTTTTATTTCATCCTCAGAGGTTTCTTCCAAATAAAACCAAAACACCTCTGACCATCTCCTCCTGCTTTAACACCTTCCATGTCTCTATAGTAAGAGAATAAAGTCCAAACTCCCCAGCCCAACACTCGAAACCCTTCAGAAATTTAATATCCTATTTCTTTATATCTTTAGCCCTTTTGTCCATCAATGAGATGAACCAGTCACTTGTCACCTGGGATCACAGAGTTTGCTAAGCATGAACACACACACACATATAAGCACACAATTCCACACACACACAGCACTCAGCACTCTCCCCTCACACTTGCCTGCCCCATACCTTCCTTGCAAAACCTTAGCCCCGAAAGCAGATCCACGTGGTTGGAATTAGCCTGCCTGTGAGTCAGGTTCCAGCACCACATGCACTCAGCACACCGTATAATCGCTCCTCGTGTGCTTGCCTGTCCTTCCCATGAGACCCTGAGCACCTGGGAGGCAGGCTGCAGATCTTGGGCCCCTGGATACAGCCCGGCACGGGCACATGGGGATCTCACAGATGATTTTAACATGGGATTCCCTGCGTGTGTCATGGTCCACGTGCGGACAGGTGCACTCATGGCCTGTCAGAATCATACGAGCTGCGGCCATGAAGCCTCATGTGGATTGCCCAGGGCATCCGGCAGGCAGCCGGAATCTCAATCCAGGGCAGCCACCTGATTTACAGGCATGCAGCTGGACAGCGAGGCCAGCGAGCCAGGCAGCGAGAGGCCCCGGTCGGGGCTGGGTGACCTTGAGCAAACCCTTCCCTTTCTGTTGGAGTCACAGTAAAATTCAGAAGTCTATAAATAACACTAAAAATATGGCTAAATACTTATCTGAGAGAAACTAGGACAACTGGAAAGCTTTTTCAAGCTACATGAATTCTGCCCAAGATTCTTAACTCTCCGCCCCCTAGTAAATGTATATCAGAACCTGGAGAAGCAGAGAAAAGTCATGGATGTTATTCTGTAAAGACTCCCAAGATAACTCTCATTAGTCATGGCCCCAACAGCAATGCAATTATGCCCATCGTTCTACTGTTCATGACCAAATCACAAGCCACAGTCAGCCATGGGCAGTCCAAGCCAGGACACAATGCCTAACCAACCCAAGATAGGACAAAATGTGCTCCAGTCAGAGCGAACGGCAGTGGATAAGGGGTTTCCCAGCACCAAATAGAGATGGGCTCCTGGACAGGGCTGCTGGGAGGAGAAAGTGAGCCCTCCTATCAACTAACCTATCAACTAACCAGAGGCTCTGTTAGGGGCTCCTCTGGGTGAAGGTTAGTCTTCCGTCAGGCGGTAAGCATCTAGGAGGGAGGGCTGCATATCTTCCTCCTGCTTCTCCTCTGAGCCTGGGCCGCAGCTTCTGGCTCAGCAATGGGCCAGAAAGGCTCAGAATCCCTCTCTTATTCCACAAACATCTACTGCACCAGGGCCCGAAGTGACAGAGAGGAGCAAGACCTGCCTGCATCCCTCAAGAGCCTCCCCATCCAGGGGGCATGCCTGATTCTCTGTCTACTTTGATTAGGAAGGTCAGTAGTAGTCCTGTCTCCTGGATACCTAAGACCCCCAGACAATACTACAGGTACCCCAGAGAGTTCCTGGCTGATTGGAGCCAGTGTTAGCCAGAGAGGCAAAGTTCATGACCAAAAAGTGCATTGTGAGCCAGCCGGGTAGCCCTGGAAGGTGGAGGGACCACGTCACTGGCTGTGTTGACCGTGAAGTAAGCTATCACTCCTGCTTCGGGAGGAAGGCACCGGCACCATGACACCTCGCCTCTCTCTGCTCAGAGGCCCCACTGCGAAGCACATCCCCTGTATACAGCACCCCCACCATCCCACCCTCCGGGCATCCAGTGCCTGGTAAATAAAACTCTGTGGGGGGCCAGGCCCTCACCCCACCCATCTCCCACACACAGAAGCTTTGTCTGAGCTGCTGATGCATAATGCATGGGCACAGGCCCGGACCAGCCGCGCACCCATCTTGGACAACAGGCCCGTCACTAAGAGGCTGTGAGGGGCACAGCCAGGACACAATGTGCTTCAGTCAGAACTGAGGGCAGCGGATAAAGGGCCTGCTGGGACCCTGGAACCAGCTCCTCCCCCAGTGCAGGGGTGGAGAGGAAGGCGGTTCCCAGAGGGGCCCATGAGGCAGGCTTGTGGGGGGGTGTCCTGAGATCCTCCCAGCCATTTTCCAGGGCGGTCTCAAGCCACACCCTTGACTCTCAGGCTTTGCTGCTTCTGCTTTGTGACCAGTGGAGAGTCCTTCAGGACCTCTCCTTGTCTTGGTCCCCGTGTTCCTTCTTTAAGAACGTTTCCAGCAAATGTTGCCACCTATCAGGATCTAATATGCTCCTGGGGTCTTGGTTCCTTGATCTTGGCTGGACCAGAGGCCCCTCACCAACTCACACTCATGTGTCAATGGGAAAACACACTGGGATCACACAGAATAAGACAGGGGCATCATGAATCACCTACTATGTAATTCCTAAAATAAGCTATGCACAATTTTATGTGATAAAACAGCACTCTTTTTCTTGCAAGATATTTAAGTAGAATAAATCCATATGCAACTCATTTCTACCGGCAATTTAGTGTTTGAACCACCATGCAAATACATTAACGATGTGTTCAGAGGGTCTCACTGGCACAGGTAAGCTTATTCTGGGGCCTACTCCCAGAGTTTTTGATTCAGGAGGTCTGGGCAAGAGCCCAGGAATCTGTATTTTAACAAGCATCTAAGAGATTCCAATGTAGGTGGTCCACAGATGATACTTTAAGATACAGTGGTTAATGAAAAATTATAGGTTTGAAATATGCAAATAAGTACCACATACCGGTGGTTCACTAAACAACCCACAACAAACTAAATCGATAATAATGGAGCTAAACCCTCAGCAATTTATAATTACAAAGCAGAAATGCAACAATTGAATATTAGAACCAACTCAAGATGATACTGAGAGCAAAGTGTCCTTACAATTTAGAGAGTTCTAGCAATCTACGGAGGTGCACACAGTAGGAGCTTTGCCAAGGACTGCAAAGGTACCAGCCATCTTTGTAGAATACTGATTTCAAGGCTCCAGTAAATTCTGGGGGTTACTAATTTGGATATATAAATACCATGGTTTGCTAACCCTCGTTTGATAGAGGAGGATATTTGTAAGCAGCCTTTGGTTGTGTATTAAAATTAAAATCTGTGAAATTGTGCTTCATTGTCTCTCAAAAATCCAAGGAAGGGCTTGCAATTCTGAATCTGTTCTCAATCCTTCAGGGAGAACCTTGCCCCACCAGTGGACTTGAAGACTTGTCCTTCAAGATTTACTGCATAGAGAGAAAGAAAGGGAAGCATTCTAGGGTTGAGAAGGGGAAGAAGATGAGTTCACTCTATTTTGATAAATCTCAATTTGGTAAGCCATTTTGATAAGCTGCTGCTGTCATGTAACTATTTGGAGTCCTTAATTTCTGGGCCTCAAGATCTGTTTTTTACAGATTGCTCATTTCCCTTCAAATTCTGTCCTCCTGTTCTCATAGTAATAAAGTCTCAGTTTTTAACAGGGGAAAAAAATTACATTTCCCAGACACCTTTGCAATTGAATATGTGGTCATATGATATTTATGGGCCAATAGGATATAAACAGTAATATCATGTGGCAGCTCAGGTCACCTCCAGTAAAGGAAGAGGGTGTTTTCCTATTCTCTTACCCTACCCCTCAGATAGAAACATGGAAGAGGGTGAGTCATTTTAGATGACAGAGCAGCAAGAGAGAAGGAGCCTGGGCTGTTAACCACTTTGAAAAGAAGAGCCACCTTAACACATATCTAGACTATGAGATGTGAGACAAAAATAAACTCATTTTGGGCCCTGGCCGGTTGGCTCAGCGGTGGAGCGTTGGCCTGGCGTGTGGGGGACCCGGGTTCGATTCCCGGCCAGGGCACATAGGAGAAGTGCCCATTTGCTTCTCCACCCCCCCCTTTCCTCTCTGTCTCTCTCTTCCCCTCCCGCAGCCAAGGCTCCATTGGAGCAAAGATGGCCCGGGCGCTGGGGATGGCTCCTTGGCCTCTGCCCCAGGCGCTAGAGTGGCTCTGGTTGCGGCAGAGCGACGCCCCGGAGGGGCAGAGCATCGCCCCCTGGTGGACAGAGCGTAGCCCCTGGTGGGCATGCCGGGTGGATCCCGGTCGGGCGCATGCGGGAGTCTGTCTGACTGTCTCTCCCCGTTTCCAGCTTCAGAAAAATACAAAAATAAAAATAAAAATAAAAAAATAAACTCATTTTGTTTATACTGTTCTGAGTCTTTATTAGAGCAATCCAAACCATGTCCTAACCAAAGTATTGTTTCATGGCTATAGGGCGGGGGACAAGGGAGCAGAAAAAGGGGTCTGACCTTTGATTTTGAGAGGCCAGTTAAGATAAAGCACACAAGCTAAACTTAAAGTTTTCATACCTGCCTCTTCTGGAACTCTGGGGAAGAAGAGAAATTCGCGGCCTTCTCTAAAGAGTTGTCAGGGGTCTTGGTGAAGGTAGGAAGGTGAGTCCCATGTCATGCTAAGCCTGACCATACCAATCTTCTGTGCACTCCGAGGGGTATTTAATGGTTCTAATATTCTACCTGGGTGAGACACGCCAAGAAAGTTGTTCCAGGCCCCAAGGAACCAGGGGTGGGGGAGCTGGGTCAGTTATAAACCAACTAATGCCTTCTGTTTCTCCCCAATGCTGGGAACTCTGAGGTTATAGATCTGCAGAGCTGGAAGGATCCTAAAGATCAAGCAATCCCACTCCCTCATTGACAAAGGAGAAAATTGAGGTGTGAGGAGAGGAAATCATGTGGTCAAGGTTGGTTAGAGAGCAAGTTATCAGCATGCCAAGGCTTGAACTCACGTATCAGGCCCCACCCAGTTCAATGTTCCTTCTAGACCCTGTGCTCCAATTGCTCGAACTTAGAGGCATGCAGAATCTTACCAAATAGCCTTCCCTCACCCCAACAGTTCCCCGTGCCTACCTCAGATCTCAGGGCACATACTCCTACACCATCCATTCTAGGATTTGAAGGCTCCTGTGCAGCACTGAGCATTTCTCATGTCCCTATTGTCTCCTATTCTCTCTCCCTCTGTCACATACACATACAAACACACACAGCTGAATTTCCCTATGATCATCATTTCAAAGTCTATGCAAAATGAACTTTATAGAAAATCAGAACTTGGTAAAGTATAATGCCCATCTTTTTTTTTTTCAAAAGAGAAAGACAGACAGGGAGAAAGATGAGAAGCATCAACTTGTAGTTGCAGCACTTTAGTTATTCATTGATTGCTTTCTCATATGTGCCTGGACCAGGGGCCTCCAGCTAAGCCAGTAAACCCTTGCTCAAGCCAGCGACCATGAGGTCACATATATACGATCCCATGCTCAAGCTGGCAACCTCCAGCTCAAGCTAGTGAGCCAGGGCTCAAGCTGGTGACCTCAGAGTTTCTAACCTGGGTCCTCAGTGTACCTAGTTGACACTCTATCTACTACGCCACCACCTGGTCAGGTGTAATGCCCATCTTTATCCCTCTATAATCACTTTGGTCCTTGTCAATACATACATGTGTCTCCATCAAGAGCCTTTGAGATCTTCATTCATTTTTTTCTCATTATACCTATTCTTGGTAATCCACCACAACAAACAATGAGCATTGTGGGCACACTTCACATATAAGGATATTTCTTAAAAGTAGAAAGTTGGACCCACCTAAATGTCTAATAATAATTGGCTAATAAAATCAAATATATTTATGTTCTTATGATAGGCTATAATACAAGCATAAAAATCCTGCTTTTGAAGCATATCCATATTTCATCAAGTTTAATTTAATATAGGATTGACCTTTATTTTATGTTCTTTTGATAAAGAAAAACATGTAGTAATTATGACATGCTATCAATGGAAGATATCCTCTAATTTCAGAGATCACAAAATGTAAAATATTATAATCAATGAAATATAGCATAAATGATACCATGGGGGAATGCTCTGAATACAATGTTATAACATTAAATACAAAAGATAGGGTATACTCATATATACTCACAGCAAAACACAACCGCAACAAAAACAAACAAGTGAAAGGAGACACACCAACATCCAAAGGGTGGTATTTTGGGAGGAGAGGATAAAAGATATTTTATTTACATCTTTACACTTTTTGATTTTCCAAATTTCCAGATGAATATATATCATTTTTTAATGTAAAAAAGACATTACTTTAAAAATACATATTAAAATGAATACAATGGAACAGGTGAAGCCATGGTCAGCATGAGCACGTCTACAGAGAATGCTGGTTCCCACGAGCCATGCCCTGGCTGGCGTGTGCTCCCGGTGCTGAAGAACCACAGGTGACTTCACTCAGTTGCTGTGGAGTTCATGGAATGTTTTCCAAGTTTCTGCTAACACAAGTAAGTCTTTGTACAAAATCCTTTTATTTTCTCTCTTGGGTTATCTCCTTGGCTACTTCCAGGGTGTGGAATGGAAGGTGCTACCTGACATTTCTGGGTGCTAATTGGCATCTCTATGAGTTGGAGTTAAGAGACAGGGTGGGGCCCTGGCTGGTTGGCTCAGCGGTAGAGCATCGGCCTGGCGTGTGAAAGTCCCAGGTTCAATTCCAGGCCAGGGCACACAGGAGAAGTGCCCATCTGCTTCTCCATCCTCCCCCCTCTCCTTCTTCTCTGTCTCTCTCTTCCCCTCCCACAGCCAGGGCTCCATTGGAGCAAAGTTGTCCCAGGCGCTGAGGACAGCTCCATGGCCTCTGCCTCAGGCGCTAGATGGCTCCGGTTGCAATGGAACAACAGCCCAGATGGGCAGAGCATCGCCCCCTGGTGGGCATGCAGGTGGATCCTGGTTGGGCACATGCGGGAGTCTGTCTCCCTGTCTCCCTGCTTCTCACTTCAGAAAAATACAAAAAAAAAGAGAGAGAGAGAGAGAGAGAGAGAGAGAGAGAGGGTGGTTCCAGGGTACATTTTCTCTCTGATGCTCAGTTTCTATATGTGAACATTCTGGACTGACCTATGCCATGTTGGCCTCCCAGACCCACCTCACAGAATCTGAAATTTTTTGACCAGTGAGAAGAATATCACACTCTGCCAGATGATAACCCATTTTAATCAGTGAAACAAAAACCTTAGTTCTTTGAGAGATGGAATCCTGGGAGAGATGCACCCTCATGTATAGAAGATAGATGCAGGATCTAGGCATCTATCTATCTCCTAGGGGAGACCAGGTTTCCACAAACAGAACTTAAAGGCACCTGGTTCTTGTGGGGGAGGATAAGGGACAGATGAAGAGCAGGAGATGTATGAGGGGAGGGGAATGGGGAGAATGCAGAAGGGCATAGCCCCAAAGGAAAGCTCACAGGAGAGGAGACCTGGAGCCTGGGAGACAGCCTTCTCCAGAGAAAGCAGCAAGCTAAAAATCAAAGGACTGCCTCCCCGCAGAGTCAGGGCCATGCCAATCTGTACCATCTTTGGCTGCCATACCAAACTCCCTAGAGGCATTTAGATCAGTAGGAAAAAATCCAGGAGGAGGCGGGAGTTGAGCAGAGAGGTGTAAAGATGGAGGATTCTCACAAAGTACCCTCGTCCATGTTAGGATGTGCCCCAGTGGTGCCCATGCCCGGTGGCCCCACGGCACCAGCCCACATTTCAGGAACAGTCAGAACACTGGACTAGGATGAGCAGACTAGGGTTCGAACTGTGACTCTTTCAAATGAACTTCAGTATATCAAGTGCTTTCCCGTGCTAAGTTCAGGAAACATAAAATGGAGGCCATACACCAAGTGATTTATAAAGATTCTTCTGATGTGGACATCTTATGGGTCCAGAAGAGATGACAGTCAAGTAATCTGTTTCTTTTTAAAATTTATTTTAAAATAATAATTGCATATATTTAAGGTATAAAAAACATTTGGCCTACATATAATAGTGAGGTAATTACTACAGTCAAGCTAATTAATATATTTTTTGGGGGTGGTGGTGGTGAGATACTTGAAATCTCTTTAAGAAAATTTCTAGTATTCAATATAGTTTATTAACTAGAGTCATCATTCTCATCATTAGACTTCTAGGCATATTCATCCTATATAACAGCAACTCTGTGCCTTTGATCAACATCTCCTCACTTCCCCCATCCCCCTGTCCCTGGTAACTATCATTCTGCTTCTGCGTATTCAGCTTTTTAAGTTTCCACATATAAGTGAGATCATGCAGTTTTTGTTTTTCTATGTCTGGCTTATTTCACTGAGTATAATATCCTCCAGTTTCATCCATGTTGTTGGCAAATGGCAGGATATCCTTTTTAAAAGCTGAATAATTCTATTGTGTATATATAGTACATTTTCTTTATCCATTTACTCATTGACAGACACTTATGTTGTTTCCATATTTTAGCTCTATTGAATAATGCTGCAATAAACATGGGGGGAAGGGTGCAGATAGCTCTTCAGGAACCTGTTTTCATTTCCCTTGGACATACCCTGAAGTGGAATTGCTGGAGCATATAATTCTGTTCTTAGTTTTGTGAGGAGTCTCCATACTGTTTTTCATAATGGCTGCACCAATTTACATTCCCACCAACAGTGCACAAGGGTTCTGAATTTTTTCTGTGTTCTTGCCAACACTATCTATTTATTTTTTAAATAATAGCTATCCTGATGGGTATAAGGAGATATGTCATTGTGGTTTTGATTTGCATTTCCCTGATGATTAGCGATGTTGAGCACCTTTCATACAGCTGTTGGCCTTTGCTGTGCAGGACTTTTCAGATTGATATTGTCCTACTTGTTTACTTTTGCTTTTGTTGCCTGAGCTTTTGGTATCATCCAGAAAAAATCATTGTCAAAGCCAACATCAAGGAGCTTACTGCCTATGTTTTCTTCTAGGAGTTGAATGCCTTATATTTAAGTCTTTAATAAAATTTGAATTAATTTTTGTGCATGCTATAAAGATCCAGTTTCATTCTTTTGCATGTGGATGTTCTGTTTTCCCAGCACTATTTATTGAAGAGACTGTGTCCTTTCCCCATTGTGTATTTTTGGTGGCCTTATATAAAATTAGTTGACTGTATATGTTTGGAGTTATTTCGTAACTCAAGTCACTATTTTATTTATCATACAATTACTGAACATTTTACCTGTGCAAGGCACAGCATTAAGACCACAGGAGTTGCACAGAGGAATGGGAGGAGAGAGCCACACATTTAATATTTTTCAGGCATGGAGCTGCCTTCTCATTAGTGATGGTCCTAGGAGGCAGGTATTATGTTCCCCATCAGACAGGCAACAACACTGAGTCTCAGACCTGTTAGGCCACACAATGGTAAGGGACTGAGCTGAAAGGCTGACCCTGGTTAACTCACTATGCCTCATCTTCCCTATGAGAAAAAGAGCACCACTTTTGCCTTCAAAGAACCCACAATGCAGTGAGCGTCTGACTCACTAAGGGCAACACTGAGCAAGAGTCAGAACAATGTCTGATTGACCCTGACAGAGAGATGGGGGAAGGAACTGAGGAAAATCTGGCTTGGGAATCTGCCTGAAGCCTGACTCAGAATCCAGATTCAAGTGTAGAACCAGAGGCAAGGTGGGGGGGGGGGGGAGGAAACAGCACAAACAAAGGCTGAATGGAGAGAGGGTAAAGTTCATGGGCACGAGGGAAAGAGCAGAGCCTGCTGTTGCTGGATCAAGGGAGTCTAGAGATCAGTGTGGGAAACAGGTCCTTGAAGACGGTTGGGTCCAGGTAGCCAGGGGTCTTGGATGTCAAATCAAGAGCAGCAGTGAAGGGGTGTACCCAGAACGTAAGCTTGTCCCCAGGCTTTCCTCTACAGAGTCATAAGAAAAATGCAGAACTTCAGGGCTGGCAGCGGCTCACCATCTGCTTTGTGAACCAGACACTGGAGGCTCCATGACATTCTGTGGAGCCCTGGCTCCTCTAACAAGCTGCAGCATCCACATTTCTCGAGGGCTACTGCCCCTGGGGCCAGAGGACTGCAGGCTCCCTGAGGACAGCGCTGGTTTCTGACAGATAATCAATACCTATCCAGTAAGAGATGCTCAGTAAATATTCACCTAGTTAATTCTGAATAATAAATGGAATCATCACCACATTCATTTTCTCTCTGTGCTTGAATCCCTGGCCTGGTTTCTACCAAGAAAACTGGGGGGTAGAAAGGAGAGGTTGGTTGCACAATTACAGGGCCCCTGGGGATGGGCTAGCTGGCCAATCTGGATGACTCAGACGGATTCCAGGTCCAGCCAGCATACTGAACGGGACAACTTTGCACTGCCCCGCCCCATTCCATCCTGTCTGCCATCATTGCCAGTGACGAGGCCCAAAAGGCCCATCCACATGACGCGTGGTGAAAGGCAGCTCTCCAATCCCACGTTCTCACAGCTGACCCCAGCTCACCCTGGGCAGACGGAGCAGCAGCCTTCCACCGGTAGCTCTGGCGCCGTTGGTGGAGTCACGCAGAGCACTCTGGGAGAACAACAGTGGTAAGGGAGCACGTGGCCAGAACAGTGGAAAGAGGTGGGAGGCCAGCAGCTAAGAGAGGATGGAGACTCCAGTCACTCCCCGACTCCAAGGAAATCTTCCATCGAAGACGGTTCAGTGTCTCTTCTGTTAGGTAGCCACCAGGTGGGAGGTGAAGCCTGGCCCCAGGGTTCAGAGATGTCCCTTCCTTTTCCCATAGACCCTACTCTGGTTCAGGCTCTTTTTTTTTTTTAAGATTTTATTTATTCATTATAGAGAGGGGAGAGAGAGAGAGACAGAGAGAGAGAGAGAGAGAGAGAGAGAGAGAGAGAGAAGGGGGGAGGAGCAGAAAGCATCAACTCCCATATGTGCCTTGACCAGGCAAGCCCAGGGTTTTGAACCGGCAACCTCAGCATTTCCAGGTTGACGCTTTATCCACTGCGCCACCACAGGTCAGGCTGGTTCAGGCTCTTGTTACCTCATGCCCAGCTTCCAGATACAGGCCACCAACTGATCCTCTGTCCCAGAGGTCCTGCAGCCAGGAACCTCTTCTTTGTGTATATGTATGTGACAGAGACAGAGAGAGGGACAGACAGACAGGAAGGGAGAGAGATGAAAGATGAGAAGCATCAATTCCTCGTTGTGGCACCTTAGTTGTTCATTGATTGCTTTCTCATATGTGCCTTGACTGGGGGGCTACAGCAGACCAAGTGACCCCTTGCCAAGCCAGCTACCTTGAGCTCAAGCTGGTGAGCCTTGCTCAAAGCAGATGAGCCCGCGCTCAAGCAGGTGACCTCGGGATTTCAAACCTGGGTTCTCCACATCCCTGTCCGATGCTCTATCCACTGCACCACTGCCTGATCAGGCCAGGGCCCTCTTCTTAAATACAGGCCCCATAGGAAGAGGAAGGAAGGCCGTTCCTCTGGGCCTGGTGCGACCTAGTTCACCAGGCCCTCTTTCGCCTCTGGAAGTAAGGACTCAAGACAGGAAACACTGGAAGATAAGGAAAGTTCTCTTGACACATCTCATGTGCCCTGCAGGGAGGCTGCACCTCGGTCCTGACAAGGTCCCATGCTCAGGTCGGTCCCGTCACCATGGTTCCTATTCCCTCATCCTGACCCCTCTGCCAGGGCCAGAGCCTAGCCTTCCCCAGGCCCGGTTCAATCACTGCTTTTCATGAACCTGGCCCTGCTTCTCGAGGACAGCGTGCTCACAGCTGCAGCTGGCACTGCCTGCTGCTTACTGCAGGTCAGTTTCCTCTCTGCTGCCCTTGAGGACAGGGCCTGAGCTGGTGTTCTCTCTCCATGCCTGGCACTGAACAATGCTTTTTGAAGGGCTAGATGGAGGGCTGGAATGGTGGACACAGGGGAGGTGGACAAAGATGGTGGTGAGGAGGAGGAGGAGGAGGAGGAGGAGGAGGAGGAGGAGGAAGAGGAGGAGGAACTCTAAGGCCTCTCCTGAAGCCTCATTACTCCAGCTGTGGAAAGTCAGGGAAAGGCATTTAGGAGTCAGGACAAAGCCTTGAGGTTCCAACCATTCAGGATTCAAAAATTCTGGTTTCCAGGGGCATTTCCTTTCTAGAAGAGGGGGACCTGGGGAAAAGGGTGGAGATGGTCCCTGACCCTTGATTCTCACATCCTTCTCCAAAAATCCCTTCACTGCACAAATAACCAAATCTTTGAAAAACAGAAATGTACCCACACACACATGCACACACACACACGCACATGCACACGCGCACACACACACACACACACACACACACACACACACACAGTTGGGTCACCCACCAGCCTGCGTTCGACATGCACAGATTGGCCTAGCCAGGGAAGCCATCCTCAAGGCCAAAGTCTTCCAGGAACCTCCTCCATGAGGGAAGGAGAACCAGCCTTGCTGGCCCTTTGCCATGGAAACTGTAACTACTGCCCCTCACGTCTGGCCAGGGGCAGCCAGCAGCAGGAGGCCAGACCTTGGTCACTTCCACCTTGAGCACTGCCTGCCCTCAGACTTCCAGCTCTGGGTCTGCAGTGGTCGGGATGAGGCCACCAGGTCTGGCTGTGGTTGCCTCCAAGGGAAAGGAAAACACTGGCCCAAAGAGAGGTCGCAGGAAGAGTGTGGTAAGTCCTCTTGCAAGGGCAGCATTGCACAGTCTATATCTCCCTGCCCAAGTTGTAGGCCAGTTGTTGCAGCTGAGCCCTGGGGTGGCTCTGTGCACCCAGGGTCCTTTGCACCCAAGCCCCTACTTTATAAGACGCTAGGCCAGAAGGCATCTCATTTTGACTGAAAGATGATAAAAGACCCTGGGGTCTCAGGAAAGAGAGGGGCATGAACATCATGTCTGTTCCCAGTGACCAAATCTGACCAACCTTAGAGACAGGTGGGAAGTGACAGCTAGAGATGAGCTTTTTGAAGAGGACTCTGAGGTGTTTTCCTCAAATATCCCCTCCCCTCAAATCTGGTGTGGAAATGACACTGTGTGATTCTGGGACTAGGTCATAAGAGGTCATGCTTCTTCTGCCTTGTTCTTCCTGAGTCATGTGAGATTGGACTTCTCTGAGCCTGCCATGCCACCAGGAAGCTCAAGCCACATGGAGATGGCATGTGTGTAGATGTCCTGATCCACAGTCCCAGCTGTGCCCAGCCTTTGAGTCATCTCAATCTAGGCACTAACACAGGGGTCCCCAAACTACGGCCCACAGGCCGCATGCGGCTCCCTGAGGCCATTTATCCCGCTCCCGACGCACTTCTGGAAGGGGCACCTCTTCTGGAAGGGGCATCCGCATCCTGTGCTCCTGGAGTACTGTATGTGGCGGTGTCGCAAAGTGCGGTGTCACTCACGTACAGCACTACTTCCGGTGACGTGGGACACACGTGTCATATCACTTGTTACGGCTAGCAGTGACAAATATGGAACCGGACATTGACCATCTCATTAGTCAAAAGCAGACCCATAGTTCCCATCGAAATATTGGTCAGTTTGTTGATTTAAATTTACTTGTTCTTTATTTTAAATATTGTATTTGTTCCCGTTTTGGTTTTTTTACTTTAAAATAAGATTTTTTTTTTAATCTTGTGCATAGGAATTTGTTCATAGGTTTTTTTATAGTCTGGCCCTCCAACGGTCTGAGGGACAGTGAACTGGCCCCCTGTGTAAAAAGTGTGGGGACCCCTGCACTAACATGACAGTGAAGAAACTTCCAGATGATTCTAGCCTCTCAGATGTTCAAGTCCCTCCCTAGTCATTTGCATTTTCCTATCTGACATTTCCCCGACATTGTGGAACAAAGACAGGCTCTCCCCTGTGTGCCTCGTCTGACTACCTGATCTACAGAAGCCACGCGGCCCTTGCCCACCCCTCCACCTACTCCCAAGGCCCAATATCTGTCTCCAGCCTGGTGAGCCAGGGTGAGAGCCAGGAGGGGCCTGGGATGTCTGCAGAAGGCTCCTTCATCTGGTGCCCTTTCTGCGATTCTCAATTAATCCAAGCTGAGGGAGGACAGACTGAGCACCTACAAAGTCCCTGCTCCATGCCAGCAGCTCCAGGGCATGCCAAGACTGTCTTCCAACCCACCCCTCTGTGCTCCAGAATCTCTCTATGTGGAGCCAGACTGGGGCTGACCCGTGCTACTGGAAACAACGTCATTCCACGTTCAGTTTTGCTGTCCCAGTTTCAAATATTCTACCACACTGTACCCATGAGCTAAGCTATCAAAATAACCGTCATTCCACTGTTCCTATACCCAAACTGTATTACCTACATGACCTCTTCTGCCCAGAAGCCGGACAAAAATCCTGCAGACCATGTGCCAGAATTTGGGGCATGGAAAATGTTTACTTTACAAAAATCGACGAACGAACTTTTCTGTTCCGTTCCACAGAATGGACATTTACAGCCCACAGCCTGTGGCCTGTGTGCAAGGCCCCGCATTAGGCTTTGTGGGGCCCACCGCTTCAAGGAATCCTAAGGCTTGGAAGGGCGCTTTCCGTTTCAGCCATGGAGAGCTTCTGGTTCACACCCCACCACTTCCCTGTCATTTTTTATTTTAGGTGAGAGGAGGGGAGATAGTGAAGCAGACTCCTACATGCACCCTGACCAGGATCCACCTGGCAACCCCATCTGTGGCCAATACTCAAGTACTGAGCTATTTTTAGTGCCTGAGGCCAATGAGCTCCAACAGAGTTATCTTCAGCACCCAGGGCCACACTCGAACCAATTGAGCCACTGGCTGTGGGAAGGAAAGACAGAGAGAAAAGGAAGAGGGATGGGGAGAGAAGCAGATAGTCACTTCTCCTGCGCACCTTGACTGGGACTCGAACCCAGGACATCCATACACCAGGCCGAGGCTCTCTTCACTGAGCAACCAGCCAGGGCCTCCCTTGTCACTTTAACAGCCATACCCATCTGGCCAACCCCACCTGGGAGATTCTGATTCACTTGCCTGGAGGGACCTGAACAGTATCTGTGGATGAGAGCCACTATCCATTCTCAGGGATCTAAATGCCATCTACAAGCTGATATCTCTGAAATTTCCACCCCCAACCTGGGCCTCTTTCCTGAACTTTATATCCATTCATTTGGATTCTCCCAGACACTTCTGACCTAGCATCTCGGGAACTAACTACTGATCTTTCCCCATCCCAATCTGCCCTTCCTCTGCCACCATGACTCCCAGAAATGGGACTTTCATCCATCCAGCTGCTCATCTGTCAAGACTGGGAGACAGCTTGTGAAACCCCCTTTCTCCTGAGCCCATCTCTAGGTCCTGTCAAGTCTCTCTTCACTTTCCAGTCGAAGGTCATCTATATTTTCCAAAGAACTTTCACACAGTTACAATCACGGTGTACATAAAACTTTGCAAGCCACCTTTCTCGCTTAGCATGAACATTATTCCACATTGCAATAACATTTTGGTATTATAAATTTTAATGGCTGCAGGATGTTGCATTGAGTGAATGCTGCCTAATTCACTTAACCAGCCCCATGTTGTGAGGCCTTTATTTTGCTTCCACATTTCAATTGTTACAAATAATGCCATGATGAGCCTCTTGATGCACAGAGCCTTTCCTGCCTTTAGATTATTTCCTTTGGACACTTTCCCAGGAGTGGGATTACTAGGTCACAGGATACGGACATTTTTATAGCTTGTGATACATATTGCCAAATTGCCTTCCAAAAGGGTGGTATTCCTTTACTTTCATTTGTCTTTGATAATGGCTGATATATTGTTGGAATATGCCACCTGTGATTCCTGGAATAGTCCTGGGCACCTAGGAGTTGAATTTTTCCCTTTCTAAAAAAAAAAAAAAAGACTTCTTAAAAGTCTGCTTAATTTTCTCCTAATTACCAACATAATAAATGCACAATCTAGAGAGGCAGACATGGACTTATATAGCCAAACAAACAAAAGCACCTATTATTCCACCTTTCCAGAGATTCTTAAAAGACATGGTTTGAGCCTGACCGGGCGGTGGCGCAGTGGATAGAGCGTTAGACTGGGATGCGGAAGACCCAGGTTCGAGACCCCAAGGTCACCAGCTTGAGTGAGAGCTCATCTGGTTTGAGCAAAAGCTCACCAGCTTGAGCCCAAGGTCGCTGGCTTGAGCAAGGGGTTACTCGGTCTGCTGAAGGTCCGCGGTCAAGGCACATATGAGAAAGCAATCAATGAACAACTAAGGTGTCGCAATGAAAAACTGATGATTGATGCTTCTCATCTCTCCGTTCCTGTCTGTCTGTCCCTGTCTATTCCTCTCTCTGACTCTTTCTCTGTCAAAAAAAAAAAAAAGGCTGTGGTTTGTGAGTGTCAGATGCTAAGATGAGGAACGCGAGCTGAATTTGGGGTTGTCATCTTTAATTGCAGCATACATGTGTTTAGACCCTGACCTTCCCATAGATGTTCCCGGAAAGGCCAGGCGCACATTCTAGTTACACCACTGAGATCAAATCCCACCCACTCACCACCACATTTTAAAAATAACTTTTAAACTCCTGGTGTGAAATCCCGCTTAGGACTGGGAAGGTATTCTTAGGGCCATCCTCAGTGAGGTCCTACCCTTGCCCTTCATCACAGAGCTCCTCTCCTTAGCCACAATCTGGACATAAGCTTGGTCCTTTCAAGGTGGGAAGCATGATTTAGGGGGTGAGGGGAGGCTGGCCATGAAGTGTCAAACTGATTTTTTGACCCTAGAAGCTAGTACCGTAAGCTGCTGGGCACCAAAAGGAGGTCCTAAAATGTTCTGAACCATGGCTGGAGCCCCTGGCATGTGTGAGGAGAGAAGGGCGGCGACACTGAGGAGCAGACACTGCAGGGATGCAGAGGGTCAGCTCGGGCTGACTGAGGACCTGCCCGTGCTGGCTCTGTGCTGAGTGCTTCACATAAGTAAAAGAAACTTCATGCTGCCTGACCAGGCAGTGGCACAGTGGTTACAGCATCGGACTGGGACATAGAGGACCCAGGTTCGAAACCCCAAGGTCACCAGCTTGAGCACAGGCTCACCAGCTTGAGTGCGGGGTTGCTGGCTTGAATATGGGATCACAGACATGACCCTATGGTTGCTGGCTTGAGCCCAAAGGTCACTGACCTGAAGCCCAAGGTTGCTTGAGCAAAGGGTCACTTTCTCTGCTATAGCCCCCGATCAAGGCACATATGAGAAAGCAATCAATGAACAACTAAAGAGCAGCAACAAAGAACTGATGCTTCTCATTTCTCTCCCTTCCCATCTGTATGTCCCTATCTGCCCCTCCCTCTGTCTCTCTCACTGTCTGTCACAAAAAAAAAAAAAGAAATTTTACGCTCACTGTGCTACTTGTACAACAAGGAGTTATCATAGTAACTACTGTTGTTATCTCCATTTAGACATGAGGAAAGTGAGGGTTTAGAACCTGTCCAGGACCTCACACCTAGACGGTGAAAAGGGCCAGGACTTGGGCCCGCCAGGCTGACTCCACAGCCAGGGCTCGTAGGAGACCACCTGCCTTTCTGAATTCTATGACACAGCTCTCTTATCTCCAGGTTCTGTCCACCTTGACCTTCCAACTCCGATCCAGGGTCCCCATCTGTGTGAGTCTGTTAGGGCTGCCACACAGAGTGCTGAAGCCTCGATGGCTTAAACAAATTCAGCCTGGAGGCTGGAAGTCTAAGATCAAGGTGCCAGTGGGCAGGTTTCCGGGGTGGCATCTCTCTTCCTGGCTTGCAGTCGGCCCCCTTCTCATTGGGAGCTCACAGGCCTCTCCTCTGTGTACCACACACTCCTGGTGTCTCTTCCTCTTTTTATAAGGATATCAGTCCTATGGGTTTAAAAACCCACCCTATGACTTAATCTAACCTTAATCACCTCCTTAAAGGCCCCGTCTCTAAATGCAATCACATTAGGGTTAGGACTTCAATATATGAATTTGGGGGAGACACAATTCAGTTCATAACACCACATCAACCAAACTCTGCTCTGAGAAGTACAGACTCATGACATCTTCCAGATGACCTTACACTGTTCCTGCAGCTCATCTTCCATAAAGGTTCTTTTTTCATCATGCCTCCCATTGGCATTATTGACAAGCATGCTTTTCAAAAGTAGATTATGATTATGTGGAAGTTACAGGCCAACTTTCACCCATCTATGCATACTCTCCCATTCATTCATTCATTCAACTTAATCATTCATTTGGTCAGTCACTCAGCCATCCCACAACTAGTTTAGTAAGCACCTCCCAGGAGTCAGGCACTATGTTAGCCTTGAGACCAAAGCTGCACAAGATACAATGACAATTCTGTACCTAACTCGGCCAACCTGTTCACTGCTCTCTCCTCATCGTGATCCCTAAGCCCAGGCCACTTATCATCTCTCACCTCCTATCCTAACAGACCCTTCACAAATCCTTAGTGGGCAGGAAGCCCTTTAACACCTTCCTGCTCAGGGGATGTAGATGGCGTTAATCCTATAGGGCAACTGTTTCTAGGCAAGGGATTGCAAAACTGCACGTCTCCTTCTGGGAAATAAAATCACACATGTCCCAACAAGGGAAATAAATGTGTGCTTGTAAGATTTATACAAGCGGTCTCTCTTTGTTTCAGGACAAAGGCATGCTTCCATGAAATATTTCTATTAGAAAACAGAAAGGAGCCATCTCTTGGTGTTCTTAAGATGCTTGTCTTACTGAACAAGCATAATTCTTAGAAAATCATGAAGCTCATACCTACCATCCTTACCCCAGGAGGGGCAATAAAAGGAGAAACCCCATAGCAAGCAAAACCACGGGACCCCCCCCCCTCCACCAACCAGAGCCCCGGGAATCACAGAGATGAGTTGGATCCTGCTTAACTTGGTACATGACAGGGATAGATAAGAGTTAAAGACACACATTATAAAGAGCAGTCTGAGCCCTTTTTTTTGGCTCAACTCTCTCTTAGTGGCCTGAAATTTCAATACCAAAGTGAATGAAAACATCCAGGTAAAATGTGTGTGTCTAGGTTCAGACTAACTTGGGCCGTATTTCCCAGTCGCTGCAACACCCTCCCTGCCTCTCACTTATTTCCTTCCACAACACCAAGCGTGGACCTGAAATGAAAAACTGAGAATATTTTTATTTTCAATCATAAAAAAGACACGCCAAACTGATTTAAAAAGTATTTAAAACATAAATCTAGTGTTACTCCCTTGCATAAAGCCAGTAAGCAGTTCCCTCCCCAATCTGAAGGATCAAGTTCACGGTCTTTCGATTAGATAACGATGGCCCTCCTTAGTCCAGGCCCCGACAGCCCACTGATGCTCCTACTGTGCTCAACTTTCCGTTCCTCAAAGCCCTTTTCTCTCTTCTCTGGCCCTTTGCACTTGCTGCTGTTCCCTCTACTTTGATCATTCTTCCCAGCTGTTCACTTGGCTAAATTCTCTTCCCTTCAGGTCTGTGCTTCAGGTTCACTGCCTCAGGCTGGCTGGCTGTTGTCCCTAGACTGAGTTAGCTGCTCCTCCTCTGGGTCCCCGTGTACTGCCCTCATCCGAGCATCCGTGCTGTAACAGTTGCCTGGTCAGACCCTGAGCTGCGCACCCTCACGGTGCCCATGATGTAAGCTCCCTGCAGGCTGGAACCTCTGCCACGTTCATCACGTTATCCTCTGTGCACACAGGAATGCTCAGGGGATGCTGGCTGGATGAAGGCCTAGTGACAGGCAGGCCCCTCAGCCTCTTGGTGCTGGCCTCCCCCACAGCCCTGGAGTTCACGGGCAGTGTCTCACCCATTTCTACTTCTCCAGGACCTGGAGCAGGGCTTGGCACATGGTGGGCACTCAAGAAATGTTTGCTGTATGAAGGGGTGGGGCTGTGGAGAAGAGAACACTCAGCTTTTCTGGATAGATTTTCCATCTCCACTTGGACCTGTCAGCTGCTCGCACACCCACGCACCTGCACACCACCCGACCCCCTCGAGGAAGACCCACAGGGAGTGCTGCTGCCTTAAAGGTCAGCTGGGAGGTGCCCTGTCCTTTTTAATTAAAAGTCAGACAGGCAGCTTCCTCCCCACTCATTCCTGTCTCTCCAGGTCATTTCTGGAACTGAGACTCAGCAGGACAGCTGAGGGGGGTGTGGTGGATGTGGAGAATCGCTGGGTTTGCATCTCTCCCTGCCAGGCCAGCCCTCCTCCCACACTAACAGCAGGCCTAGGGGCTGAAAGGTCAGTGGGGGGGGGGGGGCAGCGACCAGAGCTGTCCCCAGCTTACTGTTTTCACTTAGGTTTCCTTTTCTTTTGCACTCTTTCCCCAAAGGCTCAGTTTTAGGGTGTCTCCTTCTTTCTCAGCTAGGGAAGGCAAAGCACCTGCCTCCTGACAGGGCCTGCAGTCACAGGAAGTAGAGGGCCCTTGGGAGCCACAGCAACAGAAAGCTCGTAGGCCTGGGTCCTGGGATGGGGCCGAAAACACAGAGAAGTTAGCAAAGACCCCTTTATCATCCAACTGAGCCCGTGGAGGTCCCAGTCTGGGGCTCCAGAGAGGAAGGCAGGGGGTTACCCTTGCTGGGAGCTTGTCCCGTGGTACACAATGTGTGCTCAGTGAACCGCTCCGGGCAGACTATGCTGAATGCCCGAGGCATAAACCAAGCCCAGTGGTAGAATGGGGCTGAGAGAGAGACAGGCATTTCAGAAAGGCCTCCTGAATGAGTTGGAATCTGAGCCAGCCCTCCAAGAAGAAATGCCATTTCTTTATTTTAAAGATTTACAAAACAAATGGCACTTAAATCACTGGGTTTTGGTGTATGGGTGTGCACGTGTGCACACGCGTTAGACGAGGGGTTGTTCAGTTGTTTGTGAAGGGAAGCTCTGGCCGGCAATAGGCTGTTGGGATCATCTGTGAATATCTTTTATCCCTGCAATGCTGGGAGGAACTGGGGCTCGACCGTGTGGGTCTCGGTGGCTGCTCACAGGCTGCCTCCGTCCGCTTTCCCCGCTCAGCTCCCCTCTGGAGGGGCCTCCGCCCACCGGCAGGGGCAGCAGAAGCAGTCCACACAGAGGAGCAGGCAGGGGACTCCTGAGCCAGTCTCCAAGGACCAAGTTCATTAGGACGCATCTTCCGTTGCCATGGAGACCCCAGGCCCAGAGATTCCGGCTAATAGTCCCTGAATTCACTCAGGCCTCAAGCACAATTAGACAAGATGAATTTTTGAGTTGGAACTTAATGAGACCCGGATGTCCGGAAAGCATATGGCAACCTCCCAGGGGACGGCAGAGCCCCAGGAGAGCACACTGCTGTCACAAGGTCACCGGGCCGCAGCTTGTCTTGGACAAGAGGTCTGGGGAGCACTTTCTCTCCTTTATAATTCTTCAAGGGCAGCACAGCTTCTTTGTGAGCAGTGCTGGGGGGATGGGAGAAAGGAAGAATAAGCTCCCTGTATAGATCCCAGGCCCTTCGGGAACCTTTTTTCTGCACTCTCCGGTGGATTCGCTGACAAATGCAGCTCACATGGCTGAAGCTACGCTGCATGTGCAGAATAGATTCTTCTATCCACGCAAAAAATACAAACATGTTATTCAAAAACTTCTACTGGAACATCTATGAGCCAGGCACGAAGGAACACGCCATGGGATCCATGGCATCGCATGCTTCCTCCCACACAGTGCCTGGGGAGACAGGGCGTGGGCAGCTGCAACCATCTCAACACAACTGTGTGGCACGGGAAGGGCAGAGGTCTAGTGAGGAGAGATCAGAGAAGGCTACATGAAGGAGGTGGCATTTTGGCTGGGTCTTGAAAGCCAGGATCAGGAGACCTTCCCAGTAGAGAGAGAACAGAAAAGCACAGTTTGGGGGTAGAAAGCAGACCAGTATGGCTGGAAAACAGTCTCCAGGCAGGGGTCAAGGAGGTTAATGGTGGGAAGCCAGAGAAGTAGAAGGTTTTGAATGCCCAGCTGTGTGGCCTAGCAATGGGTAGTGAAAGAATACTGCCATCCAGGTGGGCAGCAAGCTCTAGGAGTACAGGCTGGTAGGTCCCCAGCCCCCTAATCCAGGGCAGCCCAGTCCCAGCACAGGCTCACAGCTTGGCCACCCTGTTCCTGTTCCTGCCAGCGTCCATCAAGTAGTTACGTCTGCTGCAGAGTTAAAAGTAGGAAACAAGGAGTTGGAGAGAGGAGGCTGCTACAGAGGGCCAATCCAGGCCCTCTGAGGAGATAAGGTTTCTGTCCTTGGGTCAATCTTTTTCCAGGAGGTTGTTAGTAAGAATCACTGACTGCACGAGAGAGGCGCTGAGATGGCAAAGCTTCCAGTTTCTTTTCTCTCTCTCTCTCCAGGAACCCAGCTCCGTTCCCGGGGAGCAGGACGCACTGAGTCTAGCCAGCTGCCACCCCTCTTCCCCCGATGCTGCCTGCAAAGCCTGAGGTACCAAGCTTCGGCCTCTGCAGAATCTGATTTTCTGAAACTGAACATATTTGAAAAGCTACCAAGTCCATGGCACAAGGTAGTTGGTCCAGTGACAGGGGGGAGGGGCTGGGTCCAGAACACAGGGCCACTTCCTCCTCTTGAGGTCGCCATCTCCCTCAACAGCAAGGCCAGGAGCCCTGGTCACCCACTGACTTCCACCTCACACACACTGTCACTGACTCTCTAAACTCCAAACACCACCCTGCGTCCTGTTTCCTCTCCAGTCCTTGCAGCTTCCACCAGGCTGGCTGAGGCCTCTCACCTGAACCACCGCTAAGGTCCCCTAACTGGGCTGCTGCCCCATGGCAGCAATGGTAGCCGTGCAGGTCCTGGGGGAGGGGCAGGACAGAGCCACAGCACAGCCGGTGGCTCCTCTCTTTCCTGGTCCTCCTCAGTGACTCTGCTGAAGCCTCCTGTCCATGGCAATCGGGGCCTTTTGTTCGTTGGGGGTTTGGGGGGGAGTTATGGGAGGAAAACAGAAATTAGGGAGAAGCTATTGGCTAAATGCAATAGTTCTGAGAGGCAAACAGCCAGGCAATTCAGGGCATGGGGTCTGAGTGCATCATGGACACGACGCGCCCTGGCCCTGTCTCAGTTTACCCGCGATGTGAATGTGGGCATGTTAGCAAACTCCTCTGAGTCTCAGTTTCCTCATCCCCAAAACCAACATAATAGCACCCCATTCTGTGCCTCACAGGTTGCTGAAAGTGGGATAAGGTGCACATTAAACAGCACCGGTCCCTGGAACATGGTCAGCAACTAAACAAGCACTAATCATTAGCATTTCATCACTGATTAATACAAACCCTACAGCACCGCCCTTCTTGCCACTCCAAACCCAAGCCAGCCCAGAACAGATGTGCCCAGCTGCCAGAACTGCCTCTTCCCTCCATCACTTCTCCTTGACCCAAGACGGCTGTGACTCTTAATTGCTCTTTGGTTTTACTCAATTTGAAATGAGCAGGGCATCAATTCCCTGCAGGAAAAAATAAATATGCTTCTGCTCAAAATACTAATGAGGTTGGACGCAAGATGAGGCTGGCAAGGGAGGGAAGCCTCCGAGGACCTTCCTGAGCTCTGCTGGCCCTGCAGGAAGATATGGCCCAGTTTGGTGGGAGGTGAGGCTCTGGCTCACTCCACAGGCCCGGGTCAGAGGCCAGTGGGCTGTGGGGCCCCACTGGAGGGGGTATGGGAGTCTTGCTGTGGTAACACCCCAGGGACTCAAGAATCCAATTCTCTGGGAAGCTCCAGGACCACCTGGCTGTTTTCTTCCTTTCCTCCCATCCAGTCATCAAAGCCTGCAGATTCCTCTTTCCTGGGTCACTGAGCCCTGGCTCAGACCCTCATCAGCTCAAAGTGGCTGCCAGGATCCTGGATTGCAGCTTCTCCCTGCTCCTGTCCTTCCACCTCTAAGCGGCCACTCTCAAACAGCCAGCCAGTAAACATTACTGAGCAGAAAGCAGGTGGCAGCCTGCAGGAGGCAGGGCTTCTTGGGACCCAGATCCAGCTTCACCCTCCTTTCTAATCCTCTTCCCTGATGCTCCCCAGACAAGGGCCTCATGGCTGTGCCCTCAATGGCAGGCAGGCTCCTCTCCAAAGCCCGTGAGGGTGCTGCTCTCCCAGCCAGAAGGATTGTCCCAGGTTCCGTGGCTTGTTTCCCTCAGTCCACGCTGGGACCTGGTGTCCCCTTTTCATGGTCGCCCTATCTCACTGTCCCTTTGCTCTGCCCCCCTGACCCCCCTGCATTTGTCTGATTACTGTTTATCACCACCTGACGTCCTAATATTTATATGTTTGTGTTCTGTCTTATCTCCCCACCCTCGGGGCCCATCCCCTGAGGGCAGGGACTTTTTCTGTTTTGTTCACGGATGGGGATGTGTCCCATCACCTAGAACAGTGGCTAGCACAGGACATGCTTAATGGGTATTTATTGTTGTGGAATCTAATGACTCAATCGTATCTCTTTCCCATGAATAGCTCTTCAGTGACTTGTGCACTACTAGTTGCAGCCTCCACCCTCACCTCTCCTCTGGCTACTCACCAAGCCCACTCCCCACCTTCCCCACCCCTGACCTTTGCCATTCAAACCTCCCTGGAAGACCTCCAAGCTCGGGAACACCCCAGGTGTGCTGCTGCCCCAGCCTTTACCAATACTGCACCCCCACCCCATTCTACTCTCCCCAAATCCTACTTACTCTTCAAAGTCAGGCTCAAACCCCACCTTTTCTCAGAAGTCCTGGCCCGTGTCCCAGTGCCCCACAGCCTTCGGGACCTGTGTCCCATGCTGTTCCAATCACTGCGCTGGCATCTGTGTCTGCCTCCCAGGCAGAACTCAACTTCCTTAAAGGTCGGGGAAATTGGTCCCCTCTGTGTCCCCTGAGCCAGCGCAGTGCCTGACAGGGAGCAGGTGCCTGGGAAATGGTAGCTTGTATTAGGATTCAGATTGTTCTAATGCTAATACCTGTTACTAACTATTACTTCTAACAGGGTCCACCATGGGAGACAGGAGCAACAAGCCAGCCACAGAGCTGGGAACAGAATCCCCATCCAGGGAAAAGGCTCTGAAGCTCTGCATCAGAGGCTGAACTGAGGGTGGGGGTCCCGGTCCCCAGAGTATGAACAGCCAATGATCGGAGGCTGGCCACAAGGCTCAGGGCACAGAGTCACAGACTTCCACATCTGAAGACAAGGCCATTCCCAAGGTCAAGGGTAAGTGCTGCTTTTCTCCTTGGTGCCTGCAACTCCCAGGGGATATAAACCGGACACTGCATCCTCTTCCTGGGAGGAAATCCTGCCAGAGTTCACAGGGACATGGGACAGCAGGGCTCAGCTGGAAGAGGAAGAAGGGAAGGGGCCCAGGGTGGGCTCGGTCCAGGGAATGCTCCTTCTGGCCTGACCTTGCAGGTCACAGCTGAGAATGCCAGGTGGGCTGACCATTCAATCCTGCTCCCAGCCAGTTTTCTGCCCTTGAACATCGCATAGCTGGGACTTCTACATGGTACACCCGCTCCCTACACCTGTTCCTACCCCTTAACTGCCTCAGAGCAAAGCTGCTCCACAGCTCATCTGACTCTCTAAACACTATCAAGGGGCACACATAACTAGATTGATACTTCTCTCAGAGTTGTAAACAAAAACCCAGAGAGGTTAAGCAACTTGCACAAGGTCACACAGCATGTTAGAGACAGAGCCCAGAATAGAAACTAGGCTGAGATTTCAGATGTTATTATTTGGAGTCACCAGGAAAGCATGTGCTAAAAGGCTTTCCTGGGACTGGAAGCAGGATGTTGAGAGGGCTTTCTGTCCCCTCCAGAAATCCCACCCTCCTTCCTCCTGCAAGTACACAGGCTCTGTCTGGCTTTAAACTCAAAGACATTCCATCGTTGCTCACTGATTCTCAGACACGGGAAGCAGCCCATTCCCTGTGGCTTCTTCCCCAGAGGATACGCTCAATAAACAGAGCCCCTTTCTCATCTTCCTGCATAAATATTTCAGGAGACTAAGAAATAAACAGATCTGTGTTTGATCTACTGTTGGCTACTCAGAAATGGGGGCTGCTCTGTCCCAGGCAGGACCCTCACTCCTCTCCGGGCACCAAGCCATGGAGCATACAAGGTGGCAGGGACAGCCACCTGCCTGCAGGGGCAGCTCACTCGGGTTGGGGAACCCGCAGTGGGCTGGAGAGCAGGGCCCCCTTTCTACCAGAAGCACCTCCCCATCCACTCATTGCTTGTTGTTCCTAGAAATGGGAGAACATGGTCTGCTCAGCGTCTGTTCTTGGGGACACTTCAATCACTGTTGCCCAAGAGCACATGGCAGGGAACAGGAGGTTCCTGCACAGAAAGGCATCACTTACAGGGAAGAGGGTGCAGAGCCTCCAGGAACAGGTGGGCTGCAGGCTGGCTGGAACCCTCAGCCACCTAGTGGGCCAGTTCCCTTTAAGTCTCCCCCAAACACTCCTTTTGTTTATTCATTCAATGTTCGTTCATGGAGTACATTATTCTTGGACCCAGAACATTCAGCAGCTCCCCACTGCCAACAGGATTCTGACTTCTCAGACTGTCATTTCCTGTGCTTCCCAACCTTGCCCCACCCCCGCTCCCCAACCACATCTCTGCTCAAGGCACACTGGCGCTGCAGTTAGCCTGGCTCCTCCTTTCCTCCAGATGAGTCCTTCCCTTTCCTAAACGCTGTTCTGCCTTCGCCTTCTCCTCTCTCCCATTCTCTTCTCTCCCCCTTCTCAGGTTGGCACATGCGTCACCTTTTCCATGAAGACCTCCTTGACCATCCCACCCAACAATGATGAGCCCCCTCTCTTCCCTGAGCTCCCTCATGGATCGCGGCCACCGCTGCCACTGGGAACTGCTCCTGTGACACTCTCACGTGTGAAGTCTTATCGTTCCAACTCAGTTACAAGCGTCTAGAGAGCTAGGCTCCAGCTTCTGTTTCAGCCAAGTGTCTGAGGATAAGGGCTGCACCTGAAAGGAAACTCCGCTTTGAAGAAATCCTGATGCCCAGGCCTCACCTCCCAGAGATTCTGATTCTATTGTTCTGGGGGAGGAGGGAAGGAAGGACCAACTACTTCATTTGTGGGTCCTCTTGATCAATAATTATGAAGAATTTCAAGACAATGTCAGAACAAGCAACTCAGGTCACACACCCATGAAGCTGGCCCTGAGGACAAGCATTTAAATGCCCCCAGGTGATTTGCAACCATGACAGATGGCAATAGGGAGCCACTGCCCGTTCTGCACCTCTGAGCTTCCACAACAGGACAGGGATCTGCGTCTCCTCAACTTCGAGGTTCCATGACCTTTTCACAACCCTCTGGATAAGTGTGTGAGCACATGTGCTGGAGGACACGGCTCAGAAGGAGACTCTGGCAGCAGGGTCTGAGGAGGCTGGGGGCGGGAGGAGGCTGGGGCTGGGAGGAGGCCTGGCGGCAACGGGGCACTAAGCTCTGGGCATACACACATCCATAAGCTTACTCCTGCACCCAGCCTGGAACCAGGTGATATCATCTTAAGGTAGTTAGGGAAACTGAATGCCGGCCAGAGTGGCAGGTAACCAACCCCAGATCATACAGCCAGAGCTGGGGTCTAGGCAAGAGCTTCCCACTGTGGTGGTCTTCTTACCATGACATAACTAAATCTTCTTAGAAGGAGACTTATGACCCTCTGCCTCATCCTTCGGTCTCCTCAACCTCCAGATCCAACCATGGGAAAGACCGGTAGCATGGAGCGATCCCAGCCAGAGCTATTTCCTTGATGGAGAAGGACACATGCAGCACCCACTCCCAGGCAGAACCCCCCGACACACACACACACACACACACCTCATTGCACACAGGCTTTGTGAATGACCACTCATCTCTCTGCCTCTAGGGCCACGTGGGCTGGGGTGGAACCCCAGAAATGCAAGTGGGATCATGTCACTCATCTGCGTAAAGCTCTGTAGAGCTCCCCAAGCACAGGATGAGCTCAAGGCCCCTGGCTCCCACCTGCCTCCCCTGCCTGTTTCAATAAGCGCTATCCTTCCCTTTCCACCCAGCAGCACCCAACTCTAGTCTCTCTGAGAATAAGATACACCCATGTCCCCTTGCATACACTCGTTCATGCCACCCCATTCCCTGCTCCTCACCTGCCCCTGCCTGCTCATCCTGGAAGACTTGAGCTAGGATCTCTGCCTCTAGAAACCTTCCCTCCCGGCTGGCACCTGGGGCTTCCGAGTTCTGTGCACACCTCCCTGTCACTGTCCTTCACAGCCCTGCTCCCCAGCTCCCTTCCCCCACATCCCTGCAGCTGTGTGTCCCTCTGAGGGGCTATCCCCCTCCCCACATTGGACTGGATGCCCTGGCAGAAGGGATGGCCTGGGTTCATCCCCACATGTGCCATGCCGCATGCTTTGGGCCTGGCACACAAATGCTCAACAAATGATTTTTGAGTGAATCTGGGGGACTTGCTTTATTTGACTAGGGGCAAGGGGTGGGAGGGTGGTCAGGGGAGCAGGGTGGCCAGGGTGGAGAGGTACAGGGAATAATGACTACCTTCTCCACTCCCAATTCCCGGACAAACCTGGCTCCTGGTAAGCAGCTGTCCCTCCTGCCTCAGCTTCCCCCTCAGGAACCTCTCCTCACTCTCTTTAATTAGGATCCTGCTGCCTCTCAGTCAATGGCACCCATTAAGGCATTACCTCTTCCAGGGGAATTTACATTTTAAGAACATCTAAAAAGCCCAAAGGGACTGAATTCTATAGCAGTGGGCTCCAGACACAGGGACTGGAAGGGCATTCTTGAAAAAGCAAGCACACAGCATGACCAGTCATCCACCGCCAGGCCAGCCGGCTGCTAAGTGTCCCCAGAGCTGTGCAATCAGACACAGCAGGGTCAGGTCCCAGGCCACCCTTCCCCACTGTGTGAGCAAGGCAAGTGCTAACCTCTCTGAGGATCAGTGTCCCCCTCTGTAATGTGGGGATACCAGCAGAGTCATGAGGCTACATGGGATAATGAATGTGCCGTGATCAGCGTGCAACTCAGGAAAGGCAGCTCTATCGTTGCTGCTGCTTTTCCAGAACGAAGGCCACAGAGCCTGTGGCCCCTCTGGCCAGCTTCAGTGCCTGCACTGATTCTCCAGGGGCCCAAGATAGCGGCTTTGTTGGTGGTTCCTGAGTCCCCCTCTCCTTCTCTCCACCCACTCCCTCTCTCCCTCCCTTCCTCCCTCCAAACCAGAGTTCCAGGGAAAACTTTGCCTGGAGAATTCTCAAGCCTGTGATAAGGTCTGGCCAGGGAAAGCTCTTAGCAACCCAGGCTCCCAACCCGGAGGCCCTTCTAATGGTTTCAGAGAAACAAAGGAGAGAAAGATCGCCTTCAGCCCAGGGTGCCAGGAGGGCCAGCTCTCCCTGGGCTTCCAGGAGGGGGAGCAGGGTTCACAGGCTGCCTTGGAGGCCAGGCTGGTGGCCTGGCACGTAAGACATGCGGCTGCCAGGTCTCAGTAATCACAGCCCCCGGCTGAGCAGGCAGAACCTCGGAAGTCGCTCCTCCAGCCTCTGCCAGGCCACCTCCAGGCCTCAGAGCAGGGCTCTCCTGGCTGGTCCCTTGGGGGACCAAGCCTCTTCATTCAGATGCTCCCTGTCATCTAGGCTAAGTTCTCAAAGTCTGCTTTCTGGATTTCCTTCACCACCCACTTTTTTAAATGTTTATTTTATTGATTTTAGAGAGAAGGAGGGAGAGAGAGGGAGAAACAGGAACATAGATCTGTTCCTGTATGTGCCCTGACTAGGATCGAACCAGCAACCTCTGTGCTTCCAAACGATGCTTTAACCAACTGAGCTATCTGGCCAGGGCATCCACCCACTTTTGAATCAGTTCTTGCCCGATTTCTATTAGAAGCCTAGAAAACCCACTGATCTGAAATGCATCCAAACTGGGCCCGCTATTAACCCAAGGGAGCTCCAGTTGTTGCGTGGCCACTTGTGTGCCCTTGAGTTGACTTTCTGAGGCCTCAGTTTTCTCCTCTGCAACATGGGGGGTCCTGTTACATCTCTTTAAAGTCCCTCTAGCAATCCGTGGGTCTATAGGAAGAAGGACTGTGCCTAAGCAGCAATACCAGAGAAGAGGTGAGGCCTGCTGCGCTCCTGCCCAATCTTACATCCTTACACCTGGTACCCCAAAGTCCGGACCACACCCTTGATGCATACTGTGAAAGGTACTAGGAAGGATCAGACATCATCCCTGGCCTCAGCCAGCACACAGTTATGTTAAGGAGTCAGTCCATGCTCATAAAACAATCAGCAAACAACACATTAGGCCAGGGGTCCCCAAACTACGGCCCGCGGGCCGCATGCGGCCCCTTGAGGCCATTTATCCGGCCCCCACCGCACTTCCAGAAGAGGCACCTCTTTCATTGGTGGTCAGTGAGAGGAGCATAGTTCCCATTGAAATACTGGTCAGTTTGTTGATTTAAATTTACTCGTTCTTTATTTTAAATATTGTATTTGTTCCCGTTTTGTTTTTTTACTTTAAAATAAGATATGTGCAATGTGCACAGGGATTTGTTCATAGTTTTTTTATAGTCTGGCCCTCCAACAGTCTGAGGGACAGTGAACTGGCCCCCTGTGTAAAAAGTTTGGGGACCCCTGCATTAGGCCTTTGCCCGCGGCTGGTGTAGTAGAGGCCGGGGTGCTACGGTAGCTCCAAGGCATAGGAATTTCCAGACCCTGAAAAGGCCAGTTTAACAGGACAAGTCGGGCCATGAAATGGCCTCAATCCAAAACAACTTGAGTTTGTTCTCAGACAGTCTAATGACTATGACAGGAATGCAGACTCAGCTTTTAGAGGGCAGATTTGTGATGATAAAAAGTTATCAGATGGACCCTCAGGTACACAGAAATCCCCTTTCCCAGAATCCCATATTTCTTGGAATCCCAAACTTCCCCTGCATTCCTGCAGACCGCCCTTTCACCTGGAGGTCGGCAGGGCAGGCATAGACAGCATTTTCTTCATGCGTTGAACAAAAACTCAGAAATTACATTTTATCTTTTGTTCTCTTCCACCAACATTTTTCTTTCCAGCTGTTGCATGTCCTGGAAATTCCCCTGGGCCTCAGATCATAAAGCTATTGGTTCTGAAATCACACTCAAGGTGTTTAAATGGTTTGTGGTAAATGTCTCAAGCTAGTCGAAGATTCCTCTTTTTATAACCCCAAAGGAAAAGTAGATCTGAGCCCCCTGGGGTGTCAGAATGTGTGGATCAAAGGTCAAGATCATTTGCCAATGGGAACTGGGTCTCCCTGCCCAGAGACCTGGGCAAGTCTGTGCCCTGGGACCTGTCTTCCCCCCTCCTCCACCGGGAGCTGGGATGATTCAGATCAAGGTTTAGATGCTTTATTTGGCTCACTTTTCAAATGAAAGCAGGACACTCAATTTTTATAGCCAGATTATTTGTCCCAAGCATATTAAAACAGCCAAAATAGAACAAGAAAAGAGGAAAGCAACTTTTCATCTGCACCCAACTAGAATAAAAACACATAGAGGCTGTTTAGAAGAGATGAACTTGTCTCTTCCACCAACGGAGTATGAATCGGTTCTGAAGTCAAGACCACAGCAGGGGAGAAGTGGGTTAGCTGTTGGACATGACTGCCTAACACGGAAGGCCGGCCGTGAAACGCTGGTGGTGGGAGGGGGCAGGAGGGGCTGTGAATTCGACATTACAATAAGCCACCCCCTTTCATGACATCCACAAAGCACCTTACTTACACATGTCCATATTACTTACATATTACAGTACCCTGGTGAGGTTGGTTACTAAGTCCGTTGTCACAGATGAGAAAATAGACTCAGAGACATAGAGGGACCAGCCCAAGGTCACACAGTAAGAAACACAGTCAAGAGCCTCCAGGTCCCCAGCTCTGGCCACATGTTTTAGGGTCATTCCAACCTGACAGTGGCAAGACAGAAGGCGTGGGAGGAAGGCTCAGCCCCTCACCAGCACTGTGAAGCTTAGCAACTGTTACCCCCCTCCCCTCTCTGGCCTCTGTTTCTGCAACAATAGAAAGGGGATCGATAATAGCACAGACCTCCAGGGCTGCCATGAAGATTAAATGAGTAAGTACATAGAGACACTTTTTATATGTCTGCCATAAACTAAGCACTCCTGAAAGGAGCGTGCTCCAGAAAGGTTAACTACTTCTGTCATTACTGTTTATTTCACTGTCAGTTCCTTAAAAGCAGGGACCTGCACCTGGTAAAAGGCTGGGAGCTGCCTACTTATAAATTAGTACTCATCACACGAGTCTAAATTAAGCTTAGGCCTCATTTTCATGTTCCTAGAAAGTGTGGAATGCCATGGGACAGAGGGCCGGCCCTGATGACCTCAGCTGGCTCTGGAGTGAAACACTGAGCATGAGGGCTCCTTCCCAGGATTAGTGTGAGCACTCCCCCGGCGGGCGCCTCCCCACATCCCCTCCAGACAGTCAGGGCCTCCAAGGTCTCATACAGGGGCCAGTAAGTTTAAAGCCTGTGGCACAAACTCAATGTAAAATGTCCACTTTCCATGAGCTTAGACAGGACAGAAACCCAAATACAGACCCCTACTGGGGTTTTACTTTAAAAACTAAGGCCCAATCCAGGTCATCAGAAAGATTTAAAGAATAAAAATGGTCATAATTAGGCCCAGTAAAAATATAACATGGAAATTTCCCTGCCAGAGCAAAGTTTCCTTTTGGAAAAATAAATGACCCCTCCCCAGAGCTGTCTGCGGGCCAGGAGGGCCCCTGCCCCCCTTATACATCCTAGGGAGGCACTGTGAAGGGTGGCAGAGGGCTGGACAACTGAACATGGCACTTCTACACCCTTCTTGCCCAGGTCAGTTTAAGTGGCCCAGCTACAAGCCATCCTCCATGTGATCATCAAACCACAAGGAGGCAGGAAAGAATGTCAGAGTCAGGAGGCCTGGATCTGGACCAGCCTCTATTTGGCCTCGCTGGGTGGCTTTTTACCGCTTACTTGGCCTCTCTGTGCCTGTTTCCTCCTGAGTAAAGCCAGCTAGCAACAGTAACCCACACCATAAAGTCATTCTGAGCATTAAATGAGCTCATCCTGTACCAAGCCCTCATCAGTGCTGTAGGAAGCGATCCTGGTGTATTGTTTTGACTTCAGACATTTGCCCGTGCTGTTCCCTCTGCCTGTTACCCCCTCCTCAGCTCCCTCCTTTCACCTGCTACCTCCTACTCATCCCTCATGTTTCAGCTTAAAGTCACTTCCTGAACCCCCCTGACCAGGTCAGACTCCCCCGACCTGCTATTATTCCCCAAGTTCCCTGTGTTTCTCATTTCATACCCCCCCCCAGCCCTCACTGTCAGCATTTCTTTAATTTTCTGTCTTCTGGATGTTAATAGCTAACACAAACTGCCAGGCATGTGATAAGTGCATCACATGGATCAGCTCATTTAATCTTGAGAATAATTCTTTCAACTACTGCTATTATTAATATCAATTAATAGATGAGGAAACAGATGTTCAGAGAGGTTAGGCAACTTGCCTAAGAACACACAGCAAGTAAAGGACACAATGCTATTTGTCTGATTCTAAAGCTGGCATTCTTTAGAATTGCCACCTCCTGGGAATCAAGGGCCATAACAAGAGAAGGTCACATCTGGTAAGGGCTGAAGACCTAAGCCACAGACCTGTGTTCCCTATGTAAAGCTAGCTTCATGGAAACGGGGCAGGTGGTCCTGCTGTGGTCATACCTTGTTCTGCCCCTGGGCTGGCCAGATCTGATGTCAGATACCATGTGGAGGATGCCCTCCTCACCCAGCACCCTTCTCCAAATTACTTACGTCAGGGGTCCCCAAGCTTTTTTCACAGGGGGCCAGTTCACTGTCCCTCAGACTGTTGGAGGGCCAGACTATAAAAAAAAAAACTATGAACAAAGCCCTATGCACACTGCACATATCTTATTTTAAAGTAAAAAAACAAAACGGGAACAAATACAATATTTAAAATAAAGAACAAGTAAATTTAAATCAACAAACTGACCAGTATTTCAATGGGAACTATGCTCCTCTCGTTGACCACCAATGAAAGAGGTGTCCCTTCCAGAAGTGGAAGTGCGGCGGGGGGCCGGATAAATGGCCTCAGGGGGCCGCATGCAGCCCAAGGGCCGTAGTTTGGGGACCCCTGATTTACGTGGTTCCCGGCTCCAGCAAAGCCTACAGGGAAGTCTAAGCAGGACACATCCAGGGGTGTCATCTCCAAGGCAAGCAGCATTTGCCAAGCACCCCTCGGGCTCAGGACCACAGACGCAGGGCTAGGAGCCCTCCACCTTGGGGGTGGGGTGGGGAGCGCAGTAGAGGGGAACACCAGCACAAGAGGCCTGGGAGTCAGATGAATGTGTGCTCTGGGGTCACACAGCCCAAGCACAGGTCACCCCTGCCCTATCCAGCAACACTGCCAACTTGAGCAACTCACCTACCCTCTCTGAGCCTCAGTTTCCTCCTCTGGGATCACCCGATGACAGAATCAACCTCGTGGTGGCTGTACAGAGTTAGTGCGATCACGCGTGCCCGATGCCTGCTTAATAACTATTGTACTCATGATGATGGTAATTAATCACATAATAGACCATTATGTAATCAAATTGAGAAGGTTCTGGCTCAAAGTCAGATCTGTAGGCACATCCCAGCTCTGACCCACATGAGCTCTGTGACCAGAGTGTGGCCATCTCAGCACTCAGACTCTGTTTATTCATCTGTAAATATGGGAAAGCCTCACGTTCGAGGGGATTCGGTGTAGTAACCCATGCTTATAGTCGGTAAATAGGAGAGTTCTGAGCAAACCTGGGTGCCGCCCATCGCTGTGTTAATTAATTGGAAGGAGGGTGCCAGCCAGAAACCAATTACCTCCAGGGGCCTCTGCGGAGGAGTGAAGAGAAGGGGCAAGGAAGGGTGGTGGCAGCTCCTCCCTCTCTGTGCTCCTTCCCAGCTGGTCCTGCACTCCAGCCCACAAAGGAGAGGCTCATTCTAAACAGCTTCTTTTCATGTGAAAGCCACTGGATTTGCATCTGTCCTTCCCTGGCAAGGCCAGCTCCAGGCCAGCTGCTCTGAGTGCCCCAGGCTGTGGTCTGCAGGCAGGGGAAAAAAAGGGGAGGATGCAGAGCGGGCTGACCAGAAGAGGAAAGGACAGGGTGCTGCGCACAGAGGGAAGCTGCACGCTCCCTCCCCTCGTGGACACCAGACAGACTCTGCGGCTGGCGCATCCAGAGCAGATTCTGGGCTGCCCCGGTGCCAGCAGTCGGCGGCAGCTGAGGCCGTGTCGGCTCCAGACTAGCCAACCCAGGAGAGAAATGGAAAAACTCACTCTATCGCTGAGCTGCCAGGGCCTGATGCTGCCAGGCCATTGGTCCAGCCAGCGTCCACACTCCCAAACTGGCCAAGCTCAAGTCTATGCTGACTCCACAGGGTCAGCCAACTTTGAGATGATTCTGGGGCCCTGCGGAGCCCCACAATCCTTCCCATAAGTCTCTAAGTGCTGCCACAGTTGCCTAGGTGGCAATGCCCTCAGGCGTGGGAACACAGGCTTGTGGGCAAGCTCAAGTAACTCACCAGACCTCTTCTGGAGAGTGAGTTTCATTGCCTAGAAGGAGAGACATTAAGAAGGAAAGAGCCTGCATTTATTGAGCACTTATAACAGTGGTAGTCAACCTGGTCCCTACCGCCCACTAGTGGGTGTTCCAGCTTTCATGGTGGGCGGTAGCGGAGCAACCAAAGTATAAATAAAAAGATAGATTTAACTATAGTAAGTTGTTTTATAAAGATTTATTTCTGCCAAACTTAGCGAAAATCTGACATAAAGTACTTGGTAAGTAATTATTATTATATGCTTTAACTTGCTGTAACTCTGCTTTATAAACTTTATAAACTAAAGTTACTTCCCTACTTTATAAATCACCATTACTGTGGAACCGATGGGCGGTTTAAAAATTTTACTACTAACAAGAGAAGCAAAAGTGGGCGGTAGGTATAAAAAGGTTGACTACTGCTGACTTACAGCATGCAGGCAAGACAGACCTCTCCTGGCTTGGGTCCCCTGGACCTCGAGACTCATAACTCAGGACCTTGGCAAATTTCCTTCCATAGCCATTTCCTCAAAGGTTCCGGACAGCAGGGATGATGGGTTACACTTTCTGTCACCCTAATGCCCAACACTGGCCCTGGTCCAGAGCAGGAGCTCTGAGGGTGCTGGATAAGGAATGAGTGAATGTTAGCCTCACACCTTCAGCAGGAGAACGCTAGACATCTGGAAGAACGGACAGGAAGGAGGAAGTTCTAATGAGTGTGTGAAGCAGAGAAGGCAGAATCTCCACCCCCCCCCCCTCAAGTGTCTGGGAACGGGGTGTGCCTTTTAACTGAGGCTCTGTGGCATGCTGGCGCTCACAGCTCTTCTCCCAGGAAGAGCCAGACAGGAAGGCAGTGCTGGGAAGGGGGCTGGAGGGGGTGGATGGACTCCCTTCTAGGTTAGATTCTGGGTCAAGTATTTAGAGGCAGAGGAGCCTTGCAATCCCTCCTTCCCCATCCTGAACCTGGGTAGAGCAAGGGCTCCCCTATACAGTATGTTGAACCCCAATGTTTATCTCCAAAGGAAGAGGCTGTCTAACAGGGGGAAAGCCAGACGCCAGCAGTCCAGGCGGGGCCCACACAGTGGGGTAACTGGGGTCGGGCTAAAACATCTGCCCTGATTGGGCCACCTGCAGTCTCCTTCATGGGGCAGCCAGGTATGAGAAGCACTGACCAGCAGGCAGGCAGACCCAGGTTCCAGACCCTTCAGCCTCAAACATGCGGAGTGTCTACAGACAGGTCACAGTTCTGCTCCCGGGCCTCAGTTCCTTCCTCTGTCAAGGGAGAGGATTAGATGATTTGACCACTCAAACATTCTGTTCCCTATGAGCCACTCAATAAGGGCCCTAGAGACACGTGATCTTTGTCAAACAATTAACTGTTATTAGTTACCTGGGAGAGCGACACTGTCCTCAGTCCTATCATATTCAGCAGGGGCCAGGGGCTCTCAGCCATGAGCTGAGCTCTCCTAGCACAGGGGCAGGAGAAAGAAAACTGACCTGTAGAAAGAGGGACCGGGGTGTAGCTGACATGCTGCTTTGGGACCTGAAACGGACTGCTTAGAGAGAGTGCTGGTACCCAGGGTCCCCTTTTGCATACATTAATTCTGAAGTGCAGTAGGCATTCCTGCTGCTCAGGGCACTTGATTCCTGGATAGCAGACTCATTATACTAGACTCATGAACTTGGAAAGCACTAAGTTCACTGGCATCTAACCTAACAAGGCACACCTGGGAACAAGAAAGCTCAGTCACTATAAGTCACCACCTTTCTTACCTAGAAGCCCCATCTCTCTCACATCATAGACAAAAGCCAGGAAATCACGCCAAAGGACCACTGAGTGGCAAAAAGGAGGTTGTCAAGTCCTACATTGCAGCTTGCAGGCTTTTCTTATAGCCCATTGACTTGTACTCTCCACACAGTGCTAACACACTTGTTCCGTTTTTCTAGTTGATGGCAGTTTAGAAATTAATATTTAGAACTGGAGAAGCATTGCTAGTCTGGCATATAACTGAAATGGAATAGAGAGAAAATTATAATAAGCAGGCACAAGAACTCAAAGAATAAAATCATTTTTGTAATAAAATCATCTTGTTACTAGGAAAGCAGCCTTCACTCCCTCAGCCCTGACTTGTCCTATAAAAGAATATGGACTAAGACTAGAAGGAGGTGGAGCTTTGATCTCCTATAGATGATCAAGGTCTGGGAAGCTGCTTCTTGTCTTTCCCTCAACTGACTCTCTCTCTCTCTCTCTTCCTTTCTTCTCCTCATTACATAAAGGAACAAAGGTAACCTATTAAAATACATACAATAAAACAGAGTTTAAAACATCATGACCACCAGGCTAGAAGGTCACAATCTCCAAGTGCTGATTCGGGCAGAAGCCCCTGTAGGTCTGACCTAGGCTAGATTCCTTTCCCCAACCCTTCTGCCCCCGCCCCCAACCCGGGCTTTATATGCAACTTCCCCAGTTGTGACCTACAATGAGGAGAACAGGGGTACGTATGAGAGGCAAGGTGGTAAATGGAAAACAGAGGCCCACCTCCTTTCAGGAAGCACTACTGACCATCTAGCAACTTGCCCCTCTGATTTCCTCTCTTCCACTTTTGAGGCTCTCTGTGCTAACAAGACCACGATCTACTGCAGTCACACCTGACCCTAGGCCTTCGCCAACAGGGAGCCTGACACAGGGCTCAGTCCGAGGGGCAGGAAGCTAGGCTCCCCTGAAAAGGACAACCTTGTGCCTGGAGGAGGAACAGCGAGGGGCTGTGGTCTCACCCTCTAAGCCACGCCCTCTCCTGCCTACCACGCCCAGTTTGTATGCAGTACTCTCGCCTCCCAGATGTCCTTCAGGGTTCTTCTTTGTATCTGTCTTGGAACCAGACCACCTCTCAAGGAACAGAGTCCCCAGTCTGTGTGAGAGCTGACTTCCTTGCTGAAGTCAAAGTTGTTCCCAAGTCCCAGCAGAAGGGACCCTAGACATCATCAAAAGCAATTCCTCATTTCACAGATGGGAAAGCAGAGGCCTAGACACGGAACTGACTGGCTCAAGGTCACATAGCCTAACAGTGACTAAGTTAGGACTAGATGTTAGCCCTTCAGACTCCCAGAGCGCTGTGGTTTCTTCTAGAACTCAGAGTCACCTCTTCCAGCAGACTTTCAGGCAGCAGGACTGTACCCAGCCCCTTCTCCTGCATCCCACCTGTTCCTTTGGCCTTCCCACAGGAACATTGCTAGCTGGGAAGGGCTGGCAAGGAGAGAGAAGATAGGGTTAAGGTGGGGATTTTATTTAATCCCCTGAGCTGGCTTAAACTGATGGCACATTGGTTAGAGCAGGAAGAGGGAGACATACAGAAGAGGTGGGGGTGGGGGGAAACAAGGAGGAGCATTAGTGATTAATCACTGGATATCAGGAGGCCAGGACTGAATATCAAGTGGCCAGTGGGTTTAACAAACAAGTACCCACTGTCATGGACTCCCTACCTCAGGCCTCCAAGTAGTGACTCTCTATCATGGAAATACCCCAGTCTCCAGGGTGCTCAACAGTGCACAGCAATGGAAAGATCACAGGCCATGGATGACAACAGATCTCAGGGCAAACCTCAGTTCTGCTACTTATGTGCTGTGTGACCTTAGGCCAGTGGTTCTCAAGCTTTATGAAGTCAGCGGGGCACATTTAAAATCCTACAAATAATTGTAAGCGCACTATATACAAATTTCTGAGAAATATAATAATTAAGTCAAATATTAAAGAAAAAATATAAAGTCCAAGCGTGCTTTTATGGAAATTAAATGAAATAAATATGACAAAATTAAATTTATTCTGACATTAAAAAACATTTTTATGTGATACTTTTGAGTTATGCTTTTTAGAATTCATAAAAATGAGGGGTTAAAAAATAATAAAACAACAAAAAAGTTATCTTTTTTTTTGTATTTTTCTGAAGCTGGAAACGGGGAGAGACAGTCAGACAGACTCCCACATGCGCCCAACCGGGATCCACCCGGCACGCCCACCAGGGGCGATGCTCTGCCCACCAGGGGGCGATGCTCTGCCCCTCTGGGGCGTCGCCCTGCTGTGACCAGAGCCACTCTAGCGCCTGGGGCAGAGGCCAAGGAGCCATCCCCAGCGCCCAGTCCATCTTTGCTCCAATGGAGCCTTGGCTGCGGGAGGGGAAGAGAGAGACAGAGAGGAAGGGGGGGGGTGGAGAAGCAAATGGGCGCTTCTCCTGTGTGCCCTGGCCGGGAATCGAACCTGGGACTTCTGCATGCCAGGCCGACGCTCTACCGCTGAGCCAACCAGCCAGGGCCAAAAAAGTTATCTTTTTATATATAGAGATACATTCTTAGTAAGATTTAGTAAATTCGGCAGGTCCTGGCGTGAATGTGTTAAAATTTTCCATTCTTGTGTTTATGAGAAACATGAGCTTGATGTGTCCTAGAGATTTCTTCAATGTTTGGGCATATATCTGAAAGGCAAACTCTCATTTCCTCGTCAATACATTGAAGAATTCCTCTCTTTTTACTCTTAATTGTGTTGAGTGCAGAAAACCCCCACCATACATATCATCTTAACTTTACACCAAACAAAGGATAGAAGAAACTTGCCTCCAGTCTTTCCGGGGGAACAGGGTGGGGGGTAGTGTAAACAATCCAGCACCACAGCTTAACAGCCTTTTGCAACCTAATCAGGCAAGTGAGGTGGGGGGTTGGGCAGACTGTCAGTTTACAGCCAATTTCCCACACCTCTGTCCCCCCAAAATCTAAACTACAAAAACCCTGTTGGTTTTTTGGTCCCCAACAGGCACATATTTCTCTGAAATACCATACGGCGCACCTGGAAATCTTCTAGGGCGCACCAGTGTGTCCTGGCGCACACTTTGAGAACCACTGCCTTAGGCTAATCATTATACTACTCCAAGTCTCAGGTTCTTCTTCTGCTAAAGGGCACTAAACATATGTACCTTGTAGGCCTCTTGCATAGGTAGGCAGACTGAGCTCATGTGCATATGTAAAGAGGCACAGGGGAGGCACCGAGTCAAAGCTCAATGCTAGTATTACAAATTGAACACCCTTTATCTCTCACCCAGGTCCATCCATTACTTTTCTTCCCTAGCCAATTTGCGTCTTGACATTAATAACCTTACTAATAATAATCCTTCCCAGCTGAATGGCATTTGTAGCATTTCAAAACATTAAGCATCCTACCCACAGAGGGTCAAAGCAGCCTGTCAGTAAGATAGACAGTTCCTCAGCCCCCACATTCATCTTCCTACAGTGTTTCCAAGTCCTGATTTGGAAATTGAGCCCAAAACCCCCAAATGAATATGTTGTCTTGTAGCAGATCTCGTGGGGGCATGGGTAGCCTCTGGCTTATCAGAAGGAGCCAGAACCACCCCTCCCATTGCTTCCACAGCTGACCCTCCATCTGGTCCACTGCTCTGACCACAAACAAACTACCCTTCCCACTTTGGTCTCCAACTCTCCAACTCTGAGAACCAGCTGGACAGCTATTTGGAGTCTGGCCTTGGGTGCATCGATCATTAAACGCAAGGCCAAGACTAGGCTATGAGCTTCTTACAGTGATAGGGCTCTCTCCGAAGTGTGGGTTCACACCCTTGATCTTACTGGTTCTTCAACTGCCCAACATAACTCCCAGAATCCACATTATCACCCTTACATTCCACAAGAGGAAACTGAGGCCCAAAGCAGAAGGGCCCAGCCAAGATTGCCCAGGGGTTTGAATAGGGCTGGGAAGTAAACTCAAGTCTCTCTAATCCTGAGTTTACTAATCCTGCGCACTTTACACTACCCTGTCTCCTTTCCTTTTAACTCCTTCCTCCTCACAACAGAGAAGCCCCGAAATCTCTCCAGTAAACCTGGGCCCCTATGGCAAGGTCCAAGAATCCTCCTTCAATATGGGTGCTGCCAAGATGTGTATCTTACCCTCCCCCATCACATTCCCTGACCCTATCTTCAAGCTGGCACCTCAGAACCTTTCTTATCCCCAGTAGCAACTCCCGGGACTGCGGAGCGCCTTCTCCAGTCAGTGGCGTGGGTGCAGAGACAGAGTACCCGGGATTGGCAGCAGAGGCCGGCAGGTGCGGTGGGCTTTCCCTTTCGTGGCCTCCTCTCGGCAGCAAACCCATTCCCACACCACTGCCTGTATCAGTCCCTGCCAGCGACTCTCCCCGCGGCGCGCTCCGATGGGGGTCACCCAGGAGCTGCCCAACACTGTTCTCCAGGGGTTAAAAATGCAGCATCCTAAACAAGGGTTAAAAATGCAGTCCTGGGGTTGGGCCGAAGCGGAGGGATGTTGTCCAAACCACAGCGGCTGCCAAAGCAGCATCCTCCCCCTTCCCTCCGCAGTCCTTGGGAGGCCGGAGCGACTAGAGCGACTGGGGGAGCTAAGGAAGCGTACGCTGCACCTTCCCCTCACCAGTGCCCCCTCCCACACCCACACCTCCGCGCCCCCCTGCAGCCGAGGCGGAGGGCTGCAGGCGCCCGCTGGTCCCGAGCGCTTACCTTTGTGACAGTCATGCAGGAACTCCGGAGCGCTGCGGGGGCGCGGGCGCGGCGTGCGGGGGCGATGGCCCCGGTCCACGAGGGGCCCGGGCGACGGCGGAGAGGGGTCCCGCGCGGCTCTGCGCGCTCGCGGCCCGGGCGGCTCTGGGCGCGCTCTCCGCGCCCGGCGGGAGGCTCAGTCCAGCCAGGGGGCCCGCGCTCCGGGCGGGCAGCGCGCAGGGACCGTTCGTGGGCGCTCGCCCGCCGCTCTTCGCTGATGTCAGCCCTGAATGTGCATTTATAATAGATGAGCCTCTTTCGCTGCAGGAAGGCGAGGCAGGAAGAAAGGGAGAGAGGGAGCGGGCCGGGGCTGGGGGGCGGGGGGAGGAAGAGGGGCCGGGAACTCGCTACAAAGGAGGAGGCGGAGGGAAGAGAAGGAGGAGGAAGCGCCCGCCCGCCCGCTGCCTTGCCCCGCGCCTACGGGCTGGATCGCTGGCCGCTGGGCACTGCCGCTCTCGGGGCCCGGGCCGGGCGCCCAGGCCGGCGGCCTTAACCCCTTCAGGCCCGCGGACGCCGGACGGCTGGGCGAAGCAGGGTCCTGGCACCTGCTGGCTGGGGGAGTGGGCGGCGACCCGAGTTCTCAGTGCCCCGCTGGCCCGGGAACGCTGGTAAAATTACATGCTAGACGGCCGAGGCGCCGCGTGGGCCGAGAAGACCGCCGGGCTCGCCCCCTGGAGGTTTGCGAAGTCGGCCCGTGGGCCTCCAGTGCCGCGCCGCGGACGGAGAGGGGCGTGGCAGCCGCCAGTCCCGGAGGTCTACCCGCGGCCCTTCCTCACACAAACACCAGGCACGGGGGCGCGGAATGGGGTTGTGGAAGCAATCGTTTGAACCTAATTCTCTAAGCAATTAGCTGGCCCAGAGGGATAATAGTCAATTTTATGCAGGAAGAAACTGAGTACTAGAATGGAAAGTAACTTAGACAGGGGCACGCGACCGGACTGCCCCCAGGCGTTTCTCCCAACGCCCGCGTGTTCCACGGCGCACAAGCTTTCCACCGTACCCCTTGAGATAAAAGATGCATTCTAGAGACGGGATGGGTCCTGCCCCAGGTGTGACTACACTACCCTTGGTGTAGCGCTGATGGAGGAGTGGGGGGGTGGGGGTGGGAATACAGGTGCGTCCTGTGCGGTGAACTTATCCTGACCTGGGTCACCTCATATCCTGGAGCTGCTGCAGGGACCTGAGAAACAATCACCTAAAGGCTACCCTGCCAGTCTTTGGCAGGGAGGCCCCGTCGGAGTACCTGAGCAGAACCGGTTTCAGCCGATACTGAAACGCTTAGACTCAGCTGGGGAGGAGAGCGTGGAGATGGAGGGCGCAGGGCTCTTTGATGCATCACCACCTCTCAGCAAGCCAGGAAATCCTGGCTTCCTGATACACCGAGATTTTACACCACAATTAAGTACACACGACAAAGGCCTCCACGCAGTGGATGAGCACCTGTGTGTGCAAGGTGCCAGGGGAATAGAGAGGAGACTTGATGCCTGCCTTCAAGAAGCACACTTTTTACACTACAGAAATAACAATTTGTTTCTGTAGAGCGCTTTGTGGATTATCATGCTATTTTTTATTTGCATTCCTCTTGTAATCCTAAACGCAGCAGTATGAGGAAGGAATTACCATCCTCCTTTTGCTGATGAGTGAGCAAAGAGGGGAGGGACCTGCATAAGATCACACAGTGGCTTGACAGAATTGTACTTTGGCTCTGTGCATTCAAGGGCCACTCCCATTGGCTGCCTTGTTTGAACTTCCCACTTGTCTTGGGGGCTAGACAGATGGCTGTTAGTCCTGGTGTCACACATGAGGACCCTGAGTGGCTTCACTAAATCCTTTGGGTAGCAGATGATGTTGCCACAGGCTTCAGGCACCTTCTAGGTATACTCCCATGCTGGACCTCATCCCTTTGACCACATCATTCATTCATCTGCCAAGAATCCCCTCCTTATCCTTCTGCACTAATCCAAACACTCCTCACCTCTCACCATCCCACCTCCTTGCCAGAGTCCTGACAACACCAGCCCTTCTGGTTCCACCTGTTGCATTTGGATGTGAGTGTCTGGACTGATTTTCATGAGCTTCCTGTCAATATAGACCACGATCTGGGAAGCATCCTGAGCACAAGGGCATATCATTTCTTAGTGTGTACCCCTGGGCACTCAATAGGTGCTAAGCAAATGTTAACTACTATCAAAAGCAAATCAATCAAAATAAACCTTACACCTGCAGCAGAAGAAATTTAGATTAGACCTTCAAAAGTGGTCACAGTCCCTGTCCAGATTGTCCTGGTTAGGTCAGCCTCAAGCCAGGAGGATGCCTCTAAAGACCTTCCCAGGACCCTCCAGTCCTTAAAACAGGGGTCCCCAAACTACGGCCTGCAGGCCGCATGCGGTCCCCGGAGGCCATTTATCCGGCCCCGTCGCACTTCCGGAAGGGGCACCTCTTTCATTGGTGGTCAGTGAGAGGAGCATAGTTCCCATTGAAATACTGGTCAGTTTGTTGATTTAAATTTACTTGTTCTTTATTTTAAATATTGTATTTGTTCCCATTTTGTTTTTTTTACTTTAAAATAAGATACGTGTAGTGTGCACAGGGATTTGTTCATAGTTTTTTTTATAGTCTGGCCCTCCAACGATCTGAGGAACAACGAACTGGCCCCCTGTGTAAAAAGTTTGGGGACCCCTGCCTTAGAAGCTATTAAAAGGCAACTCAAGGACACTAATCCTCCTTTCCCCATGCCTGTGACTTGTCAACTTCTATCTCTCATGGATGTTTAAAATCCAAGATTGTCATCCTCAGCTACCCAGCATGCCTCTTGGCACCTTCCCCACCATCCACCGGTGTTGTAAGCTCTGGGAATGAGAAAAATACTTAATATCAGCTTGAGCCAAATGTAATTAGGAACATCAGTCTGCTGCCCACAACCCACAAGACATGCTCCAAAGGCAGGAAGAAACTGTTTCTGATCCCTCACACATGCTGGCTCACCCCTCTTGTCACATCTCTCGAATCAGAATGGAGGTCCGGAAGAGAACAGGCCTTCTCAAAGAACTCTGCATGCCCTTGTCAAGTCAAGAGCTTGGCCTGTAGAAAACACTCAGAAATGTGTGCGTTTTCTATGGAGCAGTGTCTATACCACAACACCTCACACTCTGGGTCCCCAGAAACATGGCCCATCTCAGTTTGGACTTCCCAAAGCAGAGCCTGAGAAAGGAGTTGGATGTTGGTGGTTTAATTGGAAGGCGTCCCAAGAAGCAGGAGTGAAAGAGTGGGTTGGGGGTGGACAGTGAGCCGGGAAAGGAGGAAGAGCCGATGTACAGACTGGATTTATATTGTGTCCTCAGGGTCACTGCTGGAGGAAAGGGGGCCAGTTCCCCAGAGACCTCTGGGATGTGTCCAAGATGGGCTGCAGGAGTCAGTCAACAGGCATTTATCCACAGGCTTCTCTTCCCTACTGTTTGAGGGCTGCCCTGAACACATTACTTTCACTTGGAGAATGTCCTGGGGCAAAAGTGGAAAGACACCCCCCGACCCATGCATGGACACACGCGCACCTGTGCACACACACACTTACTTGGGTGGGATGTAGTCAGCTCTAGTCTGAGCTTTCTCCAACCATCTACTGAGCTGCAGGTGGAACCAGAGGGGTGCTGAGGAAACGCATTACACATCGTGGAGGACCGAAGAGTGTGCCGCAGGAGCTCGGGTCTCCTCTAGACGCTCCGTGGCTCTGCTTTAGACCAGGCTCCCTCCTCAGCCTCCAGTGCCTTTCCCCGTTTCTCTATGTAGCAAACTCCTATTCCTCTTCCAAAGCCCAGCTCAATGTCACCTTCTCCATGTAGCACTCCTGACACTTCCTCCATGGTGGCCTGATTTACACTGTATTATAATTATCAAAATTGTATTTGTCTGTATTTTTGGATGGGCCGTGACCATGTGTAGTCTTTTTTTTTCTCTCTCTCTCTCTCATCACTAGGAGTAGCTAACACAAAGAGATGCTGGATAGCTGCCCAACCAATCAATAAGGCCGCCACGGCAGGCATCTTTAGCTTCTATCTTAATAACTCAAGTCCAAGCACCACAAAGGGAGGCATCAGGCCCCCTGAGCTCAGGCTCTGCCCCGTCTGTTCATTTGCTCAGGCCCCATATTCGGTGAAGGGGCCTTGCACAGAGTGAAGAGGGCTTGGCTCTTGCTTGCAAAAAGTTTTTGGCTTCCACCTGGCCTGTGGTGGTGCGGTGAATGAAGTGTTGACCTGGAAGGCTGTAGTCACTGGTTCAAAGCCCTGGGCTTTCCTGTTTAAGGCACGTATGACAGCAATTAATAAACAACTAAAGTGAAACAGCGATGAGTTGATACTTCTCACTCCTCTGCCCCTCTCTTCTCTCTGTAAAATCAGTAAATAAACTCTTTAATAAATGTTGTTGGTTTTATTTTTTTGGCCTCCTAGGAAAGACCCATAAGCATGAGCACACAACAGACCACAGGTGGATGACGCACTTTAGCAGGGGCTGGAAGGCGATGGCCAAGGCCATGGAGCCCCACAGGAGAAAGATGCTCCTCCAGTCCTCACTGGCTGCCTCATTCAGGCCGCCCCAGGACACACGTTACCTTCCACTGACTGGCAGGTATTCAGTCTTCCAGCCCTGCAGGTCTGGCTACCCTCAGATCCTCCTTCCCTTCCTCTCCGTCTCTACTCTTATTGCCCTAGCGCAGCATTTCATTTTGCTTGGGTGGCCCTGACTGGTCCTCCTGCCTGTGCTGACCTATCCATTCTCTCCTCAGCAGGCCATGCACCCCAAACAAGCACATGCAGATCTGCTTCCTAGAAACCTGTTGGGGACTCCTGCTGTCTTCACGGTGAGACCCAAACAGCCCACATTCCTTGTCTCATCACACTCTTGCCTTTCACTCCCCTCAGTGGCTACCAGACTCTTCCTCATTCTTTCTTCAGATGTCACCTCTTCCAGAAAGCCTTCCTGGAACCATGACCAGGTGTAACTCCCTGAGCCTCCTTCTGTCTGCACTTAGGCATTGTTGTTTTTTTATCATTTCCTGTTTGTGTGTTTGACTTCCTGCTGGGCAATGAGCTGCTTGAGGCCGGGGCAGGCTCTTTAGTTTGGTGATTCCAGCACATGTGCCTTGCTCAGTCCCCTTTTCTCTATGTAATCTCCTGGTCCCATTTCTCCTTTTCTGTCTTTCTCTCTTTTTTAATTGTTTTCTCAACCTCTTTTCCCTTCTACATGTCTCCACCACCAGGTTCACCCCATCTGTTTCTCTGCTGCACCCACATTTCTATGCCTCAAATCTCCATGTCTGCCTTCCTCACAGCTGCCCTGATGCCCCTCTGTGTAACTTTCCCGCTCTGCCCCTCCACCCCCTGCATACTCCCTCCACTGCTCTTTATGCCTTGGTGTGGGCTCTCCTCTCTCCCTCCCTCTCCTTGGTGTGGGCTCTCCTCTCTCCCTCCCTCTCCTTGGTGTGGGCTCTCCTCCCTCCCTCCCTCTCCTTGGTGTGGGCTCTCCTCCCTCCCTCCCTCTCCTTGCTGTGGGCTCTCCTCCCTCCCTCCCTCTCCTTGCTGTGGGCTCTCCTCCCTCCCTCCCTCTCCTTGCTGTGGGCTCTCCTCTCTCCCTCCCTCTCCTTGGTGTGGGCTCTCCTCTCTCCCTCCCTCTCCTTGGTGTGGGCTCTCCTCCCTCCCTCCCTCTCCTTGCTGTGGGCTCTCCTCTCTCCCTCCCTCTCCTTGGTGTGGGCTCTCCTCCCTCCCTCCCTCTCCTTGCTGTGGGCTCTCCTCTCTCCCTCCCTCTCCTTGCTGTGGGCTCTCCTCTCTCCCTCCCTCTCCTTGACTTTTGTGGTTTCTCTTCTTCCTCCTGTCTTTCCTCCAGCTCTGTTCTCCCATTATATCTGTTTATTTTTGTCTCCCTGCCCTTTTCATCTCCTTGAGTGTTTCTGTCTCCGTCTCCTTATCTCTGTGGATGTGTCTCTCTCTGTCTCTCTTCTCTGTCTTACTCTTCCTCACCCCCTTTCTTCATCCCTCACCCCCTCTCTCCACGGCAGTGTACGACACACGTAATCCTGGTTTAGCGTGGGGGAGTGCTGGGGCAAGCGGGCCCAGCGCCAGCGTACCTTTCACTGCGTATCCAAGGGGTGAGGATGGGGGAGCTCCTGACAGCAGGCATGTGTTGGGCCTCTGAGGGCCACGTCTGTAATTGTGAATGCCCTCACCCGGGCATGAGGGTATTTTTCCTTTCCTGACTCTGTGAGCTTGTGTGAGCCTGTGTGGGATCCTGTGTATCCATAGGTGTATGTACGCATATGGAAATGGAGGATGGAGTCACAGAACTGAGCTCAGTGGGGGAACCCTGGCTCGGCTTCCCTCAGAGGTCTGCTCTTCCAGCTCTCTTTGGTGACTTGGTGGCAAAAAAGGCACATTTAGGCACAGGGAAGACCGATGGCTTGCTCTGACTGGGCTCACTGTCAACCCTGCATGTGCAACCTAGAGACAGATGCGCTCCAGAAACACTGTCCATTCTCATATAATGTAGTGGTGAAGCACCTGGCTCTGGAGCGTCACTCCTGGGTTCAAATCCCACCTCCCCCCCATGCTATCTGTGTGATTAGCTGTTTGACCTCCTTGGACTGCAGTCCCCTCTTCTCCAACATGGTGATGAAGTAACACTGGCTTCAGAGACTGAATGAAATGAAAGTGGGAGAAAGTACTGGGGCAGTATATCTACTCCATAAGTGCTGTTATTAGAAATCAACACTGTCCCCCTCATCCAATTCTTTTGCCTTCTATTCTGTCCCCATAATATTCTAGCCTGGCTAGAATAAACAGCTCTGATCACCCTTATTTCTCAGAAAAGGAAACGAGGCTGGGAGAGTACATGGCTTGCATATGCTCACAGCTAACATGGAGCAGAGTGGGCCTGGGGCCCAGGTCTGACTCCACCTTTGTGCTCTTCACAGAGCTGGGAGCTCTGGATTGAGGGCTCTTTCAGGCCCAGGAGGAAACCCAGAGCCCTGAGTTCTAGCTCAGGCTTTGTCACATATGAGCATGTGGCTTACCAACGCTCCACAGCCTAACCAAACCATGGCTCCCTCATCTGTAGAATAGAATTACAGAAACTCATTCATTTAAGAACTATCAAACTGGCAAATCTTTTAAGATGAAAAATGTTTGGCCAAGGAGGGGAAGAGAAAAAAGCCTGTCATGCTGCCAACCTCCAAAAGAGGGCAAAAGCTGACCCTTATCTATAGCTGCCTGGGACCCAAATTTCCAGCCCTTGCATCCTTTTGGATCTAAACTTTGGTAAAGCCTACATCAGTTCTCAAAGTGTAGGTCCCAAACCACCTGGGAGCTTGTTATAAATGCATATTTTGGGGCTGTACACGAGGCTTACTGACTTGAAACTCTGGAGGGGGGGGGGAGTCTAGCATTCTCCTTAAATAAGCCCTCCAGGGAATTCTGAGAACTACTGATTGATATCATAAGGTATGTTGAGCACCCTGTCAGATAACAGATGAGAAAGTGCTCTATAAACCAGCAAAACCAATACGGAGGAGTTGTTGTTTCACTGCTGCCTCCAAGGTAACATAGTTGAATTTTAACTTGTGCTTCAATATCTTTTTTCTTTTTTTCTTTTTTCTTTTTACAGAGACAAAGAGAGAGTCAGAGAGAGGGACAGATAGGAACAGACAGATAGGAAGGGAGAGAGATGAGAAGCATTAGTTCTTCATTGTGGCACCCTAGTTGTTCATTGATTGCTTTTTTCATATGTGCCTTGACCAGGGGGCTACAGCAGACAAAGTGACCCCTTGCTCAAGCCAGTGACCTTGGGCTCAAGTCAGCGACCTTGGGTTCTAGCTAGCAGCAACCTTGGGCTTCAAGCCAGTGACCATGGTGTCATGTCTATGATCCCATGCTCAGGCCGGCGACCTTGGGGTCTCCAACCTGTGTCCTCCATGTCCCAGTCTGATGCCCCATCTACTGTGCCACTGCCTGGTCAGGCATGCTTCAATATCTTTACTGTACCAGTCACTGTGCTGGGATCTGGAGATACAGGTGGAAACAAAGCCAAATCTGTGCCCCTCCATAAGCTTTTGTTCTGTGGGTGTGTTGGGGGCGATGTGCAAAGCAATTATTAAGTAAAGACATACCATGGGATGCTCAGTCTGATGCAAAGTAAGGGGTAAAGTGAGTAAGGTGGGGGCATTTCTGGGATGGTTAGGAGAGGCCTAATTAATACAATGATACTTGAGTATATTCCCAAGGAGGCCAGGAGAGAAGTCCTGTAGATGTCTGGGGACAAGGAGCCCAAGGAGGCCCATGTGGCTGGACAGAGAGTGGTTGAGAAGGATTTTATGGTATTGCAAGGCAACCCATCAGGGGCTCACAAAGAAGCCAGCTAAACATTCTTGGGCAGCTCTTTAACAGATGTTTACCATCGGATCTCTGTCCCCAGCCTCTACCACAGCCTGGGGCACAGCGTTTAGGTGTCAGCCATCCATTATCTCCTCTCATATTCTCCCAAATCTTCCTCCCAAAATCCTACTGGGGGACCCTTGAAGTGCGAAGATTAATGTTTTCTTCCATCATCAGAAATGGAGACCCCAGATCAAGAATCAAAAAGTGACCAGTCGGGAACCTTCCCTGTGCTGGGAGCTTTGATCCATGGTCTCAGTCTGTCTGCACTGCAGTCCTAGAAGGGGTTTCTCTCATCTTTCAGATGAGGAAATGGAGGCTTAGAACCCAAGGTCATCCTGAAAGGCAATGATGGCAACAAGACTGGACTCTGGGTCAGCCTGGCTCCTCCCTGGGCTCTGTCAGTTTGGACACAGATCTTTTCCTGGCGTCCCCTCAGCATGGCTCAGACAGGCACAGCTTCCATGGGCTAGACCCCAGGGGAGAAGAAGAGAGCTTAGAAGCACCCCTACTTTCTTGCATGGGCTTCCCTAGGACCTTGGACCATGCCACCTTTGTGGGCATGTTGCTTCTTCTCATCATTCTAGTCCTTGACATTGTCTCAATGTGAAGACTCTGGCTTATTTGTCCTACCCAGAAGTTTTCCCCAATGTCTTAGAGTTTCCTAATCAAGACCCACAGTTGCCTCTTACTCATTCTATGAGGCCAAATGCAGACGAGGACATTACAAGAAAAGGAAACTCCAGACCAACATCCTTTATGAACACAGATGGTCTAAGTCATTGCTGTGTTACATGCAGGTACCTTATATGCCAAATCTTCCTCGATCCTCCCAACAACCCCATTAAGTTGCATTCATTTTTCAAGATGGAAAACTGAGACCTGGAGGCTGAGACTTGAAGGCAGTCACATAGCTAGCGAGTGGCGGAGGTAAGATTCAAACTCACTTCCAACTCCAAACCCAGCTCCTCCTACTACACCACCCAGCCATCCACAGAGAGAAAGAGAAACGGCTGGCCCTGTTCCAGTATCATCTCTGCACAGCTGTTTGCTCAGGTGACTCACCAGAGTAGCCTGTCCCTGCAGATGAGACCCGTCCCCAAGCCTGTTTGCTGGGAAGGGCACAGAACCCATGGGAAGGTGACTCCTTAGCTAAAGAACACACACTGGCCTGCACACTGAGAATTATGTCTGTAGGAAGGAAGTGGAGTGGGAGGGCAACCTGCCACTGCCTGGGCAAAGCCTTTACCTCTCTGCACCTCAGTCTCTTCATCTGCAAAATGGGGGCACAACTCCAAAACAGTGAGAAAACCAAATGCTGGCAAGGATGAGAAGCAACAGAGATGCTTATTCACTGCTGGTAAGAATGCAAAATACCACATCCACTTTGGAAGACAATTGGGCAGTTTCTTAACAAAACTAAACATACTTTCCCTGTACAATCTACCCATTGTACTCCTTGGTATTTACCCAAAGGAATTGAAAACTTACATCCACACAAAAACCTCCACATGTATTTATAGTAGTGGGCAGTTCTATTCATAATTGCCAAAACTTGGAAGCAATTGAGATGTCCTTTAGCAGGTGAATGGATAACTCGACTAGGGTACATCCAGACAATGAAATGTTATTCAGCACTAAAAAGGAATGAGCTGGCAAGCCACGAAAAGACATGGAGGAAATCTAAATGCATAATATGAAGTGAAAGAAGCCAGTCTCTGAAAAGGCTACATACTATACAACTCCAACTGTGTGACATCCTGGAAAAGGCAAAACTACGGAGACAATAAAATGACCAGGAGTAGCCTGGGGGTGTGGGGAGAGAGGGGTGAGTAGGCAGAGCACAGAGGAGTTTTAGGGCGGTGAACCTATTGTGTACGTTACTGTAATGGTAGATACATGTCATTATACATTTGTCAAAACCCACAGAACATACAACACCAAGAATGAACCCTCCTGTAAACTATGGACTTCGGGTCATGATGACGTATAGGTTCATGGATTATAATAATTTCCTATTCTAGTAGGGATATTGATATTGGAGGAGGCTGTATCTACATGGGGAGCTCTGCCTTTTCTGCTCAACTTTCTTGTGAACCTAAAACTAATCTAAAAAATAATAATCTGCCTGACCTGTGGTGGCGCAGTGGATAAAGCGTCAACCTGGAAATGCTGAGGTCGCCGGTTTGAAACCCTGGGCTTGCCTGGTCAAGGCACATATGGGAGTTGATGCTTCCTGCTCCTCCCCCCCTTCTCTCTCTGTCTGTCTTTCTCCTTTCTCTCTCCTTTCTAAAATGAATAAATAAAATTAAAATAAAATTTAAAAAAATAATAATAATCTATGTTAAAAATTAGGGGCAACCCCCCCCCCCCAGGTCTCAGGCTGGGATATACAAACTAATGCCTACAGAGACTATTTTAGAGGGCAAGCTGGTTTTTGTTATAAGAGACTGGTATTACTGTTTTTAAATCCCAACTGTGGCAGAAATCTTCATGGGAGTTCAGGTGGGTCATTTTGACTTTTTGAGTCCCAATGTCCTTAGCTAGAAGCCAAGACAATACTTGTTCTTTGTTCCCATCCCCATGACAACCTCTCAGAAAGTAAATGGCAAGTAGTGATAATGATAGGATAGCCACCATTTATGTCTGGGCACTGTGTTAAGCATTCTGGACACATTATTTCATTTAAATCTTAACATGGATTTTACAGGAGCATGGGGTTGGGGAAGAGGGGAAAGAGGAGGTGGGGTGGAGAACAGGCAACTTGCCCTGGGTCACAGAGCTGGGCAGTGGCATGATAGCTTCTGGAAGACTCAGTGCTTGTACTCAGCCTCCAGTTGTACCCCCATGGCTCCCAGGCTGATGCTGGAGGGCACACAGGGTTGCCCCCTTGCCTGATCACTGGGGACTAGATTCATAATAACAAATGATGATCATAGTCAACCTTTCTGTAGGACTTACTATGAGCCAGGACTATTCTTCAGCTTGTGACAATACATATTTCATTTAATTCTTACAATCACTCCCTGAGATAGGTATACTATGTTCATTTTACAGATAAGAAAACTATATCATAGAACTCAAAGACCAGAAAATGTCAGACCCAAAATGTAGTGTGGGATTTGGCTGCTCCCAGTCCTTTAAGGGATGCTCTGCCTCCCCCTGGGTGGCCTCAGGTCCTCCAGCTACTGCGAGGCCTGTGTGTGTGTGTGTGTGTGTGTGTGTGTGTGTGTGTGTGTGTTGTTGTTGTTGTTGTTTCATTGCTTCCTTTTGGGACCCACCTCAAGAGAGGCCACACCTGGGCCTCCAGAGCCCTGTCTCCTGCTGCGTTCACCCCTAGAGCACCTGGCAGTAAGGTTCCCCCCCACACAATGACTTTTGTCCCCACATGCCCTACAGGAAAGGAAATTCAGGAACAGGAAACCTAATTTGCCCCTTAACCATGGAGGAGGCCTGTGAATCAGGAATGGGCCACAGTGGGGAAGGGGGCAGAGGAGGAAGATGAGGCACCTCGGGCCTGGAAGCAAATCCATTTAGGGTCCTGACTCCCTGCAGGCTGCTGGGGAGGGAAAGGGCCTCTTCTTGGATGCCGCAGCACCGGGCACCTGATTTTGTGCAGTAATCAGGAACATAAGGCTTTAGAATTAGCCAGATCTGAGTTCAGACGCTGTCTTTGCTATTCCCTGGCTGTGCGACCTTATTTGAATTACTGAGCATCTCTGAGTAAGAGGACCTCCGTTTCCTCCTCTGTCAGATGGGGATAACGAATGGCAGCCACCTCACAGGTCAAACTCTGTCCCCAGCCTGGGTCAGGGACCAAGGACTCAGAAGATAAGTTGTTTATCACCTGTAAAGTGGGATTTCTATTAGTACCTGCCTTGCTATGAAGGGTTACATGAGTAACACGAATGAAGAGTGATTAGGAAGGACCCTGGCACAGAGAGAGTGCCCACCAGCTTAGTATTAAAATCTTCTTTCTCCCTACCTCTTCTCCTAGTTCATGCAGGGCACCCAGGGCCTGGGGACAGAGGCTGCTTGACTTCAGGATGCAAAGTGCAAAGCTGGCATTGTTCTCAGCTGCCTCCCCACAGCGGTGGAGGGAAGATGGGGATGCAGGCATTCATTAGCACCAATTAACACCGGAGGCTGCTTCTGATCTCACCCTGGTCTGCCTCATCGCCACTGGGGGCCTGGGACCACGTGGCACAGGAATCAGCCAGGCTTGAGGAAAGGGATGTTTTGTGGAACCATCAGGTATTACTTCTAGCTGCATGGGAAGGTTCCAGATAGAAGTGAGGCAAACATAAAGCATACGAGAGAATGTTGCTCAGGGCTGTAGACAATCAGTGGCCTTCTTAGTGCGTCTGACACCCAGAGTGGGGGTTATTCTTCATTCCAACCCCCATCCCGTACAACAAACACTTTCAGTTATAATCTTGCAATAAAAGAAATCATTAAAATGGCTGGGAAAGATATGCAGACAGTAAAACGGTTTTGTTTTGAATTTCATATATATGTTCATGCCAATAAAAAAATTTTTAATAAAAAAGGAAAATAGTAATGGATTAATACTTTTAAATTACATTAATGTGTTTTTGAAAACAGGGGGAAATTTTTATTACTATATTAGTCTGTATCAGTAGCAAATAATATTTCAAACTATTGAAACCTGTGACTGATGTCCAAAATGATCTCAAAATCATGTTCAATTGATAGTAAAGCTATATTTGTCTATCTTTACTCACAATTCAAAAGGACACCTTTTATTAATTTTAACTTTGAAAACTTACTTTCACATGAAGCAATAGGTAAGTAAATAATTAGGAAAAGTCTTAAATATAAGGATAGATTTGAAAGAGATTCTAAAAATTTCACTTTAGAAAAAAAATCTAGAACCTGCCTGACCAGGCGGTGGTGCAGTGGATAGAGCATCGGATTGGGATGCAGAAGACCCAGGTTCGAGACCCCGAGGTCACCAGCTTGAGCTCAGGCTCATCTGGTTTGAGCAAAAGCTCACCAGCTTGAACCCAAGGTTGCTGGCTTGAGCAAGGGGTTATTCAGTCTGCTGAAGGCCCGCGGTCAAGGCACATATGAGAAAGCAATCAATGAACAACTAAGGTGTCCCAACGAAAAAAAACTGATGATTGATGCTTCTTATCTCTCTCCATTCCTGTCTGTCTATCCCTCTCTCTGACTCTCTCTCTGTCTCTGTAAAAAAAAAAAATATATATATATATATATATAGAACCTGCAATACTGTTTATATCTTTCTTTACTATTGCTTACAGTGGTTTTCAAATGTTTCTTATCATCAACATTTCCAGTAAAATATTTTCTCCAGAATTTTTTTTCACTCTATTTCGTAAAACTTTCTGAAGTTTTTATTCCCTCCAAAATCAGGGGAAATGGCTGAAAGATAGAGAACTATGACACGACTGGAGCCATTGCTCTGGGAGAATGACAGACTTGAGCAACTCAAGTCCTACTTCATTTTTACAGTGACTCTGTACTCATCGATAACTTTGAATCTACTGAGACACAAACCTATGCCAGAAGAAAGTTCGAAAGACTTTACTATAATTAAATTGTTCCCTAAACAATTTCATAGCAGCTTAGTTTAGGTGTGTCAAGGCCCCCTGTATAATTAGGAGTACTTCTAAATGACTTACATGGTGAAAACAATGTTTATTAAAGGGTAAATAATAAAATGTGCTAACTTACAATTCACTTCTCCCTCACTCATTCAACAATAATTAGAGCAATTATTTAGAATTTAGATCACTTAATGGATATAAAGGATATTGACCTTTTTTTGTCTGTTTTGTTGTTTCGTTTTGTGACATCTTTGTCTAGATTTGGTTCAAGGGTAATGCTACCTTCCTAGAATGAGTTAGGAAGTGTTCCTCCCCCTTCTGTTTTTCGGAAGACTTTAAGAAGGTTGCCAGGGGTCCCCAAACTTTTTACACAGGGGGCCAGTTCACTGTCCCTCAGACCGTTGGAGGGCCGGACTATAAAAAAAACTATGAACAAATTCCTATGCACACTGCACATATCTTATTTTAAAGTAAAAAAAAAAACAAAATGGGAACAAATACAATATTTAAAATAAAGAACAAGTAAATTTAAATCAACAAACTGACCAATATTTCAATGGGAACTATGCTCCTCTCACTGACCACCAATGAAAGAGGTACCCTTCCAGAAGTGTGGCGGGGGGCGAATAATGGCCTCAGGGGGCCGCATGTGGCCCGCGGGGCTGTAGTTTGGGGACCCCTGGTGTTGACTCTTCTTTAAATGATTAGTAGAATTCACCAGTAAAGCCATGTGGTCCTGGGCTTTTCTTTATTGAGAGGTTTTTTATTATTGACTCAATCTCTTTACTTCTTATGTCTCTTCAGGTTTTTTGTACATCTTCTTGAGTCAGTTTTGTAGCTTGTGTCTTTTAGAAAACTTGTCTATCTCATTTAGTTTTTTACGTACAATTGTTTATATTCTCTTATCTTCTTTTTAATTTTTGTAAAGTGAGTAGTAATGTCCCCAATTTCATTTCTGATTTTAGTAACTCAAGTATTATCTTTTTTCTCAGTAAGTCTAGTTAACAGTATGTCAATTTTGTTCATCTTTTTTAAAAAAATAACTTTTGATTTCATTGACTTCTCTATTATTTTTCTAGTCTCTATTTTGTTTATCTGTGCTCTGATTTTAATTATTTCATTCCTTCTGCTGGCTTTGGTTTAGTTTGCTCATCTTTTTTCTGGTTCTTAAGATTTAAATTTAGGTTATTGATTTGAGATCTTTATTCTTTTTTGATGTAGGCATTTACAGCTATAATTTTTCCTCTAAGCACTGCTTTGGCTGAATTCTAGAAGCTTTGTTATGCCATCTTTTTGTTTTCATTGTCTCAAAGTGTTTTCTAATTTTCTCATTTCCCTTGTAATTTCTTTTTTGACACATTGGTTGTTTAAGGGTATTTTTTAAATTAAATTTATTGGGATGTACATTTTTTTAATAAGATCATTCAAGTTTCAAGTGTATATGATCTATATATTGCATTGTATGCCCATCACCCAAATCATATTCTGTTGCTATATATTTGCCTCCCTTTACCCTTTACTACCCCTTAACTCCTTCCCTTTGATAATCACCATACTGCTGTCTGTGTCTATGAGTTTTAGTTTTATATCCCACATAAGAGTGAAATCATACAGCTTTTAGCTTTTCAAAACCTATTTCCATTTGAGGGGGGGAGGGGGAGAGAGAGAGCAAGAGAAGAGAGAGAAGCATCAACTCATTTCTTCACTTAGTTATTCCATTTAGTCGTATACTCATTGACTGTATTCATTCTTGTACATGCCTTGACCAGGGTGTGCTGGGTCAATGCTTTATTCACTGAGCTGCCCAGCTAGGGTCGGTTCTTAACTTTTTACGGCTGACTTATTTTACTTTGATAATATTATCAAGGTCCATCCATGTCACAAATAGCAATATTTCATCTTTGCTTATGGCTGAGTAGTATTCCATAGTATATATGTACCACATCTTCTTTATCCAACTCTGTATCAATCCTTGGTTGTTTCTGTGTCTTGGCCACCATGAGTAATGCTGCAGTGAACACAGGTGTGCATATAATCTTTGTAAATAAACATTTTTGAGTTTTTCAGGTAGATACCCAGAAGAGGGAATGCCGGGCCATATGGTCACTCTATTCTTAATTTTTTGAGGAACCACCATACTGTTTTTCACAATGGTTGTATCAGATGACATTCCCACCAGCAGTGAATGAGTGTTCTATTTCACCACAACCTACTAACACTAGTTATTACCAAGTATGTTAATTTCCACATATTTGTTATTTTTCTAGTTGTCCTTATGTTGTTAGTTTTTAGTTTTATTCCATTATGGGCAGAGAAGATATTATGGATAATTTAAATTTTTTGGAGACTTGTTTTGTGACCTAACACATGATCTATCCTAGAGAATATCCCACATGTACTCAAGAATGTACATTCTGTTTTTGTATGTTCAAGTCCTCTATTTTCTTATTGATTTTTTTCTAGTTATTCTACACATTACTGAGAGTGGGGTATCGAAATCCCCAGCTATTACTGTAGAACTGTCTATTTCTTACTTCAATTCTGTCTTTATATACTTTGGGACCCTGTTGTCAGGTGCATATTTGTTTGTAATTATTATATCTTCTTGATGAATTCTTTTTATAAATATATAATGTCCTTCTTTGTCTCTTATAATAACATTGGACTCCAAATCTATTTTGTCTAATATTAGTATAGCCAACACATCTCTATTTGGGTTCCTTTGTGCATAAAATACGGTTTTTTACCCTTTCGCTTTCAGCCTATTTGTTTCTTTGGGGAAGCTTCCAGTACAGGGTTGTCAGATTTAGCAAATACAAATACAGGGTGCTCAGTTAAATTTGAACTTCAAGACAATGAATAAGTTTTTAGTGTAAGTATACATTCCAAGCAATTTTTGACATGCATTTATACTAAAAAGAAATCATTCACTTATTTATCTGAAATTCAAATTTAACTGGAGATCCTGTATTTTATCTGGGAACCCTATTCTAATAAGAATATAAAAACAGACATAAGCCCTCCACTCCATGAACTTTTGATCTAAGGGTGAAAATCAGGGCCTTCCTTGGAAGGGTTTCCAGTTTAAGGGGAAAATATCATTCTTGCACAGGGAGGCTTACAATCTAAGAATAAGGGAGGAGAGAGGTGGCACACTCTCACCAAGAAGACAAGAGGAGTTAGCCAGGCCTTGCCAGCTGGGACTCTTCTTGGCTCTCCCAAGGTTAACCTCACCTACACCTCGCTGTCCACCCAGTGCCCAGCTCCCAAAGTTCACTTTCACACCGAGTCGGTAGGAGCTGGGGAGTCCCAGCTAGCCTGCTTTTGGGAGCAAGTTCTGTGGGAAAACAGGGCACTCCTCCCCCTGACTTATCCATGTTCATATGCATGTGCACAAACAACACACACTCATGTCACGCTCACAGGTACACCTTTACTATATACACATTCCCATGCATTAGTATACACACCAGCCCACCAAACACACCAGCAGGATAAATATAGACTTGTACACTCAGCCCCACTGAAACACACTCCACAGACACATGGCCTTGCACACATTCGCATACTTGACCCTGTATGCCAGTGATAGATCACAGTCACAGCAAGCCTCTTATACTCTGCCAGTCCTTTCTCGGGCTCTAGATGTGAGTCTGTGCGCACACGTGTGTGTCTGTGTGTGTGCGCGCATGCATTTTTCTCCTGCCATCTCTATCTGGATATCTGTCCATCCTCCACTCTCCCACCCCAGCCATCTGCCTCCCTCCCTGCAGGAAGGCTGAGGGAGGTTGGACAGCCTTGTCTCCATGACAACCAAGGACCCTCTACCCTGGAAGGAGAAGGTGCTGGGAGGCAGGGCTGGCTTTCATTCAGGCCCTTGCTGAGTGAGATAGGGGTGAGGGTGGGGGAGTGCGAGGAGAACGGGATGGGATGACCATCTGGACCTGGGAGAGTGGAGCTGTAGGTCCTGCCCAAGTATTCCAAAATGGCAGGTGGGCATCATGGTGCCTGAGAGGAATTGGGAGGAGGGGAAGCCCAGTGTGGTATATGCAGGAAGACCCCTACTCCACCCCTCACCTTCTCTCCCTGAGCGTCCTCAAATCTAACAGATTCTAGAAAAACCCTCTCAAAGTTCCCTTTCTTGGAACTCAAACAACACTAAGAGGTGGAGTTGTGTGGGGGTGCGGGGAGAGGCACAAACGCCATAACGCCCCCGGGCTCTCTCCCTTTGTGTGCCACTCCACGGGGGGAGATGTGGCTCCTCCTGCCTGCCAGTTGGGATCCTAGTCTTGAGGGCTGGTGAGGAAGGTAAGCCGGATTGTGCCATGGGAATCCAGAAGAGTGGTGCTAATTTGTGCAAACCCCACACGAAGGTGAGCTGGGCTGGGCTCCGGCTCCTCTGAGTGCTGCTTGTGCCTGGCCCCCTGTCCTGAGAGCTGGCCTTGAACGGAAGGGTTAGCCAGGGGGACCCTGACGGGCGAGGAGCAGACATGAGGAAAAGAGGTTGGTTGTGGAGGGCTGTGCCCTGAGAGACAGGAGGCTGTGTGCTGTTCCGGGCCTCTTCAAGAAAGAACTTGCTATCAGCCTCAGGGAGTGCAGTTAGTGGACAACCTCCAGCACCTCCTGCCCATGGCATTGAAGCCCCGCCCTCCCCAGTGGCCCTCAGCCAATGATGGAGCACAGCAAGTTTCAGGGGCCTACTGGTTTCAGCCTACCCTGGAGTTCTCACCCAGGCCACCTGGGCTCTGTGTTCCCTGTAGGGAGGGGTGGGTATGGACTCTGTCAAATTTGCTTCTGGCCTGAGAGTCCACCCGCAAATTCTGCTGTCTTCCTCCTTTTAAGTCTCACCTTGTACTCCAAACTCTGGTCCAATGTCTGCTCACCAGAGGACCCAAACTGACATAGATGTGTGTGTGTGTGTGTGTGTGTGTGTGTGTGTGTGACACACAGAGACAGAGACAGAGAGAGACGTGTTAACAGTGTTCCTCTGAGCCCTCAAGTTCCTAAGAAGCATGCGGGCAGCCCCGCCCTCTGGTGGAAATTCCCAGGAACTACATCTCCAGAACAGGAGGCCAGTGGGAACATGGGATGGGGTGGTTTCACTGCAGTCACAGGAACAGGCTCAGACTGTTACCTGTGAGAACTTCAGGGATCACCGCACCAATGGGGAAACTGAGGCCCATAGAGGGAAAAGATTAAAGACAGAATCGGGGGACATCATGTCACCACCAAGGTTGCTCCTGTGCCCCCTATATTGTTCCTTCACAGGCCCCGTAATATCACCTTTGCCCTCTTTTCCTGTATCAATAGCCCACCCCACCCCTGCATCCTTCCTTACTATGGCCTTCAGCCCCGGGCCCCAGGACCATGGCGACTGCCTGCCCACAGGCCTCTTTGTTCCATCCACCGCTCTGCAGCCAAGTGACCTTCCTGAAGTAGGAGTCAGAATCCATTCCTTTCCAGCCTAAAGCCCACCACAGCCCCTCGGAGGGCAAGGCCCCCGCACTGCGGCACCACCTCCCCTCCGACTCATCCCTCACCCTGGCCCAGTGCTCACCAAGTACTCGAGCACTGCAGACGTCCCCTGTCCCCTCGGCCAGTTGAATCTGTCTCTTCCACATGAGCGGAGCTCGCTGCACCCACGGCCCATCTCAGAGCCCACCTGTCAGCCGTCCTCTTCCCCTCTCCCTGCCCCTCGGGGACTGACCTGTATCCCACAGGGCAGGTTGCTGCTGTAACAAATCACCATAAACCTAGTGCCTTAACAACAACCCAAGTTTATTTTCTTATAGTTCCGGAGGCCAGAAGTCTAAAATCAGTCTCACTGGGTTAAATTCAAGGTTCCTTCTGAAGGCTCATTATTCAACCTACCTACTCAGGCTACTATTCAGTAAGTAACATTCAATCCCTGCGTTCGCAGCCTAAGAAAGGGGAGCAGTCCTCAGTTTCCTTAGCCAAATTGACCTTTCCCGAGGCATTCCGATGTGTATTATTCCCCCCCACACACACACACACATCCAAGCAGTTTGCTCGTTCTCAACAGACACTGACCTACAAACTCAACTCAGTTCTGACACTATCTGCCTGGAAATACACTTAGATCCCACAGGCTAAGGTCTCAGTCCTACAAGACTGCCCACACTTAGCTTCTGACGCCAATCAAAAGTCCAAGGTTGCCACCTATGCTTCTGACCCAGCAGCTACAGGTCAGAGGTTCCCATGACCCCGTCCTTGGCTGTGAGCAACTTGCTGGAGCAGCTCACAGAGCTCAGAGAAACATTTGCTGACGTTTACCAGTTTATTGTGAAAAACACAAAACTCAGGAACAGCCTGGTGGAGGAGATGCACAGGCAAAGGGCAGGGAACTTCCATGCCCTTTCTGAGCCCACCGTTTCCCCCCAAATCTCCACGTGTTTAACAACCCAGAAGCTCATTCTTTCTTACTGTGCGACAGTTTTTAGAACTTAATCTGCAGGGTCCCTTCCCAGACGTTGGTGGTTGTGTCTGATTCCGACCCTCGAATCGCTCGTTCTTTCTGGTGATCAGCCCCTTCCTGAGGCCGTCCAGGCTGATACCTTAGGAGCTCTGTGCCCAGAAATCTTAGCAGAAACCATATATATTCTTCTTTTTACACCACAGGCACCAATCACAATCGTTGGCAACAGGCTGATGTGGATTCTCCCAAGGACACCAGGAAATTGTTGATTAAGTGAAGCTAAGCTTATTGGACGCCGTGCTGGAGGGAGAACCCCGCCTCCCCCACAGGCTCTCAGCAGTGTCCAAAAAGGGGAAAGTAGGGAGGTGCTTGGATAGAATTTGAGAGCCTGAGCTTACTTAAAGCAGACAGTAAACTGGTTGGGATTGGGGAAAACTGACAGAGCTTCAGACTGTGCCCACTCCAGCCCTCAATGCCCGCAATGCCAGTCCCACATTTTGCGCAATCCAGCCCAGTCCTGCCAGTGGCCTAGCAGGGATTCTCAGACCTCTGTGTGCTCTGAATCTTGTGGGTGCTTGCAAAAATGCAGATTCCTGGGCCCTGTCCACAGAGTAGAAATAGGGGCTGGAAATCTGCTTAAAGAAGTGCTTTGAGTCATTAAGATGGAGAGAAGGGTCTTCTGAACACACTGTGAGAAAAGTAGACCAGAACTCCTAAGATGAACCCAATGTGGAAGTTCATCAAAGGCTTTTCGTTTTCTAGGCCCCAGGGCTTAGGGCAAAGGAGCCACACTCTCGCTCCTCCTGCCAGTGGGCAGGGGAAATTGGCCCATGGATTATTTTGTTCTTATACAAATGTTCTCAGCAAAACTAAGCACGGGTAATTTGTACATTAAAGTATCACTAAAACACACTGCCACTTTTAACTAGCTGGGATGTGTCTGAATTATAATTGGCCCTCGCTCCTCTGGCGCACTGCTCTCCTGACAACAGCCACTTTCGGTCACATCTGCCACCCACCCCTTTCTTCCTAGCACGCAAAATGTCATCGGGCAAGTAACATGTGGTCAGTAAATATTTACTGAATAAAATTGAAGATGAAACGGCAGCAAAAGAGAACATGCTCCCTCCTTTGTGGCCTGCACAGGTCACCTCATCAGTTATCTCATTTTATTCCGCACAACTCTTACATGGGCTGACTATTGGGACTTGGAGATGAGGCAACTAAGACTCAAAGGGGAGTCCAATGTCAGCCCTGGCCAGTTGGCTCAGTCATAGCACACGAGTCTGGAGTATGGATGTCCCGGGTTCAATTCCTGGTAAGATGTGACCATCTGCTTCTCCATCCCTTTCCCTTCTCTCTCTCTCTCTCTCTCTCTTTATCTCTCTCTCTTTCTCTCTTATTCCCCCTCCTTCTCCCACAGCCATGGCTCTAATGCTTTGAGCAAAGCTGGCCCTGGGCTCTGAGGATGACTCCATGACTTCACTTAGCTCGGTTGCAGAGCAGCAGCCCCAGATGGGCAGAGCATCCCCCGATAGAGGGTTGCTGGGTGGATCCCGGTTGGGGCACATGTGGGAGTCTGTCTCTCTGTTTTCCCTACCTCTCAGTTAATTTTTAAAAAACCAAAACTTGTCCAATGTCACACAGCAAGTCAAGGCAGAGCTGGGATTTGCTCTAAGACCCATTCAGCCCCTTGCATTTCTTTTACAGACACTGACAAGGAGTGGGAAGGTCAGTGGCCCCATATCCTCCTCCCCCTTTTATCTGGCAGACTACATCCTGTCTGGAGTCCGTGGGAAGGAGTTTGCTTTCTCCTCCCCACCCGCACCCTTCCAGCAGGATCCCTGAGTCTGGCAGACGGTGGCAGCAGGAGACAGCTCTGGGGAAGCTGGGCTTCTAGCCCGGAATGCATTATGCATGGGGGTCCCCACGGAGCCCTCACAGTGTGTCCTCACAGAGGGTGGGAGCCCACCCCAGTCAGCAGCTGCTCCCTATCTGCCCTCCCCCAGGCCTTGGCCATCCCATCACTGAGCAGTCCCTGAGGGACCCCTGTGCCCACATCTCGCTCCTCTCAGGGAGGTGCCCACAGCACCTGTGTGGCTGCCCTCTTAGCCATTGGGCTAAGACATCCCTTAGCTGTTGGGACACCCCACAGGGCCTACCACAGTGCCCAAATGCCCACCCCTGGAGATACGTCTGCAGGGCCTTCCAGAGACACGCTCCGTCTAACTGAACAGGGGTAGCACGTTACCTGGCAGGTAGGTGATACAACTGTCACATCCATCATTCGCTGCACCCGTCCTTGCTTCACTCCTGGAACACCATGACCCAGGCCTATGAAGTCCTGGTGAGAAGTACAGACTCTGATATCAGGCTGCCTGAGTTCAAATCCCAGCTTTGCCACCCACCAGCTCTGTGAGCTGGGACACTTCCTTAACCACTCTGTGCCTCAAAATGCACGTGAAAATCATGCCACCTACCCTACAGGGTTACATGTCAAGTACTGTAGTAGGCCCTTGGAGATGACGCCCATCTAGCTAAGATGTCGCCTGACTTTTGCGAAGCTGAGCATGACCTGGCTTCCCCACCTGCGTTGCCACGCCCCAAGTGTATCTTGGGTAGATTATCCCTGAGCCTTAGCTTTCTCACTGGCAGTGCACCCGCTTTCTGTTCAGGATTAACCTCTATAATTCTCTAGGTAGCCCCTTCAAAGTGGTAGAGAAAATATAAATAAGACAAGGTCACGTGTTGAGCCCATTCTTGCTTTCAGTGAGACAGTTAGGGCTAGCATTCTTACCTGAGGGGACAGTCATGGGCAGAACAAAGCCGGCGTTGCCAGGAAGAGCCATACCTGTCTTCAGGGTTTGGATCCCAAAGCTGAAATCTGTTTGGGGCAGTGGTTATGCAAGAGTCCTCGAAAGAAGTCTGTAGGGGACTGGTTTTAAGAAGAAAGGGGAAGGGTAGAAGATTTTCCTGGGTCCCCATCCTGCCAGGAAGAAAAGGGCCCATGGGTCCTACAAAGAAGGAGCAGGGCTGAACCTAGTCCAACTTCCCAGCCTGAGCAACTGCAGCCGTAAGATCTTAGAACTGACGCTTTTTCTGCTGGGGCTGTGAAGAGGAAAGGGCCAGGGCTGGAGGGCTGCCTGAGGGAAGAGGTAAAGATCTGTTCAAGATCAAGGATGTTCTCACTGGAACGGCTTTGAGGAGGAATGGGGGAGAAGGCAGGAAGGGTTCTATACATGTCCGGGGGGCCTCCAATGTGGACAGGAGGCAGTCTGCAGTGTGTAGGGCGCGGTGGGAGGGTGGGGGTGACTCCAACCAGCTGGTGCTACAAAGACTGGAGGCTCATAGACACACATTCTGCATACAACCTTCCTCTGATGGGGCTGTCACTGAGGCAACAAATGAGTCTGGTTGCCTAGTAACGAGGCCTTGCCTCCCCCATCCCTCTATGGCCATTTCTGCCCCTTGGGAGCTTTGTACCCTTCCTGGATTGCTCCAGTGTGTAGCCAGAACCAGATCCCTCTGTGCCCAAACACCAAGGGTAGCAGAAGAAAGAAATTACTTCTGCGGCTGGGGCTGCGGACTCTGCATCAGGAGGGAGGAGGGCCCAGGCAGTGTAGGTGAGGAAAAGGGAGTGAGCCGTACTTCAGCCTCAGTCTTTGCTGGGTGTTTCCTCTTTTCCACTCTTACTGAAGGGAGGCAGGAAGCCCACCTGTCTGGGAGTCAGGAGAGCAGGTGCCACGGCCTGGAGCTGCCTCTCACTTGCTGAACGTTACCAGCAAAGGACCTCTTCTCCCGGCTCTCAGTTTCCCCACGTGTGAGAGGAGAGTTTGGGCAAGCTGACTGCCAAGGCGCCCTCTGAGCCTGACTGTCTGTGACTGTAGAACCTCAGGGACAGAGAGGAGCAGAAACCAGGCTGGCCCCAGCCAGACCCCTGTACCGACCCTCCCCCCCGGGCCGACAGCATCTGGTCTTAGCCTAGGGGGGGCATTTGGTGCTGGGCCTCACATTCATGAGAGGCCCCAAATCTAGACATTAGATGTTATATCAAAAAAATTATAGTCACTGTCATGTTTTATAAGTGAAAAGCACTAGTCTGTCATCACAAACATTTACAATAAGCTGTGATCTTTGTAACTTTAGTTGCCATTCTTCATTTTTCAAATATATACCTTGGTCTAACGGAGTGAAGTGGCCCAGACTTCCATCCACCTGTGCCGGCCCAGACCCCACTCGCCCCTGGGAGAGGGTTGGAGGGGCTGCCAGGGTCCGGCACAGCAGCCCTAAGAGTCTGGGCTGCCTGGAGACCACACGGACCGTCAGAGGGAGTGAGGTGGCTGGGTGAGCCCCAGGTCTCTGGGGAACAGTTGAGAGGTCAGTGTTGGGGTGTAAAAGTGGCTGGGGAGGCAGAGCTGGGGGAGGGGCTGCCCAGTGTGTCTCTGCTCCCTCTATTCCTGGGAACAAGAGCCTTGAGTGACAGCGCCTTGTGCACAGCCAGGGAGGGGACCTGGGGCTAAGAATCTCCAGGATTAGATATGTCACCTGTAGTGCCAGGCTGCACCTGGCGCCTGCAGAGAATCCCTGGGGCTCACGTGCTGGCTCTCCCAACCCCAGCCTCCCCAAAGTGAGGAACTGGGGTGAGTTCGGCTGGGGTCAGACACTCACACAGAACAGTCCCTGAGAGCAGCCGGGCTCTGTGTCCTCTGACTGCCCTGTCAGGCCGTGCCCTAGGTTCTCCCATCTGCATGACCTCCGCCCACCATGGCAGATGATGGTTGGGGATGGCTGGGTGGGGAACTCTGCTCAGAGTCATCCAAGCAGTGGCAGCCGGTCCCCCTTCCCCTGGAGAGTCAGGAACCATCTCTCCTCCAGCCCACACCCAGCATACTTCACCCACCCAACAGCCCACACCCATGGGGACAGGTGGCTGGCAGAGGGGAGGGGGACTGGAGATGTGGGGAGAGAAAGCATCTCTACCTAAAAGGCATGTGGCCTGGGTTCAAGACTTGGCTCTATTTTAATGAAGGCAGCATGCCCTCTTTAGTCTCAGCATCCCTCTTTGGAAAATGAGGGAGCTGAACTCTTCAGAGCCTGTTCCATCTCAGATGTTTTCTGGCTCCAAGGACCTCCCTGCCTTCTGGAGAAAACCTTCCCACCAAGCAGCTGAAAGATTTGCTCTGAGACAGCACCACCTGCTGGTCATTCTGGGAATGACGCCCATCCTTTTTCAGGTGACTCTGGAGTCCCTAAAAGTCTGCAGTAACTGTAACAGAGGTTGTCAAAATGTGCCCATTGAGCCTTATTTTGCACCTAGATCATTTCATTAAAATTTTACAATAAGATATATAAAATAGGTAATGTTGTTTTATAACTTTATATATTATTAAATTGAGCTTCAGAGAAGTTAAATAACCTACCTGCCTAAATTGGCAAGGTGTGGGACTGCCACTCTGATTCCCTAGCCCCTCACATCACTAACTAGGACCCCTGAAGGGGAGTTTTCAGAAGGGGTCCTGAGATCCAGGCTGGCGACTTGCCAAGGCCACAGGGCAAGTCAGTGACAAAGTCGGGAAGGAACCTGCATCGACTAGGAAGAGTATTACATCCCAGGGGATCCTCCCAGCCTGCTTTGAGGGCTTGTCTCAGAAGCTGCATTTTCATGCTGGCAAGACAGAGTAGCTCAAAATCTGCCTCAGGGAAGCAAGTTTCTCCCTAGAGAAGCCTCAGCTTCAAGAACCTGGGGCTGACATCTCCCCTGTCCACCTCTATGGCGGACTACCTTCTCCCAGGCCTGGAAAACCCACCAGGTGTCCTTTGCACCCTCTAGGAAGCAGGAATCAAGGAGCCTATGAAAACTGCGAGGTATTCAGTGACTTGCCCATGTTCACTCGCAGTTTCAAAGAAGCTGGGGCTACAGTGGGGTGGACCAACTGTGGCCAGCTCGGGGCTTTCCCCATTTCATCTTCCCTATGGCTCCTTCACCCTGCCCATGGAAACCCAAGCTGGTTCAGCCAAAGGTTTGCCAAGGGCCAGAGAGGGAGGAGGAGGGAATGGGCTGGAAGTCTGCTCAAGACAGCAGGAGGTTCTGGTGTCACAGGAGCAGACACATCCAAACACCCAATCAACCAATAAGAAGACAAAAGGTCCAGATCTAAAATGCCAGGAAGGAAGATTGACAGATTAACACGTGCTAAACCAAAGTCTCAGGGAGCTTAGTACTACCAAGCAAGATGCCTTCAATGAGTTGACATATGGACTCACATCAAGGAGCAGTATAAACAGCCATATATTGTAAATGAGTGTAAAATATTTTTCTTCTCCTTGATTATATATATGTTCTAATTTTTTTCTTCCAGGACTTTGCATTGCTCATGTAATAAGACAAAAAATAATTTGTAAAAAGGAAGCAAGGAGAGTATCATTATGATTGGGGGAAGGGGAGGAAGAATTTCTTAAACTACAAAAAGCAGGGAGGTCTTGCAGCAAATCCCTCAATAAATCAATAAAGAAAAGATTAGAGAGTTAAACTAAAGATATTCACCATTCATACACCAGACAAGGGATGAAGATATGATGTTGGAAGAACTCCTATCAATCATTAAGAAAAAGGTAAATAATTCTAGGTAAAAATGGGCTAAGACTATGAATAGGTAATTTGCAGAAGAAGAAATCCAAGTCATCAATAAACACATGAAAAGGTGTTCAACCTCACTGGTTGTACTGTTGCTCATTCACCATATCGGCAAAAATGGAAGCTGGATGTACTGAGTGTTGGTAAAGATGTGGAGACACAAATACTCTCATATGCTGCTAGAAGGAGCGCAAATTAGTAAGGCCACTTTGGAGAGCAATTTGGCATTAAGTAGTAAATCTGAGAGTGCTAACAGCAACTTCATTTAAGACTATATCCTTAGAGAAATGCTCATATATATGCTCAGTGAGGTGTATATGCCTTCATGTGCTAGAGCCAACTTGTACCAGTTCACAAGCTCTGATCACGTCCGGTTCTCCCCGTTCAGTGATGTCATGTCGGCAGCTTGAAATTGGTGAAGGCAGGAGTATGGACACCATGAAAATGATCAGTCATGCCTGACCTGTGGTGGCGCAGTGGATAAAGCGTCGACCTGGAAATGCTGAGGTCGCCAGTTCGAAACCCTGGGCTTGCCTGGTCAAGGCACATACGGGAGTTGATGCTTCCAGCTCCTCCCCCAGTCTCTGTCTCTCTCTCCCTCTCTCTCTCCTCTCTAAAATGAATATATAAAATAAAAATTAAAAAAATAAAAATTAAAAAAAAAAAGAAAAAAGAAAATGATCAGTCACTACAAACCAGGGCTTTTTTTTTTTTTTCAGAGAGCTGACAATCAAACTTTTACCTGCACACCACTGCAGATATGTTCTTTGCAGCTCTGATTTTAATAGAAAAACATTGGTTAATCTACATGTTCGTTAATAGGAGAGTAAAATGTGGTATATTCCTTCTATGAAATAGTATACAGAAGTCAAAAGATTTACGTACAACATTGATTCATCTGAAAAATATACCGTTGAACTAAAGACAGAGATGATGGAGTGTCCAGTAGGATTGGGCTATATAGATGAAAAACAATAACTGATACTATTTATGAAACATATGTCTGTATTTTAAGTTGACTGGAAAAAATAAACACCAACTTTGTTGTGTTTGTCTCTTTGGGGAGAGGAAGGTGACAAAAAGGAGACAGAGGACTTTATTTGAGGTGTATAATTTCTTTTATTTATTAAAGTAAATATCAACAAAATATTAACAACTATCATTGTACATGGTGGGGTGACACATCTGTGATGGTCTCTGTACTTTCCATATTTTTAAAATAAAGGAAATAGCACTATGAACTTTCTTGCTCTACTTGTGGTTCCCGAGGTTATAAATGTACGTACATTTTATTTATTAATATATAGGATGTCTTTATGAGAAAGCATAATTCCAGGAGCAGTTGGGAGTCTCTAACTTCTCCTTACCTTAGGGACACTAAGGAATTCTCTAAGTACATGTTACAGGTTGCCCTCTGCCTGGGCTGCCAGGAAGCTCAGTGGCAGACATTTGCCCTATCTCTAGCAATTATAATGGGTCTCCCAGTTTGCATTTATCTCATTCTTTATTTTTTACCTTTTTAACCATCCTTTTCCCTTTGCTGTGTGGTTTTTGCATTTGTTTGTTTTATAATTTACTTCATTTGTGTTATATTTCAACTGATAAGCTGATATGAGCCTTTTCTGGAATGAGGTGGGTTATAACTTAATTGATTGTTTCAAATCCATCAGATAGATAAGATGTGATCCAACAAGAGAGGAGAAAAACATCTTGAGTGCTTGCCCAAAATATTAGCTGATATTTGTAGGGATGTTTTTGTTCCCATCTGAAAGGTTGGGTAATTAAATGGACCGGGGGCAACCACTAGCTAAGGTCAAGGCCAAGGTGAGCATAAGACCAGAGAAGGGCAGGAACAAGGCAGATCAAAAGCATAACAAGGCGGCCCTGGCTGGTTGGCTCAGTGGTAGAGCATTGGCCTTGCGTGCAGGAGTCCCGGGTTTGATTCCTGGCCAGGGCACACAGGAGAAGCGCCCATCTGCTTCTCCACTCCTCCCCTTCTCCTTCCTCTCTGTCTCTCTCTTCCCCTCCCGCAGCCAAGGCTCTATTGGAGCAAAGTTGGCCCAAGCGCTGAGGATGGCTCCATGGCCTCTGCCTCAGGCACTAGAATGGTTCTGATTGCAACAGAGCAATGCCCCAGATGGGCAGAACACCATCCCCTGGTGGGCGTGCTGGGTGGATCCCGGTCGGGTGCATGCGGGAGTCTGTCTGACTGCCTCCCTATTTCCAACTTCAGAAAAAAAAATATATATATATATAAAAAAAAGCATAACAAGGCAACATTTGGTTTTTCCTCCCTCCCTCTTTCCTTCTTTCCTTCTTTCCTTCTTTCCTTCTTTCCTTCCTCCCTTCCCCTTTATTCATTCAATAACTGTTGAGCACCAGGGGAAGAAGAAAACACACTGCACTGGGCAGCAAATGTGGGCCAGCAGCAGCTCCTGTTAGCCCATCTAGACACCGCAGGCTTTAGAATGATCAAAACCCAGCTTGAGAAACCAACACAGAGCAGCCAGAAGGTCTGGGCTGGAGGTAGCTGATTGCTCTCACTTGGACTGGGCTCATTGCAGGTCCCTGGAAACCTTGGAAGTCCTTGGGGTAGCTGAGTTAGGGCCCAGTTTACAGAAACTCACTCCACACCCCCGCATCAGTGATAGCAGTGGGAAGGCGAGGACACAGAAAACAACTGCAGTGGGACGGCGGCGTCTCAAACCCAGTGCAGGGAGGTCTTGCAGCAAGTCCCTCAATGTTTCTCAGCTGCATTTCCTCATCTGCAGGATGAACATGACAATTCCGTGTCTGGTCACCCTCCTGGCAGGAAATGTGAGGCTGGAGGGGTTGGGAACATAATGGAAAATCCACAAGAGAGCAGTTCTATGCGCAGAAAAGAGCTTTGAGTCCATTTTCTGCCCAAAGAAGGGAGGGTGGTGAACACAACCACTGCTGGCCTTCTGCCCTGGAAAATGAGCGGCATGGGTTGGCAAAGAGGGACAGCAGAGTGGGGAGCTCCGGGGTTAGGAGACCCCGTGCAGAGGAAATGAGGCCTTTTGGAGGAAATGCCAACTCTCTGGGTGGCCACTGGCTGTGACCAGCTTTCTGGGCCCTGGCATAGCTGTGTGCCACTTTCCTAACCACAGCCTTGGGGCTGGGGACTGAGGCTGTCTGGTCTGAACCCAGGAGGTGACCTCAGCTCCCGTCACCCCCTTGGGGGTGCCCCAGCCTCCCAGACAGGCCTCATGGACCCTGGCTCTCCACCCCCCAGTGAATGGGATGATGGGATTTTTCTCTCCCCAGAAAGGAGTGTTTCCACCAAGACCTAGGGAAGAGGGAGGGGGCCTCTTTGGTTCCTTCAGTGGCCACCCCAGCTGCTGCTGCTCCCCTGCCCCAGGGTCCCCACCCTTTCCTCCCCTCGGGGAGCTTGCTGACAGTGGGGAAGGCCAAAGGGGAAACCTCACCCTTTATTGCAAGAATTTTCAAACGTGAAGAGCAGCCACATTCACACAGAAGATGCAACTCAACTCGCAATTCATCCGAAGAACGAATTTAGCACCTGCTGTTTCCAGGACTGCGGAGGAGGGTGGGCGCGTAGGGTAGGGAGGCCACGGACTTGAGAATCAGGTCAACATGAGAACTAACATTCAGGCAGCAGATGCCTTCCACACCAGTACAATGAAAACATGAAAATAAGTGAATTCAACAGCCAGGTTGAGAAGCTAGAGAAGAAACCATGAAGGCTCAGAGGCAGAGTCTTCATTCCTTTGTACCTTCTTCACTCACTAAGCACTCTCACATGCCAGGCATCATAGCTTTTACTTATTACAACTCCTTCGACCTTCACAGGCCCAGGAAGAAGGAATAGAGTTCCATCACTTTATAGATGCAGACAACGGGGCACAGAAAAGTTCCTAAAGTAGCGGGTTCCTGAAACCCTCTGCTTCATCAAGTACAGACGCCCTGCGCTCCTGTACTGTGCAGGGCCCCGTGTCCAGCAGGAGAGGGAGCACAGAGACGTCTGGGACATCGGCCCACCCTGTTGAGAGTGTAGGGTCAAGCTGGGGTGTGGCGCCCTCCCCTGTCCATCTTGGGAGCCCAGCTCAGGTGTTCTTTCCCAGGGGGAAGGATCCGTCGCTCTCCGCTCCCACTGCACAGACACAGCCCTGTGCGCGCACGTCACTCAGTGCCCAGACTGTTTACTGGCCCTCCCCTCGGCAAAGGAGGGTTCCTTGAGGGCACGGACGGAGTCCCGGGCATCTCTAGCTCAGAGCCTGGCAGAAACGAGGACAGGAGCTCAGTACCTGTTCCAGGTGGGTGGGTCAATAGATGGATTTAGCGGTGACTAGTGCCGCAGGCCACTAGTGACACACAGCGGTGGGATTCAGCCGATTCGCACAAGTTCGGCAGAACCGATACTTAATTTTTGGTTGAGTTCGGTGAACTGGTTGTTAAAATGGCACTTGTAATCAGGATTCTCCCTAAGGTGGGCGACCGATGTGGAAATCACAAATTTACATTCCTTCCTCTTTTTTAACGTTCATCTGTGCAATGGCGTATTCTAAGCGCCCGCAGTAATGTTCATTCCGTCCATGGGTGAAAAAAATTCCAAGTGAGGAGGCCAATCAAGAAGCAATATGGAAGTATCTTAAATAATAGTTTTATTGTTTTTTGTCATGTATTATTTAATATTTTTATTATTATTTTAAAACTCATAATCTAGTTTTATGTACTTCTTTTATTGTTCTTATTTAAGTATTAAATGTATGAAATAATAAACTACCTTTTGGTACATCAGTTTTTTATGCTTGAAATGGTCATTAGGGCAGAGAATTGGTTGTTAAATTATTTGAACCCCACCACTAGTCACACACACACACACACACACACACACACACACACACAGTATTTGTTACACCTAGTCTCAATTACTCCTTCCAGTAACCTTTTGAGGAAGGTACCATCATCTCCTTGTTACAGTTGGGGAAACCGAGCCGCCGGGAGAGACACCGGGGGAGAGACGGCCACTTGCTCAGGAGGGGTAGGGTCAGGGCGGGGATGCCGCAGGCGGGTGCTGGCGCCCCTGCTCTCAACACTGCCCTTCCGGGGTGGCTGTCCACAGTGGGGGCCATAAGGGCTTGGGCCTTGGGGTGGGCTGGTGGTCACCAGGGTGGGGGGTGGGTCTGAGATGCCCGTTGACAATCAGAGAAAGGGATGAGAAGAACATTCCAGGGGGAGAGCATGTGATTGTTTGTTCTGGCGGGGGAGGGTAAAGGAGAGGAGCGGGGGTTGCAGTGGGGCTTCGTCCCCTCGCCTGTGCTGCCCTTGGAGGCTGCTGGGCAGGCGACCACAGGTGAAGCTGAGGAGACCAGACTGGCACACACGAGCAGGCTGGATGACGGGGGTGGAGGCAGAGACTAGGGCAGGAAGCAGACGGGAGACTTCCCCAGTTGTCTTGAGGGGAGGAATGGAAGCTCTGGGCTCAGAGACAGGCAGGGGGGCCTGGAAAAGAGGCATACGTTCAAGAGTCCTTACAAGGGAAGGGTCCTCGGGAGCAAACGGGAGGGTCTCTATGGGAACCGTTAGCTCTGCCCCTGGGAAACTGGCCTTGCTGGCCTTAGAGTTGAATTCTAGTCATTCCCACAAGCCCCTGGGGTGAAAGAGGAAGGAAGGGAGACAGCAGAAAATGGGGGTGGGGATGCACCAGCCCCTCAGATGCTTTTAGTCTCTGCGTGTCTGCGAAGTCAGGAATGGACTCAGACACCAAGATAAACAACTTATTGACCTGGCTCAGGCCTGAGAATGATGCTGATAGTGATTGTGAATCAGCCCTAGGCTCTGGTCCAGGAGAGACAGTTCCCTGCCAGGGGAAGGGAACAAGCCAGCCACTGTTCTGGAAATTTCCACTCTCATTGTTTCCCTTTTGGAGGGGAGAAAGCTGAGGGCTACCGAGGGACATGACTTGTTCAGGGTCATCTGGCAGCAGCAGAGCCAGTGTTGGAGAATGCCCACGTGAGACCTAAGCCCAGCAAAGCAGGGTCACTGGGACTGTGGGCATTTTGGGCTCCCCATACCGCCCCCTGCTGGAAGCCTTCCTGAATTATCTCCTCCAGTCCAGACTGATGCTTTTTGGATTTGCGTTGCCTTGGTAGTTCACAGTTTCCTGTGTTTGACAATAAACTCTGACAACCCAGGAGAGATTTGGAACAAGGTTTTGTTGTTGCTGTTGTTAACTGTGCCAAATGCAGAGCATTACTCTCCAAATCACATATTGACCAGTGCTTGTCAAGGAGGCATTGGCACTGGTAGAAAATTCCCCCATTGGCACATGGTAAGACTGTACATCTCTGCTCTCTTTGGAAGTTAAGTAAAGCCATATGACTTTCCCTGACCTATGAAATGTGAGCAGAGGTGACCTATGACCCTTCTAGGAAACCTTAAGGGCCAGTGTACAGTTGCCACAGCAACTATGAGAGCAGACGGTGAGCTGGAACCTCGGATGGCCTGGTCCTGGGTGACTACCCTGAGTGAGGTCCCCTTCCTTCTGGTCCACACTGGACATGCAGCGTGAGCCAGACATGAACCCTTGTTGTTCTGGGGTTGATGTTAGCATAGCTTAGTCTGTCCTATGCTGACTGACACAGAAGTTTGTTTGTGGAAGTGGGATGCTGTTGAAACAAGCAACTAAAAGATGTAGCATTCTCTCAGGGGTTCAATGGCAGGCAGTGAGGAGACTGATGATGGAGGCTGAGAAGGACATGAGCCGTGCGGGGCAGAAGCATTTGGTGAAACTATTGCCTCTGGTTACTCAGAATGCACTACAGGGAAAGAATTTTAAAGACGGAGTTAGAAGTGTGATTCGCTTAGTGTTGACTACGTTTAGCAAGGCAAAACAAAACAAAAACGTGATGAGCTCAGAAACTATGTGTTTAAGGATAGGTCAGCCTCATTCATGGGTGCACAGTGGGATGAGATCTGGAATCCCTAGGGTCTTCCAGTTCCAGCCAAGAAGAAGAAGAAACTGGATTAACTGGTCTACTCAAAACAACTGAAAATATGAAACAATGGTTTTCAATATACTAGTCCTCAGGCATCAAAGAACAGTGATCCTCAAAACACAACAAACAAATGAGACGAGTCCTATGAGCTGCCTTGAGAGCATTTCCAGAGCACAGTGCAGGGAGAAGGCACACAGGCAGATCCCAGCAGACTCTCTGAGTCTGACAAGACAGAACTGACCAGGGAAGCTAGAATTCACCAGTCACAGCGCTGGAGAGGAGAGAGCCGCACAGAGAAAGAACATCAAAGATCCACAGAGGGTCTGAGACATACACGCATGTGAGGAAACTACATGAGGCAGGAAAAGACCCACCTGAAAAGATTGGAGGGAACAGTAGCAGAGCTCACACTGGGCCAGGAAAAATGCTGATTCTGCAGGCAGACCGAACTATGTCATAATTAGCTGGGCACTGGGCTAAGCACTCAGAAGGGTCTTGCTTCAGTAGTGGGGGATAATTAGCTCTAAATAGCATTCTGATAAAAACTAAATCACCACTGGCCCTATGATTATGGTACTGACTGCAATGACACAGACTCCTTTGGGGTCAGTATATTATTTTCTTGTGTAATGATCCAATTCTTCCATCACTTTTTCCTCTATCCAAACCAGTATATAATCTTTGTTCCCATCGTTTGACATCCTTTGATGTGAACTCATCGTCAGTGTGTGCTACGCCTCCTAGTTTCACTGGCCCTTAAACAAACAGCAGTACTACTTGGCCCCAAGAGGACTCACAATTCAAATGAAAATTAGAGCCCTGAAGTCACATAAAATATACCAAGTTATAAAATATTTAAATAGAGCTACAATTTTCAAAGTGTTGGCCACAGAGCCCAGGAGGTTCCCGAGATCTTTTGGAGGGTATACAAAATGAAAACTATTTTCCTAGCACACTTCGACATTATGTTTTCCCATGTTGAAATTTGCGCTAATGGTGCAAGAGCAAAGGTGGGTAAAGCTGTTGGTGCTTTAGCATGAACGAGGTGTGGCGTGAGCTGTGCCAGCAGTCATTGATTGTGTTTCTCACTACAATGCACATGCAGAAAAAAAACAAAAACAAAAACCCAGTTTGGCTTAAGAATGTCTTTGATGAAGCAGCAAAATGTATTCATTCTATTAAATATTGAACCTTGAGTGCATGCCTTTTTGATATTCTGGTTATGCGTGACAAAGTGGGAAAACGCATTAAGCAGTGCTGTGCAGATCCAAGTACGAGGGGTGTCGGGAGGACAAGGACGTGTGTGACTGATTGGATGGTAAGCTAAATGAAGGCCTTGTTTTCCGTGGACTATCATTCTTGCTTCAAAGACAGAGTGCTGGTTTTCAGATTTGGGCATTTGGCAGGCACAATTTTGAAAATGAATGAAATGAGCTTACCACTTCAAGGAAAAGTAACTGACAATAATTGTTGCCAATTATAAAATTCAAACTGTCAAGTGCAAATTAGAATTTTGGAAAACTTGCCTTCGCTGCTGTGAGAGTGACAGGTTCTCAGTACATGGTGATTGGTCGTGATATTAAGGAATTTTTTCATGAAATGTAAGAATCAGCATTTGGAAGCTCTACATAATAACTCAATGGATCAATATTTTCCAGGTGACCAATGAATGACATTTCAGGACCACACATAAGCAAAAGATCCATTTAAAGTACAAGGTTGACAAGTGAATTTGGATTAAAAGAGTACGAAAAGTTCATTGATATGATTTCAGTTTCCTCATTGCAATTAACCTTTTAAGAAACTACCATTTGTTGAGCTTTGGTGCACGGATGAAGAATAGTCACAGTCATTTTTAAAAATCACTTAAATACTTCTCTCTTTTCTAACTACATAGCTGTGTGAAGCCAGATTTGCTTTTAAAAAACTTTTACAAACAACTTCACTGAGATATCACTGACATATAAAAATTATATATATTTAAGGTATAGAACTTGAGGTTTTGATATATATTCATTTCAAATAGATCACTGCAATTAATCTAATTAGCATAATATCACTTTACAGAGTTACCAGTGTGGGGGGAAGAGGGGGAGAAGCAGATTTTCTTCATATACCTCAGCCAAAACAATGTACCACAACAGGTTGATTGCAGAAGCAGGTAGGAGAATCCAGCTGTCTTCTATTAAGTCAAATATCAAAAATATCTCCAGAAATCTAAAACAATACTATTCTTTTCACTAATTTTATTTGTTTTGTAAAATAGTTGTTTTCATAAAAATGCATTCATACCTAATGAGCTTATTGTTGTTATTTAAAAATGAAATGAATTAATAAATATTTCAAAGATTTCATAGTTTTTCCAATAAAGTAATTACAGATAGACATAGCCCATATGTACCAGTTAACAGTTTATTGATTCTCAGTCCTTCATTGCCAGCCCTACAAAAATAAAGCCAAGCCCTTAAAAAATTTTGTTTTCTTTGCCAGCCTGCACAGTGTTAAGCTTTGTCAGTAGAGGGTGCTAGAGAGACATTGCAGCAGGAGGGGGTATTCCTGTCTGGTTCAGTGTGCTCGTTGGCAGGCTCCCACAGCTTGGGCTTTTATTGTTCCCAGTTCTGTTGTATTGTTACTAAACTTTCTTTTTGATCCCTAAACCATCTCCTATGTTGTAGAAGTTTATAAATATTAAATAGTATAATACAATTCACATGTCATGCAAATGTTTAAATTTAGGCACAAAAACTGGAACATCAGAGTATGACTGCCATTCCGTGATACAATCAATTAAAAGAATTAATAGTTTTCCAAACCATTAATGCCTTAGGACTTTTGGTAGCTCAGCTAATAGAAATGAAGACCCCCGCCATCTCTCCTTCTCTGGTGAGGCAAAATGAGACCCAGATCCGTGCAAACCTGCAGGCTGCTGTCAAGGTACCTGGCCCCATCCTTAGGGGACCCAATACCCTGCCTAGAACGCAAGCAGTCCTAGTGGGTTCAGGAATCCTCATCTTCTCTCCCACTGGGTATAGGGAGGTTGGGAGATGACAATAGAGCTAATTATCTTTGTTGTAGCCATAAACTTGTGGGTCTCCTTTCTCTAAGCAAAGACCTACTCAGTTAGAGTGTACCTGAACATTAGGTTTCAATTAAAATAACAGATAGCAAGAACCCAAGTGGGGCCCAATTGGCTGGGGTAAGATGGGCTTTGACCATACAGAGGAAAGGGGAAAATAATCCATGAGTTATAGCAACCACACACTCTAGAAATGGATGCCAGGGCCGTGCTCAGGACCTCCTCCCTGTCACAGCCCAAGGAGCACTCAGGACCAGCCCCTCAGCATCTGACGTCAGCAATTCCAGAGGACACTGCAGAAATCCGATGATCCATCTCCCCATAACTGCCATATCCTGTACATTTTTACCTAATGAAACCAAGCACTCTTTTTAAAAGACTAAATTATTTTATGCAATTAAAAATTACTGGAGTAAAATGTAATGTTTCCTGCCTCTGTTTCCCAATAGGTAGTGACTTGAAAAATATCAGATCAATTATTAAGGAAGAGAAATAAAATTATACATTTCTATTTCTCTAAACATCTGAAGGTAACATTAGTAAGTTTGAGACCCTGCTACCAAGGTATACTTTATTATTCTCCCTAAATAATACTCACTCTATAAATAAGACCCTCGCCTTCCCCTATTACTAGGCATCTGATGATCATTACATACTTTTCTTTCTTTCTTTCTTTCTTTTTTTTTTTTTTTTTTTTGCAAGAGAGGCAGACAGACAGACAGGGACAGACAGATAAGAAAAGGGAGAGATGAGAGTCATCAACTCATAGTTGTGGCACCTTCATTGTTCACTGATTGCTTTCCCCTAAGTGCGTTAACAAGGGGGCTCCACCCTAGCCAGTGACCCCTTGTTCAAGCCAGCAACCTTTGGATTCAAGCCAGCGACCATGGTGTCATGTCTATGATCCAACATTCAAGCTGGGGACCCAGCACTCCAGCTGCTGAGCCCACACTGAAGCCGGCAACCTTGGGGTTTCGAACCTGAGTCCTCAGTGTCCGCGGCTGGTGTCTCCACTGTACCACCACCTGCTCAAGCAATCAATACATACTTATTAAATTGAAGTTACTGGATCCTAGTCATGTACTATATAGTGGGAACTGGCAAACTTCTTTTTTACAGGGCCAGACAGTAAATACTTTGAGCTTCACAGGCCACCTATGGTCCCTGTAGCAACCACTGAACTCAGCTGTGGTAGTGTAAAAACATCAATAGACAATATGTAACCATAGCTGTGCTTTAATAAAACTCTATTTACAAAAACAAGCAGTGAGTCAGTTGGGCCCATGGGTTATAGTTTGCTAAGTCTGCTCATGCTGTTGCCGATTGCCATCTCTGGAGATTAATGGCTCGTCCTTTTTTACCTTCCAAATCTTGCATGAGTGCCCGACACAGGCACACTCTAAACTAGAACCACACTGAAGGGAATTCTGGGAGATGTAGTTCTTGGCTTCTTCTCTTCAAGAGGGCGACAGCAATGCATAGTTGGCAACTGATAATCTAGCATGTCAATGTTTCTGAATCATAGAATATTCACAGGCCATGATGCCAGAATGACAGATGCCACATTTTCAGAATTGCCTACTATTGATATTAAAACTGTGGATTCAGCTTGCTTAAATGAGACAGCTGAATTCTCCCTCATATCATGTATTGTTGGGATGGCATCCCCAGTATCAGGAGCTCAGGGTCTTTTCATCTCAGTGTTCCATAATTCATGGCTTCTCTACCAAGGTCACTTTATGGGTCAAGGTGGCTGCTGGGGCCAGGTCCACATTCCAGCCACAGGAGGCTGGGTGGAAGAAGGGCACACTCATTCCTATGTCTAAGGACATTTTCTAGAAGTTGTTTGTGCCACTTCTGTTTACATGTCATCGGCCAGAATTTAGTCACAAGGATAAACCTAGATGCCAGAGAGGATACAGATTCAGTCTTTATTTCAGGTGGCCGTGTGTCTAGCTAAAGATCAGGTGGTCTATAAGCAAAGAAGAAAAGAAGAACATACAAAAAGACACGCAGTGACTTTTGATATACCAAGATTTCACAGTCACACCTTATAAAGGCTAGTATTCTGTGAACACACAATACAATACACAGATGGTGTATTATAAAATTGTACACCTGAAGTCTATATAATTTTATTAACCAATGTCACAGCTTATTGGGATAAGCTCTATAAAAAATATTTTTAAAAACTAACGTTCCACAATTACACCATATTATTATAGGCCAGTTTCATAGTCACAGCACATCCTTATGGGTCAAAGTTTTGAACTGCTGTGCTATTCTATGCCAGGATTTTGAATCACATAAGATGCTCATTGGCCAAGGTCCTAGCATAAGATAACATTCCTTCAGGCAAAACTTCTAAATTCACATAAAATCTTACAAGCCAAGAGTCAAAAACAAAGATGTGGTAAACCAACCTTCCCAAATCACATTAGCTTGTTTTGATCAAGAGTCCAGAATTACCGAAGATTCCTACAGAACAAGCTTTCACTCTTTTTGCAAGAGTCCTATAAGCCAAGGTACATGGAGATCAAAATGCCAGAATTACTCTAAATTACTTATAGGCTAGGATTCCAAAATCACATAATATTCTTGTAGAGCAAGATTCTGAAATAACACAGTATTATTACATAATATTTTGATAGCCAGGATCTTAGAATCAAGCATAATTCTTTCAGGCCAAGTTTTTAAAATCACATACTGTTTTAATCAATCAAATTTCCAAAATCATGTAAGTTTATTACAGGTCAAGTTTTCAGAAGCACACATGATATTATTATAAGCCAATACTGCAAATCATATAACCTTTTTACTAGCTAATGTTTCAGTATCACCCAAATTTTTTCATGCCATTGAATCTAGAATCACACAGCATTCTTAGAGCCTGATGTTCCATAAACCCATACAATTCTCAGAGACCAAGTTTCCAGAATCCTACAGTGCTCTTCAACAACCTGAGTTCTGGAATCTCAAATAATTCTTACAGGTGACATTCCTGGGTTCTGGTTCCAAAGTATACCACTAAGATGCCACTAAAGTTGGTTGAGTCTGCTTTCTTCCTTTTTTTATATATATATTTTGCGAAGCTGAAAATGGGGAGGCAATCAGACAGACTCCCGCATGCGCCCAACCAGGATCCACCCGGCATGCCCACCAGGGGGCGATGCTCTGCCCCTCCGGGGCGTCACTCTGTTGCAACCAGAGCCATCCTCAGCGCCCAGGCCAACTTTGCTCCAATGGAGCCTCGGCTGTGGGAGGGGAAGAGAGAGACAGAGAGGAAGGAGAGGGGGAGGGGTGGAGAAGCAGATGGGCACTTCTCCTGTGTGCCCTGGCCGGGAATCGAACCTGGGACTCCTGCACGCCAGGCCGACGCTCTACCACTGAGCCAACCGGCCAGGGCCGAGTCTGCTTTCAAGTTAAGGTTCACAAAACATTACCACTTTCAATGCCAGTGGTGGGCACTCTTCCTTTCTCTAGGCACCTCCAACTATTGCATAATCTCTACCAGATTCTAGAAGTGTTTATATAATTGTGAGAGGCAGGAGGAGCAGAGAGGTGCTGTCATCAATGTATGAAGGGTTAATAATAATAATTAAAACAACATTTATTGAGTGCCTACTATGTGCAGCATACTAGTTCTTGGTGTATTTTACCTTTTTAATCACTCCAGCAACACTGTGATGGAATTATCGTTATAATGAATATCATTAATAATTATCATCAATACTCTCATTTTTTTTCACATACTCAAGCTCAATCTCATAAAAGGTAAGTAACTTGTCAAAGTGCATACAAGTATGGGATCGTAGATTCAAAAATGTAAGCCTGATAGTTTGCTCCAGGACTATAGGGAGATGCCTCCAGCTTTGGGGCAGAGCACAAGGAAAAGACCATCTCATCCTTGAAATAAAAAACTACTAAATTTCAACAGGAAAATAATAAAAAGGAGTCATCTACAGAAATGATCCTTCCCAGGAGTGAATAAAAAGCGAGGAGCCAAGCAAATTTAGGGAGGCATAAATCTTAACCAGGTGGCCAGGGCAGAGCCTTGAGTGCATTCCCCTGTTACTAGGCACTAAGTAACAAGACTTCCTGTGCTGGCACATGTAGAAAGAACAGATGTATTGGCAAAGGGACTGTGACTGTCAGGGAGGGTAATTTAGCAGTTTTTAATCAGAAATGAGTAGGGAAAAGATGCCTGGATTGGCTGACATGAGTATCTGCTTCATCTGGTGGACAAAGTCCTGAGGTGGAAGTGAGTACATCATTCAACAGCCATTTGTTAAACTTCTATCATGTTCTTTAGGTTTGAAGAGGAAATACTATAAAAATGTATACTGCAAAATATTTATCTTTAAGAAGTTCCACTTCTGGCCCTGGCTGGTTGGCACAGTGCATAGTATTGGCCTGGGTATGGACGTCCTGGGTTTGATCCCCAGTCAGGAGAAGTGACCATCTGCTTCTCTCTTCCTCCCTTCTCTCCCTTCTCTTTCTCTTCCCTCTTGCAGCCAGTGGTTCAATTGGTTTGAGCATGGCTCCAGGCACTGAGGATAGCTCAGCTGGTCTGAGCATTGGCCCCAGATGGGGTTGCTGGGTGGATCCCAGTTGGGGCACATGTGAGAGTCTGTCTCTTTATCACCACTCCTATCACTTAAAAAAAAAAAGAAGTTCTACTTCTTCCTGACCTACGGTGGCACAGTGGATAAGGCAACAACCTAGAATGCTGAGGTCACAGGTTCAAATTCTTGGGCTTACCTGGTCAAGGCACGTGCAAAAAACAACTACAAATTGATGCTTCCCTGCTCTTCCCCGCTCCCCCTGCTTTTCTCTCTCTCTCCTCTCTCTAAAATCAATAAATATTTTTTAAAGCTTTACTTAAAAAAAAAGTTCACTTTACCAGGTGGAACAGATGAACAACAATCAAACATAAGTGAGAGGTGAACGTGCATGTGCGTGCGTGTGCGTGCGTGTGCACAGACATACACAGACACTGTCATACAGAGACAGAGGTGAATGGAGAAGGCTTCATGGAGATGGAGATGGTGGCTGGATCTATAGAGACAAGATAGAAGAAGTCTGTTGGGCGGGTGAAACTGGCAGAAGTGATGGGAGGCCTTCTCATCTAGAGGACTCCCCAGACACACTGGTTCCCCAGGGGAAAGCAACTCTGCCCGCCATGTACATAGAGCTCATCTTAGGAAGCATAGGGAGCAGGGAGATGAGGGCCAGACTGAGTCTGGTTTGGATTCATCAGTGGCCACAGAAAGCTATTGAATGTGGGGTTCTAAGACGGGGGTGCTCTGCACAAGCATGTGGGGAGGTGAGAGGATAATCACAATAAAGTCCCCACCCTTTGATTACCTTCTCTAGGCTCTCATATTTTGGGCACAGATATTTCAATTGAGTATTTCACACTGCTTACTCTAACAAAAAAAAATTTTTTTTTGTATTTTTCTGAAGTTAGAAATGGGGAAGCAGTCAGACAGGCTTCTGCATACACCCAACTGGGATCCACCCAGCATGCCCAGCAAGAGGCGATGCTCTGCCCATTTGGGGCGTTGCTCCATTTCAGCCGGAGCCATTCTAGCGCCTGAGGTAGAGGCCATGGAGTCGTCCTCAGTGCCCGGGCCAACTTTGCTCCAATGGAGCTTTGCCTGTGGGAGGGGAAGAGAGAGATAGAGAGAAAGGAGAAGGGAAGGGTGGAGAAGCAGATGGACGCTTCTCCTGTGTGCCCTGATTGAGAATCGAACCCAGGATTTCCACATGCCAGGCCGACACTCTAGCGCTAATCAGCCAGGGCCCTAACAAAATTTTTTATTATTATTTTAACAACTTTCATGTCAAATGTAACCTTTGAAACTATTGAAAAGACACTGCTTTTTGAGACAACACTTGGGGAGCCATGGCTGTTTACCTCCCTGACCTTATTCTCTCGTGGACCCTGACCAGGGGAGGACCAGCTCATGTTTGACTTCTCTCCTCTTCCCACAAAGGAGTGACAGTATCACCAATCAGCCAATACCCTGTGATTCAACCCCACTGGCTTCAGCTCCACAGTCTAGCTACTCTCTTGGCGAGTCTGCCCCTGGTTCCTCTTGGTTAGGTTTATCTATTTACTTGTTCATGCTTTCACCAGTATTTTTGTACATATATTAAATATTTGTTTAATTTGTAAATTTATTAATCTACCTCTAATTCCCGCAACCTAGTTGAGAGTTTCTGAATTAAAATTCAGTATGCAGGATTTCCACATCTGACCAGGATAGAGCAACAAAGTTCAGACTTACCTTCCCACCATAACAAACTAGCAAACTGATCAAAATATTATGATTGATTGATTTCAGACACTGGCTAACAGGCAGCATGGCATTGTGATTCGTGAGAGAAGGGAAACAGATAAGATGAGCCCAACGATGTCTCTGAACTGGTGTCTAGAGGGCTCAAGCAGAGCACGGTGGCTTTGTGTTGAAGAGAGAGAGATCAAATTTCAGGGATGTTGAAGCAGCTTGAAATGTGGCTAGAGTTTTAGAGAAAAGGGAGTTATGCAGAAAACAAAATTCAAAAAATTGCATTGGGGTTCCCTTGAATGTTTGCTGAATTATAAACCATGCACATGGAGGCTGAAAGTCCTCACACTGAAGAACAACTGTGGATTTGTAAGTTGAAAGTTTCCAGGGTTGATATAGGTGAGGAGATGTTTAGGCTTCAATCAGACAGAGTAAAGTTTTTATTGATCACCCAGGACATTCATTTAGCTCCCAACCTACCCTAACAAAGGTTTAAACAAGCCTCGAAAGAAGTGAGTTAATTCTTTGACAATTTAATCTCCTGATACAAAAATCACAACATTCTTTCCAGGGAGACAAGAAAATAATCAACCGCATAATATTCACAATTAAATTAAACTGTAATTAAAAATTACCACACATGTCAAGAAGCAGGATGATGTGACTCAAAACCAGAAAATAAATCAAGTCAGTAGAAGTAGAAACAGAAATTTACAGAGAAGACAGAATTAGCAAACAAGATCTTTAAAACAGCTATTATAAATATATAATGTATGTTCAAGAACTTAAAGGAAAATATGAACATGATAATGAAAAATAGAAGATACAAAACCAAAGTAGAACCATATTAAATTGTTAGAGGCAAAAATACAACAAGTAACATGAAAAGTTCACTTGGATAGGGTTAAGAGCAGATTAGAGGCATCAGTGAACTAGAGGACATAACAATAGAAATATCTAAACTGAATCACAGAAATAAAAAAGGCTGAACAATAAGTAAACAGAGCCACAATCACCTATGGGACAGCAAAAGGCAGTCTAATAAGACCCAGAGGGGAGGAGCAAGGACTGAAAAATATTTAATGATTTATTGGGTAAAACATTTTCCAGATTTGATGAGAAATGTAAACCCATAGACCCAAGAACCTCAATACATCTCAAGCAGAACAAAAAGAAAGAAAGAAAGAAAGAAAACCAGACAAAAGCACATTACAATCAGGTTGCCGAAAATCAATAATGAAACTATTAAAAGCATCTACAGAAAAAAGACATTCTATGTCAGAGAATAAAAGATAGAAATATCACAGATTTTTTGTCACAAACTATACACACCAGAAAACAATAAAATACATCTTTAAAGTGCTGAAAGAAAAAAATACTGTCAACCTAAGTTTTTATATTAATAAAAAATATGCTTTAAAAATGAAGATAATCTAAAGAACTTTCCAGGCAAACAAAAGAGGATAGAATTCCTTACTGGCAGACCTACAGTACAAGTAAGGATAAAGTAAATTCAAAAAATTGATACTTGGAAACTTGGACCTATGAAAGAAATCAAGAGTATAAAAAAAGAGTAAATATCTTAGTAAATTAGTAAATTTGAGAGTACTTGTTAGGGAGTGACATTACTAAAACAGCAACATAAGTCATTCTTGACTTTACTTTCCCTCACAAGAATAACTAACAACTATTCAAGAACAAGACACTAATGAGAGCAATTTATTTCCTCACAGTTCTGGAGACTAGGAGTCCAAGATCAAGGTAACGGCTGGTTGGTTTCTAATGAGGCCTCCCCTTGGCTTGCAGATGTCTGCCTTCTTGCTGCGTCCTCACATGGCCTTTCCTCTGCACGCGCACATTCCTGGTGTCTCTTCCTCTTCTTATAAGGACACCAGTGCTATTAGGTTAGGGCACCACCCTATGACCTCATTTAACCTTAATTACCACCTTAAAGGCCCTGTCTCCAAAAACAGTCCCTTGTGGGAAGGGGTTAGCACTTTAACATATAAATTTTAGCAGGTACATAATTTAGTCCATAACAGTCTTCATTAAAATTAAAAACTTCTGCTCTTTGAAAAACATCTTTAATAAATGAAAGGCAAGCTATAGCCTGGGAGAAAATATTCACTTTACAAATATCTGACAAAGGACTTATAGCCTGAATAGATGAAGAACTCTTGGAATTCCATAATAATGGAAAGCACAGCTAAAAATGTTCAATAGATTCAAAAGATACTTCACAAAGGAAGATGTCAGAATGCCCAATAAGCATGTGAAAAGATGCCCAGCATCATTAGTCATCAGGGAAATGAAAATTTAAAACCACAATGAGATATGATGACATATTCACTAGCATAGTTAATATTAAAAACTGACAATTCCCAGACTTGGAAGGATGTGGAACATTGTTGACAACAGTGTGAAGTAGTATATAACCCATTCAGAAAATTTTGGCAGTTTTTATAAAGTTAAAGGTGTATTTATCACGTGATCCAGACATTCTACTTCTATACCCAAGAGAAATGAAAATATATGTCCATGAAAGATCCACACATGTTTATTAGCAGCTTAAGAAAATCCCAAAATTAAAAAGAACCAAAATATACATAAACTAGTGAGTGGATAAATAAATTGTAGTATATCCATGCAGTGGAATACTATTTGGCCATAAAAAGGAATGACTATTGATACATGTAACCACATGGTTGAATCTCAAAATAATTATGCTATGTGAAAAAAAACATGCTTAGAATTCCATTCATTTGAAACCCTAGAAACTTTAGAAATAACAAATGTATGCTGTAGTGATAAAAAGCTGATCAGTGGTTGCCTATGGCTGGTTGTAAGAGTCATTGACTGGGACAGGCACAAGCACACTTTCAGGGGTAAAGGAAGTATTTTATATCTTGGTGTTGTTTACATGAATGGCTAACACTCTAAATGGGTGCATTTTACTGCATGTACACACATGTGTGTATATATAAAATACCTCAATAAAGTTGATTAAAATAAGTTTTAAAATCTAGCAAGCCAAGTTTCACTGCGCAGCAGCCCATTCTATCAACAATGTTGACGATTTTGACCTTCTTCATGAACTGTGGTTACACTGTGGACTGGGGACAAAGTGCATTAGGCTGAACTTGAGACAGGAGTTTGGAGATCTTCACTGAGGGAGCAAGTAACAAAATTTGCATTTCTATGTTTTAATAAATAAAAAATATTTGTCCCAAACCCTGCAAAAGGCTCTGTCTCGAGTTAAGTTTGTTTGACCGTGGTAACCATAAAGTCTTGTTGAATCCTCCCATGACACAGAAGGAGGGGACCCTAACACTTTTCCAAATTTTGACAAGCTCATCAGTAATTGGCTTCATACATTAGTCTTTCTTGACTTTTCCAGCAATGTTTCACATTCTTTCAAAAATGCTTCAGAATTTGCTTTGGGGGGAAAAAAAAGTTGTGTCTCCTCCCCCACCTCCCAATCCCCTTACCCCCGGAATCTTGAATGACTTATTTCAGAAATGGCTTCAATTTACACGCCTGTCATTTTAGACCATAATCGGCCTCGTTAACTGTTAAATGACATCAGTTTGCTTTACTTTTGCGTTGTGGTGGGGGGTTTGCTGGATGAAGTTGCCTGTCTGAGAGGGGTGGATTTGTCTGCCTTAGTTATACCCAGATGTACCTAAATATAAGACAGAGGAGAACAAACACCGAGTAAGAATTTTAGTGAATTTATGTTGTATGTCTCATAAATTCCTGTGGGTTTCTTTTGGCACCAGAATTCAATGTGTTGTTCTCAGTTCCTTTTAAATAAAATGTGATGCAATAGCTAGGGGCTCATGTCAGGCTGGGAGCCTCCACCTACGATCAGCTGCCACAGCGCAACATCAGTCAGTTCAGCACGCATTTCTCGCGCTTCCACTGTGTGCTGGGACCTTCTGCGAGCCCGATGGGATATGCAGAAGGTTCTGGCTTCAAAAAGAAGCACAGATGGTGGCTAGACATTGAGCTCGAATAACTACATTTTAGGTAGAGAATTCCTCTACTTTATTAGCAGCACTCATTCAAAAATTCATTTAACTTCTTTATTAAGTGAATTTTAATGAGCTTCACTGTCATGATTTTCAAAATAGGAGAAATCATCTCTATTTTCTCTACACGATTGGAGTAATATTCAATGAAGATAATGCTTAGCATGTCAGTTGATAAAATATAAATGCAATAAGATTATAAAGTTTATTTATTAGAATATGATTGGGTAGATGAGCCTAAGATGACAGCAAAAAAATTGCATGGAAGTGTTTATAATTCATTTGTTTATGCCCTCATGGAACAACAGAGAGGGATTAGGGAAAACAACAGTTTCAATTAACTTGGAAATAATTAAAACAAGATGTAAAAGATGAAGAAGTATAATTCAACTTCCAGCTATAATGAAAGAGCTTATGTCAGATATAAATTTTCATTGAGATCCCCTGAAATGGCTGGATAAAATTTTTTTTTTTAATTTCTTTAAAGACTTATAGGACTCTCAAGGCAGCCAATATCAAGGGGCCAAGATTTTGGAGAAAAAATAAGAAAGTCCTTTCAAATGTCCCAACACTTGGTCACTGCTTTTCCCCTTGGGACATTTGGTGTGGGGTGAGAGGTGGAGGGGTTTGCAGGAGGTTACCCACAAAACGGCAGAAAAGCTAGCACAGCTTCCGGTCATCTCACAGAGAAGAGAAACCAAAAACACAGCTCTGAGCTTCCAAGGCAGCCAGGACTTGACGAATCTAGATTCAAGAGACAGTGGAGGCCCTAGCAAGGGAGGTCAGTTGGTTAGAGCATTGTCCCGATATGCCAAGGTTGTGGGTTTAATACTGGGTTGGGACACATATAAGTATCAACCAATGAATGCATAAGTAAGTGGTACAACAAATCAATCTCTCTCTCTCCCCTCTTCTCTCTGTAAAATCAACTTTTTGAGAGAGAGAGACAAGAAGGGAGAGAGATGAAAAGCATCAACTTGAAGTTGTGTCACATAAGTTGTTCACTGATTGCCTCTCATATATGTCTTGACGAAGGGCTGGGCAGGCTCAAGTCACAGACCTTGGGCTCAAGCTAGTGGCCTTGTGCTTCAAGCCAGTGACCTTTGGGCTCAAGCCAGCTACCATCAGATATTGATGAGCACATGCTCAAGCCAGCAACCTCAGGATCTCAAATCTTCAGAGTTTCAGGTCAGTGCTCTATCTACTATGCCACCACCGATCAGGCTAAAATAAAAAAAAATTAAAAATTGTATTTTTTTTTTAAAAAAGAGACAATGGAGACCCAGAAAAGTTAGCCTGACAGTTGGCGCTTTTCTCCTTGAGGCAATTTCCAATTCTTAGCCATTCAGGGTAGGAGGCTAAGAAGAAGAGTAAAAGGTGGCTGAAAAGATTCCACAGTCCCTGGGAGACAAAAATTTGAATGAAAATATGCCAGGGATAAAGGGACCCAGGAATTACCCAGATTCTCAACTGGGACCAGTGGAGGAAGGAGAGATCACCCAGAGGAAGACCGAACAGACAAAGGCTGAAACCAGGCCTCACATCAGTGCAGCCCTCGACTGAAGGTGGTGTGCCAACAACCCAACTCCAGCTGACTGCCAGGGCTGGGGGAGTCCTCTGCGGAGGACACGTGCAGAGCCTCCACATGTTTCCCTGTAAACTCTCCAGTATCCAATCAAAAATATCAGGTGTACTAAGTCACAACAGACAGGAAAACAAATCCACAGGTAACCTAGATACTAAGGTGATAAGACATGAACTTTAAAATAACTATGATTAAGGTTTGTAAAGATAAAACAAGATGATAAATTTTACTTGGAAATGATCATCTATTTTAAGAAGAGGATCAAATAGAAATTCTAAAACTGAAAGAGAATATAATTCATAAAATTAAGAATTCAATAGATAGGTTCAGTAGAAGATTGGAAGAGAGGAAGAAAATTAGTTAGGTCATAGTGAAGTCATTAGAAAATATACAGGCTGACGTCCAAAATAAAATTAAAATGCTGAATAGCCCTGGCTAGCTGGCTCAGAGGTAGAGTGTCGGCCCAGTGTGTGGAAGTCTCAGGTTCAATTCCCGGTCAGGACACACAAGAGAAGCGCCCATCTGCTTCTCCACCCTTCTCCCTCTCCTTCCTCTCTGTCTCTTCCCCTCCCATAACCCAGGTGCTGAGGACGGCTCCTTGGCCTCCACCTCAAGCACTAGAATGGCTCGGGTTGCAATGGAGCAACATCCCAGATGGGCAGAGCATTGTCCCTGGTGCGCATGCCGGGTGGATCCCGGTTGAAGGTATGTGGGAGTCTGTCTCTGCCTCCCGTTTCTCACTTCAGGAGAAAAAAAAAGCTGAATAGAGGATAAAACATATATTGAACATGATGGAGAGTTTAAGTAAGTATACACTCAAATATACAATAATTGGAGACTCAGAAGCAGAAGAGAGACTAAAAAGTGCTATATAAAGAAATCATGACCTTCCTCCCTCCCTCCCTCCCTCCCTCCCTCCCTCCCTCCCTCCCTCCCTCCCTTCCTTCCTTCCTTCCTTCCTTCCTTCCTTCCTTCCTTCCTTCCTTCCTTCCTTCCTTCCTTCCTCTCTTTCTTTCTTTCTCTCCTCTCTCTAAAAGGAATAAATAAAATCTAAAACAAAATTACTCTGAAGAAATCATGACCAAGAATCTTCTGGCAATGACAATACATTAAGCTAGAAATTCAAGAAGTGTAACAAAGTCCAAACAGAATAAATATACAGAAAATTTCACTTAGGAACATAATAGTGAATCTTTGAACACCAAAGATAAACAGTCTTAAAAATGTTTAGGGTAAAAAAGATACATATGTTTAAAAGCACAATAAGATAAAGGCCAGATGGCCCTGGCCGGTTGGCTCAGTGGTAGAGCGTCGGCCTGGCGTGCAGAAGTCCCTGGTTCGAGTCCCGGCCAGGGCACACAGGAGAAGCGCCCATCTGCTTCTCCACCCCTCCCCCTCTCCTTCCTCTCTGTCTCTCTCTTCCCCTCCCGCAGCCGAGGCTCCACTGGAGCAAAGATGGCCCAGGCGCTGGGGATGGCTCCTCGGCCTCTGCCCCAGGTGCTAGAGTGGCTCTGGTCGCAACAGAGCGACGCCCCAGAGGGGCAGAGCATCGCCCCCTGGTGGGTGTGCCGGGTGGATCCCGGTCGGGCACATGCGGGAGTCTGTCTGAATGTCTCTCCCCGTTTCCGGCTTCAGAAAAATACAGAAAAAAAAAAAAAAAAGATAAAGGCCAGAGAGGCCCTGGCTGGTTGGCTCAGTGGTAGAGCATCAGCCCAGTGTGTGGATATCCTAGGTTTCATTCCTGGTCAGGGCACACAGTTTGAAAAGCAGCAATTTGCTTCTTCACCCCTTCCCCTCTTAACCCTCACTCTTCCCTTCCTGCAGCCAGTGGCTTGATTGGTTCAAGTGCATTGGGCCAGGTACTGAGGATGGCTCATGGAACCTCAGGAGCTAAAAGTAGCTCCATTGTCAGCATGGTCCCAGATGGGCAAAGCATCAGCTCCAGATGGGGATTACCAGGTGGATTCTGATTGGGGCACATGCAGGAGTCTGTCTCTCTATCTTTCCTCCTCTCACTTGGAAAAGAAGAATAAGAAAGATAAAGGCCAGAGAAAATGGAATAATATTTTCAAATTGCTAAAATCACCACCACCCACATCATCATCATCATCATCATCATTATCACCAAACTAGAATTCTATACCCAGTGAAAAAATCTTCCCATGAAAAAGTTTTCCCAAAATGTAGGCAAGATAAAGTGATTTCCAGACAGACAAGAACCAAGAGAATTCAGTCTCTGTAGACCTGCACTAAAATACAAACTAAAGTGAGTTCTTCTGGCAGAAGTAAAGTAACCCCAAATGGAAAAAAAGGACAGGTAGGAAGAAATGAAGAACAACAGAAAGGGTAAATGTGTGGGTATGGGTAAGTTTAAATAATACTGACTTTACAAGATAATGAAATATAAAGTTTCAACTATAAGATTGAAATGAATGAAAATGCCCCAAAAGAAGGATGGGGAATAAATGGAGTTAAATTGTTCCAACCTTCTTGCGTTACCTAAGAAATTACAAAAGCCTTACTTTATATTAGACTCTAATAAATTTTAAAAATCAAGGGCATATTATCTCTAAAATAATAACTAAAAGAATATAAAACTAATAAGCTAATGGAGTAGATGGAATAATGAGAAACTATTTTAATAATGCAAAAGAATGCAAGAAGAGAAAAAGGAACATAAAACAGGTAGAAAAGTTTGAAGAAAAAATAGTAAAGATAGTAGATATCAACCCAAATGTGTCAGCCAAGGAACTAAATGCTATAATGACACATAATAAAGGAAAATACTGAAAAGAGGTAAAAGACAGACAGCATAGATTAAGTACTCCATTTAAAAGACAAAGACTTTCAGACTAGATTTTAAAAATATACACGCTGCTTACAAAAAACACCTTAAATATTAAGTTGAACCATATAAAAATGCCAATATTTAATCATTTTTTTGACTTACAAAAATGGTGGTTTTATATGATTCAATCATAAATGACAGTACAGTGAAGCTGGAGGTAAAGAAAAATATATACTATGTGAACAATAACCAAGAAAAAGTAGATTGTAAGGCAAGAAGAATTACCAGAATCTAAGAGACATTTCTTAGTGCCAATCTATCAGGAAAATATAACTCTCCAAAAAAAATTTTTATAGCATTTTTAATTGATTTTAATTTATTGTGTTTACATAGATTTGAGTGTCCCACTGAATACATTCCCCCACTCCCGTGTTCCCCTCAACAACCCCCATACCCCCCTCCCATCAATGCCCTCCCCCCTTCCCTCCAGGATTTGCTTTCCTGCTCTATATAACGCTGTGTTATGCATATATAATTTCACCTATCTCTTTCCATTTTCTGATCTCATCCTCTCATCCCCTTTCCCTCTGTCTGCTTTCCCTCTGGTCCCTTTGATCCCACCTCTGCCTCTATTCTGATCCTCAGTTCACATTGTTCTTTAGATTCCTCAAATGAGTGAGGTCATATGATTTTTTTTCCTCTGCCTGGCTTATTTCACTTAACATAGTAGTTTCCAGGTCCATCCATGTTGTTGCAAAAGGTAAGATTTCCTTCTTTTTCATGGCCCCATAGTATTCCATTGTGTATATGTACCACAGCTTTTTAATCCACTTGTCCACTGATGAACACTTGGGCTATTTCCAGATCTTGACTATTGTAAACAATGCTGCAATAAACATAAGGGTGCATTTCTTCTTTTGAATCGGTGATTTGGTACTTGGGATATAGTCCTAAAAATGGGTGGCTGGGTCAAAAGGCAGTTCCATTTTTAATTTTTTGAGGAATCTCCATACTGTTTTCCACAGTGGTTGCACCAGTCTGCATTCCCACCAGCAGTGAAGGAGGGTTCCCTTTTCTCTGTGTCCTTGCCAGCACTTATTCTGTGTTGTTTTGTTAATGAGCGCCATTCTGACTGGTGTGAGGTGGTATCTCATTGTGGTTTTAATTTGCATTTCTCTAATGATTAGTGATGTTGAACATTTTTTCATCTGCCTACTGGCCATCTGTATGTCCTCTTTGGAGAAGTGTCTATTCATTTCTTTTGCCCATTTTTTGATTAGATTGTTTGTCTTCCTGGTGTTGAGCTTTACAAGTTCTTTATAAATTTTGGTTATTAACCCCTTATCAGACATATTGTCAAATATGTTCTCCCATTGTGTGGCTTATCTTTTTATTTTGTTCATATTGTCTTTAGCTGTGCAACAGCTTTTTAGTTTGATATAGACCCATTTGTTCATCCTGTCCTTTATTTCACTTGCCCGTGGAGACAAATCAGCAAATATATTGCTGCAAGAGATGTCGGAGGGCTTACTGCCTATATTTTCTTCTAAGATGATTATGATTTCACGACTTACATTTAAGCCTTTTATCCATTTTGAGTTTATTTTTGTGAAAGGTGTAAGTTGGTGGTCTACTTTTTTCATTCTTTTGCAGGTAGCTGTCCAATATTTCCAACACCATTTGTTAAAGGACTGTCTTTACTCCATTGTATGCTCTTACCTTACTCCATTGTATGCTCTTACCTCCTTCGTCAAATATCAATTGTCCATAAAAGTCTGGGTTTATTTCTGGGTTCTCTGTTCTGTTCCATTGATCTATATATCTGTTCTTATGCCAGCACAAGCTGTTTTGAGTACAATGGCCTTGTAGTATAACTTGATATTAGGAAGTGTGATACCACCCACTTTATTTTTCTTTTTCAAGATTATTGAGACTATTTGTGTTCTTTATTGGTTCCATATAAATTTTTGGAATATGGATTCTATATATTTGAAGTACACCATTGATATTTTAGTAGGAATTGCATTGAATTTAGAAATTGCTTTGGGTAATATAGACATTTTAATGATATTTATTCTTCCTATCTATGAACATGGTATATGCTTCCACTTGTTTGTATCTTCCTTGATTTCTTTTACTAATGTTTTATAATTTTCCAAGTACAAGTCGTTAAACTCCTTGGTTAAATGTACTCCTAGGTACTTTATTTTTATTGTTGCAATAATGAAGGGGATTGCTTTCTTAATTTTTCTTTCAGACAGTTCATTGTTGGTGTATAAAAATGCTTTTGATTTCTGAATATTAATTTTATAACCTGTCACCTTGCTGAATTAATTAATCAGATCCAGTAGGTTTTTGACTGAGACTTTAGGGTTTTTTATGTACAGTATCATATCATCAGCAAATAATGATAGTTTTACTTTTTCTTTTCCAATTTGGATGCCTTTTATTTCTTCTTCTTGTCTGATTGCTGAGGCTATCATGTTGAAGTATGTTCATTGTATTATCACTTTGCTGAGAGTTTTGATCATAAATGGGTGCTGGATTTTATTAAATGCTTTTTCTGCATTATTGATATTACCATGTGATTTTTCTCCTTCCTTTTGTTTATGTGATGAATCATGTTGATTGATTTGCAAATATTATACCAGCCTTGCTTCCCCAGAGTAAATCCCACTTGATGATGATGTATGATTTTTTCATGTATTGCTGGATCCGGTTGGTAATATTTTGTTGAGAATTTTAACATCTAAATTCATCAGGGATATTGGCCTATACTTTTCTTTCTTTGTATTGTCTCTGCCTGGTTTTGGAATGAGGATTATGCTCGCCTCATAAAAGAAGTTTAGAAGTTTTCCCTCCTCTTGAATTTCTTTAAATAGCTTGAGAAGAATAGAAGTTAGTTCTTCTTTGAATATTTGGTAGAATTCCCCTGTGAAGTCATCTGGCCCAGGGCTTTTGTTTGTTGGGAGTTTTTTGATAACTGTTTCTATCTCATTTGCTGTAATTAGTTTGTTTAGGTTTTCTGATTCTTCCAGATTGATTTTTGAAAGATTATATGGTTCAAGAAATTTTTCCATTAAACCCAGGTTATCTAAATTTTTGGCTTACAGTTCTTCATAGTATTTTCTTACAATCCTTTGTATTTCTGCTGTGTCAGTTGTTACTTTTCCTTTCTTATTTTATTTTTTGAGTCCTGTCTCTGTTTTTCTTGGTGAGTCTAGTTAAAGGTTTACCAATCTTGTTTACCTTTTCAAAGAACCAGCTCTTGGTTTCATTTATCTTCTGTATTTTTTTTGGCCTCTATGTCATTTATCCGCCCTGATCTTTATTATTTCCTTCCTTCTACTTCCTCTGGGCTTTACTTGCTGTTCTTTTTCTAGTTCTTTTAGTTGCAGGGTTAAGTTGTTTATTTGAGCTTTTTCTTGCTTCTTAAGGTATGCCTGTAATGCTATGAACTTCCCTCTCAGGACTGCTTTTGCTGTGCCCCATAACTTTTGAGTTATTGTATGTTCATTTTCATTTGTTTCAAGAAAAATTTTAATATCTTCCTTGATCTCATTGTTAACCCATTCGTTATTTAATAACATGCTATTTAGTTTCCAAGTGTTTAAATGTTTTTCAGTTTTTCTATTGTAGTTGATTTCTAGTTTCATGCCATTGTGATCAGAAGAGATGCTTGATATGATTTCAATCTTCTTAAATTTATTGAGAATCATTTTGTGTCCTAACATGTGGCTATCCTAGAGAATGTACCATGAGCACTTGAAAAGAATTCTGCTGCTTTAGGGTGAAAGGTTCTGAAGATATCTATTAAATCCAGTTGATCCAGTGTGCCCTTTAAGGCTGTTGTTTCTTTGTTAATTTTCTTTCTTGAGGATCTATCTAGTGATGTTAGTGGGGTATTGAAATCCCCTACTATTATAGTATTGCTGTTGATCTTACCCTTTATGTTCATCAAAATCTGCTTAAATATTTAGGTGCTCCTATATTAGGCGCATAGATATTTATAATGGTTATATCTTCCTGTTGGATTGCTCCCTTTATCATTATGGGACCTTCTTTATCCCTTACTATAGCCTTTGTTTGAAAGTCTATTTTGTCAGTTATAAGTATTGCTACCCCAACTTTTTTTCATTTCCATTTGCATGAAATTTTTTTCCATCTCTTTACTTTCAGTTTATGTGTATCTTTTGTTTTGAGGTGAGATAACATATGTATGCGTACTGTTTTCTTATCCATGCAGCTACTTTACGTCTTTTGATTGGAGCATTTAATGCATTTACATTTAAGGTTATTATTGATATGTAGTTGTTTATTGCCATTTTATTCTTTAAATCTACATTCCTCTTTTACTAGATTACTTTCCCCCTTTGTTCTGTTTATAACAGGCCCCTTAACATTTTTTGCAGCATTGGTTTGGTTGTAATAAATTCCTTGAGTTTGGGGGGGGGGGGTTGGTCTGGGAAGCTTTTTATTTTTCTTTCAATTTTAAATGATAACCTTTCTGGATAAAGAAGTCTTGGTTGTAGGCTCTTGTTCTGCATTACTTTGAATATTTCTTGCCATTCCCTTCTGGCCTCAAGTGTTTCTGTTTAACAGTCAGATGTCATCCTTATGGGGACTCCATTGTAGGTGATTGACTGCTTTTCTCTTGCAGCTTTTGCTATTCTTTCTTTATCTCTTAGCTTTGGTATTTTAATTAGGATGTGTCTTAGTGTAGGTCTCTTTTGGTTCCTCTTTAATGGGATTCTCTGTGCTTCTTGAACTCGTGTGCCTTTTTCCTGCATCAATTTAGGGAAATTTTCAGCTATAATTTCTTCAATCATGTTCTCTATCCCTTGTTCTTTCTCTTCTCCTTCAGGAACTCCTATTATGTGGATGTTGTGTCTCTTCATGTTGTCACAGAACTCTCTTAAAGTTTTCTCAGACTTTTTGATCTCTTTTCTTTTTGCTGTTCTGCTTCCCTGCTTTTGCTTATCTTGTTCTCTAAATCACTGAGTTGATCCTCTGCTTCATCCAGCCTGCTTTTAATTCCCTCTACTGTAATCTTCATTTGTGATATTGTGTTGGTCATTTCTGTCTGATTCTTTTTTATGATTTCAGTGTCCTTTTTGATGCTTTCTCTCTTTGTTTAGGTGCCCATTATGTCCATTTATTGTTGCTCTAAGATCCTTGAGCATCCTAACAATCATTATTCTAAACTCTGCATCCAGTATATTGGTTATTTCCATCTCATTCAGTTCCTTTTTGGGGGATTTCTCTTGTTGATTCATTTGAATTGCATTTTTCTGTCTTCCCATTTTGTCTCAGTATAGATTACTTCTTTGGATGTGCTATTTGTGTAGCTAGCTGAGTCTAGGGTTTGTGTTGTCTGCCTCCGGCTTTCAGTTGTGTGGTTTCTAGATCTTCTTGGGTTGGCCTCAGCTGTTGTTTGTAATCCACTGTGTGCTACTTGTCTGCTGCTACTGCTCTTTTTGCTGTTTGTGACAGCATTTCCTATGCCTTAATGGGGTCAGGTGTGAGGAGCCTTTCCTTAAGATACCACTATAACTAGGGTTGTTAGGTCTTGAGCTGATGCTCTCTGTATCTGGCTGCTGGATGTACCAGCCTTGGACCTTCCTGAACAGAACCTGGCACAGACCATTGGGGGGTCACTGTTTATGATTTGCCCTTAGCAACCTTCTTGAAGCTACAGGCATTCCAGAATTTGTGGCTGCCTCTTCTGGGCCCTGATGCCTTTGTAAATATCAGCTCCACTCGTAGGCTGGCTTTTATCTACTCTTGGCCAGTGTGTGTGGCCTTTCTATTCCCAACGTGTGGTCTTTCCACCGGCCCCCTGCCACCACCACCACCTCCTCGGGCACTGGCACTGCCGGGTGCATGGGCTCATGGGCAGCAGTTCAGGCTGCCCTGCAGGTGCATGGGACTCCTCACCGGGATCCGTCCCCCTACCAACGCACAGGACACCCTGCTGGGCTCTGTTCCCCACAGACATGAGGGATTCCTTGCCTCACTGGGCATGCAGGATGCCTTGCTGTGCTCAGCTCCCCATGGGCATGGGGGATGCCTCGCCCCCCTCACGGTATGGGCTGCCTCATTGGGCTCCACCCACCACTGCCACTTGGGCAGCCTCACTGGGCTCCACCCCCCACCATCACATGGGCTGAGCAGTGCGGCTGCCATCACAGCCCAGCCCTCCTGCCCTTCGGAGGGTACTCAGCAGTTTGGGAGGGCAGTGTAGCCCAAACCTCAGCACTCAAAACCTGTGTTCCTGATGCACCTCCTGCTTCTAAACATCTCTTTGCACTGACTGGAGCAGGAGAGCCTCTGGTGGGTGGGATAATTGCTTTCCTTTGCTGGCTTGGTTCTCATAGGAAAAATGGCCACTTTAGGTTTGGGAGTGACCTAGTATAGTACAGGGGTCAGGATGGCTGTCCCCCACAGTCTCTCCCTGTGCCCCCGAGATTACACTCTCCTTTTGCAACTCTAGTCCTCTTGACGCTCCCCATTCCTGGAGGCCCAGGTAAGTGGTTGTGAATGAGGTTTTCTGTGTGGTCCCTTTAAGACAGAGCCTGGGTCTGAGAGTTCTGTCTCCCTCTAGAAAAACAGTAACCCAACTCTTCTTTCAGCTAAATACTGTCCATATGCCTCCTCTAGTCTCTGGGGCTCCTGGCTGGGGTTCCGGTCCTGGGGCTGAGGACCCATAACTCTCTGGACAACTCACCCCACTGTAAGAGACCCTCTGGGCCACCTCTCACTCCTGGGAGTGGGGAAGCCCTTTTCACATCTCACCCCTTCCTACCAGTCCCAGTGTGGTTTCTTCGGTGATGCTTGGTTATAGATTCCTCTTAGTTTAGTCAAAAGTTGGTTTTTCAAGATGATTGTTCCTAAGTTAAGTTGTAATCCACTTTGGTTCTGGGAGGTAGGAGTTGTAACGTCCACCTACTCCGTCGCCATCCCCCCCCCCCAACTTTCCAAAATTTTTGTGCACTTCATGGCATAGCTTCAAAATATATAAAGTAAAAATTAACAGAACAGGAGAAATAGATAAGTCACAAATATAAGGAACTCTAATACATGACTTTTAGTAACTGATGAAACAAACAACAAAAAGAATTTATAAGAATATATAGATCTGAGCCCTGGCTGGTTGGCTCAGCAGTAGAGTGTCGGCCCAGTGTGTGGAAGTCTCAGGTTTGATTCCCGGTCAGGGCACACAGGAGAAGCGCCCATCTGCTTCTCCACCCCTCCCCCTCTCCTTCCTCTCTGCCTCTCTCTTCACCTCCTGCAGCCAAGGCTCCATTGGAGCAAAGTTGGCCCAGGTGCTGAGGATGGCTCCATGGCCTCCGCCTCAGGCATTAGAACAGCTCTGGTTGCAGCAGAGCAACGCTCCAGATGGGCAGAGCATCGACCCCTGGTGGGCATGCTGGGTGGATCTTGGTCGGGCACATGCAGGAGTCTGTGTGACTGCCTCCCTCCCCCTCCCCACTTCTCACTTCGTAAAAATACAAAATAAAATAAAATAAAGAATGTAGATCTGAATGATTCAAGTGACAAAATTCACCCACTTAGCATATACAGAACCTGCCCCTAATATCAATAAAAACATTCATATCAGGGGCACATGAAACATTTATCAACATTGACCACATGCTACCCCATAAAGCAAATCTCAACAAATTTTAAATGCTATAAATGATTCAAAGCATATTTTTCCATGATAGTGGACTAAATCTAGGACAAGAAAATAATAACAAAAAAATTCCCAGATGTTTGAATATTCAGCATTATACTTCAAATAATGCATAGATTTTTAAAAATCAAAACAGAAATTAGACAACAATTTGAACTGAATGATATGGTGAATATAACATTAAATTTTGTGAAGTTGACACTGTGCTTAGAGAAAAATTTATAATCTTAAATATGCCTATGTTAGGCTCTGGCTTGGTGGCTCAGTGGATATAGCATCATCCTGGAGCACCTTCAATCCCCAGTCAGGGCATATATGAGAAACAATCAATGAGTGCACAACTAAATGGAACAAGAACTTCATGCTTCTCTTTCTTTCTCCCTCCCTTCCTCTTCCTCTCTTTCTCTCCTTCCTTTCTCCCCCCCCCAAATCAGTGGAAAAAAAATTTAATTAAATAATATATGCCTGTTAGGAAATAAAAGCTGAAGTAAATTTATCTAATATTTGTCTGAAGATACAGCTAAAGCTATGCTTAGAGAGAAATGGATAGCCTTAAATTCATGTATCAAAAAAGAACAAAAGTTTAAAACTAGTTATATAAGTATTTATCTCAAGAAATTAGAAAAAGAATAACAAATTATAGCCAAAGAAAACAGTAGAAAGGAAATAATAGAAATAATAGATATAAGAGCAGATATTAATCAAATAAAATATAAATAATAAAGGAAAATCAGCAAAGTCAAAAGTTGGTTCTTTGAAAGACTAATGAAATTGATAAGCCTTTAGAAAGACAGATCAAGGGCCTGACCAGGCAGTGGCACAGTGGATAGAGCATCAGACTAGGACGTGGAGGACCCGGGTTTGAGACCCCGAGGTTGCCAGCTTGAGCACAGGCTCATTGGGTTTGAGCAAGGCTCACCAGCTTGAGCCCAAGGTCACTTGCTTGAGTAAGGGGTCATTCGGTCTGGTGTAGCACCCTGGTCAAGGCACATATGAGAAATCAATCAATGGACAACTAAGAAACCACAACGAAAAATTGATGTTTCTCATCTCTCTCCCTTCCTGTTTATGGGTTTCTATCTGTTCTTCTCTCTGACTCTCTCTGTCTCTGCCACCACAAAAAAAGAAAGAAAGATCAAGGAACAAAGGTACAAATTACCAAGGTCAGTAATGAAGATAAACATTCATAATGAATTTATACAAATTATATAGCAGAGTCCTTAAGAATGCAGCCTTGGCTCTGACTATATAGCTCAGTTGGTTAGAGCATTGTCTCAATACACCAAGGTTGCAGGTTCGATCCCTGGTCAGGGCACATACAAGAATCATTCAGTGAATGAATAAATAAATGGAATAACATATCGATCTCTTTCTCTCTCTCTCTACTTCTCTCTAAAAAAAATAAAAAATAATTTAAAAATTTTTTTTAAAGATTTTATTTATTCATTATAGAGAGGGGAGAGAGAGAGAGAAGGGGAGAGGAGCAGGAAGCATCAACTCCCATATGTGCCTTGACCAAACAAGCCCAGGTTTTGAACCGGCAACCTCAGCGTTTCCAGGTTCACGCTTTATCCACTGCGCCACCACAGGTCAAAAATAATTTTTTTAATATAGAAAAATGAATACAGCCTCTAAAACCAGATTACCTAGGTCTTTGGGGTTTAAAGCAGAATTAATATCATTCACAATAGCCAAGATATGAAAACAACCTAACTGCCTGTCAATGGATGAATGGGTAAAGATGTGGTATATATATATGAGAATATATTTCAACTGTGAGAAAGAGACATCCTGACATTTGCGACAATATAAATGGATCTTGAGGGCATTATGCTAAATGAAGTAAGTCAGACAGAGAAAGACAAATACTGTGTGATGTCACTTATATGTGGAATCTAAACAAGTTGAACTCACAGAAACAGAGAAGAGAATGGTGGTTACCGGGAGCTGGGTGCAGGTGAAATGGGGAGATGTTGGTCAAAGAGAACAAACTTCCAGTTAGAAGATGAATAAGTTCTGGGGATCTAATGCACAGCATGGTGACTATAGTTAATAACATTGTATTATATACCTGAAAGCTCCTAAGAGAGTAGATCCCAAATGTTCTCACCAAAAAAAGAAATGGTAATTATGTGACATGATGCAAGTGTTAGCTAAGCCTACGGTGGTAATCTTTTTACAAGATATAATTTTTATCAAATCAATAGCTTGTACACCTTAAACTTACACAATGTTACATGTCAGATATGTCATTATATCTCAGTACAGCTGGGGAAAACAGAAAATAGAATTAACAATGTAAAATTAATATTGTAGAATCAACCTGCCTGGTTGTTTTGGAAAATTTCTGGCCACAGCCTTTTCAAAGTCTCTCCTTCTGGGACTCCAATCACACAGGTTTAGGGACATGTGCTTCTTTGGGTTTGCATACTTTTTGAAGAGTCAAATCTTGGTTTTGTCTGCCCTGGCTATATTTTCTGCAGGGTACCGGGATTGGGTGCTGGAGAGAAGTCCCCTGCAGGATACTTCTGCCCTTGGGTGGGATGGGTATGGGACACAACCACCTAGCAGAGGCCCCTGTGCCACAAGTGTGCGTGCTCTGCCGCTGTTCCTGAATATGCAGGCTGGGGCCTGGAGCTGGACAGCCGGGCTCCTTGTCTGACTGAAATCAGTGACTGGAGAGCAGGAGCCCAGCCCAGGCTCCTCCTCCTGGACTTGAGGTCATTCCAGGGTCTGGAACCAAGGGTCTGGAGACCCAGGGTCTGAGGGATTAATCACATCTGGCTAGCTCTGTGTCTACAAAGGCCCCTGGACCTCTCTGTGTTTACAGCTCTCTGAGGAGACTTTTCTTTCCTCCAGCCAATGCCGCCCCACACCCCATCAGAAAAAAAGCAAGACAGGTCATTGCAGGGTTACCAGGGAACCCCTGGGAAGCCTTAGGGTGGAGACCAGCCTGAGCCTGAAGTGTGTCTCCAGCTGCAGCTGAAGCGCATGCCCAGACCGTCCCAATTCTAGCAGCAAGACTGCATGGGGACATGGGAACGACACTGCTTGCTGGGAGCAAGGTCAGGAGAGCAGAAGGACAGAGAAGAGAGAGGAAGCGAGAAGAAAGACTGACTAGAAAATTGGGAGGGAGTAGATCTGGGAACGCAGAGGTGGAGAAGTGAGGCCAAGGGAGGAGAGAAGCTGAGGGAAGTGGAGGAGGGCAGAGAGTGACCTCGGGAAGCCTGTCCTAGGTCACTGTCACAGCACCTTTCACGTGCTGGCTGAAAGGATTTGTATGTTGCCCAGGAGGGTGCCTCCAATCTTAAAGCAGGAAGCATTAATGGTGGGATTTGAGGCATGGGGCTATCAAATGCCCGAGATTCCCCTCTGTCTCAGAGACCTCTAATTCCGAGCCATACCTCAATTTAGGATTCACCCCAGGAAGCTGGAGCTCAACCCTGGCAACTGAGAGCTGAAATGGGAGAATCTTCTCTTATGTGTTTTCAAAAAGCTTCCCCTCTTTCAAAACAACTTCTTTTCAGAGAGGACCTTGAAAACCAGAATCTCTCTCAAAAAATTAAACTGCCTCCCCTCAGCCCTTGTTCTCACTCACAGAAGCTTCTCTCTCACCCTGGGGCCATGGGCTCAGGCTCCCTGTGGCCGTTTGAGGCCACAGGCAGTGTGAGCAATACCATTTCAAAGCTGGACAGCCAGATCGATAATAAATCACCATCACCATGTATGTATGGTTTGGCTCAGTGTCCCTTCTGGGAACAGAGATTCAGGGCAAAGGAATCTGCCCTAATGGATTTTCCAAAGGCCCAGTCCTGAGCTTTGGAGATTCTGGCCCTCCGAGGCCCCCTCAATCTCTGCCCAGCCCTCAGCCAGGACGGCTCCTCCTTGTGGCAGGAGAGGCGGCCCTCGGCTGTCTGAGAGATGGATGGTGGAGGCGGTCCATCCGGTCGGGAGGGAGGAGAGGGAGCAGGGCTACCAGCTGCAAAACAGAGCGCGGAGCCAGGCGGCCGCTGGCAGGGGAGGTGGCTTTCCAAGTGGAAAGCGGTGAGAAGTATGTTGGAATCCGCCTCCAGAGTCATGGAATTTTTTAAATGGCCTTTTCAAACACATACTTTGAAAAAATATTTAAAGGCAAGGGAAATTAATTAGGGCCCTTTGTGCTAGAATCGTCTCCCCAGAGCTCCCGTCACAAGAGAAGTAAAAATAGGACCTGTGAGGGGTTGAAAATGCACTGCACACAAAGATCACAGTTAAGAGCCCAACCGGGCGTGACTGCCCAAAGAGGAAGAAAGGAGCTGATTATTTCCATCGCTGCGGAGGGAAACGGTGGCAGTCTTCTTGGGGTCACTGACAACATCCTGAAAACTGGAAAATGCCCGGGAGGCTGGGAGGAGAGACCTTTCTGAGGGACAGACCCTGCTTGTGCCCCTCAGATAATCATCACTTTTGTCCGAACTTTGTCACTGAGAAGGAGTGAGGAAATCGGGAAGGAGAAACGGAGAAAGGCAAGGAGTTTGGTACTAAAGGGTATTAAACAGCTCTTCCACTTATGCAATAATTTGACCTTTTCACTATATTTTTCTATTCATTTGACCCCCAACTACCCCCCAGGAGGTTGCCCTAATGGGGCCTGTCATTTTCTCCAAATGTGAATGCTAGCTGAGTCCAAAGTGGCACAGAGGTGTTTCTGGCAGGCCGCAGAAGGTCCAGAGGCGATGTCTGACTCCCAGCTTGGCCGTGGTTCAGTACAACACAGTGCTGATGAGTGTGGGCTTCGGAGCCAGAGGGGCTGGATACAAAGCCTCAGTTTAGCCACCGGAAGTAGAAGGTGTACCCTAGGCTAGGGTGAGTGGAGCATAGAGCCATAAGTGAAGACTCAGGGGCCACCCGGCAGCATTTGACTCCTGACTCTATACTTACTGCATGACTTTTGGACCATATACTTGACCTCTTCGTGCCTCGGTGTCCACATCTGCATAAGGTAGTGAGGATTTTAATAAGTTCTACATAAAGCACTTAGCGTGTAACTCATACCCTTAAAATGCTGGCTTACAGGTGGTAAGGCTCAGAAAGGTAATGTGCTTTCCCCATGGACATGTGTCTAAGACGAGGCTGAGCCTGGACTTGAACAGTGTGTGACTCCAAAGCTGGTTCTCGTTCCTCTGTATTTGCAGTAGCCCCACCAGGAGACTCCAGGAAAATAAACAGTTATCACCCTCCACTGTCATCATCGTCATCTTCATCATCATCACTACCACCCCCTGCTTTCTAATAACACTTTACAGTTTTAACTATAAACGTCAATAGTCTATCTTATTTCATCCTCACGGACATTCTGATTCTCGTTTTACAAATAATAAAACTGAAGTTCAGAGGGAACGGTGACTTACCCACAGTTGCTCACTCTGTGGTGGGACAAACGGGACTTGAACTCAGGACTCTTCCTCCACACAGCGGTGCCGCTGAGCAGCACGTTCAGCATGTTGTCTTAAAGCAGCCACCGTTTCCTCCACGGCACGTTCCCATCTTTCTAGTTCGCCTCCAGCTTCTCTGGAAAGCAGGACTGGGACGGGTACTGGCCTCGGGGGAGCAGGGCAGTGCATCTCACAGGGGTGTTACCTGGGCGTGTGGGAGCAAAGTGAGAGGCCACCTCCAGGGCTGAGTGGAGCCACCGTGAGGGGGCAAGGCCAAGGGTTGCAGTGGCCCATGCTGCTGAGAAGGGTCTGTCCAGAGCACACAGCTACACGGAGGACAAGAGCAGAGGCCATTTGGCCCAAGGGATCAGGCCTGGGGCTCTCTGCAGTACATGGGGTAGTGAGAGCTGCTCACGGGGCCAAGGTCAGCACAGACCTCACAGGAGCTGCTCTCTGGCACATGGCTCCAGCCACACACTGACTTCTAACCCTGGGCAGGACCGAGCTCAACCCTGGCCACACACTGACCCTTAAAACTAGATACGAACTGGCTCTAAACTTCAGCCACAGGCTGACCATGAACCCAGCCTCAGAGTTACCCCATCTAGACAGTAGCATAAAGACTTATAGTCGAACTCTGAGCATGAACCATGCTTGAATATTGACCCCAATCCTCAAGGCTAGTTTCTAATTGTCGTGAAATAACCAAACACTGACCGCAGGCTGACCTCTAACCCCAGTTCCAGATGGGAGTGTTACACCCTGGCCAGCCTGACCCTAGAACAGCCAGATCTAAAGCATATATCATTAGTCACACAAGCAAGAGGGGCAAGTGGGTTCGCCCAGTACGCCTGCACTTAGAGCCCCTTAAGGTTGAGGGTGAGGGACAGGGTCATCTCTTAAACACATAAGTAACCAGTATTCTTGGAGGAAAAAAACACGAGCCGAGAAAAACACGTAGCGGGATTGTCTCCGCCACCTCCTCCAGGCCGGGCAGCACTGGAGTTCACCCTAACAAAAATCCTAACAGAAAGAGAGAAGCCTGACTTCTTTTATGACATTGCTTTTAAAACTTGATAAGAACAGAACAAAAAAAGAAAGAAAATTACAGACTATTTCATTTATTGCTATAGTTGTAATTCTTCTTAAAACAGCCAATTATTTAAAAAAACAAAAAACAGCACATCATGACTAAGAAGGGTTTGTGCCCGGAATGTGAGGATGGCCCAGTATCAGGAAATCTATCTATGTCCTTCACCACATTAATAAACTAAGGGAGAAAACTCCCATGATGTCTCAACAGAGGCATAAAAGTATTAAAAGGTCATCTCTTTATGTAAAGAATTCTAATGACTAAAAATAGAAGGGAATTTCTTTAACTTTAGAAAGTTTTTCTACTAAAATTTTACAATAAATACACTTAACAAGAAATTTTCTTTTAAATTTAGATACATTCTTTTTAGGTTAAGCTACAAGACAGGGGTGCCCACTATGACTGCTATTCTTCAATATAATACTGGAGTTTTTGGTCAATGCAATAAAATAAGAAAAAGAAATGAAGATTGTAATATCACTGTTGTAATGAAAGACATGAAAAGGTTAGTTATAGATAATATGATTATCTTCAAGTAAAAACTAACATTCAGCAGACAAACTAAGAGAACTAAAACAAATGGCTGGTTGAATCAACTTACAAAATTCATTAGCGTTTTTCTAAAATACCATCAATTATAAAATGTAGTAGAAAATAAACTTCTATTCACAATAGCAGCAAGTTTACAAATTATTTTGGGATTAACCAAGTGAAAAGTTACTAAGACCTCTGTGGATAAAACTGTAAATTTTTATATCAAAGCTAAACGCCAGCTGGATATAAAAGGTAAGTCTAATAAACATAGACTACATTCTGAAAGAATAGCTTTCATCTGGGGGTGGAGAATGATTTCTTAAGCAAGGTTCCAAATATACAGACCTTAAAAGGAAAAGTTGTTGATTTGTCTACATCAAAATTGACAATTTTTGTTCAATAAAGAATACAGTATACAAAGTTAAACAAGTGATAACCTGGGAGGAAATATTTTCAAATGTAGTATGGGCATAGAAAGATACATAAGGAACTTCTGCAAACCAACAAGCTAAGACACGCTACCCAAAGTCAACTGACAAATTGACAAAGAAGAGAGATATGCTATTCACAGAAGAAAAATGCCAAATAGCTGAGGAGATATGAAGGATACACAAGCTCATGGCCCTCAAAGAAATGCAAATTCAGACAACTATGACATGTCTCCTTGCACCCATAATTTTACCAAAAATTAGAAAGTCAAATAATACCAAATATTGTTGGAGAAGTGGGAGCAGGAGCCACTTACTTACATGGAGCATCTATTTGGAAGAATTGGTCATACTTAATGAATAAATTCTAAGCAGTACACATGGGCCAACAATCCCACCACCAGGTGTACAGTCCAGAGAAATGGCCTCCCAGGTCCATGAAGATGTATGAGGATGTTCACGCCAGAAGTGCTGGTGGCAGAAATTTTAGTGTTCCAAGTCAAATGTGCTCAATGGGTACTGTGGAACCCCCAGAACAGGTAGGTGCACACACTGTATGAACACATAACGATATGGGTAGGGCTTTTAAAACAACATTGACAGAGGCCTGACCTGTGGTGGCACAGTGGATAAAGCATCAACCTGGAAATGCTGAGGTCGCCGGTTTGAAACCCTGGGCTTGCCTGGTCAAGGCACATATGGGAGTTGATGCTTCCTGCTCCTCCCCCCTTCTCTCTCTGTCTCTCTCTCCCTCTCTGTCTCTCTCTCCCTCTCTCTCTCTCCTCTCTAAAAATGAATAAATTAAAAAAAATTTTAAAACAACATTGACAAAAAAAATGTAAAAAAGTGTGAAAGCTAAAGCACAATAACACTTATGTAAATTAAAATGTATACACGTGAAAGAGTCCTGTACATTTCCCTAAGATACACAGATATCTAAAGACATGCAGAACACACACTGAGGCAGGGGTCTGTGTGAAGGTCGGGAACTAGACTAGTTTGGGAGATGAAAGCAAAAAGTAAGACAAAACAAGACGGGGTTGTATTAGTTTCCTATTGCTGGTAACACACTTCTGCAAACCCAGTGGTTTAAAACTACACAAATTCATTATCTAATGGTTCTGGAGGTAAGAAGTCCAATATCAGTCTCAGGAGGCTAAAGTTAAGGTGTCAGCAGAGCTGGTTCCTTCTGGAAGCCCCAAGGGGAAACCTGTTTTCTTTTGTCTGTTTGTTTTTTTTTCCTGCCTTTCCTTCTAGAAACTGCCTGCATTCCTTGGCTCGCAGCTCCTCCTCCCACCTTTAAAGCCAGTAGTGTAACTTCTGTAATATGTCTTTCACTGATTCTATTCCCATCATCACACCATTTTATCTGACTCTGACCTTCCTATCTCCCCCTTAGGGACCCCTGTGATCACAATGCACCCACAGATATCATCCAGAACAGTTTCTCCACTTCCAGGTCCTTATCTTAATCACATGGGTAAAGTTTGTTTCTCCATGTAAGTTGACATAGCCACAGGTTCCTGAGACTAGGGCACGGACATCTTTGGGAGGCCATCATTCTGCCTACCACAGGGTCTTTGCATGGGTAGATGATTTTGGAATCCCATAAATCAAAGAGAATAATTTCCCCAACTCTCTGTAATTCAGGTTTTACAACAAAGTGCTTGGGAGAAGTGTGACTTGCTGGGAAGAGTCTATGTTGCTGGCGCTGTGTCCCTTCTTGGGAGGCTTGGATGGATTTCCTGAAGATGTGACATTTGGGCAGATCTCTGAAGGACATTCAGCAGGGCCAAGAGGGTGAGAAAGGGGAAGGTCTGGAGCACTGAGCCTCTTTCTAGACCTCTGTGCTCCCACAGCCCCTTGTTCTGCCCCGCTGCGGGGCTGTGGACTTTTGCTGGAAGAGCTGCCCCATCCACCACATCCCCCCCTTCTTCCTCCATGCACCCCCCACTCTGCAGGCTCTGGGCTTCTTTGTTCATCCCTCTTTCCCATTTTCAACGTCTCTTTTCTGTTCTACTGGGGATGCAACACGTTCATTCACATCATTCCCATTTCAGAGACAGGAAACAAACAAACCTCCCTTGATCCTCGTTCTATGTTCATTGAGAATGCCCTCTCTTCCTCCTTCTCTAGCTCAGTTTCTTCAGTGTGTCCACAAACCATGCTCACCCCCCCCCCACCGCAACCTGGCTGTTGCCCCTACTTCTCATAATAAATCAGCTTTTGCCAAGATTGCTAATGACCTCCTTGTCAAGAAATTGGGAGGATATATTCCTTTTCTCGCTTTCTTGGCTTCGAGACAGCATTTGACACCGTTGGTCACTTCTATCTTGTGGAATACTCTGCGTACCTTCATGAAACGTCTCCTGTGGGTTCCCTCTTCCCTCTCTAGCCAGTTTCCCAGTCTTCTCTGCAGATTTCTTTCCCCTAATCATACATGACAGTTGGATGCTTCTCAGGGTTCTGTCCAAAGGCATTTTCTCATTTCCCTCTGTGCATATACCCTCTGGGAGCCACATCCATGGCTTCCATTACTCTTTCTAGGAAAAGACTTCAGACAAGGTGATGTGCTTATAACCGTTTCCCAGGGCCACTGTAACAATGTGGCATCAAACTGAGTGGCTTCAAAGAACCAAAATTGATTCTCTCACAGTTCTGGAGGACCAAAACCACAAAGCAAAGTGTCAGCAGGGCCATGCTCCCTCTGAAAGCTCTGAGGAAAATCTGTTCCATGCCTTTCTCTTCGCTTCTGGGGTTGCCTGCAATTCGTGGTTTGTAGAAGCATCGCTCCAACCCCTGCCGCCCTCATCACATGGCATCCTCTCTCAGCCTGCATCTCTCCTCTTTCTATCAGGACATTAGTCATACTAGATTAGGGCCCACGCTAATGACTTCTTGTCTTTACTTGATTACATGTGCAAAGACCCTAATCCCAAGTAAGGCCACATGTACAGATACCAGGGGTTTAGGACTCCGCTTATCTACTTGAGGGGGAGTGGTGCAGAGTGCGATTCAACCCACAGCAGTGCCCGGCCCCACAGCACAGCCGCGCTTGTCACACTGCATTGCAGTTACTGGTTCACCTGCTACTCGCCTACCAGAATGTGAGCTCTGGGATACCAGCGCCGTAACAGTCCCCCTCACGGTGACATCCCAGGGTCTGGCACATAGTGCATGAAATGTTTTCTGAACGACTGCTGACGTCTGAGTGAATGGACCCCTGCACCTACTGTACCTGTTTGATCCTCTTGCCTGACGGGCCTGGGTGAACCTGACTGTAACTACCAGCCGCGCCCACTTAGCCTCATGGGAGAGTCTGAGTTTGAAAGCAGTGGACAGTACAGGTCGCAGAGCCACTCCTGCAACTTCAAAGCGGTCTTGTCCAGCAGCAGCCCAAGAGCTCAGGGTGCACACTCAGTCCCAATGGCCCACCTGCAAATCCACCTGGAGGCCACAGCCAGTGCTGCTGGCCCACGCCCAATGGCCGCAGCTGCGCAGGCTCGCCTTGGGGGGCGGGGAATGCCGCTCTGACGGCACCCCTAACCGTCATCTGATTCCTTACCTGAGAGCTTCCTCCCCAGAGTCAGAGTCGGAGGCAGGTGGGCGGGGGGGGGGGAGGTGGGAGGAAAAGTAGAGAAAAGCAAACCCTTTTAAGCTGGTTCTCATTTAGCACCCATGAATCACTCTCGTGGATTTCAGCTGTGACAGTGACAGCAACAATGCCCAGAACAAGGGAGAAGCTGGCTCGGCCCCACGTTAACTTGCTCCATGGGTTTGTATGGGGGGGGGGGGTCTGGGACTCTGCCAAGGCACTTCCAAGGGCAGTGCAGAGGTAGCAGTCTATTTAAGTCATTTGGTGGGAGGAGCTGAGGGAATGGTTCATGGGGAACCTCGAACCAAAGAAGCACAAACTTCTGCACATAGTATGGCAGCAGCATCCAACACAGTCACATCACATCAGCTCATTTGCTCAGTGGCCCTGAAGGTGGGAAGGAAGGAATCGTGGGAAAGGGGATGCCAGCCATGGAGAGGCTGGAGACTGGGCTACACTTGCAGGGCCCTGGGCCTGGACTGCCTGGTACCTTCTGGCTGGAGGCCTAGTTTATAATAATTGGATTCCATCTCATCCAGTGAGACCCCAGGCCCCAGAATTTTCTCAGAGGGTGGAGAAGGCTCCAGGGAGCCTCGGGGGTTCTGGGAGCCAAGTGATGGCTGTCGGGAGGCAGAGAACTGCCTGTGCACAGGAGTGGGTAGACAGGCCTTGAGGCCTGCAAATATCATTACCCCAAACAGACATGTCTGGCTGTCCAGAACGTTCAAGCCTTTTGATGAAAACCAAGCCATTAACGCTTCAGGAATTTGCTTCTGGCTGTGGAGCAGCCCACTCTCCCTTCCTCCTCAGGGATGGAGTTTCCAGCAGGACCAGCCCAGATGTGGGCCAGCTGAATGAACAGGAGGGCTGGTGAGAGTGTGGCTCAAAGATGGTGAGCTGGATGGGGGTTGGGAGAAACCTCTGAGGTTTGGACAGGCTCCAGGGGCTCAGAGCAGACATTAGCATCTACCTGGAAAAGATTAAAAAACCCTTTGCTGACTCTTTCTGACAGATCCTCCTCCCTCCAAGGCACTGTTCAAAAGCTTCCCCTTTACTACGAGACCTATCTTCCCCTCAGACTCCCCCTACGACCACTTTGTGCGGTCAGCACATGAGCAGATAGCCCACAGCCCCATGCACATCCCAGGAAACACCTGCCCGGCCTGGCAGGCAGTCTCAGGAGCAAACCCACTTGATTTTTAAATCTATAGGTTCGGATCATTCAAATCTCCAAAGATGTCACGCCCTCCACCTTCTCAGAGCAGATCACACTCTTCCTTCTGTTCCTGCCAACATGTTTTCCCAGTACAGAGGACTCTGGGATTCAGTCATGTTTATTAAGGTCTCGTCCTCTTGGGTGAGTATTTAGTCACATTGAAATGTTGTCACCATTCACAGTTCTAACTTCTCTTTGACCCTGAATGCACCCTTCCCTTCCCGTGTCTTCCTTTTGTGACTCCCAACACTCCTGGGGAGGAGGGACTGTGGTAGGTTCCCTCCAAGATGGCCCCCATGACCCACCTCCTGGTGCTCATGCCCGTGTAGTCTCTGCCACCTGGTGCCAGGTTGGTCTGTGTGAACAATAGAATATGGTGGAAGTGAGGGTGTGACACTTCCAAGATTTAGTTACAAAAGACATTGCAGCTTCTGTCTTGGGGGCTTCTCTCTCTCTCTCTTTGCCACCCCCTTCAGCTCTTTTTCATCACTCACTCTGGGGGAAGCCAGCTGTGGCCCAATCAATGGGCACATCAGGCTCACCAGGCCCCTGCATGCCAGGGCAGCTAGTTCCAGTCCTTGCCCAGTGGGGGAGAGGGTCCTAAGGATGCACTGCCTGGTCAGGGTTGGCTTACATTATGGGTGGTGGGCTTGAGCAGCTGTGGCCAGGCAGAGAGGGGTCTGAGAGCCAGAGTAGCCAACCCTAAAGGCAGTTCTGCCATGGCGAGGCCCATTGTTCAGCCTTCCCCTGTGCCAGTCCTAAAAACCATTCCCAGCATGGCACCGCAAGCAGTAAGACTCCTTCAGCTGCAAAGCAGAAACCAGCTCACTATTGGTGGTAAGCAACACTTATTTAGAGCTTGTATTTGCTTTATTCATATTTACTTACTTAATCCTCACCACAGCCTGGACGTGGGTATTCGCATCCTATTCACAGATGAGGAATATGAGACAGAGAGTGGGCCAGAGGTCCCTCTGCTGGCATGTGCAGAAGCTAAGATTTGTTCTAGTCAGGCTGGCTGCAAAGCCCATGTCCTAAACCCCCACCGAAAGGAAGATGTCAGAAGACACGTCCCTTCAGGTATCCCTGTATGCAAGAGCTCAAACAATTTCACCAGTTCCCCACTCTCCTCGGCGTCTCTAAGCTAGCCCTTGGTGTTGACGTCTGTCTCAGACCCCTGCATGTAGCCACCAGCAGCGTGGGGCTTACACCATCCCCAGCCATTCAAATAAAAGTCCCAGAAATGAGGTACTTGGGGTCATATGCTCAGCCTTAAGTCACCTTCTCTGACCCAGGACATCTGATGCTCTAAAAAACCAGAGTTGAGTCAAAGGTGCCACCTAGGAGCCAAACCTGCAATCGGAAACCCAGATCCCCTTGGCCTGGGAATTGGAAGAGAAGACATTCGCCTAGAACAGCGGTTCTCAACCTGTGGGTCGCGACCCCGGAAGGGTCGCCTAAAGCCATCAGAAAATACATAATGCATATCAGGTATTTACATTCCGAATCATAACTGTAGCAAAATTACAGTTATGAAGTAGCCACCAAAATTACTTTTTGGTTTGGGGTCACCGCAACATGAGGAACTGTATTGCGGGGTCACAGCATTAGAAAGGTTGAGAACCACTGGCCTAGAAGAAGGGGCAGCACAGGCCACACACTGATGTGCCTGAAACAGCATACTTATTCCCAGTGTTTCGTCATGGGGGCGAGGGACAACACCACTAAAGAATGAATGTTCAGGAGACACACACTCACCCTCTATGCCACACCTAACACAATTCTTTTTACTTTTGCGTATTACCTCCGGGCCTTGTCCTCACACATACACCTTGTAAGGCAGTTACAGCCACAGTACAAGGCTCTGTCTCCTCCAATGGATAGCCGGGAGACAGTGCTGACTCCTTTTATAAAAGACTTAAAGGAATCTTGTCACTCTGGACCTCTGCCTGCAATCCTTTTGTTTCCAGGGTGTATTTTTGTTTTGGTTTGGTTTGATTTTTTGTTGTTGTTGTTTATTTGATTGGTTGGTGAGTTGGTTGGTTTTCTGATGTTGGAATTTTGCCCTTGTGCACCTGTGAGAATGAGGGCAGGTTGTTTCTGGGGTCCTGGGGTGGGTAAGACTGGGTGGTACCAGCTGGCAGCACTGGCCGGGGCCTCCCCTCTCCCCATACTACACAGAGAGGCCTCATCAGGGTTTTTTACTGGAGTGGCCCTTACACTTGGGCTCATTCCATAGGAGTCCTTGGTCAGTGGCTGCACCTGTGAGCTAATGGCTGGGATCCTTGGTTACGCCAAGCAGTCACTGTAGGAATAGTTACACAGTGCACCTTTCTGAGCACATTCTCTCTGCACCAAGCACTGCCATAGCCTCTCTGCTCGCGTCCTCTCCTTGAGCTCTCACACGGGCTATGTAAGTGACTTCATCAAGGGCACACAGTTAGGGAAGTTGGAGCCCTGATATAAACTCATCCGTCAGACCCCATGTTTACAACCACTTAGAAAGGGAGAGTGGGACCCTGGCCAGTTGGCTCAGCAATAGAGCGCTGGCCTGGCGTGTGGAAGCCCTAGGTTAGATTCCTGGTCAGGGCACACAGGAGAAGCACCCATCTGCTTCTCCACCCCTCCCCCTCTCCTTTCTATCTCTCTCTTCCCCTCCCGCAGCCAAGGCTCCATTGGAGCAAAGTTGGCCCCGGGCACTGAGGACGGCTCCATGGCCTCCACCTCAGGCACTAGAATGGCTCCGACAGAAACGAACAACATCCTAGATGTGCAGAGCATCGCCCCCTGGTGGGCATGTGGGGTGGATCCCGGTCAGGTGCATGCGGGAGTCTGTCTGACTGACTCCCCGCTTCCAAGTTCGGAAAAAAATAAAAGGAAGGAAGGAAGGAAGGAAGGAAGGAAGGAAGGAAGGAAGGAAGGAAGGAAGGAAGGAAGGAAGAGTGGGAGGTCAAAAACTCTGGACCCAGACAGTCTAGAGTTAATTCCACGCTTTGCTACTTACAAAGGGTGGCTCTGAGAAGGTTATTCAATGTTTTGTGCCTTAACTTCCTCATTTGTAAAATAAGGCAAATCAGTACCTACTTCATAGGGCTTAGTAAGTGCTCAGTAAATGCTATCTGTCGGTATTACACTGATGCAAATTCTTGAAAAAGAGTCATCCTTTGATAATGGTGCTGAGTCCCCAGTTCAAATGGGGCACTGTGCTTGGTGCTGGGTGGGGGTGCAGGAGGAGAGATAGAGCAGATACAAGGGAGGAGTAACAGATATTTACGCTAACTCGAGATGACTATGATTCACTCTAGCATACCTTATGGGTGTGTGCTCACAGACAGAAGGAAAATTGTTCAGTTCTGGGTAGAAATCTGGACAGGCTTTAAGCGAGTGGCAGATTTTGACTTAGACCTTGATAGAAGCCCAGGGCTGTACAGTCAGGTGAGGAGACATTTTATATGAAGCAAGGAGGTAAGGAGGGTGTGGGGTCCTGGTGTATCACTGGAGGGTCAGTGCTGGCCAAAAAGGGGGTGGGGTGGGGGAAAGAATGGAGCTGGGAGTGCTGGGCAGGGGCCCACAGGACTTGGAAGTATTTGCTCTGAGAGGTAATAGCACAACAGGGGTGTTTATGATAAAGGCCCTCATGCAGCCTGGGCCATGCTCCCCGCCACCCCGGCTCTGTGTGTTCAGGGCCCATAGTGGTCACAACGTGGTCCACCACCACCTGGGTGGGCTGTGCTGCTTGGAACAGGATCACTGGCGGCCGGCGCACACAGACCCCAGGAGGAAAAGCAATCACTCCATTCAGACTCGATACCTCTCCCAGGCCCCTTCCTGAACAAAGCCAGCATTGACAGCTCGGCACTCCGGGGTAGGGTTACCCCGGCTGTTTATGACTTGGGATAGAGGGTTTTCCTGGAGAGCAGAAGCCCCTTTCTGTCCTATTTGAAAATCATTTGGGCTTTTGGAAAGGGTCTAGGTGATGGCATTTTGCCCTTAAAAATACAGTGAAGACCAGAATCTGGAAAGAACTCTGATGACGTTATTCCCTCTTCCAGAGACCTGCTTAGGCCCTGACAAGACTCCCAGGTTTCAGAAATTTGGGAAAGCTTCAGTTAGGAAGAGCTGCCTTCTAGAACAGGAGACCCTTAGTGCCCCAGCCCCAAGCCAGCCTGCTGGAAGCAGGGAGAAGACCTCCAGGCCCTTGCCCGCTTGTGACAGGCCCCAACCACCTTGCTTCTGCCTGGCCCCAGTGTTCCGATTGCAGGAGAAGGTGGGGGCAGATAAACCAGCCCAGCTCTAAGGCTCTGTGTAGATGTTGTGCCTTTTGCTGAAACCCCTCAGGCCAACAAGAGTGGGGGATGTGGGGAAGAGTTTCAAGTTGCTTCCACCCTCCTTACTGAGAACCGAGGCTGTTCTTTTGATACCCAAGCCCAGACTTAAGGCCTTTACTCATCTCACATCCTCATGGTTGCTCAGGAAGCCAGGCCACGCAGAGAGATGGGTGATCTCTAAGACCCTGGTCCTGTCAGCACATGCCCCAAGCTGTGCCCACTTCCTACTGCTCTGTGTGTGACTGAGGGGCTCCAGGAAACCGCTTTCCTTTCCCCAATGGTTCCTCCAAACCCTGCCACCAGGCTGCTCTGGGGGCCAGGCATTTCCACAGTCAGCTCCACAACATGGGGTCCAGGGACTGTGTCTCCAGAAAGCTCCCCTTCCCAGTAGGCATTACCTGCTTGGAAAAGAGGGGCGAGTTAGGGCAGGTGTAAAGCCAGTAGCCACAGCCAGGGCTCCCATCACAGCAGCCAGGCCCATGTAGGTTCGCATTGGATTCGGACAGTCGGTAAAGAAACAATGGAGCCAAAAACTGGTGGGCCATAGTCTTTAATTCTAGCTTGCACCCGGCGGGCAAGTAAAACACACACTGGGCTCCAAAACCCACTCACATTCAGTGCTCACAAAGCTACTGACTTATCCAAGTTTCCTAGAATCAAAGGTTTCTAGCTCACCAGCCTTATTCTCCTCAGTTCCCCATCTCCTTCCTTCTCTCTACACAAACTCTACACAAACTCCCTTCTCACTCAACACTCCGCCATCTTGGCTGCTTCTCCTGGCCTCCTCCACGTGGCCTCCTTCTGCTCTCTGCTCTGCTCTCTCCTCTAATGTCAGGAACCAAGAGAGCAAACTCTCGGTCTGCCCCCATTTTATAGTGTAGATTCAAACCCTTTAATCCAATATACAAAATAGAGAAGTCTCTAATACAAAGTCACTTCTCTGAGGCATGATTGGATTGTACCACCCCACATCAAAAAGGGTGGGAAAGGCTTAATCACAAAACGAAGCCCCAGGCTACAACAATCCTGCCTGCCCCCCAACACACATTAATATCACCTGGGCAACAGCCTCCACGTGGGCAGCGTTATCTTTTACAAAGTGAGCATAATATATTTTATCTGCCCAACAGCAGGGAACTGGGCAAAGGACACGACCTAGAGGACTTGGCACACTTGAAAAAGAGAAGGGGTTTAGAGAAACAGGGTGATGAGAAGTAAAGAAGAGGGGACTGGAATCAAGAAAGGGTGCTGGAAGGAAGGGGTGAAGAAGTGAGAAGAAAGGAGGAAAAAAGGCAGAGGGGCTGTGTTGGGCAGATAAAATATATTATGCTTACTTTGTTAAAGATGGCACTGCCCACATAGAAGCTGTCGCCCAGGTGATATTAATGTGTGTTGGGGGCGGGCTGTGGGCAGGCAGGATCCTTATAGCCTGGGGCTTGGTCTTGGGATTAAGCCTTTCCCACCCGTCTTGATGTGGGGTAGTACAATCCCATCATGTCCCAGATAAGTGACTTTGTATTAGAGACTTCCTTATTTTGTATATTGGATTAAAGGTTTTGATTTCTACACTATAAAATGGGGGCAGAACGGGAACTTGCGCTCTTGGTTCCTGAGATTATCATTAGAACAGAGAGAAGAGAGAGCAGAGAGCAGAGAAAGGCCACGTGGAGGAGGCCAGGAGAAGCAGCCAAGATGGCGGAGTGTTGAGTGAGAAGTCAGTTTGTGCAGAGTTGGTGCAGGGAGAAAGAAGGAGATGGGGAACAGAGGTGAATAAGTCTGGTGAGCTAGGAACATTTGATTCTAGGAAACTCAAATAAGTCAGTAGCTTTGTGAGCACTGAATGTGAGTGGGTTTTGGAGCCCAGTGTGTGTTTTTACTTGCCCGCCAGGTGCAAGCTAGGATTAAAGATAATGGCCCACCAGTTTTTGGCTCCGTTGTTTCTTTACCGACTGTCCGAATCCAATGCGAACCTGCATGGGCCAGGCGGCTGTGATAGTGGCCCTGGCCACTGGCTTTACAGGCTGAAAACAAGAAAGGGGGGAGGTGAGACAGAGGGTGGGGAGAGCAGGGTGAGAGCAATGGAAGGGAGAATGGAAGGGCAGAGGAGGCGACAGAAAGAACATGGGGAGAACAAGTACTCAGGACCTGGGCCTGCCCTCTGTCCTGAGTGTCTGAGTGGTAGGCCCAAGGGGACAGTTCCAGTGGGGGCTTCTCCTCCCAGGTTCTGGGCCAGAAGTGGTCCTTACTTGCTGTTTGACCTTGAGATCCTGGGAGCTTTTTATCTCCCCCTTTTACCCATCACTTTATGACCTGCAATTAGCCTCTCTTTCCGTTCTGAGGAAGAGAGAATGTAAGTATTCCCAGGAAAGCTCATTAACTCTGTGGCAGACCCTTGGTTACCTATTCGACGGACAGACAGACACACACAGGCACATTCTCTACACCTGCCAAGCCCAATGGTAGCTTACTGTTCTATACTGGACAGCACAGACACAGCACCTCTTCATCACTGCAGAGAGTTCTGCAGACAACACTGTTCTCAGTTCTTGCGGAGCCTTGATTCTGATTAGCTCTTTACCTTCCCATGTGTTCTAGAAGGTGACACCTGGCCTCAGGCCACCCCAGGGGTGGGTTTTGATTAGCCTAAACCACACTTGGTAATTCCCTATTCTTTGCCAGTGATGGGTTTAGTCTGGGCCTATGACACAGCCCTGGCCAATGAGATGTAAGGGGAATGATGCTTGGGAAGAAGGGGTAGCTTCTGGAAAACCTTCCTCACTAGTCAGCAAAGACATTCATCAGCAAGCACTCCTTTCCTTCCCTGAGCTCTGTCCTGCCTGTGTGAATCCCCTGGAATGGCCACACCCGGCCTGCCACTCTCTGAAGGTGACATTGAGTCCTGAATTCATCAACGCTAGGATTGCTGGCTGGTTATGTGATGTCATATATTTTTCTTGTTTTAGTTATGAATTGCTACTTGCAGCCAAAAGCATCCTAATACACATAACAGTTTTTAATGAAATAATTTATGGCTGTTCCCTGCAAGCCGAGACATGTGGACTGCCCCAGACACAGATGAGTATTTACATGGGGAAGCAAAAATTTGACTTGAGGCAAATGGAAGAATATGCATGAAACTTGAAATAACCAGAGCAAAGCTCCAGACCTGAAACTTCTACCTTAAACAAATCAAACACTGTCTCTGAGTGCTAGTACTCTGTAAAGCCAGTAGTCATGGCCAGGGCCACCATCACAGCCGTCCAGCCCATGCAGGTTCACATAGGATTCGGACAGTCAGTAAAGAAACAACGGAGCCACAAACTGGTGGGCCATAGTCTTTAATCCTAGCTTGCACCCGGCGGGCAAGTAAAAAACACACACTGGGCTCCAAAACCCACTCACATTCAGTGCTCACAAAGCTACTGACTTATCCGAGTTTCCTAGAATCAAAAGTTTCTAGCTCACCAGACTTATTCACCTCTGTTCCCCATCTCCTTCCTTCTCCCTGTACAAACTCTGCACTAACTCTCTTCTCACTCAGCACTCCGCCATCTTGGCTGCTTCTCCTGGCCTACTCCACGTGGCCTCCTTCTGCTCTCTGCTCTGCTCTCTCCTCTAATGATAATCTCAGGAACCAAGAGCACAAACTCTCGTTCTGCCCCCATTTTATATTGTAGCTTCACAACCTCTAATCCAATATACAAAATAGGGAAGTCTCTAATACAAAGTCACTTCTCTGAGGCATGATTGGATTGTACCACCCCACATCAAAAAGGGTGGGAAAGGCTTAATCCCAAAACCAAGCCCCAGGCTACAAGGATTCTCAACACACATTAATATCACCTGGGCGATGGCCTCACGTGGGCAGCGCCATTTTTAACAAAGTGAGCATAATACATTTTATCTGCCCAACATACTCCCATCTGTGAAAAGATGTGGAATCCAAGGCATTTATGGTTAATTTTTTTTGTACAGTTGATAAATATTTTTGGTTGTCTAATCTATAAAACTCTATTAGGTCAGAATTATTGCCTCCGTGTCAGAACAGAGGACACTGAGTTTTAAGGTTTGCCCAAGGCCACAGCTGGCTAGTGGCAGAGCTGGGATCTGTAGCTAACACAAACCCTGGGCTCTGTCTGTCTGATCTGGGAGGTCTTGAGTAACAAACACTCCTCCACCCTTTAGAGTGAGTTAGTTTCAGACTAACTGTAAAGCCAGTATCCAAGGCCAGGGCCACCATCACAGCAGCCTGGCCCATGCAGGTTCGCATTGGATTCGGACAGATGGTAATGAAACAATGGGGCCAAGAACTGGTGGGCCATCATCTTTAATTCTAACTTGCACCCGGCGGGCAAGTAAAAACACACACTGGGCTCCAAAACCCACTCACATTCAGTGCTCACAAAGCTACTGACTTATCCGAGTTTCCTAGAATCAAAGGTTTCTAGCTCACCAGACTTATTCACCTCTGTTCCCCATCTCCTTCTTTCTCCCTGCACAAACTCTGCACAAACTGGCCTCTCACTCAACACTCCGCCATCTTGGCTGCTTCTCCTGGCCTCCACATGGGTAGCGCCATCTTTAACAAAGTGAGCATAATATATATATATATATATATATATATATATATATATATATATATATATATATATATATATATTTTTTTTTTTTTTTTTTTTTTTTTTTTGCATTTTTTTTGCATTTTTCTGAAGCTGGAAACAGGGAGAGACAGTCAGACAGACTCCCGCATGCACCTGACCGGGATCCACCCAGCACGCCCACCATGGGGCAACGCTCTGCCCACCAGGGGTGATGCTCTGCCCATCCTGGGTGTCGCATGTTGCGACCAGAGCCACTCTAGCGCCTGAGGCAGAGGCCACAGAGCCATCCCCAGTGCCCAAGCCATCTTTGCTCCAATGGAGCCTTGGCTGCGGGAGGGGAAGAGAGAGACAGAGAGGAAGGCGCGGCAGAGGGGTGGAGAAGCAAATGGGCGCTTCTCCTGTGTGCTCTGGCCGGGAATCGAACCCGGGTCCTCCGCACGCTAGGCCGACGCTCTACCGCTGAGCCAACCGGCCAGGGCCAGCATAATATATTTTATCTGCCCAACACTAACCAACTGGTGGTGGCAGCTGGGACCCAGGCTCTAGGAAAGAGGCTAAGGTTGGGGCAGGAAGCGATGCTTGAGGGGCCTGGAGACCTGGCTCCACCTAAGGCAGGCAGGCAGGTGAGCTAGCCTGGGCACTATGCCACAGTGAGGGTGCGTGGGGCTGGGAGCTGGCACTTTTACAGTTACCTGATTGTTGGTCAAATAACTTTGTAAATTGATATATATGTTTGCTCGCTTATAGTTTACATTGTGTGTGGGGGACAGACTGTAAGCAGACTGGGTCGTTATAGCCTGAGGCTTAGTTTTAAGACTAAGCTTTTCCCCACACCCTTGACTAATTGCATGATGTGGGGTGGTGTACTCTCATGAGGAATCCCATTATGCCTCAGATAAGTGACTTTCTATCAGAGACTTCCTTGTTTGTATATTGGATTAAAGGTTTTGGTTTCTACACTACAAAGTGGGGCAGACCGGGAGCTTGCTCTCTCTCGGTTCCTGAGATTAGCATTAGAGAGCAGAGAGCAAAGAAAGGCCACGTGGAGGAGGCCAGGAGAAGCAGCCAAGATGGCGGAGTGCTGAGGGAGAAGCCAGTTTGTACAGAGTTTGTGCAGGGAGAAGGAAGGAGATGGGGAACAGAGGTGAATAAGTCTGGTGAGCTAGAAACCTTTGATTCAAGGAAACTCAGATAAGTCAGTAGCTTTGTGAGCACTGAATGAGTAGGTTTTGGAGCCCAGTGTGTGTTTTACTTGCCCGCTGGGTACAAGCTAGGATTAAAGATGATGGCCCACCAGTTCTTGGCCCCATTGTTTCATTACCATCTGTCTGAATCTAATGCAAACCTGCATGGGCCAGGCAGTTGTGATGGTGGCCGTGGCCACTGGCTTTACACTGATGATGGGCAGAGTTCGGGTCAAAGCCTCGGGTTCAAATCCCAACTCTGTTCTTTCTAGCTGTGTGATCATGGGCAAGTCCTTTAATCTCTCAGAGTCTCCCTTTCCCCACCTGTAAAATGGAAACAATAATCCTTGACCATCCTGTGTTGATATTTACATAGGTCACATGAGGTGCTTTATGAACTTGAATGCATTAGAGCAATTAAGCGATTGCTTTTAGAGAGACAGAACATTGAGAAAGAAGACCTATAGATGTTGACAGACAAAGTGCAAGACAGCTTGTCGGGCAGGGCCTGGGTCCGGATGTGGGGTCGCCAGGGATTTGTCCCAGCACCAGGAGAAACAGCAGTTTGCCTGGAAAACGTTGACAAAGAGCCAGAGCCTGCTGAAGGGCAGCTTGTTAAAAATCAACCTGGTGAGGCTCAACCATTAACGAGGTGTGATCCTGGGAGTGCAAGACCTGGGTGGATTCTGCAAAAAGCCTGTTGGCTTTGATCCCCCTTCTCCTATAAAATGTTATTTCTGCTCTCTGCCCCTCAAATTCCTAGACGGAAGAATCAGTCTGGGCTACCCGTGGAATGTGAAAAGAACCAGTTTTTAAAAACCACACTTGGGAACAATAGTTACCAAAAGTGTCTGGGTAGCAGGCAAAAAACAAACACCTTAGCCCCATGCGCAAGTGTTTCCCAAACATCCTTCTCCCTCGCGCCTTCCTCACGCCCCTACCTTGCATGGGACCCGTGTTTAATGAGAAGCTAGTTTATCCTGTGCTTCTGAGGCATGAAAATAAAATGCAACCAGATGCCCCAGCTGTGTCGGGAGGTGCCGCTGATACCCTGCCCTGGGGACCGAATGGCCCAGAGGCCTGAGGGCTCTTTCCCCAGGTCTGCTTCTCCAGAGAACAAGCAGTAGGGAGTCGTACCTGCTTGGGGGAGACAGCCCTCAGCTTGTCTTTTCCCTCCCTTTAAAATGTTGTCGTGGAAGTTTTCATTCTAATCAAAGCAATAGAGGTGCTTAGTTTTAAAAAGTCAAATAGTTTTAGCCAAACAGCAGAGACTTGGTTTTGAAGATGAGGTGACCATTTCCAATACTTTTTGACATGTGTTTCCCTGCGTGTTCTATCTCACAAGTTAGAATTCTGATTCTTGACTTTTCAGTTTTAGACATTAGCCATTAACTGTCAAAGATGACAACTTAGTTCTCTTACACTGCTCTCCCAACTCTAATACACACACCCAAATATACACACATAACACACACACATACACACACATGCACTTCCCAAACTCCCATCCTTTCCATGTAGTATCACAATTTTTACTTAAATCTCTATTCAGTTGACATAATTATGCCTACAGAACACATAGTAACATAATTATGCCTATAGTACACATAATATACTATGATTACACTTTCCTTTATGGAACAGCTTTTGTTTTGTTTTGTTTTAAGAGTTAATAACGGCTTTTCCCCTTTCACATGTTGACTTTCCATGAACCTGGAATTGGTTCTGCCCCTAACTCTCTGTCCGCACTGTAACCATTTCTCTGGCAAGTTCAATCCACCTGTAAGCTTAGACTTCTTCCTGAGCCACCCCTTTCTGAGCACCTGTCCTGCTCCCAGCGGCACTGCTTACCCACTGAGTCTGTGTGGGTCTGTCACCCCAGCCAAGGACAAGAGCAGCTGGGTACACAGATTGGAAAATGATTGCTTTGGTCAGAGACACTACACAGTTGCGAGCAGTGCACTTGGGCCCACAAGAGAGTAGCCTACAGCAGTGTGCTTAGTGTTGGCGGACAATGAAGAGGGTCTAATGAGTGTGTGTCAGTCAGGCCACCTGGGACCAGAGAGCAGTAAACATTCATTCTGGTCCTAGAAATCAGAGAAGGCTTCCCGGTGGAGATGGCATGTGAACTGGGCCTTCAGAGATTAATATGATTTTAATATACTAAAGGATGAAAAAATCTCAAAGTAGGACAGAGGACACTGTATCAGGAAGGGAGCAGAGACCTGAAAGAGCATTGTAAGGAGTGGCTATGTTGTCAGTGCATAGAACACGTGGAAAGGCTGTGCTGGGAATGAGGCTGGGCGGGCAGCAGCGACCCTGGGTACAGAGGGGGAGGGGCAAATACGCACACCTGGACCCCAAGAGGGGAGTCCAAGCGTAGTCACACACAGACCATTCATTCCATTCTCGCGGCCTTTCATGTTCTGACAAGGAACATGCACTTTGTCCTTGGCTGAAACGGAGCCACTGAATACCAAAGTTCTGAGCAAGAGCCTTGTCCCTCTGCTGCGGGACAGGATGAGCAGAGCCAGAGGGGAGAATTCAGGGACGGGGGAGGATCACAGCCGAGAGCTGAAGGAGGGATTCTTATAAAAATGGAATGGCAAAAATGTGTTATTTGCTAAAAGGTCTGTCTTATCCCCAGAACCTAGACGGTGCATGTACACAGTGGGTTTGGTGAATATTTGCTGAATGAGTGAATGAAAGAATGAAGGAATGCATCTGTTCAGCCATTGCCCCAAGGAGTGGACGTGTAAATCCACTGACTTCCAGCCCTTTTCCCAAGGGCTGCAAATCTCCAGTGTCTGTGGCTGCAGGGAGAAGGAACATTGAGAAGGAAGACCCACACACTGACTGCAGCAGGGGCACGCCCTGGTCTCTTTTCTGGCACCTTCTCTTCCATAGGCATAGGCTTTGTCAAAAGCCTCAAAAGGAGATTGTTTCAGATTCACTTCTCCTTTGTCCTTGCAAACATCCCTGAGGGGAGGGAGCCCAAAAACCCAGTTTTGGGCTCAGAGTGAGAAAAAAGACTCAATGTGAAAAATAAAGACCTTTGTCTGACCTGTGGTGGCTCAATGGATAAAGCATCAACCTGGAACTCTGAGGTCGCTGGTTCAAAACCCTGGGCTTGCCCAGTCAAGGCACATAGGGGAGTTGATGCTTCCTATTCCTCCCCACTTCTCTCTCTCTCTCTCTCTCTCTCTCTCTCTCTCCCCCCTCCTCTAAAAATGAATAAATAAAATCTAAAATAAGTAAATAAAGACCCAAGGAGAGCTCATCCTCCCAATTCTGCCCAGAGCAAAAGCAAACATGAACGAGCCTCTCCAGACTCGGCCCTGCGCGGCCAGTGACGGTGCTCTGGTGCTCCCTCTGTTATCTCGTAGCCCCTGCTGAGTGCCGCCTGGGGTCTTCCTGGGGTGGTGGTGGGGTGCTGTGGGAGTGAACCCCCCTCTCAGCTCATGGACATCAGAGCCCTGGGAACGCTGCCAGGTCAAGGTCATGCTCCTGGCCACCTTGGCGAGGTCTCTACTGGCTCTGAGCCCTCTGCACGCTCCACTGCCAGGCCCTGGGGAGATGGGCTGTGAGGTCACCTCTGGCAAAGGCACATCCTCATTTTCTTGAGTCAAAGCAACCCGTGATTCAGCCTCCAGGGAAGAGGAGCATTGAAAACAACCTGAAGAGTACGAAGAAAAGAGGTCTGGTGACAGGACTGACAGCAGTGGGGACATTGCTTGTAGAGACAAACTAAAACCCTGCTCTCTGCCACCTGCTGGTTCTGTGTGAATTCATATAGTTTATAAACCTCTCTGAGTCTCAGTTTCCCCATCTGTAAATTGAGACTCATTGCCCCTGACTCTTGGGTAGTTGTGGGGTTTAAATCAGGCATTGCCCATCTTTAAGCTGTGTTTTTACTCATCTGCAGCAAGATAAAAACAGAAGCAGAGGGATAAGTGTTCAAAAACGTTTATATTATTTTTAATTTGCCCGACATCCAAGTACAAGATCAGGGACCTTGTCTCACTGGATAGGGTGCAGACCAAAAATAGCAATCTTCATTGAACTGAAAATACATTTTTTTTAAAATTTTTTTTTTTTATAATTTTATTTTTTTAATGGGGTGACATCAATAAATCAGGATACATATATTCAAAGATAACAAGTCCAGGTTATCTTGTCGTTCATTTATGTTGAATACCCACCACCCAAAGTCAGATTGTCCTCTGTCACCTTCTATCTTGTTTTCTTTGTGCCCCTCCCCACCCCCTATCCCTCTCCCATTCCCCCCTCCCCCCCGTAACCACCACACTCTTATCAATGTCTCTTAGTTTCACTATTATGTCCCACCTACGTATGGAATAATACAGTTCCTGTTTTTGAAAATACATTTTAAAGACAAAATGAAAAGTCAAAACACCTGGTCCTTCACCACCAATTGTTTGGGTAGCATTGTTGTGAAAAGGCTAGCTACCCAGCTCGCAACATCACGGTTGAACAGGGGGATGCTCAGAGCAGCACTGGGGTGGGTGCACTTCCCTGTCCCCAGCTGCAGAGAGTGGTCTATTGCAGGGGTCCCCAAACTACGGCCTGCGGGCCACATGCGGCCCCCTGAGGCCATTTATCCGGCCCCCGCCACACTTCCGGAAGGGGTACCTCTTTCATTGGTGGTCAGTGAGAGATGCAAAGCATGGCATCGCTCACATACAGTACTACTTCCAGTGACGTGGGATGCATGCCTCACGGCTCCGGGAGCACGTCACATCACTTGTTACATCTAGCAGTGACAAATATGGAACCGGACATTGACCATCTCATTAGCCAAAAGCAGGCCCGTAGTTCCCATTGAAATACTGGTCAGTTTATTGATTTAAATTTACTTGTTCTTTACTTTAAATATTGTATTTGTTCCTGTTTTGTTTTTTTACTTTAAAATAAGATATGTGCAGTGTGCATAGGGATTTGTTCATAGTTTTTTTTATAGTCTGGCCCTCCAATGGTCTGAGAGACAGTGAACTGGCCCCCTGTGTAAAAAGTTTGGGGACCACTGGTCTATTGCAACCTCACCCTTCCTTTCCTGAGGTCTCCTGCGTGCCTGGCACCAGGCTTAGGACTGGAATGTCCCCTCTGGCTGTGCCCCCAGCTCAGCCCTCACATATAACAGTTGGCGAGTCCTGCCTCACTCACTGCCTGTGTGTCCCTCATTCTGCCCCCAACCTTCCAGTCCCCCTGCCAGTAGCGAAAAACAAGTCTTCACCAGTAGGAGAATGCTGGGCTCTCCCCACTCAACTCCATCCTCCATGCTGCCTGCAAAAGGAGTTGTTTAAATTTTATTTAAATAAACTTTTTATTTGAAAATAGTTTTAGATTAACAGAAAAGTTGCAAAGGTAGTACGAAGAGTTTCTAGATAACCTTCACCCAGTTTTTCCCATCGCTGACGTCCTAGGATAAATTTGTCACAGCTGGTGACCCAACATTAGTATAGTACCATTCACACATATCTAGTATTTGGGTGTCATTAGTTTTTCCCTAATGATATTCAGGCTCATTCAGGATGCCTCACTGCAATTAGGTGTCAGGTCTCCTTAGCAGCCACCGGTCTGTGACAGTTTCTCAGTAGAGAGAGTATATACAATATATAAAAAATAAGACCTCACAGAATCTCTCTCCCTGCAAAAGCTTTCAGTGGCTTTCCAGTGCTGAATTGCGTGGCCTCCCATGACCCGCTCTACCCTTCTCACTCTTTCCCTCCCTTCGTTGAGTTCTCCGACCAGCTCTGGGTGTGGCGTGGCCGTGCAGATCCAACGGCCCGCAGACCAGGAAGGCCAGCGTGGAGTCTCAGTCTCAGGGCAGGAGACTGATGTCCCAGCTCTGCAGGCAGGCAGGGTGGCTAGGCAGCTCTCCGAGACTTTATTATTACCCTCTTTTCCTTCTCAGTCTACAAAAACCCTCCTTCTTCAAAAACCGGCCAGAATCAAACGTCTCCAGCCTGTCTGATCGCCTGCTCTTGGCTCCTCCATGGCTCGCTGTTCCTGCCTCTAGTTAGCATCGATTCTGTTCAGCTCCTCTATTTCTCTTCCCACTACGTAGAATCATAGAACAACCCCCACCCCACCCCTGCCACATGGCAGGTAGTTTGTGGTGCAGAGTCAAACAGATAGGACCAACCCAGTTGTGTTACATTAGACAAGTGTCTGAGCCTCTTTGTGACTCAATTCTATTATCTGTAAAATGAGGCCAAAAATCCATAGTCATAAGTAAGGGTTAAGTAAGTAACATATACAGAGCATGTCACATAGTAAATGCTCAATTAGCAGTAGTTACACTTCTGTTGCTGTTAGTACCTTTCTATATACCCCAGCCCACTCCTCTACAAAGGCTGGAGATCAATAATTGAATTTAATTAAAAAGCTCCATCAAATTGCCAAGGTTTTTAGCATTTACAAAGAAGACTCCCCCCCACACACACACACACACACATAAATGAACAATGTTGAACCCAATGGAATAAATCTCGAATGGCGGAATTTCAGGCACCAGCAGAAGAGGTGTCTGAGAAAAGACATTTCTTGTCTCTGCTTCTGGAGTCACACCCAGACTGTGAACCCTGGCCCCAGCATCCTTGAGCATCACCAGTTCCACAACAGTGCTGATTCCTATACTATCGATGCGAGCAGTGCCTCTGAGGGGAACTCACGCAGCCAACCCAGAAGTCAGCTTTGGGGACTGACACACAGGTCCCATTTAGGCATCTATGACAAGCAGAGTTTCTAGCCACATAGGCTCACTGCTGTCACATTAGTCACATGTCAATAGCGTCGAGGTCCTTACATAGCATCTCAGAAGATAGATGAGGAAACCAAGGCCCACAGAATAGAAGGGGCTTCCCATTGTCTGTCATCAATCATTCATCTACTTGTTAATTGATTCATTCAATAAACATTTGGGAAACATCTTCTCTAAACCAGATTCCATGCTGTTGGAGACAAAGTGATTAATGTAATTCCACAGTTAAAAGAAAAAAAGCCACCCAGGCTCAGTGATGCAGGGACATCCCAGGATTCCTGCCAGGCAGTGCCATGCCCCACACTGGAGGCAGGGTGGCTCTGTGTAAGGCTCCCGAATAGCTCTGGCCAATCTGTATGGAGCCTGAACCCCCACCGGGCATCATCCTTCCAGTTAAAGTTGTGTCTCTGTGAGCCTCGGTTTCTTCTTTTGTCTCACAAGATCCCATCAGACTGCACTTCATAAAACATCTGGCTCTTCGTGTTTTAGCCACACTGAGGATAATCTAACAAAACAATTTGGTCATGTTTGTCTTTTGTTGTTTCATTTGTTCTGACGTAGGTGGGCACCTGGTGTTAGAGAAGGAGAATAGGGGCAGGAAATAGACTCCACGCAGGGGCTCTCTGAAAATACACTGCTGTTGTCAGCCGCTGAGATTTGGGGATATTTGTTACCAGAGCATCACCTAGTCCATCCTGACTCATACGGGCCCCTTTAGAAAACCGACCAAAGCTTGGACCACAAGAAAACTGCAAATTCGTGCAAAAGTAAGAACCTTTCAACTTTGATGTTATAAGATTTCCTCTGTATTTCTAGATCCTCAGTGGTCATGGCCTCCTCTTCTCAGCCTTGAAATCAGGGCACCCACCCACCTGGATGTAAGTGATGCTAAGTCAGAGGTCATGAAAGTTCACAAAGCTGAGACTCAGCAGAGAGGAACTGACCCTGTCACCAGGGAACAAGGCCTAGCTAGGGTTGTGCAAGTGAGTCAGGAGCTGGGGAGAGAGTTTAAGCCCTAGTTCAGTTATTTTGGATGCTTCCTCCTATCTGACCTTGTTTTCCAGATGCTTTCATGACTCTAAACTTGTTTTTTGGATACTTCTTGTGACCAGCTACTTTGTAACCCCTCCTAACAGTGACCACATCTTGTTATCAAAGGAGTGAAGGAAAAGGGGTGCTTGTTGCTATTGTGAGCAAACACTGGGTAAACAACCAGCTCACATTGAACCAGAGCATGTGACCAGTGGCCTGGCTGAGTGGAGAGAGGCAATTTGAGGTCAAAGAAGCATCACTTGGGGAGCAACTTACAGGTGCAAAGAGACACTCATTTCCAAGGCCATACACCCAGGACGGAGGGTCATAACTGCCGGATGGAGCTTTGAACAGGAGGGGCTTAAGCAACCTAAAGAGACCACACTCGCAGCTTGGATCACACTGGAGGCTCTCTTGAGTCACACATTCCCCACTGGCTGAAAAGCCAAGTTGCTCTAGGGCCAGCTGGTGAGTTCAGATGGCTTCCCTGGGATGTCTCCAGCCACTCAAGGGTGTGCACTTGACAGTGAACAGTTGGGGTGGGGGACAGTAAAGGAATGACCCCCTGGGAATTAGGACTTTTGGTTCAGATCCTCACTTTACCATCAGTCTCTTGGGTGATGGGGCTAGGTCACCACTCTCTGGGCACCTGGCTGTCTGGGCACTGAAGGTGCTTTTGTCAGCTTCAAAGGGTCTCACTCAACAGTCTTTGCCAGCTCAGGGTTAGGGCTGGCTTCTCAGGAGCTGACAAGCGGTCAACTGGCAGAGCTTGACCACCTCTTCCTGCCAGATGCTCAGAGTTCAGGCCCTGGGCAGGGGGCACAGGAAGGTCCGTTCTCCTCACATCTCCCCACCTGTTACAGTTATTCAGTGTAAGATGAGAGACCACTCACCTGCAATTGCAAAAGCAACAAAAGGCCTGAGGTTCCAGCATTAGAGCTTCACCTTCAGGATGATGCAGTTTCCTATTAAAGTGCCAATGCCCCCAGGCAGAGGCAACAATGAAAGCTGTTGTCAGTTGTATACACCTCAATATGAACTGATTGATAGGCCTTCTCCAGAGCCAGCTGGCAGGGAATAGATTTGGATAAAAGGAAGGAAGGAAACTTGGATGCCTAGAAGGTGGAAACAAATTTGTATGAGAACCTGGTAATAATATGGGTAATAACAAACACGATACATCACGTGTTAGGTGACAGGCACTGTTCCAAACAATAGATGTAGATATACAGATGTAGTCATTTAATTCTGACAGCAGAACCACGAGGCACATGTTATTTTCATCGCCATTTTACAAAAGAGGGAACCGAGGCACAGAAAGGTCCTGTGTGCTGGCGTTTGCCCCTCCAGACACACCCTTCACCTTTCTCCTGCTGCTCTGTGCCCCAGGAGACGGATCTACAGCCAGCTTCATTCTCCCGTGTCTTCTGGGTTCTAATTGGAGTCAGCCACCAGCGGCACTGGCAGGAGGAGAGGGGGGTCAGAGCATCCACCTGGCTTCCTCCCTGCCGGACACTTTCCTCTTCTGGCCACAGCTCTCATCCTCAGCCCCTCTCCTATGGCTACAGCTCTCATCAGGTCCCTGGCGGCCCCTCACCCACGTCCATGCCCCTCCCACCCCAGAAATGGAACAATATCCTCTTTAGGAGTCGCTGGGGCTTCCCCTTCCTTTGCAGATTTCTTTACACACACACACACACACACACACACACACACGCACACCTCTGTAAATAACCCCTTGTGAAAACTCAGCTCAGTTAGTTCTTGTGAGGAGCTGTCTGTTTTCTGTGGGACCCAGCTCAACATCTAGTAAGAGGCAGAGCCAAGATTCAAACCCTGACAGTATAGCTGCAGGCTACCAGGAGCCTCCTGTCAATAAAGGCCAGCAGCCCACAACCCTGCTGCATAACAGTCTGTAGGATGGAATCCGGCAGGCCTGGACCCTGAGGTCAGTGCCTATGATGAACACGGCATCCCAGGTGTGCTCGGCTCAGTGAGATGCTCTCACCAGGTGAGGTTCACAGACATGAGACTGAGGGTCCAGACCATCGCTACCACTCAGATCGCTTTCAGTCCTGAGTGCTCTTTGAGAGAGATGACAGCCACAGTCACACAGCATCACTTAAATCCCCTCTTACCACCAGTCATTCAAGCATGCATACTTGAATCCTTTGAAGTTCTGAAGCCTGTATAGGAAAGGGAGTGTGCTTGTGCAGCAAGGTGGTGCAGATCTTGAAGGCAGGGCCAAAACTACTAAGCTTGCCCTCAGAAGTCATGGGTGGGGCAGGGAGTTCTGTGGAGGCCATTGGGTCCATCCCCCTGCTTCAGGGTACACTTTCCCGAACCAGCCCACACAGGTGTTCATCCATCTGATTCTCCAAGCAGGAAACAACCTCAGGAAGCCTCCCTGGCCAGCCCAGCTCAGCCCAAATGTAGCGTTCTCTTCCTCCTCCAAACTCATAACATGGGTAGATTTTCCCCAAAAGTCCCGCTTACTATTCTAAAGGGGAGCCCCCTCCTAGTGTTCAGTGTCCTCTGATTAGTCTGTTGACAAAATAACACAACCTTAAAACTTAACAAAATGGTCTAAGCGCCAAGGGGAAGGCTATCGTGACCTCTGCTGCTCCTCCCACACCGAAGCACAGCAGACCACGTGGCAGCCAGGTGGGTCTCGGGACCATTCAGTCCGGCCCCCTCACTGCAGAGGGAGAAATCGAGGCCCCGAAGGGGGGTGTGACTTGCACCATTCTCCTGGCTCCTAGTCCACTGGTGTTTCTCTGGCACCCAGATGCCAGAGGAGGCATTCTGCTCTGGGCAGACAGGCAGGCAATTTCCACTGGAAAGAGCCAAACGTGAGGTTGGCAGGAGGGGTCGAAGCTCAGTGTCCTCGCCACCACCGACATTCCAGGGCTCCTCTGTCGGAAGCTTTCTTTGGAGCCTAAAAGCTGGTAATTGGGAGAAGTTGGTGTGAGTCATGTATCAAACACTGTTTTTGTTTTTCCTCTTTCTTAAATATCTCAACTATTGTCTATTTTTATTTCAGGGCCAGATTCAATTTCATCTTCTTTTTTTTCCTCCTTTCTTGGGATTCTTTGTCCTGTTGCCATAGGAACCCTGGTCCTTTTCCCCAGCTGTCCTGAAGGTGCCTGCTTGACAGTCGGGGAGATGATGGAGGGTCTCGAAGGCCACCACACAGCCACAGCCAGGGCAGGACTGAGCCGCCACGCCCCACGACACACTCCCAGGCCAGCCCAGGACGCCTGCCCCATCTGCCCTGTGTTCTTGTTCTCAAATGACCCCGTGGTCCTCCAACATTTGAATCTTCTGGGGGCCTGAGACCTGCTGTTCCTTACTCAGGCCCCGCCTGGGTGCCCCTCCCCCAGAAAGCTTCCCCCAGCGGGCCTCCCTGCCTCCCCTCCCGCCACCTGCCCCCATCCTCCTCAGAGCTACCAGGACCATCGTTTATTTTTTTAATCTGTATCTAATCAGAGTAGCACATGCATATTTCTAAAAAAAAAGCAATCTATATATATACATATATATATATATGGGTTTATACTGCTATTTCTAGAATTGTTCGGTTTTAGCAGAATCTCTTGGCTTCTGGTCATGGTAGTTCTGGGTTTAACCCTTTTACCTGTGATTCCCCTCCTCCTTTACTCCCATATTTCCAAAAGCGCAGTATTGAAATCAGTGAGTGGAGTTCACATTTATCACACCTAAGTAGGAACTGTTCTAAGGAGTGCAGTAGCAATTGCGTTTACTTCCTCCAGCACATAACTGTTTCCCCTGGCTCTTATCCCTTAGACCTGCGCCTCTCTGGTCCCACCCTGGGCCCCATGCTGACCCTCCTGTAACCGCATTTCTCTGGAAGGACTGAGCTGTTCACTGGGCCAAAGGGATGTCCCTTCCTGGGGCCCACACCCCTGCCCTCTAGACCTCCTAAGACCCCCAAATTCCCTGGTCACATGGCCCAAGCCACACCCAGGGAGTCTTCTCTAGGACCATCTCTTCCAAGCAGGGTCCCCACTGCAGGGTGCACACCCCGAGGTCCAGGGGAGGCCAAGAGGATGCTTTCTAAAGAGATGTAAATGGAACTCGGACAAGAAGGCTGGAGTGTCTGCACACATGCGCACAAGGTCCGTCATGCGGCAGGGTGTGGGGTGGCCTCAGCGTCCCTGCCCTCTGGCCAGCGGCAGGATTAGACTTAATCGTGGCATTCTTCCAGCCCTTCCCCCCACCCCACCCCGCTCACCTCTATGTACTTGGTTTTCTGGGTTCCCATGGCCATTTTCCTAGTCGTTTCAAAAATACCTGAGAAATGCTCCTCGGTAATTTCAGCAAATGCTCCAATTCCTCGAATCATCTGATGAGCCCTTCTATTCTCCCCTCTTGTGTGAAGAAGCCGAAGAAGAAACACTTGAGACCTCCTGGGTGCAGATAAAGTGCTCGGTGCTGGGGACACGCAAGGAGCAAGGCACCGTGCCTGTCCCCCAGGAGCTTGTGGTCTGGTGGGAAGGAAGTGTGGACTTCGAGGCACCCACAGCAGCTGAGGGGGAACCTGATACCCAGAGAAAGGCAGGCAGACGGGCCACAGGGTGTGATGCTTTCATATTATGGATCCATAAACTTCTTTTTGTGTTTGTGTGTGTGTGACAGAGACAGAGAGAGACAGAGAGAGGGACAGATAGGAACAGACAGACAGGAAGGGAGAGAGATGAGAAGTATCAGTTCTTTGTTGTGACACCTTAGTTCAGGGGTCTCAAACTCGCGGCCCGCCGAACAATTTTGTGCGGCCCACAGACTAATCCACGAAGTTCAAAATATTTTGGATAAAATTAAGTAAGCCTAGGGGCCTACTTGTATTTTTCATATCTCTAGCATCCTAGCTAGATATTAGTAGCTTAGTTAACAGCAGTTGTGATGCGAACTACAGTTTCTGGTCGTTTTGTGACACTGAGTAAACTGCATGTACGATTGTGCTTGTTGTACTGATTTTTTTTTGTTTTCAACTGCAGTGAGAAAAGTGTTGCGTAACAGTTGCCTTTTGTAGACCTAGTGTGGCCCGCCGAACGGCTGTGATCTTGCTCATGCTGAGTTAATTTTGAGACCCCTGCCTTAGTTGTTCATTGATTGCTTTCTCATATGTGCCTTGACCGCGGGCTACAGCAGACCAAGTGACCCCTTGCTCAAGCCAGCGACCTGAGGCTCAAGTTGGTGAGCTTTGTTCAAACCAGATGAGCCCGCGCTCAAGCTGGCGACCTCAAAGTTTCGAACCTGGGTCCTCCACATCCCAATCTGATGCTCTATCCACTGCACCACCGCCTGGTCAGGCTCCATAAACTTCTTAATGTAAAATTCTTTCAAGCAAATAGAATGGGAGAAACAAAAAAACAATAAGGAAGGTAAAAGCAAGTTGTTTATGGAATGCTGGAAGTGGCTCAGGGCACAGTTTGAGAACCACCTCTCAAAGCTATTATAACAAAGGTGTTTATAGCCATGTTACCCTTTTTGTAACTCTAAGTGCCAAATAAGGACATCACTTGTTGTCACTTACTCCGTGCATGAGTCGAAATTAAGCCAAAGGTTTCTTCATCTAATCTGGGAATCAGAGGCTGCTTATCTCTACCTTAATGCAAAGCAGTAAATGGCCAACAGTAGATGTGAGGGGCAGCACCGTGCTGGGGAGTGTGTGGTTCAGGGGAGCTGGATTCCGTGTTCCTCCGATTATATCATGGAGACAGCCACCTGCTCCAAAAGCATCAGGAGCCCCGTCTGTCTGGTACCCATCTCGCCATCTGTTCTTCCACTTACTCACTCATCACACACCTGGGGAACTCCGGTTGTGCAGGTTCTTGGCCAGGTGTTTGGAGCGACAGTGGTGAACCTGACGCCATCCTGGGGGTCAGTAAAGGAGATAAGGCACGTGCCACAAGGGGCGTGCCTGTCAAGAATTATGGGAATTCTGAGGTGGTAGGAGCCCCTCGCCCCCAAGCTGAAAGGCTCCCTGAAGGAAATGGCACTTAAGCTAAGCCTTAAAGGCTGGTGAAGCCTGGACATGGGGAGTCAGAAGGAGCCCATTTCAGGCCAAGGCTCTGGGTGGAAAGGCATGAGGAATAGTAGTTCCTTCCAGCCAGAGTGTAGGTGAGGTAGAGCAGTGGTACACACACACACACACACACACACACACCTGCCCTGAACCCAGACCCATTTGGACAACACTAGCTCACATCTGCATCTATATTACCTGGGGCATTTTTTCCAGCATGTTCCATGTCTGCATCTTGTTCTACCAACTCAAGCTTGAACACATCAAGGGTCACTGTTATTTCTTCTTTCCTGGGACCAGTGGTTTCATGAAGGGGTGTGCAATAAATGCTTGCTTGCTTCATCCATTCATTCAACGGATGTTTAGTGTGCACCTACTGGCCCTGTTCTAGGTACCCCGGGTACAGACATAAACAAAAGAGATGGTGGCCCGCCCTTGTGGCGCAGACGCTTTAATGAAAAGCAGGCACGGGTTCTTTCATTGCTGGCTAGAAAGTCATTCCCCATCTTACCCGAAGATTAAGAAAAATAAACAAGGATTCTGCCTAGACACCAGAGCGGCCTGGGTTCTAATCTCAGCTCCCTGCTCAGCTGTGATCCTTCGGGAAAGCTGTTTCCTCTCTGAGCTTGTATCCTTGTTCACAGAAACAGTGTTTATAACACTAACCCACATGCTGTCATGGGGCTAAAATGGAACAGTTTAGAATAGTGTCCATCACAGTGTTGGGGCCTTGGAGGGGCTGTGTCAGTGACTGGTGTCAGTCCTCTTCCTTTCCCCACCTTGAGGCCTCGGTGTTCTCATCTTTCTAATGATCAGTTCAGGCTGGATGATCTACTTGCAAACGTTCTCACAGCTATAACATTTTGTGATTCCAAAAATCCAAAAAGGCAGGGGCCGTGGGAGGCCTTGTGTATTATCCTTTGCAGTAAATCAGCCCCTGCATGAAGTCATCTCGCCTCCCTGGAGTTTGTCAGGTTTCCCTTTATGTGCCGAGAGGATTGGGACCTGCCAATCCCCCCCTCTCCCCGCCGAAGCCACACTGGCTGCTTCTCCGCTTCTCCAAGGGAAAATGGCTTTACCATCCGCAGGCAGCTTCACCATTTCACCATCCCCCTGCAATCCCATGGGGAGAAAAACAGTCCCTTCTTATGCAACCCTGTCTGGAGAGACAGACAGCAAATGAGCACAGCTAAAAATATTACATTTTCATGCGTGTGGTGAGGGGCTGAGAGGGAGGGGCTGAGGTGGGTCACATTCCCAAAAGCTCTGGATTTTTCTCTGCGCTTTGCTGGGAATACAAGAAATAAGAACACAAGAATGGCAGCTCTGGCCACACAGAACCCATCCCATGGTGCTTTGAGTCCAGGATTCTGAAATGTCCTACTCCTTCGCCTTCCTGGATTGTGCATCTAGCCTCAAGGTGCTATCTTAGGTCTCAGGACTGGACATGTCGACGCCCCACCCAGATTCTTCCAGCTCCATTCCCTAGCTTTCTGGAGCTTTGCTGCTAGTGGCGAGCGCCCATGACCTTTGGCAGGTTGCTCTTGGAAGCAGGACAGCCTCATTTCAGGGAGGACTAGCTATGGCAGAAGTTCACCCTCACCCCCCAGCCTATAGCCAGTGACTGCTGGGAGCCGGAATCCTGAGATGTAAATCACACTTCAAAACTCCCCTAGGATCAGGCTGAGTGTAGGGCTCCACCTGCAACTGGAGCCTGGTTGGCTTGTCCCCTTGGCCTATCCTGTGTCACCCATTCCCTCACTAGTTTTCCAGAGGAACTTACCTTTCTCTGGTCCATTGCACCTGATGCCTTCGCTCCGGGTCTGCTTCTGGGGGAACCCCACCTATGCAGCCCTTCTGCCGGGAGCCCACTCTGACTCCGGCCCAGCTGCCTTTTCGGCACTTTCCTAACGAACCTTTCTCCGATTGTCAGCAGCAAGCACTTAAGGGTTCCTGTTCCACATGCTCTTGTCTGTTTCTCTGGACAATAGTGTGACACCAGAATGACCTGGGTAGTGGCACGAAGAAGGAGACCTTCATTTGGTCAGCCCGCCCTCCTGCTCAGGTTATCCTCACACACACTGTATTTTAAGAACCTCTCCCTAAAGGGTTCTTGGAGTGTTCTTTCTCTGTTTGCTAGACCACATGCTCCTTATAAGATAACTATTATCTTACATGTTGTGCAAAATGCCTTGATATACATCAAGCCATTTGATCCTCTCAACCACACCATGCACTAAAAAGAAAAATGTGGTTTTTAGCCTCGTTATGAAAAAACAAAAAACAACAACAAAAAACAAGACTCAAGAAAGTTAATTGTTAGGGTAGAAAAAATTCAAGCATTGGATGGGTGATCTAGATGAATTTTAAGTCCTCTCTAACTATGACCTTTTTGTCTGTTCTGTTTTAAAATACTCTGTGACTCTACCCAAGTTAATCAACTGGCTAGGGGAAAAGAAGAAAAATGTATGTGCATGATATATTTAGGTATAACAATTCAATGAGACTGTTTTTATTTTTACAGTTGTGCAATAAATAGATAAATAAATATATTTACCCATAAATAGATAGTAAAACAGGCTCAAAGTAGTTAAAGGAAATAATAATTTCTCATAGTACTATTTACACTGCCAATAGCAGAAACTTTGCTCAAATTAGCTTAAGTTAAAAAAAGGATATTTATTACCGTAGCTGGCTTCAGGCCCAGCTGGATCGAGGAATTAAAACAATATCAATTATTGCTTCTTCCATGTGGCTGGGGAAAAGATCCCAAGCAGTTCCCATGTCATTCTCAGAGTTCTGGTGCCAGAGGAAAAGAGAGTGCCCTTTCTGATAGGAGGAGGAAAAGGAGGAGGAGAAAAAGAAGGCTTAAGGAAGAGTTTAATTGGTCCTGTCGTGATTCTAGCTCAATACCAGAACCAATCATTTTGCCTGGATTGATGAGTCCTTGGATAGTCAGACCTCAATCCCATCCCCTCCCTCCCTTGGCCGTCACGGGCAGGTCAGTCCCCCTTGAGTCACAGAAAGTGAAGGAAAGGATCAGGGCAGACCGAGGGACTGTACCACAGCTGACTTGCCAAAAGTCAAGAACTTAGCAAGTTGTAATGTTAAGATTTGAACTCAGACCTGACCAGGCAGTGGCACAGTGGATAGAGCATCGGACTGGGATGCAGAGGACCCAGGTTCGATACCCCAAGGTCATCAGTTTGAGTACGAGCTCATCTGGTTCAAACAAAAGCTCACCAGCTTGGACCCAAGGTCTCTGGCTCGAGCAAGGTGTTACTCAGTCTGCTGAAGGCCCGCCATCAAGGCACATATGAGAAAGCAATCAATGAACAACTAGGGTGTCGCAACGAAAAACTGATGATTGATGCTTCTCATCTCTCTCTGTTCCTGTCTGTCCCTATCTATCCCTCTCTCTGATTCTCTCTCTGTAAAAAAAAAAAAAAAAAAAAAAGATTTGAACTCAGGTCTTCTGTCTTGATGCTGGAGATTGGTTCCTCTATACCACAGCTGTGATCCATAGCCCTTAGCTAGTACCAGAAACACCATTGTGGTCAATCAACATCAGTAGCTGTGGCAGTGATTAAATCCATAGGGCACCTTTAACTTCTCAAATTACTTTGACCAACATTCTCTTTTCCCCCATACCCAGAAAACTGTGAGACATTAACTGTAGATTCATATGCAGTTGTGAGAAACAATATAGAGCGATCTCATGTATCTTTTACCCAAGTTTCCCCAATAGTAATGTCTAATAAAACCATAGTACAGTATCATAACCAAGATACTGACATTGATAGTCAAGAAGACATGAACATTTCCAACCACAGGAATCTCACACAATGCCCTTTCATAGCCACATACACTCCCTTCCTGTCCCATCTCCTTTTTGACCCTTCGCAACCACTGGAGAGCCATATATTCTCTAGTTCTATAATCTCGTCATTTAAAGAAAGTTGTATAAATGGAATCATACAGTGTGTAACTTCTTGGGATTGACTTTTTCCACTCAGCATCATTTTCTGGAGATTTAGCACAGTTGTTGCATGGATCAATAACTTGTTCCTTTCATTGCCAAGTAGCGTTCCATGGTGTGGGTGTACCACAGTTTGTTTAACCAGTCTCCTGTTAAAGGGCATCTAGGTGGTTCCATTTCTGGGCTACTATGAGCAAAACTGTTGTTAACATTAATGTCTGTGTTTCTATGTGAACCGATGGCTTCATTTCTCTAGAATAAGTGCCCGGGAGTACAATTGAGGGGCCATATGATAGCTGCGTATTTAGGGGTTTTCTTGGGGGGGGTTGTTTGTTTGTTTTGTTTTATTTTTACAGGGACAGAGAGAGAGTCAGAAAGAAGGATAGACAGATAAGAACAGAGAGAGATGAGAAATATTAATCATCAGTTTTTCGTTTTGACACCTTAGTTGTTCATTGATTGCTTTCTCATATGTGCCTTGACCACGGGCCTTCAGCAGACAGAGTAACCAGTGACCTTGGGTCCAAGCTGGTGAGCTTTTTGCTCAAACCAGATGAACCCGTGCTCAAGCTGGAAACCTCGGGGTCTCGAACCTGGGTCCTTCCGCATCCCAGTCCTACGCTCTATCCACTGCACCACCGCCTGGTCAGGCATATTTAGTTTTTAAAGAAACTGCCAAACTGTTTTCCATTTTACATTTTCACCAGCACTGTGTAAGTGATCCAGTCTCCACACCGTCGCTATTTTTATCAATTATTTTAGCCATCCTGAGAGTAATGATATCTCTTTATAGTTTTATTTTATGTTACCTTAATGGCTAATGAGAGCAACATCTCTCTGTGTACTCTCTTGTCACCTATATAACCTCTTCATTGAAATGTCTCTGCATGTTGTTTGCCCTTTTACTGACTGGATTATTTGAGGTTTTAACTTAAGTTTTGATAACTATAGATATTCTAAACACTAGTCCTGTGTCAGTTATGTGGTTTATGAAAATTTTCTCTCAATCTGCACCTTGTTTTTCATCCACAGGGTGATATAAGATATTTTTTCAGAGTCAAAGTTTTTTTTGATAAGGTCCAACTTATAAATTTTTCCTTCTATGGATTACGATTTTGATGTCAAATCTAAGAACTTTGTCCAGCCCTAGATCACAAAGATTTCCCTTTATCCCTTTTTTTTCTAAAAGTTTTATAGTTTATGCTTTACATTTAAGTCTGTAAAAATTTTTGCATAAGATGTGTGGTTTGATCAAGGTTTATTTTTCTGCCTATGGTTGTTCAATTACTCCAGAACTATTTGTTAAAAATGCTGTCCTCTCTATTGAATGGCTTTTGCACCTTTGTCAGAGATAAATTGAGAACATATGTGTGGGTCTATTTCTGAGTTCTCTGTCCTGTTCCATTGACTTATGTGTCTATCCTGCCATCAGGATACCACACAATCTTTTTTTATTGAATTTATTGTTTTTGTTTTTGTTTTTTTTGTTTTTTTAATAAATTTTTATTAATGGTAATGGGATGACATTAATAAATCAGGGTACATATATTCAAAGAAAACATGTCTAGGTTATTTTGTCATTAAATTATGTTGCGTACCCCTCGCCCAAAGTCAGATTGTCCTCCGCCACCCTCTATTTAGTTTTCTGTACCCCTCCCCCCTCCCCCTAACTCTCTCCCTCCCTCCCTCCCATGTCCTCCCTCCCCCCACCCCTGGTAACCACCACACTCTTGTCCATGTCTCTTAGTCTCATTTTTATGTTCCACCAATGTATGGAATCATGTAGTTCTTGTTTTTTTCTGATTTACTTATTTCACTCCTTATAATGTTATCAAGATCCCACCATTTTGCTGTAAATGATCTGATGTCATCATTTCTTATGGCTGAGTAGTATTCCATAGTGTATATGTGCCACATCTTCTTTATCCAGTCTTCTATTGAAGGGCTTTTTGGTTGTTTCCATGTCTTGGCCACTGTGAACAGTGCTGCAATGAACATGGGGCTACATGTGTCTTCACGTATCAATGTTTCTGAGGTTTTGGGGTATATACCCAGTAAAGGGATTGCTGGGTCATAAGGTAGTTCTATTTTCAGTTTTTTGAGGAACCACCATACTTTCCTCCATAATGGTTGTACTACTTTACAGTCCCACCAACAGTGAATGAGGGTTCCTTTTTCTCCACAGCCTCTCCAACATTTGCTATTACCCGTCTTGTTGATAATAGCTAATCTAACAGGAGTGAGGTGGTATCTCATTGTAGTTTTGATTTGCATTTCTCTAATAACTAATGAAGCTGAGCATCTTTTCATATATCAGTTGGCCATTTGTATCTCTTCCTGGGAGAAGTGTCTGTTCATGTCCTCTTCCCATTTTTTTATTGGATTGTTTGTTTGTTTGTTGTTGAGTTTTATGAGTTCTTTGTAAATTTTGGATATTAGGCCCTTATCTGAGCTGTTGTTTGAAAATATCTTTTCCCATTTAGTTGGCTGTCTGTTTATTTTTATATCAGTTTCTCTTGCTGAGCAAAAACTTTTTATTCTGATGTAGTCCCATTCATTTATCTTTGCCTTCACTTCTCTTGCCATTGGAGTCAAGTTCATAAAATGTTCTTTAAAACCCAGGTCCATGATTTTAGTACCTATGTCTTCTTCTATGTACTTTATTGTTTCAGGTCTTATATTTAGGTCTTTGATCCATTTTGGATTAATTTTAGTACACGGGGACAGGCTATAGTCGAGTTTCATTCTTTTGCATGTGGCTTTCCAGTTTTCCCAACACCATTTGTTGAAGAGGCTTTCTTTTCTCCATTGTATGTTGTTGGCCCCTTTATCAAAGATTATTTGACCATATATATGTGGTTTTATTTCTGGGCTTTCTATTCTGTTCCATTGGTCTGAGTGTCTATTTTTCTGCCAATACCATGCTGTTTTGATTATCGTGGCCCTATAATATAGTTTAAAGTCAGGTATTGTAATGCCCCCAGCTTCATTCTTTTTCCTTAGGATTGTTTTGGCTATTCGGGGTTTTTTATAGTTCCATATAAATCTGATGATTTTTTGTTCCATTTCTTTAAAAAATCTCATAGGGATTTTGATGGGAATTGCATTAAATTTGTATATTGCTTTGGGTAATATGGCCATTTTGATTATATTTATTCTTCCTATCCAAGAACAAGGAATATTTTTCCATCTCATTGTATCTTTTTCGATTTCCCTTAACAATGCTTTGTAATTTTCATTATATAGGTCCTTTACATTCTTTGTTATGTTTATTCCTAGGTATTTTATTTTTTTTGTTGCAATCGTGAAGGGGATTATTTTTTTGAGTTCGTTTTCTAATATTTCATTGTTGGCATATAGAAAGGCTATGGACTTTTGTATGTTAATTTTGTATCCTGCGACCTTACTGTATTGGTTTATTGTTTCTAATAATCTTTTTGTGGAGTCCTTCGGGTTTTCGATGTATAGGATCATATCATCAGCAAAAAGTGATACCTTTACTTCTTCTTTTCCGATATGGATGCCTTTTATTTCTTTGTCTTGTCTGATTGCTCTGGCCAGAACTTCTAGCACCACGTTAAATAAGAGTGGAGAGAGTGGACAACCCTGTCTTGTTCCTGATTTAAGGTAGAAAGTCCTCAGTTTTATGCCGTTTAATAGGATGTTGGCTGATGGTTTATCATATATGGCCTTTATCATGTTGAGATATTTTCCTTCTATACCCATTTTGTTGAGAGTCTTAAACATAAAATTGTGTTGTATTTTATCAAAAGCCTTTTCTGCATCTATTGATAAGATCATGTGGTTTTTGTTCTTTGTTTTGTTGATATGGTGTATTACGTTAACCGTTTTGCGTATGTTGAACCATCCTTGAGATTCTGGGATGAATCCCACTTGATCATGATGTATTATTTTTTTAATATGTTGTTGTATTCGGTTTGCCAGTATTTTGTTTAGTATTTTAGCATCTGTATTCATTAGAGATATTGAATTTATTGGGGTGACGTTAGTTCACAAAACCATACAGGTTTCAAGTGTACAACTCAACAAAACATAATCTTTACACTGCATCCTGTGCCCATTGACCCAAGCAAAGTCTTTTTTTTACTCCAATTTCTCTCCCCTCCTTTGCCCATCTCCACCTATGCTCCACTCTGCTTTCCCTCCGGTCAACACCACAGTTTTCTGTGTCTCTGTACACACACACACACACACACACACACACACACACACATGTTTTTTGCTTAATCTCTTCACCTTCTTTTATCTAGTCTCCAACCCCAGCTCCCCTCTGACAGCTGTCAGTCTGTTCCATGTATCCATGTTTCTGTTTCTATTTTGTTTGTCAGTTTATTTTGCTCATTCAATTCCACATATAAGTGAAATCATATGGTACTTGTCTTTCTCTGACTGGTTTATTTCATTTAGCATAATATTCTCCGGATTCAACCATGCTGTCACAAAAGGTAAGACTTCCTTTTTATGGCCATATAGTATTCCACTATGTAAATACCACAACTTTTCATCCACTCATCTACTGATGGGCACTTGGGCTGTTTCCAGATCTTGGCTATTGTAAATAATGCTGCAATGAACATAGGGGAGCATATATTCTTTCAAATTAGAGTTCTGAGTTTCTTTGGATATATTCCCAGAAGTGAGATCACTGGGTCAAAAGGCAGTTTCATTTCTAATTTTTTGCAGGAACTTCATACTGTTTTTCACAGTGGCTGTACCAATCTGCATTCTTACCAGCAGTGCACAAGGGTTTCCTTTGCTCCACACTCTCGCCAAAACTTGTTTGTTGATTTATTGATAACCATTCTGGAACTAGCCATTCTGACTAGTATGAGGTGATATCTCATTGTGGTTTTAATTTGCATCTCTGATAATTAGTGATACTGAGCATTTTTTCAGTCTATTGGCAATTTGTATGTCCTCTTTGGAGAAGTGTCTGTTCAGGTCCTTTGCCCATTTTTTAAATGGGTTGTTTGTCTTCTTGGGATTGAGTAGAATAAATTCTTTATATATTTTAGAAATTAAGCCCTTACCAGATGTATCACTGGCAAATATGTTCTCCCATTCAGTGGGTTCCCCTTTCATTCTGTTGATGGTTTCTTTTGCTGTGTGTAAGATTTTTAGTTTGATGTGGTCCCATTTGTTTATTTTTCCTGTTTCCCTTGCCCAAGGAGATATAGCAGCAAAAATATTGCTATGAAATGTCTGAAATTTTACTGCCTATGTTCTCTTCTAGGGTTTTTATGGTTTTGCAACTTACATTTAATTTTTTAATCCATTTTGAGTTTATTTGTGTGTGTGGTATATGTTGATGGTCTTGTTTCTTTCTTTTTTTATTTTTGCATGTACCTATCCACTTTTCCCAACATCATTTATTGAAGAGACTATCTTTACTTTGTTGTATGTTCTTGCTTTGCTTCTATTGTCAAATATTAACTGACCATAAAGGCAAATATCACACAATCTTGAATGCTGTAGTTGGCTAGTAAGTCTTAAAATTGGGTAGACTGACTTCTCTCAATATGTTTTTTTTCCAAAATTATTTTATTCTTCTAGTTATTTTGTATTTGTTAGAATAATATTGTTATATAAATGTTAGAATAATATTGTCTACACAGTATCTTGCTGGGATTTTTATAGGAATTGTATTAAACCTATATATTAATTTAGGGAGAATTGACATCTTTACCACATTGAGTCTTAAATCCATGAGTACAAGCACACACAAATACACAGCCTCACACAATATCACTTTTATCAAAATTAGGAACAAAAACTCACTACAACTAAACACACATATCTGGTAAGCACTTTTTTTTTTTTTTTTTTTTTTTACAGAAGCAGAGATAGACAGGGACAGACAGACAGGAACGGAGAGAGATGAGAAGCATCAATCATCAGTTTCTCGTTGCGTGTTGCGACTTCTTAGTTGTTCATTGATTGCTTTCTCATATGTGCCTTGACCGTGGGCCTTCAGCAGACCGAGTAACCCCTTGCTGGAGCCAGCGACCTTGGGTCCAAGCTGGTGAGCTTTTTTTTGCTCAAGCCAGATGAGCCCGCGCTCAAGCTGGCGACCTCGGGGTCTCGAACCTGGGTCCTTCCGCATCCCAGTCCGACGCTCTATCCACTGCACCACCACCTGGTCAGGCCACATTTTTAAAGTAAGGAAATGACAATACAAGATTCAAGACAATGGGTATCCCAGTGGGGGAGGCAGGAAGATGGGATGGAAGCAATAAGCTGCCAGTGTTCTCTTCCTTGGTACTGGGTGGTAAGGTCAAGGGTGTTCACTAAACACTTACATAAAAAAATAGGCAATACTACAGAAATGATAAACATATGTCATGAACCATACACATATATTCATGTTATGCAGATTGTGAAATGTTTGCAATTTGGGTGAGGGGAGACCCTCTGAGGAAAATATATACAAAAATTCAAATACAGAACCAGTAATAAAAGTGAATATTTATTTAAATTAGAAATCACACATTGCAAAATTTTTAAATATGACAAGCAACACAAACCTTACAAAATTCAGAAGAATAACATAACATTTTTATTATAGAAATGGACAACCTAACACACCTAAATGATACTGATACTTTTCCCCTATATTTTAACATTTCTGACTGCATCCTCTTGGAACACTCTTTACATAATAAGAATTTTATAAAATCCTTTTCTAGTGAGCAGAAAGATAATTCAGTCTTTACTCTGGCCTGGGTTATCGGAATGTGTTTTGTATTGTTGACAGTTTGAAATAGTCAACTTCACACCTTGTTACTGGTCATATACTACAAAAACACTTCCCTTGGAATTTATTGTTCAGCTGGTGCTTTGAGCCAGGGGTCACGCCTGGGCACGCAGCCCAGCTCAGCCCAGCCACCACCATCATGCCCACCTGCTAGACAGGTACCTAAGGATCAGGGTGATGGTAAAGCTTGGATTGTGGTGGTGTCACCTTCCGATTCTTCTCCTTGGGCTTTAAAAGTGGAGCCCACATGCTCAATGGCATCCCCCGGGGGCAAGGGATCAGGGACCTCTATGGATGTGGGGTGGTGCTGGCACCATCAGTTAATGGACAGCCTGCCCTCCCAGCAGAGAACAGACAACCTGGAAGGGCCCATACAAGAGAGGGGCGCTGAGGCTTCATGAGCACCACTGTGCATCATGTCTAGAACCACAGCTTGTGAGGCCACTAGTGATGAGATTCCCCCCAGGACTGGCCCAGTGGTGGTGCCTGTACCCCTCTGGAGCTCCCTCTGGAGGAAAAGCAGCTGGGTCACATAATCCAGGGCACAAGAGAGCAGCAAGACCAATGGCCTCACCTGTGTTTACCGCCTGGCTGTATTTACTCATTTACTCAACAAATACTTAGTGAGCATCTACTATGTGCTAGGCTCCGTGCCAGGCAACTGGGGACAACAGTGGACCTGCCCTGTCTGCCCTGAGAGAGCTTCCTCACAGAGATGGCATCAGTTTAAGTCTGGGCACCTCTCTCTCTCAGAGTTAAGTGTTCTAGACCTCAGGCTTCCTCTACCCCTGTTCTTACTCCATCAAACCATCTTGTGTCTATTTCATGCACACTGGGCACATTAGTTCATTTGTTTGTGTCTGTGTCCCCAGTGCCCTGTACACTGCTTCAAATACAGCTGGAGTCGGTGTTGCATGGAGCCAGGTGGACAGAAAAACCCAGGGCAGGAGGACCAGGAGGCTGTGTTCTGAGGGCGCCTGGTGAAGGAATCAGAACTGGAACTTCAGCACCTCAGACACATACCCAGACTGGCGGGACTTTGGTTCCTGAGGCTTCACGGGAAGCTGGCCACACCCACAGCGAATCTCTCTCCACCGTGCCCCCAGGACAATGGGGAATCACCTGGAGAATCACTGTGGGGAAGCAGGGAGAACTTTCCTGAGGATAGAGGGCTGGGGGAGGAAGAGCATCATCTGGTCTGCGGGAACAGACAGCACAAGACTCAGGTCTCTGGTACTCTGCTCACCACTCAGCTGTCCCAGGGCTTCCCCGAACCATGCACACTCCTGACCTCGCTCTCTGTGAGTGATGACGGTGCAAGCCTAGCAGTGTCTCCTGGGACGGTAGAGGTAAAGCTGCTCTTCTAGAAAGCCCACAGTGGCTCGGTAAGGACTCTCAGCCCCTCTGTTCACCACAAAGCCTCTCATCCCCCAGCCTGATCTTATGCCTGGACAGAAGCTCCAGAGGGCTGGGGCTGGTCCTTCTTCCCCTTGGGCATTTAGCACTGTGCCCAGGACATTGTGAGGCAGGATAAATATTTAGTGATGGGTGGAGGGAAAGATTATACTGAGAAAATATAATGAGTAAAATGTTGCATTGTCAAAATGACACACCATTAGGCTAGCTGCTTTGGTTAAAACAACTTCCCAACTATAAAAAAAATCTGACCTCAAATATGTGTTTTCCACTGTCAGGAGGACAAATGCCAGGGCCGTGCTATTTGAAGAGCTCTCGCCGTTGCTGATGCTAGTATTACTAACTCGCTGTGAAAAGTTCGATTGCAGGCTAGGAGAAGCGGGGAGCTGGACTGGAACAAGACGGTCACAGGTCTCTGCTCAGATGCCAGGAAGCAGCACGGCCTCTTCCCTCCTTCAACCTCTACATTTCAAATGTCCCAACTAACCCCGCAGCAGCCTTTGTAGCCCTGACCTAGTCCTACTCCATACTTAATCTCAGTATAACAAAGGGAGGAGAGTGACTATGTACGTGTGTGTACATGTGTGAGTGTGTGCATGTGCCTGTGTGTGTGCATGTGAGTCGATGTGTAATGCCCCTCCCTTTCCCAGCAGGTATTCAGAACACTTGCTTTCGTTGTGCCTCTGGTGAGCCCTGGAGCTATGCCCTCCACTGTCATACCCCATTTGCCAGGAGAAGGGATAGTGCACCATGTTCAGTAGATATGGAACCACATTAGGGTGATTCAAACCCACAAATTATCTGCTCAGAGGTTGTCCAGCCTATCCAGGTTGCCTGGACCCCCATGAATAACCTCATCTGCCTGGACACATGGCTCTATAGTTCTCTTTCTTAAATATCAAGCTTACAACTTCTCGCCCTGACATTCTCTTCCCTCTTTGTCTTCCTCCGCCCCCACCTGCATCTACTACCTGTGTATAGGCTGTCAGTCTACTGCACAGATCCTGCCCCACGAGTCTGACCGGGTCCAGTCTCATCCCGACACAGTCCCTAATCGCCATCAGAGGCTCCCACTTCCCTCATCTCTTCAACACCCTTGGACAACTCCCATATTCCTCCTGGGTTACTTCTATCTATTAAATCTCAACCCCACATTTCATTGCATTTCATTCCCCGGCAGGAGAGCTAACGTCACTCACCTGAGGCTACTATTGTCTTCCTCCTTCTTCCTTGTCCTTGTGGGCTTATTTCCTTTCCACTAGAAAGTATACTCTATGAGGGCAGGATGTCTGTCTGTTTTGTTCAACAAAGTATTTCCAGTGCTAGGCATGAGGTGGGCACTCAATAAATACTATTGGACAAAAATCAATGCATAGTATCGTTGAACAACTGGCCAGTGGATTTAAAACTAGCTAAGTTCATCAAGTTCTGGAAACCTTAATTGCTTCAGAAAGGATGTTACTCAAGCAGTGGGAAAGGAACATTCTTTTACATGGTAAACAACCTTCTTTTATCAAAAGGAAAAAAAAATATCTTCTCCCCACAACCCATCAAGAATTCTATCTTTTTAAAAAAAAAAAAAAAAAAAAAAAAGACAGGCCCTGGCCGGTTGGCTCAGCAGTAGAGCGTCGGCCTGGCGTGCGGGGGACCTGGGTTCGATTCCCCGCCAGGGCACATAGGAGAAGCGCCCATTTGCTTCTCCACCCTGCCCCCCTCCTTCCTCTCTGTCTCTCTCTTCCCCTCCCGCAGCCAAGGCTCCATTGGAGCAAAGATAGCCCGGGCGCTGGGGATGGCTCCTTGACCTCTGCCCCAGGCGCTAGAGTGGCTCTGGTCGTGGCAGAGCGATGCCCCAGAGGGGCAGAGCATCGCCCCCTGGTGGGCAGAGCGTAGCCCCTGGTGGGCGTGCCGGGTGAATCCCAGTCGGGCGCATGCGGGAGTCTGACTGTCTCTCCCCGTTTCCAGCAAATATTAAAAAAAAAAAAAAAAAGACAGATCCATTTGAGGTGTAAGAGCAATAGAATGTATAAGGGATCCCAATTTCACTAGGTGCATCTCAGGTTTCCGTAGAGCTATGGTTTGCCATTTTAACTGTGCATCATAATTGCTGGGGCGTTTGTTTAAAACACCACTCCTGGACCCTATTCTCAAAGGCTTGAGGTTTTAGTAGGCCTGGGATGAAGCCCAGAATCTGCATTTTTAATAATCTCCCTGTACAACTTAGAGGCAAATGGCCCTCACATCTCATTTTGGGAGACTGTATTTTAGAGTTGATTATAGCAGATGAAAATCCATCTGAGTGTGGTCAGATAAGGCCTGCTATAAAGAAGGTTAAATGGAGTTAGTTGATAAACCCAATATGGCAAAATCAGACACTCTACGAGCCACAGCTGCAAAGGGACATATATGAAAGCTGAAAGGACACATAGATACACAGCCAAGATCAAGTGCAAAAGCATGATGTGAAATTCCTGAGAAGGCTGAAGGCCGTAATAAACTAAGGGATTTTTTTTTTTTAAAGAATCTTTTTTTTTTTTTTATTCATTTTTTTAGAGAGGAGAGAGAAGGGAGAGAGAGAGATAGAGAGGGAGAGAGAGATAGAGAGAGAAGGTGGGGAGGAGCTGGAAGCATCAACTCCCATATGTGCCTTGACCAGGCAAGCCCCAGGTTACGAACCGGCGACCTCAGCATTTCCAGGTCGACACTTTATCCACTGTGCCACCACAGGTCAGGCCGGATTTTTTTTTTGAAGGTTAATTGATGTGGTTACTTGAGGATTTGTCCAGTGAAGGAGAATGTGGACTTCAAAGCGGCTGCTTCAGAGGACAGAAGTTATAAGGAGACTGATTTTAGCTCAAGCATAAGAAAATTTTTTATTATAGACTCATTCTGAAGTGGAACAGACTCATGATTTGCTTCAAAATTAGAGAAAATTGTATTACTAAAGAAGAATAAGGACCAGTAGCTGAGCTTAAGAGTGGAATAAAGCCCCATGGGGAAAACTTCCATAAGAAAATGTGCTCACTGCTGTTAAATTATTGCTGGGGAAGGCAGGTCTGGAAAACCATGAGGTTTTATTTTCCTTCATGGGGAATGCACGTTTGGGCCAGAGCTGAACTGCTGGATGGAATAGTTAAGAGCTGCATGGAGAAAGGGTGGAGGAAGATTAGCCCTGCAACATGGAGAGAGAGGCAACCTTGGGGAGAGCAAGCCTGGTGAGAAGGATACCTGAGGGCTTTTACTGTTCTGTTGTGGAGTTTAACATACAACCTTCCTTTCATCCTTCTTCAAAACCTGCATTGAACTTTATGGTTGTCACTAAAGTGCTTAGTGGTGAATTTACTATTGAAGGATGTGATTAAGTCTTGATTCCTGATCAACAATGACCTGAGACCAAATCAAAACTTGTTCATAGAAGACAAGTCAAATATGGGTCTTAGTGATGTTGATAGCTATGAGCAGTTTAGTACATTAATTATAGTATTACATTTAATGTTCACCATAATCCCATAAGGTAGAAATCATTATCTCTGTCTCTCAAGGGAAAAAACTGAGGTTCCAAAATGCTAAATAGTTTGTTCAGTGCTGAAGCTAGGATGCCTTCCCAAGCCTGCCTGACCGCAAGGTGTGTGTGCTTAAATACGATTTCCCCTGTCACTGGAATGTCCAGTCTGAGGCTGGGGACCTTTTGTCCACTACGGTAAGGGAAGTTATGTCCTGACAGGAGTTTTGGCCATGGCATAATGCTTGTACAACTACAATAGATGTGAATACAGGCAGACTCTCTCTCTCTCTCACACACACACACACACACACACACACACACACACTTTCTGAGGACGCACATACGTGTCTTTCCCATACTTACAAATGGACTGAACTATCCACAGTTCTCAACTCTACTCTGTCTTTTCCTCAGAGCCCCGTGAGACCTTCATCAGGAGCTCCTGGGCCATGGGCTTTTGGCATTCATGGAAGATTCAGAATCTGCTTCCTCCACTCTACATATATTGACAGGGCATTCACCCTGTGCCAAGCAGGTACTGGGCACTGGGGACACAGGAATGAGCAAAAGCAGACTAGGCCCCTGTTCGCAGGGAGGAGATGGGCATTAACCATATAACCACAAAGACAGATATGCAATTGCACCGTGACTCTGCTGTGATGGGGAGGTTTGTGGTGCTATGGGGGGGGGGGGGATGGGAGGGCTGAAGAACTAAGACTAAGCTAGGTTTGGGGACACATGGACTAAGGCCTAAACGTGAACAGGTGTTGTCAGATAACAGATGGAGAAGAGTACTCCAGACAGAGGACACAACATGCACAAGGGTCCTGCGGTGGGAGGGAGTGTGGCCCTGGGGAACTGACGGCAGGCTGGCGCTGCCTGGGCAGCAGTGGACGTGAAACGAGGCCCGAGAGAAACTGAAGGATAAGTGGGCTGACCAGGCAGACTTTGGAGGCATGATAATGAGAATTCCCCAAAGCAGTAAAGAGCACTGATGGGCTTTAAGGGGTAGAGCCGGGGGCACAGAGGAATCATAACACATTTACATTTTACAAAAGGGACCCTGCTTTTGGGGAGGAAGGAAATGAATGGGGGACTAGCAGGGATGCAGTGAGCCCTGCTGGAGTGACTGCTTCGTCCAGAGTCATCACTGCCAGAGATGGTGGTGATAGATGCCAAGGTCTTCCAGGCATGAATACCAGGCCTCCACCAGCCCTAACGTCCTCAGCGCTTTCGGCAGGTCACCGGGGTCCAGAAAGGGATGCTCCGCTTGCTGACCGACCTGAGAGCCAAATAGGCCCCTGAAGGTAGCACAGAGTCCCTGCTTTATCCTCCTAAGAACCACCTCCTCTGGCTGAGCTCAGACGTTTCGCTAAGTGGTAGGGGAGAGGAGGTGGGGTGAAGAAGGAAGGCAAGCTCTCTCATTTCTGGACCAGTTTTTGTGGGAAAGTGCCCTGCAGTTATCTGTACAGATTGTCAGATTGTCTGGCAGAAACCCCAGCTGGGGCCCTTTGGGGAGAAGAAATGCATGATTCAGCCAGTGGGATGGAGCCAGAAAGGCTTGCGATTGATGAGGGAGGCCGGAGGGAGGCTGGCAGTGAGGGGTGAGGAGTGAGGGGCATGCGGTCCTCCAGGCAAGAGAGCCCCGGAGAGCAAGGCAGAGACAGTGCGAGGCCAGTAAAGAGCTGGCCAGTGCCCCAGGCATGCCAAGCAGAAGGTAGGCTCCTGAGCACCACTTCCTGGAGGCAGAGCGGCTCAGCAGGGAGCCAGGAAATAATAAGATAGGTCTGATTAAGTGACTGATTCAGCAGTGGGGTTGCTCTTGGTCCAGGCCCAGCCTGGAAATTACAGGCCTGGGTTGCAGCTTCCGGGACAGCTACTGGAATTGGGGGCCTGCTGGTGATTGTGGTCAATGGCCACATGGCCCTGGTCATCATTTGGGGGAGGGGCCCTAGCTCCTGACTCGAGAGCTGCAATCACGAAGGCCTCGCCAGGCCTTGAAGGCCCCCGGTAGTGCAGGTATCAGAAAACACGCCACCCACTGGAAAGATCAGCCTGGCTCGCCCTGGTCTACAAGACAAGGGTGGTAACCTCTAAGTCCTCATTCACAGTGGTCATGAAAATGCAGATTTGTTTGGGCGATACCATGGTGCAAAGGAGACAGGAAATGGCTCTCTAATCTTAACTCTGCCATTGCTGTGTGGCTTTGGAAAATCTACTTCCCTTTCTGAGCCTCAGTTTCTCAACCTGAAAATGGAGACCGTAGCCCCCTGCCTTGGCTCACCAGATTGCTGGAATAGCCAAAGTGAAACACTTTGAAGAAAAACAAGAGAAAAATGTAATGACTGTGATGATATCCCGCCTGCCCTTTACCTTCACCCTATTTTAGAGACGAGAAAGTGGAGGCCGGGGAACTTGGATATCTGACTACCATCAGTGGCTAGTGAGCAGCTGAGCCAGCACCCCAGCCACAGCCACTGACCCTAAAACCACGGTTTCCTCTGCCACCCCCAGCCGCCTGTGGGTTCATCAGGAGCCAATTTGCATTTTAAAAGGGTTTGAAAAAAATTAGTCCTGAAATTGAGAAACAGAGATAAAAGTTGCCTTAATTTTCAGACTTAAAAGTAAGCAAAACAGAGAGGGTCAGCTCATAGCAACCTCTCTGTGAACTCTAACCATATAAAATATCTGGAGATTTGGCCCCCAAAATCTTTGAAACAGGAGTAGCAAGATTAGAAATGTGTGGGTTTTATTTATTTATTTATTTTGTTTGTTTGTTTGTTTGTTTGTTTTTACAGAGATCACAGAGTGACAGGAACTTTAGACATCGGGTATCTCCCTCACCCTCATCCCACAGATAAGGAAACTGAGGTCCCAAGAAGGGAAGGACCAGCATCTTGTTTTCTCTTCTCAAATTAGAGGCAGAGCTAAGATGAGAACTTGAGTCTTCCTTATTCTCCATGTGATGATCTTTCCAGAATAGCAGCAGCCTCGTGAATGGGCAATTTCAGGATGTGAGTGGTGACTCTTGGAAGGAGCCCTTCAGCAAGCCACAGGGGGCCCTGTCTCTGCTAAGGTGCTAAGACCTTTGTAGATGGAGGATCGAGGCCCATGCTCACCCCATCAGCTCCCAGCAATTCTCCTTTCTCATCTCCCAAGACTCCCCAGCTCCATCCCTGTGCTGTAGCTTGGAAGGCTCCTCACTACCAGCCACCACTGCCCCCCCATTCCTCCCTACCCCCTGCCTCAGTTTCCCTCACTGCTGCCATTCTTTCCGTGTATCCAGTTTTCACTCTTCTTTGAAGGGAGTCCTTCTGCTTGTTCCATGAAGCTTATTCCAGGTTCTAAAGCCCTCTTGCCTTTCTCTGAACCAGGGCAATAATAATACTTACTATTACAGTGACTAACATTTATTTTTTTTATTTTTATTTTTTAACATTTATTGAAGTTTAGTACAGGCCAAGTGCTATGCCGAGAGATTGCCTTATGTAAATACATAATGCCTTATGTATTATCACTCCCCAGTGGGTACTATTTTTATTCCCATTTTGAAGGAAAGGAGGATATAGTGATCCAGAAAGTTTAAGTCAGTTGTTGAAGATTACACAGCTTGTCTGTGTTAGAGGTGGGACTCAAGCCCAGGGCTGGCTATGTGAGCCAGGAGCCTTGCTCTAACCATTAGCCTACACTGTGTTTGAGGGTTCATGCAATCTGTACCCCCCATTCTGGTAGCTTCCTACACCCTGTCTCCTTGTATCCATTTTCCATGGTTAGTCCTGTCTGACCAGTTAGACTGTGACCTCTCAAGGGAAGAGCAGATAAATAACCAGATCATTTCACATCCCCTCGTTCCTGGAGAAATAGGCAATGTTGACTCTCAAAAAAGACCATCCTTCTAAATTCCACTGTGCAAATTGCCAGTTATAAAATCAGTCATTGTTGTAAAGTGCAGTACAGGGAATATAGCCAATAATATTGCAATAACTATGTACGGTGTCAGATGCATACTAGACTTATAGGATGATCATTTTGAAAGTTATACAACTGTCTAATCATTATGTTATACACCTGAAACTAATATAATAGTATATGTCCACTGTAATTAAACAATAAAAAATAAAAGACATCCTTACCTCTCCTTCCAGAGACAGACTCCACGCTGCTGAGAAGCCAGCAGACATGTGTCAGCCTGGCCCTCCACTAGGCAGTCTCCCACATTCCCAGGAGACAAGGTCTCTTTCTGTTGTGGCAGAATAAGTGGGCTCCTTTCCTCCGGTGCTGTAATGCTTCTCTGGTTCACTGCCTGTAGAAGCCCTCCAGTTTCTTCCTCCCTCCTTGCTTCCTACCTCTGTCACCTCTGTTTCCAAGGACCTCGCTGTGGCTGTCTTCTCTGCAGACTGACAGCTCCTCCCTGTCCGTGGCCCAGGATCCCCGCTTCTTCCTGACAAGTCTGGAAGGCACTCAGAACAGGTTCAGGCCTGCGAAGTGGAGGAAGTGGCATCTCCCAGCGCACTGACCATTTTCCCTGATGGGATATGATCAACACCTCACCATCATGCAAGTCTAATGACCATTCAGCTGCTCTGTGGCCACATAAAAAGTGTGAGTGCCAGCGGTCTCGGGGACATGCTCCCTAAGGGCTTAGATCAAGGCAGTAATAGGAAAAGTTACCCTCACAGACAGACTGGCTCCCAGGTCAACAAGAGCAAGACTAAAGAAACAATGTGTGGGTCAGCTGGGCAAGGGCTGGTCAACTACAGAAGGGAGGAGAAAGGGGCCGTGCCCAGACCAACGCTGACAGTGCCTGGAAAATAGAAAGAGAGGAGGCCCTGGCCTATGGACTGGCAGCATTTTCATTCACAGAACAAATTTATTTCATTTGATCTCTAGTCATTCATTTATTCACTAAACACACTTTTGTCAGATACTCCTCTATGGTCTGAGATTCACTGATTAACAAAGAGATGAGTTTCCCTTGTACTGTTCTCAATATGTACTTTTATTTTTAGCTGTGTGGTTAGTTGGTTATGTCCTGTCTCCATGATTAGGCTGTAAGCTCTGTTATGTTCAGTGCTGAATCCCCAGTATCCACATGGGACCTGGTTCATAGTAGCACTTAGTAAATATGTATTGGTTGAATGCAGGATATATCTTCCCTACTGAGACAAGAGATGCAAGAAATTGTATCAATCAGCTGTGAGGACTGCAGCCTCCCTGGCACGGCCATCCAGGTGCGAGAGGGATAGTCCCCTTTCCTCATTGTGAGCACACTGAGCCACTTCCTGCTAGAGATTAGAGTCCCCATTTAACCCCCCTTCAAGAAGAGAAGGCAGGCAACCACAGGAGTACTGAGTTCTACTTGCAAGTAAACACTGTACATGGCTAGCCCGCAATCCCTAGAGGCCGCCCTCCGGGTCGGCCGGGGAGATCGTTTTTCCACCTGAATGTCCACACCAGGGACAGACACGTGATCGCTCCAGTTCTGGGGTCCCATTACATCCGCGCTGAAGCACTGTTCCTACTCCTCTGTCACTTCTGCCAAGCTGGAGATCATTGGGCAGAGTCCTCGGAGACTGTCTTCTAATCCAACTCCCTCACTTCATTATTTTTACTCATTGTAACATCTATCATACATACGGGAGTGCACAGATATGTGTTTAGTTTATAGAATCTTAAAAATAATGTACACACCTTTCAAATTAAAAATAAAACACGACAACACATTAGAACTGCCAACCTCCATTCCCCCACCCAGCAGATCCACACCAGAGGTAATCATCATTGGAGGTAATCATGTCTGGATTTGGAGTTAAACAGCCTTTGCTTTTGAAAGTAGCTTTTATCATCAAATATGTATTTTTTTAATTATTGAGTTATAACACCATACCATAAGATCTACCCTCTACAAGTTAACAATGCTGTGCTTTTTAATATATTTATGTAGTTGTGCGACCATCACTGTCATCTATTTACAGAATATTTTGTATCCCTCCAAAAGAAACCCCATACGCATTAGCAGTCGCTCCACTCTCCTCCCTCTCCATAACCCCTAGAATGAATGTTTTCAATTCTCTTCAATATACACCTAGGAATGAAATTTTGGTTCATATGGCAACGCTATGTTTAATCATTTGAGGAACTGCCAAACAGTCTTTCAATGTGCATCATTTCAACACTATGTTCCAATTTCTGTACATCCTCTGTAACACTTGTTATTGTCTGTCTTTTTAATTAGAGCCATCCTGTGGGTGTGAAGTGCTATCTCACTATGGTTTTAGTTTTTATTTCCCAAATGATTAATGATGTTGAATCTCTTCTCCTGTGTTTATTGACCATTTGTGTGTCTTCTTTGAAGAAATGTCTATTCAAATCCTGTGCTCGTTAAAAAAATTTTGACAATCTGTATTTTTTAAAAAAAGAATGAAGTTGGACTCCTTTTTCACACTATTTGTAAAAATGAACTCAAAATGGACCAAAGACCAGAATGTAAGAGCTGAAACTTTAAAACTCTTAGAAGAAAGTATGTGTAAATCTTTATGACCTTGGATTAGAAAATGATTTCTTAGATATGACACCAAAACAATAGGCAACAAAAGAAAAAATAAACTGAACATAATCAAATTAACACTTTTTTTGGCCTTGGCCGGCTTGCTCAATGGATAGAGCATTGGCCCAGTGTGTAGACACCCAGGTTCCATTTCCGGTCAGGGCACACATGAGAAACAACTATCTGCTTCTCTTCCCCACCATCTCCCCCTTCTCACTCTCTTCCCCTCTCACAGCCAGTGGCTCAATTGGTTTGAGCTTCAGCCTCAGGCTCTGAGGATAGCTCGGTTGATTTTAGCGTTGGACCCAGAGAGGGGTTGCCAGGTGGATCCCAGTCAGGGTGTATGCAGGAGTCTGTCTATCTCCCCTCCTCTCACTTAAAAAATGTTAACACTTATTATGCTTCATAGAACATCCTTAAGAAAGTAAAGACAACCTACACATGGGAGAAAAATTTTTGCAAATTACGTATTTGACAAAGAACTTGCATCTAGAATATATAAAGATCTATTACAATTTAATAACAAAAAGACGAATAACCCAATTAAAAATAGGCATCTGACCCTCTATTGATGAATATTTGAATTGTTTCCAGTTTTAGGCTATTACAAAGAGTTACACTATGAACATATTTTAAAATGTTCCCCTGTACACATGTGCCAAAAATGTCTTTATCTAAGAGTGGAATTTGAGTTTTAGAGTTTGTGCATGTTCAACTCTACTATGCAATGCCAAACTGTTTTCCAAATAGTTTCCTCAATTTATACTCCTACCAGCAAAGGAAGAGAGTGTCATGACTTCATATCGTTATGAATACTTGGTATTGTCAGACTTTATTTTTTGCCTATCTCATGAGTGTGTAATTGTATCTCATTTTAACTTACATTTCCCTGATTACTAGTGAGGTCAAGCCTCTTCCTACGTTTATAAAGCATTTATGTTTCTTTGTCTATGGTATCCTTGTTGACAGTTTTTGCCTATTTTTCAACTTTTTGTCATTTTCTTATTGACTCATGTTTATGTATTCTGGATGCTATTAAACCCTTTGTTAGTTTTATGTGTTACAATTTTCTTCTGCTTGTTTGTGGTTTGTCTCCTTAGTTTTAGTTCTTATATTTTTCAATTCTCAATTTACTTGATTCTGTTTGAAATCTGTTTATTTCTTGATTATATGTACAAGATACTTTTTTATTTCTTTAAATGTATTAAATCTAGTTTTTCTGTCACTAATTCCAGGATATGAAGTCATATGGCTCTACTTCTGCTGTTTGGTGTTTCCACTGACCCTACTTTTTGGTGCCTTATTTCCTTGTGTGTTTCGTTTCGTTTTGTTTTTACTGTGAGCTGCTCATTTTCCTTGGAAGTTTATTTGTGGGAATTCTTTGAGGTATGGGTTTAAGTCTAGATCTTCCAGAGATGATTCATATTTGCTTCTTCCCACATAGGACATGTAAAATTACATTCTTCATTTGAGGTTTTTGGGCCACACTGATAGTATGAATTTGGACTGCAGTCACATAAAGATCAGCTTATAGTTTTGAATTTTCAGAGGTTTTTTTTCTTTTCCTCTCTCGATCCACAATCAAAAAAAAAACTTAAGGCTAGTTTTCATGATTTATCCCTTTTGCAGAGTTCATTTCCCATTCACTTACAATGGAAAAAAATGCTTTTTAGGGATATTCTAGTTTATGAAAAGAGATCTCTGATTAGATTTTCCATCTTGTGTGGACCTTGGGCTTTTAATTGCGTTCCTTGATTCTATAAAACAGAATCTCAAGATCCCCACTTTTTGACAGAAATGTACAATTCAAAAGAGAGATTTGTAACAATTTATATCCAAGGATTTCTGCTTTCACCTCATTTGTGGTTCCTTACCTTTATGCCAGCTCAAATATATATTTGTGCCATTACAAATATATTTATATATTTCAGCGTCCTCCCCCCCGCCTGCGCCTTTCCCTTCCTCCGCCCCCTTTTCTTCCCCCACAGACATGTATCTTCTGAACTCTAAGGGTCCCCAGAGACTTGCAATCAGGGGAGCAGTGAGCAGCAGCAGCTCGTCCAAGGTTAACCCCTGAATCTGCCTCCAAGGCCCCCTTTTCTCTGACTTCCCAGTGTGGGCTCATTTCTTTCCCATAAGTTTCTAGAGGACGAGGCAACCCCACCTAGTCTCTCTCCTGTTGCTTCTTCTATCCTAGGCCCGTCTTTGTTTCACTGTCCCCAGCTTTAGCAAACATACTCTCAAAATTAAAAATTTATACATATATATATATATTAAAATTCTTCTCTAAACAGTCTTGCTCACTATTTTATATGGTAGAATCATTCATGGTATTTAGACTACTGTCATGCAAGAAAAAGAAGTCTGCATCATTTTGCCAGAGAGAAGACTAAGTTTTAGAGAGAACACGCCAGCTCACGGCTATATAGATGCTGACACTGTCACAACAGTGAAATGAGTCTACTGAGAGTATTGCATATAGAAGAATCCCTGGGTCCCGGGCTGGCCTGGCAGGTGGTTCACCATGGCCACTGTGGGTAGTCGCCTGGCCAGGAGAAATCTCTGATTTATGGTCAAGGAGGATCAAGTGCCCCCCAGCACCCCAAGCCTCCTGTCCCCCTCCCATACTTAGACCCCACTGTGCATGCCATCACCTCCGCTTGAAAAGAGGGTGGCATGGAACACAACGAAAGGACAAGGCTTGTCTAGTTAGACGTGGAATCATGAGCTTCTCCCCAATTTTTGTCACCCCAGAAAGTGCTCTCTGCCTTTCCTCACAGCATCCATTAGCATTTATGGGACTTCAGTTGGCTAACTGGGCTCCCTGCCTCACACTCAGCAGCAGCCACCTAATGCCTAGCCTCTGGCCCTCTGGTGGCCAGCCAGATATAGCTTAGGTTCTTGGAAAGGAAATGCCAGCCTCAGGGAGTTACGAGCCACCTATCACTGAGCCCACATATGGCCTCTGCTCCAGGAAAAGCAAATAGAAGACAGTTCAGTACAGCTGAGCACTCAGACTTAGTACTTCATTGTCTTGAGAGCTCATAACTTATTTATTGAATGCTTTTTTTTTACATTAAGCCCTGTGCTATACTGTTTTTTGTTGCTAATTCATCTCAGTCTCAAGACAATTCTGAAGTTAAGAGAGGTTAACTCCCTTACCTAAGGTCCTCTGTGGGTAAGTGGTGCTGAGATTTAAATTAGGTCTAGCTGATTCCAGAGACCATGATCCAAACCCCTCATAGTACTTTATAACCCTCAATGACCTTCTGGATAATCTAATACAATCATCCCCTTTTGCAAAGGGAGGACCTGAGACTTGGAGAGGTGAAGCGGTTGGCCCAAGGTCACATAGCTTGTTAGTGACAGTGCTGGTTTGCGTGGCTTTCCTGTTGATGCCCTGTTTAAAAGCAGAGAACTTGGATGCTTTCATGAATAACAAGCCAGGGGAGAGTCCCACAACATTGCCTCTACAGAGCCCTGAGCCAGCCAGGCTCCAAATCCACAGGCTCAGGGGACCCAGGCCCAGGCATTCTCCTTCACATCTGCGTACCCCGTTGTAGTGCCTATGGAGGCAAATTCCCCACCTCACTCTCTGGGTCCTCCCCCGGCTTCCAGCCCAGCTGCCTGCTGCCGCCTACCCACAGAGCTGTGGTCAGGCCAGCCTGGGAAGTATCGGATGCTGCTGGATTTCCATCTTCCCATCCAGCTTCGGAAGGGCCCCTTCCAGGTCTTTGAGCAACAGGCAGATTTGGAGAAAACTGAAAAGTTGGCTCCTTTCTGAAATCCTGTGGAGCACTAAGCACGGAATAAAAAACAGAGCTGCCGAGCCATGGAATACTCTAACTCAGTGGTCCCCAACCTTTTTTGGGCCACGGACCGGTTTAATGTCAGAAAATATTTTCACGGACCAGTTTTTAGGGTGGGACGGATAAATGCACAAAATAAAATTATGCAACCGGCGTAAAAACTGTGGTATTTTAAAATATAATTGTCGAGCTTACAAGACAAGCGTCAAGAGTGAGTCTTAGACGGATGTAACAGAGGGAATCTGGTCATTTTTTAAAAAATAAAACATTGTTCAGACTTAAATATAAATAAAACAGAAATAATGTAAGTTATTTATTCTTTCTCTGTGGACCAGTACCAAATGGCCCACGGACTGGTACCGGTCTGCGGCCCGGGGGTTGGGGACCACTGCTCTAACTAAAAGATGAAAGCTCCATTTGGGAAAAAGTGAAGCTGCCCAAGTGAGTGAATTGTACCAACCTTCAAAGACAGACAAAGGGGCAAGCAGTGGCCTTTTCTTTCTACTGGGTTTTGTTGCTTGTGTTGCTGTTGTTTCATATGAGTACTTTCGATCTGAGGTTGTAACTCTGAGGTTGGGAATGTGAAAATACAGTTTCCATCTGTGTTTGGTTGATTCCATAGATGTGACACCTACTGATAGGAAGGGCTGACTGTACTTATGGGAACAAATTCACATCTAAGTGGACCCGCACAGTTCAAACCCATGTTGTTTCAAGTCAACTGTACTCTTCTCCTGGAAGCAGCTCTCTGCAGAAACTAGTTGCTGGCCCAGAGGAGCGTGTCATGTGGGCCAGAAAGATGCGTGTAGTGTTTATATTGGGTGGGAGAGGGAAAAGGGGCCAGTTCAAGGAATAGCAGGAGGTTCTTGGAGTAGGAGGTCTCATGAGACACAGTGTTTGAAAACATATCCTTAGGTAGAGCTGGAGGAGCCTTCCAGACTACTTAGGCCAACACCCTTATTCTACAAATGAAAAAACTGAGGCCCAGAGAGGGGAAAAACTTGCCTGAGATTACATCACTAGTGAATGACAGCTGCAGTTTGGGAGCCAGAGTGTCCTCATGCTCTGAGAGTCTTGGCTTCTGCAAAGTCTGTCGATCGCCAACCAGAAACTCCAATGGGAAATTCCTCTCCAGCGTAGAACACAGAGGTCGTCAGCCCCAACAGTCATGGGGGAGGGAACAGACGATATTTTGATGGGCTGTTTTGAGGCTTATTCACGGGGTCCTTACGGCCAGCATCCAACTGCCAGGGCTTCTTCTCTTGGTTTATCTGTGGCACTGAACTCTTGTGGTACAGCACCGACCACACTGATCAGTACTATGTCACGTCTGACTCTGCCATCAGACTGTGAGCCTTTAAAGGCCTTCTTTATATGCTGGCACCAGGCACTCAATAAATGTTGAATGAATGAACAAATAAGTGGATGGATGCATGTGTGTTTAGAAGAATGAATGGGTGAACAAACCTGTATATTCCCAATGAACAAGATCTCAGTTCAGTTCAGTGTTGTATGAAGTTTTCAGCCTCTGGAAACAAAGGGCAGATGGTTAATCTGAGCTCACCTCTTACCTCCCTTTGACCTTATGCAAGGCACTCAGCCCAGGCCTGGCACGTGTCAATGGCTACACCCACTCTCTTCTGGTCCTCGGGTTAAATGCTTAATTTACATAGCCTCATTCAAAATTCTCAAATAACCAATGAATTCAGCACTATTGTTCTTCTTTTACAGATGCAGAAACAAAAGTGTAGCAAAGTAAAATGGTAAGATCTGAAATGAAAGTTCAGTACAATGCGCTGCCTTGATATCTGGTGAAACGGGGAAGGCCCCAAATGTCCTACCAGCCAGTTCCCCTCTCTACTCTGCTTTCATAATCAGGTTTTCCAGTCAAACAGCTCACCTGCAGATGAGCCAGGTGCAGTTCTTGCATACCTCTCAGCGGCAGGTTTCAGCTCCCTGGCAGCCTGCAGGGTTATTCAAGCAAACCAATCACACCCTCCTGTGGGAGCCAGGAGGTACCACAGCCCCTGGAAACTACAAAGACTGCCTCCCACAGGCACCACTGTTCATCCTGGTCTCGAGTGGCCTTGTACAGTGTGTGGTGTCCTCCTCCCCAGGATGAGTTTAGTGACTGATGAACTACTGTTTATCTCCTCTGTCTAATGTAGGGTGTTGTGTGTTCAGCCATCCTCATAACCTTAGAATGGTAAGCTCCTCCCAGCAATGATGTGAAGAGGAGGTGATCAAAACAAAAACTTGCCCAAGGTCACACAGCCAGGGAGCCATGAAGCTGGGGTACCATTGAACCCTAACCTCTGATGTCAGAGCTTAGAGCCTTTCTTCTGTGCCATATTGCTCACAGTAAGCATTCAATCACTGCTCTCCTCTTAGTCCTCAAGCATCATAAGGTTGAGGACAGTGTCTTGCGTGGAACTCCATCTTTTGAGTCTAGCATACTACTGGGAGTAGTGAAGAACTCAATAAAGTTTTGTCAAGTGAATAAATGGGAGAATGAACTTCACATTTCTGAACCTCAGTTTCCTCATCTGGAAAATTGGAAGAATAATCTCCATTTACCTTGCTATAAAAAATCATTAACTTTGGAACCAGGTAACCTGGGTTTAAGTCCAGTTTCTACCAACCATATAACCTCCTCAACACTGTGACACAGATTTAGGGTTATAGATTTAGGATGATAATAGGAGTTACTTTGTCGGGCTGTCATAGGTCTAAATGAGTTTACATATATGAACACTTAGCTATTCCTATCGGTTGTGGGGACATTGTGAAGAGCATGTTAGAACACATATGTATGCAGTGCTAGGGGGATTGTGGAATGGATGGTCTGTCTCTGGTGCCATCCACCTCTACTACCAATCCCCTGTGGTGGACACTGGTACTTGTCTGCCCAAACACTGTTCTGCTCCTCTCTTCTTCCTTCCTAATAGAACCCCAGTTTTGCTGAGGAATTGGCCTCTCCCACACATGGCTTGGGGGAAGATGGCCCCATTCTCAGCCAGTAACAGATCATGACTAGTCTAGTCCATTGCAGTAATTTTATTCCCTTTGTCCGTGATTAGAATAAGAGAGGACATGTGACCTAAATCTTCCTGAAGAAACATGAGGAGAGTTATGCTAGAGGAATTCCTGTTTTTCCTCTAGATGTTCCCATGGCTGGGTGAGACAAATGAAACTTCATCTTGTGCCACCCTGAGGATACCAAAAGGGAAGAGGCAGAGGAGTAGCTAGACTCGTGGTCTCCTCTGTCTGACTTTCCCCCACTTCTAGACTTATTAGTCTGTGAGGTATATACATCCAGTCATTATTTAAGCCCATTTGGGTCCAGTTTGCTGGTGTTTGCTGTCAAAGCATCACAACTGAGACAATTATTCTTATACTTGGCAGCCTCACCCTCTTCCTATTACAATCGATTGTTCTCAGTTAATTTTGCTCTCAATCTGTCATCGCATTTGGGCATAGCTATTTTTTAAACGTGTCTGCACTTCTTTCTCTCTCACACACTCTCTCTCTCTCTCTCTCTCTCTCTCTCTCTCTCTTTCTCTCGACTTAAAAGTTTGAGAGAAGGGAAGGGGTCTGTTTTTCTTTTTTTTTTTTTTTTTTTTTTTTTTTTTTTTTTTTTTTTTTGGTATTTTTCTGAAGCTGGAAACGGGGAGGCAGTCAGACAGACACCTGCATGTGCCCGACCGGGATCCACCCGGCATGCCCACCAAGGGGTGATGCTCTGCCCCTCTGGGGCATCGCTCTGTTGTGACTAGAGCCATTCTAGCACCTAAGGCAGAGGCCATGGAGCCATCCCCAGCGCCCAGGCCATCTTTGCTCCAATGGAGCCTCGGCTGCAGGAGGGGAAGAGAGAGACAGAGAGGAAGGAGAGGGGGAGGGGTAGAGAAGCAGATGGGCACTTCTCCTGTGTGCCCTGGCCAGGAATTGAACCCGGGACTTCTGCACACCAGGCCGACGCTCTACCACTGAGCCAACCAACCAGGGCCGGGTCTGTTTTTCTTAACGTGTCATTTCCAGGGCCTAGATCAACACCTGAAATATAAGAGACACTCAATAAATAGTTGTTTAATAAATTAATGAATTAATCTTCTACTCCTTGAGCTGTTTGAAGACTGAGTAAAATCACCATCCCAGAGTACTTGCTTTTGAGTGGCAATTCTGGAATGTTCATGAGGAAATACTTGCCAAGTTTTATGAGATATTATTAAAGGTTAACCTAAGGAAATGACATTGTCATATTTTGTATTACATTTCCAATTTTGGCAGATTGAGAAATGTAGACAAACTTTCCCTCTGTGGAGAACTCAAAATACTAGACAAGATATTTTCCAAAAATTAGCTTGAAAGTATGGAAAAGCTATCAAGGGAGTAAAAAACTTACTGGACTGAAATCTGAAAGAGGAAAGAAGGCCTAGGGAAGGGAGCTTGGCATTGGCATTTGGGGCTGCCTTTGCCCTAGAGGCATTTGCAAATCCAAATGACACAGCTGAGAAATTAGGAGACATTTTTGACAATGTTGGTATGGGGGAAAGCTGTAGTTTGGGGTCTACACAGTGAGAATAATGGTAAATCTCTAACACTTTTAAACCCTAAGAATAAGGGTAAACTGTCAGTAAATCCCTCCTCACATAGACCACAAACCAGCTCCTAAACATCTGTATGCCCAAGAAAGTCTCAATCCTAAAACATTATTAGCAGTATTCAAGTGATCTGAATGGCCTCTAGAACCTACCAGAAGCAAATAATCCTCTTTGAAAGATAAAATTCCAGCTCTCAATTTATTTTCACAAATAATTTTTAAGTACAATGACTGATGCACAGTCAAAGGTAGCTAGTCCCATAAGGAGACAGGCATCATATGTGAGGATCATGAGAAACAACATACAATAGAAACAGACCATAATAACTCCAGCTGATCCAACCCAGATTTTAAAATAATCATCTTTCTTGTGTTTGAGGAGATAAAAGATAAGATTTAAAATTTTAACAGACTACTGTAAAAAAAAAAAAAGAAATTCTCAAAGGAAAAAAATTAAATAACCAAAATAAAGAACTTAAAGAATAGGTTTTGAATCAGCTGGGAAAAGGCTTAATAAATTGGAAGATAAGGCAGAAAAAAAATACCCAGAAATAATTGGAAAATGCAAAGAGAGGATAAGAGGCATGAAGGTTACAGTCTAAGTCTATTCAGAGTATTATATGGTGCAACAAAAAGACCATAAATTAGTGGCTTATTCAATAAACATTTATTTCTCACAGTTCTGAAAGCTGGGAAGTCCAAGATCAAGGCACAAGCTGATTTGGTGTCTGGTGAGGACCCACTTGTTACTTCAGAGATAGCCATTTTTCACTATGTCTTCACGTGATAGAAGGGGTGAGAACTGTCTGAGATCTCTTTTATGAAGTTACTAATCCCATTCATGGGGTTCCATCATGACATAATCACTTCCCCAAATCCCCAACACTTACTACTATCACATTGGGGATTAGGATCTCCACATACAAATCTGGGGGATGTAGGAAACAAAACCATATGGTCTATATCAGAAACAGAAATAAAATCTAATAAATGTTTATTGGAGTCCTACCTATAGAAGAGAAATAAAGTGGGACAATCCCAATGTTTGAAGAGGTAATGGCTAAAATTGATGAAAGGCTTAAATTATAGGTTAAAAAAAAAAGCCAAATTAATCTCAGAAGGACAAATTAAAATAAACCCACATGATAGCAAAACTTCTTAAAGCAAAAATGGAAAAAGAAAAATCTTAAATTCAGCTGTAGGGAAATTAGACATTTACCTTCAAAGGAGCAATGATTGAACTAAAAATTGACTTATCAAAAACAATAAGAATCAGAAGGGAATGGAGTGATCATTTCAACATGATGAAAGAAAAAAATAATTCCCAGAGAAAACATGCTTCAGGTATAAAAATGAAATAATACCGTTTTTCTACAAACAAGAATGGAAATAATTCGACGCCAAAAAAAATCCATTCATTCCTAATAGAAACACTAAATGGTGTTGTTCTTCTGGCAGAGGGAACAGGATCCCATGCGGAAAGTCAAAGATTCAGGAAACACAACAAAAAATGGTAAATATGTGGATCAATCTAAATATTGATTGGCTGTAAAAAATATTAAAGTTTCATAGTGTTCAAAATATAGAGAGATTTAAATTAAAAACAAATGTATGTACATTAGGTGAGTGGTAACTGCAGGACAAATATTCTAAAGCCCCCGCATTGACTAAGAGTGAATAAAAGCACTCCTTACTATAAGACTTTTATAAATCAAAGATGCATGCTGGATACTCTAGGGAATCTAACAAGTAGTAAATGACTTTATTATTTCCCACCTAAAGGAGGAGGAACTAGAATAATTATAAATAATCTACCCAACAGAGAGCAAGAAAAGAGAGAAAAAAGAACATTGGGCAGGACGAACAGGACGAAAGTACTGAGTAGATTTAAACTCAGGTATAGCAACAATTCAATGTAAATGAACTAATGCTCCAATTTTAAAATGGTTTGACAGATCAAATTTAAATACAACTAAATGCAGCTTACTTGAGATAGATCTAAATCATAAAGATACAAAAAGGTCAAAAGCAAAGTAATGGGAAATGATATTCTATGCAAATAGTAACCGGAAAAAGCCAGTATAACTGTATTAATATCAGAGATAAAGTAGTTTTTAAGGCAAAAAGCATTATTAAAGATAAAGATGGAAGGTTCACGTCACTAAGAAGCTATAACAATAGAGCTGTGTCTGGCACTTGGTAAGTAAATGATCGATGGTAGCTTGTTTTTTCATTTCATAGGTGGTGAAATGTTTGTAAGTGGTAAGTCACCCAGCTGATGAGGAGTCAGGTTGAGGTTCTAACCCAGGTCTTTCTGAGCCTAGAGCCCACGTGTTTAACCACGACACTCCCTGCCCCCACAGTCCCAGGAGCAACTGCAGTGACCACCAGCCACTTGATGTCTGCAAAGACCAAGGTAGCTGCTGTCCTCCCCGCGATGCTTAATGACTGGCCTCCACTGAGGGATAAGTTCTTCAGATGCCTTAAACCCAGCACTTGCACCAACATTTTTCTCACTAGTGCTCAGAGAGAGAAAAATGCTCTCAAAAACATTTGTTACCCAAATATCAACTAAACATTCATACTCACATACCTCTCCCCCCACCCTCAACCACCACCACTTAGCCTCTGCCCCCAGCTGCAAATTGTTCAGAAGATGTTTATTTCTGGGACATGCTTGAGGATGAGAATCAGCAGCTGTGGCAGTCTGGGGACAGCATGCCCTGGCAGAGCAGAAGATGGGTCCTCTTTCCAGAAAAGCATATACAAGCAGAGTCTCCAAGCAAGTACCCCCTGGTGGCTCCCCGCCACCTGGCAGGCATTTGATCACAGAAACAAGGACAGCCCTTCAAGCCTGTGACAGAGGGAGAATTAGAGGGGACTCGCATCTTTTTAAAGTTCTAGTCACTGAGATTAGCAAGGCTGGCTGGAAGCAGAGATTACAGTGTTGGTTTCGTCACTGGTCATACTGTCACGAATGTTTTTTATGGTTTGTCTTGGGTGGTGCTTTCCTATCTTTCCTCTTCAACTTCCAAGATCCGTTATATAACTTGTGATGCTCCGAAATTCCTGCATGTCCTTCTATGCTGAGGACATCAGCCCAGAGGCTAAGATTGGCTCTCAGCTAAACAGAGAAGCAGGACATGCTCCTTTTCATCACCCTCATTCTGCCTTTCTGAGGGACTGCTTTCTCTACCGGGGCCCCGCGGCTGCACAAGGGCTGGTGCCCCTGTCCCATGTTTCCTGCAAAGTCATATCCTTTTCTCTTCCCTATTAAAGCTCCTACTTTGTGCAGGGACCTTGAAGAAGAAAATGATGTGGTAAAACTATCATGCTTTGGATGAATAATTGATATTATCTAATAGGTTAATCTACTCCCCAAGGGGATTTTTCTTTTTTGTAGAGCCAAAAACTGAAATGGCAAAATCTCTGGTGTCACCAGACATTCCAGGTGCTTGGACAGTTGTGAGCAAGTCTGGAGACAGCACAATTAGAGCAGTTTGGAGGCTCTATTCATGTTCTACCCACATCCCGTAGATTCAAGTCTTGACTCAGCCACTTTCTAGCACAGGGGTCGGGAAACTTTTTGGCTGAGAGAGCGATGAACGCCACATACTTTAAAATGTAATTCCATGAGAGCCATGCAATGACCCATGTACATTACGCATTATCCAATAAAAATTTGGTGTTGTACCGGAGGACAGCTGTGATTGGCTCCAGCCACCCGCAACCCTGAACATGAGCGGTAGGAAATGAATGGGTTGTAATACATGAGAATGTTTTATATTTTTAACGTCATTATTTTTTTTTATTAAAGATTTCTCTGCGAGCCAGATGCAGCCATCAAAAGAGCCACATCTGGCTTGCAAGCCATAGGTTCCTGACACCTGTTCTAGCAAATTGTTTTATCTCTCTAAATTTACCGCATGCCTGTGTAGGTTCCCCTGGAAGAAGGCCCGGATAAAAGGATTTAATGTAAGTATTCTGAGGGGAGGTGGTCCCGGGAAACATTGTCAAGCGCAATGAGAAGTAAGGTAGGGAAGAGAAGGCAGCAGTAGTGAGCAGGTGGCCATTGTGGGTAACTGTGCTCAATTCCCCTGGGCTTCCCTGGGAGAGTACGGAACATACCTCAGAGATGTCCCTCAGGAGTGGTGTCTTAGTCTGCTCAGGTTGCTATAAAAAATAAATACCTCAGACCAGGTGGTTTATAAACAACACAAACATATCCCTCACAGTTCTGGAGACTGGAAAGTCCAAGACCAAGGCGCCAGCAGATCTGATATCTGGTGAGAGCCCGCTTCCTAGTCCATGAAGGGCAATGTCTAGCTGTGCCCTCACGTGGAGGGAGAGGAGAGGGATCTCTCTGGAGCCTCTTTCATAACACTAATCCCCATTCACGAGGGCTCTGCTTCATGACCTAATCATCACCCGAAGGCCCCACCTCCTAATGCCCTCACCTTCGGGGCTAGGATGCAGCATACACATTTGGGTGGGAATGGGGAGAACACAAACCCTCGGTCCACAGTAAGGGGTGTTGGAGTGGGGCAATCTTCCTCCAGCTGCCTTCCACCCGTCCCTGGGGGAGGACTGCTCCCACTGTTCCTCCGCATTCCTGGATGGCTGAGAGGGCTGCAGGAACCAGAGAACTCTTTCCAGCTTGTAGTTGGAAGCAGTAGGACCTGGCATTCACTGGAACAGTGAGTGCCAAGGGAATAGCTTATCAACAGTGACTGTGACGCCACCCATCCGGTGGAAATAGGAAGACTCACTGCCCGTGCTAAGACGTTATATGAGAGGGTATAAGGCACTCCGCACAATGTCTCATCTTCGGTCAGTGAGGGTCAGTGATGGCTGTTGGTCATATTATCTGTGTTGCAGGCATGCTGAATACTAGTCACACATGCTTTGTTTTGAAGAGAGGTGGGAAACAAAATAAGAAAGGCAGGAGTAAGTCCAGTACACAGGGCTTTGAAGGACAGGAGGACACAGATTTGTGGGCAACAGTGCTGGGAGCATGCAGAGCTCCATGGGAAGCAGAGGATAGTACATGCCAAAGCCAAGGCGGGAAAAAATCCACAACTTTCAGAAGCTCAAGCAATGTGTGTGAAGGTACACAATGTCTTGGGGGAATGTGGCAGAGTGTCTGAAAGATGATCTCTAGGAGGTATAGGCAACTCCTCTACAGCTCCTCCGTGAGCTGGTCAAAGGGCCCCAGGCGTCTGTCATCCTGACTAGTCTGAACGCAGACCTCCCTTCCGTTCCCCATCTCACACAGAAACTGCTCAAGCCTTCTCATTACCTATGAAATGCAGGTCGATTAAAAATTCCCCATGTTGTGACCCAAAATTATTTTTCAGCTCTTATTTCTTAACTACTCCTTCTAAAAACAAAACCAATTAGGATTAACCTCCTTGGAATTTAATCTGCCCCCAGAGTAAAGAAAAGGATGAAGATATGAAAGCTTTATCTGGGCCGTTTTATAGCTGAGGAGCATCCTTTGGGGCTGTGTGCCTGGTGTGTTAAGACATGGATGCAATGATTCAACCCTTAGGCTTCCTCTGAAAGTGGAAGAAAGCCAAGAGGACCCAACACTACTCTGAGAAATAATGGAGAACGCTACCTCCACGACACACAGGGTAACCTGTACATTTGGGGTTAACTCGAACGAATGTTTCTCTCCCCTAACATGGATTTGGATTGTGCTGGGTCAGAAGAGTACTGCTTATTGTTGGGGTGAATTTGCATGCATGTTTGTGACTGTGTGTGTTTGCCTGTGCCTGTGTTTGACCCAGTCACACTCACTGGAAGCTCACAGCGGGGTGAGTATCTGCACATCAGCTCCTCTGCTGATGGAGAGACTTGAACTTGAGCAGACTCAGACCAAAGAAGGGTTCCCGAAGGGGTAACTTAGGAGCAGACACGAGACAAACTCCCTCTCCCCAAATGCACCAGAGGACGCTGACCTTTGAAGGGAAGAAATCTGGAACTTGAGTTTCTCCTATTCTTACGCCTGTGCCCCCTCAAACTGCCCACTGCTTCCTGGGCTCAGCCTAAACTCCTGTCCCCTGCACATACCTGTGCACACTTGCAGCTTCCTCTACTTAGAATGCCCTTTCCCAGTCCCCCTGAAAAAACTTCTGCCCCCAAGCCTAACTCAGATGTCACCTCATTCCTCAAGGCTCCTCTGTGCTTCCGTGGCACTTGGTCACACTTTCATTACAGAGCTTATCACTGTCCAATCTACCATCCAGCCCTACAAAGCAACAAAGCCGAGGGGTTAGGAGCCTGGAATCTGGGACCAGTCAAGACCAGGTTCAAACCCTAGGTAAGTTCTGGACCTTACCTCTCTGAGCCTCCATTTCTTTCTCTGTAAAAGGCAGATAGTAATTATATATATACTACTATACTTCCCGGCTTGTCCTGAGAATCAAAGAAAATAATATAAGAGAAGTATCCAACACAGTAAGTGGCTCAGAAGTGGGCACTGCTGTTCTATTACTGAACATGTTTTGCCTCCTTTCCTAGATTAGGAACTCTATGGGGAGGCATAGCCCACATCTGATTGGTCACTCCATCCCCACTGTGGCGCTCAGTAATAAACTTACTGAATGAGTCAGAGTCTGGTCCCTTGAACCTAGCCCATGCACATTAAGGGAATCTTTCTGTCCCACACCTTTGTTTAATGCCATGACTTTGTTTCCCAGCCACCCCTCCTCACCCTTGTACACTCTATCCAGTCCCTTAGCTCTCATTGCTTCTCCCTGACGTCTTAGCCCAGTGGGGGCCAGGATGAAAGAACTTTGACAAACACCTAGGCTATGCTAATGACTAAAGGAAATGATGAAGTAGCTTTAAGCCCATATTAAGCGCTCAGTTGAAAGCAGTTATTCTTCACACTGCTGTTGTTGTGAAGGTTGTCTCTGATGTGGCTCTTCCAGTCTGGTCCAATGTCAAGAGTTTGGTTCATTTAAGCTTCATCGGAAATTGTTTTTCAACTAGGATGTTGACTGCTAGCTCTAGACTTTTAAGGCAATTTGTATTCTCTCATACCCTTTGACATACTTTTTCTTCAAAGGGATGTTTCTTTATCCATCCTGTGTGTCTGTTTGTGCTGTGGCCATACGCCTTCCCTTTGATTTCTTTACGGCGAATGCTGTACATATTTGTGGCTTGAGAAATGGAGATCAGAAAATAAGTTCCTGGACTTGGTACAGGTTGTATACAAGGCCTGATCCGATAGAAATTCTAGTCACTGACCCACAACAACAGGACTGAGATCGGGGCTCAGGCACAGCATTTGGGAGAAGGGGACACCCACCTGCTTCAGCATTGTGGATTAGATTTTCTACTTCAAGTAGAACGTGGCCAGGGCAAGCATAAACTACTAGTGGAAAGGTATTGACTCACAGCTGACGTCCTTTGCTCTGTTGGTAGGGATGAGAGCTGGCATGACAAACAGAAACCAAAAGAAATCCTCTAAGCTCCTTTACGTATGACAGATGCAATCACCTCCCCATCACCTATGTTATTGACCCAAAATAGTGACACCCATCACTCACAGAGCAGATAGCAACAGCAATCTTTTAGCTTTCTTTACTCCTTTTTTGTTGTTTTTGACTTTGGAGTTTATTCTATCACTTTTTGGCAGATGTTCTTTCCCAGTAACTGTAAGTTTGCTTAAGTTTAGCTTTAAAAAATAAAAAAAATTTTTTTATTTCCTAAGCACAAACCAATAGACCAGGAAGGCATAGGGAGGAGGCCAGATCTGTGAGGGGGTCCTAGGAGGCAGAGAGGAACCTGGAACCCAGGGTGCACCCAGGGTGGACCCCCGCCCAATGCTGACCTGGAGAGCAGGTGCAGTAGAGGCACCTGGAGGCAGAGAGAGAAAGTACAAAGGAAGAACGAGAGAGTGGGAGAGAGATCGTTGGTAGGGAGAGGAGGAGTGTTGGAGAAGGAAGTTAAAGTGAGGCAGAGGGCCCAAGACAGAGAGGAGATAAGGGGACCAGTTTGTCCCAGTCGGCCAGCGATTGTCCCAGTTTTGGAACTGAAAGTCAAGCAACCCAAGAAACCCCTTGATCTCAGGCAAACCCAGACAGTTGATCGCCCTGGGTCACAGAGGTGAAAAGGCAGAGAAAGGGTGGAGTAGTTAAAGCAGACTGGGCCATCCTAAGAATGGTACTGGATGAAGAGTGTGTTAGTCATAGAAGGACAGGCTTCTTTTGGAGAGGATGGCATCTCACCCTTCTTTCCTTTCTAGAGAAGTCAGGTACTCCCCAGAGGAGGGTGCTCAGAAACACAGCTTGAGAGACACAGGACCCTGAGCTAACCCTGCTCAGGCAGACCTGGCCCCGAAAAACTTGCTTCCCTCCTCCAGCTGTAATGCAGTCATGAGTTCTGAACCTGCTGTCAGAACACCTGGATTCTAATTCCAGTTCTGCCATTGTAGGTACTGTGAGATCTTGAGTAAATCCCTTCTGCTTGGAGCTTAGATTTCTCAAGTGGACTTACTAACTGTGAATTTTGTCTGTCTGTTGCATTTCGTCAATCTCCTTTCTCTGTTTCTTTTGAAGAACTTCTCTCCTATAACATGTGGCCTTGATGGCGCTGTCAGTCATAATGCCCTTTTCTTCCCAACTTCTCAGGGCTGGGCATATTATCCAGAGTGGGCCAATTATAGTAGCATATTCTCCAGACACTGATTGGTTTGGGGTTGGGCATGAACCAAAACCCTAGACTTTTCTGCTGGATCCAGGAGGGAAGGCTGTCTTCTCCCTTAAGAATCTATAATGTAGCCTGACCAGGCAGTGGTGCAGTGGATAGAGCGTTGGACTGGGATGCGGAAGACCCAGGTTCGAGACCCCAAGGTCACCAGCTTGAGCGTGGGCTCATCTGGTTTGAGCAAAAATTCACCAGCTTGGACCCAAGGTCGCTGGCTCAAGCAAGGGGTTACTCGGTCTGCTGAAGGCCCATGGTCAAGGCACATACGGGAAAGCAATCAATGAACAACTAAGGTGTCGCAATGCGCAAGGAAAAACTAATGATTGATGCTTCTCATCTCTCCGTTCCTGTCTGTCTGTCCCTGTCTATCCCTCACTCTGACTCTCTCTTTGTCTCTGTAAAAAAATAAAATAATATAATAATAAAAAGAATCTATAATGTATAAGCTTGGGACTGCTGGCTACATCCTTCTAGCAGGCAAAGCAATACTGTCTGCTGCAGGAAAGGACAGCAGAGTATAGTAAAACTAAGAGAAGTCAGAGAGAAAAAAAAGACAAGTCTCATCTGAGACCGTTGATCCGGCCATACCTGCAGCGAGTCACCTTTACACTTCCTCCTTACATGAACTCGTACATTTCCTTTTCTGATTTAATTATTTTGTATCAAGTTTCTGTTACTGGAAATTGAAAAAATCCTCACCAATACAATCTCTTTAACTATAAAAAATAATATAAATTTTTGCAGGACTCTTGTGAGTATTAAACAAAATCATAGGTGTGAAAGGGATTTCAAAATTAGTAAAACACCATGTACAGCCTCAGACACTGCTGGCGGGAATGTAAAATGGGACGGCCACTGCAGAAACAGTCTGGCAGTTCCTCAAATAATTAAACAGAGTTACCATATGACCCAGAAATTCCACTCCTAGGTATAGACCCAAGAGAATTGAAAACACATGTTCAGAAAAAAAGCTGGTACACAAATGTTTATAGCAGCATTATCCATAATAGCCCCAAAGTGGAAACAACCCAATATTCATCATCTGATGAGTGGGTAAACAAAAAGTAGTATATCCATATAATGAAATGTTATTTGGCAATAAAAATGAATGAAATACTGGTACATGCTATAATAGATCAACCTTAAATACAATGTTCTAAGTGAAAGAAGCCAGACACAAAAGGCCATATACTCTATGATTTCATTTACATGAAATGTCCAGAATGGACAAATCCACAGAGACACAAAGTAGATTAGCGGTTGCTAAGGGCTGGGGTGAGGGAATGGGGAGTGGCCGCTAATGGTTACAGAGTTTCTTTGGGGGATAATAAAAATGCTCTGAAATTAGTAGTAATAGTTGCACAACCTTGTGAGCATACTAAAAATTGTTGAATCGCTTGGAGAATATTACAGTATGTGAATTACATCTCAATAAACATAAATAAATACATACGCTATGTACGTGTAAAGGATTATTATTATTATTAGCGCTAAAGTCAAATCCCAGCTCCCATAAAGCCCTTCTCTGAGCTTCTCCAGACTCAGTGTGGATCATGCATTTGTCACCCATGCTGCCTTGTGTGATTTAAAGAGTGTTTAAAAATCATTAAATAATAAATTATTTAAATGAATTATTAAATAATAAATAACGACTGCCAATAAATATGAGGTTATGTCTCGTCTTCTCAAATCCACCGCTACCTCCTGGAGCACAGGCTTCCCTTATGTGACTGGCAGAGCACTGGGTGCACGGGAGGCACCCTCGCACCCTCCCTGGCTACACCAAGGCGTGCGTGCTGGCTTCAGAAACCCAATGCCCGGAGGAAAATGTGAGATAATGAATGGTAAGATTGTTAGTCAAGGAGCCGTAGCAGCACCCCCACGACAGAGAGCCCCTCCAACAAGCAGTGTGCACTCTGGGAGTGTGGTCCTCAGCCCACCTCTACGGCAGGACACCTGTGGTGCCCACCAGGACTCCCTGACCTGTGAGTTTTCCTTCTTCATAAGTGTCCCAGGAAACTCCCATGCATCTGCAGTGCAGGAGCCACTGAAGAGGGCGTAAATTTGTGTGAGACAAGGAAGGCTTTGCAGCCTGTTGGATAGCTGTTATTCTAGGTTCAAAGTATCCTGATTCAAACCTGCTTAAACAATAAAGGGGACATTGGTCACATAATTGGAAAGTCCTCAAGGGAGCAGGCTGAGGGGGTTAGCTTGATTCAGAGGCTCAGCAAGACCTTCCTGGAACCTGGTTTCTCCATTCCGTCATCTAATACCTGATTTGTCCCAATGCCAGATCTCCCTTGCCCACCCAGACCCCTATCAATTTCCAAGCTTACGTGATTCGTTGTCTCAGCCTGGGAGAGAATGTGAGGGTAAGAGAGGGAGGAGAGAAAAAGTTATCTGGTTAGTTGGTTCATTCTAGGAGCTCTTTTAGAAGAGCAAGAAAGCTTGTTTCCCAGAAACGAAACAAGAAAGCTTTTCCCTTTGTCACGCTGCCCTTTTTAAAACGATGGCAATACACGGATTCATTTTGACCTAAACCACATATCCCCTACTGCACCTTACATACACCCGAGGGATGGAATCAGCCTCCTCTAAAGTCTGTGGCTGATAAGGAGAGGTGAGGATACCAAAATACAAAACAGGGTAGCTACCAAGAAAACAGCAGAACGCCCACTACTATACTTATGTGAACCTAGGTTTTCTCACCCTCCAGGACTCAGCCTGAACATCACCTGCTCTGGGAAGCCCTTCCAATCCCTTCCAGACAGAAAACTACAACTTCTGTGCACCCACATACCACTGCGCTCACCCACCCACCCACCCATCCACCTACCTACTGTGTTCCTGGTACAGAGGGGGAAGTGAGGGGAGTGTTCAGTTGTGAATCCAACAGAGATTTCTACCTTAATGGTGTTTTTAGTCTGGACAAGGAGAGAAAAAGTTAATCTAATGATTACTCTAATTAATGTGTAGTTTCTCTACTAAATATCAATACAATGGAGAGAGAGAATATGGCATGTATCTGTGGGTGGGACCTGGTGAGGATAAGGAGAGGGAAGGAAGGCTCTTCCCGAGATTGATGATGGACCTCTACTGTAGCTCTCACCACACTTGCCTCCCTCCCCTCTGTCTCAGCTCACTCCCCTGCTGGAAAGACCAGCCTCCACACCCAAGGGTTGCAGTCCAAGGCCTGATTTAAAACTTGTGCAACAACTGTGCATTGAATTTAATTGTCAGTGGTTAAAAGCTGAGAAGAGAGGTGGCTGGGTTCCAAAGAGCTTCACTGTTACGGTGAAACTGGGCAGAGAGTCCTCCTGGAGACTTTGGAAAGCCTCAGGTGTAAGGGATGGGGGGAGGGTCTGCATTTATTCCAGGGTCCGAAGAAACACTATACCTTTCTATTCATTCTAAGTCCCAGGGTGCGGGGAGGCAGGGGCATGTCTCAGAAAAGACTTTTGATGGACATCTACTCCCCTTGGCTAAGGGAGATCTGAGTCACTGCCCCTGTTCCTGTGTCACCTTAGTACCCACCTCACCTTTGTGAAGCTCTTTCCTCTGGGAAATGGAAATATAAACCACTTTTCCTGGACAGACGCTAAATTGGGTGACGGTGGTGTATACAGAAAGGTGCTACAATGGCGAGGTGGTTCCCAAATGCACCTTTCTGGGGTTTTCTCCTAAGGCAGAGGTGGAGAGTAAGGGAGAGGTCTGGGGACTGCGTCCAGGCGGCAGCATGCCGCCTGCCCAGGTTGCAGGGGGGCCGAGCCTGGACAGGAGCCAGAGCCCGGAGTGTTGACCCGCGCCCCTCCCTGCCGCTGGAGCCCTCCCACTTCCTCTGAACACGCCGGCTGTCAGGGAGCCGCGCGCGCGGCGGGCGCGCAGTGCAGGCTCCGGCGCCGCGCCCAGGAGGCTGCCGCTCTGGCTTGCTGCCCCCCGCCGCCGCTCCGCACCGGGCACCCGCCGCCTCGCCGCGGGCCATGGACCTGCCCAGGGGCCTTCTGGTGGCTTGGGCGCTCAGCCTGTGGCCAGGTACGTGCCTCTCTTGCCTCCCCTTTTCCTCCGGGAACCTCTCCCTGGCCCACCGGGGCCTCGGATCCAGCTGCCAGGAGTGGGACACGGCGCGCCTCCGGGGTCCCACCTTGGCTACTCTCGGGGACGTGGGTCCCCCGGGAACTGATTGCTGTTTAGCGGCCCCGCCAAGTTTCACAAAAGAGGGGGGAGGCTCGCGGACGCGACTTGGAGCCGGGAGTTTGGTGTGTTTGAAAAAAGTTGAAGAGACTCGAGTTAAAAAGCGCTGAGGGCTGGTGGCTTCACTGGACTCCCGGCCACCTCCAGGGGCCACGCTGGGGTTTTTGTGCCGCCACCGGGGGCACTCGGGAGTCTCGGGATCGCCAAGGGCGCGCGGCCCCGGCTGGGAAGGGGATGGGGTGCGCGGAGCGAGCGCTGTCTCGTTGCCCTCCTGCCCGGCGCCGAGGGCGCATCTGCAGTGTGGAGAGCCGGGCGCGGCGGCCCCGGACAGCTGGGGAGCCCTGGGAGCCGAGGGCCGCCCAGAGACCCACCGTTCAGGGACCGAGCGAACCCCAGGGCTGTCGGCTCCAACACAGTGGCTATCCGTCGCCGGCCGGACCAAAGGCGGCCGGGGGGGCAGCTTTGCAGTCCAGAAACCCCGGGAAAGTTATCTAATGACACTCGGAGTAGGAACAGGGCATCGCTCCCCTCCCAACCCGTGCTCAGAATTATTCAGTCATTCAATATTTCGGGGAAGCCGCTGTCACCGGGACGCGCGCCGCCGCCTAAAACACTCCAGGTGTCGGCGCGCGGTGGGGACCTAGGGCCGGCAGGGCGCAGCGGGAAGCGAGAGGCTAGCCTTAGTGTCTCCGCCCTCCGGCACCGGGCCTCGGCTTCCCTACACCGTGCTCCCGGGCGGGACCTGCCACGCGGGGGCAGCGGCCAGCAACGCTGTTTTAAGGCTTTCCAAGCCCCTCCACTGCGCGGGGATGAGCGACCGCTTGGGGACGGGCTACTCGGCCTTTCCTCCCCTTCTGCGTGTGCTCCAGGCTGGGGCTGCGGCTGGTACAGAGGGTCAGATGCAGTGGCAGCGGAAGAGGCGCCCTTAGGGAGCATAGTTGGAGTCGACCCTCCTCCCCCAGTTCACTCTCGTTCACCCCAGTTCCAAGGTACCACGGAAACAAGTGCACCCCACACCTACACCTATCGGTCCATCTATACAGCAGAGCTTGAGGGAGTGTCTCTGTTGAAAGGGCCTCTGGTTAATGGGTTAAATTCAGACCCTAGAGTCACAGTTGAAAAACATTGACGCGTTAAATTGGGGCGGGATTGGAGAGGGCAAGGGAAAAGCTGTAACTAGGCCGGAATACATCTAGAAACCAGCTTCAGGAGGAGGTAAAGTGCACTCTGGGTCATTTCTATGGGAGGGAGACAAGTCTAGCAACTGTCTTCAAATCACCAGGAGATCCTGCCACAGAAAAAGAGAGTGCACTCCTGTGTGACTCCAGATAGATGGAACCACCCCACCGGATTCTGAGATGGCGAAGTTGCCTTGGGGGCCAGAGTCAGTGTGGGCCTTGGGAAACGAAGAGCAAAGTCTTTGAAATCAGATCTGGCCTCCAGTTCTAGCTCTGCTTCGCACTAGCTGTACAACCTTGGGCAGACTATGCAGTTCTCTAACAGGCTTCCTCCTTTGTGGAATGGAGTAAGAAAGTCTGAGTTCAAAACACTGTTAGGATAATTAGAGAGGCACTGCAAGAAAAGTCCTTAACACAGGGCTTGGTGCACGGTAGGGCTAAAGTAGTGGTTGTTAATGTTACACGGGGTGATGTGGGGGTGGGGGAGTGGAGTGAAGGATTGGGACAGGATTTGTGACTCAGAGCTCCCTCTATATGGAGAAAACCACCCCTGAGTTATGTTTGGTCAGTTTGGGCTCTTGAAATATGGGATTCATTAAACATATCCATCAATGCTGGAACAACATCTGTTTGCAAGGAGCTGGGGCTGTGGCCCAAGCATGTATTCGATCTGGGCCCTGCCTGGAGCTGAGAACAAGGCAAGATCAGGGAAAGCTAAATAAACAGAGGCACTGGGGTATGAGTGGCACAGAGAAGGTAAGGGCTGCTATGCAAATGGGGAGTTCAGTTCCACACTGATAAGCAAAGGAGTCTCCCTGGAGGAGAAGATACCATTTGAACTGGACTTTGAAGGAGTATATAGAATGTGGACAGGCTGTAAAGTGGGACTATTCATGCATTAGAGTTATTTCCTGGGACTAGATAAAGAACAAAAAGGTGAATATTTTAAAACCACAAAGGTGACTCTGGTCAGTGTAGACTCTGAAGATTGGAAGCGTGGCAGTGGTCAGTAGGCTCCTTCCCCTGGTTCCAGGCAGGATTGGTGTTGATCTCTCACCTGTGCATCACATAGATTCAGTGAGAGGATCACCAGGAAGCTTGCCTGCTCGTGACTGCAGAGTTTGGCTGGGCAGGGAACCTGTTATGGGCCGAGTTGGAAGTGTCCTCATTGACACCATTATGAGTTCAGAGCCTCTATCTTTCCAGAGCTGCTGCTGTACTCTGGGCAGGGTGAGGCAGTAGGCAAAACTATCATGAAAGCCAGAAAGAAAAGTAGACATGCCTAAAGATTTTTCCAACTGACATTCAGAGAGAGCAGATTCATTGACCAAAATTTGATCCATAGTGCATCTGTAGTAAGGATTGATGAGGTAACAATTCTTTAAAACCCAGTCTTTATTGAGCGCCTATTATCTGCCAGGCCCCATAAAGACACACAGGGCGATCAGACACAGCATGAGAGTAAAGGCCCTGGGCTCTCACTGCCTGGGATGGGTCTGGGCTCTGCTAGTTCTCTGTGCTCTTGGCAAGTTCCTAAATGGCTCTATGCCTCAGTTTTCTCACCAGCAAAATGGGAATAGTAATAACAGAACTTACAGATTTATCCAGAGATGAAATGAGCAAATGTATATGAAGTCCTTGGAAAGTTCCAGATGCATATTAAGCACTGGAGGAGATTGTTTTTCTTCTCCAACATCAGCAGCAGCAGCAGCAGTGCTCAAGATACTGGCCATTGAGTAAGGAATCTGAGGACACAGAGATGTAACTTCAATCTCAAGTCCATAAGAGAAGTCTAGAGGGAGTGCCGGGGTCCTGGAGGCTCAGAAGAGGCCTACATGCCACGGCTTGAAGTAAACCTAAACTTTCCTCGCTCTGCCTCCCAAAGTCTTGATCATCATGGGAACTCGGGAGAGGGTGGCGCCATGGAAGCTGCCTTCAAGTTAGTATGATTTTAGTGTGTGTTTTGTGGTATTGAAGAACCAGGCCACTTAGCATGGCCTTGTGTCCTATGGGTGGGGGTCTTATTCAACAGAAAAGCCTTGTATAGAAAAAGCACAGTACTAGGCACCATGGGTGTGCAAAGACTGAAAAGACCCAAGCCCTGCTCTTCATCTTCGGAAGAGCAGAGAAGGAGATGAAGTTGTCACTTAGCCTACCTCACTGCCCACCCTGCTGGGAGCTTGTCAGCCAAGCCTCTCAGCTTCCACCAGCTGAGGAGCTTCAGAAGCCTTCCCCATCAGGCACTGGGGGCCCTCAAGAGATGGGTGTGTAGTGTCACCCTCTTTCTGCTTATTCACCACACCCCCATATCAACCCACAGTAGACGCCCCAGAGATGCAATGTTTATCTCCTCGCCATTGTCCTTGTTCCAAGCCTACCCACACAGGGCTGTGGGCCCTTGAAGAACTCAGGCTAACTGGAACTCACCTTGATCTTGCCCCTTCTGAACCTCTTTCTGTTCCCTTTTGTCATGAATGCTTCTTCCAGTAGCAAGAACTTCCCTTCTATTCTCTCCCCTCATTGCTTAAGCCAAAACTATGTTCTTAGCTGCCTTGGCGTGGCTCTTGTTATAGAAAAGGAAGCTTGGAGAATGTTAAAAGCCTTCTTTTCTCTCCACATCACCTGACTTTGGAGATTAATGTCTCACTATAGGCTTCAAAAATCTTACTTTGGGAGTCAAAGTTGAGCCATGTTCTATTGCAGTTGTGAAAAGGAAGGATCCATCATAATCTTCCCCAGGCAATGACAGCCTCTGGCTGATTTAGGGAAAGTCAGCCACAAAACAAGCTTTAAACATGCACTAACATTTTTAAATGCTGGTTCTCATCACTTAATGCCCTTGTCCCACCAGCATCAAGCCATGGGCTACATCAAGGATTCATAGCCATTTAAAACTATTTTCCCCAAAACAATTGTGATCTCCAAAGACACCCAGAGGCCCTCAATATGAAGTGCTTGTTATAGGGAGCTGCGGTCCAGGTGGGGACCGTCTCCAGCCCCCATCACGTAAATCCTAACTGTATGAATTCTTTGTTACCGGTGAAGAGAGAAGGGGAAGGGAGAGACTGGAGTTGGTCATCTTGTAAACCAAAAGTAAATAAACTCCCCCAAAAATTCCCTGAAGGGTTTTCCTACTATACATTTATGACCCGAGTCACAAGATGAATAAAATCCCATCTGGAGGAAAAAATCAGTGTGGTCCAACCCCTCCCTGTCCTGTCTCATTCCCCTTCACCCACACGGACACTGCTCAATGGGAATAATCAGCATGCCTGGCCGGAGAGCCCGACTGCCTGCATTAAAATCCTTTCCTCTTGGGTGACACTGGGTAAGCCCTCCGGGACTCACTTTCCTCAACTGTAAAATGGGATAATAATGACTTCACAGGATGATGTGGGTATTAGGTGATCTTACATGGTTTATTCATCTCAAGTGGTTAGAACGGCATCTGGCGCCCACTAAGCCCTCAATTAACAGTAGCTGTTATGCCCTGGCCGGTTGGCTCAGCGGTAGGGCGTCGGCCTAGCGTGCAGAGGACCCGGGTTCGATTCCCGGCCAGGGCACATAGGAGAAGCGCCCATTTGCTTCTCCACCCCTCCGCCGCGCCTTCCTCTCTGTCTCTCTCTTCCCCTCCCGCAGCCGAGGCTCCATTGGAGCAGAGATGGCCCGGGCGCTGGGGATGGCTCTGTGGCCTCTGCCCCAGGCGCTGGAGTGGCTCTGGTCGCAATATGGCGACGCCCAGGATGGGCAGAGCGTCGCCCCCTGGTGGGCAGAGCGTCACCCCTGGTGGGCGTGCCGGGTGGATCCCGGTCGGGCGCATGCGGGAGTCTGTCTGACTGTCTCTCCCTGTTTCCAGCTTCAGAAAAGAAAATGCAAAAAAACAAAAAAAACAAAAAAAAAAACAGTAGCTGTTATTACCCTTCTCATCATTTATTATCTGATTGATGCCAGACGCTGTGTCAACCACCTCTTCACATCTCAGTTAGGCCTTGAAATGGCTACATTAAGTCATTACTGCGGTTACACATGAGAAGTTAAATGGCTCCTCCAAGGTCCTGTGATTAAGAGATGGTGTCAGGATTTGTCTGACCCCAAAGCTGCTGCTCTTAATCCATGCGTAATATCTCTTTAGGAACTGGGCCTAGAAGGCATAGAGGGACCATAAGATGCCTTTACTAAAGGAGCTGTCCATGAGATCACTGAACACGTGGCCATTCACAGGGGCACCAACCCAGGGCTGACAACTGTCTCTTCAGAATCAGCTAGACAGTGACTTCTCAGTCAAGATGCTGGCTTGGTGAGAAGTGGTCCTCACCTGGTGCCTCCTAACATGGGTGCCTCTCGTTCTCACTTGCATCCTGGTTCAGGGCTGAGTAGGGCTCTACCACATGCCCCCAAGTGCCCAGTACTCTGGACCACTCTGCCCCAGAGCTTCCTTTCCAACCTACCCTCATGGTCCAGGCTGGCTGTTCCTCTCCTCCCTTACCACCTCTGCCCCCTTTCCCCTAATCAAAGCCTTCTCTGAACTCCAGGCCTGATGAGTTAATTCATGCTGAACAGCACTTAATGAGTGATAACAACTCCATATGTCCTACCCAAAGGGACTTGCATTTTAACTGGTCTGTGCCTTGATCCAGAGAAATAAAGGACTAATGGTGAAACTTCAGACACCAGGACCAGCCAGCAGACAAGATAACTGAGGCAGAGAAACCTGTCTGGCGTGGTTCAGGGGCTCAGTCCATCTTCACCACCGGGGCAGGTGCATCCTGCCCTGGCCCTTGTGGATGATGACAGCCTTGTCCTATGACATAGAAGAAGCCAGTCTGTGGCTTGAGTGATGCTCTTCTAAAGCAGGCAGAGGTTTTTTCACGTGGCAAGTGGGGCGAGCGAGGCAACTTGCTATAGCAACACGCTCTGGGATTCCAAACAGGATGACACAGAGAAGTGGTTCTGCCTCCGCAACTGGGGCTCACGGCTTCCTTCCCCAGCAGCATCCCTCAGCTGGGCCAGGCTGCCAGGAATCCTGACCCTCAAGATTTCTGTGGCCTGTTTCTTTGCAAATCGAGAGGACTAGGCCTCAGGAAGGCCATGGAAAAATCATAAAATGAACAAGTGGCTGCAGTCTGCAAAGAGCATTTCCATATGTTTGTTCTATCAGTCAGGACAGGCCAAGTGAGGCCAGAGGCCATGCCAGGGCTTCTGTGGGCTTTACATAAGTGGGGAAACTGAGGCTTTGGAAGGTAGAATCATTTCCTGTGATTTTTCCCAAGGTCACTGGGAACTCAGGGGCAGGTCTTCTGGCCAAAGATGACATTAGAAACCCAATTTACTACACCCATTAGAGAAACTTAAGGAGAAAGCAATGCTTCAGCCAAAGAAATGAAGTTCTAATGGTATCTATCCTATATCTACGGCAGGCAGGTAGGGCAAGATCATTGAAATCATTCTCTGTAGACCGCTGGGGGTGTCTCCAGTGTCCAGCATCCTCCCTCTCAGCCTGGCCTTTAGACCACCACCACCTCCCCTGCCAGGGAGAAGGCCACAAAGCAATGTCTGTCTCCCCTCCTTCTACTGGAACTGCTCTTTCATAGCCCCTGATGTTCGGCAATTGGTGGCAATCATAAAGTTTCATAAATAATTTATAGACAGAGCTCTTCTCTGAGTTTATTCACACCAGTTACCACACATGCAGGACCAGCTACATAAGCTGTGGGACCCAGGGAAAGATGAAAACACAGGGATCCTTGTTTAAAAATTATTAAGAACTTCAAGATGGCCACAGGGGAGCATTAAACCAAGCAGAGGCCCCGCTGAGTGTGGGGCCCCGAGCAACGGCAAACTATCAAGCTGACCTTGCTCATGTTGTTGTCCCCACAGGCCTGTAGTTTGGCAAAGAGTCACCATGATTCCACTTTACAGATGAAGAAACTGAGTGGCTTGTCCATTTGGTCAACATGTACTGAGCACCCACTATACGCCAGGCACCACCAGGTTCTGGGGATTCCACAGCCTCTGCCTCAGGAAACACGGGTGGTGCGGTGGGGGGGGGGGCATGAGGGCACAGACCGCACACAGACTGCAGGACTTGTGCAAAGTGCTGGTGTCCACAGATGCAGGGGTGTCCATGGAGCAGTTCAAGGGCACACAGAATTCAAAAGATGCTTCTGTCTCCACTTACTGCCCCAAGACCACTTTGAGAAGTTTGGGGGAGACCTTTGAGCATTTGACACTGGGCTCTGGAGGAGTCAGCTTGGTGAATGCAAGAAGCCACAACTTGAAGTTGCTGGCCTTTCTGCAGCTTCAGGTGTTTGTACTTCTGTGGTCCTGCTGGGAACACACTTAGCACTTCTAAGTAAGGGGTCAGTTCCTCCTCAGGTTCTTTTGCCTGCTCACCTGGGCCTCCCTTCTTGGTCTGTTGTGAAACTGCAGATGGTCAGTAAATGCAGTGTCCTCCAACCTGAATGAACAGAATGATGGTATAAAACAAACTCTCTGCCCAGGCCCCTCCCCAGACCGTGTCATCACTCTCCATAGTGGAGTCCAGCTTTGGTATTTTTTTTAAAGCTCTCCAATAATTCTAATGGGCAGCCAAGGATCACCAGTGTAATCTAAACCTAATCGCCAATCAAGCAAAGGAGAAAATGCCATCCAGGGAAAAGAAGCGATTTGCTCAGGGTCCCACACAATTAGTGACAAAGCCAAGATGTCACCAGGTCTCCTGACTCTCCGTTCTTCTGGTCCCCCCCCCCCCAGCCTGAAACTGCACAAGCGGGAGACACGACTTGGAGTCAGATTTGAGAAGGCTGAGAGCAAGGTAGAATTCGGGGGTAAATTTCCTGTGATTTTCCTAAGGTCACTGGGAACTCAGGGGCAGGTCTTCTGGCCAAAGGTGACATTAAGAACCCATCAGAGAAACTTAAAGAGAAAGCAATATTGAAGAGTTATTCGTTGGTGCCCCAGCCTGTGTCCCCGCAAAGCTATAAGCTATTGATCATTGTGTGGCCCCAAGTGGAAGACCCAGGGAAGACAAAGAGGGACTACAGGGACTGGTTTGGCACAGGATCCTGGTCAGAACTGCCCCCAGACAGATGGGGCAGCACAGGAGCTCGGGGGAAGGAGGTATCCAGCAGGGGGTGGACGAAGTCCATTAGGGTCATTCCAATTCCTTGATTCTGAGCCCTGCTGAAGGTGTTATGAGTGTTCAAGTGAAGGAAGCCCCCGACTGGGTGGGGAAGCAATGCTTCATCACAGAGAGAGAGGAGGCGGGCCTGGGGGCAGAGCTGGAGGGCCCTGGAAATTCTCTGTCTCCAGCCCAAACTCAGATATCATTGTGCCTCTAACCCCAATCTACCCCAGACCTTCCTCACAGAAGCCAGAGTGAGGCTAAAATACAGGCTGGGTTGTATAGTCAGTCCCCTGCTTAAAGCCTTCAATGGCTCCCTATTGCTATTGGGTTAAGTCCAGACTCTTTAATAGAGCTAACCAGACCCTGAAGGGGTAGTCCTGGCCTGCACTCAAGACTCACCTCTAGCAGCACCAAGGACGCCTGCACATCCCTACAGCACCCCCACTGGGCATCTTAGCTTCTCAAATGCACCAGCTTTCTCTAGCCTTCACTCATATTGTTTCCTATGTCCTATTCTACCTCCTTTCTCCGGGCTGCCTCTCACTTATTCGTCAGGTCTCCACCTGGGCACAACTTCTTCTTGAAAGCCTCACCTGACCCCCTTAACCAGATCTTGAAGCCCCACTTATGTGATCTCAAGATACCCATACCTCACCCACCAGCCAGTATTATAGTGGCCTGAACATCTTCCCCCACTGAACTGAGAGCAGAAGCCACATCTCCTGTGTCCCCAGCTCTAATACAATGTCAGACATAGTAAGTGCTCAATTAATAAATGTTGAATGAATGTAGGAACTGCCCATCCAAGTAGACAAAAAGACATTTAAAGGAAAGATAGATGTCTTAAATTTCTTTGCACACGCACCCCCCCCCAAGGGGTCCCTAGACAATAGACTGTATGAGCAGGCCCTGTGCTAGATGCTCTGGGGGATAAAAAACAAGAGGTAAGGCCCTGGCCGGTTGGCTCAGTGGTAGAGCGTCGGCCTAGCGTGCGGGGGACCCGGGTTCGATTCCCGGCCAGGGCACATAGTAGAAGCGCCCATTTGCTTCTCCACTCCCCCCCCCCCTTCCTCTCTGTCTCTCTCTTCCCCTCTTGCAGCCAAGGCTCCATTGGAGCAAAGATGGCTCGGGCACTGGGGATGGCTCCTTGGCCTCTTCCCCAGGCGCTAGAGTGGCTCTGGTCGTGGCAGAGCGAGGCCCTGGAGGGGCAGAGCATCGCTCCCGGTGGGCAGAGAGTCGCCCCTGGTGGGCGTGCTGGGTGGATCCCGGTCGGGCGCATGCGGGAGTCTGTCTGACTGTCTCTCCCCGTTTCCAGTTTCAGAAAAATACAAAAAAAAAAAAAAAAAAAAGATAAGAGGTAAGTCCTGTCCTTTAAGGATTTTATGGTTTAGTACAAGAGAAGATCCCTGGATAAATAACTCTAATACACAACTGTAAGAGAGCTCTAGATAAAAGACTCTGGAATTTGAGAGATGAGAAGGAGATTATTTGTAAGTGCAGGAAGGGTAGAGACCACATCTGGCCAATAGCCTGATGTCTGCTCTGCAGGATGCTGAGTATGTACTAGAGCAGTGATGGACAATCTTTTGAGCTTGGTGTGTCAAAATTCGCCCAAAAACCGAGCATAACTCGGGTGGTGTGTCACTTCGAGAAAAACGGCCTAACCGGAAGTCCTAGAACTAGACGCTCTGGGCCGGAGTTCTGTTGTTTTGGCCTACAGACCCCCAGCACAGAGTGTCTACACTACAGCAAATGTTTTATCCTTGGCTACTGCACCTGGCCATGCAGGAGCCGAGAATGAAACGTCCTTCTCGGCATGTGGCCCCCTACTTCTCCAGGATGCAGCCGCATGCAGCCACGTGTCATCGAAAATGGCTACACGTGTTAGTGCTGACACGAGTGTCATAGGTTCGCCATCACGGTGCTAGGGGGAGCTACCAGAAAGGACAGAGGGCCGAGACTGCTGAGGAAGGACCCAAACACCAACTCGGGTATTCGGATTTAGCAAATGCGGAGCCACTGAAGGTTTTTGAGGGAGGTTAGTGGCATGTTCCAGTCTGTGTTTGGAAAAGCTCCAGGGTGGTGGGGTGTGGACACCACAGGAAAACAACTGAGAGCAGGTGGAATGATAAGACGGGCACTGCAGTGACCCAGGTTGGAGGCCACCAGAGCCTGAAGTGAAGGTGGCGAGCTAAAAGAGAAGGGACACTGTGAGGGACAGAACGGAGCAGGGCCTGGTCACCAGGGAAGGAAAGGTGTCAGGAGGCCCAAGGGCAGTGCCACTGACCTGAGGATGAGGAGGTTTGAGGAGGGGAAGTTGAGTCAGCCTGGATATGTTCATTTTGCAGGGTTCTTGGGGCAAGTGGAGGTAGCCCTCCGGCAGCTGGAAATGTTGACCAGAGCTTGGAAGTGAGCCTGTCACATATGTGTGGCTTGGTGGCATGCAGACCTGAGTGAGAGGGAGCGCCCCAGCCTGGGGCCTCCTGTCCCTCCATCCCCTTTCCAGTCTCAGAAGCAGTGATTCATGCCCCAAACTTAAAGAAAACCCGGGTTCTCATTTTAAAAGCCTTTCAGAGCAGAAGAAACCAGGGCGAAGGCCAGGCCAGACCACAAGCCAAACATCAGCTGTGGAATGTGCTTGCTGCTGGTGGCGAGGCCAGCTGGGGCAGAGGCTCTGGCAGGCTCCGCAGGAGACTCCCCGGTTGTTCGGAATGTGTTGAAACCATCACCAAGATTGTCCCTGCTCTTTTCTCTCTTTTCAGTGTGGATTTATCTACCTATGTTCTCACACATCTTAAAACTAGCCCCTCCTACCCCCCACCCTAGCCTGTCAGGTCCACTGATCCCACATCACACTTGCTGTGAAAGCTCTAGTCTGCCATTCATTCTCCCACCCCTGCTAGGCCTGGAGGACTGTGACCAGGAGCAGGCAGGAAGCTGGGGGCCACGATGGGGGGGGCACCCAGAATGACTCCTACAGCTTGTGGCAGCAGTCACCTAACTGATCCCCTTGCATCTGCCCTGTCCCCTTGGGGTCTTCCACCCAGTAGCCAGAGGGGTGCTGGTCATATTATGCCCTGTCCTTGCTCTGCTCCACACCCTCTAGGACTCCGCTGCCCACTCTGAATAGGAGGTCTGTGTCACCTAGCTCCCTCTGCCTTCCTGACCTCATCCCCTACGGCCCCACTTGCTCATTCTGTTCCACCCGCAGCTTCCAGAATATTCTCCAAACATATCAGGCACCTTGGACTTTGCACGTGCTATGCCTGGAACGCTCTTCACTGAAGAGCCTCTCTCACTTCCTTCAGGTCTTTACTCCAGCGCCTCCATCTCATGGAGACCTTTCTGGCACCCTTACCAAAAATGTCAGCCTCCCTTTGCTTTTGTCCTGCTGAGGTATTTCTCATGGTCTGGCATTATTACCTCTTTATTTATTCACCTTATTTATTGGCTGTTTCCCCCAACAAAATGTAACCAGGAGAGCAAAGATTCTTGTGTGTTGTGTTTACTTATGTATCCCAGGGTCCAGAGCAGTGCCAAAGCATCTAGTAATAAATAGTTGTGGAATGAATTAATTAGTCGGTGAAAATCTCACCCAGCGGGGCCTGCAACAGCCGGAGATACCACTGATGAATCCCCTCTGAGGTTAGCATTACCCTCTCTCCAGTCACCTTTCCCGAGACGCCATCCCCCTCAGTGGGCACGCATTTGGTCCTGACACTCCTGGCTTTTTTCCCAGACCCGTAGAGGCTAGTGACAGTTGCAGGTGTACAGGGCAAGGAGGGCTGCTGAGGGGGAGGAGGGGCTGCTGAAGGGAAGAGGGCCTTAAAGGGGGCACACCGGGTCCCAGCAGCAGCCCAGGCTGCCCCAGCTAGCCCTACACTGTTATTTACTGTGACTCAGAAACACAAGGAGATGTGGGAAGGGCCTTGTTTTACACAGTGCAGACCTAGGTATATACTGGGACTTCCCAGGAAACAAGAGGAGTGGAGCAGAAAATGCCTTGTTTCCCACAAAAGGGTAGTGATTCAGACATATCCATGTACCGAAGAACACAGCCTTGTCATTTAGTGCCCCAGAAGGAGCTGGCAGTGCCCAGAAAAGATGGCAGGAGCTGAACAGTAGCCCCAGGTTATGATCCAATCCCTGGGAACCATCAGACCAAAATCTGCCCTGGTGGCTTGGGAGATGCCAAGAAACCCATTGTACAAGTAGAGAGACTGAGCCGGAGCCCAACGAGGTTCATATGAGGGTCATGTTCCACTGACCTGGCATTTGAATACTGGCCCTGAAACTTATAACCTTGGGCAGGTCACTTCCTGTCTTTGAAATGTGTAATTTAAATGATAGTATCTATCTTGTAGTACCAGTATGAAAAATTAGAGATAATACTGATCACCACACAAATTGTCTGGCAAGGATGAGAGGCTCAACAAATGTTTATTTATTGCATTTAGCAACAGTGATACTTGCTAACGTTCCCCGAGGGCTTCCTTGCATCAGGCTTTGTTCTAAGCGCTCATCTCCTCGATAACCCTGTAAGAGGGTATTATTTCCCTCACTTTAAGGAGGAGGACCTGTGGTATATAGAAGTTAAGTAACTTATGCAAGATCACTTAGGTGATAGAGTCACAGACTGGGATTTGAACCCAGGCATTCTGACTCCAGAGACTGCAATTCCGAGAGGTTATGTGATTTGCCCAAGGTCACACGGCTGACGCTAAACACCTGAGCCAGAATCCAGATCCAGGCTTGGTCATCTTGAAAGCCTGCCTTCTGCCCTGGCCGGTTGGCTCAGCGGTAGAGCGTCGGCCTAGCGTGCGGAGGACCCGGGTTCGATTCCCGGCCAGGGCACACAGGAGAAGCGCCCATTTGCTTCTCCACCCCTCCGCCGCGCTTTCCTCTCTGTCTCTCTTCCCCTCCCGCAGCCAAGGCTCCATTGGAGCAAAGATGGCCCAGGCGCTGGGGATGGCTCTGTGGCCTCTGCCTCAGGCGCTAGAGTGGCTCTGGTCGCAACATGGCGACGCCCAGGATGGGCAGAGCATCGCCCCCTGGTGGGCAGAGCGTCGCCCCTGGTGGGCGTGCCGGGTGGATCCCGGTCGGGCGCATGCGGGAGTCTGTCTGACTGTCTCTCCCTGTTTCCAGCTTCTAAAAACGAATAATAAAAAATAAAAAAAATAAAAAAATAAAAAAATAAAAGAAAGCCTGCCTTCTCTCCTGCTTTTCATGCAAGATCTACACAGCTTTAGACATATCTATGGAACACACTAACTGCTTTCATTTAATAATTCTCTCTAAATTGACTTCAACTCAACTGTCTCAACCTCTTCCTAAGCAATCATTATTGTGAAGTCTAAGTTTTGATTGGTTTGTAATGTTTTCATATCCATTAAGTAAACACATAGTTGTCAAGTTTTAATGTTCACTCTTGTCCCACCTAAACTCTTCTCACCCATCATGCCATGGGGGATGCTGGGTCACAGTGTATAGTCCTAAGGAAGGACAGACATCCTCATCCCTAGTCTCCCAGAACTGGAGTGAGAGGAGCTCAGGTTTGACTGTGGATTTTTCATAAATCAGATCTAAACTCCATCCACCTGCATGACATGATTTCTTAGCTGCCCTCTCTCTCCTTAGAGCAGGCGTCCCCAAACTACGGCCCGCGGGCCGCATGCAGCCCCCTGAGGCCATTTATCCAGCCCCCCACCGCACTTCCGGAAGGGCCACCTCTTTCATTGGTGGTCAGTGAGAGGAGCACTGTATGTGGTGGCCCTCCAACGGTCTGAGGGACAGTGAACTGGCCCTCTGTGTAAAAAGTTTGGGGACCCCTGCTAGAGGTTCAACCAAGGCCTCTGCAAGTGCCACTACCCCCTTGGCACTCGCTGGAAGGGACCCAGAGAAGTTGACAGGCGTCCAGGCAACAGCACTGGCCACTCTCTCTCATGCACAGTTCACCAGGGTGAGGCCCAGGAGAGCGCTTTCCCGCTGCCTGCTAGCCGAGTCCCAGACTGCTTCTGCAGTGCTGCTTGGCTTGGCAGCAGCCCCGCTAAACTGGTTTCATTGCTAATAGGGGCCAGCCAGGGAAGACAGGTCTGCCCAGAGATCCCCACTCATGAGGGCAGAAGGAGCTTTTATGTGGAACCAAAGGCCCAGATGAAAGCTTTGATGAGCATGGGTCTGGTCTAGAGTTACTGGGGTAGGATAGAGAGGGATGTTGTGGTGGAGCGAGGAACCACAAGTCTGTTGCCCCCATGAAAGAAGAGGAAACCCCTAACTCTCTCCCTAATAAAATGTCTTTAGTGGATATAAGTTAAAGTGCAGAGGAACTTTTTGCTTTTTCTAGGCCCTAGAAGCTCTAGAAAGACCTCTTTTTCCAGGAAGCCCTCCTGGACCAGGAGCAAAGAAATGGGCATATTTCTGTGGGCCGCTCCATTTTATCACAAGCACCCCTACTCTCCATAAGGCTGTCTGAGCCCTTGGGCGGTGGGCACTGTTCACTTGGCTTCCCTCTTACTTTCTCCCCCTCTATGGAACATCACACAGTCCTGCCCTACCTCCCACACACGTCCCTTCTAAGGTCTGACACTGCCTCGGGCAGTTCACACCAGCCAGAACCCCGTCCTCTTCAGAGCCTGGTTCTGCTCAGCTTGCTGGGCCATAAAATAGCTATAAAGTAATTCACATAGGGGGTTTCAAGGCTGACAGAATATTAGAGTGACCCTACTCCTTATTGATTTTTTTAGGAATGGCTGCGTAAAACCAGCCGTGACCTAGCCCAGATGGATCAATCTGAGCTAACCCTTAAAGTTACAGATGTGGAAACCTAAGCCTGGTGCTTGACGACGTCTTTCACCAGCTGGACCCTCCAAGCCTAGGCTGATGAAAAAACCCTGGGCTGCAGATGACAATCTCTGAGTCAAGTTCAGGCTCTATTACTAAATTTGAGTGAACCATATATCTTCTTAAGATATCTATTTCATCATTTCTAAAATAAATGTGTCACCTTCCTGACTCCAAAAGCTCTTTGGGGCTATGCTCCCATGAACATTTCCTGAGCGAGAACCTAGAATCTGACTCTAAAGGCACTTGTAACATGAGAAAGAAGTTGACAACAGGGACTCTATTTTAAAGTAACTTTATCTAGCACATAAACGGGCCCAGTGCATGGTTGGCCCTTTCTCATCCACAGGTCCATGAGGAGTCCTGGTCCTCAGTACCAGGTATCTGCCAGGGAGCGGACTTGGGACCTGAACATCCTAGACAAGTGGCCACCTGTGGCTTGCGTCCCTGCAATGACCGAAATCTCACAAGGCAGACCTTTTGTTTTCCAGCAAAGACAGATCAAGTCATGAGCCCTTGCCTCTTCTAAGGACCTAAAATTGGCAGTAGACATTTGGGATAGTTTTGAAACCATGAGTAACTGCCGTACACCAAAGACTGAAGAGCTTCTGCATAGCCCTTATGGAACCAAAACACTTCCACTACCCAGTATCCTCCATCCCCACCAAGCCTAGCCAATAGCATGCAGCTTAACTCAGGCTCTGGTGGGTCTTTGTTGAGCTCTGTGCAGCCAGAGAACTTTGCAGACGGGTGTGGGTGTATTCACTGTAGGGCGGACCCTGTAGGCTTGGAAGGGAAGGGCCCCCACAATTCCTTTTTTTAGTTTGCATTCAAAAACCAGGGGCAGACAGGCGCAGCCATTCTGCAGGTCCTCACTGCCCTAGTTCCTCTCCTCCGAGGGAAAGCCCTGCCACTAATTGCATATGCTGAGCCTTGTCTTGCTCTTACTTTTCCCAAACACTCCCTGGCATGGGGCTAACCCCGGATGCACAGGGCTCTTGATCCACACACCCATGACAAGCAGAAAATAATCTTAGGAGTTGGGAAACCAAACCCAAGCTGTCTGAGCTCTTTGAGCTGGTTAGTATGTCAGGAAAGGGAGGGACACATTGTCCAATTCGGCTCCCTTTGAAATGGCCCGTGGCCAGGATCAGAGTGGGAAGAGCTGCCACGTACAGCTATACAGGCTGCACACCACAGAACTCAATCAGCCTCCGGGTCAACAGCACCCTCTGCAGTTGTGCAATATAGTGCAGCGACCCTAGGAGTCAGAGGTAAAGAAAATGGTAACAGGGTGCATAAAGTGGCTTCATTAAATCTTATACAGGGACTTAGAGATTGAGCATCTAGACCAGTGCGTTTTTTTTTTATAGTTAAGGAAACAGGTCCAGGAAGAGAAAAAAACTGCTCTTAAGTCATAAAACAAGTCAGAAGCCATGGATTAGAACCAGGGCTTCTGAAGCCAAAGTCAGAATTCTAACTTCCCTCCCTTCCTGAGGCTTAGAGTACCACAATCCCTTCAACTCCTTGTTGGAAAGTTAGTGTGTGAAGCTCCAGAGCCCAGAATGCTTCCGTTCATTTAGAAAATTCTTTTAACAAATTCTTTTAAGCACACTCACCTGTTGTGTGCTAGGTGTTGTTCTATCAATAGATGCCAACAATAATGTAGGGAGACAGACAGATACAGTCCCTTCCAGAGTTCTGGTAAATGTTTAACAACCCATTCTGGTTCTTAGAGTGGGGAGAGTCCTTTTATGTAACATTTGCCAATTACCGTGGTGTAAATCCTTCCAACAGGGTTAATTTTAAGCCACCAGCATGACATCACTGAATGGGAAGAATGTACACAGTCAGCTCTGAGCAGGTCCAGCACCTCACTGGTCCCTTCCCTTGGGTCTTAAGCTTCAGTGGGAGGGGAGGCAGTGTCCAAGTAAGCAAGTAGCTTATCATCATCTATAATTATCTTTCACTGTAAAAGAAATAAAGAAGATGCTTTGAGAGAGAATAATGGGTTCTCCATAGCACAGTAAGGAAAGATTTCTCAGCGGCCACGACATTAAAACTGGAGGTTGAGAAGGGGGCGGCTGAACAAAGATCTTGGGGAAGAGCATTCAGGCAGAGGGCCTCGAGGTGGGAAGAGCTTGGTGCGTTGGAGGAGCAGGTGGAAAGGCAGGGCGGCTGGAGGAAGAAAGGCATGCAGGTCATGGCACAAGAGCAGGCAGATCCTGCGGGGCCTGGTGGGCCCTGGGTAAGGGACTGGAATCTACCCTAAATGCAGTGGTAGGACCCCAGAGCGTTTTTAAGCAAGAAAGTGCCAGGATCTGATTGGCATTTTTAAAAGATCACTCTGGTTGCTGTGAAGAGCATAACTTGTCGCTGAGCAGAAATAGAAATGAGGGACCAGTTAGAAGGCTCTTACAAAAGCCCAGGCACAAAAAGATGAAAAGGACCTGGTCTGGTGCTACCAGAAGAAATAGAGAAGAGTGGACACACTTGAGAGGAACTGAGGGGGTAGAACCTGCAGGATTTGTAGGAGGTGAAGGGAAATCCTGGGGCATGGCATTCATGCTCCCGAGTTGAGCAATCAGGAGGGTGGCGATGCTGAGACAGGGAGGCTTGGGGGAAAGGCAGCAGGGAAGGGAGAATCTAGGAGCCTTTCTGGTCTTACGCAGTGTGAGATGCTACGAGATGTCCAAGTAAAAATGTCCTATGTGAAAGTTTCTATAGGCAGCTGGGCATTGATCGTGGGGCTCAGAGGGCTGGTCTGGGCTGAGGGGGTGTGATCAGGGTTCTCGGGAGCCTGGCCCACCTGGAAGTGAGTAGTGGAAAGCAGCAGTCCATGGCTGCTGGGTCACATCTCTTGGATCCAGTTTTCCACACAGCTTGAAGTCTGTGCTTGGGGGGTGGGGTTGGGTCTGGCTGATCAAGACTTTACTGCACATTAAATGAACTTACAACACAAAGATTCATAATATCGATATTAATATGTTTCCATATTCTTCATGGAAGCTCTTGAAAGCTTATGGAAAGAGGTCCATTTTGATCACTTTCCCTACTTGGAAAAAAAGATTAAATGATGTAAGGCAGAAAAATACACTGGCTTCTCATAAACTTGTGAGTCTTAATCCTGAAGGAGGTGGCTCGTCTGTTCTCTGAAGGCATGAGGTGGTTGTCCCAGGCTGGGAGCAAAAACAATGTTAATGACAACAAATTTCAACCTGGTGTTTGCTGTTTTCAATTTTTAGGCCTGTTTTCCATGAGCTAGACATCTGCTTAAACAGCACATTGGTGAACATCTGATTTCTTTAAAAAACTGAAAGGGAGCCCTTGCTCTCTCCAACACTTGCTCCTCCTTCCCTCTCCCCTCTTGGAAGGCTTATGTGAGTGTCCCTCTTTCGGCCGGCACCCCAGCGTGCCCCTGCAGGCATTAGGGCTCCTCCATAACCCCCAGCAGTGGGGCCCTTCCCGCTCCATCAGGCTGCTCAGCTCAGGTCTGTGTGTTTCTGATTTAGGGAATTCTTCCTTAGATACTGCTACAAAGGCTTCGGAGAGTTGAGGGGACATTGTGATAAAATCACTCGTTAGCCAGCATTTGTTTATCTAGTACCAAGTAAGACACTGAGGGAGCAGATTTGATTTTTTTTTTCTTCTATGTGGGATGGTTGATCTTGAGCCTGCGCGGAGCAAGCTGGCCCCAGACCTCTCAAGTCCACATTTCTTTGCCGCCTCCAATTCTTACATGTCCAAAGACAGGGAACGATAGACATGCCTTTGTAGGAGGATTTTTTTTTTTTTAAATGAAACACGAAGCTGAAGAAAGGTAAGCTGGCAGGGCTGGAGGGCTCCAAGGTGGTCAGCAGCCAGCGTGTATCACAAGGCATGGCAGAGCCTGGCTGGAGAAAGCGGGGGGTGAATGCACAGGGCCTTGGGTAAAGAGAAGAGGGCCTGTAACCTATCTGCTTAAGTCGTTCTTGGAGGATATCTAGTTAATTCAATAAGCTCATCCGTGCTCATTCATTCATTCATGGGTTTGTTCAGCCAGCACTGTAGGGAGCCTGCTATGTTCCAAACACTGGGCAGGCAGGGCACAGAGATAAAAAGGGACAGAACCCCTCGGCTTAGGTAATGTAGCCTCTCTTCTCACACCCAGGAGAAGGTTGGTATAGGGGTTACAATGTTTCACCTGAAGGACAGCTACACAGATAAGAACTATACCTGGTCCAGCTGGGCGGGGGGGGGGGGGGGGCAAAAACTTTGGGCCTGAGTAGAGGGTCTGATCTGACCCCACCAAGGAGAGCTCTCAGCTGCCCTGGACACCCTCTCACAGACACACCTAGCCCCAAGGGGCACTGAAAAGGGGTTAAGGATGTGTTGCCTGGAAGAGACAGGATGAGGCCCCCACACCTGGGCCACAGGCTAGTCAGTCTTAGAGCCTCTGTTTCCTCTCCTTTTCAGTGGAGATAGAAAGCCCTAATCCCACCTGACCAAATGGTGGCACAGTGGATAGAGATTGGGATGCGGAGGACCCAGGTTCGAAACCCTGAGGTCGCTGGCTTGAGTGCTGGCTCATCTGGCTTGAGCATGAACTTACCAGCTTGAGTCTGGGGTCACTGGCATGAGTGTGGGATCATAGACATGACCCCACAGTAGCTGGCTTGAGCTTATAGGTCACTGGCTTGAGCCCAAGGTCGCTGGCTTGAACAAGGGGTCACTAGCTCTGCTGAAGTCCCCCAGTCAAGGCACATGTGAGAAAGCAATCGATGAACAACTGAGGTGCTACAATGAAGAATTGATGCTTCTCATCTCTCCTTTCCTGTCTGTCTGTCCCTCTCTCTCTCTCTGACTCTCTCTGCCTCTGTCACACACACAAAAAAAAGCCCTAATCCTTTGTTGAAATGAAATGAAATACTGTACTGAAGCAGCTGGGTCCCCAGGAGGTTTGGGAAAGGAGTGGAGTGAGAGTGCTCACTGCCCGGGACCGTGGGGGGCTGATCCCCGCTCTCACTGTGTCCCAGCAACTAGAAGACCTTGGCCATGGCGGGTAACCTTCCTAAGCCTCCATTCCCATTGGTTCAAGAGACCCAGCCCTTAGTGTGTGTGTTTACTGTGAGCCTGTTGACCGCCTAACACTAGGCACCAAGGGGATGCAGGCACAGGACATGGCATGGGTCCTGTCCCCCAAACTCTCCACCTTGGATGGGAAGGGGTGTCAGGAGGCAGGGCAGTCAGGTAGGGGCCCAGGATGGGATGGGGATGAGGTGGGTAGAGTGACAGGGCACGTGGGACATGCATGGGGCCCTGCTGACAGGTGGTGCAGAATAGGGGCCAACAGTAGAAGAGGCAGCAGGCAGAGGGAACTGAGAGCACAGGCATGGAGGGGGAGGCAGTGTTCCTCCCGTGCAGACAGTGGGTTAGAGGCTGCCTGGAGAGACCTCACGAGATCATAACTACAAACACTCTTTCCCAGTTAACACCCCTGTACACGTGTGAGGGCTTCCTCGGGCCTCAGGTCTCAGAGAGCAAGTGGAACCTAGAACTCACCTAGAGACGGTGTCTGCGCCCTCATTGTATGCACGAGGAAGCTTTCTGATTCTGACGTGCTCTTCTTCACATTTGTAACATTAGGAGGACATAAAGGTTCATATTGTTCTGGGGCTTTTCCTCCTGGGGAAGTCAGCATATGCCACAGGCACCCACGAAACAGTTGCTGGTGTACTCAGAACAGCAGTGGGTGTGGGCTGGAGACACACTGGTTCCCCAATGAGATAATTTTCCTGAAACATTGCCGAAGAAACGAGTGTGTGCTCATGCCATGGGGAGGGTGACGCCTTTCCATGGAAGCCTCCAAACCGATTCCTTCTCCCATCTCCCTTCTCTATCCAGCCTGGGGTACAGCTGGTCCTTCAGATGGAAGGCACCTCCATCCCCGAAACCCTCTCCTTTCCCTAAACTCCTCCTGTTGTTACCCCTCCCATCCTGTCCACTCCATCTAATCCCTTGGCCATGCATGCGCAAGCACGCAGGCACACACACAGTGAGCCAAATTCTGACCTGCAGGAGGCCGGGAAGCCACGGACAGGAAGATCCGTGCAGACACATGGTTGTATCCAACAGAGGGAAGGGACAGGAAGGATGGTGGTCAGCTGGTGATCTCGGTGGTTGGATGAATGTGAAGCAGGGTGGACTCCATGGTGTTTCTTTCAGAGAAAAAGGCAGCGGGATAATGACCAGTTAGCACAGAGGCACGAACTGACATCCAGAAGGGTAGTCATTTTGTAAAGAAGTAAGACACTGATGAATTGATTAGAGAAGCTAGAAAACAGGGTGGTCTTTGGCAGAGTAAAGAGAAGGGACTGTCCCTCTTGGAAAGACCCAAGTTGGGGCGAGTTTGCTTGGAAGCACAGAGGGACATCAAGGCCTAATGGTAAGAACTAGCTTGGTGTCACAGCCCTCAATTCTGGCAGGGGGTAGTTTCAGCTGAATGCTGAGCCACTGGGGGCAGGCACAGGGGTGTCATAGCTCATCTTCATAAGTGGCCTGAAGCTGAGGGGCACTTGTGTTGGACCCCAGTGCTGGAAGGGGGGAGGGGTGGCCTCAGTCCTGAAAGCCCATTGGATAGAGACCTGTAGGGACAGTGGCCATTTGTGTGCTCCTCCCCTCCCAAAGGAGATGGATTTGAGAATGAATACAGAAAAGAGGGGCAGAGAAACCCAGGACATCCCTAAGGTCTTTAGACCACTTGCTCCTCATTTTCTAAAGGGGAAACTGAGGCCCAGAGAGAAACACTATATGTTCAAGGTTCCACCAGACCCTCTGGCAGAACCCAGGGGGAATCCAGGTCCCCTGCCACACAACCTTGTCTCTAAGCCACAACAGTCTTAGCCCTCAGGGGCTGGAGGGGGGGCATGATATTCCCATGTCCCCTTTTCTGCGTCCTTGAACCAGCTATCCTAAAGTCAGAAGTCCATCCTCTGGCCTTTGACTTTATTAATGGTCCTCTAGCCATTTCTCTCCACTGAGGGGAGCATTACTTCCATTCCCAGAAGATTCTAGGGAGAGAGAAGGCTCTGTCACTCTGAGGTCACATGGCCATGTACTCAAGGAGTCAGTGCACACAGCCTGGCGTCCACTATTTTTTAAATAAGAGTGGTCTGAAGGAGCCCTGGCCAGTTGGCTCAGTGGTGGAGCGTCGACCCAGCGTGTGGATGTCCCGGGTTCGATTTCTGGCCCAGGCACACAGGAGAAATACCCATCTGCTTCTCCACCCTTCCCCTTTTTGCTTTTCTCTCTATCTCTATCTCTCCCTTCTCCTTTCCTCAAGCAGCCATGACTCAATTGGAGTGAGTTGGCCCCAGGCACTGAGGATGGCTCCATGGCCTCCACTTCAGGTGCTAAAAAAATGGCCTTAGGCCCTGGCCGGTTGGCTCAGCGGTAGAGCGTCGGCCTAGCGTGCGGAGGACCCGGGTTCGATTCCCGGCCAGGGCACACAGGAGAAGCACCCATTTGCTTCTCCACCCCTCCGCCGCGCTTTCCTCTCTGTCTCTCTCTTCCCCTCCCGCAGCCAAGGCTCCATTGGAGCAAAGATGGCCCGGGCGCTGGGCATGGCTCTGTGGCCTCTGCCTCAGGCGCTAGAGTGGCTCTGGTCGCAATATGGCGATGCCCAGGATGGGCAGAGCATCGCCCCCTGGGGGGCAGAGCACCGCCCCTGGTGGGCGTGCCGGGTGGATCCCGGTCGGGCGCATGCGGGAGTCTGTCTGACTGTCTCTCCCTGTTTCCAGCTTCAGAAAAATGAAAAAAAAACAAAAACAAAAAAAAAAATGGCCTTAGTTGCAATGGAGCAATGGCCCCAGATGGGCAGAGCATCGCCCCCTAGTGGATTTGCTGGGTAGATTCCAGTTGGGGCGCATGCGTGAGTCTGTCTCTGCCTCACCTCCTTTGACTAAAAAGAAAAGTAACGAGTGATCTGAAAGGAACTGTGGTGTCCCTGCCCACTTGCTTTAAATCCTGCTGAGGTCTTAGTAGTACAGTCTGGCTCCCGGACAGAGCTGGGCTTTCTTGGGAAAGTGACCACATTGCCTGGATCCCCATGAAAACCTCCATCCCTCTGACATCTGGGGGTGCCTAGCACCACAGTCAGGAAAGCAGGGCTCTGGGGCTAGTTCTCCCTGGTTCAAACAGAGAGGAAACTGGACCTGGATAATGCAGAGTATTAGATGGTGATGCTTTTCTTCCCTTTGGCTCAGGAATGCAAAATATGATCACTGTTGCCTGGAGAGTTCCCTTCCTAAATGTGTTTGGCTCCCGCCACCATTAAGATGGGTTTGCATTCCTCCACATGGCTTGGCCTCCAACTCTAAACTGTTTGCTGAGACTCCAGACGGATGTTTACATGCCAACAACTGGAAGTTGGCTGTGCGTTTGCCCAGGAGAACCTTTCAGACGTGTGCTGGGGCTGGGCCTTGGATGCCAGCGAGCTTGAACCCTCTCATTTTACAGATGAGGAAACTGAGACTCCATCTGGAGAGGTGGCATCATGTGACTCTCCATGGACACATGGCCAAGTTAGTGGCAAAGCTGAGATTAGAACCCAGATCACCCTGCCCTGGTACAACCTTCTCTCAGCTTCACTTCAGGTTCTGGTGGCTTGCAAACATGCCTGTTGACCCACCCATGCCACGTGCATGCAGTTTACGAAGACCATAAGTCATGTCTTATCTGACTGCATGTCCCCACTGGCCAGCATGGAACTGGAGCCTCACAGACCCAAATGGATAGTTACTGAATCGAAGAACTGGAGAGGAGGGTTGGACCAGAGGGGCGATGAATAAAGGTGGGCGTGAGGAAAAGCTAGTGGCCTTGGACAAATCACCACCCCTCTCCTAGCCTTAGTTCTTTCACTTATAACAGGGTCTTAAACCCGATTGAGTGATTCTCAAACTATGTTCCAGGACCCCTTAGTGTTCCCAGGAAGTATCTTAGCACTGCCACTGGGGATGTGGGGCTGCTCCTTGGCCCCTATCCCTAACCCCAACCTCAACTTTTTGTGTCTGCTTTTCATATATAGATTTTGTACCTACAGATGGAGTTCATTGCAGAAAATTAAAGTTTGGAGACCCCTAGACCATTTGATCTTTAAACTCCTTAATTACTCTTAAAATCCTAATAAGTTACCTTTCCCTAATAACAGATGTGCTACATACCACCTTTGACCCAGTGGTTAATGTCTGGGATGGGGACAGGAGTGGGGAGGGGGGTGCAGGAAGTTCATGTCCCCTGCTTATTGGGAGGAGAGAAAATGAGGTAGTGGAGGGCCCTCATTCTATGGAAGCTCTATTGCTACACAGAGCCTGCTCCTGAGCCAAGAATCGATGCCGGGGGTCTGTCTGTATGCCTGTGCTCTGTGTCTGCCATTCTGTGTCTGAGTGAAGCAGGACGGCTCAGCGCTAAGGCTCAGTGTGTGGCTCAGGTAGGAGAGGTCATGACCTGCTGGCTGGGCCACACTGCTCCCTGACTGGCCAGGTCCAGGCCCAGCCCCGCCTCACGTTGGGTTTTCCCATGAGCTCTTGAGCAACAGAAATGCCCGGTCCCCACAGACCCCCCAGCCCCCAGTCCCCCTTCTTCTTTCGTCTTCGTCCAGTCACTGTGAAATTGTTTCTCCTTCTTTCCAATTGTCCGTCATTTAAGAGCTAGACTGTATCAGTTACCAAATGCTATCTATAATAATGCTGTATAATAAATAATTCTCCTAAATCTGACTGACAAACAATAATTATTTAATTCGCCTGTCTGCGGGCAGCTGGGCGTAGCTGACCCAAACTAAGGTCAACTGAGTGGCTCCGCTGGTCTCACGTGTCTGGGGACTTGTGAGTCCCGGCTGGGTTTGGCTAGCGCAACTCGGCTGGGGCAGCTCCGCTCCACATGTCCCTCATCCTTCTCCCGGGAGGCGTGGGCAAGCCTGAGCAAGTACTTCTCGCATTAACGTCAGAAGTGCAGGTGAGCAAGCAGGAGCAGACCAGGCTGTCCTAAGTCCTCAGCCAAGAACTTTCATTTCTGCCACAAACGGCCCAGCCCAGAGCCAAGTAGGAATGGGGAGGATCTACTCTGCGCCTTTAGTGAGAGCTGCAGAGTCACGTGGCAAAGGGTGTGGGTACAGAGGAGCGAAGAAACTGGACAATCAATGCAATCTGGAGAGGGACCCCGACTTCATATCCCAGCTCTGTCACCTACTCCTTATGTGACATGGGGCAAGTTGCAGAAACTGTGCCTCAGTTCCCTCACTTCAAAAATGGGAAACATCATAATACTTATTTCATAGGACCATCGTGAGGAGTAAATGAGTTAATACACGTGACTGTCTTGTACGTGATGCTTAACAGTGTTAGTTGTTGGTAGGCAGAGCTGAGTTTGCTCCTTGAATTCAACACTTAATTTTACTGTGTCCCAAACCCTATAATGGGAATGAAGAGATCCATGAAATCCAGTCCTGGTCCTCACACTGATCGGAGGCCTGGGATGGGGAGAAGATGGATGAAATCCACTCCACTTGTGTGTAGGTTTAACTTCAGCACTTAACAGGAATTCACTAAACCCCTCAGGAGTGGAGGTACAGGCAGAGAAATGCTCACAGTGCAGGGTGACTTATCTGTCACCCAAGCAGCTCCCTGCAGGGGAGGGGCTGTACTATTCTCTAGCCACAGGGACCCCCCCCCCAGGGCAGGGCCCAGCCCCCACTCCCCTGAGAGCATCCTGGGGAAGTGCAAAGTTACTAGGTCTCCTAGGAGGGCAGCAGCCCCCAAAGGCAAGATCCCACTTCTCCCCAGAGGCAGAGGGCTCCCTGAGCTGAGACCACCCCCTCTCCAGGGGAGACCCCCCCCCCCACTGGCTAGGAGCTACTCTGATGAAGTAGGACCACTTTCTCCTTTCTCTCTGTCTCTTCTCCCATATATCACTAGTGCCTATTGCAGGGGCCTAGACTAGGCTCTCGGGCCTCATCAGCAATGCTCCCAACCCCACCTGTCTTTGCAACAATGTCCTCAGGGCAGGAGAGCTGCTGGGGGCAGCAAGGGCCACCACCTTTTGTAATTTGCTCAGGCAGAGGGATGGCAATGCAGTCAATGTATCTAAAGCTCGTTCTGCCTCACTCTGGAATGTTCTCACTCTTCCTCCATAGCAGCAGGAGGTCCACTTTACCATTTCCTGTTGCTTGCTTAGCCAGTTTCAGGGTTTTTGCTCCCCTCCCCCCTTTTGTGATTTGCTTTTAGATGTGAAGATTCTTGGGAAGAGGGAGAAAGTAGCAGAGTTTGGGTTATATTCCAGCCTCCCTCACTCCCACCCCAGGGCCAAACGTCCAAGGAAAATGAAGCTTTTGCTTACACAGGTGCGTCTGCAGCAGAGAGCTGAGCCCAAAGAACCAGCGAGGCCTGGCTGGCCGCAGGCTGCGGGGCTGTTCCCACGTAGCCTCCCCCCCCCCCCCCCCCCCCCCCGTGGCTTCCCCTTGCTGTTAGCGCAAGTCTGGTGCTCCATCCAGACTGCCAAGGCTCTCAGGACTCGGGCTGGCCTTTCTGGCAGACCTTGGTGTGATCACTGCGCTAGTGAGCAGGATCTGAGGCTGTGGGACCCAGGACCGGGAGTTTGTAAGAAGGAAGGGGGGGGGGGAGCACAAGCCTAGGTGAGACCTCCGCAGTGAGGAACTCAGTGGCTGAAGGGGTGGGAGCTGAAAGCCAGGAAGCCCTGTTGGTGGCGGGCAGCACTGATGGGACCTCAGAGTGCATTCCTGCCGCTTCCTGCTTCCTAGCTCTGTGACCTTGGCCATTACCTGCCTTCATTGTGCCTCAATTTCCTCACCTATAAAATAAAAATAATAATATACTTACTTCTAAAGTTTGTTGTGAGAATCAGATACATTTGGAACAGTGTGTGGTACCTTACCCTCAAGGAGCCTGGTGGGGGGGGGGGGGGCGGGGAGGGGGGACCGAGCAATTTGTGACGCCCCTCCCCCCCCAGCAGGCCATTCTTTTCTCCTTTCCCTGCCTCCACCTTTGGGCCACCTCTCCAATTCCTACACATGGCCCTTACGGCCGGATCGTACCTCTAAAAGCCTCCTGACACCCCAGCCCACAGCGGTCCCTCCCTTCTCCAGCAGTCACAGCACTCGGGTCACAGCGTTGTACTTCCCCTCGGCAGTTCCAGTTCCGTGGGCTGCTGCCCCGCGCTGGCAGGGTCTCTACACTCTTCCTGTCCGCTCACTTTGCAGCAGTGTTCGGGGTCAGCCCCTGGCTCAGAGCTGGATCCAGCAATGAATAAACGGACCCCATCTTGCCCTCACAGAACCACCCTCCTAATGGGGAGGTGAGAGGAATTATAATTGTGCCTAATTACTAACTGTAATGAGAAAAGGCCGAGTCATCAGTCACCTGTTCGTGAGGTATAAAGGGTGATAAGAGCATTAGGTAAGACCTGGTATAATCAGGGATCAAGGAGGCTTCCTAGGGGAGGAAGGAAGGATGTGACATTGTATTGAGACTTGAAGGTGATGAGAAGCTCATCAGAGATGTTCAGGCAGAGGAAACACATGTGCAAAGGCCCCCAAGGTGGGAGGAAGCAGAAAGGGGGACCCTGATACCTGGACCACAAGGAGCCAAAGGAAAACTCACACAGGGCTGGGGAGGCCTCCAGGGGCCCTGGGGCCACATGGAGATTTTGGACTTTCTCCCAAGGTCCCTGGAGAGTTATTTAGTTATTTGGCAGAGGTGGAGGTGGGCGGGATGGGGTGGGGGGCACCGTGGACTCTCAGCAGATGCTTCTTAAGCTAGAGTGACACTTCCTGTGGAGCTGTGGAGTTGACACCAGCTCTAGAGAACTGTTGGCCAGCATGCCTCAGCCTCAGGGACTGACTGCCCCATCTGGTGATGTGGTGACCTCCACCTTAGTGTAGAGCAGGGGTCCCCAAACTTTTTACATAGGGGGCCAGTTCACTGACTCTCAGACCATTGGAGGGCCAGACTATAAAAAAAACTGAACAAATCCCTATGCACACTGCACATATCTTATTTTAAAGTAAAAAAACAAAACGGAACAAATATAATATTTAAAATAAAGAACAAGTAAATTTAAATAGACAAACTGACCAGTATTTCAATGGGAACTATGCTCCTCTCACTGACCACCAATGAAAGAGGTACCCCTTCCGGAAGTGCGGCGGGGCTGGATAAATGGCCTTAGGGGGCCGCATGGAGCCTGCGGGCCGTAGTTTGGGGACCCCTGGTGTAGAGTGAAGGGTTTGAGAACCAGGGGCCCCAGTGATGCTCAAGCTCCGTGCTGTAGTTTCAGTGCCCTCTGGGACTCACTGATGCTTTCTAAAAGACGATAAGATTCTGAGAAAGGGAGCAGCAGCTGATGTAACTTTGGCCACAGTCCACGGGACAGCAACCCAGGAATTGTGGTTTTTTCCCCCTCTGTCATCAATATCAAGGGCAGAAAAGTGGCAAGCTGCCCAACCCGGCTCCAGTATCTCTGCAGCCGGCCTGTTGGTTCCCATCAAAAACAACTTTGTTTTGTTTTGTTGGAATTGGGGGCTCATGAGTCTCTGGGCAGAGTACATTCCCCCAGCATGAGAGCCACGTGCCCTCGGGGAGCACGCAGAGACCTTGTCGGGGCTGAGGTCAGGCGGCACACTTGACATCACTTTTAGGAAATCCATTCTCTAGTTGGTTCGGTTTGGTCAGAAGCAAATGTTAACTTGGAAAAGAAACCAGAATTTTGAACCGCAGTGCCCCAGCCCTGAGGGCTTTGGTCCTCTTCCTTGCGGCCAGACTTTCACTAAACCTGTGCCCAGGAGCTTAGGGATGGGAACCCTAGGGGAGACAGGACTCGTCTTGGATGGAGCCCTAAGTGAGGGAAGGAGCACAGGGCACCTGCCTTCCCTACCATTTGCTTCTTTCAACCAAACCCAAAGGCAGACGAGGAGGACCTGAAGGCAGGAAGGAAGACCCTTTCCAAAAAGAATTTTCTGTCCCCCAGTGGGTCCTTTGTATAAAAGGCTGATCTCCCAGGGTGACACACACCCTAGTGCCACAAGCTACTTGATCAAGGACCTGCACTAACCTCCTCCCAGCTGAGTGATTTGGGACAAATTATTTAACTTCCCAGAGGTATGATCATAACTATTGCACAGGGTTAGTGTGAGATTTAGCTGATTAATATAAAATTAATGGTTAAATACCTAGAATATGTCAGTGTTTTATTTTTCCCCTTCCTCATTGGCAGGAGAAAGCATCCTAGCCAAACACAGGTCCTGGTCTCTAACAATTCAATCAACCAATATCTATGGCAATTAACTGTGAGCCGGATATTTATCTGAGGCACTAAGAATATACCAGTGAGGAAATAGCAGTGTCGCATGGCAGTCAGAGACCATAAGGATATTATAGATTATCAGCCACGTGAGAATAAACATGTGTGTAATATGCTTATGATAATGCTATGAGGAAAAATGAAGACTAAGGGGATGAGAGTGACAGGGTGGCCTGGTGATGGACAAAATGGCATGAAACAAAGACCATGATGACTCGAGGGAGTGAGACATGTGGATAGCTGAGGGAAGAGCATTCCAGGCAGGGGGAACAGCCAGGGCAAAGATGCTGATCAGAGAACAAGCCTGATACCTTCTCAGAGCAGCAAGGAATGATGGGAGCAAATGTGGCTGGAGCAGAGGAATGCAGGGGGAAGACAGGAAACGAAGTCAGGGGGAGTGAGGTGAGCTCCTGCAGGGCCTTGCAAGTAAGGAGTATGGCTGGGGGGGGGGGGGGCAGAGACTGATCAGAGGGAGGGTATGCGGCTGGAGAGTGATGGGATGTGATAAGTCTTGGAAAGATCCTTCTGCTGAATTTGTTCAAGAAACACTAATAATAGAAAGGCCCCAAAGACACAATTTCTGGCCTCATCTTCATTGGTTCTTACTTCACTGCAGGCCAAGAAGTGGTGGGTGGGTCTGGATTTCCTGACTGCCAGAGCAAACCTTCCTCTTGTTCAGGGCCACCTCCCTCTACTATGGCCAGAGGCAGGAAGGGAGGACCAGGGACCAGGGAACACCAAAGGGTGTCTCCAGGGGGCGCCAGGGAGCCAGATAAAGTGTTGCCTCATACTCAGGGATTGAGTGCAGCTTGTGCATGTGTGTGCGTGTGTGCATGTATGTGCATGTGTGCATGAATTTCTGTGTCTGTGTGTCCATTCCTGGGACAGTTGGAGAGTGAATTCCTCTCTGTTCACCTCCTAGCTTTGCCCAGTTGTCGCTGGTGTCTCTCCTTGATGCCATGCCTTCACTGGCCAAGGACTTATGCTCCTTCGTCCCCCTGGGCTCACCTGACTAGGGTCCTGTCCCCCAAGGCTGCCAGCTGCTAGCCAGGCTGATAGGTCCATTCATGGTCTGGACTTTGTAAATGAAGCACTAACGGTCTATATACTCTTCTTCCCCCGCCCCCCTGAAGGCCATGACACCAAAGTCATGTGGAAGATTAAGAATCGTGCAGACAGGGTTGGCAGCCACATAGCCACTTGCTTCTACTGTCCTCTCCTGTATCCCCAACAAGTACTGCTCATTGATCACACTAGTCTTGTCCACTGGGCCCAGACCTGACCTCAGGGTCTTTCTTAAATTATTGCTCTAGGTAGCACTAATAATCAATTGACAAGGGTAAGTGAGATAACACAAATCTAACAAGACTACTGTCGGGTGTTTCAGTTTTGCCTCTGGGGACTATAATTCTATGACTGAAATGATGGAACTTTTAGCCACTGCATCTATTTGCTGAGGGGAAAAATAAAGGAAGTGTGGAAGAAACCACTTGTTCCTGCAGAGCAGGCCTACAGGCCTTATTCCAGTGGGTGCCCCAGGGCGTCCCCCTAGAACACTCAGCCCAGGTGTCAGCGCCCAGGTTCAAGGTTCCTCTCCGGCAGGTCGGTGCACCTCTCTAACCCTTGGCTTTCCATTTGCGCCCATCAAGGTTGCTATGGAGATCAATTGATAACATACATGTGAATGTTCTTTGAAACTTATAAAGTGCCCTACACATGGAAGGGGTAACAATGATAAAATTCTATTTGTTGATCGGTTGCCACTCAGCTAGATTTTTGGCTTGAAGTAGGATTCCACCTCTTAAACCCCGGGGGGGTCCCAAGCTTGGTGGTCCTGTTAGGAGTGACAACTGGGTAGAGACACAGTTTAGACGTGTAATAAGACTAAACACGCCCTGAAAATGGAGGGAAGGAGTTGCAGAGCAAGCAGCTGAGATCCTGGTCCTGATGCTGCCACTGACCAGCAAGGCAGCTCTGAACCAGACTCTTAGCCTCACTGGGCTAAACCCCCTCTGCCAGATGTGGATGATGCTTTCTCCTCCCAAGTCCTGTGAGGGTAAATGATGACAGACACTCAAACTTCCATACAGATGCGAGTTGTTACTGCTTATAACTTGGCACGAGCATGCCAAAGGGGCAAAGCATTTGGCTCAAGAACAAGGCTTTTCACCAGGTAGAAATTGACGTGTGACTTCACCAATCAGGGAAGAGCTTCGGGGCGGGGTGAAAGGGTGCCGGGACTGCATCTCTGCTCTGCCTCAGCTGCGCCCGGCAGGTGCGTGTCCTCTGCTGAGGCCAGGCAGAGCTTTGCAGTCCACCGGGTCAGCTGGCAGTGCTGGGGCTGTAGCACTGAGACGTCAGTCTTGAGGAAGAACTGACTCCTTAGTAGGCAAAGATGAGAGAAGGGAGAAGAGAGAGGAGGGAAGAGAGAAAAATAGAAGAGGGGACCAGCAAAAGCCAGAAACTGAGTTGGAGAAATGAGGGATGGAGGGAGGGAATTTTCTGGGGGAGGGACTGGTCTCTCTACTCTGATGGGTCTCCAGTCTCCGTAAGAGTAGGTTATATGCCTCTCCTATTGGATTATGGCCGCCCAGGGCAGGGGCTGGGCTTTTCCCATAAGACTGTGGATTCCTCTAAGCAGGGACTATGTCAACAACCTCCTAGAGGGGATCCCCAAGGATAGGGGAACATACTCCTCCCAGACTCTCCAAAGTGGGTGAGCTTCCAGAGAGGCCCCCTTCCCCTGAGACCAAGACCACCACCTGCCTGACCCCTCTGCTCTCCTCTCTTCTCACTGCCCCAGGGTTCACGAACACCTTCAACATGGACACCAAGAAGCCACGAGTTATTTCTGGCTCCAGGGCTTCCTTCTTTGGCTACACAGTACAACAGCATGACATCGGCGGCAAGAAGTGGTGAGTAGGAGCTGCCACCCCACCCACCCCTGACCTCCCCACCGCTTGCCCACCATCCTTTCACCGAACCCAGCAGCTGCCAGACTGGTCCTCCCATTTCCAGTGACTTGACTTCTTGTCCTGGCAGGTGGAGGCTGCACAGGCTCTGCCCCTGACTGTGAAACCTTGAGCATTCCATTTCACACACCCTCAATCTTCTCATCTGAGAAATGGGAATGAACACCGTTCCCCCTCCTGGTTATGGGGCAGCAGTTAGCGGGCATCAGAGACCAATAGTTATCCCCTCTCCACCCCTCTCAAGGCCTCTGTGTCTCATCAGCGAGGCAGCGCCTCTGGTCCTGGCTTCTTAGAGAACCGGGTGGGGGTGTTTCTGAGGGGTGGATGTGAATGTGCTCACAAGCTAAAACACAGGCACTGGTGGGGCAAACGGACGGGGAATGAGAAAGAGTGGAAGGAGAGGCCAGAGGGTCCCAGGACCGCTATGGGGAGGGGCAATTAAGAAGAGGGAAGGATTCACCTTCAATTTTTAAAAAGACTTTATTGGGTGGTATTTTACATATCATAAAATCTGCTCATCTCACATGTACAAATCAATGATTTTTTTTAAGTAAATTGACCAAGTTATGCAACCATCACTGCAAATCAAATTTAGAACATTTTCACCCCTCCCCCAATAAGACCCTCAAGCACATGTACTGTTAGTTGCCATGCTCCTCCCTCAGATGGTCTGTAGCTGACAGAAGGCAAGGCATTCTGTCCTTCCTGGGGTAGAAGGGGCAAGGCCTTTGCCTCTTGAAAGCACTCACCACGCTCAGGGAGCATGTGAACACTGGTGGTTAACATCCTCTGCTGCCCTCTTCCCAGTCTGGCCTCTGCCTATCCTCCCCAACCTCTTTTTCTTCCACTTTCCCCACCTCCTATGTTGTGCTCAACACTCATCACTAGTCAAATTGCTTTAGATCAGTTTTTCCAGTACTCTAGACGGTTGCACATGCTGGCCCCTCCTCCTACGCTATAGCTCCTCCCATGATATCTTCTCCTACCTTCCCACTCACCTCACCCATCTGGCTGATTCTCTCTGATAGAGATAGAAATGAGAGATAGAGAGACATGCTTTTATAAATGAGTATCTTACTTGATGTCTTTCCATTGAGGTATAACTCAGATACAATAAGTGTAAACATCTTAAGTATATCGCTCAGTAAACTTCTACATATGTACATGCTTGTGTAATGACCTCCCAGAACACAATGTAAGAACACTTCCAGCTCCCCAGGAAGCTCCTTTGTGCCCCCACACAGTCAGTGCACCTCCAGGTAACGACTATTCTGACCCTATTGCCATCGATTCCTTTTGCCAGGTCATGAACTTTATCACAGCTCGTTGTACCTGACTCATTATGCCTTTGAGGTTTGACAGGTTGATGACTGTATTATACTTCATGCTTCTTCACTGGTGTGTGATAATCCACTGTAGCAATGCACCACAATTTATTTCTCCATTACTGTTGATGCATATTTGGATTGCTTCAATTTTGGTTATTTTGAATAGAAAGCCTACTAACATTCTTCTATATACATGTCTTTTGATGGACAGACACCCTCATTTTCATTGGGGGTATACTTGTGTACTCATTTGTATTGGGTATGGACTGCTGCTCCCTGTTTGAGCTCCATTCCCCTGTGGTCTGTAAGGGAAGTGCCGCCATGGAGAGTTGGGCGGGTGTGGGTTTAGCTCCGTGCTTCCCTTTCTCAGGTCTAGAGCTCTACATTGATTGTGGTCACTACCTGAAAGCAGTTGCTTTACATATTTTGTGTTTTCATAGTTGTTTATGGCTGGAGTTGAAAGTCCTCTTGCAAATTCTCTTATCAACTTAGATATCACTTCTTCTAAGAAAACATTTACCAAACTGGATCATGATTGCCTGTTTCATTTTCTTTCTCCCTGAAATCAGGGGTATTATCCCCGGCATTTAGTAGATTCTTATAGAGACATAGTCTGAAAAACTGAATTAATCACTTGAATCTCACTTGACCAGCCTAGGCATAGATGCACAGCATCCAGATTCTTTATGTATAAAGGGTGACGGATGAAATGGGCTTGGCTTTTGCAAGATAGAATCTGTTTTGACCAGTATTTGTTTATTAAGCATCTGTTAATAAATTTTACTAGACTCTGCAAAATATTTATTTCGGTAAGACATGGTTGCACTCTCAAATAACTCCCAGTCCAGTTGAAGGAGCAACACCAATATTCTTGAAATAATTAAAAAAAAATACAAAACAAAATGTGACCTGGTGTTAATTATGTTCATCTTTGTGAGACACTTTCTCCGTGAAGACTTCCTGGATCCTTCTCCCTTGCCTAAACGGCCTTCCCTTCCCCAAGCCCTCTCTCCTGTGTTGGAGTTGCTTCAGCCCGTGGCCCGGGTCCTTCCTGCCTCCTAGGTGCGGGCCTGGCTTTCAGTCCTTAAGGCAAAGCTTGCACACCTTGGTCTGCATTTCCTGGGCCTGCAGTAAGGCCAGGGAATCTGTATTTTTAAAAGCTCCCCAGAAGAATCCAGCAGGGAGACTGGGGCCACGGAGACTCACTGTCTCCACTGAGGGTAGGGACATCCTGGTGGGGAGTAGCATCACTCCTCAGCCTCTGCCCTGAGATCCAGGTCCCAGCACTGATCCAGAGAAGGACCCACTGGCTGTCTCCAAGCTCAGGCTCCAATGGGATCTGGTCTCCATTTACCAGATTGTGAGCCTTCTTGACCATCAGGGGCATCAGAACCTGGTGTAAATGGCTGGAGGAGAGGGGACACATCTGGTGAGACCGCCACTTTATTTTATTAACTCTTTCCCATCTGCCCAGCGCATTCGCAACTCAGACCCAAGCTACACACAGCAGTGCTTCGGACATCTTGAACAGTTTTACACATGCCTGGGTTTTAGCAACAATAACAATGTTCACAAACACACAAAAAGGAAAAGAGAAAACAAATTCCTCTCGGGCTGAGTGTTCTCTGCCCCTGCGTTTTAAGCCCTTGTGTATTTCCAGAGAAATTTAATCCACATGACTCTAATGTGTGTACATTGAGATCATTAAGTCAGTTGGTTTTTTAAGAGCATTTGATGTTCCAAAGCTCCAGTGTAGGGTTTACAGAGGGCTTCTCCAAGCCTTTGGTCCTGTGGAGCAGGAAGCCTCCTGGCGATGAGATGGGGGTGGGAGGGGTAAGATTCTCTGAGCCCTGGAGACAGAAGCCTCAGCTCCCAGCAAGGCAAGGCGGGGCATGTCACCTCCTCCTCTTGAGTGCCTCAAGAGCAGCAGCCTGACAAAACCCAAGGGCGCTAAAAGGGAACCCTTGAAACTCAGTGGCCTTTAAGACACCAAAGTGAATTACCTGGGATACAGGTTCAGGGACATGAGCAACTTGTAAAAATAGGCTTGCCCCCATTTTACAGGCATGGCAGCTGAGACTCTGAGAGAGATGATGTAATTAGTAAGTGTCTGAACCAGGACTGGAGCTCAGATCTCCTTAGGTCCAAGGGGGCGCAGAACAGAAGCAGCCCTGGCCCTGAGGCTGGCCAGGAACATACAGTCTCCAATGGTTGTATCCTTCCTTACTGGCTACGCTGCTGGCCCCACAGAGAGCTGAGGCTGTGGTGTCCCCAGGGCCCAGCACTAACGTGGTCACATAAACAACATGTGGGAAGAATGAGTGCTTAGCCCAGCTGGGAAGAGAAGAAATACACTCTCACAGCCCAGTCCTGGATGATAAACACCAAGAGGGCATACAGAAGGAACTCTGGGAGTTTGAGTAAGGGAGAGTGAACTCCTAATTCAGCAGGACTGGGTAGAGGGAATCTGGAAAAGAAATAGCCACATTGAGAGATAGGATATTGTCCTGAGTGGCTGGAGGAGAAGGTCCAGAAAGCAGAGCAGTGAGACCAAAGACTGAGAGAACAAAGATTATACTTTGGAGGTTTTTAAATACCAGGGCAAGAGGATTGTATCTAGGTAGCAATAGAGAACAATTGGAGTTTTAGAGCAGGAAAGTGGCTCACTAGAGGTGTAACTTTTAGGGTGATCAATCTGGCTACCATGTGGAGGATGGAATTGAGAGGAGACCCTGGAAGGGGGAGTCTGGTAGAAAGGCTAGAGAAGTCTTGGTGAGTGGAGGGTCTATGGCAGGGGTCGGGGACCTATGGCTCGCGAGTCAGATGTGGCTCTTTTGATGGCTGCATCTGGCTTGCAGACAAATCTTTAATAAAAAAATAATAACATTAATAATATAAAACATTCTCATGTATTATAATCCATTCATTTCCTACTGCTCATATTCATGGTTGTGGGTGGCTGGAGCCAATCACAGCTGTCCTCCGGATAACACCAAATTTTTATTGGGTAATGCATAACGTTCATGGGTCCTTGTGAGGTCAGAAAGTAAACTTCCTTCCTTTTAATCAAGTAGTCAGCTAGCTAATTGCAGAAACCCTTTTGACAAAGAAGATGGCTAAAAGAAAAAAAAAGGAGGAGTATCGTACTTTTCAGCAGGAGTGGACAGAGGAATTCACCTTTGTGGAGAGAGCAGGTTCTGCAGTGTGTCTAATATGCAATGATAAAATTGCATCAATGAAACGGTCAAATATAAAGCAGCACCTCGACACACACCATACTACATTTGCATCGAAATATCTAGTGGGGGACAGCAGGAAGAAAGTATGTCAAGAGCTAGTGTGCAGAGTACAAGCTAGTCAGCAGCAACTCCGTGTTTGGACTCAACAAGGTGACTGGAATTCAGCTAGCTTTGCTGGTGCTTTAGCAATTGTGAGAAATGGAAAGCCATTCACAGATGGGGAGTATGCCAAAACAGTCATGCTTGATGTTGCCAATGAACTTTTTGATGACTTTTCTGATAAAGACAAGATAATCAACCAAATAAAAGACATGCCTCTGTCGGCAAGAACTGTTCACAATTGTACTATCATGATGGCAAATCAAATTGAGGCAACACAAGTGAAGGACATAAATGCAGCACCATTCTTTTCTCTCACTTTGGATGAGTCAACAGACATAAGCCATTTATCCCAGTTCAGTGTGATTGCAAGGTATGCTGTCAGTGACACACTATGTGAGGAAAGTCTTGCTGTTTTGCCTATGAAAGAGACAACAAGAGGGGAGGATTTATTCAAGTCTTTCACTGAGTTTGCTAAAGAAAATAATCTACTGATGGATAAACTTATTTTGGTGTGTACTGATGGTGCTCCATGCCTGGTGGGGAAAAACAGAGGATTCATAGTGCTTCTTCGTGAACATGGAAAGAGACCCATCCTAAATTTTCACTGTGTCCTACATCAGGAGGCGCTTTGTGCTCAGATGTGTGGCGAGCAGCTTGGTGAGGTGATGTTGCTAGTCATTCAAGTGGTCAACTTTATTGTTGCCCGAGCTTTAAATGATCGCCAGTCTAAAACACTGCTGGATGAAGTTGGGGATAATTATCCTGGTCTGCTTCTGCACAGCAATGGGCATTGGTTGTCAAGAGGGAAGGTGCTCAGCCGTTTCGTGGCTTGTCTGAGCGAAATCCATACTTTTCTTGAATTGAAAAACATCAAGCATCCTGAGTTAGCTAACACTGAGTGGCTCCTGAAGTTCTACTATCTTATGGACATGACTGAACATCTGAACCAGCTCAATGTGAAAATGCAAGGCATTGGAAATACAGTCTTATCCCTTCGACAAGCAGTGTTTGCTTTTGAAAACAAGCTGGAGCTCTTTATCTCCGACATTGAAACAGGTCTTTTACTACACTTTGAAAAACTGGAAGAGTTTAAAGATGCATGCACAGCAAGTGACCCTGCTCAACATCTTGATTTCCAGAAGCTAGCGGGCTTCACATCTAATCTCCTGCAGTCATTCAAAGTGCACTTTGGAGAATTTTGTGAGCACACTCGTCTTTTTAAGTTCATCACCCATCCACACGAGTGTGCAGTGGACAGCGCCGACCAGAGTTACATCCCCGGTGTCTCCATCAGAGATTTTGAGCTACAAGCTGCTGACCTGAAGGCCTCAGCCACGTGGGTGAATAAGTTCAAGTCATTGAATGAAGATTTGGAAAGACTTGCATGACAGCAAGCAGAGCTGGCGAGCAAACACAAGTGGGAAGAAATGAAAAAACTTCAACCCGTGTACCAGCTGATTGTCAAAACTTGGAATGTGCTTCCCGTCACATACCACACAGTGCAGTGTGTGAGTATTGCTGTACTGACAATGTTTGGCTCTATGTATTCATGTGAGCAGTCTTTCTCACATCTAAAGAACGTTAAGACCAACCTACGATCACGTTTAACAGATGGAAGTCTCAACGCCTGCATGAAGCTTAGCCTCACCACGTATCAACCAGACTACAAAGCCATCAGCAAAACCATGCAGCCCCAGAAGTGACATTAATGGTAAGAAGTACTTTATTCATCATTGGTTAGCAACAGCATAACAACATTATTAAAAAGAATTCAGAGACTTATTGTACTTTAAAAGTGTTGGTCTTACATAAAATGCAGACATTTACCTGTATTTAGTGTTAAACATGTTGTTATGGCTCTCACGGAATTACATTTTAAAATACATATGTGGCTCTCATATTCATGGCTCTCTCAGCCAAAAAGTTTACTGACCCCTGGTCTAGGGGGTGGAGTCTTGAAGGGGCTTACTTTATGAGCATCAGTAGTTCATTTATTCATTCTTGAAAACCTGTGCCATGTCCTGAGAATTCATTGGTGAACAAAATTGCAAAGTTCCTACCCAAATGTACCTTTTCTTTTAGTGGGGCAAGACATGGTATAATTTGTGCATCATCTGTCAGTGGTGAGGTGTGCAATAAAGAAGCATTAAGCACCTGACCAGGCGATGGCACAGTGGATAGAGCAACGGACTGGGATGTGGAGGACGCAGGTTCGAAACCCCGAGGTTGCCAGCTTGAGCGCGGGCTCATCTGGTTTGAGCAAGGCTCACCAGATTGAGCCCAAGGTCGGTGGCAAGAGCAAGGGGTCATTCAGTCTGCTATAGCCCCCCGGTCAAGGCATGTATGAGAAATCAATTAATGAACAACTAAGGAGCCACAATGAAGGATTAATGTTTCTCATCCTTCTCCCTTCCTGTCTATCTGTCCCTATCTGTCCCTCTCTCTGACTCTCTCTGTCTCTGCCACAAAAAATAAATAAATAAAAAAGAAGAAGCATTAGGCAGAGTAAGGGGGCTTGAGAGCAGTGGGTGAGGATGCAGGCTACTGCCTTATACAAGCCATCAAGGAAGGCCTCAGTGCTAGGGTGACAGCAATCAGAGACTGAAGGAAAAGGAGAATCTCAGACAATCATGGATATTTAGAAAAGAATATTCCAGGCAGAGGGAATGACAAGTGCAAAGGTCCTGAGGTGGGAAAAAGCCTAGAATGAGTGTGGCTGACGTAGAGTCAACTTGGATAAGAATAGAAAGAGGTGATGTCAGAGATGAAACGGTATGAGGATGACTGATTGAAAAGATAGTGAAAAAGCAGAAAAACAAACTCTAGCAACAGGGACAGACTTTGGGAGAACAGGTACACTAAGTTTTGGTCCCATTTTTTTGAAGTATCCTAGGGTCAACTGGGTACAAGAGGCCAGGTTGGATCAAGAGCCTTCAACTTAACAGGGAGATCAGGGTCTAGACTCATATGCTGGGAGAAATACATTCTCAGAGGAGCAGTTCAAAGAGAAGGAGGGGGAGCTGGGGACAGAACCCTGGGATGCCTGTGGTGGGAGGGAGAGAAGATCAGAGGAAAGGGTAGACTGGGGCTCAGAACCCCAGGGGGCAGAAGAGGAGAGAACTGTGAGAAAGGGGGCAGGGGCTGCCTGTCCCAGGCAGGGAGGGCGTCATGCAGCTCTCCCAGGGCTTATCCACCAGTGCTGCTCCCAGCAGCAGCGGAGGGGCGGAGCTGGGGAGCTTGCAGTGGGGGCCAGACTGCAGCCCAGAGTGCTGGAGATGGAGGAACCACTTCGGAGTGCATCCGTGCACACAGAGCAAATCTAGAGTTCTTAAAACGACTCACTGTAACGAATGTAAAAACTGTCTGCAATACTGCTCTAGGGCAGTGGTTCTCAAACCTGACAGCCTACATTAGGATCCCCTGGAAGGACTGCTGGGCTCCGCCTCCAGTTTCTGATCCACTAGGTCCTGATGGAGCATGAGAATATGCTTTTCTAAGGAGTTCTCAGGTAGTGCTGTCACTGCTGGTCTAAGTACCACACACAGAACCACCAGCCGAAAGCTTTCCATCTCCATTATCTTAAGCTGGTGACAACAGACACAAAATAGCCCGAGCCAGTGTAGGTGCCCGTGTGTGGGGAAGTGGGTGCCCTGGGGGCAGAGTGGAGAGGGGCTGGGAGGAGGGACAGGCTATTTTTGAGGAGATCTGCTCCTGTCTCGTTGTCATCCACTCCAAACCCCGCCCACCTCTCTTAGCCCTTCCTCTGCCTCCTCCTACTTTTCGATTTTCTGTTTTCTTTTCTTTGCCCACTTGCTCTTCCTGATTTCTCCATTTCCCACACTGCTCCTTCGTTTCTCAACTTCTCTACCCCTGCCCTTTCAGGCTCTTCCTCCTCCTCCCGGCCCTTCTCTCCTTCCTCTGGAGTCTCCAATGGAAATGGTCGCGACGGGGGTTTGGAGGCGACCTGTCCCTGTATCCCCATTCCCTCTCCTGCTTCTCTCCGTTGCCACCGATGCCATTAGTTCCATCCACCTGCTGTGTGCTGTGAGGGGAAGGGAGGGAGAAGGAGCCCAGCCCAGCTTCCTAGCACCTGCCCACCTGGCGGCTGCACTGCCCTCAGGGTGCTACCTGGCTGCTCCTTCCGCTAGTGGGGGAGGGGACTTGTACCCAGAGAAGTGGACAAGGATAGTAAGAGAAAGCGGTCTCTGGAGGTGGAAAGAAATGGAGAAAGAGAATCTGGTGGAGTGGGAGACTGAGAAGGAAGTTAAGGGGTGTGCTGACCCCTGCCCTGCCAAACCATACTGAGCCTTAGTCACCTGAATTCTGGGATGTCCTGATGAGAAACAGAAACTTCTTGGGGGAAAGGAGCTTCTTAAACCTGTCATCACCCTCAGCAATGGAAAGACAGACTTGGTGGCCTGGCTCAACCAAAATCACAGCGAGTCCTACACTGCCTTCCATCTCTTTGAAGGGCCTTTCTGGATTCTTTTGCCATAGCTCAAGGCTTTGTGCTCAGGTGCCGAAGGGGCCGTGTGCCTGGGTGCCCTGCGTGTGGACCCTGAGGCAGTGGGGAGGGGCTCCCAGAACCTGCTGGGCTTGGGAGCACACCCCCCGCCAGGGCCAAGTGCAGATCCTGCCAGCAGCCCTGCACGGCCACCACCTCCCCCGAGGCTGGCGTCACGCAGGGGATGAGAGCCCTCAGTGCCGAAGGTGGACAAAACTGAAACGGGCCTGCCTGACACAAGACTTCCATCTGTCCCAGAAACCTCCCTGGAAATGCAGTATCTTCTAGTTGTGGAGACCTCAGGCAGAGGGTCTGTCTCCACAGCCTGAAGACAGGGTCACCATTGCCATGTCTGTACAGGACCCCTATTCTGTGTTGAGGTGGGCTGGGGAGGGACAGGGTGTCTGGGGGCAGGCTCAGGGGGCACAGGTGGACAGTAAACATGGGTGGGGCTGACCTTCAGGGCTACCACACCTTCCACAGCGTCGCCCCCCAGCCCCGCCGCCCAAGAGGAACTTAGAGATTGTTTATACCCCAACCCTCTTATTCTATAGAGGAGGAAACTGAGGCCCAGAGATAGAGACTACACCAGAGATAGAGGCCACACAACAAGTCAGTGAGAAAACCACGACTGAAACTCAGGTATCCCAACTCTCAATCCCATCGCTTCCACTTCCTGCGACATTTCCACCTGGAGCTTAATGGAAACTGTCAAATGGTTAATCCACTCACCATCCTGGGTCCCTTGATTCAAGATTGGTCAGTGACACCTACCTAAACTAAATTCTAATTTTTGGTTAAGGCATTAATTAATGCCTTTGTGCACTCACCTTCCCAGATAACAAATTTGCGTTTTCACTAGGATCTTCCCTGTCTAAACCCAGAGGCCCTCTAACGGTGGCATTCGGGTTGACTGAAAAGGTAATCCATGAGGAATAATTGATACATTTCAGCTCTCAAGCCTCGACTGAGGGATGAGGCCCTCGAGCCCAGCCATTCCCTCCCTTTCCAGGCTGAAGGTTTCTCACCGTCTCATCTGCGGCCCTTTTCTACAGGGTGACAGCAATGTCAGGGTGGGCGTGGGGCACAGATCTTCTGCTTCAGCAAATACACTGCTCACAAAAATTAAGGGATATTTTATTGCTCATATTCATTTTGAAATATGCCCTAAGTTTTGTGAGCAGTAGAAATGAAGGCACATCAGAGTGGCTCCTCGCCTAGGAACAGTCTTGGCTCAGAGCCACGCAAATCTGAGTTCCCTTCCCTGTGAAGCACTTTCCAAGCTGTGGGAACTTGAGCGCATCACATCCACTTACTGGACCAAAGGGTTTTTATGAGAAAGACACAGGAGATGGAGTGTGAAGTGTCTCCCTTGGGCAGATGCTAGATACGTTAGCTCCTCACACTGGCCTATCCCCCGAGAAAGGGCAGGATGTCCAGGGAGAGGTTTCAAGGAAATGGGCTTCAGGAACTGTTTGGACAGAATGACAGATCTCATCCAATTCTGTCCTTCCCCCTCGGGCGACAGTGCCGGTTGGGAAGCCGGGGACAGCCTCAGGCTCTGTTGCTGTGGAAACCTCCTTGAGGAACACTCTAAGCTTGCTCTCTTCCTGGCTCGGGTCCTCAGCGCAGGCTCCCAACTCCACGGCACATAAATACCCTCTGCTATTTTCTCTTGGAACAAATAAAGTTCGGCACCGTGACTCATTCTGGTTAAAGGATAAATCACTACAGGACCAAAGCCCAGATAGGATGAAACCACCCAACATACAAGAGAGATGGAAAAAGAGAGAGAGAAACTGTACTGGTTGGGTAATGTGGGCCCGGGGCGCCCGGCCAAGCCACCCAGCAGACCCTGGCAGGGAGCACGGACAGAAGGACTGTGAGTCGCAGAGGGCTGAAGGAGAGGAAACCCAGAAGTGGGCCTCACAGGCCGGAGCCGGGGAACCTTCAGCCCCTCAAAAGCACGAAGCAGCAGTGAGAGCAAGCACAGAGAGCCTGTCAGCCCCAGCACACCGGAGAACTGAGGCTGTGCGTGCGTTTAAGGTACAACCTGCAGAAGGTTCCCACAGCTCTTTATATCTCCAAGAAGTTTTCCCTGGGACTTGAAGAGTATGTCAGTGAGGGCCCACGGCACCTTTGATGCACACACACTGGTCAGCAGAACCCAGAGCTGAAGCCAGTCCTCAGGGTCGTAGAAGAGTCCAAGCAGGGGCCAGACACTGGGGTTTGGGGGTGCGGGTAAGATGCACAGTCTTGGTAGTGGGAGTAGGGAAGGAAAGTCTCTGGTTACTAACCTCCACAAAAGAAAATAAAGTTAATTTGGGCAGTTCAGGGAAGCCAGAGGGATTTGCCGAGTCAGCATCTTCTCCAACCACCACCGCCCCCACCCCCGCCCCCACCAGCCTGCGGGCTCTTCCTCCGTCCTCCCTTCTCTGACGCCAACACTGCTGGTTTTATGCCTCCAGTGTCTTCCTTAAGTCCAGCATGGAGAGGGAAGGGGAGTCCCTCGTATGAGGCGGAGAATAAACTAATGCTTAAATTCACTCTATTTGGAGAATGACTTCTTTCTGGAAGAAAATTTTTAATTGAATCGCACTTGGAGAAGTAAGCAAATCATAGGTGATACATAATATACGTGCAATGGTCATCTCCATCTCAGCCGATGTTTACCGAGTGAGCGCACCCAGGGAGCTGGCACCGGGATCAAGCGACAGACTTCTGCCAGGACCCCAGAAGCCTCCCTTGTGCACCCTCATCATCCAGATCCCCTCCAAAACCAATCACCATTCTGACCATGAGCAAATTGATTGGTTTAGCCTGCTTTTGAACGTTATATAAATGGAAACTTGTACTATTTTGTGACAGACTTGTTTTTATTTAAGCATAGTTGGCATACAAAATTATATTAGCTCCAGATGAACAGCTTAGTGATCTGACATCTATATACCTTATGATGATAAATCCAGCACCCATCTGTCACCACACACAGTTATTACGATACTGACTCTATGGCAACCATCCACAAAACAAAAAGGTAACCTACTGAATGGGGGGAGATAGTTTCAAATGAGATATTCAAGAAAGGGTTAGTATCCAGAATATATAGAACACTTACCACCAAAAAAATTTAAAAAATGGGCAGTGGGGCTGAATAGACATTTCTCCAAAGAAGACATACAACAGCCAACAGACATATGAAAAGATACTCAAGATCACTAATCATCAGGGAAATGCATATCAAAACCACAGTGAGATATCACCTCATACCTGTCAAAATGGCTATGATTAAAAAATACAATAAATAATGTGTTAGTGAAGATGTGGAGAAAAAGGAACCCTTGTGCATTTTGGGTGAGATTATAAATTGGTGCAGCCACTATGGAAACCAGTATGGAGGTTTCTTAAAAAATTAAAAATAGAACTACCCCATGACCAAGCAATTCTACTTCTGGGTATTTATCTGAAGAAAAGTAAAACACTAATTAGAAAAGATATATGCTCCCCTAGTTATATACATTATTTACAATAGCCAAGTTATATAGAAGCAACCTTGAGAATGACTTTCTATAATTTCATAGGTTTGAATTCTCTATACTGGTACCCAGGCTTTAATTGTTCTTTGGCACATTATGTGTAATTATCATACCTGACACTAGGAAAAGCAAGGCTGACTGATAATGGCTCCTGCCTCCGATCCCCTAAGATTCCCATAGAAGTCACTAACTCAGGGAAGCATGTGCTTCCATTCAGTTAGGCTACAAAATATGAAAAGCAGACTACTTATTGAAAACTGCAAAGTGGAATAAATGTGTTTTAAGGTTATATGCAAATAGAAAATCAAATCAATGTGCTGTAAGTGCTTTTTCTCTCTAATCTCAGCTGTGATCAATCACTACTTAAACTACTTCTTGTTTTCTCCAGGCTTGGATAGAATGCCTCCTTCTAACTTTCCCTGACTCCATGGCGAACAATTAAGGGCTCCTCAGGACCTCCCTCTTTCTCATGGCTTTTCTTCTCTAGCAGCCTCTCTCCCGCACAGCTGCGCTCAGACAGGCCGCCAGTGGCAAATGCTATTGACTGGAGACCACCTTGACAAGGTTTCTGTCATTTTCTGTTGAATTCCTAAATCCTCCCCGCTCTCCCTCTTGGATCCTTTCTTGTTTAGAAAATGGATGAGTTTAGCTGTGATGAGTTAACCTGAGCCAATAATGCAGAGAGACGTGGAGAGGGAGCTGTAGGAAAAGCCAGTTAAGAGAAATGGAAAATGAAATGGGGAAAAAGGGAAGAGGAGAGGAGAGGAAATGAAGAATAAAGAGCCAAGAGAGATTAACAGGGGAGCGGGAGCTGTGAGCCCCCAAGGGTAGGACTTGCCTTTTATTCATCTTTACATCGTTAATGATTAGCACAGACCCACAGAAGGAAGAGAGAATTGTTCTAGAAGTCTGAGTGCGACCCGAGAGCTAACTCTCAGGGAAGCCCAAAGCTGGACATTCCTTTTTTTTTTTTAATTACAGTTGACGTCCAGTATTATATTAGTTTCAGGTGTACAACCTCATGATTAGACATTTATGTAACTTACCAAGTGATCACCCCAATATATCTAGAACCCACCTGTCACCATATATAGTTATTACAGCATTATTGACTACATTCCCTATGCTGTACTTTACATCCCCATGACTATTCTATAACTGCCAATTTGTACTTCTAAGTCCCTTCACCTTTTTCACCCCCCACCTCTCTCCCACCTGGCAATCATCAAAATGTTCTCTGTATCTAAGAGTCTTTTTCTGCTCTGCTTGTTTGTTTATTTTGTTTTTTAGATTCCACATATAAGTGAAATCATATTGCATTTGTCTTTCTCTGACTGTTTTATTTCACTTCGCATAATATCTTCTTTCTTTAATTTTTTTTTTTTTTTTTTTGTATTTTCTGAAGTTGGAAACGGGGAGGTAGTCACACAGACTCCCGCATGCACCTGACCGGGATCCACCCGGCATGCCCACCAGGGGGCGATGCTCTGCCCATCTGGGGAGTTGTTCTGTTGCAACCAGAGCCATTCTAGTGCCTGAGGCAGAGGCCACAGAGCCATCCTCAGCGCCAGGGCCATCCCTGCTCTAATGGAGCCTCGGCTGCAGGAGAGGAAGAGAGAGACAGAGAGGAAGGAGAGGGGGAGGGGTGGAGAAGCAGATGTCAGCAGCTCCTGTGTGCCCTCGCCAGGAATTGAACCCAGGACTCCTGCACGTCAGGCCGACGCTCTACCACTGAGCCAACCAGACAGGGCTCACATAATACCTTCTAAGACCGTCCATGTTGCTGCAGAAGGCAAGATTTCATCCTTTTTTTATAGCTAAGTCATATTCTATTGTATATATGCACCACTTCTTCTTTATCCATTCATATATTGATGGACACTTAGGTTCCTTCCATATCTTGGCTATGGTAAATAATGTTGCAATAAACCTTGCGTCTTTTTGATGTATATGTCTTTTTGATTTAGTGTTTTAGGTTTCTTCACATAAATACCCAGAAGTGGAGTTGCTGGGTCCTTCTTTGTCTCTTGTTATAGCCTTTGTTTTAAAGTCTATTTTGTCTGGTGTAAGTATTGTTACCCCAGGTTTTTTATTTTGTTTTGTTTCAATTTCATGAAATATCTCTTTCCATCCCTTTATTTTCAGTCTGTATGTGTCTTTCGATCTGAAGTGAGTCTTATAGACAGCATATGTAAAGGTCTTATTTTCTTATCCATTTAGTCACCATATGTCTTTTGATTGGAGCATTTAATCTATTTGCATTTAAAGTAACTGTTGATAGATATGTATTTATTGCCATTTTATTTACACTTTTTATACTTCTTTTTTCTTCTTTTTTTTCTTTCTGTATTAAACCTTTTTCTATTTAGAAAATTAAATTTAATGAGGGTGACATTGATCAATAAGAGTACATAGGTTTCAGTTAAACATTTCTATAACATTTGAATTATTGATTGTGTTGTGGGCCCATCACCGTATATTTGTCCCTCTTAACTCCCCTCCCCACCACCTTCCTTTCCTTGGTAACCACTTTACTTTTATCTATGTCCATGAGTCTTAATTTTATATCCCACCTATGTGTGAAATCATATAGTTCTTAGTTTTTCCTGATTTACTTATTTCACTTAGTATAATGTTCTTAAGTTCCATCCATGTTATCGTAAATGGCAATATGTTATCATTTCTTATAGCTGAGTAGTATTCCAAAACCCTTTAACATTTCTTATATAATGGTTTGTTGGTGATGAGCTCCTTTAGGTTTTCCTTGTTTGGGAAGCTTTTTATCTGTCATTCAATTCTAAATGATAGCTTTGGTGGGTAGAGTAATCTTGGTTGTAGGTCCTCACTTTCTATCACTTTGAATATTTCATGCCAATCCCTTCTGGCCTGCAAAGTTTTTGTTGAGAAATCATCTGACAGTCTTATGGAGCTCCTTTATAGGTAACTAACTGCTTTTTTCTTGCTGCTTTTAAGATTTTTTTTGTCTTTAATCTTTGGCATTTTAATTATGATGTGTCTTGGTGTGGGCCTCTTTGGATTCAGCCGTGTTTGGGATTCTCTGCACTTCCTGGAGTTGTATGTCTGTTTGTTTCACCAGGTTAGGGAAGTTTTCCGTCATTATGTTTTCAATTTCTTGCTGTCTTTCTCCTCCTTTTGGCACCCCACGATGTGAATGTTAGTATGCTTGAAGTTGTCCCAGAGGCTCCTTAAACTATCTTCAGTTTTTTTAATTCTTTTTTTATTTTTGCTGTTCTGCTTGGGTGTTTTCTGCTTCAAAGCTAGACATTCTTGTTGTAAAGGGGATGGAGACAATGGCCTCATATGAGAGAGGTTGAGATTTCCTGTCCTCTCTTTCTCTGCAAAGGTTGGAGGGGCCCCGCTGAAGTGAGGTCAGGCAGAGGGCAGGTGGGTGGTGGACAGTGGCCTGGCCCAGCTCCAGCAGCTTGCCCTGTGTCAGCAGCTCCCCTCTGCACTGTCTTCTCTGCCCCTCCCCAACCACTGAGTCAGTGAGTTTGTAACTCGAGGAGGAGGACATTTCCAAAAATGTAATGACCGACTTTACCCTCCAATGGTTCAAGTGAGTCCACAGCCTCTTTGTTTCCCAACAGCTTCTCAAAATAAGAATAATGCTGTAAGAAGAGCTATTACTCACGATCTGGAAGGGACAGAGGTAAACCAACTTGAGCTCTGAACCAGACAGGGAGAACCTCGAAGGATTCTGCATAGCCAATGATTCCCTAGTGTAACTCAGGGCTTCCAGATGGAACACAGGGCTGCTTCTAGGTACCTTCTCCCCTATGCCCAGAGGTGGAGAGAAGACCAGGTAGGAGGGGGAGTCTAAGAGCCATCCTTAGCCAGCTGGGTAACTTTGGGTGAGTCACCAAGCTTCTCTGTGCTGCAGTTTTCTCATCTTCAAAATGGGTCTTCTCTCTCTCTCTCTCTCTCTCCCTCTCTCTCTCTCTCTCAGTTGTTTTGTGAATTAAGTCCATCAGTGTCAGAGGGAGCACTGAGCACAATCCCTGACACATAATAATTCCCCCAAACATTCACGTATGGCTGCATTAATTTATGTGCTTGTTCATACAAAGTGCTTTGAAAGTAGATAAACTCATGACCCCGTGTTTGTTAACTATTTCTCGATTGTGCATCCTGCCTTTAATTCCCATGTGACCTGTTTGTCTTTATTTAAAAGTCTTCTTTTTTCTTCTTTTTTTTCTTTCTGTATTAAACCTTTTTCTATTTAGAAAATTAAAATTTATCAGGTGGTGATCACCTGATAATATAAGCCAGGAGTTCCCAAAGTTAGCAGAACAGAATTGCCAGTTAAAGAATACAGATTCCTCACCCCAATCCAAGACTTACAAACTCAGATTCTCCCTAGAGGTAAGACCTGGGAATCTCTATTTTTAAACATCCCCAGGTATATCTAATGCCAGCCAGATTCTGGAACCACTGCCCTGATCCTTTTTAAGGTGCCTGTGAGTTCTCATGGATTCATAGGTTAAGATTTTTCAAGGCTTATGCTAAGAATGACCCTCGATGCCTGAATCCAAAGGGGTGGCCAATGGCAGGGACTCAGAGATCCTAGAAAGCAGGTGGGGGTTACTTGATCAGGAGACAATACAATGCCGGTGTAGACATCTAAACATCTATCTACACATAAATGTGTCAACAGACACAAGACCAAAAAAGAGCTTTTCTCCTATTGCCTCTGGGCCTTCTCCTCTTTCTCTGCCTCAACGGAGCCCGTGTGGCTAGATCCCTGGACACAGTCAGAATAACGGTGTCCCACTTGTGCCTCAGCTTCTAGCCAGAGGATCCTGGCATTCTCTGGGCTGTGCTTTCTTCTCCGTCAAAGGGAATTGCTCTCCTATCTCATCATCTCCCCTGGCCGGGAGGCTGATGCAATGAGCTGCTGGGTGTGTATGCTGTCACGTAGAAAATATCACCACCCTAATTATGAACCTATGTAAATAGGCCCACCCAGGATGGAGAGCAAGAGTGGCATGGCCCCTTTCCAGCAGAGGGGCTGTCAGCCTTCCACACACCAAGAAATTGAAACTATACATTCCACTGAGAGACATCTGCCCAAACTATTATTGTTTTTATGTTTCACTCCCAAAGGAAAGAGTTGTTATAAAACTGGGGGGGGGGGGTCAGTTCTCTGACCATGACTTGAAAATATAAGCAAGAATTTATCAGACATTTGGAAAAGAGACAGAGAGCCTGGCCAGGAGGTGGCGCAGTAGATAGAGCGTCATACTAGGATGCAGAAGACCCAGGTTCAAAACCTCAAGGTCACCGGCTTGAGCGCATACTCATCCGGCTTGAGCACAGGGTTGCTGGCTTGAGCAAGGAAGGGATCACTCACTCTACTATAGCCCCCCGCCCCGTCAAGGCACATATGAGAAAGCAATCAGTGAACAACTAAGTTGCTGCAACAAAGAATTGATGCTTCTCATCTTTCTCCCTTCCTGTCTGTCTATCCCTATCTGTCCCTCTCTCTGACTCTCTCTATCTCTGTCACACAAAAAAAATAAAAAAGAAAATTGAAGGAGAAATTTTTACACTGTGGACTCAGCCTCTCTGGGGGGGGGACTCCTGACCATAGCCACCTTCCTGGGAGCATGGGAGGGATCAAGGGTACCCCCAAGGTTGGTGTTCCATCTGAAAATGGGGCCCACAAGAGTTCAGCCCAGGTCTGCTCTCAGCTGCACCCAAGAATGAAAACTTAGCTTGTCTTTGCAAAATGAACAGCCTCCTCTACACTTTCTCCTATTTATTTATTCAACAAACAAGTATTGAGCCTTGACTGTGTTCAAGATACTTTCACTAACAGTGGAAATTTGAAGATGAATCAGGGTCTCTCTCTGCTATCTACAGATAACTTACCTAAAGGAGAGGGGGGAAAGACAAGAGAGGTACAAACAAAGCATCATAGGAATTGACGGAGAGAACTTTCTGTTGAGAGATCAAAGAAGGCTTCCTGGAGGAAGAGGCCTTAAAGGGCAGATAGAAGGAGACCAGCTTAGGGTTTGGGATGAAGAACCACATTAATAGAGGCAGGAAAGAGAGTGCCAGGTGTGGTGAGAAAAGGACAAGTGGCCCTGGGAGATTGGCATTGAGGTGTGGCAAGGGGAGAGGCATTGCACTAACTGGCACAAGCTGGCCACTCTATTCTGCACAGTCAGTGGTCAAGATTCTCATTTTCCCTTCAAATAGGTTGATAACATTCTTTGTGGTAACGATCCATCTTCTGTTCTGAGTACTTCTGCAACTTAGGAAAAAATGCTGTTTGGATGTAAGCTGAGGAGGACCCAGAAGTTTCCAGGAACAAAGCAGAGCCAAGCTTGTGAAATCAACAGCTGTGATGATGCTCGTCAGCAGGCTCTGTGCCCAAAGGGCCAGGGGCCGGCTCTAGGGCCAGCCTGGAGCACAGCAGCACACCAGGCTGTGCACACACCACTCGCATGGCTCCGCATAGCGGCCCGAGCACAGGGGCATCTTTATTCAACAGTGCTGATCAAAGGCCTTGTGCAGTGGGAAATATTTTTAAAGCACCTAAACAGCTATCAATAAGAAAAAGGATGAAACAATTTAAATATCCATCAATAGGAGAATGGTTATACAAGAAAAGTGTGATGCTGTGCAGCCAGTATTTTAAAGGATGAGGCGAAGCTGTATCATCCATCTATGTCAGGCCCACCCCCGATATCTGAGGGGCCCGGGTCAAGAAAGCAAATGGAGGCTCTGACCCACAGCTCACCATCTTTTCTTCCCACATACAGTTTTCTCTTGAATACCCCATCCAGTACATCCGAGCTCTGTCCACACCCCCCTGAACAGCCACTTCTGAGGGCTAGCCTCATTGGTGGTGTGATCCACTACCAGAAAGTCAGATCCAGGGAACAGGCCTGCCCCAGGCTGTTTGGGCAGGAGATTCCAGCATCCTGGGTACCCAGAGTGGTGAAAATGTGGGCTCTTGGGGGCCTTCCCCCTTCACCACCAGGACTCTTCACCCAATTAGAAGTGGCAGATTCAGAGTTGAACCCAGGACATGGGCCTCGGTGGCCAGATCTAAGTGAGGCATTGATATATAATAACATGAAAATTATATAAAGTAATTAAGTGAAAAAGCACACTACAGCCTGACCAAGCAGTGGTGTAGTGGATAGAGCATCAGCCTGGAACGCTGAGGAGCCAGGTTCAAAACCCTGAGGTCACTGGCCTGAGCGCAGGGTGACCAGCTTGAGCATGGGATCATAAGCATGACCTAATAGTCGCTGAGTTGACCCCAAAGGTCACTGGTCTTAAGCCCACAATCGCTGGCTTGAGCCCAAGGTCTCTGGCATGAGCAAGAGGTCACTGGTTCAGCTACAGCCCCCAGGTCAAGGCACACATGAGAAAGCAATCAATGAACAACTAAGGTACCATAACTATGAGTTGATGCTTCTCCTCTCTCTTCCTTCCTGTCTGTCTCTGTCTCTCTCTCTCTCTCTGTCACTAAAAAAAATAAAAATAAAAAAGCACACTACAGAACCACATATGTAAAAGGCTTTCATTTTTTTAATTCCCTACATGAATGCCTAGGAGGTGTTTTGCACTCCTGTTACTAACATTAGTTTCGTCTAGAGGGCTGGGTTGAGAAGGGGAGGGAGAGGCCTTGCATGTTTTACTTTGCACAGTCTGCAACATGGACATTGTAAAACCAACATGTATTACCTTTATAATCTAAAAACACTTTAGTTAAACAATAAAGTAAGTCACTACTTTTTGTACCGGTTAAAGTAGATATTTCTTGCCTGGCCAGGCAGTGGCGCAGTGGATGGAGCATCAGACTGGGATGCGGAGGACCCAGGTTCGAGACCCTGAGGTCACCAGCTTGAGCTCGGGTTCATCAGGTTTGAGCAAAGCTCACCAGCTTGAGCCCAAGGTCGCTGGCTTGAGCAAGGGGTTACTCTGTCTGCTGAAGGCCCACAGTCAAGGCACATATGAGAAACCAATCAATAAACAACTAAGGTGTCGCAACAAAAAACTGATGATTGATGCTTCTCATCTCTCTCCGTTCCTGTCTGTCTGTCCCTATCTCTCTCTCTCTCTCTGAAAAAAATAAATAAATAAAGTAGGTATTTCTTATGTGATTTCCTGTGACCGGAAGAAACAAAAAATTTTTGTTTACAATACATTTCTGGACCGTGTCCACCATATCAGTGAGGTTGCCCAGGTCATGATCCCCAGATGTAGTAAAAGGTCTGGAATACATGTGCTTGTTCACATGTCCAGAAGGCCTCATATATGCTTCCTCAGCAGATCCTTCACACCAGGGCTCCCAAACCTGCCTGCACATCTGGGATCTTCTAAAAATAGATTCCCCGGGCCCTGCCTCCAACTGTCTGAATTAGAACCTTCTGGAGATGAGGCCTGGGAACTTGCGTTTGTAACTCCCCAGGTAACTCTGATGACCAGCAAGGTCTGGGACCCATCACCTTCAAGGTATCTCCCTGATATATATCATCTACCACTTGGTAGATGAAAACACTGAAGCCCAGGGCAGTTAGCAGTCTTGTGTCAGGCCACGGTGTGGCTATTAGTTCCTCTAATACAGCTTGTTCTACTCTCCCAGCGGGGTTAACAGGTGTTGGAAGACAGTAGAAGGCCTGCAATCAGTGGTCCCAAATTGCAGGTTATTGGATTATAGTCGTCTCACTAAGCCGGGTGATTGGCTAATTCATTCAACAACTATATTTCAGGCACTGTTCTGGTGCTGGGTGTCTGGAGCTACAGACCTGACCAACAAGGTCCTAGCTTCCTTGAAGCTCACATTCTGCTGGGAGGAAAGGATGATTAAAGGTGAATAAGAAGGCATTAGAGAGTACAAAAGACTGTGAGGAGGATAAGACAGGATGGTGAGATATGGAGTGACAGGTGGTGGTCAGGAAAGGCCTCTATGGGGAGGTGACATTGGAGCTGAGCCCTACATGATGACTTGGCTGTGCAGCATTCATGGCAGCCCTGGTAGAAGTAGGGACAGCTAGGTGAGCAGCAGTGAGGTAACATCGAGCCCTGAAGTCATGGCAAAGAGGTTGATTTTACTGAAATGGATTTGGGGCTCTGAGCCCAGCCAGGGTAGCAGGTCACCATGCCTCTGCCTCCCCACAGAAGCATTATGTGTTATGATGTTTCTCAAATGTGAGGATGCAGTAGCATCTCCTGGAGGGCTTGTCAAAACACAGATGCTGGGCTCCACCTTCAGTTCCTGACCCGTCAGTCTGGGTAGGGCCCAAGATGCTACATTTCTAACCAGCTCTCAGGGGAGTAATGCCGCTGGGCTGGGAACCACTGCTGTGTCGTGATGGCCTGGTGACCTCCCGTCTCTTCTGCTGGGCTGGAAGTCTCCCGAAGGCAGGGATGACATCACATTCACCATCATGCCTCCGGTGCTTGGTGTACAAATAGAACCTCAATAAATTCTTATGGTTCAATGAATGAATAAGGGTGAGGATCTTCAGCAACATAGACAATGTATATAAAGCCCTTAGAACATAACAAGCACTATGTAAATGTATTAGTCAGGGTTCTATAGAGAAACAGAACCCATAGGATATACTTATACAGAATCTCCTCAACTTACCATGGGGTTACATCTCAATAAACCCATCATAAATTGAAAATATTGTAAGTTAATAATTAAAATGCATTTAATCCACCTAACCTACCAAACATCATAGCTTAGCCTATAGCCTTCTGTAAACATGCCCAGAATACTTACATTAGTGGACAGTTGGGCAAAACCATCTAACACAATGAATAAATACACTGTAGAGTATGGTTTGTTTACCCTTGTGATCATGAGCCTGGCTGGGAGCTTGGGCTCACTGCCGCTGTCCAGCATCAGTCGAGAGCATCCTACCACATACTGTTGGCCAGACTGAGAAATGATAAAAAATCCAAAGTATGGTTTCTACTGAACACATATCATTTTCACACCATCATAAAGTCCAAAAAGTATAAGTCAAAACATCAAAAGTCAGAAACAGACTGTGTACGAAGAGATTTATTATAAGGGGTTCGCTTACGTGATTGTGGAGGCAGACAAGTCCGAAGATCCGCAGAGTGAGTCAGAAAGCTGGAGACCAGGAGAGCCCATGGGCCAGTTTCAGTCGAAGGCCAGCAGTCTGGAGACCTAGGAAGCGCTGATGTCTCCATTTGAGTCCAGAGGTAAGAGCAAATCAGTGTCCCAGTTGGAAGGTAGTCAGTAAGGAAGGATTCTCTCTTATTCAGGGGTCAACTTTTTTGTCCTATTCAAGCCTTCAATTGATTGGATGAGGCCCATCCACATTGGGGAGCACAATCAGCTCTGCACAGTTTTCTAGTTAAAATGTTCATCTCTCATCCAGAATCACCTTCAAGGACACACCCAGAATAATGATTGACTAAATATCTGGGCACCCATGGCTCAGTGAAGTCAATACATAAAATTAACCATCACAATATGTGTGTTTGTTTAAAATGCACACGAATTTCCATCTCTGATGAGGGTTTTACAGTGGTAGAGAGAGTAAAGGGTGTACTGGCACACAGAGGAGTCCTTATTTTCCCAGCCCCTGGGAGTCCAGACCCTGGCAGGCAGGCATCTGAGCCTCCATGAACCACAAGCCCCTCCCAGCAGCACAGGGAGATCAGCGGGTACCTTCACCTCGCCTCAGGCAGGTCCCAGGTGAGCTCTCCCTCCACACCCTGCCCACCCCCAGTGTAGCCCCATCCAGCAGGGCTCTGCTAGGCTCAGCACTTCCCGGCCCATCTTGATCACATTAGCCACCATACTCACCCTGGCTGGAGGAGATTACATTTTCCATGGAGAGAGGGGGAAAAAAAGCCTCACTGAAGAAATAATCTCTCTTTTGTTCCCTTGAGTTCTCTGCTCTTCAAATGGAAGCCCCTCCCTGATGCCCCTATCTGATTTCAGGAAAGGAAAATGAAGCCAGGAGAGAAATGCCACAAAGGAGCTAGAGCAGGTCTGAGTGGAGAAAGGGTGCTGGGAGGGAGGAACAGGTGAGGAAGGGAATGGGAGGAGGGAGGAGGAGCAAGAGGCCCCTGGGGTACAGGTCCAGCTGGCTCCGGGGAGGGCAGCCCTCTCCCCATGTTGGGCATTGCCCAGCCCCCAGAGCTGGACTTCCTAAATGTCCCAGTCTCCCACAACAGTGGAAAGGGCACTGGACATGGAGTCTAATTCTTAAACTGACCAGTGTCACAGGCTTGTCACATGTTGTCTGAGCCTCAGATACTAAGTGCCCTTCCAGCCTCAAAGCTGTCCTGGTGATCAAAATCAAATGCAATTTAATTGCATTAAAAATGAAATGAATCATTAAAGTGAAACGAATAACAGCAGTAATTGGATTTCCTGGGATGTGCGGTCCAGGTCTTGCAGAGAGGAGCAGAAAGCCTGGCCGGGGTGGGAATAAAACCCACATCTTGCCTTTTCATGGCGGTCCATGCTGGCCTCTGGGTTCAGGACCTCCTCCAGGGGCTGGCCCATCAGCTGGGGATTTGCTTTTTCCTTCCCCAAGCATCTGATGGCCTTTCTCTGCCCATGGCATCTGTTCACACCTGCCTCCTCAGACAGAGCCAGTGAAAGGCCAGACTGAGTCTGGAGCCCCAGCCCCTGCCTCCAGGCTTTCCTCCCTCTATGGCTTGGGGGAGCACTGCCCTGGGAGTCAGGTCACTGTGCCTCGGTCCAGCTCCACCACCGTCTGCTCTAAGACCTCAGACACAGCCCTTCCCTGCTCCAGGCCTTTGATGCATCGTTGGTACGTGATAAGGCTAACCCAAAGAACCGCCACATTTCCGACCAGCTCTGACACTCTGTGAGGCCAGTTACCAGGTAACCAGAAACTTGTAGAGTGCAGGGCTCCCTATCCAAGTGTCTGTAGTAAATAGGATGCACATAGAACAAAAGGATTTCTGTTTCCATAAGGCTGGGCCAGGGGACAGTTTTACACATTGAGTTAATCAGAGAAAAATAATGTGCATGGTGTCTAAGTTCATCCACAACTCATGCAATAAATATATGCCCCAAATGAAGCGTGAGCTGGAGGATATGAACCTGCTCCTCTCTCACTGGTCTTGGATGCTCTGTTCCTCTTATAGCATGGTAATATATGGAATTTCTAAGGATAATTTTAACTATGTGGTTTTTGTTGGGGTTTTTTTTTGTTGGTTTCTTGTTTTTTGTTTGTGATTTTGCCTTGCACGTTCTAGTTAGTATGTTTTCAGTTATTAAATATCTGAAAACTCAACTCAAACAGGCTTATACAATAAAAGGTAGTTACTGCTTCTATATTGGAAGAATTCAGGCTTCTGGTACAGTTTGAGCCTCTCGTCCACACACCCCCTTTTGCATCAGCTCATACCTCTTGTTGTCACAAAGCTACTGCCAGCAGCTCCAGGGCTTGTATCGACATACTGTGCTATCCAGAGAAAAGGAACTACTTTGGTCCCTGAGTCCCAAGCAGACATCCCGGGATTCACTCTGATTGAGGTGATGACTTCAGTCATTTGCCCACCCTGCCTCGGTAACTACAGCCAGGAAATAAACTGGCCTCGCCTGGGGTATGTGCTTGATCCCTAGAACTAGGAGTGGAGCCAGGTTCCCTGGACGCCCCCCCCCCCTCCACACACACACACACAGAAGTGAGGACTGTTGAGAAGAGAGAAGTGGAAACCAGGGAAGCAAGCAACATTGACTTGAAATGGAAGTTGGGTCATTCCACTGAATCTCTATTGCTGAAAAAGACTCAAGTTCTCAGCAACCTTTTTTCCAGGTGTGCTGAATCTGGGGGCTCCTCTTAGGCCTGAGGCAATGCCAAAAGCTCCTGAAGCTACTGCTGATGTAGACTGTTAAACAGAAGATCAGAGTAGCCAGTACGTACCTCTTTCCAAGAGCCTTCCAGATCACCCTGTGCTAATGCAGCAGGACACACCAGAGCATCTTGGCCCTCAAGAAAAGATGACACTAAAATGCTGACTACAACAGACAGCAGGGATTCGATGCTGGTTTATGTGGGAAAGACTACGGTAATCAGGAAGGGCTTCCTGGAGCAGGTGGGAATTTGTACTTGATTTTAAAGTGGTGATCTCTCGGGTGGTATGTGTGTACACGCCATTGTAACAAAATGATTCAAGTTCTGTTTAGGTTTACATTTTATTTAAAAAAAAAACAGAATTAGAGATATTTAATATACAGATTGACAGTTATACACTGGTTTAATTAACATAAAATTTTACACACACTGGAGGTACATGTTACCTTTTTCTCTTACAAGAGTGTGCATTTTAAGAGATTCAGAGACTAAATTTGCCTTGAAGAATGGAGCCTAGGATAAGCAGAAGTCAGGATAAATCCCCATAGGGACTTGGAGAGGGTGGGAAGTAGGGAGCCAGAAACCCCTTATCTTAGCATGTGTCCTGCTGGACCCAAAGAACTCAGGGCCCAGCAAGGCATGTCCTGCCTTCCTCATCAGGCCAACTCCACAGTGAGTCTCCTCCCTTGGCCAGGCTCTGCTTATAAGACAGCCATCAGGGAGGGGTCCTACAGGACTGTGGCTAAAACCTGCCACCAATTCCGCCGTCCGTCCGCAGCAGCCCCGCTCCCCGCGCCTCCCTGGGAAGAATGCTGGGAGCCCACAGGCAGTGAGTCACGGCACACAGCCCATGGAAAGGGCCTGCTGCTCACCACGACCTTTGGGGTTTGCCATGCCGTGCTGGTGCCCACGCCAGAGGGTATAGGGTGTCCAGTCCCCAAGAGGCACAGCAAGCCCTGAAGCTGCAGATGGCTATATAAGGCTGAGGCCACAGGAGGTGGCAGGGGCTGCCAGACCCCAGGAGCCATTTGGCGGGTCTCGATGGTGACGCAAACATTTTCCCTGTGCTTAGGCAGTTCTCCCCTCGCAGTGAGACTGAATCATATCCTCAAAACCTCAAGCCCGACGGGCACACATAATGTCGACACTCAAGAATGGCAAGGAGGGCTGGCCCAGGCCCTCCCTTCCTGGGGAAGAGATATTTGGGGCGATACAGAGAAAACTGTCCCAGGAGAATGAGTCTCAGCTCTCTGCACAAACAAACTCTGGGGCCTGGGTCAGCTCCCCTCTCAGGGCCTATTTCTGCATCTGTAATATGGGAAGAGTAAGCCCTATCCTGCTACCTCATATAGTGCTACAGACGCCCAGAGAGACCAGATCTGGGAGAACAGAGATGAGACGTCACTGGAGGCTCTTCTTCTCTGTAAAGGACAAAGCCCATCTTGCAGCAAATTCAGGGTCACTAAGACTTGGCGGATTTACTGCCTGAATGTCCTGTGTTGGCCATTACCAGCACACGTGATTTCTAGGAAGTCACCAGTCTCTGTGCATAGCTTACCTTGATTCAACCCTTTCTGTTTCTCGGTGTCTTTTGACATCTGTGACTGTCCACGGTGTCCCAAGAGGTAAGCAGTGCAGGACTTGCTAGTCCCATTCACAGCCGAGAAAACCAAGGTCTGGAAAGCTCAGACTTCTCAAAGCCACGTGGCAAGCTGGTGGCTGAATCAGGATGAAGACCCAGCTCTTGCATTCTCAGCCCAAAGATTTCACCCCGTGTTGGGGGCGCCTCCAAGCAGGCTGTGAGGCCTCAGCGTCCCAAGCTATAAAATGGGAAGAATTGTGAGAAGTCCTCCCAGTCAGGCTGCTGAGGTGTTTTCTAGAAGACACAGGAGGGGAGCTTTTCTAGAAGATGGCCATGGTTTCTGTAATCTAGAACCTGCATGCCTGCTTCTCCCGGAGACACCCTGCAGGATGTTCCTCACAGGCACTCTTCCCAGAAAGCACTCCCCGTCAGGCAGGGGTGGCCTGCAGGGAACAGTCCTCTGGAAGACTCAATCACATTTCAGGTTTACCTTGAAAACCGAAGCAGCCGGAAAAGCAAGGTTGGGGCCTAAGCCTTGCCCACTGACACCTCTCTCTCTCTTTCCCTCTCTTTTTCTCTCTCTCATTCTCTTTCAAAAAAAATTGGAGTGGACTTGACTCCACTATTCCTCGCAGAATTAAGTAGCCAAAAATCACATCGTCTAGACAAACAGATTTTATGAGTCCAATTAATTCCTGCCAGTCAAAAATAGGCATGCTTAATAAGCGATATATTTAGAATCTGTCATTATCTGGTCCCCAGGGGAGAAACCTCAGCTCTTATTTCATAGACTCTTAATTTCAAACAGAGCTCTGTTAACTCTCATTCAGACCTCACTTTCTTTCCTGACAGCCCAGAGAAGGCGGGAGTGAGGCAGGAGGGTTTGACCAGGAGAAGCCAACAAAGTCCTGTGTAGCCTGAACCTCCAAGCCTGTCCCCTACAGCCCTCTCAAGTCAGAAAACAAGTGATTGCTTCTTCTTTGGGCTATGTTGCCAGAGGGTGGGAAGCTGCTGGGAAGGTAGAGCCCTGGAAAGGTCATCTTGCTCCCAATGTTTCATGCACCTGTGCCCTAACCTCCACCATCATCTATCTATTCTCTGTCCCTCAGTCTGGGAGACCTCTCAGTCTGTGTGAGTTATGGTGCCTCCTGCCATTCTAGCATAGCTGTCTTGGGAGAGATCCTTTTATTTTTTAATTTTTGCATTGATTTGGAAAACAGAGGAACATCGACTCGTGTTCCACTTAGTTGTGCACTCATTGATTGCTTCTCAAAAGTGCCCTGACCGGAGAGTCAAAACTACAACCTCTAGCACACCAGGTCAAGACTTTATCCACTGAGCAACCCAGCCATTTTAAGTCACTGTTAGCCCTATGGCCTGAACAGAGGAGGCAGTTGCTGGCTGAGAGCTGGACTGGTACTCAAAGCCTAGAGGGTTCCAAATGTGGCAGAGGCAGGTGGCACTGAGAGTGGTCAGGAGGTTGCGGAAGAGACCCCGCCACCTTCAGGGTTTCACTCTGCATCAGCACAGGGTTCCAGCCGGAAACAGGCACAGAGCGCGGCTTTGGGAGCCACAAGGAGAGGGCCTGAGGGCCGTCCAGGTGAGGTGGGATTCTCCCTGGCCTCAAGGGAGATGGCACTGCCAGGTTTAGCTGGGTCAGGAAGGAGTGGCCGCTCATTATTTTCCAGAAGCCTGTAAGCACAGTGTAATAATTTCAGTCAGTGCATAACAAATTAGCACAAAACAGATGGCTTACAAAAAACAGAAGTTTATCATTTCACAGTTCTGGAGGCCAGGTGTCCAAGACAAGGCGTCAGTGGGGCTGTGCTTCCTCTAAGTTTCTAAAAGAGAACCCCCCTTTGCCTCTTCCGGCTTCCGGAGGCCCCAGGCATTCTCTGGCTGTGGCAGCCTCACTCCTAGCTCTGCTTCCATTGTCAGATGGCCTTCCCTTCTCTTTCGGTCTCTCCTTTGTGTGTCTCAACAGACGCTTATTGGATTGAGGACCCAACTGGGTAACCCAGGAAGACCTCATCTTAAAATCCCTAATTACAGCTGCAAAGACCCGTCTTCCAAATAAGTTCACAGAAGCATAGCCTCAAGGCGGAAGCCCCAGATGGTTGGCTTCCCCAGAACACTCAAGCCTTGCTGGCTTCCTGGCCCACCCTGAGCAAAGACTTAGTGGTTCAGGGGACAACCATGACCGTTGAGCAACATGCCTCCCATCTGAGTCACTAGCTGAAAGACTGTCATATAAGTTGAGGAATGAAACCCCCACGGATAGCAACAGATGACCAAGATTCTGTGGCTCCAGAAACATTCCTCTGCCTGAATGACTATCGTTACCCCTCTCCTACCATTTGACAAACTCATATTCAACCGTTAAGACCTATCTCAAGCATCACCTCCTCCATGATGTCTGCCTTGCTCTCTTCTCCCAGGGACTGCCTCCATCCTATTTGTTGCTGGGCCCATGTGGTCTTCATTTCCATATCTCCATATCCAGGCAGGGCCTGGAGTAGGCCACAGGTCCCATGGCTTTATGCTAAAAGCCCAGCATCCCTCCCTCAGAGAGACAGAGATCTGAGTCTGAAAATCTGCATGTGGCAGCTCCTCCAGGATTCCCTACCCCCTCCTCCCCTCACCATTGCCCTCCAGGTTCCAGCCTTACTAGGAAGGAGCACCTCCCCCAGCATCTTCACTTGTCTCCTCTTCCCTCCAGGCTCGTCGTGGGCGCTCCATTGGAAACCAATGGCCACCAGAAGACGGGAGACGTGTACAAGTGTCCGGTGACCCATGGGAACTGCACGAAGCTCAACCTGGGTAACTCGGGCCTCTGGTCTCACCACAGTGAGGCCAACCATTGTCTAGGGTCGGGCAGGCTCTAAAGCACAGTCACACCGACTCTTCCCCGCTGCCCCGGAGGTGACCGGCTGGTATCACTGCTCCCTGTTATTGATGAGGACGTGGAGCCCAGAGAGAGGAAGCAACTTTCCCACAGTCACACAACTTACTAAAGCCTGGCCAGGAATCATAGCCAGGCCTCCAGTGCCCAGGGCATTGCTCTTTCTGACTCACCCACTGCTCCTCTTCCAGCAGGAGAAACCCACTTACTGTCTCCTCTCTGACTTGGAGGTACTCACAACAGCTGTCACTCACGCATCTGCTATTAAGTTCACTTGAGTCAGGCACTGGTTTAAGCACTTTTAGGTGTTTTGACTCATTTAATCTCCACAACAACCTATGAAATTTAACCATTAAACAAAGGAGGAAATGACCACATGTGGAAGGGAGGGGACCTGCCTGGGGTCACCCAGTTAACAAGTAGCAAGGTTTGGATTTCAGTCTAGGCAGTTGACAGCCACCCGTTAGCCGCTACCTCACGCCCTTCTGAAATGAGGCTTTGTTCCTCACTGAGACGGGTTGAGCCCCAGGGAGATGCGGGGAGCAGCCCTGAGGCCTCCCAAGGCCTTGTAAAATCCACTGTGTGTGCACTTATGGGCGCATTCACTAAAGCACACATGCCAGTCCTCTAAAGGTCAGACAGTAGCCAGGCCACTACTTTGCTTACGGGAGGGAGCAAATGTTCCATTTGGGCTGAGAAGCCACGATTCCAGGTCCTGCCCTGGAGGACTGGCCTGCCCAGGGCCAGGTCCCTCGGCCTCCCCCTCTTCCAGGAGGGGAGCCTCTAGCCTACAGCAGTCGGTGAGGCTCCCTGGGGAGGTGGGAGAGCTGGCAGAGCTTCAAGAGATAAGCAGATGGATGGATGAAAAGGCTCTCATCAAAGAGAAAGCCCATGGAACTCAGATCTCAGTGTCGCCAGAGGTCCAGTCACGTGGTGCTGGTGCTCCTGCTGCTCACATCTGCATCAGTGCCAAGGGTAGGAAGTTCAAACCCCAGTACAGCCAAGCCCAGACTTCAGGGGACACAGTCTAGAGGAGGTGGGGGCTGACGGCATATAGAGCGTGGTCATCACCACTCTGAGAGCGCGGCTCTGAAACAGGCGGAGCAGGGTTTCTTCTCCCAGCTGTGCAGTTTCTTCACTGTGTTCATAGGAAGCTCACATTCCCTGTCTGAGCCTCTATTTGCTTATGTGTGAAATGAGAGTGGTGGTCTCAATGACCCTAGGACTAATTCCAGTATAATATGGCCCCCAAACTTTAATGAGCACCTAGTATGTGCTGAGCACAATGCTAGTTACCGGGAGTACAGCAGAGAACAAGATGCAAAGGGCTCCACTGGGTGGAGACAATAAGCAAGTAGACAAACTAGAAAGAAGGATAAGCTCAGGTAGAAACAAATGCTGTGTGACAAACCAGGGTCCTATGATAAGAGAGCTGAGTGGGAAAGATGGAGGAGGAGTGCTACCTTAGCAAGGAGGTAAAGAAGGCTTCTCTGAGCAGGTAACATTGGAGCAAAGTGCTAATGGTGAAAAAGAGTCAGGCAGGGCCAGAGCGTTCCAGACAGAAGAGCAAGTGCAAAGGCCCTGAGGTGGGGATAAACTTGCTCTGTTGGAAACAGAAAGAATGGCTATATGGCTCGTGCAGAGGGAGCGAGAGGACTGATGGGAGGTGTGGGCACTGGGCTTTGGGCCTGGACCACCAAGAGAAACTCCTGGTCCAGGTAGGGACACAGGTGCCTGAACCATTCATTTCATTTTCTCCCTTGCTCTGGTTTCCAATGTAGACTCGATTTCCCTGCAAAGAAGGAACCCCTGCTGGCAGTGAGAAACCATTAGACCCTGGAAAACCTTCCTCAAGTGGGGCAAAGCCAGGCAGCAGAGTGAGTCAGGGCCAAGGGAAAGTGCTGTCAGGAAACACTTCTCAGGAGCATTCTTTCCCCACCACTGAGGAGAGAACAAGAGAACGCACAGCAGGAAGACCATCTGTCAGTGTGTCCCCACAGTGGAAAATGCAAGGCAGGGAAACCTGAGTCCCAGCTTCTCCTCTGGCCTTTCCAGACTCTGCACCCTGCCAAGCCAGGAATGTTCTTTCCTCTCTCTCCAGGGAAGGCTAAGTGGGTGTCAGTCATTCACACCTTAGTGTGAGAGACTCTGCCAGCTGGTGCCTTCATCACAACCCCTGGATGAAGTTAGGGGTTTTAATGAGGAGCTGTGATTCTGGAAGGCAGGCCCTGGGTGAGGAGGGGCCTGTGTCCCCAGACCCTCACAGAGACCCACTGAGAAAGGCGTTCATCTCTCTCCTGGTCACAGAGCGGAAGTTACTGACTGCCCAAATCCACAAGCCACAGAAGCAACAGAAGCAGGACTTGAACCTGAGTCTTTCTTGCTCTAGAACAAGGTTCTTCCCTACCATGCCCATCTGCTTCCAGGCAGGCACAGTTTCAGAAAGGACTTCAGCTGTTAGGACAAAGGAGAAAGAGAGGGGGCGGGGTGAAGTGAGGGACTTGCCCCTTAAATAAACGGAGGGCAGAATTCTTCAAGCCGCTGAGAAGTGGCCGTTGCCCAGTTGGGGCTCGGAGCTTCCTTTCCAGATTTCTCACTACCATCCCCATGCCACCACAGCCCTGCCATCATGAGAAACTCTGGATGTAACCTTGACTGCCCTGGGTTCCAGTCCCCACTCAATCATTTACCGGTAACTGCCTTTGTAGAGGTCACTAGCCCCTGATGCACCTTGATTTTTCTCATCTGTAGAATGGAAATGGTGACTCCTGGGCTTCCCCAGATCAAGAGGGGGTCCTGGGAGGGCATGTGTGAGGGGTACTTTGTAAATGTTAAGAAATGATTTATGCCCTGGCCGGTTGGCTCAGCGGTAGAGCGTCGGCCTGGCGTGCGGGAGTCCCGGATTTGATTCCCGGCCAGGGCACACAGGAGAAGCGCCCATCTGCTTCTCCACCCCTCCCCCTCTCCTTCCTCTCTGTCTCTCTCTTCCCTTCCTGCAGCCATGGCTTCATTGGAGTAAAGATGGCTCGGGCACTGGGGATGGCTCTGTGGCCTCTGCTTCAGGCGCTAGAATGGCTCTGGATGCAACAGAGCAACAGAGCGACGCCCCAGAGGGGCAGAGCATCGCCCCCTGGTGGGCATGCCGGGTGGATCCTGGTCAGGCGCATGCAGGAGTCTGTCTGACTGCCTCCCCGTTTCCAGCTTTGGAAAAATGAAAAAAAAAAAGAAATGATTTATTTTTTAAAAAGCACAGAGTTACTGCTATTATTTTCTCTCCGGTTTCCTTGGGTAGACAAAACAGAAAGCAGCCCCAGTCACAGCACAGCCAAGAGGGGCTGGATTTCAAAAGGAGCCTGACTACAAACGGAGGGAGCCCAAAGGGAAACAACAACAAACACAGCCCCGCCCCGCATCTGGCCTCTGCTGATGCACCGGCCCTGCTGGCCAGTGCCGGGAGGCGGGCCAGCCCCCCTACTTCCAGTGCCCACAGTGCTGATGCAAACCATGCTAGCTCTAGCTCAGCTGAGGCCTGTGTCCCTAGCGGTCACTCCCTCCCCCAGCAGGAAAGACACTGGAGCCTCCTCACAGAAGATGAGGGTCCACGTGCCCTGGGCTCAATGAAATGCCCAACTTGCTTCTCTCCAAACTCTCCCTCCATGTGCCCGTACCCATGTGTGCACTCACACATGCACACTCACGCACACCAGTGGTGGGATTCAAATACTCCAATTTTACAACCGGTTCTCTGCACTAATGAATGTTTTAAGTATAAAAAAAATGATATACAGAAAGGTAGTTTATTATTTCATGCATTTAATACTTAAATAAGAACAATAAAAGAGGTACACAAAACTAGATTATAAGAGTTTTTAAATAATAATGAAAAAATATTAAATAGGCCTGACCTGTGGTGGCGCAGTGGACCAAGCACTGACCTGGAAACGCTGAGGTCACCGGTTCAAAACCCTGGGCTTGCCTGGTCAAGGCACATATGGGAGTTGATGCTTCCTGCTCCTCCCCCTTCTCTCTCTCTCTCTCTCTCTCTCTCTCCTCTAAAATGAATAAATAAATAAAAATAATTTTAAAATATATATATTAAATAATATCTGACAAAAAAACAATAAAACTATTATTTAAAATATTTTCATATTGCTTCTTGATTGGCATCCTTGCTTGCAATTTTTTTCACCTATGGACAGAATGAACATTACTGCAGGCACTTAGAATATGCTGTTGCACAGATGAACATTAAAAAAGAGTAAGGAATGTAAATTTGTGATTTCTACACTGGGCGGCTGCCCAGGTGCCCACCTTAGGGAAAACCCTGATTACAAGTGCCATTTTAACAACCAATTCACTGAACTCAACAAAAAATTAGGTATCAGTTCTACCAAACCAGTGTGAACCATCTGAATCCCACCACACACACACACACACACACACACTCACATACACACACACGCACGCACGCACCAACATATGCCTGGGGAATTCAAGCTCACTTCCTTTCCTTCAGTGGCCTGACAGAATGATCTAGTAATACCTAAACTGATCTAATTTATTTAGTGATCTAATCTGCCACCACCATCTCTCCACATCCAGTTGGCTGATGATCCTGCTCTTTGATCTCTCTCATGGCAGCAACCACAGAATGACATTCTTGGCAAGATTTTGTACCTCTTAAAAGGCTCTTGTTAGTTGACTATTTGCTACCTGTGGCAAAGACTCAGTATCATACATCAGTTTATCAGGTGAGCAGAGGACTGGGCCCCGAGAGAGCAGAGCAGGGGACAGTTAAGTTTCAGTGGCAGGATGGCTTGAAGAAGCACGTGGGGGAGACACTGCCCAGCGGAAGCCAGCCCAGCTGGGTGCCCTGGTATGTGTCAGGTGGGACACAAGGGGAATGTTGGGGTCCATCAGAGGGCTGAAGGCTCTGGACTAGGAGATGGAAGCCTCTGCCATGTGCTTCCTGTGTGACTTTGGGCAGGTTGCTTGGCCTCTCTGAGACTCACTGTCCTCATCTCACAGGGCGTTGAGAGGAAATAATCAGACCCTGTCTGGGTAAGGCCTTAGTAAACCATGAATGTCTGCACCAACACGCAGGAAGAACTGGGGAGGACCCTGCTTGGCACCGGCCGTGCCACAGGCGTCTCTGGTGGCCCGCGGCAGCAGCAGACGCTGGGTGGAGGGTGGGCAGGAGGGCAGCAGGCTGAGCTTCTCCTTCCCACCCCAGGAAGGGTCACCCTATCCAACGTGTCTGAGCGGAAGGACAACATGCGCCTCGGCCTAAGCCTGACCACCAACCCCAAGGACAACAGCTTCTTGGTAAGAGCCACCCGCCCCACCCTCTCTCCAAGTTCCAGCCCTCTGGCCTCATGGACCCTCCTGTCGGGACCAGGAGAGGCACGGGGTGATAGCGTATCCTCACACGCACGCTGCACCCTACCCACTAGGCTGCCTGCCCACGCACTCCGGAGAGCAGCTCATCCACTGGCTTCTTCCCTGTGCCGTTCTGTCTGCTGTGCCCTGAAGGTCAAGAATGAGGGCGGGGGTGGGGGGACAGTCCAGGCAGGAAGAAGGATTGAGCCAGTTTGTACACATACCCTGAGAGTGGGGGACAGACAGCCTGAGAAGGAACAGGAATGAATGAAGGCCACCAGTCCAGTGGGGGGTTATCCCTTCCTGTGGGGAGCCAATTTCCAAGGCAAAGGCCAAACCTCTGCTCCAGGTTTGATCAAAAGAATAGAAGACACCACTCATCCTAAGACAACTTTGAAGGGAAGCCAAAAATGAATAAACACATTTACTACAACCAAGGGATGGGCCACCTGGACTGCCCAGTACTGTACGAGATGGAAGGCTTCCCAGAGTGGTTTCTATTTTGTTTTATAAAGAATAGACAGGCCCTGGCCGGTTGGCTCAGTGGTAGAGCGTCGGCCTGGCGTGCAGGAGTCCCGGGTTCGATTCCCGGCCAGGGCACACAGGAGAAGCGCCCATCTGCTTCTCCACCCCTCCCCCTCTCCTTCCTCTCTGTCACTCTCTTCCCCTCCTGCAGCCAAGGCTCCATTGGAGCAAAGTTGGCCCGGGCGCTGAGGATGGCTCCATGGCCTCTGCCTCAGGCGCTAGAATGGCTCTGGTTGCATCGGAGCAACGCCCCAGAGGGGCAGAGCATTGCCGCTGGTGGGCATGCTGGGTGGATCCCGGTTGGGCGCATGCGGGAGTCTGTCTGGCTGCCTCCCCGTTTCCAACTTCAGAAAGATACAGAAGAAAAAATAAAAGAATAGACAGGCCTGAGCAATGAAGAAAGAGGAGAGGATACTTGGGCTATGGTGATAGAGGCGTTCGTTCATTTTATCAACAAATATTTTAGCGTTCACAATATACTGAGCCCAAAACCAGGCACTGGGGACTCAGCAGTCAGCGGAGCTCCTGCCCTGTGGCTTAATTCTGGTTTGGGGGACCAGTAGTAAGCAAATGAGTGATGTAAACGTGCTATTGGGACAGAAAGGCAGCAGCAGGTAGCGCTTGGAGTTCTCCCGCCTGCCCAGATGAGTAGGCGCCAGCTCTGCGTGCAGCAGGTGTGTGCCGGCGGCGTGCTGGAGCGGAGCGGCTTGCTCCTGGCCGCCACGTTCCAGTGAGCCACCACGGCTTTGGATGAAGCTGGGAATTCAAAACAAGATCCTTCTGGGACTTATACCTAGAAACAGCTGCAAGAGAGGATTAAAAAAAAAAACTACTTCAGAAAGCCCCCTAAAATGCACCACTTATGTTAAGATGGGAGGGCTTGTGTCACTCTTTGTTCTTGTCTGTCAGTTCGTTTCTGTCAACAGATGTGATATTCGGGGTGTGGAGCACCAGATACTAGAGCACCAAGATGACTGAGGTGCTCAGGGACTTGAGGAGAGCATAGTGGCTCTGCTGACGGAAGTCCTGAGGTCATTGTGTGGTCAGCCCACAGCCCTTCATCATCTGCAACCCAGGCAAACCCGACCCCTGGCTCTGTCCACACATATGCTTGTCAGGGGCTTTATTACTACTCCCACTTCCCTCTAAGAATCCTTGTCACATTCCTACTAACTTGATTTCACCTATTAATACTTCACAAGGAAGGATGGTGTGATATACCCTCTGGGGCCTCTGTGAGTCAGTTAAGTCTCTGGTATATAAATAGAAACTTCTGTTAACTCATTCACTCATCCATTCATCCACTTATTAGTCCATCCCCCAGTGAATCATCCATCTCTTCATTTATCCATCCATCCATTTATCCACTCATCCATCTGTATATGTATCCACTCCCTCATCTTCCCATCTAATCATTTATCCTTCCATCCATCTCTTCCTACATCTATCTATCCACCATCCATCCATCTACCTACTTGTCATCTTTCTGTCCACCCACCCACCCATCCATCCACCCATCATCCATCATCTATCCTCCCATTCTGTATTTTTTCCCTCCTTCCAAAATAATTTATAGCAGTTTCAATAAAGGATGGATGCCCATAAAACCAAACATTTAAAATCTGAGCAAAAATAGATGGCTAATTAAATAAAGGGATTGGAAGTGGAATAATTATTCCTCCAAACCAAAGGAAATTATAGCACAAAATTTAGTCCTGGGTTTCCCAGCAGCAGGAGAAAAATTGAGACGTGGAGCTGGGCTTTTGTTTTTAATGGCTGTGACTCTGAGAGGAACTTGTACTCAGCCTTTAAATAAGGGGTTGATATCAATGTTTTGGTTGCAAATTTCAGAGAAAGAGCAGAGACATTCTTTTTTCTTCCCCTAATAAGAGCCATGGGCATATTGTCAGGACCAAGTTCTGGAAGTTTGCCCAGTGAGGGCCTCCAGGGGACCTGTTCAGACAGAGAGATCACCATTCCCATGGATGGAAAGGCTTTCCCAGATCCCGCATGGTGGGCGGGTGGCCAGGGAGGGTGGAGAAGAGAAACAACCCTGGATGGTGGGATGGAGAATGAGACCCTTGCAGATAGAAAAAGGAGGACTCAAAGATGAGTTTTTCTTCATTGCACCTGAAACCAAGAGAACTGGCAGCAAGGGAGACTCAAAGAAGACTCCCTGAAGCCTAGGGATACCAACACTCAGATAGGGAGCATCTATCTTGGGTCATGAGGTTGGGACTGGGCCGAAGGCTGCTGTTGAGCCTGGATCCACCCTGAGAGCCGCCTCTGACTGGGGGTCTGTGGTGTGATTCCCAGGCCTGCAGCCCGCTCTGGTCTCACGAGTGTGGGAGCTCCTACTACACCACAGGGATGTGTTCACGCGTCAACTCCAACTTCAGATTCTCCAAGACCGTGGCCCCGGCCCTCCAAAGTAAGTGGCTTCAAATCTGCAGACTCAGACAGACTGAGCAGCCAACAGTTCACAGGAGGCATGGGGCTCTGATCCCCTAACCTGCAACTACAACGCGCTTAGACTCTAGCCCCACCCTGCCCTGGCTCTGTGGGTAACCTGGGACAGCTCACTTGACCTCTCTGGGCCTCTGTGGGGTTATAGTCTTGGCCCACCGTCCCGCACAGAGTGACAGTGGAGAGCACATGAGCTAAGGTTATGAAGGCAATCCTGGTGGCCGGGGAGGCTCACTGCAGGGAGGAAGAAGTTGCAGGGCCACCACGCAGCAGCCAGCGAGCTGAGCACTCCGCAATTCTGGGGACATCGTTCACTTAGACTGCAGTGTGAATGATGCCCTCTGATGTTATGCAGGTCAGCTGCCCTGTAGGTGGAAAACCAAGGAGAACAGAACTATCCTTGGGAATAGGCCCATCGAACCAGTGTCCCTCAACCTCCGGAAGCTGCCCAGTTTGCCCAGAGCCCCTGCAACACCTAACCTCCCACTCACTCCACCCGCCAGGAAAATCTGGGAAATGAGTCTCAGACCCTGCCTCCCGCAAGCCCAGACTGCTTGGCTCCAAGCCTCACTGTTTCCTCTGGGCTAAATACCATCACCAGAGCAGCTGCTGCCCGTTTTATGGAGGATGAGGGGATTAGCACCTCTGGCTAGTGGCAGCCTCCCTCCAAACAGGGCCCAGTCAGGGATGGAAAGATGGTGCTGGCAGGAGGGACAAGGAAGCATCATTCCAGTGGGGGTGGGGGCTGGAAAGGGGTCGTCAGAGGGCGATTAGGCACTGATTGTATTCTCACCAATGGCAGAGGGAAAGGCAGTGCAGAGCTTGGAGCTTGGGGTTCAGGGCTCAGGAGGGGGCCCGAGATCATGAGGTATGCACAAGGGAATGTCACCCCCCTTAGGGCTGCTATTTCCTCTGGCCAAGGTGTGACAAGCTCAGCCTCCAGACCTCCTGTGGTGGAGGTCTCGCAGCCAGCTGGTCAGCAGCAGTGCCCTGAGGGCTTATAAGATACAGATCCCAGGGCACCCCCACCCCAACCCCAGGGAGCTTCTAACTCAGCAGATCTGAGGTTAGTCCCAGGGTGTGTGTGTGTGTGTGTGTGTGTGTGTGTGTTTCAGTGAAGTGTTCAGCCATGTTTAGGAACCACAGACCTAAAGCAAAATTCTTCCCAAGATACCTAATTTTATTTTAAATGTTAAAATATTTTTCCACCCCGGCCAGTTGGCTCAGTGAATAGAACATTGGCCTGGTGTATAGATATCCTGAGTTCAATTCCTGCTTAGGGCACACAAGAGAAGCAACCATCTGCTTCTCTCCTCTTCCCTCTTCTTCTTCTCTACCTTGTCCCTTCCTGCAGCTAGTGGCTAAGTTGGTTCGAGAGTCCACTCCAGACACTGAGGATAGCTCAGTTGATTTGAGCACATCAGCCTCGGGTGCTAAAAATAGGTCGGTACTCAAGCATCAGCCCCAGAGGGGGGTGGCTGTGTAGATCCCAATCAGGGCACATGCAGGAGTCTGTCTCACTATCTCCCCTCCTCTCACTTAAAAAAAATTTTTTTTAATTACAGTTGACATTCAATATTATATTGGTTTCAGGTGTGTTGCATAGTGGTTAGATGTTTATAAAACTTACGAAGTGATCTCCCAGATAAGTATACTACCCTCCTGATACCATAAATATAGTTATTACACTATTATTGATGATTCCTATGCTCTACTTTACATCCCCATAACTATTTTGCAACTGCCAATTTGTTCTCTTTTTTTTTGTAGCAAGTGAGAGAGAGACAGAAAGAAAGGGAGAGAGATAAGAAGTGTCAACTTGTAGTTATGGCACCTTAGTTGTTCATTGATTGCTTATGTGTCTTGACCAGGGGGCTCCAGCCAAGCCACTGACCCCTTGCTCAAGCCAGTGGCCTTAGGCTCAGGCCAGTGACCTTTGCTTTCAAGCCAGTGACCTTTGCTTTCAAGCCAGCAACCTTTGGACTCAAGCCAGCGGCCTCACACAGAAGCTGATGAGCCTGCACTCAAGTCAGATGAGCCTGTTCTCAAGCTGGTGGCTTCAGGGGTTTTAAATCTGGCTCCTCAGATCAATTTGTACTTTTTAATCCCTTCATCTTTTCACGCAGCTCCCCCAACCCCAATTTGTTTGTTCTCTGTGTCTATAAGTTTCCTTCTGTTTTGTTTTTTCATTTATTTTGTTTTTTAGATTCCACATATAAGTAAAATCTTATGATATTTGCCTTTCTTTTTCTATCTTATTTTACTTATCATAATTCTCAAGCTGTCTTAAAAGAAAAATTTGAAATTGTAAAAAAAAATCAGCAAATATAAAGGCATTTTAATAATAAAAACTTGCTTTAACTAAATCAGAGAAACCTGGTCCCTACCACTAGATTAAAAACCTCTCTTTTTTGTCGTTGTTGTTTTTTAAGTGATAGGAGGGGAGATAGTTAGACTTCCACATGCGCGCAGACTGGGATCCACCCAGCAACCCCCATCTAGGGATGATGCTCGAGTACCAAACTGTTTTCAGTGCCTGAGTCTGACGCACTCGGACCAACCAAGCTATCCTCAGCACCCAGGGCCGACACTTGAACCAGTCAAGTGACTGGCTGCAAGAGGGGACGAGGGAGAGAAGAAACCCCTCTTAATGAAGGTGTTTATGTCCTGGTCACCACTGTGGCCGCCCCATCACAGGGCACTCCACACATGGCAGGTGCTCAGTCTATGTATGTTGAGCTAAACCAAACTGGGGAAGGACAGAGCTATCAGGTGTTGTCAGCCCAGAAGTGTCACGCCATCACATGCTGTACACAGTGTGCAGATGGGACAAGAATGTTTCACAACTTCTCCTAAAACAGAGGTGACTCTGAACACTCAAACCACCCAAAATGCCCTCCAAACACAAAGCCTGCAACAGGCACCAAGGCTCAAAGCCACCGCCTTCCTCTCTGTGGGGAACACTGACTTCAACATATTCTACCCTCATGATGCGGGAGTTGCTGGGATGTTCACACACGAAAGCCTCCTGCCATACGTACTGCTGTAAAGTAGATTTTACAATAGTGTGAAAATTCCCCAATAAAAATAAGCAGATGCCCAATATTTCAATATGATATAATATGGTACAGTCCATATTATATCATATTGTATCATATTATGTCTTATTTCAAAGTAACCTCAACCATTCACAAACAGAAATGAATTGCTTAGATTTTAAGTGTTTTACATTTATTTACATAACCAATGTTTTATTAGACTTTTTGTTGGTTTTCATTATTCATTTTAATTTTGTATTAATATTACAAAAATATAGAGAAAACTTTATGTTCAGAGTGGAGATACAGGCATGAGACCTTGACCCATGATGTCACCGACACATTAACAAAGTGATTTGCTTTGAAAGAAAAATAATATCAGCTCAGATTTCTTGAGCACTTACTTGGCAGTCAGCCCTTTAGAAGCATCTTCTCGCTAACTCCTCATGGCAGACCTTGAATATCATTATGCCCATTTTACAGAAAAGAAAACTGAAGCCAAGATGTTAAATGACTTGCCCAAGGTCAAAACCAGAAGTCAAACAGATGCCACATTCCTAACCATTATACTCATACCACCCTCCTAAAAACTGAAACCATTCATTCAGGCCAAAAGTGGTAAATGCCAGCCTGTATATTACAGCAAAGCAAATGATAACCATTGCTGCTTTGGGCGGTGTCGGCTGCCTCAGCAACACTGGCCCACTGACGGTGGTCAGTCCCTGATGAGCAGAGTTCCTCAGGAGCATGTAATTAAACTTCGTACAAATAGCCAGCACTGCGTGGTGGAACAAAGCCAGGAGTCCTTGGGCTTGTCATTCACATTGCCCCAAAAATGTTCTGCCCACACATGGAGCAGGGTCCTTCTATTGTCCTTTGGACAGTCATCTGGAGAATTAAGAACTTGCAGACACTGGCTCCTTGGGTAGCTGTGAACATGTCCCCAACTTCCCAGGGTGCCAGACCTACATGGACATCATCATTGTCCTGGACGGCTCCAATAGCATCTACCCCTGGGTGGAGGTTCAGCACTTCCTCATCAACATCCTGAAGAAGTTTTACATCGGCCCTGGGCAGATTCAGGTGAGTGTCTCTGGGACTCTTTCCTCCTCTGAACGGGGGCCCCCAAACCCATGGCAGATGCTGTCTTGGAGTGTGGGGGGGAACATCTTTGTGTGAGCTAAGAAGGTGGAGGTAAAAGGCCCTGTAACCCCGTCCACCCATCTCTGCTGGGCTCATCAAGGGAGAGTTTGGGGGAGACTCATTTCCAAGGTCGTATACTGGGATAGTCACGATCTATTAGGAAAGAGTTTGACCAGCTCCAGGTGAGAAGGAAGGAGGAATGTTGAGTAGCTCTAGAATCCTGCTATGTCAGGCACAGTGGAGAGTTCGACACATTGATCTTGGAGAAGAGACTAGGAAGGAGATTGTAGCTTCCAGCACATACTAAAACACTGCCTGGCTGAAGGGGGTAGATTTATTCCTATTGTTCAGGCAGACCAAATGAAGACTAGTGGAGAGAAGTTCCAAGATGGCATATTTCTAATCAATCTAAGAAATTATTTTGTAATGAGTAAAGCTGTTAAAAGGGTAGTGGGCTTTCTCCTGAAGTAATGAGTTCCCCAGTGCTGGAAGATCATCTTTTAGGGTATCGCAGGTAGAAGTCCAGCATTGGAAATGCACTTGTACCAAATACACTCTGGGCCATCCAACAGTAACAGTTTATCTCTAATCCTACTGTAAGTCTGTCAAGGTTTTTTGTGGTGTTGTTGTTGTTGTTTTGAGGCAATTAATGTTGTCAATATTTTATGAAACAGGGATAAAAGAAACTTTCCTCCTCCAAGTTTTAAGGAATCTTAGTTCCAGAGTTTGGTGAATAATGCCATGGCCTCCACCCATGCTATTCTTAATATTTCATATTTCAATTCTATTCTCAACTTCTGTCTTTTTTTTTTCCTGTATTTTTCTGAAGCCGAAAACGGGGAGAGACAGTCAGACAGACTCCCGCATGCGCCCGACCGGGATCCACCCGGCACGCCCACCAGAGGGCGATGCTCTGCCCACCAGGGGGCGATGCTCTGCCCCTCCGGGGCGTCGCTCTGTTGCAACCAGAGCCACTCTAGCGCCTGGGGCAGAGGCCGAGGAGACATCCCCAGTGCCCAGGCCATCTTTGCTCCAGTGGAGCCTCCGCTGCGGGAGGGGAAGAGAGAGAGAGAGGAAAGAGAGGGGGAGAGGTGGAGAAACAGATGGGTGCTTCCCCTGTGTGCCCTGGCCGGCAATCAAACCCAGGACCTCTGCACGCCAGGCCGACGCTCTACCACTGAGCCAACCGGCCAGGGCTCAACTTCTGTCTTTTTAAGCAAGAAACTTGTTGGGTTTTTCTTTAAACCCGTCTACTCTTGCGATATGCACCTCCCACTTGTCTCAGCAAGCCATCTGTTTAGTCCCAGAATTTTGCAGAACCTGCGTCCCCTCGGCTTGGGATGGTCCCCAGCCCTCCTCACTCCTCAGCAGTCACAGACAGAAGGATGACTCCAGGGAGCCTCACCACCAAAGGTCTAAGTTTCAGGGTCAAAATGCTCCAGTGCCCTCTCCTCTAACTTTCAGGTTGGAGTTGTTCAGTATGGAGAAGACGCGGTACATGAATTTCACCTCAATGACTACCGGTCTGTAAAAGATGTGGTGGAAGCTGCCAGCCACATTGAACAGAGGGGAGGAACAGAGACCCGGACGGCATTTGGCATAGAATTTGCTCGGTAAAAAAAAAGAGAAAAGAAAAAAATTTTAGTTGTTTTAAATCTCAGATATCACTCTAATTATTATATATTGCTGTGTAACAAACCCCCACAAAACTTAGTGCCTCGAGACACTAATTTGTTAATCCTTTAAAGTTCTGGGGATTGGCGGGACTCAGCCTGTTAGTTCTCTCTTGGATTTTTCTCATGTGGGTGGAGCCCAGTGTCAGCTGAAGCTGTTGTGGTCTGAAGGTTCGACTGGACTGGACATTCAAAATGGCACACTAATGTTACTAGCAGTTGATGCTGGGTGTTGGCTGGGATCTTGGCTGGGGCAGCCTGAGCACCCACATGTGGCCATGTGGCTTAGGTTTGCCATGATATGGCAACTGGGCTCTGAGCAAGAGCATCTCAAGAGTGAGCTTTCCATGCAATCGATGCAGGAACTCTGAGACTACCCAGGACCTCGCTGCAGAAGTCCCAGCCAGGGGTCCCCAAACTTTTTACACAGGGGACCAGTTCACTGTCCCTCAGACCATTGGAGGGCCACCACATACAGTGCTCCTCTCACTGACCACCAATGAAAGAGGTGCCCCTTCTGGAAGTGTGGTGGGGGGCCGGAAATGGCCTCAGAGGGCCACATGTGGCCCGCGGGCCGTAGTTTGGGGAAGCCTGAAGCAAGTCACTAAAGCTAGCCCAGATTCAAGGGGAAGGGAATTTGTTTCCGCCTCTTGATGGAGGACTAGCAAGGTCACATTGCAGAAGAGCATTTGTGATGGGAAATACATTGTGGCAGCCAACTTTGGAAAACACGCTCTGCCACAGGGACCCCATGAAAAGTGTGTGGGTTCCACGAGGGCAGAATCTTCCTGTGGAGTGTTTGTCATCAGTGGAGTGTGGAGAACATAGCTAACTCAAACACCTGAGATTGTAGAGTGCTGAAGCTGGTTCCTTAAAACTCACACCAGCACTCACTCCTCGTGACAGCGAATCTATCTCTGGTCATTGTCCACACAGACGGCTGCATTCTTACTCCAGTGATGCTGCCACTGCTCAGAACTTTTTGCCCTTCCCCACCCAAACCAGTGAGTGATTCTAAAGGCAAACCCCCGAGATCTTCCAAGCTGAATCCTAAACTCCTAAGATGACTGTATATGAGGCATTTAGATTTTAAATTGTAAATTTCACACCTGTGGCTGTGAGTTCTGCTTTGTTCATTAAAACCACCGTCTCTATTCCTTATCATCCCACTTTGCAAAGGGCTAGTCAATGTGTTTATCAGAATTCTGCAATGTTAGAGCTACATATATGGTAGTAACATGACCTCATGTGGTCAAAAGATTTTCTTTCCATACCTCGCAACCCTTTATGGTTAAGTTACTACTCCACTGACATATTTCTGTTTGCTGGTAAAACTTGCTCAAGCTTTTTCCCTAAATGAGCATTCTTCCGTGTGAAAATAGCACTTGTTCATTCTCACAAGGAACAGGCCAGCTTGTTGTTTTGTCATCATTGGGGTGAGCCCCTGTGACCCCAGTAGGCAATTGTGAAATGTCTAGGGCAACAGAGGAAGCCTGTGCCCATGGAGCTATCTCCTCCTCGGTGTGAGGCTGACTGCCTCATACAGGCAGGGAGCCCTCTGTTCTGGTCTGATTTCTCAGCCCACCAACCCCCATGCAATTGGAAGTGTGTGACTCACCAGGTAGTTTGAATCATTCGTGACTCATGTAACCGCTGGAGTGTGCAGTGTGTGCTTCAATTGACATTTGAAATCTAATCTTCCCAGCCTGCCAAGTTTTGGGTCCCAAATTATAGCCAGTGCCTCTGAAGGTAAATTTCTCTCCTCACTCATTTATTCATGATGCATGTTTGCTGTGAACCTACACAAAGATCCACGCCATGGATTTAAGGGGTTACAGAGACAGTAACCTGTGGTCCGCAGCTCAGCAAGGGAGTTCTGAAAAGTGTCAGCCTAACTCACTGAGGATGAGAACGGGGAGGATCCAAGGAAGGGGCTGGGGAGGACTGCCAAGGTGGGTGGCATTTGATTTGTCCTAGGAAGACCCCGGGATTCCAGCAGGGAGAGGTGGAGAGAAGACATTGGCCCTGATAAGGACAGAGGAGAAGGAAAGTCAAAGAATGAGGAACATTTCCTCCTCCAGCCACACTCTGACCACAAAACGGGATTCGTGTTGGAGGGCGTTGAGCCATGCAGCTGTGAAGATAGCTTGGAGCCAAATTGTGAGGGTGGTGATGCTTTAGCTAAAACAAGCATGAGTGGCCACTGAAGGTTCTTGAGGACTAGAGTTTATCATGAGATGTGCCCGTGAAGGTCAATCTGGTGGCCATTTTTAGCGGGCTGGGGAGGCACAGGGACAAAATAGTGCAATTCCACCTTAGTTCATGCAACATTTTTTATTGAGCACCTACTATGTCCATGATGGAGAACCTTTTTCTAAAAACCAGCTTTCATGGTGGGCCAATCGTGGTGCTCTTTGGTTGCTCTGCTACCGCCCACCATGAAAGCTGGAATGCCCACTAGTGGGCAGGAGGGACCAGGTTGACCAGCACTGCAAAAGTGGGCGGTTTTTAGAAAAAGGTTCACCATCACGGTACTATTTGTTTCACACTGTTTTAGACACTAGGAATAGAACAGTGAACAAAACAGACAAATGTCCTGCCTTTGTGGAGCTGACATTCTAGAGGGGTGACAATGCATAAAGAAACAAAGAAAAATAAAAGCTATGGGGGGAAACAGAGCATGGTAAAGGCAGTCAAGCAAGCTGGAGAGGGCAGGTTTAATCAGCATTAAGAGAGTCCTCAGGGAAGCCATCACTGAGAGCTGACATTCTAGTGGAGACCTGAAAGAGGTGAGAAAGTTGGCCAAGCAAGTACCTGGGTGGGGCGTTTCAGGAGAAAGGGCCACTTGGACAAAGGCATTAAAGCAGGAGTTTGCCTGGTGGCTCCAGAATCAGCAGAGAGCCCAGTTTGGGTGGAGAAGAGCAAGCAGATGGAAGGGCTCAGAGGAATAACGGGACCAGATCATAAAGGCCCTGGTGCACCAGTGTCAGGATTTGAGAGAAATGGGAGCCATTGCAGGTTTTGAGCAGGAAGAAGGCATGATGTAACCTACTTTTCCATGGGATCCCTCTAGCTTCCAGGTTCATGAAACCTTCTGTGAGTATAAAGATCTTACAGCTCTATAGGAACTTACCATCTGATTTACAAAAGAACAAAGTCTTTTTGCACAATACAAAATCACAATTTTAAATCTGATTTCTGCCAATATTTGCCCAATTATAGATTCACACAGATAGTCACACTATTCCACTATATGGGAATATGGCCCTGAAATTGTTCTTGGCTCCATGTATAATCTGTTTTTCCCTGATATTATAGGAGAGAGAGAGAGAAGGGAGAAGAGGAGAGGTTGAGAAGCAGATGGTTGCTTCTCCTGTGTGCCCTGACCGGGAATCAAACCTTGGACATCCATATGCCAGGCCAACACTCTACCACTGAGCCAACTGGCCAGGGCCCCGTGCTATATATTTTTGCATGGATTTTTATTCCTGGCCCTCTAATGACATCATGGACACATCTAGAATCTCCTTTGAGGAACTAGCAGAATTCTCCCTCCATTGGGTCAGACTTAAGCCCCAAATCGGCCCTAGTCATGTGGAGTGTGTGCCTCTGCTCCCCCCTTTAGTCCACAGCTCATACGAAAATTAAAGGAGGTTTTTTAAGTCCACATACCTAGAATATCCTAGAGCTGCTGAGAGAATGGCAGATGATGTTTCTCTTAACTGATAGCTTGAAGATGCTCTGAACTAATTTATTCCTAACTTTGTGAATTCCTCCACATCTAAATCACACACGTCAGCTCATCAGCTTGCTGTGTAACAAGAGATAGTTTTGGGAGCCAAAGCCTCAGGGCCTGGAGACCAGCTTTCACCTAGCACTGTGGAGCCGAAACCTGGGGTCAGACCCACGAGGAATCACGGCAGAGTCTAAGGGTAACATTTATTTTTAGATCCTTATTGGCAAATTCTACTTGCTAAGCCAGACTTGGGCCAGACCATGTCTGCCCTTCTCAGAACCTCACAGTCTAAAGGAGGGTTGGTCACAGAGGCACCAAGAGCCAGCGAGGGATCAAGAGCCAGTTTTCCATGCTTCATAGACAGGCTTCCAGCTGCAGGACACTTTCTGCAGTGGCAGGGGTCATTGTGCCAGCGCCCACCCCCGCCCCGCCCCCTGGCTGGCTGGATCACCGAACAGCAGGCCAAGCTCCCGCTCCCAGCACTGAAAACAAAATAAAAAGCGAGAAGGAGGAATATTTGTTGTAGAATTTGATATTTAATAGTTCCCAAAATAGAATCAAAGTTGTCCTCGTGAGAGAAATCAAAACTTTGTCAGCCTCCATTACAGGAATTTTATTGATTCGTGTTGTTTGGGCGTTAAATTTGGGAAGTAGTTCTCAATGCTGGTGTTCATTAGAACTTTTGAAAGGACTGATGCCCAGGCCCCACCCAGAGATTCCAATTTCAAGAGTCTGGGCAGGGCTTAGTTTATTTATTCTTTTTAACTCCCCAGGTGATTCTAATATGTAGCTGGGTTTTTGAACCACCAACCAGGGCCCCTAAAGGTTTCCATATGGCGCTGAACTCCTCTCCCAAGCTCACCCCATCCCCTCCACTTGCCCAGAACAGCACAGGCAGGACCCTAGAGGGGTTTTTAAAGTTACTTTTTAAAGACAAGCCATTGGAGGAGTCTGGGCATCTCAACCCTGCTTCTTCTGTCATTCGAGGCCCCAAACAAGTAGGGTTGCTGGAGATGGGGAGGGGGTAGGGGTTGGCCCTGGTTTCTGTGGCTGCCAGGGTCTGTCCCATCTCCATGTTCCTCTTGTGACCTCCCAATCCCCCTCCCTGTGCTCGGATTTCAGCTCAGAAGCTTTCCAGAAGGGTGGAAGGAAAGGCGCCAAGAAGGTGATGATTGTCATCACGGATGGGGAGTCCCACGACAGCCCAGACCTGGAGAAGGTGATCCAGCAAAGCGAGAGGGACAACGTGACCAGATACGCCGTGGCCGTGAGTCCTGTCCCCTGCCCCTGCCCTGGATGCCAGTTTATCTTATATTGTCTTCAACCATCAAACCCTGGGAGAGCCCCAGGGAGCATTTTCTGGACAGTGAACAAGCTGTCCCAGCCCTCAGATGGACCTCTCCTTGCTTCAATTTCTAAAGAGCAGCTTGAGAATTTTCTCTCTGTACTGCCTAGGCCTGTCCTCACTGGCTGTGAGGTTTCTTTTTTTTTCTATTTCCAAACCTCAGAAAACTAGAAATCTTCCAGCTTCCCAACCCCCAGAACCCTATCTTAGAACAGGGTCACCTCTGACCCCTACTAGACAGCCTGCTTCAAAATGCAAGTGGAACTTTGAAGACGACTCATGGCTGTCAAAGCAGTGGCTCCAGCCTCCTTGGGCCGAAGGTCAGGGGCCGAAGGTCAGGGCCCGTGCGTGTGCAGGAATTCTGTGCTATGAGCTGGTTTGTCGCCCTGCCCTGTTCCCTGGCAGGTCCTGGGCTACTACAACCGCAGGGGGATCAATCCAGAAACTTTTCTAAATGAAATCAAATACATCGCCAGTGACCCCGATGACAAGCATTTCTTCAACGTAACCGACGAGGCGGCCCTGAAGGACATTGTCGACGCCCTGGGGGACAGGATCTTCAGCTTGGAAGGTGAGCAATTCGCAGGGGGCTCTATGTTCCGTCACATCAGGTGAAGAGGCCAGAGTGGAATCCAGCCCCACAGAATGCAACGGTTTTGCAGGAATCCTCCCTTCACGATGGATGCCAACACTTGAGTGTTACTGTGCTGGAGAGCAGGCTGTGCACTTTACAGACAGCCCAGGAGCTGGTTTTGCTGATCGCCTCCTCCCTCTGCCCCTGAGGAAACTGAAGCTCAGAGGAGCTGAGTGACTTGCCAAACACCCACAGCTTGAGAAGGAGCTGCTGTTTGAATGAGAGTCACCAAATTTAGCAAATTTAAAATACAATATTTGTGGCAAACTTATACTAAAAAAAAAATTTGTTGTTTGTCTGAAACTCAATAAGTGAGTGTTCTGTATTTGATCTGGCAACCCTAGTTTGAAACCAGCTGGACTGACTCCAGAGCCTAACCCAGCCTCTCAGTCCACCCTGCCCCTCGGTCCACCCTGCCCCTCAGTCCACCCTGCCCCTCGGTCCACCCGGCCCCTCGGTCCACCCTGCCCCTCGGTCCACCCGGCCCCTCGGTCCACCCTGCCCCTCGGTCCACCCTGCCTCCCGGTCCACCCTGCCTCCCGGTCCACCCTGCCCCTCGGTCCACCCTGCCCCTCGGTCCACCCGGCTTCTCAGTCCACCCTGCCCCTCGGTCCACCCAGCTTCTCAGTCCACCCTGCCTCTCAGTCCACCCTGCCCCTCGGTCCACCCGGCTTCTCAGTCCACCCTGCCCCTCGGTCCACCCGGCTTCTCAGTCCACCCTGCCCCTCGGTCCACCCGGCTTCTCAGTCCACCCTGCCTCTCAGTCCACCCGGCTTCTCAGTCCACCCTGCCCCTCGGTCCACCCTGCCTCCCGGTCCACCCTGCCTCCCAGTCCACCCTGCCCCTCGGTCCACCCTGCCCCTCGGTCCACCCTGCCTCTCAGTCCACCCGGCTTCTCAGTCCACCCTGCCCCTCGGTCCACCCTGCCCCTCGGTCCACCCTGCCTCTCAGTCCACCCTGCCCCTCAGTCCACCCTGCCTCTCAGTCCACCCTGCCTCTCAGTCCACCCGGCCTCTCGGCTTTGCCATGTGGCATCCCAAAGCCTGAGCAGTCTGCGGACCACTGAAAATGAAAAGCTACAGACACAGGCAAAGGGGACTAAAAAGAGTCTTTGTAAATGAGGATAAATAGAAAGTATGAACCTGAGTTTTGACACTCCCACTAGAACTTAAATATTCAAATCGGTATATTTCTCCTCAAAATGTTCGCCTTGGGTGACAAGAATGTTGGCTCTGATGACAAGTTTGGAAGGGCCTCTGGGGAGGGGCTTTCAGCGCACCAGAGGTTTCTTGTGCAAACCTGTGGTGGTGACAGTCTCCCTCCCGCGGGTCTAGTTGATGTTTGGGAATCACCCGGAGGCAGCTGGAACCAAACACAGTGAATAAGGAATGAGCAAGGTAGAAATTCCATTTCTCGCCCAAAACTATTTCTTTCCACATACTTCTCTTGATCTTTCCCCAATTTTGGCAGTCTGCGGTACACATGCCTATAACATAAGCTGTCCCAAGCCCTTTCCAGCAGAGTGGGCTGCTAATAAACCCACCCGGCCACCTGGAAGGCGCCCCGTGCCTCTCCTGCAGGGTGCCTGCCACGGAGGTCAGACAAGGCCCGGCTGAGACTTGAGCCCCTCTCACCTCCCTGAAGGCGCTCCCTGGGAAACTGGTGTTGTGGATTAAGCTGTAGATGTGTGTAGCACTAAGCCATCAGGCATGAATCTGACCCCTGTGTGTCCTTCCGTCTTAGGCACCAACAAGAACGAAACCTCCTTTGGGCTGGAGATGTCACAGACGGGCTTCTCCTCTCACGTGGTGGAGGTACGGACGGTTCAGAGCCATCCTCCCAAACGCTCAGCACTCTTGGTCATCATCCCCTTTCCTGGGCTGTCTCTTATCCCCCTTTCTCATCTTCTTGGAGTCTCTCTGCCTCCCATTTTCAGTGGCTGGAAGAGGGAAGTCAAGGTCTTCAACTTACAGTAAGTTGTCTCACCCTCCTTGTGCAGAGTGCTGATGGGGACATTTCCTTCAGATCTAGGGGTTCCATTTAGTCCACAGAGCCTTGTGCAAAAACTAGGTCATCACGGCAAAACCATTGCACATGCTCTAATAGCGCCCATACGTGATCGAGGAGGCCTGTGTGTGCAGGGGCACAGCCCTGGGTCAGCTGTGTCCCGTGTGCTTAGACAGGAAGCCCACATGGGCCCCCTCTTGGTGCAAACTCAACATCAGATTACAGAGGTCCCAGGTGGGCACATGCTGTCACAAACAACATGTGCCCACCTGTTACAAACAGCATGTTGTGTCTGGGGCTCTGCATCGCAGGTCCAGAGCCTCGGGTCGTCACCCTCCGCACCCTCACCTGCTTCTGATTCACAAGCTGGGGCTGAAACCTCTCAGGACTGCCAGAGGGACAGAGGAGTCAATACCAGTGAAAACGTGGAGCACCACGTGCAGGGAGAACCGTGTGGGAAAGCCGGGATGGGTCGGTATCTGTGCAAGCCCTCGTGGGCGTGCTCTGAACAGACAGGAGTCCCAGGTGCATGCGCATGTCCCGCCCAACTCCTCTGTGAAATGGGAAGGGCAGGAGTCCTTGTTCCCAGTTTCCAGCTAAAGAAACCAAGTCACAGAATTCACAGAATAGCTGAGTGACCCACTGACGTGCTGTAAGTGAGAGGCCCATTCACCTCATGCTCTCTCCCCTACACGGAGCAGCCACTCGAGAGAGTATGGAATCTCAGGGGCTCTGAGTCAGAATCCCAAACTGGAGAGAGGAGGGGTGTAAACAGCTGCAGCAGGCAGACGGGCGGAGATGCAGCTCACACCCAGCTCTTCCTCAGCTGCATCTGGACAATCCCACGCTCACTTGAATTCAGCAAGATATTCGTGTAACTGCCCTATAATCCTAACAGTCAAGTTGTATGCAGAGCACTTCACATTTTTCCACGAATTTGAAATTCCTAGACTCCGTTTCACGCTCAGAAACAGTCCTGCCAAGTCAGCAGGTGGTAACAGTTGTCCCATTTGAGGTGATCACATCAGCAAATCTTTCGGGTGCCTGCCCCGTGCTGGGTCCCGGGCTGGATCCCACGAGGTGCAGAGGCCAGAGCCCTGCCCTCGAGGAGCTCGCAGTCGGAGGGTACGGAGCCAGCACGGGGAGAGACGAAGCCATCCCCCAAAGAGGTCAGGCAGCGAGTCATGGACTAGTCAGGACTGGCCCCGGTCTCCTAACTCTGGGGTCAGGGCTGATTAGAAAATTGAGCGAGAACTCCAATTTAATTAATCCAACAAGCATTTCTCAAAAGTAACTAAAGTACTGAAAGGAACCAGAATTTCCTCTTGCCACCAAGAGTCAGTCAATTTACAAAGAACCCAGAGCAGCAGCTTTGAGAGCAGGGTAAGAGAAACTGTAGATTTCTCCTAGGTCAAAGTGTAACTTTAGGGGGCCCCCATCCATGGAGCCCCTGTGGAGACACCCCCTAGCCGCTCAGGGGGGACCACATGTACACATCTAATGCTAATCAAGACAGCATGTGATCGGGGTCTTATAGAAGGAAAGGCCCAGGCGGGGGAGGGGCCGTCAGGGAAGGCTGACACAAGGGGCAGTGAGCGGCACAGAGGAAGTTGGTGTGCACAACACTGGGGTAAATCTGAGCACACACGAGGGGCCAGCCCAGATGTTGGAGACAGTGAGAGAGACTAAATGCCCCTTGTCTCCTTCATTCATTTCATAATCATTTGTTTGAGCATCTCCCTATGTGCCAAGCTCTGTAGCAGGAACTGGAGACCTATAAAAACAGATAAAGGTTAGTATAACATTTCATCTGACAGCAGCTCGAAGTCTAATTGGGGAGAAATATTCTTTAATAAGTTCAGTCTCCTGCTTCTCATACTGTGGTCTGTGTACACCCAGAAATCGGGAAACCTTAAGAGAAATTAAAAAATGAACGTCAGGTATTTGGGGATTCTTGAGCTAAGCCCTGGAAATGGCCCCCGCAGCTAAGTGTGAGCAGCAAGGTGTATCCAAGAGGACCTCAGGGTTCCCCAGCTGCAAGGCCGAGACCAGGAGCTCAGGACCCCAGCTTGTTACTTAGGTCAGGGTCATGCACTGCCCTGGGAAGCTTCTTCTACATGCCCAACTCTTTTTCTGTTGCCCAACAGGGGGGCCCAGATACCTCTCCCCATCCTGTAGATATAGACCCCAGTTCCTCTATTACCCCAAGTCTTATTTACCAGAGACAGGTACTTGGAATGTTTTATGCGATAGAACTTTAAAAGAGAAGATGATTATATTTGAATTTGAGACTCCTTAATACTTTAAAAAAAACAAAAAACCTTCTAAATCCAAAGGAATGGTGCCATGATGGCGGGCTCTCTGGTGTTGTGATCTTCCACTGGGTTACTATGTATTTTGGAGCACAGGGATTTTTCGGTGCCAGCCACTGATGCCATCATAACTGTGAGTCCAGCTCCGCCATCCTCAGGGTCAGCCAGATCTCTCCGGGGAGTGGGGGAAAGTGGGTCCAGCCTTTCAACTTTTCCCAGAGCAGATCCAGAGCCCAAGTGAGTCCATCTCCTGGGCGGGTCCCCGGGCTTCATCTGTCCCAGAAGTGTTCCACCTTGACAACCTCAGACAGCTACTTCTTGCAAATGTGCAAAAGGAGCCTTCAACTGCCCCAAGCCTGTTTAGTTATGTCAGAGGAAAGGTCTCTAGTCCCAGGGGAGGGACCCGGTAAAATGTTCTCAAATGCCACAGGGAAGGCCCAGAGCCCCATTGCCTGGTCTGCTGTCATCTGTCAACAAGGAAACCAACCTTCGAGTTAGCAAGGGTAAAAGCAACAAGCGGAAAGAGGGACCAGAACCCGGGGTAGGAGAGGAGATCCCAGACATCACCTGGGCACCCGAAGAGCTCAAGGCTCCAGACCACAGAAATTGCATCCCACAATTATGGCCGAAGATCAGAGCCACTGAGGAAACAGAGAGCTGGAGCCAACCCAGGAAACTCTAGTCTTGATTTTCAACAGGGGAAAGAGAATATTCTGGAAATTACCATCAGAGAGACCAGCTACGGATCCCTGGTCAAATTCTAGAATGAATTATAAATATTAAGCCAATGCCTTCATCAGCACTTGGAAATACATGTGAAAGTCACTAAGAGCTGGAATAGTTTTTATTACTGTTGGCTGTCTGCTGAGGTGGTGAACTTCCTGTCAAGTTGGGTAATCAAGAAGAAGCTTGCAGAAAGGATCCATACCTCCCAAGGGGGTATAGATCCTAAGAGTCTATGCTCCCCATAGGCCACAAGGGGAAGGTGTGGAGGCAGGAAAAAGAACATAAATAATTGAGGCCGGAGCTCCTCCTACACAGGACTCAGCAGAGAAATTGTACATTTAACGTCCTACACTACAGTCCATAAATCCCCCTCAACACCAACGTTTACAGAAGGAAGCAGTTTCATTAGGGTGGATCTGTACACAAAAACTTTGGTGACTCATCCCAAGATAAGAAAAGATCGTTTTTCCTGTCACACATGATAATCTGAGCCTCTTCTGCCTCTTCAGCCTGTGCCCTGACACAGCCCCTCCTGGGGTTGTGAACTGGATAGCTAAGGTTGTTGGCTGTTATCTAAGGTTCTTTGCCATTGACGCCTTAAAGCTGTAATCTTTCCTAAGCGTTTTGCGTTTGAACTAGTTTTGCATATGTGATTCAATCCAAAGTGAAAGGAAACGAAATCATAAAGGTGAAATGACCTAGAAGCTGTGAACCCCTCCCAAGCCCCCAAATGCCTAATCGATGGGGTAGACCAGGGGTCTCAAACTCACGGCCCGCCGAACAATTTTGTGCGGCCTGCAGACTAACCCACGAAGTTCAAAATATTTTGGATAAAATTAAGTAAGCCTAGGGGCCTACTTGTATTTTTCATTTCTCTAGCATCCTAGCTAGATATTAGCTTAGTTAACAGCAGTTGTGATGCAAACTAGTTTCTGGTCGTTTTGTGACACTGAGTAAACTGCATGTACGATTGTGCTTGTTGTACTGATTTTTTTTTGTTTTCAACTGCAGTGAGAAAAGTGTTGCGTAACAGTTGCCTTTTGTAGACCTAGTGCGGCCCACCGAACGGCTATGATCTTGCTCTGCGGCCCACATGCTGAGTTGAGTTTGAGATCCCTGGGGTAGACTCTTCCACCTGCCAGCTAGGCAGTTAGGGCTGTCCATCAGGGCTGTCCCTGCCCCCCCACCATGAGGCCAGGTCATGGTAGCCAATGTCTGCTAACGTGTTTATTCCCCAGTGTTTACAAAGTGACTGACTCCTGGTGGCAGGAATCATTTCCTGTTCACTAGGGTCCTCCTAAGCCCAGCTGTGTGGCCCTGGGCTGTGCCCTGGTGCCCAGCGCTCCACTCCTGGGCCTCATCCCGGGAAACTCTGAGCAGAGGCAACCAACCCTCTCTGACCTTGAATGAGCAGACAAGTGCAGTGAGCCCCTTGCCGCTCGCTCGTAGCCCCTCCTCACTGCCTGGTGGCCAGCTTCCAGCAGCACACACGGGGAGGGGCTCCTCTCCACAGAAAGGTTGAGGATCCGTTTCTGTGTCTTTCCTGCCCAGCCCCATCCAAACGTCCTGGCACTCATCCTTCCTCAGGCTCCACTTTGAGCTTGTTGAAAACAAATCTAATGCCAGAATCCAAGCAACTAGTTAAAGCATAATCCACCCTCTTAATGACCTTTTGGCCTAAGAAGGGGCTCTTGAGAATAGAGTGCTGACCCCTCTCTAGTCACTCTGATGGTGGACACACAGAAACTGGGAAGCCACCGGAGAGCCTGCGGGTAGGGCACAGCACTCGGTCTACACGGTCTCCCTGCACGCCAGCGCACAGACCGCCAACGACCACCTCCACCTGCCTCCGCAGCCCTGCCTCTCCAATGCTAGGAAGAATTGCTGGCATCTGGTATTCTAATTCCATCACTGCCTGGCTGTGTGGCCTCAGACAAATCATTTAACCTCTCTGAACTTTAGTCTTCAAGTAGATAGCTGAGAAACATTTGTAGACTTGAATCTTGAGGCTTAGAACTGAGGTGTGCATTTTGAGACAAGTAATTAACGATCAAGTCAGGTTTTCTTCAGATGCTTTCCCAACTCCACTGTGCAGCCACCCCAGCTCCCTCAAGTGGTCACCCACCTCCTGTCGGCCTCAAAGCAGGCTGTCCTTGCCTCCATCAGAGCACATCTCAGGGGCTGATGTGAAGACTCTCTGTAGCACCAACTTGACTGTGAGATCTGATTCTTTGCCTCCTGCCTCCTGGAAGTGCTTCATGGATGAATTAATGAATGAGAAGAGCTATATGTTCTATGTCCTTATTAGCTGTCATGCCAAGAATGAAAAATGCTAATTTTAACAACAAAACAGCTGAGGAACCTCAGGCTCAGAGAAGGAGACAAAGTTGCCCAAGGTCACACAGTTAGAAGCCTTGGAGGTAGAACTGGAGGTCAGGAATGTCTATCTGGGGAGCTCATGCTATCACCCCAAGGCCAGAAATTCTCAACACAGTCCTGTTGGGGATTTGGGCTGGACATCCGTTTGTGTTGGGGCTGTCCTGTGCACAGTAGGGGTTCAGCAGCAGCCCTGGCCTCTGCCTACCAGGTGCAGGAGCAGCCCCAAACACCACTGCAGCTGTGGCAACCAAACCTCTTTCCAGGCACTGCCCAATGTTGCCTAGGGGCTAGACGGCGCTGCTTCCAGGGCCAGGGATGTGGCCCAGCCCTGGTGGGGACATGGACTGCCTGGAGCACAGAGTTTGGGGAGATATGGTCCAAGCCTCGGGAGCATTCAGCTCATCTGGGACGGCCAGACTGCCGCAGAGGCCAGGTCAGAGGGCAGTAAGAGCCGAGCTGGCAGGGTCTGACAGGGGGCATTACGGTCAGGCAAGCACAGGTGCAGGTCGTCCTCAGGGAGGGCACAGACTTGGCCTCAGCCCTTCTGGGGGCCGCCAAGTCTGCGTCTTCATTCTTACAAAGTGCCGAGAGAGTCAGCTGTTCCAAGGGTCCATCTGTGCAAGGCCACCCAGGCACACCCTGGTGATATCTGGTGGGAGCCCGGGTGGCCCATAGGAAAGGGGGCCGTAAATCAGGGAGCAGGTGCCAGGCCTGGAGCGTGGGACTCGGCTTTCCCCCAGAATTCCTGCTCTTCGTTCGCAGCTGGGGCTGCATGCCTGGTTTCTCCTGTCAAGACTTTGGCCCCATGCTTCCAGATTTTTTCCAAACTTAAAATGTCTGGGCTCCCCCAGCTGGGAAATGATTGTAACATAATGAAGTTTGCTCTGGTGGCCTTCGCTTATGTTCCCAGCCAGCCCTCTCCTCACAATGCACCCTGTCCTCAGTAGGGTCTCCCAGCCCCCAACAGAACCCTCTCAGGAAAGAGCCTCCCCCCGGGAGCACAAGCCTGCAGCCACTATCAGGGTAAAGTGGCAGAAGGTGAGAGCTGGTGAGCCATCACGCGGCCCAGTGGAATCCCCAAGCCTCACTTATGCTGAGTCAGCACCAGGTCTCCCAGTGGGACCTGCGAAACCCCGGCACCTGGGGTGAGCCTGCCCTTTTTGGTACATCGCAGAGGCATCCAGTCACCTGCAAAGCCAAAAATTCATCTTCCAAGGTTTCCCTGTGAAGCAATAAAAAGTCTGGCCTATAGTTACAAACTTGAACTTAGCAGGCACAGAGAAAGAGAAAAGGAAGAGAGAAAAATAAAGTCAAAACCCCTCACTACTCCCAGAACAGAGCTGAGATGGGAAAGTGGAAGCTGGGTCCAGAGGCTTCTGGGAAGCAGATGGATAGTTTATCTTCTCTTCAACCCACCTTCCTGATCAAAGTCCCAGCCCAGCCTCTGACTTGCTGTCTGACCTCGGGCAAGTCCCTTTCCCTCTATGAACCTCGGATGCCATCTGTCAAGTGCAGAAAATGACAACTGTCCTTCTGGCTTCACACAAATGGATGACTGGATGAAAAAGTGTTCCAAAGAGAATGTGCACACCCAAGTTCGGGAATGGTGGCAGTGACTTTGTGGGTAGAGTCCTTGAGGGCCTGGCCTGATCCTGGCCCCAGCATGCCATCAGACCCTCCCAGGCTGAGGCTCAAACAGAGCAGGAGAAAGGAAGCTAATCAGAAAGCATGACATTAAAACACAGCCCAGCGCATGAGACTCTCCCCAGACCAGCTTATTTATGGTCGTGAAAGCACTGTCTGAACAGTCAGTCCTACCTCTAGAATACTGGTTTTCTTAACACTTTGATAAGATCAACTTTGCTCTTTAAAGTGACACCCTGGAAATCAGAAAAGAAAGTCCAGCTCAAGGTTCACAATCTTGCCCCCACTCTGCCACCAACGACACTAGAGCAGGGAGACACTGCCTGTGTGTTTAGTTGGCTCTGATTGTCCCAAGCCCAGAATCACATTTATTTACTGGCACCATCGTTTTGGGAGTAAGGAGAGATTGAGTGCCTTTGACCCTAAGTAGTGGGGGAACCTCAAATCCAGACAAACAGCTGGGTTTAGGAGGCTCAATGAGAGAAAGGTGACTTCACCAGCTAGTGCTTTAAGAGCCCACAGCTGGGATACAAACTGCTTCCCTGTGTAACCCAGGAAAGCAGGCCCTCTGTGCTTACACCGCCCTCATCCTCATTGCCCCTACTCACTACTCTTCCTCTTCCGAGTGCTAGCTGGTTGTCTTCCTGTACCCAGTAGTTCCGTGAATTGTTTAAGGAGGTGGGATGGTGGCAGATAGGGTGCAGGGGCAGTCCAGAATGTGAGTGGACGCAGTCCTTGGGAAAGGACCCTGGACTCAGTAACATGATGACTGACTTCACTTCCAGGAGCCAGAACTTCCTGTCTTCCTGCCCACTGCAACATCCGCTTACACTAAAACTAATGACAAGCTCTGTTCTCAGGGTGTTTGTTGTCATGGATGCAGTCTTGGCTCATCTGCCCAGTCTCATCTTAAACCTCTCTGCCCTCTCTCACTCAATGTTCCAGATCCATCAAATAGCTTTCAGTCTCTTGAAGCCAACGGCTCTAAACTCTCTTCAGCCTCAGGACCTTTGCACAAGTTGTCCTCACCTCACACACACACACACACATCAAGTGGCTGGGTAAGCATCACTAATTCAAAAATGCTTTTGCTGAACCTTATCTCAATCTAAATTAAACCTCACTGTGGCTTTTATCACACCCCTCATCACATTTATCAGTTTACAACTATTACATTTGTTTGTATATTTGTTTAGGATCATCGAGCTCCATGAAGTGTCTGGCACAAAGTAAACAGTGAATTTTTACTTTAAAAAAAATGAACAAGTAGGACAGAAGACAATCTGACTTTGGGGGAGGGGTATACAGCACAATCAAATGTCAAAATAATCTGGAGATGTTTTCTCTCAACATATGTACCCTGAATTATCAATGTCAATGCATTAAATTTAATAAAAAAATTATTAAGAGGCAGTTTGTATAGTGATTAGATAGATAGGCTCACAAACAAGTATACTATGGTTTCAAGCCTCAATGTACTAGTTATTAGTTATGTGACCTTGTATAGACTAAACTCTCTGTCCTGATTTCTTCAGCTTTAAAAGATTTCACACTAGTACTTATCTCAGATTTGGCATGAGAAGTATATTAGCTTCCTAGGGCTGCTGTAACAGAATACCACAAACTGAGTGGCTTAAAAAAAAAATTTATTGTCTCACAGTTTTGGAGGCCGGAAGCCTGAAATCAAGGTGTCAGGAACTATTCCCTATATCTCTCCTAGTTTTCAGGAGCCTCGGGTATTCCTTGGCTTGTAGAAGTGTTACTCTAGCCACATGGCCTTTTTCTCCCTGTGTGTCATGTTCCCTTTCTGTGTCTGTGTCTGATTTTCCTTCTTATAAAGACACCAGTCATATTAGATTAGACCAGTGGTTCTCAAACTTTTTGAAGTTGGGGCACATTTAAAATCCTATGTAGGCACCCTGGCGTGCGGGGGACCCGGGTTCGATTCCCGGCCAGGGCACATAGGAGAAGCGCCCATTTGCTTCTCCACCTCCCACCCCCTCCTTCCTCTCTGTCTCTCTCTTCCCCTCCCACAGCCGAGGCTCCACTGGAGCAAAGATGGCCCTGGCGCTGGGGATGGCTCCTTGGCCTCTGCCCCAGGCGCTAGAGTGGCTCTGGTCGCGGCAGAGCGACGCCCCGGAGGGGTAGAGCGTCGCCCCCTGGTGGGCAGAGCGTCACCCCTGGTGGGCGTGCCGGGTGGATCCCGGTTGGGCGCATGCGGGAGTCTGTCTGACTGTCTCTCCCCGTTTCCAGCTTCAGAAAAATACGGAGAAAAAAAAAATCCTATGTAGGCACACTATATACAAATTTCTGAGAAATATGTTATAATAATTAAGTCAAATATTAAAGAAAAAATATATATATATATAAAATGAACAAGTAGGGTTTACACACCAGAAAGCAACTCAGACATTACAAAGGCATGCGGAAGGAGACCAAGGCAGGGACACAGTTTGAAGGAGTATCAGAAGGAAGGAATAGTCACGAGAGATTTCCTGGAGGGATTCTCAAGCCCAAAGAGTAATGGAGGTTTTAGTCATAGATTTGGAATTTCTCTCTAGAACAGTGCTTCTCTTCTAAACTAATCTCATCCTTGGGGTTAGTTTGATCCATTTTGCTCTAAGGATGGTTTGGGGCAAGAAGGTCTTTGATTCTTTCAAAAGCTAAGGATCCTGGCTACAAGTTGGGCTATGAAATAATGAATCCAGAGAAGGTGCCCAGAGTCACTGGCAGATGCTTCATGGTGCAGGACCTAGTGTGACTACCCAGAGAGGGGTTTCTGGGAGGACAAGTGCTGATGTATGTCCCCTCCCCAATGTCAGGACGGGATTCTGCTGGGAGCTGTTGGCGCGTATGACTGGAACGGAGCTGTGCTAAAGGAGACCAGCGGCGGGAAGGTCATTCCTCTCCGAGAGTCTTACCTGAAAGAGTTCCCCGAGGAGCTCAAGAACCACGGCGCTTACCTGGGTGAGAGCCGGAGCAAGGGCAGCAAATGGGCAGTGGGCAAGGAGGGGGCCCGGGGCAGCCAGTACCATTCACCCATGGCACAACGGCCCTGTCTGTGCACTCTGAGCTCATTCCAGCACAGATCAGGGCCATCACCACCTCAGCCTGGCATCCACCGTGCCCAGCACTGCGCCCGGCAAGTAAATAGGTAGAATAAATGACAAGCCAGGCACCTGTACCAGAAATGTGCTCCAGTAGATGCTTCTAGACACCTCTCCTCCTCCAGGAAGACCCTGGTGGGTAGAACCAGGCTGAAGGACCCTCTTGAAACCCACTGTCTGGTTTTAACCAGAGTCTCCGGGATCCTGAGGGAGTGTCTCCTGTCCTTCTCCTCCGTCTGGGGCTCACCCAGTGAGAGCAGTGTCTGGGGTCTCCGGGGGATCGCTCCCCACGTGCCCCAAGGGAGAGCGGGGTTTGGGAGAAGGAGACTGGGAGGCCAGGCTCTCCTCCACACTAAGGAAGCTATATGGCCCTCTGGGCCGGGTTCTCTTGTCAGACCCTCAGGGAGGCTGGTTCAGCTTTCAGGGGGCCCCGCCTGCTGGCCAAAGAGCCCCATCAGAACTGAAGCCACAGCCACCAAACTGATGGAAGCAGGGAGTGCTGCTTGGAGCCTTGAGAGTCGGCCCACGCCTGCCCAGGGGACATTCAGCCTTGGGCCTCTCCCACCACCACCCTCCCTCCTTGTGTGGAAGCCCAAAGACCCAGGGCCACTTGAAAATGTTTCCAGTAGGGCCACTGAGGGCTCAGCTCAGAAGAAATCTCTGCTCCACACCACAAGGCTAATCCCACCCACCCTCATGTAGGTGTTTACGGTTGCGCTAAATACGCAGCCCTTTAGCGACCCCCATGCCCTGTCCTGGCCTTTACTGACCTTTGAAGCACCACTTCCCAGAACACACTTCCAAGAGTCAAAAAACTTGTATCTGGAACCAGAGTAGACGCCCTACTGGTCCCAGACTCCTGGCCACTGAGTCAGCTTGTCTTGTGCATCCTGGAACCAACCTGTAGGACCCCAGTGACAGTGTTACTCACGCACACACCCACACAAGCACACATGGCAGAAAGAGACATCCATTCTCTGGGAACAGCTCAGGAACTGTCAACAGGCCTGACACCCATCTAAAAACTGGGATCCAGTGTTCCAGATCGTCTGGCAGAAAGTGGGGCCCTCAGCTCTGCATGCCCTCTGGGGCCCCACTTGCTACACGTTCACCTTCTGGATCCTGGGTGGACAACTCGAGAGTCATAGCGATTAGGCAGTGCCAGCCTGGGAGCACAGCCTGGTGCCTTTCCAAAGAGCCCCTGGGTTTCTGTTTCTTCCTCTTCTGCGTGGTGTATGGGTGGCCCGTAAGAAACCTGGGAACTCCCTCCTTTGAGTCTGCAAAGCTTTGGGGCTGCAAGAATCCCTAAAATCCTTATACTTACATAGACAACACTAGTTTTCATGGGTCACTTAGCAGGGGTTTATGGTAATGAAGAGGACAGTGGTCCCCGAGAGACAATTGGTGGGGATCAAAAACCAAGCCTGCCTAATATAAAATCAAATGTGCCTAGATTCACCCCTCCCCCTCCTCCCGCAGGTGAAGGAGGGGACGTGTACATCCCAGGTCACCTATGACTTAGTCACCCCACCTGGCTTCCTTTATTCTCTCCAACCAAGGGTGGGGTACAGGCCTGGGAATGACCACCCTGCAACATCGCGTCTGCCCAGCCTGCCCTGTGCTGGCCTGTCCTCCGGCACAGCTGAGCCATTCGGGGGGCCCTGGCAGGGCTTGCTGAGCATGTGAGGCCAGAGACCAGCCCGTTTCTTCCTGTGGCAGGGTACACAGTCACATCGGTCGTGTCCTCCAGGCAGGGGCGGGTATACGTGGCTGGAGCTCCCCGGTTCAACCACACGGGCAAAGCCATCCTGTTCACCATGCATAACAACCGGAGTCTCACCATCCACCAGGCCCTGCAGGGCGAGCAGGTAACAAAGGGGGAGTGGGGGCGGAGGGGGGGGCAGAGGGAACTGGACAAATGGGAAAGGCTGGGCTGGAGGTCTCTGGAGCTTATCCCTTCTCTCTCAGTAGGACAGTCCCCAGACCCACAAACATCCTTCCAAACATCCTTCCCATATATCTCCTTCATACCATCCTTGAAGCTGGACCGTCGCATTCCCAGAAAGCCAGGCCCTGGTCCCTGCTGCAGCAAGGAGAAGCTGGAGAATTTGCTTGCCTCCATTTCATGGACCTCTGCCCCTGACTGCCAGCTTCTCCCTGGTCATGGCCAGAGTTCAGGGTTAGAGGCAGCATCTAGACTCTGGCTTCCCAGCCTGGACTGCCAGGGTCCCTAGGTGCCCTCAGGGGCAGTCATGTGCCTCAGGCCACCTTCATGCTGCCCAGAGTGGGAGGGGTTGTGTATCCACCCACTCAAGGTCCCATGGGTTCACCAAAATGCCAACTTCTTTCCTTTTCCTAGATTGATAACAGTGGCCAATGCCAATGGTCAATGCCTGGGCTGCGGTGGGCATCCAGGCTGTGCTGCTAAGAGTCTCGTGTTGGATGGTCATGAATGCAAACTGTAAAGCTATGATAAGAGTCACTGGTGGTCAAAAGATCAGAAAACAGGGTTCTGATCCAAGTCATTTCAACAGCTGAGGAAAACTATGGTCCTGAGAAGCAGCATAGCTTTTCCAAGGTTCTAGAGTGGATTCATGGCTGGGTCAAGTTCGAAGCCAGGGCTCTTGGGGAGGCTCTCTGCATTATGCCACCTCCTGACCCCCAAACACTCCAAAGCCAGACCTCAGCCCCTCCTGACTGGCAGCACCCCGTGTCCTGGCACTCTGGGCCAACCCTGGGCCCTCCCTGTCCGGGTCCTTATGTCATTCCCAGCTCACCCTCAGCTCTCCAGAGTCAGGGAACAGCCCTGTCTCCTGCAAGGCTTGTTGCCCCTGGCCTGTCACCATGAGGACAGACTCCACACTGGGTCTCACCTAATCCCCTCCAGTTACAGGAAGCTGTCATTCTGCCATTCCCCTCATCATCTCAAGGGCACAGGCGGACCCGGGCGGGGCACTGCGCTGGCCCCAGCCTCCGCCTTCCCCACCTACACTCTGCCCAGGGCATGCTCTTTGGGGAATCCAAGGCTAGACCTTGAGAGCTGGAGGGAATTTGCTGATGAATTTATGACATTTTTACTTCCCAGTCCCGTCTCCAGCATCCGAATGAGAAACCGCAGTGCTGAAGGCAGCTCAATTAAGTGGATTCTAAATCACTGTGACCCACATAGCTGAGGCCAGATATCTAGACAAATGCCGCCCTCCCTCCCCCCTTATTTGCTCTCTGTCTGCCTCTTAATTACTTTAGGCAAGCACGTCTCTTCCCTCCCCCATCCAGAGTTTATGATTTTCTTTCTCTCTTCTGTATTTTTATCTTTCTCCTCAGTTAAAAGCTGTTCGTGCTTTAGGGCAGATTTCTTCTGAATGCACCCTGGGCCAGGATGTAACTGTGGGAGGGAGAGGCACGGCTCAGGGGTCAGACAGGCCCGAGTTCCAGCTCGTTTTGGCTGTGAGCTGCCTTTTGACCTTGGGCAAGCAATCCAAATTCTCTGACCTTCATTCAGTTCCTTGCCTGCAACAAGGTACAGACCGTGATCTCTGCTAAGGAAGCGTGAGTTTCACACATGCTAACCAGGGGCTAAAAAGCGTATCATGCAAGCCTGTCCCTAGGAAGGGCTCCTTCCCTTTCCTAGGTGACCCATTGGTTCAATAAACATTTACTGAGTGCGTTCTGTGTGCCAGGCAGGGCACCAGGCCTGGAGGGAATTCAGCAGGCGCAGTGCCCACCCTCGTGAAACACCTATGGAGGGAGGGCACAGCTGCTGGCGAAGGAGTGTGAGGCTAGGGCAGCACCTAGGAGAAACACTCACTGTGGGGAGGGGAGGGGGAAGGACAGGGCTGCTGCTAACAGGAAGTGACCTGAGGGCTGGTAGACACTCATGGGGAGGGAGGAAAGGAGACAGGTGCTGACAAGGAAAACGTAGGTGCAGAGGGAAGCCTGGAACCCAGCCAGGGCCTGGAGCTTTTGGAGAGAAATCACTGGGTGTGGCAGGAGGGGCTGGGGGAGCCAGATTTGGGGTCTGGAGGCTGGGGAAGGAAGGAGGCAAGTCCAGCAGGGTCACGCTGCAGAGTTTAAACTTTTTTCCAAAAGCAAACAAGCAACACGGTCAGCTGTTATGGGCCACTCTGGCTGCCTGGGCGGTGGGCTGCAGGGGCTGGCCTGGAGGCAGGGAGGCCCATTGGAGGGTGCCTCCTGGGGCAGAGGCAGCAGGAGAGGGAAATAGATGGACTGGGGCCATGTTTGGCCAACACCAGGCAGGACTCACTGGGAGGCTGCAGGTGCGAAAGAGTAAGGGGTAGACCAGGAAGGACCTTCCGATTGAGTGGGTGGATGGCACCCACACTGATGGGGGGAGCTGGCACCCAAGGTGGGAGAGGGACACAGTGAATGTTCAAATGCTGAAAAAATTATTATTCACCACAAGGTGCTAATCCCAGAGTTATTTTTGACATTAAAAATTGAAAGGAGCACCTGACCAGGTGGTGGCTCAGTGAATAGAGCGTTGGACTGGGATGCGAGGACCCAGGTTCGAGACCCCGAGGTCATCAGCTTGAGCGCGGTCTCATCTGGTTTGAGGAAGGTTCACCAGCTTGGACCCAAGGTCGCTGGCTTGAGCAAGGGGTTACTCGATCTGCTGAAGGCCCGCAGTCAAGGCACATATGAGAAAGCAATCAATGAACAACTAAGGTGTCACAATACGCAATGAAAAACTAATGATTGATGCTTCTCATCTCTTCGTTTCTGTCTGTCTGTCCCTGTTTATCCCTCTCTCTGACTCTCTCTCTGTCTCTGTAAAAAAAAAAAAATTGAAAAGAGCTAAATGTTTTACAATAGAGGACTGTAAAAAAAATACATTTGGCACATGCATAATTATGAATATTATAGAATCACCAATGATTGTGTAGTTGAAAAAAATAAGTGCTCGTGATCCATCAGTATGTAAACTATATATAGTATTATCTTAGATTGGAAAAATAAAACCATACACATGCACACACAAGGCACACACTCTAGAGAAAACAGACTAGAAGAAAATACAGTAAAGCATTCAGAGTAGTTGTATGTTTGGACAACAGGTGACTTTTCTTTTCTTCTTTATACATTATTTATTTTGTTCATTGTTTTGCCATTATAATGTATCAATTACAAACAGGATAAATGGCAATTGATAAAATTGAATGATGGAAAGAAAGAAGAGTGGGGGTGGAAATGAAGAACAAAAGGCAAAAAGAGGGGAAAGAAGGACAAACTGACATTGTAAGTCCACTCCGTGGGAGGGGAGGGAGAGAGAGGCGTGAGTTTGTTCACCCAGACTTGCCAGTCGAAGCCTATCTGTCTGGTTCCCCTGCTCTGGCCGCCTGGGGCCTCTCAGCAACCCGACCCCACTGCCCTCTCCCCTTCCCTGTGTCGCAGATAGGCTCTTACTATGGGAGTGAGATAACCTCGGTGGATATCGACGGTGACGGTGTGACTGATGTTCTCCTGGTGGGCGCACCCATGTACTTCAGCGAGGGCCGAGAACGAGGCAGGGTGTACATCTACAACCTTAGACAGGTACGGCTGTGTCCCTGCCTTCACTCTGGTCTCACAAGGGAACCTGGGTCAGGAGAGAGACCAGCGCCCGCCTGCTGAGGCCAGGGCAGCTAGGAAGCGCCTCTGTCATTGGGCCCTGTAGCCAGAGAGCGTTGCTGGGGAAGATGGGGTGGAGAGAGGATGCTGCCGGGGAGAGGGCATGGACCCTGAAGGCCCTTGCCAAGGCCCCCCTGAGCCTTTTCCTGCCCCTACTTTTACAGAACCGGTTTGTTTTTAATGGAACACTGAGGGACTCCCTGAGTTATCAGAATGCCCGATTCGGGTCCTCCATCGTCTCGGTGCAGGACCTCAATCAAGATTCCTACAACGACGTGGTGGTGGGAGCCCCTTTGGAGGACAGCCACGAAGGGGTCATCTACATCTTCCACGGCTTCCGAGACAGCCTCCTAAAGACACCGAAGCAGGTAGCACCAATGGCTGGAGCTGGGGCCTGGGGCCTAGTCGCTCATGCTCAGTCGTTGGGTTTGGGGTTACCATCCGTCCTTATCCAGGACAGAATTCTGACCTCCTAGCTCTACTTGCCCTGTGTCAACGTTGTGAAATGGGTGCATTGTTCTTCAGGAACTTCCACATCACCTCTATGCGCACCCTCTCCCTGCTGAACCTGATCTCTACAACAACAGCAAGGAAGTCCCAGGGACCCGAGCCTCACCCCCCTCCACGTGCATCCATGCGCTTGACCACAGTGGTGGATGCCTATCCAGGCTCGCTTTTCCCCAGAAACACTTCATGCTGGCCACTGCTCACTTCAAAAGTGACCCATCCTAGGTCCCATCCCCTCAGGGTCATTATCTTTGCTTTGTGTTACCTTGAAAGTTTTAATGTTGTTGTTTTTTATTCATTTTAGAGAGGAGAGGGAGGGAGAGAGAGAGAGAGAGAGAAAGAGAGAGAGAGAGAGAGAGGAGAAACAGAGAGAGAGAAGGGGGGAGGAGCTGGAAGCATCAACTCCCATATGTGCCTTGACCAGGCAAGCCCAGGGTTTCGAACCGACGACCTCAGCATTTCCAGGTCGAATTATCTTTGCTTTGTATGTTATCAGTGAGAGATCCTAATGGGTTACCTGCCAGGTAACATATGGGGAAATCTTCAGATACAATACTTTAGTCTAAAAGTGTGACTTGGTGGTAGGAATTTCAGGTGCCAGCAAAGACCAGGAGAGGAGACAGCATTGGGCTGGAGAAGGGTCCTGCTGGCTTCAAACAGGTTCCCTCCGGGATTTCCATGTGTATTTACCCTGGAGGGCGGCCCCACCCACCCTGGTCCAACAGTGTCCAGCCCCAGCTTTTTCTTTCCACTCCCTAGAGGATCACGGCCTCAGAGCTGGCTCCCGGCCTCCAGTATTTTGGCTGCAGCCTCCACGGGCAACTGGACCTCAACGAGGATGGGCTTGTCGACCTGGCGGTGGGCGCCCTTGGCAACGCCGTGATTTTGTGGTTGGTACCTTCACTTTTCCTGACTCTAGGGCTCCCCTGACAGTCATGATGGATACAGGGTTTAAAAGATATGCTTCAGGATCTTTGTCCTTTGTCTTTAATCATCATGAGCCAAACTCGCCTGTTCTTACCCCATTGTGATTACAAATCTCCAATGTATGGAAGGACTGTACGTTATTTTGAAGTCCCAATCCCTCTTCTCAATAGAGATCTAAGATTTTGAGCATTTAGTGTCAAAAATCCCCTCTTGGAATTTAGCCTGGAAGTCTTGGCTACTTAGGCATATCTTCAACTTCAGCCTTTCAAGCTACTTAAAGGAACAGCTCCCCCTTCTCTGCTAGTGCGAGGGAATGTTTAGCACAGAGATTGCTTTGCTCCAAAGGCCTTCGGACTACTTGTCTCCTTTCCCAGGGCCTCATCTCTCTACCAACCCATTAGGTATTTGTCAGCCATCTGCACACAAGGTCTCTCCTTAGCAACGATCACAACTTAAAAAAAAAAAAAAAGCTTTCTAAAAGCCTATATATTTTACCTTGTGATGTATTAGCTATTTTTGAGCCAAAAAATTTTTATTTGAATTTTTTCCTATATGTTAATGAGATTTTTTTTTTTTTTTTTTTTTTGCATTTTTCTGAAGCTGGAAACAGGGAGAGACAGTCAGACAGACTCCCGCATGCGCCCGACCGGGATCCACCCGGCACGCCCACCATGGGGAGATGCTCTGCCCACCAGGGGGCGATGCTCTGCCCATCCTGGGCGTCGCCATGTTGCAACCAGAGCCACTCTAGCGCCTGAGGCAGAGGCCACAGAGCCATCCCCAGCGCCCGGGCCATCTTTGCTCTGATGGAGCCTTGGCTGCGGGAGGGGAAGAGAGAGACAGAGAGGAAGGCGCGGCGGAGGGGTGGAGAAGCAAATGGGCGCTTCTCCTGTGTGCCCTGGCCGGGAATCGAACCCGGGTCCTCCGCACACAAGGCCGACGCTCTACCGCTGAGCCAACCGGCCAGGGCTAATGAGATATTTTAATATTATTATTAAATACTATTATATTTAATAATAACTTAATGCCTGAACAGGCGGTGGTGCAGTGAATAGAGCGTCGGACTGGGATGCAGAAGACCAGGTTCAAAATCCCGTGGTCACCAGCTTGAGCATGGCTCATCCAGCTTGAGTGGACTCACCAGCTTGAGTGTGGGGTCACTCGCTTGAGCGTGGGATCATAGATATGACCCCGTGGTCACTGGCTTGAGCCCAAGGTCACTGGCTTGAGCAAGGGGTCACTTGCTCTGCTGTAGCCCCCCGGTCAAGGCACATATGAGAAAGCAATCACTGAACAACTAAGGTGCCACAACAAAGACTTGATGCTTCTCATCTCTCTCCCTTCCTGTCTGTCTATCCCTACTTGTCTCTCTGTCTCTGTCACAAAAAATAAATAACAATAATAACTTAAGGAAAATGTGTAAAATAAACAAATTGCTCAGTTTCATCACCTTACCATTAACACATTGACATAGCTCTTCATAACTCTTTTCCGCCTACATATAATGTTCTATAAATGCAATCACTTTTTTTTTTTTTGCAATCACATTTTTCACAGAATTTACGAAAGGCATTAAACAGAGCTGTGGTGTCACTTCACAGGGAGAATTAAGGAGGAGAGAATATGCTCTTGGGCTTTGAGAATATTAAATCCTTTGGGGAAATGTCTTAATCCAGGTTTTCTAGAAAACAAGTAAAGTTTATGCTTTTGGGGGAGGAGAAGGCTTCAGTCCCAGAAGGACACGCAAGGCAGAAGGAAACTAATGCAGGAAAGAGAGAGAGAGCAGATAGGTGTGTTGCATCGCTGAGCTAGCCACAATCCGGTGGCCTGGGGCCAACATAGCTCCTTGCTCCCTGTCTCTCCAGAGCTAAGATACAACCTCTGTTTCCTGCAACCGCCCATCAAGGGGAGGAAGGAGGAGCCGGGTAACTGCAGGCTCCTCGGGTAACTGCAGGCTCCTCGTGTCCCTGGCTTGCCATGGCCAAAGCTTCAGCAGCCCCACACTCCCAGGTGGTGCCCCTGGTGCTCTAGGCAGCACAGGAGAGCAGGGTCTCTGTGGTACAGCCTGTACACTGGCGTACAGCCTGGCTGTCCTTGAAGGTCTGCTCCAAATGTGGGGGTTCTTAGGCCTTCGGTGGTGGCAGCTTGGGCAGTAAAGATATTCCCTGTGCACGTTCCAGCCAGGAAGCAAGACAGGTGACCAAGTCCCAGGGTAAGGTGTAGACAGGGCCTAGGGGGTCCTTAAGGTGACACATAAACTAGGTCATTTACAGGAAACAAAATAGGCGCACGCACCCACACACCAGCAGAATTGGTCCTGCAGAAAGGACTGGATCAAGCTCTAGCTTCTGAGACCAGAGGGCTACCTGAGTAGTGAGGGACTAGGGTCAGAGCCCATTGCGGGAGACTTTATTGTCCAATCCCAGGATCTCACACAAGACTGACTGCCTTTTAGGATCATCTGGGGAGCTTTAAAAGCTCTCACTGCCAGGCCTTGCCAGACCACTTAAAGCAGAATTTCCAGGCAGTGGTAGTTTTTAAAGACTCTCCAGATCAGGGGTCCCCAAACTACGGCCCACGGGCCACATGCAGCCCCCTGAGGCCATTTATCCGGCCCCCACCGCACTTCTGAAAGGGCACCTCTTTCATTGGTGGTCAGTGAGAGGAGCATAGTTCCCATTGAAATACTGGTCAGTTTGTTGATTTAAATTTACTTGTTCTTTATTTTAAATGTTATATTTGTTCCCATTTTGTTTTTTTTACTTTAAAATAAGATATGTGCAGTGTGCATAGGGATTTGTTCACAGTTGTTTTTTTTTATAGTCCGGCCCTCCAATGGTCTGAGGGACAGTGAACTGGCCCCCTGTGTAAAAAGTTTGGGGACCCCTGCTCCAGATGTTGATTTCCAATGGGTAGTTGAGTTTGAGAATCACTGATATAACTATTACTCTATATTGTCTCGCTTACCCATTTTGAGTCTGAAATTCCTGGGGGAGAGGTCATGTGAACTGCCCAAGTTCCAGGGAGGAGCCAATGTAGCCAAGACTCAAATGCACCCTTTTCACGCCACACCACAGGGGAGGCAGCACCCTCCTTATGCTAAAAAGAGCAGAGTATTAGCCCAATCATGCTGAAACTCTGAAGCATCTAAATCACACTACACTTATTTCTTCTTATATAAGTGCATGGTTCGGAAAAGCTGTGCTTTTCCTTCCCTGAATAAATTTGAGTACGTTTGCATTTCCTGTCTGCCTGGCAAGGTAGTGTGGGTGGGCGGGGCGGAGCCTGTAGCACAGGGAGTGGTTCCCTCCTGTGGCTGCACCCTGGAGTCCCCTGGGGAGCGTTAGCACCACGCTCTTCAAAGGTCTGGTCCAGGGACCAATGACGCAGCAGCTCCTTGGAGCTTTCTAGAAATGCAGCATCTGTGCCCACCTATTGGATCAGGAGCTGCATTTACAGATCCCCGGGAAATGTGTCACTGTATTATAATATAGATGCACTGTTTTAAAATATGTTGATGCCAATTCTGATTTAATTGACCTGGAGTGCAAGTTGGGCACCGCGATTTTTTTTAAAGCTCTCAGGATTAGTCTAATGTTTATCTGGGGCTGGGAACCACTGATCTGAAAGTGATGAGGAGGCAAAAGGCAGCCAGTATGCTCCACAGCAAGGAAAGCGATGAAGGGCTGCCTCGAGGGGCAAGGGGGCCTCTGAGCCCACCCCTCATTACCTGCGCACATTTTGCCCAATCCTTCAAAACCGGGGCCCCACTCTGCTCCCCACCCCCACGCCCTGCCTCACCCTCCAGTGGTGGTTTTGCAGATTCTACTCCCATCTGGCTCTCCGCCTTCCCCCAGGTCACAGCAGGGCCTCCTTGGGCTCACCCTATCCCAGCTACATGCCCTTCTTCCCAGGTCCCGCCCTGTGGTTCAGATCAATGCCAGCCTCCACTTTGAGCCGTCCAAGATCAACATCTTCCACAGAGACTGCAAACGCAGCGGCAGAGACGCCACCTGCCTGGCCGCCTTCCTCTGTTTCACACCTGTCTTCCTGGCACCCCATTTCCACACGGCCACAGTTGGTAAGCCAGGCCCCTCCCTCTCCCCCGGGGCCTCCCCCATTGGTTGCTCTGTTTCAAAACCTGGGTTTTCACTAAAATGGGTTTTAAGGGCCAGACCACACCGAGAGCCGCCTTTGATGACTTCTAGATGCCCATCTGATGCTCCAATTCCAAGGGACAGAGAAGGGACTTCATGCCAGGGTGGGATGGCAGTGAGCAGCAGTGACCTATGAAGGAAAGGCCAGGAGCAGAAGGAGATAGTCAGGGTGCGGTTTGGATCAGAGCAGAGGACTGGAAGCAGCAAAGTAAACCGGAGTGTGAAAGCTGTGACGTCAGCCTGGATGCAGGAAAGGGTCAGATCCAGGCACGGAAGCTGAAACCAGGGGACCGGGCAGATGGAGACCCAGGTAGCTGTGGTCACTGCTTGGCATAGGTGTGAGTCTGCAGCGGGGCAGTTTGCTTCGGAGGGTCCAGCACTTCACTTCCAGCCAAGGCTGGGGTCGGACCCCTGCTCATGGCAGCCGTGGGCCCAGGCAGCCCTGGGAAGTGATAGCTCCAGGTTCCAGGACCAGACTGAACCATGCAGGAAACGGGGACTACAGAGAGCTTCTCAGCCAAGGAGCAAGGCCAGCAGATGAAGAAGTGGGTGTCCAGGGAAGATGAGAACCAGGTCAGGCCGGGGTAGCTGTGCCCTTCTTTCAACTTGTACCTGTGAAAGGAAAAAACTGCAAGGACCTGGTGCACCCCGAGCCCTGGCTGGGTTACAGGAGGCGGAACTGAGCCTTTCCTGGAATCGGCAAAGGACCAGCCTCGTTGAGAGAGAAGATAGAGTCTTCAACTCCAGAACAGCCTTAAGTTTGAGAAGCTGGTGGGGGCTGGTCAGCCCTCCCTGGTAGTGGGACCTGCCACCTGCAGAGGCTCTCACCAGACATGACGGACATGACGGACGATCCCGAAGCCAACGGCTCCAGCTGGGAGAGGAAGGGGGAGAGGTGGAGAGGTGTGCCGACTCCGCAAGGGGCTGAAACAGGCATCACTGTCCCTGACCCCTCATCCTGTCTCCTCTCCTCTTCTGCCACATTCGCTTTTCCCTCCATTTCTTCCTCTTTTCCTTTCCCTTCACTGTCAGCCCCATCCCTTCCTCCTCATTCCACCTTTGTCTTCTCTTCAGGTCCTTTCTTTTCTCCTTTCTCGCTGCATCACTTGCTCCCTGCAAGGAAGTTTCCTGCCCACACTGGGCCTCCTGAGGGGAGAGAAGCAGCTTTTCCTGGCCAACCTGGAGGGCTTCCTAGAGGAGGCTGGCTGTCCAGAGGCTGTTTTAATTGAGAGGCAAACAGTCTTGGGTGGAAATGTGGCTTCACCTTCATGGTCTTGCCCTCTCCCTCCTCCAGGCATCAGGTACAACGCCACCATGGATGAGAGGCGGTACACGCCACGAGCCCACCTGGATGAGGGCGGGGACCGGTACACAAACAAGGCTGTCCTGCTCTCATCCAGCCAGGAGCACTGTGATCGGATCAGCTTCCATGTCCTGGTGAGCCTGACGCCCAGCAGCCCCACTAGCAGAACCCAAGTTCCTACACGAAGGGGACACAGAGCTGATGGGTCACTGCCGTGGAGAGCCAGAGCTCAGCTGGTGCCAGCAGACCTCAGGCGGCCAGCCAGCAGGCAGTGGCCTGGACCGTGGCCACCCCATCCTCAGGCCCTAGAGAAAAGGCCACTGGGACACACTGCTTACCACCTGACAGTACCCTCCTCCGAAATTCCTTCCTCCCCAGCTCTCAAGTACCCACCGCTTCTTAGCAGGGAACGAGATGAATTGTTGGGGAGGGGAATCAGTGAGGTCTAGTGGAAAGAACGGGGTCAGCCGGCAGGGACCATGGCTTGAAAAGAAAGAATAAGCAGGCATCAACTAAAAATGAAGACTGGGTAAGGTAGGCCAGTGGTGTGGACAGCTGGGAGGAGGGACAGGGAGAGGCCAGCCTGGCAGGGACAGGGAGAGGGAGAACCAGTGGGGGTCTAGGGCCCCAGTTAGTGGATAAAGAAGAGGATGAGAAATTCATCTCATCTAGACACTAAGCATCAAGGCCACAGCTCCAGCCTCAGGGACACAAGCAGGGGGCACCAGAGCCCCCGGCCCCAGTATGCAATGGGCAAAGTCAGAAAAGCTTAAAGGGAGTGAGACGTTCTTGTGCCTGTTGGTGTGGTGCCTCTTCAATGTGTTGGTACATTGGTTCCCAGAGTGTGCCCCCCAGGACCAGCAGCGTCCCATCCCCTGAGAACTTGTTAGATATGCACATTTTCAAGCCCCATCCCAGGCCTCCTGAATCAGAAACTCGGGGGGTGGGACTCAGTGTTTTGAAAGCCCTCCCCCCAACCCCAGGGATTCTGATGCAAGCTCAAGTCTGGGAGCTACTGCCTTAATACAAAGAAGCCACTGTGTCTGGATTTGGGTTCCCTGGGGGAGACTTTTTAGGCAGCTCTAAGCATCCCCTCTTACCATCTATACACAGGACCAACCTGAATCACCCCTATTTTGGTCCCATGTTTGTTCATTCACGGGTCTAGCACATTTATTCAACTGTCACAGTGCTAGGACGGTGCTAAGAGGCTTCTGAGGGAGGAGGGCAGACAGCAATCGGAGAGTTTGAGTGCCACGAGGAAGAGGCAGTGACAGTGCTGGGCGGGACGTGAAGATGGGTGCCACCTGGCTTCCTGGAGGCCAAGGTGTTGGGGAGATGGGCGCCCGGCCTGGAAGGATGAGCAGGAGCTTGGAGACACATCCCAGCAGCCAAGTTGCTGTGTGCTGAGCCCAGTGCCCTTTCCAGGAGGCACACTCTTCAGCTGCAGCCCCTACGGAGAACCTCCAACCCCCATGAGCAGCTCCTCTATCCTGAGCTCATGCTGAAGGCCAACAGGGTACTGCCCTCTTGGTTTAGGGAGGTGAAGTCCTCTCTCAGTGGTCCTGGCCTAGAAGCGGAGGTTCCTGCCTTCACCCTGTCTTCATCTCCTCCCAGGACACCGCTGACTATGTGAAGCCAGTGACCTTCTCAGTCGAATATTCCTTGGAGGATCCCGACCACGGCCCCATGCTGGACGACGGCTGGCCCACTACCCTCAGAGTCTCGGTAGGTCCTGGCCCACAGGGCACACAGCTCTGATGCATACCCCGAAGGCTGGGCCTGAGAGCGAAGGGTACAAAGGAGTGCTTCCCCTAGCACTCCTCCCCACCCCCTGCCCAGCAGACCCACAGCATGGCTCCTTCCCTCCTCCCTGGGACCTGTGCTGAACAATTTTGTGAGGGTAAGGACCAGGCCTTCTCCTGTCGGAGGCTCCCCCGTAGCCCAGCACAGAGTGAGCACTGAGTGGATCACAGGCCCTGAGAACCACAGGACCAGCAGGGCCTGAGATCTCAGTCACTGGCTTCATTTACACGTGAGGACCCTGGAGGCCCCAGAGAGCCTGGTCTGTGGCTCATTGAGTGACCGCCTGATTAACAATCTTCCCCCACCCCCACCGCCCCGCACCTAAGAACAGGGGGGCCTCGGGTTACAGCACAATTCTGTTCCTACGACAGTGACATAACTCGAATTTTGGTGTAAGTCGAACACACCCTAACCTAAGTCACCTACCTATCTTAACACTGTTGTAAAATCATAATCTAGAACATGAAAACCCAACTAAGCCACAGAAAAAGGAAAAGGACATAAATATACTATACTGTACACCATACTGTAGTAACAGAAAAAAATGACCAAAAAAATGAATGGAAAAAAAAAATATTCCTTACCTTTATTCCTGTGGTTGGCTTGCACACTGGAAGGGGCATTGCAAGGCGGGAGAGAGTGACCTATTGGGAGGAGGAAGCTGGAGAGGCAGGAGAACCTGCAGAAGGTGCTGGAGATACTGGGTCCGGGGAATCAGGTTTGCCTAAGGAACATGCAGGAGACACTGGAGATGATGCTACCTATACTGTTTTTATGGGAGTGAGCATTGTAAACTTGAAATGTCATATGTCAAGACAGTAGTAACCGAAGACCCCCTGTATTCCAAAAACTAGGCGGTTTCAGCCTCATCTTCCTTGGCTCTGGCCCCACCCTTAGCCACACTTTCTAATCCAGCTCCAGAGGCATCAGCATTTTCTGAAATCTGACACTAGATACTCCCTGCATCTGCCACACCTTACACATCCCACTCAGAGAAAATGCCAGCTATCAATTCTGTCACAGCTGTGCTGGGAGAGCAGGCAAAATGTATAAAATGGAATATCTCATACCTGAACTCTCAGGATTTAGGAAACAACTCTAAAATATTCCACAAAACTTTTAAGACCATGACTTGTGAGGTTCAGTCTCTGAGCATGAATTACTATATAGCAGTGGTCCCCAACCTTTTTTGGGCCATGGACCAGTTTAATGTCAGAAAATATTTTCACGGACCAGCCTTTAGGGTGGGACGGATAAATATATCACGTGACCAAGACAAGCGTCAAGAGTGAGTCTTAGACAGATGTAAGAGGGGGAATCTGGTCATTTTTAAAAAATAAAACATCTTTCAGACTTAAATATAAATAAAATGGAAATAATATAAGTTATTTATTCTTTCTCTGCGGACGGGTACCAATGGCCCACGGACTGGTGCCAGTCCGCGGCCCGGGGGTTGGGGACCACTGCTATATAGAATCTAGCCGCCAAACAGAATGTCAGATACATTCTTACATGTATTTCTCCCACATGAAAGGACCCCAACAACAATACTTTTGAAAATCCCCTGTTTACTCCCATTTACCCCCACAACCCCCTCAGCTCCTCAGCATCACCCCCTTCCTAGACCTCCCACATTCGGTGATCTTCACACCTTCCACCTTTCTTCCTGATCCTGAGTCACAAACGTCACAAACGCGCAAGCAAGACCGCCTTGAATTGCAGTTTGAAACAGAGAGAAATGGACTGGCAAAGCCAGGAGAGGAGGAAAGCTGGGTGCACTAAGTCATTAATGTTTTTCCCCATCACAGTAATTAAAAGCCTACAAAGCCATGACAGCAAATGACTGAGTACATGTCATCCATTCTACATGCATGCGGAAGCACAGAGTACTCAGCTCTGACACCAACGATCTCTATGCATGGGGATGACAAGGGTCACGGTTCAGGTCAAAGAGGTCAGAAGAAGTATAATCAAGCAATCAGATGATAGGCAGGAGGACTTCCCGGAGGAGGTGGCTTTCAACTGGATCTTAAGGAGTAGACAGAATTCAGATGTGTAGACATGGGGAGGAGACCTCCAGGAGCACTGACCAAGGATTGGAAGTGGAAACTAGCAAGGTGAAGGGGTGCGTAAAGAAGAGGTGAGAAAGAGAGCTGAGAAAGGCAGTCTGGGGCATACTGTCAAGGGTTTTGAATAGCAGCTAAATGTCTAGAAATCCTGTTAATCTGGATTTCTAGCCCCCAGAAAATTAGAAACATTCCTCCCTTGACTCCTCAACAGCATCTATTAAATGCCCAGCACTGTTCTAGTGCTGTAATATCTCACCTCTTGGGGGAATGAGCCATTCCATATAATTGAGAATAACAGCTGCTTATTGCGTTAAATTATCCCTTATAATGAACTGAATAGAAATTTTCCCAAAGGTTATTATGTAGTTTCCACACTTTTTACAGTATGCTGGGCAGAGGTGGGAGGTATTTTATTAGAGACCTGAAATCACCAAAATGATGTAGCTGCTAAAATACAGTGAAGCCCCTGAAGCTACCAAAGTATCTTGAACCGTGTCCCTTCACAGAATGACCTCTCTGCCCTTCTTCCTTTTTTTTTTTTTTTTTTTTTTTTTTTTTGTATTTTTCTGAAGCTGGAAACGGGGAGGCAGCCAGACAGACTCCCGCATGCGCCCGACCGGGATCCACCTGGCACGCCCACCAGGGGGCGATGCTCTGCCCATCGGGGCGTTGCTCTGTCTCGACCAGAGCCACTCTAGCACCTGGGGCAGAGGCCAAGGAGCCATCCCCAGCGCCCGGCCATCTTTTTGCTCCAATGGAGCCTCGGCTGCGGGAGGGGAAGAGAGAGACAGAGAGGAAGGAGAGGGGGAGGGGTGGAGAAGCAGATGGGTGCCTCTCCTGTGTGCCCTGGCCAGGAATCGAACCCGGGACTTTTGCACGCCAGGCCGACGCTCTACCACTGAGCCAACCAGCCAGGGCCCTCTGCCCTTCTTTATACAGCTCTGCTGTCTTCTTTCCTGGTGCTGTCGCAGTGCGCCTGCCTCTAGCTGCAGCTGCAGCTCCGCCCCTTGATGGGGAAGCCAAAGGGCAGGCCTGATGGAAATGTGTCTGACTTTCCAGCATGTGGATCTACCTACGGGCTAGGGAGATTGCCTTTGAGAAAAGTTACTGCATTTACATTATATGTGGCCTTGTGACACCTGTTTCCCCTCCCCTGAGTTTGGGCTTTGTTCTTGGTAGTGACAGTTGCTGCTCCTCAGCTCCAGTCTTGAGTACCCAACTGCCTGGATGGGTCACAGGCACTTTGAACTCAACATGCCCCCTCCATTCAGCCTCTCCACTATGAATGAACAGCATAGTCATCCTTCCAGACACTAAAAGAGCAACACAGCCTGACCGGGTGGTGGTGCAATGAATACAGAGTCAGCCTGGGATGCAGAGGACCAGGTTCAAAACTCCGAGGTCACCGGCTTGAGTGTGAGCTCACCTGACTTGAACGTGGGCTTGCTGGCTTGAGTGTGGAGTTGCTGGCTTGAGCAAGGGGTCACTCACTCTGCTGTAGCCCCCCGGTCAAGGCACGTCTGAGAAAGCAATCAATGAACAACTAAGGTGCCACAACAAAGAATTGATGCTTCTCATCTCTCTCCCTTCCTGCTTGTCTGTCCCTATCTGTCCCTCTCTCTCTCTCTCTCTCTCTCTCTCTCTCTCTCTCTCTCACTAAAAAATAATAAATAAATAAATAAATGAATGAATAAATAAATAAATAAGAAACACAGCCAACATCCTGGACCCTGTTCTCCCTCAGCCCTGAGGAACTCCAGGACCTATTGATCCCACCTTTGAAGTCCCTGACCTGTTTTCTCCACACTCACTGCTACTACACTGACACCATTATCACATCCTTCATGAACATTTCAGCAGCCTCCTCAATGACCTCCCTGCTTCTAGTCTTGACTCTTCAAGTTCATTCACCCATTGACGCCAGAGATAGCCTTCCACATACACGTCTGGCAGGACGCTCCCTGCCAAAAGCATCAGTGGGTCCTATAAGTTGCATGGCATGACCCCAAGGCCCTTAAGAACTGGCACCGCCCATCTCTACATTTCCTTCACCCCTTGCTATAGCAACATCAAACTACCTGCCATTCCCTAAACTCATCATTCTCCTTCATGCCTCGGGACCTATGCACAGGCTCATCCTTCCTCCTAGACTTTCCTCTCCCTCTGGTCCATCTAGCTAAATGGGTCATCCTTAGGAACTTCCCTGAACTTTCATGAAGCCTTCTCTGACCACCTATAGGGCAACTGTTTTCTCCTCTCTGCCTCTTCTATTTGTCATACAGATTTCTATTTTTTTTTCCTACACATTTCATACTATAATTATTTGTTGGCACATCAATCTTCCCCATAAGCTGAGAGCACAAGCTGTTTCCTAGTACCAAAGACCTTGTCCCCCGCTCCGTAGGTGATCAGTAAATGCTCACTGGAACTGCTCTGCTGGATAAGTAGGTATTTTGTGCTACCAGCTCAGTTAACCCTTTGAGTAGTATGAACGTTTGTGTACATCCTCATGCCTCCTGACCATCCAGAGTACAATCATACATGTGTAAGGCAACATTAAAAAAAGGCAAATGTATGTTCTTCTTGTTTCCATAAATTGGTTATCAAACAAACATGATTTTAAGTTAATAAAACTGACCTGCAGTGGCACAGTGGATAAAGCCTCAACCTGGAAATACTGAGGTCGCTGGTTCAAAACCCTGGGCTTGCCTGGTCAAGGCACATATGGGAGTTGATGCTTCCTGCTGCTCCTCCCTTCTTCTCTCTCTCTCTCTCCTCTCTAAAATGAATAAAACTGTAAATGTAACTAATTTAAAAAAAAAACTCACTCCCGGGGATCAGCGAGCATGAAAAAAATTCACTACTCAAATGGTTAAGAGTGAAAGGAACCCAGGAAGAGCTGAGTTTTGAGCCATGTTTCATAGAGAAGAAAATCTGTGCAGAAGCAGGAGAAACAGCAGTGTGGTGTCTGTGAAGAGGGCAGGAAAGACAAAGCCCGCGTCGGGGAAGTTGAGAGAGGAGCTGGTGTGCAGTGGGGAGAGGGATGGCCCGTGCAAAGATACGGACTCCAGGCTGTGCGTTTCATGTCCACCCCTGGCTCTCCTTGGCTTAGGTGCCCTTCTGGAATGGTTGCAACGAGGATGAGCACTGTGTCCCTGACCTCCTGCTGGATGCCCGCAGTGACCTGCCCACAGCCATGTGAGTTTGGCTCCTCCCGTCCCCTACCCTGGCTCCTCTTCCTTCCCTGCTGGTGGAGCTGGGGCTCCCACGGCCCTGATTATTTCCTGCACATCCTTCTCATAAGCAGCATGGATCAAACACTGAGCTCGGAACCTGGGTCTAGTCCAGGTTCTGCCTCTAACTCCTGTGTGAGTTCAGGCAAGTCTTCCTTCCCTGGGCCTCAGTTATCTGCTCTGTAAAATGAATATGACTAGTCTAATCCAACCTCTTCAAACTTTGTTTAGAAGAATGAATCCTTACTTTGGAGCCCATACTACAAAACAGACAAAAGGTGGAGACCAGGGACCTGGAGATCCAGGTCCTCATCCTCTAGACCCAGACTAGGTAACCTTTGAGGTTTGTTAACTGACCGTTTGAGCTCCATGCTAAGGAGACTAGCAGAGGGTGCCCACATCCAGAAGAAACAAACTAGCATACAAGGAAAAATAGGAAGTAATATCCTATTTTAAACTTATCTAATATATTTTTTAATAATGTGTACTCAGTTTTTAAATACCTATGAGGTGATTCAGACAGAAGACGTATACACCATGACATATAACATAAATAGAAATAGCCCATTCAAACTTTGTAGAAGAAGGATAAGAAGCAAAATATTCCAAGCACCTAGGCTAATCAGAATTGTCTCTACATTTAGCTCTGAGCTTCCTGGCAGCCAAAGCCAGAAGGGAAACATGTTGAGTAGAGAGGTGATAACATGAGTAATGAGATCCACCCCCGCACTCCCCTTCCGCCGACCTGATCCCTGGTGATCTCTTTCCTGCAGGGAGTACTGCCAGAGGGTGCTGAGGAAGCCCGCTCCCGACTGCTCCGCATACACGCTGTCCTTCGACACCACAGTTTTCATCATAGAGAGCACACGCCGGCGGGTGGCGGTGGAAGCCATGCTGGAGAACAGGGGCGAGAACGCCTATAGCACGGTCTTAAATATTTCACAGTCAGCAAACCTGCAGTTTGCCAGCCTGATCCAGAAGGTAAGACCACAGCAACCTGCCCAGCCTGCCTGAGGCGAAGGGCAGAGGCAGGAGAGGAGGGGTCCAGGGGCCTGGCTGCACATCAGAATCACCTGGGAGCTTAAAATCTCCTGTGTCGACTTCTCCCAAAAATTCTAATTGATCTAGTCTGGTATGGAGGCAGATCAGTGTACTTTCTTTCTTTTTTTTTTTTTAATGTTTATTTATTGACTTTTGAGAGAGGGGGGAAAGGAGCATAAGAAAGATAGGAACATACATAGATCTGTTCCTGTATGTGCCCTGACCAGGAATCGAACTGACAGCCTCTGCACTTTCAGACGATGCTCCAACCAACCAAGCTTTCCAGCCAGAGCTTTTTTTTTTTTTTTTTTTTTTAATTTATTGATTTTAGAGGAAAGAAGGCAGGAGAAACATCAATTTATCCTTCCACTTATTTGTGTAGTTTTTGGTTGATTCTTGCGTGGGCCCTGACCAGGGATCAAACATTCAACCTTGGCATATCAGGACAATGCTCTGACCCACTGAGCTACCTGACCAGTGTGCTTTAAGGCTGCCTAAGTGAAGTCAGTGTGCTGCCAAGATTGAGGACCAACAGCAGACAGGAATCTGAGCCCTTCAAGAACCTGGGAAAGAAGGTCCTTCAGCCTGTGTCCTTGGCCCTCACCCACACAGACATGCACGAACACACACACACCAAGCATGTGTGCACCAGCACACTCCTGCTCCTTCTTAGTAACCACTACAATGCCCAGGCACTGTGCTCAACTCTTGGCATGGTGGTGGTGGTGGTGGTGGTGGTGATGGTGGTGGTGGTAGTAGAGATGGTGGTGGTGATGGTGGTGGTGATGGTGGTGGTGGAGGTGGTGGTGGTGGTGGAGGTGGTAGTGGTGATGTTGGTGGTAGAGGTGGTGGTGGTGGTGGTGGTGGTGGTGGTGGTGGTGATGGTGGTGGTGGTAGAGGTGATAGGGTGGTGGTGGTGGTGGTGATGTTGGTGGTGGAGGTGGTGGTGGTGGTGGTGATGGTGATGATAGTAGAGATGGTGGTGGTGATGGTGGTGGTGGAGGTGGTGATGGTGGTGATGTTGGTGGTGATGTTAGTGGTGGAGGTGGTGGTGGAGGTGGTGGTGGTGGTGGTGGTGGTGGTGGTGATGTTGGTGGTGGAGGTGGTGGTGGTGGTGGTGGTGGTGATGGTAGTAGAGATGGTGGTGGTGATGGTGGTGGTGGAGGTGGTGATGGTGGTGATGTTGGTGGTGATGTTAGTGGTGGAGGTGGTGGTGGAGGTGGTGGTGGTGGTGGTGGTGGTGGTGATGTTGGTGGTGGAGGTGGTGGTGGTGGTGGTGATGGTGGTGGTGGTGGTGGTGATGGTGGTGGTGGTGGTGGTGATGGTGGTGGTGGTAGAGGTGATAGGGTGGTGGTGGTGGTGGTGATGTTGGTGGTGGAGGTGGTGGTGGTGGTGGTGATGGTGGTAGAGATGGTGGTGGTGGTGATGGTGGTGGTGGTAGAGGTGATAGGGTGGTGGTGGTGGTGGTGATGTTGGTGGTGGAGGTGGTGGTGGTGGTGGTGATGGTGGTAGAGATGGTGGTGGTGGTGATAGTGGTGATGGTGGTGGTGGAGGTGGTGATGGTGGTGATGTTGGTGGTGATGGTAGTAGAGATGGTGGTGGTGGTAGAGGTGGTGGTGGTGGTAGAGATGGTGGTGGTGGTGGTGATGGTGGTGGTGGTGGTAGTAGAGATGGTGGTGGTGGTGGTCATGTTGGTGGTGGTGGTGGTAGTAGAGATGGTGGTGGTGGTGATGGTGGTGGAGGTGGTGGTGGTGGTGGTGGTGATGGTGATGGTGGTGATATTGGTGGTGGTGATGTTAGTGGTGGAGGTGGTGGTGGTGATATTGGTGGTGGTGATGTTAGTGGTGGAGGTGGTGGTGGTGGTGGTGGTGGTGGTGGTGGTGGTGGTGATGTTGGTGGTGGAGATAGTGGTGATGGTAGTGGTATCCCCATTTTGCAGAGGGGCACAGAGAGGGGTTAAACGGTCTGAAAAGGTCCATACAGCCAGTAAGTAGCTGGATGGGAATCCCACCTAGTAACTGGCTCCCAAGCCTGCACCTCATGACAGCACCCAGTCCTCATGTTGTGCACTATGGCCACACAGGGCCCCGCATAGCTCTCTGGCACAGCCCTGCATGTGCTCCAAGAAAGTCACCAGTGGCAGAGTGCTGCCCTGTGGTAACCCTGAACTCCCGGGACACAGGTGCCCTGTCTTAGCCACATCTGTCCCCGGGGATAGGCCAGGGCTGGACACATAGAAGACCCTCAAGACACGTTTGTTGAGTAAAACCAAGACATCGTGGTCATGTGTGGGTGTGGGGGGTGCGTCCCAGGTTCCCTTAGGCATAGTCTGTTCTCTCCATGTGTCCACTTGGAGCCCAGGCTGTGGGGCGGGACAGGGGTCAGTGCCCTTCTGTCCTCACCTCCACTGCAGGGCCGCCACCCACATTGTCCCCAAACTCAGTCCTTCTGTCAGGCACAGGTCTAGACCCCAGGCCACCCCCCTCCACAGCCCTGAGTGAAGGTGAGGAGGCCATCAGATGGTCTTCTCCAGCCTCTTCTGCCCAGGAAGTTGGTATTTGCTGGGCCAGGAGTGGCCCCAAACCCGCAGCCACATTTTCCTCCTTCCCTACAACCTGTGCCTGTCCATAACCCTGGGAGAAAGGAATCGTGGAGCTTTGTTCTGTGGCATGGAAGGGCTTTGGAACTGAGTGAAGGGACAGAGAAGTGGGAAATGTGTCCAATAAAATGCTGTGTCCACACAAATGGCAGGGGGGTGCGTAGGGCTGGCCTGCAGCCTGGTCCTTCACAGGTGCTGCCGTCTGTCCCTAGCCCAGAGATGCTCACAGCTCAGAGATCAGCACGCCTCTCTTCTGTCTGTCCCTACCCCACCCACCCCACCGTCTGGCCAAGGAGAGCTGGAGTAAAGAAAGCACTACTGCCTGACCTGTGGTGGCGCAGTGGATAAAGCGTCGACCTGGAAATGCTGAGGTCGCCGGCTTGAAACCCTGGGCTTGCCTTGTCAAGGCACATATGGGAGTTGATGCTTCCAGCTCCTCCCCCCTTCTCTCTCTCTGTCTCTTCTCTCTCTCTCTCCCTCTGTCTCTCCCTCTCCTCTCTAAAAAATGAATAATAATAAAAAAATCTTTAAAAAAAAAAAGAAAGCACTACTTCAGCCAAATACAGATGTGTTCATCTGATCACACACACTTTGTACACACACATGCAAAAATATATAGACTTTCACATATGTCCCAGGAAACACACATAATATGTATGCATGCAGCTGGGCACATGCACACACATGTACCCATGTGCAGACCCACACACACAGAGTCTACACAGACATGCCTCTACATTTACACATGTATACGCCCCAGCTGTGCCCAATGGTGCAGTGCCCATGACAGGTACATCTGACCCTCATAATGATAGTTGCCGTACCTGGAATGTTTACACAGGTCCGGGCATTGAAGGATGCCCTGTGTTTATATGCATTGTATCACTTAGTCCTCATCACAACTACCATAAATGCAGTAGGCATTATCATCCCCATTTAACAGATGAGCAGAAGGAGACCCAGGCAAATGAGTGCACAGTCAACCAGCAGCATCTACGTAGAATACTATGTGTGTCCCTTCCTTCTGAACCTGTGCTGAGGGGACACCCTGCCAGCCCAGCAGGGCCCCAGACAGGGTGGGGAGCCTGGTGGCATTTCCCTGTAACCTCCGCCAGACTTTTCTCAACGTCCAGTGACCTGCTGTTGAAAGTCCCTAACCAGGCAGTGGTGGAGGTTTGCAGGGGCGGACCAGAGGGAAGGGAAAGAAAGAAGCACTGCCTGCAAGTCTGGTGGCAGCAGAGGCTCAGGACAGCTGCCCACAAGGCAGTGGCCCTGCCCTGGGGGAGGCGGAATAGAGCCTCAGAGAAGTCCCCCCTAGTTCCCCACCAGGAGTCAGCCCACACCCCACCTGCTGTTAATCTGGATTACAAACTCAGGCGACGAGACCCCAAAAGCCTCATTTCTCAGGTCAGAGAGATCCTTTGCAATCCTATTGATGGAAAGACGCGCGACCCATTCAAAGGCTGCAGAGCCCGAGGGAGGCAGACCAGCCAGACCCGAGGGCTTCCGAATCCCAACGCCATGCCACTTTCCATCTCTAAGCCTCAGTGTCCCCACTGTAAGCAGGATGAGAAGTCCTGTGTCCTGGGTTGATACAGAGGGAATGACGAGGCATGTGCAGGAGCACCTGGCCACTCCTTCCACAGCCCAGCACCACTGAGTGTCCCCCATCACTGCCACACCTGAACCTCCAGGGTGCCTGGGTTCCCAGCATCAGAGGGCCTGTGCAGCAACTTCAGTGTGGGCAGTGGGGGGTGCGAGTGGCCCCCAGGCCTGGGTCTCAGGCCCCACCTAACTGCAGCCCCCGTTCCCCCCACCCACCCACAGGATGACTCCGACAGCAGCATTGAGTGCGTGAACGAGGAGAGGAGACTCCACAAGAAAGTCTGCAATGTCAGCTACCCTTTTTTCCGGGCCAAGGCCAAGGTTGACAATGGGGACAGTTTGGGGAAGGATCAGGGTGGGGACTGGGAGGCTCGGGGAAGCAAGAGAAATGGAAATGAACAGAGGGAAGGACTGGGGAGGGATGGAGAGGCCTGTGGGTGGGTTCCAAATATGTTCATTTTTAATCCCATGCAATGACATTCAAATGCTCTAACCAGCCAGCTGTCCCCAGGGCGGCAGGCAGCCCACCCAGAGGAGAAGCCAGGCCCCTCCCTCAGGGGAGTCCTCCCGCTTCCACCCCACCTCTCCCGGCCCTTTATATCATGGTCCTTTAAACTCCTTTAAACTAACGAGTTTTCTAAATGTCCAGCCTGTCATTGTGTCCACTGGGCAGTGGGCAGCCACAGAAGGTTTGGAGCAAGAGAAGGCCTAACTGAGGCCAAGCCGCCTGTAAAGCAGGGCCAGACAGGGGAGCTTAAGGCAGGAGCCAGCCAGAGAGCAGCAGTGTGTCCCCGGGAGTAATGTCTGCGAGGCTGGGGAGGGGGGAATGGGGCCCCTTGTAAGAAAACCTCCTGGCAGAACACAAGTCAAGATTGTCTTTTCAGGGTGTGGCTCTGACAAACCGGGAGTTCTAGAATGAAGTCCTGGGGGCCACAAACTCCCCCCAACACACACCACTCCCAGGGAGAAGGGGACCCCAAGTCTCGGGGACACTCCAGGAGGGGCAGGGCTGGGAAGAGCACAGTGACCTATGCAAAGCCCCAGTAGCCCACCCCCATAGTGGGGAAGGCAGCGAGGAGAGTCAGATGTCTGACGGCCACAGTCAGGGACGCAGGCCCCCTCCTGGGCAAAGGCCATGGAAGTGGCCAAACCAGGCTATTCAAGTGGCAGGAGGGCTGCTGGACAAGGAGGCAGGTGCCTTATTTCCTGGATGGGTAGCCCTGGGCGGCCCTCACCCTTCTTGGGGCTTCACCTCCCACCATATGCAAGAGCAGGGGGGAGGGCCTGTCTTCCCACTTGTGTCGCCCCCACATGCTGTGCTGCATGGCCAAGGCCAGCTCTCCTTCCCACCGGCCAGCCCTCCCCGCGAAAATCCTGCAGAAAGTCCGAAGTTGGACATGCTGCCTTCTAGTTGCCCATGGTTGAAAACGAAAGAGGGGGAGGGCAGGGGCCTGCCCCACAGCCAAGAAACCCATCAGAGGGGCTGTCGTCTGTCTGTGTCCCCCTCAGCGGCCCAAGGCCAGCTCGCGTGACTCCAGCACCTGGCCCTCCCTTCCCCAACCCCCTCCCAGCCACCAGGGCGCACCCAGGCCTGCAGGAGGCTGGGAGGGGGTCAGGACATACCCAGACATGCAGTTCCCAGACACCCTCGCTCCAATGACTTCTTCCTTGCAGGTGGCTTTCCGTCTCGATTTCGAGTTCAGCAAATCCATCTTCCTGCACCACCTGGAGATCCAGCTCACGGCAGGCAGGTCAGGGCCTGGACCGCTCCTTCTCCCTCCCCCAAACCTCTCCTGGGACTGTTCTGCCCCTCCCCACACTGAATCTTCGGCCAAGCCCTGTGTCTAACTGCCCCAGCCTGGGAGGGCCCCTGGTCAGTCCCCAAAGGAGACCAACCTGCTGCTGCCACCCATTCCTGGGCAGCTGGGATATAAATAATACCTTTCTCTTTATGTAGTATATACATAGCAACTATTTCAAATCCCTATGGTTATAGAGCACTGGACATATAATATCTCAGTCAGTCTTCACAGCAGCCCCCTAAGATAGGTAAAGCAAGGGTTATTCCTACCCCACCCCTAAGTTACAGGTTAAAAAAGGGAGGTTCAGAGAGTTGAGTGAATTTCCCAATGACACACAGCATATAAATAGTACAACTGGGAGCAGAACACTAGTTGTCCTACTGCTTGTCCAGGGCTCTTTCTGTCCTGGTCACCTCTCTCCTCTTGGAAATGTTTCCATTTTTAAAAGAGCTTCCCTTACTCTATGTAGGTCTGTCTGTCTGCCTCCATCCCAGGGTGTTAGCTGACACTGTGAATCACCCTGTGTCAGTAGTAAACCTCTTCTTTTTTACAAAGTTACCTCTGCGTGGGAAGAGGGGGAGACGGGAAGGGATCTGACAAATCTGGAGCCTTGTAAATGGCCAAAATCCTCCTGAGAACTTTTCCATTCTGAGAAATAAATATTGAAGGCAAACTGGACACCAACATTCCAACACACACACACTAGTCACATGGGTCATAGGTCACAGGAAGGCATGCGGACATCAACACACCATCGCATGTGCTACGTTAAACAAATTGTGCGTTTCGGTGGGAATCTCACTTGTCACGAGACAAAGTTTGTGAAGGCCTCCCTCATGCTCTTCTTACTCTTAGAAAACGCAGCCCTGTTCTCACGGGAAGACGAATGCACTTGCACAGTAGTGTCTCTGCACGGCTGCAGTGTTTGTGAACTAGGCTTGTGCAGGAGGGGACATCCCAGTATCTTTATGTGTCCAGTATCCCCTTTCTAATTAAACCCCTATCCTGGGCTAAGGCTCCAAAGGGAATAAAGTTCAGTGTATGTAAACAAGAGGAAATTGTACCTTTTTATGTCTGAAATTAATTGCCCTGGTCATTCATGGTGCTGGAATGGGAAGAACAGTTAATAAAACTCCCTGCAAATGTCTCTTAATTTCACTCTCCAGCCTTTTCACGCAGCCAAGCGCCCTCAGCCCAACCAGGGGAACTGCCCTGCCCCAGTCAGCTCCAGGGATATACAGTGTGTCCGTAAAGTCATGGTGCACTTTTGACCGGTCACAGGAAAGCAACAAAAGATGATAGAAAAGTGAAATCTGCACCAAATAAAAGGAAAAGCCTCCCAGTTTCTGTAGGATGATGTGGCAGCATGTGCGCATGCGCAGATGATGATGTAACACCGTGTATACAGTGGAGCAGCCCACGGTCATGCCAGTCAAGATGTGGACAGTACAGAAGAAAGTTCAGTGTGTTCTGTGGCTCACTAAATTTGAATCCATGACCAAAGTGCAATGTGAATATCGGTGTGTTTATAACGAAGCGCCACCACATAGGAATAACATTACTCGGTGGGATAAGCAGTTGAAGGAAACCGGCAGTTTGGTGGAGAAACCCCGTTCTGGTAGGCCATCAGTCAGTGACGGGTCTGTAGAGGCTATATGGCATAGCTACCTAAGGAGCCCTAAAAAATCTGTGCGTGAGCCCACATCGAACTGCACTGAATAGGTATGAAACTGGGAGAGTTTTCCTTTTATTTGGTGCAGATTTCACATTTCTATCGTCTTTCGTTGCTTTCCTGTGACCGGTCAAAAGTGCACCATGACTTTACGGACACACTGTAGAAGATGCTACTGAGAGTTCCTCGCTGCCTTCCCTTCACTGGGGCAGAGTGGGCAGCCTCCGTCCCTCATGCCCCGTCCCCCGATATCACCTCCCTCCCAGCCCACAGCACGGGATTTGCCCCTCTGCCCCAAGACAGGGTTCGGGGAGGAGGGCGTGCAGTCAGTGGCCAAGCCCACACCGTCCTCCCAGCCTCCACCCAAAGTCTTCCCCTGCCCCCACCAGCCCAGACGTGCTGCACTTAAAAGGGTGGTAGGAAGTAGAAGAGGGAGAAGGAGGGACAGCTGGTGATGGAGGAGACTTGACGTGGGGTGGTGAACACACAGTGCAGTGTACAGATGGCGGGTTATAGAATGGTGCACCTGACTCCTATATTTATTATTTTATTAACCAATATTTTTTAAAAAGAAAAGAAAAGAAAAGCTGTGTCACCAGTTCCCCTCCCTCATCTCCTGGGAGATTCTTCAGCTCCCTCACTGGCTGTCCTAGTGCCTGAGGACTCTGGAGGAGCCACGGCGTTCCTTCTTTGTCTGACTTAGACCCCTCCTGCTGCAGCAAGCCAGTCCGAGAGCTGGCGGGGCTGGGAGGGGGTTCGCCCCTTCCTGACCTCGCTGTCTGGCTCTCCCCGCAGTGACAGTGATGAGGAGGAGAGCACCAAAGAAGACAACACAGCCCTCCTGCGCTTCCACCTCAAGTACGAGGCTGACATCCTCTTCACCAGGTGGGCTGGGGCCCCGGGGCCCCCGGGGAGCGGAGGCATGGGACGAGTGAGGCCTAATATGGGGGGCCCTCTGGGGGGCCCTGAAAGGGTCAGAGGTCCCCGGAGATGGAGACACTTGTGTCCGCGAGGGGTCAGAGAGAGCAGCTCTCTCATCCCTGGTGGGGAGGTGGTATCAAAACAGAGGAAGGAGACCCAGACCCAGCCCCAGGGAGCTTGCAGCGGGGACAGAGCGGGAGGGCTGGGGTGGCAGGCAGTATCCATTCCCAGGGGCGGGCAGTAAGTAGGGCATGATCTGTGGAAAATTTTAAAATAGTAATAAAACCTGCTAAGTCCTTCTGCTTTTCATTACAACCTTGCCCCAGCAATTCTTTTTTTTTTTTTCTTTATGTATTGATTTTATTGAGAGAGGAAGGGTGAGAAAGAGAGAGACAGAAACATTGGTCTATTCTTGTATGTGCCCTGACCAGGAATCAAACCCGCAACTTCAGTGCTTCGGGACGATGCTGAACCATCCGGCCAGGGCACAACAGCAATTCTAAACAATATCAGTGAGAAAATGCTCTTCCCTAGGCAGGCTGCTCGCTCTGCCCAGGCCCCTGGCTGTGCCACTGGCCCCCAATCTGAACTCTGAGAACTCCCAGATAGAGACTTCTGGACAGAACAGCAAACACACACAGAAAGAAAGCTCAGAGCCTCTCACAGCCACCAACAGAGGCTGGAATGGTGCGCAGAGGGCAAGTTCACGCTCAAAAGAGGCCATGCGCCTGGGCTGAGAGGCTAAGGCCGGGATGGCAAGTACCTGGCACTTCCGGCTCCTGCCCATCCCACACGCCAGGCAGACATGGCTGATGGACTTCAGCATTTCTCCCTGCTGAGCCTCAGAATCCTTCCCAACACAGCGTTCCCAGTGGACACAAGAGGAAACCTATTTTTTGTGATCTGGAGAGACAGGCCCATGCCCATACGCTCTTCCATTCCTTTATCCACCTAGCCAACGCTGACTGAACTCACGGCAGTTCTGTCCTCTGTCTCTGCAGGAGCAGCAGTCTGGACCACTACGAGATCAAGCCCAATAGCTCACTGGAGAGTTATGATGGCATTGGGCCTCCCTTCAGCTGCATCTTCAAGGTAAGGCTGGAGGGGAGTCGGGCAGAGCAAAGGATAGGAGCTGAGGATCCCCCATTTGAGGGGAGGAATCCGAAACATCGCCAGTGCTGAGGGTCACCTTACCCCGGTCACCCCCTCACTGGGTGACTTTAGGCAAGTCACTTCCTCTCTCTAGGCCTCTCAGTCCTCATCTGGAAAAGAACAGATCTGGACTGGGAAAATGTATCTGTGAAAATTAGGTGTGGGTGCATATAATTTTTTTTTTATTTTAAAAAAGAAAAAATAATGGTCTAAACACACCAAGGTTTATTCTGTCCCAACAAGAAGTCCAGAATTGGCAGCTTCACAAAGTCCTGCAGGGTTGGGTCTTCTGGCTTTATGTTCCACCATTCTCAACATGCCATTATCAGCCTCAAGTTCACCTCACAGTGCAAGATGGCTGCAGCTCCAGCCATCACATTCTCATTCCAGGCAGCAGGAAGAAAGAGGGAACGAAGAGCAGGAATAAATTCCTTGGCAGTTCCTCACACTTACAGTCCATTGTCCAGAACACTGTGATTTAGCTGTAAGAGAGCCTAGGAAATGAGGCTTTTTGTCTTGGTTTCTGTCACTAAGGAAGGTGGGACAAGGAGACTTAGGAGGCAGCTTAGCAGTATCTATTCCAGTGGGCCCCGCAACTTCCCCCAGCCCTGAACTGCCAAGAGCCGAGGCAGACTGCCAGCTGGAAACTGCACATCAGGCCCGCGGGGCCTAGGTGGCTCATCTCAGAAAGGTTTAGTAACCTGTCCAACGTCACACAACTCATATGTGGCAGCAGCCCCAAGTTATATTCCCAGGCTTTCTGATTCCAAAGTCCTCTTTGTTATCACTGCGGCTCTAACACCAAATGTGTCATGGCTAGAATGTGAACTATCACACACTCACTATTTCTATCCATTAATTAATACTTATTTGCTGTTACCATCTCCAGCCCCAGGGTGACCACCAGTGCCAGGCAACAAAATCCCCCAGAGACAAGAGGAGTTGAAAATGGAAATGAAGTGACCCTTGCTCTCTTGACTCATGCCCCGCGCCCCACTGGCTTCTCCTCAACCTGCAGGAGCCCACCCCTTTCAGGATCCCTGCAGCCCCCAGGGTGACTTGGCAGAGCCTCAAAGCTTCCACAGTGAAAGTGCCAGGGGGCTTGAAGGGGCCTGTTTCCCAGACCTGGCTGAGGGGTCGCAGCCTCCAGGGGCTGCTTGGCCCCTAAGGACTTTTTTTTTTTTCAGAGACAGAGAGAGGGATAGATAGGGACAGACAGGAACAGAGAGAGATGAGAAGCATCAATCATCAGTTTTTCATTGCGACACCTTAGTTGTTCATTGATTGCTCTCTCATATGTGCCTTGACCGTGGGCCTTCAGCAGACCGAGCAACCCCTTGCTCGAGCCAGTGACCTTGGGATCAAGCTGGTGAGCTTTTGCTCAAACCAGATGAGCCCGCGCTCAAGATGGCGACCTCGGGGTCTCAAACCTGGGTCCTCCACATCCCAGTCCGACGCTCTATCCACTGCGCCACCACCTGGTCAGGCCGGCCCCTAAGGACTTTGCTCTCCACCTCTCCACCCCCCCACCCCCGTGCTGCTGGTGCACTGACACACCTCTCCCTTTCTGCCACAGATCCAGAACTTGGGCTTGTTCCCCATCCATGGGGTGACGATGAAGATCACCGTGCCCATTGCCACCAGGGGTGGCAACCGCCTGCTGATGCTGAGGGACTTCCTCACTGACCAGGTACCACTGCCTTCAGGAGCTGGCTGGGGGGAGGGGACCAGAATGAGGCAGACATAACCCTCGGTATGTCCCAAGTCTTCAGACTCCAGCTCCTTCTCCCAAAATCAGGCCCAGCTGGGCCTTCTCTAGCAGAGGAGGAGTTGGAAGGAGCATTCCGGGTGCCAAGTCTGGCAGCACTAACTGTGAAGCTGGTTGTGTGTATCCCTCTCCCAGGTGAACACATCCTGTAACATCTGGGGAAACAACACTGAGTACCGCCGCTCCCCGGTGGAGGAAGACCTGAGTCGTGCCCCACAGCTGGTGAGTGTCCCCCAAACCAAGAGGCACAGGGCTGGGGGGAGGAAGAGTGCTGCCCAAACTCCGGGGGTGTCTCTCTCCTTATCTCATAGTTTGGCAATGAGTTTGTTGAGCACCCATATGCCCAGCCTCAAACCGAGAGAAAACAGAATAAGGAAAAGATACTTCTTGCCCTTAGTGAGCTCACCATCTCTCCAGAGACACAAGAATGAGTGCTTAAGAAGCCAGGGAACAAGCTGAGAAACACGCCACGAGAATGACAACAGGAGCAAACACAAGGAAAAGAACAGCGAGAGATAAAGGAACGCCTAACTCGGAAAGACACCTGCACCCCCGTGCTGCAGATACCTGCAGCATTACTTACCACAGCCAACACACGGAAACAGCCTAGGTGTCATCAATGAGTGAGGAAATTGTGGCCTATATATGCAATAGAATATTAGCATTTAAAAAAAGAAGGAAATCTTGCCATTTGCGACAACATAGGATGGACCTTGAGGGCATTATGCTAAGTGAAATAAGTCAGACAGAGAAAGACAAATACTGTGTGATCTTATATATGGAACCTTAAAAAAAAAATCAAGCTTTTAGATGCAGAGAACAGATTGGTGGCAGCCAGAAGCAGGGAGTAGGGATGGGAGAATAGATGAAGGGGATCAAAAAGTTAAAAAAAAACCAGGGCTAGTGGATGTGCACCTGAGCCTGAAAGAGCCACAGGATATAGGTAAGCAGGAGGACGGGGAGAACCAAGATAGAGCATTGCTGTGTGGAGGCCAGACATACAGGACTTGAATTGGAGACATTGACCACATCAACTGGAGCCTCCCTCCCCCAGAAATCAAAGGCAGCTCTGCTTTGACTCCCAAGGCCCTCCCTAAGACACCTGCTGGTTCCCAGGCTCATGTTCTCATGACTGCCTCTATCTCCAGATACCTATTTCTGTGCATACTTTCACTATCCCATACCCAAACAAAAATCTTAGTTGTTTTAGTTTGATTTCCCCAAACAAGTACTTCACACAAAGCACTTTTTAAATGTAGTACATTTTACTGAAGAGTTGGACTTGAGTAGGATTAAGCTGGATGCAAAAGAGTGACACAAATAACTTTAACCTACTACATTCTAATTATTTGTTTGATGATTTGTTTGGGTTTTCTATTAAGACCATATAATATTCTGATAATAATTACTTTAGCTTGGCGCTAGCTGGTTGGTTCGGTGGTAGAGCATAGGTCCAGCATATGGATGTCATGAGTTCAATTCCCAGTCAGGGCACACAGGAGAAGTGACCACCTGTTTCTCCACCCCTGCCCCTCCTCCCCTTTTCTCTCTCTCTCTCTCTCTCTCTCTCTCTCTCTCTTCCCCCCCCCCCCCCATAGCCATGGCTCAATTGGTTAGAGCACATCTCCCTGGGCACTGAGGATGGCTCTGTGGAGCATTCTGCCTAGGGTGCTAAAAATAGCTTGATTGTGAGCCTGGCCCCAGATGGGCAGAGCATCAGCCCCAAACAAGAGTTGCCTAGTGGATCCCAAGTCAGGGCATATGTGGGAGTCTGTCTCTCTATCTCCCCTCCTCTCACTTAAAAAAAAAAAAAAAGAAAACATAATAATAGTAATAACGTTAGCTTTGCCATTCAATCCTTATAAATTATTTTTCTTGTCTTATTGCTCTGGCTAGGAGCTTCAGGGTAATGGTACATAGAAATGCTGACATTTCTTTTCTTAACCCTGATTTTAAGGAATTTTTCCCCATTTTTCAGTGTTAAATATAATACTTGCTATAGGATTTTTTATAAATACCATTTATTCAGATTCAGGAAGTCCCCAGGAATTTTTATCATAAACTAAAGTTGGATTTCCTAAAATGCTTTTTCTGCATCTCTGACAGTAATCATCTAATTTTTTCCTTTAATCCAGGGGTAGTCAAGCTTTTTATACTTATTGCCCACTTCTGTATCTCTGTTAGTAACAAAATTTCCTAACCGCCCACAGGTTCCACAGTAATGGTGATTTATAAAGTAGGGAAGTAACTTTATAAAATTTATAAAGCAAAGTTATAGCAAGTTAAAGATATAATAATAATTACTTACCAAGTACTTTATGTCAGATTTTCACTAAGTTTGGCATAATAAATCTTTATAAAACAACTTACTATAGTTAAATCTATGTTTTTATTTATACTTTGGTTGCTCCGCTACCGCCCACCATGAAAGCTGGAATGCCCACTAGTGGGTGGTAAGGACCAGGTTGACTACCACTGCTTTAATCTGTTTGTATGGTGACATTTATAGGTTTCCTAATGTTGAACCAAAATTTTGTTCCTAGAATTTACCTAATTATGCACAACTTCAAAGGAAGTATCAGACATACCATCCTTACCTTGTCCTCCAGCTACCCCCTGGCAGCCCCAGCCCATGTGTCCTCTACCTCCACCTCTCTCCTTGTCCCCTGTCCTCTGTCCCTCCTCCCCCAAGAGCAAGACCCCACTTGGTCTAGCAGTGCAGCTGAGCCATCTCTCTGGTGGCCCAAGCCCCTGTTCACATTCTCAGGTTATATCTAGGTTTCTACTTCCCCTGCTGCCCCGGAGCCTGGTTGCTCAGCCCTGAGACCACCTTCTTTTTCAGAATCACAGCAACTCTGACATAGTCTCCATCAACTGCAACGTGAGGCTGGCCCCCAACCAGGAAATCAATTTCCATCTGCGGGGGAACCTGTGGTTGCGGTCCCTAAAAGCAGTAAGTAGAACACCTGGGCTAGGCTGGCAGGAAAAAAGGGAAGAAGGTGGGTACTGGGGAGTCTCCCAGCTGGGGAGGGGCTGGCTTCTGACCAGGCCTCTGATTATACAGCTCAAATACAAGTTGATGAAAATCACGGTCAACGCAGCCTTGCAGAGGCAGTTCCACAGTCCCTTCATCTTCAGAGAGGAGGATCCCAGCCGCCAGGTGAGCCCGGGGGAACCCTGCAGACCTGGGCTTGAGCCAGGCCCGCGGGGGAAGGGCTTACCCCTCCCTTACAGTTTTCCTACACCCTCTACCGTGTGATCCTGCAGGAGAAAGACAAACAGACCTGCCAGCAGTTAGTGCAGCATCAGAGGAGAGAAAAGAAGCAAGACGAATAGGCCTTAGGGGACAAGAATGGAAAAGGGGCCAGAAGGAGGCGTTTGCCCAGTGCCTCAGGGGCCCCAGGCTCTGCACAACAGCCCCTTGGGGGCAGGGAAAGGAGGGGAACCTGTGTATTTTATACCACAGAAAACTGAAACTGGAGCCCAGGGCAGCCTGCCTCGGGGTGGCTCATTGATTCCAGCAGCAGTGAGGCTGTGCCTTGGGAACCTGGCAGCCTAGAATGACCATCCCCATCCCATTCACACCTCAAATCTAATGAAATGCTAGTGACCTGTGCACTAGATGTCTGGTATGAACTGAATTGATGAAGAGCAAGAAATGCGAGATGTCTTGGTATTGACACTTTTCTTTTTCTATTTGAGGGGGGGATGAGATGAGGGAAACTCCCACATGTGCCCCGACCGAGATCTACTGGCAACCTCATCTAGGGCCAATGTTTGAATCAACTGAGCTATCCTCAGCGCCTGAGGCTGACTCTCGGACCAACTGAGCTATCCTCAGTGACCAGAGCCACACTCAAGCCAATCAAGCCAGTGGCTGTGGGAGGGGAAGAGAGAGGGGAACAGAAGCAAATGGTCGCTTCTCCTGTGTGCCCTGACTGGGAATAAAATCCTGGACATCCATAGGCGGAGCCAACGTTCTATCCCCTGAGCCACCAGCCAGGGCCGGCATGTTTCTTTCCTTTCCCTTTCCCTTTTCCTTTCCCTTTCCCTTCCTTTCCTTTCCTTCCTTTCTTTTATTTTTTTTTAGTAAGACTCCCACATGTGCCTCGACCAGGATCCACCTGGGCAGCCCCCATCTGGGGCTGATGCTCCGCCCATCTGGGGCCATGCTCTCAACCAAACTATTTTTAGCACCTGCCCTAGGACAAAGCCATCCTCAGCGTCCAAGGCGAGACACCCAAGTCAATTGAGCCATAGCTGTGGGAGGAAAAGAAAGAGAGAGAGAAGGGAGAAAGTGGGAATGGAAAAGCAGATAGTCGCCTCTCCTATGTGCCCTGACCAGGAATGGAACCCAGGATTTCCACATGAAGCATTGACACTCTACCGCTGAGCCAACTAGCTATGGTTGACACTTTTCATATAGGGTGAAACCAGACTGATGCAGATCAGGGTCCAGGAAAGGGGTGGGGCTCTGTGCAGGGCTTTCCTGCAAAAATGAGAAGTTGGGTCTTGAGAAAAGTCCAGTCCTCTGGAAAGAGGCATCTCAGGCGTGGGGCGCTGCTGCCCTCTACTGACCATCTTTGCAAACTGCCAGCCAGGGCTCCAGGTAAACGTTCATTAATACCGGGTGCCAGGTAATGACCCCAGTCCTGTCCCAGGAGAAACTGAAAAGCAAAACAGGCATAAACCAGAAGCCAGTCCTTAATAACAAACACCCATCACAGACAGGGCGGGATGTGCCAGGCGAAGGGCTAACAAGTGCAAAAGCCCAGAGGCAGCACTACAAGCAGTGTTACCTGTTCATTCATCCATTCAGGGTGTGTTGGGTGTCCCTCCTATGACCCAGGCCCCCTAAGGGATACAAAGAACTTTAGGCAGACAAAGGAAAAGAACAAGCATGGATTTGATCTGGGATGAGCACAGATGCTGGGGGTGGGAGGCAGTCAAACCAGGGAAAGCTTTTTGTAGAAAGCCCACTTGAACTGAATCTTGAGAGAAGTGTTAGAACTTTTTCCAGGTAACCAAGAGCGAAGAGGCGTGGTGCAGGCACCAACATGCACACACAAACTACCCCCCTACTCGACACTAGTTCTTTCAAATGAATTCTCCTTCTCTTCATTCCCAGCCCCCACAAAAAAATCCTTCTATGGTTTCTGGATACCTCACTTCTCTTTCTGAAATCCAGCAACCCAAAATGTAAGCCTTGGTTGGCTCAGCTCTGTGCTAGGGGCTGGGGTAGAAAGGCAGAGCAAGGTCCAGCCTGCAGGGATGGGGAGAGAACATATAGGAACCTGTGATCTGTTGAGCCCTAGCTATGTACTAGGCATTTTAACAGATACGTCACATGTTATATGTGAGTTATGTCCCACTGCCCCCACTTTTCAGATACGGAAACTAAGGCTATGTGAGAAGGTAGAAAGGAGGCAGTGACTTGCCTCAAGTTAAATCAGGGGTTGGGAACCTATGGCTCGCGAGCCAGATGTGGCTCTTTTGAGGGCTGCATCTGGCTCACAGACAAATCTTTAAAAAAATAATAACGTTATGGCTCTGGCCGGTTGGCTCAGTGGTAGAGCGTCGGCCTGGCGTGCAAAAACCCCGGGTTCGATTCCCGGCCAGGGCACACAGGAGAAGCGCCCATCTGCTTCTCCACCCCTCCCCCTCTCCTTCCTCTCTGTCTCTCTCTTCCCCTCCTGCAGCCGAGGCTCCATTGGAGCAAAAATGGCGCGGGCGCTGGGGATGGCTCCTTGGCCTCTGCCCCAGGCGCTAGAGAGGCTCTGGTCGCAACAAAGCGACACCCGGGAGGGGCAGAGCATCGCCCCCTGGTGGGCAGAGCATCGCCCCCTGGTGGGCGTGCCGGGTGGATCCCGGTCGGGCGCATGCAGGAGTCTGTCTGTCTCTCCCCGTTTCCAGCTTCAGAAAAATACAAAAAAAATAAAAATAAAAAAAATAATGTTAAAAATATAAAACATTCTCATGTATTACAATTCGTTCATTTTCTACCACTCATGTTCATGGTTGTGGGTGGCTGGAGCCAATCTCAGCTGTCCTCCGGGACAACACCAAATTTTTATTGGATAATGCGTAACGTACACGGGTCGTTGTATGGCTCTCACGGAATTACATTTTAAAATATGTGGCGTTCATGGCTCTCTCAGCCAAAAAGGTTCCCAACCCCTGAGTTAAATAGTGACTCAGTGGCCAAGCCAGGACTCTATCATGCTGTTGCAGGGGTTTAGTCAGCCAGTCATTCAACACATTGACTGAGCTCCTACTCCGTCCCAGGCACAGTTCCTGGCACCGAGGACAGAGCAGCTAACGAATCAGATAAAGACCCTGCTCTCCTGGAGCTGACTTATGGCGGGGGGGGGGGGGGGGGGGGGGGAGGCAGTTAACACAAATACATCTGAACAAATGAAGGTTTACAGCTGTGAGTGCACAAAACAGAGTTTATTCTTATATTATGATCTGTTAATCATTGTCTTATTTTCCAAACGAACAACTGCAAACCTGCTTTTGCCCACCCCTGTATATCGAGTGTCAAGTTGGTGGTGAGGTCTGAAAAAAAAAAAATGCAAGCACGTAAGGGTGGATACTATTTTATCCCTGAAGGATTATATCTTCTCCAATAGTCATGTCTGACAGAGACTATGAGCCATGCCAGCAGAGAGAACAGCAATGCGAAAGTCATACATCAGATATGCTTAGCATGATAGAGGCCAGTGGCTGGTGGGCTGGAGCAGACAAGGATGGGGAGAGTGAGAGGTGAGGTGAGCGGGGTAAGCAGGGCCAGGCCAGGGCGAGGACTCTGTTTTACTCTGAGATGGGAAGGAAACGTGGAGGCTCTGAGCAGAGCAGAGCACAGATCTGCCTTCCTCTGGGTGCTATGCCAACAATACTCTGTAGGAGGGAGGCAGAAGCAGGGAGGCAGGGAGGCAGCTATTGCAGTCTCCAGATGGGAGATGAGGGTCCTCAAACCCAGGAGGTAACCCTGGAAGTGAGAGAAGTGGGCACATTCTGGATGTTTTAAAGGTAAAATGGACAGACTTTGCTGATGGAGTCCATGTGGGTGTGAGACAAATACTGTACAAGATTTCTGGCTTGAGCAACAGCAAGGATGGACAATGCTGCTAGAGGCGGGTTAAGGTCGGTTGAGGCCCCGGGCGCAGAAGATAATATTGGGCCCCTTACATTAGAAAAAAGTATAAAGTTGGGGTTTTGCAGGGCCCTTCAGAAGTCGGGGCCTACCATTAAATCCGCTTCTAGATGCTGCCGTTTGCCTTGATAGGAAAGACGTTGAAGGAACAGGTCTGAAGGTGAGGAGTGAGATCAAGTTTGTTTTGGGACCTGTTAAAGGCGCCAGGCAGGCCAAGTAGACAGTTGGATATGAGTCCAGAATTCAGCGGCGAGCCCACTTAGGGGTAGAAATGTGAGTGGTCAGAGTGTAGATGGTTGAAGCCCTGTGGCTCTGCCGAGGGCTACATTAGGACTTCCACGGCCCTGGGCGCATTTGCCTTTGGGGCCCCTTCCTCCATTAAAAAAAATGTTTTAAATTACCATTTTATGACTTTGCACATATAAAGACAAATATAACCCAGGCGAGATTATATTCATTTATTTCTTCTCATCTTAAAAGAAGTTAGATCATGTGTGGGGGCCCCTAGAAGTACAATGGGCCCTGGGCACTGTGCCCACTGTGTCAGTTGGCCCTGAGCTCACCAGGAAGTGACTGTAGACAAAGAAGAGGTCCAAGGACAGAACAATGGGACACGACAACAATTAGAAGTTTGGGAGATGAGAGAAAAGAGAAGAGAAAGAAAATGTCTCCAAGAGGAGGCAGGGTCACCGGGTCACTTAACTCAGGTGTGCGCTGTGCAGGGGCTGTGAGCTCTGAGGCCCCTGCAGGCTGGGGGCCACCCATCATCCCTCCCGCATCTTTCCCTAAGGTAGAGGATGTGCTCTCCCGCCAGGGGCCAGCTGTAGCTGTGCTCCGGCCCTGCCCCAGGCTGCCACCTAGGCCCCAGGGAAGCAAAGCTATTAACCTGGCCTCCCTCCTCCCCTTGCAGATCACATTTGAGATCTCCAAGCAAGAAGACTGGCAGATCCCCATCTGGATCATTGTGGGCAGCACCCTGGGGGGCCTCCTACTGCTGGCCCTGCTGGTCCTGGCACTGTGGAAGGTGAGGGCCTTCCACAGCATGGGGGTGGGGGGAGCATCCTGGCTGGTTGGCCCACACCTGGGGCTCCAGCCTCTTAAGTCCACATGTTCTACCCCCATGGGAGCTGGCACCCAGCCTCCTCCCCAGAACTTGCCTGCAGCCACAGCATCCAGCCCATCACAGCAGGCCGGTTGGCCACCAGAGGGCACTCCACCTGTGGCTCTCACCCTTTTGTAGTTAGTTCCCTTTGAGACCCTGATGAAAGCGAGAGTTCCTCTCATCAGGAAAAAGCAAGTAGATACAACCACAAAATGTCTCCAGCAAAGTCGGGCTGTTAACAAATCATTCAAAGCCCTTCACTGTCTCTGAGCATCAGGTTAAGAAGCCCTGGTCTCAACCTCCTACTATAATAGAGGAAGCGAGGGAGGTCCAGAGAAGAGTGTTAACTGGGGCAGGGTCACACAGCCTGGCTTCTGGCCTCGACCCAGGCTCTATTCTCTGTTTCAGTGCTCCCTCACCGATTAAGTGGCCTATTGTGAGGTCCACAAGAGAGCTGGAGAGGAACACAGTTCTCTTGGTGAGATGGGGTATTCTGAAAGCCTTCTAAGGGAAGAGGCCTGAAGAGGCTTAGTGGAGGGAGAACAAGGAAGGGAGTTAGGCCTTGTCCATTCTGCCCACTCCTGAGACTTCTACCTTTGCCTCCCCACAGCTCGGCTTCTTTCAAAGTGCCAAGCGCAAGAGGGATCCCAGCCTGGACCCCACCCCCAAAGCGCTGGAGTGAGGCTCCTGAGGAGGCTGCGAGTTGATGGGGGCCAGGTCCAGGTGGTGTGCAGGCCCAGGCCGCTGGCCCACCGAGCTGGGGCAGAGAGGATGCCAGCTCGCTTTGCACTTGACCTCATCTGAGAAACCTAGCCTGCTCCCTCTGAAGGGAACTCAAGCCAATTTTAAGAGGGACTGCCCTACTGGGAGACCAAGACACCTCCAACAAAGATCCCTAGTGATATAAAGGGACCCCTCCCAAGGCACACCCCAAAGCCTCCCGGGCTCTGTGGGGGCTTTTGCTATCCCCACCACTAAGGTGCTAGGAATTCCTAATCATCTCCACCTTCAGAAGAAACCCAGAGAGGAAGGCTACAAATGCAGACCTACTCTGCACACTCTAGGCCTCTAGTTCCAATAGGACCCAGTGAGTGGGACAGCAGATCTGAATTCTGTCTGCACTGTTCTTCCCCCCCACCCCACCCCCACCCCCAACGCTGCCGATGGCTCCTGAGTCACGCCCACCCCTTCCCCAGGCAGGAGATGGGTCCCAGGAGCTCCCCCTGAACAACAAACAGGAACCCACGGGCTTGATGACAGCTGCTGACCAGGGATGAAGAAAGACTCTGGGACTTTGAGACTGTGACGGACAGGCAGCTGAGACCCAGATACTGGGCGCCCACCCTGACATGGGGAGGCACCCCCATATGTTCACACTGACTACCACCCACACTCCCCACCGTGCTCAAAACCGCGCCCCGCCCCCGACTGCCGCCCCTCCCGGCTGCTTGTGTTCCCAGGTACACCCGTAGCGCGTGTAGGTGACGCAATCCCCTATGGTTCCGCATTCCCATTGCGAGTTCCGCGCAGCCTGTCCCCGAGGGGCGGGCCTGGGGGCAGGCCGGGAGCAGGGTGCCTCCCCTCCCTATGCACACACAGCCTCCCGCCCCTCCCTTCCATCCACGGTAAGAGGGTTCAGCTGTCGCTGCCGAAGGGTCCTGTCTAGAACGCACTGAATAAGGCCGGTGCAAGGAAACCCCTCCGTGGCACAGATCTGACCCGCCCGACCAGGGGAGAAGTGGTAGCACCAATGATGGCGCCGCGAGGACAAGAGGCACGCCTGGTGCCCAGCCGAGTAATTTATGCCTTAACCTTGTTTTGAGGTAGAAATGAAAAGGGGATACATCAAAGGCATCGTCCCCCGTTACATAGCACGACCTCTACTGTCGTAAATATTTTTAAGAAATTAAAAAAAAAAAATCGTATTTAAAAACAACCAACGCGCTGACTTTTCTGTGAGCAGAGCGTGTCCTAGCTAGTGCACTCTCCTCTTTAAAGGAGAAGAGGTGGATGAAAAGAGGCTCCCTGCATCCTTCCTATTATCTGTAAGTGCTGGGAAGGGGCTTGTCCACCATTTGCTCCTTACAACATCCCCTCCAAGTGGCTGCCTGGTCTGGGATGGACGTCTCCAGTGTTAGAGCAGTCACTTCCTCCCTCCCAAAACCAGCCATTACATCTTCCGCCCCTTTGGATGGTTGAAACCCACATGTCCTGCAGCGTCTACCCCTTAGTCCCAGCTCTCCCCTCTCAGGCTTCCCAGACGTCTCCAGGCTGGCATTTCAGTGCTGACCTTCTTACACCTTGACTTCTAGTTTCATCAGCTTTACACACAGGCTGCTCTGAGATCCAAGTTGTCTCCGTTCTGTTCTGTGCCCCTGTAATCCCAAGAAGCCAGGAGCATAACCTTTGAAGTTATTCGATCTTGTTCCCCCATAGATGAGGACCCTAAGAGCCAGAGAAATTACTGGGTTAGCCCCAGGTTCCACGGCACAACCCAGACTAATCCCAGGACAACTCTCCTGCCAGACTGTCACGTTAGCACAGCCCTAAAGGGTTTAGTGAAGGAGCAAAAGAATTGTATATAAAAGAACTCTTTATGGGATTTTTTTCTTCTCAAATGGTGAAACCAAAATCAGAAGAAAACATTTTAAAATCATGTTTGAGTCACTACCACCAGGAATGGAGTCACCGTGCTGAGGGAAAAATCAATGACCCCACACACACTCTAAAGTGCTTTTTGATTAAGCATCAAGTATTTTGTCAAAAATCATTAATTCAGAATGTCTTGTGGAAACTTTAAATTAGAGATTGGAATTCTAAAAAAAAAAAAAAAAACTTTTTTAATTTCCATGTGCAACCACACTGCAGGCCAAACAAATGTATTTGCAGGACAGATGCAGCCCAGAAGTCACTGAATTGCACCCTCTGGACTCTCAGAGGCAGCTGTTCTCCCTAGCATGCTCTCCCCAGCTCTCCACCAAGAACAACTAAAAGGTGAAAGATGGAAAAAAATAGGAGCCTTTGTTATCTTCAAGCCCTTTGCATTGTGTCTCTCTCTTTCTCTTATCAATTTCCCTTTATAGATTTATTTGCTCTGGATATAAATATCCAAGACTGGCCTTAAGACTGGTTGGGTTAGCAGAGAAGATACATCTTATAAGGAGCAAAGCCTTGTGCTAGAGCAGTTTCTTAGGCCTGACTGCATATTGTATAGATACCTATACAAAGGCCCAGCCCAGGGGGTCAGGTGTAATTGGTTTGGAGAAGCCAAGACATCATTTTTGCTTCAAAGTTCCCCTGGTGCCACCAGTTGGGGTCAACAGGCAAGTGAACATACAGGCTAGACAACAAGGGGCTAACATGCACCAGTGACCTTCTATGATGAGTAATGGGAGCTGTGCTCTCATCATAATGTTCACATTAACTCAGCTCCATCCGAGTTCGGAAGACATTCTCATTCCAGCACGTCTCCAGAGTAAGATTTGCTGCAGTTTTTGCTGTTGTCTAGGAGGGGAGATGAAAGGTAATTTTGGCATTTAGTGGCAAGCAACCCAAAATGCAACTTCAAATCATTAAAATTCATATTGTGGTTCACAGATGGATATTAGTAATATCCTATCTGGTAGAATATTGATGATGGAGCTAAGGGCTGGACTCAGCATGTAAACATGAAGAGTAACTTAAAAATGGTTGTCTTTTAAAAGCATTCAAGCATTCCTGGCCTATCCTAGACACTACTCTAAATACTGCTTTGACTTGCAGGTGGCCACGTGATAGATACATAAGCAAGTCCACCACAAACAAGTGCACAGGAGAAAAACATGCCTGGGGCAAGGTCTGACTCTTGTAAACTATGTTACCAACAGATAGTGGTTTTAGAATTTGGTCCGTGGATTGTGGAGATTTCTTAATATCTAGGCTTACCATCTAGTAGAGGAGAAAGACCTCCAACAAGAAGTTATGAAATGAGATGTGCAAGACATTCTAGGTGATTTCACTGTTGACTCTGAGAACCCCTGGGACGGTCAGGCCCTCAGAGAAGAGGCCAAAGGGCAAAGCATGGGCAGACTCAAGAGAGGCCTCTGGCCCTTGTGCCATCACAGTGTTCTGCAGGGAAATAGACATCAACTGTGATGTCAGTTCCAGCCAGCTGAGAGCTGGAAAGAAGAAATCCAAGGACGAGTGCTGCTTCTCGCTGGCACTAGGTGGTGTGGTTATGCAAGCTCAGCGGGCAAACTGTACCTCTTAAAGCAGATTATGTATCCAGAGCTGAGCTTCTCCAAGTGGGGTCCTAGAGCCACCTCAACAGGAACCACAGACTAAGTTCCACTCAGATCTTCCAAATCCAATTTTTTTTGAGAGACAGAGACAGAACATCAGACAGAAAAGGATAGACAGACAGGAAGGGAGAGAGATAAGCATCAATTCTTCGTGTGGCTCCTTAGTCTCCTTAGTTGTTCATTGATTGCTTTCGCATGTGTGCCTTGACGGGCTACAGCAGAGCAAGTGACCCCTTACTTAAGCCAGAGACCTTGGGCTCAAGGCAGTGACCCCGTGCTCAAGCTGGTGAACCCATGCTCAAGCCGGATAAGCCTGCACTCAAGCTGGCGACCTCAAGGTTTAGAACCTGGGTCTTCTGTGTCCCAGTCTAAAGCTGTATCCACTGCACCGCCACCTGATCAGGCCCAAATCCAATTTCTGAAGTAATTTCAAACACATTAAAACTCTGAGCACCGGCAATCTAGAGCCATAAAATTCTGTTCTTCTCCAATCATCAATGTCAGTTTCTTAAACAATGCAGCCTTTCTCAGCTACCCTAGGCCTATCTTGATGGCAGCTCAGGCAAAACCCTCAACAAAAACTCCCAATGGACCTCCTTCCAGTGCAAACTGTAGTTTCTGGGTCTTGCTTTTGTGGAGGAAAGTAGTATTTCTTTACAAGACAGGTATCAGGTGGAAGGGGCAAAGTGTTAAATACAAGAGGGGAAATATCCCTGTCTCCTCAAATGCGGAAGAGCTCCTGGGAGGTGCGCAAGAGCTTTTCATGTCATTGCTCTCCCAGAATAAGACAGTAGCCTTGAGTCAATTCCACAGGCTTTAAGCCCCAAGATGCCAAGCAACCTATAATGAAACAGCTGGCTTACTCATGCTCCAAACAAAGAAATAGCCAGGTGTCTCCACTAAATGTGCCTTGGATGGCTTAACACTGCCCTTAGTGGAAAATGATCCTGTTTTCACTCAATATATTGGTCATTGTTTTCATCTTTAGCTAATGTCGTGTCAACCCTTTATTCTGCACTACTACTTACTATTAAAAACAATCCCCCAAATTACCCTTATATTAGTATTAACATCAACTAGGATCTTCTCAAAGGGCAGTCAAGCTTAATCAACCACATTCAAATCTGTAGTGCTTTTGTGTCACTGTCTATTCCATTAGCTTTGACATTACACTAAAGTAGGCCAGCATGTTCCAAAACAGAAACCGAAACAGAACAGAGGCGCTTTGCTGGTTCAGCATGAAGTGTCAGAAGCCTGGCACCCGGACTCTGAGACTTTGCAATGCGACAGAGGCTACAATGTGCCGAGCAAATCCAGGAGGCTCACAGTAGGGTCTGAGGAGAAAAGGACTTGTTTTTAAAAGGATGAGATGCCATTCCTTAATGGACTCACCTTCTTTTATCAGTATTTCATGTTCTTTGTTCTTATCTCCCCGAACTACATTTAAAAAACAACAAACCAGGAAGCAGCTAAAATGTTTTCTGAAATGTTTCAGAAGATAGCCCAAGCCAGAGTCAAAAAGTAACATAAAATTTTACCTGGGAAATTAAAATTTGAGGAAAAAGAGAAAACAGGGGTATTTAGCTGAACAACAAGCTTAACAAGGGCAGGGACCATCTTTCGTATACATGTATGTACATCCCTGGTATAGTGGCAGATACATAGCAGGTGCTTAGTAAGTGTTCATTTCCAAGTTTTTTCCCACTTGTTGAGGCAAGAGCAAACAAACCCTAGTCCTGCTCTTGGGCTGGACTAAGCACAGCAAATTTACAAAGTAAAGCAAATTTAAAAAATGCAATTTTGTCTAAGTTTGCCAACAAGCTTTGTGCACCACCTGAGAAGATGAAGGAGAGAAAGGATGAGGGAGAGAAGGCAGAGGAGGGAAAGAAAGAGGAAGGCGAGAAGTGGGAGAGGGAAGCCATTACAGGACTAGAAGAAAACATTGGTAAAGATTTATGCTCTTGGGCCTGACCAGGCCGTGGCGTGGTAGATAGAGCATCAGACTGGGACACAGAGGATCCAGGTTCTAAACCCCATGGTCACTGGCTTGAGCCCAGGGTCACTGGCTTGAGCAAGGGGTCACTCTGCTGGAGCCCTCCTCCCCTGGGTCAAGGCACGTATCAGAAAGCAAATCAATGAACAACTAAGGAGACTAAAGGAGCTGCAATGAAGAATTGATGCTTCTCATCTCTTCCTTTCTCTCTCTCTCTCTCTCTCTCTCTCTATCTCTGTCACACACACAAAAAAAGATTTATGATACTGGAATGCAGAAAACTTTGTAACAAGCAAGACACAAAACTCAGAATCCATTTTTTAAAAAAGATAAATTTGGCTACATAAAAATGTAAACTTCTGCTACACATACTTCTATATTTAAAGTAAAAAAAAACAAACTACCAACTGATATATGACAGAAAATTTCCTATGCTTCCAAAAAATTTCTAACAAGACCGCAACCCAAAAGAAAAATATAAAAGCCAGTAAATATATCAAAGTGTCCACCTGATTCATAAAGGGACACAGGTAAAAAAAAAAAATGAAATTAGGTAATATCTGACATCTATAAGGGTGTATGGAGATTAAAGGCAATTTTATAACTTCTACAAGATTTTAAATACTAATCCAGAAGTTCTAAAGCTAGTAATGAATTTGTTCTATGAATGAATATAGTATATTAGGATGCTAACTCAAGCATTATTTAGAATTAAATAAGCTGAAAACCTAAAATTTCAACAATAAAGTGTGGTTAAATAAATTTTAGGTCCATCCACAGAATTGTTATGAAGTTTGTTTTTTAAATCTATACATACCAAAATAAACATCTTGATATATTAACTGAAAAAGATGCAGAACAGTGAAGGAAAGGTAAAATCCATTGTATTTTTTAAATAAAAAGAAAACTAAGACCTGACTAGTGGTGGCACGGTGGATAAAGCATTGACCTGGGAATGCTGAGGTTGCCAGTTCAAATCCCTGGGCTTGCCTGGTCAAGGCACATATGGGAGTTGATGTTTCCTGCTCCTCCCCCCTTCTCTCTCTCTCTCCTAAAATGAATAAATAAAATCTTAAAAAAGAAAAACTAAGTACATATATGCACAGAAAAATTCTAGGAAGCTACTCAAAAAACCAGTTATGGTCACTACCCTCTAAAGAGTCCAAATAGAAGGCAGAGAGAGATAGGAAGGGAATTTTCTTTTATTTTTACTATTTGAATTTTTCTTTACTAACTGAATTTTCCCCCCATGCATGTGTGTAACTTTAACAACTTTTTTCAAATGAGTTCAACAAAAGATCATCTCAACTGATCAATAAAGACACAAACTTCGAGGTATTTTTTTTTCCAAACATTTACTGAACACAAACACCATTTTTTCCTTTTACACAGCAATTTTGTTAGTTTCAAATTAGCTAAGTTATTAGAACTGTCAATTGCCATGAAATTAAAAATGATTCTACATGTCAAACTCAAACAGAAAATGTCATGCAATATATAAATCACTAATAGACCTCTGGTGCAGTAAGCAAGTTCACTAAGTTTATTAAAGTCACATAAATGGTTTGACAAAAGTGCACAATAGAATAACATCACTGGTTTGTTATAAATCACAGTGAATTACTAGAATACACCATTTAGTTCCGCTACATGGAGGATTGCAGGATGGGATAAATATTATAAAGGATGGGATCTTTCAACACATTAGGCCAGTCAGATTTTACCTCCCAACTATGTACCTCTGAAAAGATTGATTAGCAAAGCTGAGGTTTTCTTCCCTCATGTTTTCTCCTCTACCAGTTACTAAGCAACAACAAAAAAAGCCATGCACAAATTTTACGACACCTGATAAAAAAAACATACAAAACCTTGGTCACTTCATCACTTGGCAAAGCTTGCATCTTCTCTCCATTTTTTCTGTTTAGGCCGTTCATCATGTGACTCACCCCTAAATGAAAAGCTGTTAATAATTTAGCAATACTCACCCCTGCACACATCAAGGTACACTCCCCATAACCATCAAGTCAATGTCCCTTCCCTACACATTAACACAAATGAACACACCACAAACCTAGGACTAGAGACCACATTTACTTTACAGTTTTAAAATTAATATATCTATCACCACTATCACTGTAGTATTTATTTCAGATCCCATATTTGGGGGTGGGGATGCTATACAACCCAGCCCATCTGGGTATGTGGGCAAATCTGCCAGAAATGTATGAGAAAGCCCTGCAATGTACCATACATAACTAGGAGCTTTCTACATTCCAGACAGGGTATCCAGAGCAGAGCTGTGCATTTTCACAGAAGAACACACAGCTTAAAATCTTATGAACTAGTAAACCTGTCAGAGAGCAAAAGGCAATTTGGATTTCATTAACCCATTTTAATGTTACAGCCTGGAAATAAACATTTACAATTTTTACAGAAAGTCTACCATAAAAACAAGTCATTTATACTCTTATCCATCTCCTCACTAGTTTAATCATTGGCTGCTTCTAAAACCAGCAAACTGTAATCCAAGTTAAAGCAACCCACTCCTCACCCTGCCCAATTCCAAAAAATAAAAATAAAAGAAATGCTCTGCTTGAATAATCCAAAATGGTCTTATTCATAAAGAAGCTGCCTGTGCTGCAGTGGAGAAGGCGACAGGGTGTTGTTCCCTTGGGGTTTTAATTTTTAAAAACACTTAGTTATTTAGGGATCCACTGCCCCAAATCCTATTTTACTTCACACAGTGCTATCATACCTAAGTTTCTCATAATTACCATTTATTATTCAACAATTAGTATCATGAAATAAAACCCTTCCCGGAGATAAGCAAGACCAAAGCTTGCTTTTTAGTTTGTTGGTTTGTCTGAAGCTCCCACAGCAAAGAACCTTGCTGTAGCTGGACTCCAGCCTACTAGAGCAATCAGGGTAGACTGAAAAAAACCATGTTATGTCAGAATTCTGATGTCAAAAACATCCCCCTTCTTTATCAACTGAGGGCATGGATTTGCTGCCGTTCCTTGAGTTAATTAATTACCTAGACTCAAGAACTCAATTTTACCAACTCTATTAAAAGCACAAAACCAAGTAAAGTTTCAGATGGTTTGACCAGGCATTCATCCACCTGGGCCTCTAGGTCAAACAAATTTATAGGATGATTACTGAGCAAGACTAAGAAGTTTTGACTGAATTGGTAATGTTATCAAGGAAAATTTACAATCCAGAGCTTAGTCCTAGCAATAAGAAACAAAATAACGAAAGTGGCTATGAAATGGAGACAGCCCCCAGTTCTCAGAGAGCTGAGATACAAAACTATCACCTTTCTTACCTATTTAGTTTCCTTAAAAAAAAAAAATCAAGGACAAAAAATCTTAAGGTTGGGAAGGGTTTGGCTAAATACATTTTAAAATAATTCTACCAAAAACAAATAAAAAACAGGCATGTAGATCACTTATTTCAAGAATGTTTTTATACATGTTTCACAATACATATCTGGATTTATTTTACAAGACGGAATCAGATCCTTAGCAATATAGTGCACAATGTACTCCTATACTATGGTTAAAAAAAAAATCTGTTACCATTAGCAGAGTTCATAGTTTATTCCACTGTCTTCAAATTCTTGCTCCAACTCTGTCAGCATTTCAATCAGCAGTTTTACTTTCTCCAGCATTCAGTCCTCCCTTCTCAAAAACACTGTCATTAATTTTTAATGTCTAAATATGTACATATAATCATTATCGTCATTTTACAAAGAAGCAACATCTAAAACAGTGCTGGTCCTGGGTAGCCAAAGGGATGAAATGGTTTTTAAAACATGCAACACTATCTGATATTTTAAGTTTTGGTCTTTAAAAATCATAAACATTAATGATGAAACCAACTGAATACCAAGTATCATAGCCATTTCTCAGACTGTCAAATAAGCAGGCCTTGAAGTCTGAAAACTGCAGGGTCTGATCTGTGCAGTGGAAAGGCATGATTCACTCACCTTGAGGATGTGCATTTTCTCTTTCAGTCCATTAGAGTCGCCAAGAACAAAGTACAGAATTTCCTTGACTCATACCAGGAGCATCAAGGCCAGTAATTTTCAAATTAGGGTTCAAACACCTCCCTTTAAACCACCCTAAAAACCTTCCTTGTAAAATATCTCAGGTTAGAAAAACAGAAATATATTACCATGACAGAATTACCATCAAAACATTCCTAACTGAAGCAAGAAGACACATGAAGTATAACTACAGTAGCTACAAAAGTATCTTGCATTCTTGGGGGAAAAGTTTTTAAACCTCCCCCTTCCATGCCTTCCTACCCCTTCAACGTATTTCATTTTGTGGGGTATCTCTATTTTATTTAAGGCCCTAGGTGCTGATTTTGGCTTGGTCATTATGTTTTATACTGATTCAACTGCAACCTTTCTCTTATACTTCACAAAGCAATATCCATACACAAAATGTTAACTGAAACCTTACATGTTTTAAGGTTATTATCTGATGTTGCTACATCATCATAATGCTTTTCATGAAAGAAAAAAAAAAAGGTGTAGGTCTTCATTTACAGTACCATGCACTATGAGTAGCTAAGGCATTCATTTGGCACTAGAGAGAAAAATACAGATATAGCTAATTTTACTTTATCATTTTTAACATCAATAAAAATAAGTGTGTATGCTTTACTTGAACTTCTGTGATGCTTAAAAGATAATCACAGAAATACTCTTAGTTTTACACTTAAATGTTGCCATTAAAACAAAACAAAATAATAATAAAGACCTCTGTACAGCCTGTCAGAATTAGTGATATTTTGTGGTTGAAAAATTTACAGCTCTCAGACAAGTATCTTTCAAAGTGGCATTGCAAATTATTTTCATCATCAAAAGTATTTAATTTCCTATACCACACTAGTGATTTTTTTCTACTTATCACAGACTAAGTAATTGACAAAATATTTAAATATCCGGTTCCTTTCATCGGTCATACACACCTTATTAAGGAGGCACAAATAATGCCCTCTGGAACAGTAGTTTCCAAATTTTAAAGGATACCACACAGGAGGAAAGAGAGAAATAAACAAAAAATAGAATATGTAACTATATGTGACAACTTGTTTCCTAAGAAAACTAAGCATTCATAATTTTAAATGTTTGTGAGTCGAGTCAAATGCAGACTGCTACAATTTAGATAAAATAATTAAAACAGAGACTTCAAAGAATCTCATAATTCAAAGCCTAAAGGCAAATAGTCCATCAATATTCTCTTAAAAGTTACTTTAAGATTACTAGTTGGTATAGACCACCCAGCATACTGCAACAATTTCAATGGATTTAACTTTATAAATTTATAACCATTATTAAATTAGCACATTTTTTATTCATCTGCAGTAATATTTTTTAAATCCTCCTGATGTTATAATGTGTTGTATCACTGCTCCACATAATGAACGGAAGAGTGAAACTGCCCACAGCAGTTTGGCATGTGCAGAACACCTGGGCATCCCACTACTTTTAATGTTCACTGTTAGTTGTTTTTTTTTTTTTCATGAAATCCTCAAAACTGCTGAAGGATAACATGCTGACAAAGGTTTAACAGACATGATCTTGTAGGCAGTTTTTTCAAACATTATCAACTTCAAATCATAAATATTCTTTGTCACAGAAACAAGATATTTTATAATTCATTCTTTTAAAAACAGGAAAAAGGTTAAGTCACCAATATTCAAATACCTTAGATTAGTTACACCTAAACAATGTGGCTTTGTTTCAAGTGTATTTGAAATCATTTACCACACGAGGCAAGAAGACCAGATACAGACTTCTGGAAGGATGGGTAGGGAGAAAGGGCAGTGGAAAAAAAAGTAGAATTTCTGAACACATAATTCTATTGTCTGTGATTAAAGTTCTTTACTTTTTAGCACCACATTAAACAAATTTACATATCCAGTCACTTAGTGAAATCCAACAAATTCCTCAAGAGTTCTGGGGATCTGGTCTTGGTAGTTAATGTCATTAGCCCGAACTGCTCGGGCAGCCAGGCACTTGAGACTCATCTTCATTTGAGTTTTAAGTAGGATTTCAGATACCCCAGTTGTACTTCTGTCTAGCGGAGTTTTGTTCTGTTTATTTGTCATGTCAGTGTGAGCGCCAGCTTCCACTAGGCTGATGATGATAGAGTGCAGGGTCAGAAAATCACTGATAGGCCTGTTGTACTGAACAATAATATGAAGAGCACTGTTCCCTTCATTGTCCACAGCATTCACTTCAGCACCACAGTCCAGCAGGAGCTTGGTGACAAGCGCATTTGGAAAGCTGCAGACATCATTGGTGTGGAAATCATCAACTGGGGTATTCGAATTGACAGCTAGATGCAGCAAAGTGAAACCTTCCCGAGTTCTGGGATCAAGGTGAATCAGGTTGTAGATCTGCTTGTTAATTTTGCACTGATCTTCTTCACTGCACTGTGTTTTGGTGGAGATACACACTAAATACAGAAAGGTATAGAGATTACATTCGTAATTGTCCATAGCACTGTGGACATCAGCATCTGAAATATTTCTTACTCTGTTCATACTCTGTTCTATTTCCAAAACACTGCATCTCAAAACACATTCTATATCTGGCGCTTTCACGGTTTCATTCAAATGTATCATCTGTGAAAAGACTTGAGCAAATCGAAGAAGATCCTTGTGGGTATTCCTGTTACCTTTCTGTCGGAGATGCAAGGCGTGAAGCCACAACTTGATACACTGTTCGAATTCCATGTTATCTGCATAAACAGCTCCCCTGTAAATGATGGGATGTGAAACATCAATATTGTCAGCACCTAAAATCCGTTCCCGAACTATAAGGCCTTCCATGTGAAGAGCATCTCTGTCTTGCCGAATGGATTCCAGTTCCTGAGGATTTCTACATTCAGTTCTATTCCCATAAGCATGAATTGGTGGGAGAACTTCTTTCTCAAGAATATTATCACCATCTTGAAACCTTTCCAACATGGCCAAATATAAATAGTGGTATGTCTTCATGATGTCATAGTTCTCACGGTCATTTGCAAAGGAGGCACCCAACAGTTCCAAAGCTTCAATACGACTTCTTCGGTCACAATCAGCATGAGACAGCAACAGTTCGACAACATCAGCTTTACAGCTTTCAGCAGCTACTTTTAATGGTGTCATCCCATGGCCATTCACTACTATTGCAGCACGCCATTTTATCAGCTCTTTCACAATATCTATGTGCCCAGCTTCGGCTGCAAAGTGCAGTGCTGTGGCTCCACAATGTGCTTTAGCATTGGGATCAGCACGTTGTTCTAAAAGGTATCTGACCACATCAGTGTGTCCCTTATATGCTGCAATCATTAGGCAGGTGTTGTCATACTTGTTGGCAATGCTGATATTGGCATTATTTTCAACCAAGTATTTCACAATGTCCAGTCTGCCATCAAAGCATGCTGCCCGCAGAGGTGTCGAGTTAGTTACTGTAGTATGGTTCACGTTGGCTCCATGACTGACTAAAAGTTTAACAACTTCAAAATGTCCTGCTCCTGCTGCACACCAAAGAGCAGTGGCACCATCAATGACATACCTATTATTCATGAAAAGAACAAACAATTAGAGAATGGAGGCCACATACTAACAGAAATTTTAAAAAGGTATTCATTTGTTCTGACCAAAATCAATCTACAGAATACTGAAAAAACATGTTTTTGACGAAAATAAAGCCAGGTATTTTAAGTAAAGCACTTTGCATATTACCTATGCCTAGTATAAGGCCAGTAAATGTTAGCTATTACTATTATTACTAAAGTATATAAACTTTTTTTAAAATCACCTTTTGGCCCTGGCCAGTTGGCTCAGTGGATAAAGCATCAGCCCAGCATGTGGATACCCTGGTTTTGATCCCCCATCAGGGCACACATGAAAATAAACCATCTGCTTCTCTTCCCTTCCCTCTCCCCTCTCTCTCTCTCTTCCCTCTTGCAGCCAGCGGCTTGAATGGTTCAAGCGTGGGCCACAAGCATTGAGGATAGCTCAGCTGTGATTCAAGCATCGGCCCCAGATAGGGGCTACAGGCCCCAGATCCGGCCCCGGTCAGGCGCATGTGGGAGTTTGTCTATCTCCCCTCCTCTCACATAAAAAAAAGAAAAAAATAATCACCAACTTTCTACTAACCAAAGTAAATAAATTTCAAATAGAGAAAATTTATAGATGTACCATATTCCTCCATGTATAAGACACACCTTAATTTCGAGGCCCAAAATTTGAAAAACAAATGTATCACATAAAGTTATTGAACTCAAGTTTTATTTATCATAAAATTCATACAAGTCCTCATCACTGTCAAAACTCCCACCCATTAGATTGTCCTCATCTGTGTCTGATGAGGAATCACTATCTTCATATATTGCCTAGTCCTCAGTTCCATCTATGGCATTTGAAATGTCACACTTCTTAAATGACTTGACAACGATCTCAATCTTGATATTATCCCTCTGGTCTTTTCACCCAGGTACAAACTTCTCCTATAGTTGGTTTCTTCACTCCTCCTGCTGGTGTCAAATTGTCCCCACAAGTAGAAAAAATCTACAACAATGAGTGCAAAAACAAGTGCGAAAAAGCAGAAAATGCAAGTAAAAAAATCTACAACCACTGTATAAGATGCACCCAGTTTTTAGACCCCCAATTTTTTTCAGAGAAGGGTGCGTCTTATACATGGTAAATTGGTATCTTCTTTGGCACCAAGCTGATGCACTGGCTCTTTTTCTTTTTTTAATGTTTATTTTATTGATTTTAGAGAGAGAGGAAGGAGAGGGAGAGACAGGAACATCAATCTGTTCTTGTATGTGCCCTGACAGTGGATCAAACCGGCAACCTCTGTGCTTCAGGACCATGCTCTAACCAGCGGAGCCATCCAGCCAGGGCTCACTGGCTCTTAAGAGCACATCCTTCCCAGTATCCCACAGGTACCAGTTTCTCTCATTAAGTGAGTAAAGAAGCCACCCAGTCCCTACAGTAACATTGTTAGAAACTGCTATAGGGAGAAGAAAAGTAAGCAGACAACTTTCCCCTACGATTATCTAAGCTAACCAAATACAAGGATGGGGCAAAAGTAGGCTTATAGTTGTGAGAACATGAAATATGAGTTTATTCTTGTATTATTATTATTTATTAATTGTATTATTTTTCATACAAACAACTGTAAACCTACTTTTGCACCACCCTGTATTATACTTACTCTACTACAGCAAAGAGAATGAAGTAATTACTGCTCCTACAATAATATGGATGGATCATATAAACATAATGCTGAGCAAAAGAAGTCACCCAAACATAGTACATATGGTTTTATTATTATTACATTTACATATCTATCTCTAGTGTGAGAAGTCAGGATATTGGTTATCTTTAGGGGGGGTACTGAATAGCAAGAAGCACAAAGAAGACTTTGTTAAATAAATATGTATAAGTGTGTGTGTCTATGTGTATTCCTCAACTAAGCCATTGGGGAAAAAACATTAACAGCAGGAAACAACTAGCAGTTTCCAAAAACCAAGCAGGCATCTTCCCTGACCTTCAGTCTGTGTTTGAACTATATAACTTCACAGTAACCCCTTACTTAATTACTGAATCTAAACTGTGCTAGGTTCACTATTTATATAAATTAGCTTGATAGGAAGCCAATCTTTCCCACCTTTTCATTTCAATTTTCGCCCAACTCCAGTTTCCCAACTTTACACCCTATTGCTGACCATCAATTCTAAAAATAGATTTTTGCTGGATACTTAAATCTATTCTGCTAGAACCACTAAAATAAATATACATATTTGAAAGTATTCAACAAAAAGGTACATCAAAAGCAATATTCACTAGAGCGATTAATTACCAAACACCTGACTGATGAGTTTCTCATCATACAACCTTATAACAGGTCAAATTATACATACCCCCCTGGTTTAATATAAATATGATAGTTTAACCCCAACTACCAACACCCAAAAATAATACCACCTACAATTTCTGCTGAAAATAAAAAACCCCACTTTATAATCATTTTAAAGCAATTACTTCTTCAGTTTCAAATAATAACACAAAATGTTTATAAGCAAAACCTTCACAGTAACAGTTACCTATGGATTACCTATAGGGGAGGACAGAAGATTGACTGGAAATGTCCTATATCATGATCTAGGTAGGAGCTACATGGGTGAACATTTAGGGGGAAAAAAACTCACCTAACTACACACATAACATTTGTGCATTTTAAATCTTGAGGTAAATTTTGAGATAAACCTCAAAATAAAGTTTTCTGAATTCTCTTTTTAAAATTTTTAATGCCATTTAACAGTTAATTTTTTAAACTAAAGAATGAATAAGAAAATAAGACATTACATCCATATTTTTTCTTTTCTTTTTTTGGTTTTTTGTTTTGTTTTGTTTATTGTGACAGAGACAGAAGAGTCAGAGAGAAGGACAAATAGGGACAGACTGGAAAGGAGAGAGATGAGAAGCATCAATTCTCCACTGCAGCACCTTAGTTGTTCACTGATTGCTTTCTCATATGTGCCTTGACCGGGGAGGCTACAGCAGAGTGAGTAACCCCTTGCTCAAGCCAGCGACCTTGGGCTCAAACTGGTGAGCCTTACTCATACCAGATGAGCCCAAGTTCAAACTGGCAACCTCGGGGTTTCAAACCTGGGTCCTCTGTGTCCCAGTCCGATGCTCTATCCACTGCACCACCACCTTCAAACCTGGGTCCTCTGTGTCCCAGTCCGATGCTCTATCCACTGCACCACCACCTGGTCAGGCTGGTTTTGTTAACAAATGGTGCTGAAGCTACTAGATGCCTGTATGAGGAAATAATTAACCTTGACATTATACACAAAAATCAAAGTAGCACCACAGACCTATAATATGAAAAGCAAAAACAATAAAAGTCCCCCCCAAAAATGCTATCTTCATGACCTTGAGAGTTTGACAATTTTTAAACAAAATGAAAAATTGCAATAACCATAAAAGAGAAAGTTTGATTCATTCGACTACATTAAAATTAAAAACTTATCAAAAAACACTGTAGCGCCTGACCAGATGGTGGCGCAGTGGATAGAGCGTCGGACTGGGATGCAGAAGGACCCAGGTTCAAGACCCCGAGGTCACCAGCTTGAGCGCGGGCTCATCTGGCTTGAGCAAAGAGCTCACCAGCTTAGACCCAAGGTCGCTGGCTCCAGCAGGGGGTTCCTCGGTCTGCTGAAGGCCCACGGTCAAGGCACATGTGAGAAATCAATCAATGAACAACTAAGAAGTCGCAACGAGAAACTGATGATTGATGCTTCTCATCTCTCTCCGTTCCTGTCTGTCTGTCCCTGTCTATCTCTGCCTCTGTAAAAAAAAAAAACAAATAAACACTGTAGCCTGACCAGGCGGTGGCGCAGTGGATAGAGTGTCGGACTGGGATGTGGAGGACCCAGGTTTGAGACCCCAAAGTCGCCAGCTTGAGCTCAGACTCATCTGGTTTGAGCAAGGCTCACCAGTTTTAGCCCAAAGTTGCTGGCTTGAGCAAGGGGTCACTCGGTCTGCTGTAGCCCCCAGGCCAAGGCACATATGAGAAATCAATTACTGAACAACTAAGGAGCCGCAACGAAGAATTGATGTTTCTCATCTCTCTCCCTTCCTGTCTCTCTGTCCCTATCTGTCCCTCTCTCTGCCACAAAAAAAAAAGGACACTGTAAAGAAGGAAAACAGGCAATTCACTCACTGTGAGAAGACATTTGTATTAGATGTCTTTGACAAAAAAAGGCAAACAACCCAATTTTAAAATGGTGAAAAGATTGAACAAGTATACTTCACAAAAGAAGATACTCAAATAACAATAAACATATGAAAAAGATGTTCAAGATAATTACTTACCAGGAGAATGCAAATTAAAACTAGGAGATACCGGCCCTGGCCGGTTGGCTCAGCGGTAGAGCCTCGGCCTGGCGTGAGGGGGACCCGGGTTCGATTCCCGGTCAGCACACATAGGAGAAGCGCCCATTTGCTTCTCCACCCCGCCCCCCTCCTTCCTCTCTGTCTCTCTCCTCCCCTCTCGCAGCCAAGGCTCCATTGGGGCAAAGATGGCCCAGGCGCTGGAGATGGCTTCTTGGCCTCTGCCCCAGGCGCTAGATTGGCTCTGGTCGCGGCAGAGCGATGCCCCGGAGGGGCAGAGCATCGCCCCCTGGTGGGCAGAGCGTCGCCCCTGGTGGGCGTGCCGGGTGGATCCTAGTCGGGCACATGCGGGAGTCTGTCTGACTGTCTCTCCCCGTTTCCAGCTTCAGAAAAATAAAAAAAATTAAAAAAAAAAAAACAAAAACTAGGAGATACCAATATAAACCCACCCAAGTGGCTAAAATTAATAAGAACCGACATGACAATATTAAGTGTTGCCCAGCATGTGGAACAACACAAACTCTCACTGCTTGTGAAAGTTGCTGGTAGGAATATAATTTAGTTCAACCACTTTCAGAAAACTGGCAATAACTATTGAAGTTAAGCCCTGGCCAAGTAGCTCAGTTGGTTAGAGCATTATCCAGATACACCAAGGTTCCAGGTTCAAGCCTGTCAGGGCACATACAAGAATCAACTGGCCCTGGCCAGCTGGTTCAGTGGTAGAGCACAGGCCCCATGTGGGGATGTCCCAGGTTCAACTCCTGGTCAGGGCACACAGAAGAAGCAACCATCTGGCTTTCTCCACCCCCTCGCCCTCCCCATCTCATTCTCATTCTCTCTCTCTCTCTCTGTCTCCCGCAGCTATGGCTCCATTGGTTTGAGCAAGTTGGCGGGCCCCTGGTGCTGAACATGCCTCTGTGGCACCTGCACCTCAGGTGCTAAAAATAGCTCGGTTGCCAAGCAACAACCCAAATGGGCAGAGCATAGGGCTTGCCAGGTGAACCCCGGTAGGCACACATGTGGGAGTTTGGTCTCTGTCTCCCCTCCTATTACTTAAAAAAAAAAAAGAAAGAATCAACCGATGAATGCATACGTAACTGGAGCAAATTAATGTGTTTTTCTCTGTCCCATTCTCTTCCTCTCTCTAAAATCAATTTAAAAAAATTTTTTTAAGTTAAACATACAACCACCCTATGACCCAGCAACTCTACTTCTTGGTATATTCTGAACAGAAAAATATACAAATGTCCATCACAAAGCTATCCAGAAATGTTCGTAGCAGCTTTATTTATAATAGTCAAATATTATTAAAATAACCAAAATATCCATCAACAGGATAAATAAACTGCCATATAATCATATAATGGAATGCTACAAAGCATTAAATAAACTATTGATACATGCAACTGCATGGATAAATCTCAGAGAGTTAAGCAAAAAAAAAAAAAAGCTATATAGTAAAAGAGTATACTGTTATGATTCCATTTATAAGAAATTCAAGTACAGGCAGAATAATCAGTTCCAGGAGGGAAAAGGAAAGGAACTGACTGAGAAATGGCACAAGGGACACTTTTAAAATGATCAAATGTTCTACATATTGATCTAGAAGGTAGTTACATGAATGTAAACACTAAAATTTTATCACATTGTACACTTAAGATTTATGCACCTCACTAGATATTATACCTTAACTAAAAATAGATGTAATTCTAAACAAAAATGAGGCACAAACCAATTTAAAGAAAAACAGTTTAAACAAACACAAATAGTTAATTAGTACTTTCAATATGCCAAGTACTGTATTAGTTTAAAATCTCATTTAATTCTCACAATAACCCCTTCCCAATTACCCTATGAGGTAGACACTATTTATATGCCCATTTTACAGATATGTAACTAAAAAGTTTTATGATATTAAAAATAAAGTACTTTAGAAACTATAAAATGCATCAAATAAAAGAAATCATATCTATGATGTTTCAATTTAAAAAGTATTTTTCAAACTGACTAATATAATCTACCCAAAACAATACATAGTTTTTTTTTTGTTTTTGTTTTTTTTTTCTTTTTTCTGAAGCTGGAAACAGGGAGAGACAGTCAGACAGACTCCCGCATGCGCCCGACCGGGATCCACCCGGCACGCCCACCAGGGGCGGTGCTCTGCCCCCCAGGGGGGGGTGCTCTGCCCATCCTGGGCGTCGCCATATTGCGACCAGAGCCACTCTAGCGCCTGAGGCAGAGGCCACAGAGCCATGCCCAGCGCCCGGGGCCATCTTTGCTCCAATGGAGCCTTGGCTGCGGGAGGGGAAGAGAGAGACAGAGAGGAAAGCGCGGTGGAGGGGTGGAGAAGCAAACGGGCGCTTCTCCTATGTGCCCTGGCCGGGAATCGAACCCGGGTCCTCCGCACGCTAGGCCGACGCTCTACCGCTGAGCCAACCGGCCAAGGCCAACAATACATAGTTAATATAGTTTATGCTTACATAATTCCAATATTTTCTTGCACTCTTTAAAAGTATAAAATTATTATATTCTAGAAACATAAAAATAAACAATAAAACTTAAGAAATGTTACATTAAAATAGGCATTCACACAGTTACCTATAACTTTAGAAATTACAGATAAATATGATCCTATTTTAAAGATTAAAAAATAGAAAAAATGGTTAAAATATATTTCTGGCCTCAAATTCCCAAGAATGGGCCCTGGCCAGTTAACTCAGCTGGTAAGCTCAGCTGGTTACCTCAGTTAGAGCATCAGTCTTAGGTGACAACTTTTCAGGTTTGATAATCAGGGCACACAAGGGAAGCAACCAATGAATGCACAACTAAGTGGAACAGCAAGTCAATGCTTCCCTTCCCCCTGCCCTCTCTCTCCCTTCTTCTCTCTGTCTCTCTAAAAATCAATCAATAAATTAAAAATTTAAGCCCAGGCCGGTTGCTCGCTTGGAGTGTCGTCAAGAAGCCTAGAGGTTGCTGGTTTGATTCCCAGTCAGCGCACATACAGGAATAGCTCCATATTCCTGTCTGTCTGTCTGTCTGTCCTTCTCTCTCTCCCTGCCTCCCTAAATAAATAAATAAATAAATAAATAAATAAATAAAATTCCAAGAATGGTATAGAGTAAAAATTAAGTTACAAATATACTTCACTTGGTTTTTAAAAGTTTAATATTTTTTGAATATAGCCTAATAATTTCCATTTTTTAATATTCTTTTGTGACAGGCACCTCAAAGGTCATTACCTATTTTCTGAGGCAATTAAAATTCTTTAACTAGTTTATGACAAAAAAATGCACTGCAATTATAAAATGCTAGTCCTTCAGAAACATTGGCTGTAGTAAATTTTTAATTTCTACACCTAAACAAAAATATTAAATAAAGAGAAATATAATCCTAATATCCATGACATTCCTTTGTTCATAAAATTCACCTAAAATTATAAGCATAAACTGCCTCAAACAAAATACCAAACATATTTATAACAGAAAATAAAAATATAATAAAATGTAATATTTACTTAGTGCCTATAGGAGCACTATATAAAACCATGATCTTTCCAGACTCAGTCCAAAACTGCAACACAAACTCTCTACTATAATTTCATCTTAAAAATCTAGAAACTATAATCTTATATTCAAAATGTATGCATCAGATGATGGAAACATTTCACAATAAAACATTTCTGTTCTAAAGTCAACTATTTTCTGATTCAATTTGAAATAAACATGTCTGGTTCAAGGGTTTGAAATGGAAATAAAAATTAATTAAATGTAAATAATCAGCACTTTAAGCAAAGTTTTAAAAATTATTAGATTAAATGTAGTTCCTAGAAACATGCTGGCAATGACTTTCTAAAGGAAGTTAAATGATGATGAGCCTCTCATTCCTTTCCCCTCAGTGGTAGTCAACCTGGTCCCTACCGCCCACTAGTGGGCGTTCCAGCTTTCATGGTGGGCAGTAGCGGAGCAACCAAAGTACAGCTAGTGCTCAATTTATGACCACAATTGTTTCCGGCAGACCGGTAGTAACACGATTTGGTCGTTAAGTTGAGTAGGCTATATGTACAGTACTGTGAAATGATGTTATAAAAATCTTTGTCATATTTTATCATAATTTTTTTTCATTATTGTTATATATAATTTTCTTTGTTCATTTTATGCCATTTGTATCATCTCTACACCATTTTGTTTCTTATTTTTACATTCATCAGGTTTAAGTAAAACAATGCATTACCAGTACAACTGGTTTAATATTTGCAAAGACAATTTCCTCTTGGTAGACAACTTGGGAGGGGTTTGATGAAAAATATCCAAGACACAAAACACAAATTGCTGTACAGAATCTGGGATAACAGTTGAAATGGTGCACGCGGAGATGGTAGTGCTGCCGGAAGCTGGTCTGCACTGTCATACGCCCAGCTGGGCAACGCTTGTGCTGCCAGACGCGGAGCAGTTGTGGCGAGCGATTGTGGTCATAAAGTCGAATGGTCGTAAGTTGCATAGGTCGTAAGTCAATCAATATTTGTATAAATAAAAAGATAGATTTAACTTTAGTAAGTTGTTTTATAAAGATTTATTCTGCCAAACTTAGCGAAAATCCGACATAAAGTACTTGGTAAGTAGTTATTATTATATGCTTTAACTTGCTGTAACTCTGCTTTATAAATTTTATACAGTAAAGTTACTTCCCTACTTTATAAATCACCATTACTGTGGAACCGGTGGGCAGTTAGAAAATTTTACTACTAACAGAGATACAAAAATGGGCGGTAGGGTATAAAAAGGTTGACTACCCCTGCTCTACATGGACATTTATTAAAAGTATTAGTAGTAGCACTGAACCTAAAACTAAAAGCACTCAACAAAAAGCCTCAGAATTCCCAGAGGTCCTATTCTTCCCATCCATGTCAGCAAACCTCTTCAAGCATAGGAGTTCCCACAAATTTCTGGCACAGAGCAGTCAGGCTCTGAGAACTCATGCCAGCACAATCTTCCAGGGTCACATGATTCCTAAATTTTGTTCTGTTCCATTTCTATAACATTCTTAACATCTTCACATTCTCCAACTAAGGTTCTTCTTTCATTTCCACTCTTGAAACTTGTCTTCTTGTCCACTCATCTGTGTCAATTTTAGCCTTCACATATCAAGCCATTAGTAAAACAGTATCAAACGTTACTCCTAAAAAAATAAACAAGTACTCTAGCAAGTATCATAGTGGTGCTTAATCCTAGTGGGTGGTCTCTTCCCCCTTGAAGCTCTATTATGAATCCACTTTTGTTTCCTAAGATATTATAGACATCTTTAGACAGAACATAGGCCTTTAAAAAACTTTTTTAATGTTGTTTTAATGTCTCTCACACACACATAGAAAACACATATCAAACCCATAATTACACAGATTCTGTTGCTTAGGATAGAGCTAAGAAGTGAGATTTTTTTTTTAATATTAGGCAAATTAACAGGAGAGGTGGTGAACGATTTGGCAAAAAAAATTATGAAAATGGTACACAAGTAACTAAAAGTTAAGAAACACTAACCTACTTTCCTTTAGCATACACAGAGAACCTGTTTGTCTCCATCTGCCATGGGTCTCAAGTGCCAATGGCATCAATCTAACGATAGGGGTTTGGCTAAGTACCTCAAAAGCCAGCACCCAAGGGATGTGAACACCTCACTCAGCCTAACATTTTCACAATGTCTGGGATGAGTGCAGAGTGAAATCATCACATTGACAATAACATTCTCTTCATCTAGTTTTGAAATGCCAAAATGACTGGAATAAAATGCAAAATAATCTCACCAAGTCAGGTGAGTGGGCAGAAAGGCAGCCATGAACTTCAATTCTCCTTTGTTAATCAGGAACTTTATTTTTTTTTTTTCTGTATCTTCTCCAGAATATGGCACAGAGCTAGGCCCATCATCAGCATTAATAAATAAAATAAACGCTAAACTATTTTAACATAGCAGCTAATACGTTTATAATTGTTAATAATCCATAAACAAAACAGGTATCATGAATGATAGAAATGTTTGCAGCTTCAGCCTCACCAGAGTCTGTCTCTTGATACTTTACTCAAGGATCATCAATATCTGGCCTCCACCTCTCTCTAGTCTCCCACAATCTCTGTCTTAATTTCCCTGGTTTGAATTCCTTCCTGCAACTGCACTGAAACACTTGTCACTGCAAATGCACTATGCTGCTGGACCCTCTTCTTCACTTCCTACAAAAATCCTTTCCAAACTCAGCTCAAACATCAGCTGTCTGGGAAGCCTTCCCTGATTCCTCAACAAAGCCGAGCACTTCCTCTTCCTGTGCCCCTCAGAAGTTCAAAAGATTTCTATAACCCAAAATGGCCCATTTGCAATGACTCATTGATATATCTATTTTCCAACCCCCTCCTACTAAACTGTCTTCCTCCACAGTGGGAAAAGTACGTTATATATCTCTGCATACCCAATTAATACTGCAAAACCTGGCACACAGAAGGTGTTCAATAAATGTTTGCTCACTTGAACCCCTCAATTTCACAGCCCAGTGCAGATTACTGGGCAAGGTAAGCCACTATTTAGGCTCAATTTCCAGTCATTTCAGGTTCTTTCAATTGCCATTTCAAAATACCTTTCTCTTTGATGCTTAAGAAAAACAGCAATAAAAGTAAAGCATTTCCAAATGCTTTAGAAAACTATGTTTTCTCGCCACTACTCTTCCCTCATCCAAACAGGCCTTAGCAAGCTCACTAGCAGCACTGTTCCCAGGGGCTGTTTTTGCAGATTCATATCTCAATGGATTCATGTGACCATACAACTGAAAGAGTGCTATAAGTTCCGGGGTCTTTTGGTCCCTCCTCCTCTGAGTACAGGAAAGGCTTTGGGAATGCAGGGAGATACAGAAAGGATACAGAAGCCAGTAGGAGAAAGCAAACATGAATCAGGTTGCCATCTTTGGTCAACATGAAAAAAAAAATCTCCATCTCTTTAATGTCTAGAGAGGTGGTGGCAGAGATTAACCACTACCCGTGGACTATCATTTCATTAAAATGTAATACTCTAAAATATTTTCCTCTCACCTAAAACAGAAGGAAAAGCCTTCATTATTTAAACCTAAGAATCAATCAAATTTCAACAATGCCCTGGTCATCTTCAAGAAGTGATTTTTTAATCCAGTTTTAACCAAGCAGTTTTCTATCACCAAAACAAAAGTAACATATCTTTATGCTTGGACTACATCTACTTAAAAAAAAATTTTTTTTTTTTTATGTACTGGTACAAGTCAACAAAAACAAATGCAATCAATGAAGTAAAATCTTTATGCAGTCGTAACCTATAAAAACACTTTATAATAACCCACCAAAAAATAACAACATCCAACCTGGCAATTCTGTGTTCAACATTATCATACCCCCAAAAATGTACAATCAAACCCAAAGGGCAAATTTTAACTATGACAATATGAATTTTTGAACTCCTCATCAGGAAAAAAACTGTAAATTATCAAGCTTCCCCACACTATCACAGGATAACATGTAATTAACAATGGCATCATCTCCTACACCCAGTCCAGTGCCATTTTTGCAGCCAATATATCTACCTCCAGCAATGTGGAAGAGTCGGAGTCATGTCTGAGGATGTCTGGATGCGTGACAATCCCTCGAGAGGTTGGAGCTGCTGCTGGTTCTAGGGATTTATTTTGATATTAAGGCCCCAGCAAGCCACTGAAGGTTTTATCAGACCACTCACTTGAAGGGGTAAAAACTGGCTGGCCAAATAACTCATCAGGGGTCTTAAATATTAACTGCTGACTTCGTTAATTTCTGATCTCGATTACAACTTCAGTACTGATAAAGTAAAACCCGAAAAGGTTGCCACCTCCTTCATACTGTTTGTTCATAGACTATCTAGACAAGAGTAACTATAGACATCAAGACAGAGAGTGTATTTACCTATGTAGAGAACAAGATGTAGGGGCCGATGAGGATGAGCAGCAAAACATGGGATGGAGTACTAACAGCCCTGGAAGATGAAGTGGGCATTAATGGGACAGGAGGATGTACAAAAAGGGAGAAGTGAAGAGAGTGAGGGAGGGGAGGGCTCATGAAGTGGTAGGTCCGCGGGCAAAGATGAGGAAGCTGGAGTTGGGGGTACCTACCCGTCGAAGCGGACGGTGCCAGTCTGCTGAGTCTGCACTCGGTAATGTTCTAACAGCAAGCGCACCACCTTGGCGTGGCCATTGCGGGCTGCGATGATAAGGGGCGTAGAGCGCTGCCCTCCCTGCTGGCTGACATAGCCAAGCAGATAGCGGATGTCGCTTTCAGACCGGTTGAGAAGCAAGGCGGCTAGGGTCAGCACCTTGCCCTCGCTGGCCGCCTTGTATACATAGCCAGCCAGGCCCTCCATGGCCGCCGCCAACTCCAATACCCGTTTGGTCGCCACCGCTGCTGCTGCCTTGCGCCCCCGGAGGCCGCGTTCGCCAGATGTATAAACCTGGGCCCTCAGAGCCCATTCAACAAGGCGCCGTCGCCGTCGCCGCGCCCAGGCAGCAGCGCGGCCCGGGGAGGGCGGAGAGGGAGAGGTGGCGGACTGCCGCGGGGGGGCACGTCCACGACCCAGCCCCGGCAGGGAGGAGGGCGGTCAGGGCCGCCCCCAAGGCCCCTGGCGCGGGCCCTGGGCCGAGGCGATCTCCATGGCGGCCGCCGCCCCAGGCCTCTGACCGGACCCCTCCTTCCTGCGGGCTGCGGGCTGCGACAAGCGCGTGTCCGAGCTACGGGTCGCCGGTGAGGTTCCCAAGAGGGCAGCGCGCGCCCTGTATGGCGAAAGATGGGCGCGTCTCACCCGACCCGGCCCTCCAGGCCCAAGGCCGAAGCTGCCTCCGCCTCCTCTCTCGGACCTCCCTAGCTGGAGGAAACACGCAGGCCCTCGCCCACGGAGCTCTGGAGTGCCAGAAGCTGTCGATGGCTTCGGAACTTCATGCCTGGGGGGTGCTCCTGTTGCGATGCGGAACGCTCCCCGCGGCAGCAGCCTCCGTCCTCCGGGCGGGGAGGATGGCAAGCCTCTGCTGGCAGGGCCGGGAGGGGGAGGGTCCGAGCGGGAGAGACGGTTAAGTGGAGTGTCTCTTCCAAAACCGACCGACGGGGAAACGAGCCTTGGTGAAGAAAGGTTCTGCTGTGTGAAACTTACCCATCCCCAACTGAACCTGGGTGTTCTCACTGCCCTTGACGCCTGGCCCCTGCCCCTCTACCCCATGGCCCTGGAGGGTCCCTCGTCAGGAACGGGGACAGAGTGAAAGCATTGAACTCTTACTTCCGATAGGGGCATCGCCCCATTTTATCATAGACGGTGTGGTGACACCCCCTCCCCGCCACTCTGTCCCTTATTGGGGGCTCAGGGAGGGTGTTGAGGGCACCCGGCAGGGTCCATAGTATTTGGAAAAGGGTGGCTAATTTGAGCCCCCAAAATGTGGGAAGACTTTGAGGGCCGCTATACCAGGCCCTGAGAAGGGACTGGAAGACTGGCCTGTGCTCCCTGGAGAGGGGGATTGAGTCTGTCTGAAAAGTCGGGAGAAGGAAACTGCTCCTGGTGGAAAGAATGCACGTCTGTGTTCAAACAAGACCAGAACCCTAATCCTGAGCCTGATAGAACCTTCCTTTTGTCCATATCTCACAAGATTGTTAGGATTTAAAAAGATCATTTAACCAATGAATACTAGAGATCTACTATGTGCCAGGCTCTGCTTCGCACTAGGGATTCAGTGGTAACCAGATAGATACACTGCCTTCTCTTTAGGTGTTTGTGTTGTGGGGAAAACAAACAATGAACAAGTAAACAAATGACAGACAAGACTGATTACTACTACCATTTGCTATGAAGCCGAAGAAACGGAGTGATGGGGCGGGGCTAATTTACTGTGGATGGTCAGTCAAGACCTCCGTGACAGGTAACAACGGTATTCTAGGCAGAGAGAATAACGAGTACAAAAGCCTGAAGCGGAACAGTCTTGAGGAGCTTAGAAACAAATGTCCGGGTGATTGCAGCGGAGTGGGCCATGGGAAATAAAGTCAGCAGAGTACAGGTCATGTTAGGACCTAATAACCCATTTTAAAGTGTTTAAATTCTACCCTTAAAAGCGTGATTGGGCCCTGGCCGTTGGATAGCTGGGTTTGTTGGAGCATCCACCCAAAGCGCCAAGGTTACGGGTTGGATCACGGGTCAGGGCACATACAGAAACAGATCGATATAACTCTCTCTCCTTCTCTCTTTTCTTCTTCCCTGCTCTCCCCACCCACCTCCCACTTCCTCTCTCATTAGAATCTGTAAATAAAAACTTCTTTTTTTTTTAATGTGATGGACCTGACCTGTGGTGGCGAATGGATAAAGCTTCAAACTAAAACGCTGAGAATGCTGGTGCGGAACCCCGGATTGCCGGGTCAGGGCACATATAGGAGCTAATGCTTCCTGCTCCTCTCCCCTTCTCTTTCTCTCTCCTCTAAAAAGAATAAATAAAGTCTTAAAAAACATTTTTTAATAACAACTTCCTGAACCATAGAACACAATAAAATTAAAGAAAGAAAGAAAGAAAGAAAGAAAGAAAGAAAGAAAGAAAGAAAGAAAGAAAGAAGAAAAAAGAAAAGAAAAGATGGGCCAGACTAGGCGGTGGCGCAGTAGATAGAATGTCGGACTGGGATGCCGAGGACCTCTGGTTTGAAACCCGATGTCACTGGCTAGAGTGCGGGATCACCAGCTTGAAAGCAGTGTCCCTGGCTCAAGCATGGGATCATAGACATGACTTCATGGTCGCTGGCTTGAGCCCAAAGGTCGCTGGCTTGAAGTCCAAGGTCACTGGCTTGAGCAATGGGTCACTCACTCTGCTGTAGCACCACCAACACCCCCCACCCCACCCCCACCCCCACCCCCACCCCCTCACCACCCCCCCACCCCCCACCGCCCCACCCGTCAAGGCACATAATGAGAAAGCAATCAATGAACAACTAAATTGCCGCAAGGAAAAATTGATGCTTCTCATCTCTCCCTTCCCATCTGTCTGTCCCTATCTGTCTCTCTCTGACTCTGACTGTCAAAAAAATAAAATGTGATGGGAGCATTTCAAAAATTTAAACAGGAGAGTGACAAGATACAATTTATGTTTTTAAAAAGATCACTCTGGTTGCTGTGTGGAGAGTAAACCCTAGGAGGCAAGAGTAGAAGCAAGGAAGGTCATTTAGGATAACAGGTCACAGACTAGGATGGTAGGAGTGGTATAGTGAAGCCCCTGGGGCAGTCACAGAAAGTATAACCTCAGTATGGAAGTTACTTCCTCTTCCCCCATATCCCACCCCCCACCTGAGAACAATATCTACCACAGAGAAAGAACAGACACTTTTATTAAGTCCCCAGGGACCAGACTAGGCCAAGTTTACATAAATTACTTTATTTGAACCCCACTATTTCAATCCTAGTTGGTGAAAACCTCACTTCAATTGCAGAACTGTTGGTGGGAGTTGGGGCCAATGCTCAAATTCTCTTCTCCCTTCTGACCTATTTGTAGGTCCCTGCACAGTGTCCCCCACCTCCTTACCATGCTAGACAAACAAACCAAAAAAAAAGTTGGAAATAAGGGCTGAAGATGAGATGGTGGAATTCTGAAACAGCTGGTGGAAAAGATGTGGAAACTAGTTGGTTTCATTCTGGGGCTTCAGAGTTAAAAGAAAATCCAGTTCTGGACATGCTGACCCAGGCTTTTTGGCCTCTGAGGACTTGGCAGAGTAACATACAGATGCATGACCTGGGAACTGTCTTCCAACCAACTTCCTTCCCCGGCTCTTAGAGCAACCAGGCCTCCTCATCCTTTCCTTCTGTCCCTTTCCCTTTCTCTTCCCCTGTCTCTCTCATTCTCCAACCCCCACAACCTTTTGCCTTGCATCAGTTTTTTTTCCACCTGACTTTTTGAAGAAAGTAATCCAGATATGAGCCCCTTCACTAGAGAGCTTCAGTTTTGTTTCTAAAGGGTACCCGATTCATCCAGCTATTCATGACTGAATAACAGACCTCCTTCTTCCTTCTCTCACCCTTGCGAGATAAACTAGGGTTCATCCTAGTGCTGACACCTCAATTCAGGGTGTACCTGGATGGGTGCTAAGAGGGGTGACTGAACCCAGAGTCATGCCAGAAAAGTGCTCAGAACTTGCACTGCGTGGTCTCCTCTCCCATTGGTCTCCTCTCCCATGTAGGAATATACTTCTGCTCCAGCCCCAAGGTCAAAAGCCTTGAGCTCCTCTTATCTTCTATAGTTATTACAGTTGCCTAGTATAGGGTTCTGGAATCCTTTGGTTGCTCAACAGCATTGACTAGAGAGTATTTGGTTGCCTGTATTTACCTGGGCCTGGTGGGCAACATGTCTGTGGTCAGGTTGTGCAAATATGAAAGGAATGAGTAAATAGGACAAGATTGCTTTCCCAAAGGCCAAAGCCCAAAAATAGTTCCTTGTGCTTCTGACCTGTTCCCCTCCCCCTTGACAGAAAGCTACCTAGCAAATGAACAATAGTAAGATATAACGGCATGTAGCTATAACCTGATGGAGATAGATTTGCTGATGCAAAAAACTGCAACCTTTCACTTGGACCAGAACCAGCCTCCAGTGCTTTGCTTCCTGGGGACTAGTTGCATCCTCCATAGAGCATTCCTTTTTCCAAGCCAGGTAAGCCCAGCCTTACAGCTCTGAGTCAATGGAGTTTCTCAGTTGCTAGGCTAAGTGCATGCAAGATAGCATTTTCTAGCATCAGAAAGATATTTGGTTTAGCCCTATAACCTTCCCACATACTTTAATGGAAGATAATGACCCTTGATATTGAACAGATCTGGGTTGGACTCTTTTCTCTATTGCCCACCTGTGGCCTTGAGCAAGTTTCTTCATCTCTACAATGGAGTTAATAAATACTTTCTTTGCCCTGGCCAGATGGTTTGTTTGGTTAGAGCAGGGGTAGTCAACCTTTTTATACCTACCGCCCACTTTTGTATCTCTGTTAGTAGTAAAATTTTCTAACCGCCCACCGGTTCCACAGTAATGGTGATTTATAAAGTAGGGAAGTAACTTTACTTTATAAAAGTTATAAAGCAGAGTTACAGCAAGTTAAAGCATATAATAATAATTACTTACCAAGTACTTTATGTCAGATTTTTGCTAAGTTTGGCAGAATAAAGCTTTATAAAACAACTTACTATAGTTAAATCTATCTTTTTACTTATACTTTGGTTGCTCCGCTACCGCCCACCATGAAAGCTGGAATGCCCAGTAGTGGACGGTTGGGACCAGGTTGACTACCACTGGGTTAGAGTGTTGTTCTGGTACACAAAGTTTGCAGGTTAGATCCCTGGTCAGGGCACATACAAGAACAGATCTGTTTCTGTCTCTCTATCTCCATTCATCTTTCTCTAAAATCAATCAATAAATTTCTAAAATATATTTTAAAAATAAAATAAGGCCCTGGCCAGTTGATTTAGTGGTAGAGCATTGGCCCAGCGTGTGGATGTCTCAGGTTGGATCCCAGTCAGGGCTCACAACCCATCTGCCTCTCCACTCCTCCCCCTCTCATTTCTCTCTCTCTCTCTCTCTCTCCCTTTCTCTCTCTCTCTCTCTCTCTTTCCCTCCTGCAGCCATGGCTTGATTGGAGCAAGTTGGCCTTTGGCACTGAGAATAGCTCCATGGCCTCTGCCTCAGGAGCTAAAAAGAGCTCAGTTGCTAAACAATGAAGCAGTGCCCCAGATGAGCAGAGTATTGCCCCCTAGTGGGCTTGCTGGGTGGATCCCGGTCAGGGCTCATGCAGGAGTCTGTTTCTCCACCTCCCCTATTCTCACTGAATGAATGAATGAATGAATGAATGAATGAATAAATAAATAAATAAGTAAGTAAGTAAGTAAATAAATACTTTTTTGCAGGGCTAGTGTAATGGCAAAATGCAAGCTCCACCCAGCCTGTTCCTGGGAAGGAGTCATCCTTCTGTTGCAACATTAACCTGCAGGAATGTGTCTGCCCCAAGAATGAAGATTAAATTCATAGTATGCAAGGGGTTGAGCAGGCTAATTAACAAGAATTCAGATATTCCAACAGAGCTACAGAAGGAAGATGTCAGAAAGCAGTGAATATGACAACCAAGAAAACACTGATAACCAGTCTCTAATAGCCCAGTTTCAGAGGACTGGTGGCCCATTGGCCTTATATCCTCTTCTTCCCAATCCTTGCCTCTCCTTATAAGGCGTGTATAGTGACTGTTGAAAACAAAACCTGGCCGTGGCCAGTGGCTCAGTGGATAAAACATTGGTCCAGCACATGGACAGCCCAGGTTCGATTCCTGGTCAGGGCACATAGGAGAAGCAACCATCTGCTTCTCCCCACTCCCTCTCCTCCCTCTCCTCCCTCTCCTCCCTCTCTACATCTTCCCTTCCCACAGCCAGTGGCTTGATTGGTTCAAGCATCAGCCCCAGGCACTGAGGATAGCTCGGTTGATTCGAACATCAACCCCAGACAGGGGTTACCAGGTGATTCTTGGTTGGGGCGCATGTGGGAGTCTGTCTATCTTCCCTCCTCTCACCTAAATGATGATAGATAGATAGATAGATAGATAGATAGATAGATAGATAGATAGATAGATAGATAGATAGATAAATAATAGATATTTTTAAATATTTTTAAAACTTAAGGTGTGGGAGCGGGACCGGTAGTCATTGTTGTCTAATTTTTTCTAAACCTCTTTCCTCCCTGAATCTTGGTACCAGTCAAGTGCCCTGGATTATAACAATAGCTGGCTCTTATTCAGTGCTTACTGTGTGGTAGGCATCAGAGTAAACACTTTACACAGATTAGATGTTAAATTTACACAAACCTTTGAATGACAAACTAGTATTATCAATTCCCATTCTTCAGATGAGAAAACTAAAGTGTAGTTTGCCCAAGGCCTCGTGCCTAGTGTGTGGTGGTAGAACACAAGGATTTGGGCTCAGGCTGTCTGACTCCACCCTGTTCCCATTACCAGCCCTCTGTGCCTCCTTTTATTCCCTTATTAAACAGAAAAACTTAACTTCCATGACTGAAAGCCTTTTTAAAAGAAAGGGTTTATTGGGCCATAAAAAGGACCAGATCCTGGAGCATGAAGTCTAAACCACCAACAGCAGCCCTAGGTAGAGAAGGCAGCATGTCTGCTGTCCTGTTGACCAGGACATGTTTGGGGGAAGAATGCTGTTAAGTTGTTTTGAAAGAATTTATATTGGTTACAGATAAGGGGAGCTAGTTCTGGGATAGGCAAAGAGTCCTAAGGAAGAAGTGTTTGCTGCCTTGGATTGGTTGTGGGCATTAGTCTGGAAAATTTAGGCGTAAGTAAGTAGCAGAGGCTCAGGGGTTCAGCGGCATCTGGCTATTGTCTTTTTAGACAGTCATGGAAATAACCAGCTGGACGTTAATGCAAAGTTCCAACAAATCCTCAGCAGTGTGAACAGTCTCTGTCAGCTGGTCCCCAGCTATTACCAGGCTCTCCTGTCTCCTCTAATATAATTTAGAATATCTCAGAATTTTTTTCTTGTCCCTCCCACCCCGCCTGCTTTCTGTAGCTAGGATCTCAGCTGGAGCGCCCTGGGGCTTTCTATGGTCCCAATCACGTCACATGGGCCAACGTGCCCATTAGCAAATCTGACCAGCCATCCTGTACTAATGGGGAAGGGCTAGAAAAAACCCTTCCCCACCACCACCTCACACACATCCCAGACATTCCTCATTCCTATGCAGGGACACAGGTCCAAATCCGAAATAATTACCATTTCATCCTAGAGGTCTTCCCTGATTTTGCTCAGAGCTCTAGACCACTTTACACCTCCCATGGGACTCTTACCTCTTTCTAATAATAACTCATGTCTGTACAGCACTTTACAGTCTACAAAGCCCTTTCCAATCCACCTATTTCAGCCCCCTCCGCCTAGGCTTCTTAACCACCTCCTACTCCTGGGAAGGCACAGAGCAGGGTAGTTCAGCACCCGAGCTCTGGAATCCCCTCTGCTAGCATCCCAGCTGCTAGCTTAGAACAAGTTGTTTCTTTAACTTCTCCACGTCTGTCTCCTGACCTGTGATATGGGGTTAATAATAGTGTCTCTCTTACCTGTTTGTCATAAGGGTTGAATAAGATAGACACACACACAGAGCAAGCAGCTCAGCAAGTGTTGGCTATTGTTATCATCATCACATTAGATCAAACCCCATACCTGTGGGAGTAAACAAAGCAAATCAGTTCTGTCATCAGAGGTGGATTAAGGTCGGTGGAAGTCCCGGGTACAGAAGAAAATAGTGAGTCCCTTAAAAGATAGAGAGAGAGAGACAGGGCAAATAAAAATACATGTTAACCATATTTTTAAATAAATAAAAAATATTATCTAATTTTTTTATTTATTTTTCTGAAGCTGGAAACGGGGAGGCAGTCAGACAGACTACCACATGCACCCAACCAGGATCCACCCGGCACGCCCACCAGGGGGCGACGCTCTGCCCATCAGGGGCGTCGCTCCATCACGACCAGAGCCACTTCAGCGCCTGGGCAGAGGCCAAGGAGCCATCCCCAGCACCCGGGCCATCCCTTGCTCCAACGGAGCCTCGGCTGCGGGAGGGGAAGAGAGAGACAGAGAGGAAGGAGAGGGGGAGGGGTGGAGAAGCAGATGGGCGCCTCTCCTGTGTGCCCTGGCCGGGAATCGAACCCAGGACTTCTGCACACCAGGCCGATGCTCTACCACTGAGCCAACTGGCCAGGGCCAATATTATCTAATATTAATGTTAAAACTGCCCATATGAAAACAAACTTGGTGTCATTAGAAAAAAACGTAAAGTTGGTGTTTTGTGGGGCCCTTCAGAAGTTGGGGCCTAGGGCGCATGCCCGGTGTGCCCATCATTAAATCCGCCTCTGCTGTCATCTGATATAAAAATGAGTTTAAACCAGATCATTTCAAAGCTCTCTTCCAGCTCCATCAGGCTCTGATTCTACCATGAGTCACAGTTATTTATGGATGCATCTTAGCTCTTCTAGGGTAGCAACCTCCTAAAAGCCCAACCCTTAACAGAGCGATAGTAGGCTATCCTGCCAGGTCAATGTTGACCTGTAATAATAGTCTGTGCCTCATCCAGGCATTGGGATGAACAAACAAGAAATTCCTGTTATAGCATTTAGCCCAGTGCCTGGCATGAAGTAAGCTCCTAATAAAACCTAGTTACAATTGTTGTCCCATCTTACAGTGAGGCCATCTAAATGATAGTTAAAAACATAGACTCTGGAACCATACAGTCTGGCTCATCCTAATGCTGACCCTATGAGAGCTTGAGCAAGTTGAATTAACCTCCCTGGGCCTCAGTTTCCTCATCTGTAAGATGGACACGATGCTAACAGCACGTGCCTAATAAAGTTGTTGTGTAATTCAACTGAGTTAAATTGAGAAAGGCACCTGCAACTGTGCCTGTCATATGCTTGGTACATATGAGTGCTTTTTGACATCATTTACAGATGAGGAGACCCAGGCTCAGAGACACCAAGTGACATTGTCAAGAAGTAGTGCAACTGGGATCCAAATCTAACTAGGTCCCTGGCTGATTCCAGAGCCTCCATCCTAATATTAGGATATATCACTGCCCCAGGTGATCCATGTACATTTTAGCAGGAGCCTTCTCGACTGGGGGAGCTCCCAGGAGCAGAGGAGAGTGAGTTAGCACCAGAGATCACTGGGGTGAGGGAGACCAGAGGATGCCCTCGAATCATACCAAAGAAGTGACTTTTTCCTCACCTGTATCTGGCTCTATGGGGTCAGCATTTATTTCATCAAGGCCACAGCCCTGAAGCCCATGAAGATGGCGCCACCCACACTTGCCCTCTAGCCTGGAATCTGTAGAGAAACCCTCTTTATGGCCGTTGATGTAACTCAAAGCTGGGCCTCAGCTTTCTAACACAGGCCCTGGCCTTAAGGCGTTTTCCATTTCTGAGGCATGATTCAGCCCGGAGACAAGGCCAGACAGGCACGTACCAGGGGAAGGAGGGTTGGGTGGTGGATGGAGGGGAAGGAAAAAAACAAACAGGGGTTAGAGGTGGGCGGGTCTCACAGCTGCTGGGCTGCAGGAGGAAGGGAGCAGGAGCGAGCAGAGAGAGCTAGCCTACGGGTAGGCGGAGCTGCAGGAAATCCAGCTGCCCCATGACCAGTTTATCTCCCTTGCAGTCAAGTTGATTGATTTACCTATGCATCCCACTGCGCTTCTGAAGTCGCAGAAAAACGTTAATAACATTGCATATTTGTGTAGCGCAATATGATTTTCAAAGCACTTTCACACAAATAGCCTTAATTTTAAGTTGCTTTTAAAAATAATTTGATTCTCTTTATTACAAAGTAGACCATGGTTATTGGAGAATACTGGGAAATTTTTAAATGTACATTTAACATTTTCAAATATATTATAATACTAGCAATAACATTTTCAGTAGATTTTTCAACTAGTCTTTTTGCTAAGTTTATTAAACAAAAGTGGAGGCTTATGACATAAAGAGTTTTATATCATTTTTGTCACTTAACATAAAATCATATGCATTTTCTTTTGTATTTTTTTTAAGATTTTATTTCTTGATTTTACAGAGAGAAGAGATGAGGGGGGACAACACAAGAAGTACCAACTCATAGTTGCTTCACTTCAGTTGTTCATTGATTGCTTCTTGTATCAATATATGCCTTGACTGGGCAAGCCCAGGGTTTCCAACTTTAGCATTGCAGGTTGATGCTCTATCCACTGTGCCACCAAAGACCAGGCTGGGCATTTCTAAGGTTGTCATTCTGCTATAATAATTCAAAATGATGGCACTTATCTGCATAGATCTGCCACAATTTCTGTAGCCAAGCCCTAATTATTGGACATTCAAGAAGTTTATAAAAATATTACTATTATTATAAATAATACTGCCATGAATATCTTTTTACTTATATTTTTGTCTCTATATCTAATTATGATCTAATGATACATTTCTAGCAATAAAATTACTAGCTTGAGGGATTTGAATATTCTTGAGTACATACAGCTAGATTACTATCCAGAAAATATAATCAATTCACACTCCCACAGGCAACGTGTGAAAAGGTACTTACTTCTTCCTCTCCGTTGTAAGCCTGCGAGCCAGTGAGCCATGCGGCATCTCATGTTACAGGGGGGCCAAATTGGGCACAAAGAGTTTAAGTAACCAGCTGGGGTTTGTACAACTGACACTCAAATTCTAGTCTCCTGGAGTTGATGCCAGGGACCTTCTCATTCTGCCTTCTGGACAAGGAGAACTCTGAAGAGGTTTTCCTGAGTAATAGAGTTGTATAAAAGTTTTGTTTTATATCAATACTTTTGGTGAAAATCTTTTTTTTTAATCTTCAACTTGTTGACCTTGTTGATGCCATAATCCTCATTGACAGTCTGATTAAGTTTACTGACCCCTTCTCAGAATAAAGTATTTATATGCAGATAGTAAAATACATACGATTATAAAGGAAACCAGTCATATTAAAATATCAGAACAAAATGATGATATAATAATACATCTGCTGTTTTATAATACATTAATAACAACGTCTAGTACTACATATTGAATAGGCAGGGCTCTGAATATCTCTGAACACTCGTGCTGAGTGGGCGGGACCGCAAGGCTTAACCCATCGCGTGCTACTGCGCAGTCTCCGCAGCTCGTCACTTAGGCAGTCTGACTCGCCTTTTTGCTGCTTGCTGCGTTTACTGCTGGCTCAAAAAGTACTGGGCCCTTGGCCCTGAATTCTTCTTGTAACATAACCCACTGCATGTGCTCGTGTCACCTGGCCCTTCGTGTTTGTTGACCAGTGAGAATTAGAGATCAGGGAAACAGCACAAATGCAGTGACACTCTGGCTGCCACTTTTGCTGTGAGTAATGAGTCTTTCATCTAAGATCCAGGAGTTTCATGTCTCTGTCATTAACCATGAAACTGTGATAAGCTGTCTTGTTAGCTCACAAGTCAGGCAAACTCACAGAGCCTTCACAGTCCTGACCCTACACTACTGTCAGTGGTGGAATTCTGCTGGTTCACACTGGTTCAGCAAAACTGATACCTAATTTTTTTTTATTTCGGCAAACCGGTTGTTAAAAATGGCACTTGCTTGTATTTAATGACATTTTTAATTACCAAATTGATATTAATGATTATCAAGATTTCATGGGAAAATGTTTTGGGGTTTTTTTTTGTATTTTTCTGAAGTTGGAAATGGGGAGGCAAACAGACTCCCGCATGTGCCCGACCGGGATCCACTCGGCATGCCCACCAGGGGGCGTTGCTCTGTTGCAACCAGAGCCATTCTAGTGCCTAAGGCTGAGGCTATGGAGCCATCCTCAGCACCCGGGCCAACTTTGCTCCAATAGAGCCTCGGCTGTAGGAGGGGAAGAGAGAGACAGAGAGGAAGGAGAGGGGGAGGGGTGGAGAAGCAGATGGGCGCTTCTCCTGTGTGCCCTGGCTGGGAATCGAACCTGGGACTCCTGCACGCCAGGCTGATACTCTACCACTGAGCCAACTGGCCAGGGCCTAATGGAAAAATGTTTTAAAAAATTCCCAGAACAATTGCTGCAAGTTCAACAGAAGTGGAAAGGGGTTTTTCAAAGACGAACGTAGTATGTTCAGAGAAGAGAAGTCGCCTGTTTCTAATATATCAAAACACAATGACTATTAATCTAATCGGACTACTTCTAAAGTAGTGGTAGTCAACCTGGTCCCTACCGCCCACTAGTGGGCATTCCAGCTTTCATGGTGGGTGGTAGCGGAGCAACCAAAGTATAAATAAAAAGATAGATTTAACTATAGTAGTTGTTTTATAAAGATTTATTCTGCCAAACTCAGTGAAAATCTGACATAAAGTACTTGGTAAGTAATTATTACTATATGCTTTAACTTGCTATAACTCTGCTTTATAAATTTTATAAAGTAAAGTTACTTCCTTACTTTATAAATCACCATTGTTGTGGAACCGGTGGGCGGTTAGAAAATTTTACTACTAACAGAGATACAAAAGTGGGCAGTAGTTATAAAAAGGTTGACTACCCCTGCTCTACAGGAATGGGATCCAAATCCTACTGTGAAAAGATTGTGGGTCAAATAAGTTTGCAAATATGATATATATGTTTGCTTGCTTATAGTTTGCATTGGATTTGGGGGACAGGTTGTAAGCAGGCAGAGTCCTTATAGCCTAAGTTTTAGTTTTAAGCCTAAGCTTTCCCCCACACCTTTGACTGTTGTATGATAGGTGGTGGTACACTCTTATGAGGAATCCCATTATGCCTCAGATAAGTGACTTTGTATCAGAATCTTCTTTGTTTGTATATTGGATTAAAGATTTTGATTTCTACACTATAAAATGGAGCAGAAGAGCCCATGCTGGAGGAGAGCAGAGAAAGGCCACGTGGAGGAGAGGAGAAGCAGCCAAAATGGCGGAGTGCTAAAGGAGAAGCCAGTTTGTGCAGAGTTTGTGAAGAGAGAAGGAGATGGGGAACAGAGGTGAATAAGACTGGTGGGGTAGAAACCTTTGATTCTAGGAAACTTGGATAAGTCAGTGGCTTTGGGAGCCCTGAGTGAAGAGGGAAGTGTTTTTCCACTGTGTGTATTTCTTGCCCACCGGATGCAAGATAGGATTAAAGGTAATGGCCCACCAGTTCTTGGCTCCATTGTTTCATTACTGTCTGTCCGAATCAAATCTGAACCTGCACGAGCCAGGCGGCTGTGATGGTGGCCGTGGCTACTGGCTTTACAAAGATGGTTAAGTATAAATCACACGACCAATGATGCTCAGATAAAAGCAAAGAAGGACACCAATAAAAGCAAGCAAGGGCACCAATCAAGAAGCAATATAGAAATATCTTAAATAACAGTTTTATTGTTTGTTGTCAGGTATTATTTAATATTTTTTCATTAATATTTTAAAACTCTTTCTTATCACTGTCAAAGAAAAAAACCTTCCAAACCTGTAAGAGTTTATTATGAGTTTATTTGAGCCAAACTGTTGACAATTGCCAGGAAGCAATCTCGAAGGATTGAGAAAATGCTCAGGCAAATGGCTGTTTCACCACTTATTTTATACATCAGAATCCGGCAGGAGAGTTACATGAAATTGATTGGTGATAGATTAGGGAGGCCAGAGAAAGCAAAAAAGGAGAAAATCTCTGGGATTGGATAAAAGTGAAAAGGTATACACTAAAACCTCTCTTACAGAGGGAGAGGCACCATTAAGTTAATTAACATGATAATAATAACAAGGAAAGGGTTTATTGGTTCCTGCTCTGGTGGGATGCCTGCCTTGAAGGGGCAGAAAAAAAGATGACCCCTACATTTCAAAGACATGTTATCAGGTAATTATTGTAGATGCGAAAGGCAACAAACAGGCTTCAAAGCAAATATTGACCCTGTTAAGATAGATAATAACTCCCTAGAACAGGGGTCCCCAAACTTTTTACACAGGGGGCCAGTTCACTGTCCCTCAGACCATTGGAGGGCCGGACTATATAAAAAAACTATGAACAAATCCCTATGCACACTGCACATATCTTATTTTAAAGTAAAAAAACAAAGCCTGACCAGGCAGTGGCGCAGTGGATAGAGCGTTGGACTGGGATGTGGAAGGACCCAGATTCAAGACCCGGAGGTCGCCAGCTTGAGCGCAGGCTCATTCTGGCTTGAGCAAAAGCTCACCAGCTTGGACCCAGGGTAGCTGGCTCCAGCAAGGGGTTACTCAGTCTGCTGAAGGCCCGCGGTCAAGGCACATATGAGAAAGCACTCAATGAACAACTAAGGTGTTGCAACGCGCAATGAAAAACTAATGATTGATGCTTCTCATCTGTCTCCATTCCTGTCTGTCTGTCCTTGTCTATTCCTCTGACTCTCTCTCTGTCTCTGCAAAAAAATAAATAAATAAAAATAAAAAAATAAAAAACTTTAAAGTAAAAAAACAAAACGGGAAGAAATATAACATTTAAAATAAAGAACAAGTAAATTTAAATCAACAAACTAACCAGTATTTCAATGGGAACTATGCTCCTCTCACTGACCACCAATGAAAGAGGTGCCCCTTCCAGAAGTGTGGTGAGGGCCGGATAAATGGCCTCAGGGGGCCGCATGTGGCCCGCAGGCCATAGTTTGGGGACCCCTGCCCTAGAACATGACTACCCCCCATAAACTGCTTTTAGTTAAAAAGTTTCCATTTAGGATCATCCTATGGTTTACTTTAGGTCCCAGAGTCTGTAAGGACACCATGCAGGCGTCCCCTGAACTTGTTGGTTTCAACCTGTGGCCCCTTTTCCGTCCACATAACATCATCTAGTTTTGTGTATCTTATAAGTATTAAATGCATGAAATAATAAACTACCTTTCAGTACATTGGGTTTTTTATACTTAAAATGGTCATTAAGGCAGAGAACCAGTTGCTTAATTACAATATATATTTGAATCCCACCACTGCCTACAGTCATTTCAAAGTGGTGGTAGGCATAAATAATATTTTGAGAATATGTAACAGCTCTAATGCAAACTGAAAATACCTATAGTTTTTGCGGATGACCAAGCCACCATGATTTGTTGCTTACATTCATATTGGAAAAAAATGCTAAACTTCAAGTAAAGGAGCCTGACCTGTGCTGGTGCAGTGGATAAAGCATCAACCTGAAACTCTGAGGTGGCCGGTTCAAAATCCCAGGCTTGCCTGGTCAAAGCACATATGAGAGTTGATATTTCCTGCTCCTACCTGCAGCCCCCTCTAAAATGAGTTTAAAAAAATTTTTTTTTCAAGTAAAGGGTTATGAAAGTAAATGTCAGGTTTTTTCTCATTCAAGTCCACAGAAGTTGTGAGAATTCTTTTCTGCCAACTCCTGAAAGAACACTGGAAAAACCTGTTGATCAAGCAAAGTACAGTGTAAGTCTGTTACATATTTACTGCAGGGAGGAAGAACGCCAACTGATCAAGACTTGCTAGTATCTGGAAGGGAGATTTCAAGAAAAGATTTTGAGATCTGACTCAAGTGTTTTTCAAAGCAAAAAAAATGATGGGGATTGGGCACTATTTGTGTGTTTAGGATTTGTAGACACAGAGACCTGAGGGTCTTGAAGCAAATCTTGATAAATAAACTTTGTCACATAAATTAATTCTTTGCTATGTGAGCAGTCTGTGGTTCTGATGGGGAAGCATTCGTCTGTCCTGTCCAGATGACAAAATTCAGAAAAACTAATTTCTTGAAGCACACAATTAATCTGTTTTTCATACTGGACACAAACTTCCTGGAACAGTTGTGTCATGTTGCTATGCGTGGTCTCAGCTCTTACTCAACAAGACTGATGTAGCCCGAATCACCTTTTTCACAAAAGTGGAGGCTACCTGTTCTTGCTGTCCTTTCCATACCGCGAGTTTATGGTGGGCCGGGTCTAAATCTCATAGTCCTGGATGGGGGGTTTGTTTGTTTTCTATATATTTGCATTCAAAATGTATAATATGTACTTTTATAATCTTTGGTTTTATTTCCTGCTTTTTAAAAAACTTAATATTGTCCCATAAACATTTCCCATCATATTATACACTTTATAAAAACCATTTCAATGGTTCTATTATTGAGCCTGGGATTGTTGGGAATATATCCTTAGCTAGATTCCAAGTCCACAGTTTTTCTGAAATGGGATTACTGAAAAATAAGACACAAACTTTGCCTGACAGGTGGTGGCACAGTGGATAGAGCATCGGACTGGGATGCTGAGGACCCAGGTTCCAGATCCCGAGGTTGCCAGCTTGAGCACGGGCTCATCTGGTTTGAGCAAAAACTCACCAGCTTGTACCCAAGGTCGCTGGCTCGGGCAAGGCCCGCGGTCAAGGCACATATGAGAAAGCAATCAATGAACAACTAAGGTGTCGTAATGTGCAACGAAAAACTAATGACTGATGCTTCTCATCTCTCTGTCCCTGTCTATCCCTCTCTCTGTCTCTGTAAAAAAGAAAAAGAAAAAAAATGGCACAAACTTTTTTAGGACCTTAATAAACATTATCAATTGCTTTCCTAAATAACTTTTTCCAGGCCATGGGCGGGTGGCTCAGTGAATAAAGAATCATCCCAATATACTAAGGTTGTGAGTTTGATCCCTGATTAGGGCACATAGAAGAGCAATCAATGAATACACCACTAAAATGAAACAACTAAGTGGAACAAGTTGATGCTTCTCTCTCTCTCTCTTTCTATTTCCCCTTCTCCCTTCCTTTCTTTTGCTGTCCCTCAAATTAATAGAAAAAATATTTAATAGTAATTTTTTTCCAATTTTCATAATTTCCAGCCACATATAAGAAACCCTGTTTCACCAAACTTTCCATAACACTGGATATTAATATATACTGCTCACAAAAATTAGGGGACATTTCAAAATGAATATGAAGTGATAAAATATCCCCTAATTTTTGTGAGCAGTGTATTTTAAATATTTGCTAATTTGATACTGTAACTGATATCTCATTGTTAATATGACTTGATATTTGTTGCACTCCTAAAAGTGTTAGGATTTTAAAATGTATTTATTTCCTAGTTCTATTTAATTTTTGAAATTATTTGTTTGTTTTATAATTGGTACTCAGGTCCTCAGGTGCAGAGAATTAATAAATCACACTGCTCACTTCATAGTTTCTTGTCTGCACAGATGGGCACAATAAAGCTCTCAAAATTTTTCTCTTCTCTCCCTTCTTCTCAGATACATATATGAGCAAAAGAAGCCACACAAAAGAGTGACTGTAGCCTGACCTGTGGTGGCGTAGTGGATAAAGCGTTGACCTGGAATGCTGAGGTCGCCGGTTCGAAACCCAGGGCTTGCCCAGTCAAGGCACATATGGGAGTTGATGCTTCCTGCTCCTCCCCCCTTCTCTCCCCCTTTTCTCTCTCTCTCTCTCTCTTTCTCCCCCCTTCTCGAAAAATGAATAAATAAAATCTTTAAAAAAAAAGAGTGACTGTTGTATGACTCCATTTGTATGAAGTTCAAAAGAAAGCAAAATAAATCTTTGATGACAGTAGTTAGAAAAGATATTACCTTTGCAGAGGGTATTGACTAGAAGGAGACCCAGAGGAAGTTATTCTTTTCTTTTCCCCCTTAAGTAAAAAGCTGGGAGGCAGAGAGACAGACTCCCGCATGTGCCGGACAGGGATCCACCTGGCAAGCCCCCTATGGGGTAATAATGCTTTGCCCGTCTGGGGCCATTGCTCTGTTGTTCAAGCTATTTAGCACCTGAGGTGAGGCCAGGGAACCATCCACAATGCCCCGGGCCAACTTGCTCCAATGAGCCACTAGCCACGGCTGCAGAAGGGGGAGAGAGAGGGAGAGAGACAGAGAGAGAGAGAGAGAGAAGGGAGAGTGGGAGGGGTGGAGAAGCAGATGGGCACTTCTCCTGTGTGCCCTGGCCAGGAATTGAACCTAGGACTTCCACACACCGGGCCGATGCTCTACTGATGAGCCAACCGGCCAGGGCTTAGTCTTTTTTTTTTTTAATGAACTTTTTTACTACAAAAATTTAAACCATAAATGAAAGCAGAGAGAATTGTAGGGTATGCACCACTGATAAACTCAGATCAATTTTAGCTCATCTAGACCCCATCCCATGCACACTCCCATTGTATTATTTGTAGTAAATCTCTGACATTTTATTATTTGATCAATAATTATTTTAGTATATATCTTTAAAGATAAGTTTTTTAACCTAATCATAATACTATAAAGCTAAAAAATAATACCACAGGCCCTGGTCGGTTGGCTTGGTGGTAGAGCGTTGGCCTGGCGTGAGGAAGTCCCGGGTTCGATTCCGGCCAGGGCACACAGGAGAAGCGCCCATCTGCTTCTCCACCCCTCCCCCTCTCCTTCCTCTCTGTCTCTCTCTTCCCCTCCCGCAGCCAAGGCTCCATTGGAGCAAAAGATGGCCCGGGAGCTGGGGATAGCTCCTTGGCCTCTGCCCCAGGCGCTAGAGTGGCTCTGGTCGCTATAGAGCGGGGCCCCGATGAGCAGAACATCGCCCCCTGGTGGGTGTGCCGGGTAGATCCCGGTCGGGCGCATGGGGGAGTCTGTCTGACTGCCTCCCCATTTCCAGCTTCAGAAAAATACAAAAATAAAAATAAAAAATGCCACAGTATCTAAAATATAAACATCATAACGTAATATCTTTAAAAATTAACACTAATTCCTTCATATTGTTAAATATCCAGTCAGAGATCTAATTCCCAACTGTCTCATAAATAATAGTACATGTCTTTTTGTTTGAATCAAGATTTAAATAAGGTACATATATTACATTTGGTTGCTATATACCCTAACTTTATTTTAGAGATTCACAGTCCCTTCTCTATTTTTTCTTTTAAGATATTGAAGAAATTAGTTCACTTGTCCTGCAGTGTTCTACAGTCTGAATTTTGCTGGTTGCATCACCTTGATATTTTGTTTAACATGTTCTTCTCATCCCTATATTTTTTGTAACTTGGTAGTTTGCTGTTAGATCTAGGTTTGCATGTTTGAGAGAGAACAGTTCAAGGGTGGTGCAATAGTCTATGAGGAAGACACATAGTGTCTTTTTCACTTTAACTGTGTCTCTCTTTTGTAACCATTGATGATCATTGCCAACACTCATGATTTCCTTAGTGGTTGCTCTATTCCTTCTTTAACAACAAGAATAATTTTATAGAGAGAAACTCTCTCTCATCAACTATTTGGCTATGCTGAGATACAGCTAAATAGAAAAGGCAGGTCATACTTGATTCTTTCCTCTTTTGTTTCCAGTTTGTTTATTTTCAAAATAGTAAATTGTTTCTTTAGCATCCTCTAAAGAAACAAACATTGAAGATTTTGGAGAGTTTTTATTGTATCATTACAAACTCATGGATTTAAACAAATTTCATATGTTTCCATTTATTCTTGTTGATGGAAATGCTATTTTTAATCTATCATATTTTCAAAGACCAAAAAGTTTGAAAGCCTACACTATTGATGAGACTGTGAAAAATGGTTCAAATTCTATGAACCACATTTTGGCAATAGAAAACAAATTATAGAATACACATTCTCTTTGACCCAACAATTTAGTTTTAGAAATTTATCCTACAGATACACTCATATACAAAGTGGCATATGTACAAAAATATTAATTGCAGCCTTGTTTATTTTTGGAAAAAAATTGAAAGAGATATGTGTACACCCATGTCCTTAGCAGCATTATTCACAATAGCCAAATGTCCCTCAATGGATGAATGGGAAAGCAAAATTTGTTACACACATATTATGGAATATTATTCAATCTTTTTTTTTTTTTACAGAGACAGAGAGAGAGTCAGAGAGAGAGAGAGATAGGGACAGACAGACAGGAACGGAGAGAGATGAGAAGCATTAATCATCAGTTTTTCGTTGCGACACCTTAGTTGTTCATTGATTGCTTTCTTGTGTGTGCCTTGATGGGGGGGGGGGCTGCAGCAAACCGAGTAACCCCTTGCTAGAGCCAGCAACCTTGAGCTCAAGCTGGTGAGCTTTGCTCAAACCAGATGAGCCTGCGCTCAGGCTGGCAACCTCGGGGTCTCAAAACTGGGTCCTCCTCATCCCAGTCTGACACTCTATCCACTGCGCCACTGCTTTGTCAGGCATATTATTCAATCTTAACAAGGAAAGAAATTCTTTCACATGCTACAACATTGATGAACCTTGGGAACATTATGCTGGGTGAAATAGCCAGTCACAAAAAGACAAATACTGTACGATATCAGTCAAACTCATAGAAACAAGAGGTACAATGGTGGTTACCAGGGACTAGGGAGAGGAAAGAATTGGGAGTTGGTTATAATGAGTATGGTTTTTTATTTTGCAAAATGAAAATGTTCTGGGTATTGGTTGTACAACAATGTGAATACATTGAATGCTGTTGAGCTTTACACTTAAAATGGTTAAGATGGTAAATTTTATGTTATGTATATTTTACCAAAATTAAAGTTAAAAACTTGTAGGCCATACAAAAATAGGTGTTGGAATAGATTTGGTTCAGGGGTCATAGTTTTGTAACCGCTGATTTAGAGTATTAAACTAAATACAAATGTATATGCTTGTAGATGCTTAGAATTTCTTAGTACAAATACAGAAGAAGCTGATGACAATAGTGGCTTCTGGAGAGTGAAACTAGGTGTTGGAAAACAGACATGAGGGAGATTTACTTTTCACTGTACGTTCTTGTATATCTTTTGGGGACTATTTTGTGGTAAAACGCACATAACATTAAATTTGACATTGTAATAATTTTAAAGTGTACAATTCAGGGCATTAAGTATACTCGCAATGTTGTACAACCTCAACACTCTAGTTCCAAAACTTTTTATCACCCTAAATGGAAACCCCATACCCGTTCAGCAGTCACTCCCCCACTCCCCCTGCCCCCTAGCCACTGGAAACCACTACCCTGCTTTCTATTTTATGGATCTGTCTATTCTGGTTATTTCATACAAATGAAAGCACGTGATAGGTGGTCTTTTGTGGCTGGCTTCTTTCATTTAGCATGTTTTCAAGATTCATCTATGTTGTACTAGGTATCAATACTTCATTACTTTTAAAAAAAATTATTTATTCATTTTAGAGAGAGGAGAGAGAAGGGGGAGGAACAGGAAGCATCAACTCCCATATGTGCCTTGACTGGGCAAGCCCAGGGTTTCAAATCGGCAACCTCAGCATTCCAGGTCGACGCTTTGTCCACTGTGCCACCACAGGTCAGGCACTTTATTACTTTTTATAATTAAATAATATTACATTGTATAGATATACCACAATTGCTTATCCAGTCATCTGTTTTGGCTGTTGCAAACAAAGCTGCTATGAACAGTCATGTACAATTTTTTGTTTGAACTTCTGTTTTTAATTATTTTGGGTATACACCTAGGAGTGGAATTGGTGAGCCATATGGTAATTCTATGCTTAACTTATTGAGGAAAATCACTAAACTGTTCTCCATTGTCATAATACCTTTTTAATTGTATACTCTGTGCACATCTTACCTATCCAAAATTATTTTATTTAAAAATTATTTTAATTTATTAATTTTAAAGAGAGAGGAATATTAATGTGTTGTTCCGCTTATTTATGCATTCATTGGTTGATTTTTTTTAATTTTATTTTATTTTTTTTTAATTTTTTCACAGAGACAGAGAGAGAGTCAGAGTGAGGGATAGACAGGGACAGACAGACAGGAATGGAGAGATGAGAAACATCAATCATTAGTTTTTCATTGCGCATTGCGATACCTTAGTTGTTCATTGATTGCTTTTCTCATATGTGCCTTGACCGTGGGCCTTCAGCAGACCGAATAACCCCTTGCTCGAGCCAGCAACCTTGGGTCCAAGCTGGCGAGCTTTTTGCTCAAGCCAGATGAGCTCGTGATCAAACTGGCAACCTCGGGGTCTCGAACCTGGGTCTTCCGCATCCCAGTCTGACGCTCTATCCACTGCGCCACCGCCTGGTCAGGCCATTGGTTGATTTTTATATGTGCCCTGACCAGGGATCAAACCTTCAACCTTGACATATCAGACTAATGCTCTAACCAACTGAGTTTCCCAGCCAGGGCCAAAATATACAGTTTAAAGTAATCTTTCTTTGAATATTAAAAAGTAAATTAAGTGTTGGTATACAAATTTACGACCTTTAACATCTAATCCAGGGTTTAACATTACCATGTTATTACATTACATAGCATTTTTCTCTGACTTCATGGAGTTTTAATATGTTAATTTTAGAGTTTTTGTTAAATTAGTATGTAGCTGATATGTAATTAAGTTATAGAACATAAATTTCTTGCAAAACAGTGGTTATCAACCATGTTTGCTTTACCTGAAACAAGTCTTTCTTATTTTAGAAAGAACCACTTAAGTTAGGAGACAGTGTAGCAAGGAGGTTCCCTGCTCCTGCTTTAAAGAGACCTGAGTTCCAGTGTGAATTCTGCCACTGTGTAGCTGTGTGAGTTTGTACAAATGTTTTAACTATTTTGTGCCTCTATTTCCTCATCTTTTAAATGGTCTTTATATTACCCATCTTGTAATGTCGTTATGGGAAACAAGTATTATAAATCCATTAAAACTTGTAGTCAAGCCTGACCAGGCAGTGGTGCAGTGGATAGAGCGCCAAACTGGGATACAGAGGACCCAGGTTCAAAACTCCAAGCTCGCTAGCTTAAGGAGAGCCTCATCCGGCTTGAGTGCAGGCTCACCAACTTGAGTGCGGGTCACTGGCTTGAGCATGGGATCATAGACATGACTTCATGGTTTCTGGCTTGAGCCCAAAGGTCGCTGGCTTGAGCAAGAGGTCACTCGCTCTGCAGTAGCCCCCACCTCACCCTCCCAACCCCGCCACCCATCAAGGCACATATGAGAAAGCAATCAATGAACAACTAAGGAGCCACAACAAAGAATTTATGCTTCTCATCTCTCTCCCTTCCTGTCTTTCCCTATCTGTCCCTCTCTCTGACTCTCTTTCTCTGCCTCTGTCAAATAAAACAAAACAAAACTTGTACACAATAAATGTTTTTATTTTTAAAGTAGTCCCTTTTAGTTATATTTGGTGATCAGATAATCATAATTCTGGATAATTTAATAACAAAGTTGCCTAGTCAGATTTGCAGAAATTAAGATGCCTCCTAGAAAGTGAAAGATTAAGATCTATCTGCTTTCTTCCCTTTTAAGGGTTATGGCAAATTAGAAAAAATGGCCACAAATTTTTCCCATACTTGTACAAGAGACCGTTTGCAATGTGACTTTGCAACTTCTATCAAGCGGTGGAGTCTACTTCTCCACCCTTTGAGTATGGGCTTGGCAATGTGACTTGCTGTGGCCAAGGGCAGCTTAGCAAATATGACTAAAGCAGGGACACAAAAAGTGCTTGCACTCTGGGTCTTACTTTCCCACTGCTCTCTGGAATCTGGAGACTCCCAAGCCCAGAAGCCAAGGCTGCCTAGTCAGTGGAACATGAGGGATCACATAAGGCAGAGAGTTGGGTTTCTTTAGAATTTGTTTTCACAGATAAGAATCAGGAAGGGGAGACAAGAGAGTTCAGGGTATATTCATGGGAGTGACTATAACCGGACAGTATCATTAAAGCTGGGTAAGGAGGGAAGGCAGGAAGGTAGGAAACAAAGGACAGAGAGAAGGTGGTAAGAACAATCCATTTAGGTCCCACTGGAATCAGCTGTTGGACTTCAGGTGCAGGATGGAATGAGCTGGATAGCTAGAAGGAGTGGTCAGAGCCTGGGATGCTTGAAATCAAGATTATGGGAAGAGAGGGACGACATAATTCACTGACCCAGTGCGAAATCAAAATCAGGGCCCCTTGTTCAAAGAGCAGGAAAAAGCTTTTGTTTTCTTCCAGTGATTTCTCTTGATTTACTGTGGTCTATTTGCTACATGATGTCTAAATAAAAATTAAGAAATGTTCCGATGGCTTCAAATGGAGGGTTTCAGGCCAGGTGTTCCGAGTCGCGGCAACTCTGGAGCTGACTTAGGAGTACAGGGAGGAACCTCCAGACCCCCTTCCAGACATACCACCACACCATCTGCTGTCTGATTCCTGACCTGCGGAAAGCTCCAGCAGGGCCAAACACCCGTGTCCTTGGGCCTTCCCTGGATGCGACTGCTTTCAGTCATGTATGCTTGGTCTCGACCTTCACTTCCTCAGGATGGGAACAGAAAGTCACTCAGTGTTTTGGCTTTCCTCCAACAGGGGCCCAATATTTTCTTCTGTGCTCGGGGCCTCAACTAATCTTAATCCGCCTCTGAAGCAGGTCCTTTGACAGTAACTAGTTTTGGAACACCCTTCTACATCTGTTGCAGTCACACACGCATCAAAACAACAAGCCTGACCAGGCAGTGGTGCAGTGGATAGAGCATCATCATACTAGGACACGGAAGACCAAGGTTCGAAGTCCCAAGGTTGCCAGCTTGAGCGTGGGCTCATCCAGCTTGAACACGGGCTCACCAGATTGAGCGTTGGGTCTCGGGCGTGAGCATAAAATCATACACATGACCCCATGATCACTGGCTTGAGCAAGGGGTCACTCTCTCTGCTAGAGCCCCCTAGTCAAGGCACATATGAGAAAGCAATCAATGAACAACTGAGGTGCCTCAACGAAGAATTGGTGCTTCTCATCTCTCCCTTCCTGTCTGTCCCTCCCTCTGATTTTGTCTCTGTCAGGGAGGGAAAAAAAAGTTCTGCCTGATCAGTAATGGCACAGTGGATAGAGCATCGCTCAGGGATGCTGAGGACCCAGGTTTAAAACCCCAACCTTGCCAGTTTGAGCACAGGATCATCCGACTTACGCGCAGACTTACCAGCTTGAGCATGGCGTTGCTGGCTTGGGTGGAGGATCATAAACATGATCCCATAGTTGCTGGCTTGAAGCCCAAGGTTGCTGGCTTGAGCAAGGGGTCAATGGCTTGGCTGGAGCCTCCCATATGAGAAACAATCAATGAACAACTTAAGTGGTTCTCATCTCCCTCCCTTCCTGTCTTCTCTCTCTTTCACTAAAAAATAAATAAATAAATAAATAAATAAAAATTAAAATGTTTTAGTTATTAGCATGAATTTTATCACTTATATTGTGCAATTTCTATTTTAAATACAATTATCATAGTATTTTACTAGCATGTGGAATAACCAAATTACACCTTTTAAAAAATATTTTTTTGAATTTATTTATTTTTATTATTATTTTCTTTTTACAGAGACAGACGGGAAGGGAGAAAGATGAGAAGCATCAATCAGTTTTTCCTTGCGACACCTTAGTTGTTCATTGATTGATTTCTCATATGTGCCTTGACCACAGGCCTTCAGCAGACGGAGGAACCCCTTGTTCGAGCCAGCGACCTTGGGTCCAAGCAGGTGAGCTTTGCTCAAACCAGATGAGCCTGCACTCAAGCTGGCGACCTCGGGGTCTCAAACCTGGGTCTTCAGCATCCCAATTCGACGCTCTATCCACTGTGCCATCGCCTGGTCAGGCCCAGATTGCACCTTTTGTGTACTATATCTTGTCCCCCAGAGGTTGCCTTGGGCTATCCAGAAAAGACAAGAAAGACTGAGGAAGGCTGAAAGGAAGAAGAGAAGATCTCCATCACCCCTTCTCAAGCTTGGAGCTTGGCTAGAGCGCGCTCCTCTTGACCCGTGGACAGTCTCAGGGCGAATGCAACCCCTTGCCGTAGCCCGCCACTCGTAGCGCCCCCACCCCAACCGGCGGGGACCCCTCCACGGTGGGTGAGCGAGAGTGCGCTCAGGTCTGCGCGCTCCTGGGTTCTGGCTGCCGCCCGCCGAGGACCACTGTGACGCGTTCCGGCAGTAGGTGTCCCTCCTGCCCGACGGTCCGGTCCGCGGGCCAAAGCAGGGCGGACTGGAAACCCCCCGACGGTATTGCCAGCTCGGCGCTGGTCGCTCTCCCCACCGAGATCTGGGTGGGCGAGAGACCCTGCGCTGCCAGGCCGGGGGAGGGAGGACCACCACTACAGCCTGCACTAACCCTCCCCTAGACCGCGCCCAGCCCCCTGCCGGGGACCGAAAGTAGGAGTCGCGGATAGGTGCCAGGGTCTCCAGAAAGCACCCGAGCCATCCCTCGGAGGCGGGACAGCGCATGGGCCAAGGTTTCTAGCCCCTGACGCATGCTCTTGCCTTAGGAGAATTCACCTCTAAGATTCAAATTCAAAGATAAGATAAAAAATGTCAAGACAATCACAGCGGAGCATGAAACCAAACGCGAGGCCCTCCTGAGACTGCACTGGCCCATGAAGCCAGCCAGCCCCAAAGTGGGTATCCCATGTATTGATAACATCCAGAGAGCAATGCTGCCCGACAGAAATAAAATACGTATGAGCCACACAGGCGAGCCTCATCTGTCATTTACATTTTTCTTGTAAAAAAAAAAAAAGTAAAAAGAAACAGGTGAAGTTAATGTTAATATATTTAACATATTAAAATGTTATTATTTTAACATGTAATCAATCTTAACGATTGTTGAGACATTTTACCTTTCTTTTTCGTACTAAGACTTAAATATCCAGTGTGTTTTTTACACTTACAGCACATCTCATTCCAAGGCAATGTCCACTTGTGGCTAGTGGCTAGTGCAGTAGACAGGGCAGGTCTAGAAACAAGAACGGAAGTGGGTGGCTGGAGTACTGTTTGTGCCATTGCTACTTGGTGGCTTAACATTAGCTGCTAAAATAGAAATACCAACATTTGTCAATTTAATTATGTTAATAAGAAACTTGGCCCCAGCATTTCTGTGACTGATTTTGATGACTTTGTGTTGCTATTTTAATATAAATGTTATTCAGTTTAAAATGTTCTTTATATGCCTTGCTTGACCAGTGGTGGTGCAGTGGATAGAGCATCAACCTGGGACGCTAAGGTCCCAGGTCCAAAACTCTGAGGTCACCAGCTTGAGCGCTGTGTCAGGGGTTTGAGCATGCATGGTCACTGGCTTGAGCAAGGGGTCACTGGGTCAGCTGGAGCCTCTCCTGTCAAGGCACATATGAGAAGCAATCAATGAACAACTGTCTCCCCACCCCTACTAAATAAATAAATAAATATTCCTTTATATATTGTAACAGTGGCAGCCAAACATTCATTAAACAGTGGTTATAATGCTAATGCTGAAAAGCATAGCCCCAAGTCAATGAACATAGAAGGGCAAATTAGATAGATGTGTCAGTTTCCATGAGGGAAGCCAAGTAACCAACCTCATGCTACATGCTGTTAATTTAAGGAATGATAACCTTGGGAAATGTGGGAAGATTCTGAGAAATAAAAATCAACATTCATGGGGGCATTACAATACCTGATATCAAATTATATTATAGAGCCACTATAATCAAAACAGCATGGTATTGGCAGAAAAATAAACACTCAGACCAGTGGAACAGAATAGAGAGCCCAGAAATAAAACAACATATTTATGGTAAAATAATCTTTGATAAAGGGACCAACAACACACAATTGAGAAAAGAAAGTCTCTTCAATAAATGGTGCTGGGAAAACTGGAAAGCCACATGCAAAAGAATGAAACTTGACTACAGTTTGTCCCCTTGTACTAAAAGTAATTCAAAATGGATTAAAGACCTAAATATAAGACCTGAAACAATAAATTATATAGAAGAAAACATAGGTACTAAACTCATGGACCTTGGTTATAAAGAGCACTTTATGAATTTGACTCCAAAGACAAGGGAAGTGAAAGCAAAGATAAATAAATGTGACTACAATGGGACTACATCAGACTAAGAAGTTTTTGCTCAGCAAGAGAAACTGATAATAAAACAAACAGACAGCCAACTAAATGGGAGATGATATTTTCAAACAACAGCTCAGATAAGGGCCTAATATCCAAAATATACAAAGAACTCATAAAACTCAACAACAAACAAGCAAACAATCCAATAAAAAAATGGGAAGAGGACATGAACAGAGACTTCTCCCAGGAAGAAATACAGATGGCCAACAGATATATGAAAAGATGCTCATTTTCATTAGCTATTAGAGAAATGCAAATCAAAACTACAATGAGATACCACCTCACACCTGTTAGATTAGCTATTATCAACAAGACAGGTAATAACAAGTGTTGGAGAGGCTGTGGAGAAAAAGGAACCCTCATCCACTATTGGTGTGAATGTAAAGTAGTACAACCATTATGGAAGAAAATATGGTGGTTCCTCAAAAAATTAAAAATAGAGCTACCATATGACCCAGCAATCCCTCTACTGGGTATATACCCCCAAAACTCAAAAACACTGGTACATAAAGACACATGCAGCCCCATGTTCATTGCAGCAAAAAGCCCTTCAATAGAAGATTGGATAAAGAAGATGTGATACATATATACTATGGAATACTACTCAGCCGTAAGAAATGACATTGGATCATTTACAACATAGATGGACCTTGATAACATTATACTGGGGGAAATAAGTAAATCAGAAAAAACTAAGAACTATGATTCCATACATAGGTAGGACACAAAAATGAGACTCAGGGACATGGACAAGAGTGTGGTGGTTACGGGGGAGGGGGAAGGGGGGAAGGAGAGGAAGGGGGAGGGGAGGGATACAAAGAAAACCAGATAGAAGGTGACAGAAGACAATTTGACTTTGGGTGATGGGTATACAACATAATCCAGTGGTAGTCAACCTGGTCCCTACCACCCACTAGTGGATGTTCCAGCTTTCATGGTGGGTGGTAGCAGAGCAACCAAAGTATAAAAAGATAGATTTAACTATAGTAAGTTGTTTTATAAAGATTTATTCTGCCAAACGTTGTGAAAATCCAACATAAAGTACTTGGTAAGTAATTATTATTATATGCTTTAACTTGCTATAACTCTGCTTTATAAATTTTATAGAGTAAAGTTACTTTCCTACCTTATAAATCACCATTACTATGGAACCGGTGGGCAGTTAGAAAATTTTACTACTAACAGAGATACAAAAGTGGGCAGTAGGTATAAAATGGTTGACTACCCCTGATGTAATAAAATGTCAAAATAACCTGGAGATGTTTTCTCTGAATTTATGTACCTAAATAAATTCTCTAATTAATCAATGTCACCCCATTAAAATTAATAATAAAGAAAAAATCAGCATTCAAGCAGATACCCTTTGCAAAAATGATTATGCCGGTTCGAAACCCTGGGCTTGCCTGGTCAAGGCACATATGGTAGTTGATGCTTCCAGCTCTTCCTCTCTCCTCTCTCTCCCTCTCTGTCTTTCTCTCTCCCCCTCTCTCTCCTCTCTAAAAATGAATAAATAAATAAATGATTATGTAACCAGGGAGGAAAAAAAAAAAAAAAAAGGAAAAAAACAAAACCTGGCTACATGGCTTCAAGATCCATGTCAGTAATATACACCTGAGCTGCCCTGGTTATGCATCTAAACACTCCAAGAACACAAAGCCCCGTTTCATATGTGTTCTTATGGGAGAAATGGAATGCTACTAGAATGCAGCCATGAGGTACGTTTCCATTTTTATCAGCCTTTCCCTTCGAGGAGTTACTTTACTGGTGGACTAGCCTGCCATGTAGTGGTGAAAGAGGGAAGCTACAGGCTACTTTTAAAATGTTTAATGTCTAGTGTCTGCTACATCAAAAGAGTAAATGCAACATAAAATAAATCCTGTAAACCCACCATCCAACTTAAGAACTGGAACGTTACGTATTGACACATCCAGCTGTTATGTATTTATGTATAATAATATAATTCTTTCCTATCTTATTCTGCCTTCCCATCAGAGGTAATACTAGCTTGAATTGTATGTTGATGCCATTTCTTGATTTTTTAAAATAATGTAGTTTTATCACATGTGTTTGCACTTCTTTTTTTTTTTTTTTTTTCCATTTTTCTGAAGCTGGAAACAGGGAGAGACAGTCAGACAGACTCCCGCATGCGCCCGACCGGGATCCACCCGGCACGCCCACCAGGGGCGAAGCTCTGCCCACCAGGGGGCGATGCTCTGCCCATCCTGGGTGTCGCCATGTTGCGACCAGAGCCACTCTAGCGCCTGGGGCAGAGGCCACAGAGCCATCCCCAGCGCCCGGGCCATCTTTGCTCCAATGGAGCCTTGGCTGCGGGAGGGGACGAGAGAGACAGAGAGGAAAGCGCGGCGGAGGGGTGGAGAAGCAAATGGGCGCTTCTCCTGTGTGCCCTGGCCGGGAATCGAACCCGGGTCCTCCGCACGCTAGTGTTTGCACTTCTAAACAAAATATTTAGCTTATTTATTTGATTGATATTTATAAAAGTAATATCATGACTTTATGTAGTTTTCCACAACTTTCCTTTTTCATCCATTATTTGATCAGGTTACGTGTGTAGCTGTAGTTCATTCACTGCATGAACAGCTATTTATCCATTCTCTTATCAGTAGACATTTGGTAGCCTATAATATTTTGTATTTTAATTATACTGCAATGAATATTCTTATGTGTGTGCAAGAAGTTCTCTGTAACATATCTAGTTCAATTTTACAAAATATTGGCAACTTGTTTTTCTTTTTTTTTCTTTTTTTTTTTTGGCAAAGTATTTTTCAAAGTTGTACCAATTTGCAGTCCACGTGTGGTACATAAAAGGTCCCACTAATCCTCCGCCCCACCAGCACTGGTGTTACTAAATTTCTTAATTTTTGCCAATACAGTTGGTGGGAAACGGTATTTTATTTTATTTATTTATTTATTTATTTATTTTTATACAGGGACAGAGATAGAGTCAGAGAGAGGGATAGATAGAGACAGACAGACAGGAATGAAGAGAGATGAGAAGCATCAATCATCAGTTTTTTGTTTTGACACTTTAGTTGTTCATTGATTGCTTTCTCATATGTGCCTTGGCCACAGGGGCCTTCAGCAGACCGGGTAACCCCTTGCTGGAGCCAGGGACCTTGGGTCCAAGCTGGTGAGCTTTGCTCAAGCCAATGAGCCCGCACTCAAACTGGCAACCTCAGGGTCTCAAACCTGGGTCCTCCACTTCCCAGTCCAACGCTCTATCCACTGCGCCACCGCATGGTCAGGTGGGAAATGGTATCTTATTGTGCCTCTAATGTATATTTACCCGATTGTCAATGAGGTTGAACATATTTTCGGTTTTTGTTGGCAATTTGTTTCTTTTTTGTAAAGTGCCTATTAATGTTTTTGCCCTTTTTTTTTACTACTTTTTTTTTCTTATTTTAAGATTAACATCTTGATCTGGATGTTAATTTTTTGTCAATTACATATGTTACAAATACCTTCTCCCAGGTTTTGTATTTAACAACCTTGCTGGACTCTTCATTTTTTATTCTTAATTTAGTAATTAAATTTAATGGGTTGACATTGGGCTTTCTTCTTAATTCTAATAATTTGTCTGTAGATTCTTTTGGGGTCTTTATGTATAAAATTATATTAGCTGCAAATAATGACAGCGTTGTTTCTTTCTCCTTATATCTGTCTTATCTTTGCCTTATTGAGCAGAAAGGGTTAACCCATTAATGCAGTTAACTTTTTGAAGTCAGGGCACATTTAAAATCCTACAAATAATTGTAGGCAAGTTATATGCAAATTTCTGAGAAATATGTTATAATAATTAAGTCAAATATTAAAGAAAAAATATATAAAGTTCAAGCATGCTTTTATGGTAATTAAATGAAATAAATACAACAAAATTAAATTTATTCTGACACTAAAAAATATTTTTATGTTATATTTTTGAGTTATGCTTTTTAGAATTTGTAAAAAAGAGGGTTAAAAAAATGACAAAAAAGTTATCTTTTTATATATATAGATACATTCTTAGTAAGACTTAGTAAATTCGGCAGGTCCCGGAGCGAATGTGTTAAGTTTTTTTATTCTTGTGTTTATGAGAAATATGAGCCTGATGTGTTCTAGCGATTTCCTCAATGTTTGGGCATATATTTGAAAGGCAAACTCTCATTTCCTCATCAATACATTGAAGAATTCCTCTTTTTACTCTTAATTGTGTTGAGGGTAGAAAATCCTAATTCACATAAATAGGATGTTGAAAATTGTAGTAAAATATCCAAAGCTTTTTTAGATACTGCCACATATTCTTCTTTTATAGAAATCCAAAAGGCTTCAAGAGACAATTCCTTATGTTTAATCATCAATCCAAAACCCCCACCATACATATCATCTTAACTTTACACCAAATAAAGGATAGAAGAAACTTGCCTCCAGTCTTTCCAGGGAACATGGGGGGTAGTGTAAACAATCCAGCACCACAGTTTAACAGCCTTTTGCAACCTAATCAGGCAAGTGAGGTAGGGGTTTGGGCAGACTGTCAGCTTACAGCCAATTCCCCATACCTCTGTCCTCCAAAAATCTAAACTCCAAAAACCCTGTTGGTTTTTTGGTCCCCGACAAGCACATATTTCTCTGGAATACCATAGGGCAGGGGCCCCCAAACTTTTGACACAGGGGGCCAGTTCACTGTCCCTCAGACCGTTGGAGGGCCGGACTATAAAAAAAACTATGAACAAATCCCTATGCATACTGCACATATCTTAAATTAAAGTAAAAAAAAAACAAAAAAAAAAAAACAGGAACAAATACAATATTTAAAATAAAGAATAAATTTAAATCAACAAACTGACCAGTATTTCAATGGGAACTATGGACCTGCTTTTGGCTAATGAGATGGTCAATGTGTTCCTCTCACTGACCACCAATGAAAGAGGTGCCCCTTCCGGAAGTGCGACGGGGCCGGATAAATGGCCTCAGGGGGCCGCATGTGGCCCACGGGCCATAGTTTGGGGACCCCTGCCATAGGGCATACCTGGAAATCTTCTAGGGTGCACCAGTGCGCCCTGGCACACACTTTGAAAACCACTGCCTTAATGTGATGAATTAAAGATACAGGGGTTTTTTGTTTTTTTGTTTTCAAATTTTCAGAGAAAGTTTATTTAGAAGGCTACAGAGGTAGTAGAAGCAAGTCAGCTGGGCTGCTTTGGCTCAGGAAACAAGTTACAGAGGCAAAAGAAGGGCCCTTGGAACTTAGGAGAGCGAAAGGCAAAGGTAGTCATGTGGGGGGGGGGGGGAAAGGCCCAAGCATGCTCCTTCCTATGAGGGAGAGCTTGCATGGGTCCTTTGTCTTGAGGGTTTAAAGGCTGGGAGTCCAAGGGAGGATTGCAATAGAATAGTTATCAGCTTCATGCTGATGCATCAAAATGAGATTTATTCCCCTGATGTCATCCATCCTTGGGGGTGGTTGGCACAAATGGCACTAACTGAATTTTTGTTATCTATCTCCCTGAGTAGCATGACTTAAAGCTATTTTTACCCTCTGGTTAGGGAGGAGAAGTGTAAAGGTACAAATATTTCATGTTAAGTCATTCTAATATTCTTGGGATAAATCCAGCTTACTCGTGATGAATTGTGTTTGTTATATACTGATGGATTTGATTTGCTAGTATGTTGTTTATAATTTCCCTATGTGTGTTCATGAGGGATTCTGTTTTTTCTTTCTAATAGTCCTGGATTGATTGTATTTCAAGGTTATACTAACCTCAGATAATGAGTTGGGAAGTATTGCTTTTTTTGATATTCTTTGTAAGAGTTTGTATAAAATCAGAATAACTTGTTCTATGAAAATCTGCTAGGAGTTGCCCCCAAACCAGCTGTATTTGATTTTTTAAAAGCCAGTGATTCTAGCCCTGACCTGATAGCTTGATTGGTTAAAGCATCATACAGATACACAGAGATTGCTAGTTCAATCCAAGTCAGGGTACATTCAGAAACACATTGATGTTCCTGTCTCTGTCTCTCTCTTTCTCACTCTTCCTCTCTGTCTAAAATCAGTAAATAAACTTTTAAAAAAGCCACTGATTCCATTTTTTAACACCATTGGAAACACAGGCTTTCTTGATACAACTTTTTTCTTTTCTTTTCTTTAAGATTTTATTTATTGATTTTAGGGAAAGGAGAGAGAGAAGGGGGAGACAGGAAGCATCAACTCATAGTAGTTGCTTCTCCTATGTGCCTTGACCAAGCAAGCCCAGGGTTTTGAATTGCCAACCTCAGCATCCCCGATCGATGCTTTATCTGCTTTGGTACCACAGGTCAGGCTCTTGATACAGCTTTGATAAGATATAATTTTCTAGAAGTGTTTCCCTTCCTAATTAATTTTCAAATTATTGACAGAATGTTATTCATGGCATGCTCATCTTTTTAATCTCTTTTGTATTTGTAGCTTTATTCTGTTCTTTATTCCCATTATTGTTTATTTGTGCATGGTGCTACCTGCCTCCCTCCCTTTAAAATGAATCTTGCTAAAGGTTTGTCTATTTTATCTGGCCTTGGTTTGTTGATTACCTCTGTTGTATGTTTGTTTTCCATTTCATTAATTTTTGCTCTTATCTTTATATTTTCCTTATATTTTATTTGGGTTTATTCCATTGTTTTCTTTTCCTCTTAGAGTGAAGTATAGCTTATTAATTTTCAGCACTTTATCTTTCTAATACAAACATCTAAAGCTAAAAATGTCCCTGTATGCCTGACCTGTGGTGGCGCAGTGGATGAAGCGTCGACCTGGAACTCTGAGGTTGCCGGTTTGAAACCCTGGGCTTGCCTGGTCAAGGCACATGGGAGTTGATGCTTCCTGCTCCTCTCCCCTTCTCTCTCTCTCTCTCTCTCTCTCTCACTCTCTCTGTCAAAAAAAAAAAAAAAAAGTCCCTGTAATTACCATTTTTCTGCATCCACTAGTCTTGTGATATAGAATTTTTATCACATATCCTAGAGTTGTTTCTATGAAACTTTCCATTTCTCTTATGATTTCTTACTTGAGTCACAAATTATTTAGAAGTGTACTTTCTAATTTCCAAATCTTAGGATGTGTGTAATTTATCTTTTTGTTATAGACTTCTAATTTAATTGTATGAATTATATCTATGATCATAGGTCATAATATGTGGTTTGTGTGAATCAGGTTGTTTAAAATTTGTTAAGCCTGACCAGGTGGTGGCGCAGTGGATAGAGCGTCGGACTGGGATGTGGAAGGACCCAGGTTCGAGACCCCGAGGTTGCCAGCTTGAGCGCGGGCTCATCTGGCTTGAGCAAAGAGCTCACCAGCTTGGACCCAAGGTCACTGGCTCCAGCAGGGGGTTACTCGGTCTGCTGAAGGCCCACGGTCAAGGCACATGTGAGAAAGCAATCAATGAACAACTAAGAAGTCGCAACGCACAACGAGAAACTGATGATTGATGCTTCTCATCTCTCTCCGTTCCTGTCTGTCTGTCCCTGTCTATCTTTGCCTCTGTAAAAATAAATAAATAAATAAATAAATAAAATAAAAACTGATTTTATAGCCGTTTTATATGGTCAGTTTTTGGAAATGTTACATTCACTTGGAAAGAATGTCTATTCCTTGATTATTCGATGTAATTTATAAATATCCACTGAATCAAGCTGGCTAATTGTTATTCAAATCTGTCTTGACCCATCAATAATTGAGAGCATTGTATTGAAATCTCCTATGTTAGTGGGTTAGTTAATTTTTCTCTGTAGTTCTGTTTTTATTTTATGTATTTATATGCTATTTTAGTGGGTACCTACAACTTTAGAACTTATTATATATTTATGATGAGAATCTGTTCTTTGATTGTTTAGCTCATTTATACTTATTGTAATTATTGATAATATTTAGATTTCTACCATCTTCCTTTTTACTATTTGTTCTCCTTTTCCAAACATTTTCTCCTTTTTTTTTTCTAAATTGAATTTCTGTTTTTGTCTTCTTATTCTATTTTCTTCTCTACTTGTGTGAGTTACACTTTCTCTGTCTTTAGTGATTACCCTTAAATTTTTACCATGCACATTTAACAGTCTAAAGTGAATCAATACCTGAACCTTCTCAGGAAGAATACAGAGAACTTGGAACACTCCAACTCCTCTCACCAGCCTCACCACTTTTCTGCCACCTAGAAATGATCAGTGTCTAGTATTTTTTCCTGTCGTTTTCAACCCCATAAATTGTATGCCATTATCAGCTTTTATTAGTAATTTTTTTTTACAATGTTTGGAATTACATATTTACTAATTTCTTTGCTCACCATTTCATCTCTAGTCCTTCCTTCTGGGATCATTTTCCCCTCCTGAACTGTATCTTCTAGAAGTTGTTTTAGTGAAGTCTGTTAGTAATAAAAATCTGTGTTTTTCCTAAAATTGTCCCTATTTTTCTATTTCTATTTTACTCTTATTCTTAAAAAATAGTTTTGCTGGGCACACAATTTTGGGTTAACAGTTTTTTCTCTTTGAAGATATTTTTCTGTCTATAGATTCATTGTTGCTATTTCCATCACTATCTAATTGTTGTTTCTTTGTAAATATAATAATTTTTCCTTTCTCTCTAGATGCTTTTAAGATCTTTGCCTTTACGTGCCGGGTGGATCCCGGTCGGGCGCATGCGGGAGTCTGTCTGACTGTCTCTCCCTGTTTCCAGCTTCAGAAAAATGCAAAAAATAAAAAAATAAAAAAAAAAAAAAAAAGATCTTTGCCTTTAGTGCTCTGTGGTTCCTCAGGTGTGGGTTTCTTTCTTGTTTAACCTGCTTGATGTATGTTGTGTTTTTTTCTATCCATGGAATTATGTTTTTCATCAGTTCTGTAAATTCTTAGCAATCATTAGTTTTAAAAATATTGCTTCTTGGTGGCGCAGTGGATAGAGCGTTGGACTGGGATGCGGAAGGACCCAGGTTCGAGACCCCGAGGTTGCCAGCTTGAGAGTGGGCTCATCTGGCTTGAGCAAAAAGCTCACCAGCTTGTATCCAAGGTCGCTGGCTCGAGCAAGGGGTTACTCAGTCTGCTGAAGGCCCGCAGTCATGGCACATATGAGAGAGCAATCAATGAACAACTAAGGTGTCGCAACGAAAAACTGGTGATTGATGCTTCTCATCTCTCTCCGTTCCTGTCTGTCCCTATCTATCCCTCTATCTGACTCTCTCTCTCTCTCTGTCCCCGTAAAAAAAAATAAAAAAAATTTAAAAATTAAAAAAAAAATAAAATATTGCTTCTCCTTTATTCTCTCTCCTTCTGGGATTCTGACTGGATATTTTTTAGACCTGCTCATTCCATACTCCCTTCTCTTTCACCCCTCATTCATATTTTTAATCTCCTTGACTCTCAGCAGTCTGGATAATTTTCTCAGATCTGTCTTTTACCTAATTCACTATTCAGCTGTATTTAATCTGTTGTTTAACCTGTTCATTGAATTTTATTTATTTACTTTTTTAAGTGAGAGTATAGGAAATACAGAGACAGACTCCCGCATGCTCCCCGTCCAGGATTCGTTCAGCAACCCCCACCTGGGGCTGATGCTCTGCCCATCTAGGGCCACGCTCACAACCAGGTTATTTTTAGTGCCTCTGTGGAGCCACCCTTGGCTCCTGGGACCAATGTGCTCAAACCAGTTGAGCTATGGCTGTGGGAAGGAAAGAGAGAGAAGGGGTAAAGGGGAGGGGTGGAGAAGCAGATGGTCACTTCTCCTGTGTGCTCTGACCAGGAATTGAACCCAGGACATCCACACACCGTGTCGATGATCTATCACTGAGCCAACTGGCCAGGGCAGTTCATTAAATTTTGATCTCAACAAATTATTAAGTTTTATTTGCTTTTTTTTTCAGATATGCTCAGTCATTTGCAATAGTCTCTTTGCCTTGCCTATTGTTTTAATATCAGCTTTATTGAGATATAATTCACAAACAATAATATTTACCCTTTGAAAGTGTACCGTTCATTGGTTTTTTAGTATATTCATAGAACCAGTGCCCACTATCTAATTCTAAAACATTTCTATCACCCCCCAAAGCAACCCTATACCCATTAGCAGTCTCTACCAGTTTCCTTCTACCTCTATCCCCCCAAAAAACACAAAAAACCACTAATCTATTTTCTACCTCTACAGATTTGTCTATTCTGGACATTTCACATAAATGGACTCATACAGTATACAGCCTTTTGTAAATGGCTTCTCTTCTTTAGCATAAGGTTCATCCATGTTGTAGCAAGTATTGGTCTTCTTTCCTTCTTGTGGCTAAATAATAGTCCATTGTTTAATAAATCAACATTTTATTTATTTATTTGCCAGTTGATGGGCATTTGTGTTGTTCTCACTTTTTGGATATTATGAATAATGCTGCTATCAACATTTGTGTACAAGTTTTTGTGTGGCCATATATTTTTATTTCTTGTGGTTACATACCTAGAAGTGGAATTGCTGGGTCCCGTGGTAACTCTGTTTAACACTTTGAGGAACTGCCAGATTGTTTTCCAAAGGGCATGTACCCCATGCATTTTGCAATCCCACTGACAAGCTATAATAGTTCCAATTTCTTCACATCTTCCCCAACACTTGTTATTGTTTGTCTTTTTGATTCCTTGTTTATTTCTGTGACCCCACCTTTTATTTCTTTAAACATTTCCTATCTTATGTCCTATTTTATATCTTCTATCTTCATTTCCTATTTTATAACTTCTGTCTGATAACTGTCATAACTAAAAACATTAAGAGTCTAAATGTGTCTCTTTTTATTTGTCTTCTATTCATGATGGCTTATTTCCTTCTGTGTTTGAGAATACATTTCTATGAAAGTGTAAGGTACAATTTTTGTTTTGCTGTATCCCCATCACCTAGAACAGTAACTATAATAATGAGTATTCAACAATTCTCTGTTCAGTGAATAAACGAGTCCTGAGGTCCCAAGCAGGAGAGGAAACCACAAAGAGGATGTGCCTTTGCTTCTGCTGGAAGCCAAGATGCCTACTGACCTTGGAGGGAGCCTCCATGTAAAACAACTGGATCCTTGGTGGGAGGAAATATATATATAGACACACACACACACACACACACACACACACACACGGGGTCCTTGGGTTACCACAGTCTCGACATAACAACATTTCAAGTTTATGATGCTCACTCCCATAAAAACAAAAAACTTGAGACATGAGTGTTTTGGCTTAGGCAGTTAGCATCATACTTACAGACTACATGGGGAACTAGCTTGGTTGCACATGGCAGAAGAATACACAGTACAGTGTACAGTACAGTATATTTATATTCTTTTCTTTTTTCTGTGGCTTAGTTGTGTTTCTATGTTCTAGAGTATGATTTTACAACTGTGTTAGGATAGGTAAGTGACTTAGGCTAGGGTGTGTTTCTGCTTACACCAAAATTCAGGTTATGTCACTGTCATAGGAACAGAACTGTGTCATAACCCGAGGACCCTCTGTATGTATGTGTGTGTGTGTGTGTGTGTGTGTGTGTGTCTGTATATATATTTTTTTGAGAGAGAGAGAGAGAGAGAGAAGGAGTGAAGGAGAGTGAGAAGCATCAACCAGTAGTTGCTTCACTTTAGTTGTGCCTTGATCACTTCTCATATGTGCCTTGACCGGGAATCAGACCTCCAGCTCAAACCAAGCCAGAGACCCCTTGAAAATATTTTTAATGTATTGTTGGGTTGTAGGAAGAAGGAGAGATTTCCAAGGTCCCTTATCACTAAAATCACACAAAAAATAATGGGCCTGAGACTGAAGGAGGAAGCCCTGATTGGAAGCAAAGGAAAGGTTGGGTGGCCCCAAGGCCAATGTTCATTTCAGCTGCTGCTGGGAGGCCTGCCCTTGGGCCAGGGGCAATGTGGGAATCTGACTCTAGACTCCATCTTAAATGAGGTCTCTAGGGGATTATGTATTGTCACACACACACACCCTCATTTCTGAGGTCTGTTTGCCTTACAGAATAGCAGAAAGCACATTTTCCAGAATCCTCTGCTTTATGGGGTCCCACTAGGCTCTGCCCCAAGCCACCTTGAAAAGTTCTCTGTCATCCAGTGGGATACAACCACATTTTCTCCAATATGGTCTGAACCCCAGCTTTGGGGCAGGAGCCCTCCTTCAAAGTCTGTCTTCCAGCCCTGTAGTTCTTTATATATCTTATAGTTCTTTTAACATAGTTTAATAATTCCTTATATTAAACATTCCCTGTTTATATCTGTCTCCTGATTGCTTGTCCTCAGTCTCTGGAAGGGCAAGAAGCAACTGTCTGGGGCACAGGTAAGCTGTGCCGAGGGGCAGCTGACTGTTCGCCTTACATTCACACAAGTGAATATACTTGGAATACATAGTGTGTGGCTTCCACTTTCCCAGTGAGACCGTGACTGATAGAAGCTAACATTGCCCATGGTCGGTAGGCATCTTGGCTTCCAGCAGAAGCAAAGTCACATCCTCTTTGGGGTTTTCTCTCCTGCTTACGTATGCAGGACTCAAACCGTGCTTATGGGGGAAATAGTTTTATGCAATGGTCAGTGTTTTCAGCCATTTTCAGGAACGTCCTGAGTGAAAAACGGGATTCTCTTATTTCATGCACGTTCATCTGGGCCACTCAGCTACCCTACATTTTCCCCAGGGAAGGACTGGCATAGCAGAAAGAAGTGGGAGTCCATTCTGGCTTCTGTTTGATAGCTTTGGGCAGGTTAGTTTACACCTCCGCGTTCCTGTTTAATCATCTGTCAAGGAGCAATGACACTATCTACATAACGGTGTGGCAATGACAGTAAGGTTGCAAGAAATAGTATTCATCTTGTGGTGCAGTTCAGCAAATGCTCATTGACTGAATGGGTAACTGAAAACTGGCTCTGGTTTATTGTGTAGCTAGGAAAAGGGATCCGGCTTCGTCTGCTGGATCCATTTGTAATTATGACTTGCCCATTGTTCGATGGCAAATCTTGTAGCCAAACAAATAAATAGTTAATTTAAAGTCAAGCAAGTAGGGCTTTATGCTTTGGGTGGAAACTTAATTCCCAGACAACCCATACATTATGTATAGACTGCCTTGACCTGAGCCCAGTACAGGAAGATCACGGAAGCACAGGGGAAGATCAGAGATGGGGTGAGGGTGAATGACCCGGTTTAGAGCTTCCCTCTCACATTGCAGGGATAAGGAACCTCCAAGGCCATCGGAGTTCATTTGTCATCAGGGTGGTGTGGCTATTTCTACTGCCATCCAGAAGGTAATCTTTCTTGACTCCTATTGTGTGATGCAGAGCATTGGAAGTTTTTAAGATTAAAGATCACTTGGAATGGTTCAGCTTTGTTTTTGTTTTTTAATTTTTATTTATTGATTTTTAGACAGATAGGGAGAGACCAAGCAACATTAATCTGTTCCTGTATGTGCTGTAACTAGGGACCAAACCAGCAACCTTTGTACATTGGGAAGATGCTCTAACCAACTGAGCTACCCGGCCAGGGCTGGTTCAGCTACTTTGGAAGACAGTCTGCAGTTTCTTATAAAGTCATATGTATATTTACCATGATCTAGCAATCCCATTTACCTAAGAGGTATGTACCGAAGAGAAATGAAACATCTGTCCACACAAAGTTTGTACATGAACATTCCTAGCAGTTTTATCACAATCACCCAAACTGGAAATAACTCAAATGTTCTTCCACTGGCACAGGAATTAAGAAACGGTGGTACATCTAGACAAAAGAATTCTACTCAGTGTGGAGGACCCGGGTTCGATTCCCGGCCAGGGCACACAGGAGAAGTGCCCATTTGCTTCTCCACCCCTCTGCCGCGCTTTCCTCTCTGTTTCTCTCTTCCCCTCCCGCAGCCAGGGCTCCATTGGAGCAAAGATGGCCCGGGCGCTGGGGATGGCTCTGTGGCCTCTGCCTCAGGCGCTAGAGTGGCTCTGGTCGCAACATGGCGATGCCCAGGATGGGCAGAGCATCGCCCCCTGGTGGGCAGAGCGTCGCCCCATGGTGGGCGTGCCGGGTGGATCCCAGTCGGGCACATGCGGGAGTCTGTCTGTCTCTCCCTGTTTCCAGCTTCAGAAAAATGAAAAAAAAAAAAAAAAAAAAAGAATTCTACTCAGTAATAAAAGAACGGACCTCTTGATACATTCAACACAAATGAATGTCAAAAGCATTCTCTTAAGTGAAGAAACCCAGACAGAAAAAGCTAAATGATTCCACTTATATGAAATTTTTAAAAAGACAAAACTCCATAAAGAAGGTGTGGTTGTCAGGGCTGGGGGTGGCAGAAGTGACTGCAAAGGGGCACAAGGAAAATTTTCGAAGTGATGGAATTGTTCTGTGTTAGGACTGTGGGGTGGTTCTATGAGAATGTACCTTTGTCAAAAGTCATTGAATATACTTTAAATAATTTTATTATGTGTAAATTGTATTTCAATAAAGCTGATTTTTTATAAAAATAAAGCTCTCATGTTTCTCGATAAAACCTGAGACTAGTAAAGTTTACTGAAGTCTGGGCCTCAGAATTCCTAAGGATCTGACTCTGAGCCTGTAGTGGGAAAGGCAGATAAGGGCTCTAAAGCTAGAACTTGCATGCTGTTTTCTGCTTGGGGGATCCATAGGTTCAAAGCCAAGGAAGGAATTCAGAGTCACTCTGATGATGTGGAACAGGAGACGGAACCACCTGGTGTGATCACGGAGGACCCAGGTCACCCCCATCCATCAGATGACCCCAAGTTGGTGCTGACCTTCGCGTCTTCGCACCTCCTCTGGAGCATTGCCTTCCCAGAGCTTCCCCCTGGGAAACACATTTCTTGCCACCAGGAAGATGATCAGGAGTTGTCAACTTCTACTACCCTCTCTGAGCCTCCCAATAACCTTGGAAGGGGGCTGTTGTGATCATCCTCATTTTACAGGTAAAGAAACCAAGACTCAGGGAGCCTGGGTGGCTTTTCCAGTATTACACAGCCCTGAATCAACCTGGACAGGCCCAGATCCTAACTAAAGCTTCCCTCTTCAAAGCCCTCGCTTTTGGCAGCACGACTGTTCACTCAAGTGAATGGCTCTCCTACTTTTACAGGGTTAGGCACCTCTAACGGTGCCTCCAGGAAAAGGCAAGATTTTCTAAGGACTAATAGCTCAGTGTCCCTGTAGCACTCCAAAGGTTGATTAAATTTCAAAGTCTACCCAGATTTGGGGATTAATAAGATGTTTACCTGAGACCTATGTATTCATATTGGCCAATGTCACCCTATTAAATTTAATTTCTAAATAATAATAAAAATTTCTGGCCCTGGCCGGTTAGCCCAGTTGGTTAAGAGTGTCATCCTGAAACAAAGTTGCATGTTCGATCTTGGGTCAGGGTTCACACGGGAAATAGCCAATGAGTGCATGACTGAGTGGAATAGCAAATAAATGCTTCCTTTTCCTCTCCCCTCTCGCTCTTCCTCTCTGTCTCTCTGAAAATAAAAAAGGAATTAAGCCTTGGCCGGAGAGCACAGTCGGTTGGAACATCCTCCTGGAGCCAAGGGTTGCTGGTTGGACTCCTTGGCCGGGGCACATAAAGGAGCAGCTCTAATATGTTTCTGTCTCTCTCTCTCCCTGACTCTCTGAAAGAAAAAAAAAATAATAATAGTAATAAATTCTTAAACAGTTTTTAATTAAATTTATTTTATTTTTTTATTCATTTTTTTAGAAAGGAGAGAGAGGAGAGAGAGAGAGAAGGGGGGAGGAGCAGGAAGCATCAACTCCCATATGTGCCTTGACCAGGCAAGCCCAGGGTTTTGAACTGGCGACCTCAGCATTTCCAGGTCGACGCTTTATCCACTGCGCCACCACAGGTCAGGCCTAAACAGTTTTTAAAAGCAAATAGTCATTACTCATTATTTGCTATGGCCATGGAAAAAACTCCCTTAAGCCTGTATGGCCTGACCGTTAAGGCTGTTTGTGGGTAGTTTCTGAAGCGTCCAGGTCCCAGAGGCAGGCTGCCTCGGTCCACTTCCGGTCACACCGTGGACAGGCTGTGTGGCCTTGGGTGGATGATTCAGCCTTTCTTTACTTGAGTGCCCTCCCTCACTTGTAAGCAAGGCAAAAGTTATCCTACCCCTAGGGTTGTGTTAGGGTTAAATGAGATACTGTAAACCACATAAAGACCAGCACACAGCACACAGCAATTGTGCAGTAAATGTTAGTTGATAAGAGAGAAAAGAACGCTGAATTCCTTTCTGAGCTTTGAACCTATCAACTCCTGAAACATAAAACACCATGTAAATTCTAGTTTTAGAACCCTGCATCAGCCTTTCCCACCACAGGCTCAGAAGCAGGTCCTTAGGAATTCTTCTGAGGCCCACTGACCTGCCTGAAAAATGAGTGTAAGAACAGACTTGAGTAAACATTGCTAGTATATTCACTTAAGGTCTAGGGATGTGACACTGGGAGGGTGGCGGGCCCTGGAAGCGCATCTGCTCTGGGCTGCATGGGGAGGCAGGCTTCTGGATAAGGGTTGAGCTCAAACCCGTGTGTAGGAGTGATCCTTCCATTAAAGAGGGAAGAAAGAGCACAGAAGCTCATCTCAGGGCTTTTGCTCAAGTGTGCAAGCCCACGGTAGTAAGCTGTCCCCTCCTCCCTCGCCTGTCTGGTCTGAGGGAGCAGCCATGATTATACACCACCTGGCCCCACTCACTGGCCCAGGTGAACACCTGCCTCAAGCTGAGCCAACCAGAATCCCCCCATGGGAATTCAGGCTCATTCTGCTCATCTCTTGGATAGAAGAGAAACAAACTTGGAAGCTGTCCGCTGATGCCACTTGCTGCCATGCTCCCCAGGATGCAGGAAAAATCAGTCTCCAGGGAGAGAGAAGAATGAAACAGAGAGTTGGAGGGAGGTGACTTTCTGGGTTCTCTAAATCCCACTGTTTCTTGTCTGTACCCAAGGCTCAGCTGCATCCTTGTGCTCAGATTCCTTAAGATGTCCCTGCATCCTTATACTAGAAAATCCCGTTTTGTCCTCAACTGGTCCTGGTTCTGGCAGTCACAACCACGAGAATCTTAGTGAAAGCAAAGGGAGGCACACACTGCCTTCCCTCTCCCTGTAGTGTGACCTCTGGGCACCCTCCCAGCTTCCTAAAGGGCGACTTCAGCTGACAGGGAAAGTCTGTCTCCATCTCCTTCTATGTCCCCTCATTCTTCCTGTAGTCGCCTGGGGTGCCTCTTCATGTAGCCTTCTAACCATGCAGAATTCCTGCTTCCCACACAGAAGTATACCTACATCAGGCATAACTGACCCTTCCTTGTCCCATTTCCTCTTTGTCTGCCCTCTTGAGCCAATGTCTGAGTTCAGGGGTCAATGTGGCATGTCTTCCAGGTGGTGGCTGCAGTCTCACAGGGACCTTCAAAGTCTTCGGGGACAGTCCAGTGCAGGGGTCTCAAACTCACGGCCCGCGGGCCGCATGCGGCCCGCCGAACAATTTTGTGCAGCCCACAGACTAATCCACGAAGTTCAAAATATTTTGGATAAAATTAAGTAAGCCTAGGGGCCTACTTGTATTTTTCATTTCTCTAGCATCCTAGCTAGATATTAGCTTAGTTAACAGCAGTTGTGATGCGAACTACAGTTTCTGGTCGTTTTGTGACACTGAGTAAACTGCATGTACGATTGTGCTTGTTGTACTGATTTTTTTTTGTTTTCAACTGCAGTGAGAAAAGTGTTGCGTAACAGTTGCCTTTTGTAGACCTAGTGCGGCCCGCCCAACGGCTGTGATTTTGCTCTGCGGCCCACATGCTGAATTGAGTTTGAGACCCCTGGTCCAGTGCAAGATGTTTTGGGAAAAGAAAGAAGTTTTTTAAGTTCTTAAACTGACTTGATGGAGAGCACTGGAGTAGGAGTAAGGAGTCTGGATTCTGGTTCTGGCTTTGCTTCTAACATGCATGCGACTTCAGTTTCTTCAGCTGCAGAATGACAGAATTGGATGAGACCAAAAGCGTACCAGGGGCCCTGGCCGGTTGGCTCAGTGGTGGAGCGTTGGCCTGGCGTGCGGAGGTCCCGGGTTCGATTCCCGGCCAGGGCACACAGGAGAAGCACCCATCTGCTTCTCCACCCCTCCCCCTCTCCTTCCTCTCTGTCTCTCTCTTCCCCTCCCGCAGCCAAGGCTCCATTGGAGCAAAGATGGCCCGGGCGCTGGGGATGGCTCCTTGGCCTCTGCTCCAGGCGCTAGAGTGGCTCTGGTCGCAACAGAGCGACACCCCGGAAGGGCAGAGCATCGCCTCCTGGTGGGAGTGCCGGGTGGATCCCAGTTGGGCGCAGGCGGGAGTCTGTCTGACTGTCTCTCCCCGTTTCTAGCTTCAGAAAAATACAAAAAAAAAAAAAAAGCGTACCAGGGAGCCCTGCTGAAGTCATCACCTTGACAAACATAGGAAAAAGAAGTGGCACGTGGGGCCCCATTTCTCTTCACAGCAGCCCTACTTTTATCTGTTTTATACACTGAGCATCTTTGTCAGATGCTGTCTTAGCCCAGATTCCCTAAGAAGCAGAGATTGAGGCAGAAGCGTACGTGCTAATATTGTACGAGGGAGTGCAGTGCTAGGAGAGCTGAAGTGAGGAAAAGGGGGAGACAGAGGAGGGAGAGCACACGACCTTCTGCTGAGCGGGCACCGTGAGCATCAGCCGCTGCGGGAGCTTGTGGGACCTTCTTTAAAGAGGCTGTGTGAAGCTTAGGGCAGTTCCTGTAGAAGGAAGAGAATGTATCTGCCAACCCGTCTCTTGGTCAAAAGTTCACTCCATGGAGTGTCCAACACTCCTGCACTTCTGAGGCCAGAATTTCAGAGGGCGTGGGGTGTGGTTGGCTTGTGCTGGAATGAAACAAGTGGCAAGGACCTGGCAGACAGGTGTGGCCGAGAGGCGCTAAGGTGCTGCATTAAAAGTATCTGGTACTGGGAATGCAGCATAATCAAATGTCAAAACAACCTAGAGATGTTTTCTCTGAACATATGTACCCTAATTTATCAATGTCACCCCATTAAAATTAATTTTTTTTAAAAAGTATCTGGTACTGAAAAATTGAAAAAGAGAACATCTGCTAAAATAAAAGTTAAAACTGCTGGGATGGATAATCCCCAAGGACCTTTCCAGCTAAAAAGTTCCTTGATGCTGTTAACTGACATGGCAGCTGAGAGCTGAGGTCATTTGCCCTTCTGGTGTGTATGCACCGTGTCCCCAGAGATTACAAGCAATATCCCTGGAAATGTGTACCCTCAGTGCTGAAGAGTTGGTGCCAACTTCACCCCTCTGCCCCCAGAAGTTCCATGCAATTTGAGAGTTAATGCGGATGGTGTTTTTAGAGATTTCTGATGGGATGGGAAAGAAGAGGACTCATATCCTACCATGCTGGGGGGAGTTTTCATCTTGTTCTTTCAGGAAGGCCTGCCCCCCACACCCCATCAGCCTGGACTCCCCTCCACTCAAGGGCCAGCTGCCGGCTCCTGGCAGGACACAGATTTGTTGGTACTTAAGGGATTGGAGGATTAAATGGGCCAGAGAGGCCCCCTCCATACAGCTTCCTCCTCTAATGGCTGGAAGCCCACTCCTGGGTGTTATTAAAACCATGATTACATCACGGGCGCCTCATGTCCCTTCCTTTGGAGCCCAGCGGGCTTTCGAAGCCAGCCAAGAATGAGAGATTGGGGTCAGCATGGGAAGCCTCAATCCCTCTTCTCTGATGTACACATAGATCAATCTGCAGATGGAAGATCAGATTCACTAAAATTAAACCTGGGATCTGGTCTGAGCATTGTCATTGGCTGACCTTGGGCACACAACTTCAGCTCAGGACACTGATTTTCTCTGCTTCAAAACAGGGACATCACTGGCTCTGCTTATGACTGGTGAGAAACAAATGAGAGGGAAAGAAGCTATAAAGCAAACACACCCGTCAGTGGAGCAGGTGGGGCACAGTCATTCTAGGGAGCCGCCTGGACTGCTAACTCTGGGCAAGGGGGTGTGGTCTGTAGAGCCCAGGATGAGGCCCATGGACCATGATCGGATGCAGGCAACTTTCACAGCTGAGATACGACATTTGGGCTCTGATCAAAAGGAGAAGAAAAACGTCGGATACAAGAGTCTTAAAAAAAAAGGCAGGGAAGAAAATAGACTGCAGAGAGGCATAGCTCAAACCCCTCACATCATGGAGAGAACTTCAGGTCTGGGAGACTATTGTGAATAACAAGTCCCCCAGGGTCAGACTGGGTTAATGCTTCTGATGTGTTACTTCATTTCATCATCACAACCTGAGTGCAAGAGATGCCACAGGCTTCTCCTTGTTACAGATGAGTAAACTGAGGCTGAGAGGGGTTGAGCAATTTGCTGTCACAGCTAGTGAGGAATAGTGCCTGGAGTGAAACCCATGCCATCCTCCTTGCAGACTGCTGTCAGCCTTTGCCATTTGTTTCTCTCCTCACCCCTGTCTCCCCAAGCAGACTCTTAGGTTCTTCCTGTCATCTATATTCCCTTGACACACAAGTCTGTCTGCCCAGCTCCTAGGTCTAGCCTAAGCTTCAGACCCACAGGTATAAAGTACAGCAGCCTTCCTGACCCACCTCAAGATTAATGTGGACAAGGATCATTTACCACCCCAAACCTACTTTTTATTTTCCCACCTCTGACATTCAAGTCACAGCCAGGGTACTTCCCACACCACTCGATGTCATCAACTGTCTTCCCACTGTTGCTGGTAGCAGTACAGGCCCCTCACTGGAACTGTACCTCTTATGCTCCCCTCCCCAGTCTCCCTGCCTCCTCTCCTCCATCCCCAGGCTGTGGTGGTGGGGAGTCTAAAATGCCACATGATTGTGCCATGCCCCAGTCCTATACCCTTAAACTGCTTCCCATTGTTCTCAGGATAAAGGCAGGGTCCCTTCCCCCAGTCAACTGTTGCTCCTCTACCCAGCACTCTTGCCACTCTCACTGAACTTGTTTCTGTTGCTCCAAACACCAGCAGTCTCTTCGGATGCCAGGGCTTCTGCCTGGCTGTTCCCACCACCTGGAACACTCTTCTATATGCTGTGTGGACCGCTGACCCCTGCTTAGACTTCACTATCAGCTCATAAACCCAAAGTCACAGCTGGGGTGTCCATCCTCCAGAAGCCCGTCTGATCCCATCCCCTCCAAGTCTCTGCTCGCCACAATATTTAGTACTTTCCCCATCATACTACTTGCCCATTCCCTTCCCCACCCCCAAGCTCTACCAGCGTGAAGTTCGTACATTCCAGCCTGTTCACAGCAAGGAGTTAGTACATATTCAAATAGGAGAAAGCGAAAGTGACTTTTCCCAAGCCATGAAACCCAAGAGTGACAAAGCCAGAATTGTAACCTGCATCACACCCACCCCAACTTGCAAAGACTTCGCGGCTCCTCTGCATACTACCCTCCTATCCCACCGATTATTTAATTTCTAGCGTGGAAGGACACAGAGCTGACGTTATAAGAAGCGACATCTTCCATTTGAGAAATTAAATACAAAGATTCTTCAACGCCTTCCTGTCGCCACGACCAAGGGAAACCCGCCTGCCCTCCTCGCCAGGGGAACGTGTGGGTCAGGGTAGTCTTCCCGCAGGCCCCTACCCAACTCGAGGCCGATATCCGGGCCTCCGCCGGCCTAGAGCTTCCCGCTCCCGCAACGTAGGCGACCCCAGTAAACCCCAGCCTCGCGCCCCCTGGCCACACGCGCTGCCCGCGAAGTCCTCCGCCCCGGCTCCTCGCTCGACTCCAGGATCTCGGCGCCCCTCCCGCCTCCCGCGGAGCCCGCCCCGCCTTCCTCGCTCCCTGGGTCCCGAGCCGGGTCCCTCCCTCCTCTAACCTCGGCCGCCAGCCCCGCCCCTGGGCCCCGGTCTCCCGCCCGCGCCCGCCCCGGCCCGCCCCCGCGCGGGATTTGTTGTCTCTGCCGCCAGGCCAGCCGAGTCCTTCTCTGACTCGGGCCGGCGGGGCCGAGGGGCAGGCCGGCGGCGGGGCAGCCATGGAGGCAGCGGCGAGGAGGCGGCAGCTCCCGGGAGCGGCGGGCGTGCAGCCGGGCGTCTCCTTCCTGCAGGCCAGGTGGGCGCGCTCTGGCTGGGGGCGGCGGGTCGCGTCCCTGCCACGTGACGGGTGCGGGCCGGGCTGGAGCCGAGGCCCCGGAGGGTCGGAGGCGGCTGCCTGCAGGTCGGGCTCCCCTGCGCCGTCCTTGCAGCGGCTCCCTCGCCGGAGCCCCGCCTCCCGTTTCGTGTTCTTCCTGGGGGCGCCCCGAGCCCCGCGCCCGGCGGGCGCTGAGACAGCGGTTCAGCTGGGAAGACCTCTCCAGAGGCCTAAGAAACTCCGGTGGGGGCGGCCGGCCCAAAGGACTCGGCTCACTCGGGCCCCAGCGCACCTGCAAGCCCGGGCGCCACCTCCCAAGTTCTCGGGGTCCCTCCAACCCTGACTAGGACTTGGATTCTGCTATTAATCAGGAAGCTCACTCCTTGCCCGGGGAAACCCAAAACTGTGAGAATGTAAATGAAAGAGACACAGAAAAGTGTGGACGCTCCTCTCCAGAGAAAGAAAAAGGAAGGGCTGTCCTCACCGGCTCGCTTCTCTCACCGAGGGGAAGACGTTATTGGTTGATGTAGTTGGAACCAGGCAGGGCTGAGGAAGAGGCACGGAAGCTGCCTTTTAATCTTTTCCTCCATTCTATTTTCATCCCGTTTTACAGACTAGAAACATTGCTTGCGTTCAGCAGGCATGAATTGAGCATCTCTAGTGTGCCCAGCGCTTTGCCGGGCACCATGAGAGTGGGCAGGTTGAAGCTGTGAGGGGCTCACAGTATGGAAGGAGCTAGGAGGTCATCTTAGAGGGCTTCGTGGAGGAAGTGGCACTTGAGCTGAATCACAAAGGACTCGGTAGATGACACGGGGAGGAATGGCTGTTCCAAAGAGGGAGAGAGTTTGGGGAAATACAGAGTGAGATGGCCCTGGAGCTTTCCACATGTACAGTGGCAGGAGAATGCAGACTGGTTGCGAAGGACCTTTCATGGCAAGAGTTCAAAATTTAAGGAGACACCCTTGGGATACGGTACAACCCTGAGAGTGAGGGCCTACTTAAAAGCTAGGCCCTATGTGCCTCACTTGCCTCACCCTAGTTCCTGCTTTAACTGAAAGGGTAAGGATGCAGCCTTTATTCTGTAAGTACAGGAGAGCCATGGAAGGCTCTTGAGCACTAGAGTGTTCAGAGTCAATTCTAGGAAGTTTGTGGTATGATTTGGGATGAAGGGAGAAGTGTGAGAGGCTTGGCTGAGGGTAGCTCTTTCTCCTGCTACTGAGGAACATTTCTTTTTTTCTTCTTTTTTGAAAGATTTTATTGATTGATTTGAGATGGGGGGGGGGGGGGCGGGAGGGGCGGGACGCACAATGTGTAGTAGTAGTTACTTCTTGCGTGTGCCTGAACTGAGCAGGACTGGGGTTTTGAACTGGCAATGCTCAACCTGCTGTGCCACCACAAGTCCGGCCTGAGGAACATTTCTGATCAGGATCCCTTTCAAGTTGAGAGTCTGATTGCCCTGAACTGTGGTATTCAGTTAGATCAGTCAGTGGGTATCCAATATGGGCACCACTTTATCTCATGTGTGGGGCTTCCACGTGCAGCGTCTTAGTCTTTTTGTATTTGGCATAGGGGGAAACTGAGGCCCAAAGAGTTTACATCATTTTCTGGCAAGAACCAGGGACTAAACCTGGGGATTCTGACTTCTGGCTTCTGCTCTTACTAGTCCACTTTGGCTGCTAAGGAATGCTGTCCCTCTTTACTCCTGCATGAGCTCCCTATCAGACAGGATGCTCCCTGGGGATGGGGGGGAGGGGCTGACTTTTTCTCGGGGTGTTTCTGCTCCTCTCACTGGGTGGCTCTGGGCCTGTTCTCAGTATTATTGCGGCTCTTGACAGCAGGTAGAATCATCCTGATTCCTAGATGCTTGGGTTTCTTCTGCTGCATCTGTACACACCTCTAATGACAAGGAGCTCATTACCTTTCAAGGTAGTCCATACCTGCTCTGTTGACAGTTTTTTTTATTGTAATCAAAGTATACATGCCCATAATTAAATAAGATAGCACAGAGGACCTGACTAGTAGTGGTGCAATGGATAGAGCATCCACCTGGGATGCTGACCAGCTTGAGCCTGGGGTCACCGGCTTGAGCATGGGATCATCGACATGATCCCATGGTTGCTGCCTTGAACCCAAAGATCAATGGCTTGAGCAAGGGGAAGCTGGCTCAGCTGGAGCACCCCCCCCCCCAGGTCAAGGCAGGGATGAGAAACAATCAATGAACAACTAAGTGCCACAACTACGAGTTGATGCTTTTCATCTCTCTTTTTCTCTCTCTCAAAAAATATATATAGCACAGAGGACAAAGCAATGGTCCCATGTTCTACCACTCTTTCTGGCTCCAGAGACAACCATGTTAGCTTCACTTAGCTGTTTCTACATGTTAAGTTCATATTTCTTTTTCCTGTGTGTGTGTGTGTGTGCACGTGCGCGCTCACCTAGGAGACATGCAGGAAGGGAGAGCGATGAGAAGCATCAACTTGTAGTTGTGGCACTTTAGTCGTTCATTAATTGCTTCTCATTCATGTCTTGACCTGGGGGGAGCTCCAGCTGAGCCAGTGACCCCTTCCTCAAGCCAGAGACCTTGGGCTTCAAGCCAGCAACCTTTGGGCTCAAGCCAGTGACCATGGGATCATGCTGATTCCATGCTCAGGCCGGTAAGCTCGTGCTCAAGCCAGATGCGCCTGCATTCAAGCCAGCAGACTCGGTTTCATTCCTGGGTCCTCAGTGTCCCAGGTCAACATCCACTGCAACATCACCAGTCAGGCTAAATTCATGTTTTTAAATGATAACAAACACTATGTAGCAGTTTCTGTGGACCAGGGCCTGCTCTAAGTTTTTGCTCATATAGATATTAATTCAACCACAACTTTTGAAGTAGGAGCTACTGTTATCCCCTATTTTACAATGGAAACTTTGAAGTCTAGGAGGTAGGTAACTTGCTCAAGATCTGGTTAGTGACAGACCTGGGATGTGGTCTTCAAAGTCTACACACTTAAAAGTTATGTTCAGCTGCTATTTCTTGGTTTATCAATTTTACCCTCTAAGCTAATGTTTACCAATTGATTTCTTTCTATTATGGTTTGGCTTATCTATACCATCCTCATCTTTACAAGATGGTGTTTTTATCACTATTTTTAGGGGTTCTCTTTGTTACTCTGTAGCCTTAGGGAATTGCGTATACCGGTGGTGGTCAACCTGGTCCCTACCGCCCACTAGTGGGCGTTCCAGCTTTCCTGGTGGGCGGTAGCAGAGCAACCAAAGTATAAATAAAAAGAGAGATTTAACTATAGTAAGTTGTTTTATAAATATTTATTCTGCCAAACTTAGCGAAAATCCGACATAAAGTACCTGGTAAATAATTATTATTATATGCTTTAACTTGCTGTAACTCTGCTTTATAAATTTTATAAAGTAAAGTTAATTCCCTACTTTATAAATCACCATGACTGTGGAACCTGTGGGTGGTTAGAAAATTTTACTACTAACAGAGATACAAAAGTGGGCGGTAGGTATAAAAAGGTTGACTACCCTGGCCTATACCATTATTTCCTTTTTGGTCAACTGTAGGCAGCATCAGGCCCCTACCTACAGCTGTCCAACTCCTGTCGTATATAGTTTTACTTTCACGTTGTCAAGGTTGACAATATTTACCTGCTGGGTTTTTTTTTTCTTTTTTTTACTATGTTTTTGGGGTGTATTTTTTTTTCTTTCTTTCCTCCTCTTTTTTAATCATATTGTCTTCAATGTTTTATCTGTGGATTGATTCTAAATGTTGAATATCAATATATATGTATAATATTTACATTAGTTAAGCCATGTAAATAGCGTTCTCTACGAGCCAAGTAATATTTAACAGTTACGTTTGCTTTCTTATATTGCTTTTTTTCCTCCTGGAGTTTCTGCTTGCCTTTGGGGTTTTTTGTTGTTGTTGTTGTTGTTTTAATCATTATTTGCCTTTATTTCCTCTTTTTAACTTATTTTTTGTTGTTCAGACTTTGCATCAAGTCAGGTGTTTCACCATTCTTTATAGAGAACCAAACTTAGTCTCTCTGGAGTCCCTGTTCACGGTCCCTGCTTGACGCCGCCGTGGCCGTGACCCATCCTTTTCTGCTAGGCAGGCTTGCAGATGCTGCTGACTGCTTTAAATGTTTCAGCTGTATGGTATGCGCTTCCCAACTGTTGTGGTATCAGTTTCCCCATATGGTAGACTTGGAAAGCTGTGGAGGAGAGAGAAGGCCAGCCTTGTTTCAGGTTACCTGCCATTGTGCTTTCTCCACGGCTCTCAGCAGCCAGTTCTGATGATTGAGACCTAGAGCTGGCCTAGGCTGGGGCTGGAGGCTGTCATCGTATGGAGTCTGTGGATTTAGCAACTTGGGACAAACTTAATCATCCTGAGGATGGGATGGGGGAGAGGATGACTTTATCCTCCATGATCTGCCTCCCACAGTCAGAGAGCCAACAGAAAAAAACCAGATGCTGATTGATGATTCCCAGGTTGGGTGTCTGCCCTGCACCTGCCCCTTTTTCTCGCCCTGCTAAGCCAGGCTGGACCAACGGCAGCCGTCCCCATTGACTGATGGATGTGCCTCCCGAGGTGGAGGAGGAAACAGTTACTGAGCTTGTATGGTCACAGCTTTCTGAGACCCACATCTGTGTGCTTTTCCTGACTTTCAAAATGCCTTTATTCCCTGTACCAAACCTCCTTCTCTTTGCCCGGTTTGGAGGTTTCTGGAGCAAAACACAGGACTCTCCTCCTCCTCCATCCAAGTTCTTTAGGCCAGGCAGTATCACTCTGCTTTTTGAGGCCTTCCCCGTTGGTCACTAAGGGAGAGGGGAAGGGTGTGACCTCTGTACCAGTCACTGGGCTCAGATCCCTGGGCAGTCCTTGCAGTTAGATTCTGAGTATCTACCCAATCCGAAGGCCCAGCCAGCCCCTCCCTTCAGTTCCTCTCCATAAGCCAAGCTTCTCATGAGAGTTCCATGCACCTCCAGGCCTTTGATCCTGCTCTCCTGCTGCTTTCTGCCTGGTTAAATCCACCCACCCATGCTCTGAGGCTCCCTTCCTTCTGTACTTTGTGTACTGATCCCTCTCAAACTTGATCTTGTGATATGCTGCATAGTTTATTCTAATAAACAGAAACAATAGCAATTAAGAGCTTAAGTCTTGCCTGACCAGGCGGTGGCGCAGTGGATAGAGCATCAGACTGGGATGTGATGGATCCAGGTTTGAAACCCCAAGGTCACCAGCTTGAATGTGGGGTTGCCAGCTTGAGCATGGGATAATAGACATGACCCCATGGTCGCTGGCTTGAGCCCAAGGTTGCTGGCTTGAGCAAGGGGTCACTGGCTCTGCTGTACCCCCTCCTCCCATCAAGGCTTGTATGAAAAAGCAATCAATGGACAACTAAAGTGCCACAACTATGAGTTGATGCTTCTCATCTCTCTCAGTTCCTGTCTATCTTTCTCTCTCACTCACTCACTTAAAAAAAAAAAAAGGGCCCTGGCCAGTTGGCTCAGTGGTAGAGCATCGGCCTGGCGTGCGGAAATCCCAGGTTCGATTCCCGGCCAGGGCACACAGGAGAGGCGCCCATCTGCTTCTCCACCCCTCCCCCTCTCCTTCCTCTCTGTCTCTCTCTTCCCCTCCCGCAGCCGAGACTCCATTGGATCAAAAGATGGCCCGGGCACTGAGGATGACTCCTTGGCCTCTGCCCCAGGCGCTAGAGTGGCTCTGGTCGCGACAGAGCAACGCCCCGGATGGGCAGAGCATCGCCCCTGGTGAGCGTGCTGGGTGGATCCCGGTCGGGCGCATGCGGGAGTCTGTCTGACTGCCTCCCCATTTCCAGCTTCAGAAAAATACAAAAAAATAAATAAATTAATTAATTAATTAAATTTAAAGGTAAAGAATAAAAAATGAAAAAAAAAAAGCATAGGTCTTTTTTTGTTTCTTTTTAATTTAGAAATTAAATTTAGCCTGACCTGTGGTCATCCTGGAATGCTGAGGTCGCCAGTTCAGAAGCCCGGGCTTGCCTGGTCAAGGCACACATGGGAGTTGATGCTTCCTGCTCCTCCTCCTTTCTCTCCCCCTCCCTCTCTAAAATTAATGAATTAATTAAAAATTTTTAAAATTAATTTAATGGGATGACATTGATTAATAAGATTACATAGGTTTCAGATGAACATCTCTATAGCATTTGAACTGTTAATTATGTTGTGTGGTCATCGCCCAAAGTCAAATCATTTTCCGTCACCATAAATTTGTCCCTCTTTACTCTCCTTCCCCCCACTCCTCTCCTCCTGGTAACCACTTCACTTTTATCTATGTCTATGAGTCTCACTCAGGTTTATATCCTACCTGTGTGTGAAAACATAGTTCTTAGCTTTTGCGGATTGACTTATTTCACTTAGTATAATGTTCTCGAAGTCCATCCGTGTTGTCATAAATGATACTATATCATTTCTTAAGGCCAAATAGTATTTCATTGTATATATAAATATGTACCACATCTTCTTTGTTCATTCCTCTATCAAGGGACAGTTTGGTTGTTTCAGAGCCCGGGTCTTAAATCCATGTAGAACCAGGTGTGAATTCTGTGCTGGTCGGGACTCCTGGGTTGCGCATGAGAGAAAGCCAGCAGGAACTGCAGCACCCCGAGCAAAGGGGAATGTATTGGCCTCCTGCGGTCAAATCCCTGGCCCCGGGGATGCCTGGAGCCAGGAATGTGAACACTCTCGGGCCTTCTTTTTTTCCTGACGCTTTCAACAGGGCTGCTTCATTCTCACTGGCCTGTCTCTTGAAGCTGAAGCCTTGGCCACAGGCAATTCTCGGTTTGCATCTTAGCTCCTCCAGCACCAGAAAGGAAGAAGCACGTTCCATGAACTGTAGTTAGAAAAGTCCTACTTGGTCCGGCCTTTGTTACGGGCCCTCCCAATGGCTAAGGAAACGTCACCTCTTAGCAGAAGAAGCAGGGAGTAGGAAATAGACTGACCAGAGGAATAGACACTCCACCGCCTTACCACAGCAGGGTGACCTTTACCTGTAAGCTTCAGTCTCCTCATCTATAAAACACGAGAGTAAAAGCCCTGCTTCCTGGTATTGCTGTGAAGATAAGAGACGGTGCAGGTGACACTCGTAGCGTAGCACAGACTCCACCAGTGGTGGGGGCTCTGCATAGAGGGGACAGGAAGACTTAGCTACTCTGGGAAAGGCCCACTCCACCTGTCTTTCCTGCAACCAGAGGCTGATGAGATCCCAGAAGCTTGCCTTCCCAGTCTCACGGTGCTCCACAGCCCTGTGTGCGCCATTCTTAGACTCGGCTGAAAAGGATCCTGGACGGTCATGGAGGCAATGGCAGCCTTGGCAGGAAGGCTTCTGTGGCGCCTTTAAGCGAACGTTTGTCACTAAGAAGCATGAGTGACCAATAACAGATTGTTTCCAATCAGCCATTTAATCACTGAGCCTAAACCAGGTACTGAACTGAAAACTCTGGAAAATACAAATCCGCGTCACAATTTCTGTCCTTGGCAGAAATGGGACAATAAAACTCATGCCTCAGTCATCTTAGAGAGTGGCTGCTTGTCACTGGAGTTGGCAGGGATGCTTTGAAGAGGATCGGGACTCTGATGGGGAGGTGGGTGATGAGAGACACCTCATGGTCACTCCTCTTCTTGAGGGTCAAGAGGAACACATCACATGACTCCCTGTGATGTCATGGCTACGCTGGGTGTCAGAGATCATGCACTCCTTGTAGTGGGACTGGTGGAGCTTTGGAGAAAGCTTCATCAGGGAAGCCTTTCTGGAGGAGGTGGCACATGCACTGGTCCTTGTACTTGAGCTCACAACTGCTTTGCAAGAGGGACAGGCACCCAAAGATGTATTGTCAGATGGTGCTCCACTTCCTGCAGTGGCTCTCACATCAGCTTGTCCCTACTGGCTTCCTTCTTCATTTTCACTATGAACTGGTGAGAAGAGGGATACCAGCAGCCCTACACATACCTTCTCATAGTTCAGGAACCAAAGGGAGGGAGGCCCTGTTCTTCCCACTCTACAGTTTGTGAGGCAAATTTCACTACAGGGCTCTCACTGATCCAGCTCAAGTCACATACCCATCCCACAGACCAATCATTGTGGACACAATGATGGGACAGAGGTTAAAATTATAAACTCTGAAGCCTAAGCATTTAGGTTCACATATTCAGCAACATAACTGGATAAGTTACTTAACATGTTGGGCCTCCACTTTTTTCACTTGTAAAATAGGGGTAATACTCTAATTTCAAAGGATTTCTGTGAAGACTAAAACAGTTGAATGAGTAATACATGTAAGCAGCTATAATAGTGTCTGGAATATGGTAAGTGTTCAATAAAGGTTAGCTCTATCATCCGTCATGTTCATGTTATTCAGCTGCATTTGCATCCTGTGCCCCATTTCCTCACCATTCTGTAGGTGAGAAACCCCGACAGTTATGCATTTGGCAGCCTCCTTCCTGAATCACAGAGAAGTCAAGTCGGGGCAGCCCAAGTTCACTCCCAGAATACCTTCCCCTTGGCCGCAGGCCCAGACCCCAGTCTTTCCTGAAAAATCCTTTTCCTAGAACTTCATTATGTGTTTCCTTCTGCCCCCAAGTCGCCAGCCCTTTCTGTGGCTCACTGGTGGGGGCGGGGAAAGTTCTGACCCCTCCTGTCTGGTTCCTTGGCAGGCACACCTCCATCAAGGCTGATGAGGCTGCCGGCACAGCGCCCTTCCACCTCGACCTCTGGTTCTACTTCACCCTGCAGAACTGGATTCTGGACTTCGGCCGCCCCATTGCCATGGTGAGTGTGAAGCTGTAGAAAGAGCTCCAGCCAGCAGTGAGGAGATTTAGTGTGATCTGAATTAGCTGAGTGACCTTAGACAAGTCACTTCTCCTACTGGTAAACTGCAAGAATAGGCCCAGCCCTAGGTGATTTCCTGTCCTTTGACTCTGTGGCTGTGACCAGTAAGGCAACTGCCAGCAAGGTGGGGGAGGGGTTTGGGAGCCCGAACAATCATATCGTACCTGACTCCTGTATTGGAACTGGTGGCTCCGGGCGGTCATCCTGTGCAACCCCCATATCTGGCCTACAGATTCCCAAGCTAGAGGAGTAGGAGAAAGAAAGTGATACATCCCCAGTGGCCATCCCTACAGCCTTGGAATAGTATTCTCCTGGAGGTGAACAATATAGGCTGATTTTACATTTTATATATGGTTCTAAGCCTCGGGTAATTTTTGTGCCATCTGGTGAAACCATCTCCTTCCCTCCAAGGCTACTTCATGCATCAGTGTACGGTGGCAGCCGCCACAGAGAAGATTAATACTGGAAGAGCACCAAAACCCCTCACTTGTAACAGACAGATAGATAGGTAATGGAATGTGAAAAAAAAACACCTGGGTGAGGTACCACCATGGACCAAGAAGTTAATTTTTTGTATGGAGGTGGTAAAAATAACAATAGCCACCACTGAAACTGATACCTTGTACATACTAGTGATTATGCAAACTAGCAAAGCCCTTCTGGAAAGCAGTTTGTCAAGGTGATAACTAGTACCTAGAATAGTGCCTACCTAGCATGAGAAGTGCTCAATACATTTTTAATGAATGAATAATAATAACAGTAAGGTAGAAATAGCACCTAACATGCATTAAGTGCTTGCTCTGTTCTAAGTTCTTTATGTGGTTAAACTTATTTAGTTCTCACAGCAACACTATTATTAATCTTAACTTTATAGATGAGAAGACTTGAGGAGAGCAGGTAACTGGCTCAAGCTTACCCAACTAGCATGTGGAGGGTCCAGTATCTGCGCCCAAGCACCCTGGCCCCAGAGCCTACTCCCTCCCCATCATGTATATCTACAGAACCCTGATAGGGTCAACCTTCTGACCCAGTAAGAACCCTTTCAAGAATCTGTGCTGAAAATGCAATCAGCCAGAGACAACACCCTCTCTACCCAAAGATGTTCATTGCAGCACTGCTTAGAATAGCCAAAACTTGATTTTAGTGTCCAGCAGTAGGGACTGGGTCAATCAACTTCGCTCTATCCAGTATAGAGAATGTTACCTGGCCAGTAAGCAGGAATTATGGATACTATAGAGCAACTTGGAATGTTTAAGGAGAAAAGAGGCGCCTAAGTGGCATGCATACCGACTGGTTACCAGTCAGTTACGATCCTAACCATCTTGTATACGTGGCTCCAAGACGAAGGGGATGAAGGAAAGCTTTCCTGGCAGTGCATCAGGGAGGAGTTATGGCGGATGTTGGTTCTCCTTTCTGCAGATACGTTTTTTTAATGTTGGAGAAAGATAAAGGACTGAGCCAGGAGTCAGGACACCTGGTCAGGTTTTGGGTGACCGTGGGCAGTTCTCTGAGATTTGGGTCTCTCATCTGTAAGAACACTGGCAAACTAGCTGCTCTAAGCCCCCTTCCAACATAAAGGCCTCACATGTTAGACACAAAGGAGCTGCCCATCAGACTGGTGCTCTGGAGAAGGGAGAGCTGAGGCCTGGAGCAGGCTCGTTGCTCTCCTCACTCACGGGGACTCGGTCTCATCCTGCCCAGAGTTTCTGTGGTCGTTCTAACCCCAAGGGGGCCGGTGGGGAGAATATGCATTTGAAAGGTCATGTATACACTGGAGTTTTCCAAATGTATCTATGCTAGTCCCAAGCTTCTAATAACCACAGAATAAAAACTTTTTACCAGTTATAAAAGTAATGTGTAATAGTTGTAACAAGTCGATTCATGCCCAGGTGTATAAAAAGTGAGACTCTCCCTTTCCAGTCCCATCACTGCCAGTTTGGGACACATCCTTCCACTCCTTTCTCCGCTTGAACAGACATACATACACATAGTTTTTCTTCTCCTAACCAGAATGAGAGTTTACTTTATACCTTATTCTACAATATACCTGTTTTACTTTATCATGGAGATCTCTCCATGTCAGCACATATAAAATGTCATTTCTGTTCATGGCTACTGAACCTTCTATAGTAAATATGTTCTCTAATATAGTCAACTAGTTATGTTTGGTTGAAGAGTTGGCCTATTTCTGGTATTTTGCTATCACAAAGAGTACTTCTGTCATCGTATATAGCTTGCTATAGATACAGATGTAGAGATAAACACACAAGTAAGAAAGAGATTGAGATTTCTGTGTCCTGGGAGTTGTGTTTCTGCAGATTAATTTTATTTAATGTGGCATTTTTAAATGAAAAGAATTTAAATTTTTATTGAAATTTCTGGTCATTCCATATGTTCTCAATCAATAGATACTGGAAGTGTAGTTTGGCAGTATGTGTGTCGAATAAGGGATTTCCCACTGACTCCCACAGGGCCAGGACTCCCTGGGGTGACCAGTAAGAACTGTCTCTGGCCTGTCTTCCCCCTCAGGGAAGGCAGGAAAGGAAGAACTGAGGCTGCTGTGGAGAACTCACTTCTTTTCTCCTTTGTTTCCTAATGTATACCCTTGACCTGATTTGGAAGCTCAGTGGATCGGCCATTTTCCCACAGCGGGGCCTAGTGGCCAGAAGAGCTTGTCGTCTTGATAGGACCTAGAGTGCCAGATCCCTAAGCGTCCGTGTAGACCACCTGGGCCACATTTCTTGTGTTACAGATGGGGAAACCTTAGCAAGGGGAAGGATTTGCCCAGGGTCACCAAGAAAGTTGGTGGCACCACTGAATCCCATCTACCAGGCCAGTATCTAGGGACACCCCCCCACACACACACTGTGCAGCCCACTTCAGTGCCAGCAGCCTATGGGCAGAGGCCAGGCAATGGTTCAGAGCCACAGTTTGCTCTGGCATGGGGCACTATGAGCGACCCAGGGGGACGGACCCAGGGACTCTTATTTAGTACCCACTGGCAGAGGGGCACAGGGTAAGGCCTGGATTTGCATCTACAGTATGCCTGGGGACAAGTCCATTTACCTTCTCTGTGACTCAGTTTCTCAGTCAGGAAATATCTTTGCCCTGGGGCTGCCAAGAGGACCCCAGAGATCACAGAAAGAATTAAGAGTATGTGAAGGAGGTGGGGCTGACTCCCTGAGGGCCTCATGGGGCTACGCCTGGTGAACATTATTCCTCCTCTTGCCTCCCAGCTGGTGTTCCCTCTGGAATGGTTTCCACTCAACAAGCCCAGCGTGGGGGACTACTTCCACATGGCCTACAACATCATTACACCCTTTCTCCTGCTCAAGGTATAGTCCCCGGCTACCTGCCGCCCCTTCCCACTCTCACTGGCACCTCCAGCCAGCAGGGAGCTGGTGCCAACACTGGGAGGGCCCTGAATCTGGCTTCCCATGCCTGAGTCTGGAAGATGAAGATGGTGATGGAGAGACACTTAGGGCCTGGGAGCCCCGGGGCAGGCAGAGCTGCCTCTGGCTGGGAGGGATGGAGAAGGCCTCCCCGAGGAAAGGTATTTGATTTGGAAGTCAGCCTGCTGCGCCCAGGGGTGAAGTAGGAGAGGCATTCAGGCAGAAGGACCTGAAGACAAGGCCGTGCTTGGGAAACCATAATACATTTTGCAAGGCTGAGGCAGAAGTGGCTGGGTTGCCCTGGAAGAGGTCAGAGACCAGTAAGGGCCAGGTGACAGGAATGACAGCAATGGAGGGTGAACGCTCTCCTTTGGCCTGGAGATCCCAGACTTTGAGATGTCACTGGGAGCACAGAGCTAGCCAGGGCTGCTGGCTTTGTTCTTTGACGCATAAAGGCTCTTAAAACAATTATCACCATCTACTATTCCCCATCGTTTTGGTTTTAGAAAGATAATTCAAATCTCCAGAAGTCAGAAATGTTTAATTGCAGAATTCAGAGGAGTCCTCAGTTAAATAATTTAATTTCAGAAGCACCTGCCCCCATCCCTGTCATTTTCTTTGTGTCTGCTATGGACCAACTGCTCAGAAATGAGAAGGTCTCTTAAAGAGGCCAGCCCAGCCACCCAGCGGCACAACTGGGACGGTGGGAAGGCTAACCTGGTGCTGAAGGCCTGGCTGTCACCACCCGTTTGTGGCTGTGTGTGACCTTGGGCAATGAGCCGGCCCCTCTGTTTCCTCTCTGGGGAAAGGAGGTGCTGTTCCCTCGATCCTGCTGGGTTCACAGGGATCACATGAGAGTCTGGAGGCAGGGCTGGACCACTGAAAGGACCCACCAATTTGTGAGCGACTTTCCAGCTGGTGGCACCCATCCCACACCAGGTGCGAGGGTGGGATGCAGAGAGGCCGGGTCTTACTGTTGGGCCTCCCTCTGACCTCAGCTCATCGAGCGATCGCCCCGCACCTTGCCACGCTCCATGATCTACATCAGCATCATCACCTTCATCATGGGTGCCAGCATCCACCTGGTGGGTGACTCCGTGAACCACCGCCTGCTCTTCAGTGGCTACCAGCACCACCTGTCAGTCCGGGAGAACCCCATCATCAAGAATCTCAAGCCAGAGACCCTGGTGAGGCCACCTTCCCCACAGCTTGTAAACCCTGTGGGCACAGTCTGTTCTGGAGGCCAGAGATGTCCCAGCCCAGCACTGTGCGCAGCCTTCTGCTGAAGGCAGTCTGCTATACAGGAGGCTGTGGCCAAGCAAACCGTGTGTTACTGGAAAATGCATGTTGGCTTCCACCTGGGACCCGTCCCACTGGAAGGCAGGGAGTCAGGACAGTTTCAGGGAGGCCTGGGCAGGGTAGGTGACCAGAGGGCTGTGTACCCTCCCTGAAGCACCTCCCACTAACCCTGTTGCCCCTGTGCCCTCAGATCGACTCCTTCGAGCTGCTTTACTACTATGACGAGTACTTGGGCCACTCCATGTGGTGAGTAAGGGGCTGGTACTGTCTACCCAGGGGCCCTCGCCTCCCCACCCCCACCAGCTCTGCCACCAGTCTCAGGGACATTGGACAAGACTCTTTGGGCTTCAGTACTCCAGGTGTCGAGCATGGCGGCTGGAATAGGTTCTCTTTTACTGCGGGGGCGCGGTGAGCTCTGCTCTGGGGAGACGCCAGGGCCCTGGCTTCCCTCCGCCTTCGGGTCGGCGGTGGCGGCGGTGGCCACTAGAGGGCAGCAAGCGGCCGTCCCGCCCTCGCCCAGCCGGGAGCCTGCAGCAGATTGGGGAGGAAAAGGCCTTCACGCTGATAAAACATCGCCATCCCGCCCCTGCCCGGTCGCTCAGTGGGTAAAGCGTTAACCCGCGAGGGGTCAGACCCCGGTCAGGTCACGTAGGAGAAGCAATCAAGGAGTACACAGCTAAATGGAACTAAGTGGAACAACGAATTGATGCTTTTCATCAATGGAAAAATTAAAAAAAAAAAGAAGCACCCCCACCCCAAATGGGGATATGGCGATGAGGACCCCTACCACATCAGGCCGTGGCCTTTGGGGATAGAGCAAGGGGAGAAGCTGAGGAGGGCCAGCTAGACCAGGTGAGAGGTGCTGTTTGTGCTCAGAACTCTCAGGAGAGTTCCCGACCCCTTTACCCCACACAAAAGTGGGCTCAGCCATGGGAGATTCAGGGCCCAAGCTGGAGTAGTCATCTGTTCTGACTCACCTCCCATTCCCGCCTCCCCGTGCACGTTCTGTGCACGCGTGCGAGCACACACACACTACACGGGATGAACAGGCCAGTGCAAGGTTTGAGTGTGGATTGAGCTGGTTCAGAGCCAGCCCTGGACCTGGGAGACCTCACCCTGGGTAAGGTGAGCTCTCATGTCACACAGGCCCTACACTGTGTTCCCACGGTCTGTTTCAAAGCATGCATGCAAACGCTCCTCCTGGCTCACAGGGGCCTGGGCAGGCCTCTTGCCAGCTCTCCCTGACCTTCGCCAGAAGATCCTTCCCAGGGAAGAAGGTTGGAGAAGGGGAGAGAAGAGAGGAGCAGAGACCTGACATAGCAGAAGAGAATGTGGGAGTGTATGGGGGCCCCTGAGGGAGGAATGAGGCGGGCAGGTAAGGAGACAGGATGGGACGTGAGAGGAACAAAGCAGTGCGTGAGAAAAGCAGCCTGTGTGTGTGGGGGGGGGGAGGCAGTGGGCTGAGTGTGAGTGCAGGGGCTTCACAAAGCTTGGGGGCCCCCAGCAGGTGTTTACCTGGACGTCAGGCCTCTCTCCCCTCAGCCCTACTGCGTGCCCCGGTCCCCAGGCCAGTGGGGGGCTGGGCTAGGGAGGCTGCAGCCCCCTCCCACACACGTGGAGTACAGGTGGCCAGAGCAGTGTGGGAGGAATGCCCCACGCCCCACCAGCCTGTGGGCCTCTGATTTGCACGTGCCCAGAGAGGGGCCATCTTCCTGCTTCCTTCCTATCCCAGCCTGTCCCCCAGCACCCTCCGGCAGGGACTGAGTGCCTCCCCCAAGCCAGGAATTTCACAAACATGAAGTGACACTACATGGAATGTCGCAAGAACGCACTACAAGGGCCCTTGGGAAGAGGGCCTGGGGGAAGGCGGGTGGGGGTGCCGCTGGGCAGGCCTCTGAGGCACCGGCGTCCCTGTTGCAGGTACGTCCCCTTCTTCCTCATCCTCTTCATGTACTTCAGTGGCTGTTTCACTCCCACCGAAGCCGAGAGCTCAATGCCAGGGGCAGCCCTGTTCCTGGTGGTGCCCAGTGGACTGTACTACTGGTGAGTGGACATTAGACCTGAGAGGGGTCATTCAGTGAGCCAGGCAGTAAAAATGTGCTCTTGATTGCAGACTTCTCTGTGACCCCAACTGAGACCGACCCTCCCTATTAGAGCCCCTGCTTCCTCTTCTAGCGGGGACTGTGACAATGGCATGCGGTGGCCTGTCTGCTGCCAGGAAACTAGGCCCGAGTGTTCTCTCTCCACCCTTATGCCCCTCTATCCATGCCTCCCCTCCAAGAACCCCAGTGCTACCTTAAGGCCAATAGACTGCATCTCTAACACCAAGCCTTGTAGAGCCCTGTGGGTCTCAGCTTCCTTCCCTGTGAAATGGGGCAAATATCTGCTTGTCTCCCTGGCAGGAAATGGTGAGAATCCAGGGAGAGAGAAAGGGGCTTTATAAACTTTAAAGCACCATGGTGATGACAGAGGCAGATAAGGGGGTTCCAGGGCCCCAGAAGCTCCTGCCTGGTATCTTTTTCCCTCCAGCTCTCCTCTCATTACAGAGGACCCAGGCTCCCCCAGGGATTGCGGACATCACAGGAAGGACTGGTCCTTCTCTAATGCAAAACTTTCATCAAAATGGGAGGGGCCAGCTGCAGCCCACCTGAGGGTCTGTCCCGACTGGCTGAGAGGGTCCGCCACGGTGAAGCTGTATGCCCCCTGGGGACAGGATTAAAAAAATGGAAATCAACTACAGTAAGAGGGAAAGAGGTTAGACATGGGGATGAGCTTCCTGCTCAATTTGTAGCCATAGAATATCAGTACAGTGATAGCTACAGAAGTGGCAGCAATCATTTGTTGAACAATATGCTGTTCCAAGTGGGAGATGTACATAGCTCTTGTCAGTAACCTTGAGAGATAGGGCCATTTATGCCCCCTTTATGGTAAGAAAACAGGCTTTAAAATATCATGTAAATTCCCCAAGGTCACACAGCTACAGAGTTATGGTTCCTTGAGTGTAATGGTCAGCATTGGGGTTCTCTCTAGAGGCCTCGGAGTAGACAGGATAACCTCTCAGAAACCCTCCAGCAGTGTCCCTGATTTCCTGGCCACATGCTAGTTGCTGCCTTCATAGCCTCAGGGAACTCTGGGAGAGCTGACTGTGTCCCAGCATTTGAGGAAACAGTAATAACAACCCCTATAAATTGAAGCTGCATTTCCAAGCTCAAATGCTTATTGGAACCAAGCCAGTAACAGAAATGCATCAAACAGATGTCAAGTGAGGCAAAAGGGAATGGTGGGGATTCTGGCAAACTATAGAATAACACTCTAACAAGGCCAACTGTTTGACCCTCTAATTGGTTATTGTCATATGTGAATACAAGTCTAATATTTCTGGTTTCTGAGAAACCAGAAATCCACATTTTCAGGTACTTTGTTATTTAAATGTTGGTAACAAACTCAACATTATTTTTCTTTTTCTTTTTTATAATTTGCATTGACTACCATTAGCTTAAATCATTTGGGTTGTCCAGTCACCCATGAGTAAGAATCAAGGCACATTTAAAGGACAAACTCAACATTTAAGAAAATAGCAGCTATCCACGCCAAGTCCACATGCTGTATATGAACGTGGCTCAGAATGGGGTGGCTCCGTGAGTCCCCTCGTGAGATGAGCTGCTCTGGCGGACTGGGGCAGCCTGGTACCTGGGGGGCAGGCGGGGTACCCAGCAGGATAGGAGTGTCTCACAGCCGCCTCACCTCACCCACTGGTTTCTTTAGGTACCTCGTCACCGAGGGCCAGATTTTCATCCTCTTCATCTTCACCTTCTTCGCCATGCTGGCCCTCGTCCTGCACCAGAAGCGCAAGCGCCTCTTCCTGGACAGCAACGGCCTGTTCCTCTTCTACTCCTTTGCCCTCACTCTCCTGCTCGTGGCGCTCTGGGTCGCCTGGCTATGGAATGACCCTGTACTCAGGAAGAAGTACCCTGGCGTCATCTACATCCCTGAGCCCTGGGCCTTCTACACCCTCCACATCAGCAGCCGACACTGAGTCCCTGGCATCAGCCAGTGTTGCTCGTCGGGCAGGAGATGGGCCACAGGGGGTGTCTTAGCATGAGTGTATGAGTGTGTGTGTGTGTGTGTCCACCCATGTGTGTAACTAAGAACATGAGTGAGAGTACACATTGTGCACACAGATCGGTGTGTTTGTGTGTGTGTGTGTGTGTGTGTGTGTGTGTGTGTGTGTGCATGAGCATGCGTGGAGCGCATTACCAGGAGCCTTGATTGTTTTGGTCAAGTTTCTGTTTGGCTTGGATCTCTCCAGGATGGAATTTAGTTCCAGACAGTGTGTCCAGGCCAAGATCTGGGTGCTGCCTTCCTGTGCACCCGACTAGAGTCAGGTCCATCTGACTCTCACTGCCCAGGGCCGATCCCTTCTGCCTAGAAAGGCTTCTGGTACCCATAGAGGAGAGACCTGCGGGGGAGGGGGGCAGGGGCAGGTGATTTGGCGTGTCGCCCACCACCTGGCCCACTCCGCAGACCCACCCTGACCCCGGAAGCCAGCTTACATAGGGTACATGAACTTTCTGTGTATTACTGAGCAAAGCATGTCCCTTCTCTGGGCTTCATTTCCACTAGATCGGCCCAGGGTCCCAGAGTGGGTTAGTGAGCTAGTCACAGTCTTCCTGGGGCCACCTGGGGATAGACAAGTAGTTTATCTGAAAGGGGTATGTGCTCCCCAGACTCTCACCCCACCTCAGGTTGCGTGGGGTATTGAGCCACCCAGCCCCAAGGATCCGCAGGCAGCCCTCCCCCTAACCACCAGCCTGATCTTGGGATCTGGCAGTGGTAGCTCTCCAACCAGCTTCCCCTGCCAGGAGCTCTGTCCGCCCTCCTTGCCCTCCCAAAGAATGGTGGCGCCCACTCCGTGTCAGCCTGGCTGCAAGTGTCTGAGCTGCAGCTGATGGCCGAGTTCTCAAACACGTGCACTGTTCTCCCAGCTCTTTGGAGGGCGTGTGTTTAGCTCTCTCCACTCGGTGTTGTCTCTGTGTGAATCTCAAGCCTTCTGCCAGGGCCCTGCTCCCAGAAAAGGGAGGCCTCATTCCCAGCAGGACGCTTCCCCTCCCCCCTTCTCCCAGGCCCTGCAAACAGGTCTCTTCACACAGCTGCAGGCATCACAGCCTCATTTCCAGCCAGCACCGGCCCACATTTGCTCGTTTGTTCGGGGGTCTCAGGAGGCCTCCCTGGCCTTCCCTAGGCCCTGCCTCTCCGGTGTTCTCAGGGAGCCCCATGCCTCAGATTCTCCTTCCATGTTGGGGTCCCTCTGCAGCCCCCTTAGAGGCCCCCCAGCCTCCGGTTAGTCCCTGTCTGCTGGCAGCATCAGGTGTGAATAAAGGCAGTGTGAAGCCAAGCCTGGCTGAGACTGCTGCTTTATGAATTTGGGAAGCAGGAAGGAGGTAGGCCCCTAGGGCAGGGAAGACAGTGGCTGGTCTGGGGCCCAGGCAGGAATGCTGAGCAGACCCCAAGAGCCCCCTCAGCCCCATCTGGCTGAGAGCAGTTGCTGCCCCTGGCCCTCCCTGCCACTTTGTAGGATCCCCGGGTTGGGGAGATCTGGGGTCAATAAGGGCCTCAGTCAGTTCCAGCCCCCTTCAGAGGAGTATGGAGGTGGGGCCAGAATAAGGCATCTCTAGAGATGTCACATGGAGCCTCCAGGGATGTCACATGCTGCCAGCCCAGACAAGAGGCTGAAGCGGAGAGGGTGCCCCTCGGGGGAAAGTGGGGAGGCTGGTTTGTTGGAGGTTGGGACTCAGCCTTGGGCCAATCACTTGATCTCTTGGGGCCTCAGCTCTTGACCTCCAAAGGTCTCAGCCTGTCCAGGCAGGCCATCACGTCACTGTCACCGGGACCTTAATGGGACACTTATCAGTAGAGGGGAGGGGCAGCTGGGCAGCAGGCTTTGCGCACCATTAAGCCCCAGTGTCCCTACCTGCCCAGCAACTCATTTGCTCCCTTCCCTATCTGCAGGACACTGCCCCTCCAAACCCCTGGGGCATATTCACAGAAGGACCTCTTTAGACAGCTGAGCAGGCACAGGCCTGCTTGTGTGGGCCCTTCATAAGAAAACAGTAAAATAAATAAAAAGTAAGGGAAATTGATCCTTGAACAACATGGCGGGTAGGGGTGCTGACCCCCTACAGAGTCAAAAGTTCACATACAGCCTGGGATGCTGAGGACCCAGGTTCAAAACCCCGAGGCTGCTGGCTGAGTACAGGCTCGTCCAGCTTGAGTGCGGGGTCATTGACTTGAGTGTGGGATCATAGGACCCCATTGTTACTGGTTTAAGCAAGGGATCATTGCCTCGGCTGGAGCCTCCCAGTCAAGGCACATATGAGAAAGCAATCAATGAGTAACTAATATGCCACAACTATGAGTTGATGCTTCTCATCTCCCTTCCTGTCCCTTTCTCTCTCTCAAAACAAAAAATAATAAAAATCACATTCACCTTTTAACTCCCCTAAAACTCAAGTACAGTCAGTCTTTTATATCCTTGGGTTTTAGATCCATGGATCCAAACAATATTTTCAATCTGCAACTAAAAATCCACTGATGCGGAAGGCTAACTATGCTAATAGCTTACTGTTGACTAAAAGCCTAGCTGATAAATATCGATAGTGTTAATATATGAAGTACTATCTTTTTACAATAAAGTAAGCTAGAGAAAAGACAATGTTAAAATCAAAAGAAAGAGGAAATACATTAGCTGTATTTATTGGAAAAAGTCTACATAGAAGTAGATCTTTGCAGTTCAAACCCTTGTTCAAGAGTCAACATATGCCTGACCAGGCGGTGGCGCAGTGGATGGAGCGTCAGACTGGGATGCGGAGGACCCAGGTTCGAGACCCCGAGGTCGCCAGCTTGAGTGAGGGCTCATCTGGTTTGAGCAAAAATTCACCAGCTTGGACCCAAGGTCCTTGGCTCAAGCAAGGGGTTGCTCGGTCCACTGAAGGCCCGTGGTCAGGGCACATATGAGAGGGCAATCAATGAACAACTAAGGTGTCGCAATGCGCAACGAAAAACTGATGATTGATGCTTCTCATCTCTCTGTTCCTGTCTGTTTGTCCCTGTCTATCCCTCACTCTGACTCTCTCTCTGTCTCTGTAAAAAAAAAAAAAAAAGAGTCAACATATTTAGAATGGAAAAGAAATCACAGCAAATTATTAGAGGCTTAGGAGCTGATGCCCCTTCTGACAGAGGTCTCTGGGCAGTTCACTGGAAGTGTTTACCTAGAAATACTTCTTAATTGCCACCTGGCTGCACTCCATCTGGAAGACTAGACCAACAGTCCCTCTCAGTGTACCCCTGACCGGCCGCGGCAGTGTGAGGATGGCAAAGGAAAATGCAAGTTGTTGCTGCCGTCCACCTGCTGAGTCAGCAGCCTGGTGCTGGGACCCTTCAGGTGAGCAGAATCTCAGCTCCCAAGTGATATGGAGGGGCTTCTATTTCCTCCTGTTGGGTTGAAGTGTAGCATATGCACAACAGGCCAGCATACAGCTTGATGAATTTTTATAGTGACCCTCATGTAGCCACAACCCTCATGCAGGTTTTTCCATCATATGAGAGACACCCCTTGAAAACACCTGAAAACCTCAGGAAGGACTTGGCAAGGGTGTGTCCATGGGGATGCCTTTGGGGGCACGCGGCCCCAAACCCCAGCATACACTAACAAAACCCAAGGGAAGCGCTGCCTCTTGAGCCCCTGCCCCAGTGCAGGGTGACTCCCAGTGTGTGCTTCGGCCTGGCCCCTCGAGATTTCCCCCCAAGCCTCAGCCCATTCTCCCACCCTTCCACGGCCTTGCCTGACTTTCCTCCGCCTCTTCTCCCCCACACAGCCGCGAGCAAGAAGTTCCCCACTCCTGCACCCTGCCAGCTGCTTCTCAGCACCCCCCCTCCCAGGGAGGAGTCACAATCCTCCCGTCAAACTTGTCTGGGTCTAGAAACAGGTGTGAAGAGGTGCGACTCATCACACGATTTGGGGGAAAAGAGAACCTTCCAGGTGGGAGGTGGTCAGGGAAGGAGAAAGGGGAAGGGACCAGAGGCAGGCCCACTTGTCCATGAGCCTCGTACAAATTAGCCAGTAGTTCCTCTTCCTCTGGGCATGCGCAGTGCCTCACTGGGAGCCACTTGTCTTCTGGGCCAACCTGTGTGCCCCTACATCTGGGTCCTGACCAAGTGCATGGAGCCCTGGAGTTGGAGTCCCACAGACAGGGCGGCCGCCAGCCATGGACAAGGAGCTGGAGGGTGAGAACCCAGCTGTACTCAGCTCAGCAGCTCTAGGGAACACCCCACCCTGCCCTCACTTCCTCAGTGTGTGTGTGTGTGTGTGTGTGTGTCTGTGTGTGCACGCACGCGTGCCTGTACAGTGGGGGTTGGGAGCAGCACAAACCACAGAGGAAATGGGGAGAGTCAGCAGCTTCTGCCGGAAGGAGTGGAGGCTGCGGAGGGGAGAGAAGGGAAAGGAAGAAAAGGAGGAGCTTCCTGTCTGGGAAGGTCCCCTAAGAGGCCTTCCTCTGAGCCCCCATGGGGCCTAGATCCCAGAGCTGGTACCCGTCCCCATCCCCATCCCTGGGGTCCCTAAAAGGAGGGATGGGAACTGACACATTGAGAATTGGCTATGCGCTGGCCATTTGATTCTCTCAACAATCCTGTGATGAGGCCCAGTGAGGAAACTGAGGCACAGAGCAATGCAATGACATGCCAAGGTCACTAGTAAAGGGGCACGAAGGGAAGAATCTAATTCAACCTGCGAGCACCAAACCTGGGTCCTTCTCCTGCACCCTAAGGCTTGGGTGGCGGCAGAGGCCACCGTGGTGGGGTCTCCTCCCTGCCTACAAGTTAGTGTGTGATGACTCTTACATTAGACAGTTTGCTAAGGACCCCACTGAGTCCCAGGAGAGAGAAAGAAAAGACCACCGAGGCAGGCCCAGGACAGCCCCATCCAGGTCCCACATTTTGTGTGTCACTGAACACTTGTCGGTGTCCAGGGAGGGGCCCCAGGAAGGGACATTTGTTTGTCCATTTGCTCCAGAGCATCAGCTTCCTGGAGCAGGCCCGAGGCCCTAGGGAGCCCTTCTGTAGCCCTGTTTTCTCAAAACCCAACCTGCTGCTCTGCCCAGGCCTCGCTGGGCATCAGCTGTGCAGGCCAGCTGGAACCCGACCCCTGGCACCGGGCCTGGTCTCCATGGCAGCTGCGGCTTTATTACAGGGGCCTCCACCCAGCTTGGCGGACTTTCGACTTGAAGCAGGGAGGAAGGAAACCAAGAAGGCAGTCCTGGGAGCAGGGAGCCCAGGGGTGCAGCCCGAGGCCCCGAAATGGTAAGCGAGGGTCTTTGTCACCTGCTGGGCTGGCAGGACTGGAAGGCGGGGCGGCGTGTCCGTGGAGTCCCTCCCTGACTGTGTTCCTCTGTCTGCTGCAGGCCAAGTTTCTTTCCCAGGACCAAATTAACGGTAGGTTGGGTTTGCTCTTTAATTAGCAACTCATAGCATAATATGGGTCTCAAGCAATTTGCTCCGCTCAGTTTTTGTTGGTGAGAAAAGGGTGCTGGGTGGGGGAGGCTTGGGCCCCCCCATGGGGTAAAGGCCACTGCTACAGGCAAGGGGCTGTTCCGGGAAGGAGGGCGGAAGGCTCACGGGTGGAAATGTTGGTGTTACATCTGTCGGTGTGATTACAAGGGGGGTGGGGATAGGAGAGAGCGCTTGCTTGATTTTCCTCCAGAAACTGAGAGTTGGATATGGGAGGGTGGGGGAAAGGGGCGGAGAGAGAGACACAGGTAACTGGCTAGGGCGGAGGGCGCAGCAAGAGAAGGGGGCTTTGTACTTGGCTGCGGCGGAGGAAGAACCCAGGTCTGCACTCTCTCAGGCAGGACGCTTCTACTCTCGGGGCCTCAGTTGCCCCGTCTGTAAGGTGGGAGGTCTGTGAGGTCCTCTCTACCCTAATGCTAAGCCCAGTTTTGATATTAGGAGTACTTGTCTCCAAGTCCCCCCGCCTGCTGGGTCCCAAGTCCACTTCAGTTTCGCGCATGCCTAGTTCTGTTTCCACAAGGCCAAAGGGAACTGTGGGGTCACACAGAACTCAGGGGCACAGACCCGGACTAGGGGAGGCACAGCATAGCCCAGTAGGGCCCTGCGGGCTCTGGGGGTGGGCTTAGGGTTACCTGGGAAGGAGCTCCAGAATTCTGGCTACCCAGAGCTTGGTCTAGAAGGAACAGTGGGTTGGTGGGTTGCAGGCTCCAGGTGGGCAACTCCCCATAGACCCCTTGATATTCTCAGCCCAAAAGGAGGGCCAGAGCCAGGAGTTTTAAAGCAGAGGCCCAGGGCAGGGGCCTGGCATGCCCAGGTCTCAAAGCAAGACTGTAGAGTCTAGTGGTCAGCCTCCATGTCCCTCCACCCACATCTGGTTCTAAGGCTCACTGATGCTCGTTCTGGGGCCTCTGAAGCTCCCAAAAGAAAGAAGGCAAACTTCCCTTTGTATCCCCAGGTCTGACATCAAGAAAATGACCATGAATGTTTAGTGAATGAATGACAGGCTGAACAGGGGTGGCCTGCTGGAATAAGAACAGGAGCTTTGGAGGTTGCAGACCTGGGGTTCTAGTGCCTCTGAGCCTCAGTTTTCTCACCTGCGCAGTGGGAATAATGACACTATCTCCCCAGGCTGCTGTGAGCCAGGGACAGAGAGAATAATGTCAGTCATGCACCTGACGCCGGACCTGGTGCCACCTGGGTGTTAACCAGATGTGTGCTGGGCCAGTTTGCTCTAACTAGCATGAGCTGGCTGGCACCATTTTAGAAAGTTTGCAAGCTGATTGTTAAAATTGGCCACTATTAAATAGCGTAAGATCAAACAATGTTCCAACCCCTGCATTTGTATAAAAAAAAATTTAAAAGATGGCCCTATTGTAATCTGTAGTGCTAAAAATTTGGAAGAGTTTAATGGATTTAATTTGTACAAGGGTAAGAAATAGTAGTTTAATAGTAGATCACTTATCAGATTGAATAATAACACATTATTGAAAAGAAGTTGCATCATTGACATGCAACCTCACCTGTCAAATCAGTCCCCATGCCCACCCTCTAAGCAGAGGCTCTATCTGGGGAGCTTTTGATCAAGTCTGATGGTGGTCCCCTCCCAGGTCTTGAATCAGAATCTCTGTGGGAGGGGCCAGGGGTCTTCCCTAGCTGCCAGCTGGTCTCATTGTTTCTCCAGAGCTGGAAGTTGGGCAAAGAGGGGAAGGTGGGTCCCCTGCTCCACTGCTGTGAGACTGTGACCCTAGAGACCCTTAGTTCCTGTGGCCATTTCATCTCCAACAAGGGAAAAAGGGTTCAAAGAGAGCTTCAAGCCAGATCTAGTCAGAGCCCATAGGAACATCCTGGCAGCATCCCTTAAAGTCTTTAAGAACAGGACCAGGACCTGTGTCAGAGGGCAGCTTGAGACTTTGGCAGCCTGGAGGCAGGGGTCTGGAGCAGTGGACTCAGAAGTGCCCATAATTGTAATAATAATTGTCACCACATGTGAGAGCGACTGTTTGCCTGGCCTTCCCAGGGGAGGTTTCTGGTCCTCTCAGTAACCAGAGGCATTATTATCCCCCGTTATATTACCCCACATAAGTTGTCTTTGCAAAGGTCCCTGGTGTCTGGATGCCATGCTGTGGGCTCCTGGTCTCCCTGGACTGGCCCTAGAGGGCAGGGGAGCCTCCCTGTGGTCTGAGTCCATTGTAGGAGAGTAGAAAAGGGGGAGCAGAGGAAGGTAAAGGAAGGGAGGAGGAAGGGGGCAGGAGGAAGGCGAGTCAGAAGAGGCAGAGGATAGGGTTGCCAGAAAAAGAACAGAACACTCAGTTTAAAATTTTTTTCTTAATTGAGAAGTGGGGAGGTAGAGAGACAGACTCCTGCATGCACCTTGACCAGGATCCACCCGGCAAGCCCTCTATGGGGTGCTGCTCTGCCCATCTGGAGCCATTGCTCTGTTGCTCAGCAACCAAGCTATTTTAGCCCCTGAGGCGAGGCCATGGAGCCATCCTCAGCACCTGGGGCCAACTTGCTCCAACTAAGCCATGGCTGTGGGAGAGGAAGAGAGAGATAGAGAGGAGAGGGGGAGGGGTAGAGAAGCAGATGGTCGCTTCTCCTGTGTGCCCTGACTGGGAATCGAACCTTGGATATCCACACACTAGGCTGCTGCTCTACAACTGAGCCACTGGCCAGGGCCACTCAGTTAAACTTGAATGTCAGATAAACAACAAAAACTTTTTAGTATAGGTATATCTCATGCAAAAATTTGGGATTTACTTATACTAAAAATGTGTTCATTGTTTATTGTAAATTAAAATGAATGTGGGAGTCCTGTATTTTTATTTGTGATGGGAAGAGGGACAGAGGGAGTGGGCACAAAGAGGGGGAGGGAAGAGAAAGGGGGAGGATGGATATAGAGGGCAAGGGGTAGAGGGTGAAGGATTGCCCCTGATTCTCCCTTCTGGGCTGTGCACAGAGTACAAGGAATGCTTCTCCCTGTATGACAAGCAGCAGCGAGGGAAGATAAAAGCCACTGACCTCATGGTGGTGATGAGGTGCCTGGGGGCCAGCCCGACCCCTGGAGAGGTGCAGCGGCACCTGCAGACTCATAAGATAGGTGAGTGGGCTGGGCCAGGGCTGCTGGGTGGGCCCTGAGCCCTGCAGCTGCAGTCCTCGGGAGGGGCCCAGTAGGTGGGTGCAGATGGTGGAGGTGTGGACAGCAGAGGTCACCCACTGAGAACTGTGGAGACACTGGCCAGGCAGGCTGTGCATCGCACAGGCTTCCCTGAACCCTCACAGCCTCTGGTGACCCCTTCATCTGACCGAGGATCCTGGGATCTAAGCTGCCCAATAAGGTTATCACAGCTCTGCAGTCAAGGCAGTGCTAACAGTGATCCAAAATTGCTTTGACAGAACAATTTCCTTTTATTCAGTATTCACCAGGTGCTTAGCTCAAACAATCCTGTGAAAAAGGCACTGGCTTACAGGTAAAGATCAAGGTTCAGAGCCATTGGGTCACTCGTCCAAGTGCTTAAGCCAGTGGTGGAATCAGAGTTGGAATCCAGTTCTTCTGATTTCTAAAAACCATGCAATATGAGGTGAAACAAAAAGGTGGAAGAAAACCCAGCCAAACATCGCATCGCCCAGTGGTTCTCCCTGGATTATGAATGATTTTCTTTCCCTTTATTATTATTTCCTGTATTTTTGATAATGGGAGCATATAGGACTTTTATAACCAGAAACAAGTTGGGTGGTTTTTTTTTGTATTTTTCTGAAGTTGGAAACGGGGAGGCAGTCAGACAGACTCCCGCATGCGCCCGACCGGGATCCACCCGGCATGCCCACCAGGGGGCGATACTCTGCCCATCTGGGGCGTCGCTCTGCCGCAACCAGAGCCATTCTAGCACCTGAGGCAGAGGCCACAGAGCCATCCTCAGTTCCTGGGCCAACCTTGCTCCAATGGAGCCTTGGCTGCGGGAGGGGAAGAGAGAGACAGAGAGGAAGGAAAATGGGAGGGGTGGAGTGGAGAAGCAGATGGGCGCCCCTCCTGTGTGCCCTGGCCGGGAATCGAACCCGGGACTTCTGCACGCCAGGCTGACGCTCTACCACTGAGCCAACCAGCCAGGGCCAAAACAAGTTGGTTTTTAAAAAGAAAACAAGTGGTGTGTCGAAGGCTGGGTGGCGGTTTGCCTTGGTAGCTGGACACTGAGGAAGGCATGACTGGCCCAGAGAAAGGGGGTGGCCTGGAAAGACCACTTGCCCTGGAGCCCGTCTGGACCTCAGGTTCCTCGTCTCTCAGGTGGGTTCCCGCCATCTGCTGGGGTCCCTGGAGACCCTCTCAGACTGTGACAGCAGCAGCCCCGGGAGCCTGCCCAAGGGCGCCAGGCTGTGCCCAAGGCCGGCCGCAGAAGGCTGGGAGCCCAGTGATGCAGCACTCGGTGACTGAGACCCCGTTTCTACCTCCAAGGAGTAGTGGTTTCCTTTGGTTTCTGTCTCCTCCAAACAGGAAGCTGTGGTCAGGGAAGCTCCAATTTCCTGCAGATGGAGTCTGGCCAAGGCCCCGAGGCAGGCTCAGAGGATGGCAGTGAGGGGAAAGGCGAGCAGCCAGCCTGGGCGGGACTGGAGCTTGAGGCCCTAGGCAGGGTCACCTGTCCATCTTTGTGCACATGCAGTGGTGGCCACTAACCAGGGGTGGACATGTAGAGAGAAGCAGCTGAGAGAAGCACCCAGAAGGGAGCAGAGGAGGTGGTGCTCCATCCTGATCCTGCCACTGCTCTGTGAGGTGATTACCCATTCAGAGCTTCTGTCTCCTTTAGTGGGCAAAACGGGATGACAACAACCACAGTCCCTGAGGGATGCTGGGAGGATTAAATGAGGCCTATCTATGGTGGGAACTCAGTAGAAGGGGCTGAATCCTCTTCATCACGACCACTGCCGCCATCACGGTACTTCCTGAATTAGGTGGCCCTTGAGCTGGCCACAAAGGCTTGAGTGGGAGGAGAGCTGGCTTCCCCAGTGCAAGCCTTTCGCTCCCTGCTCACTCTGCTGTGTTTGGGTGTTTCCTAGACAGAAATGGAGAGCTGGATTTCTCCACCTTCCTGACTATTATGCACATGCAAATAAAACAAGAGGACCCAAAGAAAGAGATTCTTTTGGCCATGTTGATGACGGACAAGGAGAAGAAAGGCTACATTATGGCATCCGAGCTGCGGTCAAAACTCACGAAACTGGGGGAGAAGCTCACCCACAAGGAAGGTAATGGCCTGGTTCCCTCTCCCCCAACAGCGGGGGAGGGTTAGGGAGTGGGGGGGAGGACACTAAAGCTCAGTCCATGTCACCATGGATTGTACAGGCATTGCATTTCATGCATGCCCCAGAAGGCTGCAACTAGATGCCCGGGTAGGTGAGGCTGAGGACTGGAGCCCAGGGGAAGAGCCAGGGGACCGAGGATTACAGGGAGAAGTCCAACCGGGCCAAGGGCCGGCCTGTGGAAAATTAGCTAGGATCTACCAGGGCCTTACCCTGAGCTTAAGCTTTCACTGTGGTCTTTATTTAGAGTTGTGACAGCCCGAGGAGCACTAGTGCCCTTTATTGAGTGGTTTGCAGCGGCCCAGTGGGGAGTTGCACGTAGACCTGTTCGACACTCATTAGTCCCCCACGCCCAACTGTCTGTCTTCTGATGTTGCTGCTGATCCAGGTTTGCAAACTGAGATGCAGCTTTACTCCCTCTCCTCATAACCCAGCCAGCTCGACCAGCTCTTCCAGAGGGTGGTCTGTGGTCGCCTTTGCTGGGCTCTAGGAGGCGCTTGCCTCATACGTCCAGCAATCCAGCATGCCTTCCTGCCTCAGAGTGGGACAAGGGGCTGGGTCTTCAGGGAAAGCCCTTCGCATGTGGTCAAGGGTGACCCCAATGCTGAGTCTTGTGCCAACGTTCTTCCGGTCTGCCTGGCCAGTGCCTCAGTCCTGCCACAGCAGCCATTTTGTCACCACCAGCGTCCACACCCACCAGACCCAGAGGCCCGGATTTCTACTCAGGCTGCTGGGCTTGCTGGTGGTTGTGATGGGAGGGTTCAGCTAGGACACGGTAGAGGAAAAGAGGCTTCAATAACATCAGGCCTGTAGTCTTTGGTTAAATCACAACAAACCAATGGAGGTTGTGTTTGGAATTAGATTTGAATCCTGGTTTCTTAATCTCTCTCACTCTTCTCAGCATCCTTGTTGGAAAATGAGGTTACAATAGACAATCCCTCTAGTCCCTCCAAGAGCTAATATTCTATAAGGCAGACTGCTTAGATTGTATCTGCAGTCACAAAGGCGCAGCACAAAGCATTTAAAAATAGTGCTACAGAAGGCAGATCCAGCCCTCCCCAGCCCCCCCCCCCCCCAGGCTGCCAGCTATCACAATCTCATCTCTTATTGTGGCTGTTTTAATGTGAACAGGGCCAGGCTCTGAAGCTTGGCCAGCTGGGGCCTTAATTCTTCTTTTTTAAAGATTTTATTTATTGATTTTAGAGAAAGGGGAGAGAGAGAAAAGGGGGGAGGAGTGGGAAGCATCAACCTGTAGTACCTCGCATGTGCCTTGACCAGGCAAGCCTGAAGTTTTGAATCAGCAACTTCAGCATTCCAGGTCAACACTTTATCCTCTGTGTCACCACAGGTCAGGCTGGGGCCTTAGTTCTTTTTTTTTTTTTTTTCAGAGGAGGGAAGATAGTGAGACAGACTCTCGCATGTGCCCTGATAGGGATCCACCCGGTAACCCTATTTGGGGCTGATGCTTGAATCAACTGAGCTATTTTTAGCACCTGAGGCTGACATTTGGACCAACCAAGTTATCCTTATGGTGAGGCCTTAATTCTTATGGTTCATGATCTCTGTATCTCACGGGCCCCAAACGCATCCACATTTCTCTTTTGTTTAACCAGTCAAGAAACATTTCAAAGAAAATGTCAGTGTGTTCCCAACAAGCTAGGAGACCGATTTCCCTTCCTTTGGCTGGAGGAGGCAGGAAGGATGATCCTTTACTCTGGGTGACTGAAAGAATATCTTCAATTTTATTAAGAAGCATCCTTGGAGCAGCTGGAGAAGGCAGTCAGAGAGGACTCCCTTCTAAGGCCTGGGACAGGCTGACTTCAGCACCCTGGCTCTTTCTGGATTCAGAGTGAACCAGCACACTACCCAGCAGGCAGACCCTAGCACCTGGCTATCAGGTGGGGCCCCATTTCTGGACAGGAAGAGGCTCAGTGGTTGGTGCGGCACTGGTGTTGGACCTGTCCACTGGGATGGTTTGAACCAAGTGGCTGGTGGGCAGAAGCTTCTCCATGAAGATAATTTAGTCTCCTTCACATTCTAAACATATGCAGTACTTCTATCAGCTCAGGCACAGAGCACAGTAATTATATTTTAGTGGAATATAATTCCTGGTTAAGCAGGGAATCACAGGGTATTTTCCAATTGTCCAGAAATACGTGTTGGGGACATCTAGGGCCCAGGAAGGGGACAAAGGGCAGTGAGATGGTTTTTGCAAGAGGGTCAGGATTTTTCAAAGAGCCAGAGGTAGGTTGGCCCCAAGAGGCCACTGTGGAAAAATGTAAGCTGAAATGGCCCTTCTTGCCAAGATCTGGGACAAGCTAGTATTTTGTGCAAGGAATCCAGAACCAGAAGGAACAAGTAAATGAAGTGATTTTGGGGGGGGGGAGCAATGTCATAGACAACAATGGCAGTTTTGTACCCTTTCAGCTTTAGACACAGTTGAATTTATTCTCTCGTCCTGTCCCCAGCCCCCCAAAACACAAACTTTTTAAAAAAGGGGTGATGGTGGCAGACACCACTGGTTACCACGTCCTCTCCTGGGTGGGGCAGGCCACTTTGGAAGGGAAGGCAGGCAGACCAGGGCCAGGTGGCCCAGGATACAGCTGCTGCCGGGGATGCCTGTTTAGCTGGGAGAATGGGAGGGTAGGCTGTGAAGGTAAAACCCAGGCCAAAGGTTTCTGGAAATATAGATACAGGAAATAAAGGCCATTTTCTTAAAAAGAAAAAAACCACAAGGCGGGTTCAGCAACTGAAACCTCACTAGCCCCTGCAGAAAACCGGTGAACTCAGAATCGTATCAGTGGTTCCTAAGGGCTATGAGGTGGGTTGTCCTATTCTGTTTGCTGGCTTATTTCCTGATCTATGTGAACAGTGAACTGGACACACAGGGAAGACCTTTGGGGAGCCCCAGTCCCCAGAAACCTGATGTCCTATATAACATAGCAGTAAAACTGAACTGAAAAATTAATGTGATTTATTGCAGTGGATGAGCTTTTCAGGGAAGCAAATATCGAACCAAATGGCAAAGTAAAGTATGATGAATTTATCCACAAGATCGCCATTCCCGTGCGGGACTACTGAAGAGAAGGCAGCAGAGCCTCCCGGGCCTGGAAGATCAGATGAATGAATTTTTAAAAGGTGTTCCTTTCAGTCTAGGGAGACGGCACAGCATCAAGATGACATTACCTGACCATAGCAGAGGATAACTTAGCGATGAAAATAAATGAATTCGACTATGGTATTAGCATGCCTTTAATAAGAGATTTTAATTTTAAAAACTGCCAGTAGTCCAGCCCTTTGCAGCATGGAAGGGAGCCCATGGTTTGGAGTTGGGCCTGGGTTCCAATCCTGACTCTGCCCTTTCCCAGCCGCCTGACTCTGGGCAAATCATTTCACCCCTCAAAGCCTCAGGATCTTTGTTAAGTTAGATTCCTATTTCTTACCTCATGGAGCCTGTTGAAGATGGTCTGAGTTAATGACTTGAAAATGTCTTTGCCAACTTTGAGCACTGTGCAACTCTGAGTTACCATGGTAGTGCTGCTCCTAAGGGCAATCAACCAAAAGACTGGATTCTATATTTGGATGCTGGAACCATCCTCCACATTCCCAAGACAAAGCCAGTGCTAGCGGAGGAAGAGCAACAAGCAGAGCTAAAACAAAAACTAGAGCACCACAGGACCACTTACAAATTCTCATCCCCATCTCCACACACAGTGGCATGATTCAGGATATTCATTCCTAGACACAGAGCATAGCGGGAGACATGCACTGCAAAACAAGGCAGGCTCAGCTGCACAGTGGGAAGTGATCTACTGCACAGCCCCCACCAAGGAGACCGAAGGAAAGCAGATGTGGCACAGGTCTTGCAGAGCTTGGGAGGCCCTCTCTGATGACCCTGTCAGAATGTCCAGCTCACTCTTGGCTTGTTATCAGAGGTTCATGAGACTAGAATGGGTCTGCTCAAGTAAGTCCAGCTGATCACGGCTTCAAGCCATTTCCCCATGACTCATGGAAAGGAACAAGGGGAGGTAACAGGCTGTGGCCATGATACAGCAAGAGCTCTGGGACACAGCAGTCAGGGTACTGGCCCCATCGGAGCAATTCCAGGCCAAGCAGCTGAGTTATGTAGCCAGGAGGTGCCAGGCTGGCGCTGCCTGTGTGATCATCAAATTTGTGGATCCACTGGTAGTGTCAGAACTGCCCTTAAAAGGGTTGGAGTCACACTGGCATGTTGGAGGCTGGGAGACAGGGCAGAGCTCTAAGTACAGAGATTTTCGTCCTTATATGTATCAAAATTGGGCCCTCTGGGCTGTGGCTTTGTCTAATGGTGCTCAGTGGCTCAAGCAAAAGAAAACCAAACTGAGGGAGGTATGTCTTTTGGGAGGTGGTACTATACACAAATCTAAGAGCCAAGCACCAGGGAAACTGGGGGGACAAAGCAGTCAGTCTCAGTGCGACTATCTCACAACGCTGCGAGGCTGCAGACCAAGCTGAGGTCCTGAGAAAGATGATCTTTCATTTTCCCAACAATGTAATTGCCAATGGGAGTAGAAATTCCTAGGAGCTGTAGAGAAGGGTTTCGTGGAGGACAGGCAGTAAAGGGCCCAACCAACCACATGAACTTGTGAGCAGAAATTCACACTGTGGAGGGGCAGAACCTGGCTGAGGGCTCTGATGCTGTATGGTTTGGCAGGAGGACCGCTCCCACGACCCACGGAGAGGCCAGAGCCAATGAGGGGCCCAGGCACTTAAACTTCATTACCATCAAGGTCCATTCCTTCGAGGGCTGGTTAGATGTTGGCACCCCGTGGAGAAATGCTTTATCTCACTTTCAGGCAAGGTTCAAAGGTCCTAGCCCATCTCTTTTTAATTCATCATGGATGTTAGGAAGCAAATCCCGCATAGCCTATGTGAAATAACCAAGGATTAGACAGTATATACCTCTGAGTAAGGTGGGACATGGCAAAGAAGGCCTGGGTTGTATTAACTGAGGGTACCTTCCCTTAAAGCAGGCGTCCCAAAACAACGGCCCGCGGGCCGCATGTGGCCCCCTGAGGCCATTTATCCGGCCCCCCGCTGCACTCCCGGAAGGGGCACCTCTTTCATTGGTGGCGAGAGGAGCACTGTATGTGGCGGCCCTCCAATGGTCTGAGGGACAGTGAACTGGCCCCCTGTGTAAAAAGTCTGGGGACCTCTGCCTTAAAGCCTTTATGTCTTTATCACTGAATGGCCCCAGTATGGTTTTTTTTAATTTTAGAGAAAGTGACTTTAGAGAGAGAGGAAGAGTGAGAAAGGAACATCAATCTACCCCTCTATGTGCCCTGACTGGGGATTGAACCGGCAACCTGTGCTTCAGAACGATGCTCTAACCAACCAAGCGATCAGGCCAGGACCCTGGTGGGGTTTTTTATAAAAAAACTTTTATTAATTTCACTCACCTAACTGGAGTCTAAAGTATAGCTTGCTAAAAACACATTATGTGCCTGGAGTGGTCCTGAGAACGTGGGGCTCCTCTCCACTGACTCAGTGTCCCTAACTAAGGGTGTCCACTGACTAGAATTCTAAAATCCTGTGAGGTGTCTGATTTAAACCTCTATCCCAGGAAAGGCTTTTCCATCACCCCATGTTCAGGCATTATGCTCATTCCTGAAATTCCAGCTGGTTTACCCAGCACCTAGTATTGTTTACAAAAAAGGCGACTCTGCTCATAGCTCTCAAAAATTGCAGATTATTAAACAGATTTAAAACTAAACAGATGCTGTGGTTCATTACAAAGCTAGTCATATTTCAACAAGAAAGGGGAAGGATGGCTGTACATTCATTACTTACCTCAAAGCATGTTGCAAAAGAATTACTTGTCATGCTTTGAAATCTCTGGATGAAAGGTGCTTTGGAAGCACAAAGCGTATCGCTTTTCTCATAGCGACTGTCCCCTTGTATACCCAGCAGTGTAGTTTACAGAAGACAAATTAACTGAAGGCTTTTCTTTTATTACATCTAAAGAGCTCTACATAAACAGGTAACATTCAATAGGTAAACAATTTTTTTCCAATGCATGTAATAAATATCTTCACTTGGTACTTTTATACAAACTGACATTGGTCTACTATACACTTTTAAAAGCCATTTTACTGGTTTGGCATGCGGTATGGAAATTCTAAGAGAGAAAGTCTTAAGGCAATGAATCACAGATTTAAGTTTATGGAATTTATGGTAACTTTTATATCTGTTTATATACATTTTCCCCTTTGTTAATTAAACAATTAACAGCAGCACACTCTGGGACCATCAGCTATTCTCCCTCCCGCTTTCTGAAATCGAAGCTTTGTGGTTTGTTTTTTTAAGTTAAAAAACAAAAACAAAAACAGAATTCAACATATATTGATAAAAAAAACTTACTAAAATAATTTCAAATGTGCTCTAAAGTCCTGAAGTGTTTTATAGATTGAAAACTGGAACTGTTTAAAAAGAATGTTCCTTCAACAATTAGAAATTAAAATAGGGATATATTTTCATTCCGTTTCAGACATTTGACTCAAAGAAAAATCTACCAAGATATCACATTCTTCAGAAGCTTAAGTGACTATTTCCTAAGTTGATAATGATACAGAATTGTGATGTCTAAATTAATATAGTAGAAAAACTTTAATGTTCAAAATAAATTAGTCAACCAAGTGTGGCATGGTTAAAGGTCAGATTGTTTGAAAAAGATGTGTCCAATAATGCCCACAAAATAACTAAAAGCCACTTCAACCCTGCTAGTCAAATAGCTATTTTAGCAAACCTGTGTGATACACACACAGTACTGTACAGAAACACAGACATACGCACACCAATTATGAGAGGCCAAGGCAAGAGGGATGGCGACAACCTGCCTGAAGAGTCTGAGAATCACTGTCCACAAACAGCATGTCACTGTTGTCACGGGGGAGGGGGGGACCTTGGGCTAAGGAATAAAGAGATAAAACGACTATGTGCTTCCAAAAAAACTTAGAAGATAAAGATGCAGTGCACGACTACTAATCATTACTACAGATCATGAAAGTCTAATAATATTGGCCATGAGAACAACAGAATAATGGCTACTACTAATGCCAACATTCTGAAAAGTCAACAAATAAAGGGAACAAACTCAGAGTAGAATGGACTAAAATAAAGAGACAAATGAATGGTTAGTTTCTCCTGGGGAAATAAGACCAAAGCTACTAGCTAGACATTTGTTTCTCCCTATGACCTATGCTTCCCGTGGGTTGGTAGAATGCAGGACACTGAGGGGAAATTAACCCTCTCTGAAACTGGGCTGAACAAAGTAGAGGGATGGGTTTCCAACTGGATCATTCAAAGGGTTTGTAATTCAGCATCAACACAAAGTTATTGATCAGAATTCTGAGACCACTAACAATGTCAGGAAAAAAACAAAAACCAGAAATTGAAAAGACTATTCATTGTTATCTTAGGTAGTTGAATTAATAGAAATGTTTCCTATTGCAATGTGAAATAAGAAGTTACTCCCCATAATTTAAGTAATTTCTGTCCCAAATTTAGACACAAATTATGATACCACTACATATTAGCCTAGGTTAATATGGCAGTGAGAGTTCTTAAAAGTATTTACTCACCATAACACTAGATTCATTAAAAAAACTGTTTCCTGTTTTAACCAATAAGTCTTTTTTTATTGTGAATTTAGTGACTAACTCAGCCATATGTGTGGAATACACATGCGTCAGGGAAGACTATGGAACTCACTTGTCTGTCTCTCTCACACACACACGCACACACCTGTCTATAAATACATATATACACACACACATATACATATCAACACCAACTTGTTTTTCAAAATTCAAGTCAACAATTTAGTGGCAGAGAGATGCTGTAAGAAACATTATTTTTAGATGCCACATAGCCATGTGAACCATTAATTTTATCATATAACCAAAGATACAGCCATCTTGAAGTCTACCCGGATTATAGTAGGTCATTTTGTTACCACTGTAAGGTTTCAAATGACAATTTTATACACAAAGGTTGTCCTTCATCAACTCTGAGAACGTTAACAATTGTAATACAAAAACCCAGTCTTTTGGAAAACTGGTGATCGTTATTGCCCCTTCTTTATCTTTTGTGTTAAAACCTGCTAAACCTCTCAATCAAGCTAAAAAGAATTTCCCATACTTTCAGTTATTAACTTGAGAATGCAATCCCTTCTCTGATGAAGATTTTGGAACACAGGAGAGCCACTTTTCCTTCCCTCCAACCCTCATCTCCTGGTAAACAGTTCTCAATATATTTACATGTTCCATTATTAATTAGATCAGACTGATCTATGAATTCTGAAAAAGAAATTGACTTTCCTATGTCATGCTCGTCTTTAAAAGATAAAGAAAAAAATTAAACAAGTAAGATAGCTAAGAAAATAAGTACACTCAGAACCATTTACCAGAGAGTAAAATGAGTAAGAATCAAGCTCATTTGGAATTCCAGCTGTTGATCAGATAGCAGATCTCTACAGACTGACATGTGTGGTACACTGTATTTTCTGAACAGAATATACTTTTAGGATAATTGACTTTCTTCTTCTTTTTTGAGGTGATGTAACCTTACCTCAGTCAGCTGCACAAGGCACCCAACAGGGCTTCCTAAGCTATTTTTACTTCCTACTTTGGTATGAAGATCTTACATGAAAACTTGTTACCCTGTGGCTAAAAAAGCAGGTGTTCACAGACTTGGTTTAAGTACTTAATACTGGCAATCCAGATTTAGAATAAAGAACTAGACTAAAGTGTATTATTCACAGGTCTGCTAAGCCTACTCCTTACCCAGACAGCTTTACTCCAATCTCTAGAAACATATTCTCAGGGTATCTAGCAAATAAGAGAATCTGTGATGGAATAAGGTAAAACATGCAATTGGGATAGGCAATAAAGATGCTCCTACATGAGTTCAAGACCTTCAAAGCACTTTGAAAAAAGCAGGCAACTGTTATCAACTGAATGCAAACTTGGGAGAAGGAACAGTAACGACGAAAGAATACAGACACACACACCGAACACACACACCCACGAGCTATGTCCTGAAAATACACAGGGAATGCAGTGGGATAGATGAGATTTATAACTTAAGGCTGGATAAAGTATGCACACACACAAACAGAATCCAAGTCTGTCATTTTTAGAAAATGGAAATTAAAACTATCCCCTTAGCCCCTCCCACAACAAAGAAAAGCCCACAATTTAAAACTTCATACATGCAATTCCTTTTCTGTTATTGCAAATAAAATAATGCCATTGAAGTAAAATAAAACCAAAACCATAGGACAAATGGTGAAAAAAATCTTCAGAATCCAGAAAAATTGAACTGAAGGTGGTTTGTGGGTACTTGTTTTTTTGTCTTTTTTTTCCTTTTCTTTCCTTTTTTTTGGTTTATTTTTTTTACAAGTGTTTTATCAGACAGGCAGTCTTAGATTTATATACAAAAGTAAAACTGAAAATATAGTTTTGTTCTCTGTACATTTCTTTTAATTTTTTTTCCCTAAAAAAAGGAAAAAAAACACACGCTTGTGTACTTTTCTAAACAGAATAAGGTAGAACATAGCACAAAGTTCTTTTCTTTCTGCCAAGTCCATTTAATCTGGGGTGTGGATGAGAGCAGCAGAGCCCAGGAAATCAGTCCAATGAAATAATGTCTGGTATGATGCCAAAAATGGACGCTGTGTCCGTGCTGCTCCTGTTTGCGACGGCGTGGCTATGGCTCTCCCTTAGGCTGTTGGAGGACACGAGGCTGCTGTTACTGCCACTACTGCTTCCATTGGTGGTTGGCAGAGAAGTACTGCCTCCTGCACTTAACTGATCGAGAAACATCTGTGAGGAGGTATACGGAAAAAACCGAGACGAGTGTAAGAGGTCTTGATCATCTGAAACTGCTGCGGCTGCAGCGGCCAGGAGGGAGGTGCTGTAATGCTAGGCGGGGAAAGACACGAAGGTCAGTTACACTTATACACCATAAGCTTTCTTCTCAGCAGAACAGTCCTAGCTTTAACATATTCTGAGGATCAGGTGTTTCTGAAATATTTAATGAAACATTTTGCAAAATCAAATGGCCTTATGAGATAACATTATTGATCCTAAGAGACATTTTTGAACCTGAAACATAAAAATGTTTTTATTTTTTGTTTTAATTTGTATTGCAACCATTTTTCAAAATTCTATTTCTAAATTGGCATCTGCTTAGAAGAAGCCGAAGAGGACAGTCTACCCTGTTTCTCTTATGGAGACATCTGGCCAAGAATTTCTCAGTCAACATGATTCACTGCCACGTTTCTTTCTATAACAGAACTGGAAACCACCAAATAGATACTATTATTGCTATAAACTCAGGCACAGACCTCACAAAGGGATTTTCATCTAAATTCTCAAAACCCTAACAATACAGGAGTGGGTATGACAGCTCTGAACTTTCTAAGGAAATTTCTTTCACTTGGCTACATGCTATACTTTTAAACATTTTAATATAAAACAATAGCAGTATTTGTTTTCATACAACATACCTGATTGTCTCCTGATAAGAAAGGAAAGAAATCTAATCCTGTGGGAGAAAAAAAATTATTTCAATTTTAAAAAACAAAACCAAAAAACTCTCCTAATTCCCCAATACTTCAAAAACAAATACAAATCTTAATTGCTAATTCTAATTCACTTAGAATCTTATTTAAACATGAAGAGTTGGGCTGAATGTTTTACATCCCTCCCATCTCGAGACTCGAAGCCTGAAGTCCAAGCTTTAGCCATGACTTATCCTCGCTGTGCTTTATTCTGTGGGACTTGGGCCACTGCTGCTGTTATCTAGCAGTGACCCCTTACACTGACCATCACTTTTCACCAAATGCCCTCACTGACTACTCTTCAGTAAGTTTCAATCTCCCCATGAGGCACCCAGGAGGTCTGTAAGGATTGCTGCCCTCATTTTTGTGAATGAGAAAGTCTGAAGTTGGGAGAAGTTAAGCAAGTCGGAGCATAGATTTTCTTTCTCTTTCTCAAATCTGCTCCCTTGCCGCTATCTACCAGACTCTGACCCAGAGTCTCCAGGGGTATGATGGGGGGTGCCTACTAAAGAGGTGCACCTCTGGTCCCTGGCTGCCACGGGGTCATCACAAGCCCGCCCCTTCCAAGTCACATGCTTGCCCAGACTGCCCAACGAGTACAACAAAGAAAAACGACCTCGTTATGAAATGTAAACTTGGGGAAAAGTGCAAGCAAATATAGATTTTAAAAAATGACAGCAATATAAGTCCTTTGGGGACCCACATACTGACTATACTAGAATACTACGGAGACCTGCAGTAGGCTAAGTGAAAAACAGGGCTGCCCTTTGCTGTAAGAGTAGCCACTAACCACATGGTATGGCTATTAAATATACTAATATTAAATAAAACAGAAATTCAGTTCTTCAGTCATACTAGCCACCTTCCAAATGCCCAGTAACCGTGTGGCTAGGATCTACCGCACTGGGCAGTAGTACAACACTTCTCTCAGTGCAGGAAGTTCTGTGGGATGAAGCGGAAATAGGGTTTTCATTACAATCACTAAGAATCCACTAAACTACATCAGCTCCCAAGAATCCTTGCTAGTGGCCTGAGTTTTGCTGATGGGAGGGATAAAGGGAAGCTCCCACTTTGTGTTTTTGTAGTAAATTTTCTACAATGAATCTATACAGCTTTTTGTAATATAAAAGAAAAATGTTCTTAATTATATGACTAATACATAAATTATTAAATTATGAAGATATATGAGAACAGTAATTTTTTGTTAATGTAAATGATTATGAACAAAATACATTGTACAAATGAGTATAATGACACTTCAAACTACTTTAACTGGAACAAAAATGAAAACCTTGCATTGTCTCAATTCTGCATTATCTAAAAGATAATACAACATAGTTACCCACAATGCCTCTTGCATCATTCCCTGGACTCAAGGATCAAAAAATAATTTAATAAATATCAAAATTCTAGTCAGCATATAAGAAGTCATCCAAAAACAACTTGTAGACTACTTTGAAGTTACCAAACCTAACGATCACTGCATCGGCTTCACCACTGTGCCACAACACTGGCTGCTGATGAGAGCACCAACAAGGAACTGGGTTTGTATTTATGAACAGCTCCACAGGTCCAACGGCGTTTTCCCAACATTTTTATTCTTTCTTACATGTACCCAGAAGAAGACTATATAAATCAAAGGCATTCGTAATGCAATGTGACAGTATAGAAGAACCAGTGACTCACCTTGTAAGTCGTAAGGCATGGGTGTCATGTGGAAAGGATGCCTGTAGTCTTGGATGAGGGATGTGTTAATGTAGCTTGTGTCTACAGCAGGGAGGCTTGGGGTGCGGGATACAGGAGATGCTTGATGTGGAAGACTTAAAATACTAGAAAAGGAAAGGTTAGCATAATTTTCATGAGTCATTTGAACTTTTAAGTTTAACAAACAAAGGGGCTACATCTCACAATGAGTTCTAGCTTTTATGCTAGAAATAAAAACAAAAGAAAAGCAATATATAAGTTAGACTGTTATATATAATTACAGTTGTTCCTTGGTATCCACAAGGGATCGATTGGTTCCAGGGGAATGCTCAAGCGCTTTAGTTGGCTCTCCATATCCACAGGTCCCGCATCCGTGAATTCAACCAACCAGACTGTGGATGCGGAACCTGCAATACAGAGGGCTGACTGTATTAGGAAATAGTCTGTATACTTGATAGCCCTTTGTAGAGATTACTGGGAGAAACGAATGGCTGCAGTGGTATCCAATATTCATAAATCATATGCTGTCTTAGGACCATCATCACTTTCAGAACGGAGGGGGAAGGCATGGTGGAGTTACTTCAACGGGCTATGAGTGAAAGGTATTTACAGTAGAGGAGATTCTGAAACCTTTTAAAAATTAACGCTGGAGTGCTGACTAGTAAAAAGCATACTTAAGTCCTTGCACAAAAAATACATACAGACAAGACTGGGGGATGTAGCAATCTGAGCAGTGAAGAGTTAACAACTGCCCTAAGTTTTGTAAGCTTTATGGGAACAAAAACTAGACACTATTTATCTTGGTATATCCAGTGCCTGGCACAGTCACCAGCACAGTATATACTATATAAAACACCTGCTGAATGAACAAAGACAGCAAGACAAGGAAAAGAGATGTTCCAAGATGAATAGGTGTGGTGAGTTTTTAAAGGGAGAACAGTATTAAATGGAAAAAGGAAAAAGAACAAAAAGTAGGATTCTGAAATAAGAATAAAATGTTTAAGTAGTTGAATAGTCAAATAAGTTTTTCTTAGCAAAAATTGGGTAAAAAAACAGAAAGGAGGGAAAAAGAAGAATTGAGATAATTTTTTTCTTTTTATTAAATATATTAGGGAGCACTAGGTAACAAAATTATACAGGTATCAGGTGCACAACTGCACAGTACATCAGCTGTACACTGTATTGTGTGTCCATGCCCCCCCCAGGCAAGTCTCCTTCATCACTATCCCCCTATACACTCCTAAATCCCCAACAATCACCATGGTAGTCTTTGTGAGTTTTTTCTTTCTTCCCTTTTGCTTAACACTGCCACTCTCAGAACTGAAATGATTCTGAAAAAAGAAAGAATTCTAACTGCCCTGAGTGCAAACACAAGGATCATATTAGGGGGCCAATAGGTGCATATATAAATTATAGGGGGGGAAAAGGCATAAAGAGACTATCATTTGCTCTTAAAACTTCCTGTAAAGTATGTGGGGTGTGGAGATGCAATTTCAATGGTACAGAATATTTCAAAATATGCTAGGGTTGGATTTCCAGGAATGGAGTTCTAGTTATGACCACCTACCACATGAATAGGACAGAAGCATAAAATACACTTTCACCTGTTCATAAAAAAATGTTCCATTTAATGGAAACAATTAAACCTCTTACATCTATAAAAAGTACCAGTTTCCACTAGCTGTCTCCTCTGACAATGCCTAAGGGATCACAAGAAAGAAGAAGGCAGATGAAATGCTAGGCTTTGAAAATCTCTTGGTATACCAAATAGCAAAGGAAATTTCTGGATGAATACCAAACACTCACTAGCTGAAGACAGCCAAGTGTGGTATATTTACTGTTTTTCCCCCCTCTAATTCCTGCCTGGCTCCTTTTCTTTCAATTTTGTGATAACATTCTGAAATGCATTCCCCTCTCTATAAAACACAATAACAAATGAAATGTGCTGGCTTTAGGCTTCTATTTACTGGCTAGTAATTATTGCTAAATGGCCACTAGCGTTGAATATGATATTATTCTCACAATGTCATAAACTTTCAGGTTGCTTGTTTTATCTTGAAAATAGAGAAAGATCTAGCATTGGAAAATACTATGTCTGGGTTCAATTATGCACTGGGAAGCTCAGTTAATGCATCTAACGTAATTTTCTAAATATAATAAACAAAGCTATTTTTGAAGAAACAGCAAAGTAAATATTCAAAAAAATATTAGCTTTCTAAATACTCAAAAAAGTTTCCTTTAAGGAAAAAAATATATTCAGACAATAAAATTATTGTATAAGTTTCCATATAATCAGAGATAAAAAATGTTCATAAAATAGGGTTTAAAATAGTGTTTAAATACTCATTTTATTTAAACTAATGATGCTTTTTTTTTTCTTCTGAAGTTGGAAACGGGGAGGCAGGCAGACAGACTCCCGCATGCGCCTGGCTAGGATCCACCCAGCATGCCCACCAGGGGGCGATGCTCTGCCCATCTAGGGGGTTGCTCTGTTGCCTAGCGCCTGAGGCAGAGGCCATAGAGTCATCCTCAGCGCCCGGGCCAACTTTGCTCCAATGGAGCCTCGGCTCTGGGAGGGGAAGAGAGAGACAGAGAGGAAGGAGAAGGGGAGGGGTGGAGAAGCAAATGGGCGCTTCTCCTGTGTGCCCTGGTCGGGAATCAAACCCGGGACTCCTGCATGCCAGGCCAACACTCTACCACTGAGCCAACCGGCCAGGGCCTAATAATACTGCTTTTAATGTCTTTATTTCTGTCTATATGCTGAGGTAAGCTACTCTAGAGTGAAAATATCAACCTATGTTATGCTTAATTTATGAAGATTTCTGAAATAGTAAACATCCTCTAACAAATGAGGAGCTACATTTATGATGATTATACTTTTACTGTTACAACTTTATCTTTCAAGTAACTACAAATATATTCAAATAGAAGATAATTTTATCTTATCAAATAATACCAAACCTGAAAATAAACTGACTCCAAGCACAGAAAAAACTGCTCTTGATCAGGTGTTAACTTCTGTCTTAAACCCTGAAATATGCAACAATGCCTTCTGGGGATTTTCCTTCTTTCACTTACATTCTTTCTTCAGGCACTACTATTTGTTGGAAGGAGATTTTTTTAGTTAAAACAGGCTATGCAATTCTCCTGATATACTGTATATTCAACAGGGGGCACGTCTATTTATAACCTTTAGTGAGCTACAACTGTGCTTTAGGCAAAGCATGAAGTCTTTTTGCTGAGAATCCCCAATGTGTCTCAAGTACAACTAGTTAACTATTTGTCTTACTATCTTCTACAAAATCTTAAACCCTTTAAGGTTAGGACTGTACTTACTCATTTTATTATCACGCACGTTTACTCAGCACAGGGTGTCTTACATAAAGTAGGTAACAGTATTGCATGAACTGAACTGAAGCACAACCAAAGGTAATTCAGTTTTGAAGTCTTAGACTTCTTTCATTGCCAGCCTTAACATTCTGAGGCAGATTGAAAGCATTTATCATGTCTTCCTTGCTCTGCTTTCTTCTTGAAAAATCCTAGTTAGGGTTAGATTTAGAGCATACACTTTCCAGATTGAGTAAATGTTCTAAATCCTATGGCCCTGGCCAGGTAGCTCAGCTGGTTAGAGCATCATCCTGATACGCCTAGGTTGAGGGTTCAATCTCTGGTTGGGGCACACACAAGAATCAACCAATGCATGCATATATAAGTGGAACAACAAACCAATGTCTCTCTCCCTTCCTCCTTCTCTCACTCTCTCTCTCAAAATAACAAAAAATCCTCTGAGCAGCAAAAGAATCACTTGGAAACTTATTTATCAATATAAAATGTCTCAGTCCCTATACCTAAATCAGACATGGGGAGGGCATGGAAGCAATGTGTGTTTTAATAAGCACTCTAGGTCAGTGGTCCCCAAACTTTTTTGGGCCACAGACCAGTTTAATGTCAGAAAATATTTTCATGGACCGGCCTTTAGGGTGGGGCGGATAAATGTATCACGTGACCGAGACAAGCCTCAAGAGTGAGTCTTAGACGAATGTAACAGAGGGAATCTGGTCATTTTTAAAAAATAAAACATCGTTCAGACTTAAATATAAATAAAACGAAAATAATGTAAGTTATTTATTCTTTCTCTGTGGACTGGTACCAAATGGCCCATGGACCGGTACTGGTCCACGGCCCGGGGGTTGGGGACCACTGCTTTAGGTGACTCTGAAGTTTGAGAATCACTGTACTAGGCCCATTTTTTGTTATGATGAATACTATATCCAAATGATACCTTAAATGCATTATCCCAACCCCTTAAGAATATCACACATCTGGGAAAAATTCAACTTATTTTTTGATTGCTAAGGTAAGTTTTTCAATAATGTATAATCATTTTATTTGGCAAATCTTTTAGTCCTATTTGCAAAACTTTTACAATGACCTTTTTAAAGGTCTCAGCACTTACCCCTTATTATTTAGTGGTGATGTGGGAGATAGGGAAGGACAGGTCCTCTTGGCAGATGGCTCCTCCTCCTCTTCATCAGATGAACTGTCTATGGTTAGGTCAATCACCTCAACTTTCTTATTTTTATTTGAGGACTGGTGGTGAGAAGCTACCTGATGATCCAGTGTGGAGCTCAAGCATCCTGTGTGGAAAAGATTAAAACACAAGGCAAAAAAACCCCTATAACATCATTTTCCCCCCCAGTGTGCTTTTAAATTAATTTATCAGTTACAGTAGACTTACAATATTGCTGGGGTCAGAGAGTAGAAAACCAATAGTGGTTCTCCCTAAACTTAAAATTACTATTTCTTATTGGTTTTTAGAGATTTTTTTTTCTTTCTTTATAAAAAACAATTCTGGCCCTGGCCAGTGGCTCAGTGGATAAAGCATTGGCCCAGCATATGGACATCCTGGGTTCGATTCCCAATCAGGGCACACAAGAGAAGCAACCATCTGCTTCTCTCCCCCTTCTCCTTCCGTAACCAGTGGCTCAAATGGTTCAAGCTCAAGCACCAAGCACTGAGAATAGCTCAGTTGGTCCGAGCATTGGCCTCAGGTGCTGACAGCTTAGTTGACTGATTTGAAGATTGGCCCCAGATGGGGGTTGCTGGGTAGATCCCAGTTGGGGAGCATGTGGGAATCTGTATATCTCACCTCCTGTCACTTAGAAAACGGGGAGGAAAAAGAAAAACAATTCTGAACCAGGACAATCAAAATGTACATCCACTTCAGGATAAAAGCAGTTTGAGAGCAAAGACTATATATTACATATGTTTACCTGTATAGTGCCTGATATACTTAAGAAATGTTATGGTAACAGTTTTTAAAAGTCATAGCCTCTCTCCAGCAAAAACATATTAAAAGCCAGGGGAAAAAAATGTAAATAAAAGAATGTTCATGAATCTGTACCAAATCTGTTAAAAATTTAAAAGGATACCATTTCAAAAGCATGACTTTACAAAGACTTATTATATTATGTTACTTTGAAATCTTATACCACAAAATTTCAAAATCAAGTTTAAAAGCTTTACTATTTCTGAACATTTAATCAATAACTTAATAAGAGTTATTGAGCTATCCATAAATTGATGTTTTTTATAAAACTTGAGCATTTTAATATTAAAAACCAAGGCCTTACAACAGCAGGAAGACTGCCCTGCCCTTTGGAAAACCAACACTCACCATCCACTCCATTGTAAGAGGAAGAGACTTCCTGTACTTCCTTTTTTGATCTCATAGGCGCCCAAGAGCCATCTTCCTTAAACTGTATTTCATCACAATCTGTACAGTATTTTAGGATTTCCATAAACAAGCTGTAAAAAACAATTTGTCCTTTGAAAATCACATTTTAAATGAAGATTAGAATTATTACCGTTCAAAAAACATTCAGACCCTCTATGTTTTGTACAAGTATAAATGAGGAAAAACGTGGGCCAAATAAGTTATATCTGTTCTCAAAATCTAGGGCTAAAAAGAAAATAGTTATTTAAAGTATGGTACCTTTATGCAAGGAAATACTCTGTAACTATGAAAAATGAGGATTCTAAACATTTTAAAAAAGATTTTATTGATTTGAGAGAGAGAGAGAGAGAGAGAGAGAAAGTGATAGGGGACAAGCAGGAAGCATCAACTACAATAGTAGTTATTCTCGTATGTGCCTTGACTGGACAAGCCTGGGGTTTCAAATGGGTGTCCTCCGCAGTCCAGGTCAGGCTAAACTTTTATTTTTAACATGGGAAAAGTGGAAAGAGGCCAAGAAAATAAAACCCTACATTTAAAAAATAAAATTCTGTGTGTGTTACACAAATAAGTTAGTTCTGAGTGGTAATACTCCAGATATTTTTTTCTTTATACCTTTTTTACATTGTCCAAATTGCCTTTAATAAGTACATCTTATTTAATATACTAAAGCAATACAAAAACATGTATTGAACGTTAAGTCTCCTGATAAATATCATGCAGATATTTAAAAAAAATGAGAATTGTAAACAACGAGTATGTGTGTGTGTGTATATATCTGTCACTAATATATATATTTAGTGATAGAGAGAGTCAGAGAGAGGGACAGATAGGGAAAGACAGGAAGGGAGAGAGATGAGAAGCATCAATTCTTTGATGTGGCACCTTAGTTGTTCTCATATGTATGTGCCTTAACTGGGGGGGACAACAGACCGAGTGACCCCTTGCTCAAGCCAGCGACCTTGGGTCCAAGCTGCTGAGCTTTGCTCAAACCAGATGAACTCACGTTCAAGCTGGCGACCTCACGGTCTCGAACCTGGGTCCTCCGCATCCCAGTCCAATGCTCTATCCACTGCACCACCGTCTGGGTCAGGTGTAAAATTTTTTTAATGTTTATTTTATTGATTTTAGAGGAAGGAGGGGAGCAAGAGCAAGAGAGAGACAGGCACACTGTCTGTTCCTGTATGTGCCCTGACTGGGGATCGAACTGGCAACCTCTGTCCTTCAGGATGATGCTCCAAACACCCAAGCTATCTGGCCAGGGCAAAATGTGTAAAATTAATGGTCAAATTCTTAGGTTATAATGTCAAATGAAACTGGATAAAAAAAATTAATGACAGGCCCTAGCTGGTTAGAGCATTGTCCTGAAACAATAAGGTTGTGTGTTCGATCCCCAGTCAGGGCACTTACGGGAGGCAACCAATGAGTGTACAACTAAGTGGAACAACAAATGAATGCTTCTCTTTCTCTCCCTTCCTCCCCTGTCTCTTCCTCTCTCTGTCTCTCTAAAAATCAATCAAAAAATATTAATACTGTACAATCACAACTGTGAAAATAACATACCACAAAATATTTTAATTTTCCAATTTTTCTTTAAGTGCGTGTATATATGTATATGGCTTTAAGAATAACAAAGAAATATCTCGATGGGGGGATCTAAATATAATATACAGTTGGTAGAATATTATTATTCAATTCAGATTTATTAGTGATCATTGTTATCTATGGAAAATTAAACATAAACATTAAATTATAAGTTTACTTCTCTCTAGGATTGATCTAATATCTTTCAAGCTCTGGGATACCCTTGTATTACTAAATGGATTCCATTCCTCATGTTACACCTTCAGACTCCTAGGTCTCCTTAAATACTATAGATAAAGTTGCCTTACGTGTATTGCTAGAGTATTCAGGAAATATCAAGATTCTCTTTTTCACAATTTCTTTTTGTTCACTGGAAAAAAAAGAGGCTAGAGAATAGGGAAAAATTTAGAGGAACATTCCAAGATGTCTGGTAGGGCAGATAAAACATGGAGTATTGAAAAAATAAATTTTTATGATGCTGAAGGGGGACCAGAAAGACAAAGACATGTATTTCAGAGGAGATAGAAAAATAAAGTAAGCTGCTATTCATTCAGCATGTTGATCAGTTTTAGGAGCCCTTACAGGAGGGAAAAGGATGTGAAATATCTCCCAAACAGGCTAACTTCTAAGAAGCTCAATTTTTGGCGAGCTTACATTAACCACAGTTTCACAGTTTTTTCATTCTTTCTTTCTTTTTTTTTTCTGAAGCCAGAAATGGGGAGAGACAGTCAGACAGACTCCCGCATGCGCCCGACCGGGATCCACCCGGCACGCCCACCAGGGGTGACGCTCTGCCCACCAGGAGGCGATGCTCTGCCTCCTGGGGCGTCGCTCTGCCGCGACCAGAGCCGCTCTAGCGCCTGGGGCAGAGGCCAAGGAGCCATCCCCAGCGCCCGGGCCATCTTTGCTCCAATGGAGCCTTGGCTGCCGGGGGGGGGGGGGGGGGGGGGGGGGGGGGAGACAGAGAGGAAGGAGGGGGGAGTGGAGAAGCAAATGGGCACTTCTCCTATGTGCCCTGGCCGGGAATCGAACCTGGGTCCCCTGCACTCCAGGCCGACGCTCTACCGCTGAGCCAACCGGCCAGGGCCTCATTCTTTCTTTAATATGGTCTGCATGTCTGGGGATAGAGGTCTGCATGTGAGGAAAAGGTGTAAGCAGAACCTGCTTGGAACCACTGTGCTTAGTAAATGTCAGGAGGCACTGACAGTCAAGCAAGCATTTACAAAACAAGAGGGCACCACACTAAGAAGGTAAAATATTCACACTATTACTTACTTTGAAAAACATTGATTTCTAGAATCATGAAAATCCTAAAAATATGTAACTCAGAAAACATGAACTGATAGATAACAAACCCATTTCAAGGTATAAGAAAAACTTTTGAATTGACATACCCATCAATAATAAGGTGTTCATATGGAGCCTTCTTATCACAGACAGGACAAACCCACGTTGGTTTTTTCTCATTCATCTGAATATAAAGAGTTGCATCGAAACACTGCAGATGAGAACATGTAAGGGCCCGACATGGAATTGTCAGCCGCATTTTACCAAGCTTTAAAAAAGGGAGACAAAAGTAAATTGTCAGGCAACTGTTACTCAAAATTTAAGTTTTAATAAGAATTTCCTGAAGCACAATATATATGTGTTCTGACTTAAAATATGTATACTGTTTACTTTTCATCAATATGAGAGAATACTGAACACATTTTCATGTGAAATATCTATAGGTTAAAAAATTAGTTTCTTTAGATACTAAACACAGACGATGAGAAATCTATAGCAAGGGTTATTTACCCTCATTCTATAGCCCATAGATAAGACTTCTGGGGTGGGGGGCATGAACTCCTTGAGATAATATGTAAAAATTCCTAAGTATGTGCATTTTTCTGGAGAAAGTGCTTCTACCAAATTCTTAAAAGTAATTTCTGATATAAAACAGTTAAAAATAATTTCACTAGGGATTTGAGAAAGAAAAAAAGAATGTCTTATAAATTACTGCAGTAGACAGATACAAGGACATTTACTATCAACCTGACATCTGAATGATAGTAGTAGTTCACAAGTCAAAATAAAATGGACAAGCATTCCCTACAATGTGCGACTTAATTGTCAAATGAAAGCTCTGAGAAGGAAGCAAAGTGTGTGCATGCTATTTCCTCTCTCACTGGGCACCATCACAGGCAAGTCAGCAAATACCTCTGGACCTCTAGCACCCTCCAGCATTTTATGAGACTTTATCTTCTCGTTCTGCAAACGTTGCTTAAGCTGACACAGGTTGAGTCTGTCCTATGTACAATAAAACTTGCTTCATCTGGTCCCAGAGGTGCTAGCTTTGGCTCAAGGCAGAGAAGTTATCCAGCGACCTTCCACAGGGAGCTGCCAATCACCACCCCCTTCCCTTTAGAACACCTTGTTCTGTACAATTGCATCACCATTGCGGGGTCCCCAGAGGCCACAATGGCCATATACAGGCATACCTTGTTTTAATGCACTTTGCTTTATTGCGTGTTTCACAAATGTGCGTTTTTCTACAAATTAAGACAAAATCATCCACCAGCAAAAAGATTACTACTTGCTTTACTATGGTAGTTTGGAACTGAACATGCAATATCTCTGAAGTATGCCTGTAGTATACCTATTTTCAATAACCACATTATTTGGTGAATACCAGGAAAAGGCTTTCCACATATCTGAGAGCTTAGAAAATGTAAAGGCTTGAAAAGGATTATGAGCTAAATGAGGAAAATAAAGAGGAAAAGATTCCCGGTTTAGAGAATTTCAGGGAAATGTGCAATTTCCTACTCTACCAAGGAAATTAACTGTCATTTGGGGCCCTAAATTATTGTTCTGGTACCAATGATTTACTGTGCCTCTAGGAAAGGCCCTTAACCTTTCTGGCCTCTTTTTTCTATCTCTAAAGCAACACCATTTCCTCTTTACTTCAACAGGATGTAGAGACGAAGAAGAAAAAAAAGGACACGGAATGTGCTATAAACTTATGAAAAGGGAGCAATGCCAATTTACAGTATGAGATGAACAGAAGAGAGGCAGAGAAAACTGACAGCTATTCTCTCTGTGCTTCTAACTCTACGCTGCATGACTATACTATTTATTTACGTGTGTGTCCCCTTCTACTAGAAGCACATTGGACTCAGCTCCATATCCGTGGCATTTGGAAATGTACCTGCTTACAGCAGGAAGATGGTCTGGTAGACTGATAAGACATCAGCTGTGCAGGGAGAGCAATTTTAGGAGGCGCTAGTTAGGGAGTATGTACAGGCTGTACGCAGCACTGCACGAGAATCTGCAGTTAGACTACCTAGGTTTGAATCCTAGCCCCACTACTGACTTGTGAATTCTGAATTGTTAATCTCTGTGAGCCTCAATTTGGTAAAATGGGGTTAAACATAGCATCTATTTCATAAGATCATGGCTTTTGTTTTCTTTTTTATTTTAGTGAGAGGAGGGGAGGCAGAGAGACAGACTCCCCCACCTGGCAAGCCCACTAGGGGGCGATGCTCTGCCCATCTTGGGCCCTTGCTCTGTTGCTGAGCAATTGATGCATTTTTATAGTGCCTGAGGTGGAGGTCACCAAGCCATCCTTAGCGCCTGAGGCCAACTGGCTATAACCAACTGAACCATGGCTCTGGGAGGGGAAGAGAGGGGGAAAGGTGTGGAAAAGCAGATGGTCACCTCTCCTGTGTGTCCTGACAGGGAATCAAACCTGGGACATCCACATGCCAGGCTGACACTCTACCCCTGAGCCAACTGGCCAGGGCCAGACTATGGAGTTTAAATTGTTTATTGCATAGTGCCTGAAACATGGTAAGTAGTCAGTATCTGTGAGCCATTAGTAAAGTACAGGAATATATTTGCTTCAAATCACTTTACAAATGTAAGAGACCCACCCAAACCTCAGTTCATTCTTCATTCTATGCTTACACAAGTATTTAACTTCATTACTGTTTCTATACTCTATTCAATTTTTATAATTTGATTTACATAAGCACCTAATAAAAAGACAAGAAGAATAAACTAGCACTTATAAAAGAAAAAGCATTAGTCTAAAGACATTTTCCAAATAAGAATCTGGTTGGTAGTGCTAAATTAATTTTTATATCCTTAGACTTTAACTTACCTGTGAAGTGGAAATTCCTACTGAGTAGGTATTTTTGTTATTGCCTTAATACTAAGTAAAGAAATCAGAGACTAAGATCCTAGACTGACGTAGTAATGGTAGACAAGTTCATGTACTGCACAACTAGTAGGCTACTTCTGATAATTTATGAAGACAATGGATAAGAATATAAGGTCTTCTGATCTCAAACCTTTATGATTGGCCACACTGACAAGTTTACCCTGTAGAGCAGGGGTCGGGAACCTATGGCTTGCGAGCCAGATGTGGCTCTTTTGATGGCTGCATCTGGCTTGCAGACAAATCTTTAATAAAAATAATAATAACATTAAAAATATAAAATTCTCATGTATTACAATCTATTCATTTCCTACCGCTCATGTTCATGGTTGTGGCTGGAGCCAATCACAGCTGTCCTCCAGGACAACACCAAATTTTTATTGGATAATGTGTAACGTACACAGGCCGTTGTATGGCTCTCATGGAATTAACATTTTAAAATCTGTGGCGTTCATGGCTCTCTCAGCCAAAAAGTTTCCTGACCCCTGCTATAGAGTTTATATGGAGCACTGCTACATAAGTGGCACAAGAATAACATTTATAAACAGGTATAGAAAAGAAATGGTTCACTTCTGAGTAAATTGTTTATTAGCTATCACACAAATGCCTTGCTTCAAAGAAGCAAAAAGTATTATATAATAATCCTCCTCATGTTCTTGCTTTTTATATTTTTTTAAACTTTTAAGTTGATTTTAGAGAGACAGAAAGACACATTGCTTTGTTGTCCCAACCATCCACGCATTCACTGGTTGACTCTTGTACGTGCCCCAACTGGGAACTGAACCAACAACCCTGGCTTATCGGGCCGTCTCTCCAACTGAGCTATTCGGCCATGGCATTTTCCTTTAAAAAAATAAAGTAAATAAATAATTATTATTTATTATTATTTTTTGAGTGAGGCAGGGATAGAGAGACAGGAGCATCAAGCTACTCTTGTATGTGCCCTGACCAGGGAATCGAATGGGCAATCTCCAGGTTCTAGGAGGACACTTCAACCAACCAAGCTCTCTGATCAGGACTTAATTTTTTAATTGACTAATTTTTAGAGAAATAGAGAAAGAAAAGGAGAGGTGGGGAGGGGGAAGAAAAGCATTCATTTGTTGTTCTACTCAGTCATGCACTCATTGTTTGCTTCCCTTGTGTGCCCTGACTGGGGATTGAACCCATAACCTTGTTGTTTCAGGACCATGCTCGTAACCGACTGAACTAAAACGCCATGCCCAATTTTCTGATTTTTAATGTTTATTGATTTTTTTATTTTTTTACATAGACAGAGAGAGAGTCAGAGAGAGGGATAGACAGGGACAGACATACGGGAATGGAGAGATGAGAAACATCAATAATTAGCTTTTTGTAGCGCATTGCGACACCTTAGTTGTTCATTGATTGCTTTCTCGTATGTGCCCTGACCACGGGCCTTCAGCAGACTGAGTGACCCCTTGCTCAAGCCAGCGACCTTGGGTCCAAGCTGGTGAGCTTTTGCTCAAACCAGATGAGCCTGCACTCAAGCTGGTGACCTCGAGGTCTCGAACCTGGGTCCTCGGCATCCCAGTTCGACGCTCTATCCACTGCACCACAGCCTGGTCAGGCCTTTTCTGATTTTTAAAAGAAATCATGGCCCTAGCTGGTTGGCTCAGTGGTAGAGTGTCTGCCTGGTGTGTGGAAGTCCCAGGTTCGATTCCAAGCCAGGGCACACAGGAGAAGTGCCCATCTGCTTCTCCACCCCTTTTCTTCTCACTTCGCATGCTTTCTCTCTCTTTCTCTCTTTCCTCCTGCACCCATGGCTCCATTGGAGCAAGCTGGCCCCAGGCACTGAGGATGGCTCCATGGTCTAGCTCAATTGCTGAGCAACAGAGCAGAGGCCCCAGATGATCTGAGCACCACCCTCCACAGAGGGCTTGAAAGGTAGATCCTGATGGGGGCAGATGCAGTAGTCTGTCTCTCTGCATCCCTTCCTCTCAATGAATTAAAAAGAAAACAGGAAGGAGGGGAGGGGAGGGGAGGGGTAGGGAGGGGAGGGGAGGGGAGGGGAAGGGAGGGGAGGGAGGAAGGAAAGGAGGGAGGAAGGGAGGGAGGGAGGGAAGAAAAGAAAGAGAGAGAGAGAGAGAGAGAGAGAAAGAAAGAAAGGAGGGAGGGAGGGAGGGAGGGAGGGAGGGAGGAGGGAAAGAGAGAAAGAGCAAAAATATTTTAAATTATTTTCATTGCCTTTAGCTAAATGGCAAACAATACAAACTCATTTATTTTGAGCTGTGTATTTCACAAGGGCAATTCAAATGCACAATGTGATATCATATTTACATATTTCAAAGGGAACAAATCTCTTATTATTCTATAAATTTGATATATAGACAAGCTGTTATTACTAAGTTTTACTTTTTTAGAAGAATAACATATCTAAAATATACTGTGCCTTACTATTCTAGAATAATTGTAAAGGGATTGTCCCTTTAGCCAAATAGAAAGCCATAAAATTATTATAATTATGGTTTATATATAAGTTCTTCTATAATATGAAACTTGAAAGCAGATGTCAATTTAAAATAAATTACTAAAAGTGCTGAGACTAAAAATGGAGGAGCAAGGGGAATATGGAATGAACAATTAAAAGTTGGCCCACTAAGATAGGTTCAAGGAGTAAAATGTGATTAACAGTTTCTAATAATCTAGCAAAGATCACCTAAATTATAAAACCCAACACTAGTGCTACAAATAGAGACTTATACAGTAGTGCTATGTTAAATGACAAAAACGTAATATATATTAGAATAACACTTTAAAAATGAAACTGCAGAAAAACAAGATTTCTTCTAGTAATTTAAATGGAAGATGAAGCTTATGCACTTTTCCAAATTTCTCATATTCTCTATACTGGTATTTTATTATGGAATGGGGTGGCAAGAAATCACGAGAAGGGGGAGGGTGGATAAATCAGAACTTGGGTGAAGAGGATAAGATAAGTATGTATCTTTTTTTTTTTTTTAATCTTTGTCTTCTTTCCATGTTAAAAAAAAATACAGATGTGCCTTGGCCGGGTATCTCAGTTGGTTAGAGCATTATCCCAATATGGCAATGTTGCAGGTTTGATCAGGGCACATACAAGAATCAACTAATGAACACATAAATAAGTGGAACAAGAAATTGATGTCTCTCTCTCAGCCCCCTTCCTTTCTCTAAAATAAATTAAAAACAAATTTTTATACCAGATTTCTTTTAACCAGGGGTCCCCAAACTGCGGCCCCCGAAATACTGGTCAGTTTGTTGATTTAAATTTACTTGTTCTATATTTTAAATATTGTATTTGTTCCCATTTTGTTTTTTTACTTTAAAATAAGATATGTGTAGTGTGCATAGGGATTTGTTCATAGTTTTTTTATAGTCCGGCCCTCCAACAGTCTGAGGAACAGTGAACTGGCTCCCTGTGTAAAAAGTTTGGGGACCCCTGCTTTTAACCATAGTCAGCTATAACATTTATCTAGTTATCCCACACACCCCTGGCCATTATTTTTTATTGTGGTAAAAAAAAAAATACACACACACACACACACACACTAAATCCACCACCTTAACCATTTTAAGTGTTCAGTTCAGTTAGGTATTAAGTATATTTCTATTGTTATGCAACAGATCTATTGTTGCTAAACACTAATCCCCCCTCCCTCCAGTCCTTGGTAACAACCTACTTTTCATTTCTATGATTTTTGATAATTTCATATACTTCAAGTGAGTGGAATGACACAGTATTTGTTTTTGTGATTGGCTTACTTTGCATATCTTAATGTTCTCAAGGTTCATCCAAGTTGTAGCATATGACAGGATTTCCTTCCTTTTCAAAGCTGCATGCATGATATTTTGTTGTTTGTATATACCACATTTTCTTGATCCATTCATCTCTCAATGGACATTTGGGTTGCTTCCACATCTTGGTTATTGTGATAAACATGGGAGTATAAATGACCTCTTCAAGATCCTGCTTTGAATTCTTTTGGATATATACCCAGAAGAGGAATGCTGGATCACATGGTAATTCTATTTTTAGTTTTTTGAGAAACCACCATATTGTTTTTCATAATGCCTGCAGCGTTTAATTTCCCACCAACAATGCACAAGGGTTCCAGCATCTCCACATCTTTGCCAGCACTTCGTATCTTTTGTTCTTCTGATAGTGGCCATCCTGATAGATGTGCAGTGATATCTCATGTGGTTTTCATTTGTATTTCATTAATGATTAGTGATGGTAAACATCTTTTCATTTGTTTAATGACTATTTTTCTATCTTCTTTGGAGAAATGTTTGTAAATCTCTTATCAAATATATGATTTGTAATTATTTTCTTCCATTCCACAAGTTTTCTTTTCACTCTGTTGACTATTTCCTTTGACATGCAGAATATTTTTATATGTGGTGCAGTTCTATTTGTCTGTCTTTGTTTTTATGGCCTGTGCTTTGGAGTTATATCCAAGATATGACTGCTAAATTCAAAACATTTCCCTGTCTTCTTCTAATATTTTAATACCTGTATTTTAATGTCTTATGTTGTAGGTAGGTCTTTAATCCATTTTAAGTTAATTTTTGCATAAACTACAAAGTAAAGTTCCAGCTTCATTATATTGCATGTGAACAAACAGTTTTCCTAATGCCATTTATTGATTTTTTTTTTTAACAGAGACAGAGTCAGAGAGAGGGATAGATAGGGACAGACAGACAGGAATGGAGAGAGATGAGAAGCATTAATCATCAGTTTTTCATTGTGGCACATTAGTTGTTCATTGATTGCTTTCTCATATGTGCCTTGACCGTGGGGCTACAGCAGACTGAGTATCCCCTTGCTTGAGCCAGTGACCTTGGGTCCAAGCTGCTGAGCTTTGCTCAAACCAGATGAGCCCGCGCTTAAGCTGGCGACCTTGGGGTCTCGAACCTGGGTCCTCCACATCCCAGTCCAACGCTCTATCCACTGCGCCACTGCCTGGTCAGGCCTAATGCCATTTATTGAATAGACTGTCTCTTCTCCACTGTATAGTCCTAGTACCCTTGTTGAAAGTTACTTGTATCACAGAAATGTACACCTGAAATGAAACCTATATGATCCTATTAACCAAAGTCACCTCAATAAATTTAACTTTAAAAAAAGGAAAAATTATCATGATTAGTTTACCAACTATGTCATATGTGGAATGTTCTTTATGTAGATGCTATTCAAGTAATGACTGTTTAATGTTCAGATTTTCTTAGAATATATGTACAAGTAGGTAAATGTATTTCTACCATTTTTGTGTCTGCGTTTAGTTTTGAGTTAAGTGTTACAAAATAATACAGATGAGACAGTAAAAGGAAAAACTATTGTCATTGGATAACTGAGTGTAAACTAAAAGTTTATGTGGCCTAGCCTGTGGTGGTACAGTGGATAGAGGGTTGATCTGGAACACTGAGGTTTAAGGTTCAAAACTCTGGGCTTGCCTGGTCAAGGCGCATAAGACAAGCAACAGGCAAGCAATGAACAACTAGGGTGAAGCAACTACACTTCTCACTCCCCTCTGTAAAATCAATAAAATCTTTAAAAAAAAGTTTATGTGAATATGTATTTTAAAAAAGTCATTTGGATATATGTAAAAGTGTTTCTAGGCTATTTTGTTCCACTGGTTTATTTTCATCATCTTAATTGCCATTGCTTTGTACTGTTTTGAAATCAGGAAGAATAAGGCCTCCAACTTTGTTCTCATTAAAAGATATTTTCGGTTTTTGGAGCCCTCTGAGATTCCATAGGAATTATAGGATTGTATTTTTTCCCTTCTATTTTTGCAAAAAATGCCATTGGGATTTTGATAGGGATTATACTGAATCTGTAGATCACGTTGAGTACTATAGCCATTTAAGCAACATTAAGTCTTCCAAATCCATGGATCCAGAATGTCCTTCCACTCATTTGTATTTTCTTTGAACTTTTGGTAATGTTTTGTAGTTGTCAGTGTAGTCTTTCATCTCCTTGGTTGTTCATTCCTAAATATTTTATCATTTTTATGCTATAGTAAATAGAATTTTTTTCTTAATTTCCTTTTCAGATTAGTCATTGTTAAGTGTATTGAAATATAACTAATTTTTGACTGCTGATTTGTATCCTGAGACTTTTTGTATTAATTTATTAATACCAACAGTTTTTGTGTAATCTATAGGGTTTTCCACATAAAAGATAATGTCATATGCGAACAGGTCATTTTACTTCTTCCTTTCCAATTTGTATGTCTTAATTCCTTTTCTTGTCTAATTGCTCTGGCTAAAATTCCCAGTACTATGCTGAATAATAGTGGCAAGAGTGGGTATCCTTGCCTTAATCCTCTAGAGAAAGAAATTTCAGTCTTTCCACACTGAGTATGATGCTCACTATGGGCTTTGGCATATATGGCTATTATTATATTCAGGAAGCTTTCTTCTAGTCTAGTTTGTTAAGTGTGAAGATGTTGAGCCTGACCAGTGGTGGCACAGTGGATCAAGTGCTCAACCTGGAACACTGAGGTCACTGGTTCGAAGCTCCAAGGTTGCTGGCTCTGAGTGGGGAAATGGTTTGCATGATCCCAAAGGTCGCTGGCATAAAAAGCCCAAGGTCATTGGCTTTAGCAGCCTCAATCAAGGCATATATAAGAAGCAATCAATTTATACCTAAACTGAATGCAGGCCCTGGCCAGTGGCTCAGTGGACAGAGCAGGGGTCAGAAACCTATGGCTCACGAGCCAGATGTGGCTCTTTTGATGGCTGCATCTGGCTTGCAGACAAATCTTTAATAAAAAAATAATGTTAAAAATATAAAACATTCTCATGTATTACAATCCATTCATTTCCTACCGTTCATGTTCATGGTTGCGGGTGGCTGGAGCCAATCATAGCTGTCCTCCATGACAACACCAAATTTTTATTGGATAATGCGTAACGTACACAGGTTGTTATATGGCTCTCATGGAATTACATTTTAAAATTTGTGGCATTCATGGCTCTCTCAGCCAAAAGGGTTCCTGACCCCTGGGATAGAGCATTGGCCCAGTGTATGGACATCCCAGGTTTGATTCCTGGTCAGGCCACACAGGAGAAGCGACCATCTGCTTTTTCCCCTCACCCTTTCTCCTTCTGTCCCTCTTCCTCTCCCATAGGCAGTGGATAAACTAGTTTGAGCAGGCCCTAGGCGCTGAGGATAACTCCATTGGTGTCTATCAATTGCAGGCCCTAAAAATAGCTCTGTACTTGAGCATCAGCCCTTGATGGAGTTGTTGGGTGGATTGCAATTGGGGCGCATGTGCAGGAGCCTGCCTCTCTCCCTTCCCCTAAAAAACAAATAAAATAAAAAAAGTGAATGCAACTATCAGTTGGTGCTTCTTGTCCTCTCTCTCCCTTCCTGTCTCTCTCAAAAAAAGAAAAAAAAATGTTGAGCCAAATGTTTTTTCTGCATTTATTGAGATAATCATGTATATACTTTGTATTTTGTCCTTCGTTTGGTTTTTGGTTTTTTAAATTTTTATTTATTAATTTTTTAGAGAGAGAGGAAGGAGAGAGAAAAACATCAATTTGTTGTTCCATTTATTTGTACATGATTCTTGTATGTGCCCTGACGAGGGCTTAAAACCTCAACCGTAGCCTATCAGGATGGTGCTCCAAGCAATTGAGCTATCCTACTTGGGCCTGTCCTTCATTTTGTTAATGTGGTATATTACATTAATTGTTTTTTGTTTGCTGAACCACCCATACATTTCAGTTATAAATCCCACCTGGTCTTGGAAGATAATACTTTTAATGTGCTGGTGAATTCAGATTACTAGTATTTTGTTAAGGATTTGTTTGCATCAGTATTCATCAGGGATAGTAGTATGCAGGGTTTCTTTCCCCCCTTGTTTGTCTTTGTCTGATTTGGGGATCAGGATAGTAGTGGCTTCACAGAATGAGTCTGAGAGTATTCCTTCTTCAATTCTTTGGAAGAGTGAAAAAATTGGTATTAATTCTTCTTTAAATGTTTGGCAACATTCTGCAGTGCTGCCATCAGGTCCTGGGCTTTTCTTTGTTGGGTAGTTTTTTGTTTGTTTTTTTAACATGAGAAACAGAGACAGAGGGAAAGACAGAGAGAAGGACAGATAGGGACAGACAGGCAGGCAGGGAGAAAGATAAGAAGCATCAATTCTTCATTGTGGCACCTTAGTTGTTCATTGATTGCTTTTTAATATGTGTCTTGACTGGGGGGCTACAGCAGAGAGAGTGACCCCTTGCTCAAGCCAGCAACCTTTGGGCTCAAGCCAGTGACCCATGGGGTCATGTCCATGATCCCACGCTCAAGCTGGTGAACCAGCAGCGCTCAAGCTGGTGACCTTGGGGTTCAAACCTGGGTCCTCTGCATCACAAGCTGACGCTCTATCTACTGTGCCATCGCCTGGTCAGGCTGTTGGGTGGCTTTTGATCATTGCTTCAATCTCCTCACACTAGTTAGAGGTTTGTTCAAACTCCTTATTTCTTCAATTCAGTCTTAGTAGGTTATATGTTTGCAGAAATTTATCCATTTCTTCTAGGTTATCAAATTTGTTGGCATATAATTGTTCATAGTAGTCTCTTAATCAATCCTTTTTATTTGTGACACCAGATGTAATGTTTCCTTTCATTTCTAATTTCAGCTACCTGAGTCTGTCTTCTTTTTTCTTAGTCTAGCTTAGGGTTTGTCATTTTTGCTGATGTTTTCAAAAACCAACTATTAGACTCACTGATTTATTTTATTCTATTGTTTTTCTATTCCCTTTAATTCATCTCTACTCTAATCTTTGCTATCTCCTTCCTTCTGCTGAGTTTGGGTTTTCTTTTTCCTAGTTTCTTGAGGTAAGTTAATGTGTTGATTTGAGATCTCCTTTCCTTTTTTTTTTTTTTGTATTTTTCCGAAGCTGGAAACGGGGAGAGACAGTCAGACAGACTTCCGCATGCGCCCGACCGGGATCCACCCGGCACGCCCACCAGGGGCGACACTCTGCCCACCAGGGGGCGATGCTCTGCCCCTCTGAAGCATCGCTCTGCGGGAGGGGAAGAGAGAGACAGGGAGGAAGGAGGGGGGGTGGAGAAGCAAATGGGCGCTTCTCCTATGTGCCCTGGCCGGGAATCAAACCCGGGTCCCCCACACACCAGGCCGACGCTCTACCGCTGAGCCAACCAGCCAGGGCCAGATCTCCTTTCCTTTTTAATGTAAGCATTTCATACTACAAACTTTCCTTCTCCTAGTATTTTTGCTGTATTGCATAAGTTTTGGTCCACTAGGTTTTGTTTTCATTTGAGTCCAGATTCTTTTTTTTCTTTTTTAAAAGATTTTATTTATGGATTTTAGAGAGAGGGGAAAGAGAGAAAAGAGAGAGAAAGAGAAAGAGAAAGGGGGAAGAGCAGGAAGCATCATCTCATAGTAGCTTCTCATATGAGCCTTGACCCAGCAATCCCAGGGTTTTGAACCCGTGACTTCATATTTCAGGTCAATGCTCGATCCACTGCACCACCACAGGTCAGGCGTTCTCCAGATTATTTTCTACATTCCCTTGTGATTTCTTCTTTAAGGCATTGGTTGTTTAAGAGTACCTTGTTTAATTTCCACATATTTGTGGATTTTCCTATTTTCTTTCTGCTAATGGTTATAGTTTCATCCACTGTGATAAGAGAAGATACTTTGTATGCTTTTAAGTTTAAAATTGGTTAAGACTTGTTTTGTGGCTGAACATGTGGTCTATCTTGGAAAATGTTCAGCATATACTTGAGAAGAATGTGTAATCTGCTGTTGTTGGAATATTCTGTGTAAATTAGGTCTAACTGACATATAGTATTGTTTATTATTATTATTTTTCCTTCTTTTCCTAAGTGAGAGGAGGGGAGATAGAGAGACAAACACATTGTCCCAACCGGGATCCACCCAGCAACCCCTGTTTGGGGCTGATGCTCTGCCCATCTGGGGCCATGCTTGCAACTGAGCTATTTTTAGTGCCTGAGGTGGAGGCTCCATGGAGCCATCCTCAGTGCCTGGGGCCAATGTACTCAAATCAAATCGAGCCATGGCTACAAGAGAGGAAGGGGGGCGGGGAGCAGAAGGTTGCTTCTCCTGTGTGCTCTGACTGGGAATTAAACCTGGGACATCCACATGCTGGGCCAATTCTCTACCACTCAGCCAACTAGCCAGGCCTAGTGTTGTTTAAGAATGATCTTTTGTCTAGTTGTATCCATAACTGAAAGTGAGTTATCAAACTACTACTGTTGTATTGCTGTCTGTTTTGCCCTTCATTTTTTGTCAATGATTGCATCACATATTTGGTAAAATATTGTTATTAATAACATAAAAGGCTTGGAGTCAAAATATTTCCTGTAAGAAATGACTAGAGTAAGGAATAAAAGGATAGAAGGATATATACAAAATTATAGAATTTTGTGGGTTTTATTAATGTAATTGAATTTTTCTATAATTTACAAAAGTTTAAAAATGAACAGGTGTTCTTAGTATTACATAACAAAAGTTTTTTAAAAAATGAACTATGTACAATATTATAAACTAATTCATGAGCTAGCTAATAACTTTTTCATATTGTTTAAGGCTTTATAAATTACAAAATATTAAGATGCAGAACAAATAACATTTAATTTCTGTTTAAATTTGTCGTTTCTTCATCTTAAATAAGCGGGATTTCAGTGTTAAAAATTTTCAATATCAGGCCTGCCCAAACAATCCAGGCAAATGAGGAAACATCTGTGTCCTCTCATTCTTCATACTTTCTCCTCAATTTACACGATTCATTTTACAATGAAAGATAATCAAAATGTCAAAGTAATTTACTCTTAGATATTCACATATTTTTTAGATAAAAACCACATTCATCTACTACTCCTACTCTTAGTGAACCAAACATCAAAGTAGTTATAAAATAAACTTTAACAAAATTTTTGAGAAACTTTTCAAAGTAATTATTTGGTATGCCTCATATTTATTTTGTACAAATAATTGATTTTTTATTTCATTTTCTGGTTTAAAAATATATCTAGGTTATTTTATATGCATAACCAATTCAATTATTTAGGCTAAATAGAATAGTTTTTAACTGGATTCTTATAATGTCATTGTTGACAAAATGGTTAAATTGGTAATCATGGTCAGATTTTTTTTCAGACATCTACAATACTATTTTTAAAAAATGAATTTTCATAACTACACTGAGATAAACATTCCTTATTTGGAGATTTTACACTTGAGTCTGAGAGACAGGTATTAATCACAAGCAATATTTAAATGTTTTACTTAGAGTAGAAAATTTTTATAGACTTATCTGTTTAGATTACAAATCCCATGACTAAATAATGTCTTTACACCTTCATAAATTGTAACAAAGGTAGGCACATTTCAAAAGTAAACACATTTTCTCAAATACCGAAAAAATACTTAATAAAAAGAAAATACATATGTTTTATCTTCTGGAAAGCAAATATTAGTTAACACTTACTGGACATAGTAGAGAAACTCTTAGGCTGGTTGTGGCTATTTCACTGTCTGGATCTGCAGTCAATTTCTCTTTAACTGACATTCATTGAAGAAAAAAACAAAAACAAGTTTATGAAAGATACATCACTAATGCAAGAAAAAGAACGAACTTAAAATTAGGAACCTTAAAAAAGAACTAAAAAATAATCTTTTCAATTATTTTTCAATCAACTCAATGAAAAGATAAAAATTATAGGGTTTATAATTTCTACAATGAACAAAGAAAGGAAAACAACTGTATATCTATAGACTGACTACATTTCCTGTAAGTTTCCTGTTTCTCATCCACACAGCAAAAACTGCATTACAATAACATAAAGGAAACTTCTATAGCAGGTTGACATATTTAACTGATGGCAGATCCGTTTTCTTTTATAACTCTTTTAAACTATTATCAATATTATTTTAAAAGAAATTAATAAATAGTGACTATAAAAGTAACATTTACAAATTTCCCCAAAGTTCAGATACCAAAATTTTATTTACAAACACATTAATTCAAATTATAAAAAGAAATTTCAGTTGCTTTTTTACCACATAATTATTTGAGCCATACTTTTATTTATCCATAAATTAATTATGTTATACCTTGGGTAAATCAACCCTCCTCTCTGAGCTCAATGTTATTTCTAGCAAAATAAGAACCCACACTAGATAATCTCTAAATCTTTTCAGTTCAAAATTCCAGTGGATCTTAAGAAACAAGTCACCAGCAATTTCACTTTTAATAGCTATTCTGTTACTCCAATATACCAAGGACCATTATACTTCTCACCTGGAAACCTGAGTCATCTGTTACTCCTAAAAACTGTAACTTAGAACTTCAACATAAAAAGTGAGACTGCAAATGCCTAAATATAATATTCTAATAACTTTAGAACTGGTCCACAATAACTAAAGTCTTTTTGTGGAAGGGGGGTACCCCACATAGAAGGGCTGTGTACATAGCAAATCACAGAATTTAGAGCACAATTAAGTGTGTCCACATAAACATATATATAGTGAAGAAAATGGGGAGAGGAAAAAAGTACTCAGACAAAGAAGAATGATTTTAGAGAAGACGTCTACATGATGACAACCATTTATGGGAATTAAGTATCCTGCCTTTATTAAACATGATCATTATATAGTCTATATTTTTTGAGATGATCCATATGTTATATATTCCACCCAAATGTCTTCATAAATCAGTGAATTTCAACTAAGATGTACATCAGAATTACCGATAAAGTTTTCTAATTTTTAACTTCCCTCTGAATCAAAAAGGAGAAGAGGGACACCAATGGGTAGTTTTTAAAAAGCTGCTGATGTGATTCTGATGGTAAACTAAAAAGTTATTTCAGGGCCTGGAAATTCCAAATTTTTAAATCTATATAACTTACAGGCTGCCTCACAGCTGAAAAGGCATAAAATCCCTAGGTTGTAGTTTGGAAAATACAGTTGTCATACCACTTATGCTAATATCATGTAAATTATAAAAGATATGCTTTTGCTATTATAGACCCAATCTTAGTCAACTCTCATAAAGACACATTTAACAAATAATATATTTTTAAGAATCATTCTGTTATTATTACTATTTTGAGAGACAGACAGACAAGGAGAGAGATGAGAAGCATCAATTCTTCATTGCAGCTCCTTAGTTGTACATTGCTTGCTTTCTCATACATGCCTTGACCAGGGGGCTCCAGCTGAGTCAGTGACCCAATCAATGCTCAAGCCAGCAACCTCAGGATTTTGAACCTGGGACCTAACTATCCCAGGTTGATGCTATATTCACTGCACCACTGCCTGGTCATGTGCAAACAGAATTCTACTGTGATTACCAAGTATTCTATATGCCTTCACCAAACATTAGTCAAGCACCTACCCTACACACAACAACAGGAACAGTAACTGACTTTAGATTTTGTCTGTTTGAACTGCCACTTAATGAAGAAATACAATCGATCATAATATAAGCCTTCTGTAAAACAAAGTTCAATGGTTAGGGAAACTGAAACTGGAAAGGCAATCTGAGGTGGTAGAAAGCTTTATTTCCAAACTTAGGGGTAAAGCATTCAAGTATTTCACCATTAACTATAATATTAGCTAAAGGCTTTTTTTTTTTGTATTTTTCTGAAGCTGGAAATGGGGAGAGACAGTCAGACAGACTCCCACATGCGCCCGACCGGGATCCACCCGGCACGCCCACTAGGGGCGACGCTCTGCCCACCAGGGGGCGATGCTCTGCCCCTCCGGGGTGTCGCTCTGCTGCAACCAGAGCCACTCTAGCGCCTGAGGCAGAGGCCAAGGAGCCATCCCCAGCGCCCGGGCCATCTTTGCTCCAATGGAGCCTCCGCTGCGGGAGGGGAAGAGAGAGACAGAGAGGAAGGGGGGGGGTGGAGAAGCAAATGGGCGCTTCTCCTGTGTGCCCTGGCCGGGAATCGAACCCGGGTCCCCCGCACGCCAGGCTGACGCTCTACTGCTGAGCCAGCCGGCCAGGGCCTAAAGGCTTTTTATAAATACCCTTTATTACACAGAGACTGTTCTCATCTCTATTTTTCTGAGAGTTTTATCATGGACGAATATTGAATTTCAAATGTCTTTCCTGCATCTATGCAGATGGTCATATGATCTTTTTCTTTTTGAGTTTCTTGAGAAGGTGAATTATACCAACTGATTTTAAAATGTTGTATCAACCTAATATTCCTGGAATAAGTTTTATTTTGTCAAAACAATTCTGGAAAAGAAAACAGCAAAGTTGGAAGACCAATTCCAAGACTTACTATCAAGCTATAGTAATCAAGACTATGCTGTTGGCTAAGAATAGATATATAGGCCTGACCAGGCAGTGGCGCAATGGATAGAGAGTCAGACAGGGAGGCAGAGGACCCAGGTTTGAGACCCTGAGGTCATCGGCTTGAGCACGGGCTCATCTGGTTTGAGCAAGGCTCACCAGTTTGAGTCCAAGGTCACTGGTTTAAGCAAGGGGTCACTCGGTCTGCTGTAGCTCCCCAGAGTCAAGGCACATACGAGAAAGCAATCAATGAACAACTAAAGTGTCACAACAAAGAATTGATGCTTCTCATCTCTCTCCCTTCCTTTTTATCTGTCCCTCTCTCTATCTCTGTCATCAAAAAAAAGGGGTCCATAAATAACATACAACTATGGTCAACTGGTTTTGGAGAAATGAGCCAAGCTAATTAAATGGAAGAAAAGATAAGTTTTTTCAACAAACATTGGAACAACTGAGTATCTATATGGGGAACCATGAATCTCTAACCTTACTGCATTATATACTAACATTAATTTAAAAAGTACAAAGTATAAAAAAGAAATGGAGAAAAGCTCTGAAAGTTTTCTCCAAAAAAGCTAGAAGGATGGTTCAATTTAGCATGTGAACAGATGCTTAACATTATTAATCATCAGTAAAATGCAAATTAAAACTACAATGAGTGTTATATGAAAGGAGAGGAGGTCAGCACTTCCCTTGACAAGGATGGAAGAGGTTCTCAGGCCTAAGGACATGCATACAGTCAAAACTATAATGAGATACCACTACAAACTGACCAGAATGGCCAAAATCAAAACAGTCTGACAATACAAAGTGCTAGTGAGGATGGGGAACAATTCAAAATCTCATGCATCGTTGGTGGGAAGGAGAAAATAGTATATGCACTTTAGAAGACACTACTAATCAGTTATCATGTGGCACTACCATACACTTATCATGTGAGCCAATAACTGCTATCCTAAATATTTACCCAAGAGACATGAAAATGTCTATAAAATTGGGATATCCATATTCAAAATGTAAATGTTTTTTAAGCAGCTTCATTCATGACAGCACAAAACTGGAAACAATCTAAATGTATGTCAACTGATAAATGGGTGAACAAATTATGGTATGGATAAATGGAATACTACTCAGTAACAAGAGGAATGAACTACATGGATGAACTTCAAAAGCATTATACTAAGTGATACCCTGGCCAGGTGGCTCAGTTGATAGGGTATCATCCCAGAGTGCCGAGGTCGTGGGTTCGATCCTCAGTCAGGGCACATATGGAAAGCAACATGTAAGTGCACAACTAAAAGGAATAACTAAGTGGAACAATGAATTAATGCTTCTCTTTCTCTTTCTCTCTCTCTCAAATCAATGAAAAATAAAAATAAAATATAAAGGCATTATACTAAGTAAAATAAGCCAGACAGAAGAGGGTACATGCTCTATAGCATTTCAAATATCTGACATTCTGTAAAAGACAAAACTACAGACACCGGAATCCTATCAATGATTATGGGAACGGGAGGTAAAAGAATGAGATGGACTGCAAAGAGCCCTGGGGTGAAGGATGTTCTATATTTTGATTATGACAGTGGTTCATGATTTCATATACCTGTCAAACTCATCAAACTGTACACTTAAAAAAGTCAATTTTTATTGCTTGTAAACTATACTTTAATAAATATAGCTGAAAAAAAGAAAAAATTACTACATTTAATTTAATCACAAAAAAGTATGGAAGAAATATAAAGTAAATACTTATTCTTTGTAGGCAAGGGAATACAATTTTATAACAAGACATAATATTCATTCTGTTGCATCAACCAAAACATGAGAAGTCTTCTGGAAGTTAAAGTTTTCTTATGCCATTTGAATTGCAGTGGTAACAGTATTTTATTATATGACCTATAATAATATTACATCTAGACACATTTAAAATTAATCTTTTAAAAAGTCCTGTTGTCACAAACTGTAAGAGTTAACTGCTAGTCACATGAGGCTACATTTAAATTTAAATTAACTAAAATTTAAAACTCAGTTCCTCAGTTGCACTAGCCATATTTAAGTGCTCAATAGCTACATGTTGCTGGTGGCTACCATATGGGACAGCACAAATGTAGAACATTTCCAGCATCACAGATTGTTCTATTAGGCAGTGCTGTTCTAAGTTTGTTTTCTAAAAATAATTTCTATCTTTTCTTTTTCTTTTTCTTTCTTTCTTTCTTTTTTTTTTTACAGAGACAGAGAGAGGGATAGACAGGGATAGACAGACAAAACAGAGAGATGAAAAGCATCAATCATTAGTTTTTTGTTGCGACACCTTGGTTGTTCATTGATTGCTTTCTCACATGTGCCTTGACCTTGGGTCCAAGCTGGTAAGCTTTGCTCAAACCAGATAAGCCCGCACTCAAGCTGGCAACCTCGGGGTCTTGAACCTGGGTCCTTGGCATCCCAGTCTGATGCTCTATCCACTGCGCCACCGCCTGGACAGGTTCTATCCTTTCTTTCTTTTTTTTTTTTTTCTTTTTTGTATTTTTCTGAAGCTGGAAACGGGGATAGACAGTCAGACAGACTCCTGCATGCACCCGACCGGGATCCACCAGGAGGCGTCGCTCTGCCCACCAGGGGGCGATGCTCTGCCCCTCCGGGGTGTCGCTCTGTCACGACCAGAGCTACTCTAGCGCCTGGGGCAGAGGCTAAGGAGCCATCCCCAGGGCCCGGGTCATCTTTGCTCCAATGGAGCCTCGCTGCGGTAGGGGAAGAGAGAGACAGAGAGGAAGGAGAAGGGGAGGGGTGGAGAAGCAGATGGGCGCTTCTCCTGTGTGCCCTGGCCGGGAATTGAACCCAGGACTTCTGCACGCCAGGCCGACACTCTACCACTGAGCCAACCGGCCAGGGCCACTCTATCCTTTCTTAACATTAGATTATTTTGTATCCAGCCTTTTAGAATTAAAGCTGAAACGTATTAAGTCCAATATTTCATTTATTTATTTAGTTGTTTTTTTATTGCTTTGAGAGAGAGCGCGCGCATTAGAGAGAGAGAAAAATCAAGAGAGTAGCATCAGCTTGTTGTTTCGTTTAGTTGTACCACTTGGCTGTATACTCCATGGCTACTCATCTCTGCCTTGACTAGGGTCAAACCTGCAGCCTCTGGCGTACCAGGGCAACACTTTGGTCACTGAGCCACCCAGCCAGGGCCCAAAAGTTCATTCTCTAGGCAAGGAAACCAAGGTAGAGACCTGATTTTTACTCTAAGTCTCTTTTCACAATTTATTGCAACAAAAATCTTAAGATCTACTATGTGTTGGGCACTGGACTAAGCACTAGGAATTCAAAGAAAAATAAGATTAAATTTCTGCCCAAAGGGACTCCCAGTCTAGTAGGGAATAAAGATGCTGACAAGAGTATGTTCCAGAAGCCAGCTGAAAGTCAACTTATCTTAGTCTGGGTTCTTAAGTAACCTGTGGAAAAAGTAAAACCTGAAGGATAACCGGAGTTAGGCACAGGAGGCCACAGGGAAGTTCTGAGGCATTGAGAACAATACTGGTAAAGTACTGGAGAAAAAGAAGAGAATTCATTATTTTTGAAGTATAAAGTTTGAGAAGAAGAGTAAATACAGATGATATTGAAAAGTAGTAAGCAGGTGACACATCATGGAAGGCTGCACATGTCACTCTAACGAAGTTGGGGAGTTTTCATTCCACTGGTGTTAAGAATGCATGGATTGCAAGGGGAGGTAAGATGAGATCTGTGTTAATCAGTTAGGGTACTACCAGAGGAGATATGAAGAGAGGAGCCAGGAAAGGAGAGAAATATGTTATTTAAGAAAAGGTTTTTAAAATAAAGGCAGGACATAAGAGCTTAAACAAGAACAGTGATGGTAGGGAGAGAGAAAGGACAGCTTTGAGAAATATTTAGGGTGTAAGTTTGATAGAACTTGGAGAGTTCAGTTTTAAATACTTAAATTTGGAAACCAGTGGAATGTTTCAATGAAGGCAGTTAGCTATACATATCTAGAGCTGTAATTTAGGGGGAGGGGGCCCAGGGTGAAGATATGTATTTGAGAATTGGTGCTAGTTTAAAACACAAAAGTGAATGTGATTATCTCAATGGAAAGTATGCACAAAGTGGCCCAAGAATGAAACCCCAGGGAAAGCAAACATTTAGCATGCTTCCCTTAAGAGAATCCACTGAAGGCAAATACTGAGAAGTAATACAGAAGAGGATTTCAAGGAGAATGTGGTTGGTATAAAACAAAGCAAAAATATCCAAGATGAAAACTGAAAAGATAAACTTTAAATTTGGGGATCAGACTGTTGCTTTGTGACATCTACAAGAACAGTTTTAGTGAAACAATGGAGTTAAAAGATCACAATGGCCTGACGAGGCGGTGGCGCAGTGGATAGAGCGTCGGACTGGGATGCGGAGGAGCCAGGTTTGAGACCCCGAGGTTGCCAACTTGAGGGCGGGCTCATCTGGTTAGAGCAAGAGCTCACCAGCTTGGACACAAGATCGCTGGCTCGGGCAAGGGGTTACTCAGTCTGCTGAAGGCCTGCGGTCAAGGCACACATGAGAAAGCAATCAATGAACAACTAAGGTGTTGCAATGCGCAACAAAAAACTAATGATTGATGCTTCTCATCTCTCCATTCCTGTCTGTACCTGTCTATCCCTCTCTCTGGCTCTGTAAAAAAAAAAAAAAAAAAAAAAAAAAAAAGAAAGATCACAATGGGTTGTAGTGAGGAGGCAGAAAGAGCAAGTATAGGCTACTCTTCAAAGAAACTAGAATGAGAACAATAGGAGGAACCCAGAGCACTACCTAGAGAGTGACTTATTTTTGTATATTTTAAAGTATGAAAAAACCTGACAGGGACAGTTGACAGAAAAAGCCTGTCTAGAGGGAGGAACTGAAAATACAGGGCAGAGAGCAGTTAAATGATGAAGTCAGGTCTCTTAATCCTGTTTCTGAGCATCTCGTTCTGGATGTCTCATGGACATCTCAAATACCGAAGTCTAAGAATGCACTCTGGAGAGATTGAGCAGAATAGAAAGACAGAGAGAGAGAAACTCATAGACTAGACATTACTGTGGTGATTGCCATAGGGAAGAGGGAGTGGGGGAGCTAGAGGAGGGCAAAGGGGGATAAATGGTGATGGAAGAAGACTTGACAGGATAGTGAACACACAATACAGTGTACAGATGATGTATTGTGGAATTATGCACCTGAAACCTGTCTAATTTTGTTAACCAGTGTCACCCCAATAAATTCAATAAAAGAAAGAAAAAAAAGAACACACTCTAACCCTTCTCCTGCGACTTGATCTTTTCCAGTTTTCCATTTCAGTAAATAGCACTACAGTACCACGAAACCTGGTGCTTACGAAGCCTAGATCTCCTCCATGACCTCTTCTTTTTCTTCCTCCTCACATGCAATCCACCACCATTTCCACCCTTCAGCACTTCTCAAAATGTCAACTTTTCTCTACTCCCATCATTATTACCTCAGTTTCATGATACCATCATCTCTTTTCTGTGCAATAGGCTCCTAACTGGCCTCATTGCATCAGCCTCACCACACCTCCTCAATTCAGTCATTGAAATGACCTTTCTTTGCCCAGTCTGATCGTGTCACTCTGCTTAAAAGTCCTTTAAGGGTTTTCTATCATCTGTCTTTCTAAGGGTTTTCTATCTTCTATTGCCTATATGACTTTACCCTATAGTTATCTCTCTGGCCACTCTCCCCCTTTGTTCTCTCCACTCCAGTGCCACTGGCCTTGTCTGTTGGCATATCCCCCTTCCTCTTGGAACTTAACTCCTCATCCTTATAATCTTGTGTTACCTCCAAAGTTCCCTGTCTTTCTACTTTAAGGTAGTGGTCCTCAACCCCTGGGCCGCGGACCAGTACCGGTTCGTTGGCCATTTGGTACCGGTCCACAGAGAAAGAATAAATAAATTACATTATTTCCATTTTATTTATATTTAAGTCTGAACGATGTTTTATTTTTTTAAAATGACCAGATTCCCTCTGTTACATCTAAGACTCACTCTTGACACTTGTCTCGTAAGTTCGACAATTATATTTAAAAATGCCAGTTTTTACTCCGGTCGCCTAATTTTATTTTGTGCATTTATCCATCCCACCCTAAAGGCCAGTCCGTGAAAATATTTTCTGACATTAAACCAGTCCGTGGCCCTAAAAAGGTTGGGGACCACTGCTTTAAGGCACATGTCACAACTGTAATTCATTAGTGACTTGTGCAATCATTTAATTCTGTCTTTGCTCCAGACTGCAAACTTCTGGGAGATGCAGAGGTTCTGGGTATCTTGTTTAATGCTAAATTCCCCTGTGCATGAAAAATAGTACTCTCAATATAATTTCTTGAGTGAGAATAATAAATGAATAAAAGATTTAACTTTGAGCAGGAAAAGAGACATTCCTCTTGAGACTGAAGAAAATAAAGTTAGGTTGGGTACAGGTGCAGATACACGAATTAGTTATGGTGGCACTAAGATTAAAGACAAAATGGGCAGTTTAGAGAATTCACATCTTGTAACCCTAATTTTCTTGCACTGGCAGTGTGCTGAGAGGAAGAGTAGTGTTTGAGTAAAGTATGGCCAAGGTTTAAAATAACTTTGAAAGGAGGGAGAAGAAACAAGAACCTGACCAAAAGTTAGTGAAGGACTGTCTCTGTGATAGTTGTGAGGGATAACTCAACACAAGATTGAAACCACAGTATAAAAATCTATTAAATCAGCCTGACCAGGCGGTGGTGCAGTGGACAAAGTGTCAGACTGGGACACACAGAACACAGGTTTGAAACCCCGAGGTCGCTGGCTTGAGCAGGATCATAGACATGATTCCATACTATCTACTTTATTCTTTCAAGACGTAATAGTTACCAAAATGACTACTAAAACTTTCTCAGTAGAATTTATTGATAAGGTTAAAAGTGACTCTTATTTATAGATTTGATTCTTCAAAAATATTTGAGAAACCTGCATTTTCTTCTGTCAAGTTAACATAATCTTTTAATTATATAATTTGTTAGGAAAGTGATTTCTTTATACATTGTTAAAAGGCAAACAATCTATTCCAGGGGTCTCCAAACTTTTTACACAGGGGGCCAGTTCACTGTCCCTCAGACCGTTGGAGGGCTACCACATACAGTGCTCCTCTCACTGACCACCAATGAAAGAGGTGCCCCTTCTGGAAGTGCGGCGGGGGCCAGATAAATGGCCTCAGGGGGCCACATGCGGCCCGCGGGCTGTAGTTTGGGGACCCTTAATCTATTCTTTAGTTAGTTACAACAAATGTCTTATTGGTGAAATCTAAATTAATGTTTTTTGTTCCTCAGACCAGTAAGATAAGATATTACTTGCCACAAAAATTCTACCCAATTTGCAAGTATCCTTCACCTCCAGCACAGTATCAGAGATGAAAAAAATAGCTTTGGAATTTAAGCAGCTTTAGGCCTTGGCCAGTGGCTCAGTGGATAGAGAGTCAGCCTGGTGTATTGGTGTCCCGGTTCGATTCTCAGTCAGGGCACAAAGGAGAAGCAACCATCAGCCCCCCCCCCCAGCTAGTGGCTCGATTGGTTCCAGCATAGCTCCTTTGGAGCGTGACAGCCTCAGGCACTAACAGTAGCTTGGTACATGAGCATTGGCCCAACATGGGATTGCTGGGTAGATCCCAATTGGGGCACATGTGGGAGTCTGCCTCACTATCTCCCATCCTCTCACCTGAGGGGAAAAAAAAGAATTTAAGCAGCTTTTGCTGCTTAATAAGGGCTAACAGTAGTTACTTCCAGAAAATAAATTTTAGGCTAACCTTCCTATACTACCTCCAGATGGTGCTACAGCTACAAGTGGAAAAAAGTTAGGAGCTTGAGCAAACAAAGCTTGATTTTTTATTACTATTAAATATAACAGCTTGATCTGCCTTATTTCTTGGTATTACGTCTTCCACACAGGCTCACCTAAATCCAGAAGTCTTTCTGACTAGATGAGATTCTAGCACTATGTGGCAAAAACTAAGAATAACCAGAAATGGATTTTAGCAAGAGTATGAAAAAAAAATTCTTCTTTTGCACTCTCCTTCAAAGCCGATGTCTGATCCTTCTCTTCTCTGGATCCTCCACCATCTTCTTGTCCCTGCCAAAAGGTGCCTCCATGCCCCTAGACCCCAAGCCATTGCTGTCACTCCAGCTCTCCACTGTCTGTCAAGGAATGCCTACTGAGGCATTAGCCAAAAGTGTGCTCCTCTTGACTCAGAATTATTTGCCTTTTTGTTTTGTTTTTTTGTTTTGCTTTGTTTTTTGTATTTTTCTGAAGTTGGAAATGGGGAGGCAGTCAGACAGACTCCTGCATGCGCCCGACCGGGATCCACCCGGCACGCCCACCAGGGGGCGATGCTCTGCCCATCTGGGGTGTCACTCTGCTGCAACCAGAGCCATTCTAGCGCCTGAAGCAGAGGCCATAGAGCCATTCTCAGCACCCGGGCCAACTCTGCTCCAATGGAGCCTTGGCTATGGGAGAGGAAGAGACAGAGAGGAAGGAGAGGGGGAGGGGTGGAGAAGCAGATGGACGCCTCTCCTGTGTGCCCCGGCCGGGAATCAAACCTGGGACCCCTGCACGCCAGGCGGATGCTCTACCACTGAGCCAACCGGCCAGGGCTGGTTTTGTTTTTTAAGTGAGAGAAACAGACAGACAGGAAGAGAAAGAGATGAGAAGCATTAACTCATAGTTGTGTCACTTTAGTTATTCACAGTAATTGCTTCTCATATGTGCCTTGACCAGGGGGTTAGGGGGGGTGGCACCTGCCAAGCCAGTGACCCTTGCTCAAGCAGGTGACCTCAGGGTTTTGAACCTGGGACCTCAGCAACTCAGGCTGATGCTCTCTTCACTGCACCACCACTAGTTAGGCAGAATTATTTGCCTTTTTAAAAATCCCCTTTAATACAGAAAAATCCTTCAATGAACTACTGTGGATATACTGATATTCAGAGGTAGTAGGTTCTTTTATTCTGGCCTAGAAGCAGATTAGAAAAAAGATAAAATCTATGCCACAAAGGAAAATAAGAGAGAAGTTAGCCTTTACCTTTTTCTACCAGAGTGTTTCTACCACAAATCTGATAGTGGGTTTCATCAATCAATTCACATCAAGAATCCTTGAATAGCTAGCTAACTCGTGCCTGTAAACGTTTTGTTCCCTAAGCACCTAGCCCCATTTCCAAGTCCATCCATGAAGATCTCTCACAGAGAACAGAAAAGAACAGCCTTTCCTTAGTACACCTCTTCGGAAAGGCTGCTAAACTCTGGCATTAATCCTCAAAAACTGAGGCCAGACAGTCAACTTGCAGACCTTACTATACCTCAAATTCAACATGACAAAATGAACGACCCAGTTACTCATACCTATAAACCCAGACTTTGCGGGGGGGAGGAGGGGGGGTTAAGAAACCATATGGTACAAATCTCTTGTTAGAGACGAGGAATATGAGTGACTTGTCCAAGACCATATAATTGAGTGGCAGCAAAACCTACTTCATTATTATTTCTACCAACCCACTCTCTTTATACTTTGTTAATGTAGGGATGTAGTCATCCCATATCCCTGTATATTTTTCCAGAGTAAACCTTAAATATAATTCTCATGAAATATATGTGAAGATTTCCTTCCTATCTCCTAGAATTTCTTAAACATTTACTTTATGAAGCTTTAGTAAAATACACTTCTATATTCATGTACTATTTTTTTACACAGTTAATTTTAAGATCAGCAAAATGCAGATTATTAAATTTAGGTCATGACAAAGAAATTACTCAAGTCTTGATCTACTGTAGCTCATAAAACAAAGTTTTCAGTGTTTTTAATCTTCTATGATAAACTCTAAAAAAAAAAAACCACCTAAAATTTCTTGAGCTGAGAAAGTACTACTCTGTAAGCTTTACCAAAACAGTTCAGCTACACAAATGAAATAAGTTTAGCATACGTACTTAAAGCTCTAGAATGATCCGGATTCCTTATTCCCTTTGCTCGTAACCTCTGAAGAAGAACTGTTGAGGACAACTGTTTTACAAGATATACTGCCATGGAATAGTTCTGGAAAAAAAGAGATGTAGAAAACAAACAACACATGTAAGTAAATAGTACATCTATTTCAATCCCACAGTGTTAGGGAAAGAAAATTAACACCTGTCAAAACACCTACTACGTGCCAAGCACTATCTTAGGTGTTTTCATGAACAGAAATTAATTTAATCCTACCCCAAAAGCTGCTGAGGCGGTCATAAACCTACTTTGATGGATGAGGAAAGTGAAGTATAGAAAAGTAAAAGAACTTGCCCTAATTTTGCAACTTCCAAGTGATAAAGCCAGGTCTCTCATGCTTCTCTATTACCTGGTTACCTATGCTTGAAGCTAATCAATTTAAAACACTTATATAAAAGAACACTATTGGCCCTGGTCAGTTGGCTCAACAATAAAGTGTCAGCCCCACGTGGAAGTCCCAGGTTCGATTCCTAGTCAGGGCACACAGGAGAAGTGAATATCTGCTTCCCTACCCCCCCCCTTCTCTCTCTCTTTCTCTCGCTTTCCCTCTGCAGTCATGGCTTGAATGGTTTGAGCAAGTTGGCCCTGGGCACTGAGGATAGGTCCATGGCCTCACCTCAGGCACTAAAATTAGCTCAGTTGCTGAGCAACAGAGCAGCAGCCTTAGATGGGCAAAGCATTGCCCCATAGGGGGCTTGAGAGGTGAATCTCAGTTGGGGTACATGCAAGAGTTTGTCTCTCTACCTCCTGCCCCTCACTTAACAAAATAAACTAGCAAACAAAAAAATAAATAAAAGAACACTATAACAACTAAATATAAACTAATGCTAATAAGCCAAAGTTGTCATGAATCATAATTAGGAGGTAATAGATATATGTAAAATAGTTACTTAAAAATTACAAATTAGAGTGCCTACTTAACTACACCTAATTTTATCTCTATGCCTTTAAGTAGTTCTTAAAAGACCCTACCTGTTCCATTATAACAACAAGCAAAGGGAATATTAAAGGTTTGCAATGAGAAACTGCTAGTTTAGCAAATGAATAGATGAATATGCATTCTTAGCAGAGAGACTACCCAGAGATAAAGAAGGAAAAGGGGGCAAAGAAAATAGTTAATCAATAAGTCAAGGCAGAGTGAAGGGTATGTGGTTGGATAAGAAGAAAAAAGGGCTGAGGCTTATGAAGAGTAAGAGAGAACAAAATGAGAAACCCCACTTCCCATCTGGTACTGGAATCAAGAGGAACATCAAGAGATTTGAAAAGAAGCCAAAGAAAAAAGTCACTGGCATCTTCTATCTTACACTTACATACAGTTTTTGAAGCACTTGACATATGCTGTCTACTTTATTTAAACCTCACAGAAGGCCTATAAGAAATCAGTAGGAGCCTGACCAGGCGGTGGCACAGTGGATAGAGCATTGGACTGGGATGCCGAAGACCCAGGTTCAAGACCCCAAGGTCACCAGCTTGAGCGCAGGCTCATCTGGCTTGAGTAAAAGCTCACCAGCTTGAACTCAAGGTCGCTGGCTCGAGCAAGGGGTTACTTGGTCTGCTGAAGGCCTGCGGTTAAGGCACATATGAGAAAGTAATCAATGAACAGCTAAAGTGTCCCAACAAAAAACTGATGATTGATTCTTCTCATCTCTCTCCGTTCCTGTCTGTCTGTCCCTATCTATCCCTCTCTCTGACTCTCTGTCTCTGGAAAAAAAGAAAAGAAAAGAAATCAGTAGGATAAGTATTTTTCTAAGTGAATGGTTGATGAAACAGAAGCACAAAAACGTAAGTAATCTGCTCATGATCATGCATGTGCTTGGTGATAAAGCCAGCACTAAAAGCCAAGAAGAGTAGGAACATCAGGAGAATGGACTTAACTGGCCACAGCTGGTATAGTTCTCCACAGTTCTTGCTTTCATACACCCTGTTTACTTTGACTCTCTTAACCCAGTTTGTCCAACAAACACTTCAATTTTCAGTTACTTTCACAATTTAAAAAATGCTTTCCCCTCTTTTTGCAACAAGAAAAATACCCTACAATACCCTCTGAAAGGTCAGTTTTTCATTTAGAATTCAGAAACCTATCCATGTTCACATGTTACACATGTTATGGGGGGGAAATGAAGTATAAAAGCTAATTTACTTTCATTAATAAATTTAATAATTGAGGAGCAAATAACCTTAAAACTTGCTTAAAGTTTAGAGCATATGACATACTAATATTAAACTAAAAAGCTTTTTAGAAAAAAATGTATTATTCACCTTTATTATTTAATTGTTTCAAATATGATAAAAACTGGAGAAATGCTAATTAACATGAAATTATGTAAGGGAGCTTGAATCTTCAGAACTAGGAATTACCCTAAGGCTTTATATAAAATTTTAAAGAAAGATCAAGTAGAAACCACAGTTACAAGTTCAGTAAAAAGACATGCTCATTCTAGTTAAAGCATGTACAAATAAGAAAAATGAAAAAAAGGCAATAGCACAAAGAACACTGGGTATTAACAAATGCCACTTGTACTGATAATATGGAATTACATTTCATATCATAAAAGAGATTCAGTAGCAAAACCCCCAACATGTAACAGTGACATTAATATCTCTTCTAGGTAGATGACATTATATTGTTGCCACTAGCCATTCAAAGTACTACCTAACTCCAACTATTGATATATAATTACAGTTCACTGATGTTTTTGTCAAAGTCTTCAAAACTGTCTATCAAGTTCACAGGACATTTTCTCTATAATTAAGATATCATCTACTCATTGAGTGCTCTTTATACCAGTATCTAAATAATTTTTCTACAATAAGCATTTAAGAAATGCTAAATGCAGTGACTACCTGATGAGGTAGGATAAGAAGTTACAATAAGCTATCTTTACAAGTTGAATTAAAACTAGTGATTGAAAAACAACCTAGTAAGTTACCTTCTAGGCTTTGAAAAAGAATAATTTTCTTCTAATGTTTTACTTCAAAAAGAAGGTCTCCAACATGTAGATGGGGATCTACACAAAGATCTTACCTTACACGTTAGACCCTCAAATCATTGAATAAACTGTCTTCTTTCAGGGGTATGGAAGGCTTCCCCAGGGATATGGAAAGAGAACCTCCCCCTCTAGTGCTATATGTCAGCACCCATATTTCCCTCCTCTCCCAGTTTCAGTCTTGTTCTCAGTCTACTGTAAACACCTTGGTGTTTACCACATTTCCCTAGTAGGCTAGATTTTTCACACAGACAAAAAATAAACATTTCAACACCATCTACAAAAAGGGGGACCAAAAAGCAGAACCTGCCCTGGCTGGTTGGCTCAGTGGTACAGCGTCGGCCAGGGCACACAGGAGAAGCGCCCATCTGCTTCTCCACCCTTCCCCCTCTCCTTCCTCTCTGTCTCTCTCTTCCCCTCCCACAGCCAAGGCTCCATTGGAGCAAAGTTGGCCCGGGTGCTGAGGATGGCTCTATGGCCTCTGCCTCAGGTGATTGAATGGCTCTGGTTGCAAAAGAGCAATACCTCAGATGGGCAGAGCATCGCCCCCAGTGGGCATGCCGGGTGGATCCCGGTCGGGCGCATGCGGGAGTCTGTCTGACTGCCTCCCCGTTTCCAACTTCAGAAAAGAAAAAAAAAAAAAAAGGCAGAATCTTGGTACACTAGAGGTGAAACATAAAAAAAGACTCAGAAAACCTGATAGGCAAACAAAACAAATATAACCTTGACAGATGTTAAAAAAGATTCTGATAAAATTCAAAATCCATTTCTCACAAAGCTATCCAGTAAGAGGAATATAAGAATACATCATTGATATAATTTAAGTTTTATCCAAAATTAAGTTATTCTAACACTTGATGTTGTAACACTAGTAGTATTCTCATTAACATAAGGAACAAGTGAAGAATGTCCACTAGCACTCATGTTATTTAACATTGTTTTGAAGGTTCTAGCGAGCATAACAGAACAAGAATATATGGCAGTATTAGGATTATTATTATTTGTATAATGATGCATCTCAAACTCAAAATTACCTACCTGGAAATAACAAGAAACCAACTAAAAAGCTACTAGAACCAAAATATGAATTTAGGTATTAAACATTTAATAACTGGCTTTTAAATAAATCAACAATAAATAAGATTTTGAGGAATAATACAGGTCTCATTCTCTGCAACTACTTTTCCAACATGTCCACTCTCATTAAAGTCCCTATGTATTCCCTCACTCTCAGCAGACTTATCTTACTTCCTATCTCCCAAACATAAAAGTCATCAGATCAGAACTCACTCATCTTACCCGCATCAGTCATATACACGTATCCTGTCCTTTAATTCTTTCATTAAATAAAGCTGTCCCTCCTGACTATGCTGCATTATGTACTTCACTATTGATTACCCTTCTCTTTCTCTTCTATACTTAACCTCTTCATCTCAAAAGTGTACCAGCCATCATCTTTAACACATGTTAAAGGTTCTCCCATAAAACACAAAATAACTGAGCACATTTCCCTCCAGCCACACACCTGTAACTCATTAGCTCTACTGCCTCACCTCCACCTGGTCACCATCTGGCTTCCCCTCCCACCATCCACCAAAAGAGCTCATGCTAAATAAAGTCACCTTCGGGTCCTAATCCAAAAGGTATTTTTTAGACTTCACCGTACTTGACTTCTCAGCATCTATTCAATACTGCTCATCATCTCTTTTCTCTTTGAAACTTTCCCCTTGGCTTCTCATCCCACTCTGCACAGTCTGGCCCTTTCTTACCTCTCCAGCCTCATCTTGTTTACTGCTCTCCCCATTCTCTACATTCTAGCCACAACGGCTACCTTCCAGCTCCTTGGAAAGAGATGTGCTCATCACTGCCACAGGGCTGTTGTGCAGGTTGTTTCCTCTGAAACTTGCCTGATTCCTTCTACCCTATTATCAGCTCTTGGCTCAGTAACTACTTTGTCAGAGAAGCCCTGCCTGACCTCTCTCTAGCTCAAATTACCCTTTAATGTAGTCTAAAGTCACCACATAGCTCTCCTTTATAGTATTTACAATAATAAATTCAAAATTTTGTGTGTGATTACCTTGGCCCTGGATCTCAGGCTCCAAAAGAGCAATTAATTTTTTGTTCTTGCTATGGTACAACAGTATAGTACCTGGCACACAGTAAGCATTCAATAAATTTCAAATGATTAGTCAAGAGCTAGGAGCTCATATCATAAAACTGAAATAATCAAAAAAATTCTGAAATTGTTCCAGAATAAGAATGCTACACTAAGAAACAATATTTTTAAAATTCAGAAACACAAGTAAAAATCAAATATATAATAATTGTGGCTTCTGAACCATCACGTATTTATATTAGAACTGTCTGACTAAAAAATGAAAGTAAATTTTTAAATCCACCACACAAATTTATAATGGATTACATATTTAAAGGTTAAATAAGAAACCTCAAAAGTCTAGAAGAAAATATAAACAAATATATTATGTAACCTTGGGAAGGGCAGATAAACTAAGCATTGATGGGAGCTGGGAGGAAAGACTATACAGGAAAAAAACTGGCTCCATAATAAGTTAAATATCTACTCGTTAAATATCCACATAAATAAAAATAAAAAGCAAACAAATTAGAAACAAATATTTACAACATGTGAAAGAAGGTTAAGTCTTAAGATATTAAGAACTCATAAATCAATAATAAAAGAAACCAACAAAGAAAGATATGAATATAATTTTAAAATGTAAATAATCACAAATATTAAAATGTTAAATGTTGGTAATAATAAAAAAATACAGATTAAAGCAATGTGGCACCATTATTTACCTATTAAAATAAGTAAAGATTTTTAAAGAGATAAAACTCAGTGTTGACAGGGTATATAAGTCAATAGGCTTGTGAATAAACACTGAAAGAATTTGTAGAACATCTTTTGGTAAGGCAATTTGTCAATGTACACAATATTTCTTAAAATTCTGCATGTTCTTAAACTCAGCAGTTCCACTTCTGGAAATTTACTCTAAGGAAATTATCACGTCCTTATGCAAAACTATAGCTACTAATATGGCTTTCAAAATGTTCTTTTAACTAGCAATGAATCAATCAGTAAATAAAATAAGTGCTCAACAATAGGGAATAGGCTAAATTATAGCATACTCATATTGGAATATAATTTAGCCATTTAAAATCATGTAGATGAATATGTAATGACAGAGGAAGACATTTATGATAAATTACTGAGGGAAAGTACCATGTTATAAAACAGCAGATACTTCACAATCCCATTTTTTAAATGGGAAAATGTTGAAAATTCATTATGAGAAAAAAATAAGTCCCTTTGCAACTCATTCTATAATATCATTTGCATATAAACTCAGGTAGCCATGAAGATTAACCCTTCCTTATAATACGAAAACCAAGTAGAAAAAACGTTTACTTACTCTTCCAATTTCTGCAGTCCAAGAAACAACAATGGTGTTTGGTACTGTTGTGGACAATCGGACAAGTGAGGTGATATTAATTGGTCGACTAGGTCGCTTTGGTTCCACACCATTTTTAGTTGGTGGAAGATAACCCTAAGGATGAAATATAATTTATTTCTACTTATCTCTACAATCACTTCAATTTCCATTTTAAAAAGCCCCTATATATAAGGTACTAGAATATGTATATATTTCCATTAAAAGTAGAAAAGTAAACATTTATGAGTTTCTCTAAACAACCCTGTAAGTCTCATTACAGTAAGCCTGAGAAAATATTGATGATAGAATTAAAATTTTTTTAAATTAATGAATCAAAATAAATTCATAAAGAGCTCAGGTAAGTATATATATAAGGAATATTTGAAAGTTGACTAATAGCCCCTTCTCTCATCCTGTTTAAGGCACAGCATTCTTCTAATTTTACCACAGGCTGCCAGATGCACATGAATACAGTTGAGGTTTTGTTGAAATAATTCTTTTCCCCAAAACCCAGTACAATACTAAAGCTACCACACCCAACTTCAAGTCCTAGATTTTTGTCTCCATAGCTAATGTCACAGCTGTTAACTGTACATAGTTGGTACATGTGTTTCACTTAGTGAATATATATCTAAAATAAATGTTTTCTTTTCTCTTCCTCTCTCTCTTTCTTTTTTTGAGAGAGAGAGATGAGAAGACCAACTCGTAGTTGCTTCACTTTAGTTGTTCCTTGAATGCTTCTCACACATGCCTTGATATGTTGGAGACCAAGTCAGTGATTGATCCCTTGCTCAAGCCAGCGACCTCGGGACCATACTGATGATCCCACACTCAAGCTGGCAAGCCTGCAATCAAGGCTGCCACCCTGAGGTTTCAACCTGGGGACCTTAGTGTTCTAGGTCAATGCTCTATACACTGGTCCGGCCATAAAGATATTCTCGTAAAAAAAACAACAACTATGATTTATAGTTGTGATGACTTATTTACTACCTGTGTTGGCAATAAATTTTTAAAACTAGCTTTGAGGACTTACTGGAAGGCTGCAAGGTTTTGTATTCACTTTCACACAAAGATTTGGTGGGAAGTGATCTTCTTGTGGACAACTGGTTTCTGATAAACAAAACCTAAACAATAAAGAACAAGTTTAGTCTCCTTTACTAATATGACCTCATCAATATTTTTGTTCAACAGCTAATCTAAAAGACTGCCAAGCTTAAATTAAAAAAAACTATCAAACTATACATTTCACATGATGAATAAGCATATTACACAGGTTTATAATCAATAATTCTATTAATGTAGAGTTTTAATGATCATAATTAGCAACCTATAGTCCAAATAACATTTCCAATCATTTATTTAAGCATGTTCTGAAAGGATAGGGGAGATATACAGTATTTCCCAATTTTATATGCCTGTGAAACATTTTTCTGGGTTTTTAGCAAAATGCTGTATGTCCATCCCCTGGACCTAATTCTATCCACTAATCAAGGTACTCTATTATTTCCTGAGAACAGAAGATGTTGACATTACTTGTATTATATCCAGATGTATTTAGAACACTATTTTAAAAACTCATGAAAATATTTATTTCTAAATTAAATGCATAACCTTTTGGGAAAACCAAGTACAACTATATAATTTGTAAATTCTCACTCTTATATAGCTAAAATTACGCTAATTTACTATTTAATACATGTTCTTAATTACTTCCTTATTCCCCACATACAGCTGAGGCTCATCCCACCTTTCTACCTTAGACTACTTTAGTTTTTCTGTACCCATGCAGCACTGTAGACATAACCTAAGTACTAGGTACTAGTTCCTTATCTACAGTAGTTTGCCATTCATGAAGATGAGGCCTTTTCTCTCATAAAACTTGGTATTTCTAAAGAGCTGACCACTATATTTAAACATATCATTAGCTGGAGCTTATCTACTGAGGGCAACCAAAATGGAGAAATGTGGTTACATATAGGATACATGAATTGCTATATTAAAATCTAAATTGGATAAAAATCAGATTTCACAGGAGAAGGTTTTCCCTCACTCAAACATCTAAACCCAGTATTTTCAATATACTTACTGAAAATTAAGTGAAATTTTAAAATCTTTAAGAAATATGAACTTTAAAACTTTGGATATATGTTATAGTCAACACTGTACCTTAACTGGACCTGCACTGTGAAGTCACATTTGGTCCCAGAAATATCCCTGGAAAAGACAGAACAAGAACTATAATTACTTTAAAAATATGCATATGAAAGCTGATTCAAGGATACTATTACTCCAGAAAGTTTTTCAAATTATCAGAGATACAACTGTTTTTAAAGTAAATAACACTATAATAATATTTTCAATACTAATATTTACATTACCCAATACACTGTTTTAAAAAATCACTTATTATAGACAAAACTGGATTTAAAGCCAAACTACAAGTTACACCTGAAGACAACTTACATTGAACTGCTGATTTGCTGCACTTGTTGTGGTGTCAATGCAAATGCAAAACAGGTTTCTCGAAAGCGCTGGCTGTTATCTGATGCTAAAGACAAAAAATATATATATCTTTTATTTCCTTCAAATTAATCAATAAAGACAACAAAAATAACCAATCATATGCCTTTAATTAACTAGGATATAGTCTAGAGTTTAGATAACAAAGCAATTAAAGCACTGAAAAATAGGCCCTGGCCGGTTGGCTCAATGGTAGAGCATCGGCCTGGCGTGCAGGAGTCCTGAGTTCGATTCCCGGCCAGGGCACACAGGAGAAGCACCCATCTGCTTCTCCACACTCCCCCCTCTCCTTCCTCTCGGTCTCTCTCTTCCCTTCCCGCAGCCAAGGCTCCATTGGAGCAAAGTTGGCCCGGGCGCTGAGGATGGCTCTACGGCCTCTGCCTCAGGTGCTAGAATGGCTCTGGTTGCAACAGAGCAGTGCCCCAGATGGGAAGAGCATTGCCCCTGGTGGGCATGCTGGGTGGATCCCGGTCGGGCGCATGTGGGAGTCTGTCTGACTGCCTCCCCGTTTCCAACTTCAGAAAAATACAAAAAAATAACAACAACAAAAAAATATGCCAGTTGTAATAGAACAGAAACAGGAACAAAATGGCTAATTCCAGAAGATATATCAGGATTCAGATAATACATAATCAAAGAAACACTCATAAAAATTATCTAATATAAATGTCATCTAAAAAGCATACTTGTAAATAAAATACACTGATATTGATTTTACTTAAAATAGAACATAAACTCATTTGACGAGATGTTACATGGTTTTAGCTAAGTAAAAACATTCTCACTTTGAGATGACATTTAGTCTTTAAGGCAAGTTAAGAATTTTACCATCTCTTAATTATATCACACAAGTTTTATCCAATAAATATCATACATAGTTTCTCCTATGCTCAGATGACTTCACTTCAAAATCTGCCTGTGGTCACTATCTCAAAGATAGAAAAGAAGAAAGGAAGGGAATAAAGAAGAGAGGGTGGGGAGAGAGAAATGACAAGAGAGCAGACAAGCAAGAACAGGTCAGTGTAGAGCAGGGATTCCTACAGCATGCTGCTATGAACAACAGTTCTATTAGCTTTTAATACATGTTATATAGATGAAAAAATTCAATGGTCAATACCCTGCCTTGTTCACTAATGTTTCCTCAGTGCCTAGCACAAAGAGGCAACAAATGCCTTGGTTGAATGAATAACAGAATACAAAAATTAAGAAACACCAGATTAAACTATTTCAACTGTACTTTTCCAGAGTAATTTTCTAGAACTAAAAGATCCCTAGAAGTTATTATTTCTGGCCTGTGGGCCACTTAAAGCTGTGTAGATAAAGTAGCTGAACTTGGCCACTCTTGCTTAATTTGATTTGATCCTACTTGCAAGCAATACTTCCTCCACAACTACTACCAAACTGCAGTTATGTCATGCTAAGAAATATGCATGAACATATAACTATGGGGGGTGGGGTGGAAAAGAGCACTGCTGCTCTTTGATCTCAATATAGGAATATCTTTTTTTTTTTTTTTGAGAGAGAGAGAGAGAGAGAGAAAGAGAGAGAGACAGGAAGGGAGAAATATGGAGAGAGAAGCATCAACTTGTAGATGTATCACATTTAGTTGCTCAATGACTGCTTCTTGTATGTGCCTTGACCAGAGACTCAAGCCAAGCCAGTGACTCCTTGCTCAAGCAAGTGACCTTTAGGGACTTGTTGATGAGCCCATGCTAAAGCTGGAGACCTCAGGGCTTTGTACCTGAAACTTCAGCATCCCAGGTTGATGTTCTATCCACTGTGCCACCACTGGTCGGGCAATATAGGAGTATCTTTTAAAAGCTAGATTTAGTGTTTCTCCTTTCGGTGAGGTGGGAAGGTTTCTTCTTAAAGACTATCTCCAAGAAATAGTTATCAACCAGAAAGTTATCTTTTTTTTTTTTTTTCCTGAAGCTAGAAACGGGGAGAGACAGACTCCCACATGCGCCCGACCGGGATCCACCCGGCACGCCCACCAGGGGGCGACGCTCTGCCTGCGGGGGGGGGGGGGGGGGCGTCGCTCTGCCGCGATCAGAGCCACTTTAGTGCCTGGGGCAGAGGCCAAGGAGCCATCCCCAGCGCCCGGGCCATCTTTGTTCCAATGGAGCCTCGCTGCGGGAGGGGAAGAGAGAGACAGAGAGGAAGGAGAGGGGGAGGGGTGGAGAAGCAGATGGGGGCTTCTCCTGTGTGTCCTGGCGGGGAATCAAACCGGGGACTTCTGCATGCCAGGCCAATGCTCTACCACTGAGCCGGCCAGGGCCCAGAAAGTTATCTTAATTGTAAAGTATCAACCTAGTAGATGGTCAACAACCAGGGACTAGACAGTTTCCTGTGTCAGGCACAATGCAAGTTAACTCCTTTGCTTCTTAAAGAATATGCCGCTATAAAGATTAAATTCAGTCCCATAGGTTTAGCCTAATTTAGATTTCTGGCTCCATTTTAAAACAGTGTGAAAGTAATTTCTCAAATACAAATATTCATATTACTCACTAGGTAAAATTTCAGTTTCATTTTAGAATATATGAGTACAGTTAGTTTTGGATATGCACATACAGATTTCGATAGTTATGACTAATAATAAGGCTGTTTCTTGTGCCATACATAGAATCAGGTTTATTACTTAATAATAATCACTATTTACATCCTATTTTATATATATTATAATGCTCATAGAATTATTACTACTTATCTGGAAAAGCACCTTTTTTTGTGTGTGACAGAGACAGACAGAGAGAGGAACAGATAGGAAGGGAGAGAGATGAGAAGCATCAATTCTTTGTTCCGGCACCTTGTTTCTCAGTGATTGCTTTCTCATATGTGCCTTGACTGGGGGGCTACAGCAGACCAAGTGACCCCTCGCTCAAGCCAGCAACCTTGGGTTTAAGCTGGTGAGCGTTGCTCAAACCAGACGAGCACACGCTCAAACTGGCAACCTCAAGGTTTCGAATCTGGGTCCTCTGAGTCCCAGTCCAACAATCTATCCACTGTGCCACTGCCTGGTCAGGCGAAAAGCATCTTTTTATACTATGTCGTTTTCAGTCTTGATTTCCGCTATGAACACACCAGTGGAGAATTTATCCTTTGGGTCTTAGATAACAGACTATCTAAAAACTTTTCTAAGTGAAGTAAGTTAATATTATTCCTTTCAGAAAAATTCAAGCTAAATAGAATTGTAAAATCTTCATACTAAAGAATGGAGTCTTTTCCAAAACAATGACTTCCAATGTTTGGGGTATGCATCTCAAAGTGTACACAGAACAATCCATAGGGATACAGGAAAAAATACCTGTAAAACAGGAGTTTTTAAAAGTTGAGATTTTTTATTTTATTATTAGCAATAAAGAGAGACAGACAGACAGATAGGGACAGAGAGGAGAGAGAGATGAGAATCATCAGTTCTTTGTTGTGGCATCTTAGTTGTTCATTGATTGCTTTCTCATATGTGCCTTGACTGGGGGGGGGGGGGGCTCCAGCTGATCCAGTGCCTCTTGCTCAAGTCAAGAGACGTTGGGCTCAAGCCAGAGACCATGGGGTCAGGTCTATGATCCCACACTCAAGCTGGCAACCAACCCTGCGCTCAAGCTGTGAGCCCACACTCAAGCCGGACGAGCCTGTGCTCAAATTGGCAACCTTGAAGTTTCGAAATTGTGTCCTTAGTGTCCCAGGTTGATGCTCTATCCACTGTGCTACTGCCTAGTCAGGCTAAAAGTAGAGATTTTAAGAAAACCAGATAGAAGGTGACAGAAGAGTATATATGACTTTGGGTGATGAGTATGCAACATAATCAAATGTCAAAATAACCTGGAGATGTTTTCTCTGAACCTATGTACCCTGATTGATCAGTCACCCCATTAAACTTAATTAAAAAAAATAAAAACAAAAAAATAAAAACAGATTTTACATAAAAATCTAAAACCTAATTTACAAAGCTACCTAAATTTTATATGAAAACTTTTCACTTTTATTTTTATGTTCTATAACAAACATTAATAGTTTAATGTGTGTGTGTGTGTGTGTGTGTGTGTGTGTGTGTGTGTGTGTGTATGGTGCATGCTAAATTATTTTGCTGGGAGGTCTGTGTGATCAAATAAGCTTGTAGACTATTGACCTAGAATACAACCTTACTTTCAACCCTTCCATTCGCATTTTGAACCCTTTTAGAGGTGAGGAAGAGGGCCCATTCCCTTGTCAGGCAGAAGATGACTGGTGATGAACAGTTTAATTGTTAGAAAAGTTTAGTGGAAAGAGATGAGATCACATAGACTAGATTCCAAACTGGTTTTGCCACATATTTGCCATATGACCTTAGGTACTTATCCACTCTGTTTCCTTCAATATATAAACAAATACATATATATATACACACAAACCCTAATAGGGTTATTTTGAAAAATATAAACGCAGCAAGATATTAAAAAAAACAATTTCCTTTTCTGTTCCCTTTCCTCCTTATGCTCTTATACTGAATCAAAATATATAAGGCTGTAATTTTCGCCCATTGATGTCATACAGCATAGCCACTGACAGCCATTCTTCAAATATTTCAGACAACGTTAATGTGCCTTTCTCTCCCTCCACCGAGTCTTCCCACTATGTTTCAGACAAGATTTCAAAATTACTCACCATGCAAATCTTTTTCCTCTAAACAAATCCCTGGTTGTCACACTATAAAGTGACAACCGGAACTAGACACATTCTGTATATCCTATATTATTTATTCAAAATATTTGCAGCCCCTCTGTAACGGCCCATCCCCATGGGAGGATTATACCTCCAGTGCCACTGATATTAGCCCTGCCCAATGAAATGTGAGTGGAAGTGTATTACTTCCAAGCAGGAATTTTAAGAGCTATCCTTTGGTTTTACCATCTTCCTTTCCAGTCTGCTCTGACTCTGATTCTAGAGTGAAGAGAGGATAGTTTCGGCCTGACCTGTGGTGGCGCAGTGGATAAAGTGTCGACCTGGAAATGCTGAAGTCGCTGGTTCCAAACTCTGGGCTTGCCTGGTCAAGGCACATATGGGAGTTGATGCTTCCAGCTCCTCCCCCCTTCTCTCTCTCTGCCTCTCCTTTCTCTCTCTCTGTCTCTCCCTTTCCTCTCTAAAATGAATAAATTTAAAAAAAAAAAAAAAGGAGAGGATAGTTCCACAGCCATAACATGAGTGAGAAATAAATCCTAGCTGTTTGCCACTGAGATTTATGGTTGCTTGTAAGCTGACTTTTTTTATATTATTCTAGATAGAATATGACTAGAACAGTATTTTTTATCAACAACCACCATTTAATATTGTTAATCCATGCAACAATCATGAAGGAAAGGTATCTGCTCCTTATTTAGATTTAGAAATTGAGGTTCAAGTAGTTACATAACTGTTAAGCTTCATACTAGGTAAGTAGAACCAGAATTGAAACTCACGATCTACAAATCTCCAAAGCCCATGTTCTTCTCATAACATAGATCATTAGCCCCCTAACATAGGTGTTATACTTCTATTACTGCAGACTAGCATTATATAAATCATAAAAATAGGAAAAGAACTACCCATCACCCCTCCTCATAACTGCTTATAATGTTCACATATTTCCTTCCATTCATTTTATCAACTTGTATATACAATTTGAAAGCTCGCTTTAAAAAAATTACCCTCCTCATAACTACATTTTTCAATTACAATATCTATTTCCATATTTTAATTATTATATTATATTTTATCTACAGGGTATATGCAAATCTTAATTACTCCCTTGATTAGTCTTTTAGGTTGCTTCTAACTTCTCATTACTTGAAACAATTCTGTTAACATCTTTGCGCTTATTTTTGGTTTTTTTGGAAGGGAGAGCAACTTAGTGTTTTCTTTTAATCAATCCCAGATGTGAAATTTCTGGGTCAAAAAGTACAGAGATTTTTATGAACCTTGACAAAACACAAGAGTGATTTTCAAATGGTTGTAACAGTTTACATAAGACCATTAGCAATTTATGCATCTATTAATTGCATCCTACTCTGGCCTGCCTGGAGTTGTTGCTAATTTAATGGGTGGGTCCTATAACGCCTTAATAGTTTCATTTGCATTAAGAATTTCCCCCATTTTTAATTTCCTATTTAATTGTTTAATCTTGTCCAGCACCCAATTTTATATTTGCATAAGGATTTGATACATAAAAATATTAACCATTGGAAATTTGCTTAAAATATTTTCCCCAACTGGCTATATTTTTTCATTTTGGTTACATTTTTGGATGATATAAAAGTTAAATTTTAATGTATCTAATCTATCAACTATCTTTATAAATTCTAGTTGTCTCCCTTAAGTTCTTTGGCCTATTGTTTCTATGTAATTATTAATCCATTTGGAACTTATTTTAGTATGTGTTATCTCTAAATTTGTTACTATAAATTGCTTACAGTTATACTAACACATTATTTGTTAAATAATCCTTCCCTTCCCTATGGATATATGCACTTCCTTTAGCATATATTAAATCCTTAAATCCAACATGTTCTATTTCCTGGCTATTTTCCCAGGGGTCTTTTTTTATCCTAGTGCTGGCACTCTAGTTTTTAATTTTTATGGCTTGATTATGTTTAAATATTTTTAAGGTAATTTTTATTTATTGATTTCAGCAATAGAGGAAGGTAGAGAGAGAGAAAAACAAGAACATCGAGCTGTTCATGTATGTGCCCTAACCAGAGGTTGAACTGGCAACCTTTGTGCTTTAGGACAATGCTCTAACCAACTGAGCTATCCAGTCAGGGTTGTTCTAATATCTTATAGCTAGGTTTCACTCCATCCAGTCTTTTTTTTTTTAATCAGAACTTTAATGTTGACTCAAATATTCATCTAGATGAATTCTGAAAACTTTCGCTATGATTTTTAAATCCCAATGGTATTTTTAGTAGAATTACAATACACCTATGAATTATTTTGAACTGACATCTTTATATCTTTAATTTTCCCATTCTCAAGCGCTGTACCTGTGGCCATTTAATCATTTCAAGGTTTTGTCATTTTTATCATATAGATTAGTTACACAGTTCCCATTAAGATTATTCTTACAACAGATATTAATCAACAGAACGAATTATCTATTTTCTTTCTTGACACCAACATCATACTATATATAGTGTTATAGCTTTATACTAAGTCTTGAAATCAACTAGTGCTAGCCCAAGTGTCCATCAGTAGATGAATGGATAAACAAAATGTATATCCATTCAATGAAATATATTTCTCTGCCATAAAAAAGAATAAAGTCCTGATATGTGCTGCAACATGGAAAAACTTGGAAATATTATGCTAAGTGAAATAAGACAGACACAGCAAGGCAAATATGATATGATTCCATTATTTTAAGTATTTAGAATAGGCAAATTCAGAGAGACAAAAAGTACATGAATGGTTACTAGAGGCTGATGGGAAGGGGGGAATGAGTAGTTATTGCTCAATAGGTATAAAATTATTCTTTTATTTTTTAACTAATGTTTTTTTTTAAGACTTTATTTATTCATTTTAGAGAGGAGAGAGAGAAACAGGAAACTTCAACTCCCATATGTGCCTTGACCAGGCAAGCCCTGGGTTTTTTTTTTTGAACCGGTGACCTCAGCATTCCAGGTCGATGCTTTATCCATTGCGCCACCACAGGTCAGGCTATAAAATTATTCTTTAGGCCCTGGCTGGTTGGCTCAGTGGTAGAGCATCGGCCTGGAGTGCAGGAGTCCCAGGTTCGATTCCCAGCCAGGGCACACAGGAGAAGCACCCATCTGTTTCTCCACCCCTCCCCCTCTCCTTCCTCTGTCTCTCTCTTCTCCTCCCACAGCCAAGGCTCCATTGGAGCAGAGTTGGCCCCGATGCTGGGGGTGGCTCTATGGCCTCAGCCTCAGGCACTAGAATGGCTCTGGTGCTCTGGTCGCAACAGAGCAACACCCCAGATGGGCAGAGCATCGCCCCCTGGTGGGCATGCTGGGTGGATCCCGGTTGGGCGCATGCGGTAGTCTGTCTGACTGCTTCCCTGTTTCCAACTTCAGAAAAATACACACACAAAAAAAAATTCTTTGGGGCGATGTAGAACTTTTCAGAAATAGTGATAATGGCTGAACAACACTATGATTGCAATTAATACAGAAATGTACATTTAAAATGATAAAATGGCAAATTTCATTTTTATTGACTGTCTCCCTGTTTCCAACTTCAGAAAAATACCAAAAAAAAAAAAAATTCTTTGGGGCGATGCAGAACTTTTCAGAAATAGTGATAATGGCTGAACAACACTGTGAATGCAATTAATACAGAAATGTACATTTAAAATGATAAAATGGCAAATTTCATTTTTATTACCATATATATTTTTTTTTACCACAATAAAAAGATTAATAAAATAGGTCATAGACCTAAGTGTAAAATCTAAAACTATAGAAGTTTTCAAAGAACACATGAAAGAAATCTTTGTGACCTTTGGTTAGGTAAAATTTCTTAATACCAAAAGCACAATCAATTTTTAAATTGATAAACTGAACTTCATAAAAACTAAGAACTTATAATCTTGGAAAGACACTGTAAAGGAATAAGAGAAGCCATAGATTGGGAGAAAATATTTGCAAATCACATATTCATTAAAAGACTTACAGCCAGAATATATAAAAACCCTTGCAAGTTACTAATAAAAAGAGCAAACAATTTAATAAAATTTAAAATGGGCAAAGATTTGAACAGATACCTCAACAAAGATAAATATATGAATGACAGAAAAAAGCACATTAAAAGATGTTCCATATTCTTAGTCTATAAAATATGTAAATAAAAACTACAATGAGATACACACCGACTAGAATGTGTATCTAGTGGTGGTAGGAAAGGCCCAACACTGTCAAAAATAGTTATTAGTTGCTTAGAAAAGTTAAACCTGCATGTATCACATATGACACTTACTGTATTCCTAAGTAATTTATCCAAGAAAAACAATAATCACACCATACATAGGTGTGGGCCTACATTTTCATAACAGCTTTGTTTTCAATACCCTAAAACTGGAAACAACCCAAATGTGTATCAATAGGTGAATGAATAGTGTTATAGCCATAAAATAAAATACAGCAATAAAAAGGAATAAATACACACATAACAGATAAATCTTAGATTATAATTTTATGTAAAAGAAGCTAGATCTCCTTCCACTCCCAAAGCGTATACAGTGGACCTAGAGATGTAAGTTTAATTCACTCTATAACCGAGCTCGTAAGTCAGTCAACTCATATATCAAACAAATTTCTCACATTTAAAAAAACTGAAATAGATTTAATCCGTTCCAGCCCTGTGAAACATCCCCAAACCATCCTAAATTATGAAAAACATGTTTTTAATTAAGAAACACACATGTATACTTTACCAATGCAAAACAAAATATATGAAATAAAAGAAAAAAGTGTTATTTAGTACTGTGTTCTTACCTTGGAGACAGACGAGTGAGGCTAACGGAGGTGAATGGCAGAGGAGGAGGGAGGGAGGAAGGGATGCAGGCACTGTAGACACGGAAACTAAAACTGTACTTTCTTAACACTAAATGTAAACTAAAGCTGCATTTTATTTTAAACAAAACTAAAACTGCACTTTCTTTACTTAAAATGAAACCACAAAAACTTAATTGTAAAGAAATGCACTTTAACTTTAAACTTAACCTAAGCTTAACATTATGTATTTTTCATTTAATCATCACCTGTTTTTGCCTTTTTAGCTGTACTTTCGGCACTTTCACTTGCAGGACTTTTGAATAAAAATCTATCCAAAAAGGCCTGCTTTAGCCTGCCTTTTAAAATGTTACAGAAATGTGACAAACAAGTGTTATTAAAAAGTGCTGAAGCAGACCAGTTGAAACTTTTTCTGGGTGTTTCTTTTCAGTGAAACTTGAAAGCTTCTCCCACATTGCCAGCATGTCTTTAACTTCACTTGTAGGAATCACTTCCTCCAACTCTACCTCTACTACCTCTACCAACACTACTAATCTCTTGCAGAAGCTCCGTATATTGCATCATCTGTAGCTCCTTCAACTCCTCAGTTGAGAGTTCCTCCTCATGTTCCTCGACGAGCTCGTTTATGTCACCCTCATCTACCTCCAGACCACAATCTCCTCCAACGCTTCTACCTCGGTCTCGGTTTCTGGTTCGAATCCTTTGAAGTCCCTGTCTGCAACAACATCAGGCCATAACTTTTTCCATGCTGAGTTCAAGGTTCTTCTTGTAACCTATTGTCGTGCCAAGTCAATAATGTGTAAACATATCACGATGTTGTAGTGATCTTTTCAAAGCTCTCTAAGGGTTAGAACTGTATTCTCAGTCACCTCAAAAGCAGCGGCGGAACAAGTACTTTGTGTAAACCTTTTTAAAGTTGGAAATGACCTGCCGATCCATAGATTGCAAGATTGAAGTTGTGTTGGGTGGGAGGTAGAGGACTTTCACAAATTTGAACTCACTGAGAATGTCATCTTCAAGACCAGGTGGGCGGGCTGGAGCATTATCAAGGAATAGTAATATTTTCATCAGGAGTTTATTTTCTTGAAGCTATTTCTTCACTGCAGAACCAAAGATGAGATTTACCCATCCAATAAAAAACTGCTATGTAACCCATGCCCTAGCATTGCCGCGCCACATAACATGCAGTTTTTAAGAATCTTGTGAGTCTTAAAGGCTCGAGGATTTTCAGAATGATACACTAGCAGCGGCTTTACTTTATAGCAGGGGTCGGGAACCTATGTCTCGTAAGCCAGATGTGGCTCTTTTGAGGGCTGCATCTGACTTGCAGAGAAATCTTAAAAAAAAAAAAAGTAACATTAAAAATATAAAACATTCTCATGTATTACAATCGATTCATTTCCTACCACTCATGTTCATGGTTGTGGGTGGCTGGAGCCAATCACAGCTGTCCTCAGGGACAATACCAAATTTTTATTGGATAATGTATAAAGTACACGGGTCGTTGTATGGCTCTCACGGAATTACATTTTAAAATACGTGGCGTTCATGGCTCTTTCAGCCAAAAAGGTTCCCGACCCCTGCTTTACAGTCACTGCTAGCATTTGCACACAGTTCAAGAGTCAGACGGTCCTTCATTGGTTTATGGCCTGGCAGCTTCTACTCCTCTGCGTTGATGAAGGTCTTCCGGGGCATTTTTTTCCAAAACAATCCTGTTTCATCACAGTTGAATACTTATTGGGGAATGTAGCCTTCCTTTGCAATAAGCGCAGCAAAATGTGTGATGTACTCCTCAGCTGCCTTAACGTCAGCACTCACAGCTTCACCATGCCTCAGCACCGAGTGGATGCCAGATCTCTTCTTGAAATTTTCAAACCAGCTGTGACTTGCCTTAAACATATCTTCTGCTGCCTCTTTTGAGGTGGATGTTTCTTTCTTCTTCAAGTAGCCGTAAATAATATGTGTCTTTTTGCATATTACAGTCTCCGTCACTGTATCTCCTGCCAGCTCTTTCTCTTTCACCCACACCAGCAGAAGCTTCTCCATTTCTTCATGGATATTTGTCCTTAATTGGGACAGAATTGTAGATCCTTTCACTGAATTTGTGCTTTTGATGGCATCCTTTCATTTAAGGATGGTACAAATTGTAGGTGTAGTACAGTTATGCTAGTTCAATCACTTGTACACCATGCTCATGTTTTTCTATTATTTCTTGCTTTACTTCTATCTACATCATTCTCTTCTTCTCACCACTGTCCTTTACACTCACTTTCTTCGGTCTCATGACAGCACACACAAAAAGTTAGTAAAAAATGCAAAAATGATGTAAGAACAAGTACAGTGCAGGAGATTCGACTTGATTCTGCGGGTAACATGTGAGAAAGAACAAGATGCTGGTGTTGTGCTGCTGATACTGGACCCGTGAGCCAATGCACCAATTAGCGGCAGCTTGCCGAATCACAACTCATATATCGGAATTTCACTCAGATCTTGAACAAAAATACAGACCAAGTCGCAGCTCATATCTTAAGAAATTCGTATGTTGGTCTGCTCGTATCTCAAGGTACCACTGTATACTCCCACGATTTCATTATATAAAATTCTAGAAAATGCAAACTAATTTGTAGTGACAGAAAATACATCAAATCTAGGGACTAGGTGGGAATGGAAGAAATAACAGGGAGGGATTACTAATGGGATGAAGAGACACTGGGTAGTGATGGATACATTCATTATTTTTATTGTGGTAATGATGTCACATAGTCAACATGTATTAAACTGTACACTTCAGCCTAATCAGGCAGTGGCACAGTGGATAGAGCGTCAGATTGGCATGAAGAGGACCCAAGTTTGAAACCCTGAGGTCGCTGGCTTGAGCGTGGGCTCACCATCATGATCACAGGGTCACTGGCTTGAGCATAGAATCAGAGACATGACCCATGGCTGATAGCTTGAGCCCAAGGTCGCTGACTCAAGAAAGGGGTCACTCTCTCTGCTGCAGGCCGCCCCCCAGGCAAGGCACACATAAGAAAGCAATGAATGAACAACTAAGGTGCCACAATAAAGAATTGATGTTTCTCTTCTCCCTCCCTTCCTGTCTGTCTGTCCCTCTGTCTATCTCTCTCCCAAAACAACAACAACAACAACAAAAAACAGTTTGGCCCTGGCCGTTTGGCTCAGTGGTAGAGCGTCGGCCTGGCGTGCAGGAGTCCCAGGTTCGATTCTGGCCAGGGCACACAGGAGAAGCACCCATCTGCTTCTCCACCCCTCCCTCTCTCCTTTCTCTCTGTCTCTCTCTTCCCCTCCCGCAGCCAAGGCTCCATTGGAGCAAAGTTTGCCCGAGTGCTGAGGATGGCTCTGTGGCCTCTGCCTCAGGTGCTAGAATGGCTCTGATTGCGGCAGAGCAACGCCCCAAGATGGGCAGAGCATCGCCCCCTGGTGGGCATGCCAGGTGGATCCAGGTTGGGTGCATGCGGGAGTCTGTCTGACTCCCTCTCCGTTCTGGCTTCGGAAAAAAATACCAAAAAAAACCAAAAAAACAGTTTAACTAAAACAATGGCAAAAAAGGGCAGAGGTAGAAAAGGGCTGAACAATAGAACCATGGTGAATTGGTACTAACATTTAAGGTTCAAGCCAAAAAAGAATTAGCTAAAATTTCAGAAAAAAAAGCAGAGGGCAATGGTATTCTTGATACCAAGAAAATAGAGAATTTCGAAGCAAGAGTGGACAGCGTTAAATGCTCAGAGGTCAGTTATGGTATGGATTGAGAGCTGGATTTAACAACCAGCAAGTCACAAGTGATCTTAGCAGGACATGTTTCAGTGGCATGGTAGGAACAAAAGCCAGACTGCAACAAGTTCAGGTGTGAATGTCATGTTAAGTCATTGCTTGATTTTGACACTTAAATATAATATTAGATCTTTAACTGTTTTCCTATCTGCAATAGCAAAGTACACGAAAATCTCAGATTTGTGAATTAACATACTGTTCGAATCACTGTAACCAATCCTGAATGTCTCCAAAGTTTTATAATATACAATAATTTAAAATTTTGTTAATATAGGAGTTCAAATATTGTCTGTTTTGGGGAAGCAGGATGAGTGTCCCTCAAGTAGTAAGTATCTCAGCCCCTCAATGTGACCTGAACTGTATACTTACCAACAGTTCTCACTGAGGGTAAAAATAGAAGTCACTCACATTGTCACTTATTCTATGCTCCAAGTTAGAGGAAAGATAAAATGTTCTAGTAGTGTTCATAATTCAGTATACTTACAAAGATCATACTTAGTTTAAAATAATTCTCTTGTGAATATTAAGGGCTTATTGTGTTCATGGGAGAGATTTGAAACAACCATACCCCTTGTAAACATTTATTACTAATGTTTCATTTGTAAGAAAGAAAAGCATTGCCCACAATATCCAGGACATAATTATAATTCAAAGACACAAAATATGCAGAGGGAGTTAAGTTTTTTGAAATTTCCTTTTACATATTGCTCATAGAAAGATGCACTAGATTAAAAACAGAAACAGGAATCATGTTGCAATTTACATAAATTAAAAACACTGGACGGTAAAACCTAGATACATAAAATAAACAAGGTTATTGATATTCTGATGATAGAAACAGTGAGCTAATCTAAGTGGCTGTACTTTCAACTGCTCTAAAAATATTTGCTATTCCACCTCACCAGCAGAAAGAAAAGCTAAAAATAGTCATCTTTTCTATTACAGAATATTTCTTGCTGTCTTGGGGAAAATGAAAATAAAATACCTATCTACAAATGTCAGCCTTAAAATCTTTAATAAGGTCTGGTTTATTCACACGAACAAAAACCTGGATAACAATGTAATTTTAAAAAACATAGCTGAATGATAGTTTCATCAACTAGGTTGCTAACAATCATTAAGACAGAAGCTTGCAGAAAATTTCTTTCAATAAAAGGCATATATTGAATTGTTAACAAATTTACACTGTTTTAACTACTTCAATTTTTAAAATGGGAACTTTTTAAAGCAAACAATATTGATGACATAAGAACACTCATAATACATTAAGGGAAAAAAAGACAAGATATAAACTTGAAATGTACAACCTAAGTACATTTATATACAACTGCTCACAAAAATTAGGGGATATTTTATACCTTCATATTCATTTTGAAATATCTCCTAATTTTTGTGAGCAGTATATATGCCTTAAAAGACCAAAAAGAGGCAGCAAAAATTGATTTCTTTGTAATTACTTTAAAATTTTTTCACATTGAGACATATTGCTTTATTGTTTTACATATCTTTAAAAAAACCACAATACTATCACTCACATTAAATATGCAGCTAAATTCTGAGAATTTTCATGGTGGCCAATATTTCACAATAAAATGTCACTAAAGTTTTTAGAGTACAACAAAAATCACACATGAATTTTTCCACTCATACAGAACAAACATACCAATACCAAGAAACAAGAAACAACTGTCATATATGATACTTCTGGACCCTAGTTCTATAAAACCCTTAGATTTTATTTTACAGTTTAGTTGCAGGTTACTAAACTCATTTTCAATAAACTTGTCTATGCTTTTTTATCATCTTACTCCTCTGGAGTTTAATTCTACCTGTTCTATGTACTTTGTCTTTATATTATGTCTCAGTTTACGGGTTTAGTAGCTGGTCTCCTGATAGACTTAATCGAATGAGCCTATACAGACTCCTTGGCAACTTTAAAGCTAAAAGTATGGTAAATATTTTATCTGGCCCATCTATTCTCTCAAAGCTGGCAGGCTATCCATCTATTTTAAGTCCAGCGGGGTTAAGACATAGCACTAGGTCAAACCAAGCCAGCCAGGTATGAACTAAGTCTGATGATAAATGTTTCAACGCAGAAACAGAAGGAAACTGATTATAATTGGGAAGTTTTCTCTTTCTTTTGCAAAAATATCTTTTCATTTTCATCTTTATTTTTTTTATTTTTGTATTTTTCTGAAGCTGGAAACGGGGAGAGACAGTCAGACAGACTCCCGCATGCGCCCGACCGGGATCCACCTGGCACGCCCACCAGGGGCAAGCTCTGCCCACCAGGGGGCGATGCTCTGCCCCTCTGGGGCGTCGCTCTGCCGCAACCAGAGCCACTCTAGCGCCTGGGGCAGAGGCCAAGGAGCCATCCCCAGCGCCCGGCCATCTTTGCTCCAATGGAGCCTTGGCTGCGGGAGGGGAAGAGAGAGACAGAGAGGAAGGGGGGGGGGGTGAAGAAGCAAATGGGCGCTTCTCCTATGTGCCCTGGCCGGAAATCGAACCCGGGTCCCCCGCACGCCAGGCCAACGCTCTACCGCTGAGCCAACTGGCCAGGGCCTCATCTTTATTTTGATGCAGGTAATACAACCATTCCAAGTTAGAAAAAAAACACTAAAATTCTGTTACCTGATGATAGCAGCTAAAAAGCATTTTGATATATATTCTTTCAGGCATTTTCTGATACATCACAAGTGTAATACATACATTATTTCCCACTAAACTGCACTGGATACTTTGTCACTTAAAAACGTATAATAAGGCCCTGGCCAGTTGGCTCAGCGGTAGAGTGTCGGCCTAGCGTGCGGAGGACCCGGGTTCGATTCCCGGCCAGGGCACACAGGAGAAGCGCTTCTCCACCCCTCCGCCGCGCCTAGCGTGCGGAGGACCCGGGTTCGATTCCCGGCCAGGGCACACAGGAAAAGCGCTTCTCCACCCCTCCGCCGCGCCTTCCTCTCTGTCTCTCTCTTCCCCTCCCGCAGCCAAGGCTCCATTGGAGCAAAGATGGCCCGGGCACTGGGGATGGCTCTGTGGCCTCTGCCTCAGGCGCTAGAGTGGCTCTGGTCGCAACATGGCGACGCCCAGGATGGGCAGAACATCGCCCCCTGGTGGGCAGAGCTTCGCCCCTGGTGGGCAGAGCATCGCCCTCTGGTGGGCGTGCCGGGTGGATCCCGGTCGGGCGCATGCGGGAGTCTGTCTGACTGTCTCTCCCTGTTTCCAGCTTCAGAAAAATGCAAAAAATAAAAAATAAACGTATAATAAGCCCTGACCAGATAGCTCGGTCATACTTCTGAAGCACAGAGGTTACCTGTTCGACCCCTGATCGGGGCACCTACAGGAACAGATTGGTGTTCCTGTCTCTCTCTCTCTCTTTCTCTCTCTCTCTCTCTGTCCCTCTCCCTTCTTCTATTGCTAAAATCAATCTATAAATAAAATTTTAAGTATAATAAAAAACTTTCCATGTCAATAGCATATCTTTGTCACCATTTTAAGTGGCTACATGGTATTCTATAATACAGATGTGCTATAATTTAATGAATTTCTTCTTTCTGGACATTAAGGTTACTGTCAATATTTCCCTCTAGAACCAATGCCTTGATGAATCTTTGTCCTCCCTCCCTAGGAGTGTGGTGGGTATGTTTTTCTATAATCTTTATTTCCTTAGGATATCCTCTTAGGAAAAAAAAATGGGTGGGTCAAGATATATATATATTTGTGTGTGTGTGTGTGTGAAAGAGAGAGAGAGACAGGAAGGGAGAGAAATGAGAAACATCAATTCTTCGTTGCAGCTCCTTAGTTGTTCATTGATTACATTCTCATATGTGCCTTGACGGGGGGCTACAGCTGACCGAGTTACTCCTTGCTCAAGCCCAGCGACCTTGGGCTTAAGCCAGTGATCTTTGGGCTCAAGCCGGCGACCTTGGGGTTTCTAGCTGGGGTCCTCCACATCCCAGTCCAACACTCTATCCACTGTGCCACTGCCTGGTCAGGCAAAGATATACACATTTTTTAAACTTTTGTACAAACTGCAAAAATGTTCTTCACTTTGCATAACTGGTATATATATTAAAGTTCTAGAGTTCCTTGCCAACACTAGGCAGTAGATAAAAAATATCTTAAGTCTTAACTTTTCATTTCTTTGACTACTTTATAAGTTGACTATTTTTCATACCCTTACTGGTTTTGTGTTGTGAATTACTCTATTCTGCTATATTAGTCATCTCTTAATTTTTTCTTTTGATGCTTCAAAACTGAGAAATGATTACTGCTTTTAATGACTTTAAAGACCTAAATAATAGCAGTTCCTTTAGCATAGGGTAGGTACAAACCTACTTGGAAAAGGTTCATGAGAGAAAGTGAGGAAAGAAGTCAGAAACAGTGAATCAACACACCCCTGGCGAGGAATTATGTGGTAAAGGAAAAGAAAATGAAGGTACAGCTAGAGGGAAATTAAAAGTAATCTTTTTAAAATGAGAAAGTTAGCCTAAAGTTGCACATTAATGGGAACCATCAGGTAAAAAGGCAAATAACTGATGATATGGAAGAGAGAGGAAAGAATTACTAAGCAAGGTCCATGAATAAGCATGCGAATGGGATCCAATACACATGAGCCTAAGAACTGGCCTTAGCCCAGAGTCCAAAGAATTCATCCAGGGTCACAGAAGACAATGTATATAGCATACTGTCAGAGATGTGATTAGTAGGTAGGTAGGTAGGTAGGTAGGTGGTAGGTACTGGCATTTTTGATGGTGGGAACTTCCAGAAGTTAACTTTTGATTCATTCTAGATTCTCATTGCAGAAGAAATAAGAAGCTAAGTCAACAACACAGTGAAGAACGGTTGTGAGAGAATAGCATGTCATGTGGGAATAAGATGTGAAATAGTCACCTAGCAAAGAGAATATGCGAACTAGGCAACACTATCTGATGGCTGGGTAGGAATAAGCACTCTTATTCACACACAAATTATTTCTACGTTAAAGATATGTAATGTGGTCATATATTTTTCCCTTGGTTTATTTATTTTGCCATTAAATGTAATAAAAGTGTGTTTTTCTTTTTTTGAGTCCTCACAAAATTATATCGCTTCCTTTCTTAGGGTAAATTCCTTCCTCACCCCAATATCATTCAAATTTTATTTATGCATTTTAATCCATTATTGAGGCATTTATTTAAATGTAATCTATATTTCCTGATATTGTTTTAGTCTCATTTTAAGCATTTAAAATTTTTTTTAATATTTTACTTACTGATTTTACAGAGGTGATTGGGAGTAAAAAGAAGTAGTTGCTTCATTCTAGCTGTTCACTGACTGCTTGTCATATTTGCCTTGACCAGGCAACCTCAGTGCTCCAGGTCAACGTTCTATCCATTGTGCTACCATAGGCCAAGTTTAAGCATTTAAATCTTTAAATAGTTTTCATATTATTCTGATTAATTACATGGTAGGAATCTTACCTATTAATGTTTAATTAGGTACTCCTAAAACAACTTAATGTTTAATCCATGCCACTAATTAGAAAGTTCACTTTTATGCTATTTTCAAATTGTATTTTTACTTCTCTAAGTCCTTATTCAAGCATCAGTTTCACAGTTTCAACTACTGCAATTTGCCATATAGTATAGATATAGTATATTTTATATGTGGTACTGCATACATACACGCCTCTTTCAGAATTTCTGTCTAGTCTTGCTACTGGACATTTTGGTCATGGTACCCCCACTGCATCTAAATTCCCCTTCTAGCTAAACCTTTCCAGCCCCTATCTCCTACCAGGGAAGCAACTCCAGGCTGTTTTCTGTATTGAACACACATTGGTAGGACCAGGGAGCACAATTTTCCCAGGGGTGGCTTAGCCACTGACTTCTGGGCAACCCATTAAATGACTAGACCCCAAGGGATCCATCTATTAACAACACAGTAACTAAAATCAATTCAAACAACTTTCTTCCGGAATTTGGAGTGTGGGACATAGAGTATTTTAAGTGCTCTTTGTACAGAAACAAACAAAACAGATGCTTAGAAAGATCGAGGTGCCATAGAGAGAGAAAATGCACATAACCTGTCAGAAAAAGTACATAATAATCATAGCTTTCCAATTCTGGTTTTAATTCCCATAATTTCTTACAATTAACTTTTCTTAGGTGACCTGATGTATTAGACTTCCTTGCAATCAAAAAAGCCTATAATCCAAAGGAATATTAGAATTTGATCGAGTTCTCCTACTCCTCCCTTCACCTCCCTCTCTACCAAATTGGATTTTTAATTATAACTATACTAAATTTACTGAGAACAAACACCTTTCAAAAGACTATGTCTTTATATATTAAAGTTTTGAGGGTTTGTAAACATTTCTTTTTTCTTCCAACAAGCCCTATATATTTGAGGAGTATTCTTCTGTATTTTATTTTTTATTGTTACATGAGATTTTTCTTCAAATTTCTAACTAGTTCTTAGCAAACATATCAATATGTCTCATAGTATGGTCCATTGAGAAAATACTTTGAGATGATCTAAAGGGAAAGGGTTCCCTGTTCAAAGAATTTTGGAAAGTTGTTGCATAAAGCATATTTAAAATTCTGAGAAATTCTGCAATAGAAAAAGTTATTTAAGTTCTTGAATGTAATGGGAAATAGTCAAAGAACACCTGCTGGGATGCTACTGAACCAGTATCCAAGGATCACATTTTGTAAACAGTGGTATATAGCTAGTAAGCATTTCCTATATACTTATTCAGCACTTTCTATTCCTCCAACAGTCATTGTTTGTGGCTTTACTTCCAGTCTCAGAATGAAGCATATGGCCTAAGTCTAGGCTGAAAAGTGCATTGCATTCCCTTGCCAGGATTGATTACTTAGTCAAGGTCTTATGGCTTTTAAAGTAGTGCCATCATAGTGAAGCTCAGGACTTTTCCTGGAAATGCTGGGACAAAAACTTTTCCCTTTTTTGGCTAATTTGAATCTGGAAGGATTCCAGGAACTGCTGGGAACTATATAACATCTAAAAAACTTAGACTACCATTAAGGAAGTAGAGACACAAATGAAGAACATGAAATAAATTTGTTATAGTTACTCAACAAAAATTCATTGATCACCTAATATATATAAGCTATTATATTTCTAGGTTCTTGGGATAATTAATGAACAAGAGACCAAAAACCTCTGTCCTTATGGCCCTTACATTCTAATTGGAAAAGATAAGAAACAATATAATAATAAAGTACGTTAGAAAGTGATAAACATTGTGGAAAAAATAGGGCAGGGTAATAGGGACTTAAAAGAAAGAGTCAGAATTTTAAATAGAGTAGTCCAGGTAAGGCTTAAAAAAAGATCAGTATCGGCCCTGGCCTGTTGGCTCAGTGGTAGAGCATCGGCCTGGCGTGCAGGAGTCCCAGGTTTGATTCCCGGCCAGGGCACATAGGAGAAGCACCCATCTGCTTCTCCACTCCCCCCTCCTTCCTCTCTGTCTCTCTCTTCCCCTCCAAGGCTCCATTGGAGCAAAGTTGGCCTGGGCGCTGAGGATGGCTCCATGTCTCCTCTGCCTCAGGTGCTAGAATGGCTCTGGTCACAATAGGGCAATGCCCCAGATGGGCAGAGCATCACCCCCCTGGTGGGCATGCTGAGTGGATCCCAGTCAGGCGCATGCGGGAGTTTGTCTGACTGCCTCCCTGTTTCCAACTTCAGAAAAATACAAAAAAAAAAAAAAAAAATCAGTATCTTGAGTTAAAGGAGGTGAAGGAGATAGCCATGTGAATATCTGCAGTAAGAGCATTTCAGGTAATGAAAATACCCATGCTCAGACCTTAGGATACAGTATACTTGAGAGAACAAGAAAGCCAGTGTGGTTAACAGTCAAGTTAACAAAAAGAATACTAGTAGATGATGATATCAGACAGGTAATGAAGAGAGGGCTAGTTCATAAAAATTCTGGATGTTACTATGAGTCACAATGGAAGCCAAGGGAGAGTTTTAATTAAGCAGAGAAGTAACATAATTACCTTACATTTAAAAGAATCACTCTGGCTGTTACACTGATAATACTGTAAAGGGGTGGGGCGAGCAAAGGTAGAAGCAGAGATCAATGTAACAACTCAGGAGAGGTGACTGTGGCTCAGATCAGAGTAGCTGCAGCAGAAGTTATGAGAGGTGGTTAAATTTTGGATATATTTTAAAGGTAAAGCCTAACAGAATTTCCAAACTAATTGGATTTTGACATAAGAGAAAAATCCAAGATGACTATAAAAATTTTAGCCTCACTAGAATGAAGATACTCTTAATCAAAAAGAAGACTGTGGGTATAATTTCTTTTTGGAAGAAAGAACAAATCTTTACTTCTGGACATATTTGCAATAGATCTGAAAGGAGATTTTTTTTATATTTTTTTATAGGGAGTAGGATGAGACTCTGGAACTATAAGAGAGATCTCAGCTAGAGATATAAATTTAAGGTCATTTAATTACTATTGAAAGCTTTGAGACTAAACTCACCAAGGAAGTAAATATACACAAAAAAGAGGTCTGGGAAAAGAGAAGAACAAGCAAAGAAGTGTAAGAAGAAATGACCAGTGAGATAAAAGGAAAATCAAGAGAAAGAGAGTAGTGCCCTGAAAGTGACACAGCACTGCAGGCAGGAGAACTTGATTAATTGTGACAAATGCTCCTAATAGTTTGGGTAAGCTGGGGATAGAGAAGGACCAGTGGCTTTGGCATCACAGATCTTCTTGACAAAGGAGGGTTCAGGGGAGTGACTGGAGCAAAAGCCTGACTGGAGTGGACTTTTAGGAGAATGAAAGTTGAGAAACTGTAAAACAGAGGTTACAGAAGATTTGCTCATGGAATTTTGCCACAACATGGAGCAAAGCAGTGGGGTAGAAGCTGGCAGGAAAAGTGGAAGGTCAAGAAAGGATATTGGTAATGTTCATTGTGTTCAGTATCAAGCCTTTCATCTTTGCTTATATAATCTAATTTATTTCAGCTTTTATGTTTATGCCAGTTTTAGGTGGATTTTTCTATTATTCACAGTTTTTTTAAAAAAATACTGATATTTCCTCACAGTTGGTTTTCTAGTAATTTTTCTCTACAAGAGTTCTTTTATAAAAGTAGCTGGGAGTTCTGTCTATTCTACCACTCTAGATGAGCAAGGGAATTTATTTTAAATGCTTCACTATCTACCCAACAGAACTGAATGAAATGAAATGACTATGCACTTAGTTTTTTCTTAAATGTACATTTTATTTACCTAAGTATAAACATTAACTACGATCAACCTTTTTTTCTTTATAAATGTTGGCCACTTGATCTTTCATCAAACAATATTGGTTGGATAACTGCCATTTAGACATCTAATAGTCATTTTCAAGTCCATTTTACCCTCTTTCTTAAATGAAATATAAAGATAAAATATTAAAATTTGAGTAGCAGCTTAAAATCATGAACCTAGAAAAGGCTCCAAAAACTATTATTATCAAGTATAAATATCAGGCATTTAATAACATTTACCCATAACTGATTTTACATTTATAACAAACTAGAAATTCCAAGCATTTGAGTAAATACTGATTTAAACTTCTGAAATATACTGTTTAAAAGAATTCAACCTTACCAACTAGTATATTTACTTTCCCCCAAGAACAGATGCAATTCCCTTCTGATAAGGATTAAAAGGACTCATGAGGTTGAAGGTGGTAGCAAATAAGCCCATACCCAAGCATACTTGCTATGATCAGAGAGAAAATAACTGTAAATTAATGGATAATCCCTGACAAACATCTAATTATAGCAAACATGTACAAACAGCTACTACTATCCCAAACTCCCATCCCTAAACAGAGAACTTTTCAGTTTCAAAAATATAAATGTTATGAATATTAAAATTAATTTAATGGAGCTGAGATAGGAGAACGTTCAAACAGAAGTTAGCTTCTTAGATTGAGCTCATTGTTCTTTATGGTGACAACCACAAAAAATGCCATTGTTTTACCACAGTCCCCAGGTGAGGAGAAGAGTATAGGTTCTCTCAGTAAATTTCTCTGTACCTCTCGTAACAAAAACATCTCACCATGCTGAATTTGATACTAGTTTTTAGAGATCCAGTAATACTTTTTTTCACACAACATGTCCCTAAATATAAGTCAACTTCATCTGTGTTCAGCCAAAGAATCAGCAATCTGACCCAATGCTTCAGCTTACTGTGCTGTATATCGATTTAAACGCCGCACAATTATTGGAATAGACAATTTCAGTAATTTTCAGCAGTCAGATTAATATTTTGACTTTCAAAACCAACTCCCTTCATTCTATAGATCAGACTGTTTTCTTCTGTTTTACAGAGAAAATTAGAAGGAAAATGGACGGGTTTTGTGTGGTTTAACAGGAGGTTCCATCCGCAGGCCCGGAGAAAATACCACAGTGAGGAGCTAAAGACAGTGGACACCTAAGAGGCCAGTATGAGGTGGGAGAAGCATGTATAAAGACAAATGGCAAGATGCCAAAAACAACTTCCCAATGAAACTTGGACTGGACCAGTTTTGTACACAGGTAAAAGAATAACTTCTTCCTAATCCTGAAGGTCACCTTCAGGTACTACAAAGCGCCCCAGAAAATGTATAAAATCTAGAAGCATAGATTACTTTCTTCATGAGCACAGACAGGTGTTTAACCATATTTTTTAGTCTTGATAAGGGAGAAAGGGCTATACAAATAGTTCAATATATCTAATATATATATATATATCCTCATTTCTTTCTCTTTCTCTCAACTCTAGATATCTAAATGACAGTTATCCAACCAATACTGTTTGATGAAAGATCAAGTGGCCAACATTTATAAACAAGAAAAAAAGGTTGATCATAGTTAATGTTTATACTTAGGAAAAGAAAATGTACATTTAAGAAAAAACTAAGTGCAAAGTCATTTCATTTCATTCAGTTCTGTAGGGTAGATAGTGAAGCATTTAAAATAAATTCCCTTGCTCATCTAGAGTGGTAGAGTAGCCAGAACTCCCAGCTACTTTTATAAAAAGTTGTCCTGATATGCCAAGGTTGCTGGGTACAGATGAATGTACTATGTCTTATATACACATATTAATGTAGGAAATGCATGTATATACAAACTAGAGTATATAAAAATCAACTGGGAAAACAAATCATCTTTAATTGAATGAGTATCTAAATTAGTTTGCCATAAAGAACAAGAAGTATACTTAGCAAATACTCCTCAGTTGAAGAACTGAATTAAAGTGGTAATTACCATTTTTTAAATAAAATCTTTAACTATGTGAGGTGATTTCCTAGTATCAAAAAATATTAGTGGCAATCCTCTAATTTTATACAGAAAGTTAATCTATGTAGGGCAATAAGAGATAAAACAAACCACCATCATTACTAACTGCAATTTCATTTTACATAAAAAGTTAAAACACATTTCAGAAGTTACACTAAAAGGGTAGGAAGGTAAAACCAAAGATAAAAAAATGCTAAACTGGGAAGCAAAGCAAAAAGGAAGCTGCATACTTAGGAAGGCTAATATAGATTATCCATGAAGTATAAAAGCTCATGGATGTCATACTAAGTTTATGCTAGTCATACTAAGTTAAGCATCCTTTTCCTCTAAATATTTTGATTTAGCAAATTTATCTTATGATGGGAAGATGAAAATTAACATGAAAAACATAAATATATGTTATACATAAATATAATCTGGACTTAAAATTGACTTCAGGTTCTGGCCAGGCAGCTCAGTTGGTTAGAGTGTCATTCTGATATGCCAAGGTTGCTGGTTCCATCCCCAGTCAGGACATGTACCAGAAGCAACTAATGAATGCACAAAGAAGTGGAACAAATTGATGTTTCTCTCTCTTTAAAAGTCAATCAGTCAAAAAAAAAAAAAAAAAGTCAATCAGTCAATAATTTTTTTTTATTTTATTAAAAAATTTTTTTTCTGAAGCTGGAAACGGGGAGGCAAACAGACTCCCGCATGCGCCCACCCGACACGCCCACCAGGGGCGATGCTCTGCCCATCCGGGGCATCGCTCTGTTGCGACCAGAGCCACTCTAGCGCCTGAGGCAGAGGCCATGGAGCCATTATCAGTGCCCGGGCCATCTTTGCTCCAATGGAGCCTTGGCTGCGGGAAGGGAAGAGAGAGACAGAGAGGAAGGAGGGGGGAGGGGTGGAGAAGCAGATGGGAGCTTCTCCTGTGTACCCTGGCCAGGAATCGTACCCGGGACTTCCACATGCCAGGTCGATGCTCTACCACTGAGCCAACTGGCCAGGACCAGTCAATAATTTTTTTTTAAATTGACTTCAGCTTGACCTGTGGTGGTGCAGGGGATAAAACGTCGATCTGGAATGCTGTGGTCACCGGTTTAAAACCCTAGGCTTGCCTGATCAAGGCACATATGGGAGTTGATGCTTCCTGCTCCTCCCAAACCTCTCTCTCTCCTCTCCAAAATTAATCGTTTTAAAGGGGCCAAGAACATACAATGGAGAAAAGAAAGCCTCTTCAATAGATGGTGCTGGGAAAACTGGAAAGCCACATGCAAAGGAATGAAACTGGACTACAGTTTGTCCCCCTGTACTAAAATTAACTCAAAATGGATCAAAGATCTAAACATAAGACCTGAAACAATAAAGTACATAGAAGAAGACATAGGTACTCAACTCATGGACCTGGGTTTTAAAGAGCATTTTATGAATTTGACTCCAATGGCAAGAGAAGTGAAGGCAAAAATTAATGAATGGGACTACATCAGACTAAGAAGTTTTTGCTCAGCAAGAGAAACTGATAAAATAAGCAGAAAGCCAACTAAATGGGAAATGATATTTTCAAACAACAGCTCAGATAAGGGCCTAATATCCAAAATATACAAAGAACTCATAAAACTCAACAACAAACAAACAAACAATCCAATAAAAAATGGGAAGAGGACATGAACAGACACTTCTCTCAGGAGGAAGTACAAATGGCCAACAGATATATGAAAAGATGCTCATCTTCTTTAGTTATTAGAGAAATGCAAATCAAAACTGCAATGAGATACCACCTCACACCTGTTAGATTAGCTATTATTAACAAGACAGGTAATAGCAAATGTTGGAGAGGCTGTGGAGAAAAAGGAACCCTCATACACTGTTGGTGGGAATGTAAAGTAGTACAACCATTATGGAAGAAAGTATGGTGGTTCCTCAAAAAACTGAAAATAGAACTACCTTATGACCCAGCAATCCCTCTACTGGGTATATACCCCAAAAACTCAGAAACATTGATACGTAAAGACACATGCAGCCCCATGTTCATTGCAGCATTGTTCACAGTGGCCAGGACATGGAAACAACCAAAAAACCCGTCAATAGATGACTGGATAAAGAAGATGTGGCACATATACACTATGGAATACTACTCAGCCATAAGAAATGATGACATCGGATCATTTACAGCAAAATGGTGGGATCTTGATAACATGATACAAAGTGAAATAAGTAAATCAGAAAAAAAACAGGAACTGCATTACTCCATACGTAGGTGGGACATAAAAGTGAAACTAAGAGACATTGATAAGAGTGTGATGGTTACAGGGGGAGGGGGAAGGGGGGAGGGGGAGGGGCACAAAGAAAACTAGATAGAAGGTGACAGAGGACAATCTGACTTTGGGTGATGGGTATGCAACAAATTGAAAGACAAGATAACCTGGACTTGTTATCTTTGAATATATGTATCCTGATTTATTGATGTCGCCCCATTAAAAAAATAAAATTAAAAAAAAAAAACCTAAAAAAACAAAAACAAAATTAATCGTCTTAAAAATAAAAATTTCAAAAATAAAATTGACTTCAAAAGCATTCCATAATCTACATAGCATAAACAAATTATACACACATATGTAAACTAAATACAAATATAAGGCATGATTTACTTTATCTAAAAGTAACCATGAAAATGAATAAATAATAAATGTAACTATGATACCAATTCTACAGAAACTTCAAACTTAAGTAAAAATATGTTATAATATCAAGGCTATCTGATAAAACAATAATGTGTTATTTTTACTAGAAAGGAAGTTAATACACATCCTGGGTGAATTTGAAAATCTGAATTTCCTAATCTGCCAGATGTTTAAAACTGCAATTTGATATTTTAAATATTGTTATATCCTGGTTGAGTTTTAACTCATTTCTCAAAGTATTCATCACACTTTCTTATCCCCATTCCACCCACCTTGAGTTGAATTTCTTAGCTTTTGAATGCTATGCACTAGTCTCTCAAATAATCTGAAGTAAAGCACTAAAGATAGTATTTATCTAAACAAATTATCTAAACAATTGGAGAGTCATACTATGTTCATATATTGGAAGACTCAATATTTAAAAACTATTAATTATTCCTAAATCAATATGCAGGTTTTATGTAATTCCTATCAAAAATTTCAATAAGGCCCTGGTCAGTCTGCTCTGTGGTAGAGCATCTCCCCAGTGTCTGAATGAAAGTCCTGTGTTTGATTCCTGGCCAGGGCACATAGGAGAAGCATCCCTCTGCTTCTCCACCCCTTTCCCCTCTCGCTTCTCACTTCTCTCTCTCTCTCTTCTCCTCCCCCCTCCCACAGCCATGGCTCTATTAGAACAAGTTGGCACCAGGCACTGAGGAAGGCTCCACGGCCTCTGACTCAGGAGCTAAAAAATGGCTCCAGTTGCAATGGAGCAAGGGCCCCAGAGGAGCAGAGCATCGCCCCCTAGTGGGCTTGCCAGGTGGATCCTGGTCAGGGCACATGTGGGAGTCTGTCTCTACTTCCCTTCCTTTCACTAAAATTAAAAAAATAAATGAAATTTTAAAATTCCAGTAAGATTCTTTGTAGAGCTAGACAAAATAATTCTAAAATTTGTATGGAAAGACAAAGGAACTAGAATAGCTAAAAAAAAAAAAACAAAAACATTTTAAACAAAATAAGTTAGAGAAACAATTTCTTACATAGCTATAGTAATTGACATCAAGTGATATAGATGGGCAACAGATAGATCAGCAAAATAGAATAAAGGACACAGAAATAGACCCACATAAGTATGGATAACTGATTTTTGACAAAAGTGCTAAAGTCATGATGGTGAACCATTTTATAAAAACTGCCCACTTTTGTAGTGCTGGTCAACCTGGTCCCTCCCGCCCACTAGTGGGCGTTCCAGCTTTCATGGTGGGCGGTAGTGGAACAACCAAAAAGTGCCCCAATATATATTCCCACCCCCTCAAGTGAGAAGCAGGGAGGCAGACAGACAGATTCCCACATGCACCCAACCAGGATCCACCCTGCATGCCCATCAGGGGGCAATGCTCTGCCCATCTGGGGCATTGCTCAGTTGTAACTAGAGCCATTCTAGCACCTGAGGCAGAGGCCATGGAACCATTCTCAGTGCCCAAGCCAACTTTGCTCCAATGGAGCCTTAACTGTGGGAGGGGAAGAAAGAGACAGAGAGATAGGAGAGGGGGAAGGGTGGAGAAACATATGGGTGCTTCTCCTGTGTGCCCTGGCCAGGAATCGAACCCGGGACTCCCACATCGCTAGGCCGACGCTCTACCACTGAGCCAACTGTCCAGGGTCTAAATATATATATATATATTTAATTTTAACTGATTTTAGACTGACAGAGAGAGGAAGAAGGGGGGGAGAGAAACATTCATTTGTTGTTCCATTTATTTGTGCGTTCATTGGTTGCTTCCCTATGTGCCTTAACCAGGGATCAAACTAACAACCTTGGTGTTTCTGGTCAACACTTTGACTGAGTAATCGGCCAGGGCATGGAAGTATTTTGATTGTGGTGGTGGTGGTTACATGAAGCTACACATATAATAAAACTGCACAGAGCTATATACACACAAATGAGTACAAAAAATAACTCGTAAAATTTGAATAAGCTCTGTGAATAGTACCAACATCAATTTCCTGGTTTTGATATTTCACTGCAGTTAGGAAAGTTGCTAACAATGGGGAAGGTAAGTAAGGAGTACACAGGACATTCTTTCATTTATATGGAAGTACTCCATCATAACTTCTTATAAACTTGTAATTATTTCAAAATCAAAAGTTTTAAAAAAAGAAACAAAACCTAAGGACCCGAAGAAAATATATGCAAACAACATATCTAAGGACTAGTATTTATAATATATAAGGCAACTTCCAAAATTCAACATAATAAAAACAAAATAAAATTAAAATATGTGAATGATGTGCACAGATATTTCACCAAGGAGAATACAGAGACGGCAAATATGCACATAGAAAGATGCTCAACATCATTAGCCATTAAGGAAATGCAAATTAAGAACACAGTGAGATATCCCTATATACCTACTTAAATATCTACAATAAAAAAGTAACAATATGCTGCCAAGAATGCAGAAAATATGAATTTCTCATACACCACCAGTGGAAATGAAAAATGATAGAGACTTTGGAAAATAGTTTGGTGCTTTTTCAAAGCATGCATTCTGGGTACACATCCAGAATTATGTCCTTAAAAAAACTTATCCATGAATACTTATAACATTATTTGTGATAAGACAGTTGGAAACAAGCAAAATGCCCTTCAATAAGTAAAAAGACAGAGAAAACTATGATTCAGCCCATACCATGAAATACTACTTAGCAATAAAAAGAAATTAATGGTAAATTTCCAACCCCATAGAGTCAAAAGATATTATATTGAAAAAATTATGGTAATTTATACCATAAAGTGCTAAACTCCTTAATTCTACATATCAGAGGGAAAAGCACAATAAGCCAATTTTTAAATAGGCAAAGTTCATGAAAAGTTCAAAGAAATACAATTATCTCAAGCATATATAAAAAAACCCTCCACCTTTATTAAGAGAAATATAAGTTAAAACTATAATGAGTGATAAATATTCACCTATTTGCAATGATCAAAAAGTTTAACAACATACAGTACTGTGAAGGCATAGAGGAAAAACACACTTTGCATAGCCAGTAGGATTATAAATTAACACAGACCTCTGGAGAGAAATTTGTCAACATCTATCAAAATTTTAAATGCACATTCCACTTCTAGGAATTTATCTTTTAAAATATTGAATATATTTTGACATGTGTATAGTGATATATATTACGGAACATTCTCTGTAGAACTGTTTTCAGAAGCAGCAAGATATCTAAATGTCAATCAATAAGAGAATATTTAATAAAGCATAGTCCAATGAATCACACACTAAGTAGTTGCTAAAAATATAATGAGGCCAATGTTTGTATTATGCAGAACTCTCTGGAAAGACATAAAAGGAACTGAAAGCACCACCAGTGGCTGAGATAAAGGGAGGAGAGGGACTGCCTTTTCATTATAAACTCTTTTTGTAACTTTAGATTTCTGTATCAAATGAATATTGCCAATTCAAACTTTTTAAGTCAACCAAAAAACTAAATACAATAATTCCATGTTAGTGGAGAAATATACAAACAGTAATTGGAACAGAATAAGATCCAGAAAAATATCCATTCAAAAAACATTTGGGAGGCCTGACCTGTGGTGGTGCAGTGGGATAAAGCGTCGACCTGGAAGTGCTGAGGTCGCCGGTTCGAAACCCTGGGCTTGCCTGGTCAAGGCACATATGGGAGTTGATGCTTCCAGCTCCTCCCCCCCTTCTCTCTCTCTGTCTCTCCTGTCTCTCCCTCTCCTCTCTAAAATGAATAAATAAAAAAATAAAAAATAAATAAAAAAAAACATTTGGGAGAAATTGACTCTCATATTAAAAAAAATTATAATAATGAAATCCAGAATTGATTCTTAAAACCCCACAAAATGTCAGAAATAAAAAATGTAGAGAGACTATTAATTTACTCATCCTGAAGATAAGGCATCAAAAGTCAGGCAAAATCCAAAAACCACTGTTTAATATATGAAAAGCAATACAACAAGCCATATTAATAGAATTAAAAATAAGAACCATGGGATTATCTCAACAGGTAGAGAAAAAGCATTTAAATAAATTCCAAAACACCTTAATGACTTAAGTGCCTCTATAATAAAAATCTACTACTAACATCATATTCAATGGTAAAGGACTAGATGCTTTCCCTCTAAAGAGCAAGATACAACAGCATATGAAAAGGCTTGGCCCTGGCTGGTTGGCTCAGCGGTAGAGTGTCGGCCTGGCGTGCAGGGGACCCGGGTTCGATTCCCAGCCAAGGCACATAGGAGAAATGCCCATTTGCTTCTCCACCCCCCTCCCTCCTTCCTCTCTGTCTCTCTCTTCCCCTCCAGCAGCCAAGGCTCCATTGGAGCAAAGATGGTCCGGGCGCTGGGGATGGCTCCTTGGCCTCTGCCCCAGGCGCTAGAGTGGCTCTGGTCGTGGCAGAGCGACGCCCGGAGGGGCAGAGCATCGCCCCCTGGTGGGCAGAGCATCGCCCCTGGTGGGCGTGCCGGGTGGATCCCGGTCGGGCACATGCGGGAGTCTGTCTGACTGTCTTTCCCCGTTTCCAGCTTCAGAAAAGAAAAACAGAAAAAGAAAAGGCTTATACGGCATTACCAACTAGGATTTTTGGAACACAGGGGTGGTTCAAAATATGAAAATTAGTAAATATAATATACCACATTAATAGAATCAAAGAAAACCACATGATCATCAAAACTGATGCAGAAAAAGCATGACAAAATTCAACATTCTTTCATAATTAAAAATACTCCAATATCTAGGACTAGAAGGCAACTATCTCAATATAATAAAGAATATACATAAAAAACACACAGCTAACATCACACTCAATGGTAAAAGACTTGAAAGCATATCCTAAGACCAGGAACAAGGGAATTTTCTATTCAAAATCATACTAGAAGTCCTAGCCAGAGCAATTAGGTAAGAAAAAGAAATAAATGGCACCCTAATTTAAAAGGAAATAAAATTCTCTTCACAGATGACAAGACTTATATGTAGAAAACCCTAAAAATTCCACAAAAAAACTATTACAGTAAACAAATTCAGGAAAGCTGCAGAACATAAAATCAACACAAAAATAATTTGCATTTCTATACCCTAACAATGAAGAAAGAAATTAAGAAAACAATCCCATTTTTCATAGCATTAAAAAAGATAGCCTAACCAGGCAGTGGCAGTGACACTGAGGACCCAGGTTCGAAACCCTGAGATTGCTGGCTTAAGTGCAGTGTCATCATCTTGAGCCTGGGATCACAGACATGATCCCATGGTTGCTGCTGGCTTGAGCCCAAAGGTCGCTGGCTTGAAGCCCAAATTCATCGGTTTGAGCAAGGGGTCACTATCTCCATTGGAACCCCCAGTCAAGGCACATATGAGAAAGCAATCAATGAACAACTAAGGTGTCGCAACTATGAGTTGATGCTTCTCATCTCTCTTCCTCCTGTCTGTCCTCCTACCCTCTTAAAAAAAAGAAGGTAAAACACTTAGGAATATTGAACCAAGGAGGCAAAAACCTGTATGCTGAAAATTACAAAGCATTGCTGAAAAAATTAACACAAGCAAATAAAAACACATCCAGTGCCATAAATTGGAAGATTTATTAAACTGTCCATATTTCCAAAGTAAACTACAGAATCAATGCAAACCCTATCAAAATCCCAATATCACCTGACCAGGCAGTGGCGCAGTGGATAGAGAGTTGGACTGGGACATGGAGGACCAGTGGACCCAGGTTCGAAACCCTAGCTCACCGGCTTGAGCACAGGCTCATCTGGTTTGAGCAAGGCTCACCAGCTTGAGTGAGCCCAAGGTAGCTGGCCTGAGCAAAGGGTCACTCTGTCTGGTCTAGCCCCCAGTCAAGGCACATATGAGAAAGCAATCAATGAACAACTAAGGCACTGGTCCTCAACCCCTGGGTCGCAGACTGGTACTGGTCCGTGGGCCATTTGGTATTGGTCCGCAGAGAAAGAATAAATAACTTACATTATTTCCGTTTTATTTATATTTAAGTCTGAATGATGTTTTATTTTTTTAAAATGACCAGATTCCCTCTGTTACATTCGTCTAAGACTCACTCTTGAAGCTTGTCTCGGTCACGTGATACATTTACCCATCCCACCCTAAAGGTCGGTCTGTGAAAATATTTTCTGACATTAAACTGGTCCATGGCCCAAAAAAGGTTGGGGACCACTGAACTAAGATGCTATAATGAAGAATTGATGCTTCTCATCTCTCTCCTTTCCTGTCTGTCTGTCCCTATCTGTCCCTCTCTGTCTCTGTCACAAACACACATACACAAAAAAATCCTAATATCAAGTTCTGCAAAATTAAAAAAAATCTTAAAATTCATATGAAAGAGTAGACAAGACAATCTTGAAAAAAAGAACAAAGTCAGAGGCCTAATGTTTCCTAATGTGAAAACACATAATAAAGGTATATTAACCAAAATAGTGTGGCACCGGCATAAAAACATAGACTAATGGCACCTAATCTGTGGTGATGCAGTGGATAAAGCATCAACTTGGAATGCTGAGGTCGCCAGTTCAAAATCCTGGGCTTGCCTTGTCTAGGCTTCCCATTCCCCCCACCACTACCAATCGCTCCTCTCTCTTAAAAAAAAAAAAAAAATCAATAAATAAAACCATATAGACCAATAGAACAGAAAGAGCTCAGAAATAAACCTTTATACATAAGGTCCAAAGATCTTTGATAATGGTGCCAAGACAACAAGGGGGAAGAACAGTCTCAAACAAATGGTGTTGAGGAAACTGGATATCCACATACAAAATAGTAAACAGGGACTCTTCCCTTGTAGCATATACAAAAATTAGCTCAAAATAAATTAAAGACCTGAAACTATAAAACTTCTAGAAGAAAATACTGAATCTGTCCATGACTTCTTAGTTATGACACCAAAAGCACAGGCAACAAAAGCAAAAATAAGACACTGGGGACTACGCCAAACTTAAAAGTTTTTGTGCATCAAAGAAACAATTTACAGAGCAATACAGAAACCTAGAAAATGGCAGGAAATTTTTGGAATTCATGTATCTAATCAGGGGTTAATATTCAGAGTATTTAAACAACTCCTGTAATAAAAAAACAACTCTTATATAATTCAACCATTACAATACAAACAACCCAATTAAAATAGTGGCAAAGGAATTGAAGAGACATTTTTCCAGAACAGATATACAATACAAAGGCCAACAACCACATTAATGAATAGATGTTCAACATCATGAGTCATCAAAAAAATACAAATCAAAACTACAATGAGATAGCACACTTCAGACTCATTAAGATGGCCACTAAAAAAAAAAAAAGAGAGATTGCAGAAAAGCTGGAATCCGTGTGCACTTTTAGTGGGAATGTAAAATAGTTCAGCTGCTTTGGAAAAGAATAAGGTGGTTCCTCAAAAAATTAAAAATAGAACTACCATATGTGATCCAGCACTCCCACTTTTGGATCTATATCCAAAATAAATGAAAGCAGGATCTCACAGAGCCAAGCAATGGAAGCAACCCTAAATGTCCATCTATAGATGAAAGGTTACCCAAATGTAGTTGGCACATGCATACAATTGAATAGCAATCAGCCCAAAGTGGAAAGGAAATCCTGTCACATTCTACAATATATATAGATGAACCTTGACGGGATTGTGCAAGTGAAATAAGCCAGTAACAAAAAGACAAGTTAGTACTGTATGATTCCACTTATATGAGGTACCTAAAATAGTCAAATTCTTAGAAACAGAAAGTACAATGGTGGTTACTAGTGGCTAGGAGGAAAGTTTCAGTTTTGCAAGATAAAATGTTCTAGAGGTCTATTGTACAACAATGTGAATATATTTAACACCACTGAACAGTACACTTAAAAATGATTAAGAGGGTAAATTTTTTGCCCACAATTAAAAATTCTAAAAAGGAAATTAGACACTCCCATTAAAAATAATTATACTCACCCACTAAAAAAATAAAGCACTGCTGCATGCTATAACATGAATAAACCCTAAAAACATTATGCTAAATGAAAAGAAGCCAGACAAAAAAGGCCATGTACTATAGGATTCCATTTATATAATATCCAGAATAGGCAAATCCATAGAGACAGAAAGATAATTAGTGGTTTTTAGGGGCTGGGAGGAAGGGGAAATGAGAGTGACTACTAATCAGTAGTGTTTCTTTAGGGGTGATAAACTTTTTTTTGCGAGAGACAGACAGGTAGGGAGAGAGATGAGAAGCATCAACTCATAGTTGCAGCACTTTTTAGTTATTCACCGATTGCTTCTTGTATGTGCCTTGACAGGAGGGGGGGAGGTGACCTCTAGCTGAGCCAGTGACCCCTTATTCAAGGCAGCAACCTTTGGCTCAAACAGCAAACTTTGGGTCAAGCCAGCAACCATGGGGTCATGTTTATGATCCCACGCTCAAGCAAGCGACCACGGGTTTCGAGCCTGGGTCTTCGGCATTCCAGGTCGGCACTCTCCACTCTGCCACTTGGTCAGGCAAGAAAGATTTTGAGTTAAAACAGTGGTGATGGTCCTGACCAGGCGGTGGCGCAGTGGATAAAGCGTCGAACTGGGATGTGGAGGACACGGGTTTGAGACCCTGAGGTCGCCAGCTTGAGCAAAGCTCACCAGCTTGGACCCAAGGTCGCTGGCTCCAGCAAGGGGTTACTCAGTCTGCTGAAGGCCCGCAGTCAAGGCACATATGAGAAAGCAATCAATGAACAAATAAAGTGTCGCAATGAAAAACTAATGATTGATGCTTCACGTTTCTCTCCGTTCCTGTCTGTCTGTCCCTATCTATCCCTCTCTCTGACTCTCTCTCTGTATAAAAACAACAACAACAAAACAACAGTGGTGATGGAAGAACCACTCCATGAATATACTAAAAACCACTGAACTGTACAAGGTGAATTTAAAAGTACATGAATTCTATCTCAATGAAGCTGTTTTAAAAGTCCAAACACCGACCTGACCTGTGGTGGCGCAGTGGATCAAGCATTGACCTGGAACATTGAGTATGCCGCTTCGAAACTCTGGGCTTGCCTGGTCAAGGCACATATAGGAGTTGATGCTTCCTGCTCCTCCCCTTTTCTCTCTCTCTCTCTCTCTTTCTCTCTCTCTCTCTCTATTTATCTATCTATCTCTTTATCTCTCTCCTGAAAAATAAATAATAAAAATAATTTTTAAAAAAGGTTCAAACACCATAAAATAACTCAGATCTGGGTGACAAATTCCAACTATTATGTAATAAAGATATTATAAATTACACAATAAGTGACAGGCCAGGATAAAATATTTACAACATAAGAGCGCTGACTAGTATGCATTATATAAAGTATTAACCAAGAGAAAAAAAAAGGACTAGGAAAATGAGCACAGAATATGAATGAGCAATTCACAGACTACAAATGGTTAATAATCATAAAAATGCCCAACTTCAGCAGTAAGCAAAGGTATGCAAGTTAAAAGATACTATTTTCATTTTATCAGTTTATAAAAATTTTAAGTGACTGATAGAACTGTGGGTAATAACACTCATAAAAACACTGGTAGGAGTGTAAACATTTTTGGAAGGGTATGGAGGAAGCAATTTAATAGCCACTTAGAAGTATGTATAGCCTTTGACCTAGGAAAACTACCTTGCACTTAAAGAAATACATAAGTACAAAAATAAATATTCTTATATGTAAAAATGCTCACTGGTATATTAGCAAAAAATGATTACAACCTGTATGTTCATGGAAAGGATTATATATGATACATTCTGTAGGGATTCAAAGAAATGAAGTGATATACTAGGGAAGGTGTGTATAATATCCTAGGATTTTAAATACAATTCAGAAGATCTTGGATGTGGGAAAACCTCTATTTTCAATAAAAACCCTCAGTAATTCAGATTAGATTATTCCATAGACAAAAATGTTAAATTCGTGCTCCTTGGTAAATACAATCCCTTTAATTTTTACCTTAGGTCAGTGGTCGGCAAACTGCGGCTCGTGAGCCACATGCAGCTCTTTGGCCCCTTGAGTTTTTAGAAAAGGCCAGTTTAGGAGTGCCCAATTAAGTTAATAACAATGTACCTACCTATATAGTTTAAGTTTAAAAAGTTTGGCTCTCAAAAGAAATTTCAATCGTTGTACTGTTGATATTTGGCTCTGCTGACTAATGAGTTTGCTGACCACTGCCCTAGGTTATGCCTTCTGGTTTACTTTGCCTTGTGTTTTCTAAGATGAACTAGTGTATGTTTGATTCCTCCACCTGATCAGGAACTCCCTGCATGTCTTGTTCTTTTCTGCCAACTAGAACGGTGTTGGCACAAAAAAATGCACTTAATATATATTGGTTGAATGAACATATTCAAAAAGTACATTATTTTTATATACAATATATGTTGTTTACAAAGTCACAAATCTCTTAGCAGAAAAGGATGAAGAAGATTCTACTTCCATGACCATGGATTATTTACATAAAAATTAAAACATGCTTTTCTAAGATCTTTGTTCTTTTGGAATGTTTTACAGTGGCTTGATCCATATGGAAAGGATAAAAATCAGCAAAACAGGAACAAGCTAAGGAAGAAAATAATAAAATAAATGATAAATCCTCTATTTTATATCTCTTTTATTCAAGCAATTTTAAAAGAACTTTAAAATTTTACTTAATTTTATCTTTTTCAAAAAACTTTATTTTTCAATTGCAGTTTACATTCAATATTAATTTGTATTAGTTTCAGGTATACAGCATAGTGGTTAGACAACATATACTTTACAAAGTGTTTCCCCTTTTATCACTTTACAAAGTAATATTTCAAGTACCCACCTGGCACTGTACATAGTGATTACAGTATTACTGCCTACATTCCCTATGCAGTACATTAAATCCCTGGGACTACTTTGTGACTACCTATTTATATTTCTTATTCCCTTTACCTTCTATACCCAGCCTCCCAACCCCACCCTCTTTTGGCAACCATCAATCTGTTTTTTTGTATCTGAGTCTGTTTCTGTTTTGTTTGTTCATTTATTTTGCTCTTTAGATACCACATATAAGTATATCATATGCTACTTAGATACCACATAGGAGTAGCATAATATCCTCTAGGTCCATGCTGTCACAACTGGTAAGATTTCATTCTTTTTTTATGGCCAAGTAATAGTCCATTGTTTATATGTACCACCACTTTTTTATCCACTCACCTACTGGTAGGCACTTGGGTTGCCTTCATATCTCAGCTATTGTAAATATCACTGCAATGAACACAGGGGTGCAGATATTCTTTTGAACTGGTGCTTTGGCTTTCTTCAGATATATATCCAGAGTGGAATTGCTGGGTCATAAGACAGTTCCCTTTATTAATATTCTCAGTAAACTACACACCGTTTTCCATAATGGCTGCATCAATCTGTATTCCCAACAGTGCAGATGGTTCCCTTTTCTCTAAATCTTCACCAACATGTTTGCTGATTTACTGATGATAGCTGTTCTGACAGGTATGAGTGGTATCTCATTGTGGTTTTAATTTGCATTTCACCGATTTCAAGCATCTTTTTATATCTATTGGCCATCTGCATGTCCTCTTTGGAGAAGTGTTTATTCAAAGTCCTCTGCCCATATTTTAATTTTTTTTTTTTTTCTGGTGTTCAGTTGGATGAGTTCTTTCTAAATTTTGGATAAGAAGCCCTTATCAGGTGGATCATTGGTGAATAGCTCCTCCCATTCAGTAGGTTGCCTTTTAATTGTTGATTTTCGTTTGATGTAGTCCCACGTTTATTTTTCTTGTTTTCCTTTCCAGATGTATCACAAAAAAATATTGCTAAGATCTCAAATGTCAGATTTTATTGCCTGTGTTTTCTTCTAGGAGTTTTATGGTTTTGAGTCTTACATTTACCGTATTTCCCCATGTATAAGACGTATTATCTTTTGAAAATTTGGGGTGTAAAAACTGGGTGCATCTTATAACGTGGTTGTAGGCGTCGGCCTGGTGTGGAAGTCCCGGATTCAATTCCAGCCAGGGCAACAGGAGAGGCGCCCATCTGCTTCTCCACCCCTCCCCCTCTCCTTATTCTCTGTCTCTCTCTTCCCCTCCCCCAGCCAAGGCTCCATTGGAGCAAAGTTGGCCCAGGCGCTGAGGATGGCTCCATGGCCTCTGCCTCAGGCGCCGGAATGGCTCCTGTTGCAGTGGAGCAATGCTCCAGAGAGGCTGATCATCGCCCCCTGGTGGGCATGTCAGGTGGATCCCAGGCAGGCGCATACGGGAGTCCGTCTGCTCGCCCCCCAACCCCGTTTCTCATTTCAGAAAAAATACAAAAAAAAACAAAAACAAACAAAAAAAACCCAAATTGAGTTCAATAACTTTATGTAATACTTTTTTTTTTCCTCCAAATTTCTGGCCCCAAAATTAAGGTGCATCTTATATATGGGAGCATCTTACACATAGGGAAATATGCTAAGTCTTTAATCTATTTTGAGTTTATTCTTATATATAGTGTAAGAAGGTGGTCTAGTTTCACTGTTTTTGCATATGTCTGTTCAATTTCCCCAAAATCATTTATTAAATAGGTTTTTACCCCACTGTATGTTCTTGCCTCCTTCCCTACTATTTTTAAGGAGACTTACAATTTTCTTTTTCTTTTTTCTTTTTCTTTTTGGTGACAGAGACAGAGAGAAAGGGACAGACAGACAGGATGGGAGAAAGATGAGAAGCATCAATTCTGCATTGCAGCACCTTAGTTACTTTCTCGTGTGTGCCTTGAGTGGGAGGGCTACAGCAGAGGGAGTGACCCTTTGCTCAAGCTAGGGGCCTTGGGCTCAAGCTGGTAAGCCTTGCTCAAACCAAATGAGCCCACGCTCTAGCCAGCAACCTCGGGGTTTCAAACCCGGCCCCCCTTATCCTAGTCCAACACTATCCACTGCACCACCGCCTGGTCAGGCTTCACCTTATTTTTTAAGGTCTCTCTACATCTTAGAAAATATTGTACATTATATTTTTAAGGCAAAAATGGTCTTGCTCCCCCCAAAATATTAGAAAACCATCAGGAAGATTTTTTAGATTAACTACACATAAATGTCATTTAAGCAGAATAAATCTTTACAGAAACCTGAAATCAAGACTGTACTGAAAAAAATTACTTTTTCTTTAAACTGTTTAGGAGTTATGAAAAGCATGTGATTTTTTTTTTTTTTTTTTTTTACTGTATTTTTCTGAAGTGAAAAGCAGGGGGGAGAGATACAGACTCCCGCATGCGCCCGACCAGGATACACCCTCCATGCCCACCAGGGGTCGATGCTTTACCCATCTGGAGCATTGCTCTGTTGCAACCAGAGCCATTCTAGAGCCTGAGGAGGTGGCCAAGGAGCCATCCTAGGCACCCCAGCCAACTTTGCTCCAATGGAGCCTTGGCTGCGGGAGAGGAAGAGAGTGACAGAGAGGAAGGAGAGGGGGAGGGGTGGAGAAGCAGATGGGCGCTTCTCCTGTGTGCCCTGACTGGGAATTGAACATGGGACTGCCACATGCTGGGCCGACACTCTACTGAGCCAACCAGACAGAGCCGAAGTCTATAATTTTAACAAAATATATACATATTTGAGTTTCACCTTTTCTACTCTTTCTATTTTTCTCAACAGTATTGTCTTTTTCAAAGAAACCCTGCCTTTAAGTGATTTCCCCTCTAAACTGCCTTTTCATGATGTCCCTGATGTATGATAGCTTCAATTTCATCATTTTTGCCTCCAGCAATGTTACAGGATTAATGTGCTCAAGGACGCACTTGTTAATCTTTTCTGGTGGTCCAGAGTATCTATACATACAGCTCTCCTCCAACACCATACTTTAAATGAATCAATTTTTTTCCGATCAGTCTTCTTCACTGTTCAACTTTACTTTTATACTCAGGCTTTAAAAAACAAACCAAAAACCTGATGTCTAGAGGTCTAACATATTTATGTAAGTGTATCCATCATTTCCTTTATGATTTCTGAAACTGTATATAAATGTAAATTGCCAACTTTACATTTAAACTTCACCTAGTGGTGAAAAGAAGCACAAAACGCTATTGAGTATGTTATAGATAAGTGATTTCCCCTCTAAACTATATTATATAGTAATGTCAATTTTAAAATTAAAATTTAAGAGCAGAAATATTAAAAAATATACCTCCAAACTAAACACTGAAACAAAATTCTAGGAACTACAGAGAACAAGTAGAGATTATAAATTAAATTTGTTACTTAAAATACAATCCAGCCTTTTTATTTTTACTTACCTTAAAGTTAACTTAATTTTAATACCACATTTAACACCCGCTTCTTTTGCACTGCAATATCCTCATCCTTGGAATATCTAAAGCTTATTTACATTTTAATTTTAATAAATTTAGCAGCAATAGTGTGAAAGAATTAGAATGATTAATCTCCACTGAAAACTACTAGGGTCCTCTGCAAGCACTGCAGTACTGAAGCAGTCCGGCTACAGAAAGGGAATGGGCCCTGGCCAGGTGGCTCAGTGGATAATCATCATCCCCTCTAGGCACTGAGGTTTTGGGTTTGATCCCTGGTCAGTGCACATATGAGAAGCAATAAGTGAGTATGCAACTAAATGGAACTAAGTGGAATGTGAATTCATGCTTCTCTCTCTCTCTCTATCTCAAATCAATGGAGAAATAAAAAATATTTAAAAGGGGAATGGCCTAGGTATCAACAAAATTTCTTAAAGAAACTGATTGCCAAAATTGAATTTTCCCTTTCTTGTACCACTCTACCTGCCCCATGATCACCACAACCAAGTCCTCCAGCTAGCCAGTCTGCAACTCCTATGGTAATTCAATTCTGGTAGAAGACTAAGCCAAAGCAGTACAGAACCCACTGGCAAACTTTGAAATGCACATCTCAATACTACATACACTATTCATTTATCTTTAAATTCTATAACAGTAAAATCTTACATGCTGAGATTTTTTTTTTAATTTTTATTTATTGATTTGAGAGAGAGAAATCAATTTGTTCTACTTATTTATGCATTCCTGGGTTGATTTTTATATGTGCTCTGACCAGGGATCAAACATGCAACTTGGGTATATGGGGACAACACTCTAACCAACTGAGCTAACCAGCTAGGGCATATGTTGGATTTCTTTGTTAAACTGTACTTACTTGCTTCTGAATCTTTAAACTTTCTCATTAAACTCACAATTAAAATTTTTTAATTTTATATTTATAGTTACACCGAAGGGCTCTTTTTTTTTCTTTTTTTGTATTTTTCTGAAGTTGGAAACAGGGAGGCAGTCAGACAGACTCCCGCATGCGCCTGACCGGGATCCACTCCGCATGCCCACCAGGGGCCGATGCTCTGATAAGCCAGAGCCATTCTAGCGCCTGAGGCAGAGGCCATAGAGCCATCCCCAGCGCCTGGGCCATCTTTGCTCCAATGGAGCCTTGGCTGCGGGAGGGGAAGAGAGAGACAGAGAGGAAGGAGAGGGGGAGGGGTGGAGAAGCAGATGGGCACTTCTCCTGTGTGCCATGGCCAGGAATCGAACCCAGGACTCTTGCACGCCAGTCCAATGCTCTACCACTGAGCCAGCCGGCCAGGGCCACCGAAGGGTTCTTTACTGATTCTGTCAAGATTCCTTTCCAACCAAAATGTCTATCATTCTTGGTTTCCAAGATAACACTCAAGGATACAGGCTCCCATTTATTAAAAACACTAAAATCCTTTGGACTCTGGGTCACTATATACATATAAACAGTAATAAAAACTTTAAACTCAGCAGATAAAAAGAATATTATCGGCCAAGGCTCCATTGGAGCAAAGATGGCCTGGGCACTGGGGATGGCTCCTTGGCCTCTGCCCCAGGCGATAGAGTGGCGATAGAGTGGCTCTGGTCGCGGCAGAGCAACGCCCCCTGGTGGGCAGAGCATCGCCCCTGGTGGGCGTGCCGGGTGGATCCCGGTGGGGCGCATGTGGGAGTCTGTCTGTCTCTCCCCGTTTATAGCTTCAGAAAAATACAAAAAAAAAAAAAAAGAATATTATCTACAAAAATAAATGTAGATTTATAAAGAATGGATAGCTTAGATTTTTTCTTGAATGTCAGAAACCAGTGTTGCCAAGAAGTTAGAAAAAAAAATTTCTAGGTAAACAACATGCCTACAGAAAAAATTATGGCTTTTGACTTCCCAAAAGTCAAGTATAGAAGATTGTAACTTCTGTTGAATTGTTAGAACACAAATTTTCTAAAAGCAGAGTAGAATAAATCATAAAACCTTTGAATGCCCTTTCTAATACTTATCAGAGACTGAGTCCTTGAATTTGCATCACCTGATCTCCAAGCACTAGCTACTAGGCAAGTGGAGGAAAGCAAATTCAATTATTAAAAATGAGAGGAGAAGGAAACTATGAAACATAATCCAGTGTCAAAGGAGCCCTTGGCAGAAAACACTGGTTACCAATATTATTAAGATGTAGCAGAAACCTCACCCACACTGTACAAAACAAGATGCATCATTTAACTATTTAGAAGTACTGAAGCATCTGTGGCTTTTTCCAATGGCAAAACTCTGGTTATATGCATATTTTTTTGAAATTCAAACCTTTTCTAAAAATTATTCATACATCCTCCAAGCCTAAGATAATTGTGATTTTTTAAAAATATAGAAATAGTCTACTTAAAAATAATCAACCAGGCCCTGGCCGGTTGGCTCAGCGGTAGAGCGTCGGCCTGGCGTGCGGGACCCGGGTTCAATTTCCGGCCAGGGCACATAGGAGAAGCGCCACTTGCTTCTCCACCCCCACCCCCTCCTTCCTCTCTGTCTCTCTCTTCCCCTCCCGCAGCCAAGGCTCCATTGGAGCAAAGATGGCCCGGGTGCTGGAGTGGCTCTGGTCGTGGCAGAGTGACGCCCCGAGGGGCAGAGCGTCGCCCCCTGGTGGGAGTGCCGGGTGGATCCCGGTCGGGCGCATGCGGGAGTCTGTCTGGCTGTCTCTCCCCGTTTCCAGCTTCAGAAAAAGAAAAAGAAAAAGAAAAGAAAAAAAAAAATATATATATATATATATATAAAATAATAGTAATCAACCAACTTCCTAAAATACCGAGACTATAAAACCAGTACACCTAAGATGTCGGTCGGTCTTCCCTAGAAGTATCTGTATACTGTCTCGCATCAAATTAGAACTACTTGTAACAAAGCTCAGGAATGCAAATACTGTATATAACCCAGACAAAATATATTTATGGTGTTTTACAGAAAAGATTGTTTGCAACTAGAAATCACCTTCCAAGACTTAAAAAAAAGAAAAGTTAAAGAAGTGATCTGTTTAATCACAAATTGAAGAATGACACCCATGTGATCAATTAAAATGTCTCAGTGCTCCAGGTTCTTCAGTCTGTAGCATCCAAATACTTTCCCCAAAAAATGTTAGGACATTTTTAAAATAGGAGAAAAAAATAAGAGATGATCTTTACAGATAATTTCCAATTTTTATGACCATTTTTACTAAAAAAAAAAAAGTTTTTAAAGAGCCTTGTGAATTATTTTATCCTCATTATTTACACTCACTGTCCCCAATGAGAAAAAATTAAACTGTAATAAGTTCTAAAAGAAATACTACAAACATAAAAGTAATTTCTTTACCTCCCTACTTCTCTCAATCTCCCCCTCCCATTAAATCCTTCCAAAAGGTGACAGCTAAATGCTTTAAAAATAGAAAATCAAACAAAAAAACTCAACCATACAAATTATGATCCATGTTGTTCCTCCAAAGAAACCACTTAAGTTATTCTCACATGCAAAAGAACAAATACACTTCTAATTTTATTGTCTTTGAAGAGTTAAATAAGAAAGGTACAAAATAAAATCAGTAAAGCCCTCTTAGCTAACCTCTTAAATGGATTAACTAACTGATGCTTACCAAGAACCAGGTGTTTTATTCTCAAACCTATTTATGCCAGTTGCACTTGTAATTACAAAATGGAAATATTACAAAACCGATTAAATAAAAGTGCTGTCTTTAAAAAACTAAGTTGAATGCTCTACAAAGACCCAATAAAAGCAAGTTGCTTTAAATAAAATGCAATTGAATTAGGTGAATGACAGAAATGATTTTTCCTCCAGTTCTCTGTGTTAAGAAATCTAAAATTGCGAAATCAGCAGTCTCAAAGGAAAGGCCTTGACCTACATCAAAAGATTGGCAAGTGAAAGTACATTAACATGTTTTACATTAAAGATATTTACGTTATTATGTGTCAATTTTATTCATCATTCTTATCATTTAACTACTAGTTCCAAAAAGAGGGAATATTGTATCCTTTAGTAATTAATTAGAGGAACACAATGTAGAACATGAGAAATAACACTCAAAGTCAACAATTATTATTCCTCAATGCAATTATGAGGAATCTCTAATCCATGGATAATGTGGACTTACTCAGATATACTACTTAAAAACCTGAAAAGACATCTCTTGAGAAGACAGAAGTTGTTTTAAATTTGATATAAAACAAACCTGAAGATGACTAACCAAACTCCAACTGAATACAAAGCTGTCTTTTCTCTACATATTAGTCTTTGAAATAATTATCAAATATTTGAAATAATTATAAATATTAAAAATACTTAAAAGAACAATGTTAAAAATGTATTTTCTCTTTGAAAATTTACCCGATTCTAGGAAGACAGAAATAACTATACTTGTAACAAATATAAAACTGAGTATTAATGGATTTGGTTTTTCAATTCTGAATCAAATCAAATACTACATCCTAAAAAATTATTATTCTCTTAGTCATTATAAAAATATTTTATTATCATTATGCTGTATAACACAAGTCAACTTAAACAGTAAAATTCTAAACAATTTCATTATTCTAAATAATGTATTAAAGAATTGAGATGAAATATCCTGCTGCCAAATGGACATTAAGAAAATATTTTAATCCAAAATTATTATCCATTTGAGTTTCATAATTCCATAGCTCACCAGCACCAAAAGTGAGGCTGCTGTCAGAGAAAAGGGGCCTTGTTGACAAGTTCAGGGGGTTAGCCTGGGACTAGCTGCTGCTTGTCCATCGCTCCCCAGGTTGCAACTCTCATGGGGCCTATGTAAATGATATTTCAAAATACATTTTAACACATGGTGCTCAATATACTGGAAGATTAAAATTTTTCTGTGCCCCACTATTTATATGAGTCAATAATATACTTCTCACAAAAATTAGGGGATATTTAAAATAAATATGAAGCTATAAAATATCCCCTAACTAAGATCCTGCTGGGTTAAGTCAGTATTTGAGAGTCTCTTCCTCATTAAAACAAAAGCAGAAATACACACACACACACACACACACACACACACACACACACACACAATAATGAATGACTAGAGGAACATAATAGATACATTCTAAAATTTTTTCTCTAATGTAGTGTCTATGGATTCTATATTAAATATATATCTTTATAATTACAGAAATTATTTTAAAATAGAATATATTAAATACCCAAGTCATCAACTAACCATATATATCAGAGTGGGGATGGAAACAATAAAGGAAAAGATATAACTTTTTTCCCTACTCTATTTTCCATCCTTATCATAAGCTACTGTTTGATATAGTATGCCTCAGTTGTATTTAGATGATAAAATGGTTAAAATTAACTAAATTATAGCAAAAGAATATTGTATTTAAATGAATTGGAGAGCTAATAAATGTTTACTGAACAACTACCATGTAACAGATTCATAACTAGCTATTATGGGAATATACAAATGAATACAGCAGAGCCCTTACCATTTTGAGAAACTAACAATGTTATAAGAGGACTCAGGAAAGTGAAATCGATTCTGGATGAGGGAGGAATAGACAGAAAAAGTAGGTAATCTTAGAAAGATTAACGGTAACGGTTTTAAGGAGCATTTGAAATGGGGCTCATAAACAGATTTCAATACCAATAGGCAAAAATACACAGTAAATCAAGCATTTTACTTTACAACAACCTTTACTTCTTATCTCCTAATTTTTCCAGTTAACTATGGACAATGAAAAAAATTCTCTTTAATATGTGGTTCCAAAACAAATAAAGACCTTAAAAGTACTTTGAAATTAAAGAAATAAAAATAAAATGAGTATAAGAATGGATAAAAAGTATCTAATAAAATGGGAAATAAAAAACAATTATTTTGATTTTTTTAGAAATATGAACCACGCATAACATTCAGCTTACATCAGATCATCTAAAATGTTTAAATCTAGTACTTAATGCCAAAATGGAAGGGAAAAAATGAAAAATTAAATTTACCCGTCACATTCTAGACTTGAGTGATAATCATAATCCGTTATGAACTATTTGCTTCTAATATCATTTTAAGGGAAAAATCAAGATGTTTACCCATTACTATTACACATTAAAAAGTTCATAAAGATAGATATAGCCTGCAGTATCAAAGAAATAAGATATAAATTATGATATACTAAATTACAACACCTGAAGAGACAATTAGAAATAAACATATTCAAGCAAGGTACCCCAGTAAAATAAAAATAATTTAAAATTTTCTTAAGTTTAATTAAGAATATTATTCAACATAACCATAACGTGTATCCAGTCTATATTTCTACTCTCCATAACAAAATTTAGACACATATGTAAACAACATCCATTTATACTGGTACTTGTAAATTAAATTCGTGAAAATGAAAATAGCAAGCTATATTAAGACTAGCAAAAAATTTGAGAGCTAGGAATCAAGCCAAATAAACGCCACCAACATTTTTTTCCTTTAAATACATGATTTCATTGCAACATGTTTTTGGCAGCAACCCAATGGAAATTTTTGTCTTTTAATAAAGGACTTCTTTAAATCATGGAATAATATACAGTCTTCAATAAGAAATGAGCTAGGCCCTGACTGGTTTGCTCAGTGGTAGAGCGTTGGCCTGGCGTGCAGGAGTCCTGGGTTCGATTCCTGGCCAGGGCACACAGGAGAAGCGCTCATCTGCTTCCACCCCTCCCCCCCTCCTCCCTCTCTGTCTCTCTCTTCCCCTCCAAGGCTCCATTGGAGCAAAGATGGTCCCGGCGCTGAGGATGGCTCTGTGGCCTCTGCCTCAGGTGCTAGAATGGCTCTGGATGCAACAGAGCGAAGCCCCGGAGGGGCAGAGCATCGCCCCCTGGTGGGCATGCTGGGTGGATCCCAGTCAGGCGCATGCGGGCGTCTGTCTGCCTCCCGGTTTCCAGCTTCGGAAAAATGCAAAAAAAAGAAATGAGCTAGTATATACATGCTCACATATGTACATATACACACCATACATAAATGTGTGTATATATATGGCCTTATATATGAGAAAAACAAAAAGAGATGCCTATGATTACGGGGGGAAAAGACATGCCCCAGAATACTATGTATGATTCCTTCTTGAAAAACAAGAAACATAATTTGTTTCTCTATATCTTCTAAACTGCTAATGAGGAAGGGACTTTGGCACTTTCATGTTTTATAATGAGCACGTATAAATTTTGTAAGTATACAAGAAGTTCTCAAAAAACTATTAAGTTTTCTTGTTACGGCCATTTTAAAAATAAAATGTGATATAAAATTCATGTTGTCTGAAAACGACTGGAAGCAATAAATGAATATACAACTAAATGGGAACAACTAAATATGACAATGACCTGATGCTTCTCTCTCTCTCTCTCTCTCTCCCTCCCTCCCCCTCTACTTCCTCTCTCTCTCTCTCTCTCAAATCAATGGAAAAAGTTTTTTAAATGACCTAGAAAAATGATTCCTATAATCTTGATTTATTCAGGTAAATTCTACAAAGCATAATTAAAAACAAGCATTTCCCAGTTCAAAGAATTTCGGTAAATGTTCTCAAAATTCAACACTCAACAATCCTCCAAACTGAAATGTTTAATTATTTGTAACAGGGGTCAGCAAACTTTTTCTGTAAAGGCTAGACAGCAAATATTTTAGGTTTTGAAGAAATACATGGTCTCTGTTGCATATTCTCTTTTTTCTTTTTAATAACTCTTTAGAAATATATATATTTTTTAATTCTTAATTCAGATCTACAAAAAAAAAGGGCAGCAGGTTTTATTTGCCTTTCTGACTATAGTTTACCAACCACTGATTTATAACAAGCATGCATCTAGAAATCTAACATTTAAATAAATTACACCAAAGGTCACAATAGGGTCAATTTTGTTCTTCATTAAATAAAGGTTGCACTATAGCAATTAAAATTATAAGTTAATAAATTAAATTCTATTAATATACTAGACATTAAGCAAATGATGATAAAACACAGTAAATAAAATTTCAAATATTTGGATTATATAACCATGATCATGTATACACCTGCAGAGCACATATATACACCTTCAAAAGTCAGCTGAAACTGAAATACTACACATCAAAGTTCAAATCTCCTTTTATAATAAATAAAACCATTGACTCAGACTCATTTAAATAATCCAAACTAGCAAGTCATTAGTTTTAGATGTCATCAACACTTGAAAATTAAGAACTGAATTCAGAGGCTGGTAATAATTACTGGATTTTAATTTTTTAATCTGTAAGGGTTATAATAAAATATTAATTAACAATCTAAAATATGCATCCCAAGTTTAGAGTCTTGAAAATGTTTTAATATTCACTGTCAGCAACCACCACTAAAATTTGACTATACTTTTGTCTAAAAGATAGCTTTTATACATTTGAGTCTAAAATTGAAAGATTCTTATCATCTGGATGTTATTACCAAATGTAGATTTATTATGAATAATCAACTGGGTCAAATCCAAACTCTAAAATGAAAATGTATTCCCCAAAAGTAACCAAATAACCATTATAGAATAATCTTACCTAGACTTGTGGGTTTTATCAGTTCATCCAGTAAATCATAAAATGGTAATTTTTGAAGTTTTATATCCGGATGGACTGGATGAAGAGCTGATGTAAGGTGTGGGAGTTCCAGTTCATGTTTAGGTCCCAGAAGAGAAACAGGAAGCAACGGTGATGATGCAGGGTGACCATCGTAAGTGAGTTGTGGAATGGTAGATGGAGACAAAGTTGCTGGCATAGGACCTGAATGTACACTGGGGATGGACAAGTCCGCGGGCGTCATGATTTTCTGGGGGAACCTCCGCCTATAGAGTTCTTTAATTTTCATTTGTACAGCGGGACTGCAGCCAGCCTTTAGCAAATGTAGGGCTTTTGTGAGAAGTTCGTGTTTGCGTCCGTGCTTGTTTCTCCCAGCGTAGCCCAATAGTACTTGAAGTTCAGAAACTCTAAGGCTCATAACCATTTGCTTAGAGACAAAACAAAATGTAAAACATTAGTATGTACTCTAAGAATATAATTAACAATATTAAACAATACTTTATTATAATGCTTTCTCCTTATCATTTGTTTAGAAAACAATTCATTTACAGTCAATTCTAGTTATTTCATACTTAGTTTAATCACTTAACGTAAGTAACCAAAGAAAATTAATATTCAGCCTGACCTGTGGTGGCACAATGGATAAAGTGTCAAGCTGGAATGCTGAGGCCCCCAATTTGAAACCCTGGGTTTGCCTAGTCAAGGCACATATGAGAAGCAACAAGTTGATGCGTCCCATTCTTCCCCCTCCCCTCTCTAAAATTAATAAATGAAATATTAAAAAAGAATTAATATTCATAAATTCACTGACTTCTACACAGGGTTATGAAAGATCTTAAGATTAACCATATCTCAACTCATCCTACTGTCTTGATGAAACTGTCAGGTATTTATCAAGCAATTACTGGGTCTCCAGGAGAATGCTGAGTGTTGCGTGGATGACAAAAGATACTTATGAATCCTCAAGAGCATTTGTTTTCTTGGAGAAAATTATGTAAGTTCGTATATATGAAACATATAAACAGCCCTTCTTCAAACACCAGATGTATGCAGGATATAAATAACATATCATCAAGTATTACACTCTATATTAATTCTGGAATTTGTAGGACTTAAAAACTACAGCTTTTTTGACCTATTGTATGCCAAATACATTATATGCCACATAGGCTGTCACTAAATCTTTTCAACTCCACAAGGTGTTCTTTACATATGAAGTAACTAGTTAAGAAACGTTAAATAGGCCCTGGCTGGTTTGCTCAGTGGTAGAGCGTCTGAGCATCGGTCCAGTTTGTGGATGTCCTGGGTTTGATTCCCAGTCAGGGAACACAGAAGATGTGCCCATCTGCTTCTCCACCCTTCCCCTCTCCCTTCTATCTCTCTCTTCCCCTCCAGCAGCCAAGGCTCCACTGAAGCAGTTGGCCCGGGTAATGATGGCTCCATGGCCTCTGCCTCAAGCGCGAAAGCGGATCCAGTTGCAACCGAGCAACACCGCAGATGGGTAGAGCATCGCCCCCTAGTGGGTTTGCCCACTGAATCCTGGTTGGGCACATGGGGGAGCCTGTCTCTCTGCCTTCCCACTTCTCACTTAAGAAATACCACAAAAAAAAAAAAAAGGCTAAATAAGTTAAATAACTTATCTAAGGCTCAGAGCCACTAAGTAGCAGTCAGTATTCAAACACAGTTATGTATGATTCTAAAGCCCATGCTCTTTCCACTAAACCACTAGGAAAAGGATGGAGCTAGAAACATTGCTGAGGCACACCACTGGCAAGGCCAGGCTAGAAAGTCCAGGTGTTCAATCCACATGCCATAATGTGTAAGGCTACATACAGTAAAGAAATCGATCTAACTTTGTTTTAACCCTGTGTTCCCAAACTGATTTGGTTATTGTTTCTCCTTATCCGCTAACTGCTAAGAGACTGTCAACAAGATATGTCCATCTATACAAACCCTCTCATTTTAATGTGGAGGAAAATGGAATCCAAAAAGAAGAAATGGCTTACCCAATTATCATATATCTATTAAGAGCAAAATCCTGACTTTACCACCACTGACAGGGAGGTTTAGGAGGGAAGACACATGCAAGCTTACTGTTTGCTGCCTCCCCAACTATTTTATAGCCTCAACTCATACTAAATACCAATACACAAAAGCTAAACTGCCTTCCTTAATTACCCACCTCTCCCCGAGAGGATAGCCTCCTCAACCAATCCTCTAGAACAGCGGTTCTCAACCTGTGGGTCGCGACCCCAGCGGGGTCGCCTAAAGCCATCGGAAAATACATAATGCATATCAGGTATTTACATTCCGAATCATAACTGTAGCAAAATTACAGTTATGAAGTAGCCACCAAAATTATTTTTTGGTCTGGGGTCACTGCAACATGAGGAACTTGTATTGCGGGGTCACAGCATTAGAAGGGTTGAGAACCACTGCTCTAGAAGTTCTTTACGGATTGCAAAACAAAGTAAAAAATAAAGTACTGACAAAAAGAGTATATAAAGGGCTTTATAAGCAATATGGCTGTTTAATCAAAGAAATATGAGCCTTTCTCCTATTTCTCTGGCCTGGAAAATGCTTTTGTTTCTTCCAAGTCCAGCTTCTGTCCATTAGGCCTGGCAGAATTAATGACTCTCTCCTTGTTACTTTTACTGACCATTTTCCTATATTTATTTTAGCGCTTATCTTGCTGTATTATAATTTTCTGTTTAAACAAGTGATACCATGACCAGACTGAGGTCTGCTAGGGCAACAAGGTAATGTAATCCTCAACATCTAAGACTAGGACCAACAACAGTAGAAACTCTTTAAACACCTTGGAGGACTGGGAAGGAAGGGACAGGGAAGGGAGAAAGAGGGGGAAGGAATGGGGAGGAAGTCAAATCAAAATAAAGGATGGGAGTAGAATCTACAGCAATAAGTTTTACATGTAACTGTAACATAAATGCAAATATACTCCCAAACCCTTATGTTCTAGAAAGCATGCAAAGATAGAGTGTAGATTTGGGGTGTATTTATAACCAAAGTCTACCCAATGCCTGTGTTTCTCTTTTAAGATGTCATCAGAAATCAAATTATTAATATGTCAGCAAAGTATCAATTTTTCAAAACTATATATTCAATGTCAAGTACAAAATAGTGTAAAGATTTTTATTCTTTATTTTAAAATGAACAGGGACTTCCACAGAAGGGCAATATATTAATAAGTAAGTCTCTGCTTTTATTTTATTTTATTTTTATTTAGTAAGAGAAGGAGAGGCAGAGACAAGACTCCTGCATGTGACCCAACCGGGATCCACCTGGCAAGCCCACTAGGGAGAGATGCTCTGTCCATCTGGGGTCCTTGCTCCATTGCAACAGGAGCCATTTTTTAGTGCCTGAAGTAGAAGCCAAGGAGCCATCTTCAGTGCCTGGGGCCAAGTCACTCCAATCAAGCCATGGCTGCAGAAGGAGAAAAGAGAAAGAGAGAGAAAGAAGCGAGAGGGGGAGGAGTGGAGAAGCAGACGGGTGCTTCTCCTGTGTGCTGTGACTGGGAATCAAACCCAGAACATCCACACACCAGGCCAACACTCTACCACTGAGCCAACTTGCCAGGACTAGTCTCTGCTTTTAAAGAAGCTGTAACATGAATTATGCTGCGAAGATTATAGGTTAAAAATAAGTTTACCTTGGCATTGGTCAAATGTACTTCTTTTTACAGGGAAAACCATTAATTTTAGAAAGAGTATCTCGCCATTTCAGTTCAACTGCATCCCCTCTCCTAAGTCAAACAAAAACTGAAATTCAGTGAACTATCTTAAACTCTTCGTTGATGACAGCTTTTGTCCTTATTCTGTTGGTATATAGGATTTAAATGCAGGACATGTATATTATTGTTCTACTTTTATGGAAGAACACACTGACAATTCACATAAAATCTCGTTTGACAGTCAAAAAATGTTAATTACAGAAGTATAGTTTTTGTTTTCACAGTATGCATAATTAAGCATCATAATTTTGAGGTAGATATTGTCCTCATTTCCCAGATGGGAAAGCTGAGGCCTAGGGAAGGTTAAGAAATTTGTTGAAGAAAGCGAACTAAATGGGAAATGATATTTTCAAACAACAGCTCAGATAAGGGCCTAATATCCAAAATATACAAAGAACTCATAAAACTCAACAAACAAACAAACAATCCAATAAAAAAATGGGAAGAGGACATGAACAGACACTTCTCCCAGGAAGAAATACAAATGGCCAACAGATATATGAAAAGATGCTCATCTTCTTTAGTTATTAGAGAAATGCAAATCAAAACTGCAATGAGATACCACCTCACACCTGTTAGATTAGCTATTATTAACAAGACAGGTAATTGCAAATGTTGGAGAGACTGTGGAGAAAAAGGAACCCTCATACACTGTTGGTGGGAATGTAAAGTAGTACAACCATTATGGAAGAAAGTATGGTGGTTCCTCAAAAAACTGAAAATAGAACTACCTTATGACCCAGCAATCCCTCTACTGGGTATATACCCCAAAAACTCAGAAACATTGATACGTAAAGACACATGCAGCCCCTTGTTCATTGCAGCATTGTTCACAGTGGCCAGGACATGGAAACAACCAAAAAGCCAGTGAATAGATAACTGGATAAAGAAGATGTGGCACATATACACTATGGAATACTACTCAGCCATAAGAAATGATGACATCGGATCATTTACAGCAAAATGGTGGGATCTTGATAACATGATACGAAGTGAAATAAGTAAATCAGAAAAAAACAGGAACTGCATTATTCCATACATAGGTGGGACATAAAAGTGAAACTAAGAGACATTGATAAGAGTGTGGTGGTTACGGGGGGGAGGGGGGAAATGGAGAGGGAAAGGGGGAGGGGGAGGGGCACAAAGAAAACTAGATAGAAGGTGACAGAGGACAATCTGACTTTGGGTGATGGGTATGCAACATAATTGAACGACAAGATAACCTGGACTTGTTATCTTTGAATATATGTATCCTGATTTATTGATGTCGCCCCATTAAAAAAATAAAATTAAAAAAAAATAAAGAAACTGCAATAATCTAAAAAAAAATAAATTTGTTGAATGTTGCAAAACTAGTTCTACTTTCATACTATGATACTGTTTTTTAGAGGAAACAAACCACATGCCTTCTAATTAGGGAACAGAAAAACCTTTTAACAAGACTAATTTATTTAACATTCAATCTCCGGTTGGCTCAGCAGTAGAGCATCAGCGGGTGTATGGAAGTCCTGGGTTTGATTCCCAGTCAGGGCACACAGAAGAAGTGACCATTTCCACCCCTACCCCTTCTCTCCCCCCCCCTCCTCCCACAGCCATGGCTCAAATGGTTCAAGCAAGCTGGCCCTGGGCCCTGAGGATGGCTACATAGCCTTGCTTCAGGCGCTAAAATAGCTCAGTTGCTGAGCAACAGAGCAGTGGCCCCAGATGGGCAGAGCATCCCCCAGGTAGGGGACTTGCCAGGTGGATCCTGGTCGGAGCATATGTGGGAGTCTGTCTCTCTCTGCCTTCCCACCTCTCAATTTAAAAAAAAAACAACAGAAACAAAAAAACATTCAATATCCATTTCAAGCTTCAATGTTTTGGCCTTTAAAAAAATTGGTGGTGCCCTGGCCAGCTAACTTAACGGTAAAGTCTTGACCCAGCATGTGGAAGTCCAGGGTTCGATTCCTGGCCACTGCACACAGGAGAAGCGCCCATCTGCTCCTCCACCCTTCCCCCTCTGCTTTCTATCTCTCTCTTCCCCTGCCACAGCCAAGGCTCCATCTGCTCCTCCACCCTTCCCCCTCTACTTTCTATCTCTCTCTTCCCCTGCCACAGCCAAGGCTCCATTGGAGCAAAAGTTGGCCCAGGTCCTGAGGATGGCTTCATGGCCTCCACCTCAGGTGCCAGAATGGCTCTGGCTGCAATGGAGCAAAGCCCCAGATGTGCAGGCATCACCCCCTGGTGGGCATGCCAGGTGGATGCTGGTTGGGCGCATACAGGAGTCTGTCTCCCTGCCTCCCTGCCTCCCTGCTTCTTACTTCAGAAAAATACAAATAAATAAATGAATTGGTGGTTAAGAAAAGAATGCAACTAGATTCAAAATTAGCCATTGCAACTTATAATCAGGTATACTGAAATATGAGGTGCTAGCTATTGTTATTACTGGAGCAGTTGTTGCATACTCTTAAGGACTATAATAAGCATGCAGTATTTTTAAAAACTAAATAAAAGGGAGTGGGGTAACACAAACATCTGAAGCATCACGCCATTGAATTTCTGAGAAACGTGAAGTAGTCAAATGTAAAGTGATGACAACACAGAGGAAATCTAAACATATTTGAGATGTTAGATTGTCAGTGTTTACATTACTATAGCTGTAAATAATATTCGCAGCTAAGCCAAAAGTTTATCATCATTACTCTTCATATGTTATTTGTATGAACCTATTTTCCTTATAGGTAATAACTGCACTATTTCTGCATTTGGTTTTCTAATTCATCTGCAAATTCTTGCTGAAAGTATAACTTTCTTCTCAACATATTCAAATATATCCAGGTAAATCTCTGTTTTAATTTTTTTCTTATATACCTCCTGTACCCCTCCATTAGCTTCCACTTGGACAGCTTGCTTTCTAAGCCTGGTACACAACTATAGTCACAGAAGTTCCCTTTAACTTACCCTGTTAATTCCCTTGTCTCTCTCCCACAGTGGATCCCCTTCTTACTTTGATCTCACTTCTTTATTGGTTCTCTCCTTTTAGTAGGGTTTTCTGCCTAGTTCCTGAGAGTGGGGTATGGGAAGTAAAATTTTCTTTATTCCTTACATTGTCTAAAAATATCTTCTCCACTTACCAACACTTGATAACTGAAATTGACTCAGTATAGAATTCTAGGCAGGAAAACATGTCCTGCCCAAATTCTGAAGGGCTTTCTGCATTGTCCTCTAACTTCCAGTGTTGCTGTTAAGAAGCTTAGCACGACTCTGATCCCCAATCCTTCATGGCTACCTGTATATCTCCCTCAGGAAGCTTACAGAAGCTTCTCTTTATGTGCTCTGATGGTTATTTTGTTTTTGTATTTCAATAGTTTGAAATGATAATTGCTGAGTCCTTTAGAGATTCATGTCCTTCAGTTCTGAGAAGACTGTTTAGAATAATCTTCCTTAGACCTTTTTCTACTTTCTCCTGTGTCTATTATAAGGCTCCTTGACTTAACTCTTGATAAACTCATCATAAATTGAAAATATTTTAAGTCAAAAATGCATTCAATACACCTAATCTACTGAACATCATAGCTTAGCCCAAACTACCTTAACTATGATCAGTGGCCAGTTGGCTCAGTGGTAAAGCATCAACCAGGCATGTAGAAGTCCTGGGTTTGATTCCCAATCAAGGCACAAAGGAGAAATGACCGTCTGCTTCTCTACCTCTCCCCCTCCCTATTCTCTCTCTCTCTTTCTCTTCTCCTCCTGCAGCCATGGCTCCATTGATTTCAGAGCATTGGCTCTGGGTGCTGAGCATGCTCAATGGAGCCTTGCTTCAGGTGCTAAAAATAGCTTGGTTGTGAGCATGGGCCTTAAGGGTCGCTGTGGCTAGAAGGATCCCTGATGGGATGCATCTGGGAATCTATCTCCCCTTTTATCACTTAAAAAAAAATGCTCATAAGTCGAAGCATCCTAAGTCAGGAACCATCTGTATGTAGATGGCCTTCCTAGACTGATTTTCTAATTTTCCTTTACTCTATTTTTTCCCCTTGCATTTTATAGCTCTTTTACCTCTATTTTCTGGAAGATCTCAACTTTATCTTCTAACTCTTCTATTAATTTTTCATTTCTATGAGCTCTTTTCAGTTTGCCGCATATTTTTCTTTTCTCTTTTCCCTGCATCTTGTTCTTATTTTTCATAGAATGTACTCTCTTTTCTCTCTGAGGCTATAAATTAGGTGTTTGACGTTTTTGTTGTTTTCTGCTCCCTGCACTCTCTTAACCTTCTTTTTTGCTATTTGCTTTGGTCTCTACCTTTCATGCTTGATGTCTTTCCCCAAATGAGAGAGAATCCTTGGCTGTACATTTTATACTATTTAAGAGTAAGACAATAAAAAGCTGATTAGAAGATCTGTGTAAGTGAGCAGATCACGGTACCTCATTCTACAAAAATCAGGCAGGAACCTAGCTATTTTGAGGATTCCTTTATTTCATTTGTCTGATCACTTTTGACAGAAAGGTATACTCTGATCACCTTTTTTGGCAGTATAAGGCTGGTTCCCAATGTTCTCAGGGCAGAGTAGGTGAATAGGAGATGGTTATAATTCAATAAGACATTTCATTTAATCTCCTTTTCATATATGTAAAATTTTACAATTACACACATATGTATATTTATACACATATGAGAACTCTATTCCAACTACAGAGGCAGGAAACACATTCTGAGATGGTAACTACAAATCAATATTCAAGCAATATTAGCAAGTATTGTAGACAGAGTACTTCTGCAATTAAAGTACTGGTTTTATTGTCTCATTAACTATGAGCTTACATTAGCAAAGGTCTTATCGAAATTTTAAGTAAGAATCAGGTACTTCCTGTAAAACAACATAATTACTCTAATTCACACATCCCACTGCAGTGATTTAAAGGATAAGTTATAAAACAGACTTTATATTCTGAATCTTTATCTGGTTTCAATTTATAGCCAATTATAAACCAAAATGAATCCTAAAGATAGACAAAACAGGTATCTAACAATGTCATAATATTTCACTTTTACTTTCTATCTACAAAAGCAAAGAAACTGTCAAAAAATTCTACAATTTCATACACTAAAGCCTGTACTACAGTACAACAAACATATTTAACTCATTATTTTCAAAGTCAGATTCTTCAGTCAATGAAACTGACTTCTAGATCAGTTCAAATTCTATTTAAAATAGTTAACAAGCAGCTGTTAGATTAGTGAGTGATTTCTCAACATTGGCCAGTTCAACCAGAAAACCTAGTTAGACAGTTTCTACTAAAGTAGCAAATCAAGTTGGTTACATACTTCTCCATAATCTTGTTCCACCCAATTTCTCTTTTATTTTTTCTTCAATATAAGATGACTGAAAAATAACCTGTTGTTTCAACCCCACTCACTAGCTGATCATCCTCCTCATCTGTTAGTCTATTCCATCATACTGGTGGCTTGTAGTTCTTACATATGACAATATGGAGACTGCATTCTCCTTCAAGCAAAGTACAAATCTAACATTCTGCTGAAATGGTGTACCATGGCCTCAATTTTTTGATAATTTAAATACTACCTCCCCTCATAAACTATCACATCTCATGAAACATATAGATATATCCCTTCAAAAAACTCCTTCTAGGTGATAATTTAAAAACTAAAAGTAACAAGCCCAACTCAAAGCATTTTAAAATTTGGAAAAGTATTTTTTAATAAAAAACAAAGTTTAACTTTCTAAATTTTAGAGTTTAAAATTCTATCACATTGCCAAACTTCTCACACAGAGGGAGAAAAATATGACTTTTATTTCAGTAAAAAGCTGCTCTGCAAACAGATGTTCAATAAATGTTTTTTGGATCAAGGCATAGGTCCTAAATGAGTATGCAGAAAAAGGAAATATAGGAACAATGAACACATAAAGATATGCTAATCTTCAGAGACAGAAACACATAATCATCAGAGTAATTCAATTCTCAAGTTACTGAACTCCTACTATGTGCTATGTATAATATATAATATACTAGTACATATAAAATCTGTAATCTAGTACTGATGGCCACTAACTGACTAAATCATAATCCAGGATCTGTTTTCTCACTTCAGAAAATGAGAAATTAACTAGAGGCTCTCCACCATTCCTTTAAAATTTCAAAATTCTCTAATGCTGTAACTCTATTAAATGAACTCTTCTCAGTTTTCTACTCTTCATAGATAAAGAAATACAAACAATTCAAATAATGAAAAAAATTATTTTTGCTAGAGAGACAGACAGGGAGGGAGAGAGCTGAGAAGCATCAATTCCTCATTAAGGCACCTTAGTTGTTCATTGATTGCTTTCTCATATGTGCCTTGACTGGGGGGCTCCAGCACAGCAAGCAACCCCTTGCTCAAGCCAGCGACCTCAGACTCAAGCCCGTGACCTCTGGGCTCAAGCCAGCGACCCCACACTCAAGCCAGATGAGCAAGCCAGCGACCTAGGAGTTTTGAACCTAGGCTGAAGCTCTATCCACTGTGCAACCACCTGGTCAGGCTTCAATCAAAATTTTAAGTGTCATTTACTTGGGTTAATAGAGTAAAAATAATGATAAACCCAATATATGTTAAATGCTTACAATATGGCAATTACATACTAATTATAGTAAATATAATTACCTTATTTAAAGCTCACAAAAAACCGAGACAGATCACTATTATTTCCATTGTATGGATGTAAAAAATTGACATATGGATAAGAAAACTCATTTACTTTTCAAATAAAATCTAGTTAAAAATATAATAAGCAGGGCTTTAAGAAATTTTAAGTCAGCCCTGACCAGATAGCTCAGTTGCTGGAGCATCCTCCCAACATGCCCAAGTTGCAGTTTGATCCCTGGTTAGGGCACATATAAGTTAACCAATGAATGCATGAATGGGTGGAGCAACAAACTGATGTTTATCTACCCCCCACTTCCCCTCTCTCTAAAAAATAATAATAATAATAATCAATGAAAAATTAAATAAATATTTTAAAGATTCTATAAAAATTTTTTGTCTATCAAATTATAAAAGATTGAGTATTCTTGGCCCTGACCAGTTAGCTCAGTTAGTCAAAGCATTGTCCCACAACATCAAGCTTGCAGGTTCAATACCTGGTCAGGGCATACATGGGAAGCAACCAATGAATGAATAACTAAATGCAACAACAAATGACTGCTTCTCTCTCTCTCTCTCTCTCATTCTCACTTCCTCTTTTCTCTCTGAAATTAAAAAAAAAAAAAGATGAGTATTCTTTCCCAAGACGCCCCAAAACCAAACAGAATTCTGCATTTGCAGTTAGTGTCAACAGAAGGAGCAATGAAAGAAATAGTGTGCCCTTTGTGAAAGTTAAGCCAAAAAGGAGGAAGAGACAAAATATTAACAAAACAAAAAGTGAGTGGGAAAAGGCATTTTACAGTTAAAGTCTTTAAATCAAAGCCTTCAAACTGGGTCCCTGATAAAGATTAAGGTAAAGCCCAAGAGGGAAAGTATCAAAAAAACTATTTCAGAGTAACAGGTGTAACCTACTCAAGGTTACAGAGCTAGCAAGTAGTGCAGCTCAGACTCAGATGCCAAAGTGCACGCAATGTCGCAGAGTACTGACAATGACAGACACTATTAGATAATTTGAAAAACGATTTTTTAAAAAATAATAGGATCATGACAGAAAACAGAACCTTAGAAATTTTCTTGTCCAACTCTCCATCTGTAACCTCAATTGATGGTATCCCAGCCTCTTCTGAAACACTTCTAAGAGTTCACAGACTAATATTACAGCACCTACATTACTGAAAAACCTATGAATATTCCTTTCATTTCCACTCAATGATTCTAAAAGGTTTTCCTATTTGTGTACCACAAGTCTATTTTAAAAATGTGTTAAGATGGCTTTTTTTCTTCAACTGGCCTGGTTTTAGACCTCTTTCCCACCTTGATCACTGTTTCCTGAACATTATTGTGCAGTCCATCTGACACAGTGAATGAAATAATCCACAGAGAGTGGTCTAATACAGCAATAAATACAACAGTATTACTACCTCTCTTATTATGAAAACAGTATCTCTACCTATGTAACCTAATAAGGCATTCACATTTTAGGCTAGATTGATTTGTCTCATCTAGGGGCAAAGGGAAGGATGTGGTATGTTTCAGCAGGAGTGGGGGTAGCATCCACATCATATTGTTGCTCATAAAAAGCTTGTATAAACTTTGAATAAACTAAAATCTTTATTCTATTTTTTTCACATGAACTCTATTAGGTTAAACCTCCTCATTCTCCAATAAAATTTTAATTAAAAGTAGAACTTCAGTACTGTTAAACATTTTTCTCAGTTCATCATTTACTTGAATTATCATTTACTTTCAAAACCTGAAGAACTGAACCCTACACCCTTGATTGCAGCACTCAATCACAGAGTGTTGTAAACCGTTGGTTTTCTACTCTATGTCCTCCCGCCAGACTTTGAGCTTTTCAAGGGCAAGCATTTATCTCTCTATCACCTGTGCTAAGTATAGTACATGACATCTAGCAAATACCCAAGGGATGATGATAAACTTACTTCTCTAGATTCTGTCATCTAACATATGCTTCCCAGTTTTCCACCAGCTACAAAATCTTAAGAGTTTTGCCTCTTAAATATTCATACAGGCCATTCTTAAAACTTGGAATATAACAGGGTCAAGATTATACAGCCCTGTGGCACATCATAAGAGATTTCCCTCCACTTAACAATAAAGTTTAAGGTTACAAATAAGATTGTTAATTACTTAGTATTCAGATGACTTTCCCCAGGATACCCCAATCTTTAAACACTGTCTAGGGTATACACACAAAAAAATAATTAAAATGATCACATTTCAATCTTGATTTATAGATTTCAAAGAAAAGTAAGTTTAGAATTAGATGTACATAAATGTTCTAAAAAGTCCTAAGAATAATTCTTCACAAACTACAAAAAAAAATTATTAAAAATAGGTTTCAGGAAAAAGTTGTTCAAGCCCTGCAATGACAGCTTGCCTAGGTATTCTTTTAAATTCCATCAGAAACCTATTAATGATAATATTCCTCCTTCCTTTCCTACACAGAATGGAACATGTTCATCCAATTATTCTACTAGTTATGAATAAGAGAAACAACTTCACAACAAAATGCTTTATTCTACATAAAGTAAAATTGCTAACCTACCACAAATCACAGATCATAATCTCCAGAACAGATTATGATTAATATTTGCATGAAAAGTTTTTAGAGTAATGAAAGCAAGTTTAAGAAATGCTCATATTCTCTTTAGAAAAACTCCATTTAATGGACATAAAAATAAATTTCAAGATGAGAGCCATAAAAACACACTACAAACTCTTCCTGAAACTTTATGAAGGAAAAATGAGCTACTCATAAACCTTTGGTGCCGAAAACTCTAACAGCATCAATTTTTTACAGGGAGAGAGGGAAGGGGAAAGGGAAGGAGAAAGGGAAAGGGGAAAGGGAAAAGAGAAAAGGTGAAGGTGAAGGTGAAGGTGAAGGTGAAGGTGAAGGTGAAGGTGAAGGTAAAGGAGGGAGAGAGGGTGGAAGGGAGGGAGGACAATGCCAAAGGTACTGACAAACAGTAATTTTTTTAAAGCACAAAAGTAGCTAAGACATGTTTAATTGTTGTGTCTAAAGGACAATTTATAAATTAGCCAACAAAACTAAGAAATGCACTATGGTTGTGCTAACAGGGTATTTTAGTTTTTCTTCCCATTAAAAAAGTGAAATAAGCCTAACCAGGTGGTGGCACAGTGGATAGAGCAACAGACTGGGACAAGGACCCAGGTTCGAAACCTTGAGGTCCCTGGCTTGAGCACAGGCTCATCAGCTTGAGTGTAGGGTTGCTGGCTTGAGCGTGGGATCATAGACATGACTCCATGGTCACTGAAATGAGCCCAAAGGTTGCTAGCTTGAAGCCCAAGGTCACTGGCTTGAGCAAGGGGTCACTAGCTCTGCCCCCCCCCCCGCCTGCACCCCTGCCCCTGACCCCTGTCAAGGCACATTTGTGGAAGCAATCAATGAAAAAGCAATCAACAAACAACTAAGATGCTGCAATGAAGAATCGATGCTTCACATCTCTTTTTTTCCTGTCTGTCCCTATCTGTGTGTCTCTCTCTGTCAAAAAAAAGGTGAAATAAAATATGAGCTTATAATCAATCAAAACAAACATTAAATAGAAACTTACTCTTAATGTCATTCCTTAAACACATAACTAATCAAATTCCAGAACATTTCTCCAAATACTCAAGGCAATGTTCTTAAAAGTAGAAATTTAATTCTTTATTTCCTAAATCAAAGGCATTTGAGTATCCATAAATATGGAGACAGAAACAATATATCTATAACTGAATTCTACGTCTAAAATGTTAAATAGGAAGAAACAAAACCATAAAGGCCTTTTGAAAAATCTCTTCAATCAACTAGTATTCAATTCTCAAAGTTCCCCTAATAACAAAACTGCAATATTTTTCAGAAAAATGTAATTGAAGTTATATATATCTATCCATACATACATATTTTCTTTTACTCAGAGGCAGGGAGGCAGACACACTCCCACATGCACCCTGACCAGGATCCACCCAGCAAGTCCCCTACAGGGTGATGCTCTGCCCATCTGGGGCCCCTGCTCCATTGCTCAGCAACTGAGCTACTTCAGTGCCTAAGGCGATTCCACGGAGCCATGGCTTTGGGAGGAAAAGAGGGGTTGGAGAAGCAGATGGTCACTTCTCCTGTGTGCCCTGACTGGGAATCAAACCCAGGACTTCCACACACCGGGCTGACACTCTACTGCTAAGCCAACCAGCCAGGATGAAGTTATATTTTTTTAAACTTCAAATTTTGCTTATTTTAATATAGTTAGCTTCCTAGACATCACTATTCAAAATCCCAAAATAAAACTTACAACTAAGAAGCAATCTGACTGAGCCTCACACGAAAGAGCTCCAATTTAAAAGATAGGACGCTCTAAATTAACATTTTTCAACTAGGTTCATAATGTTAATAGAAAATCAGAGAAATAGGGTTCTGTGGCAAAATGAATTATGAAATTCAAGATTCTATCATTTCCCACTATGCCCTCCCTTCTCTCAAATCATATTAACATATAACGGTCCAAAGTCCAGCAGAAAAAAAATGTTAACTTTACATCTAACATACTTGGCCACAAAACCTTTATTATCACTGTTTAATCTATTAATCATCAAATAGCACTTCACAAAAAAATTCTGTAAAAAATTACAAGATTTTCAAGTTTTCCAGGAGTTTCATTTTATGCCTATTGTTCTAGGAAAACTATTAAAAAGTGCTCCCACTCTTAAAAGTGTCCCAGTTTGGGCCCTGGCCAGCTGGCTCAGTGGTAAGAGCCTCGGCCTGGAGTGTGGAAGTCCCAGGTTCAATTCCTGGCCAGGGCATACAGGAGAAGTGCCCATCTGCTTCTCCACCCCTCTTCCTCTCCTTTCTCTCTCCCTCTCTCTTCCCCACCCACAGCCAAGGCTCCACTGGAGCAAAGTTGGCCCAGGCACTGAGGATGCCTCCATGGCCTCTGCCTTAGGCACCAGAATGGCTCCGGTCGCAACAGAACAACAACCCAGATGGGCAGAGCATCGCCCCCTGGTGGGTATATCGGGTGGCTCCTGGTCTCTGCCTCCCCACTTCTCACTTCAGAAAAATACAAAAAAAAAAGTGTCCCAGTTTAGATGATAGATTATATAGTCACCCTAAAATTAATATTCTAAAACTAAACACGTATTATAAAACATGTGAGCTATCTTTACCAAATGTTACTGTATGCAGTTAAAATGATATATAGATGATGATTAATCATTATCTATTTTCCCAAACTTCTGAAAGAATTTTCTACTAGCAATCCTACATATAGTTTCAAAATGCTCTGGACTACTGAATTCCTGCTAACTGAATTCACAAAGAGATTTAGACAGTAAAAGATACCTGTTATTGCATAATTTTAAGAAGAGTTATGTTGTATCTAACTGTAAGGAAAGAACAACTCTTAAAAAGATTAAAGCAGTCCATAAAAGACATTTAGTTTAAAAACGCATTATAAAAAATTATTCCAGGCCTTAATTGTGAGAGTTCCTTGGAATTCTTGACTATTTTCACTCAGCGCAGTCTTCCTGGGTGACCTCATTCATCCCAGGACTTCAAAATGCCATTTCCAAGTTAATTCTCAAATCTTTATTTCCAGCCTAGTCTTTGTCTCATGATTTACAATTGCATGTCTGCTAAACACTTCTATGTCCCAGAACTACTCAATACATCCAAACCTAACACATCAAACTTCTCTTAAACCTTCCATCCACCTAACCAGCTGTCCAAGCCAGAAATTTCTATACCACTTCCTCCTTCATTCACAACTACTGACCAAATCATGTCAATCCTACCACCTTAAAATGTCTAAATCCCTACTACCACTTTAATTCAGACTATCATGAACTCTTTCCTAAATCTCTGTAAGGGATTCAACTGCTTTCTCTTTCTCCATAGTTACTAGTGATCTTTCTAAAATATATGTCTGATCACATCACTGCTTAACCTTTCGTGATTACTCAATTGCGCTAAGTATATAGGTCAAACTTCTTATTGATTTTTAGAGAGAGGGGAGAGAGAGAGAGAGAAGGGGGAGGAGCTGGAAGCATCAACTCCCATATGTGCCTTGACCAGGCAAGCCCAAGGTCTCGAACCGGCAACCTCAGTGTTCCAGGTCGTCGCTCTATCCCACTGTGCTACCACAGGTCTAGGTCAAACTTCTTAGTATGACCTAAGATATACTTCATGATCCAGTCTCAGCCATTGCCACTAACCCCTTTAACCACCTCTCCATCCTCTGGGATTTTTATAAATATACTGTTCTTTCAGCAAATAACTACTCGTCTTTCCCATCCCTACCTTTTTCTAGCTAACACCAACTACTTCAGGTCTCAAATGTCATCATTTTTGGGATGCCTTCCTTCGCCTACCCCCCAACATTAGTAAATTTACCCTTTATATACTCCCCAGTTTAATCCAATACAAACCTTATGCTATATGTGAGAGGATTTTTACTTGTTTACTTGTTCTCTATCAAACTATAAGCTTTGTCTATACTATGTCTTATTCATAATCAATGAATGAGTAATGATAGTATGGCATCTCTTTTATGAACCATTAAGGGCTAATATACTAGAAATATTACTCCCACAAATACAAAAACTTTTCAAATTGCAGGAAATGTAAGAGTAGGGAAGAGAATGACAATGAAAAAGTCAACCTGACTGAAGAGTCAATGAATTGAAAAGAGAAAGTAAGATATGAGAGCAATTTAGAGGTTGTTGGTTAATAGCAATAAGAAACAATGAGAGTGTGAAATAATGAGGGTGGTACTTGGGAAGGAAAGGAGGGCATAACATTAAGAAAGATTTGACAAGGTCTAGATGTGTAGGAAGTTTGTAGTTCACATGGTTCGGAAATAAGGAAACCTTCTTAAGCCCTCAAATTAGGTCAGGTCTCCTTGTTATATGTGCTCATAGAATTTGTCCTTTTCCTTTATAGAACTTAGTACAGTTTCAGACTCTCATAATTCCATTATTTAAAGTTCTGATAACAATTTGTCCCCAACTTCCCAGAATTTGCATTACTCTCTTACATATCTCCACACATAGATCTATAAATATACCGCAATACTTTCTCTCATTATCTTTGCTCATGCTTGAAATAACGTCCTTGTAATCATGAACTATCAAAAATCTTCTAAGGCCCAGTTTGAAATAAACTTAGCCAAAAGTATTTTTTCTTCTAATGAATACTTTGTTAACCATTTACACAATTACTCTTTTAAAATGCTTCCTATTACAGTTGTTCTAGTCATTTCTCTCCCCTACAAGAAGACATGGTCCTTGAGGTCAGCTCTGGAGCACAGGGAACAAAGTTAGGTGTGAAGGGGCTGCATAGAAGGAAACTCCAAGCACAAAGAACAGAAAAGAAAGCACCAGAGAACTCAGTGAAAGTCTGAGAAATGTCTACTACCTCTCCCAAAGGGTTCTTATACTGAATTCAACAGACCCCTACATATATCTTTCCTCATAATCCTCATACTCCCTATTGGCAATATTTCTATAAAATCAATGCCCCAAAGAAATATAAAGGAAGTTGCAAATACGAACTACACATGTAATTTTAAATTTTCTTCTAGCCATATTATAAAAAATAAAAAGAAATGTACATGTCTAACTGGTGGTGGTACAGTGGATCAAGCAATGACCTGAGATGGTTGAGTACCAGTTTCAAAATTCCAAGGATGTAACCTTGAGCGTGGGCTCATCCAACTTGAGCCTGGGTTTGCTGGCTTAAGCCAAAAGGCTGCTAACTTAAAGCCCAAGGTCACTGGCTTGAACAAGGGGTCAGTGGCTCCACTTGAGCATGCATCCCCCCACACACATCAAGGCATGTATGAGAAGCAATGAATGAACTAAAGTGAGGCAACTAAGAATTGATGCTTCTCATCTCTCCCTCTTTTTCAAAACAAAGCAAAAAGTAAAATTAATAATAAATTTTACTCAACCCAATATATACAAGATATTCTCATTTTAACATATAATCAATATAAACAATTATAATATGTATGTATATGTGTATATATATATTTATATATATATATATTTTTTCCTTTTAAACGTGAGAGGCAGAGACAGACTCCTGCATGTACCCCAACCAATATCCACCTGGCAAGCTCACTAGGGGGCGATGCTCTACCCATCTGGGGCAGTTGCTCCATTGCTTGCAACCGAGCCATTTTTTTAGCACCTAAGGCAGAGGCCATGGAGCCATCCTCAGCACCCAGGGCCAACTCACTCAAACAGCTTGAGCCATGGCTGTGGGGGTGGGGGGTGGGGGGGTAGAGAAACAGATGGTTGCTTTTCCTGTGTGCTCTGACCCAGAATTGAACCTGGGACTTCCACAAGCCGGGTGACACTCTACCGCTGAGCCAACTAGTCAGGGCCATTCTTTTTTTCATAGTATACTTTTGAAATCCAGTATATATATATTTAAACTTAATTCATTTATTTTTAGGGAGGAAGGCAAGGGGGGGAGGGAGGGAGAGATGGAGTGAGGGAGAGAGGGAGTGGGAGAGAGATCCACTGTTGCTCCATCCATCTACTCCTCCTGCATTGGTTGATTCTTGTTTGTGTCCCCACCTGAGATCAACCCACAACTCTGGCATACTGGGAGGGCACTCTAACTGAACTACCCAGACAGAGCACCAGTGTTGTATTTTAGACTCACAGCACGTTTCAATTCCAACTAACCACATTTCAAAAACTCAACAGCTATATATAAGCAGACTAGTGGCTACAGTATTAGAAAGTGCAGCTCTTAAACAACATCCCTGTCATTCACTGAAGGTTTTAGCACCTGCCTCAATTATCAGGCTCTACCCCAATACATTGGGTTATATTTCTTAACTCCTCCTCATTACTCTTCATCCTCAGCCACTCACTCCCATGGCCACACCTTGGACCTTCCCACTACTTCCAAAATCACTAATTCGTACACTCCATTCTCCAACTACATACAATCTCCTATCTTCACTTATTTAAGTACCTCTACTGAAACAATTCAACTTTATGAATATCTCCAATTCATTAATGCTATCATTCTATCCAACAGCCCCCCTCCTCAGGTTCAGCTTAGTAAGACTTCATGATAGATCACTGAATATTCCTTTACAAAATTCCCTTCCTCCTCTATGCCTGCCACATTCAAATGGTTCCAACTTTATAACATAGGCAGACAGAGGAATAAATACATGCAGGCAGATGTTACTATACATCCATAGTCATTCATCTCATAGGCACAGGCATCCCACTAGATTTTCCAATAAACTGGCAATCAAAATTTCTACAATTATTATTTCAGATATTTTTCTTGTTCTTCCCACACCTCTTTCCTCAAAAACTATTTCTAGAAAGCATACACAGGACCTAGAGACTGTGGTGGTGCAGTGAATAAAGCATGGACCTGGAATGTTGAAGTTGCAGGTTTGAAACCCTGGGCTTATCCAGTCAAGGCATATATGACAAGCAACAAGCAAGCAATGAACAACTGAAGTGAAGCAACTATACTTCTCGCTTCCCTCCTAAAATATCAATAAACAAAATCTTATATAAAAAAAAAGTATACACAGGCTCTGGCCAGGTAGATCTGTTGGTTAGAGCACTGTCCTGACATGCAGAGGTTGCAGTTTGATCCCCAGTCAGGGCACATACATGAATCAACCAGCCTGACTAGGCGGTGGCGCAGTGGGTAGAGCGTTGGACTGGACTGGGATGCGGAGGACCCAGGTTCGAGACCCCGTGGTCGCCAGCTTGAGCGCGGGCTCATCGGCTTTGTGTAAAGCTCACCAGCTTGGACCCGAGGTCGCTGGCTTGAGCCAGGGGTTACACGGTCAGCTGTAGACCCCCCACCCCCACCCCCTTCCCGGGGACAAGGCACATACAAGAAAGCAATCAATGAACAGCTAAGGTGTTGCAACGAAAAACTGATGCTTCTCATCTCTCTCCATTCCTGTCTGTCTGTCCCAATCTATCCCTCTCTCTGACTCTCTGTCTCTGTTAAAAAAAAAAAAAAATCAACCAATGACAGCATAAGTTAAGTGAAAGAAATCAATGTTTCTGTCTCTCTTCCTCTCTCAAAAAAAATAATTTTTTAAAGCATAGATAAAACACTCAACATAAACTTGAGTGTTTTTGACATTCAAAAAATTTTTAAACAGTGGTTTTTTGCTAATTATAAAAACATGGGGCCTGACCTGTGGTGGTGTAGCAGATAAAAGCATCGACCTGGAACACTGAGGTCGCCAGTTCAAAACCCTGGGCTTGCCTGGTCAAGGCACATATGGGAGTTGATGATTCTTGCTCCTCCCCCCTTTCTTTCTCTCTTTCTCTCTCTCTCTCTCTAAAATGAATTAAAAAATCTAAAAAAAAAACAAAACCATGGGATCTTTTTAAAAATTCAGATACAGATGCCATCTACTTTTTTAATTGATTGACCTTAGAGAGAAAAAGGGAGGAAAAGAAGGAAGGGAAGGGAAGGGAGGGAAGGAAGGAAAGGAGGGAGGAGAAAATGAGGGAGGGTGAGAGGGAGGGAAAGGAAGAGGGGGAAAGAGGGAGGGAGGAAGAGAAAAGAGGGAAGGAAGAGAAAAGAGGGGGGGAAGAGAGGGAGGGGGAAAGGGGGGGGGGAAGAGAGCACACATTTATTTCTGTTTCACTTAGTTTTGAATTAACGAGTCACTTTCAGTATGTGCCCTGACCCAGGATGAAACCCAAAACTTTGCTGTCTCCCCATGACACTAACCCAGTAGTTTTCAATCACTGGCCTTCAGACTAGCCCCTGAAAATCATAACACTGGCCAGGGCCAAGAACCAAACTATTCTTTATATATATACTTATCGGAATACCAGAATATAAGTTTCACAAGGGCAAAAACTCAATCTGCTTCATTCCCAAGTAACTATAGAACATCTATCACAGTATCTGGCACAAAAATCAGCCCTCCTTTTTTTCTTCCAGAATGAGTATAAACTCTGCTTTAAGTAACTGTGATATGAAAGGCCCAACATGAAATAAGCAAAAAGAATGGGGAGGAGTAAGTGCTTGTTTTCAAGAGTTAGCCAAAAATATACATAGCCCAGTAAAGAAATAATTCTTTTTACTCTACATATAACTCTTTTAATGTATCAAACAAAATAATGGACAAAAATATATAGTTTAACAGATTTTAATGGTTTATGCTTAAAAAGCTAGATTTTTCTCATAACTCTGATTCAACTTCTTTATTACATCATAGACACATATAAATCTAAGCACTTTTCAAGACTTAACCAAATGTGGATCACTGTAGCAATTAACTTTATTTAGCCCCTTCTTCCCAAAATCATTAGGCATTATTGCTAGATTTTATGGGCGTGTATATTTGCCAGTTATGCATATTTTCAAAATAAGGTCTCCAAAACTTTCCTCTCCACCTCTACCTATGAAATCCTCCTCTTCAAAGAATGGTATATCAAATTTGGTAATTTACAACACTATGATATGGTTAAATGGCTTAATTAGAATGGCTTAATAACAACCATACAACTAAATAATATACAAACTAGTATTTCACTATCAGTTCTGATTTTAGTAGTAACATATTAAATACAAGTTACCTGAGAGGAAGTGGGGAAGAGAGACAAAATGAGTGTGCACAACTATAGGCCTCAAAGTTTTGGAATATTCTATTAAGTTTATGTTTACTAGTCTTCTTTAAGTTATACATTCTTCTAAAAAATTATACATATACTGTACATTTATTTTTTTTATTTTTAATTTTTATTTTTTGCATTTTTCTGAAGCTGGAAACAGGGAGAGACAGTCAGACAGATTCCCGCATGCGCCCGACCAGGATCCACCCGGCACGCCCACCAGGGGGCGATGCTCTGCCCATCCTGGGCGTCGCCATGTTCCGACCCTCCTGGGCGTCGCCATGTTGCGACCAGAGCCACTCTAGCACCTGGGGCAGAGGCCACAGGGCCATCCCCAGCGCCCGGGCCATCTTTGCTCCAATGGAGCCTTGGCTGCGGGAGGGGAAGAGAGAGACAGAGAGGAAGGCGCGGCGGAGGGGTGGAGAAGCAAATGGGCGCCTCCCCTATGTGCCCTGGCCGGGAATCGAACCCAGGTCCTCCGCACGCTAGGCCGACGCTCTACCGCTGAGCCAACCGGCCAGGGCTGTACATTTATTTTTAAAAGCAACCTAGCTTTGTCTCAGAACACAACTTCTTTTATCATCAAATATAAATCTCTTTTAAGTACAAATAGGATGTTTTATTTGTCACCATTAAATTCTGAATTTTAAACCAATTCTTGGACTGGGGGCTCATATCCATCAGCTCATTTAACTAGCACCTGTCTCTCCCCAAGTAGCTTTTCCAGAACTGCTATTTCACCATGAAGCTCCAAGAGTTTTCCCAATTTAAACTTGGGCTTCCCTCAGCATTTTAACTTTTCTAACAAAAATATCACAGAGCAGATAAACAGATTGGCAAGCTTTTTCTATATATGTCTTTTCCAATGTTATCTGGAATCAATTTATTGACCACTTCTGGCTTTTTTAAAAAAATTTTTAAGTGAGAGGATAGGAGATAGACAAACTCCTGCATGCACCCGGACTGGGATTTACCCAGCAACCCCCATCTGAGGCCGAATCAACAGAGCTAGCCTCAGTACCTGAGGCTGGAGCTCAAACCAACCAAACTATCCTCCTGATGCTTCACCCAATTGAACTACTGGCTGCAAGAGGGGAAGAGAGAGCCTGACCAGGAGGTGGTGCAGTGGACAGAGCGTCAGACTGGGATGCTCAGGACCCAGGTTCAAGACCCCAAGGTTGCCAGCTTGAGAGCGAGCTCATCTGGTTTAAGTAAAGATCACCAGCTTGGACCCAAGGTGCTGGCTCGACCAAGGGGTTACTCGGTCTGCTGTAGCCTCACGGTCAAGGCACATATGAGAAAGCCATAAATGAACAACTAAGGTGTCGCAACGAAAAACTGATGATTGATACTTCTATTCTCTCTCCGTTCCTGTCTGTCCCTATCTATCCCTCTCTCTGTCTCTGTTAAAAAAAAAAAAAAAAGAAAAAGAAAAAAAGGGGGGAAGAGAGAGAAGAGGGAGAGGGAGGGGAAGAGAAGCAGATGGTCACTTCTCATGTGTGCTTTGACCATGGATCGAACCTGGGACATCCATACACCAGGCCAATGTTCTATCGACTGAGCAAACGAGCAAACCATGACCACTTCTTTCAAGTCATTTGTCTATACCTTCAGGGTCATGATTTACATCATCTTCCTCTGGATTTGGAGGACCTGTTGATTCTGAGCATAAAAGATCTTCTGAATCTGTTGCATTTTTTTAGTAAAACCAACACAGAATAGTCAAAGCAAATAACTGTCAGCAGTCTTGACATCAATATGAGCTCCAGTCATGGTCTGCCATTTTTTCCCCCCTCAAATGTGCTCTGACCAGGGATGGAACACACAACATGGCATATCAAAACAACCCTAACCAACTGAGCTATCCAGCCAGGACTCAACACATTTTATTTTATTTTTTACTTACTGATTGATTTTAGAAAGAGGCAGAGAAAACTGATTTATTATTCTATTTATTTATGCATTCATTGGTTGATTCTTATATGTGCCCTGACCAGAGATTGACTATGTAACTTTGGCAAATCAGGACAATGCTCTAATAACTGAACTACCTAACCAGGATCAATGTCTACCATTTTTTGACAATGGAGCATATTCTGTCATGTGTAAGATCCATGTCATGGAAATTAGGTAGTTTTGTTCTGAACATCCTCAATAATTAGCTTGAATTTTCGAAATGCAGCTTCATCATTCTGCAGATCAGTTAGGCTCACTTTAAAAACACAACCCTTAGGCCCTGGCCAGTTGGCTCAGTGGTAGAGCGTCAGCCTGGCATCCAGGAGTCCCGGGTTCAATTCCCGGCCAGGGCACACAGAAGAAGCGCCTATCTGTTTCTTCACCCCTCCCCCTCTCCTTCCTCTCTGTCTCTCTCTTCCCCTCCCGCAGCCAAGGCTCCACTAGAGCAAAGTTGGCCGGGCGCTGAGGATGGCTCTGTGGCCTCTGCCTCAGGCGCTAGAATGGCTCTGATTGCGGCAGAGCGAAGCCCCAGATGGGCAGAGCATCGCCCCCTGGTGGGCATGCTGGGTGGATCCCGGTCGGGCGCATGTGGGAGTCTATCTGACTGCCTCCTCGTTTCCAACTCCAGAAAAATACAAAAAAATAAAACCACAACCCTTAAGACCATCAGAAGCAATTTTGTCTCGTGACTAGTATTTTTCCAATATTTCTTTCTTATATTGAACACAGCTGGTGCTTTCACATCATACCAATCTTTCTTAGAAAATGCATTAACTACTTTCTTCTTGGCTCCCTTTGGCTGCCTTTCATAAGGCACTTGTGTTCTGCCCACCACCATGGTGCTGCTCAGAGTTAGAAGGGCTCCATATAAATTTTATTTCAACTCTGGTAACTACTTATGAATGGTTATCATATATTAATATAGTTTGTATTATGAGCTTCAAAAAAGTTTTCAATGTCCATCAGTTAAATAAAACCTGACCATACACAAACATCAACCATATTTCCTCCCTAAAAGTAAACACAAAGACAGTAAAGAAAGAAAAATTAATTCACGAGGACAAAGAACAAAAGACAAAAACTGACTAATTATAAGAGGGGGGGAGAGTAAAGGCAGAGGTCCAATCCTCTAATAAGAGAAAATGAAAGGGAAATACTAAATTACTAACAGATTAAGACAGAAAACTTCCTAGAAATAAAGGACATGTGTCTGGGCCACCAAGTACCTTACCACAGTGATAAAAATACCCACATCAAAGCATTTCATCCTAAAGTTTGAGTAAACCAGGAATAAAGATCCCAAATCCAGACAGGTTACATGTAAAGGTTCAAAACTGAAATGGCACTATATACCCTGTACAACATGGAAATCATCTTTAGTTTACAAAAAAACAAAAAAAAAAAAAAAAAAAAAAAGAAAAAAATATAAGTAGAGAAAATGTCTGTTCCGTTCAAAATTATACCATACAGTACTTGGAATTGTCTAGAGCAGGGGTCCCCAAACTTTTTACACAGGGGGCCAGTTCACTGTCCCTCAGACCGTTGGAGGGCCGGACTATAAAAAAAACTATGAACAAATCCCTACACACACTGCATATATCTTATTTTAAAGTAAAAAAACAAAACGGGAACAAATACAATATTTAAAATAAAGACCAAAAAAAAAAAAAAATAAAAAAAAAATAAAGACCAAGTAAATTTAAATCAACAAACTGACCAGTATTTCAATGGGAACTATGCTCCTCTCATTGACCACCAATGAAAGAGGTGTCCCTTCCAGAAGTGTGGCAGGGGCCGGATAAATGGCCTCAGGGGGCCGCATGCCGCCTGCGGGCCGTAGTTTGGGGACCCCTGGTCTAGAGTTTCATATAAGTGATAAGACTAACTTCAAAAAAAATTGTTCTAAAAAGCTAAGATTTATCAAAAATTGAACAGTTAACCTTGCCCAGATAGCTCAGTTGGTTAGTTTTGTCCTGAAGCGAAGATGCCAGGTTCAATTCCCAGTTAGGGCACATACAGGAACAGTCCTATATTCCTGTCTGTTTTTAAAAAATTGAACAGTTGCCCTGGCCGGTTGGCTCAGTGGTAGAGCGTCGGCCTGGTGTGCAGAAGTCCCGGGTTCAAATCCCGGCCAGGGCACACAGGAGACGCGCCCATCTGCTTCTCCACCCCTCCCCCTCTCCTTCCTCTGTCTCTCTCTTCCCCTCCTGCAGCGAGGCTCCACTGGAGCAAAGATGGCCCGGGCCCTGGGGATGGCTCCTTGGCCTCTGCCCCAGGCGCTAGAGTGGCTCTGGTCGCAACAGAGCGACGCCCCAGAGGGGCAGAGCATTGCCCCCTGGTGGGCGTGCCAGGTGGATCCCAGTCGGGCGCATGCGGGAGTCTGTCTGACTGTCTCTCCCTGTTTCCAGCTTCAGAAAAATACAAATAAATAAATAAATAAAAATCGAACAGTTAAACCAACTTTGAGTAAAATTATTAAAGTTCTGTGCTCTGTGTTAATTTTATTTAAACTCCTTTTGTTCCCAATAGATTTTGGTTACTTTGAGTTTGGCAAAGTAACTTAAAAATGAATGATACTTTTCTTAAAACCATGGGGCATAAAGGGAAGGAAAGGGCAGGTAGCTGGATAGGAGACACACAAGAATCTCAGAATAGACTTTATATAAGTTTTTCAAAAGAGTAAGTTATGATAGCCTGACCAGGCGGTGGCGCAGTGGATAGCGCGTCAGACTGGGACACGGAGGACCCAAGTTCGAAACCCCAAGGTTGCTGGCTTGAGCATGGGCTCATCTGGTTTGAGCAAGGCTCATCAGGTTGAGCTCAAGGTCGTTGGCTTGAGCAAGGGGTCACTCAATCTGCTGTAGCCCCTGGTCAAGGCACATATGAGAAAGTAGTCAATGAACAGCTAAGGTGCCACAACGAAGAGTTGATGCCTCTCAACTCTCTCCCTTCCTGTCTGTTCCTATCCGTCCCTCTCTCTGTCTCTGTCACAAAAATAAATAAGTTATGATAACTAATTTTTTTCATCAATATAAAATGTTCATATGTGAAAGCTGAAGAGAAACAGTTAATTTTCTTAAATACAAGTCAGGAATATAGAGATTCAAAGTTAAGCAAAAAGTACTTACCAACTACCCATATTACTGTTGGTATTAAGCAGATAATTATGATGAAAGATAGTATGTATCTATCTGTCCACCAGACTGAATTTCTTCCTGTCAGGAATTGTTTTAACTATCTTTGTATACTGATGAATAACACAATATCAGCTAACAGTATATATTCAAATATTTACTGCATAAATGAGTGCATGAAAAGGCCTAATTATATAGAAAGTGAAAAAGGTTCTTCTCTTCATTACCTAGTTTTTAATGAGCTAAGACTATTAAAGGGAAAATATTAAAGGATCATATCATTTTTAAATCAAACGAAATTATTTTCATTTTAGTAAGGTATTATTTACTACTTCAAATACCCTAAATCTACAGCTAATTATTTGTACTTAAGAGCTCAAGTTAACTATTTGCACTTCACATCCATGTCACTTTTCCCCTTGGTTACTTTTACTTGTAGAATTGGATGGAGGTCAAATCCTTTGAATTTTTTTAAAATTTATTTATTTTTATTTACTTAGAGGAAGGGAGAAAGAGAAAGGGAGAGAGGGAGAAATGGAGGGAGGGAGGGACGAAGAGAGAGATAAACAGAAACATTTATCTGTTCCTATATGTGCCCTGACCACGGATAGAACCCACAACCTTTTACATAATGGGACAATGCTCTAACCACCAGCGATATCTGGCCAGGGCCTCTTTGAATTCGCCCGCGCGCACGTGTGTGTGTGTGTGTGTGTGTGTGTGTGTGTGTGTGTGGCCATCTTTGCTCCAATGGAGCCTTGGCTGCGGGAGGAGAAGAGAGAGACAGAGAGGAAGGGGGGGGTGGAGAAGCAAATGGGCGCCTCTCCTATGTGCTCTGGCCGGGAATCGAACCCGGGTCCCCCACACGCCAGGCCGACGCTCTACCGCTGAGCCAACCAGCCAGGGCCTTTCCTTTTTTTTTTAATTACGTGAGAAGCGGGGAGGCAGAGAGACAGACTTACATGTGCCCCAAAAGGGATCTAGCTGGCTACTGGGAGGTGCCCGCTCATCTGGGGCTGTTGTTCTGTTGCTTGGCAACCAAGCTATTTTAGTGCCTGAGATGAGGCAATGGAGCCATCCTCAGCACCCAAGGCCAACTTGCTCCAACCAAGCCATAGCTGTGGGAGGTGAAGATAGAGGTACAGAGAAAGGAGAGGGGAGAGAGGCGAGGGGGAGGGGTAGAGAAGCATATGGTCATTTCTCCTGTGTGCCCCGACCAGAAATCGAACACGGATATCCATATGCTGGTGACACTCTACTACTGAGCCAACCAGTCAGTCACCCCTTTGAATTCTAATAGCATTCACAGCATACATTCACACACACACACACACCCCACCCTCAGACCCCATTCCTTCAAATAGATTATGCAGTTAAAATGACAGATATCTGAACAACCACAAAGCAAGGGCCACTTTTTACTAAAGCTACAAGTAAAACTGAAATCTATTTGCAAAACAAAATGTTCAGTATCATGCTCTACACTTAACAGTTAAATCAACCGATTCCAGAAAAGTAGTAACTCAGTGGAGTATGAAGTGTTTACTTACAAGCAAATATGTTCGAAACAATTATCAACCAAAATATGTAAGTAGCAAAGTTGAACCTACTCAACAGAACAAACTATACACTAGTTAAAGCACATTTTGCTTACTTGCAAATGCTAATTACAAATCTTCTCTAGTCTCTTTTCCATTAGGCACAGCAGAGTTGCCACTTGGGAGAACTTTTTAAAAGAGTTGCCACATATACCAAGAAGTAATTTTTTAAAAATAGTATAAAATTAAGAGTTATTAATTTTCACTGTTCTTCCTTAGTCTGAACCATTCCTGGGATTACTAACTAAAATTCAGGATTGAAAACAGCAATCATATTCTTTTCACTAAGATTTGTTTAGACACAGAATACCACAGTTTTCCTAAAAAAGATCTATCATGTTTAAGATGCTAGTTTATTTAGAAATCACGTATTGGAACGTTTGCAACAAAAATCTTCCTTTTCCAGGCTTACTTTGATACTCTGAGGAAAGATGCTTAAGAAACACAGAGGCGCTAAATGACAAGATAACCTGGAAATGTTTTCTTTGAATATAAGTACCCTGATTTATTGATGTCACCCCATTAAAATAAAAATTTATTTATAAAAAAAAAGAAATACAGAGGTGGTATTTTTCAAATACAACTCTAAAGAAAGGCAGAAAGGAACGGAAAAACATTTAGAGTCTTATAATCTCTAGATCTTATAATCTCTATGTTCCATGTTAATCCCACAAGAGGGAAAAGAAAACAAAATAGGCTGAATAAAAATCAATCATCTTAAAATATCTGAAGAGGAAATTATTGACTAAAATTAGATTAGGGAACACCTGTATGGATTTTTCATTTATCCTAGCTACTTGCATCTCCTACAAAAAAAAAAAGGCAATTAAAGACTGAGACATAACCTTGAAAAATAAAGTTATACAATTCCCATTCCATTATTAATTTGAAGTATTTGGATCTCATTCATTCAATGCAACACAAGCAACTAATTACTGCTTAGCAAACCTGCCTTGTGAATGAATCACTATCATCTATAAGCAAAGTATTTTTTTCTTTTAAATTATAAAAAATACCTTGAATGAGAAGGTGAAAAAGATTCCCACTTTAAACTAGTCTCCTGTACTGTGAATCTTATATAAAAAGACTGCTCAGGTTCTCAAAGGTTTTGCTCTCTGGAATCTTCTAGTCTTGAAAATGGAGGATGGATCCCACCTGAACTATGGTGGTACAGTGGCTAATGTACTGACCTGGAATGCTGAGGTCACTGGTTCAAAACTTTGGGCTTGCCTTATCAAGCCATATAGACAAGAAACCAATAGCTAAAGTGAAGCAACTATATCTTGTCCCTCCACTCGCCTCTCTCTATAAAATCAATAAATAAAATCTATTAAAAAAAGAAAGAAAATGGAGGATCCCAAAAACATTATTGATTAAATTTATCCATATTTGCTGTTAGAAAACTGAGAAATTTTTGAAGATTATCATTTAAAAATAAATTCATTACCTGTTAACATAAATTACAAATTAAATTTGAAAAACTATATTCCAAAACAAGACCAAAAAATAGGAAGGTTGTTACTGTTTTACATTTTTGCAATCTTTTTTTTTTTTTTTCCATTTTTCTGAAGCTGGAAACAGGGAGAGACAGTCAGACAGACTCCCGCATGCGCCCGACCGGGATCCACCCGGCACGCCCACCAGGGGCTACGCTCTGCCCACCAGGGGGCGATGCTCTGCCCATCCTGGGTGTCGCCATGTTGCGACCAGAGCCACTCTAGCGCCTGAGGCAGAGGCCACAGAGCCATCCCCAGCGCCTGGGCCATCTTTGCTCCAATAGAGCCTTGGCTGCGGGAGGGGAAGAGAGAGACAGAGAGGAAAGCGCAGCGGAGGGGTGGAGAAGCAAATGGGCGCTTCTCCTGTGTGCCCTGGCCGGGAATCGAACCCGGGTCCTCCGCACGCTAGGCCGACGCTCTACCGCTGAGCCAACCGGCCAGGGCTTTGCAATCTCTTTAATGTCTGACTTTCATATCCACTTTTGCAGTCAATCTGTTACAGTAGGTTGTTCAGATTGAAGTTCTGTATGAAGAAAATTTAGCCGCCTACAGATCAACAATTAGAAAAAGAGTATTTCAATAGCCGCCGTTTCAGATAACTGTGGATATTCTTTGATCTTGCACCAAAACTCAACAAGTAGCAGTTTTTTAAAGGCTATTGCAGCAATATGTAATCTGAAACCCTATCTATGAACATTTCCTACACTGATATATTGAAATCCACTGATCTATCTTCCATTTCCAATGGCTCTTTTTACCCATGCATACATAGTTTTGTGCCATTCACTGGTTAGTTAGAAAATATTGGTTCACTGAGTGACAGGTTGTTTCAGAATGTTGACACTTTCACTATACAACCTCAATATATCACATTATTACCACCATTGATTTTTATAAAAAAAAAATTAAAAATAAATAAATAAGCCAAGTACTGGGAAGCTGTCAAGCTCACATTAGCAAATATAAGTCTTCTAAAATTCTATTTTTGCTTGAAAGCTTGAATTTTATCATTAGTAACAAATACAGTCAGTAGTTTTTCTTGCAATTGACAGGCTCACTTTAGTTTTGAGAAAACATCTGCTGAATACCCAAGTCTGAATAAACCACATTTTGTCAGTCTTGAGTTCTTTCAAGTAAAAATGGTATTTCAGGAAAAAAGTGGGGAATTCAGTTTGTAACTCAAAACAAATGCACAAATGCTTCTCCTCAAGACAACCATTGATCTTCAATGATTGTGAGAAATATCCTTCCTCATACTTTACATTTTCATCATACAAGATAAGTATTAAAATGACATGCATTCACAAGTCAAGATTTAATAAAATTAATACTTTTATTCATCAAGGACATTCTAAATGAATCTGTTTAAAAAAAAAAAAAGAGTGCAGAGTGGTAAGGAATGCAATGATTACCAGTACAGTTTGGTGCCACACTGCCTTAACTCGTGCTAATGTGCCAGCAGCTTTACCCCTTACTGCTTTTGTACCACCAGTGCAAATGGCAATCTAGGGGAAACTGCAAATTGGTACCGTTATGAAAATTGTTTGGAAAGACCTCACACCTTAGAATAGTTTTAGGGCACAGCAGGGGTCTACAAAACACACTTTGTTAACAACTGGACTACAGGAAAGAAATTCAGAAAAGAGTAAGAAAAGTCATAACTCAAAAGCTGATGGCCTAAAGAGGGATCTGAGAACTACAGGGAAGGCATGAAGATAGTCCCTAGAAGGGACTGTAGAAGACCTTAGGGTTGGAAAATTACAAAACTGAGGTTCTGGTTATATTAAGCAATGATGTACCCAGAATATTTTATTCTGAAGCTGATCTGCTGGGGTTGTTTTGTGTTTTTTTAGTAATGTTTTAATTTTAAAACTGTTTTAGATTTCTAGACATTGAGAGCTCCCATATACTCCACACCCAGTTTCCCCAATTAAGATTTTACATTAACATGATATACTTGTTACAAGTGATGAACCAATGTTAATACCTTATTATCAAAGTCTAATTTATTCAGATTTCCTTTTTCCCACCCTGTTCCACAATAACACACTGCATTTAGTTGTCATGGTCTAAGGCTCCTCCAGGTTGTGACAGTTCTGATCATTTTAAACAATCCTCTCCTCCACATGACAAACTTCTTTTCAATGATAACTAAATAAAATAACATAGCCAGAAAAAAAAGCAGTCAGTAAAAACTTTCTTTTATTGAACTTCATATATACAATCATATCAAGTAATAATGGTAGTCCACGAAAAAAGCAGCTAGTTCAGCACGCAACTCTAACAATTGCACAGGTTCTTTCCCTTGAGTCAATCATAGGATTTGGTATTCAGTAAAAGTGCTTTACAAGTACTTTCTATTTTATCACACAAAATATATTTTAAAATGTATTCAAAGACTGAAACATAATTAGTATGTTTTATTGTTGCATCAAAAACATTAAGTATAGGCCCTGGCTGGTTGGCTCAGTGGTAGAGCGTCAGCCTGGCATGCAGAAGTCCCGGGTTCAATTCCCGGCCAGGGCACACAGGAGAAGCGCCCACCTGCTTCTCCACCCCTCCCCCTCTCCTTCCTCTCTGTCTCTCTCTTCCCCTCCTGCAGCCAAGGCTCCACTGGAGCAAAGATGGCCCGGGCGCTGGGGATGGCTCCGTGGCCTCTGCCTCAGGCGCTAGAGTGGCTCTGGTCACAACAGAGCGATGCCCCGGATGGGCAGAGCATCACCCCCTGGTGGGCGTGCTGGGTGGAACCCGGTCGGGCGCATGCGGGAGTCTGTCTGACTGTCTCCCCGTTCCCAGCTTCGGAAAAGTACAAAAAAAATAAAATAAATAATAATAATAATAAAACATTAAGTGTAGCCTGACCAGGCAGTGGCGCAGTGGATAGAGCGTTGGACTGGGATGCGGAAAACCCAGGTTCAAGACCCCAAGGTCGCCAGCTTGAGCACGGGCTCATCTGGTTTGAGCAAAGCTCAGCAGCTTGGACCCAAGGACACTGGCTTGAGCAAGGGCTTCCTCGGTCTGCTGTAGCCCACAGTCAAGGCACATATGAGAAAGCAATCAATGAACAACTAAGGTGTCGCAACGAAAAACTAATGATTGATGCTTCTCATCTCTCTCCATTCCTCTCTGTCTATCCCTATCTATCCCTCTCTCTCTCTCTGTAAAAAAAAAACAAACCAAAAATAAAACAAACCAAAAACATTTGGTGTAACTGGCATTTATATATTTAATTCCAAGTGCAAGCTGATAAATTTGTACAGGGGCCCTGTAGCTCACTCAGTTGGTCAGAGCATCATCCCAATACACCAAGGTTCAATCCCTGGTCAAGGCACACAGGAGAATTAACCAATGAATGCATCAATAAGTGGAAAAACAAATCAATGTTTCTCCCTCTTCCTCTATTTCCTTTCCTCTCTCTTTAAAATCAATAAATAAAAAAGAACTGTATAGTTTAGTACCATTGCCTTAGTCCTGGCTAAGGCATCCACAATCTTACCCACTGTCGAGTTTGCAAATGTCAATATAGAAAATAATGCCTTATTGTTATTAGGAAAACAGTTTAAAGTTAAGAGTTAATTTTTTAAATAAAATTTAGAATGTTAAAAAAAAAAAGAAAAATAGTTTCGACCTAGAGACTCCCAGAAAGAGTTTGGAGAATCACCAGTAAACTGGGAACCAGATTTGGAGAACCACTTTAAAAGCTGATACACTACTTGTATGATTTAAAAAAAAAAAAAAAAAAAAAGATCTTTTAGTAAATATTCCCTAATAACAAGTGTTTAAATACACATACATACTTGGTGATACATACACTCAAACTGATAGCCCTGTACCTCACACGCTGTCAGAATTCAAACAAATAATGATTGAGTCTAATAAATACATCTTGAGTAAATAACAAATAATTACCAAACACTTATCATAAGCTAGGCTCTGAGCTAGGTGCATCTAAAGTCCCTTTCATGGATAATTTACAGAGGCCCATAAACCAGAATGATGATTTTTAAAATGAGAAAATTATTTATCCTGAAATCCTTCAGATCTTTTTTAAAATCACACCTACATGACTGCAAGAAAAAGTCTTAAAATTCACCAAAGCACAAGATAGCATTTTAAGTTCTATTTTAAGCACTATGCCATGAAGATAAAAACAGGCATGCTTACATTCAGAAACCCAAATACAAAATGAACTGTTTTAGCTGGGTCCTGCCAGAACCCCATGAAGAGCCTATACTCCGTTTCTACTCAAGACAAACAAGCCTTACCTGTTAGTTTTCGTTCCTATTTTTAAGTGAAATTCCAATATTAATACTATAGAAATCACATTAAATGCAGGAACTGTTTTAAAAAAAACAGTATAACAAAACCATCAACACAAGTTAAGAACTTTTAGACATACATTGATATGTTCAAGAGGTAAACCTCTATAAGTATGCATATGAAATATTTACACTGTTAAAAGAATGAGACCATCATTCTGGGACAATGTCATGGAAAGATCTTCAATATATGCTGCTAAGTGAAAAGTCAAAGGATACTATGTATAGTATAATCCCATTTATGTTTTTAGGAAATAGGTGTAAGTACATTGATTTAATAAACACTTACTGAGTTTCTTCTATGTGCCTAGTTTGTTCTGGATCTAGACATGTACACATACAATAAATTACAAATATTATACAGACACACATTAAATGCCCACGAAGAAAAATGAACAACAACACAAAAGGCTATATATTATATGATTCCATTTGTATAAAATGTCTGAAATAGGCATATCTACAGAAACAGAAAGTAGATTATCGGTTTGAGAGTAAGGTGAGATGTGGGCAATGGAAGTGATAGCTAAAGGGTGATTTCTTTGGGGAATAAGAAAAATATTCTAAAACTGACTGTGGTGATGGTTGTACAACTTGTAAATATATTAAAAACCATTTAACTGTGCACTTTAAATGGATGAAATGTATGGTATGTAAATTGTCTCAATAAAGCTGTTGAGAAATTCTACCCACCTAATAAAGAATAGATACTAAAGTGGTTGAGGGGAAGGATGATGAATACCATGAAAATTTCACACTATTTACTAATCATTACAATGAGAAATGTATTCATTTATTATTTATATCAAGTAAAGATACATAAATAAACCTAAATTAGCCTTTCATAAATTATAGTGGATTTATTGTTATTCAAGTTCACCTAAGAAGAAGCCATTTAAAAAAATCGTGAAGCTATAACCCCATCTCAGAACATTTACAATTAGACTGACAAACATATCCATCAGCCCCCTTCACTAACAGAAATCTTGAACATAATTTGTTCATTTGACAACTATATCTTAAGCATCTACTGTGTTCACAGGGAATGGATGGGTAATGATATACAGAACAGAATACTGGTCAAGAAAAAGAAGCAAACTAACAGCTCTGGCTTTAAGTTAAGGACTTTTGCTATACTGTGGGGGAGATAAAACAACACAACAAAGTAGACTGGGATCAGCCTATAGAAAATCTTGAATACCAAAATAAGAGCTTAAAACTTTATTCTGTTTTTGATGGAAAGTCAATGGAGTGACAGGATGAAAGAAGTGTTTTGGGGAAATTAACCTGGCAACCAAAGGCGGGAAACTGAGAGCAGAGAATAGCAGGAAACATAAGAAAGTGATGAAAAATTTAAAAACAGGAATATTTATAACAGTCCTGTGAGTGTTAGTGATATTTCAAAGTTACTAATTAATGTTCAAAGAGTTTATGTTTGTGTGATGTAAGGTTAAACAGAAAAGAAAAAAAAATGCTAGTTTCTTAATTTCGATGAATTTTAGAAGTGCATGGCAAAGAATGAAAGTTTACCAGAAAATTCAGAAGGGAGAAAGGATATTGGGAGCCATCTTTACACGTGATAGCAATGAAACGAAAAGTAGAGGGAATCAAAATCAATGAGAGTTCCACAAGTTTTAACATGGAAGGAGAAGTACAGTAAAGATTTTGTAGTCAGAGTAGCAAAAACTGCATGGCAATTATTACTACTATAAAACTAAATATGTACTTTTATATTTCTCTACCACCTATTTCAAAAAAAATTCTAATGATAAAATTTGTTACATAAATGCAGGTTTAGATAAGGACCAAATCTGACATCAAATTTAGAGTATGATCAATTTCACATCCTTAATTTTACCAAGTGTTCCTTCTACAGTGCAGTATATCTCAGATGTTACACAAATAATCTTAATTCACATATGCATTTATTAACTGATTTAACCCATAAAAGTTCATTCATAAAACAGAAAAATGTTTTCATTGCCTATGTAATCTCCTTTCTACTGTACGTATAATAGCCTCTGGGAAACAATGTTACCTACCAATCTAACACTACAGTAAAACTTCTCTGAAATAAAAAATGATATGGCAAATTCTTATTTCCACTTTCTCTAGATTAATGTTCAGCACTGCTTTTTAAAATGCAGTTAAAAAAGATGAGGCCCTGGCTGGGTGGCTAAGTGGATAAAGTGTCGTCCCAGTACCCCGAGGTCACGGGTTCGATCGCCAGTCTGGGCACATACAAGAAGCAATCAGTAAGTACAAAACTAAATGGAACTAAGTAGAGCACTGAGTTGATGCGTGTGTGTGTGCGCGCGCATGTGTGTCTCTTTCTCCTCCTTCCTCCCTCCCTCCCTTCTCTTAATCAATGGAAAATTAAAAAAAGAAAAAAAAGAGATGAGCATCTAAACAAGGTACATAATCTTGCAATCTCTGATTATTGTAATATAATTTTCCAAAATCAAACATATTTGAAATTATACATACTGTTTCATAATCCATTTTGTACTTTTATCAAATGTTTTGACTGAGAAGAAATGTTCACTTACATTGCATAAAATCTACCTCTGCCATCAATTAATAATCTTATCTAATAGGTTTATAGAAGCACAAATAGAGGGATAGATAATGAACAAATCAAGAATTACTTATTTCACTCACATTTCATCTCAAAATACCATTTGCTTCCTAAAGCACCAAAAGTTCTGTCATATTAATATATTTAGTTAGAACAAAACATCTGCAAACTTTTACATTGTGCTGTCTGTCAAGACATTGTTTAAAAATGCAAGAAAGTGGGCCCTGGCCGGTAGGCTCAGTGGTAGAGCGTCGGCCTGGCGTGCAGAAGTCCCAGGTTCGATTCCCGGCCAGAGCACACAGGAGAAGCACCCATCTGCTTCTCCATCCCTCTCCCTCTCCTTTCTCTCTCTCTCTCTCTCTTTCTTTCCCTCCCCCCCTCCCAGCCGAGGCTCCATTGGAGCAAAGATGGCCCGGGCGCTGGGGATGGCTCCACGGCCCTTGCCTCAGGCGCTAGAGTGGCTCTGGTCGCAACAGAGCGATGCCCCAGATGGGCAGAGCATCGCCCCCTGGTGGGTGTGCTGGGTGGATCCCGGTCGGGCGCATGCAGGAGTCTGTCTGACTGCCTCCCCATTTCCAGCTTCAGAAAGATACAAAATAGGCCCTGGCCGGTTGGCTCAGTGGTAGAGCGTCAGCCTGGCGTGTGCAGAAGTCCCGGGTTCGATTCCCGGCCAGGGCACACAGGAGTCGCGCCCATCTGCTTCTTCACCCCTCCCCCTCTCCTTCCTCTCTGTCTCTTCCCCTCCCGCAGCCGAGGCTCCACTGGAGCAAAAGTTGACCCAGGCTCTGAGGATAGCTCCATGGCCCCTGCCTCAGGTGCTGGAATGGCTCTGGTTCCAACAAAGCAACGCCCCAGATGGGCAGAGCATCACCCCCTGGTGGGCATGCCGGGTGGATCCAGATCGGTGGGGCACATGCGGGAGTCTGTCTCTCTGCCTACCTGCTTTTCACTTCGTAAAAATACAAAAGAATTAACATCTATGACTGCAACTAACAAACTTCAAAATCTTCATTGCAAAAAAACCCCAGCCCTGGCCGGTTGGCTCAGCGGTAGAGCGTCGGCCTAGCGTGCGGAGGACCCGGGTTCGATTCCCGGCCAGGGCACACAGGAGAAGCGCCCATTTGCTTCTCCACCCCTCCGCCGCGCTTTCCTCTCTGTCTCTCTCTTCCCCTCCCGCAGCCAAGGCTCCACTGGAGCAAAGATGGCCCGGGCGCTGGGGATGGCTCTGTGGCCTCTGCCTCAGGCGCTAGAGTGGCTCTGGTCGCAACATGGCGACGCCCAGGATGGGCAGAGCATCCCCCCCTGGTGGGCAGAGCGTTGCCCCTGGTGGGCGTGCCGGGTGGATCCCGGTGGGTCGCATGCGGGAGTCTGTCTGACTGTCTCTCCCTGTTTCCAGCTTCAGAAAAATGCAAAAAAAACAAAACAAAAAACAAAAAAAAAAGTTACATCCCCAAATACCCTGGAAAAGAACAAGAGGGAAAGTACCAGCCACTACATTAAAATTCTTAGACTAACCTGACACTTTTTTATTTTTTTGTATTTTTCTGAAGCTGGAAACGGGGATGCAGTCAGACAGACTCCCGCATGCACCCGACCGGGATCCACCCAGCATGCCCACCAGGGGGAGATGCTCTGCCCATCCAGGGCGTCGCTCTGTTGCGACCAGAGCCACTCTAGTGCCTAAGGCAGAGGCCATGGAGCCATCCCCAGCACCCAGGCCATCTTTGCTCCAATGGAGCCTCGGCTGCTGGAGGGGAAGAGAGAGAGAGGAAGGAGAGGGGGAGGGGTGGAGAAGCAAATGGGAGCCTCTCCTGTGTGCCCTGGCGGGGAATCGAACCCGGGACTTCTGCACGCCAGGCCGAGGCTCTACCACTGAGCAAATCGGCCAGGGCCTAACCTGACACTTTTTTTTTTTTTTGTATTTTTCTGAAGCTGGAAACGGGGAGAGACAGTCAGACTCCCGCATGCGCCCGACCGGGATCCACCCGGCACGCCCACCAGGGGGCGACGCTCTGCCCCTCCGGGGCATCACTCTGTTGCGACCAGAGCCACTCCAGCGCCTGAGGCAGAGGCCAAGGAGCCATCCCCAGCGCCCGGGCCATCTTTGCTCCAATGGAGCCTCGCTGAGGGAGGGGAAGAGAGAGACGGAGAGAAAGGAGAGGGGGAGGGGTGGAGAAGCAGGTGGGCGCTGGCCGGGAATCGAACCTGGGACTTCCGCATGCCAGGCCAACGCTCTACCACTGAGCCAACCGGCCAGGGCAACCTGACACTTTTAAGGCAGCCTACAAAACCTAGGTTCAAGTCCTTGCCACTTTCATTTGTAAGACCTAGGGCTAATCATTTACCTTTTCAGGGCTCACTATCAATAAAAGAGAGTACCTGCAGGTTCAATCCCTGATCAGGGCAGATACCAGAATCAACCAAGGACAGCATGAATAAGTGAAACAATGAATCAATATTTCTCTTTCCCTTCCTCTCTCTAAAAATAAAATAAATAAAAACTAAAATAAAACAAGGTGTTTAGTTTAATGCCTGAGCAGAATACTTCAGGAAACACTATAATCAATTCTATAATGAAACAGGGGTTTTGTTTATTTTTAAATCCTCCATCTCATCATAAACACCCAGTTTTTCAGGAACTTAGAGACTTCTTCCCAGTTCCCACTAACAATCTTTTTTTTTTTTTAATCCCTAGCTACCAGCAGGAGAGGGTACAAATTACACTGAACTCAAAAGCCTCAGCAAGAACCATGGAGCAGCATGTTGATGGAGTTCACTACGAGAAACCCAAGGTTAATCAGCTATGGACTCAACACTAAGCACTACAGCAATCAACAGGGATTACAAGAGACTCTTTGAAGATAAAGACAATACAATCACCCCAGAGAAAACAGTGAAGGAAAAGGCAGTATTTCAAAACAATTATATGAAATACTTAAAAACTAAAGTGACTATAAATTGTTCTTAAATAACATTCATAAAAATAGTGATCTAAAACAAAAGTCACCTAAATGAAGGCACTTTTTGAGAAAAATCAAGTTACAGAGATTTAAATCAAATCCATGAATTGTCAGATTTACTTGCTTCTATCTGAAATAATAAGAAATTACACCACAGAGATAAAAATTAAGTGGCTATTTCTTGAAAATAAAGAGGCAAAATAAGACAAAAGAATTTACCAAAATGTTTATACTACTTTTTTCCATTTATTGATTTTTAGAGAAAAAGAGAGGGAGAGAGAAACACCAATCTGTTTCACTTATTTATGCATTTATTGGTTGATTCTTGTGTGCCCTGACCAGGGATCCAACCCACAACCTTGGGATATGGGGAAGATGTTCTAACCAACTGAGCTATCCCACCAGTTTTAAAAGTGCGGTTTGTCTTCCCATTGAATTCCACTATTTACTTCACTAAAATGATAATGAACTTCTTCCACCCTACTGTTCCTCTTGTCAGCTAAAATGGCAATATAATTTCATTTAAGTTTTAATGCAAAAAACGTGTAATTTCTTTTACAGTACTTTAAGAAGGGACACATGAAGCTGTCAAATTAACTTCCAAGATCATCTTAGCCATCACACCCTCCTGCTTTTAAGTTCACTCTCTACATTCTCACAAGTATAATTTATGGGTACTCCCCTAATGAAAAATTAAACCTTTCACAAACAAATGTGCAGAAAACTTTTTTGATATGTATGGCTCACAATCCAATTTTTATTGGCAATATCTTTAAGTGTTGCAGCTCACACAGGGGATACAGATCTACCCATTTTTCCCATCTGATCCTTTCAGATTTGTTATAGATTTAAAAGGACTCACAAAAATGGGCCATGAAGAAATAGTTGTGAACAGAACCCATGGCAAAATGAAATGTGGGCTGTAAACTAAGATAACAAAAAAGTCACTGCATTTACTCAAAGCCTCATAGTTGGAAATCCATTGGAAGTACTGTATTTTCACCTAGCTCTTTGAAAAAAAAATCTGGGTTTTTCTTAATTCTTACTTTTGACTTTGACTACCTTACTAGGAATAAGTGCTATTTACCTCCAAAAATACATACACACACACACACAAAATCAGAAAATATAATTTCCAAAAAGAGTATCACTGCACAGAACATATACACGCAGTCTAAAATAACTACGATAGGCATTCCTAAGATCATCTCTCCCTTCCAAAAATAAGAATAACAAAAAATCTAATCCCAATCAGGTATAAACGAGACTTGATATAGCTACAAGCTAAGCAATTTATCACAGCTCCTCAAAGTATTGGGCACATGCAATGATAGACCAGTATGTCAAAACAGTCACTGTAGTTTGATAAAACAATAGGACCACAGAAGTAGAAAACAACTCCTCTGGAAAAACTTAAGTAGATTTTGGAGAGAGCAAAAAAGATCAATTTTAGAAAAATGTTTTCCCCCCAAGTGTTAAGCATTTATCTGATACAGGCTCTTTTCTATAAAGAGAAACTACCTAACACAACTCACACCAGGGATCTGATTTATCTATCCCCAAAGGTACTTTCTGAAAATGAGAAAGAACAAAGGAGGAAATCTCCCAGCATGTGCTTTCCATACCAGTTTCTTTGGACAGCATCAAGAGTGACAATACATATAAGCCAGCACAAGATTTTCAGTTTTACTCTGTGGTCCACGTATAACAGAACTGATTAGTTATATTCGAAAGGATTCCCAACAAAACAAATATTAGAAAGCAAAGATAACTCAGTGACTACATTTTAAAACAATAGAAAACATAAACTAAAGCTGTGTACTCTAGTTCAAGAGTTAATTATCTCCAAATATTCAAATTCCTGAGGCTTTTTCATTTCAGTCAATAGTTTGAAACTGAAAAAAACAACAACCACTAAATCTGCTCTCCCTTAATTTGTAATTAGAAGTAAATTTAAAAAGAATAGCATTCTAAGACAGTGCTTGAATATACAAATTTCAGAATATTGATTGCAAAATTATTGCGGAAAACGATCTTTTAGCGAAGCTTTCTACAGAAAAACTCTCCAGAAACTAACCTAGTGCGTGGTTTATAAGTTGTCGTTTCATTATAATGCAAGAAAATAAAATAAAATTATGACTTTCATGAATTATAAAAAGAGGACGCGTCAAAGATTTACAACTGTATATCCACTAATAGAGATGTCAGTTCTCTGGGTCAGGATATAACCAGCTGTTTGGTTCTCAGATAGGAAGCCACGGAGAGGGGAATATCGCGTTCCGAGCCTCGAAATAATACGCGTTAGTTAAAAACTGCTTGGTACTAAACCAAAATTATTCGAGCGGAACCCCATTTGTCACAATCCAATCAGGAGGGTTCCACCCTCCTCCCTCAACTGCTTGTGTAGTGGTGTATTTGCTTCGGTAAAGAAGCCATCATCAGGTAAAGATTGGGGTGGGAGAAAAAGCGGGGCAAAGGGGGCACCCTTTCATCCGATTTCGCGAGGCGTGAGTAATCTGTACAGTTGAGAGGAACGGAGGAACGTTCTATTTGTTGGGGGCTGAAGTAGGATGAGGGAAGAATTTCGTTCAAATCAACATGGCCAGCAAGATGTCCCTACAAACAAAAGGCATCGGGGGGATATAAACACGAACCATTCACCTCCATCAGCTATAGCATCGCCATCATGGTGTGTGCAGAGACCCCCCCAAAGGCTCCTCTCACCCTCCACACCAGCCAAAGGAAGAGAAGGCGCTTCCGACCACCCATCACTGCTTCCAAATTGGGGGTTTCTCCCCCTGGTTGCCCAAAAGCAGAGAGAGTGAGTAACGTCCCGCCCAGGCAGACCTCCCCGTTACCCCTCAGCCAAACCCCAACGCCGGCCCGGAGCTCACTAAACTTTACTGGAGCTTCCATCCCCACCCCATCACCCCAGGATCGTGCTGCCCACGAGCGGGTCACCCCAGGAGCCTCCTGACAAGCCGGCAGCTGGGGAGAGCCGAGTCGGGGGCGGGGGCGGCAGGGAGCCACGGAGGGGCGGGGCGGCCGGAGCCAAGTTCCCGGGGGTCTGAGAAGAGCGCCTGACAGAAGCCCGGGACTGCAAAGAAGGGAGAGGAAACCGAGGCGGGCAGCTTTCCCAATCCCCCCGACATGGACACCCTACCCCGGCCCCCGCACCTCAAAGGGGGGGGGCGGGGAGGCTGACTGGACGCGGAGAAAACCAAGCCTCAGGGATAGCCGCAGCCTACACCTCCGACTCCCGATCTCTTCCCCCGCCACCCCCGCCAGGGGCGCCCACAACAATAACACGCCGGCGACGACCCGTCAGCGCCCCCGAGGCACCCGGGGCCCGCGGGCCGCCGCTGCCGGGCCCCCTCAACTGGGGCCGGGCGCGCCGCTCCTCCCTACAACTCCAGACCCGGGTAGAGGTAGGCCCGAGCGGCCCCCCAGGGTCAGACCCATCCCCCTCGGCACCAGTGGCGCCGTCTCCGCGGCCGAATATTGGAAGTGAATTCGAGCTGCGCTTTACCTTTAGTTCCGCACTGTCCGCCATCTTGCGTCTGTCAGCGCAAGCGCACTGAACCTCGCCCGGGGCCGCGGCTAGACCCGCCCCTCTAGCCAGACTGGCCCCGCCCGAGCCCGTCCCTTCTCTCCCCTCCACCTCTCCGGCCCGCCCCTGGTCTCCGCCCCGCTCCTGGGGCTCGGAGCTCCGCCCAGGGCACGTACAGCTGCGAAACAGGCACGTACTATTTAAATAATGGCGCCAAGCAGGGAGGTTTGACAGTTACTACCCCCTCGGTCTCCCTGCCCCCCATCCTGGCCGAGCTAGTGCCTCCAGGGACAGACCTTAGCGAAAGGGCTGCTGGCCTGAGCCCCGCCCCTACACGGTTTGTGGAACCCTTCTGCAAAGCTTCTATGGCTTCAGTCGCAGGAAACGATAATGCTCCCCTCCTTCAATCGGCACCTGCTACTTGCAAGGGTATTTGTGGGCTACAAATAACAATCCGTTGCGTTTAAAGATCACTTGAAGCATCTCCAGGTTTATTAGCTCAGATCCTCCTCATACCAAACCAAGAAAAGTATGCAGGAAAGAGATTACAATTCCCATTGTATATACATATGTACTGTATTGAAAAATGGAAGCTCAGAGAGGAAAAGTGACTAGCCCAAACCAGCACTTAACAGGGGTGGTCTAAGACAAAATTCTGAAGACATTCATTCATTAACTACTATGTTTCAGCAAGAATTATTTAGTGGCTTTGTGCAGGCCCTGTTTTTTGAGGGTTATATATATATTGAGAAATTAAATACCACAAAGTCCCTGCCCAATTGTAACTTTCTAATGGGGGAACAGATAACTGAACCAATAAAGATTCTACAACCGGTGATGTGTACCAGAAAAGAACAAATGATCCAGCGAGAGTAAAAGAGGGGAATATTTAATCCTGGGAGGGTTTTCCCCACTAAACATTTAAGTAGACAAGATGAAAGATTTCACACCTCTTCCTCTACTAAAAGTTTCCTATACCTCCTACCCAAACTCTACCTTTTGCTGCTCCACCTTGCCTCCATACCTCAAGCAAAAACAAAACACCCTTATCTCACTGTCAAAACAACTCTGAGTGAAGTGTTCCTGTTCCTATGTAGACTCCACCAGGGCTTGGTTTCCTTCCCTCCCACATTCCTAGGGATTTTACCCCTACAATTAATTACTGTGCCTTCCAGCATCATTACTTTTCCTGTTTTCTATTAGATTACTGTAAAGCCAGTAGCCATGGCCACCATCACAGCCACCTGGCCCATGCAGGTTTGCATTTGATTTGAACAGACGGTGTAAGGCCAGGAACCGCCATCGTGGCCATCCACATGCAGGTTCCCATTGGATTCGGGCAGACGATAAAGAAATGGTGGAGTCGGAGGATGGTGGGCCATCCTATTTATTGGTGTCTCACCAAGACAAGCAAACCACAAAAGAAGACAAGGGAAAAGCAGAAAACCAGCTTTTCCCATGAAGGGCAAGAGATCAGGGAAGCCCCTGCAATTGTGATCGCAGGAACTGTGTGAGCCAGCTCCTGGTCTGTCCCACTTTATAGTGTAGAAAACCAAAAACCCCTAATCCAATATACAAAACAAGGAAGTCTCTGATACAAAGCCACTTATCAGAGGCATAATTGGATTCCTCATGAGAATGCACCACCCAGATCATACAATCAGTCAAGGGTGTGGGGAAAAGCCCAATCTCAAAACCAAACCCTAGGCTACAATGACCCCGCCTGCCCACAGTCCATCCCCCATACCCAACACAAACCACAAGCGAGCAAACACATATATCATATTTACAAACTCATTTGACCAACAGACGGTAATGAAACAACGGAGCCAAGAACTGGTGAGCCATTAGCTTTAATCCTAGTTTGCACCCAGCGGGCAGAAATACACACAGTGGAAAAACACTTCCCTTTCCATTCAGGGCTCCCAAAGACACTGACTTACCTGAATTTCCTAGAATCAAAGGTTTGTTCCTCACCAGTCTCATTCACCTCTGTTCCCCATCTCCTTCTTTCTGCACAAACTACACAAACTGGCTTCTCCTCAGCACTCCACCATCTCAGCTACTTCTCCTCTCCTCCACATGGCCTTTCTCTGCTCTCCACCAGCATAGGCTCCTCTGCCCCATTTTATAGTGTAGAAATCAAAACTTTTAATCCAATATACAAACAAGAAAGTCTCTGATAAAAAGTCACTTATCTGAGGCATAATTGGGATTCCTCATAAGAGTGCACCACCCCACATCAAGCAACAGTCAAGGGTGCGGGGACAAACTTAGTGTTGAGAAGATCTTAGTATTAAAAGGGTGGGAAAGGCTTAGTCTTAAAACTAAGCCTTAGGCTATAATGACCTTCCTGCTTACAGCCTGTCCCCCACACCCAATGCAAACTATAAGCGAGCAAACATATATATCATATTTACAAACTTATTTGACCCACAATTACTCCTATTCAGCATATAAACACACTGAAATTTCTCCCACCTAAATCAAACTTCCTTTAACTCCAAAATCCCCTCCAGAACTGCCCTATTTCTCTGCTCTCCTCACTGCATAAATGCTCAGAAAGGCTCTTCAAGCTTTCTCTACATTGCTTGTTCCCACTTCCTCACTTCACATTCACTTCTCAGTCTACTCTGATCCAGTTTTGACTTAGATCGCTTATGGAGATTACTAATGAGCTCCATGCTTCCAAAGCCAATTGTCAATGCTCTATTATTTAAATTGACCTCTCAGCAGAACTATTGTACAAATGAGTAACAAGCTTCCTTATTTTTTTTAATTTATTTATTTTTTACAGAGACAGAGAGTGAGTCAGAGAGAGGGATAGACAGAGACAGACAGACAGGAACGGAGAGAGATGAGAAGCATCAATCATTAGTTTTTCATTGTGCATTGCAACACCTTAGTTGTTCATTGATTGCTTTCTCATATGTGCCTTGACCGAGAGCCTTCAGCAAACTGAGTAACCCCTTGCTGGAGCCAGCAACCTTGGGTTCAAACTGGTGGGCTTTTGCTCAAACCAGATGATCCCGCGCTCAAGCTGGCAACCTTGGGGTCCTCTGCATCCCAGTTTGATGCTCTATTCAAAGCTTCCTTATTTTAAAAACCACCCCACCACTGCCAACTTCCCTCAGTGTCTCACTGCTGGGATTTTCCTGTTACCTCACTATGTCTCCTTTTCAGAATCCTTGATTTCTCCCCTTTGGCTCAATCTTTAAATGTTGCTGTGTTCCAGAGCTCAGTCTTTACCCTCTTCTTTTCTCTATTTTACTCTCCCTAGATGATGTCATCCAACTCCTTGACTTTAAGTTTAGGTAAGGCCAGGAGCCACTGCCCCTACTGTGACCATTCACATGAAGGTTCTCATTGAATTTGGGCAGATGGTAAAGAAACAGTGGAGTCGGAAGATGGTGGGCCATTCTGTTATTGGTGTCTCACCAAGACAGGCAAGCCACAAGAAAAGCCAAGGGAAAATTTCCCATGGAGGGCAAGGAATCAGGGAGGAGAGAAAAAAAGAAATCTCCTGTATTGTCTCCTACACTGCACCTCTTGGTGGTGGAGGCAGAATCTCTTTTCCAGTAACCATTAGCAAGGCAATGGCCCCTCCCAATCAAGAAGGCAACCTGCAACCTCATAGACCACTATATCTGGTTCGCCCAGCCCCCAATGCAAACAAGCGAGCAAACATATACATCATATTTATAAATGTATTTGACCAACAGTTTATAAAGTGACAACTGTAGGGCAGATAAAATATATTATGCTCACTTTGTTTAAGATGGCGCTGCCCATGTGGAAGCCCGTCACCCCGGCGATAATATTAGTTGCCCTTCTTGCTTGGGATGGGCGTAATTATGTTAGTATGTGCTGGGGGAGGGCTTTTGCACCAAAAGGTTTTAAAAGGAAGAGAGATCACGTTGTTCCGGGGAAGAGTGATTACATTCTAGGAGAAGCCCATGCTGGAGGAGAGCAGAGAAAGGCCATGTGGAGGAGGCCAGGAGAAGCAGCCAAGATGGTGGAGTGCTGAGGGAGAAGCTAGTTTGTGCAGAGTTTGTGCAGAGAGAAGGAGATGGGGAACAGAGGTGGATAAGGCTGGTGAGCTAGAAACTTTGATTCTAGGAAACTCGGATAAGTCAGTGGCTTTGGGAGCCCTGAATGGGAAGGGAAGTGTTTTCCCACTGTGTGTATTTCTTGCCTGTCGGGTGCAAGCTAGGATTAAAGCTAATTGCTCACCAGTTCGTGGCTCCGTTGTTTCATTACCGTCTGTCTGAATCTAATGTGAACCTGCATGGGCCAGGTGGCTGTGATGGTGGCCATGGCTATGGCTTTACAACAACTTTCCAACTTCTGTCCAGCACAGACCTCTCCACCAAAACCCACACTCACAGATTCAATTTGATGCTTACTTTCTCCACTTCATGACTCAGTCATCTGGAACTCATGTCAAAGACAGCCTTGATTTTACCTTCAGTCCTACTCCTTTCCTATCATCCACCTAGTTGTTCAAATCAAAATTCTGGAACTCATTCTTGTTTCCTTTCATTCACCTCTCACATCCAGTCCATCAGCCAGTCTAGCTGACTCTGCCTCTAAAATAGTGGTCCCCAACCCTCAGGCCATGGACTGGTATCGGTCTGTGGTCCATTTGGTACTGGTCCACAGAGAAAGAATAAATAACTTACATTATTTCCGTTTTATTTATATTTAAGTCTGAACAATGTTTTATTTTAATTTTTTATTTATTTATTTTTTTTGTATTTTTCTGAAGTTGGAAATGGGGAGGCAGTCAGACAGACTCCCGCATTACCCGACCAGGATCCACCCGGCACACCCACCAGGGGGCGATGCTCTGCCCATCCGGGGCATCGCTCTGTTGCGACCAGAGCCACTCTAACACCTGAGGCAGAGGCCGTGGAGCTATCCTCAGCGCCCGGGCCATCTTTGCTCTAATGGAACCTTGGCTGCGGGAAGGGAAGAGAGAGACAGAGAGGAAGGAGAGGTGGAGGGGTGGAGAAACAGATGGGTGCCTCTCCTGTGTGCCCTGGCTGGGAATTGAACCCAGGACTCCTGCACGCCAGGCCGACGCTCTACCACTGAGCCAACCGGCCAGGGCTCAATGTTTTATTTTTAAAAAATGACCAGATTCCCTCTGTTACATTCATCTAAGACTCACTCTTGACGCTTGTCTTGGTCACGTGATACATTTATCCGTCCCTAAAGGCTGGTCCATGAAAATATTTTCTGACATTAAACCGGTCTGTGGCCCAAAAAAGGTTGGGGACCACTGCTCTAAAACATATCAATTTCACTGGATCTCCACTACCACCAGCCTATTCGAAGCTGCTATAGTTTCACAAATGGGCTGCTGGGAAGGCTATTCAACTGACAGGGCCACATTAAGATTTCTGTAGCCTTAGGTACTTTTGCTTTCTAGAGACTGTGGAATAATAAAAATTATTATTTGACTTTGTCCCTAGTTCCCCTTATGAAAGCTTCTAACACCCTTGAAATTTCCCAATAAGATTGTCTTTTGTTATTCATAATAAGCCCTGTGCTAACTTGCTTGAGTTTATGCTAATAAGGTGAATGAATCAGGGTGGGGCTCCTAGGTGACTTCCTGATGGGAGCTGTCACTGGGAAGACCAAACAGTTGGATACAGAGAGGTTAGTGAATGTATGGAAGTACTGGGAGGTAGGGTACCAGGAGAGAGCATGAAAAATCTGCATTTCCTCCCCCATTATCTTGCCCTATGCATCTCTTCCATTTGGCTGTTCTTGAGTTGTTTCCTTTATAATAAATTGATAAACATTAAGTAAAGTTAAGGAGACCAATCATCCTCCTTAGGGAGGACAGTCCTTCTTTCATAAGTTCCATCCTCCCTCAAAAGGTGTCCTCCTACATGTCCTCCTTTTTGATATTGGAAGACTAATCTATAAATGTCCATATTCAATCGATGCAGAATCAATCCATTGCATGTGATGTGATGTATTTGTATTTGACAGGACAATTCATCAAGGATCAGTACAGTGTGCTGAGACGCAATTATGAGACACAAGTGCTCCACACGGGAGACTTTGAAATAGCACACAATATATCCAACACGCAAATGGCTTTGTGTACTTCTTACTGAAACACAACAGCACATACAACATTGTAGGCTTACGATTATTTCTTTCTCAGTGAATATTCAATCATAGACAGTTAAGCAAAATTCACGTTTTATTAATTCATTATCTATTTAATAATTTTCAAATATGTATAATTTTATTTACAAGTATTTTTCCAAAATTCGAGTTTTAAAGTGGAAATCTAACCTCAAACTATATCTATTAATAATGCATTTTGATTAAATAGTTGCATAAAACAATGTTTTTAATTAGAAAATGATAAATACACCCGAATATCACACTCCAAATTAGTGGTTTTGTTTGATATTTAGTTTTACTAAATGAGTACTTTTTTCTTACAATTATTATTAAAAATTAATAGGCATGTAAGCATAATTACAATATAAAATGTTACAAATGTTTTTATTATGCATTTATCATATTATAGTGTATTACTGTTGCAATAAATAAAATGTTTCTTTTATTTACTATATTGTTTTCTTCAATTTATTTTTGTCCTCCTTTTCATTGTAAAAAAGTTGGTCACCTTAGTAAAGTGACTTCTGTGAGTTGTTCCAGTGAATTATCATATCTAAGGAGAGGGTTGTGGGAATCCTTAAATTGATAGGGGGAATCAAGACTTTAAATTTTAGCTTGAATAATGGCGGCTTTGGTTATAGTCAGTGTGCATAATGGTTAATGCAAGTAAAAGCTTTGTTCCAAGGACTAGGATACCTGAACAGGACTACATGACTTAGCATGATCTGTGAGTGATCCACCTTTATGCCACAGGGGTTGCAAGCAAAACTCTTCTGTGACCCAGGAGATCTGTGAGCAGCCCATCTTTGTGCCCTAGGAGACTGCAAGCAAAACCTTTGTACTCCAAGGACAAAACACCCACAGACTATGTATGATCCGATTAACTTGCAGTATGATCTGATTAACTTTCCCTTGAAATCACAAAACTCTTACCTACCTTTTTCTTCCCCTTATAAAAAAGGTTGGCTGGGGAAAAGGAGTGGAGATGATTTGGGAATGTAACTCCCATCTCCTCAGATTGCTGGCCATCTGAATAAAGTGCCCATAAAGATTCAATCTTTGTATCTGAATTGGTGACGGGCAAAATGAACTCCAATATATTTTCCAGTTTCAAAATTTAGTCAGTCAGAACTACCAGTGGCCCATGGTGCTGACAAGTGGTATGTGAAACAGGGGCAGTTTTATGGGACTAAGCCCTTAACCTGTGGGTTCTGAGCTTACTCCTAGAGTCAGTGTCAAAATTGAATTGTTGGGGCCCTGGCCAGTTGACTCAGTGTTAGAGCGTCAGCCTGTCATGTGGATGTCCCAGGTTCAATTCCCAGTCAAGGCACCCAAGAGAAGCAACCATCTGCTTTTCCACCCCTCCCCCACCTCTTCTCACTTTCTTTCTCTCTGTCTCTCTCTCTCTCTCTTCACCTCCTGCAGCCATGGTTCAATTGGTTCGAGTGCATTAGTCCCGGGTGCTGAGGTGGTTCCATGAAGCCTCCACCTCAGGCACTAAAAATAGCTCATTTGCAAGCATGGCCCCAGATAAACAGATCATTGGCCTCAGAGAGGTTGCTGGGTGGATCCTGGTCTGGGCACATGCGGGAGTCTGTCTCTCTCCCCTCCTCTCATTTGGAACAAGAAGAAAATAAATAGAATTGTTGGATACCCAGTTGGTGTTGAAGAAGTGGTGTTTAAAGACACCACATATTTCATGTCAGAAAGAACCTCAGAGACCCCTTCTTCCTTAAAAAAAAATTAAAGATTAAAAAATGTATATAGCTTATCCTGTGGTGGCACAGTGGATAGAGCATCAACCTGGAACACTGAGGTCACCAGTTCAAAACGCTAGGCTTGCCCAGTCAAGGCACATGTGAGAAATAATCAACAAAAAGCTAAAGTGAAGCAACTAAGATCTTGTTCCTTCTCTTTCTCTCCCTCTCTCTTTAAAATCAATAAATAAAAAATTTTAAATAAATATTAAAGTTATATTTTACATTTGCTTTGGTATAAAGATTAATGTAATCCAAATATACTTTTTTTTCTGACTAAAGATTTAAAACATGCCCTGGCCGGTTGGCTCAGCGGTAGAGCGTCGGCCTAGCGTGCGGAGGACCCGGGTTCGATTCCTGGCCAGGGCACACAGGAGAAGCGCCCATTTGCTTCTCCACCCCTCCGCCGCGCTTTCCTCTCTGTCTCTCTCTTCCCCTCCCGCAGCCAAGGCTCCATTGGAGCAAAGATGGCCCGGGCGCTGGGGATGGCTCTGTGGCCTCTGCCCCAGGTGCTAGAGTGGCTCTGGTCGCAACATGGCGACGCCCAGGATGGGCAGAGCATCGCCCCCTGGTGGGCAGAGCGTCGCACCTGGTGGGCGTGCCGGGTGGATCCCGGTCGGGCGCATGCGGGAGTCTGTCTGACTGTCTCTCCCTGTTTCCAGCTTCAGAAAAATGAAAAAAAAAAAAAAAAAAAGATTTAAAACATTTTTGTGGGACCCTAATACTATTGTGGTCCTCACCCAACACGTAAAAATTAATTCAAATGAATCATAGACCTAAATATGAATTAAAACTATAAAACTCATAGAAGAAAACTTAGGAGTAAATCTCTTTGGGTTAGGCATAGTTATTTTAGATATGGATCACACATACATTGTTGTTAGGAATGGTATAGCCACTTTGGAAAATAATTAGGCAGTTCCTTTGAAAATTAAAAAATGTATTTATCATGCAACCAACAATTGCATCCTTGAGCATTGACCACAGAGCAATGAAAATATTTTCATGCAGGAGTTTATATAAGAGTCTTTTATAAATTCCTCAAACTGTAAACTATCTAAATCTCCTTTAACGGGTAAGTAGCTAAACAAGCTACATAATATATCCATACCATGGACCCAGCAATTAAAAAAAACAAAAACTGGCCTGACCAGGCGATGACGCAGTGGGTAAAGCATTGGACTGGGATGCGGAAGACCCAGGTTCGAGACCCCGAGGTCACCAACTTGAGGGCGGGCTCATCTAGTTTGAGCAAAAAGCTCACCAGCTTGAGCCCAAGGTCGCTGGCTCAAGCAAGGGGTTACTCCGTCTGCTGAAGGCCCGTGGTCAAGGCACATATGAGAAAGCAATCAATGAACAACTAAGGTGTTGCAACGTGCAATGAAAAACTAATGATTGATGCTTCTTGTCTCTTCATTCCTGCCTGTCTATCCCTCTCTCTGACTCTCTCTCTCTCTGTCTCTGTAAAAGAAAAAAAAAAACACCTGTTAATGCACACAACTTAGATAAAACTCATGGAAATTATGGTGAATGAAAAAAAAAATCCCCAAAGAATCCTAATTGCATGATTCCATTTATGTTATATTAATGAAATAACATAATTATAAATATAGAAAACACATTAGTGGTTGTCAGGGGGTTAGGGATAGAGAGAAAGAATAGTTCTTATCAATGTCAATTTCTTGGTTTTGATACTGTAAAGTAGTTCTATAGATGTTAACTTTGTGAGAGCCTAGGGGAATAATGCATGTAAGTTTCCTATACATTTCTTTGCAATTTCTTGTGCATCTACAATTACTTTAAAATAAAAGTACACATATTTTTAGATTATATGTATGTCTGAAAAGTGTGTGGGTGTATAAGATGCAATATATCAAAATTTGTGGAAAGAGGGACATCAGCAAAATGGCAGAGTAGGCCAGGGGTCTCAAACTCGCGGCCCGCCGAACAATTTTGTGCGGCCCGCAGACCAATCCACGAAGTTCAAAGTATTTTGGATAAAATTAAGTAAGCCTAGGGGCCTACTTGTATTTTTCATTTCTCTAGCATCCTAGCTAGATATTAGCTTAGTTAACAGCAGTTGTGATGCGAACTACAGTTTCTGGTCGTTTTGTGACACTGAGTAAACTGCATGTACGATTGTGCTTGTTGTACTGATTTTTTTTTGTTTTCAACTGCAGTGAGAAAAGTGTTGCGTAACAGTTGCCTTTTGCAGACCTAGTGCAGCCCGCCGAACGGCTGTGATCTTGCTCTGCGGCCCACATGCTGAGTTGAATTTGAGACCCCTGGAGTAGGCAGTTCCAAACTCTCATACCTCCACAGAAACACTGAAAAAAAACAACCCAAACTGTCAAATCAATTTTGTCAGAACCTTAGAAAGCAGTAAAATATATACAGAGCAAATGCTTAATCCAAAAAAAAAAGGTAATGGTAAGAAAACTTTATGACATTTTTTACATGCCCCTGTCCTACTCCCTTGTCTTAAAGACAAGAGAACTCCTTCCCAAAGCTGAACACTGGTTCCTGGCAATCATTGTGTTTGTTCTAATCTATCTGAAGCTAATGAAGGTCTAATTCAAGGCATCTATCTCTTGTTTTTCCTAACCTAAAACCCAGAACAGGAAAGAAATGGGCAGTACTTAAAAACGTAGTAAGGTAAACAGCCGACCTTCAATTGCCTGAGACCAAAGATTACAATTGGTACATGTAATAATAAGCTATCTAAAGCCTAGGAATAAAATCTGGGAAGAGAAATTCACTGGAAAATTAGGGCATTCAAATCAAAAGTGCTCATGAACACAGGCACTTTTAGAAAGCCACCACATGCCTAGGACAAAATGAATGCTCAGAAAGACCTGAGAAGACCCTATGATTCCACTGGCTGATATACATACTCAGTGTATCCAGGACGAGAAGGCTGAAGAAGAATTTCACATGTCTTAGCTAAGTGCTAGAGGAATACTGTACCTCCACACAGAGCCAAACTGCAAAAATTGGGAAAGGTTGTGCTTGTTGTTTTTTATTTATTGATTTTTAGAGAGAGAAGAAAGGAGAGCAACAGAAAGAGAGAGAAAGAAACATCAACTTGTTGTCTTCATATATTCATTGGTTAACTCTTGTAACTCTTATATGTGCCCCGATCACGGATGAACCCACAACATTGGCATATTGGTATGATGCTTTAACCAACTGAGCTAATCAGTCAAAGCAAAAGGTTTTTGTTGTTTGTTTGTTTGTTTTAATTGTCTTATTTATTTTTAAATTGATTTTAGAGGGAAAGTAAGGGGGAGAAAGAGAAACATTGATTTGCTGTTTCACTTTTTATGCATTCATTAGTTATTTTGCATTCATTTGTTGATTCTTGACTGGGGTCAAACCTGCAACCTTGGTATATTGGGATGATGCTCTAACCAACTGAACTAACCAACCAGGGCCAGGGTTTTTTTTAATTTTTTTTAAGTCTGTAGTGTTCTGACCCTGGCCAGTTTGTTCAGTGGATAGAGCATTGACCCGGCATCCTGGGTTCAATTTCTGGTCAGGGCACATAAGAGAAGCAATGATTTGCTTCCTCTCCGTGCCTTCTCCCTCTTCTCTCCCTCGTCTCTTCCCGCATCCAGTGGCTCAATTGGTTCGAGCGTTGGTCCTAGGTGCTAAGAATAGCTCTTTGGTCCCAGCATCAGCCTTAGATACTAAAAATTGCTCAGTTGATTTGAGCATTAGCCCCAGATGAGGGTTGCTGAGTGGATCCTGGGCCAGGGGGCATGTGAGAGTCTGTCTCTCTATCTTCCCTTCTTTCACTTAAAAAAAAAAGTTCTTAGTGTTTTTTGTTTGTTTGTTTGTTTGTTTTGACAAAGACAGAAAGAGTCAGAGAGAGGGACAGATAGGAACAGACAGAGAGGAAGGGAGAGAAATGAGAAACATCAATTCTTCGTTGTAGCTCCTTAGTTGGTCAGTGATTGCTTTCTCATATATGCCTTGACCGGGGGGCTACAGCAGAGTGAGTGACCCCTTGCTTAAGCCAGTGACCTTAGGCTCAAGCCAGCCACCTTGGGCTTCAAGCCAGCAACCTTTGGGCTCAAGCCAGCAACCTTGGGCTCAAGCCAGCAACCTTGGGCTCAAGCCAGCAACCATAAGGTCATGTCTATGATCCCACGCTCAAGCCAGTGACCCCACACTCAAGCTGGTGAGCCCTTGTTCAAGCTGGATAAGCCTTCACTCAAGCTAAATAAGCCCGTGCTCAAGCCGGCCACCTTGGGGTTTCAGAACTGGCTCCTCTGTGTTCCAGTCAGACGCTCTATCCACTGTGCCACTGTCTGGTCAAGCAGAGTTCTTAGTGTTTAAGGAACTCTCAGTAAAACACTGGTTGAACACCAGCTGAGGTTTCAACAATCAAGAACAGTAAACTCTGAGGAAGGGAGAGAATTTGATTTCCAGAGATGACACATTATATAAAAATGTCAGTTTTTCTCGACAAAAAATAAATCACAGGCCTGACCAGGTAGAGGTGCAGTGGATACAGCATTGGCCTGTGATGCAAAGGATTTAGGTTTGAAAGCCCAAGGTACCTGGCTTGAGTACAGGCTCATCCAGCTTGAATGCAAGATCATCATCATGAGCGTGGAGTCACTGGCTTGAGTGTGGGATCATGAACAGGAACCTATGATTGCTGGCTTGAGCCCAAAGGTCTCTGGCTTGAAACTCAAGGTCGTTGGCTTGAGCCCAAGGTCACTGGCTTGAGCAAGGGATCACTGGCTCGGCTGGAGTCACCCCTACTCCTGGTCAAGGAACATATGAGAAATCAATCAATGAACAACTAAGGTGCCACAACAAAGAATTGATGCTTCTTGTCTCTCCCTTCCTGCCTGTCTGTCCCTCCCTCCCTGTCTGTCTGTCTCTCTCTAGTATAAATACATACATACATACATAAAATAAATCACAGAAGGTAGAAACAGAAAAATATGGTCCATTTAATAAAAAAAATAATTGACAGAAATCATCCTCAGGAAGCTCAGACATTGAACTTACTACACAAAGACTTTAAAGCCACTGTCTTTAATATTCTCAGAGAACTAAATAAAGAAAGGAAAAACATGTATGAACAAATGAGAATATCAACAAAGAGACAGAAGTTATTAAAAGAAACCAAGTAAAAATTCTGCAACTAAATAACTAAAATGAGAATTTTACTAGAGAGGGATTCAAGAGCAGATTTGAGCAGTCAGAAGAAAAAAAAAAACAATTACCTTGAAAATAAGACCATTGAAATTATCCAATCTGAGGAGCAGAAAGAATAAAAAAAGAATGAAGAAAAGTGAACAGATCCTAGGAAGGTACCATCAAATGAACCAACATATCATACATATGGAAAATCCAAAACGAAAAGGAAAAAGAAAATATTTGATGGAATAGTGGGCAGAAACTTTCCAAATTTGATGAAATATACAAATACACATATTCAAGGAGCTCAGTAAACTCCAAGTAAGATACACTCAAATTGATCCAAGAGACACATTATAGTCAAATTGTCAAAAGTCAAAGACAGAATCTTGAAAGCAGCAAGAGAAAAATTATTTATTGCATACAAGTATATCCTCAATCAGACTAACAACTAATTTCTCATCAGAAAACACAGAGGCTAGAAAGCAATGGAATAATGTATACTCTGAAAAAACAAACAAACCACAAACAAACAAACCTGTCAAATAAGATCTATATCCAGCCCTTGCCAGATAGCTTAGTTGTTAAGAGCACCATCTGGATATGTCAAGGTTGAAGGTTAAATCCCCAGTCAGAGCACATACATGAGTCAACCAATGAATGCAAACATAATTGGAACAACAAATGGATGTCTCTCTCTTTCTCTCTCTCCCCTTTCCTCCCCACCTCAAACCAATAAAAAAAAAAAAATTTTAATATAGCACAAAATTAGACTTCAAGAATGAAAAATATAAGATATTCTAATATAAATAAAAGCTAATAATAAAAGCTTTTCTAACAAACCTGCCCTAGAAGAAATGCTAAAGGGAATCTTTTAGGTCAGGGGTCCCCAAACTTTTTACACAGGGGGCCAGTCCACTGTCCCCCAGACTATAAAAAGAACTATGAACAAATCCCTATGCACACTGCACATATCTTATTTTAAAGTAAAAAAACAGGCCCTGGCCAGTTGGCTCAGTGGTAGAGCGTCGGCCTGGCGTGCGGGGGCCCAGGTTAGATTCCTGGCCAGGGCACATAGGAGAAGCGCCCATTTGTTTCTCCACCCCCCCCCCCCCTTCCTCTCTGTCTCTCTCTTCCCCTCCCGCAGCCAAGGCTCCATTGGAGCAAAGATGGCCCGGGCGCTGGGGATGACTCCTTGGCCTCTGCCCCAGGCGCTAGAGTGGCTCTGGTCGCGGCAGAGCGACACCCCTGGTGGGCGTGCCGGGTGGGTCCCGGTCGGGCGCATGCGGGAGTCTGTCTGACTGTCTCTTCCCATTTCCAGCTTCAGAAAAATACAAAAAAAAAAAAACCCTGTAAAGTAAAAAAACAAAATGGGAACAAATACAATATTTAAAATTAAGGACAAGTAAATTTATTTTATTTTTTTAATTTATTCATTTTTAGAGAGGAGAGAGAGGGGGAGAGAGAGAGACAGAAAGGGAGAGAGAGGAGAGAGAGACAGAGAAAGAGAAGGGGGAGGAGCTGGTAGCATCAACTCCCATATGTGCCTTGACCAGGCAAGCCCAAGGTTTCGAACCGGCGACCTCAGTGTTCCAGGTCGACGCTTTATCCACTGCGCCACCACAGGTCAGGCAAGAACAAGTAAATTTAAATCAACAAACTGACCAGTATTTCAATGGGAACTATGGGCCTGCTTTTGGCTAATGAGATGGTCAGTGTCCGGTTCCATATTTGTCACTGCTAGCTGTAACAAATGATATGATGCACTTGTGGAGCTGTGACGCTTGTGTCTCGCTTCACCGCCAGTACTTCAGGAGCACAGGATGCATCCTGTACTCCTCTCACTTACCACCAATGAAAGAGGTGCCTCTTCAGGAAGTGCGGCTGGGGCCAGATAAATGGCCTCAGGAGGCCGCATGCAGCCGCGGGCCATAGTTTGGGGACCCCTGCTTTAGGCTGAAATGAAAGAACAGTAAATAAAACTTGAAGGGCCATGGCAGGTTAGCTCAGTCAGTTAGCGCCTTGTCCTGAAACACCAGGGCTGTGGGTTTGATTCCCCAGTCAGTGCACATATGGGAAGCCACCAGTGAATGAACAACTAAGGGGAGCAACAAATAAATACTATCTCTCTCTCTCTTTCTCTTTCTCTCCCTCTCCCCCTTCCTCTCTCTGTCTTTCTAAAATCAATCAATTAAAAAATATATGGCCTAACCTGTGGTGGTGCAGTGGATAAAGCGTCGACCTGGAATGCTGAGGTTGCTGGTTTGAAACCCGGGGCTTGCCTGGTCAAGGCACATATGGAAGTTAATGCTTCCTGCTCCTCCCATTCTCTCTCTCTCTCTCTCTCTCTCTCTCTCTGTGTGTGTGTGTGTGTGTGTCTCTGTCTCTCCTTTCTGAAATGAATAAATAAAATTAAAAAAATATATATATGTATACATGCGTACAAACACACATATAGAAGAAATAGTGATTTGAAGCTACAAACACTGGCCCTGGCAGTTTGGCTCCGTGGTAGAGCATCAGCTCAGTGGGTGGATGTCTGGGGTTTGATTCCCAGTCAGGGCACACAGGAGAGTGACCATCTGCTTTTCTACCCATCCCCGTCCCCCTTCTCTCTCTCACTCTCTTTCTTCCCCTCCCATGGGTCAACTGATTAGAGCCCATCACCTTGCAGCTCCCTCCTCCCTCCGCCTTGGTGCTGAGAATGGCTTGCAAGCATGGCCCCAGATGAGCAGAGCATTAACTCCAGACAGGGGTTGCTGGGTCCACCCCGATTAGGGCACATGCAGGAGTCTGCTATCTCCCCTCCTCTCACTTGGAAAAGAAGAAAAAAATAGAAAAAAGAAACAAATACTGGTAAAAGAAACTACATAGATATAAAAGTCAGTATTATTGTATTTTTTGTTTGTAACTTTTTAAGATTTTATCTAGTTATTTATTTTAAAATTTTTATTGATTGATTTGAGAGAGAGAGAGACAAGGAACATTGATCTGTTCCTGTATACGCCTTGACTGGGGATCAAATTGTCAACCTTTGCACATTAGGATGATGCTCTAAGTTATCCAAATAGGGCTTGGTTTGTAACTCTTATTTTATTTATGAGATAAATGCACAAAATAATAACTATAATCTATATTAATGGGTATGTATGTATAAGGATGCAATTGGTGACAATAACAATTACGTTTCTATATATCATCAATAAACAAATAGAAAATGAAATTCAGAAAAAGATGTCAATTATAATTAGATGTTTTAAATAACAAAAAATATCTTGGAAAACATTTTTTAAAAAGGATCCTCTACACTGAAAACTATTAAAATTTTGCTGAAATTAAAGAAGACCTAAATAAATAGATTATATTCTTTTTATAGATTTTAATACTCAATATTGTAAAGATGTCAGTTCACCCCAAATTGATATGTATTTAGTTGGGATATGTTCAACATAATTGCAATCAAAATCCTAGTATGTTTGTTGTAGATATTAATAATCTGATTTATCATATGATACTATTAAGAGAGAGAAAAGGCAAGCCAATAGTAAGAGAAGATATTTGAAATATATATATCGTCCTGGCCAGTTGGCTCAGTGGTAGAGCGTGGGCCTGGTGTGTGGAAGTCTCAGGTTCCCAGTCAGGGCACACAGGAGAAGTGACCATATGCTTCTCTCCCTGCCCCCACTCTCTCTCTCTCTCTCTCTTCCCCTTCCAAAGCCTTGGGTCGAATGATTGGACCCCCTCCACTGAGCATGGCTCCATGGCCTCCCATTAGGCACTAAAATAGCTCGGTTGCCAAGCAACAACACAGAGGCTCCAGACAGGAAGAGCATCGCCCTGTAGGGGGCTTGCTGGGTAGATTCTGGTGGGGGCACATGAGGTAGTCTGTCTCTCTACTACTTCCCCTCCTCTCACTTAATAAAAAGAAAGAAAAAAGAAATATATGTATCCAGCAAAAAAGATCATCCAGAATATTACACTAGAAGTTTATTAAACTCCTTCAAATCAATTTAACGAAATAAGAAGCAGACAACCCAATAGACCAAATAGACTGTAGACTTGAACTGGCACTTCATTAAAAAAAGCGTATGTGGGCCCTGGCCAGTTGGCTCAGTGGTAGAGCATTGGCCTGGCGTGCAGGAGTCCCGGGTTTGATTCCCAGCCAGGGCACACAGGAGAAGCGCCCATCTGCTTCTCCACCCCTCCCCCTCTCCTTCCTCTCTGTCTCTCTCTTCCCCTCCCACAGCCAAGGCTCCATAGGAGCAAAGTTGGCCCGGGCGCTGAAGATGGCTCTATGGCTTCTGCCTCAGGTGCTAGAATGGCTCTGGTTGCAACAGAGCAACGCCCCAGATGGGCAGAGCATCACCCCCTGGTGGGCATGCCGGGTGGATCCCAGTCAGGCGCATGTAGGAGTCTGTCTGACTGCCTCCCCGTTTCCAACTTCAGAAAAATACACACACACACACAAAATCATATGTGGTGGTGCAGTGGATAGAGCGTCGGACTGGGATGTGGAAGACTCAGGTTCGAGACCCCGAGGTCGCCAGCTTGAGCGCAGGCTCATCTGGTTTGAGCAAAGCTCACCAGCTTGGACCCAAGGTCGCTGGCTCGAGCAAAGGGTTACTCGGTCTGCTGAAGGCCCACAGTCAAGCTCGGTCTGCTGAAGGCCCGCAGTCAAGGCACATATGAGAAAGCAATCAATGAACAACTAAGGTGTCGCAACCAAAAACTAATGATTGATGCTTCTCATCTCTCTTCGTTCCTATCTGTCTGTCTGTCCCTATCTATCCCTCTCTCTGATTCTCTGTCTCTGTAAAAAACAAAAAAAACAAAAACATATTCCAAATGGCCAACAGATATATAAAGAGATGCTTAACTCCATCAGTCATCAGGGAAACACTCATTAAAACCATAGGGTAGTAAATTTGGAAGAAAGAACCAAGCTTGGTTCACCATAAATGTAACTTTTTCTGACATGCCTTCTAATCTAAAGATAGTACCTGATGGAGTTTATTTCACCTATAATCAACCTTTGCCTTATTTGGGCTGACCCACATCTAAGTCACTTTCATTATAATAGACCTCACAGAAGAAATTCCCCACTGTGAGAGTTTTGGTGGGAGGGGAGTGCCCAGAACTAGCCACCCAACATGGAGACCAGAAACTGAGGGAACACTGCTTCATGGTCCAGCCAGAGTGACAGGTACATAAACTAAGCCCAGTAAAGCAAAACCTCACTGCTGACTCATTAAGCACAGCTCTCTGCAGCATGACCTGCTATAAGTAAGGTCTCTGGACCTTTCAGGGATCTAGTTCACATTGAAAGTCCACTCCCCCAGATTTCCTCTGATCCTAAGAATTCTCAATTTTCTTATAATGTTTCCTTTTTCTTACTTAGTTGGATTTCTTTGCATGCAATCAAGAATCCTGATGGATACATCATTCTTTCGTTCATTTTTTTCATTGCACTTATCACAGTGTATAATTATTTTATTCATTCATTGTTGTCTAGTTAGTCTTGACCCATACCTAAGAATAAGCTCTAGGAGGTTAGCATTCACAGCTGTCTTGTTTTCCATTGTATTCCATGCATGTAGCATAGGGCCTGATATGTAATAGGTACTCAATAAATGCTAATTGAATGAATGAATGAATGCCTCCTTTCCCTACTACCTTTTGTCTGTTTTTTCACTGACAAGGGGTTTCCAACAGCCATCTTCACTTGAATGTTTAACTCAACATATTTTCTTGTCGGGGCATTTTAAACCGATGATTAAGAAGTCTGCATTTGGTGAGACCAGCTTGAAGATAGACCTAGGATCTAATTTCAGGATGAAAGGTTAGAAAGCTGCCTCATGTTGCTACTTCTCAAATATGCCCAGATATTTATATAACCTTTTAGTTGCTAAAAAAAAAAGTTCAGTTTTCTTTCTTACTAACATTCTTTCATTCAACAAAGTAGATAAGCATAATTTTAAGAATACCCATTATTTTAGTGAACTGAATTAAGCCAGTTCTTATTTTGAATAAAAATAAGAACAAAACTTTTATTTTAAATAAAAACAAGCATTTAAAATTTTTCTGACTTGGCCCACTTGCAAAAACACATTATTAGCTGTGGTTTTCAGTCTTTAATCAAACTGCAGAATGAAATATCAGGTAAGAAAGGGAGGCTAAAAATATCCTGCTTATAACATGTTTTGACTTAGTGGAAAGAACTCAATCTCAAGAATTTTATGTTTTTACTCTCCTTTAAGGAAAAATTAAATTTTGTTTGAAGGTGGGCTCAGACTATATAACCTATTTTTAGAACCACAAAAATAGAGTAGCAGAAGCACAACTTGGTGTTAAAAAACAGGATCCAGAGATATGGATAATAAAAGGTTGTTGTTATTACCCCATAGTCTATTTCATGGCAATAAACCTTCAAAACAAAACAAAAACAAACCTGTGATAGTCATTAAGTTTGTTCGCAAATACCCAGGGGTTCTGTTTCTGTGAACCTGATAAGATGAACATTTTCCCACACCTTTTGAAGTTAGGTATACTCATGTGATTTGCTGTGAACACAAAGGTGATAACAGAGGGAAGTTGTGTTGCTTCTAGGCATTTATACCATCTCCCCCTTCTCCTTGCTGTGGTGATTGTGGAAGCATTTATTAAAGTGGAGCTTCCCTCAGCCAGGGATTTTGAGTGACTGCAATTGAGCAGATGCCCCTGCTGACCCACACTGGCTATGTAGCACAGGCAAGAAGGAAATTTTTATGGTTTTAATTGACTGAGATTTGGGGCGTTGTTATATAGCATAACCTACGTTACCCTGAAGATCCTTAGTATGAGATGCCACGAGAATAAAAACCTAAAAAAGTGTCATTGGCTTTGTGGTGAGATAGCGGTGATAAGAATGGTGAGTCCTGTTCTGCAACAGTGAAAGCTGTTCAGTCAAGCTGTTGCCTGAAACTACTTGGAAGGTAGATTATGCACCCAGTGAACTTGCAGCTCTAGGAGAAGTAATGGGGAAACATAATGCTGTCTGTATTTGACAAGGTATTAGAGAGAGACAGAGATAAAGATGAGAGAGAAAGAGAACAGAGATTGAGAGAGAGAGAGAGAGAGAGAGAGAGGAGAGAGAGAAAGAGAAAAGAACTAGCTAGTTTGCAAGTAGAAATAAATGACAAGCAAAAGAGAGTCCAAATATTCAAGATTCGCAAAGTTGGAAGACAGACTGCTTCTTAATACAAACTAGGAAAAGATAGAACAATGAAAACTGTGTCTTACAGCAAGAATATAATCAAGCTCTGCTCTCACATCTATGTTTAAAAGGTCTTAATGGATTAAGGCAGTGGTTCTCAAACTTTTTGAAGTTGGAACGCATTTAAAATCCTACAAGGCGCATGATATACAAATTTCTGAGAAATGTTATAATAATTAAATCAAATATTAAAGAAAAAAATATAAAGTCCAAGCGTGCTTTTATGGTAATTAAATGAAATAAATACGACAAAATTAAACTTAATCTGACATTAAAAAACATTTTTATGTTACATTTTTTGAGTTATGCTTTTTAGAATTCATAAAAAAGAGGAGTTGAAAAATAAAGAAATGACAAAAAAGTTATCTTTTTATATATATATAGATACATTCTTAGTAAGATTTAGTAAATTCGGCAGGTCCCAGAGCAAATGTGTTAAGTTTTTTTTCATTCTTGTGCTTATGAGAAACAAGAGCCTGATGTGTCCTAGCAATTTCTTCAATGTTTGGGCATATATTTGAAAGGCAAACTCTCATTTCCTCGTCAATACATTGAAGAATTCCTCTCTTTTTACTCTTAATTGTGTTGAGTGCAGAAAACCCCCACCATACATATCATCTTAACTTCACACCAAACAGAGGATAGAAGAAACTTGCCTCCAGTCTGTCTGGGGAATATGGGGGTAAACAATCCAGCACCTCAGTTTAACAGCCTTTTGCAACCTAATCAGGCAAGTGAGGTGGGTGGTTGGGCAGACTGTCAGCTTATAGCCAATTCCCCACACCTCTGTCCCCCCAAAATCTAAAATTCCAAAAACCCTTTTGGTTTTTTGGTCCCCAACAGGCACATATTTCTCTGGAATACCATAGGGTGCACCTGGAAATCTTCTAGGTGCGCCCTGGCGCACACTTTGAGAACCACTGGATTAAGGTGTTGTTACCAAACTCAAGGCATTCACGGCATAGGGTACTACTCTGTTCAAGAATGAGATCTGGTTGTCACAAGGTAGTTTCATTTACTTGCAGCACATAAAAGAGGAGAGATTCAAGCCCAAAGCTCTGCCTCCCCAAAGGTGGGCTTAGTCATTGTGTAATACACACACACACACACACACACACACACACACACACTATTTAGTCAATTATAAGTTGATATCATTATTTTAACATTTCCTTTTTATTGGATTTATTGGGGGTGACACTGGTTAACAAAATTATACAGGTTTCATGTGCACAAGTCTATAAGACATCATTTCTACGTTGTATTGTGTGTTCACCATCCCAAATCAAGTCTCCGCCCAGCACTATTTATCCCCCCATGCCCTCTTCCATCTCCTCCCCTCTCTGGGCAATCACTGCACTGTTTTCTATGTCCATGAGTTTCTCCACTCTTTTCTCCTTTTTGCTCAATCCCTCCAGCCCCCGACCAGCAAACCCTGCTGCCCTTTATCATTATGCAGTATCCTTCTTTGTCTCTTACTTTGCCTTTGTGTTAAAGTTTATTTTGTCAGGTATTAAGTATTGCCACCTAAGCTTTTTTATTCCTTTCCATTGACATGAAATATCTTTTTCCATCCCTTTAGTTTTAGTCTGTGTGGATCATTCATTTTGAGGTGGGTCTCTTTTAGACAGCATATATATACTGCTCACAAAAATGAGGGGATACGTATTTCAAAATGAATATGAAGTGACAAAATATCCCCTTATTTTTAAGCAGTATATATGGGTCTTATTTTATCATCCATTTAGCTACCCTATGTCTTTTTTTTTTTTTTTTTTTTTGTGGCAGAGACAGAGAGAGTCAGAGAGAGGGACAGATAGGGGTAGACAGACAGGAAGGGAGAGAGATGAGAAACATCAATTCTTCGTTGTGGTTCCCTAGTTGTTTATTGATTGCTTTCTCATATGTGTCTTGACCAGGGGGCTACAGCAGACCGAGTGACCCCTTGCTCGAGCCAGTGACCTTGGGCTCAAGCTGGTGAGCCTTGCTCAAACCAGATGAGCCCGTGTTCAAGCTGGAGACCTCGGGATCTCAAACCTGGGTCCTCCGCGTCCCAGTCCGACGCTCTATCCACTGCGCCACTGCCTGGTCAAGCTCTATGTCTTTTGATTGGAGCATTTAAGCTATTTACATTTAAAGTGATTATTGATAGGCACATATTGATTGTCATTTTATTATTTTAACTACTATATGTTCCTCTATTTCTTTTTCTTCTTCCTCTCCTCCTCCCCCTTTTTCTTCCTCCTGCTCCTCCTCTTTCTTCTTCTTCTTTTCTTCTTCAAGCAGGTCCATTAATATTTCTTTATTTTTGCATGTGCATACACAAGAAAGAGAGAGAGGAAGGAAGAGAGATGAGAAGCATCAACTTGTAGTGGTGGCACTTTAGTTCTTCATTACTTTTCATACTTACTTTGGGGGGTGGGAGGCTCCAGCCCAAGAAATAACATTCAGTGATCCCTGACTGAAGCCAGTGACCTTGGGCTCAAGCCAGCAACCTTTGGGCTCAAGCCAGCGACCATGGGATGATAAGGAAGATCCCACACTCAAGCCAGAGATCTCAGCGTTTCAAACTGGGACCTCAGCATCCCAGGTCGATGCTCTATCCCAAGCGTGGCCAACAGTTTTTGCCCCCAGGCCAGATGAGAAAGAAAACTTTTTTCAGGGGCTGGACAAAATATTAACATTAAAAAATGTTAGGCCCTGGCCGGTTGGCTCAGCGGTAGAGCGTCGGCCTGGCATACAGGGGACCCGGGTTCGATTCCCGGCCAGGGCACATAGGAGAAGCGCCCATTTGCTTCTCCACCACCCCCCTCCTTCCTCTCTGTCTCTCTCTTCCCCTCCCGCAGCCAAGGCTCCATTGGAGCAAAGATGGCCCGGGCGCTGGGGATGGCTCCTTGCCTCTGCCCCAGGCGCTAGAGTGGCTCTGGTCGCGACAGAGCGATCCCCAGAGGGGCAGAGCATCGCCCCCGGTGGGCAGAGCGGCGCCCCTGGTGGGCGTGCCGGGTGGATCCCGGTCCGGCGCATGCGGGAGTCTGTCTGACTGTCTCTCCCCATTTCCAGCTTCAGAAAAATACAAAAAAAAAAAAAAAAGTTAAATACAAAAACGATTCATTTACTTAAATGAATAAATTTTTATTATGTAATTTGTTTATAAATAAGTGTGAGTGAAAAAAATTTTAATATACAATATTATTTTAATAAAATATATTTTAATAAAAATATAATTACATATCATATAAATATCCAAACTATCACAATCAATCGAAACAATATTTAATTTAATTAATAGAATGAGCTTGAAGAGGTTATATCGCAAATAAAACAATTATTTCGTTTTACAAACAGCCTGGACACGTTTTCAGTTATCAACTGCAGCTATTGTCTATACTACAATGCCACTTGATTCAGCACACTTGACCACAAAAATAACGAATTGTATGACCTTGGTTGCGTACTGGCGAACTCCACCTAAAAGAATGTGGGTTTTGAGTACAGACGAGTACAAATGTTGTAAATCTTTATAATGGAATTTTTTTAAAAAATAAAGAAGTATCGCAAATCCATTCAACCAATCATTGGAAGTTAACCCTAGATTAGTCACACGCGGAATTCTTTTCAGCATATCACTTCTTAAATACAGTGGTACCTTGAGATATGAACAGACCAATATCTCGATTTCCAATCATCAAAGACAGCTTCCACTTCTGAGTAGCTGAGATTTTAAAGTAGCGGAGAATATTAAACACTTAATCGCGGGCCACATAAACTCATTATACGGGCCAGATGCGTCCTGCCGGCCGTATGTTGGCCACGCCTGCTCTATCCACTACACCACTACTAGTCAGGCAGTATTTCTTGTAATAAAGGATTGGTGGTAACACATTTGATTTCTTCTTTGAAGTTGGCTACTTTCATCTGGTGAAGTTCCTGTCGGTTCATCCTGTTTACAGCTGCAGCTACAAAATATTCTGCTACATTTTAACATTTTGCAAGAAATAACATTTAGAACTGCTCATACCTGAAGTCTGGGGTCCAATTCCCCATCAGGGCACCCAGGAGAAGTGACCATATACTTCTCCCCCACCTCCCTCCTCTCCCTTCTCTCCCTCTTCACCTCCCACAGCCAGTGGCTCCATTGGTTCCAGCATGGCCAAGGGGCACTAAGGATTGCTTGGTTAGTCTGAGGCTTCAGCCTCAGGTGCTAAAAATAGCTCAGTCGATTAGAGCATCAGCCACAGATGGGGTTGCTGGGTGGATCCTGGCCGGGATGTATGTGGGAGTGTGTCTCACTACCTTCCTTCCTCTCACCAAAAAAAAGAAAGAAAGGAAAAAAGGAAGGAAGGGAGGAAAGAAGGAAGGAAGGAAGGAAGGAAGGAAGGAAGGAAGGAAGGAAGGAAGGAAGGAAGGAAGAACTGCCTATATCTTGAGACACTTTTCTTATCTAACAGTGTCAGAATTAAAGGTCTAACCAGAATGAGACTTTGGGGTTAACTTCTCTGGGAAAGGGTGAGTAAGACTATTTTGGTTGTGGGAAAGGCATTTGGTGACCAAAAATGTAGATTATAATAGTCATTATGGCTGTTCACAAATACCTTGTGTAAAGCCAGAAGCCACGGCTGCCACTATCACAGCAGCCTGGCCCATGCAGGTTCGCATTGGATTCGGACAGTGGGTAAAGAAACAACGGAGCCAAAAGCCGATGGGCCATTGTTTTTAATCCTAGCTTGCACCCAGCGGGCAAGTAAAAACATACACTGGGCTCCAAAACCCACCCGCATTCAGTGCTCACAAAGCTACTGACTTATCCGAGTTTTCTAGAATCAAAGGTTTCTAGCTCACCAGACTTTATTCACCTCTGTTCCCCATCTCCTTCCTTCTCCCTGCACAAACTCTGCACAAACTGGCTTCTCACTCAACACTCCGCCATCTTGGCTGCTTCTCCTGGCCTCTTCCACGTGGCCTTTCTCTGCTCTCTGCTCTCTAATGCTAATCTCAGGAACCAAGAGAGCAAGCTCCCATTCTGCCCCTATTTTATAGTGTAGAAATCCAAACCTTTAATCCAATATACAAAATAGGGAAGTCTCTAATACAAAGTCACTTATCTGGGGCATGATGGGATTGTACCACCCCACATCAAAAAGGGTGGGAAAGGCTTAATCCCCAAACCAAGCCCCAGGCTACAAGGATTCTGCCTGCCCACAGCCTGCCCCCAACACACATTAATATCACCTGGGCAACAGCCTCCACGTGGGCAGCGCCATCTTTAACAAAGTGAGCATAATACATTTTATCTGCCCAACACCTTGTTTCTCTTCTTCTAAGTGCATTGTACTTCCCCTTTCCATTTGAAATTAATTCTGACCATGTGACTTAATTTGGCCAAAAAAGGTGAAAGGAAATCACATGTGTCACTTTTAGGCAGAAACTTTAAGAGCAAGTGCTTATACATCATTTCATATTCTTCTCCATCTTGGTGACTGCAAAAGCACATCTTGATATGCAGCGCTATCAACCTGGTTTCCTGAGTGACCCAAACCTCCTCTGCCAATCCACACACCCACTGCCCTGGCTGTTCATCCTGGAATGCTCTCCCCCATGTTATCTGTGTAGCTTTCATTTCTTGCAATTGAATCTTGTCTCAAATGTCACCTTCCCAGGAAGAACTACCTAGACCACCTACTCTATTTAATATTCAAGCCCCCTCTGTGCTTTCTGGCACTCCTGAAACACCTAATCCAGCTCTATTCTTTTCCATAGTGATTTTCATCTTCTAACACTCTCCTAATCTACTTATTTATTGTATCTATGGGTCTGTCTTTCTCACTAGAATGAAATCTCTTCTAGGGCAGGGATTTTTGTCCACGTAATAGCAGTACTTACTACCTTAAAGATGTTAAAACAAATGTGTTGAATGGGTGAATAAAATAAAAGCCTTAAGCACAAGGTCTAGCCCACAATACTTCAAAGCACTTACTATTATTATTATTATTGTTATTATTATTGAATATTAGTGCCTAATATAAAACAAACAATAGATTTTAATCTTCCTTCCCTCCCCTTTATATCTTTTACAGCACATAGGACAGTGCCTTATATGTACTAAACAGTCATTACACACTTTTGTGATCCCCCTCCCCTCCTTATAAGTCTCTAGGAGTACTGTTTATAACCGCAAGCCAAATACTGGGCTTCTGATCCTTGTCCCTCTCTATCCCCCAACAATCAGCCCTGGTGGCTCTGTGACCAGGAGGAGAGTGTGCATGTGATTAAGGTGACATTAGTGGCCCCACCTGAGATCTACGGAGCTGCTAGGGACTGTGAAGTGCTATAGAAAACGAAGTCTGCTGCCAATCTCAGAACTGGGCTATTCAAATGCAAACCTTCTAGAAGGTACTGAGGCTTGGCCCTAAGATAAAATTGTTACAGAGTCTCCAGGGGTTGAAAACCTAGCTGTGTCATCACAGTCTCTGAGCTTTGTTTATTTGTCTTTATTTATTTGAAAAATATGAAATACTTTACGAATTTGCGTGTCATCCTTGTCTAGGGGCCATGCTAATTTCTGTATTGTTTCAATTTTAGTATATGTGCTGTCAAAGAGAGCCCCTGGGCTTTGCTTAAACAAGAATGTTTAAGGCATGTGTTCAAGACTGTTTAAAGTCAGACCATTTAAATTCTAAAAAATGCAAATTATTAGGGTAATCACAAATTATTTTAAAGATGAGCAATATAGGAGACTATACAATTTATATCCCCTCTACTCCTGGTTCTAATAATCAAGTCATCTCAACGAGGCATGTCTGGGGGAAACAAAAATGGAGGGTGGGTGATTGAGTCCATCTGTAGGTATACAATGAGATCATACATCCAGGATTTCCTTGGGGCATGCTCAATATCAAATATCCTGGCATTGGCTGACAGTGTATCTTGGATTTTTGTTTCTGAAAATATGGCCACCATTTTAATCTATTGACATCATCTATCTAATACTCTTATTTTATAAAGAAGAACATGAGGACCAGAGAGGGACTCACCAATACTAAGCACACTTTCTGGCACATAGGTGCTAACTAAATATTTACCAATTGACTAAGCTTGGGCCAGTGACTTGCTTAAAATGAGTAAATTGTGGAGTTAGAACTCTGCCTTAGCCTCTCAGCGAGAGATCATCCAGCCCTCTGTGGGTGGCCTCAACTTCACACACATTTTAGGCTGATATTGACCATGGTAGAGAGAGGATTAACAGCCACAAGTAGGTGGGTTTGAGATTGAGTGAGCTTCTGCAACCTCATTGGGGCCTCTGGGCACCAGTTGCACATTTCTTTAACACCTGCCTTACTAGTAGAACGTGACACCATTCTTACAGGCCCTCTGAGAAAGCTGTCTTGCTCTGAGTCAGGTACCCCTGCAACCTACCTCCCAACTGATAAGATGCAGGATCAGGCCCAAGTCAGTGCTGACCATTTTATAGACTGGACATGAGGCAGTCTATAGGGCAGGGGTCGGGAAACTTTTTGGCTGAGAGAGCCATGAACGCCACATATTTTAAAATGTAATTCTGTGAGAGCCATACAATGACCCGTGTATGTTACGCATTATCCAATAAAAATTTGGTGTTATCCTGGAGGACAGCTGTGATTGGCTCCAGCCACCTGCAACCATGAACATGAGTGGTAGGAAATGAATGGATTGTAATACATGAGAATGTTTTATATTTTTAACATTATTTTTTTCATTAAAGATTTGTCTGCGAGCCAGATGCAGCCATCAAAAGAGCCACATCTGGCTCGCGAGCCATAGGTTCCCGACTCCTGCTATAGGGTGCCAGGCAGGAGAATACTGACAAGCATCTTCTCTACTGCAAAATAAGCAGTAGACCCACCAGAACTACTCTTTGGGTGACAGGCAGAAGATGTAGGGGATGCTGTGACTGATGTGCCACCACATCCCCCTTCGGGACTGAGATGTTCATCACCCTGCTGCTGGCATTAGTGGGGAGTCTTTTTCTAGGGAAGCCATTCTAAGACAGAAGGAAGCAGACAGTGGGGTAGAAGCCTAGAGAAGACTGTGAACAAAGGACATGAGGTAGCAAACACCATGGTCTCACAGAAACTATTCAGAAGTCAGGAGCTGCCATTAAAAAGAGAAAAGAAAAGTAGAAAGATGTCAAATTGCTTTTTCAATGCATTTTTAAAATCACTTGAAGTAACCTGAGTTGTCTGCCCTTCTTCCAACCAGAAAGACAGAAAGAGCCTCAGGACCACACATAGCTGGGCATCTGCCTTGGGTTCTTATTATCCCCACTTCCTGCCTTGACCCTGGGGCCACGTGACTGGGACACTCTGCCCACATTTCTTAGCCTGGCCAGAGTTCTCTAAACCCCCAACGTCTGGCTGCAGTCTTGTTCTGAATTAAGTGTTGACCCAGAATAATGGTGCTACAGCCTGTCTGACTCTGAGTACTGCATGTTCTTTTGGACACTGTCTTGGACTGCTGCTGCTCCCCTGGGGGCTAGTCTGATGACAGGGTCATTTTCTCTAGCTCCATCCCCTCAGGCTCTGGCTCTCCACCTCTCCCCTTAACCCTTGATGTTCCCATGATGCTTCCCAATTAACCCATGATGCTAAGGGTACAGCCAAGTACACTCATGTTCTAATCATCTTTTCCTTTTGTCTTTAATTTCACCTCTAAGGAAACACAGACATGGCTCCTTGCAATTTTAGTTTTTTTCCCCCTTATTTCTTGTTCTCTTGGCCTTTATGTTTTTTATTCTTTACCAGGAGACCTTTTCAAGTTTCACAAATTTATCACATCAGCCCTAAGGGTTATGGAGAACATCTAACAGTAGAAAAAAGTATTCATGTTGAATCTAAAATATTAGTTCAAATATTTCTTGTCATAATATAAAAGTTGATGATTTTTAATGATAGACACTTAAATTTACTTATTTTAAAAACGTTAATATGGCCCTGGCCGGTTGGCTCAGCGGTAGAGCGTCGGCCTGGAGTGCAGGGGACCCGGGTTCGATTCCCAGCCAGGGCACATAGGAGAAGCGCCCATTTCCTTCTCCACCCCACCCCCTCCTTCCTCTCTGTCTCTCTCTTCCCCTCCCGCAGCCAAGGCTCCATTGGAGCAAAGATGGCCCGGGCGCTGGGGATGGCTCCTTGGCCTCTGCCCCAGGCGCTAGAGTGGCTCTGGTCGCGGCAGAGCGACGCCCCGGAGGGGCAGAGCATCGCCCCCTGCTGGGCAGAGCGTTGCCCCTGGTGGGCGTGCCGGGTGGATCCCGGTCGGGCGCATGCGGGAGTCTGTCTGTCTCTCCCCGTTTCCAGCTTCAGAAAAATACAAAACAAACAAACAAACAAAAAAAAACGTTAATATGCATACTTTTAAACATACATAAAAGAAATCATATGATGAACCCTCATGTATCCCTCATCCAGGCTAATCTATCTGAAATGCATATATTTATTTCTACTCTGTTCAGTTGAGTGAGTACACTCAATAGTTGATAAATCAACTAATTTACTTGCAAGTAACTGAAGGTCAACTTAAAATGACCACTACTGATGACCTTGTTTGATTGACCTTAGTCATATATCTACTCCAGGCATGCATTCTGTGACTCCCACCTTGAATTGGTTGGCAAAAAATTAATGGTTCTTTCCTCTACACCTCTTAAATCCATCCCTCTAGCTCCACCCTATTTCTTGTCTGTGTAACTAGATTTTGTATTTTGTGATTTTAATATGTTGACCTCCTCACCCCTCAACATTTGCTCTCTCTCTTCCCATTTAAGCAGAAAGAGGCATATGAAGCTATCAGAAAAGTCTGAGGCAGAGCAGAAGGCAGAAGCAGGCAATGTCTTCTAACTTATGTTTTCCTAAAACCCAAGGAGCTTGAGAGAAAATTAGAGGGTTTGCAAAGGAAAGAAGGGAAGAAAGCTGTTTTCAGGTATAGATAGTACTTTGGGGCAAAAATAGAGTTCCTTGGTAGAGGTGGGACCTGATCAAAGGGGAGCCTGCTTCTACTTTCTGGGAGGCAGTAAATCCCGAGAAAGGAATGGCTACTGGCTGTAGGTAGGCTGGGTGACTATAAGCAGACTCACAAATGATGCCCAAATTGCCAATGTGACGGAGGTAATAGAAACTTGCTGGACCTAAAGGGACCTTGTGGGCAAGGCCAATGGTTGTCTCAATGGTACCAGGTATCTGATGAGGGGACATTGCCTCTTACTTCCATCTTGACACTGGGTGAGACTCAGGCTGTGAGGCACCACCCCTGCTGGGGAAGCTGGAAGAACTTGGTTCAGATCTCAGTGGGATGGCCTCAGACTCAGTTAAGTAACTTGTCCAGGTTCATACAGCTGCAAACTAGTGGCAGAGCTGGCATTTTAGATCAGATCTCTCAGCTTTAGCACCTGCATGCTTAATTACTCTGCAGGATTGCAGAAATTCAGGGCCTAATACCTCCATCAGCTTCCTGAGGAATAATTGATTCCTTTCTGCCCCAGAGTCATGAGGTTATGTATAGCAGTTACCCTTTCAGGTGACTTCTCTCCTGAGACAGCTGTGGGGAGTGAAGGAGCTTGGCAAGCCCAGCGGACTCTCTAAGACTCGCTGAGCCTGTGACATTGCCTGGCCTCGGGGTCCTCATCTGTGAAATGGAGCTGCAACCCTTTCCTCTTAGGGTTCCTGGTGAGTATGAGATAAGATAATGGGGATGAAATAAACTATAATATACAAATGTCTGGGTTTGGGAGTAATATCAGGAAGAATAATAACAACTCACACTTTCACACATGATAACCACAGCCCTGAGGCCCTGCTGAACCTTCAAGAGCAGTTCTGTGTTAGCCTGTTCCCCTTTCCTGGTACATCTTGTCCTCCCTTCCCCTCCCCATTTTCCCTTTGCATACTTCTGTGATCTTCTGGTCTCACTGTAAGATGTCACTGTCACTGGAGGACATTCCTAGACCACACCCCATCCAAATGTCTAGGTGACACACCCCTTCTTGTGTGCTCTGCCCCTTTAGCACTGAAATTCCCTGTTCACTGATCCAACAGCTTACACCTCTTCTCCCACACCCCCCACTCTCCAACTAAATTAGCAAGCTTCTGGAGAGCGGAGGCGGTATTTTGTTTGTTGTCGTATTTCTAAGGTCTAGGACCGGGCCTCACACCTAACAAACACTCAATATTTAAAAATCTGTTAAATGAAGGAAGGTACAACTGTGCCCTCTAAGTCATCAAAGACAGATTCATTTATGGTTCCAACAGTTTCAGTGCCAAATATTTTGTATTATAACTGAATTTCCTGAAAAGTGGTCATCCAAAATACTGTTTAAAATATAACAAAGCTAGTCACCAACCACCCACAAGCAAATCACAAGTTCCTCCTTAAAGGGTTTGATAATTCTTTGGCTTGAAAGCATTATCACTGTGCCTAAGAAAGTTCTTCAGAAACATTTGCTGAGTAAACGGTAAACATAATATCACCTTTCCTTGACCAGTGTGGGGACAGAATTAACTGCATAAGTTTTTGTTTTCCACGACTCAGAGCTGAGGGCTGTTCTATGTTTCATAAATTATAAACATTGGAAACAGGTCTTTTCCTCCAAAAGAAAAAAAAATCAAGTTCCAGAATATGTGAGGCCTGATGCCAGGAACTATGGGACAGCCGAGATAATCCAGACTAGAGTCTTGATTCTAGAGAGCCCTGCCATCAGTTGTGTATAGTCCATGCTAGGAGATGGTAAACAGTGCACCATTCTCAGTCTTAACTTTGGCTTCTGCTCAAGTTCACAGATTTGTGCTCTGCTCTCCTTCTGTACCTCAAGCTGGTCAATGAGAACTTAATGAACAAAGTCAGCCAAGCCCTAGAAGTGACTAGACTGACCAACCACAGACATTCCACTATGAATGATGGGGAGAAATTCAGTCTTACAGCAAATAATACTAGATTAAAATGTCTCTCACAACAAGCATGACAAGCGGTTGGGCCATTAAAATTACAAATTGCCACTTAGGCTAATGTATTTTGTTTGCCTGATGCCCTCTGGAGCTGTTCATCTCTCTGCCAGAGATGACACAGATATGTGATAGCTTGGTTTTCTCTTAGGCTGAAGTAAGAACAATGAAGGCTCCTATAAAGTTTTGGATAGCTGGTCTCAGGACACAGCTGTGTAAAAGCTGTCAGTTTTTACAACACTCAGTGGAATCTGAACACAAATGACAGATTTCCTCTTAAGGAAAAAAAATGGACATAGAGATGTAGACCTTTTCTCTCTGGCTTTCATGTCTCCCTCTATCTACTTTATAGAAGAAGAAACTTTGAATGGTGAGCTCAGGACTGGGCATCTGGGGCAAGCAGAGCCAGTAAACTCCTTCCGGGAAATCTAGAATCAAGACTAAGATCCATTGTCAACGTGACTGATTTAAGGACAGGATTTGTAAATTCAAGATCTGGGAGCGGTGATTTCTGTCTTATGGTCTGTAGAGGAAAGAAAGCCAGAATGCAGTGAGAAAAAAGGAAAGAAGGAGAGGACAGGGCCCTGGCTGTTTGCTCAGCGGATAGAGCGTCAGCCTGGCATGCAGAAGTTCGTGGTTCAATTCCCGGGCAGGGCACACAAGAGAAGCTACCATCTGCTTCTCACTCTCTGTCTCTCTCTCCCTCTCCCGTCTCTCCCTCCACCCCCCCACTCCCAGCAGCTAGTGGCTTGGTTGATCCGAGCAATGGCCTTAGATGCTGAGGATAGCTCAGTCGATTAGAGCATTGGCCCCAGATGGGGTTGCCAAGTGGATCCCAGTCAGGCACATGCAGGAGTGTCTATCTCCCCTTCTCTCACTTAAAAAAAAAGGAAAGGATAGAAAATGAGAAAAAAATTTGACAATATTTCTAAGACATGGCTACTTATTGCTATTCCATGAGATACCTCTGTGTCATAATAAGTCCCCCCTTTTTTTTAAGTTAGCGAAAATTAACATCTCTTACCAACTTGTACTTACCAATTACGTTTATTCTACTAACAATTTGATTTAATCTATTAGTCAAAAGTTTCGTAACTAATACACAGGCCATATTGTGACAAATCTAAATTGCAATAGGAATTTGAGGAGAGGCTATACAACTGACACCACTGGTTAGTGCCAGAGCCAAGGTAGTTCGGCGATTTTCCAACTTCATTTCATTTCTGCATTCAATTCTTCTCTCTCTCTCTCTCTCTCTCTCTCTCTCTTTTTTTTTTTAGTGCATGCATGAGCGTGTGTGTGTGTGTGTGTGTGTGTGTGTGTGTATGAGAGAGAGAGAGACAGGAAAGGAGAGAGATGAGAAGTATCAACTCATAGTTGTGATCTCTTAGTTGTTCATTGATTGCTTTTCATATGTGCCTTGACAGGGTGAGGAGGGCTTCAGCCGAGCCAGTGATCCCTTGCTCAAGCCAGCAACCTTGAGCTCAAGCCAGCAACCTTTTGGTTCTAGCCAGCAACCATGGGGTCATATCTATGATCCCATACCCAAGCTGGCGACCTTGCGTTCAAGCCGATGAGCCGCATTCAAGCCAGTGACCTTGAGATTTGGAACCTGGGTCCTCAGCATCCCAGGCTGATGCTATATCCATAGCACCACAGCCTGGTCAGGCTCTTTTTATTTTGAACCAATTTTTTTTCATTGATTTGAGGGAGAGAGAGAGGAGAAGAAGCAAGTGAGAGGAGCATCAACTCTTTTCACTGAGTTGCTCCATTTAGTTGTGCAGTCCTTGATGGCTTCTCATACATGCCCCAACCGGGAGGATTGAACCTGCAACCTCTGGCATGCCAGGTGGACACTTTATTTACTGAGTCACCTGGCCAGAGCTGCATTTAACTCCTCCTGTTCTTTTATTTTGTCCAGAGCATGCCACAGTGCTAGGACATTGTCAAGAAATACATATTTATGAAATTAATTAAGATCAATGATATGAAAGAAAATGTTTAACAACTGGGTGTGTGCGTGCGTGTGTGTTTGTATTGGTCTGAGAGTCCTAAATTGGCATTTGCCAATTCCCAAGGTGTAAATACTCTATTCGTGGCCAATGTCATGCTATCTATATGAAGTCAGCAAAAACACAGTTAGGAAAAGATGCATAGTAGCATACTATTACACACTATTTCTACCACACACATACAATAGATGTATATTATTTCCAGAGCAATGATAATAGTTATATGTAGTAAAACAATTAGGAAGTGATAAGTGTTAAATGAGTGTTTATTACTTTTGTTTTATAGCCATTGGCTTTTTTTTTTTATTGATTCATTTTAGAGAGAGAGAGAAGCATTAATTTGTTGTTCCACTTAGTTGTGAGTTCATTGGTCACTTATCATATGTGTCCTGACTAGGGACTGAACCCACAACCTTGTTGTTTTGAGATAAGGCTCTAACCAACCGAGCTAACTGGCCAGGGCCTTTTACTTTCATTTTAAATATAATGCATTTAATACATTCAAATGTATGCATTTTAGTTTTATAATAATAGCTGTGTTAATAACTGTAAAATTCTTATTAATTTGACCATTTGCTTTTGCAAAGTGGTACAAGCTGTCTTCAGCACACCACTGACTGAGATGAATGTTTGTTGATCAAATTCAAATACAGGTTTAATATCAGGTTAATATTATAGCTAATGCAGGGTAACCTCAATTAACCTCCCATTGCTAGTGCTTGACACATACATTCTTTTGTTGTTCTTCCTCACTCAGAACCTTCTCATTCCCCATGGAAGCAGCTCTAAATTTTTACCCATCCTTCCTTCAGAAGAAGTGCTGCCCCACCCCTTCTAAGACTTGCCCACGCCACCCCCGTGCTCCTGCTCTCAGCCGTCTCCTTCGGGACATCAGGGTATTAATTGCAGTCAGCACATCTTAAACCAAACTCATTATTTTCTGCCTGAACTTGCTCTTCCTTCCCTTCTCCACCTATTTTACAGCCTAACCACAAAGAACTATTTGTTCCCTATCTCATTTAATACCACCCCAATTCGCTCTGTTTACTAAGTTGGAACACTTAGTGCAGTAGTTGTCAACCTTGGCTACATTGAAAAAATACCTACTATAGCAGCCATTCAGACTTAATTGGTCTGAGGTGTGGCCTGTGCATCGGGGGAGGGGAAGCTTAAATATTCCCAGGTGATTCTGACATGCAGCCAAGTTGCAAACCATCGCGTTAGTTGTCATCCTTACCTATTGCCTCTTAGCATTTATCATTTTTAATCAGCTGCCAAAGAATGGTCAATGCTGCCTTTGAGATGTTTCCCAAACCCACTGCAGACCTCCATTCCTGCTCCACAGCCTGTCCCTCATGGGGACTACCCTCGTGGCTTCTTGATTGGCCTCCTCACAGTCAGTCTCTCCTTGTCTTGTACATCTTCTTGCAATTACCACAGTGATCTTTCCAAAATACAGGTCTTAACATGCACAGCAAAGCCATTATAGTGGCAAACATTTGCACCCCAATATTTGGATGCCAGAAACATAGCACTTCAGCCCTGGCCTGGTAGCTCAGTTGGAGTGTTGTTTTGATATGCCAAGGTTGCTGGTTCTATCCTCTGTCAGGGCACATATAAGAATCAACCAATGAATCCATGAATAAGTGGAACAACAAATCGATGTTTCCCTCACTCAGAAAAGAAAGAAAGAAAGAAAGAAAGAAAGAAAGAAAGAAAGAAAGAAAGAAAGAAAAGAAAGAAAATAAGTTAATTAAAAGTGCCTTAAAATAAAGAAATGTATCATCTCATTATCTTTCTAAATCAAATTAAATTGACTTTGAGCATCCAGCTTTCAGGAGGGTGGCTTATATTAAGGGTTTTCTTTCCTAGAATGGGACAAGAATCCCAGGAAGCTAAAAAGGCCAGAAAGTATGAGAAAAGCCCTCTGGGTCTATCTTTGTCACTGTTGAAATGTTCTTTGTCCAACCTGTAAGGCAGCTTATTCCCTCCAATTCAAGCAGGTCACAAAATTTTTTCACCTAGACTTTGATGCCACAGTGTCTGGGGCCTGACTTCTCTGTGTCCAGCACATAGCCACCATCAATCTTGGGCACTGTATGCCAATGGGTACCCAGGAGTTCACTCATAAGCCCCTATCCCCAAACACTCAGTTTTCTCCCCGACTTGGGAAAACTGACTGCCTCCTCCACACTAGAAGACTTTCTTCTCCCAGAGGAACCAGTTTCAGAGTTTAACACAAAGTCCTATTTGCTGAAAGGCCCCTGACTTGGCAGCCTGAAGCGTCCCTTTTGGCATAGAGGATAATCCTGACCCTGGCCTGGTCTCAGCAGGGCTCATCCCTGGGCTAGGGCACCCTTTGCTCAAATAGAGCATGAGGCTAGCACTGCCTATGCAGGTAACTATGACTCTTCCTTCTCTAGACTTTTGTTGTAGACTCACCTGCTGTCTTATCAACACATTCCTCTCTGACTTAACCTTCAGAGTTGCAAAATATTGAAGGAAGGAGTGGTGTAGTAAATGATTAAACAACCTTATTGTTAGTTGGTCACATACATGCAGAATCTAGCGTCAACTCAAAAAGAGCGCACAGGGTTGGGAGTTTAGGATTATCTCTACTCTATTCAGCTAGTCCCTCAGCATCCCTCCTGGCCACCTCTAGCCATTCTTCCCTGGCTAGAAGGGAACATAAGCTACCTGTAGCTCTCCAACCATGCACCCTTTTGTGGCCTCCATAACTTTGCTCAAGCTGATCTCTCTACCTATAATATCCCTGCTTCTACACCCAGTGAGTTCATTTTCTTCATTTAACACTCACATAAATGTCACCTTCTCTAAAACACTGCCAAAATCATCTCCTGAACACTTGATTCATACCTCCACTATCGTGTTACTATCATTAACATTATACATGTTGCCTGACCAGGCGGTGGCGCAGTGGATAGAGCGTCGGACTGGGATGCGGAAGGACCCAGGTTCGAGACTCCGAGGTCGCGCGCGGGCTCATCTGGCTTGAGCAAAGAGCTCGCCAGCTTGGACCCAAGGTCGCTGGCTCCAGCAAGGGGTTACTCGGTCTGCTGAAGGCCCACGGTCAAGGCACATATGAGAAAGCAATCAATGAACAACTAAGAAGTCGCAATGCGCAATGAGAAACTGATGATTGATGCTTCTCATCTCTCTCTGTTCCTGTCTGTCTGTCCCTGTCTATCTCTGCCTCTGTAAAACAACAACAACAACAACAACAACAAAAAAAACATTATACATGTTGTTTCATGACCCCCATATTCACATTAATTAACCCCTCATATTCATAAGTAGTTTCCTCCTTATTAACAGGGGATAAGTTCTAAGATTCCTAGTGGATGTCTGAAACTATGAAAAGTACCAAACCCTATATATAGTATGTTTTTTTCCTAAACATACATACCAGTGATAAAGTTTATGTTTTTTCTTTGGCACATACAAATTGCCAGCATCACTACTGTTGCATTTTGGGTCCTTTATTAAGAAAAATAAGGGTTACTTAAACACAAACACTGCAATATAGTCAATCTGATAATTGAGAAGGCTACTAAGTCACTAATAGGGAGGGGGCAATTCACAGGACAGAATGGGACTGCATGAGATTTCATCACACTACTCAGATCTGTATGCAAGTTAAAACCTATGGTTTGTTTCTGGAATTTTCCACTTAATTTTGGACTGTGGTTGATTGTGGATAACTGGAAGCACAGAAAGTGAAACTGTGTATAAGAGTAGAACTGCTGCACTAGTGAACATCTTTATTTTTTAAAAGATTTTATTATTGGCCCTGGTCAGTTTGCTCAGTGCATAGAACAGGGCGTGCAGACGTCCTTTTTTGATCCCCTGTCAGAGCACGCAAGAGAAGTGACAATCTGCTTCTCTTCCCCTTTCTCCCCACTCCTTTTTCCCCTCCCACCGCCAGTGGCTTGATTGGTTTGAGCATGGTGCCAGGCGCTAAGGATAGCTCAGTTGGTCCAAGCATCAGCCTCAGGTGCTAAAAATAGCTCAATTGATTTGAGCATTGGCCCTAGATGGGCGTTGCCAGGTGAATTCTGGTCGGGGCACATGCAGAAGTCTGTCTCTCTATTTCCCTTCCTTTCACTTAAAAAAAAGAAAAAAGATTGATTTAGAGAGAGGTGAGAAAGCGAGAGAGAGAGAGAGAGAGAGAGAGAGAGAGAGAAAGGAAAGGAGGGAGGAGCAACATGTGGTAGTTGCTTCTCATATGTGCCTTGACCAAGCAAGCCCAGGGTTTTGAACCAGCAACCTCAGCATTCCAGGTTGATGCTTTATCCAGGCATACTGGTGAACTTCATATGGATAGGAATTTGCTTTTAAAAATCTTTGTACCCTGGCTGGCTAACTCAGTTGGTTAGAACATCTTCCTGATATGCCAAGGTTGCAGGTTTAATTCCCTGTCAGGGCATATACAAGAGTCAACTAATGAATGCATAAATAAGTGGAATAACAAGTCAATGTTTCTCTCTCTCTCTCTCTCTCCCCCCCTCTCTTTCTCTTTCTTCCTTCTTCTCTATAAAATCAATAAAAAAGAAAATATCTTTGTATCTTCACCTTCTTTTACAAATCAGGCATACGTTAGATGGATTCCTAGAATTTTAGAACTATTAGGCATTTGGAGGTCATCTAATCCAGTGGTTTTCCAACTCTATTTTAGTTCTGCAGTACCTATTTCAAGTGAAATCTTACAGGGAAACCCACTATATAAATGGGTGAGAGCAGAGAAGCTCTAGGTAAAGCAGGGAGGCATGGTGACAAGAGAGGTCCATGGACTCACCTCCAGAGGTTGAAATAAAAAACCAACAGGTTTTGCCCAAGCCTTCATTTTACTGATGAGGCGAACATAGCTATTTGACATTTCTATTTCACATAATTCTACTCCACCCAACATTTTAAGAACGTTGTTGCTTTATTCTCTCCAGTCTTTTAGAATTATCACAGGCTCACAAGAAGCATCAATGACCCGATTTTAAAGCATTTGTGGGAAAAGTGATTTCCTTTGCCATGTAATATACATCCTATTAACCAATTATAGGCAAGTTATTCCTGTGTCAGGGTTGCAGAAACATGCTTTCTTTTCTGTTGCTTTAAAATAAAATTTCTCTTATAATATTGTGTGGGTATTTATGAAATTAACCAGCTTGCAATGGTGCCGCTAGCTCTACCAGTGTTCCTCAGTGAGCAGTTTTGAGCTGCAAAAAGACTCTTCCAGGCTGAATATCCTCAGGAAGTATTTGTAGTCTCTTATTACAACGTCCAGTTTGGTTTTGTTGTTTTTAAGTAATCCAGGAAGTTGATCAAAGCACTCTCTTCTTTTGAAAGCCACAGTGCGTTGAGATGCAACTGCTTTTGAGGATGGAGGCATTTGCTTATACTTATCAGGTCTCCTACTTTTAAATTATGTATAAGGGGAGACACACACACACACACACAAATGATAAAGTAAGCCATTGGAAATTCTCAGGATCAAATCACAATTGCCTTGAGGAGTAAGTGCACATTGTGAATTCCTGCTGAGGGGATAATGTCAATTCTATCACAACTCTTTGACCTTCACCCTTCCTGTCCTTGGTTGCCATCCCCATCTGGAATCATCCCTATCTCTTGCATGGATCATGGATCGCTGTTGCATCCTAACAAATTTCTCTGTCTTTAGTTTCAACCCCTCCAACCCATCTTTTGAGCTGCAGCTAAAGTGGGCTTTTGCAAATGAATCTATATCCTTGGGAAGAGATTGTCGACATAAGAAACATCCAAACCATAGAGAATTTTTAAGAGTTTATTTGCATCAAACTGACGACAATGACCAGGAAACAAAATCTCAAGGGGCTGAGAAAACGGTCTGGGGAATGGCAGTTTTGTCGTTTATTTTATACATTACAATCAACGGAAGAGGCACAAGGAAATTCATTGGTGGTAGGTTAGGGGGGAGAAATCCAAGTGAGGAAATCTCTGAAATGGGATGATGAAGAAACAAATACTTCCTTTACATTGGTGGGGACAGGATAGTTAACAGTTAGCATTTATAGCACATAGAGATGGTAGGTGGGGAACAAGATAACAATGAGAGGCTCTATGGTCTGTGCGCCGGTGGGAGATTGTGCCCTGTGGGGTCTGGAATAAAGGGGATTACTCTGTCATTCCAATGGTGTGTTATCTAGAAGCAAAAAAGACAATAGACAGTATCAGTTAAGGTAAGGACTGACCTTTGTCAAGGAAGATCCTGGCCTAGGTCATGACTACTAGCCATGACTCACTTTTAGTTAAGAAGTTTTTATTTTTTTGTTTTCTTTTTTATTTATTGATTAGAGAGAGAGAGAGAGAGAGAGAGAGAGAGAGAAAGAGAGAGATTTTGTTGTTCCACTTTATGCATTCATTAGTTGATTCCTATGACCTGACCAATGGTCGAACCCACAACCTTGACCTATTGGGATGATGCTCTAACCAACTGAGCTACCCAGCCAGCGCCTAGTTAAGAAGTTTTCATTTTAGACCATCCTATGTGGTTACATTAGGATTCTAAGTTTGTAAAGCCTATATCATGCAGTTTTCCTCTGAGCTTGTCAGGTTTAGTATGTGGCACCTTCTTCATCCACAAAGTGGCAACTAAAAGGGGCTTCTGGGATGTTGATCTTGTTCTGTTTCTTGGTTAAATCCTTGGTTACATAGATGTGTTCACTTTAGGAAAATCCACTAAGCTGTACACTTACGATTTGTGTGCTTTTCTGTCTTTGTGTATTACTCTACCATAGCTGGTTTATTTGTCCTGTTAGACAGTGCTCCAGGGACACTTATTTCACCATCTTTGTATCCCAGTATTTAGCACACAGTGGTTATTCTACAAATTCTTGTTGAATGTAATAGCAATAAGTGATTAAGTAAATGAATAAATGGAATTAAAGATTCAGATAGATGATTAGATATACAAGAATGGAATTATGAACATTTGGGGATGGAAGACAAAGAGCATGTGTTTGTCCTGAAGGTAGGAAGGTTGTTTAGAAGTATGGTGTTCAGCCCTGGCTGGTTGGCTCAGTGGTAGAGCAATGGCCTGGTGTGTGGATGTCCCAGGTTCAATTTCAGTTAGGGCACAGAGGAGAAGTGTCCATCTACTTTTCCACCCCTCTTGCTTCTCTCTCTCTCTCTCTCTCTTTTTTTCTCTCTCTCTCCTTCTCTCTCTCTCTTCTCCTCCCCTTCTCCAGCCATGGCTCAATTGGAGTGAGTTGGCCCTGGGCACTGAGGATGGCTCCACGGCCTCTGCCTCAGGTGCTAAAAAAAATTGGCTCTGGTTACAATGGAGCAAGGGTCCCAGATGAGCAGAGCATCGCCTCCTAATGGGCTTGCCGGGTGGATCCCTGTAGGGGCGCATGCAGGAGTTTGTCTCCGCCTCCTCTCCTCTCACTAACTAAAAAATAAATAAATAAAAGAAGTATGGTGTTCAGGCAAGACAAAGAGCAGAGTGAAATGAGGTGCTTATGAAGCACCTGTCAGCACAGCTACGATGAAATCACCATGCCCAGCCCACTTCCAAGTCAGCTGCTCTTTCTGACTTCGCTAGTTTGGTGTTGAAAGGCCCGGTAAAGAGTCTGGAGGCTTTGACTAGAAATAAATGATAAAGATTTATTTAAGGATTTTAGGCTTTGTCAATTGGAAACACAACTAGGCAGAGTGTTCTGAAGAAGAAGAAAAAAGAAAAGTTAAGAGTTCTTATTAAAAAAGTGCCTTCTTGAGGATAATTAGACCTGCACTGAACCCTAGGATTGGTCTGGGACAGTTATCAGACAGATGTCAGACAGTCTGTATGCTAGATGCCGGGTGGTGTGGAGGATGGGCTGCAGGAGGTCTGGTCATGTCCAGTGGTTTGGATAATGGACATCAGGTAGTCTGGGTATGGAAGTCCTTCAGGGGATAATCAGAGGGTTATCTGGAGCTCTGGGATATGTTCAGGCCTCCATGCAGGTCTTGAAAGTTCAAAAGTTTAAGTTCCCAGGCTAGTTAAAGCAACAATAGAATAATTTCCTCATGCCTCAGCCTGCTTGACTTGACTAATTTAGCAGTGTGACTATGGTGTCTCCATTTTTTTTTTTTAATATTTTATTTATTGATTTTTAGAGAGAGAGAAGGGGGAGGAGCAGGAAGCATCAACTCCCATATGTGCCTTGACCAGGCAAGCCCAAGGTTTCGAACCGGGAACCTCAGTGTTCCAGGTCGGTGCTTTATCCCACTGCGCCACCACAGGTCAGGCTCCATTTTGTTTTTTACTCTTTCCCCAGGTTTCAGGGGCTGCCATCCTCCCAGTCATAAAAACATCAAAATACTTCCTTTCTTCTGTCTTAAAATTTTTTTTTAATTGATTTTAAAGAGAGAGCAAGATAGAAAGAAACATTTATTTGTTGTTCCACTTATCTATGCATTATTTATTGGTTGACTATTTTGTGCTTTGACCAGGGATTAAACCTGAAATCTTGGTGTATCAGGGCAGTGCTCTAACCAACTGAGCTACTCAGCTAGGGCCTCTTTTCTCTCTTTTTTTGTCCCCTCCACATTCAGTTTGCTGCTAAATTAAATGTTTCTGAAATCAATCCTCTTTCTATTCCCATTGCTGGCCCCTCTGTTAAGACTATCATGGCTTTTTAGTCTAATAGCTCCTAACTGGTCCCCCAATTAGGACTTTTTAGGAAATGGGGCCAATAATGGAAACATACCAATTTTTTAAAAAGAAAAAAGGCTAGAAGAGAATATTCATTGAGAGATTACAGAGATGACCTATGAAACCTCAAAAAATAAAAAAAAATTTAAAAAAAGCTAGAGTCAGAGACAAAAAAAGTCACCAAGGCTCTTTTGGTGCCTTATTCTGTGCACTTGTTGGTAACTTTAGGCTGCACATCTTTCTCCTGTTCCTCAGACCTACTGGTGGAAATCATGCCTATTGACCCACAGACAAAGTTTTACATCTGCATTCAAGCCACCAGACCTACAGGGACTAGAATCTCCCAGATTCAATTCCAAATTCCCATGCAAAAGACTGACTGGCCCAGCCAGGTCAAGCCCCACCCTTTGACCACTCAATTGTGTTCTGAAGACAAGGTATTGTGCCAAACACTGTCCATGATGGAGCACTGTTATGTGTAAGGGGCACAACCATTCCCATAGAAGAGTAGCTAGACAAGTAACCCAAGGATTACCTTTGGCCTTGAATCTGCTCTACAAGCCACCATAGGGTTCTTCTTCCCAGAGGATAGCTGTGATCAAGTTACTTTCACTTAGCAACTTGGACCTCAGCTGTAGTCACCTAATCTGTCATCATGCCCCAGGGAAACCTATAATTGTCCTTTAGTAAGACTGAGTGAGATGGTAACCAAAAGGGGCTCTCTGGGATGCTGGTCTTGTTCTGTTTCTTGATTTAGGATCTTGATTACATGTATGTGTATGTAAGTATATATAGGCAGATAGGTATAAGTCGGTATTAAAGGCCTGGCCATTGCCACCTGACTCAGGACAGCACTGCCAGGCACCACTTCCTGCAGAATTCCCCACCCGGTTGACTTAGGCTTTGTTTTGTTTTTTTTTTGTTTTTTTTTTTGTTTTTTGTTTTTTTTTTCTGAAGCTGGAAACAGGGAGAGACAGTCAGACAGACTCCCGCATGCGCCCGACCGGGATCCACCCGGCACGCCCACCAGGGGGCGACGCTCTGCCCACCAGGGGGTGATGCTCTGCCCATCCTGGGCGTCGCCATGTTGCGACCCTCCTGGGTGTCGCCATGTTGCGACCAGAGCCACTCTAGCGCCTGGGGCAGAGGCCACAGAGCCATCCTCAGCGCCCTGGCCATCTTTGCTCCAATGGAGCCTTGGCTGCGGGAGGGGAAGAGAGAGACAGAGAGGAAGGTGCGGCGGAGGGGTGGAGAAGCAAATGGGCGCTTCTCCTATGTGCCCTGGCCGGGAATCAAAACCGGGTCCTCCGCACGCTAGGCCGACGCTCTACCGCTGAGCCAACCGGCCAGGGCGACTTAGGCTTTGTTAAGCCTGCATTGTAATTCCACTTCTTCTTCTGTCCAGTCCTGCTTCCTGTCCCTTCCTTTCTTTCCTTTCATAGATGTTGATCTCTAATATACCCAGTCTCGGTGTCTTATTCCAGAGAAGCCAATCTGGGGTAATTGCATATCCTTCTGCCCACCTAGATTTCTGGTCTCCCCATCTCTTCCTGCCTCAATCCATCCTACCTTTCAGATGCCACTTCTTTTGTTTTTATTTACTTTTTAAATTGATTTTTAGAGAAACACTGATTTTTTATTTTACTTATTTATGCATTCATTGATTGATTCTTATGCCCTGACTGGATATTGAACCCTCAACCTTGGCATGTCAGGACAATGCTCTAACCAACTGAGCTACTTGGTTCCTGGATGCCGCCTCTTTTAAGAAGCCTTTCCTAGTTGCACCAATCAGATGTACTCTCTCCATGTGGTAATTTCTATCATCACCTTAGATTGTGTGCCTCTTTTATTGAGTGTGCCTCATTGTCCCCAATATTATAACTATTTGGGGAGCCTTTCTATTGCCCTGCCCAATACGCAATAATCAGTAATTTCATGCATTGCAAGGCCTATTTTTGCTTTTTTAAAAATTCTCTCCAATGTTCTGCCTAGTACACAGTCAATCCTCGCTGAATGATTATTCATGTTCCCAAATCCTCAGGAGAATCAGGCAGTAAGTAAATGAATAAAAATGACTGAAGCTCTTAAACTTGTTTTTTCTTGAACAAGACAGGCTACAAGTAAATTTTAAAATAGCATATGTTTGCAAAATTATTTAGTCTTCTCTGCTAGCCTATAACCTCCTAAACAACAGGGAATGTACATTATTAATGTATTCATATCCCTCCTAAGTACAGTTATGGGAGTGTGCAAGATAGGGTTAAACCCACCCACCAGATCTGCAGCCCACTAGGCCTGGGGTCACATCCTGACTCTATCACTTCCTGCATGATCTTGAGCAAGTCATTTCACTCTTTTATCCTTTAGTTTTCTAATTGTCAAGTGGGACTAATATCTGCCTCATGGGTTGTTAAGGGATTAAATGTGATGACTCATATAAAGTATACTGTCTGGGTCAGGTAAGTGTATGATTCAAATTAGCTAATTTTATTTATTATTAATGGTGTTCTATAATGTTTTACTAAATAAATAAATACAAAGAAAGAAGAAGGAAGAAAATAACTTGGAGAAAATCTACTTAGACATTTGCTAAAGTAGAGACCAGGATTTTAAAGCTGAGATGCCAAGTCACATAAATTTCATAACGATCTCATCCTGCTTATAAATGAGAAGGGACTGAATGTTTGCTCATAGAAGGTACTCAATAAATGGAACGGTTCCAGAGGCGGAAATGGGAGAGGAGATAAAAGAAATAGATCTTAGACTAGGGCAACTGTTCTCAAGCCATTTGGTCTTAGGATCTCTTTACCCTCTTAAAAATTATTGAGGATCCTAAGAACTTTTGTTTATGCGGGCTAAATCTGTTGATATCTATAGCATTAAAAATTAAAACTAAGAATATTTAAATATTTTTTAAAGATTTTATTTATTTATTTTAGAGAGGAGAGAGAGAGAGAGAGAGAAAGAGAAAAGAGGAGGAGCAGGAAGCATCAACTCCCATATGTGCCTTGACCAGGTAAGCCCAGAGTTTTGAACTGGTGACCTCAGCATTTCCAGGTCAATGCCCTATCCACTGCGCCACCACAGGTCAGACTGTTATCATTATTTTTAAAAGAATAAAAATATTGCCTGACCTGTGGTGGAACAGTGGATAAGGTTTTGACCTGGAACGCTGAGGTGGCTGTTTTGAAGCCCCAGGCTTACCTGGTCAAGGCACATACAAAGACTTGTTTCCCTCTCCTTCCTCTCCAACCCTCACCTTTCTCTCTCTCTATGTATTTATGAAATCAATACATAAAATCTTTAAAAATAACAATAACAGGCCCTGGCCGGTTAGCTCAGTGGTAGAGCGTCAGCCTGGCGTGCGGGAGTCCCGGGTTCGATTCCCGGCCAGGGCACACAGGAGAAGCGCCCATCTGCTTCTCCACCCCTCCCCCTCTCCTTCCTCTCTGTCTCTCTCTTCCCCTCTCACAGCCAAGGCTCCATTGGAGCAAAGTTTGCCCAGGCACTGAGGATGGCTCTGTGGCCTCTGCCTCAGGTGCTAGAATGCTCTGATTGCGGCAGAGTGACGCCCCAGATGGGCAGAGCATCGCCCCCTGGTGGGCATGCCGGGTGGATCCCGGTCGGGCGCATGTGGGAGTCTGTCTGACTGCCTCCCTATTTCCCACTTCAGAAAAATACAAAAAACAAAAACAAAAACAAAAAACCCCAATAACAAATTCATTCAATTTTAACATTAAATACCATAGTTTATGAAAAATAATTGTTTTCCACACTTTTTTATGCATTCCTTGCTTGATTCTTCTATGTGCCTTGACCATGGATCGAACCTGCAACCTTGACATACTGGGACATGCTCTAACCAGTTGAGTTACCTGGCCACGGCATAATATCTTAAAGGTTAGTTGCAACGTGGGCTATGAAGCCACATCCATGAACTTTTCCCACACTGTTAACAGTAAAATCCATGTATTTTGAATGGATCATTTTACTCATATATGATTTTGTAAGATTATGCTTTGGTCTTTTGGAAAATATTGGCTCACTGAGTTATACAGATCTTTCCAATGCTAATATAGTTCACTATATGGCATTTTAAAAATCACATTTAATATTACCACTAATCACACCAAAAAAGCCTAAGTATTGCAAAACTGTCAAGTCCCGAGTAGAAAATAATTTTCCAAAATTCTAGTTTTTAATTAAAAACTTGAATTTTATCATTAGCAACAAATATAGTCAGTTGTTTTTCTTGCTGTGAGAGGCTCACTGTAGTTTTATTTGCTGAATACCTAAACCACACTTTGTCAATCTTCAGTTATTTCAAGTAAAAATGATATTTTAGGAAAAAAGTGGGGAATTCAGTTTGTAACTCAAAACAAATGCACAAATGCTTTTCCTCAAGACAACCATTGATCTTCAGTATTTAAAAGAAATGCCTTCCTCATACTTTACATTTTCATCATATATGATAGTATTAAAAAGACATGTATTCATGGATCATGATTTAATAAAATTAATACTTGTATTGATTCATGAAGGACTTTCTAAGAGAATCTGTTTCAAAAAACCTGAGAGTGCATAGTGGTAAAGAATGCAATGACTACCTTACTAAATCAAAATATTTCATCTCATGGTTCTTACTCTGTTTCAATGTTTTAAATTTTAAGCATAAATAGAAACTGCACAGGGATCATACAGAAAGACAAAATTGAATTAACTCAAGTTGTTATAATCATGTGCTATCATTGTTTATTGCAAATATACTGTTTAAATGCAAGAAGAGGTAGTACCACAAGGGTTGGAGGCATGAATTGGATTCAAAGTGGGCTCAAGATAGATTTTGAACTAAATGGATGTAGCTGGGTCTGCTTGTGTGTTTGATATGGACAACTGTAGAACTAGGGTTTCTCTGAATTAAATTCCATGTAGAGTACAATGTTAATTAAAAGATATGCAATCATGCCAATTTTAAGCATTTGTTTATTTATAATTAAAACCCAACAAACTATTTCAATTGTTTAGAACTTAGACCAACAAAACATTTTTTTTCAGAGAGAATTATACTATTACTGACATTGTTTAGAACTGCCATCACACTGTTGTAATAAAAAGCAAAGGAATTCTTAAAAATTTTTATTTTTGTTTTTAAGTCCCCAGAGATAATCCACACCTTTATTACCTACACCTAATAGGGACTGCTCCCAGCACTGGTTGTTGGTATATCACAGGTTTTTTTGTTTGTTTGTTTTTTTCTTTTCGTATTATTCTGAAGTGAGAAGCAGGGAGGCAGAGAAACAGACTCCAGCATGTGCACGACAGGGATCCACCTGGCATGCTCACTAGGGGGCGATGCTTTGCCCATCTGGGGCATTGCTCAGTTGTAACTGGAGCTATTCTAGTGCCTGAGGCAGAGGCCATGGAGCCATCCTCAGCACCCGGCCAACTTTGCTCTAGTGGAGCCTTGGCTGTGGGAAGGAAAGAGAGAGAGAGAGAGAGAGAAGAAAAGGGGAATGGTAGAGAAGCAGATGGGCACTTCTCCTGTGTGCCCTGACTGGGAACCAAGGACATCGACATGCCAGTCCAATGCTCTACCACTGAGCCAACTGGCCAGAGCTATCACTCTTTTGTTTTTTTAAGTTTTTATTTACTAATTTTAGAGAGGCAGAGAAAGGAAGAGAAAGAGAGAGAGAGAGAGAGAGAGAGAGAATGTTCCACTTATTTATGCATTCATTGGTTGATTTTTGTTTCCTGACCGAGGATTGAACCTGCAATCTTGGCCTACTGGGATAATGCATTCTAACCAACTGAGATACCTGGCCAGGGTGGTACATCATTTTTTTTAAGAGACCTTGAAGGTCTGTGACCTGCCTACAATCATTTACCCTTTACCTCTTTTTTCTCTATTATTATGTACTTTTGGTCACAGATGCATTTGGGAAGAGGTAACACTTCCTTCTCCATAACACTGGGGAACAAAATTTTTGTTGCATCCACAAAAACACTTGTTCTTACCTAATTCGAGTGTGCTGATCTCAAATCTGACATTAGTTTTTCTCTGTAAGCTACAGTTGTTTTGCAATTAAAAATTTTAGGTTTTCATCTTATTGTAAAATTTTCAACATTTAGTTTAACATAATGAAGTAGAATGTCTTCCTGGGCATCATGTTTGTGAAAATATAATAATTTATATAGTGCAGTAAATACACTAATACACTAAAAGATATGATTGCATCAGAATTTGTTACAATTTTGAAATAGAACATATTAAAACACTTATTTTAATCATAAAATTTGCACAAAACTTATTTAAAGTCTATTCAGGCAAAAATTTGCATTTATAGCTCTTGCATTTGTGTACTTGTTGAGGACAATCTCATTTGATGCTCCAGCAGTAGTCTGCTCATCACTAACAGCTCCAAGATTTTCGGGAAACTTATCAAGGTGACTGTTCAGGAAGTGAATCTTAATGCTCATGTTACATCCAATGTCGCAGAAAGCCAACAGCATCCTTTGAACCAGAAGTTCATAGTTTTCTGCTTTTTGTTGCCAAGGAAGTTCTTTGTAACTGCCACAAAAGACTGCCATGCTGCTTTCTCCTCCTTATTCATCTTCCTGGCAAATTCTTCATCACGTATGAGGGTTTAAATTTGAGGTCCATCAATTACACCTGCTTTTATCTTCTTGAAAGACAAGGTAGGAAAAGCAGAAATAATATGTCGAAAGCATTCACTTTCTCTATTCCAAGCCTGAACAAACTGCTTCATTAAGACAGGTTTGATGTGAAGTGGGGGAAAATGATCCCATTTCTATTAACTACAGGTTCATTCACAATATTTTGCATTCCTACATCCAGAGCTTCACGTTTCAGCCACTCCTTCTGTGTCCAGTGTTTCTCCTGAGCTTGGCTGTCCCACAAACACAGAAAGCAAGGATACTTCGTGAAACCTCTCTGTTGTCCTAGCAGGAAATTTACCATTTTAAGATCCACACAAATGATCCAGTTATGTTCCTCATACTTCAGAAAGTCGAGGACAATTTTTATGTCATTCTTACTAAGTCATTCAATTCGGCTGGCTAAACTGATGAGGGGTTAATGACTGCTTGGCATCAGAAGACCCTTCAGATTCTACAAACATTTCCTCATGCATCTTATCAAAATACACTTGATCACCATGTTCACTTTCTTCATCCTTAGAAGAAATAAAACCATTGAAAACTGGAACCGGGAGTGTTTTAGAGTGTGGGATAGATCGTGTTGCTGAAGGAATATTAGGATATGCGATCATATGCCGTTTTTTCTTGCCGATGCCATTTGTATGGATCAGACAGAAATAACAGTCACTGCTGTGGTCCTTAGGTTCACGCCAAACCATGGGAATACCAAAAGGCATTCCTTTGTGTTTTCCTTTTGTCCAGTCACGAAGCATTTCCTCACAATTATGACACACAATATGAGGAGCCCAATTCTTGTCTTGATCACCAAGGGGAACTTGAAAATAAGCAATATATGCACGTGTCACAAATGATGAAATATTGCGCCTTTGAAGTTGAAGTGTGTAAGAGCCACATATATAATAGAAGGTGTCAGGACTATTCTTACATTTACACCTGCTCAAAGAAGCCATGATTCAATCTTAAAACAAAATAAGAGAGTGTTTTTATCAGATAATAATTTTTTACATTTAAAAACAACTACAATTATGTAAAAGTGATGTTTGTAAAACATTAATTGCCTTGTGGTTATGTTCAATCCAAGAGTCGTTGCCCTTTAACACCAATTTAGAAACCAATGCATGCCATTAACTGTAACAAAAATAAATTAAAATTGCATAAAAATTAGAGCATGCACCAAAAAATGGATTTCATATTTGGAATCAGCGGTGCAGAAATATATAGAAACAGTTCTAAAACCTCTTGCAATAGAAAATGAAAAATATTGTTCCCTAGTGATTTGTCAATTCTGATTTGTACAATACATGATTTTCACATTATAACATTTCTGAGACCCCTATTAAAATCCATGGCATCTTATAATTACCATTGCTACAGAGCAATCATAGTGCTGTTGGTCATGTGTAAACTTGGTTATTGTTTGGTGTGACCAAACTGCTGTAAACTCTCAATGTTCCTGTTGACAAACCATTCAAGAACCATTTGAGGAAGGAACATGAGTTTTGCCTGTTGTTTGAAAACCTATGTTGACACTTTCTGGTAAGATCAGTTACCAGAATGGGAGGCAGGGGCTTGGAGGAAAATTCCAGTGATAAACAGGGAGCACAGTGACCGGGCTGAGACCCAAATGCTCTTGGCAGCAGAGAGGACAATATTGTGTGGTACACACAGACATCAATTACTTTCGATTGAAAAGTGATTTAAGAGAGTTGGCCTTGGATATTTTAGAATTACATTGGCCAATTGATTTGTCTAAATTTCCTTCTTTATCTCTAAGAGATATGTAATAAAAGCAAATGTCTAAATGAGTCTGAGAGAGCTCTTTCAATAAGTATAAAATTAAAAGTATGAGTGATAAGAAAGTATTGTGTCATAGTTTATTTGGCAGCATTTTTTTTTTTTCATTCTTAGTCACACATAAAATGAAGACGTATCTTATAATGGTTTCATAGATTGAGTGACTTAAAGTGGTAGTATTTGGGTTTAGTATATCTGGAGATTTTGAAACACTGTCCTTATGAATGAAATGAACTTAATTTATTTGTTCTTTGTTTCTTTTTTTATTGTTTTCTTCCTGATTCAAACATATGTATATGTTATCATGAAAGATAAAAAAAATAAAAGAGAAAATCCCCCCTAAGCCCATATACTATAATATATTTTAAATATATCAATATTTAAGTATTTGATACTTTTATAAGAATATATGTAATGTATATGTAAATTATGAAGCATAAAACCAATAATCATGAACCCATCTCCCACCTCAAGAACTAGTATAACTTTCTTTCTTTCTTTTTTTTTTTTTTTTGTATTTTTCTGAAGCTGGAAACGGGGAGAGACAGTCAGACAGACTCCCACATGCACCCGACCGGGATCCACTCGGCACGCCCACCAGGGGTGATGCTCTGCCCACCAGGGGGTGATGCTCTGCCCCTCCTGGGCGTCGCTCTGCGCTACCAGAGCCACTCCAGCGCCTGGGGCAGAGGCCAAGGAGCCATCCCCAGCGCCCAGGCCATCTTTGCTCCAATGGAGCCTTGGCTCTGGGAGGGGAAGAGAGAGACAGAGAGGAAGGGGGGGGGTAGAGAAGCAAATGGGCGCTTCTCTTATGTGCCCTGGCCGGGAATCGAACCCGGGTCCCCCGCACGCCAGGCCGACGCTCTACCGCTGAGCCAACGGGCCAGGGCCAGTATAACTTTCTTATAGATTACATTTCTTATATATTCTTTCCTGAGCACATTCCCCAGCCTCCCTACTGAGGAAGCTGATTTTTTGTTGTTGTTATTTCTCTTGCTTTCAGTATAATATTAATATATATATATATATATATATATATATATATATATATATATATATATATCAGAGTTTCTCAACCTTGACACCACTGACACATTGGCCTAGATAATTATTCGTTGTAGGGGCCTGTCCACTGCTTTGTAGTCTCACGTAAGAGTCTGAGACATGGTAGCTTCACAGTAAATATTTTCTCTTTGTAGTTAATACAGTGATTTGCACATCAAAGTGCTTAATAATATTTGTTGAATGAATGAATGAATAACCTAAGTTTTACTCTTCTGGGGGATTTTAGTAGGGCAGGTGCTTCCCTACCTCATCACTATTGGCTTGGTTCTTTTTCTTAACCTTTGAATTCCAACTGGATCTGAACTAAATAGTGCCCTCTCCCCGCAGCTCTTCTGTCTGGGAGAAGTCACAGCAATCAGAAGAGTACTTGACCAATCCAAAAAAGTAGCTTCTAGGCAGCTCCAACTGAGTGTCAAAGGCCAGAATCTGCTGATTATTAGGAGAATTCCCAAGTTCTGGGTTACATAAATATCTTTGATACTTAAACATTGGCATGAGTATATCATGATTTTTTTTTTAACATCACACAGTACGAACTGGAAGTGTCTAAATTTGGCTTTGGCCAGCCAATTTATAGCCTCCATTTAGAGCCAGCCACCCTAGGTCTGCTTTCATGGAATCGATGTAATCGTAGAGGCAATAGCCCTTGGTTGAGAATAAGACCCTCACACAGGGCTCCTAAACCTACCCTTTCCACTAGAGTTTCTCTGGGCTAAAAACTGAGGGAGGGCCTGACCTGTGGTGGCGCAGTGGATAAAGTGTCGACCTGGAAATGCTGAGGTTGCCGGTTCGAAACCCTGGGCTTGCCTGGTCAAGGCACATATGGGAGTTGATGCTTCCTGCTCCTCCCCCCTTCTCTCTCTCTATCTCTCCTCTCTCTGTCTCTCCCTCTCCTCTCTAAAATGAATAAATAATAAAAAAAAAATTAAAAAAAAAAAAAAAAGAACCAATTATTAAAAAAAAAAAAAAAACTGAGGGAGGGAGAAGAGAACCAATATTTGTAGATGTACCCCAGCAAAATACATCTCCTTCAATTCCTACAGCAGCCTTGCAAGGTAGATGTTATCATCCTCATATTGACAGAAATAGAAGATCTAAGACATTCTATCACTTGTTAGAGTTCCATTTTGCTACAAACTTGTGGGATTAGGGTTTGAGCTCAAGATTGACTAGATTATAAAACAGTGACTTATTCCTCTCAGAATCTTCCAAACACAGGCCTGAGCACGAAATCCATGCTCAATAAGCATTGCTGATTGACGATCAATTGACTAAGTCAAGGCACGCTTGTGCCTCTATCTTCTCAACACTTAAACAAGAATTTGAAATTCAGTTTGTCTATACCAGAAAGACACACCTTGGTACCAAACAAGAAAAACACCACACATGAACAAATAAATTAAGTGATCTGAGTTGAATTGGTATCTAAAAGATTTAAATGGATAGAGCTGTGATTACCTACCAGCTTCTCATGAGCTTTTCCCATTTTCTCTGTTCCTCATCCACAGAAAAAGAACACATTCACATTAAAAAAAAAGGCTCCAGGCCTGACCTGTGGTGGTGCAGTGGATAAAGCGTCGACCTGGAAATGCTGAGGTCGCCAGTTTGAAACCCTGGGCTTGCCTGGTCAAGGTACATATGGGAGTTGATGCTTCCAGCTCCTCCTCTATCCTCTCTCTCCTCTCTCTCCTCTCTAAAAATGAATAAATAAAAAAATAAACTTTAAAAAAAAAAAAAAAAAAGGCTCCAGTTTTTGTTTCAAAAGTATATCCTGAATGGGATTCCAAATACTATAAACTTCAGTTAGTATAAGTGGCTGGTGCTGATGACAATGATACCTTTAACTATGTACAGTGATTACTATCTCAATGTCAGTATTTCACAATATGAAGCTCAAGTTATAGACTTAATCCAATGAAAAAATATGAGAGGTATTTGTAGTCAAAATACTTGTTGAAAGACTCCTCACCTATAGAAATATACAGAATAGCTCCAGGGAAGTATATCGTGATTTTCCTAAAAAATTGGCAAGAAGCTGGTAGGAGTCACTACAAAGCTGGCAACATGGAAGAATATTTTCTCCTCATGGTAGCACCCAGCCAGCTTTTGACAGCCTTGTGCCAACTTTCCAGAGCTGCAAATGGCTTGGGGTGATTTTATCTTGTCTTTATTATCCAAATTCACAACCTATAGAAGAAATAAAAGAAGCAACACAACGGATGAAATGTGAAGCAATAGCAATGAGCCATGACCAATTTAATTAAAAAAAATTTTTTTTTTTTTTATTTATTCATTTTAGAGAGGAGAGAGACAGAGAGGGGGGGGAGGAGCTGGAAGCATCCACTCCCATATGTACCTTGACCAGGCAAGCCCAGGGTTTCAAACCGGTGACCTCAGCATTTCCAGGTCAACACTTTATCCACTGTGCCACCACAGGTCATGAGCCATGACCAATTTAAGATGAAGTTCACAATGTATAACCAAGCAACAGACTTCCTCCAAATTCAAGCTATAGGTACTAGAGTAGACAAGCTCCTAAAGAAAGTAATGGCATTAGAAAAATACAAGGACCCTGGTGGAGTAGCTTAGTTGATGAGAGTGTCATCCCAAAACATTCAGGTTGTGGTTCAGTCCCCAGTCAGGGCACATATAGGAATCAACCAGTAAATGCATAAATAAGTGGAACAACAAATCAATGTTTCTCTCTCTCTCCCTCCCTCTCTTTCTAAAGAATAAATAAAATTTTAGAAATACAAGGAAAAAAGGTAAAATATCCTTTTGATTCCAAGTGGGCCAGACAGGTAGAGATTCTTTATTCTCCCTCTTGGGAGGCTTAAAATAGAAGTCATGGATGATAAAAAAAAAAAAAAAATTTCCATATAACTCATTGCACTGAAATATTATTTATAGTGATATCACACAAATATTAAAATATCATGAGACTGGCCATAATTTATTCATGCATCCATTTATGAAATATGTTTCAACACCCATTGTGCTATATTTCAGTCCTCAAATCAGTCACAGTCCAGGGAGGGGGCTCAGTCATGAAGACAAAATGTTAATTTATGAAACAGAAAGGTAAGACACAGAGGAAGGAACACACTGACTTCTCTGTTGAGAAGGAAAACTGGGGAAGCATCTGAGAATCTCAGGCTGGGGCAGGGAATTCCCTATCATAGATATTGATAGTTGGGCCCCCAAACCAGAACTTTGAACCAAGTCTAGGATCTATGCAGAAAGCTAAAGTCTAAAACCAGAATGAAAGTCCTCAGCTACACAAGATGAAGGGCTCGGGGCAACTCTCAGTGCTGAAGCTCGGAACCCCAAATCTGGGGAACCAGGGAGGCCAGATTGACCAAAATCACCTGAGTATCCTCTACTGTTACTACACTCCTGTCTCTCCTCTGTGACCCCCTCCCCCAATCGAGCAACTGATGAATACAGGAATCTACCAAAACTTCCAAACTGCCCTTTTGCTGTTCTGCTTGGCTATCTGACCCCACCCTTACTGGACTATCACCCCTGAAGCAGAAAAGTTCTAGGAAGCTGGTCAGCCACCCCGAGGAGAAGCGTTCCAAGAAGCCAATATCATAAAACTACAGAAGGGAGCATACCAGAATTGCTGACGCAACACACACTTGCTCAAAGCTCTCCGTTAACCCTATAAAAAATTTGCCTCAGAATCTGTTTGGGTGCACTTCTCCTGGAGTGGTGCCCCAGCAGGTCTTTCTCCTCTAATAAAGCCTGCACACCTGGTATTCAAGTGCCGTCTCATTCTTCCAGCAACCAGTAGGTTAAGATGGCCCACCAGGAGCTTTCAAAACTGAGTTGCATGCTAGGTCTGCTTCTGTTTTGATTGCTTTTACATACCTGTCAGTGGTGTGTGGTGTGAGTGGATCAGCCAAGTTTAAGGATTGAGGATGTGATGAAGGGAGTATCTTGCTCTTTGGGGGGGAGGGGGGAGTTTCCTTAGAGACATTGGTAAATAGGCAGATGTGGGCTGGTGGAAACGGTGGGAGGTGAGTGTGTAAAGGCAGTAAGTGTGTGAGGGGCTGGGCTGTTGGCTAGATGGACCATGACTATCAATGAGCCAGGGCCAGTGGGCTTGAACGGTGTGGGGGAGCCTCAGCTGCAGGTCTAGGGCTTAGACTTTATCTCAGGGGTCCCCAAACTATGGCCCACGGGCCTAATGCGGCCCCCTTAGGCCATTTATCCGGCCCCCGCCGCACTTCTGGAAGGGTACCTCTTTCATTGGTGGTCAGTGAGAGGAGCATAGTTCCCATTGAAATATTGGTCAGTTTGTTGATTTAAATTTACTTGTTCTTTATTTTAAATATTGTATTTGTTCCCGTTTTGTTTTTTTACTTTAAAATAAGATATGTGCAGTGTGCATAGGAATTTGTTCATAGTTTTTTTTTATAGTCCGGCCTTCCAATGGTCTGAGGGACAGTGAACTGGCCCCCTGTGTAAAAAGTTTGGGGACCCTTGCTTTATCTTGTAGACAAAGAGGAGAGCAAGGCTTTAAGAAGGAGTGGTTCTGAACCCTTGGGTTCCCAGGAGCTCTCATTGCCTTATGCCTGAATGCTGGCCATCATCATGCTCTTTTCTGTGTCCCCTAGAACGAGCACAAGGAAAGAGAAGCAAGTTGTTTGCGGCTGTGTCACTACTTCTGGTCTTGAACATCTGCAGATGTTCAAGTCACAAGGAAGCTTTGCAGGAGAGAGGGCACAGAGGGGTGCAGACGCCAGCAGTAGCTAGGGACCACACCAACCGGCCTCAGGAGGGTAAACAGTTCCTTTGTCCCAAGTCCTAGGATACAGCCATTTCTCTGGGCCTTGCCCTTTGACCTCTCAGGTCCCCAAGCGCTAAAGAGTCTGTAGCTGCCCAGAAGGTAGTTTTCATAGGCCCTTTGTGGCAAAACAAAGTATCTTCACAATGAAGGAATGCTGCCTTACTAGGGCCACAGCCATCTATCTGTCCCTGGTTTGTCCCTTGGGGAAATAGCTGAATTATATCCAAAGTAAAAATATATCATCTGAGAATCCAGCAGACTTTCCTTCCTTCCCATCTGTGCATGAATTCACCTGTCCCACTACTTTGTCTCGCTCAGTTTCAGGGACTCCAAAGGACTCTTTGATGCTGCCGCATTGTCATCACCCCGTCCCACAGCAAAGGAAACTGGGCTCAGAGAGGGTAAGTCTCATCATTTGTGAAGCTGAGACAAACCCAGACTTGCCAGAAACCCCAGTCCACACACTCCACACTGGCCCAGAGGCCCGGCCAATGCAAGGACTGCTACTTCCAAGGGCCTGGGGTTCCTTCGAATGCTTGCTTGGCAGGGCAGGTGCATTTAATAATCTTATAACTCAAATCATTCAGACTGGGCCTTGAAACATTTCATGAAGGTGAAAAGTGTGTGGGGAGGGGGTTCATAATAATATTTTGCATTTATAGGATGCTCTATGTTCCCAAGCATTTTACAGTTTCTACTGCACTGAGTCACCCAGTCTCGCTGTGAGGGAGCTAGATATTGTCACCAGCTCCATCTGAGGAGCAGGGAGGCTGCTTGAACTGGGCTGTTCCCAGCTTCATTGGCTTCCACTTTCAGGATTCCAGTCCTCCACTGGACATCAGAAAAGAGAGATTTTTTTTATGGCAGGGACCGCCCCTGCTCCAAGCACCATTCACTCCTCCCTGACAACTTCCGGTGCCTGGAACCTTGCTCATGGTCCCCTTGAGAGCAAGCTGCATTTCAAAGGAGGGAAGGCCACACTCACCCACTGCCCCCTCACTTTATTTTCCATGATGTCATCCTATGAGGCTAAACTGGGGTGGAGGATGTAGGCTAACTAGAGAGAATAGCAGTGTGGCAATGGAAAAAATTTTAAGCATGCATGCTAAATATTTTTTCCCCATAGATTGAGAGAAATCACCAAGAAGTTAAGCTCTTCATCCCAAGTACGTCTGCGGGGACTACAAGCCCCCAAGGCTGCCTCATTGCACAGCTCAGCCCCACCTGGAGCCTTTCAGTCCCTAATCCTGTGCCCTCGTGTTTCTCCGAGAACGTTTCCTCCTTTTTCTTCTGCCTGCAAATCTTTCCACTCTGCCTTGCAAATCTGCTCCTACTTTTTAGGAAACCCCACCTTCGAACCCTAGGGCTTTATCTCACCCCAAAACACTTCCTAACCCAGCAGTACAATTCCTTAAGTCTGAGTTATTTAGTCTGGAACAGTGTCAGCGGGACAGAGCAGAGGCAGTGGCACTCTGTTTCTCAAAATAGTCAGAGAGGTTGAGGTCCACCTCACCGACCTCCTTAAACACTTCACCTCCCCCACTGCTACCACCCTGTGAGTATCAGGTATGCTTTTTCCTTTTTCTGATTAACCAGTGGATAACTGTTAGATCAGATCACACATATTTCTTTTTTCTTTTTATTGATTTAAATTTATTGTGTTTACATAGATTCAAGTGTCCCTCCGAATACATCCCCCCCACCTCCGTGTTCCCCTCAACATCCTCCTTGTCCCCCTCCCACCAATGCCCTTCCCACTTCCCTCCAGGATTTGCTTTTTTGCTCTCTATAATGCTGCAGATAACACATATTTCTAATGAACAGAGTTTTCAGTCTAAAGCCCTAACACTAAATGAAGTCTGCAAACATCTTCTATTTTGCCAGGGCTGTGTTTTAATAAATGTTTGATATTTTGAATTCTTTTATGGAGAGCATGCCTTCTTAATTAGCCACAGTCCCCACTGTTCTTTTCACCTAGACTGATCCACTCATTTGTATCATCTGTGTTGCCCCTCTAGGCATCTGTGTTTCCAACCGCTCTTCCAAACCCACAATGTAGTACTGGCAACTACCAGTGTTGCGTGAAAGAAACCTACTCAAGACACAAATTTACGTCAAGAGGGAGAGGGGGAGGCCTGACAAAGGGGGCAAAGAAGACCTCCTGAAATTCCTTCTCCCTTAGCTTTTATTGATCAGAAGCAGAACAGAGGTAACAGGATTACAAGGGAGGGAGGCCAAGTGATAAGGGGAAAGAATGATTAATGACCATTTTGCTGACATAGAGAAAGGGCTAATCTGGGTCAGTACATTCTTTTTCTTTTGCTAACTAACAAACACAAAGAAGGGGCAATCTAGAACCTCTAGGCTAATTTTCTAAAGCCCTTTCATATGCATTCCTTTGTGTCTGCACAAAGGTCACTCACACAGTTTCTTGGTGTTTGCATCCAAGAGACATTCACTCAGGGCTTTTAACTAAAGTTCCCCAATCCAAGTCTTGGAGGGTTCCTATCACAAGGAAGAAAAGAAACATTTTCCCAGTTGTCTCCTAATTTGCAAATCTACTTTTCTCTTAGTGGAGTTGGAGTTGGTACTGCACATTATTTCCGACATTGTGCTCCATCTTTTCTTTCAATCCCCTCCATCCTTTCAAAGACGTTTTCTTGGCTCTGTTGGAATCTTAAAGTTCCATTACTGTGCTACTATCTCTTAAAGGTTGTTCCTCTCATTACACAAACACTCTTAAAGCTTTGAACCAGCTGTGGGGTTGGAGCAAGATGATGGGGAATGTAGGCTGTGTGTCATCCCTCTCACAAAACCAAGCGGGTGAGAGGTCCTGACCTTCAGATGGTGGTGGTATTCTTTTCCATGTGAGCACAAAGGAGTTGCCTGCAATCAATTCACTAAGATTGGGAGATTGAGGGGGCAGCCACATCAGATGTAGTGGAGGATTCAGGTCAGGGTAACCAGGATCCTAGATGCTGCCATGTGAGCCACTCTTCACCCCCCCACACACCTCCTTCCCACAGCCTAGCAGTCATGGTTTAACCATCACCGCACTCTTTCCCACCAACCCGGCTACCCCTTCATGAGCCTTCTCAGTCCATCACTCTGGGTAGCCACCACAGTTTGAGCAAAGCCAACAGTAGTGATGAAACCGGTTCCCCATCCTTGATGTAATGGTAACACTGGCTGGATAATCAAAAGACCTGGATTCTGGATTCAGTGTTGCCATTGACTCACTGGACTACTGGGGCTTGGGCAAGGCTGTTGACTTCTGTAGACATGTTTTTTTTTCTTTTTATCTTTTAAATAAGGTGGTTGGGCAGGTAATTAATTAGTTTCCAACCTCACATCAATGCTGAGTGAGTAGAGTGATGATTTAGGTGAGGAGGGCTGGAAGAGTACAGAAAAAAGAAGGGATCCTTGTGGGTCAGTGGCCCTGGAGAGGGTCCGTAAGTGAGTAGAATTCATGCCAAAGCTGCTGGCCACATTTAGATGAGCAGAAGGCTATTCCAGCAGGCATAACCAGCAAAGGCATGGAGGTGAGAATGTACTGAACAGGGAGAGGGCCCATAAATTAACAATAATCATGTAAATGTCTGTGTTAGATGCATGCATGCACTCTCTCAATAAACATTTTCTGTGTCTGCCCATGTGTTGGGCGTTGTGCTAAGTGCTGAGATCCTTCCTACTATGAATAAAAAGCACCTACAGAGCCACCAGAGCTGTAAGCTGCCTCTTTCCCCACTCTCAAGGCACACACAAGACTGGAAGCCACTTGCCCGGTGGCCCCTTTCAGAGGAGTCCGATGATGCATTTCAATGGCTGACTGCACAGCCCATTCACCTAACCTCTCTCAGCATTTGTGGAGAAGGTGAGTAGGGCACTTCATGAAAAAAGGCACCTTGTAGATTGGATGATCCTCCACAGATGTTGTCAATCAATCTTAATTGTAATAATAATAACAATAGGATGAAGCGCTGATGGTGGAATTTCAGGCAAGAGCCCTCAAGTGGCAGAAAGCACTCAAAGTCCCTGGAAACCAACTCATTAAAGTAAAGCCAACATCGATCTTTGCTTTCTGACCTGCCACCTTCAATGTTTTGACCCAGTTTAGGCTTCTCTTTTAAAATCTCATAAGAAATATTTCCTCACTATAATTACAGGCGAGGCTCAGGATCTCTGTCGTAAGGAGAGCTGGTAGAAAAGGGACAATTAACCAAGGCACATAATTGAAGGGTAGATAAATATATCCGGTGGCAGATAAGGCCCATTCTTATTGGATACTATTCTCAGTATCCAAGGGCAAAGATAGGAATGTGCTTCATTTAGACCAGAGGATGCTGAGCACTTTGTTATTAAAGGTGCCTGTCAAGAAGTGAAGTGCATGTGAATGTGGGCGATGGAGACTTCCGGGTGCCTCCCGCATGGACTGAGTCAACATGCTCCCTTCCCTACCCCTAGGCTTTCCATGCTGCTGGCTGTGGCTCCATTTAAAACCCCTGCTAATAATGAGACTGGAATGAATATTGGGAATAGAGACAGTGTGACTCTTGTCTCTGAGCAGAACAGTAAAAAGTTCAAAAATTGTAGTATCTGCTAGTGGAGAGCCAATAAACATATAACTTCCAGGTAATAACCATCACATAATTAGCTCTCTGCTTTTATATGCCACGGTGGGAATTGGGTCAAGGAACAACTATAACATAGCTTAATAATCACCATATATTCCACAGCAAAATGAAGACTCCCCCCCGCCCCCACACACACACACAAAGATGGAAGGCCAGAGAACACAGACACGGGCCAAGGTTAGGCCCAGTTCATGTTGGCTAGCACCTTGGTGAGCAAGATTTCTGGGTGAAGTCAAATGGCTCTGAACTTGAAATCTGAAATGCTGGTGCTTATTCCAGCTCGGCCTATCCCCATGGGTGACCGTTCCGTCTAGCTCTCAGTGTCCTTTTAACTGGTAAGCTGATGATGTTGGCCTCATGCATTCATTCTCATCACACCTGTGGGGGTGGAAATTGGAGATTCTTGGGGAGGCAAGTACATCTTAGATATTACAATGGTTTGTGGCCCTCCAATGCTCAACCCTATCAGGCAAAATCTTATTCCTCAGTGTTTATTTCCCTTATCAGATTTTCTTTGGTATCAAATGAACAGCACTGACATTAAGTTCATGGAAAATACACAAGATGTGCTGCGAATGTTAGTGAATAGATGGCTATTATTGGAGGGCTTCGTTTCATCACTTGCTCCACCAAAACGTCCTCTCACCAGAGATGGCTTGTATGTTCCTATTGGCTGCCATTCACTGTCTCTTGGGTGCTATTTATTTCTCGATACTTTTATGTGTGACTTGGGCTTTGAGAATTAAATAAAAATAGTTTATATTTTACAATTTCATTCTACAAAGTTATTCAACCCATCAATAATTATGTCAAGAGCTGAAAAGGAAAAATGTCAACAATATCTGAAAAAATATCTAGCCAAACACACACACACACACACACACACACACAACACAGAGAATATAAATGGATATACAATATATGTATGGTATGAAATTTCATGGGGGCAGTGATTAAAAATAAAAATGTCTAAAAAGTCTCTTAGGAAGGTAATAATAGGTTGGGAACACCAAATTAAATGATTCTGAGGTTCCTTCTAGCTATGAGATTCCACAATTGAGAATTGTCCTGTGAGTTGGTATCCACTCAGCACAGAATGTCACTTATTGTCTTGTGAATTTGGGAGGGTTCTTTAACCACTCTGAGCCTTGAATTTCTAAACTGGAATGAAAGAATGCATATCTACATGAGCAAATAACAGCATCTTCTTTTGGGGGGAGAGAAGTAGACCAGTTTGACAAGTGTCTTAATTTGTGTTGTCCTAAAAGCAGAGCGTGAGACAACTACTTGAGTGCAGATAGTGTTTTGGGAGATAGTCCCAGGAAGCAGGAGTGAGCGAATAGGGAGAGCAAGACAGGGAACTGAGAAAAGCCAGTAAAGGTGTGAGTTGGTTACTGCTGTGGACAGGTGGATCTCAATCCTAATGGTGAAACTGAGGAGTCATGTAGAATGCATCTCAGGATTGCTTCTTTGAAGGCTGGGAGGCTGGGGCATTTAAGCCCTGATTTTCATCCTCTGTGGCAGAAGATTACCCTGGGGATGCTGAATCTTCTGCACTTCAATGGTGCTCTGCATTTAGGCTGAGTGAGCTTCTGCAGTTAGTTTTAGAGAAAGATTTAAGGCACAAAAAGGGGTAAGATGCCTGAGGTGGGGCATTGTGAGTGTGTATGGAAATAGCCTTCATGGTTGCAGTGATGGCACAGAGCACCCAGAGCCTCTGCCATAACTACAACAGAGTGTTACTAAATAGTAGTCCTGGCCATGTACCATCTACATATTCATTCACGTATCCATGTATTATCTATGCATGCATCCATCCTATCATCCATCCATCCATCCATCCATCCATCCATCTATCCATCATGCTCCTTCTTATTATGAAAAAAGATTTGAGGTGAACCACTAACATGTGCTAAAACCCTGGAAAGTAATTTCCTATTTCTGGCATTGCCTTCTTTTCTGAAAAAAAAAAAAAAAAAAAAAAAAGAAGAGGGAGGATATTGGTATGGCTTGTCTACAGCTTCCTGCCAGCCTTAGGTTCTAAAGTCCAATTAAAGAACATGGATTGAAAAGGCAGGTGGTGAAGCACAGAGGTTGCTGGTTAGATTCCCAGTCAGGGCACATACAGGAATAGCTCAATGTTCCTGTCTCTCTTTCCCTTCCTCTCTCTTTAAAAGAGGAGGAGGAGGAAGAAGAAGAAGAAGAATGAAAAGGAAGGAAGGAAGGAAGGAAGGAAGGAAGGAAGGAAGGAAGGAAGGAAGGAAGGAAGGAAGAAGAAAGAAAGGAGAAGAGAAGAGAAGAGAAGAAAAGGCAGGTGGAGTGTGCATTGATGAATTGTCAGCAGTCCACCATAGCGGGAGAATTGAAATAAAGATAAGTTCTGGTGAGGCTGGATGATTGTCTAGGAAAGGCCCTGGTGCAGTTCCTCCCTCAAGAGTCTTGTCCTCTGCACCAGAGCTTGGTATCCTCTGAACACTTGGTTAATTGAATCTGAATGTGATTGAGCCCTGAAAATAGAAGTAAAGGTGGTTGAGAAGCAATAGCATGAACCCTGATTCAGCATCCCCAAGTTCATCAGATACACAAGAAACCAATTTATTAATTTACAATGAGCTATAACTGCCAAGAGAATCAGACACCTTCATGAGCTGATTAGCAATATCCTCTCTCTACAGAGAAGCTGGGAAATCAAATGCTAAATGCAGGCTATTTGGGGAGAGGTCTAGATTCAGATCCATGGGATGCAGCAAGTGATCTTCCTGATGCATCCATCTCTCTTTGGGGGCAGGCTTGCAGGAGAACTGATGGTGACTTTATCTCTCCCACAACACTGTTGAGACATATGGCCAAATTCAGTTCTCTGATTCCTCACCCAAGCTGTCCATACTCTTACTGAGAGTTGTTTTGTTGTTGTTGTTGTTTTGAGAGAGAGAGAGAGAGAGTGGAAGTGAAAGAGATGAGAAACATCAACTCATAGTTGTGGCACTTTAGTAGTTCATTTATTTCTTTCTCATATGTGCCTTGACCAGGGGACTCCAGTCGAGCCAGTGACCCCTTGCTTAAGCCAGAGATCTTGGGCTCAAGCCAGCAACCTTGGGCTTCTAGCCAGCAACCTTTGGGCTCAAGCCAGTGACCATGGGGTCATGACTATGATCCTGTGCTCAAGCCAGTGACCCCTTGCTCAAGCTGGTGAGCCTGGCTCAAGTCAGATGAGCCTGCACTCATGCTGGTGACCTCAGGGTTTCGAACCTGGGTCCTCAGCATTCCAGGCCAATACTCTGTCCAGTGCACCACCACCTGTCAGGCAATGCAATCAATTTTCAATCAAGTTTCTTTTTTCTTTTTTTTTCTTTTTTCTGAAGCTGGAAACAGGGAGAGACAGTCAGACAGACTCCCACATGCGCCCGACCGGGATCCACCCGGCACGCCCACCTGGGGCGACGCTCTGCCCACCAGGGGGCGATGCTCTGCCCATCCTGGGTGTCACCATGTTGCGACCAGAGCCACTCTAGTGCCTGAGGCAGAGGCCACAGAGCCATCCCCAGCACCCGGGCCATCTTTGCTCCAGTGGAGCCTTGGCTGCGGGAGGGGAAGAGAGAGACAGAGAGGAAAGCGCGGCGGAGGGGTGGAGAAGCAAATGGGCGCTTCTCCTGTGTGCCCTGGCCGGGAATCGAACCCGGGTCCTCCGCACACTAGGCCGACGCTCTACCGCTGTCAAGTTTCTTAACTGCAATCCCATCCCAGTTCTGTATCCTGGGAATGACATACAAAGCACTGTGGCTGTAGTCCTGGGTGCACTCAACCCTTTCTGTCACCTACCCAGGGTTACTTTAGATGGCTGATGACATCTATCATGTGTAAGTTTTTCTAGGTGGGCTCTCAGAGAGTGTGCTGGCTAACCATCCCCTGCTCCCTGGAAACATATACACATCTTACCCAGAACTGGTCGCTGCCCTACTCTGTTCCCCAAAGTCTACCTTTGTGGATATGTCTCCTGGCTTCCCTTGCCAGTTTGCTTCTAGTTGGCAGAATATTGGGGACAGGAAGAGATATAGGTCATGTTTTATCTTCTGCTCTATCTCCCTACTGTGATAGCCTGTCTTTGGCAGAGGCTACCTCCCTCCATGGGCATAGCTCCTGACAGGCAGCCCCTAAATCCAGGTCCAGCTCATACTGGGCTCCATACCACTACTTACTCCTTTTGTTCCTTCATGCTTAAGGGTGGCAGTGGCTTCCCTCTCTCCCTCAGATGCTAGTCTCTGAGTGCCCAACATCCCTAAGTGGTTCCCTGAACTTTGGTCATATCACTGTATCTCCTGTTATATGTATTCATTTGAACCATCTGGGGTGAATCCTACTTCTTGCTATAACCATGACCATTACTGAAGGTATCTTTAGTCTCAAAGTCTTTGTAGGCACCCATAGTAATTTTCCATATCTTCATGAGAAGGCCACTATGTTTTTATGTGACAACATGTAGAGCAAAAGCAATTGACATTGACAGGTTTAGAAACTCTCAATGAGTATAAAGTGTTTCAAGAAATGTCTTAGTTAGGCCAGAACATAAAAAGGGAAGAAACACTTATGACCATCAGTGACCTTCTCAATGTCAAACCAAGGAGGGCATGCCCATCCTGAAAGTAATCCCATCACATTTCACTTTATGAGAAAATAGAGGTATCAGGTTTAGAAATTAAATAGCTTATCAAATTTTAACTCTCAATCATAGATATTAAAGTTATTAATTATTAAAATTCTAATCAGGCATCAAAGTACTTTAAACATTTAAAAATACACTGAGCTCCTAACAAATTAAATTTTACATAAAAAACATTGGTTGGAGCAAATGGAAGTTAATTTCTCTGGGCCTCCCTTTCCTCTTTTGTTTGGCAGAACAATTTTTATTATCCTTCTTACTAGCTAAAAAGTCTAAGTCATTGTATGCTCTCTGCCACTCTGAACAAGGGGAAGTTTGTATGTATTACACATCCATTCACAGAACATTTATGTAACACCTACTATGTGCCAGTCATAAGTCTAAACTTTGGGCATATAAAGACGACTTAGATAAACTCTTATGCAACTCAGAATCTGGAAAGGACAACAGACTTGTAAATACAAAATTATAGTATGTCTTGATAAGTGCTCAGATGAAGTTATGATTATGAATAACTTATGATCATGAATAACGGAGAGCAAAGAAAGTGAAATTTGGCATAGATGTTGAAGATTAAGAAGACTTTTCCAAGAAGGGCAATGGTGAAAGAGCACTCCAGTAATGGGGAATAATAGGTGAAAAGACCTTGTGTCTGCAGAATAGCAAGATGTGGGGGATTTGGGCATTAGGGTCTCGAAGAAGTGGGGAAGGTGTGCGGGTGGAAGACGTGGCTCTGCAGAAGCCCTTCGTGGCTTCCCGGAGCTGTAGTCCTAGGATATAGGTCTAAATCCTTTTTTGCTTTTCCTCCTGTGCCATTGGGCACATCAACCTTGCAAGCCACCATTTCCTTATCTCTAACATGAGAACAATAATACCTATTTCTTACTGCTGTTGCAATGAGCCAATAAGATGATGAATGGGAAAGCACCATTTAATTTACTGCCATACCACTTACTGGTTATGGGACGTTAGTTACCTAATCATTTTGAGCCTCTGTTTCCTCATGAGATTATAACAATACTTACATTAAATTATGTTTAGCATTTCATGGCAAGCTTTCCTCCTTTGCATAACTGGTATTTTTTTTTTTTTTTTTTTTTTTTTAGTGCGCACGAGAGAGAGAGACAGAGACAGATAGACCGGAAGGGAGAGAGATGAGAAACACTACTTGTTCATTGATTGCTTCTCATATATGCTTTGACGGCAGTAGGGGGCTCTAGCTGAGCCAGTCACCCCTTGCTCAAGCCAGTGATCTTGGGTTTAAGCCAGCAACCTTGGGCTTCAAGCCAGAAACCATGGGATCATGTTGATGATCCCCTTCTTGGTGACCCCACACTCAAGCTGCTGAGCCGGCACTCAAGCCAGTAACTTTGAGATTTTGAACCTGGGAGCTCAGGGTCCCAGATCAACACTCTATTCACCATGCCACCACTGGTCAGGTAGTATGCATCTTTCTTTCTGCTAAGAAGCATTTTGGAAGGGGTTGTGTTTTCCTTTCCCCTCCACAGCTCTCAAGAAGCTCGAAGCAAGTCTGATGCCTGTCCCAGCAAACACATCACCTCTCTTGTGAGTGTGTCTGCCAGCTCCTCTTTCCAGACCGCACTCACCATAGTATTGCTCTTTATTTGTACTTTGTTTAAAATTTTGATTCTTCCCTGACCAGTGGTGGCACAGTGAATAAAGTGTTGACTCAAAATGCTGGGGTCACTGGTTCGAAGTCCTGAGGTCTCCAGCTCTGACCGTGGGCTCATCAGTTCAGGGTCACTGGCTTGAGTGTGGGAATCGTCCACACATCCCGAAGCTTGTCAGCTTGAACCCAAAAGTCACTGGCATGAAAAGCCCAAGGTTTCTGCCCTGGTCAAGGAATGTATGAGAAGCAATCAATGCACAACTAAAGTGAAAACAACCACAAGTTGATTCTTCTCACTCTCTCTCTCCCTTCCTCTCTCTCTCACTTGTTCTTGCTAAAAAATAAAATTGATTTTTTTGGGGGGGGGTATTTTTCCGAAGTTAGAAGTGGAGAGGCAGTCAGACAGATTCCTGCATGTGCCCAACCAGGATCCACTCGGGATGCCCAGCAGGGGGCAATGCTCTTCCCATCTGGGGCATTGCTCCATTGCTGCCGAAGCCATTCTAGTACCTGAGGCAGAGGCCATGGAGCAGTCCTCAGCTCCAGGGGCCAACTTTGCTCCAATGGAGCCTTGGCTGTGGGAGGGGAAGAGAGAGACAGAGGAAGGAGAGGGGGAAGGGTGGAGAAGCAGATGGACACGTCTCCTGTGTGCCCTGACTAGGAATCGAACCTGGGACTTCCACAGACCAGGCCCATGCTCTACCGCTGAGCCAACCGGCCAGGGCCAAAAATTGATTCTTGATTCTTTTTCACTTAACCTGCTTTTTTCTCATGAAAATATATACTCTTAGGAGATGAAAGTTTTAATGCTTGCAGAATATTCTTATGAATGAAACAACTTTATTTAACTAATCTCATGTTGCTAGAAACTTAATGATTTCCTATCATAGAGGTAAGACAAATAGACTGACAGAAAAGTAGGAAAATAAAGATAAAGAAGTCTAATCATATAGCTATCAAGATGCCAAATTATGGCAATGCAGCATTAAATAGCACCTGAACCTTTCAATTTATTATTATTATTAATATTTTTATGTGAGAGGGGTGATAGTGAGACAGACTCCCACATGAACCCTAACAAGGATCTACTGGGTAACCCCTGACTGGGGATAATGCTCAAATCAATTGAGCTATTTTTAGCACTTGAGGCTAAAGCACTTGGACCAACAGAGCTACTGGCTGTGGGAGGGGAAGAAGGAGAGAAGGGGGAGAGGATGGGGGGGAGAAGCTGATGGTCGCTTCTCTTGTGTGCCCTGACCAGGAATCAAACCCTGGACGTACATACACCGGGCCCATGCTCTATCCACTGAGCCAACCGGCCAGGGCCTAATTTTTAATTATACAAATAATATATGGATAAACTCTTTCTGTAAAATGTTGAACATTGCTGATAAAGCTAAAGTCCTTTTGGTGTCCCTGACCCCAGATTTCTCCCTGCCTCCCCAGAGGAAACTATCATTAACAGTTTGGTGTGTAAATTTCTCTGCCTTTTCATATATACACAAACACACACATTTTAACAGCTAATCTTCTGGACTGTGTCTACGATTGCCCTTTATGTTTATGATTACTTTTTAAGACAGACCGCATGTATATAAGTAAAATAATTTATGAACCTAAGAGAAAAAAGTTATCCATGGGAAATATCTTTTTTTTTTTTTTTAAGATTTTATTTATTGATTTTACAGAGAGAGGAGATAAAGAGAAGTGGGGGAAGTGAGAAGTATCCACTCATAGTTGCTTCACTTTAGTTGTTCATTGACTGCTTGTCATCTGTGCCCAGGGTTTCGACCCAACGACCTCAGCATTTCAGGTCAATGTTTTTTTCACTGCGCCACCACAGGTCAGGCGGGAAATATCTTTATTGAAACTCCACGACTACAAGAAAATAGCAAGTTTATATTTGCCCAATAACTTCCAGCTATTTTTTTTCTGGTTTCATCTCTGAGTACTGAGGGCTTTCAGGAGTCCCCAGGGCAGTCGACATACTTTGTGCCAGAAGGATGAATGTGCAAGAAGAAAAGATCCCTGGAGACATTCCCAGCTTCCATTCTATAGATGTGTATATCAAAGCCCAGGGAGGAAGAAATGAATTTCCAAGGCCACACAACTCAGAATCAGCCAGGCTGGGGTAGAAACCCAGATTCCCAATTCTGTCAGTGCCCGTTCCACACTCACATAACCAGTTCTTGCTTTCCCTTTGTGAACTTGCCCACAGGCCAACCTGTGTGCAATCACTTAGAGATGCTAATCTAACAGATTGATCTTGTACACTCATTGCACACATTGCAGAGGATGTGGGAAAACTGTGAAATTGAAGGTTATTGTATGGACAGGTTCATTCATTCACTTATCTGGATGTTCAGGGAGTGTATTCTTTATGATAGAAGCTGTGATAGGTGACCTAGAGATATAGAGATGCATCAGACCAGGTCCCGCCCTGTAGGAGCTCACAGCCTACTTGAGGATACATGACAAGTACAATAATAGCTGCAGTGTTAAGTCTAAAGGGCACGGTGCCATGGGAGAGGTGGAGAGTGCAGAGAGAACTCAGATACCACTGCATTTACGAATGGGGAGTCAGAGAAGGCTTCTTAGAAGAGGTGGCCTCTGACCGGGCCTTGAAGGATGATTAGGTTAGATGAGGGGCAGTATGTGAAGGGAACTCCAGGCATGACAAGGTGTTGAGGAAGAAAAGCAAGGAGGGTTTCAGAGAAAAAGCAGAGTTCAGGTTAATAGGCAATGCAAGGATGCTTATAAAAGGAGCTGGAGCCAGGGCAAACTTAACCCCTTGCCCTGGAATCTAATCTTGTTGCCTACACTAGAGTGTATGCCTCTGAACGAGAGACAGCTGGCCTCATATCTCTGAATACCCTTGATGCCTGGCAAAGTTGTGCATACATTATATTATTATGGGTTATATTATATTATACTATATAATATTACATCAATAATAATATTTAACATTATATTACAATGCACAAGTTATATGTTTATATTACACCATATATTATCTATGCATATATATAGACTGCTCACAAAAATTAGGGGATCAGGGAACGTGCAGATACTTCAGTACTTTCAGCCTTTTGCATAGTGCATTTTCACCAATGAAATAAAAGTTGGTTTTGCATCTCATTTGCATAATCAAATAACTTTCTTTGATTTGTCATTTGCTTTTCTGATGTTCTTTAATTAAAAAAAATCAAATGCTCCTTTTTTTTATTGTTTCATATTCATTTTTAAATGTGCCCTAATTTTTGTGAGCAGTATATTTAGAAGGGGAGGAGACGTGTAGAGGGAAATAGGGGAATAAGTAAACAAACAGGCAAGGAAATGACCTCTTCCTGTCACCCACTCTTTCCCCTTCCCTAGAGATACTGTCAGTTAAACTGTCAGTTCAATCTTGTGCCGTAATGTACATGTGTCACAAGTGATTTGACTAGGTGCTCTAGTATGATAATCACTATGTATTACTTCTTAGGAGTTACAAACAGCTTTGCTATTCTCACCCCCAACAAGAATGTGTGACTGTCACGAATCCCTCAGGAACCAGGAACAAACATTTATCAAATTCATTATTCTTAGGGAAAAAAACCCATCCTCTCTAATGATCAAGGAAATGCCTATTAAAACAATATAAAATATAATTCCCCTCAAATTAGCAAAACTTTTAAATGAATGAGACCGTGCATGAACATGATTGGGTTATTTTAACTCATATAACTAAAGTATGTATAAAGAATCTTAAAATGTTCATATCCCTAGAAAATAATTAACACTTCTACAGATTTATCCAAAGGAAAAATATCTGAAAAGTTGACAGAGTTTTAAATATAAGGGTGTTTATTTCACTATTGTTTATCATAGGGAGAAATTAGAAAATATAAAAATGTTTAACATGGCCCTGGCTGGTTAGCTCAGTCGGTTAGACTATCGTCCTGAAACACCAAGGTTCAGGGTGTGATTCACCGTCAGGACAGACAGGAAGCAACCAACGAGTGCACGACTGAGTGGAGCAACAAATGAATGCTTCTCTCTCTTTCTCCCTCCCTTCCTCTGTCTCTCTAAAATCAATTTAAAAAAAAAGTCCAGGCCCTGGCCGGTTGGCTCAGCGGTAGAGCGTCGGCCTAGCGTGCGGAGGACCCAGGTTCGATTCCCGGCCAGGGCACACAGGAGAAGCGCCCATTTGCTTCTCCACCCCTCCGCCGCGCTTTCCTCTCTGTCTCTCTCTTCCCCTCCTGCAGCCAAGGCTCCATTGGAGCAAAGATGGCCCGGGCGCTGGGGATGGCTCTGTGGCCTCTGCCTCAGGCGCTAGAGTGGCTCTGGTCGCAATATGGCCACGCCCAGGATGGGCAGAGCATCGCCCCCTGGTGGGCAGAGCTTCGCCCCTGGTGGGTGTGCCGGGTGGATCCCGGTCGGGCGCATGCGGGAGTCTGTCTGACTGTCTCTCCCTGTTTCCAGCTTCAGAAAAATGAAAAAAAAAAAAAAAAAAAAGTCCAACATGAAGGTTATGATTAAGAGGCCCAACAATAAATATTACTAGAAATTTCTTTTTTCTTACAGAAACAAATAGGAGGGGGAGAATGAGAAGCATCAATTCTTCATTGCAACTCCTTAATTGTTCACATATTGCATTCTCATATGTGCCTTGATGTGGGGGGGGGGGGGGCAGCCATAGCAGACTGACCCCTTGTTCAAGCCAGCGACCTTGGGCTTCAAGCCAGTCATCTCTGGGCTCAAGCCAGTGACCATGGGATCATGTCTATGCTCCCACTCTCAGGCAAACCCACACTCAAGCTGCAGGCTCAAGCTGGATGAGCCCATGTTCAAGCTGGCGACCTTGGGGTTTCGAACCTGGGTCCTCCGCGTCCCTGTCCAAAGCTCTATCCATTGTGCCACTGCCTGGTCAGGCACATGGGAAAATTTTTAATGGCATAAAAATAGGTGCACATGTGCATGTGTGTGGTTTGTTTATCCCTAAATACTTCATTTTTTTTAAACAGAGACTTTTTTACGTAACAACAATCATATCAGAAAATCAATAATGATATATCATTATTTAATCCATAGACATAGACATATCACCATTGTCCCAGTAATGTTTTAAAGCAAAAGGGAAAAAGAAAGTTTCTTCTGGTCTATGATACAATCTGGGATCACACGTTGCATTTAGTAGTCACATCTCTTTAGTCTTCTTTAATCTAGAATAGATTCTTACTTTTTTCTTGTCTTCTATGCTTTTGGTACTTTTGAACATTACAGGTCAGTTTTTTTGTGGAATATCACTCACTTTGGGTTTGTCTGGTGTTTCCTTATAATTAGATTTTGGTTATGAATTTTTGTTAGTAATATGATAACTATGAAGTGTCCTTATCAAGTCAGGAGGCACATGATGTCTACTTGTCACATTACTGGTGATGTTAACTTTGATTACTTGATTAAGGTGGTGACTATTAGGTTTCTCCAATGCAAACTACTTTTCTTTCTTTCTTTCTTTTTTTTATTAAGTGAGAGGCGGGAGGCAGAGATGGACTCCCACATGTGCCCCCACCGAAATCTACCTGGCAAGCCACTTACACGGCGATGCTCTGCCTGTCTGGAGCTGCTGCTCCACAGCTCAGCGACCAAGATATTTTAGTGCCCAAAGTGAGGCCAAGGAGCCATCCTCACTGCCTGGGCCAATTTTGCTCGAACAATTCAAGCCATGGCTACAGGAGAGGAAGAGAGAAAGATAGAGAGAAGTAGGAGGGGGAAGGGTGGAGAAGCCAATAGTCGCTTCACCTGTGTGCCCTGACTGGAAATTGAACCCAGGACTTCCACACACCAGGCCGTTGCTCTACCACTGAGCCAACTGGCCAGGGCCCAAACTACTTTTCTCTTTATAGGCATCTTTTGGGGAGAAGCTTTGAGGTTATGCAAATATCCCATTCCCTGCTCAATTTTTACCCACCAGTTTTAGCAACTAGTGATAGTATTTAGTTGAAAGATTTATTACTGTAGTGATTTTCTTTTTTTTTTTTTTTTTTTTTTGTATTTTTCTGAAGTTGGAAACGGGGAGGCAGTCAGACAGACTCCAGCATACGCCCGACCGGGATCCACCTGGCATGCTCACCAGGGGGCGATGCTCTGCCCATCTGGGGCGTTGCTCTGTTGCAACCAGAGCCATTCTAGTGCCTGAGGCAGAGGCCACAGAGCCATCCTTAGCACCCAGGCCATCTTTGCTCCAATGGAGCCTCGGTTGCGGGAAGGGAAGAGAGAGACAGAGAGGAAGGAGAGGGGGAGGGGTGGAGAAACAGATGGGTGCTTCTCCTGTGTGCCCTGGCCGGGAATCGAACCCAGGACTCCTGCACACCAGGCCGACGCTCTACCACTGAGCCAACCGGCCAGGGCCTATAGTGATTTTCTGATTCCATCAATCCTATCTCATTTAAATTTTGTTGTTGTTGTTGTTGTTTATTTTTTTACAGAGACAGAGAGTGAGTCAGAGAGAGGGATAAACAGGGACAGACAGACAGGAACGGAGAGAGATGAGAAGCATCAATCATTAGTTTTTCGTTGCACATTGTGACACCTTAGTTGTTCATTGATTGCTTTCTCATATGTGCCTTGACCGCGGGCCTTCAGCAGACCGAGTAACCCCTTGCTGGGGCCAGCGACCTTGGGTTCAAGCTGGTGGGCTTTTTGCTCTAACCAGATGAGCCCGTGCTCAAGCTGGCGACCTCGGGGTCTCGAACCTGGGTCTTCTGCATCCCAGTCCGATGCTCTATCCACTGTGCCACCGCCTGGTCAGGCAATCCTATCTCATTTATTAGTTGTAATTCTACTCTAAGGGAGGACTTTCCCTTTACCCCCATTTATTTATTTATTCATTTTTAAATATCAGCATGGATTCTTATTTTATTTATTTTTATTTTATGAGTCACTTATATCATTATTTATTTTGATGTTCAAATAATCTCAGATTTGGCCAATGGGAACTCCTTCAGCTAACTCCTGTGTTGTTGTTTTTTATATAACTCCGTCATTTTTTTATGGCACTTCCATAATATCTTAAGCAACAAAATGTTCCAGGCTTATCTTGTACTGGCCTCAGTTCTAGAATCAGTCATTGCACCAAAGAAAAATGGTTACTTAGATTGGATAACAGAAGTAACAGCTAAGAAACACACACACTTATACTTGCATATCTGAAAATATGTTTTAATATAAAATTAAGTGATTTAAGTGGAAAAATATATGGCAGGCTAAGCCCACTCACAACCTTAGAAAAGATAGGACAAGGTACATGTTCAAAATTCAGTAAGGTTTTTCTTTTTTTATTTTATTTTAGAGAGAGAGGAAGAGAGAGAGAAAGACAGGAACATCAATCTGTTCCTGTATGTGCCCTGGCCAGGGATTGAACCAGCACCCTGCGTGCTTCAGAATGATACTCTAACCAACCGAGCCATCCGGGAGGGCAAGTAGGGCTTTTTTTGTAATGGTCTAATAGTGTGGAGAATCTCTGTGACACTGAGAGTAGACAGGATTGGGTTAGAGAAGAAATCAGCAACAACAGTAGATGAAGTGAAAGGCCCAAGATGAGGGAGCAACACCAGGATGTTCTGTGTCTAGAGGTGATTGGCCAATCGAGGAGGAATTGATAGGGGAAGTGTAGCAGAAACAGCCAGGCCTATTGGCCTTGCATTTCTGCAGGTACTATGTGGGTAAAAGCTTAGGGGGGTAAGTATGTAATCAGATTAATGAGAAAGGGCCATATACTGAGTGGTTGTCAAAGTCCAAAAGGAATGAAAAACATCCAAGCCTAGAAGACCAGCTGCTGAAGTTTCCACTCAGCAGCAGGTCCTGCCCATCAAAATAGTATGGAGTACACATTCTAGCAGCTGTCTTGCCCTTCCTTAAGCAAACCACTCAACCAGAGGCAGCCATCAGCCTAACAAGACATTACAACTTCAAAAATGTACATACGATCAAGAATCACCAAATATGTGAGGTGTATATTTATTATTATTATTATTATTATTATTATTATATATTTTATTTTATTTTGATAGAGGCAGGGAGAGAGACACAGGAACATCAAGCTGCTCCTGTACGTGCCCTCACCAGGAAATCAAATTGGCAACCTCTGTGCTCTGGGATGACGCTCCAACCAACGGAGCCACATGTCCAGGGCTTAATCATTTTTTAATTATTTATTATTATTTATTCGTTTTAGAGAGGTGTGGGGGAGAAAGTGTGAGAGAGAGAGGAAGAGAGAGAGAGAGAAGGGCAGGAGGAGGAGCAGGAAGCATCAACTCCCATATGTGCCTTGATCAGGTAAGCCCAGGGTTTTGAACCAGTGACTTCAGCATTCCAGGTTGATGCTTTATCCACTGCACCACCACAGGTCAGGCCCAGGGCTTAATTTTTATTGATTTTTTTAAGAAAGACAGAGAAAGGGCCCTGGCTGGTGACTCAGTGTATAGAGCAGTGGTGGTCAACCTGGTTCCTACTGCCCACTAGTGGGCATTCCAGCTTTCATGGTGGGCGGTAGCAGAGCAACCAAAGTATAAATAAAAAGATAGATTTAACTATAGTAAGTTGTTTTATAAAGATTTATTCTGCCAAACTTAGCAAAAATCTGACGTAAAGTACTTGGTAAGTAATTATTATTATAACTTGCTGTAACTCTGCTTTACAAATTTTAGAAAGTAAAGTTACTTCCCTACTTTATAAATTACCATTACTGTGGAACTGGTGGGCGGTTAGAAAATTTTACTACTAACAGAGATACAAAAGTGGGCGGTAGGTATAAAGAGGTTGACTACCCCTGGTATAGAGCGTTGGCCCAGCGTATGAACATCCCAGTTTCAATTCCTGGTCAGAGCACACAAGAGAGGCCATTATCTGCTTCTCTCCCCCTCCCTCTCCTTCTTCTCTACCTGCAGCCAGGGGCTCGATTGGTTCGAGCGTGGCCCTGGGCACTAAGGATACTTCAGTTGGTCCAAGTGTGTCAGCCTCAGGTACTTTAAAAATAGCTCGGTACACGAGCATGGCTCCAGATGAAGTTGCTAGGGTGCACATGGGAGTCTGCCTCACTATTTCCTCTCCTCTCACCTAAAAAAAAAAGGACAGAGAGAGGGAGGGAGAGAGAGGGTTAAGAGGAAAGGAAGCATTTATTATACTCAGTTGTACATTTTTTTTGGTTGTTTTCCATGTGTGCCCCGACTGGGGTTCGAACCCGCAACCTTGTTGTTTCTGGAGGTCACTCTTAACCCACTGAGCTAACCAGTCAGGGTCTAGAGTGGTATTTAAAAAAAAAAGTATCTGCCCTGGCACAGTAGCTCAGTTGGTTAAGAGAGACAGAGAGAGGGACAGATAGGGACAGATAGAGAGGAAGGGAGAGAGATGAGAAGCATCAATTATTCATTGTGGCACCTTAGTTGTTCATTGACCAGGTGGGGGGAGGGGCCTACGACAGAACGAATGACCCCTTGTTCAAGCCAGCAACCTTGGGCTCAAGCTGGTGAGCCCATGCTCAAGCCAGATGAGCCTGCTCTCAAGCCGGCAACCTCAGGGTTTTGAACCTGAGTCCTCTGCATCCCAGTTCAATGCTCTATCCATTGCGCCACCACCTGGTCAGGCCCTTCATCTTGTCCCCTGTATCATTGTTGTCATTTATTTCCCTTATATATAAGCACACATAAGACTACACATAATGCCATGGTCAGATAGTTTGGTTGGTTAGAGTGTCGTCCCAAAACACAGAGGATGCTGGTTCCATTCCGGGTCAGGGCATAAAGAGGGATAGATCGATGTTACTGTCTCTCTCTCTCTCTCTCTCTCTCTGTTGTTTTTGTTGAGAGGTGGGGAGGAAGAGAGACAGACTCCCGCATACACCCGGACCAAGATCCACCGGGCAAGCCCTGTCCAGGGCTGATGCTCTGCCCATCTGTGGCCTTTGCCCATCTGTGGCCTCTGCACAACTTGTTGCTCTGCAACCAAGCTATTTAGTGCCTGAGGTGAGGCCATGGGGCCATCCTCAGTGCCCAGGGCCAGCTTGCTTGAAACAGAGAGAGAGAGAGAGAGAGAGAGAGAGAGAGAGAAGGGGTAGGGATGGAAAAGCAGATGGTCACTTCTCCTGTGTGCCCTGACTGGGAATTGAACCCAGGATATTCACACACCAGGCCAACACTCTACTGCTGAGCCAACCAGCCAGGGCCTCTCTCTTGAAGGAAGAAAAGAAGGAAGGAAGGAAGGAAGGAAGGAAGGAAGGAAGGAAGGAAGGAAGGAAGGAAGGGAGGAAGGAAGGAAGGAAGGAAAGAAAGAAAGAAAGAAAGAAAGAAGAAAAGAAGGAGGGAGGGAGGGAGGGAGAGAGGGAGGGAGGGAGGGAGGGAGGGAGGAAGGAAGAAAGGAAGAAAGGAAGGAAGGAAGGGAGGAAGAATATAGGTAAAATATATGCATAAGTATACATAATGGACTATATCATTGCTATTATTTTGAGCAAACTATTATCTGTTAAATCAATTAAGAACAATAAAAATGTTTTATTTTACCTTCAGTTATTCCTTATTCAATGCTCTTCTTTCCTTACGTAGATATGAGTATTATTTTTTCTTTTTAAAGATTTTATTTATTTTTAGAGAGGAGAAAGAGAGAGAGAAAGGGGGTAGAAGTGGAAAGCAACTTGTAGTGTCTTTTTTCTTGTGACAGACAGTGAGAGAGACAGAGAGAGGGACAGATAGGGACAGACAGACAGTAAGGGAGAGAGATTAGAAGCATCAATTATTTGTTGCGGCACCTTAGTTGTTCATTGATTGCTTTCTCATATGTGCCTTGACCAGGGGGCTACAGCAGAGTGAGTGACCCCCTGCTCAAGCCAGCGACCTTGGGCTTCCAGCCAGCGATCCCCATGCTCAAGCCAGTGACCCCGTGCTCAAGCTGGTGAGCCTGTGCTCAAGCCGGATAAGCCCACGCTCAAGCTGGCAACCTCGAGGTTTTGAACTGGGTACTCTGCATCCCAGTCCGACAGTCTATCCACTGCACCACCACCTGGTCAGGTGCTTCTTGTATGTGTCTTAACTGCGGAAGCCCAGGGCCTCGAACAAGTGACCTCAGCATTCCAAGTTGATGCTTTATCCACTGCACCACCACAGGTCAGGCTGTTTTTTATTTTTAAATAAAGGACAATTAAAAAGAATTTTTTAATTTATTGATTTTAGAGAAAGAGGAAGGGAGAAAGAGAGAGAGAGGAAGACAGAGAAAGTCAGACACAGGAACATTGATCCATTCCTGTACGTGCCTTGACCAGTGACTGAACCGGTGACCTCTGTACCAACCAAGCTACCTGGCCAGGGCATAAAGAACAGTTTTTAAAAGGTCCCAAATTGGCCTCAAATTTTAATAAGATTCTCTATACACACATTTAGTACCACTAAAAAATAAAAAAAGGAACTGAAGCCATTCAAATGCAAACTACACAGATTCCGTATAAGTTATGAACATCAGGTTAGACAAGGAAAAGATGCAAGAAAAAGACATCACAGAATTTCTATCATAGGTTATCAGCATACTGGCACAGGCTGTCCTAGCAGAGTAGCTCCCAAGCTGCTGCCTAATACCTTAAAGCTACTGGCAAGGAAACAAAAAAAGTACAAGAAACAATAATGGCTAAATTGACTCTATGTCTGTAAAGCCAGCAGTCACGGCCAGGGCCACCATCAGAGCAGCCCAGCCCTTGCAGGTTCGCATTGGATTCGGACAGTTGGTAAAGAAACAATGATGCCACAAACTGGTGGGCCATAGTCTTTAATCCTAGCTTGCACCCGGCAGGCAAGTAAAAACACACTGGGCTCCAAAACCCAATCACATTCAGTGCTCACAAAGCTACTGATTTATCCGAGTTTCCTAGAATCAAAGGTTTCTAGCTCACCAGACTTATTCTCCTCTGTTCCCCATCTCCTTCCTTATCCCAGATACAAACACTACACAAACTGGCATCTCACTCAGCACTCCGCCATCTTGGCTGCTTCTCCTGGCCTACTCCACGTGGCCTTTCTCTGCTCTCCTCTGCTCTCTCATGCTAATCATCCCAGGAACCAAGAGCGCAAACTCCCGTTCTGCCCCCACTTTATATTGTAGCTTCACAACCTCTAATCCAATATACAAAATAGGGAAGTCTCTAATACAAAGTCACTTCTCTGAGGCATGATTGGATTGTACCATCCCACATCAAAAAGGGTGGGAAAGGCTTAATCTCAAAACCAAGGCTACAAGGATTCTGCCTGCCTACAGCCCACCCCCAACACATTGATATCACCTGGATGACGGCCTCCACATGGGCAGCGTTAACCTCAACAAAGTGAGCATAATACATTTTATCCGCCCAACAATGTCCAAATTATTTTCCATGATAATATTATCAGAAGGATCTCCATGATATAGGCACTAATGGAAGGTACATCTGAATCTTCTGAATCTTGATTCAGTCTCAAGTTTCCTCTCCTCTGGGATTGTTGGGTTTGGGGTTTGGTTTTTTTTGAAGCAGGGAAATGATGCGGTATCTAATGATTTGTAACATCCTTTGCATCCTTTCTTTCTGAGCAGTTGCCAGAGTCCTCACTCCATGTCTCCTCTTGTAGATCATGCCTTGACCCAGCCCTGGTCTAAGCCCTTTTAAGTTTTTTGCTTTGTTCTGTTGTTGGGCTTCTGGTAGAAGGAAAGGGAACTTGATACTGGAATTGAAAGTCAAGTTACTGAAGTTCTTTGCTAGTACTTCTGACTCAACTTGAGTGCCAGCTGAATCTTCTTCATGGGGCATCTCAGATGACTCCGGGGTTGAGGTGGGGCTAACCATTGGTGAGTCCATTGGAAGTCTAGCCAGAGCCTGAAGTTCCTCTTAGATCCTCACAAAAGGTTACAGCAGAAGGTGAGCTCAAAACTCTCAAATTGCTACAAAGTAGCAGCCTGGAGAGATCTGTATAGCCCAGAAATAGCAAAAAGAATTCCAAATTCAAACAAAAAAAACTAGATATAAGTTGTTTGATCTGTATTATTTTCCTTCTCTCTAAAAAACTTAAAAAAATTTTTTTCAAGGCAGATCTACAGGCAAAAAATAGCCTCCATTTTTGTTTATCTGAGAAAGACTTTATTTCTTCTTCACTTCTGAAGGCTAATTTTGCAGGATACAGAGTTCTAGTTTGCTGGGGTTCTCTCTCTCTCTCTCTCTCTCTCTCTCTCTCAACACTTGAAATATTTCACTCCACTCTCTTCTTGCTTCATGGTTTCAGAGAAGTCAGCTGTAATTCTTACTTTTGTTTCTCTATCAGTAAGGTGTTTTTTCCCTCTAGCTTCTTTCAAAACTTTGATTTTCTGCAATTTGAAAATGATATTGAGATGTAGTATATGTATATATGTAAAGCCAGTTGCTGCGGCCACCATCACAGCAGCCTGGCCCATGCAGGTTCACATTGGATTCAGACAGATGGTAATGAAACAATGGAGCCACAAACTGGTGGGCCATTATCTTTAATCCTAGCTTGCACCCGGCGGGCAAGTAAAAACACACACTGGGCTCCAAAACCCACTCATTCAGTGCTTACAAAGCTACTGACTTATCTGAGTTTCCTAGAATCAAAGGTTTCTAGCTCACCAGACTTATTCACCTCTGTTCCCCATCTCCTTCCTTCTCCCTGCACAAACTCTGCACAAACTGGCTTCTCATTCAACACTCCACCATCTTGGCTGCTTTTCCTGGCCTTCTCCATGTGGCCTTTCTCTGCTCTCCTCTCTAATGTTAATCTCAGGAACCAAGAGAGAGCAAGTTCCCGGTCTGCCCACTTTATAGTGTGGAAACCAAAAACCTTTAATCCAATATACAAATAAGGAAGTCTCTGATACAAAGTCACTTATCTGAGGCATGATGGGATTGTACCACTCCACATCAAAAAGGGTGGGAAAGGCTTAGTCCTAAAAACAAGCCCCAGGCTACAAAGATCCTGCCTGCCCACAGCCTGCCCCCAACACACATTAATATCACCTGGCGATGGGCATCCACGTGGGCAGCGCCATCTTTAACAAAGTGAGCATAATATATACATATTTTATCTGCTCAACAATATATATATATATATATATATATAATTTATATATATAAAAAATTTCTTACTTGGTGTTCTCTAAGCTTCTGAGCTGAGTTCTGAGTTTCCTGAATCTGTGGATTTGTATCTGATATTAATTGAGGGAAATTCTTAGTATTGTTTCAGATATCTCTTTTGTTCCAACTTTCTTTTCCTTCTGGTATTCTCATTACATGTATGTCATACCTTATGTAATTGTCCCACAATCTTTGGATATTGTTTTCTTTTTTCAGTCTGTTCTTTCTGCTTTTTGGATGTCAAGGATTCTATTGATATCTCCTCTAGCTCAGGGATTCCTTCCTCAGTCATGTCCAGCCTACTAATAATCCCATCAAAAGATTTTTTCAATTCTGTGGGTTTTATTATTTTTATCTAGCATGTTTTTGTTCTTTCTTAGTATTTCCACGTCTCTGCTTACATTGCCTTTGTGTTTTTCCATGCTGTTGGGCCAGGAGCTGCCGCCATCGTGGCCATGCAGTGTTGTAAGGTACCAAAAGCTGAAAATTGATATTAATATACTGGGAGGAAAGGTCAGGCTTTCCTGTCCCGTCCCTCCTTTAGGGAGGGGAGGGAGAAGAATGTAGAAGTTTCTGGCTTGCAAGAACAATAGATCATTCCGTTTTAAATCTAAAATAAAGGTTAACCTAGAAACTTCTTCTCTTTCAATGGGAGGCAACATTTACATACCACCTTGCATTGACTATAGTTCCTCCCCCCCCCCCCTTCCTGTAATCTTGAGGTTGAATATCTAGGCTAATGTGGGAAGAGGAACTCTGAAAGATTTGTAAACATCTTTGATTATGTTGCCTTGAGAGTCTTTTTATTTTTTTGTATTTTTCTGAAGCTGGAAACGGGGAGGCAGTCAGGCAATCAGACAGATTCCCGCATGCGCCCGACCGGGATCCACCCGGCACACCCACTAGGGGGCGATGCTCTGCCCATCCAGGGCGTCACTCTGTTGCGACCAGAGCCACTCTAGCGCCTAAGGCAGAGGCCACAGAGCCATTCCCAGCGCCCGGCCGTCTTTGCTCCAATGGAGCCTTGGCTGCGGGAGGGGAAGAGAGAGAGAGGAAGGAGAGGGGGAGGGGTGGAGAAGCAGATGGGTGCTTCTCCTGTGTGCCCTGGCCGGGAATCGAACCTGGGACTCCTACACGCCAGGCCAACACTCTTCCACTGAGTCAACCGGCCAGGGCCTGTTGCCTTGAGAGTCTTAATGTTTCTGTGTATCCCCTAAACAAATGTTGTCAGCCTGTGCCATGATGTCATGCCACCCCCCCCCCCCCGTGTGATCAAAGATATATAAGCAGCCCCTGAACTATTTTGGGGACTGCATGATTTGGGCCTGCAGATGCCCTGTGTCAGCCATATGCGGCCGGCATATTTAATAAACCTTTTCCTCTAATAAAACTCTTCAAAATTCATCTGGACTGGGTGTCTCTACGTGAACTCGATGAAATAAGGTACAGTGCCTTTCAGAATCTGGGGTGCCTTACTTTATAACAGCAGGTTCGCACTGGATTCGGGCAGATAGTAGAGGAACAGTGGAGCCGAAGGATGGTGGGCCATTCTGTTTATTAAAGTCTTCAAACGGTGGACAAACAAACGGGCAGGGCTCCCAAGCCCCTCAGCATTCCGGACTCAGTCAGACTCATAGGCCCCCACCAGCCTCAACACGCCTCACCCAAACAGGCCCGGTGGAAATCAGGGCTCCAAAACCCTGACTCAGTCTTCAGTTCCACAATCCAGACTCATTCTCTGGACTCACCCTCTGGCCTCCTGTAAAGCCAGAAGCCACGGCCACTATCACAGCAGCCTGGCCCATGCAGGTTCGCATTGGATTCGGACAGTCGGTAAAGAAACAGCGGAGCCAAAAACTGATGGGCCATAGTCTTTAATTCTAGCTTGCACCCAGCAGGCAAGTAAAAATACACACTGGGCTCCAAAACCCACTCACATTCAGTGCTCAGAAAGCTACTGACTTATCCGAGTTTCCTAGAATCAAAGGTTTCTAGCTCACCAGCCTTATTCTCCTCAGTTCCCCATCTCCTTCCTTATCCCAGATACAAACACTACACAAACTGGCATCTCACTCAGCACTCCGCCATCTTGGCTGCTTCTCCTGGCCACATGGCCTCTTTCTGCTCTCTGCTCTGCTCCCTTTGCTCTCTCATGCCAATCATCCCAGGAACCAAGAGAGCAAACTCTCATTCTGCCCCCATTTTATAGTGTAGATTCAAAGCCTTTAATCCAATATACAAAATAGGGAAGTCTCTAATACAAAGTCACTTCTCTGAGGCATGATTGGATTGTACTGCCCCACATCAAAAAGGGTGGGAAAGGCTTAATCCCAAAACCAAGCCCTAGGTTACAACGATCCTGCCTGCCCCCAACACACATTAATGTCACCTGGGCAATGGCCTCCACGTGGGCAGCGTTATCTTTTACAAAGTGAGCATAATACATTTTATCTGCCCAACACCTCCTCAGCCCCCACAAGCCTCAGCAAAGCTCTTTCTCTCTGAGCCCTCCCCCTCCCCCATCCTGGATTCTCTCTGCACTCCTCTGCCCAGCAAAACAGTCTAGGGGGGGGAAAAAAACACTTCTCCAGCAAACACTCACAACAACAGCCCCTCTCAAGCAAGAAGGCAATTCACAATTTTCAAACTGCTGCCCTGAGGGCAAGTACTTGCAGCTTTCCATAGATTATACATACATGGCACATCCCCAATACAAGCAAGCGAATCTAAAAAAAACTTAATACAAACTTGTTTGCCCAACACATGCATACTGTCTACTTTATCTGTTAGAATCTTTAGCATATTAATTATAGTTGTTTTAAATTTTCAGTCTGATAATTCCTACATCCCTGCCATGTCCTGTTCTTTTTTTTTCGAAGTAAGAAGTGGGGAGGCAGTCAGACAAACTCCCGCATGCTCCCAACCAGGATCCACCTGGCATGCCCATCAGGGGGCAATGCTCTGCCCATTGAGGTGTTGCTCCGCTGCAACTGGAGCCACTCTAGCACCTGAGGCAGAGGCCATGGAACCATCCTCAGTGCCCGGGCCAACTTTGCTCCAATGAAGCCTTGGCTGTGGGAGGTTGTTGGGCAGATAAAATGTATTATGCTCACTTTGTTAAAGATGACACAAGGAGGCCGTTGCCCAGGTGATATTAATGCGTGTTGGGGGCAGGCAGGATTGTTGTAGCCTGGGGCTTGGTTTTGGGATTAAGCCTTTCCCACCCTTTTTGATGTGGGGTGGTACAATCCAATCATGCCTCAGAGAAGTGACTTTGTATTAGAGACTTCCCTATTTTGTATATTGGATTAGAGGTTGTGAAGCTACAATATAAAATGGAGGCAGAACAGAGTTTGTGCTCTTGGTTCCTGAGATTAGAGGAGAGAACAGAGCAGAGAGCAGAAGGAGGCCATGTGGAGTAGGCCAGGAGAAGCAGCTAAGATGGCGGAGTGCTGAGTGAGATGCCAGTTTGTGTAGAGTTTGTATCTGGGATAAGGAAGGAGATGGGGAACTGAGGAGAATAAGGCTGGTGAGCTAGAAACCTTTGATTCTAGGAAACTCGGATAAGTCAGTAGCTTTGTGAGCACTGAATGTGAGTGGGTTTTGGAGCCCAGTGAGTGTTTTTACTTGCCCACCGGGTGCAAGCTAGAATTAAAGACTATGGCCCGCCAGTTTGTGGCTCCATTGTTTCTTTACCGACTGTCTGAATTCAATGCGAACCTGCATGGGCCGGGTGGCTACTGGCTTTACAGAGGTGAAGAGAAAGATAGAGAGAAAGGAGAGAGGGAAAGGTGGAGAAACAGATGGGCGCCTCTCCCATGTGCCCTGGCCAGGAATTGAACCCGGGACTTCTACATGCCGAATCAATGCTCCACCGCTTAGCCAACCGGCCAGGGCCCCATGCCCTGTTCTGATACTTGCTTTATCTCTTCACATTGTACTTTTTGCTTTTGGTATGCTTTGACATTTTTCCTAGCCACCATACATGATATACTGGGTAAAATAAACTGTTTTACTAGTCATTAAACACAATTATTTATTTATCTATTTACTTATTTATTTTAGCAAGAGACAAAGAGAAGAAGGAAGAGAGATAAGAAGTATCAACTCAAAGTTGCAGCATTTTAGTTGTTCACTGATTACTTCTCATTTGTATCTTGAAGTGGGGGGCACTCCCCTGGAACCAGGGACTTCTTGCTCAAACCAGCAACCTTGGGCTTTAAGCCAGTGATCTTTGGGCTCAAGCCGGAGACCATGGGGGTCATGTCTATGAACCTACACTCAAGTCGGATGAGCCTGTGTGCAAACCCGTGATCTTGGGGTTTTGAACCTGAGATCTCAGCGGTTCAGGTCGATTGAACTATCCACTGCACCACCACCAGTCGAGGAAACAAAATTATTTTAATTACAACATCATTACTCTGTACAAGGAAAAAAGACTGAAAGGAAATATACAACAATGCTGAACAGTGTTGTTACTGGGTCTGCTTTTTTTTTTTTTTAATTTGTTTTTTTACTTTACACATTTTTTGAAATGGCCATGTGTTGCTTTATAATTAGCTATGAAAATGGGAAATAAAATTAAAGGGCCTTTTAAAAACCCACTGTCAAATTCAATCTTTAAAGAACAGTGTTGACTCCCTTTCCCCCTAAAGGAGGCCCTGACATTTAGAAACAATATAAAACAGCCTGAAGCACCATTTAATCCTATTACTGTTCTGGACCTCTTACAAACCAGGGGATGATCCTTTGGCTCTTTAAAACTAAATCTCCCAAGGTCATGGGGTCTGTCTGTAACAGAGGGGGGTGAAACTCCCAGGCCAGTGCTCCTCCCCTGCACCATCTGGCACCTGAGGATTTCATTAAAGACTGCTTGAGCTAGCCAGCCACATGTTTAAGTTTGTCTAATAAGGGAGTATTACTCCCTCTTAGGATCATTCTACTAACAAGCCACTGCCCTCTCTCTGGGCTCACTTTCCTCCCCTATAAAATGGGGGAGTTAGTTGTTCCAGCATTTCTGGCAACTCCAGGTTTCTAAGACAACCCATGCCTCCATTCTTTTCCTGCTCCCCCAAGGGTTCTGCTTCTCTCTGCTGGTACTTTCATGGTCTTAGCAAGCCGTTTCCCATCCTGGTTCGGCCACAAACTCATGCGTTGAGTGTCCTTGTACAAATCAGTAGCTGTCTGGGGACTTCAGTTCTCCCATCTGTACAAAGTTTGGGCCCCGACCAAGTGTTTGCACATTTTGGGTGGTACAACCCTGGAGTCCTGGAGAGGATGGATGGGGTGAGCAGCCCACTAGGTGTCTGTTTTGCATATTGAGAATCTGGGTAAAATTTCCTTTAAAACAAGGATCTGTTGCTACAAATCTACTTGAAAGTCACTGGAGGCCCTGGCCAGTTGGCTCAGCGGTAGAGCATCAGTCCTGGGTGTGGAAGTCCTGGGTTTGATTCCCTGTCAGGGCTCACAGGAGAAGTGATCATCTGCTTCTCCACCCCTCCTCCTCCCCATCTCTCTCTCTCTCTCTCTCTCTCTCTCTCTCTCTCTCTCTCCCCTTCTTGCAGCCATGGCTCAAATGGTACAAGTTGGCCCTAGGCACTGAGGGTGGCTCCATGGCCTCGACTCAGGCACTAAAATAGCTCAGTTGCTAAGCAATGGAGCAGCAGCCCGTAGAGGTAGAGCATCGCCTGGTAGGGGGCTTGCAGGTGAATACCGTCCGTGTGCATGTAGGGGTCTGTCTCTGCCTCCCTGCTTCTCACTTTATAAAATAAAGAAAAAGAAAAAGAAAAAGAAAGACAGAAAGTCACTGGAAAGGCAAGCCCATTTCCAGAGCAGAAATTCTATTTCTCACTAGCCTCTGAAATCTGGCTACCAGGATGAAAGAATGGGGAAAGCTCCCGGAGTCCAGGACTCCTGCATGCTTCCCCCTGTAGGGAATGAGTTCTGGAAGCAGAGGAAGCTGAGATGGGTGCTACTAGATGGTGTTAAGATCCGAGAAGCTCAGATCCACTCAGCCCACTCACCAACTTCTCCCTCATCCTCCGCCCCTCCCTGTCACCTAGGCAACATGGCCAGGCACTGGGCCTGCAGTTCCTCCTTCCCCCTCCTTTCCCACCCACTCAAACTCCAGGCCCAATTCTCACCCCTCTGTCTCTGCCCATAGCTTCTGTGAGTTCCACCTTTATGGCTGCCTTTTGTGAATGTTCAAACCACATTCCACGCAGGGGCAGAGCACATACAGCCTGTGGCTTCCCTTGACCAGGGAGCCTAACAACAAATCTGCTCAAACACAGAGCAGCCTCCAACCCCACCCCACTACAGAATACAATTGCACATCCCCCCACCTCTCCGCCCAACCCCTAAAATAATCCTGATTTGTATACTGAATTTGCCTGCTTTCCTGTTTACACGCAAAGGGTGTGACCTCTCCAGGGCAGCGTGTGCAGGGAGCTCTGGTGGGTCTGACTTAGTGCTTGAGGAGACCAGGGTTACAGGGGAGTGCGGGAGCAGAGGGGTTGGGTGGCCCCAGCAGTTCTCTGCTCCAGGTCAGGGCCAGAGGGACCCTGGGGCTATTTTTCTTTTATTATTTTATTCATTTTTAGAGACAGAGGAGAGAGAGAGAGAAGGAGGGGGGGAGAAGTAGGACAAGCTTAGGGTTTCGAACCAGAGGCCTCCACGTTCCAGGTCGAAGCTTTATCTACTACACCATGACAGGTCAGGTCCCTGGGTTTTAATTTACCTCCAGTTATCTCTATGACCAGGCAGCCAGAGCTGGGGGGCCAGGCTAGGGTGGAGTCCAGCTGGACTCATGATAATAGTTAAATGGGGGCAAAGGATCCTGTGTGTGTGTGTGTGTGTGTGTGTGTGTGTGTGTGTGTGTAGATTAGGGAGTTGCGAGAGATGGACAGGGGGTTTTGAGAAGGAACTTGCTGTAATTTGTGCCAACAAATTACACTGAAAAAACTCCTGGTTCAATTAAGGGAGTGAGCTGGGGCTCTGAATGAATACCGAAGGGAAAGCCCTAAACTGGGCTGAATCTGAGCCATAGGGGCAGCAGGACCTTGGGCAAGTCCCAGATACTTGGTTTCTTTGACAATTAAATGAGAGTGGGAGGACTTGAGCAAGAGACAAATATTAATAGCAATTAGAACTAATAAACAGATTTAGCCATGTTGTAGCATACAAGATGAATACAGAAAAATCAGTTGTATTTCTATATACTAGCAATTAAAAACCCAAAAAGGAAACTAAGAAAACAGTCCCATTTATAAAGCATCAAAAAGGGTAAAATAAAGGGGAATTTAAAAAAAATGTATGAATAAATTTAACCAAGGAGATGCAAGACAGATGATAAACTTTGCTGAAAGAAAATAAAGGAGATCTAAATAAATGAAAAAACATTCAGGTTCAGGGATTCAAATTGTAATATTGGTAAGATGGCAATACTATGCAAAGCAATGTACGGATTCAGTGCTATTCTTATCAAAATCCCTGTAAGGCCAATAGGCAGGGCCACCATCACAGCCGCCCGGCCCATGCAGGTTCGCATTGGATTCGGACAGTCGGTAAAGAAACAACGGAGCCAAAAACTGGTGGGCCACCATCTTTAATTCTAGCTTGCACCCGGCGGGCAAGTAAAAAACACACTGGGCTCCAAAACCCACTCACATTCAGTGCTCACAAAGTTACTGACTTATCTGAGTTTCCTAGAATCAAAGGTTTCTAGCTCACCAGACTTATTCACCTCTGTTCCCCATCTCCTTCATTCTCCAGTGTCAAACTGCACAAACTGGCATCTCACTCAGTACTCCGCCATCTTGGCTGCTTCTCCTGGCCACATGGCCTCTTTCTGCTCTCCTCTCTGCTCTCTCCTCTAATGATAATCTCAGGAACCAAGAGAGCAAGCTCTCGTTCTGCCCCCATTTTATAGTGTAGAAATCCAAACCTTTAATCCAATATACAAAATAGGAAAGTCTCTAATACAAAGTCACTTCTTTGAGGCATGATTGGATTGTACCACCCTACATCGAAAAGGGTGGGAAAGGCTTAATCCCAAAACCAAGACCCAGGCTACAAGGATTCTCAACACACATTAATATCACCTGGGCAACGGCCTCACGTGGGCAGCGCCATTTTTAACAAAGTGAGCATAATACATTTTATCTGCCCAACAATCCCAAAGGCATTTCTTTGCAGAAGTGAACAAGGTGATCCTAAAATTCATATGGAATTGCAAGGGACTGCAAATAACTGAAATCATCTTGAAAAAGAACTAAGTTGGAAGAGTCACCCTTCCTGATTCCAAACTTACTGTAATGCTATAGCAATCAAAACAATGTGGAACTGGCATAAATTGGGAGTCCAGGAATAAACTCACACATCTATAGTCAATTGGTTTTCAAAGGATGCAGAGACCATAGGGAAAAAGTCTGTTCAACAAATTGTGGTGGGAAAACTAAATGTCTACATACTAAAGAATGAAGTTTGAACCCTGCTTCATACTATATTAAAAAACTAACTCAAAACGATTCAAAGACCCAAATGTAAGAGTGTAGGTCGGTGGATAGAGGGATAGTCATGTGGAGAACTCAGACCCGCCCACTTTGGCTAGGACCGCCCACAATCAAGCCCGCCAAAGGAAGCTTCCCAGGAACCATTTGGAAAGAAGCGATCGTCCGCCAGCCAGTGAAATTTCACCACGTCATAGTAGCTCCACTTCCTTAGAGGGACCCTTTAAATATCTCCCACGCGGCTTAATCCGTGCAATTTCCCTAGCCTCTATCTTTCTTTCCTCAGGGCCAGGGAACCTTGCTGGGCGGGATGTGCGCTCTGTACTCAATAAAGCCATTTATTATTCCACACTTTGTGGCTCTGGCCCGTTCCTTCCTTCTCGGTGGGGAAAAATACCTTACAAAGAGTATAAAACTCTTAGGAGGACGCATAGGGCAAAATCTCCATGATCTTAGATTTGCAGTGTTTTTTTTTAATGACACCAAAGAAAAAACAAGCAATAAAGGAAAAAAGGGATAAATTGAAGTTTCTAAATATTAAAACTTTTATGCATCAAAAGATGCTATCAATAGAGTGCAATGACAACCCACAGAATGAGACAGAATGTTTGCAAATCATATATCTGATAAGGAACTTGTACCCAGAATATATTAAAAACTCATCAATGAAAGATAAACACCCCAATTTAAAAATGGGTAAAGGTTGGCCCTGGCCAGTTGGCTAAGTGGCTAGAGCATCTGCCCAGGGTCTGGAAGTCCCAGGTTCAATTCCCAGTCAGGGCACACGAAGAAGCAACCCCATCTGCTTTTCTTCCCCTTACTCTCCCCCTTCTCTTCCTCTTCTCCTCCCACAGCCAGTGGCTTGATTGGTTAGAGTGTCAGCCCTAGGCACTGAGTGCGGCTTGATTGGTCCAAGTATTGGCTTCAGGTGCTGAGGATAGCTTGGTTGATTCAAGCATCGGCCCCAGACAGGGGTTGCTGGGTGGATCCCAGTCAGGGCACATGTGGGAGTCTGTCTCACTATCTCCCTTCCTCTCACTTAAAAATAAAATGAAATAGGCCCTGGCCGGTTGGATCAGTGGTAGAGCGTCGGCCTGGCGTGCGGAAGTCCCGGGTTTGATTCCTGGCCAGGGCACACAGTAGAGGCGCCCATCTGCTTCTCCACCCCTCCCCCTCTCCTTCCTCTCTGTCTCTCTCTTCCCCTCCCGCAGCCAAAGCTCCATTGGAGCAAAAGATGGCCCGGGCGCTGGGGATGGCTCCTTGGCCTCTGCCCCAGGCGCTAGAGTGGCTCTGGTCGCGACAGAGCGACACCCCGGATGGGCAGAGCATCGCCCCCTGGTGGGCATGCTGGGTGGATCCCGGTCGGGCACATGCGGGAGTCTGTCTGACTGCCTCCCGTTTCCAGCTTCAGAAAAATACAAAAAATAAAAATAAAATGAAATAAAATAAAATGGGTAAAGGGCCTGAATAAACATTCTCTAAAGAAAATATACAATGACCAATAAGCACATGAAAAAATGCTTGATATCATTAGTCATTAGGGAAATACATATGAAAACCACAATAAGATACCCCACTGGAATGGCTATAATTAAAAAAATAAATAAATAAAACAAGTATTGACAAGAATGTGGAAACATCAAGAACTCTCATACATTTTTGGTAGGAATGTAAAATGGCGTGGCCATTATAGAAAACACTTTGGTAGTTCCTCAGTAATTTAAACGTGTGACCCAGTGATTCCTCTCTTGGATATATGTCCAAAAGAATTGAAAACAAAAACTAGTACACAATTGTTCAAAAGGTGGAAAACAATTGTCCATCAACTGATAAATGGATACAACTGTGGTATATCATATAATGGAGTATTTTTTTCCATAAAAAAGAATGAAGTTCTGATGCATGCTACATCATAAATGAAACTTCAAAACATTATACCAAGCCCTGGCCAGGCAGCTCAGTTGGTTAGAGCGTTGTCCTGATACACCAAGATTGCAGCAATGTGTCTGAAAATTTAACTCAATTCTGACATCCCTACCCAGAGATAGGATCAGATTGCACAGGTTAAGGATTCAGTCCTATGAGACTTCCTCCCCGTGTCCTCCCCACCAGATGCCAACAGCAAGCCCAGGTTGTTACCTGTGCTTCTGACCATCTGGCTATAAATCAGAGGTCCCCAAGACCTCCTCCTTCCTTGAATTTGATCAGTTTGCTAGAGTGGCTCACAGAACTCAGAGAAACATGTTACTCACTAGGTTATCAGTTTATTATAAAATGATAGAGCTCAGGAAGAGATGCATAGGGCAAGGTATAGGGAAGGATTCCGAGCTTTCAGGTCTCTCCAGGAGCACCTGTCTCCTAGCACCTCCAGGAAGTTCTAGTACTGACCAGAAACTTCTCCAAACCCTGTGCTTTTAGGCTTGTATGGAGGCTCATTACATAGGCGTGATTGATTAAATCATTGGCCACTGGCAATTGATTCAACATGCAATTTTCTACCCTCTGAGGAGGTCAGGAGGTAGAACCAAAAATTCCAACCCTCTAGTCAGGGTGGATGGCTCCATTGGCGATCAGCTCCCATACTTTGGTGCTTCCAGAAGTCACCTCAGTAACATAACAAAAGATGCCTTTATCACTTTTGACATTTAAGAGATACCAACGGTTTGGGGAACTGTGGGCCAGGAACTCCAGGCAAAGACCAAATATATTTTGTATAAATCAGAATTTCACAGGAACCAATCTGCCTGGCTTTGATTCCTGCATGTGTACTTATTAGCTGTTTCCTGGAGGTTAAATTCTCAAACTGTCTGTCCATCAGGAATTAATAATACTAATTAATAGTACTACTATATATGGCATGATGGTGGTGTAAGGATTCAATAAATTGATTGCACTAAAGTGCTTAGAACAATGCCTGGCATATAGGAAACCTTCAATAATTAATCTTATTGTTATTCTAGAATCATCGGTGCTCCCTTTCAATCATATGATTCAATACAGTTAACCCTATAGTTACTGAGAATCTCTTACCTAGGGAGGTCTGAGAGATGGCCGTGGACCACAACTTGCCCTTCATTCTGGTTTCTCCTCTCTTACACATGGCTGTGGCAATCTGAGGCATTCTCTCCAAATGTCTGCATCATTTGGTTGTCAAGTGTTTTTCAAACTGCTGGTCTTAACCCATTGGTCTGAACATCAACTGAGTGAGTTGCGAGCAATTACAAACATTTCCAACAATGAAAAAGGAAAGAATAGAATGGAAAACAATCAAAGTTCATCATGGATGATTAAGATAAGTATTAAGTATTGTGTGTTAAACTTCTGTTTCAGCGTGCGTGTGTAGACTCATGCACTCTCGGGAGCACTTGGGTACCAGGTTGTGATATAACATGTATTCCTTGGTGAGGGTTAGTTTAAAACATTTGAAGGCCAAAATCTAATCTGGTAACACCCAAGGACTGAGCTGAGGAAAAGAAGACCTGATTTGGTGGGCAGGACTGAAGGACCTTCAGCAATTTTTCTATCCCTAGCCACGCTGGGGCATTGGCCTGCACTGGGGACTGGAGACAGGGAGAAGGAAAGATTCTTCAACTGGAAGATGGAGGGATTCACAGGGTGAGAAAGGTGCCTTAATATTTGAATCACGTCATCAGAACTTGGAAGACTGCACTCCATACCCGCACACCCACACATACACATACTTGGACCATTTAAACACAGACCAAGGGCCTGTCTCAGGTGTTTAGCTGTCTCTTTCATAGTATTTTGTATTTCGTAGGTTCCCTTATTACCCACAACTGGTTTGCGGCTCCAGAACTGCACACATACACACACACACACACACAACTCCCATTTTTGTAATAAATCATGCAGACTCATTTCATAACTAATGGCTTTCCTGCTCTCCTTACCCCCTCCCTTCTCAGATGTCACCTGTTCCTCTGGTTCTAGCTCTTCCTGGCAGCTTCAGCCCTACATGGAATCCACCCTCTCCCCCAACCCCAGTATGAAAGAATAGCACTCCCTCTGCTGTACACAAACTTAGACTCACCAGAGGTCTGGAGTCTTTGCCACAGGCCAGGGCAAAGGCTGCCTCCCTCATGGCAGGGGGATTCTAGGGATTTCCCAGCTGGCAATGTGTCCTGAGAAAAAGGTGGCAAAAGAGCTGGGAGTTAGAAGTGTTGTTGAAAATGGGGGCAGTTGACGAACTGAACTATCATTTGGTATCGCTTAATCCAGGAGTAAGGGGGTGGGAGGTGAAGTTGCCTTTCAGTGCTTGGCACCTCAAGGCCTACTCTCCCTGCACCCTCACTTGTGTCCCCTGGCTGAAGTATGGCAATTCTGTGGACCCAGGACATTAAAAGTCATAAGTAGAAGAACTTGACAGCTGGAGAAGAATACATTGAGACCCAGTTTTTAAGGACTATTTATATACTTCAAAGGGTAGTCATGAGATTGGAGGCTTTAAATCCACTTCTTACAATAACCTGGGTGTCACCTATGTTATCTACATCTTTATTTTGAATTGGCTATAAGCCATGACCACAGCCAGAGTCTGTGGACCAGTCACTTTAACTCTTGAAGTTCCATCTTAATCTGTAAAATGGTTCTTTTTTTTTTTTTTTAATTAAGTGGGAGGTAGGGAGGCACAGAGACAGGCTCCTGCATGTACCTCGACCAGGATCCACCCAACAAAGGCCTCTATGGAGCAATGCTCTACCCATCTGGAGTGTTGCTCCATTGCTCCATTTAGTGCCTGAGGTAAGGCCATGGAGCCATCCTCAGCACCTGGGGCCATCTTGGTCAAACTATTCGAGCCATGGCTGCAAGACAGAGGGAGAGAGAAAGAGAAAGAGAAAGAAGGGGGGAGGGGTAGAGAAGCAAATGGTCACTTCTCTTGTGTTCCCTGACCAGGAATTGAACCTGAGATTTCCACACACCAGGCTGACATTCTACCACTAAGCCAATAGGCCAGGACCGTAAAATGGTTCTAATAGTATCTTTCATACGGACTGTGAGGGTAAAACTAACATGTGGAAATACTCTTAAACTGTACAGTGCCTAAAGCAAAACAGCAGGCCATAGATGGATCTATTTTCACAAACATCTTTGCAATGATATCACGTTTTATAATTGATATCACATTTTATAATTTGGTTGAAAATTAGTGAAAACACATAAAGGAAAATCACCCATAACCCAACTATACTTAAAAAGAAAGAACTACAAATATTGATCGACTTATGACCTATGCAACTTATGACCATTCAACTTTACGACCACAATTGCTAGCCACGACTGCTCCACGTCTGGCAGCACAAGCGTTGCCCAGCTGGGCGTACGACAGTGCAGATCAGCTTCTGGCAGCACTACTAGCTCCTCATGCACCATTTCAACTGTTATCCCAGACTCGGTACAGCAATTTGTGTTTTGTGTCTGGATATTTTTCATCAAACCCCTCCCAAGATGTCTACCAAGAGGAAATTGTCTTTGCAAATATTAAACCAGTTGTACTGGTAATGCAGTGTTTTACTTAAACCTGACGAATGTAAAAATAAGAAACAAAATGGTGTAGAGATGATACAAATGGCATAAATTGAACAAAGAAAATTATGATATATAACAATAAAAGAAAATTATGATAAAATATGACTTAAAGATTTTTATAACATCATTTCCCAGTACTGTACATATAGCCTACTCAACTTACGACCAAATTGTGTTACGACCAGTCTGTCGGAACCAATCGTGGTCGTAAGTCGAGTACTAGCTGTATATAAAGACACTTCCTAGATTAACAATTTGCTGTGTATCCTTATTTTTTTTCTTCAAGTTTAAACGGGCCTACTCATTGACCATTCTCTCTCTCTTCATGTTTTTTAAAGTACCTGTACAGAAATTGAATCATGCTATCTAATTTTTCAACTTGCTTTTTTTCACTTAATATAGCATCAACAGTGTACAAGTGCAGCCACTTCCTTACTGGGTATTATCTGTCTTTTCACTTTTTTCCTATCTCATGGGCAAAAATAGCATCTCGTTGCTTTATTCTGCATTTCTCTGTCCCAAGTAAGGTCAATCATCATTTTCTGTCTTTTGGAGGTTTATATTCTCTCTTTTGTGAATTGCCTGTTCAAACCACTTTTCTATTGGGCTTTTCATACTTTTCTTATTGAACTGGAGAGCACTTTTTGCATAGCACATTTATCTTTTGTCTGTGAAAAGTATTTTTGTGTCGCTAATAGTTTTTTCCACTCTGTCATTGTCTTCTGACTTTATTTATGGTATCTTTTGCCATTCAAAAATTTTAAATGTATTATGTGGTCAGATGGGTCCCTTTTCTGTTAATGGCTTCTAGGTTTCTCTTTGGATAATTTAGAAAGCCTTTCTTTTCTGGCTTTCCTGCATACATTGTTGTGGATGTTCACCTTCCACTTCTCAGTGACAGCTGGCAGTGAATGTCTTCACTGAATCCTGCTCTATCCCTCACACCGGCCCCTTGGGTTCTTACCTGTCAGCACCCTGTAATAATGTCTGGTTCTGGGAAGTATTACATTGTATCAAAAGAACACAGAGAAAGGCAGGCCTGGAGGAGCCAAGACAGTGTTAGCAGGCAGTGAAAGAAGTGGGGTGGCCCATAGATCTAGAGAACAAGTTGAGGTTGCCAAAGGGAGGGAAATAATTTTTTTTTTTTTTTTTTTTTCATTTTTCTGAAGGTGGAAACAGGGAGAGACAGTCAGACAGACTCCCGCATGCGCCCGACCGGGATCCACCCGGCACGCCCACCAGGGGCGATGCTCTGCCCATCCTGGGCGTCGCCATGTTGCGACCAGAGCCACTCTAGTGCCTGAGGCAGAGGCCACAGAGCCATGCCCAGCGCCCGGGCCATCCTTGCTCCAATGGAGCCTTGGCTGCGGGAGGGGAAGAGAGAGACAGAGAGGAAAGCGCTGCGGAGGGGTGGAGAAGCAAATGGGCGCTCCTCCTGTGTGCCCTGGCCAGGAATCGAACCCGGGTCCTCCGCACGCTAGGCCGACGCTCTACCGCTGAGCCAACCGGCCAGGGCCAGGGAAGGAAATAATTTTTAAAACACACACACACACACACACACTTTTTTTTTTTTTAAGTGACAGGAGGGGAGATAGAAAGACAGACTCCTGCATGTTTTCCCTACTGGGATCCTCCTGGCAACCCCTGTATGTGGCCAATGCTCTGCTCATTTGGGATCATGCTCTCAACCGAGCTATTTTTAGTATCTGAGGTGGAGGCTCCACAGAGTGATCCTCAGCGCCTGTGGCCAATGCACTCAAATCAGTTGAGCAATGGGGAAATCAATTGAGTGGGAAGGGGAGAGAGAGAGAGAGAGAGAGAGAGAGAAAGGGAAGGGGGAGGAGGAAGGATGGAGAAGCAGATGGTCGCTTTTCCTTTGTGCCCTGACCAGGAATTGAACTCAGGGCTTCCACATAGGCTCGGTTGGTCTGAGCATCTACCCCAGGCACTGAGGATAGCTTCATTGATTTAAACATCGGCCCTAGATGGGGTGGCCCAATGGAACCTGGTCAGAGTGCATGTAGGAGTCTATCTCACTATCTCCCCTCCTCTCATTTGGAAAAGGGGGGAAAAAAAGAATAACTTAAGTTTTTGATTATTGATCTGCCATCCCCCCTTCATTCCATTGAGAAAAGTCACCTACAGGCCACCTACTTGTATAATCTCTGTGTGGTTATCATCAGGCTTATAGTGCTTTTTCCTGGTCTGTCGCAGACCCTGTTAGGACTGTGCCTTCAGACATGGGCTCCTGGCATAAATTTGAACTCTAGCTGTCAAAACATGTTTATGTTCCATACCCATTATCTTCACTCATAACTATAGCTTCTGCTACCCCTGCTGTTGAAAATAGCACCTACTAGGTATCAGCACTGTCCCAAACACTTTACACAGATAAATTCTTTGACAGCTTTACAATGCGCAAGCAAGGTGCCTGTGAAGGTGTGCTAATTCCACAGTAGGACAGATGGTAAAGCCTCGCAGAGAGAGTTAGCTGGGTAGGAACAAAATGACCTTTCCTAATCCTCCAGGCTGGATTGGAAGCAGTTTAACTGGGTGGTTCTTTCTCAGGCTCTCTCCTTTTTATTCTCGTTAAATATTTATAAAGTTGCTTTTTGTTTCTGTTGTTGAAATCCCAGAAGAGAGCATTAAAGGGAAGCCGCGGCGACCTGGGAGCAGGAGGGCCGGGATTGAGAGTGAGAAACGTCCATTTGGGGAGCAGAGTCAAGGCCAAGCCAGCATCCTCCTCCCACTCTGCCTCTCTGCTGCCACAAGGCTGTTCCGGAGCTGGCCTTGGAGGTCCTGGCTTTGTGTTTATAAAGGAAGTACAGTCCCTTCCATACATACAATACATACATTAGCCAGAGGATTCAATTCGGGATATTCTCAACGACCATCTGTTTAAAGACTTTCTAAACTCAATCTTGCATTTATTTGGATTCTTAGCAATCTTTTGGATTTCACTTTTTTTTTTTAATCCAAGATCTTTATTAAAAACAGCCATATCTAAAAATTCTATGCCATTTCTAGGCTGTATGTGTTACTCAGGATCCCTGCAGAGGGTCAGTGTAATTTAAGGAGAGTTGAATGAGGAGACTGTTTACAAAAGTGGAGCAGCATCCTGAGGCCAGCAACAGAGAGGAGCCATTACTACCCCTAAGCCTGGAGGAAGTGGTGACTAGTAACAAGACAAGGAGTGTATAGAGGAGTCCCCTTCATGGGCTGTGGCCTTAAGTAGAGACACAAAGTCCAGCAGAGAGGAAATCAAGAAAACATCTCTCTGTCACTTTCTTCTAGTCCTCCTTTCTTTGACCAGTATTTCCCATTTGCCAAACCCAACCCAAAGTCTGAGTGCAAGAGATATAAAGGTCAGTCTCCAAGGGCATAGAATAGAATGGAAAAAGATGAGGGGCGAATATAGAGGGACAAATAGAAGATACTCAATGTTTCTGACAGCAATATTAATAATAGTTATTATATTAATAAAGCCATGACAGCAGTATTAATAACAGCTTCTGTTTAAGCCCTTGCTTTGTGCTCTTTATACCAGTCTTGTCTTTTGCAGATAAGGAAATGATTATTCCAGGCTACTGTGCTCTTCAGTTCCCTGGAGAACAGAAGTTATTACCCTCTGAGAAGAAACTTCGTAAGAATTAAAACAAAAAAAGCATGATCTCAGCCATCTGGGGCATATTAGTTATCTGTTGCTGCTAATAGATTACCCTAAAACTTAGTAGTGTAAAGCAATAAGCATTTATTGGTTCACGTGGTGTCTGTGGGATAGGAGAAGTTTGGCTGGGTGGTTCTAGCTCAAGGTCTGCCAAGAGATTGTCAAGAATTTGTCAAGGGCTGTATTCATCTGAAGGCTGGACTTGGGCTGAAGGATCCACATCCTGTGTGACTCATTCACTTGTCTTGCAAGTTAGTGCTGATTTTTAGCAAGAGGCCTGAGATCCTCCCCACATGGACATCCTCCACAGGTAGAGTGCCCTCAGGACGATGTGGTATTTGACTTCTCCCAAAGTAAGTGATCCAAGAGGGCAAAGCAGGGAGGAACCACATCTGACCTAGTCTCACAAGTTACACATGATTGCTTCTGCCATACGCTAATCATTAGAAGCAAGTCACAAAACCCAGTCCACACTCAAGGCAGAAGGTGAGGTGGGGGTTAAACTCCATTTCTTTTTCTTTCTTTTTTTTTTTTTTCATTTTTTCTGAAGCTGGAAATGGGGAGAGACAGTCAGACAGACTCCCGCATGCGCCCGACCGGGATCCACCCGGCACGCCCACCAGGGGCGACGCTCTGCCCACCAGGGGGCGATAATCTGCCCATCCTGGGCGTCGCCATGTTGCGACCAGAGCCACTCTAGCGCCTGGGGCAGAGGCCACAGAGCCATCCCCAGCGCCCGGGCCATCTTTGCTCCAATGGAGCCTTGGCTGCAGGAGGGGAAGAGAGAGACAGAGAGGAAAGCGCGGCGGAGGGGTGGAGAAGCAAATGGGCGCTTCTCCTGTGTGCCCTGGCCGGGAATCGAACCCGGGTCCTCCGCACGCTAGGCCGACGATCTACCGCTGAGCCAACCGGCCAGGGCTAAACTCCATTTCTTAATGAGAAGATTAGTAAAGAATTTGTGGATATTTGTGGATATATATATTAATACTTTATTCATTTTAGAGAGAGAAGAAGGGGGGAAGGAGAGGAACAGGAAGCATCAAATCCCATATGTACCTTGACCAGGCAAGCCCAGGGTTTTGAACCGGCGAACTCAGCGTTCCAAGTCTGCACTTTATCTACTGCGCTACCACAGGTCAGGCATGTGGATATATTTTTAAACCACCATAGATCATAATAACTATATCAAAGATCCTGGGGTTATTTGATTGAAGAGTTTTGAGAAGACTTGAAAGTACACTGTAACTTGACTGTCACCAGTTAAGGTGGAATCTCCCAAGCATATTGTGCTCTGTCTGAAGAAAGAACATGCTAACAGAAGAGGGCAAGTTTCCAAGGCAGCTATGAAGAGATGACGCAGGAGATAACGGTGAGCGGAGAATGGTGAACCCAGTGGACACAAGTTACCTGAGGAGAGCCATACTCAGTTTGGGGACAGGGACCTATGATATTGGATGAAATATCTTTCAGAATTATTCAGTTCCCTGGGTAGGAGACACCTTCTGAGAAGGCAGTCAGCCTGAAGATTTCAGTAAATCTAAAGAATCGCCTCCATTTAATGTCAATTAATTGCTAGTTTTGGATGTTTATCAGTGCCATAAGAGTGCAACTAATATAATGTGGGCTAGAATATTTTCAGACCTGTAATGGTAGGGACTGGATAGAGCCATGAAAGTAGAGATCCCACCCTGTAGAGCAGTGGTCCCCAGCCCCTGGGCCACAGATCGGTACTGGTCCGTGGGCCATTTGGTACTGGTCCGCAGAGAAAGAATAAATAACTTACATTACTTCCATTTTATTTATATTTAAGTCTGAACGATGTTTTATTTTAAAAAATGACCAGATTCCCTCTGTTACATCCGTCTAAGACTCACTCTTGATGCTTGTCTCGGTCATGTGATACATTTATCCGTCCCACCCTAAAGGCCAGTCCATGAAAATATTTCCTGATATTAAACCGGTCCGTGGCCCATAAAAGGTTGGGGACCAGTGCTCTAGAGTAATTACTGCTTTGGGTGACATCCTCATCCCACTGCGCCTTTCATTAATGATGAGCCTGGTAAGGCCTGTGGTTGTGGACAGGAAGGTTGACATTAGATTCGGGCAGATGGTAAAGAAACTGTGGAGCTGGAAAATGGTGGACCATTTCATTTATTAGAGTCTCAGAACAAGGACGAGCAAGCAGGCAAGGAAGACTTCTTCACTTTCTCAGGGTTGATAAGCCAACAGGCCAGGGAAAACCCCTTCTCTGGAAAACAATAGCAATAAATGGCCCCTCCCAATAATGGCAGGCAATCAATCCCCAATCTACAATCTGCCGCCCTGAGGACAAACACCAATTAGGCAAAGTACAAGGGGAGCAAGTCTAACAATTGTTTGCCCAATATTCCACCCCTTTTGTGTTCCTCCCTTCACAATTTACCCAACAGGTATCTTCCTCAATGATCCCTCTGTGAGGAGTGAGGTATGTTACATAAACAAACAGACTACAGCAACAGCACAAGTTATACAATCACAATAATTACAAAGATGTCCTTCACAATGTCTCCCTGAGCACTCTGCCCAAGGCGCTAACTGGAGGCCCATCTCTAGCCCTCTACCCCACGGTAGGTGGGAGGGCCTGTATAGTCCAGGGCTGTGTCCTTGGAAACCATAAAGTGTCCTTGTTAGGTCTCTGCAACTGGAGAGAGCAGCTTCCTGGTGCAGGAGGCCCTCCACTGGAGCTGCCCTCCACCCCATCAGGGTCTCTCATACTGTCCAAAAGCGGCATGTCCATCCAACAAGGGAACTGGTGCCCCTCTCTGGCTGCAGCCCAAGAGCCATTATACCACTCAGTGATGAGTCTACAATAGACAACCCAGCTGTCTGTGCAAATCACCAAGGTAAAGGTCCATTACAGGCAACTAGGCATACAATTCTTTATTAATGAACCTCAGTGCCTTTCCATAAGCACTGTGTGCATTGCCACAAGCCCCATCCAAACCCCTCAGCACCACTTACAGGGCCTCGCGGGGTCAAACACACTCAAGACCTGTGCCGCCTTGATAGTTCTCTGTTGCTGCTGCTGCTGCGGCAAAAAAAAAGAACCTATTATCTTTTAATGCCAACACCTGCTGTACATTAGAAGGTGATCAATGGATTGTCAGTTTCACATGGGGCCTCAGGCTTCCCCATCCATCCCTATTAGGCAGGTCCCTCAGCCTTCCCCCTACTCAAACAGGAACAATGGGTCTTGGAGAGGATCTTTCTCTTCTGCAACAGTCTCCTGCACAACAAGTAATCCTGCAACCATGCTGCCTGCACATCAACCATATTATTGGTAGCTGCTGGGGCCTTTCATCTCAGCAGCTGGAACTTCTGTTCTGGCTCAAGCTGCTGCCAAAGCTCTAAGAGGACTTTATTAGACCTGCCATCCAATTTCTCTCTATCTGCCCCAGCTGCAATCAAATCTACCCACATCTGTGTTCGGGTAACCTTACAGGCTCATTTCCCTTGTTAGTCGGGTCGGGGGTGTGGTGCGGCATGGGCAGCAGCCCTCCCTGCTTTATGATCCCATGCTGCCTCCAGCTCCCTCAAATCTGCTACCATCTGGGTAACTGTGTTGATGGGGTGTCCCATATAGGGGCCCAAGTTAGCCACTAGTGCCCCAAAAAGGGCTGATGGGGCTCTGCAGAGAATGAGGTCCCTCATCACTGCTGTAAATACTTCTTCATCTGGCCCATGGGACCTCGGGTTGAAAGCAACATTCTTCATACCTAGTTCCTGAAGGACCTTTACTAGCTCACTATAGCATTGCCACCTACTCACTGCTCCTGGCAAGCCTCTGGCATTCTGCCAGACTGTACAAATGGTGACCACTCATTCTAATAGGGTATGGTTTCCTGGGTTGTCATGGTAGTTCTGAAGACGCTGCCTTAAGAAAGAGTGTGTGGTAATGGCAGCCCATTTCTCCCTCTCTGTTCTGGAGAGCATGATGCCATCCACCCTTATGTCCCACAACCACAGCAACCAGGCTGCCAGGGGCTCAGTGAGTTTATGCCTGAATTGTGCCCCCAACTCCATCAGCTCTGCCTAGGTGTAGGGCCAGACCACAAAGTGCTCCACTACCTGTGGAGAGGGCTGTGGCTGCTCGAGGGACTCATGGCTGCTGGGTTTTTACCTTCTGGGTGACCACCAGCTGGGCTCTGAATCTGTGGACAGTAGCTTCAACCCGAACCTCCTCATCCTCAGAAGAACTGGAAACATCTGCTCCTGCTGGCTCAGAGCCACTCCACTGGCATGGGTGCTTTTTCTTTAGTGACCATTTTGGCTCCAGTGATTGCCAGCTCCCAGTCTGAAGCTGAGACTCGAGCTCTTGACCTCGTAGTTGTGTCTCTACCAACTGTCAGTGCCAGCATTCTGCTTCTAGGACAGGGGTCAGGAACCTATGGATTGCGAGCCAGATGTGGCTCTTTTGATGGCTGCATCTGGCTCGCCGACAAATCTTTAATAAAAAAAAATAGTAACGTTAAAAATATAAAACATTCTCATGTATTACAATCCATTCATTTCCTACCGTTCATGTTCATGGTTGCAAGTGCCTGGAGCCAATCACAGCTGTCCTCTGGGACAACACCAAATTTTTATTGGATATAATGCCTAATGTACACGGGTTGTTGTATGGCTCTCACAGAATTACATTTTAAAATGTGTGGCATTCATGGCTCTCTCAGCCAAAAAGGTTCCTGACCTCTGTTCATGGAGCACATGAACCTGTAACTCCTTCTCCAGAGATCACTGCAGTTTCAGGCACTGTTGGTGTTCTGCCTGTATCTCACACTGCAGCTTTCAAGAGCAGTGGGCCTCCTTCTCCAGTGCTTGCTTCAGTTCAAGCCTTCGCTGGTTCTCGGCCTGTAGCCTGACCTGCAGTTCTTAGACCTGCAGCTCTTTCTCCAGTGACTGTTCCAGCTCATGCCATTGTTGCCGCTCTGTCTGTGGCTCGTGCTGGAGCTCTCGACCTCAGGCAACTTCTCTCACAGAGTTCTTGGTTTTTTCTCACAGGATTGTAAAAAATAGCCAGCCCATGGTTTCCAAAAGTAGAGCCATGGGGAATCATACACTGGAGAGCAACAACCACTCCTCTACCCCACCCTTCAAGGGTGTTGGCAGCTCCATACCAATCTGATTTGAACCTTTACTGCTGTGCTAGATGTAAGGCTGGTGGCTGTGGCCATGCAGGTTCACACTGGATTCTGGCGGATGGCGAAGGAACTGAGGAGCCGGAAAATGGGAGGCCATTCTGTTTATTAGAGTCTCTCTACTGCGGATGAGCAAGCAGGCAGGTAAAACCGCTTCTTTCTTGCAGGGCTGATGAGCAAACAGGTCGGGTGGAAAATCCCCTTCTCCGGCAAACAATAGCAACAAATGGCCCCTTCCAATGGTGGCAGGCAATCGGCAATCTACAGTCTGCCACCCTGAGGGCAAGCACCTGCAGCCTTACACAGACTATACACACATGGTGCTGCCCTGTGCTCCTGCTCCAATCAGGCAAAATACAAGCGAACAAGCCTAACACACTTATTTGCCCAACAGATAGTGTTCTGCAATACATTGATATTAGATGACCTCCAGGATAGAATGTTAAGTGAAAAAAAGGGATGCAGAAAGCATCGGCCAGTGTATAAAGAATGTTAGTTTTAGGGAGAGAAATAAAAAATTATTTATATTTGCATTAAACCACTGAAAGGATAAATAAAAATGATTACTTCTTGGACAAGGGGAACATGGTGGATGGGGATAGAATGAAAGTGATACTTCTCAGTGTATCCTTTTTCATATTATTTAGATCTTCAGACCATACAAAGGTATTGTCTATTTGGTAGGTAAACTAAAACAGAAAAAAAGTTGAAGGTAAAACGGAGAAAAACCATGTGAGGAAGTACTCAGCATATAAGTGTTAAGAATAGATCTCTCTCTTTTTTGGGTGCTCATTGACTTTCTGCTATTAGATAAGCAAGACAAATAAATCCCATACTTCATTTTTGCCTTAGTTGCCTGGTAGAACAGAGCAAAATTTAAGACTTAGCTATCATGTCTTACATTTATCCAGGTCTTTTGTATAGTCTTTCCCTGTACTTGGCTTTTGTTCATTTATCTATCCTTCTTTTGGAGTTTTCATTGTAAGCCGATTTTTAATAATTTTAAGGCAAAATAGTTCAAAAAGGGAAAGAATAAACATAAAAACACTTAAGAAGACAAGAAAGTGGGCACCGCTGTATATTTCTGATAGTTTTAAATGATCATCTTTTTAGCCTGGCCTGTGGTGGATAAAGCATCGACCTGGAAATGCTGAGGTCGTCGGTTCGAAACCCTGGGCTTGCCTGGTCAAGGCACATATGGGAGTTGATGCTTCCAGCTCCTCCCCCCTCTCTCTCTCTCTCTGTATCTCTTTCTCCTCTCTAAAATGAATAAATAAAAAAATAAAAATTAAATGATCATCTTTTTAGAATGTAATTTGAAAGTGTCTATTAATTTTTATTTATTTATTTATTTATTTATTTTGTATTTTTCTGAAGCTAGAAATGGGGAGAGACACTCAGACAGAATCCCACATGCGCCTGACCGGCATGCCCACCAGAGGGCAACGCTCTGCCCACCAGGGGGCGATGCTCTGCCCCTCTGGGGCATCGCTCTGCCACAACCAGAGCCACTCTAGCGCCTGGGGCAGAGGCCAAGGAGCCATCCTCAGTGCCCAGGCCATCTTTGCTCCAATGGAGCCTTGGCTGCGGGAGGGGAAGAGAGAGACAGAGGAAGGAGAGGGGGAGAGGTGGAGAAGCAGATGGGCGCTTCTCCTGTGTGCCCTGGCCGGAAATCGAACCCGGGACTTCTGCATGCCAGGCCAACGCTCTACCACTGAGCCAACCGGCCAGGGCCCTATTAATTTTTTAAATGTACATGGTCTTTGATTCACCAATCCTTCTAGAAATTTGGCTTACAAAATATTTGCGTAATCGTGTAAGATGTAACTACAAATGGCATTCATTGTTCATTACAAATAATAATGAAAATTTATAAACAATCTAAATGTCCAACCATAGGGGAGTAGTTAAGTAAATTGTGAAAAAATGTACACTAGCTAAAAATAGTGAGCTAGATTTGTGTTTACTGACATGTAATAATACCAAGTTTGAAACAATATGAAGGGCAACAGTTCTCTAACTCTGGTCTCAGGATTCCTTCATACTCTGATAAATTGATGAGGAATTTTTTATGTCGGGAATGGCTGTTGGTATTTACCATATTAGAAGTGAAAACAGCTTCTTCGTCTGTGGTGGCGCAGTGGATAAAGCATCAACCTAGAACGCTGAGGTCGCTGGTTTGAAACCCTGGGCTTGCTCGGTCAAGGCACATACAACAAGCAAGCAATGAACAACTAAAGTGAAGCAACTGTACTTATAGCTTCCTCTCACTCCTCTCTCAGTAAAATCAATAAATAAAACCTTCAAAAAAAGAGAAAGAAATGAAAATAAAGACATTTTAAAATGTACTTATTAACTTACCTAAAGTTACAATAATAAACTCATTACATGTTTACATTACATTGGTCACATCTTTTTAATGACAGTGAACTATATAAAAATATAATTTAGTGAGAAGGCTGGCATTGCCTGACATTTCTGCAAATGTATTAAATATCTGGCTTAATAAAAGACTGCTGAGTTTTCATATCTGCTTCTGTATCCAATCTTTTGTGATATATTGTTTTGGTTAAAGTACAAGCAGAAAATACAGCTTTATACACATGTATAGTTGGAAAAAGGGAAGATTATTCTAATAACTTTTTCAGGTAATAGTGGATATAGTTCTTGGTTGATGATCAAAATTCAACAAGTGGTATTTTCTTAAAGGTTAGTTGCCATGTGACTCTGAAACCGTATCAATGAACTTTTCCTCTTCTATTACATTAAAATCCATTGGTTTTTCACTTTAAATGATTCTTTTACCCATGTATGATTTTATAACATAATGTTATGGTTATTTGAAAAATATTGGTTCACTGAGTTATATAGATGTAATATTAACACATTTTATTAATAATATTAAAAAACATATTTGTTATTATCACCACCAATCTCATCACTAAAGTCTTCAAGTGTTGGGGAGCTGTTGATGTGACGTATAATTTTTTTGTTTAAAAATTTTTCTAAAAAAGAATATTCTAGATTTTGCTTGAAAGTTTTAATTTTATCACTAGTAATAAAAACTCAGTTTTCCCTGAAGTGACAGGCTCATATCATTTATTTTTGAGAAAATGTTGGAAAAATTCCCGAATTTGAACCATCAAAGTTTACCTGTTAGTCATTATTTCAAGTAAAAATGGTGTTCCATGGGGGGAAAAAGGATAGCTGAATTCAGTTTGCCACTCAAACAGTTGCATGAGCAATGCTCCTCCGGCGGGAATGCCGCTGAAGTGCTCGCTCCGTGTCTCCTTCTCACCCTGTTATACAGAATCTTAAAAATACAGGTACTTGGCCCTGGCCGGTTGGCTCAGCGGTAGAGCGTCGGCCTGGCGTGCGGGAGTCCCGGGTTTGATTCCCGGCCAGGGCACACAGGAGAAGCACCCATCTGCTTCTCCACCCCTCTCCTTCCTCTCTGTCTCTCTCTTCCCCTCCCACAGCCAAGGCTCCATTGGAGCAAAGATGGCCCAGGCGCTGGGGATGGCTCTGTGGCCTCTGCCTCAGGTGCTAGAATGGCTCTGGATGCAACAGAGCGACCCCCCAGAGGGGCAGAGCATCGCCCCCTGGTGGGCATGCCAGGTGGATCCCGGTCAGGCACATGCGGGAGTCTGTTGACTGCCTCCCCGTTTCCAGCTTCGGAAAAATGAAAAAATAAAAATAAAAAATACAGGTACTCCAGGGTTGAAATTTAATAAAATTCATCTCCAAAGACATTCTCAGGGAAACTGGCATTTCTGTTATCCTGAGTGTGTGGTGGCTAAGGATATGATGACCACTAGGACAGTTTGGTGCCCACACCTTGATAGAAGGCACCAGCCATTCTACTCTCTTTTGCATTTTGTAACATCAGTGCAAACGTCAACACTGTGGGGGGAAAAAAAGGCAAATAATGCCTTAGTATTATTATAAAAATAGCCCTGGTGTGTGAACTCTCTGAAAAGATCTCTGGGATCTTCGGAATTCATAAGCGCGCCCTTTGAGAATAGCTGATATAGCGTATAAATCCTTAAAAAAAAGGTGGGGGGCAACAAAAACCCCAAACTGAGATACACACCCAAGTGCTAACAGTGGCTACCTCTGGCAGTAGAAAGTGATAGAGTGATGTTTACTTTTCACTTCATATACTTTTCAATTTTTTTAATCCTGTACAATGAGTATGTATATATTTCTTAAGTAATTAAAAACACTAAAAATGATTAAGTTAAATTTAAATGATAAACAATTACAACACACTCAGGAATGTAAAATGCCTTTAGAACTATGTTCATATTGAAAATATGAAGATTAGAAACATAAAGCAGGGAGCTTAAATTATTCAAAAACAAAACAAGGCAAAACAGAAACCTCACCCTAAGAAATACTTCATTGCCCACCAGGCTAGAGGAAGGAAGTGTTGCTGTGAACGAAAGCTGAGGCCCCCACCGGACCCAGGTAGCTGAAATGAATGACCCGGCTGATACCTTTAGGAGCACTTGGAAAATAAATCTAAAACACATTCTCTTTAGAAGGCAACAGGATTAGACTTGAAGAGTGATTTGACACATTAGAAAGCTCACAGCTTCCTTCCCAGAGGAAAGAGAAAATCAGGTACAGGATCCAGGGCCTATACAGAGCAGGTATTAAATTTCTCTTTGGTGTCTTTCCCAGCTCTGTGCCCTTCCCTCTCTGAACTAGGTCCCAGTCACCTCTTGTCTTTGCAGGATCCAGTGCCCTTCTGATCTTCTCTACTCCCCTACCTAAACTTTGTGGTGTCAAAAACCATGATATCAGTCATCTATGCCCTACCATAAATGAGTCTCCTTTATCAAGCTCTCTCCCTGGTACATTAGCTTCTTAGGCAGATCACTGATGGTGGCATAAAAGGCTGGGTCCTTGCCTGACCTGTGGTGGCGCAGTGGATAAAGCGTCGACCTGGAACATTGAGGTCCCCGTTCGAACCCCTGGGCTTGCCTGGTCAAGGCACATATGGGAGTTGATGCTTCCTGCTCCTCCCCCTTCTCTCTCTCGCTCTCTTTCCTCTTCCCCTCCCCCTTTGAAAAATTAATAAAGTCCTTAAAAAAAAAAAAAAAGGCTGGGTCCTTTGCAAGGCAATTTGGCTCATTAGCAACTGGTGGGGAAGACTCTGAAGTGGAAGCCTCTTTCCAGAGCTTCTGAAATCATGCTCCGTGAGTGGCAATCTTGAGCAAAGCTTATCCTTTCTGCCCTGTGACATCAAAGAACATCAAAGAAGTTTCTTCCCCTTTCTGGGCTCTGTAACCGAGTGGATTAGACTAGTGACCTCCAAGGTGGCCCCTGCTCCAGGGTTTTGTGACTGAGCCCCTTTAATGCAGGGTAGTGCTAACTCAGGAGGCCTAGGGAAAGGGCATCTTGTTTTCAATTCCTGAATTAAAAGAAGATTCAGAGGAAACTCCCCACATGCTCATTCCCTGCAGTGTGCCCCCTCCCCTTCTCTTCCTCCTGACCTGTGTCTCCAGGGGGAAGATCAAACAAAGAGGTTGCCAAGGATGGTGGAATGCTGTGTTTGGTTAAGTCCCAGGCTGGATGTGATTACAAAGTTCCTGTGACTGGGGAGACTTAGTGGGAAATGTGATGGAAGGATTCTGATCTCTAGGAGCACCACCCACCACCAGCCACCACATATTGGCATGCACATGATCCTCAACATAATTATGAGTTGCCAGAGTTTGTACTCCAACTTTTACCCCCACCCCATGAATGCCGCCACTTCCTCTTTTTTTGAAAATTGATTACTAAATTATAGTTGACATGCAATATTATATTAATTTTGGGTGAACAATATAGTCATTTATATACCTTACCAGGCAATAACCACAGTAAGTCTAGCAACCATCTGTCCTGGTACATAGTTCTTATGGTATTATTGACTATAGTCCCTGCGCTGTACATCACATCACCACGGCTTATTCTATAACTAGCAGTTTGTACTTCTTAGTCCCTTCACCTTTTTCACCAATCCCCCCACATCCTCTCCTCTGGCAACCATCAGATAGTTCTGTGTATCTATAAGTTTGTTTCTGTTTTGTTTGTTTGTTTATTTATTATTTAGTTAGTTGTTGTTTTGTGTCTTTAGAGTACACATCTCATCTAAGTGAAATCATATGTTATTTGTTTTTCTCTGTCTGACTTATTTCACTTGCTATATATAATTCTGTCTAGGTTTGGAACAACTAGTTGATGCCTCTCTCTTTCTTCTCCACCTTCCTTTCTGCTTTGTCTCTCTCAAAATCAATAGGAAAAGAAATACCCTACATCTAGGTTGCCACAAATGGCAAGAGTTCATTATCTTTCTGTCTGAGTAGTATTCCAGTGTGTGTATATGTATATATGTGTATGTACCACACCTTCTTTATCTATTCATCTATCTATGGGCACTTAGGTTGCTTCCATTTCTTGGCTATTGTCAGTAATGCTTCAACTGAACATAGGAGGTACATACACCTTTTCAAATTAGTGTTTTTGATTTCTTCAGATAAATATCCAGAAGTGGGATTGCTGGATCATGTGGTAGTTCTATTTTTAACTTTTTGAGGAAACTCCATACTGTTTTCCATAGTGGCTATGCCAGCTTATAATCTTACCAACGGTGCAAAAGGGTTTATTTCTTCTATATTCTCACCAATACTTATCTTTTTTTAATATACTAGCCATTTTGACAAGTGTGTGGAGGAGGAAGACACTTTCTTCTACCCTTCTACCCTTCCAGGTTCTTCTGGCTAATCTAATAATTAAATTGACATGAGACAAATTAACATGAGAAAAAGAACCAAATTTATTACATATGTATATATTATATATGGGAATCCCATATACATAAGAGAGTCAGAGACCTCACATACATGAGAAGTTCAGGTATAAAATGTTAAAATGGGGGTATTTATGGCATTCTGAGCTAAGGATGAGGTATGGCACCGTAGGGCTTCAGAGGGGAGAAAGATTATTTGCAGGAAAATAAGAAGAGCAGATGTTCAATAATTAGATGTTTGTTCTGCCCTATACATAGGTCAGAAAAAGTGATCTCTGGTAATAACTCTTATTATGGGCATGGCCCCAAATTTAAATTCTTTAAGGGAAAAGCAAAAGTCTCTTTCGAGCCTGTGATCTTGACTGCCTTCAGCTCAAAATAACCCACATACCAAAGTAGCACATCTTGGGGAGGCCTGTTATGAACCCCTTCAGATGTGAACTGATATCTCATTGTTGTTTTGATTTACATTTTCCTAATGACTAAACATCTTTGCATGTATCCATTGGCCATATGTATGTCTTTTTCAAGAAATGTCTATTCATGACCATTGTTCTTTTTTAAATTGGATTGTTTTTTTTTTTGATGTTGAGTTGTATGAGGTCTTTATATATTTTGGATATCAACCCATATTTGGTATATCATTTGCAAATCTCTTTGTCAGTAGGTTGCCTTTTTGTTTTATTGATGGTTTCCTTTGTTGTACAAAGCTATTTCATTTGATGTAGTTCCATTTGTTAATTTTTGCTTTTGTTCACTTTTGCCCTAGGAGACATGTGTCCAAAAAAATATTGCTAAGACCAATGTCAAAGTATTTACTGCCATTGTCTTCTAGGAGCTTTATGGTTTTAGGTCTTACATTTACGTCTTTAATCCATTTTGAGTTTGTTTTGTATGTGGTATAAGACAGTGATCTAGTTCCTTTTTTTTTTTTTTTTTTTTTTTTGCATATATCTGTCCGGTTTCCCTAACACCACTTATTGAAGAGACCATCTTTACTCCATTGTATATTCTTGCCTCCTTTGTAATAAATTAATTGACCATATAAGCATGGGTTTGTTTCTGGACTCTCTATCTGTTCCAGTACTCCATGTCTTTGTGCTGGCACCATACTGTTTTAATTACTATAGAAGAGGTCTTCTTATTTTGTATTTGTTTTTCTCATATGGATTATTGGAAAACTGAAAAACTTGCACAAATTAAAGGAATAAATAAGTGACTTTCCTCTGTGGTTGTGCCTCAATGTCTGTCTTCCTGGTAGTTTCTGAAAGGCAAGAGTCATGGCCTATTTCCTTTCTTTACCACCCACGCCCTTCTCATTATGCCTAGAACAGTTTTATGCCTCACAGAATTTTGTTTGGTGTACAAATGCATGAACACATCAATGCTTCCACTAAGACTGGGAAAACAAAATGGTTTTTAAAGGTAATGGATTATTCCCCAACAAGTGTTGCCATGCTACTCAACATGTTATCTTGTCTCCATTTTCTTCACTAGAATTCACAAGAAAACTGGCCCTGGAGAAGTGTTGGTGTTCACTAAAGAAGAGCGAAATAAAGAGCCTGTGCTGGCACTTTTAGCTGTGTCATCTTTAGAAAGTCACTAGCCCTCTCTAGACCTCAGCTTCAAATCAAAAATAGGGTTAAACCTGTCTCAAGTCTACAGGGAAGCTATGAGACACCAGATGAGTGAAAGAGCATTACAGCCATTATGACTTACAATTATATTATTAGATGAGCTGTCTAAGGCCCAGAGAAGCCAAGAGACTTGTTCAGGGTTACTCAGTGAATTAGTTATGGACATTGACACCTTCAGGCTGTACTCCCCAGTTGGTGCCTGGTTTACCCACTCTCTTGAAGACTCACAGCAATGTAAGAGGAAAGTGTGCTTTATCTCATCATCCACCAGCTCCTTAGAGCAGTTGGGAACATCAGCTCAATGGAACTTCCTGGAGCTGTATGTAGGGAGATGGCTATCTGGCTGGGATGAGGCCAGGGTCACAGGCTCAGGCTGTGCCCATCAGATAGCCTTCTGTGCACATGCTCCTGCAGACAGCTGGGGCTGGTAGAGAGGGATTGGGGATGAGAGTGTAGACACACTGTCAGTGTCACACCCACATTCCCATAGCCCACCTTGGAGGTCACCTACAGCTGTGGTGTGCACTTCCTGCATTCACAGGCTTTCTATTTCAAAGCTTACTCCTCTCTGCCTGAGGACTTTCCCCAGAAGAGGGAAATGGGGCAGGCTGAAAGTGTGGAACATCAATAGCTCCAAACTTGACCCAGTGAGGAACAGTTGTTGATGGAAAACAGCTTCCTGGTCTCTCAGAGGATCTCTGGTGGGACTGAGCCCCAGCTGCCCAGAGGAATAGCCTCCTCATCAGTGCCCCTTAATAAAAGGGGTAACTTTCTTGTCTTCCCTGTCTCACTTCCCCACTCCCTCACCTTGACTTCCTGGGATCATCTTCTAAAACAGTAATTACCAACAAACTCTTCTCTTAAGAGTCTGCTTTAGGAAGATCCAAGTGAGGACAATCGCCTCCATGCTCTCCAAGTGGAGAAATAGCTAAAAGGGCAGAATGAATATCTTCTTCATAAGCCCATTTGACAAATCCGTTCAGCGGGCACACTTCCTCTGTGCATCTTCTCTGCAAACGCTACTGTGTTATGGGATGGGGACACCAAGATACAGATTCAGCTGGTGAAGACACAGGTAGCAGCTTGAGGGGCTTAGCTGCCACATGGGCAATTGGTTTGACTTCAGTTCTCAAAGTGGCTCTTTGAGAGGTGAGGCAAGGTCAAGGAAAATCACCTAATTGAGAAGCAGGGCAACCATATCCAGGTCTTGCTTGGTCTGTTCATTCCTTCATCCATTCAATCTTCACAAAAAAAAATATTTTTTAACTTTTTTTTTTTTTTGTATTTTTTTGTATTTTTCTGAAGCTGGAAACAGGGAGAGACAGTCAGACAGACTTCCGCATGCACCCGACCGAGATCCTCCCGGCACGCCCTCCAGGGGGTGACGCTCTGCCCACCAGGGGGCGATGCTCTGCCCCTCCGGGGCGTCGCTCTGTTGCGACCAGAGCCACTCCAGCGCCTGGGGCAGAGGCCAAGGAGCCATCCCCAGCGCCCGGGCCATCTTTGCTCCAATGGAGCCTCGCTGCAGGAGGGGAAGAGAGAGACAGAGAGGAAGGAGAGGGGGAGGGGTGGAGAAGCAGATGGGCGCTTCTCCTGTGTGCCCTGACCGGGAATTGAACCTAGGACTTCTGCACGCCAGGCCAACGCTCTACCACTGAGCCAACCGGCCAGGGCACAAAATTTTTGAGAGCAAACTATGGGTAAAGCCTTGTGCTAAGAGTGAACACACAGCAGTAAGAAGGTAGACACAGCTTCTCCTTCCATGTGGCATTTCAACTCAGGCCTTGCCTAGCCTTGGGGTCTCAAACAAGCCCTTCCTCTCTCTGGTCTGAACTAGACCATCCAGGCATTTCCGGGCTGGAGCCTCTGTGCTTCTAAGACATACCCCCTGCCCTCCAGCAGCAAAAACTCTAGTGGTGCCTTGGCTGGGTAATCTAACCTCAGTTGGTTAGATAGTCATTCCAGTATGCCAAAGTTAAAGGTTAGACCCCCACTTATGGCATATACAAGAAGCAACCAATGAATGCACAACTAAGTAGAACAACAAATTGATGTTTTTCTTTCTCTCAAATTAATCAATACATTTTTTAAAATCAACAAAACTCTAGTGGTCCTTTGAGGACTTGAATATTTGTCGGGAACACTGCACAGCATAAAAGTGGTCGATGTTAAGTGCACAGTAGAATTTCTTCTTTCAAAAGAAACATATAGCCTGACCAGGCAGTGACACAATGGATAGAGCATTGGACTGGGATGCAGAGGACCGAGGTTCGAGACCCTGAGGTTGCCAGCTTGAGCGCGGGTTCATCTGGTTTGAGCAAGGCTCACCAACTTGGACCCAGGGTTGCTGGCTAGAGCAAGGAGTTACTCAGTTTGCTGAAGGCCCATGGTCAAGGCACATATGAGAAAGCAATCAATGAACAACTAAGGTGTCACAATGAAAAACTGATGATTGATGCTTCTCATCTCTCTCCATTTCTGTCTGTCCCTGTCTATCCTTCTCTCTGACTCTCTCTCTGTCCCTGTAAAAAAAGAAAAGAAAAAGAATTGATGCTTCTCATCTCCCTATCTGTCCCTACTATCTGTCCTTCTTTCTGACTTTCTCTGTCACAAAAAAATAAAAAAGAAAGAACATATAATAGACAGAAAGTTTTAAAAAATATTTAAACTTGCTGGATAAAGAAGATGTGGCACATATACACTATGGTATACTACTCAGCCTTAAGAAATGATGACATCGGATCATTTACAACAAAATGGGGGGATCTTGATAACAATATACAGAGTGAAATAAGCAAATCAGAAAAAACCAAGAACTGCATGATTCCATACATTGGTGGGACATAAAAATGAGACTAAGAGACATGGACAAGAGTGTGGTGGTTATGGGAGGGGGGAGGGAAGGAGGGAGAGGGGAAAGGGGAGGGGCACAAAGAAAACTAGATAGAGGGTGACGGAGGACAATCTGACTGGGTGATGGGTATGCAACATAATTGAATGACAAGATAACCTGGACATGTTTTCTTTGAATATATGTACCCTGATTTATTGATGTCACCCCATTAAAATTAATAAAAATTTACTTATTAAAAAAAATATTTAAACTTGGCAATAAAGCAGCCAACTGTGGCTCCTCCATGTAGAGGGTACCACAATCCCAGATCCCCAGCTGCTACAGTCCCATGCTCAGGGTTTACTGTACAGGACAAAGGTCTCTCTCTCTTTTTTTTAATTTTTAAATTTTATTAGGAAAATTAACTTTAACAGGGTGACATTAATAATAATAGTACATAGGTTTCAGGTAAGCATTTCAATAGCTTTTAAACTTGATTATGTTGTATACTCATCACCCAAAGTCAAATCGTTTTCCATCACCTTACATTTGTCCCTCTTTATACCCTTCATCCCATCCCTATGCCCATCCCCCCAAAACACCCCCTTCCCCCTGGTAACCAGTTCACTTTTATCTTTGTCCATGAGTCTCAGTTTTATATCCCACCTATGTGTGAAATCATACAGTTCTTAGCGCTTTCTGATTTACTTATTTCACTCAGTATAATGCTCTCAAGGTAAATGGCAATATATTGTCTTTTCTTATGGCTGAGTAGTATTCCATTGTATATATGTACCACATCTTCTTTATCCAGTACTCCATCGAGGGACACTTTGGTTGTTTCCATGTCTTGGCCACTGAGAATAATGCTGCGATGAACATGGGGATGCATGTGTCTTTACATACCAATGTTTTTGAGTTTTGGGGGTAGATACCCAGTAGAGGGATTGTTGGGTCATATGGTGATTCTATTCTTAATTTTTTGAGGAACCATTATACTTTCTTCCATAATGACTGTACTAATTTACATTCCCACCAACAGTGAATGAAGGTTCCTTTTTCCCTACAGCCTCTCCAGCATTTATTACCTGTCTTGTTGATAATAGCCAATCCAACAGGTGTGAGGTGGTATCTCATTGTAGTTTTGATTTGCATTTCTCAAATACCTAGTGAAGATGAGCATCTTTTCATATATCTGTTGGCCATCTGTATGTCCTCTTGGGAGAAGTGTCTGTTCAGGTCCTCTCATTTTTTTTTTTTTTTTTCTGAAGCTGGAAACGAGGAGAGACAGTCAGACAGACTCCCACATGTGCCCGACTGGGATCCACCCGGCACGCCCACCAGGGGTGACGCTCTGCCCACCAGGGGGCGATGCTCTGCCCCTCCAGGGCGTTGCTCTGCCGGGACCAGAGCCACTCTAATGCCTGGGGCAGAGGCCAAGGAGCTATCCCCAGCACCCGGGCCATCTTTGCTCCAATGGAGCCTTGGCTGTGGGAGGGGAAGAGAGAGACAGAGGGGAAGGAGGGAGTGGGGGTGGAGAAGCAAATGGGCGCTTCTCCTATGTGCCCTGGCCGGGAATCGAACCCGGGTCCCCCGCACGCCAGGCCGACGTTCTACCGCTGAGCCAAACGGCCAGGGCCCTCTCCTCATTTTTTAATTGGATTGTTTGCTTGTTTGTTGCTGAGCTTTGTGAGTGCTTTATATATTTTGGATATTAATCCCTTATTGGAGCTGTTGTTTGCAAATATCATCTCCCGTTTAGTTGGCTGCCTATTTGTTTTTTATTTGTTTGTTTTTTGTATTTTTCTGAAGTTGGAAACGGGGAGGCAGTCAGAAAGACTCTCACATGCGCCCGACGGGGATCTACCAGGGGGCAATGCTCTGCCCGTCTGGGGTGTCACTGTTGCAACCAGAGCCATTCTAGTGCCTGAGGCAGAGGCCACAGAGCCATCTTCAGTGCCCGGGCCAACTTTGCTCTAATGAAGCCTTGGCTACGGGAGGGGAAGAGAGAGACAGAGAGGAAAGAGAGGGAGAGGAGTGGAGAAGCAGATGGGTGCTTCTCCTGTGTGCCCTGGCCAGGAATCGAACCCAGGACTCCTGCACGCCAGGCTGACGCTCTACCACTGAGCCAACCAGCCAGGGCCCCTATTTGTTTTGTTGTCAGTTTCTTTTGCTGTGCAGAAGCTTTTTAGTTTGATATAGTCCCACTCACTCATTTTTGCCTTTACTTCCTTTGTCTTTGAGGTCAAATTCATAAATACTCAAATTCAGAATACTCTCTGGCCTAGGTCCATGAGCTTAGTACCTATGTTTTCTTCTATGTAACTTATTGTTTCAGATCTTATATTTAAGTCTTTGATTCATTTTGAATTAATTTTTGTGCAAGAAAACAAATTAGCCAAGTTTCATTCTTTTGCATGTGGCTTTCCAATTTTGCCAGCATCATGTATTGAAGAGGCTTTCTTCTCTCCATTGTGGGTTTTTGGCTCCTTTGTCGAAGATGATTTGTCCATATATATGTGGTTTTATTTCTGGGCTCTCGATTCTGTTCCATTGGTCTGTATGTCTGTTTTTCTGCCAATACGATGCTGTCTTGATTATCATGGCTCTATAGTATAATTTGAAGTCAGGTAGTGTGATACCTCCAGCTTCATAACTGTTCCTTTGGCTTGCTTTGGCTATTGCAGGTTTTTTATGGTTTCATACAAACCTGGTAATTTTTTGTTTTATTTCTTTAAAAAATGACAATAGAATTTTGGACAAAGGCCTCAAGGTCTGGGCAGGTCTAAATGTTATTTCTTGCTAAATGTTAAAATGTAGCATAGTATTTTGTGGCTGCAGCTGTAAACAGGAAGCACTGACAGGAACTCAACTAAAAAAAGTAGCCAACTGCAAAGAAACCAACATGTAATTGACCAAATAGTATATCTAAGCAATGATGAAGTCTCTCTCTGAAGGCAGAGCATTAGGTACAAACCTCCTGCCTTTTTTACTTGTTGCATATAAATAAAACTACTTTGTGACAACCACATCTCATTTTTAATAGAGTACCCCCAAGTGACAAACCCCTTGAGCTGGCTAACAGGTTCAGGGCCTAGACACAAGGGATGTCTACATTGTTGGTTTGAACAGTTAGCTGCACAAGACATCCTGGGAAAAGTGGGGGTGGGTGGCAGACAATACTCTCACCACCAAGGGGACTTTGGCAAGGAGAAGTCACTACCATGGCCTCCAACTCAGGAGTCCAGGAAGGGTGTTTTGTGGTACTGACCCGGTGCTGGGCTCCCAGGCCAGCAGTGTCAGGGGAAAGCCAGGAACACCTGCAGCATAGGCACTTAGGGTCAAGATGAGGTCATAGGAGCAAGTGGCTGGGTAGCAGGTTTGACCAGAGCAAGGCTACCAGCCCCTGTGCACAGCCTCTTCATCATTAGCTTCTCTGTAATTGGTGATAATTTGCAGGCCGCTTGATCAGATGTGGGAGGTGTAGCAGCTGCCATCCCTATTTGTAAATACACTAGGAACAGAGTTGGTTTTGATACCAACTGTGGCGTCCAGAGCCTGTGGCTTGCTGGTAGTGGGGGGCTCCTCCCCCTCGGTATGCCTTGCTTTGTCCCTCTTGTCTATACAATAAGTAGGAGAGGAGAGTCTCAGATCCAGCTGTTTGTCCTCAAAGCCCACAATCTTAACCTCTACAGGACAGGGTCACTGGGGGGAATTGTCTTCAGCTCCCACTGCCTCTCTGGGCCTCTCTCCAGCACTCCCCGCCCCAGGTGGCCAGGTCCTCTAGGTAAGCAAAAGCCTCCCATTGGGAGGAAGGCAGCAGACAATAAACCCATTCAGGCCGAAGTTTTGTGGACTTAATGTGTTCCCCATTCAGATCATGAGTGTAATATCAAAAGGGGAGATGGAATAATATTTATTTATTTTAATTTTTCTATTGATTTGAGAGAGAGAGAGAGAAATCATTTCATTGTTCCAGTTAGTTGTGCACTCATTGGTTGCTTCTCATATGTGCTCTCAGTGAGGAACGTGCAACCTCCTCATGCCGGGACAATGCTCTATCCACTGAACAACCCAGCCAGGGCAGAATGATATTTTTAAAAAATGGCCAGATTTGCTGTGTGACTTGGGGTTACTTACTCAACCTCACTAAGCCCCAGTATCTTCATCTACACCATGAGAATAACATTATCTGTGCATTGTGGTTGAAATAATTAAATGTGAAAATTGCCCAGAACAAGATAGGAATCCACAGATTTAGAATCTTGGACAAATGAGAGATTTGGGCTTTCTTTACTGATCCCTCCATTATAAGACTCGTCACACTGATTTTAAGCTTCCTGCATTTACCCCATAGGAGCAAGGGCTGTCTTTCCTTAGTGAATGATTTTTAACAAAGTTGCCTATTTTTAGCAAGGTAGCAGTAGGGTCTGTGAAAATCTGTCAGGCTAACAGGACTCAGAGAGGCCCCCACGCCTAGCCCAACTTAAAGAAATTTGAGGGTAGACAGAGCCTTTGCAGTGCCATTAAAACTCCTAACACCATTGGTCTGTGTTTCTCTACATTTTTACCAAAGAACCCTTTATAGCTGCAGAGAAGAATGTACCGCCAAGCGGTTCAGATATGCATATGGAATTGGCTTCCTGCCAATAAAAAATTTCTTAGAATACACTTGTGTTCTCATAAAAATTCCTGCAGATTCTTATATTCTATGCCAAAATATATATGTATTTAATTTAAAATAAAACTAAAGAACATGTCTCCCCACCCGCATAAAATCTTCAGATTGGTACTTCCAGAAGGTGCAGTATGTTCAGCCTGCGGCTTCCTGCGCTGCCTGGATGCACCACAGTCCCCCTTCCCAATCTGACACGTCGCTCAGGAATCAGTGTATGACTCCGACTGACCTCACCATCTCTCTTAGCTCCTAACTCTGGGCCTGGCCTGCTCAACCACTGCCCACTCCACATGCACAGCATAAATAAAACAACCACAGTGAGCAAAATACACATACAAACTGAAAAATCTAACCATTGTTTGGCAGAAAAGAGGGCTTGAAAGACCTGGATGGTATGGGTCCTGTATTAGTCAGGGGTCTTAGATGGTAAGCAACAGAAGCTGACTCTGGGTAACTTACTCAGAAAGTACTTTATTTTCCACTAGGCATTAGGAGCTGGGTCCAAGGTGAAACCTTGGGCTAGGTGGGGTGCAGACTGGCTTAGAGGCTTGGTGGCTTCTGAGCAGGCTCTGGTCACATGGACAGGCTGGTGGTGGGAGTGCAGAAGCCGCAGCAGGTGCTGGGGTCAGAAAATACCTTATTGGAAGATGTGTGACAACGGAAATAGCAAGAAAGGCTGAAGCCCCGGGCTCCAGAAGAATAGGCAGGAAGGCAGGGTCAGATGTCTGGAAAGCAGATACTGAGGGTAGTCACTAGAACTAAGATGAATGGGCCCCAAACATTTTTGGTTTCTGTATCATCCACTCAAGATACAACTTTCTAGAAGAAATATCTGGTTGACCTAACATGGCCCATACCTGGCCAGGAATGGTGGAGTCCCTCGATGGGCAGTTCCACCAAGAATATCAAGAAAAAGGAGTCAGTTACTGGGGCAGACTGTGGGCATAGAATTCTGGGCAGGAGCAATTCAAGGGTATACACGACAGATCCTACGACTTGTCTCCAAAGCCAGCCTGGCTCTCACCAGGGGATGCACAAGTCATCTCCAGGGAGGGCCTGCCATCACCAGACCACTAACATCATTGGCTGCTTCTGTGTGTTCCTTTCTCAGACCATGGAACTTTTACCCTGAGCAAGAAGATCCAACAACAATACAAAGGGCCCTGGGGAAAGAAAGCCCATCTGGAGAAAACTTATCTTGGAGGATGACCCACAATCGTAATCAGAGCTATACAATACAGATATTAAAGACTATGGACTTTGAAGTCAGACAGATCTAGATTTTAATCCTGGATCCACCACTTGCCAGCTCTGTTTTTGGGGGCAATTTATTTAACCTCTCTGAGACATATTTGCCTCATCTATAAAGTGGCATATAGTAGACACTTCTGGTGCCCTGTGTCACATCCCCACAACCTACCTGTGATATTAGCTGCAGCTGTGGGGGACAGTTTCATTCAAGCTTAGACTCACCGTGCTGGCAATGTCCCACCATTTGGAGGGGATGTCTGGACTTCTGTATGCTTCTGATTTCCCACCTTCTCTAGTGAATGCATCATACTTGCCACTTCTTGCTCATCTGGTCTCATTAACATGATGTCATTGAGATGGTGCGCTAAGGTGATGTTCTGTGAAATGTTCAGATAGTCTAGGTCCCTTCAGACTACATTATGATGGAAGGCAGGAGAGATTACATGGACCTGATGCAAGACACGAATATGCCCTCCATGTGAATGTGAACGGCTTTTGATTTTCCTTTCTGACAGGGATAGAAAAGGAGGCAATAACAGGCACCAGGTATTAGAGGCTGTGTTGACCTGCTCCAGCACAGATACATACTTAGCACATGGCAAACACTGGGGCTACTACTTGATGAAGTCTGTGGTGGTTTACTCTATCAGACATTTTATCCAGTGAGTTAAATGGGAATATGCTAGAGACCATCATCCCCGCATTCTTTCATCTTTGAAGGTGGTGCTAATTCCTGCCATTCCCCTGGGCATAGTCTTGTATTTGATTTCTGATCTTGGGCAGGGAGAGGAGGCAGTTTTTAGAGACTTTAGTTGGCCTGTCTTACTATTCCAGCTCTTATTCCATAAGCCATGGAACCAGTGTTGAGGTTCTGCCAACAGCTAAGTATGTTTATTCCAATAATACACTCAGAGGCAGTGATATAACCACTGTAGATTCATGGACCCAGTGAACTCACTGTGAGCCAGAGCAAGGCCAGGCCTCCATTATTACCTGGTCCCATACCCTCCTATTCACTGTCAATTCACACTTTAGGGTCAATAATTTTTCCTCCTTTCTCATGATCAGTTATACAACTAAATGGACATGGATTCTTTTTGGAAAGAACTGGGGGCCCTGGCTGGTTAGCTCAGTTGGTTAAGAGTGTCATCCCAAAACGACAAGTTGTGGGTTTGATCCTGGTCAGGACACACAGGAGAAGCCACCAAAGAATGCACCACTGAGTGGAACAACAAAAATGAATGCTTCCCTTTCCCCTCCCCTCTCTGTCTTTCTAAAAATCGATAAAAATTAAACCCTGGCCAGATAGCTCAGTTGGTTGGAGCTTTGTTTCAGAGTGCAAAGGTTGCTGGTTTGATTCCCTGGTCAGGGCACATACAGGAGCAGCTTGATGTTCCTGTCTCTCTCAAAAACAAACAAACAAACAAAAAACCCCACAACCCCCTCCCTCCCCCAATAAAACTGGGGAAAATAGTACTGAATACATTTGCCTTGATGTTGCAGGTTCTTTAATCAATGGCTCAGGTCCAGAAATAGGATAAGAAATTCTGACAGTTTACTGGGGGTGGCTGCTTTTAGCCCCCTGATCATCCATCCTTGATATCTTTTGATTGTCTAAATTAAGCAGTACACTGTTGGCCACCCATCTGCTTTGCCTGTAGGAACACTGTGTTCTATTAACCATATCCATAGCCCTATGGGTCAGGCTCTCCTGAATGCCACTCCAATTTGGCTGTTCATTGCAATAATTGTACCCACCTGGGTTCTAAAGGTTAAGTGCCGCCACCTGACTTCTATTATTTTGGAATTCTATAATCCCAGTAATAGCATCTTCTACTGTTAGTAAAGCTGATGTGCACTCCCCCCACCCCCATCTCATTCCTTATTGCTTTAGAAATAGAGTGTTCTCTAGGGCCTCCCACAGAACTGGGTTGGCTGGTGGGTTTTCTGGCCTTGTGTATGTTAAAAAACAAAATTCAACAGATTAAATTTGAAGATCTAATTTGCTTTATTAAGCCATTCCTGAATTGGGCGGCATCCCAGCTAGCAAATAGAAGGGTGCTCCAAGGAGTTGTAAAAAATGGAAGGTTTTTAAGGGCAGAGAGAGGGTGGGACTAAGAAGTTAAAGAAACAGACTCACAGATACAGAGAACAAACTGATGGCTGCCAGACAGGAGGGAGTTTGGGCAACTGGGAGATAAAGTGAAGGGATTAAGAAGTACAAATTGGTAGTTACAAAATAGTAAGGTGACCAAGTTTTTTACAATGAAAAAGAGGGCAAAAATAAATTGAAGAAAACAGTATCATAAATAAAAGATATATTGTATTCATTGCAACAATAATATACTATATGATAAATGCATAATAAAAATATTTGTAATATTTTATATTGTAAATGATGCCTGCATGCCTATTAATTTTTAATAATAATTGTAAGAAAAAAGTACTCATTTAGTAAAACTAAAGATCAAACAAAACCACTAATTTGGAGTGATATTCAGGTGTAGTTATCATTTTCTAATTAAAGAATGTCTGTTTTATACAACTAGTTAATCAAAATGCATTATTAATAGATATGGTTTGAAGTTAGATTCCCATTTTAAAATTTGAATTTTGGGAAAATACTCATAAATAAAATTATATGTATTTGGAAATTATTAAATAGATGATGAACTAATAAAAAGTGAATTGTGCTTAACTGTGATTGAATATTCACTGAGAAAGAAATAATCGTGAGTCTACAATGTCATATGCGTTGTGTCATGTTTCGGTAAGAAGTACACAAAGCCATTTGCGTGTTCAGTAGATCGCACGCACTCTCAAGGTCTCCCGTGCCGAGTGCATGCGTCTCATAATCGCATCTGGCCACACTGTACTGATCCTTGATGAATCATCATGTCAAATACAAATACATCACATCACACACAATGGATCAACTCTGCATCCATCGAATACGGACACTTACAAATTAGTCTTCCAATATCAAAAAGGAGGACATGTAGGAGGACACTTTTTAAGGGAGGACGGAACTTACAAAAGAAGGACTGTCCTTCTTAAAGGAGGACGATTGGTCACCTTAGTCACAGGGATGTAAAATACAGCATAGGGAACATAGTCAATATTGTAATAACTGTGCATGGTATCAGAGGGTACTAGACTTACTGGGAAATACTTTGTAAAGTATGACTGTAACCACTATGCTATACAGCTGAAACCAATATAAAATAATATTCAATGTCAATTGTAATTGACTAAATAAATAAATGGGGAAAAAAGTGGATTACTTCAGGCAAAGGAAGGGTGGCGGGCTCTTATCAAGCAGATAACCTCACTTTAATCAGGAAATTCCAGTCTGATTGATTTAACACTTCACTCCTGGGAGAGGCTAAAACTGCAATTAGGTTAATTATTAAGTTTTGGTTTGGGGCTGTATGCACCAACAGTAACTCCATTTTGGTTTATTCCTTTAAAAAAAAAAACATGCACTAAAGCGCTCTTGCATGCCCACCTCCATGAGCTGTTTGATCTCTCCCTCCCGTCTGCCACAGCAGTTCCGACATTTCTGCCTCACTTCATGTTGACCACTGCTCTCCCTACACTTCTAAAATTCATCTTTCAAGTATGTTGGCACCATCTCCTGGGTTCCTTGCCAAGATATTAAGTCCTATATTATGGGAGAGTATTTCCATGTCAATACCTGCTCTTGTCCAACCTTACCCTCCTCTTTTTTTGATCCAGTCCCCTCAGGATTCATGTCTGTGCACACTCCCTGCCTGACAGCATTAGCCAGATCCTATAGTTAACTTCAGAGTACAGTCCTTCTCCTCCCTGAGCAGGCCAAACCCAACTGGGGTTTGATTCTTATTGTCCCATCAATCAGAAAGGAGGTGAAGGTAGGTTCTGAGGGAGACAAGCATTACCTCGTCGGGCACCTGCCTCATTTGAAACCATGTGTGGTCTTCCAACAGGTGACCATTTGTCAATAAGAAGTGCATCACTTCTGCGGGCCCAGAGGGTTCAGAAAAATCTGAGAATTCAAGGTTCTCCACTGCATTTACTCATATAGCCCAACCCAACTCTCAGGGCCCCACCTCTTTCCTAAGGGCTGTGACCGTGGCATAATAAGGCCTGTTAGGACTAAGAATTACACCTGCTCTGGAGCTCTGCTACTCTCACCATTAAGTCCTAAGGTTGGGTCTCCCTTTGCAGGAAGCATTTCCTTAAATGTTGGCCATAGGCCCTCTTGCTTTTGCCTTGGTGATTTTTCACTTGGAGACTTATTACTGCTTTTTAGCACCAATGGGCTCAGCAACAGTCATTCATTTCCATAGTTCTTAGACTCACTGCTTCCCTCAATTGCCAAAGTCACTGCACAAGCCAGTGACCCCCTTCCATGCATATTGCTCCCCAGTTCACCAGCAGTGAGCTCTAACAAGCATGAAGTTACAGCACACCAAGGACTAACCTTCCTCTGTACCAGTAATGGGTCTTCACTAATAGCTGGCCTTCAAGGACAACTCTCCAAATCTTATTTCTGCCTCCCAGGGCCCCCTCTGGTACCAACTGTCTTGTTTTGGGTTTGCTAAAAGAAGCCTTAGAGATGGAGGATTGATTGTCTTCAGGTTTATCAGGCAGTGCTCTTGGGAAATAACACCTGTAAATAAGTGAGAGGACAGCATTGGGAAGAGAGAAAAGCTAATCCCCAATGTGGCTGCACCTGAGACCTCAGCGGATCCTACAGGAAGATCTGGATTGGGGTGAGCCTGCAGAGGGTCCCAAATACAGGCTAGGAGGCCTGGCCTTTACATTCCCCCATTGGCCAGTCATTGCCTGAAGACTGCCCTTGGGCACTTGGCCTTGTTGGTGGAGGCAGCAACCTATGGCCAGGACAATTTCTAGAGAGGAAAGGAGCTGTGAGACATCAGTAGCCAACATTGCCAGCAGCTGGGACTGGGTGTGTGGGCCCTGAAGGGGGAGACCAGGAGGAATACTGCTGTATCCATCCTGGGACCCATTTCATCAAGTTCTTGTGAGAGTTTCACAAGATAAAATGAGCTGTGAGCTTAACAATATGCCAGACACATAATTTTAATTTCTTAAATGGTACCTATTGTTCTTGTTATTTATTATAATAATCATAGTTATAATTTCATAGTAATATTAAACTGAACCATATAAATTGTTGACTTTTAACTACATTTGACATAAATACGGAGATTTTTTTTTTTAAGTGAGAGGGGGGCAGATAGATGGTAAGACAGACTCCCACATGTGCCCCAACCAGGATCCATCCAGCAACCCCTGTCTGGTGTGATGCTCAAATCAACTGATCTATCCTCAGTGCCAGGGACTACGCTCAGACCAATGAAGCCACTGGCTGCAGGAGGAGAAGAGGGAGAGAAGAGGGGAAGAGAAGCAGATGGTCGCTTTTCATGTGTGCCTTGACCAGGGATCAAACTCACGATGTCCGAACGCTGGGCTGACGTTCTATCCACTGAGCCAACTGGCCAGGGCCAATATGGAGTTTTCATATTGTTCATCCTGATAATTACTAAGAACAATTAATCTAACAACTCTCTGCACATCTTATGGAATTATTTGAGGACCAACAAGAGATGGGTGTATATACCCATTACTGTCTTAAGTTGAAAGTTCTATTAAAATGTTGACACACTACATTATTGGTATTATCAATTTTTACTACTATTGATAAAACATCCAATGGAATGGCTATCGTCAGCTTCCCCAGCAATGGTAATACACTGTCTTGTCTCCATCAAACATTCCAACTACGATGTACTTTGAACCCTGGCCCACACAGGAACTCGACCCCTGCAGCGTCCCTGGCTGTCGTGCGGAGCCCCTCAGGTCTGGGTTACACCAGCCCTGGAGCTTGCCCTTTATGTTCTTCCCCCCCAGCATCCTCAGTAGGTCCCCATACCCTCTGTGACTCTCACCCTGCTGGACAAGGCTACTCTCAATGGGTGGCTGCCACCACTGAGCCCACCACTCAGCCCCAGGTATGGCGAGGGCCCTTTGCTCAGTGTATCATACTTAATAGAAACCAGGCACAGCCCCTGGCAGGAGCTGACAAAATTTGGGGACCATGGTAAAAGAGTAAAACAAGAGAGATCCTCACAACCTTGATTGGTGTGGTTTTTCTGAGTTCACAGATCCCGGGCAGGTAGCCAGGTGCACCTACCCGTCCAGCACCAGCCTGCTCCACGTGGCAGGATGCAGCTCAACTCACCTGTAGGGTTGCTTGGAGCATATCTTCCTGAATAGGGCAGACTCAACATTCTTAAAACAGTGGGAGGGAGAGAGAGAGAGAGAGAGAAACAGACTTCCCAAAGGCCCATACCTTGAGTCCTCAATTTCTGCCCCAGGACAGTCTTCCTTTAGTGTAAACTTTCCTTTGGTGGCATTACCCCCTTCCTAAGGCCATGGTCTTGCTCTTTGTGAACAGCAGGATAATTACAGAAATAAGGAATAACCCAAGACCTCTACAGTCCTATATACAGGATCCTATATACAGGATACTGTGTATATGCTATGTGTGTTCAACCCAGCCTGGTCCAGGCCCTTTCCATAGTTTCCAAACATGCTGTCCACAGTCCTCTGGATTGGAGTTTCAAAAATTTTCCAAAACATTTATTCAAAGTATCGTATTTCCCCACGTATAAGATGTTCCCATGTATAAGACACACCTTAATTTTGGGGCCCGAAATTTGGGGGGAAAATGTATTACATAAAGTTATTAAACTCCAGTTTTATTCATCGTAAAATTTATATAATTCCTTATCACTGCCAAAACTCCCATCCATTAGCTTGTCCTCATCTATGTCTGATGATGAATCACTGTCTTCAACAATGAGCGCAAAAACAAGCTCGAAAAAGCAGGAAATGCAAGTAAAATAATCTACAATCACTGTATAAGACGTACCCAATTTTTAGACCCCAAATTTTTCCCAAAAATGTGCATCTTATACATGAAAAAATATAGTAGCATCAAGCCCATATGAACAAGTAACAGTTTATCACCCAAGTACACTTTTAAGACAGAACCAAGCAAACTTTCTCTACCCTCTGCATCCAAAAAGAGCACAGTATCACCTGAGCATCAGCTATATGCACCATATGCACAAGATCTCTGCTGTTTGAGCTTCCCAGTCACTCTGGGTAAGAGACATTAACTCATCAAGCTATCATTAAAGCCTTGGTTAAAAGGACAAGGGCCTGTCCAATGGACTGCTAAAGAACTGTGGTGGGCAACTTCTGAAATAGCTCCCAGTGATCCCTGCCTCCTGGGATTTACACCTTTGTGTAATGCCCTCCTTGTGTGTTTGAATGTGTGCACCTGTGCATGGTGGTTGGGGTGGATTGGAGGTGTGGGGGGACGCTGGACCTAACAGTTTATTCTACAATAAAAACCAGAACACAGCCAAAGCGCTGGCTGTGACTAAACTGTGAGAGCCTGGGACTTCCACCTTGCCGCACTCTCTTCTTTCTCAGCATGCTCACTTGAAGACGTAAGCTATCTGCCATGTTGGAGAGGCCCAGGCAGTGGCCAGGACTGGAGAAGAACTAAGTCACTGGTCCAACAAGGAGCTGAATCTTGCCAACAGCCTCATGATTGAGCGTGGCCTCTGATCTCAGTCGAGCCTCAAGAAGACTGTAAACCCGGCTGACACCTGATGCCAGCCTATGAGAGACCCTGCGCAGGGCACCGAGTAAAGCAGTGCCCAGATTCCTGACCTACAGAAACTGAGATATAAATGTTGTGAGCCACTAAGTTTGGGGGTTATTTGTTATTCAGCAATAGATAATTAAGATAGGAATAATCTTTATTGATATATGTAAGTAGAAAAAAATCAAGGTACAGAAAAATGTGTATAATGTTATTATTTATATTAAAAGGTGAACTATATATTTTTGTGTGTGTGTGTGATCCATCTATGTGTGTATCCTATATTTTTTCTTCTAGATGCATAAAATAACCCTGGAATGATATATATTAAATTCATAATTTGAATGGGGGAGACATGCTGTGTTAGAAGGAAGGAGGATTTTCACTATATATCTTTTATATCTTTATTTTGTATCATGTAAAATTATTGCCTATTCAAAAATAAGCACAATATATATTTTTTCATGTTGCATTATCTTTAATTAAGTACAAAGACTCTTCCAATCATGTCAGTTAGAGCTCATCTCACCCACTGTTCTGTTTGGCTGCCAGTCTCCTGTCTCTCTCTTCAGTGATGACAAGGCGATACCCTTTACATGGGGAAGAGAAATACAGGTTTTGTTGCCTTTGTCAATAATAAAAATGTTGGAGAGCTGGGTGGCAAAGCTGTGGCATCTTCACATGAACTATGTCAATGAAAGGAGTATCTCTCTGTTGGAGATCACACCAATGCTTCCCAGGTTAGCACCTCTAGTCACCATACTCAGGTTACCAGTGTCAAACTTGATGAAATCAGTAATTTTGCCAGTCTCCAAGTCAATCAGAATGGTATCATTCACCGTGATAAGGGGATCAGAGTAGCAGATGATGTGAGCATCACGGGTCAGCAGATGAAGGTTTCCTTTCGTGTCCACAAAGATCTTTCTTAATTTGCATTGTACCTGGCCTCCCCAGGTGTAATACAAGGAACAGCAAAGAAACCCTTGGTGTCACAGATCAGACGGAAATTGTTTCTAGTCTTGTCAATGCTGATGACATCCATAAAACCAGCAGGGAAGATTTTATTGGTTTGGACCTTGCCATCATTCATTATTAAAAAAATTTTTTTTCCATTTATTGAGAGAGGCAGGGGAGAGGGGAAAAGAGAGAGAGAGAGAGAGAGAAGCATCAACTCATTGTTCCCCTTAGTTATTCCATTTAGTTGTGTACTCATTTATTGCATCTCATATGTGCTCCGACCAGAAATTGAACCTGCAACCTTGGTACTCTGGGACGATGCTATATCCATTAAGCAACCCAGCCAAGGCGACCACCATCATTTATTTTTATTTTTATTTTTTTTATTTTTTTAGCAAGAGGAGGGGAGATAGTGAGATAGACTTCTTCATGTGCACTGCTGACCAGAATACACTCCACAACCCCCATCTGGGACCAATGTTCAAATCAACTGAGCTACCTTCAGTGGCTGGGCCAACGTTCAACCAATGCAGTCATTGGCTACGGGAGGGAAAGAGGGAGAGAAGAGGGAAAAGGAGGGGAAGAGAAGCAAATGGTCGCTTCTCATGTGTGCCCTGACTGGGGATTGAACCTGGGACGTCTGCACACTGGGGCGATGATCTACCCATTGAGCAAACTGGCCAGGGCCTACCATCATTTTTTTTTTTTTTGAGAGAGAGGCAGGGAGAGAGAGAAAGAGAGAGAGAGAGAGAGAGAGACAGGAACATCATGCTGTTCCTGTATGTACCCTGAGCAGGGATCAAACCGGTAACCTCTGTGCTCTGGGATGACATTCCAACCAATCGAGCTAACTGGCCAGGGTGCCATCATTCTCAATAAACATCTGCATGCAGGTCCTCTTTATTTCATCTCTTGTCAGGTGTACTTAAGCCTGTTCTTCAGGAAAATGATGAGAGGGAGACATTCTCTCAGCTTGTGGGGACTGATAAATGGATGAGGAGCGAACACACTGGTCAATCTATCCAGCATCCAATGGTTTGGAGCTACTGCATGCTTCAGATGCTTCTTGGAATCACAACCATAGCTGTGCTAGGCATGTGCTAGGCATGGAAAGAGGCAGCACAGTATACTTTTTATATAATAATTTTTAAAAATGAGCCAAGAGGCCCTGGCCAGTTAGCTCAGTTAGTTAGAGCATTGTCCTGAAACATCAAGGTTGCAGGCTCAATCCCCAGTCAGGTCATATACAGGAAGCGCCCAGTGAATGCACAACTAACTGGAACAACAAAATGAATGAATGCTTTTCTCTCTCTCCCTCACCTTTTCCTCTCTCTGTCCCTCTAAAAATCAATCAATAAAAGTTAAAATCAGTCAAGAAAGCTCCCAGGACAAGGAAACTGAAGATAAATGTTAAGCCCTGCTGAAATCTCAAGCTAAATCTGGGAGACTGGAGAAACACAGCCCTCTGGGGCACTATTCAGCCCTCTGCTCTGATCTGCTGTTGTACTGCGGTCTAATCAGGCCTGTGTCTGCCTCCTTCCTGAGTAGGCCGGAGACCCCATCTCAACGGCCTTCCTACAGTAGCTCCCCATTCCAGGGGGCCTGACGGGAGCTCCAGAACAGTATTACCTCCAGGGACACTGACACAGCGGCCAAGTTTATTAGTGCTGGGGCTGCCACAGGGGTGTCACTGGTTCAGGGGCCGGAATTAGAACAGTGTTTGGCAGTTTGATCATTGGCTATTCCAGGGACCCATCTCTCAAGCAGCAGCTCTTCTCCTATGCCATTCTGGGCTTTCCCCTGTCTGAGGCCATGGGGCTCTGCTGTTTAGTGGTCACCTTCCTCATCCTCTTCCCCATGTGAGGCTCTGTGGGGGGGGTCACCTAACCATCTCTGCTGATTCAACTCCAGGCCATGCCCAGTGCTGGCACGTGCTAAGCTTTACCATGAAACACAAAACTGCTCTTAAAAAAAAAAAGTTAAGCCCCAAACTGAGGAACTATTATTGATTTGTGCCTGCTTTTCATTCCCCACCTTCAAGTACTGTCAACTGTACTTTCAGATGAGCTCAGATCAGTCTCACTTCGCTTTTTCCTACTACCCTAGACCAAACCACAGACATCATTTGCTTGGACTACTATTGCAATAGCTTCCTAACCATGCTGCCTGCTCCTGATCCTACCTCTTTTTCTGATCATGTTCCGCTCAGCTGCCCACAGGATCTTTAAAAATTGGATCATGTCACTCTATTCAAACTGGAGTTTTCAGGACAAATTTTCACTTTCTCTTCTGCTGTCTTCGGTATAGGAGATAGTGTCCAGTTTTTTAAATACTCCTGAAAAAAAACAAAGGGAAAAGGGTGCTAACAGATATTAGGTGCTTATGTAAAGCAGACTATACATGTATTATGCTGTTTACTCTTCATAGCAGCCCTGTGGTGGGGCACAATTACTGTTCCCATTTTACAGATAAGGAGAGTTGAGGTCAAGGAAGCTGCAGTATATAGCTATGGGAACTGTCTGTTCAGCATCCGCTTCTCCTGAGATTTACCTTCCCTTACCTCCATCCACTTGCTTATTATCGGAGCTGTCATCATCTGTAATTATCCTGCCTCCTGGTCACAGCTGATTGATTTAAAGGCAGTCATCTGACCCAATCTGGGCAGCAGAGACACCCTCTCTTGTAGGGACCGCTTTCCCAGCTGCTAGCAGCTACAGGGAAACACATGAGCCAGAACAGGAGAGGGGTCTTTGACAATCAACCCTCAACTGAGGAGATGCTGAACTGCGGTGGTCAAAATTCCCTGGATTTGAACCAGGAAATCTAGCTACTCCTCCCCCTTCTACTCTGCAATTGAGTTTGTCACTTCTCTGCAGCTCAGTATCAGTGTTTGTAAAATAAGGGGATGGGGACCAGCTGGGTGACTCTGAAATTATCTCGGAGGATCCTAACTGGCTATGTGACCTTGGGAACTTTGTATACCCACTTGGCCTCTGTTTCCTGAACTGTAAAATGAGTACTGAAGATGGGAGAGGGGAGGTGGGGATGGATAAGACGATCTTTACAAGGACTTTCCAGTTCAAAAAATCATGAGATCATCAGAAGTAAGAGCCTGCCTCCCTTCTCAATAGGAGAGACATAAGTATTTTCCCCTAACTTTTTTTTTCATTTTAGAGAGGAGAGAGAGAGACAGAGAGAGAGAGAGAGAGAGACAGAGAAAGAGAAAGGGAGAAAGGGGGGAGGAGCAGGAAGCATCAACTCCCATATGTGCCTTGACCAGACAAGTGCAGGGTTTTGAACCAGCCACCTCAGCATTCCAGGTCAACGCTTTATCCACTGCACCACTATAGGTCAGGCTCCCCCTAACTTTTTGGCTGAGCCCCTTCTGGCCTCTTTAAGGACAGGATGGTGGACCTTCTAATCCAGGACTTCTGACTTGGAAGGGGCTGATCCCACTCAGAACAAATGAACCACAGAGACAAAAACCATCTGTGGTGCGGTGGAGACCCTGCCAGAGGCCCCTTAGCAGCCTGCCTCTTGCCAGGACCCGAGCCCCCACCCCCAGCCCTCTCTGCAGCTCCGCCCTCCCTCCATATTTGATTAAATGTTACATTTCCCATCATGCACTAGGGCCTGCTGCTCGGAGGTTATAACTGCTCTTTAGAGTTCTTTATACAACTGCGCTTGGGCTCCCAGCCACCAAATTCTTCCTGCTCATGCATTACTTAGATTAGCTAAGGATGTTGGCATTTAGAGCCAAACTCCAGCGTTTATCTCAGAAGGAGGCCTCATGACTGCCGCGGCTGTTATTCCGGGCAGGTCTCCTCTGCAGGACTGTTCTTTGTAAAGTGAGGTGTTATATAGGCTCTCGCTGTATCTATAATTCTGCATAGTTTTACAATTATTTGGCTATGAATACATTCCACCGTCGGCCTCTAGCATAGCAATTAGTCCAGGAGGTCAGGCAGCAGACTCGAACCTCTTTGTCCCCTGGCTCCTCTTCAGACGACCCAGCTAGTCTCCCAGCTGGTGCCCTCTGCTGCCCAGGACACAGAGAGGCCCTCACATTTGTATGATGTTTGACACTTTACGAAACTTTCACTTACACTCATACTTCTGTGGTTGCCATTTTACAGATGAGTAAATTAGGTCTCACAGAGAAAATCTTTTGTCAACTATGAAGCGAAGCACAAAATGTTCCTAATTTTCACTAAGCAGTCCAATTTCTTTGTGACTAGGGCTTTTTCTACTGTACCAAACTGCCTACTGTTTATTAAAAGAAAACCAGCTTTGAGAAATAGATGCCCTACCCAAGATGGTTTATACCAGATGTTAGGGCAAGCAAGGGTCAGCTGCTATAACAAAGAGCTCTGAGAAAATCATGGCGTAAGGAGCTAAAGAGTTTATTGTCTCTCATATAATAGTCCACGATGGCGGGCAGCTCTGTGGTTCAGAGCTGTAAGGGTTCAGAATGAGTCACCCAAGATGTACCTCTGTGGTATGCAGATTATTTTAAGGTAAAGACAACCAAGTCCTGTGGGCTCATAGGAAACTTCTGCCTGACCCTCCTTTAACTACTTAGAAGAATTTAAATTAGGGGTCTTGCCCATAATAAGAAATTATCAGAGATAATCTTTTGACATATCTATATGGCAAAACAAACTTGTCATTTTTTTTTTTTCTTTTTTTTTCTGAAGCTGGAAACGGGGAGAGACAGTCAGACAGACTCCCGCATGCGCCCGACTGGGATCCACCCGGCACGCCCACCAGGGGGGATGCTCTGCCCACCAGGGGGGGATGCTCTGCCCATCCTGGGCGTCGCCATGTTGCGACCAGAGCCACTCTAGCGCCTGAGGCAGAGGCCACAGAGCCATCCCCAGCGCCCGGGCCATCCCTGCTCCAATGGAGCCTCAGCTGCGGGAGGGGAAGAGAGAGACAGAGAGGAAAGCACGGCGGAGGGGTGGAGAAGCAAATGGGCGCTTCTCCTGTGTGCCCTGGCCGGGAATCGAACCCAGGTCCTCCGCACGCTAGGTCGACGCTCTACCGCTGAGCCAACCGGCCAGGGCCAAACTTGTCATCTTGAAAATAACTTTCCTCTCCTCTGAAGCACCCTCGCCTCCGTTGATCCTTCACTCAAACATCATATACTTCATATTTCCTTTCTGTCCTGCATATGGGGTCTCTGATTCTCTCATGTATGTAGGGTTCCCATGTGTTCATATACAATTATATTTGGCTATTTTCTCTTGTTAATCTATCTCATGTAAATTTAATTACTAGACCAGCTGAAAGAAACTTGAAAAGTAGGGAAAAGTTTCTTCTGCCTCCACACTGTCAAGACCCAGGTTTTTTCCAAATTGTTGCTCTGCTATCTCTAGAGCCCATTTATGATCTGCATGATTGAAGCTGGTTTTGCAGTCACATCTGGTTTGCAGCTGGTGGGAAGGGAAAAGAGGAGACATGTTCATGGTCTTAAGGCCCGAGTCCCCAAATGCCACATTTCATTATCACTCACAAATGGGTGGTCACTTGGCCACCTTTAACTGCAAGGGGGGCTAGGAAGTATAATCTAGCTAATTGCTCAGGAAGGAAGGGAGATGGATTTGGCTGAGTAACTAGCAGAATCTCCCACACAAAGCTTTGAAAATCTCCAACTCTTCTTTATACTCTTCTTGACCTTCTCCCGAGACAATAACTCTCTCTTTCTCTCTAGCCTCTACTTGTACCAGAAAACCAACCATTTAAGGAACCTCTTTAAATTTCGAAGTCCTTTTGGTCTTCTAACAACTATTATTTAAATATTTTTTCATTCTTTTAATTCTATCCTCTATACTGAGCAACTAGTAGCATCATCTTTAATTCTCAAAATACCCTATTAAGAGATCATTATTATCCTCCTTTTTATTAGTGAGAAAATGAAGACTCTGGAAAACTGTCTGATCCAAAGCAGAATCAGAATTTGAATTCAGATCTGTTCAATTTCAAAGACCACACTCTTCCTGCCACACCATAATGGTGCTAGATGGGTGTATTTTGTCACTATAACTTTTCTTCTTATCCAGAAACAACTTCTGAAGATTGGGTGTTGGTCCAAAATCAAGGTCTGTGGGTACCAGAGGAGCCAGGCAGGTGGATGCCTGTTTTTATAGACCTCTTTGAAGCCTCTTTATAGACCTTCTATACTGCCATGGGCATGGTAGGAGGTCTATACATATCCCAGGATAGTAGCATATTGGGAGCATCTTTTATTTTGGGACAATGTTGTAATTCCCATGCAGAAATTCTCCAGGGCTATGACCCAGACTCTTCAAATTAAAAACCAATTCTTAGCAAAACTAAAGTGCATGTTTTAGTTCCAGATATTGTTTTACAGAAAAAGATAAAATAAGAAAAATATTTTTCAAAATCCCTGGAAAAGCCCACTTCTCATATTACCTGTGGATCAATCAATATGACTTTCAGCCGATGTCCACTGTGTTTTTGGACATTCTTGTAATTAACTCCTGGGACATCAATACTGGGCTCCCTGGCAAGGAGGAGGGCCACATGTTTCATACCTTCATGTGACAAACTGTTTCTGTGCCTGCATTGGTCAACAAGGCTGAGAGTTTCCAATTCCAGACTAGAGAGAAGCTAAGGGTTATGTAGAATGAGACCCATGCAGAATTATCCTTTTTTTTTCTCACTGTACAAACCTCATTCTTGGGCTCATTCACTCCTAAGTCACCACTGTACCTCTGGGCTGCTCCTGAGGCCTCAACATTTTTCTTTCAACTGAACCGAAATCTTTTCCTGCAACATTTGTCTGCTGGCCCTGGTGTTTCCTCTTGCAACATCTAAACTAAATCTTATTCCTTTCCCATATGACAGCTCTTATCGGATATGGCCCCCTCTCCCAGAGGCTCCTTTTTCTCAGGATGAAGATCCTAGTTCCTTTAACCCTTTCCTGGATGAATAGCTCTGAGTTTCCTAACCCCACAAGAAGCTTCTCTGAACCCATTTTTCTTTTTTCTTTTTTTTAAGTGAGAGGAGGGGAGGATAGACAGACTCCTACATGCACCCTGACCAGAATCCACCTGGTAACTCCGGCTGGGGACAACACGCTGCCCATCTGGTGCCATGCTTGCATGGAGCTATTTTCAGTGCTTGAGGCAGAGGTTCCATTGAGCTATCCTCAATGGAGGAATCGCCCGGGGCCAATTCACTTGAACCAATTGAGCTATGGCTGAGGGAGGAGAAGTGGGGGAGGAGGGACAGGGCAGGAGAAGCAGATGGTCGCTTTTCCTGTGTGCCCCGACCAAGAATTAAACCCAGGACATCCATGTACCAGGCCAATGCTCTACCACTGAGTTAACTGGCCGAGGCTCACTTTCCTTTTTCTTTTTCTTTATAAATTAAATTTGGCCCTGGCTGATTGGCTCAGTGGTAAAGCATTGGCCTGGCACATGGATGTCCAGATTCAATTCCCGGTCAGGGCACACAGGAGAAGCAACCATCTACTTCTCTGCTCCCCCCTTCTCTCTCCCTCTCTCTCTTCCCCTCCCTCAGCCATGGCTCAATTGGTTCAAATGAGTTGGCCCAGGACACTGAGGATGGCTCTGTGACCTTCACCTCTGGCACTAAAAAAAATGGCTTGATTGCTGAGCAATGGAGCAATGACCCCACATGGGCAGAGCATCACCTCCTAGTGGGCTTGATGGGTGGATCCTGGTTGGGGTACATGTGGGAGTCTGTCTCTCTGCCTCCTCTCCTCTCACTAAAATAAAAAAATATATAAAAATAATGTTTTAAAATTTAATTTAATGGGGTGACATTGATCAATAAGAGTATATAGGTTTCAGGTAAACGTCTCTATAGCATTTGAACTGTTGATTGGGTTGTGTGCCCATCACCCAAAGTCAAATCATTTTCTGTCACTGTCTATTTGTCCCTCTTTACTCCCCTCCCTCCTGCCCCCTTCCCCCATGTAACCACTTTACTTTTATCTATGTTCATGAGTCTCAGTTTTATATCCCACCTATGTGTGAGTGAGTCCACTTTTCATTTGTTCATCTCCCTTATGTTGCTCAGGAATCTTTCAGTAACAGGTGATAGATATCCAATTTAAATCAAAGTAAGAGTAAAAAAATAAATAATGGCGGAGTAGTTGAAAATGTATTGGCTCAGGAAGCTGAAAATTCCAGGAGATGGATCTTTGCCTTCAGGCCTGGCTGGATTCAAGAGCTCAAATGGTGTTATTAGGACTCAGTTTCAAAGAAAACAAATACCTCCTGCATCTCTCTTACCCTCTCAGCCACATGAGTTTCACTGTCTTATCTTTCTATCCCCCAGAGTGCTCAGCACAGTGGGACCCAAAAATTGCTTGCTGAATAGACAAGTCATGCTCAGAGAAAACCAGCTCTACACAAAAATGGAAATTACCCCAATAGGAGGCAAGTTACTCAACAAATTTATTGCATGCTTGCTCTGTGGCCAGGCATTGCTTTAGCTTGTATTAGAAAGAAGGGTGCTGTAATAAACCATAAATTTCTTTCTTTCTTTTTTATGTGAAAGGTAGGGAAGCAGGGAGGCCGGGAGACAGATTCCTGCATGTGCCCCAACCGGGATCTACCCCACAACCCCCCTACAGGACGATGCTCTGCCCATCTGGGGCTGTTGCTCCATCACTCAGCGACTGAGCTATTTCAGCACCTGAGGCAAAGACATGGAGCCATCCTCAACGCCTGGGGCCAACTTGCTTGAACCATTTGAGCCATAGCTGCAGGAAGGGAAGAGGGGGGAGGGAGGGAGAAGTATGTAGATGGTTGCTTCTCCTGTGTGCCCTGACCAGGAATTGAATCCGGATATCCAAATGCTAGGCTGATGCTCTACCACTGAGCCAATTGGCCAGGGCAATAAATTTCGAACTGGGCAGGTCATGGTGGGTAGTCATATCCCAGGCCTATCACTTTTTAGTAAAGGTTTTTAGTATTATTATTATTATTATTATTTTGTATTTTTCTGAAGTTGGAAACAGGGAGGCAGTCAGACAGACTCCCACATGTACCCAACCGGGATCCACCCGGCACGCCCACCAGGAGATGATGCTCTGCCCATCTGGGGAGTCGCTCTGTTGCAACCAGAGCCATTCTAGCGCCTGAGGCAGAGGCCACAGAGCCATCCTCAGAGCCTGGACCAACTTTGCTCCAATGGAGCCTTGGCTGCGGGAGGGGAAGAAGAGAGAGACAGAGAGGAAGGAGAGGGGGAGGGGTGGAGAAGCAGATGGGCGCTTCTCCTGTGTGCCCTAGCTGGGAATCGAACCTGGGACTCCTGCACGCCAGGCCGACGCTCTACCACTGAGCCAACCGGCCAGGGCCAAGAAAGCTCATATCTTAACTAACCTATAATCCAATTTTGCCTTGCTTTCTCCCACCTTCATAAAATCTTCCTTTTGCTCCCTCCTTAATTTCAAATGTGTATAAGAAACTGCAAAATGTTATTCTCCAAAACATTTGAGATCTTTCTCCCTGGTATATGTTGTTGGTTTGGCTTAAATAAACTTTTTTTTTTTTTTTTTTGAGAAAGGGAGAGAGATGAGAAGCATCAACTTGTAGTTGCATCACTTTAGTTGTTTATTAATTGCTTCTCATATGTGCCTTGACTGGGGACTCAAGCCAAAGCAAGTGACCCCTTCCTTGCTCAAGCCAGCAACTTTGGGCTCAAGCCAGCGACCATCCCACATTCAAGCTTGCACTCAAGCCAGATGAGCCTGCGCTCAAGCTGGTGACCTTAGGTTTCAGACTTGGGACCTCAGTGTCCCAGAGTGATGCTCTATCCACTGTGCCAGCACAGTCAAGCTCAAATAAACTCTTATAAAATTTATCTATGGGTCTGACCTGTGGTGGCTCAGTGGATAAAGCACTGACCTGGAATGCTGAGGTTGCTTGTTTGAAGCCCTGCACTTGCCCTGCACTTGCCTGGTTAAGGCACATCAGGGAGTTGATGCTTCCTGCTCCTCCCTTCCTTCTCTCTCTCTCTCTCTCCTCTCTAAAATGAATAAATAAAATATTTTTTCAAAATTTAAAAATTATTTATGGGTCTGGATTTTCTTAAAGTTAACAAGATAAAGAAGCAAAACAGACAAACCTATTGTCCTCACACTTTACCTTCTAGTGGGAAGGGGGTTGATGGCCGACAATAATGATAGTAAGGAAATGAACAAATATATAAAATGACAGGTAGTATGAAATTCTGACACATGCTGCAAGACTGATGAACCTTGAAGATATGCTAAGTGAAATAAGCCAGTCACAAAAGGAAAAATACTGTATGATTCCACTTACACGAGGTATATCTAGAGTAGTGAAATTCAGAGACAGAAAGTATAGTGGTGGTTGGTAAGGACTGGGGGCAGGGAAAATGGGAAGATGGCACACTGCTCACAGAAATCAGAAGATATTTTATCACTTAATATTCATTTTTGAAATATCCCCTAATTTTTGTGAGTAGTATATTTTATGGGTACAGAATTTCGGTTGGGGAAGACGAAAAGGTTTTATTATTATTATTTTTATTTATTTATTCATTTTAGAGAGGAGACGGAGAGACAGAGAGAGAGAAGTGGGGGAGGAGCTGAAAGCATCAACTCCCATATGTGCCTTGACCAGGCAAGCCCAGGGTTTTGAACCGACGACCTCAGCATTTCCAGGTCGACGCTTTCTCCACTGTGCCACCACAGGTCAGGCCAAGGTTTTAGAGATGGATGATAATGATGGTTGCACAACAATGTGAGTGTACTTAATACCATCAAACTGTACACTTTAAAATGGTTAAAGTGGTAAATTTCATGGTGTGTACATTTTACCACAGTTTTGTTTGTTTGTTTGTTTTTTTACAGAGACAGAGAGAGTCAGAGAAAGGGATAGACAGGGACAGACAGACAGGAACGGAGAGATGAGAAGCATCAATCATTAGTTTTTCGTTGTGCATTGCAGCACCTTAATTGTTCATTGATTGCCTTCTCATATGTGCCTTGACCATGGGCCTTCAGCAGACCGAGTAACCCCTTGCTTGAGCCAGTGACCTTGGGTCCAAGCTGGTGAGCTTTGCTTAAACCAGATGAGCCCGCGCTCAAGCTGGTGACCTCGGGGTCTCGAACCTTGGTCTTCTGCATCCCAGTCCGGCGCTCTATCCACTGCACCACCGCCTGGTCAGGCAGTTGTTGTTTTTTAAAGGCAGATAATAATAAATGCTATAAAAAATAAAAACAGGAAAAGGGGATAGGAAATGCTATGGAGAAGAGAGGAAATGTTATTTTAGACAAGAACGGTCTTTCAGATTGACTGACATTGAAGCAGTGTCGTGAATGAGACAGAGAGGAGGCCTGTTGACTACGGGGATCCTGGGAGAATGTGCCAGGCGGAGGCAACAGTAAATGCAATGGTCCTGAGGCAGCAGTGATGTTTTTGGTTAGAACAATGAGGAGGCTGGTGTGGCATTGAGATTCAGGGGCAGTTGAGACCAGATCTCGACAGGGCCATGAAGGCCACAATAAGAGCTTTGGGTTTTACTTTAAGGGCTTAGAAACCATGGGAAGGCTTAAATAGCATATACTCCCTTTATTTATTTATTTTTTGTTGTATTTTTCTTAAGTGAGAAGTGGGGAGACAGAGAGACAAACTCCTGCATGTGCCCCGACTAGGATCCACCTGGCATGCCCACTAGGGGGCGATGCTCTGTGCATCTGGGGCTGTTGCTCCACTGCAACTGGCACCATTTTAGTGCCTGGGGTGAGGCCATGGTGCCATCCTCAGCACCCAGTCCAGAAGCATATGGGTGCTTCTCCTGTGTGCCCTGACCACGAATTGAACCTGGGACATCCACACGCTGGGCCAATGTTCTACCACTGAGCCAATTAGCCAGAGCCTATTTTTAAAGTGTCAAACATATGTAAAAATAGGGAAAGTAGGATAATGCATATTTACCACATGGATTTAAAACTGATTAACATTTTGCCATTTTTACTTCATCTCTTTTGATGAGTTTTTGAAAGCAAGTTTTTAGACATCATGACATTTCATCAGGATGCAATATACATCTCTACAAAATAAAGACATTCATTATATAACCATGTTTATTACTTTAAAAAGTTAATGATTTTTTCATATCTATTTTCAAATTTTGCCAATTGTCCCAAAATGTCTTTTGATAGTTGGTTCGTTTAACTCAGGATCACACACTGCAATTTTTATTTTTAAATTATTAATTAATTAATTAATTTTAATTAACGAGAGCAAGGGAGGCAGAGAGACAAACTCCTGCTTGCCCCCAGCGAGCCCCCCTTTGGGTGATTCTCTGCTCACCTGGAGCATTATTTGGCAACTGAGCCATTTTTGTGCCTGAGGCAGAGACCATGCAGCCATCCTCAGCACAAGGGGTGGGGGAAGTACATGTGTGCCCTAACTGGAAATCAAACCCAGGACCTCTACTTGCCAGGCCGACACTTTACCACTGACCAAACCAGCCAGAGCCAATTGATTGATTTTACAGAGAGAGGAAGGGAGAGAGAGAGAAACATGGATTTGTTGTTCCACATAGTCATGCATTCATTGATTGCTTCCCATGTGCCCTGACCAGAGATGGAACATGCAACCTTGATGTCAGCAGGACACTCTAACCAACTGAGCTACCAGGCCAGGGCCCATGCACTGCAATTTTTAGAATGTCTCCCAAATATTTTAAATCTAGGACAGTCTCTCTTCCCATTCCCCACTCTTCTTTTTATTATGCTTTGACTATCAAAGAAGTTAGTGCAGCCCGGGCCAGTTGACTCAGTGGTAGAGCATCAGCCCGGTGTGTGGAAGTTCCAGGTTCGATTCCCGGGCAGGGCACACAGGAGAAGCACCCATCTGCTTCTCCACCCTTCCCCCTCTCCTTTCTCTCTGCCTCTCTCTTTCCCTCCCATAGCCGAGGCTCTATTGCAGCAAAGTTGGCCCAGGCACTGGGGACAGCTCCATGGCCTCTGCCTCAGGCGCTAGAATGGCTCTGGCTGCAACAGAGCATCGCCCCCTGGTGGGCATGCAGGGTAGATCCCGGTTGGGCACATGCAGTCTGACTGCCTCCCCACTTCTAACTTCAGAAAAATACACACACACACACACACACACACACACACACACACACACGAGGTTAGTGCAGTGCCCTATGGAATGTCCACATGTGATTTACATGTTTAAAGCAACTCTCTTGCTTGTGTGTGGATAACAGACTGTAGAGGAACAGGATGGAGGTCGAGAGACCTGTTAGAGGACATTTTAATGTCGACATAAGAAACATCCAGCCCTGGCCAGGTAGCTCAGTTGGTTGGAGCATTGTCCTAGTACACCAAGGCTGTGGGTTTGATCTCCAGTGAGAGCACATATAAAAATCAACCAGTGGCCCTGGCCAGTCAGCTCAGTCAGTTAGAGTGAGTTAGATGTCCCAAAACAACAAGGTTGTGGATTCAATACCCAGTTAGGGCATATATGGAAAGCAATCAGCAAGGGCACAACTAAGTGGAACAACAAATGAATATCTCTCTCTTTCTCTCCCTTCCTCTCTCTATCTCTCTAAAATCTATCAAAAAAAAAAAAAGAAAAATTAGCCAATGAATTCATAAATAAGTGGTACAAAAAATTGATATATTTTTCTCTCTCTAAAAATCAATACATTTTTTTGCCTGACCTGTGGTGGCGCAGTGGATAAAGCGTCGACCTGGAAATGCTGAGGTCTCCGGTTCGAAACCCTGGGCTTGCCTGGTCAAGGCACATATGGGAGTTGATGCTTCCAGCTCCTCCCCCCCTTCTCTCTCTCTGTCTCTCCTCTCTCTCTCTTTGTCTCTCCCTCTCCTCTCTAAAATGAATAAATAATAATAATAATAATAAAACTAAAAAAAAATCAATACATTTTTAAATTTAAAAATGTTTTTAATTTATAAAAAGGAATGTCTTAACCCACAGAGAATTTTTTTTTAAAAACCTTATTTATTGATTTTAGAGAGGAAAGTAGAGAAAGAGAGAAAGAAAGAGAGAGAGAGAGAGAGGCAAAACATCTGTTTCAGTATGTGCCCTGACCAGGAATTGAACCTGCAACCTTAGTATTTCAGGACAATGCTCTAACCAACCAAATTTTTCAGCCAGGGCTGTAGATAATCTTCATAAGAGTTTATCTGAGACAAACTGACGACCTATGCCAGGCAATAAGCTCTCAAATACTCCAAAGAATAACAATTTTGCAGTTTCTTTTTTGCATTTGAAATTAAGAAAGAATTTAAAGAAGATTACACGGGGATGGGAGAAAGCAAGGTAGGGAATGGATTACTTGGTAGTTAAAATTATGTGCTCTCTTGGAAAACTGTTATGGCTTATTTCAAAGGCTTCTTAACCTAGATGCACAGAAACAATGGACAGAACTTGCTTAAGGCAAAGATAAACCTTTTACTAAAAAGTTATATGCCTGGGGCATGGCAACCCACCATGACCTGCACAGTTAGGAATTTATGATCAGATCATGTTATGAGGTTACTCTCCATAGAACTCCCCTCCTTTTTTGGTCCACAGTAAGAACAAACTCTAAGCCTACAAAGACAGGATTACAAGATTGGAAACAATAGAGGAAAAGAGTTGTCATCACGTTGGCAGAATGGAAAGCTGAGAGAGGAATCTGGCTTTATTATCAGAGTAGAAGAAACTGTCTCTTTTAAGAGACTATACATTGGTGATACCAAGAGAAGCAAGCCGATTCACCCTGCAGAAACCCCAAAAGTCTTGGTAACCAGAGACACCCCGTTACATTGGAGAATAGGAAACCTAAAACAGCAGACTTAGTTAATAATCACTCTTAGGGGTTTCCTTCAGTAAGCTTTGTCTCCTTCAGTGAGGCTCACCAGTTGACAACCTTTTCTGAATACATACAGACTTTCATAATGCTTTTCAGTGTCTCATTCTTTAATAAGAATAGACAAAGATTATCAGTAAGTTTAAGAAAATCTTCAACATTAAAGACAGAATAGGACAAACACAAAAACAGAAATTTGAGGCCCTGGCCAGTTGATTCAGTGGTAGAGTATCAGCCCGGTGTGTGGAAGTGCTGGTTCAATTCCAGGTCAGGACACACAGGAGAAGTGATCATCTGCTTCTCCAACCCTCCCCCACCTTTCCCTCCTGCAGCCATGGTTTGAATGAACAAGTTGGCCCTAGGTGCTGAGGATGGCTCCATGGCCTCGTCTCAGGAATTAATATAACTCAGTTGCTGAGCAATGGAGCAGTGGCCCCAGATGGGCAGAACAACATCAGCCCCAGACGGGGTTGCCAGCTGGAACCCGGTTGGGGAGATGCAAGAGTCTCGTCTTTCACCTCCCTGCCTCTCACTTCATAAAAAAGAAAAAGAAAAAGAAAAAAAAAATAGAAACTTGAAGAAAACAAGGACAATGCAGGAAAAATATAATTTATAAATAAAAAAGTCCCACCCATACTTAATATCCTCAGAAGAGTAAGAGAAAAGATACATGAGCATGTAAAAAGAACACAATAATATAAAAAGCAATAGAGAACAATACAGAGCTTTGAGAAATCAAAAGTATGGTAGCTATCCTGACCAGGCAATGGCACAGTGAATGGAGCATTGGCCTGGGATGCAGAGGACCCAGGTTTGAACCCCGAGGTTGCAGGCTTGAGCACAGGCTCACCAGCTTGAGCGTAGGGTTGCCGGCTTGAGTGTGGGATCACAGACATGACCCCAAGGTCACTGGCCTGAGCCCAAAGATGCTGGCTTGAAGCCCAAGGTCACTGGCTTGAGCAAGGGGTCACTGGCTCAACTGAAGCCCCCCTGGTCAAGGCACATATGAGAAAGCAATCAATGAACAACTACGGTGCCGCAACAAAGGATTGATGCTTCTCATTTCTCTCTGACCCTGTTTGTCCTTCTCTCTGTCTCTCTCACTAAAAAAAAAAAAAGTATGATAACTAGAATAAAAAATAATTTGAATAGAAGGGTTGGAAGATATAATTTAGGAAATTACTCCAAAAGTAAATTTAAAAGATTAAGGCAAAAGATTGGGAGAGAAAATACCATAGTTTTCGCTTCATAAGATGCACTTCTTTTCCCCCCAAAGGGGAGGGGAAAGTGCCTGTGCGTCTTATGGAGCAAAACATACAGTATTTTATTAAATTTTTTTTTTTTTTGTATTTTTCTGAAACTGGAAATGGGGAGAGACAGTCAGACAGACTCCCGCATGCGCCCGACCAGGATCCACCGGGCACGCCCACCAGGGGGGCGACGCTCTGCCCACCAGGGGCGATGCTCTGCCCCTCCGGGGCCTCGCTCTGTTGCGACCAGAGCCACTCTAGCGCCTGGGGCAGAGGCCAAGAAGCCATCCCCAGCGCCCAGGCCATCTTTGCTCCAATGGAGCCTCGCTGTGGGAGGGGAAGAGAGAAACAGAGAGGAAGGAGAGGGGGAGGGGTGGAGAAGCAGATGGGCGCTTCTCCTGTGTGCCCTGGCCGGGAATCGAACCCGGGACTTCTGCACGCCAGGCCAACGCTCTACCACTGAGCCAACCGGCCAGGGCCTTTATTAAATATTTAAACACACCATTTGGTTTAGAATTTTTTTTTTAATTTTCCTCCTTAAAATCCTAGGTGTGTCTTATGGTCAGGTGCGTGTTATAGAGTGAAAGATACAGTAATTAAGGGATAAATCCAAGAGGTTTAAAGCTAATGAAATGCTTCAGAATGAAAGAACAGAGAGGGGAGGAAATTATGAAAGAAATATTACAAAGAAATTTCTCAGAACTAAAGGACATGAATTCCAAACTGTGAAAGGGTCCACTGAGTGCCCAACCTAATGACTAGAAACTGGGCCTTGCCAAGGCACATTATGTTGAAATTTCAGAACATTAAAAGAAAGAGAAGTACATAAAAAATTCTGGAGAAGAAAAAACAAATTGCATACAAAGAATTAAAAATCAAAACTATATCACAAAAAATGCCTTATCTATTAAAAAAGTGGAAAAAAATATATATGTATGTGTGTGTGTGTATATATACCGTATTTTTTTGCTCCATAAGATGCACCCCCCCCCCCAATGGAGGAGAAAATGATCATGCATTTTATGGAGTGAAAAATACAGTATTTTATTAAATATTTTAACACATCATTTGGTTCAGAAAATTTTTTTTTCTTATTTTCCTCCTTAAAACCCTAGGTGTGTCTTATGGTCAGGTGAGTCTTATGGAGCAAAAAATATGAAATATATATATATCAGACTTCTAACATTTAGACTGTAGACTTCAAAATATTAAGGAAAAAAACTGATTTAAATCTAGAACTCTACACCCTGCAAAACTATCATTCAGGATATTTTCAGCTCTACCAAATTTTAAAATTTCATGTCCCATATACTTTTCCATAGGAAGTTACTAGAGGATGTATTCCAGCAAAATGAGAAAGTAAATCAAAGAAGAAGAGATTGGATCTGGGAAAAAGTGACCTAACATAGAAAAGGGGTCAAGTGGGTTTCTTTTTTTTTCGGGGGGAGGGCAGGGGCAGAGATTCTTCTTTGTAAGGGAAAGGAGGTCAAAGGGTAGGAGCTGAGCTCAAGCCTAGAATGCCCTGAGCTTATGCTTAGTACCCAGTTCACACTGAAACAGGGCACTAAAAGAAAAAAATAATAGATATACTATCTGTTTAACCTTGTAGAAATTTGTCTTAGAGACTCTGTTGAAGGTCAAAGAAACTATGCAAATGAAGAAAGAATGAGATAGTTATCAACTTCATATAAAAACAAAAGTTGTATGAGAAAGGAAATGTCACATGGTGTACTACCTAACTCAGCAGAGAACAGTATTTATTCAGTCATAATAACGCAAACATCGAATATTGATTTAACTGACAATATAACCCTGTTAGATAACTTAGGAGGACAAACAAGAAAGGCAAATTTTTGTCTAGCATAATAACAAATGAATGGGTAATGCTTAAAATCACAAATTAAGAAAATTAAGAAACAGGAATTTAAGCAATTAGAACAGATGTCAACAAACTATATCCCACAGGCTAAATCCATCAGTGTAAATAAGTCTGCTTTTGTAATAAAGCAGTACTGGGACAGGTCCACTTCTACTCATTTATGTATTACCTACGGTGGTTTTCTAGCTACAAGCTGAGTTGAGTAGTTGCAACAGAGACTGTATGACCCACAAAGCTGAAAATATTTATTATGTGGCCCTTTACAGAAAAAGGTTGCCCTTTTACAGAAAAAGTAAACCCCTGATTTAGAATAATGGAGTTAAATGTATGAAGAAGTAGCCCCAAAGATTAAAAGTGGTTGTTCTTGGATGCTGTCTTGTTATAAGGCTCCAAATACTATTTAACTTTTTAAATTACGTGCATTACTACTTTTGATAAAAATTTTAAATTGTTGTTTTTAAGGAGTTGTCCTGATGCCCCTGGAGGAACAGAGAAGGAGGCGCTGGGCTGACGTCAGGGTTCGTGCCTGAGCATCGCCCTGCTGTCTCCTGCTCTTTGCCAGCTATCCACCATCGCATCTAATTGGGGCTGAGTGAGTCAGAGCTGCCTGGCCAGAGTTTCACAGGAGTTGGACCTAGGACTGTAGATAGCAGACTTGGGAGGAACCACTCCCGGCCGCTTCCTGCCTGAAGCCATCATTCAGTATAGTCAATATCATCAATGAGTGGCAGTATAATACCACAGTCATTTAAGTGACTGTGAACTCTAATGTTAAACGGCTTAGCTTCATAAACCTCGGGCTCTCTCTCTCTGATTAGCCGTGATCTGGGCAAGTTACTTAATTTCTCTCTGCCTCAGTTTTGTCATTGATAAATGGGGATAATAATGCCTCCTTATAGGGTTGTGGTCAGCTTAATTCAACTAATACATGTGAAGGCACTTAGCACAATGGCAAGCACATATAAGTCTAATGAATGTGAGCAATTAGTGTTGCCATTTCACAGGTGACACACTGAGATCTAGAGAGGGAAAGTGGCAGGCACAGTGTCACACAGCAATTAAAGGCAGAGTTGAAACAGGTGCCTGGGACTCTTCTGTTTCATTGCAATCCTGTCTCCTCGCGCCACACCAAGAAGCTAATACACACCTAAACATCTGTGAAAAGATTTCTGAGAAATGAGCAGTGGTGGTTACCTGTGGGCAGGTGGAGACTGGGAGGATGGGGACAAAGTGGAAGGGAGAGTTTATTTTCACTTTGAAATATTCAGACCATGTGACTGCATTCTTAGCACAATGCAGGAAACAAATAAATGGATTAATTAAATAAAGGAGATGAATGCCTTTCTCATGGTGGAGATCAAAGAGGATAACAGAAGGGAAAGTCTTCGCTATACTAAAGTGGTATCTAGATGTAAATGGTTGTTACTAATAATCATGGTGCATTTTAGTAAAAGCAAACTTTGCTCTGGGTTTTTTTGGAACAACCTGTAGGAAAGGACATAAATTTCAGGATGTTCATTAGCCAAGGTCTCTCCTCTTTGAAGACAGAATAGGTTTCCTTGGCCACAGGTGAAGCCATCTTGGAATGCAATGGAAATTTCCACCTTGGCACCTTGCAAATGTAAGGGCCCCTCCCCCCAAGCTGGCTCTCCCAAGCCCAGCACTTTGCATCCGGGCCCCCAGTTGGACAACTCTTCTGGAAAACATGATTAAGGCTGCAAAAACTGGGGGTTTTATTGGGGATGACAGTGAGGGCCACAGTTTGTTTTTCAAGGGAGGGAACGAAGTCCCAGAAATAGCTGAGCTCGAGCTGGCAGGCGGCTGGCAAAGAGCAGGAGGCCCCAGGGCAACGCTCCCAGGCCATGTTGACTTTGGATGGGCTGCTTGAGCATTGTAAACAATTGCAGAAATGATTTCCTACCCTGGCAAATGTCTTGTTTGGACAAGGGGTCCCCCGCCCCCACTTCTTTAAAAGGCAGTTTTATCATTTGTTTGCAAAAATGCTCAATCCCCTCTTTCTTTTCTTGTTCTCTCTGTGGCTCTGGTCTCCTCCAGAGCCAGATGAAAATCTTTGTGTTTCTTTAATGTTAACCAACCCCCCAATCCTTTTTTAAACTGTTCCAGGTCTGTTGGACAAATACTACCCAGCAACAGGACTTACAAGGGTCTGTTAAGAATTTTTTAGACTGGAGTCTTTAGCCAGAGTAACTTAAAAAAAATTTTTTTCTCCTTGTTTATTACATTTCAAGCTCCTAGCACAATAAAATCTGCACACAAGGATTGGGAAAGCAATAAAAATACAGCTCATAATGCCTTGGCCTGAACCAGCTAATGCTCCATCTAGACACTGAGGTAACAGACTTGGTATCACCCACCTTCCCACAATGCCAGAGTAAGAAATAAAATGGGTTTTCTGTAAGGCAGAAAGCATAGCACAGAACTGTGAGTTTTGTCTGGCTGCTGGTGAGGGTGGGGTTTCTGGGGCTGGACGATGGGCTGCGTATTCTGACAATCAGCCAGAATCTTGAGCAGTGCAGAATGAAGGAATACTCTGTTCTTGACCACCCAGGGACAAGAGCAACCACAGACCAGATGAGGAACAAGATATACTAACCTATGTACTCGCCCGTCACCTCGCTCCAAAAGGGAGAAAAAAGGAGGAGAATAGGGAGGGGAAAGAGTAAGGGATGGCCAAAGAGCCAGGGGACCGGGGATGGGGGGGTGGGGGGGTGGGGGGTGTGTGTGTGCAAAAGGCATATGGAAGAAGAGGAAGCGAAGTCATAGTTCCCATGGGAAACACGCCCCCCTGCTGTCAGTCATAGTTCCCATGGGAAACACGCCCCCCTCAAGCTGAGTGACTGAGGAGAGTTCAAGGCAGGGACTGTTGACAAGGGATCGGCAAGAATTGAGGGAAACCAAAAAGGGATGGTGGCTGACGTACTCCATAGTGAGTAATAACAGAGAAGCTGTGTCCATCCCCAGGCGGGAAGGGGCCTCCTCCAAAGACATCACACAAGAGGTAGTATTCTTATCATTCATTCTATCATTAAGAAATCAATCACTCTATTTAAAGACATAATAAAAACCATCAAAAGATGAATCCAAATCAAGAACTCACATAGGAGGGAACTGAGGTATAATAAGAGTAGTAGTAAGCAGTACATCTATTTAAGCATATAATTAAGCATATGTAACTGCAATGATTATGTCTACCAGGAAAATAACACAGTTGTTATAGTTAGTTTGAAAAACAAACTTACAGATTTTTTGTTGTGACAATAGGTTACGAGGGGTGGCAAATAGCAAAACCATCGTTGAAAAAGGAGATGGAAAAAAATAGAAGAAAAAGCAGTTAATGTTTGTTTTTTATTATGGTAAAATATGCATAACATAAAATTAACCATTTTAGTGATTTTTTTTTTTGTATTTTTCTGAAGTGAGAAGCAGGGAGGCATAGAAACAGACTCCCGCATGCGCCTGACCAGGATCCACCCAGTAAGCCCACGGGGGTGGGGGAGTGGGAGAGTGGGGGAGTAGGGGGGTGGGGGGTGATGCTCTGCCCATCTAGGGTGTTGCTCCATTGCAACCGGAGCCATTTTAGCGCCTGGGGCAGAGGCCATGGAGCCATCCTCAGTGCCCGGGCCAACTTTGCTCCAATAGAGCCTTGGCTGTGGGAGGGGAAGAGAGAGATAGAGAGAAAGGAGAGGGGGAAGGGTGGAGAAGCAGATGGGTGCTTCTCCTGTGTGCCCTGGCAAGAGATCAAACCTGGGACATCCACATGCCAGGCCAACGCTCTACCGCTGAGGAAACTGACCAGGGCCACCATTTTAATGATTTTTAAATGTACAATTCCACATCATTAAGTACATTAACATTGTTGCACAATTTACATTATCATCCATCTCCAAAAAGTTTTCATCTTCCCTACTGGAACCCTGTCCCCATTAAATGCCAGCTCCCCATTCCCTCTCCCCCAGGCCCGGGCAACCCGCTCTTTACTTTCTGTCTCCAGGTATTTGACTACTTTAGGAATTTTATCTAAGAGGAGTTACACACTATTTTCCTTTTGTGACTGGTTTCTTTCATTTAGCAATGTGTCTTTCAGGGTTTATCCCTGTTGACTCATGTGTCAGAATATCTTCCATTTTTAAGGCGGAATAAATAAATCCCACATTTTGTTTATCCATTTTTCTGTTGATAGATACTTTGGCTGCTTCCACCTTTTTGGCTATTGTGAGTTTGAGTCCCTGCTTTGAATTCTTCTGGATATGTACCCAAAAGTGAGATTGCTGGGTCGTATAGTAATTCTTTAATTTTTTGAAGAATTGCCATACTGTCTTCCACAGCAGCTGTGAGGGAGATTGTTTTTAAATCAGCAATGTCCTTATTTTCCATAAGAGAGAGTAAACGGTATTGTTTCTTTCCCAGATGATAAATTGAGAAATATGAGTTAAACATTTTTTAAATGACAAGGGTAACCACCAGTAGAATGAAAAAGTCTGAATACCTTCCAAATTGCCAGAAAGCAATAAACAAAAACAGACCACACAGAAGCATAAAAGCAGAGAATACAAAATATGACAGCAGACTAACCCTATCTGATATATGGATAATAAAACTAATATAAACTCACTTTTTAAAAGAAAATAAGCCCTGGCCTGAAACTGGTGGCACAGTGGATAAAGCATTGAGCTGGAATGCTGAGGTTGCTGGTTCAAAGCCCTGGGCTTGCCAGGTCAAGGCACATACAAGGAACCAATGAATAACTAAAGTGAAGCAGCTATGAGTTGATACTTCTCGCTCCTCCACCCCGCTCTCTTCTCTCTCTGTAAAATTATAAATAAAATCGTTTTTTAAAAGCGAAATAAGCCCTGGCTGGATAGCTCAGTTGGTTAGAGCATTATCCCAATATACCAAGGTTGTGAGTTTTATCCCCGATCAGGGCACCTACAATAATCAATCAATGACACGATCGATGGTGGCGCTGTGGATAGCAGCAACCTGAGATGCTGAGGTCCCAGGTTTGAAACTCTGAGGTTGCTGGCTTGAGTGCAGGATCATCAGCTTGAGTGTGGGTTTTCCGGCTTGAGCATGGGATTATTGACATGATCCCGTGGTTGCTGGCTTGAGCCCAAGGTCATTAGCTTGAACAAGGGGTCACTGGTTTGGCTTGAACCCTCTTCTCCCCCGGCCGTGTCAAGGCACATATGAAAAGTAATCAGTGAATAACTGAAGTGACACAACTACAAATTGATGTTTCTCATCTATCTCCCTTCTTCTCTCTCTCACTAAAAAAAAAAAATTTCAACCAATGAATACATAAATAAGTGGAACAACAAATCACTCTCTCTCTCCCTTCTTTTCTCTCTCTCTCTCTCTCACTCTCTCTCTTTCTCAAGTCAATAATTTCAAAAAAAAAGTAGGCTCTGGCCAGTTAGCTCAGTCAGTTAAGAGTGTCATTGTGGGTTCAATCCCCAGTCAGTGCACACAAAGGGAAGCAACCAAAAAATGCACGTCTGAGTGAAACAAAAAAATGAATGCTTCCCTCCCCTCTCCTCTCTCTGTCTTTCTAAAAAAAATTAATAAAAATTAAGCCGTGGCCGGATTGCTTGGTTGGTTGAAGCATCCTCCTGGAGCGTGGAGGTTGGAGATTTGAATTCCTGGTTAGGGCATATACAGGAGCAGCTCAATGTTCCTGTCTCTCTCTCTCTCTCTCTCAAAAAAAAAAGTAAAGCCAGTTATTTATTATCAACAAGAAATATACCTAAAACAAAAGAACTCAGAAAGGTTGAAATTAATGGAAAAACAAACATATTCATATTACAGGCTATTACAAACTAACAAAAATGGGAAAATTTTGTTAATAATAGCAAGCTAAATTCAGGCTGTTAAAGAAAAACCAACAAAAAACCTCACAAGACCAAAATGGCATCACTCATGCTAAAAGCCCATGATACCAAAATCTAGATTTTCTAGCTGAACTAATTGCAATTTCAACCCCTCCCAAGTATAGTTTTTTTTTTTCTTTTTTTTTTTGTATCTTTCTGAAGCTGGAAACGGGGACAGTCAGACAGACTCCCGCATGCGCCCGACCGGGATCCACCCGGCACGCCCCAGGGGCGACGCTCTGCCCACCAGGGGGCGACGCTTTGCCCCTCCGGGGCGCTGCTCCGCCGCCACCAGAGCCACTCCAGCGCCTGGGGCAGAGGCCAAGGAGCCATCCCCAGTGCCTGGGCCATCCCTGCTCCAATGGAGCCCTGGCTGCGGGAGGGGAAGAGAGACAGAGAGGAAGGAGGGGGGTGTGGAGAAGCAAATGGGCGCCTCTCCCATGTGCCCCAGCCAGGAATCGAACCCGGGTCCCCCGCACACCAGTCCGATGCTCCACCTCTGAGCCACTGGCCAGGGCCAAGTATAGTTTACTTTTAAATAATGTTTTATTTTTCAATTATACTTGACTCCCCCACCCTCAAAACATAATCTCAATCAAATGCTATGGAATTTTCTGGTCTAGCACTAGTAAAGTCATCTGTCACATGGGGCCCCTTCATCTCTCATACATAGAAAAGGCAGTGTACATTATGAAAATCTTTCCTTGGCCCTGGCCAGTAGGCTCAGTGTTATAGCGTCAGCCTGGCATGTGGATATCCTGGGTTTGATTCTCGGTCAGGGCACATAGCAGGAGTGACCATCTGCTTCTCCACCCTTCCCCATCCCCCCCCCCTTCCTCCCACAGCCATGGCTCAATTGGTTCAAACGCATCAGCCCGGGTGCTGAGGTGGTTCCGTGGAGCCGACACCTCAGGCACTAAAAATAGCTCAGTTGCGAGCATGGCCCCAGATGGGCAGACCAGTAGCCCCAGACAGGGATTGCCAGGTGGATCCCAGTTGGGGTGCATAAAGGAGTCTCTCTCTATCTTCCCTCTCTCACTTGGAAAAGAAAAAAAGTAAAGAAAGAAAACCTTTCTTCTTCTCTTTTTCCAGAGAAAAGATCCCCTAGCCCAAACTCATCCTTTCTTTTCTTTTCCTAGTACCTCCCTTGCCCTCTATCCTTCTTCCTATAAAGTCCTTCTATTTTGTACAAGTCCTTGTAGTGCCCTTGCAGTAGCTACATGGATGCTGCTCGATTCAGGAATCACTTAATAAAGCCAATTAGATCTTCAAAGTTACTTAGCTGAATTTTTTATAAACAAAGCTAAGAAACATTATAATAAATAATAGCATTAAAATATTTAAAGTAAAAATATAAAAATTATAAAGATTAATTTACAGAATGCAATGCTGAAATAATTACAGAAATAAAATTTTAATAAGGTGTTTTAATTCACCTCTCAGACCTTTACAAATTAGAGATAGAGAAAAATGTTATGATTTTGAGATTCTGAATAATACAAATATATGTTATATATATATTTTTTATTTTTTTATTTTAATTTTTTTTCTTAAGTGAGAAGTAGAGAAGCAGAGACAGACTCCTACATGTGCCTGGATGGGGACCCACCCGGCAAGCCCCCTATGGGACAAGGCTCTGCCCATCTGGAGCTGTTGCTCCATTGACTCAGGAACTGAGCTATTTTAGTGCCTGAGGCAGAAGCCATGGAGCCATCCTCAGCGCCCAGGGCCAACTTGCTCTAACCAAGCCATAACTGTGGGAGGAGAAGAGAGAGAGAGAAAGAGAGGGGGGAGAGGGGGGCGGGGAGAAGCAGATGGTTACTTCTCCTGTGTGCCCTGACCAAGAATCAAATCCAGGACATCCACACACCAGGCCAATGCGCTACCACTGAGCCACTGAGCCAACTGGCCAGGGTCCCTGAATAATATTACTATATTTAATAAGGTTGATAATAGATAGCTAACTAGCTAGCTAGACAGGTAAACAAGTATCCTGAATATAGAGACCATTTCTTATTTGTAAGCCCCTATGAGACATTTATAAAATTTGATAATGCAATAGGCCAAGAAAAAAAATAACATATAAAAAAATGAAAATAGAATCAGTCCTATTCTCTGACCACAATGCATCAAAACTGACAATAAATAGTAAAAATAGAACAAAAATTAGAAAAGCCTCTTAAGTGCCTTCTGTGTGAAAGAGGAAATGAAAACAGTAACTGTAGAATGTTTAGAAAACAAAACATCACATATAGAGATCTATGACCTTGAAAGTATTCCAAGTGATAGATGACAGACACAAGAAGCCATATGTTGTTTGATTCCATTTGTATGAAATCTCCAGAACAGCCAAATCCGTAGAGACATAAAACAGATTAGTGGTTGACAGGGTCTGGGGGGAAACAGAATGGGGAATGACTGTTTAATGGATCTGAGGTTTCCGTCTGAGGTGCTGAAAATGTTCTGGAACCAGATATAGGCGATGACTGTACAACAATGCCACTAAGTTGTACACTTTATAATCGTTTAAATGATAAATTTATTTTCATGTGCATTTAACCAAAATGAAAAAGAAGAAGAAAAATCTATGAAAAGAGGGATTTATGTTTTCATTAATGATAGACTGGATAATGCAGACCGAACTGAGGATAACTGGAAAATCTGGACAGAACATCAAAAACATCTGATTGGAGGATTGAAGACCTAACAAGGCAATAAAAACCTACAGGCCCAAAATTCAGGAAAAGGAAATCTAGAGAGGTAAGCTCATTATGTCGTGTTGCGTTCCCCAGTGGGCATTTGACAAGTCCAGAAGAGGCAATTGAAAGACTGAGAAACTGAGCAGAGTATTTGTCAGCCTTTTGGGGCCAGGGATGGAAACTGGAGTCTGTCCTGACCAGCTGATGCACTGATATCATTGCTAACCACCTGGAGTTAGCATCAGACTCCACAGGTTTAAGGACACAGTCAATTACCAACAAGACTATCCTCACTTCAGACACCAGCCACACTCTGGAAGTCCCCAGGCCACTCACACATCTGACCATCTGGTTACAAAATTCAAGGCTTCCCATGAGTCCCTCAAGTTGAATATTTCATTAGAATGACTCACAGAACTCAGGAAAGCTATATATATATATATATATATATATATATATATATATATATATATATATATATTTTTTTTTTTTTTCCCCAATTACATTTGCCTTCAATATTATTTTGTATTAGTTTCAGGTATACAGGCATAGTGGTTAGACAATCATACGCTTTACAAAATGTTGCCCTCAGTATTTCCTGTACCCACCTGGCATCATTCATATTTATTACAATATTACTGACTTTATTCCCTATGTCGTACTTTACAGGAAAGCACTATACTTATGATTGCAATTTTATTATAAAGGAGCAGTCAAATGAAGAGAAACGTAGGGCGAGTTTTAGAAAGTCCTCAAACTCAGAGGTTGTGTGCCCCTGTCTCTCCATGGAATCAGCGTGTATCATTCTCCTGGAACTTCGATATGTCCACCAACTGTCAAGTTCCACAAAGTTACAGTGTCTAGAGCAGGGGTCCCCAAACAATGGCCCGCGGGCCACATGCGGCCCCCTGAGGCCATTTATCTGCCCCCGCTGCACTTCCTGGAGGGGCACCTCTTTCATTGGTGGTCAGTGAGAGGAGCATAGTTCCCATTGAAATACTGGTCAGTTTGTTGATTTAAATTTACTTGTTCTTTATTTTAAATATTGTATTTGTTCCCGTTTTGTTTTTTTACTTTAAAATAAGACATGTGCAGTGTGCATAGGGATTTGTTCATAGTTTTTTTTATAGTCCGGCCCTCCAACGGTCTGAGGGACAGTGAACTGGCCCCCTGTGTAAAAAGTTTGGGGACCCCTGATCTAGAGTTTTTGTTGAGTCTTCATTACATAGGCATGCTTGATTGAATCACTGGTCATGTGACCAAACTCAACCTCCAGTCCTCATCTTCTCCCTGGAGATTGAGAGATCAGACTGATACCAGGAGGCTCAAATCCTCCTTAGTCTTGAAGCTATCTAGAGTCTCACCAACAGTGACCTCATTAACACAAACTCGGGTGTAATCCCCAAGGGCACAAAGACACTGACCACGTGGGAAATTCCAAGGGTTTTAGAAGCTCTGTTCAGGAACCCAGGACAAACATCAGACAAATTCTCAGTTCCCTGATAACAGAATGATCAACCCTGTAAGAGCCTCTAAATTTGGTGGAACATTTATAGAACATATATAGCAATAGTTCAACATAAATATGCCTAATATTTAGAGGAGTCAGTGTGGAATAAGGATAGGAGGATTTTTACTCAATTTCCTAAAACATTTGACCATCAGTATAATTAATATTACCTTGCTAACAATGCTATATCATTTTCACACTATAACAGATGTAACCTGAAAAATAAAAGTGAAAAGATATTGGCACATTACTAGAATCCCCTTCAGTTACTGATCATTGGTCTAGTCCAGTGGTTCTCAAACTTTTTGAAGTTGGGAAGCATTTAAAATCCTACAAATAATTGTAGGTGTACTATATACAAATTTCTGAGAGATATGTTATAATAATTAAGTCAAATGTTAAAGAAAAAATATAAAGTCCAAGCGTGCTTTTATGATAATTAAATGAAATAAATATGACAAAATTAAATTTATTCTGACATTAAAAAACATTTTTTTAATAAATTTTTATTAATGTTAATGGGATGACATTAATAATTCAGGGTACATATATTCAAAGAAAACATGTCTAGGTTATCTTCTCATTAAATTATGTTGCATACCCCTCGCCCAGAGTCAGATTGTCCTCTGTCACCCTCTATCTAGTTTTCTCTGTGCCCCTCCCCCTCCCCCTAAATCTCTCCCTCCCTCCCTCCTGCGTCCTCCCTCCCCCCACCCCTGGTAACCACCACACTCTTGTCCATGTCTCTTAGTCTCATTTTTATGTTCCACCAATGTATGGAATCATGTAGTTCTTGTTTTTTTCTGATTTACTTATTTCACTCCGTATAATGTTATCAAGATCCCACCATTTTGCTATAAATGATCTAATGTCATCATTTCTTATGGCTGAGTAGTATTCCATAGTGTATATGTGCCACATCTTCTTTATCCAATCTTCTATTGAAGGGCTTTTTGGTTGTTTCCATGTCTTGGCCACTGTGAACAGTGCTGCTATGAACATGGGGCTACATGTGTCTTTACGTATCAATGATTCTGAGGTTTTGGGGTATATACCCAGTAGAGGGATTGCTGGGTCATAAGGTAGTTCTATTTGCAGTTTTTTGAGGAACCACCATACTTTCCTCCATAGTGGTTGTACTACTTTACATTCCCACCAACAGTGTATGAGGGTTCCTTTTTCTCCACAGCCTCTCCAACATTTGTTATTACCCGTCTTGTTGATAATAGCTAATCTAACAGGGGTGAGGTGATATCTCATTGTAGTCTTGATCTGCATTTCTCTAATAACTAATGAAGCTGAGCATCTTTTCATATATCTGTTGGCCATTTGTATTTCTTCCTGGGAGAAGTGTCTGTTCATGTCCTCTTTCCATTTTTTTATTGGATTGTTTGTTTGTTTGTTGTTGAGTTTTATGAGTTCTTTGTAAATTTTGGATATTAGGCCCTTATCTGAGCTGTCGTTTGAAAATATCAGTTCCCATTTAGTTGGCTGTCTGTTTATTTTGATATCAGTTTCTCTTGCTGAGCAAAAACTTTTAATTCTGATATAGTCCCATTCATTTATCTTTGCCTTCACTTCTCTTGCCATTGGAGTCAAGTTCATAAAATGTTCTTTAAAACCCAGATCCATGAGTTTAGTACCTATGTCTTCTTCTATGTACTTTATTGTTTCAGATCTTATATTTAGGTCTTTGATCCATTTTGAATTAATTTTAGTACACGGGGACAGGCTGTAGTCGAGTTTCATTCTTTTGCATGTGGCTTTCCAGTTTTCCCAACACCATTTGTTGAAGAGGCTTTCTTTTCTCCATTTTGTGTTGTTGGCCCCTTTATCAAAGATTATTTGACCATATATATGTGGTTTTATTTCTGGGCTTTCTATTCTGTTCCATTGGTCTGAGTGTCTATTTTTCTGCCAATACCATGCAGTTTTGATTATTGTGGCCCTATAATATAGTTTAAAGTCAGGTATTGTAATGCCCCCAGCTTCATTCTTTTTCCTTAAGATTGCTTTGGCTATTCGGGGTTTAAAAAACATTTTGTTACATTTTTTGAATTGTGCTTTTTAGAATTCATAAAAAAGAGGGGTTAAAATAAAAAAACAAACAAAAATGTTATCTTTTTATATATATATATAGATACATTCTTAGTAAGATTTAGTAAATTCGGCAAGTCCCAGCACAAATGTGTTAAGTTTTTTCATTCTTGTGTTTATGAGAAACAAGAGCCTGATGTGTCCTAGCGATTTCTTCAATGTTTGGGCATATATTTGAAAGGCAAACTCTCATTTCCTCATCAATACATTGAAGAATTCCTCTCTTTTTACTCTTAATTGTGTTGAGGGTAGAAAATCCCAATTCACATAAATAAGATGTTGAAAATTGTAGTAAAATGTTCAAAGCTTTTTTAGATATTGCCACATATTCTTCTTTTATAGAAATCCAAAAGGCTTTAAGAGACAATTCCTTATGTTTAATCATCAATTCAAAACCCCCATCATACATATCATCTTAACTTTACACCAAACAAAGGATAGAAGAAACTTGCCTCCAGTCTTTCCAGGGAACATGGGGGGTAGTGTAAAGTTTACACAAGCAATCCAGCACCACAACTTAACAGCCTTTTGCAACCTAATCAGGCAAGTGAAGTGAGGGTTGGGCAGACTGTCATCTTATAGCCAATTCCCCACACCTCTGTCCCCCCAAAATCTAAATTCCAAAAACCCTGTTGGTTTTTGGTTCCCAACAGGCACATATTTCTCTGGAATACCATAGGGCGCACCTGGAAATCTTCTAGGGCACACCAGTGTGCCCTGGCACACACTTTGAGAACCACTGGTCTAGTCCATTATCATAATATATATATGACCAAAATGTGTCCTAGGGCAAGGTCACTCAGGTTTGCAGCTTTCCATTCCACTTAGTCAGGTTCCAAAAGCAGCAGTGGTCTCAGAAGTATATGGCTTCCCTCTTTCAGGTATCTCATGTAATTGAGCTAAGAGACAATATCATCTCTTGCTTTAAGCCTCTTTTGAGGTGTTAATGTGATATTGGATTTCCCTCATTGAATGCATTCATTCATTTCTTTTAAAAAAATTTTAAATTGAATTTATTGGGTGACATTCATTAATAAAATTGTACAGGTGTCAGATGCACAATTCTACAATACATCATCTGTATATTGCATTGTGTGTTCACCACCCCAAATCAAGTCTCCTTCATCAACATCTGTTGGTCAAATAAGTTTGTAAATATGATATATATGTTTGCTCGCTTATAGTTTGCATTGGCTGTGGGGGGACAGGCTGTAAGCTGGCAGGGTCATTATAGCTTAAGGCTTAGTTTTAAGACTAACCCTTTCCCACCCTTTTAATACTAAGATCTTTTCAAAACTAAGCTTTTCCCCACACCCTTGACTGTTGCATGTTGTGGGGTGATGCACTCTTATGAGGAATTCTATCTATGCCTCAGATAAGTGACTTTGTATCAGAGACTTCCTTATTTGTATATTGGCTTAAAGGTTTTGATTTCTACAATATAAAATGAGACAGACCAGAGGCTTTCTTGCTCGGTTCCTGAAATTAGCTTTGCAAGGAGAAGGAGCCAAGATAGCAGAGTGCTGAAGGAAAAGCCAGTTTGTGCAGAGTTTGTGCAGAGAGAAGGAGATGGGGAACAGAGGTGAATAAGGTTGGTGAGATAGAAACCTTTGATTCTAGGAAAACTTGGATGAGACAGTGGCTTTGGGAGCCCTGAATGTAAAGGGAAGTGTTTTCCCACTGTGTGTATTTCTTGCCCACCAGGTACAAGCTAGGATTAAAGGTAATGGCCCACCAGTTCTTGGCTCTGTTGTTTCATTACTGTCTGTCCAAATCAAATGCAAACCTGCACGGGACAGGCGGCTGTGATGGTGGCCGTGGCTACTGGCTTTACACCATCTATTCCCCTCCACACCTTCTTCCACCTCCCCCTTTCCCTCCTCCAATCCTCACACTATTGTCCATCAGTTTTTTTCTTTGCTTAATCCCTTCACCTTTTTCACTCAGCCCCCCACACCCCATCCCCTCTCACAGCTGTCAGTCTGTTCTCTGTATCTATTAATCTGTTTCTATTTTACTTATTTTGTTCATTAGAAATCATATAATACTTGTCTTTCTCTGACTGGCTTATTTCATATAGCATAATGCTCTCCAAGTCCATCCATGTTGCTGCAAAATGTAAGATTTTCCTCTTTTTTACAGCTAAGTAGTATTCCATTGTGTAAATGTACCACAGTTTTTTTATCCACTCATTTACTGATGGGCACTCGGGCTTCTTCCAAATCTTGGCTATTGTAAATCATGCTGCAATGAACACAGCATGTATTTCCATGCCTATATTCTTTCAATTAGTGTTTTGGGTTTCTTTGGATAACTGGGGAACAAATTTTTTTTCATTTTCTGTTGCATAAGGTTTTAGAACTGTTTCTATATATATCTGCATCGCTGATTCCAAATTTGAAATCCATTTTTTGGTGCATGTTCTAGGTTTTGTGCAATTTTAATTTCTTTTTGTTACAGTTAATGGCATGCATTGTTTTTTAAATTGGTGTTAAAGGGCAACGACTCTTGGATTGAACATAACCACAAGGAAATTAATGTTTTACAAACATTATTACTTTTACATAATTGCAGTTGTTTTTAAATGTAAAAAGTTATTATCTGATAAAAACACCCTCTTATTTTGTTTTAAGATCGAATCATGGCTTCTTCTAGTAGGTGTAGATGTAAGAATAGTCCTGACACCTTCTGTTATATATGTGGCTGTTACAAACTTCAACGTCAAAGGCGCAATATTTCATCATTTGTGATACATGCGTATATTGCCTATTTTCAAGTTTCCCTTGGCGATCAAGACAAGAATTGGGCTCCTCATATTGTGTGTCATAATTGTGAGGAAATGCTTCATAACTGGACAAAACGAAAATGCAAAGAAATGCCTTTTGGTATTTCCATGGTTTGGCGTGAACCTAAAGACCACAGCAGTGACTGTTATTTCTGTCTGATCCATACAAAGGGTATTGGCAGGAAAAAACGACATGTGATTGCATATCCTAATATTCCTTCAGCAATACGATCTATCCCACACTCTGAGACACTCCTGGTTCCAGTTTTCAATGGTTTTATTTCTTCTAAGGATGAAGAAAGTGAACATGGTGATCAAGTGTATTTTGATAAGATGCATGAGGAAATAGTTGTAGAACCTGAAGGGTCTGCATCTGATGCCAAGCAATCATTATTAACCCCTCAGCAGTTTAGTCAACCTGAATTGAATAACTTAGTAAGAGATTTGGGCCTATCAAAGAAAGCAGCTGAGTTATTAGCCTCCAGGCTTCAAGAAAAGAATGTACTTCACCGGTCAGCTAAAGTATTCCATTTTAGGAAGCGTGAACAAATATTTGTGGACTTTTTTTCCAAAGACAAACACTTTGTTTACTGTCATGATATCAGTAGTCTTCTCAGTCAGCTAGGTGTTACCACTTACAGTCCAGCAGAATGGTGGCTATTTCTTTTTTTTTTTTAATTTTATTTATTCATTTTAGAGAGGAGAGAGAAAGGGAGAGAGAGAGACAGAGAGGGAGAGAGACAGAGAGAGAAGGTAGGGAGGAGCTGGAAGCATCAACTCCCATATGTGCCTTGACCAGGAAAGCCCAGGGTTTCGAACCGGCAACCTCAGCATTTCCAGGTTGACGCTTTATCCACTGCGCCACCACAGGTCAGGCTGGTGGCTATTTCTTGACAGCTCTAAACGAAGTCTGAAATGTGTTCTCCTACACAACGGTAATGTTTATGCAGCAGTTCCAATTGATTATTCAACTCATCTGCGAGAAGATTATAATGACATAAAAATTGTCCTCGACTTTCTGAAGTATGAGGAGCATAACTGGATCATTTGTGTGGATCTTAAAATGGTAAATTTCCTGCTAGGACAACAGAGAGGTTTCACAAAGTATCCTTGCTTTCTGTGTTTGTGGGACAGCTGAGCTCGGGAGAAACACTGGACACAGAAGGAGTGGCTGAAACGTGAAGCTGTGGAAGTGGGATGCAAAATATTGTGAATGAACCTGTAGTTAATCGAGACAGGATCATTTTTTCCCCACTTCACATCAAACTTGACTTAATGAAGCAGTTTGTTCAGGCTTTGAATAGAGAAAGTGAATGCTTTCAACATATTATTTCTGCTTTTCCTGCTTTGTCTTTAGCGAAGATAAAAGCAGGTGTATTCGATGGACCTCAAATTCGAACCCTTATACATGATGAAGAATTTGCCAAGAAGATGAATAAAGAGGAGAAAGCAGCATGGCAGTCTTTTGTGGCAGTTACAAAGAACTTCCTTGGCAACAAAAAAGCAGAAAACTATGAACTTCTGGTTCAAAGGATGCTGTTGGCTTTCTGCGACATTGGATGTAACATGAGCGTTAAGATTCACTTCCTGGCCCTGGCCGGTTGGCTCAGCGATAGAGCTTTGGCCTGGCGTGCGGGGGACCCGGGTTCGATTCCCGGCCAGGGCACACAGGAGAAGCGCCCATTTGCTTTTCCACCACCCCCCCCTTCCTCTCTGTCTCTCTCTTCCCCTCCAGCTCCTCCATTGGAGCAAAGATGGCCCCGGCGCTGGGGATGGCTCCTTTGGCCTCTGCCCCAGGTGCTAGAGTGGCTCTGGTCATGGCAGAGCGACCCCCCGGAAGGGGCAGAGCATCGCCCCCTGCTAGGCAGAGCTCCCCCCTGGTGGGCGTGCCGGGTGGATCCCGGTCGGGCGCATGCGGGAGTCTGTCTGACCGTCTCTCCCCGTTTCCAGCTTCAGACAAATACAAAAAAAAAAAAAGATTCACTTCCTGAACAGTCACCTTGATAAGTTTCCTAAAAATCTTGGATTGTCAGTGATGAGCAGACTACTGCTGGAGCATCAAACGAGATTGTTCTCAACAAGTACACAAATGCAAGAGCTACAAATGCAAATTTTTGCCTGAATAGAATTTAAATAAGTTTTGTACAAATTTTATGATTTAAATAAATGTTTTAGTGTGTTCTATTTTGAAATTGTAGACAAATTCTGATGCAATTATATCTTTTAGTGTATTAGTGTATTTACTGCATTATGCATATTATTATATTTTCACAAAGATGATGCCCAAGAAGACGTTCTACTTCATTATGTTAAACTAAATATTGAAAATTTTACAATAAGATGAAAACCTAAAATCTTGAATTGCAAAAAAACTGTAGCTTACAGAGAAAAACTAATGTCAGATTTGAGATCAGCACACTCGAATTAGATAAGAACAAGTGTTTTTGTGGATGCAACAAAAATTTTGTTCCCCAGTGTTATTCATTCATTTCTTTACCCTCAGCTACTACTATTCCTAGTTCTCTTCATTTATACCAAACCTTTCCACCTTTGGAAGGGATGTTAGGCTGGGCCATTGTACTGGTCGAGATCAAAGGGAGAGATATTAGTCTAGCAACTGCCTCCTTCTCAGTTCACTCTCATTTATCTAGAGCAGGGTTGCATGGACATGGAACTAGTTGGCAATTTCTTTCTTTCTTTTCTTTCTTCTTGATAAATTAAATTTAAAAAATGTTCAGTTACAGTTGACATTCAATATTATTTTAAATTATTTTCAGGTATATGGAATACTGGCTAGATATTTATATAAATTACAAAGTGATCCCTTGATAATTCTAGTACCTATCTGGCACCATACACAGTACTTACAATATTGTTGACTATACTTTACATTCCTGTGACTATTTTGAAACCATCAATCTGTTCTTCTTGATACTATTTCTACCACTAAGCAATAGAGCTGCATTCACTGTTGACCTCAATTTTGCCCGATCAGGTGAAGGAACAGCCTGTTCCATCAGGCCTGTCAAATGAAATGAAAAAGTCTGGAGGCTCTGGCTGGAAATGAATGATAAAGATTTATTCAAAGGTCTTAGAGTTTGCAACCTAGAAACACATCTGGGCAAAAACCCAGAAATGCTCTGAAAAAGAAAGAAAAGTTAAGAGTTCTTATAGTAAAAAGTATATTTTTGAGAATAATCAGTCCTGCATTCTTAGCCTATTTTCCCAGGATTGTTATCAGTCAGATGTCAAGAGGCTGGATGATGAGAGCCTGGTGGTCTGGTCATGCCTGATGGACTGGATAATGGATATTAGGTGTTCTGATATGTGAACCCCTCAGGGGGTAATCAGAACATTATCTGGAGGTTTTATGTATATCCGGGTATTTATGAAGGGCTGGAAAGCTCAAGTTTATAGTCTCAGGCTTGTTAAATCAAGAACAGGATCATTTTCTCATGTCTCAACCTACATGATTTTAGTAATTTAGCAGATTGAGTACAGTTGACTCCACTTTATTTCTTCATTCTATTCCTCAGTCCCTAGGAATTCGGACTATAACAATTTTTAAAAAATCTTTATGTTTTCTCTTGTTGACATAAGAAGCATCCAAACCTAGAGAATTTGTATGTTTATTTGACCAAACTGATGACAATTGCCAGGAAGCAAAATCTCAATGTATTGAAAAAAATGCTCCAGAGAATGGTAGTTTTACAGCTTATTTTATACATGATAATCGAAGGTAGAGATATGAGGGAGGGTTACATGAAATTCAGCAGTGGTCTTAGATTAGGGAGGGAGGAGAAAGCAAAGCAGGGAAATATCTGAGACTGGATAAAGAGTAAAACGAGGGACACATATTTTTTACATTGGCAGGTATAGGATAGTTAACAATGTACATTTATAACACATAGAGATGGTATTCTGATCACTTCTCAGCCTTTTGGCTAAGACCAAGTGTGGAGATGGTATATGGAGCACAAGGTAACAATGAGAGGTTCTGTGGGCTCATGCTCTGGTGTGGTGGATGTGCCCTGAGAAATCTGGAAACGGAGATTACATTGAGATTCCAAAGATACATTATCCTAGATGCAAAAAGACAATAGACAGTTCATTTAAGGTTAAGACTGGCCTTTGCCAAAGAAGCTACAGGCCTGGGATGTGACTACCCATTAGCCACTTTCAGTTAGGAAATTTTATGTCCAGACCACCCTATGTGGTTACTTTTGGACTCTGAGTTTGCAGGGCCCACTATGCTGGCTGCCCCTCTGTTTGTCAGGTTTAGTATGTATGAGGTCAGTTGGCAATGGGGGAAGGTCATGTGAGGAACCAGGCCCAGGAACTTTGTCTGGAACCGCCCACACCCATGCGCGCCAAAAGAAACTTCCCAGGAGCCCTTAGAAAAAGAACACTCGTCTGTCAACCAATGAAATTTCACCACGTCATATCAACTCGACCACCCTAACGACCCTATAAATTACCCCCACGCAGGAGAATCCACGCTACTTCTCTGGCCCCTGTCTCCCGGACCAGAGAACATCGTCTGGGAAGCGCTCTACTAAATAAAGCTTTTGCTATTCCACACTTTGTGGCTATGCCCTTCTTTCTTCCTCAGTGGGGAAAAATACCTTACAGTATGTGGCTCTTTTTTCATCCACACTCCTTAGGAATCATCCCTTCTTTTGGCACTTATAGTTGCAGGCCTGTTCCTGGGACTACTTCATCAGTCAGGTAAAAGAAATTGAGGTGATGCAGGAAAGAAAAAAAGTATAGTCATATCACCATCTTCTCCCCATAGAAAGACTGTATAGTTATACCAGCATCCTCCCCTACCAGATCTCATTCTCCAAATCCATCAAAAAGCAGAGGAATCTAGGGAGTGGGGATACTGCCATGGCATCTGTTATGCTGAGTGTGAGCACACACTCATGAAGGCATGTAACCAGCACTGCATGCCTATATCTCATCCCATTTTAAACAACCAGTGTTTTGACTGTTTATTTCAATTCTCTATCAAACTATTGCTCTGAGGAGGATGTTGCTCTGACCACTGTTGAACATCAGGGTCTACAAAGCATGTTCCTTGATCTGAAGAAATGTGACCCGGAGGTTCAAACTAGTATAGCATCTTCAATTCCAGTTCTTTTATAGTACTCCGAGCATTTGCATCCACCACTAGGGAGGCAAGGCCCCGTCCAAAGTAAGTGTCTTGTTCTTGTCAGGACCCAGTGAGAGCCTCCCAGTGCTACCCATATCAGTCCCACTTGCCAGCCATGTTTAGGGCTTTCTCCCCAGAGAACCTTCCCCACAGTCATCTGCAACCTCTGCCTCTCGGTAGTACCTAATGGCATTTTTGTGCTTCAGGGTGTAAAAAAGGGAGGTTTCTAAATTCAGCCCATATCTGCATTGTTGCAGCCCCAATTCAGCCCATATCTGCATTGTTGCAGCCCCAACATTCATTCATAAGCCGAGGTGGCCATCTCAAGTAAGTATACCAGGAAATCCACTCACTTGGTTCCAGGGACTAGAATTTTGATCTTGAAAAGAGGTTCCTCATAGTTAGAACACCTACAGTATGTTTTCTTAGAGTCTGTATTTGTCTGTTTGGCATCCATTAATTACAGGGCCAAACTCATGGCCGAAGTTGTTTACATCTCCCCTGTGATCCAGAGCCCATACTCTGAACTACCTCTTTATCTTACTCCCATATGCCAAGTCAACAGTTCCCCTGCCTTAAACCAAACCAGAAAAGGTACCGTACAACTGGGGACAGTTTCTATGCCCCAAAGCCCACCAGAACTATTCAAATTAGCTAATCCTAAACTGTTTACCCTGCCCTGCTTTACCTTTCCCATTGAAACCCAAATAAAGGCTCTGGCCTAGGCCTTCCCCTCATTCTTTTCAGCCTCCTGAACCAACACTGGTGCTTTTCCCTGTGAACATGTATGGTATAGCATGCCCCCTCTTCTCAAGAAATATAAATAATAATTTTCTTCCAATGGTGTAAGCCTCTAAGTGTCATCACTCAGTCACTATTATAAATTACAACACAGGCACAAGTAAGATGGGCGTTGACATTTTCTGCTTTAATGCACCCTTCAAACTCCCATGGTGGTTTTCATAGGGCTACCTATGCTCCATATGGACATCCCCTTAATTGGCCAGTTTTTCATTGCCCTCCTGCCTGACCATTTAGCCAGGCCATTGACTACTGCTTATTAGTCAATAGAAACTCAAACATCGGGGCAAACAGCAGGCAATTCAGTCCACTGAACTGACTTGTTTTGACCATGTTTCAATCAGAGTAGCAGCCTTCCAAGCAGGATGCTGTCCATTCACTTTGGAACCTCCATCCATAAACTAAGAAGCTCTTTGTTGGTCAATAGAGAGCTGTTCATAGGGCACCATCCATGTTGCAATAGGCTCCAGCAGCTCCTCAGATAGTTTCAAAGCCAGTCTTAGGGCAAGAGTCTACTTACCTGCTTATGAATGTGCTGAATAACTCTTTGTATCCCTTATAACTTTATTAAAAAAACTAGGAACCATAAAAGAAGACCAAACAGAAATTCTGGATATGAAAAATACCGTAGCCACCAAATAACAACTCAATGTGTGGAATTAATAGCAGATTAGACAAAGTTGAGGAGAGAATTAAAGTACTAAAAAATGGAACTACAGAAATATTAAGATTTCAAGGAAAGAAAAAAAGGAATAAAACATAGAAGTAAAAGCAAGCAATACATTAAGAAGGCCTAGATTTCCTCTGCTTCTGGTGTCTGTGCCTTTTGCAGAGCTTCCAACAGCACAATGTTGGGACAGAGCATTTGGAGTTTCACAACCTCTGTGGTTCGTGGGAGCCACCATAACGAGGGCCCCAGGAAGGATTTGCCATTATCAGTGGGAAACAAGTTGCAGTTACCAGTTAGGATGACTGTGTACTTTGCATCTGGATTTGCCGTACCTTTCTTTATAGCAGGACACTGACTGCTTAAGAACTATGGATGTTTTAGTTAATCCATGGAACAGATATGAAAAGGAGCATTTTAAGAGATGCAATCTCTTTGAAAAACATACCAAACTGTTGAACTCAACATACTAGATGTGTTTGTAAGTAGACTTATGGCAGGAATCTTTAATGCCTCTTCTCTGAAATATAAAATGTGATAATTGAGCATGTGCATACTTTTTTATTTTGGTACTATTCCAATATTAGTTTCTTGATCAAAATATGTGTGATGTCATTTGCTTCTTGGTCTTAAATTCTGAGATTTTATTTTATGTTTGACTCCTAGGCCGTGACCTTATTGTTAATTTATGTTATAAAAGAGAATGTAAACTTGGGGGGAAGGGTTTAACATATGTGTAATTGGAGTCCCATCCATAAAGGAGAGAAAAATGAAACAGAAATGATATTTAAAGAAACAACAGCTGAGCATTTTAAAAAATTGATTGAAGATATCAAGTCACAGATGCAAGAATTCCCACAAACTCCCAAAGAGGATGTAAAAAAGATAACCACACCTGGACAAGTCATAAACTCAAACACAAAGAAAACATTAGAATAGAAAACAGTTTTCCTTCAAAGGAATAATAATGAAAACGACATATAAAATCTCAACAAAACAAAAACGTTCAAATTTTAATGCAATATCATCAGCGTGTTGAATACTACATCTAGCAGGAACACTCTTCAAGATTGAGGATGAAATAAAAACATTTTCCAACAAATGAAAATGAGGAGGATTCATCACCTTCAGATATGATTCAAAGGAAACATTAAGGATGTTCTTCAAGCAAATGGAAAATATATCAGTTGGAAGTACAGAGATGTAGGAAGAAATAAAGAGCAATAAAATAAACAGATATATAGATATTGTGAGGTCGGTTGGCAATGGGGGAAAGTCATGTGAGGAACCAGGCCCGGGAACTTTGGCTGGAACCGCCCACACCCATGCACACCAAAAGAAACTTCCCAGGAGCCCTTTGAAAAAGAGCGACTGTCTGCCAGTCAAAGAAATTTTGCCACGTCATATCAACCCAACCACCCTACCGACGCTATAAATTACCCTCCAGTGGAAGAATCTGTGCTACTTCTGTGGCCCCGTCTCACGGACCAGAGAACCTCATCTGGGATGCGCTCTACTAACTAAAGCTTTTACTACATCCACACTTGGTGGCTAAGTCCTTCTTTCTTCTTGGGGGTGGAAATACCTTACATTTGGTGCCAAAACCCAGGAGGAGTTTGAAGTCCACAGGGGACCGCTCCTCTCCCCTCCCTTGCCAAGGAAGAATAGGATCTCTGACCTCCCACCCACCTCAGCATGTGGTGCGGTAATTCCCCTGCCTCCAGCCTCCCCTCAGTTCTTTCCCCTGAGACTCTGGTCCGTAATCACAGCTGCGTCAGGGACCTCTTATTCGGTCTGAGTGCGTGTGTGCCCGTGGAGATGTCCCAGACACACCCACTCTACCTAACCATCCGGTGGCCAGACCTTGAGTTGCGGGATGCCAATTCTCATCTCTGATCACTCCTAGGGCTGAGGGCAGCCATAGAGGGCACAGGAATCTAAACCTGACTCAAAAAACTCCTGGAGTGCTTTATGCGGAATCTCTCCCACCCTAGAGAAGAAGAAACTGATCTTCTTCTCTGATGTGGCCAGGCCATAGAACCCACTGGATAATTGAAACAGGTGGCCTCCTGAAGGGACTTCCGATTTTAACACCCTCACCAATTTATTGCCAAGGAACTGAGAAATGGGTGGAAATCCCTTACATTCAGGGCTTCTAGTATTTGCGCTCCTGTCCTAAACTCTGTGCTGCCTGTTCTATGGCGCAGGCCCTTTTTGGCCAGAAAAACCTCAGCTAAACCCTCCACTCCTGATCTTTCTTCCTTTGCCAACCCCCAACTCTCTCCCCCTCCGCCCAACCCCTGGGGGCGCCCCTCTCTTGGGACCCCTCTCAGGTCCCTCTGCAGATCTCTTCTGCTCTGGTCTCTTCCCTCCAGGAAGCCCCTCTCCCCTGCCGGCCAGGAGCCCCTCCCTTCTCTACTGTGCTCTTAAGCCCCTCCCCCATCAGGCCCTCCTCTACTAGCCATTGGCCCTCATGTGGGTTTGCAGGGCTCCTGTCCCCACAGTCCAACCCAGGTCTTCTTGCAGGAAGGCCTGGCCCTATCCTGCCTCTGGCTCTGGCGTTTCCGGCTGGATCTGAGTGCCAGGCTCCCCAGGAGCCCCCCTTCTCTTCTTCTCAACCCCCAAACCCCTACCCAAGACCCGATGAAGATGGCATTTAAAGTTTTTAATGGTCACAACTAGTAGAAAAGGCCAAGGCTGCTCTCCAGACCCACATGCAGCAGAAGGTAACGCTCCAAACCCAGGCTCTTGTGGCAGCCCTGAGGCCGGCAGAGCAACAGTGGCAAGGCATAGAAGGTGCCCGACCCAAGTCTGGGCTGCAAAGAGGAACCCCACCAGGAGTTTGCTTTAAATGTGGCAAGGAGGGTCACTGGTACCGGCAGTGCCCCTGCCCACGGCTGCCCACTGAGCCCTGCCCTAACTGCAAGCAGCCCGATCACTGGTGGAGCGATTGTCCCTTTTGGGCAACAGGCTCTTACAAACCACCCAAATGGGAGGCCAAGCTAGCCAGGTGGGCCCATCGCTCAAACTCCTAGATCTCATGGATGACTGATGTGGCCCGGACTCAGAGACCCTCATCACCCTCGTCAAGCCCAGGGTAATGCTGCAGGTAGCAGGTAAGTCCATCTCATTTCTTGTGGACATGGGGGCTACCTTCTCTGTTTTGCCATCACACTCTGGACCTCTAGTTCCCTCACAGGTCTCGGTTATAGGAGTTGAAGGGACCCCTTTGTTTCCCCTTAGCATGCCACCTGACATGTAGTTTGGATGGATTCCCCTTCTCACACTCCTTCAAACTCTTTATTTCCTCGATCTAATTTTGCTCTCTTAGCCAAACTCCCCTCCTCTTGCCACCTACCTCCCCTTTCTGTCTTTACTCTGCCATCTTCTCAGGGAACATGTGGACCGGACCCTTCCTTTCATAGGGGGTCCAGATGAAGCACACCCAATGGTCCCCCTCCAGCCAGAAGACAGGGTTCTTCTGAGGGAGCTCCAGCCCGGTTCTCTACAGCCCAGGTAGATGGGTCCCCATATAGAAATATTGACTACTCCTACTGCAGCCAAGTTCCTAGGGCAAACACCTCAGTACCATCTCTCTCGCCTCAAGCTTGCCCCCATGCAGGACTGCTGGCAGTCGGAACCACTGGGCCCTACCCGTCTCTGACTCACTAAAAGGTTGGGCCCTGCAGACCTTCCTGTTGCTCCTGTCCCTCCCACCAGAAACCTGCATCCAGAGTGAGTTAAAGCAAGAAGCAATTTTTTTCAATGAGACTGGCCCAATGGAAGAATACATCAATGTCCTCAACCGTCTGCGAGAGAAACTGAGCAAAAATCTCTTCTCCTACAACCCACTTAACTCCTGGTGGCAGCCACCCATCCTCACCTGGTCTGTCCCTATCCTAAATCCTCTTCTAATTATCAACATATTACTCATATTTACTCCTTTTTAAATCCTTACAGGACTGCATCTGAGAAGTTTCTCGAGTCACAGTCAAACAGATGCTCCTACACCCATATACATGATTCCCCTCAGAGCCACCACCCCATGACGCCCCTTACCAACAGGAAGTAGCCAGACAAATAGCGGCACCCCTATCTAACATAAAAGGTCAGAATGTGAGGTCGGTTGGCAATGGGGGAAGGTCATGTGAAGAACCAGGCCTGAGAACTTTGGCTGGAACCGCCCACACCCATGCACGCCAAAAGAAACTTCCCAGGAGCCCTTTGAAAAAGAGCGACTGTCTGCCAGCCAATGAAATTTTGCCACGTCATATCAACCCGACTATCCTACCAACCCTATAAATTACCCCCCAGTGGAAGAATCCACACGACTTCTCTGGCCCCGTCTCACTGACCAGAAAACCTCATCCGGGACACGCTCTACTAAATAAAGCTTTTACTAAATCCGCACCTGGTGGTTAAGTCCTTCTTTTTTCCTCGGCTGGGAAAATACCTAACAGATATATCTAATTGATTATTGATTGACAAAAACAATAAGAATAGTTTTTGAGGTATAAAATACATAAGGAACTAAAATGCATTTGTAAAAAAAATCATATAACTTGCCTGACCAGGCAGTGGTGCAGTGGATAGAGTGTCCAACTGGGAAGCAGAGGATCTAGGTTTGAAACCCTGAAGTCACCAGCTTGAGCACGGAGTCACTGGCTTGAGCGTAGGATCATAGACATGACCTTATGGTTGCTGGCTTGAGCCCAAGGTTGATGGCTTGAGCAAGGGGTCACTTGCTCTGCTGAAGCCCCCCACACACATCAAGGCACATATGAGAAAGCAATCAACGAACAACTAAGGAGCTGCAATGAAGAATTGATGCTTCTCATGTCTCTCCCTTCCTGTCTGACCCTATTTGTTTCTCTCACAAAAAAAATAATAATCACATAACTTGAGGTGGATGATAAATGGAGTTAAAGTGTTCTAAATTTCTTACATTATTTGGGAAGAAGGTAAGACTGCCAAGTAATATTAAACTTTGATATGTCACAGATTTATTTGTAATCATTGGGATATCCACTAATAGAATAATAAAAGTATATAATTTTCAAGTTAATAGACGGCAGATATAGAATGACAATATATATCAATTCTAACATAGATAAATAAACCAATAAATAAAATCAGGCATACCTATTTGGTCACCTAATTTATAGCAAGGTTAACATTGCAGTACACTGGGGACAAGAAAGATCTTATATGGTGCTGGGCTAATTGTATGTCCATACGGAAAAAAGAATTTGTTCCCTATTTCACATCACACATAAAAAATAATTCCAACAGATCTAAAGTGAATGGAAAAACAAAAGAGCTGTTACAAGGAAACTTAAGAGAATATCATCACACCCTTGTAGAACGCAAAGATTTAAAAAACAGTACCAAAATAACGGGCTAACTATAGAGTGAAAAATTACACATTGGACTATGTTTCCATTTCTTTTGGGTGTATTTAGGAGTGCATTTACGAGTCATATAGTAACTCAATGAACCAAATTGCTTAAAGTATAAAGGAATCCATAAAGAGTAGAAATGAATGCAACAAAAAACAAACATACAAAACAAAGGATGATTAAAGTTGCTGGGCAAACCAATGTGTTTCAAGTGTGAAATGAGTTAGGTTTGCTAGCTAGTATTTTGCATTGGTGGGGGAAGTGCCTTGTGTGTGTGTTGTTTGTAAAAGGCTGCAGGTGCTTGCCCTCAGGCTGGCAGACTGCAAATTGCGGATTGGCTGCCTCCATGGGGAGGGGCGATTGCTTGCTATTGTTTGCCAGAGAAGGAGTATTTCTGAATAGTTTGTTTTGCTTGGTGGGGGCCTATGAGTCTGCATAGGGGGTCAGGGCTGAGTGAGAGGGAAGCAACCTCCCCTCCTATTAGCTCGTCAGCATACAAGACTTTAATAAACGGAATGGCCCACCATTTTCTGGCCCCACAATTCCTGTTTACTGTGTGCCTGAATCCAATGTGAATCTGCATGGCCATGGCCACTGGCCTTACAAAAGTCAAAAGACTTTCTGTGAAAACTAATAAAATGTAAAGTCCCTAAGAAAATTGATAAAGAGTAAAAGCATGACTTACAAATATTAGAAATGAAAAGACAACGTTGCTACAGATCTGACAGACATTATAAAGATAAAATTATGAACAACCTGGTGTCTTCAAATAAACTGAAATTTTAAGTGAGTTGAGAAAGTTCCTAGAGAACTACAACCTAATAACCAAAAAAGGAAGAAATAAATAGTTGGAATACAGTCGTCCCTAGCCATGTCGCAGTTCACTTTTTGAGGTCTCATTGAATTTTGGATTTTTAAACTGTATATACCTAACATTGTATCACGGATTTTTTGCTATATCACGAGATTTTGCAGTATATAGGTATTTTTATATATTTATTATTTAAATTATTTTTGCAGTAAAATAAGCATTTTCTAGCCTAAAAAAATTGAAAACAATATAAATATATAAAAATATTAATTAAAACATATTAAAAGAATATTAAAGCAAAATAAAGCCATATATATGAAATATATATATATATATATATATGAAATAAGTATAAGGTCGCTACTTCGCGGATTTTCACCCACCGCAGAGGCTTCTGGAACCTAACCCCTGTGATAGATGAGGGACCACTGTAGTACTCTATCCATTAAAGAAATGGAATAGATAGATTGATTGATTGAGACAGGAAAGGAGAGGGAGAGGGAGAAGGATCAACACGTAGTTGCTTCACCTTAGCTGTTCATTGATTGCTTCTCATAAGTGCCTTGAGGTGAGGGGGTCTCAGGCTGAGCCAGTGAACCCTTACTCAAGCTGGAGACCTCAGGGTTTTGAACCAACAAGCTCAGTGTTCCAGGTTGATGCTCTATCCACTGCACCACCACTGGTCAGGCTAAAGAAATTGAATTTATAATTTAAATTTTCCAACAAAGGAAAACAAGTCCAGAAGGCTTCACTGGCATATTCTAATAAATATTTAAGAAAGACAAATACTGTGATTACACATACTTTCCAGAGACTAGTGTAGAGACTAGATAAGAGGAAACATACCCAAATTCAAATTATGAGACCAGCATAACCCTGTTACTAAAATCTCACAAGGATAACAAATGAAAGGAAAAATATAAGTTAATCTCACTGAAGAGCACAGATGCAAAAAAACCCTCAACAAAATAAAAGCAAAGTGAATTCAACAATATACACAAAAGATAATATATCCTAAAAGTTCAATGTAAGGTTGGTAAAAATTTCTAAATTATCACTAAAACTTAACTTATAGACAGGATAAAGAATCATATAATCATACAATACATTTTCAGTAGAAAAAGTAATAAATTCAACATCTATTGATGGTCGTTCATCACCCAGACTCTTATGCACATCCCTTAATCTAATTTAATGTCTCGTTCTTCCTACTTCTCTATTCTTCCACTGTGACCTTGGAACTCATCATCCACCCTGGGCACAATGCCCTAAAATCCTCAACCTCTTCTCAGAACATTCATTTCCAGAACATAAAGCACAGAGAAAACAAAGAGTCAGTGTTACTGTGCTTTGTGTTATTCCTCACAGCGGGAGATGAACCAGAGTTCCTTGAGGGTAAGATTACACAGATGATTTAGTCTTCGATAATTTCCACAGTGCCTAGCTCAGGACACACAGTAGGTGTTCAACAGATAATAAATAATAAGAGCTATATTTTATGGGTTTACACGTGGCAGTTTCTAAATGCTCCAAACTCTTTACATGTATCAGCTCATTTAATTCTCACAGTAGGGACAATTATTATTCCTATTTCACAGATGAGGAACCAAGTCATAGGGAAATAAAAACATTGCCCAGGGTCACACAGTAAGTAAGCGGGGTGTCTGAGATTCAAATGCAGGGCTTGGGCAGCTGAACCTTAACTACAAGATTCTGTCAGTGTAGACCAGTGGTAGTCAACCTGATCCCTACCGCCCACTAGTGGGCATTCCAGCTTTCAGGGTGGGCGGTAGGGAAGCAATCAAAGTATAAATAAAAAGATAGATTTAACTATAGTAAGTTGTTTTATAAAGATTTATTCTGCCAGACAGCGAAAATCCGACATAAAGTACTTGGTAAGTTTTGGAATCCATGGGAGTCCGAAAGACCAGAGTAACAGGCTTTATTGAAAGGAAGAAAGGAACCCTGCCGGGCACTTCTCGGGGGAGAAGAGCACCGGTTACAGTCTAGGGGCGAATTATATAGTGTTTGGGAGAACCTGAGGGGATACTGAGGCAAAAGTCCAGGTATGTCCGGAATGCTCCCCCTTGGGGGGCTTCGAGCATGTGGGTGTTGAATCAAAAGTCCTGGTGTGTCCAGAGCCCCTTCTTGGGGCGGCTTGTCAGCTTTTTGGAATTCCTCTGTCTCAGGGGCGATAGTCCAGTAAGGGTGAGGTCTAACAGATAAGTGGAACATCAAGAGGGCAGTTTGGAATACACATATCTATCAGTAAGTAATTATTATTATGTGCTTTAACTTGCTGTAACTCTGCCTTATAAATTTTATAAAGTAAAGTTACTTCCCTACTTTATAAATCACTGTTACTGTGGAACCGGTGGGTGGTTAGAAAATTTTACTACTAACAGAGATACAAAAGTCAGCGGTAGGTATAAAAAGGTTGACTACCCTGGTGTATACAAACTACAATGGGGCAGGTTTAGAAGCTCAGAATAGGAGAGAACAATCTATATGGTCAACAGCGGGGCTGGTTAAATAAACTGTGATAGAATCTTATGTTGCCATCAAAATGATGATCTATATCTGTACTTATAATACCAAAAGCCATTCATAATATAACTGAAAAGAGCAAACTAGAGAAAAGTATAATAAACCTGCATATGAATGTTTATAGCAGCCATACTCATATCTGCCAATAACTAGAGGTAACCAAGATGTCCTTCCAAAGGTGAATGGATAAACAGACACATTCACACAATGGAATATTACTCAGTGATTAAAAAAAAAAATGAGTGATCAATCCATGAAAAGACATGGAAGAACCTGAAAAGCAGTGGTGGGATTCAGCCAGTTCACAGTGGTCTGGCAGAAACAATATTTAATTTTTTGTTGTTTGGCGAACCAGTTGTTAAAATGGCACTTACAATCAGGGTTCTCTCTAAGGTGGGTGTGAGGTCGGTTGGTAAGGGGGGAAGGTCATGTGAGGAACCAGACCTGAAAACTTTGGCTGGAACGGCCCACACCCACGCGCACCAAAAGAAACTTCCCAGGAGTCCTTTGAAAAAGAACAACCGTCTGTCAGCCAATAAAATTTCGACACATCATATCAACTTGACCCCCCCAACAACCCTATAAATTACCCCCCCCATGTGGATCCTGCCCCACATGACTTCTCTGGCCCATCTCTGGGACCAGAGAACTTTGCCCGAGATGCGCTCTGAATATTTTGCTACTCCACACTCTGTAAATACGCCCTTCTTTCCTCCTGGTGGTGGTAGGGAATACCTTACAGTGGGCACCTGGACAGCTAGCCGCCCAACGTGGAAATCACAAATGTATATTCCTTACTCTTTTTTTTTTTTCATTTTTCCGAAGCTGGAAACAGGGAGGCAGTCAGACAGACTCCCGCAAGCGCCCGACCAGGATCCACTCGGCATGCCCACCAGAGGGCGATGCTCTGCCCATCTGGGGCATCGCTCTGTTGCATCCAGAGCCATTCTAGCGCCTGAGGCAGAGGCCACAGAGCCATCCTCAGCGCCCAGGCCAACTCTGCTCCAATGGAGCGGGAGGGGAAGAAAGAGACAGAGAGGAAGGAGAGGGGGAGGGGTGGAGAAACAATGGACGCCTCTCCTGTGTGCCCTGGCTGGGAATCGAACCTGGGACTCCTGCACGCCAGGCTGACGCTCTACCTCTGAGCCAACTGGCCAGGGCCTCCTTACTCTTTTTTAACGTTCATCTGTGCAACAGTGTATTCTAAACGCTCATAGTAATGTTCATTCCATCCATAGGTGAAAAAAATTTGATGGAACTATGCTTGTAATATTTATTTATTCACTTCATAAAACTCATTTTATCTTTGATGAAATACTACATTTTAATTTCCTCGCATTTGTTACTTCAGTAAACAAACATATAACTTAAAAAGTGCTGAACAACCAGGGGGTGACAACTTGTATTATTTTTGTCAGGTATTATTTAATATATTTTCATTAATATTTTAAAACTCTTATAACATAGTCTAGCTTTGTATACCTCATTTACTGTTCTTATTTAAGTATTAAATGCATATGAAATAGTAAACTACCTTTCGATATATCATCTTTTTATCCTTAAAATGGTCGTTAGAGAACCAGTTGTTAAATTATTTTAATCCCACCACTCCTTAAAAGCATACTGTTTAGTTCAAGAAACCAGCCTGAAAGCCTACTTACTATATGAGTCCAAATATATAATATTCTGGAAAAGGCAAAACTAGAGAGGCAGCAAAAAGATCAGTGGTTGCACCATTCAGAGGGAGAGACAACAGGTAGCGCATAGGGGATTTTTTTTTTTTTTTTTTTTTCTGAAGCTGGAAACGGGGAGAGACAGTCAGACAGACTCTCGCATGCACCCCACCGGGATCCACCCGGCACGCCCACCAGGGGCAACGCTCTGCCCACCAGGGGGCGTCGCTATGCTGTGACCAGAGCCACTCTAGAGCCTGGGGCAGAAGCCAAGGAGCCATCCCCAGCGCCCAGGCCATCTTTGCTCCAATGGAGCCTTGGCTGCGGGAGGGGAAGAGAGAGACAGAGAGGAAGGAGGGGGGGGGGGGTGGAGAAGCAAATGGGCGCTTCTCCTATGTGCCCTGGCTGGGAATTGAACCCGGGTCCCCCACACGCCAGGCTGACGCTCTACCGCTGAGCCAACCGGCCAGGGCCGCATAGGGGATTTTTAGTGAAACTATTTCCTAGGATACTGTAATGGTGGATACATAACATCGTACATTTACCAAAACTGAACTTCACAGCTTCAGAGCACAATTAAGTTATGAACTTTAGTTAATAATAATGGATCAATATTGGTCCACCTATTGTAACAAACCAACCGCACTAATGTAAGATGTTTATAATAAGGAGAACTGGGGGGGGGGGGGGGCAACAGTGAGAGTAAGGAAACTGCGCTCTCTTGGATTTTTCTGTAAACTTAAAACTGCTTTAAAAACCTGAAGTCATTAAACATAAACAGTATAATAGCATGATCCCTTTCATGGCACTATACCTCTGCGTTTGGAGGCATAGAAGAGTCTAGAAAGACATAATCAAAATTAATAGAAGTTATCTCAGAGTAGAAGGATTCATGAGATCTTTCTCTTAGTTCGACTTGTCCTTATTTTCCGAAGAAAAGTATACATTAATTTCATATAAAGGAGGAAAGTAAGTAAGTGGCGCTGGCCGGGCCCAGTCCGGCCAGGGGCAGGAGCAGCCCAGCGCTGGCGCCACCGAGAATGCAGCTTTCGCTCAGTCCGCTGGGCATACGCCATCCCCAGCATCTGCTCCGCCCACCGCGTCCCTCGGTCTCCTCAGTTTTGCGTGCCCCGCGGCTAGGAAAGAGGGAGAGCATTCCTCCGGTGCAATTGCGTCTGCACAGCGGGCGGCGCAGGGGCCGGGAAGGGGCACAGGGGCTTGGCCCCGGGCGCAGACGCCGGGTGCAGTCGTGGGGGCGTGGCCGCCGCGCTGCCGGGCCGTCAGTGGGCTGGAATGTTCCCGCGGCAAGTGTACTTTGTTCTGGGGGTGGGGGAGGGTGGAACGGGGGCAGGGCTCCAGGGCCCCTGGGTCTTGGAGGGCAGCCAGCTTTCCGTTCCCAGGGAGCTGGTGGGGGCGGGGAGCCGTCTAGTTCCCAGTCTGGGCAGCTGCGGGGCACCGGCGGAACCCCTGGATACCAGTGCCAGCCCTGCAGCCAACTAATTGCATGCCCTTGGCGTGTGGTCTCTTAATCTCTCTGGGCCTCAATTTCCTCATCTACAAAACGGGGATAATAATAACAATAATAATGGCGCTTAGTTATTGCCGGGTACTGATATAAAGCGCTCTCAACGCTGTTACTATAATAAAATAATTATCCTATTAATAAACAAATACTCCTTCACTGCCCAGGCCCTTTGGACAGCACAGATACTCTGGCTGTAGAAAGCCAGGCCCAGCCAGCCTCCTTCCAGGGAATGACATGTGCACTATTATTATTTTTTCGCTTTATAGATGAGGAAAGAGAAGCTCAGGAAAGTTAAGTAACTTGCCCAAGGACACACAGGAAACCCAGTCAGACCAAGACCCTTCAGATTGACCTTACTAAGTAGGTCAATCACTCTACTTAACCAGCTTCAGGAGACCCTTAAAATCTGAGTATTTGGATATACTGCAATCGTGCAACAATTCTGAGATAAGTATTACTACCAATAATAATTATTAAGTAATGATAGTTATAACCAGTTGAGGGCTGTATCCTGCAATACCCTACTAGATAGGTGCTACTATTATTCCCGTTTTAGTGATGAAAGACCGAGGCACTGAAAGGTCACTCAGTTCTAGGGAGCAAAACTCATTCATCCTGAAGCCAGAGCCCCACAACAGCTTAGCTCTCACCTCCTTTTGTAGTATATACATATTTTATAGGGAGGCAGGCTCCACCAGAGTCTGATTATAGAGGCTAGCTAGGAAGGACAGGCCTTTCTTCTCCACACTTTGTCAGAGCCAACTTTGCCTGGTAATCTGAGGACTTTTGGGAAGTGTAATGAGTCTCAATGATATCTAACACTGCTGGGGAGATGCTCCTCTCTCTTGTGTCTGCTGCTTCCACGAGCCCAACTGCCTAGTGCCTGTGGAAGCATCTTCACCCAGAATCTTGGCAGAAGGCAGGTCAGTTGCCTAAATTGTGGATGATAGAATGCTCTGCAGTAAAATCTCTCTGTCCTGGTATCATTGTGTTCCCTTCCCTTTACAATCCTTCCATCACACTGACTAGAACGTCATTATTGGACTTCCTTCACTTCCCCCACTAGGGGCTGCCTTCCTTTATTTATTTTAAAATTCCCATTGATTTGAGAGAGAGAGAGGAAAAGAGAGGGAGAAGTATCAACTAGTTTTTCACTGAGTTAGTTGTGCACTCATTCCTTGATTCTCATATGTGCCCTGACCTATATACACCTAGGATTGAACCCGTGACCTCAGCGCACTGGGACAACACTTGATCCACTAAGCCACCCGGCTAGGGCTGGGGCTGCCTTCCTTTAAAAATGCATGTACAAAAAAAATAATAATTAAAAATTAAAAAATTAAAAAAATAAAAATGCATGTATCACCTGACTAGGCAGTGGCGCAGTTGATAGAGCGTCGGACTGGGATGCGGAGGACCCAGGTTCGAGACCCCGAGGTCGCCAGCTTGAGTGCGGGCTCATCTGGTTTGAGCAAAAGCTCACCAGCTTGGACCCAAGGTCACTGGCTGGAGCAAGGGGTTTCTCGGTCTGCTGTAGCCCCATGGTCAAGGCACATATGAGAAAGTGATCAATGAACAACTAAGGTGTCGAAACAAAAAACTAATGATTGATGCTTTTCATCTCTATCTGTCCCTGTCTATCCTTCTCTCTGTCTCTGTTAAAAAAAAAAAAAAAAAGGAAAAGAAAATAAAAATGCATGTATCCCGGTGTACCCTGAGCCTACCACCTTCTGGGAAAGAAGAAAACTCTCATTCTTTTTTGTTTTCCAATTGATTTTTAGAGAGAGAGAAAGAAAGAGAGAGAGAAACATTGATTTATTGTTCTACTTACTCATGTATTCATTGGTTGATTCTTTTATTTTTTATTTTTTTTATTTTTTTTATTTTTTGCTTAGAGAGACAGAGACAAAAAGAGAGGGAGAGATGGAGAGGGAGAGAGATGAGAAGCATCAACTCATAGATGTTCATTGATTGCTTTCTCATATGTGCCTTGACTGGGGGGCTGCAGCCGAGCCAGTGACCTTGGGCTCAAGCCAGAGACCATGGGGTCATGTCTATTATCCCATGCTCACTGGAGACCCCGTGCTCAAGCTGGTGAGCCTGTGCTCAAGCTGGCAACCTCAGGGTTTTGAACCTGCATTCTCAGCATCCCAAGCTGACACTCTATCCACTGCGCCACCACTTGGTCAGGTCATTGGTTGATTCTTGAATGTGTCCTGACTGGGGATTGAACATGCAACCTTGGCATATCTGGACTATTTCTAACCAACTGAGTTACCTGGCCAAGCCCCCCATCCCTTTTTTGAGAATTTTTATAAAAGTATATTTGAGCCTGACCAGGTAGTGGCGCACTGAGACGTGTAGGACCCAGGTTCGAAACCCCAAGTTCACCAGCTTGAGCGCAGGCTCATCTGGTTTGAGCAAGGCTCACCAGCTTGAGTCCAAGGCTGCTGGTTGAGCAAGGGGTCACTCCGTCTGCTATAGCCCCCCCCCCCCCGCCCCGGTCAAGGCACATAAGAGAAAGCAATCAATGAACAACTAAGGTGCCGCAATGAAGAATTGATGCTTCTCATCTCTCTCCCTTCTGATCTGTCTGTCCTTATCTGTCCCTCTCTCTGTCTCTCTCTGTCTCTGTCACAAAAAAAAAAAAAAAAAAAAAAAAAAAAGAAGAGTATATTTGAGCCAAACTGACAACATATGCCGGGAAGCAAGATCTCAAATGCTCAAAAACTTTCACTCTCTGTAATAAGCACTCAATGTTTGTTAAAGATGCTTTGGCAAATAGCCACATATTGCTGCTGTTGTCATGTGGGCACATAGTAGGCACTGAATAACTCCTTTGCTATATGTTCCCTCTGCCTGAAATGCTCTCCCTCTATTACCTACATGGCTACCTCCCTCACTTCCTTAAGTTTTTACTCAAGTCACCTTCTTCTTGGGGTTTTCCCTGACCACATTTAATTGTATCCTACACTACTCCTGATATCTTTTTCTTCTTCTGTTCTTTCCCTAGCACTTATCACTGTCCTATACACTTGATTGTTTTTACTTATTTTGTTTATTGTCTGTCTTGCCTCCCTAGAAGGTGAGTGCCACAAGGTCAAGGGTTTCGCTCTGGTTAGTTCATCACTTATGAAATGATCAACCTCACAAGCCTAGGACCTATCGGACATCAGAGGCCCTTAGTTTTATAGCATCACAAATGACTACAGCAAACAGAGGAATTTGTCCTTCCTTTCTCTCCTTGCGTTTCCCCAGGGTTGGCTGTGATGTGGGCTGGTGTCACATCTGACTCAGAAGTGGAAGGGACTGCTTGAAAAAGACAATCTAGTGGATGTGCAATTTTTATTATCTAGGAAAAATCTAAAATGTGCACAAATAAGCAAGTACCACGTGATTTGAATATGACATTTTATCATTATATTGCATGTGTGATGATCTTGATACCTGGCATCTGTTAAAATGATAGTAAGAGGTGTCATGGTGATTGGCTTAATTCTTTTTTTTTTTTTTTTTTTTGTATTTTTCTGAAGCTGGAAACGGGGAGAGACAGTCAGACAGACTCCCGCATGCGCCCGACCGGGATCCACCCGGCACGCCCACCGGGGGGCGACGCTCTGCCCACCAGGGGGCGATGCTCTGCCCCTCCAGGGCGTCGCTCTGCCGAGACCAGAGCCACTCTAGCGCCTGGGGCAGAGGCCAAGGAGCCATCCCCAGCGCCCAGGCCATCTTTGTTCCAATGGAGCCTTGGCTGCAGAAGGGGAAGAGAGAGACAGAGAGGAAGGAGGGGGTGGGGGTGGAGAAGCAAATGGGCGCTTCTCCTATGTGCCCTGGCCGGGAATCGAACCCGGGTCCCCCGCATGCCAGGCTGACGCTCTACCGCTGAGCCAACCGGCAGGGCCTGATTGGCTTAATTCTAAGAAAAGTACAGAATGGTCCTGGTTGCAAAAAAGAACCGCAGGGTGCTCAGAGCTGTGTGGGAGAGGAGGACTGGAAGAAAGAATGGGGGGATGATAGATGAACTGACCTATGTATAAGTGGGTAAATGAGCAAATGTGTGAATGGCTGGAGAGCTGCACAAATGATTGGATTTGCTGGGCTCCAAATGTCCTTGGGGCCACCATAGCACTGACCATATGATTTCAAAGATCTTTTTTATACAATGGTCTTCCCTACCAGATATTGAGCTCCTTGAAGACAGAAAGTTAATTTATCAGTTCTTAAATTTATTGATTGAGTTTAGAGAGACAGGCAGAGAGAAAGAGAGAGAAATATTGATTTGTTGTTCCACTTATTTATGCATTCATTGGTTGATTCTTGTATGTGCCCTGACCAGGGATCAAACCTGCCACCTTGGTGTATCGGGATGATGCTGTAACCAACTGAGCTCCTCAGCCAGGACCAATTTATAATTTTTTGTATCATGGGCCCAGCACAGTATCTAGCACACTGATGGAGGTATTAGGGTGTAGATTTGTTTGCTATTACATGCAGTATCTCAAAGTCCACTGTGTGGCCAACAGGAAGGAAAAAAAGAAGGAGGAAAGGCACATGGAAGTCACACATATCACTTTGGCTATCATCCCAAAGGTCAGAAAATTCATCATTTGGCCACACCTTGCTGAAAGGATGCTTGGAAATTTAGTCTTATCCTGGGTGGCCTTGTGTCCATCTAAAAATCAGTGGTTCTAAGAACAGCAGAAATGGATATTGGAAGGCAGTTAGTCTCCACTACTTCAGTGAGCAACACATTCTTGTTTGTTAAATAAACAAATAAATGAATCTCACTGATATCGCAAGTTCGTATTCTGAGAAGGAAAAACATGTTGAATCACATAGTTAAGTGGAAAAAGCAAAGTAAGATTGATGGAGATAGCATGGAATTCTTGCGGGCCTTCTTTGCTAAGAGACGTTTTGTCAAAAGTGGCAATGGGCCCAGATAAAATATTCCACTTCCCAGACTCCTTCCAAGTGGCCAGGTGACGCCACTGTAGCCAATGAGATATAAATGGAAGACAGCTGGAGACCTCTGGGGATGTTTTCACTTTCAAGCCTCACTTTCCCTCTTTCTTCCTACTTCTTGATATCTGAAATACAGATGTGAGGGTGAAGGTGGAGCAGTCAACTTGTGACCATGAGACAATAAACAAAAAAGCAAAAGCCACACATTAAGTTTGACAGTCAAAAGATGGGAAGTAGCTGGACATTGATGATGTCATGACAATGCTGCCTGACCTAGATTGCTTGCCTCCAGACTTCTCATTAATGAGAAACAGAAGCATGTACTTGGCTTAGCTGGGATAGTGGCCTTTTTGTCTCAGGCAGCCTAACTGATATACATATATGAAACTTACTGACTTTGTTGAATGTCTCTGGCAGGATATACAAGAAACTGTAGCCAGAGCTGCCTCTCCTGGGAAGAGCAGTCATGAGAGATTGAAGGACAGGAGTAGACAAGAGAGTTACTTTTCATTTACAGCCTTGTATTTTTTAATGAATTGTTAGCATTTATATATTCAACAAAAAAGTGTTGCAATAACATCTTACAGTGAGGACAGTCAAAAGACACTGTCTCTTTCATCAGTTTGATAGCTCAAGAAATACAATGTCTGGTAGTCATATTATTGCAATACCTTCTTATGCCATTATCAGAGGCAAAGTTGTCCCAAGAAATTTACAAGTGATACACCAAACACTGAATTTTTTATTTTTTATTTTTTATTTTTTCACATTTCTATCGTCTTTTGTTGCTTTCCTATGACCGGTCAAAAGTGCACCATGACTTTACGGACACACTGTGTGTGTGTGTGTGTGTGTGTGTGTGTGTGTGTGTGTGTGTGAGCTACCCCAAATTGCACACGACCCACAACTTAACTCAGCCACAGCTCATGGCAATTACTCCTAACAGTGGCACCACAAATCGTTGTGGGGATAATGAATGGTCTTGGTGCTTGTCGAGTTGTGATTCTTATATTCACTTTCATTTTCTTCTTATTTTACGCACAGAGGCAGAGGTAGACAGGGACAGACAGACAGGAACAGAGAGAGATGAGAAGCATCAATCATCAGTTTCTCGTTGCGCGTTGCAACTTCTTAGTTGTTCATTGATTGCTTTCTCACATGTGCCTTGACCATGGGCCTTCAGCAGACCGAGGAACCCCCTGCTGGAGCCAGCGACCTTGGGTCTAAGCTGGTGAGCTCTTTGCTCAAGCCAGATGAGCCTGCGCTCAAGCTGGCGACCTCGGGGTCTCGAACCTGGGTCCTTCCGCATCCCAGTCCGAAGCTCTATCCACTGCGCCACCACCTGGTCAGGCCAAACACTGAATTTTGAAAATTATTTTTTTCCTCATTGATTTTGAGAGAGAGGAAGGGAGTGAGAGAGAAAGAAGCATCAATTCATTGTTCCACCCACTGATTGTTTCTTACACATGCCCTGACTGGGGCTCAAATTGGCGACCTTGGAGATGAGCCAGTGCCCATCTGATTGAGCTGGCAACCCTGGGATCAAACTGGCAACCTTGACACTCAAGGATAGTGGTTTACCCACTGTGCCACCGGCGAGGGTTGAAAATTATTTACTCATTAAAAATAAATTAGCAAATGTATGCTATACTTCAATAAAAATAGGAGCGTTTTTTTATTTTTGGCTTATTTCTTTTATTTAAATCAGAGAGACTGAATAGTCTTGGACTTTAATTGTATCTCTAATGTTTTATCTCTTAAATTAGATGAAGATTATACTGTTTTTTGTCTTATCATTCACTATATATATATGTATATATACAGTGTGTCCGTAAAGTCATGGTGCACTATTGACCAGTCACAGGAAAGCAACAAAAGACAATAGAAATGTGAAATCTGCACCAAATAAAAGAAAAACCCTCCCAGTTTCTGGAGGATGATGTGGCAGCATGTGTGTATGCGCAGATGATGATGTAACACCGTGTATACAGTGGAGCAGCCCACGGCCATGCCAGTCGAGATGTGGACGGTACAGAGGAAAGTTCAGTGTGTTGTGTGGCTTGCTAAATTCGAATCCATGACCAAAGTGCAACGTGAATATTGGCGTGTTTATAACCACATAGGAATAACATTACTCAGTAGGATAAGCAGTTGAAGGATACCAGTAGTTTGGTGGAGAAACTCCGTTCTGGTAGGCCATCAGTCAGTGACGAGTCTGTAGAGGCTGTACGGGATAGCTACCTAAGGAGCCCTAAAAAATCTATATGTGAGCCCACATCGAACTGCACTGGATAGGTATGAAACTGGGAGAATTTTCCTTTTATTTGGTGCAGATTTCACATTTCTATCGTCTTTTGTTGCTTTCCTATGACCGGTCAAAAGTGCACCATGACTTTACGGACACACTGTGTGTGTGTGTGTGTGTGTGTGTGTGTGTGTGTGTGTGAGCTACCCCAAATTGCACACGACCCACAACTTAACTCAGCCACAGCTCATGGCAATTACTCCTAACAGTGGCACCACAAATCGTTGTGGGGATAATGAATGGTCTTGGTGCTTGTCGAGTTGTGATTCTTATATTCACTTTCATTTTCTTCTTATTTTACGCACAGAAAACTTCTTAATAGGGAAAGAGGCAGGGGAGAGGCATCAAACACAAAGGCTGCATCCACATCTAGAAGGCACAGGAAGGAGCATGTCCCAAGGATCATTGCTATTAGGAACCACTTGGCAGTGATGATCACCAGGTCAAAACCAAACTGCTGGTGCAAGTGCAATTTGTCATAATCATAGTCACCTGGGTGCACATGTTTGAATTCTATTATAATTTTAAATATTGTAAAATAAGATTAACTCACATTTATTCTGCACAAGCACATACTTATGTCTTTCCTAAGATCACCTATGGAGTGAAGACATGGGAAAAATGAAATTTATTAAAAGGTAAATTTAAATTTTTTTTTTTTTTTTTTGCAAGAGAGAAAGAGCAAGAGACAGGGACAGATGGGAAGAAAGAGAGATGAGCAGCATCAACTCATTTTTCTCACATCTTAGTTGTCCATTGATTGCTTTCTCATATGTGCCTTGATGGGGGGGGGAACTCCAGCTGAACCAGTGACCCCAGTGACCCTCAAGCCAGCAACCTTGGAATCAAGCCAGCAACCTTGGACTTCAAGCCAGTCCAAGTGACCTTTGGGCTCAAGCCAGCAAGCATGGGGTCATGTCTATGATCTGATGCTCAAGCTGGCAACCTTGGGGTTTCAAACCTGGGTCCTCAGCATCCCCTGTTGATCCTCCATTCACTGCGCCACCACCTGGTCAGGCAAGGTAAATTTTAATTTAAATAAAGCTTCATATTTAAAAACTCAAGTTGGGTATATTTATGTACCTTCCTTATAAAATGACAAGGTTTTGAAAAATCCTTGAAAGGGCTCATTTTACCACTCATATGTTTACAAAGTGCTTTTATAGCTATCATGCCAAAAGAAGTATGAGGGAGTATTTATTTTACTTCTTTGTGAAATGTTTACTATTCCTCAAAGATAGATTATGTGCATGAGAATGTGATGTTAGTGGGGTAAATAAGGCTGAGAAATAAAAGAAAAATTACCACACTATCAATAAATTCTAATAAAAATAATAGGCTGCCATTCAAAAGGGTGACTGAAAAAGATTACAGCTGTTCTTCTGAGTAGCAGTATGTGTGGTAAATTACATATTTATTTTGTATCAAGTTTAAAATCCTTACCATACTACCTGTAAGCTAAAAAAATCTCTATCATCTCATTTGGAGGTGATTTGCTGAGGTACAGACACAAAGAAATATATTTTTTAGAATAACACTAATATTTTATTAGGCTTTGAACAGGCTTAATAGTAAAGATGTGTGGGTCTTCTTGAAATAAAAAAAATCATTTTAAACACTTAAGCCTGCCTGACCAGGCGGTGGCGCAGTGGATAGAGCGTCGGACTGGGATGCAGAGGACCCAGGTTCGAGACCCCGATGTCGCCAGCTTGAGCGCGGGCTCATCTGGTTTGAGCAAAATCCCACCAGCTTGAGCCCAAGGTCGCTGGCTCCAGCAAGGGGTTACTCGGTCTGCTGAAGGCCCATGGTCAAGGCACATATGAGAAAGCAATTTATGAACAACTAAGGTGTTGCAACGTGCAATGAAAAACTAATGAGTGATGCTTCTCATCTCTCTCCATTTCTGTCTGTCCCTGTCTCTCTCTCTCTCTCTGACTCACTCTCTGTCTCTGTAAAAAATAAATAAATTAAAAAAAAGATTTAAACACTTAAACCTAGTAGAATTTAAAAATAGGCTATCTATCCTCCACATCACAGCAAGATAGAAGCAACCCAAGCACAATCTGCACAATTAAAGACAGGAAAAAGTAATTAGAGTCACAAACAATCATGAATCATAAGCAGATTACCAAAAAGTTAGGGTTACAGTTTTGCACTGTGTGTTACCCGATACCAAATACATAATTTAAACAATACATGTAAAAGCTCTGGAGGGGTAGCTCAGTGGGTTGGAGTGTCCTCCCGATATGCAATAATCAACCAATGAATGCATAAATTAGTGGAACAACAAATTGATATTTCTCTCCCTCTCCCTTTTTTTCTCTTTCTAAAATAAAAATAAAAATGTAAATCAGTTAAACCACTGATTAAAAGACAAAGGCTTAGCCTGACCTGTGGTGGCACAGTGGATAAAGCATCAACCTGGAAATGCTGAGGTCGCCGGTTCGAAACCCTGTGCTTGCCTGGTCAAGGCACATATGGGAGTTGATGCTTCCAGCTCCTCCTTGTCTCTCTCTCTCCTCTCTAAAATGAATAAATAAATAAAAAATAATAAAAGACAAAGGCTTAAAGTTTGGATTTTAAAAAAAATCAATCATTTGCCTCTTATAAGAGACGTACCCAAACAAAATGACACAAAAAGATGAAAAAATACACACAGTACAAAACTGTAACCCCAACTTTCATGTGAGTTATGTCACCATGGTACTTCTCTGTTTGGGGGATGGCAGTGGTGGTAAATAACTACTAGTAGAATGCCAGAATATAATGATTAAGTATGGACCTGCTTATATTAGCAAACTGCTCGTCTCTCCTTGATGTGCCAGGAATCCAGTGTGTGTGAGCTGTAAACGTGCTGGTGGAGGGGCTGAGTAGGAGGGCGCCACTCACTTTCGTCTTTGCACCACAACTAGCACTCGGATACATACTCTTTGAGGCCAGAGAAGGCCACAAATGCCAAAGACTGTTCTGGAGTGGATTGATGGGCCTCCAGAAAGCCAAGCCAAGAACTATTTTCATAGTCATTAAGAGTGAAGACCATGGGAGAACTGGGAGGGAAGGGTTGCTTTTTAGGGAGGTACAATTCCTGATGCCATTCAGCCTCAGCTTGCCTCCACTTTGGTGATTCTCACCAGTGCTGCCGGAGTTGGGCCTTTTGGGAAGAGTGTGTGGTCCCAACTCCTCATTGTTACGCTGTGCTTCTCAATGTCATGTAGGAACCCGGACAAGGGAAGCAACTCTGCTATCTTCAGAACATGGTTTTTAAACCTGCTTCACTTGCGGCCATTTCTGATGAGCAGGAAGGCAAGAAGGCTGGAGTACAGAGAAAGTGTCTTTAAGGATATGAAATCAGAAACAGCACCGCCACTTTTACTCATATCCTATTGGTAGAACTCAGTCACATGTACAAGCAGCAAGAGGAGGGGGGCAAGGAGGAGGTGGTGATGCTGAGAAATGTAGTTTCTAGCTGAGTTGAGGGGGCCCAGGAAGAAGGAAAGAAGAGTTTAGCCATCAATCTGCCAAACATTGATGTCTTGTGCAACACCCCTCATTTGTTTCCATTCATTAGTTCGTTCATTTGTTCATTCATTCATTCTCTTTTATAGCCAGACCACACACTCTCTGTTATGCCTTGGCAATAGCTCAACTATGTTTAAAATACATACTTTTGTTTATATTTTGAAAAATATGTATTTCTTTGTGTGTGCATGGTTTTTTTTTAGTCAATCTTATTGAAGTAAAAAAATTTTTTTTGTGGCAGAGACAGAGATAGAGTCAGAGAGAGGGACAGACAGACAGGAAGGGAGGGAGATGAGAAACATCAATTCTTTGTTGCGGTTCCTTAGTTGTTCATTGATTGATTTCTCATATGTGCCTTGACTGGGGGGCTACTGCAGACCGAGCCCAGCTACCATGGGCTCAAGCCGGCAACCTTGGGGGTCTCGAACCTGATTGTTCCACATCCCAGTCCGACGCTCTATCCACTGCGCCACCGCCTGGTCAGGCTGAAGTAAAATTTAAACTAAGTAATAGTCAACTGATCTTTGCAAAGGAGCAAAGATAATTCAAAAGGATAGTCTTTAATAAATTTTGCTGAAACAACCAGATGTCCATAGCAAAGAAAAAAGACTCTAGACATAGGCTTTCCATTTTTCACAAAAATTAACTCAAGATTGGTACTAGACCTATGTAAAATGCAAAACTAAAAAACTTTTAGAGGAAGACAGGACAAAATCTAGGTAATTTGGGGGGTTAGCAATGAATTTTTAGATACAACATGAAAAGCATGAGTCATGAAACAAAAATTTGGTTGGACTTCATTTATTTTTTTTAATTTTATTTATTTATTTTTAGAGAGAGGACAGAGAGAGAAAGAGAAGCAGAAAGCATCAGTTCATAGTAGTTGCTTCCTGTATGTGCCTTGACCAGGCAAGTCCAGGATTTCAAACCAGCAACCTCAGCATTCCAGGTTGTCGCTTTATCCGCTGCACCACCACAGGCCAGGCTGGTTGGATTTTATTAAAATTATATAAAAACTTATGCTTTGCAAATGACACTGTTAAGAGAATGAGAAAGTCCCAGCCTGAGAGAAGATATTTACAAAACACTTATCTAATAAAGGGCTTGTATCCAAAATACACAAAAATTATTTTTTAAAAAATATTGATTGATTTAAGAGAAGAAGGGCTAGAGAGAGAAATAGGAGCATTGATCAGTCCTTACATGTGCCCTGACTGGGGGATCGAACTGGCAACCTCTGAGCTCTGGAACAAAGCTCTAACCAACAGAGCTAACCAGCCAGAGCAAAAATATGCAAAAAATTCTTAAATCTTAACAGTAAATAAACCAAACAACCCAATTTAAAAACAGGTAAAACATCTCAGCAGACACTTTGCCATGAGGATAAGCAGATAGCAAATACAAAAGGATGCTCAACATCATTTGTCATAAGGAATTGCAAATTAAAACAATGAGATATTCATAAGTGTTTATTTAACTTTATACAAAATTGCCAAACTCTATTCCAAAGTGATGAATCACTTTGCATTGCATTCCCACCAGCAAGGCATAAGAAGAGAGATACTTAACAGTGGTTGGTATTGCCAGATTTTTTGATTTGAGTCATTTTGTAATGTAGTAGTATCTCATTGTGGTTTTAATTTGCAATTCCTAAGGACTAATTATATTGAAACTCTTTTTATGTGCTAATCTGCTGTCCATATATTTTATTTGGTGAAGTGTTTGTTTAAATCTTTTGTTTGTTTTACTTATTATTGAGTTGTGAGGTTTCTTCAGCTATTCTGGATGTGTCAGTATTAGTCAGGGTCCAATCAGGAGAATTATTAACAGGAGATTGGAGTAATGGGAAATTGACTCATAAGAGTTAAAGACAATTCTGACTGATACAGAAATAGCAAAGACAGGGACAGCTACTACTGGCAGGCTGAGCTAGAGTGTTTGAGGAGAAGCTCCAGACCTTTTGGAAAGAGCACAGCATGGCTCACCAGAAATCTGCCATTTGGGTATTGGGGATGTTGTCCACAGGGATGTTGTCCATAGGGACGTGCCATACCCAGAACTTGTACAATCACCTGAGGGGTCCTGACAGAAGCAGTTCGCAGTCACATGCCTTGGGGGTCATACCACTTTGAAAAGGTGCTGAGGGAAGCTTCTAGCAGCTGAGCATTGCAGATTGCTCTGTGCTACCAGAATTGGGAGCTGGGGGAGCTGGAGCTGGGCAACTGAGAAAGCTGCTTTCTTCAGGAGCCCAGGGCAGGAGAGCTGGTTGCAGGACATGGCGAACAGGAAGAGAAATTTCTTCCTCCTTCAGTGTCTCGCCAGCACCCTCTACTGCCTGAACAGCATCCCAAGTCTCAGGTGAAACCTTCACCCAGCCCACCTCCATTATCACAGTGCAGGCAAAGAAAGATGAATATGGAGCTGAGAAGCAATAAATTGATGACTGGCACAAAATTCTTCATCCTATGTGTGTTCTTCCAATATTTCTTCCAGGCTGTGGCTTACCTTTTTATTTTCAGTGTCTTTTGAAAAGCCTATGTGTGTAATTATTATTATTATTTTATTTTATTTTTTTACAGAGACAGAGAGAGTCAGAGAGAGGGATAGATGAGGACAGACAGACAGGAATGAAGACAGATGAGAAGCATCAATTATCAGTTTTTTGTTGAGACTTCTTAGTTGTTCATTGATTGCTTTCTCATATGTGCCTTGACTGCGGGCCTTCAGCAGACCAAGTAACCCCTTGCTGGAGCCAGGGGCCCTGGGTCCAAGCTGGTGAGCTTTCTTTTTGCTCTAGCCAGATGAGCCCGTGTTCAAGCTGGCAACCTCGGGGTTTTGAACCTGGGTCCTTCCACATCCCAGTCCAACGCTCTATCCACTGCGCCACTGCCTGGTCAGGCCTATGTGTGTAATTTTGATGATACTCAATGTATCCATTTTTTTTCTTTTCCCATTCATGCTTTTTTTTATAGTTGGGGGAGAAGCAGGAAGCATAAACGTATGGTAATTGCTTTCTGTATGTGCTCTGACTGGACAAGCCCAGGGTTTAGATCTGGCTACCTCAGCATTCCAGGTGGATGCTTTATGCACCGTGCCACCACAGGTCAGGCTATTCATGCTTTTTTTAATCCTAAAAAAATCTCTGCCTCAGCCATGGCCAGTTGGCTCAATGGATAGAGCGTTGGCCTGGTGTATGGACGTCCCAGGTTTGTTCCCTGGTAAGGGCACACAAGAGAAACCACCATCTGCTTCTCCCCTTCTTCCTCTCCCCCCTCCTCTCCTCCTCCCCTCCCGCAGCCAGTGGCTCAATTGGTTCCATCCAGCATAGCCCCAGGAGCTGAGGACAGCTTGGTTGATTTGAGCATCAGCCCCAGACAAGGTTATGGGTGTATTCCAGTTGGGCCACATGCAGAAGTCTCTCACTATCACCCCTTCACTCACTTAAACAAACAAACAAACAAATAAATAAACAAACCTCTGCCTCATCTAAATTCAAACCTTTTCTCTTATTTTTTTCCTAGAAATTCAACAGTTTTAGCTCCTAGATTTATGAACCATTTCAAGTTGTGTGTACATGCACTCTTTAAATTTTACTTTAAAAAAAATTAAAGGAATTTTTTTTCTTTGAGAAGTTCTAGATTCACAGCAAAATTAAGTAAGGAAGGTACAGATTTCCCACACATGCATAGCCTCCTCCACTTACAACATCCCCCACCAAAGGGTACATTTGTTATAATTGATGAACCAACATTGACACATCATAACCAGTAAATTACTAAAGCCAGTAATTTACATTAGGATTCACCCCTAGTATTATACATTCTATGGGTTTGGACAAATGTGTAAAGACATGTATCCATCATTATGGTGTCACAGAGTATTCTCACTGCCTTAAAAATCCTGTGCTCTTCTTGTCCATTGCTCCCCCTGCACCAAAAGGTTTGTTTGTTTATTTGTTTGTTTGTTTAGGTGAGAGGAGGGGAGATAGTGAGACAGACTCCCGCATGTGCCCTGACCAAGATCCCTCTGGCAACCTAGTCTGGGGCTGATGCTGGAATCAAGCAAGCTCTTTTTAGTGCCTGAGACTGTGGCACTGGGAGGGAGCTATCCTCAGCACCCAGGGCCACGTTTGAACCAGTTGATCTACTGGCTATGGGGAGAGCAGAGGGAGAGAAGGAGGGTGAGAAGCAGATGGGCGCTTCTCCTGTGTGCCCTGATCAGGAATCGAACCCGGGACATCCATACGTCAACTCACTGCTCTATTCTCTTAGCCTCTGGCCAGGGCCCCATATGCATTTTTAAAAATTGATTTAAAAATGTATGCAATTAAATGGTATTTAGTTATTTATCTCATTCTGTTTCTTTTGTCACTCAGCACTTTTTTTTTTTTTTTTTTTTTTGGTAAGAGAGAGAGAGACAGAGAGAGGGACAGCAGACAGGAAGGGAGAAAGATAAGAATCATCAACTCATAGTTGTGTCACATTAGTTGTTCACTGATTGCTTTCTCACATGTACCTTGACACAGGGGAGGGGCAGCTCCAGCCGAGCCAGGGACCCCTGGCTCAGGCCAGCAACCTTGGGCTTCAGGCCAGCAACCATGGAGTCATGCCTATGATCCCAGGCTCAAGCTGGCAACCTGGCAACCCCGCACTCAAGCTAGTGAACTCATGCTCAAGCCAGCAACCTCAGGTTTCGAACCTGGGTCCTCAACATCCTAGGCTGACGCTCTATCCATTGCACCACCACCTGGTCAGGCACTGAGTGCTCTTTTAAAGTCCACTCATGTTGCTACATCCCTTGCTTCTCTAACTGCTGCCTAGTAAGTAAACCCTCAGTGAAATGAGGTACAGCAAAATCAGTTTTACTATATGCTAACTGATATAAGAGCTAGGTTTCTACAGCATCTCATCAACATTATAATGAAATTATATTGGGCAAAATGTGTGCATCTTCCCCATTTTACTCATCTACCCTCTCTGCAGATGGACAACGGATTGTCTATGATTGCCCATTATTGGACACAGCAGTGAATGTTCTAATCCATATCCCCTGATGGACCTCTGTGATCATTTGTACAGTAGGTAGATCCGCCCAGGAGCAGATTCACGGGGTCCTCAGCTATGCAAATATCTGTTCTGTCTATGTAGTGCCAGACTGCTCTCCAGAAGGTTGACTGTTCTGCATCCCCACCAGCAGCTCATGAGGAGCGCACATCTCCACACACCTGCCACACTTAGCTTTCTCCAGCTCCTAAATTTTCAGTTTAATAGGTGTAAGGTGATTTCGTTGTTGTCTTTATTTGAAACTCTCTGATTACTGATTATTTTAATTCTTAATAATTCTCTTCATATGCCTGTTCAGGTTACCAATTTTATAAATTGCCTGTTTTTCTTTAGGCCTGCCACTTTTTGCTTAATTTGGATTTACTTTGCTTTTCTTTTCCTAGTTACCTAAGATGGAAACTTAAAACATTAATGTTAGATCTTTCTTTTCCCATTACACATTGATATTATAAATTTCTAAGCACTGCTTTTGCTATATCTCACTATCTTTGATTAGTTCTATTTATATTTTCATTGAATTCCAAATATTTTTAAAGTTCTCTTGAAATTTCTTTCTCTTTGACCCATGTGTCATTTAGAAGTGTGTTGTTTGATCCCTAAGTATCTTGGGATTTTCTGGCTATCTTTACTATTGATCTCTAGTTTAGTTCCATTGCCTTCTGAGAACAGAAACATTGTATCATTTCTATTTTTAAAGTTTATTAAGGTATATTTTATAACCCAAAATGTGGTGTATCTTGGTGAATGTTCTGTATAAGTTTTAGAATAATGTGTATTCTTCAGTTATTGGGTGAAATAGTCTATGGATATCAACTATATCCACTTGATTGATGATGTTGAATTCAACTATGTTTTCCGCCTGGTAGAACTGCTACTTTCTGATACAGGGGTGTTGAAGTGCCCAACTCTCTGACATATTAAAGAAGAGTTATCTATTTTTCAATTTGTTCAGCTTTTTCACTTGTTGAGACAGAATGCAGACTCCTAAGTTTCTTACTTGCTAGACTGAAAAGTCTCTCTTTTGTTTATTGGTCTTCATGAGTCACTTGTATATTCTGTGTTAATCCCTTATCATTTTTAGATTTACAAATATTTTATCCCCTTCTGTCACCTATTGCCTGTCCATAGTATCCTCTTTTTTTTTTTTAATCTATTGATTTTAGAGAGAAAGGAGGGGAGAGAGAGAGACCGGAACATTGGTCTGTCCTGTATGTGCCCTGACCAGGGATCACACTGGCATCCTCTGTCCTTCAGGGTGATGCTCTAGCCAACTGAGCTACCAGTCAGGGCCATAGTATCCTCTTCTGAACAGAAATCTTTAATTTTAATGGTATGAAATTAATCCACTTTTCTTCTGGTGATACTCTCTTATATTTTCTTCTGTTAACTTCACGGTTTTATTTTTCATGTTGAGGTCATCATCTTTTTATTTGGTGTCAGGCAGGGATCCTGTTTTATTTTATCCTAATAGTGAATTCGTTTAATCTGCCCCTTCTTCATTGATTGGTGATGCCTCCCACCATATACTCATATTTGATTGTCTGACTTTGAGTTTCCTATTCTGTTCCATGCTCTCTTGGCCTGTTTTTGTGCCAAAACAATATTGTTGTTTGCTTTTTCAGCTTTTTTTTTAAAACATGGCTTTGTAGTGTGCTGCTCCTTACTCTTCTTTTTTTTTTTTAAGGTTGACTTGGTCCTGTTCGTCCATATATAGTTTAGAATAAATTTAAGTTCTTGGAAAGTACACATGGAACCTGACTTGTGGTGGTGCCATGGATAAAGTGTCAACCTGGGACACTGAGGTCGCCGGTTTGAATCCCTGGGCTTGCCTGGTCAAGGTACATACAGGAAGGAACTACTACAAGTAGATGCTTCCTGCTTTTCTCCCGTCTTTCTCACTCTCTTTCTCTTTCTCTCTCTCCCCTCACTACAAAAATCAATAAATAAAATCTAAAAAAAAAAAGTACACGGGGAATTTTTATTGGAATTTCATTGCATTTATAGGTTAATTCATAAAAACCTGACTCCTGTATAATAAATATTAAGTCATTCCATCCAAGTGCAGAAAACTTCCTCCATTTATTCAAGTTAATTCTTACATCCTTTATTAGTTTTAAAGTTTTCTCCATAGGTTTTTTTTGTGTATTCTTGGTTAAGTTCATTCCTAGATATTGTACATTTTTTTTTATGATTGTGAATAGAAATTTGTTATGGATTTGTTTTCTTACATTAATCTTGCGGGTAATGATTTTACTGAATTCTCTTAATAGTTTTAACAGTCTACTTGTTGATTCTGTTTTTCAAAATGAATGAAAATATTATCTTTACATAATGATAGTTTTATTTCTTCTCTTCTAATCCTTCTATCTCTTATTCTTTCTTCCCTGATAACTTTGTCTAGAACTCCCATTATTATATACTAAATGGTAGTAGCATTGTTGGATTCCCTTTTTATTCCAGACCTTAAAGAGAATGCACTTAAAGTTTCTTCATTAAGTGTAATGATTATTTTGAGTTTTTGCTATATAACTTTTAGCAAGTTAAGGATGTCTCTCTTATATCCAATTTGCTCAGTTATTATTTAATTGTAAATAGGTGATTTATCAAATGCTTTCTCTTCATCATTTGAGATCATTGTATGAGACTTTTCTCCTTTAATTTTTTTTTTTTTTTACAGAGACAGAGAGTCAGAGAGAGGGACAGATAGGGACAGACAGGAACAGAGAGAGATGAGAAGCATCAATCATCAGTTTTTCGTTGCAACATCTTAGTTCAGCGGTTCTCAACCTGTGGGTCACGACCCTGGCGGGGGCCGAACAAACAAAACACAGGGGTCGCCTAAAGCCATCGAAATACACAGGTTGAGAACCGCTGTCTTAGTTGTTCATTGATTGCTTTCTCATATGTGCCTTGACTGTGGGCCTTCAGCTGACCGAGTAACCCCTTGCTCAAGCCAGCGACCTTGGGTCCAAGCTGGTGAGCTTGGCTCAAACCAGATGAGCCTGCGCTCAAGCTGGCGACCTTGGGGTCTCAAACCTGGGTCCTCCGCATCCTAATCCAATGCTCTATCCACTGTGCCACTTCCTGGTCAGGCTAATTTTAATTTTATTCTTTTATTAAGTGCGAGGCGGGTAGGCAGAGACAGACTCCCACATGTGCCCTGACCAGGATCCACCTGGCAAGCCCCCTAACAGGAGATGCTCTGCTTGTCTGGATCACTGCTCCATTGCTTGGCAACCAAGCTACTTTAGCGCCTGATGTGAGACCATGGAGCCATCCTCAGCACCAACTTTGCTTGAACTATCTGAGCCATGGCTGGAGGAGGGGAAGAGAGAGAGAGAGAGAGAGAGAGTTAGAGAAGAGGGAGAAAGATAGAGAAGCAGATGCTTGCTTCTCCTGTGTGCCCTGACCAGGAATTAAACTCAGGAATTCCACATACTGGGCTGACACTCTACCGCTGAACCAACCAGCCAGGGCCTTAATTTTTATTTACTGATTTTATACAGAAGTGAAGAGGGAGAGAGATAGAGAGAGAGAGAAACATCAGTTTGTTGTTCTACTTATTTTTGCATTCATTGGTTGATTCTTATGTATGCCCTGACCAGGAATAGAGTCCACAATCTTGGTGTATCAGGATGACTCTCTAGCCAGCTGAGGTACCTGGCTAAAGTGACGTCTGTTCTTTATTAATGAGGTGATATCTGAGGTTGAGCCAACTTGGAATTCCTGGGATAAACCCTACTTGATCAAAATTTATTTTTTAGGCCATGGCGTGGTAGAGCGTTGGCTGGCATATGTATGTCCAGGGTTCAATTACCAGTCAGGGCACACAGGAGAAGTGACCATCTGCTTCTCCACTCCACCCCCTCTCTCTTCTCTCTCTCCATCTCTCTCTTCCTCTCCCACAGCCATGGCTCAGTTTGAGCAAGTTGGCCCTGGGCACTGAGAATGACTTCATGGCCTCACCTCAGGTGCTAAAAATGGCTCAGTTGGCAAGCAACAGAGCAACATCACCAGATGGGCAGAGCATTGCCTGGGAGGGGCTTGCTGAGTGAATCCAGTGGGGGTGCATGTGGAAGTCTGCCTCTCTGCCTCCCCACTTCTCACTTAAGAAAAAAAATTTTTTAGAATATATAACTGTTAGTTAACTCTTATTTAGGATTTTTCTATCTAGATCTTAGGTAAAAATGAGCCTGTTTTTTTTTCACTTATTGCTTTGTCCTTCCAGATTTTGGAAGCAAGATTACACTCATTTAAAATAATCTGGGCAACCTAAGAACTATATGACTTCACACACAAGTGGGATATAAAACTGAGACTCATGGACATAGATAAAAGTGAAGTGAACACCAGGGGAGGGGGGAGTAAAGAGGGACAAACATACGACAATGGAAAATGATTTGACTTTGGGTGATGGGCACACAACGCAATCAACAGTTCAAATGTTATGAAGATATTCACCTGAAACCTATGTACTCTTATTGATCAATGTCACCCCATTAAATTTAATCTCTAAATTTAAAAAAAAGAATAAAAAATAATCTAGGCAGATTTTGCTCTTTTTTAAATTTTCTGGAAATACATTAACTGTTCCTTGAAAGTTTGGTAAAGTTCTAGATATACCTAAACTTTTTACTACCTTGACTCCCCAATACCATTGTTTTCTACTATTAATGCATGTTTTGATTTGATTAAAATTAATAATACTTTTCCTTTCCCCAGATGGCTATCCCCAGTAGAGAAAACACACCGAGCCTTTAAGAATGTTGCCACAACAAAAATATCAATCACTGTGACCCACTGTCAACCATTTTGTTCTCCTTAAGTAAAAAAGTTGCATCCCTCTCCTCAAGTCCCCTCCCTCTCTAAGCCTGACCTTTTACCCTTGCATAGGTGACTGAGCTTCCAGCTTTACTGAGTCAAGGGGACCCCTAGGGACCAGCTCTCTTGAATCTCTCCTACTCATTTACAGCGACTACATAGCCAAGTCCAATCACACCTCTTTCCATCAGTCTCAGAAAATGAGCTGTCCTTTCTCAAGTCTAAGGCAAGCCCTATATAAGTGTGCTCCAACCTCCTCTCCCATTCTCCCAGGGACTGCACTCCTTCAGACATCCCCTTTTCTTTTTCCTGAAATTTAAACTCTCTTTTCCTACAGGACTTCTCCTCAGTTCAACAACATGATCAAATCTCACTCATCCTCCCCAAATCCCTCCTTTGTGTGCAGTGGGCCAGGCATTCTCACACACGGCAGGTGGGAGTGCAAACTGGCACGATCTCTCTGGGAAGCAATTCTGTAACCTGAATCAAAGCCTGAAAAATATTTGCACCCTTTGTCCCAGTAATCCTACTTCTAGAAACCCATCTAAAAAAGTAATCAGAAATGCTGACAAGGAGAGATGTTTAAAGATGTTAATCTCATTGTTATTTTAACAGCAAAAGTTGGAAACAATCTAGAAGTTCAACGAGAGGGGATAGGTTAAATAAATTGTACTCAAACAGGATGAAATTTTGTGCAGTCACTAAGAATATAATTTTTAAAGAATAGTCGACATGAGAAATCGTTCCTGAAGCAATGTTACAAGTGAAAACAGCAGCATGTAAATGATATATAGAGTATGGTGCTGATTTTGTGATACATAAAATAGCTAACACTTCTGGAATGTTAGCTATTACTTACATTCTCTCACTCAGCCTTTACAACATTCCTGTACAGTTAATACTGTTATTTACATTTTGCAGAGAAAGAAACTGACTGGAAAGAAAAACATCCATATCTATGGGGGAGTGGATCATTGGCAATGAAATTTATTTTCTTTATTCTCTTTTGTGTTTTCCAGTTCTTTAAAGAGCATGTATTACCTTTTATCAAACAGAAATAAAGAATCTTTCTTCTTTCTGGTTTACATATGCTAGGAATAAATAATTTGAACAATACAGAGAAAATTAAAATCCTCTTCCCACTACTGCTGCTATTCCAACCACCAGAGGCAGCCACTGTGGACAGTTTGGCTTTTTCTATTTATATTTGCTCTTTATATGTGTATATAAACATATACACATTTTAAAAGCAAATGTAATCATTTTATCATGTCAATACGTAAAATTCAAACTTTTAAATCTCTGTATTTTGGTCTCGGTCCTGAGAGATGTACTGGGCCCCTTTCTGCTGGAACAGCCGAAGTTTAACTTTGCCTGTCACCCCAAGGGCTCTGGCTTTGGGGCCTGGAGAACTGAGTTTCTGTCCTATTCTACCATTTACTAGCTGTGTGACCAGAGGGTAATTAATCCCTTCTCTTCAGGGAGGAGGTAATCACTTTCTCCTCTGAAAGATGGGGAAACAGTCCTTGTCTTGCTCACTTTAAGGGGATAATGCAGTGTTCCAAATGTCTGATGGCTGTGACTGGTTAAGTGCTGCGCTAGTAGCATTCTTGGGGCTCTTCCTTTATGCCTCTCCCTCCATTCCCTAGATGCCTCAGGGATCCCTCAAGTCTCGAGAAGGGCGCAGGAGAGCCGCAAGAGGGGAAGGGACCTTGTCCGCAGATAAGCACTAGCGGCCCAGAAGCTGGAGGCTGGCTTTAGGGCCCTGTACCCCTCCTCACACGAGTCTTGTGAGGAGCATCAGCAAAGAAAGTCTGCACTGGTGCAGGAGCACGCAGACGGCCCTGGGATGAAGCGAGGAGCAGGGGAAAGTATTAGAGGGAACTGGGGAAAGCGCTGGAGAGCGGAAAGCCCCGCGTGATGGCCCCTTCCAAAGTGCGGTGTAAAGGCTTTGCAGAAGCGAGGTGGCGCAGAGGCGAGCGTCCTCCTCCGCGGAGCCGCCGCCCCCTGGTGGCCGCGCGCACAGCTGCAGCTGCTCGCTCGGCCCCGCCTTCCTGCACCGGGATGGAGGGGCTGCGTTGCCACTCACACCTGCTGACAAGCAGCACTCCGCGGGCCCTCCACTGAGACTTGACGCCTGCCCCGCGGGTGAGCCAAAGCTGGAACCTGGGACTCTGGATGCCCACCCAATTGACGCTTACAGCAACCTCTGGTAATTGCGGAAGCAATTTATTCAGACTATTCCAATATGGAGAATGCTCATTAATGAGGAAGGTCTCTAAGAAAAGGAAGGGCGCCTGACGTTTAGAGAGGCAAGTAAACAAGGCAGGCATCAGCGAGTCTTCTGAGTCTTACGGTAATAGAAAGGACGGAGAGGGTTTCTTTTCTTGGCCAGAGCAAGGTGGTTCTTTGCAGTTAGCTATTCCTCCAGAACTTAAAGGCATGGGGGGAATTTCTTAATCATTGCTGCCTTTCGGGAGCCCAGGACCCAGGTGAATTCAACGTTCTCATAATAAATGGTGTGTGCTGCAGGATGGCCATTTAAGAGGTGAGGAAAGTGTTGCCCACTTCACCCAGCTGTGAGTTTTCTCACACGACTCAGGGTAGCAAGACAGTTAGCCTGAGTTTCAGTTCCCACTTTACCACATACTAGTTGGGCAAATGACCTCACCTCCTAAGTTTCCTAACTCCCTCAGTTTCCTCGTATGTAAAATGGGAATACTGATAGTACCTCCTTCAAAGAGTTGTTGTGAGAGTTAAATTGGGCACTTCTTAGCACAATTCCTGTAACACTGCATATGCTCATTATTTCATGATTATTATTTCTATTACTACTATCAGATGCCCCCTTGCTCCCCAGCAGAACTTGCTGCCAACCCCACGGGTCATGCAAGGGTCTCCAGCCCTTCAAGAACCATAAAACCATCATTACTCCATTCATTAAACAAAGGCTTAGACTTTTGCTTTACTGGACTTCTGTAATCAAAGTACCATCACCCCATTTAAAAAATATTTTGGAAAATATAATAATGAAAAATATCAAGCAGTCTAACATGTTGGTTTATCTTTTTTAGTCTTTTTTTCTCATAAGAATGTTAAATATGCCTGACCAGGTGGTGGCGCAGTGGATAGAGCGTCGGACTAGGATGTAGAGGACCCAGGTTCGAGACCCTGAGGTCGCCAGCTTGAGCACGGGCTCATCTGGCTTGAGCAAAGAGCTCACCAGCTTAGACCCAAGGTCCCTGGCTCCAGCAGGGGGTTCCTTGGTCTGCTGAAGGCCCGCGGTCAAGGCACATGTGAGAAAGCAATCAATGAACAACTAAGAAGTCACAACGCGCAACGAGAAACTGATGATTGATGCTTCTCATCTCTCTCCGTTCCTGTCTGTCCCTGTCTATCTCTGCCTCTGTAAAAAAAAAAAAAAAAGAATGTTAAATGTAGTTCTAATTATACTTTATATTTTAATTCTATTGTTCATAAGTAACATTATATCATGCCTGCCATGTTGTTATAAATAGTGCTGAATACAGCATTTCTGAACTTTTCAAGAAGGAACTGTTAAATGATAGTTTTTCAAAAACCATAAAATCATGACACTTCTACAAATACAAAATGAACACATTAAAGATTTTATTTAACTAATTATGACCCAGGGATTCAGTAAGATGTTACAATCAATTCAGAGATGAATGCAAAGAACAGGCACATTTATAGATAAGAAATGTTGAAATCAATGGGCCAATGGAGACAAAACTGGTTTCTCCTACAGTGAGGAGAGAAGTCAATTGAATGTCCACAGGACTGAATTTTTGTAGGTCCCTAAACATTCCTGCTGTTGGTTGGACTTATCCATTGTACGGTGAAAGAAGTGACCCAAGAATATTCTACACAGTTGGTTTGCTATTCAAGGATGAAGGCATCATACAATTTCAGACGAATATAGCAGATCTAGCTGGTCACACACTATTCTTGATTGCCAGGAGGAAGCACAGATCACTTAAAAAAGTGGGGTAGAAAGGGAACCCACTTCCATCAAGCGTGTTAAAAAAACAGTATAGATAGTATGATCCCATTTTATTTGTTTTTTTGTTTGTTTGTTTTTTGTTGTTGTTTTTTTACAGGGTCAGAGAGAGAGAGAGTCAGATAGAGGGATAGATAGCGACAGACAGACAGGAATGGAGAGAGATGAGAAGCATCAATCATCAGTTTTTCGTTGGGACACCTTAGTTGTTCATTGATTGCTTTCTCTTATGTGCCATGACCATGGGCCTTCAGCAGACTGAGTAACCACTTGCTCAAGCCAGCAACCTTGGGTCCAAGCTGGTGAGCTTTTCGCTCAAGCTAGATGAGCCCGCGCTCAAGCTGGCAACCTCGGGGTCTCAAACCTGGGTCCTTCCGCATCCCAGTCCGACGCTCTATCCGCTGCGCCACCGCCTGGCCAGGCTGATCCCATTTTAGAGTAATAAAAACATATGCTAGATGAAGCTAGTAAAGATTTTCATTACCTTTAAGAGTTTTTTGGGCAATGCTTGTATTATTTAATTCAAACATTTAATGTAATTATTTAATCATATTACTTTTATCATTTTTAAACTAAGAAAGACTATGGCAGTTTTACATGCTACACATTAAGACTTTTTGGATGCTTTCAAATAGTCACTCATGCAATCTTACAGAAAGAATTACTCAAATATATACTCTTAACTACCTGAAACAGAAACCAAAATCAAGACTTCAAGGAAATGCAGTGTATTTTTCAAAGGTGGCCACAGCTACACATATATGTTTGTATGTATATTATTTAAAAATATACAATAAATGGAACCACTTTAAAATGGAGTAAGAGCTGCCATGCCAGTGGAACTGCCTTGCATGTCTCATGTCTCAAACTTTAGAAGTGTTGCCTGACCAGGCGGTGGCACAGTGGATAGAGCATCGGACTGGGATGCGGAGTACCCAGGTTCGAGACCCTGAGCTCGAGCATGGGCTCATCTAGTTTAAGCAAAAGCTCACCAGCTTGGACCCAAGGTTGCTGGCCCGAGCAAGGGGTTACTCGGTCTGCTGAAGGCCCACGGTCAAGGCACATACGAGAAAGCAATCAATGAACAACTAAGGTGTCACAGCAAAAAACTAATGATTGATTCTTCTCATCTCTCTCTCCATTCCTGTCTGTCTGTCCCTGTCTATCCCTCTCTCTGTCATTTTAATAAAATAAATAAATTAATTAATTAAAAAAAAACTTTGGAAGTGTTAAAACAGGGCAAAATAACCTTTGGACTGGGCCTAAAGCAACCTTGTGTCCCAAAGAACTATTGGCAAGAATGACAAGAAAGCAAGTATCATGACTACTGAACTGATGACTATCAGACTGAAAATTAAAACATGTTTAGAATTAGTGTCACTATGTTATATTATCTGCAACAATAGGAATGTCTTCCTTCTATAGATGTACTTGTTCCCTTCCCTTTCTCATAAATACCCTTTGCCTTTGTCTAGTGATTGGAACATTATTTGGGCTTCTGCCTGAATCAATGCTTCCTGAATGACTATTCTTTTTTATCTCAAATAAATGCTCATTGCCTCTCATTTTGAAAGGCCTTTAATTATTAGGTTAAAAATATGTTCACGTACATGTGTGTATGTGTGAACATCCCACATGTTGATCTTACAAAATGAAGTTGACATACTTCCATTGAATCTGGGCAGAACTTTGTAACTGCCACAACCAAATGCAGCGGAAGTGACGATTTCTGAGGTTTAGACATAAAAAGCAGTATGGCTTCTACCTGGCTCTTCCTGTCTCTGTGAAACGTGCCCTTGGAACTCGGCCTCTACTACCTTGCTATACTATGAGGAAGGCCAGGCTACATGAGGATTCATGTGTGGGGTACTAGTTAATAGCCACAGCCAGGGCCCCCAGCTAACTGACAGCCAGCACCAACTATAGGTGAACAAGCCTTCAGATGATTAAAGCCAAGCTGGAGCTTCTGAGTCTTCCTACTGAGGTCTCAGAAAAACGTAGAGTATAGACAATCCACCCTGCCTGTACCCTGTCTAAATTGCACAGAAACTGCAAAGGATAGTAAGAGAGTATTATTTTAAACCATTATGTTTTGGGGTAATTTGTGCAGCCATAGTAACTGAAACATGCAGTATACATGAAAACCACTTAAACTCAGAGAAATCAATATAAATAATTATCATAAACATAGTGAAAACTTGAATATCAAGATCAAAACCAGTTTTTGAAAAAAAGATCTATTTAGTTTTTTATTTTATTATTTATTTATTTATTTATTTATTTATTTTTTCTGAAGCTGGAAACTGGGAGGCAGTCAGACAGACTCCCGCATGCGCCCAACCGGGATCCACCCAGCACACCCACCAGGGGATGATGCTCTGCCCATCTGGGGCGTTGCTCTGTTGCTACCAGAGCCACTCTAGCACCTGAGGCAGAAGCCACAGAGCCATCCCCAGCCTACGGGCCAACTTTGCTCCAATGGAGCCTTGGCTGCGGGAGGGGAAGAGAGAGACAGAGAGGAAGGAGAGGGGGAGGGGTGAAGCAGATGGGCGCTTCTCCTGTGTGGTCTGGCCGGGAATCGAACCCAGGACTTCCGCACGCCAGACCAACGCTCTACCACTGAGCCAACCGGCCAGGGCTCTATTTAGTTTTTTAAAAGAGAATGATAACCTGAGCCTTTAATGGAGAGGCATGAAAGTAGAGAACTGGAAAATGCCTCATCTTATTTTTTTTAATTGGTTGATTTTAGAGAGGCAGAGAGAAAGGGAAAGGGTATAAGGGAGAGAGAGAGAGAGAGACAGAGAGAGAGAGAGAGAGAGAACCATTCGTTCATTGTTCCACTTAGCTGTGCATTCACTAGTTGCTCCCTGTGTGCCCTGACCAGGGATAGAACCCGCTACCCTGAGAGTTCAGAACAATACTCTAACCAACTGAGCTAACCAACCATAGCCTCCCCACCTTATCTTGTAAGGAGGCAAAAATTACAGATTTATCTGGGGTCTGATAGTTAGAGAAATGGGTTCAAGAAAGTTTTTAAGCAATTTTGAAGGTGTCAAAAGAATTAAAATAGGCTATACTCCTTCCAACTCACAGAAAATAAAAACAAATCATTGTGCATATCACAGAAGACATAATGCTAAAGCAGCACAGGAAAGAGGAAGTGTAGAAACACCAAAAATGAAAATAAAGTCAGAACATGAAAATAAGACCAAACTTGCCAGAATAAATATAAATGCATTGTACTCTCCCACTAAAAGCCAGACTCTCCACTCGTTAATACAATGTAATTACTACAATGCATCCATATAACTGTAGTATATAAGATAAAGCTAAATAAAACTATTCTCTTTCCATCCACAGCATTTGCACAGTAGGCCAGCACACCTTCCAGCCCCCTCAGCAGTCCCACCTTGCTCCCTGCCCGCAGGTGCTGAGTGTTAGTCTCCAGATGGACGTGGGCAGACTCAGCCTAATGTAAGGGCCGCGGCTGACAGAAGTGACCACCTCCGAAAGCTATACCTGTGGAACAGGAGGTGCTGCTCACTTTGCTGGTGCAGCAACCCCGAACAGTGAGTGGGGGTGAGATCTTCCACCTACAGATTTTGTATTTCCTGTCAGAGGTCCTGGGCCAGTTTAGAGAGCAAAGCATGTGTGGGCTACTGACCATGTGACTCTGTCCAGACCCACTGGCATGGCATTGAGGAACATTCTTCCTGGACCCCTGCCAACAATTTGACACTTTTTCTGAAAGGCGCTAAGTTTTTGTCTTTTTCTCTGTCTTAATTAGCTTTTAAATTGAGAAGCTGGAAGATGGTATATAACAAGGAAGATTGTTCTAATGATATCTTAACTCTTTTTTTTTTAAAGGTGAGAGGAGGAGAGATATAGTAAGGCAGACTCCTGCATGCACATGCACCTGGAGGGGGATCCACCTGGCAAGCACCATCTGGAGCCAATGCTCCCACTAAGCTATTTTTAGTGCCTGAAGCTGATGTGCTTCAACAGAGCTAACCTCAGCACCCTGGGCCACGTTTGAACCAATCGAGCCACTAGCTGTGGGAAGGGAAGAGTGAGAGAAGGGGAAGAAGGAAGGGGGAAGAAGCAGGTGGTCACTTCTCCTTTGTGCCTTGACTGAGAATTGAACTTGGGATGTCCATGTGTGGGGCTGTTGCTTTATCTACAGAGTCACCGGCCAGGGCCCATCTTAATTCTAAAATCCTATTATCTGTCATTTTTAACAGAAGATGCTTTTTAAAAAATGTGTCTATTAAACATCAAGTGTTGGCTTCTTGCCCTGGGGAGGTAGGTGCTCAGGGTTTGGGCAGGGGCAGGGGAGGCAAGCAAGTAAAAACTAACTCTAGGCCCTGGCCTGTTGGCTCAGTGGTAGAGCATCGGCCTGGTGTGCAGGAGTCCCGGGTTCGATTCCTGGCCAGGGCACACAGGAGAAGCTCCCATCTGCTTCTCCACCCTTCCCCCTCTCCTTCCTCTCTGTCTCTCTCTTCCCCTCCCACAGCCAAGGCTCCATTGGAGCAAAGTTGGCCCAGGCACTGAGGATGGCTCTGTGGCCTCTGCCTCAGGCGCTAGAATGGCCCTGGTTGCAACAGAGCAACGCCCCAGATGGGCAGAGCATCGCTCCCTGGTGGGCGTGCTGGGTGGATCCCGGTCGGGCAGATGCGGGAGTCTGTCTGACTGCCTCCCCGTTTCCAACTTCAGAAAAATACAAACAAACAAACAAAAAACTAACTCTAATACCAGGCAGGAGAAAATAAATGCTAAATATAGGTGCTGGGTGGTAAGAACAGGGAAGAGGAAGCAATGAATGCTGACAGAACAATGAGAGAAGGCTTTATGGCTAGTTTGCAGGGCTTGCCAGAAGCCCACAATAGTAAACTATAAATGGAGGAAACTGCCCACATGCCCAAAGTGCCGTCAGCAGGTAGAGCCCAGGCCATCCAGGGGCAGTTGAGCCACTCTGAGGGGAAGGCCCCTTCCCCTGGGGCAGAGAGGTAGTGACCCTTGGCAGGGGCAGGGGAGGGGGTGGATGAAATGGGTCACATTTTTCCGGGGGAAAGCAGTGGCCCAGGATGAGGCTGCATGATGCAGGAAACCCAAGCCCTGCGGATGCCGCGGGTTCTGACAGTTACCTACGGTGAAACAGTGGTAATGACCAGAAGGGCAAGTGTGGGCATTTTCTTAGTCGCAGGTTGGGGCAGGTGCTGGTTGGGTGCAACCGCAGGAAGTATGGGTGTGCTCTCAGCTAAAAGGGGAGGAGGAAGCCAGCACTGTCTTTTCAGTGCCAGGCACTCCAGAGTATTCTAATCTTTGTAACTGCAAATATTTATTGAGCACCTGCTATGTGCCAGACATCAGAGATGCAGTGGTAAACAAACAGACAGACAAAAATCCTGTTCCTTGGGCACAAATATTTGACATAATTTTAGTGATAGGCACTTATCACCAGTATTAAGTGCTGTGAAGAAAAATAAAAGGAAAAAATGAAAGGGAATGCTACTGTTAAGAAGTGGGTAGGGAAGGCCTCCTTGAAGAGGTGATATCTGAGCAGAGACCTGAATTAGCAAGAGTATGAGCCTTTCACTTAGCGAGGTTTCCAGGTCTGAAGAAAAAACACACCTCAGAGAAGGGCAGTGGCTTTCCCTAGATTACAGAATTCCTAAGACATCTCCAGGAAAGGATGTTCCTCCTGCGATTCTGGATCAAGTGATGCACTCAGACGTAGCACCTGACCCTCAGGCCCTTCATTTACAAGTAGCTGTGGTCTCACAGACCCTTAGACCAACCTACTTGGTACTGTGGTAGGCAGTTAGGCGAGCAGAGCAAGGACTATCGGCCAGGCACAGAAAGACACGATGGGGGGTGCGGGGAGACCTGAGTTCCTAGCAATGGGCAAAACTGGGAAAACAAGGACCTCACCCCCCAGGGTGACCTCTCCTCCCTTAGCTAGTCATGCAGTTTAGACTCCCTGATTTCATATCACTGGTCACGAATTTAGACCCTCCCTGACCTTTCCTTGCCTGCCATATCATAAGTTGTGGGTTAAGGAGGAACAAACAAGAAAGCCAAAGAATAGTGGTTTAGCATTAACCCCTAGAGATAACATCCAGGCCTCAGTTGTGTTTTAGCTCCAGGCCCAGAAAAGCAGCAAAACCAAATAACAGAAAGCCACAGCTAACCTCAGGACCAACTGCAATGATTGACCCCGTCTTAGCACTGCTCAATCATTGGAGAACATGACCCGGAAAGAATACACCTGGGAAGCTAAGGAATATTCTATTGAGATCCTCCCCTGGGACCTCCCCTTAAAATCCTTTAGAACAGAGGTCCCAATGAGCTCTCCCTTCCAGGAGCTTGCCCACACCTTTCTCTTCCCTCTTTTCCTCTTCTTACCCATTGGCGCATACTCCTGGCCCCTCTCTTTCTCCTAAGCTCTCAGGGGCCCTATGAGACTTGCAATTAAGGGAACAGTGGACAGCAGCGTCCTGGACTAACTCCCTGAACCTGTTTCCAAGGTCCCCTTTCCCCTAACTTTCTTGTACAGCCAATAAAGTCTTCCTTTACTAGCTGTATTTTGTCTCTCGATTGAATTCTTTCTCTCAAGAAGAATCGAGGTCTCGCTGCTTCCCCGTAACAGTATCAGGTTAGCCTATTGATTCCTTCATTTCTCCCCCTCTCCCTTCCTCTCCCTTTCCTCTCTCCCTCTTCCTCTGTCTTCCTCTTCTTTTCTTTCACCCCCACCTCCTCCTTCTTGTTTTTACATTTTATTATAAACTCTGGAAAGTGTATTAACCATAAAAATTCAGTTTAATGAATAATTATAGGGAGAACACCTGAGTAACTGGCACCCATGTGAAGAAGCAGAATATTGCAGCCGCCCCAAGAAGACTTTATGTGTTTCTACCCTTGTCATTTGTGGCAACCTCCTTCTTGCTTTTCTTATCATTTAACCACCTATCTGTGTGCCCTAAACAACATGACTTAGTTCTGCCTAATTTTGGACTTTATATAAATGATATTGCTCTGTATATATTCTTTGTGTCTTACTTCTTTCACTCAGCATGTTTACAAGATTCATCTGTGTTTTGGGGTATACTAGTTTGCTTAGGGCTTCCTTAACAAAGAACTGTAGACAGAAATTAATTTTCTCACACATTTGGAGGCTAGAACTCTGAGATAAGTTGTCAGCAGGGTTGGTTCTTTCTGAAGGCCACAAGGGAAGGATCTCTTCCAGGCTTCTCTCCATGGCTTATAGATGGCCTGTCTCCTCACTGTGTCTTCCCTCTGCACCTAAGTCTGGCTTTCCTCTTTTTATAAGAACATGAGTTATATTGGATTGGGGCCCACCCGTTTGACCTCATTTTAACTTATTACCTATGTAAAGACCCTATCTTTAAATAAGGTCACACCCTTAAATATGGCCAGTTAGAGCTTTAACAAATTAATGGGGATACAATTCAGCCCATAACAATGGATGTAACTGTGATTGAGTCATTTTCAGTACTGCAAAGTATTCTATTGCATGAATACACCACAATGTATTTATCCATTCTCCTGATGATGGGTGCTTAAGTTGTTCCCAGTGGGGTTATTATAAATAGTGCTGCATTGAACATTTTTTACCTGTAACTCAGTGTATATGTGCATGAGTTTCCTGGGGTTTATTACTAGAAATGGAATAAATTAGTCATATGGTCAGCTTATCTTTTATTTTAGAAGATATGCAGTTTTCCAAAGTGGTTGTACCAATTTTTCCTCCCACCAGCCATATATCCTCATATCTCCATCCTCCTAGTTCCTCACCAGCACTTAGTATTATCAGACTTCTCAATGTTAACTATGAGGTAGTATATTCTGCATCTCCCTGATAATGGGGTTGAGTATGTTATCTGGAACTCCCATTTTGTGAAGTGCCTGTTCAAATCATTTGCCAGTTTTCCTATTGTTATCTTTTAAATTTATTTTATTTTCATCATTTTTTATTAATTGCTTTTATATTTTAACAACTTTTTTTTAATTTTGAGAGTGAGAGAGAGAGACAAGAGAGGGAGGATGAGAAGCATCAATTCATAGTTGTTTTCACTTTACTTGAACATTGAGCTTCTCCTATGGGCCTTGACCAGGGCCATGCCATGGCCCCTCTCAAGCCAGTGACCTTTGGGCTCAAGCTAGCAAGCACTGGGATCATATGGATGATCTCCTCACTTAAGTGAGCAACCCCACGCTGACAAGTCCACACTCAAGAGCCAGTGACCTTGGGGTTTTGAACCAATGACCTCAGCATTCTGGGTTGACGCTTTATCCACTGCACCACCACAGGTCAGGTTTGACTGCTTTTAGAGCAGCGGTTCTCAACCTGTGGGTCGCAACCCCGGCGGGGGTCGAACAACCAAAACACAGGGGTCTCCTAAAGCCATCAGAAAATACATATTTATTATACAATACATTTTTAAATAAAGTATGTATTTAAACCGCTGTTTTAGAGAGAGCGAAAGAAACATTCATTTGTTGTTCCACTTAGTTTTGCCTTAGTTGTGCATTCATTGGTTGCTTCCCATATGTGCCCTGACTAGGGATTGATCCTGCAGTCTTAGTATTTTGGGATGATGCTCTAATAATCCAAGTTAACTGGCCAGGGCCTAAGCTATTAAAAAAATTTTTAAATATCTTCCCTTTCTATACTCATGACTATTTTATTTTAAGGGCATAGTATTCACTTTCCTGCCAATGGACTTTGTTCAGTACTATCTGATCCACCCTGAAAATTTTTAATAACATGAACCTCAAAGAACAAGCTTTAGAGGTTTAACCCCTTCCTTTCCAGAACCATTGGGTTTCTCAGGCAAACATTCAAATTTTCCCCCTCTAACTTCCTACCTCCACATGTGGATCGAGCCTCATACCTAGTTACAGCATTCTCTCTTACCTCACCAGCGGCTATGCCTCCCACACAGGATTATGATTATTGAATGAGATAATGTGTTCATGTCCAGCATGGTCCCTGGAACCTTGTATGGTATTAGTAAATAGTATTTCCCTTCCCCCTTCTTGATGCTCTGCAGGAAGGAAGAGCAACAACCAAGAGTAGCACTGACCAACTGCTACATGAGTTCCAGGTTGTGTGCTCATTGCCAATTCTTTGCTATTTCCTACTTTCTTAGCTATAGGTTTTGTTCAGGGCAGCCATGTGTGTCCTTTGCCCTTGCCACCTCCCTCCTTCCTGATGCCTGCAACTTGGAGCTCCAGCAGCCATCTTGGACCATGAGTTGTTGCTCTAAAGCAACAGTCCCCAACCTTTTTTGGGCCACGGACCGGTTTAATGTCAGAAAATATTTTCACGTATCGGCCTTTAGGGTGGGATGCATAAATGTATCACGTGACCGAGACAAGCGTCAAGAGTGAGTCTTAGACTGATGTAACAGAGGGAATCTGGTCATTTTTTAAAAATAAAACATCGTTCAGACTTAAATATAAATAAAATGGAAATAATGTAAGTTATTTATTCTTACTCTGCGGACCGGTACCAAATGGCCCACAGACCAGTACGGGTCCGCAGCCCGGAGGTTGGGAACCACTGCCCTACAGGGTAAAAGAGCCTGACCCTGTACCACAATGAAGCCATCAGACCAGACCTAGAAAGAATTTATTTTATGCAAGACAGAAATTAACCTCTATCACCTTAAAGCCACTGTTATTTAGTTTTCTATTATATGAAAAAAAATACATGTTTTCAGTCAAATATAAACATTGGTTTGCTTGAGGTAAGTTTTCCTGCTTTCATTAAAATAATTTTTGCTGGTCAGTAAATGATATATATTTGTTTCCACACTCAAATATGTATTTTTCAAACAGCCCAGAATCAGTATTTTCAAGCTGATATCAAAATAGGACACAGTTTCTTAAATAGCTAAGAAATAGGTATTCCTGAGGATAGAAAGTACTGCTTACTCTTTTTAAGAAGCTGACTTGTTAGAACAGCTACACATAGGTATATGTCAAGATATCAGGACGCAATGAACTCATTCTTTTTGAATTATCAATACATTAGCAGCCTCATCCTGCTCAAAGGCAGACTCTCAAGTCATGGTCCTTATTCTCCACAACTGAAACGTGATAAAGATATAGGTCATAAGTCACTGTCAGATAGCAGGCTGATGTGTTTGGTCACTGACTCATTATTAAAATAGCAACTGTTGAACACATGCACACACAGAAACACGCACGCACATGTGCACACACATGCACATTCTAATGAGGTCATGTGTGATGCAGGGGTGAACACTGGATTCTGACTGTGAGACCTTAGATGATTCACTTAATCTTTCTGAGCCTCAGTTTCCTCATCTGAAAACAGTGACATAACTTGGATGTATTATGAAGATTAAATGAAAACATGCATATAAAATGCCTGGTATATGCATTATTATTAACACTCAATAAATGTTAGATAGGGTGAATTTCTTTTTTTATTGATTTCAGAGAGACAGAGAGAAAAAAAGAGAGGGAGAGAAAGCAAGCAAGCATTTATTTGTTGTTCCACTTAGTTGTGCATCACTGGTGGCCTCCTGTATGTGCTCTGGGGAATCAAACCTGCACCCTTGGCTCTCGGGGCGATGCTCTGACTGAGCTCACTGGCCAGGACCAAGGTGGCTTTCTTTTTATTTTTAATTTGTCTATAGGCTAATTTGGGGCAAAGAAAACCAATATGTCACTTCAGCAGAAGACCTTACTCCTTACTCAAGCCACTTGAATCATCCCTCCAGCCAGGCCCAAAGAAGAGGCAGTTGAAGCCCTAACCCTCACACCCTACTCTGGGGTGGGTCTCAGAGCCCTCTACCTCCCTGAAGGCAGCACCACTCCACATCAGGAAAACCCAGAAGGGCTGGGTGTAAGTACAGATTAACCTTCAGTTTTTATTTAAAGATTCTAATTTCTGGACATTTATTTTGGGGATTACAGTGGTGGCTTAAGCTACTTTATTATAAGTTGAAGTCTTTCCTTCACTTGGCTGCTAAAGTTTAATTCAGTCTAATTATTTCATATGGCACCGACGATAATAGTTTCATAATTTCTAGTATATTAAGCACTTAATATGTTGTGTCATTTGAAATCACATATTAAATTCAGCAAAGTACATTTTAATGAGAGTTAAGTGGTGTGAAAATATTAATACAATGTGATGGTTCATCTTGGCGCTCACACTTTAGAGGTGTGCTCCTGATGCACACATGCCTCGCTCACCAGGTAAGGGACCCATTTAACTGCCTGAGGCTAGACTCGTGTCTACCAAGCCAATATTCCTACCTTCTGCCATAGCGCACTTCACAGTGGGACGTCTCACTGGGCTCATGACCTTATAAAGCAAGTAGGGAAGTCATTATTTCCATTTCAGAGATGAGGAATCTTAGGCTTATTGCTGGGTTGTAAATGTGGCCTTTCTTGGCTCAAAGTCATTGCAGTTTTCCCTGTACCACAGCCATTGTCAGCATAACCTGGAGGGTGAGTGCAGTCTGGACTCCAGGGCAGCGATGATTTGGAAGGGGTGTCACACTTCTCCTCCCACCCTGAAACCCCACATAGAGAAACTGACAGAACCACAAACGTGCAGGCAGACTTCATACTTGGACTTGGCAATTCATTTTGCACCTTCTTTCAGAGCGTACTTTTCACAACCTATACCTAAGCACCTTATGCTCTCAGGCCGCCCTGGGATTGCCAGAGAAAAGAGTCTTGAACTAAATCACAATGGACCCTCAGTATAGAAACAGCTCAAAATAATCATGTATTGTGCTGGCTCAACAGCTCGGTTAGTTGCAAAGTTAGTCCTTGGAGTCAGAGAGATCCGAAAGCAAATTCCAGTGTGACTGACTAGCTGTGTCACTCCACCTCTCCAGGCCTAAGTTCTCCCCATCAGTAATACAGAAATCATAAACTCCCCTGTGCTTGGCTCTCTGAGACCCTGAAATGAAGCAGAACATCAGAAAACCCTGTGTTGAGCTTAAAGAGCCGAGTGAACAGGAGTTAGCAAGTCTACATGGTGTCCCCTCCCGGCAATATAACTGCATTTTAACAAGGGCCTTTGAGAACTTAAACTCAAAGGATTCAAGACTTCTGTGTGAAAACAGTCTCCATAGTAGCTAAGAAAAGGAGAGGAAAAAAAGTTAAGAGAAGGAGGTACCAGAAAATAAATTTTCATTGTAGCTAAGAAATAGTCCTTATAGTGGTTTTTTAAAAAACGGAGCTCTTTTTACACTTTTCAAAGTTTGTTTCATCCACAGCTGCAAAATTCAGGAGATGAAAAATGAGTAAGGAAGTGGTTAATGTATTGAGTATTTTTATACCTACCATGTACTTCCCACATGCCCAGGGTCTATTCTAAATACTTCACATGAATCACCTCATCTAACATGCTGGGGCCCTTCACATACAATCCTGCATTATTATTATTATTATTATTATTATTATTTTGACAGAGACAGAGAGTCAGACAGATAGGAAGGGAGAGAGATGAGAAGCATCAATTCTTCGTTGCAGCACCCTAGTTGTTTAATGATTGCTTTCTCTTATGTGCCTTGATGGGGGGGTGGGGGGCTACAGCAGACTGAGTGACCCCTTGCTCAAGCCAGCAACCTTGGGTTTCAAGCCAGTGACTATAGGGTCACCTCTACGATCCCACGCTCAAGCCAGCAACCCTGCACTCAAGCTGGTGACCTCAGGGTTTTGGACCTGGGTCCTCCATGTCCCAGTCTGAGGCTCTATCCCTTGAGCCACCACCTGGTCAGTCCAATCCTGCATTTAATCTTCAAATAAACCTGCTAAGCAGGCAGCCGACTCCTATCCTGTAGGCGGGGAAACAGCTAGATACTTATGAAGTTCTAGTCACAAAGAAGAGATCTGGGGTCTAGTGAAAAGTGTGGCTGGGCTGTGCACCCCCTCCAAATGCAAGCTAGGGAGCGGGCTGGATTAATGTGCACCATTGTAGTTGGGCATTCGAGCTGGGTTATGATTGATCTAACCACAGCAGGGGCCAAGCCAGAAAAGCAAGAGCTCCAGGTGTACAGGTTAGGAGAAGCTCTGTGTACATGGTCTGCTGGCCACAGCTGACCCCGCCTCTTCCCTCAGGCCACCATCTGAGCTGTGGACACACAGATCCTGTTTTAGCTGACCCACCCTCCCTCCCAGCCTCCTTTACTGGCAAAAGAGAAGACTTTGGAACAACTCATTCACTAGAGGTGATTTAGGTGAGGTCACAGCTGAAAGAGATGTTAAAACAACAAGGCTTAAGTCAAAGCATGAGCTGCTCAAAGGGACTTCTGGCTGCCTAGGGTGTGGGGCTTCTGTCACAGCCAGGCCCTTCCAGCTATGCTGCCTGGGACCTTTGGAGCTTTTGGGTCAAGCCTTTTACCTCAGCATGTCCCTGCCCTACAATCTGGGAAAGCTATAAAGGCCTTTCACCCCAGAGTTCCCAGTACAGAGAAGGCCAAGGCTGCTTCTCTCCACATCCCTGCTGCTTCTTCCCTCTGATTGGGCTGATGGGAGTCCCTGGCCCTTCTTACTTGAAATGAAATGATAGATGAAAACACTCAATGCTCTCTAGCTGTAGGGGAAATACTATCACTTTAGAGAATCGTAAGATCTCATGTCTTCAGACATATTTTCACTATGAAACAACCCAGTGCTTCATTGTTCAAAATCTAATTAAAGTTGGCTCTGTCCTGTCCCACTAGAGTGGTGGGAAGTATCACTTCAGACAGGATTAGCGGAACCACTCATCTCTTGGGGTTCTGCAGCTCCCGACATTCAAGGAAGACTGTTGGGACTCGTGCCACTTCAGGTCTAGGGTGGCGAGGAGTTGACAGCTCTGAGAGCTGGCAGGAGCGGGGCTCCCACCACACTCGGAGACTGCTGACTAGTGCCAGTCCTCTCTGGCACCTACACATTCCTTTAGCATCTGTCCCCTCAGAGTCTATGGAAGTTTGAACTTCCCTGGAAGTCATGATCCCCTTGGCTTTTCCTGAGTCCCTCCACGTGTCTCCTTTCCTCAAGCTTCATGCCACATAAAATTCATTTCTTCCCTTCTCACCGCCCCGCCCCCTTCCTCCACACTGGGCCTTCAGGGCTTAGGGGCAAGTGTTACATGGTTCAGCTGGCCCAGACCCTAGGTCCACAACAGTCCTGGTGGACTTCTTGGAGTCCTCATACCTCAAGGATGACCAGCATGCCCCACCTTTCTAGAATAGAAAACCAGGCCCTGGCCGGTTGGCTCAGTGGTAGAGCGTCGGCCTGGCGTGCGGAAGTCCCGGGTTCGATTCCCGGCCAGGGCACACAGGAGAGGTGCCCATCTGCTTCTCCACCCCTCCCCCTATCCTTCCTCTCTGTCTCTCTCTTCCTCTCCTGCAGCCAAAGCTCCACTGGAGCAAAAGATGGCCCAGGCGCTGAGGATGGCTCCTTGGCCTCTGCCCCAGGCGGTAGAGTGGCTCTGGTCGCGACAGAGCAACACCCTGGAGGGGCAGAGCATCGCCCCCTGGTGGGCGTACCGGGTGGATCCCTGTCGGGCGCATACAGGAGTCTGTCTGACTGCCTCCCCGTTTCCAGCTTCAGAAAAAGACAAAAAAAAAACAAAAAAACACGAAATATTGAATTTTTACTTCTCGTTAATTACGGTCTCAAAAACTACGGTTTTGTAGTTATCTAGTTATAAAACTACAAAACTACGGTTTTGTAGTTATCTAGTTATAAAATCACAGCATGTCAAAGTTGAAAGAGATGTTAAACATCATCTCTAGGGAAGTGTCCTCACTATGCATAGGACAAAACAAGACCAGAGACGGTCTGGGAGTTGGCCAACGTCACAAAGACAGGTATACCGAGGAATAGGAACTAAAATTCAGCTCTCTCTGCTCTGTACCATAATTGCTCAACAAGAAAAAACAAACAAAAACCCACCTCTGGTTCAAAATAACACATGCCTGTGTCCTAGAAATGGTGAACATCCTGGTACACCTCCTGCTGGATTCTGCAATAAGGCAGTTATGATCCCACAAGATGTACCTGTCACCATTACACGTGTGTGTACGGGCTGTGTCGAAAAGGCTCTCCTTCTAAATAAATGAATAAGAACATTGATGCTAATTGAAGATTAGCATCTTCTGCCATCAGTGCTAATACGCTTTTTCTGTTTTTCCATTATTGGCAATTCCCTTTTGTAAATTTGAGGGAAACATCATTGCTCAAATTAGCTCTTCTCACTCAATAAAGGCCAGGTTAGCATTCTGAGGTTTGCGTTTACTTACGGCTTATTTAGGGAGAGGTCAGATGAGAAGTTGGGCAGCCTATGCCTCATTTCCACTTCACTAAATACAAGTGTGTGTGTGTGGGGGGGGCTCCAAGTCCCCAGGAGCCAGGCCCGGTGCCCCCTGGCTCTCTTACAAGTGCACCAAGTGCTCCCAGAGTGGCTCCTCTGAAGGGCTGACCCAGGTGGGGTGAAACTGACTCAAGTGGCTCCAAAGTCTACCTGTCTGGAACTTTCGGCTGCTGCCCAATCAGCGAATGACAGCTCAAATGCCCCCTCTTCCCTGCCCACCCACTAAAGTGGCCTCATTCCCTTCTCACTTTCTAACCCCCATATTTTTCTTCCTAGCCAGGCTCAGCCCTGAGAATGCTTTTCTCCTGGCTCCCTTGCTGGAGCGGAAGCTCCATTTCCACAGCAACTCTAACGTCACGGGTGCGCCCTATTTGATGAACAACAGATGAAGGCAGTAGGGAAAGTCTGGGCCGATAAGGCCTCGGGAGTATGTCTAGGAGGGAACAGGAATGCCGCAATCCTGGTCCCAGATCTTTCCTGAGTTCCACTGAGAAGAGGAAAAGATCAGTATTTGAAAGCAGACTTGCATCAGAATCCCAATTCCTTTCACCACTGGCAGGATAATTAGGGCCTTGATGGCTTTAACCTCTCAGAGCCTCAATTTTCTAATCTGCAAATTGAGGGGAATGGCACTGATTAAGTGCCTGGCCCACTGCTAGATCAAAGGGTGTGACCTCTCCCAGACAGCCACCAATCCCCCAGTCACACTACAGAAGGCCGGAGGGACGGGGCCGGGGGTGGGAGTGGGGGGGACGCTGGTCCTGGGAACCCAGGGGAAGCGGCCGGGAGCCCTGGCCCAAGCCGAGGTGGCGGCCGGTCCTACCCAGCCCCCTCCGGTTCACGATTTGTGGCTCCAGCCCTCCCAAAGGTCATGGGGTCGCGGCGCGCGGACCGGCCCGACCGGCGACTCACAACCCTTTCGGGGTCTCGTTCCGGACTCTGTGGGGAACTCGTTGGCACTATAGCTCCTCTCTACAAAATGCACTCGCGCCGCGCATAGGCTGCGCCGCATAGCCTCGGGGACACTCCGCTGCGGCGTTCGGGAGTGGACCCCAGGACCGACCCCTCCACGCGTATTAGGGCAGTCACAGAAGAGGCGCGCACCAGCACGCACCACGTGACAAGCGTGACTGCTACTGCCCTCCGCGAGCCTCGCAGAGGTACGGCGAGCGGAGGGCCAATTTCCCATGGTCCCTTCATTTGCATATAGAATGAAGGACGGTTAGGGAAACAATTAGACTTAATTTGGACATAATTGCAAAGATACAATTACAGTATGTATTACACAAGTATCCATAATTTCTTGGATGTTTTGAAATTTCAAAAAAATATATATATATTGCAACTATTGTCACCATAAGTGTAAAAGGTTTTATGTTGTGGCCTTTATATACTGTCTGGTACCAGGGAGTTAACGTGCTCGCTTCGGCAGCACATATACTAAAATTGGAACGATACAGAGAAGATTAGCATGGCCCCTGCGCAAGGATGACACGCAAATTCGTGAAGCGTTCCATATTTTGTACCGGCTACAAGCAATAGTCAAACTCCTCTTTCATTTGCCTTTCTTTCTCCGTATTCCATTTGCCTTTCTTTTTCCGTCTGGCCTTTGGACCTCAGTCTTCCATCTTTTCCATCCTTACTCTGCTTCCCTCAGCACTATCCTGAGTTTTACCATAGCTTACACTTCAGGAAATGGTCTTGCCAAAGTTGATCCATTTTAGGTTCAAAACATACAGGGCTTTAGTGCTACGATAAACATAAAGCAATCTCAAACAGGAATTTGCAACAAGACTAACTCCTAATACTGCCCCTGAATCAAAAAAAGCATAATGCCCACTCCTTATCGGGCACCTACCACGAGTCAGGGGCTTCACCAACACCTCATTTTAATATTTCTGACAGCCCAGCCCTGCGGGTGTTACTGTCACTATTTTACAGGAGACACTGAGAAGTAAAGTAACCTGAGCAAGTTTATATAACTAGTAAGTGGGCTGAGATGTTTAAAGACACAGAATCTGAAAGAATGAGGGTCCTGCTCCAAAGTCATTCAGTTGCAAAAAGTACACTTCTAACTAGTAAGACGAGAAGAAAAAGTCCATCCAAGTTCAGGTTTTTTGTGATGACTCAGTCAATGTTTTTTTTTTTTTAAATATCAGTTGTTTTTTTCTAGGAAAAAAGTGTTGGTGCTTAATCTTTGCTGGTGCCTGAGCACCACTTAGTCCTCCTGGCTGTCCCTGTAGCCTCTGGGAGACCAGTCGGTGGGCCTCCTGCGCTTGCTCGCAGGGCCACAGCTTGGACAGGCAGTCAGAGGCGGAGCCCCAGCGTCCGTCCAGGGGCAGCGGCGGGTACTCTCCCCCGGTCCTCGGAGCTGCCACGCAGCGTTCCATCAGGGATCCATTTCTGTTTTCTTAACTGAAGGTGAAATGACCCTTTCGAGGTAACAGTCGAGAATAAGGGTCTGTGGGACTTCTCGTTGGCTTCCTCCTCGGCTCACAGGCCTCAATGCATAGAGTTAGAGGGGGCAATTTTTGGCTTTTCTCCCCCCCCCCAGATGCCTGTGGTTCTTTTTTGGATGCCACTTGGGCAATTGGGTGAGTGGTTTTAAATGTCTTTTTCTGGGATGCCAGATAAAAAAACGACCAAACGTTTGTGTAGCAGTTCTCTCCTTCTTCTAAAGAAACATCATTCTTGTCATGACTGTTGTCTGAGAGAAGAAATTAGATAAGATGGGCAATTCCTCATCCTGGAAAAGCCTGAGAGACCGGGCCGACTCTCCTGGCTATGCACAGTTCCATGAAGTAGGTACCCTTTCCCCTTCTTTTATAAATGAGGAAGCTGAGGCACAGAGAGATTCAACAACTTGCTTGATGTTATACTACTAATTGGTGGTAGAGAGGGGATTAAGACCCAGGAAATCTGGCTCTAGAGTTTGTGCACTTAACCAAACACTATGCACCTTGGGGGGAGGGGAGAGAGTGGTAGACAAAGATGTTTAGAATTAATGGAAAGAGTATGCAAGTCCATGCTGCCTTTATTGGTGTTCTGAATTCAAGATCAGAAGTCGCCCTTTTGCAAAGGATGAAGGCTATACTTTAGATCAGGGTAGCTGGAAATGGGTGAACTGGTATGTGCCCAGGGACCTGGCAAAATGTGAGAGTGAAGGAGCACCCTCTTTGGGATGCATTTGGAAGAGGAAGAAAGTTTTCCTATTCTAGGTTGATAATCTCTCACCTGACACTTGCTCCCTTAAACTAATCCTCTTGATGAAGGATCTTCTGAGCAGTAAACCTGTGCTTAATTAACCTTATGCAAATAAGCTTAATTGCTTCCCAGTAGCTATTGTCCAGAAGCATCTAGGGATTCCTTCCCTCAGACATTTCCAGTACCTAGATTAACTACAAAGTTAAAACCCATTCATCTAGACAGCTCTTAAGCACCTGTGATGCACTGGGCCTTATGTTGGACGTCACAAAGAAGAGCAAGATGTGGCCCTGTTACATACACAACCAAGGATAACTCAGGGAAATGATCATGAACCAAGTGCCTCATGAACCAAGTGCTATGGGAACACAGAGGTTAGTCACAGGATTCAGGGGTCTTTTGCCAACAGGTTGCCCCAATTTACAGAGGTGGAGAGCAACCTTACTGGCTTCTCCCACAGGAGTGAAAAATCAAGCAACCTGATGTGGTCTCCACTAGCTCCTGCAGCTTCTTTCAGTTTCTCACCCTGGATTCACCAGGACAGGTGACGATAGAAGCCACCTGTCCCACAGCGCCTCCCTATAGGGAACCAAAGTTCCTCTTAGAATTCCTCTACTGAAAAAGGGAGTGGGAGGTCGAAGACGCATTTCTGGTACTTTACCCCCAGCCCTCAGACTTCAGAGCCAGATCTCCCATGGGCACAGCCGGGGTCGAGGTGCAGAACCAAACACCCAGAAAGACCAGCCGGGAGGACATTCTGTGCCCTCCAGCCCTCTCCCAATTCCCCAAGCCCCACTATTTCTCCCGTAAGACAAGGCGCCTTAGTCTTGGGTCTTTGGACGCTGGATGTAATGTCTAAAATGTGTCGCAAGGTGGCAACATTGTGGCGAGAAATAGACCAAAAAAAATCCTGTGGGTTGTTTTTTTTTAAAGCATATTTTCCCTATTAATGTTTCATTTAACTTAATTAGAATCTGGTAAACTAATTAAAGTAGCTACGAGCCCCACAATCAGCAATAATTCGTATAATTATTGATAATTGCATCCATACCAATCGTTTGGTTGTTAACATTTAGTGGGGAACAAACCACTTTTGAAGGGACGCGGAACTCAGGAGGGTTTTGCGACAGAGCTTTCTGGGTCGGATCCGCCTCCACTTCCACTCCTCAGGGATTCCGTCCCAGATAGGGCGCCCTCTCAGTCAGGTCCCAGCTGCCTACGGTTTTTTCCTCCACTTTGGGGAATTCGGAAAGGAAAAGTGAAAAGGAGTGTTTGCTAGGCTCTTCTCTGGGAGCCGCAGCCACTGAACTTCCTGCCTGGGTAGTCACTTCTTTTCCATTTTACAGAGAAGAAAGTGCGGCTCCCAGAGGCGCGGTTCCGCCGCGGGGAAAGGTTCCCGCACCCTCCAGCCCCGCTCCAGGTGCGCTCGCCCCCCGCACGCCCTGAGGACGCGAGTCACTTCTTCTGTGGACCCCAGTTTCACCTTGGGCGCAGCGCAGACGGACCTGGTCCGTTCCACCGATAGGAAATGAGCCCGCTCCCTGACGGGTCCCTGTTGGGAGATAGCGCGTCTCGGGGCCACTTCCCTTTGCGACGTTTCCCTGTTTACCCGGCGCCCCCACCGCCCTTGTCTCTCGTGTCCCCTCATTGTCTATCTAGGCCTCGGAGAAACTTGGGGCTTGAGGACTCCGAGCCTCGGCGCAGGGTGCCCTGGGGACCGGTTCCCCGCCTTGACAGCGCGATGGGGGCTCCCAGCCGGCTCCCCTTCCTGGCGGCTCCGAGCGCGACCACGCTCGCTGGCTCCGCTCCCGGCCAGTCTAGACCACCAGCCATGAAACTTCCCGGCCCCAGCCGCTGTGCGGGCGGCGTGGAACCGCACGTCAGCTTCCAGGGTCTCGGTTGCGGGCGCCCCGAGTCGCCCCGAGACCTACGCGCAGGGAGAGCCGGGGGTGGTGCCTTACGCTCTGCTTCCCTCCCAGGGCGCTTCCACGGGAAGAGGGGACTATTATTCGACAGAGATGGACACCGAGGCCTAGGAACGACGTGTCACCCTTGCGAGTCAGCCAAGGAGGTGAAACTGGACGCCTGGGCTGCACGGTCCCCGATTCTGTGCACTCTCCATTGCATTTACACTTTCCCCTCCCCGCACCCCACCGCAAAAAGTGCGCTGCAGTTTCCATCCTTCATCTGCAGCCCCACTGGCAAGTGAGCTGTGGGAACGGAGCCCAGCCCGGGAGGCCCCTGGCCGGCTGAGGCCTCAGTAACCGCGGCCTCGGCGCCCTGCCACCCTCACACCGCCAGGGCCTGGCGAGCAGGGCGACCCGAACTTGCGGCTGGTGGGCTTCACCCTCCACGTCCTCCCACTCGGACTAAAATGGATGGAACGGTAAACTCTGCCAGGGCTCCTTCCCTTCGGGGAGTGGCGGGACTGGTGAGAGGGCGTCTGTGCCCCAGGGTGGTCTCGCCCTGCCTACCCAAGCCCACCCCTCCCAAGCCCAGCCAGCCTACCTCACCCCCCACCCCGCCCCACAGTGTCTGCACCTTGAATCTAGGATTCCGGGCAGGGCCCCGTCTCTGAGCGCCCAGGAGGTTACTTCCCCGGTGGGACAGTCTGGAAATGGCATGAATCAACTCTCCCGTCCCCTGCGAGCACTCTCAAGAATCAGGGACCAGGGCCACAGGAACCCTGCCATCGTAGTCCCCTTTACCCGGGCGGGGCCCAAATGAGGGTCCTAAATGAGGAGAGGGCGTAACTTGTGGGGCAAGCTGGGTGCGTGTTGAGAACTGGTGGAAAGGTCAGGAGCTCGCTGCTGCCCACCCGAGGGGCTCCGATTCTCAGCCTGGGTGGCCCCGGACCCTCGCTGCTGTCCCCACACTCCACCTGTTGCGCAGTTCTTAGCCCATCTCCGATCACCCTGCCCCAGCTTCCACCTCCACAACCTCAGAAAGTGACAGGTTTTTATTATTATTATTATTATTATTATTAAAAACAAAAGTCACGGATACAAGGTGGTCTCCATCTCGTGAGTCGTCGCCCTTTTTAAAGTGCTGTTACATCAAGAGGTTATAACAAATAATAGACAAAGCAAAATCCAAAAGGGACTGCAAAACGGGATAGGAAGTAGGCCCAGGAGAAGGAAGCAAAATAACCTACAGAATAAATAAATTAAACTCAACGCTGAACCAGGAGACTCACAGTACACTTATATCCATTGCACATAGCCACTTTGTCATTAGGAACAAGTTTCGGAAGTGGACGGGATGGGGAACGCGGGGCCAGCGCCAGCGAAGTTGCTACATTGTAATCACAATTGGGTGTCCGAGACTGTACAGGGGCGGAGAGAAGCCGCCCTCTTCCCTTTATTATCCCCTTCTGTTCAGTTAACCCCAGAGGTCCAGTGCCCGGGGGTTCAACCGCGGGGCGAGTAGTATTTACACTTGGAAACGGAGCCGGGGCCCTGGGCCGAGGCGCCTGCAGTGGGCGGTCCTGGCCCAGGACCCCGGAGGAGGGCGGGCGGGAGGCTGTATTTACATCGGTCCGATCCCAATGGCTTGTTCCTCGCTCTCGGCCGCCTCGGCCGCGGGTATTTACAAGAAGAGAGCAGCATGGCTTGAGGGCGCGTGGGCGCGGCCGGGCCGGCCCTAGGGCAGCAACGGGGGCTTGAAGGAGCAGTTGCCTGTGCAGTGGCGGGGAGTCAGCATCTTGCAGGAGAAGTGGTGCAGGGCGTCGTGGGCTTCTGGAGAGACAGTCAGGCAGGCCGTGTGGGTGCCTCACCTGCCTGGCTGTCGGGGTGGGGCCCACCCGGGGCCCACCCGTCCCTCTCCTCTGCCCGCCCGGCTCTCGCCCACCCTCTTCTGACTTAGGGGTTTTCAAGGGAGCAGATCAGAAGAAGACCGGAGGGTAGGAGAGAGATCCCGATGATTCAAAACCACTGCTCTGGTTCAATAGCCCCGTTTTACAGAAGAGGAAACTGAGGCACAGAAAGAGAAAGGTCCATCTGCCCAAAGCCAGATTTGGATCTGAGGGCAGATTTTCTAATGCCCAGAGCCCAAGGGGCTCTTTCTCCGTATCCCACCGGTTCTGAACTCATTTCCGCATTAAAAGCAAATCCTGTTTTCCTCGTTTCCGCTTCTGATCCATGTAGACTGGGATCATGTAGACTTTCCCCTCTCTCTATACCTGCCATCCATCCATCCATCCACCCATCCACCCATCCATCCATCCATCCACCCATCCACTCATCCATCCATCCACCCATTCGATCGTTCGTTCATTCTCTGGCACAGCCAGCGCCTGGCACCCCTCCTATTTCTGTTCCTAGGCTTCGCACCTTTCAACTTCTGTTGGATGGCATAGCGCGCCTTCCGCTCTTGGTCGAGCTCGTTACACAGCGTGTCTGGAAGACAGGGGGAAGGGCGGGTGATGAAATGAGCCCACCCTCTGGCCGGCAGGCGGAGTCACAGCCCCAGCTTCACCCTCTTCCCAGCTCTCAGCCCTTCGCAAACACAAGTCCGGGGGACCGAGGGAGGGGGCATCAGCGTTCCAAACTGCAGCCTGGTGGAGGGAGGAAATGGCCTGGGATGGTGCTTCAAGGCAGACGGATCTAACCAAAATTAAAGCAAACTTAGGCATTACTTCCCAGGTAATTTTACGCCTCGATTTTTAATTTAGAAACCATGAAAATTGCCGCGATAAGAAGTTCAATCACTCCATGTAATGATGCCTGCAAGCCGTTTGCTGGGCTCGCTTGCCATTCTGAGGCTAATCAGAGTATACAAAGGATATTAAATAAGAAAAATAATTGTTAAATTACCTTCAATTTAAATCCAAATGACTGAGCCAACATTGCGGCTCCTGCCAGAGGAGAGGCAGTTACGGCCCGTGCACGCGCTCACCTGACTCCCGTCTTACCTCTGACAATTTGCAGCTGTTGCACCATTTCTTCTCGATAAGCCAATTCCCTCTTCATTTGATCCTGAAAATTATCTGTGCAAATTGATTAAGTGGGAGCTGTTAAGCATGGCCCCCTCCCTGGGCCCCGTTTCCCCACTCCCTATCCCCATTCCCACCCCCTCAGGCTTTGGCCTGGCTGGAAACTCCAGGAAAAGAGGGCTCCGCGGCTTTCGCAGGGCGCGCTGGGAAAGCTGCTTGCACTGGGGTCCCGGAGCCAGGCCCGCAAGCGGGAAGAAGGTTCTGGCCATGAGGGGTGGCGCGAGGTGCGTAGGGATGCGGGTACCTTTGAGGCTCTGAAATTCTCGCTCCAGCTTCTTGCGGAGCTCCATCTGCTCCAGGAGCAGCTTTTGCAATTCGTCTATAAAGGGGCGAGAGGGGGCGGTGAAGGAGGAGGAGGGGATGTGCAGAACTCTGGAGGACCAGAGGCATGCAAGTCCTGGCCAGGCCAACAGTCCTGAGATGGTAGTGTGTGTGTGTGTGTGTGTGTGTGTGTGTGTGTGTGTGTGTGTGTGAGAGAGAGAGAGAGGGGGGGGGCGTAGGTAGAGGCCCTCGGAACTCAGTTTACCCATTTGCTTCCACAGGATTTGGATGAGAAAAAGGGGCTAGGAGATAGATTGCCTGGGAGAATCAAATCAGAATGGTAGAATGCATTTTCCATTTTTAGGTCCTGGCTCAATGCACTAAGCAGAGTGGCATCTGCTTTGGGTTGTTCCTAACTCCCTAATCTTAGAGGCTAGTCAAGGAGGACTCGATTTATCCCTTCAAAAGTCAGATCTAATCCCTCCCTTCAATAATACAGTGGAGGGAGAATCTGGTCAAAGCCTTGGACCCTGGCCCTGGAAAAATACATATACTCACAACAGTTTGTTTACAATTTCAAGAGGTCCCCAGACCCCAAACCCATGCTAAGAACACTCATATAAAGCACCAATGATTTTTGAAGGTAATTGCATATCCTGGAAAATCTGAAACTATGCAGAGTGAAAGACCACCAAAGCTTTTCTTTCTCCCCACAACAATTTCCAAGCTCATGCCTGGCCTGGTTTGGAGACAGAGGAGAAAGCAGGTGTGGAGAACTCTGCTCATGCCCTCAATAACCAGCTCCAGAGAAATGGCAGGGGGCTGCCCTCCCCGTGGAGCTACTGGCATCTGGGTCCTCCCCAGGAGAAGAGGCTCTCTGAGAGATCCTTCCCTAACAGGTGCTCAACAACACGAAAATGGAAGATAAAGGAGCAAAGTGGGGTTACAGGTTCCCTTTTTTGTGCCTGAAGTCACACTTTCCTTTGTAGGCTGAGCAACAACCCCAGGATCCTAATCTGCAAACAAGCTCCATCCTCACCCCCATTTAGGGTGGGGTGAGTGGTTATGCATTAATTCCAGAGAAAAAGTTAACCTCTTGGACATTCCTAAAGTAAACGCCTCGTAGGAATCTTACTATTCAGAAAGTCGTGTTTCCAGTGAGTTTGGAAGACCCAGGTTGTCCTATCTGATTCCCCATGTGCATCTAGTTCCGAGGGTCTTGACTAATTTCGCTTTCTCACTGGGCTGTTCAGACAGACCTGGTCTTAGAAACTCAAACTTCCAATGAACTTCTGGGGATTTGTTTCCTTCTAGTCACCCCTACTCACATACACACACCTCTGTGCCAACACAATGTGTTCAGGGGGTTAGCCTTTCCACTCACTGAAAATCGATTTCCCAAGAGCCCTGTCTTCTCACACACACTCCTACAGGAATAACACCCCTCTACAAGAGGGGCCCATCTCCTACAAGCACAGGGTAGCCCCATTTCACAGATTTAACCTCACCTCTGGCCAGGTTCTCGATATCTTTCTCCACTAGTTGAGTTGCTGTCACATCCAGGGTGAGCCCATCTTCACCTGGGATACAAGGGCAGGTAAGAGGGGGTTCTGTCCTTGGAGAGGCCTTGGGGGAGGACGGATGAGCTTCCTGGGGACTATGTTAAGGCAGGAACCTACTTCAGACCCTCTGCCACTACGAGAGACAGTTACAGGAATCTAGCACTACCCATTTTCCAAGCTATCATTTTAGGGATGGATGCACTATAGGAAATCCAGGAAGATAGGCTGTCTTAGGACAGGAAGTGCCCTTTGACCTGCTTTATACAGGTAACGGTTCCCCTCATTTCCTTCTAAAACGCCCTCTTCTCTTATGTGAAAGCGCCCCAAATCTAGCAAGGAGGTAAGCAACTCAAACTTGTCCTGCACCTTGCCCGCGCTATTTAAATATTTATCTACCAGCCGCGGAAGGGGATACACAGCAGCTTACGCTTGATTGAAAGCCTTCCTCAGAAGCCAAAGCTGGTGGGAATCTAGACCACCAGGGCCCCCACTCCCGACTGGGGGTGGTGCGCGAGGATCCTAGGGCTCACCTCGGTCTGTATTTGCAGGACTTGGCTGGGAGATACTCCTTTGGTCTGGATAGGATTTCCTCGTTTCCAAATCGTCGGCGGTCGAGTGATTGTCTTCCTTATCTGGCTCTTAAGGCAATAAACCGAGTTTCAAAGAGAGGCAAAGAAACCGTGACCCGGATACGGCCAGAGCTGCCGCAGTCCGGGCGCTCGAGCCCTAATTAAAAGCTCCGTGGCCGCCGCTGTTTCCTGCTGTGCGCTTGGGCTCGCACCCTCAGGCTTTCCGCTCGGCATTCCCTCCCCCGCGCGCAGTTTGCTCTTCTCGGGCTCCACGCCCCTTCCCCAGCCCCTTGGAAGAGAGCAATACGAGCAGCCGAGGCCACCAGGGACAAGCGACCTACATCGCACGCAGATACTGGGGCACCGCGAGCGCGTGTGGCTGCGGGTCCCTCTGCGCCACTCCCGCGGAGAACGCGGCCCAGGCAGTGACCGCGGGGTGGAGGCGGCGAGGGAAACATGATCCTAGGCTCGGCAAGTCTGGATTTCCTCAGCCTCCAGCCCCTCATCTGCGAGCCACGAGGTCCCTCGCGCACGTGCAGGGCTCCCCCACCCCCATCAGCTCTGGGCTACAGCTACCAGCGCGCTGCAGGGGGACCCAAGTGCGCAGCCAAGTGCCCCCACCGTTCGCGGGACCGGGCCTGACCACGGGGGTACCTCACGGTCGAAAACACTTGCTTTATAAATGAAAGCACTTGACAGGGGCTCCAGTCGTGATTTTAAAAAAGGTTTTAACCCAGTGTTCGAGGTGTACGTGAGCATGTTTCTGTGCTGGAGAGGGAGGTTTGTTGTTAGGTAACCAAACGATGAAGTTGCTGAAAGTTCTCGCTTAGCTTCCTTTTTCTTTCATTGTCTTTCTTTCCCTCTTGTTCTGTCGCTTTCCCTGCCTGTCTCCATTTGACTTTCCTCTCAGACCTCTCCTGGCCCGGCCCTCTGTCGGCCCTCTGCCTGCTGTCCGTCCCCACATCACATTGGCCAGAGACCTTCTCGGAAGGGCTGGGGGCGTTACCGTGGGCCTCAGGGGTGCAGAGGTAGGAGGCCGTGGGCCCCAACGCCGCAGCGGCGCTCTTCACGTGCTCGTCCCGGTCGGGCGCGTACACCTGCGTCGGCCGAGAAATGACAGGCGGTTAGAGAGGGGGCGTTTGGCGGCGTCTGGGAGCTGCCTAGCCCCGCGCCACGGTTGGGAGGGAACGCGGAAGGGGTGGCGGAGGCTGGCCAAGCGGGTGGGACTGGAGCGCCCCGGGTGGCGGTGACGGACACCGCACAGCCTCGCGCCCTTGGGGGTCGCATCACTGTTGGTAGATTCAGGATAATTATTAGCACCTTCGAGAAAATTATCCGACACACAAAGCGGTTCCGAAAACAAGAGCCGTTCAAAGCTGCCCCCTCTTTCTTCGCCTGCCTCCTTTTCGACATCTTGCCTCCCTCCCGCGCCCGGTCCCAGGCATAAATGACGCCTTTTGCATCTGGCTAACGATTCGTGTTTTAATGGACCGAATGGAGAGGTACAAGTGTGCGCACCCACTTTCAAATGGCCAACAATTCCGCTTAGCTTCACCCACCCACCCCGTCCGCGAGCAGCGTCTGGACAGAGTCACACCACAAACCCTGTAGTTTTCAAGGCGGGAATTTGAAGAGATCCAGACAGCTACGAGTTGAGACGGAAGATTCCGGGGCCGGCTTTCGGGAGAGGCGCCCTCTCCATACCGGCAGCTCTTCCTCGGGGCTCCGATCCCCACTCGGACGGGGGTGCTATGGGCCCGGCCTCACCAGCGCTATTCTCTGGCTCTGGGTCCCTCTCCTCCGCTTTCTTTCTCCAGACCCCTTTTATTTGTCATTTTCTGCTTCTGTGTGACCAGCGGTCCCTACCTGTCTCCCCCTCACCCCCATCAATGAAAACACAGCATGAGCGTTTCTCAGGCCCGCCTCCCGCCCCCATCTTCCGAAACTCTCAGCTGAGGGTTCCCGTACGGGGCTCCTGAAGCCGGGCACACGCGGAACAGCGAGGCCTGCTGCTCGAACGCTCGCTCGGAACGAAACTCCCGTCCCCCACCCGGCCGAGGCTGGCCGCGCATCCCCGCGGGGCCGAGGGGTCAGCAGGGAGGCCCGACCCGCGGGGCTCGCGCTGGGCTCACCTTGGCCGGCGCGGGGCCCCCCAGCGGCCCGCAAGGCTCTCGCAGCTCGTATCCGCCGCTCGGCGGGCTCCGCTCCGGTCTCCGCACCGCGTCGTCCACCGCCAGGTCTCCAAACACGGACCGGCTGGCTGGGGGCGGCCCCGGGCGGCGCCGGAGGCGAGGGCTGCCGCCTTCCGGAGAGTCCGTGCGGCCGTCGGGGCCCGAGGAGGCTGTAGACGGGGGCCCGGGGGCGCGGTCGCCCTCTGGGCCGCCTCCTGTGCCGGGCGCCCCGGGGCCGCCGGGCTCGGGCTCGTCCGCTGGGCCCTCCTCGTCGGGGAACCGGTTGGACTCCACGTCCACCTCGGGCTCATCCGCCGTGTCGACGTCGGGCGAGGCGGAGTGGTAGCTGGAGCTGCCCTCGCTCAGAAAGTCCGGGCTCACGTAGCCGCCGCCGGAGCCCGCCCCCGGCCCCGCGCCGTAGGCGTCGCGGGTGCTGCCATAGAGCTTGGCGATGCTCTCCGTGTCCTTGACCACAGGCCGGAAGGCCGATATGTACGAGCCTTTGCGGGCGGGCGGCGGCGGCGGCGGGGGCAGCGGGGCCAGCGGCGGCGGCAGCGCCTCGTCCGCGCCGTCCTCGTCCAGCGGCCCGCGGGACAGAGCGCTCGGGCAGCGCTCCTCGGCTCCCAGGCCGCCCTCCTTGGCCGTCTCCGCACCGTCCAGGGGCTCGGGGCCGCCGCCGCCCGCCGCCGCCGCCGCTGCCGCCGCCGCCGCAGCCACAGCCGCCGCCACGGCCTTGGCCTGGCTCTGCGCAGCCGGGTAGGGCGGCACCGGGAGGCTGCCCGCCGCCGGCCAGAACATGGGGAACGTCGGGTACACGGTGGCCGCGGCGGCGGCTGCGGCCACGGCGGCAGCGTCCTTGGCTGCTCCGGAGGACTGGTGACCCCAGAACATGGCGCCGCCACCGGGGCCCGCCCCAGCCCCCGGGGGCAGGTGGCCGGCTCCTGGGCCTCCCGCGCCTCCGCCCGCGCCCGCGCCCGCGCCGCTCCCGGCGCCTGGGCCGCCCTTGGGTTCGCCAGCCCCCAGCACCGGGTCGTCCTTTTTGGGGCAGAGGCCGAAGGCCGTGGGAAAGCCGTAGGGGTGAGGGAAAAGCGGCGGGGGCAGCTTCTGCAAGAGGCCGAAGCCCTTGCTGGGCACCGGGATCACCGGGTAGCTACGTACGCCCGCGCCTCCGCCAGGCCCTCCAGGCCCCGCCGGGCCGCCCGCTCCCGCGGCCAGACCGAGTCCCCGCTGCGGGTGGGGAGGCGGCGGCCCAGGAGGCCCGGTGGCCTCATCTTCGCCACAACGGAGGCTTTTGTGGGGCGGCGGGCCCGGAGCCATCTCCGCACCGCACCCGGGGCCACCCCCGCCGCCGCCGCCGCCAGCTCCACCTTTCACTTGCCCGCCCGACCCTCCATTAGCACCGCCGCCGCTGCCTCCTTGCAGCGAGAAGGTCCGCTTCCGAGTGCCGCCATTGAACATGGCCTTGACGTCCTCCCAAGCGTGGCTCAGTTCGTCCGTGGCCGACTTGTCACTGAGTTTAAGGTGACGACGCCACGAGTTGAAGTTGGCGGCGTCGGGCTGAGTATACTTGGCGTCGGGTGTGCGGTGCGAGTGGAAAATGAACTTGTTAGGCGAGAAGTACATGCTGCAGTAGCCGCACTTGATGCACTTGGCACGCGAGCTGTTGTAGCGCGCGGGGATGAAGCTGCCGCGCGAGCCCCACGCGCACTCGTGCACCACATCGAAGGCGAAGTTCTCGGGCAGCTTGGGCGGCTTGTGCTCGCCCAGGAACGACTTGCACAGGCGCTCGGCCTCGCGCTTCGTGATCATGCCGCAGCGGCGCGAGGAGATGGGCATGGCCCCGGCGCGACGCAGGATCTCCAACTGCACCGGCGTGCACTGCACACACGTGATGCCCAGGGCCACGCGGCGGTTGTGGATCTCATTGTAGCTGTAGTTCTTGAGGAGGGTGTTGGAGATCTGCGCCAGACACAGGCGCTCCTGGCCGTCGATGACCAGAGACACGATAGGCACCCCGTACAGCGACGTCTCGCCCACCTGGTTGGGTTTGAGAGCGCTGGAGCCCGAGTAGGGCTGCAGCTCCTGCTTCGAGTTGGGCGAGGAGGTGTTCTCGCGCCCCGGCCCCAGCTGAGTGGTGAGAGCCTCCATGCCGCCGCTCCTGCGAAACAGAGAAAGCAGAGAGCAGATGAGCCATTTTCAGCGCCGCCGCGGCTCGGGCCCGCCCAGCGGGGCGCGCCGAGTCGGGCGCGCGGGGGAATCTTGGCAATGGGGAGTCCAAGCTCATTCGCCCCCTAGACGGGCGCCTTTTGTTATTCAGACGCGTGCTGGCGCCGGAACAAAAGCCCCCAGGGTCTGGAGGAGCAGAAGGGGTAATCGAGACCTCAGGAATGCCCAGGCAGCTAAGAAAGCAATCCTGTTTTCGGAATGGGGAAGAAGTGGAGCCCAGAGACGGAGAGTGACTTGCCCAAGGCCACACAGCAAAGACATTGCTGAACCCCGGCTTCTGGGCGCCGAGATCCGTGCGCCTTCCGACACCCTCTCAGCCTGCCCTACCGGCCCAGGTCCTCAAGCCCGGACTTCGGGGACCGGCCGCCCCTCAGCTCAGTGTTGCGTGCACGCGGGAGGGAGGGGGTAACGCGAAGGGGGTTGGGGGAGGGGCGGTCACTGCCCAGCTACAGACAGCAGGGGGCGGGAGGGGGGGGAGGAGGGTCTCCGGGCTGTGTGCGAGAGGGAGCGAGTCTGAAGCAACCGCTGTTCACGGTGCTGAACCCGGCTCCCTCCGAAGCACGCCGTGCGCGCCCAGCCCCAGGGCGGCCCCCAGGTCAGCAGCTCCGTGCCAAGCCGGCTCCCCGGGATAACAACGCTGGTTTCTACAAACGCGAGATTCTCCTCTCACGTCCAGAGCACCGCGTTCGTTAGTTAGAAAGATTTCAGCTGGGAATAGAAATCGTTTTCTCTCCAGCCATCAGTGGGACCAGGGTCACGCAGTTTCTAACCACATTTTCTGCATTTTTAGCTGCGTTCTAGACCAAAGCTGGTTTCCATCCGGGTCAGCGCGTGAGACTAAGAGGTTCTAAAGGAAGTTTCTTAGAAGCCACTTTTATCCTTCGCTTTTAACTGCCCACTCCCTAAGTTTTCCTCTTTCAGATACACCGATTTCCCAGGCCAAGGGCAGTCTCTCTAGTCTCTGGGCTTCTTCTTTTTTGGGAGGCGAGGGCCGTCTCCTTTCTGAGTATCATTCGTGCTGGGCTCTCCCGGCTCTTATAGGCTGAGGGGAATCCTGGCCAGTCTCCGGAGCCACTACAAGGTTTCAGGTCAAAAGTTGCTGCGTGGTCCATGCTTTGCTCGCTGACTGAGGAAGGGAGGCAGTTGGGCCCTCGGACCTCAGCAGTGGGAGGACGGGGGAACTGGTGTTTGGAGCTCTCTAGGTGGCCAGGGCCGGCCACGTGTCCTCAGACACCGAAGGCTCCCACCCGACCCACTGCTGCAGGTGTTCCTGCGGCCCAAGCAACCCAACACTGAGGGCCCCTCCTCTAACTCGGTAGAAAAAACAAACCCATTTTCACAGGGGCAGCTTCAGCCGGACAGAGGATCCGAGTTCAAAAGACTTCATTCATCAAGAAGACTGGGACCTTCTGTCTCCTTCCCTCTCGGTCTTGGCGCCCCTCCTCTGTCGATTTTATCCTCCTTAAGCTGTCTCTCTCTCTCCCAGCTCCCTCCTCTTTCTCCCATCTGTCTTCAGACCTTCTTCTAGTATCAAGCTAATTATCTGTTATCTGCCTATTTCATCTGTATCTCTGTGGATCGAATGGAAACAAGTTGACCCTCCTTTGGCGTTGAAGTCCCTTGTAACATTTAAAGAGGAAAAAACACAGTCCTAACTCCCCAGCAAGACAAGCCCCGCACCCCCCCCCCCCGGGTTCTCAGGCAGGCTGGGGAAGCGGCCGGGGGTGGGATGGGGTGGAGAGCGCCAACGCTCTGGGAAATGACGCTATCTTCTCGGTTCCCCCAAATCGGTGTGTCCTGCCCGCATCCAGTGAAGGGGCCGCTCCGATCCGAGCTCGTCTTCTCCGAGCTGAGGGTATGTGGTCCCTGCGAGGATTTTCCTAATGGGAGGAGGGGTCCCCGGGCCCTAGGGCCAGGAGAAGGGGGACCCTAAGAAAGGAACCGAATTTCGAGGGCCAGAACAGAAAGCCCGGGCAAAGGGCTGTACTCAGCGACAGGGAGCCGAGGCTGAGGCGGCGCGGGGAGCCTTCGCCAGCTCCCGGGGCTCGAGAGGTGAGCTGGGAGAGGAGGGGAAGCGGCGGGAGTGAGGCGATAGTCTTTAGGTGTCATAATAAAAACAGCCACAAATCGGAACTAAACGAAAGAAGCTCTAGAAGCAGGGTGTGGGGCGAGGGCGACCGGACGCGGATACTCACGGTGCGGCGGCGGCGGCTGGAGCCGGGCGAGCGGTGAGCGGAGGTGCGCGGCGCAGTCCAGGATCCGCCGGGCTCTCCGGGTGACGGCACGGCCCCTCCCCGCGCGCGCGCACAGCCGCGCTCCCGGACTCCACGCGCTCACACCCGCGGCCCCGCCAGCCCCTCCCGCGCAGCGCCGGCTCTTAGCAGGTGCGGGGCGCCAGGGCCCTGGGCGCGGGGCCGTGTGCCCTGCGCTGCTGTCCCTGAGGCCCCGGGAGGGCCCGGAGCGGAGGCCGAAGCTTGGAGTTCATGGTGTGGCGACGGACCCGGCGCGGTCACAACCCGAGTGGCGAGGCCGGCGCGGGGCCGACACTCCTGACAGCTGCTAGCCGGGGCGCCACACCCACCGCCCGCACAGTCACTAGCGCCCTCCCGGGGTCCGCCAGCCCGCGGGCCACGCGCGCGCCTGCCTCCTCTCCGCAGCCCTTGGCCCGCGCGCCCCAGGTAAGCGGTCGCACACCTGCGCCCTGCGCCCGGCACCTGCGGCCCGCGCTCGCCAAAGGGGCAAGGACAGAGGAAGGGCCCGGGGCCGCAAAGTTAGCCCTCAAGAACGGAGTGGAGAGGTGTCCCCCTCCTAGGGGCCAGGATCGGTCCAAGCCAAGGCCGGGCGTCGGGCTAAGAATAGCTCAGACAGAGGGGTCGCAGGGAGGGGTACCGCGCTTTCGGGGCAGGGCTGGGGAGTCCGAGAGTGGCCCTGGACAGCCAGTGGAACTACCAGCGACCGGGCAGAGCCCACGGGGGTGGGGGGACGAGGGGTGGCCGCTGTGAAGAGGCAGAGCCCATTCCCCCGCCGTTTCTGAGTGGGATTGGAGGTCTCGGGGCGGCCCCAGCCCGGTCCTGCCTCTTTCATTGAGCGTTAGACTCGGGAACTGGGCCTTTTTTGGGGGGCGGGGGAGGCCCCTTGGGCAGGTGCCAACGCCTCGCCGGGAGACCGCTCGCTAGTTGACTGCTAGACTGCTCCCTAGCTCTCCTGCTGGCCCAGTTTCCCTGGGGTGGGGGGCTAGCTCTCTGACGCTGCACACGCCCCTTGGCGTCTTCTCTCTTCCCACAACTTCACTTCTCTCCCGCTTCTCTGTGCCTGCCGGTTTCTGCCTTCCTTCTTTCCGCCCACAACCCCACTGGGTTCCCATGTTCGTTCTCCCCCTCTTAATCTTGGTCTCTGCTTCATTTGAGTTACCAGTCGCACTCCCTTCCTCTTTGCCCACCGGGCACCCCCTTTTCCTCCCCTCCCCCAAGTGGTATTAAGTGTCCTTAATGGACACGTTAATTAAACTGTAATTAATCATAATGTCCAGCCCAAGTTTGAACAATTACCCTAATCAAACAGAAGTTAATAATGGCAAGGATGGCCTGGGGCACGGCGGGCCCCCCGGGCAGGGGGCGCAGCGGCCACCGCGGTGACTGACTTCGGCAGCAGCGGCGAGCGTGGCCCGCCCTCGGCGCCCTTGGAATCCGGGCGGCGCCATAAATCTTCTCCGGCCAGCAGCGCCAGGTCGCCCGCCCCGTTCTCTTTCTCCCTTCGGATTACAGGCCCTTTCTCCTTCTTCTGCGTCCCAACTCCTCTGGGGTTAGTCTCCCCTTCTTCACTTCTCCACTCGTGTTGTTCCCGTCTCCCCTGTCTGGAGGGACCCTGGGAGAAGCCTCTGGGGGTGCGAGCGGACCCTTCAGGCTTAGTCCTCGGGTAGAGGGGGCGGCCGGGCCCAGCCTGAGGACTCATTTGCCACTTCCTTCTCCCCTTGGCTAACGAGTCTCAGAAAACTATCCTCAAGTTTGTTTTTTTTTTAACTTAAAAACAAATTTTTTTTAACTACCCTCAACTTTGAGGGTTGTTATCTCTGCGGAGTTCTTGCTCTTTCGCCTCCTTCGGTTTTCGTCTTTCTCTCTTTTGAATCTCTTTGCCTTTCTTTCTTTTCTCCCAGAGTTTGCTCGGCCTTTTTCTCTCTCTGCCTCCGGCCCCACCGTCTTTCCTAGGCTGTGCCTCCGCCCCTCTCTAACTCTGCCTTTCTTACCCTCTTCTTTCCGAGAAAAACAGAAACCTCTTTTCCCTCCCAGTGCGAGAGCCGCCCCCAGCTTCCACCTGCTCATCCCCGCTCCCTCGGTCGTCCTCCCCCACCCCATAATTACAATCCCGTTCGGTAATTATTTCTAGCCTCTTAATGATTTTTTAAAAGGCATCTCAGAAACTAGTGTGGTGGTTGACAATGATCACAGAGCCAGGACGCCCCCGGGGTGGTGGGGGTTTAAGAGGATGGGCAGGGTCCCCCCCGCCCCGGCAGAATCTGCCAGTCCTGCCTCTATTGTACTGTGAAGGCCAACAACGACCCCAGGGCCGGCCTCTGGGGCGTTCCCAGCAGCCAGTCCGCGGGGCGCCGGGGACTTCTCGGACAAAAGATCCCTTTCCGGGTTACTGCCCTAGGCGCGCACAGGATCCCCCTCGCGTCTCCGTTCAGCACCACGCTGCGGACAGCTCCCCACGTCCGCCTCCGGCTTCGCGGACGCGCCCAACGCGCGCACCCAGGTCTGGAGAAAGACTGCAGGCGCACGGAGGCGCCACCGCTCGCTGGAGGGGTCGTGGTCTCCAGGGAGCAGGTCTTGGGGGTCGAGCCTGGGCTTTGCTCTTGACTAGCGTCCAGTTGGTTAAGTATTAGCGCGAACCTCATTTGCAAAGCTGGTTCTCACAATGACCCTGGCAGTAAGTAGAGATCATTTATTCCCATTGTACAGGCAGGAACTGAGGGCCCGGCATTGGAAGCCAACCCAGGTTCCTCGGCCAATAAGGAACTCAGGCTCATGTCCCAGACCTTTGCACGCTGCCGGCAGGCGCTCATTTAGGGAAGGGAAGGAGGATAAGGAGCTTTTATTATTACCACGAAGGAAACGGGCCTATCCAGGTCTTTTGCTTGGGTTCAGGCAGCCACTGCCCGGCAGCACTGGGACTTGAACTCGGGCTCAGAAGTGGCAGGGCGGGACTCTTCTTCCCCAGAGGGGGTTCCGGGTCCTTCCGCCCTGACCAGAGCCTGGGGAGCCTGCGGGAGTCGGGGCCCTTGGCCTTCCTACCTCGCATTAGTTCGGATTCTTTCTGTTTTACCCACTGCCAGTGGCACTAGGGTCGGAGGGTCGGAGGGTCGGAGGGTCGGAGGGCCGGACTCCGGATCACGCGCTGCCCCCACCCCAGCGAGGACCGCGCTGCCTCCGCGTCCCCGGCGTCACGTCCACGCTGCCGGGCGTCCCGCGCCCATTCCGGCTTGGGCTGGGGCTGGGTGGCCGCGCCTCCTCCGCAAGCACATATCTTTTACCAGTTGAATTAACGGCAGTTTTCGTCAGTTAATTAGGTTTAATTTACATAATTAGTACAGTATAAAGAGGATTGGGGATAATCATGGGGTACGTAGCGCTTACTGTGTAAACACGTATTCTGAATTAAAAATCAGATGTAATTAAGGCGCGCAGGCCCTGTTTAGGCAGGGTTTTAATTGTAATGAATTTCTAATTAACACTCAATGATTGCCAAATGCAAAGGGCTGTAAAATTTTCTTGTAGTTTTGCTAATTTATTGTTTACTTAATATCTGGATATTAATCCGACGGCCAGATAGACCCGAGGCCCGCGCAGCGGCCCGGCTCAGGCAAGCGCAGGCAGCTGGATGAGGCCTGCAGGGCTGTCCGAGAGCAGAGGTGAGTATGCTTCACGGTGCTCAGAGCTTTGGGCCCACCTCACTCCGGGTGCCAAGGGGAAGACTGAGGCCCAGAGAGGCCGGGAACCAGCCGGAGGCTGCGCTCTCCGGATTCCAGCTGCCTAGAAAGTCTCCTCGGGGTCAGAGGCCAGGCCAGTGCTCCTCCCAGCGGAGGACTCAGAGTTCCTCGGACATCAAAAGGAGCGAGACAGGTCTCCGTCCAGATCCAGTTCTTCTACTGACCACTTGGTTCTTAACCTGGCCTCAATACCTGCGTCTGTAGGATGGACACGCTAATTGGCACTTAGTGGAAGTGAAACTGACTTTCAAGTCAGCACAAAAGAGGCCCAAGAACACTGCAGATGAGTATCTTTCTTCTGGAGCCCTGAGAGGGGAGGCCTGGCTGAGAGGAGGTCTCTTAAGCTTGGTGTGTGTGTGTGGTGGTGGTGGTGAGGAGGTAGAGCCAGGGGCCTTGGGTAGTGGTTTGAAGGTCATGAGGACTGGCTCTGCCCACCCTGGGGCTCTTTCTGTACTTGGGGAATGCAAGTTAAGCTGAAAAGGACTGAGGAGGGAGCTCAGGACCAGACTTTTTTTTTTGCCCGAACCAGACATAGAAGCCCCCAAGACCTGAGCATTTGGGAACCAGGGTAAGTAGCTCATCTGCCTCCCCCAAGTCTCTAGTTTGGGGTCTACCCATATTTCAGCCATATCTTCCCATACCTCACCCGTCCACCCAAGAGCTCCCCTCCTGTCATCCCCAGCTTAGCCACATTCTCTTTCCAAGTCAGCACAGAAGACACTCTGTGGGCACCTTAAAATTTCCAACCAACTCAGGAAAACACATCAAGAAGATTCAATGGCATCTAGAAGCTTGTGCCCCACAGAGCGGACTCTTCTCTCTTCAGTGCCTGCCTCTCAGAAGCTGCAGAGGTGCCCCTGGACGCTGCCCAAGGCCTCCTCTGAGCCCGCCTGAGGGTCTGCACCCCTCATCCTCTCTGTCTCATGCTGTTTTTTCATTATTGGATTGCTCACTGGTTAATATTTCCTGATTAGTTATTTGTTTTGGAGTGTTTTCTGTCTCTCTCACTGGGATGTTTTGTTAGCTGATGATATATTCCTGTGGCCCAGAACAAGGCCTACTTAGCACACAATAGGTACTCAACATGGTTGTTGAATGAATGAGTGAACAGCATTTAAGTGTAAGGGTTGTGAGTCCCAGTCCAGATCTCAGCTGACTTACTGGCCATAGTGATTGAATGATGCCCTTGGTATCTAGTGACCAATCTAGTTCTTCCAGAGTAGAAGGTTCCTTGTTCCCTGGTGATGACTAGGGGGTCTTGGGATTCCCACCTTTCACACAGATTCAGGCAAGGCTCCTCAGGCAGAGACCTGAAGGCTGGTTCTATTAAGAGGTGGGCATGGGTGCTGGTGGGTCAGTGCGGAGGTCGGGGGGGCAGCCGGAAGGCTTGCTGAGCAGTCCCTGGTTGCAAGGGCTTCCTTCCCAGGACCTCCTCCTCCAGCCAGCAACATGGGGAAGGGCTGGAAAGAGAACAGACTCTGGAGCCAGCAAGACCTGGGTTCATGCAAATCCCAGTTCTGCTTCTTTTGAGTCTCCAAACCTGCATCTGTAAGGTACTCTTATAGGTCTTATTAGGGATGTCATAATGACTAAATAAGGTGCTAAGTGTACATCACATAGCTAGGCCTGGGACTAGAGTGAGGTGCCAAAGGTGCAAAATGTAAGGAGGCATTCACTCTCAGGTCCTGCAAACCCTCTCCTAGTCACAGCCTTGCACAAAGCAGATGACACAGAGGAGGTGCTCAGCATGGGGGGGTCCCCCTCCCTGCAGCCTGAGCTCACTTCAGCATAGCTACCTGAACATTGTTGGAGCCCGGTCGGCTTGCTGGGACAGGTAGAGCTTTATTGGGATATAAGTCACACACCACATAATTCACTTGTTTAAAGTGTACAATTCAATGGCTTTTCATATATTCAAAGAGGTGTGCAACCATCACATCACTCTTAGAACACTTTCCTCACCGCGAAGAGAAACTCCATACGCCTTAGCTATCGCCCCATCTCCTTACCTTGGCCAGCACTGCGCACCCAGGCCTAAGCAACCACTACTTTCTGCCTCTAGAGATGACCTATTTTGGACATTTCATAAAAAAAAAAGAAACATGGGCCCTGGCCGGTTGGCTCAGTGGTAGAGCGTCGGCCTGGCGTGCAGAAGTCCGGGGTTCGATTCCCGGCCAGGGCACACAGGAGAAGCGCCCATCTGCTTCTCCACCCCTCCCCCTCTCCTTCCTCTCTGTCTCTCTCTTCCCTTCCTGCAGCCCAGCCGAGGCTCCATTGGAGCAAAGATGGCCAGGTCGCTGGGGATGGCTCCTCAGCCTCTGCCCCAGGTGCTAGAGTGCCTCTGGTTGCAACAGAGCGAGGCCCCAGAGGGGCAGAGCATCGCCCCCTGGTGGGCGTCCCGGGTGGATCCCGGTCGGGCGCATGCGGGAGTCTGTCTGACTGTCTCTCCCTGTTTCCGGCTTCAGAAAAATACAGAAAAAAAGAAAGAAAGAAAGAAAGAAACATGCAATATGTGGCCTTTTGAGACTGGCTTCTTTCACTTAGCATTATGTTTTTAAGGTGCATCCAGGTTGTAGCATGCATGAGTATTTCACCCCCTTTTATTCTCCAATAACGTTTTATTGTATGGATATCCCACATTTTGTTTATCTGTTCATTCATCAATATTTATGTTGTTTCTACTTTTTGGTTATTATGAATGATGGTGTTATGAACAGTCACATACAAGTTTTTTTTTTTAATTTATTTATTAAATTTAATGCAGTGACATTGATAAATCAGGGTACACATGTTGGGAGAAAACATCTCTAGATTATTTTGATATACGTACAAGTTTTTGTGTGGTTGTATGTTTTAATTTCTCTAGGGTATACATTTAGGTATAGAATTGCTGGGTCATATGGTAACACTACTTATCTTTTTAAGGAACTTCTAGACTGATTTTTCCCAAAGCACTGCACCATTTTACATTTCACCAGCAATGTAGGAGGGTTTTGATTTCTCCACATCCTTGATGACACTTGTTATTACACTGGGGAACAATTTTTTTCATTTTCTGTTGCATGAGGTTTTAGAACTGTTTCTATATATTTCTGCATCACTGATTCCAAATCTGAAATCTGTTTTTTGGTGCATGCTCTAGTTTTTATGCAATTTTAATTTCTTTTTATTACAGTTAATGGCATGCATTAGTTTTTAAATTGGTGTTAAAGGGCAACGACTCTTGGATTGAACATAACCACAAGACAATTAATGTTTTACAAACATCACTTTTACATAATTGTAGTTGTTTTTAAATGTAAAAAATTATTATCTGATAAAAACACCCTCTTATTTTGTTTTAAGATTGAATCATGGCTTCTTTGAGTAGGCATAAATGTAAGAATAGTCCTGACACCTTCTGTTATATATGTGGCTGTTACACACTTCAACATCAAAGGTGCAATATTTCATCATTTGTGACATGTGCATATATTGCCTATTTTCAAGTTCCCTTTGGCGATCAAGACAAGAATTGGGCTCCTCATATTGTGTGTCATAATTGTGAGGAAATGCTTCGTGACTGGACAAAAGGAAAACACAAAGGAATGCCTTTTGGTATTCCCATGGTTTGGCGTGAACCTAAGAACCACAGCAGTGACTGTTATTTCTGTCTGATCCATACAAATGGCATCAGCAAGAAAAAACGGCATATGATCGCATATCCTAATATTCCTTCAGCAACACGATCTATCCCACACTCTAAAACACTCCCGGTTCCAGTTTTCAATGGTTTTATTTCTTCTAAGGACGAAGAAAGTGAACATGATGATCAAGGGTATTTTGATAAGATTCATGAGGAAATGGTTGTAGAATCTGAAGGGTCTTCTTCTGATGCCAAGCAGTTATTAACCCCTCAGCAGTTTAGCCAACCCAAATTGAATGGCTTAGTAAGAATGACATAAAAATTGTCCTCGACTTTCTGAAGTATGAGGAGAATAACTGGATTATTTGTATGGTTCTTAAAATGGTAAATTTCCTGCTAGGACAACAGAGAGGTTTCACGAAGTATCCTTGCTTTCTGTGTTTGCGGGACAACCGAGCTTGGGAGAAACACTGAACCCAGAAGGAGTGGCCAAAACGTGAAGTTCTGGAAGTAGGGATGCAAAATATTGTGAATGAACCTGTAGTTAATCGAGACAGGATCATTTCCCCCCCCCCCCCCCACTTCACATCAAACTTGGCTTAATGAAGCAGTTTGTTCAGGCTTGGAATAGAGAAAGTGAATGCTTTCAATATATTATTTCTGCTTTTCCTGCCTTGTCTTTTGCCAAGATAAAAGCAGGTGTATTTGATGGACCTCAAATTCGAACCCTCATACATGATGAAGAATTTGCCAGGAAGATAAATAAGGAGAAAGCAGCATGGCAGTCTTTTGTGGCAGTTACAAAGAACTTTCTTGGCAACAAAAAAGCAGAAAACTATGAACTTCTGGTTCAAAGGATGCTGTTGGCTTTCTGCTACATTGGATGTAACATGAGTGTTAAGATTCACTTCCTGAACAGTCACCTTGATAAGTTTCCCGAAAATCTTGGAGCTGTTAGTGATTAGCAGACTACTGCTGGAGCATCAAATGAGGTTGTCCTCAACAAGTAGACAAACGCAAGAGCTACAAATGCAAATTTTTGCCTGAATAGAATTTAAATAATTTTTGTGCAAATTTTATAATTTAAATAAGTGTTTTAATGTGTTCTATTTTGAAATTGTAGACAAATTCTGATGCAATCATACCTTTTAGTGTATTAGTGTATTTACTGCATTATATAAATTATTATATTTTCACAAAGATGATGCCCAAGAAGACATTCTACTTCATTATGTTAAACTAAGTGTTGAAAATTTTACAATAAGATGAAAACCTAAAATCTTGAATTGCAAAAAAACCTGTAGCCTACAGAGAAAAACTAATGTCAGATTTGAGATCAGCACACTCGAAATAGATAAGAACAAGTGTTTTTGTGGATGCAACAAAAGTTTTGTTCCCCAGTGTTATCTGTCTGTTTTATTGTAGCCATCCTAGCACGTGTGAACTGATATCTTATTGTGGTTTTGACTCGCATTCTCTGATAACTAATGATTTTGAGCCTCTTTTCATGTGCTTATTAGGTATTTGTACATCTTCTTTGGAGAAATGTTTATACAAAGACTTTGCCCACTTTTTCTTCTTTTAAATTATTTTAAAAACACTTTATTCATTTTAGAGAAGAGAGAGAGAGAGAGAGAGAGAGAGAGAGAGAGAAAGGGGGAGAGAGGGGGGAGGAGAGGAAGCATCAATTCCCATATGTGCCTTGACCAGGCAAGCCCAAGGTTTTGAACTGCTGACCTCAGTGTTTCAGGTCGACGCTTTATCCACTGCGCCACCACAGGCCAGGCCTTGTCCACCTTTTCAGTTGGGTTATTTGTAATGTTATTATTGAGTTGAAAGAATTTCCTTTATATTTTAGATACAGTTCCTTATTAGATACAGGTTTTGCAAATATCATCTGTAAGTTGTCTTTTCACTTTCTTAATGATGTCCTTTGAACATCACAAAAGTTTTTATTTTTGATGACATCCGCTTTAGCTATTTTATTTTTTTGCTGCTTGTGCTTTTGGTATCGTATCTGAGAAGCCTTTTGGACCCCAAGGCTGTAAGATTTACATCTATGTATTTACATCTTCTAAGAGCTTTATAGTTTTAGCTCTTATATTTATGTCTATGAACCATTTTGAATTAATTTTTGTGTATGTTGTGAAGGATCCAAATTCTCTCTTTTGCTCATTGACATCCAATTGTCTCAGCACTACTTGTTGAAAATATTACTCTTTCCATTAAATTGTCTTGGCACCTCACTCTCTTTTCTGATCTGTATCAGTGACTATCCTCCTTTCCCCAGGAGAGATGGGGGTCTCCCCAGAGGAGGGCCCACCTAGCCTTCTTCCTCTGTAAATGCAAATGGATGTTCACTGTCGTCACTCAGCAATCAGGAACCAGCCATTCTCCAGCAAAAATTGTTGAGGCTTTCCCCATTTCCCCCCATCAAAAATCCCCTTCTTCCTACTGCCTTCCGATGTATGTGGCACTGTGGCACCTGCCTCTACAGTGTGTCCATAAAGTCATGGTGCACTTTTGACCAGTCACAGGAAAGCAACAAAAGACGGTAGAAATGTGAAATCTGCACCAAATAAAAGGAAAACCCTCCCAGTTTCTGGAGGATGATGTGGCAGCATGTGCGCATGCGCAGATGATGATATAACACCATGTATACAGCGGAGCAGCCCACGGTCATGCCAGTCAAGATGTGGACGGTACGGAGGAAAGTTCAGTGTGTTCTGTGGCTCGCTAAATTTGAATCCGCGACCAAAGTGCAACATGGATATCGGCGCGTTTATAACAAAGCGCCACCACATAGGAATAACATTACTCGGTGGGATAAGCAGTTGAAGGAAACCGGCAGTTTGGTGGAGAAACCCCATTCTGGTAGGCCATCAGTCAGTGACAAGTCTGTAGGCTATACAGGATAGCTGCCTAAGGAGCCCTAAAAAATCTATATGTGAGCCCACATCGAACTGCACTGAGTAGGTATGAAACTGGAAGAGTTTTCCTTTTATTTGGTGCAGATTTCACATTTCTATCGCCTTTTGTTGCTTTCCTGTGACCGATCAAAAGTGCACCATGACTTTATGGGCACACTGTATTACTACACCAGCCTGCGATGGCATTCTGTGGGGTGCTCTGTCTCTCTTACTAGAGTGAGAGTTCTTTCTTTTCTTTTGACCAGGCAAGTCTAGGGTTTTGAACCGGTGACCCCAGCATTCCAGGTCAATGCTTTATCCACTGTGCCACCACAGGCCAGGCCTGGTGTGAGAGTTCTTAGAGAACATAGTTGTATCTTACATAAAGGCAACTGTTGCTGAGAAAATAGCCTTCACTTCAGACAGGTCTGGGTTTGAATCTTACGGGTACTATTACTAACACCTGTACCTTTGGGTGAACCACTTCACCTCTCTGATCCTCTGCTTCCTCGATCATAAAACGGGAATGCTGGCATCATAGGACTGTTGGGAGAATGAGCTAAGATGAGAGATGCCAGGGGCCCAGCATAGTGCTGGGCACACGGTGGGGGCTCAGTTCCCTTAGCTGGTATCCGTGGAAATAGGAACATGGCCCTCTTCCCAGCACCACTGCTGCCACCCCAGCACCCCTAATCCTGTCTTTCTCTACCCCTTTACCCTGTTTTATTTATTCTTCATAAAATTCTGGCATTCTTTCTTGTCTGTCTGCCTGGCTGGAATGTCAGCTCCTGAGCACAGGGACTAGCTGGCCTCAGTTGCAGCTCTGTCCCCCGTTCCGGGCACACAGGAGGGGCTGAGGAAGTACTGGAAGAATCAACAGTGCCTCCAGTGCCTGTGCTGGGCCCTACAAAGAATTCAGAGAGGCCCTGAGGATGTCCCCACCCCTGCTGGTACCCAGAACCGGTGAGGCTCTGTAAGCACCCAGCCTCCAGGGCTGAAGGGGCCTGAGCTCTGGAGAGGGAGTGGGGAGGGGAGTGGAGCTGGAGGCCAGAGGGAGCCTGCCTCTTGAAGAATGGGAACTGTGGCGCTGGGTGCATGGTGCTGGCGGAGACTGTGTGGAGGTGTGCAGGCTGGTCGGTAGGAAGGCAGCTAAGGATGGGGGCCTGGAACATGGACTTTGTAAACTGTAAAAAGATGGACATATGGACGTATTTGTTCCAAAGGGATTGGGACCGCCTGTGCTGGGAAATGAAGAGGAAACCGTGTATTAGTTTGCTATTGCTGCTATAACAAATTATTACAGTATTTTAAACCAGCACAAATGTATTATTTTACAATCCTGAATGTCGAAAGTTGGAAATGGGTGTCACTGAGCTAAAATCAAAGCATGAGCAGGGAAGGCCGCATTTCTCCTGGAGGCTCGGGAGAATCGTCCCCTTGCCTTTCCCGGCTCCTAGAGGCAGCTGCGTTCCTGGGCCCCATTCTTCCTCCTCTTCAAGGGCAGCAGCACAGCCTCTTCAGCTCTCTCTGACGCTGCTGCTCCTCTCCTGCCTCCCTCTTCCACTTTCAAGGGCCCTTGTGATCACATTGGGCCCACCTGCATAATTCAGAATAATCTTATTTCAAGGTCAGTTGACCAGCAACTTTAATTCTATCTACAACATTAATTCCCCTTTGCAATATAATAAATATAATATAATAAATATAATATAATAAATATAATATAATAAATATAATATAATAAATATAATATAATAAATATAATATAATAAATATAATATAATAAATATAATATAATAAATATAATATAATAAATATAATATAATAAATATAATATAATATAATATAATATAATATAATATAATATAATATAATATAATATAATAATTTATAGTTTCCAGGTATTAGGATGCGAATATTTCTGGTGGGGAGGGTGGTCATATTCTATCTATACAGATACGCGAACAAAAAGAGGCCATTGGAAGCTGGAATGTATGTGGGGAACTTGATTAACAGTTTATGGTGAGAGTGTCTCCATACTGGCATCGGAGGTGGGGGCACTTCTGTCCTCATCCTCGGCCCCCTGAGTCACTGCCTGGAATCCAGAGCTTTGCTCGCATTGGGTGTGGCTAAAGCTGAGCCGGGAGCCACTGCACTGAGTGGCACAGACCTCCTGGGGAAGCAGAGGCAGGCCTGGGTGTGGGCTGGAGATCACACTGGTGGGGGCCAGAGTGGCCACCCACAGGCACTGCCATTAGCGCCCAGAACACACATCCAGGCCCTGACTGGAGGTGATATCCTCCAGGCCCTCACTGGAGGTGACACATCCTACGGACAGGCCCTGACTGGAGGTGACACATCCTACATCCCCATCAAATGGAAAGTGGGGAGTCACATGGTCTGAGGAGTGGCTGTGTGTTGGTCAGTGCAAGTTGGGCAAGGGTGCTGGCAGGAGGAAAGGGAAGGGAACTAGCCCTTTGGACATGTTTTGTACATGTCATGGTGAGAAAACTCACATTGGATGCTGCCTCTCCCACTGCCTTGTTGACTAAGAGATTTAAAATGTTTGGAAAAAAAATTATTATTTTATTTTATTTTATTTTATTTTATTTTATTGAGAAGTGGGGAGGCAGAGAGACAGATTACCGTATGCACCTGACCAGGATCCACTTGACAAGCCCACTAGGGGGCGTTGCTCTGCCTATCTGGGGCCCTTGCTCTGTTGCAACTGGAGCCATTTTTTAGTGCTTGAGGTGGAGGCCATGGAGCAAGCCTCAGTGCCTGGGCCAACTTGCTCTAATCGAGCCAAGGCTGCAGGAGGGCAGGACAGAGAGAGAGAGAGAAGCAAGAGGAGGAAGGGTGGAGAAGCAGATGGGCGCTTCTCCTGTGTGCCCTGACAGGGAATCAACCCGGGACTTCCACATGCCAGGCCAATGCTCTACCACTGAGCCAACTGGCCAGGGCCTGAAAAACAAATTATTTTTATTATAAAAAATAATGCATGTTCATTGTGTTACATTAGAAAAGTACAAAACAGTAGAGAGGAAATGAAAGAGCACTCACACCCCATCTTTGCAGTGTTTAGTTGGGATGGCGGAGGCCAGGTCACTGAGTTCTCTGAAGCCCTGTCCACAGCACTCCGTATTTAACTGCTGTTTCTCGAGAGCATCTCCCGAATGGCAGGCGCTGAGCCAGCTCCTTCCTGCCTTCTTGGGGCTCTCACTGGAACGAGGCGAACAGACAGACAGATGGTGTAAGAAAACAGTTAAGGACAATGCAGTGAGGTTGGACAGTGATGGGGAGCCCTTGGGTCCACAGTGAGGTGTTGGAAAGACCTCCCCAGAGGAACTGCATTTCAGCTGAGTCTTGGAGGATGACCGGGGTTGGACAGGAGACAAAGGGGTGGAAGGGAAAGGTACCTCGGGCTGAGGGAACAGCCTGTGCAGTGGCTCAGAGGCAGAGAGGGCTCGGCTCATTCAGGGAGCAGAGCATCATGTTCTGTGATGGAAACATGGAGTTGGGACAGGGGTGGGGTAACCATGCGCTCACCCTGCATGGGCTGGGAGGACCAAACGAGCAAAGTGTGAGGAGTTTGCCAGGCTCAGGTATAGGATATTACAAGACAGCAGTGTTCCTTTTCTTTCTCAGAATTAGAGTGATCTGGACACGGGAACTCAGTGAACCCCATACTCTGTTCCTATCCTGCTGCCCTTATTACTTTTCCCAGTGTGTGCCCTCATTTTTCTCTCTATAACCCCACCGCCACCACCACCACCACCAAAGTCGGGGAATAACAAGCAAATTCTTAGGAAGGACCAGCAGCCCAGCCTGACTTCCCCCAACTGGATGCTTTTAACTAAGTCTGCGGGCAGGAGAGACTTTTTATCCCTTGCAAGTTAATGCAAACTGTTAGGGAGATATATAAATGACAGAGCTGCCGATGGACTGTTGGGCTCAAAGGAGGGAAATTTGTCTCACTTTAGAAGAAGGACCTGGAGGGCTCAGCCCCATCGACTCGTTCATTGTGCTGTTATCTGCCAGAGAGGTGGTGACACCATGGCAATTAAGACAAACTTTAGTCTATAAGTTTGCGCTTGCAATCTCCTGGCTTCAAAACAAGACAAATGATACCGCCAAGGGAAGAAACGAAGGCTTTTTCAGACTCTGTCCGAAGTCACTGGGAATATTTGCAGTTGTTCAACAGAAAATTTGTCATGACAAGGCCTGGGCTCTGCTGCCCCCCACCCCCCAACCTCGCACCACATTATAATCCATCTTGGGGGCTCGTGCCAGGCCAGGCTGTCTCTGGCGACTCCACCTGGCCTCCCACCCATTGTCAGTTCCAGCCACTTGCCTGCCCCGCGGTTTCCGAGCATCTCTGGTGGATCAGGGACACATGGCTGCCCACCAGAAAGGAGTTATGACAAAGCCAGGAAGTGCCACTGAAACTCAGCCCTGCCACGAAGGGCTGGCTGGCCCCCTTCCACGTCTCTACAGCTGCCCTCACCCCCTGCTAGTGGCTGATGCCCACAAAGGACTAGGCTCTGGGCTCCTTCCTGAACCATGTACTGCTTCCACCTGCCTGGGGTGCCCCACTAGTTCCTTCTCACACCTGCTGGCCTTCGCCACACACCCTGGGGAGAGCTGCCACTCACCCTGGGGAGAGCCGTGTGATGCTGGCTCCAGCCTCCCTCCTGCCCTTGGATGGAGCTATTTCTGGCCGCTAAAAGTAGAAACACCCTGACCCCTTGATTTGGAAGTTGGGACCTGGTCAGGTACAGTCTGGGAGTCCACCTGGCCCTGGTGTGGCGTGAGGACACTGCTGGCTGCCTGGGCCGCTGCGAGCTGTCAGCGCGGCCTCCTTCCCTGCCCTCCAAGGCTTGCCTGGCACTGCCCCGCCCCCATCCCAGGACTCCAGTCCGTCTGCTCCCTGCCCAGCCTCCCTCCAAGCCAGAGAACAGAGACTCCAGTCCTGCCTGGGGCCCAGACTTAGCTACGGGATGAAGCTCCAGCCCGCAATCTGGGTCTCTGAGGCAGCACGGAGGCCCCTCTGGGCTCCCCGGCACACGTGGAAGCAGCTGCCCATTCCCAACCCGTATTAGATGGGTGCGCCTGGTACCATTCGGGGCTCATGCTGAGCTCATCTTCTGCTTCAGCCCTGAGTGTGCAGAGGTCGGAGCACATGCCTTTCCCAAAGGACGCAGGTCTGTTCAGCTTGAGCACAGGCCTCCAGGAAGGACTCCTGCAGCTTCCCTCACTCAGCCAGGTGATAGTGGTCAGCTCACCTTTCAGGCCTCACCGCCCCCTAGATGGGCTAAGCCCCAGGCTGGGGCCTCTGGGTCACTCGCTCTGGGCCACAGGACTGCCTAGCCACACTTAGGGGACAAGGGTCCCACCTGCCCTCCCTCTGTCCCCATTGCCTTTTTAGAGGCTCCCCAGAGCCCTGGCATTTGGGAAACTTTCCCAGATGGGAAAACCAAGGGACAGAACCAGGAAGGGACAGTGGGCTGAGTGCAAGGGGCCTCCAAGCCTCCAGGGTGGGGTTCTGAGTTCCAAACTGTGCTTTGCTACTTGCTGAGTGACCTTGGATAAGTTTCTTGACCCCTCTGTGCTTCAGTTTCTGCATCTGTAAAATGGGCAGAATTCCACCTGCCTCTTGAGATGATTGTGAAGATTAAATGAGCTGATAGCAAGTCCTCAGCACAGCACTGGCACGGACCTGCTCATTTTCTTCCCCACCTCCCTGGCTTGGGATTTGGGAATGACAGGCTTGCTGGGTCCATCTTCTCAATGCATGGACAAGAGTTAAGTCTGGGCGGTGGTGGTTCACATTCTGGGGTGGTCAGGACCCCCTGGGAAGCCCGAGTATTCCGCACACACCGAGCGTGTTTTCTTCGGGAAGCGCACAGCCGTGGCCCTGCAGCTCTCCCTGCGCTGAGCACTGACCCACGGAGCAGCTGCTGCGTGGCCTGGGACTCATCCAGTCCAGAGACCTTCCTAGCCCCACAGAACATCGGTGCTCAGTAAGGAGACGAACACTGTGTCTGGGGCCCGGGGACAGCTGGAGGCCTGTACCACCCTGAAAAGTGTTACTAAAATGACGACGACTCTAACCCTGCCTGAGAAAACAAAAACGATGCCTCCAATAGGGTGGTCCCTGCACGGGTGGCACACTGAGCCTGGGCTGGAAACCACAGCCCCGTCACTGGCCACTCAGCCAGCGAACATTGGGCACTGGCTAGGCCAGGCTCTCTGTTCTTGGCACTGGGGATACTACATTTAGAAAACACCAGAACCTCTGCCCTTGTGGAGTGCACATGGGGGTGGGGTGGGGAAGCAAGGAGACAGAGGATAAAAGAAATTGTAAAAAAGAAAAAATCAGTGGTTGGTCACGTGGTTACAAAACGCAGTGGAGGGAATGGTACCGGCAAAGCGTGCATGAGCCCAGGAAACAGGTGTGGGAGGGCTGCCATTTAAAATAGAGTGGGCAGGTCAGGACTTTCCGAGGTGCCATTTGAACAAAGATCTGAAGGGTGCAGAGGAGCCAGGTGGATACAGGGGGAAGGGTGCACCCACTCCAAGTACAAAGGCCGAAGGTGGTTGGCATAACACCACCGTCAGTAACAAATCAACAGCATGGTTTAGGTCTCTCGTTTGCCAGCCAGTGCAGGTGTTCCTGAGGTGGCCCGTGTGGTGGTTCAGGGATTCAGGCTACTTGCATTTGTGACTCAGCCTTCCCCGACCCTCTGCGGCAGGCATTTTACATTGAGCAGGGGGGTGGAGAGAGGGGGAGTGGAGAAGGCACATCAACATCTTAAGCTTCTCGGTCAGGAAGCAACATATCATCTACTCTTCCCATGGAGCAGCAGTGGTCACATGGCTCCTGTTAAACACAAGGGGGGCCCTGGGCGATGCTGTCCTGTGCTGGGCTGTCCAGGGCTGGCAGTGGCTTCCCAGGAGTAGCCCTCACTGCGGAGGGAGCATGAACCTTTGGGAGTTGGATAGCTGTCTCTTACATGGCCTGATGGGGGTATGCTTGGATGTTCAGGGATCAGTAAGGAGGCCAGGTGTCTGCAGTCGAGTTGGAGGTGATGGGAGTTGAGAATAGAGATGATAGGGTCAGACTGTGTAGGGTTACACGAGCCATTCTTGGACCTTTGTCTTGTCCTCTGAGTGAACTAGGAGCCCTGCAGGTTCTGAGACTGGGAGGGACATGATCTGCCCTGGTTTAACTGGCTCCCTCTAGTGGACATGTGGAGAAGACACTGAAGGGGAGGGGATAGAGTGGGAGCAAGGCCTGGTAGGAAGCTGTTGCTATCAGTAGTCCAGGCATGGGGCCTTGGATAAGGATGAGTAGTGGAATCAATACATTTTGAAGGTTAAGACAACAGGACCTCCAGGTGGGCTAGATGTGGGTGTGGAAGAGAAGGAGTCACGGCCGAGTCCCAGTATGTAGCTGGGCCCGGGAAGATGAAGATGAGAAAGTGGTAGAGAAGGTCCTGGATATGTGTGTTATCTCAGTAGTTTCTGGGTGGTTGGGATGCCACGCAGACCTCCAGGCAGAACCCGAGCCTCTCTGTGGCTCAGTCCCTCATCTGTAATATGCGGTAATGGCACTTACCCGGCAGGTGGTTGAGATTTCCTGAGAGGACGGCTATGAATGGCCCGAGGTAAATGAGGTTCACAGGGTGTGGGGTCAAGGACAGTGGGGGCAGCCTGCTGTGGGAGGAGCTGGTGGTAGGGAAGGGGGGTGGGAGGTGAAGAAAGGCTTCTTTCCAACTCTTGGGCTCCTGCTCCCCCCTCACTCACCAGCCACGGTCAAATCACCGTGGAAGCCTCTGTTGCCCTTCAGACCACCCAACCCTCACATGTGAGACACACCTCAGGCCAGCAAGGAGCACGTGACGGGGGTGTGAGACCCCAGCCCCACTGCTGGCTCACATATTCTTTGCTAAGGGACTTGGTTTGAAGACTCCATGCCTCGGTTTTGGTCTGCCAGCGGGCTGGGCTGTGGGCCCCATCCCAGAATGTCAGGAAGCACTCAGGCCCTTGCAGGTGCCCGGGGAAGGGCAGCTCCAGGTCCAGGGGCCTGGTGCTGCCACGTGACCCTAACAAAGTGGGAGCCCACACCCCGCCCCAGCCTTGGGTGAATAAGAGACACCATGAACAAAGCCGTAATACTTTTATTCCCATCAGTGACGCTGATGGCGCCTAATCCTCTACAAATAAAAATGTTAGGAAAAAGGAAGAGGGGTGGGGGCATAGCAGCCTCCATTCTCCATGCATCCCCCTCAGTCAGTGCCTCCGGACTGGAGGGGCGGGGCTCGCCCTGCAGCCACGCCCACCTCTGCTGGCTCCCCGGGCAAGGGCAGCTGCCAGCAGGGGCAGCGCTGAAGGTGAGAGCAGGGAAGCTCGGGCCAGCAAAGCTCTTCTGCTGCAGACAGCAAATGGAAAGGGGGCGTGACAGGTGGGGTTTCCCCTCGGTGACCAGTCCTGTGCTTTCAGTCCCAGTGAGGCCTCAGGGGGGCCCCTGCTGGCTCCGCCTCTCCTCCAGCGCCCTGCACACCCACATGGACACCACGGTAGCGTTTCCATCGTTGAACTGCACGATGAACGGGTGGCCCTGTGGAGAGAGGAACCGGCTGTGACAGGCAATCCCCAGACTCTGTACTTCATGACACTTGCCAAGGCCTATTCTCAGCCTGGATCTTTTTTTTTTTTTTTTTTTTTTGTATTTTTCTGAAGCTGGAAACGGGGAGAGACAGTCAGACAGACTCCCGCATGCGCCCGACCGGGATCCACCCGGCAGGCCCACCAGGGGCCACGCTCTGCCCACTAGGGGGCGATGCTCTGCCCCTCCGCGGCCTTGCTCTGTTGCGACCAGAGCCACTCTAGCACCTGGGGCAGAGGCCAAGGAGCCATCCCCAGCGCCCAGGCCATTTTTGCTCCAATGGAGCCTCGGCTGCGGGAGGGGAAGAGAGAGACAGAGAGGAAGGAGGGGGGGGAGGTGGAGAAGCAAATGGGCGCTTCTCCTATGTGCCCTGGCCGGGAATCGAACCCGGGTCCCCCGCACGCCAGGCCGACCCTCTACTGCTGAGCCAACCGGCCAGGGTTCAGCCTGGATCTTATTTCTTCTCCCCAATACCCGTACGAGGTAAGGAGGGCCACGATCAACCCCAGCTCACAGCTGGAGACTGATGCCCATGGCAGAGCGGACATGCCCCGTCCACAGCACTCACTGCACACCTCAGACTCTGCCTGGTGCTTGGCTAGGTCTGAAATCCCAAAGAGCCCGGAAGCTCCCCAGGGGGCAGGGAGGCTGCCCTCACTCCACACCGCCCGCCCCTTCCTGGGCCCAGCATCACCCCAACAGCTGGCAGCCAAGGCCTGGCCCCGAGTTCAGTCCAGGTGCTGCCCAGAGACCACACACCCATTGTCAGAGGTATGTTAACCCTTCCAGTTTTCTCTGTTGTCTAAACCTCTATGAATAGGTCCCAATCTACGAGTGGAGGAAAGGCAGGTGTGTCAGAGGGACGACGTGCTGGGTGTGCAGGTCTGCTCTGGGTCCAGGTGGGAAGCTGGGGGCTGGATTTTGGAGGGGCTAGTACTGTCCCCCCAGGGCCTGTCTCAGGCTCTAACCTACTTAGCCCACAGGCAGGCCGATTTATTTTTAGCCAGTGCCTCCCTGTTGCCCTGAAGAATCAAGATTCACACACGATTTTAGGGCTTCCTGGGAGTTCTCAGGGAAGGCCAGGAAAAGCAGAGGCAGCCATAGGGTCACCCTGGCCACAGGTCAAAGGTTAAAGGCAATCCAAAAAGCATTCTCTTCCCCCCCCCTTCCCAAGTGGTTCTGCAGCTGACGGATGCAGCCCCAGCAGCCCCCCCCCCCGCCCCCAGCATTGTGGGTCTGCATAGCATCCCAACCCACCAGAAACTACTGATATAACACACACATCCAAAACCTCTCTACCACTTTCTCATCTCCATCTTCCCGGGGCCCAGCTACATGCTGGGACTGGGCCCTGCCTCCTTTCTCTTCCTCACCCACATCAGCAAGCCAGCCAGCGCAGGGGCACAGGGGCGGTGAGCAGAGAGGAGGCGGGCTCCCTGAGCAGCTCCTTCCCCAGCTCCTTCTTCCCTCCTCCAGATTTCTGGCTCCAGCTGCCCTGTCCCCTCCTGCTCTTTGTGCCCTTCCTGGGCCTCTTCCTGCCCCCTGAGCTGGGCTCTTATGGCTGCTTCCCCCGTCCACAGCCATCTTGACTCGAAGGCCTGGGGGACAGCCCAGCCCTGGCCACATGCTCGAAGCCCCCAGCTGCTTCCCAATGAACTCATCATGTGGCTGGAGGGATAGGGGCGCAGGGTTCAGATGGCCCAGGTGCCCAGAGACTAGGCCAGGGAGGGGAAGGAAGAAAGCCCAGGCTCCTCACTCTGGGCTGACACTGTGTCCCTTGACCCAGCTTCCCCAGGTCAGGCCAGAAAAAGCACCCTGGAGAATCCTGCATGGCCTAGCTCGGAGGCACACAGGACCTGTCAGAGGTGCAGGAGGAAGGACAATCAACCTACAGGGTGCTGAGGGGTCGGCCCAAGGCAGGAACTCACTGAGCCATCAGGCAGCTAGGCCGGGAGCCCAGCTGGGCACCTCCTGTGACCTGCCCACAGCACTCTGTGGGGGCTCCCAACATACCCGGGCCCCAAGGGAGCAAGCACCTGGTTCAGACTGCTGCAGGGACGGGGAGGCAGGGGCCATGTTGGGAGGGTGTTCTGCAGGCAGCAGAGGCCGGGGCGGGGGGGGGGGGGGGAGGCAGGAGAGGACCAGAAGGGACTGACCGTGACTCCCATGTTCTCCCCCAACCCCATCTATTCACCCTGCCTGCACCTGCCTTCCTGCATCGCTGCCTCGATAGAAGGATTTCTTCCTGAAGTCAGAGTGTGCATTTCCTTCTCAGGAGGCTCAGGAGAGCCGATCTTGCGCCCTTGTGAAGAACAAAGGGAGAACCTGTGCTCTGGGGCTGAGGGCCCCGCCCGCCAAGCCCCGGGTAGCAGTGTCACTTTCCCAGAATGCCTGGTGACTTTGGGGCCCATATGCTCCATCTCTGTTATCATCTGTTCGGGAACAAGCAGAGCGGAACTGCAGGAGGGAGAGTAAAGGCATTCCTCCAGTTGGGAAGGCTGATGGCCACACTGCAGGGAAGCATTTTGCCCAAGTGCCCTGGGAGGTGGGAGGAGCCAGGAGGAGAGGGTGGGCATCCAGGGCTCTGGGGGAGACTGCCCCTTCCAGCCCTCTTTGGCTGGGAGGTGGGAGGAGCCAGGAGGAGGGGGTGGGCATCCAGGGCTCTGGCGGAGACTGCCCCTTCCAGCCCTCTTTGGCTGGGAGGTGACTGCATCTCCTGTGTGTCCCTGGTGCTTTACACCATCTTGCAAGGGAGTGACCTGGACAGGTGGTTCTGTCCCCAGCTACTGTTGACTGGTCTGGGAGGGATGAGAAGGGGAATCACAGAGGGAGAGAGAGGAGGGAGACAGACAGACAGACATGGAGGGGAGGCCCCAGCCTCTCCGGGCATCCAGGGCTGTATCCTGACTTTGGAAGCTGCTGGCAGCGTGGACCACCATGGGACTGAGGATACTGAGAAGCCGGTGTGTGGGGTGTGAGGGCAGAGTCAGCTGCCTGAGGAAGCGGAGCAGGCCCAAGTGTGTTGGAGACCCCGGGGCCACACCTGGGCCTGCAGCATCTCTGCCTACGCTGTAAGGATTGGCATAGCAACATGTCACATACACAGGGCTAGTGTGCGGGGTAGGAAATTTTTTCATAATAAGTGTATTAGTTGGTCGTATTGGAATCAATAGGAGCACCTCACAGTTGGGCAGAGGTTCCAGGTCACATGGGTGTGGGCTCTTTATAGATAAGGAAATGGTAGACCTGCCTGGGCTGCATGAGCTGGGACTGGATCAGAAATCTGTAACCCAAACCCACTGACTCAGGGTGGCAGAGGTGGGAGAACGAACATCCAATTGCAGTTCCCCCTCACCTTATCTCCACAAGTGACTCGGGCCGCCTGACCAGGGGCCTGACAGAGGCTGCAGGCTTCAACTCAGATTGTCCCAGGTCCTGACCTCTGACAGCACCATCCCATGGATACACTGGGAGAGTGCTGTCACAGGGAGGTCACTCTGACTCAACTCTCCCTCCTCGCAACAGCCCAGAGAGAGCAGCAGGGAGAGTCCGCCAGCACCCGTCTCACAGAAGAGGAAGCGGAGCCCGGGAGGGGAGTGACTAGGTTAAGCGCGGGGGCTGAACTCAGGTTTCTGGTTTCTACTCTGGTACACTCTCAGGGAAGCACTGTGTCCCTTGTGACCCTGGCAGGGCGTGTGTGCCCCCGCCTCCCCGGAGTATGGCTGACACCCCTCCAGTTGTCAGATGTGATGCCAGGATTCCTCATGAGTTTAATAAGCAAGCAAACCAAACTCAATGGACATTTTTGGGGAGAGTATGAAAATCACTCGGCCACCTTGAGGTGCCTGAATCCCAGGTGGCCTCCAGATAGGCCCGAGCAGACAATGGCCAGCCAGCTAGTTTAGGGGTCCTGGCAAGGCTGATACCTGGGGTCAGATGGGGACACACACTGAGTAACACTAGAGAGCTGCACCACAGACCAAGGGAGGTGGGCCAGGCGTTTGCCGAGGGCTTTGTCTTGATTTTCCCACTGAACCCACACTCACTCTGGAAGGGTACACAGCTGTGCATCCCCACCTAGCAGGCGAGGACACAGACACTCAGGGACCCATCCGAGGTCACTGAAGCAAATGGCTGGGCTGGACTCACAACATGCGTCTCCTGACTCCAGATGCCACGCTCAGCCCCATGTATCCACTTGCACCTGCAACCAGAGAGCTGACCTCACAGGATCCTTCAGGTGCTGCTGAGGCTCTGGGGGGGCTCCAGCCCCCTGCAGCACTTGGATGAACCATATGTCCCCCCCCCCCCAGACAAAGGAACCAGGTGTGGTCAAGCTCTCCGCCCCATCATGCCACAAGGCACAGTGGGAGCGTGGTGTTGTCTCCATGGAGCCAGCATGCCCACACGCTGCTTGTCAAGAGCCTCTCGCACTCTAGCGACTGCCCAGACACCCAGGCCTCTGTCCTCCTCACGGAGAGCGTGCCAGCGCCACTCTGCAGCGGCTGGCAGGGCGCACGCCGGGCTGGGGCCGCCGACTGCTCTCGCTGGCCTCAGCGCCAGGCAGTGGGAGCCACACTCATTTCCCCGATTCTCTCAGGGCCAATTGTGACAATTAAACCGGTGTGGGATGAAGTAACATGGTCCACAAACTTCACCACAGAAGATGGAAGCATAATGAAGGGAAAAGGATGGGTCTGTAAGAGGCAGGACGGATTCAAAAGTGGGACACGGGGGAGAGAGAGACAGCTGGTGTCACCTGGTGCAGACGCCCCCGCCATGGGGCAGAGCAGCAGATCGTGCAGGGGCAATGAAGGGTGCCGGTGGAAACCCAACGACCCCCGAGAGGAGCTGCAGGGCAGTACACGCCCCTTCATCTGGGCTGCAGTGTCCATCGCTTCACGAGGCTGACTCTCCTTCAGCAATCTTGTCCCGAGTTCTTTGCCCACCCACTGCATGGTGATGCAGTGCCCTCCCGATGACGGACAGCAGGACACTTCGGGGCCCCTCCCACGTGGGGGCACTCGACCTGTCCCCTGAAGGAGGAGTGGGGGGATTCGTGTGCCCACTCTGCAGGCAGGAAGCGGGGCTCTGGCCTGCTGCGGGGGTGCGACCTGGGACTCAGCGTCTGGATGTCTAGTCCAGCGCTCATTCACTGACACCTCACTCTCTGCTCTCAGTTGGTTTTTGAATTTCTTCCCGAATAGGAATTTACCTGTTTGGGGTCTCTACACATTACTTCTCTCACATAACTTCTTAAAGAACAACATGCATTGAGTCATTTAATAGCTTGCTGATGCGGCTGCACGGCCTGGCCGGTGGCAGCCCCTCAGGGAGCAGAGTCCTGGGGCATGAGGAAGGCATCTGCACTTCTGACGCCTGCATCTACTAACTGAGCGCCTGTGCGCCTCCTGGCTGCCTCACACCTGCACGTGACCTTGAACCCTCAGCACCCCATTTACAGACAAGAGAAACTGAGGTGCCAAGACACGTGAGCGGGGCCAGGTTCCAGAGCCAGCAAGCGCATAGTTAGGGTTTGCATCCGGACTCTTCTGCCATGAAGGACACCAACTACTGTGCTGAGGCCGGGAGCAGTGAGCTTTAAACTTCTACTGTTTAAAAAGGGAATGTACATTGGCCCTGGCCGGTTGGCTCAGTGGTAGAGCATCGGCCTGGTGTGCGGAAGTCCCGGGTTCGATTCCCGGCCAGGGCACACAGGAGAGGCGCCCATCTGCTTCTCCACCCCTCCCCCTCTCCCTCTCTGTCTCTCTCTTCCCCTCCCACAGCCGAGGCTCCATTGGAGCAAAAGATGGCCCGGATGCTGGGGATGGCTCCTTGGCCTCTGCCCCAGGCGCTAGAGTGGCTCTGGTCGTGACAGAGTGACGCCCCGGATGGGCAGAGCATCGCCCCCTGGTGGGCATGCCGGTGGATCCCGGTCGGGCGCATGCGGGAGTCTGTCTGACTGCCTCCCCATTTCCAGCTTCAAAAAAATACAAAAAAAAAAAAGGGAATATACATTATAGGCGCTCACTAAGTAATTGTTAACTGATAAACCGAAGTTAGGGTAGCAAAAAGGCGTATCTGTCCTCCCAGTTCAAAGCTGTATGGGTCAGGTGCTTCCAAAACTCGCAACTCTATTAAAGTATTAAAATTGTCCCCATTTGACAGATGAGGAAAGTAAAGCACAGAAAGATTACATAACCTGTCCAAGACTATAGACCTTGACTGTGCCCAAGCCTGCAGTTACTACGCTGCCTTTTCTCTTCAGGGCTGGAGCCAGAGGATGGCGGGGCCCACTCTGCAGGGCACCCGTCCTCGGAGGACAAGCTGGGTGGTCTATTTGATAATCCCAGCATCCCTGGTTCTCCATTCCTTCCCTTTGGGTCTAGACCAGGGGTCTCAAACTCGCGGCCCACCGAACAATTTTGTGCGGCCTGCAGACTAATCCACGAACTACAGTTTCTGGTCGTTTTGTGACACTGAAAAGTGTTGCGTAGCAGTTGCCTTTTGTAGACCTAGTGCGGCCCGCCAAACGGCTGTGATCTTGCTCTGCGGCCCACATGCTGAGTTGAGTTTGAGACCCCTGGTCTAGACCCTAGAGAAGCAGGGCATGAAGGAAATTTTTCAGAGCTACAGAGACCAGACACTGGAGGTAAGGGCAGAAAGAACAATTAGAAACAGGAGATGCCCAGCAGTAGGCCACACCCCTAACCTAAGATCTACCTCTATGGAGCCTTCCTGCTGCCTCCAACAGATGCCATCTCTCCCAGATGGAACTGTACAAACTCCTTGTCTATCTCCCTAGAGCACACACTTATTCTACTGCAGGTCAGCATGTCATCTTCATTCGAGCCCGTCTTATCCTAACACCAGACTGGATGCCGTCTGAGGGGTAAGCACACAGCAGCCGCCAAGAGTGAGCTGACTGCTGGAATGGGACTCGGGAGAAAGCTCCATGGGCCGAGGCTGCTCGAGATCCACCAAGGACTCTGCATGGGGGAGAATGCCAAGGACCCACAAGCCTGTTTTAAAAAATCGGGCCTGACCCAGTTACACCCCAGCCAAGTCCAAAACAAGTAATGAGCCCAACAAGCTGTTATGGCAAAGGGGCAGAGGCAGCGCCTGCAAGAGGTGACGAGAGAACCTGGAGGGGCCCCAGGGTCAGTGAGATGCCTGTCACTTCACGTTTCCTTGCTGAGCCTTCCATTGTGGGCCTGTCTGAAGGCTCTCTGCACGTCCCTCTAGGATCCCCGCCCTATGGCAGGGGTCACAGTCCCTTCTCAGCAGTCCTGGAGGAAGTAGGATTAGATGGGACCTCAGAGATCTGTGGAATCAGAGGATATGAGGTGGGTGGGGTCTTCTACAGATGTTTGGTTCAAATTGTTAAGAAGTATTTCTAACTGTATTTGTACAAACCCAATTAAAAAATAACAAACACTCATCTATGTTCAACTCAAAATGTTGAAGTTCAATGGGTGACTTTATAAAGAATCTACGATGAGTATGGATACATTCAGGCTAAAAAAAAACCCACCTTTTTTTTCTATATTAATATTGAGGCTCTGCATTAATTTTACATAATAAAAAGCACTTCACAGCTAAAAGGCTCACAACTATGTCTCTAATGCCTGTTTACCCAGGAGATAACTTCAGATTAGAGAAGTAAAATGATTTATGTAAGGATGCAGATGTCCAATGTCTGCTAAACGGCTGACAAGTGGCAGAGCAGAGGGTAGCCTTTATAGTATGAATTACAGGAGCAAATAAGCCACCATCATCCCTAGGGGCAACGCTTCCTTCTGGGCGCATCACCAGGGGCATTAGGGAAAGAGGTGGCTGAGACTGAGGTTGGAGGGGAGCCCCTGTGAGCAACTCAGCAGGGAAGAGCTCAGTGAAATTCTTCCTTGGCCCCTCTGTGGGGTGATGCAAGGAGTCGGCAAACCTTCTCTCACCAGCCCAGGAGTCAGGATGGTTTGGGAAGGGCCACAAGTGCCTCACACACAGGAGAGACTGCTACAGGGCCAGCCTCCATTCCCCTGGCTCCACCATTCATTCTACAAGGAAGGCCTTCGGGTATCACAGGCGGAACCGTGTCCCCAGGGAGGAGTGGCCAAACTGGCAGGAAGGAGTGAGCAGGTGGGGCTCAGGGATCCCCAGCCCGCAGGCAGGGCACGCTCTGGCCTGCTCTCCAGGGGGGACCTGAACCTGACGGGGCCTGCAGATGTTCACCTCTGGGACTCAGAGGTAAATTCCCAGTCAGGCCATGAGGGCCACAGTGGTGAGCGCACCATTCAAACAGATCTTTACAGAAGCGACACCGTTACTTCCCTTCTGTCATTTCTTGAACTCGTGGCGGCTGTGTACCGGCCTCCTCACTAGCGGCACACTCCACTGTTCTCTCTTCCTCTCAGGGTGGGTTGTGATGACCAAACGGGGTGCCTGTCTGCAGGCGGCGCTTCACAGACACGCGGGGCAGTGAGGGGGTGGTTATTACTTGTCCACACAGAACACACTCGGGGGCAGCCTGTGCGGGACCTGCTGTCCCGAGCTGCGGGGCAGGGCTCTCTGAGGGAAGGCGTCTGGTTTGCTCTGAGACTGCTTTCTTAGCTCCTGGTTTCTAAATCTTTTCCACAGCTGGAGGTGGTGGGGGGTGGGGGTGGGGTCCCTTTCCAGCCCTTCATTTTCTTTTAAGACCTCAGAAATGGTTTACAGCCGTGACATGCCTTTTCAATCAACCTTCTTGAGTTTATTCTTCACAACTGCTACAGAAATAGATGTTTCTCCCCAAATATTCAATTGTTAGCAGCAAATTGCTTACCTCTAGCCATCCTAGACTGTACACAGGCATCTAAGGGGGTCAAGGAGCTCTCCACCTTTCATCTGAGCAGATCTATGTGTTCCTACACAGAGTAATTGGTCAGAAAATGGCCCATCGAGAGAATGCAATGTCCTGAGGTCTCTGAGAGTCATTCTAGGGCTTGTGCTGACAGGGCAGCTGCAGGACCAGAGCAGTGCGGTTTGGGGAGGGGCAGGGGATGGCTCCAGCGAGCCTCAGTGAGGGGGGTGAACATGTGGGTGCCAGCATTCACAAGTTGATGTCAGAGGGAGTGTAGCGGAAATGAGTTTGTAGAATCTGTATTTTTGGGGTTTGCTCACTTTTATTGTTAAAAATGGCCGCTGCTAAGGTGAAACTGCTAATTACCTTCCTGCTTGGGAAGGGGCTTTGTTATGCTAATGTATGCTGGAGGAGGGGTTTTCACACCAAGAAGAAGGAGGAAGACAGAAGCCATATTTTGCAGAGTTTGTGCAGAGAGAAGGAGATGGGGAACCAGAGGGGACTGAGGCTGTTGGGGGGCCTTTGATTCTAGGAAAAACCGGAAAAGATTCTCCTGGTTGTGGAACTGGAGAATGTGTGAGGGGGTTTTGGTGTCCCGTGTGTTTGTTTTTACTTGCTGGCCGGTTGCGAGGCTAGAATAAAAGGATGGCCCACCAGTTTTTGGCTCTGCTGTTTCTCTACCGTCTGTCCGAATCTAATGGGAACCTGCACTTGCCTGGCAGTGATGGCGGCGATGGCTGAGGCTACTGGCCATACAGGGAGTCAGGCTATGTGAGTGGCAGGTGGTGCCTCTGGCCCATTTAAGGTGAACTGTGGGGGCTGCCTGGCAGGGAACTGAGACAAGGCTGGGGGGACAGCAGGGAGGATGTCAGCTCCCCTAAGGCAATCTCAGGCTGGGAAGATGCTCAGAGGAGTCAGGGTCAGAGGGTGCCAAAGGAAGAGGGGGGGGCCTTGCTCCAACAATTCTGAGGACTCTCCTGGGAGGCTGAATCTGCTGCATGTTCAAGCAGCATGTCAAGGTCCTGGGAAAAACTGTCAACCTAAACTTCTAAACCCAATTAAACTAACAACCAAGAGTCCAGGCAAAGTGAAGGCAAGAACAGAACAAAAACTCAGTTTTGCTACTCACAGACTCTCACTGACAGACTCTTAATGTACTTCTGAAAAACATAAGAAAAAAATAACCCAAGAAACAAAATAAAACCCAAAACAAAACTCAGGAGGAGGAAGTAGGATACACTAGCATCAAGGAACAAATACCAGGCAAACACATGGATAAATCTAAACACTGATTATATAAAATGAGGACAATAGTAAAACTAATTTTGAAGATCTAAAAACAAAGTGACAATAAAATCCCGGACTATAATGACATAAGAAGGAGGGGCTGAGCTGACACTCGTAAAGTCCTCATGTCTGGGAGGGGTGGGGTTGGGGGAGAGGGTTTGTGGTAGACACAGTTAGTGTCTTTCCATGTGCATTCCCTCTGCCTCCTGAGTGATACGACTCCTGATTTTAACAAAGAACACTATCACCTAGCAAAGCAACTGCCTTCCCTGCCTCTCTTGCAGCTATTTTTGGCTAATGCCATGTGAGCACATATGCTGTGTGCCAATTCCTAGAATTAATTGTCTTTAAAAGAAGTGACCAGCTTTTCCACTTCCCTTTCTCATTTCTGCTGGCTGGAGCTCAGATGCCCCTCGCCTGGTAAGCTAGAAGGAGCTGCTAAACTAGTCTGGGTGCTCTTATTTCCTGCTTTCTTTTACTCAACTGGGAAAGACCCTGATGTCTTACTTCAGCTGCTGTTTATTTCTTTGTCATATGCGGTTGAAGCTAATTCTACCCAATATGAAAGGCAAGAGATTGAGCCTAAGGCTGAGTACGTTTTGGGAAGAGGGCATATCTAGTGATTAACTTTTAGATGTTGCTGAATTAAGTTGAAAATTTAGGGGTAATCAATAAGGGCTAGAAATGGAATATAATTTCTAAACCAATGCAAAGAATAAAAGGGAAGACAAAGATTAATCTGACAGAGTGGAGGAAGGAGAAAGAAAAAGTCACAAGTATTATAAGTACAAAATGGACAGCAGAAAAATATTTATATACATTAATAAGCAATAAAATAAATTAATTAATTATAAAACCCTCATCGATAAAATTAAAAACAAAATGCCTAGAGTCATTTAAAATAAAAGACCACAGGAATGATGAAAGCCAAGGTCTAGTAAAGCACAGAGCAGACAAATACTAAGCAAAAGAAGTGTTTTAATATCAGATGAAATAAAATTTAAAGCAAAACACATTAGAGATAAAAAGTCACCACATAAAGATTAAAAAACCCACTTTGAAACAAAGCTATAATATTTTGACAGAGGTAACTAACATCACCACCTTAAAGCAAAACACTGACAGAATTCCAAGGAGAAAGACAATATATTTCAACACATCTTTCTAAGTGATAGAAAAAGCAGGCAGAAAGGAGGAAGGTCATAATGCATTTGACTAATATAACAAGTTTAATCTACAGGACATAAACAGAACACTCAGCAATTACAGAATACACATTCCTTTCAAACAGAGAAAAAAAATAGACCATGTAATAAAGGAATCTCAACAAATAAAGATCTGGTATTATATGGACCATTTTCTCTGGCCATGGTGCATGAAAAGTAGACAGCAGCCACAAGAAAACAAATACCTCTGAGTAGTTGCAAATAAAAAATATTTTAAATAATTCATGGGCCAAAAAAAAAATTCTCACTGAAAGTGGAAATTAATTACAACCGAATGACAATATAAAGACTACATATCAATACTTGTGAGATGCAGCTAAAGTAATACTTAGAAGGCAATTTATAGCTTTCTAATAGATCATTAGGGAAACGAGTGAAAACTTAGGAGCTAAGTATCCAATTCAATAAATTAAAACCAGAACACAAAGTAAGTCCAAAGAAAACATAAGATAGCAAGTAATAAAAACACAAAAGAATTAAGTAAAAGATATCCAAGAAGTGAGCAATTCAATAAAATGCTGGTTCTTTAAAAAGATTAATAAGGAGAGGACACAAGCAAACATTAGGAATGAAAAAAAGAATATATAACCACAAATACAGTAAAAACTTAAAAAAATAATGACGGTGCCAAGAAACATTGACAAAATATCACCCCTGGCAGGTGAGTCACAGATGTAAAGCCCTGGTATCACACTTCTAACTTTTCAAAGCACTTCACATCCACTGGCTCACCTCACTTCAAGAAGCATCCAATTAAGTAAGGGCCATTTCTCTTCAAATCTACCTTAGTAACAGCTTTCCTAGTTTCTTTTTTTTTCTAGTTTCTTAATAAAGAGAAAAAACCATTCACACAAAGACTGAGGCTAAAGTGGACATTTTTATTGTTATTAAATCAACAACAACAAAAACAGATAAAAATATTGCTAAAGACACTAGACATCAAAATTTGGGGCAATTAACTTTAACTGATATGTCATCTTTTTTTTTTACTGTTTTGACCTACATTGCCCCAGTTATGTGAGCCTCATTCAATTCAACAGAACGGGTTACTGTTGGGGTGAATGTGGGGGTGCCGAGAGGCAGGCTGGGGCAGTCCTTATGGAAAATTTGAAATAAGAGAATTAAGACCAAAGCCATCACACTGTCTGTAAAATACAGGACTGAAAATTTCGTTACTCTCGAGTTTCTGTCAGCAACCAGCATTTTCTATTTGAAACCGCCCCTTGCTACCCCTTTCAAAAGAAGGTCCACAAAAAGGAAGCAAACCATTTGAAAATTCTGATCATTTTGTGTGTCAGCAGCAAATAATACTCATCAATAGAACCTACTTTTCGCCTTGAGCAATATTTCCTAAAACAAAACACAAAGAACCTGTGGTACTTAACTATTTTGTTATTGATTCACTGTGGTTTGCAAGGTAATGTTGAAGAAAATTAAATGTACAGAAGCCTGAAATGCGTTTTCTGTGGCGGTGAACGGTGTGGCCTGTGTTCAGTGAGGTGGTGTCACCGGTCACGCGCACACTACATGCACTTCATCTGGTTACAAATAAGCTGGCTGCCTTATGAAACCAAAGTCTGTCTTCACTGTTAGGACAGTTATTCAGTTACAAGCTTGCTTTTTCTGGTAGTTTTGCTCCAGTTTACAAGGAGACTTTAATTCAATAAAATTTAACATGGATGTGTTGAGAGGCTTCTGTGTGCCAGGCTCTGTAGCTGATTTTTAGAGTCTAAAAACTTCCCTCGGTACCTTCCTGGCTTATCTGGTCCTCTCAGAAAACAAAATTAACATTTTGAAGTCTACCCTAATTATTCATTCAAGAGCAAAGTGGTCATATTGAGGGTTTTTTTTTTGTATTTTATGAAATGAGAAGTGGGGAGGCAGAGAGACAGACTCCCGCATGCGCCCTAGCGAGATTCATGTGGCAAGCCCACCAGGGGCCGTTGCTCCATTGCAACCCGAGCCATTCTAGCACCTGAGGCAGAGGTCATGGAGCCATCCTCAGGACCTGGACCAACTTTGCTCCAATGTAGCCTTGGCTGTGGGAGGGGAAGAGAGAGAGAGAGAGAAAGGAGAGGGGGAAGGGTGGAGAAGCAGATGGGTGCTTCTCCTGTGTGCCCTGGCCGGGAGTCAAATCCAGGACTTCCACACACCAGGCCGATGCTCTACCACTAAGCCAACCAGCCAGGGCTGGTCATATTGTTTTAAATTTGGGCATTTATATGCAACATTATCAAGCAATATGTTTTCTATTTAGTAAAACAGCATATTTTCAAAACTAGCACTTTACAGGTCACCGTAATTTGATACCCTTAGCTAAGACCACAAATCTGAAATTTAAACTAAAATTGGAACACTTTACTTTTAGCTTGTCCCTCAGGCCTTACTTCAAGTAAATTTTCTGGTATTTTAGACTTAATGCTAACAAGCTTAGTATCTGGTTTCCCGAAATAAAGCATAAAAGAGACAGTCAAATGGAAGAGAAGGAAAAGAGCACTGAAATAAGGACAGGATTAAGAAATGACACCTATTAGCAACACTACCCAACAAAGACAGAAAACCAGGTTGGGGTCAAAGGCCTTACCCATGTTAATACCAGGGGATACTGGTATAGCAGTGCAAAGCAAACAGACAATGTTCATGATGATGAACTAAAGAAATTTTTTGAAAGCCCCGGTTAGCTCGGTTGGTTGGAGCATCATCCTGAAATGCCAAGGTTGCAGGTTCGTTCCCCAGTCGGGGCACATACAGGAAGGCAACCAATGAATGAATAAAAAAGTGGGACAACAAATGAATGCTTCTCTCTCTCCATCTCTTCTCAAATCAATCAATAAGAAATAATCAATCAATAAGAAAAATTTTAAAAAAGCTAAATCCTGATGAACATAATCTGTTTAAGAGGGTAGGGAAGTGTATCTTCTTACATTTAAGAAGCCCTCTTACCTATACAGGGGTCCTCAGGTTACAACAGTCTCGACATACAAAGTTTCAAGTTTATGACACTCTTGCCCATAAAAACTTAAAAAAAATCGAGACATTGCGGCTTACTCATTTTTTGTCATTTTTTTCTGTTACTTACTACAATACAGTGTACAGTATATTTATGTCTTTTTCCTTTTTCTGTGGCTTAGTTGGGTTTTTATGTTTTAGATTATTTCACAACTGTGTTAGAATAGGTAAGAGACAGGCTAGGGTGTGTTTCGACTTACACCAAAATTCAGGGTATGTCACTGTCGTAGGAACGGAACTGTGTTGTACCCGAGGACCCCCTGTAATCTTTTTTTAACGAAAGTTTTAATTTTAAAAAGAATAAATTTCAGTTATCTGAATAATTTCCTCACACGGAGCAGCTCACTCACCGATGGTGCTGAGTACAAGACGCGTTGCCCGGCGGTTTTAGAATGTCAGAATTAAACATGGTGCAAGGTCTCACTGCACCCAGCTGCCTCCCTGCACAGTGTGATGTCACTGCACAGACAAGCCTGTAGATCTTCTGAATTCATGAAAGACATATGGGGCCATTTAGGGCCCAAGTTTATCTTGGCTTCCTTTGCAGAGTTTGATTACTTCTAAGATTTACGGTCAAAGTGGAGGGGAAAAAAAAATACCTTACAGAGCAGACTTATAACCTCATCTTGTCCCCCCCCCCCCCCCTAACAATGTTAGCGATGACATTCTATGGCAGAGGCTTAGCATGATGGCAGGGCAACTCGGAGACTCAGTGGGAAGTTTTATATTTTGGGGTTTGTAGTATTTTGTACTCGCAAAGGTCAGGTAGAAAAAAGGACCAGGGAAATGATTGCTGGGAGGCAGTCAGAGAATGAGTGTCAGCTGGTTTAATTTTCTGTGTCAACTCTGAAAATTAGATAAACAATGACAAACCGGGCTTTTTAAATGAACTTGTCACTCCTGGTTTTCTTGACACAGAGTAACATTTTTCAAGTCCTGGTAGTCCTAAAAGACAGATTTAACCCCTGAGAGGTTGACCTAAGTGTCCCCAAGTCTCCACATCTGAAAACAAAAGACTCAGTCCCAACACTATAACCCTTACAAGAAAAACTAATTATCCTTGAAACTGAAACACTTTTCTCCTAACAGTGAAGGAAACTTGGCTTAGAGTGAAAGGCCCACCCTTCTGCAGGACAGTCCCAGCAACTTCAGACTTTTTTCTTCCCATCATCTCCTTGGCTCCCCCGACCAACTCAACCCTTCAACATGGTCCTCTGATCCTCCAGTCATTGTTCTAACCAGTCCTGCCCACCTGCAGCAGGTACTGGTCCTTACACCCGCTCAGCTGAGTGGCCTGCTCGCGCTCTCTCTGCTGCTCCGCGGCTATGACGATGTGGGGTACAACTGTCCCGGCTTTTACGTGATTCGGGCTATTGTAAGTCTACACTTCATCCAAGTCACGCTCCCTGGCGGTTTGGGGACAGATCAATCTTTTTAATAGCTGCCCTTATTGGCTTTACTATAAGAATATTTATTCAAAGATAACCCAATTTGAATATGTTGATTTGGAGAAACACATATATTTACAGATAAAAGGTTTTTTTAAAAAAGATTTTTAAATTTACTCATTTAGAGAAGAGAGAGAGAGAGAGAGAGGGAGAGAGAGAAAGAGAGAGAGAGAAGGGGGGAGGAGCAGGAAGCATCAACTCCCATGTGTCTTGACCAGGCAAGCCCAGGGCTTTAAACTGGTGACCTTAGTGTTCCAGGTCGATGCTTTATCCACTGCGCCAACATAGGTCAGGCTGAGTAGGGTTTTTGATTCCACAAAGTACTTTCAAGGTCATTATATAATTCAAGTGTCATAACCACCCCAAATAGCTGGGTAGCATTACTATTACCTCCAATTTATGGGTTCGAAAATTAGGTTCAGAGAAGTTAAGTGATTTGGCTAAGGGAGAGTTGGGACTTAAAATGGACATCAACTCCAAAGCCTGTGTCTTTTGTTACGATATGGTAATAACAGCAATATAATAGCTGACAGTGTGAGCACCGACCTTGTGCCTGGTACTAGTTAGGTGTTTTCTTTTATATTATTTCATAAAATCTCCAGCCTGGTCAGAAGTAGACATTATCCTACTTTATAAACAAGGACACTCAGCTCCCAGGCTGTCAGGACTGGCTGCAGGCTGAAGTCTCAGGGCTGGCCTGAGCCCAGGTTCTTGGACCTCACACTGTCACTTTTCCCCACTCTCTTCAATCTGGAGAAACATCCCCTGCCCGACACAGCACAGGGGCCGGGCCTGCCCTGGAGGAAAGTATGGGCAGGTGATTTAACACCCTCTGATCCCAGTCTTTGCCTCATCCCTAAATCCTGATGCCTTTTTCCTGTTCTGGTGTAGAAGAGTCTCCTTTTCCATAGTTTCCCAACCTTCAATATTAGCTCTGCTGCCAGCAAACTGTTGTGAAGAAAACCACCCGATTAAACACCTCAAGGCAGGTATGCATGAGGACTGGAGCACCGGGGCTGTGTGCCGCTGGCTCCAGCGGGAGGCATCTCTGATCTCAGGGACCAGAGTTCTTGGTGTGAGGGGCTCCTGGGCACCTGTGGATTTCAGTCTCCACGTGTAGCTTCCCCCTCGTTCTAGGAACTCTGCCTTCTGTAAAACAAGGAGAGCAGCACCAACCTCGCAGGAAGGCTGTGTGCGAGCAATTCCTAGCACAGAGGCTAACGTGGAAAAGTTACGGCTATGTGCAGTTATCAATGGCCTGAACTTGGCAGTACTTACACTCCTTTCCTAAGGACATTTTTATAATACCTAACATGTTCAGTGCCAAGTGTGGAAGATTCTAAACCAGCTCTCTGGGCAGCTGCACAACGCGTGGCTGGATGGGCCGCAGAGAATTAGGGTCCTGGCTGTCTTGTATTAAGCACAGACTCTCACCACTCATTGAGCAACCCCCTTCCCTGAGCCTCAGGCCTCAAGAGCCAACTCATTTAAAACAAGAATGAGCAGTCTTCCCTGGGTTCAGAATTCCGTGTAACTAAAACACAAAATAGAAAAAAGACATCCCAACTGTTGCTTCCGTGCACAGACTATAGACAAGACCGCAGCGCTCTCAGACAGCATTTCAAATACAGTTTATTAGTGTGTGATATGAAAAGGGTATTTTTATTGCATGATATAATGCAATGGGACCTTGGGCGCTCTGTGGAAAGACCTCACACTCAGAAGTGTAATAAACCCGCAGTCCCAAAAACATTATACTGTACATTAACCTATCATTAATGGCACATTAGGGCTAGGGGCATTGCACGCTTGCTGGTCAGGGCTCCATCAGGACAGTGTTGAGAAAACCACACAGTCTTCCCAGGCTTAAAACAAATAGAGAAAATAAATATTCCTGATGTCTACAGGCAGCTTTAAAGGAAGTCCAATCCCAGCTCTCTGCCTTGTAATTTCCAAGCCTGCTTTTTTAAGAGAGGAAGACACACGATGAAACAAAAGAAGAAAATGGCCCTTTTGCAGTTCACCCCCAGCTCTTGGCTATGCAACCTCAATGCTCGCTGAGCAAGGTCACGAGCTGACAGGCACCTTGGGTGGCATAAAAGCTGCCCAAAGGACACTCGGCCTGGGTCACAGACAAGCTAAGTGAAAGGGGCCTTGGAGATTGTGCATCTACCTCTTTTGCTTTCTAGATGGGGAAATCAGGCTCAAAAAGATGAAGAAAGAGGCAAACAGAAAAATGAGCAAAGTCTGTGAAAAATGACACATGGCCAATAAACATATGACAAAGTGTCCAACTTCACATGTAGTAAGAGAACGAGAATTAAAACAAGTAGATACCATTTACCACTGATCAGATTGGGAAAGATTAAAGCCTGATAATTTAACGTCAGAAGAGGAAGGGGGAGCTGGCATCCTCATATCCAGTATACAAAGACGGATATAAACGAAGATGATCACTGTCTTAGTCTGGAAATGGTCAAAATGTTCTACGATGGGGTCTTGGTTAATAAATATGGCATATCCATATTATGGAATAACCCGCAGCCATTAAAAAGTACGAGGTAGACTTTATATACCTGGAAAGTTCTCTAGGTGAATACACAAACTACTATCAACAGTGCTTAACTCTGGAGTGTGGGGCTGGGCCATAGGGGCTGGAAGAAGACTAACTTCTCATTGTATATCTTTCTGCACTACTTAAATGTTTAACTAGTTTTAGAAAAGGATAAGGCAGAAGCAAATATTCTGGGTGGCTTCTTATTTCCCATCTAGTAAGTGCTTCATAGGTGCTTCATCTGGTCTGCTTTTGCACAAAAACGGAAACAGTAAGTTGGATACTATTATCCCCGTTCCATGAAGTGGTCTGAAGTTTTGAGGGACGAAATAATTTGTTCAAGGTGAGCCTTTGACCCATCTTCCTTTACTAATGAAACAGAGTATTTGTAAAATAGAGGAATTCTTTCCAAACTCTGAGGCAGCCCATGGCCACCTTCCTGGGGACAGCTTGCCTACCTGGGCATTGATCAAAGATGTGGGCAGAAGGCAAGACAAAAGGCTGCTGACTGTAGCTGAGGTCAAGTCAAATTTCTGGGAATATCTCTATACCTCAAAAGGGGAGGGGGCCTAGGGACACCAGAACAACACACTGCTTAAGTAAATAACACTTGGCAAACAGGGCTCAAACACATGAAAAGAGTATTTCCCTAATTAAAAATAGATCAGCTTCCCAGGAGACCCAGTTGCAGGTCCATGGAGAGGCGCTGCCGCGAACCAGCAGAATCGCGAGGTGGCGTGGGGACTGGGGGCACCCTGGCAGCCCGGGCAGCCCACACCTGAGGACTGTCTGTGCCAAGTCTCCTGTCACTACAGAAACTTAGCTCTGTTTTCTCCTTCCTCCGTTTTTCCCAATAAAAGAGGCTTGTGATTTTTTTGGGTAACACACTTTGCAACGACATTTTTAAAATGCTAGATTTTATTTGTCCTAGGGTCTGCCAGCACATGCTGTAATTAAAATGTTGATTAGTAAACAGTTTAAATATATGACAGACAATGCAGTTAAAGCCTACAGTTAGGTCAATATGTGATTTAGATTTGCCATTTAAAAAATCTCATTTAAATTTTGCATACATTAATCACTACCACACTTCAAGGTTCTGATATCCACCTGACTACAATATTAAAATAAAACTTGCTGCCCCAGGGAAATCCTACTTATTCTTAATTGTTTCGAGGCTTTGATGGGCTTTTAATCTAAGATTAATTTATGCAATTTTAAATAACTCTTCTTATGATTAATAAGCTTGAAAATTAAAAGGAGTCTAAAGCAATTATAATGAGCATTTGGTCATAACCTCATTAGATGAAGGAGTGAAGGATACAACTCTGGAATTCTTACAAGACTACAATTTAAGGTTACTTCTCGAGAAGTCAAACATAGTTCCTGAAATTGCAAAGGCAGGTTAGCAAAGGTCAGTGTTAAAATGATGGCTAGCTAGATTAGCATACTAATGCTTTTCTCTGATAGTGACAGCAAGGACACGCAAAAGAAGATGCAGAAAGAGAGACAAATGACATTTTCCCAAGAAGCCACAGGCTCTGAACTCAGTTTCCTATTCTTTTGGTTGAAGACCCTCATGAAATTTCAGAAAGAGCCAGGTGGTTAGGGCATCCCTATTCATAGATCAGTTCTAGCCAGTCTGGTGCACATGGAGCAGGCGGAGTCTGTGTGCTCCCTCCCTCTGTTGTAGAAGGCTCGTCTGGCCACTGCCCTGCTGAAGGACCAACAACAGTATCTTGTAGCCGCACTCCTCTCCGGCCAAAGCTCTGCCAGATCCTGGATCTGCCCACCCCGCTGACTTTACCCCTTCATTTCTGAAGGGTCTTCTTTCCTCACTGTTCTGTTTTCTTTGGTCTCAGCTTGTGCTGTTTCTTCTTCCTGGAACACCTCCTATCTTGTTACAGACAGAGATGATGGTAATACTAATGGTTACCATTTAACGAACTATAGAGATGATCCATGAAAGTACAGTCTTTAGTGGTTACCATTTATCTGGCCCTTATTTACGCCGAACACTGTGCTAAGCATAACCTACTTTTACCTCACTTAAATTATCTGCTTTGCGAGACCCCATTTTGGTAGGCAAGGAACCTGAGCCTGAGAGAGGGTCAATGACATGTCTGAAGATGAGGAGCTAGTAAAGAAGGGGTGGAGGGATGGGAGCAGCTGGCTCGGCTGAGCCACCACTTTCTCATTTCTGTATTCGGACACACTGCAACAATCCTACAGGTCCAGGTGGAGCCCGAGCTACCTCCCTGACCACTGGGGCACCGTCCGCTGAGCTCTCTCACCATGCACGTGAGCAGCACACTGCCCACCCTACCTTCTCTAATGTCTCCTATGGGCGTGTGAAGTCTGCTCCTTCAGGACCTGGATGTTTCTTATGTTCCTTTTGAACCCATCACAGCACCTTACAGATGCAGACAACAATTACCTGTTGATTAACTGACTGTTTCACAATAATTACCCCCAACAAGATGCCCATGGCATGTTACTGATAATAGAGGACAGACACAAAAAGTTAAGGCTTTATAATGACTGGGGAGGAATAACCCCCAGAGGTCCATCCACCCCTAGGAAATTACCAACTCCTTGGACATGAGCTGCAAACATCCAACATACATATACTTTGTTCTAAATCACATTAAACACATCTGTTTTCCAAGAAGCTACCGGTCAGAAATGCCCAAGAACGCGGATGAGAACATCATGACCCAAAGAGGCTGAATGATACAGTGCTACACAAGCCTAGCACTTCACAGTTTACAGACACACTTTCATGAGTTCTGTCGTATTAAAGAAAAAAAGTTCAAGGTTGGTATCACTACCCGCATTTTACAGATGAAGCAGCTGAGGCTCAGATAGCGAAGTAAATGCTCATCACCCAGTTAATTAGAGGCAGAGGTGGGACTTCAAATCATGTTTTCTGATACTCAGAACAATGCTCTCTCCAGTTCATCATGTTGCTTCTTGTCTCAGGTTCATGGTAGACTCATTTTCAAGTCCCAGAGCCTCTCTTCAGCCTCTCCAGACTTCACATACAGAGGACAGAGTTTGTCCTGCCTGTTGTCTGACAAGAACCTTTCTGCCTCTCCAGTTCTCCCGTTCTGGTTACAGAATTAGTGAGGTCATAGCTCCATGCCTGTGCTCCCGCTGCTCCCATTCCCTGAATGCCCGTGTTGGCATGAACTCCTGCAGGCTGTCTTCCAACCTCAGTCTGTCTTCCTTCTGCTTGCCCGACGGACTCGGAACTCTGTTTGGCTCCCTAGTCTGTGAGACCTGACTGCTTTTTTCACATGTCTCTTAGGGCAGTGGTCCCCAACCCCTGGGCGGCAGACCGGTACCAGTCCGCAGAGAAAGAATAAGTAACTTACATTATTTCCGTCTTATTTATATTTAAGTTTGAACGATGTTTTATTTTTTTAAAATGACCAGATTCCCTCTGTTACACCCATCTAAGACTCACTCTTGACGCTTGTCTCAGTCATGTGATACATTTATCTGTCCCACCCTAAAGGCCAGTCCGTGAAAATATTTTCTGACATTAAACTGGTCCGTGGCCCAGAAAAGGTTGGGGACCACTGTCTTAGGGGACTCAACAGATCAATAGGCTGGCTTCTAATTCACTTTGTTCTTCCCTCCCTGCACCCCCCGCCCCGTTTTATTGAGATATAACTCACATACAGCACTGTTTAAGTTTTAGGTATATAGTGTAAGGTTTATTTATATTGTGAAATGACTAACACAGTAAGATTAGTGAGCATTCATCATCTTACACAGATAAAAAGAAAGTTGTTTTCCTTGTGATAAGAACTTTTTGTTCTTTCAACTTTCAAATACACCTTATAGCAGTGTTAACTATAGCCATCGTATTGTACATTACAGCCCTGCCCCAGTACTTATAACTGAAAGTTTGTACTTTCTGGCTACCTTCATCCAATCCCGCCTGCCTCTGGTAATCATAAAAATTTCTGGGATTTTTAATAGAGTCTACATAAGTGAGGTCATATAGTATTGGTCTTTCTCGGCCTTACTTAATTTAACATAATGCTAAGGTCCATCCATATTTCACTAATGGCAGGATTTCCTTTTTAATGGCTCAATAGTATTCCTGTGTGTGTGTGTGTGTACACGTACAACTTCTTTACCTGCTCATCCATTGATGGATGCTTAGGTTGTTTCCATAATTTGGCTATTGTGGATAACAGTGCTAAGAACATGGGGGTGCAGATATCTTTTTGACATAGTGTCTGCATTTTCTTTGGATATTTTCCCAGAAGTGAAACTGCTGGATCATGTAGTAGTACTACTTTAAATTTTTTGAGAAACCTCCAAACTGATTTCATAATGGCTGCACCAGTTTACAATTCCATCAACAGTGCATAAGGGTTCCAACTTTTTCTCCGCATCCTTGACAATGCCCGTTACTGATCTGTCGGTCAGGAAAGCCATTCTGACGGGTGGGAGGTGATATCTCTTTGTGGTTTTTCTTTGCACTTCCCTTATGATTTGTGACTTTGGAACAGCTTTCCATGTACCTGTTGGCTATTCATATGTCTTCTCTGAAAAAAAAAATCTATGTAGGCCCTTCGCCCATCTTTATGTTAGATGATTTATTTATTTATTTATTTTTTGCTATTGAGTTGTATGAGTTCTCGACATAGTTTGGATACTCACCCCTTATCTGAGATATGGTTTGAAAATATTTTTTCTCCATTCTGTAGTTCTGTAGGCTGTGTTTAATTTAGTTCTTTTTTGACCATCTCCTCAAAAAAGAGTATGAACCACTGCCTGGTGCTTTGTATCATGGCAGCTGCAGGGAATTCAGTGGTTCTATAAAAGTTTCACTTCTTTACCACACCACAAGCTCTTGAAGGGTAGGGGTAGTATCTGATCAGCCTCTAGATTCTCTACAGCTGTGCAACACAGGTAGTTGGTGTGGGAATTGTTTGCTACTGGTTTCCAACAAGATAAGGAACAATGCCACAATGTACCTCAGCACATACCTTCCTTCATTGAGACAGTGTCACTACAAAAAGTCAGTCTAATTAAACAGAATGCTTTGAGACATGCTTGATTTCTATTCTGGCACGAACTCTTTTTCTTGTTGTAATGCTGGTGGTTGAGGCCAGGCAAGTTCACATTGGATTCGGGCAGATGGTAGAAAAACTGGAGCTGGAAAGGGTTGGGCCATTCCGTTTAATAAAGTCTCACAATGGTGGACAAGCACACAGGCAGGGGAAACTGCCTCTCAGGCAAATAAACAGCAAAATGGCCCCTCACAGCAGCAGGCAGGCAATCTGCGCATCCACAATCTCTGAGTGCAAGTGCCCATAGGCTTATATAGGCCATACACATGTGCCTCTGCCATTTGCTCACACACTAATCAGACAAAGGGCTTGCAGCTGGTCTACCAGTGAGCAAGCCTAACACAGCTGCCCCACACTTGTATTCAAGAAAGAGTTCAGGCCCTGGCCAGTTGGCTCAGCGGTAGAGCATCGGCTTGGCATGTGGAAGTCCTGGGTTCGATTCCTAGCCAGGGCACACAGGAGAAGCACCCATCTGCTTCTCCACCCTTCCCTCTCCTTTCTCTCTATCTCTCTCTTCTCCTCCCGCAGCCGAGGCTCCATTGGAGCAAAGTTGGCCCGGGCACTGAGGATGGCTCCATGGCCTCTGCCTCAGGCGCTAGAATGGCTCCGGTGGTGGCAACGAAGAAAGGCTCCCGATGGGCAGACTACTGCCCCCTAGTGGGCATGCCAGGTGGATCCCGGTTGGGCACATGAGGGAGTCTGTCTCTCTGCCTCCTGGCTTTTAACTTTAGAAAAATAAAAGGAAACAAAAAACAGTTCAGGTACTACCACCAGTCTATGGTAAAGTTTGCCGAGTTAAAATTTTTCTCCCAAACTCAAGGAACAGTATACATTGGCAGCTGCTCATTTCCCTAACTGTGACGGCAGAACTGGGAAGGAAGGAAGGTCTGCGACTGGATAAAGGGCAGAACACACTCCACCCTCAGTTTTGCTGCAAGTTGACAAGACCAAACAGCAGTAACTACAAATTCTCACAGCTCCCCCTCAGATAACTCACAAACAGACCAGGTGCACACTGCTGGTGATTACCTTCTCTCTCGTGTTTGGTTGGTTCGCACTGAGGACATAAGGAGTGAGCTGAACACTCGTCTCAGAGGGGCCTCTTGGCTTCACCAGCACCAACCACTGCAATCCTTCCTGTTTCTTTGTGGGGTATTTGTATTTAGTTTTATTTCTGATTGCAAGAAATAGTCTGACAGCTGAAAATCTCACAACTCCCGTGACAATCCTCTGCCTACTATGCACCAATAGATACGGCTGTGACGTAATGCAGAACGGCTCTGTGTTCTTCCTGGCTGCATGGCTCCGGGCACATCAATAACCCGCCTGGGCCCCAGTTTAACAGATCAGTAAGACAGGGATGAGAAAAACCCTTATCGTGATTGTGTGAAGGTCAAATGAGATAACTATTTGAAAGAACTCTATAAACTCATGTGTTTAAAAAAATTATTTGTTCAGATTAATTTCTCTCCAATAAATCTATTTTTTAGGTTAAAGAACAGAGGCCTTTCTGAGTTTATCTGCAGCTCTGTTTCATGAAATTTTTATTCCTGTTTCTTTCAAATAAATTCAAGAAAATAAGTTATAGTATGGATCTGGCTATGATCCAAGCTGTGTTTCACATTGTGGGCAGAAAGTAACGCACTCAAACAAACAAGTGTTATTCTGTGAGACCTGACATATTTGTTGCCCCATTCACAAAGTCTTTCCAGAAAACTCTGGCTGAAAGAAATCCAGAACATTTTTACCTGTTAAAGTCACACCATTTCAATTCAGTAACTATTTAGTGAATATTCCACTGGGGGCCGGGGACTGGGCTATCTGTGAAGGCCACAAAGATAAGTAATACATGATGACCTCGTCCTCCAGGAGCTCATGGTCTTACTTATGTGCGGTTACCAGTGATGCAAACAAGTCACAGCCGCAGTGTGAGAAGTGCACTAACAAAGGTACGTGCCAGGAGGAAGGATGATGTAACAGGACGCCATCAACCCTCCTAAAGCACACCTGGGAAGCTTCCTGGAGGCAGCGTCAGTTGGGTCTAGAAGGCTGAGGAGAGGTTCAGCATGTGGGCATGAGGGAAGGGCATTCCTGGCCGAAGGAACAGCACAAGCAGAGGTGTGACCATGCAGCATGTCTCAAGCATCTGGGGACTGTTGGGATGGCAGAGCATAGGGTGGGTGGGAAGCAGTGTCATGAGGTGAAGGCGGCAGGTGGAGGAGGGCAGGAGCAGGTGGGGGAGGGTGTTGGCGAGTCTCACATTCTATCCTGTGCTTGGCATGTACATATCCTCACCTTCCTGGTTAGACTGTGAGGTGGCTGAGGCCAGGGCTCAGGGCTGGCATACTGCTTCCTGAGCATCAGGCAGATGCTCTGCAGAGTTCACCTAATAAAACGGTGAGTGCCACTGAAATGCACGTTGTGACGGTCAACGCGTGTTCTCTGCCATCTCACAACAGTAGAAAAGGCTGAAGTACGAATCTGCACCGGATGTGCAGTGGGCTGTAATTCAGCCAGTCCCCTAAAGGCTATCCTTGCCCCTTCCTCTGGCACCTAAACCACTTTCCAGACGAAGTGGTCGGGGCCTGCACAGGACAGCTGGACAGGGGGCCGTTCCGAAGGCAGGAGAAGGTGCCCAGCCAAGCTCTGCTAACCTCACTGAAAGGGGAGGAAAGGCTTGTTTTGGAGAAAAAACTTTCCAGCCTCAGGCCCTGTATCCACCAGCGTTCCAGGGAGGCCGACTGGCCTTCCTGAGAATGACAGCATGAGCATTCCAGAGGCAAGGCTGTGGCTTAAAAAAAAAAAAAAGGAAAAAGAAAAAAGAAATCATGTTTAATTTAAAAATTAGAAACTGGAGCAGGCTGTGAGCACAGGGGTTGATTGAAACAAAATTTAAATTCCTGTCAAGCCCATTTAAACACGGGGGCCCTTCATAGACAATTAGCTGCTCCCTGTGAATGCTGAATAAACTCAGGCCTGGTCACTGTGAGAAGAGAGGCGCCTACTGTGAGGCGCTGGAAAAAAAATTAACTAAAATCAGGCTGTATGAAATATTTAGCCTTCCAGTATATCACAGGGGTCTGAAAGTGTAAACAAGACAAAAATCGATTCCTTGGTGCCCTCAAATCAATCCCCCAAAACGGTGAGGGCATCTGTTTCTGCTGAATTCTGTTTACATCGGCAGATTTGCCTTAATTGCAGTTGTTTATCTCGTTGTCCCTGGGGCCCTAATCTCCCGATTACTAATACTTAACACTCATTTCACATCTAAAGCTACTTCTAATCCTCAACAGGTTTGGGGGGCTCTTAAAATTATTGAAACTGCAGAGGCAAGAGACACAGCCTCTTTGTGAGAGGAACGTTTTCTTATCCACTACCAGCTGGGCCCAATCGTCACCAGGGATGGTGACAACAAAGGTGCTAAAAGGCTCTTCCACAATGACTGCTGCTCCACTGGGGATTCAGAGGATAAAAAAGAGCTTTGATGGAAAAATCTGAACAAGAGGCTAAAGCAGTCCAGCCAAATAAAGTTACTGTCATAATCAAATGCTGTCAATCACCATGAAAATCCAATTAAAAAGGTTTCAGCACAGCCTTCTTAAGTGGAAAAAATGTACCCTATTTATACAAATTTCTGTCAACTCCACACCAATCTCACAATTAGAAAGTCCTGCTATTAATTGAATCCCCCTCCCCCCCAAGTTTGAAAAAAGATGCAAGTCATTCAAAAGCCTTCTCAGGGAGCTGAGACACGTGGGCTATTGGTATACAATTAAGAGTTAATCGGGTTACATTTGAAAATTCCATTTTTATTTGTGTCAAGGGAACCTTTGCACGGATAAATGAATGGTACCTATTCTCCTACTTCAGAATCAGTGACCATTTATATTGAGAGAACAGAGAAACGGCAAACCAGGAAACTGTAAAGAAACTAGTCCATGCTTCGGCAAATGTCTCTCGGTAGACCAAGGCCTAATGTTTAATTCTAATCTTGAAAATTAAATAGAGGACAGAAGGCCCAAATGTCTCTCCTGCCTTTCTGTAGTCTCCTAATGGCCAAGGGAATCTCAAATTCTTTGCAGGCATATCTGGCCCCAAGTAACTGAGTATCTACAAAAGGGCTCACTGAAACCGCAAGACTTGAGGTCCCCAAAGGTCTCTCTCAAAACTGCTACAAATTAAAAAGCAAACAACCCATTAAACAAATCCAGCTGGTTACAACTGTAAATAGTAAGCTTCTAAGATTTTTCCAGCCCTTGAAATTCTCGGCTAGACTCATTAATTATTGATAAGAACTGCATCAATTTATTGGAGTGTGTTCATAGGAAAACAAGTTTGCTGCCTTTGATAGCAATTCCCAAATCACAGAGACCAGGTTTCAAGATCCTTTTCTGTTTCTCTGACAAATGGTTGAATGTCTTTGGTCCTTTTCAACCTAATCCATTATTCCTAAGAGCTGGGGGAGGGGGGAAAGGCGGTGGTGGGTGGGGGGTGGGTGGGTAGGGATGGGGTAGGGTGCATGCATTTGCTATGCTGCTGGCCAGGTGGTCTCCTGTACGTCTTGGCTCTCTAATGACCTCCTGATTGGGAATTAACCATGGGAGGTGAATTTTCAAGCGGTCAGAAAGTAAGCCAGAGACCACAACTGCTGCTGAGCACCGCTGCTCTGCCCAGATGTGCAGGGTGGAACCGACTCCTGATGCCTGTTCTGATTGGTCAGGCCCATGCTGTACTGGCTGCTAAATGCTTTGAATGTTACTCCTACAAATACTGCAAGATTCCAGAAATTCCTTAATTTTGGCACCAAATTATTTTACCCATGTAAGCTCGCCTAAAACAGGTCAAGCAAAAACCTTTGACCATGTATTCTGGCGGTCACCTAGCTTATACTGAACATCACAATGTCCGGGGGTGGCTTGCTGCTTCTTCAGTCAGCGTTCTCAGTGTTACCCGGTGAGGTCATGGAGAACAAGGGGCATGTCTTGTTTGTCTTTACCTGTTCAGTGTCTAGCATGGTGCTTGTTTTTTTGAAATGGATTAGAGAATGGCACATACAAAGTGTAATCAATAGTGATTTCTCTTCTTTTAATTAGGTCAGGGACCTCACCTGATGACAGCATAGAACCAAATTAGCCACTGAGTTCTAAGATGATGATCCATCTTCAAGGAACTCATAATCTAGTTGGAGAAAACAGGCATTTAACCAGTGAGTTCCACCGCTAGGGGCTCCTTGAAACCATCTGGAGAGCGTTAAGAAGTAAAGAGAGTACTTGCATCCTGGACCAGATGCCAGGGGTTCATTGATCTGGATTCGGATTCAGATTTTTTTTTTCTTTTTTTAACCCACTCAGATAATGTTAATCAGTTGCTAGGGTGAACAACCACTGACCTACACGAACCCGCCTGTAAATATAAGCTGAATATGTAATTCATGTAATTAAGTGCTGTTCTGAGTTAGAGACAACACATTCTGGAGGGTTCAGAGAAGAGAGCGAGTACCATGGAGGGGGAGAGCGGGGGAAAGCGGCAGGCGGAGGATGGAGACCCTCAAGGACAGGGGAGAGGGCATTCCAGGCCAGGGCCACCTCAGAGATTGCAGAAACTGCTGATGAGCTGCGTAGCGTCAAATGAGGGACTAATGAACAACATACTCCAAAGTCACAGCCTAGTCCCCCGTGAATGTGGCCCAACACCGACGAGCGACCTGATTGATCCACTTTGCTGCCTCCTGGGTGCCCAAACTAGTCCTGTGGTCACGGTTACACGGCCTCATTGTGCCTGGAAACACAATGCTGGGAAGATGACAGTCTGCCCAGCTAAACAAGAAAGCAGCCTTGCAGGCAGGAGTTCAAAAAACCGCAATCTTAAACGGGCAAATCACCGCCATATTAAGAGATCTGACTTGACTGAGAAAGATAAAGTTATCGTTAACTGGGAAATTAAAACTGTCAGATCCCCATGATCAAGGAGTGACAGATTTTCTCTATCTGTATCTCTCTTGATATGTGCATGTATATAAATGCTCACACACACATTTATCTGCTAAAGTCTTGTGAAAAGATTAAGCAGTCACGCTTATGGAAAAACAAAGCTTGTTTTCTGGGGTTATAATCTCTCTGTTCTTGCTGAAGTGCTAACGTGTCATCAAAAATTCAAATTAAAGCTGTCTGATTTAGTGCGATCTCAGGCATCCAGACAGCGATTCTGCTGTTGTAATTATGTGCAATTAAAAAGCTAAAATCAACTTCTTACTAGTGGATTCCTATTTATAAGCAGACATAAACATATGATTTTAATGGCCTTCAGAATTTGAAAATTAAAAAAAAAATCATTATAGTTGTCAACTGGATCCAATGTGGAGCCCTCAGGCTTCTGTGAAGCCTTCCGTGCTTGAAGGAAATATTTAGTTGAAGTTACAATCCCAGCCAGGGTTTCTCCTTGCGATTTCTGGGTGCTTTGCTAATGAGCTGATTTGTACCTCCAAATGGACAGCCAAAAGCAAAAATATCTTTAAGGGTGGGCAACGAGACACATGTACGAGTCTGGCCCTAATGGTCTATTTTAAAATATGCTCTATAGAAGACAGGCCATAGCTAAATGTAATCAACTACAACTAAGTTCAAAACTGCTTATCAAACCATCATCAGTATCTTAAAAAGCTTAGATTGCAAGCACAGTGACCCATGAGCACACTGCAAGGGAGCTGGTGGAATATGCCTGTCTAAAAGAAACTGAAATTCACCTTGGCTCCATTCAGTATAAGGTGCTGATACTGTTGAACTTTGAGCCAGTGTCTCACTCTTTTGTTAACCATAAAGGACCACCCTGACTGACCTCACAGAGATAAGACCCTTTTCTGTCCTGACTTCCACAGGACTAGCTGATGACCTCCTGGTTTAACTGCCTCCCTAACCGTGGCTCCTTCCCTTTTCTTTGAGACATTCCTCATTAATAAACATTCTCCCTATTGCAACAGACTAATAAATGATTTCCTTAATTGTCTGGTGCATTTTGTCTTTCACAATGGTCAAAAGGTTTAGATCCAATAGTGGTGAACAATGACAGTGGGTATAAACCCAGAAGTCACACTGGAATTTGACTAAAGAGACAAAAATCTAATGTGGTGATTTTTCCAATTTTTAAAAGGGACCATAGAGATGCCTAATTTATTGCATACTTTTATTAATTGAGAGAACAACCAACCGAACTATCTGAAAATGTAATTACAGTCAGGTTTGGATAAGCAGAAAAGCTGCCCCTGACAATTTAATTTAGAGCAGTTAAACAAGTTAACATCTCTTTGCAAGTATATAATTAAATGTTTAAACAGATTTTTCTGGAGCCATTTGGTGTTTATTAGCCCCCAAACAAGACCACCTCTTATACACAAAGCCTTCTCTGAGAAATGAAACACCTTCAAGTTTGCAGCTGCTGAGATTTAGAAGGAAAAGAAAATCTAAAAGTACTATCTGATTATAACCGAAACTCCTCCTCCAAGACCCACACCTGCGTCATGTATTTCCAGTCACAATATTTACTCGCCTTCTGAGCAAAACGTCATATTTCAAATAGTCTGCACTGTGTTTCTTCTTAGGAGCCTGAGCCGAAAACCAAACTTGAGGAAATGCTAAACGAGGACACCCTGCTCCGGAACGTAGAAGGAAGTGCACAAAATAACAGGCATTATTAGAACTGAAGGAGAAAACCCATGTTTTTAAACAATTACTAAAGCAGTACAGTAATAGCATAAAGACAATTTCTGTGCCAGCTTGTTTCTCTGAAATTCCTCCCTGCCATTGAACAGCTAGAACAGATAATAACTATTAGTAAATCAAACTCCTCTGCAGTATCCAGCTGTGCCTCACGCATTTACATACAGATAGAATGGGTATATGTTTTTAATATGTATGTGATACGTACTTTTACCACAGCCAAAGTGCATGCTACAAAGGCGGAGGAGAATGGGAATCGGATCAGCATGAGATAATAAAGTGGCCTAGATAAAGTATTAGCCAGCGATTGATCTCAAACCGGGTGCTGCTGCTTCTGACCTGATTACTTACTATGCATAGATTCCATTAAATAGAGCTTAGACATGGAAAGCTTCTGGAAACGCTTTAAATGCATAGAAGGATCTATAGTACTCTGAACCCAAATCTTAACTGTAGAGGTGTCCAAGGCCCACACCCTGCCTGGTGGAGTCCAAGGCCCACAGTCAGGACAGGCTGGGAGGCTAAAGGGCTGCCCGACAGCTGGTGGGAAGCCCTGCAGAGGCCTTTCCCTGCCCTCCCCCAGGCGGAGCAGGTACCCTCCCGGTGAAACGCCTCCCTCCAGAGCAGCTTGTCTTGTCCTGGCCACACAGCTCTAACAGAAAGGGAAGGTAACGGGGGAGCTTAGCAATCATTCGGGGTCGTGGTTCCCTTTGAAAAATGGATGACAGGCAGGAATCTCTTTTCAGAACAAAATGCAAACCCCCACATGCATGTACGAGTTGGGATGTAATTTCAGGGGCTCTAGCAGACTTCCTGAAGTCACAGACCCTAGGCCAGGGACCCTGATCCAGTCCCTCCCCTTTGTTTTTGGATGAAGACACTGCAGTGCGGAGGGACCGGGAGCTGCTTAGGGAAGGGAAGTGTGGAGGCCACCCCTGCTAAGTCACAGCCTGACCCTAAAGGAAGACTGATTCTGCAGAGGGGTTTCTGTATGTTTTACACACAATGTTTCTCATCATATCCCTTTTGTTTAGAAATATTTAACCACATACTTTGCATAGCAGTCAGCCTCAAACCTCTCCATTCATGCTCCCATCTAGGTTGTCTCTGTCCCTGAGTTTATGGGTCTCATGTTTCTTTTTGTGCTTCCCTCAGTCTGATTATTGGCATTTTGGGAAGATTTCCCTCCTCTTTGCAGTATCAGCTCCCCTCTTTTACTGCTGTCTCACTGATCCTTTCTGACTGGCAGAAGCTGGGCTTTCTTTTTCTCTTCCTGTGAGCTGTGACATCCCTGCTTGGCTGTCTGAAGCCTGCTGAACATTGTCTGCCACCCCCACAGAGTTGCTACAGTCTGGAAATTTTTCTCCAAGTCTCTTGGACCCAGGTCACAGAGCTGGGGCAGCGGTGACATGGGTCTTTCCTGTGATATACATCAGGGTGATTTAAAAGTGGTTCTTTCATAATGGTACCGGGTGTCACCAGAGCAGAAAGAGGGTGTGTCAGCAGGGCGAATGCTCTTGGCTGCACGTATGGCTGGTTTTCCTATGTTGGGTTTCAAGCTGACTTCTGATTTGTACACGAGCTCTTAGAGAAGTAATGGAAGTTAGATCCCTGACCGCCCCCCCCCCCCCCCCAAGCAGGAAGGACTTCCCTATACTTGAATGGGATCCACTCAAGAGAATTTACTCAAGAAAAAAGGTATGTGTGGGTGGGTGTGCTGCTTCTGTGTCGGGTCAAATGTTCAGGCCTGGACACTAGGGCTCCTTCTATAGAAAATGAAACTTCAGAAGAGGCTGCCCAGCTGGGGGTAAATATGTCTATCCGAACTCCACCTTTGTGGGTGTGGGACTCCCCAAGGCCAACGTCGAAGGGCTTTCTGGTCTAGCGACAGTGACGTTTCCACTGCTCTGAAAAGGCCTGCCTCTATATGCATGTTTCCTTTGCCTGAATCGTCCCCTTGAAAACTCTATTGGAATTCAATCCATCCTCCAAAGGCGCCTTTCCAATGCTCCCTCTGCATAGCTTCTCCCCCTCCCCAGACGGATCCCACAGCACCCTGCAGTTCTTCCTAGCAGTTACTGTGCTCTAGCCATCCGTATACTTGGCGCACCTCTGCAAGACTGTGTGTGGCTTGGCATCTTCTGCTAAGTCTAGCATAGGACTTTGCACATAATGGTCTATAAGTGCTTGCTCAATTCAGTTGTTTACCTGGTTCTGAGATCTCTCAAAATGATGTGGATCCCAATGGTAAAACTTTTCAGTAAATTTTTTATGTAGCTTACTTAATGGCCAGCTAACATGGACCCTGGCCTCCCCAAAATGCTGAGGAAATTTCTTTGTCCAGTGTGAAAATACTTCCACTTAGAACGTAAAAAAGTCATCTTAGGAACAACCACACAGTGTAGACAGAATTAAACAGCTAAACAACTAAATTAGCTCTAACACTAGGTTTTTAATGGCCTCAAGAGTCTAAACCTGAGTTGTACATTTCATCTTTAAGACTAACATGGTTGAAAATTGCAAAGATGATGATTTTAGTTTTTGGAAATCCTGGATATAAGGTGCCCACCAAATGAAATGACAGAACCTACTTGAGGACCCACTGTGTGCATGGCCCATACCTCCCTGCAGTCAGATTTACTCAGGTGGTGACTTAATGTGTTCACTGGTGGTCAGGGCCACACTGTTCATTTAAAAGCCCCCCGATGGCGAATCTGTAAATCTCAGTACTTCCACCCAACCCATCTGATCTTCCTTTGATCTGGAAAACAGAGGCCCACAGGGAAACCTCAGGATCCTGCAAGCCTCACAGTTGATGCGGCCCAAACTGTGCAGACCACGTTGGTACCCTGCTGCCTGGAGTTACTGCGTTTGGGAGATAAACTGCTCTTTTTGTGAAAGGCAGGCCCCCACCCACAGTGACAAATGGGCTCTACAGTTCACGCATTCCCGAAGATGTTCTCCGCTTCCAGATGGGAGCACCATCAAATAGGTAGCAGGCGGAGAGAAAAACGGAAAAATTAAAGCCATTAATATGCTAGAAGGATAAAAGAGATTGGTTCCTTAAGATTGGGTCCCTAGGATGTGACTCAGGTTCCTCAAGGCAGGGACAGTCCACTTTCTCTCCCGTCCCCCACAGGCACAGTATTTTGGCCAAGCGCAGGCAGGCCCCCCCACCACACCACACAGTCCTCACACTCGTTTCCTGCCTCATCACTGAGCCCCTTCTAAGCCAGGGGCACCCTCACTATTGCCATACCTGAGGGAATCCATTCTCTGTGAGCAGAACTAGAAATAATGTTAAATTACGTATAGGATGGTGTTTCCTGTGACTAAAATTTTCAATGTGTCTTATTGACTTATTGATATTTATTAATTAAAAATGTGGGAGAGACACACCATGGTGTATAGTTGTAAAGAGATATATCAAAATACGTATTTCTTGTCTCTCTTTCACTTCTCTCTCTCAGCGCTGAAAGTACCCACCCTCACCTTGCCTTTATGACCTGCCACCCTGGAACGGTGCTCCTTACCAGCACATTTGTCCGTAGGTACCGTCTTCAGATGTAGTATTTATAAGTGGCCAACTCATTGCAGTGCTGAAACATGCACTTACAAACATATCTGTTTTATGAAACCCTATTCCTTTGTTTTAATAGCTGAGCTATCCAGCCATAGCATAATAATGTACAAGGTAAATGGGTCTCCATCTCTGGAACCTGTTCCAAGTTTTCTCAAATGTGACTAACTGCAAAAATTTTCCAACCATCAAAGAGACACCCCTACCCCTGCCAACACCAGTTTATCCTAGACCTGCACAGCTACAAATCACAGAAGCTTAGTGGTGAACTTTCTTTAACTTGAAACTACCCTGAAAAAGGAAAATGTTGCTCCAGGGGTAATAGGAAGGAGAACAAACACTACCTTCCTGCAAAGCTCTCATGACGCAAAAGGGACACAGACTATTATTTTATTTGAGGGATGAAATCTGTATTATACAGAAGTTTGTACACTGAAGAGTGTTTATTAGGATGAAATACAAAGGATAAAAACCTCTGAACCAGTATCTATAAAATGCTTATTGTTTAAAGTGGTGAAAGAAAGCTAGTTGGAATTTGCTCTGACTGCAATAATCTAAAGACAGGGAATAGTACGTAAAACATTAGAAAGAGTAGACTATAATTATTATTTACTAATGCTCGATTCTAACGTTATCTTAGCAGCTTGTGCATTGTCAGATCAACAATCTGCACTAAATAAATGACCATTTAAGAATTGTTAGAGAGCATCTCTGTTCCTCTCCCTGCTTCACTAAAAACTGTCATTTGCAATCAAAGAAAGCAGCCTTGGAGCTGAGAAGACAGCACCAGCAGCCTTGCAGTGGTCTCTTTCTGAGGAAAGAGCAAAGATGCACATTAACTTGATCTTTTGCAGCCAATCTAATTTCACTCTACATGAATCCAAGAGGACTCCATGCCATAGTCAGCATTTCCTGCAGGATTGCAACTAAAAACTTAATACACTGACTATCTTTCCTGTGACCAATCCTCTGAATTCTGAGAGGTTGTCACAGCAAATGAGGACAAGGAGTAGCCTAGATTAATTTATGGACCCAGAATGAGAAGCAAAGGAAAAGAGTTCTCCATTAAGTTTCAATATGGTGTGGGCTTTTAAAAAGTAGACATGATCATGTGAAGATGTGAGCTCCAAATACACCTATCCAAATGCAGTGAATACTGGTGCCTCTCCAGAGCCTGTGGAGATTTAAACTTACATTCTGGTCCTTTTAACAGAATGTTAAACATAAGTATGTAACAGAAGAATCCTAATTTTTTAAAATTAAGTGAGAGGAGGGGAGGTAGAGAGACAGACTCTGGCATGAGCCCCAACTGGTATCCACCTGGCAAGGCCCACCACAGGGGTATACTCTGCCCATCTGGGGCTGCTGCTCCATTGTTCAGCAACCAAGCTATTTCAGTGCCTGAAATGAGGCCATGGAGCCATCCTCAGCACCCGGGGCTAACTTACTTGAACCATTTGAGCCATGGCTGCAGGAGGAGAAGAGAGAAAGAGAGAGAGAGAGAGAGAGAGAGAGAGAGAGAGAGAAAGAAAGAGAGAAGGCAGAGGGGGAGGGGTGGAAAAGCAGATGGCCGCTTATCCTGTGTGCCCTGACCAGAAATCAAACCCAGAACTTCCACACACTAGGCCAATGCTCTCCTGCTGAGCCAAATGGCCAGGGCTGAGAATTCTAATGTTAATAAAAGTTTTTACCTACCATCAATTCCTCAGGTGCTGGCCTTTCTTTTGGCTGTTTCCGCATGCTGTAAGAGAAAATAAAAACTGCCTATTATCTGTATACTTGTAAATTTGTGCTATAATTTCCACCAGTGATTATTTCCACTGAAACTCAGATGTTTTCAAAATCAGTCATGTTCCATTCTTGGTCTGAGTACAGGCACATCTCGTTCTAATGTGCTTTGCTTTATTGTGCTTCCCAGATGTGGTATTTTTTTTATATATATATAAACAGAAGGCAAGATCCTCCACCAGCAAAAAGATTATAACTCACTTTATTGTGAGATCTACTTTATTATGGTGGTCTGGAACCGAACCTGTACTATCTTCGAAGGATGCCTGTATTAGCACCGATTCCCTTTCTTTTATTCTGGTGTTAATCAGATTTAGGGGGAATCTTAAGAATCAGAAATACAAAGTCTTTTTTTTTAATAACTCTTGCAATCAGATATAGAATGAATTTAAATTTATCCTAATTCTACTTCTGAAACTAATGTGAAAAAAAAGTAATATTTTCTTTCTGATTTAGTTGTCAATTTATTTCAAACTTAAATTTAGGGAACAACATACTTGTTTTAGTAATTGGGATAATACAATAAGAAAAGAAACATGACTATCAGCTCAAATGAGAAAACATCTCATTCCATTATTGTTACTCCGAATAACAGTATGTAAGAGGTCAGGAATCTAGATAATACTGAAAAATTACAAATGAATTATTATTACATTATCTTGATTTTATTCTGGCTACAAGGTAAGTCTGTTTAAGCGGCCTAAAGAATCACATTCCTCATACAAAAATACTTCTTGCCTTACATGCAATAGGTATAATTAGCAGCTGTAGCATGTACCAGCTACATGATGAAACACCCACAAGATGAGATGACTGTATTTGTACAAAACTCAAGAGTGTCTGTGGGATGAAGTCATGAAGAGAGGTTATTGCTTCTATTGGAAAATCACACAGATGACTTTTCTTTATATAAGGCAACCTCTAACCTTCACACAACCTCTGCATTTGCTGACAGTACATATTTTTTTAAGTAGAGAGATTCAATGATCATTTGGTAAATAAGAACGGTAGTTATGAAGCATTAATGGCATCAAGGACATTTGCCTTCCCCATAAGTAACCATATGCACCTCTCAAATACTGCATCCATTAGCAAGTAATTCAAACTGTCTCACCAGTGGAGCTGGTAACAGTCCTAATCTGACATTCCAACATAGCTGAATCTCTTGGGAAAACAAGGCTATTACCCACTATCATTTCTGTTTCGGCTTGACATCGTGGAAATTTCAACACAGGTTATCCCTCCCTCTGTCTCCATAAAACTTTTACTTAACAGCTTATTAATTTTTTGGACAGGAGGAGGAAGGCAAAACCTTATCTGCTTTTTTCCCTGTCGGCCCAGAACCAGCCCCAGAGATAAGCATGGTGGCCCCATCACAAATCCAACATCTCTGAAGCCAGTGATGCCCAAACCATGCGCTCCAGGCAGTTTAGGAATTGCATGGTTTGTTTTTCAATTTCTGCATTTCAAAATGGGGCATTCCCATGACGTGCCTCTGAGTGTTTCTAGACATTCCATGTAACGGAAATTAAGAAAGATTAATACATATTTCTGAATAATGGTTCTAATGTTAATGAACTCAAGATTCCAGTGTTTAACCAACATATTTCTTTTTCCAACATGGCATGCTTTGAAAAAAAAATGTTAGCCGAGTGAAAACAAATTTTAAAAGCTATAGAATATTATGTAAGTATTTTAAATAAACAGAAACAGTGTTAATAAAATTTTCGGTCGGCAGGAAAATCCCTTCTCTACATATTTTTCTATGGAATATAAACCGGATGAGACATTTTTATTAATATCACACTTAGTCAAAAAGGTGATAAAGGCTTGACATTTATATTAAGGAATATTTCTCGGTTTTCCTTTAGCATAATCATCAGATGGCTCATGGGGGTGGGGCCATGTACAGCCATTTCGGTTTAGCAGGGACTCCTGATTGCACCATTTCATGGCACCACAGGAACGGAGGGTTTGTTTTCCACCCATGGACACGATTCTGGAGGGATGATGAAATGAGGAGTTTGGTGAAGGGGGAGAGAGAAGAGCAGGTGGTGTGAAGGAGCCCCGGCATGTCCAGAACAGCTTCAAGTGGGCTCTGCCTCCTGCTTTGAGATGGCCGTTCCTCTGCTCCCAATTTCCTTCTCTCCCCACGCTGGGGTGAGGGGCAGGGCACAGGGAGGGCTGAGAGCAGGAGGGCCTTCCAAGGCCACGCAAGTGCTGCCCACCAAATGGGGGAGAGGTGAGTGATGAAGTGAAGGGCTAATAAAAGAAAAACTCATTCTACTGGGAGGAAAAAGGCTGAAGGCTGAAAAAGAACCCTTGGCAGAAAAATGCCTGTTTCCTCAGGTGTAAAATGACCAGGGCCGCTTGGAGACTCTGAGGGCCCCTCCAAGTCACATCCTGTGGTTCTTCTCAGTCCCTTGATGGTTAAAGTGGACCAACAAGACCAGGTTTTCATAGTCTTTCAAACATCAAAATTCACTGAAATGGGACACCAGTATTGCATTTAAAATATAAGCAAAGATAAAAGTTATGTACTGAAAAGCCAATGAATTAATAAACTATGCTGCTTCCATTAAGTGACAGTTTTATGGGTAACTTGAGGTGACATTAATAAAAATAAGCTTCATAGGTCTGTTTAATAGGGGTTATAAAATTATGTATTTCTTAAAAAAAAAAAAGTGGATAGCTACAGTGTCTGTGCTCAGAGAAGTAGCCTGATTCTCAGCAGTTTATTAAAACAGAAAAGCCTCTAAAGTACATTTACAACCCTTTGTGTAAATAACGTTTACATAATTTAAACAATTTCTTCAGCTTTGCTGCCCCATCTGCCCAAGGCCCTGAAGTCCCTCCCATCTCCAAAAGGAAGCAGGGAGAGCCATAAGGTCTCACGGAGCCTCCGAGTTAATGGCATGTATCATTTACATTGAGGGCATGGCATGTTTGCAAACAGGCTCACCACTGAGTGATGAAATGTACAAATGGCTCGGAGAACTCTCCAACCGGAAGGACAGGCGAATCCTGGGATGGAGGAAAAACAAGTCACCAAAAGTCACAACAATTCCTTTTCTTTTCTTATACCCTTCCTCCCCCAGCAAAGTGACAGTAGAAAGACGAATATATAACAAGGATTCACCACCTGGTGGAAAGGACAATAAGGCCTCATCCAATTAAAATGACTGTTTACATCCTTTTCCACATGCTTATGTAAAATGCCAAATTTAAAGCCGCACACATTTAAAAAACGGTGAGAAACAAGAGCACAAAGAGGGAGGGGAGGTGAAAAAAGGACAATGATAGCCACAGGGTAGGAAAGAAGGTATGAGAGTGTAAATGAGAAATTAATGATTATTTAAGTAACACAAATGGTCTTGTAATTAACAAAGAGCTGTGAAATTATTCTTGTGTTGACCTTTGTTTCATTTACTGGATTTGCTATTTATTTATACTTATTTGTATATTCAACTAGTCTTAACTGTTTGTCCCTAACACAATCATTTGGGCCCAGATTTTTTTTTATTTAACTTTAATAGAAAGGCTTTTACAGAAAAAGCTGTTTTCTGAAAAAGAATTTCAGCCTACTTGCCAGTCTAGGCAAACTCATCACATGACAAAGCCGGTGAATTAAGGACATGATGAAAAACTCCCACCTGACCATCAGACAAAACTGGGGTGGAGGTGGCCTCACGCTCAAGAGCAGACAACCATCCAGCAACAAACCCAACAACACCGCACAACACCCGTGGAACACAGGGAGCAAACCCCATTACCATTTGCAAAGGAAGGCTTTAAGAATTTAGGAGTTTTTCCAAGAATGACAGAGAGTGCCACTGTGTTTATAGTGTAACGGCTCAGGATGTAATGAAATTACACTGCAGAGTACTTTAACAGTCATCTCATTAGACCTACAGTTGGAACAAGAGAGCCACATAAAGTAGGCAGCTGCAAATGACTCCATTCTCATCTATTCTCATTTGCTATTAAAAATACCTTTCGGCGGCTTTTTTTCTCCCTGACATCCCTACACAAAGTGCCCTGCAAAGTATGATACATGCACCTATTTAAATTAACAAAGGAATGACTTATTTTAATCTCACTGTGCTTTGGAGTGCTTTGGCCATTTGGATGAGCAATATATCATTACATACAACCTTCCAGCGCTGCAGGCAAGAAACTCAGAGCATGCAGCATTTGGTGGGAGCCAAACAATTTCTCTAGCACACAACTGTGTCAAATGCATGCATGTATTCATTATTGAGAACGAGAGGAAATGGCTTTGATGTAGTGGAAAAAAGAAGATGATAAAAGCACCTCTGCAATATGCGTGTCATTATCAATGGTGGCAGATAAGATACAATTGCACAGCCCCCTATGTGATTAGTAAATATACATATAATTGCTGTGGCCAATTATCAGAAAAATGAGATCGGTAATTACAAGACAGAAAATTAACTAGAACTCTTATTAAGGCTTTGTTTCCAATTCAAACAATTGGAAACTGCTGGAAAATACAACTGAATCAAAAGGAACTGAGGGGGGTCAAAGCAGCCAAAATAAATAAATAAAAAGAATAAATAAAATACATTAAAAAATCCCTAAGAGGTTAAAAGAAAAGGAATGTGAACAAAACGTTTCTTAGTTTTTGCCTATCCGTTCCCTTGAATGTCCTCTGTTCATCCAGAGAAAGGGGAGGTTAGTAATTATAAACTTAAAATTCTCAACAGTAGAGAAAGGTTTCCAAGAGAAAAGGAAAACAAAGAAAAATGGGAATGAAATAAAGCCTTGCCAAGTTCAAAGGATTACATGCAGGCATTAGATAGAGAGGGCATGAAAAACGGGGCTGATGAAATCGTCTGCTCAAAAAAAAACAAGGCACGCGATAATGTGACAACTCTTCGATAAAGGTACTATAAAATGGTCACAGAAGTCCCATCGGTTTGAAGAGCAAAAATAAAACATGATATCAATTTCAGCGCTGCCTGTTTTAGGAAAGCCATATATATCACCAAGCCTGCAAGATTCTACAAAGCCCAGTTCAAGAAATGACATTTTACTGTCTCAAAAACTATTAGTAAAAAGATAGTTCAAAGTCCGAGGTACAAAAATTATGGACTCTGATCAGGTTGTTAGTTCTCTAAGTCATTCATTCCTAAATTTTTTTGGAGGCTGTGGTGCTGGAAGTGTCTGAGTAACAACAGCTGCTTTAAAATGCAATGTTTAGGAAAATAAAAGCCTACTGTCTTAATGTAGCTGAATATTTACCAAGATGGTTAAAATTCTGAACTGGTTTTCTACAAAGATCCTGGTATAAAACATGATGCTAATGTGGGCCTCATTTCAAAGTATGATACCAAGAGTAAATTAATGAATTATAGAGTAGGCAACTTGATGAAGATGTCATTTTAACATGGATGAGAAACAAAACGAGAAAATGTGACATCTTTGCACGGATAGTTAATTTTATTTAAGACCTGATATTGTAGCCTGTTAAGTTTCTCATAACATAAAACTAAAGAACACTGGGTGGTACCCATGAATAATTTATTTCACTTGTGAAAATGCCAGCCCAAGTCGACTTTGCAGAACCTCGGAGAGAGGGATTCTCATCTCGGTGGTGCCTGCAAAGAATCACTCATCAAAGATGGGGGGGGGGGATTCTAATCTCACATACATAACGCCAGAAATTTCTTTTCATTTTAAAGTCCATGTCTCTTGCATCCCTCAAAGGAGAATTTCCTGAGATAGTGAAGAGGGACGCACGGGGTGGCGATGAGAGGGCCACCCAGAAACACCGGGCAGAGTCCGCAGAGAGGACCCAGGGCCACATAAGCATGTGGCTGTTAACATTTCAGAGGAAAGAAAAACGAACAGACCTGACAGTGTGCACAACACCGGCTGATTTTAAAGTATACCTTTCTCACTTCTAAGCAAGTAAAATCAGGAGTTGAGACCTCAGATGTAAAAACCCTTTAAGAACCTGCCTATTTTGTTATGTAACAAATCTGTTTGAAGGCGGGAAGGAGGCTCATTGGAAAGTGGCTCCAGCCTCTCAGAAGCTGGCAGAGAGCAAGAGCATCCTGTCACCACGGGTGAGGGGGAGACGGAGGACCGTGCCATGAGGCTCAGAGGAGCTAGTAAACTAGAAGCTGCTATTTAACAAAACTGTCCTCTGTGAAATGAGGGTTCAGGCCAGATTTCAAAAATAAAAACACAAACTGGAAGAGCAGTTACACTAGTAACTCTCAGGACTGGCTGAAACGTACTCTAAATTGTTACTGAAAGTCACTCACTTTAAGACCCTGGGTGCCATACTTCACCTTGAGGATTTTTGGGAGGGGCTATTCTGCTGAGCTTCTGAGCATGGAGGTGTGGAGCAAAGCAGTGGACACAACCTTAACCAAAGCCTTAACCTGAGACTCTGGTCCCAAATCAACTTTAGAGTCCTGCGAAAGGGACACAAGCTGGATCCTGTTATGGATAAGACAACTGTTACATAAAAACAGCTTCCATAAACCATTTCAGTAAGCAATTCTGGCCAACAAGGAGGACTGTCTCCAAGTCTCTGAGGTTCCAGTCACTACCGGGTCAGCCCTTTTTGCTAAACACAGAAACACAAGCAGGCCACACGCTAGAGAGCAGAGGACAATGGGAAAAAAGTTTGAGTGATGCCTTTGCCTCGTGAATAATGAACTGTTCAGGAAGGTCAACCCATTACAACTGAAACTGTTTAATTATTAATTATGCACAATCTATGAGCAAAAGGACAAGTTCAAAATGTTTAATGTATGCTAACTTCAACTGGACTCTCTCTGGGTATTTTGTTATTAGCACTTGTCAGCAAGGTACTCAGGCATAAAAAAAGCAAGCAGCAGAAAATCTGTGTGTGTGTGTACCTGTACCCTCAATGAGATGGGGGAGGGGAGGAGGCAGAAAGAGGTCCAATTCCAACCATAGCTGCTACCAGGTTCACTTGTAGAGTAAGTGTGCCAAGAAGTACACACCTGTGACCTTGAGAGCAGGCAGGCATAAATACAGAAAACATAAAAAACAAAATACAGAAAACATAAAAAACAAAAATGCTTTTGAAGTGACTTACTCAAAATGGAGATCATTCTTTTAAAGGCAGTTTTTTTTTAAACATGATTAGTCTTGGCTTTGAAAGGATCCATGTCATTAATGTTTACACACACACACACACACACACACACACAGAATCTGTATTAAATCAATGGACTGTAACAATGTCAATTTCCTGGTTGTGATATTGTACTGTACTGTACTTAAGAGTTGTTATCATTGAAGGAAACTGGGTTAAGGGTATACAAGATCTCTCTGTATTACTTCTTACAACTACATGTGAATCTGAAATGATGGCAAAACAAAGTTTTTTTTAAAAAAAGGTGCCTGGCCTGTGGTGCAGTGGATCAAGTGGAACCCTGAGGCCGCCGGTTCGAAACCCTGGCCTGCCTGGTCAAGGCACATGTGGGAGCTGATGCTTCCTGCTCCTCCCCCTTCTCTCTCTCTCTCCTCTCTAAAATGAATAAATAAAACCTTTAAAAAAAAAAGAAAAGAAAAAGGTAAAGAGCTAATTTTAACAATTCTAATGCGGTCCAGAGTCTTAGAGGAGTTGGGCTGTATTAGGAAGAAACCTGGGATAATTAGTCAACTGGAAAAAAGTTAAAAGGACCTTTGCTTAAAAAATAAATCTGAGGATTTAATTTTTGCCTTTAATTCATAATTGAAGATGACAGTAGAACTTGACAGTGATGTGGTGGTCAATTCAGACACTGATAGGGTGTAGGCAGAAAACCATATAAAAATGATACAATCATTTATTACTTAATTTACTGGTTCATTCATTCAAGAATTTTCTTGACCACCTACCATGTCAAAGGCACTGAGCCTGGCATTGTGGGATGACTGATACTTGATCCATATCCTCAAAGAATTCATATATTGTTTGAAGATTAAGACACGTAACCTCATAAACAGCCCTGCTTACGGAGGAAATGGTCAAGTCAGGGTACCCGAGCTGTGCATTCCGGCTGGACAGGGAGAGCCGAGGGTTCGATGCAGTGTGGCTGTGACCCGAGTTCAGAGGGCGCGTGATGGGGAACAAAGTCTGAGTGTCTGCAGGGCTGTCAGACACCTCCTCTGCTCTCCTGTATTCTTCCTTCCTTACTCCAGACAACACCTGGGGGAGAAGGGACCTTGATCATCTTAATGTGTCCTGTTCCCTTTACATTTGAAGGAATGTAAAAAACAGACATTCCTTCAAATTAAGATTTTATACTTAACAGGATTAAAACACAAGGAAGACAGAAGGGCAATTACTCAAAACTCTCAGAGTGCTGGCTAAACTAATGAATTCTAAGGGCACTTATACTGTGGTTAGATTGAACCAGCCTAGCTGGTTAAATAAAATATGGCAAGCCTTTAAGTTTTAAAAAAAGAGCCTATTTGGGAGGATAAATGGTGACGGAAAGAGACTTCACTTACAGTGGTGAACATATAATACAATATATAGATGCTGAAACCTATATAATTTTATTAATCATTGTTACCCCAATAAATTCAATAAAAAAGAAAAAACATATTTGGTGAGTTTCAAAATAAATTAATAAATAAAATAGCCTATTTCTAGACTTCATTGTCTCAAGTCATCAAACCAACAGGTACTTACATCACAGAATCACCTGGAGCCTCAGTATTGAGTTATGCTCTATATTTTAAAAATAGATCCTCTGGCCCTGGCTGGTTGGCTCAGTGGTAAAGCATCAGCTCAGTGTATGGATGTCCTGGGTTCAATTCCCAGTTAGGGTCCACAGGAGAAGCACCCATATGCTTCTCCACCCCTTCCCTTCTTGCTTCGCTCTCTCTCTCTCTCTTCCTCTCCTGCAGCCATGCCTCAATTGGAGCAAGTTGGCCCTGGGCACTGATGATGGCTCCATGGTCTCTGCCTCAGGTGCTAAGAAGAGCATGGGTGCTGAGCAACAGCCCCAGATGGGCAGAGGATCGCCCCCTTGTGGGCTTGCATGTGGATCCCAATTGGGACACATGTGGGAGTGTGTCTATCTGCCTCCTCTCCTCTCACTGCATAAAAAATAATAATAAAAAAAGATATTTTAATTCAAGTGTAATGTTTCTTTGGCCTGGCCCAATAATTTCTAATCATACCTACTGGGGTCCATCCTAATAAAAACAGCTCTCTTATATCGCGTCACTTCTATCCACAATGCCAGGTCAAAGGTCATTAGTGATTCCAGTGGTCCTGTGGCAGGCAGAACTGCATTATGCTTTGTCAGACCCCAGACTGCTTTTTGATTCTCCATTGTTCACTGACTTAAATGTCTTTGTGAGACAAAGGGCAGAATCCATACGACAAATCTGCTCTCCACTAGGGAGGTAACTTATTTTGAAAAAAAAAAGACACAAAAACCAAACCTAAAGAATAAAACACCTGAACCCTCACTTTTAAAGATATTCATAGAAACTATTATACAAACCAAAAACTTACCAGTCTAAAATGCAATCAATCCAATGATAGATTCTGGGATATTAGCTCAGTTTTAATATTTTGATGGCCCTCGATGTTCATATCTGTGTGTTTCTGTTATGACTGACTGTAGCCAGGGAAAAAAATCAGTCAATCTTATCAGAGAGAGAAAGGTGGACAATAAATGGACAGGTACTCCAGGTCAGTTGGAGAATGAGAGAGCCTAGTTTAAGATATGAGTAAACCATTATTACACATTAGATTTATAAAAATTAAGTCACTGCTTGTTAAAAAAAAACTTGCTTAAAAACTGTGGGGAAGCACTCAGTATTCTGATATTATGTGTATGTTTGATCTCAGAATGCAGACGGAACTGACCTAATCTGTGGGGTATAATAGGAACAGTGCTGGGGTGGAATGAGGCTTCTATTCAGAAGGCTTGCAAATGGACATCATCAGAGAGGAAGCCTCTGACCCTCCTCAGCTGGTGACCAGAAGGCCCTCCTGTCATCCCACTCCACATCAGGACCTGGGCACAGAAAGTGAAGGACAATTCAATTTCCTCTCTGGCTCAATCCGTGCTCTGGGTTGCCAGATGTGACAAATTATATGTGTGGGCATTTTGGTGTGAAGTTCTGTCCACTGGGTCTGAGTTGACAGTAGCAGCTCATTTAACTTGTCTCAAATGGACCTGGAACTGGGGGCAAAAGGCCTGAATTTCTGCCACTGAAACACCTAACTTACCTTACCCATAAACCCTTAAATCAAGTGAGAACCAGCAGTTAGCCAAGTAAACATTGCAACCAGATGGCTTGTAAAAAACCCCACACATTTAAATGAACAAGTCTAAAGAAATCTGTCTCTAGGTAATTGAAATTTGAGATTATAAAGATTTTTCCGTTTTTATTTTCTTCTAAATAGGTTTTAGAAGTTCCTCAGTACTGGGATAAGAAAGAAGAGGAACAAACTTTGTCATTAACGTCAAAACTAACCCTTCAGTTAGCCTACCAATTTTCTTGTCATTTAAAGATTTACATTTACTTAGACATTTTCTAAACATACAACAAAATTCTTGGTGTTTTATAAAATTGCTTGGAAATGGGTAGGTAGAGAACTTGAAAATGCATTAATCTTTTAAACTATATTTGCTAAATTGCTTCCTTTCTAGAGCCGGTGAACATTTATATTTCTCTTTTTATTTTAGGTCTCTTGTTGGTTGTAAGCTAGAGTACACAGTACACAGTGTTATTTAGAAGCATCTATATGAACAGCTCTCACTTGCAAATTACCATCCACATACATATCCCTTTTTAATAGTGTAGGCAGAGCAGCAAAAAACATGCTTGTCTCATACCAAAGGGATTTCATTTACAAAAGTAAAACCCGTTATTGTCCTCTCTCTCTGTAGCCTCCCAATGTGTTTCTATTGCTTTTTCATAAAACATTGCTGCAAATAATCAAGCATGACCACTGACATCCATGAGATTGAGTTTTAGGAACCATTAAATGAGCTCACCCTCATGGGAAGCCTCCTGCTCAGGCTGGTCTAAAGGTAATTATTCAGCAATTCCTACCTGTGGTTTTACCTTGCCCCTATATAGTGTTTGAATTTCATACACTGGTAAGGTCAATTTTTTTTCCTCAGGAGAAGTCCAGCTACATGTTTGATTCAGGACCTAAATTATGTTAATATACACACTGGTGTTTCACCAGGTTCTATGTACAGAAGTGCTGATTAAAAGCAATTTTAAAGGTAGATCACACATTATGTTTAAAAAAAGAGGAAAATCTAGGAGCTAAAAATAATCCTTAGCAGGTTTCCAAATGAAAGGAATGATTCCTCTTTTCATAGGTAGAGGTTAACACTGAAACATCTGAACTACATCTGCACACTGTTCACGGGCAAGCACCCGGCAGGTCTGTGTCCTGAAAAATCAACAAGCCATAACACTATCAAGTCAGACTCTGAGAACTCAACGAAAGCCTAGGTCCACATTGCCACACTGTATGTCCTCCTGGATGTTCACTCGACTGGTAGTTAAAATAATTACTGCCACTCGCCCCCTGCACTGCAAGCTACAGATGAGGGGGAAACAGAACTGTCAATGTGTTTACACATTCTTATAAACAAGCTCAAAGGCTATCTCAGTGGCAACTCAAAAGCTGAGAATTATATGTAAAATTGTGCCCTACCTGGTTCTGTACAATAAATGCAGAGAGACGGGAGTTTAAAGCTGACTAAAGGAGATAACGCATCAGCTTAAAATTTGTCAATGTGAGAGGAACAAAGAGAGGGAGACAGGGAGGGAGGGAGGGAGGGTAAGTGAAAAAAAAAATAGAACTACATACTGTGAAATGAACAAGTTCAGTTAGAATGTTCATCAGGATTTGGAAAATCATAATGCCATCTGCTACTCTGGACCTCAGAACATCAGGGATCTCGTGGGCCCGGGCGCTTCCATTTCCAGGAGGAAGGAAGGAACTTACACTCCCTGGAATGCTGCCTCCATTCTGGAATAACGGCAACACCCCAGCCCACCCATTTGAAATCTCTTTTGAGAACATCGGCACTGCTCACAGATGCGTTTTCCCTGGTTTAGGGAAAATTAACGGTAGGCAAACTGATTACAAGCAACTAGGCAGTGGAGCAGAGCAATGCCCCGGCCCGAGCTGCTGGCTAACTGACCCTGGCATCCAACTTGGGCTCAGGGTGTGTAGGTCCCATCATGGTGGATTAAATGAGCATTGTCCTACGGCTGGGTAAGACTTCACAATAGAGCAACACATGTTAAGTGACAGCAGCCAAAACTGGCCCCAACAGGCAACTGCCCATTCACAGAATGCTATTCACAGGCCTCCACCACCAAGAAATTAATTCATTAATAATACATCAGGCTTCACAGACAATTCAAAGAAAACAACACAAAGCTACTTGTTCAATGATTGCCTAAAGATGCTGAAGTTTCCCTGGTTCAAAAATAAATGCCCCCCAAACAACCCAAATCTAATTGACTTACTGAAATCAAAATTGTAGGGATATTTATGCTAATATTTTGCTTAGTATAAAAGAATGAAGAAAATCTATCCATTGAATTCACTCACTGCTACTAGAAAATAATGTTCCCCCCCCAATAGTAGCTAATAAAATATGACAACTATGTATCTAAAAAATTAATTTTTCCTACTTTAAGTGACTTTCAGATTATCAGGAAAAATTTTGCTTTAACTTGTTTCTTCTGTTACATTTTTAAAACTCACTTCCTTTCTCCTCCCTCCCAACAACTCATAAATATGAATTAAATATAATTATAAATGAACAGAACATTAACTTTTGGATTACTGCTGTGTTTTGGAAGAATGTTAATGTCATTTCTAAAGTTATTACCAATAGAAAAAGTAATTACTAAAGAAATCATGGCCTTAATGCTAACCTATTTTCAATCTTCAAACCAGCCAAGCTGCATTAATTTGAACATACTGGACTTTTCAAAGGAAGTATTAGATTTCTAAAGCTTGCCTTACATAAAAGAGGAATATCGGTTTTCAGGCTTCCAATTATATATTCCCAACACTAGGAGACACGGGTCTAGTTAATATCACTGGAGGACAAGACTATTGTGTATCCACTTGGATTAATTTACCAAGTTTCTAATGCCTCCGTCATTAACTCATACAAGTTGCAAACGTCATGAAACTCCACATCACCAATACCCTTTGAGGGAGTGGTTCGAGTTGAGTCACCGTGGCAGAAGCTCTGGGCCTGCACAGGTCTTTGGAGAGCTCAGGTCAGCAAGTTTGGTCTCACTCTAAACCTGCAGATATGTATTGTGAAAGAAAGAGGTCATACTTAGGATGCTGGGAGCTGGAGAGATGGGGGGGTGTTCCTTTTACTTTTTGCTAACTTCAGAAGCCAGAGTTATGGTCAAGTAATTGGATGGATGGATATTACTCCCTCGAATTGGTTAGCACCACTTTCTGATTCCCAGGGAGGTATTGTTAGGCAGCCACTCTCATACCCCCACACCCCACTCTGAGAGCACCTGCTATGTTCATAGCCCAGCAGTTTCTCAGTTAACCAGCCCTCAACCAACCTGGCCAGAAATGAGTGATTCTGCATGAATTCCTTTTTTTTTTTTTTTTTTTAAGATAACAGTGGTTCAAGAGCCTAATCTTTTCTATATATAAATTTTTTTCTGAAAGGACTCAAGCTCTTCCCTGCTAACTTAAACAGAATATGTAGAGTAGAATTCAATTCATTCTTAAAGATATGTAGTCATTCTGACAGCAAAACTGAACTGTGTTGCAATATACCTACGCCCTTGGGGCATGTCTGTAATGCTTTCTATGTTGTCTTCTTTTATGGCTTTTCAAATAATCCCTCCCCTTGATGCCAAAATGTTCAGCTGTTACTTTTGCTGCCACCAAAGTAATTATAATACAGTTGAAAGAACCCTATTGTCACTCAGTTTCCTCATCTGTAAAATGGAGTGTGAAGGAAAGCAACACGACATGAGAAAACTTGGGGAAACTTCACAAACTGTAAAGGTTAAGGCTAGAGTCTGGATTTTGATAAAAGACCACATGTATTACCTAAGTACTTCCTCATCATATTTTATTACTTTTTGGATTTGTTTTTGTGAGGTCTTGAAAAAACAAGTAGTAAGTTCTTGTAATTACACATAAATTTCATTTAACAAATATTTATGAGTGACTACTGTATACTGCGTGCAGCACTAGCAGGACAGAAATGAAGAACTCAGGAACTTAAGAGTCTCACTGATAAACTTAAAACTGGATCTGAAATGGGCATTAATGCAGTTCTGAATGAGGCACCTGGTGCTCTCCCTCGAACAGTACGCTAATCACCTTCTTCCCACGGAGTGTGCATGCTCCGCTCAGTGAGGCCTGACTGCCCTAGAGTGGAGGCTTCCTCCCTGACCCCACCTCTCCACCCTCCCCTTCATCTAATTTCTCACCAAATCTAGCTTATTTTCTTTCCTAAATACCTTTTACTTTTTTTTTTTTTTTTGTATTTTTTCTGAAGCTGGAAACAGGGAGAGACATCAGACAGACTCCCGCATGCGCCCGACCGGGATCCACCTGGCACGCCCATCAGGGGCGATGCTCTGCCCACCAGGGGGCGATGCTCTGCCCCTCCGGGGCATCGCTCTGCCGAGACCAGAGCCACTCCAGCACCTGGGGCAGAGGCCAAGGAGCCATCCCCAGCGCCTGGGCCATCCTTGCTCCAATGGAGCCCTGGCTGCGGGAGGGGAAGAGAGAGACAGAGAGGAAGGAGGGGGGGGGGGTGGAGAAGCAAATGGGCGCCTCTCCTATGTGTCCTGGCCGGGAATCGAACCCGGGTCCCCCGCACGCCAGGCCGACGCTCTACCAATGAGCCAACCGGCCAGGGCCTTTCCTAAGTACCTTTTAAACATGCTAAAGCTGTCATAATTTCTGATCAGAATGATAGCTTCCTAACCATCTTTTTTTTTTTTTTTTTTTTTTTTTTACAAGGACAGAGAAAAAGTCAGAGAGAGGAACAGATAGGGACAGACAGGAACGGAGAGAGATGAGAAGCATCAATCATCAGTTTTTCGTTGTGACATCTTAGTTGCTCACTGATTGCTTTCTCATATGTGCCTTGACCATAGGGCTACAGTAGCAGACCAAGTAACCCCTTGCTTGAGCCAGCGACCCTGGGTCTAAGCTGGTGAGCTTTGCTTAAACCAGATGAGCCCACGCTCAAGCTGGCGACCTCGGGGTCTTGAACCTGGGTCCTCTGCATCCCAGTCTGACGCTCTATCCATTGCGCCACCACCTGGTCAGGCCTAACCACTCTTTTAATAATCCATCTTCCATAATCCCATCAGAATGATTTTTCTAAAACACAAATCTGGTTCTGTGGATCCTCTGCTTAAAATTTTCAGCACCCCCATCCCACCCTGGAAATGCCTTCAGGCACAGTGTGGAAAGATCTTCTGAAATGTGGCCTTTGCCTCATCTCAATATTTTGCTTTGCAGCCAGAGTAAACTCCTGTGGGGTTTTCAATGTCTCTGAGGCTAACTCCCACCGGTCCTTGGCTCCTCCATTACCAGCTCTCTTCTCTGTTTTCTGAGCACCTTGTCCATAATCTTATTACAGAATTTATACAGCTGCAAACATTATTAAGTGTCTTAACCTAAATACCCATTTATGTGAGTGGATAAAACGATAGTCACTGTGCTCCCCTGAGATCTCAGGACATCAAGTCTCACACCACTTGTTCTACCTGCAGTTTAGTTTAAAGTGATCTATTATATATACTGTTTACTGGTCTGCCTCCCTGACTCGAGAAGAAACGCTTTAATGATAGCAATCGCAACTTAGACACTGTTTCTCCCCAGTACCTAGCTCTGAAATTAATACATTCCAGAGGTTTACAGAATGGCTATTTGGGCTATCATCAATGGTTTAACTCTAAGGACTTTTACGTGTGCCAGGGGTGGAAATAGGGTGGAGATCTAAGCCTCCCACCCTCTGACCAAACTAGAATGGCTTCAAAGTCCAAAACAATATATTAAAAACTTCTGTGTGTCAAAGGACATCATCAAAAAATTGTAAAGAAATTCCATACAATGAGAGAAAAAAATTTAGTCTAGTGTTCAGAATATATAAAAAACTTTTACAACCCAATAATAAACACAAGCAACCTAATTTAAACATGTACAATGGCTCTGAATAGATATTCCTCCAAGAAGATAGTAAAAATGGCCAATAAAAATATTAAAATAAGCTCATCATCAATCATAAGGGAAATGCAAATCAAAACCATAATGAGAGACTACTTAACATCTATTAGGATGACTATAATAAAATAAAAAAAAGTATTGACAAGAGTGTGGTGAAATTTGAATACTCATAAATTGCTGGTGGAAATTTAACATGGTAGTTGTGGTGAAATACAGTTTGGAAGTTTATAAAAAAGTTAAACATAGAATTTTCATATGACCCAGCAATTCCACTCCTAGGTACATAGCCAAAAGAACTGAAAATATATGTCAATATAGAAACTTGTACACAAACGTTTGCGGCAGCATTATTCATAACAGCCCAAAACGAGAAACATACCAAATGTTCATCAACTGATGAATAAACAAAATGTGGTTATCTCCATACAATAGAATATTATTCAGCCACAAATAGGCATGAAATATTAATAAATGCTACAACATAAACATACCTTGAAAAGATTTTGTTACCGTACTGAAACCAAACACAAAAAGCCAGATAATGCATGATCCAATTTATATGAAATGTCCAGGGTAAGGAAATCCTTAGCAACAAAAAGCAGGTTAGTTAGTGGCTGTCCAGGATTGGAAGGGAGAGAGGAGTCAGGACTGACTGGTAACAGGTACTGCATTTCCTTCCGGATTGATGAAAATGTTCTCGAACTGAGTTATATATGTACTTCGAAATGAGTTCCTCTATAATGGTCTCTGTACTTCGCTGCTGGAGTTATAGGATGGAGGTCTTTTCTGGTGACTAGACTGGCCTCAGTAGAAGAAAAGACAAACTTAGACCACATTCCATTTTGTGTAGGACTAGCCCCTCTTAGAGAAGGAACATATTTTAATTTACTTCAAGGAGCATTTGCTGAGATCTGGCTTGGGCAATGTGCTACCAGGTGCTGGGATAAATCGCTGTGTTGGATGACTTCATAATCTAGTGGGAGAAAAACTCATGAACTAAATTTGATTCAGTATGATTAAAAACTATAGTAAAGCTTTGTAAGCAATGCTATGCTGAATTCTGCCTAGCACTGGGCTGGAGTGGGGCAAGATGGGAGAGGCTGGGAAGGTCACAGAGACAGCGTGAAAGAGGAGATGCTGTTTGAGCTGGGCTGTTTGATGCTGAGGTGTTCACAAAGGGAAAAAGGGGCCACGGTCATTCCAATAGAGGGAGGAACACAATTACAGGTGTGAAAGTGTAGGCAGCTTTGAAGACTATAATGACTGAACCAAAGTGAGGCTGAAAAAAATATGGGTGTCTAAAATACCATGCTAAGAAATTTAGATATAACCCTACATGCATGGGGATCCCTGGAAGGTTTAATAGGTTGAGAGCTGTATTTTTACAAAGATGATTCTATGGAGGCTGGGGTTGTAGGAGTAACAACAAGGCAGAGAGAAAAGCTTCGAAGCTTTTTTAATTTACTTATTTTTAAGAAGATTATATTTATTCATTTTAGAGAGGAAAGAGGGAGGGAGGGAGAGAGAGAGAAGAGGGGGAGGAGCAGGAAGCATCAACTCCCATATGTGCCTTGACTAGGCAACCCCGGGGTTTCAAACCTGCAACCTCAGCCTTCCAGGTCGACACCTTATCCACTGCGCCACCACAGGTCAGGCTGGAGCTTTTTAATAATGTGATCACAACACACTCTTCCCTCCCTTTTCTTCTTCCTTTCCTGGTCCTCAATTTTCTCATCCCCTTCTTCACGTGTCTCCCTCTTCTAGAACAGAGATGTTACCTGCTCTTGGCTTGCCCAGCATATGTGCAAGTGTCTAGCTGGGTGATAACCTCTATCCTCTTCTTCACCGAGCTGCCTGGTGGGGCCGGCAACAAGTGTTGCTTCCTTCCAGCAATGGACATGTTTGCTGGCATTTATAGAAAACATCAGAGGAGCCATGTCCATGTGAAGAGTCCATGTGAGGCCTCTTGTGAGTTCAGGTGTCTGGTGTGGTAGATGACTGTCCCCAAGCATAACGACTCTTTTTAGCACCACTGTAACGATGTACATATACCAGCCAGGAAGATAAGTAAATTGTGAAGGCTCTCTTATGTATTCATTAAATTGTATGATTTAATAGTCGTAAGAACTCACAGAAGGCACAGACTTTTATAAATGAAATTCTGTAGTGATGGTCTGTTAAATATGTTCTTGGCCAACAGTCTGTTCACACCTTGAGCAAACCCACTTTAATCTCCATCACTGAGGACCCAAGGTCAGGACCCATGGCAGCAGCCTACCTCCTTCCTTCTCTTCTTGCTCAGCACTCAGCTGGCTTCTTCCTTTCCATCATCCTTCCCCCATCCCTACTGTGGCATTCCTGTCAACCCCCTTTCTCAGCTACAGGCATCACAGGGAAAGCCAGCATCTCCTCCACTCCTCACCTTGGGGCACAACGGTCCTCTTCTGAGATTATGGTTTGTCACGCTCTACCTGTCCATTGGCCTGAAACACTGGCATTTTTACAGTGATTCTACTATCTTGATGGTGTCATATCTAATAAACTGTTACCTAATGTAAGGTCACAAAGATTTACAGCTATGTTTCCTGTCAAGAGTTTCATGGTTTTAGCTATGTTTAGGTCTTTGAATCATTCTTTTGCATATGGATATTCAATTGTCCCAGCATCATTGGTTGAAAAAGACTTTTTTTTTTTTTAACCATTTGAATGGTCTTGAGATCTTCACTGAAAAACAACTGACCATGGAGATATGGGTTTATTTTTGGACTCACAATTCTAGTCCATGTCTATCTTTATGCCAGTATCATACTATCTTGATTCCTGTAACTTTGTAGTGAGTTTTGAAATCAGGAAGTTTGATTTTTTCAACTTTGTTCTTTTCTTTTTTTTCCAAGATGGTTTTGGCTACATGAAGTCATTTACATTTCCACATGAATTTTGGGAACAGTTCATTCACTTCTACAAAAAAGCCCACTGGGATTTTGACAGGGATTGCACCAAATCTGTATATCAATTTGGGGAGTACTGCCATCTTAACAATATTGTTTTCCATTCTATGAATGTGAAATGTCTTTTAATTTATTTAAGTCTTTAACTTCTTTCTATGATGTTTTTGTAATTTTCTTTTTTTTCTTTTCTTTTAAGTGAGAGGAGGGGAGATAGTGAGACAGAGTCCCGTATGCACCCCAACTGGATCCACCTGGCAACCCTGGTCTGGAGCTGATGCTCAAATCAATTGAGCTATTTTTAGCACATGAGGCTGACACTTGGACCAATCAAGCCACTGGCTGCAGGAGAGGAAGAGGGAGAAAAGGGGGAGGGGGAGACAAGCAGATGGTCACTTCTGTGTGCCCTGACTGGGAATTGAACCCGGGACGTCCATATGCCAGGCTGATGCTCTATCCACTGAGCAAACCAGCCAGGGCTTTAATTTTTATTGTACAAGTTTTCCACTTCTTTTATTAAATTCATTACTAAGTATTATATTATTACTTTCTAAAATTTTACTTATTGATTTTAGAGAAACACTGATTTGTTGTTCCGCTTACTTATGCATTCATTGCTTGATTCTTGTATGTGCCCTGACTGGGGATTGAACTCACAACCTTGGTTTATTGGGATGATGCTCTAACCAACTGAGCTACCCAGCCAGGGTGTATTTTATTTTTTAAAAAAGGTATTGTAATTTAAATTGTTTTCTTTTCTTTTTTTTAAAGAGAGAGTGAGAGAGAGAAACAGGGTGAGAGAGGGTGAGAAGCATCAACTTGTAGTTGCTTTCATTTTAGCTGTACATTGAGCTTCTCGTATGTGCCCTGACTGGGGCCATGCCAGGTCCCCTTGCTCAAGCCAGAGACTTTGGGCTTTTCATGCCAGTGACCTCAGGATTTTGAACTGGTGACCTCAGCATCCAGGTCAATGCTTTATCCACTTAGCCACCACCTGTCAGGCTTGAATTGTTTTCTTAATTTCACTTTTAAGTTATTTACTTTAGATTGTTAGTACATAGAAATAAAACTGATTATTGTGTGTCAATCTTAAATTCTATAACCTTACTGAATCAACAGTTTTTTTGGTGTGAACTTTCTATATATCATATGTCCTGTGCAAATATACAGTTTTACACCTTCTTCTTTAACTTGCATGACTTTCCTTTTCCTCGCCTAACTGCCCTGGCTAGATCCTCCAGCACAATGTTAAATAGAAGTGGCAAGAGCAGACATCGTTCTCTTGCTTCTTATCTTAGAGGGAAAACTGTATTTTACCATTACCTATGGTGTTAGTCATGAGTTTTTAGTAAAAGTCCTTTATCAGGGATATGGAAGTTCCCTTTTCTCCCAAGTTTAATGAGTGTTTTTTTTATCATGAAAGGATATTGGATTTTATCAAGTGCTTTTTCTGTGTCTATTGAGGTGTCCACGAGAGTTTTGTCCTTTATTCTATTAACCCTTTGAGTAGTATTTTTCATGCTCGCTGATCCCCGGGAGTGAGTTATTTTTTAAAAAAATGAAATTAGTTCCAGTTCCAGTTTTATTAACTTAAAATCATGTTTGTTTGATAACCAATTTATGGAAACAAGAAGAACATACATTTGCCTTTTTTTAATGTTGTCTTATACATGTACGATTGTACTCTGGATGGTCAGGAGGCACGAGGACATACATGAACGTTAGTACTACTCAAAGGGTATTACATTAATTTTCAGATGTTGGCTCAACCTAGCATTTGTAGGATAAATTCTACTTGGGCATGATGTATAGTTCTTATGTGTATTGCTATACATGTATTTAATTTTGCTGGCATTTTCTTGAGGATTTTTGCATTTATATTGGTAAAGGTAACTGATCACTAGTTTTATTTTCTTTTGAAGTCTCTGTCTGGCTTTGGTGCAAAGTTATACTGGCTTTACAGAAAAAGTCAGAAAATATTTCTTTTTCTCTATTTTTTGGAAAATTTTGAAAAGGATTGATTTTAAATTTCCTTTAAACATTTGGGAGAATTTACCTGTGAGGCCACATGGTCCTGAGCTATCCTTTGTGGGAAGTGTAAAAAAATTATTTACTTGTTATAAGTCTACTTAGTTTATATTTCTTCTTGAGTATTAGAAGTATTTTTCTAGGAATTTGTCCATTTCTAATTTGGGTTATCTAATTTGTTGGCATACAATTGTTCATAGTATTCCTTTATAATGTTTTTTACTTCTCTAAGGTTGGTAGTAAGGTATGTGCTTACTACCTGATTTTAGCCATTTAAGTCTTCTCTCACCCTCACTCTTTTTTTGGGTCAGTCTAGCTAAAAGTTTGTTAATTTTGTTAATCTTTTCAAAGAACTAACTTTTGGTTTTATTGATTTTCTCTGTTTTTCTATTCTCTGTTTCACTATATGAAACAGAGAATTATGTCCACTATAATTGTGTTTCCTTCCTTTTGCTTGCTTTTGAGTATAGTTTGTTCTTTTTCTAGTTTAAGGTTCAAGGTTAGGTTACTGATTTGAGATCTTTCTTCTTCTTTTTTAAAAAAATTTTTTATTTTATTTATTCACTTTAGAGAGGAGAGGGAGAGAGAGAGACAGAGAGAGAGAGACAGGGGGGAGGAGCTGGAAGCATCAACTCCCATATGTGCCTTGACCAGGCAAGCCCAGGGTTTTGAACCGGCGAACTCAAAATTTCCAGGTCGACGCTTTATCCACTGCGCCACCACAGGTCAGGCAATAAATGCTTTCTTCTTCTTCTTTTTTTTTTTTTAAACTTTTTTAAAATTTATTTTAGAGAGGAGAGGGAGAGACAGAGGAGAGACAGAAGGGGGGGAGGAGCTGGAAGCATCAACTCCCACATGTGCCTTGACCAGGCAAGCCCAGGGTTTCGAACTGGCGACCTCAGCATTTCCAGGTCAACTCTTTATCCACTGCGCCACCACAGGTCTGGCATCTTTCTTCTTTTTTAATGCAAGAATTTACAGCTAAAAATTTCCCTCTGCATACTGTTTTTGCTACATCCTATAAATTATGATAATGCTGTTTAGATTTTTGCTTTTCTCAAAATATTTTCTAGTTTCCCTTGGGATTTCTTCTTTTATGGTAGTGTATTGTTTCCACATATTTGTGAATTTCCCTGATTTCCTTCTGTTATTGATTACTTCAGTTTTCTACCTCCTGAGCCCCCTCCCCTGGCTCCTTGGCCAGTTGTCCTTTCAGTCTCCATACTCTGTACACACCACTGTCCGCTACCCAAGCCCTGATCCATATTCATCTTCCTTAAGAGTACGAACAAGAGTTAAACTCTCCACCAGACCCACCCAGATGCTCTACACAGAGTGCTATGCCATGCCATTCCTAAGACCAAATCCTACTGACTTTCTATCCATATCATGGAAGTACAATCAGTGCAACTTAGAATTTTTAAACTAGCATTTTAAACAATCAAGCTCATTATTTGTCTATGCATGTGGCCCAATTGTAGGCCATTGCTGACAACTAAAAGTTTGTGCTCATATTTCAGAACCATTTCAGTATTTTACAAATCTTGTAGTTAGTTATTACTAGAAAGTCAACACTTTCATGTAGAAGATACTTCTGATTAGTATAAAACATGACTTATATGAATTCACTTTTTACTCATAAATGAATAAACAGAAGTATAAATCAGGGATTTGCTAACTGTCCTGCTAAGCACTTACAGATGTTAGACAGAAATTTATTTCTAGCTGTAATATGCTTAAACCTATATACTCAGAGTAATAATCTATTTTTCTGGTTGTCATATTTTAGACAACTTGAACATTCCAAAACACATCTATGAACTAAAAAATGATTCACAAGAAAGTTTCAAGCCCTTCTGTTTGACACTTACTTGTTTCCATTCTTAATCTGGCAAACTTCTACTCATCTTTTAAGACCTAGCTTAAATGTCACCTCTCCTGAGGGGCATCACCTAACCCACCCCTAGCACAAACCCTCTCCTGGCAGAATAAACCTGCCTGTCTCAGGGTTGTATAGTATGTACCCTACAATGCAATAATTATTCATTTCTGTGTCTATAGCTTTTCCAAGGCTATGGGCTATTTGTGGGCAGCTCAAAGGGGGAAGTCCCCACTTTAGTCACCGCAAATCCCAGCATCTCAATCTACTGATGGCCCCTACTAGCTAGCTCCAGCCAGCCTGGCATTTGGTAATTTAGATATCACTGCTGTATTTTCACCTGCCATACCACCAGTGTGGCCAGCCCTTTCTTGCCAGCCAAACTGGGAGCCCAAACATTGGGGAGAGTGTTAAGTCATCTATATAGCCTCCTGAGTTCCAACACATTGTCTTGGCCCAGGATTTAGGGCTATACTTCTGTCTTCCTACTCTGACTCAGACGCAGTTTGTAGTTGGCCTGGGTACTTTGCCTAGAAGGCCAGTTCTCTTCAGGCTTGGAGGCTGTCCTCACCATGGTCTGTTACCCTGGGCTAGCATATAGTGGGCGATTTTCATAACTATCTACTGAATGAATGAACACAAGCCCACCCATTTTTCTTCATTAAAGAGTGGTTCAAGCACTCTCTCTCTTCTCAAGTGAGCATGTTTGACCTTAACATACCATTTAGGCATCTGATTTCATTTGTCATTTTTAGTTTTGCTAGGATCATTATCAGAAGTGCAAATATTGTAGACAGATGGTCAGACTGCTAAGGCAGCAGGTAGTCACTGACAAGAATGAGGAGTTACCACAGAAAGTAGAGGCAATCACAGACAGGACAGAGGAAAAACACCAAGCAGAATAGCACAGCCATGTGGGTCCACTGAGCCTGGGAGCCCATGGCTCTACACAATGCAAGAGGCCCAAGCGCATCATTGAGTACCAAGGCCAAACATACAGGCAAAATGGTAAAATTCAATGAAAGAACAAGGCAAGCCCCATACAATTCTATAGCTCTGGAAGGCATCAATACATCAAAGCACCGTGTTCAAAACAAGGACCTGAGTCATCAAGAAAAGGTTAAATGGTATTCAGTGCACTCTGTCAGCAGGCTGCCAAGAGCAAATACATTTTAGAAACATTTCTTTCTAAAAATGCAAAGTTTCTCATTGATGTTAGAGCTTAATGTAGTAAACTGCAGAATCTAGACAATTAGAGCCTCCTTATTCTATAAAGATATCTCATGTCTAAGGCATCACGGCACACACAGGCACACATCACTTACAACAAACCAAAGTTCTTTATTACACAGGTATTCAGGGACTTGGAGAGGGCCTGATTAAAACCTGAGGGTTTTAAAGTATGAAGTTCTTTTATTTTTATATTTAATTTATTGTGTTTACATAGATTCTAGTGTCGCCCCGAATACATCCCCCCTCCCCCATATTTCCCTCAACATCTCCCTCCCCCCTTCCCTCAGGTTTATCCCATCCTATCATCCCCTTCCCCTCTATCCTCTAAGAAGTTCTTTTAAAAGAAGCAACTCTGAGGCATCAGATGGTGTCTTTAAGAAATTGCTCATATCCTGAGCTAGCTAGCTCCAAACCAGATTAAACTCCAAACCAGATTAAACTCCACCTGCCAAAATTAAACTGGATGGTCCAGATTTCTGATTGGAACTTGAGTCTCTTGCTACCCTGCCTATCCTAGCTACACTTCTAGTTTCTATTGTGTGGTCCAAATTTCATGTTCATGATTCTTACTTCTCTGTTCAACTTTAGGTGTTGTCTGATTGGACATCTGGTATCTGACTCTGGCTTTGTCCCATAATTCCACCTCCTGACTTCCAGGACCGACATTCACTTCTGTTAACTCCAGGGCTGGCTCCTTCCCACTTGGTCTTGTTTTACTACTTTTGCATGCTTTGCCAGGCTATGCCAGGAGGGTAAGCTGCACCCACCAATAATGAAGTATGTTGTACTGGGCTTTGCTTGGCTATTCTGTATATAACTCAAAAAAAGTCCATCTTGTTTGAATTAGGCTTCCTTAAAGGTAGTACTTTTTTATCTGACTTTTTTCTAAAAGAAATAGTATGTACTATCATTGAATACCCTTTTCACAATGGAGTAGATCTCATGCCCATGGAGTAACGTGGTTCAAATCCTGGCTGGTTTTATTCACTCAGGACTAAAAGCCCTAAAAGTCTGATGCAAATAAAGATAGTTAATTGCCCTTTGGGATCTAAAAGGGTAGCTTAGCCCTAAAAAGCCATTATGGAAGAGGTTCTCGCACTGTAACATGCAAAGAGTTACTTGGGGAACTAGTAAAAATGTAGATTCCTGGGCTCCATACCTAGAAAGTCTAATTCAGTGACTGGGTGCAAGAATCTGCATTTTTTTCTTCTTTTTCAAGTGAGAGGAGGGGAGATAGAGAGATGGAGTCTCATATGTGCCCCAACTGGGATCCACCTGGCAACCTCCATCTGGGGCTGCTCCCAACCGAGCTATTTTTAGTGCCTGAGGCAGAGGCTCCATGGAGCCATTCTCAGCACCCAAGGCCAATGTGCTCTAACCAACCAAGCCATGGCTTCAGGAGGGGAAGAGAGAGAAAGGGGAAGGGGGAAGGGTGGAGAAGCAGATATTTGCTTCTCCTGTGTGCCCTGACTGGGAATTGAACCTGGGGCATCTACATGCCGGGCCAGTGCTCTTATCACTGAGCCAACCGGCTGTGTCCAAGAATCTGTATTTTTAGCAAGAGCTTTAGGTATATCTGATGCAGTTAGCCCTTGAACTACCTTTTGAGAAACACTGTATCACAGCAACAAGAAATCTGATAAACATGGGACAAGAACAATAATGAAAGAACCTCACCAATCCTCTCTTTCTGAGAAGCTATGATGCACCTTGCCTAGAGGTCATCTGGACAATTCTTTCTTAATATTCTTATTGCTGAACATCAGCTCAGTTACAAAACCAACTTAGGATTGTTTTGGTGAGGACAATGTGAATTTTTCAAGTTTCCATAAAGAAGATATTTTAATACATTTTTAGAGTAAGTGGGAATAGGTGTCTAAATTGTATTTTTATATAGGAAGAAATAAACGATTTAAGTTATATGCTCTTTTTTTAATTATTTATTTATTTATTCATTTCTAGAGAGGACAGAGAGAGAGAGAGAGGCAGAGAGAGAGAGAAGGGGGAGGAACTGGAAGCATCAACTCCCATATGTGCCTTGACCAGGCAAGCCCAGGGTTCTGAACCGGTGACCTCAGCATTTCCAGGTCAACGCTTCATCCACTGCGCCACTACAGGTCAGGCCCAAGTTATATGCTCTTGTCTTCCACTATACCAACCTTCCCTCCTTAGATCATTTCCCTGTGATAGTTTCAAGAGTCTCAGGAGTTTGTCCAAATCAAAAATATTTTAAATTTAGTATCAATCGCTGCTACTTTATTTTTATTTTAATTTTATTTATTCATTTTAGAGAGGAAAGTGAAGAGAGAGAGAGAGAGAGACAGAGACAGAGAGAGAGGGTGGGGAGGAGCTGGAAGCATCAACTCCCATATGTGCCTTGACCAGGCAAGCCCAGGGTTTCGAACCAGCGACCTCAGCATTTCCAGGTCGACGCTTTATCCACTGCACCACCACAGGTCAGGCAATCACTGCTACTTTAAATAAGGAGTGAATATACCCATTTGATCCAGAAAAACCCTTAAACAAGCTCCCCAGCAATACACACATTACTGGTGAAGAACAGCTGTTCCTGAGCGGTCTGATGCTGAGGAGCCTGGCAGGCCAAGAACAGCAGAGCCCAGGAAGCGTGGCAGGCTGTGCATTCGACTAGATAGGCCCAGTTTCCCTGGGCACAATCCTATGCAATCCTGGAGGAGAACCTCAGGAAAATTACTTTATTTGGGAGGATTCTGATGGGGATAGGATGCTTTTGGAATCTAAGATGACAGAGGATATTGATGAGCTATTAGATCCAGGAGGCCTGTCTGATATTTGAGACAATGGGGGCTCCATTTGTTTCAGGACGATGCCTTCATTTTTACACCAACATGGTTTATGGCTTGCAGGGGATATGTGGACTGACGGATGCAACCATTAAGGATGTTAGAGCCCCATTCTTACTATTATTGGGATATGTGTATGTGTTAGTTTTTCTCCTAGGAGGATCTTTAGTTCTCCCAAATCTCATAACTGGTTATACAAATGTTTAATTGAGAGGAATAATTATGAATTACGATTTTTTTTTCTTTCAAACTTTCCTATCTGACTCATTTATTGCCTTCATTACAAGTATTTTAAATATTGTAAAGTTAAAGTTAAAAGAATAAATATTGCTAGTAGGCAAGCCCAAGTCTAGAAAAACTCAGTTTTTAAAAAATTAATGTTTCTTAATTGACACCCTTGTGTACTATAAAGACTGCTAACTTACAGAAGAAACGGAGTTTAAAGTTAGAATAAAAAGAATAAAAATTGATTGAGAAAGAAATGCAGGCACAGTAACTATAGGAACGCCCAGGGATCATGGAGCTCAATGGCTACGGATGACCAGAGGTAGGATGACTTAAAATGTGAGAATACTAGTTAAATGTAAGAAGTTAAGATATCCTGGGGAAAACGCCTAATTTGGAAATTAAAGTTGAACTGTTCACCCAGAGCTTTTGAACACTTTTTTTTTTATCACTCTGATATGCTTTGGGTAAATAAAGCAAGGAAGACAAATTTTATCTGGCTTATGTTTGCTGTTCAACTCTGACCCCTGCCTACTGAATGACTTTAAGTATCTGTTATGGAAAAAAATGATACCACTTTAATTTCCGGCTCCATCCCCATCTGGCTAGGGAGAGGATAAATTAATATTGTCATGTTTTGTCTTTAGGGTGTCTGATGCCCCCAAGGACGAGCCTGTGGGACAGTCTGTGTTGGCAGGGATTCTCGGCCAGACTCAGAAGAGCGGGAGTCAGGACAGGGCCAGTTCACGTAACAGCTCAGAGCCATACAACACAACTTGCTCCGAGGATGTTGGGCATTGTGCTTCATTAGGAAACAAAATATAAGCTTTCCACACCATTAGGAATGACTTTAGGAGTGAAAGCACATAAGACGATGCCTCACCTCATCAACAATGCACTGCAGAAGCTGGAGAGGCTGCAATGGGAAAGAAGAGAGGAAAAGTATTAGCCTCTATGCAATATCTTTACAGTGGAGTGGAAAGAAAAAATCATTAATGCAATAAAATATAGCAAGATTAATCAACAACAGCAAACTCTTATAAAAACATTGATGCTCAGGATGTTCTATTATTTCTAATGGTACCTAATCTAATACAGGCAGTTAAAGGTTTGCATTTTCTTCAAAATGCAATTTGCTAAGTTTAAAACAAGGCATTCAAGCATGCAAAGGAAGCAGCCATCAGGAAAAAGAAAAGTGAATTTTTTTTCTGAACTCATAAAGCTTACCATTAAAGATCCCTGGTTTTTCTGAATCTGAAAAAAGGCAATATGTAATTAGCATGTCATAATCAAAATGACTCACTTGGACACATTATGATCACTGAGAGAAAATTATTGCATTGCTGGTGGCAATTTGTGGGCATGTGTTAACACAATTTACATAATGAAAATACACAAATGTTAATAGCTCGCTTCTCATTTATAGGCGAAAGTCAGCAGAATGTTAATTTCACACAACACTTTTTAGTACCCTCCAGGTTGTATTAGAATAGGGAGAAAAACCATAATCCATTTCAAAAGGCTGTTTACGATTCAGATATAAATAATGTTTTATATTGCTAGATTGTGAACACTGGGCTTAATGTTGCAATCATTGCTAATGTTATGAAGCTCACTCTTTTTAAATTAAAAACCGATTTATTTAAAATTGAAATTAAATCATAGTCAGAAATTAGAATTTTGGATTCCTGCCAGTGTTTGCTCACAATCCCCTATTTTGTGAAGAAAACTTTAATTATGTGGTTGAAGTATTTGTCTCTAACTCAGAAGTGGGGTGAAGACTCCACCTTTTCCAATGTTCCTTCAGCCTGTTTCCAGGGCAGTGCTGCTTGCTGTCTGGGAAAATCAAATCCATGCAAAACTTGACTTGTTTTTCAGGGGATAAAGTAGAGTGAAGTAAGAAATGCCTGTTCCCAATCAACATTCTGAAGGCAGGCTGCTCACATATCTCACACTGATAAACCATCTCTATTAGAAAGTTACTAAAATGTGACACCAAATTAATAAAACATCCACTGTAATTAAAGTATTAAACACTTCAATACCCCCCCCCCCCCCGCCTGCAGTTATTACAAACTCAATGAAAATGGGAGTCCCAGGTACTAAATTTCCTAAGGAAAATTTCAGGAATGAAGTATGACTGATGGCTCAGTTGGTTGCTGGGATAACTGAGCTGCGACCAGTTGGTAAAATACAGGGAAAACAGTGATAGTCCCCTATATGCTTCCAGCGGTGCATTTAAAAGTTCTTTCACATACACATTCTCCTTTGATCTCCACACCCACCTCGAGGCTGGTGGGGCTGGTCATCTATTCTATGATGGGGAAAGGGCTCTCGGAGGATGGGCCGGAGGGACAGGCTGTGGTTGTGCAGGGTCTTCTCCGGCGCTCCCTTCTCTCCAATATCTATCTGCGCTACATCTGCCTACAGTCACAGTGCTGCTTAAAAACAATTAAATTTGCATACATACTTGGCATGGTAAAGTTGAGAAATGACCAATTTTGGCACTTGGGTTCTTTTCAACTAGACTGTAAGCTTCTCAAGGGCATAAGCCATGTTTTTTCATTTCTTCTGCATCCATATCGCTGATAGGCAGACCCTTCCGCCTAGTGCTTCAGTATTTTAAAGTGTTTTTCCATGTATTTTCTTGCCTGAACATGGTGCCTACCATCACTGCTCTTGGCTTCTTATCGCCCCCTCCCTCCCCAAACACCACTCCCAGAAACCTCTGTCTCAGGCTCTTAGTCTACTAAAAAAAATTAAAACTAATTTTTTTCCCAATTACAACTGACATTCAATATTATTAGTCTCAGGTGTAGTCTTAGTCTACTTAATGGTGTCTTAGTTACTGCTCCTTGGTCCTCTGAGAACTTCTGGATAAGGCTCTGCAGGTAAAGAGTTATATTAAAGAGAAGACAGCTATTATCTACCACCCTGGCGTGGTTCAGGATTTTAGTAACAAGTCACACCATCTTTAAAAAGTCTTGAAAACCCCTGGTAGCTTTGCTTTTATGTCTTTTTAAGTGCACGTAGATACCCCACCCCACCCCACCCTACCCCACCCCACCCCTGTTCTTGGTAAGACATGTCTACTTCAACAGGAGAGTTACAGGTAATGAGTAAAGAATTAGAAATCCATTTTGACCTCAAAGAGAATGCTTTTCAGAATAGTCATGAGGATTACAACATTCTCTGAGAAAAACGTGTGGCAAACATTCTCAGTGAGATGCTTCAAAATGAATTCCGGAATGGATTGTGAGACACTGTCCCCAGTAACAAGAGTGGGGGAAACAGACGAGCTGAAGGGAGGACATGTCCCGAGGAACTGAGATCCTGGAGAAGGTGCCCCCCTTGCCTTATTTTGTGAGTTTACTTCATGGTTTAAGACAGCTTACAACTCCACCACTTCAGTGCTGGCTCTTGACTACGGGAGAGGGAGAAACAGAAGTAGCCAAGTCTTCTTTCTAATAATCTTACAGCTGTGTTGTTTTGCCCAGATTTTAGAAAGAGGTGTTGTTACCAGGTTTTATTACACAGTTTTGATAGTAACATATTATATGAAATCATCTTCATAAATTTTGTATTAAGGTAGCAGTGTCAGTACCTGAAATTGATTCCAAATGCTTAAGATACTCAATTACTTTTTAACACTGTTATACAATGCGGTGACTTATATCTTCTATTTCACAAGAATTTGATGATCCAACATCATTGTAATTGATTCATTTTCTCAATTAAATAAAGCTACTGTGCTTTTCTTTATATGAATGCCACATAGACCATAGAGTTAGATGTATTATCTCCTTTCTCTGTTTCAGATATATTGCCTTAAAGGCTGTATTCTGTTTCTCTGTTAATTCCACCAGAAAATTTAATGCCACAGATATATTTTTCAAATTCTGAGCTGCCATGTACTCGACTGTATTTATATTAGGCATATTTTTCACTGCTAAACTCTTTGTGTTTACCTTTTTCAAGATTGCATTACACTACAGCGCCAGCAACCATAAAACAGACCCAAATAACGTCAACCTCCATTCACTGCCTCTGCTTTTGCACACAGTTCATGAAAAAGCGAAGCCCCTAGTTTTATAGCACATTAAAAGTGGTGCTAAGGTACTCAATATAAAATGTTAGCTCTGTGAATGCCTCTTTATTCTGGGCCCGCCTTCCGAATGCTTAGCCGTGAGAGCAGAGTTCAGAGGAACACAATAATATTGTTAGGGCTGACGCATTGCCTGCATCTCACAACATATGAAATGCTGTTTATAACCAACTTGTCCAAGTTCACATTCTTGCTTGTACATTTTGCTTGTGCTGAGTTTTCTATGTCTAACTAGTGCTTTGGGACAATGAAGAGAACAGTAATTGCTGCAGTCATACCCTTTGCTAATCAGTCTCTAGAACTAGTAGCATTTTGATAACACTAATTCCCTCTTCTGGGCATAGCTTTTCTCTTTTGCCAGCCCTTCCATCCAAGACTTTAAGCTGCACTAACAGGGTTAGTTATGCCTTATACAGATCTTCATGTGTTTAAACAGGGAAGTGTGACTTATGGTGATAAAAAGCAACCCCGGAAGTCTCACAGAGTGCTCCTGTATGTGTAGAGGTACATACGCTTCACAGGCAATGGTAAACCTGACCTGGCTACCAGCTCTTTTACATTACATTCAGAAGCACAATCAGAAAACGAAAATGAATCCACCTATGTAACTTAGAGAAGACACCAGCTCCAGCTTTCATTTTCTCTTTTACTCCCTGAAATTATGGCTTGCCCTACAGCTCTTGTCTGAGAGATTTATGTGTGACCTAGGTCAGATCTTCCAATATCAGTTGACAAATTTTCTCTTTACATATTTACTGCTTTCCAAGCTTGTGTTATTTTTCTCTTAAATAGAAAAAAGAAACAGAAAATTAAGTCATACGGTTGGGATTTTTGAAGAACAGCATTTTTATTTGTTATGCTACTGACATCACTGGAGCTGTCAGCGCTGAACTCTTCTTTATTCTTGTTTTAAACTTCAAATTTCAGAAACTGTAGCTGTTTTGCAAAGACTCCTTCCAAATCAGATGCATGAGAAAAATGACCTAAAGAACTTTTGAAATGGAAAAGACCTCAGAGATGATCTAGTTCAACCTACTCATTTTGCTGTTAGGGAAACTGAGGCTCAGAGGGTCACGGACAGAACCCGCTTGGACGTGACCACTGACTCAGGAGGCAGCCTAACGTGGGGAAAGTGCAGAAATGTAGGAGCCAGAAAGACCCCTGGAATCCCACTCTGGTCCCCATGGCCTCAGAAGCTCCCTCACTTCACTGGGCTCAGGGTTCTCATCTTGAAGTGAAGGGATGAGCTAAAGGAGCCCAAAGGTGACTCAAAGGCAGAGCTTCTCATGCAGGTGCTGCGCCTTTTTTCTTATCTGAGGGAGAACTGGTACCGGCATTTAATCTCATTTTACCTAGTACTGTGCTGGGTGCTAAAACTTAGGAAAGCACCACCTCCAATCCATTATAATGTGCAACCCCCCCCCCCCAGTCTAACCAGGCAGTGGTGCAGTGGATAGAACTTCAGACTAGAATGCGGAGAACCCAGGTTCGAAACCTCGAGGTCACCGGCTTGAGTGTGGGCTCATCTGGCTTGAGCACGGGCTCACCAGCTTGAGCGAGGGGTTGCTGGCTTGAGTGTGGGATCTCAGACATGACCCCACGGTCACTGGCTTGAGCCCAAAGGTTGAGGCTTGAAGCACAAGGTCACTGGCTTGAGCCCAAAGGTTGAGGCTTGAAGCACAAGGTCACTGGCTTGAGCCCAAAGGTTGAGGCTTGAAGCACAAGGTCACTGGCTTGAGCAAGGGTTCACTCGCTCTGCTGTAGCCCCCTGGTCAAGGCACATATGAGAAAGCAATCACTGAACAACTAAGGAGCTGCAATGAAGAATTGATGCTTTCCATCTCTCTCCCTTCCTGTCTGTCTGTCCTTATCTGGCCCTCTCTCTGACTCTGTCTCTGTCAAAAAACAAACAAAATATAAACCCCCAAAACAGTGCTAAAATCTCAAAAAACCTTCAGTAAGAGAAAAAAAATCACTTCCACATGACCACATGCTGAATACACATAGCTTTGTACCCACTAATTAAAGTAAGTGTTCCCTAACAGAGGACTGTTTTGAAAAAAGGAATAGAATAGAATTTACTCTGGTTATCCACAAGTGGCAATTTTGGAAAATCGACATTTTTAGATACTGATTATGAGACTAAATAAATAAATATATTCTAATAATATAAAATGAACAAGTCTAATTCACTGGTGCCATCCTATAACCCTGGTTCAGCCTCTTACCTTGTTCAAGTGCTGCTTATCATGTCTGTGGGTCTATTAGCAAATTTTGTATAGTACAAACCCAAAAACTGAGTCAAATCACTTATTTAAACAAACAAAAAAGACAATATAAAAATAAGTCATAAGAGGATCTAGCAGAGAGCTCCTCACTAGACCATAAGAAAGTCCCTATGATTCCCATAGTCTAAGATCACTCGGGCACCTTCTCTCTCCCTACATCTGAAACTCCAGTTGCATTCAGGAGTGGCCAGTTGTGAAAAGCTAACATGAGATATATCCCTGAATTTAACAAACAGATGGATGGCAAAGAAAGGCTCTAAGATGCCTCGAGAAGGACACCACTCAGATGGGACCATAAATTAGATCACTTGGCTCTGTGGCTTCCCGAGAATCAAGGACAATGCATTTTCCCACAGAACCCAAACCGAGGTGCGGAGTGACACGATTCATCTGCTGGGCCTGCCAGTCAGTGAGCTGGGGAGAAGGACCCGGCTGCCAGTCTTCTTATCCCTCGAGTATTTAACACTGACATAGCTCACGTCCCGTTCCACACTAGTATGCAGGAACCTTAGTAAATCATCCTCTGGGTGAATGTTAAATTTTAAGATTTTGAACCTAAATTTTGCTAGAAAAGCAGGAGCTTTTCTAATGTTCAAAATGACCAGTGTGAATTACAAAATTAACCTTTTCCCTAACGGAACAAGGTCTGGCCAAGGAATCCATTAAGCACTTTCCTTTTGAAGATTTTAGACATTTGCTTTATCAAACTGTTCTTTTTTCTTTGTTCCAAAAAAGGGTGGTCTTATTTCAGACTCGAGTTTATCAGTTATGTGTGTGTGTGAGGGTGAGAGTGGAGGAGGTGTTTTTTTCTGAGAAAAGCTTGTTGACCATTCCATTCTTCATGGTCAAATAAACCTGCTATCGCAACAGTTTTATCTTTTTAAATATGTCAAACTGTCTGAAAGGGTTTTTCTCGTGTTATCATTTAGTTTGCATCCCTATTACCTTCCACAGGCCACAGAATCCAGAATGATGTTCGGGGTCGTGTAGTCCAATTTCTTGCCCCGTGAAAAATTTGTTTTATAATATTCCTGACAGGCATACTGTCTTTGGCTAGAAGACATCCAATGATGGGATTCCAATGATTCTGTCTTGGGTAGCTTAAATTGTTAGAAAGTTCTTTCTTATTTTGAGCCCAAATATGTCTTCCTATAGGATGTGTCCATGGTTGGGAGCTGTAGTGATTAAGTCTGATGTCAGCTCTTCATATGTTTGAAGATAGTTGTCGTGTCTCTATAATGTTTTCTTTCTTCAATGAACATCCTATTTTCTTCCTATGATCATATGCTAGGTTTATCCTCTACTCTCCTCCTCATATTAGCAGTGACTCTCTAACAACATCCCCCTGCCCCACGCAGCCCCAACGTGCTTCATGGGAAAATGACTTCACCCCTAGCTGTAGGGCGAGGCATGTGGTTCAGGAGTAACTGCTAGTCAGTATCACCAAAATCCCCTGGGCGCAGGCAGTTAAATAGGCCCAACCAAACGGAAGCCTAGGATCTCTGAGTGCATGTGAGGAAGAGACATGCAGGTCACCCTGGAATCCCAACAGCCATTCTTGGTCTGTGAAGGTAGAAGTCTTCTAAGAATAGAGCCAAAAGTGACTTGTTGGATCAAGTTCTGCCTAAAATCAGCAAATACTCACTCAGCTTTTTGATCATGCAGTTCAATAGATTCCCCTTGTGGTTGAGGCAACTCCAAATGGGGTTTTCTGCTTCTTAAACCAGCCGCCTGGAAGGACTCAGGCATGATTTCACATTCTCCACCATGGTGGTCACCCTTCCCTGGATATGATGTCATAGAGTATGACAGTCATGCCCGAGTGCCCCTTGGGCTGACTGGCTTATTTCACCACCTTGCTCTGGACACCAAGCACTACTCAGAAGAAGCTGTGGAATCTACAAGTGCATTGACATTTCTGATGGCCATCACACAGCTGGCTTAACTGAGAGAAACAGGAGTACATAAATCTTGAACTGAGTGCTCATGTCGGCAGCACACAGGCTGAAAGTGGAACAGTACGGAGAAGTTTAATAGGATCCCTGCACAACGATGACTTGCAAATCATGAAGTGTTCCGTATTTTTTAAAAAATCTTGGACTGAAAAAGAATTCTTTTCTGTGAACTCTTATGTGTTTCATACTGTAAGAGTATTTGAGATTCAAAATGAGTGAATGACTGAACCAATTATAGAATCTAGACAAGTCTGATGAGATTTCTAATTGTTACTTCTCCCCTTAAAACAGACAGAACTGCATCAGCTTTTGTTTGGCTGAGGACAGGACTGGTCATCACTGAAGAAGAATCATACATTCTTGAGGCCTAAAAGAATTTTAATCTAATCTAGCTCCCAACGCCCCGTCTGATCCTTGAATCCCTTCATTATATCCCTAGTGACCAGACTTCTGTGTGACGGGGAGGTTAAGTCTTCTAACTGTCCATTCTACCTTTGTTCAGGCTAAACTCCTGACAGTATAAATCCACGCCTTTTCTTACACATTCGAACCCTCAGATAACTGAAGACAATTATCACATCCCCTTGGAGGCTGTTATTCTTCAGGTGTTAATGCCTGTAGTGTTGAGTGGGGGTATGAACATGGAAGAAAAGAAAGGGGACAAAATTAGCAATTTAAAGTCTAAGGATGTGTATTGATTCCTTAGTTCCTCCTTATCCTAAAATATGCTATGCCAACATGTAAAAAGTTAGACTAAATCACTAAACACTGATGCATGTATGTTTTTCAAGTCCTCACTCTATGACAGGCACTGTGCTAGACTCTATTACCTAGATGATGGATAACATACAATTGCTGGACCAAATAATAAAGTCCCTGAAACTTAGTGGCAGAACTAAGACATAAGCATAGGGCTTGCACTCTCCTCGACAGGCCACTCAATATTCGGATAGAACACAATTTGCTGGTTTCAGGGAACTGTAGATTTCTAAAATAGCTTCTCCCAACAGGTGATATCTCTGGGATTTTTCTTGTCATAGTATGTTTGACTACAATGTTTGGCTTGCTGAGATTTTGAGGTAAGCTGCCATTGTAGCCAATAGGTGGTTTGTATGGGATTAGAAAGAAAAGAATCTTGAAATCTTGAAATATAGTCACACATAACCATGTTAATTAACATGTGCCTTACTGGCTTGATTGTAAATGAAATTCAAAATAGATTAAAAAACAAAGTTATGACCCTGTCTAGGTAGGTCAGTTGGTTAGAGCTTCTTCCTGATACTCCAAGAAAAGAAGTCATGGACCTAGAATAAACTGGGGAAAGTTTGACTTCTGCTTTAGAGTTTTACTTTGCACCTCTCATATTTTGATAGAGGAAAAATCAAGTTTCAATAAACTCCAAGAGAGTCCTGGGGGGATGGTGATGAGTAAGGTAGCTGACGGTGTGGGAGAGAGGAAACCACTCACATAAGGTATGAAAGGGAACACATCTAATACAGCATTTTTGGGACTGTTTGCCATACAACTGCTAGTTCCTACAAGATATTACTTAGAGACATTTAAAAATATCAACAGATGGGAGCAGAACTGCTTGTGTGTTTGTGCACACATGTGTGTATGTATCGGAGAGTAGATTCCCACTCACTCTGTGTCCTGTCTTTTCATACTTCTGCAAGTCACTGACCTAGGATTCTTCCATCAATTTCCAGATGAGGAAACTGAGATCTGAAAAGAAATAAGGTCAAACAACTAAAAAGAAAAGCCCAAACTAGAACTTGAGTTAGCTCTGTATGTATGTTTGGGTGGAAACCATGTACTGACAATAATTTAATTTGTGACTTGTTGGGTGTGTCACCTACTGCCTCCTGGTTCCCTCTGCCTGAATCACCGAGTATTTCCAGCTGCCTGGCTACCCAGAAGGCATAGGGCTGTCCAAAGAGCACAGGCCGGATTGAGGCCTTTGGCTGGAACTTTCCTTTGTTTTACTGTATTTTACCAAACTAGAACTAGGACTATGGTCAAGATCTTCTCATGCCCAGAATGGTGCTCTCTGCAACCTGTTTCTGAACAGAAAACAAGGCAAGGTTCATTAATCCCTTTAGTATTTCCTTCCTCTTCTGAGCTCCTTTCCTCATAAGACTATTTAATTTCTCAGCTTTTCTTTCTTTCTCTTGATGGTGGTCACCATGTATATAGACTGTGACAGTGTATACAGCATAACAGTCCATTCATACAAGAGTTGTAACTCGATGTCTCAGCTTCCCACAATTCCTTGGAGATGACGTCTTGGCTCTGTGCAAAAACAAACAACTGCCTCCTTTCCGAGCTCCTAGCAGTCCCTGGAACCCCTCTTTCCAGCTGGTCTGTCCCAGGCAAACTCCAGCCCTAAATCTAATCAGCTCTTTGCTCCTTTTAGGCAACTCATTGATTTTTCAATGAACTTAGCTCGTATGTTTTATTGGCACTAAAGAGAGTTGGGTTCTTAGCATCATTAACATTTTAGTTGAGAAAGAATTCCCCAACCCCCTAAGCATTAATCCAGAACTGTTAAACATCTAAAAAGTAACCTGTGCTCAAACAAAGCTTGGCCAGGACTGCCCCCTTTTTAACTTGTATGCCAATGAGCTCCTAGTCTCAAATCTACCCAAGCTTTCCTTACTGGATGGTGATTAAGTAAAGGCTGGAGTACAATAAAAGTTGATGTCGTTGTCTGTTGCTGCTGCCTAGGACCACTTCCCCCCAGGGATCCATATCTATCAGTAAATACCTAGCAGGTGGGGGAGCATCCTGGGATAGTAATTTACATCTCTGCAGACATGCCAGTTGGAGGCAGGCAGTACCTAAGTGGATGGGTGTATAAAATAAGGATGGCCATTTGGGCTCAAAGCCACTGGGTACCTTAGCTCACTTTCTCCCCCACCATCCCTCTAAAGTGGGAGGACAGTCTGACCCTTTTGCTGAATACCTGGTAATCAGGAATGAATAATTTAATGGCTATGGACCCCCATTCCTCTTCTATAAAATAAAGGAGTTGGACTAGTTGTAAGATCTCTTCACATCCTAAAAGTCTACGATTCTGTGAAGCAGCAGACAACACCTATAAAACCAAAGGGGAAACAATGGAAGGCCTCCCTGACCACAGAGCGAGCTTAAGAGAAAGAGAAGATGACAAAGTCACCGCCTGAAAGCCCACCTGGGCACTAAGTGTATTACTGCAAACTTCTGGGTTAACCCGATTATTTACAAATTATAAAAGTCATGGTTCCCACTTACTAAACTAAAAATGACTAGATTCTGTATATAATTCTATATACTATGATTGTGATTGTGAATGATAAATTATAACTCAAAAAAGAAAGGCTGTAAAGGAAGGCTTTTATGGGATCAGAAAAGTAATTCATTTTAGTTCTACCAGGTGTGAGACATGGTCATATATTTTCAGAGTTACATAGGTAAATCCCTAAAGTACTTTCTGGAAATATAAATAATACTAATATTACCTTGTTCTTGTTTACCACCTTATACTTTTCACAGTGCTCTCTAAGGCATTAGCTTATATAACCATGATAATTCTGCTCCCCTCCTCACCCCCAGCAGCATAGAAAATGTGCTATATGTGCCAAGCCTCTCATAGAGGGTGGCAGGGAACCCCTCAGAGGCACGTGCCAACTGACCTTAGGGGCAGAGATCTTAAAATGCAATGATTTTCAACCTCAGACTGGCTCCCAGTCATCTCAAAGGGATTCATGAAATTCTCAAACCCAATTTCATTATCTGGTCTCTGCTACACTTGTCATCTCCGTTTTAATATATCACTTCTCTCTGCTACTGTTCTTCCCTCCCCTTTCTGACTTCCCTCTCGGTGTTGCTATAAGAGTTATCTACAGAAATTCCTAAACTGAGCCCTGGCTAGTTAGCTCAGTGGTAGAGCATCAGCCCGGTGTGTGGGTGTTCTGGGTTTGATTCCTGGTCAGGGCACACAGGAGAAGCGACCATCTGCTTCTCCACACTTCCCCCTCCCTTTCTCTCTTTCTCTCTCTCTCCCTTTCTCCCCCCCCCCCTCTCTCCCCCATGCCCACAGCCAAGGTTTGAATGGTTCTAGTAAGTTGGCCCTGGGAGCTGAGGATGGCTCCATGGACTCCCCTCAGGTGCTAAAATAGCTCAGTTGCCCCAGATGGGCAGAGCATAGCTTAGTAGGGGGCTTAACGGGTAGATCCCAGTCTGGGCACATGTGGGAGTCTGTCTCTCTGCCTCCCTGAAATAAGAAATTCCTAAACTATTAGTGAAATGAAGGTAATGATAGTAGCAGTAAACTCCTGAGTGGAAGAACTAGAAGGACACCAAACACAACACACTGCTGACCTTCGTCTTCTACCGGATGATTCTCCTCTTGATGAAAGTGCCTGCCTGTCCTTGTAGCCTCTGAGCCTCAGCCCAAGCATTACCCACTCTGTGAAACCTCATGACTCCCTGAAGTGAGCTACCTCTTCCTCTTGAGGCCAGAGCATACCATCTCTTGTAGAGTTCCTTTTACATCAACTGGCATTTGTCTATACTTCCCTCCACACTGGGTAAGAGTCTCTGAGAGTAGGGCCACATCTGTTTCATTTCTGTACGCCCAGTACATAGCACAGTATCAGGTAAATAGGAGATGTTCAATGACAAATATATGTTAAAGTAAATTGACATGTATGTCATACAATAGTTTACAAAGTGTTATAAAAACCAAACCATGGGGTTATTGCTTAAAATAAATATCACTAACCTGGCTGGGTAATTAATATACCTCAATTGAGGCAGTAACAAGTAATTTAATTTCATAGGAAACTTCACATTTCTAAGCTACCCACACTTTGGGGATGATTTCTCTTTCATTTTCCTCTATTTTAAAGATATACTAGGAACCTACTTCCTGTATTTTGCATAGGCTAATAAGCAGATAAAATTATAGGACCTCTTGATAAAGATGAGATAGATATTGGGAGAATTTGATGTGGCAATTAAAAGATTCCTGGGAAGAAGCAAATGTGTATAAGTAAACATATTCATAAAATCTAAATTTTACCTCTGCATATTATGGAATATAAACTCTGACGTTATGGCTTAAAATATCAATATATTTTAAGTGTTTATATACTAAATAGTGAGGGCAAAAATAAACAATGAATTAACACATGTAGGCTAGAAATCTGATTAGAAAAAAAAATTGCTTGCATATTGCTTTTTGGACTCTAATCAAGTAAAGATGAGTATGTGAGTATGTGGGGTGTTACCGACCGCTGTTTTCTCTTTGATTAGAGACCTCTCAGAAAAAACTGGATACTTACAATTTGCTAAAGAATCCTTGGTGTTCTGAACTTCAAAAAGTCATGCAACAAAGAATAGATTCCAAACACCTCTTTTTAAAGAAGGCAAACTTTTTAGGTATTATTTTGCAATTCTAGGTCAGTCTAGGCATGATCAATACATTAATAGATAAGTAAGATAGTGAAATCTATAGTCTAAATTTAACATCGACTATAAAACAATGTTAAATTACCAAAATTAGGATTAGTAACAATATAGTCAAAGGCTTTAAAAAAAAAATAAAGTTCAGTGTAAAAATTCTAGTGTTTTGACCTTAGATTTTATAGTGTTTAATATTTTAAAATAGTTTTCAGAACATATGCTTTCTATTCTACTGTGAGATAAATACTCTATCCAAAGCACAATTTATTACTGCAAACTAAATGAATGTTTAAAAGACAGTCTGTCAATTAAAAAAAATTAAATAGTAGGTTTCAAAGCCAAGTTAAGAAAAATATTTTCTCTTTGACAAACTGCTTACATTTAAATGAAAACAGGGAAAATCTGGTCAATAATATGGATTGCATATAATAAAAGGACCTTAGATCATGTTAATACAAGGATCAGAAGGCAGTAACTTCAATTAAAACCACCCAATTATTTAGCAAACTTTCAGATACAGCAAATAAATTAATCTGTTTTAAATGAAAGTACTCAGATAAGTAGCTTGTTGACCTATGAGTAGTCTCAGTAGCAGCAATCATAGCAAAGCAAGAATCTGCTGGAGCAAGGCAAAGCCCCCCCATAAAACAAATGGTGTTAGTAATCAAAAAGCATCTGTGATACATACTTCCTTGGTTAGTAAGTAGCAGGGGGCTCTCAGCAATGCCACCTATAGCTTCCCCCGTATTTTGATATATAGCGTATAAGGGGTAAACACATTTCTCTTACCCATGAACAATTGGGGTATTTTGCTTTTAACAATAAGATATTTTCATTTCTGTACTATCTTGTGAAAAAGACCAGTCGTTATATTATTAAGAACGCGTCCTTCACTTAAAATCCTCTATTATCCACTTATGTTTAACTTGCATTGGGATTTAAGAATGCCTCTTTATTGAGACGAGTAATATGTCATCATTTTGTTCAGCTAACAGGCCTGACAGACCCTGTCTCCTTGAGTTAAAGAACAGTAGATCTCTATTTCGTACACTGGTGGCAAAAGCTGGCAGAATGAATGAGAATTAGCCAATTGGTAGTAAAGGTTTTTAATGTTAAAGATCCAGACTTACCTTTTGCCTTAGCCTTAACTATTCTATTTGCCCAGATGATGGTATATTTTTCTCAATAAAAATGATCTCTATATATTGCAACAATTTATTTGAATGCCTTTCTTATGCATTTTTAACAAATAACACCACAATTCACTATATCTCTTATGTTTTTGATCTTTTTTACTACTTACCGTCATCTTTATTTGAAACAGATTTTTAACAGATAATTTTGATCTTACAACAATATCTTGCTTCCATTTTATTCAAATAATTCTTAAAAACAGCTTAAAAAGCCGTTTGGAATAACATCAAGCTTGCCATCAATCAAACGAAAAAATTCCGCTGGCGGTTGTATAAACATCAGATCAAGTCTGATGTCTTCAAGGATTTCAGAGTGAACCATAAAAAACTCCATTAACTTCTGACAAAGAATGCAAATTAATCACAACATGGGGTGAAATGAAATTAAAGGCTCTTTTCTAATCAATGACAAGGCAGGATGAAATATTTGTTACTCTCTCCGCACTCAGACTGCCTAGGATGTTTGCACTTCCCTTGCAAAGCCCCAAATGTAAGGTGTGAGTACAGATTCACCCACAGTGCCTGTTTAGCCCTCCTATCAACCCCCCCCCCCCCAGAGCGATCTGCTTACAAGTCATGGAGATTCACAAAACACACTAATCATCTGAATCTCAGGTGCATCCAATTTGTTATTCACACTCTCCCATGCCAGTGAAAAGCCTGGCGCAGACAGATGCACCAGGAACCCTAAATGACAGTTTGGCCTCCGGAAGCACGATCACTACAGCAGAATCTAGTACAGCCTCCAGGTGAAATGTCTGGAGCTCCATATGGAGCAGGGAAAATTAACAACAAGATGAAAATCACTGCAGCAGCAGGGAGTCAGAATTTTTGAAAAAAAAAATGAAATTTAAAGATGAAGAAAGAGAAGTAATAAATTAATGGGGTGTGAAAACATTCAAAGCTTTACAATACCAGGGGCACTATTTGCTCAGATTTTTTTTCCTTTTTTTAACTTCAGGTCATTTTGATGTAATTTATTAACCAAGATCAGGAAATATAGCCAAAAGATGAACAAGATTTTTACACATGCAAAAGTACTTTAAGTACATTTGTATCTGTATTATCTTCATTTTCCTGTGGCATCTTGCTTACCAAAATTTCAAATGCCAGAGCTGGCTCATCCCCTGAGAAGTCTCCTTAATGGATTTACTATCATCCTAATGCAGAGGAATACTGTAAAGTTTGAATGAAGGATGATAATTTTAGCATGCAATCTCTTTTCTTTATCCTAAATTATGGTGTCATTAAACAAACCATTGCCCACCATGTTTTTTAAATCAACTGAATTTGGATCTACATGATTAACTATACACAGCTCCAGTCCTTGTCCAGACCTGCACATTTTATCAGATTACTATATTGAAGCTAAATTGTTCAAGAAATTGAGATAATATCTGCTTGTAAGAGGTTTAAAACCACAATTTTTCATTATCCTATTGCTGAATATGCTTCACAGGCACCCAGAATGTAATGGCACTGGAGCCCTCCGGACCCTCCTGTCACCCTGCTAAACACATGGTAAAAAAAGCAAAAGGGCTCAAGGGAATGGTCTTGTCATCATCTACAATGGCACAACCCTCTGCTGTTCAGCATTTCTCATCGACATAAGAGGCCTCCCTAGGGCGGAGAAGGCAAACCCAGTGAAGAAAAAGGCTTGGTGGGGCTGAGGGGGAAGAGCAGTGGTACGAATAGCCAACCAAGTTCAAAATACACAGAGCCTGTCATTTGGTTTAGTTATCTGCAAATCCTAGACCTAGCTGTACCCACCCATCACTGAGGCAATGTGGATTGCCTCTCTGAACCTCAGTCTGCTCACCTGGAGTCTGGGTTATCAGTCCCTGCAGGGCAGATGTATAGCCAGAATCAGGTCACACAAAGTGCTCTGGAGCTCAGTGTGGGAAAGGTGCTAGAGCAGGGGTAGTCAACCTTTTTATACCTACCGCCCACTTTTGTATCTCTGTTAGTAGTAAAATTTTCTAACTGCCCACTGGTTCCACAGCAATGGTGATTTATAAAGTAGGGAAGTAACTTTACTTTCTAAAATTTATAAAGCAGAGTTACAGCAAGTTAAAGCATATAATAATAATTACTTACCAAGTACTTTCTGTCAGATTTTCGCTAAGTTTGGCAGAATAAATCTTTATAAAACAACTTACTATAGTTAAATCTATCTTTTCATTTATACTTTGGTTGCTCCGCTACCGCCCACCATGAAAGCTGGAATGCCCACTAGTGGGCGGTAGACCCCAGGTTGACTACCACTGTGCTAGATGAAGCCAGGGCATTGTTCTTCCTAGAGACTGCATTGTTAGTGGCCCTCCATCTTTTTTTTCTTTAGAGTGCTAAACTGCACGCCAAGGAGGCTATGCAACTTTAAGGCCTAAAAGAAACTAAAATATAGTATTTTCAAGTACCAAATAAAAACCCAACCCACAAAACAATGAAATTCACAGGGAATGATTATTTCAACAAAAATCCAGTCCTTTAACCTTTATATTGGTCCCAGGCCACTGACTCTCCTTGATATCTTCCCAACATGCCTTCCTCAGCTGCATCCCCACTGGGTATGCACCATGTCACCGTGTCACCAGCAGGAAGAGGCGCTGCTAACAACGCTGTCAGCAGCACTGAGGCTGGGCAGGGGGAGGAAGTCTTGAAGCTGGCCTCTCCCCATTTCACCTCTGCTCATTTGACGCTCGGCTCCAGTTGCGGCTGGCAGGTTGCTGAGCACACTGTTTTGCATCGTTCAGTTGATGATTAGAAATTGTTTTGTGCTACAGCCAACATCAAGGCCAGTGGGGTGGCCCTTTGTACTTTTCCAAGTGGTTTTATATCCATCTCATTTGATCTGCATACTTCCTTTAATCAGATAGGAAAGGAGTGACAAATGGGATAAGGCAGTTCCCAGCTCGGTAAACAGGACACTGCTTTGATTGTATGGCTGCTTTGGAAAGTAGTGAGTTTCCTGTCACTGGGGGTGTTCCCGCATAGTGTGGATGTTTGCTTTTCAGGTATTGTAAAGAGGTCTGCTTCAATGTGTCTGAGATCACTTCCAATCTTGAGAGTTTACTATTTATTCTGGACTACTCCACTTGGGATGCAATGACACCAAACCACCTGCAGTTCAAGAGTGAGAAATCAGCCGTTCTGTTTGCCCATTTTATGAGGGCGGGCTCTCTCACAGAGTGGTTGGGGGTTCAAATGAGGTAATATGGGCCAAACAGAAGGAATTATTTCATAATCCAGTCTCTGCGATACTATAAAAATAAACATTTTGCTTCAAGGCTTTATTTGAGGATAAAAGAGAGGGGACCAGAAAGGAATTTATAAGGTACTCTTTCCCAATCTTCTGTCTACAGGACAAAGCCTGTAAAATAAATGCCAGCTCTATCAAAAGTCATTATTGATTGTAGCAATGAAACACAAACTTCTGTTGAAAAATGTGGGAAATAAGCCTGATGGCATCAAAGCTGCCTCTATTATTTGAAGTAAAGGTCCCAATTGGGTGACAATATTCTATTGTGATTCAAGGAGCATGGCTTTCCCCCCACTCTGACATAAGGGTTATTACTAACTAAGGAGTTCAGCACATTAGACTTTTCTAACTTCCACTTGACTGACCAAGTAAACACATATTTAGATATCCAAGAACACAATATTGCAAAGGTATATAGCCTCTTCCCAAATCTGAATAAAGCCTTCAAATGCTTCATTTGTCACACTCAACGACAATCTGTTTCCTAGACTTATCACTTACCCAGTCTCACTGAACAATTACGCTAGATGGTAGGAATCTCAAGAATATAGCCACATTCTCAGTGTTTGGAATTTTTATTAGATGGCTTACAAGTTTTCTACCACGATTTGTTTGAGATATATAGTGTACACGGCTTCTTCTTTTGATTTACAAAATTTTAGGGGATTTCATAAATTGGCCAAATAGTGAATTATATAAAATTACTGACAGAATAAGAGGCTTACCGAGATAAATATTCTAATGAGCTATAAATCCTGAAAATGTGATTTTAATTTGATGGGCTACCTAGAGCTGAGCAGCCAGGCTGTATACACTAAACTCTCACTAAATGCTCATGGCCAGCACGCATGCCAAGCAATCACTGTATTTTAAACTTTTTCTTTAAGGAAAAGATTATGTTTAAACAAAAAAAGCCTACAAATTTGAAAAGTGAAACTAACACTCTTGTACCTAACAATTTGGACAATTTCTATTCTCCTTATCTGACGGCTTTACCTGTAAAAGAAAAAGGATATAAAACAGACATTTCAGTGAGTAAAGGGGTCTTTAAAAGTCCACATCATGTACCAGGAGAATTTGCTTAAAACCACTTAAAAAGATGGTAGAGAGAATGAATCCCATCCTTTTATTCAATAACCATGTTTGTGATGCATCTGCATAATCTAACCATGCATAAATTAGTATGTGTAATACAACACTTATTTGCATAATAATAGCAAGTTAATAGATGCTTAAAGAGCAGAGACCAACACCACCTTTAAATCAGACATGCCTCCAGGCACTCTGGCCTGTACAGACCAAGATGTCAGAAAAACAGTGAGCATCAACCATAGGAAAACAGTCAAACCATTCATTTTTCATCTCTCTAGACATTTCACTTATTTCTCCACACACACTGGGGAATCATTTTCAAACCACAAAATAGCTTTATATTTTAAGTGCTAGTACTCATCCATAATAAAAATCTTAAAGAAATTATAAAGGTTATCACCAGCAATGATAATCTAATGAACAGTTTGTTGTCTTAGAAAAGGGACACATTTCTAAGGAAGGGACACATTTTTAAAAAAAAGAATATGTTCAAAATCACACCTACATAAAGCTGAGGCCTGTCTATTTGCTTAGCAAAAATAATGACCTATTTAGATATTTTTACCCTGCATCTCAATTCTTTAATTCAAACAATTTTAATGAGTCCAAAAGCTCAGTGTATCAAGAAAAGGCTGTGCTTGTCCCCCAGTCTCAATACGAGCACATGGCACTGGTTAGGATAAGGGAAAACATCATCAATGTCACACAAAGGAAGAGCACAGGATGGCTTGCAACCTTTAACAAAGAGGAAAAAAAATCTGGAGTTTAAAAAAATCAAAAATCAATAGAGACTTCTAAATGACTCCTTTAAGATATCACTTTTCAATTTAACAGGACAGATTTATTTGTATGTGGCTCAAATGTTCACAATTGCTCCCTGCACCTTCATACATAGGAATGAATGTCACAGTGGCAAACAGCAGTAATGAACAATCTTACCTGAGGATATGGAAACCTCCCAAGAGCAAGCTGGGAAAGGAAATAATATTTGTCTAGTTATAGATTTGCATGCAGGGCAGATCTCCTTAAGACAGACAAGTACTAAATTTCAGAAATGCATCTGGCAAATATAAAAAGCTCACAACCTCAAATGCACGAACTAAATATTACTGTAATTACATTTAGAGTTGTATTTAGAATGGACATTTTCAATGGACAATGTTACATACCCAATAAAATATTCAAATTTTAACAACTAAACATTATCCTCATGTGGTTTCTCTTAGGAATACTCTCAACTGCATGGGCATTATTCACATGTACTTGTGTAGGGCGGTTTCTTCCAGACAAGAGATGCAGAACTATGGATTGTTCTTAGCCCACAGCTCTATGGGGCTTCAATGGCAAGTATACAGATAGGAAGCATTGCAGGAAATGGAAAATTAAGTATATAAAAGAGAGAATTTTGCCATTATTTCCATCTGTTAGTTTTTTTCATCCATTTTCTTCTATCCATAGTTAGAAGAAAAGAAAGGTACTTATAGTGGGAAAATGGCCATTTTGAGACTGTGAAGTTGGAACTATAGGTCTAAGTCTGAAATTGTGAAAGTGAATCTTCAGAGCTTCCAATTTTGCTTGATTTGTAAACTGTTATCTGTTTCTAGACCAGTTACTTGTGATCTTTGGATCCTCACCTGTAAAAACAAAATGATGTGACCAGGAATAGGACTGATAAAAAGTAACAAGATCAAATTTACCAGACATACCATAACTTATTTAAAGAAAATAGTGGCAAAATTTTGCAACTGCATAATGTGGCCCATCCTCAGGCCTAAAATCCTTTGTATGTATTTGTAAGTACTTTCCAGTAGAATTGCTACATCAGGGAACTTGGAAGCTGGAATGGACCCAAGAGAGCATCAATCCATTTTACTGATTAGAACCTCAGAGTCCAATGGAAGAAATCTGCACACAGTTCATCAGCAGAAGCCAAGGGACTGACCCCAAAACTTGCAACTTAATCCAGTGTTCATTCCAGCGTATTACACTGTTTTTTCAGGTCTTGAGAAATTGTGCATTTATTTCAAAGACACTGACACTGCCAAACATTCTTTAATTCCTCATTTTTGAATTATGTTTAGAATTATTTTCAATAGCAGGAGAACACCTTCCTCATTTCATTAGAATTGCATCTTATCTTGAATTGAAAATTATACACCTCAGTTTTTGATTGTGTAAATTATTTGCTGACTAAGGTTTGAATAGCCTATAGGTATTACCAGACCCCAACTCCACCTTAAAATTTTTTTTTCAAAATTGAATTTATTGGGGTAACATTGGTTACTAAAATTATACAGGTTTCAGGCACACAATTCTACATCATCTGTATGTACATTGCACTGTGTTTATCACCCAAGTCAAGTCTCCTTCCATCACCATCTATTCCCTGTTTACCCTTGTCTACCTCTTCCCCCCACCCCTTTCCCTCTGGAAATCATCACACTGTTGATATCTATGTCTCTGTTTCTATTTTGTTTGTTAGTTTCTTTTGTTCATTAGAGTTCACATATGAGTGAAATCATACGGTATCTGTCTTTCTCTGACTGGCTTATTTCACGTAGTATAATACCATCCAGGTCCGTCCATGCTGTTGCAAAAGGTAAGATTTCCCTCTTTACAGCCAAGTAGTATTCCATTATGTAAATGTACCACAGCTTTTTTTTTTTATCCACTCATCTATTGATGAGCAACTTGGGCTGTTTACAAATCTTGGCTATTGTAAATAACACTGCAATGAACATAGGGGTGTACCCAACTCCACTTTCAAGAATAAATATTTTGTTCCTTATTAAGAACAGATACAAAGGTGCTCAGACTAATTTTTGAAGTTCTAAAACTAGTTTGAGCATCAGTATGATAGGAATAAACCATATAACCATGTAAAGTGACTACTTTGAAAGGGCCGAAAGGGCCAAACTCATTTGGATGTGTGTGCATATATATATATAATACCTGATAATTTTCATGACCTTGTATTAATTTCTTATATATATATTTAAAGTTCATTGACTTTTTTTTTTTTTTTTTGTACTTTTCTGAAGCTGAAACGGGGAGAGACAGTCAGACAGACTCCCACATGTGCTCGACCGGGATCCACCTGGCACACCCACCAGGGGCGAAGCTCTGCCCACCAGGGGGCGATGCTCTGCCCCTCCGGGGCGTCGCTCTGCCACGACCAGAGCCACTCTAGCGCCTGGGGCAGAGGCCAAGGAGCCATCCCCAGCACCCGGGCCATCTTTGTTCCAATGGAGCCTTGGCTGTGGGAGGGGAAGAGAGAGACAGAGAAGAAGGAGGGGGTGGGGGTGGAGAAGCAAATGGGCGCTTCTCCTATGTGCCCTGGCCGGGAATCGAACCCGGGTCCCCCCGCACGCCAGGCCGACGCTCTACCGCTGAGTCAACCAGCCAGGGCAAAGTTCATTGACTTTTAAGATATAAAGTTTTATTATTTCATTTGGTGGATACTGCTAATCCCTTCAAATACAAATAATAAAAACATCACAAGATGGGATGAAGGAAAGGATGTGCATGTTAACCAAACTCCTTTTCAGTTTTGTGATTGTTTTCTATGTACTGTTTTTAATTAGGACGGGGAGGGACTCAGTTCTCCACTGCCCCCACCCCACCCCCATCTAATACAGGCCATTGATTTGCTTTATTTTGTAAAATACAGTGTTTTTCAGGCTAACAAGAGTGTGCACATTGATTCAGGTGAGGTCACTGTGGTTTACCATGGTGGCAGTGGGTGGACTAGGCATTTGAACCATTTTGTACTAAACTGACAGGCAGTGACAGCTCATTAAAAGCTGTCACCTATCATTAAACTGATCAGTGAATTACGAGTCCTGCATATTCTTAATGTGGAGTTAGACAACTACCAAGAGGAGGTCTCTCATTTAAAAAGCTGACAGCTTTCTAACTACTAGAAGACATTGAGAGCATCTCAGGCCTTCCTGTGGATGCTGTGCCACTTGGGCACAGGTTGAATATTGTCATTAGGGTCTATAGAAGAAGTCTGCCCACGTGGCTTACCAGCAGAAGAAACGTGTCTGCCATATACAGTGTGTCCATAAAGTCATGGTGCACTTTTGACTGGTCACAGGAAAGCAACAAAAGACGATAGAAATGTGAAATCTGCACCAAATAAAAGAAAAACTCTTCTAGTTTCATACCTATTCAGTGCAGTTCGATGTGGGCTCATGCACAGATTTTTTTAGGGCTCCTTAGGTAGTTATCCCATATAGCCTCTACAGACTCATCACTTACTGATGGCCTACCAGAAAGGGGTTTCTCCACCAAACTGCCGGTTTCCTTCAACTGCTTATCCCACCTAGTAATGTTATTCCTATGTGGTGGCACTTTCTTGTAAACGCACTGATATTCACGTTGCACTTTGGTCATGGATTCGAATTTAGCGAGCCACAGAACACACTGAACTTTCCTCTGTACCGTCCACATTTCGACTGGCATGGCCGTGGGCTGCTCCGCTGTATACACGGTGTTACGTCATCATCTGCGCATGGGCACATGCTGCCACATAATCTAACAGAAACTGAGAGGGTTTTCCTTTTATTTGGTGCAGATTTCACATTTCTATCGTCTTTTGTTGCTTTCCTGTGACTGGTCAAAAGTGCACCATGACTTTACGGACACACTGTATATACAGGTAAGATGTAAATGAGCTGGGAGGTGCTAAACTGGCCATTGGTTCTTTCAGTTTAAACAACTAAACAATAATAAATAGAAGACTTAAAAAAATAGTGGGATATGGAGGAATATGTGAAATTTTCCCATTTAAACACGAAGTTTCAAATTCTCAAGTCATCACTGTTCCATAGCGAGGCAAGGCCACGGCCGACTTGTGACCATGCCATTATCTAACTGGTCCGCTCTATCACGATTGGTACAAGGTAATAAAGATGGCTGATGCCATTCATTTACTCTGTAAGGTACTACCATGCAGGAGAACAGAGAGAAAATTCAGAGCAGGCCGGTCAGCTAGGACCCTGTTGATACCAGTCTGCTTGGGAGAAGATGGCTGTGCTTGAACTAGTGAACTCATCATTCTTGGGACACGCTTTGCTTTTTGTGCACTTTCCTGATGTCCCGTGGAACCTCAGCCTTGCTTGTCCTCGGAGAACTTCTAAGACATCTTATAGGTCTGACCTCTTTTGAGTCAGAGGACAGAGAATGGTTCCTTGCCCTTGACCAGAACAGCACAGCAATCATTTCCTTTGTCACAGAGTGTCACCCGGAAGCTGCTCCAGCACAGGTCAAGGATTCTGATTCTGCACCCGAGAAAACTGGCAGCAGCACTATTAGGCTGGCACCAAAAGCAGTCATTTTAAGGCCCCAGGAGAGGGAGCTGCCTTCCATGTATGTCCCTGTCCTTCCAGGTTTAATGTGGCTGCAATGTTTAGGTTCCACACTATTTGTCTTGTGGCAAAATAGAAGGAAATGTATAGCCAGGCCCTACAACCCTTTTATCAAGTTCAATTAGGAGAAGGTTAAAAAGGAAGAGGGTTCTTAGCAGATATGACTGTATAAAGAACAGGTTCTTCATGAGGCTGTCGAATGTCAAAATCAGCACAGAACCCTTAGGGGTGAGAGGGAGCTCGGGCTATGACTGAGTGCTTAAGAGCCGGGAGAACCGGGAGCCATTCTGTATCTTTTACCCTTACTGGTCTATTAATCTACTCGCATTTCCCCAGTTTTTATTGTCAAGGTATTATAAATTAGGAAACTTACAAAAGAGAGTATGTAATCTTCTTTGAAATGGCCTGCAGATATGTCACTGTACTAAATGTGTTTCAGATTTAATGAAGCTTTAATGTCCTTTTTAATTTTGCCTGTTTCTGTATCACCAGGGGTCGGGCAAGGCAATCAGCACTCAAGAGGGTGGTTTGGTTTAAAAGTAGGAAAAAACTCATTTGCTTATGAGTTGCACTGTATTTTCTTAATTAAATTTACTGAGTAAAATGGTTTAAGTTCAGCCAACCAGTGACCTTTGTATGTAGATTTAGATTTATAAATAGGTTAACAGTTAAAGGAATAGAAAGAATCACAACAAAGCAAACAGATTAGGGCTAAGCCAATAGAATTCTTTGCTCTCTTTATCATCTTTACAAAAGAAGCATTTAAATATAGGCAGCTTAAGTCCAGTTTAAAAAAAATGTATTGAAAAACGTGGGTTCACATAAGTGCCAGCAATTCATCCAATGACTCTCGCATTCCTTTTCCCAGGAGTGGGTAAAAAATTCGGAAAAGCTTAATTTATTTTGGAGGAGGTGAAGGTAGAGATGGACGAGGAAGAGGATTCCATTTAATGTTAAATTTAAAAAGTACACTTTAATTCCAAACACTCAAGATGCAGCAAACTGCTAAATACTGTTCTTAGTGGGAGATTTACTATGTAAAAAGCAGGAAAAGTATGCCCTGAAAACATTTACCTTTTGGGAATACATTTAAATAACAGGAAACCACTAACATTTCACTGTAAAACTAGGATTGCTCCTTAGTGTCATCTTATTGATCTTTGATTTGTCTAGCCATAATTCATGAAATATTCTTGAGTTAGTAGCATTTGAGTATGTTTGGATTTTCTAATTTAAAGAGCAAAAGTATGTATGTGGGTGTAATCATAACATTTGCTGAATACATCACAGATGCATGATAGAAGCCTTTGTATATTAACAAAAAGTTAGGATGAAGATATTTATTAACAAAGTGACAAAAATGCTTCTTTTGGTAATAAGAATAATTATCGCCATGAAGTCAGAAATTATAAAGAGAAAACATACACTGTAGCCAGGAAGTAAATGCAGGACACAGATTCAGACATTCAGGATATGTTTTTGATGATTGTCTCCCACTTAGAATATCAACAATGAGGGAGTAGTTTTAAATTTAAAGTTATGCAAAGAACTCTAAATTTTTAAATTCTTAATTTAGGCATATTCTATGTTTCTTGGCACAACTGTAAATTGAAAATAAGCGTTTTCAACATAGCCAATGATCTAGCTGAAGGAGGACTTTATAGTCTGAAATGTTCTAAAATTTGTTCTTAATTACCTTGTGTACACTTCACACAATTAAATTTCCATCTCAGAATTTTGCATTTAGATTGTGCATCGCAGTTAAACCTTCATTTTATAAAAACACAGCCGCTATTCTGGAACATTCAGACACAGGGAAACTTTAAAAAATCAGACTTAACTACTGGATTACATAAAATTCCCTAGGTGAGATTTCATCTCAAGACCAATTTCCACAGTCCTAGAGTGAGAGAGTTTAAATCAACTGAAACTATGCTGGTGAAGAACCATAATAAATATTAAATACCTCAAAATCTAAGATTTTACTTTTCTTCCCATGGATCACTTTCACTGTCCTCTTATTGAATGGTTTAAAAACAATCCAAAAAATAGAACAGCAATTTAGCAGCATTAAAGTGCTTTAGAGGTTAAACTGACAACAAAGAACACAGAACACAGAGCGTCTTGAAGTAGGGTTTCAATTAAATGTGGAGGATTTAGTAACACAGGACAAAAAAAAAAAAAGAGTTACAAATTAATTTAATCTTCTGCCTATAGTTTGCAGCTGCACTCCAAAGTGTCTAGGGCTTAAGAACAAAGCCTTGAAAGGCCTCAGAGTGAGAAAAGCTTCAATTTTTAATGTATAACGCCATTAGCTGATAACTTGTGGAATCTGCAACCCCTGCGGAGGGGCATAAGTGCGAGTAACAGAGACTGATGAAGTGACATATTTGTTCATGCCTAGAACTGTGAGGAAGAGGGTTATTACTAACACTATCAGGCCCAACAGAAATATGCCCTAATAACCTCTGGGACCTCCACGTTATCAGTTCTCACTACATCAAATATATTAAAATCAAAACCTAATTCACTTTAATTAAAGACAATTAGTTTGTTTTACTATTATCATTTCAACATGTATGATATTATAATACGTTGCAAATTAAAGATGCGATAATAAATATAATGGAAGCATCAAACTGTGTACACCTCGGTGAAATTAGTTTATCACTAGTTTCTATTTAAGGAAATTCAAGGACACCATCATTACAAGTGGTGCAGAAACACTTTACTCCAAAAAGAATACGGTGAAACCATGCATGTCTTTTCCTTATTCAATTTATACTTCTTTTCACATAACACTTTTCTATAAACTCTCAGGATTTCTTGAACACAAACCAGAATTATGGCCCAATGGAGGCACCAGAAGCTTAATTAATTTGCTCAAGGTCATACTGTAGGTTGGTGACAAAGCTTGTTAGATTACTAGGAACTCTGGGCTCTACAGACATTTTGGCAATGGCAAAGGACCCTGTCTGCAAGGGCCCCAGAGACGTCTGGTGCAGAAGGGGAACCAGGCAAACGGCTCATTACACCTGTGCTTGTGCACGAGGTGCCAAGTGCTTCTGAGAGCTCGAAAAGAACATTTTCTTTGTGTAGAAAGAGCCTAAATGGGAGGTTCCTATGAGGAGTCCTTCTTCACATGTGCCAATATTTTAAAAAGAATTATTCATCCTCACCAGAGTCCACTGATAAAGAGAAAATTTATTTTAACTTAAGGAGCCTAAACACAGTAGCACAATGAAATAAATCAAGCAACTCTCCATCATTCAGAAGGTCCTTCATTGTATCCCACAGGTTACTACTAATAATGGGGAAAAGACAGCATTATAAATAAATGTTTCTAATAGTGTTGTTTTTAAAAAAAAATTAGAAATGAGCTTATTACAGTGGACACTTAAATGGGGAGAGGGCAATAGTAACTCACAAGTACAATATCCTAACGCTGTTCCTTTAATTGCTTTATTTGTTTCACTGTTAAAAATGATTGCTTGCTGTAGCCTAACCACAAATGCTGAAAAGCATGATACATTGAGGTCTCAACCTGGGCAAACTGTACCTAAACTTACACTTTATTGCAGCTTAGTTCACAATCTTCATCTAATATAGGGTTATCTCCCAGTGCAGCAGGAGGATAAATCATCCCGGAATATTACTCTGGCAAAGTTTGCTGTGACTGGAGCATATGTGCTTTCGAGCCACTGAAGCAAAGGCCCATAAAATACACTAATTACTGGAAGTTATGGTCACTGAGTGATTGATAGCGCTCTGCAAAGCAACTTCCTCATTTTCAGCTCTTCTGACGGGGCTCATCCGCCACACAGCAATTATTAATTCATGACCCACCCCTCGGGCACTAGTACCTTTACTTCTAATTCTCCTGCTACCAAACTACTGCTACAGCTGGACACCGTCTTTCTTCATTTTGATGGCTGGGTAAGGATGATAAAAAGTAGATTTCATGCTAAATGCTATTGCTTGAATCTTTAAACGTTGCTTGGTCTTTTTAACCCTGATGTCCCAAAGCACATAATTCTCCTTCCTCTCCCATAATGCTATTTCACTTGCATCACTTTCTTTTTTTCCTTAAAAATAAGTATGTGTATGTATATATATGCATAAGTATTTGTGTGTGTGTGTGTGTGTGTGTGTGTGTGTGTGTGTATATATATATATATATATATACATACACACACATACTTTTTTTAAACCCAAAACTCTTCGATTGAATTATGTTTTTGGTTGAATACTACGGTTTTAGTGCAAAATATAACTTCATCTAGGCCAGTGTGTTTTTCAACTGCCAGTCCATGGATCGATCCACCAGAAATTTTTTAATGGTCGCATCTTGATGTAGTATCAAGATTATAAATTATTTTAGTTGAATTCGCTTATGCTCAGAGTGATTTCTGCCTTAGCAGTCCCTGAAATAATTCTCCTATTTTCACTGGGCCCCAAGTGCAAAAAGGTTGAAAATCACTGATCTAGGCTACAGTAAATATGAGGCAGCTAATTGATTAAAAAACAACAAAACAAAAACAAAAAAAAAGGAGAAAAGAAAGAAAAAAGTCCCTCCATTTAGAGACCCATTTTGTCAGAAGCCTTGAAGATACTCTAATTGTTCCAAGTTGATTTCCATTAGTAGCTCCACTCAGAGCAATGCTAATTAAAATATCTGGGTATATAACTAAATCTCTAAAAGTCACTTAAAAACAACTGCAAAGGACGCTTTTTGATGGTGTTCTGTGCACTGAAGAAGAAATTCAGTGAGAGACTGAATTAATGACAAAGTTCAGTCATGATAAATGGAAGCAAACATTCTACCTTTCTAACAGAAAAATGAACGTTCTTCAATTTTTGCACAACTCAAAATGCATCCTGAGGATGGATTCCTTATCTGGAATCTGAGGCGGTGTCCAGATGAACAGATGGAGCTCATGCTACCTGTGCTTCAGGACTTGGTTCAAAGTCTTCTCTTCTGTTCGAAGTTAGTTTCAGCAGACAATTTTGAGGACAAAATTCACACCACTCCCTGTCTTATACAATTCACCAGGCAGTGTATCACATCCCACACCTGGTGACAGCTCGTAGTGTTCTACATCTTCCTGTGCCTCTAATAGCAGGTAAATTATAACATGCTGAAGGGAAAACTCGAAGTCATAAACATTTATATATTCTGACACCAGAAACAGTATTTTGCAGAAAGTCAATGCCAAGCATTACTGATTATGGTAACACTCCTGACAGTGAAGCCTCCTAGAGCCTGGATATCCTGGTGGTGCACAGTGTGGTTGTTTCTATGTGACACTACTTTAATGAAGGTGGTGTACAGACTCTTCAGTATTAGAGGCTGATAGTCCTAACTGGCCAGGTCCTTTTACACATCACTGCTTAGAATAATCACTTTCACATATTTAAGCATTATGATTAATTTAGGTAGCTTATTTCTTATTAAAGACTAAAGGGTTGTAAGAAGGGGAAAGATTAGAATTAACTGCCCCCAATCCATCTCATGTGTTTAATAATCATTGCGATCTTCATAGTAAGAATTAAGAAATGACACTCTCAATGTTTGTGTAACACTGACCTGTGTCCTCTGACAGTGGGCAGCTTTAATCCTAACAGTCCCTAGAGACCTAGCTTGATGGAGCAGGTGTTTCCATTCCTAAACTGCTCCCTGGAGTCATGCAGCTGTGGATACCTAAAAAAACATCAGTGGTAGAGTATATAGGGCAGAGGTTGGGAACCTTTTGGCTGAGAGAGCCATGAACGCCACATATTTTAAAATGTAATTCCGTGAGAGCCATACAATGATCCATGTACATTATGCATTATCCAATAAAAATTTGGTGTTGTCCCGGAGGACAGCTGTGATTGGCTCCAGCCACCCGCAACCATAAACATGAGCGGTAGGAAATGAATGGATTGTAATACATGAGAATGTTTTATATTTTTAATGTTATTATTATTTTTATTAAAGATCTGTCTGTGAGCCAGATGCAGCCATCAAAAAAGCCACATCTGGCTCGCAAGCCATAGGTTCCCAACCCCTGATATAGGGTATAGTCTACTGAGCTCAATCTAGTCTATACTTCTATTTCTAGACGTTTCAAAGTCAAGGGAGTATAATCAGGTAATATTCTCATACATCTGGACTCTGTATATGTTGCTGGTCCAGAGAGCAAGAGTGAGAGAGAAAGAGAGAGAGAGAGAGAGAGAGAGGGAGGGCGATGGATGGAGTGCCACTGCCACAAATACACCATGTGAGCAAATAAGTCATCTTGAATCTTCCATTCTCAACCACTGCCTGACTACAACCTCACTAGACGTCTCTGTGGATGCTATGTGGATTGGCTGAGCCCTGCTTGGACTCCTGACCCATAAAATCCTGAGTAAATAAATGGTTGTTATTTAAACCAGTGGTCCCAAACCTTTTTTGGGCCACGGACCGGTTTAAGGTCAGAAAATATTTTCACGGACCGGCCTTTAGGGTGGGACAGATAAATGTATCTATCACGTGACCGAGACAAGCATCAAGAGTGAGTCTTAGACGGATGTAACAGAGGGAATCTAGTCATTTTTAAAAAATAAAACATCGTGGCCCTGGCTGGTTGGCTCAGTGGTAGAGTATCGGCCTGGCGTGCAGAAATCCCAGGTTCGATTCCCGGCCAGGGCACACAGGAGAAGCGCCCATTTGCTTCTCCACTTCTCCCCCTCTCCTTCCTCTCTGTCTCTTTCTTCCCCTCCTGCAGCCGAGGCTCCATTGGAGCAAAGATGGCCCGGGTGCTGGAGATGGCTCCTTGGCCTCTGCCCCAGGTGCTAGAGTGGCTCTGGTCGCAACAGAGCGACGCCCCGGAGGGGCAGAGCATCGCCCCTGGTGGGTGTGCTGGGTGGATTCCGGCTGGGCGCATAACGGGAGTCTGTCTGACTGTCTCTCCCCGTTTCCAGCTTCAGAAAAATACAAAAAAATAAAATAAAAAAAAAAACCACACACAAAAAACATCATTCAATCTTAAATATAAATAAAATGGAAATAATGTAAGTTATTTATTCCTTCTCTGCAGACTGGTACCAAATGGCCCACGGACCGGTAACGGTCCGGGGCCAGGAGGTTCGGGACCACTGATTTAAACCACTAAGTTGGGTCATTAAGAATAACAGATAACTGGAATGCTTTCTTTGATGTTGATCTCAGCCCTCCCTTTCACCTGCCCAGTCCTATGCACTTCTCTCTGTTGCACTTCCACTTACCTTCCTCCCTACTGATTGAGAAGCTCTTGACGGCAATGTCTGTATCCTCACTGCTGATGTGGGGCAGCACTACCTAATGTTTACAGGGATTCTCACCTATCTACTTTTTTTTTTACAGCAGAAGTGTTGGAGATTAGGTTAATTTTTAAAAAATTTTATTTATTTATTTTTTACAGAGACAGAGTCAGAGAGAGGGATAGATAGGGACAGGCAGACAGGAACGGAGAGAGATGAGAAGCATCAATCATTAATTTTTCATTGCGCACTGCAACACCCTACTTGTTCATTGATTGCTTTTTCATACATGCCTTGACCGCGGGCCTTCAGCAGACCAAGTAACCCCTTGCTGGAGCCAGCGACCTTGGGTTCAAGCTGGTGAGCTTTTTTGCTCAAACCAGATGAGCCCGCGCTCAAGCTGGCAACCTCGGGGTCTTGAACCTGGGTCCTCTGCATCCCAGTCCGATGCTCCATCCACTGCGCCACCACCTGGTCAGGCATTTTTTTTTTAATTTTGGTTAATTTTTGTATTAAAAAAATAAACTAGGCTTTAGTTTTTGAAAAACAACAGCAACTGTACATTTCAAAATATGGTAAAACTGAGCCAGCTATAGGGTTAGAGTCGGTAGTAATGTTGTGGAAAGCAGTCCTAACTGATGACCAGAGTCTTGCTAAAGCAGTGCTTTCCTTCCTAACTTCCTGCTCATTTACATTTATCATTCATATCCTATGACCTCATCTACTTCTTTACTGCAGCACAATGGGAGAAGCAGTCTTTAATCCAGAGTCAGGATACGTGACTGCTGCTACTTGATCTAGTCACTTCGACTTTCTGGAAAAGTTCTTTAACTTCTCTGGACCTCAGTTTCCTTATTTACAAGATGGGAACACTGACGCTCATACAATGGAACAATCTTGGGTGCCTTAAATTACCAATTTTTCAGTTACTTCCCAGCACAGCGGGGAGAAGCCTAAATGAGACAGTGAATACCAAATGGGTTTAAGTGTTATGTACATATAAAATGTTATGCTGTTATCTTTCTTCTTAGAATGACATTGAGCAAGATGTCAACAGCTAGGAATAGGAGGGGAGAGCACTAGACTTCCCATGAGCAGTCCCAAGTCCCAGGCGCCTCTGCTCAGCACTAGCTGCGCGCTGTAACTGTGGGCACGTTCCCTCCCTTCTCTGGACGGAGCTTCTTCACTGGTGAGAGGAGGAGGGATCTGACTGAACAGATTAACAGATCTAAACCCTCTGCTAGTTAAAAAACAGCCTAGTCTCTAAATATAAGATAAGCTGTGTAAAAGAATTTTCTAAGTAAATGCTATAAAAATATTAAAGTCATTACTATCCAGTTCAGAACCAAAGCATGTCATATGGTATGTAGGGTCCTCGAGTGCATTTTTAAAGCCAATTCCTGGTCACAGGATCTGAGTCTTGATACAATTCTAGGAGCCGTGGTTTTTAGCACTGGACACCTCAAAGGTGACAGCAGTGCTTCCCTAAATTATCACACTCAAAGAATTTTAGAGATGACAGATCTCTCTAGAAGACTGGCCCACTTCATATCTTTTCGATTGTGACTTAAAAGCAACTCCCCATCACTCAGTTACCCCACAATGCTATGTCTAACAAGTTACTATTGTCAAGCATCCTTCTTTAAAATGGTTTTTTTTTCAGATTGCCATTCATAGCAATGTCCCCAGGTGACTAGCACAGTGCCTGTGTGAGAGCCCAGCTACGAGCTACGAGCTAGAGCCGGAGCGCCTGCACAGTAGCTGTGCCAAAGGACCTGACTGGGAAGTGGGAGCACATGCGCCATTGCTCCCACAGTTATATAACCTGCTGCCTTGTCTATAGTTTACTCAGCAGAAAGGGGGGTCGCGCATGCGTGAATTCTTCTGCACGGTATAAACACATGGCCTTGGGAAATAAAGGGCGTAGCTGCTTCTGTAACTTTCTCTCCCTCATGTCGACTCCTCATGCATTCTTTTCCGTTGGCACTGCCTCACCTCCTAAGGGACCTCTTGACAGCCTGCCACATAACGGTCCCTCAACAAAAATTGTCTGAGTGACTAACAAGTAAATGAATGCATTTTGTCTAACCTTATACCTGTCTCTTCTGCATAGCATTTTTGCCTTAAAACAAAAACCCTGAGACAAGTGGTTATTCAGTCACTACTTAAATGCCCCCAAGAGATGAGGCAGCTTTCCCCCTTAAAGGCAATGATTCCATTTTGAGAAGAGGAAGGGTGTCAGGATCGATCTGGTAGAAAATTCTTCGCACTGACTAGAACACCGTGGGATCTGTTGTTGTCAGTAGCTTCAGACAGTCAGCCTGCCAGTCATAAGGCAGCAGCTCGCCTCTTCTCTGCTGACAATCCTTCAAACATCTGAATATGGGTTGTCAAATGCTTGCTTTGTCTTCTCTTTATTTCTTTATTCTTCATATCAAGACTGTTAATTTAATGTCTTTTTTTATAAGGCCAATTGTGTGTTTGTGTGCATACACAATCTGAACACGTGCTTTAAAAACTTTAAAATCTGTCTGAAATCCATCAAAATAATAAAATGTTTAGCTGGGACTGCCAGCACCTGTTCCATCTCGTTTTGTCAATCTCATGGTTGTTCCCAGGCGCCCTGAGCACAAAGCACGCCCAACAATGCCTCATTCAGCAGGAAACTCTCCACTTTGTTGGCCAGCTTCACATCCACTACCACTGACAGCCTTGGAAAATGCACATTTAGGCATGGTAATCTCAGACAGCTGGATCCCTTCACAAACCCTGCAAAGGGCTGAACTAGTCAATCCATCACATGCTGAAGGTCATTTTAATAGCTCCTTCTTGCAATAAGTTACAAAAATTTTATACAAAAAAATGACAATGGGAAAAATGAAGTTAAGACAGAATTACAGAAAGAGGTGTAAGAGTAGAGCAATGAGTGACAGAAACGTCTTCAATGAAGGAAAGGAGGCCGACAGCCAGGACTCGAGCTCACAATCCTGTCCCCTGTTCTACACAATCTTCCACTCAGCTTTCCCTGGTGCCTGGACCCTTTCAGCTTTGATCCTTTTGCCTTCTGATCGTTTTCAGCAGAAACTTCTGATCAACAGGTAAGATGTCTCACTAGATGGAGCAGCAGACTGAACCATATTATAATAAGACTCCACTTCCACTCCTGATCTTGACAATAATTGTAGAGAGAGAATATCAGCATTTAAGTGGATCCCACCACACGAGAGATGCTACTAGCAGCTGCTCAGAGGGCTCCCAGAGCCATCCATCACCCCTCAGCCCAGGTTCATCGTCACCACAGGCTAGAAGGGCAAACAAAGCCGCAGCTGTAGACCACTAAAGACAGCTGTGTCACTGGGTGTTTTTCTGAAGGGCGAGGGGAATGGGTTCTTCTGTATGCTTTAGAGGCAGGAACCCAGTTTAGATAATGCTCTATATGTTTGTTACCTGGTGAACACTCAATACACAGATGAGGATGCCATTTCAAACTGAAGTTTACTTCTCAAAGTAACCTTATGGGGTTGTTAATGCTAAATGAGTGTTTATAAAAGAGCTGAGAACACTGAAAGTGCCCACTTAAAAAAATGTAGTTACTGTTATTGTTTATCATCTGCCTCCTTTATTACACTGTAGGCTCAGCAAGGAAAGGGAACATGCCTATTTATTGACCACTGTATTCCAAGCACTTAGTAAAGTATTTGGTACATAAAGGTGCTCAGTAAGCATTTGATAAGTAAATGAATTCTAATGTTATCTTCATTTTACAGATATGAAACTGACAGAGTGGCAAAATGAGTTGGCCAAAATCATGCTGATTGTCAGTGGTGGTGCCAACGTATCTGGTTACTTGAAAGTTTGAGCATTTAAATAGTTCAATAATTAGGATGACAGCCCTTGAATCTGGAAATAGTGCCACACACAAAAAACAACAACAACAAAAAACATTCTCGTCATCAAATTCACCAAAAGCTTCTGTCCAGGGTGCTGGGCTGGGTGGCCCAGGCCACTTTTTAAAAATACTTTTATTTTCATTTCACATAGCTTTATTCACTATGTCTATAGTTTGTCAATGTAGAAGACCACACTTCATTTTCTTGGTATCTCATGAGTTGTACCTGGCAACTATTAAACAATATACGCAAAGGCAAAAAGACATGTGTTCCCAGCTTTTTACATTTTCATAAGACAACACAGTTATAGCCAACTATTTCTACTTTTTATGCTATATTTTCCTGGGGAAAAATTCTATTATTGTTATCTTCAGAAAATTTAGAAATTTACTATTCCCCCCAAAAAAGCTTTCTCTGGGCCAAAGCACTGATACAGGTCACTTAGGAAAGTGGGTTGTTTTTTGTTGCTGCTGTATGAATGCTGAGAGGAGGTGATCTCTAAGGACATGTAAATATTTCTCACATCATAAAAATAAAATGAAACCATTTTCTTTAATGATTTCCTCTCCTCTGCTGTATCTTTCCTATCCTTTCCTCCTGAAACTTCTGTTTTTTCATATGTTAGTCTTCCTGACCTGGGTCCCTAATTTTCATTTCTCAATTTGTAGTTTTTCTCTGAAAGTCCCTTTGTTACAGCAGCCTGTTCTTGTTTTCCTGGATGCAGTATTTTCTCTTACCTTGTGAGAATTTTATAGTAATTTATTTGAATTTGTCTCCTCAAGGTCATCCAAGTTTCTTTCCTTCCTTCCTTCCTTCCTTCCTTCCTTCCTTCCTTCCTTCCTTCCTTCCTTCCTTCCTTCCTTCCTTCCTCCCTCCCTCCCTCCCTCCCTCCCTCCCTCCCTCCTCCCCTCCCCTCCCTCCCTCCCTCCTTCCCTTCCCTTCCCTTCCCTTCTTTCTCTCCCCTCCCTTCTTTCTCTCCCCTCCCCTCCCCTCCCCTCCCCTCCCCTCCTTTCCCTCCCTCCTTCCCTCCCTCCTTCCCTCTCTTCTTCCTTCCTAGTCTTAAAAAGTAATTTTAGGTCTCTAGTCTCACCTTAAAAGGCTTCCTCAGATACCTTGCTAAGATCAGGCACTAAGAATCTGACTAGAAATGGAGTGCTCATTGGAGAGCCTGCTGAGGGGACATGACCTAGCTGGGCTGCTTCTGTTAGGACTTCACGGTCAGATTTCCCTACAGAAAGTCCCTTCCAATCTCCTGCCTGAAAGGTAATCTTGGTTGCCAATGTTCTAGGAACAGGGTGTCATAAGAAGGCTGGGAGGTCCCGACATTTAAAATCCAAACTTTCACTCAATGCATCTGTACTCAGTAATGGGACGCAGTCTTCTGCATAGTGCCAGATATCACTATTTGATTCTCTCCAAAAAACCCTTTACCTAGTCTTGTGCTAGAGCTGGAGAGAGGCAACTACTGTGCTGATTAGGGAAAGAATCTGTGAGTCAAAGAGATTAACTGCTGCTTCTTTTTTTTTTTTTTTTTTTTGTATTTTTCCAAAGTGAGAAGGCGGGGGGGGGGGGGGGGGGCGGGCGGATAGACTCCCGCATGTGCCCGACTGGGAGACACCTGGCATCCCCACCAGGGGGCATTGCTATGCTGCAACCGGAGACATTCTAGTGCCTGAGGCAGAGGCCATGGAGCTATCCTCAGCGCCTGGGCCAACTTTGCTCCAATGGAGCCTTGGCTGCAGGAGGGGAAGAGAAAAACAGAGAGAAAGGAGGGGAAAATGGTGGAGAAGCAGATGGGCGCTTCTCCTGTGTGCCCTGGCTGGGAATTGAACCTGGGACTTTCACATGCCAGGCTGACACTCTACTGCTGAGCCGACTGGCCAGAGCAAGTAACCGCTTCTTAAACAGAGTTTGAAACAACTCTCTCCTAAGTGAATGCTGCACATTTACTTCTCCGCGCAGATACGTGGCAGCACTGAATCCTGAGCCTTCTGGGTGCTGTTCTACAGTCAATCAGGGGCCTCTTGCTTTATTGCTGGCATAGGATTCCGACATGCTCAGCCCTGCTAAGTTGTCTACAGTGTCCACCTGCTTCCCCACATCCCAAACTTGGTTGCCTCCGTCTCCTTTCCCTTTTGCTTTGCATTTACAATATTACGCCTTAAAATGCCTTGATGGTTACTTTTATTGGAGAGTGAGATGAGAGCGGAAGCTAAAGTGTGCATTCCATGCTTTCACCAAATTAGTAGCGTTTTTGAACCAAAGACAAGTATTTCAAAAGGAAACCCCTCTTAAAAAGGGGGATAATGGCTTAATTTTCTTGTGGTGACCTTTGTCCAGAAGCTCTGAAGTAGAGCGGCCACCTACAGATGATGTAATTAAATCACTTACCCAAAATTTATACCAGGAGAGGTGGTATTTGAACCTAGGTCTGACACTGTGGCAAACAGAGAGCCTTCTCTTCACATGCAAAACATCTGGGATCTACTCAGCCAACATTTATAAGTACTTATGTTAAAGGCTCCAATCAAAGTTTAAACTCTGATCTTTATTTTCAGAAACGCTTTAAAACCATTAGAAAAGTATGAGAAACAATGGGCCAAAAAGATTTCTTGAATACCCACTAGGGCAGTGGAATTGTGCTAGACAGTGTAGGAGATTTGGAAAGAATCACTTTGAATCCCATCATAAGGAACTATGATGTAAATGTAACACCAAGTAGGAAATCCACATGCCACAATGAAGGTCAGAAGACATTACCCCTTTAGCTGAGGAGATCAGTGTTGGACTCATGAAGAATGGGTATTTAAATCTTAAGGAGATGAAGAAAAATGATGTTCCATGTAGAGCGTATAGCACAGTAGCTATTCCACGGATTTATTTTTAAGTTGGTAAAGGTAATTCTAACGCAAGAAAAACTCTCTCTGTCAAAACAATAGAACTCATAGAAATCTTTATAAGACGGTGTTAATTTGATTACAATGACCTTGTGTGGCTCTCTGAATACGTTCTTCACCTATCTAGACATTTTTCTAAGCTATGGACCTTGCTTTCATCATTTAACACATCATTCAAACCACTTCAATAAAACAGTGATCATGCTGAAGAGGGGTCTCGGAGGACTAGATGACACTCCAATTAACCAAGCACATCAAGTCGGATTGTTCTATTCCTCAGACTCAAGAGACTGGCGGAGAGGGGAGGCAAACAAAGGCAGAAAGAGCAAGGACCCAAGTGAAAAGAGCAAAATGCATGTGCTAAAGATGAGGTTTCAGTGTGACTCCTGCAGAAAAGCCTGTCAGGGGTTATTCACCACCAATCTTAATAGGGTTTATAATTCCCACCGGTTAGAATCACAAACTGCAACGTGGACTTACAGAGTACACTCTGTGAGAGTAAGAACATTACAGGACTTGTGCCTTTTTAAATGTGTGTATGCATCATTCTGGATATTGCAAACACAGGCTAGAGAAGGGTGTACATTGACTTAATTTTTGACCCAAGAAGGGCCAACTAAAAATCCAACTTTTGCAAATATGACTGTTTACCTCCCACCTACAGATTTATGTTGTGACTCAAATGACACAAAAATATACATGGCATAACTTATTAGTGAAAAACAACAGTAGGCCTTTCTCCTCAAGCCACTATGTGGGAGAAGAGATAAGTATTGAGCTGTCCATAAAATTTAAAAATTGTGTCCTAGAATGTTTTAGGTACTCCTCAACCCTAAGGATTAAATAAAATCATCAAACTTGGTAAAACAAAGTCCTTATTATATACCAAACTCATTTTCATTTTAAAGGTTAGCTCTGAAGTCCTTATTTTATTCTATTTTTTAGCTCTGAGGTCTTGAATGGCAACCAGCAGGGTGAATAAACTCCGTCAACTAGATCATTTACAAGTTTTCCAGAAGAGTCAAACAATTACTGTGGGGGTAGGATTAACCCTCCCATTTGTCTTAGTTCAGGAATTTTGTACCTTGGTGGTGGGTGTCGCTTCTTTTTATTTCCTTCTTTCTTTTGCATTTCCACACTAATTCCAGTCACAAAGGTTCAAGGAACCCATGTGGGTTCTTTTCCCCATTACAAAGTGAGCCCACCAAACCCCATATATGGCAATGACTTTTGTTTGGTTCCATAACTAATCCACACAAAGAGAACTACAGCACATTTAAAGATCTCAGTTAAAAACTATAAACCAAAAACTCAGAAAGGGGCCAAATTCTTCCTATCTTGTAGAACTGCCATGAGCTCCTCAAGCTGAATTATCTCATTCTTTCCCCTTCTTAAACATCATTTCCATCTTTATATTATTTCTGCCAATTCCAAATAGTACATACAGCTGACACGATTCTGGAAGAGACCCACTTTATCCCACGAACAGAGGGATGCTGAACTGAGAAGATGGAAGGCAGTTTTGTCCCTGAGTAAAAAATAGTTTGATATTAAAGATTCTTTGCTTAAGGCACAAATATACCTGTCTGTGACTTTCTAAACGGCACATTTTAGTGGCATGTAGCACCATCTTTTATGAAAGAGTGTGGTGAGAGGCCTTGTTCTAACTCCCCACGAGGACAGTGACAGCACATTAACAAGGGAAGGGGCAGTATGAAGCTGGCAAGCAGGGCTGGACCTTGTTATGCCAGCGTTTAAAACAATGATGGCAACCTTCTGATCCCTGTACCAGCAAACCTCAGGAACAGGTCAAGAGCTTATGGAATTGTGGGGGTCAGGGTTTGCTAGGTGGAGGTTAGGAAACTCTAGTTCCTATTTTGTGTCTATTTGTTTCTTGTGCCATTTCAGGAAAATTTCTTTGCTCGGTTTCCTATATTTTTTACCCCATTTTTTTCTTTACCCCTGGCACCCTAGAGAAATAAATGGATGGACTCAAAACACTTGGAGGAAGGTATCTACACAAACAGTGGTGAAATGGCCTAGCTGAGACCTTGGATATGTTGATGTGATCTCTCTCATTTACAGAGATCCACTGTGGAGTGTGTTGGGAATGGGGAGGGCCTCCTCCACCTCTTCTTTCTTTCTTCCAGTGGCCAAGTCCCTTTAAGACCAACCCCACTCTCATACACACAGACAACAGTATGGGGTAGGGGGAGTTAGAAGAGGGTAAAGAGGGGTTAAATGGTGATGAAAGGAGACTTGACTTGAAGTGGAGAACACACAATGCAATGTACAGGTGATATATTACAGAATTGGACACCTAAAACCTGTATAATTCTTTAACCGATGTCCTCCCAATAAATTCAATTAAAAAAAAAAAGACCAATCTAGCTCAACTGCCAACTCCTTTGACAACCACCTCACCCACCTCTGTGACTCAAAATCCTTCACAAACGTTTTCCCAAAGAACTGGTCACATCATTCGGGGTGTCATCTTCTCTATCAGAGGCAGGCTTTCGTCAGCTCTCTATGCTCCACCCTCAAGGCCTACACAAGGTAAGTGCCAAAATAATAATTACTCAATGAATGGAAGTTTCTATTCTTCACTGTGTAAATATAGGGAATCTTGTTTTTAAAAGTGAGGATAAACAGAACAGAAGTAGTTCTTAGATGTTAACTATGTTTCAGAACACAGTTTGTTATTCAGAATTTTAAAATGCTATTGAGATTCACACTTCTAACTATAGTGATTTTAAACTAGCTTTATCACATCTACTTCAAGTGCACTGTATTGAAAACAAAGAATTTGGCCTTTAAGTGCTTCTTTTGGATGAACTTCCCAAACTCTTCAGGTAATGGTCTCATCTCATCTGCCCCTAAAAGAATCTTAAGCGTTCTTTTCACGATTGAATTGCCATAATTTCTCATTTATGGACTGAAAACCTCCTACTTCTTTTCCCTATCACATATTTTTCATTACCTTGTATCCTAAATAAATTTGGTATAAAACACAGGACTAATCACCACCTAGCAATGATATATTTAGTTGTCATTCTGTTTTCTTTCTCCTCACACCCCACCCCTCACCAAATGCAACTCTGTGAGAGTTAAGACTGGAGTGTCCTTTTATTACTACATTCCACTGCCTCTTACAGGCATAGCAGACCCTCAATATGAATGAAAAATAAATGTGAAAGGGATGACTGCTGACTATTTGTATGAGCTCTAACTCTTAGATCTATTAGTTCTGCTCTCTCACAGTTTTGCTATGCCTCTGAAAATTATGCCATGCTAGGATATACTCTGGAGTTGTTGCAGAAAATTAGAGATAATAGTGCACTGCTTAAAGGCCATCGAATGTTAGCCTGGGTAGGAGCTTAGAGATCATTACTTTACAGATGAAGAAGCTGAGGCCCGAAGGGAGGCTCACACAGGGCCACCTGGAAAACCAGCAGCAAAGCTGGAACTATAGTCTAGGTCTTTCATTCCCAAGCTACAATTCTTATCTCTACACCATGTTCCACACTCTGCTGGTCATTTACTAAATACATTCAATGATGATGATTTAAAATATGCAAGGGAAAATTATATGACAGCAAGGCCTGAGCCCTACAAATCAAAAGCACTAGTTTTCCCCGAAGCTGGTGAACCGAACAATCCCTTCAGGATTCTGTTGGGAGACTCAGTTTTGAGTGTCCGTCCACCATGACGGCTAATCAATAAGCTGAGACACACATACTGAATTTCCTCTTAGATTCTCTTTTATGAAGATTCAAAAGAACATGGTTTAATAAACATTTGCTTTTCTCTCCACAGTGTGTAGGTGAACTGAGTCTGAAAATATTTCCTTACAAATTCAGCTGCATTCAGGCATTACAAAAAAATCAGAGAAAAAGTACTTGACCAAATAAAGGTAATAAAAGCAAGAATTCAACTTATTATCTTATTTAAGGAGTCCTTTGAACTTTGTAGAAAATCCTTCCTTATCTAATCAATGTTGTAGAAATGATTCTTGAAGCACTCTGAGTACCCCGACTCTGTAATACTGCAATTTGCACTGATCCAGATGTGCTTCTAATATAAATCATAAGCTTTTCCTTATAGATCAAGGGTCACAATATAGAAACCTTAGCACAGAGTTCTAGTGGGGCTATAGGTAGCCCACTAAGATAAAGTCCATTCTAAATATAGCCATAAAAAGTAAAGACATTACATGGTTTTAAATACAACCCTTTATCCTCCCTAAGATCGTATCACATCCCATCGTTCAACATGTGATATGACTATATTGAAAAAGATGGTTTTTTCTTTATAAACAAACATACAGAACTTATACATCCAAATGAGTAGGGCTGTACTCTTTAAAGTAATCACCATTGGAAGTTATAAGTGCATTTCAACCAGGCTACCAGCACACAGAATTTCTCTGAACTCTCTTTTAGAACATAGATTCTCCCAGTTTGTGTGCATAAGGATCACCCAGGGAATGTGTTAATAATGCAGATTCCTAAAGATATGAATTAACGTGGATGGAGTCTGGGAACGGTATTTTTAAGAAGCACTCTAGGTTAACTTTTATATTGGTGATCCATGAGAAATAGCACTTCAGAACAGCTGGTTCACAAGCCATGCAATAATATTAAAATAATGACTTTAAACTCTGTACACTCACGGATATGTAACACACTGGAGATTTCTTCCAGATAGAATATATTAATTACTACATACATACACAGAAACATCTATTTACAAAAAACAACATACCTCCATGAAAGAGATTCCTAAGCTCCAGACATCAGAGTGGATTCCATACTGCTCCCCTGAGATTCTTTCAGGCTGTAAGAAAACAGAAGGGAGCTTGTGAGCTGACGGGAGCTACTCCAGGAATCACATGCACTCAATGAGCTCAGCTGAGGCAGGGAGCCAGTAACATCTGCATGGCACTTGATGAAAAACAAAGCAATTTTATATGTGTATGTGTGGATATTACGTAGATAAGATACTGCTCACAAAAATTAGGGGATATTTCAAGATAAATATAAAGCGATAAAATACCCCCTAATTTTTGTGAGCAGTTGTATATAGACATTATTTAGAGTACATATAATTACATTTTCACTGAATCCTCACAAAGCCCCTGTGAGGAAAACTTTATTTACAGGCGAAGAAAATGCAGATTAGGATTAGTGACACCATTTAGGCAAAGCCTTAAGCTGGGAAATAGGAACTGAGACTTGAACCCAGGTCCTCTCCCTCCAAATCTAGGAGTCTTAGTTGTGGAGTAACAAACTACACTTTATTGCTACATCTATCGCAATAAATTATATGTTATCACTTATTTTCATTTTGAGAGATGGATCTGGATCACTAGAAATTCTTTCAAACTTTGGGAATTTGAAAGATTAAGATGAGCACAAAGATCATCCAAATTTTCTTTGCCCAGGTTCCCTGTTCAACATTTTATTCCATGTATCAGGGTTTCTGTTAATCCGAATGAAGGAAAGTTTGAAAGGTCCATTTGGGACTTTAGAGCCTCCATTCCAGATGTGTAGCAAACACCTGGTCTAGAAAGCCAGTACACGCGCAGTCTCTACTTCAACCGAATGAGTTCATACTAAAGTGCTGCCTGCCTGGTCTCTCTGTCCTTCCAAGACTTGGCGTTCAGTAGGATACTTCATAGAGGTCTTCTGAATGAACAGAGGAACAAATGAGTAAGTCTCATAGAGGTGGAATGCTTGCTTAAGGCTACAGAGCCAAGCAGGGCAGGGCTGGGATCATAACCCACATCTCTTGGCCCCCAGGATGGCATTATGTTCTTTGTACCATCCCTGGAGTCTCTGGCAGCCACCATAGTCATCAACCTTCAGGAGTTTTCTGTGCAAGTGCTTTAAGAGTAACTAGGGTCAGCGTCAGCCTGCTTCTCTGGAGATGGAGAAGGGGCATCCGCCACTCAGGAGCAGGAGACCCGCCAGTGGGGTGGAAGATATGGGCCAGATGCTCTCAGGCGAGCAGGTCCAGTCCTACACCTTGGGGAGCTGGCTTAGCAGGGACCCAGAACTTTGTAAGCGCCTTCCCTCTCCCACCTACCAGGCTACCTTAGTGCCCTCACTGCCTTCTCCTGGGACCACTTTCCATAAAATTACATAAAGCCCTGCCCTGAGGTAGCAAGATGGATTGTCTTATTTCCTTTCGTTTATTTATTTCTTTAATTTGTAAAGCCCCTTTCCTACCAAGAATAATTCTTCCCAAGGGTCAAGTTATCATGTGACCATTTCTCCCAGCTGCTAATAGACATGGTCATTCCAATCCCCTAATACTTTTTCTTTTATGTCCTAATCCCCCACATCATCATTTCTCAAGGTTCTTGTTCATATGTGAATAAACCCATTATCCAATTCTTGCTAGTTCAATAGATATTAGGATATATTCATATGAAACTGGCCAGCTAGTTACAGGAGTAACATCATCATCTTCATCATCACCATCATCAATAGCATTGTCCACTTATTGAAGAATTTCCATGTGCAAGGTATTTCTTCAAGTGCTTTTCATGCATCTCCTATTTCAGATTGACAAATATCCATATCAGGTTGGTGCTATTATCATCCTCATTTAACAGATGAGGAAAATGGGGCACAGTGAGTGGTTTAGTTTACAGCCATTATATAAGAATAGCGATAGCTAACATTTAATAACCACCTAGAATGGCCAAATACTGATCTAGACACTTCGCATAGTCTATATTTTATAACAGTCTTGCAAAGTTGGATATACTGCCCTTATTTTACAGATGTAAAAACAAGGCTTAGTAAGATTAAGTGACTTGCTAAAGTCTAGAGCTATGGATTAGCCTTAAGTGTCTTGTTCAAGAACGCAGCCGGGATTCCAACCTTGTTATGTCTGACTACAACACAAGAGTTCTTTCCACTGTGTGAAACCCCCAGAATTAGGAGTCAGAAAAGCCACACAATAGTCTGGATCTAGTTGGTATTTCTCAAAATGCACTCTTTGGACTAGCCATCACAGAACTGCCTGGGGTGCTTATTATAAATGAACTTCCTGAATCCGAATCCCGGGGGTGGCTCAGGGATCTTCATTTTAAAAAATAATTTATCTGGGTGATTCTTTGGTACTCTCAGCTCCAGTCACTAAATATTTTCATGTTCCCCGCAGAGGCAATGACCTACCTTCTCCTTTTCTGCTTAGTGAATGCTTCTCTTATTGGTTCTACACAAGGGCCACCTTTTTTGGTGAAAACGTCCGCTACTCTTCAGGAAGAATTACAAATTCCTGCCTCTGTACCTCACTAATAAGTTGTTCATAATTTCAATATTAATTCGCTGTGTTGTAACCATTCATTTGCTAGTCTGTTTTGCTTAAGAGGCAATTTAGAAGTGTCTTATTCATCTCCTATTCATACTAGTATCATGCCTGGCACATAGCTGGTACACAATCAGTGTGTGCTGACTGAGAGCATGTGCACTGCATGTTTGGTTTGACACGTGAACTATTACATTCCCTGGAGGGTTCTGCCAACTTTCCACATACTGCCATTCATGTCCATCAAGAACTTCCTGCAGGCCCTGGCCAGTTGGCTCAGCGGTAGAGCGTCGGCCTAGCATGCGGAGGACCCGGGTTCGATTCCCGGCCAGGGCACACAGGAGAAGCGCCCATTTGCTTCTCCACCCCTCCGCCGCGCTTTCCTCTCTGTATCTCTCTTCCCCTCCCGCAGCCAAGGCTCCATTGGAGCAAGGATGGCCCGGGCGCTGGGGATGGCTCCTTGGCCTCTGCCTCAGGCGCTAGAGTGGCTCTGGCCGCAGCATGGCAACGCCCAGGATGGGCAGAGCATCGCCCCCTGGTGGGCAGAGCATCGCCCCATGGTGGGCGTGTCGGGTGGATCCCGGTAGGGCGCATGCGGGAGTCTGTCTGACTGTCTCTCCCTGTTTCCAGCTTCGGAAAAATGAAAAAAAAAAAAAGAACTTCCTGCAAACACAAAAGTCATAACATCCTCTAGAACTGTTAAAGAAATAACCAAATGTTACTTTCCTTCCTGTCTCATCTTCCTTTCTTTTCCTTTCTTCATCCCAGTGGCTGACAGTTATCAATAATATAGTAGTACTGCATGCAGAGTGTGGACAAAACAAAAGTGGAACCTGCATACAAAATATTTTGACAGGACCAACAACAATATTAAATATATTAGTAATATTTGCCCACGGAACTACCAAGTAAATGCAAACTGTTATATAAAAATAGAGCATAGAAAAATTAAATTAAAAAAAATAGAAAAAGTGATAATGAACACAGATATCAGGTGGCAAATAAGAGAACTCCTTAATGATAAGACTCTGACAACCTCTCACTGAGAGATTTTTTTTTAGCAAGAGAGACAGAGACACAGAGAGAGATAGAAAGGGAGAGAGATGAGAAGCATCAATTCTTCATTGCGGCTCCTGACTTGTTCATTGACTGCTTTCCCATGTGTCTTGATGGGGGGGAGCCTTCAGTAGAGAGAGTGACTCCTTGCTCAAATCAGTGACCTTGGACTCAAGTCAGTGACCTTGGGCTTCAAGACAGTGACTTTTGGGCTCAAGCCAGTGACCATGGGGTCATGTCAATGATCCCACACTCAAGTCGGCAACCTCGGGGTCTCGAACCTGGGTCCTCAGCATCCCATGCCACCACTCTATCCACTGTGCCACTGTCTGGTCTGGCAAGACATTCTTCTTACAGTAAGCTAACAAAACAAGATTATTGTTGTGATGCAATCCTTAAGTATGAATGCTTAGTAAAATCAGCTCTTCAGGTTGATCCTAAATAATTCATACAGTGGATAGGGAGATAAAACACAATACAATACATTCTGGATTTATAAAGCCAGGATTTGATGACCCGAGGCTGGAAAATTCAAAGCTGTTCTCACAATTGAAGCCAAGGTGGCCTGCTCTGTCCTTTCCCCTTTAAAGCAAAACAAGCCCAACACCATGCTACTGATAAAAGATCTGCGATGGATACCCTGCAGTTAAAAAGCTAAAGTTGGGTTCCTTCCTGACACGACAGCTGTCGCCACTGTGGAAAGGTAAGTCATAGGAAGAACATAACTCTCATCTGTAGGACCTCTGTACTGAAGTTTAAGTGCAGGAGCAAAAAAAACCCCGGTCTGTTCTTGCTAATAACAGCAAGGAGTGGTGATGAGATAAATAGCTGAGATTAGAGGATCTTAAAGAGCAGCAGCTCCAAGCTGGCATGCATACTCCACTTCTTCCAGCTACCCTGTGACTTGGCATTTACCCATGACCCATATTTAGTTAACTCATTCCAGAATTGTCTCTATTTACAACACAGTGCTCTACGGTTTACTTGCCAAGGGCAGGGAGGTACCAAGGTACATCCCTTATGTCTTCTGATGCAGGAATTTCTGTTCCCTTAGGCTCTTCACAAAATTAAGAAAGCACAGGGGGTCCTTGGCTCATAACACAGTTCCGTTCCTGTGACAGTGACGTAACCGGAATTTTGGTGTAAGTTGAAACACACTGTAGCCGAATACAAATGGAACATCTGCCCTTATAACAGTGGAAAATGGGATGCCAACTCCCTCACTCATATGTCACATTACTACGTATTCCGCTGCATGCAACCAAACTAGTTCGCCCATGTAGTCCCCCAAGTATGACGCTAATAGCGTAAGCCGAAATACTCATATCTCAATTTTTTCAAGTTTTTTTCTTCTTCTTTTTTTAATTAATTAATTAATTAATTTTTTACAGAGATAGAGAGTGAGTCAGAGAGAGGGATAGACAGGGACAGACAGACAGGAACGGAGAGAGATGAGAAGCATCAATCATTAGTTTTTCATTGCGCATTGCGACACCTTAGTTGTTCATTGATAGCTTTCTCATACGTTCCTTGACCACGGGCCTTCAGCAGACCGAGTAACCCCTTGCTGGAGCCAGCAACCTTGGGTTCAAGCTGGTAGGCATTTTGCTCAAACCAGATGACCCTGCGCTCAAGCTGGCGACCTCGGGGTCTCGAACCTGGGTCCTCTGCATCCCAATCCGACGCTCTATCCACTGCGCCACCGCCTGGTCAGGCAATTTTTTCAAGTTTTTATGGGAGTGACGGTCATAAACTCGAAACAGTGTATGTGGAGACTGTCATAACCTGAGGACCCCCAGTCTGCACAAATACTTTAGGTTAGTATGTAATCAAAATGTGTATCAAATTATGGGGATATTTCTTTTTTAATTTTATATTTATTCATTTTAGAGAGGAGAGGGAGAGACAGAGAGAGAGAGAGAATGGGGGGAGGAGCTGGAAGCATCAACTCCCATACGTGCCTTGACCAGGCAAGCCCAGGGTTTCAAACCGGCAACCTCAGCATTTCCAGGTCGACGCTTTATCCACTGCGCCACCACAGGTCAGGCACGGGGGGGGGGGGATATTTTTTAAGTCGACAAGATCCCTTTGTGCATAGCAGGGTACACCAGTTAAACAAGGGTTCTGAAGTCAGACTGCTTTAACTCAATCTGTCTTTCAGTCCACTAAGTCTCTCTTCTTCTATGTCCAATGTGCTACTAAACAGTGAGTTTTAAATTTTAATCTAGTAGTTTTGTTTGGGACTTTCTCAAATCTATTCTATTATTTTTAATTTGTGATCTGAAGTGTGTGTGCAGCTATTTCCGCTGCCTGCTGGTTCTTCAAGTTGTCTTGTTCCCTTGTGTGCCTGGTTTTCTTTGACTAATTGCCAGTATCTGCTCTCGAAAAAAAATATTGGCTTGAGCATGGCCAACTTAGTTGGATCATGTGGTGTGTACAGGTTTTATTCCAGTAAAGATAATTTCCAAGGACAGGAATAGCCTGGTACAAAGAAATGTTCAGGAGATTAAAAATGTCATTTAGATTCACTTTCTGATCTTAAGGTTAACAAGTATTTGGGTAAGATTTTTTTTCAAAACTTCAGTTATTCATAAAAATATCAAACTATTATATGTGATTTAAAAACTACAATTAAAAAAAACTACAATAAAAACACTATAGTGACTGAACTGTGGGTTGAATATTCGGGGACTTCTATCTTTAAAATAAAGTAACATTTTTAGCGATTAGAACTGATGAGAAATGCTTTCATATAAGCCCCCAAAGCCTTCATAAATCCCTTTTGTAATTCTTCTAAATTAAATCCTTTCAAAATGTAGTTGCAAGTCTTCCTTACTTTGGATTAAAATGTCTGTAGAACCTAATCATCTGCCTCTAAAATGTGTCCCTGAACATGCCACTTCACTCTCTGGGTCTCAGTCTCCTCATCAGTCAATGACAACATTGGATCACATGACTTTCCAAATCTCCTACATGGTCCATTGCTTACTGTGCCATAAGTTATTGTTTTTAATGTCTTAGGATCTTAGAAGAGCCTCCCTTTTTCCTAATTATCATTTTCTTATACCTTACATTTCAGCTTATGAGAACAAAATAAGATTATTTCCACATGCAGGACTATTTATTTTCTTTTCAATATGTGAGCCGCCTAGCTAACTGTATCTGAATAATTTGGGGGTCTTCTATACCCTAAAACAAAAGTAAGATACTTAATATGAAAAATATGAAAAAAGTGACCTGCTTATAATTAGTGAATAAGTCATTTTTGAAATACAGTTGTTTGGTTTTTTTGAGAGAGTGAGAGAGAGAGGGGTAGGAAAGGGAATGAGACGCATCAACTTCTAGTTGCATCACTTTAGTTGTTCACTGATTACTTCTCACATGTTCCTTGACCAGGAAGCTCAAGCTGGGCTAGTGACACCTTTTTAAGCCAGCAAACTTGGGATCATGTTGGTAATCCGTGCTCAAGCTTATGACCTCAGGGTTTTGAACCTGGGACCTCAGCATCCCAGATAGATACTCTATCCACTGCACCACCACTGATCAGGCTGAAATACAATTTTTATGAATTTATTCATTTAGCACTCTGTGAGGGACTGGATACAGAGAATGAGCAGAATAAATCTTCCCCCTGTGAAGTTCATAATCTAGATCTGGAGCAATATAAAAATAATTTAGATATATAGCAAGAGGCACAGCAGTAAAGAGCTTAGTTTCTGGATTCTGATTACTTAGGTGTGAATCCTGACTCCGCCACTTAATAGCTGTATGAAGTTGGGTAAGTCACTTAATTTCTCTATCCCTTGGTTTCTTCCTCTGTAAAATAAGACTATTACCTACCTCACAGGGTGTTGGTGAGGATTAAAAGAGTTAATATATGCAAGAGTTTATAAGAGTAACTAGCATAGTGTTGTTAGCTATAATCATTGTTCTTATTATCACTGTATAGAAGTATGTATGGATATAAAGTAAGGGCAATGGGTGTAAAATGAGGGCATTGCATCAGATGATCTCTAATTGCATAGTCCCACAATTTATTATTTATCCTCTAACCCAGTGGTCCCCAACCTTTTTTGGGCCATGGACAGGTTTAATGTCAGAAAATATTTTCACGGACTGGCCTTTAGGGTGGGACAGATAAATGTATCACATGACCAAGACAAGCGTCAAGAGTGAGTCTTAGACGAATGTAACAGAGGGAATCTGGTCATTTTTTAAAAATAAAACATTGTTCAGACTTAAATATATATAAAACAGAAATAATGTAAGTTATTTATTCTTTCTCTGCAGACCGGTACTGGTCCACGGCCCGGGGGTTGGGACCACTGCTCTAACCTACCTCCACCCCACTCATGTCACAGAACCTTCTACTTCTGAGTCATTGCTCATCTTTTCACAGTGATCTCTTTCTTATCCATGTCCTTTTCACATACTGAACGAAATCATCATGTTCCTATATTGCAGGGGTCGGGAACCTTTTTGGCTGAGAGAGCCATGAATGCCACATATTTTAAAATGTAATTCTGTGAGAACCATACAATGACCGGTGTATGTTATCCAATAAAACTTTGGTGTTGTCCCAGAGGACAGCTGTGATTGGCTCCAGCCACCCGCAACCATGAACATGAGTGGTAGGAAATGAATGGATTGTAATACATGAGAATGTTTTATATTTTTAATGTTATTATTATTTTTTATTAAAGATTTGTCTGCGAGCCAGATGCAGCCATCAAAAGAGCCACATCTGGCTGGCGAGCCATAGGTTCCCGACCCCTGATATATTGTATGCCTTCTTATTCTTTAAACTCATGTTTGGTACAGCTTAAGTTTTCCTTATGTCACACAGAAGTGGCGATATATAAGGCCATATTTTCCCTATGTCTTATGTAGATTACAGAGTGGCTCCACTGTACCTAATGGCGCAGAAGGTGCTTCATAAATATACTGGTTGATTAGCTGAAGGTACCAGTTTCAGATACAGCTTTCACTGGCATAGATCAGAGGTTGGCAAAGTCTTTCTGTAAAGGGCCAGATACTAAATATTTGTCACTTTGTGGGCCATATAGTCTCTGCTGCAATGGTCACAACTATTCCACTCTGTCGAAAGTACGGACGCTGCCACAGACAGTATGCAAACAAGTGGTATGACCATGTTCCAACACAACTTTCTTTTTTTAATTTTTTATTTTGAAATACTTACTGATTCACAAGAAAAAAATAGATATATAATATGCAGGGAGGTTCTGTGCACCCTTCACCTTGTCCCCCCCAATAGTAATATGTACTATAATACAGTGTCATGGCGAGGAAATTGACACTAGTACAATTTACGGAGTTTATTCAGATTTCACTGGTTTTACATGTACTCATTTGTATGCTTGTTTTTATATTACTGTGTAATTTTAAAACTTTCTTTACAATTAGAGGTAGTAAGCTGAATTTGGCCTGAGAACTTTCAAGTGTAGTTCACTGACACTTGGAAGAGAGCCTCATGTAGAATGCCAAGTTACAAAACAGACCAGCTGCAATGAGAATGAACCATGGTTTTAAAAAAAGCTCAACCCTTCTCCCTCATGAGACTGTCAGCAGATAGAAGGCAGTAACCTTCTATCTGATAAACAGCAGTAACAGAATACATGTTATTTCTCTCTGCTCCCGCTCTCAGCCTCTGACTTCACAGCAGTCAGGGACGCATGTGGCCCACGAGAGCCTGCTGAGTGGCGCAAGCTCACTATCAGGCTGCCGCTCTTCGCCTCCTCAGAATCCTAAGCTTTTTACAGCTTGAACTAAAAAGTTGATGACTAGAATTCACTCACCCAAGAAGCAAAGCAATTTTAGCTTTGCCAGTCTGAGCTAACGTTTCATAGTTTTAATCCTCACATTTCAATTAACAGATGGACGCATCACATTCATCCATAAACAAAAAGGAAAAAAAGTAATTTCTTTAATGTACACCTGGGAAAGACAACTGCGATCTGGGTCTGTACATTCAAACACAGAGCAATGTAATTATTAGAGCAATTTAAAACTACTAAGAACATGATGGGTGGTTGAGAAGTTGTTTCATTTATAGTTTTTTTTTTTTTTTTTAAATCACAGTGTTATATCTTCTTTCAAAGACTAAAACTGTGGTATCTGGCAGGGTTTTGTTAATTATAAAGGTGGCTCACCAGTGTCAGCTAACCTGGTAGAGCTAGGAGGGTGCTTATATTTTATGAAAATACATTTGATGACTTCAGAGGTTAATGCATATTTTTCAACATACCTAGAACAATGAGAAAGAATAAATTTTCTTTAAAACAATATAATACAAAATCAACTATTCTGGTATCCCAATTCAAATAAATGCTCAGTACTGTTCTGAGCATAAGATCCAGGGTTCCATTCATATTAAGATCTTCTTTTTATCAGATAATATATGAGGCCCTGGCCATTTGGCTCAGTGGTAGAGCATTGGCCCAGCATGTTCGATTTCTGGTTAGGGCACATAGGAGAAGTGACTATCTCCTTTTCTACCCGTCCCTTCCCCTTCCCACTTTCTTCCTCTCCCACAGCCATGGCTCAGTTGGCCTGGGGGCACTGAGGATGGTTCCATGGCTTTGCCTCAGGTGCTAAAATAGCTTGGTTGCCGAGCAATGGAGCAGCAGCCCAGCCAGGCAGAGCATTGCCTGGTAGGGGGCTTGCCGGGTGGATTCCAGTTGGGGCACATGCAGGAGTCTGTCTCTGCCTCCCCGCCTCTTACTTAATAAATAAAAAAAAAGAAAGAGAAATAAAAATAAAAGATAATATATGAACACAGATTATTAAGAATAAAATCTAGGGTGCCATCCATACTAACACTGTTTAAGTTTATGCTATAAAGACTATTAGAAATGGAATGGACTATCTGAATAAATCTAAAACTATCAATAAAAATACTAACCTTAAGATGTTAAAACTTTGCTCCAAAAATAATACTAGATAAACTTCCTGTTTTTCCTGCTTAACCCCCCCACCCCCAACTTCCAACTCTTGAAGTGGCTGTGGAAACCAATAAATTAAAGCATTTTTATGGGCACAAATAATTTCTCTTCTTGAAAGGTAGAAAAAAGAAAAAGGTCAATGCTAAGTCCATGCTGGTCCTTAAAACAGTTTTATGCTTCTATATTTTATTCTTGGTTTATTTCAGTGGAACTAAATAAGTTATAATAGGCATGAACCCAACAACTAAACAGAATATTGACGTACAAGTTCTAAAGACAACTGCCTGCTATAATCCTTATATTTGGTGATCCATAAGTAAGAGCTAGTCACATCAATAATTTAATTTTGATCTGGTGACAAAGCATGTTTATATTCCTGGAAAAAATAACCAATCTTATTGACTGACAATTTAGTATAGTTGAGGTTAGTTAAATAAGCAATGTGCCAAAGTAGCCAATATGCTATAAGGTGCAATTTTTCTGTTGGATTAAACTTCAAAACTCAGCGTTTTCACACTTGACCCAATCAGTTAAGCCAACAAAGTCAGATAAGTTGGTTGCTCCTGTATAAATCCTGATGTCTTTTATAAAGGTTTAAAAATCAAATCATGACTGAATTGACTTTGTAATTTATGATCAGTTAGGCTAAAGCTGTGGAATTAATTCAAGAATTATACATTACCAAGTATATAAAGATGTTGGTTTTAAACGTTATTTTTGCATAAGTTTACTTACTGCCATATAAGCATTTGTTCCAACATACGTCTTGGCTATAGAATTCACCAGCTATGAGACAAAACAGTCTGTTAGAACAATATAAAGATAATGTGGAAAGAAAATGGGCAATTATTCCTCATTTAACCTACAATCAACATTTCTATAAATCAACTAAAAATTATGGAAAAGGGAACAAATTTATTTACAAAGGCATTAAAAATGCTTAAATCTCTTTTCTTTTGAGTGTAATTTCCACTTTAAACAAGCACACCATTACAGTTGATAGCAGATAGCCTTAAACAATTCACTTAAGCAGGATGCTTATCGCTTTAGCACCCCAAACCAGCCTGATATAAAAAGTCAATTTGAAGTAGAATTTGAACACACTCATTTTTTAGTCAAATGGTTCAAGATGTGAACGAAGCCCTGTACATTTACTAGAACGAAATGAACACTAAATACGCTGGAGGGATAACAGACTTTGACAACTCATAATACAATGATGACCTTCGCTTTGGTCTACGTGTTTGCCTGGGAGTAAAGGTGGCTGCAATTCAAATCAACATCACAGCACGCTCATGGGTCACTATCACTGGAGTTCCCAGGGGAGGGCCAAAATGGAAATTAATTAAAATTTGTGCTGCACATTGTAATGGCCCTCCACCATTGTTGCTCCCAATATTAATTTTTACTGTGGGCCAGTTGGGCTCCCCAGGCACGGCTCCCTCTCTGCCCTCCCTTTTGTCTGGCCAAACTGCTTTCATATCAAAGCTGCATATCAATGAAGTTTGCTATTTGTAAGTAGTAATTACAATATCAGCAGTTTTTACTGTCATTAAACAATGAACAATCATATTGTGATGAAGGAAACTCGCCCGGAGATTAAAAATGAACACCACACTCCCAGCCGAGCAGGAGACACGGAGTTCTGTTTGCCTGGCAGCTAAGGTGATTTTTCCATCCGGAGAGTAGACTGAAAAGAAAACGGGGATGTTGCAGAGATGAGAGCAGATGGGGAGGAAAAAGAGACCTACCTGAGTGCTAACTCCAAAGTCACACAGCTTGACCTGTCCTCTTGTGTTTACTAGCATATTGGAGGGCTTCACATCTAAAACGGGATGAGAAAAGTCCATATAACTAATTCCACATCTACAGTGCTTGTTCTAAAATGAGCACACGACGCATACCGTACTATATTGCAGAAATGACATCATCTGTTCAACCTGGAATTCTAATCACAGGTTTCATGCAAAAGCATTTTATCTGGAGGCAAATAAATGTAAGGTCCTAACTCCTCTACTTCTAATCATTTTTGGTTTCTGTAGAAGCAAGGGCTTACGTCAAGTGAAAGTTAAAAAAAAAATCTTGGCTTCCAACAACAGTAAATACACCTATCACCCTATCCCCAGACTTTTAGTAAAAGTAGGTAGAAAAGAAAATGTAATCTTGAAAAGAATTTGCCCCAAAAGGCTTATTTTGTTCTCAGTATGAAACTATTACTCCCATTTAATAAACAGTAAGGCCAAAGGAAAACAACAAGGAAGAAATTCATTTGTATGTTGCTGGTAACAGGTTACAGCTGAACACAACAATGAAAAAATAAATGCAGTATTGTTTCTTCCCGGTCTTATGTGACAAACGCTACTTCAGATGATCCTCAGAAATTGATCTGAAAGATGTGTATGTGTGCGCCTGTGTGCACTTCTCAGTCTTTGTTTCCTTTTCCTTCTCTTCCCTTACATCATTTTTGACTGTTGTTATAGTTAACAAAAGGATTGTCATAGCTTTTGCCAAGGCAGTCAGTTGCTAAATAATGACACAAAGGGTTTCTGTGAAGCATCATCAGTGACAACAATGAGCCTTTTCAGGAATTCAGGGAGCCCACAAAAATCACCCAAGCAGGACAAGAGCATGCTGCTTCTGACGGTGCAGAACAGCACCTGCTCGGAGTTTCATCTTCAATGGCGGAAATAGTCAGGAACAGACAACTTGTTATATTTAATCTCAATCACCCCTAAATGGAACATGGGACTCATAATTTTTAACTTTTTAAAAATCTGTAACTGAGTTAATCTCCTCCCCTCTAATCCTGCAAAAGGGTACCCCGACCCCGACCAACGGTCCCGCGGAGAGTTGGTAATTAATTCAAACGTTAAGTTCAAGCTCTGCTACTAACACTTACTGAACCCTACCTACTATGTGACAGGCAGTATGCTACGTACTTTCCTATACATTAGCTATTCAGTGCTGCCTGACTGACACTAGAATGTAAACTCCATGAAGGCAGGGACTTGTCTTTTTTATTGACTACTATATTCCCAGTCCCTAGAAGAGTGCCAGGCATAGAATGAATGCTTAATAAGTATTTGTTGAATGGAGGAGAAAATAACTGAATGGAAACCATAAACACACAGTATGTTTTCATGTTGATTCTGTATCAGTGATCAGAGGGTAGCTTTGGAACATGTTTCTGGAACATGTCCTTCAGATAACACACACTGTAGACTTCCTTTAGGGGGGATATGTCTCTGTGAATACAAGTTGGTATGCCTCTGCAGGTGCCAGCTCTTTTACCAACTGTCTTTCTGCCTTCAGTTTCCCCAATTTCAATATAAATCTTACACCACCACCATATTAAATATAGCCCTTACACTGCATCATTTCTCTCCTTGAGGAGGAAATGAAAGATCCTGACACCCCTCGCCCCACCAAAACGTGAACTACTTTTTTCTTTTTATACTTTTAATAATTTTGTTGGCATGCTACAGAACAACATCACACATTTACATAGGCTACAGAGTTAAAATACGATGTATATTGTGGCTTTGAAATTATTGACATTGTCTGCTAAAATATGGAGCAAAATACTAGCTCTAGATAAAATAACTCATTCTCCAACCCCCTTTGACAAGTGTTAGAAGTTGAATATCTATTTTTTGATCTTGTAACACCCTGGAAAATTTGAGTAATTGGGGGACGTGAACTTAAGAATAGGGTTGTACTTCTAAATGTACCCCAGTCTTTAGCACAATACGTATAAATCATAGACAGACACAGTAGACACTCAGTTTGCTACATAGCCTGGTCTTTTTTTCCAAACCTAATTCTCATTATAGGCTCTCAAATTTGAATATTTGCTTTTCAACAATCTGCTCTTTTATATATCGTCATCCTTAAACCACTCTTAAGCCACCACATCAGATAGAGACAGTTAATGAACAAATATTTTAACCGAAGGGGCTGCCTAGAAATCATGAGGTATGCTAAAATGAACAAATCTTTAGCTTTAATCAGACACATATCTGACTTAAGTGGCTCAATAGAGAAAGAATAAAACCACGAGGTCGTTAGAATATACTGTAAAAGGCAAAGCGTGAGAACTTGACTGGGTTTCTCGGCTCCCTGACCTCTTGTTTAACCTACCCATGTGACTTCTGCACACTCCCCTCTCAGCCTAGTTCTCAGGAATACTTTATGTATGAAAGCAGTAGTCATCCAGTTATCCCCAAACCAACCTTTGTATTCTGACTACACGGTTAATCATGGTCTCAAAAAAAAAAAATCTCAAACAACTAAAAAAAGCCCACCACTAAGCCTGTGTTCATTCTGCTTGTTCTTCTCCACCCCTTCACCTCTCACCCAGGTTTAGAAACCCTTCCTCAGTATTCTCTGACTGAATCTTGCCCATTCCTCAACTCAGGTACCTTGCCTCCCTGTTGCCCTAAGCACTCAGGCCATCAAAATCACTGCTTCCTTTGAACTGCTAAAACATTTACTATTTACAGTCTGTACCATTTGACTGAAACAGCATTTTTTATTTTACTAGTAGTTACTTATCATATTTACTGTTATTAGTATCACTGCTGCAAGTAATAAGCTCACAGGGTAGGAATATGCTTGATACATCTTTGTATATATCCCTGCCAAGCACAGTATCTTGCTCACTAGTTGATGGGTTTTTAAACAATATATTAAATTTGCTATATTAAGTATCCCTCTTCCTACCAACATCTTGAGACATCATTTGAACACAAAAGAGCCCTTGAAACAGAACCAACCGATGGGTTCATACAAGGAGAAAAGACCCGAGTTTTAGTTCTTTTGGCACCCTGCCACAAACTTGGCATGCAATGTTTGTTTCTACCTCCGCAGGGAGATAGTGACCACTGTGTCAATCTTAAACGCCTATGAGGATGAAATGAGATAATGAATTAAAACTGCTTTTTAAACTTTCAAACACTCTATAATTTTAAAGTATTATTTTCCATTGGTGATCAACCAAGTTACAAAAGTGGTATATTTCATTATATTTAGAAAGTTGTCTCTATTGCTACTGTAGCAAATTTAAGCTGTTTTTGAGTAAAACACCAGCTGAATGAAAATAATTTCCAAAGCCCGGTAAGCAGAACTTAGAACTATAAAACCAACTTAACGTTTAAGAGGAGGCATTTTTGGCAGACCACACGCACTCATGCCTGTACAAGGCTACTGAACTTGTCCCCCTAATTTATGTTCGCTCTGCTATTATCTATGTTGAACACAGCAGCTAGTGATCCTTTTAAAATAAATCAGATCATGCCATTTCTCTGCTGAAACCCTCCAAGTGCTTCCCAACTCAATGCAAAATGCAAAGTCCTCATGATCATGTCTACGGCCTTCTCTGCGCTGGCCCTCACTGCCTGTGCGCTCCTCCTTACTCCTCTCCTGCCCATTCAATTCGCCTCATCTCCTCTGCCAGGTGCACTCCTGCTTTCCAATTCCATATCCCTGGAATACTCCACTCCCATACATATGCATAGTTTGCTTCTTTTAGATTTCTGCTCAAAGGTTACCTTTTCTTTTCTTTTCTTTTTCTTTTTTTGGAGAGCGTGAATGCAGTCCTCCACTACCACAAATTATGCAGTCGAGTTTCCCACATTTGGGGAAATTGCAGGGGTCAGCACATCCGGAGTGCAATGGATAAGCCTCGCCCTGGGAAAACCACCTTCGTGATCATGGTATCTCCCTTGCCAGGTAAGTGTCAAAGGTTACCTTTTTTAAGAGAAGGTTTCCCTAGCCACCCAGCATGAAGAGCAGACCCTACCGCCCCAGACACCCCTTTTCCTCTCTGTCCTGTTTAACATTAAGCACCATCAACACTATATCTGAATAACTAAACCTGTTCCTCACAATCCCTGCCTTTTGAAGAGAAGCTCCATGAATGTAAGACTTGATTTCTTTCGTTCACTACTCTATCTGGAATGGTGCCTGGTACAGACAAGACATGACATTTGTTGAGCAAATAGTGAATGAATGATATAACCCCACTAAATAGATGGGTGAACACGCTTCTCTGGAAGCATGAATCTGGCCTGAGAAGGAGCTGCCTCTTTTCCATACTTGATGACATATACTTCAGAATGAATACATTTCACTTATAATGAGTACATTTCCAAATGACATTTTTCATTCTGAGAAGAATCCATGTGTGCGCTGTGGAGAAAAACATGAGTAAGGCCCTGACCTTCAGGAGAGTGCAGAACATGGACCTGTTGGTATATTCTTTGACCAAAATACTGCACATGAGATTCCAGATAATAATACTGCTTTTGTATACTCTAAATGGGGTCTTCTTCCTGAACTACTGGCACACTTCCTATATAAAGACAATGAGAGTTATGTAACTAAATAGCTCCCAAGCCTGCTGTGCATTAAAAAAAAAAAGAAAAGAAAACTTTTTGGGTTCCACCTTATATCTATTTACTTAACCAGAAACCAGTCACATACAGCCTGGTCTTCAGGCCAGCATTTAGAAAAACCAATATAACCTGCTATATTTCCTTTTGATATATTCTGAACACTCAGAATACCTGAGGAAATTTTTCTTCTCTTGTTTGCCTTTACTTTAAAAAATCAATTGTATCCATTCTAAAAAATAATTTTATTGCAATCATTCGGAATGTACAGTTTGACAACCACACCACAATCAAGACATGAAACATTTCTATCACCCCAAAAAGTTCACTGTGCCCCCTTATAGTCAACTCCACTCTGACTTTTGGCGGCCACTGATTGGTCTCTGTTTTTTATAGGTCAGTTTTGCCTTTTCTCCATACATTAAAAACTCCATAATAGGTTGGTATAATTTTTGCTTTAAAAAGTCTAGATTAGTGTTTACATGATATACATCTGTCAATATTTAAAGCGGAAGTCTTGCATCTGCTTCACAGAGTTGGGTCTCGCTTTTTTTATGTGGTCTGACAATCTGTGCTTTTAATTGGAGTATATAGATCCTTTACATTAAATGTAATAATTGATGTGGTTAAGTTCAATTCTACCACCTTACTATTTGAAAAAAAACTCTATTCTTTGTTCCTTTCTTTTTCTCTTGCCTTGTTTTGGGTTAGTTGGGCTATTTGGGGGGGCATTTCACTGATCTTTACTATTGGTTTTTAAGCCAGAGGTTTGCAGACTTTTTCTGTAAAGAACAGTGTTTCAGTCTTTAAGGGCAATATTGTTGTAACTACTCAATTTTGTCACAGTAATGCAAAAGCAACCATGGGAAATATGTAAATAAATAGGCATGGCTGTGTTCCAATAAAGTTTGTTTATAAAAACAGGCAATGAAACAAATTTAGTCTATGTGCTAAAGTTTGCCAGCCTGTTTGAAACTTCTTTTTTTTGAATGGTTGTTCTAGGATTTATACAGTATATTTATACAGTTTCTTTAAGTTCTCAAAGTCTACTTTCAAATAATTTTAGAATATTTCATCTACAATTAAAGAAACTTACAATAGAGTATTTCCATTTTCTTTCTCTCATTCTTTGTACAGTGTTATATATTTTACCTCTATAGGTGTTACAAGCTCCACACTATACTGTCTTTATTTCTGCTTTAATAAGAAAAAAGTCTTTTATCTGTCCACATGTTTACTACTTTTGCTGCTATTTATTCCACTGTGTACATCTATCTAGTATCATTTTCCTTCTGCCCTGCAAACTTCCTTTAACAATTTTTATAATGCTGTTCTACTGGCAATAAATTCTCTTCACTTTGTTTGCCTGAAAAAGCTTTTATTTAGCTGGTATTTCTGAAACATGTATCACTAACCATAGAATTCTGGGTTTCCGTCCCCACCCCCCAATGTTTGAAAGATATCTTTCCATTATCTTCTGGCATACATAGCTTTCACACTGTTTGCTGTAATTCTTATTTTTGTTCCTTTTATTTTGTTTTCTTTGAATGTTTTAAAGATTTTAAAAATCAACCATTTGCAAAATATTTTTGTTTTTATATGCTTTGGTATAGTTTTGTGTTTATCCTGGTTAGGGTTTGTTGAGTTTCTTAGATTTACAGGTTTCAACAACTAGGAGACATTTTTTCATCAAACTATTTTTTGGTCCCTTTTCTCAGTCCTTTATTTCTGAGATTCTAGTTACATATAGATCCTAGACTTCTTGATACTGTCTCAAAAGATACTGTCTCTAAGACTATGCTAAATTATTTCAGTCTTCTTTGTAGTAATTTTGGATAATTTCTTTAATTCTAACATCAAGGTTACTAATGGTTTCTTCTGTAGAATCTAATCTGTTTATTCCATTAAGTGAAAATTTTATTTCCTAAAAATTACTTTTTACTTTTTTTTTTTTGTATCTTTCTGAAGCTGAAAACGGGGAGAGACAGTGAGACAGACTCCCGCATGCTCCCGACTGGGATCCACCCAGCACGCCCACCAGCGGCCATGCTCTGCCCACCAGGGGGCGATGCTCTGGCCCTCCGGGGCGTCGCTCTGCCGCAACCAGAGCCACTCTAGCACCTGGGGCAGAGGCCAAGGAGCCATCCCCAGCGCCCGGGCCATCTTTGCTCCAATGGAGCCTTGGCTGCGGGAGGGGAAGAGAGAGACAGAGAGGAAGGAGGGGGGGTTGGAGAAGCAAATGGGTGCTTCTCCTATGTGCCCTGACTGGAATCGAACCCGGGTCCCCCGCACGCCAGGCCGACGCTCTACCGCTGAGCCAACCGGCCAGGGCCTACTTTTTTTTTTTTTTTTCTTTCTTTTCATTTTTCTGAAGCTGGAAACAGGGAGAGACAGTCAGACAGACTCCCGCATGCGCCCGACCGGGATCCACCCGGCACGCCCACCATGGGGCGACGCTCTGCCCATCCTGGGCGTCGCCATATTGCGACCAGAGCCACTCTAGCGCCTGGGGCAGAGGCCAAGGAGCCATCCCCAGCGCCCGGGCCATCTTTGCTCCAATGGAGCCTTGGCTGCGGGAGGGGAAGAGAGAGACAGAGAGGAAAGCGCGGCGGAGGGGTGGAGAAGCAAATGGGCGCTTCTCCTGTGTGCCCTGGCCGGGAATCGAACCCGGGTCCTCCGCACGCTAGGCCGACGCTCTACCACTGAGCCAACCGGCCAGGGCCCTACTTTTTACTTTTAAATGTTCCACTAGCTTCTTTTCTTTGTCTTCCATTACTCTCTGTGTAATGCTCATGTTTTCCTTGAAATCCTTGAGTATACTTATATTTATAGTAACTGTTCTTAAGTCCTTCTTTGCTAAGTCCATTATCTCAGCAGGGGGGAGGTTTTTATTTCTGTTGACTGATTTTCTCCTGGCTATAATCTTTCATCCATTATCAGAAGAAGAATTCTCTCCTCACATAGTAATTTTTATTTGAATGCCATATATTATAAATCTTAAGTTGGGTGCTAGATATTGTTATCATCCTTTAAAGCAGGGGTCTCAAACTCGCGGCCCGCGGAACAATTTTGTGCGGCCCGCAGACTAATCCACAAAGTTCAAAAAATTTTGGATAAAATTAAGTAAACCTGTGGATTAGTCTGTGGGCCGCACAAAATTGTTCGGCGGGCCGTGGGCCGTGAGTTTGAGACCCCTGCTTTAAAGAGTGTTGGACTTGATACTGGTAGGTAGTCAACTTACTTGTAGATAGCCAGATCATTTTGAGTCTTATTTTGTTATACAGACAGCCTATAAGTAACCCCCTACTTTAGGGCTAGCTTAGCTCCACTATTAAAGCACGCCCCTTCTACAAGCTCTCTTGAGTACTCCAACAAGGTTTCTCTACTATGGTTGGTTGGAGTTTCAAAAATTCCCAACCTGTGTAAGCTTTGTAAATTGTTTAGCTCAGGGGTAATTAACCTTTTTATACCTACCACCCACTTTTGTATCTGTTAGTAGTAAAATTTTCTAACTGCCCACCGGTTCCACAGTAATGCTGATTTATAAAGTAGGGAGGTAACTTTACTTTATAAAATTTATAAAAGCAGAGTTACAGCAAGTTAAAGCACATAATAATAATTACTTACCAAGTACTTTATGTTGGATTTTTGCTAAGTTTGGCAGAATAAGTCTTTATAAAACAACTTACTATAGTTAAATCTATCTTTTTATTTATACTTTGGTTGCTCTGCTACCGCCCACCATGAAAGCTGGAACACCCACTACTGGGCGGTAGAGACCAGGTTGACTACCACTGGTGTAGCTCATAGCTGCCCCCAAATTTTCTTTCCCCGATAATAGTTCATTGTCTAGCTTTGTAAGATTTCATCCTATGAATCCATAGGTTGGTATCCAGTCAAAAAATCAAGGAGGTTTTTATACAATTTCTTGAGCTCTTTTTCTGCATAGATCCTGCCTCTTGTAGGACTCGGCCCTATAAATTCCAGCCATTTTGGCCTTCTTGGTCTCTAAGTCCTGTCTCTTCATTTTAGTAAGACCTTTGGGGTCTGTATGAGTTCCCTCTCCCTATACTGCAGTCTAGAAGTTGATTCCAAGCAGAGAGCTTGGATGATGATAAGGCTCACGTCATCACTTTCCCTCTCTCAGGATTTATAGTCCTGTACTGCTTGTTATCTGATGTCTGAAAACAGGTATTCCATACATTTTGTCCAGTTTCTTAGTTATTTTTGGTGGAGTGCAAGTCCCATAGCAGTGATTCCTTCCTAGGCAGAAGTGGAAATATCTCTTTATCTTAATAATCTTGTTTTTTATCTTTTGTTCATTTTTTTAACGTAATATTGTAAAATGCCTCAAATTCTTTTTCAAAATAGACAGGATATAAATAATATTCAGACTTTATATAGTTAGGCTAGACCTGAATTCATGTGGCAGCATATTAAGCAAATGAAATGTCTATTTTTTTTTCTTAAGTGAGAATTGGACAGGCAGGGAGACAGACTCCCACATGTGTCCCATCCAGGATACACCAAGTAAGTCCCCTACTGGACGATGCTCTGCCCATCTCAGGCTGTTGTTCCATTGCACAGTGACCTATTTTAGTGCCTGAGGTGAGGCCAAGGAGCTATCCTTAGTGCCCAGGGCCAACTTGCTCCAACAAAGCCATGGCTGTAGGAGGGAAGAGAGAAACAGAGAGAGAAAAGAGGAAGGGGGAGGGATAGAGCAGCTGATGGTCACTTCTCCTGTGTGTCTGAACTGGAATTGAACCTGGGACATCCATACATTAGGCGGATGCTCTACCACTAAGAACTGGCCAGGCATGAAATGTCGTTCAATATTGGAATGAGGATCATGCCTGTGATTTAAGTTTCACTTTATCTGAATAAAATATTACACCTGAGGCCCTGGGCGACTGGCTCAGTGGTAGAGTGTTGACTCAGCATATGGATATCCCGGGTTCAATTCCAGTCAGGGTACACAGGAAAAGCAACTATCTGCTCCTCCGCCCCTCCCCCTTCTATATCTCTATTTCTCTCTTCCCCTTCTGCAGCCGTAACTTGATTGGTTCGAGCACATCAGTCCTAGGAGCTGAGGATGGTTCATTGAGCCTCCATCTCAGGCACTAAAAAAATAGCTTGGTTGTGAGCATGGCCTCAGATGGTCAGAACACCAGACCCAGACAGGGTCGCCTGGTGGAGCCTGGTCAGGGTGCATGAGGAAGTCTGTCTATCTCCCCTCCTCTCACTTGGAAACTAACTAACTAAATAAATAAAATATCCCACCTGATACCTGATATAAACAATCCTACCAGCCCTGGCCAGCTAGCTCAGCGATAGAGCGTTGGCCCAGCGTGTGGAAGTCCCAGGTTCGATTCCTAGCTAGGGCACACAGGAGAAGCGATCATCTGCTTCTCCACACTTTCCCCATTCCTTTCTCTCTGTCTATTTCTTCCTCTCCCACAGCCAAGGCTCCATTGGAGCAAAGTTGGCCCGGATGCTGGGGATGGCTCTATGGCCTCCGCCTCAGGCACTAGAATGGCTCCTGCTGCAACGGAGCAATGCCCCAGATGGGCAGAGCATCACCCCCGGTGGGCATGCCAGGTGGATCTGGTCGGGCGCATGCAGGAGTCTGTCTCCCTGCCTCACTGCTTCTCACTTCAGAAAAATACAAAAAAGAAAAAAAGAAAAAAAAAAAAACAATTCTAGTACATAGTCATTGAACTTACCACTTTCAAGTTTTTGTTTAAAACATACACATACTACAACTTTCAAAATAGCTCTAGGAATATTGAAATAATTTAATTATTTTCTTTTTGGGGTGTTTGTTTTCAAAGCGATAGACAACAGCACAACACAAAAGGTAGAAAGATTACTCTTAAGGAGATAGTTACATTTATCCTTATTTTAATGCAATCTCAATATACAGAAAACGAACAACTGAAGGCATACAAGCTTTCCATTCAGCTCACTTAAAAACACTGTAGCCTTTCTTCTGTAAGCAAACCGCAGAAAAGATGAGTCATTAAAGTGGCTGATTATAAATGGCAATCATCAGGGCAGATGTAAGTCATTTTGCTTTAATCAGGCCATTAATTATTAGGGTTTATCAATTAGTTTTATTGAAGGCAAGGGAGCTTAAATGAATGCTAAGGCATTGATTTTAACTAGGACATTTTCTCAAAGAAAATACAAATGAGGTGTGTAGAATCCTGGAATTACAAGTTCCTTTCATATGACAAAAAGAAGTAAGCTTTGTCTAATATAAAACATAAGCCTACAGTGAAAAACCAAATTAACTCTAATGTCCTTTGTATTACATATGAAATATCATGTTTTGATGTTCCCTAATTTGAGGTGTGATTTTAATCTATCCTGGCCAAGAGGTCAGTATCATGTTGGAGAAAGTGAGATAAAGGGACAGTGCAAAGTAACCTGTTTTTAATATTACATATTTATCTCCTTTTAGAAAAAAATTCAAGCATTTTATGCACAGAGACTTTTTATAGGATCAGAATAAATTCCTGTTGGTCAGACCCTCTCAGAGAAAGCAAAAGCGATATGGAAAGTGTGTGTGTGTGTCACCAAGGTGAAGGGTAACACTTGACCTGTGTACAATGACAACGTTGTTACGAGAATTAAGTGAGACACTATACTTAGCAGTGCCGGTCACAGAGCTGGAACTCAATGAGTTGTTGAATGAATAAAATGAACAGAAAAAGCATTCTGTACTCTTAAATGTACTATGTATACTGGAAGCTACATGTTTTGTAGACCTAGTCATGACAGTGACTCTTACCCTACAAAGGCAGCATGTGGATCACTTACTATGCTAAATAAAATTCACTTGCACTATATGAGCCCTACCTGAAGGCAGGCTTCTTCCAGAATGTTAATCCTAACATGTGTCTACTGTCACAATATTTTGCCACTCCTTTGTTGAGATTTCACAGTAAGCTGAATTTTTTAATGATGATGTGAATACGGATATGTGAGCAGTGACAGCCCACATAGATAACAGGTAGTTATGATGCAGTTATCTTGAATAATCTGAAATGCTTAGAAGATTATTAGAAAAATATCAAGGAGTGGAAAGAATAAAAGAACTTACAAATAGGGTCTTGTGACATGCAGAAGATAATAGGTTTACTAAAGGAGCCTGTAACTAAATAAAAATCAACCTTAGTCATCACTTACCTATTCTATCTTTAACAAAGTATGTAATATCAGTTCAATACACTGATCACATACTATTTAACAATGGCAAATGGTTCTTTCTTCGCAAAAATGATTGTGTACTAGATAGCCTGATTTACTGTGATTATATATATTTAAAGAAAGATGTTAACAACCTCCAAGTAGCTACTCAAGAGAAATGAAAATGTAAAACCAAATAGACTTGTATATAAATAGCAGTATTATTCATAATAGCTCCAATCTGGAGATAATCCAAATGTCCTTCTACCAGTAAGTAGATGGACAAAATATGATATATCCATATAATAGACTAATATTCCACAATACAGAGAAATAGAAAGACTGAAATAAAAGCCCACTGATATTTGTAGAGAGATCAATCCAACAAGGGGAAATAATATTTGAAGATATAATATTTGAAAATATTTATGCACCCAAAACAGAAGCACCTAAATATATAAAGTAAGTATTAACAGACCTAAAGGGTGAAACAGATAGCACTACAATAATAGCGTGGAACTTTAATACCTCACTTACATCAATAAATAGATCATCATCCACACAGAAAATAAGAAAATGTCGGCTTTATTGACCCATCAGACCAGGTGGACTTAACAGATATACAAAGAGCATTCCATTAAAAAGCAACAGAATACACACACTTTTCAAGTACACACAGAACATTCTCCAGGGTAGATATGTTAGGCCACAAAACAAGCCTTAACAAATGAGAGAAGACAAATCATATCAAGTATCTTTTCCCAATAGCATGAAACTATACATAAATTACAAGAAAATTAAAAATTCACAAATATGTGGAGACTAAACAACATGCAACTAATAAGTCCATGAAGAAATAAAAAGTGAAATAAAATACTTGAGATAAATAAAAATGGAAATATAACACTCCAAAACTTATGAGATGCAGCAAAAGCAATTCTCAGAGGGAAGTTCATAGCATAAATGCCTATCTCAAGAGGCAAAGTAAAGAAACTAGACAAACAGAAAACCCCAAACCAAAACATAAAAACCCTTAAACAATCTAACTTTTTACCTTAAGAAACTAGAAAAAGAAGAACAAAACCAAAATTTAGTAGAAGGAAGAAAGTAACAAAGATTAGAGCAGAAATAAATGAAATAGAGATGAAAAAGACAATAGAAAATGGCCAGTAAAACCAAGAGCAGGTTCTTGGAAAAGGTTAACAAAATTGAAAAACCTTTAGCTAGGCTTACTAACAGAAAAGAGAGGGCACACAAATAAATCATAGAGGAAAGAGATATTACAGCTCTGGCTGGTTGGCTCAGAGGTAGAACATCGGCCCGGCGCATGGAAGTCCTGGGTTCAATTCTCAGCCAAGGCACACAGGAGAAGCGCCCATCTGCTTCTCCACCCTTCCTCCTCTCCTTTCTTTCTCTCTCTACCCCTCCCGCAGCCAAGGCTCCATTGGAGCAAAGTTGGCCTGGGTGCTGAGGATGGCACTATGGCCTCTGCCTCAGGTGCTAGAACAGCTCCGAATGCAGCAAAGAAACACCCCAGAGGGGCTGAGCATTGCCCCCTGGTGGGCATGCCGGGCGGATTCCTGTAGGGCACACGTGGGAGTCTGTCTGACCCCCCCCCCACCCCGCCACCGCTTCTCACTTTGGAAAAAATAGAAAAAACAAACAAAAAAAGGAAAGAGATGTTACAACTGATACCACAGAAATACAAAGGATCATAAGAGACTAAAACAAGGTTATTTGCCAACAAAATAAAAAATCTAGAAGAAATAGATAAATTCCTAGAAACATATAACCTTCCAAGAATGAAACATGAATAAAAGAAAATCTGAACACACTAATTTTTAGTTAGGAGATTGAATTAGTAATTTAAAACCTCCCTACAAACAAAAGTCCATGGCCTAACAGCATCAACTAGTGAATTCTACCAAACTTTCAAAGAAGAATTAATACTAATCTCTCTCAAGCTCTTCCAAAAAAACAGAACAGAAAATACTTCCAAACACTTCTATTTTACGAAGCTAGCATTACCCTAATACTAAAACCAGCCAAGGATACCAACAAAAGAAAATTATAGGTCAATATCACTGATGAACACAGATGCAAAAATCCTCAACAAAATATTAGCAAATTGAATTCAACAATACATTAAAAGGATTATATACCATGATCAAAAGGGATTTATTCCAAGGACATAAGGATGGTTCAACATCCACAAGTCAGTCAATGTGATATACTACATTAACAAAATGAAAGATAAAAATTATATGATCATCTTAATTGAAGATGCAGGAAAAGCATTTGACAAAATGCAACATTCATTTATGATAAAAACTCTCAATAAAGTGAGTATAGAGGGAACATATTTCAACACAATCAAGGTCATGTATAGAAGTCCACAGGTAACCTCATACTCAGTGAAAAACTGAAAGCTTTTCCTCCAAGATCATGAACAAGACAAGGACACTCACTTTCACTTAACACAGTATGGAAATCCTTGGCAGAGCAATTAGGCAAGAAAGAAAAATAAAAGATCCAAATTGAAAATGAAGAAGTAGAACTGTCACTTATTTGCAGATGACAGGATACACTGCTCACAAAAATTAAAGGATATTTTATAGCTTCATATTCATTTTGAAATATCCCCTAATTTTTGTGAGCAGTATATTATATTAAAAAAAACCCAAAGACTGCAAAAGAACTGTCAGAACTAATAAATAAATTCAGTCAAGCTGCAAAATACAAAATCAATATACAGAATCTGTTGCACTTGTAGATACTAAACACAAACTATCAGAAAGAGTAATTTGGGGGGGTATTTTTCTGAAGTTAGAAGTGGGGAGGCAGTCAGACAGACTCCTGCATGCGCCCGACCAGGATCCATCCAGCATGCCCACCAGAGGACGATGCTCTGCCCATCTGGGGTGTTGCTCTGTTGTGGCCAGAGCCATTCTAGTGCCTGAGGCAGAGGCCATGGAGCCATTCTCAGCGCCTGGGGCCAACGTGCTCCTATGGAGCCTGGGCTGCGGGAGGGGAAGAGAGAGATAGAGAGGAAAGAGAGGGGGAAGGGTGGAGAAGTAGATGGGCGCTTCTCCTGTGTGCCCTGACCAAGAATCAAACCCCGGACTTTGCCTGACCTGTGGTGGCACAGTGGGTAAAGTGTCGACCTGGAATGCTGAGGTCACCAGTTTAAAACCCTAGGTTTGCCTAGTCAAGGCACATATGGGAGTTGATGCATTCTACTCCTCCCCCTTTCTCTCTCTCTTTGTCTCCACTCTCTAAAATGAATAAATAAAATCTAAAAAACAAACAAACAAACAAACAAAAAATCCCGGGACTTCCACATGCTGGACCAATGCTCTACCACTAAGCCAACCGGCCAGGGCCCAGAAAGTAATTTTTAAAGTACCATTTACAATTGTGTCAAAAAGAATACAATACCTAGGAATAAATTTTACCAAGGAAAATGAAAGACCTGTAAAATGAAATGAAAAGTATTAGAAACTGATAAAAGAGATTAAAAACACAAATAAATGTAAAGACAGTCTGTGCTCACTGACTGAAAGAATTAACATTGTTAAAAACGTCCATACTAGCTAGTAGTGGTGCAGTGGATAGAGTATCAGCCTGCAACGCAGACAACCCAGGTTCAAAACTCTGAGGTTCCCAGCTTGAGCTCAGGCTAATCCGGCTTGAGCATGGGATCACAGACATGACCCCATGGTCACTGGCTTGAGCCCAAGGGTCGCTGGCTTGAAGCCCAAGGTCACTGGCTTAAGCAAGTGGTCACTCGCTCTGCTGGAGCTCCCCCACCCCATCAAGGCACATATGAGAAAGCAATCAATGAACAAATAAGGTGCCACAACGAAAAACTGATGCTTCTCATCTCTCTTCTTGTCTGTCCTATCTGTCCCTCTGTCTGTTTCTGTTGCTCTCACTAAAAAAAAAAGAAAAAAGTCCGTACTACTCAAAGCAATCTGTAGATTCAATGCAATCCCTATCAAAATTCCAATGTAATTTGTCACAGAAATAAAACAAATAATACCTTGTTTCCCCCAAAATAAGACAGTGTCATATTAATTTTTGCTCCTAAAGACACGCTAGGTCTTATTTTCAGGGGAGGCCTTATATTTCTAAGCTTGAAAAAAATTGCACTAGGTCTTATTTTAGAGGGATGTCTTATTTTCGGGGAAACAGGGTACTAACCTGTATGGGACCACAAGAGACCCCAGATAGCAATGGAAGAGTCTATATGAGTAGTATGCCATTATAGAGTCTATAATCATTGGGTCTGCAATCTTCCTACAACATCAGGGTGGTTAACTATCTCACAGACTGGCAAGAAATTTCTGGACCAGCACCAGTCTACAGATGGTGGTTGAAACCACTGGTGTACAGCATGGTAACTGTAGTTAATAATATTACGTATCTGAAAATTACTAAGGTAGTAAATCTTAAAAGTTCTCATGGCAAGAAAAAAAATTCTCTATGTGATGGATGTTAACTAGCCTTACTGCGGTGACCATTTTGTAATATATACAAATATCAAATCATCATGTTGTATACCTGAAATGAATATGCTGTTGTATATCGATTACACCTCAGTAAAAAAATTTTTGAAAAAAAGAGATGAACTGTTGACACATGCTACAACATAGATGAACTCAGACATTATGCTATGTAAAAAAATGAGATTAAAAAGATTTTATATTGTTTGATTTCACTTATAAAAAAAAGTCTTAGGAAAAACAAATCCATAAAGTCAAAAAATAGATTAGCAGTCCCTAAGGTTAGGTCTGGGAACAGAAAGTGACTGCAAATCGGCATGAGGGCTGTTTATTGGGGCGATGAAAAATGTTCTAAAATGCATTATAATGATTGTTGTACAATTCTATAACTTACTAAAAATCCTTAAATTGCTCACTTAAAAATGGATGAATTTTATGTTAGTTACGTATCAATAAATCTTCCAAAAAAAAAAATCAGCCTCAAACACAATTTAACTTCTTCATAGTTTTCCAGGTGCTTTGTGATCGCTGTGGTGGCTTTCCTATTCTATAACAAAATATGGAACCTCAATTAATTACACTGATCCCACATTACATATCAATGGTAAAATGGTTACTGCCTCTCAAAACTGACATACAATGGAAGGCCTAATTATAAGTATAAATATTTAAAGAAAGACATTTGAAAATGTCACTTCTGTGTTTTTAAGATTATTTCCCCAAACGACTAAGGCTATGTACACAAAGTACAAAAGCAACTGATTCAAACATGAAAAATCTTGTCAAGCCGTCTAGATGCCTCAATAACCTCCCATAACTGCTGACTGATTTTCAGGCTAGACTGATTCTTTTTTTCTTTTTCTTTTTTTCACTGAATTGACCAAATTGACTGTGGAAATTGGTATCATGTTGAGACAACCCATGTCGCCACCCATAACTGCCTCATGCAGGAAACTGTATCTTCACACACGCTGCATCAATTAGCCATTAAACAATCCAAATAAACAGCATCAAGCTGAAGCTCACTAATAAAGGCCAGAGCCAGCTCTTCACAAAAGACTCCTCTGCCCACTGCCCGAACCCCTCCCCCAACACAATCCTGGGTTCAGATATGGCTGGGTGCCCAGGGGGCTGTTCAAAACAGATAAATAAAAGCTTTCACAAAACTCCAGATGGAGTTACCCAATGTGCTTTGTATAAGGACCTATATGTCAATTTCCTGGTAAGTTTAGTTCCAAAGAAAACTGTAACTTTGTACATGGTACTATATGCTTTTTCCTGTCAGGAAAGGGGAACCATGCAAATTGAGGATTACCTTTTTTGCTGTGATCTACTTGTATCAGGCGCTGGTGACATCTTCCACTTTGGTTCCCTTTTGTTCTTCGTTTTGTATTACACTTAAAATATTTCATTTGTTTTGTGCTTTCATGTGTAAGCCACATTGAATGCTTTTTAGGAAGAGGCATGGTACAATTCTTAGGAAGCAGAAATAAACTTCTCTTCAACTTTTTCCCTCTCTACAGTAATTACACTGTTTTGCTTGAATGCCAGAAAGCCACTGCTTACCAGGAGCCAGAGGACACATTAGCAGGTCCCCGCTCTTAGCAATCTCTCCTAGCACTGTGCCAGGGTGCTTTAGCAACCTTCTTTCATTATGCTTAATTATCTTATGAAAAGACAACAACTAATATATCTATCTAGTTATTTCTTGGGGACTGCATTCTAATGAATGAGAACAGCAGGTACAATTAAATATAGACTATGCTGACATTCTGCATTACAAATTCATCTGTGCACAACAGGAACACATTTAAGAGAAAACCACAATGCAATATAAAAGTAGTCTAATCATTCCATTACATAATAAAGGGTAGGTCATCCAAATATTCTTGCAAAAGCCTTAAATAAAATTAAGTGGCATAATTAGCCATCCTAAATAGCTGTTATTATCTAGAGTCCCAGGATTCAGTTGAGAATGGAGGCAACAAACATGGCTTTCTCCTTCATGAATGATAAAGGCAGGAAACATACAGCGTTTTCAAGGCTACTACCAAGGGCAAAAAGGCCTGGGCTCCTCAATTCTGCCTTCCCTCAGTCCTTTCACTGTAAGTAAAAGAGGTTCCCTTCTAATGTGGGGTATCTTAGATTTCTACTCAAGTCTGGCCTGTGCAGGGAAACATTAGGTTTCCTTACAAGTTACTGGGAGTCAGAGGAACCTATGTTCTGCCTCAGCTCTGGAACAATCTACTTCCTTGGGTCGAAGATATCACCAATTTAAAACTCCTACTGACTATAAAAGCTTTCCAGTGAAAAAGTAAAGAAAAAAAACCCCCAATGGAATACTACATTAAATGCACAAATAAATTTAAGATACATTTTGATTGTAGACTTGACTTGGAGCAGCATGCCCTGAAGACCAACTCAGGCAAACTGTTCTAAAGAAATAATGAAAATTATAGCAGATAACACTTCTTTGGCACTTGCTATGCGCCAAGCACTGGGCTAAATGCATTGTTATCGCATGCATCATCTCATTTAATTCTCATTAGAACCGTTGATGGATACTCTTAAACCCATTTTATAAGATAATATGTCAAGAATCATATATTAATAAAATTAGGTGCCCAAGGCCACATAGCTGCAGTCACCAATTCTAACTCTTATGCCTTAACAAACTCCATTATATTTATGAGATTAATCTCATCTGAATTTATGGGATGGATTATTATTCTTGCTTTGGCATTGAAGAGCTGGTTGATCCTTACATGTTTTAGATTTTTCTACTGTGCACAGAAATGTAGGTATAGAAGAGAAGTTTGGGGAAGGTTCTAACTATTCTCTCAATCTCTTGCTGCTTCTCCTGAGAAGCAGTTACCTGAATTATAACAATAGCTATTATATGCCAGATACAGTACTATGAACTCAAGGAGTTTAAAGAACTAACCCAAGGTCATATAGCTGAGTTCAATTAAGAAGCAGGGACAGCACTTAAACCTGGGGCTGTTGACCCTAAAATTAGAGCTCTTACCTACCAACCACTTACTACCTTTCTTAAGACTTAATTTTTAAAATTCTTTTTGAGCTTAGTTTTCTCGTCTAAAAATGGGGATACAATGATACCTTCTTTGCAAGGTTACCATGAGGTTTAAATAACATATACAAAAGAGCTAACGCAGTAATCCACAGAAGGCACTCAATGAATGATAGTAACAATAATTATTGCACCCAATCCAGAAGGAATTCAATCCTCCAACAGCAAAAGAATGGATTGGATTCCCATGGTGCTGATCACCTTAAACCTTAGGAAAAAGGGACAGACGCAGAGGTCTTCTAACTATTAAACATTCTTGGCAGAGTGTTCTATCTAAGCATAAATATCTTACTTTACTACTAGAAAGAAGAACAAAGGATGACTTTCAATTAATCTACAAAAAAATATGCATTTGGCATACAATTAGTGTCATAAATGGACTGTGGCCTCCAACCTCTATCAACAGAAATGACCCCTCATACAGCTGTTCTCCTCCCTCTGATGAGCTCCTAAACTCAAGGTTTGCTTAAGAGACAAAACTACAATCAGAGCTACCTGTGGGGTTTGGTGAATCAAACATATATCAGACCACATACAGAGTGCAACTTGGTAGGTGGTTGGACAGGGGGTCACCAAGAAGGTGAGGGGCTCACTTCAGGGTACCATAAAGACCTGTGAGTCAGACACACAATGATCACATGATATGCTTTAAATCCCAATACCCAGCAAGGCAGAGGATCTTAGGGGAAGTTACAGGGGAACTAACTACCCTCTCCCATTTATATTCCTTTCCTGTATAGCACATGACCTCTTTTTTACTTTCTCCTCTAAGGCTTTCACTGATACTCATATTCAGAATAAAGAGAGCAGGCGGCTTGCATGGTAATTCCCGTGGGTTCCTCATTATCTTAGAGATTTCCTAAAAGAGATGACTGTTTATGATAAATCCTATTACAGATGCAGGGGGAAAGAAAAACAAAGTCCAGGATAACCCTTCCTGATTAGAGTATAGACAACTATAGAGAGATGACACATTTTTTAAAAAATTGTTTTTTCTTCTTTTTCTAAGTGAAAGCAGGGAAGATAGACAGACTCCCACACACCCCGACTGGTATCCACCTGCAACCCCTGTCTGGGGCCAATGATCTGCCCATCTGTGGCCATGCTAGCAACTGAGCTATTTTTAGTGCCTGAGGCAGAGGTTCCACATGTTCATACTCAGTGCCCCGGGCCAATGCACTTAAATCAGTTGAGCCATGACTGCAGGAGAGGAAGAGAGAGAGAGAGAGAGAAAGAGAGAGAGAGAGTGAGAAAGACAGAGAAAAGGGGGAGGGAGAAAGGTGAGGAAGCAGATTGTCACCTTTCCTGTGTACCATGACTGGGAACTGAACCTGGGACATCCACACGCCAGGCTGATGCTCTACCACTGAGTCAACTGGACAGGGCCACATTTTTTTTTTTAATTAAGGGTGTTTTTTTTAGGTAAACTGTAGACTCACATGAAGTTGTAAGAAATAATATAGACATCCTGTATACCTTCTATCCACTTCCTCCCAATGGCAGCATCTTGTAAAACTATATATAGTACAATATCACAATCTATCACAGTGTATTGACACTCATACAGTCAAAAAAGAGATTGTGTCTATTACCATATGCCTTCTCATAGTCACACCCACTTCCCTCCCACCCTTCAACCTCTCATTAGCTCCTGGAAAACACTAATTTGCTCTCCATTTCTATAATTTTATCTCATTTCAGGAATGTTATAAAGATGAAACCATATACTATGTAACCTTTTGTGACGGGCTTTTTTCACTCAGCATAATTCTCTGGAGATTCATCCAGGTTATGTTATCAATAGTGCCTTCCTTTTATTGCTGAGTAGTATTATATAGCATGAATGTACCACAGCTTATTTAACCATTTACTCATTAAAGGACATCTGAGTTTTGGGTTATTATGAATAAAGCTGCCATAAACATTCATGTACAGTTTTTGTGTAAACCTAGTGTTTATTTTTCAGGGATAAATGCCCACGAGTACAAATGCTATGTACTCGTATGGTAGTTGCATGCTTAGATTATTTTTTTCTTTTTTATTTCTTTTCTTTTTTTTTTAGTGAGAGAGAGAAAAAGAAAGAGCCAGAGAAAAAGAGGAGAAGCACAAACTCATAGTTGTGGCACCTTAGTTGTTCATTGATTGCTTTCTCATATGTGCCTTGACTGGGGGCTCAAGCTGAGCGAGAGACCCCTTGGTTCAAGCCGGTGATCTTGGGCTTCAAGCCAATGACCTGGCTCAAGCCAGAAACCATGGGGTCATGTTGATGATCCCACACTTACGCCAGAGACCCTGTGCTCAAGCTGGCAAGCCTATGCTCAAGCTGCATGACTCTGTGCTCAACCTGGTGACCTTGGGGTTTTGAACCTGAGACCTCAGCATCCCCGGTTAACGCTCTATCCACTGTGTCACCACTGGTCAGGCTGTGTGCTTAGAGTTTTAAGAAATGACAAATTGTTTTTCATTGGGACTGTATCATTTTATAGTCCTATCAAAAATGTACTAGTAATCTAATTTCTCTGCATTCTTGCCAGCATTTGATGTTGCTGGTTTTATTTTAGCCATGCTGATAGGTGTGTATAGTAATATCTCCTTTGGTTTTAATTTGCATTTCCTTAATGGTTAATGATGCTTAAAATCCTTTCATGTGTTTATCTGCCATTTGTATGTCCTCTTCCATGGAATGTGTCTTCGTGTCTTTTGCTTATTTTCTCATTGAATTTTTTTTTTTACTGTTTAGTTTTGAGAATTCTTTATATATCCTACACATATTCTTTAAAAGAACACTGTTAAGTAATGCGATATGGGTTTTATTGTCTTTTGAAAATCATTACCGCCAATACAGAAATCCCCAGTGATTACCCGAGGCAGAGAATGAATGACCAACGCGGGAAGGAGGCTTTATTTCCAGAGACGTTCATTTGTGTGGAGTCAGAGCTGGAGAAAAACCAACAACCCAGAGCCATTAGACGAGTTTATTTATATCAGTTAATGGGCTAAGCCTATTTTTTTTTCAAAAACACAAATGTTCATAAGTGATGATCTCCTACGTACTGGCATGTGATTAATATTTACAATTAAAGGACAGTAAAGAATGTGAAAACAGGAGCCAAGGTGTAATTGTTCTACCACTAGCACCTGCTTGACATAAATGTCCCCCTCCAGACAAATTTGACAAGGCAGCCACAAGGCCCAGGAAAGGAGCCCCCACATCTCAGCTCTCTCATGCTGCAACATAAAACCAACTGGGATTATTCCTTTCAAAATGACTTGGGTTGCTCAAACACTATCTTGTTCTTTTAAAAAACTGTCTGGCCTGACCTATTGAATGCTGAGGTGGCTGGTTCAAAACCCTGCACTTGTCTGGTCAAGGCACATATGGGAGTTGATGCTTCCTGCTCCTTACCTCCCCCTCCCTTCTCTCCTCTCTAAAACGAATAAAGTTAAAAAAAAAAAGATTAAAAACTGTGTCTGATGCTCCAGATAGCAAAAATGTGGCTAAGGCTATTTTATTTCAAAACTCACTATAACCCAGGGGTCTCAAACTCGCGGCCCACGGGCCGCGAGTTTGAGACCCCTGCTATAACCTATGCATAGCACAAACTAGGTAAATCTTTGCAGGAGAGGTTATAAAAGTTTTGTGCACATTATATTTCTTTCACAGTTACTTAAAATTAATCAGGTTACTTTTCTGTTGAGAGCAATGCTTTCTAACAATGCTCTCCCTAAAGAATCACTTTATCCAGCAAATGATTGATCACTCATTCCCTGATTTATTTTTTCCACCAATCCCAACTTTTAACATACAGTAAGGCAGTAGTTTTTAACCACTGATCTGTGCACCTGTGCAGGTCTGAGATCCTATATAATCTTCATACAACATCAGGGTGATTAACTCTTCGAGAGCCAGCATGATATTTTTGGCAGATTGGCACTGGTGTATGGATCAGCAGTTGAAAATCACTGCATTAAGATAGCCTTTTAACACTATCATCTTGACATCAAAATTTCTTTCCTAAGTCAAAGGTTTCACTTCTACCATATCATTCCTTTTCTCTCATTTAATAAATATAATAATTTGGGGACATAATATAAATATTCTTGTAACTTTTTTGAATCTTAAAATTTCCACTGACCTCATTTAAAAGGTATCATTAAATATATGTAACATTTATTTATCTGCCTATACTCTTTTGGATTATCAGTCTCCAATTTTCTTCCAAATTCCTTCCTTAAAAAGGATGCCACCTGACCTGTGGTGGCACAGTGGTAAAGCGTCAACCTGAAATGCTAAAGCCGCCGGTTCGAAACCCTGGGCTTGCCTAGTCAAGGCACATATGGGAGTTGATGCTTCCTGCTCCTCCCTGCTTCTCTTTCTCCCTCTCTAAAAATTAATAAATAAAAAAAATAACATTAAAAAGAAAAAGGATGCCCTTGCACAGGGACCTTCTTGTACCTTTCTGAGGCAACTTTCTGTGGATCTACAATCATTTCAAAATAAAAATATTTTTTAAAAAGAGTGCCTTTGCTTTCCATCTAAGTTATGATTCTACATGTCCCTTTTATAATTTTTTGTTAATGATAAAACTTAATTTTCAGTATACTTTATAGCTTAAAAACCCTTTCCCCTTAAAAATGTTTCTTGATTTGCCTGACCAGGCGGTGGCGCAGTGGGATAGAGCGTTGGACTGGGATGCAGAAGGACCCAGGTTCAAGACCCAGAGGTCACCAGCTTGAGCGCGGGCTCATCTGGTTTGAGCAAAAGCTCACCAGCTTGGACCCAAGGTCGCTGGCTCGAGCAAGGGGTTACTTGGTCTACTGAAGGTCCACGGTCAAGGCACATATGAGAAAGCAATCAATGAACAACTAAGGTGTCGCAACGCGCAACGAAAAACTGATGATTGATGCTTCTCATCTCTCTCCATTCCTGTCTGTCTGTCCCTGTCTATCCCTCTCTCTGACTCTCTCTCTGTCTCTATAAAAAAAAAAAAAAAAGTTTCTTGATTTGATTACATGGGTCTTTAGAAAACCACCATTTCCTCGGCCAGATCACACTGCTTTAATTCTCAATTTGTTTACACTGCAGTCTCTGGTCCACAGTTCTAAAGCATTTCCTATTCCCCAGAGTTCCCCACTTTGAAGCGATACAAAATAGTTCATACATGTTAGGCACTTAGAACAGTACCTGGTACAGAGTAGATGCATAATAAATACTATTTTCATTATTATTCTCATTCTTTTTCTTTATTCTCCCATATGCCTCCCTGATTTGTCCTGTTCTCTTCCCCTGTCAACAGGCCATACTGCCTTTAGTCACAAGTCACATGGTCCAGAATCCTGGTGCTTACAGGAAGCTGAGTGACCTTCTAGCTTTCCCTTATTGTATATGAGGAAACTGAAGCCCAGACAGCAGTGATGAGCTGCTTTTCCAGAGTCACACAACGAGACAGTCAGAGTCAGTGGGACTAAATTGGAAATTCAAATAAAGCTTTATTCCTCCTTAGAAACTGAGCTTTTTGATTTGTCCAAGTCATGCCAAGTCAGTGTTTGTGTCTCTGCTGTTCTTTAATAATATCTGAGGAAAATATAGCTAAACTAAGGAAAGAAAAATTTGTGCAATTCCAGATGCTCCAAGTTGCTGGCCAGTGATAACAGCAACTTTTAAGTTTGTTTCTCTCCGGCCACCCTGTCTCGCTTTCTTTTTCACCCTTTTGAGGTGTCCAGGTCTATGTGGTCTAACAATGTGCACTTGTAGAACCAACACCAAAATCAAGATATAGAACATTTCCTTCTATTCATAATTTCATTGAATGTTTTAAACATAAAACGGATGTTATATCTTATTGAATGCCTTTTCTGCATCTATTGATAGGATCATATGATTTTCATTGTTTTGTTTATGTGGTATATTACATTGATCGATTTCCATATGTTGAACCATCCTTGTGCTCCTGGAATGAATCCCCATTGATTGTGATGTCTTATTTTTTTAATGTGTTGTTGAATTCAATTTGCTAGTATTTTGTTTAGGATTTTTACATTTGTATTCATTAGAGATATTGGTCTGTACTTTTCTTTTTTTGTGTTGTCTTTGCCAGGTTTTGGTATGAGGGTTATGTTGGCCTCATAAAATGTGTAGGGGAGTGTTGCTGCTTCTTCTATTTTTTGGAAGACTTTGAGAAGGACAGGTACCAAATCTTCTTTGAATATTTGGTAGAATTTACCAGTGTAGCCATCTGGTCCTGGACTTTTATTTCTTGGGAGGTTTTTGATAGTTGTTTCTATTTCCTTCCTGATTATAGGTCTATTTAGTAAAGGCCATATATTACAAACTATCAGCTAATATCATACTAAATGGTAAAAAAAATGAAGGCTTTTCCTCTAAAATCAGCAACAAGACAAGGCTAGCCACTCTCTCCACTCTTATTCAACATAGTTCTGGAAGTTTTAGCCAGAGTGATCAGGCAAGAAAAAGAAATAAAAGGCATCTATAATGGGAAAGAAGGTATCACTTTTTGCAGATGACATAATCATAATCCTGTATATAGAAAACCCCAAGAACTCTACCAAAAAGCTATTAAAAACAATAAACCAATACAGGAAAGTTGCAGGATACAAAATCAATATACAAAAGTCTATTGCTTTTCTATATGCTAACAATGAAACTTTGGAAAATGAACTCAAAAAACAATTGCTTTTACAATTGCAACAACAACCACAAAAATACCTAGGAATAAACTTACCAAAGAATGTGAGGGCCTATATACTGAGAACTACACAACATTACTGAAAGAAATTGAAAAAAGACACAATGAAATGAAAAAATATTCCATGTTCATGGACTGGAAGAATCAACATAGTTAAAATGGCCATATTACCCAAAACAATGTACAAATTTAATGCAATTTACATTAAAATCCCTATATCATTTTTTAAAGAAATAGAACAAAAGTTTTATATGGAACCATAAAAAACCCCAAATAGCCAAAGCAATTGTAAGGAAAAAGAATGAAGCTGGAGGTATCACACTATCTGACTTTAAATTATACTATAGAGCCATGATAATCAAAACAGCAAGGTACTGGTAGAAAAACGGACATACATACCAATGGAATAGGATAGAGAGCCCGGAACTAAAACCACATACATATGACAAATCATCTTTGACAAAGGAGCCAAAAACACATAACAGAGAAAAGAAAGCCTCTTCAATAAATGATGCTAGGAAAACTGGAAGGCCTCATGCAAAAAAACGAAACTTGACTAGTTTGCCCCCCTACACAAAAATTAATTCAAAAATGGATCAAAGACCTAAATATAAGATCTGAAACTATAAATTACACAGAAGAAAACATAAATTCTAAGCTCATGGACCTTGGCCATAGAGAACAACTTATGAATTTGACCCCAAAGGCAAAAACAAATGAATGGGACTATATCAAACTAAAAAGCTTCTGCACAGCAAAAGAAACTGACAACAAAACCAATAGGCAGCCAACTAAATGGGAGATGATATTTGCAAACAGCTCCAATAAGGGGTTAATATCCAAAATATACAAAGAACTCACTAAGGTCAGCAACAAAGAAGCAAACAATACAATTAAAATATGGAGGACCTGAACAAACACTTCTCCCAAGAGGACACACAAATGGTCAACAGATATATGAAAGATGCTCATCTTCACTAGCTATGCAAGAAATGCAAATCAAAACTACAATGAGATACCACCTCACACCTGTTAGATTGGCTATTATCAACAAGACAGGTAATAGCAAATGTTGGAGAGGCTGTGGAGAGAAAGGAACTCTCATTAACTGCTGGTAGGAATGCAAATTAGTACAACTGTTATGGAAGAAAGTATGGTGGTTCCTCAAAAAATTAAGAATAGAATTATCATTATGACCCCAAAATCCTTCTACTGGGTATCTGCCCCCAAAATTCAAAAACATCAGTACATAAAGCACATGCACCCCCATGTTCATTGCAGCATTATTCACAGTGGCCAAGACATGAAAACAACCAAAGTGTCCCTCAATGGAGGATTGGATCAAGAAGATGTGGTACATATATACAATGAAATACTGCTCTGCCATAAGAAATGATGACCTATTGCCATCTATGACAACATGGATGGACCTTGAGAACATTATACTGAGTGAAATAAGTAAAGCAGAAAAAGCTAAGAACTATATGATTTCACACATAGGTGGGATATAAAACTGAGACTCAAGGACATAGTTAAAAGTGAAGTGGTTACCAGTGGGAGGGGGATTTGTGGTAGGGAAACAGGGGTAGGGGAAGTGGGAAGGATGTAAAGAGGGACAAATATAAGGTGATGGAAAATGATTTGGCTTTGTGTGATGGGTATACAACATAATCAACAGTTCAAATGCTATAGAAATGTTTACCTGAAATCTGTGTATTCTTATTGATCAATGTCACTCTGTTAAATTTAATTTTCTAAATAAAATTTTTAAAAAATTTCCAACACCACCTCCCCCAAATTCTGTCATACTTTATTGTCAACCATTCCCCTACCCTTTTGCAATCACTGATGTATTTTCCATCCTATAGGTTTGCGTTTTCTAATATGTCACATAAGTGGAACGACACAATAGGTAGCCCTCTGAGTCTGGCTTCTTTCACTCAACATAGAGGATTTGATATTCATCCACGGTGCCCTATTGTTGCTGAGTACCATTCGACTGTATCAGTCTATCATGGCTGGGTTGTTTTCAGTTTTGGGTATTATGAATAAAGCCACTAGGAGTGGGATTAGTAGATCACATTGCAAGAAAAGTACTAAACTATTTTCCACTAGCTGTACCAGTTTATATTCCCACCAGCAATGTAGGTGAGTTTCAGTTGCTCTGTATTCTTATCAGCTCTTGGTGTTATTACCCATCCCTTCACTAAATTTAGCAAGGCCCTGGAGTTTGCTCAATGGATAGAGCATTGGCCCAATGTATGGACATCCCGGGTTCAATTCTTGGTCAGGGCACACAAGAGAAGTGACCAACTGCTTCTCTCCCCCTCCTTCTTCCCCTTTTCTCCCTCTTCCCCTCCTGTAGCCAGTGGCTTGATTGGTTTGAGCATTGCCCCAGATGCTGAGGATAGCTCAGTTGGTCTGAGCGCATCAGCTCAGGTGCTAAAAATAGCTTGATTGATTTGAGCATCATCCCCAGACAGGGGTTTTGCCAGGTGGATCCTGGTCAGGGTGCATGCAGGAGTCTGTCTCTCTATCTACCATCCTCTCACTTAAAAAAAAAAAAAATTAAAAAAAGTAGCAGGAAACTTTTTAGCACACTGAACAAGTGCTTAAAGTTCAAGCAATCTTGACTCCTCTCTTTCTCTTAAAACCCACAAGTAATTCATAAAAAACATTCTATTGACCCTACATTAAAATATACCCAGAATCTGACCATCTTCACAACCGTCTTCCTTACCTAAGTCTCCGTAACTCACCTGAAACTCACCTGAATTACTGACTGCCACAGTTCCTGACAGCTGATTCTACCCTTGCCCTCTTCTTTTTTTTTTTTTTTTTCCTGAAGCTGGAGAGACAGTCAGACAGACTTCCGCATGCGCCCGACCGGGATCCACCCGGCACGCCCACCAGGGGCGAAGCTCTGCCCACCAAGGGCAATGCTCTGCCCCTCCGGGGCATCGCTCTGCCGCGACCAGAGCCACTCTAGCGCCTGGGGCAGAGGCCAAGGAGCCATCCCCAGCACCCAGGCCATCTTTGCTCCAATGGAGCCTTGGCTGCAGGAGGGGAAGAGAGAGACAGAGAGGAAGGAGGGGGGGGTGGAGAAGCAAATGGGCGCTTCTCCTATGTGCCCTGGCTGGGAATCGAACCTGGGTCCCCCGCACGGCAGGCCGACGCTCTACCGCTGAGTCAACCGGCCAGGGCCCCTTGCCCTCGTCTTGGCTGTAGGCACACTGGCCTGCCTGCTGTTCCATGAACATTCCAGGAACCTTTCACCTGGCGTCTTTGCTCTCTTACTGTTCCCCCATATACCTACTTGGCAAACAACTCTGCTCCTGCAAAGCTATGCTCAAATCTCAACTTCTCTAGGAGGCCTACCTGGTGAACACTGCAAACTCTGCATTGCCTCTCCTGCACTTGATCTTTTTCTTTTCCCCATATTACTAACCACCTTCTAATACACTATGTATTTACTTCTTTATTACATTTATTATTTATGGACTGTTCCCCAATCCTGGCCCACTCCTGCTTAGATTATTTCCATGATTATAGAAATCTTTTGTTTTTACCTTGATGTACTCCAAGTACTTAGACCAGTACTTGGCACATAGTAGGTATATGAAATAGGTGCTAAGTGAATGAATGAACTAACCACACTGGCTTTGGCATTTAATGTAGCACCAACTGGAAAACGTGTGTGAGGCCAGGTTTATAAAAAGTAAAGCCAGGAGTAGAAAATCAAATTTCAGACATTCATGGTGGAAACTGTAACACTTAGGTTCTCTAAATACAAATTTATTGGGGCAGTATTTGCCTTCAGAATAATATAAACATTTTTTAATGTATAAAAAAATATTACAAAGCTCTTCAATTAGAGAAAATCAATGAAATTAACCAGGTTCATAAATACAAAGACTGTCCTGGGACACCAACTATCTAGGTAGCTTGTTTCTATAAACTTCTCCATCTGTGTAAGATTGCCCCAGCTTGATTGCCAATTTTATTTTCTTAATCTAAGTTCTATTCTCATTACTCTGCTATTTCTATTTTTTATCCCCAGGGAAAGAGAGAGGAGTTATTGCCAGGGCATTCTCACATCTTCCAAAGAAATGGCATAGGTGTTAATCTTGTATTTATGTTTGATGTGGGTAATGATGGCTATGACTAGAGCTGTAGGCTTATTAATATGCAGGGCTCTCACCTCATTAGTGGCGATGTATGTTTTGAAGTTAAGCTGCGATGTTTGCTATAATGTCAGGTCTGGCCTAACACACGTTCTCACTGTTCATTTTCTTTGTTTTTAACCAGTCAGTACATGCTATGTTTACAGGGCTAACACATATACTTTTTTAATAAAGATAATTTCCCCAAAGTACTTAATCTTGGTGGAAGTTTCAAACATTTGTAATAATTATGTCCTCATGTGTATATACATGTTTATCTTAAAGAAAAGATGTTCATAATTCTTAACCCAGTAATACAAAGTATAATAAACTATTTCCCTGGCTTGATTTGTGCTTATTAACTGATAAAGTCATTAATTCATAGTTACTGTATAATAAAAAAATACCTGATTACTTGATAGCTTATAAACCACTTTCACATATGTCATCTCAACCATTTTTTTGTGTGTGTGTGACAGAGAGAGACAGAGAGACGGGGGTGGGGGCAGATAGGGACAGACAGGCAGGAAGGGAGAGAGATGAGAAGTATCAATTCTTTTGTTGTGGCTCCTTAGTTGTTCGATGATTGCTTTCTCATATGTGCCTTGACCAGGGGGCTACAGCAGAGTGAGTGACCCCTTGCTCAAGCCAGCGACCTTGGGCTCAAGCAACCTTGGGCTTCAAGCCAGCAACCTTTGGGCTCAAGCCAGTGACCACAGGATCATGTCTATGGTCCCATGCTAAAGCCAGTGACCCTGCACTCAAGCTGGTGAGCCTGCATTCAAGCTGGATGAGCTCACTATCAAGCCAGCAAACTCGGGGTTTCAAACTTGGGCCCTCTGTGTCCGTCTGACACTCTATCCACTGCACCACATCCTAGTCAGGCCATCTCAACCAATTCTTAAAAAGAACAAAATAAACAATAGTAAAACCTGATTGAATATGCGATTTGATGACTCGTTATGATGGCAACTATTGTACCTCAATTTCTAAAAAGTTTCCAGTTGACATAATACACTATCAAATAACCTAACCTGAACCAGATTAATAAGCCTCATGGAATGGGCAGCTTGTCACTGCTTGGTGCTCTGATTTCATTTTCTTCTATAATCCTCACTGGATATGTACTATAGGAAAGACTTAATTTTCAACAAAATGTTTGGAAGTCATTAACTATGTTTTATAAATCACACAACATACTGTTTTTATATATATTTAACAGCTAAAAATACAGGAACACTGTATTCCAAGGAAGTCATTTAAATGTGAGAAACAGGTTGTTCTCTTTTTGCATTAGGTAAATCAATACATCTCCATTTCTTAATCTTTTAAAATTTGTGTTCATAAGTACAAGACCCTGGTTTTTAGGAGCAGCATTTGGTAGGGAAGAAAATGAAGATCAGAGGGGAACACAGGTACTTAGAGTAAGACAAAGGAGAAGAGGCTTAGATCGCTCATTATTCTCTTTCATCATCTTCTTCTCACTGTCTTCTCAAGGCTCCCGCCTCAGGCTTCCCTTTCTGCAGAAGGACACCTATCTTTGATCTGACAATGTGATGCATATTCAGCTATAATTCCCATCATCATTCATTAAGAGAAAGCAAAAATGAGTAAGTAGTATATGCTTTTAAGGAACAGAAATGAGCTTATCCAGTTGCAAAAGTGTATAAACAAGTATATTGGCCCTGGCTGGATGGCTCAGTGGTAGAGCACCGGCCCAGCATGTAGATGTCCTGGGTTTAATTCCTAGTCAGAGCACACAGGAGAAGCGACCATTTGCTTCTCCACTCCTCCCTTCCCCTTCTCTCTCTCCCCCTCTCTCTTTTCCTGCAGCCATGACTTGGTTGGAGCAAGCTGGCCTCTGGTGTTGAAGATAGCTCTATGACCTCGCCTCAGGTAAAAATAGCTCAGTTGCTGAGCAACGGAGCAATGGCCCCAGATGGGCAGAACATTGCCCAGTAGGGGGTTTGCTGGGTGGATCCAGTTGGAGTGCATGTGGGAGTCTGTCTCTCTGCTTCCCTGTTTCTCACTTAAAAAGGAAAAAAAAAAAGTATATTACCTATTTAATTGCTTTAGCTGAACTTAAAGCTCTTATCTTTAATTGCTTGATTGAACTGATCTAAAAAGCTACAATTTTTTAATCAAAGAGAAAATGAAATAGCTTTTTGGTAAATAAAAAGGCATACTTAATCTTATTTATATGGAATTTAAGTTATTAAATATGAACAAAACCTCTAAAATATTAAGTTAACACTACTCAATTTAGAATAAATGTCTCATTACAATGCTTTACAAAAGTCTTCAAGGACACCTGGCTTATTCCACTCAATAAAAGCACATGCTTTTAAAAATCCAGAAGGTAAAAAAGTTTCCACGAATAACTATGAAACTGAAAAGCTAAACATATAAATACATTTAATGAGGTGTATTACCACAGCATATTATTTCTATAGTTGAGTACCCATAATTACTAGAGAATAATCATTCATTTGCATTGTAATTCATTAGTCTTTCCATGTAGACAAATGCAGTTGCCCATTCACTCATTGGTATTTATTTAAAACTAAAATCCCTTGAGAGGGTTTGTTGGCCCACTACCACTTTCCCGCTATCAACCCCTAGCAGATACCTTCTTCCCAGAACTAGGAGCATTTTATAGTGGGTTACTTGCTGTAGGAACTGAGTTGGCCAGCATACACTACAGAGAGAAGTACAGGCTTAAGGTTCCTTTATGAAACCTCCTAGTTCTTAATCAGGCAAACCATAAAGGCCCTTCTATGTCACTGACCAGAGCACCCTCTCTTAGCCTGGGCTGCCTCTAGAGCTGCGAAGAGAGCATACTTGCCTCTGAGAGGCTCTGGTCCACACTTTCCCTAGGAGATTACAGAGTGGTTGTACTGGAACTCTGACCAACACCTTAGCTTTCCATTTTAGGCCCAGACATAAATCTATTAGAAATATGTCTACCAAGATCCCATTTCAAATGAAAAATTCAATTATTTCTCCAAAACAAAGAGTAAAACTAAAACCAAATAATTTGGATACAGGAAATACTAGCAGTCTATCTATCAATATCTATGTCTGATTTTAAAGAAGAAAAATAAAAATAATTGCAGAATAACTAAATAGTATTTCCCTATCCACTACGTTCTTCGTGCTACTAAGATTCCTAGTAGAAAGTTACAGCTAGTGAGAACTTGTTCTAAGCCAGAACTGGGCTCATGTCCAGAGTACAGGATGGTGCTAAGAACCACTTTAATAATAACATTTGCATTTCCACGACAAGGTCCTTTTAATGAAAGCTTTGCTATTGAGAATTGATTACTTTCTTGAGTTTCTTTGTCCAAAAAAAGAAAAGATGTCCATTAAAATAAATTAAATGACAATAACTGACCACTGTGTTAATTCCTGTGAAAATGGCTATAACCACTGTATGGGCTGGTGTGTGTGTGGAGGTGGGAATACAGGGAATAGAAGCAATATACATCATATACATCAGGGGTCCCCAAACTTTTTACCCAGGGGGCCAGTTCACTGTCCCTCAGACCGTTGGAGGGCCGGACTATAAAAAAAAAACTATGAACAAATCCCTATGCACACTGCACATATCTTATTTTAAAGTAAAAAAACAAAACGGGAACAAATACAATATTTAAAATAAAGAACAAGTAAATTTAAATCAACAAACTGACCAGTATTTCAATGGGAACTAGGCTCCTCTCACTGACCACCAATGAAAGAGGTGTCCCTTCCGGAAGTGCAGCAGGGGCCGGATAAATGGCCTCAGGGGGCCGCATGTGGCCTTCAGGCCATAGTTTGGGGACCCCTGATATACATCATGTTAAGTACTCTTTCTGTTCATCTTGGCAGTGAAAAATGCTCCATTTTTCTTCCACCCACCAGATGTGTTTACATGCTTATTCATACCCAGCAAGAGTAATGCTAACTCTCCCTACATTTACGTTACGAAACCAATTACACTCTAGAAATAGAGTGAACTGGCTTTAAAAAAAATTTAGTGTAAGATTCCATTTAATCAGTATAAATATCTTTAAGAACTGAACTGATATCTTACTTACCAAAATCAACATACCTTCTTCAAAAGAGGAAGGAGTATTTAAGAAGAAATTGGAATCACTAGGATATGAAAATCACCATAACAAAAAAACAACCCTTAGTGACAGATGTGGTACTACAATTGAAGACATCAGTTGTTTTTTCTCTCTCATAGTTTATACCTTTTCTTTAAAAAAACTTTTCTTTAATCACATCTAATGTGCATGCTGTTGCATTCCCCAAATGTACATTAAGCTCGGCTGAGCAGATGTGGAAAATTAAACAGTACTATTAGTAACATTAGGCCCTGAAGTTGCTTTGTTATAGTCTGTTTCTCACTTAATAACTTGTTTCAAATGAATTCAGACATTTTGGGAAAATTAAAAAATGTAAAGGGAGGTTCCTTTTGCAACATTCAACAGTTATCCAATTATTCTTCTCATATGTTCTGTTAATAGACAAGGAGACTAGTTTCTGATACTTTCATCAATTCCTTATTTAAAGTTTCACTTTCAAGGTATGTGAAGCAATCTCTTAAGGAACTTGTATATGATGATATCTGAAATGTTAATAAAAGAAGGGATGCGATTGTACAGAAGTGAAGGTTTTGTATTAACCAGAGTTAAGTAAGAACAATAAGAACCTGTCATTACCAAATACTATGAAATACCTTTTTACATATTTGATAAATATTCACAAAAATGCAATACCAAGTTTATCATCTAAATCAGTGCTCTGATTGAGTGAGAAAATAAGAAAAATAACATCTTTTTTGACTACTAAATATATTAGTTGGCTTAAGCATCACACCATCTATTCACTTTAAAACTCAAAGGATCTGAAGAGCTCCCACCCCACCTCAAGTTAAATCAAAGTTTGTAAGCTCAGTACATACCTCTATGTAAGATCTTTAGACTCCACAAATAGGTAAGGCCTTTAACAACCTAAATTTAAGAAAGAAAGAACAGTACAATGATGTTTTTGATAGGGAACTTTCCACATTTAAATGTATAATCATATCAACCATAATTCTTTCTTTAAAACTCTGTCAACCAATAAGCATCTCCCCTTTCCGTGCCAGGTTCTATGAGGATGCCACATGTATAAGGTTAAGGTTCCCTCTTTTAATGAACTTTCAACGTTCTGAAGATAAGGTATGAGAACTGAAAGAATTAAGTGTATGTGCATAAAATGACCTGGAAATACATCTACTAAGTTCTTAGTGGAGAGGGACAGGAAAAAAGGAACAAAGACTCATTTTTTAATTTTTCTCTACTTGTGTATAGAAAAAAAAAATTAAAGTCATGACATTTATGACCAAAAAGGGACATTAAAAAAAAAGTTAGCTAACAAAGGCAACAGGTAAAAAAGAGATACTATTGAATACTTTTCCTGCCAGTAGTCAGGACGGCTTTAGCATGGTGCTAGGCCTTGAGTAACTGATGTGAACCAAAGAGAAGAAAGCATTCAGGCCAAGGTAAGAATATATAATTAAAGTATTGGGGCAGTGTACCCTTAAAAAATATCAAAGTTAGTGAAGACAAACGCTGAGATGCTGTTCTAGATTACAAGAGACTAAGGAGACATGACAACTAAATGCAATGCATAGCTCTAGACTGAATGCTGAACCAGAATTTTTTTTCTTCTGGTTTATAAGAGTATTACTGGACAAGTGGCAAAATCTGAATAAAGACTGTTGATTAGATAACAGTAATGTATCAATGCTAATTTCCTGATTTTGATCAGTATACAGTGATAATCTAAGAGAATATTCTTGTTAGGAAATTCATACCCGAAGTAGTTAGGGGTAAAGGGCCATGATGTCTGCAACTTATTTTCAAATATTTCAAGAAAAAATATGCGGTATTTTTGATTGGCGTTTGAGTTTTTGTTTTTTTTTTCCGAAGCTGGAAATGGGGAGAGACAGTCTGACAGACTCCCGCATGCGCCCGACCAGGATCCACCCGGCACGCCCACCAGGGGCGATGCTCTGCCCACCAGGGGGCGATGCTCTGCCCCTCCGGGGTGTCGCTCTGCCGCGACCAAAGCCACTCTAGCGCCTGGGGCAGAGGCCAAGGAGCCATCCCCAGCGCCCGGGCCATCTTTGCCCCAATGGAGCCTTGGCTGCGGGAGGGGAAGAGAGAGACAGAGAGGAAGGAGGGGGGGTGGAGAAGCAAATGGGCGCTTCTCCTATGTGCCTTGGCCGGGAATCGAACCCGGGTCCCCTGCACGCCAGGCTGACGCTCTACCGCTGAGCCAACCGGCCAGGGCGAGTTTTTTTTTTTTAATTATTTTTATTTATTCATTTTAGAGAAGAGAGACAGAGGCAGAGAGAGAGAGAGAGAGAGAGAGAGAGAGAGAGAAGGGGGGAGGAGCAGGAAGCATCAACTCCCATATGTGCCTTGACCAGGCAAGCCTAGGGTTTTGAACCGGCAACCTCAGCATTCCAGGTCGACGCAAGATCCACTGAGCCATCACAGGTCAGGCGGCATTTGAGCTTTGACATACGTGAAGGGCCAACTTAAGTTATACGCAGGTTTTTGTCTGTGCAGTGGTTAGTGCTCTTAAACTCCATGTTGTTCAAGTGTGAACTGTGTATATATAGTATATTAACCAAAGGAGGTTAACTGTTAATAACTGTGGAATCTGAATGAAGCTCTGTGGAAATTCTTGGTATTATTCTCACAACTTTTCTGTAAGTTTAAAATAATTTGAAAATAACAGGTTTCCCCAAAATGTTTTAAATAATATTTAAGAAAGAAGAAAGTAGACCATCTGGCTGATGCAGACATCAAGTGTGGAATCATGCAGTCAATACTGAAAAAGCGTATCAAGGAAATTAGGTGAGACGACCCAAACATCCGAATTGGATTTGGATTGCAGAATTTAACAACCTCAGTTAGAATAATTAGTCAAATAAGATACTGAAAAAAAGATATTTCTAAGACCCTAAGTCCATGGGTCACAAGTGCTACCTCTATGTGGGAAATTTAATCATTTTAAAAAAGTTTTAAAAATATTTATATAGAAGTTGTTGAAAAAGAAGATGCATACATTTTCTTTACACCCATTGACTGTATGCATATGAGTGTGGACTTGCCAATTTCAAGGTTGACTACTCATAATTATTTACCAGGTACAATAACTAAACACTTATATCCCTCGAATTTACTACAAGAATTTAAAAGTACCTATCACAGAAAATTTTAGGTGGGTCAGGAATGTAAGAACAAGAAAAGCTACCATTATGAGAAGTAATGAAGTGAGTTACACTTCTTTTATTTTTTTCTTCTTTTCTGAGTGAGAGGAGAGGAGATAGAGACAGATTCCCACATGCAAACCCCACCAGGACCCACCTGGCAACCCAGTCTGGGGCCAGTGCTCTTTATATTTGGTGCCATGCTTGCAAATAAGCTATTTTTGGCACCAGAGGCAGAGGCTCCACAAGCCATCCTCAACGCCCGCCCGGAGCTGATGTAATCAAGTCATAGCTGGGCAGGGCAGGGCAGGGCAGGGCAGGGCAGGGCAGGGAGAGAGAGAGAGAGAGAGAGAGAGAGAGAGAAGAGAGAGAAGGGAGAGTGGGAGGGGTGGAGAAGCAAATGGTTGCTTTTCCTGTGTGCCCTGACCAGGTAGGTGTACTATGGTGGACCGATTGTCTACTACTGAGCCAACTGGCTAGGGCCTACATTTCTTAAAAATGATGAGAAGAGGATTGGTGGCTAAATATATAAGGGTTTTAGTTGATCAAGAAAGACTAAGAGAATATTGAAAATAGAAATGCAAAGGGAGAAACCCAATTTCAAAATAGTAAAAACCTAGAAGATAAAACCTATATCAATTAATGCTGAGCAGAGGTTAACATATTTTAATTGTTCTCATAGAGCAGAAAGTACTCCTGAAAGATACTGAGACAGTATAATCAATTCCACAATGTTTGTTTATTTTAAGAGAATGCATTTTTATAGCAAATGATTTTTTCCTGAGTTTGTAATAAGTAGCATTATAAGAAAGCATATAGTCCTGGCCGGTTGGCTCAGTGGTAGAGCATCAGCCCTGCGAGTGGAAGTCCCAGGCTCGATTCCTGGCCAGGGCACACAGGAGAAGCTCCCATCTGCTTCTTTACCCTTCTCCCTCTCCTTTCTTTCTCGCTTTCTCTCTCTCTTCCCCTCTCACAGCCAAGGCTCCCTTGGAGCAAAGTTGGCTCGGGCACTGAGGATGGCTCCATGGCCTCTGGCTCCGATTGTTGTGAAGCAACGCCTCAGAGGGGCCAACCATTGCCCCCTGGTGGGCATGCCGGGTGGATCCTGGTCGGGCACATGTGGGAGTCTGTCTGCCTGCCTCCCCTCCCTGCTTCTCAATTTGGAAAGACACACACACACACACACACACACACACACACACATTTCTAGACAGTAAGATGGTAAAAAAAGAAAATATCAAAAATAGTAATAATAGTATCTTTAGCACAAAAGGAGGAAACAGGACAAAAATATTTTCTTGAATGCTCATAAAAAATAATAAGAAAAAAGTCATCTTAGTAAGATAAGGTCATCTTATTTAGCATAGAAGTAATCATCTTCTGAGTTCTAGAAGTAGGGTTAAACTTCTCTATTAGAAGCTTAGTTACATATTAGAAAACCCTCCCATTAATTATAGCTCAACGTTAAGCATGGTCTCATATTAAAGGAATATCAAAAAACACACGAGATGGCAATCCATTACATTCAGATGATCAGGCAGAAACAAAGTAAAGCAAATACTGATTTTATATACCTGTTGAAATTACAAATTTTGTTAGGAATTCAAAAAAGTTATTATTTTTCCCACTTTGTCAAAATAGACTACATTTTCCTTTATAAATATATAAAGATCGAGGTAGAATGAAGTAGAAAATCTGTTTGATTGAAAATGTAGAAGGTATTATTGGTATTCAGAAGGCTAGGTTTCACAACAATTACTTGACAAAGCCTTGACACTAGAAGTACTTATATCTGCTGTCAATCACTCACTCCTTGAAATGTCAAGTACACATCCTTTCAGGGACAACTTCAATCAACACTACCACTCAAAACAGAGTACCCAGTGTCACTGTCTCAGAAATGAGAGGAAAAATAAAATGTGTTAGGTGGCAGGGAAAGACAGGCATTCTTGTTTACAGGAGACCAAATTCAAATGGAAAGTGGATAAATATCATGGAGCAAGCTTGAAGGCTGAATTCAGCCAGTTTATGTGGATTTCTTTTTCTGGGAAAAATCTCCTACCATACATCCTACAAAAGAAAATTTGAACAACATATCATATCGCCTGACAGGGTCATCCTGTAATAAACCTTGGCTCTCTGGAAAATAAGGTTAATTTGTGGAGGGAGAGCAGCTTAGATACGGTTCTAAGACACGAAAAGAATCTAAAGCGATAGTATGTATTATTCCACTGTTCTCTCATTCATACTTCTCTATTTTGTTTTTAACTTTGTTCTCCCTATTACCCCTTTCTCTTCCTTTTTCTCATTCTCTTGCGAAAGCAGAGTGAAAAAACATGGGGCCTAAAGTCCAACAGCCTTCAGTTCAAATTATTACTGACCAATTATACAACTCTGGGCAAGTTACTTAACTTTTCTAAACCTCATCTCATACATGTACAATATAAAACATGTAGAATAATCTACACTTTACAGAGTTTCTGTAAAGACTGAATGACGAGCCCTGGCCGGTTGGCTCAGCGGTAGAGCGTCGGCCTAGCGTGCGGAGGACCCGGGTTCGATTCCCGGCCAGGGCACATAGGAGAAGCGCCCATTTGCTTCTCCACCCCTCCGCCGCGCCTTCCTCTCTGTCTCTCTCTTCCCCTCCCGCAGCCAAGGTTCCATTGGAGCAAAGATGGCCCGGGCGCTGGGGATGGCTCTGTGGCCTCTGCCCCAGACGCTAGAGTGGCTCTGGTCGCAACATGGCGACACCCAGGAGGGTCGCAACATGGCGACGCCCAGGATGGGCAGAGCATCGCCTCCTGGTGGGCAAAGCGTCGCCCCCTGGTGGGCGTGCCAGGTGGATCCCAGTCGGGCGCATGCGGGAGTCTGTCTGACTGTCTCTCCCTGTTTCCAGCTTCAGAAAAAAAAAAAAATGCAAAAAAAAAAAAAAAAAAGACTGAATGACGATATTTGTATGTAAAACACTTATCACTGATTGGCACAAGGAAGTATTCACTGTATACCCATTTCCCTCCTCTATTCTGATTCTGTAGATGCTGACTTGAAAATAGTGCCCATGGGCTTTCTTGGCCTCACTGAGAGAACTAAGGGGAACCATGCTGAAGCTGTCTTCGAGACACCAGAGGAGAGGGAGTCAAGAATACCGGGAATTGCCTGACCAGGCGGTGGCGCAGTGGATAGAGCGTCGGAGTGGGATGCGGAAGGACCCAGGTTCGAGACCCAGGCTCATCTGGCTTGAGCAAAAAGCTTACCAGCTTGGACCCAAGGTCACTGGCTCAAGCAAGGGGTTACTCGGTCTGCTGAAGGCCCGTGGTCATGGCACGTGTGAGAGAGCAGTCAATGAACAACTAAGGTGTCGCAACAAAAAACTGATGATTGATGCTTCTCATCTCTCTCCCTTCCTGTCTGTCTGTCCCTGTCTATCCCTCTATCTGAGTCTCTCTCTGTCCCTGTAATAATTAATTAATTAATTAATTAAAAAAAAAAAAAAGAATACCGGGAATCCAGGTAGGCTGTGAGAACATTTACTTCACAACCCACCGATTCCTAGTCTTATTGTAACTGGTAGAATCCTTCCACTGGTGTTTATCAGCTGCAACAGAGGATTATCCATGTTTGTAGCCTACTTAAATTACCTTAAAAAAATACACTTTGGAGGCATTGCACAAGCTTAGGCCCCAGCAGACTTTATAAAAAGTGGCAGATGAAGAGCAAAATTATCAAAAACATTTTTCTACTCTGGCCACAGGCAGTTTTCATTACTATGACCTGATGAGCCATAAAAGTTGGAGAAACTGGACACATTCTTAAAGGAAAAAAAAAATACCCTTTTAATTTTTAAAAATGTAAGGGAAAATATAAACAATGCTTTGGGCTAGCACTTATTTTAAATGCCTTTCACTAAAATAATTTTTGTCATATTTTCAATTACCCAATAGGTTACCTCTGTATTTGAAACTGGATTATTATTATTTTTTTCTATGACTTCATTCACTGCATAGGCTTCCCACTCCAGTAGAATTGAAAAAGCGAGTGGCCTTGTGTGGCTGCCCCATACAAGAGGAAGGTGAGATTTATGAGATTTATGAGGTCCAGAAAAGACATGCCTCTCTATCGAAGGAGTCAGATCCCTATTTTAGCCAAGTTCAACAGATAATTGAGTATATAGAACTCATATGTTTTTTCATTTTCAATTGGCATCCTTGCCTTTTCTCGCCCTTTATTATACGTGTTATTAAACTTTAGAGCCAAGAACTGCCAAAAGCCACAAAGAATTCATTCCCCTCTGAGATTAAAAGAGGAAATGAAACATTTTTATTTTCATCTAAAATAGTGATTTAAGCACTCAAATTTCATACCAAACTAATCTACATAAACATGTAGATTAGAAGCTACTTAACAGCAATACCATCAGAAAAGAAAGTTCTCATCTCCCTGGGCAGTTCACACTAATAATTAGAAAGAAAAAAGGAGAGTTGTGAATTACAATAAACTAAAACTAAATAAGTGTCTATGTTGGATTAAAGGATTTGAGTTGTCAGCCTGATGTATAATGAATGTGAAAATCAGCCATTTAATTAAATGGTACATGGTATAATCGCTTTGTTCTGCATTAAACTGCTTAGCTTATCATATCAGAGTGCCTTTAGTTTAGCAATTGTTTACTATTACACCACCCCATGACGTCTCTGAGACACTGTTTAACCTACATTATTCCAAATTTGAAATTAGTTGATATATTTTATCAATTTATTGGTGAATACAGAAAATAGAAAAACTGCTTTTAATCACAAAGGGAATAAATCCTAGAAGTAGTGGGTGAAGAAAATTAAAACCCAAGAACATAAAAAGACTGTAAAAATCTTTAAGAATAAAAATTTCTTATAAACTGTTTCATTTTAATAATGTAAACTTTAAAAGTACTATTGTCTAATATATAGGCGTATAATTATAAAATGTCCGAAAACCAGTCTGCTTTTTGAAAAACATGGAAATTTCACCGGTCAACAAGAGTACTAGGGTCCTGGCAAACAGGACCAGAACAGGTCAGAATACCTGTAAGCCTAAAGGATGTCATGTGACTATGTATTTACAGTGGGTTGGAGAAAAGAAGAGAGCGCAAAAATGGTAAGAAGTTAAGGAAGGTTCCGGCTGTCAATAGGGATTGAAGGAAAGAAAAGAAAACAGCCTGAGGATAGAAGAAGAGTAAGGCTTGACTGACTAGAGATGAAATCACCCGAATTTCTTAAGGTTGAAACCATATACTCACTGCTATAGCAATCCTTCCAAGGACATGTTCTGGAATTTTTCTATATACATCCAAAGATCCCCCTGCAGAGAGAAACATCTTGTGTTACTGCAAATGAAACTAAAACAGTGCGCTGATACTCTCCTCTATGCACTCATTGCGAGAATTTTTTTTCTCATCTTATATCATGCATTAAATGTCTGGAGTAAAACTGGTTTTTGTCCAATTTTATTTATAACATAATCACACTTCCAGAGGAAGCATAACTGGATACTTCTTTTTTATTTCCAAGGGTCTAAGCACATACACAGTAATACTGAAAATACCTAGTCAAGGGCAGGCTGAGTTTAAATACATGTACAAAATTGAAGATCAACAGGACAATCACATTGTCTGCTGTTTCCCAGTTTTCTCAAATGTAAACCAGGATCCTATCTTAAAATTCTCACATTAATCAAACAAAAGTTGGTGACTATAAGGTCAAAATACACATAAAAACAAAGTACTAATGTTACCATTCAAATTGGGTGCCAAGATAATAAATCTATTCCACAAAGACTATCTTAGTTCAAAATGTTTTTTTGTTTTTTTTTTTAATTTTCTTTTGATAACACTTTGAAAATCACTTTATGGGATAAATGAGAAAACTCAATCTCTTAGGTCATAACATTTTCACTAAAATGGTATTCACCGACACCCTTCACCTTTATCAGTTCAACAGCCAAAACCACTAGACTGTGAACGTAATACAGGCAAGTGTCATGCTGTTTGCCTGTTTGTTTTTAATTTTCATCAACTTAAAAGATAGCACAACTAGCAAATGCTAGATAGTCAATAAATATCCCTTAGATGGATGGGTGGATGAATGAATGAGTGAATGAATAAAGAAATAAATATCACCATGAATTTCACTAGATAGGTATAGCTGCTCTCAAAGCAGGTTCAGAAGAGACAGCAAACCATCACTAAAATAGCTGCGTAACTTTTCTAGGTAACTATTTTAAAGAAATCAATACTCACTTGAGAGTATAAATTTGGTATGCTTGTTAATTTCAGGAAGCTATACAAAGACCCTTCTACTTTATTCGTATTAAAAAGAGGGTTACAGAGGAGCTGTTTTAACAATGTGGGATAGCCTACCTGTGAGCAAGTGGAGGGGTACAGTTCTTCAGCTCTACGACAGAATTACCCAGGATATTTGAGAAGTAATTTGTTTCTATTAGAGGCTAAAACTTCATATTTAACCACTTTATTATCAGATGGTTTAAAAATATACTTCACAAGGGATTAATTAGCATGAGATATGTTCTTTTGAAAAGCAATTAAGTCTATCTTGTAAGAAGAAAATTTTTATATGTCAAAGTTTTCTAAAGCTGAACATCAGAGAAAAAAATTAAATACTTTTTCCTATAAAAAAATATAAGTAAAGCTACTAGTTTTATATTTATCCTGATTAAAGCAGGAAGAGGGTCACTTCTTTAGGTAACCTTGCCTTGTAGTTTCCAGATTCTGACAAGAAGTTGGGAAATGACGGTGTGAATAAAACTTAAGCTTTGGGGGGGGAAGAAGAGGGAGGGGAATGGGGGAGGGGAGGGGCACAAAGAAAACCAGTTAGAAGGTGAAGAAAGACAATTAGACTTTGGGTGATGGGAATGCAGCATAAGCAAATGGCAAAATAACCTAGAGCTGTTTTCTCTGAACATATGTACCCTAATTTATCAATGTCACCCTATTAAAATAAAAAAAATAAAAAATAAAAAATTTAAGCTTTGGCTCCAGGTACTCCTGGGAAAATAAGGAAAAGATGTACTTCTGCAATGAGTTGAACCATCTTTATTTACTCAAATAGCATTTCTATTATAGATACAATAAAAGTGAAAGTATGATAGAAAAAATATTTTATGTCCTCTTTGATCTTTTCAATGAACTGGTACAGTGGTACGTTGAGATACGAGCAGACCAACATACGAATTTTTTAAGATACGAGCTGTGACTCAGTCCATATTTTTGTTTGAGATCCGAGCAAAATTCTGAGATAGAAGTTGTGATTCAGGAAGCTGTCGCTAGTTGGCACGTTGGCGCACAGGTCCTGTATCAGCAGCACAACACCAGCATCTCATTTTTTCTCACGTGTTACCTGCAGAATCAAGTAGAATCTCGTGTGCTATACTCATTCTTGCATCACTTTTGCATTTTTTACTAACTTTTTGTGTGTGTGCTATCATGGGGTCGAAGAAAGTGAGTGTAAAGGACAGTGGTGAGAAGAAGAAGAGAATGGCCCTGGCTGGTTGGCTCAGCGGTAGAGCGTCGGCCTGGCGTGCGGGGGACCCGGGTTCGATTCCCGGCCAGGGCACATAGGGGAAGCGCCCATTTGCTTCTCCACCCCCACCCCCTCCTTCCTCTCTGTCTCTCTCTTCCCCTCCCGCAGCCAAGGCTCCATTGGAGCAAGGATGGCCCCGGGCGCTGGGGATGGCTCCCTGGCCTCTGCCCCAGGCACTAGAGTGGCTCTGGTTGTGACAGAGCGACGCCCCGGAGGGGCAGAGCATCGCCCCCTGGTGGGCAGAGCATCACCCCTGGTGGGAGTGCCGGGTGGATCCCGGTCGGGCGCATGTGGGAGTCTGTCTGACTGTCTCTCCCCGTTTACAGCTTCAGAAAAAAAAAAAAAAAAAAAAAGAAGAGAATGATGTAGACAGAAGTAAAGTAAGAAATAATAGAAAAACGTGAGTGTGGTGTACAAGTGATTGAACTGGCAAGGCTGTACGACCACAATACATTTACAATTTGTACCACCCTTAAACAAAAGGATGCCATCAAAAGCGCAAATCCAGCAAAAGGAACTACAATTCTGTCCCAATTAAGGACAGATATCCATGAAGAAATGGAGAAGCTTCTGCTGGTGTGGGTGAAAGAGAAAGAGCTGGCAGGAGATAGTGACGGAGACTGTAATATGTGAAAAGGCACGTATTATTTACTGCGACTTTAAGAAGAAAGAACCATCAACCTCAAAAGAGGCAGCAGAAGATATGTTTAAGGCAAGTCATGGCTGATTTGAAAATTTCAAGAAGAAATCTGGCATCCACTCGGTGGTGAGGCATGGTGAAGCTGTGAGGGCTGACATTAAGGCAGCTGAGGAGTACATTGCACGTTTTGCTGAGCTTATCGCAAAGGGAGGTTACATCCCCCAACAAGTGTTCAACTGTGACGAAACAGGATTGTTTTGGAAAAAAATGCCCTGGAGGACTTTCATCACCACAGAGGAGAAGAAGCTGCCAGGCCATAAACCCATGAAGGACCATCTGACCCTTGCATTGTGTGCAAATGCTAGCAGTGACTGTACAATAAAGCCACTGCTAGTGTATCATTCCAAAAATCCTCGAGCCTTTAAGACTCACAGATTCTTTTTTTATTATTATTATTTATTCACTTTAGAAAGGAGAGAGAGAGAGAGAAGGGGGGGGAGGAGCAGGAAGCATCAACTCCCATATGTGCCTTGACCAGGCAAGCCCAGGGTTTCGAACTGGCGACCTCAGCATTTCCAGGTCGATGCTTTATCCACTGCACCACCATAGGTAAGGCAAGACTCACAGATTCTTAAAGAAAAACTAGGTTATGTGGCGCGCCAATGCTAGGGCATGGGTTACGCCGCAGTTTTTTATTGAATGGGTAAATCTCGTCTTTGGTCCTGCAGTGAAGAAATATCTTCAAGAAAATATACTCCCGATGAAAGCATTACTAATCCTTGAAAATGCTCCAGCCTACCCACCTGGTCTTGAAGATGACATTCTCAATGAGTTCAAATTCGTGAAAGTCCTCTACCTCCCACCCAACATGACTTCAATTTTGCAATCTATGCATCAGCAGGTCATTTCCAACTTTAAAAAGCTTTACACAAAGCACTTACTCTGCCGCTGCTTTGAGGTGACTGAGAATACAAATCTAACCCTTCAAAAGTTTTGGAAAGATTACTACAACATTGTGATATGTTTACGCATTATTGACTTGGCATGGCAAGAGGTTACAAGAAGAACCTTGAACTTGGCATGAAAAAAATTATGGCCTGACGCTGCAGACAGGGACTTCAAAGGATTCGAACCAGAGACCGCAACTGAGGTAGAAATGTTGGTGGAGATTGTGTCCCTTGGAAAGTCGATGGGTCTGGAGGTAGATAGGGGTGACATAAACGAGCTCGTCGAGGAACATGAGGAGGAACTCTCAACTGAGAAGTTGAGGGAGCTACAGATGATGCAACATACGAAGCTTCTGCAAGAGATTAGTAGTGAGGAGGAGGTAGAGTCAGAGGAAGTGATTTCTACAAGTGAAATTAAAGACATGCTGGCAATGTGGGAGAAGCTTTCAAGTTTCACTGAAAAGAAACACCCAGAAAAAGTTTCAACTAGTCCTGCTTCAGCACTTTTTAATGACACTTGTTTGTCACATTTCCATAACATTTTAAAAGGCAGACAAAAGCAAACCTCTTTGGATAGATTTTTATTCAAAAGTTCTGCAAGTGAAAGTGCTGAAAGTGCAGCCAAAAAGGCAAAAACAGGTGATTATTAAATGAAAATATGTAATGTTAAGCTTAGGTTAAGTTTAAAGTTAAGAAAGTGCATTTTTTTACAATTAAGTTTTTGTGGTTTCATTCTAAGTAAAGAAAGTGCAGTTTTAGTTTTGTTTAAAGTAAAGAAAATGCAGTTTTAGTTTACATTTAGTGCTAAGAAAGTGCAGTTTTAGTTTTGTTTAAAATAGAGAAAAATGCAGCTTTAGTTTTACATTTAGTGTTAAAAAAGTGCAGTTTTAGTTTCTGTGTCTACAGTACCTGCATCCCTTCCTCCCTCCCTCCCTCCCTCCTCCTCTGCCATTCACCTCCATTAGCCGCATTCGTCTGACTCCAAGGTAAGAATACAGTACTAAATAACACTTTTTTCTTTTATTTCATATATTTTGTTATGCATTGGTAAAGTATGCATGTGTTTTTCTTAATTAAAAACGTCTTTTTTTCATATTTTAGGATGGTTTGGGGATGTTTTACAGGGCTGGAACAGATTAAATCTATTTCAGTCATTTTAAATGAGAGACATTTGTTTGATGTATGAGTTGACTGACTTATGAGCTCGGTTTCAGAACGAATTAAAACTCGTATCTCAAGGTACCACTGTAGTTGCAAGGACAAACAATCTCAAGAAGATCAAGCTTCACGTGTTGGTATTTGGAATACTGATAAATGCAGTTTACTGCATCAATCTCTTGTGAACAGCAAGTAGGACGTGCAAATTCACTCACAAAAGAGAAAATGTATTTCTACATGGAGTATAAATCAGGGCTTAATCAGCTGAATGGACAGTATTCAACAAGCTAAACCAAAAAGCCAAAGATTAGGTTACTACCATTATAGTAGAGCAAGCCAAAGAGTACCCTATCTTGAGATGGTTCACTGGGTTCTGTAAATATCCATTTACTTTCAGTTATATCCCGTTCTCCTTAGCCATCCATATTGGTCCATTTACAAAGCTCGCTCTGTGTCAATACATATTCATCCTGTCCTTGACATACTACTAGAGATAACTGTCAGAGGCTTAAAAAAAAAAGCTGTGGGAGATCCACTCAAAATCAAGAGTTTCCATTAAGTCTAATGAGTTCTCTATGTGCAGTTAAATAAATAATTCTTAGGCTAGAAATGGCAGATGGTTTTCAGTTTAATTTTTCCTCAGTTTTACTATAATTTCTATCCTACAGGCCTATTACCAAAAGGATAATTTTAGACTAATCAAATCATCAGATATTAGTGCCAGAGGGACATGAAAGATCAGTGCAATGACTTTATTTAACAAGTGGGAGAAACTGAGTCCCAGAGAAGTGAGTCTTCTAGCCACGAGCATAAGTGAGTAAAAGGCAGAGCTCAGAACAGATCTGAGCCTTTGAACTCTCAGAACTGCAAAGGTCTAAAAGGTTTCCCTATAACATCATGTAGTTTTAGAATCACATATAAACTTTTTACAGTTTAAAATGTCTTGCTACAATGTGGTCTTATTATGACACAAACTCAGATAGTTTAATCATACACTGCTCACAAAAATTAGGGGATATTTTATCGCTTCATGTTCATTTTGAAATATCCCCTAACATAGTTGAGATGCTGGTATTCTTATGCATGGAGAAACTCACCTGTGTGTGGTACGGTTGGTTTGAACTGTTTGCTCATGATTCTAAGGTCACTGGTTTGCTACCTGTGACCTGTCCTTTCCCAGTGTCCCCTGGCCTCAGATCATCCCTAGCCCATCATTTCATTATATGCCACTATCCACCATGGGAACTAGGAGGAAGAGTGCTAACAGATTAGCAAAAACCCAATCTCACCTGCCAGACAACTACATTTTTCTGTTGATGAATTAGGGTGATTATCTTCATGTAACTAGGCCAAAAAAACTCATGGGGTAAGGTTGGTGCTAATCCTAATACAAGGCCTAAAATAGAAAGCAGTATCTTGCATGATGAACAAGAAGCCACATTACTATAATACCTATCCCAACGTCTTCCCTAAAATGACCATAATTATTATTAATACTAACAAAACTGAAATCTGGACTCATAAACAAAAATTTCAGAAGATGCTCTCTTAGTCTCTGTTAATTGAAAAAGTAAAAAGACCTTTTTTCTTTGCAATACAAGTTTTTAGAAAAACAAGTTATTTCCATGATGGTAATCCAATACATATACATATATTCTGAGATGCACATGGGTGTTTGTTAGTGGATTTAGTTTTTACTTAATGAGAAGGCATGTCACACCACTCCCCTGGAAGACACTACTTGCAATTCTGTCCTTATTCCACCTGACTTGGTGCTTGTCTAGTACAAAAAGCCTTCTCCTTAGGGGTATTTGTTGAAAACAATGAGAAGCAATTGATTAATTTTGTAACTGACTGAGGTAGTAAATAACAGTTACGGTCAACAGCAAGTTAAAGAAAAACATTAAAAGGAAAAGCTAGGAAATGAGATACCCACAGAGGCTTTGAAAAGCTCTGGTATATACTTAGGACTCTAAGACATGCACAGGCATAACACTGTTCAAAGGTGGAGACGAAATGAAGCCATAGATAAGCAACGTTATTGTACAATATTGAAAGGAAGTTGGTACTAATGAAATGTGTTGTTACAAGTTAAGAAGCTAACTCTATTTAATGTAAAATAAGGTAGTAATGGAAGATTAGTGGAACATAAAAGACATCAGGCTTACAGAAAACACTCTAATTTGAATTAAATACTCTAATTAAGTAAGAGATTGCCAGAATGAATTTTTAAAATGATCCTAATATGTATATATACTGCCCATAAGAAATGCACTTTAGATTCAAAGATCCAAATAGGTTGAAGGTCAACAATGAAAAAGATATAATAAGCAAACAGTAATCAATAGGCAGCAAGAATGAATATATAACTAATATCAAACAAGATAAACTTTTTTTTTTTTTTTTTTTTACAGGGACAGAGAGAGAGATAAACAGGCACAGATAGACAGGAAGGGAGAGAGATGAGAAGCATCAATCATTAGTTTTTTGTTGCAACACTTTAGTTGTTCATTGATTGCTTTCTCATATGTGCCTTGACCATGGGCCTTCAGCAGATCGAGTGACCCCTTGCTGAAGCCAGCGACCTTGGGTCCAAGTTGGTTAGCTTTTTGCTCAAACCAGATGAGCCCGCGCTCAAGCTGGTGACCTCAGGGTCTCAAACCTGGGTCCTCCTCCACATCCCAGTCTGACGCTTTATCCATTGCACCACCGCCTGGTCAGGCCAAGATAAACTTTTAAATAAATATATTGACCAGAAACAGAAAACACATTTTATTATAATAAAAAGTCAATTTTCATTAAGAAGATATAACAATTATAAGCATTTATGCACCTAATAACAGAACACAAAAATACATAAAGCATTAACTGACAGAACCTGCTACTGGCCATGAACTGACACTCACTACTGAAGCTGATCTCTTTCTTTCTCACATGTGAGTAAAGCACTGTTTAATCCAATGCTTAGACTTCTCCTGATGATAGGCAACAGATGCCACCTAAGCAAAAAACTCCTCACAAAATTAGACCCAGGACCACCTGGCTTCACTGGTGAATTATATCAAATGTTTAAAGAAGAATTAACATCAATCTTCACAAACTCTTTCAAAAAAATAAATGAGGGAATACTTTCCAACTCATTCTCTGAAGACAGTATTATTTTGATACCAAAACCAGACAATGACATTATAAGAAAAGAAAAATGCAGACCAATATCTCTTAACAATATACAAACGTAAATATCTTCAATGATATACCAGCAAGCTGAATCTAGAAACATACAAAAAGTATTATACGTACGTACATCATGACCAAGTAAAATTATTCCAGAAATGCAAGATCAGTTCAACATTTAAAAAACAATTATATAATACACCATAATTATGGTACAGAAGACAAAAATACCCCCCACATGTTCATTTCAATAGACACAGAAAAAGCATTTGACAAAATCCATCACTCTTTTATAATTAAAAATACTCAACAAAGTTGAAAGAGAAGGGGACTTCCTCAACCTGATAAAGACTGCTACCAAAAACCCCACATCATTCTTTTTTTTTTTTTTTTTTTTTTCTTTTCATTTTTCTGAAGCTGGAAACAGGGAGAGACAGTCAGACAGACTCCCACATGCGCCGACCGGGATCCACCCGGCACGCCCACCAGGGGCGAAGCTCTGCCCACCAGGGGGCGATGCTCTGCCCATCCTGGGCGTCGCCATGTTGCGACCAGAGCCACTCTAGCGCCTGGGGCAGAGGCCACAGAGCCATCCCCAGCGCCCGGGCCATCTTTGCTCCAATGGAGCCTTGGCTGCGGGAGGGGACGAGAGAGACAGAGAGGAAAGCGCGGCAGAGGGGTGGAGAAGCAAATGGGCGCTTCTCCTGTGTGCCCTGGCCGGGAATCGAACCCGGGTCCTCCGCACGCTAGGCCGACGCTCTACCGCTGAGCCAACCGGCCAGGGCCCCACATCATTCTTAATGGTGAAAGACTGAATGTTTTCCCTCTAAGATCAGGAGTGTCCTCAACACTTCTATTATTCAACATTGTACTGAAGGTTCAAGCTTGGATAATTTTTTTTGAAAGGCATCTAGCTTGGAAAGGAAGAAATAAAACTACCTCTATTTACATGATCTTTTACATAGAAAATCCTAAAGAATCCTGAAAAAGCTATTAGAGTTAAAAACAAGTTTATAAAGGTAGGAGGATACAAGATCAATATACAAGAAACATTTCTATTTCTATACACTAGCAATGAACCATTCAAAAATGAAATTAAAAGAGTTCAATTTATAAAAGCATCAAAAATAAAATATTTAGAAATAAATTTAACAAAAGAATCACAAAACTTGAACACTCAATTTCAAATTTTACTAGAAAGGTACAATAATCTAGAGCAGCAATTTTCAACCAGTGTGTGGCAGCTGCCCCTTAGAATGTCAAATAAAAAAATTACAACAGCCAATACAACAATAGCTGTCTGGTGCGAATAAATCAAAATTATACCTATTTTTTTGTTAGACTGGCAAAAATTTTTTTTGGTGTGCTGCAGATATTTAGTAATTAGTTTATGAGATGAAAAGGGTTGGAAATTGCTAATCCAGAATAATTAAGTAAAAGTAAGCAAGTATAGGGCAGTTCCTCAAAAAGTTAAACACAGAGTTATCATATGACCCAGCAATTCTCTTCCCAGATACATACTTGAGAGAACTGAACACACATGTTCATACAAACACTTGTACATAAATGTACATAGCAGCATTATTCAAAATGGCCAAAAAAGTAGGAACATTTACTTGCCCATTAACTAATAAAGCAAACAAAATTTCAGCCATGCTTAGCTGATTTTATTGTGCGAACATCTGAGAGTGCACTTACATAAACCTATATGGTATAGCCTACCACACCCCTAGGCTATATGGTATAGTCTATTGCTCCTAGGCTACAAACCTATATGGCACGCTATTGTACTGAATACTGTAAGCAACTGTAACACAATGAAAACTGTTTGTGTATCTAAACACAGAAAAGGTACAGTAAAAATACAGTCTAAAAGATAAAAAATAGCACACCTGTACAGGGCATTTACTATGACTAGAGCTTGCAGAACTGGAAGTTGCTCTGGGTGAAAGGGTGAGTGTGAAGGCTAGGACATTACTGTGCACTACTGCAGACTTAATAAACACAACACCTCCTTCCTTCTGAGAGGGCCAAAAATAGAACATCAAAGCTGTCAATGCTGCTCCATGTACAGAGCTGTGGACTAGATTGACTGGAAACACCATGCAGACTGACTGGTAAGGCACAGATCACCATAATAGCAATCTGTAGGGAGGAAGTGAAAGAGATCTTAGTAGCAATGAGAAATCAAGGAGAGATAAAGGAACACAGGGGATTGTTATGGCAATGTGGTTTTGCCTATTGCATGTTTGAGCAGTGGTCAGATTAAGGAACATTATGGTATTCATTAAAATAGAGGGTGTAGAATTGAGGACTCAATTTTGTTTTCTTTTGTTTTTGACTGCAGAAATTTGTTTTTGGTTCCACTGATCCTATCTGGTGCAAAAGGCTCTCTCTGGCATTGAATTGATAGAAGATAAAAGACTTATTTGAGCATTATATCATTACAACCTGAAAATATTTCCACAGTCAAGGGACAGCTTGCACTACCACAGCAAGCTTTTATTACAGTGGCAGTGGCACTTAAGACTTGTTAAGGTAGTTCCTGTGGACCTGTGTTCCTGTACAGCAGGGGTCAGGAACCTATGGCTCGCGAGCCAGATGTGGCTCTTTTGATGGCTGCATCTGGCTATAAATCTTTAATAATAAAAAAATAACGTTAAAAATATAATACATTCTCATGTATTACATTCCATTCATTTCCTACCACTCATGTTCATGGTTGAGGGTGGCTGGAGCCAATCACAGCTGTCCTCTAGGACAACATCAAATTTTTATTGGATAATGCATAACATACACAGGTTGTTGTATGGCTCTCACGGAATTACATTTTAAAATATGTGGCATTCATGGCTCTCTCAGCCAAAAAGTTTCCTGAACCCTGATGTACAGGATCTTAAGTTTTCAACAAAGAATTTATAGCAAAAGGCACTGAAGACCATCAAGCTTGATCTGGGAGAGTTGTAGCACCCTCTGACCACGTAGGGATGGGGAAGAGGCTCCTTTGTGCTGAAAGAGGTCAGGCTGACTGATTGGGATATAATCTGGGCACTCAAAACTGAGGTGCTGTGCGAGGGAACCTATTGCCAAGCCCTAAAGATACTGCTCCTGCCAGAAAAAAAAAAATTCCTCTCAGCCACATATCATTCCATTTCTTAAAGGAAGTTTAGCTCCATTATAATCTTATGAGACCATTATCATTTTTGTGGTCCAACATTGACTAAAATGTTGTTATGTGGCACATGACTGGACTCACATATGATACAACATGAATGAACCTTGAGAATATTATGGTAAGTCAGAGTTTTCAACCTTTTTCATCTCATGGCATTCATAAACTACTAAAATTCTGTGGCACACCAAAATATATATATTTTTTGCTGATCTGACAAAAATAATAATAATTACCTACCCTTTTTGCTCCAAAGTGACTTTTAAAAAAATCAGGTGCCTATATTGTATATAAGGACTTCTGGTACCAATGAATAACCAATCAGACACAATCTTATTATGTGACATGACCAGTAAGATGCAGCTTTATTATATGACCTATGTATTTATGGTTCAAGACAGGACATTCACACCAGATGGCTATTGTTGTGTTGGCTGTTGTCATTTTTTATTTGACAATATAAGAGAAAAGAGGTCACTGCCCCTGACTAAATAGTCAGATATTATGTGTTTTAAAAATTCTTACAGCATTCTGGTTGAAAATCGCTGTGCTAACTGAGAGATACCAGACAGAAAGGACACATATTATATAAACCCATTTGTGTGGAAATGTCCAAAATAGGAAAATCCATAGAGACAAAAAATATACTACTGGTTGCCAGGTACTAGAGGGAAGTGGCGATAGGAAGTGACGGCTAATTGGTAGGCAGTATGGTTCTGAGCATGATAAAAATGTTTGCAATTGCCAGACCAGGCGGTGGCGCAGTGGATAGAGCATTGGACTGGGATGCTGAAGACCCAGGTTCGAGACCCCAAGGTCACCAGCTTGAGCGTGGGGCTCATCTGGTTTGAGCAAAAGCTCACCAGCTTGGACCCAAGGTCGTTGGCTCCAGCAAGGGGTTACTCGGTCTGCTGAAGGCCCGCGGTCAGGGCACATATGAGAAAGCAATCAATGAACAACTAAGGTGTAGCAATGCGCAACGAAAAATTAATGATTGATGCTTCTCATCTCTCTGTTCCTGCCTGTCTGTCCCTGTCTATCCCTCTCTCTTACTGTCTCTGTAAAAATACATAAATAAATAAATAAATATGTTTGCAATTAATGATAATGGTTGCAAGACCTTGTGAATATACTAAAAGCAATGAATTTCTACAGATTAAAAGGGTGAATTTTATGGTATTTAGACATACCATCTCAAAGAAACTTTTTAATGTAACTGAAAAATTGAGGACTTCAAAAAAGAATGATGGAAAGTCATAAGATAACATGTGCTGGCTCTATGAATCCACTTGTTCTAGTCAATCTCCTTGAATAGTAATTGTCACACTACTCATTATGGTTGTAAGAGTTCTAATTCTTAGCATCCACTATAACTAATTCAGAGCACATTATACTCATTATATTATCAAGGTATCAATGTTGGCTCATTAAGAAGTCTTGTAGGGCATGAACTAGTTGTTTCAGTAATGTACTGAGAATTCCCAAAATGAACTAAGTATATTTTAAAATGCTGAATTTGAATGGGCCAGACACTGCAAATTTGAATATGTAAAATTTAAGTAATTCTTTGATTTTAAATGGGTATACAATAACAATGATGACATAATTTCACTGATAGGGTACCAAGAAATCTGAATTTGCCATAATATTCAGATCAAGAAAAGTTACCAAACTGAAAATGAATGAAAAAATAAAGAAAGAGAGAAAGGGCTAGAGTCAAAAGAACACTAAACACATCTTGGTTAAACAGCTATGGTGAAAAACAATTTCTTGGCCCTGGCCGGTAGGCTCAGCAGTAGAATGTTGGCCTGGTGTGTGGAAGTCCCAGGTTCAATTCCCGGTCAGAGCACACAGGAGAAGCGACCACCTGCTTCTCCGCCCTCCCTCCCCCACAGCTATGCCTCAGTTGGAGCAAGGTGGCCCCTGGCGTGGAGGATGGCACCAAGGCCTCGCCTCAGGCATTAAAATAGCTTTGTTGCTAAACAAGCAATGGCCCCAGATGGGCAGAACATCACCTAAAAAGGGGCTTGCCAGGTGGATCCTGGTCAGGGCGCATGCGGGAGTCTGTCTCACTGCCTCTCCAGCCTCTCGCTTAATTAAAAAAAAGAATTTCTTATCTTGCAACTAACCATTTTGTTTCTAGAAGACATGGGACATTGGGTTAATAGGTTTCTTTAAACGTAAATGTTTTGGCTACTGAAACATTAAAAGAACAGAACATCTGTTTTACAAGTAAAGACAGATTGTATGGAAGAATCAAATATCAAACCACTGATTAGACTAGCATTTAATTTGTTCTATTTAAGTTTTCAATAAAAGTCAATGAAATTACATTCTTGAAATTATAGGTCAGCTATAAATATTTAACACCAAAAAAACCCTAACACTAAGATGCTTTAGAATATAAAGAAGGTAAGTATTAGTACATTTTAATTATTTTTCATCCTACTTCACATTTATATCAAAATCAGGTTACAAAGCACTCCCTCACAAAAATCATGTTTAAAGTATTATAAAAGGGAAAACTCACCATCCATGAATTCTGTACATATTGAAATCCTGTTTTCTACAAAAAATGCACCATAAAACCCTATGATATATGATGAATCACACTGTAACGAAAATAAGACAAAAGTAGTTTAAAACCTGCAAGCCAATACCATAGGCATGCTTTATAAGAAAAAATGACCAAGAAAAAAATTTACCTTATAAAGAATTTCCAATTCAGACATAATTTGCTTTTGAAGTTCCAGTGTAATATCTAGTAGTATGACCTAAATAGTGAAAGGAACACATCGACAGATTTATTCACCTTTAAATTAAATACAGCTTCAGTCACTAGGAAATATAAAAACTAAAAAAAATATGGTGTTTCCTTTATTCATTTCTCCTTTCTCCTCGCCACCATTATAACCCCCAGTAATATAAACTGTATCCACATCTTGTCTAAGCCTTTGTATTGGGGGAGGTGGTATACAAGTGATTGATGGGACCAAGGAAAAAGCCAGGTCTCAAAGGTCAGTATTAATGGCTTTAAAAGTCAGTTAAGTTATAACACCCTTAATTTATACACCCTATTTTGGCCACATTGGTTATTTTCAGAAGAGAAAGATAGGAGTGACCCTGAAACCATTAAAAAAAATTGCCTTGTAATTCAGACACTAGGCGATACACAGAAAAGGAAGATGAGTAAAAATGACATTTAAAGTAGGGTATTTAGTTATAAGAGAAATAAGGAGTTTTACAAATACATCATCTATTTATTCTTCCAGCTGCATAATGTTTCTTTGCTAATAAAGTTATAAAATGTTGGAGCCTGAAGGAACCTCGGAAATTATTTCATCGAATGCCCTTCTCTTAGAGGAGAAAGCCCAGGCTCTGAGGAGTCACATGACCTGGCAATGGCAGGCCCCTTGCCTGACTCTGAGGACAATATGGACAGATGTTTCTGGTTTTCTTTAAAATACCAACAACCACTGAGTCAGGTTCATAATGCAAAAATTCAAAATACTTTATTAACTTCCCTAGAATAAATACTAGTTTATTTCAAACACCAGTTTTTTAAGAAAAAGACCATCAACTTGTTCAAATTTTACTTAGCACTTCAGTAAAGCCAACTCAAGGGAAACTGTTTCTAACTTAAAAAAGACAGTGATGAGAATAAAATAGTTGGAAGACAATTTTAAGATTTGTAGCAGAGTTTCTGACTCTAGACATTTCTAGATAAAAATTGAACATCCAGGATTACCATGATAGTGTAGTTATACACCATCCAACATTGAACTACATTTTGTATTACAACTGCAGAATATATATATAATCATACTGGAGGAAAAATCCATAAATTATGAATTGCAGACTGCTGATAGAGCAATGAAAGAAAAGGATAATTCTGAAACACATTTTATAGTAATGACATCCATTTGGGGGGGGGGGAGGAAGAGAAAAAAAAGCATAGCTTGTTTCTATGAAGAGTTTGCTTTAGGGTTATTTATAAAAGCTCTCACTAAACTAGACTGTAAGTGTAATACAAAACTGCCAAGAAACATTTCTCCAGATCAATAGTCATTTTGCCAACAATATTCACTTATGTTTTTGTTCCTGTGTAAAACTTAGCAACAAAATAAATCCATCTAAGGCTGTTTCAAGTCTATGCCATATAATAGTAGAACTATTCACACCAGTGTGTCGAGTACAGGGAATCTTTCATCCTAAAAAACTCTGCTAAACAGAATGAAATCATTTCCCTTAAAGCAGTGGTTCTCAACCCTGGCCTCATATTATAATTACCTTTATTTAAAGCTATTAACATAGCCTGACCAGGCGGTGGCAAAGTGGATCGAGTGTCAGACTGGGATGCAGGGGACCCAAGTTTGAAACCCCTAGGTTGCCAGCTTGAGCATGGGATCATAGATATGACCCCATGGTTGCTGGCTTGAGCCCAAAGGTCGCTGGCTTGAGACCAAGGTCACTGGCTTGAGCAAGGGGCCACTCACTCTGCTGGAGTCGTCCCTCCCCCGCCTCCCGTCAAGGCACATATGAGAAAGCAATCAATGAACAACTAAGGTGCCACAACAAAGAATTGATGCTTCTCATCTCTCTCCCTTCCTGTCTATCTGTCTCAATCTGTCCCTCCCTCTCTCTCTGTCTCTGTCACAAAAAAATAATAAAGATATTAACATAAATATATATGGCCACTTTAAATAAATCCTGATGCACAGGTATAATGGAATAGGAATTTCTAAGGTTGGACGCACCTCTTAGCATCTCTTAAAAACTTGTCAGGTGATTTCTAACACACAATAAGAACCACTTATTTAAGGTTTCAAAAATACACATACTCAGTGCTTAGTATGACTACTAAACTATATTGCATCTCTAGGCCCCTGATCTAGAAATGACATGATTCCACATGGCCAGCCAACACATTAGTATTAACTCCAAATGACTGAATGTAAACATACCATTCCCTTGATCAAAAACCTTAATTGGGTTTGCATGGCCTAGTATAAAGTTAAAATTCTAGCATGATATTCAAGGACTTCTACAATTTAGTTTCAACTTGTTATTCTAGCTCCTCCCACTATTCCCCAACACGAACTCAACCCTCAAGTGAAACCAGATGATTTTTACTGATCCCCACAGTCCTGAGATTTCCCCCACTTCCAGTCTTTGATCTATCTGTTCCATCTACTTGAGGTGTACTTCCTCTCTCCACTTCACAGTCATTGATCATAAAATCTTTTTTATCTTTTAGACCCAGCTTGAATGCTGCCTGCACCTCTAGGAAGTCAGCTCCAAAGCCCTCCATCAAAATTTATCTTTAGCTTTGGGCCTTTATTTTTCTCCTTTTCATGTTTGTCTTTACCATTCATGCCTCATCTTCTAAAAATAGAAGCCTAAAGAGCAGAGTGGTTGGAAGCCCCTCTAGGGCAAGGGGTGAGTTTTGTGCATCTTCTTCTAGCCTCTCCCTGCATAGGTTCTTACAGTATGGGCCATTCGGTGAGGTGGGATTTAATTTAAATGATTTTTACAACCATAATTCTCTAAGTAAGATTCTATTTCTGAATAGGAAGTAAATCGATTGCTTAATTTCTACAACTGAATTTAAAACCAAAGATATAAATACCAAACTAAATAAAATTGTCACACTAATGTGAAATGTATGTAGCAAGTAATACTGTATTTGTGAGGCCAATCTACTGCACTCTAATGGGTCTTGATCATCCTTGGTATTTGTTGTAGCCCAGAACAGTAGAGATTCCATAATGGTAGAAAAGTGAATAAAGTGATTTCTGGGAACTTGAGAAGGAAAGTAAAACTCACCTTAAAATAACTACTGAAATGCTCTTTTATTTTCTGGAAGAAATGGCACTCTAGGTGGAAGGTTAATTCTCCTTCCCTAGGGCATTCCTGTGAGTGAGCTTTAAAACTGCTAAAATTAAACAAGTCCAATTCCTTCTTTGAGGGTAATGGGGAAAAGCAAGGAAATACTAATTTTCTTTTTGAAGTACAAGAAAAGAATGGACTTCTTGAGTTTTCACTATTATCATTACTATTTTTCTCCTCAGGAAGAGCTAAATTTTTCAAACTCGAGAGACTGCACATGAAGCATGCTGTGGAGAAAGGGTTAAGTGAGAAGCTGGAATACCTGCCCGCGCTCCGCAGCTCTGCGCTGCACCTCCAGGACAAACAGGATGAGTTGTCACGTTAAATATAAGCAGTCAAGTGACTGAATTATAATTTACTCTGTGCTCAATTTAAATTAGTGTGAGGCTATTAAAATATACAGTATAAATACGGCAATTCATCACAACCTGTCATGGATGACTTCATTTATTTGCTGGAGTGGCACACGCTCCACTAAAGGGAAGGAGAGCAAAATCACAGGTCAAATTAAGCCGCTATTCTGTTTTAATTTGCTTATTTAATCTGTGGCAACGTAATTGTCTTTTACAGTATGTACAACTCAGAAAGGAAATTTGGGAGGATTACAGTCAGTATACAAATGATTAATCAAATGGTCCATTTAAATGCTAGTTTAAAAGCAGCAGAAACCCAAAACATTCAAAGAATGATAATCAGCACATGCTATATACAATGCTAAGAAATTTCCTGTTAGAGGGATTTTTCCCAATTAGAAAATACGTAATACCGGGAAATCTATTAAGCTCTACTCTTTGAAAGGTTTTATAGACTATATTAATGGTATAAACAGGGTCTATTTGCAGGGTGGCTAACAGTATTTTTATTTGTTTTCTGCTCTACTTGTTCACAATTGTCTTGCTCACCTAACTACTCCTCATCTAAAAAAACCCAAAAAAACTACTTAGAGACACATTTCATGAGTTACAAAACACAATCACATCAAATACTTATCTTTAAAATATCATTAATATCATTTTCAAAATGCTTTCTTTGAGGCAGACATTTTTCTAAATTCAGTAATATAAAATAAAAATTCAAGGTATTTCTACTGTCCCCAAAATTTAACTTACTTTTAAATAGATGTAAAGTGTATTTTCCCATCTTTAAAGTCTGAAAAGGGAAACATTACAACATAGGTGGGGTTTTTTTGTAAATAAAAATTTTAAAGTATAAAATTTTTAAATATTTTGAGTAGGAATTATAACAGATTTTTCAAGGACTCTCATCTAATCACTCCCACAGATATTCAAAGTGTGGTCCCACTGACCGCTTGACTTGGGAAATGAGATTTCTCCCACTCTCTGCAAGCATCAGAGCCCCTCAGGTGATTCTGTTCAGACAAGGCTGTGATTTGCTGCTCTTCACAGTCCCTCTGTGACACCAGGCAGCCCTGTTTCACAGCTGAGGTCACCGAGAGGTTCAAGTGACATGCTTGAAGTCACACAAAAGTCAGAAAAGGGTCAGGAAAAGATCAAATGTGCGTCTAACTCTTAACCTTTCATTTCACCCTATAATATTAAAAAAAAAAAAAGTTAAGGAATACTATGGCTGAGAGCAATGGTCCATACAAAGAACATCATGGGATATTTTGTATGTGAGCTGAACCTGCTTTCAAGATGTTACTTCAAAAGAATGAGTAAACTGAAAGAAACAAATGAAAGAACAAAATGTATTTATTTCGGTTAGTCATTCAACAAATTACACTGAACATCTAATCATTGCCTACAGCACTCCACACTAGCCCTCCATGCAGTGTTTTCCATGAATCAGCAAGTAAAATAAGACAGGACCTGTTCTCCACTTACAAGGAGGCTTCAATATGATAGGGGAATATACATGTATACTAATAGCAAACTACAAGGTAGTATATAATAACACCTATAAGAAACAGAGAATCATCGATGTGACATAATTTGTCTAAGTTCAGCAGAGTGGCTTTGGAGCTGACCCTTGAAGGGTGTTAAGGATTTTGATAGGTGGAGACACAGGTGAAGGCATCTTATTAGAGAGAAATACATGAGTCAGTGCTGAAATGAAAGCACCTGCGTTCAGATAAGGCAACAAATTCAACTTAAAAGCAGCAGAAGGTTCAGTCACATAGAAAATGCTATAAAAGTAGGCTGATGACATATTGTGGAAGATTCTGAGTTCCACCCCATAAAGTTTTCAGTTTACTGGGAAATGTGGGGCCTTTGATGACCTTTGAGTGGGAAAGAGACGTTACCAGAACTACGCTTCAGGAAGCCAAATCCTTGGGTAGTGAGTGACAATTACAGTACAGAGGTCAAGAGCATGGACTTGGGGCAAGACTTGCCTGGGTTCAAATCCTGGTTCTATTGCTTATTAGTTGTGGGACCTTGGGCAAGCTATGTAATTTCTCTGTGCCTCAACTTCTGCATCTATAAAATGGGAGTCAATAATGGTAACAATGGCCAACAGTTGTTGTGAGGTGAGTATTTAATGAGGAAAATGTATGTAAAGTGATTCTATTTCTAAGAGAACAGATTAAAGGCTTGTCAACATGTCTGACAACAAACAAAAACCAGCATCTGGATTAGTGTAGTGACAAGAAAGGAAGAGATACTAAAAACAAAAACAGAAGCAGAAAAATCAACAGGCTTCCAGATATGTGACATTAGCCAATACATGACAGTGATCCTTGAGAGATGGAAAAATAAGAGACGAGTCCTATGATCGTCCAGGTGACTGACTAGGGAGTTTCCAGGCCCCAGGGCAGGAAGGAGAGCCCAGGAAGAGCTCAGCCACCTCCCTAAGCTGGGGAGACAGAACTGGGATCTAAGGAGACCAAGGCGCTGGAGGCCACTGTGAGAACAGAACACCAAAGGGAGAGAGCTCCAGAGGTCTGGAGAGGGCGCCCCGGAGTCTTCAGCTGAGTAATGATCAGGACATGATGTCGGGAAATACCTGAGGCCAGGGAAAGAAAGGACCAGAGGGGACAGTGTCCACACTTCACTCTAGACAGAGAAATTTGTGTTTGCACCAGTCGCGGTGAAACACCTTGTAATTGGTGGGGCACTGGATAGAGTATTCAAAAGACTACTGCCTCAGCTGGGTGAGGAAAATTAGTTCTAAACCAACACTGGGTGGGTCCCATCAATAAAGCTTAGAAGCAAGTCTTGAAGGGATCAAACTGTTCAAAGTCACTAAACAGCATTTCAGAATAAAGTTGAAGAATGTTTATAGACATGCAAATATATCTAACACCTATGCCACATGACTGGTAATCAATAAAAAAACTATAAGGTATTAAAAAAATACACACAAGAAAACACAACCTAAAATGAGAAGAAAAAGCCATCAATCAAAACTGACCCTAGTAGGATATGTGTCCACCATGGGGAAGAAGCGGGAAGTGCTTGGCAGAAACGAGAGCCCAGCTCAGGGGCCCTCGTCCCTGGTAAAGCGTAAACGAGATGACTGAGCAGGAGATGCCCGTGCATCAGCCTGTGTTCTCTACTCTGACAGGTCCGGCAGTGATGATGAGTGGACACTTAAGAGCTTTAAAAAGAAGAATGAAAAAGCCAGAAAGAAGGAAAGGCCTATGAAGAGGAAGCATATCAACAAAACGGCTTAATTGATTTGAGTAGTTCCCCTGAAGAAGGTGAAATAACAGATTCTAACAGCAGTAATTCCTATGTCAGTTCAGAATCAGACTCTTCCTCAGCACACCAAGTCTGTAAAGATTTTGGAGAAGGGGAGGTTAGTGCCCATTTAGTACCAGTGACAGAAAAGTAGAGAGAATCAGACCATCCAGCCAAACAGAGAACAGGGAGATACTGCAGAGAACACTGACCTCAGATGGGCCGCAGACAGTGGTGTCTCCCAGGAGGACAGCTGTGTGTCTGCTCTGGCGCCTCCTGCCTCCCCCGGACCCACACCAGAACACTCAGAGCTCCAGAAATGAAGCCTCTCCCTAAGATTCCACTGCTCTACGATAGAGATTTCTGTGAACTCCTGGGCACCGGCTGTAGCTTGCATTTATAGAATAGTAACGTTAAGCTGTTTTCACTGGTTTTTGTATACTTTTATATTTTAAACATTATTTTTTATAAATGAAAAGTATGATCTAAATATGAAAAAAAACCCTGAAATGATACACTTGATGAAATTAATAGATAAGACCATTAAATTCAGTTATCATAACTATATTTCATATATTCAAGAAAGTAAAAGAAAGACTAAGCATATTAACTAGAGACATGGAAGTTGTAAAAAGACCCACGTAAACTTCTAAGGATAAAAAGTACATTGTCTGAAGGAAAAAATACACTGAACAAAATGAGCAGCATATCAGATAATGCAGATGAAAAAATGAAACTAGAGTATTTGATAACAGATACTATCCAAATATGAAACATTAGAGAGAAAAAAAAACTAACACTAACACCAGCATCATTTTGCTATGGGACAACTTCAAGAGACCCAATATATACGCAATCTGTCCCTCTCTCTGTCTCTCTCCCGCTACAAAAAAAACTTTTCAAAAAATTGTATTTATTGGGTGATACTGGTAAATACCATATTTTTCCATGTATAAGATGCATCCTTTTCCGAAAAATTTGGGGTCTAAAAACTGGGTGTGTCTTATACAGTGGTTGTAGATTTTTTTACTTGCATTTCCTGTTTTTTAGCATTTGTCATTTTTCCAATTTGGGGCCCCAAAATTAAGGTGTGTCTTATACCTGGGAGCATCTTATAGATGAGGAAATGTTTCAGGTGTACACCACCCCAAGTCAAGTCTCCTTCCATTATCCTTTATCCCCCTTTACAAAATACTGAAAGAAAAGAGCAATCAGCCTAGAATTCTCTATCTGATGAAAACACCTTAAAAAATGAAAGTCAAATATATACCCTGCAAACATGCAAAGCAGAAAGGATTCATCGCCAGAAGACTCATGCACTACAAGAAATGTATAAGAGCTCCTTCTCAGTAATGGGGAAGCCAACAATGGTGGACCAGCACTGGGTTTGTTGCAAAACCTACATGACCCTATGGATTCTTCAAGAAATCCCACTTTGACCAAGAGCTGAAGCTGATGAACAAGTATGGGCTCTGGACAAAATGGAAAGTCTGGAGGGTCAAATTTACCCTGGCCAAGATCTGCAAGGCTGCTCAACAGCTGCTGACTAACGCTGGATGAGAAAGACACAAGGCGTCTGTTTGAAGGTGATGCCCTGCTGTGGTGCCTCATCTACATGGGGTGCTGGATGAGGTCAAGATGAAGCTGGATTACATCCTGGGCATGAAGATGGAGGATTTCTCGGAGAGGTGCCTACAGACCCAGGTCTTCAAGCTAGGTTTGGCCAAGCCCATCCACCACGCTGTGTGCTGATCTGCCAGCACCATGTTAAGGTCCCCAGGCAGGTGGTGAACATGCTGCCTTTCACTGTCTGCCTGGACTCCCAGAAGTACTGGATTTCTCCCTCCTGTCCCCATATCAGGGTGGCCAATGCCAAGAAGGGCCAGGGTGGGGCTGGAGATGGAAACGACAAGGAAAACTAGACATTCCATCAGTCCAGTCAAATCATAAAAGAGACCAACACTTAAAAAAGAAGAAGAAATGTAAGAGAAGGAAGGCCTTTAGAGGAAAACGACACCAGATGGAAATCTGGATCTATATAAAATAATGAAGAGCACTAAATCTGGTAAAAATGTGAGTTAATATAAATACTTTCTTACCATTTCAATATCTTTGACAAGTAACTCTAATGCAAGAATGAATAGTAACAATGTATTTTGGGGTTTATAACATATGAGTATATAAAATGTATGATTACAAAGGCCAGATGAGGGAAATAAAAGTATACTATGTACACTATGTAAGGTTCTCATATTTTAGATAAAGTGGTACAATATTACCTGATACTATATATATATATATATACTATAATAAGTTAAAGATTTATACTATGAACTCTAAAGCAACTACTAAAAAAAGTGACAAAACAAATAGAAAACAAAGAGCAAGATGATAGATTTGAATCTATCCATATAAATAATCACATGAAATGTAAATGATCTAAATACCCCATATAAAAGAGATTATCAAAATCGATTAAGATACAAGACCCAAATACATGCTGCCTACAAGAAATCCATCTCAAACATAAACAGTAAAAGCATATCATGCTAAAACTAGTCAAAATTGGAATAGCTACATGTTAACATCAGACAATTTAGCAAAGAATAATAATAGCAGGGATAAAGATGGTCACTTCTTAACGAGAAAAGGGCCAATTCATCATGAGGACATAACAATTCTAGGTATATCTAACAGATATATCTTCAAAAAACATTAAGTAAAAACAGAACTGCCAAAAAAATCTATAATTATCACTGGAGATTTCAACAACCCTTTTTCTTTTTAAAAATTTTCTTAAGTGAATAGCAGGATGCAGAGAGACAGACAGGCATGTGCCCTGACCAGGATCCTCCTGGCAAGCCCCCTACAGGGCGATGTTCTGCCCATCAGGAGCTGTTGCTCTGTTGCTCGGCAACCAAGCTATTTTAGTGCCTCAGATAAGGCCCTGGAGCTATACTCAGTGCCCCGGGGCCAACTTGCTCCTCAGCGCCCCGGGCCAACTTGCTCCAACTGAGCCATGGCTGCAGGAGGAGAAGAGAGAGCTAGAGAGAGAGAAGCGGGGGGTAGAGAAGCAGATAGGTACTTCTCCTGTGTGCCCTGACCGGAATTAAACCCGGGACATCCATATGCCAGGCTGACGCTCTACCACTGAGCCAACCGGCGAGGGCCAACACCCCCCTTTCAATAATTGATAGACAAGTAGATAAAACTCAGTAAAGATACAGAAATTTCAAACAACACTATCAGCCAACTTCATCTGATTAACATTTATACAATATTCTATACAACAGACTATTCTTTTCATGTGCACAGAAAACACCAAGATAATTTATATTTTTCATATAAAAAATCTCAATAGATATAAAATGATTCCAATTATATAAAGTATATTCTTTGGCTAAGACTGATTTAAATTAGAAATCAATCTGCAATTAGAAATATATCTGGAAAATCTCTCCATATTTGCAAACTAACCATTGCCAAGATTTAATAAAAAATTGCCAGTTTTGAAGTAATGGCCCATTTGTTTTTCCTAGATCATGACTATTATATAAGTAAGATGTTTTTGCCTTTGATGCCAAAAATGCTCAGGGATAAGCAAAAAAAAGTTTAAACACAATTATATCTACTCTTAAATAATTCATTCACTGAACTCAGTTTGAGCATCTAGTATTTATTTTATAAAATTTAGGGATACAAAGTGAATATAATACATTCCTTCCTCTAAAGCTTGGTTTTATTGTCAGGTCTAATGAACTGTGTATCTATAAACCCCTACTGTTTTCATTTATTGAAAGTCTCTAACACCTCTTTTAAAATGTGTCTTCTTTACAACTGCTTTTAATCCTTTCCAGAAACAACTGTAAGCCCCTTGCCATACTCAACTAGTCATGCACAAGAATTTTAATATTAGCCTAGGTTAAACATAATTCAAAATGTATGAAATTATGAATAGTTATACTACACATGCAAGGCCAAATAATAAGTTTTTTGGTTGATTTATAGCAGTTTTCCCTCTCTTGGAGTGAATTATGTACTTAAAGTTGACTGTCTTTAGATATATCATTGGCAATCATCTAAGGGTTTTGACATTAAATAGTACTGGAGTTGGTGGATATCCTCTGAGTGCAGAGGGAGATCAGGAGGTGTGGAAAAGACAAGCCAATACCGTGGTGGTACACAGACCTATCCCCGGTGAACGGAGGAAGACCGCGATGGGGACTGGCCCTACAGCACCAACCCTGTGAAATCTGTGGGTCTCAGCTTCCTCCTCTATAAAATGCTGGGCTTCAACAGATAATCTCTAAGATTTCCTTGAGTTCTGTAATTCTTTGAACCTAGCTTGGTTGGAATATCAAAAAAAATATTCCGATAATTCTGTTGTATCTCCTCACCAAAAGCTATCTGAGTTATTAAAACTAGTCTTGATAATGTCACATAACACATTCCAGGTGCTGAACTAGGTGTGATGTGGAAAAAGAACTCTGGACTACAAAGCCATCAGAAGACCTGAGTCTTAGCTTTGGCTTAACCTTACTAAAAGGTATAACTAACTGCAATTTAATTGTTCAGATTCCCAGTTTCCTAGATAAGGTAAAAGATGCAGAAATGCAAGTGCTAGAGGGAGAGAGTGAATTCTCAACGGGGATAGCTAAGAAAGCATCGTGGAGGAGATGAACCATGAAAGGATACACGGAAACCAGAAAGAGGAGCTATGGTAATACTTGTATGAGGCTTCACAGTGAGGCAGAGGACATGCACTTTAGAGTCAGATGGATTTTGTTTTAAATCCTGTCCCTGGCTCCTGCAACTGTGTAACCTTGGATACTTCATTTTTCTCAAATCTAAAACACATAGGCTTACTTTGTAGTTTCAAGGATTAAAGATAATAGTTGCACCTAGCATAATATCAGGCATATAGTAGTCACACAAAAAATAAAAGCTTTCATTACTAAGGGTCCAGAGATGGGAGACACAGCATGAGAAAAGGTAACAGACAGGTAAAGCAGAGGATGTGGCTGTGAAGGCAGGAGGGGCCGATTCGCAGAGGACTGACCAGTTTGTGAGGAGGGTGAAGAACAAAGCAGGCCTAACCAGTTTGTTAACTATAAACCCAGGGTTTGAAGTGGGGTTCTGTGGAACTTAAGGTAGCTTAGGGGTCCTGGCCAGTTTGCTCAGTGGTAGAGCGCTGGCCTGGCATGTGGATGTCCTGGGTTTGATTCCTAGTTAGGGCACACAGAAGAGCCCATCTGCTTCTCTACCGCTACTCCTCTTGCCTCTCTCTCTTCCCCTCCTGCAGCCATGGCTCCACTGGAGCAAAGTTGGCCCAGGTGCTGAGGACGGCTCCATGGCTTCCACTTCTGGAGTTCGGCTGCTGAGCAACGGAGCAACACCCCAGATGGGCAGAGCACTGCCCCCTAGTGGGCTTGCTGGGTGGATCCCAGTCAGGGTGCATGCAGGAGTCTCTCTCCTGCCTTCCCTTCTCTCACTAAGTTAAAAAAAAAAGAAGGTAGCTTAGGGTTCAGTCAGAGGTACAATTCAAGTGAGCCCATTGTGGAAATCTCAAATAAAGTAATGGGGCCCTGGCCAGATAACTCAATTGGTTAGAGCATCATCCCAAAGCACAGAGGTTACTGGTTTGATCCCTGGTCAAAGCACACAGAGGAACAAATTGATGTTCCTCTCTCTCTCTCTCTCTCATCAATAAAATAAACATTAAAATTTTTTTTAAATAAAGTGATGTGAAGATCAGGCACCAATGCCAGCGGTTAGACCCCAAGAGTCATGGCAAGACAAGGATGAGGTGTGGATTATGAATAGGATGGCAACAAGTGAGGAGTATCTTAGGCAACTGTCTAGAACATCCGTGAGTTATGTGCAGCTGGACTCCTGGTGGGTGTGGTGCTGGGGTATTTCAGAATGCAGTAAAGGGTCAGGCAGCTTAGGCTTTATACTGTACACTACTGGGGAGGCGGGGGATGCCAAGACAGTAACATGGTCAGATCTGTGATTCTGACCAAGGGACAGGAAAACGACTGAAGGTACAACAATGAAGTTATCATACAAAGGCCCGGTAGAGGGTATGTGAGCCTGATACGAGGCCAAGGCAATAAGAATGAGAATGGAAAGTGAGAAAGGGAAAAGTTGCAGGAAAAATTTCTGACAGGATATAGTGACATACAGGATGTCAGAGATAAAGGGAAAAAGGAGTGAATAGCTCCTAAGGTTTTGAGCTGCAAGATGGGAAGACAGTGATGCCACTTAGCAGGGCACAGAAAGAAGTGCAGCCAACAATGGTGAGAAGAATCACAATGCAAAGTGCTCACTCCTGACCACTCCAAGGCATATTTAAAACATCTTCAGGAGCTTGAAAGTCACAACAGCACCATAGCTTCCGCCACCTACCATCCAAACCTAAACCTTTTCATTTCCTTTTTGATACTACCTGTGACTCATGCTAAACATGGGGTAGCGGTGGGCAAGGAAAAGTGGTAAGCATCAAGAATGTCATGAATTTCATGAAGTTTATCCAGCACTTACCTTTACAGCTAGTATTTTTCCACTTGGGACATGATATGCTCTATGGGAAGAAAAAAATAACAAAATGACTTGGGATCACTAGACAAACTACAAATGGTTAAGGACATAAATGTAAACCTGAACACATCTGCAGCAATGGTATATATGATACTTTCAAAGCACACTAGTAACATTAGTAATTTATAATCTATTGAGCTTAATGATGTACAAAACGACTCATTATACATTATCTTAAAATAACCCCTTGAGGTATGCTGGCATTATTATCCACAGAGAAGTTAAGTAGTTTACACAAAGTCAGTAACTGGCAGAACCAGACCTCAAACCCAGGTCTTCTGGATTTCGATGCCTTACGCCATACTGTGAGTGTGACTTTATGTGCAGGTCTCCAATAGCTCTCTGCTAAGCACTATAGAGAGCCACACAAAACAGGAGGTTTTCCTTCTGTTTATTTCAATTATACATAAAAATCAACTATATTCGCACATCTTATCAAAATAAACTCAAAACACATGGAATTAGCTAAGGCTTAAGACATAAATTCATAATGAGTCACAGGGTTATAAGACGCAGAGAAGTGGTTCATCTCTTAAAGCTGGCATCTCTCAATATTAAAAAAAACTTCAGGAGAGATACTAGCTCAAATGATCAAATACAGTGAATACGATCTAAGTCAAGGAATATGAACACATTCATTTGTGACAAAGAGAATAAGGTTTGCAGAAATAAATACCATTATCTCATCCAGATCTTTTGTGTTTAAATGAAATGTGGCCTTTCATACACCTACTGAGGACTATACATTCTGACCATTATCCAGAAACAATGTCTGATATAAAAATTGCAAAATGAACCACACGATGTGAACAAGCACTGTTACTGCAAGCCCATAAAAGTATAAAGAATCAAATTATTTTAGAAGAATTGAAGTTTTGCTCCATAGAGGATTCTGCACATCAGCCAAGACAGCCTTTGCTCTTCCTCTCGTCTGGCCAGTGTTAAGACGTGAGTGGGGTTAACGGGGAGGAATGTAATTTAACTTCTTAGAAATCCCCTGTTCTCAACTGCCAAGTTTGCAATAGTTGCTCATTTATTTTATTATTTATTAAAATATCACTGGCATGTAAAAATTACATTGATTACAGGTATATAATATAATGATTTGATATTTGTATACAGAGTGGGGCAAAAGTAGGTTTATAGTTTTCATGTGGAAAATAATACAATAATTAATAAATAATACAAGAATAAAAATCTGTTTTGCATACTCCCAACTGTAAATCTACTTTTGCCTCACCCTGTATTGTATATTGCAAAAGAATGACTCCAATAAGTCTAGTTAATAGTTAACATCACTATACACAGTTACAAAAAAATTGCTCATTTATTAAAACAAAAACAAAACATGCATTCCACTATTATCAAATGAAAACATCATTTTCTGTTGATTTGGCAAAAATATTTGTGTGGTTGCTCTGTCAAATTTTTTAAACAGCTTTATTGAAGTATAATTATATGTGATAAAATTCACTTGTTTTAAGTGTACAATTCAGTGATTTTTAGTAAATTTACAGAACTGTTCAATCATTGACAAGTATTTTTAAAGTGACAGACATGATTTAGTTAAGAACCTACAAGTATTTATACCTTTTCATATATAAAATGTTACAAATTCAGGCAAGACTAGAAAAGAACATATGAAAATGTATGTGCAAATACATATATATGAATGTTAGAAGAAATTCCTTCTGCTTTTCCTAGTTGAGTGGACAAAAGTTGAGCCAATTTTGTATGATAAACAACCTTTATTTTATCAATTAATTATAGAGAAATTATATTTTATTTAAAGGAAAAGATGATAAAAACTGGCAATTGTTCATTTTAGTAGAATTTTTTAATCTGTAAAAGTACCTATAGACTTTCTCTAAATATCAACCTCCCTAGTATATGTAAATACTATTAAATTTATAAAAAATTATTTTAAATTATTTATACTTTATAAGTAGAACTCACATATTATAAAGGGCTTGCTATCTGTGTTAATATCAAACTTTTACAACGTGAAACTACATTTCAGGTTATGATTTGATTTAATATTTATCTGAATTCATGTAATAAATTGATATATAAAGACATACACTGTATTCTCCTTAGTACTTGACAGAGAAGTTGTTGGACTAAGCCCATCTGATATGTGATTTGAAGAAATTTAATAACTTTATCCCATGTAAATATAGATAGTATGTAAAAATTTAATGATATATTATGTTTTCTCTTGTATACCGCAGATTCTTACTTCAACTTTTTTTGTTGTTGTTTTAGGAAGAGAGAACAAGAAAAGGAGACAGGGAGAGAGATAAGAAGCATTAGCTCACAGTTGCATCACTTCAGTTGTTCACTGATTGCCTCTCATACATGCTTGACAGGGGGAAGAGGGGATACAGTCAAGACAGTGACCCCTTGCTCAAGCCAGCAACCCTAGGCTTCAAGCCAGTGACCATGGGATCATGTCGATGAACCCATGCTCAAGCTGGTGACCCAGCGCTTATGCTGGCAACCTCAGGGTTTTGAACCTGGGACCTCAGTGTCCCAAGTTGATACCCACTGTGCCACCACCAGTCAGGCCCAACTTCAAATTTTACAAGTACTATATATTAGAATCACTAACTGAAGACTCAAATATGAAGACTAATAGTTGAGTGCGTACACAAGGATTCAAAAGTTGTAAAAAGAACAGTGTTGTTACTTTGGACAACAAGCAACACCTGGACTTTTCAGACCAACAGCAGCAATAAGAAAACAATTAGCAGTCTAATATATATACCACACTGAACAGTTTGGCAACTTAATTAGCTTGTCAAGAAATCCGATCTCTTTTCTAAAAGAAAGGTCTCCTATTTCCAAGAGAAATAAAAAGGGTGGCTTGATGATTTAATTATGATGCACGCTAATTCATCCGTGGAAGTTTGGGTTCGATTTCAAGCAGTAAAGATACTGTGTGGTTTGGTTTACAGTGCAATGACAGTACGATGCAACATTTAATCATCAAGGAGAAGTGGATGACAAAGGCGATGCCAGGCATGAGTGGAGTGTGCCCCTTAACTTTGCAAATGGCATTCCACCTGGAGAAAAGGAATTTGTTTACTTTCAACGGATACTGCATCTCAATTGTCTTGACCTTCTTCAACACATTAACTGTAAAGTGATTAATGAAGTTTGAATGGAGAGTCTGGTTACACCAAAAGACAACTATACACCTCTGCATTCTTTTAATTAACAGCTAACACTTCAAATTAGTTTGTTGTTGCCACAGTCATTACCTGTTCCAATGAGTGCATGGAGAAAGCATTTTATGAGATATTTTTAGTGCTTAGTCTTGAGTGTTCCATTTTGTTTGCGACCAGCACAGGACTTAAGGGAGTATTTTCCCAGGCCTTAAAACTAAGCACACAACATATACACTTAGGATGGCAAAAGCCAGTACTTTGGTATACATTTTTTGAGTATTTAAAATAACAAAGAGCCCAGAAAAATAGAAGAACACTTACTATCTATACTTTATTTCTTTTTTCATTTAGAATAGGTTCTGGCTGACTGATAAAAAAAATTAGTTATCAACCTTTAATTCTGGAAGCATACAAGATCAGAAAATTTACTGAGTTAGTATGAAATATAGAAAATTGTCTACTCTAATCCCTTCCTTTTAAACAGTGGAAACACCCAAAACCCAGGTTAAAAAAAACTTGGCCAAACTCACACAGTAGTCAATGGCAAAGCCAAGACTGGAACTGTGGCAGAATATATATACATATTTTAGCAGCTAAAGGAAATATGTAGAAATGTTCAAGTTTTATTCACTGTGTTCTAAAACAGGGAAATAATTCAAAATTTACAAAGGTGCTGACCTCTTTCAATCAGGCTGAGGACCATCACCGCTGAGTCTCCATGAAGCATTCTGCAATCACCGCCAATCTATCTCGGCAGGCAGAGCATTAAGGGCTCGGCTCTGAAGTCACTGTCTGGGTTCTGATCCCAGTCCCGCCCTTTCTTACAATGGGAACCTGGACTGTTAGTAAACCTCACTGTGACTCAGTTGTCTCAGATCTGGCATGGTGACATTGGTCCCTACCTTATAGAGTTGTGAGGATTAAACAAGATAAAAAGGCAAGACACTGAAAACTGGCTAGTATGTTAAGAAACTAAGAAGTTTTCAGGATAGGTAGGTGTTTTAAGAGTAGAACCTGCTAGAATAGAGACTAAAATAGCAAGTTAGCTTTAAAAATGAAGACTGGAAAATGGCTGCAATATATCATTTATTAAGAAAAAGCAGTAGAATTACTTCATGTTGAACCAACTTTGAAGAAAAGCATATACTATGGCTATACCATGATTCAAATTTCAGATATCTTACCATGCTTACTTCTTGCCTGCTACTTTAACTTAGTTATACTACAGACAAATGTGAATGCCACATTCAGGTATTCATCTCAGCAGAAACATCATGGCTGAATGAGAAGCCTATATTTTTCATTCTTCTTGGGTTAAATAAATAGGAAAAATAAAAGCTACCTTAAAAAGAATCCACATAGGCCCTGGCCGGTTGGCTCAGTGGTAGAGCGTCGGCCTGGCGTGTAGAAGTCCCGGGTTCGATTCCCGGCCAGGGCACACAGGAGAAGCGCCCATTTGCTTCTCCACTCCTCCCCTTCTCCTTCCTCTCTGTCTCTCTCTTCCCCTCCCGCAGCCAAGGCTCCATTGGAGCAAAGATGGCCCGGGCGCTGGGGACGGCTCCTTGGCCTCTGCCCCAGGCGCTAGAGTGGCTCTGGTTGTGGCAGAGCGACGCCCCGGAGGGGCAGAGCATCGCCCCCTGGTGGGCGTGCCGGGTGGATCCCAGTCGGGCGCATGCGGGAGTCTGTCTGACTGTCTCTCCCGGTTTCTAGCTTCAGAAAAATACAAAAAAAAAAAAAAAAAAAAAGAATCCACATAACTTCCTTTACCATACAGTTGACCCTTGAATAGCACAGGGGTTGAGGGTACCTACCCACTATACAGTCAAAAATCTATGTACAGTATAACTTTTTACTTCCCCCAAATTTTTTTTAATAAATAAATTTTTATTAATTTTAATGGGGTGACATCAATAAATCAGGGTACATATATTCAAAGAAAACATGTCCAGGTTATCTTGTCATTCAATTATGTTGCATACCCATCACCCAAAGTCAGATTGTCCTCCATCACCTTCTATCTAGTTTTCTTTGTGCCCTGACTTCCCCAAAATTTAACTACCCTCAGTATCCAAGAGAGATTAGGTCCAGAACCCCTACAGACACCAAAATCCATAGATGCTCAAATCCATTGTATGAAAAGGCAAAGAACAATGCATAGAGTTGGCCCTCCACATTGTTGGATTCCCAACTGTCAATCAAATATGGTACAGGTATTTATTGGAAAAATATCTACATATAAGTGGACCCACACAGTTCAAACTTGTGTTGTTCAAGAGTCAGGTCATAGACTATAAAATTTTGAGGACTCTCTTAGTCTTATAGTTCTGTTATTATAGCTTCTAGAACACAATGCAGAATATTGTTTGAATCTGTCTCCCATACTGGGTAGTAAGCACTACCATGTCTTAATCACCTTTACATTCTTTACACTTTGTACAAGTCCTGGCCCATGGTAGGTGCTCTCTATTTAATAAATATTCAACAAATGATTATTACTTCTGATGAAACAGAAACCTATCATGTGGATGGTACTTTACAAAGAAATTCTACATACATTTAATTAATCCTATAATCTTATGAACAAGAGTACTTTTCCCCCCCAGCTTTATTGAGATATAAATGTATTGATATATAACATGAGCAAGAGTTATTGTTGTCATCATCCCTGTTTGGGTATATTTATAACTGCTGAATCAAAAGTCCTTAAAAAGATTTCATGATCTAGATCTTGGTTAACTCACCAATCCCTGCTTTTTCCAACCTTCCTTATTCATAATACTCGCTCTGTTCCACCAAACATGATCCTCCCTCAGGCCCTGTGCACCTACTCCTCAGGTCTGAACCACTCTCACTCCAACATCCACTTAGCTTGCTACATCTCTTACTTCAGGTCCAATTGTTACTTAACTATCCTGTAGAAAATAGCCCATTTTCCTTTTCTTTATTCTTCATACAATTCATCAACACCTAATTGATTATCTGTTTCCCACCACTAGAAAGCAAGCTCTATGAAAACAGGGATTTCTGTTTTTTGTTCACAACTGTATCTCCAGTGTCTTAAATCTATGCTGAGCACATTTCATAAATATTTACTGACTGAATGAATAAATTTACTTAGTTGCTATTGGTTTGCTTTTTATTTTTCTTAAAACAGTTTTAAGATTTTTCTAGGAAACTGTCCATTTTCTGTTTTCAAATTTATTGTTATAAACTTATTCATTGTATCTTTATTTAAAAAATCTCTGCTGTCTAGAAATATGTACCCCCACACACACACACCAGTTTTAGTGAGATATAATTGACACACATCACTATACAAGTTTAACGGTATATAGCATAATGTACACCCTTAAACTTATATGTATATTGTAAAATAATCTAATTACATATGGTAAATTAAATATATTTTAATTATATTATAATTTATTTACATATATTTTAAAAGAACCACTGCTATAAGTTTAGATACAATAAAAAGAGCAAAACAAGAAAAAAATTCACATTGTGATGAGAAATCTTAGACTTTACTCTCTTAACTTTCCTTTATATCAGATCACTATGGTCATCATTGCTGTACATTACATCCCTGTATTCATTTATCTTATAACTGAAAGTTGTACTTTTTGATCATCTCCTAAATTTGTTTTTATGTGTTTTCTCTCTGTTATATGAGTTTAGTTTTTCCTAAAAAACTAAGCTTTTCGTTTTCTTGAATTTTAATTCAATTCATTTTTTTCTTTAGTATTTTTTTCTTACACTTCCATTGAGTTTAACCTCTTCTCTATAGAAAAAAATTTTTCAGGTAGCTGCTGAGCCTGTTAATATCCAATTATTCTTTTCTAATGTACAAAAACCATCTTTTGAGTATGACTTTGGCTGCATCCATGAGTTTTCATATATGGTATTTCTTTATTGTTCAGTTGTAAATATTTTTATTTCCATTATGATGTATTATATGACCTATAAGTTATTTAGATGTGTACATTTTTTTTATTTGGTGAGAGGAGGGTAGGCAGAGACAGACTCCCCCACGTACCCCAACCGGGTTCTCCCCCAGCAAGCCCACTAGGGGGAGTCTGCCCATCTGGGGAGTTGCTAAGCAACAGAGCTCTTAGTGCCTGAGGCAGAGGCCATGGAGCCATCCTCAGTGTCTGGGGCCAACTTGCTCCAATTGAGCTATAGCTACAGGAGGAGAAAAGAGAGAGACGCGAGAGGAGGGGTGGAGAAGCAGATGGGTGCTTCTCCTGTGTGCCCTGACCAGAATCGAACTCGGGGCATCCACATGCCAGGCCAATGCTCTACCCCTGAGCCAGGGCTAGATGTATACGTTTTCATTTCCAAGTGTCTGAGGGGATTAACTTATTATTGATTTCTAAACTAATTGTAGTGTAGCCAGAAAATGTGACCTACATGTTACAGACAAAATTACAAGGAAAATTTGATAAATCCACAGACATAATGGGAGAATATGTCTCTCAGATTAAAATTAATATAGATCTTAACATCACAATAAACAGGCTGGTCACTAATCATATATGAAATTCTTCATCAATCAAACTGAGAGTATCTACTACTTTCAGGTACAGAAAATTAATTTTTTTGGAAACTGATTAGGTACTAGGGCACAAAGCAGGTCTCAATACAGTCTGTAACATATGGGTCACTTTTTCTGGCTATACTATGTCAGGAAAAGCAGTGTTTTTCAAACTGGTCCACAAAACTCTTTTTGTAGACAGGCACAAAAATTCTGGTGCACTGGTGGTTGACAAACACTGAAGTAGAGGAAAAGTAATGAAAAAGAATAAAGGTAAGAATATAGAAAGTGACCAATATTAGGGCTATTATTATTTTTTTATATATTAGGGTGGGGAGGAGGTCAGGGAATGCCTTTCTCATCAGGTTACATGTGAGCAGTAAGAGAGCACAACATTTAGCTATCTGGAAGAGGAGGACTCCAGACAGAGGAAATGGTGAGTTCAAAGACGCTAAAGAGGAAGTGTGTGATTGATGTGTGTGCAAGTGGAATGAACAAGGGTGCTGGTTGTGAGAAGCGAGGTTAGAAAGGTAAAGGGAAGACAGGTTGTGTAGTACCATTTAGGTTCTGGTGAAGACTGTGACTATTGTTCTGAGCGATAGGAGAAGATATCAAGAGAGGAAGGAGAACCTATAGTTATTTTAGTAAGATCATTTTGGCTGTTGGGTGAAGAGAACACACTGCAGGAAAGTAAATAGAAACTGAGAGACTAGTTTGTAGACTACTGTAATAATTGTAGCAAGAGATTAATAGTGGCTTAAATAGGGAGGTAGGAAAAGATTGGTGAGGTGTTCGGCTTCTTAAAATAGTTGTGAGGAAGACCCAACAAGATTTGTGGGTAAATTGGGTGGTCTGAAAAAAAAAGAAGAATAAAGAATGACTGTCAAGTTTCTGCCATGAGCAACTTATAGAACAGTTTCCATTTACTGAGACTGGAAAAACTATAGAAGGAGCAACTTTCAGAGGAAACCAAGAGTTCCATTTTAGATACTTCAAAAATGCCTAAAAGACATCTAACTGGTAAGTAGATGTAAGTTCAGGACAAAAGACAGGGCTTTATCAACAGAAGATGACATGTAAACCCATGAGCTATAAAAGCTCTTAGGACTTAAACACAGACAAGGTCTGAGGACTGGACCCAAGGAACTTCAAATTCAGAAGTCAGAGAGATAAGAAGCCAGCAAAGGAGATGAGAAGGTGCAGACAGTAAGCCAGCAACAGAATCCTGAGAATGGTGTCCCTGAGGCCCTAAATGTTAGTGTTAGACCTCCCATACTACCAAGCGAGTACCTTGCAGTGCGTAGGTATTCAAGAAAACATGTAACTGATTTCAAAAGTAGTACTTGGGGACAAGTGAAATTAAGTATAATATCTGTTCTTTGAAATTTCAAAGATGAGTCTAGTACAATACATACAAGGCTAGAGGTTGTGCTCACCATCTAATTACTAATTAGAATTTTTAAAAAGATACATCACTCCAAAAAATAAACTGAATTTCTCAAAGAATCCTTAAAAATGAGAAAGGAAGGCCTGACCAGGCAGTGGCACAATGGATAGAGCACTGGCCTGGGATGCAGAGGACCCAGGTTCAAAGCCCTGAGGTCACTGGCTTGAGCATGGGCTCATCTAGCTTGAGTATAGGCTCAGCAGCTTGAGTGTGGGGTCGCCAGCTTGAGCGTGGTATTATAGACATGACCATGGTTGCTGGCTTGAGCCCAAAGGTCGATGGCTTAAAGTCCAATGTTGCTGGCTTGAGTCCAAGGTCACTGGCTTGAGCAAGGGGTCACTGGCTCAGCTTGAGTCCTCCCCCCCCCCAGCCAAGGCACATATGAGAAAGCAATCAATGAACAACTAAAGTGCTATGATGAAGAACTGATGTTTCTCATCTCTCTCCCTTCCTGTCTGTCCCTGTCTGTTCCTCTCTCTGTCTCTCTCACTTAAAAAAAAAATGAAAATGGAAAGGAAAGAAAAATTTGAAAACAAAATGTTAAAAAGGTCCTATATTCATACAGGACATAAGGAAGAAACAACCTGTGTTCACAACTCCAACATCTGGACTCCCATACAAGTTTATGTCATGCATAAATCAATTGCATCTGTATTTTACAATGTTTACTGAAAGAATTTATGCTTAGAATTTCAAATCCTAGGAGAACCAAAAAAAAAAAAAAAAAAATGAATCGTCCCAGCTGACTCCTGTTCACAAAATAAATAACCTAGAGCTGATCATATATTTTCTGATAAAGCTTGTAAAATCTCATACAATTAAAGTAGGCATCTAATTTCTATGGTGCTCTTCTGCATGTTAATTTCTAAATTCATTCTAATCAATTATTTTAAATTATGAGAAGAAAGAATTTATAATAGGGAGTATCTGTGCTTCTCTAATGATTGTGAGGGAGAGTATAATTTAAGAATGAAAGGGTTGACCTATGATCCAAATATATTTCATATTTCAGTAGAACTGACAATATGATATATTATAAATGTCAAGTTGTTAGGAAAATAGTCATCAAAATAAATTGGGAAACACCTTTCCCCCTTTTTTTTGTTTCTAGGAGCAAGAATCTCAGGAGCACTTGCATGTATGGTGACTTTTAATTACAATGGCAAAATAATGCTAAAACCACAGTACTGCTGCTGTTCAATGAAGGGAGCAGGGCAATTCTTTCATGGACTACGTGGAATAAGTGCTACTGACTTAACTTCTACTTCTCACATAACATATTTCAGAGAAGGTTGTGAAAAGCAGGACACAATTACTATATGAATTGTTTACAGAGTGATATCAGTTGTTGGAAAATTCTCTAAATGAATGGGAAACCTAAGAAAATAGGCACGAAAATGGTTAAAGCAATAGTTAAGAACTAGTTGGTAATTAGAAAGGAATGGTCTCACTCTAAGTATACAGGAAAGAATGTGATGTTTGTTTATTTTGCTCCCTGGGTCTCTGAGAGGCAGTAAAGAAGGTAAGCAAAGGCTGTTTTAAAATAAATAAAAGTTAAAAATGCATTGTATTATTAGCTCACTTCAGTCATAGGAATGGCTTTCTGGAATGATAAAATCAGTTCTCTCTTTTTCAGGCATAAATGTCACAGCTGGTAGGATTATCCTGGATTCCCTGATTCTCTGCTCATTGAACACCATTCCAGAGGCAGGGCGAAGGACAGGAGAGAGGGGGAAAGAGAAATCTCTCTGAGATCCGATTTGTATGACAAAAAGTTTGACTGAGTAGACAAACATTGTCTAAAATAGGAATTTTGATTGGTTATCCATTTTAATTATCTATGCAACTCTTAATTCTTGTTAGCATAGAAAGTTAAGAGTTGGCCATACTGAAATTTAATTATTAAATCTAGTGCTTAACCAAAAAAAAAAAGGTATCTGTTAAAGCCAATACAATGTAAGTTCACTGATTTCCATACTTAGAGATGCTGTTTTCTTGCTCTTTAGATCACTACATATATTCCAAAAAATCAGAGTTATTCCATAACTCTGATTTTATGTTGTTTAGAATAACCAACAGAAGTCTTTCTCCAATTTAGAAGTTTTTCCATTCCAACACTTTATAGCCTTGGCACAAAAGAAAATTAAAATGAAAAGAAAAGAGATGATGGAAATTAAAGAGCTAAACACACCACTAAGAGATAGATACTCAGCATGAGATGATACATTTTGAGTCTTCTATTTAAAATAAGGAAGCTGAGAGTTGGCTGTATTATATTGTGCCAAAAGATGAGAAGGCTGAACAATATTGAAGCCTACATCAAACAGGTAGTGCCCTTCTTTGCCTTAAAAAGTCAAGTGCATAAATGCATTTGAGTATATATTATACATACATATACAAACAAAACAAAAAATCTTTTGTTACCCTGGAAGATTAATTAACACCCCCCCACACCGGTCATCTTTTAATATAACAATGTTTTCAGTAACCAAACGTAAACTAGCTGTGGGTTAATGAAAAACTTGTTTTATTGCTTGACTGTTTTAGAGATTTGTTCTCTTTGTAGGTTTCTTTGGGACTGGATTTTACTAATACAGTATGTCACATACTAAAATGGCCATCCACAGAAAAAATTCAAATAGTTTCAGGGAAATCAACATTGACAGTTGTTGCCTTCCACAATAAACACATTAGCCAGGCTCTAGCTGTTAAAATAGGAAATTCAAAGTAAACAGCAACTGTAAAAAGAAGCTTTTATGTAGACTGTACTAGTTCAAATAACAGTCTATGCCAACCTTCCTTCTGCCTAAAATCCATTACAGATGCTTGACTACTGATTGCAAAATACTTTGTTGTTAAACAATGCCCCACACACAGGGGCCCCCAACAGTTTAAGTGTCAAACCAAACAAGTTATTAGGGTACAGATAATAACAACTCTCTCAAGATGGTGATCATACACAGGGCTTACAAACCAACGTAACATGATATGGGGAGCTTGGCTGGGTTAGGAAGATTTCCAATCTGAGAAAAGCTACCATAACCCTACACTTTATCATGTCTTCTTCTTTCTATTTACTCGGGTTATAGACCCCTTTTTACTCCCACACCTGCCTCAAAGTTAATGTGGTCATCACTGCCTCCATATTTCTTCCATAAACTGATATGGCTTGGTTCAAGCCTCTAACACTCCCCACATCAACTAGAGTAATGTCTTTTAATATATGGCCTAAATACCTTTGAGATCAAGGAAACTACCATCACAGTGATCTCTTAACAAAGGTTCTAAAAAAAAATGTAATGGGCAAAACAGAGAGGCAAGAGAAATAAAGCTTGATGGTAAGAATAAAAGAAAGAAATGGAGTAGTTAGGCAATACATGTGGGGGAAGTAGGAACACCTTGAGGATTAACTAGCTAGGCAACTTCTCTCCTGAAATGGTTTCATTACAATGTAATCTCTGCTCACAGTTTCTTGGTGGAAAGCTAATAATTAATCCCTTTCCAAAATCAGGTACAAAAATGTCTATTTCAGAAACTTCTTCCTACTAATAATATTCTATTGTGCTTTATAGTTTATAAAAAGTTTTTTTTTATAAAGAGAAGCTACTTGCTTTGCACAAACATTTGTAAGGTAGATATCCTTATTATTCCCACTTTGCAGGTAAGCAAAGGATGGGCTTCGTGAGGTTAACAGGCTTCAAGGTTCTTATCTGATAAGCATTGGGATGGAAAGGAGATACAAGTTCTTTGAAGCCAAATCCAACGCCTGTCCCAATAAGCCTGTGTGAATATAAACTGGCTGCTTCTAGATCCTCTCCGACTCCAGCTGTCTTCAAGGTTCTCTGGATATGGTCAGTGTTGATTTTTAAAAAGCAATAGAGAGAATCGATTGAATGACTCACTTTTCAGAGTTGCATTAACTTTTTCAGGCCACTGGAGTACAATTTACTAAATTACCTCTCCTAGAACACTAAATAGGACCCTAGTGGGTCAAAGAGTAAATGCACCTCTGAAAAGTGAGCCATTTATTCCCTTCTTCCCTGTAGTACCAGATGTAATATGTCCCCTATGACAGAAATATTAACCCATTTCCATTAAAAACTCAAGAAATTGTCCCACACTAGAGAAAATGAGTGTGGGGAAGCTTCCCTGGGGAAAAAACAAAGACAACAATCTCTCTTCTATAACCCAGCCCACAATACTGGCGAAAAGTCAACATGTAATTATGTGAAAATATTTGTTTTTTTAATTTATTAGAGATTGATTTTAATTCAGATCTTCAAACAAAAAAACATAAATTCAAAGCTAATGGTTTTCATGGGGAAGATACACAGGATACTGTGGTGGCTAATTTCGGCCTGTACCAAAGTATTTAAAAAATAAGATCAGGTGTTCGCCTTGTTTATGAAGTAAGATACATATTACAAATAGCTGCTCTTTCACATATCTCATTGTACTACAGGTTAGCCCTTTGCCTGAAAAAAAAAAAAATTCCTTGGCTAGCAAGTAAGTATATTATTACTTCTAATCTCTAGAAGGCCAAAATACTCTGAATACATTTTTGAGTTGCCTTTAGAAATAGCTATTGAATTAACTTTTGCAAGATACCTTAACAAAGCCAAACTAAGTTTTCAGCATTGTTAGTCCTTTACTCTTCTGGAAGATGGCTATACAATGAAAATAAGACAACTTTAATTTAAGAATCATCCAGCCTCTAATTAAACTGCCATAGGCAGCTGGTTGGATAAGTTTTAATCAGTTTCAATCACCTATTGATTGGTATACTGAAGCCTAAAAAATTAAAAGTAAAAGATGATTGGGGAATTGTCCCATCTCAGAACAACAGTAGAGGCCTCTGTAAATAACTCCTCTTTTAACCATCAGCTAAATGAACACTTCAATACTGCAGTACAAAGTCTTCTGCAAAATTACTTTAACTAACAAGCAGAAATTTATCAGCTTCAGCCAAAATCAATGCTGAAATCAATTTGAACACTGGTTGTGTCTAAAGGGGCTCATTGGCAATTTAGGGAAATTACACCATGTAAATGCCTGTGCTTTAATTGAACAGTTTCATCAACTAGGCTGTGATTGCTGTCCATTCATTTATTTACTTTCACTGCAGCTACCATTCTGCAAAGGAATAGCTTTTGTCAGGCTGGAGAGAGGCACTTTATCTTCATTTTGTGCACTTTTGTGCATAACAGACTTCATCAAATGGGCGTATCATGACTAGGGTCAAAACAAACCAGGAAGGACTATTTCTTTTAACATAAAATCTGAACAACACTCAAACTACCATCTCATCTTCTACCATCTAGGAATAGTCATATTTAAACCCCAAAACAGGAAGGAATGTGAGTGACTTCCCTGCGCAGAGCACTGTGCCTCTATGTTGAGGAGCTATGTTTTGGACAACAGATGTAAGGTATTCAGATTCTAAACTCAATTCCATAATTTTTTTGAGCTATCTTCAGTGACTTCCATAAATACATAAACTGTACTAAAATATTCTCTTGAAAAATTAAGCAACATTTTGTTTGTTTTACAGCCTCTGAGATTAGTCAAGAAAAGGCGGTATTTTCCAATCCGTTCAAGAGATTAAGGCTTAAAGATGTCACACATATTTTCCAAGTAAGATTAATGGAAGCACAGAGGAAGTGCGGTCTATGTGGGAGGAGGAAAACTGACTTCCTCTTAAAGACTAGCAGCCAAAACACCATGATTCCAAAGATGATTTCAATACACACAAAAATATACTCACAAAATCACGGGCAATGAAAAAAAACCCAAAATATAATTTCTGGAGAATCATTGGTAAAGTGACATTTTTGACACTGGGTTAAATCAGTTACTTGAAAGATTCCAAGTTCCAGGGAAAGGAGGAAAGACAGAAGACAGCTGCTTGCTTGCTCATGTGGGTCATCCATAAATTACATGTATCCGATGGAAAAAATAAAAAATGCATCTATAGTGTATTTGCTAGAAAATGCCAGCAAAAATTCTTAGGCTTGCAAACAGCTTGCTTTAGTTCTCCTCACAGAATCAAAACGTAGTTATGTACTGGGGAGGGGTTAAGAAATAAGACAGTATTGAGGTTCAGTGGCAATGCCTCACCTACCCAGCTACTTTCTAATGCTGCTGGGGGATTAACCGTGTGCATGTGATGGGGCCCGGTTTGGAAATGGAAATGCAGCCACCATGATCCTGCGCACCTCTGTGTTCTCCGTGTATGTAGGCAGGCAAGGCCTTGAAATATTTTACTTCGATTTCCAGGAAGCAGAGAAACTTCTCATTTGCACTTTCCATCACTTACCCTGTGGTTATACTCTGCTACACTAACGGTCACCTTCAAAATAAGTTAAAAGGGAAAAGAAATAAATGGTGTACAGACACCTAACTTGGTACACGTGTTTTTGGTAAAAATTCATTCTACTTTTTATCCCATGTATCATTTTTCTCTACCACTATAAAATTTCATTAGCTCTACATTTTACTGCTGAGAAATGTAAAACCATATTTTATTCAGTTTTTAGATAACTTTTTAGAAAACTTAACTATGGTTTAATCAGGGCTTTATGTTTATCGACTAAGTATATTGTTACATTTTGCTGCTACAGTTAGCAGTCATAATAGAATCAGTATGTTTGAGAACCTTACACAATACATATTTTCCAAATACACTAAGCTTGTTAAAATGCTTTATTGATTATGCCTTAAAGCAAGTTCTAATTTTGTCTGAACATTTTTCATTTCATTATTTGAATCCACAAAACAAACACCACAAACTCTGCTTTCAGAAATAATATTGTACATTCTTTTTCATTCTTTCTTTCTTTTGTAATACTGACAAGGAAAAGTATGGAAATTTTAGAGTCAAGAGGATAACATAATACAAAGTTACACTTAAAACAAAATTAATGTTTTAAAAAAACTTTATTAAAAAAAACGCTTTATGATTACTATCCATAGCCTAAATCTCTACTGCTATTGCCCCTCTAATTTAGTAATCTGCCCCTCCAATTTAGTGTTAGTGCACAAGTCAGAAACCAAACATATTTCACTCCAGTAAAGCAACAATTTAATGGAAACATGGTCTTTTATATCAAAGTAACCAACAACAGAGCAATGAAAAAAACTAGCAGAAAGTTATACACAGTAAATGCCTTTTGGACTTTCCAGTGAATTATTTTCCAAAAAAGCAATTTAAGTAAATACCCTAGATGCTATGGTATACAAATATTTTCTTGTGCTGTATGCCAACCATAGGACTACAATTTTCTAACACATCAGATACTGCAAAACAGCTAAAGAAAAATTAATGTGCCTTATAAGTCAAGAAATGCACCACCTCCACTAGTATAACCATACAATTAATCTAGTTATTTAATTATAAAACTCTAGGTTTTAGTAAGTGAAGAACCCAATGAGTAAAAACCAAATAACAAGTTATATTGCAATAATTGTTAGCCAAGGAATGGTTATTTTAATATCTCCCAAAAATTCTCTAAAATTAACAATTAGAGATGACACATCACTGACTTTCAGAGTTATCTATTAATTTATATCTTATATTCAAAAGTAATATGGGTTAAAAATGAGGAAACTCACAAGAGTGAATGACAAACAGAAAAGCCCTGGCTTAAGAAGTAGTCCCAAAGTACTGATCTAGGTAGGTGTCAGAAGATCTGAGGTCTAGTCTTTTTTTCCTCCAGCTTTCATATTAAGGTATAATTGACAAATAAAACCTATATGAATTTAAGGTATACAACGATGATTGCCACTAGTTCTAATCTCGATTTGACCTTGGGCATACCATTTAATCCTTCTGGCTTCGTAATCAGATTGGCCATGCCTTCTTAGCACAGACTTAGCAAGTTCTGAACGATGCAGCATGATCAGGCCCTGCCCATCTCTCTGCTCTCCTGAGCTCACACTACTCCAACCATGTGGGCCTAGACACAAGATGTTCACACCCATCTTAGGTTTTGCTGAGAGTGGTTCCTCCTGCCTGCAAGGTTCTTTTCCCAGATTCCCGTGACTGCCTCCTTCCTGTCCTTCAGGCCTCAGCTCAAATACCACCCCCTCAGAGAAGCCTTGCTGACCACCTACTTCACATTCTTTACAGCACTCGCAAGGTCTGATAGCATCTTACTTAGGAATTCATTTCCTTGATTACTGTCTGTCTGGCCCACGAGTGTGAGTCCAGGAGCACAGGGAACTTGTCTGTCTTCTTCACTAGCAGACTTCCATGGGCTCAGAACAGTCCTTGGCACAGAGAAACCCTTGGTAAGTATTTGTTTAATAAATAAATTAATCTACAGTAAGACAAAATTTGAAAGAACAAAATCAAGCAACACCTGACCTAATATTTCTATGACAGGTGAGTGCTGAGTTCAGTCCTGGAACATCAGATGCCGGAGGACCTCTGCAGTCATGTCAGGTCCAGGTCACAGTGGGAACTCCTTTCTCAGCAGTTCTGAACAAGAGCCATGTCGTTCTGCCTAAGGTAGGAGAATCCACGCCTCCCAGAGCCACCTAGCAATGGACAACACTTTGTGTCTATCCTTAGGTTCTTCTGAAGGTTAATTCCTGAAACACTAAGTGGTCACAGTAGGTAAGGCACAGCCTTAGGCCCTGCGAGGAAGCCCACTCAGATGACCCAGACACGACCCCTACTAACCTGAGCACAGAGCTTCTCCATCTGGACGCAGTCCAATGAGAGCTGGGTTGTCCCCGACAGCCAGTACATTGCCCTCCACACAGCACATGCTCAGAACATGACAGTTCAACAAATGAATGAAGGAGGACCAGACGGACACAATTCCGAGACCCTTATATTCTCTCCATGTTCCAGTAGGTGGTCTCTGAACTATCCACATCTCCCTGTAAGCTTAGTAGCCAGAACCAAAACACTTTTGAACCCAAAAGTGGCATACTACAACATGAAGTCAAACCCAAATGTTATACTCTCCTAATGCAGACAGAGAATAGGTTACAAATGGAAACTAGATCTCTCCCTATAAAAAACAGAAGTGAGCTTATGCTGGGGAACTTTGAAACACTTCTGCTGGGGACTTTAAATTTCTTTATCAAGAAAGCATTTTTATAAAATATTAGAAGTCTTGCCACTTCAAAACTACATTTCCTTGAAAGGAGATGGTGTTGAAATACTTAGATTCAGCAAATTCACACATGAAATATTACCATAATGTATTGATTTTTACCAGACTCAATTGACTGAAAAGTTGTTTGTATAGCAATATTGGCCAAAACAATATACTAGAACAATTTTGTTACCCGTAGTAATCAAGTGCATTTCTGAAGTATAATTACACTGTCATAAAAATAAAGCCAAGATACACTTTTCCAAGCAATAAAAAAATAGGGGCTATAAAATAGAAAGAAGAAAAGGCTAAATAAATGAGATTTTAAAAAATGAAATTTAGCGTCTTTCAAAAACATCACCTCTTCTTCCTTCCCTTAAGCCAAGGTTAGCAAAAAATGATCAATACTTCAATCTCAATAAACTATTTCAATAATAGTTAATTCAAATGGAAACAGAGTCTGAAAATCTCTGCTCAGCGACCTGTGACATCCTGTCATGTTGGTTAGATGCCAATAATCCATCATTGTAATAATGGATATGAACACGTGTGAAGCTATAGGAATGTGGAGGGGGGAAGTGAAGGTGGGGAAGGAATAGAGAATCACAAGCTCAGGTTCATTCTTTAAATTCTAATCAATACAATACATATTACTGTATGAAATAAACCTATAACAGGGAATACTGAGAGGAGAGGGAATCATACATAATTAATTTCATTTGACAAATACTCATTGATTCTAGAAATATTAATGTCCTTGCTTGCACATGATACTGTAATGCAATCCAGCCATATGTAAGTATTTAATTTTGCATTAAGATGAAGTCTTGTTTGCTTGTTAAAAATATGATCTTGGCTGCAAGGAAACAGCTCTTCATTTGATTGGAAATTTAAAGTTAAAATAAATCAAACCATCAGCTTACTCTTGGGTCAATAACAAGACCATTTAAAAACTACTCTTAATTTATAAGATGCACTTCAAGGAAAACAGAAAGGATAAGGGAGCTCCTGATGCAGTAGTGGAGATGCTGGGGTCAGCCCTACTGCTGTTCAGGTTTGACACCTCAAGGTCAGCTGGTCAAAGAAGAAGGGAGAGTTTTTGGAGTACAATGCGGTTCCACATAGATTTCATCAAGGGCCCTTGTTATGTTTCCCCTTAGGATTCCCCTGATTTGAAAGTTTTGTTTACTAAGCAGCATTTAATTATGTAACAATGTATTTTCTTATTTTGTATAACCCACTCTCAGAGCTTCTAATTTTCATGCAATAAATCATGTAACTGATAAAATTTCAGCTCCAAAACACACACGTAAAGTTTTAGTTGGCCTGAACAGTCACAACACAAGGGCAGAGTACAATTTAGCAGTGCACATGATCTCAGTCACCATGTCCAAGGACCATCCTAACCTTACTGCCCAACAAATACCTCATAAAATAGATAACATAACATAAAGGAGGAGGGACCAACACCTCTGAGATTTATTATCCCTTCCTTCCTCTGTCTCTAGATATAATCAAATTAGTTCTTAAATAATGGCATATATCCAATCTTCAAAACTTCACTTAGACAGCATATATGCTACCTATTATTTCACTGAGAAAATTCTTCCCCAAATCTACATTAGACTTAATTGGAGGTAGAAAATTCACTACTGTTTTCAAACACCTAGAGGCTAGAATACATAGCCAAAAAGCTGACAACTTGAATCTTAGCCTGAATAACGTACATATAGGAAAAATATAAAAATGATCCTAAGCGCTTGTTGGCTAATTGACCTAGCATGACTTAAGTCCTAAGAGTTAAATATTACTTCATTTCTGGACCCAAAGCTTAAGTTACTCCAGCAAACTGTGAGGAAGGAGCAAAGAACCTGAGTGACTGGCCTTCCTTCATTATCACAGTGTTTCCAAAGTAACCAGGGCTGTTAATTACTTTCATTTTAATGTGACATAATAGCCAAGAAAAGAGAACAGTAACTAGTATGTTGGGTTAATGGATACTAAGTACTCAAAGGTTTAACATTTGCAAGAAAATTAATCATTTGAATACATACCCTCAGTTTAAAAAATCCTATTTTTCTAGGTTAATGTTCTAAAACAATCATGCAGCCTCTATATTACACTGTATCTAAAACTAGCTAGATATGGGAAGGACTCAATTAAAGGGCCTTACTAAAACCTGCTTGAAAAAACCTCCACTTGCCTCTTCCATTTCAGGCACCATGTATAAAGCATCTACGCTATCCTTAGGACTATGCAGGGTACACTAGAAAAATAGAAGGAAACACAATGGACTCTGCTTGACCTTGAGAAACAACACTGCCTGGGGGGAAAAGAGAGTGAAAGGAAGAGGTGCTGTGAAGAGGTGCTCTGCTACTGAATGGTCACAGGAAAGTGAGCCCTGGCTCTCTCCAGTGGTCAATAGGCTTACCACTATACCAGCTGTCCTGAAGCAATTATAAAGTAAACTACAGCAACACAGAGGAATGTTGTGAAACTTTTAAAAAATCATTGTAAGATAATATGCAAGATATAATAATCATACTATTGAGACAACTAGAGAAGAGAAGAAAATACAGAAAAGTATACTACATATAACGCAGAACTTCTTGAAGCTAATTCAACACAACTCTAATTCTGTGAGATGTTTATAGCTATATCTCGGAAAAAGAATCCCATGGCCAAGTAAGCACAGGAAGCACAAGGCTTAATGCTTTTTCTGTTATCCGTACTACTATTAACCAGCAGCTAACATTTAGTGCCAGTCACAGTGGTAAGCCTTTTCTATGGAACATCTCATTTAACCTCACAACAACTTTGTAAGACAGCCTTTATTATTACCCCCATTTTGCACATGGGGAAACTGAGCCAGAAGACATTATATAACCTTCCCAAGATCACACAGTAGCAGATACAGAACTCAAACTCAGAGGCCCCACACTTAACCAAACACATAACTGTTCTCTCTTTCTCAAAGACTTTGAAATTCACTGTGGCTCTCTCAGAGAGGAACAGAACATGGGTCTTTCCTGAATTAATTTTTTCTGGAAGAACTTGTAGCACGGTGGTAAATGGAGCAATAATGAAAGTGCACTCATTTCTTTTTCCTAAATTGTTCTTCATCCTAGGCTTGAGCTGTATTTTAATCTAAGGTATGTCTTTTATTATTTATTTCACCCAAATTAGTAATCCAAGGAATGGGGGACATACACAGACTCCACACTAGGTTCAAATGCCTGGGCCCAGAATTTCATATTGCACAATTGGGAGAACATCTAGACTTGGGGGATGAAAATGTGATTGACAACTGAGTAATATATACTGCAGTTTTCCCTTGAAAATCACAATATCCCATCAAGTAGAACAAATATGACTAAAATATTAAACTTTTGCTTTGCATTTAATTTGCTTTACTATACTTTATAAAAAAAAATTTAAATTGGCCCATTGGCAGTTTTGTCACCAATGAGTGGATTTTTCCAGTATTTTCTTCATCTAGTTTATGTAGCATGGCCTGTAATATAACCATTTTGTTTAAAAAAATCACAATTTTTATAGTCAACACCATTAAGGTAAACTTAGTGTAGGAGGAAGTCAATTATAACACATTTATAGAGACTTTAAAGTGGATTTTCATTTCTGATGATTACACCATTTCTTTGTGCTGAACTTAAAGCCAGGAACATAAGAGCAACATACATTGAAGCCCAGGAAGAAATGAAGGCTAGTGATCAATGACAAGTAGTGATGCGACTTGGTATCTTCGTGTCCTTTCCCCTTAAGAAGCACCTACTAGGTCCTAGGCAATAACTGAAATGTCTTCTTTCCATAAGAAATCAATGACACAAAATAAAGTACTAAAATGATCTTGATACTGCCACTCACCCTCCATAAACAGCCTCTCTCAAAAAAATTAAATCTTACAACATGCACACTGAGCCAAAGAAATGGTAGTTAAACGAACTCTTAGGATAAGTTGCTAATGTCACTGCAGCAGTCCAGCATAGAGAACCTGGGTGAAGGACATGTGGGAGGATGCTTCCTTGAATATGGTAACCCTAATAAAAGGAGAAGTACTGGACATGTTTCTTGCTAAAAACAACATAAACCAGGCAAATGGGGTACAGGGTGTTAAATTTGCCAAAATGAAAAGAGTTCTGCAGCTGGACAGTGGTGATGGGTGCACAGCAATGTGAGTGTACTTAACACCACTGAACTGTAGACTTAAAAATAACTGTGATGGTTGGCCCTGGCTGGTTGGCTCAGTGGTAGAGCGTCAGCCTGGTGTGCAGGAGTCCCGGGTTTGATTCCCGGCCAGGGCACACATGAGAGGCGCCATCTGCTTCTCCACCCCTCCCCCTCTTTTTCCTCTCTGTCTCTCTCTTCCCCTCCCGCAGCCAAGGCTCCATTGGAGCAAAGATGGCCCAGGCGCTGAGGGTGGCTCTGTGGCTTCTGCCTCAGGTGCTAGAATGGCTCTGGTTGCAACAGAGCAGTACCCCGGATGGGCAGAGCATCACCCCCTGGTGGGCATGCCGGGTGGATCCCGGTCGGGCGCATGCGGGAGTCTGTCTGACTGTCTCTCCCTGTTTCCAACTTCAGAAAAAATATTTATTTATTTATTTATTTATTTATTTATTTATTTACCTATGCTGGCACAGTGGTTAAAACCTTGACCTGGAAAGCTGAGGTCACAGATTTGAAACTCCAGGCTTGCCCAGTCAAGGCATATATGAGAATTGATGCTTCCTGCTCCTCTCTCCTTCTCTCTCTCTCTCTCTATCTCTCTTCTCTAAAATGAATAAATAAAATAATTAAAAATAACTGTGATGGTGTATTATGTTATATATATTTTATCACAATAAAAATAATATTTTTAAAAATACTAACATCATTTTGTTATAATTTTTTCCTTCCTGGGTAGACATGTTACCTCTATTTCTCTGTATCTCCCCTTTTTAATATAAACCTGTGATTTAAGATAAAAGATAAGAATTTTAGCATTAGAATATTATTTCTAATAAAAATTATTTGCTGGGGTTGGGTGGTCTTCTATTTTCTCCCTTCTAGAACAAACTAGGATAGTAAATTCATAATAGGCCTTCAATGAAAAAATATGAACATTCAAGACAGTTACACATTTGGTGGAACAGCACAAACAAGAAAAGGGTTAGGAGTCTAAGGAAATGTTTTTGGATTCCATTTGAAGCCAATAAAAGGAATCCAAAGAGTTGCTAGAAATCTTTCTTGTGTTACTGTATCTGGCTATCAGCATGAACGCATTAAAGAGAAAGGTTGAGGCTTTGAAAACAGCTCCCTTCAGGGAACTCAAGAGAAGAAAATTGGAGAGTACATGTTCCTTCTTTCCTTTCCAAAGGTACCAAGAACCTTTGGAACAGGGTAAAATTCAATTCTGCTAAGAATAAGGGGAAGAGTAAAATGAAGAGATGCTATTTGTGCAGTACTGGGGGCTGCATGGGAAGGAATGCTAGCATGATCCAGGGAAGCCACGAGTAACCTGAAACTCATTAAACACACTAGCCATCAAATATTTTATAGGCAAGACCCAAGGACTATATAGGAAATATGTCACTACTTAATTTTATGAATAGCCTAGTGGAAGCACTTAACATTCAGACCAACTATTCACAGTACCCAGTCACCTGTAGGAAAAAATATTCCAAATATGTAAACAAATTCTTATAGGACAGTATTCAGAAGAAGGAACTCACATCCTGGATCTATCTGCAGAGGAGACTGAAGCTCTGGGTGGAGGACTGGAGCAGATGACTTCAAAGGAGCTTCTAACGCTGATAAATCTAATTCTATGCCAAAGCTGCATCTACATGTGGAGGTTGTTCTGCGATTTTAGGCTGTGCCCTTCATGGTCACAGGGCAACAGGGCAATTTTTATCTGTATTCACGTGGTTAGCTAGAACTTAAAATTCTAAGAACATTAGTAACCAATTAGAAAACAAATTATTTTGCAACTTTGAAAATATATATTAATATCAATGGTAAAATATCTAAGATAAAAACACAATCATAACGTGATGCAGGGTTAGCGTATATCCAGGGAAGAGCTCTCTGGAGGAAAGCTTTATTAATCCCTCAGGGCTTTCATAGAGAGTATGGATTTTTTAATTCTCGGTGGAATATTTTTCATACACCATTGCAGACTATTAAGTACCAGATATTACATTATGTAGTTTAAACTTTGCACTATTGCATGAGAAAGACTTCCCTGTCAAGAGAACTATTTTCTATGGTTACTATTTTTTAATATGAAAATGAACATTCCCTTAGGGAGTGCAACTGAAAATTTGGGAGAATTTTATAACAACATATTCATCAATGTGTAGAAATTCTCTCAGGGGAGTAAGGGGAGGAGAGAAGAAAATACAACAGGAAAAAGGCTTTTTAATAACTTATAGTGTCAGCACAGGGCACAGCAGAGGTATTTATAAGGGCTGTCTTCCACTGGGCAGAGCTGTAAACAGGCAGGAGACTAGCACTGGGTGCTGGCAAGTTTAAAAAAAAAAAACCAGGGTGTTAAAGAGCGAAGGAAGAAAATGCATTAAACTTCAGGCCAGTTAAATGGCTAATGGTGGACTATTAACAGCTCACCCAGGAGAGATGCAGCCTCAGAAATATTTAAAAGGCAATATAAATGCACTTTTCCAAGCAATTCCTGAGAAAATAAATGCCTTGCAGAATTTTGGGGTCAAATGTGGAAATAAAATCTAAGCACTGGTGGTCATTTAAAAATCTTTGCCAAGGAGAACTTGGATACACATGTGACAAAAGTGGATAGAAAGTTTAAACAAAATTGACTACTCACTTGTAGACTGTGCCTCCGTTGCCATGACCAAGAGTGTCTCGATACCGTATGTCTTGTTCATTCATCTCCACAAGAAAGAAAGAAAAACAAAAAAGGTGTCATGCTATGGATGGAAATGTCAAGGAAAAGCAACTCTGGGCCATAAACAACAAGCAGTCTGGGTCATTTCAAGTTCAGCTGCAAGAACGAGAAGATCAATACAACATTTGCTGTCCAATTTATAAAAGACGATACCAAGGGACAAAGTGATGGAAAGTTTAATGACAATTTGTTTGCCTGGGTCATTTCATTAAAGTTTGATAAAAGGTGTCAAAATGGAATGATATAACATAGCTCAAAAGGGTCAGGTCAGAGATACTGATAAGAACACAGTCTCCAGTACTACAGATAACCAATGTCAAATAGTGCTGCACATAACCAAAGTCAAACTTGGGGAGACAACACACACACCCCAGTAACCTAATACATGATCTGTAAGTAAATGAGCCCCTGAAAACTCTTCAGGTGACCCTACAATTAACATTAAACAAACTGAATAATGTTAATGATTTTCCTAGAGTAGACACAGCTTTTCTCTGGAAATGATAAATTAGTATACAGCAATAACTGGGTAGGAATCACATTATGCTGATGGAAAAGTGCCAAATCAATGCACTTCAAAATGCACATATAGTCAAATATTATAATGCATAAAGGGAAAACATATAAGCGTGTGATTCTTATAAATTAAAGTCATTTCCATAATTTTATAGAACAGCAAACACAGTTTCCTAGGTTCTATAAAACCATTATTACCACAAATACGCCTCTCATTTGTAACACAAACAGTAGTGAATTATTTTAACACCAACAAAGTAATGTTTTAGAGTTTTAAAGAACTCCCTAAATAATTATTTATCAAATGACTTTAACACTAGTCAGATTATACAGTACTTGATGTATTCAGTAATTTTCTACACACTGGTCCAGTTGCTTAAAAATTACCTGCCAACCTCAGTCACTAAGTGGCTTCAATAAAGGTGTTATTTTCCATATAGCTAAAGCTTGGGATAAGCCATACTAAGCCCTGAAAAAAAAAAAATCAATTTCCAGGGAATTGCACTGCCTTGCATGGGCAAAAAATGGATGGAGTTTTTAATTCAATATCACTTGAAAAAAAAAATAGTTTGCTTTCAGACCATTATAGTAAAGCTTAACTATTTCGCTGTACTCTAAACTTCACCAATTGAATAAAGCAAGGTTTCATTTATCAAGGGAAATATTTTTCTTCTGTACATTTCTGAGGCTGAAGCTTCCGAGGGCTGTGATAATTAGGAGTACAGTGCAGGAAGAGAAACAGCTTCCTTTCCAAGCAGTTTTGCCAATCCTAAAAGAATACTGACAGACTAATATGTGAAGGCCAATTCTGCACCCAATTTAATTGTAGTAAAACCTGATGGATGCAATTTGCAATTAGCTTATTACTATATTTAGGGTCAGTGGAAAAACGACAGACAAGTCAGACAAACTGGTAACTATTTCCCCATTTCAGGAAAATTCTGTTCTTCACTACTTTTATATTACTAACACTGAAACAACAACAACCATATTTTAACCTGTGTAAAGATGTGGCATGAAGAAAAGAAATCATTATTTTAGATCCCTGGTCGGCAAACTGTGGCTCATGAGTCACATGCGGCTCTTTGGCCCCTTGAGTGTGGCTTTTCCACAAAATACCACATGCGGGCGGTACCTCGATAAGAAATGTACCTACCTATATAGTTTAAGTTTAAAAAATTTGGCTCTCAAAAGAAATTTCAATCGTTGTACTGTTGATATTTGCCTCTGTTGACTAATGAGTTTGCCCACCACTGTTCCAGACAAAATGATAAATTTTAAGACAGCATTTAAAAAATAGCACATAAAGCAACTTGAGGTCCTAAACTAGCAAAGTTATTGTGTTTCCTTTGATGCATGGATGAAGGATACACATGTAAATAGCAGTGTCTACTCATGGGTACAAATATGCTAATTCCTTATTCCTTTAAGATATTTCTCTAGGTAGTCTATACCAGTGGTTTTTAACTGCCAGAGAGTTAACCACCCTGATGTTGTATGAAAACTATACAGTCTATAATCATTGGGTCTGTAATCTTCATCCTTCAGGGTGGTTAACTCTTTCACAGTCTGGCATGAAATTTCTGACGAACCAGCAACAGTCTGCAAACCGGCAGTTGAGAAACACTGGTCTACATGACTCTAACAATCTAATCTGTATCATTAACTTGCTTAACAAGGTGCACACTCTTCATGGCTTGAAGTAAATTTGTAGAAGTAAATTTCACTCAAGCCTACAAATTCTAAATTAGTGGCACTGAGATTTAAGAGTAAACAGGCTGTAGTTATGGAGGATATAGGAGCTGGGCTCTAGAAGGCCACATCAGTGGTCATATTCCCCTCTACTTCCATCACTCCATCAGGGCCTTCCAGGTAAAAGGACCAGTAGTTTCCTTTCAAAAAAATACACACACCAAGATATATTGATATTACACAGTCCATACTACACTGGGATAGACCTAGGACTGTGGGGGGCATTTGATTTTGTGGTATTTTATTGAAGGAAGAGTAGGCAAAGGAGTAAGTACGAAATGTCTCTGAAAAGACTCAACCATTACAATCCTGACATCACAGTCTTTTACCCACTAGGTTGAAAGAAGAAGAGCAGGCACCCACTCAGCACTCCCAACACTCCAACCTAAGCAGGAATGGTAGGCACCCAACACAGTCAGAAGATAGGAAATGTTGTATGTTATGTGTGTGTGTGTGTCTGTGTGTGCACAAGCACGCATATGTGCTAAGCACTTCGCAAGCAAATTCAAGGATGGGATCGGCATCCCTCAGATAATGAGGAAGACGGTATATGATGCATAAAGATAAAAATAGTTTTGAACAAGTTCTAGAACAATGTCACTTAAAAAAACAGTATCCATTAAAAAATGGGTAAAGTGTTTCTACAATGTTTTAAAGTTTTACAGACAGGTTCCTGGCCTGTGAACTCATTGATAAATTTTTCTATTCTAAAATATCACATTCTTTTTCTTTTTGCTTATTTGAATTTTTTAATTTTATATAATATACAAATATCATTGATGTTAAATAAAGTTTCACAAAGGAAAACTACTAGAACCAATTAGTAGAAACAAAATTTTCAGAATTTCATAACTCTGATCAAAATGTATTATTTTCATTGACCTGAGCGATATGAAAAATCATTAAAGGGATCAAGAAACAATATTTTAGCCTTATTAGCATAGACCAGTGTGCCACGGCACACTAGTATACCGTGAGACATGGTCAGGTATGCCATAGGGAAATTAAACATGGGTCCCCGAACTACGGCCCGCGGGCTGGATACGGCCCACGGAGGCTATTTATCTGGCCCACCGCCAGCCGCCTCCATCCGAACATAAACATTCCCCTCACAATCCCTTTAGCTATCAGCGACAGGAAGAGTAGAGGCACAGGGAATGCTCACTGGCCAATCACCTTCTAGGATTCATCCCGACCACTAGCAATGAACCAATAGTAGGCCACCTCTCATCCACACCCAGGAAGGTCCCCGCTCGGGCTGCCGCGCACTTGTCATTGTGTGGCCGCGGCGAGTAGTTGAAGCTGCTACTCCTCTCCATGGTCCTGATTTCTAATCCTGGTCAGGACTGAAGGTAAAGGTTGCCACCACTAGATGAAGCCTCAGCCTCAGCTGGTTATGTCTATCCTGATGGTGTATATAAATATTTGACCTTTTTCTTTTTAAAAGAGGCCCCCGCAGAGGGTGATATACAATGCATCACAATGTTATCTAACTTTAAAGCTAAAGTTTGCTGATCTTCCTTTGGACAGTTTTTGGTTATCTGTTGCCAAGGAGTTCCCCATTCTGGCCAACAAAGCTATTTTGACATTGCTCCTGTTTTCAACCACATATCTATGTGAGCTGAGCTTCTCAAGCTTGACTGCGATAAAAACTAAAAACAGAGAGAGACTGAGAACTGTTGAGGAAGAGCTTCATGTGTATCTTTCTACCATTCCTGCCAGGATACCCTTTTGTGTTCATAGAAACAGGCCCAGGTTTCACACTAAGTGAGTATAAATACATTTAGAAACTGTATTATTAACTATATGTATAATATGTACTGTGTTAGAGTGTCATTTTGTGTCATTTTGGTAGGTGGTGTGCCCCAGGATTTTGTAAATGTAAAAAATGTGCCGCGGCTCAAAAAAGGTTGAAAATCACTGGCATGGACAAGTATATTAATCCAACTTTTAAAAATGAAGCATAGGAAGAATGCACATTACAATGAAAAGGGGGGGTTTAAAAACCACAGAGTACAATGTTTAAATTGATAGGACCAGATATCATAAAAATCACAGAATTTTACAGTATTTTAAGCATTTATCCCAATTCACATAGGTCAGATAACTAATCAATAACAACTAGTCAAGACTAGAATTCAGTCTTTCATATGCTCCGCTCGAGGCCCTATCTTAGCAGTTTATCTCATGTGTGAGTACAGAGCAGTGGTAGTCAACCTGATCCCAACTGCCCGCTAGTGGGCACTCCAGCTTTCATGGTGAGCGGTAGCGGAGCAAAGTATAAATAAAAAGATAGATTTAACTATAGTAAGTTGTTTTAGAAAGATTTATTCTGCCAAACTTAGCAAAAATCCGACATAAAGTACTTGGTAAGTTATTATTATATGCTTTAACTTGCTATAACTCTGCTTTATAAATTTTATAAAGTAAAGTTACTTCCCTACTTTATAAATCACCATTACTGTGGAACTGGTGGGCAGTTAGAAAATTTTACTACTAACAGAGATACAAAAGTGGGCGGTAGGTATAAAAAGGTTGACTACCCTTGGTATAGAGGGATGACCTCTCCATCCATGGGCATGGGCACACAAGGAAAATCAACTGACGGGCACTCACAGGTGAAAAGCAATTTCATTAGTTATGGTAGTTGTTTTTAAGAAAAAAAACTTTTAAAATCACATAACTCATTACATAGAAACGAGGTGAAATAAAATTTTTATTCAATAAAGATACCAAAATAAGTTTTAAATATAACTCAGTTCCCTTGTTTTGACTAAAAAAAGCAAATAAAAGGCAGAATAACAGATGTGAAGGTGGAAGAAGAAAAAGCCATGAGAGCTATGATTACATGTCACCTGCCAAGACAGCAAATGACCTGGGAGAGATGACTGGCACTGGGCTCTGCTCCGGCTGAAAGAGGCAGGTGCCGTGACAGAGAGGAAGACGTGACAACCCAGGGCGGAAAGGCTGTGTGGGTGCGTGGCGGTGGCGTGTCGTCTGGACTTACATACACGGTCTCATTTATGTTTCCGTCTCCATGTGGGAGCTAAGATGAACTGTAAGAATCTAAGAGCTTTATATGTTGGTGAGAATTAGTTTTTAAAGCTAACTTTATGTTACAATACCTAGTTTTCTTCCTCTACTTTTTTTCCCAAAAACACAAAAGTTTTTCTAAAGGCATTTGAAGTTCTCAAAATACCAGCCAAACAGGCAGTAGGATCAGAATTAGTTCCAGACTTGTGACTTCTCAGTACATTTATACTTGATTTATTAAGAATAAGAAAATACTGTGACAAAATCTCCTTTCAAATCTAAAACATAAAAAAAGAAGAAAAACAACTTCAGAAATGGAAAGGTCAAAGTTACACATACTTGGAGTAACTCTCCTTTTAAAATGCTTTAGATTGACCTATTGGGCCATTTCTAATGTCTCAAATCAAGTGCCAAGGTTAAACAGATGTTACCACACTAAAGCTGAAGTGGAAAAACACATTCAGAAAACATAATTGGTACTGATTTACAGTTCTAAATAAAACATGCCAAAAATACCTTACAATTTTTTAAGCTAGAAAAAAAGAGTCCTCTATTTAAGCAGTAACAGAAAAATGGTATCTCTATTTCCAAAGACTAAATGTTAAACTTTTTAAAAAGTGCTTGATTTAATATGATATTAATGAAATTAATGGGAAAAAATGAAATGGAATTCAATTATGGATTGGCAAAGAAAATATTCTTTGTTTATTGTCTGCTTGTGTTAATAAGAATCAGTACCTATCGCTTATAAATCATTAAAATAAAAATGCTCAATTAATCCTTATTTTATATGTAAAGGTCTGACAGAAACTAGTCCTATCCCTAGACCTTTGCTTCACAAATCGAAGCAATAATGGTTTCAGAAAGCAGTCACACTCCATGAGCAGACAATTGGAGAGATTTAGTAAATCCCACTTTATAGAGCAGAGACTAATCGGAAAACACAAGCCAGTCAAATGTTTCTTATGAACTGTTGACACTATATCAATGCTGAATCAATTGGTGGCATTTACTCTGAGTGACAGAAAAGAAATAAATATTTATATCACATAACCTATATCAATGAACCCAGGCAGAAAGCTATTTCTAACCTGTCAATATTTGATTATCTTGAAGAATCATGTCCCTTTCTTTTAATGATTAATATGAATTCCTTATTAAATCTAAGTGGAGGCTAGTGGAAAGGCAAATCATTATTAATGCTTGAGAGCATAAACCACTAAAATAAAAAAAAACTATGCTCAAGTGTTAAAGTATCGTTAAATGTGACTTACATCTTCCATATCAAATGGTGTCAGTGTTCAGCCCAGAAATTTACTGACGCCTACAGCTGTGCACATTACCTCATGCAATGCAATCTCGCTCACTCTTTAGTTACCTTATGGCACAGAGGAACTGAGGAATTAGGAAAAGAAGGAGGTATTTTTGAAGACTTTCAATAGTGGGGAGGGGGTAGTTTAGTTTGTTTTTGTGAATGAAAGTAAATATAGAAAAGGCTAATCCTTTAAAGAAAGAAAATATAACATTCCCAAGGGAAAGCAATAAATAATCTTTAAGTGTCAAAAATCACTGCCATTACAATCTTCTACCATGGAGAATCTCATCACTGAGACCACTAAGATATTTATGATACTAGGTTTGTTGTCAAACCACTAGGAACATTTCAGAATATTTATTTTTGCAGTAGAGATCAACTTTTTCATTTTTGAAAGGGGAATCTATGACAGGTTATTTTCCATTGTCTGCGTTGAACAAATGTAGTTAAAGCTTCTTAATTTATGTCAATTTTGAAATATCTTTTCCAGCTGAAGAACACAAGTGGCTCATACATAAATTACAATTAGTAACAAGATGCTGAAGATACATAAATATCCCAGGCTTAATATTTGTTTTTCATCAGTTTTGTCTCCTACTGGGTCTGAATACATACAGGGCACCTGAGGGACATAAATGTGAACCTCAATCTAAAACAAACCTTTGACTGCTTGAACTTAAGAATATCAGACAAATACGACTTAAAATTCTGAGGCTGTGAAGATTATACATATAACACCAGATTCTCTTTAGCTGCATATACAACATATAAGAACTAGAATTCATTCACACACTCTGGATGATGATCAGATATCAAAACCAGATCAACTTACTGTATCTAACTGTATTCAAGAGATTGTGTGCTAAGTAAGGAAGGCTTCCAGAAGCGCCACCATACAGTCACCGTTTTGTGGCACATGCATCCATTAGGCCACAAAGTTACAGGTGATACTAAAGGAGAAGCACAAGGACCCAGCTTTGTCTTCTTGACATGCTCCACTACAAGTACTTGATTCATGAAATGCCAATGAGGCTTGGAGAGGTCAGCATGTGAAGGCACTGAATAAGCATCTGAGATAATTAAGATTTCAGCCTTCGAAACATGGACGGGAAGTGAACAGCAGTTAAGAAAATCAATAAGAGTCTTTTATTTGCAGTGACACAGATGTCTCAGTCAATAGAGCCTAATAGGCAGGCTTAATCGCAATGGACAGGCGCCTGCCTCCAAGGCTATCAAAGGGCTCCCTCTATAACAAACATTAGAACACATTTATGTTGCTATTGAAGAATCGAGGACCCTGTAGGTAGCTTAATTTACCAGTGTATGTTTAAAAGCACTATACTATTTCAGATGTGTCCATTTACTTGAATCAAAATTAGTGAGAAATAAGTGGCCTGCAGGCCCGTTTGCCCCTCACTGGGTGGGTTAGGTCATGCAGCTTTAAGATGGCCAGTCAACTAGGCAAACCAGGACTCCTAAAGCTTAGGAATTTTAAATGCCAAAGGTCTGCTGCCATTCCGTTTCCTGAAAATCCAGTGTTAGTTTCAGGAGAAAAGAACTGTGCTAAGGTGAGAAAGTAACAGTTTGGTTTATTTTTTCTCCCCAAAGATAATGAAAGAAACAGTCACCTCAGGATACAGGGCCATTTCGACAACCCACGGGTTGACACACTTGTTCAGAACTGATTAACTTTTTTTAAACTGAGATGGCAGCAAGGGTGTGTGCATGGTACTTCAATCTGCCAGGAGTGAAACCCATTAGCACAGTTTGAAAAACGGGCTGCAAATTGTTCTGCCAATCAAATTAAGCCGTGTAATTCATTTATGACAAGAAGACATTCATAGACTCTTTATCTGTTTGTTAAGTTTATGGATACAAAAACTAGACATAATAAGTTACTACTAACTGAAAATATTAATATGTAATGACACCTACCTGGCCATTGGCTAATATTTTTTTCAGTTCAGCAGAAGACTTCTTTAAGCTGGAAAGGGAAGACATAATTTTTAATGGCAAGATTGTTGACACCCTTGAACACCATTGAAAATTCTAGAGTAAAACAGATATATAGGGACTATACTCTTTACATCCTTCTCACTGTATACTATTTTTTCAAAAGTAACTGGCCAAATGGCAAAGGTATTAATAAAGAGACTGGAACCCTGTTAGTATATAATTTAAAGCAATGAGGAAGCCGACAGTCAAAATGAAGCTAGAATACTGATGCAGATTACATCAGTGACCATTTTTGGCTATTAGTTCTGCTGCCTTTGGCAGCCTTTCAGTGGCTATTTCATGTGGACTCTTCCTCTGCTAAATACAAAGTACAATACTTATCAATGCACTCTTGGACTGTTCACAGCACTCAAAGATTACAGAACTTCAAAAGATACAATGGTTTAAATCCTGATCTTTTACTCTAATTAGAGTTACAATTCACTTCCTGGGAAGCAAATCTGTAGTAGAAATAAATCCTGGTCTTCACTAGCTGTGTGTTCCACGATAGGCTACTCATTCTCTCTGAATCTCACCTTCCCAAGTAACTGTCCTCCCTGTTAGTCATCTGTCTTTCATCCCATCACACCTTCCCCAAGACTGAAAGCTCCTTGAGAACACAGGCCACATCTCACTCACCTGTCTATATATTCCACTCTCCTCCTACCCTTGAACCTAGCCCAGTGGCTTGGCATGTGCTAGTGTTTGATAAATAGTCACCATTGGTACTCTCATAAATTATATTATTTGAGAAAAATCTCAGACTTCAAATTTGACCACTTACTATTCCAAGTCGTAATTCTTCTTCTTTCTAAATACTTCTGCTGTGGTCAAATGCAGTCTATGAAGCCTTAGTCTCGACTTTCCCCAGATTTTATAAAACATGACCTCAAACAAGGGTTCTAAACTTTAATAATGTCCTCCCAAGTCTAAGAATCCATGCACTAAAGTGGCAGTTAAGAATTTTGTAGCCTGGAACTAAAGCTGACACATATACCAAAAAATAAACAACTCAGTCCAGTTTAAAAATAATAGCAGCTACCATTTACTGAGTGATGACTATGTGCCAGGCACTTCGCTAAATGCTATTACTTATTATCCTGATTTAATACTTACAATAACTATTCCCCTGTGCATGAGTTTAGGGAAAATGCCGGTGTGGTATATTTATTCTTAATTTATAAAAAACAACAAGGAAGGTACAGACCTTGCACTAAGTCAGTCTCTCTCTCTTAACACAAACACATACTTTCTTTTCCCGGAGAAACATTGAGATCCTTCTATTCCCAAAGATGACTCCTAATTTACTAGTTGCAGTTATTGTTAAAACAAAAATAACCAAACCATGCCCAGGCAATGTTTCTCCACAGAGATTCCATTTTATTATACAATTTGAAATAATAACATTTTGATTCACTACATTTACAAAACACCTTTTTCCAAGAAACAAAGCATGATTCCTTAATACAACTTCATCAATCTTCTAACATCAGAGGTAGATAAATAGAAAGTCTAATCATCCTAATTTTACAGAAATGAAAACCACTATGTTTGGGAAAGGCCTTGCCTTAGCAGTGGGACTTGGATTCTGTAATTATGGCCTAGGAACACCATCAGTACTAGTAAGCTCAGTTTAACAAACAGCCATCCACCTAATGCAAAGATCAATTCAAACTCTGAGAGTAACAGAGGAAGAAGATGATTTCATTCATTATGCCAATATCTGAATACCAACTTTGTCTTATTAAAAAATATATACCATTGGTATTTTCTTTGTGTCCTGTTTACTCGATATTTTCTTTATCTGTATGGTCACAGAGACTTTTAATTTTTTTTTAAAAGCTTAAATGTGATATAACTGTAACCTGATTATGACACTTTAGGAGGGACACTGAAACATCCAAAGATCAATAAAAGGGTGAGAGGGCTAGAAATGTCTTACCAGAAAAGCAGAATGAGTTAAGGCAATTTAATTCAGAGACAAGACTTAAAGGTTATTTTAGTTAATTAGTTCATTCGTTCATTCATTCATTTATTCATGCAAGCATTACTATTTCCTATGTCCCAAACATCATGCCAGGAATTGGGAACTTGACAATGAGGATGTTACAGTCATTGCCCTCAAAGAGCACAGACTCTCCTGGGGACAGAGGCGATTATACTATGACATGCTAACTTCTCCAGTAAGGCATACATGGGGGATTATAGGAATTCACAGAAGGGGCACCTAGTGTAGACCAGGGTAGTAATTAGGGGTGGTTTTTAAAAAAGGAGAACAACTTTGTTCCTCAAAGATGACCAAGGTTAGCCAAACTGAAGGTGGAGGGGGGAGGAACAGAGGGACAAAGCAGGAAAGCTGAAGCAGCAGGTGTGAAAATCCATCAGCGAGAAGAAACGTGGTCCACTTAGGGCACTGCACAGGCATCAGCAGATGTGGAGTGTCAGGTAAAAAGGGGCAGAGCGGCAGGCCAGGGCACTGGAATGGGCAGAGGACACACATGTGAAAGGCCAGTGCTCACCCGCTGTGGAGGGTACTCTTTACCCCAAGACTGCGAGAAGCAGTAAAAGGGGGAATGATGGGTTCAGAGCTCACATTAGCAAGATAATGCTGTGAAGGAGGGACTTCACTGGGCAAGACTGAAGGGAGGAAGCTAGTAGGAAGCTGTAGCAGTGATCTAGAGCCTGAATGACCTTTGCAGCAACAGGGGTGCTGACAAGCAGACAGACTCCAGAGTGACTCAGAAAGCAGAACCTACAAAAGTAGGGATGAACTAGATGTGGGGATGAGGGAGCCCCAGGAGGAGTGTGGGATGACTGGCAGGTCATCTGGAATAAGCAATGCGTAGGTATGGGAGAATTTACTGAGACAGGGAATCTTGGAGAAGTATGTTTAGAGGGGAGACAAGTGGAAGAGTTATCACCTAGATGAAAGAACAGCCCCGTTCTGAGGACTACGCCAAATCTTTATGAGTGAGTTGCAAAGGGAGACAAATCTCAGCTCATGAAAAAGAACATTCTAAGATTTAGCTGCATGAAAATGGAAGGGGCTGTTTTGGCCAATAAAGTGTATTCCTGCCACAGAGATGTTCAGGAAGAGCCTGGTCGATCACCTGACTAGGAGTGGGGAGTCAAGCAAATAAGAAGAGCAGGGTTAGACTGGGACTTCCCCTTCTCATTCTCCACACCGCAGGCAAAGGGTCTTCTATAAACCCAGAGCTGGTCATGGCACTCGCCAGCTGAAAGTCATCTAATGGCTTGCCAGAACAAGAGAGGAAAACTCAAACACAGCCCTGCATGATCTGGCACCCGACAACCTCCTCTCCTCCCATTACTCCTGTTGTTGTCCTCCCTTCTCTACACAACTTCCCCCGACTCAGCACCCCTGCCCGAGTGCCAGCCAAACTTGCCTACCTGCAGAGATGTTGAGCCTCTTCCATGTCAGGGCTTTCACATACATATGCTCTCCCTCCCTCTGAAATGCCCTTTTCTGACTCTTTGTATGGCTCGGTCTTTCCCATTCTTCTGGGGAAGGTCACTCTTCCTCAGAATCCTCCCTGAGCACTCATTCTAAATCTAAATCTAAATATTCCTGCCCAGTCTGCTCTCTCTTCAAAACTTGCATGTTTCCTTTGTAACTAATTATAAAGTATAATTATCTGTATATTTGGATTTTTTTCTGTTTGTATGCCTCTAAGATATCAACCTCTGAAGAACAAGGACCAGGCCCTGGCCGGTTGGCTCAGTGGTAGAGCGTCGGCCTGGCGCGTGGGGGACCCGGGTTCGATTCCCGGCCAGGGCACATAGGAGAAGCACCCATTTGCTTCTCCACCCCCAGCTCCTTCCTCTCTGTCTCTCTCTTCCTCTCCCGCAGCCAAGGCTCCATTGGAGCAAAGAGGGCCCGGGCGCTGAGGATGGCTCCTTGGCCTCTGCCCCAGGCGCTAGAGTGGCTCTGGTCGCGGCAGAGCGACACCCCAGAGGGACAGAGCATCGCCCCCCGGTGGGCAGAGCGTAGCCCCTGGTGGGCGTGCCGGGTGGATCCCGGTCGGGCGCATGCGGGATTCTGTCTGACTGTCTCTCCCGTTTCCAGCTTCAGGAAAAAAAAAAAAAAAAAAGAACAAGGACCACACCAAATTTCTAGTGCGTAGGGCAGCACCTAACGAATGGAAGGCACTTGATAAATACTTTTGATTAGTTATCAAAATGGGGGACAGAACATGGCTAACCCAGGGTGGCATATTAAAATCACCTGTAGGACTTTTTCAAATTGCATTCCTCCCATATCAGAAAAGACTAGTGGGATAAACTACTGTTACTGTTTGGGAGACTGTCACACCCTGAGGAACAATGCTGTAACAAAAGGCTAAGAACCACTCAATCAGACAGTCTCTGTCCAACCTGAAGATTTTATAATACTCTAGGAATATAAATGATACATTTTCCAAAACCAAGCTAATTAACTCTTGTTGTTAAACCAAACTTGACAGAAGTGAAAAGTTCTCCTGCTTCTTCTCTGTCTTACCATCTTCTTCAACTCCGTCCTCTTTTCATATCATTATAAAATTTGACTTCGAACACCAGAAAAAGTCCTGGTTTTTCCTCAAGACTCACGGTCAGACTGTCTGAACAACATCTTTTCTGAACGTAGTGATAATAACTAAGTGTCCTGCCCTCTTTGAATTGAGTGTAACGAGTGACCCCCAGTCCCACTGCATCCACTCAGTTGGGCCATGGCTCACGCGCCCAGCAAGCAGGAAGCGAGAAGCTACAAAGCATTGACTGGCAGGGTCAAGCCTCTGGACAGGAACTAAAAGACCTACCCCATGACTACAAGACAGATGATCCGTTGGTGAATAACCTCCAGATGTATTTTAAGACAGAATGAATTGTTTAGGAAGAGAACATATTTTAAGACAGAATGAATTGTTTAGGGAGAGAACATATTTTAAGAGTAGCATGTTCACAGTAGGAAAGCTGGTGGGTAGATACACTGACACTATAATAAAGCAATCAAGGAAGTGACTTTTGCAGACGGGTCAGGAGAGTAAAGATAGAGATTAAATTACCTACAGTCAAGTCCCCTGGCAAAAAAAAACCCCCAACAAAACAAGACTCAAGGTTAAGAGGGGTATAGAAGAGGGGAGAGGTATAGAAGGGCATATAGAAGCCTAAACTACATCTCAGCTGATAAAGGGCTGTGCAAACACTGGCTACAGCCCTAAACCCAGAAACAACCTGGCCACAGAACAGAAAGGTTTGTGGTTTGACATTGGCCTGTCAGTCACCAATGTGAATACATACACACAGAGCAATCACCTTCACAGGGTCCTAGTCAAATACAGGCACATCTTGTTTTGTTGTGCTTTGCTTTATTTTACTTTGCAGATACTGTGTTTTTTTTACAAAGTGAAGGTGTGCAGCAACCCTGCATCGAGCAAGTCTACTGGTGACATTTTTCTAACAGCATTTGCTCACTTTGTGCTTGTGTCACATTTTGGTAATTCTTGCAATATTTCAAACTTTTTCATTATTAGCGTACTTGTTATGATGCTCTGCGATCAGTGATCTTTGCTGTTACTATTGTAATTGTTTGGGGGAGCCATGAATCACACCCATATAAGACAGCAAACTTAATAAACGTCTGTGTTCTAACTGCTCCACTGACTGGCCATTCCCATCTCTCTCTCCTCTGGCTTCCCTTTTCTCTGACACAAAACAATATTGAAATGAGACCGATCAATAACCCTATGATGGCCTCTAAGCATTCAAGAGATAGCTAGAGAGGAAAAGCCAATGATAGCTTCAAAGCTTCAAAGGACAGGCTGACTTTCTTGTTGGGGGCTAATGCAGCTGGTGAATTGATGTTGAAGCCAGTGCTCATTTACCATTCTGAAAATCCTAGGGCCCTTAAAAATTATGCTAAATCTAGTCTACCTCTGTTCATAAATGGAACATCAAAGCCTGGATGACAGCATGTCTGTTTACAACATGGTTTACTGAATATTTTAAGAACACTCTTAAGAACTACAACACAAAAAAATTTTCCTTCTTTCCTGATATCACTGCTCGTTGACAATGTGCCTGGTCACCAAGAGCTCCGATAAAGATGTACAATGAGATTAATGTTGGTTTTCATGCCTCCTAATACATCCATTCTGCAGCCCATGGATCAAAGAGTAATTTTGATTTTCAACTCTTATTTAAGAAATATAGTTTATAGCTGCCATGGTCAGAGATTCCTCTGAAGAATCTGGGCAAAGTAAACTGAAAAACTTCTGGAAATAATTCATCATTCTAGATACTATTAAGAACATTCGTGATTCATGGGAAGAGGTCAAAATTATCAACACTAGGGTTCGATTCCCGGCCAGGGCACACAGGAGAAGCGCCCATTTGCTTCTCCACCCCTCCGCCGCGCTTTCCTCTCTGCCTCTCTCTTCCCCTCCCGCAGCTAAGGCTCCATTGGAGCAAAGATGGCCCAGGCGCTGGGGATGGCTCTGTGGCCTCTGCCCCAGGCGCTAGAGTGGCTCTGGTCGCAACATGGCGACGCCCAGGATGGGCAGAGCATCGCCCCCTGGTGGGCAGAGCGTCGCCCCATGGTGGGCGTGCCGGGTGGATCCCGGTCGGGCGCATGCGGGAGTCTGTCTGACTGTCTCTCCCTGTTTCCAGCTTCAGAAAAATGAAAAAAAAAAAAAAAAATATCAACACTAACAAAAGTTTAGAAGAAGCTGAATCCAACCCTCATGGGTGACTTTAAGGGGTTCAAGACACCAGTGGAGGAAGTAACTGCAGATGTAGTAGAAATAGCAAGAGAATTAGAATTGAAAGTGGAGCCTGGTCACTTCTCCTATGCACCCTGACCGGGAATTGAACCCAGGACATCCATATGCCAGGCCAATGCTCTTTACACTGAGCCACCAGCCAGGGCCATCTGCTTCTTTCCCCTTTCTCTCCCCCTTCTCTCCCTCTTTCCCTCCTGCAGCCAGTGGCTCAATTGGTTTGAGTGTGGTCCCAGGCACTGAGGATAGTTTGGTTGGTCAAAGCATGTCAGCTTCAGGCACTAAAAATAGCTCAGTACTCTAATAACCCAGATGGAGTTGCCGAGTGGATCCTGGATGGGGCGCATGCGAGAGTCTGCCTATCTCCCCCCCTCTCACCTTAAAAAAAAAATGAAGCCTGAAGATATGAGTGAATTGTTGCAATCTCATGATAAAACTAATAAATGAGGAGTTTTTTCTTTTGGATAAGCAAAGGAAGGGGTTTCTTGAGATGGAATCTACTCCTGGTAAAGGTACTATGAAAATTGTTGAAATAACAAAGATTTAGAATATTACACAAACTTAGTTGATAAAGAAGTGGGAGAATTTGACAGGACTAATTTCAATTTTGAAAGAAGTTCTACTGTGGGTAAAGGCTATCAAACAGCATTGCATACGACAGAGAAATCATTTGTGAGAGAAAGGCAATCAATGCAGCAAACTTCACTGTTGTCTTATTTTAAGAAATTGCCACAGCCGCCCCAACCTGCAACAACCACCACTCTGATCAGTCAGCAGCCATCAACACCAAGGCAAGATCCTCCACCAGCAAAACGACTGGGACTTGCCCAAGGCTCAGATGATGGTTAACATTTTGTAGCAATAAAGTATTTTTTAATTAAGGTATATACATTTTTAGACGTAATGCTACTACACATCTAATAGACTACAATATAACATAAAGATAACTTTTATATGCACAGGGAAACCAAAAAATTTGTGTGACTCACTTTACTGTGGTGGTCTAAAATGGAACCCACAATATCTCCAAGGTATGCATGTGCAATAATACGTTTACTAGCTGAATAACCGAATGTATAACAAAGATGAACTAGGACTCTATCAGCGTAAGCAGGTTGCTCCTTCTACTTGAGCACTGTTTTCAAGCTTGCCAGAAAAACACTTTGAAAAGGTTCAAGTCTGTAACATCCATCACTGTGTGGGTCAATGTTAGCATGAGTTAATGAAAATTATCTTCCTTCCAAAACAGCTCTGATCTCATGTGCAACCAAAGATACAAAGATGAGCAACATGGCCAATTTAAATTTTATCACTTTACTCTTTCTTTGCTTCTTTCTGCTTAAGATGCCAGTAAATAACGATACTGCTAAAAAATGGACAAGCAAGAAAAAAAGAGCATTAAAAAATTTATAAACCAGATCATCAAGACATGAAATAATCAAAGGCACTGAGTTGTCTGTATAATTTGGTAGCTGAAAGAAAACCATTCCATAAACCAAAATCAACAGTTTAACAGGTTGAATTTCTTTCTTTTGTTTTTTTAATGTTTATTTTATTGAGTTTAGAGGGAAAGGGAGAGGGAGAGGCAGAGAGAGATAGAGACAGGAACATCAATTTGTTCCTGTATGTGCCCTGACGGGGATCCAACTGGCAACCTCTGCTCTTCAGGACGATGCTCTAACCAACCAAGCTATCTGGCCAGGGCGAACATGTTGGATTTCATCTTTCTCTGTGAAGTTCTTTCTTTTCAGCTGATATGTAGCTAGGGTTACCTAACTGATCAAATTTCTACTTAGCCACACACACATTTCTTTGGTCCTACAGAAAAGAGACATCCCACACACCTCTTCCCCACCCCAACTTTGTAGATAAGCCTGCTTATGGGCACACTTCACTTGCTTGCTCTCACCTATTGCTTGGAAGAGCATCTGAGACTGCTGGGCTGTTGTGCTGAGAGGGTCCGGCCCGGGTATTCACCTACAAGTAAAGAATCTTGATCAGTTTTGTGTTCTGAGGATACAGTTCTAATTAACCTATAATTTGCCACAAGTTTCTCATTTCACTACGAAGGTTAATTAGCTTGTTGCTAGATAGACCATGGTTGGATTCTATTTAGTATATAGGTTACAGAATTATACAACCTGTATATTACACAATACTCTATTACTGTCATTATTCAAATTTTAAACAGTGCTGAAAAAAGAAGAGATAACTACTGAAAATTTTCAATTCATTAACTAGAGCTGAATTCAATTCTAGAGAAAAAAAAATTCCATTTCTTGTTTTGTTTTGTTTCATATACAGAAACCCAAGAGCTACAAAGGTTGGGGTAAAAATAGGTTTACAGTTGTTCATATGGAAAACAATATACCGTAATAATAAATAATAGTAAGAGAATAAACTTTTTCATACTCACAACTGTAAACCTACTTTTGCCCCACCCTGTGCGTTCGAAAAAGCACATTAAGTATATATCCGGGGTTAGCAGTAACCCTCCAGCTGTCATAGCCTGCCAGCTCTAAAACCGAGCAAAGCTGTAGAATGTTCCTTGTTCATACACAAAAAATAAAGTTCAAGTAATTAATTATTAAATGTTTTGACTCTAAAAGCTAGCTTTTTCTTTCAAATGTAAAACCTTAAACAGAAACCTAGGATTTGAAATGCACAGAACAATGAAAAGACATTAAATAGATATATGTTTCTAGCATAAATATGTCAAAAGACGAGGGGGGCATTCTGTGTGCACTATGCTTATGTGCTTAATTAATCACTAAAATGAAGTCTATATTTTCATTCAAATAAATCTTTGCGGAGACCAGTACCCAGGATCATTCTGAAGAAACAGACTAACAAAACGATTCCAAATAATAAAATATACGGCAACAATGCCCCTGTATCCAAATATATACACATATTAAGCAAATACTACAGATGTATCCCCTTTCTCCTCCCATTTAAAAAAAAAAAAAAAGATCGCTTGTCAGAGCTTGAGAAAGTGCAGTTTTATTTGACATTTCAATAAGTGGAACACAGCATTACAAATCCATCTAACTTTACTGAAACAATTATTGAAATTCGTACCTTCAGGCCATGTATGTTCCGTTCCCCAGGAGGCTTGCAGGCTGAAACAGTAATTGACTAAATTGTAGAACACATCAGGGCCATTTACAAATTTGCTCAAAATGAATCGTTTAAAAAGAAATGAGGGTGACACCAAAATTAGCAGAGAGAAATGATTGAAAAGTGGCTCCCAAGACCCAAAGTGGGAATTATGAACCAGGGTTTTTAACTTGCAGGAGTGAGCATTTATAAATGCAAAGAGCTTTCTGACATCACCTCATATAAATTCCAATTTCTGCTTAAAACATATAAAAATCAAGTTAACTGAGCTAAAATGATTAGATTCCTTTCATAATTCAAATTTTCCTCACTCTATTACATTGTGTATCTGCTATCACTTAAAAGACTTTGAAAATAGACAGTTGTTTTTTTGGTTTTTTTGCGGGGGGGGGGTGAGAGAAGGGTTTTTAATGCCAAAATGATTATTAGACATTCTAAAATGGAATATTTAAGTCTGAACTATTAGTTTGCACAGCAATAAGCAAATTTATTAAAAGAGACATCATTGATATTACTACATATCTTGTAAATCCTGACATCTGGTTAATATTTAAGTCTACAGATAAAACAGTGCCAAGAAAAATAATATTAATTTCCTGATATCATACTGAGTTAGAGTTAATCTTTTTCCAATTCAGCAAATGCTTCTTCATCAGATGGTAAAAATACAAAAGCTTCCTGTCCATGTTATAGGCTGCTTCCATCTGAACACTGCAGTGCCCTACAGATCATATGTTAAGAGGCTGTCAATTTTGATAGATTGTTTGGGAAGGATGAATTTGATTTTCTTTTTATTTATTTATTTATTTATTTTTGCACTCCTCTCTCAGACATATATTTTTCCTGTTTCTGACAACCAGAAATACATCTGTTTAATAATATGTGAGTAGTAATTAATTACAAAGCACCTCAGTGATTTTAATTTTGTATATTTCAAGTGTATTCAAATTTATTATTTTCCTAGAAAATATATCTAAATCTTAATAAGAATTTTTGTTTTTCTAAAAAACATTAAAATGAAGACTCCAAATCTTCTTTCCTTAAAATGAAAATTAAGTTTTTGAATAAAACAAGTCACATATATTTGATGCTTGGTCCTTGAGGGACCATTAATACTTCCTAAGACAACATTTCTGAGTATTTCCACTGAAGTACCTAGTGCATCATAAACTTCACTTAATAAGAAAGTGGCTAACTAAGGCATTAGAGACAGGCATTAACTCTTATCTCCTTCCTAACCATCTGCCTCATTCCTCAACTGGCTTCTCTCAATTATGACTAAAAATCTAAATAGTATTCAGAAGACCTATTAACCTCATATTTCCTCAAGTTATAGGGTCAGAAGTTACTGTAAAGCTAGTATATTTTCATAACTATTAACATTTAATATATTTTTAACAACAGAGAGGGCTTAACCATGAGCTGGGAGTTACCATCCAAAGCAACTTTCCTTCTTGGAGTGAGGAGAACATCTGATGTCTGGACAGATCATTTATCTCCTGTCTTTCTCATTTATTCAGTCCAGAGATGCTTTTTAACCTGGGGCCTGAACACAGAACCTAAGGTCTGAGGGCCTCTAACCAACTACATAGACCCAGTTAATATACTCAATATGTCTATATCTTAATCGCACAAGTTTGCATAATCTCACTTATGTATATAATGTATGTAAGTACACAAAAAGCAAAAGACTACAAAAACCCAAAAAGAGTTGTACAATAGCATGCAAAAAAACCCAAAACTTAGGGGTGGAGTGACTGAGTCTCATATTTTTAAAAATTTAAATTTGGCTTGGGAAAACTTTATTTATTTAATTTATTAGAGCCTGATAGGTTCTGTGCTGACTATACATATGTGGCACTCACATCTCAGTTACTCTCTTTTTGGTATCTTGTCCCTACATGACACCCTCCTCCATACTCCTACAAAGCCCTCCAAACTATCCTCATACACATCACTAATATTTTAATTTCCATGCCATTCTACTTCTAGCAAATTATATTTCAAACAAAATTCTAACGCAAAGGGTATATTAACCACTGCTAAGCTATGCAAGTCTGAAATTACTTAACCTCCCTGAACTTATTCAATATTCTCATCTAAACAATCAAAGCAGTAATACCTAATAGGCAAAACTGTTGGACACTTAAGAGCAATATTAGTACCTGAACAGAGGAGATGTCTAAAAATGGTTGTTATTATCATGGGAGGGGGCACAATAGTATAGACAGTAATGCTGACAAGGACTGCTCACAAAATTAAAAAAAAAAAAAAACTTGAAAAGATTTTAGGTTAAAAGAAGTAAATATCTTATTGAAGAAAAGAAAAAACAACAAAGGGCCACAGCATTGGACCTGTAATGTTCCGGGATACTGTACCCCAGGGTTTGCGATAACAGCAGAGCTAGAATGCCATCAAGTAGGGAAGTAATTTGAGGAAATTTTTCAGCTGGTAAAATAAATATTCCTTGTGGGGAAACAATTTTGAAACTTGACCAAATTCTCCAGTCTCTAAAAATATTATGACACAATCTTCATCCTTGTAATTGGCCTAATATATAAGAATGCAACATTTCTTTTTCCTTTTTTTGCTGTTTTACTTTTTAGTCCTCAGGTGCAACAGAATCAGAGTAATCATAATCCTTCTTTCAGACACACTATCAATGGCCAAATTTTATTCACTTATCTCAAGTTATTATTAATAATTTACTAAGTACCCCCAATCCTACTGCCGGCATCAATACTAGAAAAAGCAGCACTGCTCTTGAACCCAGATCTTGTAGGCTGGCCGAGTCAGCTGCCTTTGGAGACTTTATCAGTGCAAATCAGAGTCTACTAGGTAACTGAGCCATTCAAACTTCACAGTGTTACAGGTAATGAAAGTCTAGAGTGTGTAACTGGAAAACTCATACGATGATTATTTGTACAGTATCAGTTAACAAAGGTAAGTTTAACTTTTAATAATTTCAATTAAGTTATTTCAAGAAGAGTTACTTAAGAGAATTTCCTTATCTCCTTATCTGTTCCATCAGTTAGAAAACATAGACTCCAAGTGGGACCATGTATAATGGGTAAAAGACTTCATGGTTTATATAATTAACTGTTCTTTTTCTCCATTACTCAAATTTTGAGGGAATGTTTATATACATGTGAATAATCATATCTGATATAAGGCTAGTACAGTAGCGACAAATCTAAAAGGGAAAATGCAAATTACCTGACCGAGTGATTCACCAAGACTTACCTTAATCAGCTTATATGTTTGAAGACTTAACAATTAAATTGCCATTTATGAGGACTTTCTCTTATTAAAAAAAAAATGCCAGCTCAAAAAGCCACGCACCAAACATCCTACCAAAAATTCTCTCCTAAAGCTCCTCAGTGAACCTCAGCTTCTGTACTAGCTGAAAGCTTTCTCCACAACAGCAGCTTTGGCTACCATCATGAGCCACGATTTATAAATATCCAAAATTAAAGTCATTCATTTGCCTTGGTTTAGAAACCATGTGGACCCCCAAAGAGTTCTTTAAGCGAATGTAAGTATGTACTTCAAAAACAAAAAACAATCTAGTTAGTTTAATTTACTCTAGTAAATTAGATATTTTATTTGCCATAACTATAATATTGCCTGCAATCCCCACGATAATGAATACTTCTTTTGTTTTTTCAAATTAAGAGCGAAACATCATATTATGTGCATTTAAACCTTTGGAAAACATAACTGTTGATGAAACAGTTTACTGAAATAATCATTGTTGATTAGAATTTGTTCAACATTACCTCTTGGAAATATCTGCAGAGGCTCTATTAACTGTCCATTTACTTGCTGTTCCATTACTGTGGAATAATACTGCAAAGAGATTACAGAAAGAGATTACTCAGTAATGTATGAATACTGGAACAGGCACTTATGGGTTGCTTAATTCATGGTACTTTTGAAAATTGCTGGTATATCAGCCTTGAGAATACTTTGTCCCCATTTGCACATTAAAATTTCAACAGTGAATATTCAGGATTGAAAGTCCAGTATAGTGTTATCCTCCACATTGTCATTTATCTTTAAAAGTAAAACTGTTGAAGACTTTAGATTAGTATTTGAGCTGTAGAAATATTTTGAAAATGATATGTATTAAAAACAACACAATGGAATGAGACTTGACTTGGGGTGGTAAACACACAATGCAATATACAGGTGTATTTTAGAATTGTATACCTGAAGCCTATATAACTTTATTAACCAATGTCACTCCAATAAATTCAATAAATTTAAAAAACCAAAAAGATTTTAGTAGAAATTTCTCCAATTGCCTCTTTCTTTTCCCCTGGATTTTATAAAGCAAAATGAAGATGCCTCGCATTTAGCTTGGACCTCTTGGCCAGTTAGTTAATGAAACATTATTCATACTTGCGTATAATGCACAGATAATAGAAATCTAAGTCATAGAGACTCTGGAATGAGCAAACAAGACATGATCTATCCAAAGAAGAAGGGATAATTTGATTAAAAGGCAGCCCAGTTTCAAGCAAACATATCTTTTATGCTTTAATCTTAAAAACAATTTAATATAGATAAAATTTCACTTTACAATTCTGGGCACAAAAAATAAAGTTCCAAATGAAAAAGCTTTCACATTCCTACAGAAACACAGATTCATTCATTAGGTTGTATTATGGTCTGATTCCCATTTTCCTCAGTATGCTAATTGATAAGCCTAGGTACACCTATCTTGAAGCTGGCTTCTGTGCCCTCACTTCCATAACACTTGACAAACAACAAAGTGATGCTCTTCATGGCAAAATATCAACAATGAAAACCACTGATTTTGTGTCTTGAGGAGCTGTTACAGAACAGAACTCCCCTTTAACCTTGCTGTTTTTATATTAAGAACACAGACGTTATTTAACAGTACTACATTTTCAGGAAATTCTTCCTTGATCAAGGTTATTTTCCCTTTGAAGTAAAGGGAATTCTTTATTTCTGCATCATCTTGGGAATCACAAGTTAACAAGTCTAAGGCTTTTTGCCATAAAATCAAAGTAAAGGTAAATTTTTGATAGATATGGACCAACATAAGTATACCCTGCTCTCCCAGGGCTTTCAGACTGTAAAGGAAACCAATCCTGTCCTTCGATGTATGTAAAAACTTATATACATACAGCATAAACATCTGTGACACATTCTCTGGAATACTTACTAAGGTGAATGTCTTTCAGGAGACTGTATTCCTTAAAACCACAGAAATATACTGCTCGCCATTACTCAAACAGTGATGACAAGTAAGTGAAATATCAATCATGTAGGCTGTCAACCTTCTGGGACAGCAATAACTGTTAACAAGTAGTCTGGAAAAATTGTCCGAAAATGACTTGTCCTCGGCACACCAGTGTTTGAGGTTTCCATGGAAAATTAAGATGCCAGTGGCTATTTGGAACATTGCTCAGGTATTCTTTTTAATGGGAAATTTGCCGGTTATTGATCCACAGCATGTACCCCCTTGCTTCTGGAAGGCTGCAAGCAACTTTCCAATCAGTGGCTGTCAAAAAAATTACTGCCTTTTTATACTGATACAAGACAACAGCAGTGGTGGTGTTCTCCTATAGTTAATACTTTTCTTTAATTAACTGCTATGTACAGTAGGTTAGTAATTCAATTACTACTCCATCACACTCCTAGAAATCAAAACAAAATATCCTTATGCTTTATCTAACAAATTAATTATAGAATTGTCTGAAACTGGTGCTTGGGGTCAAGTTTGAAAACAAATAACCTCAAATATAAAGGGTCAGAACAGGTGCAATGCATTTTTTTTCCTACTATAAAACCTTGCATGCATGAAATTGACCTGTTTTCCAACCTTATTTATTTACCTCACAAAATAAATTAAAAAAAACAGTTTCCCTTTCATTTCAGACCTGTGCCAAATCAACTAGTAAACGATATATACTTTTATAATCACTGGAAAAATTTTGTAGCAATCTATAAACATCTCTTTGTCTTATATGATTAACTCAGTCACAGTAATGATATAAAGTATGCCACTTGCCAGTTTCTCTAAAGCAAGTAGTTAGAATTCTTTTGTTTTCTACAATTCTTCCAAACCCAAGGAACATTTTCTCCTGCTGAAATACTGGGTTTGATTTGTGTTTGCATTAACAGAGAATCTGTGTCCCACAGAGCCAAGTAATTCACCATCAAGGACAAACCATAAAGGGCAGTAATTAAACCCATGGTACAGGCCTACTCTATGCAAGTGACCTCTGAGGGACAAGCCTGGTGAGGACCAAGGGGGCCACCAACAAGGCACCAGGCCCAGGAGCTCAGGCTACCAGTTACATGGCATTCCCCAAAGGACAGGAAATCGCGGGGTCACACGTAGTATCTCCTGGCACAGGGCAGTCCTGACAGGCCACAAGGCTTATGCTGAGCAAGGAACATGGAGGAGTAGAGGACCCACCCCGGGGGCCTCAGTACAGCCCTTTCCCCGCACAGCACCTCAGTGGGGAAACACTGCACCTCGCTTCCTCCTCTGTGAAATGACGGTGGTATCTACCCACAGAATAAACGTGGGACTTACATGAGAAAATTTAAGACACCACTTAATAAGCTGCAAAACAAGTTGTTTTTAGATCTTGATCCTTTTATATAGTCACCTTTTACAGGGATTCTTTCCAAGTTTGTTCCAAATAGTGATAAAATATAAACAATGATGATAAAGATATCTACTAGACAAAAACAAAATGAAAAAACCACCAACCAACCTAAATCTTGAATGCCAACATACTTAACATGGCTCATACCAAAAAGTAATGAAGTGACCATAATAACATTAATGTAATTATAATCTGAAGTTATCTAAATAACTTCCTGAGCTTAATCTCTATAATCCTATCCTGTCTCTCATTACCCCTAACACAAATCCCTGCACATGGTAGGTGCTTGATAAATAGTATGCTTGAAATGGGGTCCAATCTTGACTCTGCCACTTATTAATTTGTAGTGACCTTCAGGAGGTCATTTAACCTCAGTTAACCTTGGTTCCCTCCGAATGAGATGAAAAAGATTTACTCTGTAACATATGGTTAGCGTGAAGCTCAAAATTAAACTGCAGCAAAAGAATTAGTGAAGGCACTTTGTAAACTGTAAATACATTATCAGTAGTTGAGAAAATAAAAAGTGAATCTTCTAATATTGTAACAATATTAAACATAGCACTTCCTGAGAAGTGTTCCAGCTTTAAAAATACAGAAAGTTATGTATAAAAAATACAAAATATTGTGCTCAAGTTAAATACAGCAGTTATGAAATGTTTTCTGTTGGTATCCCTTGTAGAATCCACTACATGCAGTAATTGAAGCAATAATCAATAAGCTAACTGAGTAAAAGATTAATCAGTTTTGTGATTGCTAATGAACCAGACTCAGATTAGTTTCAGAGTCCCTTTGAGATGTTCTTCAAAATTCTTAAACAATTTAAATAAGGATGTGACAAAGTTTAGCATAGTTATCCAAAAATCTAATTAAGTTGAAACAGAGGGCCAGATTTAACAAGGGGATAGCAAGTGCAATTTTTGGCTTTGTTTTGTTTGCGACTTTATCAAACAGTGCTCCTATTTGTTATGAACCTAATTCTAATTCTAACAGCACAATTTGATCAATAATACAACATTTTTTTCTTTATGGAAATCTGCCATTGAAACACTTGAGTTCCAAATCAGCAGTTTAATTTTACAAGGCGTAAGTTCTCTATTAAAAGAGAGAAGGAGGAAGAGAGACAGAGAGAGAGCAACATACACACAGAAAAATAACTATCACTCACTGAACTCAGTGAATACCTACTGTGTGTTAGGCTCAGTACGACATATTCACGTTTTTCCAATTACTTTGTCACAACCCTAGCCTATTGTGTGAGGATTATCCTCACCCCTATAGTTCACACACAAAGCAAAGAGCTTATCAGTGAATCAAGAAAAATACTTCTTTCATTCTAGGCCATGCACTCAGAATGTAAAATGTACTGCTTACTATTTAAGAGCCAAAAGATACGTTATCTACCGCATTTCCCCATGTATAAGACTTTCTGGTGTATTAGATGCACCTTAATTTTGGAGCCCAAAATTTTGGGGAAAAAATGCATAACAAAGTTATTGAACTCAAGTTTTATTCATCATAAAATTTATATAACTCCTCATCTGCACAAAAATGCAGGAAATGCAAGTAAAAAAATCTACAACCACTATATAAGATACACCCAGTTTTTAGACCCCAAAATTTTCCAAAAAATGTGCATCTTATACATGGGGAAATACGATATTTCTCCTACCTTGAATCATTTAGCTAGGTAAAGCGGGCCACTGGGTGGACTTTTGAGCAGGTGGAGAGCTTGGCCTCTTCATGCAAACCCTGTGTGGGTAAGGCCCTGTCACCTGATCTTTTGGAGAAGGCGGATGCTGGAGGCAGCCTAATGCAATGCAAAAATTTCTGTGCTGAGAAGGGACTACTCCCTCCTACTTCAGTGACCCTTCCTGGTTTTCCTACCTCCCTAATCACTTTACTCAGTAAGTAGTTCTTTCCCCATCCCTTCTTTAAATGCTAGAGTTCCCCATGATTTTTCATCAACCTTCTCCTCTTATTTTATACTCTCCTTGAGTTAACTTCAGCCACTTCAAAGGTTTCAATTACCGGAGGAGTCATTGAGACTAATTAGGACTGATGAACCACAAATCTTTATTTTCAGCCCAGATTTCTCTCCTAAGATTCGAAGCATACCCAACTGGTTGTTCACAGGTTCCTCAAATTCAACAGGTCCCTACCTCCTACCCCTTCCTCATGCCTTAGACCAGTCTTTTGCTACTTGGGTTCAGTATCTCGGACAATGACATCACAATAACCTAGTTTTTCAAACCAGATATCAGGAAGTAATCCACAGCATCTCTCTTTCCTTCTTCCCCACAATCAATTGCCAGTCTTATTAATTCTGCACCTTCCCCACTTCTCATCCCTGAAGCCAGGGCCCGCCATGATGTAGCCCATCTTCTTTCCCAACCTCACCTCATATCCTTGCTCCCTCACTGCCCACACCACAAGGATCATGGGTAGCTCCTTCTGAACGCACCAGGCATCCATTTATCTTTTCTCCACCCCAAACACTCCTCCCAGTCCCCTTGCCCTAGCTTACTCCTAGACATCACCCTTTTCAGAAAGGCTTCTCTGCCCCCAAAGAGAGCAGGTGCTCCTTCTTTGTGCTCAGAGCACCTAACACAGACTTTTAACAGCATTTCTCACTCTGTCTGGTGATTATGAGCTTTTCTGATCCTCAACAATGAATGGTTTCCTTTCTTGTTAATCTTCCTGACTGAACCATGAGTTCCTTGAAGAAATAAACTATATGTTCATCACATCTCCACCAAGTGGCATAGCACTTGGCCAGAGAGTTGCTATCCCACAAATATTTACTGTGTGAAAAACTGGTTTTATGAGTAAGTTGACAAATCAATGAGGGAGTGATCTCAGGTCCCAGCTCTACATGTACTAGCTGTGTGATCTTGAGAAAGGTGTGCAATTTTTTCTTTTAATTCATGAGAGGACAGGAGGCAGAGAGACAGACTTCTACATGTGCCACAACTGGTATCCACCTGAAAAAACCACTAGGGGGTGATACTCTGTCCATCTGGGGTGTGGCTCTGTTGCTCAGCAACCAAGCTCTTCTTAGTGCCTGAGGTGAAGGCCATGGAGCCTTCACCCAGGGCCTCAGCACCCGGGGCCAACTCATTCCAATTGAGCCATTGCTGCAGCAGGAGAAGGGGGGGGGGGGGGAAGGAAGAGAGACAGAGAGAGAGAGAAACAAGAGAGGGAGGGGTAGAGGAACAGATGGGCTCTTTTCCTGTGTGCCCTGACTGGAATCAAACCCAGGACATCCATATGCCAGGCTGACACTCTACCACTGAACAACTGGCCAGGGCCACTATAGTACTATAAGTAACAAAATAAGTAAAAAGGTATTATAAAGAACATGGTCTGTTTCTCTTCTGGAAGTTCAGCAAGGGCAGGGACCATGTCTTGTATACTTTCTCTTAATGCAGAGGTATTAACCTTGGGCCTATACAAGCCTTAGGAGATCCTTAGGTTCCTGAAATTATATGAAATGTCACATCATGTGAATTTTCTGGGAAAAGAATAAACAACTTCCCAGATTTTCAAAAAGGCCTGTGTCTCTCAAAACCTACACAGGTACTGTCATATAAAGCCTACCACTGTGCCTTACACATAATAGGAGCTCCCCAAATGTTTAATAGAAGGAGGCAGATAGGAACTAATATAGACATGGTAACTATTCTTATTGGTTGTACCTTCTAACTTAGTGGCAAGTCTTACATATCAAAAGAGGTTTATTTATTATTCTATACATTTATAACAAAAGTTTCCTAAATCTCTCTTTAGCATGTCTTCTAATAGAAAACATAATTAGTGCAGTATTTCAACTTACAAGAAATAGCCTGCTGTCTTTTTCCTACTAATGATAAAAATTTCAAATTCCTGTTTTGTCAATACTGCAAGCATACCCCATTATATGTAGCTCAGTCAGTAATTACAGCAATAATCAATAAACTAACCAGCTATTTGCAGTTCATAGTTAATTTATTAGTTTTCCCAGTGAAGAATCCAACAATCTTCACTCTGTTAAATGACTACAGATTCAATTACAACACTACTCAGATATGTCATCCATAATGCCCTCCTTCAATTATTTTTTATATTTTACATTAAGAGCTTTCCCTCTGTGATGCTGACCTCTTAGGAAGCATGTTCTGCTGCAGTGGTCAAAATAACATATAAAGCCAATCTATGGTGAATATCAAAATAATGGCCCCCAGACTTCCTTGGCTTCAGGTCCCCCCACTTCTCACTCACCTCACTGCCCCTGCAGAGGTAACTACAATGTGCACATATTCTTCCTTAAATGACTCTAAACCAAAGAGCCATACATATATGGTCATGATTACTTAAATGATAAGAAAGAAAAACACAATGAAAAGTTTTCTAGTGAAAAGTTGATATGGAACAACTCGGGGGCCTCTTTAGAGGCTAATGTTATTGGATAGATGTATTATTTATTAATGATTTGGGAGTAAAAAAGTCAGTAAGTTGGCCAAATAGTGATAACACTATTTGTTTTGGATAGTAAAACCATAAAGGATGTTAAGGAGTACCAGATGGTAATAATAAAGGTTTGGGCAGCCAATAGCAGATGAAATTCAACTTGGACAATTTTGAAGTAATGCACATTGGCAAAGGAGTGTAAATTTGTATTCAGCAATGGGTCTAAAAGTTGTGGGATCCTCTCAGCTGCAGCTTTCAGAGTCATCGCCACCATTAGCTTGAGGCAGTGACTACACTAACCTTTCACCTCTGCCTAGGCTGCAGCAGTTCTGCTACACTTCTACTGCAGAAGTTTATATAGTAGCTTCAGGGAACCTGCCACCTAAATAAAACAGGACCACCAGGCCAACAGACAGCAGGCCCAATGGGGCATTCCCTTATGAATAGACGGCTTTATTTAGCCAGTTCTGATAGTACTTTGATAAAGATCCTGACTACTGCTCAGCTGCTATTAAAAAATAAATAAGGATGACGTCAGAGTAATAGCGGGGTAGGAAGCGATACCGATAAATCTCCCCCAAAACTCAACAAGATCTTCAACCAGAAACAGAAAAACCTATACTTGGAGCTTCCAGATGCTTCGCAATACACCCAAAGGTATGATTGAGTGAAAAATTGGCTAAATATATAACCAAACCCCGAAGGAAATAGGGAGTAAGAAATGCTCCGCCTTCCTCACTAACCTAAACAGGGCGGCTTTCTCTGGTAACTGTGAATATAGAAACTGAGGCGGGCAAAGGGGGTGAATAGATCCAGGCCGCCGCGGCACAAACGGCCGAACCAGGCTGTGGCTCAGAGATCCAAGCCGAGGAAAATCTGATCCTGTGGCAACCCGGGCAATACAAGCTAACACTCGCGCCAAACCCAAACAAAGAAAGACAAGCGGAGCGGCCATTTTACCCGGTCTCCTGGTCGGTGCGCAGTTAGTGGGCGAGAATTTCTTCCTAGGCCCCGAGAGTGGGTGCCCGTGTTGCCCCACGGAGAGGCAGGGTCAGAGGCCTTTCTGTGGGCCGAGGACAGAGTCTCTGGGCAGCCCCAGCGCCCTGGGAAAGCCACGCACGGGAGGGAGTGAGAACTAATTCCAACGGTGGAGATTTTCCGTGCTGGAGGGTGTTTCACTCAGAGGGAACCGCGGCCGGCCTCATATCCTGGTTTGCGCGCGCAGATAAGGAGTGAGCGATTCCTCCGAGTGCCTCGGCAGTGCGCGCCCATGTTATCGCAGAGAGGGGCAGAGTCAGGGGCCTTTGTGTGGGCCAAAGCGGAATCTCGAGCCGCCCCAGCGCCTTGCAAAAGCCGCGCACGGGGACAGAGCGAGACTGAATTCCAACGCTGCAACTTTTCCCTGCGGTTGGGGGTTTCACTCAGAGCGTGAGACTGCTGGCTGGATATCCTGGTCGCAGACAGTGAGTGAGAGTTTCCTCCAAGCGCCCCCCAGAAGTGGGCGCCCGCTTGTGTTACCAGACAGAGTGGCAGAGCCAGTGGTCTTTGAGTGGGCGGAAAGCCCGCCTGATTATGCTAGCAGCTCTGACTGACTGAGCCTTACCCAGAGCCCTGTGCTGAGTGGAAATAGAGTGGGGAGTTGCCAGCTCTTTGAGCCTCTTACTATCCAGGCAGAGGCAGCAGCAACCCCATAGCTGGATTATCAGGCTACTAATTGAGGAAGGAAAGACTAGGAGAAAGGCTCCAGGAACACGGACTCTCTCACTGTCGGAGCCTATAAATGCTAATGAGCCTCGACTCCCACGAGACTAAAGCACAATACATGACATTGCCATAGAGACTTATCAACTGCAAACCTCTACCTGAGCGTGCCAAAGGGGCAGAACCCGGGGTACAGAGTCACCGACCAGGAAGAGGGAGAGAAAAGAAAAAGCAAGAAGATAACCTCTCAAAATCAAGAATAATCTGCAGACTTTATAACCTATCCCATTTTATTATATTTGTTCGTTTGTTTCTCTTATCTTCATTCTTGAGACTTTTTTTTCCTCCTCCAATTTGGCCGATTAACTCTCTACCGGTCTTACTCTCTCCTCTCCTTGAACTACACTACCCATAAGTGTTACATCTCCCATTATCTTTTCTCTTCTCTTCCTTTCTCTCTATGAGGGTTGCACTCCAAAGCCCTTAACTCTCTCTCTCTCTCCTTTCTTTTTTCTTCTTTTAGTGGTTCCCTCTTTTTTTTCTCTCTCTCTCTTTCTTTTCTCCCTCTATATTAGTTTCTTCCTTTCTCCTTTACATCTCCTCTCATTCAAACCTCAATAACAAACAAATTATCTTATCTGGGACTCAAACCTATGTTTGTGGCATTTTGGGGGGTTTTTACTTCACCTTTTTAACTCACTAGCAGTGCTCCCATCCCTGGCTCTCCATATTATCTAGTTCTTGTTCCACTAAATACAATAGTAAGTTTTTAATTTGTCCCCCCATTTTTCCGTTTTCCTCTTATTCCTCTCATCATAACTCTTAGACAACCAACACCTAAAAGCAAATCATTTTATTTTTGACCCAAATTTTTTCCTTATTTGTTTTTTGTGGGTCCATACGCTCTTTTTTTTTCTTTTTTCTTTTCTTTCTTTTTTTTTTTCCTTTTTTTTTTTTTTTTCTTTTTTTCTTTTTTGCCCCTTTATTACTTTTCCCCAATTCAGGCCCTCCATCACAGGCATTGTTTGTTATAACTCACAGTCCACCACAAGATTTTCTCAAGAAAGAGGGGAGAGGAGAGGAGAGGAAAAAAGGAGGGGGGGAATAATTTCCTTTTTTTAAAAATTTTTATTTTATTTTATTTTTCTTTATTTCATTATTAATTTTTTTTAAAAAAAAACAACTCTTTTCGATTTTTTATTTTTTTTTATTTTTTTTTAACTTTTTATTCTTTATTAAATCTCATTAATACTATCAACAAAACCACCCTCAGATGCCATTAAGGAAGAGAAAATCGAATATCATGGATACAAAAGAAAGAGAGGTAACACAGCTAGATGAGGAAAAATCTATGGAGAAAAAATTTAATATATTGGAAACCTTGGAGCTAAATGACAGAGAATTCAAGATAGAAATACTAAAAATCCTCCGAGATATACAAGAAAACACAGAAAGGCAATATAGGGAGCTCAGAAAACAACTCAATGAACACAAAGAATATATGTCCAAGGAAATTGAAACTATAAAAACAAATCAAACAGAGATGAAAAACTCAATTCACGAGCTGAAAAACGAAGTAACAAGCTTAGCTAATAGAACAGGTCAGATAGAAGAGAGGATTAGTGAAATAGAAGACAAGCAACTTGAGGCACAACAGAGAGAAGAAGAAAGAGACTCAAAAATTAAAAAAAATGAGATAGCCCTACAAGAATTATCTGACTCCATCAAAAAGAATAACATAAGAATAATAGGTATATCAGAGGGAGAAGAGAGAGAAAATGGAATGGAGAACATACTCAAACAAATAATAGATGAGAACTTCCCAAGCCTGTGGAAAGAACTAAAGCCTCAAGTTCAAGAAGCAAACAGAACTCCAAGTTTTCTTAACCCCAACAAACCTACTCCAAGGCATATCATAATGAAATTGACACAAACCAACAGCAAAGAAAAAATTCTCAAGGCAGCCAGGGAAAAGAAGAATACAACATATAAAGGAAGGCCCATTAGATTATCATCAGATTTCTCAGCAGAAACTCTACAAGCTAGAAGAGAGTGGACCCCAATATTTAAAGTCCTGAAAGAGAGGAACTTTCAGCCACGAATACTATACCCATCAAAGCTATCCTTCAAATACGAAGGAGAAATAAAAACATTCACAGATACAGAAAAGATGAGGGAATTTATCATCAGAAAACCCCCACTCCAGGAATTACTAAAGGGGGTTCTCCAATCAGATACAAAGAACAAAAAAAAACAGAGCCACAAGTAAAAGCTCCAAGAAGAACACAATAAAACCAAATTTAAACTGTGACAACAACAAAAAGAAAGAGGGGGAGAAGATGGAGATTAACAGTAGCAAAGGACGATGGAGTGCAAAAGTACTCACAAAATAGTTCGCTACAATGAACAGGGTAGGGACCCTTTTCATTACTCAAAGGTAACCACCATTGAAAAAACCACCACAGAAGCACATGAGATAAAAAAGATAGCAACAGAGGAAAGATGTATGGAATACAACCAAATAAAAACAAAAGATAGAAAAACGAAAGAGAAGGATCAAACAAGACACGAAACTAACAGAAAGCAAGATATAAAATGGCAATAGGGAACTCACAAGTATCAATAATTACACTAAATGTAAACGGATTAAACTCACCAATAAAAAGGCACAGAGTAGCAGAATGGATTAAAAAAGAAAATCCAACTGTATGCTGCCTACAGGAAACTCATCTAAGTAACAAGGATAAAAACAAATTCAAAGTGAAAGGCTGGAAAACAATACTCCAAGCAAATAACATCCAAAAAAAAGCAGGTGTAGCAATACTCATATCGGATAATGCTGACTACAAGACAGGAAAAGTACTCAGAGACAAAAATGGCCATTTCATAATGGCTAAGGGGACACTGAATCAAGAAGACATAACAATTCTTAATATATATGCACCAAACCAAGGAGCACCAAAATATATAAGACAGCTACTTATTGATCTTAAAACAAAAACTGACAAAAATACAATCATACTTGGAGACCTCAATACACCGCTGATGGCTCTAGATCGGTCATCCAAACAGAGAATCAACAAAGACATAGTGGCCTTAAACAAAACACTAGAGCACCTGGATATGATAGACATCTACAGGACATTTCATCCCAAAGTGACTGAGTATACATTTTTCTCCAGTGTACATGGATCATTCTCAAGAATTGACCATATGTTGGGCCACAAAAACAACATCAGCAAATTCAGAAAAATTGAAGTTGTACCAAGCATATTTTCTGATCATAAAGCCTTGAAACTAGAATTCAACTGCAAAAAAGAGGAAAAAAATCCCACAAAAATGTGGAAACTAAACAACATACTTTTAAAAAATGAATGGGTCAAAGAAGAAATAAGTGCAGAGATCAAAAGATATATACAGACTAATGAAAATGACAATATGACATATCAGAATCTCTGGGATGCAGCAAAAGCAGTGATAAGAGGGAAGTTCATATCGCTTCAGGCATATATGAACAAACAAGAGAGAGCCCAAGTGAACCACTTAACTTCCTACCTTAAGGAACTAGAAAAAGAAGAACAAAGACAACCCAAAACCAGCCGAAGAAAGGAGATAATAAAAATCAGAGCAGAAATAAATGAATTAGAGAACAGAAAAACTATAGAAAAAATTAATAGAACAAGGAGCTGGTTCTTTGAAAAGATCAACAAAATTGACAAACCCTTGGCAAGACTTACCAAGGAAAAAAGAGAAAGAACTCATATAAACAAAATCCAAAATGAAAGAGGAGAAATCACCACGGACACTGTAGATATACAAAGAATTATTGTAGAATACTATGAAAAACTTTATGCCACTAAATTCAACAACCTAGAAGAAATGGATAAATTCCTAGAAAAATACAACCTTCCTAGACTGAGTCAAGAAGAAGCAGAAAGCCTAAACAGACCTATCAGTAGAGAAGAAATAGAAAAAACCATTAAAAACCTCCCCAAAAATAAAAGTCCAGGCCCTGACGGCTATACCAGCGAATTTTATCAAACATTCAAAGAAGACTTGGTTCCTATTCTACTCAAAGTCTTCCAAAAAATTGAAGAAGAAGCAATACTTCCAAATACATTTTATGAGGCCAACATAACCCTCATCCCAAAACCAGGCAAGGATGGCACAAAAAAAGAAAACTACAGACCAATATCTCTAATGAATACAGATGCTAAAATACTAAACAAAATACTAGCAAATCGAATACAACAACATATTAAAAAAATAATACATCATGATCAAGTGGGATTCATCCCAGAATCTCAAGGATGGTTCAACATACGTAAAACGGTTAATGTAATACACCATATCAACAAAACAAAGAACAAAAACCACATGATCTTATCAATAGACGCAGAAAAGGCTTTCGATAAAATACAACACAATTTTATGTTTAAGACTCTCAACAAAATGGGTATAGAAGGAAAATATCTCAACATGATAAAGGCCATATATGATAAACCATCAGCTAACATCATATTAAATGGCACTAAACTGAAGGCTTTCCCCCTTAAATCAGGAACAAGACAGGGTTGTCCACTCTCTCCACTCTTATTTAATGTGGTACTAGAGGTTCTCGCCACAGCAATCAGACAAGACAAAGAAATAAAAGGCATCCATATCGGAAAAGAAGAAGTAAAGGTATCACTTTTTGCAGATGATATGATCCTATACATCGAAAACCCCAAAGAATCCACAAAAAGACTACTAGAAACAATAAGCCAATACAGTAAGGTCGCAGGATACAAAATTAACATACAGAAGTCAATAGCCTTTCTATATGCCAACAATGAAACAACTGAGAAGGAACTCAAAAGAATAATCCCCTTCACGATTGCAACAAAAAAAATAAAATACTTAGGAATAAACATAACAAAGAATGTAAAGGACTTATATAATGAAAACTATAAACCATTGTTAAGGGAAATTGAAAAAGATATAATGAGATGGAAGAATATACCTTGTTCTTGGCTAGGAAGAATAAATATAATCAAGATGGCTATATTACCCAAAGCAATATACAAATTTAATGCAATTCCCATCAAACTTCCAATGACGTTTTTTAAAGAAATAGAGCAAAAAATCATCAGATTTATATGAAACTATAAAAAACCCCGAATAGCCAAAGCAATCCTAAAGAAAAAGAATGAAGCTGGGGGCATAACAATACCTGACTTCAAACTCTATTATAGGGCCACAACAATCAAAACAGCACGGTATTGGCAGAAAAATAGACACTCAGACCAATGGAACAGAATAGAAAGTCCAGAAATAAAACCACATATATATAGTCAAATAATTTTTGATAAAGGGGCCAACAACATACAATGGAGAAAAGAAAGCCTCTTCAATAAATGGTGCTGGGAAAACTGGAAAGCCACATGCAAAAGAATGAAACTGGACTACAGTCTCTCTCCCTGTACAAAAATTAACTCAAAATGGATCAAAGATCTAAACATAAGACCTGAAACAATTAAGTACATAGAAGAAGACATAGGTACTCAACTCATGGACCTGGGTTTTAAAGAGCATTTTATGAATTTGACTCCAATGGCAAGAGAAGTGAAGGCAAAAATTAATGAATGGGACTACATCAGACTAAGAAGTTTTTGCTCAGCAAGAGAAACTGATAACAAAATAAACAGAAAGCCAACTAAATGGGAAATGATATTTTCAAACAACAGCTCAGATAAGGGCCTAATATCCAAAATATACAAAGAACTCATAAAACTCAACAACAAACAAACAAACAATCCAATAAAAAAATGGGAAGAGGATATGAATAGACACTTCTCCCAGGAAGAAATACAAATGGCCAACAGATATATGAAAAGATGCTCATCTTCTTTAGCTATTAGAGAAATGCAAATCAAAACGGCAATGAGATACCACCTCACACCTGTTCGATTAGCTGTTATTAGCAAGTCAGGTAATAGCAAATGTTGGAGAGGCTGTGGAGAAAAAGGAACCCTCATACACTGTTGGTGGGAATGTAAAGTAGTACAACCATTATGGAAGAAAGTATGGTGGTTCCTCAAAAAACTGCAAATAGAACTACCTTATGACCCAGCAATCCCTCTACTGGGTATATATCCCCAAAACTCAGAAACATTGATACGTAAAGACACATGCAGCCCCATGTTTATTGCAGCATTGTTCACAGTGGCCAGGACATGGAAACAACCAAAAAGCCCATCAATAGATGACTGGATAAAGAAGATGTGGCACATATACACTATGGAATACTACTCAGCCATAAGAAATGATGACATCGGAACATTTACAGCAAAATGGTGGGATCTTGATAACATGATACGAAGCGAAATAAGTAAATCGGAAAAAAACAGGAACTGTATTATTCCATACGTAGGTGGGACATAATAGTGAAACTAAGAGACATTGATAAGAGTGTGGTGGTTACGGGGGGGAGGGGGGAATGGGAGAGGGATAGGGGGTGGGGAGGGGCACAAAGAAAACAAGATAGAAGGTGACAGAGGACAATCTGACTTTGGGTGGTGGGTATGCAACATAATTGAACGACAAGATAACCTGGACTTGTTATCTTTGAATATATGTATCCTGATTTATTGATGTCACCCCATTAAAAAAATAAAATTATAAAAAATAAAAAAAATAAAAAAATAAAAAATAAATAAACCAAATAACAAGCTTTGGTGAGGATGTGAAGAAAAGGGAACCCATGTGCACTGTTGGTGGGACTGTAAATAGGTGCAGCCATATGGACAACTATAAAGAGGGTCTTCAAAAAATTTAAAAATTAAGAATTACCATACAACCCAGCAATTCTACTTCTGGGTATTTATATGAAGAAAACAAAAACACTTACTTTGAAAGACATATGCACCCCTACGTTCATTATAGTGTTATTTACAATAGTCAAGATATGGTAGCAACGTAGGTGTCTAAAATAGAAAAATGGATAAAAAAGATATGATGATATACATAGAACAGAGTGTTACTTGGCTGTAAAAAAGAATGAAATATTGCCATTTGTAACAACATGAGTGGATCTAGAGCAGGGGTCGGGAACCTATGGCTCGCGAGCCAGATGTGGCTCTTTTGATGGCTCGCAGAAAATAAAAAATGTTAAAAATATAAAACATTCTCATGTATTACAATCCATTCATTTCCTACCGCTCATGTTCATGGTTGCGGGTGGCTGGAGCCAATCACAGCTGTCCTACAGGACAACACCAAATTTTATTGGATAATGCATAATGTACACGGGTCATTGTATGGCTCTCATGGAATTACATTTTAAAATATGTGGTGTTCATGGCTCTCTCAGCCAAAAAGGTTCCCGACCCCTGATCTAGAGGGTATTTAGCTAAATGAAATAAGTCACACAAGAGAAACACAAGTACTGTATGGTTTCACTGATAAGTAAAATCTGAAAAAAAAAGAACAAACAAAACAAAAACAGACTAACAGATACAGACAAACAAATTGATGGATGCCAGGGAGGGGGATGTAGGAATTGGAGAAAAGGTGAAGGGGTTTAAGAAATAAAAACTTCCAGGTATAAAATATATAAGTCATGAACCCTGCCTGGGTAGTTTAGTTGATCAGAGCATCATCCCAATACACTACGAGTGTGGGTTTGATCCCCAGTCAGGGCACATGCAAGAATCAACCAATGAGTACATAAATAAGCGGAACAACAAATCGATGTTTCTCTCTCTCTCTTAAATTAATAAATTTTAAAAAATATATAAATCACTGGCATGGGGAATATAGTCAATAAGGTTATAACTTTGTATGGTCACAGATGGGCTACTATACTTACTGTAGTGATCACATCGTAAGGTATCTATAAATATCAAATCACTATGCTGTACAACTGAAACTAATATAATGTTGTACGTTCACTGTATTTCAATGTATACCCTTCTGGACATATGTCTTAGGTTGATAAGATACTGAACTCCTCTAACTTTACTGTATTGCAGCAAATTTACATTCACCTTTCAAATATAGATGTAGAAACTCCCCGTCTAGTTTGCAGTAATACTGGCCCTGAGAGCACAGAGGCTCATAAGAAGCTGCCAAAAGGGCCTGATACCTTGGTGACACTCCACAGCAATCCTACTGCTAGAGGGCCAGCATTTCCCTAGCCACAGCCCCCAGGGGGCTAACTAACAGCACAACACGGCTCTGCCCCCTCGTGCCAGCTGTCGGACATAAGACCCCAAAGGAATCAACCTAAAGGCCACCCTGAGCCCTCCACAGAGATGGCGCTGAAGTGGGAGCATGGCCACACAAATGACACAATATGGGTGCCATCTGGCTGAGGCCTTCTTGTGCTCATATCCTCCTTTGCTACATGGGCCTCATAATAAACCCCTTGTTTGGTTGTAAATTTGAAAATTTGAGTATGCTTCTGCATCTTGCCAGCACAGGCGCCCCAAGATATTTCAGAACAGGGGCTAAGTAAGGGGCTACTACATTTTTATCACCATTTCAAGGTCATCCAAATGTCCCAGACAAAATAGAGGAGGGAGTTAAAATAATCTGCTTCTAAAAAAAAAAAAAAAGGCTTTGTTCATTGACTAGAATGAGAAAACAAAAGAAAAACTGTACTTACTGTTTAGAGCATATTAGTTGAGAAAAAATGGAATAATTTACGAAAGAACTTACTTCATTGAATTTCTCCCTCTTTTCACCATTTCTCAACCCTTACCTGCATTATCGATTTATTTGGATGGCCTGCACTGAATTAGGGTACCACCTATTACCTGCTCACTGAAGACTCCGCTGATTTTCCATGTACAAAGTAAGTTCAAAGTCAGACCTCCTTAATATGAGGAATATTTAAAAGCACCATGTGGAAAATGAGCTTTCAATCTCTTTGCTCTTTGAAGGAAACTTTCTAATAGCAAAGGTCCTGAGGCTATTAAATGTTCAACTCTTAAATAGGCAAGAAATTCTGGGGTAAAACTTAGCCTTAAAGGTAAGGAGAAATATCTTTAAAACTTTAAAAGCCCACAGAATAATTTTTATATTAAATAATATTAATAATATTACCTTAATAGATGCCAAAACAAAAACATCCCTTAAAACCACCAGGAGTGAAGAAACGGAGCCAAAGACTTAGGTCTGTGTCCAGACCTTCCTATTCATTAGCAAAGTAACCTCTGATTGGATCTGATTTCTTTGGGCCTCAGCTTCCTTCTCTGTAAAATTGGACAAGATTTTTCCAGCTTCAGAAAAAATACAAAAAAAAAAAAAAAAATTGGACAAGATCTCTAAGCCTCCCTTCCAACTCTGCCTGAGTAACTATACGATTTTAGAGGCAATCTCCAAGTTATGCATAGTACTGGGTAGTATAAAGCTAATTATATCCCTATTTACAAAGTGCTATAGAGGTCAAAAAGTATTTTCCCTCATGGTACCCAGTGTCTAACAAGGTACACTGTGGTCAAGTGTGCCACAGGGAATACTTACACTCGACTAAAACACAAGGGCTCGGCCATCATGGGAGGCATTACAGTTAAACTCATCCCATACTTTTCTGGCAATGTGGGGAGAATGGTATAAAGAAAGACAATGGGCAGAATGAAGAAAATTATTCTTGTTACTACTGTGCTGTACTTGTGCAAGCCCCTCAGTAGCGAGAGAACCAGGTGTACTAAATCCTTGACTAGACACCAGATTTAGTAGAAAAAAATATGAATCCATTTACAAAAGCAAGATGGACTGCGGAGTTTCTTAATGAAAGGTCACCCAAAAGCAGAGGTTAACATTAAAATCACCTGTCCTACATTTAGATCTCAGAGAGAGATAAAGCTTATGATGAATTAATAAACAAGGCCCAGCACTGCTGTTTGATACAGTATGGAAACGAAGCCAGCACTACCAGACAACAAAGACTGAAAGATGGAAAGAGAAGAGCAGCATATTATCTTCAATCTTCCTAGGAAACAAAAGAGAAAACAAACCAAAAAAACATAAACCACATTAAGGGAATTTTTCACAGGGTCCTTTAAGTAATTAGCAATGATCGGGTATTTAGTTTTCAGAATATGCAGGTTGGGTGTATTTTCTTCCTAATAAAGCATTTCAAATTCTAATTAAAAAAATACTTTATGGAGGAATTAAAAAGATACAATAGTGTCATGATCCCAGAAGTGGAATATTCTAACAACATAACTTAGAAGAAACTACGCTATAAAAACAGATTGTTGATTAACACAAACTCATAACAAAACGCAGAGCGCTATCACAATAGTGCTGTAATAACGCTTGGCTGCTGAATTCTCTCAATACGTTAAATATCTCCTCGGAGACCAAATTACTTTAGATTTTCTTAAAAGACAATTTATTATAGCTTTGTTTTCTTCTCATTATCTCTTAAAAATATATCTAATGAAGAAAAGAATACAACTTCTAAATAACTTACATAAAATGGCACTAATGTGTGACAACAGACTTTAGTTTAATATGTTGGTTGTTATTTAAGCAGCACACAACTTATTGTCATGGCAAATCCTTACCACAATGCGATATTCCATGTGTCACATGTATCAAAAACCACTGTATGCCACTGTTATAGGACACATAAAATTAACAGCCTAAGGCTGCTAGCAATTTAAATAATTGATAAGTTTTCAATTAAAAAGTCAACATTTTCTGGTCTAACACTGAAATCTATTTAGATTACTGATAAAAAAAAAAAAAGTATGCTTCTGTTGGCCCAAAGCCAGAAAACGCTTGTATCCAATAGATTGGGGGGGGGGGGGGGGGGAGTCTGCAAGTTACAACTTAGGCATTGCAAAAATTTTTTTAACTTTAGGCAGAGATTTGGGTTGTTAATTCATTTAACTTTTGCAATCAATGGAAAAGAATAATTAAAGTATTTATGGTAAAGTATCTTAGTTTTGTTTTGCTTATATTAAAGAAATATTAAGGTGAATGCAAATTTAATGAATTCCATATGCAAAACTATGCTATTTTTGTATGTGTGTGTTTTTAATAGTTAGTATGTGGTCATCTTTAGTATCTTTCTTACATCACCACCCAAATCCTGGAATCAAAATTTCTCAGAGCCGGCCCTGGCCGGTTGGCTCAGCGGTAGAGCGTCGGCCTGGCGTGCAGGAGTCCCAGGTTCAATTACCAGCCAGGGCACACAGGAGAAGCGCCCATCTGCTTCTCCACCCCTCTCCCTCTCCTTCCTCTCTGTCTCTCTCTTCCCCTCCCGCAGCCGAGGCTCCATTGGAGCAAAAGATAGCCCGGGCGCTGGGGATGGCTCCTTGGTCTCTGCCCCAGGCGCTAGAGTGGCTCTGGTCAAAACAGAGCAACGCCCCGGATGGGCAGAGCATCACCCCCTGGTGGGCGTGCCTGGTAGATCCCGCTTGGGCGCATGCGGGAGTCTGTCTGCCTGCCTCCCCGTTCCCAGCTTCGGAAAAATGAGGAAAAAAAAAATTCTCAGAGCCAAATTGAACCTAAAATATAAAGAAAAATGCAGGTTTCTAATAATAGGTTGGAACTGAGATCTATCAATCAAAATCTATTATAGGATTAGGTCCAAATGGTTCTCTTTATGGCAAAACTAGAACGTAATGGAATTTCAACCATGAAAACCAAGAAAGATCAAAATGACAGCCAACCAATCTTGTCTGTGTTTTTTGAGAGATTCCCTTACTGTCTACTTTTTTAAACATCTATTCAGAGCTTGACTCTACTTAAACAAAGGGTGTGTGATCTTAGGGGCTGCTGCAACAAATGAAAGAAAAAGAAAATCCACTAAAGTCTTAAATGACTTAAAACTTATCTCTCTCAGGGATATTTTCATTTAATAATATTTTGCTCAATCACTCAGAATCAGGTAAGTGTTCTACTTTATGTTAAAATTCTTTGGAGGCCTTAGGTTCCCATCTCTAAATATTTGTTAATTACTGAGAAAATATGGAGCCAATCAGCCTGACCTCAATCCACAGACCACTATCAATTTATGAAAAGTGTTTTCAACATCCATAGCAAATTAATACAAAGAATAAGGTATTGCATTTTTACATTAAAACTAAATTTACTTACTTTAATGGTTTTCTTTACTTTTGGGATTATGTACAATTAATCTTTAAATAACTCCCACTTTTTTTATTAATAAAATAATGGTTAACAGTACATAATTTTATTAGTTTATATACTAATGTTTTTTTTTTACTTGGCAAAATTAAAAATTACCATGCCTATGTTTGTCCTTTAACCTAAAAATGAAAAATTAATTCATGAAATTCAAATATTTGGGAATCAATGAGCTAGATAATTTCAGCCTAAAAAGTGGCTCTCAATGAGACTTTGTCAAGATGGTGGCATAGGTAAACTCAGTACTTATCCCCTCCCACAACTACATCAAAATTACAATTAAACTATAGAACAGCTATCATTTAGACCTGCCTGAAATCAAGCTGAATATAAGTCCTACAACCGTGGAATTCAAGAAGAAGCTACATCAAGAATGGTAAGAGGGATGGAGATGGGGAACAGGCTGGTCCCACACTCACGTGTGGAGAATAAAAACTAGGAAGGATATCTCAGCTGCAGAGTTTCCCCCTAAGGATCAAGCAGTCCCAGCCCCACACCAGTCCCCCCAGCCCAGGGTTCCAGTGCTGGGAGAAGTCCCCATAACTTTTGGCTGTAAAAACCAGCAGGGATTGAGGCTGAGGGAGACAGCAGCTATGGAGTCCCAGGTACTTCCTCTTAAAGGGCCAGCACACTGACTAACTTGAACTCATTATCTCTGAGCTTCAGTGATGGGGCAGCAGCTAGAAAGGCACTAGAGACAAAAAGGAGGACTGAATTGTTCAGCATCAGGGAGAAAGCTGGGAGGCAACTTTCTCAAAGACAGAGTGCTGGCAAAGGCCATAATTACTTTAGTACCCTTCCCCCAACAGAGCCAGCAGGTGGACAACATATCTGAGACTCCATCAACCTTGCTCACAGTTTGCCCCATGCTGGTGAGTCAACCAGTGGCTTTTCTATACGAATGGCCTATCTTGGTTCATGCTTCAGATTTTCCTAAAAATCTCTCAAATAAGCAGCACCTGGCCACAGCAAACCATTCCTCTTGCTAAGTGGCTCAAGGCCCGGCACTAGCAGCAATTGGCCTTGGTTCAAAACTTGGCCTCACATTGGCACCTTTAAGCCCATCAAAAGTAGCAGTTATCTGCTGGTCACTTTATAGCTCATGCCAGGTGGCCGCAGGGAAAACGCAAGCGATGGCTGACCTTGGCCTGTACATCCTGGGAGACCCCAGAGCCAACACACTCAGTGAACAGCTTCAGATCACACTGAAGCACCACCACCAAACCACCTCCACAAGAGACACACTCAAGGGACAGACTCAGTGGGCACCAGAGCCCTGCTGAAGTAAGTCCTGCTCTGTGGGGTGGGCCCCAGCACAGCTAAATCTCCATGATGGTCAGAGGTCAACAGTGCAGCCTGTCTTTGCAGCTGATCAGCACGGAGGTAAATCCCTCCAATTGATGTTCCAATATCAATCAACGCTCAACTCAAAGAAGAGGGTGTACACAGCCTACATGGGGAGGGATATACCTCGAGTGCACAGACTGGGTGGTCAGGGAAGCCACTGGACCCTACAGGACACCTACCACAGTAGGCCATGCTACCAAGCCTATTCATGACATAGTAGCTCTACCTAATACATAGAAACCAACATAGAGAGGTTTCCAAAAGGAGAAGATAAACATGTCTCAAATGAAAGAACAGAACAAAACTCCAGAAAAGGAACTAAACAAACAGAAACAAGCAATCTACTAAATACAAAGTTTAGGACACCGGTGGCTCCATGAACCTCGTGAGAACCTCAACAGCATAAAAAAGAACCAGTTATAAATAAAAGATACACTATCTAAAATGAAGAATAATTTACAGGGAATCAACAGTAGAGTACATGAAGCCAAGAATCAAATCAGCAATTTAGAATATAAGGAATCAAAAGACACTCAATTAGAATAGCAAAAAGAAAAAATAATCCAAGAAAATAAGGATAGTGTAAGGAACCTCTGGGACAACTTCAGGAGTACCAACATTCACATCATGGGAGTGATGAAAGGAGAAGATAGAGAACAAGAAATTGAAAACCTATTTGAAAACATAATGACAAAAATTCCCTAACTTGGTGAAGGAAATTGACTTACGGCTCTAGGAAGCACAGAGTTCCAAATAAGATAAACCTAAAGAAGCCCACACTAAGACATAACATAATTAAAATGCCAAAGGATAAGACAAAGAGAAAATCTTAAAAGCAGCAATAGAAGAGCAGTTAGTTACCTATAAGGGAGCTCCCATAAGACTGTTAGATGATTTCTCAACAGAAACTTTGCAGGCCAGATTGGATTGGCAAGGGTATTCAAAGTGATGAAAAGCAAGGACCTAGAAACATTACCCAGCAAAGCTATCATTTAGAATTGAAGGACAGTTAAGAGCTTCCCAGACTGGAAAAAGCTAATGGAGTTCATCACCACCACACCAGTATTATATGAAATGTTAAAGGGTCTTTCTTTAAGAAGAAAAAATAAAAAATATGAATAATTAAAATGACAATAAATACATATCTATAAGCAATTGACTCTAAAAAGCAACATAAATGAACAGCAGAATAGAAACAGACTCATAGATACAGAGAACATTTTGATGGTGCCAGATGGAAGGGGGTACTGGAGGGATTGGTGAAAAGGTAAAGGGATTTAGAATTACAAACTGAATGTTACAGAACAGTCTTAATAGTCTTATAAGCATAGGAAATATAGTTAATAATATTTTTATAACTATGTATGATGTCAGATTGGTACAAGATATATCAGGACACTTAGACTATGCAATGTCTAATCATTGAGATGTACATTTAAAAGTAATATAATAACATATGTCAACTGTAATTGAAAATAAAAAATGATAAAAAGTGGGTCTCAAGAAATCTCAAAAACTTTTAAGTTTAAATACAATTACATAACTCTAAGTTTCCTGCAACAGAAAAATAAACATTGCATTTGAGAAAATAAGCACAAATCATAAGGAATGTATATTATATCTCAACTAAGGTATTATATAAACTCACATCATTCAGAATTTAATAGTAGTGATAACATAGATCCCCATACTAAGGTGCAAGGAGGTAGACAGGAGAGAAACAGTATAAAACAGTGAAGGATCATGGGCTTTGGCATAAGAAGAAACTGAACTTAAATTCTATATCCACATTCATACCTGCCCTAAGACCTTCAGCATGTCTGTTAACCATAGCTTCATCTAAAAAGTAGAAATGATATCTACCTCACAGAGTGATTTTTAAAAACTATGAAAATTAAATAGCATAAGCATCTAGTATATTGAGTAGGTAACTAAAAAACAGAAATGATTATTATCAATATGATCACATGCAGTAATATTCCTAAAAGGCACAACTTTGCCAGATCTTCCCAAAAGGAGATTTTTCAAAATATATCTTTGTGTGTGATTATGTCAGAGATATAATGAAAGCACACTGTCAGTAATGTACTCTCTGCACTAGATGTATGTGAAAAAACTAGAACCCATCTGTGTGTGTGTGTGTATTTTCTAGAAATAAGCAAGTCCCACTCTCAGGGGAGTTAGCAATCTATCAATACCAGTGCTAGACCTTTCAGCAGACCATCCTACTCTGCCTTTCAAAGTGCTGATGAGCCCTACTCTAAATTCTCAAAGCACAAAGACTCTCAAGTAAGTTAATGGGAAGTCAATGGGAAATTGACTTTTCCTACTCTGTGCAGCTCTGAATGCAATGCTCTGTTAATCATGCCATTCTTCTTGTTCTCTTTCCTCCTACCCTAAATTAAAACTATTGGCGGAAACCCATACAGATATTTTACAGTTTTCATTACAATGAAACAATACCTTGGGTTTAAAGTTAAAGTCTATCAAAAACCTACAACCAAACTGTTGGCTAAGATTAGAGTCTCACTGGAAAGCAAGGGCCCTGATTTCCCAATTCCCACCATAATACCACTTTGCATTTCTATAGAACTTTTAAGTTTTCAAAGGGCTTTCATGGCTACTCCTCCATTTGATCATTACAATGATCCTGTGCATAGAAAAGACAAGTAGTATTATCCACAACTGACAGATGAGGCAACTACAGATCAGAAAGGTTAAGGGAGTTGCTTAAGGCCAGGAAGCGAGAAGAGATCAGAGGTCTCCTGACTTCCAGTTCAATGATCTTTCCACCAGGCCACTAGAGAAGGTTTTGTAAACACATGACAAACTCAGATAAAATAAAATAAAGCAGGCCCTGGCCGGTGGCTCAGTGGTAGAGCGTCGGCCTGGCGTGCAGGAGTCCCGGGTTCAATCCCCGGACAGGGCACACAGGAGAGGCGCCCATCTGCTTCTCCACCCCTCCCCCTCTCCTTCCTCTCTCTCTCTCTTCCCCTCCTGCAGCCAAGGCTCCATTGGAGCAAAGTTGGCCTAGGCGCTGAGGATGGTTCTGTGGCCTCTGCTTCAGGCGCTAGAATGGCTCTGGTTGCAACAGAGCGACGCCCCAGATGGGCAGAGCATCACCCCCTGGTGGGCGTGCCGGGTGGATCCCAGTCGTGCGCATGCAGGAGTCTGTCTGACTGCCTCCCTGTTTCCAACTTCAAAAAAGTAAAAAAAATTAAAAATAAATAAAATAAAATAAAGCAAATAAGAGAAAATAAAATATGAGGAAAAGCGCAAATCAGGGCTCAGGGAAGCTATATTCCTTCATTATAGTTCAATTTGTCAAGCTTAGTATTAAAGTTTTAGAAATGTAGTCTTTTCTCATTTATCTACTTCAATCTTGAGACAAACATTAATGCAAATTTATCATTGAAATCCAAAACACAAAAGAAAAGTCATTTCAGGATATATTCAAATCACTATGATTCAGTAAGTAACCCCACAGGAGTTCATTTGGGATGAGTATAGGGGGTGGATAAAATAACTGAGAGTACATCTTTAAATCGTGTATCCATATTAAGCCTGCAGCTACATTATAACCCTAGTCTGCTTGGAAGGGTGAAAGAGATCTCCAGTTGAAAGTAGATTTTGAGAAATTTTTTAGAGCCCAGGGGTTCATTTTTAATGAGCCGTTACTTTAAGTACTGCATAAAAAATACAGAAAATTGATAGTCCATTTAGTCTGCACCATACCTAATGCAAGTCATTAAGATGCATTATTCTTAATGTTCATGATATGATCAGTGTCTTTTAGAAAGAATGCCCTTAACTTTCATGTAAGGGAATCTTTGAAAACCTTATATACTATATAGAAAAATGTTATGGCAACTGTGATTTACTTTTATATTTTCACTCTGCCAAGAACCAGAATCTTCAATTACAGTAACATTTTTAAGACAGTCTTCATTTGTAATATACGTACATATGACAGCATTGCCTTCATTTCTTCATCACTTCTCACTGTAATTCGATCACCATCTTCATCTTCATCTGTTTAAAAAGCAACATAATGCAAGTGATAAGATTTTTTTAACGGACAAAAACCACATCAGATGGAACAAACTGGTTTTAAAAACTGATATCCAAATCCTCAACACCCTATTTTGGGGAATGTTCAGGTTTTGTTTTGTTTTTTTTGTTCAGACTATAACCAGAATCTCAATAAAGAATGAAAAATTTTAACGACAGCTAAAAATTAAAATATTGCTCATGCCATTTATAACATGTATTTAGGAGCATAACTGAAACAGGTTTGGTTTGGAGAACTTTAAAAACTGAAGACAGACCAGTCCTGTTCTACTATCAGTACTTTTTTTTTTTAGGTTAAGAGGAGAAAGATAGGGAGGCAGACTCCCACATGCTCCCTAACTGGGACCCACCCAGCAACCCCATCTGGGGCCAAGGCTTGAGTGCCAAGCTATTTTTAGCACCTGAGGCTGATGGTTCAGACCAACCAAGCTATCCTTAGTGTCCAGGGTCACACTCAAACCAATTGAGCCACTGGGAGGGGAAGAGGGAAAGAAGGGGGAAAGAAGGGGGATAGAAGGGGGAAGAGAAGCAGGTGATCACTACTCCAGTGTGCCCTAACAAGGAATCAAACTTGGGATGTCCATACGCCAGGCTGATACTCTATCTACTGAGCCACTGGCCAGGGCCTTTTTCTTCTTTCTGACACAGCTCCCTATTCCTTTATTTCTCCATTCTTCCTCTCTTCTAGGCAACCCATCATGTCACAATAGCATGATAAAAATGGCTGGCATTTACTAAACACCATTATACACATGGCATCATGATTTGTGCTTCATATGCAGTAAGTACCTCCTGGAAAACTCCACAATGATCCTATAATGTGAACAGGATGACTTGATGATGATGATGATTAATTCCCTTTTTACAGAAGAAAAACTGGGAGCCTACTGTAAAGTTAACTTGCAAAGGAACTCTAACACAATTCTCCCTATAGACTCTATCTTATATCTTATCTAGCAGCTCTCTTTCCCTTTCTGAACAGTTTCATTTATAATGGGAACTCTGACCATAAGCTTCACATGACAACTCATGATATTTTGAAATAGTTATGAAACTAGAGGATAATAAGGTTTTACAAAATACATAACCAGAATGTATACATTTGATTAACTATCATTAAAGTAGCTGCATCCAGAAACAATGTACTTATTTCAACTATGCTTCTCTTCTTCAAAATAGTTTTGAAACAAACTGCTTTAAGAACTAGAAGAGAGACCACATGTAAATATCAGATGCATCTCATTTTTAACCCAAATTGAAATTGTCCACCTGATCACTCACCGACACTACCTGCCAAGTAGAACTCAGAATATTTTGGCTATTTCTAAATATTTAGTTAGCTACTTCACCTTTATAAAGGTAAAGATCTGTCAACAGGAGAACAGCCTACGTGGTAGACTCTAGCTCAGGGGTCCCCAAACTACGGCCCGCGGGCCACATGCGGCCCCCTGAGGCCATTTATCCGGCCCCCACCGCACTTACAGAAGAGGCACCTCTTTCATTGGTGGTCAGTGAGAGGAGCATAGTTCCAATTGAAATACTGGTCAGTTTGTTGATTTAAATTTACTTGTTCTTTATTTTAAATATTGTATTTGTTCCCGTTTTGTTTTTTTACTTTAAAATAAGATGTGTGCAGTGTGCATGGGATTTGTTCATAGTTTTTTTTATAGTCTGGCCCTCCAACGGTCTGAGGGACAGTGAACTGGCCCCCTGTGTAAAAAGTTTGGGGACCCCTGCTCTAGCTGTACAGCTGAAAGAAATATACCAAAAACATTCTGAGCAACAGCAGCATTGTTGGAAGAAGTACACAAACTCCCAGGGGACAACTTGGAAGCGGCAGCTCTCTCACATTTGGATGCCTCAGCTCTGGTGTGCTTACGAAACAATCAGTGGTGTTATTTATTTTGGTCACTCTTGGGTATCCAATAGTTGATCTGATCATATGCAGAGAAACTGATCCCAGGCCTGAAGAAACAGACAAATCCCTCCTCACGAAAAGAACAAGCTTACATCACATGCTCTGGAGAGTCTTACTGAAAATACAGCAGAGTTCAGCACAAGGATTTCACCCTTCAGCCCTACCTTCCGTCCAGCTGCAGTTCTGAAGATATACCCCTATTCACTGACCAGGCTCTGAGAACCCCAGGAGGGAGCTTGTACTGTCTCCCAATTAGCCTATTTCAGAGCAAAATGCTACTTTCTTTTTCTCTTCAGTAGCCAGTAGCAATCTACCATCATGAAGGAAACTAGCACCTGAGCCAGACCTGCTCAGTGATCAAGCCCACAGCTCTTGCTGGGGTTTTCTCTCCAAAACATCTGATCCTGAATCCTAGTTTACCCTCAGAGTTCCCCAACTCAATGTAAATCAGTACCAACAAGTCATACCGTTTAAATATCCACATAGCCAGGAGCTGTCTAATGTCACTATTGGCGTTAGGCTTCCAAGAGCTGCCTGTTTTCAGTATAAAAGGCACACAGTGGTCCTTAGGTAACAAAGGTGGCACATTCCTAGGAATGTTACATATATAAAGGATATGTAGGAATCTAACACTTCCCTTCTTTCTTCGCTTTCTTTGCTTACTTTCTTTTAAGTTACAGAATCTATAAAGCCGATTGGGGGGAAATACTATTCTAGTTTTGGAAACAAGGAGTTTCTACATTGGTTCTAGAAACTAGTACTATTTTCAAAGTTAAGCCAGAAAGTTTTCTTAGAAATGCAGGAAACAAAGAGAAAAGACAGATATAAAAAAAGGAATATCATGTTGCATATTACCACACATGAAAACACTTTACATTTTTGTTTTAAAGCCAAGTTAAATTCTCTGTTTGTATGTGGGCTAAACTGATTTATTCTTGATAAAGTCCTGAACTTGGTAAAATTTTCAACCTGAACAAAGTAGCTTTTGTCATCTCATTTCTACACCATAGCCAGCTACAGAGATGGGGGTTAGAAAGGAACTGCTTATATTCCAATTTCAATATACACAAGACCTCAAAAGGCATTGTTCATACGGGATGCTGAAGTGCTTGGAGTTTAGTAAAACAGGTGAAAAATCCTTTTATAATGTGTAAAGAGAGGAAACAGATTCCAGAAAAAAACATTCAAATCACAGTCTCTCTGAATCAGGAGTAACAACAAAGAGTTCCCTAAACACTCAAAACCAGGCTTGAATCTTTAAGACTACTTAAAAAAAAAAGGTTCTAGAATTCTAGAACTCTATAAAATCTCTTAGGAATTATTTCAGCCAAAAAACTGGGAGGGAAGTCAGCCAGCAGAACACTTTCTTATTTAGCAGTTCCATAAAAAACAGTTATGAAACGCTACAAGGTACTTTAAGTGGACAGAAAACTGAGGCCAAAAGGCCGGAATAGCCAACCTAAACGTAAAGTGTTGGGTGCTGTCCTATGGGATCTGACTAAAAGAGAAAGGGTTCTGAGAAGATGAAGGAGGCATTCTAAGTAAGCCTGAGGACAAATCAGGCTTACTGATTACGTGACACAGTGACTAAAGTTCTTATGGGTTAATAAAGACCTCATTTTGTGTATGTATTGGTTTTCTTTACAAATTGCTCTTTGAGGGACTGCTTGATTCACTCTAATAAATTGTGATTAATAGTTTTAACGAAGACTTCTTGTTCTTGTTAAAGAGGAGACTGAGTCAGATAAGGTAATCACACTTATGAAAAGACTGATGATTCCAGTCAAAATGCAAAATCCTAGCACTCTAACCCCTGAGGACAGCTCAAGAGCAAACCACTGGCTCTGATGTTTAAAGTGACAATACACTTCTCTCTAAAGACAATGAATTTCAAAGAAGACAACAGGTACATGAAAAGATGCTCAACATCACTAATCATCAAGGAAATTACAATGGCTATCATCAAAAAGCTAAGAGATAACAAGTACTGGTGAAGCTGTAGAGGGAAAAAAATTCTTGTGCACTATTGTCCGGAATGCAAATTGGTGCAGTCATGAAAAACAGTATGGAGGTTTCTCAAAAAAAATACAATTACCATGTAATCCAGCAATTCCACTTCTGAGTATGTATTTAAAGGAAATGAAATCAGGGTCTTGTAGAGATATCTACACTCCCATGTTCACTGCAGCATTATTCACAATAGCCAAGATACAGAAACAACCTAAATGTCCATCAAAGGGTAAATGGATAAAGAAGATGCTACACACACACACACACTCACTCACTCACTCACAAGAATATTATTCAGCCATGAAAAATAAAAACACCCTGCCATTCCTGACAACTTGTATGAAACTTGACGGTAATATGCTAAGTAAAATAAGTCAGTCACAGAAAGACAAATATTGTGTGGTATCACACATGGAATCTAAAAAACCCAAACTTAGGGGCCCTGGCCAGTTGGTTCAGTGGTAGAGCGTCGGCCTGGCATGTGGATGTCTGGGCTTCAATTCCCGGTCAGGACACACAGGAGAAGTGCCCATCTGCTTCTCCACCCCTCCCCCTCTCGCTTCTCTCTCTCTTTCTCCCCCCTCTTCTGCAGCCATGGCTTGATTAGAGAGAGTTGGCCCCAGGAACTGAGGATGGCTCCGTGGCTTCCACCTCAGGCACTAAAAAGAGCTTGATTGCTGAGCAATGGAGCAATGCCCCAGATAGGCAAAGCATCACCCCTTAGTGGCTTAGCCAGGTGGATCCTGGTTGGGGCACATGCAGGAGTCTGTCTCTCAGCCTTCCCTCTTCTCATTGGATAAAAATTATATAAATAAAATTTTTTAAAAAACCAAACTCAAACTTAGAGAAACAGAGAGTAAAGTGGTGATTACCAGGGGTTGAGGAAAATGAAGAGATATTTGTTAAAGAGTACAAACTTCCAGTTATAAGTATAACAAGATGTGGGGATCAAATGTACAGCATGGTGATTATAGCTAATAATAATGTATTATATACTTGAATATTGCTAAGAGTAAATCTTAAATGTTTCTACCACACACAAACAAAGTGGTAATTATGTGATGGGATGGAGATGTTAGCTAACTACATGGTGGTGATAATCCTGCAATATATAAATGTATCAAATCAGCAGACTGTACACCTTAAACTTATACAATGTTATATGCCAGCTATATCTCAATGAAGCTAAAGAAAAAAATAACAAAGACAATGAATGACTTGATTGAAAGGAGAAGTTAATAAAGGGTAAGAAAGTAGAAATAGATACAAAGCAATTTAGTATGACAATAACTTAAAATACTTATCTCAATAAAAAGTTGAACACACAAAGCCCATCTAGCAAACACTCTGGCTCTTTGACTATCAAACTGGATTAGCTAAAAAAAAAAAAAAAAAAAAAAATACACTAATTTTAACTGTAAATCATAAACACTTACTAAAATGGCACAAAGAGTTTCTTTCTTTTTCTTTTTTATTCAGTAAGAGGAGGGGAGGCAGAGACAGACTCCCTCGTGCACCCCAACCAGGATCCATCGGCAAGCCCCCTAGGAGGCAATGCTCTGCCCATCTGGGGCCTTGCTCCATTGCTCAGCAACTGAGCTCATTTTAGCACCTGAGGTGGAGGTCATAGAGCCATCCTCAGTGCCAGGGGCCAACTCACTCCAACTCACTCCAATTAAGCCATGGCCACAGGAGAGAAAGAGAGAAAAAGAAGTGAGAGGGGGAGGCGCAGAGAAGAAGATGGGCGCTTCTCCTATGTGCCCTGCCTGGGAATCGAACCCGGGACATCCACACACCGGGCCAATGCTCTACCACTGAGCCAACCAACCAAGGCCAAAGAGTTTCAAAAGTATAAATATGTTGGTGAAGAACACTAGAAAGTAGTGGTACTAAGTAGAGAGAAGTAGAAAAATAATTTGAACTCTTTTTGTCTTATACATGGAGGTTCTTTGCCATCTGACCAAAAAAGCATTGCAGATAAGACCAAGGAGGGGGGCGGGTGCGACAGATCTGATATACTGGTTCACAATGAGAATCCAGGCTTCTCTAGTTGCCTGGAGCATAGTAATATGATTTTCCAGCACATTAGGGAAGCAAAAGTAGAACCAGAAAGTCTATGTACTGGCTGGATTTTGTTAATGTCACTTAAAATGGAGGAAAAAGTCCTAGCAAGATACCAAATAGAGTGCAGCAGATGGTAAACAAATATTATGAAGCAATCTTCACAAAATCTGCAGTGTGTCACAAATATACAAAATGGCAGAGTTTGGGAAAAGGGAATCATAACAGGCCATATGTTGTTAGCAATTTTATTTGAGGCAACACACAATCCAAAAGAGAAACCAAGAGAAGGAGCATAAAGACCCAATAGAGGAGGAGAGGCAGCCTCAGGTAAGGGTGGTCAGAATGGCAAGCACAGTGCCTACCAAGTAAACAGCAGACGGTGGGAGATCTCAGTCAAACAGCACCCACTGCAGTGACAGGACTTAAGTGGCCTTTGGAAAGAAACAATCTAGCTTCTACAAAAAGCAACAGAACGTTAGGCAATATATTATATGTCATACATCAATTCTTCAGTGCCAGGTGAGAGTCAATTAGAACTACAGCAAAGGCATTTTTCTAAGGTAAGAGGAAAGAAATGAAAACACAATTGTAGAGGTTAGAAAGACATCAACCGGAAATTACCAGAAAAGTTGTCAAGTTTAGAGTCCTTCTCAGGAGTGGAATCTAAGATCTGGACAGGACTACAGGCCAGTTTCTATGGCCAATTCTTCATATCCATGAGTTTTAATTTAGCTTCATGTCCCCTACTTTCTGGTTCCTTCTTCAGTTCTTTGCTCCTTTTTTTTTTCCAACAAATATGTAAGTGCCTATCAGGTAGCAGGCAGTGCTTGGCTTTTACTCCTGAGTAAGATGGAAACCACTGGAGGGTTTTGAGTATTATGATCTCACTTAACTTCTAAAAGGATTGCTCTGGTTGCTGCATGGAGGCAAAAGCAGAAACAAGGAGACCAGTTAGGAAACCAATGATCTAGTCCAGGTGAGACATAATCGTGGCCTAAATCAAGCTGAGAGTTTGAGCAGTCATCACATGATTGATATATTTTAAAGATAGAGCTAATAGGTCCTGGCCGTTTGGCTCAGTGGTAGAGCGTCAGCCTGGCGTGCAGAAGTCCCGGGTTTGATTCCCGGCCAGGGCACACAGGAGAGGCGCCCATCTGCTTCTCCACCCCTCCCCCTCTCCTTCCTCTCTGTCTCTCTCTTCCCCTCCTGCAGCCAAGGCTCCATTGGAGCAAAAGATGGCCTGGGCGCTGGGGATGGTCCCTTGGCCTCTGCCCCAGGTGCTAGAGTGGCTCTGGTCACAACAGAGCGACGCCCCGGGAGGGGCAGAGCATCGCCCCTGGTGGGCGTGCCGGGTGGATCCCGGTCGGGCGCATGCGGAAGTCTGTCTGACTGTCTCTCCCGGTTTCCAGCTTCAGAAAAATATATTAAAAAAAAAAAATACAAAAAAAAAAAAAAGGATAGAGCTAATAGAATTTGCTGATGGATGTGATTTGAAAACATTGTCCTATTACTTCATTCCTTCAACCATCCATGCATTCCAGAAAGACATACTGAGTATTACATGCCAAGCACTATGTTAGGCTTTCCAGGGATTCAAAAATGAGCAGTATTGTCTACTGCCTTCAAGAAACATCCAGCCTGGTGCTTGAGTAAAAAAATCAAACCTCATAATTCTCATGCAAAATAGCAAGACTACTATAAACAATTATTCTCAAAAGACTCATTGGACTTTTGAATCAATATTTGGAAACAAAATTCCAATAAATTAAAGCTCTCTTCAAATCATCTTAAATTCTAGGGTGCATAACTAACTAACTCTTACCTATTAAGTAATTTTTTTTTTTTTTCTGAAGCTGGAAACGGGGAGAGACAGTCAGACAGACTCCCGCATGCGCCCGACCGGGATCCACCCGGCACACCCACCACGGGTGGGCGATGCTCTGCCCACCAGGAGGCGATGCTCTGCCCCTCCGGGGCGTCGCTCTGCCACGACCAGAGCCACTCTAGCGCCTGGGGCAGAGGCCATGGAGCCATCTCCAGCGCCCGGGCCATCTTTGCTCCAATGGAGCCTTGGCTGCGGGAGGGGAAGAGAGAGACAGAGTGGAAGGAGGGCGGGGGTGGAGAAGCAAATGGGCGCTTCTCCTATGTGCCCTGGCCAGGAATCAAACCCGGGGCCCCCGCACGCCAGGCCGACGCTCTACCGCTGAGCCAACCAGCCAGGGCCACCTATTAAGTAATTTTTAGACTCAGTGTAGGTCTATTGCAAATTACAACTTCTCATTAACCTAATTTTACTTATACACAACCACTTACCTTTTACATATACTATAGTTTAAGAAAATAAACTTTATTTTTCCAGATATTTTGATTTCCATATATTTTATGATTTAGACTTTCCTCCAAAGCAAAGTGAACCATTAATGAGATAGCCTTTATTATTTGAACCTGGGGAGTTATCTCCTACAAGTATCTTTCCAGTAATCAGTTATAATTGTTTTCTATACTCTAAGAATTTACAGCTTATATAATTGTAATTTAGATTTAAGTGGTCATATTATGCCAAATTTATTTATTTATTTTTGTATTTTTCTGAAGTGAGAAGCAGGGAGGCAGAGAGACAAACTCTCGCATGTACCCAACAGGATCCACCCGGCATGCCCACCAGGGGGCGATGCTCTGTCCATCTGGGGTGTTGCTCTGTTGCAACTGGAGCCATTCTAATGCCTGAGGCCAAGGCCATGGAGCCATCCTCAGCACCCCGGCCAACTTTGCTCCAATGGAGCCTTGGCTGCAGGAGAGGAAGAGAGAGAGAGAAAAGAGAGGGGAAAGGGTGGAGAAGCAGATGGGCGCTTCTCCTGTGTGACCTGGCCAGGAATTGAACCCAGGACTTCCACACATTGGCCAAGACTCTACCACTGAGCCAGCTGGCCAAGGCCATATTATGCCAAATTTAAAATAATATGATGTACTGATTTTAAAACTTCCACCCAAAATAATCTTCCAGAAATTCATGAAACTGAAAAGTATTCTGAAGTAAGTATAAAATGGTCATGGTTAAAGAAAGACGTTAAGTAAAGATTTATCCTATGACCATTTTTCTGAACTGAAGTTTAGACATACGGTTTGACAAGTACGAAGATATTTATGAGCGCTACAGACCAAACTATGTGAAGTCAGAGTGTCATAGGAAAGTGGTGTCACATGGTATTTCTAGGTAGACGTCAGCATTTGTCTCCACAGACTTTCGAGTCACCAGTGAGATTTTACTATCCAGCAACCAGCCCCACAGTGATTTTACAGCAGTAACTCATCTAGAAAAAATTCAGGGAGAGGAACGTATGGAACAGTGATGCACAGGAAACTCATTAGTGGGCACAGTTGATTTTCATCACCTCATGTGTTGGTGTACTCATTAATCTGTTAGCGAACTGAAAATCGGCAGGGGTCTTTGGGCCCATATAAATGTCAGGCTCCTACAGCATATGTAGGGCCCACACATGCAAATACACAAGGTTTTTTATGGTTATAGAATTTAGCTTCATCTCAGAAGTGCTCTCACATCTGGGAAAAGACGAATTATTCAATAACTGATATGGGGCCAACTGTCTATCTGCTTGAAAAATAAAGTATCTCCATATGACTCCTCTTTTCACCAAAATAAACTGAATATAGTACAATAAAAATCCTTTTTAATAGAAATTAAATGCGCACTGTTAAAAAAAACTAATACACATACAAACATACATATATGTGTGTGTTTGTGCTTAACCCCATTAAAATAGAAAAAAGAGAATATCGATGAATGTTTTTCAATATCCGGGAATGTGGAAGACCTTTCTAAGCTTGACATAAATCTAGAAGTCACCTGACCATGTAAAAACTTTAAACTTCTCCGTGGAAAAAAAAAAACCAAAACCAGCTGAAAGAGAAGTAGTAAACTACACAAAAATTCTGTAACATATAAGACAAAGGGCCAATTCTCTTATTATTGGAAAGCTTTTAAATCAGAAAAAGACAAATAACCTAACAGAAAAACTGGCAAAGGTAACAAATAGTTCACAGAACTTAAATACAAATGACCAAGCTACAAACGAAAAGATGCTCAGGCTCATTTATAATTGAAGAAATACAAAATAAAACAATAATTAATCTTTTTCACCTATCAAATTGACACTGACTAAAAAGTCTGCTAATACCCAGAACTGGTGAGGGGAGAAGGAAACAGGCATTTTCAAACATTGTTGGAGGGAGTGTAGATTGGTTCTACCTTTTTTAGAGCAACATGGTAATAGCTATTAATATGTAAAATATGGGTACTCTTTGTCTCAGTAGTTCCAACTCCTAGGAATTTATCCTAGAAATATATTTCTATAATGTGAAAAGATACAAGACCACACTGCTGACCACAGCAGTTTTTCTAATACTAAAACACCAGTAACAAACTTAAAACTGGTCCACCAATAGTTAAATAATTAAGTGACAGCCATAAAATTAAGTATAATGTAGTCATCCAAAAGAATTAGGCTGTGTACACTAATGTTGAAAAGGGGCCCAATGTATATACTATTAAGTGTGGGCAGGGGAAACTAGTTCCAGTGTAGTATATATATAATATCAATATGTACAGAAAAAATTTCTGTAAAGATACAGAAGAAACTATTAATGAGTGACTTAGGGAAAATGGAGACTTTTACATTTTGTTTTAGTCTATGCTGCTTGTACAGTTTTTAAAGATCATCTATAACTTCTTAATTTAAAAAATATTAGCCTGACCAGGCGGTGGCACAGTGAATAGAGTATCCAGTTGGACTGGGATGTGGACAACCCAGGTTCGAGACCCCAAGGTTGCCAGCTTGAGCGTGGACTCATCTGGTTTCAGCAAGGCTCACCAGCTTGAACCCAAGGTCACTGGCATGAGCAAGGGGTTACTCGGTAGCCCCACGGTCAAGGCACATATAAAAAAGCAATCAATGAACAACTAAGGTGTCGCAACGAAAAACTGATGATTGATGCTTCTCATCTCTCTCTGTTCCTGTCTGTTTGTCCTTATCTATCCCTCTCTGTGACTCTCTCTCTATGTCTCTGTAAAATAATAATAATAAATAAAAAAATTTTAAAATATATTAAACACTAGCTATTGAAAAGTACTTTCATTTGTACTCTCTTAAGGAAGAAAAAATTAAGGAGGAGTAAGAAGAAAAAGAGGTTTTGGGCCATCAGTCCAAGAGGTGAATTCAGCATAAATGGGCCTCCCTCCCCTCATCCAGCCCACCTCCCTTCAGAAACACCATCCCCAGAGACTGAAGTCAGAAAGAATACAGGCCTTCAGTCCCCTCAGGACATAGGGTCCAGTCAAGTGTGGGAATCTGAATTTGGAGCATGAATTGTCCACTACCAACCAATTATATCCCACGCTGGGCAACAGAACTAATAATCCAAAAAAGCAAATTACTTACTTGGCTTTAGGTCACATGCCTTTCATAATTTCCATTTGAATACAGACATAAAACATTCCATTTTATTCAGTAAGGGTGTTTCCACAAAGCACTAAGCTAAATACTAAGAGAGCAAGAGTGAAATAAAACATGATCCCTATCACCAATTCATTCAAAATCCAGCGAGGCAAGGGAAAGACATACAACCAACCAGAAAGCAGGCCCAAAGGGTAACGTGCTCCCATAAATGTGCATGGAGGAATGAACCACTCTGGGGGAGCAGATTTAACCAAAGAGAGCATTTCTCAGAGCCAAAGAATGTGTAAGATTACCTGACCTTTGACCTCTCTGCCACTTAGTCAAATTCTTTTCTCTACATTTAAGTAAAATAGGTCAATCTGATGGTGCCTGTCCTTTCTCTAGTTGCTACTTCTGTATCACTAAATATAATACCACCTCTTCTGTATAAGAAGTCAATTGGTGCGAGGTATACTTTTCAGTAATAAATATACTACTGTAACTATATTCTTTGAGCCTGACGGGTGATGGTACAATAGTTAGAGCACTGACCTGGGACGCTGACATCCCAGGTTCAAAACCCCGAGGTCACTGGCTTGAGCACAGGCTCACCAGCTTGAGTGCGGGCTCACTGGCTTAAGCATGGGATCATCGAAATGATCCCATGGTTACTAACTTGAGCCCAAAGTTAGCTAGCTTGAAGCCCAAGGTCGCTGGCTTGAGCCCCCCAGTCAAGGCACATACGAGAAGCAATCAATGAACAACTGAAAGCGACACAACTACGAGTTGACGCTTCTCGTATCACTCCCTTCCTGTCTCTTTCTCACTCGCTAAAAAAATGTATATATATATTCTTTTATTAAAGTTTTATGTACTCAAGAGTTGTTCTATCATACCCATAAACCACTGAAACAGCTCAAAAATATCAGTAAATTAGCCTGCATACTACATCTTTCCAACTGTTTCTTATACATAGATTCTATTTATTAGTTCAGATCCTTGGTTCAGAAAATAAGGTCACCTTAGAACAATCATGAAAAAGCCAGCCTTGGATTTTAAGTCTATAATAGAAAGTATTTGATAATCATTTTTTAAAATTAAATAATTTATTTTTTTTAGAAAGAGAGGAAGGGAGAGAGAGAGAGACAGGAACATCCATCTGTTTCTGTATGTGCCCTAGTCGGGGATCAAACCAGCAACCTCTGTGCTTTGGGATGATGCTCCAATAGAGCCATCCAGCCATGGCAGAAAGTGCTTGATAATCTAAGCACAAAAATTATCATTATTTGTCTGTGTGTGTTTTCGTTTTTTTTGTGTTTTTTTTTTTTACCTAAAACTGGTCCAGAGGCAGATGGGTACAGAGCTCCTGCCCATGTTGGAGATAAAAAGGAATGAGATGTCTAAGGACTTAAACTATACTGCTCACAAAAAGCAGGGGATATTTTATCGCTTCATATTCATTTTGAAATATCCCCTAATTTCTGTGAGCAGTATAGAAATGTAAACATGTTTTTCTGTTAGATTTAGGCATATTTTTCAGTATTAAATATAATACCTTAAGTATTTCTTTGATGCAAGTTTAATTTTTCAAGAGTTGTTCTATCAGATTCACAAATCATAAACACATAAAACATACTTAACACATAAACACATAAACCACTTCACAGGCTTTCAACATGCTTGGCTTACAAAGAATGCAAGTTTTATATTCAAAAAGAACTGTGTTTGAAGGTGGGCTCCATCACTTCCTAGCTGATCAACTCTGGCAATCATTTCATGTCTCAAAGCTTCAGTTTCCTCACAGGTATAATTTTCGTATAATTTTCCTACCTCAAAGAGTTGTTGTAAAGATTAGCAACAATCTAAGTAAATCATCTAGTGCAGGGGTAGTCAACCTTTTTATACCTACCACTCACTCTTGTATCTCTGTTAGTAGTAAAATTTTCTAACCACCCACTGGTTCCACAGTAATGGTGATTTATAAAGTAGGGAAGTAACTTTACTTTATAAAATTTATAAAGCAGAGTTACAGCAAGTTAAAGCATATAATAATAATTACTTACCAAGTACTTTATGTCAGATTTTCGCTAAGTTTGGCAGAATAAATCTTTCTAAAACAACTTACTATAGTTAAATCTATCTTTTTATTTATACTTTGGTTGCTCCGCTACCGCCCACCATGAAAGCCGGAACGCCCACTAGTGGGCGGTAGGGACCAGGTTGACTACCACTGATCTAGTACATTACCTGGCAAAGAGCAGGTCATCAATAAATTACAGTAAAGTAATCAGTATTATTACTACAAACCTAACTCTTAAAGCCTGTGGGCACAGGTAGATTGAGCCACTTTGGGGGAAGCAGGAAGTACAAAGCTTCTCTTATGCTACACTTAAGGACAATCAGAATACATGATTTCAAGAATTATGACAACTCTCAGAACAAGTCTCAGCCGTAGTTGAGACGTATACACATGCCCTGGAGCCGACTTTTAATCTTTACTAGCTGGTAAGACTGAGCAGGTTGCTTAGAGATATCCTTTCCTCAACTGAAACAGAGCTAGTAACAGTCTGTCAAAGTACTTTGTAGGGATCTTGTGAAGGTTAAACTAAATGAGACAATCCCAGGAATGCTCTCAGCACAGCATCTGGCAACAGTAAGTACTCCAAATGCTAACTATCAAACTGCCCATGAACTCCCTGGCACCCCCAAGGAGTTACTGCAAGGGCAGTAACTAATATGTAAAAAGCAACACTAATATGTATTTGAGATATATTTACTATTTTTTAATAGTACATAGATTCCAGTGTGGCCAATAAAATAGTAATTATTTTAACCCTTTCAGTAGTACGAACATTCATGTATGTCCTCACTCAAAGGGTTAACAGAACACTCACTACTCAAAGGGTTAAGAGTCCTATTCAGGTAGCTTTTAAGACCACGTAATAATTGTTGAAAAATATTCAAACAATAGAGAAATACATAAAGTAAAAAGTGTGCTAATTCAGCCAACCCTGCTGCCACTCCAGCCCTCAAGTTGCCTTTCCAGGGGAGACCACTGGAAAGCTCTGGAGTGGGCAACTTCAGATCCTTTCAATATATTCATGAAGTTGGGAGGAGTTAGTTTTACCAAATGGGACCATGCCATATAGACTATTTATTTAATAATCTATCATGGATTGCTTTTCATGTCAATGCATAAAATCCTAACTCATTCTTTATAGCCACTGCTTAATGATTCAGATTATCAATAAATAATTCTTTAATCTGTTATTTTAGGCATTTAGCTTACTTCTAATTTTCTGCTATTAAAAATAATTTCACAATGAACACTTTGTTTGAAGGGCATTCAACATATGTGCAGGTCTTTCTGTTGGGCAACTTCCTAAAAGTAGATCTGCTGAGTCAAACATTCTATATTTTGGTAAGTACTGGCAAATTGTCCTCCAAAGTGAACATAAATAAAACAAAGGACAGTGTACTCTCTCTCTGTCATTAACCATCTGTTTAAACACAAGAATAAAAAGTACACTGTCATATGGAGAAACCATTCATTTTCCACATGGAAAGTGGTACTCACCTTAAAAAAAAAAAAAGATGAAAACTGCAGTTACTAATCCATTATCCTTCTCAATGCCAGAGCTACGAACAAAACTCTCACCTTAGCATTACTCAGACCCTGACCTCTCCTGCAGTGACCTGGCTCATGTCAAAACCAGCTTTCTGGTACCCTGCCCTTCCCCCATCCCTAAGCCAACTGATTTGGTATGGAGGGTTATGGGGGAAAGGACTCCAGACCTGAAATGTTGCTGCACCATCTAGAGCCATGCCAAGCCCCATTAAAGCAGAATTACTCTATTCAGTGTTCACTTAAAAGCTCTATTCTGCTGCTATTTTAAAGCAGCAATGGATTAAAACCTCTTAATCAATAATCATTGGCCTATAGGTAGTTTACAGGTTTCATTTTACCCTGCAATATTATTGCAGTGAGGAGCAAGAGCAGATAAAGGTCATGCTGGTAATTAAAGCTATATTATAGAAATATGCACACCCAAGATATGATTAAATAAGAAAATATTACTCAGTTAAGTATCATCATTAAACATGCATTAATTTATAAATATTTAAATGTACCATATGATGATCATAAATAATCGGTTTTTGTCAGTTTCTAAAGTAATGCAACCCATAAACCCTTTGAAAAATTACTGCAGAAACAGTGAAGAAAGTATACAAGCCAGACTTACATTCAAATGCTGTGGTTGTTGCTTCAGGCAGAACCTGGCCTATCACATCCTAAACAAAGAAAGAATAAAGAAACACAATTAGCCATCTTCTTTATTGCTAACATGTGGCAAATCCTAGAGGAAATATGAGGACCTGGAAAAGATTTTTGAAATGTGGGCATAAACTATAAAAACATTAGCTCATAATCACACTTAGCTCAGCAATGTAAACCCAGAGTTTCAATCTCTATTCAGGAGGTAAAGGTGGAAGCTGTTGGGGGGGGGGGGGGGGGGGCGGGGGTAGATCTTTACAAAATCTTTTCTACTTCATATTAATAACACAATCTTTCACTCTCAATTCAACAGTGTATACAAAGACACTGTTGTATATTTACCAAAAAAAATGGGTTTGTTTTGGGGGGGTTTTTTTGTATTTTTTCTGAAGCTGGAAACGGGGAGAGACAGTCAGACAGACTCCCGCATGCGCCCGACCAGGATCCACCCGGCACGCCCACCAGGGGCTACGCTCTGCCCACCAGGGGGCGATGCTCTGCCCCTCCAGGGTGTTGCTCTGCCGCGACCGGAGCCACTCTAGCGCCTGGGGCAGAGGCCAAGGAGCCATCCCCAGCGCCCGGGCCATCTTTGCTCCAATGGAGCCTTGGCTGCGGGAGGGGAAGAAAGAGAAAGAGAGGAAGGGGGGGGGTGGAGAAGCAAATGGGCGCTTCTCCTATGTGCCCTGGCCGCGAATCGAACCCGGGTCCCCCGCACACCAGGTCGACGCTCTACCGCTGAGCCAACCGGCCAGGGCCAAAAAAATGGTTTCTTTTATGGCAGGCTGTGGAATGTAATGCAGTGTAAAGAATATAAAGTTTGGAAGTCAGACTGGCCTGGGTATGAATCCCAGCTCTGCACCAACTAGCTGTGTGATTGGAAACATACTTAACCCTTCTGAGCCCAATTTCATTATCCTCCAATATGGGTCTAGTAATACTTATAGAGGTAATGTGAAAATTAAATTGAAAATATAATAAATATAAGCTAACCTGACACATTGTAGATAGTCAACAAATAAAATTCCTGACATGTAATGAGTAACATCTTGCCTTGCATTCATAGTGGGAAAAGCTCAAAAAACAAGTTTCTGTGATGATAAAAACTATTAAGCTACAATTAATAATACAAACAATTCTTATCAATCTTTATTCTTAAGCAACAGAAAAATATATCTTTAAATACACTAAAATAAAGTTGATCTAGCCTACAAAAAAATTTTAAAAACTGAATATAATCTGTTATCAATGTTTAAATGAATCTATCACGTTAAAAATACTTGAAAATTAGTCTACAGAGACAGCTTAAAGAGGCACAGAACACCTTTGAGAAACCTTCAGTTCTAGGGAAAGTGACCCCAAATGGCCTGCAAACCTGCTTGCTCTCTGGGTAGCTCTGCCACAACGTCCCTCTGGGCTGTGTCAGAGCTGACACCAAGCTGACTGACGCAGGGGAAGTACTTCCCAGCAGGTAGCCCGCAAACCCCTCTAAGCGGGACACTTAGCCGAGTGCCGCTGCGACTTCTTTCTGAAGGCAGTTCAGAAGTTTTTGCTGCAGTAGTAATTTGCACAATAACCTTGCCTCTACAGTGCCTTTATTTATTTTTTTTCAAAAATAAATCTGCATATAAAATTGATCCAAGGGAACTATCATAGGCAGCCCTCACTCATTAGGGCCAAAGTAAATTATTTTTTCCATCTGACTCATCTTAGCAAGTGAAACATCAACTTCTGGGGGAATTATTTGTCAAAGGGTTAAAATATTTCTTTTGACACACTTGTAGGTAGAAAGTATTTATTGACAGGTAAACGGCAACTGTAGAGTGAGTATGAAATAAACTATACAGGCAGCCAGTGTAAAGCCTGAGAGTGAGCACCTGAGCAAACTGCTAGGGTTTGATCTTGGCTCTGACACTCACTAGCTGAGTGATCTGCCTCAGTTTCCTTCTGTGTAAAATAAGATCACAACTGTACCAACCTTGTAGAACTAAATTAGTTAGTATTATAAAGTGCTTAGAAGAGTGCCTAGCATGTGCCCATATGAGTATCTGTTAAATAAATAAAACAGGTCACACTGATGGCTAGCATTACAAAGCTTACGTTCATAAGGAAACCCTAAATTTCAGCACCCAACAATCAGTGGAGGATGGTCATTCGTTCCTTACTTCAGCCTTCCACAGTACTTACTGAGGACCATTTTCTAGCCAATGGGAATGTGAAAAAACAAAAACAAACAAACAAAAAATCCCTACCCCTTCAAGTCTAGGTTATCACTGGCTTCTTCCAGGAACTCTGATCATTCTGACAACCAATCTTGATATATTAACTCTGCAGTATTACCAAACTCACATAGGACATTTCCTACTTATGAATAGCAGACCCCATCAAAAAGCAGATCTCTAATAACTAACTGAAAACCCTGCTGGGCAACAAGGGCATCTTCTGCCCATCAAAATAAACGAGGGACCACATGTGTTTTACAGCTAGTGTGGGGAAAGAAGAAAGGAAAGCAAACCTGCCTGAGAGAAGCATTTTGTTTCGTTAAAGCAATTAAGGGGGGGGGGCTATCATAATGACCAAACCATAAAAAAAGAAATCTGAAAATTAGTCAAGATCTACTGGTCATCTCTAAGCAGGGCACATCTAATAGTTTCATTTGTATTTTCCAGTTATATTCTAAGTTATTTATTTCAACATGGCCCAGTCTTCATTTCAAGATAACATTTACCTAACCTAAAGAGATTTCAAAGAAAACATAAGTTTAAACAACTTGACAGTCATCATTTTATCATTCTTTCCTTCTCCTTCCTTTCAATAAATCAGTCAAAATTCTGACAGACCAAAAGTATAATTAAGTATTTACAATGTATCAGGATCATTAAGAACACAAAGAGGTAGGGGATAGAAAAATATAATTTAGGGAGATTATAATCTGGTCACAGTGATAGAGACAAACCCAGAAGACTAACAATACAGAGTACAGGTACTTACAATACAATAAGAGCCAAACAAAAATCATAAGTAGCAAGTAGTATTTGCTCACTCAGGAGGAAGAAACAATCACAGGCTCGGTATAAACAGAATCTCACAGATGAGGGGATACCTGAACTGGGACTCGGGAGACAGGACTCAAACAAGGGGAAAGGGTAACATGCTCTCCTATGACTCACTAATTCACGACATTCAGATCTCCTGCACAATTCTCCTAAAATTGTACTACATCTCCACAGAAGAGAAACTTGCAAAGATGAAAAAGAGATAACCCAAATGTTTTTGCCCTTGAGCACCAGCTAGATCTTACAATGCAGCCAGTCCCTAATTAATTGAGGCAAAGGGCACAGGCCCAAAGTGGCAAGTGACTTGCCCAGGGTCTCCCAGCTATTGGAAGGGTTGTGACTGGAGCCCTCAAGTCCTGACTCCTGTTCCAAAGCACTCTCAGTCACAGCTGACTCAGGGAGTACAAACTTGTTCTGGCTTCTGTGTCTGGTTCTGCCAAAAACTAGCTGTGTGTCTTTAGCATGTCCCCCCTCTGGCATTCATGCCTCTTCACTTGAAAACTGGGCTGAGGAGGGCTATATTAGATGAAGGGGATGCTTTCAGGTTTCATTTGACTTTAATTTTTTAAAGTTCCAAGCTAGAGTTGCTGATCTATCTATTGGTATTTTGCCAATTTATTGATGAACAAATGAGATCTTCCAGGATCTGGGCTTCCAGTTCAAAGAACTTTAAGGAGCACTAGGAGACAGGGCAGCAACCATCGGCACAAGCCCTTCATCAGACCTTCCTGACAGAACATGCTGCACCTGTGCTTACCTGAGCAAGCATACGGCAGTCTGTTCTCTAGTGAGACCACTTGTACCAAGTTCACTTGTAGGCCAGTTGGCCTTGGGCCAAAGTACAGTGGAGAGATGATCAAGAAGCAGAAGACACAGCCCCTATCCCTTATGTTGTAACCATCACTACAGAGCACTTACTATGATTTAGATTTTTCTGAGTGCTTGACATGCATCAACTCCAGTAGTCCTGAGAATTGTGAGGTAGCCAGTATTTTTATTCCCCCAATCCTTTAAAAAAAATTTTTTTTATAACAGATGAAGAAACTGAGACACAGAAGACACTTACCCAAAGGAGTCTGGGAGAGCTTGCAATTTAAACCCAGGTAGTTAGCTCCAGACTTTGTTTTTAAACACTGTATCATTCTACTTAATGCCTCTGATATCTTAAATAAGTGAAAGGAAGCTCATGTCTCTCTTATCAGAGAAACAATCTCATGTAATCTTTACAAGTCTCTGAGATAGTTATTCCTATTTTACAAGTAAGGAAACTGAGGCTCAGAAAGGTAGAGTGACTTGCCTAGTTAATGGAACTGCTTGCCATTAAACCCAAATTTTTATATTCAAAACTCAGTGTGCTGCCCACAAAACCATAATTGCATGCATCCTCTTTGAAGCTCCCTCATTTAACTAATATTTCAGGGTCCTGTGAAGCACCAAAACCAGAAAAGAACCAGAGATGGCTGTCTCCTCCAGAAGTTTATCATCTCGTGGAGGAGACAGACAAAATTATGACACAACAGGTGTGCTTTGCTGGAACAAGGCTGTGGGAACACAGTGGAGGGGCAAATAACCAAGACTAATACGGAGGAAAAGTAAAGCTGGGCTTTGAAGGACGGGTGGGAGTTGGCGAGCTGAAGAAGGGCCAAGTGGGCATCTGGGAAAACTCAAGGATAATTCTAAATGGCTGAAGCACAAGACGCTCACTGGGCTGTAGTGAGAAATGAAGCTAGTGTCAGGCAAACACAAGCCAGTCAAGGTGAGTCCAGAGGACCATATTACGTAGCTTGGACCTTACCATGAAGGGAAACCTACGTTGTTTCCCCATGTATAAGACGCACCATTTTGGAAAAATTTGGGGTCTAAAAACTGGATGCGTCTTATACAGTGATTGTCAAGTCATTTAAGAAGTGTGGCATTTCAAATGCCATAGATGGAATTGAGGATGAGGCAATATATGAAGACAGTGATTCGTCATCAGACACAGATGAGGACAAGCTAATGGGTGGGAGTTTTGACAGTGATAAGGAGTTGTATGAATTTTATGATGAATAAAACTTGAGTTCAATAACTTTATGTAATACATTTTTTTTTTCAAATTTCAGGCCGTAAAACTAAGGGGCGTCTTATACATGGGGAACTATGGTATGTGGATATGAGTGTGTGGAGAACTCTGGCTGCAAAGAGGATGGTATTTGGTGTACAAGAGTGGAGGTTGCTGGTTTACTCTAGCCTCTGCGCTCCTAGCCCAGACACCTGAAAATCTGAATGGTGGGTGGTCAGTAATATCCAGAACTCAAAACAAAGGTATAGGAATTAAATTCTGACTGGGTAACCTCTGACAACCGAAAATCACATTACAGATCTTCCTCTTGCCAAGAACCCCACCAGGCTCTATCTTATCTTGCAGGTAAGTTCCAGTATAGATCTGGTACTGTACTTGCAATGTACTTCTTGGTATGTGAGCGCTGCCTTTGATGCCTCCACTCTTCAATAAAATGACACAATACACTGTCTATCTCAAATGAATGCCAACAGATGAGAAGGCCACTACAGTATGCGGAAATAAATACTAGTAAAAGTAAGGAATCTGAGCTCTGGTACTGACTCCCCAATTCACAAGCAAGAGGGCTTTGGAAAAGTCATTTCACATCACTGTTCCTCCTATCTGCAAAAAAAAAAAAAAAAAAAAAAGAGGGTTCAACAGGCCACCTCCAAGCAGATTACACTGGCTTCTCACATTCCACGATTTTATTTCAAACACATTTATTATGAAAGCAAGAACACATCACTGATTCTAAAATGCACATTTCACCCTATTTCAATATCTGTGAAATCAGGCTATTTTGTATAATGTGTAGCATGACACAATTTAATGAGCATAAAATAATATCTTTTTTTTTTTTTTTTTGCATTTTTCTGAAGCTGGAAACAGGGAGAGACAGTCAGACAGACTCCCGCATGCGCCCGACCGGGATCCACCCGGCACGCCCACCAAGGGCGATGCTCTGCCCACCAGGGGGCGATGCTCTGCCCATCCTGGGCGTCGCCATGTTGCGACCAGAGCCACTCTAGCACCTGAGGCAGAGGCCACAGAGCCATCCCCAGCGCCCGGGTCATCTTTGCTCCAATGGAGCCTTGGCTGCGGGAGGGGAAGAGAGAGACAGAGAGGAAAGCGCGGCGGAGGGGTGGAGAAACAAATGGGCGCTTCTCCTGTGTGCCCTGGCCGGGAATCGAACCCGGGTCCTCCGCACGCTAGACCGACGCTCTACCGCTGAGCCAACCAGCCAGGGCCAAAATAATATCTTAAAACCAATGACACTCTGCCAGACTGGCGGTGGCCCAGTGGATAGAGCATCCCAAATTTGAAACCCCGAGGTCACCAGCTTAGCACAGGCTCACCAGCTTGAGCGTGGATCAACATGATCCCATGGTCACTGGCTTGAATCCAAAGGTCCCTGGCTTGAGCAAGGGGTCACTGGGTTGGCCTAAGACATCGCTTCCCTCAAGGCAGGTATGATAAGCCATCAATGAACAAGTGACACAACTATGACTTGAGTTGACGCTTCTCATCTCTCTCCCTTTTTGCCTGCCTCTCTCTCCAAAAAAAAAAAAAAAAAAAAAAAAAGCACCTCATGTTTGATGAAACATGGTAAGTAAGTTACAGCTGTCTTGTTTCCCTTTCTTGCTGGTCACCAAGTTCAGGGAACTCAGTGGAAAGACATGGCTGGAATTTGGCCAGGGACATTCCAAGAAACACTTGGAGAAAAAAATCTTTTCTAGACTCAGCTTTCTATATCCCAGTTGGTTGTCTGTGGGCCTATGCCCCAGCCTAGTCCGTGAGCTACTTGAGGGTAGGGGTTCAATTTGATCATCTCTGTTTTTCCAGGGCCCTGCACATCTGCCAGATTTCAGTCCGTGCATCTAGTTGGTGCTTGTGGTGAAGCAATAAAACTGCCCTCCCAGGCCAGGAATGGCCACCTCCACTAGCTCTGACCACCAGAGTAAGGTTCAGTGGTCAGATGCTGCCTACTCCACAAATCCCTGCGCCCTCCTCGCTGAGAGTTGGACACTGAGATTGACACTCACCAGCACATCCCTGAAGAGTAACTGCGGCCCCGAGTTCACTGTCCAGTCCACCGCGCCCCTATTTGGAATCTTGATGCGAATCACCAGCACCTGGTTCTCCATGGCATGGAAGGGGCCAAAGGCCAGCCACAGCATTACAGGTTAACAGGCTCACATCCTGGGATTAGGGGTATCCATGACCCCTGGTTGGGCGGGGTCTCCAAGGGGTTCCAAGGGGACCGAGGCGAAGAGGACAGAGGGTGAGGAATATCAGAGAGGAGGGGCGGTCAGGAAAGGGGCCGCTGGCACGGACCCAGGCCCAGATGTACGGGGTGGAGGGATGTCTCCCTGTGAGCGTGGACGGGGTAAGGGGCAGGGACCAGTAGGAACTAACGGAGGTCAGAAGGTTCTAGAGTTGGAAAAGGGAGAAAATGGGATCGTGCAACTCCCGGCCGTCTGTGTGGGTGTGAGGAGACGGCAGAGAGAAGTTCCCGGTTTAGGGGAAGACAGCGGCAAGTGTCCACTCCTCCTCAGAGGACGAGGACAGGGTCCCAGACTGGAGGGGACTCAGTCTAGGACTGTCAGGAAGAAGCCCCGGGGCAGCCGGACTGACTAAGAGAGAGGAAGGGGGGCGCCGTCCGCAGGAGGATCGGAGGTGAGCCCTCTACCCCAACCCGAGCCCCGTCGCGGTGCACGCGGGCTCAGCCCCGGCCGCCCGAGTTCGTGAGTCCCAGCGGTGGTAGCAGCGGGAGGAGGAGAAAGGCGGCAGCAAACGCGCAGTTACTCCGGAACCAAAATGCGCGGCGCCGGAACCAGGGGAGCCGACGAGCGGAACCCGCCTCCCGCGGCGCCATGTTGGAAGAGGGCAGCTCCCAACTGGCCCCGCCCCCACGCCCCGGAGGGCGGGACCCAGGAGCGAGCGCGCGGCGCGGGGCTAGGAGTGGGGACCGCAAGCACCTCCTCACACGCCCAGTGGCAGTCCGCGGCGACCGAGAACTGCCTTTCCTCTCCCGACTCTTGTTAGAGAAAGCTAGCTGAAAACATCTAACACTCGAAGAAGGAAACAGGCATCGCTGGAGTCCGCCAAAAAAACACTGAAGGCTGAAAATTGCGTCCTGTTTGCCTTTGCAGACGCCTCAGAAAGCCGGAACTGCTGCGCTCTCTGCTTGTCAAGCCGGGTACCTAAACGTTGGGGGTTTGTGCCCCAAATCGGCAAGAGCAAGGCAAGGGCTAAAAATGTAGTTGTCTTTTTCTTTTCTTTCTTCCTAGTCACAGATCTAGAGGCTCGACAACTTTCACCCACATTAGCAAAGCATATGACTTTTTCAGTGAGGGTCTTCCTCCCCCCCCCCCACAAAGTCTCCAGGGAGGGTCTTTACCCCACGATTGCCCAGAAATAGCAAACAGCTCCCAATTCGAAAGCAACCGTAAAGAAACTCAGAGCTGTAACTGCCCGGAGCCAGCTGCACCAGTGGTATCATCTTCTCTTATTAAACGGTTGCAAAAACTATCCGGTCTAGTCCATCAGTGTTCAGGTAGATAGCCATGTGTACGCAATCGGTGATGTCACAGGCAGTAGCAATGACCCTTGGTTATTTTTTAAGTGCCTTGTTAACCTCCGATTTTTAAGTGCGTAATTTTGCTGATCTATGGTGCCTGTACAGACATGTGTTTAAAAATGGCAAAGTATAGGTTTGTCCACATATCGCTTTACTTTGGGGGCTGAATTCTGTATAAACTGGTGGGGGGAGGGTGTCGTTTTCCCTTTCCAACAGTCAGGTAGTTAATTAATGCTAGAGAAAATAATATTTTAAATGTTGGTTAGCTTCGGAATAATATCAAAAATTTTTCTGCATATATTTTCTCTGCCTGGGTTTCTCATATTTAATTTGAAAGGTCCATGTAGGAGACAAATGATCTCTTTTCAGTTATTGTAAATTAATAACTTAGGTAGAAATTAATTTACTCAGATCCTCCGGATATTCTAGGAATTGCCCCTTTCCACCTGCACTTCAGCCCTGTGAAAAATAAGCCATTTGCTCAAAGTCCCCATGTACTCTTTATTGAAACTTCATTTCCTATTATTAGCGAAAATAGACCACAAAACTAGAGATTTTCTATGAACCTATGAGTTGTTAAAATGGCTTTTTTATTCATAGTGCTATGGGGAAAACCAACTCAATTTATACTTTCAATTCTTTTGGTTGTATACCCAGAAGTGAAATTGCTGGATCATGTGATAATCCTAGTTTTAATTTTTTTAAGGAACCTCAGTACTGTTTTCCACAATGTTGGCACCATTTTACATACCTACAGACAGTGCACAGGGTTCCAATTTCTTCACATCTTCAACATTTCTGTATATTTTTTTTTTTTGTATTTTTCTGAAACTGGAAACGGGGAGACAGTCAGACAGACTCCCGCATGCGCCCGACCAGGATCTACCCGGCAGGCCCACCAGGGGCAACGCTCTGCCCACCAGGGGGCGATGCTCTGCCGCGACCAGAGCCACTCTAGAGCCTGGGGCAGAGGCCAAGGAGCCATCCCCAGCGCCGGGGCCATCTTTGCTCCAATGGAGCCTTGACTGGACTGCGGGAGGGGAAGAGAGAGACAGAGAGGAAGGGGGGGGGGGGCGCTTCTCCTATGTGCCCTGGCCAGGAATTGAACCTGGGTCCCCCGCACGCCAGGCCCGCTCTACCTCTGAGCCAACCGGCCAGGGCTCTTTTCTGTATCTTTGACAGTAACCATTCTAATGGGTGTGAGGTTTTGATTTGCATTTTCCTAGAGATTAGTGGTGTTGAGCATCTTTTCTTATGCTGTTGGCCATTTGTATATCTTCTTTGGAGAATTATCTATTCAAATCCTTTGCCCACTTTTAAAAACAGTTATTTATCTTTTGTTGTAAAGTGACTTTTTTTTTTTTTTTTTTTTTGTATTTTTCTGAAGCTGGAAATGGGGAGAGACAGTCAGACAGACTCCCGCATGCGCCCGACCGGGATCCACCGGCATGCCCACCAGGGGGCGATGCTCTGCCCCTCCGGGGCGTCGCTCTGTTGAGACCAGAGCCACTCTAGCACCTGAGGCAGAGGCCATAGAGCCATCCAGGCCATCTTTGCTCCAATGGAGCCTCAGCTGCGGGAGAGGAAGAGAGAGACAGAGAGGAAGGAGAGGGGGAGGGGTCGAGAAGTAGATGGGCGCCTCTCCTGTGTGCCCTGGCCGGGAATCGAACCCGGGACTTCTGCACGCCAGGCCGATGCTCTACCACTGAGCCAACCGGCCAGGGCTGTAAAGTGATTTTTTTTAATTAGGGAAATTACGTTTTACTATAAAATCAGAGAGGTGGGGTTTTTTTTTCATCTCTTTTTACCTTGCTCTCAATCTTGAGTCCTTTACCCAGAATCTGACCCCTTCCCACCACTTCACTGCTATAGTCCAAACTACCATATTTCTCCTCTAATTCTCTGTTTCCACCCTTGCCCCTACTCCCAACAGCCTATTGTCAACCCCTTCGCCAGAGTTAGATCAAGTCACTCCTTTGGTCAAAATTCTTCAGATGGCTTCCTAGCTTGAGCAAAGTAAAAACTAACGTCCTTTTCTTGACCTACAAAACTCTACTCATTCTGTACTCCACAACCTCTGAACACTCAAACCTCGTTTCCTACCACCCTCCCTTATTCTCATCAGCCTCTTTCTCACTGTTCTTGAACGAACGTACTAGACATCCCACCTCAGGGCCTTCGCATTTGCCATTTCCTCTGCCTGGATTGCTGTTACCCCCAATATCCACACGGCTCACTCCCTCACATTCTGCAGGTCTTGACTTAAATGTCACCTTCTTGCTGAGGCTTTCCCTTAGCACACTATTGAAAACTGCAAACCAGCCTCAAACCCACCCCACCCACCTATACAGGCACACTGGTGCGCGTGATTCCTAGTTCCCTTTCCTAGTTTATATATCTCATGGCACTTACTACCATTTAACATATCATATGTTTTATTCATTTGTTTGTCTTCCCACTAAACTATAACTTTATGAGGAAATGGAATTGTATGTGTTTTATTCCCTGCCATATTCCTACTACCTAAAAATAGCACCTGGTACACAGTGGGCACTTCACTTTTGTTGAATGAATGAGTGGATTTTGAAGGCAAAGTGGATTGAGTGATAGGAATGCAACTACTATAAGCGCCTCCTGCCTGTCTTGAACCTCACTTGCTCCTTTGCCTTTCCACCAGCACCAAGACTGAGACAGCCATTACAGTCTCCCATTGAACGGCAAATTTTATAACAAAATGTTGACTGCCTTCTATGTTTAAGAGTTCCACTTGTCTCTTTCAGTGCTGAATGTGGGCCCTTGCATATAATACTCAAATACTTGTTCATTAACTGAGTTTTTAAAATAGAAAATGAAAACTAACTTTTCATTGGCGAAACCTGGCTGATACTGTCCTAACCAAGTGATCAAGGCTAACCAGTCATGTCATGCTGATATCGTGGACTCTCTGATATGTTGCAATAAGAAGGGCATTTGACCTCTGTGGTCTTCTTCCCAAAAAATCACAATCCAATCAAATCATGAGAGAAAAATGAGACCCAAGTTAAGGGACATTTACAGAATACTTGACAAGTACTCCTCAAAATTGTCAAGGTCATAAAGAAAAACCCAAAAACAAATTGTCACAGACCTGAGGAGACTTACAGAAACATGATGATTAAATGTAATGTAGTAACCTTCAATGGAATGCTGGAACAGAAGAAGGACAGTAATGAAAAACTGGTGAAATTTTAATAAAGTCTGGAGTTTAGTAATAATACACCAATGTTGACTTTTTGGTTTTGATATACATATGTACAATGACTATGTAAGATGATAATATTAAGGGAACCTAGATGATAGTATATGGAAACTCTCTGTATTATATTTGCAACTATCCTATTAATGTAAAACTTACAAAATAAAAAAGCTTTTTTTAAAAAGTATGTTGCATTTCTACACACCGCATTTCTACACACCAGCAATAATGTCTTTGAAATTTTAATTTTAAAAAGATACAGTTTACAATAGCAGTAACAACCAAATAATAAACATCAGCATTTTCCTCACAGTGCTTAATTATATATTAGTTTTTTTGGGTTTTTTTTACAGAGACAGAGACAGTCAGAGAGAGGGATAGACAGGGACAGACAGACAGGAACGGAGAGAGATGAGAAGCATCAATCATTAGTTTTTCGTTGTGCATTGCAACACCTTAGTTGTTCATTGATTGCTTTCTCATATGTGCCTTGACCGTGGGCCTTCAGCAGACCGAGTAACCCCTTGCTTGAGCCAGCGACCTTGGGCTCAAGCTGGTGAGCTTTTGCTCAAACCAGATGAGCCCGTGCTCAAGCTGGCTACCTCGGGGTCTCGAACCTGGGTCCTTCCGCATCCCAGTCCTATGCTCTATCCACTGCGCCACTGCCTGGTCAGGCTATATTAGTTTTTTAAACAAAGAATATTAAAAAGAAATGGACAAAAATCATTAGACACACACCCCTGAAAGTATAACAGGAAGGTCTGCTTTCTTTTGTTTTGGCAGGAATGGAAAAAACAAAAACAACAGACCAATTCTGGCAGAAATGACATTTTAGTAGATATTCATGGAGTGCCTACTGTGTGCCAAGTACTATGCATTTTAGATGCTTTAAAATGAATTAGTTCATTAAAATGTCAGTAGATTTCATTTCCACATAATACATTTTCCTTTAGGTGAAGTAGGCTGCTGTTCGCACAAATCACTTAAGCTTTATTATTTCTCTCTTTTCATTATTTAAGCATTTCTATATTATTTTCTTTATATTAATTAACAAAATATATCTCATGTTTTTGTGGCACTTTACAGCTTGCAAAGCACACATCTATTATCTAACAGTCTTATCCTGTACGTTATAGAAAAGTATGGAGGAATGGTTAAGAACGTGAACTCTTTAGACAGACTGCAGGGATTGGAATAACACCATGCGTGTCTTTGGGCGAGACTTTGATTTCCATAGCTAAAAAGTGGACATAAAAGTATTGCCTAATTCATAAGGTTGTTATGATAGAATTAAATGAGTTAATATGTGTAACATGCTTAGTCTAGGGCCTGACATAAATAAAGGCTATGTGTTAGATAATTTTCTTAGTGTATATGTGAAAATACTAAGACTTAGAAAACTCTAATTTTTCTTCAGTAATGGTACAGCAAGAGACCTTAAACCATATTTTTAAATTTTCAAATCAAGGCTCTTTGCATTATACACATAGTGGAACAGCAATAAATACCAAACTAAAATAGTGTGATTGGGAATCAGACAAAGGCATTCAAGACTGATAATAAAATTGAAGAGTTAAAGGAAACTTTACAAAATCACCAGTCCAATCCTCTGCCCAGTTTAAGAATTCTCTCCATATCTACCTAGGGAATTTTCCTGCTGCCTCTCTGAACCCCTTCAAAGGGACTCACTGCCTCAAGAAGAACCCATTCCATTTTTTGCCAACTCAATTAAAACCGTCTTGTTTTTAGTTTTGCTTTAAAAAAAAAATAAGTCAAACTGATCTTAGTACTAAATTTTGTTTAATGTTTCACTTCATTTACTTCTACACTTCTGTTTGACTTTAAATGGCAAAATTCCTGTATGAGAAAAGAGATGGCACCTTTAAAATGTCTCAAAAGGATCATGCAACAAAATTACAATCTTTTATTTTTCGGAATATGTAATGTAAAGTCAAGTCATTACATCTGAGATAGTATTTCAAAACTTGTTGCTGTTCTTATAAAGATTTCATATGATCTCCAATTAAAGTTTCTCTTTCATGCCCTGGCCAGTTTGCTCAGTGGTAGAGTGTAGGCTCGGTGTGTGGATGTCCTGGGTTAAATTCCTGGCCAGGGCACATGGGAGAAGTGACAATCTGCTTCTCCACCCTTCCCCTTTCTCTTCCTCTCTCTTCCTCTCCCACAGCCATGACTTGATTGGTTCAAGAAAAGTTGGCCCAGGGTGCTGAGGATGGCTCTGTGGCCTCTGCCTCAGGCGCTAAAAAAAAAAAAATGGCTCTGTTGCTGACCAGTGGAGCAAGGGCTCCAGATGGGCAGAGCATCACCCCTTAGTGGGCTTGCTAGGTGAATCCCAGTCAGGGCACATGTGAGAGTGTCTCTGCCTCCCCTCCTCTCACTACAAAAATAAATAAAAAAGGTTTCTCTTTCTTAAATCTCTAAAAAATAAAGGCAGGTTTTCTTTATTTCTTTTTTTTTTTTTTTTTTAGAGAGATGCAGAATCAGAGAGAGGAACACACAGAGATAGACAGACAGGAAAGGAGAAAGATGAGAACTATCAACTCAAAGTTAGAGCATTTCTAGTTGTTCATTGATTGCTTTATCATACATGCCTGCACCAGTAACCCCTTGCTCAAGCCAGCGACCTTGGGCTTCAAGCCAGCGACCTTTGGGCTCAAGCCAGCAACGACAGGGTCATGTGTATGATCCCACGTTCAAGCCAGAGACACAGTACTCAAGCTGGTGACCTCAGGGTTTCAAACCCGGGTTGTCAGCTTCTCAGGTTGACAATCTATCCAGTGTGCTACCACCTGGTCCCGGTAAGTTTTTAATTTTGAATCATCACACATTCATTCAGTTGATATAGAGCCTTCATTATATAACAAATACTATACTTGAAACACATAAAAAATAGTTAACACATGGTTCTTATCGAGCTGTGTAGAGAAGTAGTGTAGGTTCAGAACTGCTAGATTTTGTTGACAGGTAAAAATTATTAAAATTTGACCTCAACATGGTCAATGCAAAAGTATTTGTAGGATGAATGAATGGCTGTTGATTGTAAATGTAATTTTTTTTCTTTTCTTTTTTTTTTTTTTTTTAGAGAAAGAGAGAAAAAGGGGGTAGAAGTGGAGGGGGTAGAAGTTGGAAGCATTAACTCGTAATAGTTGTTTCCCATATGAGCCTTGACCAGGCAAGCCCAGGGTTTTGAACCAGTGACTTCAGCATTCCAGTTTGACCCTTGATCCACTGCGCCACCACACGTCAGCTCTAAGTGTAATCTAAAATTAAGTGACACTTATTAGATTTTTTTTCCAACTTTCAAATTCTTGGACATTTTATTTTACAAAATTTGGAGTTGTTTTTTTTTTAAAACCATGTGAAATAAATTTTGGCTTCATTTCACAGTAAAGACCTAAATACATATATAAAACATATTTATAAGATAACCTACTTTTATGAGTTATTTTCATCCATTTATTTTTTATTTATGTTTTATTTTTATTTTTTGACAGAGACAGAGAGAGTCAGAGAGAGGGAAAGATAGGGCCAGACACATAGGAAGGGAGGGAGATGAGAGATGAGAAGCATCAATTCTTCATTGTGGCACCTTACTTGTTCATTGATTGCTTTCTCATATGTGCCTTGACTGGGGGGCTATAGTGGAGAGAGTGAGTGACTCCTTGTTCAAGCCAGTGACCTTGCGCTCAAGCTGGTGAGCCTGCACTCAAGCTGGATTAGCCCACACTCAAGCCGGCGACCTCAGCGTTTCGAACCTGGGTCCTCCGCATCCCAGTTCGACACTCTCTCCACTGCATCACCCTTCTGGTTAGGCTTCATCCAATTCTTAAACATCTACTTCATTGAAATAAAAGTATCTACTTTCATTAAACAAAGTTTTAAATTTATATTTATTTCTTAGAGTATCAATTTTTATATTTTTATTCTGTGGGGATTTGGATAAACAACTGTTCAAGTATAATTTTAAATGAAATCATTAAATTATTCACTTTGTGTCTGATAAATCTAATGTTCTGTTTATAGACAGATTGTCATAAAATAACAGGGGTCCCCAAACTTTTTACACAAGGGGCCAGTTCACTGTCCCTCAGACGGTTGGAGGGCTGCCACATACAGTGCTCCTCTCACTGACAACCAATGAAAGAGGTACCCCTTCTGGAAGTGCGGCGGGGGGCCGGATAAATGGCCTCAGGGGGCCACATGCGGCCTGCAGGCCGTAGTTTGGGGATGCCTGCTAGTAGAAACAGTAAAGGTTACATCAAATAACTACTAAAAAAATCATACTACATAGTGTTAATGATGTTACCTTAACTTACCAGCTTCAGGGGCTGCATAATTGTTTCTGCTAACCCATAAATTTTTGAGTAACAACAAAATTATTGTGATTTTTCTTACTAAATAATTCATACATTACAAAGCATGTATGTAACAAGGTCCATGAATCACTAAAGCATATAATGATCATATATCTAATGACATATCTCTTCTCATAAAATGAATTCAAATAGATTTATGTATTTAGGTTAACTAAAAAATACTGAGTTTATAAGGTTCATAATTCTATCAACAACAGAAAACTTCATATCTTCAAGAAGTACAGCTTCCATCATTTGCTTTTAAAAACTGAAAGCTTTTGTTTATCAAAATCTTTGTTTAAGCTACTTTTATAAAGTTTTACAGCCTTTAAATTGATACTATAAATATCTCTAAAGAAAAATTAATAATATAATGAAGTAGCACAATGTTCAGAAACTGTATTTAAAATGATATAAGTGCAACTAAAATAGCTATAAGCAATACTATATAAAACCTCATTTAGTAGTAGCTGATATTCTTTATCTAACAACTAGGATCTAAAAGAGAATATTTTCATTTACCAACATTTTACATGCTTTTCTTTGGTCTTATTTTAAGTAATCTCAAACAAAGTAGATATTTTCCCTTTTTTGTTGTTTGTTTTTTGGGGTTTTTTTTGTATTTTTTTCTGAAGTGAGAAGTGAGATGCAGAGAGACAAACTCCCATATGCGCCTGGCCAGACGGGATATACCCAGCATGCCCACTAGCAGGTGATGTTCTGCCCATCTGGGGTGTTGCTCCATTGCAACCGGAGCCATTCCAGCACCTGAGGCTGACACCATGGAGCTATCCTCAGCGCCGGGCCAACTTTGCTCCAATGGAGCCTTAGCTGCAGGAGGGGAAGAGAGAGATAGAAAGAAAGGAGAGGGGGAGGGGTGGAGAAACAGATGGGCACTTCTTCTATGTTCCCTGGCCGGGAATCAAACTCAGGACTTCTACTCGCTGGGCCGATGCTGTACCACTGAGCCAACCAGCCAGGATAATATTCTTTTCTTAATGTTACTAAAAACAATCCCAACTGAGATTTATTTAATTTAATTTAATTTAAACTAGGTTGCATAACTAAACATTTTTACATTACAAGACTGCAACATACGGCCCTGGCCAGTTGGCTCAGTGGTAGATAGAGTGTCATCCCAGCATGTGGATGTCCCAGGTTCAATTCCCAATCAGGGCACACAGGAGAAGCACCCATCTGCTTCTCCACCCCACTCCCTCTCACTTCTCTCTCTCCCTCTCTTTTCTTCTCTGGCAGCCATGTCTCCACTGGAGTGAGTTGGCCCCAGGTGCTGAGGATGACTCTATGGCCTCTGCCTCAGGTGTTAGGAAGAGCTCCATTGCTGAGCAATGGAGCCACACCCCAGATGGGCAGAACATTGCCCCCTAATGGGCTTGCCAGGTGGGTCCTGGTTGGGGAGCATGTGAGAGTCTGTCTCTGCCTCCTCTCCTCTCTCTAAATTGAAAAAAAAAAAGACTGCAACATATAAAATGATGTTAAATTCACTCACATTTTACCTAACACTTTCCCAAACTCAGCTATTTTCTATAGAAATCAGTTATATTTTAACATAGTAATATTGAGTTTACTAATTTTTGTAAATTATTTGTGGTAAGATACACAGGGAACACAAAATTTACCATGTTAATTATTTTAAAGTGTACCATTCAGTGGTATTAAGTACTTTCACATCACTGTGCAACCATCAATGCCATCCATCTCCAGAACTCTTTTCATCTCATAAATTTGAAACTCTGTGCCCATTAAACACTAACTGCCCATTTCTTCTCTCCCCTTTACTAGTCTTTTTAACAGCTTCAGAGATAATTCACATCATACAATACTTCCATTTAAAGTGTACAATGCCAAGTATAGAATAGTGCAACCATTACAACAGTTTTATAAGTTTTATCACCCCAAAAAGAAACCCTCTGCCTGTTAACAGTCACTCTCATTTCCACTCAACCTGTCCAGCCCTAGGCAATGGCTAACCCACTTTCTGTTTCCATAGATTTGCCTGTTCGGGACATTTCATATAAGTGGAATCATACAATAGGTAGTTTTTTTATGACTGGCTTCTTTGCTTAGCATAATGTTTTCATGCTTCATCAATGCTGTAGCATGTATGAGTACTTCATTCCTTTTATTTTTATTTTTTGGCCAAATAACATTCTATTGTATGAATATGCCATATTAATCCATTCATCAATTGATGGATATTTGAATGGTTTCCACTTGGCTAGAATGAATAATGCTGCTCTAAACATTTGTGTACAACTTTTTGTTTGAACATATTTTCAATTCTCTTATGGTATATATCTAGTAGGAATATAATTGCTAGGTCATATGGTAACTCTATGTTTAATATAATATACAACTGCCAAATTTTTCCAAAGTGACCATACCATGTTGTATCCATACTGGCAATGTATAAGGGTCCCAATTTCTCCACATCCTTGTCAACACTTGTTGCTATCTGTTTTTTTCATTATAGCCATCTTAGGGGTATGAAATGGTATCTCATTGTGGTTTTGATTGGCTTTTTTTTTTTTTTTAGCAAGAGAGACAGGAATAGAGAGAGGGACAGGAACAGACAGGCAGGAAGGGAGAGAGATGAGAAGCATCAATTCTTCATTACGTCACCTTAGTTTTTCATTGATTACTTTCTCATATGTGCCTTGATGGGATGAGGGGGGTTACAACAGAGCAAGTGATCCCACACTCAAGCCAGTGACCTCGAGGATTGGAACCTGGGTCCTCTGTGCCCCAGTCCAACTCTACCCACTGCACCACTGCCTGGTCAGGCTTGATTTGCATTTTCTAAATAGTTAATGTCAAACATGTTTTCACGTGCTCACTAGCCAATTTGTATAACTTCTTTGGAGAAATGGTTGTTCAAGTCTGTTTTTAAATTGGATTGTTGAGTTATGAGTTCTTTATATATTCTGGCTACAAGTCCCTTATTAGATACATGACTTGCAGATTATTTTCTCCCATTCTGTCAGTGTCTTTTTTTATTTTCTTCTTTTTAAGACCAATTTTTTAATTCTTTTAACATTTGCTTTTATCAGCTGCACTTTCCCCAAATAGAATTTTATAATAGTCCTATATGAAATCAATTTCTTTACAAGCTAACTGAACTTTTGGAAATACACCTTCTAAAACCAATCTAAATTTATTTTATCCCAGTTGTATAAAATGTACTCTCAATTAGCATGGTGGAATTATAAGTAGCTGGATAGCCAACCTTGTGTCAGTTGAAACTATGTTAGCCACATTTTCATTTAAAGAAAAACAATTCTCAACATCTGATCTCTACTTTATATTGGAAAATACTCTGTGGACTGTGGTAACTTAGGAACACTTCTTATTGTTGGGAAAGCTCTTGTGAAAGAATTGTCAAGCACATAAAATGGTAAAAAGTGAAATATAGTAATTAAGACTTGTATTCTATTGATTGTGTAGCTAAAGTAATTTTTCATTACTAACATAAGATTTAATAAGTATAAGTAAAGGTTCTGACTTGGCACTAGTCATTAGCATGTAATTGAACTAGTAAAAAAGATCCGTTAAAGCTGTGTTGATTACCACCTTATCTCTGAAAGGCAATTAAAGACCTCAATCATTGCAACAAGATTTGATTGTGCAGCCTTTATTGGACATTGATCTTTCCGCAATGTGCAGTTACATTTTCCATTAATTTACAGTAACACAGTTTAACTTTGATACCCTAGACTGTTGACCCAGGTGAGATGTAATGCTAAATACTTGTTTAGGTTAAGATGCCCCAAACGTCATTACAGTCTGAATGGCAAGTGCTGAAAAAACAAGATACCCGATCCAGTAGCTTTAGGATAAGGTTTCCATTATCTGCATTAGCTTTTAAATGAAATGAAACCAAGATCCTTGTCTTTATGTCACCCTACTCATTCAAACATCATCCATTCTTTAATAGAGGTTGTGTTTATAGTTTTGAGTAAATATAAATATGACACAAAATGTGTATTTTAAGAGATACATAGGGCTTTTAAGCATTAAAATTGTTTCAATTTTTACTGGTCAATAAATATTAGTACTAAATATATATAATTTGGTATATTAAGACATTAGCACTGAGAAACTAAAGATTTTTATATTAGTGACTTCTTTCACACTCTCAATTGTTACTTTATCTTTATTTTGGTTCACTGCTCACATGTGAACTTTTGACTAGAATTTTCTTCCAAGACTGAATAATTGATTTAGAAATAACAAAAAATAAGATAGAAGATTTTATAATAAAAACACACTTTCATTAAAAAAGAGTTTTGCCTGGGCCCTGGCCGGTTGGCTCAGTGGTAGAGCGTTGGCCTGGCGTGCAGGAGTCCTGGGTTCAATTCCCGGCCAGAGCACACAGGAGAGGCGCCCATCTGCTTCTCCACCCCTCCCCCTCTCCTTCCTCTCTGTCTCTTTCCCCTCCCGCAGCCAAGGCTCCACTGGAGCAAAGTTTGCCCGGGCGCTGAGGATGGCTCTGTGGCCTCTGCCTCAGGTGCTAGAATGGCTCTGATTGCGGCAGAGAGACGCCCCAAGATGGGCAGAGCATCGCCCCCTGGTGGGCATGCCGGGTGAATCCAGGCGCATGCGGGAGTCTGACTGCCTCCCATTTCCAGCTTTGGAAAAATACAAAAAATAAAAAAAATTTAAAAAATAAAAAAATAAATAAAAAAGAATTTTGCCTGGATTATTTTAAAGGCAAAATCCCATTTAAGAGTTATAGGCAAAAAACTGTCTTTGGTCATTTCAACTTAGAAAACTTCTGGCCTGACCAGGCGGTGGCGCAGTGGATAGAGTGTCAGACTGGGATGTGGAGGACCCAGGTTCAAGACCCCGAGGTCGCCAGCTTGAGCATAGGCTCATCTGGTTTGAACAAAGCTCACCAGCTTGGACGCAAGGTCTCTGGCTCGAGCAAGGGGTTACTCGGTCTGCTGTAGCCCCATGGTCAAGGCACATATGAGAAAGCAATCAATGAACAACTAAGGTGTCTCAACGAAAAACTGGTGATTGATGCTTCTCATCTCTCTCCGTTCTTGTCTATCTCTCTCTCTGTCTCTGAAAAAGAAAAAAGAAAACTTCTGATATGCAGAAACGCAGGGTCCGCTTGGAACCCTGCTAGCCGTCTCAGGCACTCACACAAGATTCCATCAGCATGTCTTTTTCTCACATTGTTTTAAAAATCTTTATTAATGGAGTCTTTTAAATATAAATATATATGGAATAGAAGAATGAGGATTACAAAAACAGCTTTTACTGAAATAGAAAACTACATTTGCTTACAAGCATAGTCATGATACACTTTAAGGTAGAAAGGTTTCTTGTTTTGTCCTCAGATGACAGGTGGAAAAGACAGAGGAATAGTGGTTAGCCTGAGGTTAAAAGACAGCACTGATACTAAAAATAGAATCAATCTCCTGACTTTCTGCATTCATACTTTATCCCTTTTAGGCCACAATGCTTCAATGTAATATCCAAATTTAAATAAAAAAACTTAAAACTATTACTGTTCAATGGGGAGCATTTTTTTTTTCAGACTAAAAGGTTCTCCGCAAGACTTAATAAATCCATTGTATGATATTTTAATATATTTGAACCATGCCCTGAAGCCACCGCTGAGTTCATCCTTCACCATGATCAACTCCACAAGATCAAGAGGTCTATTGATTTTCATGTAATACAAGAAAATATTACATTTGCTTAATTGTTACACAGTGAGCACACCAGACAAGAAATCAGGGCTCTATTTAATGCTGTAAGCAGCAGAGAATTAGAGATCAATATGGTAGTTTGTCAAAGATGTTTTCCAAGGAGACTTACCTATCACCATATGGACAAGAAGTCACACTGACTCTAGCTATTGAAAAACAGGTAAGCAGAGTCAGCAGTACAAATTATCAGAAATCAAACTGGCCAGTGTGAAAAGAAGTGCAACTCTACTGAAAAGCTGTATTTAGTTTCGTAATTAAAAACCATTTTATCAGCCTTGTGTTGGGACCAAATCTTTACAAGTATTGACAAGACCAGCAGCAATGAATGAGCAGTATTTGACTTAAAACTTATGAGCTATAGTTATTTAACTTTGCCCATTACAGAGGAAATCAGTTTTAGCCTTCCTTGCAAAATGCTAATAGTCACTTTTATTATTAATGAAGCTTAATGTAACACTATCTCCTTTGTGTAAACTATTCATTTAACTACTGTCAAGTATATTCTTCTGGACTAAATATATTGGTCTAAGTACTTCTTTGATTAAAGTATTACTTAGAATTGCTTTTAAACAAGTGAACAGTACATATATTTGAAGAGCAGCTCACTTTCTGTAGCTCATTTAAAATGACTACCTTTAACAAGGCCAGTTTGTATTCATTATTCTGGTGCTTTCACCTCAATCACTTCCACTCACTTTCTCTTCTGACTTGCCAGCAGCAAGCACCCAAATGTTGGTTAGATTGAATTTTATAAAATATTTTGCTCCAAAAATATGTATAAATGTTGTCGAGTATCAGCAACACATTAACATAAAATGATATATAATGTATGTTTGTAATTATGGGAGAGATCATAAATCTTAAACACCCATTGGTTTAGAAATTAAATAGTTCTTAGTTCTCCCTAAATTACTCCAAATTTCTGAAATTTACCATTCGTCTGGGTATTTTCTAACTACCCCCAAGGATAAATTTTTTTAATGACTTTGCTTTCAAAAATACAATTAACTTAATAAAATTCTAATGCAAAACTGCCATCAGGTCTTTAAAATTTCAGTCCACTTACCATTGCCAATAAGTCTATGGATATGTACTATTTTAGCTAATTGCTTTTATAAAGTTATCAAATTTATTTTTCTGGGTATTTCTAGATCTTAATTCTTCTTACAGCTTTATCAGTATGCTATTTTAACTTTTAATAAGTCTTAATTTCATCTTGCTACATTTACATTAACCAGTGTATTATAGTTGGTGTTGGATTCTTTAGGCAATAAGAGAATAAACTAACAAAATAGACTCACAGATACAGAAAACAGACTGACAGCTGTCAGAGGGGAGAGGGGTTGGGGGATCTGCCTGAAAAAGCTGAGGGGATTACGCAAAGAGAAAAAAACAACAATATGGTGATTATCAGAGGGAAAGGGGGCTGGGGGAGGAAAAAGAGGGAAAGGGGATAAATGGTGATGGAAGGTTAACTTTACTTGGGGTGGTGAACACACAATACGATATACAGATGATGTATTATAGAAGTGTACACCTGAAACCTGTATAATTTTATTAACCAATGTCACCCCAGTAAATTCAATTAAAAAAATGTTTCAACATTATACCACCCAGACCTCTTATCCAGGTAAATGGCACATGGGCTTTAACAACTTTCCATTTAAAATCCTGGCAGCTGAATGGTTTAGATTTCAGATTGCAATTAGAATTCTCATCAATTTTGGATTTACCAATGATACTACGATACTGTATTATCTCTACAATGTATCTTAAAATTCCCCACTTCTTTTTTCAGTTTATACAAAAGATTTTCTCCTTGTTATTTTTTTTTAATTCAGTGAGAGGGAGGCAGAAATACAGACTCCCGCATGCACCCTAACTGGGATCCACACGGCAAGCCCCCTAAGGGGTGATGTTCTGCCCATCTGGGGCATTGCTCTGTTACTCAGCAATCAAGCTCTTCTTAGCACCTAAGGCGGAGGCCATGGAGTCATCCTCAGCACCCAGGGCCAATTTGCTCCAATTGAGCCATGGTTACAGGAGGGGGGGGAAACAAGGGGGAGGGGGGGAAAGTCCTGTGTGCCCTGACAGAATTTAAACCAGGAACATCCACATGCCAGGCCAACGCTCTACCACTGAGCCAACGGGCCAGGGCCTCCTTCCTTCTTTGTGAGGGTGTCTATATTTTCTTTCAAAGAGAATTCATTAATACCTAACTATAGAATCTATATATGTTATAATCATTTTTATCTGTAGTTTAATCTAGTTCCAGGAAAAAAATTGGTATAAACATCATATGTTTCTAATACCCATTGGCTAAACAGAGTATGTAATATATAACAACACATAAAATACTTTGCCTCTTCAGGGCCATGATTCATTTTAAAGAACTAGACACCACAGAAGGGAGAAGGTATTTGCAAAAGTTTTATTTTAAAGGATCAAAAATAAATATTGCACATATACACAAAAGAAAATCCACTAATATTTATGTTCTCCAACGCACACTTTCAATACATGGCACCTTCATCTTCTTTATTTAGAAAATAAACTGTTATTGGTCCATAACTGGTATGCACAGTCTCTGTGACTCTAGCAAATAACCAGGAGCCAAGTCCATATAATAAAGTTGGAATACCTAAAAAACAAATGGAAGTGTTATTTCTGAACATCAATACTTATCATGCACCCATATATTTGTCAAATCATATAGCACTCTTGGGCAATGTCAACAAATTATAAAGTTATACAAATTTGAGTAAATACTGACTCTAAGAGCTCAATTTTATCTGTTTGTGGAACATGGTACAATTGTAAAAGCCTAGAGATTTTTTTAAAATTATTTTTATTTATTTATTCATTTTAGAGATAAGAGACAGAGAGAGAGAGAAAGAAGGTGAGAAAGGAGCAGGAAGCATCAACTCCCATATGTGCTTTGACCAGGCAAGCCCAGGGTTTTGAACCAGCGACTTCAACGTTCCAGGTGGACACTTGATCCACTGCGCCACCACAGGTCAGGCAAACCTAGGGATTTTTAATAATATAGATACAGCTAGTATAAATTTTAATTCAAAGCACTTTACAAGCACTAAGTCATTACCTCCAAGTAATTATCAAATAATTCTATATTCACAAATAAGCAAACAGAATACTCATGAATTTAGTTGTAGATACTCCTGGTTGAGCATAAATCACTAGGTCAGCTTTAAGTTAGGCAATAACACTGATGACTAAAGTAATTTTTTGGTACAACTTAAACTGGGTCAAACAGCTGTCTCCAAAACTAAGGCAAAACCTAACTCTAAAAGAAGATTTTAGAATAACAGGCATAAGAAATAATCCCACTAGTATTTTTACATTTGTTTTGAAAACAATCTTATTTTAACCTAATTGAAATAGATACACATAATAGACTCCAACAACATGTTTCTTCCTTGGAATGTTTCTATCTGATAAGACTTTGCTGATATGAGATTATCTACCATTTGTCATACATGAAACTAAACACATATTACTGAGATCTAGACATGCATATAACTACTCATATGCATATGAGACTATGTTAGACCCCAACTTTTACAATTCTTATCTTCTTAAAGCATTTATTTAAAATCAATGACCATTAACATACTAAAAACATATATAAAACCACAGGCACATAACTCAATAACAGATACTGTATGCTCTACACAAGTATTAATTTTAATTCTCCTATGTAGAAATTGGACAGAAAATGACACTTTAGAGGAAGAGCTGAATATTTGGAAAATCATTTTTTCCTAGTTAATAGGGAAATCAACACATGCTCAGGGCTAATATTGCTAACTTTTCTTCTTATTTTTCTGCAAGAGTGTATTTTGCTGTGTTATGCTCTTTTTGAGTGTAGAAGTGCTTTGAACTATAAACTTTGTACTTATTCCCTGAAGCTGCATTCCAGCCACTGTAATGCCAAAGATTAGTCAGGAGAAGCATCACTAGTTGGCAATGAGAAGAGGCAAAAATGTCTATTCAAGCTGGCACCTCTCTATTTTTAGGAATATACTGGGTCACAGCTTGCAACTATCACAGGGTTCCCTGAAACTGATGTGGAACCTTTTACAGTATATTACCTTCTTTGCCTTGGTAATACCCAAAAGAATCTCTAAACAGCCCAAGGGAATGTCAGAAAAAAATCCTAAAAACTAGCAACATCAAATTATTTATAAATCATTTAACTAAAGAGGAAAAAAAAGGCAAGTGGGAGGGACATGGGGGAGTGGACAAGAGAACAGGACAAGTAGAAGCGAGAGACGAGTACAGGGAAAGTGGAAATGAAATTTTAAATATGATATCATATCACAGCTTAAAGGTTGCATTGAAGGTGTAAAGAGAAACAGGCTGTAAAAACAATTATTAGTTTTCTAAATATACTGAAAGTAAAATAAATAAAATATGTCTTTTGCCAATTCTAAGGACATAAAGATAACTGGTGACACTGAAAAATTTGTTTTACAGTATTTACGTTTTGTTAAATACTGACACTTTCAAAAAAAATCACACAAATACATGCTTAATATTTTTTCAGCTGATCAAACGTTACTAGCTTAATAACTAACTTATTTCTTATTAAGACACAACTAAGAACGATTCCCAGTAATAATGTATGACAGGGAGTGGAGGTATGATATAGAAGTCAGAAATTCTATGTATATTTTTTCCTGCAGAATATTTAATACTGTCATGCTAATACAGGAAGAAATACCACTTATACTGTATAATTTACACATAAAAAATATAATTCTCTTTATCTATAGCACATATGCTTTAAAGTCTTTAAGATTCTATAAAAAATTACATTTTTTCCAGCCTGTCTGAAACATATCATAACATCAAAATGAACTGGAAAGTCAGTTCTTTGCATAATAATTAATTTTGAGTCAGCTGAACAGTAGGTAAACAAACCACTGTCAAATTAAGCTCTTAAAAAAAATTAGAACTTCCTAGCAAGTCTCAGATTACCCATTCATTCCAATGGCAAGTTGCTTTTTCTTAAATCTCAATCTACTTCCCAGCAGGATACCCAGACTGATAAACCATCAGTAAAATGTCAGCTTCCATCGAAAGAAAAGGCAGAGGAGAAAGAACAAATGGGTAAGAGATAAATCTTTATTATTTACAAAATGGAAAAATGAATTACTCTGGTAATTTCTAATTTGGAAGAGAAGAGGACAAATAAAATCCTGAGTATTTTTATTAATTAGACTGCGTACATACTTAATGATCCAGAAGGGCAACTGTACATCACAGAGTAGGAAAAAATCCTATTATCTAATTCACATTGCCTACCTTTACACAAAAAAACAACAAAATAAACATAACCAAATTGGTGAGTACTCTACTCTTTGAAAGTCCAGTAATAAATTCCCTTTATCAGCACAGTTCAATTTGTATTAAAGCATGAATAAGCAGAAAGTTTCCCTTTTTGTTTAACCTAAAACTCTTATTCCCATCTAAGCAGAATTTTTGGAATTTCAAAAAGACCACAAAGATCATTCAATCACTCTTCAACCTTCTCTTCTACATAAAAAACCTGCAATTGTTCTTTCCTGAAAAGGTTATATTTTTCGATGTGAGAATGTTCTGGGCATCCTTTTTTTTTCTTTGAATTTCTTTATCTAAAAAAGAAGCCCCTAATAACTGAGGTGTTCTTAAAGTGTTAGGTTTTAAATGGTGAGAAGTTATTTTTTTAAAGGGTATTCATTCTGCTCATGCTATACTTTTCCTAACATATTACTCTTTACATTTGGGAAGAATGATTTTTTTTTTATTCTGAAAATGCCAAAGTAAACGTTTTTTAAAAACATATTCTTCTCAAATCTAGTCAGCACGCCAGTCCTAACAAATACTAGTTTATTGAATTTACTAAGTCACCTCACCCTTTCAACTTAGTATCAACCTCTGAATTAGTGGGCATGCTCTATATAATCACCCAAACAATAAGACATATTTTAAAAGATTACACATTGCTAAATAACCTGCTCCTTACTGGACTGAACTCAGGACAATCCCATGGAGCAATGGCTGAAAAACCCCATCACTGACATATGTGAGTTATTATAAGGAAAAATATACATACCATATTTAAATTTAATGAACAATCAGGCTATCTAACACTAATGAAGCTGCTTTAGCTTTAATTCTAGTTTTAAAAAACTGGTGGGGTGAAGTGGTTCAGCTCCCACGTCTAGATTCTGAATTACTGAAATCTAGATTAATAGGGTATCAGCTATTAACAGGTTCAAAATATCTTGGGGGCCTATTTTTCACTGATCTATACAAGATGACACCCATGTCGATGTTCATGCCTCTTCCTTCATTAACCAAAAGAAAATAAACATCCAGCAAGAGTCAACACTCTCAGAATTAGAATATCCCCATGAAAACGTACAAATATTAAAAAGGCAGTCTTTAAAGTATCTTTTAGGTCTAGCACCTAAGGAAACTAATTTAACTGGTGCAAATATTTAGTGCTTACAGTAAAAGGAACATAATGGGATTTTCTATAATGAAAACAAACTTAAAAAGTAATTCCAGTTTTTAGAACATGAAGGCACGGACAAAGTAATGTTCCTGGGTACAAATCCTGTCTTGCGATAAGGCTTTTTTTTTTTTTTTTTTTTTTTTTTTAACTTCAGAGCCACTTTCTAGTGGCTTACACCCTCTTCTTACCGCCCAATGTGGAAGAGCGGCAGGAAGTGGGGATGGGATGCCCCTTATCAGATGACCCCTTAGTACAGGCCTGTGGATAACGCCCACTTTCCAAGGAAGATTAAGTAGCAACATAGCCCTGATAAGCACCTCCTGGGTGAGGAATATACAGAGCAGAGCCAAGGCCAACGCTAGAAGGGTGCAGTGTGGCGGGATGCGGAGAAGGGTCTGGCAAACCCAACAGCAGGCGCGAGAGAGGCGAGCGCGTGCCGCCGCCCGGCCCCCGGCAAGCCTGCTCGGGGCCGAAACAGGGCTCCCCCCAGGCCAACGCCTGACCTTGAGCCGGGGTCTCGGTCTCTGAGCGAGGTCTGTCAGCGTGCTTTGCAAACAGAGGGACCGTCGTCGGTGTGACGTGCTTCACGGCCTGGGCCACTCACCGAGGTTGACGACCTTGAGCGCCGTGAAGAACCGGTCCTGCTGGGTCAGGTCCTGCCAGGGGGCCTTGGAGCAGTGATACTTGATGAAGGGGAAGCAGCCGGTGCGCAAGACGTGGTAGTTGGCGCCCTGCACCGGCCAGTTGAAGTGCGAAAGGCCGAACTGGTCGTTGCGGACGGCGCTGTAGGGTACGCAGAAGGAGGTCCAGTGCGGCAGGCGCCGCTGCAGCAGGTGCCGCGTCAGCACCTCCGAGGCGCGCGGCTTCGGGCGGGAGGCGGCGCCCGAGGCCCAAGGCCGGCACAGCAGCAGCCGGAGCGCGGCCTCGTGGGCTCTCCGCAGGGCCTCCATGGCTGGCCTCGCCCGCGGTCCCCGCCCTTCGGACGCCGTGGGGCGCGCGCTACTGGGGGCGGGGCCGCCGCAGCGAACGAGCGCGCCCATTCCCCGGGGCGAGCGGCGGGGACGCCTAATGATCGCCGCGCGAGTGCGCGAGAGACCCCGGGGAGCGGCGGCGCGTGCGCACGAAGGTCCCGGGGCCTCCGGGGTGGGCTCAGTGATCGGCGCTGGGGGTGAGCGTAAGCACCACGGAGGAGGTGGTGAAATCGTCACATATGACCTCATGTAGTCGTTAATAATCCTGGGGCTGGGGGACGGGGTCGGGAGTTTTTTTTATCAGTTTGGATATGAAAATTAAAGATGAAAGCAATATAACCACCTTAGTGACTGGCAGAACTCACACCCATCTTCTAGCCCTAGCCTGTGGCTCAAGAGGAAATCCTTAAGTTGGCGTTGTCTTAGGAACTCTTAAGGTGTCCTCAGGGAAGTGTGTTAAAAGCCAAGCCCCCAGATTTGCGTTGGCTGTAAAGTTAAGGGGAGTTATGTTTAGATCTTCGTGGTTGTGTTCATTGTTTAAAATAAGTCCCAGTATTTCGAAATAAAAAGTTTATTTTTAAAAAACGTCCCAGGTTTTTCCATGCGATGCCCAGATGCGAACTACTGGTGACCTAAGAATCTATGAAGGTCAGACCAGGAGTCCTCAGTCACCCATTATCAACCTACTACTTTAGGAAATCATTTTCTTAAATTTTATAGCCTCTTGAGATAGCTTATACACCTGCTTTCTAAGGAAGCATTAAACTCATCTTCTTTGTAGAAACCATACATAAATGACATGATGTGTCTGTAAAGAAAGCACTGTATGTAAATGAGATAATTATGTGTAAGCAGCATATAATGATTACTATTATTGTTTTTGAAACTCAAGAAAAATATAGGTTAGTGTGGCTAGTTCTTACAATTCCCAGTTTTTATTGATTTCTTCAATAAACAGTGATTGAGCACTCAACTGCCATGTGCCAGATCTTGAGGGACCTTGTCATCCTGCAAATAATTTGAACTTCACCTTATAGGAGTCCCTATTAGGTATCAGTTTGGAAAAGATTTTGGATAGAGGCATTAATGTGGTTAGACTGGCACAGAAATGACTGGAGGGAGGCTAAGTTAAGACAGGAGTTAGGGAGGTGATTCGGTACTGTGATTTTCAAATTAAAATTTAAAAGACAGAGTCTTATTTCAAACAAAATCTGTCAAAGAACCTCAGCATATGAAGTAGATGAAAACTTCTGTTTTATTACTAAACATTTTTAAGCTCAAAAAAAAATTTTTTTTATTTTTTTATTTTTCTGAAGCTGGAAACGGGGAGAGACAGTCAGACAGACTCCCGCGGTGCCGGACCGGGATCCACCCGGCACGCCCACCATGGGGCGACGCTCTGCCCACCAGGGGGCGTCGCTCTGTGGAGACCAGAGCCACTCCAGAGCCTGGGGCAGAGGCCAAGGAGCCATCCCCAGCGCCCGGGCCATCTTTGCTCCAGTGGAGCCTCGCTGCAGGAGGGGGAGAGAGAGACAGAGAGGAAGGAGAGGGGGAGGGGTGGAGAAGCAGATGGGCACTTCTCCTGTGTGCCCTGGCCGGGAATCGAACCCGGGACTTCTGCATGCCAGGCCGACGCTCTACCACTGAGCCAACCGGCCAGGGCCTCAAAATTTTAATATTAACATTATAGGTAAATAAACAATGAGGCTGGTTTGTTGCTGTCTTGGGGGTTTTCTTTTTGTTTTGTTCTTAGCAAAAAATTAATTTATTGGTAGAAGATTGAGTAGCTAAAATAAGTGAGATAGTGTGCAGACCACGCTCAGAATATGTATTTTTTGTCCCCACCCCTAGTGGACTCTTGACCTTCCTATTCTGTGTTTGAAATATTTTGAACTTGGGTGTTATGGACAACAGTTAAAGCAGCCGTGGGACACTTTATTTCTTCTTCCTCTGTTTTTTATTTATTTTTATTTATTAGTTTTGAGAGAGAGAGAGAGAAAAGTGGGGGAGGAACAGGAAGCATCAACTCCCCATATGTGCCCTGACCAGGCTCCAAACCTGCAACCACAGAACTCCCAAGTCAACGCTCCATCCACTGCACCACCACAGGTCAGGCCTTCTTCCTCTGTTTTGGTTGTATACTTTCAAGAAAATAACTGATTCCTCCAGAGAAATAGGTACAAATAAGAATGGATTTTAAATGATTCAGAATGAAATCTTGGTCATTTGCTTCTATTACACAGATGGCAGATGGAGATTAATTCTGAGATCTACACCGAAGTGATCTAACCTCAAATTAATGTGTGGACAGTTTTGCAATATGTTAACTTTTGATTAAATCTTTTTTGACAGCATAAAAAGTCTTTTTAAAAATGAAACTTCAATCAAATATTTGGTGGAGCCTCTGAAATATATCTCAGAAACCCTAGGTTCTATGGCATGTAGGTTAAAAACCAATGATAAAGAGATTTAGATAGGTTTCACTGCATTCTGTCATGAAGGCTTGAAAAAAGGGCTAGGGAACTGAAGGATTTCTGTTGGAAGATTTTCTCTTGGAAAAACCTCATCAGTGATTATGATTTCCCTAATCCAAGGCTCTTTAACTATCTTCCTTTTTCTAAGGTAGGAAATGCCTCCAAACAGAGCAGATAGCTGGGGACCACACCCAGGGAGTCAAGAGTGTTTGAATAAAATATTATCCTAACCCGATGATACAGAGCTGGAGAACATGACTTCTAGATATCTTTTCTGACTTTAAAACTCTACAGTGCCGGGCCTTGGCCCGTTGGCTCAGCGGTAGAGCGTCGGCCTGGTGTGCGGGGGACCCGGGTTCGATTCCCGGCCAGGGCACATAGGAGAAGCGCCCATTTGCTTCTCCACCCCCCCCCCTTCCTCTCTGCCTCTCTCTTCCCCTCCTGCAGCCAAGGCTCCATTGGAGCAAAGATGGCCTGGGCGCTGGGGATGGCTCCTTGGCTGCTGCCCCAGGCGCTAGAGTGGCTCTGGTCTCGGCAGAGCATCGCCCCTGGTGGGCGTGCCGGGTGGATCCCGGTCGAGCGCATGCGGGAGTCTGTCTGACTGTCTCTCCCTGTTTCCAGCTTCAGAAAAATAAAAAAAAATAATAATAAAAATAAATAAATAAAAAACTCTACAGTGCCACTTCCATAACTGAAAGAACACAATTTCTCAAAAAAGTCACAACTCAGGTCAGATGCTTAATTTTCTTTTCAGTTCCAATTCTTTTTTTTTTTTTGTATTTTTCTGAAGCTGGGAACGTGATAGACAGACAGACTCCCGCATGCGCCCGACTGGGATCGACCCGGCACGCCCACCAGGGGGCGATGCTCTGCCTACCAGGGGGCGATGCTCTGCCCCTCCGGGGCATCGCTCTGTCGCGACCAGAGCCACTCTAGCGCCTGGGGCAGAGGCCGAGGAGCCATCCCCAGCGCCCGGGCCATCTCTGCTCCAATGGAGCCTCGCTGCAGGAGGGGAAGAGAGAGACAGAGAGGAAGGGGGAGGGGTGGAGAAGCAGATGGGCGCTTCTCCTGTGTGCCCTGGCTGGGAATCGAACCGGGGACTCCTGCACACCAGGCTGACGCTCTACCACTGAGCCAACCGGCCAGGGCCCATCAGTTCCAATTCTTGATGGCCATGAAACATGAGGGCTCAGAAGTTGGTATTCCAAAGCCTCAGTGTTTAAAGAACATTGTGTTTAACAATTAAAAAGTAACTAAATACTTAGTTTTCTACAAAGCATGGAGAAATAGCATATCTCTTAGAACAAACCCCTAAAAATATAAAGAGTGATGCTTGTCTACAGCACTTAGCACAAACATGGCTATATCCTGCTGCTCCTAGAAAGGATTTAGCCTTCTTGTTTTTGTTTTAAAGACATCTAGGATATTGTTGATGTTCAAAACATGCTAAAGATTTGTTCTACAAAATAGATAAGTTAGAATATGTTAAAATTAAGACCTTTTGTTCACTAAAAGGCACTTTTAAGAGAGTGAAATGGTGATCCCCAGAGTGAGAGAAGTATTTGCAATGCATACATCTGACAATGCATTTGGAATCTAGAACAGATCATTTAAAAAAAATAATTCACAAAATATTTGAATGTACACTTCACCATGTGCATGAATCTCACAAACATCAGAGTGAAAGGAGCCAGACCTTAGAGCAGGGGTCCCCAAACTTTTTACACAGGGGGCCAGTTCACTGTCCCTCAGACTATTGGAGGGGCTGGACTATAAAAAAAATCTATGAACAAATTCCTATGCACACTGCACATATCTTATTTTAAAGTAAAAAAACAAAACGGGAACAAATACAATATTTAAAATAAAGAACAAGTAAATTTAAATCAACAAACTGACCAGTATTTCAATTGGAACTATGCTCCTCTCACTGACCACCAATGAAAGAGGTGCCCCTTCCGGAAGTGCGGCGGGGATGGATAAATGGCCTCAGGGGGCTGCATGCGGCCCGCGGGCCGTAGTTAGGGGACCCCTGCCTTAGAGTAAGTACTTACTGTATGATTTCATTTATATAAAGTATTAAAACTGGCCACAACTCTTTTATGCTAGTAGAAGGCAGACTAGAGGTTACTCTTAGCGGGGTGTGGAGGGAGACAGCTAATGACGGGTAGGAGTATGAGGAGACTGCTGGGAGACTGGGGTTATTGTCACTCTTTCTCTTTTTTATTTCTATAGTTTTTTAAAAAGTGGACTTTATTTTTATTTACTGATTTGAGAAAGCAAGAGAGAGAGAAACATCGATTTGTTGTTCCACTTATTTGTGCATTCATTGGTTGATTCTTGTATATACCCTAACCAGGGAACAAACCTGCAACCGTGACGTGTCAGGATGTTCTAACCAACTGACCTACTCCACCAGAGCCAGACTTTATTTTTTTAAGTGTAGTTTTTGGTTCAAAGAAAAATAAAAGGAAGGTACAGAGATTTCTTCTATATTCCTGCCTGACACATGCATAGCCTCCCCCATTACCAACATCCCCTACCAGAGTGGTACATTTGTTATAAATAATGAACCTACAAATTATTTTCTTTCTTGAGCTGAATTCTAGTTAAATGGGTATATTCAATTTGTAGATGAGTTCTTTTAACTGAACATGTATGGTATGTGCACTTTTCTGAATGTATATTATACTTCATTAAAAAGTTTGAAAGAAAAACAATGAAATCTACAGTAGTGTTATATATTAACACATCTTATTATTAGTGTTTATAAAGAAGTATGGAGAGCTTGACCAGGTGGTGGAGCAATGGATAGTGTTGGCCTGGGATGCTAAGGACCCAGGTTCGAAACCCTGAGGTCGCTGGCTTGAGCACGGGCTCACTCTGCTTGAGTGTAGGATCAGAGACATGACCCCATGGCTGCTGGCTTGAAGCCCCAAGGTCACTGGGTTGAGTCCAAGGTCGCTAGCTTGAGCAAGGGGTCACTCACTCTGCTGGAGTACCACCCCCCCAACCCCCCCACCGCCATCAAGGCACATATGAGAAAGCAATCAAGAACAACTAAGATGCCGCAATGAAGAACTGATGTTTCTCATTCCCTCCCTTCCTGTTTGTCTCTCACTAAAAAAAAAACAACAAAAAACAAAACAGAAGTATGTAGAGACCATATATAATGGACACGATCCAAACGTGATCTTGTACATATATATAACACTTATTCTCATGTTGTTTTTACGTTACTGTGAGATCCTGATTTATTTGCATATTTATAATAGTGTGATTTAAAAGAAAGGGTAGATTTAAATTCACTGCTTTTCTCAGAGGGAAAATTAAAGGCAAGAATTGGGTGAATATGTCAACATGTTGGTAAAAGATGAAAGACTTATGACAAAGGAATAAATAGGTTTACATTTAGGATTTTATTTACAATTTCCAGTTTGAGGCTTAAGGACTTTTGAGTGAAGGAAAGAAGGACCATGAAGATTATTCATATTCCAGCATACTTTGGAACTTAAAAACAGATACCCAAAAGAGCCACCCAGATCTGCTTAATGGCTCAGTTGCTTCTAAACCAAACGCAGCAGGGGAAGTGAGCTACCCTACAGCTAGGTGGAATGCTCATTAATTCTCCCCACTCCCATCAGTGGCAAACACTGCTTGCTGCTCCATCCCTATAGCCTTGTGTCTGCCTTGGCAAGAACAATATACATTGGTTTTATGCAAAGTTATATTCATAGAAGTTCTGAGTTATGGCAGAAGTCATTAGGAAAGGAAGGAACTGTGGTAGTTTTATTTTAGATCTTAAGTCCTTCTGTGGAACTGATTGATGTCCTGACCGCCCCCCCCCCCCCCCCCCCTGCAAGGAGTCTGCTGGCAGCTGGGACTGCTGTTACAAACAGTGGCAAGAAGAATTACTCTGGTCAAACATTTTTCCGTGGATATAGTGGGTACAGAATCTCATCCAAAAGCATCTTGTGACTAAACTACTCTCAAGTTTGCCCTGATTGAAATGTAAATTTCCTAAGGCCACAGAGATTTATGTCTGTTTTTTTGTTTTTTTTTGTTTTTTTTCCATTTTTCTGAAGCTGGAAACGGGGAGAGACAGTCAGACAGACTCCCGCATGCGCCCGACCGGGATCCACCTGGCACGCCCACCAGGGGTGGCGCTCTGCCCACCAGGGGGCGATGCTCTGCCCATCCTGGGCTTCGCCATATTGCGACCAGAGCCACTCTAGCGCCTGAGGCAGAGGCCACAGAGCCATCCCCAGCGCCCGGGCCATCTCTGCTCCAATGGAGCCTTAGCTGCGGGAGGGGAAGAGAGAGACAGAGAGGAAAGCGCGGCGGAGGGGTGGAGAAGCAAATGGGCGCTTCTCCTGTGTGCCCTGGCCGGGAATCGAACCCCGGTCCTCCGCACGCTAGGCCGACGCTCTACTGCTGAGCCAACCGGCCAGGGCGATTTATGTCTGTTTTGTTCCCCTTTGTGATCCAACATCTAAGATAGTTTTTGCATATAGCAGATACTCTACTTGTTGAATAACAAAAATTTAAAAAGTGGGTAAAATTATAGTACAAGTAGTGTGTTTAAGGGATATTGGAGAAAAAAGTTACCATATAGGGTCAGCGGTTTTAGTTAAAATTTTAATTTTGGTAGTTGGAGAAATTAAACTATAGAGTAAGTAAGAAACATATTCAAAATCACATACAAGAATCAAAAATCAAAATTCTGACCTCCTAGCTTTCAGTGAGTTTTTCATTAGGAACATTTCTATTCCTTTCTTCAATTGTGGGTGCTAGAACCTGGTGGCAAGGAGAGACATTTGTGACTTTTTAAGCCAGATAACAGCTTATGATGGTAGAGAACACAATCCACTTTTGTGAGCATGTTTCCAATATTGCGAATCTTCATAACACGTAGTCAGCGTTTGGGGAAGATTTGAAAACACGGCCAAGTAAATTTACCTTGTCACATGGGCCATAGTTATGGTCCCAGCTTCATAAAGTAAACCTTGTTTTACTAACAGAGACATTCATGAATAGCATATGATATTTTATAGCAAAAATCTTATTTTCATATCAAATTTCTAAGATATTTTGGCTTTATTGCTGTTCTTCAACCAACAGTGGCTCTTAGAGAGTTAGCTGTAAGTCTTTGTGCCCCCTCCCCTGTCTCACTGTCAAGTAGCTAATGATCTATAAACAAATATGAAGATGCCCTAAAGGGGCTCTTCATTTAAAGGGGCCTTGGATCATTATATAATAGAAATGCTGAAGTCCACTCTGATTTATGATTTGTCAGTTTAGGTTTTTGAAGTGACTGGTATTTTCAGATGGGATAGGTTTTTAATTTGCTGTACAATAACATTAAGTTGTATCTGATTTTTCCCTTCAGGAGAAAACTTTCAAAAATGTTCATCTACATTTGCAGTTTCCATGGTATGAAATAACCTTTCTATTTGTGTGTGAATAGATAGCACATTTCAGTGTCTTACTAAAAGTGGCCACAGAGAGTAATAACATCAATGTAATAATATCTACCAGTTCCTATTATCTCATTTAAACAATGCTGCAAAGTAAGTTTCATTTTCCTCATTTTCAAGCTGAGGAAACTGAATGTCAGAGAGTTTAAAATAGATGTCCGCAATCACAGAGCGGGCAGGTGGTAGAGCTGGGATTTGAAGCTACATTGAAGGGACTCAAACCCCATGCTTTGACCACAGTTGAAAAGAATCATGTAATGTCAGACTTTGATGGAAATGTAGCTGACACCGATTAACATCCCTTATGTTGCCTCCTTCAGTAAGGACACAGGAAATAGTGTTCAAGATCCAAAGTGTGAAGTATCTAGCCCAGAAGTCTGTCTCAAAGGAAATTTTGGGATGACCTACATGATGACTCTCAAAAAAAGAAGGATGATTTTTTCAAAACTGGATCACTAGCAAAATTGTAAAACAGTGATTTCTATGTGTCTTGAAAATATCTTTAAAACTGAGAGTCAGCCCTGCATTGAGGAATTTGGGTACCACCAACAAAGATCTCAAGTCTAAGTGAGTTGTTATCAAGCCCTAAAACTTGGAATTTATTGGAGAGACCTGGCTAAAAAGTATACGGGAATTCTTTGGACTGCTTTTACAACTTTTCTGTAGGTTTCAAATTTTATTCAAATTTAAAAGTTTAGTTTTAAAAACTTGGGTTTTAATGGAGAGAGCATCTGGCTATAATTTGGATGGCGTGAATAATACTGCTGCTATGGATAATAGGCACATTTAGTCCAAGCCAGCATTTCAGTGAACCACAACTTGTAGTTCAGCTCTCTCTTTTTATTCCTTATTGCTGTTTCTAATAAAGCAAGATGTTAAAGCTAACTACATGCTCTATTAATTACATGAAGGTGAACTTGAGTCATATTTGTTACTGAAGATGATTAATAAATACCAGTTCTGCGCACGTTTCTGGTGCATTTCAGTAAATAAACAGGGTACATTGTTGGGTAGTAATTGATTAATTAGCACATTCATCCTACACAGCTCAATGGTCTAAGGATGCTGAGTTTGAGATATTGCTCATAATTATTACAAGAAACAAATCTGTTCCATTTTTCAGTTTATTCTTCTGTATGCTAAGGTTTTTGTTTTTTTTCTAAATCGAATGTTTAATGGTTCAAAACCTTATAGGTTTTATTCAGATAAATCAACTCATGAAAAATTGCTAGTCATAATCTCAGAATCTTGTTTCTGTGTGAACTAGAATGAAAACTTGCACAGGGCTAATTTTAACATTAGATCGTGCTGTTAAACTGGATCAAATCCTGTAAATATAGGGCACTTCCCCACCATGCAGGAAATGCTCATTGAGCACCTATGCGCAACAGGGGCACTAGAATCTCATTTGCTTCCCAACCACATCAAATAAGCTCAGGATTGCAAGTGTCATCAGGCTGGCACTTCGCAGCACCAAGCAAATACACTGTGTAATCTTCAGAGAAGTATAACAGCATGTATTGGTCGCTGTTTTAACTACGCAGTAGTTTAGGTTTTTTTTTTTCTAATTTATTGAGCCAGCATGTAGTTGAGAGTGTAGTTGAGAGAGCCTTGGACAGGGAGTCAGGAGTCCCAGGTTCTTCTCTATCTGTATTTCTTTTTTTTTCTTTTAAATATTTATTGATTTTAGAGTGGCGGGGAGAGAAAAAGAGAGAGAGAAACGTTGATTTGTTGTTCCATTTCTTTATACACTCGTTGGTTGCTTCTTGTATGTGCCCTGACCGAGGATTGAACCTACAACTTTGGTATATCCAGATGATGCTCTAATCAACTGAGCTACCTGGCCAGGGCTGTGTTTTTTCTTTCCTTTTTTTTTTTTTTTTTTTTTACAGAGACAGAGTGAAAGTCAGAGAGAGGGATAGATAGGGACAGACAGACAGGAATGGAGAGAGATGAGAAGCATAAATCATTAGTTTTTTGTTGCTACAACCTTAGTTGTTCATTGATTGCTTTCTCATATGTGCCTTGACTGGGGGGCTACAGCAGACCGAGTGACCCCTTGCTCAAGCCAGCAACCTTGTGTCCAAGCTGGTGAGCTTTGCTCAAACCAGATAGCCCACGCTCAAGCTGGCAACCTCGGGGTCTCAAACCTGGGTCCTCTGCATCTCAGTCCGACACTCTATCCACTGAGCCACCTCCTGGTCAGGCAGCTGTGTTCTTTCTTAAGAAGTTATGTGACTCTGGGCACATCACTACCCCCTTCTCTTAGCATGGATCACTCATCTGTAAAATGAAGGCTTAAACCAGGAATGATGAGGTACAGTGAGGAGGCCAAGCTGCAGAGAGAAATATAGACTTGAGTTTGAGTCTGGACTTCCTATGTCTGATTTTATTGTTTTAGGGAAATTATTGTTTTTGCCCTGCTTGCTTGTATTTATCATAAAAATAATATAGGATATGAAAACAATAAATGATAAAGTATCATATCAATATAGGCATTGTTGATATTATTATTATCTTAACTGGTTGGCATTATTGATATGTATTTCAAGGATGCATCAAAATGCCCAGGTACTGGTTTAATAATAGAGGAACATCAACACCTTTTATGCCATTATTAAAATCACATTTGGTAAGAATTTCCCATGTGTCTTCATAATTTATTGCCCAGTGAAAAACAGTCTGCAAAACAGTATTCTGATATGATCCTGTTTAAAATTATATATACAAAGATAAAGGACTATATAATAGGAATTCAGTATATATTTGATAAAAGACTAAATGCAATCAATATATATTAATTGAGCAACTCTTGCTACTGATAGGTATCATTCTAAGAGCTGGGACTATATCTTTACACTTTTAATTCATTGGGTGAGACAAATAATAAAAAATAAATTGCTAGGTAATACTACATATTGTTAAGTACTTTGATGGAAAATAAAGCAGGATAAGGAGATAGAGAGTAAGGTAGGAGCTACAGTATGGAGGGTGGTCAGGGAGGGACCCTCTGATCTCGTTCGTGGTGGTTGAGAAGAGACTGAATGCAGGGAACTCCTGGGAGAAGACTGTGCCAGGCAGCAGGACTGGCAAAGCAGAGGCCCTGAACAGGTACACCCCAGAACCTTAACAGTCATTATTCCCAGGTAGAAGACTGTGCCAGGCAGCAGGACTGGCAAAGCAGAGGCCCTGAGCAGATACACCCCAAAACCTTAACAGTCATTATTCCCAGGTAGAAGACTGTGCCAGGCAGCAGGACTGGCAAAGCAGAGGCCCTGGGCAGGTACACCCCAAAACCTTAACAGTCATTATTCCCAGGTAGAAGACTGTGCCAGGCAGCAGGACTGGCAAAGCAGAGGCCCTGGGCAGGTACACCCCAAAACCTTAACAGTCATTATTCCCAGGTAGAAGACTGTGCCAGGCAGCAGGACTGGCAAAGCAGAGGCCCTGGGCAGGTACAACCCAAAACCTTAACAGTCATTATTCCCAGGTAGAAGACTGTGCCAGGCAGCAGGACTGGCAAAGCAGAGGCCCTGGGCAGGTACACCCCAAAACCTTAACAGTCATTATTCCCAGGTAGAAGACTGTGCCAGGCAGCAGGACTGGCAAAGCAGAGGCCCTGGGCAGGTACACCCCAAAACCTTAACAGTCATTATTCCCAGGTAGAAGACTGTGTCAGGCAGCAGGACTGGCAAAGCAGAGGCCCTGGACAGGTACACCCCAAAACCTTAACAGTCATTATTCCCAGGTAGAAGACTGTGCCAGGCAGCAGGACTGGCAAAGCAGAGGCCCTGGGCAGGTACACCCCAAAACCTTAACAGTCATTATTCCCAGGTAGAAGACTGTGTCAGGCAGCAGGACTGGCAAAGCAGAGGCCCTGGGCAGATACACCCCAGAACCTTAACAGTCATTATTCCCAGGTCATGAAAATTGTTGTTTTAATTTTCTTCCTGGTGTTTTCCTGCATTTTTCTTTGTTTGCTTGTTTGTTTATTAGTTTTCTAAAGAAGCTATGTGGTTCTATTTGTTTTTATTATGCATAAATGTCTCTGTACTTGGAAAAACTATAGAACTCTACAGATATACTGAAAGAAAAAGCAACCTTAAAAATGTTCATAAGTAGTTTTGAAAGCTTTCATCATCTATAAATTTTGGTTTTAATGCTTTTAGTGTCAAGAATCTGAGTTGATAGAATGAAGGAAGCAGGGGGATTTCTGCCATGGCAGTGAAGTTTCAAGAAGTGTTTTAACTGTAACAGTCAGTGTGGGTTAAAGAGGGCTGTAGAATCATCCCCCTTCCAGCTCTCTGAGAATTCTCCATTCTTCTACAGGAATGTCAGAACACTTCCTAGAATGGCTGTGCCTACCGACGTGTAGGTGTAGCCCAGGAAACAGAACATTTTAGGAGCTCTTTAAAAATAAGAAATTAAAGCCTGACTAGGCAGTGACACAGTGGATAGAGCATTAGACTGGGACGCAGAGGACCCAGGTTCGCAGCCCAGAGGTCACTGGCTTGAGCGCGGGGTTGCCAGCTTGAGTGTGGTATCATAGAGATGATCCCGTGGTCGCTGGCTTGAGCCCAAGGTCGCTAGCTTGAGCAAAGGGTCACTCGTTCTGCTGCAGCCCTGCTGTCAAGGTGCATTTGAAAAAGCAATTGATGAACAACTAAGGTGCTGTAGTGAAGAATTGATGCTTCTCATCTCTCTCCCTTCCTGTCTGTCTGTCCCTATCTGTCCCTCTCTCTATCTCTGTAAAAAATAAAATAAAATAAAAAATAAAGACGTCAGGTAAAACTAATTTCACTATTTTATGTCTCTTTAATGTAGCTCTAAGAACACATCTGCTACACAGCAAAACGGAGTGTTACAAATCACATCTTCCATCTCTGTTTGAGTCCAGGTAGGAATGAAAGACAAGCTTGGAGGTGGAACTCCAGCTATATCCGTCCTGTCGCTGCAGAGCAGATACAAGAAGGGGACATCCTTGGCTTATGCAGGGAAGAAAATGCACATTTAAAACTTTTTGTCTCATTTCTATCCCATCTATTTGCACCAAGATGTTCTCGTACAAAAGGTACACATATATCAGGGAAAAAATGCTTTCAAAATAAAATATTTCCTTTACTTTAGGTAATTAGCAATACCTAAGGCCTCAGTGCAATAAAATGAAAACCCCCCAAAGTTCAAGGCATGATCCCAGTCTAAAGGATATATTTGGCTTGCTACTAACATTAGTCAAAATGATTCTTACCAAGAGAAAATTGTGTGCATTGCAATAAACTATTTAAAAATTATTAGTTAGAATCACAGCCTTTTTGGATTGTAGATAGGGGAGCTTAAGAAGCTGGGCAGTGGCCCTGGTCGGTTGGCTCAGTGGTAGAGCATCGGCCTGGCATGCAGGAGTCCCGGGTTTGATTCCCGGCCAGGGCACACAGGAGAAGCGCCCATCTGCTTCTCCACCCCTCCCCTCTCCTTCCTCTCTGTCTCTCTCTTCCCCTCCCGCAGCCAAGGTTCCCTTGGAGTAAAGTTGGGCCGGGCACTGAGGATAGCTCTGTGGCCTCTGCCTCAGGCGCTAGAATGGCCCTGGTTGCAACAGAGCATCACCCCCTGGTGGGCATGCTGGGTGGATCCCGGTCGGGTGCATGCGGGAGTCTGTCTGACTGCCTCCCTGTTTCCAACTTCAGAAAAATAAAAAAATAAAAAAAAAAGAAGAAGCTGGGCAGAGTTGTAAAAATATTTTCATCCATTATTTCCAGTAAATGGAAGAGAAAGCTAGAAAAAGAAATCACCTCCTTGTGTGATATATCAAATTTTTCCCTTTTGAGACTTTGATGATGGTGGCATAGAATCATAGAATATTAGAACTGGGAGGAAGTTTACTATCAGTTTCACATACCAGAAAACTGAGGACCAGAGAGGAGAAATTACTTGTACATTAAGGAAACAGAACTAAAACCCATTAAGACATTTACATCTAAAGCAGATGTTATATGTATTCTATACCCATTTATTGTAGAATAACTATAAATGCTACCTACTCACTATTTAGCCCTCCAAATATTTGCAGGTGACTAGAAGCATTTATCCTTTTATGCATCTCTGGTTGTATGAGTAGGTATTTCACTGAGGCCACAGTCTGGTGTGAATTCTAGAATATTCAGACTAAGGGTATTAAACTTAGAATAAAACATTCAATCCATGGTGCTAGGAAACATGTCGTTACTATCTGGTGGCAGCTTTGGGAACTTGGAGCAAGGAGGAGGTTATGATATTCCCAGGCCAGGTCCCTAAATTCATTATCACTTTAGAAAGAACTTATAGGCCCTGGCCGATTGGCTCAGTGGTAGAGCGTCGGCCAGGTGTACAGAAGTCCCGGGTTCGATTCCCGGTCAGGGCACACAGGAGAAGCGCCCATCTGCTTCTCCACCCCTCCCCCTCTCCTTCCTCTCTGTCTCTCTCTTCCCCTCCCGCAGCCAAGGCTCCATTGGAGTAAAGATGGCCCGGGCGCTGGGGATGGCTCTATGGCCTCTGCCTCAGGCGCTAGAGTGGCTCTGGTCGCAGCATAGCGACGCCCAGGATGGGCAGAGCATCGCCCCTGGTGGGAGTGCTGGGTGGATCCCGGTCGGGCGCATGCGGGAGTCTGTCTGACTGTCTCTCCCCGTTTCCAGCTTCAGAAAAATACAAAAAATAAATAAATAAATAAAAATAAAAAAAATAAAAAATAGAAAGCAGAACTTATAATGAAGACATTTATATACTTTTCTTTCCCAACCTCCTCCAAATTAGAGTTTTGTTTCACTTGCTCCTTTTATTAAAAACAGGTTCATTATAAAACAGAAAATACAGAAAGAAAACCCCCTACCATTAAGAAGTAAGCACTGTTAACATTTTGGGAGTCCATTTTTACAGTCTTGTGTATATGTGTGTACATATATATGCACACATTTTTTTAAAAGTCATGCTGTTTAAAATATGCTTCTTCACTTAATAAATACCATTTTCTTTTAAAGTAACATATTCTACTAATACATGATTTTTAAAAAAACAACAGCTTCCTGAGGTATTACAGACATTCAAACACTGCATATAATTAAAGTGTTTAATTTGGTAAATTCTGACACGTGTATACATCCAAGAGGCCATTTTCACAGTCAACATAGTGAAGCTATCCATCACCCCCAGAATTTTCCTTCTGCCTTTGGTAACCCTCCTGCTCCTCCTTACTCCGTCACCCACGTCCTACCCTTGGGCAACCACTGATCTGCTTATTGTCACTGTAGTTTGTATTTTCTAGAATGTTTTGTAAATGGATATGAGTTCTTTTTTTATCTGGGTTATTTCATTCAGCATATCATATTGAGATTCATCCATATCTCTGAGTTTATCAATAGTTCATTCCTTTCATTGCTGAATAGTATTCCATTGTAAGCAGTGGTGGGATTCAAATAATTTAACAACCGGTTCTCTGTCCTAATGATGGTTTTAAGTATAGAAAAAATGATATACTGAAAGGTGATTTATTATTTCATGCATTTAATACTTAAATAAGAACAATAAAAGGTACACAAAACTAGATTATAAGAGTTTTAAAATATATATATATATTTGTATTTTTCTGAAGCTGGAAATGAGGAGAGACAGTCAGACAGACTCCTGCATGCGCCTGACTGGGATCCACCCGGCACGCCCACCAGGGGCGACGCTCTGCCCACCAGGGGGCGATGCTCTGCCCCTCTGGGGCATCGCTCTGTCGCGACCAGAGCCACTCTAGCCCTGGGGTAGGGGCCAAGGAGCCATCCCCAGCGCTTGGGCCATCTTTGCTCCAATGGAGCCTTGGCTGTGGGAGGGGAAGAGAGAGACAGAGAGGAAGGAGAGGGGGAGGGGTGGAGAAGCAGATGGGCGCTTCTCCTGTGTGCCCCGGCCGGGAATTGAACCCCGGACCCCCGCATGCCAGGCCGACACTCTACCACTGAGCCAACCGGCCAGGGCCAGTTTTAAAATATTAATGAAAAAATATTAAATAATACCTTACAAAAAACAATAAAACTATTATTTAAGATATTTTTATATTGCTTTTTGATTGGTGTCCTCAACTGCAATTTTTTTCACCTACAGATGGAATGAACATTACTACAGGCAGTTAGAATATGCTATTGCTAAGATGAACGTTAAAAAAGAGTAAGGAATATAAATTTGTGATTTCCACATTGGGCGGCTGTCCAGGTGCCTACCTTAGAGAGAACCCTGATTACAAGTGCCATTTTAACCAGTTTGCTGAAATCAACAAAAAATTAGGTATTGGTTCTGCTGAACCGGTGTGAACTGGCTGAATCCCACCACTGATTGTAAGGATATCCCACAATTTCATTATCTATCTACCTGTTGAAAATAGACATCTGGGTTGTTCCAGTTTGGGGCTCACGCAAATAAAGCTGCTATGAAAATCCATGTACAAGTCTTTTGTATGTACTTTGTTTTTTCTTGAGTAAACGACAAGGATCAAAATGGTTGGATCATATAGTAGATGTAATGACATGATCTAAAAAAAAATTTCCGGCCCTGACCGGTTGGCTCAGTGGTAGAGCATCGGCCTGGCATGCAGGAGTCCCAGGTTCGATTACCAGCCAGGGCACACAGGAGAAGCGCCCATCTGCTTCTCCACCCCTCCCCCTCTCCTTCCTCTCTGTCTCTCTCTTTCCCTCCCGCAGCCAAGCCTCCATTGGAGCAAAGTTGGCCCAGGCCCTGAGGATGGCTCTGTGGCCTCTGCCTCAGGCGCTAGAATGGCTCTGGTTGCAACAGAGTAGCGCCCCAGATGGGCAGAGCATCGCCCCCTGGTGAGCATGCCGGGTGGATCCCGGTTGGGCGCATGTGGGAGTCTGTCAGGCTGCCTCCCCTTTTCCAACTTCAGAAAAATACAAAAAAAAAAAAAAAAAAAAAAAAAAAAACTTGCCCTGGCCGGTTGGCTCAGCGGTAGAGCGTCGGCCTAGCGTGCGGAGGACCCGGGTTCGATTCCCGGCCAGGGCACACAGGAGAAGCGCCCATTTGCTTCTCCACCCCTCCGCCGCGCTTTCCTCTCTGTCTCTCTCTTCCCCTCCCGCAGCCAAGGCTCCATTGGAGCAGAGATGGCCCGGGCGCTGGGCATGGCTCTGTGGCCTCTGCCTCAGGCGCTAGAGTGGCTCTGGTCGCAATATGGCGACGCCCAGGATGGGCAGAGCATCGCCCCCTGGGGGGCAGAGCACCGCCCCTGGTGGGCGTGCCGGGTGGATCCCGGTCGGGCGCATGCGGGAGTCTGTCTGACTGTCTCTCCCTGTTTCCAGCTTCAGAAAAATGAAAAAAAAAAAAAAAACTCACTAAAAAAAAAACAACCACCACGGGGTGGGGGGTGGGGGATTTCCATTGATATTGAGAGAAAGCATGAGAGAGAGAAAGAAAGAAGAATCAACTCATTGTTTTTACTTAGTTGTTCCATTTAGTTGTGTACTCATTGATTGCTTCTTGTTCATGTCCTGACCAGGGGTCACAGCCATGACCTCTGGTGTACTAGGTCTACACTTTATCCACTGACCTACTCAGCCAGGGACATGACATGATTTTTAAATGGCTGTATAGAGTGCCCTTGGATAGCTACTCCATAATTTTTAAGCAATACCTTATTGTTGAACATTTAGATCTTTCTGGCTTTTCATTATTGTGGCAAATGATTTATAATGTTTTGGCTTAAGAATGTGGCTATAGATATTGAACTTGAAAAAAAACCATAAAGAAACAAGTAGAAAGGTATTGTAAAGGGGACCTGGTAAAGGTATCTGTTAGATAATTTTTAGTTTTTCAATGATTACAAAGTATGTATTTTGTGTTATATACTTGGAAGCAAAGCAACATGAATCTTTTTGTTTTTTAAAGACTTTTATTTATCGATTTTAGAGAGAAGAGAGAGAGATGGAGGGGATGTAGAAGTGGGAAGCATCAACTTATAGCAGTTGCTTCTTGTATGTGTCTTGACCTGGCGAGTCAGGGGTTTCGAACTGGTGACCTCAGCATTCCAAGTTGATGCTTTATCCACTGTGCCACCACAGGTCAAACAGCTTAAATCTTTAAGTGAATCAAAATTTGAATTTGAATATAAAGTTTATTTTGAAACTAATAGGAAATTCAGCTGTTTTGTTGTCAAGTTTATGGGACCATCATTTCAGCATTACATTCCTATGAAGCAATTGCAATAAACTGGGGTATGGCATTTTGTTTCTTGGAGCTATAATTAGCCATCTAGTATACTTGATAACCTGTTAAATAAAAACAAAGTAACATTTTACCCTTTTCTCTCTCTCTCCATATATATGCATACACACTTATATATGATGAAGATATATGTTAGCAACTGTGGAAGTGAAACAAAATGTTTACCAAATGGTTAAGAAATGCTTGGGGGAAGCTACCATTAAAAAAATCCCCAAACCCAAAATACTATTTTGTACATAGATGCTAAAGCTATATTCTGCTGTGCTATGTTTAGGGTCTCCTTATAACAAAACACTTTTTTTTTTTTTTAACCAACAGATTTTTAAACAGCAGGGAAATGCTTATTATTTACTGTTTTGGTATCTTTCCCTCATTTACATAAATACCCCAGAAACCAGCAGTTTAAAACTAATAAAAGCCAAGGCCCTCCATCAAGTGCAATAAAGTTTCACAACCATGAGTTAGACTGTTAGGGTGAAAAAATAAACCTATATATGTGGTTACCAAGGGGTTTTGAGGGAAAGTGTATAATCACATTTCAAAGTTAGAACTTTCATTTGAAGAAGCAATGCAATCATAATACCTAAACATTTATGTAGAACACTTCATCTTTGAAACATTCTCTTAATATTGGCCAATTAATCTCTGCTGCTTCCCTAAGGAGCAGGTATTACTATCTGCCATTTTTCTTGTTAGAAAATTGAGGAAGGTCTGACCAGCGCACAGAGAGGGAGGGCTGGGGGGACAGGTTTCTGGCCCTTATTATGCTGTGACTCCTTGGGATGGAGCTCCTAACGGAACACATTGGATTTCTGTTCCACATTGATGAAATCATTAACAAAACAAAGATAGAAATAGGTCAACGTGCCTCAGGCTTTCAGATACAGTTTTACCCTCTTGAGGTCACCTTTTGGAAAGAATGGGATACAGAAAAGATACAGGAGAGCCACAGTTGATGTCATCTGTACTTGGCAATTGGTAGAACCAAACTTCTTCCAGTGAGAAAAACCAAGTCAAGTACTTCCTCCCTCCCCGAAACCCTCACAATATCTTGGCAGCTTAGTTTATAGTTTTTCAAATTAGATGGACTATGATTAGCACATTTAAAGAGTTGAACAAATCTGTTATGCACATTAAAGCCAGAGGAACAGTAAAATAAAACTAATGAACACTTATATTTTTTTGGAACTAGAATTAATGTATGCTTGAGAAATTCCAAAAGGTAAACATTTAAATGTTAAAATACTTATTACCTTCCCCACAGGGACAGTGTTGGAAATTAATGAGATAATAAATGTGAAGTGCTTTGAGCTCTTTAGAAGAAAGGTGCCAGATGAATACAAATGGATATTAATTGTTAAAGCTTTTAGATGGTTACTAATATACTACTTATGATAAAAGACAGCCTTTTATACTTGTGAAATAGGATACTTGAAAATCTTAGGATAAGATAGCTGAAAACAATGCTCCCCAAACTCCTCCCGGTCACTCTGCATCTTGTTGGAAGGCTGTTTTAACCTTTCCCGGTTTTCATGACCTCGTCCCCATATTTCACACCAAACTACCGGGCATGACTTCCCAGCTTCCAAACTTTGCTGCCTCCACGTGCTAACAGATAATGGACTGTGTGCTTCCTCTCAAATGTTCTGTAATTAAAACATTTCATTAATTTAATCTGGTCCTCTGGCTTCTTCCACTTAATTACTTGAAATGATTGTCTTGTACCCGTTTTTCTTCTTTCATTTAGAAGCTGTAGGTTTTTAGGTAGAGAACCGTACTCCCAATCACTTTCTTGTGAGACCTGGATCTGAATATAAGGCCTGGATGGGAGAAAAGGCATTCTGTAGTGTATGCAGAGAAGGAAGGCACGTTGTTTGAGAAACCTAATCATGTGGGTTAAAAATATGATAATAATAAAGGAACTGGAGAGTGAACTCATTTGACTATTGCCAGCCAGCAGCTTGAGGCGCAGGAGTGCTAATCAAAATTCACACACAAAACTTCCCCGATAGATTTCACAGATTTGTACTGTTAAGAGGGGATCTCGCCGTGTGAAAGATCCACTGCTGTGCCGAACAAAACAGAGACAGTTTTTTTTTTAAGTCCAGAGCAGATGAGAGCCATAAGGAGACAGAGGGTTTCATTTACTCTCAGGACACGATTGTGCCAGTGAACTAATGAGTCTCTTGGACCTTATGTTGCTCTGGCTTCAATCGAGGGGAGACTCTAATGGGCATGTAGTACTTCCTATCCGTCAAGTGTCTGGACAATGGGCCCCTCATATGGATTAGAGCGATCTGGCAAGAAAAAGAGGTCATTGCTGTACCTAGCACAGGCAGGAAACCTGGCTAATTAATGTATTTCCAGCTATAGCGAGACAAAAGCTGATACACACACACACACACACACACACGTTAATTTTATTGCAGAAACTCAGCCTGTGGCTGAGGCATAGTTTTAAAATGATGAAAATCCCATAGGTAAAAACACAACCAAACAAAAAAAATCCCCAGTCTTCCCCTAACACACTCCAATGTTTATAGAAATATTCTTTAAAACTGTGATTTTGCTGTTGTGGCTTGCTTCTTTCACCTTTTGTTAAAGCTGGATATTGTATAAATATTTTGAACAACTACAACTCAAATGCTGAGAGTTAGTGTTAACACCACATAATTTTAACAATTTGCCCTTTAAAAGCCACTGTGGAATTAAGCTGGTAAAAATCCTACTGCTATATTCAGCGGAGAACTGGAGAATACAAACGTTCTGTTCAAGCTAAAGGGCTCAAGTTACACTGTATCTTAAACTAAGAGCAGATACTGCCACCTAGGTAAAGTCTGATGCTTTCCTTAACTAGATGTTGGCTTACCTTACTTTTTGAAAAATAGTAACAATAAACAATAGTGGCTTGGTACAATAAAAACAGTGAATGATAAAGGGTCACTTTCAAAATCATTACAAATGTAATTTTCTTTAAGAAAAAAGACATTTTTGTTTTGTCAAATATCAATGATTAAGCCTTTATTTAATTTTTAAATGCAAAAGACAAGTCACTATTAGAAATAGGAAGATAAAACTTTATGAAATGTTATATACAAAATTTCCATTATTCTGACGTTTTGAAAGAGGCAGATGCAGAAGCAATATCATTAATACCTGTGAATTTTTTGTTAGATGTTTTTTCCCTGAGTTTGAAAAGAGGAAGAGATTGTTCAACACTCTCAAGTGAAAACACAGATAGGTTTTGGTTTAACAAGCAAAATAAGATTGCTTAAAAGAACAATTTTTTTAAAAGAGCATTATATTATGATTTGTTCTGATACACTTCCTAGCAAACAAAGCAAACTTACTGCCTCCCCCAACCCCCTCTCTTATTTCTAACAGTAAAAGAAATGTTGCCTTTTCTTGAATCCAAAATCAGTAAGGTATTCCAGGATTATTCACTTATCAGGCTTAGAGACGTTTTCATTATCATCTTTAGACTGTAACTCTTCTATAAATCTCATTTTGTTTTTCTCTGTAACTCCTAGAATGACTTCAATATCATTAATGATGGTCTGTAAATAAACAGTAAAAATAATATTCATTACATAAACACCTCTTACAACTCTTACACCCAGCTGCCTCCAAGCATATGTTCCTTTTAGGAGTTAAGGAGGATTTAGATTTTAGATCACTTCTACCCAAAGTGTGCTCCACAACCAGCATCCATCTACAAATTGTTGCTTATCAGTCTGGATGAAATGAGTACAAAGACTAACAGTAAGAACTTGGAAACATTTATAGAAATGTTGATGTCTATTAAATGTAATAATAGTAAAAAAATGGACTTCTATTTTGTACATCTTTAATGTTTTCATTACATTTTTCTAATAATTAATTTTTGTTGTATTTTACAAAAGTATTGATCCATGATAGGTTGGGAAAGAAAACCAAATTAGTCCTTTACTACACATAATTTGAAAGTCATTGGTTTCGTCACCCTAAAATGATGGCTAGGAGGATAAAGGTAGTCTTTATTTCTATTGGTTTCTGAGAGAAAGATGGCACCTTTTCATTTTATTTTATTTAGTTATTTTTTTATTGAGGTAGAATTCACATACCATAAATTTCACCCTTATAAAGTGTTCAATTCTGTGGTTTCTAGTTTATTCAAGAGCAACCATCACTACTATGCAACCATCACTACTAGCAACCATTCCACGCCCCGCCCCCTTCCCCAGCCCCAGGAAACCACTATTTTACTTTTTGTCTCTATGGATTTGCCTACTCTGGAAATTTCATATAAATGGAATCATACAATATGTGGCCTTTTGTGTCTGGCTTCTTTCATTTAGCATATTATTTTCAAGATTCATTAATGTTGTAGTGTGTATCAGAACTTTATTTTTTTAAAATGGCTGAATAATATTTCATTGTCTTTATTATCTGTTTTTGTTTTGGTTGCTTGCACTTTAGGTATCGTATCTAAGAAACAATTGCTAACCACAAGGTCATGGAGATTTATACTTATGTGTTCTTTTAAGAGGTATATAGTTTTTGGTGCTTACATTTAGGTGTTTGATGCATTTTTACTTAATTTTTGTATGTGTTGTGTAATAGAGGTGCAAATTCATGCAGGTGGATAGCCATTTGTCCCAGCACCATTTATTTAAAAGATTATTCTTTTTCCATTGAATTGTTTGGGCACCCTGGTTGAAAATTAGTTGACTATAAATGTATGGGGTTGTTTTTTTTTGTATTCTCAATTATATTCCCTTGATCTATAGGTCTATTTTTATGCCACTACTGCACTCTGTTGATTGACCACTCTAGCTTTGTAGTAGGTTTTAAATTGAGAAGTGTGATTCCACTAACTTTGTGGATTTCTTTTTTTAAGATCATTTTGACTATTTTGTGTCCCTTCATTTCCCCATGAATATTAGGATCATCTTGTATATTTTTTGCAATAAAACCAGCTGGGATTTTGATAGGAATTATATTGAATCTGTGGAATATTGCCATCTTAACAATAGTAAGTCCTCCAGCCCATGAATAGAGATATCTTTCTATTTATGTAGGTCTTCTTTCTTTTATAATGTTTCATAGTTTTTTAGTGGACAGATCTTATACTTTATTAAATTTATTCCTAAGCATTTTATTCCTTTTGATGTTATTGTAAATAGCCTCAATTTTTTTTTTTGGATTGTTCATTGCTAATGTATAGAAATACAATTAATTTTTGTATATTGATCTTGGGTCCTACAACCTTGATGATTTTGTTTGTTCATTCTAATAAATTATTTCTGGGTTTTTAGAATTTTCTATATATAAGATGATATCACCTGTGAATATAAATTATTTTATTTCTTTCTTTCCAATATGAATTGGATGCATTTTATTTCTTTTTCTTGACTAATTGCTCTGGCTCAAACCTTCAGTGATGAATAGAATAGTGAGATTCGACATCCTTGTCCTGCTCCTGATCTTAGGGAGAAAGCTTTCTGTCTTTCTCCTTTAAATATGATGTCAGCTATGAGTTATTTTTTAGATACCCTTATTGGGTTGAGGAAGTTACGTTTTATTACTAGTTTATTTGTTTTATTATTATTTTTATTAATAAAGGATGTTGGATTTTATTTAATGCTTTTTATGAATCACCTCCTATTTTGAGCCAGCTTTTACTTTGCTGGTAAATCCTTGTTAATAAACTGAAAATATTTATTAAAATGTCATGAGGATAAAACAAAACAACAACAAAAATACATAAAATGTCATGAGGATAGTAAAAGTTGATGCAACACTGGGCCTATTTCTTATTGAATCTTCTCAGTAATGTTGTGGGAAAAGCAATGGTCAATCTTGCAAATCATAAAATCACATTGAAGAATAAAGCATTATTATCATCATTACTGTTACTAGAGGAACCAGGCCTTAGCTTAAAGAAAGAAAATATTAAAAAATTATATTCTTGTCAAGCTTTTTTTGGGCTTTCCACTTAAGAGAAAAATGACATGTGGGTTATGATTGATTCTTTTGAGTTACACGACCTGTTCAAACATAATGAAGGCTGAGACTTAAAATTGGAGGATGAAAACTTTGATGATCAATACCAACTGTTCATTTCTGTTCAGCTGGTATTTTAAAAACTCTTGTACAAATCTTGTTTCTGTTTTCTAGAGTTTGGAGACATCTAGTCAACTACACATGACTGAATTATCTGAACCAACATCTTTAAAGGTCATTTGGACGCTTCAAAGGTTAGTGATGGAAGCTCTAACCCACTCTGGAGAATCACGGTGGAGTAGACAGCTCACATATGCACTGAAGTTTTCTTCCATTTCTCCCTAAACACATTGTAGTTCCAGGCCTCAGAACTTCTGTGGCTCTAGAAACTTGGGTTCTCTAGGAATCTCTAGCCAGACATTGAAATGTAGATAAATTATATTTAGGATTTTTTGGCTGTGACAGTCTCTGTTTTGGCTTCATCGTGACATTTTAATTTCATCTCCAACATCAGAAAGCCTGGTTGTGTTGTAAGCCTGGGTTTGGAAATGGTAGCAAGTTAAAATAAGTCTACTATATTTCAAAGAAAAAGTTTCAAACTATTAAATTTAACTAACAGGTTCAGGGAGAACCTTACAATATTGACCCAGCACATTGTAAAAATGTACTGCTTACAATAAAAAAATGGTTTAGCACTTGTTTACAATACAGCATGAGGTATTTTCAGCCCTTGTGTAGAAATTAACCAGGATCGTTAGTTAATTAACACCTCACCTTAAAATTGGTCTCGCCTTGCATATTAGGTGCTGATATTTCTTGATGGATGATGAAGAGATTGCAAGCAAAGGTCATGAGGACCCCCTGGAGATCCTCACCGATTGTTCTGTTAATGATATCCAAACAAATGAGTTTACCAACGATTCCCTTCACATGCTTAAAAACAATCACCCTCTCATTTGTGCCTGTCTGGTGATGGAATTTAATGAGTATTTTCAATCTCACAAGGTGGCAATCTTCAGGGAGATATGAAAGATGAGGCTCCATTTTAACTTGTCAACAAAAAGGATTTGTGTAATAAATATTTTTTATTAATCAACTTAGCAGAATATAGGCATAGATTCAGTCATTCCCAGAAAAAGGCTACCACTGTGCGAGGACAGTAGTATTAGCCCATTTTTAAAATTGTTTAAGTTAGTTTAATACAGGGGTCCCCAAACTTTTTACACAGGGGGCCAGTTCACTGTTCCTCAGACTATTGGAGGGCCAGACTATAAAAAAACTATGAGCAAATCCCTATGCACGCTGCACATATCTTATTTTAAAGTAAAAAACAAAACAAAATGGGAACAAATACAATATTTAAAATAAAGAACAAGTAAATTTAAATCAACAAACTGACCAGTATTTCAATGGGAACTATGCTCCTCTCACTGACCACCAATGAAAGAGGTGCCCCTTCCGGAAGTGCGGCAGGGGGCCGGATAAATGGCCTCAGGGGGCCACATGCAGCCCGCGGGCCGTAGTTTGGGGACCCCTGGTTTAATAGAATTGTCGCTAAGTGTAATTCATGCCTAACAATTTCCTTGTCTACAGAGACATTTGCACTTCAGTATTATTTTCTATTTCATGTACACAAGTAACTCCTGCTGATTATAAGTGCTCCCCATCCATGTTCAGAGGAGAATGTGTCTCATTCATGGACAGCCATCTTTATAAAGCTGAACATACACTTTAAGATTTTAGAGATGACTTGCAAACCATGCTGTAGAATTATAATGTGGTTGGTAAATATTCCTAAACAATTAGATCAGTGATTTTCAACTGGTGTGCCATGGCACACTGGTGTACCACAGAATTTTTTTTTTTTTTTTGTATTTTTCTGAAGCTGGAAATGGGGAGAGACAGTCAGACAGACTCCCGCATGCGCCCGACCGGGATCCACCCGGCACGCCCACCAGGGGGCGATGCTCTGCCCCTCCGGGGCATCACTCTGCCACGACCAGAGCCACTCCAGCGCCCGGGGCAGAGGCCAAGGAGCCATCCCCAGCACCCAGGCCATCCTTGCTCCAATGGAGCCTTGCTGCGGGAGGGGAAGAGAGAGACAGAGAGGAATGAGAGGGGGAGGGGTGGAGAAGCAGATGGGCGCCTCTCCTGTGTGCCCTGGCCGGGAATCGAACCCGGGACTTCTGCATGCCAGGCCGACGCTCTACCACTGAGCCAACCAGCCAGGGCCTGTATCACAGAATTTTAAAAACATGTAATACTTAACTATTTAGTCAGGGGCACTAACTTCTCTTCTCTTAGACTGTCAAATAAAAAAGTGACAATAGCCAACACAACATAGCCATCCAGTATAAATGAATCAAAATTATACCTAATTATTTATCAGATTAGATCGGAGTGCCACAGAATTTTAGTAATTAGTTTATGTGTGCCATGAGATGAAAAGGTTGAAAATTGCTGAACTAGATCACTGTACGTTTTAAATTGGAAGAAAAACTCCTGAGTATTTTTTTCAAACTTTGTTTTTCAAAGGAAAAGAATAGATTACATGAGTGGATTAATTATTTTTAATTGCCCTGTCCTGAGAGGTGAACCTAAAAAACTAGCTGGCCCTTCAGGCAGCTGCAAAAAAACTTTGAAATTGCTTCTTTCCTACCTGTTACCTGTAAAATAAGTAATTTAAAAAAAATTAAGTAAGAGCAAGGGAGGCAGAGAGACAGACTCCAGCATGCGTGCCAGACAGGGATGCACCCAGCAAGCCCCCTGTGGGGTGATGCTCTGCCCATCTGGGGTTGCTCCATTGCTGGGTGACCAAGCTATTTTTAGTGCCTGAGGCTGAGGCCATAGAGCCATCCTCAGCACTGGGACCAACTTGCTTGTCCCATGGCTGACGGAGGGGAGAGAGAAAGAGAGAGAGAGAAAAGGGAGGAGGGGTAGAGAAGCAGATGGTCACTTCTCCTGTGTGCCCGGACTGGGATTTGAACCCAGGATATCCACATGCTGGACTGATGCTCTACCACTGACTGAGCCAACCAGCCAGGGCCTTAAGTCACTTTAGAGTTTAAGACATAGACCTTATAGAATGGCTGCTTTCCCTTGGCTCAGGGTGCAATTAGAAAGCATCTCAGGCCCCAAGACAGAAGACCAGGACTCTTTGTCCTGCTAGTGACTGAGTGACTTTGGGGGAAGTTACTTAACCTTTCTGTGTCTTCATTTCTTTATCTCTGAAATGAAGGTATTGGACTAGATCAGTGCTTTGAGTTACAGTTCCCCAATCCAAGGACTGCCCAACCCCAACCCATATAGCTACTGAACATGAGTACTTCTCCTTTTAGGAGAATAAATATCAGCTAAGGCACTTCAGAATCAATAATTTAAAAAGGTGTTTGTGTTTTATTGCCACAGGGTTCACCATATCAGCTTCATGAGGGCAGGGACTTCTCTTTTGCTTCACTGCTGAATTTCCAATGCCTAGAACAGTGCCTGACACAGTTGGTTAAATGCTTTTGAATTTTCTCATAGGTGAGGGGAGGGCAGGGAGGGAGCTGAAGGATAGAACATCATCGAGAACTGAAAGACAGCTCCTTTCCGGCACATGCACAGAGGTGTCTGTGACTCCATCATCCTGGACGTGAATGTGCGCTTGTTGGGCTGTAATGGATTGAGGTCTCATTTCTGTTGCTATCATGGCAGTGTAACAAAAGGGTGGGGAAGAGAGCCTAAAATGAATAGTGAAGGGACTCTTCTATTGGGACCCAGTAAGTTTCACATGTTATGGGACCTTGGGGGAACGTTGGCACTGGTGAAAAGGACTCAAACAGCCAGCTTCTCCTCCTCCCCATGATCAGAAGCATTTAAGATTATAAGCTCTAGATTAAATTGTAGCCATATCCTAGCTCCAAGGGAGAAGAAACCAGAATATTTGCATAAACTCAAAGGAATCAGTGAGGGTGTGCTGATGATGCCTGTTGTAACTGATAATGCTTTGGTAAAACAAAGGACTGTACTTTGGACAGGGAGTTAAGATCTGTTCTGTGTGCATCTTTGCCTGTTCTCTTGTGTACCCCTAGGGACCAGTGTCTAGGAGACTGAGCATCTGGGGAGAAACTGAGGCTGTTCAGGAACACTGATACTTAATAGAAGAATTGGCTCTTACTTGCTCATTCTTTTGTGAGACCAGATCTTTGTGTGTGTATGTGTGTGTTTCTTTTTTTTTTTTCCTTTTGCATTTTTCTAAAGCTGGAAACAGGGAGAGACAGTCAGACAGACACCCGCATGCGCCCGACCGGGATCCACCTGGCACGCCCACCAGGGGCGATGCTCTGCCCACCAGGGGGCGATGCTCTGCCCATCCTGGGCGTCGCCATGTTGCGACCAGAGCCACTCTAGCACCTGGGGCAGAGGCCAAGGAGCCATCCCCAGCGCCTGGGCCATCTTTGCTCCAATGGAGCCTTGGCTGCGGGAGGGGAAGAGAGAGACAGAGAGGAAAGCGCGGCGGAGGGGTGGAGACGCAAATGGGCGCTTCTCCTGTGTGCCCTGGCCGGGAATCGAACTCGGGTCCTCTGCACGCTAGGCCGACGCTCTACCGCTGAGCCAACCGGCCAGGGCATGTGTGTGTTTCAATGTGAGGTCACACTAGTGTAGATGTTATAAGGAGAGGTGTATAGGGCAAAAACAGTTTTCTTATAAATTAGGATGACTTGTAGGCACCAAATAACCATAGTCTAAGATGTGGAATAAGACTCAATTCAAGATGGTGGCTCTAAAGTTCTGAGTCTTAGATGAGGAGACAACATGGTGAGCTGTCCAATATACTCAGGTAGGGAAGACTACTGAGCACTGCCAGCAGGACTCTTCCCAGTAGACGTGCATCTTGAGAAGACTGCATCAGGGCCAAAGCTGGATCTGAGTAGGGGTTACACACCCTGCATTTTGGGGGCACCTCTTGTCAAAGTCACCACAACATTTTTCTAAGAATGGCAGCAAACCCTTTCACAATCATAACATCTGAGCGGTTCACCATCAGTCAGATTTGTTGTGTGTGTGTGTGTGTGTTTGTGTGTAATATTGTGTTGAAACTGGCCTCTTACTTATTAATCTAGATAATTAATCAATTACATTTTTGAACCCACTGACATATCTAAAGTCATTTTACATGATACTTGAAGATCTAAATAAAATAAGACAGACGCCTAATAAATCATGCTGATTAAAATGCATGAGAAGTATCATATGTGTTGGAGGTTATAGTCTATTTTCTTAGCTTATTACATCTCATAGACATACTTCATACTCACAACATTCCCAGCCTGTCTCTCTTCAGGTGTTCATATAATATAAAAACAGTTCCTTTTCTGTCCTATAAAATTTGAATGGGGAGAAAAGGAATAGCATATTATGTTGCAAACAAAGTAAAGAAAATGTACTATACTAAGACCACTAAGACTGTTTAAATTAAAGTCTAAAGTTACATGCAAATATTGTGAAAAGCACATCTGGAAATGCTGTCTCCAGAATATAGAGTAAATATAAATATATTCTAGGACAGTGGATTTGTGTTTTTTTTTAATTTAGATATAATTTACATATAATATTGTATCACATAATTATTTCTTCTTTTGTGATGAGAACATTTAAGATCTAGTCTTCTAGCAATTTTGAAGTATATAATACAGTATCATTGACTAGAATCATTATGCTGTATATTAGATCGCTAGAACTTACTCATTTAGTTGTAAGTTTGTACTCTTTAACAATAAATCTCCAGTTCACACCTCCTCATCACCCCTGGTGACCCCCATTCTATTCTCTGTTTCTACGGGTTTGTCTTTTTAGATTCCATTTATAAGTGATATATATCATACAATATTTGTCTTTGGCTTATCTCATTCAGCACAGTGCACTCAAGGTCCGTCTATGTTGTCGCAAATGGCAGGATTTCCTTCTTTCTCATGGCTGAAATTATCATTAAATATTCCATTGTGTATTTATCTTCTTTTCAGGAGGGGAGAGAGATGAGAAGCGTCAACGCGTAGTTGCAGCATTTTAGGTGTTCACTGATGACTTCTCGTACATTTCTTGATGGGGGGCTCCAGCTGAGCCAGTGACCTTGGGCTCAAGCCAGTGACCCCCACACTCAAACTGGCGAGCCTGCTCTCAAGTCAGATGAGCCCGCATTCAAGCCAGCGACCTCAGTGTTTTGAACCTCGGACCTCAGTATCCCAGGTTGATGCTCTATCCACTGCACCACCACTGGCCAGGTTGTATGTATCTTTTTTTATCCATTCATCCATCAACAGACACCTAGGTTGTTTTTATATCTTGGCTATTTTGAATAATGAAGCAATGAACATGAGGTCCAGATATCTCTCCGAGATGGTGATTTTGTTTCCTTTGGACAAACACCCAGAAGTGGAATTGCTGAGTCATATCATAGGTTGTATTTTTAATTTTTAAAGGAACCTCCATTAGTGGCTGAACCAGCTTACTTTCTTACCAACAGTGCACAAGGTTCCCTTTAGTCCACCTCTTCATCAACGCTTGTCTCTTGTCTAGGACAAAGTGTTTTTTGAAGTCAGATCTTCAGAATACTCACATCAGAATCATCTCTCGTGTGCTTGTTAAAATACATTTTCATGGGCGTCATCCAAACTCAGGATCGCTTGGAGGGAATGTGCCTTTTAGCTCACTTGCTAGATGTTTCATGTGTACATCAAAATTTGAAGCCGGCCCTGACCGGTTGGCTCAGCGGTAGAGTGTCGGCCTGGCGTGCAGGAGTCCCGGGTTCGATTCCCGGCCAGGGCACACAGGAGAAGCGCCCATTTGCTTCTCCACCCCTCCCCCTCTCTTTCCTCTGTGTCTCTCTTTTCCCCTCCCGCAGTGAGGTTCCATTGGAGCAAAGATGGCCCGGGCGCTGGGGATGGCTCTATGGCCTCTGCCTCAGGCGCTGGAATGGCTCTAGTCACAACAGAGCAATGCCCCAGATGGGCAGAGCATTGCCCCCTGGTGGGCATGCCGGGTGGATCCCGGTTGGGCGCATGCGGGAGTCTGTCTGACTGCCTCCCCATTTCCAGCTTTGGAAAAATGAAAAAAAAAATTGAATCCACTGTACTGAAAGCAATGGGTAAAATAATATAGAGAAGCAATTTGTTATGTGGAAAATAATCAGTATTACAGTGGAAGACTGTGTGTTCTCTATAGCACACCCTATTTCCTTGATTCTGTGGGAGATATTTTACAACTCTGTAGGTGGCAGGTGACTGAGAGAGTCAAGCAGATTCTATCTAGAGTTTCACTGATTTTTCTTTCCTCTTTTCCTTGTGGAAAAACCAGTTTTGTGCCATTTTTTTTGGATTCCTTTTTTTTAAATTGGTTATAACATCTGCCTAATTCTTCTCTGTTGAATAAAATCTTTATCATGTGTGTAATTTTGTATCTGTATGAGAGGCATTATTTTATTCTGTTTTGAAAATCATCTTTTACCAATTTTCTTTAAATTAAGAAAAATTAACACTGGAGTTCAATATTGGAGATGGCTGCCCCATGAAGTTGTGAACTTCTCATCTCTGGAAGTACAAAAAAGAAAACATTTTGGGGATTTGGTAAGAGAGACCACGTGCCAGAATTATGAATGCTCATTGACTCCCCATTTTATCAGGAAATCTGGGCATTAGGACAGACATTGGACTAGAACAGTGGCTCCCAATACTACTGGCTGCACATTAGAATAATCTGAGCGCTTCAACAAATATAATGCCTGGGCCCTACCTCTAGAAATTCTGATTTAGTTGGTCTGGAGTGGGCCCTGGGTACAGTGTCATGCTGAGCCATAATGGAGTCTGAGGTAAAGGAAGAATCACTATGTTTTTATTTAATTTTTGATATATTTTTTTAACATACTGCATTGTAACATTATTTGTTTTTATAACTGGGGGTATGTGTGTGTGTGCTCCCTTAAATTTTATGCTCTAGTGCCTCATTTACCTCACCCTAATCCCAGCCCTGCCTGGACACAGGCACTTTGTAAAGCTCCTCACTCAGGTTATTCTAATGGGGAGCCAGGCTTGAGAACCACTGACACGTTGTCTATAAGGCGTCTCACATCCTTGACTGTGCTGTCCAATGTGGTAGGTACTAGCCACATGGGACCACTGAGAACTTGAAATATTAGGAATTTGAAACTGAGATGTGCTATAGCTTTCAAAGACTTACTGTAGTACAAAAAAGTAAATAATCTCAATAATTTTATACTAATTCCATCTTGAAATATAATATTAGTTTTCTGCTTGGGGAGCATCTTTTTTTGACACTAATTTCTGAATTAATCAGGTAGGCTAGGTTATGCTGCAGTAATTAAAAATAAAAACAATAACTCTTAGTTGTTTATAACAACGGAAGTGTGGCTGTGCTCACGCCCCATTCCACGTGGGTTGGCATGGGTTTCTGGTCACCACTGAAAGGCTCGGGGACCCAGGCTGCAGGAAGCTCTGTCTCGGCGTGCTTTCATGGTTTCTAAGGCGGGAAAAGGATGTGGCAACTCATGTAGTGGCTCATAAAGGATTCTGCTTAGAAATGACGTTCATCACTTCTGCACGTATATATTATACTTGCCAAACCGAGTCGCAGTGCCATGCCTGGCTTTAGGAAGAGGGCCGAAGAAGTGTAATTTTGTTGTGTGCCTGGAAGGAGGAGAATCAGAATATTTTGAATGATCATTTTGAATGGTACTAATGATCGTTTCCAGGGCAATATCATGGCCTCAGGAAATGATTGCTGGTGGTGGAGGAACTATTTAGGACCAGGATACACTGTGTAAGTGTGTGTGTGAGACCAGCCCTGCCCCACATGCAGGCAGTAAACATGACACTTTCCTCCGTATGGCTTCCATTGAAACTTCATTCCATTAGGAAATCAGTGGGAGTGTTTTGTAGCATTGCAGAAATACCAAGCATGAGTCCCACTGAGTTGGATACAAACTTATAATGCTTCCTCCCAATGTTCAGCTAGGAAAAATAAATGCATAGGGTAATTTCTTTTCTTTTCTTTTCTTTTTTTTTTTTTGTATTTTTCTGAAGCTGGAAACGGGGAGAGACAGTCAGACAGACTCCCGCATGCGCCCGACCGGGATCCATCTGGCACGCCCACCAGAGGCGATGCTCTGCCCACCAGGGGGCAATGCTCTGCCCCTCCGGGGTGTCGCTCTGCCATGACCAGAGCCACTCTAGCGCCTGGGGCAGAGGCCAAGGAGCCATCATCAGCGCCCGGGCCATCTTTGCTCCAATGGAGCCTTGGCTGCGGGAGGGGAAGAGAGAAACAGAGAGGAAGGAGGGGGGGGGGTGGAGAAGCAAATGGGCGCTTCTCCTATGTGCCCTGGCCGGGACTCGAACCCGGGTCCCCCACACTCCAGGCTGACGCTCCACCGCTGAGCCAACCGGCCAGGGCCTGCATAGGGTAATTTCATTTTCCTTTCTGCTTATCTCTGAGATTTTGGACAAGGAACATTGTTTGAAATTCTGTGATAATAATGGGAAGGAAAACATATAGTTGAGAATAAAGACTTGGAAGGATCCTCCCGTTTGTAGCATTGACAATGATATATTGATAATGTTTGTTTTTTATGGAAAGAGCACTCACAGTAAATTTGACTAAGAGTAGGAGCAGGTAGCAGAGGTGACACTGATCTTTTTAGACTCAGCATAACTCAAGAAGGCAATATAAGTTCAGAGAAGTTAATTGTTAAACATAATTTTTCCCCCCTTTTGTAAGGTAGAAATAGGGTGGCTATGAAGAAGTTTGTGTATCTTTAGCTAAGGAACTCATAAGGGGTACAGTACCTAGATGGAATATTCTATTTGACATGGATCCCATGGATGGGTTGGTAACAATATTTTAGAACATAGCTAGTCCCTGGCAGGGGAAGGCACATAGCGGGCTTCTTGGTGTAAAAGAAAGAATCATGTTTGACTTGATGGACAATTATTGATTCAAATGTCAGTTCCATGGACTTACTGGCTAAGTGATCTTGGAAAAGCACTTAAACTCTTTGAGCCTAAATTCCTCAATGTGGTCTGTAGAAATAATAGCTTCTTAGGAGAGAGATACAAAGATTGAAGAGATAATGAAGTAATAGTGCTCAGCTTGGTGCCAGCACACAACCGGTGTCCTGTACAGGCTGGCTCACCACTTGCCTAAGATAGGAACTAAGAGGACATGGATGGTTCTGACCACGGATGGACCCCAGGGTCTGAAAAGATGAGAACCCTTCTTGGGAAAACCAGAGCAAAGATACTGTTGAAGTATTTCCAGATTTTCCAAGTAGTCTCATGACTCTTATTCTCACCTCAGATTTTTAGGACTCTGTTTTTTCTTCTCTCTTTCTTTCTTCTTGTATTTCTGTTTATTATTATCTTTTTTTCTTTCTGTTTATTCTATTCACCTTATTTTTTTATTTTATTTTATATTTTTGTATTTTTCTGCAGTGAGAATCAGGGAGGCAGACAGACAGGAAGGGAGAGAGATGAGAAGGATCAATTCTTCGTTGCAACACCTTAGTTGTTCATTGATTGCTTTCTCATATGTGCCTTGACTGAGGGGCTACAGCAGACCGAGTGACCCTTTGCTCAAGCCGGCGACCTTGGGTTCAAGCTGGTGAGCCTTGCTCAAACCAGATGAGCTCACACTCAAGCTGGTGACCTCGGGGTTTCGAACCTGGGTCCTCCGTGTCCCAGTCCAATGCTCTATCCACTGTGCCTCCGCCTGGTCAGGCTCTCCTTATTTTTTTTAAAATGGATGCTTCCAGTCTCTGAATTTTATCCCCTCTTTTCTTGTATTATCTTTTTCTTCCTTATAGGGTTCTATCACTCCATTGCCCTCAGTCCGTATTTCTCATTCTCTCCCATTTCATCTTTCATCTTTTATGAGTTGTGCAGCACCGGTGACTGGGAAGCAGGCTTGTGTCTTCAGCGCTGCTCTGCCCCTTTCTGTAGGTCTCCTTACCCCTAGCGGTTTCCCTTGGGCCAGAGCAGCCTGTTTCCTGTGCTAAAATTTCTTCTTGGAACTGATTTCTGGTCAATTCAGAGCCACAAAGTTATAAATAAGACAAAATTTCTTGCTTTACTTTTCCCAGGACTACTAAGAACTTCAATCAAATACAAAGGCTTTAACCAAAGAAATAAATCTCTAGTAATAATTTCAGTCAATAGACAATTATGGAGCACATTTCCTTTAGTTAGGACACTCCCTGCCACCTGTGCCTATTCATAGAGCTTGTCCTACTTGGATGTTTTAGAAGAAAATAAAACACACTGATTCAGATAAAGCTAGAGTTAGATTTAGCCACTTCTTCTGTGGCTACATAGAAGTGTCTCAGTCTAAGCAGTTTGGGGCTAAAAACTATTTAATTCCAAAGGGATTGTGTTGAGCAGATGTAACAATTAATTTCAGGTAAACCAATTCAATCTGGCTTTTCTCATGCTTCCTATATTTTACCAATTTTAATGTAATTTGCAAGAGGATATGAGCTCTATTATAAATGTTTGCAAACAGCCTGAATCAATCTAACCAATGGGCCTTGTGCAGCCTGACAGTGCCCTGCAGGGTGGTGAAGATTGCCAAATGTCAGTAGGGCCACTCTATTCACTGTTGGCCTTGGGCCTAAGGTCTGTATGCTTTTCAAAGACCTATAAAAAGACTTCTGGTTCTAAAAAATTGTGTTTTTTTCTCAAGTATAAAAAATAAAAATTAATGACTGTAAAACTAAATAACTGCAAATCAAAAGATTTGATCAATTGGTGATTGCCCAATTCTTATGTCATTATCTATAAAAATACATTTAATGTGAGAGGTGAATATATTTTAATACGTTTGATGTGTTGTGGGAAGGATCTTCCACAAGTAAGAGTGCAGTGGTCTCTCAGGTCTTTTTTTTTTCTTAGTGAGAATTGGGAAGGTAGAGAGACAGACTCCTGCATGTGCCCCCATTGGGATCCATGCAGCAAGCCCTCTATGGGGTGATGCTCTGCCCATCTTGGCAAGTGAGCTATTTTAGCATCTGAGGTGAGGCCATGGAGCCATCCTTAGTACCTGGGGCCAACTTGCTCCAACCGAGCCATGGCTGCAGGATGAGAAGAGAGAGAGAGAGAGAGAGAGAGAGAGAGAGAGAGAGAGAAGGGAGACAGGAAAGGGTGGAGAAGCAGGCAGATGGTGCTTCTTCTGTGTGCCCTGACCAGGAATCGAATCGAACATAGGACTTTCACCCGCCAACCTGATGCTCTACCACTGAGCAAACTGGCCAGGCCTCTCAGGTCTTTTTTTTTTTTTTTTTGTATTTTTCCGAAGTGAAAAGGGGGGGCAGACAGACAGACTCCTGCATACGCCTGACCAGGATCCACCCATCATGCCCACCAGGGGACGATGCTCAGCCCTCTAGGGCGTTGCTCCACTGCAATCGGAGCCATTCTAGCACCTGAGGCGGAGGCCACAGAGCCATCCTCAGTGCCCCAGCGTACTTTGCTCCAGTGGAGCCTTGGCTGCAGGAGGGGAAGAGAGAGACAGAGAGGAAGGAGAGGGGGAGGGGTGGAGAAGCAGATGGGGGCTTCTCCTGTGTGCCCTGGCTGGGAATTGAACCCGGGAATTCCACAAGCCGGGCCAACGCTCTTCCACTGAGCCAACCGGCCAGGGCTTCTCTGGTCTTAAATAGCCATCAGTGTCAGAGATTGGAAAATCTGAATAAAAGTACAAAAACATGAAATTATTTCTCAGAGTAACATGAATCTCTAGGCACAAAATGAAGGTTCTGCTTTAGGTAGGAGATATATCTCATGTGCCCCCTATCATCTACCTTAAGGATTTAGCTGCTCAGAAGGAACCATTAATATCACTGAAAATAAACCAAAAATGGGAAAATTTTTTTTATTAGAACTCCATCTAGAAAGAAACTACTATATGTAGGTAGAAAGATACTATGAACTGAATTGCAATCCCCCCTCCATTCATGTGTTGAAGACATAACCCCCATGTGACTATATTGGAAATAGGGCCTTCAGGAAGTGATTAAGGTTAAATGAGGTCATAAAGTAGAGCCCTGTCCCAGTAGACTGCTGTTATTATAAAAGAGGTTGCAGAGACACCAGCGTGCGCCCGCGCGCTCTCTCTCTCTGTTATGTTAGGACATAGGAGAAGGTGGCCATCTGCAAGCCAGGAAGAATACCCTCACTCAGAACCAAATTAACTGGCATCTTCTCCTTGGATTTCCCTGCCTCCAGAATTGTGAGAAATAAGTTTCTGTCCTGCTCTTTGTTATGGCAGCCCGAGCAGACAGACAGGATAGATGTAGCTTAGCATTTTGGGGTGGGGTCAGGGAGACTAAGGGCATGCCTCAGGATCAAGAGATGGTCCTCCAAATTCCTCTCAAGTTTGCTGAGCTACATAAGCTTTTGCTTTAGCAAGGTGGGTGTGCAAGTTTGAGGACAGAGTTGAACTCCCAGGCCAAGTGCCACCTCCCGTGGGCCTTCCCTAAGCAGCTTTCAGCCTCTAAATACATGTCAGATTATTGTTGAAGAATATCTGTGTGAAGGGGCCCCTGATTATTAGCTGCCTAGACTGCCCACAGACCTGTATTTATTAGTTCTATCCTTGGCAACTGTCGCCCTTCATACCTCTATGTCATAGCCGATGCCATGGGCCTTACACATCTGGAGAAGAACATAGTGGAAAAACAGCGAGAGATTGTCATGCCGCAGCTGGGTGGTCATCACTGCATAGCGGCAGGTGACCTGAGTCTGGAAAATACGGCACTATAAGGCTCTTTACAAAATACTTAAATAAACTCTGGATTTTAGAATAGTTGTAAATTAACAGAAGAGTTACAGAGATAATACAGAGGATCCCTATTTCCCCCATAGCCAGTTCCCCTGTTGTTAACATCTTACGTGGATGTGGTACGTTTGTCACAACTAAGAAACCTAATTGCTACGTTATATTAACTTAAGTCCACACTGTGTTTCGGTTTTATTAGTTATCCCCTAACCCCACCCCCTTTTTATTGTCCCAGGATCTCATTCAGGGCACGCCATTATATTTAGTTGTCATGTGTCTCTAGGCTCTTCTGGACTGTAACACTTTTTCAGATAGTCCTTGTTTTTGATGATCTTGACGGTTTTGAGGAGTACTGTTCAGCTGTTCTGTAAAATGTCTGGGTTTGCCTGATGTTTTCCTCGTGATTAGAATGAGGTAATGTATGTCTGAGAGGAGGACTACATAGGGAAACCGCCCTTTTCATCACCTCATGTCAAGTGTACTTGTAGCAACACAACTGATGAGGCCAATCTGAAACAAGTCGCTAAGCCTAGCCCACTGCCTTGAGAGGTCAAATGTTAGAATCGTTATTTCAACCGCTTTCTTTGGGAAACTGCTAGTCTTTATCTTGTTAAGCCTATCAGTGGGAGCTACCCCAAAGAGACTGGTTACAGTAGGCCTAAAATATCTCAATTACATAATTTTCTAAAAACATCTAAAATTTAATATGTACAAGAGAAAGTATCAGATCCTGGAAGTTCTGTAGCATGTCCTTCATGAGAGGAGACATTTGTCTTTGACAATCAGCTATGTTTGTCCTTAGATAACTGGAAATTTGGAGCATGGCATACAGGGACAAGGCCAACCTTTGGGCCCAGATTTTGAACTTTGGGGATCCTCAAGTGCTAGACAACCAGGTGCCTGCTCTAGTGCTTGGAATAGAAGAAAGAAGAGATGCTGTTGGTCCCCAACTGGCTGCAAGGATTATAAGACCTGATCCTGTTTGTTGTGATCTCTCTCTCTCTCTCTCTCTGGAATCATTCAGGACAACTGGGGCTGACTGAGTGCCCAGCGAAGAATGACCATCACACACGCGCACGTGCGCGCGCACACACACACTTCATGTTCACCTTTGAGACATATTTCCCCTACGTATTATGTTCCTTCATCATTTTCATAAAGTACTATATATTTTATGTTCTTCCCACCGTAAGCAGAGTCCACATCCATAAAAGTGTTTGGCTCCCCAGGCTCATGCATCTTGAGTTGTGCACCCATTAGTACTGTCCCATCTGAAGCCACTGGGAATGTTCTTTCTACAAAAGAACATTTGTGCCTCATATCTCTTACACCTGTACTTTGTTATCACAGGACCTATCATGCATTGTTCTTTGGTTGTCTCCCTTACATGGCTAGAAGCTTTCTGAGGGCAGGAACTGTTTGGCTTCTGAATCCCCAGACTGAGCATGTTGGAAGCACAAAACAGGCAATCAGTGTATTTTGAAAGAAAGGAAGAGTGGCCCTGGCCAGGTAGCTCTGTTGGTTAGAGTGTTGTCCCTATCCACCAAGGTTGTGGGTTTAATCTCTGGTCAGGGCACATATAGGAATTGACCAATGAGTGCATAAATAACACTGGGGAACAAATTTATTTTTCATTTTCTGTTGCGTGAGGTTTTAGAACTGTTTCTATATATTTCTGCATCGCTGATTCCAAATTTGAAATCCGTTTTTTGGTGTTTGCTCTAGTTTCTATGCAATTTTAATTTCCTTTTGTTACAGTTAATGGCATGCATTGGTTTTTTAATTGGAGTTAAAGGGCAATGACTCTTGGATTGAACATAACCACAAGGCAATTAATGTTTTACAAACCTCACTTTTACATAATTGTAGTTGTTTTTAAATGTAAAGAATTATTACCTGATAAAAACACCCTCTTATTTTGTTTTAAGATTGAATCATGGCTTCTTCGAGTAGGCGTAAATGTAAGAATAGTCCTGACACCTTCTGTTATATATGTGGCTGTTATACACTTCAACTTCAAAGGTGCAATATTTCATCATTTGTGATACGTGCATATATTGCCTATTTTCAAATTCCCCTTGGTGATCAAGACAAGAATTGGGCTCCTCATATTGTGTGTCATAATTGTGAGGAAATGCTTCATGACTGGACAAAAGGAAAATGCAAAGGAATGCCTTTTGGTATTCCCATAATTTGGCATGAACCTAAGGACCACAGCAGTGACTGTTATTTCTGTCTGATCCATACAAAGGGCATCAGCAAGAAAAAATGGCATATGATCGCATATCCTAATATTCCTTCAGCAATACGACCTATCCCACACTCTGAAACACTCCCAATTCCAGTTTTCAATGGTTTTATTTCTTCTAAGGATGAAGAAAGTGAACATGGTGATCAAGTGTATTTTGATAAGATGCATGAGGAAATGGTTGTAGAACCTGAAGGGTCTGCATCTGATGCCAAGCAATCATTATTAACCCTCCAGCAGTTTAGCCAACCCGAATTGAATGACTTAGTAAGAGATTTGGGCCTATCAAAGAAAGCAGCTGAGTTATTAGCCTCCAGGCTTCAAGAAAAGAATGTACTTCACCGGTCAGCTGAAGTATCCCATTTCAGGAAGCATGAACAAATTTTTGTGGACTTTTTTTCTGAAGACAAACACTTTGTTTACTGTCATGATATCAGTAGTCTTCTCAGCCAGCTAGGTGTTACCACTTACAGTCCAGCAGAATGGTGGCTACTTCTTGACAGCTCTAAACGGAGTCTGAAATGTGTTCTCCTACACAACAGTAATGTTTATGCAGCGGTTCCAGTTGGTTATTCAACTCATCTGCGAGATTATGACATAAAAATTGTCCTTGACTTTCTGAAGTCTGAGGAGCATAACTGGATCATTTGTGTGGATCTTAAAATGGTAAATTTCCTGCTAGGACAACAGAAAGGTTTCACGAAGTATTCTTTTTTTTTTTTTTGTATTTTTCTGAAGCTGGAAACGGGGAGAGACAGTCAGACAGACTCCCACATGCGCCCGACCGGGATCCACCCGGCACGCCCACCAGGGGCGATGCTCTGCCCACCAGGGGGCGATGCTCTGCCCACCAGGGGGTGATGCTCTGCCCCTCCGGGGCGTCGCTCTGCCGCGACCAGAGCCACTCCAGCGCCTGGGGCAGAGGCCAAGGAGCCATCCCCAGCGCCTGGGCCATCTTTGCTCCAATGGAGCCTTGGCTGCGGGAGGGGAAGAGAGAGACAGAGAGGAAGGAGGGGTGGGGGTGGAGAAGCAAAATGGGCGCTTCTCCTATGTGCCCTGGCCGGGAATCGAACCCGGGTCCCCCGCATGCCAGGCCGACGCTCTACCGCTGAGCCAACTGGCCAGGGCTCACAAAGTATTCTTGCTTTCTGTGTTTGTGGGACAGCGGAGCTCAGGAGAAATACTGGACACAGGAGGAGTGGCCGAAACGTGAAGTGAAGCTCTGGAAGTAGGGATGCAAAATATTGTGAATGAACCTGTAGTTAATTGAGACAGGATCATTTTCCCCCCACTTCACATCAAACTTGGCTTAATGAAGCAGTTTGTTCAGGCTTTGAATAGAGAAAGTGAATGCTTTCAATATATTATTTCTGCTTTTCCTGCCTTATCTTCCGAGAAGATAAAAGCAGGTATATTCGATGGACCTCAAATTTGAACCCCCATATGTGATGAAGAATTTGCCAGGAAGATAAGGAGGAGAAAGCAGCATGGCAGTCTTTCGTGGCAGTTACAAAGAACTTCCTTGGCAACAAAAAAGCAGAAAACTATGAACTTCCGGTTCAAAGATTGCTGTTGGCTTTCTGCGACATTGTATGTAACATGAGCGTTAAGAGTCACTTCCTGAACAGACACCTTGATAAGTTTCCCGAAAATCTTGGCGCTGTTAGTGATGAGCAGACTACTGCTGGAGCATCAAACGAGATTGTCCTCAACAAGTACACAAACGCAAGAGCTACAAACGCAAATTTTTGCCTGAATAGAATTTAAATAAGTTTTGCGCAAATTTTATGATTTAAATAAGTGTTTTAATATGTTCTATTTTGAAATTGTAGACAAATTCTGATGCAATCATATCTTTTAGTGTATTAGTGTATTTACTGCATTATATAAATTATTATATTTTCACAAAGATGATGCCCAAGAAGACATTCTACTTCATTATGTTAAACTAAATGTTGAAAATTTTACAATAAGATGAAAACCTAAAATCTTGAATTGCAAAAAAACTGTAGCTTACAGAGAAAAACTAATGTCAGATTTGAGATCAGCACACTCGAATTAGGTAAGAACAAGTGTTTTTGTGGATGCAACAAAAATTTTGTTCTCCAGTGTAAGTGGAACAAGGAATTGATGTTTCTCACTTTCTCTCTCTTCCTTTCTCTCTAGGATCGATAAAGAATAATAATAATAATAAAGAACGGATAAAGGAAATATAGTAAGCGGATAGCATTTCCTTTGACTTGAGACTTCAAAGGATATAATTCTGGGGACTCACAGTTGATGAGTGCTTTGGGGCAGAAGCAGGTAATTTACAAAGCAGAGGTCAGGCACACCATCCCTAGAGGATGACAACTCGGGGCAATCACTCTAGGCCCGTGGTCGGCAAACTCATTAGTCAACAGAGCCAAATATCAACAGTACAACGATTGAAATGTCTTTTGAGAGCCAAATTTTTTAAACTTAAACTATATATGTAGGTACATTGTTATTAACTTAATTAGGGTGCTCCTAAGCTGGCCTTTGAGCCACACTCAAGGGGCCAAAGAGCCGCATGTGGCTCGCGAGCCGCGGTTTGCCGACCACTGATCTAGGCCTTGACCTCAGAGAACATCCTTTAGAAGAAGGTGTGGCTCTGGTGGTCTTGTCAGGATTTATTGATGGGATATTAAGAACTAGCTACAAGAAGTTCTGGCTTAGCTGTTCAGTCAGCCAAGGAGAGCCGGTCCAGGCCTGCTTGCCCCGCCCTGCCCGGCCATGCCATGCTCCTGCCTGCACAGTGAAGGCCCGAGCTTTTGTGTATGGAAGTGAACTGTAAATACTCTGGAATTCTATTGTGGGTACTGAGCATGTAATTGCATGGTAATTACCATGAATTCACAAGATAATTCTAAGGTTATTTTTGTCTTCTAAACTTGTCTTATGCTGCCATAGTATATAAACTAGCAAACACAAGATCAGGTCCGAGTCAGCAATGGAGAGGTCTGCAGGCATTTGGTAGCAGAATCCAGCTCAGTGCTCTTTATCTTGGCTCTTAACGGTGCAGAAGAGCTCGGCGTCCAGTATTTCTGGACAGCAAGGAAGGATAGGCTGTCCTGAGGTTTCTTCTTTTTTACAGAAACAGACAGCAATTCTCCTTCTTCCTAGACCTCGGCTTGTAAGTCATAAAGAATCTGAAAGAAAAGCCAGGATATTTGGTATATGTCTCCAAGCTGCCTCTTATTTTCCATGACCATCACCGTCCTAATCCAGACTTTTTGGCCGGGGGAGCACGTTGCCTTTCTAAGTTGGAGGTGGGATGCCAGCAGAATTCTATAGTAGAGAGGTTACATGGAGTTAGACTGAGGTTCAAACCTGAATAGGCCACTTACTATATGTGTGATCTTGAATATGTCATTTAACTTATCTGATTTCTGATGATTAAATAAGCATCTAGCGGCTCTGGCTGTTGGCTCAGTGGTAGCACCTCTGCCCAGTGTATGGACATTCTGGGTTTGATTCCTGGTCAGGGCACACAGAAGTGACCATCTGTTTCTCCACCCTTTCTCCTCTCCTTTCTCATTACATCTCTCTCTTCCCCTCCCACAGCCATGGCAAGTTGGCCTTGGGCGCTGAGGATGGCTCCATGGCCTCGCCTCAGGCACTAAAATAGCTTGGTTACTGAGCAATGGAACAACAGCCCCAGATGGGTAGAGCATCGCCCTATAGGGGGCTTGCTGGGTGGATCTGGTCAGGGTGCATGTGGGAGTCTGTTTCTCTGTCTACCCACTTTTTACTTAAGAAAAATAAAAAAAGCATCTAGCCCAGATCCTAGAACCTGATAATTGGTGGCTACTATCTTTTTTGCTGGTTTTAAAAAGCATCTACAGGGCCTGGAGCATTTTGGACCTGCACTAAATGTAATTGCCCAGGCTGGTCCTTTCCCAGCTGGTCCCTGTGATTCTGAGCATTATTACCACCAGACTGACTGTTTCCTGAACCCAGGTTGATCAATGCTCTGAGCTCTTTAGTGTCTCCTCCTTGCCTTCAAGATGCAGTCCACATACCTGGCTTGGCAGGCAGACTCTCCCAAGCTTGCTCAGTGGACTGCTCCAACCACTTCTCACTCCCACTTCCTAGATACTCTGCCTCAGCCCTGCTGGTTCATTGCCGTCTCCTAACAGACCACGGGCTCTCTTTGGCTCCTGTTCTTCTGTCTGGGGGAGGTCGCCCTCTCCTCACCACTTAGTGACTGTCCGAGTCTTTGGGGAAAGACCGAGTTCTGTGTTAATAACTTGTTCACTGCCCCGACCAGTCCACAGTAGTTTTTCCCAAGAACTTTAGCAGCAGGTTGTGGGGTGGTTGCTCAAATGGCACTTACATGAGGGCTTGAGGTTTCTCCTGGGGTATGTGCTATTTTATATTTCTTCTCGACTCCTCAAGGACGGGGAGTTTGTCAAAGTCCTCGTATCCCTAATGCTTGGTGAAATTCCTAGTATATATTAAATGCTTAATAACTGTGCAATTATAATGCTAATAAAGATGAACTTCCATGCTGTGCCTACTTCTTAAGGACTTAACCAACTCTGTGGTTTCTAGAGGAAAGCTGTTATTCATCTAGAGTTGTCCTTTGCCCAGCCCGATAGCACAGGTGACAGTGTTGTTGTGAGGGCTACATGAGACACAGAGACCTTGGAACACTGCCTGACACAGAGTAAGCACTCAGAAAATGTTAGCTCTTATTATCATTTGTTAATTAAAATAATTTCACAAATAAGAGACATTACTTAAAACAAAAGCAGAGTAACCAACCAATAAATCTTTCCATTGAGTCAGAAGACTGGGCTCTGCCACTTAACTTTATAACCTTTGGCTACAGTTCACTTAACTTTTTTTTTTTTTTTTTTTTTTGGTGATAGAGTCAGAGAGAGACAGAGAGAGGGACGGATAGGGACAGACAGACAGAAAGGAAGAGAGATGAGAAGCATCAGTTCTTTGTTGTGGCTCCTTAGTTGTTCATTGATTGCTTTCTCACATGTACTTGATGGGGGGGGGGCTACAGCACCGTGTGACCCCTGGCTCAAGCCAATGACCTTGGGCTCAAGCTGGTGAGCCTTGTTCAAAGCAGATGAACCCACACTCAAGCTGGCGATGTTTGGGTTTCGAACCTGGGTCCTTCGCGTCCCAGTCTGACACACTCAATCCACTGCGCCACTGCCTGGTCAGGCTCACTTAACTCTTCATAGCCTCAGTTTCCTAATCTGTAGAATGGATATGATAACCTGTCTTCTTTATTTCTTGTGGTTATCATGGGTGTCAAATATCTTCACGTCTATTTAAAGTATAAAGCATTATACAAAGTATAAATCATCTTTAAAAGGTTGACTTGTGTACTCTACTCGCTTTGGAAGCTGTAAAATCTGCCAAGGACTTCACGATCTAAATGAATTTTATAGTATCAGATGTCTCTTCCATGTCCATCTGGCCCATTCAGTGCTCACTGAGCCTTGGCCTAGCACAGAGCAGATCAGAATCCAGTTGATGATGGAAACAATCTCATTTCACAGGTCGTTGAAGCCTCTTTTGGAAGAAGAGCTTTCTCTGTGGCCTCTTCAGAAACTTCTTCAGGGATGTGCTTATGCTCCACCCTGGGGTTGGATCGCTGACTCTCAGCTATTGCAGGGCACTTTGGACACTATGGTCAGATACACAGGCTACAAAGTCTGACAGACCTGAGCTTAAATCTTGACTTCCACCCTTGCTTGCCAAGTGACTGTCCACAAGTTGCTTAACATCTTTTAACCTCTGTCTTCTTATCTAAAAACAAGCATAGTACTGGCACATGTCTAATATATTGGGTTGTAGAAAGATTCATATGAAGCACTTGAAGCACCAGGTTTGGAGTGAAGGCTTGATACATTTTGGATGTTATTATCATATTATTATATAAGGTCTACTGGAAAGTTCTGTCCGTTTTTGGAATAAAACAAAATACAAATTTTTCTTACCATCAATAACCTTATTAAATAATATAATTGCCATTATTATTAATGATTTCTTGCCCGCATGAGGGCAATTTGTATATCCCATTTTTGAAAAATGTTTTATCTTGATGCAAAAAATTGAACCAGTGCTTGTTTGATATCTTCTTCATTTTTGAATTTTTTGCCCTTCAAAAAATTTTGTAAGGACAAAAATAAGTGATAGTCAGAGGGTGCTAAGTCCGGGGAATACGGTGGATGCAACAGACATGCTTCTGTAGCATTTCTTCCTTGTTGAAATTCGTAAAAATTACAGTGGTGTAAATGAACTTTATCAGTAGCCATGGGTACACTATCGCTTCACACATAAGACTAACGTGAATCAACTTTGTTTTAGTTAATTTGCTACGTCAGTATGTATACATTAAGTGATAAAAATAGAGTGGCACACATGCGCCAAATAAACATGTGCTTACGTGTCAAAACTTGTTGTGGTAGAAACGGACAGAACTTTCCGGTAGACCTTATATATGTTATGGTTATCTGCTGACTCATCTGTGTCCTTTAATAAAGCTGGAGCTCTTTGCTCCACAGCTTTCTGGCCTCTGGGCTTAGTAGCACAATGTAGGTATTGAGTAAACACCTGCTGAATTTACTTCTGGTTGATTCTTGCTGGAAGTATTAACTGAAAGCTAAGGGAATGGCTGATGAGGTGACCTGTCACAACCTTACTACTCCTCTCGAAAAGGGTCTGCAAGAAAAAGACCTTTTAATGGAAGTCTGGGGTATGGAGGGACAGGCCCTTCCATGTTTCCTTACAGGACATGTTTCCCCCAGCACCCACTGTACACAGGCTGCCTGGGCCAGGCCTGGTACAGAGCCCCATTGTACAGGTCCCATAAAATCAAATCCCTCAAGAGAACTTAGGGGGTCGTTTAGCCCCCTCATTTTACAAGCGAGGAAACTGAGGTAGACCCAGGATCGGAATTCGTGACCCCTGACTTCTGACCAGTGCTCTTCACTCCCAATTCCCACTGGCCACGTTTGGAATGTGTGGGGAATTTCAGAGGTTAGTCTTTTCTGGTAAAACAAGGGGAAGAATAGAAGATAAAATATTATCGGAAGAAATCTAGTTTTATTATACTACTTTTCTAAATCACAATCTAACAAGAATGCTTCGAGCCAAATAAAGGAAGCTGGAAATACTCCTTTTCACTGGAGAATATAATTTTGCTTCAGCCACAATTTAAATTGATTTAGTTCTGAGCACCGGCACTTGAAGTGTGGAGCTTATTCTATTTTCGCCATGATACTTGTTTTGACAGTGATGCATTTCAGTTGACATAGTCGAAATCCTTATGTAATAAATCTCTGCCTGAAAATTAATCATGTTTATAATATTCTGAGAATTAATAACACCCATTGCTCAAATCATTAACTTAAAAAAAAAAAGGAGCTTCCAAAATCTGTTCTCGGCAGTAAGGGACCGCAAATAAATGAATGTTTGATAAAATAATCCAAGTAGCAGTTTAACAAGCGTAAACTCGGATGTGGTTGCAATAACACAGAACTATTGTTTAAGGGTTGGCAGAGGCTGGTGAGGTTCTCATTTCAGTTACGAAGGAGGCATCCACATGCATAATGAACTGCTCTCTGAATTATTAATGTGCTGCTTATTTAGCCTCATCTGTCGGGAAGATAATGTATCCTAACTCTAATGAGTGATTGGTTTTGCACATAATTACAGTAGCAGCAGTGGTAGGGGAAATGTGTTCCTTCAAAGAAGGAGTTCTAAAAATAAAGTCATCATATAAACTTCGTTGTTGTTGCATTCTATCAAAATCAAACCCAAAGCATCTGAGAATTCATAATAAATTACAGGAGACAGAATCATTATTAACATAATAATTTAACACAAAAGGTTTTACTTAATCATTCATTACAGATCATGTGCTGTTAAAAATGCTTATAAATGACCTGGGTTGTTTTAAGATGTTTGCAAGGATGGTCCCTTTTGGCCACTCACCAACCGGGGTGCTGAAGGGGGTCACAGAGAGGAGGTGTAAAAACAGGTAGAAAAGGGTAATGATTTATGTCCATTCTAAAGGAACGTTAATTAAAAGTTTAAAAGTTGTTAGGTGCCTCCTTTTCATTTCTAAAACGTAAGCCTCTGGGACTCATCCGATCTGGTTTCTGCGTTCAGTTGGTTATTTGTGGAGGACACTGGATCACAAACATGTGCACCTGGTCTAAATGGTTTCTTAATGACAGTTCTTTGCCTCCTGTTTCTGACATGGGCTAACTGCTCTTCAGAGTCCAGAGAAGTTTTTGCTTCCCTCCCACACTGCATATTACCTAAAGGAACAGGCCCAGACGAAACACTTTATAGGCGTTAGTTAGTTCTGGATGCGCCCTCATAATGGTTTCATCGGTGTGGTTCCTTTTTCTTCAGTCTTCAAAGGGAGCTGTCAACTGACTGGTCGTAAACCTAACGGCATCACAGTCTGTTCACACTTGTTCAAGAAGCTTCACTTTGGTTGCAAATTATATTGTGTGTGTGCAAGTGTGCATGCTTCTTTTAAAAATTGCTTATCACATATGTATCCTATATATGTGCATGGGAGCACGTGTGTACACACACATGCTCAGTGGCACCAGGGAGAGACCATTCATTCATCTCCCTAAAACCAAAAGCACTTTCCATTTACCCCTACATCAGAAAACCTTCATAGCTTTTCTTCAGTGATTGTAGAGACATTTGATTTATTGAAGATCAAATGCTTCCCTCTTGAGTACATGCAATTCCTAAAAGTGTTTAAGAGTCTTGATCACAGGAGAATTCCCGTATGTTGCCTGTAGCTAGGATTGAAACCTATAGGCAAGATGGGGAAAATTAGAGAGTGCTTCTAATTCTAAGTACAACTTCTGCTTATAGCCTTCTGAAGCAACATACTTAAATGCAGCAAACTGTCTCTGTAAGCGTCCTGTTGAATACTAACTCAGCTTCCAACTTCACTTTAGAAATGTCATGGAGGTAGGTTCGCTAAGTCAGAAGGACTCTCATTTTACTGTTTTCCCTCCCTCTAGTATTGAACTTAGGGTCTCGTAGGTCCTTTTGGTGAGGATGAAGTCTGTAGGTAGGGCTGGACCTCAGAGATTCTCAGCTGGTCCTGGGACTTCATTAAAACGGGTCTGTTTCTTCTCCCCAGTTCAACTTTACTTTTCTTCTTAATAAGCAAAAGACCAAGGGGATTCCGTGAGCTTGGGAACTTCACAGGGCAAGTGGACTGAGGAGGAGAAAAAGCTACTGCCTAAGTCCCCTAGGACAGTGGTCCCCAACCCCCGGGCCACGGACCGGTACTGGTCCATGGGCCATTTGGTACCAGTCCGCAGAGAAAGAATAAATAACTTACATTATTTCTGTTTTATTTATATTTAAGTCTGAATGATGTTTTATTTTTAAAAAATGACCAGATTCCCTCTGTTACATCCGTCTAAGACTCACTCTTGATGCTTGTCTCGGTCACGTGATACATTTATCCATCCCACCCTAAAGGCCGGTCCGTGAAAATATTTTCTGACATTAAACCGGTCCGTGGCCCCAAAAAAGTTGGGGACCAGTGCCCTAGGACATTTGGCACCCTCTCCAGGCTACCCATCCAAATGTAGCCTGAGTTCCTGCCAAGGAAGACGACATCCCCACCACCCGGAGAGACTGTCAGATAAGGGCTCTTTGAAGCCAGAGGTATCTCCTGGACCCAAAAAGACTCAGCAGAGGGGCAGGAAAACGATTCTGAAATGGTATCTCCAGGGCACCAGTATGGGGTCCTAGTAACCACTGGAATTCCTCTTTTATCTGTTTGTTCTCTTTGGATCTCCAGTAGAGCTTTATTAAAAAAAAAAAAAAGGGTATGAAACCCACTGCTGCAGAGACAGAAGAAACCCTCTGGCAGCTGTCAGAGTGTCTGTGGCCAGAGAGCCCCATCCAACCTACACCAAGGGCCACCTGGGCCTCTTGACGTTTGTTCCCTTTCTCCATGGCTGACCTAGCCCAGTGTCCCCAGGGAGATTTATCCTTTTCTGCCCAGGGTTCTGAGGTTGGTAACAGCCCATTCCAGGACTGTCGGCCTCAGCAATGGGTTAGCAACAAGAGGGGCCGGCGCGGCGGCGGGGAGAGGCTGATCATGAGAGGCCTCACTCACCCAGCTGGGAGGTTGGGGCTTTCCTGAAGACAACAGGAGTCATTTCAAAATCACAGGTAGGGGAGCACAACCTGCTCAGGTGTGCTTTCGCCTTGGCCACCTTGCCTGTGTTTGTTGAGGCTGAAGGAGAAACAGGAGGCGGGGAACCTTAGTGAGGAGGCGTTACAGCCCTCGTGGGAGACGGTGCAAGCGGAAACGAAGGCCGTCTGTGCATGGAGGGAGAGGAGGGGTTGGAGCAGCGAGGTGAGCAGTTCTGAAGCTAGCACCTACTCGGGGCTCTGACCAGGTGTAGGGATGGGGGTGGGGGCGGGGTACGATCTGCCTCTGACCTGACCCAGCAGGAGGAAGTATGGGGAAGGGAGATGACAAATGGGGGTTTAAATAGACCTTGAGGACTTTATAGAGAAATTCTGTAGGTTGGGGCTAGGAAAATACAGGTTTCGTTAAAAGATGCTGGTAATTGATGCAGCAGGTATAGATGAGTGTGCCCAGGGAAGTGAGCTGAGAATGGAGGGAAACACCAAACAGATGTAACCCTGGGAAACTCCACGTGCTCCCCCTTCCACCCAGATCTTCCTTTTCCTCTTCCTACAACGCCCTCTCTCCTGTCCTTTGACCGATGCACTCATATTCCAGAAACCCATTTCCCAGAGGTTAAGTGACTTGCCTGAGGTTCGTTCCTGTCTCTAGACTCAGAGCCTGGCACATTGCTGGCACTAAGTGGCAGCTGAGCATTGCTGAGCACCTGGGGGGAACTGGGAAGCTCCAGTTGCTTACCGGCACTGACAGAGCATTAATGCGGCTCGATTTCTTCTGTTTCTTGGCACAAAAGCAGGGCACTGTAAGGGTGCTTAAACTGCAATCCAGACGGCCGTCGGTCAGGTATAAGGTGAGCTGAGTCAGGGCCAGCTGGTCACTATATGTGAGGTCGAGACCTGTTGCCCATACCTGATTAAAATAGGAGTGTAGGTCAGATTAGACCCTGGGGGGTGGAGGCAGAAGGCACACCCACTCAGACCAGCCCAAACCACACCAGCCCCAGCAGAACCTGTGAACATGTGACTTCACGGAGTGGGTGTTTTTGCTTGTTTCTACTTCCTTCAGCTGAGGGCTAGGGCCTCCAGACTGATTGTAATCAGAAGATTCAAGGTTCTAGTGGGAAGTGACACAAGTGAAAACACCTGGCCAAGATAATCTGATGGAGGCTCCCTGTTCCTAAATGCTCCCGTGCACTTAGATTTTTCTGCTTGTGCTTTGCCATTTCTAAGATGGTCAGTGCAGTGCTTACTACAATAAGGAATGAGATTGGACAGAAGCTTCAGAGGGTGGGGAAATACAGGAGAGCAAGCAGAGGAGGGAGGAGAGGGAGCAAATATGAGAAAAGGGCAGTTTGCCCTGATTTCAGAAAAAGCAGTGCTGGCCTCTCGGGGGATTTTAATATGATACTGAGGAAAACGTGAGGTTGGCATATAGGCCAGCCTCAAGTGGTCATAGCTCTACCACTATTTTACTGTGAGGATGCAGGAAAGTCAGTCACTTCGTCAGCCCTACGATGTCACAGTATCCTAAACTGGGAAACAGTGATAACACCCACACAAGCTGAATCACACGGTTATTAGAAGAATACTATGATGCAATAAAAATGTAAGTGCTTTGAAAATAGACATACGTCAACTATACATTACTGTAAGCTATTACTAGTGATGTCCATGAATTCCTTCAACAGATATTTACTGAGCATCTACTATGTGCTACACCAGAGATGGCAAAAGCAGGTCGTGTGCTACCTCTCCCCTCTCCTGTGGCGGACCACCCTGCTTGCCACTGTTACCCTCCAGCTCACACTGGATGCAGAAGCACCCTAGAATCCTCCTCAGTTCAGTGCTTAAGGTGTATTACTGTACTAGTCACCGAGTGTCAAGGTTAAATTGGCACAAGTTCTGTGATCAAGAAGGGAACACAGAGACCTATGTATTAATTAATCATGACACAATGAAATACATGGCATAATAAAGGGATGGAACGAAGTACTACCGAAGCAGAAAGCAAGGACAGACAGAGCTTGTCTAGCGAAGTCAGGACTGCATCACGGAGGAAGTGACATTAGAGCTTTGAAAAGCCACACCGGTGTGACTGGAATCAAGTACCTACAATGTGCCAGGTGCTTCAGAAACACCCCAAATCTTGATAATAACCTAAAAAAATAACATCCCCATGTCACTGATGAAGAAACAGAGGTTCAAGTCCACTCAGCTAGGAAGCGGCGGTGCTAGGATTTGAACCCAGTTCTGCCTGGCTTCCGGTCTACCCTCTTCCCATTCCCTCCTGAAGGAGACAGCGCTGATCTTGGCCCAAACCAATCTTTACCCAATTTCCCAGTCAAATTAAAAGCTAAAGTTGTAGAGGATCAAAACATGCTCTTGTTTAATATAATCCATGCCATGGAAATGTCTTGTGGAGAAAACATGAAGTATTGTATTTCTGGAGTATGCTGTAATTAGGAGTAATGTATTTTCACTGTAGGAAGTTGGAAACTAACACATTTTCATGAAGACTTGATCAAACATTTCTTTCCTCTTAGAAGGCCTGCATGTGCCCCATACACCAACTCGGTATGTTAAAATACATAATACATCTGCCCTAGAGTGGACTCCTCCCAAACAAATGGAGCAGTGAGTGACTTGAGTAAGCATTGAATGTAAATGGCATCATTATAAGGATATTAAGAGGTCAAGCTGTCAAGGCCCCTTGCTAAACTGAAGCTAATTTCAGGAGTCATGTTTGCACAGTAATGCCCTTTCATAATAGCAAATAAATCACATTTGCAACAGTTGTTAAAAACTAACTGCCAAGTATCTGCTGCAGTTGTAAATATCCTATTTGTCAACGGTAGATATTTCCTGCTGGCTGGCATAAAATGCAAATCGGATGGGGACAGCTACTTTTCCTTAATCTGAGAGAGTGAACTTGCTATTCTCGCGGGTCGGGCCATTTTTCAGAGCCTCGGTCTTGGTGTTTCAGTGTCTGTGATCAAAGAGAGATGACTATAACAGCACGATTCACATTTCTGTTAATTATATTGATGCTTTGGTGAGAAGGATTTTAATGAGAAGGCTCCGTGTGAGGAGAAAGGGAGAACCAAGGAGTTGGAGGACCCGCCTCTGGCCCTCACAGAGTGTAAACTGGAACGACTTATTGAAGCTCCCTCCCTCTCAGTATCCTTAAGTGTAAAAGGAACAAGTGGTAACACCTATGGGATTTTAAAAACAAAAGATAAGAAATGCACATAAAATTGCCTACTTCATGATAAAATTCGATACAAATGTTGTTTACAATTACTGAACATTTCCTTTAGGTGGAGGAGGATCTTAGGAGACACGGTTTCAGTTGCCTGTGTAGCTGTTAGTTTGCCCCATTTAATAACTGTTTCCCCATTCATAATCATAATCATTTCACAACAACTCAATCTAATAGGTAGTTTGTTAGGTTTGGGCAAGATTGGTATTACTCTGTTTCCATTTGATAACTGAACGTTACTGAGGGGGGGGGAAAAGTGGCTTCAGGGTTTGCCTAAGATTATAGAGCACTGGCCAGAACTCTGATCTTTCAGAGCCAAGTAGTCTTGCCTCCCCAGGCTGCCCCATCCCTTTAGTTCACAAAAGAAATAGAGCACATTTCTTTAAGCCCTTTCCTCAACAGCAGGCTTGCCTGAATTGCTCAGATAATTGTTCTGTTCTCCATCTGGTTTTTCCATTGCAGACACTGCCTGAGGCATGCTTGTTTTGTGTGCAGGGGTTCCCATCTCCCCCTCTAGACTGCCAGCTCCTTTCGGGAAGCTACCAAGTCTTTGTCTTCCCACGGCACCCTATGTCTGGGGCAGGGCTGGGCTCGCACCTCACTGTGAACTCCTGGGCAACCTCTCAGAAGCAGGACGGGTCTCCTGAAGCTGGTTTCAGATTCGAATGCAGCAGATACTCATTAAATGTCTCCTCTGTGCCAGCACCAAGCTTTCACATGTATCTCACTAATCTTATTCTTGATTTCAGATTTCAACGTTAGCTTTAGAACCTAACCTCCTGCAGCACTGGACACGCCCATCACAGTTTGGGTGAGTGATGAGTGCAGCCTGCACAAAGGCACCGCGAGTGGGGATGAGGAGAAGTGGATGGATTTTAGAAGGTTTAGGAGGTAGCTGTGATCAGGTTTGCAGGACTTGAAATGACTAGATTGACAGGTTAATTGATTAGATGTGAGGGTGAGGAGAAAACCTCCCTGAAGGTTAAGGCTGGAAAGACCCTTAAAAATCATCTAATATAATCAGTTCCTTTTCTAAATGGAGCAACTGTGGTGTGAGAAGTGAAGTGACTGGCCTGAGGTTGCAGAGCCAGGCATCAAAGGTGTGGGATGAGAAACCAAGGTGTTTCAGCTCCCAGTCATAAGTCACATGCTGATAGCTCCTTGACTGATTGATGATATTCAAAAATCATTTTGTTAAAAAAAAAAAAGCTAGACTACCAGAGAGATTGACATCAAGGCCTTAAGAAGCACAAGCAACATAAAAATACTCATCTCAGCATTACTTGTAATATTGATAAATTGCAGCTGTCCAATATTTGGACATTGGTTAAGAAGATTTTTTTTTCTTCATTTTTCCGAAGCTGGAAACGGGGAGGCAGTCAGACAGACTCCCGCATGTGCCCGACCGGGATCCACCCAGCATGCCCACCAGGGGGCGATGCTTTGCCCATCTGGGGCGTCGCTCTGGTGCGTCCAGAGCCATTCTAGCGCCTGAGGCAGAGGCCACAGAGCCATCCCCAGCGTCCGGTCCATCTTTGCTCCAATGGAGCCTGGCTGCAGGAGGGGAAGAGAGAGAGAGGAAGGAGAGGGGAAGGGGTGGAGAAGCAAATGGGCGCCTCTCCTGTGTGCCCTGGCCGGGAATCGAACCCGGGACTCCTGCATGCCAGGTCGACGCTCTACCGCTGAGCCAACCGGCCAGGGCCGGTTAAGAAGATTTTGACACAGTCAAGTGATAGGATAGTCTGTGATATTATCACTAAAGATAATGATTGTGAATAACCTTTGATGATGTAGGAAGATATCACAAAACAGCAAGAGAAGGATATAAAGTTGTATGGACACTATGACTTCAACTTTGCAAAAATAATATGCATAAGGAAGAGTAGATGAGCATATAACAAAATGTTAAAAGCCTATTGCTAATATTAGCAGAATTATGTTATAGTGAAATTATATACTTTTAAGCATATTCTAAATTGACACTATTTAATATGGTAGCCACTAGCCACTTATGGCTACTGAGCACTTGAAATGTGGCTGGTTCAAATTGAAGTGTGCTATAAATATAAAATACGCACCAGATTTTGAAGACTAGGGAGGTAAAAAGAATGTGAAATATTCATAAATACTATTTAATACTAAGTTACATGTCCAATGATAATATTTTGGTTATATTTGATTAAATAATAAATATTAACATTATGTTCATCTATTTATAAATGAGGCTACAGAAAATAAAAATGACACATGTGGGCCCTGGCCGGTTGGCTCAGCGGTGGAGCATCGGCCTGGCGTGCGGGGGACCCGGGTTTGATTCCCGGTCAGGGCACATAGGAGAGGTGCCCATTTGCTTCTCCATCCCCCCCCCCCCTTCCTCTCTGTCTCTCTCTTCCCCTCCCGCAGCGGAGGCTCCATTGGAGCAAAGATGGCCCGGGCGCTGGGGATGGCTCCTTGGCCTCTGCCCCAGGTGCTGGAGTAGCTCTGGTCGGGCAGAGCGATGCCCCGGAGGGGCAGAGCATCACCCCCTGGTGGGCAGAGCTTCGCCCCTGGTGGGCGTGCCGGGTGGATCCCGGTCAGGCGCATGCAGGAGTCTGACTGTCTCCCCGTTTCCGGTTTCAGAAAAATACAAAAAAAAAAAAAAAAAAAAAAATGACACATGTGGCTTACATCTGTGGCTTACATTCTATTTCTATTGGATTGGTTGCAAAAAGTCCATTGCAACTTCAGCAAGGGCAGAGCCAGTGGGGGTGAGGGTGGGGGTGGGGAGAAGTGCTGCCTATGCTCAGATGCTCAGTGCTCCACGGCCCTCATTGGCTCTGCCCTGGACGCATTGTTCACTGCAGCTGCTTTGGGAGACCTGGGACAGCGGCAGAACACAAGGCAGAAGGCAAAACCAAGAAGTTACAGCAAACTTATCGCTTTTATTCAATACATAAGCTTGTGAAACCAGAAGACAGGGTCTGGCAGAGGCAAACTTGCCCAGAATTGTTCTGTTCCCAAGCTCTGGGCCCTGTTTGGACCACAAGCTATAGGATGAAAAGCTAAGAGCATGCTTCTGTGTGGGGAGGTGTGACAGAGAGGCCCGGTATTGAGCCCTTTTTGCCTTAGGTGTTTTAGGCAGATGGAGGCCGCCTGCTCACCCCTGCTGCTCCTGCCACTTTCCTGTGACAGGCAGGATGGATGGGTGGCAAAGTGTGCAGATGTGGGCAGATGTGCTCAGACCCCATATTCTGTGACTGTCTCCAAGTGCAAATAAAGTTCTGTAGCAAGAGTTAGATCTTCTACCTGACCTGTGGTGGCGCAGTGGATAAAGCGTCAACCTGGGAACACTGAGGTCGCCGATTCAAAACCCTGCACTTGTCTGGTCAAGGCACATATGGGAGTTGATGCTTCCTGCTCCCCCCCACCCCTCTCTCTCTCCTCTCTCTAAAAAAAAAAAGAAAAAAAAAGAGTTTGGTCTTCTCAACCTTCTCTTACGGGCACCAGGGCAGGTATGGGACTAAGAGACTCATTTATAGATCAAGTGACATTTGTTGAAGACTCAAAGAATTTCAGAGCTTTAAGAATCTGTAGATATTTTGCAAACCCATCCCCAGGTTTCCTCTTCTCCACCTCCTCTCCCCCACACCTCCTTCTCTGAGTAAGAACAAGAACCTGGGCTTCCAGAAGGATGAGTGACCTGCTAAAGGCCCCAGCACTTAGTCCCAGGTCTGAGACAAATGGTTGTGATCCTCAGCAAGTCACCTTTTTGGATCATACTTTCCTCGACTAATCACGGGGATACGAGTCCTGGTGGGCCTCTCTGCCTGCAGTTGCACCTATGAGGCTAACTGGGCACTGTGAATCTTTCTCCCTCGTGGAGAATTTTTGAAGATACTGATCCTCAAACAAAGGCAGCTGAGAGAGGTGGCACTGAGACTATGCCATCCATCCACAGAGATGGGACCAAGTACAGAGGGCATGGCAGTGCCCTCTCCTCAGCCACCTGGCCTGGCCCAGGGCAGTGTGTGCCACTCTCCTGCCCACGCTCATGTCTTTATTCACAGTCCCCATCAGACAGGAAATTCTCCATTGGACCACTTGCTTCTTTCTAGAGCAAGACCAAGCCCTCAGTCAGTGCCGTGTTATGCCTAAGCTGCAGAGGCCATGCCACCTGCCCAGCTCCTCTGCTTGCTGAGAAATACAGCCCTGAGTAGGCCAAGGCTCCCTCTGTCCTTACTGTTTTGGCTGCAAACAAAGCCAAGGGATTATTTTCTACTTACAACTGTGAAGCCGGGAATCAATTGTGAGGTATTGAGCTGAGAACTGACACGACCTAACTTATGTTTTTAAAGGGTTGCTTTGTTGGTGGTGAGGAGGAGAAGAGACCATGAGGGTCAAGGATAGAAACAGGGAGGCCAGTCAGTTAGGAGGCTATTGCAGTGATCTGGGTGAGGGACGATGGTGGCTGGGCCAACACGGTAACAGTAGAGAGCAAAGAGGTGGTAGATGCAAGCGGCTTCGCTGGAATGGGAAGAGCACGGGACCAGAGTTACAGGCCTTCCATGGGACCAGAGTTACAGGCCTTCCACGGGACCAGAGTTACAGGCCTTCCACGGGACCAGAGTTACAGGCCTTCCACGGGACCAGAGTTACAGGCCTTCCGTGGGACCAGAGTTACAGGCCTTCCACGGGACCAGAGTTACAGGCCTTCCACGGGACCAGAGTTACAGGCTTTCCGTGGGACCAGAGTTACAGGCCTTCCGTGGGACCAGAGTTACAGGCCTTCCGTGGGACCAGAGTTACAGGCCTTCCGTGGGACCAGAGTTACAGGCCTTCCACGGGACCAGAGTTACAGGCCTTCCGTGGGACCAGAGTTACAGGCCTTCCGTGGGAGAGATGGCCTTGCCCTTCACGGTCTGCATGCTCTCATCTTCCTTCCCTCTGGCCTCAGCTTCCCTGTCTATTAACATAGACATATCTGTGAAGGCCTTTATTCCTGAGGGCTTGTGAGGATCCATGACTATGTGAGACTAGTATTATGGGGTCTGTCAGGCACAAATCTCTTTGGACCCAGACTTCTTTCCTGTGTGACTGTCAGGATCACAGTCTGGGGCAGGCGTAAGAACTCCCTTGCTTGGCTCTTGACTTTAGTGTTCTTGCCTGCTTTTCTAAGGCTAGGAGCACATTTACTTCCTCTCAGATGCTGTTTAAAAACAGGCTCAGAATCCTGGCTTTCATACTGAGAACATATTTTCTTAGTGACATCCCTTCTCATTTTGGTCTCTGAATCACCGGGCAACATCAAGCTCTCTTTGTGGTAAATAACACACCTGATAACTTCATGTTAAAGAAGGAGGTACAGTGCACTGTAATAATTTTCAGTTAATAAAATGTTAATGTGATTATGATATTTGTTAAGAATTGTTTGAATTACATAAAAAAGTCTATAGGCAGAGAGGATTGCAACCTCTTCGCATGTTGCCACCTAGTGGCAGTTGCTGGGATGGCCCAGACTCTTGGAGAGGCGAAGCACTGCCGCTATGTGGGACAGTCATCCTGGACATCCTGGGCCCTGATCAACAGTTGTGGCTCTCAGATTTCATCTTAGAGGCCTTCCTCGCTGTCTCTATTAATCCACCTTATCTTTCTGGGCACGATTTAAATCACCACTGCACGAGGCTATCTCTGAGCAACTAGAGAGCAACCATTCCCTGCACCATCCACCCTGGACACTGCCTTTTATTGGGCCTCTGCAGTCCTGGGGCCAGAGGCAGGAAAAAAAAAAAATCTGGGCGCTGCTACCGAACACTCAAAGCCCAGTAGTCCACCATGCTTAACCCCTTCACCATGCTTAACCCCTCCACCATGCTTAACCCCTCCACCATGCTTAACCCCTCCACCATGCTTAACCCCTCCACCATGCTTAACCCCTCCACCATGCTTAACCCCTCCACCATGCTTAACCCCTCCACGATTTTCAAAGGCCTTCAAAATGTTTGGATTCTGGAGAAAAAGAAAAAGTGACTGGCTCCCAAATAAGAAAACTACAGAGAACAATAAACATTAAAAAAAAATCAACCAAATTGGCATGTCAATTAAATGCAACATAATTCTTACTCAGTTATGTTTATTCCGTGAGAGTGCATTTAATACGTTTGACATGATATAGGGTAATGGAATCTCTAACACTAAAAACCCTCCAGGCTCAGTCCTGCAGACCGACAGTGACCTCCCTCTCTTCCACATCCTCATTGATGGCTGACGACTCTGGGAGGTGAACTGATTTGCTCACATCCCTCAGTTAGGGGAAGAGCTGGGATAAAAGCCTGAGTTTTCTGACTGCTGGTCCAGTGCTTTCCATGACACCAAGTTACCAGCATTACTAGCCTGGTTTTTTGTTGCGGTGGTTCCAGAAACTTCTCTGTGACTTTGGAAATATTTTCAGGATTTGCAGGCACTACACTAAAAATTAATGGAAACTATTGAAATTAAACCTGCATCATCAACAGCTACATTTGTGTTTTTCATATTTGTAAAAAAAAAAAATCACAAATCTTATCATATACTCTTGCCTTCTCTGCTCCCTTTTCCAAGTTTCTTCTACTTCCTCTATAAATTTATCATGTTCCCTCTATTACTTTGAAGACGGGTGGCCTAACTGATATTATTTGGATTCATAACAAACAGAATTACTCATTTCTTTTTTTTTTTTAAGTATTTTCTTATTTTTTATTGTGAATTTCTGGAAGAGCAGTCTTTGGGGTTTTTTTTAGGTGAGAGTAGGGGAGATAGTGAGACAGACTCCCACATGCACCATGACTGGGATCTACCCAGCAACCCCATCTGGGGATGATGCTCAAGTACCAAGCTATTTTTAGTGCCTAAGACTGATGCGATCCAGTGGAGCCATCCTTAGTGCCTGGTGCCACACTTGAATCATTCGAGCCACTGGTTGCCGGAGCGGAAGAGGAAGAGAAGAGGGAGGGGGGGGGGAGAAGCAGATGGTCGCTTCTCCTATGTGCCCTGGCTAGGAATTTAACCTGGGATGTCCATATGCTGTTCTATCCACTGATCCACCAGCCAGGGCTGGGAAGACCATTTTCTTAGAGTTTAAGCACTAAACTATACTAAATGTGAAAACCCAATTGTTATAACCAGGTTTCTAGGTTTCTAGGTATATATAGGTTTCTAGGACTAGTAATTGTATATGCTTCCTCCATGGCAATTCAATATAATAATCCCATGCTGAAGATAGAAATTCTCCTTCCTTAATTTTCATGCGGTAAATGTCAGGGCTGGTAAATGCTTTGCTAAGTTGAGAAGTATTTCTTTAAAGTTACTTCAGATAATCTCTAAAATTCTTGCATGAAAGCAGAAAGCTCTTGTTCTATAGCTCTTAGTGGGGAGGATTCCTGTGCGCAGATCCTGTGGATGGGAGGACAGTGTGCAAAGTGAGATGAGGGTGAACGCACTGCACTGGTTCTGTCAGTGCAATGAGTTGGCACAGAGTTCACCTTCCCTCCCAGTTTCCTTAATGGCTCCAGCAAATCAGTTTGTTTGCTTGTTTGTTTGTTTGTTTGTTTTTAAGCAAAGAACTACCTCAGATGCAGAGTATGTACAAAAGAAACACGGAATGTCAGAGCTATGGCCTTGGAGCTGGCCTATGCTAGCCCCCTCACACTCCAGGCACGAGGCTCAAGAGAGAAAGAGATCTGGTTGGGAGCTGAGTTCAGATCAGAGCTCAGAGCTCACGATTTCAAGTCCAAGGCAAGTTTGTTTACATTTGGAAATTCCTGAAGAGGAGAATGAGACGGAAACAGGGACTTCTCTTATTCACCTCTGTATGCTGCACAGCGCCTAGCACAGCCCTCCAGCCTGACGGAAGTATCACTTCAAACCCACAAGGATGGATTAAGTAAAAAAGCAAGTGAGGACAAAGACATGAAGAAATTGGAACCCTCACACATTGCTAGTAAGATTGTAAAAAGGCACAACCACTTAAAAAAACAGTTCGGCAGTTCCTCAGAAAGTTAAACTCTCAACTACCCTATGACCCATCAATTTTACTCCTACGTATATAACCAGGAAAAATGAAAACTTGTACGCACAAAAACTTGTACATGAATGTTCATAACATTATAATAGTAAAATATGTCCACCAACTGATCAGATAAATAAAATGTGATATATATCCACACAGTCGAATATTACTCAACCATTTAAAAGAATGAAGCCTCGATTCATACTACAATATGATGAACCTTGAAAACATCATGTTAGGTGAAAGAAGCCGGTCACAAAGACCACATACTGGATGATGCCATTTATATGAAATGTCCAGAGTAGAGAAATCCATAGAGACAAAAAAATGGTTTCTACTGGCTGGGGGGAACAGGGCATGGGGAATGATTTCCAGTAGGTTCAGGGATTGTTTTGTACATAAGGGAAAGGGTCTAAAATTAGATACTGGTGATGGCTATATAATTTTGTGGATATACTAAAAACCACTGCAGTGCATGTTTTTATAGGGTGAATTCTTTGGCATGTAATAGCCCAATAAAAATGTTACACACCTACATACCCACACACCCACACACACCAGTTTCCAGAAGACCCATTTTTGGAAGGATACCTACACAATTTACATGGCCACTTGTTTGTCCTACTTGACTGTGTAAATCAGGGGTAGTCAACCTTTTTATACCTACCGCCCATTTTTGTATCTCTGTTAGTAGTAAAATTTTCTAACCACCCACCGGTTCCACAGTAATGTGATTTATAAAGTAGGGAAGTAACTTTACTTTATAAAATTTATAAAGCAGAGTTACAGCAAGTTAAAGCATATAATAATAATTACTGACCAAGTACTTTATGTCAGATTTTTGCTAAGTTTGGCAGAATAAATCTTTATAAAACAACTTACTATAGTTAAATCTCTTTTTATTTATACTTTGGTTGCTCCGCTACCGCCCACCATGAAAGCTGGAATGCCCACTAGTGGGCGGTAGGGACCAGGTTGACCACCACTGGTGTAAATAATGACTGAGAGAGTCTGTGATAACCACCTTTCAAACTGCCCTCTGAATTTATTCTAGGTATTCTCCGTATGTGGGTAAAAATATCTGCTACCTACATGAAAGCAAACCAGTGCCCAACAAGAGTTAATACCTGGGGTCCAATAAGTTGTCATGGGCTGGAAGGGATAATATATTAGCATCTGTCATAAAGAGTCAGTTAGCTTTTTCCCATCTTGCAAGATGGCAGGTGAAAAAACGGAGAAGCCGGATACTAAGAAGAAACCTGAAGCCAAGAAGGCTGGTGCTGCTGGTAAAGTTAAGAAGGATAACCTCGGCCCTGGCCGATTGGCTCAGCGGTAGAGCATCGGCCTGGCGTGCGGGGCACCCGGGTTCGATTCGCGGCCAGGGCACATAGGAGAAGCGCCCATTTGCTTCTCCATCCCGCCCCCCTTCCTCTCTGTCTCTCTCTTCCCCTCCCGCAGCCAAGGCTCCATTGGAGCAAAGATAGCCCAGGCGCTGGGGATGGCTCCTTGGCCTCTGCCCCAGGTGCTAGAGTGGCTCTGGTCGCAGCAGAGCGACGCCCCGGAGGGGCAGAGCATTGCCCCCTGGTGGGCAGAGCTTCGCCCCGTGGTGGGCGTGCCGGGTGGATCCCGGTCGAGTGCATGTGGGAGTCTGTCTGACTGTGTCTCCCCGTTTCCAGCTTCAGGAAAAAAAGAAAAAAGAAAAAAAAAGAAGGGTAACCTTAAGGCCAAGATGCCTAAGAAGGGGAAGCCCCACTGCCGCCGAAACCCTGTCCTAGTCAGAGGACTTGGCAGGTACTTCCCGACGGCTATGTATTCCCAAAAGGCCATGTACAAGAGGAAGTATGCGGCCCCTAAATCTAGGATTGAAAAGAAAAAGGAGAAAGTTCTTGCTACTGTCACAAAACCAGTTGGTGGCGACAAGAATGGTGGTACCCGAGTGGTTAAACTTTGCAAAATGCCTGGATCTTATCCTACTGAGGATGTGCCTGGAAAGCTTTTGAGCCACTGGAAGAAACCCTTCAGGCAGCATGTGAGAAAACTGCGGGCCACCATCACCCCGGGACCATTCTGATCATCCTCACTGGGCGCCACAGAGGCAGGAGGGTGATTTTCCTGAAGCAGCTGAGCAGTGGCTTGCTATTTGTGACTGGACCTCTGTGCCTTAACCGAGTTCCTCTGCATAGAACACACCAGAAATTTGTCATCGCCACCTCCACCAAAATTGACATCAGCCGTGTGAAAATCCCCAAACACCGGACGGATGCCTACTTCAAGAAGAAGCAGCTGCGCAGGCCCAGACACCAGGAGGGCGCGATCTTTGACACGGAGAAGGAGAGAGACGAGATTACAGAGCAACGCAAGGTTGACCAGAAAACCGTGGATTCGCAAATTTTGCCCATAATCAAAGCTGTCCCTCAGCTCCAGGGTTACCTCCGCTCTGTGTTCGCTCTCACGAATGGGCTCTAGCCTCACAAAATGGTGTTCTGAATTTCTTACAAAAAACCTGATTAAAAAAGTAACCTATTAAAAAAAAAGAAGAAAAGAGTCAATTAGCTTTGGGGACACAACGGCAGGGTAGCTCAGTGGTAGAGCATTTGACTGCAGCTTTGGGGATACAGTGTCACTTTTTTACTTTTTTTTTTTCCCATTTTTCTGAAGCTGGAAACAGGGAGAGACAGTCAGACAGACTCCCGCATGCGCCCGACCGGGATCCACCCGGCACGCCCACCAGGGGGCGATGCTCTGCCCATCTTGGGTGTTGCCATGTTGCGACCAGAGCCACTCTAGTGCCTGAGGCAGAGGCCAAGGAGCCATCCCCAGCGCCCGGGCCATCTTTGCTCCAATGGAGCCTTGGCTGCGGGAGGGGAGGAGAGAGACAGAGAGGAAAGCGCGGCGGAGGGGTGGAGAAGCAAATGGGCGCTTCTCCTGTGTGCCCTGGCCGGGAATCGAACCCGGGTCCTCTGCACGCAGTGTCACTTTTTTAAATGACAGTATACTTCCTCCTACTTCCCACCACTGGCTTCCATTCTGTGTTAGCTCCTGGACTGAGTGGGCCCGGCCTGGTCAAATCCGGAAGTGCAGCAGGGCTGGTCCGTGGCCCGTGGCACAGAGAGCTTTGTCTTCGGCAAGTCCGCTTTTCTTCTTTCTTCCTGGTGCTCATTCCAGGGTCCTCCAGCACTCTGGCCTGGCGTCTGTGGCCCAAGCCCTATGCTCCCCATAAAGACACTTCCTAATCCCCTTTACTTTAATCCAGTAACCCATAATGAATCCTTATTCATTGGCTGGTGGCTGAGGCCTATTTACCATAATGGGACCTTTTGGAGCTGGTTATCTGCGAGATGAATCTGGATCCCATCACTTTGCCTTTGTTGTCTTTGGACTTTGTGTTTGAAAGATTCAGCACCCCATCATGCCCACATATTCTCTTTATTGATGACAGCAATATTTAGAAAGCTGCCGATTTGACTACATGGAGGACACACTCTAGGAGGGAGGGTTGTGGAAGGAAAATGGGAGGGAGATTATTGCATATTAAGGGCCTATTATGGTTGTTTCCATGTCTTGGCCACTGTGAACAATGCTGCAATGAACATGGGGCTTCACGTGTCCTTATGTACCAGTGTTTTTGAGTTATGGGGGTATATACCCTATAGAGGGATTGCTGGGTCATATGGTAGTTCTATTTTTAATTTTTTGAGGAACTACCATACTTTCTTCCATAATGGTTGTACTACTTTACATTCCCACCAACAGTGGATGAGGGTTCCTTTTTCTCCACAGCCTCTCCAACACCTGTTATTACCTGTCTTGTTGATAACAGCTAATCTAACAGGTGTGAGGTGGTATCTCTTTGTAGTTTTGATTTGCATTTCTCTAATAGCTAATGAAAATGAGCATCTTTTCATATATCTGTTGGCCATTTGTATTTCTTCCTGGGAGAAGTGTCTGTTCATGTCCTCTTCCCATTTTTTATTGGATTGTTTGCTTGTTTGTTGTTGAGTTTTATGAGTTCTTTGTATATTTTAGATATTAGGCTGTTGTTTGAAAATATCATCTCACAGTGGCCAAGACATGGAAACAACCAAAAAGCCCTTCAATAGAAGACTGGATAAAGAAGATGTGGCACATATACACTATGGAATATTACTCAGCCATAAGAAATGATGACATCAGATCATTTACAGCAAAATGGTGGGATCTTGATAACATTATAAGGAGTGAAATAAGCAAATCAGAAAAAAACAAGAACTACATGATTCCATACATTGGTGGAACATAAAAATGAGACTAAGAGACATGGACAAGAGTGTGGTGGTTACCAAGGGTGGGGGGGGAGGGAGGACATGGGAGGGAGGGAGGGAGAGAGTTAGGGGGAGGGGGAGGGCACAGAGAACTAGATAGAGGGTGACGGAGGACAATCTGACTTTGGGCGAGGGGTTTGCAACATAATTTGATGACAAAATAACCTAGACATGTTTTCTTTGAATATATGTACCCTGATTTATTAATGTCATCCCATTACCATTAATAAAAATTTATTTAAAAAAAAAAAAAAAAAAAAAAGAAAATATCATCTCCCATTTAGTTGGCTGTCTGTTTTGTTGTCAGTTTCTTTTGCTGTGCAAAAGCTTCTTAGTCTGATGTGGTCCCATTCATTTATCTTTGCCTTCACTTCCCTTGCCTTTGGAGTCAAATTCATAAAGTGCTCTTTATAACCAAGGTCCATGAGTTTAGTACCTATGTTTTCTTCTTATATTTAGGTCTTTGATCCATTTTGAATTAATTTTAGTACAAGGGGACAAACTGTAGTAGAGTTTCATTCTTTTGCATATGGTTTTCGAGTTTTACCAGCACCATTTGTTGAAGAGGCTTTCTTTTCTCCATTGTGTGTTGTTGGCCCCTTTATCAAAAATTTTTTGACCATATACATGTGGTTTTATTTCTGGGCTTTCTATTCTGTTCCATTGGTCTGTCTATTTTTCTGTCAATACCATGCTGTTTTGATTATTGTGGCTCTATAATATAATTTGAAGTCAGGTATTGTAATGATTTCATACATAGGTGGGACATAAAAATGAGACTCAGGGACGTGGACAAGAATGTGGTGGTTACCGAGGGTGGGGAGGGGAAGGGAGGGGTTGGGAGGAGAGGAGGGGCACAAAGAAAACCAGATAGAAGGTGACAGAAGACTATATGACTTTGGGTGATGGGTATGCAAGATAATCAAATGTCAAACTAACCTGGAGATGTTTTCTCTGAACCTATGTACCCTGATTGATTAATGTCACCCCAATAAAATTAATTTTTAAAAAAGGGCCTATTATGTACAAGGCATTCTAGTAAGTATTTTCTCATGTCATCTCATAATCTTGTGGGGTAGGTATGTAGATATTGACATCCTCATTTTAGAGAAGTGGAAGTAGAGGCTCAGAACTCAGAAATGTGTCCAAGTCCGAAGCTAAGTGGCAGGGCTAGGATTCAGATCCAACTGTGCCTGACTCTGAGTCCAGCTTTTCCCTCCTGGGCTTGACCTTGGAGATTCTTCTTCTCCTGGGGAGGGAAACACGCGAGCGAGCATTGTGAAGCTGGCGGTTGCATCCAGAACCTCCACCAATTCCTACATGGTTCTGAAGCCAAAGGAAGGCCTGTGGTTTACTGTGGGACTTTGGACAAGTCACATAACAACTTTCTGCTTCACCTTCCCCATTACTAGTCTGTAAAGCACTTTGAGAGCCTATAATGAAAGGGCTGCTTAAGGACAAAGAAATATTGTCCTTCTGTATAGGCAGAAAGCCAAGGTTCCTACCTGTGGTCAGTGACAGTCCTGTGGTATTTCTCAGAAATGTACAACTGGAGCTTTAGAGCCCTGGAAAAACCCAGCTGAGTAGGTGCTGACTGAAACTCACCCTGTAGTTCCACCCGAGTAAGTGTTCCTCAGTCCTGCCTAACCCTCCCCGCTCTGCCCCCAGGTTAGGCCTCTGTTCTCTGAGCTTCACTTAGAGCAAGGGTCGGGAAACTTTTTGGCTGAGAGAGCCATGAATGCCACATATTTTAAAATGTAATTCCGTGAGAGCCATACAACGACCTGTGTACCTTACGCATTATTCAATAAAAATTTGGTGTTGTCCCGGAGGACAGCTGTGATTGGCTCCAGCCACCTGCAACCATGAACATGAGTAGTAGGAAATGAATGGATTGTAATACATGAGAATGTTTTATATTTTTAATGTTATTATTTTTTTTAATTAAAGATTTGTCTGCGAGCCAGATGCAGCCATCAAAAAAGCCACATCTGGCTTGAGAGCCATAGGTTCCCGACCCCTGACTTAGAGACTGCTTTCAACTGATAGCCTTTCACACCCTGTGTCCTTCCCTTCAGTTTCTTGCAAATGAAAGAAACAGCATTAAGGGAGGTGTTTCTTTTCTTCCTTCCTCCTTTCCTCTCTCCTTTTCATCCTCAAAAGAATGTACTAGAAGGCCCATAAATCATGGCAGATAGGTGTAAACCCTTAGTTCTAGCTCTAACTGTATTTGATAAGCCCTTTATACAGAATCTTCAAGGCAATTTGTATAAAATTATTGTGAAATTCATTATTTTCTTTAGCAACAAGTGAATAAGAATTTTCAAAATATATACATTAATACCCCCCCCCAAAATCTGAGAGAACATAGTCTTCGGTATACCAGAAGTCTTTAAAATGAATAGAAAATTTGTAGTTATTTCTTTTTAAAAAATTTATTTATTTATTTTAGGTGAGAGAAGGGGAGATAGCAAGGCAGACTCCTGCATGTACCTCAGTTAGGATCCACTGGGCAACCCCAATCTGGGGCCAGTGATCAAGTGCCAAGCTATTTTTTAGTGCTTGAGGCTGTTGCACTCAGACCAACTGAGCTATCTTTAGTGCCCAGGGCCAAGCCTGAACCAACTGAGCCACTGGCTGTGGGAGGAGAAGAAGGGGAGAAGGAGGAGAGGGAGAGGGAGAGAAACAGATGGTTGCTTCTCCTGTGTGCCCTGACCGGGAATTGAACCCTGGATGTCCACACGCCAGGCCGGGGCCTTATGTTATATCCACTGAGCCACCGGCCAGGGCCTTATTTCTTTGAAAAGTGTCTTCTTTACATTGTGCCTCTATAGAGATGTCTTCCTGTCCTGCACACTTCAAATCATGGAGGCTAGGGAACTTAGTTGCTGCTATAAGGGATTCAAAAATTCCAAAGCTATTTTTCCAGTTCAGGTAAGAGGTTCAGGAGAACCCAGTTGTACTCCTTGGTGGTAACTGCCAACATTAGGGGAACTTCATGTTCTTCTTGGAGTCATATGTGACTCTTTTATTTATAATTCCTTTGTATCTCCTGCCTATGCTCTTCCTATGGGAGGTGAATTTTATTATTTTATTTGGATTTGGATTTTTGTTGGTTCCTGACTTTGCTTGATCAGGATTCAGTGGGTAGGTTTGCTATTATTTACATATTGAAACATTTGTGAGAATGTCTCAAAAGGAAAACTGAAAAAAGAATTAAAAGAGAAACAGACATAAATAAGTAGATAACTCGCCTGACCAGGCGGTGGCGCAGTGGATAGAGCATCGGACTGGGATGCAGAGGACCCAGGTTCGAGATCCAGAGGTCGCCAGCTTGGGCGCGGGCTCATCTGGTTTGAGCAAAAGCCCACCAGCTTGAACCTAGGGTTGCTGGCTCCAGCAAGGGGTTACTCGGTCTGCTGAAGGCCCGCGGTCAGGGCACATATGAGAAAGGCAATCAATGAACAACTAAGGTGTAGCAACGCGCAATGAAAAACTAATGATTGATGCTTCTCATCTCTCTCCGTTCCTGTCTGTCCCAGTCTATCCCTCTCTCTGACTCACTCTCTGTCTCTGTAAAAAATAAATAAATAAAAATTAAAAAAAAAATAAGTAGATAACTCTAGAGTGGGCAAGCAGTGTGTGGCACAGTGTAAAGACTGACTCTCTCAAGAAGAGAAGCCATTTCATTTACTTATTTATAAGGGCTTGGAACAATGGGCAACAGAATGGGTCTTATAGTTTAAGAAAGCAAAATGTATGATTAAAGGAATATACATATTGTCAAAACAGTTCTATTTATGCAAAAGATTCATGTAACTTTATAAAGGTTTTCAGGGATTTTAAAGGATTTTAAGTGCTGTGTTAGACCGTACTAGTAACAGATGTTCAACGGCATGTTTAAGTTTTTGTTTTACGAAAAAGCAAAGGATTACTTGATATTTTCCTTCTAAAAACCATACCAAAGCCACTACATTTTAAGTATAGCTCAAATTAATTATTTCTGAAAAAACATAAAACATTTAAAATAACATAAGGGCTACTAAAAAAAAGTATCACTATAGTGGAGCTGGAAGATTTTGTTTGCTAAATACTCCCTTCTGAATTCCAGTTTTTTGTGTCACTTCTTGTGCTTTTTCTATGAAGACAGATGGTGTCAGTAATTGCCTATATATTTAATTAAGTTAAAAAGCTACATAGTAAGGTTTTGGCAAAAAGTAGAAAATTTCATGCTATGAGCAAAGAAAGCAAAAGGAAAGAGAGATTGATAGCATAAGACATTATTCCTCACCAAATACACATTTGGATATCCATGTGTGTTGGAATGTGAGACTGGACTTTATCAATCTAATGATAAGAACAAAGGCATTTATTCTGAAAGGTAAAGCCCATACTCAAAATCTAGATGGTGGTTCTCTTACATTTTTGACTAGCTAGATGGGAATGACTCTACTTATTGTCCATGCACATCACCAACCTTGGGCCCAATACTTGGTGGTTATTCTGAAATCCTCTAAGTTTTCTTTTTCTTTTCTTTTCTTTTTTTTTTTGCCTGGGATTTTTTTACCTAGCAGGCTAATTATTGTGAAATTATTATGAAGGAAAAAAGTAGTAGCTACTTGTAGAAAGTGGTTCAGAAAACTGCCTTAACCATTCTTGTGGTGTCTGTTTTCAATGTTCCCATCCCGTGAATCCACCTTCTGGCTTAATGGCAATATGGCGCTCCCAGCTGTGGCGCTGTGTATGGGCTTGCTCATTTAAACTCTTAAGGTTTAAAAATGGCTACCACAACACTGATTCTATTCCATTTCGCTTAGTCATTAACATTTAATGATTACCTTATGTGCTGAACACAAGGATGGAATATATTAAAAAAAAATGGGAGATGTGTTTTCTGGCTTTAAGCTGTTCAACTCAATTCAACAAGCATATTGAGGCTATACAAGAGAAACATACATTTTCTTCGGTGATGGTAGTTGAGGAGGAGGGAGTGACTTACAAAGGATGTCACCATCAATTCAATGCAGTACCATGGGGAGTATCTGCTGTGAGAGAAGGAGCGGGTTCAGCAGCCAGCTGGGTTTGAATCCTGGATTTGGCACTTATGTGACCTTGAACATGTCACTCTGGCCTCAGTCCTCATTTGTAAATTAGGGATAATCATACCCACTTCTCAGGGTGTGAGAATTAGGAATATTATATGTATAATACATAACGGAGTGCCTGGCACTTGACAAAAATTTAATAACTTGTTAATGTTATCATTAATAATTACTCTGGCCACCAATACTATATATACCTCATCTCTGAGAAGCTAGAGATTAAAGTGGTCATTGAGGTGGGATTAATTAAGGCAGGTTCGCATGAGGAACTGGATTGTGAAACATCCAATTTGAAAGGGAAGTTGTACACACGGACAGAAAAGAAAGGAGAGGCAAGTTGTAGGAGAATGAAGATGGCATGTGGAAGGTGGGAAGAGAATGCATTTATTGAACGTGGGAACCACCACACATGCCAGCTTGCTTGTCCTGGAGAGTACTTTGGACACGATTAATGAGAAGAGCAATAGTACCACACGATGGGAGGGGAGTAGTTCAGGGCTGTTTGAAGAAACAGGGAAAAGGTCCTGGATGGGTAATGCTGTTGGTTAGACCATTGTCCCAACACGCCAAGGTTGCGGGTTCATTCCCCCATCAGGGCACATATAGGAATCAACCAGTGGATACATAAATAAGTGGAACAACAAATTGATGTTTCTCTCTCTCTCTCTCTCCTTCCTCTCTAAAATCAATCAATCAATAAATTTTTAAAAATAGGTAAGGCCTAGAGCAAATTACCCTGTACTTTGTCACCCTAATATTATGGTACAGGTAAAATATAGTTAAAATGAATGTTAAGAACAACTTTGCATGGCAAAAAAATTTTTTTTAAGCTTTAAACTGTACCTTTAAAAAATATAATTAATCGTTTTTAAATTTTATTTTGAATTATAGTTGATATTCAATATTATTTTATATTCATTTCAGGTGTACAACATAGGGTTTAGACATTTATACCATTTATGAAGTGACACCCCATTAATTCTAGTACCCACCTGGCCCCACACATAGCTATTACAATATTACTGACTATATTCCCTATGCTGTGCTTTACATACCTGTGACCATTCTGTCACTGCCAAGCTGCACTTCTCAGTCCCTTCACCTTTTTCACCCCATCCCCAACCCCCTTCTCCACTGGCAGTCCTCAGTCTGTTCTCTGTGCCCACGAGTCTGTTTCTATTTTGTTTGTTTATTTTGTTCTTTAGATCCCACATATAAGCGAAATCATATGGTACTTGTCTTTCTCTGACTGACTTATTTGACTTAGTATAATTCTCTCTAGGTTCATCTATGTTGTCCCAAATGGTAAGATTTCATTCTTTTTCATGGCCAAGCAGTATTTTATTATATATAGGTATATATATATATATATTTTAGTCACTCATCTGTTGATGAGCACTTGGGTTGCAACAAGGCAAAATTTATCACACAAAAACAGGTGACAGCTGGGAGTAGGAAAGGGCCACTCAGCTTTGTCTTAATGATACCAGGGGACAAGCTGTAAACACATGTATGGAGAACCTTCTGGTCTTTCTTAGCGTTAGCAGGGAGTCTTTTCCTTTCCCCCAGCTGCTGCCCTCCTGAGCCCTATAGAACTGTGGCACCTCCTGAAAGGCACAAGGTGCAGTGTGAGTGTCCAGATTTGCTCAGCGTGAGACCTCAAAGTCCAAAGAGACGTGTCAGGGATTCATTCAAAAGAAAGCAAAAATCTCCATGACGAGAGTGGGCATCTGAAGTCCTCTGTTTAGAGGAACTGGGTCTATTACTTATGTAGACCAGCCAAAGTTCTCTACCTAAGAGTTGATGTTTAGGCTTGGGTTCAATTTTCTGAGGGTCAAGGTTTATAATGTAAGGGGGTTAACCAAACATTTAAGGACAGTCACATATGGTAATATTGGATATAAGCAAAGTTGGCTACATTACCTATATTATCGGTATTAAGAAACAAAATTGTAATTGTCACTGTAAAATTTATTGTCATTGCCTTTGTGTTTATTGTAAAAGTCATCATCACCACCATCATTATTATTATTTCTTGTATATTAAAGGTCTGTTTCATTGACACAAAGATGCAGACCTTTTTTTTTTTTTTTTGTATTTTTCTGAAGCTGGAAACAGGGAGGCAGTCAGACTCCCGCATGCACCCGACCGGGATCCACCTGGCATGTCCACCAGGGGGCGATGCTCTGCCCATCCAGGGCGTCGCTCTGTCGAGAGAGCCACTCTAGCGCCTGGGGCAGAGGCCAAGGAGCCATCCCCAGCACCCAGGCCATCTTTTGCTCCAATGGAGCCTTGGCTGTGGGAGGAGAAGAGAGAGACAGAGAAGAAGGAGAGGGGGAGGGGTGGAGAAGCAGATGGGCGCCTCTCCTGTGTGCCCTGGCCGGGAATCGAACCCGGGACTTCCGCACACCAGGCCGACGCTCTACCACTGAGCCAACCGGCCAGGGCCAAGATGCAGACCTTTTAAAGTGACAGATCTTTTACTTACTGCTTAAAAAAACATTTGGGATCTATTTTTCCCTTCACTAGGTATTAACTTGTGATTAACAATGTGCCTATCATAGCAATAAAAAAACACTGAATAATAGACACTTCTGTTTATACCAAAGGCTTATTAAATTTTAATTTAGATATACACTGTTAACTTTCTTATATATAAATAAAATACTTCCCTAAAGATAAAAAGTAAATCTCATTGAGCTCCCTTGGTGAATACCTTTTATATATTGGAAACAGAGATAGGGAGATCTTGCAAATGAGAGTACCAGAGGGGGACTCGGAGAGAACTATTCATTTATTCATTTAATACATATTTATTGTGAATCTATTATATGCTAGACATGGTGGTAGATGCTGAGTATAGAGCAATGAATAAGAAGGAATTATTATATTTCTGTAGGCCTTGGTTTTCTACTCTCGGAAATAAATATATTCATTTTTGATGCTTATATATCACTTTATGATGATGAAAATGCTCACTGACTTTTAAAAATAATGCTAATTCAATTCAGATTCCACTCACAGTTTGAGAACCTGCTGAGGGCTCGGGTGACAGCTTTCCATGTGATTATGCCACTTGATTTAATAAGAGCAGCACCTTATATCTGCTCAGCCTCTCAGAACATCCTGTGGGAAGGAGGGCAGGGATTCACCATTTGTCAATGAAAAAAACGGGCTCAGAGAGGTCCAGTGGGTTGTCTGAAGATCACAACTGGTGAGTGGAAAGACTGGGGCCAGAGCCCATTACCCATCCTGGTGAAACTATAGTATTTTCAACTATCTCCTTTTTTTTTTTTTTTCTATTCTAGGCTGATATATTTGTATTCAGGAACTCTTAAAAACAGTTTTCAGAATATATGGGATATTTTGCAATATACCTGGTAGGGGGTGGTCTCCATTTTTGTCTTTCATCACAATACATACTTTGTAACAAGTCTCATTTCCTTTTGTATCAGGAAGGAGCATCATGGCTACTCACCTAATGCCATTTTTTACCTAAATTCTTTTCTTAAAGATTTCCTTTCCCTTTCCCCTTTCCTTCCTCCCTCCCTCCTTCCCTCCTTTCTTTCCTTCCCTCCTTCCTTCCTCCCTCCTTCCCTCCCTTTCCTTTCCTTTCCTTTCCTTTCCTTTCCTTTCCTTTCCTTTCCTTTCCTTTCCTTTCCTTTTCTTTTCTCTCTCCCTCTTTCTTTCTTTCTTTCTTTCTTTCTTTCTTTCTTTCTTTCTTTCTTTCTTTCTTTCTCTCTTTATTTCTTTCTCTCTTTCTTTCTTTCTTTCTTTCTCTCTTTCTCTCTTTCTTTCTTTCTAAACAAGGTAATAGCCTCAATGCTTGTAACAGGGATAGTTACTTCAAAAGTTCACAACTATCTAAAAACAAAGATGTTTTTAATCTGAGAATTTCAACAGAAAGCCTCTTTGCCAATCCATTTGTTTAGTGACTTTTATATAAAGAAAAGGAACTTGGGGACGATATATAAATGCATATTTACTTGAGATAAATCAGATACAATGTTGGTAAGACTTAGATCACCATTGTACCCTCAGATGATTTGTTCTTTTCCACCAATATCCTTCACAGCATCGTTCCCTCTTACCCTCCTTTAAATCCTAGTTATCTTTCAGCTCAAATCCCACCAACTCTGTATAAACCTTTCTTGAGTGTTCCAAACAGAAGGTAATTAAACTAACATTACCTTTTTGATGTCTTTTTATTGTTCTATGTTATTGTCACTTAAGTTTTTTCTTGTAATTCACTTTTTAAGCCTGTCTCCCCAAATAGACTGTGAGCTCCCTAAGGGGAGGCACCTCCACATCTTTTGCATTGTTGCAGCCTCTTCAGCACCTACCCATAATGGCTTGTACATATAGATGTTCAATAAACACTTGTTCTTTCTGTTAGAATTTCTCAGAAGTGAACAAGTAAGCTCAACAGATCTGGATCTTCCAGAATTTTCTAAAGTCCATCAATCAACTGGCTTTCATGTGACTATCATTGTGTTAGACATCATGAAGAGGTGAAAAATAAATTTTCAGGCCCAGTGCTTTCTAGAGGATTTAGAAATCTCCTGGGGACAATAGTTATGCCTAAGAACCAGTACGAGGATAAAACAATTGGGTGCATGTGTTTCAAATGAAATTGGATGACAGATGTGAAATGATCTTCCTCACGACAGGGAACATGTCTCATTTCATCTCTGTCCCCCCAGCATCTAGCATGGGGTGAAGTAGGCCCTTGGACAGTATTTGTTCAATGAACATGTCAGCACTCCGCAAGGCCTTTGGTAGCTGCACATGGCCCTCCTGGAACCCACTTGATATGGCCATCCAGGACACATTGGGGTTTGAAATAGATGTTCAGCTCTTTGCTTAAGGATTGGATCCCTTCACAGTGACATGGGGCAAGGCCTCTCCCCTCATCTCATGTGGGAAGTCAGGTCTCCAATATGGCTACCTTGGAGTTCCATGTATCTGCATAGCGTTTCCCCATCCCTGCGGTCCTGGGATCTTTGACATAAGTACACAGCAGGAGTGGTTTTGTGCTGTGCTCCTACCAGCTCCATTTCCCAGGACTGGCTCTCCTCTTATTCTCAAGCAACCCTGGGTTCTGCCTGATGAGCCCCCAAATTTAAACCCTACATTTACAAAACAACTTCTTCATTCTGCCACCCTAGAACTTCACTCTCACCTCCTCAAGGCTGGATAGGATTTTCCATACTCTTGTCTGGAGCTGACTCATAATTGTGGGCCCGTCCTTGGTGCACTGCCATTATTTTGTTTACCTTTCCTTGGATCCTGGCCCCCTCTCCTGTCACCATGCCAGCATGGTTGGTTACGGGGCCCCGCTGGGGGCAGAGAGCAAGAATTTGAGATGGATGCAGTCACCTCAGTTTTTTGCGTCCCATGTCTACTGCAAGACATGTTTATATGGGAGTAAGGTCATGCATGTGAAAGTGCTTTGTAAGCCAGAACAGTCGATAAAAATTTATGGTTTTCATTACTCAGGTTTTTTTTCTAATTACAAATATAATGTGTGCTTACTTCTGAAAATGCAAACACAGAAAGCACAAAAATCAAAACTCTCTGTATGAGTTTCCTAGTGCTGCTGTGACAGATTGCCATAAACTTAGTGGTTTAAAGGGTCAGATGTCCGAGTGTCACTGGGCTAAAATCACAGAGCCATCAGGGCTGTATTCTTCCTAAAGGCTCTAGTGTAGAATCTGTGTTCTTCCATTTCCAGCTTCTAGTACCTGTCTGCTTTCATTGGCTTGTGGTCAGTGCCTCCATCTTCAAAGTCAGCATGACCCTGCGACGGCATTGGCCACCTGCATAATCCAGGATGATCTTCCTGGTTCTACAGCCTTAAGTTAATCACATGTACATGCTACCATTATGGGAGCATTCACAGGGTGTTCAGGGGTTAGGATAAGGGCATCTTCTGAGTAGGGGAGTGCTGCTCTGCCTCCCACAGCCCCAGTCCTCCAATCCAGAAATAATGATTTGTAGCATCTCTTACTTCTTCAGTTTCTTTTTGCTCTGCAAATGTTTTTTCTTTTTATGAAATTATCACATTTTATATATTGTTTTATAATATGCATTTTATCCTTCCACTATTTTGTAAAGTTTCTGTCTAGCCTTTAAAATTTTGAGTTTTACTGTTTTCATAGCATTCAATTCTATTGAGCTGTCATAATTCACTTAGCAAGTTCTCTGTTACTGGAATTTAGGCTATTTGAAAAATTTTACTATCCTTAATAATGCTGTGACTAATATTTGTGCACATAAATCTTTGGGATTATTTCCTTGTGCTATTTCTAAAAGGTAGATTCTTACAATTATTAAATGTTTTTTTAAAAGATTTTATTTACTGATTCTACAGAGAGGAGACAGAAAGAGGGGTGGAGTGAGAAGTATCAATTCACAGTTGATTCACTGTAGTTGTTCACTGATGGCTTATCATATGTGCCTTGACCAGGCAGGCCCTAGGTTTTGAACTGGCGACCTCAGTTTTCCAGGTCGATGCTCTATGCACAGTTGCCACCACGGGTCAGGGTTACTATTATTAAATTCTGAATGTAAAAAGTAAATACTATGAAAATATTGTTGGAATAAATAATTTTTGAACTGGAAGGTTCTTCAGAAATCAGATAAACTAACCTACTCATTTCACAGCAGAGAAAATAGAAGTTGAGAGAAAGAAAGCGACAAGTTCAGGGTAATATGGCACTGTAGAAAAAAAGCTAGAGCTGCCTGTTTGAAACTCTAAAATAACAGAGAGCACCACAAACAAACTTGAAACACAAATGACAGGGCTTGGTATCCAAGCACAGGAGACGCAGGGGCGGGCACTGCTGCAGCAGGTGAAGGAGACGGCAGGATTGGCTGGGAGACTGACTGGTTCTATGGAACAAATAAATCAATTGATTGAGCAAATAAGGAAATATATTGAGGAGAAAGAGATTTAGGTTTATCATTATTTGGAGAAGGTATTTATTTTTAAGTATGGAAAAAGGGGAAGTTCAGAATCTTGAGGTGTTAGATTGGAATGAGAGATATTGGCAGGAATGCGTGGATTTAAAAATATGTACACTGCTCGAGGCTTGTCAAATTAAGATTGCACAATTTTTAAAGCGATACTATTAGGTAACTAGACTAATAAAAGTGAAGGATGAATAAAGTGGATGAAATAAATAGAAAAGATATATATGTACCGACAGATATAGAAATAGTCAAAGAAGCATAAATATATATGTACGCTTGTTTGTATTGTACGTATATAATATATACGTTTCTTGTCATGTCCATGCAGAGAGAGCAGAAGCAATGACGCTCTAGTAACAACGAGAGTACTGACAGCTCTGATCTTAATAGTATCTTCCCCTGCAAGGACCCAAGGCTCTTGGGTTGATCCTAGGCCTGGGTTGGGAAAAATGTGAGATGAACCTGAAACTTCTCATTGTGCTAGAAAGTGAGACTGTTCAAAGAATAATGGAAATACATCAAAAGAACACAAGAAGCGCCCTGAAGGGTCTCCACTAGCCAAATCTGGGACAATTCGAACATCAAAATAGTGAGTTTGTAATATAATTGATGAAAGAGGATAGAAACTTATGAGTTCAAACTGGTATAAATACATATACACGTACAAACATGCATCCATCCATCCATCCATGTATACTTACATACACACAGACATACCAACACAAATGAAAACTGGAGAAGAAAAAACTCTTCCTTGCAGGACATTGCCGATGAATAAATGTAGACAGAATGATGGAAATAGAAAATTGCCATAAACAAATAGGACTACATCAAACTAAAACGTTTTTCCACAGCAAAGGAAACAATCAACAAAATGAAAAGACAACCCACTGAATAGGAAAACATTCAGTGATGCATCTGATGAGGGGTTAATATCCAAAATTTATAAAGAGCTTATACAACTCAACACGAAGAAAATAAAAGTTCCAATTAAAAACAGGCAAAGGGGCCCTGGCCGGTTGGCTCAGCGGTAGAGCGTCGGCCTAGCGTGCGGAGGACCCGGGTTCGATTCCCGGCCAGGGCACATAGGAGAAGCGCCCGTTTGCTTCTCCACCCCTCCGCCGCGCTTTCCTCTCTGTCTCTCTCTTCCCCTCCCGCAGCCAAGGCTCCATTGGAGCAAAGATGGCCCGGGCGCTGGGCATGGCTCTGTGGCCTCTGCCTCAGGTGCTAGAGTGGCTCTGGTCGCAATATGGCGACGCCCAGGATGGGCAGAGCATCGCCCCCTGGGGGGCAGAGCACCGCCCCTGGTGGGCGTGCCGGGTGGATCCCAGTCGGGCGCATGTGGGAGTCTGTCTGACTGTCTCTCCCTGTTTCCAGCTTCAGAAAAATGAAAAAAAAAAAACAAAAACAGGCAAAGGACTCCGATAGACATTTCTCCAAAGAGGACATCAGATGGCCAACAGACATATAAAAAGATGCTCAACATCACTAATTATCAGAGAAATGAAAATTAAAACTATGAGATATCACCTCACACCTGTTGATTTATCATTAATAAATCAACGAACAAGTGTTGGCGAGGATGTGGAGAAAAGGGAACCCTCCTGCACTGCGGGTGGGAATGCAGACTGGTGCTGCCACTGTGGAAAACAGTATGGAGATTCCTCAAAAAATTAAAAATGGGGCCTGACCTGTCGTGGCGCAGTAGGTAAAAGCGTTGACCTAGAATGCTAAGGTTGCCGGTTCAAAATCCCGGGCTTGCCTAGTCAAGGCACACATGGGAGTTGATGCTTTCTGCTCCTCGCTATTTCTCTCTCTCTCTCTCTCTCTGTATCCTCTCTCTAAAATGAATAATAAAAATCTAAAAAAGAAAAGAAAAGAAAAAGGTTTTAAAAGACATTTAAAAAAAAGTTAAAAATGGGATTGCCTTATAACCCAGCAATTCTACTTTCAGGAATATAGCTGAAGAAACCTGAAACACTAATTTACAATAGCCAAAATTTTTGAAGAAACTAAATCAGTAGATGAATAGATAAAAAACTGCTACATTTACACAACGGAATACTACTTAGCCATAAAAAGAAGGAAATCTTACCTTTTGTGATAGTGTGGATGGACCTGGAGATTATTATGCTAAATAAGTCAGTCAGAGAAAGACAAATACCACATGATTTCACTTACAAGTGGAATCTAATAAACAAAGTAAAGTAACAAAACAGAAATGGACTCATAGATACTGACAGGTGTCAGAGGGGAGGGGGTTGCAGGGTTGTGTGAAAAAGGTGAAGGGGTTAAGCTAAAAAAAAACCCTCATAGACACAGACAACAGTATGTTGATTACCAGAGGGAAGGGGGTTGGGGTGAGGTAGAGAGGGTATGGGGGATAAACAGAGATGGAAGGAGACTTGAATTTGGGTGGATACATGATACAATTTACAGATGATACATTATAGAATTGTACACCTGAAACCTATATAATTTTATTAACCAGTATCACCCCAATAAATTCAATAAATATATATATAGACATATAGAGAGCTGACAAACTTCCCTCCCAATGTAGAAACACCCTTTAATATGCTCCCTGAGAACTTCCTCCAGTGTTCCTTTGAAAATTGTAACATAAATGGCCATATACTTATATATTAACAGGAAGGAATAAGAAGTGATAGCATGGTAAAATCAGAGCACCCTGGGTTAATATTTACTTATCACATCCATCAACTGATGTCTGAGCTCTTTCTCTAGAGGCCTCGGACCCACCCTCCAGCATCTGCTAGAACACCCCCCATAACTGTTCATTCATTCTTTTTTTTTTTTTTTTTTGTGGCAGAGACAGAGAGAGGGGCAGATAGGGACAGACAGATGGGAAGGGAGAGAGATGAGAAGCATCAATTCTTCGTTGTGACTCCTTAGTTGTTCATTGATTGCTTTCTTATATGTGCCTTGACTGGGGAGGGGGGGTGGGGCTAGATGTGCCTGCGCTCAAGACAGCGGTGTCGAAACTGGGTCCTTTGCTTTCTAGTTCAACACTCTAGCCACTGCACCACCGCCTGGTCAAGCTCATTTATTCTCTCAACAAACATTTACTGAACACCTACTTTGTGCCAGGGCAGAAATAGTGCTGAGAATTGAGTGTGGAGCAAAAAGAGACACAGTACATTTCCTCAGAGAGCTTATACTCTACCAAGGGAGCCAGCTTTAATCAGATAATCACATAAATAAGTTTAAAATTTAACTACAGTTTGTGGTGTGAAGAATAGGTATATGATGATATGAGAACCCAACACAGGTGATTTAGACTTTGTCAGGGAAGGCTTCCCTAAGAAAGTGTGGCTTGCACTAAAATATGATGAATAGGAATGTGGTTAACTAGGTAAAGAAGAAGAGGCAAGAGCATTTTAGGCAGAGGGGCAGCGTGTGTAAAGGCTCTGAGGCAGGAGGTGGTATGATGAATAAAAGGGGCAGAGAGGCACCAGTGTGGTTGGAAAAGAGAGAAATAGAGGGGGAAAGTCTAAGAAAAGACTGGCACATGGGGCCAGTCAAGTGAAGGGTGAAATCCTTCCCAGAGCCACAGAAGGGTGGTACACCCAGGGACAGGAGCAGCTCTGTGTTTGGAGAAGATCCCTCTCACAGCCATGTACAGTGTTCCCTGTACCAAACACGAATAAGTAAAAAACGTAAGTTAATTGTTCCCACAGTTCCATCCTCCTTAGCGCCCCAAGCATGGCAAGTTTAATCCTTTTTTTCTTTTGGCAAACATTTGGGGAGGGCGGCTTCCCCTGCTTTCCCTCCCCTACTTCCCTGCCACCGAGCTCTTCCACCAGAGGGCACTGTTTCTGTCCTCCCTTTCCCCAGGGTGGATTATTTCTGAATGCCCTTCAGTTTGTCCTTTTCTCTCTCAACCTGTGGGCCTGAAAGAGGAATATAAAACTAATGGAGGGCTCAGGAAGGCAAATGGAAAATGATTATTGAACAAACTGAAAACTGCCCCAAACATAAACTCTCACTTTGAAACCATCATCGGCCTGAAGCAGAGGGTCGTAAACCTGAGAATAATGAATATAAAACAACCAGAGTGTATTGACAGTGTTGGATGACCAGAGGATATCAGTAGAGGGAGGGCAGGAGGCCTTTTCATTCTTTAGACCAAGGTCTGGTCGCCCAACACTAAAGAGGAGGAACTGAACACTAAAAGAAAAATAAGTCCTGTGAAATAGTAGTGAATTTAGACATAATCTAGAGTCACACATGTGGACACAAAGGATCTTGCAGATGAATAAATAAAAGCATGGTGTAGAATAATATATAGAAGGTTCTGATCTATAAATATTTGATGAAACTATATATTATAGATGAGTAATCCATGTGCAGTAAAAACGTAAAGATATCTCAAGGAATCAATGTCCCAAATGTAAGACCACGGCTACCTCTGGGAGGAGGGAGGGCCACGCGGTGAGGATGGGCAAGGCTACGTAGGACTGGAGTGGGACTGGCACCACTTTATCTCTTAAGCTGCGTAGCAGCACATGCTAGTCATTATATTATTATTTAAACCTTTTAATATTTATAAATTACTTCCTGACACGTTTTTTAGAATTAAAAATTGACAACTTAAGTTGCTGATGAACCAACTACTAAGAAAAGGAACAGAAACAAGGACTCTTCTTTCTAGTGATCGGTATTCTATTTAAAAACAGGTTCTAGACAGTTTTGATCCTGGACGGCATAAAATAGCATCATGATAAGACACGGGCAGAGAATTAAGGCCCAACCAACAGAGCTATGTAGCGTGCATGAAATGTGGTCATTGAAACTCCAACTGCACCCAAACAAGAAGACCATGGTCCTATATTTACTAGTCTCACACGACTAGCATGGCCTGTGTATGTGCTAAATTTACAGTCAGTTCGTCTGGTGAGTAATGAGTTTTAGAAGCTTCCTTATATGCCCCGTGCATGGCTATGGATAGTATGGAGTCTACATATTTTAGGATTTCATGTTGCATCAAGTTGACTTACCTGCTGTTCCAGGGTACTTGGATCAATGAAGGTCACCAGGTCTATTGAAAAGTAGCCAACTATATTTCTCATTTTACAAGCATTTCCAATCTGGAGGCACAAAGACATGAGAACTTGGGGATCCACTGAGGTCTGAGGCACAGTGGTACCAGAGGAGATGAAGGGGCCGTCTGCGTGAAACTGATCCCCCGTCGACAGCACCCTGATTTCTCCGTTGGGCTCTATCAGCATGTCCACCGTCAGGTTGGTGACACTTTCTGCAGGTGGGTATGCTTCGACCACGCCTCCTGGTGGGAAAAGCATGGCGTAGTTGAAAGGATCCACTCACACAGACTGTGCCCACTTAGAGATGGAGGAGAGAGGCCCAGCTTCGGCAGATGGATTGGGGGCTCAGAACCTGCATCTACCATGTCTTGAGAGACTTTGGGCAAGTAGCTTCAATTCTCTGAACTTCCTTTCCTTCATCTGTACAGTGGGCATAATAAAATCACTGACCAGAGTGTTGTGAGCCTTAGAGGTATGGTATTTATAGTAGTCAGCCCAGTGTTTGGCATAACAGTAGGAGCCAATTGATGGTAGTTTTGTTCTGATCATAGTGGGGGAGGCACCATAAAGATCATCAAGTCTATGCTCATCTGTTATATAAATAATGGACTTAAGGCCTATTGGAAAATCCCTTAGGGCAGTGGTCCCCAACCTTTTTTGGGCCATGGACAGGTTTAATGTCAGAAAATATTTTCGTGGACCGGCCTTTATGGTGGGACGGATAAATGTATCACATGACCAAGACAAGCATCAAGAGTGAGTCTTAGACGGATGTAACAGAGGGAATCTGGTCATTTAAAAAAAATAAAAGATCATTCAGACTTAAATATAAATAAAATGGAAATAATGTAAGTTATTTATTCTTTCTCTGTGGACCGGTACCAAATGGCCCACGGACCGGTACCAGTCCGCGGCCCAGCGGTTGGGGACCACTGCCTTAGGGGGAATTAGCTGCCCATAGTTCACGGTTCATACCTTGATGACTAGTGCTCTTTCTGTTCAACTCCATTGCATTTTGAAGTTTTGATAGGCTAGGGCTTTTATCAGGTATAAGAAAGAGCACACTGACCATTATATGACAAAGGCCTCCTATAGAAAGCCAGTTGTAAATCACTTTTTAAAAATACAGAGGCAGGAGATGCTGCCATTTTTGAGGAACAGGTGTGCTCCCTCCTTGCTGATAATGAGAGCTTTATAACTTACTATATTTTACCTTTGCTCTGAACAACAAAAATCATAAAGGCAAATTTGTTCCTAATTACAGCAACAGTATTAGCCATGGCTAATTCTTCGGGCTAGCTCAGTGGTGTTTACAGAAATCACATGGCCCTGATTTTCTCTTTTTAGGCATAACATAAATGTTACTGTGTATATCCCTTTTATAGAAAAAAATTAAATATTACTTGTAAAAAATTAGATGACATAATTTAAAAGTAAAAACAGCTAATCCCTGACCAGACAGCTCAGTTGTTTAGAGTGTCATCCCAACAGGCCAAGATTGTTGGTCTGTTTCCCTACTCAGGGCACACAGAAGAATCAACCAAAGAATGCATAAATAAGTGGAACAGCAAACTGATGTTTCTCTCTCCCCTTTCCCCCTATCCAAAATAAATACATACATGCATACATACATACAGCTAAGTGTCTCCTAGACATGGTGGGCTCAGGAGCCTGAAAGGATTAAGATAAACTTGGTCTGTTATTTCACAAAACTGCAGGGAGGTGACCTCTGCCCACAGGCTTTGAGCAGCATATGTGGTTAAATCCTGAGATTTTTATCGGTTTTTAAATGCAGCCATCTGTTGTTTTATACAAAGGCACTTCACTTAAATGTCTATAAATGTAGTTGGAACGAGCCCTAAAATAAGCTGATTTTTAGAAGGAAAAGTTTTTTTTATCATTTTTGGTTGGCTTGAGATATGCTTTTCTTCAAATGCAGCCTACTAGTGTGTGCTGTATCCACATACCAGTTGTTGGGGAATCAGCAAGGTTAATGCAAGAACAACAAAATCCGCAAGAGAACCTAGCGAGTCTCTCTGAGTTAGATAACTTTGTGGTTTTAGTTGTCACCTGTATTTTGAAAGAAAGTGCTTCAGTGGAAACACATTGTCCTTTATATTTACAAGATTACTTTAGATTTTTACTTCAAAGTAGATTATTTGCATTGTCCTCTCAGCATCATGACCACATATTTTCCTTGTTAGTTTTTTCTTTTCAAAGCAATTAATTCCTTTTTTTATAATCCTATGACAATACAGAAATCAAATTTGTAGCACATTTCGTGGCCATAAGCATACCTGAGAGAGCAGAAATGAAATGAAACAGGCAACGGTGGAAAGATGGCAGGTGATAGTGGCCTTAGGCTCGGACACCCTGGAGGAGCAGCCCCAGCCAGTCAGTAAACGTTTATGTAAGTCTGATGTATACAACACATGACTTACTAGAACCGGATTTTTGAGAGGTGCTACAATTGTAGGATCTGTGTTCCCATTCACCATGTACTGGTGTGATTTTGCTTGAGTCACTTCTTAGTTTTGAGCCTGTTTCTTCCTCTACAAAATTGGTTCTTTAGTAAAGTTAGTTCTGTCTCCTATAAATGGGCATTGTGTTTACATCATGGCTGAAAGAAAAAAAGAGAGGGAGGAAGGAAGGAAGGTAGGGAGGGAGGAAAGAAAGGAGGAAGGAAGGAAAGAAAGGAAGGAGGGAGGGAGAGAGTAAGGAAAGAAAGAAAGAAAGAAAGAAAGAAAGAAAGAAAGAAAGAAAGAAAGAAAGAAAGAAAGAAAGAAGGCCTTCAAGAGAGGATAGAGATGAACAAGATGTGGCAAAGCCCAAGCTTGTGGTTATATAGCTCAGGGGAGATGAGACAATGGCTGGGAAAACCCGTTCTAAACTACAAAACTGACGTGAAAATACACAGATTAAAAAAGGTCTGCAGTCTGACCTTGGAAGATCTGGAACGTTCCTAACATCTTGTCCTGTATGGGCCAGGAAATCTTCATGGTCTTCCCCTCCTAACTTAAAAAGAATCCTTTATTCCTGATGAGTTGTTGTAGGTACCTTATTTTTTTTCCCAGTTTTGCTTGGGGTTGGCTCTTTTAGTTTTACTGTTCTGTCAGAAGCCACATATGGAAATTTGTAGACTCAAAGAAATTTAGATTTGAGAACATTGAGAGATCACACAGCATTATCTCCCCTGCCTGTGAAGATCTTTCAACATTCTTGATAGATGGCTGGCCATCCAACTCCTTGCTTAAATAATTCATTAACAGTGTTCACTAAGCCTTCCCACCCCACCTTGCCCAACCAGTGGATTCTAACAACCAACAGATCTGTCCGTTCCCATGCCTTCATACACTGAGCTAAGATGTGTTCCTCGGTAAATACACCCACTGGCTCTGGCCCAACCTCCTGGAGCAACACAAGCGTAGTCTTTTATTGGCTCTATTAGCAACAGAGTGATTTGGAGCAACTTAGTTAATCTACTGTACCACAGTTTTCCCCTTCTATAAGATGAGAGTGATTATGGTACCCACTTCATAGGATTATTAGAGGATCAAATGAATTAATATACACTGCTCACAAAAATTAGAGGATCAGGGAATGTGCAGATACTCCAGTACTTTCAGCCTTTTGTATAGTATATTTTCACCAATGAAATAAAAGTTGGTTTTGCATCTCATTTGCATAATTGAACAACTTTCTTTGACTTGTCATTTACTTTTCTGCTGTTCAATCAAATGCTTTTTTTTTAATCGCTTTATATTCATTTTGAAATATCCCCTAATTTTTGTGAGCAGTACATACATTTAGAATAATGTCTGGCACACAGCAAGCAGTGTTGGTGCTTACTATGTTATCCAAATTCCTATTAGCATTATTTTGCCATTGCTGCTGCTGTTGTTACCATATAACAGGGGTCGGGAACCTATGGCTCACAAGCCAGATGTGGCTCTTTTAATGGCTGCATCTAGCTCACAGACAAATCTTTAATAAAAAAAAATAATGTTAAAAATATAAAACATTCTCATGTATTACAATCCACTCATTTCTTACCACTCATGTTCATGGTTGCAGGTGGCTGGAGCCAATCACAGCTGTCCTCCGGGACAACACCAAATTTTTATTGGATAATGCATAATGTACACGGGTCATTGTATGGCTCTTACGGAATTACATTTAAAAATATGTGGTGTTCATGGCTCTCTCAGCCAAAAAAGGTTCCCGACCCCTGCCATATAATATTATTATAATATTTTGTATTGATGTTAATATAGTATTATTATCACCTGAGAGTGATGAATAGCGTGGACAATTTCTGCAGTCTGTTATGCTATCCTCATCATTCATGTGGGTAAGCATATAAGAATATCTTCCTTGCACTGTAACGTTATAGAGTAAGGGGCACTGTACAGGTGTCCCAGGGTAAACACTCCCACGGGGACCTCTGCCACTGGGGAAAAACATTATTCACTCCATTTATTCCTTCATTCATACACCTCCCAAAGTCTTAGAAAATGAGGATGTGTCAGGAGGAGGAGGGTAAAAGGAATGGAGGCTGCTTTTTTGTTCCAGGACTGTGTAGATGATCCTTCTTTAAAAATTCTACCTTCAGAACTGGAGGTGAGACCATTTCTACCCTCCCAGAAAACGGAAGATGAAACTAATATTTATTAAAGACCTATTTGGGGTCAAGGTCTGTGGAAGAAACTTTCACATTTGTGTTTCATTGAATCCTCCCAGCAACTCTGGGAAGTAGGTGAATGGCGAAATTGGGCCTCCGAGGGTCATGGATGAGCTCCAGATCCCAGTCCTTGATTTAAAGCCCACATCTCAGGAAGTCGTGGTGCAGGGACAGGGACTGAAGCCGGAGCTGTGCGCACCACGCTTGGTGCGCTCTATTTACTTAAGAAGCCCAGCGCAAGATAAATATTTAGGCAACGTTTCAAAGAGAAAAAGAGTCTGCTGCAGGAGCACTTTCCTAAACCAACACAAGAGATGCAAGGTGTGTCAATCGGCCCCAGTTGACCCAAAACTAGAATTCAAGGTTGTGGAAATGGCTGCTCCCTAGAAACTTTGCAGTCTTATTTACCTTGACTGAGGAATGTGCGGAGGAATTTCCTCCACGTGGGGAAGCGTTTCTCATTGACTGGCTGAGCGTGCTGTGCTAAAATGCCCGCCAGCTCCTCGGAGATCTTCACCAAAGCCGGCTCCTGCAGAAACAAATTAAATAGAACCACAAGCAATTTTACTACAGAAATGAAAACTGCTTGTGGAGTGATTAAAAACCAGGCCTCCAACAGGCAAAATAAAAAATATGTGGTTACTGTTTACCCAGAGTCAGAAAGCCATTTTGAAAAGTTTCTCTATTTTCCAGCCACCTCAGTTTTCATATTTCAAAGTGATTTGCTTCCCCACGTAGTGCCGCTCATGGCGCCTGATGTCTCTGAAAGGCGGCCTGGGCCAGAGCTCCGGGCAGGCCCGGTTCCAGACCCACAGCGGCCGACCGGACCGGCTGAGTGTCCTTGGGCAATGTGCCTCCCCACTCGGGGCTTCAGTTTCCCTTTCTGTAAAGTCAGATCCTTTAGAGCGTAATGTTTTTCATTCTATGACCCTACCAGGGCTAATCTGGGGGAAATTCTGGAGTAGGGAGTGTGTTTTTCGGGCACCTCCATCTCTTTAAGCTGTGCCCTTACCCCTCTGCATATCCGTGCAGTCAAAGCCTTAAACCTTGGGCTGACTCTAATTGTGGGGGTTAGGTGGGGGCAGGTTGGAAGTGTGAGATGAAGAGTGGGGCTGGCCTCAGTTCCCCGACATTCCCCACAGATCACAGCCTCATTTAACTAGACCTGAGACTGGCCTCATATCTTCATTAAACAACCTCAAACTGCAGAGCCTCCTGTCAAAATGAAAACAGTGGAAAACCCTCTGATGAATAATAGGAAGCAGAGGCATATTTATCTGGGGGAGGGGGGGTGCCCTGGGCCCCGACTTCTGAAGGGCCCTGCAAAACCCCAACTTAACACTTTTTTCTAATGTAAGGGGCCCAATATTTTCTTCTGCGCCCAGGGCCTCAACCGACCTTAACCCACCTCTGATAGGAAGCTTGGCTTTTTGATATAAAAAGCCTGGCTCTGCCAGAACAATTTTTTGTTGTTGTTAATCTTAGACTATCTAAAAATTTTCAGATGAAAGACACCTTTTCAGATTTTATTTCTGCCAGAAGTAGGGCAGGGCCATAGATACAAAACCACTTAATGTGCAGTGTTCGTATTTAAAATATAGGACACTGGCAAGAAGAACTCAAGTTTGCCTTGGGCTGCTGGGAACCTCTAAAACTATGAGAGAATGCTCAGTAATTTGGGGAACTGGAAAAGAATCAGCTTTGGTGAGTGGGGCTAGAAGGCATTTTAGAAATAATCTTTAAACCTGTTTATTTCCAAGTTCCCTGACATTAGAAAATGATTGTCCTTCCCCCTCCTCCCAGGTTCTTGGAACACCTGGTTCATTCTGGGTCCAGTGCCCTTTGAAAATCTACTTTAGAAAACAAGCATCTGAGAATATACACATTCATATACTCTAGGCCAGTGGTAGTCAACCTTTTTATACGTACCGCCCACTTTTGTATCTCTGTTAGTAGTAAAATTTTCTAACTGCCCACCGGTTCCACAGTAATGGTGATTTATAAAGTAGGGAAGTAACTTTACTTTATAAAATTTATAAAGCAGAGTTACAGCAAGTTAAAGCATATAATAATAATTACTTACTAAGTACTTTATGTCGGATTTTTGCTAAGTGTGGCAGAATAAATCTTTATAAAACAACTTACTATAGTTAAATCTATCCTTTTATTTATACTTTGGTTGCTCCACTACCGCCCACCATGAAAGCTGGAACGCCCACTAGTGGGTGGTAGGGACGAGGTTGACTACCACTGCTCTAGGCAGTATACAGAACATATGTATATTTATATATATACTTCCACCCTTCTTGGGAAAACTGAGTGACAAGGGAGGAAGCCATGCAGGCAAGGCCCTCTCCAAAGACAGTGGAGACTTCTTTTTTGCTCTGCTTTCTGCCCTGCTTCTGAAAGGTCTTGAACCATCTACCCACTGATGTTATGTGGTCATTCACAAAACATCAAAGAGGAGTAATTCATTTGGACCTAGGCAGGTCCAAATAATCTGAATAATTTCTGAAACATCCAGAAAATTCTGGTGGGAGAATCTTCTTAGTTTGCTTAGGAAGTGTTTGACATACAAAACAAAAATATCAGAAGGGGAGAGTGCCCCAACCCACATGTGGGCAGGATGCCACCCCACACAGTGCAGGAAGGTCTGGTAAGGGCAGGGGAAGCCAGCTCAGGCAGCCAGCCTCTGCTTTTGGAGGTGGAGACAAGGAAATTTTGTATCTTGCACAACATACACACGTTTGTTCTGCTCTTACTATATATTCGTCATCTCCCCAAAGCCCTGCAAATAAGTCATAAATAAGCGCACAAGACATGCAGTTCCAACCACCTCCCTCTGTGTTGCTTCTTTGAGCCCTGTCCTCCAAACCAATCTTTCTTATTATTCTACACTTGTTTCCATTAAAATCATTCTTCTCTATTGAAGAGACCGACTGTCTGTGATTCATGAAGTGCTCCAGATTGGGGCCAAGAAGTGTAGCTGTGATTCCCACCCTTCTCGGGAAAACCGAGTGACACAGGGCAGCCGTGCAGGCCAGGTCCTCTCCCAGGACAGTAGAGGCTTCCTTTTTGCTTTGCTTTCTGCCCTGTTTCTGAAAGATGTTGAACCATATACTTACTGGTTTTATGTAGTCATTCATATCAAGACATCAAAGAGAAATCATTCATTTATTCATTCATCCATCCACACACATATCAAAAATTATAGGGACTTGGAATATTAAAAGCATAGAGACCGACAGTCGAATGGTGGTTGTCAGGGCTGGGGGTGTGGGGAAAGGGGGGTTCATGTTTACTGAGTAGAGCAGGCATCCCCAAACATTTTACACAGGGGGCCAGTTCACTGTCCCTCAGACCGTTGGAGGGCCATACTATAAAAAAAACTATGAACAAATCCCTATGCACACTACACATACCTTATTTTAAAGTAAAAAAACAAAACGGGAACAAATACAATATTTAAAATAAAGAACAAGTAAATTTAAATCAACAAACTGACCAGTATTTTTTTTTTTTTTTGCATTTTTTTTTCCTGAAGCTGGAAACGGGGAGGCAGTCAGACAGACTCCCACATGCGTCCGACCGGGATCCACCCGGCACACCCACCAGGGGGCGATGCTCTGCCCATCCGGGGGGTCGCTCTGTTGCGACCAGAGCCAGTCTAGCGCCTGAGGCAGAGGCCACAGAGCCATCCTCAGTGCCCGGGCCATCTTTGCTCCAATGGAGCCTTGGCTGCTGGAGGGGAAGAGAGAGACAGAGAGGAAGGAGGGGGGAGGGGTGGAGAAGCAGATGGGCGCTTCTCCTGTGTGCCCTGGCCGGAATCAAACCCAGGACCTCCGCATGCCAGGCCGACGCTCTACCACTGAGCCAACCGGCCAGGACCAAACTGACCAGTATTTCAATGGGAACTATGAGCTTGCTTTTGGCTAATGAGATGGTCAATGTGCTCCTCTCACTGACCACCGATGAAAGAGGTGCCCCTCCCGGAAGTGCAGTGGAGGCTGGATAAATGGCCTCAGGGGGCTGCATGTGGCCCGCAGGGTCATAGTTTGGGGACCCCTGGGGTAGAGTTTCAGTCTTACAAGATGAAAAGAGTTATGGAAAGGATGGAGGTGATAGTTGCACAGCCTTTGAACATGTTTAATACCACCCAATGGTATTAAACACTTAAAAGTGGTTAAGATGAGAAATCTTATGCCATGTGTGCTTTAGCACAATAAAAAGAATTGGGAAAGGCCCTGGCCGGTTGGCTCAGCGGTAGAGCGTCAGCCTGGCATGCGGGGGACCCGGGTTTGATTCCCAGCCAGGGCACATAGGAGAAGCGCCCATTTGCTTCTCCACCCCTCCGCCGCGCTTTCCTCTCTGTCTCTCTTCCCCTCCCGCAGCCAAGGCTCCATTGGAGCAAAGATGGCCCAGGCGCTGGGGATGGCTCTGTGGCCTCTGCCTCAGGCGCTAGAGTGGCTCTGGTCGCAACATGGCGACGCCCAGGATGGGCAGAGCATCGCCCCCTGGTGGGCAGAGCGTCGCCCCTGGTGGGCGTGCCGGGTTGATCCCGGTCGGGCGCATGCGGGAGTCTGTCTGACTGTCTCTCCTGGTTTCCAGCTTCAGAAAAATACAAAAAAAAAAGAATACCTAAAAAAAAAAAAAAAAAAAGAATTGGGAAAAATGACAGAATGTCAGGCCTTTAAGTTACTGAACTAAGGGAAATAGTATTGATGTATTTGAGAGGTGGAGATGGAGAGGACGCGGTACAGGGTAGGTGAAAGCCCTGCAACCTAGATCCTGAGCCTGGATCTCCATCAACTTGAGGGTCAAGCCGCCACTCCTCAGCAGGACGCGTGGGGAAGGGCGGCTGTGACCTTGCCTCTGATTCCGAATGGAGCCTCACTCATCCCCTCTCCAGCTCCCAGCCTCGTCCCTCCTGCCCTGGCTCCACAGCAAGTTCTGCCCTCCTTCCTCCTCTTCCTCCCCTGGCTGACTCCTTCTGACCCTTTGTGAGTTAGTTCTGGTCATGCCTCCTCCAGGAAGCCTTCTCTGCCACCCCAGCCGGGTATCCTTTCTCTGTGCTCTTCAGTTCTTTAATGGTGAGGCTGATAGCTTTGAGGTCAGTCTCCCCAGTGTGTGGCGCAGGGAGCACTAGACATTTGTGGGATGCCTTGTGGCGGCAGTAAACATAGGGGCCCAGCCCCAAAGAGCTGAACTACAGAACAAGAGACAATGCAAAGCAGACTACCTCCATGCTGCTCAGGAACCAAAACCTGGGTGATGACCACTTAAGAACCACTAATTCTTCCCGGGTGGATATTATGGGATTCTCCACCACTGGTGGACATTGGGAAGATAAATGAGGTGACATTTATGAAGTGTCACCTCAGATGCAATATGCTATGTGAAGGCCAATCATTAACTCATAAGGCTGCAGCGTGTGTGAGGCATCTGGACCCTGTGCCAGGCTGCCACCGCCACCTCTGCTTACAAAGCCAGCCATTCGGCTTGTGCCGTGCATAAAGCCACAGCGAGGGGTGCATTTCCTGGGATAAAGCGTGCTGCAGGAACGAGAGGATGACTGTGTCCTGTCATGAGAAGTACCGTGCCGAAGGTACAGGAGGGGTGATGTTCCAACAGTAGATGTTGGGACACACAGAGGCAGCTTGGGACCATGATTACTCCTCTAAGAAGAAAACATGGAGACAAATAATAGGAAGGATATTAACTGTTTTTACTTATTTCGTTAATTTAAAAGTACGTGATAGGAAATAGAAAGATTCTACTAAGAGTGGCCTTAATATCAATGAAGAGAGAATTATCCTTCTATCCCTACCAAAAACAATGTATACAGCAGGACCTGCAACTCGTATTCAAGAAAGGGCAGCAAAATGACATTCTGTGTAAGAGTTTCAATTTAACTCACCTCCCTTGGGTGTGTCCCCACCCCCCCCCCCCCCCCCCCCCCCCCCCCCCCTCCTATTCCTAAAACAATCCTCAACGCACAGTGTCTGCTGGGGACTCAGCAGCCGCTTGTGAACTGCTGGGCGAGGCCAGAGCCCAGGTTCAGGTCCAGGGGCCTCCATCAGGGCAGCGGCAGCGGCACGGCAAACTGAGAGCACTTCTTTCCTAGGAGCAGGGGGGCTTAGTGGCCACAGAGGGCCCACTGATGTCAGATGTGAGTTCTTGGTTTTGGCGGCAATTTCTGTTCTCCAGTGATTATCATTCTACATAGCACAAACCTAACTACTACCTCTTTAAGGATGGATGCTGGTAAGGGAAGATCTAAAGCTATTTCAGTTCATTCTGTTCGGAATGAACTTAAGCACACACAGATATATATATATATATATATATATATATATGCACACACAAAGACATGACATGCCAGACAGACCCCTAAATTTATGTGAACCACCAAACAGTATTTGTAAAATATTTTCTCTTGTCACAGCAGGCTCATATTCATGATCTCATTCATTCCTTCCAGTAATTCTCTGAGGTCAGCCAGCACGGTGCTGTCCCTGGCTTTACAAATGGGACGTGGAGGCACCTAAATGTGGATAGAGGTTTGTGTCAGATCACCTGGCTGATTTATAACATGTGACTCAAAACAGAAAACAATAGAGATGGGGGAAAACATTGCTAGTTTGTTTGCTTTTTTGCTTTTTTCACCCTCCCAGTGTGTGTGTGTGTGTGTGTGTGTGTGTGTGTGTAGTTCTGTTATAGTCCAGCATCTGGGGAACATGTTCTCTATTGTACAAACTTGGAAGTCAGTGATTGGAAAGTTTCTTTTCACTGGGTCACATCAGAGAGACAGACCACTGAGTGGGTGTTTAGAGCCTGTCACCCACAGGGAGCAGATCACTGAGACCTAATGACTCTGGAGCTGTGGAAAGTATACCTTGCAGATAAACAAATGTTAGAAAATAGACTTTACTTTTTGAAAAAAAGTCAGACTTCCAGATTTTCAGTCAGTCGTGGGTGCACTGGCTCTGGAGATCACATAGCTGCTGGCTTTCGTGGAGCTGGTAACCCGAGTGCCACTCCCATCCAGGAGAAACTGTCCCCACCCGCACTTCTGCCCAGCCTTGTCACCCTTTGTCTGGTACCCACATTTGTCCCTCAGGGTGCGACAGTAGTCCTCACCTTGCAGGGGTCTAGGAAGCATGGACCTTACCTCTCAGCTCTCTCTCTTTTTCTATCAAGAAAGTGTAAATTTGAAGGAAGAGATATTTGACTGAAGGAAATTCAGGACTTCTCAGGGGAACCTGCTAGCATATCTAATTTAATACTGACTAAAGCTACTTCAAACCCCAGAGAGTTAACTTTATCAGGTAAATTCTCTCTGAGTATGTGTGTGTGTGTGTGTGTGGGGGGGAGATGGGAGAGGAGGAAGAAGGAATACAAATTAGAATGCTCTAAATATCAGTCCTACCGAAATTCATTTTATGTTAGAAGCTTTTCTGCTGGCTCTGCAGTGGTGAGTAAAGCAAAATAACTTCTTGGCTAATCACCTCCAGTCTCCCACAACAGACAATGTTTGGTGATGTTCAAAAGAGAAACCAAGGGACCGACCTAGATGGTCCTGCCTCACTGGCGTTCCTCATCTCCCTAAGTGGAGGAACGGAGAGTGGCATAAGGCCAAAGGCCAAGATAGTGACCTGGAAAACTAAGCAAGGGTTGTTGAGAGGCTGTATGAACTACCTATACAAGCAAATGTCATGTAACAGAAGGGGGGTTGGGGCTTCGACACTTGTCCACTGTCCTTAGAGACAGTAGGAGCTCCCTGGCTGCCTTCTGACCCTGGGGAGTGCTCTCTGCCACTTCTGTGGCCCTTTCAGAGGGCAGAGTGTGGGGCACCATGAGAAGAGCTCAGGATTTCCGTTGGTAAGTGGCACAAAGATGGCGAGAAGGGAGAGATTCCAAATTTGAGGGTGAGTTTGCTCTGCATGGGTTACTTTTACCACTGTAGTCATTTAAAATTTTTTTTTTCCGAAGTGAAAAGCAGGGAGGCAGAGAGACAGAGTCCCACATGCGCCTGACCAGGATCCAGCCAGCATGCCCACCAGGGGGCGATGCTCTGCCCATCTGGGGCATTGCTCTGTTGCGACCAGAGCCATTCTAGCGCCTGAGGCAGAGGTCATGGAGCCATCCTCAGTGCCCGGGCCAACTTTGCTCCAATGGAGCCTTGGCTGCGGGAGGGGAAGAGAGAGACAGAGAGAAAAGAGAAGGGGAAGGGTGGAAAAGCAGATGGGTGCTTCTCCTGTGTGCCCTGACTGGGAATTGAACCTGGGACTTCCACATGCTGGGCTGACGCTCTACCGCTGAGTCAACAGGCAGGGCCACTGTAGTCATTTTTTAGGTAAAAAACAACAGCTGTTGCTTTTTGAAAGCTTACGGAATGGCAGGCCTGTAATGGGGTTACAGGGCCACTCTCTGAAGTAGTTACTGTTGTCCTTATTTCATGTCACACAGACATGAAGAAGCAAAACTGGGATTCAAATCCCGTTGCTACCAATGGGATCTGTAACTGCAAAGAGTGGGCAGAAATGGTCACTCTAGGTCAGATTCGGTCATCCACATGTGATGCTAAGTTTGTGAAAAAATGGTAGAATGGACATCTGTCGTAGGCTGCCCAGTGTCTTCTTTGTCCCTCTTTCAGGGTAATGATGTCCCAAACTTCCTTTCAGGAACTGCCATTATCCTATTCTTAGCTACAAGTTGCTTGAGAGTGATTCTACCCTCACCTCCCAGGTGGGCCCCTAGTTAGCAAAGCCTTCCCCTGGCCACAGTCACCGGGGCATGTGGCCCACGTAGGCCAATCAGGTGTTAGGAGGCATTTGCTGGGCCTTCTGAGAACGCTGCCAGCTGAGATGTTCTCTCTTCCTGTTGCTTTGACCAAGGATGAGCGCCAGGATCTACTGTGGCCATATTTTAATCCTGAACACAACCAGCGAGGGTGGAGCAGACACTGTGCAGAGTACAGAGGACAGGTAGCAGCTAACTGGATTCTGGGTGACACCAAGCCGCTGGAGTAAGCCTTGTCTGAAGCCAACCCAATCTTTGGATTTTCAGTTAGCTGGGGTATAAATTCTCTTTCTTTTCTTCGTTTTTAAAAGATTTTATTTATTCTTTTTTTTTTTTTTTAGAGAGGAGATAGAGAGTGAGAGAGCAAGAGAGAGAGGGAGAGAGAGAGAGGGAGAGAGGGAGAGAGAGAGAGAAGGGGGGAGAAGCAGGAAGCATCAACTCCCCTGTGCCTTGATCACGCAAGCCCAGGGTTTTGAACTGGCGACCTCAGTGTTCCAGGTCGATGCTTTAGCCAATGGGCCACCACAGGTCAGGCCTCTTTCTTTTCTTTTTTTTTTTTCTTTTTGCATTTTTTTGAAGCTGGAAACAGGGAGAGACAGTCAGACAGACTCCCGCATGCGCCCGACCGGGATCAACCCGGCACGCCCACCATGGGGCGACGCTCTGCCCACCAGGGGGCGATGCTCTGCCCATCCTGGGCGTCGCCATGTTGCGACCAGAGCCACTCTAGCGCCTGGGGCAGGGGCCACAGAACCATCCCCAGCGCCCGGGCCATCTTTGCTCCAATGGAGCCTTGGCTGCGGGAGGGGAAGAGAGAGACAGAGAGGAAGGAGAGGGGGAGGGGTGGAGAAGCAAATGGGCGCTTCTCCTGTGTGCCCTGGCTGGGAATCGAACCCGGGTCCTCCGCACTCTAGGCCGACGCTCTACCGCTGAGCCAACCGGCCAGGGCTATTTTCAAAGCTATTTTGAGTTGGGTTTGCTATTACTTGAAGCTTAAACATTTTGAACTGATACTAGTGGGTGGGCTAAATCATAGATTGTAGAATCCGTGACGGACATTAGAAGCCAGCAAATGCTCCGATCATGCCTAAGCCTTGGATGCTCTCCTTCTGCAAACAGCGGTGGACCTTCCACTCATTCTTCTCCATTAAGGTGATTAGAAACAGTTCCTCTTTAGAGTGCAAAAATATGCTGAGAGGATGAAGAAAAAATGAAAATGTCTTCAGCAAGTCATAAACTACTTCCCACACCTACTTAAAGTTTAAGACTGCTTTAATACTCCCTGTTTAATTGTTAATTGAGAATTTAAAAATCAAAAATGCCAACTTTGCCTTCGATGAGATGGAAAATTATGCTGCTGTAGAAGGTAACATAATGTGAAACAGCCAACATTACCAAGGCACACAAATGTTTTTGGTATGTAAAATTGCTTTGTAAAATATTTGCTCCATCTGCTGAAAGCGGCAAAGACAATTTTCCCTTGATAGCTAATGGCCCATTTCGGCTGGGTGGCAAGTGATTCGCTGCGGCGGCGGCTCTCATTAAACAGAATGGTGAAAATGCGGTATATAATTCCATACTTACGTAGCATTATCCACTCGCTGCTCCTCCAGGAGTCTGTCCCTCATTACCGAGGCCTTCACCTTGCGCGATGTGCAGGCCTAGCAGTTGATTTGACTTGAGAAGCGTTTTGTCCAACCGAGGCACATATGTCGCGCCTCCATTCCAAAGCTCAGCGCAACTGCTCCGCTCCAACAAGAAACTCTAGAAAGGTTCATTCCCATTCAACTTTCCAGCACTTAACCTGCTGTTCCTTTTCCCCTCCCCACAGGGGGCCATGGTTTTCTTTCTAGGCTCACCCAGTCACGCTGCCTGCTGGGGTTTCGATAGATCAAGATTAAGCATTTCTTAAATTCATAATTGAACTTCTGCACAAACACAAAAGCAGAAAAAAAAATTTTTCCCTTGGCCAAGACTACCATCATAAAAGGCTGACAAACATTGTTCTTGGTTCACGGTGTCTGTGGAGGTCTGTGATCGCTCTCTTTAAAAGAGTTGTTTACACTACACCCTAAATGACTTCAACATCTGCTACAGGAACAATTAAAAATAAATAATCTGGGGTGGTTTAAAAAAAGAAGAATACGTTCCTGTTTGGGGAATGATAGTAAAAAGTAGTTACAGCAGCAAGTGGCAGATTTAAAAAATATATTTTTAATGTTGGAAAATGAGTTTGAAGGGAATTATAGCATCAAGTAAATACATATGGCTGATTTTAAGATTACACAATATTTTAAAGCAGAAATCATGCGGTTTAAAAGTCAACTGTAAGTAGAACTAGCTAGAATTATTATTATTGGTAATCGGTTTTCTTTCCACTTAGAGAAATATTCTCGGTTGAAAAAAAATGGTGTAAACTGAATAAGCTCTGTAATTGGAAATTAAAAACAGAAGAAAACATATCCGCTTTCGGACTCCATTTTTCTCTTAAATGTTGGGGGAGAAGGGTGCATTTGTGGAATGAAATGAGAGACTGGCAGGAGCAATTACATTTTAATTTTACACACAATCAATGGGCATCTACTTTTTAAAATCAGAGCGAAGAGCTGTACCTTTTCTGATATCCCCACACGTGCAGATGTATAGACTTAAAGGGAATGTAATAGCATTATGTATTTCTTACTGTTTTCTTTCTACAGACCATGCTTATTAAAATACCAGGGTAGTAAATCAGTAAATTCCAAAAGGAAGGATTTTTTGTTTGATCTGGCACCATTACATGGAAGTCCCAGTCTTCTCAAGGGCATCCCTCTCTCCCCGCGGGGCACGGGGGACAGACGACCAGAGAAGTAAATGGCGCAGTCGCCGGCCAGGAGAGAGTAAAACTCAATCTGAATCTGGTCCAAGTACCCATGCCTGCCTGCTCTGTGGTTTTCAGCAAAGCAGATTATTTCCAAAGAACTGTAACGGGGACTTCCTGGATGTGAAAACACTAACCAATTCTCGTTTCTCTCATCTTTTGCTTTATTCCTTCCTTTCACGCTGTTATTGCAAAAAACTGGCAGTTAAATTCAATTGATTCAGAATATTCTGGATCCATATGGCCGCCAACCCTGGAGCTGAGGCGGCGATAGCGCCTCACTGCTGTTCGCAAGCATTTGCCTCTCCCCTAGTCCCCAGATGGTGGGAGTAACATTTAAACCTCCTTTTCTCTGCCTTGTACAATAGACCTTGGCACCATTTCAACTGTTTACTCCGGTAATTAACAGCTCTGATACCACAACAATTACAACTCCTCCACTCTCACCACAATAATGCTATGAATTAGTGAGAGCTAATGGCTGGAAGGTAGAGTGTTTCCAGACTGTGAGATCTGTGCATTTTTAGAATAAAATAAATAAAAGGTACAAACAGCACGCTTGCAGTAGACAATGATTACCTAGTAATTAGTTTACACAAAGCTTCCTATTTAATGGCAAAACGCTGTAATTAACGTGTGACAGAAAATCAAAGGGTACTTTGTAAGCATATGAAAAATTAACACTGCAGGCCCATAGCTTTATGTACTGATTAGAAGCATATTAAATCAATAGGACATACAAACCAACAGCTTGTATAGCTGATTATTATAGGTCCTTGGAAGGGGGACCCGGCTTCCATTTAACTTGGGGAGGCAATTTTCTCTCTCCTGTCATCTTCCTCAGGCACAGGGAAGCACCTCAAACCCAACCCTGGCAGCTTCATGAAAATAACCACTGAACTGGAAGAAAACATTCTAAGTCATTTTCAGAGGTAAGGAAGAATATGTAAATGATGAAGACTTTCCAGTGATGGTGGTGACGTGCTGCTACACTAATTAGAAAAGACTCCAACTGGAACCAGAAAATGAAGCGACCAGGTCTCAATCTTACGGTCAGAAGAATCTCTATCAGAATAATCTCTTATCAGGTCAAAGCCTCTTTACCCAACATATAGAAAGTTCAAGTAATTGGAATTACTATCTCTTTTCAAATGATAAGAGAAGCCTGAGCACTATCAAAGTGTATTCTTCTAAAGGCATTATCTGAGTAAATACTTGGGTAGGCACATTTGGGTCACCATTCTGTATCTTCAACAGCCACAATTTTATATAATGATAGCTGGTGCATAGAAAAGTATTCTGGAAGCCTACAAGATGTTACAAGACCTTCTACATTATCAAAGAAAGATTGTTGTGCATACTTGTTTAATGTTACCTACAATTTAATTGTAATGCAATTTTATGGTAATAGTAATAATAATAGCAAACATTTCTTGAAGGTGAACTATGTGCTAAGTACATTGCTAGCCCATTCACAAGGGTTATCTCATTTAATTCTTACCATATCTCCTCCCCTCAAGGCACGGACCAACACTATCCTTCTTTACAGATAAAGAGAAAGAGACTTGGAGAGCTCAGGGCCTCGCATTAGTTCCAGGGACCTTGCGTTTTTCATAAGTCTCTGCAGAAAGCAGAAAACTTGCAACAGGAGTAGTGGTCACAATGGCAGGGACCTGGAGAAGACACTTCTCTGGGATTTTTAAACAAGGGGTCTTTTCCAAATGTGCAGGAACACTGGGCCGGGAGGAATGAATATAGGTTTCAAACTAGGCACAACCATTTACTAGCTATATGAACTTGGGCAAGTCACTTAACTTCCCAAACATCAGTTTCTCTATTTGTAAATAGAGTAATAATATCTTCCTTATCACAGTGGTGTAAATGAATAAAAGCCTTTGAGTTTTTCTGAGATTAAGTGAGACAATTCATGTAAAGTGCTGAAATGCTGGTTTTCTACAATGCTATTATAATTATTATTAAATAAAAAGAAATGCCAAGCAAGACCTTAACAGTGTATTCATGGATCCATAATAGAAAGTCAAAATTTTAAGATGTAAAAATAAATATAAAAGACAAATGAATAATCATTGATATGTAGCTTAATGATTAAGGGAAAATGATATCCCCAATTTTTTCTTAACCTAGAAATCCTAGATTTTCTTTTAATACCAAAATGTTGTGTTTTTGATATATAATACAAATTATAAATAAGAACATGAAAAAAGAACCTGTTGCTAGTAATCCAATAGCAATTATAAGATGCATTTTGACATTTCAAATAAAAGTATAAACTGTTTACAACATTCAGTGCTGGTAAGGTGGGGGTGCAACAAGTTAGGCTTATTCTCTGCTAGGAGCTTTAGCACCTTCTTAGAAAGTCGTGTGGCAGTATGTAGCAAGAGCCACAAAGCATTGTACTCGTGGGGCTTTCTCCTAGGAAAACAATTCAACAAAAGTGTTCAGTTATACAAAAACCCAAAATAAAAACAAACAAATCTTTTCTCTCTCTGCCCTCCCTTCTCTCTCCTTCCTTACCACAACCACCATCACCACCACCACCAAAAAAAAAAAAAAAAAAAAAAAAAAATATATATATATATATATATATATATATATATATATATATATAAATTTCCAACTTAATTGAATGGCTTGACATGTTAGAATAAATCAATATGAGGGAATATTACACAGCCATCACTTATGATGACCACATGTAAACATGAAGAATGTTGAAGATCTGATGTTTAAATAGCAAATACACTACTACTGTAACTATAAAAAATAAACACAGCACAGTTGGAAATTGATACATAAAAATGAAAACTATGCTTGGGAAAAGTGATTATGTACTTATTTGGTTCAATATATCTTTAATCTTCTTATATTACCTTTTAATTTTTCCAAAAAATTATGTGGTTACAGGATCATGGTCCTGCAGGATCACCTAATAAATGCCTACTAAATTCCATACAAGGCATCAAGCTCAGCTATGCAACAATATCTCCTATGACCCAGGTCCATGGCCATCTGAATGGATGGAGGTCTTCACAGTGGAGCCACAAAGAGTTCTAAGACACTTATTTATTTATTTATTTTTTGAATAGTATATTTGGATTGCTGACTTAGTTCTATAAGGAAGGAAAACTACTTTGGTTTATTCTACTTTTTCTAGACTTGGGTGCCTTGAATTTTATATATATATGTATATATATGTATGTATAATGTCCCCCTTGGTGATCCCCAAATTAATTTAAAATATTCAATATCTAACAAAATATACAAAAGTACAAATAAAGATGAAACGGCTCTTGCCAATGACTAAAATAGCAATGACATAGTAGCTTAGAGTCAGTTCAATTTCCTTTTTCTCTTTGTGATGCCAAGACCCCTACATCTTGTACCATCCACCCGGGGAAACAGAGGCCTAAAGAAGGTCTGTGCAGAGAAGCCCACCAGTAACCTGGCTCAGCTCTTTATCCGGAGAAACTGTTCTATAAAGATCTCTTGCAAAGGCAGTATCACCAGCAGCATCACTGCCACCAAGTCCATCTCCCAGGAATGAGAGAGGGAACATTTACCCTTTAAAAACAAGAAATAAATAGAAAACACCACAAGAAGGACTGCTCCCAGAGCTAATGTCTACCCGAATCTCCCTATCCAGTGGTCGGCAAACTCATTAGTCAACAGAGCTAAATATCAACAGTACAACGACTGAAATTTCTTTTGAGAGCCAAATTTTTTAAACTTTAACTATATAGGTAGGTACATTGTTATTTACTTAATTAGGGTTATCAGTTACTATGCTGGCCAAAGAGCCGCACTCAAGGGGCCAAAGAGCCGCATGTGGCTCGTAGACCACGGTTTGCCGACCACTGCCTTATACTGTTTTAGGTGAGTGTCCAGGAAGGCCTTTCCTCTAAAAGTGTGCCTTCCTTGACTTAAGCCTTTATTTCTACTAAATGAAAAGAAATACCTCCAACTGGAGAGTAAGGAGTTCGGAGTGTAAGAAGGTGTGTGGACTCATTAAACCTCAACAAGCATTGAGTACTTAAGTGAGTGAGTTTACTAGGATCTTCTGAAGAATTAGGTTTTTTTATGTGGCAGGATGAAGAGAATAAGGCCTGTACCAAGCCACTGTGAAAACAGTGACATTGGTGCTCTGCTTTCATGTGGCCATCATGTAACATTTTGCTTTTCCTAAAATCACCTACATGTCTCTACTGATTTTTTAAAATGTGACTACAGCCTTTCAGAGTTTGTTTACTCCATGACTTTGTTTTAAGTCTCGACTGCAACCAGTTCTAAATTAGAACTCTGGTTCTAAATTAGATAGGTAGAGAAAAAGATGATCTTCATAGTGGATCCTTGAGTCTACACTGAATCATGCCTCCATCTAAATCCAATATCCACATAAGACGCAAGAGAATCTCAAAAACAGTTTCAACTCCCATAAACAGCCCTGTTTTTAATCTGTTGCCTACAACATACCAATGAGAAAAATCATGGCATCGTGTCATAAACTGCTATGCAAATGAGGCTATTTGTAAGTATTAACATAATTTAGTGCTTACAGTCATAATCTCATTTCTAATAATTCTCCCAGAATGGAGTCTTTCTCTGGACTCTTCGCCTGCAGGATAGTCTTTCATCAAGAAGCTGAAATTTTTAATAACCTGCCAGCATATGTTTTGTATGTGCCGGGCTAGGCTTGATGACACAACGTCTTCATTATCAAAAAGAAACAGGTCTACAAACTGTGATAGGACATTAAAACATGCCTGTGCTCATAAAGAAACGCTTTGATGTCTAAATGTGCACCATCATGACTGACGGTCTTCTGGAACAAAGGATAATTCCCTTCCTAAATTCTCAATAGCTGCACTCAATGGAGACTGCAGTTCACTTCCCCTGTGAATACAATTTTACTTTGAAGGCAAAAGAATGCCAATAGTTTCCTATGCCCCCCAAAAAGGGGGGAAAAAGCTCTTTAGAGCTGCTTTATTTATTTTTTTATTTTTTTATTTATTTTTTTGGCTTCTAATCACACCATGGTTAAGCACAGGTTTTAGAGAGTAAAAAGATTTCCAAATAGTTATATTTTCCTTATTAAATTAAAAATGATTTAGATAGATTATTAATTCAAGAATTTCACATTTCATAACATTAACAATAATGTCAAGTGTATTTGGTGACAATTTAAAAGAATATGATTTAAAATAATTGAAATTAAATAATGTATAGTTAGTCAAGCTTCTAAGTACAATTCAGTCAATGTCAATATGTTAAATAGTTTTTAAACGTAGAGCCAAACTTTTAAAGTGTATCACAGTCTAGTTTCAGGAGAACTTAAAAAAATTATTGGTTTGAAATATTGAGACCAGCAAATACTTTGCACACGTGCACTTCAATTTTTTAAATGAAAAAATCGTATTTTCACCATTGACTCTCAACAGATTTGCTTTAAGAAGAAAATTCTATACAATCTGAAATAAAATCCAGTTCAAAGAGAACACAAGCGAAATCCCCATGGGCCTCAAAATTAAATACATTTTCCTTGTTTTATTTTTTTTCCAGAAGAGTAATTCACTTTGGTATCCTTTAAATAATATGTAAAAAGCTGGCCGTGACAGGTACTGCATTTAGTCCATTCACTGATGGAGGGGGAGAAAAGCCCAGAATAGATCATGGGGAGAACAGTAACATTTGTCAGAGGAAATTCTCTCTTCTGACTGTTCCCTAGATTTATTCATTGCTTCACTTTCACAAGAATAATGCGGTCCTCTTGCGTGTGCCCCCTCCCTTCCTATCACTTGTGTCTTGATTCATGTACTTCTCCGGTGGGATGCTCAAAGGAGATGCAAATCGCTGCACAGCCCACTGTTATGCACATTAGCAGGGAAGGAACCAGTGTAAGGAATTTGTGTCTGGATTTTCCTTATCAATTATGCTGTCAACAGCAGGACAGACCAGTCCGAGATTTGGGATTAAGAGAAGCCAGGCTAGTCTAGACCTCTGGGTGCAAAGTGAGGCAGCTTTTAGAATGGTGTGTTTGATTTATGTATCAAGCCATATAAAATTACTTTATTAAGCAAGTTTGGAACAGACTAAGAAGTTGTACAATTCATCCTTCCACCAACATACATGGAAAATGCTATATAACTTTCACTCCTATGCTAAGACTTCTTACCTATTGTTCAACTTTGACCTGGAGATTTTTCTGGCTAGGATGTATTATTTTGTCAATATCTCACAGGGACCAGCAGTTACATAAATTTCCTTGAATTGTCTTCAGAAACGTATGACTGCTGATAGAATACTATTACACATTAGCTTCCAGGTGACACACATTCACTAATAGAATTTCTCTTTCATAATAAAATATGGATAGCTTATTAATGTCAGTTGTTAGAAGCATTCTAGACCCACTTAGAGCAAATGATGAGACTTGTAATGTTAAATGAATAAGATAAAAAATTACTGTCTAATTAAAATCGATTTGAAGACATGTAGGGCCCAATGAAGGAACATTTAAAATGACCTAATTAACTCCATTGCCCAAGAAAGGCCAAATGATTTTCCTAAGGTCTCACTGATGACAGGTGATATTGCTGAGCCTTGAAGAAAGAGCTTTCATTTCCTAGCTGAGCCTTTTGTTCCATCTTCTACCAATTCACTGACGCTGGGTATATGTCACTATTGAATACTCACCTGTGCCCATTTCTTCTTCCAGTCTTCACGGCCATATTTGCTACTCTCCTGTTGGACCCACTCGTGACACTTGAGGTGGGAAAGGATGTCACAAAAAGCAGTCCCGTTTCCTCTAAACTCATAGTCCATTTTAAAAAGCCAGCGTTGGATTTCCAGGTGATCGGTGATCAGCTGACTCAGCTGTTCTATCATCTGTAGGGATGAAGACACGGTAACATTTAATATAGCTAGTTTCCTGAACTCCTTTTTTAGTGTATTAACTCAGTTATCATACTTGTCACGTCTTTATTTTGAATGGTCTGTTCATTCAGTTCTCCTCTATTTATTAAGACAGATTGGAAGAAGTTTTAAGAGATGTATGTATGGCCTGACCAGGCAGTGGCACAGTGGATAGAGCATCGGACTAGGATGCGGAGGACCCAGGTTCGAGACCCTGAGGTCGCCAGCTTGAGTGAGGGCTCATCTGGTTTGAGCAAAGCTCATCAGCTTGGACCTAAGGTCTCTGGCTTGAGAAAGGGGTTACTCAGTCTGCTGTAGCCCCACGGTCAAGGCACATATGAGAAAGCAATCAATAAACAACTAAGGTGCCGCAAAGAAAAACCGATGATTGATGCTTCTCATCTCTCTCCATTCCTGTCTGTCCCTATCTATTTCTCTCTCTGACTCTCTCTTTGTCTCTGTAAAAAAAAAAAAAAAAAGAAAAAAAAAAGAGATGTATGTATGGTGTGAAGAAACCACTAACCAATGGGAGACCAAAGGCATGTTTAAAAGAATAATCTTATTTATGAGAAACTCTGAAATTAGCATCTGCCTGCTTTTCAAGAAGAAATAAAGAATCCTTGAATATCTGTAATTGAATCTTGTATTGCGTTCTTTCTTTTTCAGAGATTTATGTGTTTACCTATTGATTTTTCAAATAATTTTTTTATAATTGCAAGACTATAAAGAATTATAGTTTGAAAACTATTTGGTGCTTTGTTGAGCTTTTAAATGTTATAGCCTATAAAACACGTAACTTTTTCCTCAGTCATGTACATGAAATGCATTTTTGTGGCTGGTCAATTGGTCAAGTGTATTTTACGTATTATATGAACATGACGGATAAAGGAGATAATACTTCACAAAGGCAACTTTCCTGGAATACACACCTAATCTTACATTTTACTTAAAACAGTAATGCCTCAAGAATTGGGCTCAATCACATGGAAGTTTAAGGGATAAAAGTTCCAGCTCTAATATTATGATGATAATAATGATATTATAGCATCTAACATTACTGAACTCTCAGTAAAGCCAGGCCTTTGACAAAGCTGTTTACATGAATTTTCTCACTCAATACTCACAAAGCCTATAAAGTAGACACCATTTTTAGTTCTATTTCATATACAAATAGCTGAGATTTAGCTAATTTGAATAACTTGCCCACAATCTCATAGCACTGGGTGGCAGAGCATAGACTCCACCCAGGTCTCTCTGATTCCAATATCTAAGCTCATTCTTTCTCTCCTGGGCTTCCCAGCTCAACCTGCAGAGACATAGAGGAGAAAGGTGGGGTAGAGAAAGAAGTTAGAAGAGAAGCAACTTTCTTTGCCATCAATAAGTCATTTGGGATAAGTTTGAATCAGATGAAAGTCTGTAGCAAGATTAGTTAATTATAAGTCCTACTGTTCTAGTAGAGCCTTAGAGAAAAATAACTCATTAGATCACAAAATGATTTTTTTTCTGGTCTTCTCTTCAGACTTTCCAGTCTATACTTCCCAGAAAGAAACAAAGCAATACTAAGTATTTGCTCTGCTGAGCCTACCCACTGCTGTTCCTAGCTATGGTCTTGTTGGGCAGATAAAATGTATTATTCTCACTTTGTTAAAGATGGTGCTGCCCACGTGAGGCCGTCGCCCAGGTGATATTAATGTGTGTTGAGAATCCTTGCAGCCTGGGGCTTGGTTTTGGGATTAAGCCTTTCCCACCCGTTTTGATATGGGGTGGTACAATCCAATTATGCCTCAGAGAAGTGACTTTGTATTAGAGACTTCCCTATTTTGTATATTGGATTAAAGGTTTTGAATCTACACTATAAAATGGGGGCAGAACGGGAGCTTGCTCTCTTGGTTCCTGAGATGATTAGCATGAGAGAGCAGAGGGAGCAGAGCAGAGAGCAGAAAGAGGCCATGTGGCCAGGAGAAGCAGCCAAGATGGCGGAGTATTGAGTGAGAGGCCAGTTTGTGTAGAGAGAAGGAAGGAGATGGGAAACAGAGGTGAATAAGTCTGGTGAGCTAGAAACCTTTGATTCTAGGAAACTCGGATAAGTCAGTAGCTTTGTGAGTACTGAATGTGAGTGGGTTTTGGAGCCCAGTGTGTGTTTCTACTTGCCCACCGGGTGCAAGCTAGGATTAAAGATGACAGCCCATCAGTTTTTGGCTCCGTTGTTTCTTTACCGACTGTCCGAATCCAATGCGAACCTGCATGGGCCGGGCTGCTTTGATAATAGTGGCCCTAGATACTGGCTTTACAGGTCTTCTGTACTTAAGGAGTCTCTGCAACACTCATATTCTTTTCTCTTTTGATAACCCTTTGTTCACCAAATGGATTTTTAATTTTTTTTTTCAACTAAAGAGTGTGAAAGGACCCAAGATTATGGTTCTGCAGAAGTCTGGAGCTGGAAGATTACCATTATTTTGACTAAAGGCACAATCTGCTCTCTTGAGTTGGTCTTCTCAGCAGATCTTCCTGGGGATGTTACACTGCACAGCAGTGTGGAAGTGATATCAAAACGGGCATTCTGGGCATCCCTGGAAGTCCTGTGCAACCATGGGGTATTCAATTAGGGTGAAATGGAATTGTCTGAGCTCCCTAATTATCAAGTAGTGTCTGTGGATAATTTGGATTTTTAAATGACAAGTACTCTGGTCTACACACCATATGGCTATGAACACAGCCTACAAAGCTTTTTAATGGGCCTTCCAAAGTTGTAACCCTTCTTTCTCTAGTGTTGCATTGAGAAGCTAGAGTCTATATTTCATCATATTTTGCTGTGTTATGATCTTACTTTGCAGAAGTAGAAATGATCTTTGGCATCTTAATATCCTATGAAATTCTTTTGTTAGTGTAAAGAAAGGTGTTCTGGGATAGCCATTTTCACTGTATATTTGTATATTCAGAGATTCGACGACTAACAAGATTATCATCTGTTTCTTCCAAATCCTATTATTTGTTGTTTCTGAGAATCCTATAAATGGGCGTCTTTTGATGGATCCCCTACAGTAATGAAAAGGATCAATAGTATTGTAAAGACTGCACCACAGGAAAGAATTATGTGCTATCTGTAAGTGAAAATTGAACAGTGCTTTAAAATAGCATCGCCATGTTTGATTATTTAACCCAAGCCGTCAATATTTCATACAAAGCACACGCCAGAAAAAGAACTTGCATCGTTACTTTATGGATCAAAACAGGAAATGCTCGTGGTGCTCATGCTAGACTTAAAAAATAAACAAATAAATTACTTAATCATAAACCAAATGACTGTGTGCTGTTTCCAAACATTTATCATTTTCTGTTTGAGTCTATCAGTTCAAAAGATGTAATATAGTTTTAAATTGCCGTTCATTTTACATAGGTATAAAGCAGAAGTAGAAAAATGACTACTGCTAAAATCCAGCTGATAGTCAGGAATATTTATTGACCTAAATTAAAATAATCACAGCTTTCCTTCACCAGCTTTAAGTTTATGAAGCACATCGGTAAAAAGTGAGTGCTATTGACTCATGGCCATCTCTGCAAATTCAAAACACTGACACATTCAGATAGATTAGGTAGGATAGTCACTATTTGGAAAAATCTCAGTGGAGTACTTTAATTCTTGATGACCTCAGATGTATGTTTTCCAAACAGGTAGAGTAGAACTCAATTATAACTGTTTATTGTGATGCAATTGCACATACCATCGGTGAAGTGCCATCCCTCAAACCGGATGTGTCTATAAGGAGGTTTTAAATCCTACTTTTGAACACCAGCATTAGAGGAAGGTTTTACTGCATTAATTGTGCTTGCATCTTGAACCACAATCAACATATAAAGTTCTACAATATTTCACAATATTTCATGGCAAAGACTGCCTGAATTCTCATCAATGAAGATGAAAACAATATAAATATTGCACATATGTTTTCAAGTTTTGAAAATTATTTCATGGAATGAACGTGTGTCTACAGGGGTCGTCAAACTTTTTATAAAAACCGCCCACCGGCCCTGGCCGGTTGGCTCAGCAGTAGAGCGTCCGCCTGGCGTGCGGGGGACCTGGGTTCGATTTCCAGCCAGGGCACATAGGAGACGCGCCCTTTTGCTTCTCCACCCCGCCCCCCTCCTTCCTCTATGTCTCTCTCTTCCCCTCCCGCAGCCAAGGCTCCATTGGAGCAAAGATGGCCCGGGCGCTGGGGATGGCTCCTTGGCCTCTGCCCCAGGTGCTAGAGTGGCTCTGGTCGCGGCAGAGCGATGCCCCGGAGGGGCAGAGCATCGCCCCCTGGTGGGCAGAGCGTTGCCCCTGGTGGCGTGTCGGGTGGATCCCGGTCCGGCGCATGCAGGAGTCTGTCTGACTGTCTCTCCCCATTTCCAGCTTCAGAAAAATACAAAAACAAACAAACAAACAAAAAAAACCGCCCACTTTTGCAGCGCTGGTCAACCTGGTCCCTACCGCCCACTAGTGGGTGTTCCAGCTCTCATGGTGAGCCAATCGTGGCACGTTTGGTTGCTCTGCTACACCCACCAAGAAAGCTGAAACACCCACTAGTGGGTGGTAGGGACTAGGTTGACCAGCACTGCAAAAGTGGGCGGTTTTTATAAAAAGTTTGACGACCCCTGCATCATTTTAGAAGACATTCACGTGTATTAAGTCTATTAGCCAAGCATTCCACTGTGAGGCAGAGTTAAGCACTTTGTCATCTTCAAGTTCTAGTGGAGGCTAATGGCAAGGGACATACCAATTCAGGGGAGCCTCTTTTCTACTCCTATTAAAATTACCCATGCCTTTTGTAGACTCTGCTACCTTTAGGAGCAACTTTCTTTATATAGCCTTATATTGCCCAAGAACATTCTAGCAAGACAGAAACATTTTAGGACAATATAATAAACTAATAGGATCTTCAAGCTAGTCTCTGAACAGTATGATTTGTTGAAAGGCTTGATTTTGGAGCCCAGGAGTTAAAAGGTACACAGCATCACGATCAGGAGACTGAGAGACAGAGAAGGAACCCTAAATATTGTCCCTTACAAGTGCCTCATTGTACAGGATTCTTTAGTTTCCCAAGAAGTGGGTGCCTGGGACCATTATGACCAGCTCAGAGTAATGGTCAAGAGCTGTACTGAAATAAAGGTTAAGAAATGAAAACAGCCATTTGTCTTTTTATTTCTCTTATTGTGACAAAGGGTAGCAGTTAAATGGAGAACACTTGTCAGAGTTAACTCAGAGTTATTTCTAGTGGCTAATATTTCTGTTTTCCAGTCCTGACTATCTGCTGGAAGGGCACAGAGCAATGGACCGAGCCCAGGTCAAAATCTAGAAACAGGCCCTGGCCGGTTGGCTCAGCGGTAGAGCGTCGGCCTGGTGTGAGGGGGACCCGGGTTCGATTCCCAGCCAGGGCACATAGGAGAAGCGCCCATTTGCTTCTCCACCCCCACCTCCTTTCTCTCTGTCTCTCTCTTCCCCTCCCGCAGCCAAGGCTCCATTGGAGCAGAGATGGCCTGGGCACTGGGGATGGCTTCTTGGCTTCTGCCCCAGGCGCTAGAGTGGCTCTGGTCGTAGCAGAGCGACGCCCCGGAGGGGCAGAGCATCGCGCCCTGGTGGGCAGAGCGTCGCTCCTGGTGGGCGTGCCGGGTGGATCCCGGTCGGGCGCATGCGGGAGTCTGTCTGACTGTCTCTCCCAGTTTCCAGCTTCAGAAAAATACGAAAAAAAAAAAAAAAATCTAGAAACAGTTTTATTCTTGGAGCCATCTCACCTCCCTTTTCTGGGATTTTCCCCCTCTGCTATCTATGGCTCGTTCCTGAGGAACCAAAGGATTTTTGTTCGAACTAAGGATGTCTGCAGCTCTGCAATAGGCCCTCTGCAGCCTGACTTGGCAGAAAGGCTCACCCCTGGAGCTTTCCAGACCTGCTCCTTTTAGCCAAAATTGTCTTTCACATTTCCCAGGATCCTGCTCAATGACTAGCTAGCTAATATGACGATGAACTAACTAATCCACATTGAGCCAATAAATATTGATCACAGATTGGTACATTAACAGGGTCTTCAATGTCTTAATCCAAGTGACTAAATATTTTGGGAATTCCAGCAATTTCTGCAAGGGCAATACTTTGAAACATAAAGGCCTAAAGTAGATCCCAACAAATCAACTCAAGTACTCCCTTTAGTCTTCATTGGGTCGAGCTGGCCCTAGAAATCCTGATGTCTCTGCAAGGTCAAGAGGATATGACACATTTGAGCAGAGCCTCTCCTGTCCACCCTACATACCTGCTGGTAACTATAGATGTCACATATTCCAGGAGGGACTGGCGTCTTGGCACTGGCAAAAACCTGTTTACTTCCAGACTTGGAGCTATAAAGATGAGCTATTTCAGGCTCTGAGCCCAGGATGGGTATGTCTAACATATCCGCCACGGCCAAATCATCTCTGTGGAGGAGCCCGCTGACGATGTAGGCATCTTTTCCTAGGATGAGATTTTTTATTCTTTTGATTGCCTTGGGACTGTACATCAGGTGAGTGGCCAGGCACATATGATGCTTCTGGGGGGAAGAGCATATTATTCTTGTTAAAAGGTGTTTTTTTCTAGTCCCTACACCTAATTTATAATGTTGCACACAATAAATGCATTATTAATAGCAGGATGGGTTATGACCTATCCTGTTGTTTAGCAGTTTAAATTGATAAAAGCTGTTGGGGTGAGGCTCTATAATCGCTCACATCTTTAGTGTGTTGGAAATAGGCTCACTGGGAATAGAACTAATTACTACACATCTGTATTTATTTGATCCACATGGAATTATCCTTCTGTCAGAAGGAAAAAAGGCTGGCGGCCTTTGGATAATAGTGATTCATCTCTGCAACACTTCTGGCATGGTTTAACACTAAAGCGTCTGGAAAATCAATACAAAAAAACGAAGAAAAACGTCCCATAGTATTCTTCACTGTACAGGACCCCTAACCTGACAACTCTTTGTTGATTTGGTAGGAAAAAGGCACTTGGCTGGAGACTCCCTTTCCAAAGCTCTGCTACAGTCTGTTTCAGAGAATATGTACTTTTATAAAGATTATCATGGTTCTTAGCCAACAACTCTGGAAAGGATTCATGAATGAAAAATATGTGAACATTTCAGCAAGACTCAAGCTCACTTTGCCATGGAAAACTCTTTCGTTTTACTTTTGACTATTTCGACCCAGCTTAGCAATACATGTGACTGTCTTATTCATTTAAATAAATAATTCTGGCATGTCTAATAGAGGCTGAAGACAGAGCCAGATGGTCATCACACACCAAAACGAATGCAACCGTGTTTCTGTATTCAGGGAGTGGGGATACACATGAGAGCTGTTAATGCAGAACTAATACAAAGCAAAGAAAGGCCAGAAAGAGCTAGGCCTCAGAGGCATGGAGAAGGGAGGCAGAGGCCACATGCTGACGGTGAGAGCTAAAAAGGCAAATGACTTGTTCTCCTGTGCCGCAGTTTCTTCACCTGTAAAAATGAGCATTATGCTAGTACTGTATTCACCTCAGAGGGGTGCTGTAAGGATTAAATGAGTTAATGCATGCAAAGCACTTAGCACAGGGCCTTAGACATAATAAGCACTTAATGAATGTTAGCCACTATTATTATTATAAGAGGTTGGTGTTGAGGTGAATTTTGAAGGATGGGTAGGATTTTATCAGGTGAGGATGGATGTGGGTATGACATTAGCCAAGGATGAATTATGAGAAACCAAGATGGTGCTCATTTCCTTTAGAGAAGGGCTGGAGTTAGGAGCCAAATAGTTTTGACTTTGAATTTAGCTCTATCATTTATAAGCTACCTGAGCTTGGGCAAGTAACTTAGATTCCCTGAGCCTTAGTTTCTCCATCTGTTGAATGGGAATAACAATACCCATTTGCAGAGTGGCTCTAAGGATAAAACATGATCACAAATATGCATCGAGTTGCTAGTCAATAAATGATAGCACTTATTATTATAGAGAAAACTCTCTTTTTAAAGTCATTAAAATGCCATGCAAATAATATAATGCAAGATGCCAGAGTCTTAGAGAGTTCAAGGGATTTTGTAGACAAGCACGTATTCCCCCAATTCTAGTTGAAATTATCTACTCATCATGGCATGAAAATGCTGAGAAGTGTTTCTGGGAATATCAGTGGCACCAGTGCGCCCCCTGTTGGTGGGGACAGTAACTGCTGAGTATGGAGAAAGAGACTAAGGAGAGCCCTGGGCTCTCAGTCCTTCCTGGATTTGTAACTTGCAAGGTGATTTAGAAAACTCAACCTTTCTGGGCCTCAGTCCCCCATTTCAAGTGAAGGATTGGGCTAGACATCTCTAGGATCCTTTCAGCTCTGAAATAACTTTTCCTTTAAAACCAGAGCTCTTCTGGACTTACTGCTTAATGAGTACAGAGTTTCTGCTTGGGATGTTGAAAAAAAATTTAAATGGATAATGTGATGGTTGTCAAACAACGTGAATGTGTTTGATGCCACTGAACTGTATATCTAAAATGGTGAAAGTGGTAAATTTAATGTTATATGTACTTTACTCCTCCCCCTCCCCCCCAAAAAAACCACAGCACCTCTAAGAGAATTTATTGATATACCCACCCTGTTGAGCCCTTCCTCCAGCGTAGGCGTTCAATTCTAAGATCCTTAGATCTATGCAATACGCCTTTTCTACCATAACTGAAATCTATTTTCACAACCTACTTCTGAGAATGCAGTTCTAGGAAACCCAATGTTCCTAGACAATAGCTGGTAACAGCACCTCATGAATTTGCATTTCCCGTCTGCTTGATCACCGTCTTCCCAATTTGCTTATTTCATTTCTTTCTTTTCCTCTCCCCACCGATAATTCCAATTGAGAAGTACAAAAACACTGAGCGTCTGGGAGATCTGGTGACTCTGAGTCACGGTGTACGTGGTGGGCTGTTGAGGGCAACAAGAAGATGGCTTCTAGGAGGCAATCCTCTCGTGTTCAGTTCACAGGGTCGAAGCATTCTGACATGTCTTCTCTCATCTGATCCATACCACACAGTATCAGGTAACATCCTCTCTTTCGGAGAAGAGGAAACTGAAGCTCAATCTATTTTCCCAATCACACAGCCAGTCACTGGCAGAGGTAGGATTTAAACCCCGGTGTTAGCACAGTTATCATGCCACAGCTGCCACGATCTCTCCCATTTTACAGATTGAGTAGTTAAGGTCCAGAGAGTTTATGAGATATAATGAGGGGAAGGCAGATGTAGCAATAGAACATAATGCTAAAACTCTGAGCACGTCTCCAGCCAGGATGGATTTCTGTCTTCTCTTGGTTTGCTTATCTCGGTTGGCAAGTACTCTACACTCCTCTGTATTATAGTCACTTGTGGGCATGCCTTATTCTTTAAGCACCATGGTACCCTAAAATTGTGTTCAAATGTGTTTAATAAAGATTTGAACAGGAGTGAGTGGCAGAGGACACATTACTGAGTGCAGGTCTTGTATGACTATTTAGAGAAATTCAGCATCATTAGATCCAGGCAGTGGACTACAACAACTGACAAAAACTTAAAATGTTTTTAATTCCATAGAATCATAACTGCATTTAATGTATCACCACTGATTTTTTTTTTTTTACCTGAGACTAAAGATAGTTGTTTAGGATGTCTTCATAAACACTAAAATGTTCAAAAATTAGCATGATGACTATAATAGCACTTTGTATCCATTACAAATCCAAACATCATATAGTAACTTGGAGAGATGTACAAACAGATTTTTGGCACACTTTAAGAAAATCTCCTCAGAGCTATCCACTTGAATGAAAATCAGCATCGATACTGTCTCACCAAACCATCAAAAAGAAATAAAGCAATAACATGAGTAGGAACTAATTTGAAAGTGAGAATTTAATTTTTGTATTCTAAAAAGTTGATTGACTTTGAGTGATCTCTCAAATAATTTAAACTTAAGCTGTGAGAAGTATTAAAATGTACTTAAAATATTCCCTCCTTGATTCTACCCACACAATGCAAACCTAAATTATGAATGAAGCTCAGTGCACTTGTGAATGCTAACTGCCTCTCTCCTGCTTGAAAGTCAGAGTGAGGCCCCAGCCAGTCAGCCCAGCATGTGGATGTCCTGGGTTTAATTCCTGGTCAGGGCACACAGAAAAAGTACCCTTCTGCTTCTCCATCCCTCCCCCTTTTGTTTCTCTCTCTCTCTCTCTCTCTCTCTCTCTTTCTCTCTCTTCCACTCCTGCAGCCATGGCTCGATTGGAGCAAGTTGGCCCCAGGTGCTGAGGATGGCTCCATGGCCTCTGCCTCAGGTGCTAAGAAGAACTCAGTTGCTGAGCAATGGAGCAACACCCCAGATGGGCCAAACAGCTGTCTCTGCCTCCCCTCTTCTCACTGAGAAAAAAAAGAAAGTTGGAGTGGGCTGGCAAGGGTACATGTCTCAGGCAATAGGATTATAGAGTTGGGAAGGACACTGAAATGATCTAACCCACCACCTCATGTTATAGATGAAAGACAAAGAACAGAGAGGTAAAGGGCTTGCCCAAGGCCACAAGGTTGTCTAGGAACAAAGCAGTCATTCTGATTCATGATAGTTTCAGGCAGATTTTGGTTCATACTCTGGCCCCACTAGTAACTTTGGACTAGAAATGAGTCTTGGTTTCTTCACCCAAAAAAAAGGAGATTGATTATTTCTGTCTTGCTGCATTATTCAGAGGGTCAAATGAGAAAGTGTATGCTAAGCATTGGGAACATGTTAGTTCACTCACTTTCCTTCTCCCAAACTAGCACCTCCTCCCCATCCTGTGCTTCTTCACTATACATGGGCTTTTAAGATGTGAAGTAACTATTAGCAGCTATCAGGAGAAGATCAGAAAATTAACTACATACTAATGACAGTTTTTTCTTCTTTGTTTCCTGAAGCCCACAGTAACTCTGCCACTGCGGCCAGGGGAGGCTGGGAAGAATCAAGGCAGTGCCTGCATTGGTTGTGGATACTGGGAGGGTTCTCAGAAAATAAGTGGCACTGATTTGTCCCCCTATCTTTTCTTTTGTTTGTCCCACCCTGGTTTTCTCTCCTCCACAGCCCACTGATGCCAGTAAAACAGAGAGTTGGGGGGAACATTAAGGTATCCAGTTATTAAAAAAAGAAAATCTTCATCTTGGTAGAAGAAAGTAAAATCTGATAACAGTTCACTGAGTATGCCAGCAAAGTAAAAATGCTGTCGCAACCTTTCTGGCCCTGGCAGGCTTTTTTTTGGGGGGGGGAGGGGAGGGTGTCAAAGTCATGGTACATCTAAAGGGTTAATGGGTAGTAACTCAACACAGAGATACTTCCTAAGTAAAGAACGCAATTCTCTGGCAATAGACAGAGGGTTGACTTTGGTGCACTCCACATGTGAAGGGAGAGCTATCTTTATTAGCAAATTCAGATTCTCATTATACAATAAATAAATAAATAAATAGAAAGTCTCTCAAAATGGCATAATTCATCAGGTGTTAATGTATTGACTGTTTAACACGGAAAGTTTAAATCCTTGTTAAAATACATAGAAGTTTATTTCAAGCCATCTCTTGCACAGCCTTATTCTAGAACACTGCCCTCATGGTTCCACGAATTTCCCAAAAGCTCTTGTCTAGGGATGGAATTTCATACAGAATTCTTTCCATTTATTAAAACTCAGTACAAGTTAAAGAAAAAAAGAATTCTGAACCTTGTACATTATGTACCATATGAGATGGCAAATAAGACCAAATTCTCCTGATGGGAGTGTGGAAATATCATATAACCATGGAGTCAGAAGGAGTGCCAGTGTGGAAACCAGAAAACAGGGACCCTGGTCTAGATTCTGTCCCTCACTAGCCTTGTGGCCAAGGGGAGGCCCAGCCTTCCTCCGCCTGGGTTTCTTGCACACCAAAGGGAAAAGGAGCCGCAGGCACTATCACTTCACCTGCTGGGTGGTATCGCCCAAAAACCTCAATGAGACTTCAGCTACAGTGGAACTGGGAACGGGGAGCTCAACTCAGTCTGAAAGTTAAACTGGGATATTTATTTCCTACAGTCCAACTAGTAGTTTAATCAGTAAAGCTGTTAAACTTGCAATAATATTTCACTGATGTGTACCAAAGCGTTGCAAGTTATAAAATTTCCAATTTAATTTTACTGCATCCCTGAAGCCGTAGTAATTAGAAGACGAACTCACAGTGAAGATATTTATAGCTTCAGGGGTGATAATTTTGAACCTGTCCTGCAGGTCACTTCTGTCCTCAAGGTTCCCCGACTTGACAGCTGCCTGTAGACTCAGGATTTTATGGTAATACAGCAGTAACTCGTCATTCATTTGATGGGAGCAGATGTAGATGACACTCACATTGGCATCTAAAACCAACAGGCACAATGTTAATTACTGGTATAAAGGTAAATGACATTATGAACTCTGGCACTGGATTGATGTGGCGCAGTTTAAAATAAAGAGCATATCCAAAAGCCACAGTGGAGTTCATTTAGATTGGTTTTGTACAGATCTTAGCAGTGGAACTGGATTTTGGGCACTTTAGCATTTCTCTAAAGAAAAGATAACACTATCACTGAAAAAAAAAAGAAAAAAAGGACACACTGACTCCTTCAGAAGGAGGGCTGTGAGGCACCACGGAAGTCTACTTTCAAATAACACACAGGGTGTCAGTCCCAGGACTCCCACTAACATCAATGGGCACTGCATACTGCTTTAAAAGTTTATCCCATTAGCTTCATTAAATCATGAATTTGAGCGATTAACTTTAGAAAGCTGATGAAATGGCAATTTCTTATTCTGCCTGGACTTGGCAAGGCCAATTCAAGGAATGTCTTCTCCAAATAAATGGCATGCTTATAACCACAGCAATGATTATTTCAGGAAACCAACCTTTTTCCCTTTTCCATTCCCAAAGAGGAGTAGGTTAGATTAATTATATAGGGCATCTAGTGATTCTTGGTTTAAAGGAAACGCTGTTTTAAATTAACTATTCTTCTTAAGATGTGCTTCTTATTATGTACCTAGAAAGAAATCCTAATTACAGTAAATATCCCGTCCAAACGGAATAATGAGATGAGACTACCTACTGCAGGCTACAAAATATTTTAAGGAGTATGGACGGGAAATCAGCAGCCAATGAAGTCATTCATTCATTCATTCATAGAATAACTGACCAGTAAGGGCAAAGCACTTGACAAGACATGGAAGAAAATACAGGAATCAAAGCAACTGAGATGCTGCCCATGAGGAGCAACCATTTCACATGAACGAACAGCCGTAAAACATGGTGGAGAGTAGTGGGCACAAGGAAGCATGCTGACCAGGTGCTCAGGGAAGGGCAGAGGAGCAAACACTGTAAATGTCTCCCTGGTTAGGTAGGGCTGTGAGAGGATTTTAAGACTCCTCTTAAAATTGGTTTGGCAGAGTTTACAGACCATAGATTGATTAAATTCTAGCTCAGCTACCTAGAGACCCTGGGTACATTATTTAACCTTTGTAAGCATTGGTTTCTTTATCTGTACAATGGGGAATAAAATTACCCAGGGCATAGTTTTAGAGAGTATTAAATAATACATTATATACATAGGTTTACAGTTGTTCTATAGAAAAAGACATGCAGGTTATAATTATTACAGTAGCTTTATTAACTCTGTGTTTTGCATACTCAAAACTGTAAGCCTCCTTTGGCAACCCCTGTGACACCGAGTGACATTTCATATAAGAGGTGCTCAATAAATAATACAAATGCATGAATCTCTTCCATGGCTTACACTGCCTCGGCCAGCCAACAATTATTCCCCACTCTACCCTGCACACCTGTGCTCTCTTTATTCAGTGCCTCAAGATCTAACATGATGAAGTCATGTCCTGTGTTGCTCCATTTCATTGATTTTGTTTTCCCAAACTTCTAAAAGGTAATGTGTATACACTTTCTTACAGTCCCCTAAGTCCTGGTACAGTGTGGAGTAGGTAGGAGGCACTCACTAAATACTTGATGGTTGACTGAAGGGATCTGGGAGAATGGACAGATTTAGGAAGTGGAAAGTCTTACACAATTAGTGAACTCCACAGCACACAGAGAAATCCCCTCCTATGGAGAAAGCATCTTGTGCGTAGAAGTAATGTCTTCTGAACTGACCTGGTGGTGGGACCACAGTAGGTATTCCATAAATGTAAATATGTAAGTGGCTCCTATTTAATTTTGGAACCAAAATGCCATATAAACCTCAAAACAAATTAATTTAGGAAGCAGTGGTTAAATAACTTGTATCCAATTGCTGAATAATCAAATGAGTTATCCCAAACCTTGTATTTTTGAAAGTAGTGCCATACCAAACTAGTGGTTTTAAAAACCAAGCTAGTATTTTTTTAAATATTGAAAAAGGACACACACACACACACACACATACACACACATACACACACACATATATAAATGAAAATAACTTAGAGACTTCATAACAAAAAACTAAATTTTGGGGGGGGGGGAAGAAATTTCTAGGTTACAAACGACAACAAATCATATTGCTAATTTCACCTTTCCTGCTTATTTCTGGCAAAAGAATACATATCACTAACACTAATATCCAGTATTAGTGTGGATTGGTTGTGAATCTATAAACATTCAAAATTGACAGGTAATTTTGGAAAGAAATTAATATGAAAATTAAGATTGCTTTGATTGCTAACCAATAGTCAATATCAATCATTCTCTTGCTTTAACTCATCTAGGAATTAAAAATACTAGCCATTGGGTCACTACTTGACAATTTGACTTCACGGTCAATATGTGAATGACAAGTCTTAACCAACATGATCAATCAAATAATTTTTAGTTCCCCTGAATAAACAGAGAAAAAATCAACACCCTTTACTAGGAATTAATGAAATTTTAAAAAAAAGATAATCATGTAATATACAGCATAAGGAATACAGTGAATAATACTGTAATAAATATGTATGGTGTTGGATGGGTACTAGAATTATCGGGGTGATCAGTTTATAAGGTATATAAATGTCTAATCACTGGGTTGTACACCTGAAACTACTATAATTTAAAAAGATAATCATTTATTCTTCCACAAAATTATTCCTAATTTCCCTAGTTTCTTATTTTTATCTCACACACAAGTACTTTTTCTATCTTCTAACTTTTATTTCTAAACATTCATTACTCCTCTTGAGAGGTTTTAGGATTACCTTGCAATGTCATAAAGGTAGTATATCAAGAAAAGGCCTTTGATTCATAATTTCTCAGAAATGTTCATATTAGCAATATTTTCCATTGCAAGTAGACCTAGATTAAATTATTGAATTATTTAAAATAGACACCTATTACTTTCAAGTCTTTCCTAAATTCGTAAAGAAATTCTTTGGCAATGGTTTATACTATATAAAGAGGGTATGTAAAAAGCGAAGAAAAACAATTAATTCAAATAAATTAGAACAAAATGTGCCCTTTGCTGCACTTCAGTGGTACCCAGCCAGTCTGGTTTTTAGTTGAAAGAGCTTAGCACTAACAAATCAATCTCAAGTCATTAAATTTTTTGTTGTTGTTTTTTTTGTAATACTGAAAAACAATATTAGTGCCTAGATAGCAGATGAAAGCAATTACACTATTATTATTTTAGGACACTATAAATTCCTAGTACTGATGTATTTTTGTTACTAAATGGCATCTATAAAATAATAAGGATGCTGAAATATATGTAAATCATGTAAAGTACGTCATTCCAGGGAGCCAGCTAAGTTGGTCATTGATAATTTAAAATTCTTCTTTGCTTTGCTTAAATAAGGGCCAAAGCAATTACATTTTTACAAAACAAAAAAGTTCCTATTTGGTTAACTAATAAAAACCTAGTTTTTGTTTAACCTGAAATTTTAGCTAGCACATCCCACACTGATTCACTTTATTGCTTAGCCTTTGCAGCCTTTATACTTTAAGCTTAACCAGAACCCCACTTCCAGTGGTAGCAGCCATAGTCATCGGATTCTTGTAGCCTTCGCTCCTGGCTCCAGTTGGTATCTGATTTAGAATTGACCAAACCAGTATTGGAAGTTGACTTTTACAAAGATGTATCTATCACTCAGGGTTTGTATTTCTAAGAATTTCCTTTATGGGGCACCTCCTGTTTTCTAGTAACTAGATGCTATATATTTAAATAAAGGCTTTAAGAAAAATCTATCTTCATTTCCCTCTTATTTTTAGAATAAAGATACGATACTTTTAATTTCTGGTACCAACTTTCATTCAACTCCCAGATAATATAATAGGACAATACTGACACAAAAATGTTAACTTCACTCACTGCAAGATCTGGTAAATAAAGAAGATTTGGGGCTACAGGAGAGAAATCTTTATCCAGATCTGCAGCAAAGAGAATTTAGAAAACTACCTAAGTAGATTGGTTAAAGATGTAATTTTTAAATTAAAGTTGACTTCACTATAAATCTTTTCTTTAAAACAGAACATTCAATTCCCTGCAAGTATGTTAGAAATTCAAGCCTTTTCCTTGTAGAGAAGGAAAAAAAAAAAGCAGAAAAACAAGCATTTCATCAACACTCACCAATAAACATTCCAAAGAGTCATTTGTGTAAAAGTATTTACTGTACCTAAGATGTCACACAGCCGCCCCAACTGCATGTTCTGTTGTGTGTCGAAGTTGGCAATATTTTGTCGCGCTGGCTGGGAATATCCTAAAAGGCAAACAAGGTGTCAAAACCCAGAATCAGCAAGTCAGTATGGCAAAACGGCACACGAGGATTTTAAAGTGTCACACAGTTCACATTTCCAGGAAAGAATTTTCTCGGAAGCGTCCAGCAGAAACAATCTCACTCCTAAGAATGAGGTCCTCGCTACTCAGGGGATTAAGCATTATACCGGAAAAAGCATTTTCTGCGACATAGAGAGGTTCATATTTTTCAATACCAGCAAAGCTGCTGGGAATCAGGGGTATAAAAATATGGGGAAATTTTCTGACATGTAACATGAATGTTCAAAACAGCATTTGAGAAAATTATGTTTAGGTTTAAAAAAATCTGATATTGGCTTTTTAACTTATGCTTTCTATGGAGCATTTTGAAGATGTGTCCCAGGATCGTTCTAAACTGACATACAAGATTTCAGAGAAACTCCTTGATGTCAGGAATATGTATTTAAAAGTGATTCTAAATACTAAAGAAATTTGCTTCTGCTCACACAATCAAAAGGACTTTTAACCTTTAAAGATCAATAATGGTTACTGTAGTTAGTGTAGTATTTTATCAGTTCTAATGAAAAGTCCTGGCAGTTGCTTTTATGTCCGATGGAAACAGAGCAGAAGGAAAATAAACACACGTGGATTACTATTGTCCAAACACCTTCCACAGACAGAAACAACGGCAACAGCACTTCCTGCTGATATTTCAGGTTAAAAAAATGCAAGTGGACAAAAACAGGAGCTTAAAGGGCATGCATACTCACAAGCAGGTATAATTGCTTATATGAAATTCAGCAACTGTAGGTGCAACTCTTTTTTTTTTTCTTTAAATAAAATTGCTTTTCACATTTTGAAGAGATGCTTCAATGCCTCCTTGTGGTTAGTGAGCCCAAACACATGTTTCAACTTAATCTGTAGATAAAGAGATTTTAAAAACTGGATCTTCGAGATGTGACACAGATTTCCTTTTCAGCACGAGGAAAACTATAGCAATTCAGGCAACAGGGCTTCAGATCAAATGAACTCTGATAATTGGCTTTTTGCTTTGATGTCAGTGTTTAAACACTAGACGACGCCTGGAAATTAAATGAGTTTACAATTCATCTGAAAGTCTCTCTTTGGCTTTATGCAGATGAACTTAACGGAAGAGGAAAGAGGACAAATGGGTTGTGTGAATTATTTTTGAAAAATTATTAAATTTAAAATAATTTGGGGAGCCATTTCATGGAATATGAAAATTAATATAGACAGCTACAAACAATGCTATCTTGGTGTGTGGCTGCAATATAGTAATTCACTATTTTGCATATGTATAATTCTATCTATATTCAGATAAATGTTTAGAAAGAGGTATTGTGAATAATATATGTCAAGACTATAAGAAGGCAGAAAATAATGCCTGGAGAAATAAGGTATGATTAAGAAAAGTGCCTGAGAGCATTTCATGAACATATTTTCTTTCAAAAGTAAAGATAAAAGGCAGTGTGAAATGTCTCATTAAGATGATGTGCAATTTAAAATAGAAAGGATGTCTGATCACTTTCTTGCCTTATATGCAGCATGAGAATGAATCCGTCTGTGTTTCAATCAAGTGCTTGAGGTTAGTTTTCCAACAAATTATTTGGTACCTCTATTACCACTGATCAAGGATGCACATAAAGTGTCTACATAGAATTATGCTAGAACTGGTTCCTCAGTTAACCCTACAAATACACCTATTTTAAAGAACTGTGGTATTAACAATATCAGAGTATTGTTACAGAGGATCACGTGAAGTTACAGATATGAAAACATTTTGTAAACTGTAAAGTGCTATGTACACATAAGATATTTTTTTTGTGTGTGACAAAGGCAGAGATAGAGAGAGAGAGAGACAGAGAGAGGGACACATAGGGATAGACAGGTAGGAAGGGAGAGAAAAGAGAAGCATTAATTCTTTGTTGCAACTCCTTAGTCTTCTTAGTTGTTCATTGATTGCCTTCTCTTATGTGCCTTGATGGGGGTGGAGGGCTACAGCAGAGTGAGTGACTCTTTACCCCTTTCTCAAGCCAGCAACCTTGAGCTTCAAGCCAGAGACCTTGAACTCATGTCTATGATCCCACCTCAAGCCAGTGACCCTGCACTCAAGCTGGTGAGCCCGTGCTCAAGCCAGCAACCTCGGGGTTTTGAACCTGGGTTCTCCGCGTCCCAGTCCGACACTCTACCCACTGCACCACCACCTAGTCAGGCCACATATGGCATTTTAATGTTATGAGGTATGTGCCCTTCCAAAGCTCAGAAGACAACAAATTCTTACTATATATGTTGTAACAAATGCAACAGGCCATTCTACACAGGCAAGATATGATGCAACACATGTTGCCATCATTAAAGCAGATGTTGGGAGTCAATTTTTTTAAAAGTCAGATTTATTCTTATGTTTTGTATATTCACAAAGTACATGTGTTGACTCTGAGGAGAAGAGATCTCATCAATGCTGACAGCATATAATAAATACAATAGAAACTAAGCCATAAATGATCAGCAATGATGTTGTGACTTCGGGAACTTCAGCAGACATGCCCAGTGGCTATGAACATCACACTTTGAAAATAATCTACAAAGCGGGATACTTCAAAGGCAGACCAGAAACACTGGGGGAGCTTTGAGAGCCCATCTACTTCTAGCCTGTCATGTTATAGATAGGGAGACTCAGGGGAAGGGCCTTGTCTCTTGTCCAAGGTTGCCTACATATTATTGTATAGTTCAGAGACTACAGCTTTAGCTCTCATGACAGATGTGGTTTCATAAAATGAGAGAGAAGACTCTCCCAGTGTGAGCAGAGAACTCCAGAAAAGACAAAGAACCTTTGCCTCTTCTCTGACTTTTATTTTCAATCACTGTGATAGGCAGAAGAACGACCCTCCAAGGGTGTCCATGGCCCCATCCCCGGCACCTGTGAATATGTCAGGTTACATGGCACAGGGGGACATAAAGTTGCAAATGGAAGTTTTGTTTTAGAGAGAGAGAGAGAAAGAGGAGGGAGAATTGGGAAGCATCAACTTATAGTAGTTGCTTCCCATATGTGCCTTGATCTGGCAAGCCCAAAGTTTTGAATGGGTGACCTCAGTGTTCTAGGTCAACATTTTATCCACTGTGCCACCACAGGCCAGGCACAAATAGAATTAAGGTTGCTAATCAGCTGACCTTAAAATAAGGAGATTGCTCTGGATTATTTGGCCGGGCCCAATGTAATCAAGGGTCCTTAAAAGTGGAGGGGGGAGGAAGAAGAGCAGAGTTAGCAAGGTGACTGCAGAAGAAAGGTGCAGAGAGATGCAACATTGCCGGCTTTAAAGATGGAGGAAGGGGAGCAAAGGCTTTCCTTGTTCATTCCTTTGTGGGTGGCTTCTAAAAATGGGAAAGGATAAGAAAACCGATTATCTCATAGAGCCCCCAGAAAGGAACACAGCCTGCCAACGCCTTGATTCTCGCTCCTGTCCGACTTCTGAACCACAAAACTGTAAGGTAATAAACTTAGTAACTTGTTACAGGTGATAGGAAACTAATGATCATCTATCTTCCCTACCCCTGGTAGGTCCCACCTGTCACAGATATTCTGCTTCTCTCTCAGTCTAACTGAAAGACAAGGGAGGGCCACGAGCTGTATAAGTTCACAATAAGTGTTAGGTAAGTGTTGTTATTATTACTATTCCTTCACTTTGGCTGAGCCAGACTGAAATTCTCAAAAGGAGCCTCATTTGAATGTAGAGAAATTACCATGATTACAAACACAAAATTATATTTGAGCCATCAAAGTACAGTTCTAGCTTATGCAGTGGATGGGCCCTAACCACTATCAAGTATGTCTGAACGCCCTCTTTGGAGGAGAAGATTCTGTCTCCCCTCCCTGGCATTCTCTTGCACCCTTCTCCACTATACTGTTCTCACTTTGTCACGGCATGTTTCTTTGCCTACTGTTTTACTGTTTGTACATCTTTCCTCTCCTGTGCACTATTCCAGCTCCCATAAACAGACTCCAAGTTCAGTTAAAGCAGAGACACTGTGATATCCGCAGTCAGATGAGTGAATGAAATACATCTTAGCATCCTACTCGAAGACTCTGTCTCCTAAATGCCTAGCCTTTTCTGCATGTGTTCTCATCATTTCCTCCCTTCTTTTCAAATCTTTTAAAGTTGGGTTCTCTGATCTGGAGAACTTCTGGGGAATTCAAAGAACGGCCTGTGGAATCTATGGCTTTTCTAGGTCTTTATCTGCATAGAATAAAACAGCACTGGCACTTCAGAGAGGAACACAGCCTCTTTCGTTATGGCCATCTGCATTAACTGCAAAATAGGCCTATTTCATTAGAGTATTCCATCTCTTTTTTTCAAAATTTTATTGCTTCTGCTTTACATCAAAGAAGTTATCCTCTCTGAAGTTATCCAAGTACTTTTGATTATCAGGATAACCAAAGGTTTGTATCAAGGATAACTGTTGAGTCAAGGCTGCTGCTCATCAACAGTTCAATCAGGCTCATCAGTTATGCTCATACTGGCTGTCATTTCTCCATCTTCATTTTTACCTTCATCTTCCTTCCCATCCCCATCCCCATCCCCACTCCCACACAAAGTCCTGTCAGATGATGCTAATTGACTCTTTGCACCCAGTAAACTAGCTGTGCTAGGATTGGCTTTTCCTCCACAGAAAGCCAAGAACATGAGCAAGGCAATGCTCAGTGACAGCCTTCTGCGGACTGGTGCATGCCTCTGTGCCATGCCCTTGTGGTAGAATCGCATATTCTTGAACACCTGCTCATCCTCCTGTGGTTGACTGCTAGTTTCTTTTGTCTCCAAATCCTATTCCTTGCAATGGTACTAAAGGCAGAGAAGGGGTTTAAAATTGACTTCCAGTTACTAAGTAGTTCTCATTTATCTGATCACCTTGGCCTGAGATGGCAGTCAACCACACCTCAGCCTAACGGACCGAAGCAGTAGTTCTCAACCTTTTTCCCATCTTGAAACATATGATGGGAGATGTTCAAATGGATCACACACTGCTAGGGGCATACACAGTATAGAAGTAACGGTAACTCCATCCATTTCCCTTCTACTCAAGAATGCGTACTGGTTGCAAGTTGAGCAGGAGAGTCATTATTATAGAGATGATCTTGAATTGCTCCAGTTCATTAAAAAAGTTAATCATTAGCCAACTCTGGTATTCTAATAGTAAAAAATTAGGAGAACATGTACCATACTTCATAATTGATTGCATATCAACACATTACAGTCATTTAGAGAAATGTGATCTCTAGACATTATGGTTACACCCAGGTTTTTTTGTTTTGTTTTGTTTTTGTTTTTTTGTATTTTTCTGAAGCTGGAAACGGGGAGAGACAGTCAAACAGACTCCCGCATGCTCCCAACCGGGATCCACCCGGCATGCCCATCAGGGGTGACGCTCTGCCCACCAGGGGGCAATGCTCTGCCCCTCTGGGGCGTCGCCCTGCCGCGACCAGAGCCACTCTAGCGCCTGGGGCAGAGGCCAAGGAGCCATCCCCAGCACCCGGGCCATCTTTGCTCCAGTGGAGCCTTGGCTGCAGGAGGGGAAGAGAGATTCAGAGAGGAAGGAGGGGGGGTGGAGAAGAAAATGGGTGCTTTTCCTATGTGCCCTGGCCGGGAATCGAACCCGGGTCCCCAGCACGCCAGGCTGACGCTCTACCGCTGAGCCAACCAGCCAGGGCCCACCCAGGTTTTAATTACTTGCACAAGTGTGAAAGTGTGAGATACCGAGATAGGAGATAAGATATAGCAAGAGAGAGGCCTATTTGGGTTATTTATATCGTATGTACAGTGCCAGTTTGATGAACACTGAAGGCTGTGTTTTGGGGGCTGCTGAGGAAGATTAAGGAATTTTGTGATGAGGATGCAGAAGGCACAGGAGGTACTCAAATATTTGTTGAGTTTTAAAAACATTCTCAAACCAATCCTGCCAAATGCATTCCGTGCAGTTCTGAAGGCCTTGCTTGCAAAAGGGTGAGCACTGTCTCTTGCTTACACTTTTTGTCAGTGGCTGGCACAGCATTGCGTGCACCCAAAGCCAGTGATTGTCAGAGTGGTCTGGGGACCCTGAGGGCTCCTGCAACCCTTGCAGGAGGTCTGCAGTGTCAACATATTTTCAAAATAATACTTAAATTAGTACTTATCTTTTTCAACCTTACTGTCTCATAAAATATACAAAGTTTATTGATATGATTTTAAATTTCACATTGTAACTAATCCTTAAGAATTTCCATTGTTGAGTTTTGGTATAAAATCAAAGAAGAACATATACAATTATTTGAAAAGGCTGTAAAAAACATAAACTATTATTCCCTTTTGCAAATACTTATTTGTGTAGGGACAGAGTTTCTTCATATGCTTCAACCAAAACAACATATTGCTACAGACTGAATACAGAAATATATATATATATATATATATATATATATATATATATATATATATATATATCCAACTATGTCTTATTAAGAGCTTTGCTGGCCCTGGCCGGTTGGCTCAGTGGTAGAGCGTCAGCCTGGCGTACAGAAGTCCCGGGTTCGATTCCCGGCCAGGGCACACAGGAGAGGCGCCCATCTGCTTCTTCACCCCTCCCCCTCTCCTTCCTCTCTGTCTCTCTCTTCCCCTCCTGCAGCCAAGGCTCCATTGGAGCAAAAGATGGCCTGGGCGCTGGGGATGGTCCCTTGGCCTCTGCCCCAGGCGCTAGAGTGGCTCTGGTCGCGACAGAGCGATGCCCCAGATGGGCAGAGCATCGCCCCCTGGTGGGTGTGCCGGGTGGATCTCGGTCGGGTGCATGCGGGAGTCTGTCTGACTGCCTTCCCGTTTCCAGCTTCAGAAAAATGCAAAAAATACAACAACAACAAAAAAAGAGATTTGCTAACTTGCCAACCTATGCCATTCTTCTCACTAAAAATTTTTTTTATTTTGGAATGGAAAAATAAAGGTTTTTTTCTTTTTCTTTTTTATAGAAATGTTATTTAGGTTAAAATTGGTAATGTATTTATTATTTTAAAATAAGTTAAATATTTTTTTAAGTTTCTCAGTTTTAGTTCCTAATGTATTGAATATCCATAAATATAATCCACTTAAACCAATACTCTTTAGGTTCCTGAGTAATCACAAGTGTAAGGTTCTATATAAGTGTAAGTCTGAGAACCACAGAGCAAATATTTTAATATTTTTTATGAGAATGAAGATGAGAAAAATTATAGTTTTATCTTAGTATGTGCAGGACTCTCTTTAAAGCCAATGCTAGTGTTAAGTCATTTGACAAAGAGCCCAGGAGTGGTGTTGCTTGACAACCAGTTCAACACCATTTCTGTATTTGATGCTACAACAGTAGAGAGCTCAAGACCAACTGGGTAATTGAATATTACAGGGTCACGGGGCCAACTCTGATCTCATCAGTGAGTGACTATTGATGTGGATTATTTGGATAAATATAACATGGATGAATACAAATATGTTTTAATGTTCATTTGGGTTAGAAATGAATGTGAAAGTTTAGGAGTACTTTGTTCCCAATTTTTCTGGGAACGCTGTCCCGGAGAGCTTGGCAGTACATCTGTCTTGAGCATTTAGTGCAGCAATGCCATAACTAAACTACGGATTCCGTGCCACTTGCCAAAATACATGTTGAAGACTGCAGAAATTTGATTGAAATTCTCGATTTCCAAGCCCCGAGCCTGAAGGAACAGTGTCTATCTTGTCTGTGAGTTGTCAACTCCAAAATGAGAAAGTAGCAAGGTGCCAATGTGCTTGGAGGCACAGTCGAAACGTGATTTCAGATAGAACCCTCTTGGCTGTAGTCCTCTACCCTGCCCCATTCACAGACGGAGGTGAGCACAAATTCTTATCTTCTGGAGGGGGGGGGGGAGAATTCGGAAGCAACTGTCTCATGAGCATTTGTGTCTTTCTCAGCTCAGTGTCTGGGCAGTTATGCACAAAAGTAAGTCTTCTATCTTTTAGGCATTTATGACAGTACAGAACCACAGAAAATGTTTCCCATGAACCTTACTATAGCAGGATCCATAATTTTATGGAATGAAGTACCTTGGGGCTAATTGTGTCAGCCCCAAGAATAATTTGCTGAAATAAAGCAGAGGGGGAAAATGAGCTGAATGATATACATTGCTTTTAACCATTAAATCATTTAGCAATGAAACAAGAGATTACATACAGAAAATACGCCCTCTCCCCTCAAGTATATCCCTTATTTTTATTTTGAAGGACGAAGAAAAGTCAGAGAGGAAACTCAACACTGGGAGTTTAACTGGCTGGCAGCGGCCTCCTATACCTGCCCGTGGCATCTGAGCCCTAAACTCGGCACATCTCATTTAATGTCAGTATATTTTAAAATGCCGCTGACTTTAAGTGTAGCACCAAATGATGCAGTGTAATAAAGATGCACGGGGGTTAAATGAAAAGTGGAAGAAATAACTTGGCTAAAGAAAATGTAAACAGAATTAGTTTGCATGTTTTGTTTGCACCTCTGCTTTTCCCAGAGGAATTAGGATTCTTCGTTGCAGTCCCTTCTTATTTGACTGATTGACTTTGCTCTAAAAATAGACCCCAGTATTCTATTCCTGCTCTGAACTGAAGTAAATTACTTTGTTTTAATTATCTTTAATTAATAAAAATGATTAAAATATGCAATATCTAATCAGGAGATCAGCTTATATAATCTGGAAAGGATGACTTTTTTATCATCATATAAAATTACAAGGCCGATTCATTTTTGTTTTTGTTTTTTTGACAATTAATCAATAGCATCCTGCCTCTCCTGTTGGTTAAAAATAGCTAAAACTCTTTGTTGCATCTCAAAATATTATCCAAAATATATATAATAACAGTCAGTTATGTTTCATCCCTCCTTCTTTCAAAAAGGTCACTCTGCAATGTGTAATTGCCTTTATGATCATATTATCAAGCAATATATTTAAGAATACACGATAAACATTTGGTGGTTAAAAATGTTACTGAAAGACCATCTATTCTGTGTTTGCAAGTTTGGAGAATAAAATAATCCTTGTGTGTGAAAAATTGCCTAGAACAGTAACCAAATGCCTACAACTGCAATATATTACACAGTTATTAGCTATTGAACTTTTATCTTTCATTTTTAGGGGGTAGACAAATCAATGCATCCCCAGTTGGCTAGCGGCATGGTGTAATAATTTCTAGGGCTAATTCTACACCAGAAGTCGTTGCAAATTTTCCATGGAAAGAGAGAAGGAGGACCAGGCTGCAACTTGTATTAAATGCCTACCTGAAGCATACATTCCTACCAATAGCTCTTGATTATTTAATCCCACTGAACTCTGAAGGCAGAATTACTATATTGAATAGTATGGGGGGGGCATGTATTTAGAGAAAAAAATTGCTTCATCCAATTCTATTTTGTGAATCATGTAGATTAAGTCCCTCGTACAGGATGAAGTAGCCCTGGTGTGACTAGCTGAAATCTTTAAGTGTTCCCAGGGGAGAGTCTACAGAAAAAGGCACATCATAATCATTTTTTTAAAGGTATGGTTTGAAAATTATGTATGTGGGATAGGTACAAGATGACAAATTAATGTTACTCAAAATTAATTTAATGTCTACAAGCCATTTTATAAAACGTAAAGTATAGATTGTAAAAACAAATACTATTTTATCAAAGCCCAAGTATTACTATCTCATGAAAATATGTAATTGGGCTTTTTAAATGCTTAGAGGAGAAAATATGTGCTTGTTCTTATCTCTAGGAAAAGACATATCTAGCAACTTTTCTTTAAACTGGATTATTATGTTGTTAACAAACAAAAATTACTGTAATAGGGAAGATTTTTAGATTTATTATGTAGTTATTTAAACTGAGTATGTGCAATCTATAAGAAAACTGATTTTCATACCAGCTTTCAAATAATGCTTTTGATCGTTTCTGACTGTGTTATTTTTCTACTTAATTTGTATTCAGCAAGCCCTTTCGGAATTTTAAGATCTTTTCATTTAAATTATTTTAATTACCCAGTTTAGATTACTGACCATTCTTTTTATAATTTTACCTCTATGGAGACCCCTTTCTATGAGGCCTCTTTGCAGGGCTGATTGTATTGGGGTTTGAAGAGTCAAATGTTGGGGTATAAGAGAGGAAGTTTGTGGAAATTATGTCTATAAAACCTTTGTGCTTGTCAACATTGCAATGTGGAGCTCTTGCTTACATTTCTAGTTTTGAGGAAAATAAAAAAAAAGAATGCAAAACAAAATTTCCCACATATCAGGTCAGGTTCACAGTTTGCTGCAGAAGCAAAAGGCTCTTGCACCTTATTCTGACTTGAGTCAGTTAACTAGGTCCACAATTAGCCTCTCTGGTTGCAATCAATTACAAATGCAATTTCTGTATGTGAACTAATTTTGAGTGCAAAAGTAGTCCCACCAAAACAATAGCCTAAGTTAGAATGAAATTCAGATCTGTCTTGCTTCACTTACATCCTAAGAAAGTGGCTCACTTTCTTCCGTGAGCCATAAAGACCTAATGTAAAGGGTATAACCTGTATAACTCAAACATTCTAAAAATTTTGCTACAAACACTTAGATGTAAGTACTTGAAAATACAGAAAAGTTTGCATTTATTTTATTTCTATGAATAGTTTATTAATTTAAAACAAAAACTTCATTATATTTATATAATCATTTTACTTTTTTGCTTTTAATATGATATATTTTATGTTACGGTTCTATACTACACATAAGTACACAAACATGTCTACTCACATAGAAGCATCGATGAATTACAATAGATCACTTAATGCATTGCTCTACCTAAAAGACCTTAACAAAGAGCTGATATGTAATGTGAAGATTCAATGAATTTTACTGCTTGTCAAAACTCTATCAGGTCAGCTTGGGAAATTTGGTCTCACCAAAAAAATTTAACACACTAGGTACAGTAAAAGCAAAGCAAAACAAATGAGCCAGCCAACAAATCCCAAACGTGACAGCAGTTCATGTTTTTAAAAGAACTTCCGATGCAAATTTCTGAAATTCCTCATGTCATTTTGGCATACCTATTTGTTGTAGACAACAGCTTTTAAGTTCCCCAATTCATAAATGTAATTAAATAATTACATTAGTGCTAATTAACATGAAACTGCAGATTATTTAAGCGCAAAAAACACTATTCAACTTCTTAATTATTCTTGTTCACACAGCATTTCCTTTTGCTCAGGCGCCCTAGGTGCAAATAAAGCATCCCATCTGCTCGTAATTAGAACTAAATAATTTCAGAGAATGTAGCTTATCATTTTGACTGCACATTTGATTAAAAACAGTGTACAAGCAATATCCTGGCTTCCTGGCATAACAGCAACAGCACACACAAGCCCGTGTTCTCCTATCATTAAAGAAGATAGAAAATATTATCTGTTATTTCAGGGGGAAAAAAATACAACTTTTTAGTTCATTTCATACAGATGAAAGCGAATTACAGCAAATCACCTCTCCACTGAATAGCAGCCCCCACATAATGACTTTATTTGCTTAATCCCCAAATTAAACGCCGTTTCGAGCGAGGGCCCTGTGTTATTACTCTCATCATGTCGAGAACATTTTCCTGCCGAGACCAATTTGAATAAAACAAGGGGCCTTCCTTGAACTCAATCAAGGAGCCATAATGTGGTGGGTAATAGAGGTTGCTGATAGATTTGCAGGCAAAAGTGTTATACCTAATGATGGGATATGGATAATAGTCCTCCTGGAGGTCCTGATGCGATTCCAGTTGGCTGCCAGATGCTAAAAATCAAGAAGAGCATTGATCAGTGACAGGAAGCGGTAGCGGATTCATCTAGACAAACTTCAGCTGTTTTTCCACTGTACAGTTAAGCCAGGCATAAATTATATTAATTGATTTAATTACATACTTAAAACATCTTCCCCAATTAATTTAATTAGGTGGCTACATGATGCTACTGGCAGGGGAAGATTAGAGGCAGCTCACTTAATTAACAGAATATGAATGAAAAAAAGAGAAAGCAAACATAAATGAAATTGTGAGCACTAATTAAAAGGCTGTCTGCAAACTTAAATACTTTCTGACAAAGTGGTGACAGCAATGTAGACAAGACAGGATTTTTTTTTCCCTAGCAAATTAAAGTGCCAGAAGGTATATATAGGGAGAAAAGGTAATGCAGTTATACCATTGATTTTCTGACAGAACCACCATAGTCAAAGTGAAGGGACGTTTTTTTATTTTTTTTTCTATAGAAAAATTGCAACAGATTTTGCGGATTCCTGGTTAGGGCTAAAATACGATGTATGGTACAAACAAAAATAGGGTGTGTGCATCACCCGGGGAGGAGGAGGGAAGGCAAGGGAAGCCGAGGGGGAGGGTAGTTGGAGAGAGAAAGGGAAGATAAAGAGACAACTTATTGCAATCATTCAAGCAAGAAATGTTTAGAAAAAGAGGTCTGCCTTAACAGCTGGCAGCCTTGTGTACCTTGGCTCGAACGCGGAAATTCTGCAGGTGTCTTGCACGTGATTCTTTCAGGATTCTCTTTATTCGGGTCTTATGGCAATGTAAGAGCCACGCAATGGCGATCACCCCTGACGCCCACTTCTGCTCGCGGTAAGTGAGGAAGAATTTCCTCGCTTTGTGGCATTTCCATGTGGCTTGGATCTTGCTGGCAGCACTTAACTGTCCACCTTGGCCCTTGTACCTTTGCCCAGGAACACTTAACATTCTTTGGATGGTAACTGGGTTCTCCAACACCGAGAGAAGGTCAGATCTGGTAAGTTTATTCGTCAGCTCAAACTCGGGGAGGAGGGCTACCAAGTTGTTCCCTTTTATCTTGACTTCTGGTATTGCATAGTCCCTGAGAAACTTCTTGATATGGTCCAAGAGAGAGACAATACTTCCCCAAGATAAACAAAAATGTTCCTTGAATGCTAAGAAGTCCGGGGCTGTGTCATCTATGATGCCATTATAGATTAAAAAGTTGTAATCAGATGGTGATTTTAGAGCTCTAGAAGGTGATATGACTTTCATGGACTGTGGAAGAAAATGTCACCAGAGGTGAAATAGAATTATGATCTATTTTAAAGGAGTGGTCAAGACAGACACTTATCACATTATTATTTATTAGCCAATGATAAAAGATATGGATTCTAGTTTTAATTTAATACGTATATGTCATAATATGAAAGTCTGGCTAGTATGTATCATAAAACTCATTATCAAAAGAATATCTTAGAGAGGTTGCTCAACGCTATTATTATTTTAATAAAAGTATTATTTAATTGCTCAAGGAACTAATCGTGTAAAAGTTGTGCATTTAGTTTACTTTGACATGCTCAACTGACCCCATAATCTCTGGTTTACTTTTCACACATGCATGGATGGGAGCCAGCTACTAATTTCTTGTTTATAAGTTATCCACTAACCCTGAAAAATGGGGTGAAGCCTTTCTTTGCAGTCTTTATGATAACTTCAAATATGCTCATCAAAGCTTTCCATCTATTCTGACATTCTAACAGGTCATCACTTTCTAGAATTTGAAGTTCTGCCTGCCACCTTCTCTCAATATCCAGGAGTGAGTTTACAAGGAGCGTTATGTTGTGTGTTATCACCATTGCCACTTTCTAGGTTTCTCTTGACTTACGTTCTTTTATTCTTAAATCTGTTGTCTTTTTTTTTTTTTTTTTTTTACAGAGACAGAGAGAGTCAGAGAGAGGGATAGATAGGGACAGACAGACAGGAACATAAAGAGATGAGAAGCACCAGCCTGACCTGTGGTGGCGCAGTGGATAAAGCGTCGACCTGGAAATGCTGAGGTCGCCGGTTCAAAACCCTGGGCTTGCCTGGTCAAGGCACATATGGGAGTTGATGCTTCCAGCTCCTCCCCCCTTCTCTCTCTCTCTGTCTCTCCTCTCTCTCTCCCTGTCCTCTCTAAAATGAATAAATAAAAATATATTTAAAAAAAAAAGAGATGAGAAGCACCAATCATCAGTTTTTCATTGCGACACCACATGGGCCTTCAGTAGACCGAGTAACCCCTTGCTTGAGCCAGCGACCTTGGGTCCAAGCTGGTGAGCTTTGCTCAAACCAGATGAGCCCGCGCTCAAGCTGGTGAGCTCGGGGTCTGGAACCTGGGTTCTCGCCATCCCAATCCGACGCTCTATCCACTGCGCCACTGCCTGGTCAGGCAAATCTGTTGTCTTCTTAGGGACATATGAGGAGCTGTCCTTGGTTAGAATCTGAAATCGCATAACTAATAAAACCAAGGAAGCATTTGCTTTTTATTTTGTTCATATCTGTACTGATTGAAGTTTTAAGTTATGAAAAATATTACTTTTGTTTTTAAATGTCAAGATGGGTTCTCTAAGAATGGGATGATGGGCAGTTTTTTTCTTCTTTATACTTCTTTATACTTTTCTTCTTTATACTTCTTTATACTTTTCTGTATAAAAAATGGAATAAATGCTATTTAAAAATAAATCTGAAGAGGCCCTGGCCGGTTGGCTCAGCGGTAGAGCGTCGGCCTGGCGTGCAGGGGACCCGGGTTCGATTCCCGGCCAGGGCACATAGGAGAAGCGCCCATTTGCTTCTCCACCCCCCCTCCTTCCTCTCTGTCTCTCTCTTCCCCTCCCGCAGCCAAGGCTCCATTGGAGCAAAGATGGCCCGGGCTCTGGGAATGGCTCCTTGGCCTCTGCCCCAGACGCTAGAGTGGCTCTGGTCGCGGCAGAGCGACGCCCCGGAGGGGCAGAGCATCGCCCCCTGGTGGGCAGAGCATCGCCCCTGGTGGGCGTGCCGGGTGGATCCCCGTCGGGCGCATGCGGGAGTCTGTCTGACTGTCTCTCCCCGTTTCCGGCTTCAGAAAAATACAAAAAAAATAAAATAAAATAAAAATAAAAAATCTGAAGAGATATGAATTACAACAGCAATATTGGTTAAACACAGCCTCTAAATAAAAAAAAATGAAGGGAATTTTGTTGGTTCACATCCACTGTGAAACCACCACATTTCATTACTGAAAACTGTTGCACTAGAAAAAGAGATACTCTGCTTCATGGTCCAAATGTTCCTAATGACCTGGGTGGTGAGGGGGTATGGATGTTTCAGACCCTGCCTTCTCCTCAGCAAGCCAGGCATCAACTCACTGGGCTGATTGTCCCTTGCTTATGGATTTAAAGACAAGATTGTCTTCAATATGTCAATATTTTCATATATATAAGCTCATCTTTACCAAATTATAAAATTACACTGCTCTCTGCATTCTGAAGAGTTTTCATGGAACTCTAAGAAACAAAGGACGCAGACAATGTATCAATAACTATTATGCCTGTTTTGCTTTGTGTTGATTATTACTGTTAGAGACTGTTCATGCTTTTTGCTAAAGGAATGTTAATGGATACACATTAACAAATTCAAGGCAGAAAGTTATCGAAGAGAATATAAAAGCACAATAAGCAAACACCGGAAATTTAAAAAAATAAAAAACAACCTTCACATTCCTTCTCTCCTTTTAGGTTCTAGGCAGTGGAATTAATCAGACTGTCATTTCAAGTAAAAATACTGGAAAGCAATTTTTAAGTCCAAAAGGGGCAGTTTCCTTGAACTTTAGAAGTGGATTTTAAATAGCAGCGAGCTTTTGTGTGCTTTTGAGTTGTTCTAGGCAAAAGAGCGTGGAAACAAAGCCTTCTCGCTAGGATACCAGCCCTTTCCGATCTAATCAACATGCCAGGAGAGAATGCAAACTGTTTGGTAAGTGGAACCAAATCTTCTTTTGGATGGGCAACAGAGAGCTAGAGCAGGAACGCCTCCTGTAGCAGACAGTGCCGGCGGGAGGAGCTGCAGCTTCTGGTAGAAGACAAGTGGCACATGTTTCCACAGAAATGGCTCGTGGCTCCATTCCTGCCTTTTTTCAGGAAGGGGTTCTAATGATGGAAAGGTGAGAATTCACAGAAGACTGGCAGTATTTCAGTGGTGGGATTCAAATAATTTAACAACAGGTTCTCTGCCCTAATGACCATTTTAAGTATAAAAAAAGATATACCGAAAGGTAGTTTATTATTTTATGCATTTAACACTTAAATAAGAACAATAAAAGAGATACACAAAACTAGATTATGTTATAAAAAGAGTTTTAAAATATTAATACAAAATATTAAATAATATCTGACAAAAAACAATAAAACTGTTATTTAAGATATTTCTATATTGCTTCTTGATTGGCGTCCTCACTTGAAATTTTCTTTGCTTTTATCTGAACATCGTCAGCTATGTGATTGATCCTTAACTATCATTTTATGAAATGAATAATATTCCAAGCATAGTGCCATCAATTTTTTTTCACCCGCGGATGGAATGAACATTACTGCGGGCACTTAGAATACGCTGTTGCACAGATGAACATTAAAAAAGAATAAGAAATGTAAATTTGTGATTTCCTCATTGGGTGGCTGCCCAGGCATCCATCTTAGAGAGAACCCTGATTACAAGTCCATTTAAACAATCGGTTCGCTGAACTCAACAAAAAAATTAGGTATTGGTTCTGCCGGATCGGTGCGAACTGACTGAATCCCACCACTGCAATGCTTTATCAGTGAGAAGTGGACATGGAAAATAATCACAGATGGACATGCGTGGAGCTGGTTGGTACTGCCAGTCCCATGGTGGACTGTGTCAACAAGACCCCAAGACTCCTATAAGAAGTGCAGCTATGGCCCTGGCCTGTTGGCTCAGCGGTAGAGCGTCGGCCTAGCGTGCGGAGGACCCGGGTTCGATTCCCGGCCAGGGCACACAGGAGAAGCGCCCATTTGCTTCTCCACCCCTCCGCCGCGCCTTCCTCTCTGTCTCTCGCTTCCCCTCCCGCAGCCAAGGCTCCATTGGAGCAAAGATGGCCCGGGCGCTGGGGATGGCTCCTTGGCCTCTGCCCCAGGTGCTAGAGTGGCTCTGGTTGCAACATGGCGACGCCCAGGATGGGCAGAGCATCGCCCCCTGGTGGGCAGAGCATCGCCCCTGGTGGGCGTGCCGGGTGGATCCCGGTCGGGCGCATGCGGGAGTCTGTCTGACTGTCTCTCCCTGTTTCCAGCTTCAGAAAATAGCAAAAAAAAAAAAAAGAAGTGCAGCTATGAATGGGAGATTTGCCAGACTTTGGTCTCCTTGGAAATGTTAAAATATTTTGTAGCCTGGCCTATGGTGGTGCAATGGATAAAGCGTTGACCTGGAATGCTGAGGTCGCCAGTTTGAAAACCCTGCGCTTGCCTGGTCTAGGGACATATGAGAGTTGATGCTTCTTGCTCCTCTCCCCTTCTCTCTCTCTCTCTCTCTCTCTCCTCTCTAAAATAAATAAATAAAATCTAAAAAAAATTTTTGAAATTTTTATTTTTACAGACAGCCATGCGGAACTGGGACCGTCCTTAAAAATGGAGTAACCTTGGAGAAGCTTATGAAAGAAGAGGACCCTTAAGTCTCTGGGACAGTGCCTTTCATGGGGCAGGTTTAAGGCATTTGCCTACATCAGCAAGTGCATTTCAGATCCTTATAAAGAAGGGCTGTGGGGTGAGAGTGGGGTTACAGAATTTAACAGTGACTCTTGGAGAACAAAGGGATTATACCTCCCTACCTTCTTGGATGATATTCTAGTGAAGACATGCTCTCAAAGGAAACACACTCTTGGACATCAAATAGACCACTCAGGCACGGGGAAGCTATGGGGTTGCAGTCAGCTAAAGCATAACTGTAGTACATCTGTCACAGAGAATGTCACACTTGGGAGCACTTTAGACTTAGAGCAAGAAAAGACATGTCTCTCAAGAGAAAGCCTTTCCAAATTAAAGCAGTGCATCAGCATTGTGAGATCCATTGAGCAGGTAGAGACAAAGCTGTTTCACAGCCTGCTAGGAACAAGAGCCCTGATTAAAGGTCATGCCGTGCTTCAAGTTTTGGGTCCTTCTGTTATTCTTTCTTTACCATTTATCTCCATGAACTTGTCTGTACTTAACTGTTACCTGTCTTCCTCCCCTCCTTCTCTCCTTCCTTCCTTCCTTCCTTCCTTCCTTCCTTCCTTCCTTCCTTCCTTCCTTCCTTCCTTCCTCCCTCCCTCCCTCCCTCCCTCCCTCCCTCCCTTCCTTCCTTCCTTCCTTCCTTCCTTCCTTCCTTCCTTCTTTCCTTACTTTCTTCTTTCCTTCCTACCTTTCCTCCCTTCCTTCCCTAGCTCCCTTTCTCCCTCCACTCCCTTCCTTCCTTGTGTCTCTCTTTTCCTCTCCTTCCTTCTATCTTCCCTCTTGCTCTTCTTCTTGGTTAAGATGTGTTGCACTCCCAATGTAAAGTCACTGATGCAGTAGCCACGCTGTTTCCTTCCAGTGGGGATGGCTCTCTGGCCCACACAGAGCCCAAACTTACAGCCATGGCCTAATTATTTGCCTCCTGCTCCAACTAACAGAGTCAACTATCTGGGAAATGCTCTTCTTTATTTGCAAGGTATAATCGCTAATGAGGTAAATTTGAGAGTTTCTGGAGCAGTTATTTAGGGGGAAATTCCAAATCTAAAACAAATAACAGGTAGCAGGATAATGACTGTGTGTGTCAGTAAGTCACAGATGTGAAGCAAAATGGCAGGCCCAGTATGACCTTATAAAATTTAGAAGTAAGTGCTACAGAGGAAAATTCTAGAAAAAAAGGCATGTATTTCTAAGGTAAATGTCTTTACAAAAAAATTTTTTTTCATGCATGTGGACAGTATATGGATGTAGGATTAAACTGGAGCCAAGGATCTTTAAATTGGATGTAACCAAGATCTCCTGGTGGTAAATGGTTAAGTATTTGAGATAATCCAACATGGATAATATCTTTAGAGAATGATTTGCCTAGAAGGATAGACTACTGTATTTTTCACTCCATAAGATGCACCTAACCATAAGACACACCTACAGTTTTAAGGAAGAAAATAAGAAAAATATTCTGAACCAAATGGTGAGTTAAAATATTTAATAAAATACGAGCCCTGGCCGGTTAGCTCAGTGGTAGAGCATCGACCTGGATTGCAGAAGTCCTGGCTTTGATTCCCAGCCAGGGCACACAGGAGAAGCACCCATCTGCTTCTCCACCCCTCCCCCTCTCCTTCCTCTCTGTCTCTCTCTTCCCCTCCCGCAGCCAAGGCTCCATTGGAGCAAAGTTGGCCCGGGTGCGCTGGGGATGGCTCTATGGCCTCTGCCTGAGGCACTAGGATGGCTCTGGTTGCAACAGAGCAATGTCCCAGATGGGTGGAGCATTGCCCCCCAGTGGGCATGCTGGGTGGATCCCTGTCGGTCGCATGCGGGAGTCTGTCTGACTGCTTCCCTGTTTCCAACTTCGGAAAAATTAAAAAAAAAAATTAATAAAATACGTATTTTTTGCTCTGTAAGACACACAGGCATTATCTGCTCCACTTTTTGGGGAAAAAAAGTGTGTCGTATGGAGTGAAACATATAGTAAATTACTTTTTCTTTTTGACAGAGAGAGTCAGAGAGGGACAGCTAGGGACAGACAGGAAGGGAGAGAGATGAGAAACATCAATTCTTCATTGCAGCACCTTAGTTGTTCAATGATTGCTTTCTCATATGTACCTTGACAGGGGGACTACAGCAGAGCAAGTGACAACCTTGCTCAAGCTAGCGAACTTTGGGCTCAAGCCAGCGACTATGGGTCATGTTTATGATCCCACACTCAAGCCAGCGACCCCATGCTCAAGCTGGTGAGCCTGTGCTCAAGCCAGATAAGCCCATGCTCAAGCCAGTGACCTCGGAGTTTTGAAACTGGGTCCTCCATGTCCCAGATGTCCCAGTCCAACACTCTAACCACTATGCCACTGCCTGGTCAGGGTAAACTAAATTACATTTTTTTTTTTTTTACAGGGACAGAGAGAGAGTCAGAGAGAGGGATAGACAGGGACAGACAGACAGGAATGGAGAGAGATGAGAAGCATCAATCCTCAGTTTTTTGTTGCGAGACCTTAGTTGTTCATTGATTTTAAATCTGTAAGCTAATGTTCAGTTTCTCAAATACCAAAAGTATTCATTAATAATTAGCCTAGGCAGTGCCATTGTATGAAAAAGAAAAGTTCCTCCTGCCATTACGGCTCTAAGTGAGAGCCTTGTTCAGAGCATGAATGGAGTGACCCTCAGCGATGAGTCTTCATTATTCTCTGAAGATCAGGGATACCATCTGCTCTTTAATAGTGTTGAGGGTCTGCAATGTATTAAGCTTTGTATAGAACAGATGTCAAGAACCCAGCATGCTAAAGTGTTAGAAAGATAAATACAATATTTAGAGAGATTAGCTGACTAAACAGGATTCAGGGACGCAGTATAATCACAGTCTTAATTTTAAAGCATGAGGGATCTTGAAGGTCACTTGCCTTTTACTCAATAGGCTTTTATGGATGCGAGGAAATGAGCGTCGGCCCTGAAGTCTGGTTAACCTGGAATCAAGTCCACACTTTCTCGCTGTTATGTACTCTTGGGCAAATTACATTTTGCCATGGACTGAATGTTTGTGTCCCCACAAAATTCAGATGTTGAAGCACTAGTGTTCAGTGTGATGGTATTTGGAGCTGGGGGGCCTTTGAAAGGCAATTAGGTCATAAGGATGGAGGCTTCCTGATGAGATTAGTATCTTTATAAGAAGGATAAAAGAGAGATGATCTCTCTCTCTACCATGTGAAGATGTAGCAAGAAGAGGGCCATTTGCAAACCAGGAAGAGAACTCTCACCAGAACTGTGAGAAATGACGATTTTCTTTTATTTTAAAATTTTATTTATTGATCTGAGACAGAGACATCAATTTGCTGTTCTACTTAGCTGTGCATTCATTGGTTGTTTCTTGTTTGTGGCCTGACTGGGGATCGAACCTGCAACCTTGATGTACTGGGATGATGCTCTAAGTAACTAAGCTACCTGGCTGGGGCCAGAGTTGTGAGAAATAAATGTCTGTTGTTTAGGCTACCCAATCTATGGTATTTAGTTATGGCAGCCTGAGCTGACTAATAACAAGATCTTCTCTGAACCTAAATGTTTCTCATCTGTGGAAATGAGATATCCCTATAGAGTTGCTGTGATGATCATAATATGTGTAAAGACTCTTTCACAGTGCCTCATCTAGTCTCTGTGGTTATTACCATAGATGAGGAAACTGACACTCAGAGAGGTTAACTAACTTGCTCAAGATCACAGAGCTCACTGTCATTCCCTGCCCTCATACCACCAATGCCCACAGCCCTAATTGTTCAGAACTTCCCATATGGCCCCTTACCAAGCTATTCTCTCCTTGCTCAGCCTTCCTTTACCATCTCCTACATTATAGTCAACTTGGCCTTGACCTGTTGTTTCTTTCTCATTTGGAAAGCAACCTGTTAAACTAGCCCCTGTGAATATGCTGATGAACCATGGTGTGGAGGGAAAGTGCTGGATTTGGAGTGAGGAGACCTGGGACCTAGTGTGTCACCAGCTCCAACTGTGGCCTTGGGAAGTCACTTCTTCCAGAGGAGTTTTAGAAAGGAAGCTCTTCCTATCAACTTACAAATCACAATAAAGGAATAGCTGTAAGGGTGATCATGGGGAAATAATCCCCAAAGAATGATATTCCAGTATTTTAGGGTCTGCAAATCAAAAACAGTTCTCAGTTCATAGGGCCTAGAAACTGCAGTAAGCCTAAGCATCCATTAAAAGTGAGAGTCGTGGCCCTGGGCAGTTGACTCAGTGGTAGAACATTAGCCCGGCATATGGATATCCCAGGTTCAATTCCTGGTCAGGGCACACAGGAGAAGTGCCCATCTGCTTCTCCACCCCTCCTCTCTTGCTTCTCTTTCTCTTCTCCTTCTGCAGCCCTGGCTCAATTGGAGCTGAGGATGGCTCCATGGCCTCTGCCTCAGGTGCTAAGAAGAGCTCTGTCCAGATGGGCAGAGCATCGCCCTCTAGTGGGCTGGCTGGGTGGATCCCAGTCAAGGTGCATGTGAGAGTGTTTCTGCCTCCCCTCCCTCACTGACTTTAAAAAAAAAAGTGAAAGTCGGAGCCCTTAACCTTTATAAAGAGAATAAAAGGCAAAAATAGAGAACACTTTGAGTGGTGACATATAAAGGAAGAGAAATGAGTGCACAGGCCACTCAGATCAGCAGCAATTTTCTAGGGATAATTTCTGAAATTGCTTTGAAAGGTATCTTTATTCAAATGAGTCTTCCTGAAACAGTTTCTGAGGAGAAAATATCCCCACCCTTGGATGCATTCTTATGGAACAAAAACACTCAATGGATCCAATTCTGGTTGAAGATCAAACAGGACAAAATCAGAAAGATTCTTTAAATAGATGGAGTATATTTTCAGTCAAATGTGAAATTTCCTTTTCTAGAGAAACATTTCATTTTACTGTTGCATTTATTTCATCTTTTCTGCTACCCTTCTAATATTCCCTGAGAGAATGTGACATAGTTAAGGACCACTTGGGAAAATTTTGACTGATGGGTGGAACCTGCTAGGGGTAAGTACAGGGAACTGGACAGGATGGGCATCAAAAGCAGCCTGGATTCCCAATTTCCCGAGAAAAGTCACATTAGTATTTTCTCTATAGGTAAAAGAAAAGGAGAAGCTTCCAAAAAACCTCTATTGAGTGTAGGCCTGGCGTGCAGGAGTCCCGGGTTCGATTCTCGGCCAGGGCACACAGGAGAAGCGCCCATCTGCTTCTCCACCCCTCCCCCTCTCTTTCCTCTCTGTCTCTCTCCTCCTGCAGCCAAGGCTCCATTGGAGCAAAGTTGGCCCCAGGCACTGAGGATGGCTCCATGGCCTCTGCCTCAGGTGCTAGAGTGGCTCTGGTTGTGACAGAGCAATACCCCAGATGGGCAGAGCATCACCCCCTGGTGGGCGTGCCAGGTGGATCCCACTCGGGCGCATGCAGGAGTCAGTCTGACTACCTCCCCATTTCCAACTTCAGAAAAATATAAAAAACAAAAAACAAACAAAAAACCCCCTCTATTAACACCAAAGTAAAGTTTAACATGACAACTTTCCTGGGGAAAATTGTGTGTAGAGAAAGTCCAATGATCACAGCTCACTGAAGAACACGTGCAGCATTTTCATAATACCACACCTTTCCATGGCCTTTATTCCTACACTATGTATTCTGTTTTATTTTAATTCATAGTACTTGTCACAACCTGCCATTATACTAAAAATGTTTGTTTTCTACCTCCTTCACTAGACTATAAGTCCCACAAGGGCAAAGACTTGATTTGTTTCCGTTCATTGCTGTATCCCCAGAACCTAGGACATTGCCTGGTACATGGTAAAAACTCAATAAATACTAGTTGAGTGAATGAAGGAATAAATGAATAGTAAATTTTAAGCTCAGAGCCACTTGGGTTGGGTTTAGAGCACAAAACTGTTTTATGATCCTACAAGTTATTGGCAAACTCACAACTTGAGTTTTGGAGCACTAACATAATAGAAAGTTTGGCTACTTGAACCTGAAAATGTCCATACCTTTTGATCAAGGAGTTCTACCACTAAGATTTAGTTTGTTTGTTTGTTTGTTTGTTTATTTATTTTTTGTATTTTTCTGAAGCTGGAAACAGGGAGAGACAGTCAGACAGACTCCCGCATGCGCCCGACAAGGATCCACCCGGCACGCCCACCAGGGGCGATGCTCTGCCCACCAGGGGGCGATGCTCTGCCCCTCCGGGGCGTCGCTCTGCTGCGACCAGAGCCACTCTAGTGCCTGGGGCAGAGGCCAAGGAGCCATCCCCAGCGCCCGGGCCATCTTTGCTCCAATGGAGCCCTGGCTGCGGGAGGGGAAGAGAGAGACAGAGAGGAAGGAGGGGGGGTGGAGAAGCAAATGGGCACCTCTCCTATGTGCCCTGGCCAGGGAATCGAACCCGGGTCCCCCACACGCCAGGCCGACACTCTACCGCTGAGCCAACCGGCCAGGGCCAAGATTTAGTTTAAATACAAAGATTTATGGGCAAATGTGAAAAATGTTCATGGCAGTTTTATTTACAACAGAGGAAAACTGGAAATTATTTTCATATTTTTTTTCCCTCTTCTTACATTAAGATGAAAAAATGCCCTGGCCGGTTGGCTTAGTGGTAGAGCGTTGGCCTAGTGTGCGGAGGACCCGGGTTCGATTCCCAGCCAGGGCACACAGGAGAAGCACCCATTTGCTTCTCCACCCCTCCGCCGCGCTTTCCTCTCTGTCTCTCTCTTCCCCTCCCGCAGCCAAGGCTCCATTGGAGCAAAGATGGCCCGGGCGCTGGGGATGGCTCTGTGGCCTCTGCCTCAGGCGCTAGCGTGGCTCTGGTCGCAACATGGCGACGCCCAGGATGGGCAGAGCATCGCCCCCTGGTGGGCAGAGCATCGCCCCTGGTGGGTGTGCCGGGTGGATCCCGGTCGGGCGCATGCGGGAGTCTGTCTGACTGTCTCTCCCTGTTTCCAGCTTCAGAAAAATGGAAAAAAAAAAAAATATATATATATATATATGTGTATATATATATATATGATGAAAAATTAAATGAGGTTTCATGAGGGAAAGTGAATCTAAAAGAGAAAAAAATTCCCTTGGACTTTAAAAAAAATCTCATCTTCTATCTCTAGGTTGAAGAGTTCTATCTAATTCTTGTCAAAGTCTGACCTCACTGTCTCTTTTTCCCTTTTTTACTGAATTTATTCGGGTGACACTGGTTAACAAAATTATACAGGTTTCAGGTGCCCAGTTCTACAGGACATCTCTGTACACTGTAGTGTGTGTTCACCACCCCCAGTGAAGTCTCCCCCAGCACCATCTGCTCCCTCTGTACTTGCCTCTACCTCACCCCACTTTCCCCTGGCAATCTCCACACTGTTCTGTGTCCATGAGTTTTCTCTTTAAAAGCTTTTCTTTTTCATTCAATCCCTCCACCCCCCAACCCCCAACCCCCACAACAGCTGTCAGCCTGCTCTTCGTCTATGAGTCCATTTCTGTTTTGCTTGTTAGTTTATTTTGTTCATTAGATTCCACATATGAGTGAAATCATATGGTATTTGTCCTTTAGGACAAGAAAGGAGACTAGATTATTCTGGAATCACAAATCCGACTGGGGAGGTACTCTGCACTCTTAAAGGAGAAGGCTTACTTCTCTACTACGTATATTAAAGCCTAAACTGCTGTTGGATGTTATCTAGTGGTTTCATATATATATATATATATATATATAAAAGCCTGGAACTCTTTGTTCAAAAACAATATAATTTGACAGTAAGTAGGTGAAGCAGTTAACACAGAGGCTGTGGGTGTGAGGGGCAGAGGCCTACCTGCTGGGAACTTCTGTTTTCTCCTCACCCTGTGGGAACTGGGGTGAGCCTTGTAGGGGTGTGGAAGCTCCTTCAAACACTGCTCAGGTCTAATCTCCTTACGCAGACAGGGTGAAACGAGACTAGATGGGGGTGATAGGTTCAATGTCATACATGATGCTTGATTAAAATATTCAACTAACTCACCTATAAAATAATTGTAGTTTTCTAACAAGAGGTTAAAGAGTACATGTTTGGAAAATACTAAAGAATCTGAGAATGTGACAAATGACTAAGATAAGCAGGACCCCAAATTTGATGTTAAAATGTCATCACCCAAACCTGTTCTTTTTTATACTAAAGGAAATTTTACAGCAGAGGTATGGTTTAGGAACAAGAATTTTATTTATTTCTTTATTCCTTCTTTTATTTGGAAAAAGTTTTGAAAATGCAGAAAACTATAGAGATTAATATAAAAACACTACCATGGATGCATGTAAGTTAATCTTTTGTCGTCTTTGGTCAAGATGCATACATATCTCTGTGGGTCATCAATATAAGAACGTAAGCTACAGAGTTAGCACCTTTAAACCAGAGGAAGCTCCATGAAGATGATTTATGCTGCACTACGAGGTCTTCATATTAGATAATGCAAATGTCATATATATACCATATTTCCCCATGTATAAGAAGCAACATTTTGGGAAAATTTTGGGGTCTAAAAACTAGGTGCGTCTTATACAGTGGTTGTAGATTTTTTCAACTTGCATTTCCCACTTTTTCAAGCTTGTTTTTGTGCTCATTGTTGTAGATAAATAAAACTTGAGTTCAATAACTTTATGTAATACATTTTTTTTTTCCAAATTTCAGGCCCCCAAATTAAGGTGTGTTTTATACATGGGAGCATCTTATACATGGGGAAATATGGTATATATGTATGGGTGTGTGTGTGTGTATATAAATACATATATCTTAAGCAGACAAAAATATATAAATTTTAATATCTAAAAAATATTAAATTTAATATATTTATAAAAATTTATAAGATAAAATTTAAATGTATTTAAATTATTTATATACATTTAAATAAAATTATTTATATACATATATACTTAAATAAGAGAACCTCATCAGATACAATTGACATCCTCTCTCTATTCCTTTTTAGCCCATTTCCAGAAGCAAACACACTCGTAAATTTAACCTAGACCCTTATGTCCAAGAAATATATTTGTTTGCTTATTTTACCCATAAAATAGACTTTATTATCAAAATATTAATTAAAATTAAGTGAATCTTAATATAGTTGAAAATATGACTGCCCTGAATAATAAAAAGATTTGCTGAGAGAGGCAAAATTTTCTTTCCTTTTCTTTTTTTTATTCAGTGAGAGGAGGGGAGCAGGGAGACAGACTCCCACATACATCCAGAACAGGATCCACCCGGCAAGCTCCCTAAGGGGCAATGCTCTGCCCATCTGGGGCATTGCTCTGTTGCTTAGCATCCGAGTAGCGCCTGAGGCTGAGGCCATGGAGCCATCCTCAGTGCCCAGGGCCAACTTGCTCCAATTGAGCCATGGCTGCAGGAGTGGAAGAGAAAGAAAGAGAGAGAGAGAGAGAGAGAAGTGTGGGTGGTGGAGAAGCAGATGGTTGCTTCTCCTGTGTGTCCTGACCAGAAAGCGAACCCAGGACTTCCATGTGCTGGGGGGACACTCTACCACTGAGCCAACTGGCCAGGGCGAAGAGAGGCAAATTTTCGCAACTTCAAACCTTTAAACTAGATTTCTGAAAATAAAGGCCTCAGATGTCTTGAAATTACTACAAACTCTACTCCAGTTGATTATTTTATTCCTTGGATCCTTGTGCAGAGCCTGGCTAACTCAAATTTATCATTCAACTTCTTGAGTTTTGATTATTTGCCTAACTGATCTAGAAGACAGAAAAGGCTGTTAAAGTCAGAGCCAAAAAAGCAGATACGAGAGCACAGGTGACACCCACTTTCCTGACATTGAAGGGAAGAGTTTAAAAAGACAGCAGAAATTGGTTATATGTATACATAATATTGGAGAGGCAATGTTAAATTACATTGGGAAGGCAGAGATAATATCTTTTAGAAAGATTTCCACTGACAATGATTGAGATTTTAAAAAAATTGCTAATGCTTTGGGGCTCTGGCAGCCACACAGTTCAGTTTTGTACTCTGGCTCGGTCACTTACTAGTTGAATGACCTTCAGCTCTCTGTATCCAGTCCTCCCAGTAAAATGGGAATAATGATAGTACCTCCTGCATAGAGATGTGGAAATGAGGCATTCCATGTGAAGCATTAGGAACAGTGCCCTAACTGTGTAGGAAGAGTTGATAACTTGGGATGAGGAGAGGTCACAAACTCTGGAACTTCACTGTGTCATCTGCATCTGCTATAACCCCTTATCAGCTGCATGGGCCTGGGGACAATGACAGCACAGAAGTTTGGTGGCTGCTGTGAGCATTCAGTGGCTATGAAAGGTGCTTAGTGTTCCACTCTGAGAACATGTTCAATCAACAGTAAATGTTGTAAATATTCCAGGTAAGTAATGCCTTAGTATTCCCAAAGTACATCTTGTTTGTAAATGCAGAAGCAAGCTCACAATTTCCTCACAGCAAGAAGTCAAGGGAAGCTGGAGGAAGGATCTAATTGCATTGATTAGTGCATCCAGGAGCAATTTGTCTAGGTTCAGGACTGCACACAATCATGGCCGGAAAGGTGGTGGTCTGGAGGAGTCACAGCTCTTCAGGATTATAAGGAGACCCCAAAAGTGGGCTTTTTTTTCCCCCTGTATTTTTCTGAAGCCGGAAATGGGGAGAGACAGTCAGACAGACTCCCGCATGCGCCCGACCGGGATCCACCCGGCACACCCACCAGGGGGCGACCCTCTGCCCACCAGGGGGCGTCGCTCTGTTGCGACCAGAGCCACTCTAGCGCCTGGGGCAGAGGCCGAGGAGCCATCCCCAGCGCCCCGGCCATCTTTGCTCCAGTGGAGCCTCAGCTGTGGGAGGGGAAGAGAGAGACAGAGAGGAAGGAGAGGGGGAGGGGTGGAGAAGCAGATGGGCGCTTCTTCTGTGTGCCCTGGCTAGGAATCGAACTCAGGACTTCTGCACGCCAGGCCGACGCTCTACCACTGAGCCAACCGGCCAGGGCCAAAAGTAGGCTTTTTTTTTTTTTTCCTTGAAAGGGGCAGCAAAACTCCCTCTGAAATTCACACCGATAGGATCACTGAGAAAGGGAGGCCCAGAAGACACTCTTAAAAATAGATCAGTGAATTATGATATGAGTGCTTTAGTTCCAAAGCAGTTCCACACATAACATAAACTTCTCCAAGCCTCACAGGAGTCCTACAGGAATGGTGGTGTCATTCTCACTTGTCGGGTGAAAGAGAGGCACGAAGAATCTAAGTGCCTCTCATAGTAACAGGAGAACCCAGCTCTCTGGTGCTTCCAGGTTAGGACGTCTATTATCCATGCCTGGCCCTGGGGAATGTTCCTGAGAATGTTCCTGGCTGGCATGTACTAGCTGTATTGTGGGGGCTATTTCATTTTTTCAAATTGTTTCCTTATTTATTTTAATTTAGCTCTAAACCCATACTCTTACCTATTACATCATATATGCAGTGTGTGTGTATGAATGTACACATATATGCATACACAGGCTGGGGACCACTGATTTTTCTCTACATTTTATTTCATTTTAAGTGTACTTTTAAAAGCTAAAAATCTTAGGTTGAGGTTAAAGACTGATGTGATTCAGCCCAATTTTGAGTATGCTAAATAGCATTTTTTGGACTGAAGCCGGAGAAGTAATTCAGTTCTAACAGAGGAAAAAAATGTTTTTTCCACTTTAAATGAATCTTTTTCCCCCCCCCTGAAAACATGGTGTAATTTCTTTTATAAAAGAAGAGTGAAAGAGCTCTTATTACCACTCCAGCTGTCAAACCTGCCTCCCATACTTTTGCCCTGCAGCAAAAAGAAGGGACATCAGGTGACAGACCCCAAGTTTCAACTAGTCACACAAATTACAGACCTTCTTCTCCTGATGTCCTCTTGAACTTTTGCCTCTCCCCTACAATGAAGAATGAGACACAGCTTAAATCAAAATGACTCTCATGGGCAATTTTACAAAACAAATAAGAAGGCACAGCGAGCCGCCCCACCCCCACCTCCCCAGCTTTCCCCGCTGGGCCGGCCTGTTCCCTCTTTCCACGCAGGCAGGAGCCAACAATCAGAAAGACCTTTCCCACTCAGGACAATGGTGCTCTGCTTGCCAAAGGCCCTGTTTGCTTTGAAGAAAGAGTTTGACAAAGTAAATATTTACAAAAACAACTATAACCAGATGCCAAGTCCCGCTTCTAGGGGACCCGTGGAGAAATATTTATAAGAAAGGGCTCCTCAGTGCGACACCACACAGCCCAGTACTGATCCGAAGTCTGTTCTGACTCCTATCGCGAGACCAGGCATATTACAGTCTTTCTCTTAGCCTTTTCGCTCCCATGCTAGGGCACTTTTCACAGAGCATATGAATAATTACATTTTATTGGAGAGTCAGTTCAGAAACGTACCAATTTGGGACCACAGGAAGGAATCTTTAACTATTACTGCTTCTAGCATTGGGAAAAAGCTTCGTGAAGTCAATAGGAAATTAAAGGCAGGCTTAATTAGCCCACAGAAAATGTTATAATAAAAAAAATTTTAAGCTTTTAATTAATTAAGCTTACCGCTTAAAACCTCATCTTTGTATTTATTACCTGTAGATCTATTATCTGTAAAACTGGGGGACCTGAGAGCTGAACATGGTGAGAATTGAAACAGGTGCCCGTCTGTTCCCATTATGCACATTAGCCCATGGCCTTCGCACAGCCTGTTAAACAGCTGAATTTGAAACAATAATGGTGCAGGCCAAACGCTAGCCCGAAGGCCTGTCTGTCTTGGGATTTGGCCATTTACATTGATTTTTTTAACCCACATTTTTCATGAAACACAAATATTTGCCATGGAAACTGGGGTGTCACATGACATGCAGCTACATAAACAGCTTGGAAATCTCTTAAGAGGAAACAGCCCACCAGGGCTGCAAATACAGTGAAAACATCTTCAGGAGTGGGCGTTAAAAGATGAAGGTCTGGGAAGACCAGGTAACCATCTACTACGTAGATACGGGGATTAATTTCTTCTGTGCCACTCTCTAATTTCTCTCTTTTCTTTTCCTCCTCCTCCTCCTCCTTCTTCTTCTTTTTTTAATGGGAGCAGCTGTAAACACAACCACATAGGGTAAGCCCAGAAAAAGACACTGCCAGCTGTCTCCTTTCTATGGTGAAAAGTTCCAATTATCACAAGTCTGTCTGTGGCTCATAAACATAAGAAAACAGGCTACGAAAGCCCAGCACCTTTAAGCCAGGAGAATCTTTGTGATGATGACTGTGTTATATCGGGAGGTCCCAATGTTAGAGAATATAAAACTTCTCCTCCTTCCTCATTAAGGTATTTGCAAATTTGGAGAGCTTGCTCTTTTATCCTTTGCTTAAAGACAAGTGAAATACAGCAAAACCTCCCCATAACATATGCTATACAGCACAAATTTGGATATAAAGCAATAGCTATTGTATGCCAGGCTCCTGGACTCTTAACCAGCTAGCAGAATAGGTTGACTCAACCATTTAGTTCATCTCACAATAATTTGACAGGGCCGATAATTTCATGGTAGAGTTTACCTGTACAACAATCCCCACTTTGTAAAATCAAATGCATCTCAGAAACAGCTGAAGTAGTAGTATTCATTTCTATGTGAAAGGTCTAATGCTGTAACATATGTGTATTACCAAAAATCTCACTGAGACTATTACAAATAAAAACAATTTTCTCCCATTAGCCGGGAATATGAATACCTTTGATCTTTGCTGCTTGGAAGAGACTTCCACATCCTCTGGAACTGGCTGCGGTTTCCGAGTTCCTGCAGTGAATGGAGGTGGCACAAAGTTACCTCTTTCAGAAAGGTAGGCTGAGTCATTGGGTTGATGCTACTGGGTTTGCACTTTTAAAAGTCAAATGGCTCTGTCACCCACTGACTGTTCACTCTCAGTATTTCTTGTATCAATTCAATGGAACATTTGTGATCATTGTCTTCAGAAGGAAAGCAGAGAGCGCAGGAAGACAACAGTTCAATCAGAATATGAGGTTGGCTCGTGTTCAGTGAACTGCCCAGGCGAAAAAGCACACTGTACAAGCAGGCAAAGTAGAGAGTACTATTTGCCTTATAAAATGTTTCCCTGTGGCTCTGGCTGGTTGGCTCAGTGGTAGAGCGTCGGCCCGGCGTGTGGAGTCCTGGGTTCGATTCCCAGCCAGGGCACACAGGAAAAGCACCTATCTGCTTCTCTACCCTTCCCCCCTCTCCTTCCTCTCTGTCTCTCTCTTCCCCTCCCACAGTCAAGGCTCCATTGGAGCAAAGTTGGCTCGGGAGCTGAGGAAGGTTCTGTGGCCTCCACCTCAGGCGCTAGAATGGCTCTGGGCAACGGAGCAACGCCCCAGATGGGCAGAGCATTGCCCCCTGGTGGGCATGCTGGGTGGATTCCTGTCCAGCGCATGCGGGAGTCTGTCTGACTGCCTCTCTACTAATAACTTTGAAAAAATACAAAAAAAAAAAGTTTCACTGTAAGATTTCTTTAAATAGCTAAGTACACTTAAAAGGTAAATTAATATAACTATGTATAATGGACTAGTCTATTGTGTAGTCATTAAAAAATGATTCTACCTTCATACACTGTTGGTGGGAATGTAAAGTAGTACAACCATTATGGAAGAAAGTATGGTGGTTCCTCAAAAAACTGAAAATAGAACTACCTTATGACCCAGCAATCCCTCTACTGGGTATATACCCCAAAAACTCAGAAACATTGATACGTAAAGACACATGCAGCCCCATGTTTATTGCAGCATTGTTCACAGTGGCCAGGACATGGAAACAACCAAAAATCCCGTCAATAGACTGGATAAAGAAGATGTGGCACATATACACTATGGAATACTACTCAGCCATAAGAAATGATGACATCGGAACATTTACAGCAAAATGGTGGGATCTTGATAACATGATACTAAGCGAAATAAGTAAATCAGAAAAAAACAGGAACTGCATTATTCTATACGTAGGTGGGACATAAAAGTGAAACTAAGAGACATTGATAAGAGTGTGGTGGTTACGGGGGGGAGGGGGGAATGGGAGAGGGAAAGGGGGAGGGGGAGGGGCACAAAGAAAACAAGATAGAAGGTGACAGAGGACAATCTGACTTTGGGTGATGGGTATGCAACATAATTGAACGACAAGATAACCTGGACTTGTTATCTTTGAATATATGTATCCTGATTTATTGATGTCACCCCATTAAAAAAATAAAACTATTACAGAAAAAAAAATGATTCTAAAGAATTGAAGTGGTTTGGGGAAATAATACAAATACAGTAAATTTCAAAATTAATTAAATCTCTAAGCAACAAACTTTAGAGAACACATCTAGTCCATAGCATCTAATTCATGGGTAGCATGAAGGCCCACATGCTATACAATTCTTGGGAAAGAAATCACATCCCTTCTGTTGTCGGGTGGCAAATAGAACTGTCCCATCCAAAAGCCCAAGTCTGATGTTGCTAGGGGAGAAAAATCCTTACACTAATCGTTTTAAAAAAGAGAACAAATACTTTCTTTAAATAGTTAATTGAGTCAAAAAGTGAGGCTTCCTTTAACTCGTTTCCTTATCCACCCCTCTTCTGTAAATTTTTAGCAACAATCTTAGAAAGAACTCATGGTCATCCATCAAATGCAGCACATCAGAAAACAATTTAGAACCCCTCACCTTGGGGACTCAGTTTTCTCATGCTGCCTCAAGTGGCCTGCAAGGAATATCTTCCGCCATCTCTTTAAAAATAGCAGGAATTCCAGAGTCTTATCACTGAATTTTACCAACGCCAGTTTTATCACTTTTCTGGTTTCCCTGGCTTCCAGTGAGCCTCCCTAACTATGAGACTCTCCACTACTTTCTCTGAATCTGGGCAGTTGGCAATAGTGTATGAAGACTCCATTTTTATTATTATTATTATTATTATTTTAAAAGACTTTATTAGAGAGAGAGAGAGATGGAAGCATCAACTCCCATATGAGCCTTGACCAGGCAGGCCCAGGGTTTCGAACCAGCAGCGACCTCAGCCTTCCAGGTCTATGCTTTATGAACTGCGCCACCACACGTCAGGCTTGAAGACTTCACTTTCAGCCTACAGGTTTTGGCCTTGACCTCTGTGCTCTTCTGCCCTGAGGTCCACTTGGACAAGGTCCTTCCACTTCTGAAGGCCAGGCCACACCCTGCACCCAGACCACTCTGAATCCACAAAGTTACCCATAAAGTTTGTTGTTCCTATATCTGCAGTCTCAGTTCACTTTAATTTTCAGGTTCTTGCAGCCAAGTGAAATTTATGGTTAAATTCCTCTACTGAGACAAAATAGCTGACAAATTTTCAAGCAGGCATACTTTTAAAAGTAAGATGTTAATAAAATGTAGTAGGATAAAGATCTAAAAGATTTGCCTGACCTGTGGTGGCACAGTGGATAGAGCACGGTCCTAGAAATGCTGAGGTCGCCGGTTTGAAACCCTGGGCTTGCAAGGTCAGGCACATATGAAAAGCAACCAATGAACAACTAAAGTGAAGCAACTATAAGTTGATACTTCTTGCTCCCTGCTCCCTCTCTTTATAAAATTAATAAATAAAATCTTTTTTAAAAGATTTGTAATTTCACATAGATAATCTGTAATTAATGGTATCTCAAATTAAAAAAAATTTTTTTCTTAGTCACCTGCAAAAATTCTGTCACTAAATTATAACTTCATTTAGCCTTAGATTTTAAGTCCCACATGTATTTGAAGAATGTGTCTGCATCTTCAACAAAATTGTATCCTAAAGTACTTCCAGTTTTGCTGTTCAATTTCCCTTCTGGAAAAGTCTGTAAGATAAATTTTGCCCGAGTTAATGTCAGAAGGAAAAACTCATCTTCCTGGTCACTTATATGCTTCTGTGGCAGTTATTGATATGTGCCTGTCAAGTAGCCATTCCTTTCTTCCTTGCTGATTTTATAACCCTAGTTTTTTCAGGGTAACAATATGCCCAGCACCTAGGGTTACTAGTTTAGCAAAAGAATTTTAAAGGACATATACTTAAATTTTAATTTTAGATAAACAACGAATAACATTTTAATATAAGTAGGCCCTAAATATTAAATACATTTAATATGCAACTGAGAAAGAATTTTCATCAATGTCTTAGACCAAGCATAAATGATCATACTAAGTATATAATATAAGTCTGTCCCAATTCCTAACCCTAACCCTATCCCTATCCTGGACATTCACTTTTTCAGCCTTTCTTGTACCTAACACGTGACTAGTGAGTTGTACCGGGAAGCCCATCTAGGGGCTTCCACTATTTTCCCTTCTTCCTGCCTGGGATGTGTACATTAAGGTCTAGATCTGCAGGACACCCCTTAGAGCCAAGAGGGGCAAGCATGATACTTTAGCCTGTTAAAAGTAACAGAGAGTAGTTAACAACTCTGTTGATCGGGATCGCCAGCCCTACACTGCCTACTTCCTGACTTCGTATGTGTGAGGCCGGAGAACCTCACTGTTTTTTGGGTTTTTTTGTTTTTGTTTTTTTTGTTTTTATTTGTTTTTGTATTTTTCTGAAGCTGGAAACGGGGAGAGACAGTCAGACTCCCGCAGGCGCCCCACCGGGGTCCACCCGGCACGCCCACCAGGGGCAACGCTCTGCCCACCAGGTGGTGATGCTCTGCCCCTCCGGGGCGTCCCTCTGCCACGACCAGAGCCACTCTAGCACCTGGGGCAAAGGCTAAGGAGCCATCCCCAGCGCGGAGCCTTGGCTGAGGGAGGGGAAGAGAGAGACAGAGAGCAAGGAGGGGGTGGGGGTGGAGAAGCAAATGGGCGCTTCTCCTATGTGCCCTGGCCGGCCGGGAATCGAACCCGGGTCCCCCGCATGCCAGGCCGACGCTCTACCTCTGAGCCAACCGGCCAGGGCAGAACCTCACTGTTTTAAGCCACTGGTAGTTAGGGTCCGTGGTGGGATTCAGCCGGTTCGCACCGGTTCATTAGAACTGACACCTAATTTTTTTGTTGAGTTCGGCAAACCGGTTGTTAAAATGTCACTTGTAATCAGGATTCTTTCTCAGGTGGGCAGCTGGGCAGCCACCCAATGTGGAAATGACAAATTTATATTTCTTACTTTTATTTTTAATGTTCATCTGTGCAGCAGTGTATTCTAAGGACCCATAGTGATGTTCATTCTGTCCATAGGTGAAAAAATTTGCAAGTGAGAACACCAATCAAGAAGTAAAATAGAAATATCTTAAATAACAGTTTTATTATTTTTTGTCAAGTATTATTTAGTATTTTTTCATTAATATTTTTAAACTCTTATAATCTAGTTTTCTGTACCTCTTTTTAAAGTATTAAATGCAGGATGCACCTCTTATTTAAGTATTAAATGCATGAAATAAACGACTTTTTGGTGTATCTTTTTTTATACTTAAAACGGTCATTAGGGCAGAGAACCGGTTGTTACATTATTTGAATCCCACCACTGCTTAGTGTTGCTGGTATCTGCAGTCCCATGCATTCCTGGCTGGTCCCCTGCCTCCCGCCATTCTCTGCCTTCCTGCATGTGTTTGTTCAATAGTAGCCATCCTTGAACTGCCTCTGCTTTTAATAGAGAGACAGAATGCTTCTAAAAGTTTCTCTACTAAGAATGATGTTTGCTCTGGGGTTTTGGGTGAAAACAATAATCAGGTTCAGAATATTCTCTTTTACTTCTACTCTGCCCAGAGGTTTTTACTTTTAATTTATTTTTATCATTAATGTGAATTATATTGAATGATTTTTTTCATTTTGGCATGTATTAGGATGGTCGTTGGGCTTTTCTCTTTTAATTTGTTATTATGGTGAATTATATTACTAGACTTTTCTAACAGTCAATCTTCCTCAGTACTTTGATCATGATGAATTAAAAATACTGTTAACTTTTATTTAGAATGTTCGCCTCTAGTTCCTGAAATTAATCTCTCTCTATTTTTTCTTGAATGGTCTTTGTCCAGTTTTGGTATCAAATTTATATACTGCCTTCCTACAATCAGCTGGTAAGCTTTCCTTCTTTCCTCTTTCTGTGGAATAGTATAAGGTAAGAATGACCTGATCCTTTAAAGTTGGTAAATCTTGCCTAGACAAGGCCTGGAGCCTCTTGTCCGCCAGTATATTTGTATGTGCTGCGTGTGTGCACCTGTCCATGTGTGTGTTTAAAACAGAGAGATGTTTTTGACTACCAATTCAAATTATCTAATGGAATGGTTTTCTTTAAGTTTCTTCTTTTTCTTGAGTTAATTTTGACAATTTAGATTTTTCTAGGAAAATTTTCATTTCATAAAAAAAATATATTGGCATAAAGTTACCATGCTATGCTTTAAAAACGATTATGTGTATCTGTCTTTTTTCATTGAAATATTATTTATTGGTGTCTTTTTAATAAAATTTGAGCTTTATTGACAGCTTGACAAAAAATTGCCCTGGCCAGTTGTCTCAGCGGTAGAGCATTGGCCCAGCATGTGGAAGTCTCGGGTTCAATTCCTGGTTAGGGCACACAGGAGAAGTAACCATCTGCTTCTTCACCCCTTCCCCTTCCTCTTCTCCTTCTGCAACCATGACTCAATGAGCAAGTTGGCCCTAGGTGCTGAGGATGGCTCTATGGCCTCACCTGAGGCACTAAAATAGCTTGGTTGCTGAGCAATGAAGCAGCGGCCCCAGATGGACTTAGCATGATCTGATAGGGGGCTTGCTGGGTGGATCCTGGTCAGGGCGCATGTGGGAGTCTGTCTGCCTCCCTGCATCTCATTTGATTAAAAAAATTACTGATTGGTTTTAGTGAGAGAGGAAGGAAGAGAGAAAAAGAGAGAGACAAGAACATCGATCTGTGCTCTGACTGGTGATTAAACCGGCAAACTGTGCTTTCAGACAATGCCCTAACAAACCGTGCTATCTGGCCAGGGTAGTTCTCATCTTTTTTTTTTTTTTTTTTTTTTTTTACTTTTCCAAAATTGGAAACACTCCTGCATGCGCCCGACCGGGATCCACCTGGCACGCCCACCAGGGGGCGATGCTCTGCCCCTTTGGGGCGTCGCTCTGTCGTGACCAGAGCCACTCTAGCGCCTGAGCAGAGGCCAAGGAGCCATCCCCAGTGCCCGGGTCATCTTTGTTCCAATGGAGCCTCGGCTAGGGAGGGGAAGAGAGAGACAAAGAGGAAGGAGTGGGGGGGGGGTGGAGAAGCAGATGGGCGCCTCTCCTGTGGGCCCTGGCCGGGAATCGAACCCGGGACTCCCGCACGCCAGGCCGACGCTCTACCACTGAGCCAACCAGCCAGGACTAGTTCTCATCTTTTTGATGATAGCCATTCTAACAGGTAGGAGGTGCTATCCCATGTGATTCTGATTTGCATTTCCCTGATGATTAGTGATGTTGAGCACCTTGTTATGTCCCTGTTGGCCATATGCTTGTATTCTTTGAAAAATGTCTATTCAGGTCCTTTGCCCATTTTTTAATTGGGATATATAATTTTTTTTTTTTTTGCTGTTGAATTGTATGAGTTTCTTGCATATTTTGTACATTAACCCTTTATCAGACATGTGCTTTTCACATATTTTATCACATTCCATAGGCTACCTTTTCATTTTGTTGGTGGTTTCCTTTACTGTGCCTGAAAAGTTTTAGGCTTGCTTATTTATTTTTCTTTTGTTGCCTTTGCTTTTAGTGTCAAATCCAAAAATCATTGTAAGAATTTGCACCCCTATGCTTTTTCCTAGGAGTTTTATAGTTTCAGGTCTTATGTTCAAGTCTTAAATTTTTTTTAATCCTTTTTTTAAATTTAATTATTTTTATTTATTTTATTCATTTTTAGAGAGGAGTGAGAGAGGGAGAGAGAGAGACAGAGAGGGAGAGAGAGGAGAGAGAGACAGAGAGAGAGAAGGGGGGAGGAGCTGGAAGCATCAACTCCCATATGTGCCTTGACCAGGCAAGCCCAGGGTTTCGAACTGGCGACCTCAGTATTTCCAGGTCGACGCTTTATCCACTGCGCCACCACAGGTCAGGCCAAGTCTTAAATTTTGAGTTGACTTTTGTGTATCATATAAGATAGGGGTCCATTTTCATTCTTTTTAATGTGGCTGTCCAGGTTTCCCAACACAATTTATTGAAGAGATTATTCTTTTTTCATTGTATATTTTTGGACCCTTTATCAAAAATTAAATAACCATAAAAAATGAGTTTATTTCTGGGCTCTCTATTATGTTCCATGGATCTATATGTGTTTTTGTGCCAATACCTTACTGTTTTGATCACTATAGCTTTGTAATATAGTTTGGAATCAGGAAATGTAGTGCCTTCAGCTTTGTTCTTTTTTCTTAAGATTACCTTTTCTATTTGCAGTCTCTTGTGGTTCCATATAAATATTTAAAATTTTTTTCTGTTTCTGTGAAAAAGTGCCATTGGAATTTTAATAAGATTATGCTGAGTCTGTAGATTGCTTTGGGTAGTAGCCATCTTAACAATACTAAATCTTCCAACATGAAATATCCTTCCATTTATTTGTGTCTTTTTCAATTTCTTTCATCAATATTTTATAGTTTTCAATGTACAGATCTTTTACCTCCTTGGTTAAACTTATTCCTAAGTATTCTACTGTTTTTTATGTTATTGTAAATGGAATTGTTTTCTTTTTTAATTGATTTATTGTAGAAAAACAGAGAGAGAGAGAGAGAGAGAGAAAGCATTTATTTGTTGTCCCAGATAGTTGGCTGTTAATGTACAGAAATGCAGCTAATTTTTGTTTATTAATTTTGTATCCTGCTACTTTATCAATTTAATTTATTAGTTCTAATTGCTTTTGGTGGCATCTTTAAGGTTTTCTGTATATAGTATTATCTGCAGAGACAATTTTACTTCTTCCTTTCTGATTAAATGCCTTTTATTTATTTTTCTTGCCTAATTGCTATGGCTAGGACTTTATTTAGCTCTATGTTAAATAAAAGTGGTAAGAATGGGCATCCTTGTTATGTTCCTGATCTTAGAGAAAAAGTTTTTAGCTTTTCACCACTGAGTATAATGTTATCTAGGGGATGTCATATATGGCTTTATTATGTTGAAATATGTTCCCTCTATATCCAATTTGTTGAGTTTTTATTATGAAAGGATGTTGAATTTTTTCAAGTGCCTTTTCTGCATCTATTGAGATGATTGTATAATTTTATCATTAATTTTGTTACTGTGTATTATATTTATTCATTTGCATATGTTAAACCATTCTTGAATCCCAGAAATAAATTCTACTTTACCATGGTGTATGATTCTCTTAATGTGCTGTTGAATTCAGTTTGCCAATATTTTATTGAGAATTTTTGTGTCTGTGTTCATCAGGTATATTGGCAAGCAATTTTCTTGCAGTGTCTTGTCTGGCTTTAATATGAAAGTAATGCTTATCTCATAAAATGGGTTTTGAAGTGTTCCCTCCTCTTTTCTATTTTTGAAGAATTGGAGAAGAGTTGATATTAACTCTTCTTTAAATGCTTGTCATAATTCACCAGGGAAGCCATCTGGTCCTGGACTTTTCTTTGTTGAGAGGATTTTGATTGCTCATTCAATCTCCTTACTAGTAATTGGTCTGTTCAGATTTCCTATTTCTTCATAATTCAGACTGGGTAGTTTTATGTTTCTAGGAATTTATACATTTTCTAGGTTATCTAATTTTTTTGTTTATAATTGTTTATAGTGGTTTCTTAGATCCTTAATATTTCTGTATTATCAGTTGTAATCTCCCCTTTTTCATTTGTGATTTTATTTACTTGAGGCTTCTTCCATTTTTTCTTAGTCTTGCTAAAGGTTTGTCCATTTTGTTTATATTTTATTTTTAAAAAAAACCAGTTTTTAGTTTCACTGATGTTTTTTCTTATCTTTCTAGTCTCTATTTCATTTATTTTTACTTTGATTGTTGTTAGTTTCTTCCTTCTAACTTTGGGCTTAGTTTGTTCTTCTTTTTCCAGTTCCTTGGGATATAAAGTTAGGTTGTTTATTTGAGATCTTTCTTTTTTCTTAATATAGGTGTTTTTGCTATAAACTTTCCTCATAGAACTGCTTTGGCTGCATCTCATAATGTTGCATTTCTATTTTCATTTGTTTCAATATATTTTAATTTTTTTCTCTTGATTTCTCCTTTAACCCATTGGTATTTTAGGGGCATGTGCTTTTAGCCTTTGCATATTTGTTGAATTTCCAATTTTCCTCTTGAAACTGATTTCTCATTTCATACTATTGTGGTCAGAAAAGAAGCTTACTCTAATTTCAATTGTTTTAAGTTTAGTAAAACTTGTTTTAATTTGTATTTTTCTAGGGACTAATGATGTTAAGTATTCATATATTTACATATTTACCTTACACATACCTTTTTTAGTAAAATGTCTGTCCAGATCTTATATTCATTATGTTATTAGGTTGCTTGTTTTCTTATTATTGAGTTTTGAGAGTTCTGTATATTTTCTAAACAAAAATTATTAAGTACATGTTTTGAAATATTAGCTTCCAACCCATAACTTTTCTTTTCATTTTCTTAAGACTGTCTTTCAAAGGGTAGATATTTTCAATTTTGATGAAATTCAGTAATTTTTTTCTCTTTTATGGATTATGCTTTTGATATGGTATCTAAGAAATCTTTGCCTAATCCAAGGGGAAAAAAAAGACTTCTCCTTTGTTTTCATCTAAAAATTTTACAGTTTTGGGCTTTACATTTAGTTCCCTTTTTTATTATTAATATTAAGTGAGAGGTGGGGAGGCAGAGAGACAGACTCCTGTATGTGTCCTGACCGGATTCACCCGGCAAGCCCTCCACTGGGCGATGCTCTGCCCATCTGGGGCCGCTGCTCCATTGCTCAGCAATGGATCTATTTTAGTGCCTGAGGTGAGGCTGTGGAGCCATCTTAAGCTCCCAGGGCCAACTTGTTTGAATCATTTGAGCCATGGCTGTGGGAGGAGAAGAGAGAAAAAGAGAAGGAGAAGGGGTAAGGGTGGAGAAGCAGATGGTTGCTTCTTCTGTGTGCCTTGATGGGGAATCGAACCTGGGACTTCCACATGCCAGGCTGATACTGAACCACTGAGCCAGCTGGTCAGGGCCTACATTTAGTTCTATAGTACATTTTGAGTAAATTTTTGTATATGGCACAAGGTATGGGTCAAGATATGACATATCTATCCTCAAATGTTCTACTATCATTGGTTGAAAAGATTATCCTTTCTCTGTTGAATTGCCTTTGCACCTTTGTAAAAAATAAATTGGCTGTGTTTGACAAAATCTAGTATCTATTATATGATAAAAATTCTCAGCAAAATCAGAATAGGGGGACCATAACTTAATAAAGGCCATATATGACAAACTCACAGCTGACATCATACTCAACAGTAAAAAGTTTTCCTTAAGATAAAGAACAAGACAAGGATGTTCACTTATACCATTCTTATTCAACATAGTATTAGAAGTCCTAGCCACAGCAATTGGCAGAAAAGTTGAGGCAAGACTAAACTGGATACTAAAACCTAAGGAAAACATCACAGCAAAGGAAAATTTAGGCCTGCTTCACATATGAACAAAAATGGTAAACAAAATATTAGCAAATGAAATTCAGCAAATATAATCAGGATAATATGGTCACAGCTAATTGAGTTATTCCTTGAATTCATAAGGCATACATAGGGGTAACAAAGGAACTAGCTAAAACAGATTTAAACGAGAACCAGAGTCTCATAGCATAATACCTAAAATGTCAGAGTTTCTACTGAGAATCACTCACCATATAAAGAACCGGGAAGATCTCAACCTAACTGAAAACAAACAAACAAACAATGAATAGATACCAACAATGAGATGATAAAGATCTTAGAATTATCTGACAAAAATTTAAAACAGCCATCAAAATGCTTTCACAAACAAGTACAAGCACACTTAAAACAAATGAAAAAATATAAAATATTAGCAAAGAAATAGAAAGTCTCCACAAAGAAATAAAACACATAAAGAGGAACCAAGGTGAAGTTCTGGAACTCAAAAATATAATCATCTAAATACAAAGTTGAGCATGTGAGCTCAACAACAGAATGAAGGAGACAGAGGAGTCAGTGAACTGGAAGATAGAAATAACAAATTACCCAATCTGAACAACAGAGAGAAAACAGACTGGAAAAAAAGTGAACAGACCTTAAAGACCTATGAGGCTATAACAAAAGAGCTAACCTTGTATGCTTGTAGTCCCAGAAGTAGAGAGGGTAGAGGACAAAGCTAGAAAAAGTGCTCAAAGAAATAATGGCTGAAAGCATCTTAAATTTGGCAAAGGCAAACCTGTAGATTCAAGAAGTTGAGCCAAACCCAAGCAAGATAAAAGGGAGTAATTCTACGCCAAGACATTGATAAACTTCTGAAAACTAAAGACAGAGAAAAAAAATATTAAAAGCAAGCAAGAGAGGCCCTGGCCGGTTGGCTCAGTGGTAGAGCGTCGGCCTAGCGTGCGGAGGACCCGGGTTCAATTCCCGGCCAGGGCACACAGGAGAAGCGCCCATTTGCTTCTCCACCCCTCCGCCGCGCTTTCCTCTCTGTCTCTCTCTTCCCCTCCCGCAGCCGAGGCTCCATTGGAGCAAAGATGGCCCGGGCGCTGGGGATGGCTCTATGGCTTCTGCCTCAGGCGCTGGAGTGGCCCTGGTCACAATATGGTGATGCCCAGGATGGGCAGAGCATCGCCCCCTGGTGGGCGTGCCGGGTGGATCCCGGTCGGGCGCATGCGGGAATCTGTCTGACTGTCTCTCCCTGTTTCCAGCTTCAGAAAAGATGAAAAAAAAAAAAAAAAAAAAAGCAAGCAAGAGAAAAACAACACCCTATCTACAGGGATAAATAAGTTGAGTTGACAGTAGGTTTTTGTTTTTGTTTTGATCAGAAAACATGAAGGAAGTGCCACAATTTTTCAAATGCTGAAAGCAAAGAACTGTCAACCCAGAATCCTACATATAGTGAAAATATCCTTCAGGAATAAAAGGGAAAATCAAGACATTCTGACATCAAGAAAATGAAGATAGCCTGACCTGTGGTGGCGCAGTGGATAAAGCATCAACCTGGAAACGCTGAGGTTGACGGTTCAAAACCCTGGGCTTGCCTGGTCAAGGCACATATGGGAGTTGATACTTTCTGCTTCTCCTCCCTTCTCTCTCTCTCTCTCTCTCTCTCTCTCTCTCTCTCCTCTCTATAATGAATAAATAAAATCTTTAAAAAAAAAGAGAGAGAGAAAATGAAGATAATTGGTGACTAGTATGCCAACCCTAAAAGAATAGTTAAAGAAAATTCTCTAAATAGAAAGGAAATAATAAAAAAAAGGAATCTTGTAACATTAGGAAGAAAGAACATGGTGAGCAAATATATGGGTGAAAACAGTAGACTTACCCTTTTCTCTTGAGTTTTCTAAATTATACTAGATGGTTGAAATAAAAAGTACAACACTGTCAGATGTGGTTCTAAATGTATGTAGAGGAAATAAACATGCAATCCCATAAGATCCAGCAATTACAGTCTTGGTCATTTATCTAAAGAAATGAAAGCATATGTTCATACAAAAATCTGAACACAAATGTTTATGGCTGCTCTATTCGTAGTAGCCCCAAACTGGAAACAACCTGTAGGTCTTTCAACAGGTGAATGGATTAACAACTCAACTGTGGACCATTATACCATGGAATACTAGTCAACAATGAAAAGGTATAAACTATTGATACAAGCAGCAAGCTAGATGAATCTTCTGAGAATTATGCTAAGCAAAAAAAGGCAATCCCAGAAGGTTGCACACTGTATGATTCCACTTACCTAATATACTTGAAATTGTAAAATTATAGAAATGGAGAACAGATGATTGATTACCAGGGATTAAGGGTGTGGGGTGGGAGGAAAGTGGGTGTGGCTTTCAAAAGACAACATGAGGAATCCGTACAGTGAAGGAAATGTTTTGTATATTGAATGTTTCAGTACTCTGGTTGAGATATTGTACTAGAGGTTTGCAATGTGTTATTTTTTGGGAAAACTGAGTAAAGAGTGCAAGAGGTCTCTATTTCTTACAACTGCAATTATCTCAAATTCAAAAGTTTAATAAAAATAAAAGATACCAGTAGGAATATGAAATGCTAAGCCACAGAGGAGGAAAAATATTTGCAATTCATATAACTGATAAAAGATTAGTATAGACAGTATATAGTTAATTCTTAATAATAACTAAGAGAGAAAACATAACCCATTAAAAAATAGGTTGGCCCTGGCCGGTTGGCTCAGCGGTAGAGCATCGGCCTGGCATGCGGGGGACCCAGGTTCAATTCCCGGCCAGGGCACATAGGAGAAGCGCCCATTTGCTTCTCCACCCCCCTCCCCTCCTTCCTCTCTGTCTCTCTCTTCCCCTCCGGCAGCCAAGGCTCCATTGGAGCAAAGATGGCCCGGGCGCTGGGGATGGCTCCTTGGCCTCTGCCCCAGGCGCTAGAGTGGCTCTGGTCATGGCAGAGCGACACCCCGGAGGGGCAGGGCATCGCCCCCTGGTGGGCAGAGCGTCGCCCCTGGTGGGCATGCCGGGTGGATCCCGGTCAGGCGCATGCGGGAGTCTGTCTGACCGTCTCTCCCTGTTTCCAGCTTTAGAAAAATACAAAAAAAAAAAAAAAGGTTAAAGTCTTAACTTGCTTTTAAAAAGAAGATATTCAAATGACCAGTAAACAACAGAAAACTGCTCAACTTTATTATCATCAGGGAATTAAACCCACAAAGAGATACCACAACAGACCTGTCAGGATGACTAAAATTTAAAAACCAACAAACCCAAAATATCAAGCGATGACAAAGATCTATATTTTCTGGAATTCTCATGTACTGGTCCTGGGAAAATGAATCAGTATTACCACCTTGGAAAACTGGCTGTATCTACTAAATCTGAGCACAGGTGTACCCCCGGACTCAGCAATTCTGCTTTTGCTATGTATTCAACAACAATGCATACATATATTCATTAAAAGGCAGGTACAAGAATGTTCGTGGTAGTATTATTCCTAATCATTCTGTAGTACAAACCACAGAAATTCCCATCGACAACAGGATGAGCACAAAATTGGGGCACATGATACATATTCATTCATATAGTCAGCATATTTATACTTGATGTCTCTCTTTCCCTTACTTCTATCCATCAATCAGTCCTTCAGGGCTCCACCTCCAAAATATAACCTGTCTATGTTTACTTCTCTTCCTATCCACTGATACCATCCTCCTCAAATCCACCATCATTTCTTGTCTGATTTACCATAATAGCCTTTTAACTAGTCTTGCTTCTACTCATTCTCCTCCATGATTATCTGCAAAACAGCGAGAATAATCTTATCTAACCATAAATCAGATCACCTCATCCTGTTGAAAAACAGCTTCTAGTTTCATTGATATTTGCTCTGTCTTTCTAGTCTCTATTTCATTTATTTTTACTCTGATCCTTGTTAGTTTTTAATCATGTTTTACATGAGATCCTCAGATATTATTCATCTCCTAGCTAACATTAAAAAAAAAAGCAAGCAAACCTAAAATATTGTGTGACGACAAAGATATATGGGTTCTCATTGTAAATAGGATTAGATCCAACTCCTCATCATGGTTTGAAAGGCTACCATGCTGGTTCTGGTATAATCTAAGCTGTTTATAAAGAGGGATCCTAAAATAACTGAGTGGTTTAAACAAAAGTTTATTTTCCTCTCACATAAGAGTCGAAAGGAAGATACTGTAGTTTGAAGTTGTCAAGGCAGCTTTGTCAAACTCAGCATGGATTTCACCTCTGGCTCCAAAGTGCTTGCCTGTCACATCTGCCTTCCAGCTAGCTAGAGAGGAAAGGAAAAGGGTAAACTGTGCTCCTTCCTTCTTAAAAGCACAGCCCGGAAGTTTCATTTTCCACTTGTGCTTACATTCTCACTGCCCAGAACCTGGTTCCAGCCTGGCCAGGTGATGGTGCAGTGGATAGAGCATCGTACTGGGATCTGGAGGACCCAGGTTCAAAACCCTGAGGTTGCTGGCTTGAGAGTGGCTCATCTGGCTTGAGTGTGGGCTCACCAGCTTGAGTGCTGGAGTCACTGGTTTGAGCATGGGGTCATAGATGTGACCCCATAGTTGCTGGCTTGAGCCCAAAGGTTGCTGGTTTGAAGCCCAAGGTCACTAGCTTGAGGAAGGGGTCACTTGCTCTGCTGCAGCGCCCCCCCTCCGCCCCGTCAAGGCACATGTGAGAAAGCAATTAATGAACAGCTAAGGAGACTAGGGAGCCGCAATGAAGAATTGATGCTTCTCATCTCTCTCCCTTCCTGTCTGTCTGTCCCTATCTGTCCCTCTCTCTGTCTGTCACACACACATACAAAAACCAACCAAATAAAAAAACAAACAAACCTGGTTCGATGGTACACCTAGCTGAAAGGAAGCCTGGGAAATGTAGTCTTTAACCAAACTGATGTGTGCCTATTCCTCAGGAAATAGGGAAAAATGGATACTGAGGACCCCCTCATAATCTTTGCTCTAGCCTTCATCATGTCATCCCTGTCTACATCTCCAGCCTCATTTCCTCCTTCTCTCTCCCTTGCTCTTGACTCTCTATCCTTACTAGCCTTCTTGCTTCTTCCCTTCTTAGTCCACAGGGCTTTTGTACCTGTGCTATCCTGTATCTGGAATGCTCTTCTCTAGATCTTTACCTAATTGGCTCCTTCTTATCATTTGGATTTCAACTCCAGCCTCATAAATCTTCTGAGAGGCATTCACTAACCCTTCCCTTACAAACAAAGTAACCATCTCCTTATCACTCTCAACCTAGTGCTTTTCAACCTTTTTATACTTGGGGACCAGTGGAAATAGGAGAATCGTTTCGGGGACTGCTAAGGCAGCAATCACCCTGAGCATAAGTGAATCTGACTAAAATCTGTCTGTGATCTTCATACATTAGGGTGGTTAGCTCTTTCACACAACACCACAACATTTCTGGCAGACCAGTCCATGGACCAACGGTTGAAAAACACTGCTGAGTCTAACCCATGTTGTTTTATTTCTAATGCTAAGCACTTATTATTACTTTATTGCTAGCACTTAACTAATCATTTACTAACCTAGTTATTACCTGTATTTCCCACTAGAATATTAACTGCCACGAGGGCAGACCATTGTCTAACTTTTTCCTCTGCTGTATTCCCAGCACCTAAACACTACCTCAGATAAAGCCAGTATTCCACAACTATTTGTTGAACTGATTAATTGATTCAACTAAAACCCCTCATTTTATAACTGGGAAAGCTGAGGCCCAAAGAAAGCAAATGACACACAAAGCTATATGCAGATGATGTAGAACTTGAAATCTATATAATTTTGTTAATCAATGTTATCCCAGTAAATGCAATAAAAAAGAAAAGGAAAATAAATGGCTTGCCTGAGGTTCTGCAACTAGGTAGGAGATTCTCAGGCCAGAGTTTTCCTTGAACACTCTATTTTATTCAACCTCCTCATTAAAGTCTTCTGTTATCTCACCCCTTAGTAACCATTGCTCTGAACTCCTACAGCATTAGACTTACCATCTGTTTGGTTTTTATTCTTCTATGCTATTTTGTATTAGTATTTATCTTTATTATACCTGTCTTGTTTTTCCACCCAACCTGCAAGCCCCTGGAAAATCCTAACCTTCTAATGCACAGAGAACATAGGCCTTCAGTTGGTATTCTACAGAGACTAAAGTTACTTTATTCAGTAAAGTGAAACTCAGAATCATTACAACTTTCCTTTTGTCCTCTTATTGAAGGTAAGAATGGAATACTGTAGATAAAATTTGGATGGGAGTTAATTTCTGTTTATTCCCAAGTAAACACAGTGGCCAGACAATCTTACCAGCAGCTGGGATCTTATCATCAAAATTATGCAGAGGAGCTGCTCTGAGTACAATGGGTGGATTCTGCAAGTTGATCTTTGCTCTTGGTGGAATCAGCCCTCGTTCTATCATATTCAAAATCCCTAGAAAGAAAGATCAGAAGGCTGTGAGTTTAGCTTTTAGTATTTTCCCCAAATCTGAGCTCTATAAAATATAACTTTCTCAATTCATCATCTTCTTCATGAGCATGTAGCTAGCACCTTAATCCCCTGCATAAAAAAATAGCTTCAATACCTATTTATTTAAGCCTAAAGTCCTAATCCAAGAAAATATGTCATTTCTAACAACAGTAATATGAAATGTACTAAGTCCATTTCACTTTTAAGGTAGAAATATATTTCAAGGCAAATTAAAATTTTTTATACTTATGACATTTTCAATTATTGATAATACTGTTATTCCTTTTAAAATTCAGAGAAATCAAGGGAATGAACACACAATACAGTGTACAGATGACATGTTGTAGAATTGTGCACTTGTGCCTGTGCCTGTATAATTTTGCTAACCAGTATCATCCCAATAAGTTTGATTTAAAAAAAATAAAATTCAGAGAAATCAATAGTCTTAATAACTAAAGAGATCTCTTGTTCTGAAAGAAAGTCTATGTGCTTGAAACCATGCCCCTATTGTTACAATGAGTCATATTGTCTAAAAGAGTTATTTTTAGACTTTTTCATATCACCAGAAAATGTGAATGCCTAAATAGGTTATTTTAGTGCAACTGGGCAGCACCGTTAGTATTAATGCAACTAATTTACAATTCCTAGAACTCATACTGTGCCGGCATGGCTGGTGCCAAGGCTTTTTAAGGACAAGCGACATTGTTAAATAAATAAAACAGTGAATAAATCAATGAGTAAATGAATAATTGAACAAAACCTGCTGTCAGAGGCAAAACTTTCATTAAGGTGGATCTATTGTATTGAAGCCAGAAACCCAGAAACTCAGGGAGTACTTGACAGACACTTGTGATAGGTCTTTAGCCTCTTGTTGCTCTCATATAAGAAGAAGAAAAGTAAAGAACTCTGGGTCTCAATGAAATCCCAGTATACAAACTGTGTACCAAGCTGGACTAAGTTGAAGAAGTTGGCACACATTCTAAGAGGGACAAATATTGCTTCCATTTGCCTTATGACCTCTGATGACTATATTATGTTATTGTTAAGAGTGTGAACTTCTGGTGTTATAGGTTCAGAAAAATGACTACCGATAGAGTGGAGGGCTAAAGAAGACGTTGCTTTTAAAACAATGATTCCAAAGAAATATTAAGTTTTCTTAACAATGGAATCATCTGGAAGCAGAATTTATTATTACAAATGAAAATTCCTGGACCCCCTCCCAGACCTGCCCCAAATTTCTGCAGTCAGGGACAGGGAATCTGCATCATGAATATGTACCCTGAAGTTTGAGAACCACTGGACCAGAAGCCCAGTAGCCAACATTTTATTTTAAATAAGCGCTCCAGGCCCATCTTTTGTCCTCGGAAAACTTAAGAACTGCTGATGCAGGGTTCAACTCTTCTAGCCCTTTTTGAAATTAGTACTAATGCTTTAAAGTATTTAGACTAATTCTTTGTCCTCACAAATACTTTCTGCCTATAAATATCAAACCTCACTTTCAAGAACAACACCTGTTTTGCAGATGTGAAAAGCAGAGTACCTTCTCATTTAGTGTATTTTTTATTATGTGAGAGTGATTTTCATTTTCTGAAAATCCCAAAGAATGTAAGCATGATTTTAACCCTTGCTTTAGTACAGGTTGAAGCAATTCACTTAATTTTAGACAAACATGCATGTGCACATTTAGTATTGGAAAGAAAACATTAAGAATATGGAATAAGCAAGAGAGACTAGTAGATAGCTTTTCATTGAAATGCTGGGACCTCTAGAGATTATCTGACCTTATAATCACCTCTGGTTTCGGTTAATCTATTTTATAATTCTGTAGAGATTAAGCTTAATTTATGTAAAACTGAAAACAGTGCAAATAATTCTTGTTTATACACGTGTGAATAAATTCTATCACATGGAGGGATAATTCTTCCCCTAACCCCAAAAAGCCAGTTTTCCATCTATTTGCAAATTTATTTCCATATTCTTGATTTATAAAAGTATCTGTTGTTTGGATTAGGCTTTGAATCATCTTTGTAAAATTTTACTAATCCCCTGATTTAATTAATGAGGTTAACATCTTTAACCTTATTGTATAGTTGTATGAGGTTCATGGTTTTACTTTAAAATATATAAATATTCTGAAACTATTTTGGAGATCCCACCAAGATAAACAAAAGATTCTCTCAGCTTGCCAGGAATGCTGCAGCTCATACAGACCAAGTCCAGGCACTGGTTTTTCTTGGCTCCCAGAGGTGAATTCAAAGGAAAATAGAACTTTGTTGACTCTGTTTTTCTAATTTTAACACTACTCCCTATTAATCTTGTGTTTAATTTTCTTTTTGTTTCATCTATGGCTAATAAATTATTCCTGTTGTTAGCTAAAATGACTGGCAATTTGGTGCTCTCTGTAAATGGATTAATGGCTTCTAGAGACCTGCTCCCTGTTGAGTGAGAAGCAATGGAGAATACAGTTTGATAGTCTTTTGTTTGTCTATTTGTGTATTTTGAGCTCAAACCAATTAGGAATTTCATGCCCACAAGAAAGGAGAATAACTGATATCTGGACCATTAAGTTTTTGGGTTTCTGTGTTTATTTTTTATCTGTGGCTAAAATTGTAGAATGGAAGTGATAAGCTTTTTCTGTATCTATGCATCTATGTGTCTATAACTCAGAAAGGCCTTTATCTCTCACTGGGAATGTGAAGTGTTTTTCTGTCTCCAAATCACATTAATAAATTAGATTGTCAAGTCTCATTTTAAATTAAAGGAGCTCTGTTCTGATTAACTTATGAAGAAAAATAGTGCTTATATAAATTGAACATTCCTAAAATTCCCAGAAAATAAGGAAATCAAACATCTAATACCTTAGTGTGCCCCCCTCTCTTCCCAAATTAAGAAACTTTCACTGAATAGTCTTACTTTTAATGGCAATATACCTATTTGCATAGTGTCAATGATAGTCTGATCTCCTTTCACTAAGATGTAATTGAAAAAATTGCTTATGCAACTACGACCTGAAATTCAATATTTAAGAATGATGCTTATTAATCAGGTAAATAGCTCACGTTTAAAGAACTAAGGTTGATTTTATCGTGTCAATGCTTGCAAAGCCATCCCAGAAAAACTGGCCAGGTACAAAGTCTATAGGTAAGGAAGGTTACTTTCTGGCAGTTCAAGAACCTTATGAGAGATACAGTACCTCCGGAAGAGAGGAATTTACCCAAATTTATAGGTCCTGCCGCTGAGATCTGGTGGACAGAATTTCTTGGTCTTGATTTCTAGCCTCTAGATAGTAAATTATAGAGGGTTTTAGAAAGTTCTATTTGAAATTTCTTAAGAAGATATTCAGCAGAGCACATTTAAAAAGGCCTGCATGGTGAATTGACATTCTTGCTACCCCTGTGTATATAATCAGGACAAACCCAAGGAGACCAACCTAAGTGTGTGAATAATTGTTTTTGAGATCCTTTGATTGTAGTGGAAGGAGATAATAAAGCTATTTTTTAGTTTTGCAGTAAGCAGAAGAGATTACTGGATGCCTTTTCAGAGAGTACTGGAGCTGCCAGGGTTACCTGGACCTAGTCTCTGAATAGCCTGTATTATAACTCTGCAGAGATTCAAGTTAACTTGTAAAAAAACTGAAAACAATGCAAAGAATTCTGCCTATGGACGAAAAAGTAAATTCTGCCTGGTGTAGGGATGCCCCTCCTTCCCACTGAAAAGCCAGTTTGTGTCCATTTGCAAATTTCTTCCAATATTCCAGATCGACAAATGTGTGTTCTCTGGATTCTCCTTTAAACCAGCTGTAACATCTTACAGATTCCCCCTTTTAATTAATGACTTAAATAAAATCTTTGACATGTGTTCATCTTACATTTGTATGAGAGTCATGATTTTATATGTTTTTGAAAAGTATTCTTTAATGCCATTGTCTCATCAAATTTTCATAATACTCTTCTTATTGGACAGATCAGAAATTGGAAGTTCATTCTTTCTGTCATTCACTCAACTAATATTTGTTAAGAGCCTAAGATGTGTGAGGAAATACCCTGGGGATTAAGGATGCAATAGTGAACCAGAGAGATCTCATGGAGCCTCTAATAGTGAAGAAGACCTTAAGTAAATCCACAGATAAATGTATGATTACAAACTGTGATCATCTCTGAAGGAAAAGTACAGAAGCTTGAGGAAGTGACTTCTGGGCAGAGTTAAAGGAACTGGAGAGAGCCTGCTATGGGAATGTGTAAGACCTGATAAGAGACAGAGAGAAGGCCCACATGTCTGGAGTGTAGAGAAAGCAGAGTGAGAGGAAAATGGAGGTGAGGGCCAGATCAGGTATGCCTTGTTGATAGAGTTTAGAGCTTATTCTAGGTCAGAGAGCAACTTGCCTGAGCTCACAAAGAGCCTGAATCGAAAATCTGATTTGTGTAGTGTGAAACTTACATGTTCTTAACCATTAAAAACCCCCACAACTTTCTCTTTTTGGATTTAACAAAATAATTCGAGAAAAAGTAGGAATGTTTGCCCAGCGTTTTCCAAAATGATTCTTTCTTCTGGATGTTGTTCACATTTCACCTTATGCTGGACTCGTATAGAGCTGGGGTGAGGCTTACGTGACATGAAAGAGCGTTAAGAACATGTGAAAAATCCAGACACTAGATCTCCATGTCTGTGGCTTGTGCTTTCCTGATGCTCAGATCACCTTGCACAATACCAGACATATGGCAAATATTCAATGACTATATGTCAATTAATTGATCGATCAATTATAAATATTATGGTATGCCATGTGTTCTTTGACAGATAATTGAGATAAAAGTGTGATCTTTTTCCTGAACCAAGCTACCATGCTTCTAGATTGACCTTTGTAGCATTTTTTTATTGTCTATTGCTAAAGCAAGCATTAAGTGATTGATTCCTTATTTCATTTATCCTAACTGGTCTAGAAAGAATATAAAATGGTACGAAAGCAAGAAATAGAAACTCTACTGATGTTATCTAGTATTCCCAGGGCGTAAATATTATGTAAAATAACTAAAAGCATATGTCACAAAGATTTCTGAACAATGAATAACTAGAAAAGTAATAGTTATAGTTGTGGGAAGGTTAACAAGTTGAGAAGCTTACAATGATTATGGGTTCTCTTAAGCTTTGCTGTCTATTTATCACCAGGTCAGTAGACAGAGGATATGACAGTTATAGGACTTTAAATTTCTAGGTTCCAGAAGAACTATTGGGAACCAACGTTAGGTCCAAAATACCTCCGGACAACAGATAGAACGTGAGACAGAAATAATTAAAGACCATCTCACTTGGTTATATTTGAGACATGAAAGGGGATTTACTTAGGCATTCTTTAACACTTCAGCCAGTTAAATTAAGTAGCAGGGAGAAGAAGTTACTTTTGACACTCAGTCCTTATTCATTCATTTACTCTTCCACTTGCTTATTCATTCAACCAACATTTAGTATCTGCAAAATGCTAGATATGGTTCTAGGCACTGGGGACACTGAGATAAAGATGATATAGCCTTTTGTGTAAAAACTAGAAATCTACTTGTTTCACATTCACTGGAATTTGGATTAAGACATACATAGTTTAAATACTAATTATATTAATTCTGGCTTCATATTTCTGCATAATAACTATTGAAATAAGATTTTTAAATGCTAGCATCAGAAACTATCTTCTCAGGAGCTTGAACATTTCTAGTAGTATTGCTTAAACACAATACTTTTAATATAAAATAATACTAACACTTAAATCAATATTAAATCTATAGAATAATGGATTTTAGAAGTGGAAGGGACTCTAGCGATCATTAATCCAATCTTCTCTGGCCAAAGTGAGGACTTGACTTATTTGAGGTCACCTAGGAGAATTAGTCACTGAGCCAGAGCTCAAACTCAGGCCCCAAACCCCATGTTATACTCTTTCCTTTAGATTCCTAGACATAAAATGATTATTGAATCACTAACCTTTACTGGCATCTTCTTGTAGGACTGATATGGGGGTGAAATATGGATTCATGCGATGAGAAGCCGGCAGAACCGTGACGTTGGTTATGGTGGACCCTTTTATTAACTTCTGAACCTTCACCTAGATAATCAAAAACTTGTTTTCAGCAGACATTTTTGCTTTCAAAATGAATAGTTTTCTTCTTGTAAACTATACATAAGATTATGAATAGTTTCATTAAGTTTTAATAAAGTAGCAATATCAGCTCCAATTTTATTGCTCATGAGTACCCTGTGCTATTGTCTACTGTCAGGAGTTTGTTTAATTTAAAATACTTAATTAAATCCAATTAACATGTTGTGATTTCCACTATGCAAAGTCATAGTAGTAGTAGTAGTTAATAAAGGAACATTAAAATTTTGTTCAATTTTAATGACTATAATATAAAAGTGCTAAATCTTGGCAGATGAGGTTTTGAATACAGCCAAATTTTGTACAAGCAAATTTCCCAGGAAATACCTATTAGAGTTTTGAGAATTAAAAAAAAAATCCTGGGAGAATTTAAAGATAAATAAGTCAACATTAAGAGATTAAAGGTGAACTCTGAGTAGACTCTTGCAGATCTTAGAAATGCTTAAAGACAAGAGGTCTAGATCACTTATAATAGATGATTACTTTTCCTAAAGTCATAAAATGCTTTTATTATAGTAATGAAATATGAGTTGTTTCTATTAAATGGCATCTAGATTTTAAAGATTATAGGTATTGCATATAAATCACATTTAATTGTTAGCCCACGTACAGTAATTTTACCTTTATTATAGGAGGTTATGGATGTCCTGGGCCCTCTCAGTAAGGAAACTGCAACTGTTTGATATTTCTAGACTGATTTAAATTTTCAAGTCAATTTCCAAACATTAATTAATTTGCTTAGCTTCTAAGGGAACTAGGTAATGGTTGTTTTAACCAGTAAAGAACCAAGACAGATAGGTTAGTATATTTGTTTCAGGTCACACACTATATTAGATATACACACAGAAAAATATACTATATACACATTAGATCTACATACTTAAAATTATATAATTTTAAGATTAATCTGATTTTACATTAGTGAAATTTGCCATTGGACTCAGATGTACTGTACCTTATTGCTCATCAAGGTCATGGTGACCTTAAGGAGAAAGAAAGGGAAAGTTTCATCAAGACTAGGGGAAGGAAATCACTTTACAAAGTAAATATATGTTGGCTGAGAAATGTTGGCATGAGTAAAGTTGTTAGGGCCCTACTGCCAGTCCATGGTGCTTAAGGGAAACTATGAGAAACTACCATCCCATGAACACCAAACCCTTTGACGATGTTTGGTGAGCACAGTTTAACTGACTATAGGTAAGATTTTTTTACAGGAAAGAGAAGCCTGTTAGTGCACTGTCTCCTTCCAGGAGAGTGGGAAGAGGAGAGGGCAGTGGTACGGGCCTCGCCTTGATGAGAGTGAGGAGCTCATATGTACACGGTGATATCGTGGAGCTTGGGCCTTGCTGACCCATCTTCATCTCTTCCTCATCTTCAGCTCTCCTCTCCACACCTCACCTCCAGACAGAAAGAGCTCCTAGGATGTCCTTCTAATCAGCGAGGATGAGACAATCACCCAATGTACTGTGCTCCAGCCTCGGCACAAAGAGAGCTGAGGATGTTCAGTATCAGAAGTGGCCATCTCTCCGCTTCTCTGATTGATATCAGAGTCAGGGAGGCAAAGGTAAATCAGAGGAAGGAAGAAAGATTCAACTTAAATAAAATTATCAAGTGCTGGGAAGATGTGAAATATAGGTTTGACAGTTTCAGGGCACATGGCACAATTTATCTGGATTTTCAGAAAGCCTTTGACAAAGTACCCCTGACAACCAGCTCTTGAAAGCTAAAGTAGAAGGATCCAACATAAAATACCCTGTAAAGTATGACACAAAGGACGGGGCAGAAGGCAGGTGATATTTGGATTCTGTCAGGCAGTCAGCACATTCATAACACTGGTTCCTTTAATTCTTCAAATTGTATCACTCTCAACAACCAAGGGCTATGCAGAAAAGGCAGTGAGGGGTGTGTGTGTGTGTGTGTGTGTGTGTGTGTGTGTGTGTGTGGTAGTAGTAGTAGTAGTGTGGAGGGGAGGGGACATTCTGGCAAGTTTATAGAAATAAATCCTGCAGACAGTGTGATTCAATGTGAAGCCTGAGCCCACTCTCCTGTCCCGTTCCCATGGTAAGGATAACCACTTCTGCGTACTTTCGGTTGGATGGAGAAGGAATGTAACAACCTTCAGCATTTACTGAGCACTTACTATATCACACTAACTTTACTACAGTAAACATTAAATTTCATGAGCAATGGAGACGCTTAGGGCTGTGGGAGTGCAGAAGAGGGAGTAATTAACTCCGCCTGCTGGTATGGCAGAAGGCTTTGCAATGACTCTCAACCCTGGCTGTATGTTAGAATCACTCGGGGAGCTTTTTAAAAATACTGCTGCCTGGGCCCCAAAACTGGGCCATTAAATCTGAATAGCTGGACTGAAACCTGGACTTGGTGTTTTTATAAAGCTCCCAGGTGATTCTGACGTGTAGCCAAAGTTGAGATGTACTACAGCAGTTGATACTGAAATTGTGCCTTAAAAGAAGCATTGAATTGTGTCACGTGGAGAAAGGGATACAATTATGGGTAGAAAGAATGGTGAAGACAAAGAGAAATAGCACTATTGCATGAAGATTTCATCAAAGACGAGGCACTCTATGTGACTGGAATATGATGTGTGTATCAGGAACGTATAGGTTGGGAAATGAGACTGGAGAGATAAGTTGAGATGAATGAAAATGAAAGACACCAATTCTATGAATGTGCTGATTGCCACTGAACTCACATGTCATCTTCTGGCTGCTCCTTTATGTCATACTTTATATTTTATGTTAGAACCAAACTTTGGAGTTTGTATAGTTATTATAAGAGAATAATATTATAAGAGAATAATATTTTATTATTATAAGAGAATAATATTTTAAATAGAATAATGTCTCTTATATCTGATATTTTATTACTATTTCCAAAACTATAATTCAGAACTCTATCACTTTATGCTAAACCTCCTACAATAGCTTAACATTTTTTCAATATTTAAAAAATACAGAAAAGCTTAAGAAGTAAACAGCAATTACGTCCCTGTCAGCCAGAATTAATCATTGTTAATATCTTGCTGTATTCGCTTCCAGTGTTTTCCAATAGAAAAAGCATTTTATTTTATTATTCTGGTAAAAAAAAAAGATATATGTTCATTATAAAGATTCCAAATAATGCAGAAAAACACAAAGATAAAAGTTTAAGAACCCATACCAAATAGCACTAGGTGACTCATTATCTCTGACTTCGCTGGAATGATTGATATATTGTTTTATAAAAAATAGGATTCATATTACATTATTAAGATTAATTGGACATGAATTTAATAGGAGGGGAAATGGCCAAATTAAACCCAACAAATGATTAAGCCTCACATAAATATTTCTTTACCACAAGATTCTTGTGAGTTATAAAAGATTCCTTGGAAAGGTTGGCCAATTTTTTCTTTAAGGACCACATAGTAAATACTGAAGGCTGTTTAGTTTCATTGTGATAGGTGGAAAGTAGCGTGAACAATATGTAAGTAAAGGGTGAAGCTATGCTCCAATAAAACTTAACTTACTAAAACAGGTGGTCAGCCTTCAGGCAGGAATTTGTGGACCCCTGCTCCTAAGTTACACACAGATGATTATGGAAAACACTTAGGTTTTTTATCACATGGTTTTACTTGGATAGCATATCTCAGCTTCAAAAGATGAGAGCACTAAACCTCTCTTGCTATCCCATGTTCTCTCCCCTACCACCCCATTTTTGAGATATTAACTTTACACTGTACAGATTTTCAATATTCACCTTCTGGTGTTTAAATATTTTCAATGGAATTTTTGGGATGACATCGGTTAATAAAATGACAGAGGTTTCAGGTGCCTAATTCGATAATACCTCATCTGTATATTGTACTGCATGTGGTCACTACCCCGGTCAAGTCCCCCTCCATCACCATTTATTCCTCCTCTACCCTCCTCCACCTTCCTCATCCCCTTTCCCTTCTGCAATCCCCACATTGTTGTCTGTGTCTAGAAAATTTTTTTCTTTGCTTAATCCCTTCACCTTCCATTTTGAAACCATAACTCGCCCTGGCCGGTTGGCTCAGCGGTAGAGCGTCGGCCTAGCGTGCGGAGGACCCGGGTTCGATTCCCGGCCAGGGCACACAGGAGAAGCGCCCATTTGCTTCTCCACCCCTCCGCCGCGCTTTCCTCTCTGTCTCTCTCTTCCCCTCCCGCAGCCAAGGCTCCATTGGAGCAGAGATGGCCCGGGCGCTGGGCATGGCTCTGTGGCCTCTGCCCCAGGCGCTAGAGTGGCTCTGGTCGCAATATGGCGACGCCCAGGATGGGCAGAGCATCGCCCCCTGGTGGGCAGAGCACCGCCCCTGGTGGGCGTGCAGGGTGGATCCCGGTCGGGCGCATGCGGGAGTCTGTCTGACTGTCTCTCCCTGTTTCCAGCTTCAGAAAAATGAAAGAAAAAAAAAAAAAAAAAAAAAAGAAACCATAACTGCTATGATTATTTAATATTGGTTCTATCTAAAATGGATCCAATGCTCATCAATATTCCTTTCATCCGGGCCTCTCAGTGCTTGACTTATTTATTTTGATTCATTTCTTAATTGCCTGGTTTTGGTTATTAAGCAGTTGTTCCAAATGTTCATGGGTATTTTACTTCCTCTGAGCCCTTATACTTGACTTACATCTGGGGTCATCCTTTCTTTTCTCAAAACTTTGTAGATTACCATTTTTTTGTACGAGTATTATGAAATCTGATGCCAGCCTTATTTTTCACCCTTTGTAGGTGATTCTTTTTTCTGCCTGAATGTATGAAGCATTCTTTGTCTTTGAAGTTCAGGTATTTAAGTTAAGAAACACCTTAATGTTAAATAGTCTAAATCAAATTTTCCTGGGATTCAGTGTTGACATTTTTTTCACCTACAGATTTAGTTCTTTCTTCACTTTGCGAAAATTTTTCTTATATTATTTGATACATTTCTTTTATTTGCTGGAATCTTTGTTTTAGGGTCACCAAGTGCCTTTAAATGTTGGCTCATCTTCATCTTTCACATTACAATACCTAACCATTCATCCTCTCTTGGTTCCTTTTAGATAGGACACCCTAAGTTTTATTTGAGTGCATGGCTATCCAGTTCCAGACTACATTTCCCACTATCCCTTGTGGCTAAATGTGGGCATGTGACCAGGACAGACAATAACACTGGGGAACAAAATTTTTTGTTGCATCCACAAAAACACTTGTTCTTACCTAATTCAAGTGTGCTAATCTCAAATCTGACATTAGTTTTTCTCTGTAAGCTGTAGTTTCTTTGCAATTCAAGATTTTAGGTTTTCATCTTACTGTAAAATTTTCAACATTTAGTTTAACATAATAAAGTAGAGTGTCTTCTTGGGCATCATTTTTGTGAAAATATAATAATTTATATAATGCAGTAAATACACTAATACACTAAAAGATATGATTGCATCAAAATTTGTCTACAATTTTGAAATAGAACATATTAAAACACTACTTTAATCATAAAATTTGCGCAAAACTTATTTAAATTCTATTCAGGCAAAAATTTGCGTTTGTAGCTCTTGCATTTGTGTCCTTGTTGAGAACAGTCTCGTTTGATGCTCCAGCAGTAGTCTGCTCATCACTAACAGCTCCAAGATTTTTGGGAAACTTATCAAGGTGACCGTTCAGGAAGTGAATCTTAACGCTTATGTTACATCCAATGTCATGGAAAGCCAACAGCAATCTTTGAACCAGAAGTTCATAGTTTTCTGCTTTTTTGTTGCCAAGGAAGTTCTTTGTAACTGCCACAAAAGACTACCATGCTGCTTTCTCCTCCTTATTCATCTTCCTGGCAAATTCTTTGTCATGTGTGAGGGTTCAAATTTGAGGTCCATCAAATACACCTGCTTTTATCTTCTCAGAAGATAAGGCAGGAAAAGCAGAAATAATATGTTGAAAGCATTCACTTTCTCTATTCAAAGCCTGAACAAACTGCTTCATTATGCCAATTTTGATGTGAAGTGGGGGAAAAATGATCCTGTCTTGATTAACTACAGGTTCATTCACAATATTTTGCATCCCTACTTCCAGAGCTTCACGTTTCAGCCACTCCTCCTGTGTCCAGTGTTTCTCCCGAGCTCGGCTGTCCCACAAACACAGAAAGCAAGGATACTTTGTGAAACCTCTCTGTTGTCCTAGCAGAAAATTTGCCATTTTAAGATCCACACAAATGATCCAGTTATGCTCCTTATACTTCAGAAAGTTGAGGACAATTTTTATATCATTGTAACCTTCTCGCAAATGAGTTAAATAACAAATCGGAACCACTGAAAATAGGCAATATATGCTCGTGTCACAAATGATGAAATATTGCACCTTTGATGTTGAAGTGTGTAACAGCCACATATATAACAGAAGGTTCAGGACTATTACATTTATGCCTACTCTAAGAAGCCATGATTCAATCTTAAAACAAAATAAGAGGGTGTTTTTATCAGATTACATTTAAAACAACTACAATTACATAAAAGTGATGTTTGTAAAACATTAAATGCCTTGTGGTTATGTTCAGTCCAAGAGTCATTGCCCTTTAACTCCGATTTAAAAACCAATGCATGCCATTAACTGTAATAAAAAGAAATTAAAATTGCATAAAAACTAGAGCATACACCAAAAAATGGACTTCAGATTTGGAATCATTGATGCAAAAATATATAGAAACAGTTCTAAAACCTCATGCAACAGAAAATGGAAAAAAAAAATTGTTCCCCAGTGTAATATGGGAGCAGAAGAGAGAAGTGTAACTTCTAGGCCATTTTCTAAGAGTGCTTGCTCTAGCTTTACTCTTCCTATGGGCTGGAACATAGGTGTGGAGAGGAGCCAGCTTCAACCATTGATATGGGAGCAAGCATCTGTAACCACAGGGATGAGGAGATGATGGAGCATCAAGATAGCAGGAGCCGTATCTTGGATAACTTCATGGAGCCGAGCTGTCCCGCCAGCCTTGGACTTCTCACCTATGGACACTTTTGTGAGTGAGCACTAAACAAACTTATTTTAAGACATTATATTTTCCCACTTCTTTGTTACAGCAGCTTAGCCTATAACAAATGAATATTCATGTATATTAGCTTCTAACAAAGGGTAAAGGTAATTTCATTTCCCCTTCCCTCTGCATTTACCTTTCTTACAGTCTTTTCTCCATGTCAGTATTTCAATGGTCAGCAGTGTTGGCTCTTTCTATTTATAGTTTATTAGTTCTATAAGATATTTTGGTATCTAATTTGTTTCCTTATGTCTGCAAACTCCCTTTTTATCTCATCCTGCTATTTTAACATCTCATGGTTGAGCCTTAGTTTTACTTAATTATGGTCCTATCAAGCTGTGCTATAATGTGAAGAAATCATGAGAAAATTTCTTCTGTTCCTTGAATTATATCTTTTCCTAAATTAGGCTTTGTGTTTTGTAGCCTGTGATACTCCCACCCTCCTCCCTTCCCTCTTTTTTGTTAGCTGTGGGTAATATACTGACAGTTATATTGTAAATTAGTGTAGCAACCATATAATTTCTTTCCCCTTATACATACTTAGGCAGCTCTGCCCAGACATCCTACCTGCTCTGATGCAGTATCTCCTTCCCCATTGTCTGGAACCAGTGTGCTGTCTCTCCCATCAACACATGAGAACTGAGTATTCTGGGTTTGCTGCACCCTTTTGTTACCTGAGGACTTGGGTGGGAGAAGCCTCTGTCTTAGGATATATGCAGTCTTTGTTAAAATATCAGGCTCTGCTCCCTCCCCGGAGATTTGGATGAGCATCCTGCAGCAGGTTTGCTCTACCTAGTTGAGGATGAGGCCATCCCTCCTGACCCCCATCCCCAGGGGCTTTGGGACATTTTGGTGGAATCCTGAAGACTTCACTTCTCTCAGGAAACAGCAGACACTTTAATTACTCTCCTGTTTCCTCTGTTTTTTTTTTCCAAGTTCCCTTGTCAGAAGAGAAAAAAAGACAAGGAAGTCTGCTTGATTGTCTTCCTTCCAGATTTTGTAGTGTTTCTGAAAATCCCAATATTTTGATAATTTACCAATAGTATTTCTGAGAGATAGGAAGTGGTTAAGATTGAAACCATGCTGTACTCCTCTACTCTGTTCCAGAATCTTCTGCTTGGTGAATTTTAAAAATTGTGCACAACCTGCACAACCCTCCTCCCCTTATTATAAATGGGGACACTAAAGATCAGGGAGGGGGGAAAGCTGGGTGCACATTAATCTGCCTTCTGGTTCAGAGGGAGAACTGAGCATGCGTGCTACTGCTTCACAACACAGGGCTTTGTGCTCTATTTCCTTGCTTCCTGGGTTCTTAAACCTTTAGAGCCAAACACAGCTCAGGTTTACCAGCTCTGGGCCTCTGTCTTCATAATAAAACCCTACCACTGTCTCCCTCCTCACTCCTTTCCCAATGTCACTTAAACCTAGATGCAGTTGAAGTCTCACTTTCTCTTAGACTAAGGTTTACTAGCATTCTTGGTATAGAAGAAAAACTCCCTGGAAAGGCCCCTGTTGCATCAAAAGAAGAATCTTGGGCTCAGAGTACTGGATCTGAGTCCGAGCTCTGTTGTTTAATTAGCAATGTATGTGTGTGTGTGTGTGTGTGTGTGTGTGTGTGTGTGTGTGTGTGGTGGGGGGAGTCATTTAACTTCTCTGAGTTTCAGTTTTATCATCTGTAAAACAGGAATATTCTTATCTGCAGGGCAGCTGAACTTTCCCTAACGGATCTGCTCCTGGAGGCATTTCATCATTCTCAACTCACATAATTCAAGACGGGCATTGAGTGGCAGGAACGGCAAAGAGTGCTGGCTGACCTTTAATGTGCTACCCAGCCAGCACCTCCATTTCCCAGCCTTCCTGTAGCTTCGTAAGTCTTTGTGCTGAGATTCTGGCCAGCAGTATAAGAAATGTAGTGATTCTTCTGGTTGGAATACAGACAGGATGGTGGGAGCACAGCAGCCATCTTGGAATGTAAGATGGAAAACTTCCTGTTCGGGAGGACAGGGCAATAAAACGGGAAGTGCACAAGTACCTGACACCGCAGAGCTGCCGCATCAACCCCAGCGATTTATGCTCAAACTGTGACGGGAGAGAGCATTAATGTTGTGTTTAGTCCACTGTTACTTGTTACAGTTGCTGAACTCATATCCTAAATAATACAGGGTAGTTTTATTAACAAGTGGTGGCTCTCAGTGGAAACTTCAGCATAAATACAGGGTGTGGCAAAAGTAGGCTTACAGTTGTTTGTATGGAAAATACTACAATAATTAATAAACACTAATACAAGAATAAACTTTGTTTCACATGCTCACCACTACCGTATAAACCTACATTTCCCCCACCCTATATAGCTTAAGTTCACTCAAACTATACCAGCTGTGAATAAAAATGAAATTTTGTTTCTCTCTTTTCTAAGATTTTATTTATTGATTTTAGGGGGGGGGAAGGGAGTGAGAAGTATCAACTCATAGTTGCTTCACTTTAGCTGTTCATTGCTTGTTTGTCATATGTGCCTTGACTGGGCAAGCCCAGGGTTTCAAATCTGCGACCTCAGTATTCTAGGTTGATGTTTTATTCACTGCAGGTCAGGCAAAATTTTTTCATTTTTTTAAATTTGGGGGATTTAAATTATGTCAAATTTTGTGTATAAAGCAATAATTTATTATTATCTAACATCATGGTATTTCAAAAACATTTTTTAATTTAGACAATTAAATTTAACAGGGTGACATTGGTCAACCAGAGTACATAGATTTAGAGAAAACATTTTCACATCATTTGGACAGTTGTTTATGCTGTATACCCATCACCCAAAGTCAAATCATCCTCCATCACCCTATAGTATTTTGTTTCTCTTTATGCCCCTCCCCTTCCCCTAACCCCCTCCCTCTCTTTCCTTCCCCTCCTCTGGTAACCACTGCACTCTTATCTATGTCCATGAGTCTCAGTTTTATATCCCACCTATATATGGAATCATACAGTTCTTAGCTTTTTCTGATTTACTTATTTCATTCAGTATAATGTCATCAAGGCCCATCCATGTTGTCATAAATGACACTATGTCATCATTTCTTATGGCTGAGTAATATTACATTGTATATATGTACCACATCTTCTTTATCCAATCCTCTATTGAAGGGCATTTCAGTTGTTTCTACATCTTGTCCACCATGAACAATGCTGTGATGAACATAGGGGTTCATGTATCTTTATGTACCAATGTTTTTGAGTTTGGGGGTATATATCCAGTAGAGGGATTGCTGGGTCATATGGTAGTTCTCTTCTTAATTTTTTGAGGAACCACCATACTTTCTTCCATAATAGTTGTACTAATTTACATTCCCACCAACAGTGAATGAGGGTTTTTTTTTCTCTGCAGCCTCTCCAGCATTTATTACCTGTCTTGTTGATAATAGTTAATCTAACAAGTGTGAGGTGGTTTCTCATTGTAGTTTTGATTTACATTTCTCTAATAGCAAATGAAGATGAGCATATTTTCATATATCTATTGGCCATTTGTATTTCTTCTTGGGAGAAGTGTCTGTTCATGTCCTCTTCCTCTTCCCATTTTTTTTATTGGATTGTTTGCTTGTTTATTACAGAGTTTTGTAGTTCTTTATATATTTTGGATACTAGCCCTTTATCTGAGCTGTTGTTTGAAAATATCATTTCCCATTTAGTTGGCTGTCTGTTTGTTTTGTTGTCTGTTTCTTTTGCTATGCAGAAGCTTCTTAGTTTGATGTAGTCCCATTCATTTATCTTTGCCTTTACTTCCCTTTCCTTTGGGGTCAAATTCATAAAATGTTCTCTACTACCAAGGTCCATGAGTTTAGTACCTATGTTTTCTTCTATGTATTTTATTGTTTCATATTTTATATTTAGGTCTTTGATCCATTTTTAATTAATTTTTTTTGCAAGGAGACAAACTGTAGTAAGGAGACAAACTGTAGTCGTTTCATTCTTTTGCATGTGGCTTTCCAGTTTTCCCAGCACCATTTATTGAAGAGGCTTTCTTTTCTCTATTGTGTGTTTTGGCTCCTTTATCAAAAATGATTTGACCATATATATGTGGTTTTATTTCTGGGCTCTCTATTCTGTTCCATTTGTCTGTGTGTCTATTTTTCTGCCAATACCATGCTGTTTTGATTATCGATTTATATAATCCAATTTTACATACAGTTCAGAATCACTGATCTTTCATGGGGCTCTTGTGAAAAATTAATGAATTCATATATGGAGATGCACAACAGAAACTTTTTTTCACATTCGAAATTAGGTTTTATTTCTTCACATAAGTATTTTATTGACGTATAACTTTCATTATACTTCACACAAACCATAAAGTTATCAGTTGATACCTTGTCACACAGTGGACAGACACTAAGTACAGCGTCGTGAACACCCCAGAGGCCCCTCTCACACTCCTTCCCTGTCACTACTATAACCCAAAGGTAACCACTGTTCTCAATTTTATTTCTAATTGGTATATGTCTGGTTTTGAACTTTACATAAATGAATTATTACTGTATTTATTTTGTATTTGACTTCTTTCCTTTAAAATTGGTGCAAGAGTTACCCATATTTATAACATGAACTTTTAAGTATTAATTTTGAATTATAACTTATACTTATAGCTGTAACCAGTAAGGCCTAAGCTTCCAACCTTACAACTTTTTGCATTGTTTATACTGTTCTTTCTAGAATGTTCTCTCTCTCTTAGCTCTAACTACTGAATTCCTGTCCCCTTTTTACAACTAGCTTAAGGGTGACCTTCTCTAGAAAATCCCCTCTGATATCTTCCTCCTCAGGCCTCATAGCTTTCTTTTGTACTTCTCTTATTATATTTACAACATATGTTGTATTTGTGTACTATTCTGAAGGCATTACTTAATTCAGAACCCATCTAATTCTATTTTATCTTATTTGAACAAGGAATAGAGCAAAAGAGTGTTATAAAAAATATATAACCACTTAAGATTTATTGGGAAGGAGAAATTAACTTTGTTTATTTGCTAGTAGATATATTATTGGCAAATATTTTCTTTTGTGATAAAGGTAATATAGTGGCAGGACTAAATAATGGCCCAGTTACACTTGTGGTGATAGTGGTGGAGTAGCTTATAACAGACTAATTCTCCTGAAGATGATTATAAATGCTGGATAAAATATTTCTTAAAAAACAACTATTTGGGCCCTGGCCGGTTGGCTCAGCGGTAGAGCGTCGGCCTGGCGTGTGGGGGACCCAGGTTCGATTCCCAGCCAGGGCACATAGGAGAAGCGCCCATTTGCTTCTCCACCCCCCCCCTCCTTCCTCTCTGTCTCTCTCTTCCCCTCCCGCAGCCAAGGCTCCATTGGAGCAAAGATGGCCTGGGCGCTGGGGATGGCTCCTTGGCCTCTGCCCCAGGCACTAGAGTAGCTCTTGTCGCGGCAGAGCGACGCCCTGGAGGGGCAGAGCATCGCCCCTGGTGGGCGTGCCGGGTGGATTCTGGTCGGGCACATGCGGGAGTCTGTCTGACTGTCCCCGTTTCCAGCTTCAGAAAAATACAAAAAAAAAAAAAAAAAAAATTGGAGGCACTGAGATAAATTAAAAACAGGCAGAAGCTAGAGGGAAGTTGATCTTGAAAACAGGGAACTGCGACAGTTGAGATTTTTATGTGTGTGACTATTGGCCTGGAAGTACTGAGGAGCCAAGTGGCTATGTCTCAGGAAGAAAGGCAGAGTCTTACTCTCTAGAGAAGTAAGAGGATGGAACTTAGGGCTGTCATAGAGGCTAAAAATGAGGGGGTGATCCCAGAAAGGAGGAAGAAGCTGCAGGGCAGGGATTCAAATTGCGCAACTAAAGGCCATACAAATCCTTGGCTGACCTTTGAGCTACACAGATATGGGACAGAGTCCAAAGAGCCCAGTGAAGATGAAACAGTTCATGATTTGAAAAAACTGGGCAGAGATTTTAGCTGCTACCCACTAAGGATAGAGTTTGGAATTCAAGTCTAGCCAAATTATTTGCTTGCTTGAACAAGAACCAACACATTAGGAAGCAAGGAAGGAAACAGAATTCAAAGTACTACAACAATCATTTGTAATGTTCATAACAGTAAAAAGTTACTATGTGTATGAAGAAAAATAAGAATGTCCACACAAGAGAAATAGTCCTCAATAGAAACAGACCCAAGACAGGTTTCTGGCATAGATTCTGGTGATGGTTTCATATATGTATATGTATCTCCAGACTCATCAAGTTGTACATGTTAAATATGTATAGCTTTTTATATGTCAATCATACCTTCAAAAAGCAGATTTAAAAAAAAATAAACAGACATCTAGATGACACAGAGGGTAGAATTAGCAGATAAAGGCTTTAAAGCAGTTATACATATTTTTAAAAGGCCTTAAAGGAAAATATTATCATAATGAATTAATTGCTAGGTGGAAATTTTTGGTAGAGAAATGAAAACTATAAAACATAGAATCAAATGGAATTTCTAGAACTGAAAAGTGAAATATCTGAAATGAAAAGTTCATTGGGTAAGATTGACATTAGATTGGAGTGGGTAGAAGAAAGGGTAGTGAATATGAAAAGAGATCAATAGATATCTAATCTGAAGAACAGAAAAAAAAATACTTTTAAAGGAATAGATCCTTAGTGACCTATGGGACAATATCATGTTGTCAAATCTGTATGTAATTGAAATCCCAGAAAGAAAGAGAAATGTGGAGGGAAACATTAAAAGAAATAATGGCCAAAAGGTCCCCAAATTTCCTGGAAAACATAAACTTATAGACCCTAAAAGCTCAGTGAATGCCAAGCAGGATAAGCACAAAGAAAACCACACAGGGATAGAGCATAATTAACCCCTTGCAGACCAAACGTGGGAAGAATAACTTGAAAGCAGGCAGAAAAAAATAAAAGACCCATTTTATACAAGGAATCAGTGATCCGAAGGATGGCTGACTTCTCATCAGAAACAATGAGACTTTAAAGCATTGAATAGGAAAAAACTCTGGCAACCTCAAATTCTTTATAAAGGCAATATAAAGACTTTTTCTTTTTTTTTTTTTTTTGTTAACCAAAATAGACCTTGTATTATCAGCAACATGTGTTATAAAAAATGCTTATGAAGGGATTAGCTTAAAAGACATATATACATACATAACACATAGACACAGATAACAGTGTGGTGACAGAGGGAAAAGGGGCTGGAGGGCAGGTGGGCAGAGGGATGGAAATGGGGATGCAGAGACTTTGCTTGGGATGCTGGACGCACGATGCAGTGCGCAGATGATGTTTTGTTGAATTGTACACTTGAACCCTGTATGGTTTGCAAACCAATGTCATCCCAATAAATACAATATAAAAAAATAATAAAATAATAAATAAAAATGCTGAAAGAAAGTTCTTTAGTCTGACAGAAAACAACATTTACCAGTATATTTTCTGGTAAATAGAAAAGACTGTATTTTTGTTATCTTAATTTCTCTTAAAGGCAATTGATTGTTTAAGACAAAAAAAAATTATAACATATTGTTTAGTTTATAATATATGTAAATTACATGACAACAATAGCCAAAAGGTTGGGAGTGAAATGGAACTCAATGCAAGTTCCTTACATTGTATGTAAACTGGTGCAATATTAACAAGGAAATTCTAATAAGCTGAGGGTGCATATTGTAATTCCTAGAGCAACCACTAAAAATAATACAAAAAGGTTTCTTTAAAAGCCAATAAAACAGAATGTTAAAGAAGTTCTTTTAAATCAGATAACCCTAAGTCAGGCAAGAAATAAAAGAATAAAAAAGAGATGGGGGAAAATAGAAAACAAGTGGGAAATGGATGTTCTAAATCAAACTGTTCAATAATTACATTAAACAGAAATGGACTAAACACTAATTAAAAAGAAGGGTTTGTCAGCCTGTATTTTAAAAAGATAAAACTATATGTTTTCTAGGCCCTGGCCAGTTTGCTCAGTGGTAGAGCATCAGCCTGGCATGCAGGAGTCCCAGGTTCAATTCCCAGCCAGGGCACACAGGAGAAGCGCCCATCTGCTTCTCCACCCCTCCCCCTCTCCTTCCTCCCTGTCTCTCTCTTCTCCTCCCACAGCCAAGGCTCCATTGGAGCAAAGTTGGCGTGGGCACTGGGGATGGCTCTGTGGCCTGTGCCTCAGGCGCTAGAATGGCTCTGGTTGCAACAGAGTGAAGCCCCAGATGGGCAGAGCATCGCCCCTGGTGGGAGCGCCGGGTGGATCCCAGTTGGGCGCATGCGGGAGTCTGTCTGACTGCCTCCCTGTTTCCAACTTCAGAAAAATACAAAAAAAAAACCACCCCAAAACTATATGTTTTCTATAAGAGATAAATTTTCATTTTAAAGGCACAGGGGGAAGCAACAACAAAAAAGATTGATATACCATGTAAACAGTAAGCAAAAAAAAGGAGTGGCTATATTAATATCAGAAAAAGTAGACTTTAAGACAAGGAGTGTTATTAAAGAGAAATAAATCTAAAAGAGTCAATAGCCAAGAAAACATAAAAAATCATAAATAGCTCTGGCTGGGTGGCTTGGTTGGAGCACTGTCTTGATGTGCCGATGTTGTGGGTTCGATCCCCCCATGCAGGAGTCAACCAATGAGTGAATGGATGAGTGGAGCAACAGACACGTTTCTCTTTCTCTCATCCCCTCCATCTTTTCTCTCTAAAAACAAAACTAAATCAATTTAAAACAATTATAAACATGCATTCTTCTAATATTAATGCAAAATACATGAAACAAAAATTATCAAAACTAAAGGAAGAAATAGACAAATTTTCCATCAGAGTTGAAGATTTAAAAGTTTCCCATCAGTAACTTGCAGAACAAATACATTTAAAAAGTCAGTAGGGAAATAGAAGACCTGAACATCACCATCAGCCACCTTGACCTACTGATATTTATAGAACACTACAACCAACAACTATAAGATATACATTCTTTTCAAATGTACATGGAACATTCATATTCTGGACCATAAAGTATCAATCAGCTTCAAAAGATTTTAATCTTACAGAATATGTTCTTTGACTCTAATGAAATTAAATTAGAACTCATTAAGAATGAGGAAAGTAAAACTATTCCCAATTGTTTAGAAATTAAACACACACTTCTAAATTCACTAGTCAAGAAAATAAATCATTAGGGGAAGTTTGAATTGAATGATAACAAAAACACAACATATCAAAAGTTGTCTGATGTTGCTATAGCACTGCTCTGAGGACAGTTACCAGTCTAAATGTTTATACCTGTATTAGAAAAGAAGAAAGGTCTAAAGTCAATGATCAAAGATTCTAAAAGATTTTTAAAAAGAAGAGTAAAATAAACTCAAAATAAATGGAGGCGAATAAAAAGGAAAAGAGGATAAATCAATAGAATAGAAAACAAATAATAAAAAAAATTAACAAAGCCCAAAGTGATTCTTAGAAAGAATTAATAAAATTGATAAACCTCAGCAAAGACTAATCAAGAAAAAGAGAAAGCTTATATAACCAGTACCAGAAATAAAGGAGACAGGGAGAGAAGGAGAACGAGGAGGAGGGGGGTAGGAAGAAGAGGAGGGGGATAAAAGGAGGTGGAGAGGAAGGAGAGGGTGAAGGGAAGGGGAAGGAGGAGAAGATAGAAGAAAACGGAGAAGGAAGAGGAAGGAAGAGAGAGAAAAGGCACGCACAGGGTCACCGTTCTCAGAACTGGAAGGGGTCTTAGGGTGATAAAAAGGATAGTTAGTAGCAGAAGTGAACATGGGATTGTACACAGACTCAAGGAATGTGGTGAATAGAGATGACCATGGAGGAGACTCCAAAAGAAATACTATTTTGAACACAGAAATCTGAGGTGTGAATATCTGCACGCCTCACAGGCATTGTGCAACACATCACATTTTTAAAAAATGGAGTTTGTTATGATGTCCCAAAGCTCCCAAGAAAATATTAAATTCTAGTAAAATGTAACTAGCAAAGGAAATATGTAATATCTTCTAAAATTTTTCCATTAAAAATGGTTAAATAAAATCCAGCACTTAAGCAACATCCTAAAGAGTCATAACGTACCTACCTCAGTGTGTTAGTGACTCAGGTGGCTAATATTTATATCAGACTAATGATATAAATATTAGTTTCTCTTTAACTGCATGTTTCCCAGTTTTATGGGAGTACCTAGTCATGGAATACCTATTAACATTTCAAGGAACCAGTATTCTTTGGGATATATTTTTTTGGGGAAAATATGATCAAAGGATTAATACATAGCCTGACCAGGCAGTGGCGCAGTGGATAGAGCATTGGACTAGGACATGGAGGACCCAGGTTTGAAACCTCGAGGTTGCCAGCTTGAGTGCGGGCTCACTGGCTTGAGCATGGGATCATAGACAAAACTCCATGGTTGCTGACTTGAGCCCAAAGGTCGCTGGCTTGAGTCCAAGGTCACTGGCTTGAGGAAGGGGTCACTTGCTTTGCTGTAGCCCCCTGAGTCAAGGCACATATGTGAAAGCAATCAATGAACAACTAAGGAGCCGCAATAAAGAGTTGACGCTTCTCATCTCTCCCTTCCTGTTTGTCTCTATCTGTCCCTCTCTCTGTCTCTGTCAAAAAAAAAAAAAAAAGACAATTCTAATCACTATAATGTGTTAATATTAGATCATTCTGCAATGTTAAAAGATAGGTAATAACCTAATTTTAGATAAAACTCTTCTTTAAAGGAGCTTGAAACACACTGTACTCAGGACTTTTTGATGGATCTAGAAACCTAATTATTTCTTGTTCCAATTTTTCTCTATATGTTTGGTAGCATTTATTTGTATATTCTAATATAAATTTTTAAATTCTGAAAAAGTAATCACCAGAGAATAATAAAGTACTGGCATTTCATATATATGTGTGTGTGTGTGTGTGTGTGTATACATATATGTATATGTATATATATAAAACATCTCATAAAAGGAAAAAAAAAGACAGTTGTCTACACTTGTGATTTTTGCATATTGGTGAATATTGTACCACAACACCACTCAAACATTGTCACAAGAAATAGAAAAGGAAGTTAACTGGATTACCTCTATCTTTTGTATAATTTTTCTTATGGAAACTTAGGGCTATAAATTAAATATTGATGCTCAGACAGAATATACTGTCTCAATCTTCACTAGGGAATGCATGATAGGAGATGAGTTTAAAAGGTAATCTTTTCGGTTAAGGTCTATGAAAGACTTTGAGAATGGTTTTATCATTTATTATAATTATTTTTGCTATTGCTATTTATTCCCCTATTAAAGAACAGTGTGCTGGTCTCTAGGCATTTTTGTTTAAATACCGGCTAGGGTCACGAGTGAAATGAAGTTTGGTCCTCATTTACCTCATACCAGCAGTTAGGTTGGCACGCAGCTGCAGAACTGCTGGGGCTCTTTTTATTTAATTTGGCATCCCTTCCTGAGCAGTACTGAGACTTTTACTTCAACGACTCCACTGGGCTTTGCCATAATTTCTATGCTGTATCAGTAAAGTCTGCAGAAGAGATGCCTAAGCAAACCTGAAAGGAGCCCACGAGCGCTTCCAGTCCGGGTATTTTTGCTTAAATCATTGAAGGAATTCACTACCTCCCAAGTACAGATAAAGTCCATTTAAAAAATATAACATCATTAATTTAGTAAAGAAACTGATCTGTGAGGAATATTAGATCATCTTAATACTGTGTGTGTGCATGTCTCCGTGTGTAAGAGTTTGTCCTTTTTGCACCATTTCTCTTGGAATAATTTTTCTAACTGCTGAATCAGACTGTCTTAAGAAAATATAAGTCCAAATTCTTAGTGAGCCACAAATTAATAACTTAATCACACATCTTAACCTTTACAGTATTATTTATTATCTGTAAAATGGGTTTAATATTCTGAGTTTTAAAACTGATAACGCACGAAAGTCACTAGGACAGGTCAGGTTCATTGTCGGTAGTCAACGAATGCTCTGCTAAATGCATAAGTGGAAAATGAAAAACATTTAACACCTTCCGTGAATTTTATTTCCACAATCAGAAGAGAAACCAGATTCGCCTGGTCTGCTTTTCTGTTTTACACGTCAGATGTTGGTGATCATAGATGGGAAAGGAAGGGGACAAAAGGAATAGATTTTGGTCAGAGTCAGAGTTATGGTTGACAGAACTAGGAAAGACCTTACAGGTGATTTAATTCAACGTCCTAGATTTACCAATGAACAGAGGCCCACGGAGTGTAAGTGATCTGCACAAAACTCACATAGAGGTTACCAACGGATCCAGGCTTGGAGCCCAAAATAAATGTGGACTTTTCTTATAGTGAGGATTGTTACTATTGTATGAGGTTATAGCATTTAAAAAAAATCTTTCTTTGACTAATTTGAAAAATAGATCTGTTTTTATGATTTGCTTATTTATTTTCTTTTTTTAACATTTAACTTTACTTTGGTAATTTTCTTTGGTATAGGATGTAAGGTTAGGTTTTAACTTAGTGTAATACTTTTTTCCCAAATCATTTGCCCAATGACTCAGCACCATTTATCTAATAAGTCCTCCCTTTCCCACTGACTTACAGTGTCACCTTTATGGCATTCCTAAGTGTTATGTTTTATTCTAAGGTCAATATCTGTGCTCACTTTTTTTTATTCCATTGATCTGTTTCTTTTTCTCCCCATAGGATGCTGTTATAATTACTGTAATTATATCATATGTTTTAATAAGTAGTATAAAAAATTCACCTTTATTAATCTTCGAGGGAAAAATAAAGCTCTGCTTATTTATTTTTCAAGATGATAAACACTGTCAAGTTGAAAAGAATTAATTACCCACACAAACCAAATAAAGGTATAGGTATTTTGATCGAAATTACATTAGAGGCCCTGGCAGGTTGGTTCAGCGGTGGGGCTTCAGCCCTGCATGTGGAAGTCCCAGGTTTGATTCCCGGTCAGGACACACAGCAGAAGCAACCATCTGCTTCTCCACCCCTTCCCTTCCCCCTTTTCTCTCTCTCTATCTCTCATTCCTTCCCACAGTCATGGCTTGAAAGGTTTCGAGCAAGTTGGCCCTGGGTACTGAGGATGGTTCCATGGCCTTGCCTCAGATGCTGAAATAGCTTGGTTGCCAAGCAACAGAGCAGTGGCCCCAGATGGACAGAGCATTACCCCTTAGGGGGCTTGCCAGGTGGATCCCCGTCAGGGCACATGAAGGAGTCTTTTTGCCTCCTTGCCTCTCCACCTTTCACTTAATAAAAAAGAAAAAGGAAAAGAAAAATAAGTTACATTAGATATAAAGATTGATTTGGAAAAGACTGGCATTCTTATTCTAATAATTTTCAGGAATATGATACATATTTTTATTTATCCAACTGTTCTTTGACATCACTCAGTAAATTCAAGGCATGGCATATATATATATATATACACACATGGGAACCTATTGAATTGAGGTCTTATCAGAGGCCCTGGCTGGGGGCTCAGTGATTAGAGAATCAGCCAGGAGTGCAAACGTTCCAGGTACAACCCCTTCTCGGGACACACATGAGAGGCGGCCATCTGTTTCTCTTCCCCTTTTCTCTCTTCTGTCTCTCTACCCCACTCAAGCAAGAGTGGCTCGATTAGATCCAGCGTTGGACTTGGGTACTGAGAATAACTTGGTTGGTCCAAGTGTCATCCCCAAGGTCTGAGGATAGCTTGTTTGGGCTGAGTGTCAGCCCCAGGCACTAAAGATAGTTTGGTGGATTTGAGCATCAGCCCCAGACAGGTTACCGTGTGGATCCTAGGAAGGATAAATATAGAAGTCTATCTCCTCTCAGTTAAAAAAAAAAAACACAAAAAAACCCCCACAACAAATCTGAAATGTAGTCAAAAGTTTTCACATATTACTTTAAATTAAAATATAGATAGTAAGCCAAAATTACAACCTCAGTTAACTTTCCTATGATTGTGCTTTCGTAAATCATAAGTTGGGTGTTTAAGTATGTATAATTATTTAGAATCAATATTTTGTTGGCAGTATTTGAGATATGACAAAATATATCAAAATGATTCTGCTATCAAAAAAAAAAAAAAAGAAGAGCTGGTACTTCCCCCAACCCCAGCTTTATTGAGATATAATTGACATATAATATTGTGTGAGTTTAGGTGTACAATGTTATAATTAGATACACATATATTGTGAAATGATTAGCACAATAAGGTTAGTTAACACATCCTTCACCTCACACAATTACCTTTTCTGTAAGTGTGCATGTGTGGTAAGAACATTTAAGATGTACTCTCTAGAGCTGGTACGTTTAAGATGGAAACTTCCCCAACTAGATTGTAAACCCCATTGAGGGCAGAGACCATATCTCCAACATCAGGCATAGTGTCCGATCTGGTCAGAATACAGTATAAATTTACTGTTGATTTGTGTGCATGCAGTTAATGACTTTGAACAACTTAAGGGCCTGTGTAATTGAGTTAGGCTGTGTCAAGTTAATTTAAGTAATGAAATTTCATGTACCTAATTTGACTACATTTGTAGAGAACTCCTCTTTTGGGCCATAAAAATGTTTTCCTAGATCTCTTTAGGTAGAATTAATTTTTCCTCCCCTAGATCATCATTGTATATGTTTAGAGTTTTTACATGTTTAAAATATACATATATATATTTACATCTTTATGCTCTCTTGGGCAGCAGGAATTCTGTGTTGGCTTCTGAAGTGTATATTTTGAAATAAGCTCTTCCACCATATATTACAAACATGAACATTTTAGCCAGTTACATTCTCTGATACAGAGGTTGTAGTTCAAGCTAATACTTTTCCTATATTCTTCATTTAACGTTTCTCTTTGGTATGAATTCTCATGTATTGATTAAGTTATGAATGCAGAATAAAAGTTTTGCAAGATGCTATACATTTCTAAGGCTTATCTCTGGTATAAATTCTCTTATGTTCAGTACCATAGGAATTCTGATTAAATACATTGCCACAGACTTCACATTTGCAAGGCTTCTCTCCGGTATGAATTTTCATGTCGAGTAAGTACTAACTGCCTACTAAAGACTTTGCCACACATCTCACATTTGTAAGGCTTCTCTCCATTATGAATTCCTAAATGTTGAGTAAGGGCTGAAGGATAACTAAAAGCTTTGTCACGTAATTCACATGCATGTATGGATTCTATAAGGTATGCTTTTTCTGATGTTTAGTACATTTTACCTGCTGGTTCAATGCTTTGTCATAGATTTCACATTTTAGGGTTTTTCTCTGATATGAATTACTTTGTGTTTAGTAATTTCTGATCACTGATTGAAGGCTTTTCCACATTATTTTACATTTGTAAGGCTTGTCTTCGGTATGAATTCTCTTATGTCGACTAAATGTTGACCACTTAGTAAAGGCTTTGCCACATATTTTACATTTGTGTGGCTTCTCTCTGGTATGAATTCTTTCATGTTCAGTAGGACCTGAAGGATAATGAAAAGTTTTGCCACATATTTCACATCTGTGAGGCTTTTCTCTAGTGTCAATTATCATATGTCGCGTAAGGTGTGACAGTTTACCAAAGGCTTTGTCACATATTTCACATTTGTAAGGCTTCTCTCTAGTATGAATTCTCAAATGATGAGTAAGTTGTGAATGGAAATTAAAACTGTTGCCACATTCTTTACATTTGTAATACTTGTCTGCAGTATAGATTTTCTTGTGTTTCTTTAAACTGGATAAGTGACTAAAGAATTTCCCACACTGATAGCATTTGTAAGCTTCTTTCCCAGTATCAATATTCTCAAATTGATTAATATTGAAATATTGGCTCAAAGATTTGTTACATTCACTATATTGGTTTGTCTTCTCTATAATAGAACTATTCTGATGTGTATTGAGATTTGAGGTTTGATCAAAAGTTTCGTACTTTTGTGATGGTTCTCTGAAAAGTTAGTTCTTGAATAGCTTTTCAGATTTGACCACTGGTAAAAGTTGTTCCAAGATTTATTAAATCGATAACTTCTCTTGCCATTACATGTACTCAGTAGCTTCATGTGCAATGAATCTTCTATGTCTGGCTTTAGCAACAAATCCTGGGTCCCTTCAGAAGACATAACTGGGTGGAAGGATAGTGTCTTTCTTCCTGTCACTTCCCAGCACATCTTCACTTGCTCCAAGTACATGACCAGAACTGGCTTAGGGACAGAAAGCCCCAGGGAGAACAGGTTCCTGCAATTCTCCAACATCACATCCACGTACAGTTTCCTCTGAGCTGGGAGCAGGCATTCCCACTCCTCCTGAGAGAAATCTACAGCCTATCCCTGAAGGTCAATGGTCCCATTGGGGGCTGGGGAGCTGGGCTCTTGGCGTCCGCAGTGACCTTCAGCCTCTCCGCGGAAAAAAAAAAGCCCAGCTCCTCTTCTTGTTGTAATCCTTGAGTTAATGTCGCCTCTTACAAGTAGTTTGATTTTTTACTTCTATTCCCAAACCAGGACAGAGAAATTCCTCCACAAATTCCTTGGTCATTGAGGAAGCAGTTTTTGGCTGGGTCCCAGATCTATCCCTGGGATGCAGATCAAATCACCATCCTTGAAGCTCCTAAAGATAGTATAGAATAAGGATTTTGAACGCCAACTTGGAAGTCAGACTGGCTAAATTTGAATTATGGCCCTTCAACCTTTAGCCGTGAGACTTTGGGCAAGTTATTTAACCACTTTGCCTCGGATTGCCCAGGTAGAAAATGAAAGTAGTAATAGTACTTAACTTGTAGGGTTACTGTGAGGATTCCATGAGACAATCTGTATATATTATACTTACCACCACGCCTAGCACAGAGAAGAACTCAGAAGTGCTGGCTATTACTTCACATGCAGTTTCAAGAGCAGGAGATATGTTACAGTTTTGGGAGCAGCCTGGAGCAGAAGCACAGTCAGGTGTCCCGCAGGTGTTCAAGATTAGAAAATGGAGCTGGTGGGGGAATTATCTTCCCTTCTACTAAAGTCTAGGTCCTACACTTGAAACCACAGGTAAATAGAAAAAGTGGGAAGGTGGTGACAGGTACTTCCCCAGGATGTCAATGCTTCAGATGAAACAATAATTCCACAATAAGAGGGTTACAGTTTTGAAAATCTTTTGTTGAGTCAATCTTCTTCCCCACTATATCATCATTATATAAAGTAATCCGATATTAGATATCAACTACATCTTTAAATGGGTGGAAAAGAGGAGGTTGGGAAAATATTTTCTTGGTGGTCGGCTACCTTTCTTCAGTGAGTACCTGGTTTTACTTTACAACTTCTCCTGATAACCTTCCACAAGGATTGCCCTTTTAAAGTTAGAAATACAAAAGGGTATTTTGAAACTCATAAGAGTTTTCTGAAGAACGTCTTAATCCAAGTCATTAGGTCCTCAGGCAGGCTTAAGTGAGATATTAGTATGTCAAGTTCTTTTTTTTTTTTTTTTTTTTTTTTTTTTTTTTTAAGTGAGACCAGGGAAGATAGACAGATTTCTGCATGTGCCTCGACCGGGATGTACTTTACAACGTCTGTCTGGGGCTGATGCTCAAATCAATGGAGCTATCCTCAGTGCCTGAGGTTGACGCTTGGACCAATTGAGCCACTGCCTGCAGGAGGGGAAGAGAAATAGAAGTGGGAAAGAGAAGGGGAGAGGAGAAGATGGTCACTTATTTTATGTGACCTGACTGGTAATCAAATCTGGGATGTCCATATGCCAGGCCAACACTCTATCCACTGAGCCAACTGGTCAGGGCTTATCAGGTTCTTGATTAGCATTTCATTCAACATTGTTTTGTTAAAATGTTGTTAAGATGCCATAGGAACTTAATTCTGATTTATAGCAATTAGACTACGGGAAAATTGGTTTTGTTTTACGTTGCTTCCCTTAAAGTCGCAGAAGCTATCAATGATGTTAAGTGAGGACTTATTGTAAAGTTGAATGTAACCATCAAATATATCTGGGTCTCTCACAAGCCAGACATGGGGAAAGAAGAATTCTTTTGCTCTAGGTGGCTTTAGTGGCTTAGGAAACATGGGAAGACAAGGGACACAGGGTATCTCGCCAAGAAATCCCTCAAGAATACTTTTCATTATGGACTGGTTTCTCCTCATATCCTTTCTTCTCTTTCTCTTTCTCCTCCTGATGTGTCCTGTTTCTTCCAGTCAGGGTCTCTCTCTTCCTCTGGGTAGCTCAATTATTAAGGCAGGAAATAAAAAGTAATGACAGGGAGATGTGTTCCCCTACCCTGGTCCCCAACTCTGAGTGTTAAACAAGAAAAATAAGCACATGATCCACGTGGTCAGAAACATATTGAAGTTGACTTAAAAGACCAAGGGCCCAAATAGGAATGTAGTCTAATTAGTGTTATTATCAGAGAAACAAGATGTCATCTGAAGGTGAGTGGTCTTTGGTAGCAGGCCTAATGGGAGGGAGCTCCAACAAATAGGTATCCTCTGGGCTTACGTTACACATCTGATTCAGAGGCTACGCTTCTAAAGAAAGTGTGGGGTGGATCACTCTAGTCTATAGGTACTTACTTCTGTAATACCAAAGAGGTTTTAAAAGGCCAGGCATGTATACTTGAATTCAAGTACAGTTTATAAGGTACAATGAGATAGAATATTGGAGAATACAGCAATAGTATTTATTCATCTCAAGTACCTCTCAGCAGATAATTAACCTGGGCCATGATAAAAACAGTTCTATTAGGCCCATTTCTCTTGTGGCTAATGCTATTGTGCTACATGCTACAGTATTTCTCCTTTGCCTCATTTGAAACAAAACACTAACTATAATATTGCAGGTACTATCACTTTTGTAGCTGTTCTGTTTTCCTGCTTGTGATAGCAAAGCAACAGTAGTTAGATGAAAGCATGGAGTTTTATATTTTCACTCACAAGATGCAATTCTTAGGAAAATCTGGAGTGGCAGCCTAGTTATAGCTACTTTTTGGTAGGTTTCTTGCACCATCAATTAAGAGGAATGGATCCTTCATCCATAGGAATAGACATTTTAAGTTCTGTTTTCTGACACATACTTTGCCCCACACTAGATATTTGTGGGAATGGGAATGAAAAGGAGACCTATCACAGAGAGTTCTTATTTGGGGGGGGGGGGTGTCATGGACTTTTTGGAAATCTGGTGAAGCCTAGGAACCCCTTCTCAGAATATTTTTTTTCCTTCTTTCCAAGTGAGAGGAGAGGAGATAGACTCCCATATGTGCCCCAACTGGGGATCCACCTGACAACTCCCTTCTGGGGCCAATGTTCTGCCCATCTGGGGCCATGCTTACAACCAAGCTATTTTTAGCACCTGAGGCAGAGGCTCCATGAAGCCATCCTCAGCACCCGGGGCTGATGCACTCAAACCAATTGAGTCATGGATGTTGCAGGGGAAGAGAGAGAGAGAGAGAGAGAGAGAGAGAGAGAGAGAGGGAGGGAGAGAGAGAGAGAGGGAGAGAGAGAGAGAAGGGGAGGGGGAGGCTTGGAGAAGCAGATGGTCACTTCTCCTGTGTGCCCTGACTGGGCATTGAACCCAAGACATCCACACTCCAGGCTGATGTTCTACCATAAGCCACCAGCCAGAGCCTCTGAATAAGTTTTTTTTTTTAAATATATAAGATAATAAACATTGAAAAGCAATTACAGGGGTCCTTGAGTTATGACAAAGTTTCGTTCCTACGACAGTGACATAACATGAATTTTGCTGTAAGTCAGAATACACCCTAGCCTGAGTCACTTACCTATCCTAACACAGTTTTAAAATCATAATCTATACCAGGGGTAGTCAACCTTTTTATACCTACTGCCCACTTTTGTATCTCTGTTAGTAGTAAAATTTTCTAACCGCCCACCAGTTCCACAGTAATGGTGATTTATAAAGTAGGGAAGTAACTTTACTTTATAAAATTTATAAAGCAGAGTTACAGCAAGTTAAAGCATATAATAATAATTACTTACCTAGTACTTTATGTCAGATTTCCGCTAAGTTTGGCAGAATAAATCTTTATAAAACAACTTACTATAGATAAATCTCTTTTTATTTATACTTTGGTTGCTCCGCTACCACCCACTATGAAAGCTGGAACAACCACTAGTGGGCAGTAAGGACCAGGTTGACTACCACTGCTCTAGAACATAAAAACACAACTAAGCCACAGAAAAAGGAAAGGGACATAAATACACTGCACTGTACACCAGGGGTCCCCAAATTTTTTACACAGGGGTCCAGTTCACTGTCCCTCAGACCATTGGAGGGCCAGACTATAAAAAAAACTATGAACAAATCCCTATGCACACTGCACATATCTTATCTTAAAGTAAAAAAACAAAACAGGAACAAATACAATATTTAAAATAAAGAACAAGTAAATTTAAATCAACAAACTGACCAGTATTTCAATGGGAACTATGCTCCTCTCACTGACCACTGGTGCCCCTTCCAGAAGTGCAGTGGGAGCCGGATAAATGGCCTCGGGGGCCGCATGCAGCCCGCGGACCGTAGTTTGGGGACCCCTGCTGTACACTGTATTATTTTAACAGAAAAAAATGACAACAAATAAGTGTAAGAAAAATTTCTTATCTTTATTCCTGTGATTGGCTTGCACACTGGAAGGGGCATTGCAAGATGGGAGAGAGAAACCTATTGGGAGGAGGAAGCTAGAGATGCAGGAGAACCTGCAGAAGGATCCATGATGAGGGCCAAAAAGTTGCCAAACAAAGCAACATAAATGGAACACTTGTGCTTTTAACAGTCCAAAATGGCATAAGTAAGCAAACTGGGGGATGCCAACTCCCCCACTCATATGCCACAGTACTGCGTATTCTTCTGCTGTGCTCAATCAAAACTAGTTCACCCATGTAGTCCATAAGTACAATGCTAACAGCGTAAGCTGAAACACTCACATCTCAATTATTTTATGTTCTTATAGAAGTGAGCATCGTAAAATTGAAATGTCATATGTCGAGACTGTCATAACCTGAAGACTCCCATATACAGTGTGTCCGTAAAGTCACGGTGCACTTTTGACCAGTCACAGGAAAGCAATAAAAGATGATAGAAATGTGAAATCTGCACCAAATAAATGGAAAACCCTCCCAGTTTCTGTAGGATGATGTGGCAGCATGTGTACCTGCACAGATGATGACGTAACACCGTGTATACAGAGGAGCAGCCCACAGCCATGCCAGTTGAGATGTGGACAGTACAGAGGAAAGTTCAGTGTGTTCTGTGGCTCGCTAAATTCGAATCCGTGACCAAAGTGCAACGTGAATATCAGCGTATTTATAATGAAGCACCACCACATAGGAACAACATTACTCAGTGGGATAAGCAGTTGAAGGAAACCGGCAGTTTGGTGGAGAAACCCCGTTCTGGTAGGCCATTAGTCAGTGACGGGTCTGTAGAGGCTATACGGGATAGCTACCTAAGGAGCCCTAAAAAATCTGTGCATGAGCCCACATCGAACTGCACTGAATAGGTATGAAACTGGGAGAGGAGAGTTTTCCTTTTATTTGGTGCAGATTTCACATTTCTATCATCTTTTGTTGCTTTCCTGTGACCAGTCAAAAGTGCACCATGACTTTACGGACACACTGTATTAAAATACTGTTCTTTTTTTTTTTTTACTTTTACTTAGAAAATTAAATTTAACAGGGTGACATTGATGAACAAAGGGTACATAGGTTACAGGTAAACATTTCTATAGCATTTGAACTGTTGATTATGTTGTATACCCATCACTCAAAGTCAAATCATTTTCTATCACCTTATATTTGTCCCTCTTTATACCCTTCCTCCCACCACCTCCCCACTTCCCCTTCCCCATGTTCCTCTCCCCTTGGTAACCACTTCACTTTTATCTATGTCCATGAGTCTTAGTTTTATATCCCACTTATGCGTGAAATCATACAATTCTTAGCTTTTTCTGATTTACTTATTTCACTCAGTATAATGTCATCAAGGTCCATTCATGTTGTCATAAATGATACTATGTCATCATTTCTTATGGCTGAATAGTACTCCATTGTGTGTGTGTGTGTGTATGTGTGTGTGTGTGTGTGTGTGTGTGTGTGTATATGTACCACATCTTCTTTATCCAGTCCTCTATCAAGAGACACTTTGGTTGTTTCCATGTCTTGGCCACTGTGAACAATGGTGCGATGAACATGGGGCTTGATGTGTCTTTATGTACTAGTGATTTTGAGTTTTGGGGGTATATACCCAGTAGAGGGATTGCTGGGTCATATGGTGATTCTATTCTTAATTTTTTGAGGAACTACCATACTTTCTTCCAAATGGTTGTACTAATTTACATTCCCATCAGCAGTGAATGAGGGTTCCTTTTTCTCCTATAGCCTCTCCAGCACTTGTTATTACCTGTCTCGTTGATAATAACCAATCTAACAGGTGTAAGGTGGTATCTCATTGTAGTTTTTTTTTTTTTTTTTTCATTTTTCTGAAGCTGGAAACAGGGAGAGACAGTCAGACAGACTCCCGCATGCGCCCGACCGGGATCCACCCGGCACGCCCACCAGGGGCGACGCTCTGCCCACCAGGGGGCGATGCTCTGCCCATCCTGGGCGTCGCCATGTTGCGACCAGAGCCACTCTAGCACCTGAGGCAGAGGCCACAGAGCCATCCCCAGCGCCCGGGCCATCTTTGCTCCAATGGAGCCTTGGCTGCGGGAGGGGAAGAGAGAGACAGAGAGGAAAGCGCGGCGGAGGGGTGGAGAAGCAAATGGGCGCTTCTCCTGTGTGCCCTGGCCGGGAATCGAACCCGGGTCCTCCGCACTCTAGGCCGACGCTCTACCGCTGAGCCAACCGGCCAGGGCCTCATTGTAGTTTTGATTTGCATTTCTCAAGTAACTAGTGAAGATGAATATCTTTTCATATATCTATTAGCCATTTGTATGTCCTCTTAGGAGAAGTATCTGTTTAGTTCCTATTCCTATTTTTTAATTGGATTGTTTGCTTATTTGTTACTGAGTTTTGTGAGTTCTTTATTTATTTTGGATATTAACTCCTTATCAGAGCTGTTGTTTGCAAATATCTTCCATTTAGTTGGCTGCCTATTTGTTTTATTGTCAGTTTCCTTTGCTGTGCAGAAGCTTTTTAGTTTTCTATAGTCCCATTCATTTATTTTTGCCTTTACTTCCCTTGCCCTTAAGGTCAAATTCATAAATTGTTCTCTATGGCCAAAGTCCATGAGCTTAGAAATTATGTTTTCTTCTATGTAATTTATAGTTTCAGATCATATATTTAGGCCTTTGATTCATTTTGAATTAATGTTTGTGCACGGGGACAAACTGTAGTCAAGTTTCATTCTTTTGCATGTGGTTTTCCAATTTTCCCAGCACCATATATTGAAGAGGCTTTCTTTTCTCCATTGTGTGATTTGAACATATGTATGTGGTTTTATTTCTGGGATCTCGATTCTGTTCTATTGGTCTGTATGTCTGTTTCTCTGCCAATACCATGCTGTTTTGATTACCATGGCTCTATAGTATAATTTGAAGTCAGGTAGTTTGATATCTCCAGCTTCATTCTTTTTCCTTACAATTGCTTTGGTTATTCAGGGTTTCTTATGGTTTCATACAAACCTGGTAATTTTTTGTTCTATTTCCTTAAAAAATGACATTAGGATTTTGATGGGGATTGCATTAAATTTGTATATTGCATTGGGTAATATGGCCATTTTAACTATGTTGATTCTTCTAATCCATGAACATGGAATATTTTTCTATTTCATTGTGTCTTTTTTCAATTTCTTTCAATAATGTTTTGTAGTTTTCAGTATATAGTTTCTTCACATTCTTTGTTAAGTTTATTCCTAGGTATTTTATATTTTTGTTGCAATTGTAAAAGAAATTATATTTTTAGTTCATTTTCAAAAGTTTCATTATTGGTGTATAATAAAGCAATAGACTTTTGAATATTGATTTTATATCCTGCATACTTTATTGTATTAGTTTATTGTTTCTAATAGTTTTTGGTGGAGTCTTTGGGGTTTTCTATATAGATCATGTCATCTGAATAAAGTGATAACTTTATTTCTTCTTTCCCAATATGGATGCTTTTTATTTATTTCTTTTGCCTGATCACCCCAGCTAAAACTTCCAGAACACTTTGAGTAAGAGTGGAGAGAGTGAACAGCCTTGTCTTTTTCTGATTTTAGAGAAAAAGCCTTCATTTTTTTCAGCAGTTAGTATGGTATTAGCTGATGGTTTGTCATATATGGCCTTTATTATGTTGAGGTATTTTCATTCTATTCTGATTTTATTGTTTTAAATATAAAGGGATGTTGTATCTTATCAAATGCCTTTTCTGCATCTATTCATAGGATCATATAGTTTTTGGTTTTTGTTTTGTTGATATGGTGTTTAATGTTGGTCAATTTCCATATGTAGAACCATCCTGTGCTCTTAGAATGAATCCCACTTGATCATGATGTATTATTTTTAATGTGTTGTTGTATTTGATTTGCTAATATTTTCTTTAGGATTTTTGCATCTTTATTCATTAGCAATATTGGTCTGTAGTTTTCATTTTTTGTGTTATCCTTGCCAGGTTTTGGTATCAGGGTTATGTTGGCCTCAATAAATGTGTTAGGGAGTATTGCTTTTTCTTCTATTTTTTGGAAGACTTTAAAAAGGATAGATACCAAATCTTTGAATGTTTAGTAGAATTCACTAGTGTAGCCATCTGATCCTGGACTTTTGTTCTTGGGAGTTTTTGATAATTGTTTCTATTTCCTCCCTCTTTATAGTCTATTTAGGTTTTTGACTTCTTTGTGACTCAGTCTAGGAAAATTGTATAGTTCTAGGAATTTTTCCATTTCCTCTAGGTTGTTGAATTTGGTGACATATAATCTTTTATAATATTCTACTAAGATCCTTTGTATATCTATGATGTCTGTGGTAATTTCTCCTCTTTCATTTCAGATTTTGTTTATATGAGTGCTTCCTCTTTTTTCCTTAGTGAGTCTAGCTAGTGGTTTGTTGATTTTATTGATCTTTTCAAAGAACCAGCTCTTTGTTGTATTAATTTTTCTATAGTTATTTTTCTTCTCTATTTCATTTAGTTCTGCTGATTTTTACTATTTCTTTCTTTTTTTTTTTTTTTTTGCTGACTTTAGGTTACCTTTGTTTTGTTTTTCTAGTTCCTTAGGATGTGATATAAGGTTGTTTACTCGGTATTTCTCTTGTTTTTTTTTGATATAAGCCTGTAATGATATACTCTTCCTTCTTATTACTGCTTTTGCTGCATCCCAAAAATTTTGATATGTCATACTGTCATTTTTATTTGTCTGTATATATCTTATATATCTTTTGATCTCTGCTTTTATTTCTTCTTTCACTCAGTCATTTTTTGAAATATATCTTTTAATTTCCACATTTTTATGAGTTTCTTTACTTCCTTTTTACAGTTGAATCCTAATTTCAAAGCCTTATGGTCAGAAAATATGCTTGGTATAATTTTGATCTTCCTGAATCTATTGATTTTAGTTATGTGGCCCAACATAGAGTTTATCCATAAGAATGTTCCATGCACACTGAAGAAGAATGTATAATCTGACGTTTTGGGATGAAATGTCCTATAAATGTCTATTATGTCCATTTAGTCCAGTGTGTTATTTAAAGCCGATATTTCTTTACTGATTTTCTATTTGGATGATTTATCTCAAGCTGTCAGTGGTGTCTTGACATCTCCAAGTATGATTTTGTTTTTCTCTGCTTCTATTTTTATATCAGTTAGTAGATGTCTTATATATTTTGGTGCTCCCTGATTTGGTGCACACATATTAAGAAGTGTTATGTCTTCTTGATACAGTGTCCCCTTTATCATTATGAAATGTTCATCTTTGTCTCTGGTTACCTTTGTTGTCTTGAAGTCAGCATTATCAAATATAGGTATGGCTACACCTGCTTGTCTTCGTATATTATTTGCTTGAAGAATCATTTTCCAACCTTTCATTTTGAATCTACTTTTGTCCTTGCAGCTTAGATGTTTCTCTTGGAGGCAGTATATGGTTGGGTTTTTCTTTTTGATCCAATCTGTTGCTCTGTGCCTCTTTATTGGTGAGTTCAGTCCATTTACCTTTAGGGCAATTATTGACACTTGAGGATTTCCTATAGCCATTTTAGGTTTTGCTTTCTGGTAGCTCTGTGTCTTGTTTGGCTCTTCTCTTTTCTGTTTTTGTCAGTTGTTTTTGTTTGGTGGTATTCCATACTTCTTTCCCCTGTTTCTTCTTTTTTTAAGCTGTGTATTTCAGTAGTGGCTTTTTTTCTGAGTGGTTACCATTAGGTTATTAAGAAAAAAATGTTCATATGTACAAGAGTCCTTTGTCTTATGAGTGCTTCTGCACTCCATCCTCCTCTGCTATTGCAGAACTTTATCCTCTCGCCTTTTATGTTATTGTTGTCACAGATGATCCTTGTTTTTATTGTGATCTTGTTAAAGTTTTTATCTGTAGTTTTGACTTGTATTTTTCTTTGTGTCTGGTTGTGTATTTCCTGCAGTAGGGGGTTTCTGGTGATAAATTCCCTCAGCTTCTGTGTGTCTGTAAAAGTTTTTATTTCTCCTTCATATTTGAAGGATAATTTTGATGGATATAGTTTTTTTTGCTTGTAATTCTCCTTCAGTACTTTGAATGTTTGGGTCCACTCTTTTCTGGCTTGTAGAGTTTCTGCTGAGAAGTTTAATAATAACCTAATGGGCTTTCCTTTATACGTTATGTTCTTCTTTTCCTTAGCTGCCTTGAGGATTCTTTATGTTATTGATTTTTGACAATTTTATTACACTGTGCTTTGGAGTAGGTCTGTTTGGGTTGTGGTAACTTGGTGTTTGCTTCTTGGATTTAGGGCTCTAACTCTTTCCATAAGCTTGGGAAATTCTCATCAATTATTTGTTTGAATAGGCTCTCCATTCCCTTCTCCCTCTTCTCTTCTTCTGAGGTACTCATTATTCTTTTATTGCTCTTTCTGATGAAGTCAGACAATTTTTGTAAAGCTCTCTCATTTTTTAATTTGTGAGTCTCTCTCCTCTTCTCTCTGTAGCATCTTAGTTGCCTGTCTTTGATGTCATTGATTCTTTCTTTTATCTGGCTTGTTCTATTAGCTAAACTTGCTACCTCAGTCTTCAATTCATGTATTGAGTTCTTCATCTCTGTTTTTAAAGTTTCAATCTCCTTGGTGAGGTATTTGTTTTGTTCATTAATTTGTTTTCTGAGCTCATTAAGTTGCCTATTGATGTCTTCTCGCATCTTGTTGAGTATTTTGAGAACTTCAGTTTTGAATTCTCTATCATTTAACTCCAAGGTTTTCATATGATTGAGATTTTTTTCTGGAAATTTTTTATTTTCTCTTTGGAGTATGTCTTTGTCTTATGTAGCCATGGTATTCAATTTGTTCTTCCTTGATGGCATTTGAGAGTGGTTTTGTCAAGAACTCTAACAAAAAACTACTAAAAAATTAAAAAAATATATAAAAATTATGACAAGAAAACCACAAGACAAAAGATTGAAAACAAACAAATCAAAAACAAAACATCCGGGCCCTGGCTGTTGGCTCAGCGGTAGAGCGTCCACCTGGTGTGCGGGAGACCCGGGTTCGATTCCCGGCCAGGGCACATAGGAGAAGCGCCCATTTGCTTCTCCACCCCCCAACCCCCCTCCTTCCTCTCTGTCTCTCTCTTCCCCTCCCGCAGCCAAGGCTCCATTGGAGCAAAGATGGCCCGGGCACTGGGGATGGCTCCTTGGCTTCTGCCCCAGGTGCTAAAGTGGCTCTGGTCTCGGCAGAGCGACCCCCCAGAGGGGCAGAGCATCGCCCTGGAGGGGCAGAGCATCGTGCCAGGTGGATCCTGGTCGGGCGCATGCGGGAGTCTGTCTGACTGTCTCTCCCTGTTTCCAGCTTCAGAAAAATATAAAAGAAAAAAAAAAAAAAAAAAAAAAAACCATCTGGCCCTGGCCAGTTGGCTCAGTGGTAGAACGTCGGCCTGGCATGCAGAAGTCCCGGGTTCGATTCCTGGCCAGGGCACACAGGAGAGGCGCCCATCTGCTTCTCCACCCCTCCCCCTCTCCTTCCTCTCTGTCTCTCTCTTCCCCTCCCGCAGCCGAGGCTCCATTGGAGCAAAAGATGGCCCGGGCGTTGAGGATGGCTCCTTGGCCTCTGCCCCAGGCACTAGAGTGGCTCTGGTCGCAACAGAGCAACGCCCCGGAGGGGCAGAGCATTGCCCCCTGGTGGGCAGAGCGTCGCCCCCTGGTGGGCGTGCCGGGTGGATCCCGGTCGGGCGCATGCGGGAGTCTGTCTGACTGTCTATCCCTGTTTCTGGCTTCAGAAAAATACAAAAAAATAAAAAATAAAAATAAAAATAAAAAACATCCACAGAATTTTTTATAAAAAACATAAAAATTAAACAAAATAAAATTCAAAACAGAAGATAAAAAAGAATAAGAAGAAAAAAGGAAAAATAAATTTTGGGTTTGAGAGGTTTCTTCAAGTAGGTGTCACTGTATTACAACTTTTAGTTCTATGAAGTTTCTGAGCTGTCCTCCACTGAGATGTTGCTGTCTTGATGTGGCGGGGCCATAGATGCGTTGGTGGGTGGGACATGTTGTGAGGGCTTTATGGCTTCAGCTTTATGACTTTAGCTTTTTGGCTTTCTGGCTCTAGCAATGATGATCTCAGGCCTCTGGGAAATCCTCCCCACATCTCAACAGACCCATGGACCAGACATAAAGCACCTCTGTTCTTCAGGGAAGAGAGTGGCTCTAGAGAGCTAGCTGTGGAGGTTGTGTCTGTCACTCTCTGTACGCAAGGTGAAGGAGGCAGGTTCTGGGAGGCTGGGGGCTGCCCTTTTGCTTTCTCTGTCTCTGCCGAGTGTGGGCAGCAGGCAGACCATGGGACACTGGCTGTGACCCCATGCTCTTGCCTCCTTGGTTTATCTCCCACTCTGCCCCTCTATCTCACAGCTCCTCCTGGCAGAAGGAGACCCTGTCACTCAGAGTTTCCTTCTCTATGCCCTCAGACAAAATCCAGAGAGTCCAGGTGTCCCTATTCCCTACAGTCCAGCAGAGAAAATATCCCAGTCACATTGGGTTTGTCTCTTCTCCTCTCCAAAGCCCATCGAGAGTGTATTTTATCTTCTGCTCCCCCTTTTCACCTCATCCCACCTTTACTCCATCCGGTGCATGGATCTTTCAGACATGCCTGTGAGCCCAGCTGAGGTTAATTCACTGCATTATAGTTGTTCAATTTATTTAAATTTCAAGGGGAATGATCATAGTATCTCTCATACTTCCACTACTCTGACATCATCCTGAAAATACAGTTCTGTCCATTGGCTCCTTGTGCCTTAAATCTATCATAGAGCTGACTCAGTCTCCTCCACCTACCTAATTTTGGCTTGTCAAAGTGGAATTATGAGTTTAGAACCATAGCCTCTTAGTATAAAGTCAAACAAATACCAAGCTCCAGTCCAAAGCTTCAGTCACAAGTGCAAAGGCACTGGATTCCATCAGGGATCCTAGTTAGCAGGTGGCTGCTAACCTGGGCTGATTCCCTGGCAGTGCAAAGGCTCTTCCTGCATCTCCCAAATCCCTCTTTTCCCTGTCCACTCACGCTTGAAATCCCTTAATAGAGCTAACTCCTTTGGTTTAATTAAATTAGGATTTACTCTTGTTAAAAAGCAAAAGCCCATGGGAAAGTTAATACTTTAATGCCAAAAATTTTTAAATTTATTTTCAGCAACAGAATCTATTTTTCAAATGCAACCTCAAGTAGAATGCTGATATGTAAATGAGTGCAAGTTTTATAAGAATTTAGTATAATTTTATATTTGAATTTTATATGTGTATAAATAAGTATATACAGGGTGGGCAAAAGTAAGTTTATAGTTGTTTGTATGGAAAATAATACAATAATTAATAAATAAGAATATAAGAATGAAACTCTGTTTTGTGAACTTACAACTGTATATAACAATGAGGTGGTTTTGATTAAAGCAAGTTAGGAAATCAAGAGTTATAGGTAATAACTGCAATCATACATCCATCACAGCAGACAATTTATTTTTGTATTTTATTTTGCCTGCATAAGATGGAAAAAATCCTTATATAAATAGATAAGTAATTTTAAACAGCTAACTATTTGTCATGGTACTTATAATCTCATGATTTTCATCAAATAAAATAATTCAGAAGCTTTCAGAAAGAATAGGATTTAAAAAAATAGATTCACTAGTAACATACAATAACTACTCATGTTCCTTAATAATGAAGGATTAGTTGTTAAGTATTCAATTTGAGGAGATTTGACAAATAGGTTTTATAAATAATTTGAATTCTGACTTTCTTCCTTAGTTCATAACCTTAAGCAAGTAGCTAAATCTTAGTCTCAGTTTCCTTAAGTGTCAGTTATAAAAACTGCATCTATTTTATAGGCAGAGGGATTAAATAAAATAGTGTACATAAAGCACCTAGCATAGTATCTGGCTCACTTAATAAAGGCTATTATTAAAGGATTGAATGCCCAAAAGTACTTTTCAAATGTATCTGGTAACATTTTAAGATATTCCATCATGTCCCATTTAAATTCTTTTTGGACATCTCAGCACCTTTCTCTTTCAGATATTCAGTTTCAAAACAACTTATTTTGTTTTGTGTGTTGAGTCCAAATTTTGAGATAATGCTTTATTACTAGTCTTTTATCTGCAGTTCAAAAGTAACATTCCAACCCTGTGATGCCAAATGAAGATTATATAGCACATTTCAAATAAGGTAAGAGCCAACCCAAACCTAAAATGTACAATGAAATAATCTAAAATCCTATATTATCACAGTGAACACGAAACAACCTATAATGCTATGTTATCACAATGTGCATATACTATTGTAATGGTACAAGTTGACTATTATGCTATGTCAGACGTGTACACCAGAGAACTTGCCTGGCTTTTCATAAGTAGCAACAGACATGTGTTGTAATACCAGCTAACATTTCTTGAATGTTTACTCAGGGTGAGGCACTGCTTTTAAGACCTTGACATGTATTAGGTCATTTAATCTTCATTTATTTATTTGTATGATTATACTTTATATGACAAGATAATTGAATTTCAAAATGCAACTAGTACAAAGATGCACCCTATCTCATAAATATACCTGGATAAAATGTTTAAATGTCCATGTGTACGAACATAAATGCAGCCACACACATGTCCATGTCCATGTGCTCACGGAGTGAACCAGACAGCACAAAGTAACCCATTGATGGAATCTAACTTAAGTATGTACGTACTGTTCTTTATTACAATTTAAAATATTTTAACATAAAGATGAAATGTGAGTTAAATGCTTACAGCCATCCTGAAACTCATTAGAGTTCCCAATAGCAATTTGAAAACCAGAGCAATAAAACCTATCACTCATTATACTGAAGTGTGAGAGGAGCCCAATCAGATCATTTTCTGGATGCACAGGTTTTAGAATGGACAAGGAAGTCTGACATTTTTCATATTAATTCATTTTTCAGAAAGGCAGGAACCTTTTTAGACAGCTATTATGTGCCTGCAGTGTTAATATATTATCTACAATCTCCATAACACCCTTGCCTAATAGCCATCATTATCTTGACTGTACAGAAGAAGAAACTGAGAACCCAAGATGTTAATTTGCTTACCTAGTTTTACACACCTGCAAAGTGGCGGATAGCACCCAAACTCTGATCCACTAGACTCTCAATCTTTCCCACCACACCAGACTGCTTCCCATCTAGCCTCCCCATTTTATAAATGAGGAACATGAGACTAAACAAAGTTGGTAACTTGCTTCTGGAAACAGCTGGTTAGTGGCAAGGCTTTTAGGGGAATCCAGAAGCACCAGGATCCCACTAGGTAAGTTCTATTAGATGGCCCCGTTGGAGGATGCTCTGTGCAGCCAGGGCTGCCAGGGGCCAGAAGAATCATGACTTCACTTCCAGACTGGAAGGCAGGTCAGTATATATTGCTTCTTTCCCACAACCCCTACAATAATGTAAGTTTTAGATGACAGTGTAAAACATGGCACAATACAATGTGAAAATTGCCAATAGTCAGAACTAATATTTTCAGAGCCCTTATTTGTAAGTGCTTATTTGTAAGGACCTTTGAAGTGCTTTGAATCATCTCTTTTAAATCTCAATACATGCCCTGGCCGCTGGCTCAGTGGTAGAGCGTCGGCCTGGCGTGCAGAAGTCCCAGGTTCAATTCCCAGCCAGGGCACACAGGAGAAGCACCCATCTGCTTCTCCACCCCTCCCCCTCTCCTTCCTCTATGTCTCTCTCTTCCCCTCCCGCAGCCGAGGCTCCATTGGAGCAAAGATGGCCCGGGTGCTGGGGATGGCTCCTTAGCCTCTGCCCCAGGCGCTAGAGTGGCTCTGGTCGCAACAGAGCAACGCCCCGGAGGGGCAGAGCGTCGCCCCTGGTGGGCATGCCGGGTGGATCCCGGTCAGGCACATGCGGGATGCGGGAGTCTGTCTGACTGTCTCTCCCCGTTTCCAGCTTCAGAAAAATACAAAATATAAATAAATAAATAAATCTCAATACAATCCTATGAGATAGTCTAATTATGAACATTTTCCACAGGAGGAAATTGAGATTGTTTCTTGGGAGACCTCCCTACCCCCATCTAGTAAGAATTCACACCAGGCAGTCTGACCCAGAATCTCTGTCCCCAGAGATGAAAAAATGCTTGGAGTTCAGCAGAGGGTTGGTTTGGGCATGCATGCCAGACCTTAGCACACCAACTCAGGAGACACAGCATTCTCAAGAGGGCAGAGAACTCACTACAGCTAGATTTTCTATGAACATCATCTGATGGGGGTATAGCCTCTAATTGCTTCTCTCCACTCCCACAGTAATGGGCTTTGGTGAGAGAGTCTAACACCAGCCAATGACAATGGTCACATCACTGTCTTCAGCTTTCCCAGCCCTCCAAACCAATGCAGAACTAAAATTCTAAAAAGCAACAATATACAAAGGCAATGCAGCACCACTTCTACCAGCACCACCCCTACCATAATGGTGGAATACGTTTTATAGGCTCTGAGTCAAGAACACAAGAAGTCGTGGTTTTCCTGAAGACTCTTTCTAAGCAACCTGAAGAGAAAGCTCTCTTTCGGTGATAGCAGTGGTGACGCTGTGCAGGCCATCACAGTCCTAGGGTAATGAATGACTGTGTGTCATAAATGGGATTTGGCATTTCTGAACGTCTTTAAAGCTATTTCCTTTTGTTCAACTAATTTAATTTACCAAGTGCTCCTGGGAAAAGGGAGGGGGACCAAGATGCTGACTCCACATTTCCTGAAAAATCAACATTTTCTTTTTAAACTGCTCTCAAAGAAATTACATCTGATCATTGTCTGCTGGCTTCCTTAAAGTCTACCTCTGTCAAAATCCTGCCCCAGCAGGTGTGAGAAAGAATGGATGCCGAACTTGAGTGAATACCCACATCTGTTTTTGGAAAAAAGGAACAGAAGCAGCACAGAAGGAAGTAAGAGAGATAATTGCTGGCTTGAACTACAATACATTTTACTTGTGGGCAGAGGGCCAGCTTACAGCAGGCGGAATATGCAGGCCCATCTTATTGGAATTCAGGGGTGGGCCTCCGTTCTTGTCCGGAGACAGCTGTAAACCAGCAGCCCATAGCATCCCAATCAGGCACCGAGTTTTGTCAAGGAGTGCTGATATGTACAGAAGCAGCTTTGTCTGCTTCAACTGCACCCCTGCCTAGTGAAATGACAGTCAATCTCTGATTCCAGATGACAAGAACTGGATAAAAACTTAAAACAAATGGCGACCTTTCAAAAGATTAATTTGTTTACCAACAAAATGTTCCCTCTTTGTCATCTGAGATGGGGGTGACCTTCACTTTCCCATATCTAGGCTGAATTGGATGCTGACTATAGTCATCTGTTAAGTTAACTCCATCTCAGCAATTATTCCCTTTTTTATTTTTAGTGACAAGAAGGGTTTATTAATTCACTCTGCTTCTTGTTATGGTTTATAAATGCAACAAGCTCATTCTGAATTACTGCAGTGTAACATCAATTTGTTTAAATCTAATTCTGCTACCGTTGCCAAATTATGTTGTGACTGTAATTGTGGCCATATGCATGGGCTTAAAACACAATCATGTTTTGAAATAGCCCTTCTATCCCACCCCCCTCCCTCTCACCCCCACCCCTTACTTCGGGTGCTTCTTCTAATCATTTGACATTAACACAATTGCCTCGCTTTCCATTACTTTATCATTTCAGAAATGAATGTGCTTTCAGTAAGGTTACTATGTACACTCCAAGTGAAACAGTAAAGAATGAAACTATGATTTGTGAAGTGTGGTTGCTACCCAACTAAGTTAGTAAAAAAAAACAACAACTGCATAACATATGACTCATAAAATCTAGAAATCATAATAGTATTAAATTCAACCTCATGAATAAATAAAAGATTCTAAGTTTACATTGCATTATATATTTATTTATTTGGAAAGCGGGACCAAAGAACTAGTATAATTCTACAGCCACTCATAACTTGCCAAGAAGAAAAATGTTTTTACGATTCTTTTCTAGGTCATAACAGTTATAATCAGAGTTATTTGTGCAGCAATTCAAAGCAATGTTTTGTTTGGCTATTTTGTTATGCATTCATAATCGTTCTTTTAAAATTCATGTTAACAGATACATGTTTCAAGCTTTTTAAGAAACCCTTTTTATTTTAAAAATAAATCAAAGTCAAATTTTCTGGAGCTTCTTTAATGTGTTGCATTAGAACGTCTAACTGGAACTGAATGTCAGTAAGTACAAACAGCACTGACGATTTCTTCTTGTCTCCCCATATTTACAAGGCCCTTCTCAAAAACCTGCTAGAGGGATTATTATTGTTATTATTATTAGGTGCATTTAAGATATTGGGAAAGTCATCAGTGAGTTTTATTTTTAATGTTTTGTTGTACATTGACTTTACTAACAGAGTTAATACGATATAACACGCTGAAGGCAGTTTCATGGGGGCGGTGAGTGTATGTGCGCGTATGTCTGTCTGGGGTGTATGTGTTTTCAAAGCTCTAAAATCTTTGCACCAGCCCTTTATTGTCAAGAAGGGTATGCCTCTTCACAAAATAAAGAAAATACCACTTTCTAGGAACTAATAATGTAAATTAGCTATATATTCAAGTTTGCTCTGTCAAAAAAAAATGTCTAAGATTATTTACAGGCTTTTGACAAGCTGTTCAAGTTTCAAAAGTAAGAAAACACATGGCCTTCGGCAGCCGTATAGTAATCTCTTCTAAGTGTTTCGAGTGGCTCTAAGACGTGATTAGCCTTGATGCTCCTTTTCTAATTAACTATACATCACAATGCTAGACACATTGCTTCAGTTTGGGTACGTGCTTTCAAAAAAACATTTTTATAAGTGGTAAATCACAACTGTATTTATTCCCAAGTGCTCTACATGGTTGTTTAAACTAAACACCTGAATATTTCTTTCATAGGGCTTTCTGCACAGTGCTTCTGTTTTACAAATCCAAAATGAAAATACTATACATATTTTCCAATTAATACCATCAGATATACACATATCCACATAAATGAGAGGGTCAACTATTTTAATTGAAATGCTAATAGTCAATTTAAGCAAAATATAGCTAATGTATATACATTTGAAAGTGCTCTGGTGTGGAGTTATATGAAGTCAAGTTTTCTGAAAAATAAGAACATCTTTAATACAATTAACGAGTGTGCATTATCTGTATGTCAGACAAGGCAAAGAGATGCCCACGGCCTCTGTGTTCAACATAAATGGGCACAATATCCAAGGCACTTAGCCTATTTTGGAATTAGAAAAAATATATCATAAATGACAGATTTTACCCCAAATTTTTTATATAATTTTGAATTCCTATTTGTATCTGAATCTCCACTCAGACGCATTAAAGCAAAGCATAATCTAAATCTGGAGTTACGCCTTTTTAAACTTCAACACTCATCAGAAAAAGTTTGCATGAGATGCAGCCGTTGCCTTGGGCTACAAAGCCTCAGCACTCCACTAGCTAAGCCAATATTAATTCTAGATTGAAGGGGGAAAACCAACAACAACAGAAGAGAAATCTGCTTCTGTCTCTACAGCCAGAGAAATAATATTTTTATTTCAAGGGCTTTGGGCTCATGGGAGCAGATAAAAATCCTTTCACATTATTCACAGTGACATTTTAAATAAAGTTTCAGCAGGAATAAAAATATCTAATTTTCTGGTTATTTCTTAGGCTATAAAAGTATTTCTAAGATAAAGTGCTCTTAAACCAAACCTGTTAGAATAATATAAAGCACACATAAAGAAACTAAGACTATGTTACGGGGCTACATGAATGAAGTAGGCGGTTGAAAATGGTTATGCAGGACATTTGGAAGATTAATCTTAGAGGCTGTTACGCTGGTTAGAATGGTTTTTCAGCTTAATTTTAAAATCAATCAGGTTTTTAGTTTTGATTTCATCAAAGTATACATTTAAGAGCTTTTGAGAGAAGCCAAAGGTTAAAAATGTATGTAAAAATGTATAGATGTCACCTCAGTTATTGTTTTCAGTATTGGAAATAATCTCAAATAAAAATATTTCCCAATTAAATGAAGAATTGCTCTTAATTCTCCTCAGAAAAACCCACAATGTAGAAAGAATTTAACCCTTGCTTTAGGACACTTACCAGAAAGGCAATGGCAAAAATAGGCACAGGTTCTGAGATCTCCTAATGCAATCACCATGTGATTATTTTCTCCTTTCATTATTTTGCTGACTTAAAGAATTAATCCTGCTTGTTTCATATTTAGAAAAATTTTCTTAAATTTGTGTATTTTATGAGTATACATCATTGAAGCTGATACTAAAATGTTGTTTTCTTTTGATTTTCCTGGTGGTAAGCCTATTATCAAATAAATAAAACATTAAAAATGTCTCTATTCTCTTTGTTGTTCAATTCTGTTATCCTCGTTAAAATTATGGTACTGGATTATTTAGGAACATCAAGTCAAATAAAAACATCTGAATGAGTTACCAAGGGATCTTTTAAAAATAGGTTTTCATGTTTTAATCATTTCTAATTATAAAGAAAATGAAAGCCATGCCATTAAATTCTAAGAACAAAAGGATCAAAATCTTTACTTAAAATCTACATTATCTTTTACACTACTAATGTATGACTTTTAATTCTTTTAAAAAATTAAGAGCTCATTAAGACAACATATTACTTACACATGGCTTTCTCTGATTAATACATGGCAAACTGATCCCATAGTTCGCATTTACAGCAGCTCTGTGGTGGATGTTTTCAGGATCCTGCATGATTCTCACATTCAGTCCTATCTTTCGCTGAAACAAAGAAACAATGAAACTTTCATCCTGGATGAACAAAAATGCTTACTAACATTTTATGTCCTCAAAGAAGTATAAAGTTCTTTGAAAATGATTATTTTAATGTAATTCTCACTGGAAAAAAAATACACATACGCTTTTATGTCTTTTATTTATGCCGTTAATTGTTCTTGTTATTCACAGAAAAAGAACTTTCTGCAGACTTTCTTCTGTGGCCTATTGTCTGCTCAGACAAATCCACTCTTGGACAACACTCATTTTCTCAAAAATAATGGTAGAAGCCAAACAAGGTGGACAAAGGACTAGAATACCTGGTTTTGATTTATTTTTAGCTTTCCAGGTCAAGGATTTTGCCAATGAAATCTATACTACACACACACACAGATAGAGGGCTCCCTTGGTCTGTTAATGTGGCACTTTCCTCAAGGGACATTTACAGGTAAATCTTAGTTTGGACTTGATAAATTTTCCACAACGTATTTATTTACTCCTTTGCAGAGATTTTGCCATTTATAGGAAAAATGTATGCATTTGTTAGTAAAAAAATAAAAGCAGCTCATTTGAACCACGTGTTCCTCATTTTAAATAATTCAAGTTAGTTACATCTGAGATGCTTAACTATAACCCAGCAGTGTAGGCAGCACAGCGGTGGGGGGAAGGGGAGCAAGAGAGGTGTCCAGAGACTGGGCTTCCAATCTTGCTGTCCCCTGGACTGCCTGCTTATGACTTTGGGTAAGTCACTTCTCCTCTTTGGAAGCCAGTTTGTTTATTTTCAAAATGTGGCAGTTAGACTTGATCTCTTGAGAACTACTCACCTCACCCCGTCCCCCCACGCACACCCCTCTCCCGCTTTGGCATCCTATGATTTGATGCTAAAAGGTTAAGTTGACACATAAGAAATGTGGTATTACCAACAGTTTCTGAAGTCTTGTGACTTTCTTATTGTGATATAATTCAAATACTATAAAATTCACCCTTTTAAAAGTGTGATTCAGTGGTTTTTAGCATATTCACAAAGTTGTACAACCATTACTCCTCTTTTAATTCCAAAACATTTTTATCACTGCAAAAAGAAACCGCAAACCTATTATCAATCACTCCCCCAGCTCCTGGAAACTTCTAATCTGCTTTCTGTCTCTTGGATGTGCCCACTCTGGACATCTTATATGAATTGTATATATGTGGTCTTTGTAAGTTTTAAAAGGAGGCATTGTAAGCAATCAAACACCTGATTTCCTTTCAATTGAGTGTCTCTGTTCTGAGGGTCATCTGATGCAATTGTTAAAATGTTTCTAGGAACTGGACATATCAGTTTATGATCCAGCTATTTCTTTGATCCTAGGCATTCATACACAGGCTGTGGCTAAGGTCAAACTGAAGAGGAAGACCACAAAAATAGCTACAGAATGTAGAACGGATTCAGTTTAGTTATTTCTTAAAACAGGCTCCAAATCTTTCTTCTATTTATTTTTATTATCAGTTTTAAAACCAAATCTCCAAATAGTTGTGCTCAACTGTCCACTTTATTTCACCCAGGCAGGGACACAGGTTGCAAATACGGCCTATCCTCTTCTCCTTGAAGTATGCATGGTGACAAAAATGTATGCCTAGTTCTAGGTGGGCTTCCTTCTGTGGCTAATTCACACTTACAACACTACTCCAGCATGTTTGCATGGAAGCTGAGTGCTTCTTTGATTGAAATTAATACCTGAGCATAATTATTTTTTTTCTTAATTTTAATTCTACATAGGATAGAGAAATTACTAATATGTATTACTGGTTGGATGTAGTTTCTGTATTCGGATGTTTTTTAAATGTGTATTCTGGATATAATTGATAGTAATAGCTTCATCTATCATGTGTAAGCTTTGTTAGAACTTTTTAATTCTGGGTTCATTGGCTAATGGACAATACCAGTTTTCTTAGTTTTATTATGCTCCATCAACTTTCTGTGGCTATAGAACTAGTATAGGAAAGAAATGATCAAATACAGAATTATTGTTAAAACTAGCATTAAAATCTAGTTGTTTTCTTCCCATTTTTACACTTCTGTGGCCCTGACACAGATAGTAAAAAAATCAAATTACAAACAGAAATCCAACAGAAATGACGGGCTATAATATCAATTTTTTATTAGTTGGCTTCTAAAGCCATGGGAAATGTCCTTAGAATTATTAATCTAATGTTTACTATTTTGGCACCAAAGCGTGTGTTAACCAAAATAATAGGTAGCATGTATGATTTAATTTCCTTTTTGAAAACATATAAAGGAGTCTACATATAAATAATATTAACATATCAAATGGTTTACTGAAAATCACTACCAAATACATTCACAATCCAAATTTGTCTTATAATTTTACAAATTTCATCTATAGAGATGTATAAGAAAATACTTATAAGCATAAGCTTTATTATCAGACCTAGTAATAAGATTTTCCAAGAAAAATAATTATAGATGTGAAAAACAAAAACAAAATTGATTCACTAAGCAAGAAAGCATGTTCTGGAAGATGATAATTTTTTACTAAGTAAAATAAATATGAGAAATAATTTTAGAAAAAAATTTTAAATTGGTCAAGAAAAGACAGCAATTTATCTTGAGTCACTAAATAATCCAAACTTTATATTCTCTCCTTTTGATAGTAATTACAAGCCGATATATCAAATGTGACTCTCATTTAGACTTTGGTTTGTAAGAACAAAAGTTATTATCAGAGCCAATTACTGTTTTACCTACATGGCTGCACAGAGGCAGGGAGCTCAATTTTCATCTCATCAGTGATTTTGTGGTATTTATTTTATTACTATGCCCACAAAGCTGTATAAGAAAGAAATAGCTTATGCTATTAAAACTAGGGTCTGAACATAAGAGGCTAAGGTTTCTTTTAGAAGAAGTTCTGAATTAAAAACACTAGGCAGCGTGTAATGCCAGGTCCCCAGACATGGCCAAACCATAAAATGACATACATCTGAGCAGTAGATCCCACACAGAGTAATCAAAATTGAAATGCTTCACAAACAAAGTTGAAACAAGCTATTTACTAAGTTATAGTGTTATCAGCATAACATTATTCTCAACAGTGTTTACTACAAGTAATGCCTTATAAAGTGTATATTGCTTAATATCATTCCTGCTGGTTAAAGACATCTGCTGTTTAACCTCAAAATCAGAAAAAAAAAAAAAAAAAAAAAAAAAGGAATTCAGTTTCCTTTAACACTGATTTGTTCAACCATTATTATATTTAATGGAAGTACAAAAGACGCCAAGTTCTGGTTCAAGCCGTATGTTCTAGATTTGTTTGTAAAACTGAGTAATAATACCTATGTTCACAGAGTTGTTTGTGAGGTTTAAATGACTAATATATGTTAAGTATCTTGCAAATTATAAAGTACTATTCAGAAGCCAACCTGCAAGGGACTTCTATTCATCAAATAATAATAACTGCAATAGATTGAAACACTTCAAATATATAAAAATCCACAGGTTCTTAATAAAAGTTCCCATTTTCTCCCCAAACTTAATAAAATAAATTCATCTTTAACTTGATAAATAAGAGAATTAAGCATTTATTCTGCTTTTCCTGACAATCTATTTTTAAGGTTCATCAAAGAGTTGATAAGGGGAACTTCTTCATAGAAACCAATAAGGCAGAAGGAAAGATAGAATTATAAAGTCACCACTCTGCAATACCTAATGAAATAATATATTTAGGTAAAACATCAATGATTGCTAATACTAGTAGATGAAATGTGGTAGAGAACTACACTGCTCACAAAAATTAGGGAATATTTTATTGCTTCATATTCATTTTGAAATATTCCCTAATTTTTGTGAGCAGTATAAAGCAGTGGTCCCAACCTTTTTTGGGCCACGGACCGGTTTAATGTCAGAAAATATTTTCACGGACCAGCCTGAGGGTGGAACGGATAAATGCACAAAATAAAATTATGCGACTGGCATAAAAACTGTGGTATTTTTAAATATAATTGTCGAACTTATGAGACAAGCATCAAGAGTGAGTCTTAGACAGGTGTAACAGGGGAATCTGGTCATTTTTAAAAAATAAAACATCGTTCAGACTTAAATATAAATAAAATGGAAATAATGTAAGTTATTTATTCTATCTCTGTGGACTGGTACCAAATGGCCCACGGACCGGTAGTGGTCTGTGGCCCGGGGGTTGGGGACCACTGGTATAAACGACAGATCGAGCTGCTAATATTTAGATGTACTGATCTATCTTAACACCATTAAAAGAAAAAAAAAAAGAATATACTATGAAAGGAAGGACACATCACCGCTATGCAGTATTCCTGCCAAAATGATGTTACTTGAATCTGATGAAGCTTCTAGATAAAACAGGTTTATAAGAAATACTAAGTGAGGGACAGCGTTATAGACAAATGAGATACAACAGCATCATGTGGATCCTGTTTATGTCCTGATTCAAACAACAGTACAGAGATAAACAGGAAAAACTTGGAATTATGTAATATCACTGTTGAATTTATTAGGTGTGATAGTATTTTTAAAGTTGTTATCTGAAGTATTTAAGGGTAAAAATAATATAATGTCTGGGTTTTGCTTTAAAAGACTTTACCAAAAAGGGCAGAGGGAAGAGATGAAATGAGAATGGTTAAATTGTGGTAACTGCTAAAGCTGGTGATGGTTACATGGATTTTATTCTACTTTTGTGTCTATTGAAAAATAAATTTTCTTAATAAAAAAGTCATATTTAAAATTAAAGTATGCATTACTTTATTATCATTTCTACTCTAACATTTTGTGCTCTGTGATATCCCCTTGTACCTCCCTGCTAGGGCCGGAAGGACCACAATCACAGCATCACTTAACTCCAAGCTGCTTTTAAATAGTGCAACTGCCTCGGCTGACAAAACCTTAAGCCTTAACTACTTCTTTTTTTTTTTTTAGTTCCAGTTCCAGTTTTATTAACTTAAAACCATAATTGTTTGATAACCAATTTATGGAAATGAGAAAAACATACATTTGCCTTTTTTTAATGTTGCCTTACACAGTTTTAAAATACAAATTTTTGTATGATCATACTCTGGATGGTCAGGATGCATGAGGACATACATGAGCATTTGTACTACTCAGAGTTAATAAAATGCAGTATAAATCACATAAATGTTCGAGCACTCAACATTGAAGCTAGTTAGCCACAACCACTCAAAGTTAAGCAACATGGCAAGTACTTATCTTCAAATGCAAAGAAAAATGCATGAACTGCCTAAGCAATATAGCACCTTAAAAATATTCATATTTATTTCCAACTATTCTGTGGCTATTAACATCCCAGGTTGCTTTTAAAGGTCAAAAACATTGAACTGTCTGGAAATACTGTGAACAGGAACAGTATTACACTGTGACTTTCATTTTCAAAATTTTGGTCAATACGAAGAAAAATAATAAAGTTAAGCAGTCAAAAGAAATAGTAAAAAAAAAAGGATAGTCATTCATATATACAGAAAAAATGAACAGTAAAGATTCACTTTCGGTTGATTCAATCCTATTTACACATTTAAAGTATAAGATCACCTTCATTTGTCAAGAAAGTGACCATATTTAGCCCCAGGAAAGGAACTTTTCGTTAACTTTTGAACATGATCTCATATCTTGTCATAGAAAAAGAACTTTGATAGACTCTATATGTAGTTATTACCCTTATAGTGTAGTAAGGTACTAAAAAGCTGCAAAATTAATACAAAATTAATACTGATAATCTAGGAGGAAAGGTCAGGCTTTCCTGTCCCGTCCTTCCTTTGGGGAGGGGAGGGAGAAAAATGTAGAATTTTCTGGCTTGCGAGAACAATGAGTCATTTAATTTTAAATCTAAAATAAAGATTAACCAAGAAACTTCTTCTCTTACAATAGGAGAGAGAATTTATATACCACTTTGCATTGATTGTAGTTCTTCCCCCTTCCTGGAATCCTGAGAGTAACATACCTCTAGGCAAAGGAGCAAAGATGAACCCTAAAAGATTTGTAAACATCTTTGATTGTGTTACCTTGAAAGTCTTAATGTTTCTGTGTATCCCCTAAACAAATGTTGTAAGCTTGTGCCATGATGTCATGCTCACCCCACCCGTGTGATCAAGAGTACATAAACAGTCCCTGAAATGTATTTGGGGCACATGATTTGGGTTTGCAATTGCCCCATGTCAGCCATATGCGGACAGCATATTTGATAAATCTCCTCCTTTAATAAAACTCTTAAAAATTCATCTGGACTTGGTGTCTCTATGTAAACCCGTGGAATTGAGGTACGGGTACTTTACAACAACAGGAAGAAAATTAAAGTCGCTGCTGCATGTATTAATGCACACATGACTCAAAAGGAATGAACGGCCCTGCCAGGGCTACTTGACATTGCGCACGACTCTCCTGCAGTGGCGGGTTCCCATCTCCTCCAGGGCCTGCTCCAGCCGCTGAACCAGGTGCAGCAGCGTGGCTGGGTCTGTCTGCAGAACCTCGGTGCCCTGACCTCCGTTCCGATTCAGGTGGAGCTTTTTTTTTAGAGTCACTGCCGGTCTTATCTGCTGCCTGAGGCTTCTGCTTGCAAGCTGTACATCCAGTCGCCACTCAAGGCTGTGATAACTGGGAAGGTCTGGGGCCAGTTCACTCAGAATCGCTCTGATCTCCTTCCTGTTATCCAGGTAAAGCTGAAGCAACAATTTGTTCAATTCTTCAGAGAATCCCAGAATAAGAATGGAGTCTTGGAAATCCAGTTCAGAGATCATGAGCTTTGAGCTTTCAGTGAGGAGGTATGTTAACCCTTCCACGCCATGCTGGACAGTGTCACTACTCTCACTGAGTTTTCTGGCCACGCCGTCGTAGACCTTGCGGTTCGCGCCGCGCTGCAGGAACTCCACTGCGATGCGCCCAAACTCCGCGACCACCGCATGGTCCACTTGCGGCAGGAAGGCCAGGTGCTCCTTATGCTCCTCGGACAGTTCCAGCAGCATCCTTGCGGGGAGGCCAATCTCCTCCCAGCCTTAACTACTTCTATCAGATGTGCCCTTCTTATTTTTTGTGTCCTATAAGACTTTAATGGAGAATAAGAGAAAGGCTGGGGACAGAGCTAAAGTTATTCAGCTCCCATGTCGTGCTAAGCACCATAATAGGTGGACGTTGTCATAATTCACCTCGTTTATTTTAGTCCTTAAAATGACAAGAAGGCCTGGCCTGTGGTGGTGCAGTGGATAAAGTGTCAACCTGGAACGCCGAGGTCACTAGTTCAAAGCCCTAGTCAAGGCACATATGGAAGTTGATGCTTCCTGTTCCTCCTCCCCTTCTCTCTCTCTCTCTCTCTCTCTCTCTCTCTCTCTTTCTCCTCTCTCTCTCAAAAATGAATAAATAAAATCTAAAAAAAATTTTTTTTAAAAGACAGGAAGGAATGTGTGATGTTATCACTACTTTACCAAGAAGAGTAACTGGTTAAGTGACTTCTCAAGGTTGCATGACCAGAGAGTAGGGAGTCAGACTTTGATTTCTGTGACTCCAAAACCTCTTTCTATCAGCACACACTGCCACATTATAAAGAACTGTTAGTTGATTCACTCTTGATTCAAACTGCTGTCTATTGGATCTCTTACTCTCTCTCGTTCCCACAGGAACTGCTTCAGGCCATGCCCTCACTGATTATTGTGTAGACCACTGCAGTGGCCCCTAAGATGGGTCTCCTTGCCTCCAATCGATCCTCTGCATGAACTCCAGAATGATCACTAATTGAATACATCTCTCACTTCTTTATAATCCCCCACTAGTTTCCCTTATGGTGGCATGATCTGACCTGTTCCTAATTCCATGTTGCCATAGTGCTCTCAATAAAATGTACTAGGATAATGGCATAGAGAATACCTTAGATATGGTGGTTAAGGACAGCAGTTTTTAAGGAGATGATAATTAGACTTATGTGAAAAACTGACCTAGTTATGCAGAGATCTGGGAATGACTGAAGAGTGAGCAATTAATGATTAATGAAAGAGGATAATTACAGAAATGAAGGTCTTAATAAGAGGCTGACTTTGACATGGAAAGAGACTTCTTCCATTATGATAAGATAAGAGAGAAGGCATAATAGCTAAATGTAGATATAGAAAATTGATAAATTTGATAATGAGTTTAGGACTAAGTTTTTCTGTATGTTATTGAAAACTGGAAGAATACTGCTTAAATAAGATAAAATTTATTCCTCTCATGTAAACAGCCAGACATAGGCCGTTCAGCATTAGTTTGAAAGTCCATGAAATTGTTAGAAATCGGGTTCCTTCCAGCTTAGTATTCTACTATCCTTAATGTATGGACCTCTTCCTCATGGCCTGAGATGGCTGTTAGAGTTCTAGCCACCAGAGCCTTACTTCAGGGAACTAAAAATTTCTGCCACAATCATGTAATCTAAGCTAGCTAAGAAGAAAAGGAGAATAAGGCCAAAGTAATAAATAATAAAATAATGACAGGCCAATGGATTGGAGATTCTTATAGTATTGAAGACTTGTTGGGAGAACGTACTATGTGAACTGGCAGACTAGGGCATGGGGGTCAGAAACTGCAGTGTGTGAAACAGATTTTAGATAGGATGCACTTACTGGTTACAAAAGCTCAGGCATTAAGCATATCACTCCCCCAGCCTTTCCCAGAACGCTTGTTTTTCAAACAGCTAAGATAGCATTCACCATACTGGTTATAGAATGCCTATCTATAGTCTGTGAGCTGCTACAGCACTAATATTTGCATCTCCAGCACATAGTAGCATTAAAATTAAAATATTTGGGGAAATGAAACAGCATACCAGTGATGAAAGACATTTTTAGGTTTTACTATATTTGTGTTGTTCTTACCATATGCCACAATGACACAACAATCAGCTTTATAGAAGTACTGGGCTAAAGGTGGCAGTCTGTCCAATTTTTATAGCACATGGGCTAATTACTAACCACATGACCTGCCTTTGCTGCAACTAATCTCATGAGTTGGTGGGCAGGGAATGATAGCTGTCCTGCATGCCCACAAGTTAGCATCTCCTGGTAAGTCAGCAAGAAAGGTAGGAGAAATTTGGAATGCCACCTTTGAAATGTTCCTGAAGCATGGAATACCATATTAACAAAATTCAGATAATCTTTGCAATTGTAGCAAGTAGCTTAGGTTTCTGGAAAAGGAGCTATGAGTGAAAAATATGTAGCTAACTAAATCTTCTCAGAGAACAATGTTATTAGAAGATATTGTCCTAAGGGCCTATTTTTTAAAAAATAATTTTATTTAGACAATTAATTTTAATGGGGTGACATTGGTCAACTAGAGCACATAGATTTAGAGAAAACATCTCCAGATCATTTTGACATTCGATTATGTTGTATACCCATCACCCAAAGTCAAATCATTTTCCTTCATCCTTCATTTGATTTTCTTTATGTCCCTCCCCTTCCCCCACCCCTCCCTCTCTTTCCTTCCCCTCCCCTGTAACCACTGCACTCTTATCTATGTCTATGAGTCTCAATTTTGTGTCCCACCTATGTATGGAATCATATAGTTCTTAGTTTTTTCTGATTTACTTATTTCACTCATTATAATGTTATCAAGGTCCATCTATGTTGTCATTAATGATCCTATGTCAACATTTCTTATGGCTGAGTAGTATTCCATAGTGTATATGTGCCACATCTTCTTTATCCAGTCTTCTATTGAAGGGCTTTTTGGTTGTTTCCATGTCTTGGCCACTGTGAACAATGCTGCAATAAACATGGGGCTGCATGTGTCTTTACGTACCAGTGTTTTTGAGTTATGGGGGGTATATACCTGGTAGAGGGATTGCTGGGTCATATGATAATTCTATTCTTAATTTTTTGAGAATACTTTCTTCCATAGTGGTTGTACTACTTTACATTCCCACCAACAGTGGATGAGGGTTCCTTTTTCTCCACAGCCTCTCCAACACTTGTTATTACCTGTCTTGTTGATAATAGCTATTCTAACAGGTGTGAGGTGGTATCTCATTGTAGTTTTGATTTGCATTTCTCTAATAGCTAGTGAAGATGAGCATCTTTTCATATATCTATTGGCCATTTGTATTTCTTCTTGAGAGAAGTGTCTGTTCATGTTCTCTTCCTATTTTTTTATTGGATTGTTTGCTTGTTTGTTGTTGAGTTTTGTGAGTTCTTTATATATTTTAGATATTATCCCCTTATCTGAACTGTTGTTCAAAAATATCATCCCCCATTTAGTTGGCTGTCTGTTTGTTTTGTTGTCAGTTTCTTTTGCTGTGCAATAGCTTCTTAGTCTTATGAAGTCCCATTCATTTATCTTTGCCTTTACTTCCCTTGCCTTTGGAGTCAAATTCATAAAATGTTCTCTATGGCCAAGGTCCATGAGTTTAGTACCTATGTTTTCTTCTATGTATTTTATTGTTTCAGATTTTATATTTAGGTCTTTGATCCATTTAGAATTAATTTTTGTACAAGGAGACAAACCATAGTCGAGTTTCATTCTTTTGCACATAACTTTCCAATTTTCCCAGCACCATTTATTGAAGAAGCTTTCTTTTCTCCATTGTGCGTTTTTGGCTCCTTTATCAAAGATGATTTAACTATACATATGTGGTTTTATTTCTGGGTTCTCTATTCCATTCCATTGGTCTGAGTGTCTATTTTTCTGCCAGTACCATGCCATTTTGATTATCATGGCTCTATAATATAATTTGAAGTCAGGTATTGTAATGCCCCCAGCTTCATTCTTTTTTTCCTTAGGATTACTTTGGCTATTCGGGGGTTTTTATGGTTACATATAAACCTGATGGGGTTTTTTTCCATTTCTTTAAAAAATGACATTGAAATATTGATTGGAATTACATTAAATTTGTATATTGCTTTGGGTAATATGGTCAATTTAACTATATTTATTCTTCCTATCCAAGAATAAGGAATATTTTTCCATTTCATTGTGTCTTTTTTTATTCCCTTTAACAATGCTTTGTACTTTTCATTATATAGGTCTTTTACATTCTTTGTTATGTTTATTCCTAGGTATTTTATTTTTTTGTTGCAACCGTAAAAGGGATTATTTTTTTTAGTTCATTTTCTGAAGTTTCATTGTTGGCATATAAGAAAGCAATTGACTTTCTGTGTGTCAATTTTGTATCCTGCAACCTTACTGTATTGGTTTATTGTTTCCAATAGTCTTTCTGTGGAGTCTTTGGGGTTTTCTATACACAGGATCATATCATCTGCAAAAAGTGAAACATTTACTTCTTCTTTCCAGGTAGAAATGCCTTTTATTTCTTTCTCTTGTCTGACTGCTCTGGCTAGAACTTCTAGCACTATATTGAATAGGAGTGGAGAGAGTGGGCAACCTTGTCTTGTTCCTGATTTTAGAGAAAAAGTTTTCAGTTTTTTGCCATTTAATATGATGTTAGCTGATGGTTTGTCAAAAATAGCCTTTATTATATTGAGATATTTTCCTTCTATACCCATTTTGTTAAGTGTTTTAAACATAAAATGATATTGTATTTTATCGAATGCCTTTTCTGCATCTATTGATAGGATCATATGGTTTTTGTTCTTTGTTTTGTTGATATGGTATATTATATTAATTGTTTTATATATGTTGAACCATCCTTGTGATCCTAGGATGAATCCCACTTGATCATGGTGAATTATTTTTTTAATGTGTTGTTGTATTCAGTTTGCTAGTATTTTGTTTAGGATTTTTGCATCTGTATTCATTAGAGATATTGGTCTACAGTTTTCTTTTTTTGTGTTGTCCTTACCAGGTTTTGGTATGAGGGTTATGTTGGCCTCATAAAATGTGTTTGGAAGTATTACATCTTCTTCAGTTTTTTGGAAGACTTTGAGTAGGATTGGAACCAAATCTTCTTTGAATGTTTGATAGAATTCACTAGTACAGCCATCTGGCCCTGGACTTTTATATTTTGGAAGGTTTTTGATAGTTGTTTCTATTTCCTCCCTGCTTATAAGGGTCTGTTTAGGCTTTTCTACTTCTTCATGATTCAGTGTAGAAAGATTATATTGTTCTAGGAATTTACCCATTTCTTCTAGATTGTTAAATTTGGTGGCATATAGTTTTTCATAGTATTCTGCAATAATCCTTTATATATCTATGACATCTGTGGTGATTTCTCCTCTTTCATTTTGGATTTTGTTTATATGAATCCTTTCTCTTTTTTCCTTAGTGAGTCTTGCCATGAGTTTGTCAATCTAAGGGCCTGTTTTTGATGCCTATTTTTTAATAGAAATAACCCCAAATAATCATCTGTTTCATTAGCTATAGCTTAGTACACTTTAAAGAATAATCTGCTTTAAAGTGTATGTATAAACCAATTGAATGGGAACCAATTATAGTAAAACAGTATTACATATGATAGAGTATCATAATGCATTATCCATAATTCTAATGAGGCTTCATAACTGCCACAATAATGTCACTCAACAAATCAGAGAGAAAAAAGTCACCTTTAGCAGGAGCATTGCATTAAGGAGATTTGTTGGGAAAGTTTAGAGGGAGAGATCTGAAGATAAACTGGGTGCGTCTTATACAGTGGCTGTCGATTTTTTACTTGCATTCCCACTTTTTTGCGCTCATTTTGGCACTTGTTGTAGATTTCTTTACTTGCAATTCCTGCTTTTTCACACCTGTTGTCTTTGAGCTCATTGTTTCGTACTTGTTATCGGTATATTACAGTAGGTTAGGTTTTGCCACATTCTGCCCAGAAATGGCTCAGAAAAGATTTTCGTACAGTGCTGAATTCAAGTTAAAAGTGATTCAGTTTGCAAAAATAAATGTAAATTGTGCTGCACAATGTAAGTTTGGTCCTCATCCAACTGAGAAATCAATCTGAGACTGGCTACAGGAAGAAGAAACCTTACTGAAAACACCATAGCAGAAGAAGGCCATGAGAGGCAAGTCAGCAAAAGGCCTGATTTAGAGAGGGAATTGAATATATGGATTGGAGAGCAAAGGGTAAGTGGAATCCCTGTGTCCACAAAGATGGTTCAGCATGAGGCAAGAAGAATTGCTGATGAAAAAGAAGTTACTGATTTCAAAGGAGGACACAATTGGTGCTTCAGATTTATGAAACAGAATGGACTGAGCATGCGTACATGCACCAGACTTGCCCAAAAGATGCCTGAAATCTATGAGCAGAAGCTTGGATTTCATTGTTTTGTCATTCAATATCAGAAGACACATCAGTTTGAGTTGGGACAGAGTGCAAATATGGATGAAGTCCCCCTTCAATTTGATGTCCCAAGTAATAGAACTGTTGATAAGAAGGGGGTGAAAACTGTAACTATGAAGACAAGTGGACATGAAAAGAGCCATTATACAATTGTTCTAGCTTATTGTTCCAATGGAACCAAGTTGCCTGCTATGCTGATTTTCAAATGCAAAACAATGCCAAAAGAAGGCATTCCTCAAGGAGTGATTGTACACACTCATGACAAGGGTTGGATGGATCAGGATGGGATGAAGATCTAGTTTGAGAAAGTTTGAAGGAAACCAGGTGGACTCTTATGCAAACCTGCCTGTTGGTGCTTGATCAGTCAGGGCACACATAACAAAAAACACAAAGAAGGTTGCTGCAGAGCAAAAAACAAAACTTTCCATCATACCTGGAGACTTGACATCCTAGCTCCAACTACTTGATATCAGCATTAACAAACCCTTCAAAGCTGCCATGAGAGATGAATGGAACCAATGGATGAAGTCTTCTGGGGACAATTTGACACCAGCAGGAAGAGTGAAGAAACCAACTATAGGAGACGTTTGTACCTGGATGGAAAGATTCTAAGATAGTATCAAGATTGAGATCATTGTTAAGTCATTTAAGAAATGTGGCATTTCAAATGCCATAGATGGAACTGAAGATGAGGCAATATATGAAGACAGTGATTTGTCATTGGACACAGATGAGGACAAGCTAATGAATGGGAGCTTTGACAGTGATGAAGAGTTGTATAAATTTTATGATGAATAAAACTTGAGTTCAATAACTTTATGTAATACATTTTTTTCAAATTTCAGGTCTCAAAATTAAGGTGCATCTTATACATGGGAGTGTTTTATACATGGGGAAATAAGGTAACCTACTGTAATATACCAGTAACAAATGTGAAACAATGAGCGCAAAGACAACAAGCATGAAAAAGTAGGAAATGCAAGTAAAAAATCTACAACCAGTGTTTAAGACACACTCAGTTTTTAGACCCCAAATTTTTCATAAAAGGGTGCATCTTATACATAGGGACATATGGTATATGAAAAAGAAATGGTTATTCATATACTATTCTTGGTTTGTTTGAATATTTTCATAATAAAAGCTTTTTAAAAATCCATAAAAAAGAAAAAAATATGAAGCTTACATTCTAATGAGAAGACAGACTCATTGCAGGCCTTCCCTGCTCCCCACTCTATTCTGTAAAATCCAACTGCAGGCTCATCAGTAAAATTTTCCACCCTAAGGCTAAGTGACATATATTATGATTTTCACAGTGGAAATCTATGGAGCAGCCTTTACTTGCCCTTTTGTCTTCTTTGATCTCTTGACATATGGTTCCTCATGTCAAAAATCCTCAAAATTTTGTTTCGATCAAATTTTGAGAATCACTTTCTCAATTACATTCTAATTCACAAAATTCAAGGTGTTGTACATACTGCATCATATTAAATCACATATTTTATGTTTGCTTGATTGATAAAATACCATTTTATGAAATTAATATAAAGAATAACTCTCAAGCAGTGAGATGGCTTTATTTTCCCTGCTCCATAAGCATACTAACTATATCATTCTTCTAAGTTGGTCATTTGATCTAAACAGTTTAGAAATTTTTATTTTCAAATTGCCTTCAGACTTAACTTGCCAGACATAACAAGGACCCAAATACTCTCTTAGCCTATAAGCTTTTTCTCCTCTCTTTTTTCTTCCTCTTTATCTTTGGTTGTTTTTATTTTAACCACTTTCCTTGACTAATTATGAATATGTAAGGCCAGTAGTCACAGCCATTGCTGCCATGCATATGCAGGTTCAGGTTCTCATTGAATTTGGACAGATGGTAAAGAAACAGCAGAGCCAAAAACTGGTGGGCCATAGCTTTATTCTAGCCTCGCAACCAGCTGGCGAGTAAACACAAACACACACAGGACTCCAAAACCCACTCACACATTCTTCAGTTCCACAACCAGGAGAATCTTTCCCAGTTTTTCCTAGAATAAAGCCCCCCCCCCACCAGCCTCAGTCATCTCTGGTTCCCCATCTGCCAACATGGCTTCTTACTCTCTGCACAAACTGGCTTCTCCTTCAGCTCCCTGCCATCTTGGCTGCTTCTTCTCCTCAGCACACTTTTGCCTTTCTTCTTAAAACTTTTTGGCACAAAACCTTGCCTCCAGTAAACATTAGCATAACAAAGCCTCTTCCCAAGCAGGAAGGTAATTAGCAGTTTCACAGATCACATATCTGAGCAGCAGCCATTTTTAACAATAAAAGCAAAATCAAATAACACAAATTTTATAAACTTATTTTCCCAACAGAGTACATGTGCCCAAGGTATTCTGAAGAGGATGTGGGCTACTGTTGAGAGGGAACTAAAATATACTATATTAAAAAAAACCCTAAATATTGTGGCTTTTTGAAATATAAAAATAATTAATAAATAATTCTTAATTTTGATGCTTAATTACAATTGAGCAACTCCTAATTGTTTATTATTTAAGTTTTTTTTTTTGTGTAAAATAGAATTCTAAAAACAGTTATCACTTTGGAGAAAGAGAGCTTAAAGAAGCAACTGCGGGACCTGAAGATGGCAGCGGAGAAGGCAGATGCACAGACTCCCAACTCACACCACCGAACTGGATTAAAAACTAATTTATGAACAATCAACATGAAAAACCAAATCTGGACTACAAGAACAGCTCTCAAAAACCAAGGAGCAAAGAAGAAGCCACAACAAACCTGGTAGAGAGCGCCTGAATCTCCCCTGCTTATAGGAACAGGGGCGGGGGGTGAGACTGGGCTCTCACTCCAAGGAAAAGAGCAGCGAATACTGCTCACAGCCACTTGCCTGGTGACCAGGGAACAAGGTGTGTTGAAAGGGCCCACTTGTCTTCCAAAAAGAAAGGAGAGAGAGAGAGACAGATGGTGAGGGGGAGAGGAATGCAGGTGATGACCTGAAGCTGACTCATTCAGTGCTGGAGGTGGCCATAACTGGGGGAGGGGCTGATCCTTCCACAAAGCAAAATACAAAAGTACTTCCAGGTCACAGAGATACAGACATCTCTCCAGCTCCAATCAGCACAACAAGACACAGCTGAAAACAAGTGGGAAGGAGGGGCAGTAACTCAGATCTCATGGAGATCTGAGATACACCTCCCCCTACTGAAGCTGAGAAAGCAACCCACCCCCAGAGAGATCAACTGGCAGAAGAGGACTTCAAAGCCTCAGGTCACACCCACTGCATTCCTGGATACAGTTTCAAATAAGCCCCCTGATGAGATCAGCAAACAAGACAATCACCTGTTAAGAAAACAAACAAACCAAGACTTCAAAGCGGCCCAAATCCGAAAGTGGATTACAAATAATAGCTGATGCCAACCCAAGAAATAACACAATTGAAAACTGGAGACAGACAACACCAAGCCTAGACTCAACCAGCTCTACAAACAAAACATCCAAATACACAGATACAATGAGAAGACAGAGAAGTGCAATCCAAATGAAACCACAAGAGAAACCTCCAGAAAATGATCTGAGTGATATGGAAATAACCAAACTTCCAGGTGCGGAGTTCAAAATAATGGTTGTAAGGATGTTTAGGGATCTTAGAAGAACAATGGATGGTCATTACGAACACCTAAATAAAGAAATAGCAAGTATAAAAAAGGATATTGAAATATTAAAAAAGAATCAGTCAGAAATGACAAATACAATATCAGAAATGAAGACCACAATGGAAGGAATTAAAAACAGGATTGGATAGAGCTGAGGATCGAATCAGCGAGTTGGAGAACAACTGGAATGAAGGCATGAAAGCAGAGAAGAAAAAAGAAAAGAGACTCAAAAAATCTGAGGAAACTCTTAGAGAGCTCTGTGACAACATGAAGAGACATAAGATCTGCATTATAGGGGTTCCTGAAGAAGAAAAGAAAGAACAAGGATAGAGACTTTGTTTACTCATATCATAGCTGAAAACTTCCCTAAATTAATGCAGGAGAAACTCTAACAAGTTCAAGAAACACAGAGAACTCCATTAAAAAGAAGCCCAAAGAAACCTACACCAAGACACATCATAATTAAAATACCAAAGCTAAGTGATAAAGAGAAAATATTAAAAGCTGCTAGAGAAAAAAAGACTATCACCTACAAAGGAGCCAACATAAGGATGACATCAGACTTCTCAACAGAAACACTTGAGGCCAGAAGAGAATGGCAAGAAATATTCAAAGTAATGCAGAACAAGAACCTACAACCAAGACTACTTTATCCAGCAAGGCTATCATGTAAAGTTGAAGGAGAAATAAGAAGTTTCCCAGACAAAAAAAAAAAACCTCAAGGAATTCATTACAACCAAACCAATGCTGCAGGAAATGTTAAGGGGCATGGTGTAAACAGATCAGAGTGGGAAAAGAATATAGCAAAAGAGGAATACAACTTTAAAGAATAAAATGGCAATAAACAACTACATATCAATAATAACCTTAAATGTAAATGGATTAAATTATCCAATCAAAAGACATAGGGTAGCTGCATGGATAAGAAAACAGGACCTGTACATATGCTGTCTACAAGAGACACACCTTAAAACAAAAAATGTACATAGGCTGAAGGTAAAAGGATGGAAAAAAATATTTCACACAAATGGAAATGAAAAAAAAGCTGGGGCAGCAATACTTATATCAGACAAAATGGACTTTAAAACAAAGGATATAGTAAGAGATAAAGGCCACTACATAATGATAAAGGGAGCAATCCAACAGGAAGATGTAACTATTATAAATAGCAACACACCTAATATAGGAGCATCTAAATACATAAAGCAGACTTTGATGGATATAAAGAGCGATATCAACAGCAATACTATAATAGTAGGGGATTTTAATAACCCACTAACATCACTAGATAGATCCTCAAGAAAGAAAATTAACAAAGAAACAGCAGACTTAAAGGACACACTAGATCAACTCGATTTAATAGATATCTTCAGAACCTTTCACACTAAAGCAGCAGAATATACATTCTTTTCAAGTGCTCATAGTACATTCTCTAGGATAGACCACATGTTAGGGCACAAAAGTGGTCTCAACAAATTTAAGAAGATTGAAATCGTATCAAGCACTTTCTCTGATCACAATGGCATAAAACTAGAAATCAACCACAACAAAAAAGCTCAAAAATTCTCAAACACATGGAAACTAAGTAGCAGGTTGTTAAATAACAAATGGATTAAGAATGAGATCAAAGAAGAAATAAAAAAATTTCTAGAAACGAATGATAATGAGCATACAACAACTCAAAATTTTGGGGACACAGGGAAAGCAGTACTGAGAGGGAAGTTCATAGCACTACAGGCACACTTTAAGAAGCTAGAAAAAGCTCAAATAAACAACTTAACCCTGCATCTAAAAGAACTAGAAAAAGAACAGCAAATAAAGCCCAAATGTAGTGGAAGGAAGGAAATAATAAAGATCAGAGCAGAAATAAATGACATAGAGACTAAAGAAACAATACAGAGGATCAATAAAACTAGGAGCTGGCTCTTTGAAACGGTAAACAAGATTGATGAACCTTTAACTAGACTCATCAAGAAAAAGAGAGAGAGGACTCAAATAAATAAAATTAGAAATGAGAGGGAAGAAATAACAACTGACACAACAGAAATACAAAATATTGTAAGAAAATATTATGAAGAACTGTATGCCAAAACACTAGACAACCTAGATGAAATGGACAAATTCGTTGAAACATACAATCTTCCAAAAATCAATCTGGAAGAATCAGAAAACCTAAACAGACCGATTACACCAAATGAGATCAAACAGTTATAAAAAACTCCCAACAAAGAAAAGTCCTGGGTCAGATGGCTTCACAAGTGAATTTTACCAAATATTCAAAGAAGAACTAACTCCTATCCTTCTCAAGCTATTTCAAAAAATTCAAGAGGGGCCCTGGCCGGTTGGCTCAGCGGTAGAGCATCGGCCTGGCGTGTTGGGGACCCGGGTTCGACTCCCAGCCAGGGCACATAGGAGAAGCGCCCATTTGCTTCTCCACCCTCCCTTCCTCTCTGTCTCTCTCTTCCCCTCCCGCAGCCAAGGCTCCATTAGAGCAAAGATGGCCCGGGCGCTGGGGATGACTTCTTGGCCTCTGCCCCAGGTGCTAGAGTGGCTCTGGTCACAGCAGCGTGACACCCCAGAGGGGCAGAACATCGCCCCCTGGTGGGCAGAGCGTCGCCCCTGGTGGGCGTGCCGGGTGGATCCTGGTCGGGCGCATGCGGGAGTCTGTCTGACTGTCTCTTCCCATTTCCAGCTTCAGAGAAATAAAAAAAAAAAAAATTCAAGAGGAAGGAAGACTTCCAAGCTCCTTTTATGAGGCAAGCATAATTCTGATTCCAAAACCAGGCAAAGACAACACAAGAAAGAAAATTATAGGCCAATATCCCTGATGAATATAGATGCTAAAATCCTCAACAAAATATTAGCAAACTGAATCCAACAATATATGGAAAAATCATACACCATGATCAAGTGAGATTTATTCTGGGGAGGCAAGGCTGGTACAATATTCGCAAATCAATCAATGTTATTCATCACATAAACAAAAGGAAGGAGAAAAACCACATGATAATTTCAATAGATGCAGAAAAAGCATTTGATAAAATCCAGCACCGTTCATGATCAAAACTCTCAACAAAGTGGGAATACAGGGAACATACCTCAACATGATAAAAGCCATCTATGACAAACACACAGCCAACATCATACTCATTGGGCAAAAATTTAAAAAATCTCCTTAAGATCAGGAACAAGGCAGAGGTGCCCCCTTTCACCACTCTTATTCAACATAGTCCTGGAAGTCCTAGCCACAGCAATCAGACAAGAAGAAGAAATAAAAGGCATTCAAGTTGGAAAATAAGAAGTAAAGCTATCATTATTTGCAGATGATATGATATTGTATATAGAAAACCCTAAAGTCTCAGTCAAAAACAACTGGACCTAATAAATGAATTCAGCAAAGTGGCAGGATATAAAATTAATACTCAGAAATCAAAGGCATTTTTATGTGCGAACAATGAATAGTCAGAAAGAGAAATTAAGGAAACAATCCCCTTCACTAATGCAACCAAAAAAATAAAGTACCTAGGAGTAAATTTAACCAAGGAGACTAAAGACTTGTACTCGGAAAATTATAAAACATTGATAAAAGAAATCAAGGAAAATACAAAAAAGTGGAAGCATATACCGTGCTCATGGTTAGGAAGAATAAACATCATTAAAATGTCTATATTACCTGAAGCAATTTATAAATTCAATGCAATACCGATTAAAATACCAATGACATACTTTAAAGATATAGATCACATATTCCAAAAATTTATATGGAACCAAAAGAGAACACGAATAGCCTCAGCAATCTTAAAAAAGAAGAATAAAGCGGGAGGTATCACACTTCCTAATATCAAGCTATACTACAAGGCCATTGTACTCAAAACAGCCTGGTACTGGCATAAGAACAGGCACATAGATCAATGGAACAGAACGGAGAACCCAGAAATAAACCCACAGCTCTATGGACAACTGATATTTGACAAAGGACATAAGGGCATACAATGTAGTAAAGACAGCCTCTTCCACAAATGGTGTTGGGAAAATTGGACAGCAATCTGCAAAAAAATGAAACTAGACCACCAACTTACACCATTCACAAAAATAAACTCAAAATGTATAAAAGACTTAAATGTAAGGTGTGAAACCATAAGCATCTTAGAAGAAAACATAGGCAGTAAGCTCTCCGACATCTCTCACAGCGATATATTTGCTGATTTATCTCCACGGGCAAGGGAAATAAAAGACAGGATAAACAAATGGGACTATATCAAACTAAAAAGCTTTTGCACAGCCAAAGACAATAAGAACAGAATAAAAAGACAAACTACACAATGGGAGAACATATTTGACAGTACATCTGGTAAGGGGTTAATAACCAAAATTTATAAAGAACTTGTAAATGTCAACACCAGAAAGACAAACAGTCCAATCAAAAAATGGGCAAAAGAAATGAATAGACACTTCTCCAAAGAGGACATACAGATGGCCAATAGGCATATGAAAAAATGCTCAACATCACTAATCATTAGAGAAATGCAAATTAAAACCACAATGAGGCCCTGGCCGGTTGGCTCAGTGGTAGAGCATCGGCCTGGCGTGTGGGAGTCCCGGGTTCGATTCCCGCCAAGGCACACAGGAGAAGCACCCATCTGCTTCTCCACCCCTCCCCCTCTCCTTCCTCTCTGTCTCTCTCTTCCCCTCCCGCAGCCAAGGCTCCACTGGAGCAAAAATTGGCCTGGATGCTGGGGACGGCTCTGTGGCCTCTGCCTCAGGCACTAGAATGGCTCTGGTTGCAACAGAGCAACGCCCCAGATGGGCAGAGCATCGCCCCCTGGTGGGCATGCCAGGTGGATCCTGGTCGGGCGCATGCGGGAGCCTGTCTGACTGCCTCCCCATTTCTAACTTCAGAAAAATACAAAAAAAACAAAAGAAAAAACCCCAAAACAACAACAACAACAAAAAAAAAACCACAATGAGATAATCATCTCACACTGGTCAGAATGGCGCTCATCAACAAAACAACACAGAATAAGTGCTGGCGAGGATGTGGAGAAAAGGGAACCCTCCTACACTGCTGGTGGGAATGCAGACTGGTGCAGCCTCTGTGGAAAACAGTATGGAGATTCCTCAAAAAATTGAAAATCGAACTGCCTTTTGACCCAGCCATCCCACTTTTAGGAATATACCCCAAGAACACCATAGAACGGTTCCAGAAGGAGAAATGCACCCTCATGTTTATAGCAGTATTGTTCACAATAGCGAAGATCTGGAAACAGCCCAAGTGTCCGTCAGAGGACGAGTGGATTAAAAAGCTTTGGTACATATATACTATGGAATGCTACTCAGCCATAAGAAATGATGACATCGGATCATTTACAATAACATGGATGGACCTTGATAACATTATACAGAGTGAAATAAGTAAATCAGAAAAAACTAAGAACTATATGAACCCATACATAGATGGGACATAAAAATGAGACTCAGAGACATGGACAAGAATGGGGTAACAGGGGTTGGGGTGTAGGGGGGGATGGGGCATGAAAGGAGAGGGAGGGGGTAGGGTTAGGGGAGGGGCACAAAGAAAACCAGATAGAAGGTGACAGAAGACAATTTGACTTTGGGTGAGGGGTATGCAGCATAATCAAAGGTCAAAATAATCTGGAGATGTTTTCTCAGAACATATGTACCCTGATTTATCAATGTCACTGCATTAAAATTAATAAAAATAAGATTAAACAAAAAAGAAGCAACTGCGGTTTACCTAGTTTAAAAGGTTGGCTGTGGGTAATTAAAGGGATAATATCCCTGTTGGATTTCACAACTACTTACTAATACAAGCTTTTGAGTTGGTGTGGTAGGCTTGCTGGAACCACTTAGAAAACAGCACTGTTTGTCATTGACTTTACAATGCAAAATTAGGGCTAGCTTTTGTGTCAGCCATTATGAATTTTTAAGTAGATGTCACTGATATCAGAAATAAAACAACAATAGGGATTCAGGCCTTGGAGGTAAAATCAGGATGGGAAACAGTCCTTGCCACTTTACAAATGAAGCTTGCCCATAATAACAGCATTTCAAAGAACCAGGAGTTACATTCAACACATAAGATTCCTTATTTTTATAATCATTTGCCAGGATTCAAAATGCTTTGGAGAAAGTAAATTTCTGGCCATAGTTCCCCCCACCCCAGAATAATAAAGCAATTATACATTTGAAAACAGCCCTAAATTCAGATATTTAATTTTATTGTCTTTATAAACCAGAGATCTCAAATATTCCAAGTGTGGCCCTCCTGATATTCTTGGCAAAATAATAAAAATTTAACTGAAGCAGATACTTAATAGTAAGGAAGATGAGAAGTTTAAGCTTTCTTTATCACTTCTCTTTCCTTTTTGTCAAGGCCTTGATTATTATCTGATATTTTCTTACTGCTGGGCTGTCTCCCTCAACTAGCATATAAACTCTTGTGATGATGAAAGCAGGGAGCTGGTCCGAGTTGCTCCTCCCCATGTGCCTCTAGCAGTCCTTGGCACAGGGTAGCTGAACAAACCCATTGTAATAAATACAATGACAAAGGTGGGAGCGGGCTGCTTTGGGAGCACAGAGAAGCCTGGACTAATATTTTACGGGGGGATAAATATACCCTTAGAAGTCACTGTGGTGGTTTTCATTTATTTATTCAACAAACATTTATTGAGAGTCCCCTGAAATTATAGAGCAATGATCAAGCTGACATGGATCCTGTCTTCCTTATAATCTAGTGGTAGTGGAAAGACAGACGTTAAAAAAAAAAAAAAAAAAGGAACCATACAGTTCAATATCTAATTACAAATTGTGGCAGGTGTGATGAAGGAAAAGTATAGGCTAATATCAACAGTTGTAAAAGGGTAGCATGTGTTGGCTGTACAACTCTGAATCTACTCAAAGCCACTGAATCAAACACTTTTTAAAAGGGTGAATTTTATGGTATATAAATTATATCTCAATAAAGCTATTTTTTTTTTTTTGTATTTTTCTGAAGCTGGAAACGGGGAGAGACAGTCAGACAGACTCCCGCGTGCGCCCGACTGGGATCCACCCAGCACGCCCACCAGGGGCGATGCTCTGCCCACCAGGGGGCGATGCTCTGCCCCTCCGGGGCGTCGCTCTGTCGCGACCAGAGCCACTCTAGCGCCTGGGGCAGGGGCCAAGGAGCCATCCCCAGCGCCCAGGCCATCTTTGCTCCAATAGAGCCTTGGCTGCGAGAGGGGAAGAGAGAGACAGAGAGGAAGGAGGGGGAGGTGGAGAAGCAAATGGGCGCTTCTCCTATGTGCCCTGGCTGGGAATCGAACCCCGGTCCCCCGCACGCCAGGCCGACGCTCTACCGCTGAGCCAACTGGCTAGGGCCTCAATAAAGCTATTTTAAAAAGGGCACCTCAGTGGGTAAGAGCACAGCTCTGGGTCTATATGTTCCTGTGTACACAGGGCTGGCTCTGACAGGTATGAGCTGTGTTGTCTTGGCCAATGTCTTTAACATTCTGTACCTTGATTTCTTCAATAAAATAAAGATGATAATAATAACACCCCTTCTAGGGTTGTTCTGAAGGTTAAACAAGTTAGTATTCCCAAAGCACTGACAACAGGACCTGGTACTCAAAAGAGGTGAACTATTACTACTTTTGAGGAGCCATGGAAGGAACAGGAGTCAAACTGAAAGAGCACTCCAAGGAAAAAAAATCAAAAACCTCTTGAACTCTATTCCTTGCCACCTGGAAATGTTCTTTCTAAGGTTCTGTTTCAAAATTTGAAGACATTCTGTTTTGATTTATTTTGCTTTCTGAGGAAAGCTCTTGTCAGAGAATTTGACCACGCCACAAACATACCTGAACAAACAATGACATATTTTCTCATTTAGATACAAAGAGTAAATTTCCTACCTTTACTCTTAAATGTTTTTCTAACAGCTTTATTGAGATATAATTCATATACCTTCAATTCTCCCTTTTGAACAGTATGAGTCAATGGTGTTTTACATACTCACCGAGTTGTGCAGCCATTGCCTCTATCTAGTTCCAGAACATTTTTATCATCCTCAAACAAACTTGATACTCATTGGAGTCATTCCCTATTGTCCCTTCCTCTCAGCCTCTAGCAACCACTGATTTACACTTTGTTTCTATGGGTTTCTTTATTCCTACCTTTATTCTTGGAAAGGCATGTGGAAATGTACTGAGCTGCCTTTGGGGTTGCCAAAGTTGACCCTCAGATTCCAAAGGGAAAATAAATGATTTCTGATCAATTACAGATGGAAGCAACCTAAGGGAAAAAATTTTAAAATCAAATTTTCAATCTTAAAAGTTTCATAAATTATAATTTAAAAACAATGCATCCTAGTTAAATTAGACTTTATAGGAAATAGTCTGTTGATAATTACAATAAATTAGACCAGGGGTCCCCAAACTACGGCCCGCAGGCCGCATGCGGCCCCCTGAGGCCATTTATTCTACCCCCACCGCACTTCCAGAAGGAGCACTTCTTTCATTGGTGGTCAGTGAGAGGAGCATAGTTCCCATTGAAAAACTCGTCAGTTTGTTGATTTAAATTTACTTGTTCTTTATTTTAAATATTGTATTTGTTCCTGTTTTGTTTTTTTTACTTTAAAATAAGATATGTGCAGTGTGCATAGGAATTTGTTCATAGTTTTTTTTATAGTCCGGCCCTCCAACAGTCTGAGGGACAGTGAACTGGCCCCCTGTGTAAAAAGTTTGGGGACCCCTGAATTAGACCAATCTTTAGCATTTTTACCACTATAAAATAGCAGTTGTTTATTGGGCATATGAACTTCTGATAAAGACCATTATAGCATGAATAGATAGTTCTATCTCTGGCTGAATTTGTATGACACAAAATTGACAGAATTGCTGCACTATAAAATAGTTCTTGGTGAAAAAAAATATAGTACGTGCCCTGGTCAGGCAGCTCAGTTGGTTAAGAGTGTCATCCAGATACACCAAGTTTTGTGGGTTTGATCCCTGATCAGGGCACATACAAGAATCAACCAATGAATACATGGATAAGTGGTACAACAAATCAATATTTTTCTCTCCCTTTTCTTCCCCCTCTCTCCCTTCCTCTTTCTATAAAATCAATCAATAAAATAAATTTAAAAATATAATATGTTGTACTTTGTTTAATAAAATCAAGTCACAGGGTAGCACTGTTAAATATATTTAAAATGCTGGTCCCCCAAAGCAGTTTATACATTCTTTATACCTCTACTATTATATATAATTGCAAAGATGTAATGATCAAAGGTGGTTAAAGATTCTCCTTATTAAGCAGTAGGCAGTTCCATGGAAGAGCAATGTAAAACAATATAAAGTTATAAGAATGAGTATTATTTATCCCTTAAAGAGTTTAATTTGAAAGCAGTTCTTTAAAATGGTTAACATAGTTAAGATCAATAGAACTCGACCACCAATGACTCAATCTTTTGATTCTACTGTGATATCTACTTTTGTAAAATCAGCATTAGAAGGCATTTTATAGACTTCTGGTTTCACCCCAATATATAAAGAGCTTGGATGTTGTCACTCCCAACCTTACAATAAGAAACAAAAGTGAACAAACCTAAAAACAACTCTTCTTGGATCCATCAGAGAATTTAGATCACAAGGAGAACTGCTGCCCTGAACACTGGAGAGAGAGGCGGGTTAAAACCAACAGTCGAAGCTTGCCGCTGCAGCCTGTACTGGCAAGAGCACTTAAATTCCAATTGATGACTCAGGCTTTGTGAATTAGCTTGAGTTAAAAACTGCAGGGGGTCAAGTCTTGGGGTGGGGGGGGGACACACTTTCATGAGTTTTACCTCCAGGAGCCCCACCATGTTCTCATGGTGAAAATCAGAAAAATCTCCGCCTGTTACCAGCAGGAAGAAGGGAAAAGAAATCATTTCAGAATATTTCCAGAGAGTTCTGTTTTTTGTTCTGTTCTCTGTAATGAAGTCAAGAAAGGCAGTTAGCTAATCCAGCCCCCTCTGGTCTTCCTGTCTCACCTAAAGGGTAAAATGCTGAGAAAACTTGTGAGGGTATAATCCAGGAACATAGACCCATGAAAAGACAGAGGCCTAATCATAGTATTATCAAGTGCTTCCTCCAACACACACCGTATCTATACAGCCTCTGTATTATAGAGGACTACAGATGAAAAACTACAAGGCTCAGATTCTATTTAGAAAGGAATCTCTAGGGAAATCCAAAGGCAACAGGAAAGACAAAACAGACAGTGGAGGAGATGGAAGACTCAGACACCTACAGTTTACAGCAGACAGGAAACACAGCATAACTGACCAGACGAAGGCCTACTTACCTCAGTTCCTATTACCAATACACCAACAAAAAATGACCAGGCATGCTAAAAGGCAAGAAAAAAGAAAAGTCTGAAGAGAAAAGGCAAGCCTCAGATTCAGATTCAGATATAACAGATTTTGCAATGATCAGAACAGGAAATTTAAAATAACAAGATTAACCCTGACCAGGCGGATGCCACTAGGGTCTCAGCCCATCTGTTTGCAGATGCATAAATAAACTTCATATAAAATTTTTAAAAAATTAGCCTGACCAGGAGGTGGCACAGCAGATAGAACATTGGCCTGGGTTGCAGAGGACCCAGGTACAAAACCCCAAGGTCACCAGCTTGAGGGTGGGGTTGCTGGTTTGAGCGTGGGATCATAGACATGACCCCATAGTTGCTGGCTTGAGCCCAAAGGTTACTGGCTTGAGGAAGGGGTCACTGGCTTGGCCATAACCCCCTAGTGAAGGCACATATGAAAAAGTAATCAATGAACAACTAAGGTGCCACAACTATGAGTTGATGCTTCTCATCTCTCTCCCTTCCTGCCTGTCTGTCCCTATCTGTCTCTGTCTCTGTCTCTGACTCTTGCCAAAAAACTCAAATAAAATAAAATAAGGTTAATATGCTATGGGCTCCAAAGGAAAAAGGGAACAACATGCAAGAACAGGTGGGTAATATAAGCAGAGAGAATGAAAACTCTAAGAAAGAATCAAAAGGAAATTCTAGAAATCAAAAGCACTCTAAGAAATAGACTGCTTTTGACAAACTTATCAATAGAGTGGACACAATCAAAGAAAGAATCAATAGCTTGAAGAAATGTTCATATAAACTCCAAAACTGACCTGCAATGAGAAAAGAAGACTGAGCAAACAGAATAGAATATCCGGGAACTGTGGGACAATTATAAATGATATCACATACAGATAGTGAGAAATACCAGAAAAAGAAGAAAGGATCAGAAGAAATATTTGAGTAATAATGGCTGAAAATTTTTCAAAATTAATGATAGACCCTAAACCACAGATCCAGGAAACTCAGAAAAGACCAGGATAAATGCCAAAACAAACAAACAAACAAACACTAAACTTAGACATATTCAAACTATGCAATCAAAGACAAAGAGAAAATCTTGAAAGAGGACAGAAAAAAACAACTTAACTATGGAAGAGCAAGGATAAGAATCATATTGAACTTCGTTTCATAAACCATACAAGCAACAGGAGACTGGAGGGAAAATATTTGAAGTGTGGAAAGAAAAAACCCGCTAACCTATAATTCTGATCCAGTGAAATTATCCATCAAAAGTGAGGGGGAAATAATGATGTCCTCAGACAAACCAAAACTGAGGTCTGTCTTGCAAGAAATGTTAAAAGAAATTCTTCAGAGAAAAGGAAGATGATGCAGGTGACTTATGGGATATAGGAAGCAAAAAGAAAACCCAGGAACTGCAATGTTCTTCCTTGTGTCCCAAGGCCCCTAACTGGCCTACCTGCTCTCCATCTTTCTAGGCCTTCTTAAGTTTGTTTTCTATATAATGTCAGGGTGTTTTTTTTGTTTTGTTTTGTTTTGTTTTTCATTTTTCTGAAGCTGGAAACAGGGAGAGACAGTCAGACAGACTCCCGCATGCGCCCGACCGGGATCCACCCGGCACGCCCACCAGGGGCGACGCTCTGCCCATCCTGGGCGTCGCCATGTTGCGACCAGAGCCACTTTAGGCCTGGGGCAGAGGCCACAGAGCCATCCCCAGCGCCCGGGCCATCTTTGCTCCAATGGAGCCTTGGCTGCGGGAGGGGAAGAGAGAGACAGAGAGGAAAGCGCGGCGGAGGGGTGGAGAAGCAAATGGGCGCTTCTCCTGTGTGCCCTGGCCAGGAATCGAACCCGGGTCCTCCGCACGCTAGGCCGACGCTCTACCGCTGAGCCAACTGGCCAGGGCAATGTCAGGGTTTTTAGTTATACTTAGAAGGAATAGGGTATGTCTACACCATCTTCCTACAAGTGAGATTCTCTTATTGTATTTCTTATGAAGACTTTTACCTCTGTGGATTATGTATTTATAATGAATTTGCATGGAAATACAATATTGTTTACTGCCCCTTCAACATATACTGTGAGAGCTTTTCCATGTCATTAAAACTTCTTGGATGCTATTCATTTTTGTAGATATATCATACACATATGTTATGGATTTCATCATTATTTTACTATTAACATTTAAGGCATTTTCAAATTTATTGGTACTAGATCTAACACTGAAATGAATAAACTTATACAGAGATTCCTGAATATTGCTCCTTATTTCCTAGGATAACTTCCTAGACATACAACTACTAAATTAAAAAAATAACTTAATTTAAAATTCTCTCACATATTTTGAAAAATTGCCTTTAAGAACTTTATACCCCTACCAGGAATATAAAAGTATGCCCATCCTGCTGCTTCCTCATGAGCAATGAGTATTAGGGTGGTTTAGGTTATCTGTTTTGCTAAGTTGTAAAGAAAAAGTACTAATATATAATTTGGATTTCCCTGGTTTACCAATGAGACTAAATATTTTTAATATTCTTCACATATATACTTTTATGATACTTTTTAAAACTTTATTTATTTATTCTTCCTTTTCCAAGTGGGAGGAGGGGAGATAGAGAGACAGACTCCCACATGTGTCCCGACCGGGATCCACCTGGCAACCCCTGACTGGGGCCAATGCTCTGCCCCTCTGGGGCCATACTTGACACTGAGCTATTTTTAGCACCTTAGGCGAAGGCTCCATGGAGCCATTCTCAGTGCCTGGGGTGATGCGCTGCAACCAATCAAGCCATGGCTGTGGGAGAGAAAAAGAGAGAGAGAGAGAGAATTTGGGGTGGAGAAGTAGATGGTTGCTTCTCCTGTGTGCCCTAAACGGGAATCAAACCCCAGACATCCACATGCCAGGCCGACGCTCTACCACTGAGCCAACTGGCCAGGGCTTATTTTTGGTTTAAAAAAAAATTCAAATCCATAGAAAAATTGAAAAAATAGTGAGCACCCAAAAACTCTTCACCTAGATTACCAATGTTAACATGTTGTTGCCGTTCTACATCTCTCTCGCTGACAAGCATGTATTTATATTCTCTCTAAGCAGGATTTTTTCTTTTTCTTACAGAGACAGAGAGAGGGATAGACAGGGACAGAGAGACAGGAATGGAGAGATGAGAAGTATCAATCATTAGTTTTTCGTTCCACATTGCGGCACCTTAGTTGTTCATTGATTGCGCTCTCACATGTGCTTTGACCGTAGGCCTTCAGCAGACGGAGTAACCCCTTGCTTGAGCCAGTGACCCTGGGTCCAAGCTGGTGAGCTTTTTGCTCAAACCAGATGAGCCCGCGCTCAAGCTGGTGACCTCGGGGTCTCGAACCTGGGTCCTCGGTATCCCAGTTCAATGCTCTATCCACTGCGCCACCGCCTGGTCAGGCTCTCTAAGCAGGATTTGTGGACTGCTTTGTAATAACCCAGAAGAGATGGGCTACAAGGTACTTCGATCACTGAGCAAAAATGTATCTTCTAATCTACTCTCACCATTTTACAGAAACCTTTTTTATCCCTCGTTGTTTTTCACTATTATTTATCTGCTTTGCTCTTGTCTTGTCTTCCTCAAACACTAGCACAACAGAATGTAAAACAAAGATGTCTGTGCAGTTCTGAGAGTATTGGTACAGATGGTAGTCACCCTCCTAGTGTCAATAAGCAAAGCATGGTCGTTAAGAACAGTGTGAGCAGATATCACAAGCGATAAAAATCTGTGAAAGCCAGTAATGATAAGAGGAAGAACCATACTTTGACATAGAAGAAGGATCATTGGCAAAGTGGGGATAATAGTGTAACCTATTTTGGAAACAACATGAAAGCATTTTGAGCTTTTCTGAGAAAATACGCCACTTCTGATAATGTCCTTATCGTTGTTTTCTGAATGACTGCTAGGAAAATATTGCATTTGCTGGCATCCACTATTATCACTTTGTGAGCCTACTGGTTTTTGTTTCTACTAGACAAAACTACCATATTTTCCCTTGAGCAATACTTTCTAAAAGGAAAAAATTGTTTCCTGTGAAAATTAGGCTTCCTGTCTTTCAGGCAGCTCTGATGTAGGAGAAGGTAGTAGATTGCAGACATTTGACTGAACTTGAATCTGAGTCTCACCATCGACCACCTGTAACCTGGGGCTGGTAGGAGTCTCAGTTTTCACATCCCTGAAAGGAGAGGGCAAATATCTATCTCACAGGTTTTTTAAAAGTCCTTTGCAAACTGTCAATGTTATAAAAATATTGAAAATGACTAAATTCATGATGATGATAATGAGAATGGTAATTAATTTAGGCCTGTTATAAGTCATCGTTAAAGATATACACATGGGTAGTAGTCATTTGGAATGAACTCTCCCGATTTCCTGGATTTCCATAGACAGAATAAAGTGCACATATCTGAACAGTGTTGATTCTCATTATTCATAGGAAATGTGTGCCCTGCTGTCAAAGGAGTAGCAGAGATCTACAGTCCTTATTCTATGCCACCCCTCTCAGAAGGAGTTGCTGCCCTGAACTTTTGGCCTCTACTACTCCATCAGACAGTTTGAGCAGACCCTAATAAAGGCCAAGGACACTCATAATCAAGAGGAAATCAATGTACAAGAAAAGGGTTTTGCCAGAACCTTTCTGACTGCGGCAGTTGCTAACTAGTTTGCTCTTTTCAGCTCTTAAAACCTTCAAATCAAAAACCCAGCTCCTGGCCCTGGCCGGTTGGCTCAGTGGTAGAGCATCGGCCTGGCATGCGGAAGTCCCGGGTTTGATTCCTGGCCAGGGCACACAGGAGAGGCGCCCATCTGCTTCTCCACCCCTCCCCCTCTCCTTTTTCTCTATCTCTCTCTTCCCCTCCCACAGCTGAGGCTCCATTGGAGCAAAAGATGGCCCGGGCGCGCTGGGGATGGCTCCTTGGCCTCTGCCCCAGGTGCTAGAGTGGTTCTGGTCGCAACAGAGCAACGCCCCTGATGGGCAGAGCATTGCCCCCTGGTGGGCGTGCCGGGTGGATCCCGGTCGGGCGCATGCGGGAGTCTGTCTGACTGCCTCCCCGTTTCCAGCTTCAGAAAAATACAAAATAAATAAATAAATAAACAAAAACAAACAAACAAACAAAAAACCCAGCTCCTTCGTTCTTTGTCAGGATGAGAGGACAAAGAGAAAGCTGGGGATGGGAGAACTGGCATTCGAGTTTGTGAAGATTCTCTTCTGTTCACTGCCCCCAACCCCTCCATCCTGAGGCTTTCTTATTTGCTGTTGGCATGCTCCAACTTTTGGCCACACACTTTCTCCACCTCTCCGGACCTCCTGGCTGCTACCTCTTTAGGCCTCCCACTTTGCCCTGATGGGTCCTCTTGATTGAACACTAAAAGTCTATATAAATTGGTAAAGTAACCTCCAATATTTTCTTCTCCAAGAATCCCTTTTATTATTTTCCCTACAGTTTTCTTGTTTTAAAAGATTGTGCATATTAATTTACTTGCAGGTCATATTTTTATTTCCAAATTTAAAAATCAAAGATGTAAATGGCTAAAAACTAGACTGACGAGGGAAGCGTTGTCTCTGCCCAGATGATGGATGTCAGTGGTCCTACCTTCACGTGGGGGAAAGGGAGGTTACCCAGGGTTCTGCCTCCCACTACGGAGTGCTGGGACTTGACGATGTCTGCAGATATCCACAATTCTTTGTACACTATTTCTGAAATTTGACCTCACTGATATTATTCACTTAAGCTTGATGCAGCAGGTCCTCAAATAATGCCATTTTGTTCAACATTGTTTCATTATAATGTTGAAGAGAAGGGGAAAAGGCAATTTCCAGCCAGGGCCGCTGTCTGTGGAATTAGCATGTTTTCCCCATGTCACCTGGGTGTTCTCCAGGTTCCCCGGTTTCCTCCCATGTTCCAAACATGCACATTCGGTGAACTGGCTTGTCTAAATTGTCCCCGTCTGCGTGTGGTGGGTGTGAGTGATGGAAGGGTGTCCTGTACAGGCTGGGTCCTGCCTAGAACTCTTGAGTTCCCAGGACAGGCTCTGGCCACCCGCACCCCTGAGCTGGAAGGAACAGATAGGACAATAATTATCTTACTTGTTGTTATTAATCTTCTGTAAATGAATATATAGTTCACATTTATTTTAATGTTCAATATTAGGAGTGTTTGTATCTTTATTTAGAAGTTTGGTGATGCTTTTGTGACCAAAAATAGGTATAGGAATGTAACTCTTCTTTATATCAATGAGCCTATGGTAAAATTGGTTTCGTTGCATGTCTTTGTTTCACTTAAAGTGGAAGTTTCCAAGAACCTATACACCTTAAGTGAGGACTTGCTGTGTATAGCAAATACAGACCACAGAGTTGTTGGTTTTTTTGTTTTGTTTTGTTTTGTTTTTTTACAAAGACAGAGAGAGAGTCAGAGAGAGGGATAGACAGGAATGGAGAGATGAGAAGCATCAATCATTAGTTTCTCATTGCGCATTGCGACACCTTAGTTCATTGATTGCTATCTCATATGTGCCTTGACCACGGGCCTTCAGCAGACTGAGTAACCCCTTGCTCAAGCCAGCGACCTTGGGTCCAAGCTGGTGAGCTTTTTGCTCAAACCAGATAAGCCCGCGCTCAAGCTGGCGACCTCAGGGTCCTCGGCATCCCAGTCCGACGCTCTATCCACTGTGCCACTGCCTGGTCAGGCAGGCCACAGAGTTTTTAAGCTGAATACAAAACCTTAATCTACAAACATTGAAATTCAGGAGGCCCAAGTATAAAAAGGGCCAAGGTGAGGCAAGGTCATTTCTCCTTAACACAATTCTAATTTTAATAAATCATCTCTTAGGATATATTACATAATGAATATTTCAAGCAAGTTTTATTTTATTTATTTTTATCTCAAATACAAAAATCATCTTTACAGTAAAGCAAAAATGGTAAAAACTGTAAAGAAAGAGCCATGCAATCTGATTAGCATAAAATTGATTTATATTAAAATTGATTATATTAAAATTAATTTATATTAAAATTAATTTATATTATCCTTTAGGAGTTGAATTTTGAGTACATTTTACTAAAATAAGTAAGTAAGTAAATAAATAAATAAATAATAGCACCAAAATAGGCTCGCTGAGATAACTCTTATGGTGTCAAGCATTAGAACTTAATAAAAGTAAAGCAGAATAAATTTAGTAAAGTCCAAATTGTGCAATTAACTTTCTTTTGTATATAATAAACATCTTTTATAAAATATCTGCAAAATATAATCTTTTCCATTAACTTTTTATGCTACTGAAATTAGTAGAATGGATATAAACAAAGCCAATAAAATTTTGTCTTTAGTCATCTTACCTGAGTGAGAAGTTATTTTTTGTACTTATTTTGGATCCTAAAATGTCTATTTTACTTACCATTTGGAAGTATGAGGAGTATATAATTTATCATCTTCAACAGGTGTTGTTAACACATGATGGTTTACAACATTTAAATACTTCTCTATGTGAATCTGTTACAGAAAAGTTAAAGTTTAGGTCATTATAGTGTACTTAAGATAATCAGCTAATTTAACTTCATTTCATTAGGTTAACACTCTGAATTGTGTAATTAAACCAAAAGACACAACATGCTATTTGTTTATTACATGCCTAAGGTATAATTAGGCATCTCAGGACCTAATTACTTTATCCCAGAAAGCATAGTAAACAATTGAGACTCAGAGCTTGAGTGACCTGTAGCACTCTTTGCAAAGGAATCTATATGCACAATAGTTGATAAACCGCTCAGTCAGGTAAATATACTTGACGATACAGACTGATATAGAGTCATGTCTTTCTCTTACAGGGACTTCAAGCAACATTGAGGAAAGAAGTTGGCCTTGAGGTAACAGATTATTTAAAATGGCCAACCCAAAGACTCCAGCTGGGTCCAACCCTCTCACCATGAGGTAATATAGGACAATAGTGTGCTAGTTTGATGAGACTACAAAACCAATCACATCTGTCACAGCCTCAGGAGCTGAGTGATGAAGCTGATCTACGGTAGAGTGGAAGTGTGAGGCAAGAGCAAAGATACTGACAGAGGTCTAGAAGATGGAGTTGGTACTTATTTGGATCTATGTGCTAATACATCCTTGTTTTGTTTTATTTTAGCTTTAGTTTTTTTAAAAATGAGATATTATTGTCAGGGGTACAACATAATGATTCAATATTTTATATATTGTGAAATGATCACCACAATAAGTCTAGTTACAAAAAACTTTTTCTTTTAAGATCTTTTTAAGCCTGACCAGGTGGTGGCACAGCAGATAGAGCATCAGCCTGGGACCCTGAGGACCCAGGTTCAAAACCTGGGGGTTGCCAGCTTGAGCATGGGTTCACCAGCTTGAGCCCAAGTTTGCTGGCTTGAGCAAGGGGTCACTGGCTTGGCTGGAGTCCCCCTGGTCAAGGCACATATGAGAAAGCAATCAAGGAACAACTAAGATGCTGCAACTACAAGTTGATGCTTCTCATCTCTCTCCTTTCCTGTCTATCTGTGTCTGTCCCTGTCTGTCTGTCTGTCTCTCTCTCTCCCTAAAACAAAACAAAACAAGTAAAAAAACTTTTTGAGATCTAGTCTCTTAGCAACTTTTAAATATAGTGCAGCATTTTAAACTATACTCATGTTGCTGTATACTACATCCCTAGGACTTATTTTTTTCTAACTGGAATTTGTGTTTGTTTGTTTTTTAAAGAATTCTTTTTTAAATTTATTTATTTTAGATTTTATTTATTTATTTTAGAGAGGGTACAGAGAGAGACAGAGAGAGAGAAGGGAGGGAAAGCATCAACTCCCATATGTGCCTTGACCTGGGAAGCCTGGGGTTTTAAACCGGCAACCCCAGCATCCCAGGTTGATGCTTTACCCACTGCACCACCGCAGGTCAGGCTGGAATTTGTGTTTTGACCACCTTTACCCATTTCACCTACCCCCACCTCTGACAACCACCAATCTGTTTTCTGTATCTATGAGCTCAGATGTTTTTTGGAGGGTGAGGTAGGCAGTTAGAGTCAACATATAAGTTATATTATACAGTATTTGTGTGTTTTTTGTCTGGCTTATTTTATTTAGCATAATGTCCTTGAGGTCTATCCATGTTGTCTCAAATAGCAAAACTTCTTTTTTATAACTGAATAATATTCCATTGCATGTATGTAGTTATATACCTTTTCCTGCATCTATTCATCTATTGATGAATACTTAGGTTGCTACTATGTGTTTGGCTGTTGTAAATAATATTACAATAAATATGGGGGTGCAGATAGCTTTTTTTTTTGTATTTTTCTGAAGTTGGAAACGGGTAGGCAGTCAGACAGACTCCCGCATATGCCCGACCGGGATCCACCTGGCATGCCCACCAGGGGGCGATGCTCTGCCCATCTGGGGCGTTGCTCTGTTGCGACTAGAGCCATTCTAGCACCTGAGGCAGAGGCCACAGAGCCGTCCCCAGTGCCCGGGCCAACTTTTGCTCCAGTGGAACCTTGGCTGCGGGAGGGGAAGAAAGAGACAGAGAGGAAGGAGAGGGGGAGGGGTGGAGAAGCAGATGGGCACTTCTCCTGTGTGCCCTGGCCAGGAATCGAACCCGGGACTCCTGCACGCCAGGCCGACACTCTACCACTGAGCCAACTGGCCAGGGCCAGATAGCTTTTTGAGTTAGTGTTTTTGTTTCCTTTGGATACACATCCTTGTTTTATAAATGAATATTATTCTTTTCTGAAGACTGGATTCTTCCCTCCCCTTACTTAGAACTGTCTATAACAGTTATTTTCAACCGGTGTGCCACAAGAATTTTTAAAACATGCAATACTTGACTATTTAGTCAGGAGCACTCACCTCTTTTCCCTTAAAATATCAAATAAAAAAATGACAACAGCCAATACAACAATAGCTGTCCTTTGTGAATGAATCAAAACAATATATTTTTTTTGTCAGATCAACAAAGAATGTATTCTTTGGTGTGCCTCAGGATTTTAGTCATTACTTTATGTGTGCCGTGGATGGAAAGGTTGGAAATTGCTGGTGTATAATAACAAAGTCCTGATTTATTTTATTTCTCTGTTCCAAAACTGGTGTATTTCTTTGGTTTTACCCATTGGGTAACAATATTATAAAACAACTATTCTCAAAATATGAAAGCTATTTGGGAAAAATCGTCAAACTTATTTTTTTTAGAATCCCAGTGATCTGATAGAAACTCTCTCTTTGCCTGACCAGGCGGTGGCGCAGTGGATAGAGCGTCGGACTGGGATGCGGAAGGACCCAGGTTCAAGACCTAGAGGTCGCCAGCTTGAGCGTGGGCTCATCTAGTTTGAGCAAAACTCACCAGCTTGGACTCAAGGTCGCTGGCTCCAGCAAGGGGTTACTCGGTCTGCTGAAGGCCCGCGGTCAAGGCACATATGAGAAAGCAATCAATGAACAACTAAGGTGTCGCAATGCGCAATGAGAAACTAATGATTGATGCTTCTCATCTCTCTGTTCCTGTCTGTCTGTCCCTGTCTAACTCTCTCTCTGTAGAAAAAAAAGAAAAAGAAAAAAGAAACTCTCTCTTTGATGTATTGGTATGTATCCTTTTTGGTCAGGCATATTATTGGACTAATAGTGGTTATTTGTTAAATTCTCTTTTATCGAACCACATTTTAGAAGTTATCTCTGCATAATCTTACATCATCAATATTTTAAATTCTTTGTGTGATGTGACAGGATGTGAAACAGTTAATCATCATTATAATTTTTAAAAAGGAACAAAAAAAGCTGATGGTGGCCCTGGCCGGTTGGCTCAGTGGTAGAGCGTCGGCCTGGCGTGCAGGAGTCCCGGGTTCGATTCCCGGCTAGGGCACACAGGAGAGGCGCCCATCTGCTTCTCCACCCCTCCCCCTCTCCTTCCTCTCTGTCTCTCTCTTCCCCTCCCGCAGCGAGGCTCCATTGGAGCAAAGATGGCCCGGGCGCTGGGGATGGCTCCTCAGCCTCTGCCCCAGGCGCTAGAGTGGCTCTGGTCACGACAGAGCGACGTCCCAGAGGGGCAGAGCATCGCCCCTTGGTGGGCAGAGCGTCGTCCCCTGGTGGGCGTGCTGGGTGGATCCCGGTCGGGCACATGCGGGAGTCTGTCTGACTGTCTATCCCCGTTTCCAGCTTCAGAAAAATACAAAAAAAAAAAAAAAAAAAAGCTGATGGTCACCCTAAATTCGCCGTTGTTACAGGATTACACAGTCTTATTAGAACCACAATTCTTTTCTTCTAGTGGAATCTTTGTCTCCTTCTGGTATTTTATTTAATATCTAAAGTTCTACTTACTCTTAACCCCATTTCAGTCCTTTTGATTGCTGTTTCAAGATTCTGAATGTCTAGAGTCTCTCCTCTTTCCTCAAGTGGGAATTTTGCTAATTTCTCCCTTAATTGATAAAGGTCATCATGAACCTGTACAATGTGCAAAAAATATTAAATATTAAAAGAATATATACATAGTCCACCTAAAACATTTATTTTAAAGATATGAAATCTGCTTGAATTGCTAGAGACAGTAAGATTAATTTTATGGTGTTCATTGAAAAAGGATTGTCTTCATGGTTCTAGATAGTCTTTATTAGAATGTTCCATTATTGTCTTCTAGATTTTGAAAAACTAAGCTTTTATACAATTGTCTATTTCCCCTTTTCTCATTAGAAACAAATCCAAGCTAAAACTGCAACACAAATAGCTTCTGCTTTCTCAGATGGTAAAGTAGTTGAGTCAGGGACAGTAGGAATTTTGTGCCAAATTCTAACTTCTTCTAATCGTTAAAAGGTAAGAAAACAGAACACCTTCAGCAAAGAGAGGTTCTAGTGAGAACTGTGTCCTTCAAAAGAGATTGTAAATGTTGACAGGGTCTGCTGGTTTTCCATTCTAGCTGGACCTTCCCCTCTAACGGCTCTGAAGAAGCGGTTCTGTATGTGTGGGGCCTTGATTTTGTTTTATGTTGTCAGAAATAAAAATGATCCATGAAGAAAAAGCGACATATGTTAATACTTTAATATTTTCCTTCAATTTGTACTTCCCTTTGAATTGACGAATATCTCTTCAATGTCAAATACCCTCATAATAAAATGGGCATTATGAAATTAAACAGCACAAGATTCTCTGAATTCATATTAGAAATTAAACTTCAACAGATAAATACAGATGGCACCAATTATAGTATGGGCTGCTGCCACAAGAAACACATTTTGTCAATGCAAATTTATGAACCCAACACCTGTTTCACCAATAGTCATACCAATAACAATCTGCAGACTGGGTTGCTAAAGGCGTTTTGAAATGGTTACCTTTCTCTGTTACTCTAAATGGACTTACACATTGATCCAGCCTATGTTATCGATTGCTTTAGAGTATTCCCACTGAGCCAAGTATTCAAAAGATCAGAATTTGCATCTTTTCACTGATGGGCATCACAGTCTGGCAGACACATCTGGTCATTTGTACTCCGCACAAATTGTCATGTAAAGCCTTCAGGGCTCACAGATTGAAATTTGAACACACCTACCGCTTTCTTGTAGGCACTAAGGATGAAGATGTACTCCTTTTACTTGTTTTGTCTAAATTACTGCTGCAAGCTGATTTACCATCTATTGTGGAAAGATATTTAGAAAGTACAAAGAAGCAGCTCAAGGGCTTGTAAGCCCCATTTCCAGAGCCCCTTGAATGCACTGAAGTTCCTTCTTGTAGATCTAGTATTTGTAGCTTCATGTGCCATTCTGTAATTATGCCTGGCAAATGCTAAAGAGAGTGAAAACTGCCCTGAATTAAATACTATCAGGGAACTAAAGGGCTGATTTCTTCATCTGCCTCATGTGGACAATTAATTATACTCCTTCATCGAAGGGCATGAGATATGTACAGGTCTAGTACACAGTAAGAATCAGTAAAAGGCAGATGAACATGTGATTCCTTGTTCTATCACTCATCACATAATGTCCATCTATATCATTTACATTTTCTCAAGTCTTTTCAAGGAAAAAAGTTATTCTGCTTCATAGAATTATTGAATGAAAATGAGGCAAGGTATATGACAAAGAATAAATAAAAGCTTTGGAACTAGACAGATATAAACTGGAATCCTGTGTCTTTCTTTACTAAGCTGAGCTAGATATTACCTAGCTTTTTAGAACCTTAGTGTTCTCATCTATAAAATGGAGATAAATAGCTACCTCTCACAATAGTGGCAAGAATAAAATGAGTTGAAGTATGTAAAGGACTGTACTTCGTATAAGGGCCAGCCACATAGGAGGGCTCTGGGCGAATGTGAATTCTCCTCTCTTGAACTGTAAAACCAGTGAAACTTCTCACATATCACTGGCACCTTGTAAATGTTCACTGATTTGAATTGCTCTCTTAATCTTTCTCAAGAGCTTTTCACTTTCCGTTTCTGGCCAGATAATTTCTTCTCCCCTCTTACTAACTGCACATCTATTTGTATAATTGCATTAGAGACAAGTACAGTAGGAAATCTTTCACCACCCTTGGGTAGGAAAAGAGATTAAGTTCTATATTTCTGTTCTTTCTTCAAATAGATTCAATATACCATATTAAAATTTTATGTGTCACCCATCTTCTCTGTGATCATCAAACACATTGCTTTTCCGTATATTTTAAAATCTACTTTGAGGAAATTATTATTTTCACAATTTGAGGACAGGGCTGCTTAATTGAAAGCTCTTAAAATATTTAATGCAGTAAAGATGTGCTCTAGAATTTAAGAGCCATGCAACCGGACTCTGTATTGTCAAAAACAGTCTCATCACTCCCATTTTATCCATCTCGATAAAGAGGGAGTTCGGCTGAGTCCTTCTCATTGCCTTTACTTTGTATGCTTCCAGCAATCAGGCAGCAGGATTGGTAAGAAAGACAGTGATAATATCAAGGTTTCAATTAGCTCCAATATTTCCAAGTTTAGTGTTAACAAACAACTGTTGGATTTTTGAAATATGATTTCCAAAACTAATTAAAAAGTTAGTTTTGATAGTAAGACTAGGTAGTCCTTGTTGCATAAACATATGTTTAATATTTAAGTCAAGCAAGCATTTATAAAGATATTTAAAAGGTACCACATTATTTTTTTAAAATTTTTATTTATTGATTTCAGTGAGAGAGGAAGGGAAAAAGACAGACAGACAGGAACATTGAGTTGTTTCTGTATGTGCCCTGACCGGGGATCAAACCAGCAACCTCTGTGATTCGGTACAATGCTCTAACCAACCAAGCTACCTGGCCAGGGCAGACAGGTACCACATTATTATACTGCTCACAAAAATTAAGGAATATTTCAAAATGAATATGAAGTGGTAAAAAAAAAGAAGAAGCATTTGATTTTTTTTATTATTAAACAAGAACATCAGAAAAGCAAACGACAAGTCAAAGAAAGTTGTTTGGTTATGCAAATGAGATGCAAACTCAATTATTATGATTGAGTAGCAAGTGACACATTGGTGGGGGTGAACAGAAGCATGTCAAACTGGACGAGAGTGCCACACATCGACTGTTCAGTAGGGTGTATGGTCACCCAGGACTGCCAAACTACACTGACAGCGATGGGGCATGGACAGGATCAGACTGTTCAGCAGTTCTTGTGGGATCCTCTGCCACTCTTGCTCCAGGGCAACTTCCAACTCAAGAGGTGTGTGGGAGGCATTGGATGGTTTGCCAGACGTCTTCCCAGTGCATCCCAAGCATGTTCAATGGGATTCAGGTCGAGAACGTGAAGGCCAGTCCATGTGTTTGATTCCTGCCTCCTGAAGCATGTTGTTGACGAGATGCGCTCAGTGGGGCCTTGCATTATTGTCCATGAAAAGAAAGCTATTTCCAACTGCTCTAGCATAGGGTAGTACTATAGGATGCAGGACCTCATCTCGATATCTGACAGCAGTCAGCGATCTGTTTCTGATGACGTGGGGGTCGGTATGACCAGCAATGCTGATGCCAGCCCACACATGAAACGTGGATTCTCCCATGTTCCTCCTTTATGCCAAATCAGGACACGCTGATCATCAGGCTGCAGACTGAACTGTGATTCATCAGAGAAGAGGACAGTTGACTACTCATCACAGGTCCAATGACGATGCTCATCAGCCCACCTTCTATGGGTTCTATGATGTTCAGCTGATAATGGAATCCATACCACTGGCCGCCGGACGTGCAGTCCAACACGATGGAGCCGATTTCATATGGTCTGAGTGCATATCCATCGTCTAGTAGCAGCAAAAAACTGTCCCCGCAGCTCTGTTGCATTGTTGCACCTGTTCCTTCTTGCCAATAAGGTCAAGTAGTGGTCTCGTGCTGTTGTGGCAGATGGACGACCCTGCCCTTTTCTTCTTTGTACTGTGCCAGTCTCTTGAAAGTGATTCCACAGTCTGCTAATCACGCTTTGGGATGTTCCAAGTACTGTTGCCACTGTCGTCTGTGTTTGACCAGCTTCAAGACGTCCTATGGCTCTCCAGGATTCACATTTGGGCAAATGGTGTTGCAGGGGTATTGCAAGGGCTGGGAAACTGCTGGATATGCACTTTCAAAATCAGGGAATGTGCAGATACTCCAGTACTTTCAGCCTTTTGTATAGTGCATTGTCACCAATGAAATAAAAGTTGGTTTTGCATCTCATTTGCATAATCAAGCAACTTTCTTTGACTTGTTTGCTTTTCTGATGTTCTTGTTTAATTTTAAAAAATCAAATACTTCTTTTTTATCACTTCATATTCATTTTGAAATATCCTAATTTTTGTGAGCAGTATATAAAAACAAAGCTTCTAAGAGTTACTAATAAAAGAAATCATCTAGGAAATATCCCAGAATCACCACCATACTTCTTTAAGATGGTTTCACAAACATGCCATAACCTGTTTAAGATTGATCACCTTGGGTAAGTTACTTTATCTCTTTGTACTTTAGTTCCTTCTACTGTATTCTGAGGATAAAATAATACCTACCTAACAACGTTGTTGTTAGGACTTGAGGAAATCTAAAGCTCTCAGCACAGTGTCTGGCTGGCTCTCAATGAATGTTGGCTCCTATCTTAATCATAATGATGATTATTGTCCCTCCAGCGAAAACTTCACTATTCTGATTGGTCAAGGAAAGATTCAGGTAAAATTGTAAAAAGTGTGCATTTAGATTTATAAATTAAAGAAGTTATTTAACAAAATGCTTCCGGGTAGAACTCTATGTAGAGAAAAGAGTCATATTTTCCGAACCAAAAAGGAAAACACAGACTTTAATATATGACATGACAATGGGACGGAATATTCACCATCAGGACTACGCTGGAAAATCTAAACATCTAAGGCACATGTTTTCATAAGTCACGTGGAGTTCATAATTAGAGCACTAATTACTTATATTTAAAGATTTTTCTCTGAAGTATTTTAGATATTTTATCAAAATATTACTTTTACTATTAATTTGCATCAACTATATGTTTTCTAAATAATAGTCAATGTTAGTCCAGCTCCAATTACTTTTGACAGAACATAAATTACTGGAGACTGAATTAATGAGTAGATTATTATCCAGTCAACCAGGATTGATGGACCTGATTCTGTACTAGGTAAAATGGGATATCAAAAAGTCAGCTTGTAACAGGGAGATAAGGCATACCTTGTTTGCCAAATAGCAATACCCTTAAAGTTCTAGTTAAGAATGGAGTAGTCCTAGTTAAAAAGACAGGCTAAAATTAAATTTTCCTTTTCTTCAAGTAACTTTGAATAAAGGACAAGCTTATCTTAAAAAGACACAGAAATGTATATATATGTACTAAGTAATATTAAATGGTAATAGACCAGATCAAATAATAACTAGCATTTATATGATATTATGCTTTATGTTATCCTCTATTTTAATCCTTACAAGACTCCTAAGAGGAAGTTCATATTATTATCTTCATTGTACACTTGAGGGAATGTGAGGTTTAAAGTGGTTAAGTAGCCTGACCTGTGGTGGCACAGTGGATAAAATGTTGACCTGGAACACTGAAGTCGCTGGTTTAAAACCCCAGCCTTGCCAGCTCAAAGCACAAATGGGAGTTGATGCTTCTTGCTCCTCCCCTCCTTCTCGCTCTCTCTTCTCTAAAATGAATAAATAAAATCTAAAAAAATTGAAGTGGTTAAGTAACCTGTGCAAGGTAACACAGCTGGTTAATTGGTGAAACTGAAAATCCAGGCAGTCTGAATCTAGAGCCTTTAAGGCCTAATCATTAACCAGTACATGCAAAGTATCTATCAATATACAAGTTTGTAAATAAATAAAGCTAGAGGTTGGTGGAAAAGACAGGGTTTAACTATCGAGAGGAACAAAAAGGTGTAAGGGAAAACTCTTTTTATAAGAGGACTGATGGATTGAAAAGGCTTGAGAAGATTACTTGCATTTTCTATGTATATATGTACATACTGTAAGTCTACCCAAAATACTCATCGTTGGTCAGTTTCCTTTTTATAACATGAAATAATCATAATGCCTGTCTGATAGCTTTGTTGTTAAGGGTTAAATGAATTAAAGTATACAGGGGTCCTCCAGTTATGACAGTGTCAACCTACGATGCTTCAAGTTTACAATGCTCATTCCCATAAAAACTTTAAAAAATTGAGACATCAGTGTTTTGGCTTACTCATTTTTGGTTATTTTTCCTGTTACTACAGTACAGTATATTTATGTCCTTTCCCTTTTTCTGTGGCTTAGTTGGGGTTTTATGTTCTAGATCAGGGGTCCCCAAACTTTTTACACAGGGGGCCAGTTCACTGTTCCTCATACCATCGGAGGGCCGGACTATAAAAAAACTATGGGCAAATCCCTATGCACACTGCATATATCTTATTTTAAAGTAAAAAAACAAAACGGGAACAAATACAATATTTAAAATAAAGAACAAGTAAATTTAAATCAACAAACTGACCAGTATTTCAATGGGAACTATGGACCTGCTTTTGGCTAATGAGATGGTCAATGTGCTCTTCTCACTGACCACCAATGAAAGAGGTGCCCTTCCGGAAGAGTGGCGGGGGGCCAGATAAATGGCCTCAGGGGGCCGCATGCGGCCTGTGGGCCGTAGATTGGGGACCCCTGTTCTAGATTATGATTTTATAATTGTGTTAGGATAGGTAAGTGACTTAGGCTAGGGTGTATTTCAACTTACACCAAAATTCAGGTTATGTCACTGTTGTAGGAATGGAACTGTGTCATAACCCAAAGACTTCCTGTATACAGCACTTAGAACCATGCATAATACCTAGTAAATACTATGTTAGCTTTGATTATTGTGATTTTTCTTTAAAATTTTATTATAGTTTATGTTTTTATAATGTGCTCTAAATAGTAGCTCTCAAATGTGTATCAAAGTTGTCTGAAATGCTTATAAAAAACAGATCACTGGGCCCCACACCCAGAGCTTCTGATTTAGTAGGTCTGGAGAGGGTTCTGAAATTTTGCATTTCTCATGAGTTCCCAGGTGGTGCTGATGATGCTGGTCCTGGGACCACACTTTGAGAACCACTGGTCCAAAGAACTGCTTAATGTATCTGATTGAGACACAGACCAAATATACATTAGGGTGAAGCAAGTGGAGATTTGAAGAAACTCTGATTTTCTGACATATGTATTATATGTAAGGATGGACAAAAAGTAGGTTAACAATAATAATAAATAATATAATTACTTATAAATAATAATACAAGAATAAATTGTTTCATGTACTCACAACTATAAGCCAATTTTCCCACCCCATATATACATATATATTATAAAACATCACACACACATACATACACACACACACTTTGATTGCCTAAGCTAATAGTAAAGGGAAGTCCACTTTACCATAAAGAGAAATTATATAGCTTTGGGGAAATTAAGTCAATTTAGTTAGAGGTATATTTAATCTAAGCTATATAATGTACAGAAGAGAAAACTGAGACCCAGAGAGGTGAAGTGGTTAGCCCAAAGTTACCCACTTGGAAGGATGTCATTGCCTAGATCAGACTTCAGTATTCTGACTTTCAACCAAGTGTTTTTTCTAGTCTATTTATTGTTTATTGGCAGCCTGTTTGAGATCACAGACCCAGGCAGGAATGGAATCCATGTTGTGTGTCTGTTTACTCATGAATACTCAGGACTCAGTGGGAAAGCAGGAAAGGTCTTCCACATTTTCCTCATTATACATATTCTATATATTACCAGAAAAAACTTTACATTGTATCTAAAGATCAGCCTCAATAATCAGGTTAACATGTAGGCTCTCTTTCTCTACACAGCCTCTACTCAGTGTGTCCAGAATAACCCCTTAAGCCAGGGGTCCCCAAACTACGGCCTGCGGGCCGCATGCGGCCCCCTGAGGCCAGTTATCCAGCCCCCACCGCACTTCCAGAAGGGGCACCTCTTTCATTGGTGGTCAGTGAGAGGAGCATAGTTCCCATTGAAATACTGGTCAGTTTGTTGATTTAAATTTACTTGTTCTTTATTTTAAATATTGTATTTGTTCTCATTTTGTTTTTTTACTTTAAAATAAGATATGTGCAGTGTGCATAGGGATTTGTTCATAGTTTTTTTATAGTCTGGCCCTCCAACGGTCTGAGGGACAGTGAACTGGCCCCCTGTGTAAAAAGTTTGGGGACCCCTGCCTTAAGCAAATGGAGGTGCTGGTTAGCATAGATATGCTCTTCTGTTACATTTTACAACTTGATGATAACAGTCTTCAAAATTGTAATGTTGGCCCTGGCCGGTTGGCTCAGCGGTAGAGCGTCGGCCTAGCGTGTGGAGGACCCGGGTTCGATTCCCGGCCAGGGCACATAGGAGAAGCGCCCGTTTGCTTCTCCACCCCTCCGCCGCGCTTTCCTCTCTGTCTCTCTCTTCCCCTCCCGCAGCCAAGGCTCCATTGGAGCAAAGATGGCCCGGGCGCTGGGCATGGCTCTGTGGCCTCTGCCTCAGGCGCTAGAGTGGCTCTGGTTGCAATATGGCGACGCCCAGGATGGGCAGAGTATCCCCCCCTGGGGGGCAGAGCACCGCCCCTGGTGGGCGTGCCGGGTGGATCCCGGTCGGGCGCATGCGGGAGTCTGACTGTCTCTCCCTGTTTCCAGCTTCAGAAAAATGAAAAAAATAAAAAAAATAAAAAATAAAAAAAAAATCGTAATGTTGTATCTTAGATTGACCAAACTGCTACCTCTGGATCCCACTCTGAAGTAAAAAGATTTCTGGCTTTTCAGTCAGTACACTATTCTACACTATTCCAAACCACAAGGGAAACAGCCCCTGGGAAGTAGAATTATCTCAAGGGAAAGTGTGAAATTAAGCATGAGAATTCTCCCTGGATTCTGGTCTCTTTTTTAGAGTTATCTCAGGTCTGGAGAAATAGAGGAAACTATAGAGAAACTTAATTGCTCCTGTACTCAAATGAAGTATACTGTTGGGAAGAACTGGCTTTTTCTGGGTAGAGATCTCCATTAGCATGCCAATCATTTACAGAGTCTGTAAAAATGGGCCCTGGATTTGGAAGGGGGTATGTGCAGTGAATAACTAACATTACCTAAAGAGAGGTCTGGCCTTTTCCCTCACATACTGGGAAGTGATCTATTGGTCCCTAAAGTGTCTTGCTTGATAAGAGTGTCTTTTCTTGGAAGCTTTGGCCACTGGACAGTCTAATGATATGATTAATGATGGGGCTTTGAGCCACACTGTATCATTTCCAACCTTCAGAAAAACTGAAGACTAAAAGCATTAATCTGACCCCTGGGAAGGGCTGGAGATGAAAGGTCAGTCATGTGGGCAGTGTGCTATTGAGCTCCAATAAAAACTCTAGACACCAAAGTGTCAGGTAAGCTCCCCTGGTTGACAATACTCTGTACACATCGTTGTACATTGTGGCTGGGATGAGGTAATGCTGTCCATGATTCCGTGGGGAGAGGATGACTTTTTTTATTTTGACCCCTCTTGGGTTCTGCTCTATGCATCTCTTCCCTTGGCTGATTTTTATTTGTATCTTTATACTATAACATTGTAATTGTAAACATTGTGCTTTACTGAATTCTGTGAGTTATTCTAGCAAATTAGCCAGTGTGAGAGTGGTCAGGCCTCCCAAATTATAAACAGCTGGTCTGAAGTAAGGGAGGTTCTGGGGACTCCCGAACTTGAGGCTGATGTAGAAGTGAGAGTAGTCTTGTGGGGACTGTTTCTTCAGACTTTGCAGTTTGGCTCAATTCATTCTAGGGTGATAGTGAGAAAAGGATAATAAAAGGCAAGAAGATTTGGGTATAATTCATAGTGGTAAGTTTATGTAATTGGTCAGTTTAGAGTTTTGTATTTTAGAAAAAGTGAATTTATAGAAGTCTCTCCTAGATAGGAGGTAAGAGATAAAATCCTGGCAGGAAGATCCATGTAGATCTGAGTGTCTTTAGTAACCTTAGGAAAGTTACTTCAAGCCTTAGTCAAATAGAACTAAATATGAGTTAAAAGTGCTATATGTAGAAACATTTTAAAACAACCATATGTAAATATCTTTTTTTTTTTAACCAGTTCACAAAAATCTGAGGGTAACTGTTACAAACTGAGTTATACTGGAGAAGTTAAGAAATTCTTGAGATTTACCCCTTTAGAAAAAAAAAATCTATTTCCCTCTTTTTTTAAAATTTGTTACATTTTATATTCAAAACTTGAACTTGATTTGCAATCCGTTGTTTTTAATATATTTTCCTTTGTAAGTGTTCCCAAGCAAGGGACTTTTATTTTATTAAGATATAATTGTCATATAACATTATATTAGTTTCAGGTGTACAACATAATGATTTGATATTTGTATATTTTGTAAAATGATCACCACAGTAAGTCTAGTTCACATCCAGAAGTTATATTTTTTTTCTAGCAACTTTCAAATATACAATACAGTATTAACGATAGTTACCATGCTATACATTACATTCCCAGGACTTATTTACTTGCAAGAGTCTTCTAGATCCAAAAAATTGGGGTGCTTAAGAAAAGCAGTTCACATATTTTAATTTCTTATCACTTTCTCAAATGTGTCTGATTGGTATCTTCCCCACTCCTCTACATCATGGATTCAAATTTCTCAGAACAATTTTAAAATGGTATCTCAGTGTGAGGTGGATTTTTCCGGGGTCAGATGCCTGGTCCTAGAGTTTTACCAGAGTCAGAGTAGTAGTGCTTCTGGGGTTCATCCTGCAGGGTACCGCACCCCCGAGATGAATTAGGCACGTGAGCGCAGTCTGGACTGTCAAATCTGGGAGCGCTCTGGAGGAGGCAGTCTGGAGGCAGCGCTCCAAATGAGTGGGTGCGAGTGGATCGGTGCTGCTGGGCCGGGGCCGAGAGGGGCCTAGTCCCACCTGGATTAAGATGTTTCCGATGGGGTCATGGTCCTGAGTCCCCTGAGCCATGGCTAGGCCCGGGGAGTGCTGCCTCCCCGCAGGAGGCCGGGCCTCCCTGCGCCGAAACTTCTGTGGAGGGAGCTCGTTCCCTTGGCAACACCACGCTCGGCCCGGCCTGTCCTACGCCTGAAGCGGAAGAGGGGGTGAAGGAGGAGTCAGGGCAGCCGGGCCGTTCCGAGAACGCGCCCTACCAGTCGTGTCCTCCCCCGCGCGCCGGTGCTGTGGTGCAGCCCAAGGCGGAAGCGGCTCCCAGACGGAACCGGCTCGTGAGTGCAGATATGGCTGCCTTCGTCCCCTGTGCGCTTATTACCAGCTGCTCCTCCACCTTCACCGGAGACCGGCTGGTCCAACGTGAGTAGAGAGGCTCCGGGGCTGACCGCGAAGTTCTCTTAAGTGCGGTGGGCGACAGCCTCGGCGCCGCAGCCTCCCCCCGGGCCTTTGTCCCCGCCGCGGTCTTCCTCTACTCTGCGCTGGCTGGAGGCCCCTCAGACTCCGTCGGTGTGCCCAGCCCCCAGATGTCTGTCCCTTCCCTCGCTGCTCTTCTGCCTGCCCTGCCCTCTGTCCCTATGTTGCGTTTCTTCCAGCTTTTCCGGCAAAGTAGGACAAATCGCTGCTCAGCCTACGGGCTGTTGTAGGGATCCTTAGAGATGAACCCAAAGGCACGCTGGAAATTGTACCGAGTTACCCGAATGTAAGGGCAGGAATTGTGATTTTTGTCGCTATCCCTGCACCTGAGGTAGAGCTTGCGTCTCCTTGGCTGCTCCTTATTGTAGGTGAGCCTTATTAGCTTTGTCCCCGCCCGTCTGTAGTTATTCACTGCCTTGCCCTCCTCCCGAGGCGGCGGCTCTCTGATAACGTTCGTTTTGGGGTATTACGGGGCCTTACACTTTGGCTTCGGGACTTTCGTGGTGACAGGCGAACTAAGTAAAACACTTTAGAAGGAACCGTGGGCGAGGAGACCAATGTAGTAGATAGAGATGGCGGAGGACTGGGTCACAGGTTCAGCTCTTCCACTGCAGGACCCTGGGAAATTGATGGATGATAACTCAAAACTCCTGTTTTCAGAGCGTGGCTTTGAGTCAGAGCAGTGTGCTCAGCTGTAAGGCAGTGAGCACAGTTAACTTTTGCCCTTCAGTTTCTTATCTGTAAAGTGGTGATAGTTTTCACAAGATTGTTGTGCGTAAACCAGAGGCTGGCACATAGTAAACAATGGTAAATGACAGATATTATCAAGGAATGTTCTTGCTCCAACTCTGTTTCCTGATCCTTAAAATGGAGCAGATGAACCTACGGTATCTCACAAGATTGTTTGAAGAACAGGTGATGGGACGTTTTGAACACTTTGTAAACTGTAAAGCATCATACAACTCTATTTTTCCCTTCTGAACCTATTAAATGACAGAATTAGGCAGGATGTTCCTCTACTCCAAATATTCTATAACTTAGTTATCATTTACGATCACTTAAAAAGTTCCTTGAGAAGGTAGAAGTTTAATTATAGTACTTACTAAATGGTAACTAACCTCTCTACTCCATTTCCTTACCTTTAAGCAGTGTTCCTTCCCATTTATGTATTACCTTTCTTTTTTGAAAGTAGGTTTCATAGTATTGCGTACTCCTTAAGTAAGATCAAGCATATGGAGAAAAATGTCACCCATGGTCTCATCACCTAAACACAAATACTGTTAACATTTCTGTGGATTTCTTTGCAGGCTTTTTCCCAGTGCATACATTGATTTTAAAAAAGTTGTAATTACATTTCATATATAATTTTAACCTAATATTTTATATATAACATTTAAATATATGTATTTTGATATTCTATATATAAAAGTTTAAAATATTTTTGTTTAAATATATAAAAGTACATTTATATAACTATATAAAGTTATATGCTACATTTATAACCTATTTGATATATAATAGATATATTTATATAAATATATTTTGTATATATAACATTTTATATATAAGTTTTACTCCGATATTTTTAATTTAAAATTACATAATAAATTAATTTCCATCATATATTACATCTAGTGAACACATCAAAATTTGCTTAAGACTCTTAGTGTATTCCAAAAGAATTACAGTTGACCCTTGATCAACATGGTTCTGAACTGTGTGATCCACTTATATGTGGATTTTTTTCAATAAGTAATGTAAATGCATATTCTCCTCCTTATGGTTTTCTTAACCTTTTCTTTATTACAAGAATACAGTATATAATATGTATAATATGCAAAATGTGTTAATTGACTGTTAGGGCTTCCTAACAACAATAGGCTATTAGTAAAGTTTTGGGGAGTCAAAAGTTATATGTGTATTTTTGTCAGCAGGAGTTGTGTGTGGGGCATCAGTGCCCCTAACCCTCCTGAATTGTTTAAAGGTTAACTGGATATGCATTTGGAGTTCTATTACTGATATATAAAGTCCTTTGAAAACCAATCTTAAAAATAATTTGTTAAGTATTCTGATGGCTACAGTACTCTGTCATGCGCTTTAAGGCTCAGAATTGGGAAATGCGGTCACTTCCTTGAAGGACTAATACTTATAATTGGTGAATAGTAACACTATTTTAACATATAATGGCATCATTAAGGAGAAATTAATTATGTAAAATAATGCCTCTTTGATAACTCAAAAGCCAACTTAAAAAAATTATTGATTTTAGCAATAGAGGAATGGGGGTGTGAGAGAGAAACATTGACCTGTTCCTGTATGTGCCCTGACTGGGAATCCAATCCCGCAACCCATTCTTTGGGATGATCCTTTAACCAACCAAGCTATCTGGCCAGGGCAAAAAGCCAACTTTTGTGTTGGTTGAAATTAGTTGAGCTTTTCTTTGTGATTCCAGTAATGTCATTAGTGAAAAATAAGAGCAGTTAGTGATGGCTTGACTAAGGAAAAGTGAACTGTAAAAGAGGGCTTTATCATTTCTCCCCAGGTTCAGGAGTAGGCTAACAGTGGATAGCATTAGACTACATACAGTATTTGCTGAGCATTTATTGTTTGACCATAATTAAAGATTGAATTAAATTAATCACAAGTTGAGTCTAATTTTGGCATAAGAGATAGAGATTACCCTAATTAATGAATTTGGTCAAGTGTTCAGTGATATTAGGCCATAGTATGGTTTTGTCTTAGTCTGATCTACCTTTATGGGAAAGTTTGATTTTATTCCATGCATCAGGAAGAGGAACCTTTAGGGTTTCTCTCATTTCTCTTTGCTTTAACATCTGATCTATTTTACTGTTTCTAACCAACAGTGGTTCCACTTCATAATTAAATAAGTACATTTGTTATAAATATACATGAAATAAAAATCTGTAGCCTTCTACTATGGATAAAGTGCATATGTGCACTTTGTGAGAAACTTTTCTTAATTTTGTCACTCAAAAGCCTTATTTACAGTATTCTAGGTGGAATGCCTGACATCAGATAAAAGGAGCATTAAAGACTTAACAGCGTAGACGTTTAAAGGGAAATGAGGGCTCAGTTTGCTTGAGGTACTTGTGCGAAGCTATATGCAGTGTGAGAGCAGGTATCTACTTCAGAACCAGGCGTCTTTCCGTCTCACATATATAAACATTTACTTTTATTCTGGAAAAGTGTATTCTGATATTAATCACAGAGCTAGTCTCTGTGCCAGTTACTTAGCTAGAATGATGACTAAGGTCCTATTCCTACCCTCAAGAGGGATGTAGTGGAATTGTATGCTCTACCTGTGAAAATATTAAAATATATACCCAAGTTTTAACATCTTACTCTACTTTCCTAGAAGAAATTTCAGATAGAAAAATTCCTAGAGACTTGTTTGATTTTAAAGTAATGCCAGCTCAGCAACCATAAGGCTAGATTCTTCTGCATTTGAACATTTGTAGCAAAATTTCTTTTTTAGTGAAATGTGGGAATTTGGAGATTTTATAATCATATTGATCATTTATATGTATGTCAGTACTCTTCCCACACATGTTTTCACATTGTTTAATTTGTCATTAGTATCCCTGTGGAGTCATGAAGTCAGGCTCTTTCCATTATATAAATGAAGAAACCAAGGCTTTGAAAAACTCGGTGACTTGCTAAAAGTGCTCAAGTAGTAAGTGCTGGAGCACAAGTTCATATTCAGGGTTTGTATGCATGGAATGTGTGAGTAAAATGTGCTGGAATTCCTTGCCATCGGAACTAGTTAAATTTGAGGTGATGGCACTGGTGTAAGAAATGATAGAGGAGATTAACACTAAAAGAAGGTTTTAAAATAATTACACAGGCAAAGCCAGCCATCATTTGTGACATTGCTTCTTTGGGAAACCTTTCTCCTGCAAGACTGAGAGTTTGTTTCTAGGTCTATCAACTTTTATAATTACAAAAAGATCTTAAAGTAATTTAGTAAGGAGAATGTTCTTATTTCAGAGATAAGGGGCTATTGTACATTTTAGCCAGTATTATCTAGCAAGCAAGTAGGGTAAGAGCTTGGGTCTTCTAATTTGTATTTTTCTGTATCTGCTTAAGGTAGTTTACGTGGAACCTTTTGGTTAATTCCTGGAATAAATATATTTTCTGCTTATGCAACATTGCTTATTTTGTTGTTATAGGAAGATTCTGCCTTTGATTGGATTGTGTATTTCCAACTCTTTATTTTCTTCCAAGAAAGAACGATTGGGCCAGCAACCTCTACCAGAGGACCTAGAGTTGCATTGCAGCATGTGATCAGATTAAAGCAGTGATTTCAATACGTGATCAGATTAAAGCAGTGATTTCAGCTGGTAATGGGGGTGGGTGAACTTTGTTTTTAGCCATGACACTATATATTTTAGAATTTTCAATGAATATTAAAAGAAGGCTTAAGATTTTTATCTTTATTAAAGGAAAAATGTTAAGACATCAACCTAAGGAGGAGGGAAAGATTAAATACAAGTTCATCTTCTCTCCAGACCCAGTGGGACTTAGAAAACACATCTATGTTATCTCCCAGTATATGTGTGAAATTAAGCTCAAAGAAGTGATTTTTTAATGTTTTCAGCTCATAAAAGTTGGGAAGCCAAGACTCAGTTCTAGTTGTTTTTTTTTTCTTCAGTATTTAAGCAGTGAGCAGTTTAAGCAAAGCTATATATACTCTTGGCAGAATGCATAAGCAGGCAAACTCAGCTAGCCTGAGTCCCAGTTCTTTCACATATGTGAAATATAATGACCTTCTTGGCAACCAGAACTGCATGTATTAAAGGTGGAGGTAGGGATAGGAGAAATTACTGTAGAATATTTTACTAGTAGAATGAGAATTTCTGTTACTCATAAACTTACGCTTTTTCTTTTGTGGTAGTTGAAGCCTTAGTAGATGAATTATGATAAGTTTAATAATAAAATTGTTGCCAAATTTGTTTTCTTATTTATGGATTAGGGAATTTGACTTTTTGGTTGAAGTTTTAGACTAATACCTTAGATACTGTTGATGAATGGAATGATTATAAGATGTTTGTCTTCCTAATAAATGGCATTCCAGTAAATAGGGTGGAGAGTAGGAAGAGAAGCACCAGTGAGGAAATATTATGCATCAGTCCATGTTGCCCCCAAACCATTTATGAGTGGAAGATTCTGGGTGTTATCTAGACTCAGACCTTTATTTCAGGGCCATCTAATTGCTTGTTTTTGTATAGAAAGGGTAAAAATAACTAGAAAGTATGCAGTGGTCATTTGGTTTAAACAGCTTCCTGCCTTTTGACCTGTATAATTCCTTAACAAGTAATAACACTCAATAAATAATGAAATCTGATATAAAAACAAATTTTTAAAAGGTTAAAGTATGAAAATTGTTTTAGATATAACTGGCAAGCATAGTAATCTGGACATGACATAGTATTTATATTGGAACCACAAACACATCTCTAATAATCACTTATCCATGAAACAAGATTGACGTAGGTGAAGACAGAGAAGATAGTTGTGAAACTCTTAAAGAGCTTTCATGATGTTTTAGGTTCAGTAACAAATAACCTATTTAGGGCTTAATTTTCCAGACTGTCTTGAAGACTGGTTCTATACAGAGATAGGGAAAATTTTATCATGCTTAGATCAAAGTCAGTATGGTTAGAGCAGGAAAATGTGTGATCATTTTTATGCTGACATAAAAGAATTGCCATTCTGTCTGAATTCTGCTGGAGTTGTTCAGGATTGTTTTTTTGTGGGGAAAAAACAATTGAATTGAACACTGAATGCTACTTTCTTCCTAGCTATCGACTTTAAGTTAACTTTTTATTCTACAAATACAAAAGTGGGCAAAAGTAAGTTTACAGTTGTTTGTATTGAAAATAATACAATAACTAATAATACAAGAATAAATTCTGTGTTTCATGTACTCATAATTGTAAACCTACTTTTGCCCATCCCTGTTATTTACTGTCTTTACATGGGCCATTTTTCTTTTTTTAAAAAAATTTATTTTATTTTACTATTTTTTGTAGTTGAGAGGAGGAGAGATAGTGAGACAGACTCCCGCATGCGCCCTGACGGGGATCCACTCTGCAACCCCATCTTGAGCCAATGCTTGAGTACTGCGCTATTTTTAGTGCCTAAGGCCTGATGCTCTCTAGTGGAGCTATCCTCAGTGCCCCAGGCCATGCTCAAACCAATCAAGCTACTGGCTGTGGGAGGGGAAGAGGGAGAGAACAAGTAGTGGGATAGGGGAGAAGTAGATGGTTGCTTCTCCTGTATGCTCTGACAGAGAATCAAACCTGGGACATTCTTACACCAGGCCAACGCTCTATCCACTGAGCCACCAGCCAGGGCCCATCATTTTTCTAAATATCTTAAATGTGTGCCTCAGTCACCTGCTTCATTAGTAAAACGAGAGCATTATCTTCCAGCTTTCAGGATTTTTTAGCGGCTTTATTGGGATGTAATTTAAATACCATAAAATGCATCCATTGGCCCTGGCCGGTTGGCTCAGCAGTAGAGCGTCGGCCTGACGTGCAGGGCACCTGGGTTCGATTCCCGGCCAGGGCACATAGGAGAAGCGCCCATTTGCTTCTCCACCCCCCCCCCTTCCTCTCTGTCTCTCTCTTCCCCTCCTGCAGCCAGGGCTCCATTGGAGCAAAGATGGCCCGGGCGCTGGGGATGGCTCCTTGGCCTCTGCCCCAGGTGCTAGAGTGGCTCTGGTCGCAGCAGAGCATCGCCCCTGGTGGGCGTGCTGGGTGGATCCTGGTCGGGCGCATGCAGGAGTCTGTCTGTCTATCCCCGTTTCCAACTTCAGAAAAAAAAAAAAATGCACCCATTTTATGTATAGAACATTTCTTTCACCCTTGAAGGAAATCTTGTACCTACGGTCATTATCCATTCCCACCCCCAGTAGCCTCTAACGTGTTTTCTTTCTTTACAGATTTGCCTTTATGACTATTTTCTATAAAAGAAATCATATATTATGTGGACTCCTATGTCTGGCTTCTTAGCTTAATGTTTTGGAGATTCATCCATGTTGTAGCATGTGCTTTATATTTCATTGTGTGTGGATATACCACATTTTTCTTTGAATTCATCAGCTGATAGACATTTGGGTGGCTTTTAACTTTTTGGCTATTATGAATAATGTTGTTACGGGCATTCTGAGAACCTATTGTACTCTTTTAAGAAACTGCCAAACTGTCTTCTAGGCTGGCTACACCATTTTATTTACATTCCCATCAGCAATGTATACTGTTCCAAGCTCCCCATATTTTTAACAGCGCTTGTTATCGTCTCTATATTAGCCATTCTAGTGGGTGTGAGGTGGTATCTCATTGTGATTTTTTTTTTTTTGTATTTTTTTCTGAAGCTGGAAACGGGGAGAGACAGTCAGACAGACGCCCGCATGCGCCCGACCGGGATCCACCCGGCACGCCCACCAGGGGTGAAGCTCTGCCCACCAGGGGGCGATGCTCTGCCCCTCCGGGGTGTTGCTCTGCCTTGACCAGAGCCACTCTAGCGCCTGGGGCAGAGGCCAAGGAGCCATCCCCAGCGCCCGGGCCATCTTTGCTCCAATGGAGCCTTGGCTGCGGGAGGGGAAGAGAGAGACAGAGAGTAAGGAGGGGGGGGAGGTGGAGAAGCAAATGGGCGCTTCTCCTATGTGCCCTGGCCGGAATCGAACCCGGGTGCCCCGCACGCCAGGCCAACGCTCTACCGCTGAGCTAACCGGCCAGGGCCTCTCATTGTGATTTTGATTTGCATTTTTATTAATGAGTTGTAAGAGTACTTTATATATAGGATTCTAGATATAAGTCTCTTATATAAAATTTTCTACCATTATGTGGCTTGTCTTTTGGTTTTCTTGAAGGTGTCTTTTGAAATGCAAAAGCTTTTAATTTTGATGCAGTCCAATTTATAAATGTTTTCTTTTCCCAAGTTCCTTTGACTGTGTATTACCCAATCTTGATTTTTACCCTTCTTAAAGGGTTGGAAACTGGGATAAGCTTTGTGATGTTTTCCAATGGACCACGCTTATTTTCAATATTTGAATACAAAGGCTACAGAGTAAATGTTCTTCATTAAACTTACTCTGTTTGGGAAATTTACCTCTGACATGCTTACCTTCCTCCAAAGTCAGTTAGCATCTGCTGCAGATACTATTATCATTCTGAGCACACATTGACATTTTTTGGTGAGGTTTTATTACTTGATGCTGATTTGTTTATGAAAACTTACCATTTGACTATAAAAATTATTTTATCTCATAATTGTCCTGTTTAGGCTTATGTATTCTATCTTCCAGAAAACCACTGTCATAAATTATTTTCAAACCGTCTAAGATTAATTGCCAGACAATTTTTGTGGTTAAGATAATTAAAGGAGACATTTGAGATATATTTTATCAGAGATTATGTTATTAGCTACAAATGAAAGGCATTTTTATCTGTGGTGGGAGGTTATGATGCATGGCTGTAAAGGTTAGTTTCACTTCTGTGAGAAGAATAAAATGAATTTTACATTCTGGAACTTTTATTTTGTTTCGTAAATACAGCTAAGTCAGTTTCACAAGTTCCTTTGTTTTAGATCAGGTTTTCTCTACCTTAGCACTGTTGACATTTTGGACATTTGCGAGTGGGCTGTCCTGTGCTAGTAGGATGTTCAGTGGTATTCTTGGCTGCTGTCTACTGGATGCCAGTAGCATCTCCCCACTTGTGACAACCAAAAATGTCTCTAGGTGTTGAGATATGTTTCCTGGGAAGCAAAATTAACTCCCCATAAAGAACCACTGCTTTAGAGGTATATCTAGAACTAGATTTTGAATAAATAAGTAATTGTAATGGAATTCAAAGAAGCCCCTCCCCTTCAAATATGGGTAGGAATTGTCTTATCAGCAGTGCCACTGAGATTGATAAAGTGGTCTTTGCATGCAGCCCATAAAACTTAGAGGTTGATAGTTCCTCCTTAACCTTCTTAAAACACTCCTCCATATTCTTCCTCTCCATGCCAGCTTTATGTTTTTGAGTGCATGTTTGTCTCTGATTGCACTGTGAGGTCTTCTAAGGGCAAGCAGAGACTGCGTATCTCCCCCAACCCCTCTTCTTGGAAGCTACAGTGTCCAATTCCAGATAGCTACTGGGAGAAAGTAAAGTTGGGGAAAAGGAGGAGGACTGAGTTGGATTTCTTCTGCTTCCACATTTAAAACTTTTCCACTATGATATAAAAAGCCCCAAAGCACACGGATATGTGAATCAGCTGTGACCAGAGAGAAGGAATGTGTGAGGAAAGGTAATTAAGTGTTGTAAGCAAATCAGAATTGCTGTACTCTGATAAACTAGTGGTCTGGTGCTTTTACTCAGTCCAGTTATTCCTGCCTCAGTAATTTAGCACTGCTCCAGAGATTGGTCTGTCACACGGACTGAAACAAATATTGCAGATACAGTTGACTTCTTGAACAATGCGGACGTTAGGGATCCTGACCCCCCCAATAGTCTAAAATCCATGTGTAACTTTTGACTCCCCCCGGAAACTTAACTACGGGTACTTGCACCAGCAGGCTGCAGAATGATTACTCAGAGAAACAGATAAGAATTTCCCGACCCTTGTCTGTGTAAAGTCCCAACGTTAACGTTCCACATTTAGCCTTTAAATGCCACACAGGCTCCATTGCAGCAGTATCATCTACTTCTAGTACCTGGGGAATAATCTGTTAGTTAATAACTGCTACCAAGTGTTTGCCAGAGCAGCATCCACCTTGCACGACATCCTCATGAAATTGTGACTGTGAAATTGTAACTGGTTGCAACATATGGAGCCATTATGATTTTTAAGTCTTTTTGCCTATCCTTGCCAGTTATTGAAATTCTGGCTTTCATATTTTCCCCCCAAATTACATTTTGATCAATTCCTTGCTTTCATAATGGCTACTTTCCCCTACAACTGACGTCAGATACTGCTGCCTCCTATAATTTTCCTAATTGCTTTCTCTTCTGTCTCAGTTTATGCCTTAACAATGGAAAAGAAAAATATGAGAAGTCATATTTTGGGAAGGGAGGGGGCCAGAGCAACTTAAAGGAGGTGTTTATTTTCTAATTGTAATGTTTTTACTGACTCTTCTCAGTGCATCTGTAACCTCCCTCTTATCATTAATGCTGTCACATTTGCAAAAAACTGAGCTATGAAGAAGGAAATGAAGATTTACTAAGGGCCTACCTACTATGTGCCTGTGCTTCCTTCTGTGGTTTTGCTTACTCTTGAGCCATTTTGTTTTTAAGTGAAAGGAGGGAAGATAGACTCCTGAGTGCGCCCCCGACCAATATCCACCCAGCACCCCCTGTCTGGGCTGATGCTTGAATCAACTGAGCTATTTTTAGCGCCTGAGGCTAATGTGCTAGGACCAACCAAGCCATTCTCAGCACCCTGGGACATCACTTGCACCAGTTGAACTACTGACTGTGGGAGGAGAAGAGGGAGAGAAGCAGATGGCACTTCTCTTGTGTGCCCTTACTGGAATTGAACCCGGGACATCCATATGCCGGGCCCATGCTCTATCCTCTGAGCCAACTGGCCAAGGCCAAGACGCCATTTGAGAAGTGTTTTTGACCCCATTTGCAGGTGAGGAAATGAGATACCAATGAGGTTTAATTTGCCTTTCTCACAGAGGGCCAGGATTCAAATGCTGGTCTGTCTGACCCCAGGTCTGTGCGGTCTGTTTTACAACCTGGCCTTTTCTGGTCTGGTTAGTACTGTCATGACAAAGGGAAGGAAGAGGAATGCTGGGTCCCAGAAGAGTGTAGATCATGAAAGACACTCACATCTGGGATTGACATTATGATACTGGGCTGTAAAAGCAGTTTCAGTTCTGTGGGAAAGAATAAAATCAACTGCATTCTCAAAAGAGCACTGATTTCTGGAAGGATTATCTTGATCTGAGGTGGCAGCTATCACTTCCCTCAAGGTATAGAAAATAAGATTTAATTACTGGACAACTTCTCTTCACAAAGAATGCAATGGTTAGTTAAGTGTACATTAATGCTCCTGGTATTAAAAGTGTCCTTAATTCCACTACTAAAGGAGGTAAGAGTAATCCAAAACAGTATCAATGCACTTAGTTAGGAATGTACTTATTTTGTGTTTTTGGCTGGGGTGGATAGGTGAGGGAGGGTAGATAGGGATGTATATATACAGGGTGGGGCAACTATCAGTTTACAGTTATGAGTACATGAAACAGTTTATTCTTGGATTAGTATTAATTATTGTATTTTTCATTCAAACAATGATAAACCTGCTTTGGCCTCACCTTGTGTGTTTGTGTGTGAGAGAGGGAAAATAGAGATTTGTGATGATAGGGGAATTCACGTTGGACCTTCAGTTGGCATCCTAATTTATACTAAAGAGATATCACTTCTTATTGATTCTGAACCATAGAAAACGAGTTGCTTCCTTTCTTACCAAATTTCTCTGAGGGAAGGAACATTAGACCAGGAGTAGCACAGAGTAGGCTGGGAGGAAGAGGGTGTTGTTGGATTACTGAACTGATATGCTTCCTTGGTACACAGCTCTTTCTTCAATTCCCTTGAATCTTTTAACGTGGAACTAGGGGAAATAAGTTCACCAAGGAGGTGAGAAAGCAAAGAGGAGATGCTAGAGAATTGGTGGCTATGTAAAACAGTTTCTCAGACAGGGAAAGAAATTTATACTTGCACTTAAAACTGGGGAAAATGGCCTGACCAAGCGGTGGTGCGGTGGATAGAGCATCGGACTGGGATGCGGAGGACCCAGGTTCGAGACCCCGAGGACACCAGCTTGAGCACAGGCTCATCTGGCTTAAGCAAAAAGCTCACCAGCTTGGACCCAAGGTCGCTGGCTTGAGCAAGGGGTTACTCATTCTACTGCAGGCCCGCAGTCAAGGCACATATGAGAAAGTAGTCAATGAGCAACTAAGGTGTCGCAACAAAAAACTGATGATTGATGCTTCTCATCTCTCTCTGTTCCTGTCTGTCTGTCCCCATCTATCCCTCTCTCTGACTCTCTCTCTGTCCCTGGGGAAAAAAACAAAACAAAACAAAAACAAAAAAAAGAAAAAAAAAACTGGGGAAAATATTTATCCTTACTACTGGATCTGGGTTGACATTTAACTTCTTATGTGAAAACACTACAAATTAATTATTGTAAGCTGTGAAACTAAGTTCGCAGTAGTAGACCCAGCTATCAATCACCTAGTGTTTGTTGCTTAAAAAATGGTGTATTATAGCTCCACCAGGTGGCTGCCAACATTGTGAATGAACGAGACAGACTGGCATACACCAGGAAGGTGAAGCTGCTTCTGATTTTATTTGTGCATCATTTGACTACATCAAACTCAGTTTAGTGTAGGGCAAAGATGGGAGACCATTGCAGGTTTTTCTAGAAAGTCTATCTGGTACTGCCCCCCCACCCCACCCCACTCTCTGCACACAAGATCCGTATGACTCACATTTGACATAGAAATACCTGAAACACGTAGACAGTTTTCTGATGGGTAATTGTACTGCAGCCTCGTGTATTCTGGTGCCCTTGTGCTGACTAATATTTTTGATTTTTATAAAAGGGTGATAGGTTAGTTTTGGCTTGTGACCATTAGCTTCCTCAGTGTGATGTGGCTCAAATACTAACTATCAAGTTGAGTAATGCATCACAGTGTGGTAGGAAAGGATGCTAAGGATGTGAATTCCATTTTAGACTTTGCTGCTATTAGGAAGGTGACTTTTTTTTGGCTTTCAGTTTTCTCATCTGTGAATTAAGTAAATTGTACGGACTGATCACCAGAAACTTAGCCATGTGCACAAAGGTTTCAGTGATTTTTGTTTTAATTTGGAAAAGAATAAACTTGTTAAACATTTGAAATCAAATACAAAAGATGAGGGAGAAAAGCTGTATTTAGTGTAGACATTTACATTTTTAAAATTAAACTCTACATTATATTGATGATAAAAATTAGAATGAAACAGTCGTCACTGTTCTCTCTTTAGTTATAATGTGGCACAGATGTGATAATAAAGTCCATATGCAGCCTTGCTGAAAGTATCTGATTAGACATAAAATATTAAAAATAAGTAAATTGAGCTATCAAGTTGTCTTAGGCAGCACAGATCATTTTTTTTTAATCTAGCTACTAAAACATTGCAAGACAAAATCATTTTTTCAATTTACTGGTTCTATTCCCATCTAGGTTTAGAGAACAGAAAGAAATAGTTTCTTTCTATATGTTAAATAAAAATATTAATCATTTGAAAATCAAAGACAGTAAGTATAAAGTTAAAATTTTAAGAGCTCTAAGTAACAAGCATTGTTTTGTTCTCTTATATTCATTAATAAAATGAACCATCCTTAATGGATCTAAATATTCATTCTAAATTGTAATTAGTAAGTTTGACATTTTTATTGATTTTATTTTTTCATGTTAATCTTAAAAAAGGTATAACCCAAATTTTATTACAGTTTTTTTTTTTTTTTTTCTGAAGCTGGAAACAGGGAGAGACAGTCAGATAGACTCTCGCATGCGCCCAACCAGGATCCACCCGGCACACCCACCATGGGGCGATGCTCTGCCCATCCTGGGCGTCGCCATGTTGCGACCAGAGCCACTCTAGCGCCTGAGGCAGAGGCCACAGAGCCATCCCCAGCGCCCGGGCCATCTTTGCTCCAATGGAGCCTTGGCTGCGGGAGGGGAAGAGAGAGACAGAGAGGAAAGCGCGGTGGAGGGGTGGAGAAGCAAATGGGCGCTTCTCCTGTGTGCCCTGGCCAGGAATCGAACCCGGGTCCTCCGCACGCTAGGCTGACGCTCTACTGCTGAGCCAACCAGCCAGGGCTATTACAGTTTTAACAATACAAATGATTGTGGTGATACTAGAAATACCAGTCCCATGCTCCTTGTCCGTCCCCATTAACAAGTGAATTCATTATTTTACTTTTTTTGCCTCCTCCCTTAAAAACATAGTCAATTTGTTATTTTAAAATATTACCCATTAATGAGATGGATCCATATGGTGGCTCCTCCTACCCTTTCAAAACAATTAGTTTAAACATTTTTTTTTTTTTTTTTGCTACTCTTTTTGGTTTAGTTTGCCTTCTTCCATATGTGCTTTTACTGGCATATTGCAGTGCCACCTGCTTGGAGTTTGGAGCATTAGCTTTGAATGCAACATAGACTTTGATCTTGGGGTTTTTCTTCTGCCTGTGGACATTTAGATGAAAAATGAATCATTGATAATAACTTATGTGTTTTTTCTGCTTATTTTCTACCTGAACTTGTCATAAGGCTCCATGAGGGACATTGTAGCTGTTTGCTATGGAATTGGTGGATAATTAATAAAGATTATGACTTTAGAAAGAAATTAAATAGAAAGAACTGTTGATTTCTTAAAGAGACAGGGTAAAATCAAATTTTCAAATATTGGCCCAGACTGCCTGACCGGGCGGTGGCGCAGTGGATAGAGCTTCCAACTGGGATGTGGAGGACCCAGGGTCGAGACCCTGAGGTCGCCAGCTTGAGCGCGGGCTTATCTGGTTTGAGCAAAAAGCTCACCAGCTTGGACCCAAGGTCGCTGGCTCGATCAAGGGGTCACTTGGTCTGCTGAAGGCCCACAGTCAAGGCACATATGAGAAAGCAATCAATGAACAACTAAGGTGTCACAACGAAAAACTGATGATTGATGCTTCTCATCTCTCTCCGTTCCTGTCTGTCTGTCCCTGTCTCTCCCTCTCTCTGACTCTCTCTCTGTCTCTGTAAAAAAAAATAATAAAAATGGGCCAGACCTGTTAATTTAAGAATAACAATTCTGGACCCTGGCCAGGTGGCTAAGTTAATAGAGCGCTGTCACAGTGAGCTGAGGTTGTGAATTCGATTCCCTGCTCAGGGTATATACAAGAAGCAGCCAATGAGTACACAACTAAATGGAACAACCAGTTGTGCTTCTCTCTCTCTCTCTCTCTCTCTTTCTTTCTTTCTCTTTCTTTCCTTCCTTCTTTCTTTCCTCCCTTCCTCCCTCCCTTCCTTCCTTCCTTCCTTCCTTCCTTCCTTCCTTCCTTCCTTCCTTCCTTCCTTCCTTCCTTCCTTCCTTCCTTCTTTCTTTCTTTCTTTCTCTCCCCCTCCCCCTCCCCCTCTCTCTCCCCCTCTCTTCCTAATCCCCCCATCCCCTTCATCTCTCTCAAATCAATTAAAAAATATTTTTACTATTTGAGAGTAACAGTTCTGGTTTTGGTGAAAATTTTTAGAAAGTGTGTTTCAAAGTGTGCCTTATGTTAAAGATAAAGTCTTATTTTCGGTTCCTGCTAATAATCACATGATGAAATGGATCAAAGATCTAAACATAAGACCTGAAACAATTAAGTACATAGAAGAAAACATAGGTACTAAACTCATGGACCTGGGTTTTAAAGAGCATTTTTGAATTTGACTCCAAAGGCAAGAGAAGTGAAGGCAAAAATTAATGAATGGGATTACATCAGACTAAGAAGTTTTTGCTCAGCAAGAGAAATTGACAACAAAATAAACAGACAGCCAACTAAATGGGAAATGGTATTTTCAAACAACAGCTCAGATAAGGGCCTAATATCCAAAATATACAAAGAACTCATAAAACTCAACAATAAACAAACAAACAATCCAATAAAAAAATGGGAAGAGGACATGAACAGACACTTCTCCCAGGAAGAAATACAAATGGCCAACAGATATATGAAAAGGTGCTCATCTTCTTTAGTTATTAGAGAAATGCAAATCAAAACTGCGATGAGATACCACCTCACACCTGTTAGATTAGCTATTATTAACAAGACAGGTAATAGCAAATGTTGGAGAGGCTGTGGAGAAAAAGGAACCCTCATACACTGTTGGTGGGAATGTAAAGTAGTACAACCATTATGGAAGAAAGTATGGTGGTTCCTCAAAAAACTGAAAATAGAACTACCTTATGACCCAGCAATCCCTCTACTGGGTATATACCCCCAAAACTCAGAAACATTGATACGTAAAGACACATACAGCCCCATGTTCATTGCAGCATTGTTCACAGTGGCCAGGACATGGAAACAACCAAAAAAGCCCGTCAATAGATGACTGGATAAAGAAGATGTGGCACATATACACTATGGAATACTACTCAGCCATAAGAAATGATGACATCGGATCATTTACAGCAAAATTGTGGGATCTTGATAACATGATACGAAGTGAAATAAGTAAATCAGAAAAAACCAGGAACTGCATTATTCCATAGGTAGGAGGGACATAAAAGTGAGACTAAGAGACATGATAAAAGTGTGATGTTACGGGGGGAGGGGGAAGAAGGAAAGGGGGAGGGGGAGGGGCACAAAGAAAACTAGATAGAAGGTGACAGAGGACAATCTGACTTTGGGTGATGGGTATGCAACATAATTGAACGACAAGATAACCTGGACATGTTATCTTTGAATATATGTATCCTGATTTATTGATGTCACCCCATTAAAAAAATAAAATTAAAAAAAATAATAATCACATGATGAAAGGTTACAATGGAGGAAAAATATACGTACACATATACACACTTTATATTATATATTATTATACATTATTCCTAGCAGACTGTGGACTAAATAATTTCCCCATATCTTTTTGTTGAACAAAAACTGTGGCAGTGTTCCATATAACATAACATTATCTTTGGAATATAAAATTTAATATTAATTTTCAGTGTCTTTCTAATTGTGAATTTTAGAAATATTTTACATGTTTATCAGTATTATGCATTGAAAGGGAATTTGAGGCCATTTTGTTGTACATACTTATATTAATAATTACCCAATTAGTGTCATGCCATTTTACTTCTCTAAGTTATTTTTCCACATCTGTATAAAAAGGAGTTTGTAAGTATGGGGATGAGAGATGGGAGTGTAGATTAGAACAATTTCTAATGTCTCTTCCAGCTCTAAATATTTTGTGACATTATGGAAGCAAAATATTTCAGTGGTTCCATGACCACATCTATTTTTCGCTTTTGTAAGAATTTCAGTAGTTACACCCATGCTGCACATGGGATTCTGAAAGATCTAGTTATATTCTAAATGATTTAATTTGCTTGGCTATTAAACATTTAAAATTTGCTAGAAGTGTTTTTGTCAAATAAAAATTTGAGTTGGCTTTCAAAGAAGCTGAACAAGGCTGAATATAAATGAAATTGGGATCCTTTCTAAGTACCCATTTGTGTGTGTGTGTGTGTGTGTGTGTATGTGACAGAGATGGGGGGGGGGACAGATAGGGATAGACAGACAGGAAGGGAGAGGGATGAGAAGCATCAGTTCATTGCGGCACCTTAGTTGTTCGTTGATTGCTTTCTCATATGTGCCTTGACTGGAGGTCTACAGCAGACCAAGTAACCCCTTACTCAAGCTTGCGACCTTGAGTCCAAGCTGGTGAGCTGTGCTCAAACCAGATGAGCCCATGCTCAAGCTGGCGACCTCAGGGTTTTGAACCTGGGTCCTCTTCATCCCAGTCCGATGCTCTTTCTACTGCGCCACCTTGATCTGGTTAGGCCCTGTTTTTTTTTTTTAGTTAAATTAATGTGGAAACATTTAATCTAAGGAATATGTGTAACTCTTCATTTTATTATGGTTTAGCCTTACTGCTCTCTTCCTTCTAACTTGCAATAAATACAAAGTAGTTACACAATTTTTAGGATTCTTATCATTTTTCATCTCTCGTGAAGTTCATCAGCAATAAAATAAATATAGCTTTCATTCTTTTCTACTTGTTCTTTTCTGGGTGTTTGGTGAGATGACTATTTTGTTTTCTACCTAGTCTAGTTGCAATAGTGTTTATATTCTTTAAAAAAGCCAGTGAGGCCTGACTGGTTATGGCACAGTGCATAGAGTATGAACATGGGGCACTGAGGTCCCAGTTCAAAACCCTGAGTTTGCAGGCTTGAGCTCAGGCTCACCTGACTTGGGAGTGGGGTAGCCAGCTTAAATTAGCCAACTTAAATCCCATGGTCGCTGGCTTAAGCAAGGGGTCACTGGCTCGGCTGGACACCCCCTCTCCCATCCAGGCATGTATGAGTCACAATCAGTCACAACTAAACTGCTACTCATTTCTCTCCCTTCCTGTCTGTCTCTCTCTCTTTCTCTCTCTCTCTCTCTTTTTTTTTTTTTTTTTTTTACAGAGACAGAGAGTCAGAGAGAGGGATAGATAGGGACAGACGGAAGGAAGGAGAGAGATGAGAAGCATCAATCAGTTTTTTTTTCATTGTGGCACTTCAGTTGTTCATTGATTGCTTTCTTGTATGTGCCTTGACTGTGAGGCTACAGCAGACCGAGTAATCCCTTGCTGGAGCCAGCAACCTTGGGTCCAAGCTGGTGAGCTTTGCTCAAACCAGATGAGCCCGCATTCAAGGCTGGTGACCTCGGGGTCTCAAATCTGGGTCCTCCGCATTCCAGTCCGACGCTCTATATCCACTGTGCTACCGCCTGGTCAGGCTCGCTCTCTCTCTTTTGCTAAAAGGAAATAAAAAGCCAATGAGTAAAATTATGTCACCATTACTTTTATAATCAAATGATCAGAGAATAAAATACCCTAATAAATGTGAGGCTGTTTGAAATCCTTGTCTGAAGGGAAGCAGCTGAAGTACTCTGCTATCTTATTGAGAAAATTGACCAACATATATTGGTTTTTCACTTTCCACAGTAATGTTGTATCATTTATTTAGACATCCTTGGAGCAGAAGATCTTGTTGTAGAAGCAACTGCCAGTGATGCTGTGAGATTTTATCCTTGGACCATTGATAATAAGTACTATTCAGCGGAAATCAATCTGTGTGTAGTGCCAAACAAGTTTCTCGTCACCGCAGAGATTGCAGAGTCTGTCCAAGCATTTGTGGTTTACTTTGACAGCACACAAGTAAGATTTTGTTTTACATGGAACCTTGAATAAGAAATTATCTTGTACTTTCTTTTTATTTTTCCCTCTGCTCTTTTCGTGAGTTCTCTTAATGTCTATTTTTGTTTGTTATTCCCCCCCCCCCCCCACACACACACAGAAATCTGGTCTTGATAGTGTCTCGTCGTGGCTTCCACTGGCAGAAGCATGGTTACCTGAAGTGATGATCTTGGTCTGCGATAGAGTGTCGGAGAATGGTAAGACACTTCGATGGGAGGGTAGTTTGTACATATGTTTGCCATTCTTTGGTAAACAAAGTACATTTGTTTTCTTAACTTGGAATAGTGTATCTCATGTGACTTTAATTACCAGCTATTTCTCTTTTGAATCTTGCAATATTTACTTTTTTCTTTTTTTTAAATAATGGACACTTTGGGTTGGAGAAATAATTTTCTTTATATTTATTTTGGATTTCTATAGAATAATATTGACATTAATGGAAACACATTGAGATTTGTGGATAGCATTGCAGCAATATTTGCTTTATTTATACTTATAGATTTTTTTGGCATATTATTTCAGGTGTGAACCGACAAAAAGCTCAAGAATGGTGTATAAAACATGGCTTTGAACTGGTAGAACTTAGTCCGGAAGAATTGCCTGAGGAGGATGGTAAGTGTTTCATTTTGAGAGAAAACATGGCATTTAGATTGAGATATGAGATTATTTAATTCCTGAAAGAAGAATCATGGCCCTGACTGGTTTGCTCAGTGGTAGAGCATTAGCTGGGTGTATGGAAATCCTGCATTCGAATTCCGGTCAGCGCACACAAGAGAAGCGACTCTGCTGCTCCACTCCTCCCCTTTTCCCTTCTCTTTCATTGTCTCTCACTTCCTCTCCTGCAGCCCTGACTCAGTTGGAGCATTTTGGCCCCAGGTGCTGAGTATGGCTCCATGGCCTTGCCTCAGGTGCTAAAAATAGTCCAGTTGCTGAGCAACAGGGCAATGGCCCTAGATATGCAGAGCATTGCCTGGTAGGGGGCTTGCCAGGTGGATCCCGGTCACAGTGCATGTGGGAGTCTGTCATTCTGCCTCCCCTCCTCTTTCTTAAGGGGGAAAAAAATCACAGTGAAATTTAAAACACATTCTTCTTTCCCTGGCTGCTTGAAAAGATTTGTGCAAAATCCACTGATGTGATCTTACCATTAATCAAATAAATCATTTTACCCATTTTAGGACATTTTCTTTTTAAGATTTTATTCATTGATTTTAGAGAGAGAGAGAGAAAGGAGCAGGGGTAGAAGCAGTTAGCATCAACTTAAAGTAGAAGCTTTTCATATGTGCCTTGACCCAGCAAACCCAGCGTTTTGAACCAGTGACCTCAGCATTTCAGGTCAAGGCTTTATCTACTGTGCCACCACAGGACATGCATTTTATTTTAGTATTATACTTTTGAAGTGTTGTTTGCTTTTCTTATGCATCAAAGTAGAGAATTTCTACCTTAGTCATTTCCCTGATCTCTTATCCTCTCTCTATACCCAAAAAAGGAGAGTTTGACCTATATTCATAAATAAGTAATGTTCCTTATTTTGAACTCCTAGTAACCCAAGGTTGAATTCCTGGGAACCATAGGGTATATGTCAGTCCTATTTGTATGTCTTTTGGACATTTGAAACAAAAAATAGACTCAGAATTCACTCTTGGGGTAGCTCTATATTTAACTGCCTTCTGCTACTTTGTAGACCTTCTTCTATTTCTTCCCCCTCTTCATTTCCCCTCTCCCATTTCTCTTCTCATCTTTACTCCTTCCAAGTACACCTAGGCTGCTACTATGGGATCTACCAAGATAAGGAGTTTGGCCTATCAAAAGCTTATAATCTGGTACAAGAGATAAAACATGAATATAAATAATTGAGTTACCAAGTAGGACATCATAAGTATTATAAAAAAAATATTGCTACTGTGGTATTTCAGAGAAGAGAATATTTTAAAGAATGAATTGGCACCATGAACTCTAACATGTGAACTGATCCATGGGAAAGAAATGAAAAACGTACCAGATTTACATTTAGAGGACTGGTGGGGAGGTGATGTTGAGAAGATGCCAGTTCCAAAAGACATTCTAGGCAGGGCCAACCAATATGAATTAAATACATAGATAGGATATAAATAATCCTCACGTGAAACGTGTGTGTGTGTGTGTGTGTGTGACAGAAACAGAGAGAGGGACAGATAGGGACAGACGTGACAGGAAGGGAGAGAGCTGAGAAGCATCAATTCTTGGTTGCAGCACCTTAGTTGTTCATTGATTGCTTTCTCATAAGTGCCTTGACCAGGGGGCTACAGGAAACCGAGTAACCCCTTGCTCAAGCCAGCGACCTTGGGTTTAAACTGGTGAGCTGTGCTCAAACCAGATGAGCCCGCACTCAAGCTGGCGACCTCGGGGATTCAAACCTGGATGCTTTGTGTCCCAGTCCGATGCTCTATCCACTGTGCCACCACCTGGTCAGGCTGAAACGTATTTTTAAAGGAATTAAGAAATTTCTTTTTATAGTACGGCTTGTTTAGAATTTTTTAAAAAATGTTACCTTTGAAAATAAAACCTTGCCAGAGAAGAAGAGGACTAAAATGAAATAAAAAGGTTGCTTTTTCTCCCTGTACATTTTTAACAATATTGATAATAAGTGTAATTTTTCCTTCTATGTTTTTCTAGTTTCCCTAAAACTTGTGCCCTATTTTGTGTATGTGATCATGTGTGGAGTCACTTATTTTTGGCACTACAATTTTCTCTTACTTCTATTGTCCTTGAGAGTCAACATTGGGTCATTTATTTAAATCTGTTTTCATTTTGGAATCTGCTCCTTTATACCACTATACTTTTTCTTGTTCCTTGGCTAAAAAATGTTTTTATATTCAGCTTAATCTTTAAAAAAAATTATTTTAAATGTATTCATTTTGAGAAAGAAAGATAGGGAGAGAGAGAGAGAGAGAGAGAAGTGGGGGAGGAGCAGGAAGCATCAACTCCCATATGTGCCTTGACCGGGCAAGCCCAGGGTTTCGAACTGGCGACCTCAGCTTTCCAGATCAACACTTGATCCACTGCACCATCACAGGTCAGGCCAGCTTAATCTTAAATAGATTTTGACATATCATCTTTAGGTAATGTAACTAAAACCTTTCTAGAATTTTTAAATGCCAACAGATCTCAAGCCATATAACCTCAGCCTTTACGTGCATGAATTATTTGAAGATCAGTATAAGACTTTATGCTTGTTTGTATTAAATTTCATATTGGCTCTTCAGACCATTATTTTTGGTTCCTGGTTATATCATCTGAAGTATTAGTTATTCTTTCAAGAATTGAATCATTTATAGTTGAGGTAAACGTGGCTTTTATTTCTTCATTTAAACAGTGATGGTGATAAATTTATTTTTGGAGAAAACTTTTGGTTTAATTCTCACTATATTTCTGTTAAGTTGGTAAGTTGACTTCTTTTTTTAAGTGGGAAGTGGGGAGGCAGAGAGACAGACTCCCGAATGTGCCCTGACTGAGATCCACCCAGCAAGCTCCTTATGGGGCAATGCTCTGCCCATCTGGGGCTGTTGTTCCATTGCTTGGTGACTGAGCTACTTAATTTAGCACCTGAGGCAAGGCCATGGAGCCATCCTCAGTGCCTGGGGCCTGCTTGCTCCAACCAAGCCATGGTTACAGGAGGGGAAGAGAGAGGTAGAGAGGGAGAAGGGGAGAGGTGGAGAAACAGATGGTCGCTTCTCCTGTGTGTACTGACCTGGAAACAAACCCAGGACATGCACATACTGGGCCGATGCTCTACCACTGAGCCAGCCAGCCAGGGCTAGGTTGGCTTTCTTTAAATGGTTCATCAGTCTCTCAGTTACTGTGTGCCTGCTATCATTCAGGCACTGTGTTAGGCAGTGGGAATAATGAACTCATTAAGACACGATTCCTATTTTCAAGGAGTGTACAGTCTAGAAGAGGTTACACCAGCAGATCTCAACCTGTGGGTCGCGACCCCGGCGGGGGTCGAACAACCAAAACACTTTAGGCGACCCCTGTGTTTTGGTCGTTCGACCCCCGCCGGGGTCGCGACCCACAGGTTGAGAATAGCTGGGTTACACTAGTAAATCATCAGCATGATATTTGTCCTTGATGAAATAACTGATAAGTTGCAGAGCCTGGGTTCAAATACAGGTCTTCTGACTTCTACAGTGTGTCCGTAAAGTCATGGTATACTTTTGACCGGTCAAAGGAAAGGAACAAAAGACGATAGAAATGTGAAATCTGCACCAAATAAAAGGAAAACTCGCCCAGTTTCATACCTATTCAGTGCAGTTCGATATGGGCTCACGCACAGATTTTTTCAGGGCTCCTTAGGTAGCTATCCCGTATAGCCTCTACAGACTCATCACTGACTGATGGCCTACCAGAACAGGGTTTCCTTCAACTGCTTATCCCACCGAGTAATGTTATTCCTATGTGGTGGCGCTTCGTTATAAACGCGCCGATATTCACTTTGCACTTTGGTCACGGATTCGAATTTAGCGAGCCACAGAACACACTGAATTTTCCTCTGTACCGTCCACATCTCGACTGGCATGGCCGTGGGCTGCTCTGCTATATACACAGTGTTACGTCATCATCTGCATGCACACATGCTACCACATCATCCTACAGAAACTGGGAGGGTTTTCCTTTTATTTGGTGCAGATTTCACATTTCTGTTGTCTTTTGTTGCTTTCCTGTTACTGGTCAAAAGTGCATCATGACTTTACGGACACACTGTATTTCTGTGTACTTCCACTAGAGACAGGCTCTGTGTGGCTTGTGCTCTGTGAACTGGTAGGAGACTTTCTTCTTTCAGCCATTTGCGGTCTTGTAATAGTTAATAATACTACCTTATTGTTATGCTAATTGAGATTACTGCCTTGTTTAGAGTAGTGCCAATTAAATTCTAAAAGTGGGATAATACCAATACTAAACTAAACTAAGTTGTGGGTATTTTTAATGACATTTTACCTCTCTTATACTCTGGTTATGGTAATTTCACTTCTTTTTTTTTTTTTTTTTTTGTGACAGAGACGGAGAGAGGGACAGATAGGGACAGACAGACAGGAACGGAGAGAGATGAGAAGTATCAATTCTTTGTTGCAGCACTTTAGTTGTTCGTTAATTGCTTTCTCATATGTGCCTTGACCAGGGGGACTACAGCCAAGCCAGTGACCCCTTGCTCAAGCCAGTGACCTTGGGTTCAAGCTGGTGAGCTGTGCTCAAACCAGATGAGTCTGCACTCAAGCTGGTGACTTCCAGGTTTCGAACCTGGGTCCTCTGTGTCCCAGTCTGACGCTCTATCCACTGCACCACCGCTTGGTCAGGCTCACTTCTCATTCTTAAACTGTCTTTCTCTGATCAGAAAGTTGTTCTCTAGATAGCTATTATAAGCAATATTTTATGGTGCCCAGGAGAAGAAAGGGTGTTTGCAGGATTTTTTTAGCATACTAAGAGGACCATTACTGCCTTTAGCAATATCATTCTCTATAAATAACCAAGACTGGTAGTATTCTAGTGCACTTTCAGGATTATGTAATTAATGGAAACTAACATTTCCAGGAGAATGTTAGTAACAATGGTGAAGTAACAATGGTGAGGCAATGTTATTATATAAGCCTCTTAATAGTGTGTGTTTTTCTCTTTGTCTTAGTTTCTGGAATATACTTATCGGGAGCTCTGAGTTCTGTATTTGCTTTATTTTTTTTTATTATGTAAGTTACAAATGTGAAGTAACAACTAAATAAGCAAGTTAATTAAGCATGCCCTAAGCCACATATGTATGTATGTATAAATATATATTTTTTTTACCTCATTGATTAGATGACTTCCCAGAATCTACAGGAGTAAAGCGAATTGTTCAAGCCTTGAATGCCAATGTCTGGTCCAATGTAGTGATGAAGAATGGTAAGTAACTTGGGACTAAATGTCCTAAGGAATTTTCCTCCTGTTTCTTGTAAGTTTTAAATTATTTGGATATATAAGGGAATACAATAAATGTAGCATCGTGAATAAATATAACTTTTATAATCCTTTAAAAAAATTATTTGGATATATGTGTTTATTCAGTCTTATCCCCAGTTGAAGGAAGACCAAAAAGTAATACTTCTAAGAATTTAAAATATATGTTTATAGTTAATTCAGTAAGAATTAGAGCTTGCCTATGATATGCCTAGCATTGTGTTTGGGCTTAAGAAATAACACCAATATTTTAAACATGAGCTCTCTCTTTGAGGAGCTCATAGCTCACCTATGCAACGTGTATACTTTTTTTTTTTTTTTTTTTTTTTTTTGCATTTTTCTGAAGCTGGAAACAGGGAGAGACAGACAGACTCCCGCATGCGCCCGACCGGGATCCACCGGCACGCCCACCAGGGGCGATGCTCTGCCCATCCTGGGCGTCGCCATGTTGCGACCAGAGCCACTCTAGCGCCTGAGGCAGAGGCCACAGAGCCATCCCCAGCACCCGGGCCATCTTTGCTCCAATGGAGCCTCGGCTGCGGGAGGGGAAGAGAGAGACAGAGAGGAAGGCGCGGCGGAGGGGTGGAGAAGCAAATGGGCGCTTCTCCTGTGTGCCCTGGCCGGGAATCGAACCCGGGTCCTCCGCACGCTAGGCCGACGCTCTACCGCTGAGCCAACCGGCCAGGGCCACAACATTCTTAATATAAGAAAAATCTACTTAAATCACCACATGAACAGGTTACATGGGGGGGGGGGGGTCATGATTATGGCAATCAAAGAAAAAGAGCATTTAAAAACTTCAAACTCTTTTTTTTGGAGGGAAGTTAGAGATAGGAAATTGAACAAATCATAAATGGACTTCTGTGGCAGAAATTGATCGTATGTCATAGAGTAGATACCATACTGAGTGTGAAACGGAAATGTAGACGGTGATACCACCTCTCACACTCAGGACACTCAGGACCAATTTTTTTTGTTGTTTTTGTTAGAAAAATTACTATAATCGCAATTGATTCTTGGGATTATTACATTGCAAGTTATATAATCCAGGTAATTATTTAGGATTATGTATTATCTATTTAGTATTTATCAAGCAGTAATGGAACACTGAGGTTATACTATTTACTGGTCTTTAATTTTATACTGATTCAGAAAAATATTAAAAATTTTTTAAATATTTAAGAGTTTGAAACTCTTTTAAAAATTCGTTTTAAATGTGTTCAGTTTGAAAAAAAACTCCAGTTCTAGTAAGAACTATGAAAATTTAGCTGTTATGGCAAGTAGCCTTGAAAATGTACAACTCTGACTTGGGTTTTATTTCTTTGCAATTTATCGTCCACTTGATATTCAAAGGCCAAATTCTTAATCTGAAAATTGAGTTAATTAAAAATTTAGAAATGAGTAGCTTCCTTCCTACCTTTCTTCAAGATAAAGTGGATGTGTTTCCTGAATAGAAATTTATGATTTAAATGAGTAGCCAGCTCAATTCTTTACTTCTTACAAGTCCTAACAACTTACCTGGTTATAGGATATTATAATAATTTTTTGCCTCTAGTCTCTTCCTTAAATCTTAATAATACAAAAACAACCAAAGAAAAGATGGGTAAATTGGACTTCACCAAAATTAAAAACTTACATTCTTCAAAGGACACTGAGGAAACTGAAGCAGTAACCCTCAGAATTTGTAAACCATGTGTCTGATAAGGTTCTAGTATCCAGAATGTGTAAAGAACTCTTATAACTCAATAATAAGACAAACAGCCCAATTTAAAATGTCAAAGGAGTTGGCCTGACCTGTGGTGGCGCAGTGGATAAAGCGTTGACCTGGAAATGCTGAGGTCGCCGGTTCAAAACCCTGGGCTTGCCTGGTCAAGGCACATATGGGAGTTGATGCTTCCAGCTCCTCCCCCTTCTCTCTCTCTCTCTCTCTCTCTCCTCTCTAAAAATGAATAAATAAAATAATTAAAAAAAAAAAATGTCAAAGGAGTTGAATAGACATTTTTCCAAAGAAGATACCCAAATGGCCAGTAAACACGTGAAAAGATTTTTAACATCATTAGTCACTAGAGAAATCACAACCACGAGGTAGTACTGCACACTTACCAGGTTAGGTATAATCAAAGAGAGACAAGAATAGGTGTTGGTGAGGATGTGGAGAAATTAAAACTCATATACTGCTAGTGGGAGTGTAAAATGGCAGCCACTTTGGAACAGTAGTTGCTCAAAAAATTAAACCAAATGACCCAACTTTTCCACTCATAGGTATGGATACTGAAGAGAACTGATGTCTGCACAAAAACTTGTAAAAAAATGTTTTCTAGAAGCATTATTCATAATGGCCCAAAGTAGAAACAATGAAATTTGAAACAACTGCTGAAAATAAAATGTGGTATATTCTTGCAATAGAATATTACTCAATTATTAGAAGAAATGAAGCATGGATGAACCTCAAAACATTATGCTAAGTGAAAAAAGCCTGACACAAAGGCTGCATAGTTTATGGTTTCAATTACATGAAATGTCCAGAATAGTTAAATTCCAAGAGATGGAAAGTAGGTTAGCGTTTCCAAGGGGCTAGGAGGAGGGATTACTATTAGGTACAGGATTTCTATTGGGGTGATGAGCATGTTCTGGTATTAGATAGTGATGAGTGGTTACACAACTTTGTGACTGTACTGAAAATTATTGAATTTTATACTTTTAAAAAGGCAAATGTTGTGAGATGTGAATATCAGTAAGAAGGAAAGAGAAAAATGGAGAGAGTGAGAGAGGAAGGAAGTACTAATGGTAGTTGTAATGATGGAAGGGGTGGTGGTGGTAGAAGGAAGTGACTTGGTAATCCTGCATACTAGTAGCAGCTGCTTACATACATACATTGTCTTACTTAATCACAATATCCATGAGTTAGGCTTAGAGACGTTAAAGTAATTTTCCTAAGGTCATAGAGCTCATCAGTTTTCAAATTTGTTTGCACACTGGAATCACCTGGGAAACTTTAAAAAAATACTAATGCCTGAAACTCATGCTCAGAGGTTCCGGATTAATTGGTATGGGGTGAGACTTGAGCATACAGCAATTACAGCATTACAGCAGTTTGAGAACCATTAATATTAGCTGTTAACTGTCAAAGTCCTGATTTGAATATATACCTTTACAATTTTGAAGGCTTACACATTTAACTACTATACCACATAGCCTTATAAATTATTATGTAGTAATGAAATTTCCCCTTTACTGCTGTTTCTCTCAAGAATCGAGTGATCCCAGTCCCAGCACTACCACTCAGGTAGATCTCATTCTTCAGCTTGCTCTATTTATTTATTTATTTTAAAATTAAATGTATTGAGGTAACATTGTTAGTATCATTATATAACATTCAGGTAAGTGTACAACATTATAATCTCAAATCTGTATACTCTGTCGGGTGTTCACTACCCAAAGTCTGGTTTCTTTCTTTTACCATATATTTGACCCCCTTTACCCAAGTCACCTGCCTCCCTCCCCCCTTCCTCTCTGGTAACAACCATTCTGTTGTCTGTAAAGTTTGTTTTGTTAGTTTGTTTGTTATTTTTTGTTTTATATTTCACATATGATTGAAATCATTCAATTTTTGTTCTTTTCTGTCTGACTTATTAGACTTAGCATTTCAAGATCAATCTATGTTGCAAATTGCAATATTTCATCTTCTTTTTGTGGCTGAGTAGTATTTCATTGTGTGTACACACACACACACACACATACACACACACACACACACACACGACATCTCTATCTAATCATCCATGAGGCTGATCTCCCTCCTTGGCTCCCCAGCTCTGGCCTATCTGGACCTCATCCAGATCATTCATCTCGGAAGGGATGGGCAGCTATAGTATTTTTTAAGTGCCTCAGGAATTCAAATATGCAGCCCTGGTTGAGAACCAGACATAAATGATAGTCATCCAGTTCTAACTTGTAAGAGTTTGCTTAATCCATGGGAATAAACTAGACATTTTAAAGGCTGCATTAACCTTCTGACTAACTTGCTCTTTTCTGGTCCTAAATCATATTGTATTCGCAAGTCAGTCCTCTGACCCTAACAAAGCCAGAGAAAGGAGACAGGATGGTACCCAGTTTAGGGTCATCTAGAGTAGTGGTCCCCAACCCCCAGGCTGCGGACCAGTATTGGTCCATGGGCCATTTGGTACCGGTCCGCAGAGAAAGAATAAATAACTTACATTATTTCCGTTTTATTTATATTTAAGTCTGAACGATGTTTTATTTTTAAAAAATGACCAGATTCCCTTTGTTACATTCATCTAAGACTCACTCTTGATGCCTGTCTTGTAAGTTCGACTATATTTAAAAATACCAGTTTTTAAGCTGGTCACATAATTTTATTTTGTGCATTTATCCGTCCCACCCTAAAGGCCGGTCCGTGAAAATATTTTCTGACATTAAACCGGTCCGTGGCCCAAAAAAGTTTGGGGACCACTGGTCTAGAGGCAAAAGGGAAAGTAATGGGCACTGCCCTCTATACTTCCTTGGTCTTGTTTCTAGTTTGGGTTAGTATCATGACAAGGTTACTAGTGCTTGAATTAAACAGTCCTCCTTGAGATCTGAAAGAAATAGTACATCCTTTATAAGTAGCTGATTGCCTAGTGACCTAGTTGAGACCCTGGCCAATTGAGTTTTTCTTATGTCAACCTCAAATCTCTCTCTGGTACACAGTTAAAAGTCTGGTTTCAAGTGTGCATCATTCATTCAAAAGTTATTTTATTGAGTACTTATATTGTGTGCCAGGCTTTGGTCTGTGTGCTCAGGATACACCAGTAAACAAAACATTTTGTCATTCAGGTAGGAGGCAGTAGTCAGTAGACAAGTAATTAGTAACTTGCACAGTTTGCTAGAAGATGATAGTGATATGGGAAAAAATAAATCAGGGCTACGGGGATTGAGATTGCCTGCTAGATTGCACTATTAAATGGTTGGTCAAGGTAGGTCATCTTGAGGCCTTGAGATTTGAGGAAGGAGAGGAGGTATTTCACCATATGGGTGTCTAGGAGACAGGAAATAGCTATAGCAAAGGCCCTGAGGGGAAAGCACGCCTGCCATGTTTGAAGAACCTCAGGGAGCACACTGTGCATGAGGAGAGGGGATCAGAGGTAACAGCAGACCAGCTGATTTAGGGCTTTGTAGGCCATCACAGTAACTTCCACATTTATTCAGTGTCAACTAGGGAGCATTGCAGGGCTTCATGTGGAAGAGTGACATGACCTGACTTCATCATTAAAATGATGACTCTGATTGCTCTGTGGAGAATAGATGGTGGAGGTGAGGAGAAGCCCAGATCTCTCAGGAGGCTCTTGCAGTATTCCATGAGAGAGATGGAGGTCGCTCAGGTCAGAATTGTAGCAATGGAAGGGGTGAGAAAAGGCCAACTTATGGCTATATTTTGAGGTAGAACCACCATGATTTCCTGACACTTTGGATGTGAGGTATGAAAGAGTGGTCAAGGCAGACGCCAGGATATGGGCCTGAAAATTTTGGAGAGTAAGTTGCCATCAGCTGCACTGAGGAAACCACAGATGAAGCAAGCTTTGAGGAGCAGTATGGAGAATCAGTAATTCAGTTTTGGGCATGTTAACTTTGAGATGGCTACTAGACTTCCAGGTGGAGATGTCAGGGAGCTAGTTGGATAGATGTGTGGTTAGGCATATGCATAGTATTTAAATTCTTGAGCCTGGATGAGGTCACCAGGGCAGTAAATGTAGTTAATGAAAAGGACCAAGGGACTCGGTCAGCCCTGGGACATTTCAGTGTCAAGAGTTCATGGAGGAGAGAAGGAGCCAGTGACAGAGACTGAGAAAGAATGATCAGCAAGATAGGAAAATTGAGAGTATAGAGTTCTAGAAGCAAAAGTGGAATGTTGTCAAGGTGAGAAGAGCAAAGCCAGATGCTCCGTGTAGGTTAAGTAAGATGAGAGCTGAGAATTGCCCTTTGGATTTAGCAATGTGGAGGCTGTTAGTGACCTCGAAGAGAGCAGTTTCAGTAAAGTAGGTTTAAGAGACTGAGAGGAGAAATATAGCAGAAGATGGTGACTACAAACTACTCATCTGACAAATTTTGTATGAAAAGGAGCAAAGATTCGGGAGTTCGTGGGACAAGTATGGTTGAGTGTTGGGCAGATAAAATATATTATGCTCACTTTGTTAAAGATGGCACTGCCCACATGGAAGCCCGTCTCCCAGGTGATATTAGTTGCCCTTCTTGTTTGGAATGGGTGTGATTATATTGTGTGTTGGGGTGGGCTGTGAGCAGGCAGGATCCTTGTAGCCTGGGGCTTGGTTTTAGGACTAAGCCTTTCCCACCCTTTTTGATGTAGGGTGGTACACTCTCATGAGGAATCCCATTATGCCTCAGATAAGTGACTTTGTATTATAGTCTTCCCTATTTTATATATTGGATTGAATGTTTTGATTTCTGCACTATAAAGTGGGGCAGACCGGGAGCTTGCTCTCTCCGTTCCTGACATTAGCATTAGAGGAGACAGCAGAGAGCAGAGAAAGGCCACGTGGAGGAGGCCAAGAGAGGCAGCCAAGATGGCGGAGTGCTGAAAGAGAAGCTAGTTAGTGCAGAGTTTGTATAGAAGGAAGGAGATGGGGAACAAAGGAGAATGAGGCTAGTGAGCTAGAAACCTTTGATTCTAGGAAACTCAGACAAGTCAGTAGCTTTGTGAGCACTGAATGTGAGTGGGTTTTGGAACCCAGTGTGTGTTTTACTTGCCCGCTGGGTGCAAGCTAGGATTAAAGATGATGGCCCACCAGTTCTTGGCTCCGTTGTTTGATTACCATCTGTCCGAATCCAATGCGAATTTGTATGGGCGAGGCGGCTGTGATGGTGGCCGTGGCTACTGGCTTTACATTGAGCTTTATTTTTTAGATGAAAACAAGAACAGCATGTTTGTAGACTGAGGGGAAAGATCCAGTAGGGAGCAAAAAAGTGATGAAGAAGGAGAAAGAAGGGAGAATTGATGGAGTGATGTCCTCGAGTAGGTGAGGCAGGGTGGGCACCACTTGTGGGAGGATTGGCTTTGGAGAGGAGCAGGAAAGCAAATCTGTGGAAAGAAAGCAGACAGGGAAGGAGCACGTGGATGCGAGTGTTGCTGGGGGTGATGTGGCATGGAAATCTGTGGAATTTCTTCTGTTTCAGTTTGCTCAAGGAAGTGGGGAGCCAGATTATCAACTGAGAGGGCAGAGGAGGTAGTGCTAGGATTTGAGGAGAGAGAAAGAAATGTGAGCCATTTAGGAGAGAGAGAGAGAGTAGATGATCCTAGGGATGTAAATAAAATTATTGACAGACAACATGATGTGGCCCACTTGGAATTTGGTAAGATAAATTTAAAGTGAAGCCAGGCAATAACCTGGGTGTGTGTGTGTGTGTGTTCCCCAGCTAATTAAGCTATATGGTTGTGCTTTTACTAAGCAAGGGTATCACAGCAAGAGAGAAGCAAGGGATTAGATCAGGGGTAGTCAACCTTTTTATACCTACTGTTGGGCAGATATATATATTATGCTCACTTTGTTAAAGATGGCACTGCCCACATAGAAGCCGTCACCCAGGTGATATTAATGTGCGTTGGGGGCAGGCTGTGGGCAGGCAGAATCCTTGTAGCCTGGGGCTTGGTTTTGGGATTAAGCCTTTCCCACCCTTTTTGATGTGGGGTGGTACAATCCAATCATGTCTCAGATAAGTGACTTTGTATTAGAGACTTCCCTATTTTGTATATTGGATTAAAGGTTTTGATTTCTACACTATAAAATGGGGGCAGAACGGGAGCTTGCTCTCGGTTCCTGGGATTATTAGCATTAGAGGAGAGAGCAGGGAGGAGAGCAGAGAAAGACCACGTGGAGGAGGCCAGGAGAAGCAGCTAAGATGGCAGAGTGTTGAGAAGCCAGTTTGTGCAGAGTTTGTGCAGGGAGAAGGAAGGAGATGGGGAACAGACGGGAATAAGTCTGGTGAGCTAGAAACCTTTGATTCTAGAAAACTCGGATAAGTCAGTAGCTTTGTGAGCACTGAATGTGAGTGGGTTTTGGAGCCCAGTGTGTGTTTTTACTTGCCCGCCAGGTGCAAGCTAGGATTAAAGATGATGGCCCACCAGTTTTTGGCTCCATTGTTTCTTTACCGACTGTCCGAATCCAAAGCGAACCTGCATGGGCCAGGTGGCTGTGATGGTGGCCCTGGATACTGGCTTTACACCTACCGCCCACTTTTATATCTCTGTTACTAGTAAAATTTTCTAATCGCCCACTGGTTCCACAGTAATGGTGATTTATAAAGTAGGGAAGTAACTTTACTTTATAAAATTTATAAAGCAGAGTTACAGCAAGTTAAAGCATATAATAATAATTACTTACCAAATACTTTATGTCAGATTTTCGCTAAGTTTGGCAGAATAAATCTTTATAAAACAACTTACTATAGTTAAATCTATCTTTTTATTTATACTTTGGTTGCTCTGCTACCGCCCACCATGAAAGCTGGAACGCCCACTAGTGGGCAGTAAGGGACCAGGTTGACTACCACTGGATTAGATAGTGAACATAGGAGAATAATTATAATGACTGACCATGGAACTTTAAGCTGAGTAAGAAAGAGGAAGAAAAAATCTGTGGGGAGAGGCTCAGTGAAAAGGTATTAGTTTTGAGGTCCCAGTGGAAGTGAAGGAAAGCTGGGTTGAGATTCTATAGGGAGGGATGGAGGGAGGGAGAGAGCTGGAAAGATAGGTGGTGGTCAGAGTGTAGAAGGCATGAAATTGAGATTATGGAGGGCTTGTAGTTATTGGTGATAATAAGGTCTCATGGTATGATCATTAGAATATGTGGCTGAAGTGATCAAGAGGATGGGAAGAATGGAGATTGTCTAATGTAGTAAGTTTGGAAAAACCAAAAATCAGAAGGGATTTAATTGGAATCTGTAGTTAGGTTATGAATAGGGTAAATATGGACTTGATTTCCCAAATCCTAGACTGCTATGATTTAGGGACATTCCTAAAGCAAAATGTTTTTCACCAATTACAAATAAAATGAAGGCATTATTGAACATAGCAGAATTTATGGAGTACATTACACTAAACAATGATCCAGACAGAAAGTAGATATGGTTTACAAAGGGGCTATTGTAGTTCTTATGAATGCCATGTACCTATAATTCAAGTTTAGGAAGGTATGTGGCCTAAACTTTTAAGACTTATCTTGGAGAGCAATCATGTTTTCCTTCCCAATATTATTCTATGCAATGGTTTTTCTATTAAGTTTTGTACTGGCCGGGCTGACTCAGATTACATGTTCTTGAATTTTATAGGATTTAATAAGGGGCATTGTTTTGTTTGGTATGCTAGTGTAGGTGAACTAGCCAGGTGCAGGCCTTTAGAAATCAGAATCTCCATGCATGCATCTGGTTTGACATCTTCCTTTTACAGATGGGGAAATGAAGCCTCAGGAAGGAGAGGTGACCTGCCTATATTCACACAATGAGTCAGTTGCTAAGGTGGGACCAGAGGGCAGGAGTGTTGTGCATTTTTCCATTACAGGGTGTTGATTTACATTATTGGCTGGTTAGGGAATGAGCACAGAGCAGTTAAATAATTTACCCAGGCTGCATGAGAAATTGTCGTCAGAGCCAGAAGAGTTCATTCCCTATAGAACCCTATCAGATTAGGTGTTCTGGCATGAATAAGATTTTAATGACACAGACTATAGATAATGATCATATCTGATATTTTGGACTTTTTTGCTTATTGCATTTTAAATCCTTTTTCAAAGGCTATCTGAAATGGTATGATACTAACTCTATCCCATTGTTCTGCATTTAATCCAAAGTACAGATGAGGCTTCTGGATAGTTAATGTACTAAATACTTATATATTACTTGTGAATGAAAGATAGTTGTTGGGCAGATAAAATGTATTATGCTCACTTTGTTAAAGAGGCCATTGCCCAGGTGATATTAATGTGTGTTGGGGTGGGCTAAAGGCAGGGAGAATCCTTGTAGCCTGGGGCTTGGTTTTGGGATTAAGCCTTTCCTACCCTTTTTGATGTAGGGCGGTACAATCCAATCATGCCTCAGAGAAGTGACTTTGTATTAGAGACTTCCCTGTTTTGTATATTGGATTAAGAGTTTGGATTGCTACACTATAAAATGGGGACGAAGTGGGAGCTTGGGCTCTTGGTTCCTGAGATAATCATTAGAAGAGAGAGCAGAGGAGAGCAGAGAAAGGCTACGTGGAGGAGGCCAGGAGAAGCAGCCAAGATGGTGGAATGCTGAGTGAGAAGCCAGTTTGGGCAGAGTTTGTATCTGGGATAAGGAAAGGAGATGGGGAACAGAGGTGAATAAGTCTGGTGAGCTAGAAACCTTTGATTCTAGGAAACTCGGATAAGTCAGTAGCTTTGTGAGCACTGAATGTGACTGGGTTTTGGAGCCCAGTGTGTATTTTTACTTGCCCACCGGGTGCAAAGCTAGAATTAAAGACTATGGCCCACCAGTTTTTGGCTCCGCTGTTTCTTTGCCGACTGTCCGAATCCAATGCGAACCTGCATGAGCCAGGCAGCTCTGATGCTGGCCATGGCCCTGCCTCCTGGCTTTACAATAGTGTATTTTAAATTGTTTTATTTAAAGTCATAATGTTATAAAGTACCGCACCCCAGATTCTGAAAGGCACTGTACCTCATTTCATCAAGTTCACGTAGAGACACTGTAAAGCCAGTATTCACGGCCAGGGCCACTATCACAGCAGCCCAGCCCATGCAGGTTCGCATTGGATTCGGACAGTCAGTAAAGAAACAACGGAGCCACAAACTGGTGGGCCATTTAAGCTAGGCCTTTAATCCTAGTTTGCACCCGGCGGGCAAATAAAAACACACACTGGGCTCCAAAACCCACTCACATTCAGTGCTCACAAAGCCACTGACTTATCCGAGTTTCCTAGAATCAAAGGTTTCTAGCTCACCAGCCTTATTCTCCTCAGTTCCCCATCTCCTTCCTTATCCCAGATACAAACTCTGTACAAACTGGCATCTCACTCAGCACTCCGCCATCTTGGCTGCTTCTCCTGGCCTCCTCCACGTGGCCTCCTTCTGCTCTCTGCTCTGCTCTCTCCTCTAATGATAACCTCAGGAACCAAGAGGGCAAACTCTCGTTCTGCCCCCATTTTATATTGTAGCTTCACAACCTCTAATCCAATATACAAAGTAGGGAAGTCCCTAATACAAAATCACTTCTCTGAGGCATGATTGGATTGTACCACCCCACATCAAAAAGGGTGGGAAAGGTTAATCCCAAAACCAAGCCCCAGGCTACAAGGATTCTCAACACACATTAATATCACCTGGGTGATGGCCTCCTCGTGGGCAGCGTAATCTTTAACAAAGTGAGCATAATACATTTTATCTGCCCAACAGACACCCAGTCCAGATAAATTTTGAAGAGTTTTATTAGAGGAGGAGGTTTATTAAATATTAAATATGCCGGCCGCATATGGCTGACACAGGGCATCTGCAGGCCCAAATCATGCAGTCCCCAAAATAGTTCAGGGGCTGCTTATATATCCTTGATCACACAGGGGGGGGGGCATGACATCATGGCACAGGCTGACAACATTTGTTTAGGGGATACACAGAAACATTAGGCTTTTAAGGTAACACAATCAAAGACATTTACAAATCTTTCAGGGTTCCTCTTCCTTCACTAGCCTAGAGGTATTTTACTCTCAAGATTCCAGGAAGGGGGGGAGGAACTACAGTCAATGCAAGGTGGTATGTAAATTCTGCCTCCTATTGAAAGAGAAGAAGTTTCTAAGTTAACCTTTATTTTAGATTTAAAACTGAATAACCCATTGTTCTTGTAAGCCTGAAACTTCTACATTCTTCTCCCTACCCTCCCTAAAGGAGGGAAGGAACAGGAAAGCCTAACCTTTCCTCCCAGAATATTAATATCAATTTTCAGCTTTTTGGTACCTTACAAAACAGATCATTGTTCTCTTCAGTTTAAGTGAAGATTCATTTGTACATAGTAGGTGCTCAGTTAATGTCTTTTTGTTACTTAATTTCACATTGTAAAAGCCAGCAGTTATACTATTACAGTTGCAGGCAAATTATTATTCTAGGAAGAGATTTATAAATCTTCCTGGTATGGAGACATAACTTCTGGGTTAACTTATAGATGTAATAGCCTAGTTTTATATTCTTGGCTTTACCAATGTCTTGTTTCATAAGCCAAAGCATGCATTCTTAATGGGGCATTATTTTTCCCAAAAGGGTGAAAATTGCTTGGGGGGGGGGGCAAAAATATTACTTTTTTATGTATAAGGCACAGATATAATATGTAAATACATATATAGTATATCTGTGGTATTAATATTTCAATAGGAAAAATATCTAAAAAGGTACAGAGGGGAGTGTCTCCAGTCTCTTAAAAGGAGCTCCAACTAGAATACAATGAATTAGTACAGTGTGTCCGTAAAGTCATGGTGCACTTTTGGTCACAAGAAAGCAACAAAAGACGGTAGAAATGTGAAATCTGCACCAAATAAAAGAAAAACTCTCCCAGTTTCATACCTATTCAATGCAGTTTGATGTGGGCTCACGCACAGATTTTTTAGGGCTCCTTAGGTAGCTATCCCGTATAGCCTCTACAGACTTGTCACTGACTGATGGCCTACTGTAGAGCCAGTAGCCAGGGCTACCATCACAGCAGCCTGGCCCATGCAGGTTCGCATTGGATTCGGACAGTCGGTAAAGAAACAACGGAGCCAAAAACTGATGGGCCATCATCTTTAATATTAGCTTGCACCCGGCGGACAAGTAAAAACACACACTGGGCTCCAAAACCCGCTCACATTCAGTGCTCACAAAGCTACTGACTTATCCGAGTTTCCTAGAATCAAAGGTTTCTAGCTCACCAGACTTATTCCCGTCTGTTCCCCATCTCCTTCCTTCTCCCTGCACAAACTCTGCACAAACTGGCTTCTCACTCAACACCGCATCTTGGCTGCTTCTCCTGGCCTTTTCCACGTGGCCTTTCTCTGCTCTCTACTCTCTAATGCTAATCTCAGGAACCAAGAGAGCAAGCTCCTTTACTGCCCCCATTTTATAGTGTAGATTCATAACCTTTAATCCAATATACAAAATAGGGAAGTTTCTAATACAGTCACTTATCCGGGGCATGATGGGATTATACCACCCTACATCAAAACGGGTGGGAAAGGCTTAATCCTAAAACCAAGCCCCAGGCTACAAGATCCTGCCTGCCCACAGCCTGCCCCCAACACACATTAATATCACCTGGGCAATGGCCTCTTTAACAAAGTGAGCATAATATATTTTATCTGCCCAACACCTACCAGAACGGGGTTTCTCCACCAAACTGCCGGTTTCCTTCAACTGCTTATCCCACCGAGTAATGTTATTCCTATGTGGTGGCGCTTCGTTATAAACGTGCCAATATTTACGTTGCACTTTGGTCACGGATTCGAATTTAGCGAGCCACAGACACACTGAACTTTCCTCTGTACCGTCCACATCTCTACTGGCATGGCCATGGGCTGCTCCACTGTATACATGGTGTTACGTCATCATCTGCGCATGCACACATGCTACCACATCATCCTACAGAAACTGGGAGGGTTTTCCTTTTATTTGGTACAGATTCCACATTTCTGTTGTCTTTTGTTGCTTTCCTGTGACCGGTCAAAAGTGCACCATGACTTTACAGACACACTGTATTTGGTTTTTGTCCTGGCTCCTAAAACATCTCTAAGAGCCATAAGGGTGAAAGGTGTGTCTTTTGTTATTCAAAAACAAGCCACTTTCAACCACGCCTGAGTTTATGTTGATGAAATGACTTTTGGAAAGCCTCTGAGGATGGTGGCTGGTTGCTAGAGAGTTGAAACTCTCAGTCAGCCTCATGTCCCTGACCTCCTGGGTGCGGAGAAAGGCTGAAGGTGGAGTTAATCACCAAGGTGATTAATTCTGCCCGTGCAATAGAACCTGCATAAAACCCTAAGCGATGGGGTTTAGAGAGATTCCAGGCTGGTGAACACATTGAGGTGCTGGGAGGGTGACACCCAGGTACCTTGCTCTGTGCATCTCTTACATCTGGCTGTTGCTGATTATATTCTTTTATATGCTGCTCACAAAAATTAAAGGATATTTAAAAAATGAATATGAAACTATAAAAATATCTCCTAATTCTTGTAAGCAGTGTAATAAATTACTAATCAAATAAATAAATTATTTTCCTGAGTTCTGTGAGCTGTTGTAACAAATTACCAAACTCGAGAGGGGCATTTGTGGGGACCCTAAATTTATAGCTGGGTGGTCAGAAGTATAGGTGAGAACCAGAGACTTGCACTTGGTGTCTGAAGTGAGGTAGGGGAAGGGGAGAAGGCAGCTTTGTCGGACTGAGCTCTTAACCCGGACCCTGCGCTAACTCTGAGCAGTTAGAGACTAAATTGAGTTACATTGTAGGACACCCGATTGGTGTTTTCTGAGAACTGGAAAATTGTTTGGTATGGAGAAACTCACACACCTGGAGTTAGAACTGTTGGTTATGATTAGAGAAGGAAACAAAAGTTTTTTCTTTAGGAATCTTGATGAAAATGTTTGAGAAACACTGAATCTTGTATATACTAAGCTCCGCCTTAGAGGAAATTCCCATATCTCATTGTATTCACTATAAAGGTCAATCTTCTACGTAAGTCAGAGTTTCCACTATATGCATTACAGACGTGACATCAAAGTGGTCCAGGAAATGAAGTGGTTAGGCACCTTTATAATTGGGCTGTGCATTTTAGATGTCTCCATCCACATCCATTTGCTCCCTGTCTAACCTTTCCTACGTACTTCTCAACAAGGCTTTCTGAGGTACCAAATGCAAACAGAGGCAATCTCACTGGAGAGTAAAAGGATGTGGAGAATCAACTTCTAAAATCTGTCACATTTGACATAAAGCACTGTCCCAGTTTCTCCTTCAGGGTGATAATAAGGTGACATTATCAAATTATATTATATAGACCCAAATAGTAGAACTTGCCTTACAGTTCCTAGACCTGAAAGTCTGGTGATAGCTCAAGAAAAGGGATGTGGATAAAATCTCAGCTGCCTACTTGAGTTACCCATGGCTTCTGTCAGAGCCGGGCTTATAGATATGGAAACCTACTTGTAAGAATGAGATGGCTCTCGAACTCCAGGTGTGCAGGCTTTATTAGAGGAGAAAGACCTGCCAGAGCCCTTCTCTGAAAGAAGGGCCCCAAAACAGACTGAGGCAAAACTTTATAGGGTTGGGGATAGCCTCGAGCAAGGGTGTGCTGGTCTGTTCAGCTTTCTGAATACTCCTCCTTGGGGCAATTGACCAGCTTCCTGGAACCCCTCTGTCCCAGGGGTGATTGTCCGGTAATTAAGGGTGGGGTCAGGCAGCCAAGCGGAACAGCAAAAGGGCAGTTGTAATTCCTGGTAAATTCATGTATCTATCACTACTATTTGGGTCTATATAATATAATTTGATAATGTCACCTTATTATCACCATGAAGGAGAAACTGGGACAGTGCTTTATGTCAGATGTGACAGATTTTAGAAGTTGATTCTCCACATCCTTTTACTCTCCAGTGAGATTGCCTCTGTTTGCATTTGGTACTTCAGAAAGCCTTATTGAGAAGTACGTACTTTATCATTAGATGATCTAGGCATCAAGCTCAGTACTGTTCCTTGAACTTGGGAGGCACTAGGTGAAAAGACTTGGTTTTAAGGTCGAAGAAAAGAGGATGGTGTAAAACCAGTAGCCACAGCCACTATCACAGCTGCCCGGCCCATACAAGTTCGCATTGGATTCGGACAGACGGTAATGAAACAACAGAGCCAAAAACTAGTGGGCCATCATCTTTAATCCTAGCTTGTACTCAGCGGGCAAGTAAAAACACTCACTGGGCTCCAAACCCACTCATTCAGTGCTCACAAAGCCACTGACTTATCCGAGTTTCCTAGAATCAAAGGTTTCTAGCTCACCAGACTTATTCCCGTCTGTTCCCCATCTCCTTCCTTCTCCCTGCACAAACTCTGCACAAACTGGCTTCTCACTCAGCACTCCACCATCTTGGCTGCTTCTCCTGGCCTCCTCCACATGACATTTCTCTGCTCTCCTCTCTAATGCTAATCTCAGGAACCGAGAGCGAGCAATCTCCCAGTCTGTCCCATTTTATAGTGTAGAAATCAAAACCTTTAATCCAATATACAAACAAGAAAATCTCTAATACAAAGTCACTTATCTGAGGCATAATGGGATTCCTCATGAGAGTGCACCACCCCACATCAAAAAGGTGGTACTAGATTTATTGGGCTGATTACTTAGTAAGTTATATATGTCTAATCACTGGGTTGTACACCTGAAACTAATATAAAATTGTATGTCAACTATAATTTAAAAACATTATATAAAAATAAAAAAAAAAGGTGGGAAAGGTTTAGTCCTAAAACCAAGCCCCAGGTTACCAAGGATCCTGCCTACCCACAGCCTGCCCCCAACACACGGTAATACAATCATGCCCATCCCAAGCAATCACCTGGGCGACGGTTTCCATGTGGGCAGCACCATCTTTAACAAAGTGAGCATAATATATTTTATTTACCCAACAGATGGTTAGTAGAAGCCCGATGCATTGTTTTATTTTTCAAACGAAGCTCTCACTGTTTCACATAAGAGGGTAGCATTGTATACAGTGTCCTTGTTTATAAAATGTCAGTTTAATTTACCCCGAGAACCCCATGCAGGGCATTGTCACCTGAGCACTAATGAGAGCCAGGGGGGTTTAGTCTGTACTCATGACTGGTGGGTATTCAGTGGGTCTTTTTACAAATACCACCACTGAGTGAAAGGCAAGGAAGGGAAATTCTGTGATCTTTTATTGTTTCTAATCAGTGAAGAAGGGATTAGACTAAACAAATGTTACAGAGTTGTGACTTTAGTCCCCTAGTGGTAAACAATAATTGTAGAGATTATATTTCAAAAGCCCTGAGAGTGTTTATCTTTTATAGTTTAATCTCTAGTGATGCAGATGGTGAAGGATTAAGTGGAATTTTAATAGTAGAAACAATTCTTTCATATGTTAATTTTCTATGTTTTCCCTATAATGGAAAGAATTGTTCATCAATTAATGTATGTTCCCCTGAATTTACTTGGTAACAAAATACCACAACAGAAATCCCAGATTCCTGTCTAAGGAATCATTTGCAACTGATGTACAGAAGAGTGGCAAGAAATGACTCCCAAAAACACAAGGTCTATCTGGCTACGTGATACCTGGGCTGCTCTCCTGAGAGAGTGGATGGCTAATGCCTGTAATATAACTTGTTGTTTTTTTTTAAAGAGAGTAAGAAAATGATGAAATAAAAATTTGCATTTAATGTTACAGAAAATAAAACATCAAATTAGCAAGAGGAAGAATGGTTAATGAAGAGGGTTGTAGTGGGGTGTTTTTCTGCCTAGGTCATCTTGGGAAGATGAACCATGTCTCTGGACCCCAGTTTTGTCATCTGTACGAGAGGGTAGAGTTATACCAACACTAAGATGCTATGGGACCAAGTTCCTTGAGACAGAGTGAGTTCTCTATTTATCTCAGCCACTGCCATTGTGGAACTGAAAAAACTAGTTGAGTAATCTCTGACAGTCATCTAACTATGAATGTTGTGGTCGAAGTGAAAATAAATAAGGTGTGTGTGTGTGTGTATGTAGAAGGCATAAATTTGGTGGGGGAGATTGTGACGTAAGAGGAAAAAAGAGAAGAGGGAATTATGAAAAATTAAGAGAAGCTAGAAGGGAATACATGTGTGAGTAAAATGGTGAGACTTTGTTTTAAGAAATAATGCCCCAACTTGTCCATAAGCAAATGAGTGGTGGGAAATCTCTTCGGATTAGTCACTATAGAGGCACTTGCAGGCTTCCTTGTGTGGCCACCTTGCAAAACAGTTTTGGCAGTCTTGCTTTAGAATTATTTTTAGAGCTGGTTATGAATCACACATAAGAAAATTCATTTTTTTCTTTATGGTAAAGTCTTGTTTCATTGCTCTCATTATTCCCCATACTTGGTTCTGAATGGTACTTTGACTTGATTCTAAACATCCCTTTGATGATTTTCAAGAGCATGCTTCAGGCTCTTGAGATTCGACTTAACAATGGAAGCATTATTGGAATTTATGGAAAGCTTTCCTATACAAGATCTTTGGAAAAGACAGTGCTCAGTTTACTGTTCAGTTCACTTTACTAAGAATTTGTGTGCACACGTGCATAGAAAGAAAGATGAGGATATACACTGAAGTATTAATTGGCATCTTTGGTCATTTAATCTTCTTCTTTATACTTGTTCCTGTTTTCCAAATTTTCTACAATGAACATATCCTTTAGACCAGTGGTCCCAAACCCCCGGGCCGCAGACCAATACCGGTCTGCGGGCCATTTGGTACCAGTCTGCAGAGAAAGAATAAATAACTTACATTATTTCTGTTTTATTTATATTTAAGTCTGAACGATGCTTTATTTTTAAAAAATGACCAGATTCCTTCTGTTACATCCATCTAAGACTCACTCTTGACGTTTATCTCGTAAGTTTGACAATTATATTTTAAAATACCACAGTTTTGGCCCTGGCCGGTTGGCTCAGCGGTAGAGCGTCGGCCTAGCGTGCGGAGGACCCGGGTTTGATTCCCGGCCAGGGCACACAGGAGAAGCGCCCATTTGCTTCTCCACCCCTCTGCCGCGCTTTCCTCTCTGTCTCTCTCTTCCCCTCCCGCAGCCAAGGCTCCATTGGAGCAAAGATGGCCCAGGCGCTGGGGATGGCTCTGTGGCCTCTGCCTCAGGCGCTAGAGTGGCTCTGGTCGCAACATGGCGACGCCCAGGATGAGCAGAGCATCGCCCCCTGGTGGGCAGAGCGTCGCCCCTGGTGGGCGTGCCGGGTGGATCCCAGTCGGGCGCATGCGGGAGTCTGTCTGACTGTCTCTCCCTGTTTCCAGCTTCAGAAAAATGAAAAAATAAAAAATAAAAAAAATAAAATACCACAGTTTTTACGCCAGTTGCATAATTTTATTTTGTGTATTTATCCGTCCCACCCTAAAGGCCGGTCCATGAAAATATTTTCTAACATTAAACCGGTCCCCAAAAAAAGGTTGGGGACCACTGCTTTAGAGTCAGGAAAAAGAGGAAAAATATTGCCTGATTCCTTTCATTTATCCGTCCCACCCTAAAGGCCGGTCCATGAAAATACTTTCTAACATTAAACCGGTCCGTGGCCAAAAAAAGGTTGGGGACCACTGCTTTAGAGTCAGGAAAAAGAGGAAAAATATTGCCTGATTCCTTTCTGGTCAGGTTCAATATATCGATATATGCTCAGGGATTGGAGGAAACAGTTGTAGACTTGATGAGCAGGTGTCCAGATGTCACAGGAAGAGCACAGACAGGCTCACTTTTCCTGAATCCACAGCCAGAATCAGTGCTCAGTAGACTTAGTTCTCTAAATAAGTGCTGTTTTGTTTTGTTTGTTTTTTTTTTTAAATATATATATTTTAAAGACTTTATTTATTCATTTTTTAGAGAGGAGAGAAGGAGGGGAGAGAGAGAGAGAGAGAGAGAGAGGAAGGGAGGAGCAGGAAGCATCAACTCCCACATGTGCCTTGACCAGGTAATCCCAGGGTTTTGAACCGGCGACCTCAGCATTCCAGGTCGACGCTTTAATCCACTGCGCCACCACAGGTCAGGCTAAATAAGTGCTGTTTTTAATGTACTTCAGAGTTTTACCCTTTTCAAGCAGTAGTTTAGTAAAAGGGAATAAATCTGTCCTAATTCCTTTTGATTTCAAAAACATTTCAATTTATCAAGTAGAAGTAGAATGTGATAGAAAAGTGTAGGCTTATTTCCCTAATACTAGCAAAATTAATTTCTGATGAAGCACTGTTTAAAATAAGTTTTTATGTAAATAGTTGGGGTGATTTTAAAATAGCATTCAAAAATGGGTATGGTTTGTCTAAGTTGAAATAGCTGTGATTATGGTAAGTTTGGTCATGTTTATCACATGGGTGAAAATATTTTTGTGGGGACAGAAAGAGGATGTAAAGAAATCTTAAAATGTGGGGGAAACTTGAACTTCTTAAGATGATGCCAAATAATTGTGGCTAAGCTGAAATATGAACACCGAAAATATATAACAAGTCATCTAAGGCATTTTGGGGCTGTATTCATAGAAATTCTTAAAATTGTGAGCAGTATATATATGTTTGAAGTAAAAACTTCTCTGTTTAGCTAATGCTTGCAGCCTCTGTCACAGGAGGCTGTCAGTGGATATTTCAGCATCTGAACTGTAGTATACTTGGCACTGTGCTGGGGGCCGTGGAAGGCAGAAGAGCTGTGTGTGCTATATAGTTATGGATGCCAGATAGACTCAGTCAAGTATTTATACTAGCATTTCTCTCAAGGCCTAATTGACAAAAAAGGCAAATGGCACTGATGGAGAAGTTTTTTCTTCTAGAGGAGTTTTCCAGGGTAGGGGGAGGAAGGATATTTATATTGTTGACAGGAGGTAAAATGGAATCTCTTTTTTTTTTTTTTTTTTTTTTTTTTTTCATTTTTCTGAAGCTGGAAACAGGGAGAGACAGTCAGACAGACTCCCGCATGCGCCCGACCGGGATCCACCCGGCACGCCCACCAGGGGCGGTGCTCTGCCCCCCAGGGGGCGATGCTCTGCCCATCCTGGGCGTCGCCATATTGCGACCAGAGCCACTCTATCGCCTGAGGCAGAGGCCACAGAGCCATGCCCAGCGCCCGGGCCATCTTTGCTCCAATGGAGCCTTGGCTGCGGGAGGGGAAGAGAGAGACAGAGAGGAAAGCGCGGCGGAGGGGTGGAGAAGCAAATGGGCGCTTCTCCTGTGTGCCCTGGCCGGGAATCGAACCCGGGTCCTCCGCACGCTAGGCCGACGCTCTACCGCTGAGCCAACCGGCCAGGGCAAAATGGAATCTCTTAAACATTTTTTCTCTACTTTTTAAATTGAAAATCTTTTTAAGAAATGAATTAAAACCTGATTAATTTTAGCCAAAAATTTCCTGCATTAGTAGAACTGTGTCAGTGTTTCTCAGTTGGAGGTAATTTTGTGTTTTCTGCACCCCCAACTCTGGGGACATTTGGTAGTGCTATACATATTTGGTGGGTATAGGCAGAGATCCATAGGACTCTCTCTGCCACCTCCGTACACACATAACAAAGCTCCAGTGTCATAGTGCTGAGATTGAGAAACTCTTGTCTGCATATACTTGAGGGACAGTGAAAGGACAGTGAGTCCTAACCACCTGGCTGCACTAGTTCTGTGTGACTGGTGCCTTCAGGAATTATGGTACTGGGCTGGATTAGACAATGAGAAGCATTAAAGTAGCATATGATTAATTATTCAGTCCTGAGCTTAATTCAGTTGAAATCAGTCTAAACCAGGGATATAATAAAGAATTACTGACAAAAAAAGAACTATATATGAATGAAAAGACATATTTCTGCATTTAACCCAAGCTTATGTCATATTCAATATTTGTATATTAAGCATTGACTGTCTCAACTTTTGTTCTTTATATGTTACCTCTGGGCTTAATGGAAAGAGTTAGGAATTTAGAATCAGAGATCTGGATTTCATGTTTAGTTTCTAGCTATGTGACTTTGGATAGTTACCTAATCTCTCTGAGTTATTGTTTACTCTATAAAAGATAATAAAATAAATACTCTATAAAACAAGATAGCAATTAAAGGAGATAAATGTTGATTTTTGTTTGTGTGTGGAAGGCATATTTTGGTTGTTGTAAGGGTTAAAGAAGTGTTGTATGTTTAGCGCTGAGAATGTTAGCTTGCACATACAGGGTGGAATAAAAGTAGGCTTACAGTTTTATACTAAACAGTTTATTCTTGTATTATTTATTTATTAATTATTGTAGTATTCATATGAACAACTATAAACCTACTTTTGTCCCACACTGTAGTTAATACTCAATGAATATTAGCTATTATGATCATTAACCCTTGGTTCTGCAAGGTTGGTATTGTTATACCCTCCACATAAAAGTAGAAACGAAGGCACAGAGTAGTACCTACACCAGGGGTCTCAAACTCAACTCAGCATGTGGGCCGCAGAGCACGATCACAGCCTTTTGGAGGGCTGCACTAGGTCTACAAAAGGCAACTGTTACGCAACACTTTTCTCACTGCAGTTGAAACCAAAAAAAAATCAGTACAACAAGCACAATCGTACATGCAGTTTACTCAGTGTCACAAAACGACCAGAAACTGTAGTTCGCATCACAACTGCTGTTAACTAAGCTAATATCTAGCTAGGATGCTAGAGAAATGAAAAATACAAGTAGGCCCCTAGGCTTACTTAATTTTATCCAAAATATTTTGAACTTCGTGGATTAGTCTGCGGGCCGCACAAAATTGTTCGGCGGGCCGCGAGTTTGAGACCCCTGACCTACACGGTAGGTAGCACTTTCCCGGTAAGTACCGGAACTAGGATTCAAATCCACGCTTTAATTCATCTCCAAATTTATATGCCTGTCATAGTGTCTTGATAAAATAGTGGAGAAGAGCAGAGAAATTAGAAGGAAAAAAACCTTTTTAGAATGACTTTGCCCTTTCCCTATATTAAAATTTCCCTTTTTGCCTAGGTTTTTAAATTCTCTAAATGTCTAATGGAATGCATGTCAAAATTGCTATGTGAAATGAATTTTGTTTCTAAAATAACTGTGCTTTTAGATTTGTAAAGAGATGTGCACATAATTTCATATATTTCAATATTTTGGAAACTATTATTAAAAAGTAAATAATAAAATTCCTCCCAAGGTTTGAGAATTTCCCATTTCAAATCTTTATTCTAGAGGCTCTGGTTTTGTTTCTGACGCTTCCTGGAAGAATTCTGTGTGAATGACCGGCACCACTGGGTTTTCTTTTTCATGATAATGTCATTTTTACCTATTATTCCACTGGTGCGAATTTACTGGTCTACTGAAACTGCATTAGATGTTTTTAGAACCAGAGTTTAATGTACTTACTGTGCCTTTCAGAATAATTTACTTAACAACTTCCCCTTTCTGCAGCTCTGAAGTTCCAGAAGAATCAATTGAGTAGGTGCATTAGTTTATTCCTTCCTACTCCAGTATTTTGTGGCATCAATAAAACCAGAGACAATAAAGCCAATTTCAACAACTACCTGCTAAAAGAATAAATCCTTCTTAATAGAGATGATATTTTCTTGCCCTGAATCCTGTGAACAAAATTCTGGTAAACAAGGAAAGATTTACATACCGGTAATCCTTTTCTGTAAGAAGAATGGTTTTACAGAGGGTGCACATGGGCAGAATTTTGCTAAACATTCAACTAAGCAAAACTGAGTTACTTAACATTGTAAATGTATAAAATCCAAGATTTTTAAGCAACATTAATGTGCAAGCAGCTAGCTTTGGATAAACAAAAATGAATTGTTTTACTAATTGTAAAAATTTATGTTTCTAACCTGCTTAACATATAAAGCAGTGGGAACATAGTGAACTCTCTTGTTAGTTGACTAAATCTTCCACTGTTTATAAGAAAATGAGCAAAAGTCTTCCAATGTATTTTAATTAGCCCAACACCTGATTATAAACTCATAGTCATCTGTGAACCTTAAAAGGATTACTTGAAGTAATGTTTTTTATTTTTTCTTTATTGAATAATTTGTTAAAATACTTAAGCCCGGCTAACTCAAAGTTACTGTCACGAGAAGGTAAAGAATGCCTCTATACTTTATAAAGTCACTAACTTCTATAGCAGAATGGACCTTAACATCCATGTAGCAACCCTCTTATTTTATAGGACAGAAAATTAAGCCACAGAAAAATTGATTATTTGTCTTAAGATCACATTGGTAGACAGAGCCAGGCATGAAGACCATTCTTTCTGACCTGGTCCAGTTCTCTTCCCACTATTCTGACTTTTTCATGATTTTGAAAAATTAGGGCATTCATTTTTTTTTAATTGTGGCAAAATACATTTAGCACATAATCATTAAATGATAGGTAGACACATGAACATGAAATGAAAGTCAGCATGTACACAAAGAGTTCCGATACACAGTGATGAGTCTCGCTCCTGTCTGCTTTTCATCCCAGAAGCCCTTCTTGGAAGCAGACACTGGAGGGAGTGAGGCATTTTAAATAGACCGCTTTGGTCTAATAACATGTCCAAGCTGACATTATTGCATTATTCTTCATGGATTACAGTCTGGCCTGCCAATTTTAGGTAATGCCCAACAGAGGAAAAACCTAAGCTGTGGAGCTGGAATATGGAGAGATTTGTGAATTGGATTTGAAAATTACCCAGAGTGCAAGTTATTTCTGGTAATAGAAGTGCTCTCTTACAGCATTACTCTATTACTCAGGTAAAGCCTTTTGTACGAAGAGCCTAAAGTATTTTATAAGAGCCCTCGTGCATCCTCATGACATGTGAAATCCCTGTTTGAGTACTGCGTAGTCGCATACAATTGCTGTAAAGTCTGTCGGCTGAATGCTGATGTTTGAATAAACCTCCCAGGTGTCTGTGAAAGTGTCACTGTGGCACACCACATGAATCTGCTGCTCAGCCTCAGCCTTCTCAGCCTGCCTCGATGAAGCCTCAGTGCCTGGCTCTTGGATAGGTCATACACAGGCATTGGAGGGTTCCTTGCAGAGTGAGCAAGTTGGAGGAGGAGGTGAGGTGAAAGGGGGCTCCAGGAGTAGTGCACATGCACTTGTGGCCCTACTGCCACAGTGCAGGTAGTGGAGCAGGAAAAGCAGCAGGGCAGCAGCAGGCTTTCGGAACTGAAGCCTTCAAGGCTTAGGTTCTGGGTTGATAGCCACATGCAGTAGGGAGGCTAGGCTACTGCCCACATGGTGAAAGGTCGGGCTGGAATAAGCTGCAGCCTAGACCCAGCATGCCACAAACTGGCTTCATCTCGGTTTGAAAGGCAAATCTGCCCCAAGCGGGAGGAGGGAGGACTGAGACTACAACTGGTTCTCTTTGATACCTCTGTGTGACTGAGCAACTGATAGCAGGTTTCACCTGGCAGGGGAGAGACTAGAACGGGTTCCAGGAGAGGGAGAAGGGAAAGGCAAAGTGGGAGAAAATTGTCTTTTTGAGAGAGTTCTTTGACTTCTATACTGTTAGACTCTTGAAATGTAGGTTGCATCTTCTACTCTGTTAGCAGTGTTTTTGTTTTGTTCTCAGTTTCCCTGATCCTGTGACTCTCCTAGAGTATTTGGTAAGAGTTCAGATTCCTTGGCCTCTGCTCCAGAGATTCAGCCTCAGTCTGAAGCAGGGAGAATACTGCCTGCTGAATGCTGGGGTAGTTTTAATAGGTGCCCAGGCAATTTGGGGGGAACTCTTATCAGATCAGGGCTGGGCCTTCACGTTCATCAGTTCTAAATGTTCTGCTCTAGATTTGTCCTCCATTGTAAAGACAAATATCAAGAGTATTGGGAGCCTTATCTGCAAGTGGCTCATTTAGATCAAAATTAGTGCTTTATTTTTTAAAAACATGCATGTTCCTCTTCAGTTTAAAACACTGGAATATTGGCCCTGGCCGGTTGGCTCAGCGGTAGAGCGTCGGCCTAGCGTGCGGAGGACCCGGGTTCGATTCCCGGCCAGGGCACATAGGAGAAGCGCCCATTTGCTTCTCCACCCCTCCGCCGCGCCTTCCTCTCTGTCTCTCTCTTCCCCTCCCGCAGCCAAGGCTCCATTGGAGCAAAAGATGGCCCGGGCACTGGGGATGGCTCTGTGGCCTCTGCCCCAGGCGCTAGAGTGGCTCTGGTCGCAATATGGTGACACCCAGGAGGGTCGCAACATGGCGACGCCCAGGATGGGCAGAGCGTCGCCCCCTGGTGGGCGTGCCGGGTGGATCCCGGTCGGGCGCATGCGGGAGTCTGACTGTCTCTCCCTGTTTCCAGCTTCAGAAAAATGAAAAAACAAAACAAAACACTGGAATATTATTAGTTCATTGTGGCTATTAAAACATCAATGCTGGTAATTTTTATAGATGAAACTGCTAGTGGCCTTTTATTTGTTATAATGGACTAAAACTCTGATTTTTGAAAATTATTCAGAATTTAGAGAGTATGTTAATTATTAGTAACTATGTTTTATAATTAGAACTTTTATAATGAGGAAATAGCCATTATTTCATCATCACAGTCATTTTAACAGCTTAAAATGTGAATTAAAAATTTCAGCTATTACATTTTTTCTTTCCAGATAGGAACCAAGGCTTTAGCCTTCTTAGCTCATTGGCTGGAGCAAACCGTAGCATTGGGCCACCGGACACCTGTCACTCAGAGGTAAAACTTTTTCCTGATCTTTTCTCCTCTATGGCTTTAATTTCTCCTTGTCATTGTGAATCTTTACACCATTTACCAGTTTTTTCTCCATTTAAGAAATGACAGAGAATATAAAAAATAGCTAAAAGGAGACTTTAAAATGGTCCTCTTGTGTCTGGTACCTGTTGAGAGAAGGCTGGTTCAGCATCAGTGCAGTGAGCCCTTCCAAGATGTTTACAGTTTGGGCTATTTCATGTTTTCTTGCCAGAGTGCTTATAAAATATGCCAGGCTTTCCTTAAGGCATAAAGTTGCTCCAGACCTTTAAATATAAAACAAAATAAAATTGATGTTTCTGTTTCAGAACTTCCCATGTACAAATCGGAGGCAAGGTCCTTGCTTTCAGAGAGCTTATTAGTTTGATTTCAACCCTCTGTCCTCAAGGACTTTGGTCCAATGGTCCAAGTTTACCTTGGTCAACATGCTCTAACCAGAGGCACATTAGGCAGTGCCACATTGTTTTCCCAGGCGTCCTTTTCTGTTTTGGCCTCCTAGCTGTTTTTGATATGATCATGCTCAATTTCACATTTTGAATAAAACATGGATTTTTTTTTTTTTTTTGTATTTTTCTGAAGTGAGAAGCTGGGAGGCAGGGAGAAAGACTCCCTCATGTGCCTGACCGAGATCCACGCGGCATGCCCACCAGGGGGCAATGCTCTGCCCATCTGGGGCATTGCTCGGCTACAATCGGAGCCATTCTAGCACGTGAGGTGGAGGCCATAAAGCCATCCTTAGTGCCCGAGGTCAATGTTGCTCTAATGGAACCTTGGCTGCCGGAGAAGAGACAGAGAGAAATAAAGGAGAGGGAGAAGGGTGGAGAAGCAGATGGGCACTTCTCCTGTGTGCCCTGGCCGGGAATTGAACCCAGGACTTCCACACACCGGGCTGACGCTCTACCTCTGAGCCAACCGGCCAGAGCTAAAACATGGATCTTAAACAAAATAAATATTATGTTTTAATAGTCAGTAGCAAAATCTTGACAGTTTCTAGTTTTTATTTGAGGGAAAATACTCCTGAGTTAGTGAATTTTTAACTATTCATATTTTTATGTGACATTGACCCTTCTCCCATCTCTCATTACCAGCTCCTACTGCTGCTTCTCAAAAGCCAGCCAGTGGGTGGAAGTGTGAGCCTTTTAGATTTAGTTCTGAAGTAGCCTACTAGTGAATGATCGCTTGTGTGTACTTTCTTCAACAGCAGCCCTGTTTGTCAGCAGCTGATAGGACTGTATCCCTCTTGGATCAGCGAGGTGGTGCAGCTAACACAGCAGACACTCAGGTGGATAGCATTGTGGGTAAGTTCCCCCTTTGGCTGTCAAGAGCAAGCCCTTTGGAACAGCCAGTGTATCAGGGAGTAAATCATCCAGCAGGAAAATGACTTTATATTTGGACAAGGGAAGAATAGTGTACCCCAAATGAGTGTGAGCCTTGTGATGGCTGTTGGGAAAAGGAGGGAGAATAAAGTATATTACAGATCTATGTGTATCATTTTTCTCACTGATTCTCTTATCAGGAGCTTGATTCAGATCATCTTAGCTAAAACAGGGCGAGGTGGTGAAACAGCTTTCTCTGTCCATATTCCACGGTTTTTTCATAGAATTTAATGGTAGTCAGGATTGATGATAACAAGAATAATACAGCTATATAAGCCCTTACACATCCTTTTAAAGTTCTTTTGTATTCACTTTCTCAGTTGGTAGTGAAGTTTGGCAGAGAAGTTATTTTATGGAGATGATGGTAAGGCCCAGGGAAGTTCAATAACTTGTCCAAAGGTATCTAACGAGAAAGTCCTGGAACTGAAACTAGTACCCAGTCTGCTGTCCAAAAGCCAGAAAGCCAAGGAGCTTGGTTGAAATAACTAGAAACGTTCTTTTGTTAGGGAACTACCGATACTTCTACTTTTTCTTCGTGCCACAGAGGGCCCGTTTGCAGTAATGATTTTTTTCTAATGATAAAATAATCCTTGTAGAAAATTCGATTGGTTATAGAATCATAGTAAGAAGAAAAATACTTATAATCTCTTCTCTCTAGTTTAAATTCAATCTTGTCCTTTTAATTGAATCCTTCCTATAGGCTGCTTTTTTAAATTGAGGTATAATTGACATACAGCATTGTATTAGTTTCAGCTGGCTTTTAAAACTGCTAAAGTGCCTTCTGTGAAAATAGATGGGCAACCACACTGAAAAGGTGGGGAAGATAAGAACTAAGTAACTTGGGGAAACAGTATTCTGACTGGACACCATAAGGCTAAAAACAAAGAACTGAACAGAAATATGGCACTTTGCTTAATAAATTTGATTCTCATGAGGATATGAGTTAGAAATTCTGAAATTATATATATTTACATATATTGTGGTTGAAAATTAAGAAAATATAGTGTAAAGAGAGCTAGGTTTCTCACTGTCTGAGAAAGAAGTTACAAATAAGCAGAGGAGAAGGCTGGAATGAACCCTTTGATACTGGACTGAAAATGAACATATCAGCTTGAACAAATGGGTTTGTTTTTTTGTTTTTTTGTTTTTTACAGGGACAGAGAGAGAGTCAGAAAGAGGGATAGACGGGGACAGACAGGAATGGAGAGAGATGAGAAGCATCAATCATCAGTTTTTCGATGCGACACCTTAGTTGTTCATTGATTGCTTTCTCATATGTGCCTTAACCGGGGGCCTCAGTAGACCGAGTAACTCCTTGCTCGAGCCAGCGACCTTGGGTCCAAGCTGGTGAGCTTTTTGCTCAAGCCAGATGAGCCCGTGCTCAAGCTGGCGACCTCAGGGTCTCGAACCTGGGTCCTTCCGCATCCCAGTCTGATGCTCTATCCACTGCACCACCGCCTGGTCAAGCAACACATGGATTTTTTAAAATATATGTATAGTTAGAGCAACAGAGAAATAAAGATGCATGTGTTACTACATTATATTTCTGAGCCCTGTCCACTGAGAGGGCCTAGAAGCAATAATACTCCAATAGTAATGGACACCCTTAGCACTTAGATCTTTGTTTTGTTTTGTTTTGTTTTTTGGTGAGAGGAGGGGAGATAGTGAGGCAGACTCCTGCATGCACCCCCACCAGGATCCACCTAGCAACCCCGTTTAGGGCTGATGCTGGAATAAACTGAGCTATTTTTAGTGCCTGAGGCTAATGAGCTGGAACCAACTGAGCCATCCTGAGTGCCCAGGGCCAATGCTCAAACCAGTCGAGCCACTGGCTACAGGAGGTGAAGAGGGAGAAAAGGGAGAGAGGAAGGGGGGAGAAGTAGATGGACGCTTCTCCTGTGTGCCCTGACTGGGAGTCAAACCCAGGACATTCATGCTCTGGGCCAATGCTCTATCCACTACCAGCCAGAGCCAATCTTGATTTCTAAATACCATTCTTCAAAAAGGTACCAGAGCTACTTAGAGAAGTAGATGATTTCAGGGCTGGAGCAGGAAAACTACAGGATAAACCTGGAGAAACTCATGGTACCAGAAAGTAAGGAAGTACTCAAAAAAGAATGGGCACATGTTGAAAAGGCAGAGCAACGAACCTGAGAGAGCTAAAGCTGAAACAGTTTGGCCAGCAAAATAAATTAATATAGTGTTGGGTTATAACCCATGGAATAAGATAAATATTCATGAATCCATACTAATATAAGTAAATAATTGAATAAAGAAAACAGTAACTGGGAAAGAAAGGGCTGCTCCTCCTTATGGAATATTTCCAATTAGTATAAATGTAGAAGGAGTGAGGGAAGTATTGTAGAAAATCACCATTAGTCGCACACCATGGTGATAGTTGTTCAGACCAGATCCACTGATGGAAGTTAAAATTAGTAGATGAAAATTTGAAAAGAAACATGACATTTGCATACCTAAAAGTATTTCTCCTAAGATGTTTGTTTGTTATAAAGGGGAAAATAGTCACTTTATACTTGATAAACCTGGCAGATACTACTTCAAGTGAAGATTACCTCACCTATAAGACGCTGATGTCATGTCCCCCGATATGTGATGAATGGGCACTCACTTTTGTGCCGTTTTGCCAAAATTGCATAACCTCAGTCTAATAATAAAACATTAGACAAATCCAGATTGAGGGACATTATACAAAATAACTGACCAGGACTCTTCAAAAGTGTCTAAGTCATAAAAGACGAGGAAAGACTGGGAAACTCATAAATTGGACAAGACTGAGGAGATTTGACAGTTCAATTCAGTGTAGGATCCTGGAACAGAAAAGGATTTTAGTGGAAAGGCTGATGAAGACTGAATGGGGTCTGTAGTTCAGTTAATAGCACTACACCATTATTAACTTCTTAGCATTTACAATTATCTACAATATTAACACTAAGGGAAGGTGGGTGAAGGGTATACACTGTTTCTGCAACTTTTTTGTAACACTAAAATTATTTCAAAAAATTTTTAAAGGGCAAAATCAAAGAGCAGAAGTAGAACAAACACTTGAGCTCCATGCCCCCCCCCATTCTTTACTAAACTGTTTCCATTCCTTACTTCTCACTCACTCCTCAGTGGCTTCCATCTACTGTTGCCCCTTGACCTCCGTACCTCTGAGTCTAATGGATGTCTTTATTTCCCATTCTGGATTCCTGGCAACATTCAATATCATGAATCAATTTCTTTTGAAACACTATCTTCTCTTGACTTACCCACCACATCCTAGTTGGGTGATTTTTCTGTTTCTCTAGTTATTCCTTCTCTTTCTCTGGAAGATTACCCTTTTTACCCAGCCTTTAAATATTACCATGCCTCAGTGCTCCACTTAAGCTCCTCTTCCAAATTTATATTTAAGCATGAAGTGATTTCATGGCCACACACAGTTCAGTTATCATGTGTACACAGATAAATCAAAAAGTTTTTCTCTCCAGCTGTGTATGCCAGCTGCCAACATGACATGCCCATTGCACTAAAGCAAATTTATTAACCAAAATGCATTTTTAACACCAAATTATCTAAATGACATTGTAGTAGATGCAAAGAATTATAGTTCTCCTTGTCTTCAAGGAGTTTACAGTCTAAAAATTCAGAGACAGGCCTTACAATGTAATGGTTAAGGCTGTGGGCTTGAGTCCTGGACAAATGGGTTCGAATCATCGCTCTACCTGCTAGTAATGAGATGAACTTGAGTAAGTTATTTAGCCTCCATGGGCCTCAGTTTCCCTTTCTGTAAAATAGGGGTTAACAAATCTTTCCTTAAAATGCTGTGGCAAGAATGAAATGGAGTGGTGTAAGTTAAAGCACTCAGTGGTGCCTACACAGGTAAACTCACTTACTATAATAGATTTGTTACAGAAAAGGCGGAGAGGTGTCAGGACAGAGTCAGTATGCCAGTGCAAGACAGTTCTGAAAACACACGTGTGGGACGGATTCAGAGGAAGAAGGCCTGTGAACTGGCAACTCAGGACGTCCTAGGGGTGGTCGGCCTGGAGTGGACGATGAGTTAAAATTTTGATTAATAACAAACTTGGATAACAAGACAACATGCCGAGATGGAAATAGTAAAGGATTTGTAGTAGGAGAACAAGAATTTAAATCTGCTTTACTTCTCAACAGTTGTAATTTTAAATAAGTTCATTTTTAAACTCAAGTTTCTTCATGTGTAAACTGTAGACAGTGATGTCTATCCTAACCACTCTATATAGTTGTCAGTAATAGATGTGAAAATATATGTTGTACAGTAAAATGTGGTATAAATTTCAGGCATTTATTGCTGAATCAGTGTACCTTAGTGGAGAGCGTGGGCTGTACAGAGCTTCACTTTTCTCATCCCTAAAATGGAAACCATGTGCTGTGCCTCATTATAATGTTGTAAGGATGAAGAAAGTTGCTATTCTTTTGAGGGCCTATGGGCAGCCAAGCAGGTGACACATCTTGCGCTGCAAAGCTGGTACACAGGGCCTTCATTCAGTGGTGACTCCCATCAAAGCCGGGATTCATTGCCTTAGGGTTCTATGTATTTAGCACATATATAAATAATGTGTGACAAGGTGATGAATCTTTATTTCAGATCCCATGTTAGATCTGGATATTCAAGAATTAGCCAGCCTTACTACGGGCGGAGGAGATTTGGAGAATTTTGAAAGACTGTTTTCAAAATTAAAGGAAATGAAAGGTAATCGGATCCATTGTGTCTGGCATGTTTCCATATTGGTACAGCTTGGTTTTATGTAGGGTTTTATTTTGTAACTGCCGATTAGATTCCATGCTCTGGTCTCAGCTATCTGGAGAAGCTTAGCTACCAAGGAAACTGTATCATCCTCTGGTGATAAAAAATTTCCTAGGGAAAATTTTCCTCTTATTTTCTTTCCTCTTATTTTCCCTTCTTCTCTTGCCTCTGTTTCTTTCAGTGTGTCTCATTAACATGGAATCAGTGAGGTCCCGACCAGTTTACTCTCCCCATTCCCATCTGGAGAGTTTGGAAGACTTAAACTTTCTAACAGCTATGATGACTACATGATAAACATGTCTTTAAACCCATCTCCCATCTTCTAGTGTTAGAACATCCATCCATACACTCCAGATTCTCATGTGCTATTAGACAAATTTCTTAAGATATATTTTCCCCCTAGACAAGGCTGCGACGCTTCCTCACGAGCAAAGAAAGTTGCATGCAGAAAAGGTGAGACAATCAGTCAGGTATTTATTGAGTATCTACAAAAGGTCCAGTGCCTTTGGATTTATAGCACTTATTTATTAATTATACATTTTACTCCTAAAGTGTCTTAGTGTGAACTTTCCATTGAATCTTAACTTATATAACTAATTGAATATTTACACAGTGGTAACTTGGTTGCTGCAATCAAACCAAGATTTTATTAAATATATGTTGAATGACATGGAATTTTCACTGAGACTCAGGATATTTGCCTTCCTAACTGTTAGGCTGGAAAACGCTTAGTTGTTTTGTTTTATTTTGTTATTACCAACGCAACACATGTTCTTGGCAGGAAACATATATGGCTTATGGTATTCTATTGTATGAATGTGTCATAATTTATCCATTTCCTTTTGGACAATTAGGTCATGTGTATTTTTTGCTTCTATAAATAGTGAAGCTGTGCATATTCTTCCTTACACCTCACCATTGTATACAAACTATGTTATATTCTGAGTATAAATTTCTAGAATCAGAAATCCTGGTCAGGATATTCAGGGGTTTTGATATATGTTGCCAGAGGGTTGGAGGAAAAGGTTTAGAATTTTAGGCTGTAGTTTAAAGTATGACATATGAAATGAGTTGAAATTTAGTGTTGGCTAAAATTTGTTGCATGTTTCTCTCCACAGGTTGCCAAAGCCTTCTGGATGGCAATTGGGGGTGACAGAGATGAAATTGAAGGCCTTTCTTCTGATGAAGAACACTAAATTATTTATACTAGGGTCTAACAAAGATGCTAACTCTATCTACCGGAGATACTTCCCTACTCAACCCAGTTACATTTTGCTGAACTTTCCATCATCATATTGGCCACCTGACTTGTTTATAGGATTCCCTTAATTTTAGTTTTTAGTAGAGGATCAAGGGGGAAGTTATTCTCCCTCAGTATATTGTAAGGGAGTGAGGAGTATAATGACAGTAAGGACTGAAACTTTTCCAATATGCTTTTTTGTTCTCGGAATGGGAATGGACTGAGAGACTCAGAGGTCTGTTTTATTTGCCCAAGTTAAAGAAGAAACTACTAAGCCATTCCTAGTCATCTTTTTAACTAGCATTTCCTGCGCCCACACGGATTACTGCAAGTCGGGTCCTTGTGCACCTTTCCTGGGCCTTCTGAACTTTCTGCTTCCGAGAGCTTGCTGCTCTGAGCTTCGGTGCTTTTGGTGGGAAGAGAGGAAGCAGATGCAGATTTGATTTGTACTGTGGTATAGATGGGCCAGTGACAGTGGCCCTCAGGTTAGTCTCTAGCTTAAAACAATTGCTTCTGGGCATCTGAATTGAAATGTAGTGTCTGAGCTCATGCTAGAGAATACTGAGAAGCCGGTGTGAATTTTTAGGCTATAAAAAATGAGGCAAAGTTTTCCTACTCTGGAAAGGATAAAACTGACCCCTTTACAGAGTTGTTGGGAATGGAGATTTGTATGTGTAAGAGACAGATACTTAAAGAATTCCCTTCCCTATATGGACCTTTGAAGCAGTTATGTGATCACATACTGACATTTTGGCATTACTGTTTATCATGAAGAAATTCTTCTTCCTTAGAGTTCTCTTGAAATGTCAGAGCAGTGTCCTCACACTTATATCCTCAAAACAAGGCAGGTTTCCTCCTCCTCTCTGAAAGACAGCCAGAAATCACTGCCAAAGTAATGACACTAAGGAGTGAGTAAGGTGGGAGAGGATGTGAAGTACTGACAATGAATCCCTGAGTACCTTGTGTTGCTTCCCGGCTGAGTGGGTCAGCCTCAGGAGAACCGATCACCAAAGGGAAGGTTTCCACAGGAAGAGTGGGAAACAGCAGAGAACCCATCATTGTGGTGCTCTCTGCCATGGCTCTAAATGGCACAGGGCACCAAGCTGGATGGTGCTGGAACTGCTTGGTCTAGTGGTTCACCAGCAGAAATGAGTTTCAGATGCCTCTGTGCACCATCTCCAAGTGCAGCCGAACGTGAACCAGATGGCAGGAGGAAGGGAAGGCTCAGGTGCCGAGCCTTCCAGGGCGACCACAGGAACAAGTGTGGCAGTGATCGGAACATTCAGGAAGAGCCGTTTCAGGGACCTTTGGAGGCTATCTTGCTTGGTAACTTTTTTCAGCTATTCTGAGGCTTCTTGAGATAGTTGACCACCATCCCATCAGTGTTTCTCTGAGAGGACTGCCTCAGCCAGTCACCAGGAAGGTAAGGGAGGCGGGCTCCCCGTTGCAAAATGAAAGGTGGAACATATTTTCTTAAAACATGAGCAGTTTCAGATAATACATTAGGATCACACGGTTAGAGAAAACAGACTAGGAAAAGCTATGAACTTGATTTTGTGTATTAAAGCCAGATGATTAAAATGTGATTTATGAAGTCTGCTAATGTGTGTTATATTGTTGTTTAGCAGAGGATGTATGTGGGGGAAGCTTTCCTTCCTTCATTGGATTAGGCATAAATAGTGAATAAGGGTTTGTCAAACTCACTATTTTGGAATCCATCATGCATATATGTATACTAACAGCTCACATTTTGAAGACCTTGGCTATATGGGCGTATTGGCCCCTTCTAGGGGGATATGTAGTATAAAAGGGTCCAGTGGTATCAGCTAAAGGCCTAGGTTAAGAAGAGTGATCATGAGCTAATGGTGCAATAAAAGTTGTAATCTATCTAAAGTGACCTCTGTACATGCCATCACAAGTTATTATGGACTGTCCATCTGCGATTTAAAATGAGAGACTTGTCTTTTATTCCTCCCTTAAACATTTCTCTATTTGTAGTAGGGTCTTTTTTTGTTTGTATTTGTATTTGATAGCTTGATGACCATGATCAGAGTTGTGTTTTTTCTTTTTCTTTCTTTTTTTTTTATTAAGTGAGAGGTGGGGAGGCAGAGAGACACTCATGCATATTTGTGCCCCAACTGGTTTCCATCCAGCAAACCTCCTAGAGGGTGATGCTCTGCCCACCTAGGGCCATTGCTCCTTGCCTGGCAACCAAGCTATTTTTGTGCATTCATGAGGTGAGACCATGGAGCTATCCTCAGTGCCTGGGGCCAACTTTGCTTGAACCAATTGAGCCATGGCTGCAGGAGGAGATGGGGTTGGGAGTGGAGAGCAGATGGTCGCTTCTCGAACTGTGTGCTCTGACTGGGAATCGAACTGGGACTTCCGCATGCCGGGCTGATGCTCTTACCACTGAGCCAGCCGGCCAGGGTCCATGATCACAAAGTTTGAAGGTCCATGAGTGTTGGAAGGTAGGGAGAGACAAAAATAAACTTTTTCCCCCTGAGAAAATCATGTGTTAATGTAATAATTTTAGAGTGATGAAGACATAGATATTTTTATAACTTTAAAATATGTTATCCTGCCAGAGCATGAGAAGATTGACAGAAGCAGTTTGCTTGCTCTCTATTTATAGAACTTGACTACATCTAATTCAGAGAAGCTGGAGATTCAGGGAAGCTAGACTTAGATGGTTGAGTAATATGGGATGCGGTTCAAGGACCATAGAGCACATCAGGCCATTACTGCAAATTACTTAGAACCCGTGAAATGTGATAGATGGCTATGACTTCAAGTTCCCATTGTGGAGAGGTGGAGATAAACATATTTGCCATGGGTGATGTCGATCCCCTTAACCTTGGGCCCGTCTCTTAACAGGGGCCATAGAAAGAGCCCGTGGAGTCCCCTTGCTCAGCCTTGGCCTGCTGTGGAAAAAGTCTTAGAAGAATCACTGTCTAAGGGTAAGATGAGAGCTCCAGGAACTATTCCGAGCTTGAGTGTTTGCTGATGTGAAGCTAAGTTTAGCGAGCATGCGGCTCGTGTGGTCAGAGGTCCTGACTCACGGAGCACTCTGACTGATGGAGACAGTTCCAGAGAACGCTGGCATGAGTTCGAGTGGCTCTTCACTCCCCTTCCCCCAGTTTAAAAATAGATAAGACAATTTAGCTACAGCATCCTGTCATTTAATGTTAAATCTTGTTAAAAGATTGTAGGTAGAGAAAATGTAAAAAATCTGGTCAAGTGGACCCACCTTAGTACAGGATTGGCTTGAAAACAACACCCTATTAACTTGCCCATAATTCGTGTGACTCATAAAAGTAGCATGCTGACTGTGCAGGGCGAAGTTCTAGTTCTGATTTAGATTCCACTTGGGGTTGGGTTTAGTGATCCCAGCTTGCGCCTTTGGCATATAAGCTCTGTTGAAAGGCTCTTAAGTTTTATGTTTTAGGCATTAGCTACATGTCTGTTATTAATATCACAGGTGTTGCTCTTAATGTAGATATCTTCAGATTTAAGTGTGTATGTATTGAATATGTTACAGTTCTAGCAGAGGAGTGTCTTGCTCTATTCTGAGGTGTTTCTTACAGGGAGAATGAAGAATTAGTAGTTAATAGCTTAGTTCTACTTTGTTTCTGGTTGGAAAAGTATTGATTCAAAGCCTGGACTTAATGGTTATTACTGCGTCTTTGGAACACAGGTTTAGGAAGAAAAAAACTTCTTTCTATAGACCCCTTTAATATCTGTGTGTGTGTATATATATATTTTTGTGTGTGTGTATTTTTCCGAAGCTGGAAATGGGGAGAGACAGTCAGACAGACTCCCGCATGCGCCCGACCAGGATCCACCCGGCATGCCCACCAGGGGTGATGCTCTGCCCACCAGGGGGCAATGCTCTGCCCCTCCAGGGCGTCGCTCTGCCTTGACCAGAGCCACTCTAGCGCCTGGGGCAGAGGCCAAGGAGCCATCCCCAGCGCCCGGACATCTTTGCTCCTATGGAGCCTTGGCTGCGGGAGGGGAAGAGAGAGACAGAGAGGAAAGGGGGGGGGTTGGAGAAGCAAATGGGCACTTCTTCTATGTGCCCTGGCCGGAAACCGAACCCGGGTCCCCCGCACGCCAGGCCGACGCTCTACCGCTGAGCCAACTGGCCAGGGCCTCTGTGTGTATATTTTGATAGACTCAAATACTCTCCCCCATAACAACAAATTTGGGAGGCACAAAAAGGTCACATACAGCAGTTCATGATCAGCTCCCTAATTCTCTCCTATGAAGGATGTGAACAATCATTGCCTCTCCCCTTTATCTTGTCAACCAGGTGGCTTTAGTGCTACAAAAATGTGGACTATGCAAGGCCTGGGGTAGGAACTGTGAAAACGGCATAATTTGGCAGAGAAAAGATTCCTCTGAGCCCAGGGACTTGGTCAGCATCTGTCCTGCTGCTCCAGGACATCCTCACAGGTCATAAATGGTCACATTAGAAGGCCTCAGAGGTGAGAAGGAGCAACAAACCTGTCCCTTTAACCTGCTGAAACAAGGATCCAGGGTCCAGCCAACACTGGGAACTTCCTTGGTGCCAGCCCGTACCAGGTGCGGCAGAGGCTGCAGACCTGGTAAGGCTGTAGATTCTCTGCTCTAGGAGCTCGTCATCCAACTCAGTGGAAGGAGGGGACAAGCAAGATGAGGGCACAAAAGGTAGACTGCTGGGCAGAATGTCAGAGCGCCCTGGAAGTAGAGCAGAGGGGCTTAGAGGAAGTGATGCTTGAATTCAGCTGGAAGAATAATAAGAGGCAGCAAAGCTCTTAGTGGAAGTTACAGGATGAACAAAGGCGTGGAGATCCCACCAGGGGCTAGGCTGGGAAAGCCCCAGCAGACCAGTTAGGGAAGTGGTGGTAGACAAGGACTGAGTGATGTTGGAGAGAACCTTGAAGTCCTACTTTGGTGGAGTCTGTGCCTACTCTGGAGTGCAAAGGATGTCTAACCATAGTTACATCCCAGGGGAATCTGGCTAGAGTATTAGCCAGTGCTAATTGATTAGCAGTGCTGCAGATTCTAGGGCTGAGAATGGACCCAGCACTGTGACTAGTGGTTTTTACCATGCATAGAGAAATAGAATGGTGGTAATTTTGCCCTGAAGTTGCCATCTGATAAAAGGTCATCAGGAACTGTGTTTTAGTGGTCTTCCTTCAGCTATATATAAGGACTTACTATAGAGTAGCATAGTGGAAATGGATGCAAAAGATATTGCTAAGGTAGAATCTACTAGATATGGGCTCTAATTGACTCATTTAACAAAATTGTGTGGTGGTTAAATGTGTGGGGGCATTAGAATAAGATATAAACTGCTCTCACGGAACTCACAGCCTGGAGGACGACACAGTCATAGTTAACACACACTTGAGAATGTGGAGAGATTCACAGAGGGCTTCCTGGTATGTCTGAAGCTCAAGCATTAGTGAAAGTTAGCCAGGTGAACTGGTGGCACATGTCAGATAGGCTGGGGCAGGGGCTGGAGACTGGGGAAGGGTTCAGTGCCCAGACAGGGTCTCAGGCAGCCAGCTGTGAGAGCTGCATAGGGGCCAAATGATGAAGTCACATGGTCTATATTAAAGACCTTAGCATTTGTGCTGTGGGGGAGGGGTTATCTAAGGTCAGGTAGGTCACTGGAGGTGGTGTGTATGATGCATTCACAGAAAAGCAGGCTGGAGGCCAGGAGAGCGCTTATGAAGCTGGAGCAATTGTCTGAGTGCCAGGGGACTTGCTGTGTTGGGTAATGAAAGCGGGAAACCGGGCTGATTGGATAGAGGGAGTGAGGGAGAGTGGACGCCTGCAACTTCTGTGGCTATAGGGTGGGTAAACGGTCCAGCCAAAAGTGGGGCTGAAGGCCAAAGGAGAGGGAGATGGTTTAAGAGCAATGATGAATTCGCTTTTAAAATTAGGAGTTTGAGGTACTTGGGGCACCTCCACCTACCAGTAGCCAACAGGCTGTTGGCTACAAGTCTGAAGCCTGGGATTGATGTCTGGGCTGTAAATACTGATTTGGGAGTCATTAGCATTTATGTGGCTTGAAATCATGAGAGCAGATGAGATCACTCGGGGAGGAATGTCAAGAACACATACAGTGGTCTGGAAACACCACCCGGCAGGAGATGCAGGCCCAAGAAAAGGCGGAGGTTGTGTGCCAGCCAGGGGGAACCAGGCCGTTTAGGAAGTCCGGCCTTTCTGAAAGGGGGGTTTTATCAACGGGCGGCTGCAGCACAGTCGATGGGGCGCAAGGAAGAGAGGTGCACAGCGGCTAAGGACTTGGAGACGGGGGGAGGGGGCTGTGGAGGGCTACTGATTAGATGGGCAGCTGAAAAGGGAGCTGGCGCAAGTGCGGTGGACGATGATTGAGTTTGGGGGTGTGACCTTTCATATGTGTAACAGGTAGCTGGAATTTAAAGTTGTGGAGCTCAAGGAACAGGTTAGAGGTGTGGGGGTGAGCTTCATTTGCTGAGAAATACAGATTAGATAAAACCATGGGGGGGGGGGACTGTCTAAGGGGCAGGAAAGAACTGGCCAAATAATCACCAAAGTAAAACTGGAATGCAGTTCATGGAAGCCGAGTTTGCTGCCCTGGGTGCCTTGCTGGAGCCCGCCTCCGGCCCGGTGTGGGGGCGTTTGCACTCTGAGGCCCTTGGAGGGAAGCTGCTGTAGAAGAGGCCCAGCTAAAGGCCTGTTCCAGCCCCATGCCGCCCTCCTCCTCCAAAATGTTTCAATTATCCTGGTTTTTAATCCACATCATCTGGGGCCAGTGTAAGATTCAGCCAGGGAAACAATTTTGAAGTCTTTCTTCTTGGGAGGTTTTGAATTTAAAATGACTTTTCACAGGAGCTAACAAAGTCATCTGAGTTGGAAAGTGTGGAAACCTACTTATTTATGCATCTAAAACTATGTCCATGCCTGTGGGGAGATAGTCTGGTGGCAGCTAATCATTTGTCAAGGCCTTTAAATGCAGGGCATGAATGCGAAGTGGCCGAGCAGAGACGGCAGCCCTGGGCCTCAGCAGACGCAGCACTTCCCTGCGGGGAGCCTGATGAGCAGGACGATGCACGTGGGGGTGCTGCCGACATGACTCAGCTGACCCAGGGCTCCTGCCGTCCCTGGTGGGTTGGCCACCATTGCTGTCGCCCTTGGTGAGGGAATGAGGTGGTGGCTGATGACATGAGCCTGTGGCACAAGGTGGCTCGGCACATCCTTGGCCAAAGTACATTTGGGCTTAGAGACCTTTGACCCTGGTGCCCCACTGGGTTCCCTTGTGGTCTTCTCCTAACCCAGACATGGCAGCAGGAATGAGACTGAGCTCCTGGTGCAGGAGCTTTTCAATGACAAGTTTATTAGAAGGGCACTTACAGGAGTAAGAGAAGGACAGAGGGGACACAAATCTTTAACAATAGTACAATGCTTAAACAGGTGCTCTGCTCTTAAGATACAAAAGTTAGAAAAATCTAAAACACTATAAATACATACATGCTTTTTACAAAAGAGTTAGGAGGTCAGGCTGGCTGAGAAGTGAAGGGAACATCGTCCGTGTTCTCCTCCCCCACCAAACGCGCCCCAAGTCCCGAATGAGCAGCCTGGCTGCAGGAGTGAGGGGGTGAGGGCGCCATGGAGAATGGGGCTCCAGCCCTCTCCGTGCGAATTTCTCGCCCCCGTGAAGGGAGAGGACATGGAGCTGCCTGTTGTCACACGCCGCGACATGATTAGCGAGCCCGGGCTGGTGTGTCTGGATGCTGAGCCAGAAAAAGCCTCTGTGCCCTCAACCCACATTCAGAACTGGCTGTGCCCCAGCCTCCCAGCCAGCGTCCTCCAGGGGAGAGACCTTGCCAACTTTCTTCCAAAAAATTAAATAGTTGTCTTGATGGTTTTATGAAATTATTACATAAATATAAAACACCAGGATGCAAGAGTGTACATTACTTGAGCATAAAAAAGAAAAATCAGTTACAGAATCACTGAGAATTTCTCAATCCAGTTTACATGATAGGCCATTTCCCCACAGACTGGCACCCTGCCATCAGAGATGCCTCATCTTCCTTTTTGATCCATGTCCTCTGTCAATGTTTCTGCTTTCCCATCCACTTAAGAAGAGTCTGAGACTCTTTAAAAGGGTGACAGATTTTGAAGACTTATTTGAAGGGGTTCTAGAAGGAAACATGATGCCACACAAAGAAAAGTGGTACAATTTAGCTATGTTGAGGTTTTCTGGGAGCGTGGGGACATGTAGATGTTGGGAACAGTCTCAACTCTGCCACTTAAGAGTCACACAGTAAGACAAAGGGTCCAAAACTAAACTCATGCCCGCTCGCTACTGGTAAATAGCCTTGGGAGCAGTCTGCAGATTCCTTTTTCTTGCTCACCTTTTAAGGACTACCAGGAGCGGCCTAACAGAGTGCTTGCCCAGCAGAGACCACCAGGAGCCTCAGAAATGGCAGCTTGGGGCTCAGGATGAAACCAGATATCTGCCTTTCCCAGACTACTCCCATCCATGCATGACATGTGCACACTACTTAAAGAAAACCTTTTTCTGTGGTTTGAGTAAAAGCATGCGGCCCTGGAATATGTCCAAACTCTAGAAAGCCAGGGGGAGATGGAGAAAAAACAAAAACTAAGAACAAGAGACGTGCTACGGCTCATTCCAATACATTAACAATGATTTAAAAAAAATAATCACGGTCAATAAAAAAATACAACACAGACAACATAAGGACAATGGAAAAGTCTGCCAGCAGCCTTGCCCTCATGTGTGTGCTCCCTAAGAGTCAAAGTCCCTGCTCTCGACTCTAGGCTTGTCTCAAAATGTGAGATCTACAGCCTGCCAGGAAGGTGGCCAACTGAGATGATGTTCCAGCACAGGCCTGTAACCAGAACCCTCTGGGGCGGCTACCTACGTTTGTGCTGGAAGGATCTAAGTTACTAAATAAAGTTTGAAAGGGGGAGGAGAGGAAAGGGAATAGAAGTTGGCTCCCTAGGGGAGGTGCTGCAGCTGAGAACCCATGCCCCGCCCCGAGGCTAGCTGCTCCCAGCGGCAAGGTGAAGGGGCCTGGCGCAGAGCCTAGGCTGGGAAACGGCGCACACGCGCGTTGCCGTGTAGCCTGGACGGCTACTGTCACCTCTCTAGAACCGCCCTTGTTTCCTCTTGCCCCTTTCAGCTGTCCTTTAAAAAAATTTTTAAATGTATAAATGCCTTTCATGCAACGGGATTTTAAAAACTAGTTTGTGACAAAGAAAGAACGCTAATATTAAACACGTCCTCAAGCATCTCTGCAGCCGCCAGGTCCTAACTTCTGGGTAAGACCAAACTTATTTTCAGTGGTGCCAAAGGTGGGCTTACCTACATTTTCTTACGCTGCCTCCTCCCGTGGTCTAGTCTATAAAGAAAAAGGACCAAGTAAGTAGCTTTTGGAAAAACAAATCATTGAGGGTTCTGAGACGTCTTCCAAACGAAACCAAATGTGACCACGGAATCACCAAAATTGGGCTGTACCTGAAGCTAGTTGCCAAGTACCTGGAGAACAGCTGTGTGCCATAGGCAGCCCTCACAGGATCATGGAGCAGGTGGATAGTGCAGGCCCTTGGAAACCGCTGCCCATGGCTTTTAGGAGAGGCCCAAATGGAATAATGCATACCACCAGTCTCAGACATGACCGGGAGCGTGAGAGCACATCCAAGAGGTTCAGGTGGCTTCCTGTCTCTGTAACAAGCAGTCCACAGATCATATCACACCAGGCACAAATTTCAGACACAGAATAGTTGGCCCTCAGGTGGAACAAGCGGTTTGCATTGTCTCGGTTCTGTGTCCACAGCCCTGCCAGAAGTCTAGCACAGGTCTGGCAGGGGGCTCCTCCCATCTCTTCCTGTGTTCTCAGGAGGCTGCAGACCTCAAGGCTGGAGCTTCACAGACAAAGGATCCTACAGGTGCCGCACCAGGAAGTGCCCAACATCTTCATAGAGCATCAGAAATGCCATCATATTTGAGGTTGATAGCCTGCCAAAAGTATACACTTTCTTCCCTTCACCTGGCCCTAAGACAGGACTTCCATAGGAAATCCCTTTATTTTTTCTGGTAGAAATCCATGCAAAAATATAGGATAAGTCATTTCATACAAAAACAGCAGCAAAGAATAAAGTACCAATTGCAAGTGGCAATTCTGTCTGCTGTATTCTGCAAAAGGGCTCACTTTTTCCAGTTGAAGTAATTTATAATAGTTTTCTCACTAATTGCCACTGGGAGCAGTACTTATTACACAATATAACTGCTAGAGTTGTCACTGATAATCCTCTAGCATCAACTAGATAATCTTATACCCCAGGGGAAAGATGACAGACCTCTCTGCACCAAGACTGCAATTTTCAGAGGTGTAAAAAAATTTTAATAGCCCTTTCATATGCCTGTGCTGGCCTGAGACTCTGCCCTTCTGGTGAATTTGCTTCTGTTAATTTCAGCTTCCAAAATTGCCGGCAGGTGTTTTCTCAACAAAACCCACAGAAGCTTCACCTTGGGGGAGAAGGTGCTGGGTCCCACTCTGGTTTCCCAGTCAGTGCGCCAACCCAGGATTTTTTAAATGTATAAAACAAACATTAAAAGAGCACAGGATAAAGTTCATTTAATTAATGCAACTGACTACATAAACCGATAGCCGAATGCATGAGAATACGAAGTGAGCTCTTTCTGGGACCCACCGGACGTAGAGCTTACCTTAGCCCAAACACCATCACTCCACAATGCTTCTTGCTTTATGTGAATACTTCACATAATTCAAATCTCTCTGAGATTAATGTGATAAACTATACACTGCATATGCACTGAACCTCAGCAGATTCTTCCAACTGCTCAAAGTGAGAAAGGACAAATTTAAGAGTTGAAAGAAGAGGACTCTCACCAACTTTTCCCACTGTCCCTGTGTGGTTTGAACACACTGGCTCACACCAGTCGGTATGCTCAGAGGGCGAGGAGACAAGCCCCTCCCCACCCCAGTCAGTCCAGCTCCCGGTGCGGGGTCTGTGGAGGGAGAGCTAGGGCTCACTATGCTCAGTTCAAGAGGCATTTGTCAAACACGCCAGAGGGCAGGGCATGAAGTTTGTTCACACCCCTGCGGGCTTTTCCCTACCAAGAACACTCAAGGTGAACTCCACACTCCAGTCCTGAACAGAGGGCCGTTTCCTGTTGGACAGTGACATCCCAGATTGCTTGTCATTAAAAAAGAAGGGGTTGGGGGGAGGTGGTAGGTGGTGACATACTACCTGTTTGCTCAAGCCACCAAAGCAGAAGCCATTTCTTGCCCTTCAAACGGGCCAGAAGGCCGATGTGTTCAGCAGACACTGCTGTTCAGAAAACCATCTCTGGGTTTGCTTTTGTGTTTTGGAGAACAGGTTGGTGCCACTTCGGTTGAGGGAGAAAATTTTCTTCTTCTTGACAACAGTGAGTTGAGTTCCAATTCTCTCCACCTCCTACATGGCCATTTTACCCAAGCCCGCCCTCCCGACCCTCCCCCTTCACACACAATGTCTCTAAGACACACTGGAACAACGGATGCTTGGGGAGCCCATCTGGGTGAGGACCTTGTCAAGCCATTGCAAAGGCCCATTCAGGTGCAGCTCGATCCAGCAGGGGGTGCTGGTCACTGTCTGTCTCCTACAGGGGAAAGGGAAAGGGGTGGGAGATTTTAAAAATATCCAAAAGGACACACACATCAGCCAGTACACCTTTTCCTGCTTTGATGACAATCTTCTTGCCAGACACAGAAATAGGTCCTGCCTTGCTAAACTCCAAGTGCCCTAAAGGAGGTACCAATAATTTGCCAAGCCAACCTCTCCCAGCCCTGAAGAGCTTTGAGTGAATCGGTTTCTCGTGACAGGGAAGGAGATGGCCCTCAAAGTGTTAAAACACAGAAGGCAAATTCTAGGGTACCCCAGAGGCCCTCCAGTTGCTGTGACAGGACCCTGCCAGAGAACCTCCAGCGTGAACAAATGTCTCCCTGGATCCCATCTGGTGTCCTGAATGGGCACCCCAGTTCCCCCATCTCCAGCCCCGGCCCAGCCCCAGTAGGCCACGGTGATGTGTGTCTGTCTGACTGAAGGGTGTTTTTTACAAGGCGCCGACAGAGTCCACATGCCGTCGGTTCCCAATGTGCTGATATAATTCCCATCTATGGCCTTATTTTGGAAAATCTTACGAGCAGAGCAAGCCATGAAACAATTACTGGAAAAAACCAAGGCACACCACACGTTTCTTTTCCCCAAAGCACTTTGTCTAAATTCAGGCTGGCTGATGACGCAGCTCGCAGGCGATCTCCCAAAGGCCTCCACTGAGCAAAGGCTATCTGCTGAGGCCGGAGGCACTGGTGCCAGCTGGAGGTGAGAGGCCTGGGCTCTGGGCCTGCTTTCGGCCACCTCACAGAAAGAAGGGATGAAACCTTACTCTCCTTGGCCCAAGAGGCAGAGGGAGGGCAAGACTGTTCTGGGAAGGGGCCGCGCCTGCCAGTCCGGCTGCTCGGTGGTGCTGCCAGGTGGCAGGGACGTGGTGGGCCGCACAGGACGGGGTGTGCTGGTACTATGTCCTGCCCAGAGATACAGCCCCCAGAGAAAGGCTTCCGCCACCAAGGGGCCTCTTCCCAGCACTGGAGGCTGGAGGGCTGAGGTGCCATGCCAGGTCGCCCGCCTGAGGGCACCGCCCTCCTCTCTTCACCCGGGGTGGGGAGGGCTAGGACTGCAGTCTGAATGCAAGAACAAATGGATCTCCCTCTGGTTCTTTTCCATGGGGCCCATCTTTAAGTATTTCCCCTCCCTACTAAATATACATATATATATATATATATGTGTGTGTGTGTGTGTGTGTGTGCATGTGTATATATATATACACACACACATGCACATACACACACACACACACACACATATATATTAATTTTCTAACCTCCCAACTCTGTTCCCCAAGTGATTGCAGCCAGGGCTAAAAGGTGGACTAAATCATCCCTTGGGCTCAGCCTTTGGGCCTGGGTTAATCTTTTCAGACCAGCATAACTGTGCTGTTAGTTCCCCTGAGTTCTGACCCCTTTAATTGCTCAATTGGCCACTCAGCCTGCGTCTCAGAGAGACCCCCACAGACCAAGGTACTTTGTTCCCTGGCACTGTGAGGCAGACACAGGGAACAGCAGCTAAAATACGGTAAATGGAAGAGGATTTTACGGACCGAAATCCTCTAATGAGAATCTGACTTTCCATAAGTCATGCTCATCTGGATTTCATTATAAACGGTGGCCCAGAGCCAATATTGAAATGGGTTTGGCTTGGGTGCAGAATGACTGCAAAACAAAATGGATTCCAAACATCTGGAAAAATGAAGAGAAAGGAGAGTAACTTGCAAGGCGCTGGCTCCTGCTGATGTGTGGGTACCTCTGAGTCTGCCTCGGCTCAGAGCTGGGCAGGGGGTGAGGGGCAAAGGGGCACACAGCCCTGCCTCTCAGGAAACCTCTGTCCAGGTGTGAAAGAGAAGGGATCCTCTAAGCCCAGCCAGAGTGTCTGAGAGACCCAACAGACAGACCAGGTCAGTCCTGACCAGTGTGAGGGTTAAATCAGCATCTGAAATTCTGAAAGATGCTGTTTCTTTCTGAGCAAGTCAACTTTGTTCCTTTATGACTACCCACCTCTCCTCCTTTACCTAGCTCTCAGTTATTTAATATTAGATGCTCAGGGTCGCCCAAGTCAGAGATGAAACCACAGAGGAGAGAAGGAACGAAGAGATGAAAACTTGACTCCCTGGAGAGGGTTGTTCTAGACCAGGGGCAGTCAAACCTTTTTATACGTACCACCCACTTTTGTATCTCTGTTAGTAGTAAAATTTTCTAACCGCCCACCGGTTCCACTGTAATGGTGATTTATAAAGTAGGGAAGTAACTTTACCCTATACAATTTATAAAGCAGAGTTACAGCAAGTTAAAGCATATAGTAATAATTACTTACCAAGTACTTTATGTTGGATTTTCGCTACATTTGGCAGAATAAATCTTTATAAAACAACTTACTATAGTTAAATCTATTTTTTTATTTATACTTTGGTTGCTCCGCTACCGCCCACCATGAAAGCTGGAACGCCCACTAGTGGGCGGTAGGGACCAGGTTGACTACCACTGCTCTAGACCCATCTGCCCAAAACGAACAATGAGGAAGAAAACAAGAAGGCACATTCTAGGCTCAGCTTTCTCACTTTCCCCCTATGGGCCTTAGTTCCCAAATGGGGATGATGCAATGTTCCTGCCCAGGGTTGTGGTGAGGGTGACATGGAGCCTGTGTGTCTGTGAGGCGCTGCACCAACACTGCTCAGCTCTTCCTTATCTAGTGTGACTTGGCCCCCCAGCCTGCCCGGCTGTGGCCTCTCTCTGATCCTTGGTCTCTGTCCTTCAGGTGAGGGCAGGCCTAGCTCGTCTCTGAGGAGCCCCTGCTGTGGTGTTCTGAGTCCCCTGTGGCCCCGGGGCATGTGGCCATCACAGCTGACCTGTACTCTGCTCCCCAGCCTTTGACAAAGCTCATGCGGATGGTGCACATGCGTGTCAGCTGGTAGACAGCCTCGAAGCCTTGGTTGACAGACTGAGCCAGGAGGGCAGCAAACTCCTGGTTGTTGAAGATCTTCAGGTTGCATCCTGCCAACAGAATAAGAATGGAGCTCATGAGGACAAAGGATGGATGAATCCAGGGCTTTCCTCCAGGCTAAAGCCATCCCTGGGTCACCCTGACCATCATAACTCACACGGCCAAAGTGGTACAGATACTCCACCCTCAGCACTGCGCTTGGGGTGAGCCCCTCAGTCCCTGCCCTTGAAGCTACTGCCATCTCAATGGGGGTACAGCTGACATGGGGGGCAGAATTAAATACTGGCCTGCAAACTCCAGCTCCTAGAGCTGTGGGAACACTGGGGACAGTGAGGTGGGCGACCAAGAACAAGAGAGATGGTTTGGAAAGGTGGGCCCTGCCCTGGGCTAAGGGGCCAAGGTAGGACTCCAGGGCACAGAAAGACAAGGGGCCCAAGCCACAATGCCCAAGGCTGTCTGGAGTATGACTGACCACCTGGGGAAGAATGACCACCTTGCCATTGGACAGAAGGACTGCCAGCCGAGACAGGCCTGTGGAGAGGATACTTAGCCTTCTACTCATCACAGGGTCCCAGGGTACCTCCCCCCCAGCCCCTCTGAGGAATCCCCCTCCTGTGAGAACCAGGAGGGAGTGAGCGATCTGGACCACATTTTGTGCACATCTGGGCACAAGGCTGGGTCGGGATGACATTCACAGCCAAGTGAAGGTGCGTGTCTAACTCTCCAGGCAGTAAAACTAGAGACGGCACAAAGAAAGTTTATAACAAATCTCTTGTTTGAAGTCCTGCTAGCTGAGTGCCAGGAATATGTCCACCACAAAAATAAAAGACAAAAGCACATGTTGGAAACGCCCAAAAGGTGAGCTGAGGTGACAGTTTATTCGTGGTCAAATACTGGGCTCCTAACCTTGCTGTGCGGCTCTGGGCTGGTCACTTTCACTTCGTAAGCCTGAGTCCCTTTATAGGGCGGCGAGGGGCTGGCCTCAGAGGACCCCGGCACTGACATTCTATGAGCTAACAAACATTGCCACAGCCAACTCAGCCCTCACCGAAAGGATGGGGGAGGGCCGGAGAAGGGGGTGGACGGAATGCCAAGAATGCAGCCCAGCTTCCTCTTCTAGCTTTCTCCTCCACCGGGAAGCACGGTGAGGCAGGGCCGAAAGAAGGCCCCGCTCTGGAGCCGAGCCCAGAACAGAAGAGCACTCGACTCAGGAGTCGCAGTTGATCCTCAGGTCATCCTGGCTCAGCCACTTACAAGCTGGGTGTCCTTGGGCAGGTGGCTTAACTTGTCTGCACCTGTCTCCTCAATAAGCCTCCTCACCTGGACAGCCAGAGGAACCCGAGGGGACCGAGTGAGAGCAGAGATACGAATGCACCCTTCCATCGCAGCCACACTGGGCTCTGGGGACAGAGCACTGTTAGCGGTTCAGCGTGTCTGCATTCTTAACGTGACCCCGCCCATGGCCCACCGCTCCACTAGAATCTGCTAGTTGGTGGGCAGGAAAAGATGTCCCACACGCCTGATCATGGTCAGTGGCCTGGCCTGGGCCACACACTCCCCCAGCCAGTCACGATCCACGTTCTGTGGGCTGTGTTTCCCGTGGCTGCACGCCATGGGAGAAGCAGGCTTTGGCTGGGGCTCTCTGCCTCGGGGCTGGAAGTCAAGAGGCCTCAGATGCAATCAGTCTCCTGCCAAGACTTGGCCCATTCCAAGACACCCTGTGGGGGACATCCTGACACCCCTTCATGGAGCCCAGGTGGGATTCATCAGTCCTGCCCAGAAAACGCTCAACTGGTGCCCAGAATAAAAGCAAACCTTTTATGTCCTTCCACGAGGTCTGGTCCCATCATGCTTTCTAAACATTTCTCCTGACTGTCTTCCGTATAGCCTCTCCTCCGGCCAGAGTGTTGCCCACAGTGCCCTGCCCTCCGTCCCTCCGTCACAGTGCTTTGCCCATACTGCCCCCTCAGCCTGGAATGCCCTTACAGTCCTCACCCCTGCATCACCCCGTATCTGTGCCTCTCTACCAAGGCTTCCCTGATCCATCCCGAGGTATATGTGTATTTCCTCCTGGATCTAAGAGTACTTTACCCATGCTGCTCATCAAACCCATTTGTGTCTGTCTTGTGTACTCAGCTGGTGCTTACGGTCTGTGGAGACAGCAGCAGGGCTTCCTGCACCACCCCCTTCCCCAGGTTGCATGTGTAAGTGGAAGGAAGGAGGAAACTGCCTGAGCATCTGTGCACACGGGGCAACAAGCAGGTACCACGGATCACAGGCAGATCCGCCAGATGCTGTGTCTGCTCCCTGGAGGGTCAGGCAGAGCGCAGTAAGGTGGGAAGGCACAGAGAAAACCCACTGAAGCCCCCCCACCCCAGTTGGCAGTGCAAACCCCGATGAGGAAAAAGTGGCAGAATAAAAAGCAACCTCTCCAGCAACCCAGGTGCACACTGCAGGGGAGTGGCCCTCAGGGAGTGGGGTGTGGAGGTGTTCTTACCTGGTGGGATCTTACAGACAGTGGCCGGGTGCCAGCCATAGCGCTGGTTACAGTTGGGGGACTGCACGAAGATCGCGCTGTCGCTGAGGCACTCTGCGAAGACCTCCCCTCCAATGTAGTACAGCCGCACGCCTCGCCCTAGAAAGACTGGGGATCAGACCAGACCAGGTGCCTGGCCCCACACGGTGGTCCCGGGGCCAGCTGCAGCCAGCAAAGGGGCAGAGCTATTGATGCCCCAAGTGACTAGTTCTTCTCAGCTTCCACCAGGCACATAGGACCCACACCCCAAACCTAAGCTCACACAGGGGGGTTGCTGGGGGATGCTCTGTCCCTGAAGCCAGAGGAGGCAGATGACGAGAGAGAAGAACATGGGGTAAGTCTCTACGACAGTTTCTGTCACTGACCAGCCACAGGCCTCAGCCAACTCTCTCCAACCTCTGAGCCTAAGTTAAGATGGGGACAATAACAACACCTACCTCATGGGGTTGTTGTGAGACACACAGCAAGTGTTTGCTAGGTGTTGTCTGTTTCCTGCCACTACCGGGTCCCCTCCCCGACCAGATTCAGAATTCCTGCAGTGAGCCTGAAGAGCTCCTTTCCTGCTGAGGCAGCAGACCCCGCAGGAGGCCTTCGCGGCAGGGGTGACTTAGTGCCACCCCTGTACTGTTCTCCCCTCGACGCATTTTTCTAAAACATTCCATAGGCTTATATCATTTACTTCTCCTTCATCTCTTAAATCCACTCCAGATGGGCAGAAATTATTTTTAAATTGGCTCTGCAATTCAAGCAGTTACGTAAACACTCTGACAATGAGCCCTTCGTGCAGCCAGGGGTGTTCCCTTCTCCTGCAGGGAGAGGGCTCGTTCCTGCTCCTAGGGAAGAGGCCCAGAGGCCTGGGAAGTGAGCCAGATGCTCCAGGCTCCACGGCAGGTGGGGTGGAGACCAGGCGACAGCCTGACAGCCACTGGAGGTTCTCCTCGCCTCCTCCTCCCACTACCGCCCCATCCCCCACCTGCTCCCCACTGCTCCTCGGTTCCGTGTTACAGGACAGACTCGGGGTTCACAAGGAGGAACCTCTGCGTTACGTCTATCAAGAGCGAGGTGGGGGCGGGGGAGGGGGAGGTGGGAAGCCCCAGACTGAAAGAACAAAAACATTTATTATATATTTTAAGGTAATTTTTGAAATGTTTTTAAAATAAAGAGAATCAGTAACCCCCAGGATCAGTATCTTTTTCAAAGTAAAATATGTGGAGGGTCACCTGGGCAGGATGTGGGCTCGGGGACAGGGGGCTGCCCGTCACTGACTGTGTCACATGTGCTACACGGCCCCCACAGGGCTCCGTCCCTTCCTGGCCATCAGATCACTCCCTGGAAAATGAGCACACTGGTCTAGACCCATGGCTTCCAAACTTTTCTTCTCTCAACTACAAGATCCTCTCTTCAAAGGAAACCTTCTGTTAATGCCCAAGATTGAAGACAGCAGAGCAGTGCAGTCTGGGTCACGTGGAGGCGGCCCCGCTGCCCTGCCCAGGCCCTGACTCCGCCCTCGAGCCCCTCCACTAACCCCGGGGGCTGGACGGTGCCGGGGAACATGCCGCTGCACCCACTATCCTGACCTCGCCCTCGAGCCCCTCCACTAACCCCGGGGGCTGGACGGTGCCGGGGAACATGCCGCTGCACCCACCACACCTGTACGGCCTTCTGAGTGACCCTGGACCGCAAAATTATGAATATCCTTAGCATGATACTTTTATGAGCAAACCAAAGAATGAGTACAAGGCCTCTTCTCTACACTAAGTGACCTTTCACTGTGTCCTGGATGTGGGAAGACGGAATGTCAGTAACAGTGGCGTCCCAGCAGTGGGTCATTCTTATCTTTCTCCTTTCTATAAGTTTTCTAGAATAATCATAATCATGTACGAGATTAACAAATAAAAATATCAAACCTGCAGGACTGACAACTTACGTATCCACCTATCAGTAATTTAAGTGTATATTTATTCAGAGACTTGCATATGTTGCCTTTCTTAATACATTTCCCTTTCTTATCCCCGTAAGTGTTTTCCTCTATGGCTTTCAAGTTTTCTGTCTGTGTCTCTGAGTGAGAATGACCAAGCCGCCTGAACTCTACCTATCCGGCCCCTAAACAAGACAATATAAAGTTTGGGGGTGGGGACGAGGGACTGAGTCCTCTCCCCGATTCCCAGCAGGAGGGACAGCACAGTGGGGGTGGTTTGAGTTCTGTGCAGAGGCCGCAGGGAGGCCCCTGGGGTGAGAGGCGGCTGTCTCCTGCCCCCCTGCTTCTTACCGATGTGCCTCCGCGTGAGCTCCACGGCTGCGTTCCTGTTGACGTTCGAGAGCAGCCCCAGGCAGAAGCGTTCCGAGTTGGAGGGGTCGGTGAAGCCATCCACTGTCATGGACGGCTGCGAGGCGTGGAAGGTCTCCCCCACGCGCTGGTTCAGCTCGTAGTAGGAGATGGAGCACCAGAAGGCTGGCTCGCAGTAGGTGACGGGCTGCAGGTCTAGGAGACAGGCCAGGTGGCGGGGTCAGTGGGGGCCCCAGGCTCCTGGCTCCTCCCTGGGATCCCCTAGGTCAGGGGTCCCCAAACTTTTTACACAGGGGGCCAGTTCACTGTCCCTCAGACTGTTGGAGGGCCGGACTATAAAAAAAACTATGAACAAATCCCTATGCATACTGCACATATCTTATTTTAAAGTAAAAAAAAACAAACAAACAGGAACAAATACAATATTTAAAATAAAGAACAAGTAAATTTAAATCAACAAACTGACCAGTATTTCAGTGGGAACAATGGACCTGCTTTTGGCTAATGAGATGGTCAATGTGCTCCTCTCACTGACCACCAATGAAAGAGGTGCCCCTTCCAGAAGTGCGGCGGGGGCCGGATAAATGGCCTCAGGGGGCCGCATGTGGCCCGCAGGCCGTAGTTTGGGGACCCCTGCCCTAGATGCTCTGGAAGACTATTTCTCTCTCTCTCAGAGGGTATTATGATCTCCACCCTCACGCCTTTTATTGTTTAAAACTTGCAGGATCCAACGGGACACAACACTCAGGTGTTTGGAGGAGTATTCCGCCAGCCCTGCCATGTTTCATTTACTTTTGGCTCAGAAAGGCCCCGCCTGGCCTGGCATTGGGGTGAAGCAGTCTTCAAGAAAAGTGCTGGACCAAACCCGAAGAAGGCCAGGCACCAACCAGCACCTGGGCAAATGCACCAGCCAGACCCACTGTGCTCATGCGCTCAGGCCACACCACCTACACGGTCACCTCCTAGCCCGTCTTCCACTGTACCCTGAGTAACCCATGCTGACCGCTGCCCCGGAAAGCGCTTTCTGCTTTCGACTCTGCCTGGTCTTGGACAAACTCCTACTTAGCCTATCAAGCAGCAGTGTCCAAGAGATAAAATGACGCCGCCCCGGGGAACTCTGCACTGCGCTCGGGGGCGGCAACCACAGGGGCACCCCGTGCGCTGCTGCAGTGAACCCGGTCCGTGTCTCTCATTACAGAACTATCTTCCGTGTGTAGCCAGACACCATCTGTTGCAGTGGCAGGGACACAAACTCACCTACAAGAAATCCTGAACTTGTCCCAGTTACCAGTCTATAGTCTCAATTCAAGGCTCCTTGGAGCAAAACTGGCTGGCTCTCTTTCTCAGAAGAGTTGGGAACCCCTGAATTAGGGGTTCCCCCTCGCAAGATCCTACCTGACTCCCTAGCCATCCTGTCACCTCCAGCCATTCCGAGCTCCCCAGCTTCCCAGGTACCCCCGTCCTCCTCCTGGCCATTCCGGCATCATCTGTCACCTCAGTGGGTCTGTCTTCTTGCCTGGGGCCGGCACCCGTCACTCCTCACTGGCACCAGTGCCGTGTCCTGCAGACTCTCCAGGACCAGCTGACGCTTCCAGTGGCTTCTCTGTAGTATGCTGTCACCTGGCTGGGAGTTCCGCCACACATTGCTCTCTACCTACTTGAATCCCACCCACTGGTCTGAGAATCAGGGAGTCAGTGTCTGGCTCGTGCTCCCTCCTCCATCTCGGACCTGCAGACTGGATCACTCGCTCTGGCTCTGATATCTATTTGGAGTTGCCTGGTGACTTAGCTGCAACTTTGTGGGAGTCCGTGAGAGGGACAGGAAAGGCTTGCTGGGTCAGGTCTCAGCACTGGCCTGAGAACCCGGTTTACTACTGCCTGTCAGACAACTTCCTGGGGTGAGAGCCCACCAGGACCCTTTGCTCACCAGACCTTTGAAAGTGCAGAAAGCCCAGGAGAGAAAAATCTGAAGCTGCTCTGAGAGGGGCCTGTGTGCCTCCTGCGAGGCACAGTGGCCCTAATCTCCTTCTGGGGTCTACGCCCATGATCCTTGCCCGGGGCAGAGACTGCGACCATGTGTGGGACCCATACCTTATTATCTAACCTTGTATTCATCACATACTCAAAAGTGTCAGCGGGAGGGTTAGGACACCTGGGTTAGGTTTTCTCAACCTTGGCATTATTGCCAGTTTGGGCTAGATACTTCTTTGTTTGGGCTCAGGAAGATTCTGCACGTTACCGCACGGTCAGCAGCACCCCGGCCTCCATCTCCAGATGCCGGTAGCATCCGTCCATCTCCCCCTCCCAAGCTGTGGCAAGAAAGAAATGGCTCTAGACATTGCAAGATGTCTTCTAGGGGACAAATAGCCCCTGGTTAAAAACTATTGCCCTAGATGTTAACCAGGCCATGGAGCACAGCACTAAAGCCAGGTGGACCCGAGTTCAGTCTCTGCTCCGGCACGGACTAGCGGTGCTGCAACTGTGAGCAAACCAGTTAAACTTGGGTTTCCGCTTCCATACCCCCTGCCCCCAGCCACCTGAGGGGGGGGATCTTTTTCACCACCAGGTGCTGTTTGTAGATGGACTGAAGTAACTCATATGAAGTGCAGAGCGTGCATCAAACTCTCAAGAAATGGTGTTAATAGCAATGATGATAACTTTATCTGGACTTGAGAACATCCCATGTCTGTCCTGACCTCCATCACAAGAGGGGCAAAGTGCCCTTGCCCTGTCCTCTCTTCCCAGGGTGAAGTTAGGGAAGAGGAAGGAAGGCAGGAGGTCTAAGCTGCTCCGTGGGGAGCGGGGAGTGACGGGGCAGGAGTGACCGTGGCCTGTGGCTTGTGCCGCTGAGGTTGAACAGAGCCACGTCAGCCACTTCCGGCTCAGGCTTTGCTGGGTGCTTCAACATTCCAATGAGACAGGCTATATTCTAAACAATGTGGTCACGAAAATGTGAGCTATGTTGCTTTGGAAACCTTAAAAAATAAATAAATCGAAGTGCAATTCAAGCATTCAAAGTGGTCAGGCAACGTGTCAGGGCCAGCAGTACTGAGGAAGGGCTGCAGGCCACTCCTGTCCACAGTCAGGCTCCCCTGGTCTTGCAGTATGACCCTGTAGATGGGACCTCCCTCTCTGGCTTCAGTTTCCTGGTCTGAACAGTCTCTGCAGTGTATGAGAAGACATCTAAAGCAGACCACCAAGGTCACTGTGCTTCTGGCATAAGTCAGCCCGAAGGTGCAGCTATAGCTGATCTGTGCTGGCCCTGGCTTCCCCAACAAAACACAGAACAGAACAGAGTCCTCTCCCCAAATTATAAATTCTTACCCAGCACCCCTTGGATTGATTTAGTGCAGGCAGAAGAAAGACAGCGAGGTTCCCAAGAACGCTGACAGAGCCCACCTACCAACAGCCGTCAGGCCACCCGTCGGGTGACATGGTGCTGGAACCTTGCTCTGGAGAAATGTGGGTTCAAGATGTCTCCGAATCAGAGAGAGGCTGGGCAGAGCCCTCCCATGCAGATCTGAGCCTTATCCAAATCACTGTTGTGGAAAACACTGGCCGCAGGAGCCTGACACGTAATTAAGAAGACGCTAGTCTGAAGGAGCAGTGCGGCTGGCCAAGACGGCCCAAGAGCTGCCAGTTCAGAGAGGGCTGTTGGGATGAGCTGACCTGCATTCAGAACTGGAGCAGCACCCCCAGCCACACAGTCATCATTCTCTGCAAAGAATTAACGGCCAGCCCTGCCTCCCACTTCTCTCCCTCCCGTCACCCCTCAGCTTCCTCAACGCACTTCTGCAAGAGGAGCTGCTGACCAAAACACAAGATCACCTCTGGGTTCTGTCTTGAACAGCACTTTATTTATAAACTTCATATACGCCCTTATTTCTTTCCCGCGAAAGGATTTATCTTCATTATAGTTAGGTCCGTGAGAAACAAAAAGGATCTTGGAAAAGAGAAGGATAACCATGAGATTATAGCTACCGAGAAAACCCTCAACTTGGCTCTGAGACTCCTAGCAGATAAAGCAAAAAAGGGAGCATAATATGCTACAATGCTCTGGTTGGTGGACAGATAATTCTTCCTAGTTCGGCAGGAAACAAAGCTTGTCTTAGCACTAAATCTTAGAAGAAGTCTGTCAGGTGATAAGCCCTCCCCTATGTCCATCAAGCCAGCCAGCCATGGTTTTGAGAGTTTCCCGACACATGCAGAAATGATTTTACGTCAGTTTGCTTCTTCAAAAGAGCCTGAAGACACGCCACGTGAAGGCTACTCAGGGAGGACAACTCTCCAGGGAAAGGGTGGCTTTCCCCAAGGAAGAATGGTTTTGCTTCTCTGGGCCAAGAACTTGGCCCACCTGGAATGGTAGATGATGGCACGTGCCCAAGGCCTTCCTTTCGAACAGCCCTGCTCCCTGCCAGACTGCTGAGTCTGTGCTAATCTCTGTTCCTGGGGCGGAGGTGTTAGAGACGCAGGAACCTCCAGCTCTGGCCCTTCTCAGCCCCCTGCCCCCACCAGGGTGGTGTCGGCCAGACTTCTCGAATGGCATGGGGCACTTAATTCATGACTGGCCCCCCGCCAGCCTTACACATTGGCTGGCTTCAGTTTGGAGCCCTATTCCAAACTGGCATAGACTTTCTGTTTTGTTTAAGGAAAAGAAAACAGAATAAAACCCAGAAGGCAACGCTTGGATTAAGGGATGCCTATTAAAAACATGTGCAAGAAATCCAAATCCGGTAAAGGAAGGGGGGAGGGGGGCTAGAGGGGAAATTAACTTCTACTACAAATCAAAAGCAGGCACCGGGCAGAGGCCCGGAGCACAACACTGCGAGGCTAAAGGGCAGACCCGAACGGTCCGGCATTCTCTGCGCCCTCTCACGATGGAGGCAGCCCTACCTCAGCCCAGGAGGCTGCGCGTTCCAAGGCCTTCCCACTGCTGTCTCTCGGTTCTTGCTGTCCCCTCCGCCTGGGCTGCCCACCCCCAGCCGTCAAGGCCCAGCTGACGCGCTGTGCAGCCCTGCCTGAGCCCTCCGTGCAGGGTGGGCCCCTTGTGTCTGAGCTACCTGTGCGCCCGAAGGTTTGTTCCTGCGAACCCAGGCAAGCTGTGTCCCAGCATCCCGGACGCCACTTCCAGCCTATCTCGCTAAGGATGAGGGCAATGCACCAAAGTGGACCCAGAAAGAACCCCACACACGTTCAGCTCAGGACCAGTGTACTGAGAGCAAGATCAGTGGCAAAGTCTCAGAACCGGGCCCTCGGGAGTGTGAGGGTGCAGCCGGCAGCTGACCTCCTGTCACTGAGACGGCCCTGCTTTCCCACTTGGTGGAAGATCAGAGCCTGAGGGGAGGCCTTAGAAAAGGCCTCGTGCAGCTGCAAGAAGACACATGGCACCAGACCACTATCTTGTAACCCGGACCCTCGTCCTCTGTCCGGGCCAGGGGTCTTCCTGCTGCCCTGCCACCTGGTCAATCTCCCCCGGCAGGAGACAGAGGCGCCCTCTGCCCAAGGCACTCTGAGAAAACATCACCCCTTTACCCTCCAGCTCCGCTGCTGCTCCAGGGACTCCCTGCTACCTGTTTCCCTAGGTCAGGCCCATCCCGAAAGGTCCCGCTTAAAAGCAGAGAACAGCTTACTCATCAGCAGGATCCAGCTCGTTACCTTTTTCCTTTCTATCCACCTCCCTCCTTCCCCTCGTCGGCCCCAATCCTTCCACCTGAAGGGCTTAGGAAATTCCAGGTGACTCACCCAGCACCGTGTGTAATAACAGGGACAGCACCTGCTCACACCCCTTCCCTGAACAAAGCCCTCGAGTCTCCCAGAGCCTCCGGCAGGAGGCTGAGCTGGCGCTCAGTCACACACCAGGGCTCTCAAGAGTCACCCGAAGTGACTCTATTGTGACAGGGGGCCCACCCTTTTGCCTGGAGCGGGGAGGAAACGAAGAGGGAGCCAGATGTCCTATGCTTTATTTCTTTTTGTATAATGATTTCTTTACAAGAAATAATCCATCTTTCTCCAGGAAGAACTCGCTGTGTGCCTGTCATCACCCCACCATTCGGGGCACACTGGCCGGAAGAGGAACCCAGAGGCCACTGCCGCGTGCTCCCTCCCTGCCCTCACCTTTATTTGCCCTTCAGCCCCCTCTCCACACCTGCTCTCCAGAGGATGCCCTGGGACTCCGGACATCAAACCTCAGCCCTCTTGTTAAATCTCACTTTGCATTTCTGCAGGACCTCCCTAGCACTTCTCTCCCCTCTAGCTGCTGCGGCCCCTCCTCCGCCTGAACCCTCAGCCTCTTCTTCAACCCTGCCCCCCCTTCAAGTGCCCCCACCGGCCTGTTTCTCTCTTTCCTTCTTGAGCTGGGTCACCCTCTCCGCTGAATTCAATCAGTCCCAAGATTTCAGCCATACCTTCGTCAGTATGTCCAGAGTGAGATCTCTGGATGGTCAATGGGATAGTTTAGACAAAAGTGACTGAACAGTGGTCAGATCCATTGGAGAAATGCTGATCAAACAGGCCCCTTTCTGCCGGACTTCCCAGAGGCTTTACTGCTCCAGTGCCTTGAAGGCCCCATCAAGGGGTATAGTACAGGCTTTCCAAACTCACTTGATGACAAAATCCTGTCTCTCTGACCCCACTTAGGAAAAGGCTGTCACGCAGGCTAATGGTTTCCACCTGTACCTCCAGCGTCGCCCTCTCTCCTAACCGCCCAGCTGCCTCCTGGACGTAGGAAGCAAAAGCAGTTCACGTCGCCTTCCAGCCCAAAGCCATCCCATCTCCTGGCTGTCCTGACTCAATAAGAGGCCTCGCCAGCCTAAGCTGGCCAATAAGTCCTTCTCGTTCATGACTCCCTCTCAGATGTCCTCTCCTAGCCTCGCTGCCATTTTCCCAAAGCAGTCACCTCAGCCTCCTTCACTGTAACAGTTTTCTAAGTGGTTTTTTTTTTTTCCTGGCCTCCTATAATTTCCCCTAGAATTTAAATTGCATGCAGTGGCCAGATTAATCTTTATGAAGCTGTCATTAGGAAACCACACCTCCACCACCAAACTCACCAACGACTTCACTCTGCAGGCAAGACGGGGCAGGGCTAGCTAAGGTGGCACCCAGGGGCCTGCTCTCCGTGCCACACCAGCCCGCTCAGCCTTAGCCCTCCGTTGTGCCTTGCGACATGCCAGCCAACCACAACACCAGCTGTCCTCAGCCTGCCCCTTCATGCCCTTCCTACCTACCATCTGCAATGTCCTTCCCCCCTTCTCTCCTCATGATATCCTACTTGCCTGTCCCTCAGGGTCCGGCTCACACATGTTGCCACAGGTCTGAGATCTTCCCATCCCAGCCAGCACCCTCCTCCTTGGCATACACAGTTCCTCCCTCCTCTGTGCTTGCTCCCTTGGCATTGGGCACAATGAATCACAGGTGAACACGAACACCTCCAGCTGCTCCACCAGACCATGAATTCTACCTGTCACCCCCAGCTCTGGACCCCAGCGCCGGTCCATGCTAGGAGCTCAGCCAGTGTTGACTCGATGAATTGATACATTGAAGATACTGGTAAGCCTGTCCCTACTGGAATACCACTGTCACCTCTTCTGACCCCCTCAGGGTACTTCATCTGTACCTACTTCTTGTTATATACTTAGGTACAGTTCTGCCTTACTCATCCCAACAAGGCCATAGGACCCCCAACAAGGCCATAGGACCCCCAAGGCATGGTCTGCGAGTCCTCTTCGAACACCCCCAACCTAACTGGCCCACGACCACTGGGCAGGAAGTGCCTAGGGAATGAATGAGTGAGGAAAAGGTTCCCACCCAAGGGCCACATAGGACACAGTCCTCAAGCTGACATTTGTCCCCAACCAGAGGTGAATAAAAGCCCTTCTGAGCCTTATTCCTCTGAGTAAGGTGGTGGGGTGAGGAGAGCTGGTCCAGCTGACCCAGCAAGGCAGTGCCTTGTTGCAGACGGGAGCACATGCTCTGGGTCTGGAAGGCCTGATTTCAAAGCCAGCTTCTCTCTTCACTAGCTGTATGACCCAGGGCAAGTTAGTTAAGCAGTCTGAGCCTTGGTTTCCTAATCTGTAAAATGAAAAATTACAACACCACTACAGTTGTCATGAAGACTGGGTGAAACATGGAAGGACATTCAGTAAATAGTAAGTTCTCAAGAAATATTTGCCGTTGTCATCACCGCCATTTCCTCCCCTTCCAGGAGTCTGTGAGATTGCAACGGGTGGAAAGAAGCCAACAGTTTTGAATGGGTAAAGGTGGGATGGCAAGGACTTGTCAGAGAGGAAGCTAGGCCTGTCAGCATCTGTGTGTCACCCTGACTCGTCACCTGACTCGTCCCCTGACTCGTCCCCCCATTCATCTTCCCATTCTTGGCCAACCCAGCTCAGGGGCAGTTCTGACCTTTGGAAGAAAAGGCCTAAGAATTCTCAACCCTCAGCCAAGGGGTTTGAGGAATGGGGCACAACGGGAGGGGGAAAAATGCATCAATAGCCTACTTTGCCTTGGGTCCAAGTTCAAGAACCACCCTGCCATCCTGGTCCAACGCAATCCAGAGGGGAATTCACAGCAAACTACCACCTAGGGCCACCGTCAGTCTGAATCACCGAGGCAGCAGGGTTTCAAACAGTCTGTGGAGCTGGGTGTGCTGCATGGTCCCGTGGGGCAATATTAAGTCCAAATCAGCCAGCTAACCTCAAAAGCCAAAGCCCCAAGTCAACTTCACAATCATGGCCTTTGATTTCTCCACCACATCCCAGTCCGACGCTCTATCCACTGCGCCACCGCCTGGTCGGGTGGCCTTTGATTTCTCAAGAGTTAACATAGGCCGAGCTGTGGTGGTTCAGTGGCTAGAGCACTGACCTGGAATGCTGAGGTCGCCAGTTTGAAACCCCAGACTTGCCTGGTCAAGGCACATATGGGAGTTGATGCTTCCTGTTCCTGCTCCTCCCTCTTCTCTCTCTTTCTCTCTCTCCCTCTCCTCTTTAAAATGAATAAAAAATAAACTTGAAAAAAATTAACATAGCTTTTAGCCTTCAGAGTTTGTTTTTAATAATTCAATCTGTCCTCATACATCGAATCTGACCTTCCCTCTGCGAAGTCCAACACTCATGGTGATATTACTTTATAAAGATGTTAAAACAGACCTCCCAAAGTCACATTTCACACTGCCCACTTGTCAGCCTGTATTACAGGATTTTCAGGCAACTCCCTATGTTCAAAAGGATGGCTTTCTTCATCTGACGCTACCAGGATCAGTCAAGGACTGGAAACAAAAGCCAAGCCTCCCCTGCATTTCACCAAGCTCGGATATGAACTATTCCTCTCCTGAGCCACACATTAAGCTCCAGCAAAAAAGGCGAAAACTCACATTTTTGTAAGACTACCAGACCAGAACATAAAAGAATTCCCCTTAATAAAAGTGGAATGGATGTTTCATTTTTGTGAGCCCTTCAGCACGCCCCACACCGGAGCTGAAGTTTGCTCGGGAGTAGAAAAGCAAATCATAGAAAAATAGACCCAGAAGCCCAATGACTGAGAGGAAGTTGTGGAAGTGATGGTCCAGATGCTCCAAAACATCAGGACCTAATACACGATGATACACGAGGCACTGGAATAGGAAAATGCGTTTGCAAAAAAAATAAAGAAAGAAAGAAAAAATGGATATTCACTACCATCTCAATGGCAAGGCACAAATACATATGCTTGATCCACAAACATCAGGACTGTGATAAAACAAAAAGAGTGAGTTTGGGTGAAGAGATTGTGAGCAATTTTGCCTTTTTTTTTTTTTTTTTTTTTTTTTTTTTTTGCAAGTTCCTTATGTGTGACTGGTTTAAATGAAAACTACATCATTGTAAGATGAAATGCTCTGATAAAATCTAAATCAGTGAATCTAAAATAAGTCTATGAAAGTCAGGAGCTAGAGTCTGCTGCTCATGGCTTTGCACCCAACCACACACACACACACTTGGCTGACCACAGACCCTCAGTTCCTGAGCACAAGGTTTGGGGAATTTTCAGTCACTCGTGTCTAACCACCACCCGGGGAAACACGAACCTGGCAGGCACGTGGGTGCCTCTGCTCTCAGGTTTCCGGTCTGTGGGTGACCCCAGAAACCTGATGGGCTGAGCTGGCCCATGGCGGGGAGCTAGAGGTAGAGCCTCACCTTCCGGACCCCTTCCCCACATGGGCCATCTGGCAAAGCTGCAGCTAGAGGGGACACAGTCACAAGGTGAGCAGACACTTACCCAAGTTACTGTGTGCTGGGGACATCGGATTCGGGGATAGGTTTGGAGAACCTGTGAGGTGAGAAACAGGTGTAAGGTTTCATAAGACTCTTGGCTGGAGATCCCAATTACTGACAAGGTAGGATAGCTCAATACAATAGAACGAAACCCTGAGCTGAGCCTCCACAGCCCAGGAGGAGGCCTAACCCCACGTCCTTTCCTGTACCCCCCACCCCCACCGCCATGGGCCCCGGCTACGTCATCGGTGGAGTATACGGATGAGCAGATCACCTTGAGGTCTCTGCCACGACTTGACAGTTTGACCTGACAGATGCTCTTCACCAGGACCCACAGCACAGGTGCCAAGTTCCAAGTTCCCAGCTCGGGAACTGACCCTACACTATAACCACCTGCCCTGTGAACTATGCCCCAAAGAAAATGAGAGGGGCAGGGAAGGTGCCCTCCCCAGCTGCTCAAAGACCTGGGCAGCGAAGGCTGGCCCTCCTTTGTGTGTGTATGTGTGTGTGTGTATGTGTGTGTGTGTGTATGTGTGTGTGTGTGTATGTGGGAGGGGGGGGGGTGAAGCTGCCAAGCACCACCAGCACCGCTCTCAGTGGCTCTGGCACCTGGAAATAACATCCAGCCCTTTCCCCAGGTTTTAGGAAACTCATCAAGCTTCCTCAGAAATTCTGCAACTCAGCTACCAGGCTGACATTTTATGTAAGACATAATGCTATGGGTGGCAAAAAGTCTAAGCCTACCCGCTTCTTCTTACTCTATTACCCTCTCTCTGCCCTTCACCTACAGGGGGAAAAACCCCACATGGCATCAACCTCCCAAAAAAACCAAGTGACTTCCTTTCCACTGAGCACGCTGGGCATGCCCCTCCTTTGTCCCAGCACCCACAGGGCTGCGGAGAGCTCTTCATTTATTAATGTCCTTGCGGGGCTGGCTCTGCCCTGCAGTCTACCAGTCCCCTGGGTTCACGCATACTCCTCCTTGAGATGTTAATGAGCGCGTGTTCTTGCTCTCGCCATGGCTTCTTTCTCTCCCTCAGCACCTGATCCACTGAAGATGTGGAAAAGCCCTGGAAGCAGAGCTTCGGAATTGGGGGTCTGGACGTGTTACCCTGCATTAGCTGTGGGACACTGCTAACGTAGTTTGACCTCTTTGTCCCTTGACTTTTCCCCTCAGGCAGAAATGGGAAACAATACCATCTATTGTGTGACTTGCAGAAATGAAGTGAGATTGTGTGTATAAAAGTGCCTACACCATGACTGGTACATAGTCGGCACTCCACAGTGTTGGTTTCCTATTCTGTGGTGGCTCGTGAAGAGCCAGGAAGGCGATGGGACCTTCTCACTGATCTGAGCAGACGTGTGTGTGTGTGTGTTAGGGAGAACACGGCTGGACAAGGTGATCCTCAGGCTCCAACTGGGATGCCACCACCTCTCAGCTGTCCATGGGCAACTGCACTGGTTTCCAAGTGGGCAACTCTGAGTGAAGAACAGAGACTAGGAGGCCACACCCACTCACCCACAGGCTGGCTGGGGTCCACAAAGCCCACGGTCACTAATGTTCACAACAGGGCCCTCCAACTACACTTACGGGAGGAGAAGAAGGGAGAGGGGACAAAGAAAATGGGGCAGAAAGGAGGGTCACAAGGGGGCAAAAAGGCAGCTGCTCAGCCCACATACAGACCCTCCCCTCTGGTCTGTTTTCTTCGGTAGCAGTAATAAATCCACAAACATGAAGAGCAGCAAGGAGAAAAGAGAGAGGGGCGAGTGAGAAGAAATACAGCATCTGGAGAGATGCCGCTTAGCTGGCCTGCTTCCCAGGCCAGCATTTAATGGCCAAAAGCTTGCCCTGGCCACTTGGCCTCGGATACAGAAAGACCTCCAACACATTCCACCTGGGTTCACACTGTCATCCACTCATCCAGGGGGTGTGTTTGGGGGGAGGGTTGCTAAACCCCAAAATGCCACGATGCCCTGGCTAGGTATCAAGCAACTCTGTTTACAATGAACATGAGAGTCACTGTCCTCCATCTTTCAGGAACATCATACTCTCCTTTGGGCTGGGTGCAGGATAGGTGGCTGCCCTGTGTCTAGTGGCTCTGCGGGCAGAAGGCATGCCCACCACCATCGGCACAGAACATCTGCTCGGCTCCCTCCTCCTCACCCAACCAACCGCATACGACGCAGAGCACATTCCTGGAGGAAGCTGGGGTTCAATTCAAGGAACCACTGGTTTGGAGCCAATTTGGTCCCATAATAAATGACATGGGAACATCTGGAGATGTGGTTGGAGACAACTGGGCTGGGTCCCCCGCGGGAGAAACACACAGATCTCATCGGGTTACCACACCAAAACAGACGCTTCAGAGGCTTCCACTGGCCATTGGCAAAGACCTCCTCTCCACTCAGGCACTCTGGAACTATTTCTGAAGATGGAGCCCACCTTCCACCCTACTCCCAGCAACGTCTCACTGAGACACAGACTCTGCTTAAAGCCTCAGTGGCTCCCGACCCACCCCGGCCCACCCACTTGAAGCCTGGAGTGACATGCCCTCCTGTCTCTTCCCACTCTGGAGGAGTGGGCTGTGGTGCTCTCTGTCCCCAGAATGCAACAGGCTCTCCTGCCCTTGCCCCCAAAATACTGCCTGGCACACCCTTTGCCTGGCCTGATGTTTTGGCCGACACCTACACAGGTCCAAGACTCAACTCAAGAAAAACCTACACTGCAAAGTACTGCTCAGCCCCCAACATCTCCTCTCCAGGCCGGGTTGGGTGGCCCGCTCTGTGCCCCTGATGCCAGGTGGCATCTTCCCTCAGGGTACATGTGAAATGCACAGTAACTGCTGCTTGTCTTGTCCATCTCCCCCACAAGCTGTGAGCATGTCAGGCTCCTCTATCCCCAGTACCTGGTACAGAGTGGTTGCTCTATAAATACTGGATAGGGAGGGAAGGAGGGAGGGAGGGAGGGAAGGAGGGGAGGAGGGAGGGAAGGAGGGGAAGAGGGAGGGAAGGACAGAAGGAGGGAAGAAGGGAAGGAGGGAGGGAAGGACGGAGGGCAGGCATTCAGGATTGAGAGCACATCCCTGTAAGACTCTGACCTGCATCCATGCTGTGATTCATCTGGTGGTCACTGGTCTCTCCATCTTCACTCAGGTAGCCAGGGGGTGGGGTTTCTGGGAATCAGAAGGAAAGTGGTTCATTAAATGGCCTCCAGACTCATCGCACAGTCATGGCCCTGTGCCGGTAGCAGGTGCTGGAGGAACTATGGGCCTCAAAGCAAGGACATAGCTCCTGGATCCTGCTGCCCTCATGCCTTCAACCTCCAGCCCCCCCCCCCCCCCACCTCATTACCACCTTTGTTCACGCTGTCCAACTTTCAAGTCTGAAATGCTTGTTTCTAGAGCCTCTTCCGGGTTAACTTAGCCCCATCCTTCAAGGTCAGGTTTAAGATCACCCCTCCGGGAAGACTGTTGACTTGCTTCAGCCTTGTCCATTTCTGTCCTCTAAAGGACAACAGTCTCAAACCACACATGGCTCTCCCATCTACTCCTGTGTCAGTGCCTTGTGATCTGTCCTCTCTCCCAAGTGGGTTCCAGGTTCAGCGACAGCAGAAGCTGTGATCTAGTTCTCTGAACGAGCCCCAGACCCTGACTTAGCTCTCGAAGGTTTGCTGAATGAACCAGGTGGGTGACCTGCCTCTAGAGCACAGCGTCAACTGGTACAGTATCTGAAAAGACCAGCTCTATAAAGTGGGTCTTTCCTGAATGCTGTAACCCATGTGCACAGGCCTGGGGTCAGTCTCAGCACAGTAAACGCACTCAGGGCGAAGGCTCATCCAAATCCGGCAGCTTGGAAGGAATGCAGCCCAGTTACTGCCCGGCAGCTGCAGGTCCCGGCAGGCCCTGTGAGGTGACTAGCCCAAGGGCTGCCAAGCAGTTTCCCTGGACTCTGAGAGTGCTGCTGATTCGCACATTATTTGCATGTAAATGAGGGGCTTCTAAAAACATCTGCACTCTGACAGTGGAGCCCACTTCTCCCTATGCAGAAAAAACTGGAATTGGGTCTCAACCCCCACCCAGGTGGTAACTGCCGGGTAGGCTAACTTGCAGGCCCTGGCTTAGTGCACCCACTGCCTCTGCAGCCCCCAGATGGGCAGGGGTCCTGCCTGGACTTCAGCCCAGCCCCAAGGGCGGTGAGAGGAACACGGTGCTGCTATTTCCGCTTCCAAAATAAATGACTGTACTGAGGCCGGGCGGAAGGGTCACGCCGCCACTCCTCTGTGCCAAGAAAAGCATTATTAGTAAGCGGGGAGCCAGGGCCACGGGTCCTCTCCTGACAGGGATGCGGCTCTGAGTCAGGGGCCAGCGCTGTGTGTGCAGAGGGGGTGGCAGGGAGGGCCAAGGGCGGAACAGAGGGGCCGATGTCCCCAGGCCAGCCTGCACTGCCCAGTGCCTACCTGGAATATTGCTCTGAGGCTCGATGCCCGCGGGGAAGTTAGTGTTTTCGGGGATGGAATGGCTGTAGTCGTCCAGCGGGGGGAACTCGGCCGGGATCTCCGTGTGACGCGGCACCAACACAGGAGGTAGAACTGTCCAGGGGAGATAGCAGAGGTGGATCAGTGTCAGGGGCAGGCTGGCAACACAGCCCCTGCAGCCCCATATATGCTGCAGAGCCTCCCTCAGGAAGAGGAAGGAGGAGGGAGAGGGGCTGGGGGGGGGGGGTGCACAGTGACTGTGGCATCTGCAGAGCCCACAGAGCGGCAGGAGCATACCTGGGGTCTCCACCCTCTGATAGTGGTAGGGATTCACGCAGACCTCGTCCTTCTTCATGTTGAAGGCAAACTCACACAGCTCCATGGCCCGCAGCTCATGGTGGCTGTGGAGGTCGGGCCATCGCCACAGGCGGCAGTAGATGACATGGGGGAGCCCTTTACGATGGGACACCTGCAGTCGGCCATCCAGGGACCTGCCGGGACAGGAAGAGCAAAAATAGACAGTGAAGCGGGCTTGGCTTCCCTTCTCCAAACTCCTGCCTGCTGCTGCTCCCAGCGAGCTCGCTGGCAGAGGCTCAGAAAGCCCTCCCCGCCCTCCCTTCTCTCAGACGCAGCGGCCTGGCAATCAGAGAGCCGCTAACTGTTAGTGCTGGACCGGATCCCAGGAGAAGAACACAGAGGCCCACCAAGGGAGGCGAGGCCTCCCTGGGGTTGACAGAATGGGCCTTGAACCCGCCAGGCCCTGGGGAGAGTTCTGCACTCCCAGCCCACCCTCATGTGAAAGAAATGGTGCTTGAATCATGTTCTGAACAGATCCAAGAGCCAGGTGGGGGGTGAGGGGGTAGGGGCAGGCCTGAGCAAGGAAATGAGCTCTTTCGGTATGAATGTGAGGACCACAGTGATACTGAGGAGACCAAGCACACAGGTCATCTAGTCACTTAACACTCGCCCCGTTCCTCCCTCGCACATTAGAAAACAAAGGAGAAGAACCCAAGCATCTCTCTTGTAGGTGATATTGGTGATGAGGCAGGGAGAGAATGAGGGACACTAAGGGGACTTTTAACTGGTGAGAGGTTACACTGCAGACCTGTCAAGTGTCCCTTTCCGCTTGAGGGTTGGCTGCACGTGGACCCAGGTGTCACCCACACTGTTGTGCACAGGCTGAGCAGGAGCAGAGCCTGCGACTCCACACCACACTTAATTCTGCAACTGTCCCCAGCCTGGGCAGCCCAAACACACTGCAAATGGCAGTGTCCCGTCTCTGGGCAAACCGTGTCCTCTGTGGCGACTTGGCCTCCAAGCAGCTGTGACCCCTTCCTCTCAGATCAGACCAGATGTGGTCCCCGGACCAGCAGTATGTGCTCACAGAAGCTTGTTTAAGAGGCAGAACCTGCCCCAACTTACTAAATTAAGAGTCCTTTTTAAAAAAAAATAAAATCCCAGGTGACTACATGACAAGAAAACTGGAGCCCAGACAGGACGTGACCCTGGGAGCTCGGGAGTGGCAGAAGCACCGTCAGCCATGAGTAAGGTGGGCGCATGGGGGGCCTCCGAAGGGACGTGAGGCTTCAAAGGATGTCCCGCGCCAGGCAGGCAAGGAAGTTCTATGCACACACACAACATTAACAGATAATTTATGAACTCCTAGGCATGGCACTAAGGATAGCAGTGGGTATGCCTTTTCTAACAGCGGGGCGGGGCTGGCCAAGAAGCCTCTCTGCAAGGTCTCTCTCTCTGCCCCCACGGGGCTGAGGGCTCGCATTTGCCTGAATAAACAGGAGTCAGGAGCACTCTGTGAGGGAGGGGCCCCTCAGATGCAACCACGCACCTACCAAACTGAAACAACCAGAGGACTCCAATCAAACTCTCTAGGCCACTGGCCTGGGAAGGGAATGGACAGAAAGGTCAGAGCTGGGCTGGGTCACAGGGACTGACCCAGAGGTGCCGACTAAGGGCATCTCCAAGGATAAAATTACCTCCTTCTCCTGGGGGCCACCGATCAAGGAACCCCTATAGCCAAAAAACAGGAATTCCCGGGCAGAAGGAAGAGGACAGCATCACACTCCTGAGGTACAGAAGGAAGGCTTCCAGATAAGGAGTTGTGAGACCTGGGGTCAAGATGGGAGTCCTACACTCCTAGCTGTGAGACACTGGGCAAGTCGGAAGATCTCTAGGACCCTCGTCACTTCACCTGTAAAATGGAAACATTCTCCCACCCGAACCGACCCCCCGCGAGACCTACAGCAGCTCAGTATCCACTTGAAAGCACTTTGTGAAACACCAACCAGGGAGTGTTCTTCCACGACAGCCACTCCCCAAACTCAGCCCGAGATAATGGGTGAGTGTGGGCTGAGGAGGACAGGATGGGAGAGCAGAACTCGGTGAGTGGGGACGAACACTACTCAGCTGTTTCCATTCTCCTGCAAAGCCACTGAGTGCTGGTAGATTAGAGAAGTGGTCACATTTGCTCCTCTGTGTTTGATAAAAAGCCCCAACGAAGGGCCAGCTGGACATCTAGAGCTACCTCTGCAGGAAGAGGTCCTGGAGAGAGGCTCAGGTCAGCAGCAAGGGAGGGAAGGGGCTGTGGACCGAGCCCCCACACCCACCTGGTTGATGGAAGAGGGTGTGTTCCTGCTTTAAAAGTAATAGTAATATACAGCAGGAGGAGAAGTGGTGACGAACAACACAGGACAAGGCTCTCAGCTTCCACGAGACGCAGAGCCTAAGAGACTGAGCAGAAGGCCAAGTTCCTAATAGCCCTACACCTGGGCCTGAGCCTTTAGGAAGGGACAGTGGAGGAGACAGGAGGCTGTGTGTATGCAGGGCACTCTGGGAACTCCTGATGAGGAGGGATGCTCACATACAGCCCTCATGTCCTGAACCCCCAGCACCAGGACACCTGACCCAGTCACCTCACTCAGCAGAGATCCACAGTGGACCACAGCCTCACACCTGCTCGGGGACCTACAGGAAAAAAGGCATGGACCAGCAGAAACGGGGCAGCCAGCGGGACATGAAGCTCTGACGTGATGCAGGTGACTGAAGCCAAGGTCTGGGAGAGAGATGGGCTTGCGATGTGATTGTCCTTGGTTTTGATAGTTGAGAGATGGGAAGGAGAGATTAGAAGGGGGTGGAAGAGGACAGAAGGTTTATCAGATCTGTAGGTAGAGCACTCAGTTTCCTGATTCCTCATCCAATTCTTTCTATTGAATATATTATGTGGGCTATTTTCTCTCAGCCTGAAGAGCTTGGCTGTCTCCTGGAACAATTAGGGCACAGAAAGCTCCAGGCAAAGAGGAAGGAAGGGGAGAAGGGGGGAAGGGGAGAGAGGCTCAAGGGGAGAGTAGAAGAAGGTGGTAGAGGGGAGGAAGAAAGGAAGGAGGGATGGGAAAGGAAGGGGGAGGAGGGATGAATGGGGGAAGGAGGAAGGAAGGAGGAGGAGGAAGGAAGGAGGAAGGAAGGAGGAGGAGGAGGAAGGAGGGGGAAGAAAAGGGGAAGGAGTGGGGAGAAAAGGGGAAGGAGGGTAAAAAATATCTTTCAATCAAATAAAACAAATTGAATGGATGAATTTATCTCTGTCCTTCCCAAAACAATGAGTGGGAAAACAGAGCAGACAGAAGTGGAAAGCAGCCGGCTGAATGGGAACAGACTTAGCACAGCGGAGTGAGCTGAAACCAAACGCCTATCAGAAGAAGCCAACAAAAGCGGGTCCACTTGTGCCTCGGAATCTGGGAAAGATTCAGGAACCAAAGGCACCACACGCTTCTCAAGATGAGGCTGAAAACAGGGGGATGGGTTGAAAGTCTAGAGAAGAGGCAGTCAGGCCCCAGTCTCCCTTTCCAAGCCCCCTACATACAGGGCTTCCCCAATCCGGTGAGAAACAGGTTTGCTCTCTGCAGAAAATAAACTGGAGTGGAGGCTCAGGAAGGGGCCCCCAGGGTATAACTGGGGTGAAGGTCAGATCAGGGCTGGAATGAGGATTCCTGGAGGCTCCCTTACTCACGTGGTACCCAGGACAGTGAGGGATGGTCCATGTCCCCACCCCATCCTGTGGAGAAATTAAACAGCTTAGCCCACAAGAGACCTACAATCTGACATTTGGGCGTTCCCCCCCCAAAAAAATGGCCTATTCCTACCAGCTGCCCCTACGCAGGGTAGCCCACCAGCCAACAATCTGGAGCATTCAATGTTTTTCATTGCCTTGCTCTTAAATATGAATGCACAGCCAGAATCCCCAGCCTTTTAAACAAAGCCACTAACAGGAGGCACAGAAGGGAGAAATAAGAAAGGGGGGCGGGCAAGTCTAAGACAAGAAAGAAGAAACTTCCAAAGTAAATAAAACAAGCACTACTCTCAGGGAGATAAGATACTGCGATCTTAAAATAGAAACATTTATAGACTGTTAAATAAAACCTCTTGGCAACAAAAAATATAAATTAAAAATTCAAGAGAGAATCAAGTCAAGGACTTCTTGAGTTCTTAAACTATTATACACATGAATTATTTGGATAATTAAATTTTTAAAAACCAAAGGAACTACAGTAATCAACTCAGTGTGGTATTGACAAAAAAAGAAACAAAACCAAAGGACCCTGAGAAACAAATGAAACAGATGATGGAGTCCAAAAATAGTCACATATATGTAGACAACTGATTTTCAACAAAGGTCCAAAGAGAAAGGATCATCTTTTCAACAAATGGTGCTAGAAGAGTTGGATATCCAAATGCAAGAAAAATGAACTTCAATCTACACCTGGCACCTAATGCAAAAATTAGCTGCAGTGGGTCATAATATACAACCTAAAAAAAATACAACTTCAAGAAGAAAATGTAAGAGAAATTCTTTGTGACCTTGTGATAGTCAAACATTGCTTAGATCTTAGACCTGAAACCCATTCTATTTCTTTAAAAATTGATAAATTTGACTTTATCAATATTTAAGCTTCTGGTCTTTGCAAGTCACTGTTAAGAGAATAAAAAGACAAGACACAAATTGGGAGAAAATATTTGCAAAGTATGTATCTGATGAAGGACCTATGTCTGAAACATATAAAGAACTCTATAAACTATTTTAAAAAAACAACAATAAAACAAGAACAAAGTAATTTGAACAGATAACACAAAAAATATACGGATGGCAAACAGCACATTAAAAGATGTTCAACATCATTAATCATTAGAGAAGTGAAAATTAAATCTACAATGAAATAACCACCACGTAATTATTAGAACGGCTAAAATAAGAAAGACTGTGCCACGCATTGGCAAGGATGCGGAGCAACTAAAACTTCAAACGTTGATGGCAGGAATGTAAAATGATACAACTACTTCGGTTAACAGTTTAGAAGTTTCTTAAAAAGGTGAAAACAAACCTATCATATGATCCACAACATTTCACTCCTCAGTGTTTACCCAAGGGGGATCAAAGCATCTGTCCATGCATGAATATTCACAGCAGTTTCAACTTAATAGCCCCAAACTGGAAATTACCCAATGAACAACAACAGGTGAATGAACAAACCAACCCTGATATATCCATATCCATATAAAGGAATATTATTCCACAGTATAAAAGAATTAACTATGGATACATGCAACAACATGAAGGAATCTAAAAATAATTATGCTGAAAGAAGCTAGACATGAGTATGTGTAGGTGAAATTATAGAGTAATTTAAAGTAAAGCAAACATACAAACTAAGCTAGAGGGACAGAAAATAGTCAGTGGTTGCCTGGGCATGGGAGTGTGCAGGAACGGGAGCGTGCAGGAACGGGAGCGTGCAGGAACGGGAGAGTGCAGGAACTGGAGTGTGCAGGAACGGGAGTGGGGGCTACCAAGGGGTGAAGGCTATGTTTACTATCTTGTTTGTAGTCGTGTTTTCATAGGTGGAAATGTATGTTAAAATTTATCAAACTGTTTCCTTTAAATGTAATGTTATGTGTTGTATGTCCATCATACCACTTTTTTTTTTTTAAAGAGACAAGGGCTTTGGGGCTTTAGACTTAGATAAACTCTGCTTCAGATACTGACTCTGTGCTGTATATCTGTATAAACTTGATCAAATTGCTTAATGCCTGGGTCTTCATTTTTTCATTGGAATATCAGTCCCTTGATTGGATCACTGGGAGGACTAAATGCTATTCTGTACAGAAAGCCACTGACATAGAGTAAAAACACAATAAATGGAAGCAACCTATTATCATTACTGTTTAACTATTACAACCTTCATTACTATGACAATGCCTGACAAGTAAGGAAAACAGCAGGTGCTCAAAAATACTAGTCCGCTCCCCTGCTTTGGGCATCTGGGTGCACAGCCAGGAGGTCCACAGTGAGGCCTCAGCTGACCTGGTGCTCTGAATTTCCACACAGCTTTCTGTGCTCCTTATCTCAGGTCAGCCCGGTGTGATGCTGTGTAGGTAACAAGGTGCCCTTGAAACGGTACTGCCTCACCCTGCACCCCATATGCCCGAGAAGCAAGGCTTGGTTCTAGTATTGCATAGCAGTCTGCACCAGGGCTTCAGGGAGAGGCCAGCTCTCCCGGTTGCCAGGCTGGACCCTGATGGCAGGGAGACAGGCATACTCTTCAGCTCATGAGCACATGACCACTGGTCTGGCTTGGCAGTACTTTGCAGAAGTCATCTGGTCCGTGCCCCTGCTTCTGGGTCATACAATTCCCTAACTCATGACAGGGATGGCATCTCATTCACTTCTAATGCATCAGCAACGACTCCTCCTGGTTCAGTCTGGGCTGTCCAGTGCCAACCCTGGCCATCCTTCCTCCCCCCTCTGTCCCACTCCAAACACACACCAGTGTTTACCAAAGTAATAGTAGCCAACTGGGAGCTTCAGCTGCTGGATTTAATTTAGCTGATGCGTCCGTCACACACCCTCCCACGCCTCATAGGGTACCAGGCCTATTTTCAGTAAATCCAATAAATAGGTCTTAATTCTGAGCTGATGTTACCATAACACACTTGGTTGCAGAAAAAGGATCTATTTATGACCCAATCTTCTGACCCAGCCCTTCTTGAAGCGCATACCAGCTGTTGGGGCTAAGAGCAGTCCTAGGGCCTTCCTTCAGCCTCCTCCCTGTTTGTGACTGAGATCTCTCCCACACCCAGTAGCTTCCTGATGGTAGACCCCCCCAAAAGTCTTTCTCCAGTAACTCCTTCCAGCTCCACTGACAGAGGTTTTAATCCTTAAATATATTCTTCACTAACTGAACCATTTCCTGTGGCAGGAAACTAGGTTTCCTCTCATTGGCTCCAAGTGGGACCCATAAAGTGTCCCAAAAATGGTGGTGGGAGCCACAGCCAAGGATGTGGACACGCCAGAGTCCAAAGCCAACAGTAAGGGGAAGCCTGCCAGAGCACTCCTGGGGGGAGAGGGCGGGGCTGGGCCCACCTCCGGCCACATGCCACTCGTGTCCTCTGTTACCGTTGACCAGCTACCCACAGCCATCTGGAGGCCGACGTGAATACTAGTGCATTTGGACACGGGGGCCGAAGGGAAGATTGGAAGCAGAGAACATAAGCTCCAGAAACGCACAAAGATCTGTTCAGCATGAAGCATGCGCCAAGCACGTAGCTATTGTGTGAGAATGCAAAATACGGCAAAAGCCAGTATATCCTGCCTTCCTCACGTGCCGCAGAAAATTTAAGGGGTGTGCCCAAGGTCAGATAACTCATAAAGGGCAGGACCAGAATTCAAACCTAGACCAGTGTGGAGAAATGGAGGGCGGGAGTGGGCCAAGCAGTGCTTTTTTTGTTAACCCATGCCGCATCCCTGTCAGGGAATGGACCTCTTAGCAATCTTCCGCTAGTTCCCGAACACCTACCCTCTCCCAGGCGCTGTGCTGCCTACCGCAGTCAGAGAAGTGAACAAAAAGTGAATTTTTTAACACTATGATATTTCCACCAAAACTGATTTTATTTAACAAACATCCAATACAAAACTTTCTAGCTTTTTTCAGGGACAAGCTTTCACTTTGACTTGCCTATACTGAATAGTGATAACAGCAGCAACAGTGGCAGAAGTTAGTACCATTATGTGCCGAACACTGTGCTGGTCACTTGATGGCTGCGGTAGGTGGAATCAGTCCCCCTCTCTGTATCCATGCCCTTTGCTGGATGGCTTTGCTGCTCCTCCTGCCATGGGTGGAGTACCTGTCTTTGTCTCTTGACTTTGGGCTAGGGGCTATGGCTTTGGGCAATGGAACATCAGCAGAAGGGGTAAAGTACCACTGTGGTTTCTTCTTGCCCTCCTGCACCTCTGCCTTCCTCACAGGAAGAACCTTCCCTGGGCAGCTGCGGCCCCTCAGCCTGGGCCCAGGAACCGACACAGGATTGACTGAGCCAATCCTGCAGAAAGGTGCCAAGCCCAGCTGAGCCACAGAAGCATGAGTCAGCATAAACAAGAATCGCTTTTTAGCTGTTGAGCTTTTGGAGTGGTTTGTTACCCAACACTAGCTGATGGTACCCTGACTCCACCACCACTCTTTCCAACAAACTTGCAAGTATCATTATCTTCATATACTGATGGGAAAGCGAAGTATCTGAGGGGTCACCCAACTTTGCCAAGGCCCAGAGTTAAATTCAGCTCAAGTGAGGTCAGGCTGTGAGACTCACTCTTTTCTCTAACTGTAAATGGCCATGATGCTATTTCCCGACCTTGACTATAATGTCACCATAAGATTTACGGTAACCATTTCAGAAGAACTTAGTTTTTATTTATAGAGAACAAACTAACTATAGGCTTTCAGAGTCGATTTGCATAAAATATGAAATTACTGCAAATGCTCATCTAACGTTAATTGTTTGAAGTGGCCCAAGTAGCATACTGATAACACAATATGTTATCAGTATCAAACTAAACCTCTGGAATCCATTTCAACTGAATTTATTCTTTATCTGCATTCCCCCCCCCCTAATATCTGCTATGTTTTAGTGTAAGAAAAAAGGGTTATTTCCCATCTTGGGGGGGGGGTAACAATTAATACTAAAAATCCAACCTCATACTTCCTGGAACATGCATGCTACAGTGGACAGGTTCACCTGCTCTGAATGTAATCCATTCCCCTCCCACACTAGTGGAATGAGTGCTCACCTCTCCCCCTTTGGCAACAACCAAGCTAGCTCACTATCCCGTGTTCACTCACCTACAATAAAATCTTTATACCACACTCTTCTTGAGCTTTGTATCATATGTGAGTTTTATTTTTGTTCTTTTTTCAGTTCAAAATAAAAGCAAGGCTTGAATGACTTCAAGTTGGGTTAGGTACACACAGCCTATTAAGGAGGCAGAAAACAGTCTGCTGGAGACTTGACAAGGCCCCTTGCAGTGGTTCAAACCCCTTGGCCTGTGAACAGTACCAGTCTTCCCTGAGCTCTCCCTCTGCTGTACCTTAACACGCAAGTATCAGAACATGCCTTCATCTCTTCCACGCCATGGACAACCCAGGACAATTTCATAGAGTAGCAAATATAAAAGCCCTGAAAACTCTCCTGCCAAGAGAGTCATTTGATTTGGGGGTTCCCTCAGGATCCTTTCTCTTAGGTAAACATAGTCAAAACCAAAGCATCCTTTGTTCTGGGCAGCTCTGCTGGGAGCTGCATCCCAAGTCCCCTGGCTGCAGGTAACAAACCACAGGGAACAAAGTGTCCCGATCAGCTGAAGCGTTGGCTCAATGTCCACCTGAACACCCAGTGTGGAGAACCACAGACAGCTGGTACTTGTGGACCCTTGAGAGCATCTTGTCTAGTCCCTTCCTCCATGGTAGAAGAAACCGAGATCGATGCACTGAGAACCGCAAGGTCACCCAGCAATAAACTCGGCACGAGAAGACAGCCTCCTCGCTGCTATCTCACTGTGGCCAAGCTTCACCGCCGAGCAGTCAAGTGTGAGTCCATTGTCCCGCCTCGGGAAGTCAAGTGCAACGAAACCTGTTATTTTCTTTCTTGTATTGAATCTTAAATTGCCTGAAGGTCTCACGCTTCAGGATGACAGAAGATTTTTTTTTTCAAGAATGGGACTGAGCAATTGGTGACTCTGGGTGGACAATGTCTACTGTAATTCCTATCGTGGCAACTTCCCGAGTTTCGAAATTATATTAAAATAAAAAGTTACAAACACGAAGAAAATGAGCTGTACATTGAATATACTATTATTCCCTGATACTTTCAAAGTTGTCTTTGGTTGTTGCTGTTTAAAGAAAAAGCAACCTTTCCAACATCAGCCTGTCCTTGTCATTGGGCACCACCAAGCGGGAATCTGGGTAGGTGAGGTCTGTGGTCAGGTCGGTTCTGGATAATTGAGGTTTCATTGTAAGCTTTGCCACAGTGGCCACATGCTCTAGTCCTGTTTCGTAAGTGTTCTCAGCAAGTTCTGCAAGTGTGTTAAGCACAATTTTTAAAGTTCCATTTTAGACCCATGAGAAGCTGAAACCAGCCTTTCACCACTCCTGATACCAGTCATAGGACCATTTCCACCGAGAACAACTCAGTTCCCATCTGAACTCACAGATGGATACTATCCGGTGTTCCCAGCTGACAAATTGAGGGAACACCAGTAAAATGCCAGGCTGAAGCCCCCTGTGCTGTGCTTCAAAGCAGTAACTAGTCTCTTCTTCACACACCCCCACCACCAAATTTAGGTCTCCCCTCCCCCTGTTTGTTTTCCATTCAGCCAGCTCAGCTCCACAAGTGGAAGCTGAGGGGCCTGAATGTGAGCCCCGGAGGTCACAAGAGCCTCCTGAGCAGACCTGCAAGGGAAGAAGCCAAGGACCACCCGGCCCTGCCCTCTGTCGGGGGCTGAACTCCACAGGAGACACAAGAAGATCATTTGGACATCCAGGCTTCCTTCCTCCCAAGGGGCCAGTGGTGGGCACAGAGAGTGTACTTTCTGGGTGAAGAGACTGATTTATAAAGTTCAGCTTTATTATAATCATCTGTAAAGCACACATACCCTGAGAGGGTTTTCAATATCGGGCTTTGAGTAAGGCGGGCCCCACTGTTTCTCAGCCTCAGCTCTCCCAACATTTGGGGCCTGGTAACTCTTTGGGGCAGGGGGTGGGGGGAGACGCCCTGTGCATTGTAGGATGGTTAGCAGCATCCTGGCCTCTGTTCACTAGATGCCAGCAGCATCCCCACCCTCGGCTGTCATAACCAAAAACGTCTCCAGATATTGCCGAAAGGTCCCCTCAGCGGCAAGTTCACTCCCCTAGGCCCCTTGAGGAACATGGGTTAAGAAAAGGTTCTGGAGGTAGGCGCAGCTCAGGGTAAACAGATGCAATTTATACCCCAGAGCATGTGTTTACTAGCACTGCTCGCTCATCATCTCACTGGATATAGGGATGCTATGGGCTGGGCACCCTTACTCCCATTTTATAAGCGAAAGATTCATTGAACATCGGGTGACTTGCCCCAGGTTGCCCAGAACAGCAAGACGAAGTGCCTGGCCTTGAACCTGGGTGTTACATCCTAAACCTAGTTTCCTATGAATGAAAACACAGGATTTACGGTGTTAGAATCATCAGATTCTCCTTGGGCTCTGGGGAGACAACTGTCCCTGTCCCTGTCCCTCCTTTCCCTTTTGCAAAGACAGCAGTGAAATCTTGAAGGAGGCAAAGAGGGGGAGAAGGTAGCAGAAGGAGGGGGGAGGAGGGAGGAGGAAGGGGAAGGAAGGAAGGAAGAAGGGGGAAGGGGAAGGGGGAGGGAAGAAGCAGGGAGGGGGGTTTCATTTACAATTTTTCTATTTAATAGCTTCAGTTTCACAAACTTTTTTTTTCTCTAAACTCCAATGTGAAAGGGATTACTTTATCTTAAGTGCCAGGATCATTGAGGTTTCAAGTCAGAAATGGAAGATGCTATAGAGATACGGGTTTGTCTCTGGTTACTGGAAGAAGGGCAAAGAACAGTTACAGGCTTTGCAGAATTTTCTCGATGACCACGTCACTCTGCCAATTGACATTCACCTGAAGTGGAATTAAGCCTGAAGATGACCTACTCGCTTGTTTTTTTGTTTGTTTGTTTATTTTACATAGGCAGAGATAGACAGGGACAGACAGACAGGAACAGAGAGAGATGAGAAGCATCAATCATCAGTTTCTTGTTGCACGTTGCGACTTCTTAGTTGTTCATTGATTGCTTTCTCACATGTGCCTTGACCGCGGGTCTTCAGCAGACCAAGTAACCCCCTGCTGGAGCCAGCGACCTTGGGTCCAAGCTGGTGAGCTCTTTGCTCAAGCCAGATGAGCCCGCGCGCTCAAGCTGGTGACCTCGGGGTCTCGAACCTGGGTCCTTCCACATCCCAGTCCAACGCTCTATCCACTGCACCACCACCTGGTCAGGCTCACTTGTTTTTAAAGAGATCACGCCTGGCCGATTCAGGACACTCATAGCCCCTTGGTAACATTCTGATGGGCTTAAGGCAAGAAACTCTTCCCCCAGATTTTACAACCCCCAACCCCAAAACTTACCTCATAAACTACAGGTCCTCTGAAATGGAATCATGGATCTAGGTGTGTTTAGACACCTCTTCTCATTGTACTGGGTGCTACCGGCCTCTACAATCACGCTGGGCAGCGAGGCTGACCACCTTAGAGAGGCTGTTTCCAAACTGCTTTTGGGAAACAGACTCATTTGTATTTTCAATTTGAGGGAAAACAAAATAAAATACTAGACCCGAAGTCCATAGGACAGAAAGGATTCCTCCTCTCCGAGACAGCTGCAGCTCCATGAGCAGAAACGCAAGTGAGCAGTCAGGGAAAGATACTTGCTAGCCTCAAAGGGCTAACTTTGGACGGGAAGGTAAAAAGAACAAAGAGCTTTCAGGGACTGTTCGCCAGTCCTCTTGGCTTTTAGACCCTTTCCTCCACAGAAGAGAAATCAGGCTCCGAGGGTGAGGTGGCCGGGAAAACACAGATCTCAACCTGTTAATAAATGCCTTAAGTTTTAGAAATCTGTTTACTCTCTTTAAAAAAATAAAGAGGGCAGAGCACCAAAAAGTCACCTCCCTTGACAAGTGCTGTTCCTCATCTTATCTGCCAGCAAGCTTTAATATTACCTCACGTCACTACACAAACAATTCTTATTACAAGACTCTTAGTCATTCTGTTTTTCACTTTCTTCCACGAAGCAGAAACCATTAAGGTCTGAGTGTCCTCTCTGGGCTGTCTCTTCCCAGCCCTGGTTCCCAGCCTCCCACCTCCCGCCCCATCGGGTTTGCACGAATCCAGCCCGTGAATCACTTCCTGTGGGCAGACTGCACGTTTGGGAGGTGGGATTTTCTTTCTTCTTTTTTTGGAAAAGATTCTCACAGACATTTGGGGTTTAAACGAGTGGAACCAAGAGATGATGACTGGCTGCCTTGCCCTATCAAAACACATCAAAGTTTCCCAAGACATACGGCCAACGCCAGACGGGCCTTCGTGACACGGGGTGCCGGGGGAGGTGGAGGGGGGAAGAGGGCACATTAAGGCGGTTTTGTGTTAATTGCATAGTTTTGACTTTCTTCTCTATGAGTCACTGGCCAGAAAGATAAAACAGTGCCACAAGTATTACAGAGCATGCAAAGGGTGCACGGACAGCTTCCGCGACACCCAGGCTGAGAAGCGGTGCTCTGGACAAGTGCCCGCCCGGGCTCTGGCCTCAGAACAGTTCCTAGCGACATACCACACAGAACCGCTTGGGAAAGGAACATTCTCACCTTTCAGTTTTTTTGTTTGTTTGGTTTTTTTTACAGAGACAGAGAGAGAATCAGAGAGAGGGATAGACAGGGACAGACAGACAGGAACAGAGAGAGATGAGAAGCATCAATCATTAGTTTTTTGTTGCGACACCTTAGTTGTTCATTGATTGCTTTCTCATATGTGCCTTGACCGTGGGCCTTCAGCAGACCGAGTAACCCCTTGCTCGAGCCAGTGACCTTGGGTCCAAGCTGGTGGGCTTTTGCTCAAACCAGATGAGCCCCGCGCTCAAGCTGGCGACCTTGGGGTCTCGAACCTGGGTCCTCTGCATCCCAGTCCAACGCTCTATTCACTGAGCCACCACCTGGTCAGGCTCGCCTTTCAGTCTTAACCACATTTACAACTCTTCCCCTATTTTAAGAAGAGGCCCCAAAGTCTTTAGAATCCTCCCACCAACCAACCTTTCTGTTCAGCCACAGTGGGGGAGCTGGAAGGGAAGGAGGAGTGCAAAATGTCCACATTTTTAGAAAACATTAGTTTAAGGACTATAAAATTAAATAGCTACCTTTGTACACAGAAAACACAGCATCTGCTGGACACCAATCTCTTAACATTCCACAAACACTCCGCTTCTTTTTGGACCAAAGCTTTACTAGCTTACAGAAGCAGTTTCCATCGAACTGTTAACAAAGCATGGGTGTCCTGTATATTCTGGGCACCAGCACTCTGAGGACAGTTAAGCAGCCCATTAGCATTCCTTTCATTCTAAGGGGACAGACTTCCTATTGTATCTAAACAAAAGGTTCTGGTTCATTGGGGGCAATTTCACCTAAGACAGCAAAGAATCCCGATGGGCAGGAAGATAGGAATTCCAAATAAACAAGCAGGGAGACTTCAGACAGTCCAGGAGAGCACTTCTAATGTCAGGGTGGCAATGGCCAGCTGTGTGAGCCAGCAGACATGTTTCAAGGCCTGATTTTCAGGTATAGGGATTCAAAATGCTGGATTCACTTACGCAGCAGAGACAACATGCTACGCCATAACATGGAACATGGGCTTCTGCCTCCTTGAGCCAGATTTCTTCAGCTAGAGGCAGCCTGCTGAGACGGTATGTGGGTCCAGAGGCTCTCTTCAGCCCTGTGACAAACCCAGTTATGCCTCTAGCTCAAAAATTATCCTATTTGTGTCTCTTTTTGCAGAATGACCTATCTCTATCCTCCCCTCCCCAAAGGCTTATGTCCCTATTGTCCTATAACTCGCCAAACTCATCATCACTTAGCACCAAAGGCCTGCTATGATCACGTAACTTTGCGTATTTCTTCTGGCTTCCCTTCCCAACTGACAGGAGCTCCTGAGGGCAAGGAGACCCAACTTATCTTCCCTGTACCCTGGACAGAGCACAGGGCTTGCATATCACATTTCCTCAGAAGTAGGTCATGACCACGGAATTATTTCTGTGCACCAACAGTCAGAAGATGTAAGAAACAAACAAATAAAAACCTCAGGCTGCCCTCCAGCCTTCTAACCCCATCAAGGCATCAAGCCTCATAGCAGAGGGACCCAGAGACCCAATATTAGAAATGTCCTTTGAGCAGTCATTGGTCTGGAGAGGTGGAATTAAAAACAGCAGGAGAATGGCAGCCTCGGATGCCAGTAAGATATGCTACCGCAGCCAGTGGGGAAATGCAGAAGGCTAAAATGCCTTTGAATGAGGAAGTCCCACCCACTTCACTATACCAGAGAGAGAAAGAGAAAGTCATCCGTGACTTAGGCAAACATCAGATAGAAGGCGTTGCAATAAATTTACTCATAACAATTATTTGTTGGATGGAGATTTTACCAGTGTTGGATTTACCAGAAGAGAAAGCAGGCAGACATCTGGGGCGACACTGGGGAGTGGGATGGAGCGTTAGTGTTACTCACGCTGGCTGTGATGCTGAATAAGAGGGGGTAGTGTGTCTCTAGGTGCAGGTCAGCCCACCCATAAAATGATCGGTTCAACCATCTCTAGTGTCTCTTTGCCTGCTAGCACAGACATTCACATACCTCTGAAATACTCTGTGGAAAGCAGCTTAAAGGTGTCTGTGTATACACTTCCCATTCCTTTTCTTCCTTTAGGCACGCAGGGCCCTGGAGAAAACAAACCTGAGCCAACGGAGCAGAGCGGATATATATGATCAAGAATGAGGACTATCAGCAACAATTTTTTTCTCCTCTATGTAAATGGAGTGAGAGAGAAACTTCAGAACTTTGATACTTTCTGCAGGTTAAAACCAAAAAAAATTAAACCCTCAAACCTAGCAGCAACATCAGCAAAACAGAGGCAGTCACAGCTGCGAAGTGAAAGGAAGAAACTTAACCGGTATCAAACTTCCTGAGAGAGAAGGTTGCTTCAAACCAGAAAGATGAGGGAGGCTGCAGGTCTGTTGATCTCAAAAGTCAGAGGCCATGTGGTGAAGGCAATGGCACACGCATGGAATTTGTGTGGAATTTGACTCGGACACAAGTGAACACAGATGACCTCTTGTGGTATGTTCCAGGCTCAGGAACCACAGGACTTCAGAGCTGGGGGTGGGGCTCCAAAGATTAGCCTTTTTCACTATGCTCCCTCTTTCCCCCACACACGAGGAAACTGAGACCCAGGAGGGGCTAGCATCTACCCAAGGATCCCTCTGAGTGAACCATGGTATTCTTTTTTTCACTCCAGGAATTCATGATCCTAATATGCTCTGGGACCCAAAATGGAAAATTCAGCTGTCAGCTAACAAAGCAGCAAACACCACAACACAAGGCAGGTCTCCTGTCCCCAGCAGGAGGGCCAGAGTGCTCTCTGTGAAGGGGGACTGTGTTCTTCCCAGCCTCCACACGCCCAGCTGTTGGGCCTCAGCGCCATCTCGCCTGTCTTTCAAGTAAGCTGGGCCCAGTGGCTGCTCTTCCCTCCCTCCTGGGCCGAGCAGCAGAACACCCCATGCCACTGGGGCCTGGATTGTTTGGTAACAATGGAGGGAACATTAAACAAGGGTCGGAGACGGGAAGTGAATCACTTAACTCTCAAACAGGATCCTTGTTAAGGAGCAGAAAACAGCAGGAGGGGCCTTGGGAGGCTGGGGCCACCAGGCGGGGTTGGGAGCTGGCAGAATGGGGGAAAGACTTATTCCCTTCTATCCCCAATTTGGGGCCCACAAACTGCCTGGCTGTGACCAGGGAGCCTCTTTATGCATCAGGCAAGATCAAGCTCCTGAGACACCTGGCCACTTCTGGAGGTCTCCCAGGTGTAGTCTGGACGCTGTATGAGGCAGAAGGAGGGGGTGAGGTGGAAGAAGGAAGAGTAAGTATCTCAGGTCTGAACCTGGGACTGGGCGTAGCTGCTGGTTCTCCCCTCAGAGAGAGTGGGCTTCTTCTCAGAAACATCCATTACTTAAGAAGAGATAATGGAGATAGTCTAAAGCAGTGTTTTTCAACTGCCAGCCCACAGACCAGTCTACCAGAAATGTGCCGATCCGCAAAAGAGTTAACCACCCTGATATTGTACGAAGATTACAGACCCAATGATCTCTGTTGAATTCACTTATGCTCGGGGTGATTTCTGCCTTAGCGGTCCCTGAAATAATTCTCTTATTCTTACCAGTCCCAAGTGTAAAAAGGTTGAAAGCCACTGTTCTAGAGGACAACACAGGGACTGAGCCTGGGCAGGACTAGGGGCTGGGGCTCAAGTGTCTGAGAGCAACACCCTCCCCTGCTGCGCTCCCTCTCTGCACTGATTCCCACTCAGCCTGGCTACCCCCGGGTCACGGCAAAGCCACCTTCAGCACCACTCTCCTCTCTGCCTCAGCTTCACTGAACAGCCAGCTGCCCTGGTCCTGAATGGCACCTTCAATGTCTGGTCTCTGCCAGGACTTTGTCCTGTTTTATTCAAATAGTGTGTGGGGTGTGCACCGGCGCACAGCCTCTGCTGCTCCATCTGTAAGGAGAGGGCTTGAGCAGCCAGTTTGCATTTATTGAGGACCTACTATGTGCCAGGCACTTAGTGAGTACCTCAGTTTTCATAACTTTGCAAAGGATCAAGAACTGAAGGACCAATCAAGGAAGCAGTTAAGAGTCTGCGTGCAAGAAGAGCAGAGCCAAGGGCACTTCACAGCTTGTGCAAGTCGGTCCTCATTTCTGCTTTACAGGTCCCTTTCATAACGCTCCAGTTTTTCCCACACTTGCCTCATCTTCATTAAAGAGGTGGCATTGACCAGTTGCTTCCTACAAGCGATATTTTGCTAAGCACTTTATATTGATACACTTTAATCCTATACAACAGGGCCCCATTTTCCAAAAGAAGATCATGAAACCCAGAGACATTACGATTCTTGCATGAAGTCACACAGCAAGCAGGAGAGCAGAGTTAAACTCTGAACTCCCAACACAAAAAGCCCAGGGTTTTCCCACGGTGTCATGCTGTGCCCTGCACACCCGCTTGCCTTGAAAGGAGACACAGTGGGAACAAGATCAGACTGGGAACCGAGAGCTGGATTCCAACTCTGCCCGCTCTCCTAGCTACTTGGTGACATGAGGCAAGGTATCCCATCTCTAAGGGACAGCTTCTTCACTAGGAACGACTGGGAAGACTGTCAAGAGGCTCATGGGAGAGACTGCTCGTGGAAGTCCTTCCCACACAGGGAAGTGCTACATAAACACTAGGTATCACCTGTCACCACCTTTCATTCACGTGCCAGAAAAGAATACCCGACAGGCGCTGATCATCCATCTGGAATTTTTAATTTATTCCTGGAACACGTTGCTGACAAAATCAGGGGACTGTGAAATGTGAGAACATTCTAGAAACATCATCTAGGGACAATTTATTATTTTTTTTTAAGGTACAAGCATCTTTGAGCATAGGCTGAGTAACAATTTCCTTCCCAAGCCTACCAAATTTTGCCAAGTCCTCTTGAAACTCCCACCCTCACAGATCATGCAAGTGAAGGACTAAAGTGGTTACCTGGGTTTCCCAAATGGCCATGTTGGACCAGGGATCTCTGAGGCCCCTTCTTTGATAATGTGACTTTTAACCAGAGGCTCACTGCTTTTTCTCACACAGAGGGACTTCTTTCAGGAGAGTTTCAATGAACAATGGGAAAGGGAGCGCATTTCCAACTTCCCAGCAACACCATTCCGCTCTAGTTCCTGTTGGAGACTGCCCAAATGCTGGGAACATAACTCCCCGTGATGAACTTGCGCCCCCAGGAGTGTTCTGTGAGGACGAGGGAATCCGCAAGTTCACTTCCGGCCTGCACTCCGCCCTCTCGCAGGCTCACGCAATGCCCTGAGCAGAATCACAGAGCTGCAGAGGTGCAGCTCTGAGACCCCCGGCACAGCCACAGAAGAGTAGAGGGCAGGGAAAGCACATCTGCTGTATGTTCTGCAGAGTCAGCAACCAGCATCAGTCCCTGAGAGGGCTGTGGAAGGCGAGACTTCAACCTGTTTGCAAAGATGGCACAGTTTCGTGTCAAAAAGCCCCTGCAGCTCTAGCACATGAGGTGGTGCCACTGACTGCTGATAGCACCACATGAGCCGATCGGCAACTGGCTGAGACACGAAGTCCTTCTGGGCTCTGTAAGCACCACACTGTAAACACTATAAACACTGATGGCTTTAATCAAATGAAAATCCAGGTCCAAGTGAGCTCTAAATGAATATTTACTCTCTTCAAAGCACATTTAGCCTGACCAGGCGGTGGCGCAGTGGATAGAGCGTTGGACTGGGATGTGGAAGGACCCAGGTTCAAAATCCTGAGGTTGCCAGCTTGAGCGCGGGCTCATCTGGCTTGAGCAAAAAGAAAGCTCACCAGCTTGGACCCAGGGCCCCTGGCTCCAGCAAGGGGTTACTCAGTCTGCTGAAGGCCCACGGTCAAGGCACATATGAGAAAGCAATCAATGAACAACTAAGAAGTCTCAACGAAAAACTGATGATTGATGCTTCTCATCTCTCTCTGTTCCTGTCTGTCCCTATCTATCCCTCTCTCTGTCTCTGTAAAAAAACACACACACACACACAAAAAAAACCACATTTAAAAAAATACTCTTCCACCAGAAACTTGGGGGAAAAAAATAATCACAGGTGTACAAGTTCCCCAATTTACATGGATAACCCACTTCTGATATTCTTCACTAAAATTCTTTGTTTAGTGCAACACTGAGATCAAAACTACTCTGTTCGTGTCCATACAATGAAATATTAGTCAGCCATAAAAAAAGATTCATGACTGCAACATGCAAAAACATGGAAGAATCTGAAAATAATTACACGATGTGAAAGAAACCAGATATGCCCCCCAAGAGTACATCTCATACAATGTAATTAATATAAAATTTTAGGAAATTCAAACTAATGAATAGTGACAGAAAGCAGATCAGCGGTTGCCTGGGGACTGGGGAGCGGGGGGGTTGCAGCCGGCAAACAGAAGGGTAAAAGTATAAAGGGTCAGGAGGAAACATTTGAGGGTGATGGGCATGTTCATTATCTTGGTTGTGGTGATAGTTTCATAGTGTACACAGATAACATAATCCTCAAATTGTGAACATTCAGTATGTGCCGTTTATTGTATGTCAGTTATACCTCAATATAAACGTTTAAAAAATACCTCCCTGGCCCTGGCCGGTTGGCTCAGTGGTAGAACGTCGGCCTGGTGTGCAGGAGTCCCGGGTTTGATTCCCAGCCAGGGCACACAGGAGAAGCACCCATCTGCTTCTCCACCCCTCCCCCTCTCCTTCCTCTCTGTCTCTCTCTTCCTCTCCCGCAGCCAAGGCTCCATTGGAGCAAAGGTTGGCCCGGGCGCTGAGGATGGCTCTGTGGCCTTTGCCTCAGGCGCTAGAATGGCTCTGGTTGCAACGGAGCATCACCCCCTGGTGGGCGTGCCAGGTGGATCCCGGTCAGGCGCATGCAGAGTCTGTCTGACTGCCTCCCCGTTTCCAACTTCAGAAAAAGAAAAAAAAACAAAACCTCCCTAAACTCTGATGGGAAAGTGATCAGAAGCCTGATTTCAAAATGCAGCAAAGAAAGCAAAAGGCTCAGACATATATTAATTACTCCAACAGGCTAGTCAAAGGTGTCCTCCTCTGCTCACTGCATGGCAAAATCTAAAAAAAGCTAACACTGAAACATGAATTGGTGCATTATTATGTTCCAGAACAAAAGTGTTACAAATATAGGCCTGGCTGGATAGCTCCGTTGGTTAGAGCATCGTCCAGAAGCACAGAGTGTGCCGGTTTGATCCTCGGTCAGGGCATGTACAGGAACAGACTGATGTTCCTGTCTCTCTCTTTCCCTCTTCTCATGCTAAAATCAATAAATAAAAACCTTTTTTTTAAATGTTACAAACAAACATACACTAAACATTTCATTGAAAAAGTAGTTCTAGTCTGTCTTCTATTTAGTTATTCATGTGAAAATGTGTACAGATCCATTACTTGATGACGTATAAAGTACCACTCCGGGCTGACGCTGCTCATAACAACTCCTCATCGATGAAAAGCCCTGAAGGGCAAGGAAAGCGAGTCACCAAATTTCATGTTGACATTAGAGAACTGTACCCAGAGACCCCCAGACCTTCCGGTGACAACAGGCTTGGGGTACAGAGACCAAGCTGTCCTGCCTAGGGGTCTGGTGAGGCCAGGAATGATCCACTGAGCAAAGGGGCATGCCAGCTAAACTGAGGTGGGTGTTCAAACCCAGGAGGGAACTGCTGGCCGTGCCAGCTGCTGGGCTCTCTCTTGCACGTCGGCTCATGTCCCTGTGTTCCAGAGCCCGATGAACCGCCCGATGAACCACACGGACCCTCTCCTGGGGGTCTGCATCACAAGATTATTTCGTAAGTTCTTTTTTTATCCCCTTTAAGTTCTGAGGCCATTACAGCGTCACTGTAATTAGCACAGTGGTTTCCAAATGTCTTAAGATGACGGCAGCCTCTGCAGTCACTTAGAGGTCTCCAGACCTCCGATTCCAGCCTCCTATTCCAAAACACATCAGATGTCAATTTCCTGTCCACCGTGAAGCCTGAGATTTGGGTTGGGAGGGTGTATATTGGGGGACATCATGTGGAAACCTCTAATCTAGGACACTGAGCAGAAAAAGCACTTAACACACTTAAGATAGACACCCAGAGGAAGCAGAGCTGGGGGCCAGCATTAACAAGGTGAAAAACAGAGTGTCGCCATTCCTGACGGAAATTCTTTCTAGCCCTTTGGTGATTTGTCCTCCAAAGTTCTGCAGAAAGACCTAGTTTATTGCCAAATTAGCCCCGGGGTCGAGTGTTTAGTACAATCCTACAGAAACCATGGAGGTTCAGTAAACGTTCACAGATGGTGATGAATTCCTACTTGTGGCCAAGTGCATAGGAAAAAAACAACAACGTAGCTATTCAACAGCTGAACACTGGCAGCCCTGAACCAATCAATGGTGGGGGAGGGAGATACAGGAAGAATGAAGATACAAAAGGAAATTAAAAATTGAACAGTTTAACATAGTGGAAAAGAGAGCAACGGAAGCCAATTAGTTGGTCCAGGATTCAGCTCCTCACTGCCCAGCTGTGTGGCCTTGAGCAAGTCACTTAGGCTCTCTGTGCCTAAGTTGCCTCAAATCATCCTGTTGGTAGGTATTAGTATTCCCAATTCAAAATACATGGTGCAGGAGACTGGAAAGTATGACATTTCACAGCAGCAAGAGCAGACTCTCCAAGAGCTATGACCCCCCACCCCACCACCACAGGCCTCCCCCAAGCACACTGAGTCTGTTTAATCAGGGTTGTACTGGATTCTCAGGGCCAAATGACCCCAGCTTCAGCTTCCAGATGGTATAAATAAGCCAGTACTTGCTGGGAGCTCATCAGCATTAAGAGCCATGAACCAGAAAGGGGTTAAGGCCTAGAAGCCTAGTGGATATGCAGGAGATGGCCTCAAGGATCTGACTCTGAGGATAATGAGAGACCAGCTTAGAGTGCATTTACCCCAACAACCACAGGATGCAGAGTACTAGTAGGAAGTTCTGCTATGGACAGAGCTGAAAGCAGTCTGTTCCTTAGTGACTTCTGCCTCCTAGTCCTACTACGACCCATCAGGGACGTGGCAGAACGAGTGTCCCTGGCTGGATCCCTGTGCTCCAGCTTCCAGGTCCCCAGGTTTCCTCTGATGAGGACCAAAGCCTGGGGTCTTCTGCTGTGGTAAGCTGACATCCAATGAACTTTTCAGGGCCTGAGAACTGAACCCCATGTCCTGCCTCCCACATCCTCTCTCGAGATTCCTCCCATTGCATCCCTCCCGGTTATAATCCAGGGGAGAGGACACGGGTCCACAATGTCACACAACATAAGAGTCCCTCAGCGTAAGACACAGCTCATCCCCAAAATTTAAACAGAAAACAACATAACAGAGAAAGTGCTTTGAACATAACAGGTGTTCAGTAAATGTTTACTGTGCTAGTGAATGCTCTAACAAAGCCAAGTCGAGCTCCTCTCTCCTCTTCTCCACCTCACTAGTGGTCCATCTGGGCAACTTCCGCAAGGAACTTCCCGTTGCCGGAATTCGGAGACACAGAAGACAGCCACCAATTAATGTGGTCTGGGCCGGAGATCGAAAACAGGCAGCGGCCCACATGTTGTGCTTGGCCGGCACAGTGTTTTTAAAAATTTTAAATTAGTTGCCAACTTTTAAAAGCTGGGAGATTTCATATGTAAATCTAGATTTTTGGCTTCTCTTGAAAAAAAATCAGAAGATTTGTCAATACTTGGCCACCAGCTAATGCTGAGTTGCTCCTCTAGACTAGGGATGAATCCTCGGTCCGGCAGTCTTCTGACCCCCGGCCCTACCTCTGTAAGCATTATGCACTCCACCTGTCCCTGTAAGCATTTGCACTTGCAACATGAGCTACACTTCCAATGGGGGAAGCCTTGCTCCCTTATGAAACGAAATGGAACCTAAAGGATGGGGGGGGGGGACTAGCTTTTGTAGGGCAACAATGTACCAAATTGTTTAGAAAGATTCATCCACATCTACCATCCTGGTGTCATTATTAATGGCATCTCCTAACAAACTGTACGGCCACCCTGAGCCTCCGCCAGCACTAGACCCTCCTGGCTCACCAGGAGGTGTGTACACCCAAAGCCCTCAGAAGGAAGGCCATTTGCTCTCTACGTAGCTTCCCAACCTGATTATTTCAGAATTCCAGTGGAGTTCATTCCACAAAGAAAACCTTCAAACACCCTGCAGAGCCCTCAAAGCTGTGGCAACGGCTTGCCCCCGAGGACCTGCAACAGTGAGTGCCTGGGAGGCGCGGGAGGGTTGGCAAGGACTACGCAGTGCATCGGGGGTGGGCAGAAGTCAAGAGAAAGGAAAAGAAGAAAAGTAGAGAGAAGAAAGGAAAACAGAGAGAATGAGAGAGAGAGAGAGAGAGAGAGAGAGAGAGAGAGAGAGAGAGAGGGAGGAGTCTAACTACCAATTCTACCTCTGGGAACCATTTCTCATCTGAAGTCAAAGGAATAACTAAGGCTACCCCATCCTTGAACCCTGCTTTCAGTGGGGACTAGGGAAGAGAGGGTAGCAGTCTTTTTATGATGAGACAATTCATCAATTTGTACTTGTTATCTCTTCCAGAACTTTTTATCCTCTTGGATCAAGCACACTCCCTTGCCAGGGGTCCAGTTTTTCCACTTATGCCTGCAGACAGACTCACCAAACTTTTAACTGAGTAAAAGTTGGGTCTGGGTTAAAACAAACAAACAAAACAAAACATACTTACCCAACATGCTGGGGCCCTTTGACAGAGCGGGGCGGTACCTCACTTGAAAGAGAGGGTGCTGGACAAAGGCGCAGCCACGGGAATGGGAGAATGGGAGCAGGTAACGTGAGCCGCTTTTCATACCAAAGTGAACAATTTTTGAGGGTTCCCTAATGAATTCCAGCCTTGGCCAATAGGGAAGCTTTACACTCAACCCTAAAATCAGAGCATTCCCTTCCCAATCTTTAAAGGGTTAAAGGCTGGGAGGGGATGATTTCACAGAAGGAAGAGTGGAGCAGAACGGCCCCCTCCCCCTAGTAAAAATCTGGCAAGAAAAGGCAGTGTGCAAGAGGGCAGACAAGGCAGGAAATCAAATACTGCTGTCTTGACATTTTATAAGAAAGCCTGACGTAACTGGATATCATGGGGCATCTGAGGCTTATTTTTCCCCCCTAATATGAGCAAACTGAAGAAAACTTGCTTTTTAAAATCCTTAAGGTCTATGTGAACTTAAATCCCTAACCCTCTTCTTTTCCAAAGTAAGTGCATCACAGAAAGTACTGTAGCCTAACCTGTTTTTAAGTTTTTCCTTTGGTAGCCAGCTGCCTCAACTCCGCCCAATCCCATTTTACTGGACAACAGAGAGCTAATATAAGGCACGATCTATGTTTAAATGGGTTCCCTACACTTCAGTCTCTCAAAGGTAATTTTGTAAACAGGCACAGGGAAGGGCTTTTGCTTTGAAGTGGGCAGGGAATCAGCTACAGTTGCTTAAACACTGATCACATTCCACAAAAAGGATAAAGAGAAAACACATCAAAAGGAATTACATTTTACATCTTCCCTGATCAAGTCAACCAACAGCTTTGGTTAGAAGGGTAATGGGTGGAGTTTTAACATCTTGAGGAGAGGGGAAGAGCTGAAAGGTATTTATAAATTCTCAGCTGGCCTTTGGCCAGGGCAGCTTTTATTGATCTCTAGACAAACACAAATTATGATGGCCTGACACAACTTGTATATACAAATAGCCATCTGAAAACAGTCACAGCCCTAACTGAAGGAGAAAGCAAGAAATCAAAGGAAGGACAGACAGTAACAAAAATGCCCAGACCCACAGAGTAGCATTCCAGCTCCTGGGAGGCCCAGCAGAGGCTTTGCCTTTGAGGGGAGGTGGATGTTTACTTACACAGATGAGTTTGGGTTTCCCTGGGTGCAATGGTCCCAGGGAGCCACTCAGTTCAGCCCTGATTGGAAAGAAGGAACAGCAACCCTTGCCAGCATGCTCTCCCTCTCTTCCCCGCCCCCAAACAAACGGCTGCAATGGCAGGTTCTGGCCTGTTGTCATAACTGGGAGGATCAGGGTCCCAGGGACCTAAACCGAGCAGAGGGTCATGAGCAACGCCTCTGTTTCACCCATGCTGGGACTTTCCTATAAGAACAGTGACTTCCTGACACCCCAAACATCCACATATTCCCACCCAGAGAATAATAATGCCAGGAGGCCTTTCATAGCTCTCTGGCCAGCAACCCTGTGGACAGACGGAGACATCAGCCAATAGAGGAGAGGGAACTTGTCCCCAGTGCGGGGCTTCTGACCCCCATCCACTCTGCTTCCTAGAGTACCAGCCTGGAGCTGCCCCTTCTCATGCTGACCCAGGGTGCAAGCACTAAGTACGTGTAAATTCGGGAGGTCACGGAGCAGATGGCAGGGAATCTGGCAACAGAGACAATATGGCCCTTCCCAGGAGAAGTCTGACCCCTAACAGCTCCCATTTCCTCTGTCGCTGAGAGGAAAGCCCTGGCAACACCCAGAAAAGAGAGTAATAGTAACAAGTTTGTTCCAAACTCTTCAAGAAAGAGAAGCAAGACATTTTGATCTGTCATTTGATCACCAAAGCATTCGGGCCAGATCACCAGGAAAAATTAGACCTGAGAGAAATAAGCAAGCCCAAACAAAGCTGGTCATGGATAAAGTCACACACCTTAAACATGCGTTAAAGATAAAAAGCAGATTGAAGAATCCCATCTTCTTGGCAACATTGAAAAACCGCCAAACTGATCTGGGAAAGGGAAAAAGAAAAAACTCAGAAAAAGTTCAACACAAAACTGAAAGCAGCTAAAACTGCAGGCAGTAAAAGTCACTGACTAAAAATTGATGGAAAAAAACCCAGTAACTCAGATACGCATAATTTTACTCAGGAAAATTGGACTTGGTAAAAATAATGGCTAAAAAGAAAATGCCAAAACGAAAGAAGTTAAAGTCAGTACCAACGGCAATCAAGCAAGCAAAGCCAGAAGCAAGTTTTGTTGCACAATGCATATGGAAAAGAACTGATGCTAATGAAAATGACTTCAGTTTAAAAAAACAAACAAGCAAACAAATAAAAAAAAAAAAACCTCAGGAAGAGTGTAACCGTGATACCTAGAAAATGGCTGAGGTATTACATTACCTTGCAGTCAGTTTAAAATGGTAAAAACAGAAAATGTCCTGGGCTTTTTCAGAAAGGTGGTCAAAGGTCCAGCCCAGGAAGCCCCCCACAGGAGCAGCCAAGTCTGTTGCTACACCTCCCAGTTTCCCTGAAGAGAGATCTGGACCCTGACTGAGCCTCTGTGGGGCACTTGTCACTGTGCCTAGATCGGGCCCAGGCACCACAGAGGATGAGACCCCAGCACGAAGAGCAGACAGGATGGGAATAATGCCTTCTGGTTCCAGCTTGGTCACTGACCTGACCTTAGGCAGGTGGCTGGGTCTCTCACTTTGGGGACACACACTCAAAGTTTATGTTGAGTTTATGTTGCAAAACGGAAAGTGGACCAAACAGTCTACGGGAACCCTATGAGACCACAGAGCTGGCCCCACTTGGAGGACCCAGTGACCCTCCAGCTGTCTACCCTGACTGGGTGAGGAGGGTGGGAAATACCTTCATGGGGGTGGAGGGTGGGGTAGGAGTGCAGCGAACCATTTTAAACTTTACTTTTCTGTATGTTCCAAATACTCTACCATAAGTGTACATTATTACCATTGTGATCAAGGGTGGGGAGGGAAGCATTAAAGAAAATAAAACAAAACACCGGCTCTGAGAGTAACTGACTCACATGAAAGGTCCTGATGACCTGGAAGCTCAAGATGGCACAAGTGCAAATCTATCTGCAACCAAGCAGGGAGGGGTCGCTGTCAGGTTTTAAGTCAAAGGCAATAGATTTATAATTTGGGGATTTCAGTTTGTACACAGGTGAGGGTTGCTCTTTCTGAAGTTGCTCCCCTGGCCTTGGGTATTCAGGCTGCTTCTCCCAAATGCTAATCATGTGCTTTGGTGGTTCAAATACATTCCAGTGGAGTTATTCGGCTTTACAAATAATATGTTTTAAAATCCCGGCTGAGAAGGACACACACCAATTGCCAGAGAGTAAACACCTGTGAGAAGAGAGACGCCTGGGTAGGGGCGGGGCTAACAGGAGGTCTTCAATGGAGTCTTTTTTTTTTTTTTAAAGAAAATAGATAAAGATTATCTGAAGTGAATTTGGAAAAATATTATCATTTGTTAAATTTGTGGAAGGTCTGTAGGCAAGTTATAATTTATTACCTGTTATGTGTATGTTTCAAATTTTTATAATGCAATAAAAACACACACACACAAAACCCCAACAACAACAGACCAAGGCAGGGACCCCCCCCCCCTCCGGCGTCTCTGAGGGTGTCTGAACCAGCACGGAGCCAGCTGAGAAAACCCAAGTTCAAAGTCCTTCAGTATATAAACACTCAGGAATTCTTGGCCTGAGAGCATATACAGCAATGTATTAATTTGTCTCTTTCTTCTACAGTTTTTGTTATCATAGGGGGGTAAGGGTTTAAAAAAATGAGGGGAAAGGGAATTGAAAACTATTATTTAGAGTGGGGCCTACTTCTTTCCAGACACTTTACAAAAGAGTTTCGGGTAACAGCTCATCTAATCTTAAAAATAAAGGGTGTTGTGACCCTGTCCTTGCCCAGAGGAGGAAACTGAATTTCTAAGAGGCAAAGCGACAGGTCCAAGGTCATGCAGCCAGCAAGGAGGCTGTGAGAGAGGCAGAAGGACCCCAGAGTGAGAGAGGCTCCCGGAGGCCGATCTTTCTCAGCCTGGGTGGTGTCACTCTCCCCGGGCCAGAGCCCAGAATCCCACCCAGGAAACAGACAAGAAGCATTTCCCAAACATAGCCCTTCCCTGCCGTCCTGTCTCCTGGTGCTCCGAAACCAGGCTGGCTCTGTTCCCAGCACCTCCCTAGCTTCCACGCCCTTCTCCTAGGACAGTGCCACCTGGAACACATGTCCCCCATCTGGATCCTGGGAGGTTCTGAGGAAGGGTGGCTTGGGTTCCAATCCCATCCCTAAGCCTCAACAGCTCATTAAACTTAACTTCTTTAAATCTCAGTTTCCTTATCTACAAAATAAAGGTTACTGCTCCATCTCGTGCGGTCACTGTGAGAGTCTGATGTGACAGCACACCTGCCTACAGCTCTTAGAGCGGAGCCTGGCACAGTCACTCACAAATATTTACCATCGGGATAATGGTCCTTCACAACTCCACGTAAACACAGCTTTTCTCAATACCTGGGCTTCAGATTCTTTGAGAGCAGGAGTCTTGCCTTCAATAATTTTACACACACACACACACACCCCCCACAGCTCCTGGTGTCAGAGAGGGAGGGAAGAAAGCCATGAGGCTGGGGTGGGGTTAAGTGTCCACCCAGGAGAGAAAGCTGCTTGACTTGGAGGAAGGGTCTCTGAGCCCTTTAAGACATCCTGTTAGTAAGGAAAATGTGGAGGCAAGGACTGGGAACTCCCAGCAGTGGCTTTCTTAAGTACTGCTCTTGGGGTCTCTGTGTCACATACTCTCTCTCTCTCTCTCTCTCTCTCTCTCTCTCTCTCTCTCACACACACACACACACACACACATACACTCACTCATGAGGAGGGAGCTGACATCACAGGGCTTCACCATGAATGGGTCAGAGAGAACACCATTTCAAAAGCCTCTGATGGCACAGTGACATCTCAAAACCCCAATTCATTCGAGCTTAGGGAGTCACAGGAAGAGTTCCCGCTGCCAACATCTAAACACTGACACACATTCACTGCTAATTAACCACAAGCTGATCTCCCTCACAGAACAGCAGATTCCAGCGGTGCAGTGCTGGGGCGTGGCTCGGGGTGAGCTCTGGGAATAACCCGTCTCCTTACAGCGAGGGAAAAACCACTGCTTTCCTCCTCTGACCAGGAGGAGCGCGGTCCGCACAAGCACACGTGAACCCTGAGTACGTAGGAGAGGCTCGCTCAGACCAGACTGTTCCTTTTTCTCCTCTCACAGCAGCAGCTCTTTAGACAGGAGCATGGCTCAACTGCTCAGCATGAAAGGCTCACGCAGACGGCGCCCAGGAGGCACAGGCATGGCGGCCAGAGTGCTGGCCTGTGGGCTAAGGCCCTCCTGGCTGTGAGACTTTGGGCAAGTTGCTTACCTCCCTTAATCTCTCTCAGTTGCCTCATTCAGAAAAATGAGAAGCTTAGGCTAAATCATTCTGAAGGTCCATAGCAGTTTTTAAATTGCTGGAAAAGTGCTCTCTTGTGAGGGACCTCAGAGTGTCTTACTCCCTCAAAGTCACAGTCACCAAACCCACTCTTGGGTGCCTTGCCTCCCACCCATCTGCTTCTGCTGGAGTTCTGTGTGCTGGTTCCTGAAAAGTCCTCTCAACCCTTTCCTAATCTGTAATTAATTACAAGGAACTGCACTTACATTCATTTTGGGGTTTGCAAATGGAAAATACTAATGACTTTGTAAATTAATTTCAGATTTGGCTCCATAATTTCTGGCAATAAGATCATACTTTGTTTTCCTTCTCCTTGTTTTTAGAGGCAAATGAAAGCACAGCCCACCCCCAAAATATGCATTAGAAATTCCAGTTAAGCTATTCTGAAAAAAACAAACAAACAGACAAACAAAAAACCCACAATACAGTGTGTCCGTAAAGTCATGATGCACTTTTTACCAGTCACAGGAAAGCAACAAAAGACGATAGAAATGTGAAATCTGCACCAAATAAAAGGAAAACCCTCCCAGTTTCTGTAGGATGATGTGGCAGCATGTGCGCATGTGCAGATGATGACGTAACACCGTGTATACAGCGGAGCAGCCCACGGCCATGCCAGTCGAGATGTGGACAGTACAGAGGACAGTTCAGTGTGTTCTGTGGCTCGCTAAATTCGAATCCGTGACCAAAGTGCAACGTGAATATCAGCGCGTTTATAACGAAGCGCCACCACATAGGAATAACATTACTCGGTGGGATAAGCAGTTGAAGGAAACCGGCAGTTTGGTGGAGAAGCCCCGTTCTGGTAGGCCATTAGTCAGTGACGGGTCTGTAGAGGCTATACGGCATAGCCACCTAAAGAGCCCTAAAAAACTGTGTGTGAGCTCACATCGAACTGCACTGAATAGGTATGAAACTGGGAGAGTTTTCCTTTTATTTGGTGCAGATTTCACATTTCTATCATCTTTTGTTGCTTTCTTGTGACCGGTCAAAAGTGCACCATGACTTTACGGACACACTGTATGATACTGGCATCTGGGGCAAGCTTACATTTCAGTGTAGAAGGTTACAGCTATAAGCCTGCAAGTGCTCACATGGGCTGAGTGGGACACAGTTTCCCTCTGGCAAGAAGACAGAGAAGGGCAGGGAGGGCTTTTTCCATCTCCACAAGTAGCTCAGCAATGCTATCGAGTTCCCCCTTCCATAAAGTCTGTCACCTCAACCTGCTGGGTCTCCACTACTTTGACTGGGCTACTGCATTCTGTCACCTTGAGGTGACAAGTGAAAAGTTATCAGCAGACCACTGAGGATATTTAAAAAAAAAAAAGCCTGTCTTACATCAAAATCCTGCTCCCCAGTTATTCAGTACCATTAAATATGACACCTCATTTAATTCATGCAACAGTTCTGCAAGGACAGCAACCCAAACCTATTTGTGAGTTCCTCTTCCTCGATATGGTCACGGGGGCTCAGAGAGTTGATGTTATGTCCTAATGCCCCAAGTTATACAGCTAATAAGTGCAGATGCAGGGACTTGAACCTGGGCCTTCTACCCAGGGTTCATTCCCCCACAATTCTTCCTACTACAGAGCCTTGGAACCCATCTCTTGGATCAGAAAGCTGGATTTGGGAGTCTGCCCCCTCCATCCCTCATGAGAAGCACAGGGTGTCCATCCTGACCTAACTCCATCTTGCCCGTGGAGGGCACGCAGATTCCCAGGGACACCAAACGCCACGCAGTACAAAGGTTCCTTGATTTTCATCACTGGAAAGGGCAAACGGTGAGGTTGTGCTTTTCAAAGCCCCCCCGGCAGGGGTGGTGGGGACACAGTCATTCATTCAACAAGCGTTTAATTCTTAGCGTCACTTCCTGTGAGGACTGTGAGGTCAGGCTGAGGTTCCCAGCGTGGGAGCTTGCTCTTCAGATAGAGAGATGAGACAGCTCACAAGGACACACAGTCTATACAGCTGATCTCTCTAGGACTTAGGTTTCCCCCTCTATAACGTGAATGGTTCGCTAGTTATTCTCCAAGATATTTTCCTGTTATGAAGTCCCAAGTCTCTAAGTATAGCTCCTCTCAGATAGCCATCCGTTTGGAATGGGTTTTTTCTGCAGTTCGACTTAGGCTGTCAGTCCATGGAGGATGACAGCTTTAGGATGCTCCCAGCCCAGGAAGAGCCACATCCTGAGCTTGCCCTGTATAATGAGGGAGCAAGGCAGATGAGGCAAGAGAGATGCCCTGATGGTGCCCGCACAAACCCCAGCTCGCTCTCTCATACTCTCCGGCATTCTTAGCCAGGCAGGCCAGATGCCTACAGAAGCACTGGCTCCTGGGCAGGCTGAGGTCTAAGGGGGCAGACTGGCAGCCCCAGTCCCCGCTTCCCAGGTGCCCAAACTGAAGACCAAACAAGGCCTCACAAGCAGGTACAGGGGCAAGCTGGGCTCGTTTCGGGACCAGTACTGGATCCCAGTCATGGAGAGCACTGAAGTGTGGTGGCTAAATCAGGGCCCTGGAGAGACAGGCTAGGGTTGAAATCCAAGCTCTACCCAAGTCGTGTGATCTCAGAAAGTAACATGCCTCTGTACCTCCGTTTCCTGCCTTCGCAGCAGGACTGGGAGGAATGAAGTCGTCAGTGACCAGCACCCCATGCAGCGCCTGGGATGCAACAAACAGCCACTATTCAACATCCGGTAGCATTGTGATTGCACTTAAATATAAACGAAGGCAAACACACTGCAAACAAAACCAACAGAATCTAAGAATGTATCTCAGTGCCTGGTGAATCTAAGGAGTTCAATGACTGGCTGGCTGCTAGCTAGACAGGCAGACAAATGAGTCAAAACCCTTTAGGCGTGACGTCCTGTATCTTCCATTTAGTGGTCATCTAATCTCTTGCAAGAGACCCCCCACTCTCTGAGCCTCAGCTTCCTGCCCTGTGAAATGGGGATGATGTGTGTATTTCAGAGGGGTAGCTGTGAGGTCTAACTAGGCTGATGAGCAGGATCCTCACAGGTAAAAGGCAACAGCGCGCAGGACAAGGTAAAACCCATCATTTTTGCCCGAAGCACGTATTCAATAAGTATTTAGTGAGTGAGTGACTGCATGAACGCAGGCATGCATTCAAGCACTTGCTCAATCCCAGCCTTCTACATTCTTGGTTTTTCCCTAGGCGGAAAGTCTCAGCGGCCTGGAGCTTCATAACATGGGCAGCGATCCTAGGTGGCAGGGGAAGCAGGGCCCAGCTCCTTGGCCTCTACAATTGCTGCCCATCCCTGGCTCCCCACCCCCATCACATACTGTCACTAGCTACTATCAGCCCCACCCCACCCCACCCCCAAAGGCTAAGAATCTGACTTTCAGAAAAACAAACAAACAAAAACCCCATGATTAGAAGAAATGCTGCTTTTACACACACACATCACCTCAATCAAAGCAGGCCCAGGTCTTCTGAACTGATGTTCCAAGTCCTTGTTTAACAGGCCTGCCATGGTGTCCCTCCGGTGCGCCTCCTCTGCCCTGAGGCTTGAGTGCCATGCTGTGTTCACATTCTCTTTCCCTCTATAGGCAAATGAGGACAAGTGACTGGAAGACTCTAGAGTCAGCAGGTCCTGATCCGAATTCCAACTCAACCTCCAACTGTGTGGCCTTGGGAAAGTTGCTTGATTTCTCTGAGCCTTTGCTACCTCGATAAAATGCACATGATACTCGAAAGGCTGTTGTGAGAGTTCAAAGGAATCACAAAGGTAGAGTGTCTAGCACAGTGCCTGGGACACAGCAGACCGTCAGCAAGTGCAAGACTGCCCTGCTCCTAGTGGAGAAAGGACCCCAACTTTAGCTCCACTCTGCTCATCGGTGGCTATATAACCCAAATAAGTCAGAGCTACTGTGAGCACAATTATTTCCCTCCAAAATGTAGACATCAGCTGACCTAACCAACCTTAGAGCTGTGATGTCCAATATGGCCGCCACATGTAGCTACTGGGCACTTGAAACGTGACCAGTCCAAATATGAGTGTAGAGAATACACTGATGTCAAAGATTTACAATAAAAACAGAATGTAAACTATCTCATTAAAAACGTTTATGTTGAGTACACACTGAAATTATGTTTTTGGGTATATTGTGTTAAATAAAATATATTATTAAGAATTATTTTCACTGTTTTTTCATTTTACATTTTAACATGACTAGATTTCAAATTCTAGATCAGGGGTCCCCAAACTTTTTACACAGGGGGCCAGTTCACTGTCCCTCAGACCGTTGGAGGGCCAGACTATAAAAAAAAACTATGAACAAATCCCTATGCACACTGTACATATCTTATTTTAAAGTAAAAAACAAAACGGGAACAAATACAATATTTAAAATAAAGAACAAGTAAATTTAAATCAACAAACTGACGAGTATTTCAATGGGAACTATGCTCCTCTCACTGACCACCAATGAAAGAGGTGCCCCTTGGCCCTGGCCGGTTGGCTCAGTGGTAGAGCATCGGCCTGGTTTGTGGAAGTCCCTGGTTCGATTCCCGGCCAGGGCACACAGGAGAAGCGCCCATCTGCTTCTCCACCCTCCCCCTCTCCTTCCTCTCTGTCTCTCTCTTCCCCTCCCGCAGCCAAGGCTCCATTGGAGCAAAAGATGGCCCGGGCACTGAGGATGGCTCCGTGGCCTCCGCCTCAGGCGCTAGAATGGCTCTGGTCACGACAGAGTGATGCCCCAGATGGGCAGAGCATCGCCCCCTAGTGGGCATGCCGGGTGGATCCCGGTCGGGCACATGTGGGAGTCTGTCTGACTGCCTCCCCGTTTCCAGCTTCAGAAAAATGCAGAAAAGGAAAAAAAAAAAGAGGTGCCCCTTCCGGAAGTGCAGCGAGGGCCAGATAAATAGCCTCAGGGGGCCGCATGTGGCCTGCAGGCCGTAGTTTGGGGACCCCTGTTCTAGATGAAGCTTGTATTATTATCTGTCAGGCAGCACTGCTCTAGGACACTAAATAATCAAGCCTTATCATTACTGTGGCTGTTATTCCCTCCTTGTGTAGGTTGAAACTCTTTCTGGAGAGAAGATGCCTGTTAGCTCTTACTTTTTTCCCCCTACAGCACTTAACACACGGGGCTAATGGCGCGTACCCGAGTACTCTTAGGGGCCGTATGAATAAAACTCGGAAGGTTTTAGATGTGGTCAGGCAGTCACTATGTACCAGGCTCCCCGTCAGTGAGTAAAAACATACACCAGCTCATTTCATCCTTAACCCAGGAGGTCAATTTCACTCCCTGTATTTTAACAGATAAGAAAACCGGCCCTCAGAAAGCTGAGTGACTAACCGAAGGCTACTAGATGGTCATGAGCAATGGCTGGGATCCAAACCTGGGCTGTTCCGACTTCACTTCCAGGCTCCTCTCCGTTGTCCATGAGACGGAGTATGCAGCCCACACTCCTTGTTTACACGAGGCCTCTAAATCATACATTCCAGAAAAACTTAGCCCCCGTGAGGCTCTCCTGCCCACCCCCCCACCACCACCACCACCAAAGGGTTTCCCAGCAAGTCAGAAATGACACACCACAAAAGGGAGTCCACACACAGCCTCATCCACGTCTGGCCCAGGATCAGTCAGCTCAGAATTAGTCACATTTAAAAAGGGGTGAGTGATAGGGAAGGTGAGTTTATTTTCCTGTCCGTGAACTTCCTGCCCAGGGTGCAGGCAGGAACCTGGAAATAAAAAACCGGTGACTAGCAAAGGGTCTGATATTTTTTTTCAGAGAGACTCATTAGCACGGCTGAGTATTCCCAAACTGCAGAAGGTCAGCTTCGGGTTCCATTAAAAAGTGCCTCCCTGCCACTCCCAGCCACACTGTCCTCTGTGCATGGTCAGGCACCAACCGCTGTGGCAGCCCCAAGCTGGACACACAGTAGGCTGAACACAGAGTGTGCTGTTGGATAGGTGGGTGAGTGGACGATATACCAACAAATGCACCCTCAAAGGAACAAAAGACAGAGCCTGCACCTTAAGGAACGTACCAGAGAGGGTACAAAGAGCGTGAGAACTGAAGGGACAGAGTGAGCTGCACACCACTATGTGCCAGACGAGTCCTGCCTGCGAAGGGGAGGAGGGAGCCAGAGGAGGAGTGAAGGGTCCTCCCTGTTGTCCAACCCATCCCTGATCTCCAGTCGATAAAGGCTGCCTACAGGTTGAGCTTGGCCAAGGGGAAGGTCAGAGTGGGCCAGTAAATCTGGGAAGCCTTCAAGGAGGAAGGTGCGCCTGCAGGAGGCACAGGATTCAAGCAGGCCCAGAGGACATTTTGATGGTTGGTTGTGTCAGGCCGGTCACTTAACCTCTCAACCTCTCGGTTTCCTTTTTTAAAAGGAGGAGGGACAGCAGGCAGAGAAAGAGGAGACAGAAAAATAAAACGCCTGGTAGACAGTTCATTTCGACCTCAGACAGGGTAAATATTTACTCATCCATTCATGGCCTGGCTCTGGTGAGTGCCCTCAGTTTGGGCCACCTGGGTTTATGCTGGTGTCTGGATTTGATTTGAGGCCCAAGGCGGCCAGTGTTTGGCCCATGGCACAGAGTCCAGCCCTACACCTTGTCTGTCTGGGAACTAAATGGATCCCATTAGATGGCAGTGGAAAAACTGACCACCAAGATGACCCTGATGCTCACACCAAGACTCTAGGGAGTCGCAGTACGAGCTGCCCTCTCCTGCGTGCCCACTCTGCAGGGGCATCCCAAACACATGTACCCGTGTGGGGAGTGGCTACCTTACCCCCAGCGGGGAGCTACGGAAAGGCATACTGGTGCCCCCCATTACACTAATGGGGAAACTGAGGCTCAGCAAGGCCAGGCAATTTATACACCATTACTGGGGGAAACTTGAACCAGACCTGCCATATCCTGTTCTCTACTCTCCCACGCTAACTACAGAGCTGAGGAAAATACTCTTCCATTCAACAAATATTACTGAGAGCCTACTGGGTATCAGAAACTGTCCCAAGCACTGGGGATCCAGCCGTGGACAGAACAGGGGTGGTCCCTATCCTCAGGGAGCGGACATTTCAACCGAGGAGACCAGCCTTAAACATACAACACAAAATGAAGAAAACTTCAGTGTTGATACAGGTTTAATACCTGAGGCGGGAGGCTGAAGCAGGGTTAGACCCTGGGCCACATTAGTGAAGCTCCATAGGAGCCACCCAAAAGCATGTTTAAAATGCATATTCCCAGACTGCACTCGGGGGTTCCATCAGAAGTCTAGGGAGAAGGCAGGAAATCCACTTCTAGTGCTAGACTAGGAGACTGGGGGCCAAAGGCCCTGCACCCTGACAGCCTGAGGTCCAGGCCCAGGCCTCTGGCTTTACCCCACCACCGATGAAGGGACAGTGGACAAGAATCTCAGCTCGCACCTCAAATCTCCTCATCCATGAAATGGACATGGTAGTACCTGGCCTGACCTACCTCCCGGGGAGGCACCGAGGCAGGAAGAAAGAGAACGAAGGTAAACTGTTAAAGGGCTGAACAGTTGGGAGTTATGGATATTCTGGAACCATACTGCTGCCAAAGCGGACCGAGCAAAAGAAGAAAACCAAGGAAACACCCTCGGGCTGCCCGTCCGATGAACAGCTGCTCAGTGACAAATACCCCCACACAAAGCCCACCCTGCCAAGTAAGATAACTCTTGCTCAAGCGTGGTTGCTCAACAGGGGCCCGTGTGTGGGTTTCCTTGCAGCCGTCCATCCTGTGGGAACCCAGCATGTGGGGTTCCTGGTGAGGCGAGCGGCTGCAATAAATCACCCCCCGCCAGCCGCTCCAGCCCACATGTTGCTCTTCTGGTCAGCACACTTCATCCCAGCAGTGACCTAACCCCGGCGTTCCTCAGGTCAGCAGCAGCCTCTCCTGTTATCCTCCTTACAGGCACCAGCTCACATTTCAGGCCGTTTGCTCCCCTGGGCATGACTCAGAGAGTCAGTTGTCTTTTTTTTTTTTTAAAAATGCTTTTCATTTTTCAAATCAAAAATAAATACCACGCACTCTGGGCGTAAGCCATCACAGATGTCTCTGTTGAGCTATTAAAGTGAAAAGGCCCAAGGAAATTGAAAGAGTGGTTAAATCCTATCGTCTTGTCCCTGCTGCCTTAATCTATGGTGAGCTGGAAGAGGGGACCCGAGGCCAGGTCACAGGGCTGATATCTGGCGTAAGCAGTGTCAGCGAGGTCGGGATTCATGCCTTCACGGAGACAGGAAGTGAGTAGCAAATGCCGGCAGGGTGATCCCACAACTAGACATCGTGGATCTAGGCAAGAGATTGGCAACAGGACCTCAAAGAGCTTCTCTGTACACAGAGTGGAGCAGGCCTTAATCCCTATAGAAGGAAGGTAGGTGGTCAGCAACAGAAGCTACGAGGCTGAGAGGGGCAGTGACAACCAGAGCAGCACCCTTGAGGCACTGTCCAGCAGGGAGGGGCCTGCCCAGCCCTGGGTTGCCCTGGGCCATGCGCTCAGGCAACTCCACACATTTGCTTCCCATAGCTCCCTCCACCCCTTATCCTGACCCACCCATGCCTCGGACCATTTGGCTTCCTGGGTGGAGTGCCCACAAGGAGAGAACGCCCTGGTTATAACCTCACAGTGGTTGTACTTTTTCTTTTTTTCTTTTCTTTCTTTCTTTTTTTTTTTTTAACTGAATGACAGAGGCAGACTCCCGCATGCGACCCCACTGGGATCCACCCAGCAAACCCACTACGGGGTGATGCTCTGCCCATCTGGGGCATTGCTCCTTCTCTCAGCAACAGTTCTTCTTAGTGCCTGAGGCTGAGGGCTGAGGCCATAGAGCCATCCTCAGCCATCCTTGGCCTGGGGCCAACTCCCTCCAATCGAGCCATGGGGGGGGGGGGGGGAAGCAAATGATCACTTCTCCAGTGTGCCCTGACTTGGAATCGAACCCAGAACATCCACATGCTGAGCCAATCAGGCAGGGCGTGTACTTTTCAACAAATAAACCATTGGCTTGATTTGGGCTTTAGCTTCTTGCTAATTAGTAGAAGCCAGCAGTTCTGTCTCCAGACCTGACAAAATGAGGTTTCTGAATGGGGAAGGCCTGGCCCAGCTCCCAGGTAAGTCCACCAAAATCAGGGCCATCTCCTGGCCAGCATTCTTCCCTTGGCTGCCTGGGTATCACATCTTTCCTTCCAACCCCTCCAGATGCACCCTTATAAGGGCACAGCACTGCAAGGACTGTCAAGGTGCTCCAAGGTCATACCTAGAGGTATAATGCGAAAAGCTGCAATTAAAAGCTGCAATTTCACCTTTAGTCGTGTTTAACGTCTATTCAAATGCAGTCATGGGGGAGGCTTTGATCAACTGTGATATTTTGGAAGAAGCATTCTGATTTACAAAACCTTTTTGCCAATTCCCTGTGAAACTATTCTAGAAAGTATTTGTCCACTCATCTTCAACACGTTCGTTTTCTCTAAAGACAAAAAAGTCTGTTCCCAAAGGCAGATGATCCCTCCAGCCCCTCTGGCCTCATTATGAAGTGAATTCTCACCACAGAAATCAGGAAGCTGTGAAAGGCTGCAAAGATGGACGGTTGGCCTGTCACTTAGATACCCCAGGGCAGCCACCAGCAACGTCTCTTTCAAGGGAACTTTCGCCTTAAAATAAAATGACAACAGTCTATTTTCCAGTGATTTTTTTCAGTCTTACTGTACAGGGCATCCAAAAAGAACACGTAGTATAACATTTTCCCTCTGTTTCGAGACTTCTGGGACACTCTGGGATGTATACCTTTTCAGATTAGCAGCTGGATCCATCAGTTTAAATTTAGAGTAGAAGTACAAGGATTGCAGAAACACACTGAGCATATTATTTGGAAATGTAACTAAACAACTGTTTCAAATTAAGTTTATCCTCTTTCCCAACTTTGGGGCATCCTGAATATCTGAGTGCCTTATGTGCTGGACACTAAATTAGAATACTGGAAGGAGGTGATGATACCATCATAATATTAATGGCTACCATTTAATGAGCATTTTCAGTAGATGCCAGGGCAAATCTCTTACACATGTTACAGTGAAATCTTTAAAACAAGTCCAGTGTGAAATCATTCCTATTTTACAAATGAATACACTGAGGCTCAGAAAGTTTAAATCCTTGCTAAGGTCCCATAACTTCCACGTGGTGGGGTCAGGATTTGAACCCTGGTTTATATGACCCTAAAGTCCCGTTCTTCTCCAGCCCTCTGTGCTGTGTCTCAGACCACAGGGAGTAATATCGCTGCAGCGTTTTTTCCCTCTATGAAAAAACTATCCTTGTCTAGGGAGTGCTGGCTTTCTTACAATTATCAGATAAATCCTGGCTTGAAAACAAAAGCTGAAGCACCAGCTCAGCTCCAAGCTGGCTGCATGACCTCTAGTGCCCACCTCTCCGGACTTCAGTATGTTTGGCTATGAAACCAGTATAGATATTTTTTCCCTGAGACCTTATTTGGCTCTAACAAAAGGCATCTCCCCCCAACCCCCCAAAAAAACAAAAGCCTAGGGATCACCATCCATAAATCCTCAAAGAGCAAGCAGGCCAAGGATTATTGTGAAGATAGTAGACCTAGCTTGCTCACTTTCAAACCCTGGTGGGGAAACCAACAGAAACCAGGCACTCACAGCAGGATGGGGTAGGGCAGGGGTCGAGAACCTTTTTGGCTGAGAGAGCCATGAATGCCACATATTTTAAAATGTAATTCCGTGAGAGCCATACAACGGCCCATGTACGTTATGCATTATCCAATAAAAATTTGGTGTTGTCCCAGAGGACAGCTGTGATTGGCTCCAGCCACTCACAACCATGAACATGAGCGATAGGAAATGAATGGATTGTAATACATGAAAATGTTTTATATTTTTAACGTTATTATTATTTTTATTAAAGATTTGTCTGCGAGCCAGATGCAGCCATCAAAAGAGCCACATCTGGCTCGCGAGCCATAGGTTCCCGACCCCTGGGGTAGGGGGGAGGACAGAAAGCGACCCTCACAGCACCGGTCCCTCACCCCCACCCATCAGGATATCTAAAGAATCTTCAAAGCCTGTAGATTAATTTCTCTTCTCTGAGAAGGAAAAAAAAAACAAAACAAAACAGTATAACCTTCAGTTTCCTTATTTGTAAGTGAAAATGCCTCATTTGCTTATACAGCAAAGGAATGTGAATTGGTATGTGAATCCACTGGGATAGTAAACATGAACGTGCTTTCTATAAACAAACAAAATAAAGGTATGCTCCGGAATAAGGGAGGTTTGGGTTAAAACTCCAGTTCTGCCATTTACTGGCTATAAGTGGTCAAGTCAACCTTAGCCTCTGTGGGACTCCGTTTCCTCATTTATAAAGTTCAGACCCTAGACCAGTGCTAGAATGTTCTGTCATAAGGAAAACATCCTCTATGCTGTTTAGCCACTAGCCGCATGCGGCTATGGAGCACAGGAAATGTGGCTAATGTGACTGAGGAACTGGGTTCCAAATTTTGTTTAATTTTAACTACCTGAAATTTAAATAGCCACATGTGGGTAGTGACTACAATATTATATAACACAGCTTTCTACCGTAGTAATAAGAACTAAATAAAATAACATTTGTGAATGGGTTAGCATAAGTTCTGGAGGAAAAACTACATGAAGATGAGGAAGTCTTATTAGTGAAGATATGTATATATTTCAGAATATTCTCACATGAACAAATAGAGGCACTAGAAGATAACAGACAGGCAAAGAGATAGACATATTTTAGAAAGACCTAAAGAAATCAGATATACTGGAATTATCCCCTCAAGTGTATAAACTGAATGGCTGAAAGTCTGCTGTTTTGTTTTCTTCACAAATATTCTTGTCAGCAGATAAAGAGAGGCCTTTTAGGCCAAGCTGGGTTTTTATAACCCAAAGTGCCCAGTACAAACTGCCCCCTAAGCAAGCTCTCGCCCCTTAACAACAAAACCTTCCGTGGGAGGGATGTCCCCCTGGGGACTCTGGGGAGCTGCCCACCAGCACCGGGCACAACAGAGACAGCAGGCACACCCTGCTGGGGACAGGCTCCCTGTGGGGTGAGGGCCGCCCACGCTGCCTGGGGCTCACGGGGTGGGCGGCTGGCAGTGGCTGGGTCGGGAGTACCCACCGGCGCCCGCTGGCTGCCCGCCTGCGTCAGAGCCCAACAGGAAACAAGGAGAAGACAGCACGGGCCGTGTGGAAATCCCCACCAGGCCCCATGCCAGCGTGTGACTCAGGGGGCTGGCCAGGGAGCTGCCCTCCCACCCTTAGCCAGGACTCAGGGGGCTGGCCGCAGGAAACAGGGCAGCCTCTCCACCACAGACGGAGACACAGAAGCCCGTGGATGTTACTGTTACAGATACAATCTGATAACAGGTGAAAACATTTGGGGGAAAACATTTGGGGAGAAAACACGCTTTCTCTACAGAGAGTTCCTAAGTTCAAGTCCTGAAGCTACAACTAAATCTAAGAAATCCCCTTAACTTTCTGCAGGATCAAGGGGCATGCCCAGGAAGAGGTTCCCATCTCCTCCAGGCAGCCTTCCCGTGATCCCAGTCCACATTACCTCCAGCCTCCTCTCAGCCCACCTATCTGCCCTTCCAATACCACTCTGTGGCAGGGACTAGTTAGCCCAGTGATGTGAATCATCCTAAACATAGACATTTTGCCACTTTCCCCCTCATCCCTGATACATGAGGTCACCGGGACAGAGGCCAAGCCTTACACCTTTAATATGAATTTGACACAGACAGAGATCTCCAAAATCGTTCATGTATTGATCCAGAGAGATAGCGTAAAACACTTACAAGACTTGTTATCCCTGATAGCTGCCCAACTCCAAGTCATAGCTAGGTTGCCAGAGGCTCCTGCCACCTCACTCCTCGTGGTCACATCTAGGAGCTCAGGTGTGCCCCTGCCAGCTTTTTCCTTCCCCCCAATAGCACCCAGTGTACTCCAGGGGCTCCTGGCTAGTACTAAGCAAAAAGAAGCAACGAAGTTAAAACAAAAACAAAAACATGGCTAGTTAGATACAAGAGACTTAGTAAGTCCAAAGTCTTTACCCTTTAAAATTACTAGAAAAATATGACCTGTGTTATTTCACTTTAACAATACAAACCTGCCTTGACTTTTCACCTTCAAAAGCTCTTAGGCAATTTTATCTTTGGACTAGAAACTTGTTACAAAATAATCCATTTGCCCTGTTCCCCTGAGTGTGTACTGGTCTGAATTTCATGGATGTCTTTGGCAAGTCCGAGATACAACTTGGCCAGCGTTCCAAGTATCTACTTAATAAACGATTCCATTCAGTTGGCCCATGAGACACTCAAGGCCTCACCCCCACCCTTCACCCCTGCAAGGGCCAAGGCTCAGCTCTTACCCGGGTCCCTCTCTAGTCCCCACTCCGAGGCTGTCACCCCCCCACACACACACACACACACACACACAGATGAGCCTCTAGCAGGAATAGCCATGCCCTCTGTTTGCACTTCCTCTCTTCCCCCTACACAATTTACTGCACGGGCTTCAGCCCCCAGCACTTTCCCGTGCCCGCCCTTACTCAGGTCACCAATTACAAAATCGGAAACATGGGCTTTTCAACCCTTCTCACGCTGGATTCTCTGTGACATCTAGACCTGCTTGGGCACTTCCTCTCATTGTAGGGTCGCATCCCTCTCCGTTTCAGTGTCACTGTGCACTGTTTTGCTTGTCCTCTCTCTCCATTCCCTAAATATAGCTGTGCCTCGGGTGCTGGCCTACACCTGCGCGTCCCACCCTCTCCAGCTCCCCCGCCTGGCCTTATCCACATGACAATTCACAAATGCTCTACGTATCTCAGCTCAGACCTCTCCCCCAAACTCCACGCTCAGCTACCCAACCACCTGGTTTATGCCAGGCATAACAGGAGCTCCCTAAATGTGTGCTGGTGTGCACCAGCATTTAGCAAAGACCTGCGCTGCGCAGGGCCCTGTGCTAGGCATAACACACAAGATGTGGTTCCCTGGGCTCAGGGGGGACACGTGAGGAAACGCTATGGAATCTCAGATAGGACACACTTCATCTGGCTGGGGATCCCAAGGAAGGGACCACTGAGAAGTTAACATTCGGGTTGTACCTTGAAAAACAGCTCAAGAAACCAGCATTTTTACCCCATAATGTACTCAGGACTCAGCACTGCACATCATGTTGGGAGAGCACATGGCCGGCTGTTCTAAACTGGTGTTTTGCATCCCACACGGGATGAAATCCTGCTAGAGAAAGGCATTTTCTAAGCAGAGCTCTGTCGGGGGCTTTTTGTGAAAAATTGGTATTTCCCCCCCAAATTCTAGTCTGTTATAAAAGTGACAGGCCTTTGGACCAGCATCTCCTGGCCTCTGTCCCACCATGACAGGGTATTATTACCTTTTTGGCAAATATCAAAGACCGCTAGAAATCAAGCAAAGCAAGAACTGCCATTTATTTGCAGAAAATACATTAGATTTGCTTTACTCTGGTGAGGAATGCTTTACAGTGGAAAGCTCGGCCCATGTTTTCATTATGCTGCCTTCTTCTGGTCCCCTCTCAGCTAGACAGCCAGCCCCTTACGGGGTCCCCCACTGCAGTTCCCACACGGGATGACACATGATATGTTCCTCCCCCACCGTGAGTTAGAAGGTACCCAACACCATGCCGGGCACGTGGTCAGAACCCCACACGTGTGCCGAAAGAATGACTGTTAGAGTCTCTATAAGGAGTTCTGACTATAAGCTGTTTATGTGCTGTGCTTGGTATTTGCTTTCCATACTGCCACTAAAAACATCACCACCTGATCCCATTTCCAGGCATCTTCTAGCCAACAGGAGCTCTTTGAAGAAAGTTTGAAAATCTGTGCTCAGCAAACCACATCTCTCACATGAGCTTGGAGAGGCTACCAGCAGGCAGGCAGGCAGGCAGGCAGGGAACCTTTGCACCTACCAGCTTCATGCCCTTGCCACCAGCTCAAACTCTGCTTGGGGACCTGGTGACTCCCTAATGATCAAGAAAGGACAGGCACTCTGTGCAGAGAAGGCAGCACGGGGCTGGGGCTCTGGGGACCGGAACCTGAGGATTGGCCCCACCACCACTACTACTTTGGGACATACGGCTTCCTCCCCTGTAAGGCGAAGGACAGGGGCTGAGGAGGTCTGAGGTCCCTGCTGGTTCTCTCAGCAATTCTTATACCCTCCTGGTCTGTCTGAACAAAACTGTGCCACCCCGCTCCTCATGCACAGAACCTGGGGTCATCATCTGAGTGAGGCCAGTGTAGTGGGAAAGCAAAGGACCCACTTAGTTGTGTCCTAATCGGCATTTTCAGCCTATAAGCAAGGCCCCCATGAATATGCACTCAGAATGGATGATGCTGCCCAGATAGTGTGCTAAGCAGGCAGCCAGGGTCCCATACTCAAGGAGAAACCCTCCAGAAGGGGAGGCAAAGACATGTCACGGTGTTTGGGGGCTGGGGGGCCTGAGAGAACTGGGTGGGGCCGCCCAGAACAGACGGCTTCCTGGAGCAAGCGAGCACGGGGATTTCCACGCAATTTACAACTTTTTTTCAAGATAAACATTACATTTATCTGCTTTCTCACCTCCTGATGTTTGTTGTCCAAATCGGACATGCCATCGTCTCCAGTCACCAGGCTTTTCTATGGCCATGAAGCAGAGAGCTGGCGGGGCTGTTTCCCCATGACTGAGAAGCCATCAGCCCCGGGCACTGAACACGTGTTCACTGCCTCTGTGCCTGATGGATACTCCCGTCACCCAGGGTCTTCCTCATTCCTCCTGCTGCTCAGGCCTCCTGCCTCTGCTCACAGCCTCCACCTAGAGCCTCCTCCTCTCTGGCCATCCACCTGCCATGTGCTCTGAGGTCACCTCCTCTTCTCTGATGTCCCACAGCACCTACTTTCACAGCTAATTGTAGGACCACTAGGTATAATCCCCTTAATAACGTGGCAGCTTCCCTTTACCATATGCTCCTCCAGCCAGGCACCTGCCGGGCACATCACAGCCATGACGGCAGTGATGCCCACACAGCCCCAGAAGATGGGAACTATTGTTACCCCCACTGTACAAGGATGGATCTGAGATTCAAAGGTCTGGTCCCTTGCCTGAGGCCACATGGTCATCTGCAGGGAAGATTTCTAAGTGGCCTTGAATGGCTAGGGATGAATCTGCACTCCATAGGTCTAGTGGTCTTTTCCAACCACTCCAGGCCAGGCACTGTGGATAGGGAGAGGCACACAGCAGGGCGTGTCTTCCAGGCCCTCACATCAACTGTCCTGCCCTGGTGTATTGGGAGCTTCCATCTGCACCTAGTGGCACTTGCTCTAAGAAGGCCTGCTGGATTAACCTGAATAGGACAAGCGGGACAGCAATGTCCACAGCCGTCCAGGTGGACTTCTCTCTGCTGTTAAATGTTCCTCCCACCTCAGGGCTTCTGCACTTGTTTTTCCTTCTGCACAGACTCCTCATCACCCACCTCTTCTCCTAGTGACTCCTACTCACCCTCTGAACTTTATCTCTAATGTCACTTCCTTCAGGAAGCCTTCCCTGACCACCACTCCTTCCCCAAATGGAATCAGATCTCTCTGCCTACAGCCCCCAGGCTCTCTCCCACCCCAGCCTTTCCATTCATGGTCTCCACGGTCTGCAAGGTGATATTTGTGACTGTTAGATTCCCCAAAGTGTAGTATCTTATTTCAAGGTAGGCGCTGTCATTGTTCATCATTGAATTCAGAGCCTGGCATAGTAGGAGCTGCTGGATGAATGGAGAACTGTTTTCATGCTATTAACTCTCATTTCAGCCGCCACCATCACTCCAGGATGGAGGCCAAACAGAAATTGTCACCTCCTTTCCTGATAAGAAAATCAGAGGACTTACATCTCTCACCAGAAGTCAGAGATATAGGTATGACTATGCCAAAAGAGCCTGACCAGGTGGTAACACAGTAGATAGAGCATCAACCTGGGATGCTGAGGACCCAGGTTCAAAACCCCAAAGTTGTCAGTTTGAACATGGGATCATAGACATGACCCCATGGTCAGTGGCTTGAACCCAAAGGTCGCTGGCTTGAGCCCAAGGTTGCTGGCTTGAGCTAGAGGTCACGGGCTCGGCTGGAGCTTTCCCTATCCCTCCACCCCTGGTCAAGGCACATATGAGAAATAAATCAATGAACAACTAAGGTGCCACAACTGTGAGTTGTGCTTCTCATCTCTCTCCCTTCCTGTCTGTCTGTCCCTCTCTCATGCATGCACTAAAAAAGACTATGGCAAAAATGCCATAGGCCCAGTTGGCTCAGCGGATACTGCATCAGCCTGGTGTGCAGATGTCCCAGGTTGGATCTCTGGTCAGGGCACATATGAGAAGTGACCATCTGCTTTACTTCCCCTCCCTCTCCCCCTTCTCTCCCTCTTCCCCTCTCGCAGCCAGTGGCTCTGATTGGTTCAAGCATTGGCCCCAGGTGCTGAGGATAGCTCAGATGGTCCGAGCGTCAACACCAGAGGTTGCCAGGTGGATCCTAGTCAGGGTGCATGTGGGAATCTGTCTCACTATCCCCCCTCCTCTCACTTAAAAAAAAGAAAAAGTGCTCCAAAGAGGTTTATGGCTTTTTCTTGTTGGGTTCTTTGGCAACTAGCACAGCTCTGAGCACAGTTGATTTAGACACCCAAGTAGATGGAAACATCAAGAATGCCCTCTGAGGTAGAGCCAAAACAACTTGTTTTGTGGTGGTTGTTGAGCATCACACTTCCATTAGATTCTGGAGGGAGGCCACGTTCTGTCTGTTCTGCTCTGTTCTGAGAAAACAGCTAGATGCTGGAGAGATACAAAGAAATCCGTAGGTGTGGGTGAGACTTCACTTCCGTGGGAGAAGACTTTCCTATTGTCTCATCACATAGGTGATGAAGTGCCAAGGTGCTCCCAGGGGCCCTCCTGGCAGCCAGACTGCCGGCAGTTCCAAGTTTGTTGGTGCAACCTGACACACATTTGCTCAAGGGCTGGGGCAGAGCACTGGACCAGGAGTCAGAGACCTGGCTTCTAAGCCAACCTCTGACCCTGGCCACTGGGTGACCCTGGGCAAGCCAGGGTCCCTATGGGCAGAAGGGGGTTAATAGCACCCATTTACCTTCTTCACAGGGCTGAGGCCAGGCACAAATGAGCTGGCCGGTATGAAACGTTCTTTGTAAGCTACAGGCAATAATCAACGTCTGTATTATTATAGTCTACAGGACTGCTCCTGGCACAGGGCTGATGGTATAGAAGGTGATATTTGAGGGGTTGCTTATTGATAGTCTTCCCCATGGAGGCAAATGTAACTTTAAAGGAAACCGCACTTAACTTGTCCAAAGGTACCCAAGGTAGAAAGAACGATGGCCTCTCACACCCCTTAAATTAGATAAAGAATGGGGGCCAAAATAGGTAGAAAAGAAGGTGAGGATGAAGTCAAAGTCAAGACTCCCTGGGCTGGAGTCACATCTGCGCACATCACTGGACATCTGACTTAGAGCTTATATATCCCGAGACTCCATTTCCCCATTTGTAAACTGAAATAATGATAACCTCCCCAGAAGTTGGTGTTCAAATGTTTTTTCTTTTTTAAAGGATGCTACCGAAAAATAGAAAAGCCCTTCACTGAGGAGGGGACAGAGAAGGCCACCCAACGTGTCAGATGCAGTCAGTTCAAGACAGCTTGTTCCTTCCGCTGGTGAGGGAGCCTGGCTGGGTGGGCCTCTTTGCAAGTGGCCATCCCTGTGCCAAGCACAACCATAGGTGGCAGTGGCCCCAGTTCCCTGAGAGCTGTCCGCTTTGCGCCAGGACCGCCCTCGCCATGCTGTATGTATTCTTCCATGAGGCAGGGAAGCTGGGAATCATGTCAGAGAGAGTGGGCGGGAAGGACCCTCAGCACCTAGGAGGTGGGAGGCAGGTGGGCTTCCAGGCCAACAGTGAAGCAACGTCTCTCCCCGCCTCTCTAAGTCACTGCCACCGCAGAGCGAAGGCACACAACACTCTCAACCCGACATTGACCACTGCTCGGTCGGCTCAAGGGACTAAAGGCAAGAAATAAAATACAGCCAGAAGGGCAACCAGTGCCAAGTCTCTACCTTTAAATTAGTCACAACTAATCCTCCCCTGACCATAGAAATGTCACCAAAGGATGTGATAAACATTCTGAATTTTAGAAAGAATTTAATTGAGGTTTTTAAAGCACCTCCATGTCCTGTCCTAGGCACTATGGTGGGAGGAGGGGTGGTGAGGGAAATAAGACACAGTTCCTGCCTTCAAAGAGCTATAGCAGTGTAGAGAAGTGATTTCTAACCAGTGTGCCGCAAGAGTTCTTTTAAAACATGTAGTACCTGACAATTTTGTCGGGGTCACTTAGATTGTCAAATAAAAAAATGACAACAGCCAACACAACAATAGCCATCTGGTGTGAATGAATCAAAATTATACCCAGGTCAGACCTGCAAAAAATATATATATATATTTTTTGGTGTGCCACAGACCTTTAGGAACTAGTTAACGTGTGCCACGAGATGAAAAAGGTTGAAAACCGCTGGTTTAAACCGCTGGTTTAAACAACACAAGTATGACAATTATGTGCTGAAGAAACTTTGGTTCCCAGGACCCACCGGAGACATCTCAGGCTGCCAACCCCGGGAACACTGGGCTTCTCCTTAGGACACGTTTTTTTTGGTTTTGTTTTGTTTTCTAATTTAATGGACACATGTTAACTCTTGTCAGAGGTCACATTTTCATTCTAGTTTTAGCCGCTCAGTGACAAATTTGCAGACCACATCTAATAATTTCATAAAACTTTATAACATGCAACGCTGTGTACTAACATAGCCTTTGATTTCATCTCATTTTTCCCACCTCTTCTTCTCTCCTCCTAGTTTCCTTGTCTGTTTCTACTCTTCTTCATTCATTGCATTTGAGAGTTACCTCAAATTCTTTTTTGAAACAAGGTAAATTATTTAAAAAGTACACTCAAAACATTGATTAATACTACACAACTAGCCTGACCTGTGGTGGCGCAGTGGATAAAGCATCGACCTGGAAATGCTGAGGTTGCCGGTTCGAAACTCTGGGCTTGCCTGGTCAAGGCACATATGGGAGTTGATGCTTCCAGCTCCTCCCCCCTTCTCTCTCTCTGCCTCTCCCCTCTCTCTCTCTCTCTCTGTCTCTCCCTCTCCTCTCTAAAATGAATATAAAAAAAAATACTACACAACTACAATAATCAAGGCTGACATGAGGATGGATGTTTATTTAGCTCACCGGAATAAAATAGAAAGTCCAGAAATAAAATCTTTTGTTGGTGGTCATTGATTTTTCAACAAAGGTACCAAAACCATTCAGTGGGGCTTTTCAAATCGTGCTTGGGCAGCTGGATATGCACATGCAAAAGTATGATGTGAGACCTCAACCTCATATTGTTAGACAATGGTTTCTTAGACATGACAGCAAAAGCAAGAGCAGCACAAGTAAAAAGCAAATTTAAGGCCCTGGCCGGTTGGCTCAGTGATAGAGCATCGGCCTGGCATGCAGGAGTCCCAGGTTCGTTCCCGGCCAGGGCACACAGAAGAAGCGCCCATCTGCTTCTCCACCCCTTTCCCTCTCCTCCCTCTCTGTCTCTCTCTCTTCCCCTCCCATAGCCAACGCTCCATTGGAGCAAAGTTGGCCCAGGCGCTGAGAATGGCTCCATGGCCTCTGCCTCAGGCACTAGAATGGCTCTGGTTGTAACAGAGCAATGCCCCAGATGGGCAGAGCATCGCCCCCTGGTGGGCATGCGGGTAGATCCCAGTTGGGTGCATGCGGGAGTCTGTCTGACTGCCTCCCCGTTTCCAACTTCAGAAAAATACAAAAACAAAAACAAAAAAAGCAGATTTACCTTCATCAAAATGAAAAACTCCTGTGCTTCAAAGGATCATGAAGGCAAGAAGACAAACACAGAATGGGAGAAAATATTTGCTAACCATTGAGCCGATAAGGGAACTTAAATCCAGAACATATAAGGGACTCTTATAACTTAACAGTAGAAAGACAACCCAATTAAAAATGGGCAAAGGATCTGAACAGACAGTTCTTTAAAGGAGATATAAGCACATGAAAAGATGTTCATTATCATTAGCCATCATTAGGGAAATACAAATCAAAAGCATGAGATACTAGTTCACACCCAGGAGGATAGCTAAAAGAAAAGGGACAGACAATAACAAGGGTTGGAGGAACTAGAACCCTCATCCATTGCTGGCGGGATTGCAATATGGTGTAGCCACTTTGGAAGAGGATTTGGCAGTTTTCTCCAAAGGTTAAACATTAGTTACTGAATGACCCACTAATTCTACACCTAAATATCTACCCAAGAGGAAGGAAAACATGTGATCGTATGAAAACTAGCACACAAATTGTTCATAGAGACATTATTCATAACAGTCAAAAGTGGAAACAACCCAATTGTCCATAAATTGATGAATGGATAAACAAAAAATGATATATCCACAAGATGGATTATTATCCAGCCATGAAAATGAAGTACTGATATGTGCTACACCGTGAACCTTGAAAGTATTATGTTAAGTGAAAGAAGCCAGTCACAAAGACCACATATTATATAACTCCATTTATAGGAAATGTCCAAACGAGGCCAAATCCATAGAGGTAGTAAATAGATTAGGTTTCCAGGGCTGGAGGAAGAGAGTGACTGCCAATGGATATGAGGTTTCTTTCTGGGGTGATGAATATGCTCTAAAATTAGTAGCGAGGGTTGTAAAAGTCTCTAAAAACCAACCAATAGTGCACCTTAAAAGAGTGAATTTTACGGTATATGAATTATATGTTAAAAGAACTTTTTTTTATAAGAGTTGATTAATGCAAGTCTGGAGTTGTATTAACAGTAATGTACTGGTGTTGCTTTCTTTATTCTGATAAATGGTCCATGGCAATGTGAGATTAACACCAGGGAAATCTGGGTAAAGGGGGCACAGGAACTCTGTGTTATCTTTGTTAATTTTTCTGTAAATCTACAATTATTCAAATATGAAAGGTTTTATTTCAAGAAAAGGTGGATCAGAGAGCTGACTATTATGCCTCCCCTGTGGACCACAGCTGCGTACAGGCAGGGGCTAGCCCACTCCGTCTATGCTCAATGGACATAGGCAGATGGGCTGAATTAATAACAAAAATGGTCCTGTCACCCCTAGTTATCTCCTTCCAGCCTCACAACAGTGTGAGGTGAACACTGTCCCCAGAGAGAATAGCCCAGCCCAATATACAGTTAGGATTCTTTCCCCCACCCCCATTTCTGTTTATATAGACACACTTCCCTTTTGCCAAACCCCTCGTCCTCTTAATTCAAATCTTTTGATGTGTCCTGCTGTGGGCTGGGGTCATGGGAAACCCAGCTGGGTATTTCCTGTCCTCCCCCCCCCTAGACCCCCCAGCGGAGGTAGTGACTCTGGTGATGCCCGTGAATCCTTGTATATACATTGATTTCAGTCCTGTAGATCTCTGCATGTTTATGTGTCTTATCACCCCAAATTAGCATAAAAGTGCAAGGGCAGAGACAGTATGTTATTCATTCCTACACTCCCAAGATCTTAGAGATCTATACTCAAGCAATGAATGAGTCCACTCATTTATTCGCTAACTGATGACTCGGAAGAGTTCAGAAAGCTCAAGGTAACACCACCACTTAAAGAAATCTGATTTCAGGCAGGGAACCTCTAAAAAACAAAATTTTTCTTGGTCCTCCCTTTCCTGTATGGACATCACTAATGGGTTGCGGTTTTGTCTTTTTGAGAAGCCCCGGGTTGCTTTTCCATTCCGATTAGCCTGGGAGCGATGGCTTCTTGTTAACCAGAGACGTGGGTGATGGGAACTGGGCCGTGAGGGGGGGCAGGCTTTGCATGCTCCACCAGGCTGATGGCAGCCTGCTTCCTGTGAGGCCGTGGCCTGCTGACATCACTGAGAGGCAGGCAGTGTTTGCAGGCAGCAGGCGGGGTCATGTGAAGTTCAGTGCTGGGGCTTTCTCAGTCCATTGGGTTTTACTCATCCCCTGTCCATTAACAGTGTTTCTCCTCCTCTCCTTCTCTTCCTTTGTGTGCGTGTGTTTTTTAATTATCCGATGGATCTTGGCTTGCTTTCCTAACCCCACATTAACATTTCTCTCTGCTACTGAGAAACGAAGCATTCCATCCACTGGAAAGCAGTCAGAGAGGCCAGGGAGAATTTCAGCTCCGTGCACGAACCCTTCGGGACACAGTTCATATCCAGTCACCCAAAAGGAGGATGTAAAAATTACATGCAGCATGCCAGCAGAAGGCTCTCAGAAGCCACGTGGTCCACTCCCACCTCCGGCCCACTTTACAGATGAGGGTCACATGTACCAGAGAGTTACAGTGACTTGCACAAAGTCGCCCAGGTTCAATCGGAGCAAAATGACTCACTTGTTCAAAACTTGCTACCACAAAGCTTTTCTCAGTCCTGATAACCATTCCACACAAAAAACATGCCCACACACAAAGAATTTACGATGGAAAGGGTGTCTTACAAATTAAAAAGCCATGGGAATTTTCTAATTACCAAGCAATCAAAGCACCAAAATGCATATCCATCCCATGCATTCACTCAACAAGTATTTATTAAGTGACCACTCCCTATCAGGCACTGTGCTAGGCTCAGAGAACAAGAAGATGAGTAAAAACAGGTTCCTCTGCCTACATCTGTGAGAGAAAGAACAACCCATGGAAAATAAACCTATTTCAAACAAGCCTTCATTAATGTAACATTCATAATAAGTAATACCTCCTTTGTTCTTCATAATATTTATTTTTTTGACAGAGACAGAGGGAGAATCAGAGAGAGGGACAGATAGGGACAGACAGGAAGGGAGAAAAATGAGAAGCATCAATTCTTCATTGTGGCACCTTGGTTGTTCAATGATTGCTTTCTCATATGTGCCTTGACTGGGAGGGGGTTGGGGGCTACAGCAGAGCCAGTGACCCCTTGCTTAAGCCAGCAACTTTGGGCTTCAAGCCAGTGACCTTGGGTTTCAAGCCAGTGACCTCTGGGCTTAAGCCAGAGATCCCATGCTCAAGCTGATGAGCCCACACTCAAGCCAGAGACCTCAGGATTTTTCGAACCTGGTTCTTCTGCATCCCAGTCCAATGCTCTATCCACTGTGCCACCGTCTGGTCAGGTTGATCTTCATAATTTTATCTTAACCTCCAAATCAGTAAAATTTCCACATTTCCACTATTTTTCCTTTTTACCAAGTGAAAATGAGGCACAACTGCCTATTTCAATATATTAAGTCATAACCCCGAAATCAAAAGTTCACATGAGAACCAGTGCAGTCCAGAGAACAAAGCTCACACAAAGCAAGACCACCCTGTGGGTCAGGTAAGTGACACGCACCGAGAGACGTGGGTGCCAGCACTCTGCCAGCCTCTGACCCCTTCCTTCAACGGGCTCACTGTCTGCAACTGAAAAGACAGAAACAGGTGATTTCAGATCATCATGGTGTGTGCTCAGCAGCTGTGGGGCACAGGAAAGGACACCCAGCAGTGGCTGGGAGGAGGGGCGTCCAAAGGCTGCTTCCTGGAGACCCAGATGAAATTACATTTTAGAGGAAGATGGTTGAATAGGCTTGAGACATTCTGGGCTGGATAGGAGGCCAAAGCAAAGAGTCAAGAAATGGCCTGAAGCAGCATGAGGAAAGCACCAGAAATCAAGTGTCCTTAGAACAAAGATCTTGACCTCGCTGGGCAAAGAGTGATCACTGTGAATTCCCCTTCCACAGACCCCTCTCTAGGATGGTAGCTGTACTAGAAATTATTCACTTCACAGGTGACAGTAGTGTCTGTGCAAATCCCTGCCTATTGGCAGCAGCAAATATGCAACCTCAGGATGGCGAGCTCCTTACCAGAGCTAATGAGGGGGAGGGAGAGAGGGAGGGGGGCGGGGTGGGGGAGAAGGAGAGGGAGGGGGAAGAGATGGGAGACATTCAACAGGTACAAGCCAGGTTATCCTCGAGGTGCAGATAAGATTCTAAACAGGAGCTGACAGAGCAAGATTTGTCCTTTAGTAAGATTACCCTGGGCACCTGAGCTGGGAGGGGAGGGCCAGGGCAAGAGCCCAGAAGGCTCCTTCATCCAGGTGCGGAGAGTGACTTTCCACACCAAATGTCACAGTAACAGTCACACTCCAGAGCACCCTCCCTTCCAAAACCTAAACTAAGCTCAGATCACCCACTCATTTTAAACAGCAGTGGCCACGCTCTAGGCACCCAACACTAAAACAAGTCAAAAAAGAGGGTTTTCTTAGAACCAGTGGCTCCTCCTCTCTTCCTGCTTTCCCAGGCCACCTTTACCCGGTGGGGAGAAAAGATGACTGTCAGTGGGAGTGGAGGGAAGGCGGCCTTCTCATGCAACAACCCCAGCCAGACAGGCAGTGATTGGGCTGCACAAGCCAGCATGAACTTGGCAGGGCTCAGAGGGGCAGGACCGGCTGGGAAGCCTCTCTCCTCTCAGGGCATATTTCTAGCCCTTCGCTGCTCACGGGCCTCAACCTGCAGATGACCACAGAATGCATCAGAGGAGAGGGAGAATGTGGTGATAAGATGCTCCCCTCCTCTGGCTCCTTGGAAAGCGAAGTGTTGATAAATTTCATCCTCGGCCAAAGGACACGTGCTTACGTGATTTGACTGGTGTGGTAGGCGGGGAAAGACTCAGATTTAGGGGCTCCAAAACACTACACACATCTCCCCAAATAAAGCAACCTCCCTCCCAGTCTTCTGGCACCATCACTGTCACGGTGCCTGAAATTCCCAGCCTTGGTCATTCCTCTGGCATCCAAGGTCCAAAGACTGACTAACTTTACCAAAAGCTTTAGTTAAAGCGTGAGTCATTAAAATCTACTTCTAAATTCACGTAGTAAACATTTATTGAGGGCCTGCTGGTGCCAGGTACTGTGCTGAGTTTCGGGAGGGGGGGGAGGGGGGAAGGAGGGAGGCAGGGAGGGAGATGACTAAGGCTTGGGGGCCTGAAGCTACAGAAGCAGGGACAGCTGAACTGCGCAGACAGGGCCTTGTATAGCTGGCTAAGGAGACCAGACTCCACTTGGACTCCCTGGGAAGTTACTGAGGAGTTTTAAACCCCAGGGGGAATGATATGTTTCAATACCATCATTTTGCATCCCCTGGGGTAATAAACACTCTGTCATTAGCACTATTAACACCTAAGTGTGAATTAGGTAATCAGATGACATGTCACCTTGCAAAAGACTGAGATGTGGGATTGATAAATTTTGACGCCAGAGGAGTGAAGCCAGGTGCTCAGCCTCAGTGGCCACTCTGGGGACTGGAGAGTAACGGGTAGAGCCCGAGGGGACTAGGGAGCCAGGGCAATGGCAGCAAGCAAACCTTCCCCCACACGATTCATGCCTGCACTCACTCACTGAGCTTCTCAGTCCTGAGCCCGGGCATAATGGAGGACAAGAGATGGGGAGGGGAAGACAGACAGTAAACATATAACCACACAGCTTTATAACTACAAGCAGGGGTCAGGTCTCCGAAGGAAAAGAATGGGGTGCCACGCGAGAGTGTATCAGGGGATATAATTAAAATGGAGGGGGACCAGGGAGGGTTCTCTTAGCAGATGACAGTGAAGCTGAGCTGTAACTCAAACCAGTCAGCTAAAAAATGGTGGCAAGGGCATTCTGGGCAGAAGGCACAGCATATGCAAAGGCCCTGAGGAATAAATACAGGAAAGCCAAGGTGGGGATGGGAGCCCAGTTGGGAGTAGAGGCTGGACAGGCAGGCTAGGGCCAGACCCCACAGCCTCTGAGGGATTTGGACCCTTACCCCCAAGGCAACAGGAAGCCCGTGAATGACTTTCAACAGATGTGCCACATGATAGAATGCACCTTTTTAGAGACCAGCCTGGGCTGTCGGTGGAGAATGAGCCTAGTTGGAGAGGTAGACGCTGGCAGGGAGACAGCTGGGAGGAAGGCCAGGCCAGAGACCCTGGTTTGGGGTGAGGCAGCACAGCGAGGCTGGGGGAACAGAGGGACACGGGTATTCTGGAGGCAGGACTGATAGGCTTGGTGGTGGACTGGACAATGAAAAGGGGGAAGGAGGTGACAAGGATGACTTCCTGAAGTCTGGTTCAGGCAACAGAGGAGGGTGGTCCTTTCACGGACAAAGGGAAGATTGCTGGAGGCTGAGCAGATGGAGAAATGGGGGGTGTTGGGGGGGGATAGAGCAAGGCTTAAGATCTGGGACAGGCTCGAGGCCCAGGGAGGTGATCTACCAGAGACGTCAACGGGGACATTCACCATCCCTGTGCAGCTTTCGGCAGAGATGGGCCCCCGGTGGTTGAAAACCCTGTGGGCTCTCCACTCAGGGCATCAGGGTGAGAGCATTTCTTGGCACCTGTGCCCAGGGAGGCACATTCCTGCCTTTCCCTCCTGTGCCCTATCAGGGAGGAAGGCTTTCCCTTTTCTGGAAGTGTCAAAAATGCAGCACAGGAAACTCCTTCAGCTGCCAGGGTGACTAATATTTATCACTGGTATATACAGTAGCATTCTTCAAAGCCTGAAATTCTGCCCACAGTTACAGCCACAAGCCTCTCGGCGGCCCTGCCCGGGCTCAGCCAGGCCCCGGCATTCCACAGGGCTGAATAATACCACTCGCTTTCCATAGGGGCCCTGCTTACCCTGCCCCCAGCAGCTTCCCAGTGCCCTAGACTCACTGCCTGCAGGTCAGGGGCCAGAGTTTCCACTGGAGCGTTGCAGGTGTACCACGACCTCACCCGACCTGCCCCTCTAGCCTGGGTTCCCAGGGCAGGACAGGAGCCAGGCCTCCCAACCTAGAGACAGCGGAGGATGGACACAGCAGGAATGTCAGTGAGCACCTCGGCCAACCTCTTTATTTTCTGGAGGAGCAATCTGAGGATCGGAGAAATCAAGCAGCTTGCCCGAGGTCAAACAGCAGAGCTGAGATAAAACTCTAGACCAGTCTTTGCGGTCCTGGCCATAGGATCAAAGGCAACCAGGCTGGGCTGCCAGCAGCCGCACACGCACACACAGACCCCTGAGAGAAAACAGGAAGCAGATCAGAAAGGTGGCCCCTGGGACACCTGCAGGATCAAGCTCTCAAAGAGGTTGCCATGTGGGAGGCCACACAGTCTGCCCTTCCCGGACAACTCTCAAATGGGACGCAGGTAGCAATACTAACAGCAGAGGCAGAACTGGACCTCAGGAGGCTAACAAATGGTTCCTGGGGATGGGGGTTCTTCTCAGAGGAGGCTTTTTAGCAAGATCCTAGCCCTTAACAGAAATGGTTTCATAGAGTCAACGAAGTTTATGAATTTATCTATGCCCGAAGGTTTCCATGAAGGGATGCCCGCAGAGGAAGTACTTTCTTGTGTGACAATGACCATCAAGGAAAGGAGATAACAAGGCAGCATAGAAGACAGAAATTGGTGTTATAAACTTTGCCATTTGTGCCAAGCCCTTTGCCAAGGTTATCTGCTGACAGCACCAGCCAGGATAGAGGAGAAGAGCAGGCAATCCACTGGACAGAAGGCACTGCCCACAATTCGTATGAATTTTTACCACTTAGTGTGTGACTAACACAACAAAGTCACTGCTGGAAACCGAGAGAAACAGGGTCTTCACTCTGCTTCAGTCACTCAGGTTCCCGAATTCAGGAATATTAAAGGTTGGCCTCAAAATTCGGAAGGCAGGGGGACAGAGGACAGCTGCAAGGGCAATCCCCATCCTCTTCTCCAGACAGACACATGGGTTAGGGTTTCTTACCCCATCAAATCCGTTACTGCCCGTGACTATGTGTACAGTCGTATTCTGTGATGAGAACTGGGAAGGCTTTCATTCATTCTCTGAGCATGCTGAAATACCAAGCATTGTACTACACACAGGGGTTTCAAAAGTAGAAAAAATACCCAGGCCCTGCCCTGCCTGCCTGCCTGCCTGCCCTGGAAAAGCTTTCAGCCATCAAATGTTGGGGGAGGAGGGTAGAAATCCTGAAATCTGATCTTATCTATCTTCCTGCCTTTGAGCACTGCCAACCCACACCGGCAGCAGCAGGCACCTTTGAAAGCAGGAGCCTGTTATATACACTTTCTCAGCTACTGGCCCCCTTCTTTCCTCCAGGTTTCCTGCCTCCTTCTGTACTGTCGCCCCTACCACCCTTAAATGTCAACACCTCTGGAAAGGGCCAAATAATTCTGCCACTTTAAATAGTGCAAACAGTCACAGTGGGTGTTTATGAAGATCCAGCAATAAGCAAGGCACGGAAAGAGAACCAGGGTGACCACTCAAGGCGACATCAAACTTGGAGTGGCCAAGCCAGAAATACTAACAGTTGGAGGAAACCCTCCTAATTGTTTCAGTTGAGTTTTGGTCACACAGGAGTGGAGGGACCATGCCCGCCACCCCCTCCACACACACTTCGTGACCAGTGTCGGAGCTGGAAAGAAAAACTGAACTGAAGACACAGGCCCAGGGAGGATGAGTAGCACTCAGTGGTCCAGGATGCTGAGTCAGTGACACAGACCAGTTCTCCGCTATCCCCTGAGGCCCCTGACTGGACCCAATGTGAATGGCAGGTCACAGTTATTGGTAGCCTGGCCACAAGGCCATTACTGACTCATGCTTGTCAGGCTTTGCAGCTTTCTAAAACTCTCTCCCATCCCTCATTCTCCCCTGGTTTTCGTGGTAGCCCTCGATATGGACAGGGTGATCTTACTACACACTTTGTATGCTATAAAGTGAGTCCCAAGGGAGCTGTTGTGACTTGTCTGAAGCCACATGGTCCAGGGAGAAGTGTCTAGGCCTTAGATGCTCCTGTCTACTACTCTTTCTTTAGGGTGGTGAGAGAAGGGGAGAGGGGGTTAAAAAAACAAGCCTAAGACACAACTCTCATGCAGGGGAAGCGGGCGATCACATTTGGGTGGATGAGTGATACACACACACTTTGCCTACCACGGAGAAGGGCCAGATTAATGTTTCATTCTGTACCCTGTGCCAGACCCAGAAAGTGATTCAGTAGGCCATTTAGAGAAAGGAGAGGTGGTCGCAGGTGGGCTGGGACAATCCAGAAAACCACGACAGAGGAGGTAGGACTCACCCTGGGTTTTCAAAACAGAACAGTGTAGAGGAACCCAGAAAAGTGTCCCAGGAAACATAAGGGTGAACCAAGGCGAGGCAATGTGTGTGGATACACAGGTTGGGGGAGGAGCTATGATGAGCCTCATGTGGCAGGAGCAGGGAGCCCATACAGAAGGCAAAGTGGCTGGCTCTGGGGGACTTTAAATACCATGCTAAGGGGACAGCATGCCCTGCCTAGAGGACTATGGATGTGTCAGGCTCTTCCCACCCCATCGTACAGGCCACCAGGACCACCAAGAAGTTCAGAATTCCACCTGTTTCCCAGCATGCTCTGGGGCCTGGCTCCCATCACACCCAGCCCTCTCTCCACCACACACAGTCAGCCTGGGTTGGCCCTGAGCTAGCACCTGGGGCAGACACAAAATTCCTGCAGATGAGGAAAATTCTGAATGTTTGCAAATCCGTTCCTGTTCAACTGAATGTAGGTGTAAGGCATACTTTCAAAAGGGCCACATTTCACACATTTTAAGTGGTTTTCACACATTTCTGAACAAGTGTATGTGACTGCTCTGTGTATGTGAGCACAGAGTTTCAAAAGGGAGAAAACAGTGGGTAAATCTGACTCATCCAACTCTCCTGGCTTCTTTTCCCTTTCTCAGCACACACACAGCCACAGCATTTCCCTCGGGACTTTGATCTGAAGAGCACAGTGCGCCTGGGAATCTGGAGGATTCAGGGGGTCAATGGTCTCACTCTCAATGTCTTCTCCTTCTAGGTAACCTGTAAAAATCACAATTAAACTGTGAACTCCTGGAGGGCAGGAATTGGGTCTCCCTCTCACCGCTGTAGAGAAGCAGGTGCCTCGCCGCCTGCTGCCTCCACGGCAGAGATAAACACCCATAAACACCCGTGCATTCTGAGTCCTGGCCCCGGGACGCCCAGCACCCTGGAAGTGCCAGCACAGGCGCATTCAGCCCCACAACTCTCAACACAAACCAGTTAATATTAGTTCTCCATGATTCTTTTCACTCCCCCTTCCCCTTACTTCTGTTTCATAAATCACCTCAGCTCGAGCCCAGACAGCTAACAAAGTGCTTTAACACCCAGCCTCTTACTCGGGTGCTCGCATCAACTCCAGGACAGAGGAGAAGCTGGGGTATCATCCACATTCCGAGATGAGGAAGCCACAGCTTAGAAACTTAAGGTCATGTCACTGATAAGGTCATGTGACTAAGAACACTCAGGTCTTGCCATTCCTTGTCCAGGGAGCTTACCAAGAGTATAATGACTTACTTTCAAGATTCTGAAACCCGATGTCTTCTCCTAAGGAGTAAATATACATTTAATGCGATGACAGCTCAACCTCTTTAAATGTCATCATCGTTATCACTAAGTTGTCATCAACTAGGACAGTATGCTAGAGTTTGACTTGAGAGAGAAGGTGGGCCTATCTATGACAGGGGGGCGAGGGGGAGCCAGGGGACTTGCTAAAATTGAAACCATTTCTGACACCCAAGCATTGAAACAGCTCATTGCCTCCCATACATAAATATTACTATAAGCTACAGTTTCATTTACCCTGTGCTGGGGCCAAGAGGGTTTGAAAGCATAGTGAGTGCAAACGAGGCACTGTCAAGTCTCTTATTTCCTGTAGTGTCCGACGTTCATAGAAAGAAAAGAAGAAGCAGTGTCATATGGGGAAGTTTCCCATCGAGCACCAAATGTGTCTGTTTACACAGAATTGGTTCTTTTTGCTAAATGCTGCAATTCCAGCACAACTAGAATCATGGTAGACATGTGCAGGGGACACAGCCCAGGTCTTCGGCTATTTCTACTGAGCTGCCCTAGGGCCTCCTGACAGTTGAACTAACCCAGAGCTGTCCTACCAGCTTGGTCCAATTCCCCAGATACCCAAGGAAAGTATAAAACCCCAGGTGTAACAGAGCTGAGCCTCTGTAGCCCAGAATTTATCCAGTGATATAAAAGAGCAAGAGCTTAAAAAAAAAAAAAAAAAAAAAAAAACTCCACTTTTCCACTGTGATTTTCCCAATGGAAAGTGAGAAGGCTAGAATCCAAATCCCAAGTCTGGTACTTTGCTCTGTGCCCTTGGGAAAATCACTAGCCCTTTCTGGGCTTCTGGTTCCTCCTAAAGGTGCACCCTGGATAGGAAAACTCCAAGCTTACTTCAGCCTCGGTGCACACAAATTGTCCCCTTCCCTTTCTTTCCCGCTCCGCACAAGCATATCAGAAGCCAAGTCAGGGATAGGGACACCAGGAGAAGGATACACTTTAAAAATATTTATATTATGATAAAGTACATATAACATAAAAATTTACCGTTTTAGCCACTTTAGTGTGTACAACTCAATGGCATTTAGTTCAAGCACAGCGTCATGCCGCCACCACATTTGTCTGGTCCCAGGACCTTTTTATCACTCCTCGAGGAAACTTTGTGCCCCGTTCATGAAGCAGTCACTCCCCATTTCTCCCATCTCAACCCCCGGCGACACTAACCTGCTTTCTGTCTCTCTGACTCCACCTATCCCAGCGGGTCCATGGGATCATACAGTAGGTGGCCCTGTGAGTCTGGCTCCCTGTGCTCAGTATATTTTCAGGGTTCATTCATGTCGCAGCACGTACTTCATTTCTGGGCTGAAAAGGACCGCATTATATAGAGGACTATGCCTTAGAATTGGTAAGTCAATCATTCACAAACTTGAGCACAACTGATTGATAGTAATAATTAAATATTTTAGGTAAGGTCCTGGGCACATGATGAGTGCTCACTTAGCAATAGCTTCATCATCACTAACAAAAATTCCTCATAGCACACCTCACTGGCGAATCACCCCCTGGCTGGGGTGCCCCAGAGGCCCCACCGAGGTCCCAGCTTCTCTGAACACGTGACTCTGCACATGGACTCCAGCTCCCCAGTTAGTTCTCCAGCACGTTAGTCGTCCCTCTGGGCCCCCGAGCAGCAAACCACCCCCAAGCAGTAGCAGTCACAAGCAAGCAAAACAGTGGGACCCCCACTCTAAGCAATCTTGCCACCTGAAATTTACCAAAGTAGGAAATTGTTGGGGAGCTAGTATAATTCTTCATTTTTCAAAATGACTCACAACAGGATTCTTTGAAATAGTTTTCCTGGTACACTTAAAACATAATTCAATTTACACAATCACTGTTTCAGCAATATACCTCTCCGCATAAAACAGTATGTGGCTATTAGAGACGGCTCCGATCTTGAAGGACAGTAATGGTTACAGGACAGTGGGAGCTGCTGCTTGCTCTCCTCTCTCTGTAATTAGCATACTCCACCTGGACACAGCAGTCCTTTGCCCACTCTCCAGCCCTGCACAGCCACCCTCCTGAGTGACTTACTCTTAGGGAATACCGAGGTCGAACCCGCTTTCCCTCAGGTTGGTATAAGAGTCAAAACTGCCACAGGGGATCTGAATTATCAGGACACACAGAGCTAACTCCCGGGACATTGACTCTGTCCACAATTTGGGGCTAAAGCTTAAATTTTTTTTTGTTTTGTTTTGTTTTTTTCTTCATTTTAGAGAGGAGAGAGGGAGAGAGAGAGAGAGAGAGAGAGAGAGAGAGAGAGAGAGAGAGAGGAAAGAGGAGCAGGAAGCATCAACTCCCATATATGCCTTGACCAGACAAGTGCAGGGCTCTGAACTGGCGACCTCAGTGTTCCCAGGTCAACGCTTTATCCACTGCGCCACCACAGGTCAGGCTAAAGCTCAAATTTTTGAAGCATTTTACAAAACACTATCCCACCTTCATGGGTAGTGAAGTGGTCCCTCACGAACCCAGATCACCCTTCCATTCCACTTAAGCCCCCTGCTGTCCCTTCGGGGTCCCCCAGCTAAGCAGCAGTGGGTCCCGGAGCTCCGCTGGGGAGGCACGGCCCCTGCCGCCCACTTCCACCTGCCTCCAGGGGTGGTGCAGGCCTCCACAACCAAAGCAATCCTCCCCAAGTGCTCTGTGGCCAGCTCGCTCCCAACTCCCAGAGCTTGTTTTCTTTAATTAGCTCACTGAGGCAGAGAAAAACGCAGCCCCACCCTCGAAATGAGCAGATCGGGGCCTCAAATGTACTCTGTGGTTTGCCTCTGTGCTGCCAAGCTGTTAGCCAGGGAGTAACAAGCTACCGAGGCTCAGGAGGCAGGGCTAGTAGGAAAGCCCTGCTGCTTTAAACTAGGCCTTTCTCTTCCCAACATCTGACATTTCTCAACCACAAGGCTGGGCTGCACTCCTTCCCGAGTCCCTGAGACCTGTGACTGTGGTTCCCGTTGGGGGACAACTCCACATTCTGCTGGTTTTCTTTCTCGCTTTCCCTCTCCCTACCTATTCCCTTCTTTTCCAGCCTGCTCATGGGGGAGACTATGCCCATCCCAGTCCAATCCTAGCCTCACAGACGAAGCACTGAGGCCACGCGAAGTAACCGCTTCCTAGTCTCTCACGACAATAGCGAGCAAGATTTTTTTTTAATTTAATTTATTTACTTTTTACAGAGACAGAGAGTGAGTCAGAGAGAGGGATAGACAGGGACAGACAGACAGGAACGGAGAGAGATGAGAAGCATCAATCATTAGTTTTTCATTGCAACACCTTAGTTGTTCATTGATTGCCTTCTCATATGTGCCTTGACCACAGGCCTTCAGCAGACCAAGTAACCCCTTGCTGGAGCCAGGGACCTTGGGTCCAAGCTGGTGGGCTTTTGCTCAAACCAGATGAGCCCGTGCTCAAGATGGCAACCTTGGGGTCTCGAACCTGAGTCCTCTGCATCCCAGTCCAACGCTCTATCCACTGCGCCACGGCCTGGTTAGGCGCGAGCAAGATTTAAATACTGAAGATTGACTGTAGACCTCTTCCTTGAATTTAAGTTCATGGAAGATTCTACAATGTCATCTCAACAGGGCTGCATCCTGTAAGGCAGACAGACCCACTGTACTCTATTTTATAGCTAATGAAAGTGAGGCTGGTGGGGAAGGGACTGTCAAAGGTGATATGCCTGGGGGGGACAGCAGGTGAGAGCACAAGGACCCAGCTCTTCACACTCCAAGAACTACAATTTTTTCTCTCATTCCAGTAACTTCTAAAACATAATGTGAAGAGCTGCTTAGAAGTCTGAGGCAAAGGTTCCCTGGCATTCATATTCATAGAATCTCTAACAGGTAGTTTCTTCTCCTTCACCATCATGGCCATTCCTACCATTTATTCAATACCTATACCAGGCACAATGTTAAACCTTCCCCATTCTCATTCAACACCCTGTGGGGTAGTAACCATTACCCCACTTTATAGATGGGGAAACCAAGGGTCCAACAACCTGCCCACAGCCCAATAACTAATTAAGAGGTAGAGAAGAAACTGGGCCCATGATTTCAGCCTCTAAGTAGCTCACACTCTTAATGACTATATTACAACCAAGAGACGGAGAATCATCATTTGAGGAAACTGATCCAGAAAGAAATGGCTTGTCCAAGGAGACCAAGTCAGAGCTGGGATTCAAACTGGGGCCTCTCTCAGTCCAGCGCTGGCTCAAACCTCTACCCTGGACTGCTCAAAAATTTTACCACTGGAAAACTGAGGCTCAGAGAAGTGATATGACTCACTGTAATCTCTGGGTTTATTACCACCCCACTGAGGTCCTTTGCAATATTGTGATTTATAATAAAAAATACATATTTTGTTTTTGTTCACAGCTCCTGGTGCATAGTGCCTGAAATCCTTGCAATTTCCTATATAAGAGCCATAGGAGCATTTTTGCACAAAGGGCCCCAAAATATCTCTGATAAGAGTATGTTTGTAGCCTCTGAAATTCCCTGTGACCTACCAACAGACTCACCATCACCAGAGCATCCTGGAATCTCCAGAACAAATATCAGTGCTCGCTTGCACATATGTTGTAATTTGGCTCTGCAACCCAGAAGCGTGAAAAAACCAGGCACCGAGCATGTGCAAGACCAGCATAAGCCCTCCAGCCCCAGGGGGCCTGCTCGAGTTGTCTACACAATGTGTGGGGCCCAGGGCAAGATGGAAACATGGAGCCCTTTCAGCAAAAAGCAAGAAAATGGTATGAAGATGCAAAACATTTCCCCCTTTCTTCCACAGTCACTTGACTTATTATGGTGTTTTTTATTTACTACATATGTATTTAATACCATTCTAAGAAAAATTAAAAAATTTAAATTAGCAAGAATTTTACCATTCATGTTTATATTGTACAATGCCAGTTTTAAATGAAAACATAACAGCATTTAACTAAGCTTGACCAGTGGTGGCACAGTGAATAGAGTGTTGACCCAAAACACTGAAGTTGCCTGCTTGAGTGCAGGGTCATCTACACCAGTGCTTTTCAACAATTAGTCCATGGGCCAGTGCTGGTCTGCTAATAAATTTCATGCCTGTCAGTGAAAGAGTTAACTATCCTGATGTTGTATGCAGATAAGAGAATCCATAATCATTGGAAATACTGTTCTACCTGATCTCAAGGTTGCTGGTTTGAGCAAGGGGTCACTGACTCAAATTTAGCCCAAGGTCGGCCTGACCTGTGGTGATGCAGTAGATAAAGCATCGACCTGGAACTGCTGAGGTCGCCAGTTCGAAACCCTGGGCTTGCCTGGCCAAGGCACATATGGGAGTTGATGCTTCCAGCTCCTCCCCTCTTCTCTCTCTCTCCTCTCTCTCTCTCTCTCTCTCTCTCTCTCTCCCCCCCTCTCTCTCTCCTTTCTAAAATGAATAACTAAAAAAATTTATTAAAAAAATTTAGCCCAAGGTCACTGGTCTAATGCCCAGTGAAGACACACATGAAAAGTGATCAATGCACAACTAAAGTGAAGCAATGAGTTGATGCTTCTCACTCTCTCCATGTCTATATCTCTTTCAAAAAAAAAAAAAAGGGCATTAACTAGTATGTGAAACCATCAAAATCACACTTTTTTTTTCTTTTTCAAAATCAGACACTAGTCTTTTGTAGCCTGACACACATATACATTATGTGTGAGTGGCCAGCACAAAGCAACGCTGTACAAATCTAACTCAACTGTTTTTACTTCATTTCTTGACACGTGCACAATTTACCAACACACTCTACCTCCTGCTCACGGATGAGTAGCAAAGAGCTGGAAGGAAAAGGCACCATGGGCTGTGTGATCTTTCCTTTTCCACGCATGTCATCGTTTTCGGTGTGACTGGTTGGCCAATACAGGGAAGTAACACTAGTGAGAAAGCAGATGATAGGGTGCCTTGGTCACTGATGTTTCTTAGAATGACGTCGCCTTCTTTGTGCAGCCAAAACAAGTTCTGGTTCAAATGGAAAGTGTCAGGGCTGAAAGGAACAATGTACGTAGCTCTTTGACTCCTGCACATGCTCCATTGTCTCTTCAGCTTCACTTATAAAACACCAGCCCAGAGAAAACTAAGAATTTCAAAAGGCTGACCACAGACGTTAAAACAAGCACAGGACTCCCCTGAGCATGGGGCTGTGTGACTGCACACATTGAACATCCCTGAAACTGGCCTTGATGCCAGCCACACCCATGTCAAGGACAGGCTTGGGACACTCCCACTGCCATCCTCTCCTTTGCTGGCTGGCTGGTCTAAAGCCAAATTAGCTCAAGTCCTCACACTCAAAGGCCGTGGGTCTGTCTGAGATAAGTTGGCTAAAGGCTCCAAAACCGAAACATGAAAAAGATCTACATTGAAATGCTTATCCATCTCACAGCACTAGAGGGGCTGGAAGACAGCACTGGCATTTTTTAACCTTTCTGAGGCTGCCATACTGTGTGACAGTTCCTTTAACACAGTAAAGCAGGTTGGGTGAGCAACCAGCCATCTTTTGATCCGCTTAACACCAAGGGAATGGAAGAAGGGACCAACCATCGCAGGCTCTTAGCAAAGTGACAAATATTTGAGCTGAGCTTTGTACACGCACTAACCCAATCTTACAACAATCCCGAGACAGCTACCGTTATTCCCATTTTACCGCTGGAAAACTGAGGCTCAGAGAAGTGATATGACTTACTGACATGTCTGGGTTTATTACCACCCCACTGAGGTCCTTTGTAATATTGTGATTTATAATAAAAAAATACATATTTTGTTTCTGTCCACAGTTCCTGGTACATAGCACCTGAAATCCTTGCAATTTCCCATATAAGATCCATAGGAGCATTTTTGTTATAATATTTTGTTTTGTTCCCACTTCCTGACTTCTCTCCAGGGCAATAAAGGTGAATGGGCATCTTTGTTACTCTTAACAAGCCCCCTTCAACCAAATCTGAGTTTATGTTAATGAGACTTTTGCTAAATCCCTAGAGATAGGGGGACTGGTTGCCAGGGAAACCAACTATTGATTAGGAGGTTGGAAATTTCATCCTCAGGGCCCACCACCACTTCCACCATATCAGGAAGGGGAGACGGGCTGGACATTTACTCTATCACCAATGGGCAATGATTTAATCAACTGTGCCTAAGTAACGAATCCTCCGTAAAAAAACCCCAAAAGGACAGGGTTCAAAGAGCTTCCGGGTCAACGAACATGTGGAGATGTGGGAGAGCTATGTGTCCAGGGAAGCTCTAAGCACCTTCCCACACACCTTACCCTATGCATCTCTTCCATCCGGCTGTTCCTGAGGTATAGCTTTTTATAGTAAACCAGTCTAGTATTTCCCCAAGTTCTGTGAGCCGCTAGGGCAAATGAATTGAACCCTAAGAGCAGGTGGTGGGAACCTCCAATCAATAGCTGGTGTAGGTCAAAAGCACAGGTGACATTTTGGACCTGTGACGGCCATCTGAAGTGGAGTAGGGGCAGTCTTTGCGACTGAGCCCTTACCCATGGGATCTGACACTATCTTCAGGCACACAGACACAGATGAGTTGAATTATAGGACAACCAGGGCGTGTCCAGATCATCTGAGAATTGTTCCATGTGGGGAAACCCCAAACATACACAATTGGTGACCAGAAGAGTCAGAAGTATTCTGGGAGTACTGAGAGTAGATGAGACCCATGAAGTCTTTTTAAATACCCCTCAGGCAGCCCTGCCCTGTGCCCAGAGCCTGAAGAGTGGGGATCTGGGTTAAAATTCCAGTGCATGAAGTCCAGGACAGGAAAGAAAAGAAGAGAATGACTCTGACTGCAAAAGTTTAGGTAGATCAAGGCAGTTGCAACCTGCTAGCATCTAAACAAAGAGCTCACACAAAGGCTTCTTTAGCACCCACTACATGGACGTAGCCATATCCTCACCTAGGTTAGTGCAATTCCTTGTGTTTGTCTAAATGCCTGCCAAGCAGATCTCAGGTAATTAAGAGCCTCCGATCGTCCCTGGCTACATTAGAAATAATGTGTATTTGTTGAGTGAAAAGCCCAGGTCCTGCCTCCAGCACAGTTATTAACAGTCATGCGGACCTGCCCCAGCAGGCCCTGAGTTCCATGTCATCATACCGTGCCCTGCCCTGCCCTGCCATAGCCTTCTCCTCAGGGTAGCAATTTTGAGCAGAGCTTGAATAAGAGTGTTTTGTGCTGAGTCTACCCTAGAAGGTGGCCAGGTAAACACCTTCAGCCCTGCATGAGAAGTGCTGAGGTAGGATGATGACCCCCAGAGACCCCTACATGCAGGGTGAATGCGGGCAACTGGTGTTCTTGTCGCAGAGGCATCACCTCTCATCCTGGCGTCCCTTCTAGTTGCAACCCAAACAGCAGAATAACATTAACTGTCTGGAAGACGACATGTCTTCTGACCTGCCCAAGGCTCAGGCTACCTTTGCCGAACTCAGCACCCCGCAGACCATCTCATGCAGCCCTATGTCCCGTGCCCGAGCCCTTCCCACTGGGTGGGTGAGAAAGTATTTGGAAAACTGCAAAGTGCTGGCTGGCCATGCCTAGGTCTGGGAGGCACCTTGGTGTCATGAAGAGCCCTAGACCAGAAAACAATGCAATCTAGGCTCAAATTCCTTGCCTGTGTAAACTCAGGTAAACCATTTGACTTCTATCAGCCACTAAATGGGGAAGGCACCAAAGTCTGCAGTGGCCTGGTGGCTGGTCCTCCCATTGGTCCAAGAGGTTTCTCTCAGGTGCTGCCAGAGGCAGGAAGATGGGAATGACTGGACTCTTTGTTTCTTTCAGGTAAGCAGCTGCCCAACCAGTTCCCACGGGGTCCTCTATCCCACCCACAGACTTGTGACCCTGACAGGTCGCCAACGTCTGCGGAAGCCTTCACCCAGTTCCTCTTTCCCTGCTTAGCAGCAGCCAATCTGTGGATGGCTCCGAGGCACACTGGGCCCCTGTCTGTCCCCGCAGGATTGAGTTTGCTCACATCCTTCCTCTTAAGCTAGTTGAGCCTTGGTTACTTCTTGCAAGACTCCCTGCCCGATAGGGTAGCTGGGAGGATAAAAAGAGAATGATGTGTTGAAGCCCCCGGGTCTGGTACCCTCCTCCAGGTCACTGTCAGGATGATGAGCACCAGATGCCTACGCTCGCTGACAAGCACGAATTAAGCACCTCCCGGATTGGGAGCAGAATGAGGGGGTTACAGAGGTGGCTAGGCAGGCAACGGTTCCTGGCACAGGTGTGGATCCTAAAGACTTTATATTCATGGGGCTCATTCACTAAGGCATTCAAGACAGACATCATATCCGTCAATCCACCTGATCTGCACCATGGTCAGCAAGGGAGGCAAAAAGGTAGAGGTTTTACAGATAAGGAAAGACAGAAAAGCTGAATGATAAGCCCATGAATACACAGCCAGCGTGGGAAGCCAGGGGTCCTGAGACCAGGGTTCTTCCCACTCCTCTAAGTGGCCAGACAAGAAAGAGAAATAAGATAGATCAGGTGAGAACACTAACAGAAACAGAATGGGGAGGGGAAGCTTGACTGCTGATAGCAAACTCTCCGTCCGAGACTCCTATTGACTCATAGCCCACTTGTCAGCCTCCTAAGCACTCCTGACTTTCAGACCCTTATCTCAGGTGCTGGCACCAGGGCCCGTTCTGCCTGACCTGGAAGCAGGCTGTTATTGCCACATTTCCTTCCCCAGAGCTCCAGGAGAAGGCTCACATATAGGAAACTTCATGCCCTTTGTTTCATTTAGTCCTCGTACCACTACCACGGTTTGATATTTTTAGCTGTTTAATAAAAGAAAGAACCACCCCAGGGAGGTTACAGGCAGGGTGAGGCCTGACCCTACAGGTGGACAGCCCCGAAGTCTGTGTCTTTTGCACCACACCACGTGGCTTCAAATAAAGGCCCTGCTCAGCAGCGCCCCAGCATCCCAGCCCCACCTTCAAGAGGGCGCAGCACCACCTGTAACGGCGGTCCTCAGACTTGAATGCACATCATCATTCCCAGAGGGCTTTGAAAACTGATTGCCAGGCTGCACCCCAGAGTTTCTGAGTCAGGATGTCCGAGTGGGGCCCGAGACTCTGCATTCCTAACAAGTTCCTGGTGCTGCCAACACTGCTGGTTCACCATCCTGTTAAGCACTCATTCCACAGCTGGGGAATGGTTAGGTTAACTACGGCACATAACATATAGTTAGGTTAACTTGAGAGAACATGGATAATTCTAAGACCAAGGGGAAACATGAGGAAATGCTCATGATAATATCAAAAAAGAAGGGTAGGCTGGTGCCCCATGTGGGCGCAGGTCTGGCTTGCCTTCCAGCCCGTTCCACGTCCTCCTGCACCCTACCCTGTATTCCCCAGGGCTGACCCCTGACTTCCCAGGCCCCGTGTCAGGGACGTCTGGCAGGGTATGGACAGCAGCAGGAACCTGTGGGAGAGGGGAGGGTGGCAGGAAGGGAGAAGCCAGGGCGTTTCTCTCCTCGCCACCTTTCTGTCTTGCCTGGGCATTTTAGAAGCAGCTGCATCCACCAGTGACCTGACCCTGGGCTTTGGGAATACCACCTCTTCCCTTTGCCCCTCCTGCCTAAAGGGGGCAGTGGCTTCCTGCCACTAAGTATAGGTCATCTCACCTTCCCATGTTTGGTTTCTCAGCTCCTCTATCACCTGGGTAGCCAAGGCCCCTATTAAATTCCCTCTGGATGGGTACAAAATGTAATCAACAGTTCAAATGCTATAGAAATAAATGCTCACCTGAAACCTATGCACTCTTATTGATCAATAAGTTGATCACCCCATTAAATTTAATTTTCTAAATAAAATATATATTAAAAAAATTCCCTCTGAAGTAAATACCTGATGAAGTTCCTGATTTCCTGGTTAGACTGACTGATACACTCTGATCACAGCCATATAAAAACATATATGCAAATGGACAATTCTAGAAAGTAATACTGGAAAAATTAAAAGAGGTAAAAATATGAGGGTTTTTTTTTTTTTTTTGCCTGACTAGGTGATGGAGCAGTGGACAGAGCATCAACATGGGATGCAAAGGACCCATGTTCGAAACCCAAGGTCGCTGGATTGAGCACAGGCTCACCAGCTTGAGTGCAAGGTCGCTGACTTGAGCATGGGATCATAGACATGACCCCATGGTCACTGGCTTGAAGCCCAAGGTCACTGGCTTGAGCAAGGGGTCACTCGCTCCACTGTAGCTCCCGGGTCAAGGCTGAGATGTTCCACTGAAGGGTTTAGAGAGTAGACATTTCTCTTAAAAATGCCCTCAGTGCTTCTCTTCACTGTGTTCCCCACTGATTGCTTGAGAAAGCAGTCAATGAACAACTAAGGTGCCCCAATGAAGAACTGATGCTCTCCTCTCTCTCCCTTCCTATCTGTCCCTATCCATCCCCTCTCTCTGTCTCTCTCAAAATAAAAAAATAAAGGGTTTAAAAAAAAATAGAAGAGTATCAGTCATTTATTATTAGTACCAGGTATGTGACTTAAAAGAAAACAAGGTGAGCCTTTATGAGGAAAAGCTTGGGGAGCCATGAGTCCACAACACATCTAAGGAAACCAATCCCTATACTTTCATTTCTGAAAACACCTTACTTTGGAGAAGCCTTGGCCATAGCCCCAGTGATCCCAGCAGTTCCTCTCAAAGTACTGGTGGTTATCTGAGGGGTGAGTGACTCACTTGTTGAAGAGGTCACATCGTGTATCACTGCAACACGAGGCAGGTCCCTGGAATAACCCAACCTGCAGCCTCTGTCACCGTGGAGCCAGCTCCCATCTCAACTTAGTCTCAGGCCTGGAACCCATCCGGGAAATACCCTCGGAGAAGACGGGGTCCCCCCACACTGCTAGAGGGGCAGGAATAATAATTGAGAATATTTTTAAAAAGCAACAAAAAACAAAAAAACTAAGAGGATTCTATTCAGGCACCTCCGCCAAGCATCACGGCAGCAATGTGTGTATGCCTGGGTGCTGGGGGGGAAGGAGCTCTCTTATTTTGGGGGGTTTTCTGTCCCAAGAGGCACAATTAAATTAAAAAGAAACAGACTCCATGAAGCCAGATGGTAACAAGAAATTAAGCTGGATTCCTGTACTGGAACTCGAACAAGTCTCCTGCACTGAACTCAACACTGAACACTGTGGCAGATAATCAAACGCTCAAGTGGGGAAGGAGGGGCTTGGCCTCAGACCAAACACAGTTTGGTGGTCTGTTTATAATATTCTAGCCTGACAACACTGCATGAAATAGACCAAGAGGCTTACCGCTGTAACGGGTACTTTCAACCCCAAGCCAGAGATGATATAAAGCCCCAGGGAAATGGGGGTGGGGAACGCAGTGAAGAGAAGCATTGAGGGCTTTTTTAAGAGAAATGTCTACTCTTCAAACACTTGAGCAGAACATCTCAGTGTGTGAACCATGTATACCATCAAGCATGTCTGGAAAATCAGGATTCAACTTACCATGGTTCGTATCACACAAGCATAAAAATTTACCACCCTGCCCCATCCTGCCGACCATCCCTTCCTCCCCAAACAGTTCATATCACAGGCATCACACTTTCATCCCTGTGCGCTAGCTGACTTGACCTCATAAGACAACTGACTACATGGGGAAATGGCTGTAAACCAGAGTGTGAACTAACAAGAAAAACTACCCCAGATTCATGCAAAACACAAACCAACCAACCAGCCCAGCAGGAGATCAAGAGATTTGGCCTTGATACTAATTCACTATGATCTCAGACAAGTCACCATACTCCTCAGGGCCTCAGTTTCCCCACCTGTTAAGGGGGTTGGACTAGATGACCTATCGAGTCACTTCTGATTAGAAGAGTAACAATTTATGACCCATATTGTGGCAGGGACCCCAAGCTTCTGAAGGACATATTTACCATTCCCAAGGTGAGGTTCAAGTATGGAAGTGATTGTCCTACAGCTACTACACAGCAGAGCTGGAATTTCCAACAAATCTGTCAGAGACTAGACTCCTTGATCTTCTCCCTGCACCAGGAGGGGCTCTGTGATTCGAAGCACTGCATTCCTGGGCACGCCTTTCTTTTTTTTATTTTTTTTTTTATTTTTTTTTTTATTTATTCATTTTAGAGAGGAGAGGGAGAGACAGAGAGAGAGAAGGTGGGGAGGAGCTAGAAGCATCAACTCCCATATGTGCCTTGACCAGGCAAGCCCAGGGTTTTGAACCGGCGACCTCAGCATTTCCAGGTCGACGCTTTATCCACTGCGCCATCACCGGTCAGGCCCTGGGCACGCCTTTCAATGTCCACTGCTCAGTGCTGTGAAAGAGGAGGAGGGCCCCAGCCTGAGCAGGGTCAACTCTGCCTCCCGCCACTTCCATGCAGCCTGCCAGCGTTTCCTCAGAGTGGCTCTCCACTTGACCTGGGTGTGCCCCCTCCTCACACACGGGTCCAGGCTTCGACGCAGGTAGGGCATGCCCAAGCAGGCCCTCTAGGAGGGGGTCATATTCAGGAACCAGGACCCTGCATCGCATCAGGGACAGGAAGAACAAAACGCCACACACCCCCCGCAACAGCCAGTTACACCACCGATGGGCTCCACTGGACTGGGGCTTCCAGAGGCACACATCCAGCCAGTGCCGCCCCTCATGGCCGGGCTGCTCACTAGCTGGGAGCCCTGGGCATCTCCAGGGCTCCATTTGCTCACCTACTTCCAGGAATTGCCACAGACATGAAATTAAATCACAAACAAGAAAGTGCTCTGCAAACTGTAAAATACTGTACGTGGGCAAGGCTACGGTGATGGTGTTTCCACTTCCAGGTAACAGCCATTGAAAAAGAGCCCATTACCGTCTGAGGGACATATTGACAATACCTGTGAGCACACACACACCACGTGCCTTTAGTTCTGAGGCAACAGTAGTGTAAAAGAACTACTTTTGAAGAACTGGAGGAATGGCCTCAGTCTCTGTTCCTCTGCTGATGTATAGATTGTCCCAGGTCACCTACAAAAAAAGGAGTGAGACCACTTGCCCTGCTGCACCCAGGGCTGCTGTGAAAAGAGAACAACGGGAAACTGCTCTTCCAACCAGAGTGGGCTGCACAGCATCCCCCGACCCCGGCCCCCGCGAGGCTGGAAGAGAACGTCAGACAGAAGGAAACCTGGCTCATTCTCCTGCTGCTCTAAATCACCAAGAGGCTCAGGGGAGGAGAAAGGAGGAGAAACAGCAAGGTAGCAGTTGTTGTCTGGCAGGGAGAGCTCAGGGGGTGGGGTGAAATCAGGTTTTGGGGTGTCTTTCATTCCTCTGGAGTCTCCTAGCCTGGCTTCTTCAGAACTAAAAAGAGCAGCTATCTCCTCCCCTCCCCCCACAAAGCCCACTTGGTAGAGAAAGCTGTTGGGCATGCTCACACTCAGGCCTGTTTGCTCTATGTCAAATGCCTTATCTGCGGTCTCCTAGGAGCTCGGTGGGCCGGGGTGTGGGGGTTCTTGGGGGAAGGGCCCTCCCTTCTCAGGGTCCACTGGGCTTTCTTTGTCTGGGGAAAGGTGGCCCTGCCAAGGAGCCCACACGTGTGAAGTGCTACAGGCAGCCCCATCCCTCCTCAGCCCAGGACAGCTGCCCTCCGTTCAGTGGGGGTTATGGAATAGCCTTTCTAGCAGTGCTGAACTAAAAGTGGTGCGAAAAGGAGCAAAATGCTGCAGCTTCCGTTGCTGCTGCTCCCGCCACATAGACGGACAGTAGTGCTGCTTTTGTGGGACTCTCTCCCCAAGCTTTTCCTGCTCTCCTCCCTCTCTTCCAGGTGTTCTCACACTCCCCTGGCCTGGGCCCTCCCCTGCACCCCAACGTTGCTCCAGCAGCTTCCCTAGCCCCTCCCCACGCTGCCTAACAAGTAGAGCTAAGAACGAAAAACAGTGTGAGCCACCAAGTCTGTCCAGAGAGGCCACTTCCACTTAGTAATGGCTAAATGCAATGTGCGCCCAGCCGCCCAGCCTCCCAGCCAACGTTTCTGAGAATGAGTTCCAGGCTGGGGCTCCGGGCATTTCTGATTTCCAAAGCAGAGCCTTCAACACTTGGCAAATAAGGAACAGAAAACAAACCCCAGACCAGAATTACATACAGATGATTCCTCCTGCGATAAAGGTGATAATGGGGATAAATAAACACACACATATCCCCTCCCCCTCCATCTTCAGGTTTCTATTTTTACTCTTTTTTAGATGAGCCTGAGTAATCATGTCTGAGCTGTCAATCAGCCAGACCAGAGTAACTCTAAGAACTCTTGATCTAAACCATGGCTTCCTAAGGGCCTGGCTTGCTCCGCCTGTTTCGGTCAGGGCTGGCATCACAGCAAAACAATTTCAAAGCACAGAGGCCATAAACACAAAATTAAAAGGTATAGTTAAAAGGGAGGAGATGTTTACTGGAAACTTAAGTTCTGTTGCCCAGAAAATATAGGTCTTTTTTTAAACACTCACACAAACACACACAATGCCTCTGCCACCCACCTTAAGAAATATGTACTTTGTTCTATATATGGCTCCTTATCTGCCCCTGATTATGTTCAGCTCGTGACCATGAAACCTGGAATAATTACCCCAAACAAATAACAGCCTTGGCCATAGCCAGGGCCAAAGAAAGCCAGTCCTGCATTTACTGATGACCACCCAACTTGCTCAGAGGACAAACTTGAGTTTTCCGATGGACCGATAATCATTTCCATCCATACCTGAAATGCAGCTACCACTGAGGGTGCTAGGTGGTTAGTGGAACCAAGAACAATCATATTACATAGTATTTCTCAGTCCAGAAAGAAAGGCTTTTCAACTGAAACTATGAAGGAAATTAAGGTGGGCAGATGGTAATCATCAAAGCAGGGGTCTGGCAAAGACCACTCCTTCCTTGAAGGAAAAGCAAAGAGTTAGAGGAAAATTTACTCCTGAAAGCAGAGAATTTTGATGAGGGCAAGAACATAAAGTCATTCCTGCTAGCAATAGAGTGCCCACTGGGGCTGTTCCCTGGAGACACTCTACATCACGTTGGGGGGGGGGGTAGGGAGAGGGGAGCCTGACCAGGCAGTGGCACAGTGGATAGAGCATAGGACTGGGATGCGGAACACCCAGGTTCAAAACCCTAATGTCACCTGCTTGAGTGTGGGCTCCTTGGCTTGAGCATGGGATCATAGACATGATCCCATGGTCGCTGGCTTAAGCCCAAAGGTCACTGGCTTGAAACCCAAGGTCACTGCCTTGAAGCCCAAGGTTGCTGGCTTAAGCAAGGGGTCACTGGCTCTGCTGTAGCCCCCACCCCCTCCCAGTCAAAGCACATAGGAGAAAGCAATCAATGAACAACTAAGGTGCCGCAATGAAGAACTGATGCTTCTCATCTCCCTCCCTTCCTGTCTGTCTGTCCTTGTCCTCTCTCTGACCCTGTCACAAAAAAAAAAAAAAAAAAAAAAAACAAGGGGGAAGATACACATCACTCAATAGCAGGCAGGTGTGTCTCTTTCACTAGCTCAGGCCCACATTCCTTAATGCATTTATCCCATCCCACACCCTCCATCCTCCCTCCCGCTGAACCCCTAGGTACTCACCATGTGACAGCAGCCACAGAGGTCTTCATTACTTTTATGTATGTATTCATTATTTATCTGTGTATTCAACCCACCTCCCCTCCCCTGTAAGACCATAAACTCCTTGAGGGCAAGGGCCATTATTTACATTTCTCTGAGTGCCTTGCTCAGCTTCATAAAGATTTGTTGACTGCAGAATTCCTTATTTGTCTGAAAAATAGCAACCTACCCTGGTGTGTGTCTACACCTACATCTCAAGGCTACATCTTATTTTAAAAGCTCCTTAGGCCCCACCCCTTGACCTGGGAAACACTTCTGGGTTTACTGGAATTGACACATTTTCTTCCCTCTGTAGTTCATGCCCCACTAATTAAGTATCCACCTTTGCATTCTTACCACAACCACAAGGTACCTTACCCTCCTCCTGAAAGAGATTGAATGTTGCTGCCCTTCCCCTTAATGTTCCATCTGAACAGCTGTTCCCCATCAGATCTCTTTCTTTTTTTTCTTAAGTGAGAAGAAGGGAGGCAGAAAGACAGATTTCTGCTTGTGCCCCCACTGGGATCCACTCCCAAGCCCACTAGAGGGCAATGCTCTGCCCATCTGGGGCATTGCTCCATTGCTCAGCAACTGAGCTCTTCTTTCGTGCCTGAGTCAGAGGCCATGGAGCCATTCTCAGCACCTGGGGCCAACTTGCTCCATCCCAGCGATGGCTGCAGGAAAGGAAGAGAGAAATAGAGGGAAAGAAAGATGCGAGAGGGTGAGGGGTGGAGAAGCAGATGGTCACTTCTCCTGTGTTCCCCGACCGGGAATCGAACCTGGGACATCCAGATTCTGGGCTGACGCTCCACTGCTGAACCAACAGGCCAGAGTTCCCAATCAGATTTCTTAGCCTGTAGGGATAGATTCCTTGCGGGGAACTATCAACAACAGAGGACACAGGAGTGTTTAGATGCTACAGCAGATGAAGTGATGGGATACTCTCAACCCACGGCAGGGACACTTTCACTACGGCATGGGGAACAGTATATGTACTCTTGCCGCCCCTAAATTTCACCGGCCATTGCCAAGGGTTGGAAACCACGGCGTGCCAGCACTGGCAGAGGCCTCTTAAAGTTTCATGAAAAAAACCTGTGGGTCTGATGTGAGTAATGGCCTGTTTAATCCATTCTAGCTCCACCTCCTACCCTTAGTACTGAGTTTCCTGAGCAGAAATAACCAACTACAGATGGTTCCACTACTTCAAAGATGTTGCGAAACCGCTGACCCAGAGACAGAAGAGAAGTGGCGCTCCAGACTCGGGGCACCTCTTCACCAGCGGCTGCTGTGACTACCAGATCAGCACGCTTCCAGAATCCAGAACGCCTTTTCTGTGTGCGTGCACTTTCTGTCTTTTATTTTTAAACCAACCACTATCGCTTTTCCCCCCCAAGAACAGATTTTGGGAGCACTGAACCACAGTTTTACATAGATTTGAAGCTGGGAGTCTCAATCACCAGAGTCACTTGGAGAACTTTAAAAATATGGATTCCCCAAGCCCACCCATAGAAATTCTGAATTAACTGGCCTGAAGCATGCTCTGGGCACCAGAATTTTTATAAGCAGCCAGGGCTGAGAACCTTGTGTGGTGAGCCCAGCAAGCCACTGTGTACCATTAGGAAGCAGGAGTCCCAGCTGCCACAGTTTACCGTGAACCTCAAACCTCTTTCCATCCTGTCTTCAACTGGGGGGCCCCAACCTCCAGCCCCCTGAGTGATAATACAGTGATCCTGAAACTAGCTGAATGAGTAACAGAGTCAGTCGGTCATTTCTTTCAATGCAAGCTCAAGAATCAGAATGTTTCAGGTGGAAGAAACTTTAAAAATCCTGCTAAGCCAAGGCCTCTGGTTGGTTGAGAGGGAAGGAAACCAGGGGCCTCAGGTAGCAAAGTGACTCACCCGAGGTTATGAAGCTGGTTCACGAGGAGGCAGGCCTAGGACCCAGGACTTCCACCTCCAGTTCTCTCTCCTGCACACCAGAGGGAGCCCCTGTGGTGACAGACCCCTGACAAAAGCAAGGGTGGTTGTTTGTTTAGGTTTGTTTTCAGTAGCCTCTCATTGCTTCATTTCTGGAAGGCACCATCTCCTTACTGGCCTTCAACTAGCTGAGGGCAAAAATGATTCTCCTCTGGTTCTTCAAGATCCCCGAGCGTGCTGGTCAAATCTTAATTCTCAAAGAACATACTTGCTGGCTGGCTGAGGTTCATGGAAAAAGCCATTAGCAGAGAGAGTCTACCCCAGTTTTGAAAGAGCACTCTGTTGAGCGGCGGGTCTGAGAGACCAAAAACCAGCAGTGGATGTTGGTTTCTTGTGGATAAGAGAGAGTTGATTGTTGGGTTCAAAATCTCTAACCAACCTGCGAACATGTTTCCCTTCCTTCCAGCATTTTTACAGCATCACGGTGGCTCGAACGCAGCTGGTGCCTACGGGCAGGCTTCCTGTTCCTTTAGGCTACCTGAGAATTCCTCTTTGCCTGCAGACTGATTTCCCTACGCCTGGGAATAGGGAACAGATTTTCATCAAGTAAGCCTCAGCGACACAAGCCCGGAGGCTCCCGACAGGCAGGAGAATGTATGACTGTCCCAATCAGGAGTGCATTTTCAGCTCCTGGACCACAGTGTCTGGTACCCGGGCCCCCACCACCACCACCACCAACAGCAACTAGAGGTGCTAAGTATCTGATGAGCTAAACCATGACAGAACTGAATAAGGCCATTCAGAAATGGGCCACCTCTAAAAGTAGAGCGTGGGGTGAAAAAATTAAATTTGTCCCCCAGGAAAATTCGTGCACCAAGAAAAGAACAAAGTGTCAGAAGCTGAGGAAGAGAGGGCAGAGTGGTATCGTGAACTGTGAGAGCCGACAGAGAGCTCGGAGATCCTCTTCAAGCTGGATCTTCCGTAGATGCGAAGACTAATACCCAGAGACATCAAGCTGACCTTCCTGAAGTCGTAAGGCCAACCGCCTGCAGAGAGCGGCCAAGGGGCCTCAGCCTCCCCCAGAAACGGGTCTCCAAGGTCTCAGTTCCTTTGTGTGCGCATCTGTTCACTCACTGATTCCACACGTTACTGCACCTGGGGGCTCTGATCATGATGAAGAGAAGACCAGCAGAGGCTACAGGTGGAGGACAGGCTGAAATGGTACCAGTTTTGTTCCAGGTGCTGCTGGGATGTTCTGGTGTAGATGCCCAGAGAGCAGCCCAGCTGGAACAGAGGGTCTCCCCCTGTGAACTAGAGACCTGGAAGTCATCACCATAGTGACACCCAGGGAGGAAGGACATAGTTTGAACTGAGATTCTGATTCAGCCCAGCTGGGTAGAGTGAGGTCCAGCACGTGGTTTGATTTTCTCATCCCTGAAGTTAAGGCTGACAAGCAAAAAGTAAAAAAAAAAAAAAAAAAAAAAAAAAAAAAACCCAAACAAACAACAAAAAAAACAGTGGCCAAAAGATGACATTCAGAAAGATTCTTGGATCAAAGTCCCTTTTTAAGTACTGTTATTTCACCCTCTTCCTGACAGTAACCACTTCCCACATGAGCCCCAGTAAGGCAACCGTGTAGCCCACAAAAGAGATACAAATATGACCACACTTCCCTCTTATAAACAGGCGACAGTAAACATCTGAGACCACTGGTCCACAGCCGTGGTTAAACAAAAGGGTTGGGGGCACCCTGGAATGGCTGTCGGGGGGCCCCCATGTCCCCACATGCTGACTTTCCCTCTGTGAGTGGTGAACTTGGGCCATTAACTTCAGAACTGAAACTGACCAAACAGTACCAGCCTCACACTGGGACAACTTCGTTCGGTTTCACACCCAGGCTCACCTGGCCGCTACTACCGGAAACTCAAGAGTTTTCAGGGAAAGTGGCTGCTTTTCAGGGAAAGTGGCTCCAGGCCCATGCTCGGGGGTGCCTCTCTGTGGGACCACACTAAGAGGACAGGAGGATACGAAGTGTGCAAACCGCTCCCCAACCCCCAACCCCCAACCCCAACCTCACCTCCTAGATCAACAGTGATTGTTATCTTTTATCAGCCATGAAAGCAAAAAGTGCAACTCTTTCAATCAAGCAAGGAAAACAGGCAGACCTCAAACAAAGGTCTTTCATTAGCTCTGAGATGTTCCCGGGGTCGGTCCAGAGTTATCCTAGCCCCTAGATCAACAGGAAAAGAAAACACGAGGCCTTGGGACAGGCTCTGTCTCTGAACTGGAATGAAAAAGCATTTACAGACCTGAAGTCAGTTATTAGCTGACTGTGACAGGAAGACTCCAAGGTATTCCATGTCTGCAGAAAGTTCCACCAGAAAATGACAACAAATGACATAAATCAGCCAGCACTTTGTTTTTAACCACCAAACATTTATAGAATTCTTATTTCTTCATCTATATGCTTTCAGAGAAAGTTTCCAGTAGATTCAAAGCCAGTGAGATATAGAAAGACACTAAACATGCAATTAAATTGCACATGGTTTTGAAGCTAGAATACCGCAAGCACCTTTAGAAAGTTTCCCCTGGGGGCAGGAGGCTCTCGGCTCTGTACTCTGCCCCCATTCCCTACACAAAGGCAAGTTTTTAATCTTCATTTTGTCAACAGGAAAACAAGACTGATGGAGGGGTAGACAGAAAGCTTAACTGCCTGAAAGGACCTGGCTTGGGTCACAAATACATCATCTTCAGGCATATCCATTTGTGTCCCTGATCCCCAGTCTGACCCCTCCCCCAGAGCCGCCCTATGGCAGACGGCTACCATCCACCCTGTCAGATGCTCCAAACACAACTGTTTCTCCATCTCAACTCTAAGCTCCATGAGGGCAGGAACTGCTCTTTGACTGGGTTCACCACCATCTCCTCAGCAATTAGCAAGACATCAGATAAGTGTTCAGAAGTCTACTCATAGAAGAAGGAAATTAACAAGCAATCAGTAAGTATTAATTAAAATTTCCTAAGTATCTGGCACTGTATTAAGTACTAAGTACATAATGAGTCAAAGAAATAGCCTGAATCCTTGGCTTCAAGAGGTTTATTCCAATCCATTATTTCAGCCACTGACTATGTGACACAATACTGGCCAATGGGATACAAGAAGGTTTCTGGGGAAGGTTTTCTTCCTGGATGAAAAGAACCCACTCTACCCCACACCCTTCTCTTACACACACACACACACACACACACACACACACACACACACACACACACACACGGAAAAGCAGCCTTTTCTGCTCCTGGATCCAACTCTGTAAAAAGGGTAATGCCTGGAGCACCTCTGGCCATCCTTGGACCAGGAGGGGTCAAGTCTGAAAATATTATAAAAAGAGATCTGGCTGAAGATGGCAGAGCAGAAAGATGGGAGGGCTCCCCAGGCCTTGCTGATACCTAAAACCTTCCTGTCCCAGACTTCTTAGGGGAGACAATAAGCCTCTACATTGTTAAAGCTGTTAGATGGATTTCAAGTTACTTGCAGCCAAAAGCATCCTAAGACAGTGAGTCTGGCTTCTGATACAGAGTATCAGCTGGATCAGAGAGGGAAGGGGCCAACTGGCTTCCTGCAGTGCCCAGGCATGAGGGACCAAGGGCCTCCTCAGTATGGAGGGGAGGGTGGCAATGGTGAACAGAACTGGAACTCTAGATACAAAAGAAGATTCCAACCTTACCTACAAGATGGCTTGGTCATCTTCATGAAGCCCTGGACCTAGTTCCTATGCTGACTATCCAATGAACTGAAACATAAATACTACTCCCTGTCTGTATTTACCCACACACATGCCTTCTTGTGTGTGTGTGGAGGGGGAGGAATAGGGGGAGGGTAAGAAAAAATAATGGGGGTGGGGAGAATGCATTTTGTTCTATTTATAGAACACAGCACAGCCACAAAGGATGACAACCAGAGCATTACAGGATCAGGTGAAGTTCTCCAAGCAACTGTCATGTTCGGTTTGAATTTACATTTTGCTTTTCTCAGCCTGTAACTGGTCCACTTTGTCACTCCAACTGCTCTCCTTGGAGCTCATCAGATAGGACCTAACCAATGGTAACAGTCTGGTTGGAGAACATAGAGGACTAAAGCCCCTCTCCAGACTCCCAACAAATCATTTGGGGCAAGAGAATGGGGGGGGAGGTGAGACTTGGACAATCGCAGAACAAATCCTGAGAACATTAAGCAGGAGCGAAACAGTGCAGTCTTTCCACGTTCTCTACAGAATCCCACTGGCAGGGGGGTTATTTGGGGCCACGTGCTCCACGGAGGCCCTGGCACATTCCACGCATGTACCACAAAGAGAAAGAAAAGGCATGCTTGCTGATGTTTTCAATTCCTTCCTCAATGCCTTCCAAAATTCTTCAGCAGAGGATTATCCACTAACTTCCACCAGCTTCCAGCCAGCAGTATCTCTGAGGCCTCAGCTAAATGGGAGCAGGGCAGCAGGAGAGGTCAGCTCACAGACGCTGTCTCTGCTCCTGGCCATTAAACACCAGCTAAGTTGCACTGGGCCTAGTGGCATCTCCTGAGTTTGGAAGGGACATGGCCTGATGAGGATGCAGACATTCTAGAGCCAAGTGAAGGTCCTACCATGCCCTCGCTGACACCCCCACTTCCCCAGACACAACCCACCTCCCCTCCCACCTCTGCCCACTTCCCTCCAGAGGAGCCACCAGCGTAGCCCAGTGTTCCCCATTTCCTACTCCAGTTAAATAAGCTCTACTGCTAACTTGACTACATTAGATTATCTCTAAGGTCTCATCCAGGTTTAAAATACTATGCTGCCAACTTTCTGAATGACCTTACACCATTCATTTCATTTACAATATCGATAAATAACACGAACAGTCCCTCATACCAGCCATTTTCAACTGGTGTACTGCAAGAATTTTTAAAACATGTAATACCTGACTATTTAATCAGGGGCACTGATCTCTTTTCCCTTAGACTGTCAAATTTAAAAAATGACAACAGCCAACACCAAGGATAGCCATCCAGTGTGAATGAACCAAAATTATACCTATATTTTTGTCAGATCAACAAAAAAATCTATTTTTTGGCACACCACATAATTTTAGTCATTAGTTTATGCGTGCAATGAGATTTAAAAGGGCTGAAAATTGCCGCCTTCCGCTTTATAAGTGGCATATAAACTGGCTAATCTAATCCTGCCAGTTACCTTGGTCAGCTATCACAACCCCTGGCACAGAGGCAGGGTGACTATTTACCTATGTTTGTCTGGACAGATCAGGTTTATGCCCAATTTTTGGCCATGCTTAATAAGAGCAGTGCCCCTTTCCACTCTTACAACAGTCCTGGTTTGTGCAATAAATCACGTAGTCACCCGAGATTCTAGAAGGGGTAGAGCTTTGGAGGCAAATTCAGATCCATCTCTTGTCACGAGACCTCAAGAGGATGACGGTAGCCTTTTCTGGGAAACCTGGAGACAGACAACTGGGGTCAGGAACCAGAGACCTAAGTGCAGGTTCCTATTCTGTCACTGACACCTCAGAGCCTCACTCTCCTCTAACAACAGGGCCGACTGCTCCGTCCCAGGGCACCGCAGATGACTACAGATCAACGACCTGATTGGTGGCTCATCGTCGTGTCTGGCATATAGTCGGACTCAGTCCGTGTCCCACATCCCAGGATCACCAGGTAAGAGGGCTCAAGTGATCTGCTATGGACCACCACAACTGACCCAAATCCTTACTTGGACAAAGCAGAAGGCACCACCTTGCCTAAGCTTCTTGTACCAGGCCCTGGAGGATGCATGCCCTGAGTTCCGACTCCGACTGAATTTTGTGCGTCACTGATGGTTTTTCTCTATAAAAATCTGCAAGTGCCTGTGGAAGCCTCAACCCCACCTCAGTCAGAAAGGGTTTTAGCAATACTCTAGGCTCGCGCTGCATAAAGAAATAGGAGGCAGCACTGCAGAATGTCGTCCAGTCTGCAAAGTGCTTTCAATGCATAGCTTATTGAAGTAAGTAACTTCAAGGGTCCTACCAGGGAGGGATTCTTTTCCCATTTTACTAGTGAGGAAAAGAAGGTTCAAAGGAGTTAGGTGACTTGTTCACAGTCCCCAGAGCAGTAAGTGTGGGAGCAGGGAGTTGAACATGGGTCTCCTGGAGGCTGGCCAGAGCTGTCCACTGCAGTATGCTGCCCCTTTAGCATCAGGTCGCACTCCACATTTTTCAAAATGGTCTGTGAACTAGACTCAGCCTATGGACACAAAACTTCATCTTCTAAAAACCTATGAACTTAAATTAACAACAACAAGAAGAAAGATGACTCAAACCAGACAAGGTAAATTGTACCCAATCTCTAAATAGCCAAAATAATTTCATTTTCCTCTCAGTGATAAAATTAATGAACACCACGAATAGGAACTATTATGGCTCTCTTATTAAGGAATATAATCTGTTTTTAGTAGGCTTATAGCCTTTGATGAGCCTGCAGTAGAAAATCTAGCTATTTTTGCTAATTGCAGTATGGTTTGGAATTGGGAAGCCTGGCCTAGATGTTCATCAATGAAGAAATTAAAAACACTGACCAGAGACATTCCACATGGAGGCGCGGTTTCAGGCACAGGGGAAACTCAGAAAGAGGCTGAGGTCTGATTGTCTTTGCCTGGGGAGGGCAGGCATCTGCATGGAGCCCAGGAACACTCCACTCACTTTCCCAAGGAATCCGTGTCAAGAGGCTGGCGTGACTCACTAGCTAATTACCTGAGCGCTGGGGCTCCCAGAGTCCTCCTGGCTGTACAACTCGTCTTCTCTCCTGACAGCAAACCAAACGGTATTTTCACCCTGGTCCAGACATAGCCTAAAGCTGTCCACATGGTGGTATAAGGGATTATGACTCTGACCTGGATAACTCGGGCAGAAAACCTGCTGTTACCAGCCATGGGTTGGGGAGAAAATGAAACACGAACAGAATAGTGGCTTCATCTGTGCCACTCCCTGAAAATCTCCTGGGCGCTTACAAAGCAGGCAAGATCCAAACGCCAAGCTTGGTGGACCAAAGCCCTTGGCAACATCCTTCTCCAACTCCTCTCTGGACACTCCTCCTTCCACGTTCTGGCCACCCTGAACTATCCTGCCTGCCCCAGACACCAGGCCCGGCATGCTCTCTGTCTGGCCAGTGCTCACGCAGCCTTCACCCCACTCCCAGGCTCCTATCCAGCCTTTGGGGTCCTGCTCCAGCATCACCTGCTGGGTAAAGCCTTCTGACTCCCCTAGAAAGAGCTGCTCTTCCCCTAGGTTCCCAAACAACATTACATTAAATCATTACTAGAGTTTCTCCCATCAGCCCACTGTAACTATGGTCATTCCATCCCTTTTTGCCTCTGCACAGTTTAGAGACAGGACTTCATCTCTGCATCTCCTGAGGCCCAGCCCAAGTCAGTGCCCAATACGTGTATCCAACAAACAAATCTATGGTCAGAGGTCCAGCTCTCTGCTCCACATCAGATGGGCAGCTGCAATATGCATCACCTTCTTCCTCATCCACAGTCACTCTGATCTGGGTTCAAGGAAAGGGGAGGTGATCTCTGAGGACATTCCTACAGTCCTGTCCGTATAATGATGCCGCAACTGAGAGAATGGTGCTAAAAATAGGCCTGCCTCCCTCTACCGTGGCCGTGTCCTCAGGAGAGAGTACATAGGAAGGCCCCTACTATATCACATTCAAAAAGCAGAAATCAAGGTAACAAACTGTTAAATAGCATGTGTTTTATTCTGCTATCTTGAAAGACACCTTCATACAACCTGGAAGGCCAGGTTTGGAATTTAGAATTCTCTGACTCCTTGGTTGCACAATGGAATGTGAACGCCCAGGGACAACTGGCCTCAAATCCCAGCCCACCCCCAGTGCCAGTCCACACTTAGAAGGGCTTCCTGCACACCCATTCAGACACCATAAACCCAAGGTCCTTCTGATTCCTCCAGGCCTCTGCACCCCTTGTCAGCCCACGGCACACACACTGTCCCTGGTCAGTGCCATCTGCTCTCAGGCAGAGGGACCTGGGGAAGAGGGCCCACACAGGACGTGGAAGCAGGCTCGAGACCCATGGGTCAGGACCCGAAGTGTGGCCTGGAAGAAGGAGGTGGAAGCTCCAGAAGGGCCACCCCCGGCCCCACAGCTCTGCCCCATGAAAAGCTCACCTGGAAGAAGGCACAGTGTGGCCCTCTCAGCCCGGGTCCCTTCTTACACATTGCTATGTGTCGTCAGGGGCCCACCACCCATGTCTAGGTTATATCAGAGCCATGAATTTCTGACATTGACCATTCTCACTTACCAGCCAAATCAACTGGCAAGGTGGTACTTGAGGGAAAGCCAGAACTACCTTCCAACCGGGTCTTAAGAAACACCAACAACAATAAACACCACACACTTCCGGGCAGGCTATCAGTGACATGTGCGTGAGTCACAGCATTTCTTCTTCAGGACCTTACCCATCCCCCGCCCCAGGAGCACTGATTCATCCAAGTTTGTTTTCAATACTATTATTTTTAGTCAGCCAAACAATGTTTTTAAATCATGGTAGTGAAGGGCATGGGGAAGGGCAGAACCACCTAAGTAGACGAATTGTTTCTCTTTCAATGGCTTGGCAGGCCCTAGATCAACAAGTGGTGTGATATGTGCTCCTGGTGCTCATGTGCTGATGGTAGATTCTGTTACTACCCAAACCAAGGTTCTCCAAATAGTGAGCCCTGAGAGCAAGGAGTGTGGTGGGGTCCCCTACTGGAACTGATTGACACCATCAGTCAAATTTCCCCCTTGAAAGGGAAAATGAGGGTTTACTGAGCACCTACTAAGTGCTGTGAACAACAAATACCAGCCAAGTGCTTGATCTATCTGATCTCACTTGAGTGGATTTATTTGAAGTAGGTGTTGCCATCTCCATTTTACAGATGAGGAAACCCGGGCTCAATAAATAGAGGCAAGTGCACCCAAGGCTACCAGATAGCTAGTAATGGGCAGACTCAAACCCAGGTCTGTCAGAATCCAGAGCTTTCTCTGGTCTTTCTTCAATACTGAGCTCTTCCTGTCCATCCAGCCCCCCACCTGTGCTCTCCAGGTGATATTTTAAAAATCTCTTTGGATACGGATAAATGGCGACACACAAAATTTAAAGAGTAGCCAAACAAACTAGCTCATTCTGCCCTCCCACACATAGAGAAATAAGGCTCACCTTGAGTCTGAAATTCAATGTGGGCAAGAGAAAGTTGACAGTGGGGGAGATCTGCAGCAAAGGGGAAAACCCAATTTCCATCCGTGGTGCCTGCTTTCAGCCACTTGTAACTGTTCAAAAAGTCCTTTCTGGAGCCATTACTCCACATTTGGGCTTAGCCCAGAAGTGATTTTTTAAGGAAAAAATGCCTTTTGGCATTTTTGAGCCATGACAGCATAAAAACAGACCTTTAAAAACACACACCCAAAAAGCATTACTATTTTCAAGAGTCCAGTTAAAGAGAAAAAAATGGTGACACCTCAGAGCTACGACTTGGCTCGGCAGTTTGTGATGCAATGCTTAGCAGCAAAAGTGACCAGATCTCTGTGACTGTGGGTTTCAGAGGTGAACCCTTACACTGTGGTTCTTGAACAACACTCTCATTCTTAACCCCCAGCAAAGCCTTCAGGAGGCAAACCTGCCAGATGTAAGCGGGGAAAGCCATGTGATACAGAAAAGGTACTATTTCAGGAAAAACTCACTTTTCATTTCCTAGCTAGGGTTTAACCTGTAACCTCCGTGCTGCCTGACAAAAGGTGCGTGCTCACACCATCAAGTACAGTCTTTCTTTATACAGATGCCTGAAAAGAAATGAAGGAAGCTTTCTGGGTAAACTCTGACATATGAGCCAACATTCTCCCCAGGTATCCTCTATAATGCCCATCCCTTACATATGACCATTTTTAGCCATTTGTGGTCATTAGTTTAAGTAAACTTCCTGCTCTGAGAATAGTCAAAAATAGCAACAAAGAAGAAAAATTGCTCACTGAAATCCTCATCTTCAACCTGGTAGTCAGCTATTTTTATATTCCTTTATAGTTAAATATCTCTGATTTGACTCACAAGTAAGGGAGAGGCGTGGAGCAGCATGGGGGGAAATAACCAAAATTAAAGACCGATTGATAGTTCATGACTTTTATTTATATAAATGGATTGGCACCAGACTGATAGGGTCTTAGGACATTAGCCATTAAGAAAGATTGGTGATTCATTGATCAACTGGATTTGTGCAAGTGGAATCTTCTAAAATGCTTGCTTGAAACCCGCTTTAAAGTTAGACCCTCCAATAGAACTTATCCTGCCTGTCCTCCAGTGAAGAACATCTGAGACCCAGAGATATGAAGTGACTTGCCCCAGGTCACGGAGCTAAGTCTAGAACAGTGTTTTTCAACCACTGGTCCAGACTGGTGCCGGTCCACCAGAAATTTTGTGCTGGTCCGCAAATGAGTTATCACGCTGATGCTGTATAAAGATTAATAGAACCAACAATCTTAGTCAAATTTGCTTGTGCTCAGGGTGACTTTTTAATGGTCCCCAAAATAATTCACCTATTTTTGCTGGCCCCCAAGTATAAAAAGGTTGAAAATCACCGGTTAGAACCTAGCTAGGTCTGCTGTCTCCTGCCTTCAAAATGACCCCAAAAACCCTGCTTATAACTAATATTTCTTTGACAGCATTTACGAAGAGAAAAGGCCTACTAAACAAACTTTAGCCTAGTCCAGAATTAGCTAATCCTCTTAATTAATAGGCTTCTACTGTGTTTTCACTTTAAACTGTGTCTCTCTGTCAAAACATTGTGCAGCAGTGTGCCACTGTGGCAGGCTGCTGTTTACAGAGAGGCCTCAGCTAATCAGCAGCAGAGAGCGCAACTTGTGCTATAGATTTGTTATTTCTAAAACTGTTAATTAAGTCAAAACAAAGAGTAATGTTTCTCTCTCTCTCTCTCTCTTACCCTCATCAGGAGTCAATAAACTGCAGAGCTTGGGGGATTTGGCTCTCTGACATCAAGAAAACAGTATTTAAAGATTAACTAGAGTGAACACATACACCATTATTTCCACTACCCAAACCCACGTTGGCAATCAGTGGGCCAGAAGCGACAGGAGGGCAGGGACAGTGGCTGCCTTCCTCACTATTTTGTCCCTATTGCCTAGCACAGGGTTTGGGTGCACTGCAGGAAAGCATAAAAAGGAAGTGTACAAGTTCTCCTGGAATCTTTGTTCTAAAACTTGGAGTCAAGTAAAATTAGAAACCAAACTTCTGCAGGGTGTGGTTAAAAATGGCAGTCTCCAGCTGTTTACAGGAACCATTGTGCTTGCAGATTGAAGGCTTGCGGCCTGGGAACCTGTCAGCTGTCAACAGATGATTCCCGGCCCTCAGCCCTCACTGGGGAGGAGTGAGTCCCATCCAAGGGCGCACCAGCCACTGGTGTCTGCAGAAGGCCGGCCACCCTCCCAGCCCCGGGCACGCACAGCAGGTGCCTTCATGAGCAGTCTTTCTGGGCACTTCTCTCCCCAGCCAACCAACAGCATCAGATGTGGATGTGGGGAAGGGGCAGGCTGATTTTTTTTAATAGTTCACTACTTCAAAAGAGACAAGGACAAATGTTAACTAGGACTATTCATGAGCCTGGCTGTTTGAGAAAGCTGCATTCCACCTTAGAGAACGTAACTGCACTTACAGGAAGCTGGGGGAGAGGTAGATAAAAAAGGAGGGAGAATAAGGCAATGAGAATCAAGTCTGACTTCAACTTGTAAAGCAAGCACTGCTTGGGGCCTTTTTTTTTTTCTCATAAAGAAGCGCATGCATAATATGGCTGCATTGTTTGCATCAAATGGCATTAAAGTCTTCTAATAAATTAACAAGTGAAAAAAATTAATGGTCGCTCAATCCATTAAATCGTGTTAATTTTATTTCCATTATAATACAGCAATTACAAGTTTACATTATTAAAACCAATATATATTTTTCAAAAAAAACCTCATTTTAATTGGATTCCTGATGTCAGCTGAGCCAAAGTCTCTCAATTTCATCAGCTTCTTGCATTTCTCATCAGAGAACTAAATGATTATTGTATTCATTGACTTTTTTATATTATTAGAACTGTCATGTAAAACTTTACATCCTTGCAAAGACTTTTCAAAATGTCTTATTAAAAGTGCTTACTTCTACACAGAAACTCGGGCTGAAAGAATCTGTTTTCAGCAAGTGTTAAGCAGTGAAATGAAAGACCAGGTCACGCAGAAACTCTGAAATGCTGAGCACCCATAATCATCTCCAAGTTGTCCACTTTTTATTGACGCTCTGTTATATTCTGAGCTAATAGATCTAAAGGCGCTGTTCCCACAGAGGAAACCTGAATTTCAGGTTTGGAATACTGACTTTTCACTTCAAAGAGAGAATGCGTGACTCTGGAGCAAAATACTGCTCAGAGGTCACTCGCCCTTTGGTGCAAGCTATAGGGTAATTTATTCACAGCAGTGCTCAGTTTAACAGAAGGCAGAAGAAAAGATGTCACTGCCTCATTCCTGTAGGTAACTAGCCCCACACACCAAAAGTGCTGACAATCACGCTGCAGTCAGAAACACCCCTTGGATAACAACTCCTGTGTTCCTGCTGGCATTCCACTGCATACGGACCCCTTCCTCCTCTCCGACCTCCTCCCACAGAGTCAGTGGTCCCCCCCCTTACTTGTGTCTTTGGGCAAATCTCTCTCGTTCTGGACAAGGAGCTCCCTAATATGTAACAAACGATTAAATAACTGAATAATAAAAGAGTGATACACACAGAGGGCTAAGCATAACACACATCTGTCAAACTCTCTGGTTTATAAAACATTTCCACAAGCCTATCTCATCCTGATTTTACAGATCTGCACAAAGGCTCTGAGACATTCAGTAAACTCTTAAATCCACCCAGGTATTAAAATGGCAAGATCCAGGACCTGAATTCTATGCTTTTTTTTTTCCAGAGAAAAGAGATGGATGTCATTATTTTGTTTTGTAACAGAGTGACTCCTACAATATTTGAGACTCATCACAGGTGTTTCCTTTCCACCAAAAAACTCCACTCTGTCCTAAAGTTCCTATTTCTTTGGATGGCTGGGACATATTAGACACTCAAATAATGCCCTATTAATGTTTCCCTTACTGAAGTGTAAACTCCTCACAGGCAGGGGCCATCTCAAATTTACCTCTGCATCCTCCCCCACTGCCTGGAATACTGACTCAGACATGAGAGGGCCAATAAATAACAATGAATCAACAAACTCCAACTCTAACATTTAATTAGGACCTGTGAGCAAGGGGCTGTCTGCAACATGCCAACAGCCCAAACACTCAACTTCTGAGCGCACCAGCAAGTTCCAAGGTTCCAAACGTCAAAGAAATGTCAGGTTGATTCTGGGTTCAGCCACGGCTCCAAGCCATAGTCAGCTCCTCTCCTGCGAGCCCCTCCTCTACCCAGCCCCTCTCCTAATTAAGGTTAACAAGTGGCCTTGGCAATAGGTCCTCAGAAGTCTGAGAAAGAAGTGCTAAAGATGGGGGTCTTTTCTCCTTTTCCTAGGGTGAGGGTGGCCTGGCAAAGCCCCGAGAGCTACCAGGAGGAGGCTGTGCTAAAAGAGAAGCACAAAGAGGCAAGAGTTGGTGCGTACCAGAAAATCTTCCCATCTTCTTCTGGACTTGGTGCTTTGACACAAGAAAGCCCAAATTCCCTGCCAAATAAACCCGGCTGTAAGCTTGGTCCAGCTCCCAATAGCTGTGCCAAGCCATGGATCCTATCAGTGGAGGCACCAATTATCAGAGTCCATCAGAACAGTCATTTAAAGTGTGCCCGGCTCCTGATTGCTGACAAAACAGGTACCCATCTTCTCTATCCCTCAGTAGCAAATGTTAGGACTCCATTCTTAGAAACTGGTCAGGAAGATACCTACCTGGTCAGCTTTACTCAGGTACTCAAGCAGGTGAGGGGTGAGATGATGTTATACCACCTACGTGCTGCCTGGCCTGCGCGACCTCCGCGTATGCTGAGAGCCCGCGTCAAGTGTGCCGCAGTCAGGCTCTCACCACTTCCTTGGCACTAGTCTCTTTTACATTCTTGGTATCAATAAGCCTGTATCACTCCAGCTCTTCTGACCTCAGAGACAGGTTAGAGCTGGTGCAACAGAGAAGCAGGCACGCAGTCTGGAAGGCCCTAATATACAGCCATAACTGCCTGTTGTCAATCATAGTTACATATTAGCCAAAACACACTTGTCAAAATCTCCTTGGACTGAGGGCTTCTTAAATCCCAAGGTCCCAGATCTCACAGAGCGCTTTTAAGTACCCAGTGCCCCAACCCTCAAACACAGTAGGATAACTTATAAAAGGAAGTATGTAGAGAGACAATTTGACAAGCAGTACCACAATCTACAGAGCTTAATAGACACATCGGATGTCACTAGCATGAGGCCAGCTAACCACGTCCCCAAGACATGGCCTTTCGTTTTCTGCCCACAACCAAAACAGCAGCGACTGTTGCCAAGGGAGACAAGGTGACCCAGCGGCGTGGGCACAAAACCCAGGGATGGAAATCCATTTTGTCTGGATCCACCCAAGTAACTGAGTTTCCCTGAGAAAAGATGAAACTAAATCTGCCTCCTTAGGTCCTTGCCAGGCAGGTAGAAGATGTCTTGGTCCTAACACAGTGGTGAGAGACCAGGGAGCTAGTTAGCTTGAACTCTCAGAAACATAGAAAGCTTCATATGCCTCAGGCTGCAGAGAGCTTTGGAAGAGGAAAAAGCAGACCAAAGTTATGTGCCCCCAGAGGTCAAACTTTTACCAAGGCAGAGGAGAAAGCAAGGCACCCCTCCAGGCTGTCCCCAGCCCACAGACTGAACATTAGCAACCTTACCAACAAAGATCCACACTGCCCTCTCCCCCCACTCCCAGTTAACAGTACTTTAACATTCAACAAAGAATGTATTCAGAACCTTCAAAGTAAACAGCAGCAGGGGGCCCGGAAAAGGAGCACATTGGGTCAGAATCCCAGGTCTACCACGGCCAGCCTCTTCACCTCTCCCCTCCAAAGTTTTCTCAACTTAAAAAAATTGAGATAAATCTTAAGCCTAACTGCTTTATCTGTTTCCCAGGAGTTTCTTTCTTAGTTTCATGAAAGTCTTCTGTAAACTGTAAAACGCTTTACACAGCTGCTTATTTTATAAGTGATTTTTTTTTTCTGTTCCAAGGCATAAAGCACTGTCCTCAATGCACCTGGGCAGCTAAGAAGGTAGACTTTGGAAACACCTCCCCAGGCAGGAGAAGCAGGACACTCACTCACCCTACCCACCAAAAGGATAAAGAAGAATTAAGAAGCAGAGTTGGTTCCAGAACCCAGGGCTCACTGACCATCACATCACACCACCTCCTCTGAAGTCAGTTCTGGCTCCAGATCACACGCCCAGAGTGCACTTCCCAGACAGCACACCGCCTTCCCTCCCCCTTTATTGACTGGATCCACCCAGTTAAAAAAAAAAATTATTATTTTTTAAGTCAGCGCTCCCACCATATGTGGCATTTATTTCCAGAGGAGGCCAGCCTTGGGTTCCCAGGGACAGATGTTGCTTTGTGCCTGCCTGACACGGCTGGCAGCCCTTGTACAGCTGCTCCAAGCAGGTGGCCAAGGATGGAGTCCTCTCCTGGCCCACAAGCAAGGATGAGTCTCTGTGGGGCTCAAGTCGTGGGGATCCTCTACTCATTCCTCTGCAGCCTGGGACCTCAAGGGCACCCCCCCACACACACACACACACACTTCCTTGGTACAGAGTCAGACTTCAGAGGCTGAGAGAGACAGGAGGCCAAGGTGCCCACCACACCCCAATCTCCAGCGAGGCACAGCTAAACTAACAGAAAGTCCTGGGATTGAAGAGGAGTCACTGACCCCTTCTATCAGCCATCTGTGAGCTCCTCCACCCCAACCTAGCTAGCGCAACGTGGATTATAAAGGAGGTCCAGACAGATGGCAAAGCGCTTTGGGAAGGAGGGCTCTGCAGGAATGCAAAGGCCACTGCGAGGCCCACTTTCGGTGCGTTTTGTTATATGGCCGGCTCTAAGACCCCCTCGGTTCTGCATCAACCCGAAATCTCCGACTGAAAGGAGGGCATAAAGCGGTCAGGGGAGACAGCCGAGGGGGGAGGGAACCCTACTCTCTGCCACTTGTCTCATATTTGAAAGTCAGAGCATTGCGCTGCAACCAAAGTCAGTGTGTGCGGAGTGGGGCGGGAGACTGGCACAACCAAGTCTAAAAATACTCGATAAAAATGCTAATCCCGAAGGCAAAGAGAGAACGAAGAAGGAATCTGTCAATCACAAGGCTCCCGCTCCTCACCCACAACCCCAGCTGTACCGACTGCATTCCTGTTGAGGAGGAAAGACGTGGGGGTACAGGGCTGAAGAAAAGAAAGGGAGAGACACCACCACCTCCACGAGCGCGGGCCGCGGGGGCGGGAGGCGGCAGCGGAGGAGGGGCTCCGGCCGGCGGAGCCGAACAAAGCGGCCTCAACTTTGAGCCCGAAGCTCCCCGGAGTGGGGGCGGTCAATTCCAGCAGCACCCCCACCCCCTTCTCGGGAGGTGAAAAGCGAATGTGAGGTCTGGAAGTGAGCGTGCCGCGTGGAAGCCCCAGGCTCTGAATCTGCAAATCCAGAGGAGGTTTTGTTTGGGGTCCCCTTTCTGCCCGTGCTCCCACCCCTCACCCCTTACACACACACATACACTCTCTCCCCCCTCACCCCTTACACACACACATACTCTCTCTCTCTCGCTCGCTCTCTCTCTCCCTATCCAACCCCACCCGGCTGGCCCTGTTGCGCCAGGGGGCTGGGCCGGCGCGCCCCCAGGGTCGCCCGGGCCCCCACCTGGGGATGGTGATGCACTTGGTGTTGACGTTCTGCGTGGTGATGGCCTTCTCCAGCTCGTCCAGCTGCCCTGTCTTCTTGAGCTTCTTGACCAAACTCTTGACCGCCTTCTCGCACCACTTCTCCTCCTGCCCGTTCTGCTCGCCCTTCTTCCAGCCCAGCAGGCGCTTCACGATCGGCGGGGTGAAGGGCAGGATGGACGACATGGTTGGAGAGGGCGCTCGGGCGCCGAGGGGCGCCCCCGGCGGGGCTCGGCGCGGCGGGACGCCGGGGGCGCAGAGGGGCGCTGGGCCGGGACGCCCAAAATTCTTCGCCTCAACTCTCGGCGAACTTGCCCGTTCTCCGGGCCGGGCCGGGCCCAGGCGCTGGAGCCTGCGGGACTACCACGGCAGAGAGAAGAGCAGTGGGGAAGGCGGCTGGCGGACGACAGCGGCGCCGGGTCTGGCAGGCCCCGAACGCGGGGCGGAGGCGGCGGCCGCGAGCCTCGGAGTGGCAGAAGAAAGTTTGGGTTTCCGCACGGGGTGGCTGTTTGGGTGCCGCCTCCAGGAAGAAAGTCCAACCCCCAGCCAAACTTTGCTCGCCTCGATCGCTTTGATGCGCAGATCCCTCCGCCTCGGAAGCCTGGCCTCTCCGCTGCCCGCCTCCTTCACCGCTCGCTTGCTCGCTCCCTGCGCCGGCCTGGGCCGTGCGCCGCGCTCCGGCTCCCGCTCCCGCCCGCTCCTAGTCTGTGTTTCATGCAAATCCGCGTGCAGCCTCCTTTCCAAGCGCTGTCACCGCCCCCTTGCCGCCGGGGCTCCCCGCCTCCTCCCCCGCTCCCCGCCACCTCCTCCCCCGGGCGCCCTGCCCGCCCCCTGCCTCCGGGAGGGTACCCAGCCTCCCCAGCCTCCCCAGCCCCGCGTGGAGCACGCCCACGTGAGCGATTGGGAACAGCGGCCTCCAGGGCTGGAGAGCGCAGGACCCCGCGCGGCCCCGACCTGAGTCCGGCGGGCCCCGGGAGGAAGTCGTGGGAAAGAAGAGGCTAGCGGGGGCCTCCGGCGCGGAACCCACACTCAGGAAGCTCAGTTGGAGTTGCAGGCTGGAGAATTTAGATTCTCACCGAATGAGCGCCGTCTGGCCAAAGGCTGGCTGTGCACCCCTGGGAGGACCCTGGTCCGGGAGGGAGCCTACAGAAGGCTGAGGCCCAGGAAGTCGGGGCGCGCACTTGGACTCAGGCGCGCTGATCCCAGTCAGGGACAGTGGCGGGCGCCCGCCCCCGGGACTGTTTTTGTTCTCTCGTCGCTGAGATCACACCGGCTGAAAGCCCCGGAGGAGGAGTAGGGAGCAGGGAGAAGTGAGATCTCAAAGGTGGATATTTGGGAACCTCAGTGACTCCCTGGGACGGGTAATAGCTGAAGCCAGGCGTCCCTTGAGCCTTGTGAATGAATGCCCGGTAGAAAATGAGCTGCAAAGACATCTGTTGAGTTCATAAAAGAATGAATGGGGGCGCTTTAGAATTTATCTTTGGGAGGAAATTACATTACAGGGTGTTTGGAATCTTATGATACAGAAACATTCGAAATTCGACACTCAATAAATAGGAGAGAGTTTCCCCCCCCAAAGCTGTGAACTTGCAAACAGTGGGGCAAAAGGGGAGAACTCGGGTAATTTATGTATTCAAAAGCTAGCCTTGGGAAGCGAGGAAACACCGGGGTTTGGGGAGCGCTGGGAACTTTGTTTCCACCAGCAGAATTCAGGTTCATCTGCCCACAAGCCTTCAACTGCTTTCAGGAGTTAGTTACCCCAGGGCCTCCGGGCCTTTCTCATGCTGCCCCTCCCCTACCAGGCGTGTAGCCTGGTATCTGAGGCCTTTGTTTGTTTTTAACAGCGGGAAACCCCCGGTGTAAGAAAGAAGTTATCTGCAAGCCTTCAAGCTTGGTGAGTTACAAAGCCCTGTGAGGTTGGGCTGAATCCACAAAGTCAGCGCAGAAGCTGCGGGGGTCCCTGGCTTGTTGGAGAGAAGGGCCTCCCACAAGCCAGTCAGCTGTTGCTGCTGAGCGCTGGCTCTTTACCCTTCCCTTCTAAGTCCCAGCCGGCCTGGACCTTAAAGCAGAATCCCTGAACCCCAACTGGGGCTTATGGACCTGGTTCTCGTTTCTGGCTGGTCATTTGGCTAACTCGGAGCCACTGTGGCCCTAGGTTTCACTCCCTTCTTCCAAGCCCTCAACACAAAAGCAAAGGAAGGAAGACAACAGATTGATGGCTTTTTTCATTCCAGGCAGCCCAAGTGCTGCCCTCTGATTTAATCTTCACAATGGCCCTGGAGATAGATGTCCCTAGGCCTTCCATTTACAGAAATTACAATACTCAGTCAGGGTTCTAAGCAGCAGAGGGGATCAGAACCCCGGGCTCTGTGAGGCCTCAGTCCACATTCTTGCCACAGCACCCAGTCTTACAGTTATGGAAGGTAATGTTGACCTCGGTGATAGAGTTCTTTGCAAAACAAAAGTTCATTACACAGGCCTACTGTTGTGACACTACAAGAAATGTTTGCTCACCTGTGAGATGGTGTGGGAACTTAATGTGAAAAGGTTTGCAAACAGTCAAATGTTGTAAAGCAGGAAAGGCACGCCTTGGGGTCACTGAGAAGGCCACGAAAAGCAGTGTGGATGAGGGAGCTCAGTTCAGTTAGACACGCACTCATTCCTGGGACCCTTGAAATGAAAAATGGGAAGCTGAAGGGTGGGAGGTGTGTGCCTAGGAGAAAGGGGCCGAGTCATCATCTAGTAAAATGTTAATTTTAACCTGAATCAAATCAAGCAGGTCCTACTGTTGCAAGGTGGTCAAAGAGAAAGGACCTCAAGCTTCATCAACGACTGACTGCCTTTCAACCCTGGCTCTCTCCCTCCCTTCACCCCATTGGGCCTCTGTTCTCTCATCAGTAAGAATTGGGGACGGGGATCTTACTATTGATATGTAGAGTGGTGAATCCAGAAAGAGCATTAAAATTGTTCTTCTCCGATGCAAGCCCCTTATTTTACACCAGGGGTCCCCAAACTACAGCCCGCGGGCCGGGCCGCATGCGGCCCCCTGAGGCCATTTATCCAGCCCCCCCCCCCCGTCATACTTCCGGTGGTCAGTGAGAGAAGCATAGTTCCCATTGAAATACTGGTCAGTTTGTTGATTTAAATTAACTTGTTCTTTATTTTAAGTATTGTATTTGTTCCCGTTTTGTTTTTTTTACTTTAGAATAAGATATGTGCAGTGTGCATAGGGATTTGTTCATAGTTTTTTTTATAGTCCAGCCCTCCAATGGTCTGAGGGACAGTGAACTGGCCCCCTGTGTAAAAAGTTTGGGGACCCCTGTTTTACACAGGCAGAAGTGAGGTCTGGTCAAGGAAGGCAGTTTGCACTGTGGAGGTAAGGAGACTGACAGACCTGCAGATTAAATGGAGTGGAAGGGCCTGGCATATCCCTAACCCTGAAACATCATGGCATGGGAAGGGCCCCTCAGGTAGCCCTCTCATTTTCCTGTGGGGAGGATATAACTAGTCAGTAGCTAGTTAGTGTGACTAACGATGCTTTCCTGAAATTCCTTTGCATGCTGGCATCTGTGGGAAATAGACAGCTGTGCATGCAGAAAAACTGCTGGACCTAACTGTGAACCCAACAAGTGCCATTTCTGGGCTAGTTCTTTCTCCTCTAGCCTCGATTTCTCCACTGAAAGAGCTGAGGGAACAAGCCCAGTTTCACAGAGCAGCGAGGCGGGCTGCAGAGTGGATTCCTCTGGGTGCCAAGAGGACCCTGCCTGCTCCCTGACTCTGGCAGGGAATGGGTGGGCGGCTCCAGATGGATAGGAACTGTTCTGGCGCTTGGTCTCCTGGGGCCCAGCCAGGCCAGCTTTTGCAGAGGTTGTCCTTGGAAGGGAAACGTTAGCCCAGTTAATTTTTCATCATGGTAAGTGCAAAGTTCAAGAGAGGTGGGCTGGGACTAGAGGCAGCAACTGTATTTCCCTGAGAATAGTCAGTCCTATCAGGAAGGAACCATGTAAGCAGACTTGCCAAGGGGTTTTCATATGTTTGGAGTGGCTCCCAGGTGGAACACTGGAAGGAAAGAAACACCTGATTTCAATCCTGATTATTTTTTCTCTGGCTAAAGTGTGTTTTATCAACAGATGGTGAGTCTAGAAAGAGCATTAAAATTGTTCTGTCTTTATTTGACACGGACATAAAGTGACATCTGGTGAAGGGAGGTGATTTGCAGTATGGAGATAAGTCAGGATCTAGTCAGACCCTGAACTCTCATCACAGTGCCCTCACCAGAGAGGGAGCCTCAGTCCTCAGTTGGAACTCTTTCTATAGCTCTTTGTGGCACCTTACACACAGCGAGCTCTCCCCAGGCACCTGGCAGACTGGAGTTAAATTCTAGTTCTACCACTTCCAGCTGAGTGACTTGGGGCAAGCCCCTTAAATCTCTGTGTTTGTTTTTTCACCCATGTCATAGGGATAATAATAATAATAATAATAATGCCTACTTCTTATGGTTGTTGTAAGGACTCTAATAACCCCTGCGGAGAGCTTGCCACAAGCACATAGTATGTTTTCAGTAGGTGTGGATATAGTTGATGTTCACCATAGAGTAAGATGCAGAGGTTAGAAGCAATGAGGTCTGTGTATACAAAACAAATGGCTGGATCTTAAAAACAGTTTCTAGTGAAAATAGTAACATAGATAATGAAGTCAAATAACATGCTACTTATGTAAAAATTACATATATATGAAACAATTATATACATTTTGAAACAAGTCATACAAACAAAAAGATACACATTGAACTACTTCACACCCAATAGGATGGCTATTATCAAAATAGCAGAAAATGGCCCTGGCCGGTTGGCTCAGTGGTAGAGCGTCAGCCTGGCATGCAGAAGTCCCAGGTTCGATTCCCGGCTAGGGCACACAGGAGAAGTGCTCATCTGCTTCTCCACCCCTCCCCCTCTCCTTCCTCTCTGTCTCTCTCTTCCCCTCCTGCAGCCAAGGCTCCATTGGAGCAAAGTTTGCCCGGGCACTGAGGATGGCTCTGTAGCCTCTGCCTCAGGCGCTAGAGTGGCTCTGGTCGCAAGAGCGACACCCGGGATGGGCAGAGCATCGCCCCCTGGTGGGCATGCCGGGTGGATCTCGGTCGGGCGCATGCGGGAGTCTGTCTGATGGCCTCCTCGTTTGTGGCTTCGGAAAAATACAAATAAAATAAAATAAAAATAACAGAAAATAACAAGTGTTGGTGAGGATGTGGAGAAATAGGAACCCTTGTACATTGCAGATGGAAATGTAAAATGATGCAGCCACTGTGGAAAACAGTATGGTGGTTCCTCAAAAATTAAACATCATATTACCACTTGATCCAGCAATTCTACTTCTAGGTATATACCCAAAAGAAACAAAAGCAAGGACTCAAACAGATGTTTGTACACCCATATTCCTAGCAACATTATTCACGATAGCCAAAAGATAGAAACAACCCCAAGTGTCTATTGATAGATGAATGGATAAAAAGAATTTGCATATACATACAATGGGACATTATGCAGCCTGAAAAAGAAGTAAGCCCTGTCACATGCTGCACCATGGATGAATCTTTTTTTATTATTATTGATTTTAATTTATTGTGTTTACATAGATTCTAGTGTTGCCCAAAATGCATCCCCCCTCCCCCGTATTCCCCTCAACATCTCCCTTGTCCCCCTCCCTATAGTGCCCTTCTCCCCTTCCCTTAAGGTTTATCCCATCCTATCATCCCCCTTCCCTCTGTCCTCTTTTCCTCTGGTCCCTTTGATCTCTCCTCTGTCTCAATTTCATTCCTCAGTTCACATTGTTCATTGGATTACTGAAATGAGTGAGGTCATATGATATTTTTCTTTTTCCACCTGGCTTAGTTCACTTAACATAATAGTTTCCAGGTCCATCCATGTTGTCACAAAAGGTAAGATTTCCTTCATTTTCATGGCCCCATAGTATTCCCTTGTATATATGTACCACAGCTTTTTAATTTACTCGTCTACTGACAGACACTTGGGCTGTTTCCAGGTCTTCACTATTGTGGACAATGCTGCCATAAACATGGGGGTGCATTTCTTCTTTTGAAACAGTGCTGGTGTTCTTGGGGAGTATTCCTAACAGTGGGATAGCTAGGTCAAAAGGCAGTTCAATTTTTAATTTCTTGAGGAATCTCCATACTGTTTTCCACAGTGGCTGCACCAGTCTGCATTCCCACCAGCAGTGCAGGAGGGTTCCCTTTTCTCCACATCCTCGCCAGCACTTATTCTGTGTTGTTTTGTTGATGAGCGGCCATGGATGAATCTTGAAGATATTGTGCCAGTTATAAAAATCAAACCCCAAGTACTATATATTCCATTTATATGAGGTACCTAGGATAGTGAAATTCATAGAGACAGAGAGTAGAATGGTGGTTGCCAGGGGCTGGGGGGAGGGTGGAATGGGGAGTTAGTGTTGAATGGGTAACACTTCCCATCATCAGTTAGGAAGATGAATAAGTTCTGGTGGTGATAATTGTATAACAACACGAATCTACTTGATGCCATAAAACTGTATGCTTAAGAATGGTTAAGATGGTAAATCTTATGTATATAAACATACAAATATATATATATTTGCCACAATAAAAAAAAATAGGAAAAAAAAGTTGAACACAGTGGCATAGATGTTTTGAGGGTGGGAGTATAGGAATGGGGGATCAGGGTAAGGGAGGAAATAAATAAATGAATTACTGGATCTGTGAATTTATTTATTTATTTCCACCCTTACCCTGATCCCCCATTCCTATACTCTCACCCTCAAAATACTCAACACATGGTAGTCAGTATAGTAATTGTTCTCTGGTTCTCTCAAAAGACAGAGCCTTTAGTCTCCAAAACCTTCCAGCCCAGTAATCATGATATCCCTCATTTGAAGAACCTAGACAAAACTATTTTAAATGCCTGCTTCATGGCAACCCCTAGGAAAGTGTAGGCTCGGACCTGACAGCTCCAGGAACCGAGGGCCTGGGGACTCATGCCATTGCTGGGCTGCTCTACACGCGCTCTGGGCTGCAGGCTTTGGGCAGGGCCTTCAAGGGTAGGATCTTGTTTGAAGTTCTCAGTCACCACAAGGTGGTTTTGCTGTTGCTGCTTCACAGAGGTGGGACCAGCGATGCAGGGAGTTCAGCTGCTGTTGTCCATCCTGTACTGCTGACTCCTGAGCACCAGCCCAGCGGGGGCTTCTCTGTCCCCAGAGCCCCCCAGCAGGGTTGCCAGTGTAGATTACAGAGTGTCCCTGGGAGAAGGGGACTGTGACAGAAGGCTGTAGGCATTGCCCAAGGAAGGTATTGAGAGGAAGGACCAGGTCTGACTTAGGGAGTTTGGGGGGCAGGGGACTGAACCTGGGGTGAGGAACAGGGCAGCTATGTGCAGACTGAGGCCCAGGGCCTGGGCTGAGGGTGAGGACAGGATGGCGTGTGGGCAGGCAGTGGAGTCTAGGGCAGGGTTCACAGAGCTCTTTCGGGTTTCTCTGTAGGAGCTCCATCCCAGAGTTCAGACGTGTGTGTGTGTGTGATTTTTACCATTGTGTCACCCTCTCTATATACACAGGTGTTGAAATTGAGGTATGTGTTGTATTAGCTGTCTCTGTCTGCCTAGGCCTCTGAGATCTGTCTTGTTCAGGTCATATTACTTCACAGAGTCCAGCCCTATATGTTTAAGTGAAACGGGTACACAACATGTGATTTTTCTCCCTGGGTTCACATGTTTCTGTCTTTGTATCTTATATGTATATACCTTCACAGGGCTCACTGTGTTTGCCCTTTCCTATTTTCTGAGATCGTAAGAGTCACACACGTAGGCTTGGCTCAGGCCCAGGATTTCCCTCCGTCCAGCTTCCATCTGCAATCTGGACACAACTAATCACAGTTGGAAAACCTGTTGGTTCCTCATAATTGCACTTATATTTAAAAGCACACAGGCATGTGGACAGCCACCAAAGTGTGGTGTGCCAAAATGAAGATCTAGCTCTCTAAAGTCAGCGAGACTAGATAACTTTATTTTTAATATATCAGCAAGCTATTTTTACATTTAAAATGAATAGAGTATACTATATCAAAGTTACATCTCAATCAAAATAATATTTTAAAGAGAGAAAAAGAAGACCAGTGTGGGGTCAGGGCAGAGTGGGGTCCGTGCAGGTGAGGAGTGTGGGTTCCGCAGAGGGAGGGCCGAGGCCTTGGTGCGCGGACTGGCCGCCGGCTCGGCGCAGGCCGCCCACGCTGCAGTGTCGTCAGGCACCGGTGCGTAAAAGGAGAGGCGTGACTCCTCCCCTCTCAGATTAACACACATGTCTAGAATATTCTGCCCTTTACATACAACCCGGGATCTGGAAACATTCTGTGGTTGACTCAGTCTCTGAAGGGATGAAATAAACGTTAGAGAAATGAGGAAAAGTTGTTCCTCGCCCTGGCGTTTCAACCTAACCCACTTTAAGATAGATGAGTTTCGTGGTGGTTGTTTTTGTTACAAAAGTAACATGTTTTCATTGTAGAGGCGTTTAAAAAAATGTTTTTTAATAACGTCAGTTAAAAAAAAGCTATCTGCAATGAAAATGGTACGGATGACCTTTGAAAACAATGCTAAGCAAAGGAACAGCTCGTGAAAGGCCACATGTTGTATGACCCCGTTTCTAGGAAATGCCCAGAAGAAGCCAACCATAGAGACAGAAAGTACATTTCTGGTTTCCAGGGGATGGGGGAGGGTGGGTGTGGACAGCGACTTCTGTTGGAAACAAGGTTTGTCTCTGGAGAATGAAAATGCTCTAAAACTGATGGTGGTGACCCTTGTACAACTCTGAATGTACTAAACCCCATTGAAATTTACATTTTTAAATGGGTGGACTGTATGATATGTGGATTTTGTCTCAATAAAGATGTTTCTAAAAAATAATAATGAGGTCTTGGGAGTGCTAGGCCCTATTCTAAGCACTATATACATGGATTAGATTAACTTGATTTTTACAAACTGCCTGTGGTGGATGTTATTATCATCCCTTTTCCAGAAGAGGACACTGAGACATGGGGAGGTGACATTAATGAGTGACCTTGCTCAGATGATCCTGCTAGACAGTTCTTGCTTTTAATCACAATGAAGACAAGCAGTAAACAGTACCTAGAAATAATCATTCTGCAGTCAACTGCTTCATTAACTATACTGTGAACGACTTTCTATGTCAATAAATGCACGTTTACTACCTTATTTTGCATAACTAGGGAGCATTCTGTCGCATGGATCTATTATAATTTACTAAACTGGTTTCCCACTATTGGACATGTAGGTTGCTTTCAATCTTATGTAGCAATCATAAAAGTGCTTTCTAAAAACATTTTTGTACATAAGCATTTGTATACCTCTCTGATTTTTTTTTCTTAGAATAAATCCCTAGAAGAATTAATACGTTTTTCTTATAAATTTTTTTGAATGTTTATTTTATTGATTTTAGAGGGAGAGGCAGGGAGAGAGAGAGAAAGAGACAGGAACTTTGATCTTTTCCTGTGCCCTGACCAGGGATCAAACCGACAACCTCTGTGCTTCAGGATGATGCTCTAGCCAACTGAGTTATCTGGCCAGGGCACGAATTGCTACTTTTGATGCCATGACAAAATGGTCCCCTGAAAGATCACCATACCAGCTGCATAAAGTGAGATTACACCTGGGACAGAATCTTTCCTTGTTGTCTCACTCAGTCATCAGTAGCTCCATTCAAGGGGACTGGAGAGCTTCAAGCTTTAGCTGTGGAATTTTTGTGTTTTTTCTTTCTTTTTTTTTTTTTTTTTTTTTCTTTTTGCATTTTTCTGAAGCTGGAAACAGGGAGAGACAGTCACACAGACTCCTGCATGCGCCCGACCGGGATCCACCCGGCACGCCCACCAGAGGGCGATGCTCTGCCCATCCTGGGCGTCGCCATGTTGCGACCAGAGCCACTCTAGTGCCTGAGGCAGAGGCCACAGAGCCATCCCCAGCACCCGGGCCATCTTTGCTCCAGTGGAGCCTTGGCTGCGGGAGGGGAAGAGAGAGATAGAGAGGAAGGCGCGGCGGAGGGGTGCAGAAGCAAATGGGCGCTTCTCCTGTGTGCCCTGGCCGGGAATCGAACCCGGGTCCTCCGCACGGTAGGCCGACACTCTACCGCTGAGCCAACCGGCCAGGGCCTTTGTGTTTTCTCTTAAATCACCAAATGAAAAAGGGTCTCTGCTAAAAGACCTATCAGCTTAGAGCAGAGAGCCAGCTGCCTGCCCTAAGGTGAAGAATTATAGGGCATTATTATCAGCAGGCAATATAGGTGACGGTGCATTTCAGAACTCTCCCCCTGCCCCCCCATAGGTGCTAGGGTTCCCCCCAGCCTGGGACTTACTTGCCTCCATTCTCTTACATCCTCTCCCTGAGTGATCTTATTCACCCTTGAGTCTCACCTAACTTTTATAAAATGACTTCCAAATCTAAGTGTCTAGCCACACTCGTCTCCAGAGCTCTATTCTATCCCCAAGACATGCCCAAACACATCGAAGGTGCTTAATAAGTGTTTGCAAGGTTAATGCATTAATAATTAGGAAATTGAGACCCAGAAAGATTAAGTGATACACCCACAATCTCATAACTGACGCGTGGCATCCTGACTTACATGGCAGGCTCTCAACCCAGTGCTCATTCAGCCGTTGGGTTAGGAGTTGCCAGGAAGCCTGACTTGCAGTGTTAGCACAGAAGGATTTATATGAAGATTGGTTTGAAGGCCAATTGCTAAAAATCATGCAACCTGGACCACAATCCTGCTGTTTCTGATGTGGATTCCATTTTTGGTTGCACTATATTTTTACTGCCCTCTAATAATTACTATGGCAAGACAGGGGCCGAAAGAATCAACGGAGCATGGTGCAGGATAACACACAGGCCTCCACCAGGGCTGACCTCACGATGAAGAGGATGACTATGACTTGCCTACAAGTATCTGAGGCTTGATGCCTGGTTAAGTGGTGGGAGACCTGCCTTGACTGGGTGCCAGGGGTCTGGAGCGTCTGACTCTATCAATGGACCTGCTCCCAACATGCATGATACATACAATTACATTCTCGGTTTCTTCATCTGTAAAATTAAGGGCTTAGACTGGCCGTGGGGATTGTAAATTTGTGACTCAGACACTACAAGTAGATTACTGAGTTCCATCCTGCCTTGGAATCCTCCTTTAAACTCTGCCATGGAGCTGTCATTCCTCTGGTGAAGCCTGTTTGCCTTTGTGCCTCTGCCTCTGGCTCTGATCTTCTAATTCTGTCCTAGAGACACATTCCTCTGGTCTTTGGGAATCCCCTAACTAGATACAAATGACTGCGGGAGAGTAACACCTCAAGTTCCTGTCAGCTTTAATCAACAGCTAAACTCCCAGAACCCGATCCTGCCAGGGCCACCCAGGAGGCCCAGGAAAGCAGCTAGGAGAGGAGGTGGTAGAGGGTAGGAAGTCCAGCACCCACTGGGACATCAGGACTCATGATACCACTTTCATTTGTGAGCCCATTGGGCCTGTTCCTGGAGCATCTATTGTGGGCACATTTGTGCAGGCTTCTTTGTAGAATAAATTCCAAAAAAAACCTGATGGGGGGGCCACACAGTGGATAAAGCATGTGTAGCCCCGAGGTCACTGGCTTTGGCTTATCAGCGTGGAGTCACTGGCTTGAGCAGGGGAATTGTCCTCACAATCCCAACAGTTGATGGCTGGAATAAGGGGATGCTGGCTTAGCCCTGGTCAAGGTAAGTATGAGAAGCAATCAATGCACAACTAAAGTGAAAGCAACTACAAGTTGATGCTTCTCACTCTCTCTCTCTTCCTTCCTGTCCTTCACTCTTTCTCTCTCTCTAAAAAAAAAAAAAGATGAAGAGGAAGGAAAAGAAGGAAAAAGGAGGGGAGAGGAAGGAGAGAAGGAGGAAGGAGAAAGAAGAAAGAAGAAAGAGGAAGAGAAAGAAGGAGGAGGAGGAGGAGGAGGAGGAGGAAGAGGAGAAGAAGAAGAAGAAGAAGAAGAAGGAGGAGGAGGAGGAGGAGGAGGAGGAGAGGGAGGAGAGGAGGAAGAGGAGGAAGAAGGAGAAGGAGGAGAAGTAGAAAAAGAAGAAGAAGGAGGAGGAGGAAAAGGAGGAGGAGAAGGAAGGAAGGAAGAAAGGAAGGAAGGGAGGAAGGAGGGAGGGAGGGAGGGAGGAAGGAGAAGAGGAAGAGGAGGAGGAGGAAAGGAAGGAAGGAAGGGAGGGAGGGAGGGAGGGAGGGAGGGAGGGAGGGAGAAAGGAAGGGGGGAGGGAGGGAGGAAGGGAGGGAGGGAAGGAGAGGAGGAGGAGGAAGAGGAGGAGGAGGAAGAGGAGGAGGAGGAAAGGAAGGAAGGAAGGAAGGAAGGAGGGAGGGAGGGAGGGAGGGAGGGAGGGAGAAAGGAAGAAGGGAGGGAGGGAGGAAGGGAGGGAGGGAAGGAGAGGAGGAGGAGGAGGAGGAGGAGGAGGAGGAGGAGGAGGAGGAGGAGGAGGAGACACAAGAGAAGAGCCTGGCTGCCTGCCCTTGGGCAGCACACAGTTTAATTTGGGAGCCAGAAAGTGAGTCCTGTCCCCACTGACTTGTATAAACAGAGCAGGAGCTCAACTATCTAATTAATGGATGCGTCACCAGGGTCCAGGACAGCACCTAGCACAAAGCAGTCTGTCAATACATATTTGAACGAATGAACGAGAAATGGACATATAGGCACTAACAAAGGAACACTCTATCCTTGAAGTGTAGCTGGGTAGCATGGACTCATATTTTCATGGTTCTCTCCTTCCTCCCCTCAGATTTTTCCAAGTGAGCCCACGTTGCCTTAACTTAATGTCTAAAACACACACAATTATACACTCCCCTCAAATTCAAGCCCCATTTTCCGTGGTTTTGTGGTGTGTAATGCCTTCATTAAGCACATTTTTACCATTGTTACTTGTTAAGCAGAGCCAGGCTGGTTTTAGGAGGAATGTGTTACCCGTACAATGCATCTGCTTGGGCTGCTCTAGAAAGTCTAAAATCCACTTGTAGAGTTGCACCATTGTGAAGTTGGGGGTCCCAGGCCCAGCATTCTATTTGGTTCAGGGCTAGGAACCAACCCTTCTGGGAAGCTTGCCCAGAGAGGTGAGTCAGCATCAGTAGTCAGTCCACAACTGGCCAGGTGTGGCAACTCCAAACATGAATATTAATTATGAGAGAGAACAACATGTTTTTGTTATTGTTTTAAAGACTTTATTCATTTTAGAGAAGAGAGAGAGAAAGAGAAGGGGGGAGAAGCAGGAAGCATCAACTCCCATATGTGCCTTGACCGGGCAAGCCCAGGGACTTGAACCGGTGACCTCAGCATTCTAGGTCAGCACTCCATCCACTGTGCCACCACGGGTCAGGCCGAGAACAACATGTTTTTATTTGGCTGTCCCTTCAAACTGGAACTGCAAAAGAAAGGTTGCTGAGTCCCCACACATCCTTGTGTGCACGTGTGTGCACATGGTGCATGTGTGCACGCTGAGCTGGCCACACCCCAGCACAGTGCTGCTTGAACTCAGCCCTCTCCTGGGAAGTGGGCACACCTCATTCAATTGAGAAGACGTGGGCTGAGCACTCATTATGTGCAAGGGCCCCTCACAGACTGCGTGACTCAGGAGGCAGAGCAAGTAGGCACTTGGGCCAACAGCACATCCACCCTCCCTCCCCTGCCCCATTCCCAGCCCAAGGAGAAAAGTTCAGTTTCCTTGCATTCATCCAGGGTTTGGCAATCAGAATCTCTAGAAGGAAGCTATTTTGAGTTTAGCACACATGAATGGGTGATACTTTTTCAGGTTTAGAATTGTTTTTGTTTGAATTTCCTATGAGGGGCCTGATCTCTCAAGGCATCTCAGGGCCTTCCCCCAGCTTGGTCCCAGTGGCAGTCCCTGTGGAAGTACGGAGATGAATCAGACAGTCCCAAGGCGTGGTCCACACAGTGAAAAAACCACAGCTTTCCAAGCTTGAGCCCGTCGGTTTAATGCTGGTCAAGAGGAGCAAGGGATCCCTGTGACCACACCGCCCAACACCACAGTTTCAGAGCCCTGGACAGCAGCCACAGGTAGTGCCTGTGGTCCTTAGAACCAACACAGTCACGTCCAGGGACTCGAGGTGGCATCCTAGAAACATTCTGTTGTAACCAGAATTTGCTGACCTGGGACTCAGGGACAAAGGGTTTTTTCTCGGCTCTGCTAGGAATTCTGCTGAGATCTTATGTCTGAGAGTCCTTTGCAAAGGCAGACCCCATGTTCCAGGGTTTGTGTTCAACTCCTGTGGCCACCTCAAGGGCATCAGAGAGACAGGCCCTCACCTATCAAATGATGTAATAAACACAGCCAAGAGAGATGGGAAAGCCTGTGAAAAGCTACATGGGCAGTAGGCAAGATACACTGCTTTTTTTTTTCTTTTGTATTTTTCTGAAGTTAAAAGCAGGGGGCAGAGAAACAGACTCCCGCATGTGCTCAACCAGGATCCACCCGGCACACCCACCAGGGGTTGATGCTCAGCCCCTCTGGGGCGTTGCTTCACTGTGGCTGGAGCCTTTCTAGTGCCTGAGGTGGAGGCCATGGAGCCATCCTCAGCACCCAGGCCAACTTTGCTCCAATGGAACCTTGGCTGCGGGAGGGGAAGAGAGAGACAGAGAGAGAGGAAGAAGAGGGGGAAAGGTGAAGAAGCAGATGGGCGCTTCTCCTGTGTGGCCTGCCCGGGAATTGAACCCAGGACTTCCACATGCCGGGCTGATGCTCTACCACTGAGCCAACCGGCCAGGGCTTGATACACTGCTTTTAGCATCATCTGTCTTTCCCAGCCCCCACCCAACTCCCTGCCTCCTGGGTAGTAATAAACAGCAGTGGTGGGCCAGGCACTGAACTAAGCGATGCCCATCCTCATTTACATCACAGCTCCTTAAAGCTTCCCCTGGCCCCAGAGCCTTCCTACTTTAGATCCAACTCAAGAAGTTGAAGGAATTTAGTTAAATGTGGGGGATGTGAACCAGGTGTTGATTCTAGCACCCATTTTACAAAAGGTCTGAGGACAAAGCAGAGCTCCCTCCTCTGCTCTTCCTCTCTCCTTAAGAGAGCCAGTGGGAAGCGCCCTCCCGAAGCGCAGAGGTTGCCTGTTCAATACATACAGGAAAAGATCAATGTTCCTCTCTCTCTCTCTCTCTCTCTCTCTCTCTCTCTCTTTTTCCTCCCCTTCCTCTTTCTCTAAAATCAATAAGTTAAAAATAAAAATTTTAAAAGAGGGAGCGAGCCGTTGGAGAGAGACAGAGGCCATGAAAGACAGAGTCCGCCCTTGGGGCTCACTCACCCTCTTCCCCAGACGGGCACAGGAGGGTCCTGCTTGTCCTCCAGTGGGACTCACTGACCGGGGACAGAAGTGTCCCAGGCTTGAGATGAAGCATGGGGTGCCCGAGACACTAGATTTTGGATCTTGCTGATGTGAGTCTAAAACTCCACTTTCTCATTCATTTTACCAGGTTAAACACAGTTCCAGTGTGAACTAATTTCCCCATCTCTGGGCTATGCTATGGCAAATAACTTACTCATGAGTAATGTGGCCATGTTTGTGCAGAGTTTATTTAGATAAGAAAAACAACCCCGGGCCTCATGGGAGGGGCTGCTCAGCAGGGCAGAGCCAACCCCATTTCCTGGGCCTGCCTGGGAGGGCCAGGCACTCCAGCTGCTTATAGGCCTGCTGCCCCCGGACATCTCTGGGCCCAGTTGCAGGGAATCAAGGTGAGGGAAGGGGTAGAGCTTGGGGGGACAGGAAGCTGAGAGTTGGATACCAAGTATAGCTCTGTTCCCCCATAATAGTGTGGCCTTGAGTGAGACATCTCCACCCCCTGAGTACTAGTTTCCTCTCTTTGAAAAGTGGTGGGTTTAGGGACAAAAATAATAGTATCCACTCCGCAGAGGGTTGTAGAGAATAAAAGAGACCATTTGAGGAAGAGCATCTTATAAACTACAGAGAGCAGGCACAGGTTAGTTATTGGGTTTTTATTATTGTTTTTTTTTGGGGGGGGTAGGTGAGAGAAGGGGAGATAGTGAGGCAAACTCCTGAATGTGCCCCAACTGAGCAACCCCATCTGGGGTTGATGCTAGCATACCAAGCTATTTTTAGTGCCGAGGCTGACAGGCTGGACTAACCAAGCCATCCTCAGTGCCTGGGGCCACACAAGAACCAATCAAGCCACTGGCTGAAGAAGGGAGAGAGGGAGGAAAGGGGGAGAGGGGAGAAACCAATAGTCACTTTTCCTGTGTGTGTTGACCAGGAATCAAACCTGAGACGTCCATACACCAGGCCGACACTCTCTACAGAACCACAGGCCAGGGCTACAGGTTAGTTATTAATTACTGTTTGGATGAAGGCCATGTTTTCAGGCCACACACACTAGTGGAATGTGGCACAATGCCAGAATTCAAAGCCCTGGATCCAAGTCCTTCCAGTCATGTGACCTTGAGCCTCTCCACCTCCCTGAGCCTCAGTATTCTCCCCTGTGGAGCGAGAACAGTCAGTCTTCCACCATGTAATTCTCAAAGACTGGCCTGGCTTGAAGAACAGCTAGATAGGAGAGCGGTTTGCAAATCGTAATACATACAAATGTGAGAGGACTACAGTGCCAAGTTATCTGAAAGGTTATTCATCTACCAACCCATCAACACATGTTTTGTGAGCCAGACACTGAGGATACAGAAATCAAGAGCCCAGCTGGAGAAGAGAGAAAGGAGGCTGCACGGGAATAGTCATGGAAATAGCTAGCGAGCAGCACGCAGTAGCTGCTTGGGCTACAGGGGAGTCACTCAGCTCCTCCCATTTGACACAGTCCTAGTTTACCTGGAACACTTTGTCAACAATGCCTTAACTCAGTCCCTTGTTTCCAAACATTTTATTTTTAAAGCAAAATCTATTTTTTTTTAAACAATGAGTTAAACAGAATGCCAGGTCATAAAACATGAAAGCAAATCTGCTCTGGCTAAAATGAGTGAGGGCCCAGAGCCAGGCTACCCAGCTCTCTCCCCAGCTCAGCTCCTCAGCAGCCCCGAGGCACTTCCTCCAAGTGCGGAGTCTCTCCAGCTCTGAGACTATATGGTGGGAGAGGCACACACACACACTCTCACACCAGGAGGCACCTGTGCATGTGTGCAGAGAAGCATTATTTGTGCTGCTGAACACTGGAAACAACCTAATTGTCCATCAGCAGAAGAAAGGTAAACAGATGGTGACCTATGTGTGCGGTGCATTGAGCTCTGGTCCCTGAAAGTGAATGGATGAGAGCTGCACCCATCAGCAGGCTTAATCTCATAAATGTACTATCGAGCACAGAAAAAACCAGGTTGGAGAATATGTTAGTATATTGCTATCCTATTCATGTTATTGTATATTATTTGTATAAAGTCTAGAGATATACAAAACAATAGTATGCATGTTTAATGACACATGTGCATGTAGTTAGAGCACAAAGATGTGCATGAGAAGTAATGATACTTCTGGGGGAAACATGGCAGAACTGCTTCATGACTTGGGGGCGGGAAAAGATTTCTTAAACAGGGCACGAAAACAACTAATCACAAAAATTTGTAACATTTAAAAATGGATAAATCGCCCTGGCTGGTTGGCTCAGCAGTAGAGCGTCGGCCTAGCGTGCGGAGGACCCGGGTTCGATTCCCGGCCAGGGCACACAGGAGAAGCACCCATTTGCTTCTCCACCCCTCCGCCGCGCTTTCCTCTCTGTCTCTCTCTTCCCCTCCCGCAGCCAAGGCTCCATTGGAGCAAAGATGGCCCGGGCGCTGGGGATGGCTCTGTGGCCTCTGCCCCAGGCGCTAGAGTGGCTCTGGTCGCAACATGGCGACGCCCAGGATGGGCAGAGCATCGCCCCCTGGTGGGCAGAGCATCGCCCCTGGTGGGCGTGCCAGGTGGATCCCGGTCGGGCGCATGCGGGAGTCTGTCTGACTGTCTCTCCCTGTTTCCAGCTTCAGAAAAATGAAAAAAAAAAAATAAATAAAAAAATAAAATAAATAAAAAAAATAAAAATGGATAAATCGGACTTCATTAAAATTAAGAACTATTCAGGAAAAAGACAGTGAAGAGATATTTAAAAGTAACACCGAAAGTCCAGAAAAGTTATTTGCATACAAATATCTAAGGAACTTATCCAAAATATAAAGCAAACTCCTACAAATTGATAAGAAAAAGATGATTTGTTGGTTTTATTTATTGAGTTGAGAGAGGAAGAGAGATGGAGAAACACTAACCTTTATGCCCTCATGGGTTGACCCCTGCACATGCCCTGGGGATAGAACCCACAGCCTTGGCATATCAGGACAATGCTATAACCAACTGAGCCACTTGGCCAGGGCTAACTTAATTTTTTGAACTTGAATGGACACTCTATTAAAAAGTCTACTAAGCATATAAAAAGGTACTTAACATCACGAATTATTGAGAAAATGCAAATCAAAGTATAATGCCACCCATTAGGGTGGCTAAAATTTTAAGGACCGACAACACCAAGTAGTACTGAGGATATGGATCAGCCGGAGTTCCCACACGTTGCTGGTGGGGATGTAAATCAGTGCAACCAATTTATAAAACTGGTTTGCAGCATATGCAAACATTCCCTAGAAACTCTATTCCTGGTTATACACCCAACAGAGACAAGTGAGTTAAGTACATGTACAAGAATGTTTATGTATTCACAATACTCTCAAACTAGAAATAACCCAAATGTCCATCATCAGTAGAATGGATAAATTATAGTATAGACACAATGGAACACTATGTATTCTTAAAAATGAACTGCTACACACAGCAGTCTTCTAGGTGAATTGTATAGTAGAAATAAACCAAATACAAAAGAGGATATTCTGTATATCATTCATATGAAGGCCCAAAGCTGCATTGTAGAGGTCAGACTAATGGTACTTTGGTGGGGGGGGGGGTGTTGACTGTGAGGGACATGAAGGAGCCTTCTGGAGTTCTAGAAATTTCCATATTGTGATCCAAATGCTAGTTATACTAGCATATTCATTTGTAAAATTCGTCCAGCTATAGGGTTAAGATTTGTGCACTTAATACAAGTGACACATTGGTTAAAAACTTACAGAACAAAAAAAGTACTGTAAATGTGTATGGGAATGAAAATTACTAAGTTTAGGATAAGTATTATATTCAGAAGTGTTTCTTGTGCAGAGAAGGAGAGATCCCCTTGAACAGCTTCATGGAAGAAGTAGACTTTTCATCGGACCTTAAACAATACAGATGAGGCAGGGGTCCTTCCCAGAGCACGGCCTGGACAGTGAGAAAGCACAAGAGGCAGCAGTGGGATTCAGACGGCAGAATCAATACCTAACTTTTTGTTCAGTTCAGCAAACCGGTTGTTACAATGGCATTTGTAATCAGGGTTCTCTCTAAGGTGGGCGCCTGGGCAGCTGCCCAATGTGGAAATCACAAATGTACATTCCTCACTCTTTTTAATGTTCATCTGTGCAACAGCATATTCTAAGTGCCTGTAGTAATAATGTTCATTCTGTCCATAGGTGAAAAACATTTGATGGATTTATGCTTGTAATATTCATTTATTCATTTCATAAAACTCATTATACCTTTGATGAAGTACTACATTTTAATTCCCTCGCATTTGTTATTTCAGTAAACAAATATATATATAATGTAAAGAGAAAAAGTGTCAAACAACCAGGGGTGACCGGATATCATTGGAAATATCTTAAATAACAGTTTTATTGGTTTTTGGTCAGGTATTATATAATATTTTTCATTAATATTTTAAAACTCCTTCTTATAACATAATCTAGTTTTGTGCACCATTTTTATTGTTTTTATTTAAGTATTATATGCATGAGATAACCTTTCGGTATATTATTTTTTTATACTTAAAACTGTCATTAGGGTAGAGAACCGGTTGTTAAATTATTTGAATCCCACCACTGACAAGAGGTGCAGAGGGTACAGAGAGGAAGAGGCTGGGGCTGGAGCAGAGGGCCCAGGTCAGGTGGGACAGAGGGCAGGAAGCTGCCCGGTGTGGTGGACACACGTAGGGCTTTGGGTCTGGAAGCCTAAATTCAAATCCTAACTTCATTACCGTCAAGCTTTGCGACCTTGAGGATAGTCACTTCACCAGTCTGAGTCTTAGTTCCTTCTTTTGTGAGATGGGAATCGCTATGAAATAATGTATCTAAGCTGCCCAGTATAGTGGCTAACACAGTCCTCAAATAACAGGAGTGCCCCATCATGATCATTACATTAGGGAACTCTCCTGGTAAGTGGGGTGCTTGCTATCTCTATCTCAGCAGACACCCCAAATGCCTGAAATAATACAGTGGGTACCAAGAATTCCCACATCATAAGGGCCCTGGGCCATCTGTGTGGGACAAGCTGAGAGAGAGGGTGGGACACGCTGCCAGCACCTGCAGGATGACAAGGCGGACGTGGAAGAGGACAGCTGTCAGTTCTCTGAAGAGAGCGGCAAGTACAGAGGCGGATTAAGTTCGGTTGAGGCCCCGGGCACAGAAGAAAATATTGGGCCCCTTAAAAAAAAAAGAAACAGGGAAAATAAAAATACATGTTAACCATATTTTTAAAGAAATAAAAAACTATTATGTACTATTAATGTTAAAATTGCACATATGAAACCAAACTTAGTGTCATTAGAAAAAAGTGTGAAGTTGGGCTTTTGCGGGGGCGGGGAGGGCTTCAGAAGTGGGGGCCCAGGGCGAGCGCCTGGTGCGCCCGCTGTTAAATCCGCCTCTGGGCAAGTGTGTCCTGCACGCCCTAACACACAGGGGGAGGGAGGAGGTGCTTGGAGAGGAGAGCCCAACCTGTGTCCCAGAGCTCGGAGGACACAGGGACCAGGGTCTGACTGCACCTGAGTGACTTACAGATGAGGAATGGGTTGGACAGGCTAGAGCAGGGAGAAGGGGCTTCTCTGGGGGTCGGGGGGCACCCCACTGCTGTCCCGGCAAGGGCAGCCTGACTGGGGTTTTCTCAAGTGGATTCCACTACAGATGATGCCTGGAAGGGGGAGGAGGACTCTAACAGAGCAGTGGTCAGCTGACAGCGGGGCTGAGGGGACAGTGAGTAGCAGAGGGGCCAGAGGCACGGTCCACAGCAGGGAGCCACCACCCCAGTCACAGGAGACTTTTCCTGCGCCTCACTTCTCCTCCACCCCTGTGCCTGCTCTGCAGGGGCTGGGGGCGGGGGCAGGGGCGGCGGTGGAGTGAAGAGAGGCGAGCAGTCACCATGGCTTTCAGTGCCGCGTCTGAATCTGAGAGGAGGCCTACGTGACAGAGGTTTAATTAGATAAAAACCTGGAGATTTGATACTAAAGCAGATTAGATTTTCTATTTAGTGAAGTGAGACTGTCATGAAGACTGAACAGACCCAGGAAAGCTACAGGGCCCGCCTGAGATTTTATTTAGGGATGGGAAGAAAGAGAGCAGTCTGAAAAAGACAGGGGAAGAAAATAAAGTTAACTTCTGTTTGCTTGTTGGATCCAGCTGGAACCATAAAACAGCTACATCTGTGTAAAGTGCCTGGCACGTACTAGATCACCCACCATGCCCCCGGACCATGGGAGTAGCTGTTCCTCAGGTCACCTTGGCCCTGCTCCAAGCCAGAGAAGTGCCTCCCACTCCCAGGAAGGTCTTGATTGAGGCAGGAGGCTAACAGGGAAAAAATGCCTTTGCAAAACGTTGCCTCAGCCCCTGGAATTTACACTCACCTCATCCCCTCTGCTGAACATTCCTGCCCGAGATTCCAGCCGAACCATCAAGCAACTGCTCTGTGAAGGCTCAGGACTGGCAGGGGCTGGCAGGCCTCTCCCAACTTCCGAATTACTGTCAGAGGCTGTGACTTCACTTCCTCGGCCCGCTCCAAGGTGGGCCTCCTCCTCCTGGATGCTGTGTGAACAGGAGGGCAGTGGTTTGGGCTCAGGGGCCTGGCTCAGACCTCTGTGGGATGCCGGGTGGGACTTGGTTAGGCCACTGGAGAGTCACGCATCTGTGCTCTCGTTCAAAGTGAAATGCAGGCCTGACCTGTGGTGGCGCAGTGGATGGAGCGTCGACCTGGAAATGCTGAGGTCGCCGGTTCGAAACCCTAGGCTTGCCTGGTCAAGGCACATATGGGAGTTGATGCTTCCAGCTCCTCCCCCCCTTCTCTCTCTCTGTCTTTCTCTCCTCTCTCTCCTCTCTAAAAATAAATAAAATAAAAAAAATTTTTTTTAAAGTTTAAAAAAAATTGCAAAGTGAAATGCAGAGGGAATACCCCATTCTGGGAGAGCTGGGGGAAGTGGAAGTCCTATTAGCCCATCTTTCTGTATAAAAAGAAGGAGAGGAGCTGCGGTTGAGGAGTTAAGGGCCCATACTAGGGGTTTTTCTGCATGCTGGGCCCTGCACTGGGGCTTACCGTGTACCAGGCCCTGCGCTAGGGGCTTTACACATGTTGCCTTAGACTCTCGAGAGATGAATGAGTGAGATGGACATTGTTATTCCCATTTTCCAGATGAGATGGAGGGATGCCCCAGAAGTTAGAAAACTAGCAAATGGTGGGGCTGCACTTTGCATGCATTCTTTCCTCAGCATTCTACTGCTCGAATATGGTAACCTCATATTGTTATAATCCACAGTGCTTGTAAATTCAGGGGCTTCAAATATTCTTATTCTGGCACATGACATTGAATGGAGTATTGCAGTGTTAAGAGACAAGGGCAGGAGTCAGCCTGCCTGAGTTCCACCACTTATGAGCTGCACGTCCATAAAAGACTTATTTAACTTTTCTGACTCTCAGGTACTCCTCTGTAAAGAATACTACTAATAATAGCATCTTCTCCATTGCATTGTGAAGGTGTCTTTAATCCCAGGTCAGCATGTTGTAGGTGCTCAGTAATTATTACTTGGGATTACTCTTATCACAACATAGTGAGGCATGGGACAGACTATGGTGACTTCATGTTGACAGATGATTAGGACTCTGAGGTCCAAAGATCAGATGATACCAAGGTCACACACAATCAATGAAATGGCCCTAACCCATAATCTGTGTCTCTGCAGGATGGTCCCCTCACCTCTGGAGACCTCCCACGGGTTTCCAGGCAGTGGAGGGGAGGACACTGCCATTGGCCGGTACTGCAGGCTACCAGGGAAAGTGGTTCTTTGTAGTCTGTACTCCGGGAAGCAGTTTGCAGGGGTAACTGCTTGGAATAGACAAAAAAGTACAGAAATCCCTATAGGCAAAAAGTTCTCCCCGACTCCTCTGCTGCAAGCCCAGGGAGACTCTCTCTGCCCTCAGGGTAAAGTCCTTAATATAGTTTCACATCCTGTTAAATTTTTTTCTACCTCCTTCCCAAATTTGATCTCTTGAAGCATCATATGGAGTGTCTCTATCATTTTCTTCCCAGTCACCCCATAAACACACACTTGCCCAGTGCAAGCTCAGTTCTCTCCAGTTGAAGGTGAGGGTGGGGACCTCCCTCTCATCCTCAAGTCCACACATCTGGGCATCTGGACCATTGCTGGCCTGGACTCTGGGAACAATAGAAAATCTACAAGCCAGCAGAGGAACCCAGCTCATTCTGAGCAAAAATAACCTGTCAAATCAATTACAGTGGCAGAACCAATTAGGGTGACCACAGGGGAATAAATATGCAGTGTGTAACTTAATCATCTCTCTGTTCCAACGGCACTCCGGCAGAGCTGTATGACTAAGGCAAATGACTATTATATAACTGATATTTTTATTCTTTGCCCTGCGTGTCGGAGAGAGAAGCTGTTAAATTTTGTTTTTCTTCAAAGTGAAAAAAAAAAAAAAAGACAAAGGAAAAAAAGAAGATTGTCTCTGAACTTGTACAAATGACAAAGGAAAGTCTGGAGCCCTCTGTTGTGAATAAATACATGTAAAACTTGTTAGTTCTGTAACCTTAGGCAAGGCAGTCTTTCCTGCAATTCCTGTCTGTGGAGGAAGTGATTTGGACTTGGTGGTCTCCAAGAGTCATCCTTACAAGTTCTAATTTCTTACTACCTAAGACAGTTTTGATCCTTAAATCCCACACAGCCATAGTAGGGGTCTTATTTATCTTTGAGCTACCTCATATCTCCTTGTATAGTGTCTGTATAACTGAGATGCTCCATAAACACTTGCTGAACCAAATTAACTGGTTTACTCTCGCTTTTAACATTTCATTTCTCTAGGACACTTGCTGAGCACTGAACAATAAATAGCAAAGTGGTAGAAAGAATAATGTCCTCCACTTGAGAGAGGCTAGGCTGTGTCTCTGAGAAGTGCCATTGTCCTGTATGATGGGATTAGATGAGTGCCACAGGCTGTAGGTGCTCAGAGAAGAGGGCTGTTTCTAATCCTGCAATGGTCATGAAGTACTTCATGGAGGAGGCGAAGTCCCGTTTGGGCTTGGAATCCTGATGGTTCAATTAGATGGAAAATACTCCAGAGGCACCGTGAGGAACTGGAGAAGGAGAAAGGCTGGCGCAATGAGGGGCTGTGTTAGCACAAAACAAGCATCCAGGAACCAGACTATGACGATCTTTGGAAACTGGGTGAGGAGGGTAGTGTCACTGTCCCGAAACCATGGAGAAGAAGGTGGGATGGAGTCTGTGAGGACATCACCTTGTCCTCTGCCCATTGGATACACTTGTTGTGAATAGAGATGAACTCTGCTATTGGCCTCTGGGAATAGTCTAGAGCAGTGGTCCCCAATCCCCAGGTCGCAGACCGGTACCGGTCCGTGGGCCATTTGGTACCGGTCCACAGAGAAAGAATAAATAACTTACATTATTTCCGTTTTATTTATATTTAAGTCTGAACGATGTTTTATTTTTAAAAAATGACCAGATTCGGCCCTGGCCGGTTGGCTCAGCGGTACAGCGTCGGCCTGGCGTGCGGGGGACCTGGGTTCAATTCCCGGCCAGGGCACATAGGAGAAGCACCCATTTGCTACTCCACCCCCCACCCCTCCTTCCTCTCTGTCTCTCTCTTCCCCTCCTGCAGCCAAGGCTCCATTGAAGCAAAGATGGCCCGGGCGCTGGGGATGGCTCCTTGGCCTCTGCCCTAGGCGCTAGAGTGGCTCTGGTCGCGGCAGAGCGACGCCCTGGAGGGGCAGAGCATCGCCCCCTGGTGGGCAGAGCGTCGCCCCTGGTGGGCGTGCCAGGTGGATCCCTGTTGGGCGCATGCAGGAGTCTGTCTGACTGTCTCTCCCCGTTTCCAGCTTCAGAAAAAATAAATAAATAAATAAATAAAAATAAATAAATAAAAATGACCAGATTCCCTCTGTTACATCCGTCTAAGACTCACTCTTGCCGCTTGTCTCGGTCACGTGATATATTTATCCATCTCACCCTAAAGGCCGGTCCTTGAAAATATTTTCTGACATTAAACCGGTCCATGGCCCAAAAAAGGTTGGGGACCACTGATCTAAAGCTCTAGCATTGTGGAGAAGAGGCTGGGGGGGGGGGGAGGGGTGGTGGTTGTTGATTGCAGAAGTATAGTCCTTTTGCTCTGTAAAGTAGGCCCTAAATTCACCTACTTTGCCCAAGTGTAAACTCGCAGTTTTGCAGCTTACAGGTCAATTATTACAGCAGATGCTGTCAGAGCCCCTCCCCCATCTCCTCAGCACTCACCCTCCTACGGAGCAGCTGGCTGCCAATGCTGCCAGCGCAGTGGACCAGTGTGGGGCAAACCCCACGTGCCCAAGAGCGAATGCTCCTGGAAACAGCCCTCTTATTAATGAGGACTGAGGATGTGGTGGATAAACCCCAGCCTCCTCACCCCTTGGGCCGGTATCTCTGTGGTGTGCTGAAGCTCCGTCTCCCAGAGTTCCCAGCAGGGTTGAGCCCCAGTAGCCCGTGATGATGACCTGCTCAACAACACCCCTTGTATTGGCTTCCTTCCCCCTCGGTCTCACTTCTATACCCCTTGACCTGGGTTTCTAGGGATCACCTTCCAAATTAACTACGTGCTCTCTGGCTCAGGGGTTCCACATCCTCAAATTCAACCAACCGTAGATCAGAAATATTTGGGGAAGAGAAGTTAATGTTGTTGCTGATGCCTACTATGTGGTTAGGCCTAGGATGGTTGCATCTGTGCTGAACACATATAGATGTTTTCTCTCGTCATTATTCTGTAAACAATATAGTATAACTATTTACATAGCGTTTACGTTGTATTAAGTATCATAAGTAATCTAGAGATGATTTTAAGTATGCAGAAGGATGTGCCTAGGTTATATGGAAATACTATGCCATTTTATATAAGAGACTTGAGCAACTGCAGATTTTGGTATCTGTGAGTCCTGAAACCAAGCCCCCATGGATACCAAGGGATAACTGTACTAATATTTGAATTCTTGACTCAAGGTCAGCTCCTAGGGATACCCAAACCAAGACAATTAATGGAACTCTGTCATTTTGTAGCTGGGGAAACTGAGAGAAGGTGGCTTGCTCATGGTCACTGAACAGCTAGTTGAGCCCCTGCAGGCCCACAGCTCAGTGCCCTGCCCGCTAGCCCAGACAGGTCTTAGCTCAGTGCGCCCACCCCTCTGCTTTCCCACTGAGGCTCCCACTAGAAGCACTAGAAGCTATTCTTCTTCCATTCCTGTTTGAACAGAAAGCAAGAGGCCTTGGTCAGGGGGACAAGCCAAGAGCCTGAGGCTCCCAGATGTGGTCCTCATTATTCTGGAAAGTGTGCTTTTGTCTCTGCGGTAACCAGGGCAGCCGCCCCATTTATCTGATTTCAGCGAAGCAGCCACATCCTATGGTTCCAACTGCTGGGGGGCCTAAAGGGCATATTTGTGAAATGGAGCCCTTAAAAAAATTTTTTTAAAGGAGGAAGGTAGGGGTTTTTTTTGTTTTTGTTTTCTCCAGGAAAAAGACACATAGTTTGGGGTCTTTCCGTATCCACATTAAAGAAGTGTGGCATCTTGTAAACATGGCAACCAGAAGACGTAGTGTGGGTGGATAGAGGGGTGTCCTCTTAGAAGCAAGCAAATACATCTTAGAATGGCGAAGCTGTTTATTGTCAGTGAAAGGAATCCAAGGGGAATATTACTGAGAAACAAAGACATGTTCTGTCTCTTTAAATAACTCAAGGCAGTTTGACAACTTAGTCAACAGAAGGAACAAAGATATTGTGTGTTCAGGGAAAGGAAACTATTTTTTTCTCTTGAAAAGAAAGCAGATGTTATCACCTAGCTCTGGAGAAGTTTGAGGAACCTAAGCACAACTTGACACTTTTCCAGGTTCAATAAACACTGCTTTGAGGTGCTAACAACCCCTAATGAAGCTGGTCAGTTAGATGAGCTAACCTTTCTGGCTACTAATAGACTGTTATGACACCTTGCCTTTCTGCATATGGAATGTTAACCGCAGACCCTGTGAGCAAATCACCCTGCTTTGTGGAGGGCTGGTGGCAAATTCATTCATTCAGGAAATTCATCATTTCTACGGCATGGTGGCAGAACTAAGATAGGTGCAGAGGATGGATTAAATTGGTCACACTTGTAATATGTAAGGTCAATAAAGTGCCCAGAGTGTTGCAGGGAGGACAAGGAAGTATCACTGTGGCCAGCGGAAGAAAAGGGAAGGTTGCACTGAGGCTTTGGGGAGAGTTGGAATAGGCAGGTGGGGAGGGAGCCTGGTTGGCAGATGGTATATGACGTGGAAGCTGTTGGAGAGGAAGCTAGCAAGATAACTTGGGTCCTAATGTGGAGGATCTGAGATATTATACCAAGAAGTCCAAGCTTTTCTCTAAAGGCAATAGGGAGTCACTGAAGGCTCATGATATTCGGGGGAGGAAACTGAGCTCAAGATGGTTACTACAGAAGGCAGTCATTAATGTCCCTGATAAGAGGAGTCTGTTATGAAGTATACATTCACACATATAGCTAACTTTTAGGGCAGAGGTGGGGAGAGAGGAAGGAAGGGGGTGAGTTGTCAAAGATATCAGTTTACAAAGTGGAAGAGGAATTTCTCAGTTGGATCAGATAAGGACTGGACTGTTTCCTTGCTGGGAACCAAGACCTGGCTGCTACCGAGGTCTGGTGTATACCATGGGACCGTAGCAGCACCCGTCTGAACGGCTAGTTAAAATTCTGCCGGCATTTCCATGCTAAACCCTTAGACACCTAACATATAGCTTATCCACCAAACTGTTGTGTTAGGCTGGACCTCAGCCTACTACTTACTTAATTAATTTTCCCCCCCCAGCTGTTCTCCAAAATCTATCTGAGGGAGTAAAACTTCAGCAAGCTCTCTTGCATGTCTGAATTATTTGGGTTTCCCCCCTTCCAATCCTCTGAGACCAGACATGGAAAATGTATGTTTCGGTCAATACTTTATTAAGCAGAAAGCTCGAGGAGTAGGGGATGCAGGGTAATAAAATTTTCTGGGTAATGGAGAGATCTGTTGGTAAAACTCAATTTGTTTCGGTCTTCTTTGTGGCTGCTAGTTATTAAAAAAAAAAAAAAATCAGTCTGCTTTTTCTGCCCTCCAATTGTGATTAAATAGATCCTCGCTGAGGAGGATTCTTGTGGGTCACAGAGGAGTAGTGTGGTCATTCAATAAACCACAGGCCGGCTGGGAAGGACATAGAAAAGGAGAAGGACGCAGGTCACCACCTCTGACCATATGGCGGAAAGACACCAGCGGAACTGAAGGCCAGCTGCTGCCTCCTCTCCCCACAGCGCCCAGTGAAGGGAGCAGGGACAGAATCCTGGCACCATCTTTTTTTTTTTTTTTTTTACTAATCTTTCCCCAACTTTCAGAAGGAAAGATTTAGGTTGGGGGGAAATCCTATTCAGGGCCTTTGTTTTAAATGGCAACTTCCAAGGGGAGGTCCTCAGGGTTTGGACACCCTGGTCAAATAGGGTATTAACAAGTTCATTTCTCTGTCCTGGCTCTGCTGTTCATTACCTGTGTGGCCTCATTATCTGTTTCCACAGAGGGAGGGGAAGGGCTGGGCCGCGGCCTGCAGGGTCTCTTCCATGTGGCTGTAAAACTGGGATAATGATGCCTTTCCTGCTCTCCTTGAGGTGTGAGGAGATTGAAATAAAAAATGATGGAAGTACTTGGTAAGCTGTAAAGCCTTCTGTAATTGGGAGAGGTAAGTCATTATGAGAGGCTCCCTTCAGCCATCAGGAACTTTTTGATGCAAACCAGGTGTTGGTGTGATGAGATTTGAGGGAAGGGGGCCCAGGGAGACCCATGGCCTGGGGACAGGGACAGGGACAGGAAGTAAACTGGGCAGCGTGGCCTCCTGGCCTTTCCCTGCAGGGGGGCTCCCTCTCCCACCCCTGAGGTCTCTACCCTGCAGGACAACCTCCCCCCCTCCCCCTTGTGCTGCTATGTTCTGTCATGCTGTGAGCATCTCTTGGCTCCTATAACTCCAATAGACTTACAACAGGATTCCTTGGGACATCCCTGGCAGGAAGCAGGCAGATATCTTTCTCATGCCCCTGCGCAAATGAGAAACTGAGCCACCTCGAGAGAGAGGTTAGGTGATGGGCCCCAAGTCTGCTGGCAAGTCCGAGCCCTAACGAGACCCAGGTCCATAGTATTTGGGAAAAGCCTGGGCTCTGAAAGCAGAGGGTGCTAATTCCTGCCGGTTGCCTCTCTCTCACCAGCTGAGTCTCCTTGGGCAAACTAGTCAACGTCTCTGAACCTCACTTTCAGAAAAATCTGGAAGGCCTTCTGCATGCCTCTCAAGAGGTCTCAGGTGAGTTGAGCCCCCCTTTGCAGTGAGCTCAACAGTACCCCTTGTACTGGGCAATGCCTGGCACTAGAGAGATTCTTATAAATGTCAGATGCAGCTGGATCCATAAAGGGCACGGCTTTTTATTTTTATTATTTAAAAATAAATATATTTATTGACCCTAGAGAAAGAAGAAGGAGAGGAGAGAGAAAGAAACACTGATCCGTTTCTGTATGTGCCCTGATTAGGGATCACACTGTCAACCTCTGCGCAGATGGGTGGTGCTCTAACCACTGAACCATCTGGCCAGGGCAAGGGCACTATTTTTTTAGGTGACTTCCATCCAAAGCTTTGAAAAACCTGTTCCATCCCTCCCCACCTGCTACCAGCGGGCCCTGTCTGCAGAACCAGGGCCTCACTGAAGTCCAACCAGACTCCCACACAGCTTCTCTTCACTCCTCCCGCCCTGGCTTTGACCTTGACGCCCATCTGTTCTCATGAGGGGGTTGGGACAGACTCACAACTCCGGGCTGTTGTCCCTCCTCAAAGGTACAGGGAAGTTTTCAGGGAGCAAAACTTGGGATGAGGCTCACTTTGACCGAGAGGGCCGTGGTTTGGTTTCTTGAGCTCAGGGTTTCATTGAACCTTAAGACACATTAGGGATCTGTGTGTAATCTCTGCTGTGTCCCCAGCTGCGGACAATGGGGGCCATTTATAACTTTGCACATGGAATGAGAACATCTGGTTCGAATAACACACACTCACACATACACACAAGCACACATACTCACACACACCAACAAGAATACATTAAAATGGAAACAATCACTCTTAACTGAATGCACTCTCCTGCCTCTCAATTCAGGGACCAGAGGAAATAATAAATAAAACCCAGTCCTGTCCTGGAGGAACACAGAGCTCATCTTATCTACACTGCGTGCTTTAAAGTTAGGAAACCTGAGATGATGACCAACTCTCTGAGGTCACACAGCAAGTGAGAGCTGTGGGGTGGGAGCCGGGAGGCCCAGCTTCCGGGCTGAAGCCTCCCCCGCCCTGCCTGCCTGCCTGCATGGAGTACTCTGCCCGAAGAGAGGGGTGCAGGCCTCTGTCCTTTGGCGCTCAAGGATGGAGAGAGGCACCTTCTCCTGCCAAGAGGTCAGTGGGCTCAGAGTCCCCATTCGGTAGATGGCCTTTTATCACAAGCAGCAAGGCCTGCTGATGCTGATGCTGCAGAGGGTGACCCCGGGGTCATGGAACCTACCCAGGGAGCTCCTTGACCAGCCAGGCCTGGGTCACAAACCTCAGGGCACACAGTTATTTGTCCAGAGGGGCAGCGCAGGTGAGTGCAGGTGTGGCTGTGGGTGTGCGGCACAGTGCCACCTGCCCACCCCACAGGGACTCTCCCCTGAAAACACACTTCCTCCACGGAAAACAGCTGCGAGCCCTGCTGTATTTTCTCGGTCTCTTGTTCTCTCTTCTTGTTTTCTCTGGTTTCCCCCTTTTTCCTGGGTTTCCCTCTTAGGGTTCTGCTGCCTCAGGTCCCTGCAGCGGTTTCCCATGGGGAGGGAGCAGGTGAAGGTGTGGGGACCCCTGTCCCGCCTTGTCTTTCTTTTTCATTGGGGAACCTGTGAGTTCTGAGGCCCTGAGAGATGAGAACTCTCCTCTCCTGTTCTCCCGAAAGGCTGGCCTCCCACCCCGCCGTGACCTCAAGGATGCTCTGTTCAAACCAGCACACCCCACGCCACTCAAGCAAGGTGGGTATGTGTGTGGGATCTGAGAACTACAGAGGAATTGGCGTGGTGCCTACCTTTTTTTTTTTTTTTTTTTTTTTTTTTTAGCAGAAAAGTTAAAAGAATGGTGCTGCCATGAACTGAGATGGGAGGATGTGGGTGACAGGTTGGGTGAAGGTCAGGAGTTCCATTTTGGACTTCTGTTTGTGGTACCTATTGGACACCCAAGTGGGAATTCTCAGAAAGCCATTGGATCTATGAGCTTGGAGTTTAGAAGAGTGTTTGGATTAGAGGGGGACATTTGGGAGCCCTCAGTGGAGATGATATATAAAGTCATGGGACTGATGAGATGACCAAGGAAGGGAGGGTGTCACCATATCCCTCTTCCCTGAAGTGGGGCAACAGAGAACCTTCTTTAAGAGGCCATTTTTTTTTTTTTTTTTGTATTTTTCTGAAGCTGGAAACGGGGAGAGACAGACAGACTCCCACATGTGCCCGACTGGGATCCACCCGGCACACCCACCAGGGGGCAACGCTCTGCCCACCAGGGGGCGATGCTCTGCCCCTCCGGGGCGTCGCTCTGCCGCACCAGAGCCACTCTAGCGCCTGGGGCAGAGGCCAAGGAGCCATCCCCAGCACCCGGGCCATCTTTGCTCCAATGGAGCCTTGGCTGCAGGAGGGGAAGCGAGAGACAGAGAGGAAGGGGAGGGTGGAGAAGCAAACGAGCGCTTCTCCTATGTGCCCTGGCGGGGAATCGAACCCGGGTCCCCCGCACGCCAGGCCGATGCTCTACCGCTGAGCCAACCGGCCAGGGCAAAGAGGCCATTTTAAGGGTGAAACAGAATGATGAATGTTAAGTGCTCAGCATGGCCGGTTTAGGTGCCTGGCACCTGCTATGCAGCTGTTACAGGCGGGCACAGGGAGGCTCAGGGAGGGAGGGGGCAGTAGCAAAGGCCTTGGGAAGGGGCAATTGAAAATAGATTATTAATGGTATAACCTCTCTGTAGAGATCAGATTCCCGGGTGCTCTGTGGACCCTGATCCTTGGATCCAGCTCTTACCCAAGGGCACTCCATGTGCTGGCAGCCAGCCCCCAGCTAGAGGGACGACTGGACATCCCAGCCCATCACGACAAGACTCAGGCCTCATCCTTACTTTACTCCAGCCACAGTCTGGTGGTTTCTTGCGTCTGACTGCTGGGGCTTTCTATTTCCCTGATGACGTACTTCCGTTGGACCTGGCCACCCATCTGATGTCTTCCATCCCATCCTATTCCCACAACAATCCTATGCAGTAGGTTCTCTTGTCACCCCACATCAGAAAGACAGATAAGGCGACACTCCTCACTCTCTGGGTCATCTCACCCAGTCCCATGACCTCAAACATCATCTATACCATGAGCTCCCAAACGTTTCTCCACAACCAGATCTCTCTCCTGAACTTCAGACTCTTCTACCTAACTGCCTCCTCAGTTCTGCAGAACTCTATAGAGGAATCAGAGAGCCAGAAAGAGGTCTGGTAACCTCATTGTCTCCCCTTCAAGGGGTCATTTTTTTTTTTTCTTTCTTAGAATGTGAGAGTTGGAAAGGATCCCAGTGGCCATCTGGTCAATCTCTTCAATTTTTACAGATGAGAAAACTTAGTCCCAAGAGAGGAAGTGACTTGCCTAAGGTCACACTCGGGATCAAGCGTCGGGGCTCCATGTGCTGTCCACGATGTCACAGCTGCCTTCTTGAAAGCAGGGTGAGCACTACTCAGTTCAAACAGAGTCCGACCTCACCACCCTCCTGTCGGCAGCTCAGCAGCAGTTCCCTGGTGCTCCATCACGATAAAGTCAGAAGTCCTTAGAATGACAGGTAAGTCCCTGCTACCTCCACCAGCTGCATGTCCTACCACGCCCAGGGACCCACCACACCAAATCACTGGCATGTCCCTGAAAAGGCTCTCCCATCGCACCTTTAGACCTTTACATGGACTCTTAGCTCTGCCTAAATGCCTTTCCACTTTCTTCACTCAGTCAGGTCTTACGCATCCTTCGTTTCAGCTACATGCTCCACCCTTCAAGATATCTTCTCTACAAAGCTTCCCTCAAGCCTAGACCAGGTGCCTTCCCAGAGTCCCCACGGCATAGCACCCTGTCACCACATGGCATTGTGTGCATCTGTTTTTCAGCTTCTCTACCCCCCAAGGCTTGGTCAAGTTCATGGCTTAAAATACGACGGGAATGACGGGGCATATCATAAGAGGTGGTGTGTAAGGATAAACCAAGGAAGGTACCGTCCCACCCCTCCCCTACCGCCCAGGCCCCAGAGAGGACTAGGGAGCAACAGATTCCAAATCAAGCAGGTTTGGGATCAGATCCCAGCTCAGGCAGTTCCTAGCTGTGTGACCTATGATTCTTTACTTGTAAAATAAGTTAATAACCAGACCCACCTCATGGGGTTGTTGTCAGGACTGGTTGAGACCAGTCCGGGAACAGAGCAAGGCTCCAAAAATGGTAAAAAGTAGTTTCCATTATTCATGATCAACCTTCTTCTCTTTGGGGGAAAAAAAAAATCAGTGCCAAGCACAACGTGGAGCCCAAGGGAGTGTCCACCCAAAAAGAGAGAGGATAGCCGTGGGTAGCCAAGCTTTGTTTGAAAAGGGTCCGAGTCACTTCCTCAGAAGGGCAGTGGCATCACTTTCCAGCACAGAACCCAACAAAACCAGCCAACCTTTGACAAACATGACCTGCAGAACTGGCTTCAGGAAGAGTGACGCGGACTTCCCAGGACAACCCCGATTGTAAATAAAGAGTTGCTTGCCAAGTGCCTTTCCATCATTTCTAGACTCAGCCTCTTTTGTCTCCTCTCTTTCCATCTTCCAGTCTTTCCATGTGACACCTTTGCTCACCTCTCACCCTTTGGCTCCCGGGAAAAACTATGTCCCCCTGTTGGAGACCTGAGTCATACAGGCTGGCAGAGGGTCACCCGCTGGGGTGGGGACTGTGGCTGTCAGGAGAGCTACCTTGTGACTATGAGAGGGAGGCCCCATGAGAGTCCCCTACGGGATCTTCCTGGACTTTCCTGTTCCCACACCTGACTGCCTGGTCAAATGCTGCGGAGTGTGTTTCTGGCTCTAGACCCAAGGGTCTTCTTTGCTCTAATTTGGCATCTTCTGGACGGAGCTCATCTTTACCACTGGCCGTTTCTGTCTGGGCCTTAGCCTTCAGCCTTCTCTCTTGGGCAGCAGACACCAGCCTAGACCCTATGTAGGCCTCACTAGTTTTAACAGGGAACTGACTATTTACAGGAACCCCTAGCCTCACCGCTGGCCCAAGGTAGGACAGCCCCTCCACCACCAGTCTTCAGGGCTCAGTACCACCTTGCCTCTTCTGAGAAGCCTTCTGCACTCTCGAGTCCTCACTAAAGTTTCTTCTTTGAACTCTTAAAGCCTGGCCCTCGTCTGTCCTAAATACAATTTGCTCTCACTCATCATTTTAGTCCTTAGTTATCTACTTGGAAAGTCAATCATTTTTGCATAGTATTGTAAAAAAGAAAGCATCCTTTATAGTCACCAAATCTTGGCTCTGCTGAGGGAGGAAATGAGTCTACCTTTCCAGGCCTCATTTTCTGCATCTATAATATGGGATAATAAGAACCTTTCTTATGGGGCTAGTTGTTAGAATTAAGTGGGTTAGCACATCAAGTTATAACCTGCCACATAATAAGTGATCAATAAATGGTAGTGTTATTATTTAGGGAGACAGAGCCTCAGAAGATGTGCTCTCGGCCTAGACTACTTGCTTTAAATGTGCTCCACCACTTACCAGTTTTGGGATCTTAGGCAAACTTCGTAACCTGCGTAAGTTTTGGTTTTTTGATCTGTGAAATTGAATAAATAATGTCTATTTTTTTAAGACGAGGAAACTGAGGCACTGATAGGTTAAGTGACTTGCCCCACACCGTATAGCTAGCAGGCTTCAAATACAGAATGTGAAGACTCTAGAGCCTGCTCACTTGACCACTGCTCCAGAATGACATAAGTGACACAGAGAGGTCCCTTAACAAGGTAGTAGAGGAAAAGGAGCCATCATTTCTGCTGGGGGTTGGGGTGGGGAGTAGGGAGTAAAGGAGAAGTTCCTCTAGTCCTGGAAAGACGGTGTGTGTGGCTGAGCTGAGAGTGATGTTAGGAAGTCATTCCGGTTGGTTGCACAAAAATGTTAATGTGATTAATGCCACAGACCTGTACACTTAAAAATAATTGGGCCCTGGCTGGTTGGCTCAGTGGTAGAGCGTCGGCCTGGCGTGCGGAAGTCCCGGGTTTGATTCTCAGCCAGGGTACACAGGAGAAGCGCCCATCTGCTTCTCCACCCCTCCCCCTCTCCTTCCTCTCTGTCTCTCTCTTCCCCTCCCGCAGCCAAGTCTCCACTGGAGCAAAAGATGACCCGGGCGCTGGGGATGGCTCCTTGGCCTCTGCCCCAGGCACTAGAGTGGCTCTGGTAGCGACAGAGCGACGCCCCGAATGGGCAGAGCATCACCCCCTGGTGGGCAGAGCGTTGCCCCCTGGTGGGCGTGCCAGGTGGATCCGGTTGGGCGCATGCAGGAGTCTGACTGCCTCCCCGTTTCCAGCTTCAGATAAATACAAAATAATAATAATAATAATAATAATTGGAATGGTAATTAATTAAAAAATTTTAAATTAAATATTAAAATGTAACAATTACCTTAAAAATAACAAGTTACTGTAGTGATATATATTTTCTATGAACATTCTGGAAATACAGATCATTGAGGAAAACAATGAAAAAAAATAATGTTATTCTACTATTCAGGTAGAAATAATGTTATTTTAATGCATACCTCTCTAGGATAGGGTGTGTGTGTGTGTGCATGTATGTAAATATATATATATATATATATGTTTTCATTATTATTTACTAAAAATGGGAGCTTAATGTATTTCCACAAATGTAGTTTTGTACCTTATTTTGTCCACTCACTAAATTATAGAATTTTCATATCATTAAGTTAAAAAGAAAGAAAGAGAGAAAGAAAGCAAGAAGAAGGAAAGAAAGAACGAAAGAACAGAAAGTCATCTTAGGAGGACTAGTATGAGCAAAGGTATGGAAAGATGACAGTCCAGAGCGAGAAGGGAGAAGTGAGGCATCTACAGTGACCAGAGCACAGATTACAACGAGCCCAGTGGGAAGGTGGCCTGGATTGCTTGTCTGGATCTGGAGACTAGAGGGCCGAAAGGGGGAAAAGTAATCATACCCCCCAAAATATGAGCTAGTGGAAGATACAATCCTTTAGTACAAAACTTAGCTGAGGCGCCTGGTAGCCAAGCAAAAAGAGAAACATTAAATGAAAAAGAGCTTTCTTTTTTACAAAAACATGGAGCGCACATGTTCTGGAGCCTGACTCGCAGGATTCGCGCCCTGGCTCCGCTGCTCACGGGTGAGGTTGCTTTGACATATTAGCTCACCTCTGTGATTCATTCCTCTACTTCTAAAACAGGATGGATATCAATGTCTACATCACATGGACGTTGCGAGAATCAAATCAGCTCATACCGGGAAAGCACTTAGAACAGAGCCTGACACACTGGACTCCCAATAAAAGTTAGAAATCATTTTTATCGAGACTTTGTTCTGGCTGAATTCTAAGATAAAATTTATCTTGAGGTTTCCTTAGGCAAAGTGCTGTGAGCAACATAAGGGATAGTATTCTCAATAAAAATGAGACGGAAACCATGGCTGCATTCTCAGTAAGCCCGTGTCTGACATGGCCTGGAAACAAGCCAAGAGCAAGCAAAGGGCTCTAAGAGAGAGCCCGCGGCTCGCATCCAGGCCCCGAGCTTCCTGCCTGCCTGACATGCGCCAGGAGAGCTCTTGGAAAACGCTGAGGAAGAAAAGATTCTTGCTCCCTTCCTGCTTGCCCCCTCTCTCCCAGTTCAGGTCATCCTCTCAGCCTGGCTTTCTGCCCAAGCCATTTCCTGTTTCCTGGATATTTATCTTGTGCACATTCATGCTTTTTTCTCATATCACCCCCCTGCCTGGAATACTTCTTCCTTCCAGAATCCTCCTGGCAAACTCATATGTATCCTCCAAAACTCACTTCCTTTCCTTGCCATTCCTAACTCATCAAGTTCCCCTGGGCTCCTGGGTGACTCTGTGCCTCTCTCTGTTCTGTGGTGTGTGATGGTGATGATGGTGATGATGATGATAAAGGCGGTGACGGTGATGGTGATGATGGTGATGCTAGAGGCAATGAAGATGGTGGTAGATTACCTTTATTGGCCTCGAGGCACTACGCTAAGTGCTTTGCAATCATTATTTCAATTATTTTTTTTTACAATTGTACCCCTGTTTTAGAGAAAGGGAAACTAAGGCATAGAGTGGTTAAATAAGTTGTTCGAGCCACAGAAGTAGAAGATAAAGAGCTGGGCACCTAGTAGGCCTGCAGTAAGTATTTTCTGAATTGAAGTTAACTGAATCAGAGTGTGGGTGGTCCAAGAAAAATGTGCCACAACTCAGGCATCTCCAGTGAAATGCATAGTTTCCACCCCAAGCCTGGAGAAGCCCGCTATTTTTGGATGGCCTTGCACAAATGTTGTGTGGGCTTCCTTTTTGCTACTAAATGTCACTGCATTAGTTTCCTAGTTTCAATCTCCTGCCTGGGCCGGGGAGGATTATGCAACCAGAGCCTGGAATGAGTCATCGGTGGCTCAGCTGCCAAACTGTCCACAATTGCCATGATATGGTACAGTCTCTCTTCCAGGCTATTTGTGGGTGGTTTTGTTTAACTTTTACAGTCTTTCTTTCTTTCTTTCTTTCTTTCTTTCTTTCTTTCTTTCTTTCTCTTTCTTTCTTTCTTTCCTTCTAATTTTGCTTCTCCCTGTCTTTTTCTTTGAGGGAATGGGCTCTGGTTCCTGAAGGCCTTCAAACTCGGCCAATTCTGAGTCTGCAAGTGCACGTTCATTTGGCCTCTATGGAATCCACACGGAGAGGAAGACCCTTCTAGTGATGATATTATGAGCAGCTGACCCGCAAAGAAATGTGGCCAACATCTTCAAGGCAGATGGAGGTTTTCCTCCACTGGGCCAGCTCCCTCCCCTGCAAGCCTGCTGGGAAACAAGCAGAATTGGGAGTGAGCACTCCAGCTATGGCTGCGCCCTTCTCACTTCTTACATGGGCCTGTTTCCGGGATTTGCTGAGGCCGTTGTTTACTTACACTGGCCTTGAGCCAGGGCCCTCTGGGGCCAGCCCCCAGCCTCCCAGGACAAGCAAGGCTGACCCAGCTGCAGGGGCCCACAGCTGTGAGGTACACAGGAGGGCAAAGTCCAGTGCTCAAGGTGACTATTAGGCATATGTCACTTCTTTGTGCCTGGTACAGTGCTGGGAAGCCCAGTAGAAAGTGTGGCCTGATGTCCAGCTGTAGAAGTGCTTCCTTACACAGGCTAATGGCTCTGTGAACCGGGGCAAGGCAGGACGTGTAGGTGAAGCCAGCAACTTCACATGTGACAGCCGGGAGAGGTGAAAACAGGAGCTGGCCCTGGAACTCAACTCAGCTCTCAAATGGAGGCTTGTCAGGCACCAAGAGCCTGGGTTCAAGAGAACTCCTTGGGAACTTCTTAAGCTCCCATAACACTCGCCACATGTGCAATACTTAACCATCTCTGGATCATGATCTCAAATGATGCTACAGAATCAGTGCCCAGCAAGCTGAATTCAAGAAAAGCCAACCCTATATCCTTGCAGGGAGGTGCAGAGGTCAGCGTGTTTGGAAACCACACATGAGAATGGAAAGAGTTCTGATTAAAAGGGAGAGAAGTCAGGTTTAGAGTCCTGACATCTCAAGTTGTATGCATGTGGGTAAATATCTTAACCTGTCTGAACCTCAGTTTCCCACCTTTAAGGTGGGGACACAGTACAGGTGAGAAATGGGCTAACAGTGTGGTGCCATTCTTCTGCGTCACACTCTCCAGGGGCTTTCCACTTCCTGGGCAGAAAAACCCAAAGCCCAGGAGTCCCTGCGTGACCTGCCCTGCCTCTCATCACTCCTCTGACCTGATCTCCCACCCCTCTCCTATTTCACACCTGGTTTTTCAAACACATTAGGCTTGCCCCCGCCTCAGGGCCTTTGCACTGGCTGTTTGCTTTGCCTGGAGCCCTCTTTTCCCCAGGTGCCTGTGCAGTACCTCCTCATCTTTCAGGTCTTTGCTCAAGCATTAGCACCTCAGTGAGGCCTTCCAAGAACTCCCTAAAATGGCATCACCTCTTCCCCACATACTCAGTCTCTTCCCTCCACTATTAGCTCCATGAACACAAGATTTTTTGTTGTTAATCTCTGCTGTAATCCATGCTCAGAATAATGTCTGGTGGTACATAATACTGGCTCAATAAATATTTTCTGAATGAATGAAGTATTAAATGAACAAAGAGGTCTTTAGTACTGTTATCCGAAAGTCAAAAGAGCCTGCCCAAGTTCTAGCATCTTGACCCCACTAAGGCCAAGGCCTTAGGGTCTTTGAAGCCATGATCTTCTGGGGAAAGCTGCAGCCTCTTCTCTCTCACAGCTACTCTGAACCTCAGTTTGATAAAAACAGAGCATCAATGTATCATGTAATGGATGGCTGCATCTTGCACATCATGCTAATGGCTTGCCAGTGGGAACATGGGCACTTTGTCTGTCATCAGAATCAAATGGGGTGAGAGAAGCTTCTTCAAATGCCCAATTTCTTAAAGAAAGGAACAATTGGTTTGCAAGAAATAGGCCAGTTTATTATGACAGGCAGAGGTGACAAGCCTGGTCACCCTCCTGTCTGACATATGGAGGAGCAGGTTTGGAGCGGGACCGTGTCTTGCTCCATAAACTTGACTGCCAAGCAGCTTAGAGCTGCAGCAGGCCACGGCTGCAGGGCTGCGAGGCTGCAGGGCTGCGAGGCTGCAGGGCTGTGAGGCTGCGAGGCTGCGAGGCTGCGAGGCTGCGAGGACGCCAGGCCTGGCTGACTCCTCCAACCTCAAGTCCCAGGAGTGAGTTCTTCCCAGTTCCCTTTGAAAGCTGATTGTTCCCTAAGTGATAGTGCATTTTAATCTCTTCCCTTTGAAGACAGATCTTCCTTAAAAGGAAAGGCTAGCTAATTCTCTCATGAAAGTGTAGGTTTTCCTTTTATACAAATTCTAGATTTTTTTAATATTTTTTTTCTCCCTGACTCCCCTACCAACCCTTCTTCCCAAATAATTAAAGCGCATTGGGGTAGTGGGTAGATGATTACATTTTGGTAATCAATACACTTCACCACAATGCTTTCACACAACACACACACACACACACACACACGTGTATATTTACATACACATACATAAAGTAAGCCAGATATATTTATAATTAATAAATCTAAAAATGTTTCTCTCGTCTCTCTTTTCATTCTCACAACTTCCCACCACTGCTACTTTTGTTCATTGGGAGTTTTGAAGATCCCAGGTCCAGGTCAGGCTCACCTGAAAACTCAAACAATAGCTGTGTACCACTCCCCACTGTGTGCCAGCGCCTCTGCTGCACAGAAAGCCAGCTAGGCCCGCCAGGCGGCCAGCGTCAATACTGGGGTGAGCTGAGGTCAGCCAGAGACTGGGCAGGGAGCCCAGGCCTGGTTGTCCAGCAGAAGTCTGAGCAGCCTGGGCCTGGGCCAGAATGGGGGAAGCCCTGGCAGCTTCGAGGCGGAGTGGCTGATAAGGTAGCAAGCCCAGGCAGGTGAGCCACCGTGTCCTGCAGGGGGGAGGCCCGAGCACCTTGCCCCTGTAGGTCTCAAAGGTACCTTCAACAACCTGAGAATAGGCAAGCAGGACACAGGGAGGCACCATGTGTCTGTCAGGGGCCAGGCCCCAGTGGTGACACAGGGTGTCCTGATTCTGCCACATGTGATGACACGATGCAAATGCTACTGTCTGTCTGAGTGGCTTGGCACCTTCGCCACTGGGAAAAGGGCGCAGTTAGGGCTTATATCATCCCACAAGTAATAACAGTTATCATAACACTTTCTCGAGTGCTTTTTTGTGGAACAGGTAGGGTATCAAGTACTTATTTTATGTTAGGTCGTTTACTCTTCACAACCCTGTGGATAGATACAAATACGAAGCTCGTTTTAAAGCTGGAGAAACCAAGGCAGGTGGAATAGATGGCTGCCCCAGGCGGAGCTGAGCTAGGAAGTCTAACTTCAGAGTCAGGTTTCTCAACCGCGGCACTGTGGACATGTTGGGACAGATTACTCTTTGTTGTGAGCTTCCCTGTGCATTGTAGGATGGCTAGCCGTATCCCTGACCTCTCCCCGCTGCACAGCAGTGGCCCCCTCAGACCCACCCAAGAAGTTATAACCAAAAGTGTCTACAGACATTTCCAAAGCCTCCTCCCTTGCGGAAAACCACTGTGCTACAGCCAGGGCCGTTCACTGCTAAACACTGCCTAACGGCTACACCGGACAGCCCCGGACGCGGCACCTGAGACGCGCCGATGGGGGAGACTCGGGTGGCTGCTCAAACCAAGTCTCCCAAAGGGATCCTCGCCAGAGTCCTCGGCTTTCAGATCTCAAACCCCATCTATCAGATCATCCAGATCAACTGCACCCAGGAAAACAAACTCCTAGTGCAGCTTGCAAGCCAGTTCTGGCTCATGTATTAAAGGGCAGGGTTGGAGACGGGTTATCTGGCTGGCTGACCACACCAGACTTTCCCCTGGGCAGGTGGCCGAAGTCCGGAACAGCAACAGAATGTGCACGGGGGGCTAGATTTCTTTGCTGTGTTCTGGTCCCGAGCCCTGGGCTCTTCACTCATTTTTCTCTGAGAAATCTATCCTGGGAGGCTTGCCTTTTTCCTGCCTTGTAAGGCAGGTAGGTGAGGTAGTGAGGCAGGTGAGTCAGGCAGCTGGTTTGGCCCAAGACAGAGCAGGATTGCTTGTGCCTACTTCCAGCATGTTCTGCCCACCACAGGCTATCCTGCGAGAGAGAACCTGCGCTCCCTGCAAAGGAATCCACTTCCCAACCTCCATTTTACCATTTGCAAACTGAGGCTGAGTGACAGATAATTAGCACTAGAAAACAAGGACCATATCCCAGGTCTCTGAATCACACCTCTGCCAACCCCCACTGGTGGTTCTTCCTGGAACATTGAAGAACAGGGACTATAGAACCTGACCCTAACCTCCCTTAAGGACCAAATCACATATATATACTTACTGAGGTCCTACTGTGTACCCAACTATGCCAGGCCCTGTGATGGATGCCAAGGAGTGCAATTGGCAAACCCTGACCTTAGGGAGGTTACAGTATAGCTACAGAGAGGAGAGAGAAGCTAAGTAATTGCTCTATAGGTAACACGAGAGGAGGTAGGGATGGGAGGTACCCTGGGGAGCCCCCAGTTGGTTTCGGCACTTTGGGACATAGATGGAAATACAGGGTCTAGGGGAAGGCAATGACTCTCTTTGAGTCCTGATGATTCAAAAGGCCTGTGGACTATCCAGGGGAAGGCCAGGCAGCCATGCCAGAAGCTCTTGCAGAACTCAGGGCCTGAGGTGGAGACTGGAGGCCACCATTATAGAGATAGGGACTGAGCTGCAGGAGAGGTGACCCAGGAGGGTGTGCACGCAAGGAGCTACCAGAGAAAGGGGGAGCTGCAAGGGTGACTGAACAGAAACTGGAGACCAGGGGAAGCCACAGGTGGACAGTGACTCCAAAGCCAGGAGGGCTGGGGGGACAAGGACAGAAGAGTACTGACCATCATTAGCAACAAGGAGGTGCCCAGGACCTAATGGGGGACAAGCTGAGGTGGGTGCTGGGGCAGAAGCTAGAACACAGTGAGTGGCAGAAGTGGGAGGTGAGTACAGATACCGCCTGAAAGAAGCTTGGCTGTGGAAGAGAGGAGAGGGGCTGTGGCTTGAAGGAAATGCAGACTCTCACTTTTGAATTCCTTCCATTTGACCATCAGAGGAACTGGAATATGGGGAAAGCCCCGAGACATTTCCCCACAAAGCTGCCAGAGACTGCTTCCTCCAGCGGTTAATTCCACTTCCCCCGCCACCCTGCCCACCACGTGAGCACCTCTTCTCCCGGCCTCAGTGGTCCTGATTTGGCGAGCACACCTGTCACTCTGGGTTGGCCATTGCATGCAGAGCGAAGAGGTGGCCCAAACCAGGTGGTGAATGAAAGATGCCCCGGGGTGCTCATTTTCCTGGAGGGTTCAGACTCACAGCACTATGCACTCTGAACTGGAATGTTTTTGCCAACACCAAGTTCAAAGTATATCAAATTTTTCCAGTGAAGAACCCCTATTGAGGCCCTGGCCAGTTGACTCAGTGGCAGAGTGTCGGCCCACATGTGGAAGTCCCGGGTTCGATTCCCAGCCAGGGCACACAGGAGAAGCGCCCATCTGCTTCCCCACACTTCCCCCCTCTCCTTCCTCTTTGTCTCTCTCTTCCGCTCCTGCAGCCAAGGCTCCATTGAAGCAAAGTTGGCCCGGGCACTGAGGATGGCTCCATGGCCTCCATCTCAGGTGCTAGAATGGCTAAGGTTACAGTGGAGCAACGCCCCAGATGAGCTGAGCGTCACCCTGTGGTGGGCATGCTGGGTGGATCCCGGTCGGGTGCATGCGGGAGTCTGTCTGACTGCCTCCTCCCACTTCTCACTTCGGAAAAATACAAACAAACAAAAAAAAAGAATCGCCACTGACACACAGGAAAAAGCTCACACCCCAGAATCAGGGGTCAAAGTGGAATATGGAGCAGCCACAACAAGCCCAGTGTTTCTCTAAAGCCTCATATTTTAGCTTAAAAATTCATGCAGTTTTGCATTCTACTCTGTGATGTACTTGTATGTTTTGAAGTTTTGAAATTATGTTTATGTGAAACTGACACTCAAGGTAGTTGTGCCAGTTTCGCCCCTTGGCACTCCGGGTAGAACAATGGAATCTGACCTGTCTGCCTCTACCTCCCCACATCTGCATGCACACGTATGCACATGCACACACACACACACACTTTACAATTGAGGAAACTGAAGCTCGAAACTGGAATATCTTTTCCAACACTAAGTCCAAAGCATCAGAGACGGGAGGTCACATGCCCAAGGTCACACAGCAAGTACATAAACTAAAATCTAGGTCCACAGACTCCCTATACAGTGCTCCTTCTACCCACCTCTATTGCTACAGGGAATCAAGGATGGCGTAGCCTTATTGGGGGATGTCAGATTTCACCTTTGATTTTGGCAGGTGAACTTAGAAATGGGGAGCAGATTTACAGTGAAAAATAAGTAATTTAATTACTTGGGCTCCACAACTAGATTTGGATGTTTTCAAGACTTGACACCATTGTTAGAATTAATAACCATACTCCAGGGAAGCTTTGAGAAGCTCCCAGGACTTTCTGCTCCAAATTATCTTCTTGAGTCTGGTGTTAAAAGATTTGAAATACACCTCCCAGTTAGCACTGCCCTCTTCCATGGGTCATTGTTATGAACCGAATTGTGAGTTGTGTTTTCCCCAATTTATATGTTGAGGTCCTAACCCCTAGTATCTCAGTTAAAGTGAGGTCTTTGAGGTGAACCCTAATCCAGTCTGACTGCTGTCCTGGTGAGACAAGGAGATTCGGACACAGAGACACCCATGGAGGGGAGGTGATGTGAGGAGACAGGAAAAAGACGGCTCTCTACGAGCCAGCAAAGGAGACTGGCCTGGAGCAGACCCTTTCCTCACAGCCCTGGGAAGGAAGGCTCTCTGCAGGCGACCTGAGCTCAAACTTCCAGCCTCCAGAGCTGTGAAGCAACACTTTCTGTCATTTACACCACTAGGAAATGAAGACAGTCATTTTTGCAGAGGCTTATGATTCTGGAAGAAAAGCAGTTGAATGCCTGCAGCAGAGAAGCTCGGTCCCTGTGTGGGTCCCTCACACAGGGTGGCTCTTCCCTCTTTACTGGAGAAATAACACCCACAAAAATAGGCCCTCGCCTTCATCCAGCACTGACTGTATGTTGGGCAGTGTTTAATGTTTTACCTTTAATATCCTCTAGCTGGAGGTATGAGGCACTGTTATTCCATTTTGTAGATGAGGAAATTGAGTCCGAGGCACTCAGCTAACAGTAAGTAGTGGACCAAAATTAGAATCCCCTTTCCACCTACTTCCAGGGTGAATAAGCTTCCTCGGGCCTTTCTGCTTGAGTGGATGGACAGGGAGCTGACCCCTGGGCACTTCCGGCCAGTGTGGGGAGAGGTGGAAGCAGGGGACTGCCCCCTGGTGCCGGAACCTTGCACCTTCTGACTTGCGGGCAGTCCTCCACCAGCCCCCCCCCCCCCCCCCCCCCCCCCCCCCCCCCCGCAAGTCCAACGGGCTTGGCCCCAGTCAGGGCTGACGTAAGCCTGCTGGAAATTCCTCTGCCTTGCGATCAAGCTTGCAGAACAAAAGCTACCACTGCAGGGAAAAACTTCCTGCTGGGCCCTAGCAAGAGGGCTCAGGTTTCAACCACACAGCTGGTGAAGTCATCAGCCCTGGGCCTGCGGGCGGAGTGGCTCCCGAGGGCACGGAGCAGCGGGGTAGAAGGCCTCCCGAGCTCTTCCCCTCCCAGCAGAGGCCTGCTCAGCAGCACAGCTTCCCCTGCAGAGGTGGAAAAGGGCTGCGGCTGGCCCTTGTCAGAGCCCTTTCCCCTCTGACCTCAGCCAGCCCTCTCCTGGGCGTGTAGGTCCACATCCATCTGCCAGCATGCAACTGGAGGTCGAGAGAGAGGAAGTCAGGGGCTCAATGATATTCAGAAAATTAGATTCAGAGCCAGACCATTTGAACCTTGTCCTTGATCCCTCCCAAAGATTCTTGAGAAGTTGAGTTCCTGGTCCTTCGGATACTAAGCAAAGGGGGAAAGAGAGGTCCTCCAACAAAGACCTGGGCGAAAAGGAGCCAATTGCAAAGACCATCTCCCTTCGATAGCCAGCCGTCCTGCCCTTAGCGGGGCTCTGAGGGCTGAGTGGGAGGACATTCACTGTCCACTCACTCATTCAGCACAGCAGGTGCTGTGGGGCAGGTATTGAGCTGGGGGTGCTGGCCAGCCTGGGCGCCACATGTGCCTACCTAACTCACTTAAGTTAACTCAGCAAGGTGGGTCCCACGATCAAGGCAAAGGGAGGAAGTAACAAAGGAAATGGACAGAAAGCAGCTGGAGACATGGAAGACATCAACAGTAGTGTTCCCTCACAGTAAACACGGCAGGGTGCACAGCGGGCCCTCAGCATCCACCAGGCTCCGCACCAGCTGCTGCCCATGCCGTCCACCCTGAGGGGCTGTGGGGTGGACCCCAGGATCCACAAGTTCCCCCTTTCTTTGGGACCTGGACTCCTCACCTATTCACATGGGCAAGTCCCTGGGGCCTTATTTGTCCCGAGTGGCCCTGCCCCATGTCATAGGTGATTGAATTAGGAGTGGACAGGCGGCTCAAGAAGGGTCAATCAGATTGTCCTTGAGGGTTTGGAATTGGGATGTCAGGAATCCTACAGGAATCAGTTCTGGAAGGAGAAAGAGAGAGGGAGAAGGAGAGAAGGAAGAGGGGGAAAGGGGAAGAGAATGAATAATACAGGTATACTGAGGGGTTCCTGATGTCTGGCTGCATTCCACCCTGGGTTTCCTGGACTTTCCTACATTTTTTTTTATTTATTTTAAAAAAATTTTATTTCCTTTAGAGAGGGGAGAGAATGAGAGAAATAGGGAAAGAGAGAGAGACAGAGACAGAGAGAAAGGGGGGAGGAGCAAGAAGCATCAACTCCCATATGTGCCTTGACCGGGCAAGCCCAGGGTTTTGAACCAGCAACCTCAGTGTTCCAAGTCGATGCTTTATCCACTGCACCACCACAGGTCAGGCATTGCCTGTATCTTTTTTTTTTTTTTTTTGCATTTTTCTGAAGTTGGAAACAGGGAGAGACAGTCAGACAGACTCCCGCATGCGCCCAACCGGGATCCACTCGGCACGCCCACCATGGGGGCGATGCTCTGCCCATCCTGGGCGTCGCCATGTTGCGACCAGAGCCACTCTAGCGCCTGAGGCAGAGGCCACAGAGCCATCCCCAGTGCCCGGACCATCTTTGCTCCAATGGAGCCTTGGCTGCGGGAGGGGAAGAGAGAGACAGAGAGGAAAGCGCGGCGGAGGGGTGGAGAAACAAATGGGCGCTTCTCCTGTGTGCCCTGGCCGGGAATCGAACCCGGGTCCTCCGCACGCTAGACCGACGCTCTACCGCTGAGCCAACCGGCCAGGGCCTGCCTGTATCTTTATAACACATTCTCCTTTTGCCTACTCTGGCTTGAGTCAATTTCTGTCACTTCCATCCATGGGATCTTAAGTAGACAGTTTCATGATGACAAGGACCAGATCTTGTTCACCAGTGTGTCCCTGGGACTTGGCACATAAAAAAATCCTTCGTAAATATTTGTTGACTTTTTTAATGGAAAGGAGAGGTTCAGAGAAGTTAACAGATATGGATTCAAGTCACACTCTAACAGCTGAGATTTGCACTGGGTCTTCCAGGGTCAGAGAATGTGTTTTTTCTACTATACCTCTTGCCTTTCACACATTCTTCTTATTATTATATTAAAATCACAGGCAGTCAGAGCTGGAGTGGATCTGACAGATCAGTAAGTCAGACTTGTTTTATAGATGGGACGTTAGGGCCTAGGGTGGGGAAAGGCAGAAGTCTCTTGATTCTTCTGCAACCTCCTAACCCAAGCTGGCAGTTAGTCATCGCTGGTGTGTGTGTGTGTGTGTGTGTGTGTGTGTGTGTGTGGTGTGTGGTATGTGTCTGTGTGCACGCATACGTGCTGGTTGTTGGAATGCTGCAGTGCTTTTATACCTGTTGGAGAATAGCAGCCTCCGGTAGCCCCCAGAGCCCCCTCTCTCCCTAGCCCCTCTCTTGAAGACTGTGGGCCTCCCATTACCCACAGAGATCATGCTTAGCCAGCAAGAGTCTCCAGGCCCATGGTCAGTATCTGTGCTGTTTTGCCTGTGAAATATTTTGAATATCAGCCCTGTACCTACCTCATGGGATCTGAGGAGTTCTGGTCACTTTGTCTCCCCATTAAAGAAAGCTTCCCAATGCAGCTGAAATTCCACTGGTCAGTGACAGTTCACATATCTATTCATTCCTTCATTCCACCAGGATTTACTAAGTGCGCCTTCTGTGCCAGGCTTTCAGGAGCTCTGGCTCCTCAATACCTGAAATGTAGGTGGCATTATCAGCTTCAGGACCTCGGGCCCCTAAAGATCTTTATCCGGTGTAGCTGGCAGACAGCTGAGGGCTGCCACGACCATGGATACGGGCGTGAAGTTCTAGGAGGAGAAATGAAGAACCGAAGTTGTATTAGGCCTTCGAATGCCAGGGCCCCTCTAGGAACTTCATGGCACAGTTGCTCATTATACCTCAAACCAGACGAAGCAGTAGACTTTCTTATTCCATTTTACAGATGAAGAAAACTGAAATTCAGTATGGCTAAGCAGTTTTCATGAGGTGACATCACTAATAATTAATGGAACTGGGATTTGCACCTAGGTGTGGCATTTGGTCAAAAGCTGTTGAATGAATGATGGAAGTCCATGTCCTTCCTACTACAATTGAGAGAAAATGGTGTGGACATCACCGCCCACCCAAATAATAATGTCTAACACCTCTATAGGACTTACTCTGTGCTAGGCACTTTTCCACACACTTTATATGATATATATTGACTCATTTAAATTTCATTTGAGGCCTGACCTGTGGTGGTGCAGTGCATAAAGCGTCGACCTGGAAATGCTGAGGTCGCCGGTTCGAAACTTTGGGCTTGCCTGGTCAAGGCACATATGGGAGTTGATGCTTCCAGCTCCTCCCCCCCTTCTCTCTCTCTGTCTCTCCTCTCTCTCTCTCTCTGTCTCTCCCTCTCCTCTCTAAAATGAACAAATAAATAAATAATTATTTAAAAATAAATAAATAAATAAATTTCACAGATGAGGAAACCAAGGCACAGAGAGGTGGTCTCCTCCGGAAGGTCTCAGCGGTGGCCCATGGTGGAGCAGTATTTAGTCCAGCTGGCTGGCTCCCGAGTCCCGCTTTGAACTTCACACTACTTCCTGCCTGTTTCCCGCAGCTCAGCCCAGCACAGGGCTTTGCCATTTTATTTTGACCACTTGGATAAGCATGTGCTGATACCTCAGAGCTGGTTTGTTTGCATTTCTCCCATTTCTGATGGAATCATGCACCTTCTCATGTTTTGATTTACCATCTGTACTTCCTGTGTAAACTGTCTGTTCATCTCTTTTGCTGCTTGCTGGATAAAATCTGGGCACTGATTTTAGCTTTTTGTGAAAAAGCAAAAAATTAATATATTTTAGATGTATCGGTGGCTTATGTTTTCCATCCTGTTATTTTCCTCTTATGATTGTTCTATATTTGATTGAACAAAAGGTTACTATCCTTTGATTTGAAAATCTAGTCTTTGTTGTTTCTGGTGATGGATTCTTACCCAAAGGGATAAATGAGGAATTATATTTATACTTTCTTGCCTTCTTTATGGTTTGTTCGTCAGACGTGCATAAAATCTCATCTACAATTTTTGCAGAAAATGATATAGGGTGTAACTCTTTGTATGAGTTCTAGTTTACCCCGAAACATTTAGGATACAATAACTGCTTTCCTCGTTGTTGGATTACTTCTAGTTTTACTCTATATTGAATTAATTGGGGATCATTTAGTTTCTTCTACAGATCATTTTTTGTTCCACTGCTACCATATGGTTGGGATAATTGTCACTTTGTAATATGTTATAAAATCTGGTTGGTTAAATTTACTGTCACACCCTGTAAAAAGGCACTTAGTCTTTTTAACCATTTAATTCATTTGTCAAGCTCTTATACAGTATTCCTTGAGAGCCCTAATAGGTAGTACATTAAATCTGTATTGAAACTTAAGGGAAACTGTTGCCTTTGCTACTTCTAATCTTCTAGCCTGGAGGAAGTGGGCTCCCCATTTATAATTCACCTTCTTTATTCCTCCTAGGATGGTTCTATAACCTTCTTTGAAGAAATCTTATGTCTTGAAGCAAACTAATGTCCAAGTGTTGAATGTTTGATGTTTAAATGAAGAAAATAAACTTTCCTGTGTGTTTTCTATCTATGTGGCATGGGTATGTGCGTCAGAACAGGTGCTCTTGACTCCTGGGAAGGTCTCAATAACTTGAGAACTGGGCATTCACCTTGGAGGGTGGCAGGTACCTATATAGTTGCAGGCAGTGGGAGAAAGGGTCCCTGGGGGATGAGGCTTGGGATGGGCACATCCTGAGAGAGGGAGGAGGCACCCAGCAGGGAGTGAGACCACCTGAATGGGCATGGCCTGTCACAGAGGGTCCACGTGGAGAGGGGGAGTGAGGGAGCAGGAGGGTTGTTTTGTCCAAGCCTCACATTTAGACCCTTGACATTAGTTCCAAATGAGACTATTTACACAGTCAGTGAGTCCTTTTGAGAATCCACTGGCTGAGGGGATGACATCCTCAGAATCTCTATGATGCTCCTACCCAAAAGGCTCTCCAGTATCTGAAAATTGCTTTAGGAGGAGGCAGGAATCTGTAACTGTTGAATGCCTACTATGCGTACCAAACCCGGTGCCTGGAGCTCTTGTCCTGCTCTCTCATTCCCTCCTCACGACAGGTCAATATCATTACACCCATTCTGAGATGAGGAAACTAAGGCTGCAAGAGATTAAACATGAAACTCAAAGGACAGTAAGTTCTAGATCCTGCAATTGAACCCTGTGTTGCCTTCAAAGCCCCTATTCTTTCCATGTGTCACTGTGCTTTTTCCTAGTTCAGGATCTCAATAAGTGGCTTCGTCATTTGGGGAGGAATAGGAAATGAGCAAACGCCAAGACTTGGCCAGATCATTCACTCACTTTTTTTTCTTCATTATTATTATTTTTTTAATTTATGTATTGACTTTAGAGGGGAGAAGAAGGGAGAGAAGGAGGGAGAGAGAGAGAGAAACATAGATCTGTTCCTATATATGCCCTGACCAGGGATTGAACCCACAACCTCTGCTTACCAGAATAACACTCTAATCAATCGAGCTATCTGGCCGGGGCCCTTCACTCACTTTCTCATTCCTTCACTTATTCATCCAACCAGCAGTTGTAAAGTGTCAATTATGCATTCTATTTCCCCCAAGGTAAAACCCTGTACTCCACGGTTTCAACCACCAGCATGCTGAAGGCTCTCACCTCTATCCTTCCAGCCAAGAAGGCAGGATTCTTTCCTAAGATAAGTTTAGATTCTTTCCTCAGCTTTGCACTTGAACAACCAGCTTCCTGTTGGTAACTTGAGCAGGATGTCTCATGCCTCAACAGGTCAGATGGAACAGGGCCTTTCTCCCTTCATCTTCCCAACCTGTTCTGTGTTTTTTTCTCATCAGTGCTAACATCTATCCTCACTCTTATTCATTCCTCATTTTTCAGCAAGGCTTACTGATTTTCTTCCAAAATGTGAGTGAATCTGTGTCTTCCTCCCTGCCTCAACAAGCCACCGCCTTGGGCTGAATGCTGCCCATTGGGTGAGTCTGCCACTTGGCTACCTCCCTCGAGCCTGACTTCGCTCTGATATCCTGTGTGTATCTCAGGTGGGCCTTCCTGAGCCATGACGCTTGGCACCTTCCTAGGCTGAAACATGCAAATCCAATTTTGGTGCAACACCTCCAAACTGGGCTTTTGTGCCAGCAATATCAGTCAGAGCAGCTGCCTTTTAAGTCCTTGCCAAGGGGAACTGGCCCCACTATTGCTAACTGCTCAAAGGGCAACTGTATTATGGGCTGGATGAGCTGATTGAACCAGTGGTGACCACCTGGCCCAAAGGCAAGTGGCTGATTGACTGGCCAGCAGGACGTGACAGGGTTTGGTGTAAAAGAGGCAGATAATGTCAGTCAGATTCTCTGAGAGAATGTGGGCATAAAAATATGGAGAGAAGGAGGCAGTTAGCAGTGGCAGCGGAGACTAAAATGTCATGGAGCAGGGCTGGGGCTGGAGAAGCACCATGAGGGTCCGGTGTGGTGCGGAGTGTGCAGTAGGAGAGCGCACCGGTAAATGCGGAGACGAGGACAAGGCCACCAGAGAGCACAGGCGCCATGAAAAGGAAGCTGTGCTTCCCAAACAGGATTCTTTAAGGGGCATATGCTTATCTTTAAGAGAAAACTCTCCACATCATCCTTATTTTCTCGTTTTGCTATAGACTAATAAGGATCACAGTGGGATCTGGGGCTCCCCCAGCCTGGCTCACATCAAACAAGCCCTCTTTTAGACTGGGGGCTTGAGAGGCGGCAGAAGTCTTGCAGGACTAGAGCAATAGCCTCAGATCTCCCCTCGGGGACATTGAGACAATGGCAACCGCGGACTGTTTTCCACTGAGGCATCGCCACACGTGGTGAGGCACGGATGCGCCACTTCCATATTTAGACTTCGGTGCTGTGGAAGTCAGTGATGTTTGTTATTCTGACGGCTGGTATTTGGAGAAGCACATTGTCTCGGCCATGATGCCTGGTGTTCACCAGTTGTTCCATTGTCTGGAGGCCCTGCCAGCATGAGATCACAGGGCTGGGCCAGCACAGCCTCTTTCTGAGATAGCCCCGGGAGGTTGGGGCCGACCTGATCCCCTGAATGAAGGCTGCTCCCTGCATGGGGCACAGGTCACGTCAGTGTACTGCAAGACCAGTACGCAACGCCTGTGGGCACAGCCCTGTCAGTGTCTAGAGGAGAGGTTCACATGCATGGACTCTGGAGTCAGACCTCTCCTGGATTTGTAAACTGGCTCCATCACTTACCAGCTGTGTGTCCTTGGGCAAATCACTTAATCTCTCTGTGCCTCAGCCTCCTCATTTATAAACTAAGAGTAATAATTGTATATACTTCATAGAATTTTTATCATGATTTTTTTTTTTTTTTTGTATTTTTCTGAAGCTGGAAATGGGGAGAGACAGTCAGACGGACTCCCGCATGCGCCTGACCGGGATCCACTCGGCACGCCCACCAGGGGCGATGCTCTGCCCACCAGGGGGCGATGCTCTGCCCCTCCGGGGCGTCGCTCTGTTGCGACCAGAGCCATTCTAGCGCCTGGGGCAGAGGCCAAGGAGCCATCCCCAGCGCCCGGGCCATCCTTGCTCCAATGGAGCCTCGGCTGCAGAAGGGGAAGAGAGAGACAGAGAGGAAGGAGAGGGGGAGGGGTGGAGAAGCAGATGGGCGCTTCTCCTGTATGCCCTGGCCGGGAATCAAACCTGGGACTTCTGCACGCCAGGCCGATGCTCTACCACTGAGCCAACCGGCCAGGGCTTTTATCGTGATTAAAGCAATATATTAGGTTGACCTCTATAAAATTGTCATTGTTATCGGCCAAAAATAGTTTATCTTAATACAATCGTGACTAGCACCTAAGAAAGTGCTTAATAAATGCTAGCTAAAAGTGTGAAAAATTATATTAACATTTATTGTTATTTCAGCCCTTTTTGGACAGCCTTGCCCAAACCTGGCCCAGAGAGGGCACAGGGGACTGATGTCCACACTTGTGCTCCAGGTACCGGGCAACTTTGGGTTCCTTGGTGCTGGGCCTGGATCTGCCATGATCAGCTGTGCTGTTTCCCTGCAAGCTTCTTTTGCTGGCAAAATTCATGATCTTGGGCCAAGCTTGTAAAAACCGCTTTCAGCTCTGATTATCTGATCCTAAGGGCTCTCAGACCATAACAGTCTCTCCCTTTTACTTCTCAGGTCCTCGTCTGTGCCACTTGTTTGCCGTTTGCAAATTAACAGTCCAAGGACCTAGTGGGTTACCTCAATAGCTTGTGACAACAAATTGCAGCTATCTTTCCTTTCATTGCCCAAATTATAGCTTAGACCACATCATGCTTTCCTATAAGAAATAGAGAATTTCATACTTTACCTTCCCACATAATAATGACAAAAACTGCCATTTATTTATCACAGTCTATGTATCAGGCATCGTTCTAAGTGCTTAGGTGTATTAAACCACTTACCCCTCGTGACAATTTTATAAAGTATGTCCTATGCTCCTCAAATCACTGCTGAGGAACAAAGCATCTTGTCCAAGACCACATAGCCAATAAGAGGCAGAACTGGGATTTAAACCAGAGTCCATGTTCTTGCTACAAACTCAAGTCTCTTGGTAGTCCCTGGAAATTCTTATCTCTTCCACACAACAAAGAAAAGTCTAGGGCCAGATGGTTTCACTGGTGAATTGCACCAAACATTCAAAAAAGAATTCATGCCAACCTTTACACTCTTCCCACAAGCATCAAATGGGAGGGAACACTTCAAAACTCATTTTATGAGGTTAGCATTACTCTCATACCAAAATAAAATAAGGGACTGCAAAGAAAAAAGTTCAAGACAATATCCTTGATGAACATAGATGTAAAAATCTTCAACAAAATATTAGAAAACTGAATTAACAACACAATAAAGAGGTCATACACCATTATCGAGTGGGATTGTCCCTGGGATGCAAGGATGGTTCAACACATGCAAATCACTAACTGTGAAAACATAGTAATGGAATGAAAGATAAAAAATTAGATGATTATCTCAATAGGTGCAGAAAAAGCATCTGACAAAATTCCACATCATGATAAAACTGCCAGCAAATTAGGTATAGAAAGAATGTAATTCAACATTAAAAAGGTCATATATGACAAGCCCACAGCTAACACTATATTCAATGGTGAAATGCTGAAAGATTTTCCTTTAAGATCAGGAACAGGACAAGAATAACTACTCATTTTTTCTTTTCTTTTTTTAGTGAGAAAGAGAGACAGGAACAGACAGACAGGAAGGGAGAGAGATGAGAAGCATCAACTTATTGAATCACTTTAGTTGTTCATTGATTGCTTTCTCATACATGCCTTGACCGGGGGAGCTGAGCCAGTGACCCCTTGCTCAAACCAGAGACCTTGGACTTGAAGCCAGCCACCATAGGGTCATGTCTATGATCCCATGTTCAAGCCAGCAACCTTGTGCTCAAGCTGGTGACCCTGTGCTCAAGCTAGATGAGCTCATGCTCAAGCTGGTGACCTTGGAGTTTTGAACCTGGGTCCTCAGTGTCTCAGGCCAATGCTCTATCCACGATGCCACTGCCTGGTCAGGCAGGCTGACCTCTCTTAACATGTCTATTCAACATAATATTAGATGTCCTAACCAGGACAGTTTGGCAAGGAATGAAATACATCCAAATTGTAAAGAAAAAAGTAAAATTATCTTTGCAGATAACATGATCTTATATATATAAAGTCTACCGGAAAGTTCTGTCCTTTTCTATCACAACAAGTTTTGACATGTAAGCACATGTTTATTTGGCGCATGTGTGCCTCTCTATTTTTATTACTTAATGTATACATACTGACGTAGCAAATTAACTAAAACAAAGTTGATTCACGTTAGTCTTATGTGTGAAGCGATAGTGTACCCATGGCTACTGATAAAGTTCATTTACGCCACTGTAATTTTTACGAATTTCAACAAGGAAGAAATACTACAGAAGCATGTCTGTCACATCCACCATATTCCCCGGACTTAGCACCCTCTGGCTATCACTTGTTTTTATCCTTACAAAATTTTTTGAAGGGCAAAAAATTCAAAAATGAAGAAGATATCAAACAAGCACTGGTTCAATTTTTCGCATCAAAAGATAAAACATTTTTCAAAAATGGGATATACAAATTGCCCTCACACTGGCAAGAAATCATTAATAATAATGGCAATTATATTATTTAATAAAGTTTATTGGTGGTAAGAAAAATTTGTATTTTGTTTTATTCCAAAAACGAACAGAACTTTCCAGTAGATCTTATAGAAAACTCTACAAACTCAACCAAAAAACTGTTAGAACTAATAAACAAATTTGGTAAAGTAGCAGGCACAAGATCAATATACAAAAATCAGTTGTGTTTCTATACAATAACAACAAACAATCCAAAAAAGAAATTAAGAAAAACAATCTCATTTATAATAGCATAAAAAATAAAATATCTAGAAATAAATTTAATCAAGGAGGTGAAACATATGTACACTAAAAACGAAAAAAAAATGATGAAAGAAATTGAAGGAGACAAAAATAAATGGAAAATATGCCACGTTTATGGATTGAAAGATTTAACATTGTTATAATATCCACTCTACCTAAAGCAATCTACAGATTCAATGTAATCCCTACCAAAAGCCCAACGGCATTTTTCACAGAAATAGAAAAAAATTCTAAAATTTGTTTGGAACCACAAAAGACCATGAATTAACCAAAGCAACATTAAGCAAAAAACCAAAGCTGATTTTAAAATAGACCATTACCTGATTTTAAAACACCATACAAAGCTATAGTAATCAAAACAGCATAGTACTGGCATGAAAACGGACATCTAGACCAATGGAACAGAATAGAAAATCCAGAAGTAAATCTGAGCTTTATGTCCAATTGATCTTTGACAAAGTTGTCAAGACACACAACGGAGAAAACAGAGTCTCTTCAATAAATTGTATTGGAGAATAAATAAGGAGTGACGTCACGAAGATGGCGCCGTGAGCAGCGCGTCCGACAGATCTCCCCAAAATCTCAACAAATTTGTCAACTAGAAACAGAAAAATTTATCTTCGGAGCATCCTAGAGTTCCACACACACACACTGAAAGCAAAAGCACTGTTGCTGAGGAGGGAATATGCCTGTGGTGAGTCAACCCACGCGTGCAGCTGCCCGCGCTGCGTCCCGGGGAGTGCCGGCAACCACCAGCGTGCTCTGAGAAGCCGCACGCCCCCCCCCAACTTGCCGCGTCCCGGGGAGTGCCCACAACCGCTGGCGTGCTCTGAGAAGCCGCGCCCCCCCAACCAGCCGCGTCCCGGGGAGTGCCCACAGCCACCGGCGTGCTCTGAGAGGCCACGCGCCCCCCCCCAACCGCGTTCTGAGAAGCCGCGCGCGCGCCCCGAGCCGCCGAGTCCCGGGGAGTGCCGGCAACCACCGGCGTGCTCTGAGAGGCCGCGCCCCCCCCAGCCGCGTCCCGGGGAGTGCCGGCAACCACCGGCGTGCTCTGAGAAGCCGTGCCCGCCCTGAGCCCCCACGTCAGTGCCGGCAACCACCGGCGTGCTCTGAGAAGCCGAGCGCGCGCGCACACCCCGAGCCGCCACGTCCGTGTCGGCAACCACCGGCGTGCTCTGAGAAGCCACGCGCGCCCCGAGCCACGTCCCGGGGAGTGCCGGCAACCACCGGCGTGCTCTGAGAAGCCGCGGGCCCCGTGCCATAGTCTGGGAGGGGCGCCAAACCTGTCTTTCCTAGTCAGGAGATTCTCTCCGTGGACAGGGCACCTCACCCAGCCATTCGAGCTAACAATCAAGCGTTGGGCGAGGGGCGCGTAGGCAGCCTGAAATACTCTCTGGAGCACAGCTGCGGATCCAATCACTGAAATTAGCTTAACCCACGAAATCTACGCACCCACGGGGCTCTAATTGATAAGATCTCTCCCAGTTCAGTGATCCAAGACAAGAGGCATAATATTTTTCAGTGCCTTTCGCTAAAGGGGCGGGGGCAATATCTGATTGACAGAGCCTCCATATTCAGGGATATACCTAACAAGAGGGACTTGGCAGATATTAAGATCTATATAGCAAGCAGCGAATAGTGCATCTTCTTTCCAGCCAAAACAGGCTACAAAGTGTGGAAAGCCTGGGTTGAGTGGTCCAACTGAATGGTAGGCGCTGAACAGTCACCTTGACAACAATTGACTCCCAGCCCCACCTGATTACGCTGGAGGCTCTGACTGCCAGAGCCTTACCCAGAGCCTTGGGCTGAGTGAGGATAGAGTGGGGATTTCCCAGCTCTTTGAGCCTCTTACTCCCCAGACAGAAGCAGTGGCAGCCTCATAGCTGGATCACCAGGCTGCTATTTCAGAAAGGGGAGACTAGGGGAGAAACTCCAGGAAAGCAAACTCTCTCTCATTGTTGGACTCTACAAACGCCAACAAGCCTTGACTACCAGCGAGACTAAAGCCAATTATATGACATTGCCATAGAATCCCATCAACTGCAAATCCCTACCTAAGCGTGACACAGGGGCAGAACCTGGGGTACAGAGTCACCGACCAGGAAGAGGGAGAGAAAAGAAAAAGGAAGAAGTTAACCTCTCAATATCAAGAAAAATCCACAGACTTTATAACTTGTTCCACTAATTCTTTGTTGTTGTTTCTCTCTTCTTTCTTATTGCCTTTATTTGTATTTCCTCCATCTCGGTCCTTTTATTCTCTGCCCATCTTATGCTACCCTTTTCTTGAACTACACTACCCATGAGTGTTACATTTTATTTCTTTTCTTCATCCTTACTCTCCCTTAGGGTTACACTCCAAAACCCTTAACTCTCACTCGCTCCCCTTTTGATTTCTTTTTGTTCTTTTTTGTTTTTTTCCCCTTTCCTTTTTTTCTTCCTTCATTTCTCTCTTTTTCTTATTTTTTCCTTTCTATTCGTTCCTTCCTTTCTCCTTTTACTTTTCCTCTCATTTAATCCTCAATCACGAACAAATTATTTAATTTGGGACTCAAGTTTTTTTTTGTTTTTGTTGTTTGTTCTTTTTTTTTTAATTTTTTTATTTTCTGCTTTTGTTTTTGGTTTTCCATTGTTTGTTTGTTTTTGTGGCATTTTGGGTACTTTTTACATTGCTTTTAACTCACTAGCATTCCTCCCAACCCAAAGTCTCCATTGTATTTAGTCTTCACTCCACTTAATACAACAGATTTTTACTTATTATTTTTATTTTTTTCTTCTTTAAATATTATTTTTTCTCTCCTTTTTTCAGTTTCCCTCTTATCCCTCTCACTAAATCTCTTAGTCGACCATCACTTACAAGCAAATCATTTTATGCTTGTCTAAGATATCCTCCTTTTTTTTTTTTTTTTTTTTTTTGCATTTAGTAGGTCCCTACTCCCTTTTTTGCCCCTTGAACTCTTCACCCCAAATCAGGCCCTCTGTTATAGGCAGTTTTTGTTCCATTTAGCATAATATAATTCACAGGTCATCACAATATTTACCTAAAGAGGTGAGAGGAGGGGAGGAGAAGAAAGGAAAAAGGGGAAAATAATAAATCATTACTTTTTTTGAGTGTGGAGTGTTTTTCTTATTTTTTCCCCCCTTTTTATTCTTTATTAATTCTAATTAACAATATCAACAAGACCACCTTCAGATGCCAATAAGAAAAAGGAAATCGAATATTATGGATACAAAAGATAGAGAGGTAACACAAATAGATGTGGAAAGATCTATGGAGAAAAGATTTAACATACTGGAAGCCTTGGAGCCAAATGACAGAGAATTTAAAATAGAAATCTTAAAAATACTCAGAGATATACAAGAAAACACAGAAAGGCAATTTAGGGAAATCAGAAAACAACTCAACAATCACAAAGAATATATTACCAAGGAAATTGAAACTATAAAAACAAATCAAACAGAAATGAAAAACTCAATTCACGAACTGAAAAACGAGATAACAAGCTTAGCTAATAGAACAGCCCAGATAGAAGACAGGATTAGTGAAATAGAAGACAAGCAACTTGAGGCACAACAGAGAGAAGAAGAAAGAGACTCAAAAATAATAAAAAACAAGAAAGCCCTACAGGAATTGTCTGACTCCATCAGAAAGAATAACATAAGAATAATAGGTATATCAGAGGGAGAAGAGAAAGAAAATGGAATGGAGAATATACTCAAACAAATAATAGATGAGAACTTCCCAAGCCTGTGGAAAGAACTAAAGCCTCAAATTCAAGAAGCAAACAGAACACCGAGTTTTCTTAACCCCAACAAACCCACTCCAAGGCACATCATAATGAAGATGACACAAAACAATGACAAAGAAAAAATTCTCAAGGCAGCCAGGGAAAAGAAGAATACAACATATAAAGGAAGACCTATTAGATTATCATCAGACTTCTCAGCAGAAACTCTACAAGCTAGAAGAGAGTGGACCCCAATATTCAAAGCCCTGAAAGAGAGAAACTTTCAGCCAAGAATACTATACCCATCAAAGCTATCCTTCAAGTACGAAGGAGATATAAAAATATTCACAAATACAGAAAAGATGAGAGAATTTATCATCAGAAAGCCCCCACTCCAGGAAATACTAAAGGGGGTTTTCCAACCAGATTCAAAGAACAAAAGAAAACAAAACCACAAGTAACAGCTCCACCAAGAACACAATAAAACCAAACTTAAACTGTGACAACAAAAGAAAAAAAGGGGGAGAAAGGATGAAGATTAACAGTAGCAAAGGACGATGAAGCGCAGAAATACTCATAAGAAAGGGTACTACAATGAATATGGTAGGTACCCTTTTCATTACTTAATGGTAACCACCCTTGAAAAAACTACCACAAAAACACTTGACTTAAAAAAGGTAGCAACAGAAGAAAGAAGTATGGAATACAAACAAACAAAAACAAATGATAGAAAAACAAAAGAGAAGAATCAAACAAGATACAAAACTATCAGAAAGCAATTTATAAAATGGCAACAGGGAACCCACAAGTGTCAATAATTACACTAAATGTAAATGGATTAAACTTACCAATAAAAAGACACAGAGTAGCAGAATGGATTAAAAAAGAAAATCCAACTGTATGCTGCCTACAAGAAACTCATCTAAGCAACAAGGATAAAAACAAATTCAAAGTGAAAGGCTGGAAAACAATACTCCAAGCAAACAACACCCAAAAAAAAGCAGGTGTAGCAATACTCATATCTGATAATGCTGACTACAAGACAAAAAAAGTACTCAGAGACAAAAATGGTCATTTCATAATGATTAAGGGGACACTGAATCAAGAAGACATAACAATCCTTAATATATATGCACCAAACCAAGGAGCACCAAAATATATAAGACAGCTACTTATTGACCTTAAAACAAAAACTGACAAAAATACAATCATACTTGGAGACCTCAATACACCGCTGATGGCTCTAGATCGGTCATCCAAACAGAGAATCAATAAAGATATAGTGGCCTTAAACGAAATACTACAACACCTGGATATGATAGACATCTACAGGACACTTCATCCCAAAGCAACAGAGTATACATTTTTCTCTAGTGTACATGGAACATTCTCAAGAATTGACCATATGTTGGGCCACAAAGACAATATCAGCAAATTTAGAAAAATTGAAATTGTACCAAGCATATTTTCTGATCATAAAGCCTTGAAACTAGAATTCAACTGTAAAAAAGAGGAGGAAAAACCCACAAAATTATGGAAACTAAACAACATACTTCTAAAAAATGAATGGGTCAAAGAAGAAATAAGTGCAGAGATCAAAAGATATATACAGACAAATGAAAATGAAAATACGACATATCAGAATCTCTGGGATGCAGCAAAAGCAGTAATAAGAGGAAAGTTCATATCACTTCAGGCCTATATGAACAAACAAGAGAGAGCCGAAGTAAACCACTTAACTTCACACCTTAAGGAGCTAGAAAAAGAAGAACAAAGACAACCCAAACCAGTCGAAGAAAGAAAATAATAAAAATCAGAGCAGAAATAAATGAAATAGAGAACAGAAAGACTATAGAAAAAATCAATAAAACAAGGAGCTGGTTCTTTGAAAAGATCAACAAAATCGACAAACCCTTGGCAAGACTCACCAAGGAAAAAAGACACAGGACTCAAATAAATAAAATCCAAAATGAAAGAGGAGAAATCACCACAGACATCATAGATATACAAAGAATTATTGTAGAATACTATGAAAAACTATATGCCACCAAATACAACAATCTAGAAGAAATGGATAAATTCCTAGAACAATACAACCTTCCTAAACTGAGTCATGAAGAAGCAGAAAACCTAAACAGACCAATCAGCAGGGAGGAAATAGAAAAAACTATTAAAAACCTCCCCAAAAATAAAAGTCCAGGCCCAGACGGTTATACTAGTGAATTCTATCAAACATTCAAAGAAGACTTGGTTCCTATTCTACTCAAAGTCTTCCAAAAAATTGAAGAAGAAGCAATACTTCCAAACACATTTTATGAGGCCAACATAACCCTCATACCAAAACCAGGCAAGGATGGCACAAAGAAAGAAAACTACAGACCAATATCTCTAATGAATACAGATGCTAAAATACTAAACAAAATACTGGCAAATCGAATACAACAATATATTAAAAAAATAATACATCATGATCAAGTGGGATTCATCCCAGAATCTCAAGGATGGTTCAACATACGTAAAACGGTTAACATAATACACCATATCAACAAAACAAAGAACAAAAACCACATGATCTTATCAATAGACGCAGAAAAGGCTTTCGATAAAATACAACACAATTTTATGTTTAAGACTCTCAACAAAATGGGTATAGAAGGAAAATATCTCAACATGATAAAGGCCATATATGATAAACCATCAGCCAACATCATATTAAATGGCGTAAAACTGAGGACTTTCCACCTTAAATCAGGAACAAGACAGGGTTGTCCACTCTCTCCACTCTTATTTAACGTGGTGCTAGAAGTTCTGGCCAGAGCAATCAGACAAGACAAAGAAATAAAAGGCATCCATATCGGAAAAGAAGAAGTAAAGGTATCACTTTTTGCTGATGATATGATCCTATACATCGAAAACCCAAAGGACTCCACAAAAAAATTACTAGAAACAATAAACCAATACAGTAAGGTCGCAGGATACAAAATCAACATACAAAAGTCCATAGCCTTTCTATATGCCAACAATGAAATATTAGAAAACGAACTCAAAAAAATAATCCCCTTCACGATTGCAACAAAAAAAATAAAATATCTAGGAATAAACATAACAAAGAATGTAAAGGACCTATATAACGAAAACTACAAGACATTGCTAAGAGAAATAGAAAAAGACACAATGAGATGGAAAAATATTCCTTGTTCTTGGATAGGAAGAATAAATATAATTAAAATGGCCATATTACCCAAAGTAATATATAAATTTAATGCAATTCCCATCAAAATTCCTATGACATTTTTTAAAGAAATGGAACAAAAAATCATAAGATTTATATGGAACTATAAAAAACCCCGAATAGCTAAAGCAATCCTAAGGAAAAAGAATGAAGCTGGGGGCATTACAATACCTGACTTTAAACTATATTATAGGGCCACAATAATCAAAACTGTATGGTACTGGCGGAAAAATAGACACTCAGACCAATGGAACAGAATAGAAAGCCCAGAAATAAAACCACATATATATGGTCAAATAATCTTTGATAAGGGGGCCAACAACGCAAAATGGAGAAAAGAAAGCCTCTTCAACAAATGGTGTTGGGAAAACTGGAAAGCCACATGCAAAAGAATGAAACTGGACTACAGCCTGTCCCCGTGTACTAAAATTAATTCAAAATGGATCAAAGACCTAAATATAAGATCTGAAACAATAAAGTACATAGAAGAAGACATAGGTACTAAACTCATGGACCTGGGTTTTAAAGAACATTTTATGAACTTGACTCCAATGGCAAGAGAAGTGAAGGCAAAGATAAATGAATGGGACTACATCAGAATAAAAAGTTTTTGCTCAGCAAGAGAAACCGATACCAAAATAAACAGACAGCCAACTAAATGGGAACTGATATTTTCAAACAATAGCTCAGATAAGGGCCTAATATCCAAAATTTACAAAGAACTCATAAAACTCAACAACAAACAAACAATCCAATAAAAAAATGGGAAGAGGACATGAACAGACACTTCTCCCAGGAAGAAATACAAATGGCCAACAGATATATGAAAAGATGCTCAGCTTCATTAGTTATTAGAGAAATGCAAATCAAAACTACAATGAGATACCACCTCACCCCTGCTAGATTAGCTATTATCAACAAGACGGGTAATAGCAAGTGTTGGAGAGGCTGCGGAGAAAAAGGAACCCTCATACACTGTTGGTGGGAATGTAAAGTAGTACAACCATTATGGAGGAAAGTATGGTGGTTCCTCAAAAAACTGCAAATAGAACTACCTTATGACCCAGCAATCCCTCTACTGGGTATATACCCCAAAACCTCAGAATCATTGATACGTAAAGACACATGTAGCCCTATGTTCATTGCAGCACTGTTCACAGTGGCCAAGACATGGAAACAACCAAAAAGCCCTTCAATAGAAGACTGGATAAAGAAGATGTGGCACATATACACTATGGAATACTACTCAGCCATAAGAAATGATGACATCAGATCATTTACAGCAAAATGGTGGGATCTTGATAACATCATACGGAGTGAAATAAGTAAATCAGAAAAAAACAAGAACTACATGATTCCATACATTGGTGGAATATAAAAACGAGACTAAGAGACATGGACAAGAGAGTGGTGGTTACCAGGGGTGGGGGGAGGGAGGACACAGGAGGGAGGGAGGGAGAGAGTTAGGGGGAGGGGGAGGGGCACAGAGAAAACTAGACAGAGGGTGACGGAGGACAATCTGACTCTGGGTGAGGGGTATGCAACATAATTTAATGACAAGATAACCTAGACATGTTTTCTTTGAATATATGTACCCTGAAATATTAATGTCATCCCATTAACATTAATAAAAATTTATTTAAAAAAAAATAAATAAATTGTATTGGAAAACTAGTTATCCATGTGCACAAGAATAAAATTGGGGCCTTATCTTACTCCATATGTAAGAATCAACTCAAAATGAATCAAAGACTTAAATGTAAGGCCCCAAACTAAAACTCTAAAATAAAATATAGGAAAAAGTTTCTTGACATAGGTCTGGGCAATTTTTTTAATATGACCCCAAAAGCACAGGCAACAAAAGCAAAAATAGCCTGACCAGGTGGTGGCGCAGTGGATAGAGAGTCTGACTGGGATGCAGACGACCCAGGTTCGAGACCCCGAGGTCGCCAGCTTGAGCACGGGCTCACCTGGTTTGAGCAAAGCTCACCAGCTTGGACCCAAGGTCGCTGGCTTGAGCAAGGGGTTACCCCATCTGCTTAAGGCCCACAGTCAAGGCACATACAAGAAAGCAATCAATGAACAGCTAAGGTGTTGCAACAAAAAACTAATGATTGATGCTTCTCATCTCTCTCCGTTCCTGTCTGTCTGTCCCTGTCTATCCCTCTCTCTGACTCTCTCTCTGTCTCTGAAAAAAAAAAAAAAAAAAAAAAAAAAAAAGCAAAAATAAACAAATGGGATTGCATCAAATGAAAGAATTTTGGTTCAGCAAAAGAAACAATCAAAAAAGAGACAACTAGCGGAATGGGAGAAAATATTTGCCATACACCTGATAAGAGGTTAATATACAAAATACATAAGGAACTGAAACAACTCAATAGCAAGAAAATAAATAACCATATTAAGACATGGGCAAAAGACCCGAATAGACATTTCTCAAAAGAAGACATACAGATGGCCAACAGGTATAAGAAAACACGCTCAACATCACTAATCACAAGAGAAATGCAAAGCAAAACCACAATGAGATATCATCACCTCACACCTATTTGGGTGGCTATCATCAAAAAAATAATAAAAGATAACAAATGTTGGCAAGGACCTGGAGAAAGGGAATCCTTGTTAGTAGAATTGTGAGTTGGTGCAGCCATTAGGGAAAATATCATGGCTATTCCTCAAAAAATTAAAAGTAGAACTATAATATGATCTAGCAGTCTCAGTTCCTAGTATGTACACAAAAGAAATGAAATCAGTATGCAGAAGAAATATCTGCATTCCCATGTTCTTTGTAGCATTATTCACAATTAGCCAAGATATGGAATCAACCTAAGTGTCTGTTGACGGATGAATGGATACAGGAGTTATCATATAACACAAAGGACTATCATTGAAGAAGAGAAGGAAACCTTGTCATTTTCAAAAACATGGGTGAACCTGGAGGACATTATGCTAAGTGAAATGAGCCGGGCACAGAAAGACAAACACTGCATGATCTCACTTACATGTGGGATCTAAAAAAGCCTAACTCATTCATTAAAGCAGAGAGCAGACGGTGGTTACCAGAGGCAGGGATGCAGGGGAAGTGGGGAGAAGTTGGTCAAAGGGCACAAAGTTGCAGTTATGTAAAATGAATATGCCTAGAAGTCTAATGAAGTGCCTGATGGCTCTGGTTCATATACTGTGTTGAAAACTGGAAATTTACTGAGACAGCAGATTTCAGTCTCCCACCAAATACACAAAAAATAGGAACTATGTGAGATGAAATGCTAACTAGCTTGATTATCGTAATAATTTCACTATGTATATCAAGTTATTATGTTGTATACCTTAAATACACACAATTGTTAATAAAATAATTTTAAATAAATAAAACAGGTTCACAGTAAAGTAGAAAAACTTAAACACACACCCACCATATAGTCTAGCATTCCACTCCTAGGTATTTGCTCTAGGGGAAAAAAGGCATATGTCCACACAAAGACATAAATGTTCATAAAATATTATAAACTTTTAAGGTCATCCTAAAATAACATTATTTATTAGGTATCTGTGAACTCACTCTGCAGTAAATCAAATGTAACTAGCTGTGCTTTAATGGCCCCTCCGCTTAGCATGGCTGTGCTATTCAATCTAAGATGAAACTCACAGATTACATTCAAGTATTCCTTGAGTAAAAACAATAAAACTACTCTAAGAGAAATCAAAATGAAATGGAAAATTCAATCATGATCCACTTTTTCTTGACAAATCAACTCATTTATTTTTTCCTTGTTTCCATCTGGTACTTGTCTGCATGCATAAAACATTTTTACATAGTTGTAAAATTCCAATTTTGCATTCAGCTTTGAAAAGCAGTTGTCATGTGGTGAATAGTTTTCCATATTGCTACTTAGTCTTCACAATTGTTGTTAATGATCATGTTCTGCACTTTGCAGATCTACCACTCTTTAACATTTCCCCTATTGCTGGACATCTATAGATTAAAAAAAATTTTTTTTTAAATTAGAAAAACTGTTTTAGTTAATATCTTCATGTATAAACCTTTTTCTTTCTTTTGGATTACTTCCTTGGGACAAATTCCTTGGAGTGGAATTATTGGATTAAAATATATGAACATTTCTATGGCTCTCAAATGTATTGTTAAGTGGATTTCCATCCATTCACTCACCACGTATTTATTGAGCCCTTTCTTCTTGCCAGAAACTGATTATGTGTTGGGCTTACAATGGTGAGGAGGAACATGCAGTCTACTTCTGTAGGCCCTATAGTCTGGTCTGGGAGACAGGCTCAATCAGGTCATCACACAAATGGCTAGCATTGTGACCATGCTAAGCATTACTAAGGAATGAGAGACATGAAACTATAAAAGTATGTTGTGGTGGAACTTTGCCTGGTGGTTAATGGAAGGATTTCCTAAGGAAAAAGTGATTGAGCTGGGAACCAAAGGATAACTGAGGGCTAATTAGACCAAAGAGGAAGAAAGAACAGCATTCTAGACAGAGGGAGCAGCAGCATGTACAAATGCATTTGGGCAGAGTTAAGAAGACTACACTAGGCCCTGGCCGGTTGGCTCAGTGGTAGAGCGTCAGCCTGGCATGCGGAAGTCCCGGGTTCGATCCTGGCCAGGGCACACAGGAGAGGCGCCCATCTGCTTCTCCACCCCTCTCCCTCTCCTTCCTTTCTGTCTCTCTCTTCCTCTCCCGCAGCCGAGGCTCCATTGGAGCAAAAGATGGCCTGGGCACTGGGGATGGCTCCATGGCTTCTGCCTCAGGCGCTAGAGTGGCTCTGGTCGCAACAGAGAGACGCCCCAGATGGGCAGAGCATCGCCCCCTGGTGGGCGTGCCGGGTGGATCCCGGTCGAGAGCATGCGGGAGTCTGTTTGACTGCCTCCCCGTTTCCAGCTTCAGAAAAATACAAAAATAAATAAAGAAATAAAAATAAAGAAGACTACACTAGCTGGAGCTCAAAGAGCTGAGGATCCTGGGGCAAAGCCAGGCAGAGCCTGTGAGCTGTAGAAACGGTGTGTCTTTCACTTGAGAGCAGTGGGAAACCTTCTGAACTGGAGCTGTGCTATGAAACCCTCACTCTGGCTGCAGGATATAGCGGGAGGGGTGTGGAGGGGTAAGGACCACCAGTGGGCAGCTCTTGCAGTGGTCAGGATGAAAGATGACAGCCGCTGAGATAACAGGAGTAGGGATGGAAATAGAGATAAGTGGAAACATTTAGGAAATATTGAGGAGGTACAATTGACAAGACTTGGTAGTAGATTTAATTTAAGATGTGTGGGGAAAGAGGAAGGAGAAGGGACTATGAAGGACAGTTGCTAGATTTCTGGTGTAAGGAACAGAGTAAATGGTGGTGCCCTTCACAGATATAAGGACAGTGGAAGAAGACCAAGATTGGTTTTTCTTTTCTCAAAAGGAGTTCAAGGTGTCTTTGAGATAGGCAAGAGGAGCTGTCAGGTGGGCAGTTGAACTATGGGTCTGAAACTCAGAGTTTGGGTGAGAGCCATGAACTTAAGCGTCATGTGGGGATGAGGAGCCAAAGCCACAGGCACAGATGGGCTTGCCTAAAGAGGAAGGTTGAGAATGGACAGAGCCTACACCAGATGAGTGAGGAACTCACACTTGCAGGTGGAGAAGACAGCTGGCCAAGGACCTGAAAGAGATACGAAGAAAACCGGGAGGACCTGATGTCACAGAAGCCAGTGGAAGTGTTCCAGGAAACAGACAGCGGTCATCAGGGTAGAATGCTGCGAAGAGGTCCCAGCAAATGGATTTGGATCAATGGTGACTGTGATGATGGGGAAACGGGGTGAAGAAACAAATGAGAAATAAGGACAGGAGAATGGTACACCTATTCAGCTCTCCTCAGAAGCGTGGCTGAGATGGGGAGGGGGCGCTGGAGAAAAGGAGGTGAGGGCTTGAGGGAGGAGTTCTGGTTTCCTTTCTTTTTTTTTTCAGAAAGGAGGACTTGTGGATATTTTGAATACTTATGGGAAATTTTAGGTCGATAGCAAGTGGGTGAATGTCAAGGGAGAAGTGCCAATAGATAAGAAGGCATCTGAGCAGGTGGGAGAGAATGAGGTCCAAAACACAGGTGAAAGGGCCGGCTGTGGGCAGGAGAAGGAATACTTCCTCTCCTGTAACAGAGCTCTACGAATTTACAGGAGGATTTAAAAGAGCCCAAAATTGGATTTAATGCTCTGCTGTTGCCGTCTTGAAATTCTAATAATTTTTTAACAAGACACCCCGCCCTGAGCCCTGCAGATCCTGTAGCTGGTCCTGCCTTCAACATCATCAGACCAATTCCTTCCCCCAGACCTCACCAAAATTGGCTATAATTATCTAACCCTTTGTGTTACGGCTGATAATTTAATAGGTGGAAATGTGCACCTCAGTTGTCTTAATTTGCATTTCTTTGATGCCTGGCCAGGTTGACTGCGTTTCCTCACATCTGTTTACTAACCACATTTCCTTTTGTGTGGACTGCTGTGTCCTTTGCCCATTTATGATGTTTTCAAAATGCCGAAACCAGTTTCCTCTGTGGGAATGAATCACCAATTTGTTGAAATACATAGCGGGAGAGTTTTCTGCAGACACAGTATGGGGTTTGAGGAAGGCAGGCCCAGGCCAGGGGTGCCTTGGGAAGCAAAGGTCTTTTGTGTTAGAGAATCCCACTAACACCCGTGCACGGCAGCCTTCCCACCCACACCTTTGCTTTCAGGTGCCTCTTTAATCCTCGCTCTGAACGCAGGGACTCCCCACTCTGTGCTTTGCCTAGACTGTCCCTCCTGCCTGGAGAGTCCTTTTCCCTTGACTTCCCTGTGACCAGACCCACAGCATTCTATTCATGTTGATATATTCAAAGATAAATATGTATCACATATTATTGTAATTATTGATTTCCCATCTGTTTCCCCTTCTGGGCCATGGGCTCCATCATGCTCTATCTTCTCTTTTGCTCTCACCTTTCCCTCTTCATCCTCAGCGCCTCCCATGGTGTCTGCGCACACCAGGTGCTCAACTTCAGTTGACAAATGAATGAAATCAAGCTACAAGTGATTTGTATATGAAGCTCTCTGGGCAGGCTTGCTTCTCCTCCGTTCACAATTCTTTGACCCTTGTCCCCATCTGGGCAGCATGTTCCATCTGGGACACCAACTTTAAGGAGTGAAGGTCTCTGAGAGCCAGGTCCCCAGAGAACAAGGGAATTGGGACATTGTCATCAGCTATTTGAAAGGCTGCGGCTCCTCATCATGGCGGAGGGGCCAGTGGGCGGGGCACAGGCTGATAGTGTGCTAGAATCCCACTCTGCCACCAACTAGTTGTGTGATCAGGAGAAGTGGCTTCACTCCCAAGTTTCTGTTATCTGTCAAAAGGGACTAACGTATTTCACAGGGTGTTGCGGGATGAAATCAAATGTACAATGAAAAAGTACATAACTCAGTGCCTGGTGTACACTAGGTGCATATTCATCTGGAGTTGGTTTGGAAAACTGCCCTAGAGATATCTCGAGTTAGCAGTGGAATCAATGAGTGAAAGATATAAGGAAAAAAGACTTCAACTACAACTTTCCAACAGTCAGGGCTGACCAGAGATGGTATGGGCTCTGTCAAGGGAGCTGCGTGGGGGGTACAAACATCGGGACTAGGACTTTATAGGAAGGATTCAAGAATCATATTGCAGGTTGGACTAAGTAATGTTTAGCGTCTCATCCAACCATGACAAGCTTGGATTCTGTGACTGACACTGGAAAGTCCGCTGTAGTAGACATCTACTGGGTGCGCCCCAAACTCTCAATCTCCCTCTGCTTTTCCAAAAGGTCTCTGGCCTCTTTACCAAGCCAATCAGTTCATCTTAACCCTGGCCAGAGAAATCGATTTGGAAATAGGCGTTTTAGGCCAAGAAGATACAAGGAAACGTTTGCTTGTGGTTCTGGAAGAAGAACTGTTATCCTCTCTCATCTATAGGAGCCATCAAAGAAAGAGAGAGACAGAGACAGAGAGCACTAGTCCTAGGATAGGACTGTGTGATAAAATACAAGACACCCTGTAAAATTTGAATTTCAGATAAACAACAAATCATTTTTAGCATAAACATGCCCTACATATAGCATGAAATGTATTTATACTAAAGAATTGGATTTACTGTTAATCTGAAAAAAATTTAACTAGATATCCTGTATTATTTTTCTTGCTAACTCTGACAACTGAAGTGATTCCATGGAGGGCAGAGAAGAAGGACCAAAAGAAACTAGATTCTTTGTGACATATTTGAGCCACTGGATTAAGCCTTGCCTGAAGCTCAGACTTTTAAAATTATCAGCTACAAGAAGCAATAAATTATTTTTATTGTTTAACCAGATTTGAGGCTAGTTTTCTGTTCCTTGGGACATTCTTTACCCTAACGGATTTATCAGAAACTGAAAGCTTTGATCTTACTGGGATGCAGAGCTTGTTAGGAGAAGGCTCACTCCGGACTCTTTTCCAAGTCTAGCTGCCCTACTCAAGAACCATCCTTTCTTGTGATGGTTAATCATGGGTGTCAACTTCTCTGGAACATGCGATGCCCAGGTATTTGTTTAAACCTTATTCTGGGTGTGAGGGTGTTTCCAGATGAGATTAACATTTGAATCACTAGAATAAGTAAGGTAGATGGCCCTCCCCAATGTGGGTGACCCTCGTCCAATCCATAGGAGGCCTAAATAGAATGAAAAGGCAAGGGAAGGGAGAATCTGCTCTGTCTCCCTTTAGGCTGGGTATCAATCATCTCATGCCATTGGTCTCAGACTCTGAATGGAACTTACACCATTGACTCTCCCGGTTCTCAGGCTTTTGGACTTTACTGGAACTATTACCAGAGGCTACCCTGGGTCTCTAGCTTGCCGACTGCGGAATGTGGGATTTCTCAGCTTCCAAAACTTCATGAGCCAATATATATACCTATATATATTAGCGTGCACAGATATTGTATATATACATGTGTGTGTATTTATATGTATGTGTGTGTGTATGTATGTACCCTATTAGTTCAGTTTATCTGGAGAATCCAAACTAATAAACTTCTCTACTCAGACAAGCATCCCTGTAGACACTCACTAGCTAACTCTGTCTTTATTTTTAGAATGAGACCTTTACGAGAAGCACAGTTTTGTCTTCAGCTTCCTCCCCTCCACCCGGGGAGGAGCGGTCTGAGCTGAGGCCAGCTCCCTCCGAGAAGTCATTACCGCGGTGGGAGCTGCACCCCGGCCCTGCACACAGACTGTCCAGTGTCTGCTTGGCTCTGGGGCAGTGAGAAGCTGCCTTGGGATCGACAGAAAATTGACCAGCCTGTTTTTCTTTGGGACCAGAAGAAACCAGCTTCTTTTCCTTCTCAATGGCCAGGCTTGGAAATCTAGTTTGCCAGTAGAGAGGGGGGAGGAAAGAAGCAGTCCTCTGGGGGAGGCTCTGGCCGGGGCACTGAAGAAGCAGGACTTTGCTGGAAATTGTGCTCCCTGGCCAAGACCAGGTGGAAAGATCAATTGAGGCTTTATGAATTAGGCCCTTCATTTTTCTGGGTCTGCTTTTCCTCATCTGTAAAGCAGGTTGGGCCAGTAGGCTGCAGAGTAGCCATCAGTTAGAGCCCAGGAACGTGACACGGGGTCCCAATCACTGGGCCTTGGCTTCAGGCAGGGGCTGGAGGGCAGGAGGTGAAAGCCGGGAGTGAGCAGGCCCAACGATGAGACCAGTGGCTCTGACCTTCAAATCAGCTCCGCTCATGAGATCAAGCCGGGCACAGTGCACATCTCTCAATAGCCCCCTGAGACCCATCTCCCTCCGTTTCGGACCTTACTTTGCCTAGTTCCCAACCTGTAACTCCATTTGCACCCAAAAGCTTGCACCTGGTAGGTACGGAGGCACCTTGGTCCCGTCTGGCCTCCAGCATGGATGCTGATTTGGATCTGCTCTCTTGGCCCTTCCCACTCTGGTCCTCTGCAGGTAGGACACCCTACTCCGGTGTATTATTTAGGTTCTACTATACACACACACACACACACACACACACACACACACAAAACAAAATAGACCCAGGCGCATGATAAACATGATGGAAGTTTATTTTATGCCTCATCCAGTAGTCCAGGGAGGCTCTAGATTGGGTTTCAGATATACTAAATGTGGGGCTTCTTTCTCCCTTCTCCATGCAGACAGAGACTTTGGCTGATGACAGCCAGGCCATCTTTAAACCAGCTTCCAAAATCATGCTAGGAAGTGTCACCATCAGTTGACCAAGAGAGAGTATGGGAGACTTTCATTGGTCAGGCCAGGGGAGAGTGCATGTTGATCACTTTTTGATTAAAACTCCATTGGACAGTCTTGCCCACCCACCAGAATGGAGTCTAGCTGTGGACCCAGGAGGCAGAGGAAGTGGGCCGGGTGAATAGCTAGAAAGTCTCTACCATGCTCCACTTCAGCCCAGGGGCATCTCTGGCAGCCTGGGCTCACAGCCCATGTTGGCTCCAAACACTAAACTCAGTCCAGGGTTCCTGAGAACCCTCTGACTGGGAGGAGGTGTGCTTTGGGGTGTGGGGAAATGCCATTTCTATATCAGATGGACTCAGGAGAATGTGGAGCACTGAGCCAGACAGGTTGGGGTACCTCTGTCAACACCACTGTCACCAGTCACCAGCATTGACCACATGCCCTCCAGCCTAAGGAATCTACCTTCCCACCGCAGAAGGAGGACAGTGGTGAGGATGGGTGCGCTGGTGAGCTCACCAGAACCTCAGGAGATGTCTCTCGGTCTAGGTGCGAACAGTAAGCCAGCTTTCGGAAACAGGTTCTCTGACTTCATAGTTCATACTTCCCTCCCTATAGCACGCTCTTTCCCTCCTTTCTTATTCCCTTTGGTCTTTCCTAATGACATCTCCCCACAACACCGAGTGCTCCTGTCTCAGAAGTCCATTTGTCCTTCACCTGTGCATCCTTTAAGTCTGCCTCGTGGGAGGATTTTTTGGTAGATACCATTCTAGGTAAGCCTCTCGAGGGCAGAGACGGTGTCAAAGTCGCCTCTGAACCTCTCCCTCCTGAAAGCAACCTACACATACATACACATTTGGTGAATGAATAGTCAGAGAATTCTTGAATTGGGTTAAATGGAAAATCTAAGCCAACCATGAAAGATCAAAGGACAATTTATAGTAAACTACACACGGGGCTCCTGTATTTTCTCTTCACACCCTGTTCCCTTCTCTCATCTCCTGGTTTTCCCAGGCGGGCTTCCACGGGGCTTGGCTCATTCACTCTGGCTAGAGAATTTCCCAACACTTTGTTTATTATTATTAGTAGTAGCGGTAATACTATTTCTATGAATAGCTGCAATTTATGGACCCTTTGAATGGTACCCTCCTGAAGGGCAGGGCCTGTGTACCCTAGGCCCAGCATGGTCTGGCCCACTGTATACTTTTAATACATATTACTTGGGTAAATGAATAGACCTGTTTAGTGCCAGGCATTGGGTCAGACTCTCTAAACACATTACCTTTCATTTTCAAAACAACCTAGTAAGGAAATTACCATCATCGTTACTTTACGGGTGAGGAAACTGAGGCTCAGTGAGATTAAATAATTTGCCCAAGGTCACACAGGTAGAATGCCATGGAGCCCAGGTGTCAGTGCAGGGCCGCCAGCCCCCAGGGTGCACCCCCTTGTTATCCCATCACGCTGCCTCCCGGTGCCCCTTGCTTTTTGCACCCCAGTCTCTTTCTCCTTTACCCACTCACTGCCTCGGGAAATATTTCTGAGCACCCATCATATGGGTGATGGCATACAATCGACTGAGCATTGAATATATGAGATGAGCAGTGCAGACACATTTTCTGCCCCAACAGAGCTCATGGTCCAGTGGTCAAGCCAGATATTAAACAGGCAAATGCCCAATTAGATACCCATTCTAAAGTATGGTGAGACCCATGAGAGGGAGAAGGAGTGTGTGCCATGCAGGACTTCCTTGGCTCAAGTGGCCACAAAGCCTCTCTGAAGCTTGGACTGGTAGATAAAACAAACAGCCAGCTTAGTGAGGAGAGGATGTTCCAGGCAGTGGGAACAGCATTGGAGCAGGCCCTGAGGCAGGAAAGTGGTGGGAGACACAGAGAGAAACTGAGGAGGCCAGTGTGACAAGCACTGTGCTGAGGACTGTGGATGAAGACGAGCCGTGAACAGGGCCACCGGGTGAGCAGGCTGGTTTGTATTCTGAGTGCAATGGCAGGCCAGAGGAGAGTTTGGTCAGGGGGCTACTGTGCAGTGAGCAAACTGGATAAAGACCAGAGTGGGGAGAAGAAGGAGGCTATTGCAGTAAGCCAGGCTAAGACAGAAAGGTGAACCAGGGAGAGGCAGTGAAGGAGGAGAGGAGAGGAGGGGAGGAGGGAAGGGGAGGGGAGGGGGGAAGGGGAAGGGAGGAAGAGAGGGGAGGAGGGGAGGGGAGGAGGAAAGGGAAGGGGAGGAGGGGAGGGGAGGAGGGAAGGGGAGGAGGGGAAGGGAGGAGGGGAGGGGAGGAGGGGAAGGGAGGGGAGGGGAGAAGATGAGAGGAGAGGAGGGGAGGGGAGGGGAGGGGAGGTAAGTTGGCAATGGACTCAACAGGGCTCAGTGACGGAGCCTTTGCTGAGGAGTCAGGATCTCCCTGCACTGCAGGGGGTTGGGCTGAATCTACTCCATGTGAACAGGAAGGCCTTGAACTAGGTTTTCCAAGAACTCTGGAAAAGAGGCTCAAGTTTATTCCATCAAGTCAAGCACTTGAGTCTTCATTTCAAGCCTCTGTGATAGATGCCATGCAAGCGCACGAGCGAGTGTGGGCTCTGCCTGTGAAGGTGTGATTATTCGAGTCAGGGCATGACCCTGAGATGGATAAGGCCACCATGTCCCATCACAGGGGAAGTCAGGGAGTCTGCCCCTTGGTGCTGCCAGTTGGCTCAGGATGAGCCAGCCCAGAATGAGGTGTTGGAAAAAGGTATTTTTTTCCTGGTCTAGGGGCAGGGTCCAGAGATGCAGGCAAAGTGACCACATGGCAGAAAGAGGCTGTGCCTCCAATGTAGCCGCGAGGTAAGGGGTGGACAGCTCAGCCTCAGGGCCACTGGTTAAACAGGGTTAAGACAGTGCTCAGTAGAATCCAAGGAATTGCGAAGGCTTTTATGACTCATTTTGCAACTTGAGAAAGGGTTAGTGTTATTCTCCCTTCTAACTTCCTTCCCAGAAACTCTCCAGTGTGTCCCCCAAATGCCAATTCCATTTGGGGGAAGACTTGTTAGGAATGTCTTTGTTTTATTTTGGGGGTTAGCCAAGCACACTGGATTTGCCCAGCTGCGGGGGGAGGTTGGCTTCCTCTGGCTTGGTAGTCCTTGGGTTCCAGTTCAAAGAAAATAACAGGAATTTCTCAATTAATGTCTGCCTCCAACCTCCATCTCCACTCCTGGCGTCCAGGCTGCTCCCTGACTCTAGCTGCACCCACAACCCCACGTCTGGGTGGGGTACGCTCTCCCTGCGGGGCTTCCTCCCTGCCTCGGCCTCCCCCTGGGGGAGGGGCTTGCACACCCACCACCTCGGAGTCCTCCACGCTGGCTCGCTCTCGCTCTCCCCCCGGAGAAGCAGGTCCTGCCGGCCCACACTCTCTCTCCTGAGGAAGCCAGGCCCTTTGAGCAAACCTGCGGGGGCCACACATTTCCCTCTTCTTTAAAAAACAAGCATTCCCTGTGGCTCAAATTGGCCCTCATCCTGGTGAGGTGAGCCCTTTCCAAAAACCTGTGTCAGAGCATCCTTTGTAACACTCAGGGAAGAGAGAAGGCGGAAATAAAGGCTTCTATTTATCCGGATGTTTGACATCCAGAGAAGGAATATTATTGTTTCTCCATTCAAATACTGGGGCTACACTGAAAAATATTTTCAATCCGCCAGACTGAAGTCTGGCATCTTTGTGAACCTCTGCCAACATCCGCAGGCCCAGGTTGTTGGGTCGGGCCCCGTTTCTCCCAGGCAGCCGCGTTCCTGTCCATGCTCTGAAAATGGCATATCTAGTCTTGGTCATGGCAGCAGCCGCTGTGACATACTCCCATCCTACAGGTGTGTAGGGTTAGAGAGTACTGTCCCTGCCCTTGCAGGCCTAGCGACCTGAGGGCTGCCAGGGCGGGGCTGGAGTCCTGCCAGGGAAGAGCCATGACCTGGAGGCCACAGAAACAGAGTGGCTAACTCCTCCAGCCCGCAGCCCCCTCCCAGACGCAGAAGCCTGCCTGGCTGCCGAGAGGCGTACAGGGCCCACCTTGTCTCTCTGCTTCCTCTATATGACAAACATCGGCTGGGGGGTGGCTTACTTTACTAATCTAATATAAATATACAGTCATCAAAACAAATTTGGCAAACACTGACCAGCAGAAGGACAAAATGAAAAGCAACAAATTTTTATGTTCCAGAGAGAATAATAACCATGTCCATGACATTGTACAGCATTTGAGCATTAGTTTCATGTATAATATATAGCTTTTAAAAATGATATCAGACAGGCCCTGGCCGGTTGGCTCAGTGGTAGAGTGCCGGCCTGGCGTGTGGGGGACCCGGGTTCGATTCCCGGCCAGGGCACATAGGAGAAGCGCCCATTTGCTTCTCTACCTCCCCCTCCTCTCTGTCTCTCTCTTCCCCTCCCACAGCCAAGGTTCCATTGGAGCAAAGATGGCCCGGGCGCTGGGGATGGCTCCTTGGCCTCTGCCCCAGGCGCTAGAGTGGCTCTGGTCGCAACAGAGCGACGCCCCGGAGGGGCAGAGCATTGCCCCCTGGTGGGCAGAGCATCGCCCCTAGTGGGCGTGCTGGGTGGATCCCAGTCAGGCGCATGCGGGAGTCTGTCTGACTGTCTCTCCCCGTTTCCAGCTTCAGAAAAATACAAAAAAAAAAAAAAAAAAAGATATCAGACAGGGTATATACTATTTTATAACTTGCTTTTTTTACATAATAGTATATCATGACTCTCCCTCTTATTAATACTTCTCTACAACTTTAATAGCTATACCTAGTATTTTATTCAACAGGTGCATGATAATTTTTAGACAATTCTCAATTAATGGACCTTTAGGTGGTGTTCAATATTTTGCTACTTTAAACATAATGCTGTGAACATCCACGAGGCTGTCTGGGAGCAGCTATAATCACTGAGGGCGATGATAACTGCCATATTTTAGTGTGCATTCCACTGTATCTGCCAAAAGAGTGCTAGCTTACCCAGTGTACACAACTGTACATGTAAAAGGCAGAATTCACACCCGGGTTTGTCCGGCTCCAAATCCAGATCTGCAAATGGCCATTCCCCTATTATACTGACGCTTTAAAATGATGGGGAAGATGGTAAGACCAGTGGCTTCCTTGAGCAGAAGCCCACTGATGCACTTCAGTGGCTGTGAAATGAGTTCCCTGGTCAGAAGCAATGCTGTGTGAACTAGCATGACAGTAAATAAGATATTCTGTAAGTCCATGGGTGGTGATGTGGGTGGAAGCACCATGGGCAGTGAAGACAAACCCATATCCACAATACCCATGCACTGCAATGGAGAGAAAAGTAAGTGCTTCTGAAATGAAAGTGGACCAGGGGAATGGACCTGCCCCCAGCTGTCTGACTGGTCTCCCTGGAGAGTGGTGTCGTATTGGGAGCTCTGTGTTGGTAGATAGTTTGGGCATTCAGTGTGACTCTAGACAAATTGGCATTGGTGAATAGAAGTCCATGTTGCTGGGCACATGCAAAATCTCATCCTGCTGTGCTGAGATTGCTCTTTAGTGAGCATGTACTTGGGACACAAATATCTTTACCACTGAGCCCACTGTGAGAGGTCCATCCAAATACCTCTTTGCAGACCTCCTTGTCATCAAATTTTCAACTGTGTTTCTTCCAAGTCCCTGACCAAACCTTTAGCCGTGTCCATGAATGAACATGGATCCAAACCTCTAGCCGTATTTCCTTCCAGGCAAAATAAACATCCAGGTGCTCAGCGTTCTCCCTGCTGGGAGGACCTGCCTTCTCCGCTGTCCTTCAGGGCATCGTGGAGCGGAGCAGCAGTGCCCGAGTCCACGGTCCCCGTGGGCCTCCCTCCACACGCCCTCACAGCGGGATTCCTAACGAACTCCCCCGTGGCAACTGTAATGCTGCAGAACTCTTCCGTAAAATGTACCCAAACCTTTCAGATTTGTACTGAGAACAGCTACTCAATGACCCATTCACTGGCTTGATTTATCTACTTTATCTTAGTGGTTCCTAGACAGAGGCTATGCCTACTGACCCCCTTTACCTAAGACTGAACTCGGCCCTGGCCGGTTGGTTCAGTGGTAGAGTGTCGGCCTGGCGTGCAGAAGTACTGGGTTCGATTCCCAGCCAGGGCACACAGGAGAAGCGCCCATCTGCTTCTCCACCCCTCCCCCTCTCCTTCCTCTCTGTCTCTCTCTTCCTCTCCCGCAGCCGAGGCTCCATTGGAGCAGGGATGGCCCGGGCGCTGGGGATGGCTCCTTGGCCTCTGCCCCAGGCGCTGGAATGACTCTGGTCGCAACAGAGGGATGCCCCAGAGGGGCCGAGCATCGCTCCCTGGTGGGCAGAGCGTCGCCCCCTGGTGGGCGTGCCTGGTGGATCCTGGTCGGGCGCATGCGGGAGTCTGTCTGACTGTCTCTCCCCATTTTCAGCTTCAGAAAAATACAAAAAAAAAAAAAAAAAAAAGAGTGAACTCTTCTTCCACCATGAATACTCCGCAGGGGTGGTAGGGACAAATGTACCTCCCTGTCCTGGTAGTGTCCAGTACCCAATACCCAAAGTACTCAGCACAAAGCCCGTGTTCCTCCTCACACGTCCTCCCTAGGGCACAGAGCCTGGATGCACATCAAGCCACATCAGGACTCCGCTAACTTCACCTCCGGGTGGAGGGTTGTTTTGGTCAGTATGGCTTAGGAAGTTGTCAAAATATCTCCAAATGTCTCAGTTCTAAGTGCAAATCCCACCCACCCCTACCTTAACAATTCAAAATTGAGTTATGTCTAAAAGTCAATATTTGCATTTACTCTAGGTCCCCCTACCCCCAATCAAAACCAGACAGAAATAAATCTATTATATCATTCTTCTTGGCACTGCGGTATTGGGGAGAATGATAGACAGAGCCTCAGGAACGGTGGAATTTCCTAAGGGGAAGATGTGGGGTAGGAAGAAAACTAGGAGATAAAAATTTTAAAATATTATAGTATTAATTAACAATTATTGAGTGCTTACTACATGTTAGGCACTATTCTAAGGGTTTTTGCATTTATTAACTACTTGAATTATTCTTATAACCTTATGAGCAAGTCATCACTATCAGCAGCAGGATCCCCACTTTATAGATGAGGACGCTGAGAGTGTTGCCCAGAGCATACAGCTAGTCAGTGCTAGAGTCAGAACCTCAATTCAGTCCTGGCTCCAGGGTCTCCCCTCTTAACTCCTATAGTATGCCCATCTCAGACATAGGCACTTAATCAGAAATTTGCCAGGTTGAGTTGAAAAAGCGCCAGACTGGGCACCCAGGATTTACCTCTCCAAGTCCTTAGTTGCAAGTAACAGAAACAGATTTCTTTAAGAAGGAAAGGGATTTATTAAGAAGCTATCAGTCTAGGCCAGGGGTCCCCAAACTATGGCCCGCGGGCCACATGCAGCCCCCTGAGGCCATTTATCCAGCCCCCGCCGCACTTCCGGAAGGGCACCTCTTTCATTGGTGGTCAGTGAGAGGAGCATAGTTCCCATTGAAATACTGGTCAGTTGGTTGATTTAAATTTACTTGTTCTTTATTTTAAATATTGTATTTGTTTTTTTTTACTTTAAAATAAGATCTGTGCAGTGTGCATAGGGATTTGTTCATACTTTTTTTTATAGTCTGGCCCTCCAATGGTCTAAGGGACAGTGAATTGGCTCCCTGTGTAAAAAGTTTGGGGACCCCTGGTCTAGGCAGCAATCAGCAGTACTAGCTAAGCCCGTGAGAAGAAATGTTGACAGTGTGTCAACAGCTGATCAATCCCAGCTCCATAAAGAGAGACATCTGGACACATATATGTCCAGATGTGACATACCACCTCTGGTGTATTCTTGCCAAAATAGTGAACCCGAATCTGATCAAGCCTGTAATGTAGCTACCAGTTTCCAGGAACAGTAGAGGCCAGAGGACATGGTAAACAAAACTATGAGACACAATCAGCCAAGACCAGAAGATAGAAAATAGTCTATGAGAAATAACTCTAATTCTTCAGGAAATAAGAGGCACAAAACAAAAAATAAAAACAAAAAAAAAAAGAGGGAAGATTTTTATAGATGGAAAGACATTTAAGAGCATGTTAGCCAAATACAAAGAGTGGATGTTGCTTGGATCCTGATTTGGATAAACCAACCACAGAAATACTTTTTTTCAGACAATTAGGGGAAACTGAACATGGTATGGACATTAAATGATATGAAAGAATCATTGTTGGTGATGCTGGTGCATAGCAATAATGCAGCTCTAGGTGTGGTTTTGAAGTCTGTATCTGTTAGTGGTCTATCCTGGAGTGTTTATGAGTAAAATAACAGGATGTCTGGAACTTGATTTAAAATATATGTAGACCCTCAATCCTAAAGGAGGGAGAGCAAAACCCCCCACTCTGTGCATGTGACCTCCTTCCAAAGAGTACAGTACAGAAGGGGGTGGTGGTGAGGTGAGTGACTCTACAGTGGAGACACCTGACAAACACTAGATAGATATCAAAGCCAATAGCAACAAATCACGTTGATGGTATATACCAGTGGTGGTCAACCTGGTCCCTACCGCCCACTAGTGGGCGTTCCAGCTTTCATGGTGGGTGGTAGCGGAGCAACCAAAGTATAAATAAAAAGATAGATTTAACTATGGTAAGTTGTTTTATAAAGATTTATTCAGCCAAACATAGCGAAAATTCGACATAAAATATTTGGTAAATAATTATTATTATATGCTTTAACTTGCTGTAACTCTGCTTTATAAATTTTATAAAGTGAAGTTACTTCCCTACTTTATAAATCACCATTACTGTGGAACCGGTGGGCGGTTAGAAAATTTTACTACTAACAGAGATACAAAAGTGGACGGTAGGTATAAAAAGGTTGACTACCCCTGGTATATACCCTTAATACAGTGTGATGAAAACAGCACTTCACCTCTGTGATCTTCCTCCCCTAAAACTCATAACCCTGGTCTAATCATGAGAAAAACAGTAGCCGAATTCCAACAGAGCAGCATCCTACAATATACCCAACCAACACTCCTCAAAATTGTCAAGGTCATCAAATACAAGGCAGGTCTGTGAACCTACCTCAGGCTAAGAAAACATGACAGCTAAATGTAATGTAGACTTCTGGATGGAGCTCTGGAACAGGAAAAGAGCCTTAGGAAGTCTGAATAAAGTATGGACTTTAGCTAATAATAAAGTATTGATACTGGTTTGTTACTGTAATAAATGTGCCATGCTAATGTCAGATGTTGGTAATAGGGGAATCTTGGTGTGGGGTGGGATATATGAGAATTCTTGATATTATTGGCTCAAATTTTCTGTAAATCTAAAACTGTTTTGATACAAAGTCTTAAAGTTTTGGGGTTTTTTTTTTTGAGAAAAAAATGTTTGTGTAGTTCTATATGAAGAAAGAACATTGATGAGCTCTGAAGCTTGGTGATGGACACATGGGAGTTCTTTGTACTATTTTCTCTGCTAGTATGTTTGAAGGTTTCTAAAATAGAAAGTTTCTTTGTTAAGAATACTGCGGGCCTCCCATGTCCTCCGGGTGGACTGGAGCACGGTCCCAGAGGTATGCAGCAGGAAGTACCATCCAGATGAAGCTCCAGAACTGGTCAGGACATCTCTCGACCAGCACTGACCACTGGGGCCCCACCACCAATACCACCAGCATTGCATCTGCGGGTTCGCTCTTACTGCAACTGCCCCGGCCCTGTGGCCACAGAGAATACCCTCATTCCTTCTTTCCTCATGTCACCAGCTTAAGTCTGAACTGAGACAGGAACATCTAACTGGCCAATCTTAGTCACATGTTTCCAGGGAGGCTAGGATGGGGGTTACTGGTCTTTCCAGCATCTAAATGAGAGGGGTCTTGGCCCTCAACCAAGGTTCACTATGGGGAGAATTCTGCAAACACAGGGAGCCTTACCTCACTGGGCTGCGATAGGCTCGGGGCTTCTCTGTTTGGTCCATTGTCATATCCTCCAAGCCTAACATCAAGTCTGGTACCTGGGAGGCACCCAAAAATGAACGACTGAGGAGGTCTGGTCACAGAAATGATCTTTCCTCTTAGGGAGTTGATAAAATCCTAGAGTTGTGAAGTGAGGATTCTGGCCCTGACTCTGCATCCTACTAGCTGTGTGCCTCGTGGGGAACCGCTCCTCCTCTGAGCCTCCCTTCTTCTGCTCTGCAATGACATAGGTAGATCAAATCACCTTATAGCTTGTCCATTCCTCAGCCCAAGTCAAGGTCACTGCCTGGACAAAGAGCCCAGTCCGTCAGGTCCTCCTGAGGCTCACAGCTGACCTGGAGACTTGCTGAGCAGGTCCCAGGTCCCGCCCCCTCGGCCGCAGACTGGGGATGCACCTTCAGAAGTGTCTAGAGCAGGGGTCCCCAAACTTTTTACACAGGGAGCCAGTTCACTGTCCCTCAGACCATTGGAGAGCCGGACAATAAAATAATCTATGAACAAATCCCTTTGCACACTGCACATATCTTTTTTTTTTTTCTTTTCTTTTCTGAAGTTGGAAATGGGGAGGCAGTCAGACAGACTCCTGCATGCGCCCGACCGGGATCCACCCAGCATGCCCACCAGGGGCTGACGCTCTGCCCATCTTGGGGCATCGCTCTGCTGCAATCAGAGCCATTCTAGCGCCTGAGGCAGAGCCATCCCCAGCGCCCGGGCCATCTTTTGCTCCAATTGAGCCTCAGCTGCGGGAAGGGAAGAGAGAGACAGAGAGGAAGGAGAGGGAGGGGTGGAGAAGCAGATGGGTGCCTCTCCTGTGTGCCCTGGCCGGGAATCGAACCCGGGACTCCCGCACGCCAGGCTGATGCTCCACCACCGAGCCAACCAGCCAGGGCCTGCACATATCTTATTTTAAAGTAAAAAAAACAAAACGGGAACAAATATAATATTTAAAATAAAGAACAAGTAAATTTGAATCAACAAACTGAGCAGTATTTCAATGAGAACTATGCTCCTCTCACTGACCACCATTGAAAGAGGTGCCCCTTCTGGAAGTGCGGCAGGGGCCGGATAATGGCTTCAGCCGTAGTTTGGGGACCCCTGGTCTAGAGGGCCACGAGGACTCTCTCCTACTCAGTTCCCCATCTGTAAGATGGAGGTGGGGGCAGTGGGGATCAATCTCCAAGGATTTTCCCTGCTCTGGGTTCTCTCAGTCATTACCAAGTCCCTCTGTGGAGGCCTCACTCACAGCTGTCCTGGCTCAAGGACATCTGGAGAGGAAGCCAGGGAGAACGGGCCAGGTCGTGGGCACTGTTTTCTCAGCACCTTGGGTGTATCCAAGGCTGGCCCAGGGACTGACTCTGTGGGTGCACAGAGAAGCTGGGGTGGATGACACAGGCTGTCTCACAGAGGGAGACAGCCACTGTGAGACGAGGGAATCCTAGAACATAAATCAAATGAGGTGTAAAATTGTCCTGAGCCACGCTTCATGAAGCTGCTGCAACTTGTCGTTAATAGCAGCCCCAGAGCTAGGGACACATGGACGGGCACCTGGAGGGTGGGTAGGGTGGCAGGAGTGATGATGGGGGGCCCGAGGCAGGTCTACGGAGCACTGTTGACTCCCCTGGCCCTCATTCTCCCTCCAGCAGAGCCCGAGGGAGGAGGCTGAGGGGCAGGTACCTAAGGCCTGCTTGTCCTTACTGCCACCTCCTCCTTGAGTTCTCCTGAGAATCTCACCATGGGCACCTCAGTGTCAGAGGGGCGCCTGAGGCTACCCCTCACCTAAGAGCCCAATCCGCAGAGGGGTCTGACTCAAAGAAGGGTAGGAAGCAAGCCATGTGCTATCCAAGAAACGCCCAGGGCCTACGGTGCCCAAGCAGGCCAAGGGCAGCAGTCGGCTGTCGTCCCCTATGGTCAGGCCTCTGAGCCAGCAGCACAGAAGGCAACCTGCTTGGGCCCTATAGTGGACCTCAGACCTAGGTGTGCAGGGTGCTGGGCGGCTTGGGGAGGAGTCAGTCTGGTGCTCCAGGAGTGGGCGGGGAGGTGGGAGGGCCCTAAAGACAGACATCACTCAGAAGGCAACCTGCTTGGGCCCTATAGTGGTCCTCAGACCTAGGTGTGCAGGGTGCTGGGCGGCTTGGGGAGGAGTCAGGCTGGTGCTCCAGGAGTGGGCGGGGAGGTGGAAGGGCCCTAAAGACAGACATCACTCCCTAAGGCAGGGAGAGCTCTGGATGGGGAGCGCAGCTTCTTGTCCCTGTTGTGTGGCCTGGAGCAAGTCCCTCCTACTCAGGGAAAATGAGGGTCTAGCCTCTGCATATACTCAAGGCTCTTTGAACTTCCAACCGTGTGGGTTTCTACTTTGGACTTCTATCTGAGCCCCGTGGCTTGTAGATCTGCTTCTGCAAGAACCCCCTGGTTGGCCTGGCCCCTCAGTACGCCCAGCTCCCTGCCTGGACTCTGGATTACTCTGGTCCAGGACAATGACACTCTGCTTTCTGCACTGTGCCATCTCTCCCTTCTCCATCATACCTGTCATCTACAAAGCACAATTGGCTCTTGGCTCTTTTAAAAGTAGAGGGTGGCAGTGAACACCACCTCCACCCACCCTCATCCAGCCCTTCCTCCTGAGCCCGGGAGGAACGGTGGGGACACTCCTGCAGAGACAGGGCTGGGGAGGACAGGAGGCAAGGAAGAAGCAGAGAATAGGATGGGGGGGCAGGGGAACGGGGTGGGAGTGGGGGCAGGGAAACGGGGTGGGAGCCTGCAGGGGCTCCCCATTCCTCAGGGAAGCTCCTCCAAGAAATCTCATGCTCCAGCAAGAGCTCATAAAGTCAAAGATGTGCTTCCATATGCAATAATTTACCCAGAGCAAGCGATGAAAGCTTCCCTCCCATTAATCATTGGGTGAGAGGCTAATTGATTTGCAGGCATGTGGTCTGTGCAGCGCTCTGGAGGGCTGTGTGTGGTGTGGCTGTGGATGTGACATCACATACCCACGTGGCGTTCAAGGCCTCCCCCGGCAGGGCCAGACTGGGCTCTCACTACCCCACCTGCCCGCTCCGCACCCCCAGATCTCATCCTCAACGTTCTCGAAGCTGCTCCTGCCAAGCCAGAGCCAGGGGTTATGACCGTGCCGGACAGGTTTTGACTGCTTCCAATGAGTCAAAACAGGCTCAAACCACTTTCCAACCACTCCTTGCCAGTTCTAGATTATTTCGGTTCTGACCAGATCAGGAAGAAAACTGGTTCTGACATGAGGTGAGGTGCTATCATCCATTTAGACCTTTTAAAATAGATTCTGGCTAAATCTAAATGGATTAAACCAGTACTGTCCAGATGGAAGCAATGCTGACCGGTTTCAGTGAGTCCGGGCTGGTTCCAACCCTGTCCGTGGCTTCTGCTCTGAAACTGCTCACCTTGAAACGAACCCCTTCCGGGGCCTCCCCTGGAAAGCTGTGATCCAGCTGACTGTCCTTGAAGGAAGAGAGGGCTGGCTGCATGTTTGGTTCTAAGAGAATCTGGAGAGGGGTTGTTTTTTGTCAGTAACTCGCATTTACAGTGTTCTGAGGGCCTTCGTACAGGCTGGCTCAGTTGACACCCACTAGAAGCATCTGAGCCAGGGGTCCGCCTCCTGCACCACCTGGGTCTTGAACAGGGCTGAGTGGTGCGCTCTGGCTCCGAGCCTCCCACTTGCCGTCTTTGTGGCTTTGGTTTCCCTTCGCTGAGCCACAGTTTCCTCCTCTGTAAAATGGGGATAACAGTGTCTACTTCACTGTCATGGTAAAAAGTGAGAAAGGTAACCCACAACAAGCGCACAGTAGATATTAGCTCTTCCTTCGTATTATTATGATCACTGTTGTAATGACAACTACTGCCGTCATGCAAATAGGAGACCACCAGGACTGGTCCTGGCCCTGGCTCTCGGGCCTTTCAGTGCCGCTTGGACCCTAACCTCCCCTGGAGGGTTCACAGGGAGTTGGAGGACTGACCACCTCGGTGGGTGCTCCGTGCTCTTATCAGCTGGGTGAAAGCCAGGGCTGTCCCCGGATGGGTTTTCCAATACCGCTCCTGCGAATTCGTCACTTCTGAACTGCTTTCTGACAACTGTCAGGGGTTTGCTCTCTACTGAGAGCTCCCGTGGCTCAGTGACCTCCCCTGGGACAGAGGAAATTGTGCGAGCTTGCGAGCTACAGCTGGTGCGATGGGAAGAGCCAGAGGCCCTGTGCAGGCTCTGCCTGGGCTAAGGAGAGAGCCCTGGGCTGAGGATGGGGCTCCTGGGGTGTCCCTGCCCTCCTTCAGGTCCCCATGCGGGGGGAGGGGACTAGCTGAGGAGGGTAGGGCCCTCTGGGGCTCCCCAGGGGGTCTAGGGAACTGGGTCTTTGGACTTCTTGACCCTGTTCTGACTGGGCTGGTAGCTGGGGATGAGAGGGGGGGACAGAGTGTGGAAGGGACCTCCCACCAGGAAGAACCCAGCTCCTGAGGTTGGGCCTGAACCCCCCTCTCTCTGTCCCTCTCTCAGAAACAAATTGTACACACACCACTAAACACTCCAGAACGAACGCGGTATATCTGTTTGTTGAGGGCCCACCGGGTTCCCCGCGCTTTCCTGCATTGTTTACTATCACAATGACCCTGGGAAAGAGCAGCTGTCGTTGTTACCCCTGCCCCCAGCCCCAGCCCCGCCTAACCCCACTCCGGGCCTTGCCCTTACCCCTCCACTGCCCTTTTTTCACCCCACTCTCTGACCTCGATCCCATCCGGGGGTGCAGGGCCTGGGATACAATGTGGTAGCTCGTCATCTGTCTTGACAGTTTCGCTTTAAGATGGTGGCAGGACAGTTCTCAGAAACCACCCAAACCCTCGGCGGAGAAGGGGGCTCCGTGGCCCCCCAGCCGCAGCATCCGGCTGCCAGACCCCCACTTGCACACCGCCTCAGCTGAGAGGCTCACCACCTCCACGGCGGTCCTGCCTCCCTCGAGTAGTTCCCACAGCAGCAGCTGTCAGCTAACGTCACTGCAGCTTCAGCCAGAGAGCTCCCCGCTTAGGAAAGGGGACAGGGAGGATTCAGTGGGCCTCCTCTCCACTTCATACATACAGAGCGATTGAGGAGAGCCACTCTTTAATCCTCACAACAACCCCATGAGCTAAATGTTCTCATTAGCTCCCTTTCTTTTTAGATGAAAAAAATTTTTTTCATTGTGATAAAATACACATGAAGTAACTTTTACTGTTTAAACCATTTTTAAGCATACAGCTCAGAAGCGTCAAGTGCATTCACACTGTTACGCACCCCACCTCCGGCATGCACTTCATCTTTCCAAACAAACTCTGCGCCCATTCAACCACAAGCCCCATTCTCCCCTCCCCCACTCTGGAATCTGACCACTCTAGGTCCCTCATAGAAATGGAGTCATTCAGCATGTGTCTTTCTGTAGTTACTAGCTCCATTTTAAAGCAAAGCAATAGAGGCTCAGAGAGACTAAGCCACTTACCTGCCATCACCCACTGTAAGTGGCACTGCCGGGCTCTGAGCCCACAGCTCTCCTGCTCGGCCCCCGCACACAGCCCTTCCACCTTCACTGGCATCTTCTCGAGCCATCGTCACTCCACGTGGAAGAGCCCGAGGCCCTGAGGGTTCACAGGTGTGAGTGGGTTGTGGGGAAGCCCGCAGACCCGGCTCCAGGCCTAGCGATAACTCAAGAATCAACTGGGGATCCCTCCCTTGAATTCAGCATGGAGGTCCTCAGTGAGCTGGGCAGGCGGGTGCGTAAATCTTCCTCAGCTGCTCCCGGGGGCCCAGCTTGCTGTTTCAGACCCTTTTCCTCAGGAGGGCAGTAGGGCTTAGGCAGCCTCTCAGAAAAGAACAGCGTGTGACCTGTTCTTTAAGTCTCCACTTAATGACTGACATTTATCGTTCATTCTGAGCAACACATACCCACTGTCAGTATGTCTAGGCTCAGGGAGGATAGGGGGCTCAGGAACAGGTCATCACCTCAGAGACCTCCCTGAAAGAGGAACAGTAGTATCATCTGAACAGAAGTGACTGCAGAGGAGGTGGGGCTAGATGAACACTCCTTGAGAGGCATAACTAAATGGCTAAGGGAGTCTGTAGGCAGAGGTTATTTCCAGGTGAAGTCAGGGAGGCCTTCTAGGAGGAGGGAGCACCAAGCTGGGAGAATCTAGAACAGGTTGGGTGTAGAGAGTGGAAGTCCAGCCCAAATGGAAACAGTTTGAGTATAGGCACAGAGGGCTGCAAATGTCCATCAGTCTTGTCCCCACAATCAGGGCGGGCACCAAGTCCTGGCTGTGTCTCAGGAAGTGCACATGTATAATGAGAGCCCCTGGAGAGAAGGAAGAAGAGGAGAAGGGGGCCTTGTCCCCGCACTGGCCTCAGTCCTTCCTTCCCCCTCCTGGCCCCACCAGGTGCAGGCTTTACAAAGGCAGTCCCCTATACAACAGAAGCCACCCCCCATACCTGTACCCCTCCAAAGGGAGAAAGAACAACTGAGGATGCCAAGTGCCAGGTGGCCCCCTCAGCACCGTGCACATAGTAGGTCTCAGAAAATGCCTTCATCCTAACTCCTGTTTGGAATGAAGGGGGCAGCCCAGGTGATGCTCCTGTTTGTTGTACAGAGTGCTGGCTGTGAGTTACCAGGAATTCCCTACCTGAGTAAGTCAGGTAAAGGGAGCAGCAGGGATAGGCATGCGGAAAGACAAAAAGAAAAGTTTATAGGTGGCAGAGAGTACCCCCTATTGTGGAGAATCAGTGACATCTTCCAGGAGGTGGTGGCCTTTGCTAAGATGGTCTTTGAAGATAGAAAAGATTTTGAGCCTGACCTGTGGTGGCGCAGTGGATAACGCATCCACCTGGAAATGCTGAGGTCACCGGTTCGAAACCCTGGGCTTGCCTGGTCAAGGCACATATGGGAGTTGATGCTTCCAGCTCCTCCCCCCTTCTCTCTCTCTGTCTCTCTCTCTCTCCCTCTCTCTCTCTCCTCTCTAAAAATGAATAAAGAAAAAAAAAGATTAAAAAAAAAAAGAAAAGATTTTGAGAAGTTGGAAAGATGAGTGGTGGGGAGGCAGGCACCCCGGGTGGAGGAACTGCACTAGGAAAGGCCCCGGGGTGTGATGTGTGGGCCACACCCAGGGCTGAACAGAGGTCCACTTGGCTGAAACCTACCTGGGGTGAGGAGGGTCTGGGGACTGAGTGTAGAGACGAGCAGCAGTGCCAGGTCGTGGCCCCTCTGCTGCTGGACGCTCTCGGGAAGGTCGTGGGTAGCCCTCAGAAGTTCTTGAGCAGAGGACTTCAGGGCAAGCAGGTGGCAGGGTCCCACCATGCCCGGAAGCCCGGAATGGAGACCATCACGAGGTCCCTGCAGGGGTGACGACGATGGTGTTGAAGGGAGCAGAGGATGACACAGGACTTGTCCACTGACCACGCCACACACACACTAGTCCACCCTCCTGTTTTCAGAGGGGAAAACTGACAAGAATTCCCTTGGTCACCCAGCTGGTTAGGTAACTGACCTCGGTCCACTACTCAGGGATGGCTCTCCTCAGGAGAGGGAGAGGTAGCGGCTGCCAGAGAGCCGTGTGGAGAAAGGTCCAGACTGGAAAGCCAGAGTGAGCTGAGAGGTGGGCAGCATCTGCTGGAGGCGGGGATGGGGAAGAGTGGTCTAAGTCAGCCAGCTCGCTCTGGCCTCTGACGCCCGGGGTGGGGTGTGGGGGTGGGGGAGTCCTGCCGCCCCCCCACCCCAGCTTACCACAGAGCCGCAGGAGCCACATGCTCACACGTGTGAAAGTGGTCTGAAGACTATCAAGACTGTATAAATTGGGGGGGTTCGTCCTATGGTTCTGCAGGCCTCTCTTAGTCACCCTGATTCTGGTATCAGAAAAACACCCAGCACCCCCATCCTCGACAGCTTTCACCCACCAAATGTCCCTGGCACGTTGACTTGCTTGTTGACTAAAACAGGCTTAGTCACAGGTGGCTGCACGGGGGCCGAGGTAGGGAACATATGAAGGGGTGACATATTTAATAACCTCAGACCAGGGGCCCCATGAGTCACCGCTCCTTGGCACATGGAATTGAGGGCAAGGCCCCTCCAATGATCAGCGAGGGCCTAACCTTGGTGGGAACTGCAGTCATGTTAACTGTTTCTGCCACGTCCTGTCAGATCCCTGCTTCCTCTCACTGTGGGCTTTTCTCCGCCCCCCTGAATCCTCCTGTTCACACTTCCGAGTGCCGTTACTTTCTTGGCTCATTGCCCCCAGGAGAGTGGGCTCTGAGGGCTGGAGAAGTCCCTTCCCACACGGTGGACTCCGAAAGGGTTTCTTTTCCAGGACGTTTTGTAGAGAACTGACTTGGTAAAGCAGAGACTAGATTCAGACTGACAGGACTTGACCTCTCTGTGCCTCAGTTTCTTCATCTATAAAACGGGGATGAAACTATCTTCTCCGCCTAGCTCCCTGGGAAGGGTAAGGTTTGACTCTGATAGAAACTTTACTCTTAAAGGCCTGCCAGGTTTGGAAAGGCCTTTCCTACCCACTCTTGTATCTGAGTCTCACAGGGTTCCTGCGGGGTATTCAGGGCAAGTGTCCATCTCATCCCCATCTCACAGATTCGCACACTGAGGCCCAGATCGTGTCCCCGGTTAGTAGTGGGGCTTCCAGGTTCTCCTGCTCTCCTCACAGTGATGCCTGGGGGATGTCAGGGTGGGGGCTGGGTGAGGGGAGGACAGAGGGATTGAGCAATAAAGGACAGAAAAAAAAAGAGAGAGGAAAGAACTCATGGTCACAGACAACAGTGTGATGATTGCTGGGAGGGTGGGGGGAGAGAGGTGGAAGAGGGTACAGAGGGCACGAATCAGGGGTCCCCAAACTTTTTACACAGGGGGCCAGTTCACTGTCCCTCAGACCGTTGGAGGGCCGGACTATTAAAAAAAAACTATGAACAAATCCCTATGCACACTGCACATATCTTATTTTAAAGTAAAAAACCAAAACAGGAACAAATACAATATTTAAAATAAAGAACAAGTAAATTTAAATCAACAAACTGACCAGTGTTTCCATGGGAACTAGGCTCCTCTCACTGACCACCAATGAAAGAGGTGTCCCTTCCAGAAGTGCGGCGGGGGCCGGATAAATGGCAGGGGGCCGCACGTGGCCCGCAGGCCGTAGTTTGGGGACCCCTGGCATGAATGATGATGGAAAAGACTTGACTGATGAACACACAATACGCTGCACAGAGATGTGCTGTAGAATTGGGCACCTGAGACCTGTATAATTATGTCAACCAGTGTCACCCCATACGTTCAATTAAAAAAAAAAAAAAAAAAGATGCAGTTGAAAAGGCTTTGCAGAGACAACCCAACAACACAGATGGGAAATACAATCAGATGAGAGTGCCTGGACCATGCCCCGTGGGTGAAGGGTGAGGGGGACTCCTTGCCTGAGAGCTTCAGGTCAGGTGCTGAGAGGCTGGCCATCCCAGAAAGGGGGCCGCCACACACCTCAGCCGCTGCAGCCACTGCTGGGGGGTGGGGGGGCTTTCCCAGCCTCCACTGCGCAGCGGACCCACCGCCTTCCCGGGCCCTCATCTGCCTTCTGCCCACACTCGGCCAGTATCTGTGATCCGGCTTTGCTGGTCCTCCGGTCAGAAACGCCCTCGCTCCGCCCACTTGTTGACTCAGCGAGAATCTTCCTTCTTCCCAGAGGAACTAACCTGGTGGATTTAGGGTTGGAAGCATCTCAGGGTGTCCTCCTCACTGTACCCGCAAGAACACCCCCCACAATCCCCACTCGTCCCTGTTGGTCATTTACATGTCTGCTCCCTTGTAACGTTCAGATGCCGGTCGCCCGCCCGCCGGGGCGCCGGATGCAGGAGCCAGTGAGGAGGTTCCTCCCGCTGAGCCGAGTAACCCTTGTGGAGTGGGGGTGGTGGCAGCTCTAGGCTCCTCCCTCACACCCAGCATGCACGTGATCTCGTGGAGAGACTCAGGGGCTGTTCACACTGACAAGTAGCGAGTCTGAATTCAAGGTGCTTATCCCCCCTGCACCCTACTTAGCTGTTACTTCTGGATTCCCCCCGAAACCCAAGCCAGCACCAACATCCCCAGAGGGCACCACGCTTTCCCTGGGGCCAGGTTTGCTCCCCCACGCTGAGAGTATAAGCTGCCGGTGGCAGCACCCCTGGCTCCGTGGCCACGCAGGTCCCGTAGCTCCTGCAGGGGCCTTCCCCGAGGCCACTTGAGGCCCAGTGCCATCAGCTGCACTGCCCTCTGGGCGTCCCCGGCTTGGGCATTTTAACCTTGGCCTGAAATCCCCAAAAGTGTATGCAGAAATGTGTGGGGACAGGCCCAGATGCCCACACGTGTGGCTTCCCAGAAAGGAGGCCCTCAGCTCTCACTGGAGTCTCCAAGGGCCCCGGCCCCCAGTGGATCAGACTACTGCTAGTCCTCCTGTTATTTGCCTCATTACGCAAGATGGTCCGTGGGTTTGTGACCCAGCCAGACTGTAGCTCTCTGACTCGGTACCATGAGCACTAGTCCAGGCCTGCCACTCAGTAGAGCCCGGCTCTGAGTTAGAAGCTGAATAAATATGCATTTATTTGCTCTGAAAGTTGGCCATGTTGACCCCTTAGTGACCTCGACTGACGTGTCTGAATGTGGACCACACTGTCTGAGTCATACCCACTTCCTCAGGCCCACTTTAGCCTCCAGAGAGTGCACGGAGTGCCTGCCGAGTGCCCTGTGGAGCCCTGTGCACATCACATAGCTGATCACTGACTCCCACCGGCCACGAGTATCAGGACGCTGGGATCCTGCAGGAACAGAGAGCCCCCTACCCTCCATCCTGCGGGAACAGAGAGCCCCCACCCTCCATGGTCTGGACCGAGTTAGTCTCTGATGACCTTGCAGGTTGGTGGGTCTTCTGTTCTACGACCTTCTTGTTCTCATTCTGAGACCCAGACAGACAGAGCACCCCCAGCGGAAGCACTGCTGACCCTTGCAGCTGAGGGAAGAAGGCTCTGGAGCAGGCGCCCCCAAACTACGGCCCACGGGCCACATGCGGCCCCCTGAGGCCATTTATCCGGCCCCCCGCCGCACTTCTGGAAGGGGCATCTCTTTCATTGGTGGTCAGTGAGAGGAGCACTGTATGTGGCAGCCCTCCAACGGTCTGAGGGACAGTGAACTGGCTCCGTGTAAAAAGTTTGGGGACCCTTGCTCTGGAGAGTCTTGTGTCAGAGATCACATGATCAAGCTCAGAAATGACACATTTTATCTCTGCTCATAAGTCATCAGCTAGCACTAGTCACAAGGGCCCACTAATCACCCCATCTTACATTTGTGGGCCTGAGAGTTGGAAGCTTCCCAAGAGCGTGCAAGAGGGTGGTCTGGCTGGGTGCTGATGCGGTCATGACCTCTCCAAAGATGAGCCTCTTTGGCACCAACCTGCCCTTGAGAGGGGCTGCCCGGGGTCCAGGAGCAGCCTAAAGCTGGTTAAAGAAGTCTGGGGACAGGATGAGGTCAACAGGCCCTTGGGGTTGAAGTCCTGGTGGGCCACTCTGATCTGCGGATTGTTCAATAATGATGAGTGACAAGGTGCGCAGACCCCTCTTGGCCAGACCCTTTGCAGAAAGGACATATCTGTCCATCAGAAGCGTACTGACTTTCTCCCAGGTGTCCAGCTAGAGTCTCAGAGTCTAGCTGGGGAGCTGGAAAGGACACAGGTGACAACCAAAACGTCCCTCTGTTGTAGGGGCTAGCCAAGTGGAATGAGTTAAGGTGTCTCATTATTGACCTGCATCTATTGCTGCCTCCTTGGACCTCACCAAAAACCAGAAAGGGTGACTTTTTATTTTTTTTTATGTACAAAAGTTGAGAAGACAGAAGAAACAATGGCAACAGACTATTGGAAGACAGAAGCCCATGACAATGGAATACTAATACAGCAGGGGGTAAGACAAGAGCCAGCCTGGCTTAACTGGCAGGATCTCCAGAAGGCGCAGGAACGGGAAGCTCCGGACCTTAGAGGGGCTAAGATAAGGAGAACTGGTGGTCCCAGCTTCTCTCTCTTCATCGCAGCCCCCCAAAAGATTGAAGGTTCTTTTTCTTTAATATTTATTTATTTTAAGTGAGGGGAGGGGAGATAGTGAGACAGACTCCCGCATATGCCCCAACCAGTATCCACCTGCCAACCCTCATCGGTGGCCTATGCTCAAATCAACTGAGCTATTTTTAGTGCCTGAGGCTGATGCTTTAAACCAATTGAGCTACTGGCTCTGAGAGGGGAAAAGAGAGAGAAGGGAGAGGGGGAGGGGCAGAGAAGCAGATAGTCACTTCTCATATGTGCCTTGACCAGGAATCGAACCCAGGACATCTGTATGCTGGGCTGATGCTCTATCCACTGACCCAACTGACCAGGCTAGGGGTTATTTTCTTGAGGGAGTAACATAAGAGGGTCTCTTGATGGGTGATGGGCACCAGCAAAAGTGAAGGATGAAATACATATCACCCACTGGAGAACTGAGTGAGTATCTCATAGTGATGCCAATGCTACGCCCACCCTAGCCTACTGCTCCAATTAAGCTTCCTGGGTCCCGGCAGCCAGACTCCCCCTTCCAGGCAGAGCCCAGAAAAGTCTTTTCTATAGATTCTGAGCTGTTCAAAAAGAGAGGCCTAAAGATCCTGCTATCACGCTTCTCTAACTCAGTGACCCGGGTGCTCACCCCACAGGGACTCTCACAGATGACAAACTCACCTCGTTCTCAGAGCTTCCAGCTGGCTGGTTAGTCCCTCACCACGAGATGTGAGCCTGTGGCCAGGGACTCCGCACAGCCAGAGAGAGCCACTCACCTGAAAGAGCTCTCTCTCCCAAACAAGCACAAGAGCAGTTTAGAGCAGTTAGACTCTGCAGGGAGAAGAAATGGCAAAACTAACAAGCAAATATACTAACATAGTCTCAGAAATATACAAAAAGAGATTATAATCATGAAAAAAGAACAGAATACTAAAAAAGCAGTCACCTAGATATAGAAATAGCTTTTCCTCATCATCCTCTCCTCCTCCAGAGCTGTGTAACAGGTGTTAGCCTTGGGGTTGGGGGTCTGCATAAGCCCGGGGTGGGGCTGCAGTGTGTGTGGAGTGAGGAGGCACCCCTACTAAGGGGCAGCCTGGCGGGCAGGGGAGGCAGCGTCGCCGTGGAGTAAGGGGACCCAGAGAGAGGTGTCGAAGCCCGAGTGAGACGAAGGGCACAGCCTTGGTGGGGTGGGTGATGGCAGAGGCTGGAGATGGTTACATACAGGAAGCTTAATCAAATTAATAAATATCATATATCAGTGTATTAAAGAACATGGGAGGCCAGTCCTCACTGTCAGAAGAGTGAATTACAAATTCAGAAAGGGAGAGAAGTAAATGGAACTGTGGTGGTAACTGGAACTGGAGGTTTCTCATTAAACTCATGGTCAGGTAGGTAGGTGGATGATTGATAGATAGATAGAACATGTATATATTGATTATTGACCATATTCGGATGTATACATGTATACATGTGTATAAATACATGCCTATTCCCTAGCTCTAACCAGAGAGGGTCTGGGAACAGCAAAACCTCAATAGCAACATGTGCACCCAGCACCCAGATGTAGTCTTCTACCATTCTCCCTGTTGGGAACCAGGGGAACAGCAGACTCCAGCACTGGGGTAGAGAAAGTAGAAGATCCTGGAACATCTTCTGGGCCAGAAAACAAGGAAGTGCTCAGAGAATGATGAAGATGTGTCAAAAAAACACAGGTGTACCTTGCAGGGACTCCTGCTAGGCAAGTTTGAGACAATTTGACCAACCAAAGATATGATGCTGGTAAAAGATTATAACCCACTGAGTAGAATAAGAAACCCTGAGATAGATAGATAGATAGATAGATAGATAGATAGATAGATGAATAAATGGTAAATAAGTGGGGAGGAGAAAGAAACCTCAAGTTCATGCTCATATGAATAATGAATAAATTGAACAGAATAGTTGCACAATGTTGGCCCTGGCTGGTTTGCTCAGTGGTAGAGCATCGGCCCACCGTGTGGAATTCCCAGGTTTGATTCCTGGTCAGGGTACATAGGAGAAGCGACCATCTGCTTCTCCTCACCTACCACTCCCACTTTTCTCTCTCTCTCTCTCTTTCTTTCCCTCTCTCTCTCTCTCTTCCCCTCCTGCAGCCATGGATTCATTGATTCCAGTGCATTGGCCTGGGGAGCTGAAGATAGCTCTATGGAGTCTCTGCCTCAGGCACTAAAAATAGCTCGGTTGCAAGCATGACTTCAGATGAGCAGAGCATTGGCCCCAGACAGGGGTCACTGAGTGGATCATGGCCGGGTGCATGTGGGAGTCTGTCTCTCTGTCTCCCCTCCTCTCACTTACATTGAAAAAAAAAAAAAAAGAATAGTTACACAATATCAAAGTACCTCCCACAAAATACAGAGGGCAAAAGAACACTTTGAGGTGAAGAAGTCTGGCAGACATCACTCTACCAGGTGATCAAAATGAGCATCATTAGGAAGGGGGCATGGAAATCATGCCCCACCTGGCAGGATGCAATGAGAAGAAAGCATCATAGGATTGCACTGAAATTCTTGCAATAGATGCAGGGCCTGTATGTAGTCATGAGAAACATCAGACAAGCCCAGAGATGGCATCCTTCAACAGTGTGTGTGTGTGTGTGTGTGTGTGTGTGTGTGTGTGTGTGGTGTAGGGTTGGCCATAAAAGTCAAGAAATATGAAGTAGCCTGACCAGGCGGTGGCGCATTGGATAGAGCGTCGGACTGGGATACGGAAGACCCAGGTTCGAGACCCCGAGGTCTCCAACTTGAGCACAGGCTCATCTGGTTGGAGCAAAAGCTCACCAGCTTGGACCCAAGGTCGCTGGCTCGAGCAAGGGGTTACTCGGTCTGCTGAAGGCCCCCCCGGTCAAGGCACATATGAGAAAGCAATCAATGAACAGCTAGAACAGCTAAGGTGTTGCAACATGCAACGAAAAACTAATGATTGATGCTTCTCATCTCTCTGTTCCTGTCTGTCTGTCCCTGTCTATCCCTCTCTGACTCTCTGTCTCTGTAAAAAAAAAAAAGAAAGAAATATATTCATTTTAAAATATCCCCTTGCCTGACCAGGCAGTGGCGCTGTGGATAGAGTGTCGGACTGGGATGCAGAAGGACCCAGGTTCGAGACCCCGAGGTCGCCAGCTTGAGCGCGGGCTCATCTGGTTTGAGCAAAGCTCACCAGCTTGGACCCAAGGTTGCGAGCAAGGGGTTACTCAGTCTGCTGAAGGCCCATGGTCAAGGCACATATGAGAAAGCAATCAATGAACAACTAAGGTGTTGCAACGAAAAACTGATGATTGATGCTTCTCATCTCTTTCCGTTTCTGTCTGTCTGTCCCTATCTATCCCTCTCTCTGACTCTCCCTCTGTCTCTGAAATAAATAAATAAATAAATAAATATTTAAAAAAAATATCCCCTAATTTTTGTAAGCAGTATAACTGGTCTAGACAGAAGGAGACTAAAGACTTGATAATTAAGCTAAGGTGACCAATCGTCCTCCTTTAGGAAGGACAATCCTTCTTTTGTAAGTTCCATCCTCCCTCAAAAAGTGTCATCCTACATGTCCTCCTTTTTGATATTGGAAGACTAATCTGTAAATGTCCGTATTCAATCAATGCAGAGTCGATCCATTGCGTGTGATGTGATGTATTTGTATTTGACATGACGATTCATCAAGGATCAGTACAGTGCAGTGAGACGTGACTATGAGACGCATGCGCTTCGCACAGGAGACCTTGAGAGAGCGTGCACGATATACCGAGCGTGCAAATGGCTTTGTGTACTTCTTACTGAAACACGACACGGCACATACGACATTGTAGACTCACGATTATTTCTTTCTCAGTGAATATTCAATCATTATCAGGTAAGCACAATTCACGTTTTATTAATTCATTATCTATTTAATAATTTCCAAATACGTATAATTTTATTTGTATTTTCCCAAAATTCAAGTTTTAAGGTGGTAATCTAACCTCAGACCATATCTATTAAAAACACATTTTGATTAAATAGTTGCATAAAACAGACGTTTTTTAATTAGAAAATGATAAATACACCCAAATATCACTCCAAATTAGTGGTTTTGTTGGATAGTTTTACTAAATGAGTACTTTTTTCTTACAAGTATTATTAAAAATTAATAGGCATGTAAGCATAATTACAATATAAAATATTACAAATGTTTTTATTATGCATTTATCATATTATAGTGTATTATTGTTGCAATGAATAAAATGTTTCTTTTACTTACAATATTGTTTTCTTCAATTTATTTACTCTTTTTCATTGAAAAAAGTTGGTCACCTTAACTAAGCGCAAGCATATTTCTGATCTGAATGCTTTGCAAAAACAACAACAAAAAAAGAGGATAATTGGCAAACCATGAATGGGGTCTGAAGACTAGATGGAAATAATGTTTCAACATTAATTTTTTGATGTTGATGGATATAGTGTGGTTATTGTTTCCTTGTTTGTAGGAAGTACACACTGAAGAATTCGGTAGACTTGGGGAATCATTTCAGCAATTTACTCTTAATGGTTCAGTGGAAAAACTACTTGTACTGCACTTGCAACTTTTCTTTACGTTTGACATGGTTTCAAAATGAAAACAAGTAACAAAAACTGAAAGGCTTTTCGGGCCCCTGTAGAGAACGTTTCAAGGCCTGTATTTGTTGGTGTGAGGGCGCCCTCTTGTGGTTTTTACAGCATAATGCAGCACGCGGTACCAGGTAGGGTTCAGGACTTCATTCCTCTTCCCCAGCTGTAGATATCCTCAGAAGTCACCTCATCCAGCCTCCTACCTCAGGATAGGGTTTCTCCTCACCTAGACCATAAAGATACTTGTGCCCTCTGCCTTCAGAGTTTCAGAAGAGTCTCTATCTCGCCTTAATGCTGGGAACTGCCCCAAGGACGGAACCCCTTGGCGGCTTCCCGGACAGAGTAAGACAGCTGTGAACCAGCGTAATGAGGGGCAGGGCTAGTGACAAGGGCTGTAGAAGACGGAGCCTACCTGCAAGGCCAGAGGCTTCCCCTAACCTTCCGCCTGGCTGTGGGCCCATCACCTCCCTGCCTTCAACCTCAGTTTTATCATTTCTGCGTTGGAGACCAGGAAACTTGCCCACACTTCTTTGGGAACTAATAAAATCAAAATAATAGATCCAAGTCCCCAATGAATGGGCAACCACATGTCCCAGGATGCCTAGGAAAAGGGTGACTTACACCTGCTGCCCGGCTTAATAACCCATCTTTCACTCCCAAGCATCCCACTTTGAATGACAGATCATTTGGTCATTTTACTAAGTATAGATAATCTACCAAGTGGATGATCAATTATGTGGCAACTTGCCACCTGTGAGCTCACATCTTAATAGATTTTGAAAGTCCTTAGGATTCTGAGTCTTTGTGGTTTCTTCCCATCCCTCCCACTTTGGGCGTGACCCTTGTAGGAACAATGGGTACCAATTGATTTTAGTGTCACCCTTAGCAAATCACAGAAAGCAAATCTCAGTCCAAGTTATGAGCTATGCTCACCTTCAGTGGCTAGGCACGTGGTGGTTTGCCAGCAGGAAATGGGCTCCTCAGAAACCCAGGGGCTCGAGCAGGTGGGTGGGCCCCCAGGCCTGAGCAGTCAGGTTGCGGTGATTTGTTGAAAACAAGGTTTAATATTATATATTTCCCTCTCCCTAAGAAAAGGAGCCCCAAGCTTTGAGTTCCAGGGTCAGAAAGAAGTGAGTAGAGTGACAGCCTTTGTATATTTCAAGGGTTGTCACCAGGTTTGATCCATCCTGTGGGGAGATCTGCTTTTTCCCAGAAGGTGAGGGGAGAGTTGGGGTCTAGGGTGACTTGAGGGTCAGAGAGATGGTAATCCAGTACTTGGAAGAGGTTGGAAGAGGAGATGAGGGGGTTGGAAGTTCTGAAGTGGGGACCTGTGCCTGCTTCTCTATGCCTGCCTTGATGGGCAGGTGGGGGGAGCCAGGGGCTGGACAGGGGTCTTCAGCGGCTCTGGGTGCAGCCAGCCCCATGCAGCAAGGGACAGGGAAGACAAACAGGCCCCACTCAGTCATCTGCAGAGGGAGGGGCAGCAGCAATGTCAACAGCCACCGCCCAGACTGTGGGCATCTTTCTGTGTGTTTAACACCGGCCTGACCCCAGGCCCCGTACTTCACTCAGATCTTGCTATCTAGATCCCTGCATGGAAGGGCATTCTGGGAAAGGCAGTTCAGAGTCTCAGGGGGGAGCAGAGATGCCACGCTGACACCCCAACCCAGCACAGTGACTCTAGGGCAGGGGTCTCACCTTTCTGGGCACTGACATTGGGAAGGCAGTCTGGCAGCTGCATGTCACTGGTAGCCTCCCTCCCTGCCATCTGTCACCTCGCACACACCGGACACAGAGCCCATAGAGCCGGGCAGCGTGCTGGCCCTCCTGCTCCTCCTAGACCCAAGGCAGAGAGCCCGGGGCAGTGGTGGTGGGAAATGTGGTTGGCCACAGTGGCTTCCTCAAGGAGCACTTCTCTCTGACTTTCAGCAGGAAAAGGAGAGGCAGGGAGGTGGGGAGCCAGCAGACTTGCTGTGGGACCCTGGACAATTGTCCTTCCCCCTTTGGCTTCCTGTCTGCTCCTGCCTATTCCTGGAGGGACCCTCCATGCAGCACAGAGGTTATACAGCCCTGCTTTCCCCAGCCCCTGCCCTGGCACGAGGGTGGGCACTGGAGGGACAGAGCAGGGGGAGCCCTACCAGCTCTGGCCCTGCCCTGGGGTAGGCTCCATGGCCTGGGCTCTGCTTCCTCAGACCTGGCTCTGCTCACAGGGCTTTGTGCTTCCCCTTCCTGGGAGAAGACCGACTGTCATCCTTCTCTCATGCCCACCCCTCCCTGCCCAAACCCCCTCCCAACATTCCCCATGGAGTTAGCCAGCTGGAAAAAAGTAACTTGTCCACAGTGGCCTGAGAGAGGCACCTCTGAATGGAGTGGAAATTGCTAGAAACAAGGGATCAAAATCCAAGACGGAGCCCAACCCCTCCCCTTGGTAGCTGGGACCTCTCAGGTACATTTCTTCCTAAGCTTTGAGCCTGAGTTTCTGCCTGGTATGAACAAGTGGGACCTACCCGTGGCCTGCAGGCAGGAGGGGTGCAAGGAAGAGCGTGCCTCCCCCACCCCGCAGAGTGTGGGTGCGGGGCAGACACACAACAAAGCGACAAAGTGCTTTGTGTTAGGGAAGGAAAGCACACCAAGGGGAGAGTGAAATACTTCCCAGGGGAAAGGGTGGCAGCAGCTCCTATGAGGGCCATGGCAAGGGGAAAGATGCAGAGAGAGCCGCTAAGATGCTCTGGGCGAAGGGGCAAGTCAGGGAGCATGCAGGGGAGGTGCCCGAGGAGTGTGCAGGGGAGCGTGCAGGAGGAGAGTGCAGGGGAGCATGCAGGGGAGGTGCAGGAGGAGTGTGCAGGGGAGTTGCAGGAGGAGAGTGCAGGGGAGGTACAGGGGAGTGTGCAGGGGAGCATGCAGGGGAGGTGCAGGAGGAGTGTGCAGGGGAGGTGCAGGAGGAGTGTGCAGGGGAGGTGCAGGAGGAGTGTGCAGGGGAGGTACAGGGGAGTGTGCAGGGGAGGTGCAGGAGGAGTGTGCAGGGGAGGTGCAGGAGGAGTGTGCAGGGGAGGTACAGGGGAGGTGCAGGAGGAGCGTGCAGGGGAGGTGCAGGAGGAGCGTGCAGGGGAGGTGCAGGAGGAGAGTGCAGGGGAGGTACAGGGGAGTGTGCAGGGGAGCATGCAGGGGAGGTGCAGGAGGAGTGTGCAGGGGAGTTGCAGGAGGAGAGTGCAGGGGAGGTGCAGGAGGAGTGTGCAGGGGAGGTACAGGGGAGTGTGCAGGGGAGGTGCAGGAGGAGTGTGCAGGGGAGGTGCAGGAGGAGTGTGCAGGGGAGGTACAGGGGAGTGTGTAGGGGAGGTGCAGGAGGAGTGTGCAGGGGAGGTGCAGGAGGAGTGTGCAGGGGAGGTGCAGGAGGAGTGTGCAGGGGAGGTACAGGGGAGGTGCAGGAGGAGCGTGCAGGGGAGGTGCAGGAGGAGCGTGCAGGGGAGGTACAGGGGAGTGTGCAGGGGAGGTGCAGGAGGAGTGTGCAGGGGAGGTACAGGGGAGTGTGCAGGGGAGGTGCAGGAGGAGTGTGCAGGGGGAGGTGCAGGGGAGTGTGCAGGGGAGGTGCAGGAGGAGTGTGCAGGGGGAGGTGCAGGGGAGTGTGCAGGGGAGGTGCAGGAGGAGTGTGCAGGGGAGGTACAGGGGAGTGTGCAGGGGAGGTACAGGGGAGTGTGCAGGGGAGGTGCAGAGGAGGTACAGGGGAGTGTGCAGGGGAGTGTGCAGGGGAGGTGCAGGGGAGGTACAGGGGAGCATGCAGGGGAGGTGCAGGAGGAGTGTGCAGGGGAGGTACAGGGGAGTGTGCAGGGGGAACATGCAGGGGAGCGTGCAGGGGGAGTGTGCAGGGGGAACATGCAGGGGAGCGTGCAGGGGGAGTGTGCAGGGGGAACATGCAGGGGAGTGTGCAGGGGGAGCGTGCAGGGGAGTGTGCAAGGGGAATGTGCAGGGTGAGTGTGTAGGGGGAGCATGCAGGGGAGGTGCAGGAGGAGTGTGCAGGGGAGGTACAGGGGAGTGTGCAGGGGAGCGTGCAGGGGAGCATGCAGGGGGAGTGTGCAGGGGGAGCGTGCAGGGGAGGTGCAGGAGGAGTGTGCAGGGGAGCGTGCAGGGGAGTGTGCAGGGGAGTGTACAGGGGGAGCATGCAGGGTTAGTGTGCAGGGGAGTATGCAAGGGAGTGTGCAGGGGGAGGTGCAGGGGAGCGTGCAGGGAGTGTGCAGGGGGAGCGTGCAGGGGAGGCTAGCTGCCGGCAGTTAGCACACAACACATGTTTAATGAAAAGTGAAGTTCCGAGCTGTGGAGGGGAGAGGCAGTGACAGGTCTCAGAAGAGAAACTGGGAAAGCACAAGAAAAATAACGGACCAATGAGCATCGCATGCTGTCACTTGCAGACGTTCACAGATAGGTTTCTTTCTCACTTAACCTTCCTCACAGCCCTGTGAAGCAAGTCTTATCATCTCCTAATTTCCGGTCTCCAGACCATACATTATACACCCTTGCCTTTTACAGAGGAGGAAACGGAGGCTCAGAGGGGTGTGATGTCCCCAAGGCCCTACATAACAGCAGCAGGGCTTTGTGATTTGGAGAACCTGGTACAGGCAAAGGCTGGGAGCTGCACTGAGCTCTGCATGCTTGGTGACAAGGTGACAGAGCAGAGGATCTTACCTGGGGACCTTGCCAATCCCTGAGGAAGATGGAGAGGCGAGCTGGGAGGCAAGGAGGAGACCTGACAAATAAAAATGCAAAAGCAATGCTGCCTGACTTCCTCTGCTCTACTGCTCAGAGGTGTTGCCCTCCGGGCGGAGGGCGGAGGGCTGGCCTGCGGGGGCAGCAGTCTCCCTGTGCCAGCCTTTCCCCATACCTCCTCTTGCCCAAGTGAACATTATAGTCTCCAAACTGCAGTTCAGAAAGGGAGGATCTGAGACATGAAGTCACAGAAGGAAGTACTAGACCATTTTTTATTTACTCAAGCCATAGTCTTCTGTGACTATTGCTGTATTCTCTCCAAACATGAAAACTGCTGATTGCTGACCAGGAACCAGCTGCTCTTCCTGGATTACCTTTAATCCATATGTCCCTTCCTCATTTTATGGAGTAGGAATCTCAGGCTCTGAGAGGTTAACTGTCATGCCTGAAGCCACACAGCATTCAACCCAGATCTTCCTTGACTCCAAAGCCTGTACATACCCTTTGCTCTAGCCTGTTTCCCAAAATGTGTTCCATGGGGTATCCCCTGGTGTCCTGGAAAGGGGGGACATGAGGGTGGAGGCTGTTGGTGAACAGACATTTGGGGAACCTTGAGTTAAACAGTTACCTTGACATTAATATTTCTCAGAGTTACTCTAATCTATTTTATGACTCTAATAGTGTAAACTGGTATGCCCAAACATATTGGGTCCACCTTCCCCTTTTATTGCAGAACACTGAATTAGTTAGGAGTGTGTTGGCCCAATAGTGGCCAAGAACAGAAACAGGCAGTCTAGGGCCGATATGGTGGCTCAGACACGACACTGGGAACCCAGGTTCCTAGCTTCCTGCTCTCCCATCCTTAGCACGTAGTTTCCATTCCAACAGGGGCAAAATGACTACAGTCCGTCCGGGCACCACATCTACATTCCAGGCAGAAAGAAGGAGAAAGGCTAAGAGCAAAGGTTAGTCTGAATCTTTATATCCTGGAAGCTCCCGCCAGCAGACTTGTGCTTACATCTGATTGGCCAGAAATATTGTCACATGACTCCCTTAGCTGCAAGGAAGCTGGGAGATTCAGTAATGTTAAGGGGCATATGATGACCTAGGTGGAATTAGAGGTCTATAGGTAAGGCAGGGTAGAAACCGTAAAACCCCTCCTATGATTGGTGTTCTATGAAGCTGATTTGGAGAATGCTCTACACTCCTGCCACCTCCCCTTATTCTTCCACTCAGTGAGAGTCAACTCATTCTCCAGGGTCGACATTCGGCCTCTCCCCTGCCAAGGCCTTGAGGCCCACCACCTCCTACTCCCCACCCCTTGCTCCTTATCAGTGCACTGCAGGTGACAGAGTGAGGAGCAGGGATGTCCATCTCACCTGTGGCTATGTTGCCTATGGGCTGCTGGAGGGCAAACATGGCCCACTCGTGTCTGTATCTACTGCAGGGCACGGCCTGGCACAGAGGTCAGATAGCTGCGTGAATGGCATGCAGGGGCAGAAAGTGGATCAGGATGCCTGCTTGGTTAGTGAAGCGGGTACCAACTTGCCCCAGCATAAACAGAAAAGCAGACTTTTCCATAAGGATCTGAGGGGCTTTGGGAACACAGGGCAGGATATAGCCAGGGCTCAAGAAGGGATGGGGCGGTCCGGAAGGACTCTGGGATCCCAGGCAGCCTCTCCACGCGGGATGCTTCCCCTGCATCCCCTGCACCTTTCTGCTTCCGTGTCCAGGGGCAGGAGGAAGATGCCACACTTCAGCTCCTGGTAAGATCAGCCCCAGATTTATGCTGACCTTCTCAGCCCAATTCCCAAACTGAGGGAAAGACTGTGAGTAACCCAGCATGGGTCAGATAGTCACCCTGGTCCAATCAATTGTACCCCTCGGGGACTGGGGGGAAGGAGGTGGGGCTCACGTAACACAGTGAGCGGGAGAAACAGTTCAGGCGGATAACCCCAGACATGACACCTCAAATTAGAGTGTTGGTGTATATATAGCAAAGGGTCGGCAAAGTATGGCCCATGGGCACTTAGCCATTTTTATAAATAAAATTTTACTGAATACAGCTATGCTCATTCATTTATGTATATGGTCCGTGTCTGCTTTTGTCCTACGATTACAGAGCTGAGGAGTTGTGATGGAGACCACGTGGCCTGCAAAACTATCTGGCCCCTTACAAAACAAGTTTGTCAACCCTTGTATCAGAGGGAGGAAACGTGTCTGTCTAGAAAATCGTGGTCAACTTAAGGGCAACGGTATGTCATTCAGAGGGAGGGCAGAGGGAGGGAAGGAGGAGAGAAGGAAGGAAAGGCAAAGTCAGAAGCTGGTACCATTTCTAGGTCTCAGACCACTGCTCCGGGCAGAGCAGAGGGACCCTGGGGGAGGGGTTTCTCCCTCCTTGTTCGCTCAGCCCCACGTCTGCTCCTAACTGAGGCACGCTGGTACAAGCCTGATTGGGAATAGCAGGTGCTGGGAGGCGGTGAACATTAGGGAATAGTCACTTGGCGGGCTCCGGAGCTGCCAAAAACGAAAGTGTGCCGATGGGCCAGATGTTCGCTCATTACCATCCGCTCTTCCTCAGAAACGTTTTAAAGGAACATTTGTTTGTTGAGGAAACACAGCTGTTCCCAGGGAAATGGGTTTCCCTCCTTTGGGCAGAGGAGAAGGGAGGGGGCTGTCGGGGGAAGGACACTGGGTGGGTGGCAGCTAAGACTCTCCATCCGGTAAAGGGCAGGGGTTCCTGAGGACAGTTCTTAAGAGACTGAAAAGTCCTAGCACACCCATTGTGACTTTCTGCACATGCATGTGAAAAAGACCAGCAGCTCCATTCCTCAGAGAAGGCAGCAGAGGTCAGGGAAGGTCACCTGACTCAGCCAAGACCACATAGGTCATCAGTGGCCAATCCCAGCCCACAGCCTGGCCTCTGTTCTCCAAGACCACGGCTCTCACATAGGCCGCCTCCGGTCCTCTTCCACTGTCTGGGACTGGTCTCTACAGCTTAGTCTTAGAATCGCCATTCCCCGGCCTGTTTTTCTTTTTTCTGCGTCTCATTAATTTCTCATCTCATTGTCTCCTCCTTGTCCCTGGCCCTCTCTGTCTCCCACCGCATTTCACTTGTCCCTTTCTTGGCCCTGCACTGGGGCTGGGGCGTCAGCGGGTAAGAGGCTCTGTGTTTAGTCCCTCCTGCTCATCCTTCCCCCCGCCTCCCCTTCTGTATCCCTGCCCTTCCTAATGCCTGAGCCACCCCAGGGTCGGCTGGAACACCTCAGGACTGAAGCCGGGTCTCTGCAACTGCCTTCTTTGGGGTTGCTTAACTCCTTCCCTCAAATTCTCTCTCTCTCTCTCTAGCATCTATTACTATATATATTTTTTGGATAGTGTTTATCAAGTTGTGTATCATGAAATCAACTTTCTAGATTGTGACAAGCAGTTACACAAACAAAAAAATAAAATAGAAAATTTCAGCACTGGCTGGATAGCTCGGTTGGTCAGAGCATCGGCCCGAAGCACTGAGGTTACTGGTTGATCCCCGGTCAGGCCACATACAGGAACAGATCGATGTTCCTGTCTCTCTTTCTCTCTCCTTTCCTCTCTCACTAAAATCAATAAATTAAAAAAAAAAGTTTTTAAAAAGAAAAGGAAATTTCAGAATGTGTCACAGGTACCATTTTATGAATTGTTTCAGTTCTCTCCGACTGTGTGTACTAGTTACGAATGTGAATGTTTTCATCATAAGATTTGGTGGAAAAAAAATTTTGAAAACCACCGAGTGGAGATGCTTTGGCTGCAAGTTGCAGAAATCTCTGACCCAACAAGGCCAACGCGAAGTTTGTTATCAGCACTACAAGAAGTCCAAGGACAGGGCAGCTCCAGGGTTGGCTAATCAGCTGCCAGACAACACCACCAGGAGTCAGGTACTTACTTTCCTTTTTCCCTCAACTATCATCAGTGAGCCAGCTTACTGTCCTCATGGTCACAAGGACCATGGTCACAAGGCTACTGGGGCCCCATCCACCCTTGACCGGTCCAGGAGAGTGGTCTCCTATACAGTATCCCCTTTTAGAAACCATGAAATCTTTCCTTTCACATCTCATTGGCTAGGAGAGGGTCACATGCCCACCCCTTAACCAATCACTAGCAAAGGAAACAAGGCTTCCTGTGATTGGCTTAGACTGCTCAGGCGGTGGTCTCCTTATTGAGCCCCTGGCTGCATTGATGAAGTAGACACCAGAGGCTTTGGGTCTCCTGCCAGAAAGAGGGACAATAGGAAGAAGAGATGTGGGACTACCACCTACATCTGCCACAGCCTCTTACTGTCCCTTCTGTCTGGAACCTGCCTCAGTTTCCCTTCTGGTCCCTCTTTGGGTCATCCTGAAGGGAGGTCACAGTGAGTGGTGGGTACAGTTTGGGTTCTCAGTATTGATCTCCTGTGGCTGCTGTGACCGATGACCACAAGCTTGGAGGCTTCAAACAACAGAAATTCTCTGACAGTTCTGGAGGCCAGGTGCCCTAAGTCAAGGTGTCCGCCAGGCCACACTCCCTCCGTGGACTCTAGGGGAGATCCATTCTGGCTGTTCCAGCTGCCACCGGGTCCAGCTGCTCCCTGCTTTGTGGCTCCATCACTCCTGCTGCTGTCTCCCTCTTCACGCGGCCTCCTTCTCTTCTTCCCATCTCTCCTCTGTGTGTCTCTTATGACGGTGCTTGTCACTGCATTTGGGGCCCACCTGAATAACCTCGAGACCCTCAATTACATCTGCAAAGATCCTGTTTTCAAGTAAGGTCACATTCGCATGTTCCCGGACACAGACGCAGCTTTTGCCGCCATGTTCCGCCCACTACAGCACCTCTGCTTGCCCAGCCCAGCGCAGGCTCTTGGCAGGCGGGGCCCAGCGTCACAGCCTCTCTCCCACATGCCAGGTTGAGGCCTTGACCTCTGAGCCGCAGTGCTCTCATCTGCTCAACAGAAAACTGCATGGGTAACTGATGCAGAAAGACCTGGCCAATATCAGGAGGCAACAGATTTTCCCAGGTTTCTTGTCTAAAGAAAAAGCAGGTTGACCTTTCCCACCCATTCTCAAGGGAATTGGGGCCTTTTTAAAAACTGGGCTGAGACAATGGGGTCTGGTGAGCTGTTAGAAAAACACCCCCAGTTCCCTGTGAGAGAAATAGGGCCCAGTCTGCCCCTCACAGCCACGCCCCCGAGTCAAAGCACAATTTTTCTGGCAGCTCCTCTGACAAGGCTGTAGCTGTTACGGACAAGGGAGGAGGGGTTACCTGGCCACAACCACAGCCTCCGAAAGGGTAAAGAGTTACTGCCCCTCAGCTCCACTTCACACCTCACAGCTCCCCAAGGACCCCACACTTTAGACCAGGGGTCGGGAACCTTTTTGGCTGAGAGAGCCATGAACGCCACATATTTTTAAATGTAATTCCGTGAGAGCCATACAATGACCCGTGTACGTTATGCATTATCCAATAAAAATTTGGTGTTGTCCGGGAGGACAGCTGTGATTGGCTCCAGCCACTCGCAACCATGAACATGAGCGGTAGGAAATGAATGGATTGTAATACATGAGAATGTTTTATATTTTTAACATTATTTTTTTTATTAAAGATTTGTCTGCAAGCCAGATGCAGCCATCAAAAGAACCACATCTGGCTCACGAGCCATAGGTTCCCGACCTGTGCTTTAGACTCTAGCAATAATCCTCATGGTGCAGGTAAAGTGACTGGAGTATATTCATTCATTTATTTAATCATTCAACAAATATTGATTGAGTACCTATTATGTGCCTGTCAGGCACTGTCCCAGGGCCTGTGGATTCATCAGTGACAAGACAAATATCCCTCCCCTAATGGAGCTGACATGCACTAAAAAGAGGTTAAGTGACTTGCCCAAGACCACACGGAGCTACATGACCAGTCCAGGCCCAGCACTGGGTCCCCCTGGCATTTACTAGTAGATGGATTGGTAGTCTTCTGGAAAGGTCCATGGAAGTGATGAGATAAGGTTGACAATATTGGGAGAGTGTGTAATAAAAAAATTAGTCTGGCCTTTGTCCCTTGTCCCTGGGAATTAACTTCTAATACCGTGGAATTTTCTAAGTGACAGGGGTATCTTCCTTATTCACATTGGGTCCCCCAGAGTTTATGCTAATGAAATGACCTAGGATAAGGGCTGGCAATATCAGAAAAGCCAATCGCGTGATTGGGGCTTTGAGTCATGTGAGATCATTCTGACCTTGGGTAGGGGGCAGGTAGGAACTGGAGGAGAGCCTGTGATTCAGTCAATCACACCTGCATAAAAGGCTTCGATAAAAGCTCTGGACGCAAAGCTCAGGTGAGCTGCACAGACTGGCAGTGTAGTTTGCGTGTGTCAGCTGTGGGTGCCGAGAGGGTAAGAGATACCTGCGGATGACAGAAGCTCTGCATGTGAAAGCCTTCCAGACCTCACCCTACGTCAGGGGTCCCCAAATTTTTTACACAGGGGGCCAGTTCACTGTCCCTCAGACCACTGGAGGGCCGGACTATAAAAAAAACTATGAACTAATCCCTATGCACACTGCACATATCTTATTTTAAAGTAAAAAAACAAAATGGGAACAAATACAATATTTAAAATAAAGAACAAGTAAATTTAAATCAACAAACTGACCAATATTTTAGTGGGAACTATGCTCCTCTCATTGACCACCAATGAAAGAGTTGCCTCTTCCAGAAGTGTGGCAGGGGCCGGATAAATGGCCTTAGGGGGCCACATGTGGCTCGCAGGCCGTAGTTTGGGGACCCCTGCCCTACGTGTTTCTCCCGTTCACTGGTTCATATTTGTAAGTTTTTCTATAATAAAATTGTGATTTCACTTATATAAGGTGCTTTAAAAAGTCAGATTTTTAGGCAGAAAATGGAGAATGGTTGCGAGGGGCTGGGGGAAGTGGAGAAGGGGGGGGTATCACTTAATGGGTACAGCTTCAGTCCCGCAAGATGAGAAGAGTTCTGGAGATGGTGGCACAGCCCCGTGGAGGTACTCAGCACCGCTGAACTGTGCACGCAAAAGCGCTTAAGACGGTAAGTTTTATGTTATGTGTTATTTTACCACAATTTTTAAAAATTATGATCATAAATATAGCCCTTTCCTGAGTCCTGTGAGTCTTTCTAGCAAATAATCAACCTGAGGGCAGCGATAGGAACCCTTGTATTTGTAAACAAGCTGTGAAAGAGCCAGCTGATCAGACCAACTGTGGTCCTGGGAACCCTCGGGCTTGCAGCTGGTGTCTGGAGTGAAAGTCTCGTCAAGGACTGTGTCCTAACCTGTGAAGTTTGGCCCAACTCCAGGGAGACGGGCCGGGGAAGCAGGAAGGGGGAGCTGGCTGGCGCAGCAGATTGATTTTGGAATCCTGAGTTTCTGTGATTCCTCCACGAAGACCCAGCCCTGAGCATCCGCCCCGCTGTCTGTCTCACCATCACACGGCTCTTTCTCTTTGGAGTCCTTTTCTTTTTTTTCCTGATTCCTTTCCTCCTGGTAACCACTTCACTTGTATCTGTGTCCACAAGTCTCATTTTTATATCCCACCTGTGTGTAAAATCATATAGTTCTTAACTTTTTCTGATTTACTTATTTCGCTCAGTATAATATTCTCAAGGTCCATCCATGTTTTTGTAAATGATCCGATGTCATCATTTCTTATGGCTGAGTAGTATTCCATAGTATATATGTACCAAAGCTTCTTTTCAGGCTGTGTATGTGTGTGTGTGTGTGTGTGTTTTCTCTCCCCACCAACACTGTTCTCCTCTAGGCCTGAAACTACACTTTCTATTTTTTTTGCTTCTACCACCAAAGGGTTTCTTTTTTTGTTTGTTTGTTTTTTTGTTTTTTAAATTTTTTTATTATTTATTTATGTTTTTTTTCTTTTTTTTTTTTTCATTTTTCTGAAGCTGGAAACAGGGAGAGACAGTCAGACAGACAGACAGACTCCCGCATGCGCCCGACCGGGATTCACCCAGCATGCCCACCAGGGGCGACGCTCTGCCCACCAGGGGGCGATGCGCTGCCCATCCTGGGTGTCATCATGTTGCGACCAGAGCCACTCTAGCGCCTGAGGCAGAGGCCACAGAGCCATCCCCAGCGCCCGGGCCATCTTTGCTCCAATGGAGCCTTGGCTGCGGGAGGGGAAGAGAGAGACAGAGAGGAAAGCGCGGCGGAGGGGTGGAGAAGCAAATGGGTGCTTCTCCTGTGTGTCCTGGCCAGGAATCGAACCCGGGTCCTCCGCACGCTAGGCCAACGCTCTACCGCTGAGCCAACCGGCCAGGGCTATTTATGTTTTTTTTACACAGACAGAGAGTGAGTCAGAGAGAGGGATAGACAGGGACAGACAGACAGGAATGGAGAGGGATGAGAAGCATCAATCATTAGTTTTTCGTTGCGCGTTGCGACATCTTAGTTGTTCATTGATTGCTTTCTCATATGTGCCTTGACCGTGGGCCTTCGGCAGACTGAGTAACCCCTTGCTTGAGCCAGCAACCTTGAGTCCAAGCTGGTGAGCTTTTGCTCAAACCAGATGAGCCCGTGCTCAAGCTGGCAACCTCGGGGTCTCGAACCTGGGTCCTCTGCATCCCAGTCCGACGCTCTATCCACTGCGCCACCACCTGGTCAGGCCCAAAGGGTTTCTTTGCGGATGAATTGAATAGCCTTTTCTTCTTCCCCCTCTGTGAGGCCCTCACTGGAGGGCACTCACTGCTGGGGTTCCATCTTAAGAGTTTGCTTCTTTGGGTTTGTGCTGGGTTGTTACTTTAGGGGTGCCTCTAGTTATAAACCACAGGAGGAAAGAAAAGAGTTGCTCAGCTGTGATACGTTCCAAGCTTACCACCCCTACCCTGGTCCTAAAGCCATGGGAAGGGGTCCAACCCTCCTCTCACCACCCTGGGGATGTGGACTGTTTAATTAGAACACCTTCAATTGGAAACACTCAGGGACAGGCTTTTAAGGACATGCCATAAGTTTAACAGTTATTGGATTTTTCAACTTGTTTACAAAAGCAATATTGTTAAATGGCCAACAGCCAGGCCCAGTTGTTTTTCCTCCTGTGCCTTCTGACAACAAGAAAGCATATTATCTCCCCCAGCCAGCTCCCGGGAGGTGTGTGGAACTGCATTCCATTTTGCTATCTGTTTAATTATCCATTCAGCCGGGCTTTCTCGTTTGCTCACAGCCAGATCTGGTTCTGGAATGCAGCTAAGAGCTCCTTCCCCATTCCTCTGCCCCCTGCAGCAGCTCCTGCAAGCAGCTTCACTGGGAGAAGATGCCACGCCCCTAAGAACCCGTCCCTTTGGAACACCATCCAAAGGGGATGTGGTAACCTGGGTGACCTTGACACTTGATTGACATTTGACTTAACACCCCCGGGTCCTGGGCTCCTCATTGTTCAAAGAAAGAAGACTGCTTTAGAAGAGCGGTTTCCGGCCCTGGCTGGTTGGCTCAGTGGTAGAGCGTCGGCCTGGCGTGCAGAAGTCCCGGGTTCGATTTCCGGCCAGGGCACACAGGAGAAGCGCCCATCTGCTTCTCCACACCTCCCCCTCTCCTTCCTCTCTGTCTCTCTCTTCCCCTCCCACAGCCGAGGCTCCATTGGAGCAAAGATGGCCCGGGTGCTGGGGATGGCTCCTTGGCCTCTGCCCCAGGCGCTGGAGTGGCTCTGGTTGCAACAGAGCGACGCCCTGGAGGGGCAGAGCATCGCCCCCTGGTGAGCGTGCCAGGTGGATCCCGGTCGGGCGCATGCAGGAGTCTGTCTGACTGTCTCTCCCCATTTCCAGCTTCAGAGAAGAGCGGTTTCCAAACAAGGCTCCAGGCGCAAGAAGCCCCTGGGAGAGATTTTATTTTATTTCTTCTTCTTTTTTTCTTTATGCCATTTTTTTAAATTTTATCTTATTTATTCATATTTTAGAGAGGAGAGAGAGAGGGAGAGAGACAGAGAGGGAGAGAGAGGAGAGAGAGAGACAGAGAGAGAGAAGGGGGAAGGGCTGGAAGCATCAACTCCCATATGTGCCTTGACCAGGTGTTGGGCAGATAAAATGTATTATGCTCACTTTGTTAAAGAGGCCATTGCCCAGGTGATATTAATGTGTGTTGGGGTGGGCTAAAGGCAGGCAGAATCCTTTAGCCTGAGGCTTGGTTTTGGGATTAAGCCTGTCCCACCCTTTTTGGTGTGAGGTGGTACAATCCTATCATGCCTCATAGAAGTGATTTTGTATTAGAGACTTCCCCATTATGTATATTGGATTAAGGGTTTGGATTTCTACACTATAAAATGGGAACGGAGCGGGAGTTTGCTCTCTTGGTTCCTGAGGTTAGCATGAGAGAGCAGAGAGAATAGAGCCAACAGCGGGAGGAGGCCACGTGGAGAAGGCCAGGAGAAGCAGCCAAGATGGCGGAGTGCTGAGTGAGATGCCAGTTTGTGTAGAGTTTGTATTTGGGATAAGGAAGGAGAGATGGGGAACTGAGGAGAATAAGTCTGGTGAGCTAGTAACCTTTGATTCTAGGAAACTCGGATAAGTCAGTGGCTTTGTGAGCACTGAGTGTGACTGGGTTTTGGAGCCCAGTGTGTATTTTTACTTGCCCGCCGGGTGCAAGGTAGGATTAAAGGCTATGGCCCACCAGTTTTTGGCTCCATGGTTTCTTTACCGACTGTCCGAATCCAATGCGAACCTGCATGGACCAGAAGGCTGCTGTGATAGTGGCTCTGGCCCTGCCTCCTGGCTTTACACCAGGCAAGCCCAGGGTTTCGAACTGGCGACCTCAGCATTCCAGGTTGATGTTTTATCCACTGCGCCACCACAGGTCAGGCTGGAGAGATTTTAAAGTAAAGCTTGTCCTGCCTTGCTCCTTCAGATTCTGATTTAGAGAGGGTCTGGGTCCTCAAATCTGGATTTTTATTTTATTTATTTTTTAATTTTTAAAATTAATGTTAGAGAGATATAGGAAGGGAGCAAGAGAGAAACGTCGATTTGTTGTTCCACTTATTTATGCATTCATTGGTTGATTCTTTTATGTGCCCCGACCAGGGATCAAACCTACAACCTCAATGTACCAGCACAATGGGTACATTGAGCTACCCTGCCAGGGCTCAAATTTGGATTTTTTTTAAAGCTCCCCAGGTGATTCCCATAACCTAGCAGCCAGATTTAGAGCCCTTTGAATTTGATGCTCTCTGCCCGCCTTTGCTGTTGAGAGTCTGTGATACTCTATCCTAGTGGAGGGGAGGGAGAAGACCAGGTCTTCCTTCTGCTTTTTGTTATGATTGCAGGAACTCAAGAGTGAAAATTTTAGCTTGAGTAAAATTTTAGCTTTAGTTATAATCAATAGGCTTAATGGTCAATGCAAGTAAAATCTTTGCTCCAGGAACTGGGATACCTGAACAGGCCTACATGACTTAACAATATCTGCAAGCAGTCCACCTTCATACCCCAGGGGTCTGCAAGCAAAGCCTGTGTCCTGGAAGGACAGAACTCGCCCTGATTATGATCCAATTAACTTTGACAATGATCTAATTAATTTTCCATTGAAATCCTCTTACCTACATCTTTTCTTCCCCCTTACAAAAAGGATAACTCAGAATAGGAAGTTAAAACTGCTTTGGGTACATGACTCCTGTCTTCTCAGATCACCAGCCATCTAAGTAAAGCGCCCGTAAAGATTCAATCCCTGTCTCTACTTATCTCGCTGAGTGGTGACAGGCAGCACGAACACTGATATTTCCAATTTAATACTAGCACCAAGTAGAAATACACCTGCTCAGCTGGCCTGCTGCACCCGGTCTCCACCTTCCTCAAAGTGCTTTTGTGTACATGACTGTATTTGACTAATTAAGGAAGGAGAAGTCAGGCCCCCTATCCCTCCTCCCTGAGGAGGAAGAGGCAAGAGGAATGCAGGGGAAGGGAGCCTGCAGGAGATTAACTGCTTCCTATAGTTCTCTGAAAGGGTGCTTGGGGCCACTTGCTACACAGAGAAAGGAAGCTAGAACTTAGCTGAAAACCCCTTCCTCTTTTCTTAAAAGTTTTTAAGACTTGACTCTGTGGCAGAACATCCGCCCAGAGTGTGGAAGTCCTGGGTTCGACTCCTGACCAACGCACACAGGAAAAGTGCCCATCTGCTTCTCCACCCTTCCCCCTCTCCTTCTTCTCTGTCTCTCTCTTCCCCTCCCACAGCTGATGCTCCATTGGAGCAAAGTTGGTCCGGGTGCTGAGGATGGCTCCATGGCCTTCACCTCAGGTGCTAGAATGGCTCTGGTTGCAATAGAGCAACACCCCAGATGGGCAGAGCATCGCCCTCTGGTGGGCATGCCGGGTGGATCCCGGTCAGGCACATGTGGGAGTCTGTCTGCATTCCTGCTTCTTACTTCAGAAAAATACAAAAAAAAAAAAGTTTTTAAGACCTGTAGAGCCAGAAGCCAAGGCCAGGGCCACCATCAGAGCAGCCCAGCCCATGCAGGTTCGCATTGGATTCGGACAGTCGGTAAAGAAACAACGGAGCCAAGAACTGATGGGCCTTCATCTTTAATCCTAGCTTGCACCCGGCGGGCAAGTAAAAAATACACACTGGGCTCCAAAACCCAATCACATTCAGTGCTCACAAAGCTACTGATTTATCCGAGTTTCCTAGAATCAAAGGTTTCTAGCTCACCAGCCTTATTCTCCTCAGTTCCCCATCTCCTTCCTTATCCCAGATACAAACTCTACACAAACTGGCCTCTCACTCAGCACTCCACCATCTTGGCTGCTTCTCCTGGCCTCCTCCACGTGGCCTCCTTCTGCTCTCTCCTCTGCTCTCTCCTCTAATGTCAGGAACCAAGCGCCAAGTCCCGTTCTGCCCCCATTTTATAGTGTAGCTTCACAACCTTTAATCCAATATACAAAATAGGGAAGTCTCTAATACAAAGTCACTTCTCTGAGGCATGATTGGATTGTACCGCCCCACATCAAAAAGGGTAGGAAAGGCTTAATCCCAAAACCAAGCCCCAGGCTACAACAATCCTGCCTGCCCCCAACACACATTAATATCACCTGGGCGACGGCCTCCTTGTGTCATCTTTAACAAAGTGAGCATAATACATTTTTTCTGCCCAACAAGACCTTAATATACAAATTCCAACGCTTATTCTCTGACCTCACCTAAACTCACCCTCCCATCCTGGAGTCAAGAGAGTGACACACACCTCATGACAAAGGGGTCACGAGCCCCCTTGCATGAAAACCTGTATTCTGTAAAAGGTATATAACCTGTAAGAAAATCAACTTCGGGGAGCACATGTCTTTGGGGTTACTAACCCCGCATGTTCCACCGGCTTTTTAATAAATTCTCTTTTCCTCTAATAAAGTTATCTGAGTGTCTATCCTCCTTTGGGTCGCCTTCCTGTGACATAATAGGAGTATGAAAAAGCTCACACCTAGTGAAAATTCATCTGGGGAAACATCCATCCAGGAAGACGGAGCTCTGAAATCATCAAGTAGCTATAAATCAACTGGGAAGTGAATAGGAGCTGATGCAAGGGCTGTGTCATCATAGCATACCAGCACAGGCTCAGCAGGGCACCCGCAGGGCTGGGGAAAGCGTACCCCTCCCTACGTTCATTGGGAAAGCTCCTCCAGATGAAAGAGGACTTGATAACTGCTGCCGGCTTGGCAAAGAGAGGTGGAAAGGAGAGTGAGAGGCTGACAGCTTGAGGAGGGAGCAGGTTTGTCCCCAGAGAAAGAGGCCAGGAGCTACTGCATTCAAACTCCCCCGCCCCACCCCCTCTGAAGTAGTTGGAATAAGAGCAATAACAACAGAAGTTATAATTACACTGTGGATGAAAATGGGGTGCTGCAATAAATCTAACCGAAAGTAACCCACAGGGTGATCTGATCTGATCATAAATTCCTAACTGGGCATGTCATGATGGGTAGTCATGCCCCAGTCAAAATTTCTTTAGTGAAAGGTTTTTTGCCAGCTCTAGCCATTGTTCTTGTGCATCTATATTAATGCACCTTTGAAATGCCAGAAATAATCCTCTTTACCAGACTCCTCAACCACCCTCAAGAGAGTACATAATCTTGTTAGCTGTCCTGTAATCCAATCCCTGCCTGGCTTTCTCCCACCTTCATGCAATCTTTCTTAAATTCCCTCCTTCCAAATGCAATAATGAAAATGCAAACTGCATTTAAGATCTTGCTTCCAGGCATTGTTATCAGTTTGGGCTCAAATAAATTGTTATAAGAGTTCTCTGCACCTTTAGACATTTCTTATGTTGATAACACTAAGACTTAACCTCTCTATCGTAGTGATATTCAACTCTCGGTCCTCAGACTGGTGCCAGTACACCAGAAAGTTCATGCCAGTCCATGAAAGAGTTAACTACGGCTCTATAGCACTTAACAGTCTATAACACACTTGCATATCCATGATCTCACTCCATCCTTACAGCATCTCAGCGATGCAGCCAGGGCAAGCCTATTTGACAATTGAGGATACAAGACAAGACTAGGTGTCTTGAAAAAGGTCATAGGGCTGCTAAGTAATGGAGGCAGACTTTGCCTTCAGATCTAATTCAAGTCCATAACCCCATGGGCCTTCTTTATTAAGAAACACGTACTTAGCCCTGGCCAGTTGGCTCAGCGGTAGAGCGTCGGCCTGGCGTGCGGGGGACCCGGGTTCGATTCCCGGCCAGGGCACATAGGAGAAGTGCCCATTTGCTTCTCCAACCCTCCCCCTCTCCTTCCTCTCTGTCTCTCTCTTCTCCTCCCGCAGCCAAGGCTACATTGGAGCAAAGATGGCCCGGGTGCTGGGGATGGCTCCTTGGCCTCTGCCCCAGGCGCTAGAGCGGCAGAGCGATGCCCTGGAGGGGCAGAGCATCGCCCCCTGGTGGGCAGAGCTTCGCCCCTGGTGGGTGTGCCAGGTGGATCCCGGTCGGGCGCATGCAGGAGTCTGTCTGACTGTCTTTCCCCGTTTCCAGCGTCAGAAAAATACAGAAAAAAAAAAGAAACACGTACTTGTGCACAGGACCTTCACCTTTCTCAAAGTGCTTCTGTATATATGGCTCCATGTCACTAATTGGGGTAAGCAGGGAAGGTTTCAGATTCTTCATTGATAACTGAAGAATCTGAAGCTCTAAGAAGGAAAACTGACCACAGAGCAGTACCCCTTGGAACCAGGAGCTATAAGAAAAAGGATGTAAATGAAAGGCAGAAACAGTGGGCCAAACTGAAAACACGAGGCTAGTGTGTTCCAAAAGGAAAATTTATTTTAAAAGCACCTGGGTGCAGGCGGCCTGAGACCAGCAAAGGGTGTCAGCCCCAAGGGAGGGGTAGGGCAGGGTTTCTATGGATTAGTCAAAGGACAAAGGCAGCTGACTCAACTGTCCCTTATCAGCATCCAGCTGCAAAGGAGGACTGAGCCAGATTACTGAGTAAGCAAGTCCTTCTTCCTCAGGCCTGCATTGTTCTTAAGATGGTGGCTGAGTAGCCATTTTATCTATCACTCCTATCTTGATCTAGTATTAAAAGATAAGGGGCGTTGTTCTCTTCAGACTCTTTCAGGCTGAGAAGAGGCATCGTGGACAGCTGAGAGAGAAAGCCTACACTTGCTGCGGTATTAACTGGTATCGGTGTGAGGCCTGGAGGAAGAATAACTGGCTGACAGTTTTATTGCTGAGAGTCTGGACTCGATTCTGTATGAAGCACATGAAAATCCTGAGAAGACAGGAGCCAAAGAGAAGTATTAATAGGAGGCTTACTAGTGGGCCTACAAAAGGTAATAATCAGGGTAATTTTGGCAGAGCCTCCTGTATAGCTGGCCAGATAGAGTCCTTTAGCCCTTCTGGGCTGAAAGCTTTGAGCCAGGCTACACTTTCTAAGATCCTTTGGGTTCTTTCTTCTGTTTGTCCTGTGGAGTTGACATAAAACAGCATGAGGTGTTAGCGATCATACAGACTTCCCCTTCTTTGGCCAAGAGAAAAATCTAAGGCTATTCGATTGTCCATCACTATGCAGGTGAAAGAGTCAAGGGAGCAGGTAAGAAGCCGGAAGTTCTCTCCTGTATCCTGTCCTATGGCAGCCATAGTGGCCATTGTGTTTTTTCTTTGTTTCTATTTTGTTTTTGCAGTTAGAGCATTGTAGGTGATTCGCCCTGCCAAGCCAGAGGCAGTCCAGTGGCCCCTTGTCTGTCACGGGGGTCAGGTTCCAGAACCCCAACGACAGGCGAAAATCTGCGAAGTAGCGACCTTATATTTATTTTATTATTTATATATATTTTAAGGCTTTATAAACCCTCCCCACACTCTTATAAACCTTTCCCACACTATTAACCTTTCCCACACTCTTATAAACACTTCCTATGCTCTTAAACACCTTTTTAAATAATTAAGATAATAAATGTATAAAAATACCTACATACTGCAAAATCCCAAGATATAGCAAAAAATCCCGCAATACAAAATTAGATATATACAATTTAGAAACCCGTGATACAGGCCCTGGCCGGTTGGCTCAGCGGTAGAGCGTCGGCCTGGCGTGCGGGGGACCCGGGTTTGATTCCCAGCCAGGGCACATAGGAGAAGCGTCTATTTGCTTCTCCACCCCCCACCCCCTCCTTCCTCTCTGTCTGTCTCTTCCCCTCCCGCAGCCAAGGCTCCATTGGAGCAAAGATGGCCCCGGCGCTGGGGATGGCTCCTCGGCCTCTGCCCCAGGCGCTAGAGTGGCTCTGGTCACAGCAGAGCGACGCCCCGGAGGGGCAGAGCATCGCCCCCTGGTGGGCAGAGCGTCGCCCCTGGTGGGCATGCCGGGTGGATCCCGGTCGGGCGCATGCGGGAGTCTGTCTGACTGTTTCTCCCGGTTTCCAGCTTCAGAAAGAAAAAAAAAAAAAAAAAAAAGAAACCCGTGATACAGTGAGACCGCGAAAAGTGAACCGCGATGTGGCGAGGGACGACTGCAGTGGCCACAGTGATTCCTGCAGTTATTACTCCAACAGCAGGTTTTGACCTAGGCTGGGTTAAAGCTGGGGGTTTATGTAAGAACACGTAGATGGGGGTGTTTGTGGGAGTGACATACCCAATGCCCCACAGACTACCGATGGTGGGGTGGAGGCACTGTAAGGCAGTGCTGTGCAGATGTGCATCAAGATTCTGAAAAGACAGGGGCCAAAATTAGTATGAAAAGTAAGATTATTAATGGCCCCATTAAGGGTAGTAGCCAGGTTAGCATGGGCAAGACATCCTGTACGGCTGACCAAATGGAGTCTTCAAGTCCTCTTTTCACCTTTGTTTACTTTCTCGGTTTCCTTCCTTCCCTTCCTTCCTTCCTTCCTTCCTTCCTTCCTTCCTTCCTTCCTTCCTTCCTTCCCTCCTTCCTTCCTTCCTTCCTTCCTTCCATCTTTTCTTTCATTCTGTATTTTTCTGAAGCTCGGTTTCTTTCCTTCTTTTCTTCCTTCCTTCCTTCCTTCCTTCCTTCCTTCCTTCCTTCCTTCCTTCCTTCTTTCTTTTTCTTTCTTTCTTTCTTTCTTTCTTTCTATCTTTTCTTTCATTCTGTATTTTTCTGAAGCTCGGTTTCTTTCCTTTCTTCTTTCCTTCCTTCCTTCCTTCCTTCCTTCCTTCCTTCCTTCCTTCCTTCCTTCCTTCCTTCCTTCCTTCCTTCTTTCTTTCTTTCTTTCTTTCTTTCTTTCTTTCTTTCTTTCTTTCTATCTTTTCTTTCATTCTGTATTTTTCTGAAGCCGGAAACAGGGAGAGACAGTCAGACAGACTCCCGCATGCGCCCGACCGGGATCCACCCGGCACGCTCACCAGGGGGCGACGCTCTGCCCACCAGGGGGCGATGCTCTGCCCCTCTGGGGCGTCGCTCTGCCGAGACCAGAGACACTCTAGCGCCTGGGGCAGAGGCCAAGGAGCCACCCCCAGCGCTCCGGCCATCTTTGCTCCAATGGAGCCTTGGCTGCGGGAGGGGAAGAGAGAGACAGAGAGGAAGGAGAGGGGGCACTTCTCCTATGTGAGAAGGTAGAGAAGGTAGAGAAGCAAATGGGCACTTCTCCTATGTGTCCTGGCCGGGAATCGAACCTGGGTCACCCGCACGCCAGGCCGACGCTCTACCACTGAGCCAACCGGCCAGGGCCACCACTGCTGCACTTAAAGCAAGCATCTGGTGGGGTGTTAATAGGATGATTTTTGCTTTTTGGACCCTTCGTGCTCCAGGATTGGGGCTGCGGGCCCTTGATGGCAGAGGCCTAAAGCATTTGAAAGTGAGCTAATTTTTGTTTGAGGGCTTCTTCGTCCCTATTGTTAAAAATCTTGAAGGCCAGGTTTAAAAGGCCTCATTGGGGAGTTGGAAGGCTGTTTGCCAGCTTTGCAGCTTGCGCCTGATGTCGGGTGCTGATTGAGAGATGGAATTTATGTTAAGTACTAGGAAAATTTGGGAAGGAGAACAGGAGTCACACAGAGAGGTCATGATCTAAGTGCAAAAATGGCCGGGACATAGGAGACTTTAGATCACATTTCAGTTTCGCCGACAGAAATTGTAAAGTGCCGTTTTCAGGCCATTGGGGAATAATTGTCCAGTTCATATTGAGGCCAAGCTGTGTTACAGTCAAAACTAAGGTGCTCTGGCCTGAGGTCTTGTGCAAGACCGAGCGTTTGGAGGTTTTTTAGGAGGCAACCCACAGGGGTCATCTTGGGGATGGTAGACTGAGAGTTCCCCATGATGTGGTGGGTGAGTGTCTAGCAGTCCACAAGGAGGGAACGGACCGTCCGAGATGGTGGGATGAGCTTTAGGACAAGGCAGGCATCCCTGATGTCTTAAGCGCACCAGACTGGGATTGGAGGCTGGCTGTTTTCCGGGCGTCCCTGTAGAGCAGTCCAACCAGAGGCAAATGCCTAGCAAATGCTGGAGCACCCTCCAGACCAACGTTGAATTTCTGAAAACCTGCCCTGGACAGATTTCAGGAGGGGTCGGGGAAGTTCCAATTATAGAGCCGCTAGATTCACTCACCTGAAAATGATTGTTGCCTGGTGTAGGTGTGGCGAGGCGAAATGAGAGGGCGGTAATCGCTCCCAGTGTCTGGTTTTCGGTTTGTCTCCGGGCAGGGAAAGGGAGTTTCCCTTCTCGGTGGATTTAGAAGGCATGGCCAGAGGGTCGGGGAGCCAGTCCCACAACTCCACAGGCAAGGGAGGCAGGATCCAAGGGTAAGCCTGAGACAGCTGCCGCTGCTCACCGCTCCCTAGGTGGCAAGCCTCACCCCTCCGGGGTCGGGGTTAGAGCCTCAACTTGTCTCCAGCACATATCGTATTTCCCCATGTATAAGATGCACCCTTTTAAAAAAAAATTGGGGTCTAAAAACTGGGCGTCTTATACAGTGGTTGTAGATTATTTTAGTTGCATTTCCTGCTTTTTTGCGCTTGTTGTCTTTGCACTCATTGTTTTGTACTTGTTACAGGTATATTAGAGTAGGTTACATTTTTGCCACATTCTGCTCAGAAGAGATTTTCGCACAGTGCTGAATTCAAGTTAAAAGTGATCCAGTTTGCAAAAGTGAATGGAAATCATGTAGCTGAACGTAAGTTTGGTCCTCCTCCAACTGAGAAATCAATCTGAAACTGGCTACGGGAAGAAGAAACCCTACTGAAAACGCCAGGGTAGAAAGAAGGTCATGAGAAGCAAGTCAGCAAAATGGCCTGATTTAGAGAGGGAATTGAAGATATGGATTAAAGAGCAAAGGGCAATTGGAACTCCTGTGTCCACAAAGATGGTTCAGCCTGAGGCAAGAAGAATTGCTGATGAAAAAGAGGTTACTGATTTCAAAGGAGGACACAATTGGTGCTTCAGGTTCATGAAACGAAATGGACTAAGCATGTGTACATGCACCAGATTTGCCCAAAAGATGCCTGAAATCTATGAGCAGAAGGTCCTTGAATTGCTTTATTTTGTCATTCAATGTCCAAAGACACTTCAGTTTGAGTTGGGACAGATTGCAAATATGGACAAAGTCCCCCTTCAATTTGATGTCCCAAGTAACAGAACTGTTGATAAGAAGGGGGTGAAAACTGTAACTGTGAAGAGAAGTGGACGTGAAAAGAGCCATTATACAGTTGTTCTAGTTTGTTGTGCTGACGGAACCCAGCTGCCTCCTATGCTGATTTTCAAATGCAAAACAATGCCAAGAAAAGACATTCCTTGAGGAATGATTGCCCACGTTCATGACAAGAATTGGATAGATCAAGATGGGATGAAGATTTGGTTTGAGAAATTTTGGCAAAGGAGACCATGTGGGCTCTTACACAAACCTGCCCTACTGGTGCTTGATCAGTCAGGGCACACACAACAAAAAACACAAAGAAGATTGCTGCAGAGCAAAAAACAAAACTTGCCGTCAAACCTGGAGGCTTGACATCCCAGCTCCAACCACTTGATGTCAGCATTAACAAACTCTTCAAAGCTGCCATGAGAGATGAATGGAATCAATGGATGAAGTCTTCTGGGGACAATTTGACACCAGCAGGAAAAGTAAAGAAACCAAACACAGGAGACTTTTGTACCTGAGTGGAAAGATCTTGGGATAACATCAAGATTGAGATCATTGTCAAGTCATTTAAGAAATGTGGCATTTCAAATGTCATAGATGGAACTGAGGACAAGGCAACATATGAAGACAGTGATTCATCATCAGACACAGATGAGGAGAAGCTAACGGATGAGAGTTTTGACAGTGATGAGGAGTTGTATGAATTTTATGATGAATAAAACTTGAGTTCAATAACTTTATGTAATACATTTTATTTTCAAATTTCAGACCCCAATATTAAGGTGCGTCTTATACATGGGGAAAATACGGGACCTCCCAGGTTTCAGCACTAGAATGAAAAGCAGAAACCACATGCCGAACCAAAAACACGAGGCTAGTGTGTTTCAAAATGAAAAATTTATTTTAAAAGCTCCTGGGTGCAGGCAGGCAAAGACTAGCAAAGGGTGTCAGCTCTGAAGGAGGCATAAAGCAGGGTTAATATGGATTAGTCAAAGGGCCTTGACAAAGGCAGCTGAAGTTGCTGCAGCTGACTCAACTGTCCCTTATGAGCATCCAGCTACAAAGGAGGTCTGAGCTGGATTACTGAGTAGCCATTTTATCTATCAGTTAAGATGGGAGTAGGGGTATGTGGCAGAAAGAATATAAGGTTTGAAATTAGACTGTTACTTTTACAAATTGTGTCCCTGGATAAAGTATTTAAATGTTAAGTTTCATCATGTTATGTTAAAAGATAATTTTTTTAAATGTTAAGTAACCACTTTAATTCAAATATCATATAAAGATGAACAAGTGTGAGAAAGACTATTTAACTCACTGATTAATGAGGATACCAGTAAGGTGTTGGCTTGAGCAAAGGGGTTACTTGGTCTGCTGAAGGCCCACCGTCAAGGTACATGAGAAAGCAATCAATGAACAACTAAGGTGTTGCAACAAAAAACTGAAGATTGATGCTTCTCATCTTTCTCCGTTACTATCTGTCTGTCCCTATCTATTCCTCTCTCTGACTCTCGCTCTGACTCTGTAAAAAAACAACAACACAAAAAAACCCAAACAAACAAAAAAAGGATCATTGCATTATTACTTTCCCACAACTTAAAGAGTTGTAAAATAGCTCAAAGACAATAAAATGTACAGATCACTAAGAGGTGCTCTATTTAAGACCTCAGTCGTCTTTCTTTGCTTCTTTCAAAGGCTTACATAATTTCTCCTAACACTGTAAAACAGGGATGATCCAAAGACTATAAGAGGGATTAAGTCAGAAGAATGGAACCTGTTTCCTGCCTGGTACGAAACAGATGCCTGGTGTTCGAAAAGAAACAGTGGGCTCAAAGTGGAATCACTGTGCTAAATCCCACATCACCAAACCAAGACTTAAATCCTAATTTACAGTTTCAGCCTTCCCCAGGAATAGAATCTCAAACCAGTTAATTTGGAATTACCTGGTAGGCACCTACCTGTGAGGCAATCTTCCTGATAGACTCCTGCCATTCCCTAAAGCAGCAGTTCTCAACCTGTGGGTCGCGACCCCGGCGGGGGTCGAACGACCAAAACACAGGGGTTGCCTAAAGCCATCGGAACCCTGTGTTTTGGTCATTCGACCCCCGCCGGGGTCCTGACTCACAGGTTGAGAACCACTGCCCTAAAGAAAGGTGACCTTGGCCCTGGCCAAATAGCTCAGTTGGTTAGAGCTTCCTCCTGATATGCCAAGGTTGCAAGTTCAATCCCCAGTCAGAGCATAGACAAGAATCAACTAATGAATGCATAAATAAGCAGAACAATGAATTGATGTGTCTCTCTCTTTCTCCACCCCCTCCTCTCTTTAATCAAAAAATAAAAATTTTAAAAAGTGACCTTGCTACCATCAGCTCTTTGCCAGTGTGACTTCCTTGTGCCGCTCCCTTCTGCCTATAAAACTCTTGCACTTTGTACAGCTCCTCAGTGTTCCTTTCTATCTGCTAGATGAGATGGTGCCTGCCTCATGAGTCATTAAACTAAACCAGTAAGTTCTTTAAATTTTACTCAGTTAAACTTTGTCATTTAACAGAGTTGGTGGCAACAACAGGATCCAAAGGAAGCTTCTGACTGCTTTGCGGACAACGAAAATCACAGGCACTGGTACCTGTGAACCTCTGAGCTCTCTGTGTTTCTTACCATTTCCAAGGACTGTGGGTAAGTTCCTCTCGATTCTGGGTTTTGCGGTCTCTGCATTGGGGTCCAGATCTAATCGGCTTTCCAGCCCAGGCCAGCCTAAACCAGCAATTTTCAACCAGTGTGATACAAGAATTTTTAAAACATGCAATACTTGACAAGTTAGTCAGGGGCACTGACCTCTTTTCCCTTAGATTGTCAGATTTAAAAATGACAACAGCCAACACAATAGCTGTCCAGTGTGAATGAATCAAAATTATACCTATTTTTTTTGTCAGATTGGAAAAAAAAACACATATTTTTTGGTGTGATACAGATTTTGAGTAATTAGTTTATATGTACCATGAGATTAAAAAGTAAAAATAAAAAAAGATTAAAAATTGCTAGTTCAGACTGCCAGGAGGCTCTAACAGTGTCAGTCCTTGGCTAGCTGAACAAGTAAAACAAGTAACCTTAATTTATTCCATATGCCAGAAATACAATTTGGATCTAACTTCTTTTATAACTAGTGAGTTCTGTATTATTGTACCTGATTCAAGGCTAAAGCTTTAGAACAGAAACTATAAGGTTTGCATCTGCCTATCTGTATGTTTATGTGTCTATACGTATATGTTGTAGATATATATTTTTCTACCTCCGGGTGGTATTGCTAAATTAATTTGTAAAAGAGCCCTATGTATTGGTTTAAAGAAAATTAAGCACTTACATAAATTAAGTATTTCTAAAACTCTCAGAAGTATAATAGAAACATAACCCAAATGTTTTTCAAGTTCACATGATCTGGATTAATCTTTAGTAAATAAAGCTAGTTTAAGTTTGTTGGTTTAATTAAAATAGGCATGTCTTTAGAGTGATGAGTACCAAATAGAACACTATCTACCTAAGTTTACTAAAGGTCGGGTGAGTTCATGTGATAAAGCTTACAGAATTTGTCAGCAAGAAAAATAGCCTGAGATGATGGCTGACTTGTCTGATGTTTCATGAAGTTTTCATGGGCAATCTAAACATAATTGTTAAGAACGAGCAGATCAAATAAATGTAAGTGGGATAAGAGTCCGTGGGTGAACTTTTCAGCAATAATTATGTTTTAGATATGTCTACTTTAATAAGTTACCCAAATCTTTTTTGGAAACTTCCACCATAGACTAAGAATCTGATCAGAAGGGGAGAATTGTTTGAAAAAAGACAGGTCCCAAAAGGAGTCACTTGTGCTAAGCCCCATGTCACCAAACTGAGACTTATTATCTAACTTAATCACAGCTTCAGCCTTCCCTAAGAGTGGAATCTGAACAGCCAACCTGGAATTACCTGGTAAGTGCTCGAGAGGTAATTCACCTGATAGACCCCAGCTGTCCCCTAATGAAAGGTACCTTGACACAAACAATCAGGTCTTTGCTAGTATAACTCCCTTCTGCCTATAAGAGTCTTTCATTTTGTAGAGTTCTTCAGAACTCCTTTCTTTTTACTCTATGGGACTCTGCCCAATGTATGAATGGTTAAATAAAGTCAAGAAGATCTGCCCTGGCCGGTTGGCTCAGCGGTAGAGCGTCGGCCTGGCGTGCGGGGGACCCGGGTTTGATTCCGGCCAGGGCACATAGGAGAAGCGCCCATTTGCTTCTCCATCCCCATCCCCTCCTTCCTCTCTGTCTCTCTCATCCCCTCCCACAGCCAAGGCTCCATTGGAGCAAAGATGGCCCGGGTGCTGGGGATGGCTCCTTGGCCTCTGCCCCAGGCGCTAGAGTGGCTCTGGTCACCGCAGAGCGACACTCCGGAGGGGCAGAGCATCGCCCCTGGTGGGCGTGCCGGGTGGATCCCGGTCGGGCGCATGCGGGAGTCTGTCTGACTGTCTCTCCCTGTTTCCAGCTTCAGAAAAATACAAAAAAAAAAAAAAAAAAAAAAAAAAAAGACCTTTGAATTGTTGAATTTTGCAGTCAGTTGAATTTTGTTTTTAACATCCGCAAAGCTCCCTTCCCGTCCTTCCCTGCCCCAGTCAGGGATCTTCCCCTCTAGGATGGCTTTCTGAGTTCCCAAACCCAGGGACTTCCTCACTGCCCTGAGTCTGGCACAGAGGAAAGAACTGGGCCTTGATGTTACCCAGACCCGGGGTCTGGTCCTGACTGCCACACCCCTGAGCAAGTTATCTCTCTGCTCCTTGGGCCTCAATTTACCACCAGTGAAAAAACGTAGCTACACCGGACGACCTCAGGATTATCTTCAGCTTGATAAACCAGAACTGTGGATTTTCAGAGATCTATTCACAGCATAGTAAACAGATGTGGACTTTGGAGCCAGACAAAGGATAACTGAATTCCAGCTCAGTGTCTTAGTAGCTGTGTGACCTTGGGCAAGTGGCTGAACATCTCTGAAACTATATGGCTTATCTGTCAGATAAGGTTACAACAGAGCCCTCAATAAGTTACTGTGAGGGTGAAATTGAATATGTTAACTATATCCCATAGTTAATGCGCAGTAAGCGTCAGTTTCCATTCCCCACTTTCCCACCCCCACCAGGCCCCTCTTTGGGTCACTGGATCGGAGATCTCCTGCCTCTGCCCACGGTCAGTGTCAGTCAGTGGACGAACCTTCACTGAGCTCTCTATGGGCCGTGCAGCGGCAGCGCGATTGCACTCGGCTCCTGTGCCCAGGCAATTTCAGCCTTGCCATGAATGTAAACCCAGGGTGGGGGGGGGTGGGGGCGAGAACTCAGTCCCGAGAGAGGGACAGGCAGTGGGGCTAAGAGAGGTCACAGGAGACAGAGCTCACTTTAGCAGCAATGCTCGGATGGGCTTCCAGGAAGAGGTGACTCTTGAGTGGGCACTGCAAGCTTTAGGCTCAGGAAAGTGCTCTATGGGCACAGGGGCCGCTCAAAGATTCAGAGTCTGGAAGACAAGACGTGTGCCAAAAATCTGCTTGTCATTCAGCCTGGCACGGGCCCAGGGTACCCAGACAAGAGTCCTGGAGAAAAGGTCAAAACAGGGACATGAGGTTCTCATTGCCAAGGGCTTTGAGTGATGGGCAAAGGAGTTTGAACTTCACCCTTCAGATGCTGGAGACTCTGGGACTCTTGTCCCCTGGCCAGTAGGTGATACCAGAGGGTCCAACGGCTCCTCTTGTGTCCTCCCCAATGCCGACTGCACGGGGGGGGTCACATACACGGCCTCCCTAAATAAATATGGGTTTCTCGTTTTCTAGAACAGTGTTTCCCAAACTTTATAGCCCACGAGTTCTGGGGGATCTCATTAACATGCAGATTCTGACTCAGTAGGTCCCATTGGGCCTGAGACTCTGCATCTGTAACCAGCTCCCAGGTGATGTCGAGCTTCTGGTCCATGGGCCACACTTTGAGTAACGACAGCGGGATCAGGCGCAGCCTCAAAGCCTGTGGATACTCCCAGGACCAGCAAGAGACAACAATGTCAGGAAGATGAGGTTTAAATGAGACAGCTTTCTCTCCTCGTTCCTCCTCCTCTCCAAGCCCCAGGTCCCCAGAGCCAGACTTCCAGGACCCAGCTGCTTTGGACTCGGCCCCCAACGCACTGCCCCACCAAGATGCCCCGAATAAGCAGTACAGACGCTGCAGGCCTTGCTTCCCTCCATTCTCACCATAGCTTATCCCTCTCATTCCCTCTAGGCCAGGGGTCCCCAAACTTTTTACACAGGGGGCCAGTTCACTGTCCCTCAGACCATTGGAGGGCCGGACTATAAAAAAAACTATGAACAAATCCCTATGCACACTGCACATATCTTAAAGTAAAAAAAAAAAAAAAAACGGGAACAAATATAATATTTAAAATAAAGAACAAGTAAATTTAAATCAACAAACTGACCAGTATTTCAATGGGAACCATGCTCCTCTCACTGACCACCAAAGAAAGAGGTGCCCCTTCCAGAAGTGCGGCGGGGGGCCAGATAAATGGCCTCAGGGGGCCGTAGTTTGGGGACCCCTGCTCTAGGCTATAGGAGGCAAGAAGGGGAGACCACTTTTTACTAAATGCCCCAGGGAAGCTCATGGAGCAGGTGGCCGTTCAGCTAAGTCAGGAAGGATGCCAGAGAATGGCAGGGCTAGGCCTGCTGAGCTAGCTCAGGCCAAAGCAAAGGAGTCCACGTAACGCTGGACACGATGAAAGCTTTAGGACAAAACCTGCACAGCCTTCACTCCACATCGCGTCTCACCAGGACTCAGCTCGAATCGCCCTCCTCCAGGCCCTTCCTCTCAGGCGAGGAGCGCCTCTGCCCAGTGTCCAGAGCCCCTCCTGCTCCTCCGCCATCACCCCAGGGATCCACCTCCCGCCCTCCACCGTGCGCTTGTTGAGGGGAAGCACCAGAAAGAATATGACTTCGCATCCCCGCGCCTGGCACACGAAGGTGCTTCACTGTGTTGGAAAAATGAACAGGGAACCGTTCCCAGAACTCATTTGTGTACACATCAGTGGTTCTCAACGGGGGGTTTTGCCCCCAGAGACATTGGGCAGTGTCTGGAGACATTTTTGGTGTTACATCTAGGAGAGCAGGAAGAGGAGGGGATGGCTGGCATCTGGAGACCAAAGATGCTGCTCACAGTCCTTTAGTTTACAGGATGGGCCCACACAAAAGGTTATCCAGCCCCAAATGCCAACAGTGTCAAGATTGACGAGTCTTAGTGTGGGGAACAGTGAATACAGAAGGACACAGTATTTTCAGGGGATGTTTGTGGGTGAAATGACTTTCTCTGGGCCACACACTGAGTTAGCAATAGCCTGAAAAAAGAAGCTGGTCTTTGGACTCATCCACTAGGGCTCTTTCTACCAGCGTGCCCCTCACAGCCTCTTCACCCACAGGGTCACATCTCAGAGTCACCCTTGCCTCACCTCCTTGACACAGTTTAACAGGAACACTTCAGTGGCAGCGGTGAATGTGTTCTGAAAAGCACTAAATGGTTCAAACCTATGAGACTTGCCGCCCTTCACACAGAAAGACTCCGAGCCCTCTTCTCAGAATGCATTTGTGGAAGCATTCCCACTCAAGAATTAGTTTAAGAAAAATTTAAATGTTAACAAATAAGTCAAGGCAAGCACAGTGCACTGGTAATAAGGCAGCCTGGGAGGTTCATTATGCTGGATTTCTGGACAGTTAAACTGGTTAACGCATTTACGTTTGGTTTGCAGATCAATCTTGGTGACTGTTGGGGACACAGCAGCCACCTTGTTATACATGACAGCGCAAAGGCCTTGGTGACACCAGCGAAGTCCTGACCCAAGGCCCGAAGAGGGGAGGGGTCAGATGTGCCCACCACAGAGCGGCGGGGGCCCCACTCTGGCTCTCTCACGCCCTCTCACATGGGCGCAGGGCCACCGGTCCAAGCAGCTCCACCCATGCAGGTGAAAGTAATTTACCCAATTAAGTCTATCCTGTAATTAATTAATGACCATAATCAATTATTTTCTGTAATGCATCAGCATGGGGGAAATCACACGTGGGAAAGTTTGGGGCACTGTTGCCAGGCAGACTCTGAGAAGGGGGTGATTCCACTCTTGTGGCCAGTGCTGACGCTGAGAGCTCAGTGAACACCCTGAAAACGCAGCCTGAGCCACCGTGCTGTGGAATGAACTCTAGTGGCCCTTTCAGTTTCCTGTCTGTCCTGTCTGTTAAACGGGGGTGATAGCCATTCTCCCATCCATTCTTTCTTCCTTCTCTTATTAAGGTCCTGGCATGTGCTGACTCTGTGTTCAGCACTGGGAATGAAACTGCAGAAGAAGGAGAAAGAGAAGGGAGGGGGAGGGGCCAGGGAGAGGGAAGAGCCAGGGATGGGGAGGGCCCAGATAGAGGTCGCAAGCTGGGTGAGAGTCAGGTAAAAATATTATTCATTTGGGACCGGCCCCCAAATCCAGGCTCCATCTGTGAATTCATAGTTTTTCCCCTGACCCACAACATTCATTACCCCAACTCCAACCCCCAGTTCTCCTCCTCCAGGGCAGTAACCAAGGCCAGACTTTTCCCAAGGTCTCTGCCACCTGGGTTGTCATTTCCTCCTGGATCAGAGGCATCCCTGCCACCTCACTCTCCTCTTCCACTATCTGCATGGTCCCTGCCTCCTCGTGGTTATTGATGTTTCCACTGTTACTATTGGTTAAAATTAAACATTGATCTACGTTTGATTCAGCAATTCTGCCTGTGAATATATACACAAAAGAAATGAAAACAGAGACTCACATAGATATCGGTACTCCATGTTCAATGCGGCATTATTCACAATAGCCCAAATGTATAAAAACCCAAATGTCCATTGACAGATGACTAGATAAGCAAAATGTGGTATACACATACAATGGAATACGATTCAGCCTTGAAAAGGAATGAATTCTAACACATGCTACAATATGGATGAATCTAGAAGACATTCTGCTAAATGAAATAACCCAGTCACAAAAGGGATAAGCACTATATGATTCCACTTATATGAGGTACACAGAATAGTCAAATACATAGGAATAGAAAGTATGATGGTGCTTGACACAGCCTGGGAGGAGGGGGCAGTGGGAAGTTAATGTTTAATGGGTACAGCGTTTCAGTTTGGGAAGATGAAAAAGTCCTGGAGATGGATGATGGTGATAGTTACACAACAGTGTGGCTATATTTTATGCAACTAAACCGTACACTTTAAAATTTTAATATTTAAATATTTTTGGGTATGTCTCCTTAGGCAAAAAACAAAAAAAGATAATAAACAAATGAGACCATATCAAACTAAAAAAGTTTTTTGCACATCAAAGGAGACATCAACACGAAAAGACAACCTGTTGAATGGGACAAGACAGTTGCAAATGATGTCACCAATAAGGGGTTAGTATCCAAAATATTTAAAGAATTCATATACCTCAACAACCAATTAAGAAATGGGCAGAAAACCTGAACAGATATTTCTTCGAAGAGGATGTACAAATGCCAACAGAGATATGAAAAGATGCTCAATATCACTCATCATCAGGGAAATGCACACCAAAACCACAGTGAGATATCACCTCACATCTGTCAGAATGGCTATTGTCAAAAAGCCAACAAATAACACAAGTTGGTGAGGATGTGGAGAAAAGGGAACTCTTGTGCGCTAATGGTGGGATTGAGAATTAGTGCAGCCACTGTGGAAAACAGTATGGAGAGTCCTCAAAAAAAATAAAACTAGAACTACTATATGACCCAGCAATTTCACTACTGGGTATTTATCTAAAGAAATGAAAACAAGTCTGACCAGGCTGTGGCGCAGTGGATAGAGCGTCGGACTGGGATGCGGAGAACCCAGGTTCGAGACCCCGAGGTCGCCAGCTTGAGTGCAGGCTCATCTGGTTTGAGCAAAGCTCACCAGCTTGGACCCAAAGTCGCTGGCTTTGAGCAAGGGGTTACTCGGTCTGCTGTAGCCCCACGGTCAAGGCACATATGAGAAAGCAATCAATGAACAACTAAGGTGTCACAACAAAAAATTAATGATTTATGCTTCTTATCTCTCTCTATTCCTGTCTGTCTGTCCCTATCTATCCCTCTCTCTCTCTGTGTCTCTGTAAAAAAAAAAAAAAAAGAAAAGAAATGAAAACCAGAATTCAAAAACATCCACCCCTATGTTCATTGCAGCATTATTTATAATAGCAAAGATGTGGAGGCAACTTATATATCTATTGATAGAAACATTGATAAAGAAGAGGTAGTACATATATATAATAGAGTATTACTCAGAAATAAAAAAAAGAACGAAATCTTGCCATTTGCAACAATATAGATAAACTGAGAGGGTATTATGCTAAGTGAATAAGTTGAACAGAGAAAGACAAATACTATATGATTTCAATTATATGTGGAACCTAAAAAACAAAATAAATGAACAAACAAATTCATAGATACAAAGAACAAATTGATGGTTGCCAGATTGGGGGGGGCTGGGTGGAAAAGGTAAAAGGGATTAAGAAGTAAGAATTGCCAGTTATAAAAATAGTCACAGCATGGGGAATATAGTCAATAATACCATGCTAACTATGTACAATGTCAGATGGGCACCAGACCCATTGGGATGAGGTGATCACTTCATAAAGTATATGTGTCTAATCACTATATTGCACACCTGAAACGAATATATTGCATGCCAACTATAATGAAAAATAAATATTTTAAAAAATAAAAAATATGGTTAACATGGTATATTTTACCACAAAAAGAAGTAAAGGAAGAAAATAAACCTAAGCTGTGAGCTCCCTGTAGTCAAGACCTATATTTTTTACTTCTTTGGCTTCTGTTCAGTGATATCAACAAAGGCAATGCCTGAGAAGGGGAAGGAGAAAGGGCGGGGCATCTCTGGGTCAGCAGCCCACGAAGCTCAGGGATGGGCGCTGTGGAGTCCTTGCAGTTCTCTGCCCCTGTGACACACACCTCCCACAGGCTTTCCTTCCAGACCCGAGAGCCTGCCTGAAGCAGGCACTATAGCCACACACCCCAGGCCTCGGTGCACCGTACCTGGCCATCTTTGCTCCATCCCTGCCGATCTGAAAGGCCACATCACTTACCACTCCACTGTGTCCCGTTGTGCTCAAATCACACCCACAAATTTGTTCTCAGTTGTGCCATATTCTCACCACGTGTCTGCGCCTTTGCATAGGCCATATTCTTTGTCTGGAAAGTCCTGCCTTACTTGCTACCTGTTTAAGTCCACCTCGTTCTTCAAGTCTCAGTTCACACCCCACTTGCTCTCCAAGGCCCTCCCTGATCTCCTCCAGAGCCCGTGCTGCCTCCTCTGTGCCCCTCAGCGTCCTGCTGTGCCTCCCCCCTCAGCGTCTCACACCCTAACCTCCTGCTAGCTGCAGGGGTGGTGGAGTGGGCACCACTGACTAGACACATCCCCCTTTTCTCTTCCTTGCTTAGGGCCCGACATTTACTCAGTAAGTCCGCTTCTGCCTGGCCACGGATGTGACTTCAGCCCTAGCCCCAGGTGGACGGATCCTCATAAGTCTACACGAATCACAGTATCCCATCCTTCTCATCAGCTACTGGCTGCAGCGGGGGGCATGTGATCTCATTCTGGCCAATGAAACGTGAGGGGATATTCGCTGGAGGAACTTGCAGGAATGTTTCTTTGTGCTGAAAAAGACCTGGGACAGGGAAAAGAAAAGGACAGAGGCCCTTTTCTGACCCAGGGCCAGTCATCAGCATTTGTCAGCAGGACTGCTGCTGCCACCCTGTGATGCAGAGAGACATCGCCAGCTCACTGAGGATGGCGGGGCAGAAGATGTGTTACCAAGCAGCGTCCAGGCCGGAGCCAAGAGCCATCCCAGTTATGTTAATAGGAGAACTTACTATGAATAATTGTTAACTAGGAATAAAGTTAACAAGGTATCCGAAAGAGTAAAAAAGCAGAAGTAGTGACTGAAGGAAGCAGATACCACTTTTAGGGCTGGGGAACAAAGGAAAGAGTTTGAAATTATTAACACTTAGAGGCGGGGTCCCATGGAGCTGAGGTGTGGACCTCAGAGAAGGCGGGGGACAGCCTGGCTGATGCTGGCATCTCTGAGCTGGGAACGTGAGCTCCCTGAGGCCTGGACGCAGGCTCTGAGGAGCGGTGCCACAAGGCTGTATCTGTTGGAAAAACAGCAAATTTACTCAGCCTTGCTACTAAGAGTAATAGACTCCCCCAAGGTGAAGAGGGATGCGGACAGGAGCAGGAAGTCCTGCCTCCAGCCCCACACCTCCCTCCAGCGCCCCCTGTTGGCTGACTTTTACAGGGAGCAGCTGGCAAAGCATAAACGTGGATGGAGTTCCAGCCTCTGTATCGCAAAGCCGGGGGTGATGGGGGGGGGGGGGGCTTGGAGCCCAGCCGGTAGCCTCAAGAACTGAGACAGATGGAGAGAGCCTGAGTCCTGGAAGACATCGCTAAGCCACCAAGGGAAAAATCATGAGCTGTCCCTCCTCCAATTTCCTGCCATGAGAGAAAATCAATGTCTCTATGCATAAGTCGCTCCTGGTCGGCTTTCCTGTTGCTGCCCTGCCACAGCTTCTTCTCAGTTAGCTCTCTCCGCCCACAGGGCCTAGCCCACGGCTGCCACGTGGGAAACGTGAACCAGGTTGACCTGAAGCACCACCATCTGCAGCTAGTGCGGTGGTGAGGGCTGGGTCTTCCACTCCAGCTTCTGGGTTGCATATCTGCTCCTCACTCCTTATGCCATGTCAGGCCCGTTTTATTCACCTTTCCTAGCCTCCATCTCTCCGTCTACAAAATGGGGGTATTAGGAACAGATCATGGTGAAGACTAAGTGAGCGGGTCTGTGTAGAATGCTGATGCCCAGTGAGCACTTGGTTAGCTGCTGTTCCTGGTGTCAGCTTGCACGCTGCTGTTTTGACAAACAGGCTTCAGATTGGCTCCCAAGGAACCCAGTCCCACCCTGTGCCTTACAGATAGATAGAGCCAGACTCTGCCTTACCTTACTGGGCTCAGATCACTGGCTCAGCAACCTGCCCACCCCCCACACCCCCAGAGCCTCTGCCTGATTTCTTTGTCAGACCATCTTGACGTCTTGTTGCTATGGCTCTGTGGCATGTGTTACATGCTGCAGACGCCATGTCTGCCATCAGCCCGGACTCACTCTTCTTGCAGCGTGTCCAGTTCTGCTTCTGCCTTCTGCTCCCTTCCCAGCAGGCTCGTACCTGCCTTTCCCTAGGCCCTTTGGTGGCCTTCACAAGATGGGAGCAGGACGCTCATTTCAGCGTGTTGCTCTTCAGCATTGTTGGTTTCCTTGGGCTGGTGTAGCAAATAACCACACACTTGGTGGCTTACAACAACAGACATTTAGTCTCTCCCAGTTTTGGAGACCAGAAGTCTGAAATCAATGTCAGCAGGGCCCGGCGCCCTTGAAGGCTCTTCCAGCTCCTGGTGGCCCCAGCGTTCCTTGGCTTGTTGCAGCCTCAGCCCGATCTCTGCCTCTGTCTTCTCTCAGCCTTCTCCTCGCTGTGTCTGTGTTTTTTTCTCTCTCTTCCGAGGATGTCCTCATTGGGTGCAGGGCCCACTCTAACGCCGTATGATCTCATCTCAAGATCTTTACCTTAATCACATCTACAAAGGCCCTGCTTCCAAATACAGTCACATTCTGAGGTCCCAGGTGAATTATGAAAACTGAGGGGGGCACTCTTCAACCCACTACAAGTAGAAAGATGCAGATGCAGTGAGGAAAGTTGAAGACAGAGCAGTCACTTTCCCACCCGGCCACAGGGGTTCCTTCTTCTGGAGCCATCTGTCACACTGAGGCAACCACAACACCTCACCCCCGTAACTACCCATCTCCTGGCCGTCGGTGGTCACTGCTGGGCTGTCTCAGTCAGTTATGTGACGCCACCCCTCGCATCTCATTTACAGGTTCTTGGCAAGGTCTGTCTGTCAAAGCGCGCACTGTGAGTAAAACGCGCTTGGGAACTGAAGGTAGAGTGAGGGGGAAAAAAGGAAAATGATTAAACAAATAATGGCAAAATCTTCATCATCCACAAAACAGTATGTACATGAAAACAAGGCATTCCTCTTGACCATCGATAAATAATCCAGACCACAAAAATAATACATTAGACAGCTTGTGTAACAGTAGCATGTGAAAGACTGTGGAACTTTCTAAAATTAATTTTCTTCATTTTGGTTTATTAAAATTGCACTCATCTATCTCCCCTGTTAAATATTTTATTTTTTTCATATTAATGGCTGCAATTTCAGCTTGTGCCTTGTTTATTTCATTAACACTGTACAAACTTAATATCATTAGTAGTTTTTCCCTTAATTATGTGACTAGAGAAGAAAAACACCAAAGTTTCCGTGAAATTGGAATAGTATATCTAAATTGCCTCATGTTTATTTTAACATTAACAGTAAATGAAGCTAATGGGCTTTTATATTATTAAAAGCACTCATTTGTGTCCTGCCTGTTTTAATATATAACAAAGCTTTAAAAGATGTTAAATAATTAGTTATTTAATAGGGATAGGTGGAATAGATCAAATGAAAGGGACAGTTGAAAGTCACCAATGCGTACAGTCGAGGGTCTGTCCCTGTTAGGGCTTGCAAGCAGCATTCTTTCTCCCTAGGTGCCCGCCGCACTGTCAACGCGAGAGTTCTAATTTATAACGAGCCCGGAGAGTTAAAGCGACAAAATCTATTGCTGCTGCCCTACAGAGGACACACATGGTGGGGAGTGGGGGGGTAATAATGTTTGCAATTATTTCTGGGCAACTTCTATTTATAATTCAACACCTGTGCAAGGCCCATGTTAGACTGGGACTCGGAGGCCCTCTGCGGGAGAGGGCCCCGCGGCAGCTGCTGGTCCAGCTCCTTCCTTACAGCCTCCTTGCCTTCCTGCAGTGGGGTCTCCTTGGATTTAGGGGATGCTGATGAATGAAGGCATCAGGATCCAATGAGACCTAGGAAAGGGTTCTAGCCTGTGGGTCTAGAAGAGGTCGTCAACTATTGTCACTCTCCTGCTAAAGTCCTACAAGGACTCCCTCTCCCTGCTCTGTCAAGGCCAACTTCCTCACATGGCACTTGAGGCCCTACTTGTCCCAGCCCAGCTGCGGCTCTTCCCAACATCTGCACTCTGTTCTGTCCAGCCGGTTTCCTTCCCGGGCCCAGCACATGCCAGCTTGTCCCATCTCCTCGCCTTTCCCCACACCATTGCCTCACTTGAAACCACTTTCACCCTTCCTTCGGCCTATCCAAATTCTAGTCATTCTTGACAGTGCCAATTCCAGATCCGCCATTAGGGACCTCCTCATCCCTCTGTCTTCTGGATTTCTACGGCAGTGGTTTTCAGACTTGAGCGTGCATCAGAATCACAGAAAGGGCTTGGCACAGCACAGATCACTGGGCCCACTCCTCAAGTGTTTGATTTGACAGGTCTGAATTTCTAACAAGTTCCCAGGTGATGCTGATGCTGCCGGCCTGGGGACCACAGTTGGAGAACTACTGAAGGATACGCAGTCCCTCCAGCCCACAGGGCACTGTGCGTGCACTGGCTGGAAAGCTTCTCTGATAGTGGCATGTGGTCAAGACTTGTCACCTCAAACAGATAGCAGGATCCTTGAGGACAAGGACTCTGGGCTACTTCTCCATTGCCTTCAAAACACCACTAGTCCAAGGATAGGCTCGTGATGTTTGAGCCACTGACTCTTTTTTTTTCTTAACAGATACAGAGAGAGAGTCAGAGAGAGGGATAGACAGGGACAGACAGGCAGGAACGGAGAAAGATGAGAAGCATTCATCATTAGTTTTTTGTGTTTTTTTTTCCATTTTTCTGAAGCTGGAAACAGGGAGAGACAGTCAGACTGACTCCCGCCTGCGCCCGACCGGGATCCACCCGGCACGCCCACCAGGGGCGACGCTCTGCCCACCAGGGGGCGATGCTCTGCCCCTCCGGGGCGTCGCCATGCTGCGACCAGAGCCACTCTAGCGCCTGAGGCAGAGGCCACAGAGCCATCCCCAGCGCTCGGGCCATCTTTGCTCCAATGGAGCCTCCCTGCGGGAAGGGAAGAGAGAGACAGAGAGGAAAGCGCGGCGGAGGGGTGGAGAAGCAAATGGGCGCTTCTCCTGTTTGCCCTGGCCGGGAATCGAATCCGGGTCCTCCGCACGCTAGGCCGACGCTCTACCGCTGAGCCAACCGGCCAGGGCCATCATTAGTTTTTTGTTGCAACAACCTTAGTTGTTCATTGATTGCTTTCTCATATGTGCCTTGACCGTGGGCCTTCAGCAGACTGAGTAACCCCTTGCTCAAGCCAGCGACCTTGGGTCAAAGCTGATGAGCTTTGCTCAAAGCAGATGAGCTCGTGCTCAAGCTGGCGACCTCGAGGTCTTGAACCTGGGTCCTCCACATCTCAGTCCGAGACTCTACCCACTGCGCCACTGCCTGGTCAGGCTGAGCCACTGACTCTTGACGAACCAAATGACTAGTTGCCATGGAGGTTTGTTCAATCCTTAGAAAAATCTCACTTTTATAGGTGAGGATGCTGGGGTTTAGAGAGATAAAGTACGTTGCTGGAGGTCACACAACTATTAAGTGGCAGGCAAGATTTGCTCCAGGTTCATTTCCAGAGCCAGGGTCAATGCATTTCAATCAAGTGACTTCAGACATGAGGATTTGGGAGGACAAGGCACCTGTGTGAGGAGGCGTCTGGCTGCTTTTGTCACTGCTGTGCTAAGGAGCTTGTTCTTCCAGAGAAGTTACATCTAGTAAGGAGGGAAATTGAAATGTTTTCCTCTCTATAGTTTTAGTGACCCTTTCTTTAGTCTGGGGCAGAATAAACACGGTGACTAAGCTGTCTTTCTCCAGCTCCCCTCCAATCAATTACTGTACTTTGTCAGCCGGATCTTAGGTACAGTCCCAGGATCTTTCTCAGTGTACCATGTAATTGGTATTTCTATGACAAGATAAAGTAGATTTGCCATTCAAATTCTAGGCCAACTTCTCCACTATGCAGATGAGAAAACTGAGGCCCAGAGAAGAAACGCAACCCGGACGGACACACAGCAAATTAGTGATTTGTATTAGTTATCTCTCGCTGTATAATAAATTATCCCCAAACTCAGCAGTTTAGAACAACAAAAATTTATTGATTCATCATGTCCCTATGACATGAATTTGGGAGCGGCTTAGCTGAGAGTTTACACTGCTCCAGGCTCAGGGTCTCTTGTGTGGCTGCCATCAGGATGTGGGCAAGAGAGGCAGTCATCTCAGTCCTGACTGGGGCTGGAGGGTCTGCTTCCCAGGAAGCTCACTCATAGCTGCTGGCTGCAGGCCCAAGGTCCTCATCCTTCAAACCTTTCCATGGGCTGACTGAGTGTCCTTGGGACATGGCTTCCTCCAGATAAAGATACTCAAGAAAAAACATCGAGGAAGCTACAAGGCCTTTTATGGCCTGGTCTCTGAAAGCCCACATCTTATCATTTCCACTTTATTGTATTTGTAAGAAACCAGTCACAAAGTCCAGTCCACATTCAAGGGGGTGGGGGGGAATTAGGTTCCATCACTCGAAAGGAGAAATATCAAAAAATTTATGAACATCATGGGACGGAACAGGGTCTACAACTCAAAGTGCCCAATTTTTTCTCAATTATGAACTAAATCATACAAACTATATGACTGTTAACTGTTTTTCCCCTTCTCTGGCTGCTTGACAAATCTTTTCTTTGTTCTTGGCGTTCTCCAGTTTTACTCTGATAAATCTGCATGTGAATTTTATTTATTTAACCTTTTAAGGCTTCTTAAAATTGGACCGATATCTTTCTTCAGGTCTGGGAATTCTTAGCCATTATTTCCTGAATTATTGCCTCTGCCCCATTCTCTCACTCTTCTCCTTCTGGAACTCTGATTTCTGATTTGATGTATATGAGGTCTTTTAATTTTTTATTTTTATTTTTTGTATTTTTCTGAAGCTGGAAACAGGGAGGCAGTCAGACAGACTCCTGCATGCACCCGACCGGGATCCACCCGGCATGCTCACCAGGGGGCGATGCTCTGCCCCTCTGGGGCGTCGCTCTGTCGCGACCAGAGCCATTCTAGCGCCCGGGGCAGAGGCCAAGGAGCCATCCCCAGCACCCGGGCCATCTTTTGCTCCAATGGAGCCTCGGCTGGGCTGCGGGAGGGGAAGAGAGAGACAGAGAGGAAGGAGAGGGGGAGGGGTGGAGAAGCAGAAGGGCGCCTCTCCTGTGTGCCCTGGCCGGGAATCAAACCTGGGACTCCTGCACGCCAGGTTGATGCCCTACCACTGAGCCAACCGGCCAAGGCGAGGTCTTTTAATTTTATCTCCCATATTTTTTAACTTCTCTTTTATATTTGCCATCTCCTTTTCTCTCTCGGCTGCATTCATCTTAGTTCACTGATTCTCTCTTTAGTTATATCTAATGTGTTATTATGTATATCTGTTGAGTATTTACTTCAGTTTTGTGTTTTATTTCTACAGGTAGTATTTCCTTCTTTTTAGAATCTGTTAAGTCTCTCTCCTTCTCTTTGTAAACACTTTTCTGTTCCCCGCAGATACTATCAACTTTGTCTTTTAACTCCTTTCAATTAGTAAGCATCATTTTTTTCTATTCTGAACCTTATCATTCCAATATCTGAACTCTTTGCAAATCTGATTTTGTTGTTTCTTCAGATTCTCATTTCCAGAGCTTTACCTCCTTGTATACTTGGTAATTTTCTGTCTGAGTTGATTTTCCTTGGAAAATTATTTTTGGTAATTCTTTGAGATCTGGAACACAAGGATCTGTGTTTACTTCTGCCAGGTACCTTAAAGGCAGTACCAGTCCAACACTACTGTAAATTACGTGCATGGCTATGGTCATCCTGACCATTCAGGTTACATGGATTGGGGCTTGCCACCTTCCAGTCCATTCTTCTCACTGTCTTTCTCCTTAGGGTCTTCCGAGACATAGTCCTGATGCAATATCCTCATAGTGCCCAGCCCTTAGCTGGCTCCTGGCACTCAGGACACATCCAAGTTGGTTTCTTTTTTTTTTTTTTTTTTGTATTTTTCTGAAGCTGGAAACGGGGAGAGACAGTCAGACAGACTCCCGCATGCGCCCGACCGGGATCCACCCAGCACACCCACCAGGGGGCAACGCTCTGCCCACCAGGGGGCGATGCTCTGCCCCTCCGGGGCATCGCTCTGCCGCGACCAGAGCCACTCTAGCGCCTGGGGCAGAGGCCAAGGAGCCATCCCCAGCACCCGGGCCATCTTTGCTCCAATGGAGCCTTGGCTGCGGGAGGGGAAGAGAGAGACAGAGAGGAAGGAGGGGGGGTGGAGAAGCAAATGGGCGCTTCTCCTATGTGCCCTGGCCGGGAATTGAACCCGGGTCCCCCGCACGCCAGGCTGACGCTCTACCGCTGAGCCAACCGGCCAGGGCCTCCAAGTTGGTTTCTAACCCGTCTACCCTCTCCCCTGGGGACTCCCATCAGACCCAGGTGCTGTCTGGATCCTTTTTTTTTTTTTTTTTTTTTTACAGAGACAGAAAGAAATTCAGAGGGAGGGATAGACAGAGACAGACAGACAGGAACGGAGAGATGAGAAGCATCAATCATTAGTTTTTTGTTGCACGTTGCGACACCTTAGTTGTTCATTGATTGCTTTCTCATATGTGCCCTGACCGTGAGCCTTCAGCAGACCGAGTAACCCCTTGCTGGAGCCAGCGACCTTGGGTCCAAGCTGGTGAGCTTTGCTCAAACCAGATGAACCCGTGCTCAAGCTGGTGACCTCGGGGTCTCGAACCTGGGTCCTCTGCATCCCAGTCCAACGCTCTGTCCACTGCGCCACCGTCTGGTCAGGCTGTCTGGATCCTTAGAACCCTCTCCCTAAGGTTGTAAAGAACGCACAGCTCAGCCTCAAGTTCTGGGCCAGCAGAGTTGACGGTTAAACCAAGTTTCCCAGTGTTGAAAAGCAAACTCCTGGCATTGGCTGCTGCTTCTGCCTTGTAATTACCTACTTGGGAATCAATGAAGACAATGTAGCCTCCATCCTGTAAGAATGTGGACCTGACTCCACCTCCCCATAGGCTCCTAGAGTTGAATTGAGTTCTAGTTCTCTCTCTGCTCTTCTGTGAACTTCCCTTTCTACCTCTTCTGACTGATCACAACTTCGTCCTTCCAGGCTCCACTGGTGGTGGGCTGCGGGATCTCCCTGCAGGAGTCCCTGGAAGGCCCATCACCTCCTCTTTCCCTGAAAGTCTTTCCAGTCCCCTCAGCTAGACTTTGACCTGGTGGATGTCTTCAAAGCCAAGCCAGCCTTGCCTTTGGAAGGCCACCTCTGAAGGAGGGAGGGTGGGCACCTGAGAGGAACGGAAATGGAATAGAGCCCATTGGGCTGTGGAGGCCAAGGTCCAGAAGGATTGCACTTACCCACTACTCATTCATTCATTCATTCATTCATTCATTCATTCATTCATTCAACAAACAGTTATTAGGGGATACTCCATGCCAGGCACTGATGGCCCATGCCAGGCACTGGGAGGGAACAGGCAGACATGGTACTTTCCCTAAGGAAGCATATAGCATAGGGGAGGGGCCGACAGAGAGTGGGACACCAAGCAAGCACAAGAGACATGATCAGGGCTAGGGCCAAACCACTCCTTGACTCTCAGCTCCTCGTCTGCAGCCATTACCCACAGTCTGGGGCAGGGGATATGGCGGAATGAGAGAACACATAGGAAGTGTCCCACAGGGCACTGGCCGGTTGGCTCAGTGATAGAGCGTTGGCCCGGTGTGTGGAAGTCCTGGGTTCGATTTCCAGCCAGGGCACACAGGAGAAGTGCCCATCTGCTTCTACCTCCTTCCCTCACTCTTTTCTCTCTATCTCTCTCTTTCCCTCCCGCAGCCAAGGCTCCACTGGAGCAAAATTGGCCTGAGCTCCATGGCCTGTGCCTCAGGTGCTAGAATGGCTCCAGTGGCAATGGAGCAATGCCCCAGATGGGAAAAGCATCGCCCCCTGGTGGGCTTGCCTGGTGGATCCCTGTTGGGTGCATGTAGGAATCTGTCTCTCTGCTTCCCTGCTGTCACTTCAGAAAAATACAAAAAAAAAAAATGTGTCCCACAACTGTTGGGAGCCTGAGGCATCTTCCAAAGTGAGGGTTGAGTCACAAGAATGCACCATGTGTAATGAGGGTATTTCTTTGACAAACTTCTATCTTAGTTATAAGGGGGTAGGTGTGCATACACTGAGTCATGTGGGAAAATGTATATAGCTAGTGCTCGACTTAAGACCACGATTGGTTCCGACAGACCAGTCGTAACACGATTTGGTCATAAGTTGAAGTAGGCTATATGTACAGTACTGTGAAATGATGTTATAAAAATCTTTAAGTCATATTTTATCATAATTTTCTTTCATTATTGTTATATATCATAATTTTCTTTGTTCATTTTATGCCATTTTGTATCATCTCTACACCATTTTGTTTCTTATTTTTACATTTGTCCGGTTTAAGTAAAACACTGCATTACCAGTATAACTGGTTTAATATTTGCAAAGACAATTTCCTCTTGGTAGACATCTTGGGAGGGGTTTGATGAAAAATATCCAAGACACAAAACACAAATTGCTGTACCGAGTCTTGGATAACAGTTGAAATGGTGCACGCGGAGATGGCAGTGCTGTCGGAAGCTGGTCCGCACTGTCCTACGCTCAGCTGGGCAATGTTTGCGCTGCCACGCAGAGCAGTCGTGGTTAGCGATTGTGGTCGTAAAGTCAAATGATCCTAAGTTACATAGGTCGTAAGTCGATCAATATTTGTATTTTTTTTTTCAAAGAAGGTCACTGACCTAGTGGTTCATAGCAAGACCTTGGGGCCACAGGGGTTTAGTTCAGATCTGGCTGTGAGGACTGTTGAGACAGTGCCTCAATGATGGAAAACTGTAGCAGATGTGAGGTGCCTGTAAATACGTCACTCAGAACAGCACCTGGGACATCGCAGGGCTTCAGAATAAAAGCACCTGCTCTTTGTGGTAGTTTTGTTTATAACAGGACCTCAAGGACTAATTATCTCTGACTTAAAAACAAGTAAAAAGGAAGCTAGTATTGTTGTGCTGGCTTTTTCTCTATCAATAACTAACATTTTTAGGCATTTGTGTACCAAGAACCAACCTCATTTAACCCTCACAGCAGCTCTGTGGGGTAAATTCTGTCATCGTTACAGCTGAGGAAACAGGTAATGGGAGGTTGAGACTTAGAGAGGGTCTCACAGGTGGACCAACAAAACTCACCCTCCTGCCCCAGCACCAGTAGACGCCCCACCCTGCTGCAGGGTCTTCTCTGCCCCAAGGCCTCCAGGGGCTCCAGTTTCAAGCCTCCTGGGCTGGCCCCACCTGCCAGACCTGTTCTCTGCTCCTCTATCTGCAGGGGAGGCTGCTCTACCCCAGTTTAGACATTAGTGTGTCCTCTTGCTGTCACATCCTAGTGGCTTCTTATTTAAAACCCCAGCCCCTCAGGCTCCTCAGAGGCTGCCTTGGGCCCTGGTAGTAGCCAGGGAGTTGGTCCCAGCACCTGGGTAGCTGGCGGGGAGCCTGGTCTTTGAGGCCGGAGCCAGGCCCGGGGGCTATGGCGCGACCTCGAATGGCCAGGGTAACAGGGCTTAGCTTCTGCCATAGTCTCTGGACTGAGAAAGCAACCGAAGAGGAGGTCTTCCCCCTGGAGCCCCAACTTGAAAGATGACTTCTGGCCCAGATGTCGGGAGCCTGTGAAGAGGCCCAGGTGGGCCCAAAGTGCCAATGTCATGGAAACAGGGAGACCAGGAGGCCCACCAGCACAGCCTCAGCCGCTGGCTCCTACCACATCGATCATCCAGTCCTTAAGACATATTAAAATAGATTTAAAAAGACATTTTGCATTTTCTCTCCTTAACTCCCACATTATTGCCACACATTGGCTTTTGTTTTAATTAAAATCGGTTTTGAAATCCTCCATGAAACTTCAGTGGGATTGTTAAAGGCAGCAATTTCCTTATCGGCAGTGCGTCCCCACAACATACTGTAATAGTTATTTTGCAGCAAAGCACAAGTCTTATTAATTTAGCTCAATCAAATCAGCACCATGTTAATTTATGGGGCTGTAAAAATCTGGCAGTACCGCTCTAGATCAAGGAACTTAGGGCAGGCAAGACACCAAGTGGGATGTTTATTTTGTACAATGGTCCCTAACTGCATTTCTGTGATTTAAAAGCTTTCCGGGGCGTGCGATGATAATATTACATGCATATAGAATTGTGTGTTTGCTATGCCTCATTACTCCCTACAGAGACCCAAAATCATTTGGTATTCAACTCCTACCTAAAATATTTCTTTCTACATACAAATATTTTTTCTGCTTTAAATGGCTTCTCTATGTTAAATTTTTTTTTCTTCCAGGGCTGTGAAGTAAGATCGTTTCCTACATGAGGCTCTATTTTGGTCCAGTATTGGTCTTTAGTGGTGGTTACTAAGTAGGTAGGTGGCGTTCCCCCCTCTTTTCCTCTGGCCGATCCCTCCAGATACGAAGTAGGTGAAGTTTTCTGGTGGGCTGCTTTTGCATGTCCCCCCTCCCTTCTAGATTCCTGCTTCCTGGTTTACTTTTACTAATGTCATTTTCAGGGACTAGGAATGCTTCTCTTGCTCACATCTTAATAACAAAGCTTCACAATAATGCTTAGAATGATTTGCCAGGAGATACAGCTTAGCAGCCAGTGGAAGATTTGAAAAGCACTGTGGGATGGAAAACTGTGGCAAGTGTGAGGTGGAAATGGGGAGATGGGGCCTCAGAGAGGGCAAATGACAGCATTAGGAGGAGCACTGGACTCTGGGACTCAGATCCTCTGAGCCTCAATTGTCCCATCAGTGGAATGAGGACCATGAGACTTGGGGGGATACACTCACGTGAAAGGCCCAGCACAAGGCCCAGCACAGTGCAGGTGCCCGGCCATGTTAGAACAGGTGTAAGCAGATTGACCTTCCTCACCAAGGCTGGGACCAGTTCTTCAAGCACCTGACTCTGAATAGCAGAACTGGACTATTCTCCAGTACAAGCAAGAACAACTGACATCTTGCCTGACCAGGCGGTGGCACAGTGGATAGAGTATCGAACTGGGACACAGAAGACCCAAGTTCGAAACCCTGAGGTTGCTGGCTTGAGCGTGGTCTCACCCGGCTTGAGTGCAGGATTGGGGTCACTGGCTTGAGCATGGGATCATAGACATGACCCCATGGTTACTGGCTTGAGCAAGGGGTCACTTGCTCTGCTGTAGCCCTCCCCCCAGTCAAGGCACATATATGAGAAAGCAATCAATGAACAACCAAGGAGCCGCAACAAAGACCTGACGCATCTCATCTCTCTCCCTCCTGTCCCTCTCTCTGACTCTCACTCTGCCTCTGCCAAAAAATAAAAAAGAACAACTAACATGTCAAATGCTTATGCTTATACCTGCAGAGCATCTCCAGTATACAGAAACGCTTCCATCTGCTCCAGGAGGGCACATGGGCTGGGGATACAAGCTGGGAACTGATACAATGTATGTATTAACTAATGGACTCAGTGCAACCTGCCTCAAGACAGGCAGACAGGAAACCCCATTTAATGGATGAGAAAACTGAGACTAGCGGAGAGATTTGATGATCGCCCTCAGGTCAAATAGTTGATGGCAGAGGGGAGTTTCCAACCCAGAGCTGCAGGCAACAAGGTCAGTGCCCTGTCTAGCATACTGGCCACCTCTGGCACCCTTGCCAGTCTGTTAGAGCCCAGAGAGATTGTGGCTAAAGTTTGGGTAGGAAGCTCTTTTCCCGTTGGTGGTATCAGCAGCTGCTGGTAAGACAGCACTTAAGAGGCCCCAGAAGGCACCCCACGCTCCCTTCCTGATTCTGACCAAGCCTTAGAGAGAACTGCCCCCTAGGTTAAGTCTTGCCTTTCTCCACATGGGTCTTTATTTATTTTAATGATACAAGCCACACTATCCAAGAACATTCCTCCTCTGTCCTGTTAGTGAGAATGAGTTTCTGCCTAGTCTATAGAGCAAGAGAGCTCTCAGTACCCAGCCGGGGCCTTTGTATTGAGGGTGGAGGTTCTGATATCAGCCCCACATACCATCACATCTTTAGTGATGATGACACGGGACTCACTAACTCCAGAGACAGTCTATACCAGTGGTCCCCAACTCCCAGGCCGTGGACCAGTACCGGTCCGTGGGCCATTTGGTACCAGTCCGCAGAGAAAGAATAAATAACTTACATAATTTTAGTTTTATTTATATCTAAGTCTGAAAGATGTTTTATTTTAAAAAAATGACCAGATTCCCTCTGTTACATCCGTCTAAGACTCACTCTTGACGCTTGTCTTGGTCATGTGATACATTTATCCGTCCCACCCTAAAGACCAGTCCGTGAAAATATTTCCTGACATTAAACTGGTCTGTGGCCCAAAAAAGGTTGGGGACCACTGGTCTATACCATCGTTAGATGCAGCTATTCTTTGAAATGTACCTTTTCTTTGTGGAACCCAAACCAATACGTCAGTAAAGCATTATCACTTCATTGTAAGTGCCCAGCTCCTCCCTGATCTGCCTAATGCCAGGAGGTCCCAGAGCCACCTGGAGACAGTAGGTATGAAAACCATGCCCAGCACCAACTCAAAACTACAGAGCTGAGGCCAAGAGGGCTGTCCCTGTGGACCTGGGCACAAGGTCCTAACTGTCAGGAGGGCGGAGAAGCAGAGGTGACGTTACAGAACTGGGAAGGGGTGTTCCAGGCCTCCGGCAGAGGCAGCACCCTGCCGTGCAGGGCCTTGCGGCCTCCAGGGAAGAAGTAGCCAGAGAAGTCATAGCCAAGTGCTCAGTTCTAGGAAAGTGTAACCCCTTTTGCCACTTACCAGAGAAAAACCATGAAAATGGGAAGGCGAGAGGTGAGCCGAGAGTCTGCTGGATGAAGCTGCAGAGGAGGCTTCACGAATGGGCCCTGATGTCAAGACCAAGCGCTTCACTGTCGACTTAATTCAGCCAGTGCTTTGGGAAACCGGCTGAGTGCCCGGGTCCAGGCGGGCCCTAGAAAGAAGAAGCAGAAAGCATTCTCCATGTAGGCCTGTCCGCTCGGAGCATGCTATCAGCCATGCGTCTGCAGTCTCCGGGCCTGCCCTCTGTCCTGGTGAGAGAGCTGGTTCCCATTTCCTGTCACATCTGGTTTCTCCTTACTGAAGTCTGTGCAAGCTTTGGGGCCGGGCCCAGCAGGAAGTAGATACGTGCCCGGAGGAGGCTACTCTTTGGATATCCTAGCTCAGCCTCTACAAACAAATGCTAAGCCTGCGCAAGGCCAGGCCCAATGACTGAACCAGTCTGGAAGGCATCTGTTGTCACGGAACAGAGGCAGCAACTTGCTTGCTTTCAAAATGGCTTCTCCAACAAGGCCAGAGCTAGGTCATACAGTGCCTTTGTGTAACTTAGAAAAAGGCATCCTCTTGTGGAAGACATAGCCCCATAGGACCTCAGATTGGCACATGGGTCTTCTTCAGCCTTCACAGCCCCCAGGGCTGGGCACACTTGAGCAGTGAACAACTTGTACAGCTGTAGTTGGTGGCTGTGCCCCAGGCCCCAACCGCATAGCCAAAGCCCCAGACCCTTTGCAATCATTGTGAGATGCAGGCTTAGGCTCCCCCCAGTCATATGGTTCACCCCACATCTAAGCTAAGACTCCCTCCCAAGAGATGAAGGCAGCTGTACTCAACACTCCCACCTACATGCAACCAACTTGCTCAGAAACCCAGGATCCCATACATGCCCTTGTCCATCATCCCATCATCCCCGCATGGCGGACAGGTAGGCACGGCCAGAGGAGGGAAAAGAGCCCTGAAACCCCTTTCTACAGGCAGTGAGTGCCAAGCCTTCCCCTCTTCTTGCTGCTCTTTAAGAAGGCTTTCGAAAGAAGAGGAAGCTTCCATGGGAGCAGATGGCGGATAAGTAGGAATGGTAAATAGTTTTAATTACTGCATAATGTAAGTGAGACAATAAAGGGGAGACAGTGGAAGCAAGCTGCTGCCGCTGAGGCCCTGAAACTGTTGTGGGGCCCAATTTGTCTGGCATGTGCTGTTCTCAGTCTTGGGAGGGCTTTAAAGAGAACGCCGAAAATATTAATTGCCCGCCTCACTGGCCCATCCATCTTCACAACCGAGTAACACGCTTTTTTTAATTTCAGGGGAATCGTTTTCAAATGGGAATCATGCAAATGAGTATTTTAGCTATTCATTTGTTTTACTGCGAGCGCTTTGTGAGCAAATGGCCTACAGCTTGCAATGAATTAAAAGACATGGGCACTGGAGACCGATTTTTAATACAAAGTCTTGACTCGGAGACGACCCCGACCAGCAGCACAGAAAATGTTGGCATAGCAACTTTGGGCATTTTCATGCAAATTGGCTTCTATATAGATGATACGAATGCAATGTTTTCCTTCAACTAATCATCATAAAATTAGTTTCACTATATTTAAATGCCTCCACTTAATGCATTATATCCATATGCATGAAATTGCCTCCACTAATGCAGTACATAAAATGCCAAAGATACAATGAATAGCCAAATTGCAAGCAGTTATGTTATCTCCCATAAAAACGATGCCCCACCCCCTTCTTTTTTGTGAGTGTGGGTGTTATTGAATGTGTGGGTGCCAAAGGCATCTATCACAAATTGCTATTAACACACAGACACAGACACACTCTCTCTCTCTCTCTCTCTCTCTCACACACACACACACACACACACACCCCAAACTCCTCTTCAGTTAAGTAATGTTAAGGTTCTAACAATCTAACAAAAGCCTGGCTAGTCAGGGGCTGGGCTGGTGGTGCTCACCTGGGCTGGCCCACCTCCCCTCACACAGAGTGTGTGGCCAGGGGAGCTAATGGAGCAAAGAGCACTTGCCTTGCCTTAGAATAAGATCCAGTAGCGGGTGGTTTCATGCCTCCTCCCCAGTCACCCAGTGAATTGAGAAGCCTGAAAAAAATGTATCTGAGCCTATCAGGGTCCAAGAATCCAAATGGAAATAATCAAAGGTGGAGCCACTGTTGGTGAGAGCAGTCCCTTGAGACTGGCCCTGGTCGCCTGTAGAAATGACAACTGTAGAAGAAAATGATCAAAGTCTATAACTGAGGAAGGACATGAGAAGATGGAGGAAAGAAAGGGAACATCCATGGCACCTCTCTGTACTGGTGCTGTGCTTGCTCTCCACATCTTCCACGTTACATCATCACGACAACGACAGTGAAAAAGTCGACACGATCGTTACTGGCCTTGTGAACTATGAAATGAGTCTCAAAGAAACTGAAGAACATGTCCATGGCCATGTGACCAGGAAGCAGCAGAATAAGGATTTAAACCCAGGTCTTTGTGATTCCAGAGCTGCACTTTCTTCTGTTCCAAGTTGACCCCTGCAGGTGACATCAAGTAATGGCAGAAATGGGTTCCATTACCCTTTTCTTTGTCAAAGGAGCTGCATGCTCTCCAGAAGGCATGGGCTGTGAGGATAGAGGAGGTGATGGTTTTGTGAGTCTCTCCTTCAATATTTGGGCTTGATTCTTCTTATCTGTCTAACAAGTCCTCAGTGTGGATTGCAAATTCCCCGTAGGTCAAGAGGATTCAGCTTCACACGGAGTGGAGCACCCCAACTCATTATCTAGGACTCACTATGGCCTCCAATTCCATCAAGGAAGTTGGAGTTCTTTTCTGATCCAGCCTTGGAGGATTTGAATTTGGCCTAAATACACAAATGCTATGTATGTTCAGGTTGGGGGTCATGCGGAAGTGAAGCAAGAGGTAAACTTGGAATAATACAATCCCTTTCCTTCTACCTGGAGGTAGAATTCTACCTCAGGAAGTCTCCAGTTCTTATCCTTGGAGGACTTTGTGTTTGGCTTAAGTAGGGGCACATTTCCCCACAAGAATATATGAGGTAGCTGTGGAAACAATATGGTGGTTGTCCAAAAAAATAAAAAATATAACTACCGTATGAGCCAGTTTGCTCAGTGGTAGAGTGTCAGCCTAGTGTGTGGATGTCCCGGGTTCGATTACAGGTCGAGGAACACAGGAGAAGTGCCCAGCTTCTCCACCCCTCCCCCTCTCACCTCTCTTTCTCTCTCTCTCTCTCTCTCTCTCTCTCTCTCTCTCTTTCTCTCGCTCTCTTCCCCTCCTGCAGCCATGGCTTGATTCAAGCAAGTTGGCCCCAGGCGCTGAGGATGGGTCCATGGTCTCCACCTCAGGTGATATGAAGAGCTCGGTTGCTGAACAATGGAGCAACACCCTAGATGAGCAGAGTATCATCCCCTAGTGGGCTTGCTAGGTGGATCCCAGTTGGGGTACATGCGGAAGTCTGTCTCTGCCTCCCCTTCTCTCACTGAATAAAAAAGGAGGGGGAAAAGGAAGGAAATTTTGGTACATGTTACAACAATAATTAAACCTTGAAGACTGAATGCTAAATGAAATAAGCCAATCACAGAAAAGATAAATACAGTATAATTCCAATCATATGAGGCACCTAGAGTAGTCAAATTCATAGACAGAAAATAAAATAATGGTGGTGGTCAGGGTCTAGGAGGAGGCAGGAATGAGGAGTTAGTGTTTAATGGGTACTGGATTTCAGTTTGGGAAGATGAAAAGGTTCTAGAGATGGATGGTGATAATGGTTGCATAATAATGTGAATGTACTCAATACTACTGAGCGTTATACTTATTTTTATTATTCATTTTAGAGAGGAGAGAGAGAGAGAGAGAGAGAAGAAAGGAGAAGCAGGAAGCAAAATTGTCTTGACCACACAAGCTCAGGGTTTCAAACCGGCAATCTCAGCATTCCAATTGATGCTTTATCCACTGCACCACTACAGGCCAGGCTACTTTTAAATGGTAAACGTGGTAAATTTTATGTGTATTTTATCACAGCTAAAAAGTTAAATAAAAAGAATTTATTAAATAAGAAGATATCTTTCCCAAGACCAAAAGCATGTCACAGGATTCACGAGCCAAACTCTGGATAGCTTGGTGCAAAGGTAAGCAGAGCTCCTGCTGATTGCTCAGGACTGGCCACCTCTCAAGAAGCACTTCTGTATTCACTGCTGGCCTATTGAATTAGAGTAAGTGGTAAAGTGAGGGAGACGCCTTCGAGTGACAGAGTTGCTGGGGTCTAAGGCAAGATCAGGAACTCCTCCAATTTCACTAAGGTGATTCATTTTCATTTCCTTCTACATTTCTCCTTCTTGTCTTCCATCTTACCTTGACAAGCCCCTCCACCCATCTGCAACACACAAATACTCCTATTAAATTTCTTTCCACTGGTCATTTTTCATTGTTTCTCCTCAACAGCTAGTCCTCTCACCACCATGAGTTGCTTATGGCTACTGTGACTTACAAATGCTAAAGTAAGTTGGTATATTCTCTTACAAATTGAAAGATTTATCCTGGACATTGTTCTTCTCGCCAACCCTTATGCTTAACATTAGTCCTGTGATTACAATAGCAGCCACCAGGTGGCATGTTTTGGAAATCCCAACCTCTGTCAATTATTGCAAATACCATCATCTCTGATGGCTATAGTGAGATTTGTAGGCATCACGCCTTGCTGGCAGTTGGCCAGGACTTGAGGAGGCATATTTGTATTAAAAAGCCAGCCACTTCAGTAATTGCAAGTGCTTTTGCCCTACAACTTCAGCTGCTGTCACATTTTCTCTCATATATATATATTTTAAAATTTTTATTTATTGATTTCAACGAGAGATGAACCGAGAAAGAGAGAGAGAGAGACAGGAACATCAAGCTGCTCCTGTATGTGCCTGGACTGGGGATCAAACTGGCAACCTCTGCACTCTGGGACGATGCTCTAACCATCTGAGCTATCCGGCCAGGGCTCCTATCATATCTTTAGCTCCAGAAGAACCAGTATGGCACTATGTCTTCTTGTGTATAACCTGCTTTGAGTAGAGGACTGCAAATCTCAAGCCTAGCAGTAAACTGGATGGATGGGCCTTTCTCCCTCATGGCCTAGATCCCAAGGTGAGACGAAATGTTTCAGCTCATTCTTTTCTAGGTTTGGTTTTTACATTGTTCTCTCATGGAAAGCCTCTTGTGGCCTTGACCCTAGCACCCTACCTGCTGCGGCTTCCTTTGAGACTTTCTTCCATGTTTGCCACGGGGGCAGCTGTTTCTCCTACGGCCATGGAATTGTGTCATCCCTGACCTGCAAGGTGGTCGCCTCCCTTTGTAGAACTTCCTCATGCAACTGACAGTATTCTCCTAGTTTATAAGCAGCTAGAAAAAAAAATGGCTACTACTAGGAATTAGTGGAGATTCACTAAGAAAAGTCATGCCAAATTTGTCTGGTTTTCCTTCCGATGGGATACTGCAGGCACGATGGATTCTGATTTTGCAAAGCCTCTTGGAAGTCTCTCTTGTTAGTCCTGCGGAAGAGATGGGTCAGACGAGCGTTCAGACATACAGATTCACATCAACCCCACACAAAGAACATAGAACAAGGGGTTGGAAGAAATGCACAGAGCTCAGCCTTATCTATCTCTGCTCTAGTCTGCATTTCACTGCCTCGACTGAAGATTCTCAGAGCAGGCTTTCTGCATTTCCAGGCATTGCAGAAGCACTTGAGTGATGAAATAATACAGTGGAAAAGTATCTCATAGAGTGAATGAAACAAGGTGAAATTTAGCTGACAAAAATGGTAAAGTTTTCCATTTAATTTCAAACAATCAGTTGGCTGAGCATAGGATGGGGGATACGTGGCTTGACTGCAGGTTTTTGTTTAAAATCCCTGGGGTTTTAACCATCCAAACACTGATTCCTCGCTAAAGACGAGGAAGAGCTGCTAAAAGACCTAATGCCTGCTTGAATGGTATCAGTGCAGGTGTAGGGGAAAGATGGCAGTGGGCGGTGCTAGACCCACTGAGGACCTTGGAATGAGTGACGAAGGCAGTCAAGACAATGCAGTCATTTGATATGACTGATGCTTGAGCTGTGAAAGGAAACAGGGACAAATCTAGTCCCTGGTGGACAATTCTAAGAGAAGAGACCACATCCTATTTACTTTTATATCCTCCAAATCTACTGATGTGCCTGATAGAAGAGAAGGTTCCAGGCATGTTTGTTGAAAGAATGAATGCATGAAAGATGGGAAGGGTCAGGAGGCTTTCTCTGACTATTAGAAGGGCTTTCACATGAGAGAGGGAGCCAGGGTCCAACTGTGATGGTGGCCCAGGGCACCTTTGGTATCCTGAACCCCTTGCCGGTAAGCCCATGCACACACCTATGCATGGAAGTTCATTCCTAGGACTCTGATTATAAGTAACTTGTGTATCCTGTAGTGCAGTGGTCCCCAACCCCCAGGCCGCGCACCAGTACCGGTCCGTGGGCCATTTGGTACCGGTCCACAGAGAAAAAATAAATAACTTACATTATTTCCGTTTTATTTATATTTAAGTCTGAATCATGTTTTATTTTTTTTTAATGACCAGATTCCCTCTGTTACATCCATCTAAGACTCACTCTGGATGCTCTGTCTCGGTCACATGATATGTTGCCGCTAAAATTAAACCCATAAACTAGCAAAATGAGTGAAAAACAAAATTCCATCGAAAGTTTTTTTGCAAAGTGGGAAAGGGCCAATGAGGAGACAGAAGAAGAACCTATGACCTCAAAGAAAAAGAAGGCTTCATTTAACAGACAATATCAGGAGTCCTACTTGAAGTATGGATTTATTGCAACTGGTGATTCTCGCGCTCTGCATAATATGTGGCGACCAGCTAAGTAATGAGGCAATGAAGCCTTCAAAACTGCTTCTCCACTTGGAGACCAAGCACCCTTCTTTAAAAGACAAGCCTTATGAGTATTTCGAGAAAAAAAAAAGCATGAACAAGAAGGACAAGAAACAATTACTGGTGGCCACTACATCAATAAATGCGAGTGCACTGAGAGCATCATACTTGGTGGCTAATCGTATTGCTAAGGCTAAGAAGCCATTCACCATTGGTGAAGAATTGATCCTTCCAGCCACTAAAGACATTTGTCGTGAACTTCTAGGAGAGGCTGCGGATAAAAAGATAGCACAGATGCCTCTTTCGGCTACCACCATCACACGGCACATTGAGGAAATAGCAGAGGACATTGAATTACGGTTGTTGGAAAGGATTAATAAATCACCATGGTACGCTCCCCAGGTTGATGAATCTACAGATATTGACAACAAGGCAATGATACTTGTTTACGTGTGTTATCTTTATCAAGAGGATGTGCATGAGGATATGTTATGTGCACTATCATTGCCAACCAAAACCACAGCTGCAGAACTATTTAAATCGCTGGATGACTATATATCAGGAAAACTGAAATGGTCTTTTTGTGTCGGCATATGCACAGGTGGAGCTGCTGCCATGACCGGAAGGATGTCTGGTTTAACTACTCGGATTAAGGAGGTTGCACCTGAATGCGAGTCTACACATTGTGTCATTCACAGGGAAATGCTGGCTAGCCAAAATATACCACCGGAACTTAACAACGTATTGAATGATGTCGTTAAAGTTATTAACCACATCAAAGCACACGCCCTTCACTCGCACCTGTTCGAGCAGCTTTGTGAGGAAATGAATGCGGAGCACAGATACCTTCTCTTTTGTTTTTGGGTTGTTTTTTTTTGTATTTTTCTGAAGTTGGAAGTCGGGAGGCAGTCAGACAGAATCCCACATGCGCCCAACCGGGATCCACCCGGCATGCCCACCAGGGGGCGATGCTCTGCCCATCTGGGGCATTGCTCTGCTGCAACCAGAGCCATTCTAGCACCTGAGGCAGAGGCCATAGAGCCATCCTCAGTGCCCGGGCCAACTTTGCTCCAACAGAGCCTTGGCTGCAGGAGGGGAAGAGAGAGACAGAGAGGAAGGAGAGGGGGAGGGGTGGAGAAGCAGATGGGTGCTTCTCCTGTGTGCCCTGGCTGGGAATCGAACCTGGGACTCCTGCACGCCAGGCCGATGCTCTACCACTGAGCCAACCAGCCAGGGCATTCTCTTATACACAGAAATAAGATGGTTATCCCGAGGGAGGCCCTTGGCCAGAGTGTTTGAATTACGAGAGCCACTGCAGAGATTTCTCTCAGAAAAAAAGTCACCTCTAGCAGCACATTTCAGTGACGAGGAATAGGTTGCAAAACTCACTTACTTGTGTGACATATTTAACCTCCTCAATAAACTCAATCAGTCATTTCAGGGGAAAATGACAACTGTCTTCAAGTTGGCAGATAAAGTAGCTGCATTTAAAGCCAAACTGGATTTGTGGGGACGACGCGTGAACAGGGGTATATTTGGCATGTTTCAAACATTCGCAGGGATTTTGGAAGAGACTGAGCCCAAGCCTTCATTGTCCCAGCTGGTGCATGATCACCTGTATTTGCTTTTAAAAGAGTTTGAGCGCTACTTCCCAACCACAAAAGACCCACGAATTGCCAAGGAATGGATCCGGGATTCATTTGTCAACAAACCAGGTGAATCCAGCGTATCTATGCAAGAAGAGGATCAACTACTGGAGATCGCAAATGACAGTGGCCTTAAAAATATGTTTGAGACTACAACTCTGCTGGTGTTCTGGATTAAAGTCATGGCAGAATACCCCGAGATCGCCACAAAAGCACTAAAAACCCTGTTGCCATTTCCGACATCCTATCTGTGCGAAGCTGGATTTTCTGCAGTGACAGCAACCAAAACAAAATTACGGAATAGACTGGACATAAGCAACACACTTCGGGTGTCACTGTCTCCCATTACCCCTAAATGGGACCATCGTGTTGCAGAGAAACAAGCTCAGGGCTCCCACTGATTTAGCTTTATGGTTGTTAAGAGATAGACTACTATCTCTCATTCTATATAAACATTATAATAAATAACCCTTAACTTACAATATTCATAACAATGGTGAGTTGTATTTTTCATGCACTTTATATTTGTTTTTGTGTTGTATCTTATTTTTAAGGCATGTTTAAATATTACCATAGCAACTGGAAAGTGTTTGGAGGCAGAGAGGATGTTACTCATGTTACGTTGTTGGTGCGATGTTAAGAGGACACTTCTAATAAAGTTGCATACGAGTACACAGTGGATTCATGTTTATTTTTATTGTCGTAGGTTCATGATTGGTAGTGAGCCTGAACCTATCATATTACATATTGATGTCAGACATGAAACACTGTCAGAATAACAAATTTAAATACAGCCTGAATAATGAGGACATGCTCGTTCCTCCTTTAACTTAGCCCAATGAATATGGTAAGTTAGACAATTATATTTAAAAATACCACAGTTTTTACACTGGTCGCATAATTTTATTTTGTGCATTTATCCGTCCCACCCTAAAGGCCGGTCCGTGAAAATATTTTCTGACATTAAACCGGTCCATGGCCCAAAAAAGGTTGGGAACCACTGCTGTAATGGATGGAGACATCAACTCCTGGATTCAAATGCTTTCTCTACAACTTCCTTGGTGAACCTGGGCAAACTAACACTTCTCTGCACCTCTTTCTCTAACTGCCAAGTGGAAATAATGCTACTGCCTCTTTCATAGGGTTGTTGTGAGAATTAAAACAAATGGGATATGTAAGAATGCAGCATATAAGTCCTTCCTCCCAGAATTGTAGAACGAATGAAACTCCTCCAAACACCTTTCATGCACCCTGGTCACTCGTGCACCTAGGTGTTACTGATTAAAAACAACAACCACAACCAAAAAAACAACAAAAAACCTATGCCCACTAAATTCTGCACTTTCCTCAGGTACAGAGCCTCCCCTCCTGTAGGAGGAAATCTCGCTGACCACACTCAGCCATCATTCTTCCTGCCTCTTCTAGTTCCCCAACTCACTCACTGTCTGTTCCAAGCCCTGTTCCTCATTCCCCCAGGGACCCAAAGGGCAACTGTACGGACCGCCCACCATCTGGGTCTACCCTTGCTGGCTCCCAGATCAACATCCTGCTTCTGCCAGCTGGATGGGGCAGTGTGGAGTAGGGAACAGCACCCTCATACGGGACTCCAGGCACCCAGACTCTAGCCCTAGCTACTAGAAAATTGGGCAACCCTATCCCCTCTCCAGGCCTCATGGAAGGTTCTCCACAAGATCCCTCTCACCCAGGGTGATTCTCTGTAATACTGCAGCTGCACGGCACTCTCAGTAATGACAAGGTAAAGATGGGTCCTTTGCAAAAGGGGCTACCTATGTGGCAGCCATTTTTGCCTTTCAAGGAAGACTCGGGGACTTGGAGACAATGACAGACTGTCCCCTTCTATCATTATTTGTCCAAGTTTTTCCTGAACTGCTGAGAAAATTCAGTTCCCTGGGCCCCTTCAGCATGTACCTCAGAATAACACCCTCAGAGGCTCCTGAACCTCTCGCAGCCTTTCTCAGAGTGAGAAGCACAGGGGCCGGGAACCTTTTTGGCTGAGAGAGCCATGAACGCCACATATTTTAAAATGTAATTCCATAAGAGCCATACAATGACCCGTGTACGTTAGGCATTATCCAATAAAAATTTGGTGTTGTCCCGGAGGACAGCTGTGATTGGCTCCAGCAACCAGCAACCATGAACATGAATGGTAGGAAATGAATGGATTGTCATACATGAGAATGTTTTATATTTTTAACGTTATTATTTTTTTAATTAAAGATTTGTCTGTGAGCCAGATGCATCCATCAAAAGAGCCACATCTGGCTCGCGAGCCATAGGTTCCCAACCCCTGGTCTAATCCCTGGGGGCAGTGGGAGCCTCCTTTCCCTCTCTGGGCCTTATTTCATCCATCTATAAAGTGAAAGGATCCAGTAAAGGAGCTCTAAAGTCCCTATCAGCAACAACATCAAAATTATGTAGTTCAGTGTGGCCCTACCCCCAATATATGAGGCAGAAATATCAAAACAGACCAGGGGTTAGTAAACAAAGCTTATTAAATGGAACCCTCAAACAATTACTCTTCCAATCTTAATCAAGATACCCAAATAATCTGGTTTCTCAATTTGCTCCTGCAATTTCCTTGAATTCCTGCTGTTGATTAGTTCGGGCAGCCAGTTAATGGAGGCTGGCACACCAAACCCATTCATTTTGTGTTCCGAGAGGCAGGCTCCATCTTGGAAATCAGAACCAGGAGGTAATGGCTCCTGATGGATTGTCAACAGGAAAGCCAGGGAGTTTTCACACCATGTCATGGCCACCTGGGATCCCACAAGAACTATGACATTAAGAATGATGATGAAGAAGGACCCAGGTACAGGGTGCTCAGCTGTCACTGGCATGGAATGGGGGCGGATTTCTGGTGATACAGGGCTGGCAGTGGTAGAGCCTGCAGGCAAGGTGGTTGGGATCTGGGGTACTCGGTGGTGTCATTACAGGGGAGCTAAGGGGTCAATGATGGGCATTTACAATTGGGTACTGAGAGGCTGAGCCAGAAGGGAAGCAGAAATATTAATTCCAGGGACCAAGCTAACTTGCAACCAGAGAGAGCTGGCAGGTGTCAGAGACAGGAGTGAAGGCTCAGGGCCCAACTGGTTCAAAGTAGGTTCATTTACTCAACAACATTTATGTGTTGAGTTGAAGACTTCCTATGTGCCAACCACTGTTCTAAGAAGGCACTGGGGATATAGCTACGAACCAAGAGGGAGGAGCCTTGCCCGCATGGAACTAATTCCAGCGGAGGAAGCAAACAGCAAATAACTATATGACATAATGTCCCATAGTCATTGATAAGGGCTATTTTAATGGAACGGGGAAAGGAATGGAGAGTGGTGTGAGCTGCTGTTTTAGAGAGGATGGTCAGGGAAGGCTTCTCTGGGGAGGCGACAGGGAGCAAAGGCCTGAATAAAGCAGGGATTAAGCAATGTAAGTATCAAATGTATTTCACCAAAAGCCATTCTTGTCACCATTAATATAACTCGCTGAAAAGGAGACAGGACAGGCAGCCCAGGGATGAACAGAGAGTTAAAGGGGCCCTCAGGCCCCACGCTCCTCTTCTCTTTCTGTTCTACTAAACTAGTGCTTTTTTTTGGTCTGACCTGTGGTGGCGCAGTGGATAAAGCGTCGACCTGGAACCCCGAGGTCGCCGGTTTGAAACCCTGGGCTTGCCTAGTCAAGGCACATATGGGAGTTGATGCTTCCTGCTCCTCCTCTGTTCACTCTATCTCTTCCCCCCCCCCTCTCTCTAATAATAAAAATGAATAAATAAAATTAAAAATAAATAAGTAAATAAATAAACTAGTGTTTTTTTCCCCAAGCACAAAATGCCCATGAGGCAGCTGCTTGCCTCCAGGCACAGAGGGTCCCTTCAAGACACAAAGGGAAAAGAGGAACAGGCATAAAGGCCAAAGGGACAGCAGCTGAGGCCGTCCCCTTAAGCTCCACCCAACAACTTCTGCCAAGTCTTAATGGCCGGAAGTGGGTCACGTGGCCAACTCTGTAGCAGTCTCTGCGGGAGAGAAGGGGCTTGTCTATGGGGGCTGTGTCAGCCGGTCAACACCACCCACTGGGTGTCATTACCTTAGGGCCTCCCCTCTCAGAGGGCAGCTGTGCAACGGCTTTCACCCTGGGTCGTCGGAAAAGTTCTTTTCTCCGCTGATGAGTAGTAATAGCCTTGCAGGGAATCAGGACAACCAGCTCCTGCTCTAGCTCCGGTACAAACATGCTGTGTGACCTCAGGCCAGTTGCTTCTGGTCTCTGGGTCTTGCTGGAGCAATCATAAGACTGCTCTCTGCTTCAGTGGTCTAGGGTTCCAAGTGCCACCCCCACTTCAACCACCATAAAGTCTGCCACTTAGAGCCCCTAAGAAACCAGTTGAGTGCCGGAGGGGCACACAGAATGGTAATTTTACTAAAGGAGACACAAACAAGGGGCAGCGTTGGAATGAGGTTTGGGAGAGTGAGCCACTCACCTACAAGAACACAGTTTAAGGAGTTACCAAGAAACTCCATAATTGAGGTACATAATATTTTTATGCAATTTTTAAAAAAACAAAATTAATGGCAAAAACCCATGGTGAACAAAATAGTAAAATTTTTTTTTTCTTTCCTGAAGCTGGAAACTGGGAGAGACAGTCAGACAGACTCCCGCATGCGCCCGACCGGGATCCACCCGGCACGCCCACCAGGGGCGATGCTCTGCCCACCAGGGGGCGATGCTCTGCCCCTCCGGGGCATCGTTCTGTCCCGACCAGAGCCACTCTAGCGCCTGGGGCAGAGGCCAAGGAGCCATCCCCAGCGCCCGGGCCATCTTTGCTCCAATGGAGCCTTGGCTGCGGGAGGGGAAGAGAGAGACAGAAAGGAAGGAGGGGGGGTGGAGAAGCAAATGGGCGCTTCTCCTATGTGCCCTGGCTGGGAATCGAACCCAGGTCCCCCGCATGCCAGGCCAATGCTCTACCGCTGAGCCAACCAGCCAGGGCCAAAATAGTAAAATTTTAAATAGAGACCAGATCAGTATAACCAATTTTTCCTTGGCTCAGACTCCAGCATGGCTCAGCATCGCATGGCATTGTTACTGGCCCTGTCTTCATTTAAGATTTTGAAATTTTGTTTATCATACATTTTTTTTGCATTGATTTTGATTTTTAAAAAATATGTTGCATTAACATCTTATTTGATTGCTGAGTATTTTGGCACCCATTTAATTCTGCACCCAACATAAGTGCCTCCCCTGGCCTCCCCTGCATCACCTGGCCTCAGCCCTGCCAGGGGAAGCCTGTGAGGAGCCCCCTGCTGGACAGCAGCCAGCCTGCCCAGCCTGCCATTTACTATGTCTGGGGACTTTGAGGTCACACAGTGGACATGTGTAATTTTTAGCCCTTTGCCATAAAGTGTTTGGATTAAAGGCCTTGGTATTTCTTTAATAAAAAAAAAAAAAGCTGTAACCATTAAAAATTTAGTCCCACAAATTAGTAGCTCCTCTCCAAGGTGCTGTATTTATTTAATCATAGTAAATTTGGGCCAAGTCCTCTCCTGGGGCTCCTAGCACCTGCCTCCGTACCCCTGAGGAGTTTGTCACTAGGACCATGCTATTTGCACAAAGTCCCTCTGTCTGTGGCTCCCCTGGCCTGCTGGCTCACAGGGAGATAAACACCTTAGCCTCATTACTCAGATGGCTAATTGTGAACTGATTTAATTAAAGTATACAGATATTTCCCCAAGTTAGTTACATTTCATATCACTCCATTAGGAGTAATTGGCTGGAATGAGGAGCCCCGGAGAGGGAGGCTGGCCAGGTGGGTGGGGCGTTGGGAGCCCTGCCCCCTCTGTCTGTGCAAGGCTTGCCGCCGGACTACTGGGGTGGTCTGCAGGCAGTCTTGACAGTACAGGGTCACCAATGGACCCACCTTGATTCATCAGCCTACGGGGATGTCCGTGAGTCCTTTTAATCACATGCACTGAATTGCTCACAGGCTGGCTTGGGAACCTCAGTTCGCAGCCCGCTCCATCACTTACAACCTCAGTGACCTGGAGCGGCCACCTCACTCAGCTGAGCTTTGGCTTATTCCTCTGCAAAATGGGAATAATAGTCAGGCCTACCTTAAATGGTTGGTACCAGATTAAATGGAACAAGTCTGGAAAGCCTTGTTACCATAGCACCGGGCACATAGTTAAGACTTAATAAATAATAATAACATGATCATGTGTGAACAAGTGTATGACTACAGAGTGAAGTGGTACAGATGATGAAAGAAGCATCTCTCTCAGAGTCAGAAATGTTTGGGTCTGGTCTCAGGTATGCTCCTAACTTCTTGTGCAGTCTTGGGCAACTTGCTTCATTCCCTGGGTCTTCGTTTATTCACGTGGCAAATTAGGGGAAGACACATTAAGAGACTGATGTTGGCCCACCCTATATCCAGTCTCCCCTTTTTCATTTCTAGCACAGCCGTGATTGGGGTAGCAATGTACCAACTACAATATCCACGTTCCCCAATCTCCCTTAAAGATACGGCTGGCCATGTGACCAATTCTGGCCAATGAGATGAAAGCCCAAGTTGTTCTCTTCTTGGGTGGGGTTCCCAAGAAGTCTTCTTTAAAAGACTGACTCAGCTGGAAGGCACCCCTTCCACCCTTCCTCTTCTTTCTTTCTTTCATAAAATGTGACTGTGATGGTTGGAGCTCCAGTGGCCATCTTGTGACCATGAGGTAACTATAAAGGTGGAAGCCACTTGTCGAGCCACTTGGCTGAGCAGAAAGGTAGGAGTTGTCAGAGCCTTAGAGGCCATCTTGGAGTTGTTGTCCCAGCCCTGACCACCCTGGATTTCATGTTACATGAGACAAAAATAGGCCTCCTGTTGAGTGCTGTGTTTTGCTTTTTGTTTTTGTTAAGCTTTAGCTTTCTGGGTCTTGGTTGCTTATTGCCAAATGCTATCCCTAAGTGGTACGGGGTTTCCTGCCATATCCAAATATTAAAAGCATGACCTCTGAGCTGGTCAGAACCACCCACTCATCCCCTTTCTGCAGCTATGTCACCTCACTGTCACCCGACTCCAGCCCCAATCTACTTACCCAGCTCTGAATCTTCTCCACAGAGCCAAGATCCCCATGCCCTAGCCTGTGTGTCTCAGATTCCGAGGAGATAAGAAGTAGCCCCTTCTGACCTAAAGATCAGGCCCCTGACCTACGTACTTCCCCGATGCCTGTAGAGCCAGTCTGCTTGCCGAATGCCCACAGCAGGGTAGACAGACTGGGGAGAAGGTTTATTTACGACACCTCTTGTGTAGTGAAAAGTGCAAGGATTTGCTGCTGAAATATCTGGTTTTAATCCCTGTTCTGTCCCTTACTGATTGTTTGACTGCTGTAGGCTGGATGTTTGTGCCTCCCCCCTTCCAAATATGTATGTTGAAATCCTAATGCCCAGTTCTTTGGTATTAGGAGAGGTAGAGGCTTTGGGATGTGATAAGGTCCTGAGGCAGAGTCCTCCTAAATGAGAATAGTGCCTTTATGAAAGAGGCCCCAGAGAGCTCCCTATTCCTTCCACCATGTAAGGTTACAGCAAAAAGGTAGCCATCTGGGAGAAGATAAACTCTCACCAGACACCAGCCTGCTGGCACCTTAGTCTTGGATTTTCCAGCCTGCAGAACCATGAGAATGAGTTTCTGTTGTTTATAAGCCACGCAGTCTATGGTATTTATTTTATCATAGCAGCCCAAATGGAATAAGACAGTGACCTTTGGAAAGTCTTTGGGTCTCCCTGGACCTTGGTTTTCTAATTGTAAAGTGGGCAAAATAATAATACTGCACCCATTTTGCAGGGGGTGGGGGTGAGGAGATGAGATGTATGCGGAATGCACTGTAAACCAAAAAGCACAGTAAGCTCACCAGGAATTGTTATTGTCAGAGACCATTTCTAAAGCCAGTCTGCAGGTCTTTCCTAAGCTTCTCTGCAGGCCTGGTGAGAGGAATATCAAAAAAAGTATAAGCCCCTGTCCATTTTACAGGGGAAGTGGAGGCTCAGGGAGAGTAAGTCACTTTTCTAAGGCCACACAGCTAAAAAGTGGCAGTGCTGAGATTTCAGTTCAGCTTTCTGAGTCCAAATACTACCATGGCCTCACTAGACAGAGATGAAGAGCAGTGACCACATCCAGCTGCCACCTGACATTATAAACACCTCTTGCACGCCTGACACTCTGCTGGGCACTGGTGATAAAATGGATGTGAACCCAGCCACCCCCCAGGTTACCAGGGAGGCAGGCCCCATTTCACAGCTAAAGAGACTGAGGTCTGGAACTGCCACGCTTCCCAGACCCCTGAGAGGTCTGTGGTTGAAATAGACCAAAATCCAGTCTGGCAACTCGCCCTGTCCCGTTCCACCTCATGAGATCTCCCCAGGTTCCATGGGAAGGGCCCGAGGTCCACATCAGGACCCAACGCAGGGAAAGGGATGTAGAGGGTTGAGGGAATCAGTTTCTCTCTTCTTCTGTCTCTTTCAATCCCCTCCATCAGTTCCTGCCTGTTGGGAAGCCAGGGTAAGTTGCAGTACCTCACTGGGAATAAAAAATAATGATACCGATAAGCACTAATTCATGGACAGTTGCTAAACTCTATGTTATGTGCTAAGCACGTTAGATACTTTCTTCTTTTAATCTAACAGCGACACTGACGGGTGGGTTTTATCATTTCACAGGGTTTAGATGACTTGTCCAAGGTTGCAGAGGTCACAGACTAGGAAGAGGTAGAGCTAGAATTAGAACCCAAGTCTATTTAATTCTGATTTCCAGATGGATGCCTCTCCCATCTTTATGTTCAGGGGTTAGGGACAATGAGAATGGGTCTGCTTACTTGGAAAACTATGCAGGGGGGAATTTGTTCCTCAGTCTCTCAACCATGTCATTCAGGGGATTCTGAGCTCAACCCTGATCCCTCCTGCGACCCTCCATCTCTCAAACGTCACTTCTGCACCCTGAGGCTGTGGTGAGCAAGAACTAGGCCCCCTCCCAGGGGACTCTGCTCTTTAAAGGGGATTAACTTTGAAAGTATCTTGTTTTTTTTTTTTGTTTTTTTTTTAAATTTTTTTTTTTTAAATAATTTTATTTTTTTAATGGGGTGACATCAATAAATCAGGATACATATATTCAAAGATAACAAGTCCAGGGTATCTTGTCGTTCAATTATGATGCATACCCGTCACCCAAAGTCAGATTGTCCTCTGTCACCTTCTATCTTGTTTTCTTTGTGCCCCTCCCCCTCCCCCTTTTCCTCCCCCATTCCCCCCTCCCCCCCGTAACCACCACACTCTTATCAATGTCTCTTAGTTTCACTTTTATGTCCCACCTACGTATGGAATAATGCAGTTCCTGGTTTTTTCTGATTTACTTATTTCACTTCGTATCATGTTATCAAGATCCCACCATTTTGCTGTAAATGTTCCGATGTCATCATTTCTTATGGCTGAGTAGTATTCCATAGTGTATATGTGCCACATCTTCTTTATCCAGTCATCTATTGACGGGCTTTTTGGTTGTTTCCATGTCCTGGCCACTGTGAACAATGCTGCAATAAACATGGGGCTGCATGTGTCTTTACGTATCAATGTTTCTGAGTTTTGGGGGTATATACCCAGTAGAGGGATTGCTGGGTCATAAGGTAGTTCTATTTTCAGTTTTTTGAGGAACCACCATACTTTCTTCCATAATGGTTGTACTACTTTACATTCCCACCAACAGTGTATGAGGGTTCCTTTTTCTCCACAGCCTCTCCAACATTTGCTATTACCTGTCTTGCTAATAATAGCTAATCGAACAGGTGTGAGGTGGTATCTCATTGCTGTTTTGATTTGCATTTCTCTAATAGCTAAAGAAGATGAGCATCTTTTCATATATCTGTTGGCCATTTGTATTTCTTCCTGGGAGAAGTGTCTGTTCATATCCTCTTCCCATTTTTTTATGGGATTGTTTGTTTGTTTGTTGTTGAGTTTTATGAGTTCTTTGTATATTTTGGATATTAGGCCCTTATCTGAGCTGTTGTTTGAAAATATCATTTCCCATTTAGTTGGCTTTCTGTTCATTTTGTTATCAGTTTCTCTTGCTGAGCAAAAACTTCTTAGTCTGATGTAGTCCCATTCATTAATTTTTGCCTTCACTTCTCTTGCCATTGGAGTCAAATTCATAAAATGCTCTTTAAAACCCAGGTCCATGAGTTGAGTACCTATGTCTTCTTCTATGTACTTAATTGTTTCAGGTCTTATGTTTAGATCTTTGATCCATTTTGAGTTAATTTTTGTACAGGGGGAGAGACTGTAGTCCAGTTTCATTCTTTTGCATGTGGCTTTCCAGTTTTCCCAGCACCATTTATTGAAGAGGCTTTCTTTTCTCCATTGTGTGTTCTTGGCCCCTTTATCAAAAATTATTTGACTATATATATGTGGTTTTATTTCTGGACTTTCTATTCTGTTCCATTGGTCTGAGTGTCTATTTTTCTGCCAATACCATGCTGTTTTGATTGTCGTGGCCCTATAATAGAGTTTGAAGTCAGGTATTGTAATGCCCCCAGCTTCATTCTTTTTCTTTAGGATTGCTTTGGCTATTCGGGGTTTTTTATAGTTCCATATAAATCTGATGATTTTTTGCTCTATTTCTTTAAAAAACGTCATTGGAAGTTTGATGGGAATTGCATTGAATTTGTATATTGCTTTGGGTAATATAGCCATCTTGATTATATTTATTCTTCCTAGCCAAGAACAAGGTATATTCTTCCATCTCATTATATCTTTTTCAATTTCCCTTAACAATGGTTTATAGTTTTCATTATATAAGTCCTTTACATTCTTTGTTATGTTTATTCCTAAGTATTTTATTTTTTTTGTTGCAATCGTGAAGGGGATTATTCTTTTGAGTTCCTTCTCAGTTGTTTCATTGTTGGCATATAGAAAGGCTATTGACTTCTGAATGTTAATTTTGTATCCTGCGACCTTACTGTATTGGCTTATTGTTTCTAGTAGTCTTTTTGTGGATTCTTTGGGGTTTTCGATGTATAGGATCATATCATCTATCCTAGCTTGCACCCGGTGGGCAAGTAAAAATACACACTGGGCTCCAAAACCCAGTCACATTCAGTGCTCACAAAGCCACTGACTTTCCTAGAATCAAAGGTTTCTAGCTCACCAGACTTATTCACCTCTGTTCCCCATCACCTTCCTTATCCCAAATACAAACTCTACACAAACTGGCATCTCACTCAGCACTCCACCATCTTGGCTGCTTCTCCTGGCCTCCTCCATGTGGTCTTTCTCTGCTCTCCTCTGCTCTCTCTTCTGAAAGTATCTTGTTTTAAGGATAGAAATGCAGGCCTCCGCTGGCTCGGCACAGTGGGCAAAGCTTTCCTGGGTCCCTGAGGAAACATCTGAGAAGATACACCCTCTGTACCTTCTATAAGGCAGGCCTTAGATTTAAAGCCTCGGGAAGGCAGCGTGGGTGTCAGGAGCCAGGTTTATGGTCTCCTTCTGCCTCCAAGAACTTGACCAAGTCCTTCCACTTCTCTGAACCTCAGATTCTTCTTCTAAAACAAGAGGATGTTAGGTTTGTTGGTGTTTGCACCCCAGATAGTGCTGCCCACCAGCAAACTGGGGGTGGAGAGAGAGGCAGGGTTTCAAAGCTGCTGTAGGTGACAGTGTCAGGAGAGGAGTGGTAACATGGCCTCTGTGGTCCCATCGTCACTCCTTACCCAAGCATCCTCCTTCCCACCCTTTGGCTGCAAATTTGGGCCATCCTCCTCACACCTGCATCAAGACACAGAGGTAGTCCAGGAAAATCCCTGGAAAATGGCTCACGCTCCTACTCCTCTCCCTCTTTCCTTCCTCCTCCATCAACAGAAGTCACCTCCACACAACAGACAGGCTGGGCACTGGCCCTGTGCCCTGCATGGGAGACTTGACCCCAAAGCCCCCACCCATCCTCCATCCCTTCCAGGTCAAAGTACTAGGTGGTCCAACTTGCTCACCATCCAAAGCCCCAGAGTCCTTCCAGCTCCTCTGCCTCTAGCCACCTTGCTAGTGTGTTTACTTAAGGCTGAAAGCTATATCTAGAAGTTCATTAATTTTTTGTGGGTGCCAAAATGCGGATCATTTGTGCTTATCCTCAACTAAATAAGTCAGGTCATAAGAGGTAATGCCATGGGTAGTGGAATGTAAACAAACACATTCTACCTCAATAAACATGCTAATTTCCAGCTATAATATTCACAAGTAAAAGATCCATCACGCCGACCCTATTTGGCAAAGGCAGCGGGCCTCATCCGTCAACGAGGGAGGCTCCCGCCAGTTCGCTGCAGGAGGGAAATAGTACAACTTAACTTGCTTGATGACGCCCTCGGGGGGAAACATGAGCCTCATAAATGAGTCTGGAAATGTGATAAAAGGATAATCTTGCATAAATGAGCCTATATCATCATTACCTGCACCGACCAAGGCCGGGCACAGGCTTTGAGTGATGGAGTCACATTTCATATAAATTAAGGCCGAGGAGTCAGTGCACCAGGCCAGCGGGAGCTCTCTGTCCTTGCCATGTCCCACTGGCCACCCCGCCCGAGGCTGCCACGCAGGATGGGTGTGGGGCTGAGCGGGGGCTTCCGCCCTGGCTGGGGTGGGTGCTGCAGTGGGAAGAGCAGGGACAGGCCGGGCCCTGCCTGAACCCGAGGGCAGCCCAGGCAAAGGGGGCCGTCAGGGCGGGTCTCGGCCCTCTCCCTGGTCTCATAGAAAAAGTAAGGAATCTATTATTTTATTTATTCAATACTATTTATTAGACACCCATTAAATGCCGAAGCACCAAGAAAGGCACTTAGAAAGTCAAAATAAAATTAAGTCCTTGCTTTTAAGAATTCCCAGCATGCTCAGGGAGGTGAAGCAAGTCCTCACAGCCTGCTTGGTCCGCAATCAAGTGCTGAGGGGTGCTCGGAGGAGGGAAAGACTCCCCGGACCCAGGTATGGTGGTGAAGGTCAGGTATACCGGTGTATGAACAGTGCTGAGGGTGCTCGGAGGAGGGAAAGACTCCCCAGACCCAGGTATGGTGGTGAAGGTCAGGTATACCGGTGTATGAACAGTGGGCCCTTCCCTTTCTCCTGGGCCCCTCCCAGACCCCTCTCTGTCCCAAGGTCCTCTAGGGACCTGGCCCTGCCCCCACACACAGGTGTGCAGCTTCTGCTGAGCTCGTCTGGCCCTGCCTGTAAGTCCTTTTAGCAAAAGACAGAAAGATGGATGAGAAATTCACCGAACATGCAGACCATCTTGGAAAAGACCCAGAGACCCAGATGTGCCTTCCTGACCCGTGCTTGTCCTCTTCCAGGGGACGCTGCAGGCACCCCACCCAGGTCCCTGACACATGGTAGAGGCCCCTGTGCCCGCTGCTGGAGTGTTGGCAGCTACAGCTCACAACCACCTTCTTCCAAAGAGAACTGCCTTTGGCCAAAGAGGTTACCCTTGCCTGCCTCTGGATGCCCGACTACAGGACTGAGGGGTAGAGCGCCTCAGCCCCTTGACTGGAGGTGGGTCAGGGGTGTGCTCTGTGGTGCAGCTCGTGCCCTAGAAGAGCGCCCTGTGGGGCAGGCTGAGGCTAGACTCCCCTCGCTGAGACCACGCCCTCGCTGCCCCCCTGCTTCCCTCACTCTCCTCCTGAGAACCCCCCCCATAGACCACATGCACCCAAATCTGCATCACAGGCTCTGCTCTTAGGGGGCCCAACCTAGGCATCCTATTTTTTCTTTCATTTCTCAACCTGTGTGCTGTCTCTTCAAAGGCAGATATGGAAATAGCCCATCACAAGGCAGTGTGGCGGGGACAGTACCCCTTAGGACCAATGTGCTGTGGAGCCCCGATTGGGGGCAGCTCCATACGCCTCGGGGGTCCGGGGGGGTGTGTGTCAGAGAAGAGTACCCACTTCCTCTGGGCTGCGGTGGTGTTCTCCAGGTGGGGGAAGAAGAAAGGGTGTTCTAGGCCATAGGCACAGCATACCCTTGAATTTCCAAAGCACTTTTATGTACCACTCCATAGCACATCGGAGCTGGGAAATAAAGTGAAAAGGGCTGACTTGAGAAGCCCCCTCGAACCTTCACGAGGGGTGAGGGGTGGCCAGGCCTTCCTCTTACACCAAATGCTTATTTCAGGAACAAGTGAATGTGTACAAGCAAGCGAGCAGAATCACTGTGAATATTCCTCCAGGGGACAGCATTGTAACCACCCTGCCATCCCCCCCGTGGTGCCTGCTCCCTCGCTAGACCAGAAAGTCTTTTACAACAGGGACTGGGGCTTGGCCATCAGGGCATCCTCACGAAGCCTAGCTCTGCTCTTTGAACAGAATTGATGCTCAGCAAATATTGGTTCTGTGGCTTTGAACTGTTGACTTCAGAGGAGAAAGAAGGGACCACCAAGAGCAGAGAATGTTTAGGTGTACATGTACAAAGATTTTTTTCTCCCATTTGCCAAACATCTTTGCAATAAGATATTAGAATCAGTGACCAAGAAATAGGAAAAGAGGAAATAAATGTGCACCTACTGTGTGCAGGGATTGTCCTAAGTGCTTTCATATGCTGCACTTGAACCTCCCGATAGCCTGCAGGTGGGTATTATCACTGCCAGTTCCCAGCCAAAACCAAGGGAGAGGAGCTGAGCAATGGACACCTAGGTGTACTGAGGCCCAGAGCCTGTGCTCTTCCCATCCTCCCTCCCTCCTTTCATCCCCCAGGAGGGTATTTTTTAAATCAAGCTTGTCTGCAATGGGTCTAGAATGGGTTAACCAGGTCTCTCTGGAAGCAGAAGATCTGGAAGACCTCTGGGTACCCCTCTCAGCAGAGAAGCCTCTGATTCAGGCTGACTGGGCTCAGGAGCCCTGACAGGCAGCTGATCCCCTTCCCAGGCCAAGGCTGGCTCTCCTGAGTCACTCCCCAAACCTTGCCTCTAACAGAGAGAGGCCCAGGCTTCCAGCACTGAGTGATTCAGGACCTACTTTAGGGTTAATTTTCTGAAGGAGGAAAAAAGGTACACTCGATGTTGAGAAACTGAGCTGACACACTCGTGGGAAACCTGAGCGGCAGAAGTCTTAGTCAAAAGCGCTGGCTGGGAAATCGCTGTCCCCTGCCAAACCCGGAGGATGGAAGCTTGAACATTCCTGGGGCTGCGTGTTTCAAATACTTTCCGCGGTTTTGTCAGCGGAGGGCCAAGAGAGAAGAATCTGTCACTGCCAACTTGGGTCTGCAAAACAGTTTGGCTGTCAGGGAGCGGTGAAATCACAGGAGCCGGAAAACCTGACTCATGAGCTACAGGGGGGAATGGGGGAGAGGCAGCCCAACCTCAGAGCCGCAGGGGCAGGCGCGGATCCTTGGACTCGATGGGTTCTCGCCAGCTAACCACCGTGACTACCTCTCCCCCTGGAGTGAAAGTTTCCTGCGGTTTCCACCAGGGCAGACATTTGCTGAGCACAACTGGGTGCCCTGCGTTATGCCGAATATCTGATTCAACAGCCTGAGTGGGCATCGTAGGCCTATTTCTCAAATGAGGAAACTGAGGCCAAAAAGGTATAAGAACTGCTCCATGCCACACAGCCAATGGCCAAACCATCAGTTCATCCCTTGTGTATTGATGCTATGTGTCGGGCCCTGGGTCAAGGACAGGGGTGCAAAGATGGAGATGATAAAAGCTTTTTCCAGAAGGGTCCCAAGTCTCACAGAATTGAACAATTTGGTGTTTTTCAAGACACATTCATATCTGCTACCAAATTCGCTTATTAAGCCATGTGAGGGATCGGGGGGCAAGGATGATTTGGAGATCTGAGAAGAGGGAGGTTGGGGAGGGGAGCGATGTGGGGGCAGAAGGAGCCCCGGGTGACAGGTAAGGAGACTTAACATCTGGGTTCGGCCTGTCGCGGATTCACAGTGTGAGCGAGGCAAAGTCTCTTCAGTCCCCTGGGGTCTCAGTGCCCGGCCAACCTCCCTTTGGAAGTATCATTCCCTACATACCGCCGCCTTCGTGCCAACGGCACACCTCGGCCACTCTGCCCGAGGACCCCTGGGAGCAGGGGGCTGCTGTACCCAGCGTGGGACGGGCCAGAGAGGCTGGGGAGTTCTCGGTCCCAGAAGCAGCCCTCAACCAATGCCAGGCCAGGGTTGGGGGATAAGGACCCAGCTCCCTGTCCCCTGGAACAGGAAGACACAGAAGGCGTGTGTGACTCAGCCTCCCAGAGCTCCCCGCTGGCACGGAGTCCCCGTGCCCACGACAGTCTGCTCATCAACACCCTGCGTTCTTCCCTTTCTTCCTCCTCTCACAGCCACACTGCTGCTGCCTGCGATCACCTCCCAAACAAACTGCTTGGACTCAAATCCTGCTTCAGCTCTGCTTCTGGGGAGAAACACTAAAATAGTTTCCGGTTGGTAAAGGAGGAATCCGGCCCAGAAGGGGCTTTCGGCATCATCTGCCACAACCCCAACAGTACATGGGAGGAGTGCGCGAGGCCCCCCAGTGAGGAGCTGCTACCTCACTAGTTGTGACATTTCCCCCTCGTCCCAGGTCTCCAGGAAACAGCTGCTGAGCCCACTGGCCCTCCCCCCAGCCAGGAGCCAGGCTTAGCAGGGAAGGCCCAGGGGAGGGGAGAGCACATGTTCCCAAACTGTGAACCCCTATGGAGCCCTGCCCGTAGCCTAGGTGGCCCCTCGGGGTGCCCCGAGAGGAGAGCCCACGGAGAGAACAGCAGAGAAGAGCGGGCAGCAGTGGAGCCAGAGGGCCACAGCCCCTGCCACCTGCCTGCCCAGGCCCCTCTCCTCCACTCTGCATCATACACATGCCCTCTGCTGTCCTGCCCTGAACCCTAGCACGCCATGCCCTCTAGTGGGAATGTGCTGACCTCCCTCCCCCGGCCAGCTCCTCCTCCACCTTCCAAGTGGCTCAAGCTTCTCCAGCTCTGTACCATCTCCCCTACCCGCCGCCCTGTCCTCCCCATCAGGAGTCACCCACTCCCCAAACCCCTCTGTGGGGTCTGGATGCCCCAGCACGGCACCCAGTATGTTGTCCCTGGGAACCACTGTCAATGAGTCTGTCTGTGTCTTCCCATAAGCTCTCCGGGGGCCAGACTCAGGCTCACGGGTCTTTCTGTCCTTAGAGCCTGGTACTCACAGCTCCAGAAATGTTTGCTGAGTGAGTATGGGAAAATCACTCAAAACGTGTTGAGATCCCAGAATCATTGTCATTTCCCTACCTTTGTTGTTTCTTTTGCCTTGGTTGGTCATCGACAGCAGAGCCAAAGAAGAGGTCCTCCAGAGCAGCGAGAAGGCTGGTGACAGAGGAAAGGGAATCACGAGACCTTTTCAGGCCCGGAATCCTGGACGTAACCTGCAGGGAGCCTGCTGCACAGGCCGAGGGCAGGAGGTGTGGGCCCCAGACCAGAGCCTCAGAGGGCTGGTTCCACTGCTGCAACCCTTCACAGTTGGAGCTATGCAACGAAGTGGCCCCGTGACAAGTCCCTTCTTAGGATAACTTGTAGAAGCACAGTAGTTTCAATTCAAAAGATTTTCTAGCTGTGGAATCCAAACAAAATCCTACCTACAAGTCCAATATGTGAATAACTGCCCTGGTGGAAATAAAGGGTAGGAGGAAGGTGGGGGTGGGCTTGCCAGTCCTCTCAACAACCCCGACCTTGAGGCAAACCACTCTGAGAACCTGGGGCTCCACAGATTTACAACCACTGGCCAAGCAGGAGGACCCAGATCCTAGTCCTCTGCTCCTTCCACGCTGTACAGCCCTGGGCAAGTCACCTCACCTCTCTGGTCCTCAGTTTCCCATCCCCACCACAGAGAAGAAAGCATCTCCCTCGCAGGGTTGCCGAGAGGCTCAGAGGTGATAACCAGGACAGCTTTGCACCTTGCCATGGTCACACTTATACCATGTAGCCAAGAGGCCTGGAGGACCGAGAAACTTTGTGTCCTCATGAAAGAGGAGCTCCCAGAGGCACCAGGCCCCGAGACACAGAAGACACATGGCTGTGAGACTCGGTTGCCTTTCTTCTTGGGGTTTCAGGCCCCCAGTGCTCAGGAGGCGCCTCTTCGCCCCAGACCTCATTACCCAGCCAGCTGGGGCCCTCACACAGTCACTGTTTCTCTTCCCTGAGCGTGGGGCTAGGACACGTGAGCATGAAAAATTCCTCCCCTCACTTCTCCACCAACCAAACCCCAATCCCAGCCAGGCCCTGGACCCCTAAAGGGAGATGGAGACAGAGTGTTCTGGCTCCAGGAATCAGCTAATGGAACCTTGTTAATTACTATGTAAATTACTTTAATAGCCTGGATCCCCCTCAGACAATTGTTTAAAGGCTTGAGGCCCTAGACTAGGGAGATGGGGGTCTCCGTGAGGGGAAGGAGCAGGCTTTCCTTGGCTCAAGGGCTCCGGGGTATGGTTTCCCACGGGGCAGGAGTAGATGCACAGATGGAGAGCTGAAGGAAAGGAGGATGTCTCGTCTGACCCTGGCCCACAAGGGTCCTCAAAGTGACATTGAGATGCAGGAATCAAGTCCATCCTGGAAAGTGGGAATGCAAAGCACCTGCGCTGAGCTCTAGTCCACCCCCACTCTCTCACTGCATCCAGATGGAAACAGGAGCTCAGAGTGGGAGCATGACTCATCCAAAGCCACACAGCAAGGTGATGGCCCGGAGGGGGCTAGAAGGCCAACCTCTCATCTCCAGCCCACGGCTTCTCAAACACACACTGGCGGGATGAGTTGGACCTGGTGTTCTTTGTGAAACACTGTTTAGTGAGATTTCCTCGGTTTACAGGGGAAAATAAAGTTAAAGGAAGGCATTTTCTTGATTTCTAAGTTCTACATGTCGCTTTAAAAAAAAAAAAAAAAGATACACTATCCTACCGTTGTGACATGTAGTTATTATTTTCTTCCATAAATGTGTTCTTATACTATGGGATTAAATAGGTCAAAATGTCATAGCATTCCATGAAGGACACTATGCCCTTAAGATTCTCTGACCTGAAGGAGACCCTTGGTCCTGAAGCACTTACTTTAATCTCAATTTTCCAGGTAGGGGAGCAGACACAGAGAGGCTCGCTTGTCTTAGGACTTCTGATGAAGGAGGGCTATTTCCACCAGGTGGGTTATCAGGAGTGTATGTAAACTAAGAGTGGACAGTCTGAAAGACACAGCTAGGGAGGGAAGTGGGTAAGAGTTGGTGTAATAGTACGGTGAGGCAATTGCCAGGGTGGCGAGCTCGTGAGCGTGAGCAAGGCACGTGAACTGTATTTGACAGGCATCCCGACGTCTCTCCTGGCTGCTCACGGGTGCCCTGCTCCCTTCTGCAGCACAGGCTGGGTCAGAAAGTGGGTCTGCTGGCCAGAGGAGGGCTGGACTGGAGTGGTTTCACTGCAGCATGGCGGCTCTGTGGCCACTTACTACCTGTGTGACCTTGGGCAAGTGACATCACCTCTCTGAGTCTTTATTTCTTCCTTTGAAAATGAGAACAAGAAGACATACCTGACAGGATGGTTGAGACGACGAAAAGAGGTGGTACTAGGCACCTGGACCTGTGCCTGGCACAAGGTGATCACTCACCTTCTCCCTCTTTGTCTCTGTCTGTCTGTCTCTCTCTAAGACATAAATATTTTAAAATCAGCTTCAGCTGCAGGGACCTGGGATGTGTCACTGGGTAAATGCAGCAGGCCATCAAAGCTCCCCCTGGAGCCCAGTGCCTTCCTAGAAAGGGAGGAGCCACATCTTGTTCACCTGACTCTGGACTGGTTTTGGTTACAAGTAAAAGGATCCAGCTAAAGCTACTTAATCAAAAAGAAGAATTTGCTGGAAGGCCATGAATGTGTTCGGAGGGGGAGAGGAGATGAAGATGGCCTCAGGAAGGGCTGGAACCAGGAATGGATTGCCCTCCAGACATCCCCCTCATTGCTTACCCCTGCTTCCTTCTCCTCTCTCTGCAGGATTCTACAATGTAAGCTTTTGCTGAGCCCCCAAAATGACAGATATATATATATATATATATATATATATATATATATATATATATATCATTACCAAAGTGACAATGAACAGTACACCGTGAACAGTTTTAGAGTATGTGGTCAGAAGCTCTTTAGATAATCGTAAGGCCTTCACATAGAGGTTATAAAAGGTTGGGAGTCAGAAATTAAGAAGTTTGGCCCTGGCTGGATAGTTTGATGGGTTAGAGCATCATAGAAGCACAGAGGTTGCTGGTTCGATCCCCAGTCAGGGCACATACAGGAACAGATTGACATTTTTGTCTCTCTCTTCCTCTCTCCCTTCCTTTCTCTAATGTTAATAAAAAAAAATAAACATCAAGTTTAGAAATAAGAAGTTTGAGGAGGAGAATGCCTATGGAGCTATGTGTTGTGTGTCCTTCCCATTAATAATGAGAAACCATCAAACCTAACACTGATGGAGCATTTACTGGGCGTCAGGCCCTGTGCAAGTATTGTACATGGAAGATCTCATTCAACCCTCTCAACAGACATCTGCCAGAGCTTCTGTTCTTCTTCCCAATTTACAGACAGGAAAGTTTGGGAAGGTTAACTTGCCTATTAAGTTGCAGAGTTGGGATCCAAACTGGCTGCCTGACTCCCAAGCCCTGGGTCATGCTAAGTCATGGGTCAGTCTGTGTGTGTGGCACATGGGTGTGTGTTATGCACCACACATCCATCTGCTGGTGTTTACATAGGTGTGCATGGGTGTGCCGTCAGGGATGCGATGCAGGGAGGGGAAAGATGCCCAGAGCATAAAACCAAAGGACACCCTTACTGTTGGGGCCTGGCCCACCCACTGTCCCTCGGTCTCCTCTACCATCCCTGGCATAGGAGTGGGCATATCCATGGGCTCAGAATGGAACTCAGAATGCTACATTCAAGGTGCTGAGGAAATTTAACTCAGATTCAACAAAGGCTCTGAGCGCCAGCTTGCTGCAGGGCTCCATGTACTCCTGTCACTCGGCCTCATAGCACTCCATTTGAAAGCAGGTACCTCGCCACCCGGAGAGTCTGATGTGCTAAAGTCACAGAGCCAGCAAGAACAGTTACAACTACCATGGATTAAAAACTTACCATGGTGGCCCTGGTTGGTTGGCTCAGTGGTATAGAGCATTGGCCTGGCATGTGGATGCCCCAGGTTCGATTCCCAGTCAGAGCACACAGGAGAAGTGCCCATCTGCTTCTCCACCCCTCCCCCTCTCACTTCTCTCTCTCTCTTCCTCTCCCGCCACCATGGCTCAATTGAAGCGAGTTGGCCCCGGGTGCTGAGGATGGCTCTATGACCTCCTCCTCAGGAACTAAGAAGAGCTCAGTTGCTGAGCAATGGAGCAAGGGCCCCAGATGGGCAGAGCATCGCCCCCTAGTGGACTTGCTGGGTGGATCCCAGTCAGAACACATGCAGAAGTCTGTCTCTGCCTCCCTGCCTCTCACTGAATGAAAAAAAAAAAAAAAAAAAAAAAAAAAAAACTTACCATGGGGCAAACTGCCAAAGGGCTTCCATCTATGTGTGCATGGCCTATATAAGGCTATGGGGTGCTCCTCCTGGGCTGCGATTCTCCCAGATCGCTCTCCCAGCATCGTGAGGTGTGGTTTTCCTGCTCCCTTGCCCTTACTGTGAATAGCAGATTTTCCTTTGTTTATTAGCCCTATCCCTTTTGTTCTTATTTGCTTGCCTGTCCCTGCTCGCCTCCAATAAATGCATATGGCCCGGTGCTTTCTGGCTCCGCAGTTCCCTCTACTGTCTGCTCGAATTCAATGGGAACCTGCCTGGCCTCGGCCACCAGCATTACACTAGCAATGTTCTGTTTCTTTTTTTGAGAGTGAGAGAGAGAGACCGGAAGGGGGAGAGAGGGGGAGAAGCATCAACTCGTAGTTGCTTTCACTTTAGTTGTGCATTGAGCTGCTCATATGTGCCTTGATGGGGCCATGCCAGCAATGTTGGGCTTTTTATGCCAGCGAACTTTGGCCTCAAGCTCCCGAGCTTTGGGATCATGTGGGCAATTCCCATTGGTGCAGTGGATAAAGCACTGACCCCGAACACTGAGGTCACTGGTTTGAAACCCCAAGGTCACTGGCTCTGAGCTTAGGCTCGTTAATGTTCTGTTTCTTGGTCTGCAAGCTGAATATACAAAGGTTATTAAAACTTTTCTTTTTAGGGATGATCCTTTTGAGTACAAGTAAAAAATTTATTTTAAATTAACTTTAAAATAATCAGTAATAAATATTTTAAATTACTTTAAAATTAACTTTAAAATAACCATAGTGATGTAAAACAATAACAAATTTATTATTTTACAGTTCTGGAGGTCAGCAATCCAAAATGGGTTGGCAGGGCTGTGTCCTGGAGACTCTAGAGGAGAAGCTGTTCCCTTGTCTTTTCCAGCTTCTAGAGGCTGCCTGTGCTCCTTGGCTTGTGGCCTCTTTGCCCACCTTCAAAGCCAACATTAAATTTCTCTCTCCTACCTCACTCTTTCTGTTATAAGGACCCTATGATTATATTAGGCCCACCCAGATAATCCAGGATAATCTCCCTATCTCAAAATCCTTAAATTAATCACATCAACAAAGTCCTTTATGCAACATAAGGTAATGTTCTGTGATTAGGAGGTGGCCATGTTGGCGGGGGGGGGGCATTATTCTTCCTACCATACATGTTAGGGTGAGTGCATGTAAGTGTTTGTGTGAATGAAGGTGTGCGAATGCATGTGCCCAGAATCATGCATGTGTGTGCAGAGCCTATGTGTGTGTGTATTCCAGCATAGCCAAGCATGCAGGTGTGATCTGCTAGTGTCCCTTCAAAAGTCTCCCTTTACAACCTAGCTGCAGTCAAGGAAGTCACCCTTTCCCTTCCTGCTGGGACCAAGATGAAGGTGGCCCAGGGCCCCTGCTGGAGAGATGGATGAGCTGTTTGGGGAAGGTGGCCCAGCCCCCTACTTTGAATTGTTTTTTAGTGGGCTCCCCCAGCAAAGCTATGGCAGGTTCATCATCTGTATTCATATTTGGTCATATGGGGAACCATTTGGTATATTTCTGGGGTCTATTTGCCTCCCCCATTGTGGTTTGATTGGGTTTTGGGGCTTACAAACTGCAAATCCATCTGCCCTCATGATTGCACTGTGTATTTTCAGTACAGAGGTGCCCCTGGGAAAGAGTTTGTTAGTAATAACAAAACACAGCAACAACCAGCTATTGTTTATGTGCCAGGTGCCCTCACGTCAGCATGCTAAACCCTTTACCCACATGGGATCCTTTAACCCTCAGGCCAGCCTCTCAAGCAGGTCCTGTTACTACCCGAATTTCACAGACCTGCCCAAGGTTATGAACAAGTAAATAAGGAGCTAGAATTCCGGAGCAGGCCTATCTGCCTCCAGGATCTGCCTCCAGGTAATCCATTTAGTCTTGAGTTGGTTTTTCAGGATGATTATTCTTAAATTTAGTTATAACTCCAGTTTGGTCCTGGGAGGAGGTGAGTGTAACACCCACATACTCCACCACCATCTTGGATCCCCTGTGAAAGGTAATCCACACTGTCTCTGGGCATGATTCCAGGAAGAGAAAGCCTGAGTGAGGCTGTTACTGGAGAGCCATTCCATTTGCTTAGGCCTGGGGAGGGGAGGAAAAGTAACCCAGGTTTGAAGTTGTCCATGTTTTACTTTGAGTGTATCTTTATAGTGTAACAGATGGTTTGGGGAAGGCTTGGCTGGGAGCTTTAGGGCCTGGACCATGTGACCTTGAGGAACTCACTTGAGCCTTAGCTCTTCATCTCTAAAGTAGGGGAACTAGGCCCTGGCAGGGTAGCTCAGTTGGTTAGAGCATCAGCCTGACACACTAAGGTTACTGGTTCAATCCCTAGTCAGGTTATATACAAAAATCAATGAATGCAGAAATAAGTGGAACAATAAATTGATGTTTCTCTCTCTCTCTCTTCCCCTTCCTCTCTCTCTAAAAATAAACAAACAAACAAATTAATTAATTAAGTGTAGGAACTGGCCTTAGCCCCAGAACTCTGGTGACAGGTATCACCCTCTTCAGGTCATCAGCCCAAGGCATGGAGAGGGGACTAGCCTGAGGGATTGGTCTCCAGCCATCTTTCAAGGAAAGTGATAAAATCTGAGGCTTCCAATATTTTACAATTAATAGTCCTTCCTTAAAAACAAATAAATTGGCCCTGGCTGGTTGGCTCAGTGGTAGAGTGTCGGCCTGGTGTGTGGATGTCCTAGGTTTGACTCCCAGTCAGGGCACACAGGAGAAGCACCCATCTGCTTCTCTCCTCCTCCCCCTTCTCTCTGTCTCTTTCTTCCCCTCCACAGCTATGGCTTGATTGGTTCAAGCGCATCGGCCTTGGGCACTGAGGATGGCTCCATGGAGCCTCCACCGCAGGCACTAAAAATAGCTCAGTTGTGAACATGGCCCCAGATGGGGGTTGCTGGGTGGCTCCTGGTCAGGGCACATGCGGGAGTCTCTCTATCTCTCCTCCTCTCACTTGGAAAAAGAAGAAAACTTTTAAAAAATTAATATATAAAATATAATCGTCAGTCTCTTTAAAATGCTACAACCCAAATGCTCCCACAACCTTACTGGTATTTTATATGAAAGTAGGATTGTGCTTACCATTTGCTTAAAGTCTCTTTAGCTTTTAAAGAGTTTTTAAAGAGGTCTCCCTATACACAAGACAACAATTATATCTGGGTAGGGAGATCTGGGGTGGTCTGATATGCTAAATCCTTAGGTTCCATTTGAAATGGGGTTTTTGTTTTGTTTTGTTTTGTTTTTTGTATTTTTCCGGAGTTGGAAACGGGTAGGCAGTCAGACAGACTCCTGCATGCACCCAACTGGGATCCACCCGGCATGCCCACCAGGGGGTGATGCTCTGCCCATCCGGGGCGTTGCTCTGCCACAATCAGAGCCACTCTAGCGCCTGAGGCAGAGGCCACAGAGCCATCCCCAGCGCCCGGGCCAACTTTGTTCCAATGGAGCCTTGGCTGCGGGAGGGGAAGAGAGAGAGAGAAAGGAGAGGGGGAGGGGTGAAGAAGCAGATGGGCGCTTCTCCTGTGTGCCTTGGCCGGGAATCGAACCCAGGACTCCCGCATGCCAGGCCGACGCTCTACCACTGAGCCAACCAGTCAGGGCCTGAAATGGTTTTTAATACAAGAATATATTACTCATATAATAATAAGGAAGATGACACTTGAGTAGGTTGTCAATAATGACCAGATTACTTTGGACTAAAAAGTGTCTGTTATGCAGACAGACTAATTATTGGTGCCTCCTCCCCCCAGTTCATATGTCGAAGCCCTAACCACCAATGTGGTAGTGTTTGGAGGTGGGGCTTTGGGGAGATAATTAGGGTTAGATAAGGCCATAAAGATGGGGCCCTGGTGATAGGATTAGTGCCCTTATAAAATGAGACACCAGAGAGCCCCCCTACCCCTTCATACACCAAGGCGGGACCACGCAAGCACACAGGGAAGGAAGCCATCCTCAGGCCAGGAAGACAACCCTCACCAGGAATCCTGAAAGCTCTAGTCAGATGACCTTTGTGTCTTAGTTTCCCCTGCACAGAAGCAGACCCTGGGACTAGGATTTAAGAGCAAGAGTTTATGTGGGGGAAGACCCGGAAGCCCTGGGGGAGGAGTGAGGACTTGAGGCCAGGCAAGGAAGGCAGCTAACAGATTGTGTTATTAAGCAGCTCACTACTGTGCACAACCAGAGTGCAGTCCCACACAGGGCAGCTTCCTCAGAGCCATCCACCCACTCCGCGGGGAATTCATCCACCAGCTCCCAACACCATTCATTGCAGGGTGCTGCCAGAGGCTGCTGGGGGACTCCGGAACAGAGAGTGCCCGGGAAAAGTAGGCGGGCACTAACAGCGTCTGCCATACGTGGGCTACCTGTGCCATGTCTGAGGTCCAGCTCCTCACCTGCGAACTGCAGCTCACCATCCTCTGGGGCCGCGGTGAGGAGCAAGCAAGGTAAGGGACAGGAACAGGCTTAAGGGTGTGAAGTGCTGAGGGGAGCCAGGCTGGGTGAGTGCGGGGTTCCTTTGCATTTTTAGTAAGAAAGGGGCCAAGCCAGGCCCGTCTGTGATGAAACCCACAGCACCAGGCACAAAGCTGGGCCCCCACTGGGATCAGAACATTCATTCCCTTTACTCTCTGAAGTGAGCAGCAAGTCTGTCCTCCCCACTCAAATCCCCTGTCAGGGACAGTCCTGGTGAGGAGGCCCCTCTTCTGGAAAGAGCATGACAATTTTGGAGAACTGCTCCTCCACCCACGCCAAGTGTGCTCTCCTAACAGGGATGGCCCATCTTCTAGCTAGACTGGGACAGGCTCCAAGTCTGAGCCTCTGTCCTGGGACAAGGGACATCTTTCTGGAGGGAAACAAAGGGAAAGACTGAGCTCCCTCAGGCTCCGGGGAGGCAAGGGGACTGGGCCCACGTCAGGGCACTCACAAACTCACATCTCGGTTGGGTCATTTTGGGCTCAGTTTCTAGATTTATAAAAGCAGAATGTTGGAACAGCTGCTGTTTCTGGCCCCTCTGCCTCTAATGTAGCGTCAGTACAGGCAGGCAGCAAATAGGGCAAGAAAGATAGACCAAGGGCCAGCATTGCTCTCTCTACACTTCTCCTGCTTCTAACCAAGTTCCCCTCATCAGAGCCTCTCTCCCAGGTGCCCAGGGCTCTAACTCTGGGTTTCTCTTGCATTGAGAGAAATCAAGGCATGGCCCTCTGTCACTGACCAGTCCTATGGATAGAAGGGACAGAGTTTGGCAGTCTGGCTTCAGAATCCATGCTTTGAAGCACTGTGCTCTCCTAAAATCCACCCTGAGAAACTAACGGGTCTTAGGTGAGGTTCTATAGGCAAAGATGGACATCACGGCATGTTTACAATGGGAATTAACCAAATGTTTAACAATAGGAGGATGGTACAAATAACTGTGGAATAGCCACCAAATGGACTATTAGAGAGCCATGAAGCTAAGGTTTATGAAGAGATTTTAATAATGTAGAGAAACTATGTGTGTAAGTTCAGAAAGAGGAAACCTGGTAACTACAGCGTGACCTTGGCCCCTAAACTTCTGACCTCTCCCTCGGGAAGGTGTGGAGCCATGGGAACCACAGGGCCTTCGCCCTGAAGCCTACACTGACTCACTGGAAGTAATTCCAAACATTATTATTACATTTTCAAAACACTAATATGTTGTGGAATGCAAACTTTGTGCCCATTGTTAAGATAAAACACTAGCCGTTTATGTTTTCTTCAGCTGGGCTTCCCAGCCTCAGGGACTGCATTCTTCCCTCCAGAGGCTGCTGCATGGAATCTCCGCTCTGGTGAAGTCTGGCTTCCCTGGGAATATATACATTCCTTTGTGGCAGGTGTCATTTTGCTTATGCCCGCCCCTTAGGCTCCACAGGGAATGAGCATCAGACCTTTCCTGGGAGCTGCAATGGGGCAGGGGGAGCCCAGGACACAGCTTGCTCTCTCCTCAGGTGACATGTTCTATCTATGAAGTTCCCTAGTGTTCCCAGCGGGACTGAGTCGGTTGCCCAGAGTGTCACCCACAGTGTCACCTGCTCATTAGCACACAGGCGCTGGTTTCCTTCCCTGTCTCACTTCCACACTTCCCTACCAGGGCTTCCTGAAGTCACCTCCCAAATAAACTCCACAAACTCATATTCTTGCCTCGCTGTCTGCTTGACTCAGAGATGAAGCAAGAAGCCAAAGTCACAGATCAGAGAGTGATAGAACTAGACTGGTCCTTGAGTCCTGAACTGCTCCAGATGTTTGTCCTTTGACACTACACAGTGAGCATAATCTAGGAGGTAAGGGGACTGCAGGATAGAATTCAGATTGTGCCAAAGGAACCTAACTGTATTACAAACATATAAAACAGCCTTATTGAAGGGTGTGGGAAAAGAGATGCTGACCTAAGTAACCTTGGAAATGAGCGAAGTCCGTAAGATTCAAGTGGATGAAGTGGATTCTCACAAGGGTACACATTTAGGATTCTAAAACCACTAGGTGTAGACTGGCATTGAACAATTAAGTAAATGTATGGTGGAGGCCAGATTTTCACTGTTGGAATGGCAGGTTAGAAATAATCGAGGGGCACGGGCTAGAATGGTCCATGCAGTAATGGATTAGAATAGGGGACAGCAGTGGAAATGCATGTTTAGCTTTAATACAGATGGCTGCACACAGAAACGTGTGTAGATAGGTGTACATAAATGGACTAGTATACACACGTATGTCTCCTTGTCCTGTCAGCTGGAGAGCCTGGAGCCCAGATCTAGATTTCCACCCCTTAATTAAAAGGAACATTGGCTCCTTGGAGAAGTGATTAATTCTAGGACAGGGTGGGGGGGATACGCAAGATAGGCCTGGAGCGTCTTGTAATGACAGAAAGTACTCAAAACAAAACAAAACAAAGAGCCCACAGAGAGACTTATGGCAAAGGGACACAGGAGCCATCTGAAGAGCTCTAAATGGCTAGAGCAACAAAACAAATTAAAAAGTATCGGCTTATAACCCAAAGTATACAATACACGTCCATGAGTTCATAGCACCGTAAAATAATGATTGAATAAATAAACAAATGAGGGAGACAGACAAATCTCTGGTGTAAAATAATTCTAAATAATTTAGAAGATACTCCTCCCACAAAGAAGGGGAGCATAAGTCCCCAAGTCTTACGTGTGGACTGTGCCTAGTGGTTTTTTTTCTCCAAAAGTACAATAAGGGCAGGGGGGAAAAGAGTATCTTTGCAATGGAGACACTGAGAGACACTACTTCAGCCAGATGGTCAAGGCCAACACCACCAGTGATCAGTTATGTTGATAGTATGTGTATACCTTTCATCTAGGGCAATGAAATGGCACTGTACCTCTGTGGTCTTCCTCCTCCACACCTGTAATCTTGGTCCAATCATGAGAATACAGAAAAGTCCAATAGAGTGTGTATACCAGACCAGTACTCCTCAAAACTGGCAAGGTCATCAAAAACAAGAAAAGTCTGAGAAATTGTCACAACTAAGAGGAGCCTAAGGAGACATGACAACTAAGTGTAGTCTGATATTCTGAATGAGATCTTGGAACAGAAAAAAAGATAATAGGTAAAAAATTTTTAAAATAAGTCTGAATAATGTATGTACTTTAGCTAATAGAGTGTATCAATATTGGTTTATTAATTATAATAAATGTACCAAAGTATATAAGATGTTAATATCGGGGAAGCTGGGTGTGGGGCACATGAAAGCCCTCTGTACTATCTTTGCAACTTTTCTGTAAATATATATAATGCCATTCTAAAATTTGAAGCTTATTTTAAAAATAACATTAAACCACTATTTAATATGCACATTAAAAATTTTAAACTAAATTTATTATCTGAGCATTAAAATAACATAAAAATAATAATAATAATTTTGGTTTATATTTATATACTTAACTCAATTTCTTAGCCATATCTCTTTCTAATGCTGTATCACTGGTATTTTTTCCAAAGAATGCATGTCTAAAAAATGTATATGATCTCTATTGTCCTCAAAATAATTGCCTGTAATCATCTTTGAAGTTACATTTGTGACTGATAAAAGAGAAATTATGGACACCTTTCATAGACTCTTCTCTGTAGATCATAATATTTTTTATTTATTCATTTTAGAGACGAGAGGGAGAGACAGAGAGGAGAGACAGAGAGAGAGAAGGGGGGAGGAGCTGGAAGCATCAACTCCCATATGTGCCTTGACCAGGCAAGCCCAGGGTTTTGAACCGGCGACCTCAGCATTTCCAGGTCAACACTTTATCCACTGCGCCACCACATGTCAGACGATCATAATATTTTTAATGAGGACACAGTTTCTCTGCAGGGGTACCCGACAAGTTCAGCGCAAATTCTGCTAACTGGATGCTATTCTCAATTCTAATTTCTTTAGCAAGAAAGGATTAACTATTTCAGCCCAACTATATTTCACGGGTTGTGTATTTTTATTTCCATTTAAAATATCTTTCCTTAAAAGATATTATAAGAAAATTCATCTGTAAGTTGACTTTGTAATTCCTTTTAATATTTTGCCAGTTGTACATGCTGAACTACATGCCTTCTGTCTTCTCTTCAAGTACAAAATGTAATTTTGCTCAATTAAAAGTAGGCGCTCCATCAAAATATTCTTCCCACAAGTCAAGGCATTCCAAAGAAAAATTACAGAATTCCTAAATGAAATTTTGGCCAGCATTTGAGCTCTTGTTACTTAATTTGTTCAGCAACTCCCTTGCTTTTGAGAGAGAAATGTGAATGGTGTCCAGTGTGAAATAAATGAAATTTGCTAAAAGCTTTGCCTACAATATCTAAAATTTGATAAAAGTTTCAAAAGTTAAAGTGTATTTTGGCACGTTTGTTGAAACTCTGATTAAAGACTTTCAGTTGCTTTTAAACGAAACTTGGAGAACTCATTTACAAAGTGTTCAATTCCAGTGTAAATACTTAAAATTATTTACAAAGTAATTCTTCAAAGGCTCAAACATTTTAAAAATTCAACCGATGGCAGATAGTAAAACGTGAAAACATACCGCTAGGAAGTTCTGTGCTGAGTCATATTGGAGCCTGAGGCAAAAAGAAAATGTGATAAAACTGATCTGTACTTTATTTAAAATTTTGATATTTTGATCATCATGAATTTTTACATTAATTTTGATATTCTTCGGTCCTGCATGAAAATACTATTTGCTTTAATTTTACAGAGTTATTTGGTGCCCCATTAAACTTTGCACCTGAGGAGGGGCACCTCACTCCCCTCACCCTGGTCCTGGCCCTGCTACCATGCTGAAATATGCTTTATATGTAGCATCATCTCTGCCACAAAAACACTGTCCTATAAATACTCTATATATAAACGTGTGTGCGTGTCTGTCTACAAACAACTCATTTCTATCTCAACTGATACGCCGTCTCAACTTGTTTTATCTCAACGTTCAATTATATGTGCACCACCAACACCAATTCCAAGCTCATTCTGCTCCGTGGATTTCCTAATTGGATACAAATGTTGTTTTCACCATGCTGCTGCTGTGTTCTACTAAAATTTATATCCATATTTGCAAGCACAGGTAATTCTGTCTTCATATATTAATTTGCAAGAATATTTACAGTGTTGGACGCTTCACCCTCACCAGAATGAACTTTCAAAAGTTTGACTTTTATTTAATTATTGAAATCAACTGAATTTTTATATGAAACACCTGATGACCTCAATGTTAAAATGCTGTTTAGTTGCAAGGAGCAGAGGCCCTCTCAAACTGGCTCAAACAGGAGGACTCGTGATGTGGACGGCTCCAGGAGGACCTGGAGGAATGCTCACGGAGATCTGAGCCGGAACCCGCATGGGCCAGGCTGCAGAGGGACCCGCTGGGATCTGGGACAAGCCGAGGTGCGAGGTGCACAGTGGCAGAGCCTTTCTTATGCCCACTTCCGTTGATTCTGCTCCACCTGCAAATTCGTTCCATACAGCTGGGTCTAGTACCTGAGCCAGGCAATCTGGCCAGATCATTTTCTGAGCAACCACATGGGTGGCTGGCGAGCCTATGGACTGGCTGCCCATGAGTTGGATGCCAGCCTTTGGTCCAGTCAGCTGAGACAAAAGGGCAAAGGGTGGTGTGTGATCACAAGAGACAGCACATGGCCTCCCAAAGCGTATAGGCATTGGGGCTATGGCTGTGGCCTCAGTGGGCACCGACTCCTCCCCCAGGCAGCTCCTCTCTCCTGATTGCCCATCTGATGGCAATCACTGATGCTCTCAGCTCCGTTACTGGAAGCTGCTCTCCATGTCCCTTTAACCAGACACCCAGGAGAGGAAAACATGTCCCCCATAGTGATGGCTCTTCTCCACCCTGAAGCCACATCCCCACAATTACCCAGAGGAAGCGGCCAGCCTCTGTTCATGAGGTCTCAGCCCCGCCTCAGGACCATAACAGCAAAAGGCTGCGGAGTCCTCGCAGAGCATTTCCCAGCCTCCCTTGCCCTCTTCACATGGGTGGCCATGTGACACAGTCAGCAGTCAGGTCAGATTGTGGAGTGAAACTTCTGGGAAAGCCCCTACAAAGGGGACAGGCTCAGCCACCACAGGCCGTTCCTCCCCAGGACTGTGGGTGCGCAAGGAGAGACAGAGCAGCCAACTTGGACCACGGGTGACAGGAAGGATTCCAGGCCCCTGATGGCATGAAGGACCCACTCTACCAGGGCCAGGTTGCCTGCCTCTGCATTTCCTTCTCTCAAAGAAAGGAAATGGAACTCTACTTTGTTTAAGTTTCTGTTTGGGGGATCTCCCAGGAACATCACCGCCAACTAATTCAGCATCCAATCTCTCCTTTTCCACGGAATCCCCTGCAGGGTAATTGCAGGGAGCCGCTGGGAAGTACATTACAGCACAGGGTGGCGACACCCCCTCTTTCTCCAGGGCGCTGTTTTCTCAATCAGCTGCAAGGAGCAGCAGCCCTTAGATACAGAATGAAGTTCTAGGAATCATAGTGAGAGAGGGCTCGCATCCCAAGCCTTCAGGAATTCTTGCTCTGCTGGGACTGGGAGGGAAGGGAAATTTATTAAGCATCTATTATGGGCAAGGTGCTTCATCCGTTATGACTTATTTAATACTCAGAAGAACCTTGCAAGGTAGGTATAAATCCATTGTATCCATGAGAAAACTGAGGTTCTGAGAGGCTAAACGAATTGTTGTCTTAAGCTGCTATACAAAATATCATAAACTGAGTGGCTTATAAACAGAAATATATTTCTCTGTTCTGCAGGCTGGGAAGTCCAAGATCAAAGCACCAGCAGATTTGGTGTCTATGTTGCAGCCTGCTTCCTTGTGCATAGATGGTGCTTCTCACTGCAGCCTCACCCGGCGGCGGGAGAGGCAAGCAAAGCCCTCCACTGTCTCTTTTATAAGGGCACTGATCTCATTTGTGAGAGTTCCACCCACATGACCTAATCACCTCCAAATACAATGACACTAAGATTAGGTTTCAACATGTGAATTGGGGCAGGGGGAGGGGGTCACAAACATTCAGTCTATAGCAGTTTGTGGGTAGAGCGCAGAGCGCATTCCTAGCAGCTGTGGCTGATGCAATGCTGTAAGAACACTCCAGCACCTGAAACCCTCCTAGGCACACCCAGGAGGGAGCTCGCCCGCTATAAGGAAGTGACTAAGCGCCAACCAGGCAACTCCCTGACCTTTTAAATTTAGGCCATTGGCTTTGAAGAACATGCCGTAACACCCTATAGTCTGAACCTGTGTATATAAGCTAGCTTGCTTCCTGATAAATCGGATCTGCGTCACTGAACCTGGTCTCCGGAGTCAGGTCTTTGCGTCTCCGTCTTCCTCACCCCCGGCAGGCCTTGTTCCAGGGTCACACAGCTAGGAGGAGGAGGCCTCAGAGCTGGGAGTGGAGTTAAGCCATCTGACACCACCACTCTGCACTGCACTGCCCCTGCAGTGGACAGCTCCTGTACAATCTAGGGAGAGCATGCCCTATTTTCTGGGAAAACATCCTATTGCCTCGGCTGCCAATCACAGGCCCTTAAGAGTTGGTGCAGAATCCACACTGGACCAATCCGTGGACCACAAAATGTAAGGCCAGACTGACACGTGGAGGAAGCCAGTCTTGAGTCAGAGAAAATGGTGTTTATATGCAGAGAGAACTTTGCAGGGTTTCCTCTACCCCTGAGGCAACTGTACCTTCCCCATCCCATGGTTAGGTTGTATGAGCCTATATACTTTTTGACTAAGCCACTTTGAGTTGAATTTCTGTCAGTCAGCTCCTGGCCAGAATGCAATTGGGGAAACTGTTCAGCAGTATCTGTGAAAGCTGAACACACGCATACTCTGTGACCCAGCAATTCTACTCCTAGACACATGTCCAACAGAAACAAGGGTATCTGCACACTAAACACTTGTGCTAGAGAGTATTCATAGCAGCGTTACTTTTAACAGCCCCAAATGGAAACAACCCAAATATCCATCAACAAGATAATGGATAAATAAATGTGGCGTAGCCATACAATGGAATGCTACACAGCAGTGAAAATAAATAATCTACAAGTACATGCAATGAAATGATTGAAACTTATAGACATTAGATGCAGCAAGAGAGCACATGCTGTAGATCCCCTTGCTGTGAAATTTAAGAGCAGGCAGAACTAACCCATGGTGACAGAAGTCAGAATAACTGACATGTAAAGGAATGAAAGAGAAACAGAAGAAGCAAGAGAAGGAGCAGATCCCTGTTGCACAGTAGTTTTGTGCTTCCTTTGGAAATGACAGTCCCGCAAAGAAGGTTTTCATTCTTACTCTAAGAGATCCGGACAGCTCTGAGCTTCCGCCTCAGTAATATTACCAGGGGAGGCCCTGGCCGGTTGGCTCAGTGGTAGAGCATCGGCCTGGCGAGCAGAAGTCCCGGGTTCGATTCCCAGCCAGGGCACACAGGAGAGGCGCTCATCTGCTTCTCCACCCCTCCCCCTCTCCTTCCTCTCTGTCTCTCTCTTCCCCTCCCGCAGCCGAGGCTCCATTGGAGTGAAGATGGCTCTAGGCTCCTTGGCCTCTGCCCCAGGCGCTAGAGTGGCTCTGGTCGGGACAGAGCGATGCCCCGGAGGGGCAGAGCATCACCCCCTGGTGGGCAAAGCGTTGCCCCTGGTGGGCGTGCCGGGTGGATCCCAGTCGGACGCATGCGGGAGTCTGTCTGACTGTCTCTCCCCGTTTCCAGCTTCAGAAAAATACAAAATAATAATAATAATAATAATAATAATAATAATAATATTACCAGGGGAAAGAGGGGGACAAGGAGAATGGTCCCAGGAATCCTGCTCCTGTCAAATTCACGGGGCCACATCAGTTGATTCTTCCTTTCATGAACAATTTTCTCTGTAGCATGTGACGCTGTTTGGCTGCATTTTACCCATAGTGGAACTTCTTTCAAAACTGGAGTTAGTCCTCTCAAACCCTGCCACTGCTTTATCAACTAAGTTTGTGTAATATTCTAAATCTTTGTTTGTCATTTCAACAATCTTCACGGCATCTTCTCCAGGAAGAAAAAAAAAGGCACTAATAGATTTGTTTAATGCAGGATTACCACAAATATTCAATGTGTAAAAAATATACCATCTGCAAAGTGCAATAAAGTGTGGACAATAAAATGAAGTATGCCTGTGTTTTCATTGTATATAGAACTCTGGATTGGAAGTTCTGTTCTTATAGCACTTCAAAAACATTGTTTCACTTCCTTTTAACCTCCATGGTTTCTGAGAAAAGATCGACAGTCTTTCAAATGAATGTTCTATATGTTTTTTTTTTTTCTCTAACTACTTTCAAGATTATTTTTCCTTAGCTCTAAAGACAATTTTTAAATAAGTATGTATCCTGTTTGAAGTTTGCTGAGTCTCTTGAACCTTTAAATTTGGGAAATTTTCAGCCATTATGTTTCAATTATTATTTCTTCAGCTGCATTCTTTTTTCTCTCCTAGGACTCCAATGGTATGAATGTTTGTTACTGTTCCACAGGTTCGTGAGATTTTGTTCAATTTTTCCATCCTTTCTATCTCCATTGTTCAGACTGGATAATTTCTATTGCTCTATCTTCAAGTTCACTGACTCTTTCCTCTGTCATCTCCATTCTTTTGAGCCCATCCTGTTATTTCAATATTTTGGTTATCATGTATTTTAGTTATATAATTTCTATTTTTTTCTTCATATCTTCTATATCTTTGTTGAGACCTTCTCTCTTTCTGTTCATTGCAAAAGAGTCCATGCTTACTTCTTGGAGTATAGTTGTAATAGCTGCTTTAAAGTCATGTTCTGATCATTTGAAAATCTGTGTTATCTCAGAGTTGACATCTATTGAGTGCCTTTTTTACTGTGAGTTGAGGTTTGTTTGTTTTTTTTTCCTAGTTCTTCATATCCCAAGTCAATTTAGAATGTACCCTGGACATTTTGAGTACCATCTATATAATTCTGGGTCTTATTTAAATATTAAAAAAAATATTTTCTTTCTTTTTTTTTATGTTAGCACACAATTGATCTAGGTGGCAAGTTTTAATCCATTTTCTTCAGGCTCTCCTTCCAATATCAGCTTCGTTTTCAAAGCCTTTTGCAATGCTGTTCAAGTGTATCCTACCTGTGCAACGCTGGTGGCCAGCCAGACCTAGTGGTCTGCCCCGCAGCTCAGTTCTCAAAGTCTGTCATGTTCTGTTTAGGATCAGATCAAAGCATTTAGAGTTTGGAAGTGGTCCCAGAAGTTCACACACAATCACCCCAGCACTTGTAGGTTCCCTGACACTGTCCTTGCCAGTCCCCCAGCCATTGTCCTGGGCTTTATTTCCCCAGCTTTGCTATGCACCTCTTATGACTGTGTCTGTCCAGGGCTAAGCAGTGGGCAGACAGAGAGGCAGGAAAAGCGACTAGAACCATGCTCCTGGGTTCATATCTCTCTGATAAGAGAAAAGACTTTCTTTCCCTCGCAATTTTAGGCACCTCTACTTGGCTGATTCTACCATTACCACGGCCACTGCCACCACTGTAAGACTGCCTGGGGGGCTGGGATGGGGGGGAGAAAAAATAAAGGGGGAAATGTCCCTGTCGCTGTGATCATAAGGAGCCTTTTTCCTACTCTTCACACCAGAAAGAGAGCTTTTTCTACTCCCTTGAAATTCTTTCTGCCTCTACCTAGGGCACCCTTCCAGGTTTTAGGCTGCCTTTGAGTCCGGGCCAGGCAAGACTGTAGGACAAAAACAAAGAGGGAAACTCAGCCCAGTTCAGCTGTACTTTAAATTCTTTTCCTTCTCCAATCTGTGGCTATTATTTAATTTTCAGGTGGTCAAATGGCTGGTTCATACATTCCAACCAGGGTTTATATTGCTCTCAGTAGGAGACATGTGTATTTACTCTATCTTTCCTAGAACCAATCCTTCACCCATTGGGTTTTAATCTTAATTATATTTTTTATTTCTAAAAATTACATTTGGTTCTTTTTCAATCTCATTTGATCAGCTTCAATCTCATCTGATCAATTCAATCTCATCTGAAAGAATGATATGCTCATTCTTTTGTCCTAACTTTATCACCTCTATAATTTCTTTAAGAAACCACATATATGGCCTGACCAGGTGGTGGCGCAGTGGAAAGAACATTGGACTGGGATTCAGAGGACCCAGGTTCGAGACCCTGAGGTCACCAGCTTGAGCGCGGGCTCATCTGGTTTGAGCAAAGCTCACCAGCTTGGACCCAAGGTCGCTGGCTCCAACAAGGGGTTACTCAGTCTGCTGAAGGCCCGTAGTCAAGGCACATATGAGAAAGCAATCAATGAACAACTAAGGTGTTGCAACGAAAAACTAATTATTGATGCTTCTCATCTCTCTCCGTTCCTTTCTGTCTGTCCCTGTCTATCCCTCTTTCTAACTCACTCTCTGTCTCTGTAAAAACAAACAAACAAACAAACAAACAAACAAAAAACAACCACATATAATATGCCTGACCAGGTAGTGGTTCAGTGGATAGAGCATCAGACTGAGACGCAGGGGACCCAGGTTTGAAACGCTGAGGTTGCCGGCTTGAGTGTGGGGTCATTGGCTTGAGCAAGGGGTCACTCGCTCTGCTGTAGCCCCCCGGTCAAGGCACATATGAGAAAGCAATCAGTGAACAATTAAGAGGCCTCAAGGAAAAACTGATGATTCTCATCTCTCCCTTCCTGTCTGTCCCTCTCTCTGTTTATCTCTCTCGCAAAAAAAGAAAAGGAAGGAAGGGAGGGAGGGAGGGAGGGAGGGAGGGAGGGAGGGAGGGAGGGAGGAAGGAAGGAAGGAAGGAAGGAAGGAAGGAAGGAAGGAAGGAAGGAAGGAAGGAAGGAAGGAAACCACACATAATTATTTTATATTCCATAACAGCTAATTCCAATATCTTTAGTTGTTGTTGGTCTGATTCAGCAATTTATTATTTATGCTGACTCTCATTTAATGTAGCTTATTTCTGCTTCTGTTTAATGATTTTTTTTAGTATGACCTCCTATTCCTTGGAAGTTTATCTGTGATAATTCTTTGAAGTCCAGATTTACAGTGTGTTCCTCTGGGAGCATTTGCAATTGCTTACCGGGCATCTAGAAAACACTCCAGATTGCATCTCTTTTGTTAGTTTTGTTTGTTTTGTTTTTTAGGAGGGGAACCTGGGAGCAATATAGGCTGTGTGAATTCTGCTGCCACTCTCATTTATTTTTTTTTTATTTTTTTTTATTGATTTTTTAATTGATTTTTTTAGAGAGAGGGGAGAGAGAGAGAAGGGGGAGGAGCAGGAAGCATCAACTCCCATATGTGCCTTGACCAGGCAAGCCCAGGGTTTCGAACCGGCAACCTCAGTGTTCCAGGTCGACGCTTTATCCCACTGCGCCACCACAGGTCAGGCACTGCCACTCTCATTTAAAACTTAAAGATTCTCGGGAAAGATCTTTCTCCCTTTGCTCTAACCCTACTGAAGACACGGGCAGATAAATCTCTGTGGACACTTCTTTCCCCTAGTCCGCTGGGATCCTAGCTTTATGTGGCTAGGATCTAGCTCTTTCTAGCTTTCTTTCTATTTCTATTCCCCACCTTGCTTGGACTCCAGGAATTCTCTTTTGTGCCATGAGCTGTGTAGCCTATTCAACCCAGACTAGGGGTCACTAGGCATGGATAGGTATCCTTTGGGTAAATGCTGGCTCCCGAACGTATTTACCTCTGTGGGCTCAAGATTTCTAGATGCTTCTGAACCCTGACATTTCCCTTCTTTTCTGTCATCTAAGTTATATTTTTTAAATATTTTTTAAAAAATTACCCAGCATTTTAGGTGTTCTATCCCAGATATATTTTTCTGGGTGTACCTACTAGAAATGGCATCTCTGATCTCTGACATGAGAGTTCATTTCAGATCACAGTTATTGTGATAGCTAATAAACTTAGTTTTGTTTTTTTTTTGTTTTGGGTTTTTTTTGTATTTTTCCGAAGCTGGAAACTGGGAAAGACAGTCAGACAGACTCCCGCATGTGCCCAACCGGGATCCACCCGGCACGCCCACCAGGGGGCGACACTCTGCCCACCAGGGGGCAATGCTCTGCCCCTCCCGGGCGTTGCTCTGTTGCAACCAGAGCCACTCTAGCGCCTGGGACAGAGGCCAAGGAGCCATCCCCAGCGCCCGGGCCATCTTTGCTCCAATGGAGTCTCGCTGCGGGAGGGGAAGAGAGAGACAGAGAGGAAGGAGAGGGGGAGGGGTGGAGAAGCAGATGGGCGCTTCTCCTATGTGCCCTGGCCGGGAATCGAACCCGCCAGGCCGACGCTCTACCACTGAGCCAACCTGCCAGGGCCTAAACTTAGTTTTATTGCTCCTACCTAATTTTGTATTTATTACGGATTATATTTTCCTCCCTCTCCCTCCTTTTCCTTTCCTGACTGGTCAAGTTTCTCTTCATTCTTTATTTCCTATCCCATCACCACCACCATCATCACTCGCTCATTTAGAAACCCCCCTCTGCTCTTCCACCTCGCGGCTGGTGCTGCCTGCTCATTTCTCCCCGGCCCATGGAGAAGCTCTGTAGGGTATTTTTATTCTCTACGCTCCAAACATGCTTTCCCCTGCCAGATCTGCTGATAATTTAGACCAGCGCTGTCCAGTGGAACTTTCTGCTGTGATGGAAATGCTCTACAGCTGCTCTGTCCAGCGCAGTAGCCACTGGCCACGTGCAGCCACTGGAACACTTGAAAAGTGGCTAGTGCAACCGAGGTCCTCAGTATTCCATCTCATTTCATTTGCGTTCATTTAAAAGCCAGGAGCACGTGTGACTGGGGGCTGCCCTACTGAACAGCACAGACTCCGAGGATTGCACTTCTGACTCTGCATAGGGTTTTCTCCTCACAGCCTGGCTTTCTTTGTTTCCAGACTCCCTATGTAAAACTCCAAATTATTAGTCACAATTGTCATCATTCACTGTGATTTAACCATATGTAGCCATTCCTCCCTACTGTTTCTCCTTGTACTCCCTCAGATCTTGCTTTTAACGCAGTTTTCATGTGGTTTGCCCGTCTCCCTGAATACTTCGTTCAGTCCTCACCTGCCCTTCAAAATATCCTGACAGAACTAAGGGTATATGACTGGGATTAAGACTCTGGGATCACAAATATTTTCCCTAATAGTCTGTAGAAGTTTTGTTCAGTGCTGCAGAAATAAAGACTAATGTTCATTTGCTTCTCTTTGAAAGTCACCTCTTTGCACCTGTGTGAACCTGCATGATGTCCCCTTTATCCTTGTGTGGTTGGTGCTTCTGACCACAAACTGATGTACATGAGTAAAAAAAACTTTTTTCCTTATCTAACTGAATTGTAGTTCTATTTTGAGTCATCATTTCACTTCGATGGAGAACCCCTAATCCTAAGTGAGAGGAGGGGTAATAGAGAGACAGACTCCCACATGCACTACAACCGGGATCCATCTGGGGCCGATGCTCTGCCCATTTTGGGCCATGCTTGCAACCGAGCTATTTTTAGTGCCTGAGGTGGAGGCTCCACGGAGCCACCCAGGGCCAACATGCTCAAACCAATAGAGCCATGGCTGTGGGAGGAGGAGGAGAGAGAGAGAGAGAGAAGGGGGAAACGGAGGGGTGAAAAAGCAGATGGTCACTTCTCCTGTGTGCCCTGACCAGGAATTGAAGCCAGGACTTCCACACACTGAGTCAATGCTCTACTGCTGAGCTAATCAGCCAGAGCAAGAACCCCTAATCTTAGTCAAAGCTGCATTTCAGTTCTCAGGTGTGGGAGAGGGACCATGAACAGGATCTAGCCTTGGTCCTCTGCCATGCTGTCCACCCCAAGATGTTGCAACATCAGACATTGGTGCCCACTTGACTACAACTTGCCTCCCTCTGGGCTCCACCTCAGCCTCTCCAGGAGTCCTGCCCTTTGTGCCTTGTCTGTGCCACACTCTTGGGTACATCAAAAACACTGCTAAAACAAACAAACAAACAAACAAAAAAAAAACACTGCTGAGTGCACCCCACTCCAGGCTGTGGGAAACCACCTGTGGCATACAGGACCCTTCTGCTGCTCCTGGGAGCCCTGTGAGGTTATATCAGGCCCATTTGCCTGGACAGGCCCATTGAACAACTTCTACTTCCACTCTGGTACCTGTTGCATCAGGCTCCTCCCACCTCCTTGGCTACACCAGGTACGCAATGCCTCTTCATGTGTGGATCCCTAGATCTGTCTGGGTGATCCATCCTCTGCTCTCACTTCAAGAGTCTCTTCCTTCCCCTGCTCATGAATCTTTAGTTTGGGGGCCACATAGGGAATGAGTAGCAAAGATTGGATTCAAATCCAGATGTTCAGACATGCAAGACAGGCTCCTCCCAAGCCTGCAGAGAGCACTCACAAAGCAGGGTGCCCTTCCCTGTGCAGAAGTAGTGCCTGGGAACCCCTCGCGCAGGGACTTACCTGCCAGGCAGGAAGTATTCGATTAACTGCTATTGGATGAGGTTGAGGCCACCCAGGCAGAAGGTTCACGATGTATTTCCACTCCTCACACATGGTTAAGTCCACATTGTGGGCCCAACAGCAGTCAGTGCTTGGCCCATGAGCCAGAGAGCTGTGAGGAGTGGGGCTGGCTGGGGCAGAGACAGAAGATAAGAGATGAGTGAGTGTGCCCCCAGCACGGGCCTGGCACAGCCACATCATGATGATGTGATGCCAGCTGCCACGCTCAGAGCTTTCTGTGCATTCTCTCATTTATTCCTCACATTACCTTTTTTGGAACAAAAGATTCTTCTCCGTTCCCATTTTATAGATAGGGAAACTGAGGTTTCAAGAGATTGAGTAACTTGTCCAAAGTCAAACAGCAAGTAACTGGAGAAGTTGAATTCAAATCAGCTTGAAAGTTGAGGCCCAAACCTCCACACCACACAGCCGCTTCTCCACCAGCTGTGTGTGATGATACCCACTGACAGATGAGGAAACTGAGGCCAGAGGAAGGAAAGAACTTGCTCGAGTCAGTGGAAGAGCTGGACCCAGAACTCAATGGTTCTTGCCTACCAGCGGCTTCCAGGCTAACAGGAAGACAGCTCAGGATGTTCCTGCCCTGGAGTGGCGGCTATCAGTAGGGATAGTGCCCGTCCTGGTCAATAGAGGTCAGCCTTGCAGGGTGGGCAACAGCAGGGCAGGCCCACACGGTCACGCCTCGAGGCAGTGTACAGGCCCAGCACTGAGATAAACAAGCCACCGGCTGTGTCACGCTGAGAGGACACTCCTGCCAGAGAGTGCCACCCCCACTCATACCAGCCCATCTCCCTGCCATTGCCCACACCACAGGGTGCTTACCCGCACTTCAGTAAGCAGGCTCAAGGCCCTGCTGAGTGGGTAGCTGGGCAAGTGTTTCCACCCTCTGACCGTAGTTGATTGGACCAGAACTGGACACCTGACCCAGGCTGGGCCAATCATCTTCTTTCCTCTCCTGATTTTTACCGCAGTCCAAATTCTCCTTCCCTGCAGCTGTGGGCCTGGTGGCCGTCCTGCAGGACACGCTGGTGAGAGGAGACCCTGCCAGGCAGGAGGCCTGTGGTGGCCATGAGAAGACCCCCTCAGATCTCTGACCATGGGGAGCAGAACTGATCATCGGCTATAGCAGCTGCGCTCTGGGCCTTAAAGATAAGTAAGTCTACCTGCCTCAAATTACATGTGAGGAAACTGAGGCCCAAAGAGGGGGTGATGTGGTCGAGGTGAGGGAGGGAGGCGGGGGAGGGGCCACCTCAACAGCTGGATGTGAACAGATGGCTCTTAAACTGCCATTTGAAAGTCAACAGAATTAAGACTGAGAAAGAGCCACCCCCACCCCCAACATTCACATCGCCCCAGAGAGGGCTCTCGCACTGTCAGTCCCACGCCCGCCTTTCCACCATAAGCCCCTCCACCAAAGCCCGTGTCCGCAGAGGCCGCACTTCCCGCAGTGACTGTGCGCGCAGGCAGAGCAACCAGACGGACCCTTTCCCAAGACAGGCGGCACTCTTCTGACAGGCACCTGGGCCACAAGACTGACTCCCCATTGGCCGGGCCCAGCTTCCCAACAACTGCTCTGCTATTAAAAAGGGTTCCGCTCAGGTTCCTGCCTTCTTCCCTTCCCTCTCTCCTTCAGCTGGCTCCGCGCACATCTGGACCTGCTGCTCTCCCCGCCTCCCCAGACCGCTCCCCATTTCCCTTCACAAATACGTTCTCTAATAAACTTCTTGTACATCTAATCCTGTCTTGGCGTCTGCTTCTTAGAGAATTTGGATTAATTCCAGTCCTTACCCTGCAAGCCAGTCCTGGCTATGGGACCACTCCGGGGCTCCTGAAGTTATAGGACATCCATGGGACACATGCCAACTGGGACAGTAAGACAGTGGGTGTTGGTCCTCATCATGCTCAGGACCCATTACTCCCCAACAGGTGGACTCAGGGAATTCACCCTTCCTGGGATCCAGGCACCACCTCCCCCTTCAGCCCCTGAAGGCTGGTTCCTTCTCAGACAATCCTAGTTCTGGGACTTTTCCCACATGCAAAGGTGCATGTGTGGGTCTGAGGCAGACTGAAAGTCTAGCAGAAAGGGACAAGTATATACTCATTTATGTCTGTCTTATTACCCAGGAATGCATCAGGCACCTCCTATGTGTAAGGCACAGTGACAACAGAGTACTCTGGAAACTGCACAAGAGTTGGAGATGTGTGGAAAGGAGGAATTGAATTTGAACATTTCTCACTCAGATCTGTGTGACTTTGAGCAAGTTGCTTAGCCTCTCTGATCCTGTTTCCTCATTTATAAATGGAGTGTGTGAGAATTTCATGTTGCAGAGCACAAGAAACTGACAAGCACAGTCTTCTAAAAATAACAAGGGGTATTATTGTTAGGGTTGCAGTTGTTACTTTTGTCCCTGAAGGAAAGAGCTGGGAAGTACCTGGGTCTGACAGAGCACCCAGTGGTCAGATGGCTCCTACACACAACTTCGTAGCTGGAGCCTGTGTTCTGGGTAGCCATTTGCCTGCTGAAGGACAGGACCGAGTCTGGCCCAAGGCTCAAGTCCTTCACCTCTACCAACAGACCTCCTTCCATGACAGCAGCCCCTCCTGGCTAAAGCTGAGGGCACAAAGGAGGTGGAGAGGAGGAGTGGGAGCCAGGGCCCCCCAAGAGATGGTCTGGACACCAACGGGGGGGGGGGGGTGAGTGTGTTTGGAAGGGCTTAGATATGAAAAAAAACATAGAGCCAGTCCTCAAGGACAGACTATAGAACTGGACATCTTGACCCAAGTTACCTGGAGATTCAGAGGAATGAGAGCTCAGACCCAAATGGAAAAATCAAGGAAGACTTTTGGTAGGAGGTGGCATTTAGCCAAGTCTTGAAAGATACTGCAGGGACTAGAGAAGGCAGGACACTTTGAGAAAAAGAACTAGCATGGGCGGAAGCTAGGAGATGAGAAAGAATAAGATAGTGTCCCCCTGGAGTGGCACAATAAAAGGAGAAGAGTTTAAAATGAGGCATAGGAGTGACTAAGCAGGAATCAACTTCTGGAGGGCCCTAAATACCCTGGCCAGGCATTTGATATTTACTGGGTTCGGCAGAGGGGCGACAGGATGATATTTTGAGCAGAGTAGTAATGCTCTCAACATGTACTAGCAAGATGGGGTAGCCCGGAGAATTTGCAACCCTGGATGATCCAGGCAGACCCTAGAAAGCTTTGTCAGCCCTTCCTTGCCTTTGTTTTAAATGGCCCCACCTCTCTGTGTTTTGAACAGGGACGACACATTCTATGTGTCACGAGCCTGTCACGCATCCCCTATATAACCACTCTTAATACACAGGCAAGCTCACACTCACATGCACACTTCAACTCTCAGAGAACCAAGCAAGTTGACAAGTCCATTCCCAACTGCATCGCAAACATTGGCCACCAGAGGGCGCCTCCAACATCCCAGCAAAGACCGAGTTTGACTCTGGGCTAAGAACCGGCCCCAGGTAGAAAGGGCCTTAGAGACCAAGTTCAACTGCCACATTTACATGCAAGGAAACCGATGCACAGAGAGCAGCGTAATGTGATAAAAGTGGGAGAAAAAAGTGACCACCTCCACAGTTGGTTGTGAGCAGATGGCTCCTAAAGTGCAATTTGAAAGTCAACAGAATTAAGACTGAGAAAGAGACACCCCACCACACCAGCACCTACAGCATTCACACCACCACTGCTCCAGGCAGGGTCTCCCTCATCAGCTGCCACAGTGCCTGCCTTTCCACCATTAAAGAGTCACTCTTTTGAATTAAATATACTTTGTTCAACTATCTGTGTGTGTCCCCACAAACACTATGTTCAACTATCTGTGGGTGTCCCCGCAAGCGTGATACACTGTATCTTCAGGTCCGGAAGTGGGATGGCCGCATTGATACTGGGGTCCTACACCCCCGCCCCCCCAGGATCCCACTGCAGGCTGGGAGTGGGGGCATTCCTCCTCCTGTTCCCAGAGCATTGCCCTTGTTCTTCCCCATTCCTGGAATACATGAGCCTTCTTTACCTCTCCTGATGGTGCAGCCCCTTCATCCTTCACCTTCCTGTGTAACTCTCAAAATGCTCCGATGTTTCTCTCCACCCTGCTCTCCACAGCTCTCTGGACACCCCAGCCAGCGCCCCCACCAACTCCAATGCAGATGAGTGCCTGTTCCCAGGTCCTCAGCCCTGGCCTCTGGGGTAAGGACTGTGACACTGGTGCCTGGCTCGGAGCCTGGCCTCCTCCTGCTGCTGCTGCTGAATGTCTCCTCACTGCTGTTTGATGGAAGGAGACAGCACAGTTGCAGAGAGTTGGGGCTGAAATCAGGAGACCTGTGTTCTAGTCCCAGTTCTGCCGCAAACTGGCATAGGTAAGTCCCTCCCCCTCTCTGTGGTCTTCTGTCATTCTTTCTGGCCCTCGGTAGGAATGGCCTGGGTACCTGGATTCTCTTCCCACTCATGTGCTCTGAATCTGAGGTTTCACTTACAATGGTTCTTCAGAGAACAGTCACGTCCTACTAGTAGACAATTCCCAAAGCTGAGAGAGTGGCCCTTTCACCATGTGGGCCTGCCACCTCCCATTTCTTGAACTGTCTCCTGTAAACAGCAGGGCCCGGGCTCTTCAGTGTGTGAAAGTGAGAGAGTTACACGGAAGAGAGTGTTTGGACCAGAGCTGCAATGAGGCTGCGATGGCAGGAACGCTCTCACTTCAGAGCTATACTTCCAAGAATTATTCATTTGACTTCTTTTTTTTCTTAGCGAGAGAGAGAGACAGACAGGGACAGACCACCAGGAAGGGAGAAGGATGAGAAGCATCAGCTCGTAGTTGTGGCACTTTGGTTGTTCATTGATCGCTTTCTCATGTGTGCCTTGACTGGGAGCTCCAGCAGAGCCAGTGACCTCTTGTTCAAGCCAGTGACCTTGGACTTCAAGCAGAGGTGGATTTAATGGCGGGCGCACCGGGCATGTGCCCTGGGCCCCGATTTCTGAAGGGCCCCACAAAACCCCAACTTTACACTTTTTTTTTAATGACACCAAGTTTGGTTTCATATGTGCAATTTTAACATTAATAGTATACAATATTTTGTATTTATTTAAAAATATGGTTAACATATATTTTTATTTCCCTGTCTCTCTCTTTTTTTTAAGGGGCCCAATATTTTCTTCTGCACCCGGTTCCTCAACCAACCTTAATCCGACGCTGACCTCAAGCCAGCAACCTTTGGGCTCAAGCCAGCGACCTGCACTCAAGCTGGATGAACCTGCACATAAGCCAGCCACCTCAGGGTTTTGAACCTGGGTCCTCAATGTTCCAGGTTGATGCTTTATCTACTACACCACTGCCTGGTCAGGCTAATTTGAATTTTTTATGCTTATGAAGCCTTTGAGATACTAGAGAATCCATTTTAATGGCGGATTTTGAATGGTAACTGGCAGCAGTGAAGATTTTGGAGTACATTCAGGAGCCCTCCAGCTTCGCTTATCCGTGCCTAGGCCTTAGGCCGGCTTGGCCTTTAAAGTCCTAAACCCACATGCTGCCCAGCCCCCAACTCTTCCTGTGCCTTCTCAGGCTCCTGCCTCTTGGCCCAAGCGCTGGTGCCTTGGTCGTGTGAGTTCCTTTTTGAAATAAACACAGAGCAGACTGCTGCTTGATCATGTGCTCTGGATAACTGGAAATGGGCGTGGCCTTCCAGTCTTTGTCTGCAAGGGGCTGGGTGGAAGGGGTGGGAGGTAAGGGCAGGGCCTCAGGAGAGTTGCCAGTCAACAGCCGGCATCTGCCATGATGGCCTGCATTTCGGAGTCCCCAGGGAGAAGATCTGGAGGCAAACGGAGCTGAGTCTGGTCTCAACCCCCTTGCAGGACAGCTGAGTCTTCACTAGGCAGGGGCTCCCAGGTATGAGGAACCCAGATTCATGAACCCCAGATTTTCCCTCCTCCTGCTCCTCTTTCTCACCTTCTCCCGTCAAGCACACAGATGCTTTTCAGGAGGATTGAACATTGGCCTGGGTCTCAGAAGATGCAGAGCTGGTTCCCATTTCTGTCACCTGACAAGTCACTTCCCTTACCTGGGCCTCAACTGCCCCATTGGTAAAACAGGGACAAGAACTGCTGCCCTACCAAACACATCAGAACTGCCATGCTCTTTCAAGCTTCTGAGCCTTTGCAGATGCTGTTCCCTGCCCAGACAGCCCTCTCCCCAGGCTTCCAGTGGCAAACGCCCGCTGTCCTAACTCAAGGGGTCTCCCAGCATCGGTCTGTTGCTGGTGTGCTTAGTTTGGGGGTGGAAGTGGAGTACGCCCTCTGATGCCCCCATGAAACTCCCCTGAGCAGAAAGGTTTAGTTTAGTGTTAGCTGCAACAGAATCAAATTAGAATTTAAATGTTCACAATTAGAAAAGAGTAATACTATAATTATAATAACGGCAGTGTCTGACGCTCACCAAGTGCTTACCATGCATGTGATTCACAGTTAACCCTCACAAGGACCTTACCAGGAGGCACTTACTAGCTCCATTTTACAGATAAGAAAAATGAGGCAAAGAGAGGTTAAATGGTAGAGCTATATTATGATACATTCATTTCACGGCATATTATATGGTCATTCAAAATCATGATGATGTGCTGAAATTCAGTGCCACGAGAAAATATGTATGTTAGAAGGTTAAGGGGTGTGCATGTACGTGTATATATAAGTAGCATATATAAAAATAAAATATGTTTTAAAAAAGAAAGTTGACTATAAATACTACAAAATGGTCACAGTGGTTTACTCTGGGTAATGCATTATTTCTAGTTTCTTTTTTGTACCTCTCTGTATTTTCCACATTGTCTACAATAAGCAGACACCCTTTTAAATTGTGAAATGAAGCAGGCATCAACAAATATGGTCTGCAAGCAATTTAAGAGAAGCAATTCTGACCCAAGTTAGATCTAAAGAGAATGTGAGGGGTGAAAAACCTTGATCCTGAAAGTGCTTTTCCACAGGCCCCTCTGACCTGGCTTCCTGGGCTAAGAGGCTGTTTTATCCTAACAAGATTCCTTCCTTTCTTCCTTCCTTTCTCCATTCATTTCTTCACTCCCTCACTCATCAGGCGCCAGGCATGTGGAGAAAGACGCAGAGAGGATCAGACGTGTTTCTGACTCTCACCAACCTGAGACTGGGCAGAGGCACTCACTGGGTGGCAGAAGAGGAGTCAGTGGCAGAAAGGACAGCACACGGAAGGGGGAGTGTCCACGATCAGTCCGAAGCAGTGGACACCCCTCAGGCCACTCTGTTCATCACTGTATTCCCAGCATCTGGCAGCTAGAGATGAATGAATAAATAAATGAACAAAGAAATAAGACAAATGACCAACTGGGGGAATATACCTGAAAGTCTATCACAGAGAAGGAATGAATGCGTCTAATTTATAAAGAGTGAGAAAGGAAAAAAAACTAACAGCCTCCTAGAAAAAATGGACTAAAAATATTACCAGATAATTCACAGAAAAAGAAATGCAAATGGACCTTAGCCATATGAAAGATGATCGACATTGCTCAAAGAAAAGAAATGCAAATTGAAACTACCTGGAGATACCATTTCTCACCTATAAGATTGGCAAAAGTAGCCCTGGCCGGTTGGCTCAGTGGTAGAGCGTTGGCCTGGCGTGCAGGAGTCCTGGGTTCGATTCCCAACCAGGGCACACAGGAGAGGCGCCCATCTGCTTCTCCACCCCTCCCCCTCCTTCCTCTCTGTCTCTCTCTTCCCCTCCGCAGCCAAGGCTCCATTGGAGCAAAGTTGGCCCGGGCACTGAGGATGGCTCTGTGGCCTCTGCCTCAGGTGCTAGAATGGCTCTGGTTGCAACAGAGTGAAGCCCCAGATGGGCAGAGCATCACCCCCTGGTGGGAGTGCTGGGTAGATCCCGGTCGGGTGCATGCGGGAGTCTGTCTGACTGCCTCCCTGTTTCCAACTTCAGAAAAATACAAAAAAAAAAAAAAAAAGATTGGCAAAAGTACAAAAGTTTGGCAACAGGTACCGCTGGGGAGGCTGTGGTGAAACCGGCGCTCTTCTGTATAGCTGATGGGAATGCAAAATAGTGCAATTCCTTTGCAGGAAAACTTGGCAAAAGCTAGCAAAATTGCTAGTATATTCAACCTGTGAGTCGGGAATCCCATTGCTGGAAATCTACTCCGGCAGGTATACCAAGTTAGAGCTAAAGTGAATGTCAGAACAAGGCCTTTTTTGCAACTTGATTTGTAATACCAAGACTGGAAACAAGGAAAATGTCCATCAGCAGGCACTTGGTTAGCGGCACAGCGAGGATTCTGGCTGTAAAGGAGGACGAGGAAAATCATAACAGACCGGGGCAGGCAAGGTCACAAGGTGAAATGTGCCAAGAGTAATGCAGGGTGGAGGAAGGTGAGAGTATGTGTTAGCGTTTATCAAAAAAAGAAGGGAGAGATATGAATATATATGCGTATATACATCATATACGCATATATATATATATATATATACTGCTCACAAAGATATGGGAATATTTCAAATGAATATGAAGCAATAAAAAAAAGAAGCATTTGAATTTTTTTTTATTAAACAAGAACATCAGAAAAGCAAATAAGTCAAAGAAAGTTGTTCAATTATGCAAATGAGATGCAAAGCAAACTTTTATTTCATTGGTGAAAATGCACTATACAAAAGGCTGAAAGTACGGGAGTGTCTGCACGTTCCCTGACCCCCTAATTTTTGTGAGCTGTGTATATGCACACATATTTAAATCAATGGAATGATAATATGGGGAGGGCGTTTGCGTGAAGGGAACACAGATAAAAGTTAGATCTTTTTTAATACACTTTATTTTGTATGATAGACTTTGAAACCATAAAAATTTTTAAATTTTAAATAAATTCATAAAAACCACCACCAAATGAAGCAAATAAATGTATGCATTAAGTTAGTGACAGAACCCCAAACACAAAAACTGTTCCAAACCACTTCCAAGCAAAGTTACTTAAAGACACACAAGCCAGCCACAATGTGTGCACCTTATTTGTATTCTGATTCAAACAAACTTGATGTAAAAATAAGAAGAAGAAGAACAATTATGCCATTAGTGAGGCAATCAGAGAAATGTGAGTACAGACTAGACATTTGATATTAGCTGGGATAATGACACACATTTTAGGTGAGATAATATTGAATATTTATGAATGAAATGATATGACAGTCTAGATTTGCTTCCAAAAAATCTGGTCATTGTGGGGGAGGTAATGAAACAAGAGAAGCCACAGGGGTAATTGCTGAAGCGTACTCACTGGTGGGCGGAGCCACAGCTCTCCCAATCACTGCCCCCTTCATTGCAGGGCCTTGTCCCTTTAGAGTGTGGGGCCCTAGGGGAGACAAAGTTCCTTTCCTGAAAGACCCTTAATCTAATCCAATGGGGTAACACTAACCCCAAGAGTCTCCAGACTGGGGAAAACCCAGACTACTACTACTTCTCCTCCTCCTCCTCCTCCTCCTCCTCCTTCTTCTTCTTTTAATTCAGTGAGAGAAAGGGAAGCAGAGAAACAGATTCCCACATCTGCCCAGACCAGGATACACCCAGAAAGCCCACCAGGGAGCGATGCTCTGCCCATCTGGAACATTGCTCCATTGCTCAGCAACTGAGCTTTTTTTAGTCCTGAAGCTCAGGCCATGGAGCCATTCTCAGCACCTGGGGCCAACTCACTTCAATAGAGCCATGGCTGCAGGAAGGGAAGAGAGAAAGAGAAAGAGAGAATCAAGAAGGGGAGGGGTGGAGAAGCAGATGGGCGCTTCTTCTGTGTGCCCTGACCAGGAATCAAGCCCGGGACGTCCACATGCGGGGCAGCGCTGTAGCACCAACCAACCTGCCAGGGCCTCATTCTTGTGGTTCTCAAGCTTGACAACCTCCCCAGTTTGCTGAGCCTTAATATATCGTAGTTTCTTTAAGATGAAGCTACTGAGGTAAACGGGTTTTAACTGTAGCTAAATATGTGGAGCAAGGAGGGATAAGGTGGATTCAAAGCTGTGAGGGGAAGACCCAGATGTGCCAACTGAGAGAGGTATCGGGTTATTAAAAAAAAGGTTAAGAAAACTTCTCAAGAGCTGACCCAGTAGCATGATTCAATGTCGTTGAAGGGCTGTAGGGGGCGCTAGAAGAACGTGTTTGTGGCCCGCTCAAGGGAAGACTCAAGCCTTCAGGAACTTTCCCAACACTGTCTTCCCACACTGGGCATGTGTGGCACTTCACTTGTAAAAGCCAAAAGGACGTCATACCTGCTTCCCACAATTATTAGAAAGATCAAGTGTGATCACATAGGTGAAATAGGGCTGAGGGTATGTACATAAGGATGCCTAAAGCCAGGACAACCAAATGGCAGTGCGTTGTTAGACATGTACTGTCTAGCAGTTCTTGCCATGTAGTAGAAGGAGTATTTGGAGTCGGAGATCTCTGGTTTTAATCCTTTTTCCCATTGCAGAGCTGTGTGACATTGGGCAGGTCACTGCACCTCTCTGAGTGTCAGTTTTCACATCTGTAAAATGGGCATAGAACTCTGTTCAGCTGCTGTGGGGATTACTGGAGAAATGCATTGGTGTGCCTGGCGTCCACTGAGCCTAGCTCACAGGAGGACCTTGAAGAGTGAAAATGAACCAAACAGGAAGGTGAGCGGGCCTCCTAGAGCCACACGGAGGGGGATGTGAGGAGCTCCAGACTTCAGGAGGCTCTGAGGCAGCAGAGTGGCTGGAATCCAGATGCATTGGCAGCATCGGCCTGCTGAGGAGGGCCCTGCCCAGGGGTGGGGCCTCAGAAACCATGGAGACCCCCGGCCACCACTGCTGAGGATTTGGCCTTGGGCTTGAGTTGTTTGCACTGCCTACAAACCAGGGGCCATAGTGAGGTGCCTACTTCTCTGCACCTTGTGTTCCTCTTCTGTAAAGTGGGGGCACTCTAGTAATCAGTGTGTGGTCGTGGCTGCGTCAGACGTCACCACGTCACCATGTTCCCAGCAGCCTCTCTAAGGGCCAGCTTTGCCCCTCAGCTGCTCCCACCTCAGAAACTTTGGGGAGGCAGAATCAAGAGGCAGGGAGAGCAGATAGAAGCCCTGCATGACCAGGCCCAGAGAGGGGAAAGGACCTATCCAAAGTCTCCCAAAAAATCAGAGGCAGAGCCAGGCTGCTTCCTGGAGGGGGTGGCCTTCTGGAAAGCAAAGAGCACTTATTAGGATCTTTATGCCTGAATCTGTCTGTGTCCTTGCAACTCATTTTGTGACTTCCCGTGCTTTCCTCATATTCCCCCCAGGGTGCCGACATTTCCTGAGTTCCCAGGGAGTAATGGTCTTGAGGGGCTAGGGAACCTCAGTGCCAGACCCTGGACTATTATCAAGAGACCAGAAAGAGGAGAGGCTTCCGGCTCCTGTGAGGTCTACGGAGGAGGTAGGAATGTTCAACAGAGAGTCCACGCCAGCATCCCAAGACCCCAGCGTGAGGAGAGCGTCACCAGAAGAATGCGGACAGAGGGGTGGGAGAGGGGAGGCCTCAGGAAGAAAACACCAGAAAGCCTTGGGAAAGGTGGTCCTAAAACTAGGAAACTAACGGCAACGGGCTTCAGGCGTCAGGGGCCCCCTTTCTCTCTAGCTCTCTCTTTCTCTTTACTGTTTTATTGATTTGTTGTTCCACTTATTTATGCATTCACTGGTTGGCCCTGACTGGGGATCGAACCCACAACCTTGGCAAATCGGGATGACACTAACCAACTGAGCTACCTGGCCAGGGATTGGTCCCCTTCCTCTTAATAGCTACTTGAGGTATTTGGGGAAATTCCTGGTGGCACCTGTTTCAAAATTTTTGCCAGAATTTATCTTTTAGTGGCCCATACTGACATATTTATGGATAAAATAATACAATATCTGGGTTCAAAATAATCTAGTTTCCAGGAGGGGTGAAAGGTTTCCATGAAACAATATTAGCTATGAGCTGATGATGGTTGAAGTGGGTGATAAAGACATGGGAAGTCCTTGTACTATTTGTACATGTTTGATGTTTTCCATAATAAAAAGTTCACATGTCCAGAGTCAGCCACTTCTCTCCAGCTGCATGCTCACTGCCCTGGGTGGCTGCAGTCACCTCACAGGTCGGCCCGCTCTGGCCAGGACCCTCCAGCCTATTCCCAACACCGCCGCCAGAGGGAGCCTGTTGCAACATGAGTCTGGAGCTCCAACCCTCCAGAGGCCCCCATCTCACTAGAAGTGCCCCCGCCTCCAAGTCCAGGCTCCATCTCGCCCCTGTTACCTCTCAGGCTCCCCTTCAGCCACACGTCAGCCTTCCCACTCTCCTTCACTTCCCTAGGGTCCTCTGTGCTGAGGGGAAGGGCAGGGGGAGGAGAAAGGGAGAGGGGTGGAGAGAGGTCCAATTTGATTAGACCTCATGGACTCCTCATGACAATAAGACACTGTAATATTACATGGGACATAATTCTAGATTTTTTTTTAAAGTTGTCATTGTTTATATGAATTCAAATCCAACTGGACGTCCTGTATGGTATCTGGCAATCAATTCTTAAGCTGTTATTTTAACGTCCCTGGTGTCCACCACACAAAGGTGCCCCTTCATAGCAGACAGTTGCAAAAGAGCACGCTCTGGGCTGATGTAGCTCCCTGCCCAGTTGCAAGTATTTGAGGCCCATTTGCTTCAGTGGCAAGGTGCCTTTTACAGAGCGCAACCTGCCCGGCCGTTCACGGCAGCCCTGCAGGAAGCCAGGGAAGCAGGTGCTTCCAAATGAAACCCTAAGCCACCCCTCCCAGCTCCTCTCCTCCCTAACAGGGGCAGGGATGGGAGGCAGTGACCATGCCATGGCCGTGACTGGCAGTCAGTCCCCTCTGCGCGCTTTTGGATTTGTGCCCATCTGGGACGGGTCTGAATCCTTGCAGTGCCCCGTGGTGGGTAGAGGGGCCCCATGCCAGGCGCCAGCTGCCCCCCGTGGCCTGAGGGTGCCCACTCAAAACCATTCCAAGTAAACATTTGACCAGCCCAGCCCCAGCCCTCATCCTACACCAACACTTGGCCCTTGTTCTTGGACAGGCCCCTCTGTATCCCGTGCTTTGTGGCTGACATTTCAGTGAGGCCCTGGAGGGGCTGGGGTGACCCAGTGCCCCATCCCCATTCTGCAGACAAGCCCCAGGGAGGTGGTCCCGGTGGCGGCGGGCACTCAGCGGGGGAGTCCCAGCAGACGGGCCGTCGCCAGGCTGAGCCAGTCACCCTCTGAACACCCCACGTGGGCCCTGAGGCTGCGAGCCCACGGTCTGAACCGTGGAGCCATGGGGCTGCCGGCTGACTCGGCTGCTTTGTTCTAGGCCCCGAGTGGTCTGAGGGTGGTTGAGGACTGTGGCTCCTTCTTTGCTGAGAAGCCACAGATAACGCTGGCGACAGAGCCTGATAAAGCGTCTGTTGGAGGCTCCCTCCCAGACAAGCCCCGCTGTTCTTACCAGCCCCAAGGGCCCCAGCAGCCCAAGCCTGTCTCCAGAGGTCAGCTCCTTCCTGGGATCTCAGCCCTTCTCTTCCAGAGGCCAAGAAACAGGCCGACAGACCCTCCCAAATGTTCCTTCAGCCTCTGGGCCCCAAAGAAGAACAAACTAACACTCTGATTTATTTCCAGGAAAAGAATGTCCAGAAATGTGCATCTCTCAGTGGAATTCCAGACTGTGGCTCCTGGCGAGTTGGGAGTCAGGGGGGGGACCATGGCTGGAATCTCTTCCTATAGCCCCTCAAATGACACCCCCAGTCACCTCTTTCATATCACAAAAGCCCACTCTATGCCAGGGTTTAAGGTGGGCAAAGGGGACACAAAAAACAAATAAGACACAAACCATGACCATAGGAGCCCCCAGGAAGAGGGTGCTGAAGCTCTGCCTGCCCTGACCTAACCCAGGCCTCCACCCAGGTCTACGGAAGGCCTGGCCTGGATAGGAGGCATATAAGGGTGTGCCTAGCCAGCCGCGGGGGTCCTGGGGCGAGACTCAGTGCCAAAGGGCTACAAAGCTGAGAGCTAAGGTGCCCATGTGCAGAGAATCTCCAGTCTGATGGAGGAATGACAGGCCCTGACCCGGGGAAGATCCCACCTGCTGGGGCAGGGAGGTGGTGGTGGGGGGTGCCAGAAGACTCCTTTGCCAAGACGCAAAGAATAGGCACCATTTCTGAAGCAAGGCCTCAGAGCGTGCTGAGCATGGTTCAGGCGAGCGGGTACGGGTCGCAGCACTGCCGAGGGAAGATTCCCCTCCACAGACAGCAGCAGCCCTGCTCTCCAAGACTGCAAGGGGACACTGGGCTGCCGTTAACCCAGAGGGTGGGATCCAGAGTTTGCACTGCCTTGCCTGTGCTGACCACCCTGAATAAGACCCTTACACATGGTAGACTGGGGAGGCGAGCAGGAGGTGGTGCCGCTGGAGGCCCCAGGCCTGGAGTGAGTCCCAGCCTGGAGTGCATTCCAGCTCTGCTTCTCCTTGCTGTGTGACCCAGGGTAGGCCTCTGGCCCTCTCTGAGGCCTGGGCGAGAGGCTCTCGAGGGCCTCCTGGGGACAGAAGTCAGAGAAAGAGTCCCTGTCCCAGGGCCAGTGTGTCTGGGCGGAGAGGGCCTGGGCTTCTTCGCTCCCTAACAGGACTGTCTCTCCTGGCTCTGCTTGAAAGCCTCTGAGGACTCAGCGCCCTTCATCTGTGCACCCAGAGCCCTGTCAGCAGTGCAGAGACCCACAGGTTTTCCCAGGCGGGACTCTAGCTCATAAAAGAAGAGACTAAGTTTCCAGGTATACAGGCTTCAAAGTCCTCCTGCTCCCCTGCCCTCCAGCAGGCTGCCTCTGAAGCAGCCACACAGGCTCAGCCCAGTGGTCCTCACCAACACACACACATACACGCACACACACACGCGCGCGCACACACACACCAGAATTAACCCTTTCCGCCCAGTGGTCCTCACCACACACACACACACACACACACACACACACACACACACCAGAATTAACCCTTTCTGCCCTGTCACTCTCTGACCTGGCAGAGCAGTTCTTATTCATTCATTCCTCTCTCAAAGCTTTATTACTCTTTGTGCCAGGCACGAGGGGCCCAGTGGAGAATAAACAGACAGAGCTCCTATCCTCAAGAAGCTTACGGTCCTGTGGGGAACGGCAGACCATCAAGCATATGACCCCGACGGAGGTGGGTGGTGGAGAAACGGGACAGGCTCTCGGGAAGGATCTGGGATGGGATGTATAGAAAGCGACACCCGAAGGCAGGTAGAAAGGGAGAGAGCAGTGTCTATACTGGTCCCGGTCGGGGTCCCATTCACCTCCCGAATCTCCCTCAGGTCTCACGGTTAGCGTGGGCCAGGCAGACCCAAACCAAGATCACAAAGGTTGAAAACAGGAACAGCCTATGACACGTCTCAGGGAGCAAGGCAAGGAGGGGCACAAAGGGGAAGTGGTCCCAGGTTGTGACCCTGAGATAGAAGGGCTAAGTTGATGGGGTCCACCCTGTTCAGTGCCTGGCAGAGAAGCCCAGCCCGCTAGGCCAAGTTAATGACAAAAGTACGGACTGCCCCCATTGACCCTCCCTCCTCAGAGCAGGGGGAGCACATGACCCACTCTTTACTCAAGAGGAGGATGAGGCAGGATGGGGAGCTTGGCTGGCAGCCCGGGCCTATAGCCTCTAACCCTGTCCTCTGCCCATGGTCTGGCCTGGCTCTGCTGCAGACTTCCTGTGTGACCTCTGGGAAGTCACTCCCCTCTCTGGGCTTGGGACAGTGACTTCGGGACAGGGTGGAAAACGGAGTGGTACAGTTGTCGCCAGCCAGTTGATCTTGGAGCATTCTGGATGTGGGCGAATGGGAGGCAGAGGGGCGGGGCTCTGCCCCTCCAGCGCCGCGGAGGAATCTGAGGTCCTCAAGTCTCTGGCTGGGAAATCCTGCCCGTCTGCAAAGGGAGGTAGGTGGTTGCTCTCAATGCCATTTACTAGGCTCAGGCCAGGAAAGCTGAGTGCTCCCCACTCCACGGTCTTCACCACACACCAGGCCTGGCATCCTGAGCATCAACAAGTTGCCACATTTAATAATAAAAACAATAATTTTCTCATCACAAAGCAAAGCAATAGAAAAAGTAACCCCCCCCCCCAAAAAAAAGACCCAGTTTCATTCCATCCCGCAATTCCAACAGCACAGCATCATCTGATACTAGCTGTGCTCGGTCCACGGCGGCTCAAGAAGGGACAGGCTAGGCAGGGGCCCGGCTGCTGGAGGGCCCTCCTTCCCTCCGGAAGCAGGGGATGTTCCCAAGTGCCTATTCGGAGACGGACACAAGTACATTCTCAATCTCATTTACTCTTTACTAGCTCCGTGGGCAGTACACTTTTCCCCCTTTTTACCTTTTTATTGAAACATACGTAGCACAACTGTGCATGACTCTCAAATTGTTCATGGAATTCAAGTTCAATGAACTTTTACATGCATATAAACCTGTGTGACACTAACCAGATCATGATACAGAATACGTCCAGCATGCCAGAAGTTTCCTTTAGTCCCCTGCCAGTCAGCACCCCACAAGCGTAACCACTTTCACCATAGATTAGCTTTACCTGAACTTCATATTAATGGAGTCATAGAAACCTAGCTTCTTTGTTTATAGTGTTATTCTGTGCTATTCTACCGCCTGCCAATCAATACCAGAACTTGTTTAGCCATTCTCCGCTGATGGACATCAGAATTGATTCCGTTTTAGGGCCACTTTGACCAACCCCCGGGAACCTTTGGACATGCGCATTTTTGCCCTTGGTTGTGTACCTAGGAGCGCACCTGCTGGGTCAGAGGGTGGGCACACACCCAGCTTTCAAAGCTATTTAGGCAGTAGATGTATTTAACCCTAGTTTACAGATATGGAGTGGAGGTTCAAAGAGTTTAAGTAGCTCATCCAAATTCATGTGAATATTAAGTAGTACAGTCTGAACTGGAATCCAGAAATTTCTGACTCTAAATTCTTTTCAGGGGAGGCCAGCTTTTAAGGACAGGTGAAGTAGCACAAGGGTGGAGGGAGCCAGTGGGGGTGACTGGCCGCCTCCTCTGTGACCCCCTCCCTGGCTGCCCGCGCTGCCTTGGGAGGGCACAACTCCGCCCAAAGCAGACACAGAACAAGTGGGGTGACTCAGAGCCATAAAAGGGACTCACAGCCCAGCCCCTTCTCTCTCCAGTCTCTCCTCCTCTCTCTCCCTCCCCGTTTACTCCAGCCACATTGTCTTTTCTGCTGTCCCTGAAAAACGCCAGCTGTGTTCCTGCCTCGTGGTTTTTCTACCTTCAGCCCACTCTTTCAGAACTTCTGCCACAGATAGCCACATGGCACCCCCCGCACTCCGTGGTGGCCTCTGCTCAGTGACCCAATCTAAAAGAGCAGCACCCCATCACATGCTGTCTCCTCACCTTTTCACCTCCATCTGACCTAATATTTTGTGTGCACTTGTTTATTGCCTGTCTCCCACCCTTGAAGGTGAGCTCCGGAGGGCCAGGGTTCATTGCCTTGTTTGCTGCTCTACCTCTAAAGTGTGAAGTGGTGCCTGGTACCTGATAGGCTTTCCAGAAATACTTGTTGAATGAATGAATGAATGAATGAATGAATGAATGAATGAAAAGCAATCCCTTGCTACAAGTGGGGCAAAAGTTGCATGCCAGAAAGGGCTTTTGGTGCCATATCTTGCTGCTATGTGCAAGTTCTGAGGTAAAGCTTCTGCCAGGGCATTGGTCTGGGGCAGGGTGAGGTGATACCAGCCTGACCACAGGGGCCTCCAGGCACTGCTACAACTCAGCCATCACAGCTCGTTCTCAGTGGAGCCAGATGGACAAGGGCACTAATGTTCATATAGGTGCCTGTTGGACTGGCCCTTCAGGATGGGAGAAACTTAGGATTCCTGGGGTGAGTAGGAGACAATGGCCATAGATCTTCCCAAACAACGTTTCCCTTGAGAGGGGTCTTAGAGATCATCTTCAAAACAAGTGAGCCTGGGAATGATTTGAGTGGTCCAGGGAGATTCCCACCTCTCCTCCACCCAAACATAGAATACATTCTTCTTTCACCACTGCCACTTGCTGGTCTGGGAAGCCTTTACTGATTTACATTATTCCTCCAGGCTTTAGTTTCTTTCTTCTGTAAAATAGGTGGAACATGGCCATGAAACACAGTGAAGAAACAAGCCTAGATCGAAGGTCTGCTGGCATGAGTTATCATACCCCAGGACTGTGTGTTCTCTGGAAAATTTCTGCCCTCTCTGGGCTTCAGAGTCCCTTTGTATCAAATAAGGAAGTGTAGCAGAACTATTCCTAAGCACTGAAATCCTCCCTTGGGTGTGACTGAAGTGAACCTCCTGTCCTTTCCCAAGGAAGGGTAAGTTTAGCCAGGGAGGCAGGGAGAGGGAGCCAGAAGATGAGAAGAGGGTGAGGACATGAAGTATGAACTTAACCAGTGTCACAGCTTTGCCATGACCTGGATTGGCAAGAGCTTTCCTCTCCGAACCCCACTTCATGTCTGGCTGAGTCTTGGACAGTCGGAGCGGGTAGAGGGGGCGTGAGGGGACTGTGTTCTACTGTTCCTTTCTATATAAACAAGGCTCTGGGTCCCAGAGGGTGACCAACACCAGACCACATCTGGGAGCCAAACCATATCCCAGAGTCTGTCAAGCTGCTCGAAGTTCTGCCACTTGTCTTTCCATCACCACTAAGAGGGGGGAGGGGTAAGTCCACTTTTCACTCCAAATCAGAGGCCCAATTTTCAAATTAAGAAAACCAAGGTCTTCCTAAAGAGCCCACAGACCATTCATCTGAGCACATAAGTACAGCCAAGTCTGGGCTTGCAACATGTCAGTGTCACCTCATTGAAGCCTCATGCAAACCTATAAGGAACATGCCATTATTCTCCTCGTCTGACAGATGAAAGAACTACCACTAAGAGAGATTAAGTGACTCGTTCAAGGTCACACAGGTAGTCAGTAGCAGGGCCAGGATTAAAACCAGATCTGCCTGACTCCAGATCCACACTTCCTTCCTGTAGACTGGTGGAGAAAAGGGGAGTGATCTTGTACTTCAGGAGCCCAGGACCCTGAGAGATGAATTCTGCCAGAAAGGAGTAGGGAGGAGGAGCCAGGGCCTTTGCACCTGCCCTTTGCTTTTTCCAAAAGGCCTTCCCCTAGATAATTGCCTTGCTGACTGTCACACTTCACTCAGGTCTCAGGTCAAAGGGCATTTTTCCATGAAGACCTTCCTTCCTGGACCACTGGGTCTAAAATAGAACAAGCCCTCCCATTCCCACATAGCTTTCGCCATAGCCCTTTCTTTTTCTAACATCTATCACCATCTGAAGCACTGTCTTATCTGAGCGTGTATTTATTTGTTTATTGTTGGTCTCCCCTGAGAATGTAAGGTTCTATCTATCTTATTCATCACTATAACTCAGGGCCTCACACAGTGCCTGGCACACAGAAGGTGTGCAACCAATATATGAAGACGGAAAGCATGGATAACCGAGTGCCCTTTTCCCTAGTAAATGAAAGAAAATGGAGAGCCCACTATACGCTAGGCATGGAGGAGAGGGCTGACTCAGGCACATCTCATTTCATCCGTAGCTGCTAACCCATTTCACGGGTGGGGGAACTGAGGCTCTCTGCAGCACGGAGGGCCCATGGATGGTGAGTGACAGATGAATCCTTCCATCAGGACTGAGGCAACTCAACCTCTTGGCAGTCTGGCTCCAAGTCCGGTGCCCCTTCCCAGAGTGGGGGCAGGGCCTAGAGAGGGGAGAGGGGTGCCACAGGCCCCCAGAGCCCTCGCATCGCACGCTCTGTCATGCGGCCGCACCCTGGGCCGGGCCGGCTCCAAACCCTCCGCCCCGCCCGGCGCCCGGCGCCGCCCTGCCCCGCTGTCCCACCCCCGCCCTCCCCTCCCCGGCGAGCGCAGCCTCCTCCACGGCCTAGGCTCGTTCCCCGCAGGGCCGGCCCGGTGGTAATGACCAGCGAATCGGCCACGGGCCACTCGTGACCCCCAGACTCCGGGCGCCCGCAGGCCCCGCGGGTCAGCGGGAACCGGCAATTTCCCGGCCGCCCGGCCCGCGCCCGCTCTGTACTTTGCCTGATGACGGGTTCGCGCGGCCCTAATGGTGGGGCGGGCGGCGGGCGAAGCCGGCCCAGCGGGTCCCGTGCTCGGCTCTCAGGCGGCCGCCGGGTCTGTGTCATCCACCAGGAATTTCTGTTTTCCCCTCCGCGGGGCTGGAAGAAAAAACAATAATTAGGTCACTGGGCAGGCGGCAGAGAGGGTGTGGGACGGCCCAGTGGCGCCCTGTTGGGCAGGGAAGGGGTCTGGGAGAAGGATGGGGAAGGAGAGGCCCCTTTTGTGCTCCCTGTCCCTTTCCTGTCCTCCCCACGATGCCAGATGATGGAAACAAGGGCATCCCTGACCGTGTCCACCGTTCACTCACGGGTTCATTCATTCCAAGCACTTATTGGGTCAAATTCTATGTGAGGCGCTCTTGAGACTGAGCACTGGACAAAAGAGAAGGAATGACTTGGTGGAAAAGACTGAAAAGCAGCTATGCAGTATACATATAGTGGGGAAACCGCTGCATGGGCCAGAGGAGTTTCAGGGGACTATGCGCGCGCGCGCCCTTGCGTATTCATGTGTGTGTTGGGGGGGTGGTGGTTAGGAAAGACTTCCTCAAGAAAGTGGCACCTGTGTAGAGGCCTGAAAACGAATAAGGACTGGCCAGGCCAAGTGGAGGGGGTGGCAGGAAGTGTACGGGGTATGGAAGCAGCAGCCTATGCAAAGGCTTGCAGGTGAGGGGACAGGGCATATAACAAGAACTGAAAGTTCCACAGAGATGGCCTGACCTGTGGTGGCGCAGTAGGAAAGCATCGACCTGGAAATGTTGAGGTCGCCGGTTCGAAACCCTGGGTTTGCCTGGTTAAGGCACATATGGGAGTTGATGCTTCCTGCTCTTCCCCCACCCCTCTCTCTTTCTCCTCTCTAAAATGAATAAATTAAATCTTTTAAAAAATAAAAAAAAGAAAGAACTTTTGAAAGTACCGCAGAGAAGCAGCACATGAACTTTTAATTCTGAATATGACTCCCTGACTAAAGATGTATTTTTGATCCCATGAAGCCTCTAAATACAAACCAGCTACTTTATCTGGTACTCAGCTGAAAATATAGCCACCTGTTTCTACCCTGGAGGAAAACCGTTTGGGATTTACTGAGAGATTCGAGGTCTGGATACCATACCTAAGGGAAGTTAAGGGATATTCAAGGGCCATTTGGATTTAGCACATTTCTCACCTTTCAGTCTGACCTTAGGACAAGTCCCTGGGAAAGACAGGAAACTGGAGCAACTCTATCTGGCTGCATTGCTCAAAGTGTGAGCTGGGGAGGTGGGCAAGACTGGAACATAAAGGATCTTATGGGTTCTTCCTGGTAGGGAGGTTAGCCTTTATCTTAAGGGAAACAGGGAGCAATGGTTTAAAGCTCCTATTATGTGTCAGCACAGGGCTAAGTGATTTACATACAACATCTCACTAAGCTTGATGATAATCTGGTGAGACTGTTTCTTAGTTCCATTTTAACAAAGAAGAAATAGGCCAGGGAGGTTATTTGCTCCAGGTCACCTGCTAATAAGGTACAGAACCAGAACTGGACTGTGCTAGGCTCTGTTTGGAGAGCTATGGTGAGAAAAAGGGAGACTCTGTCCCTACCCTCAGGGGGCTTGTTGTCTGCTGGGGACAGGTGTGTATGACGTATTGTCTCCTCTGACAACCCAGAGGTAGACTGCTCAGGGCTGGAATAGTGACCCCACTCCACAGGTTGTCCAGGCACCCAGGCCCCTTCTACCTTGTTCTCTGCCATCTTGATATGTCTATGTTGGCTCCCCTCCACATCCACATTCTGGGCCGAGGAAAGGGGAGGGAAGAAGCCTATTCTCTCTCCTTAGGAAACATCACTTTTTTGTTGATACCTGCAACTGCAGCTGTGCCTGTATCGGAATCCAAGTCCACATAAGAATCTATGCCTATATCAACAGATCCACCAGCCACCCAGTAGGTAAAACACCAGCTTTAAGCATAGAAGTTTTAATGCCGAAAAGGTAAAATACAACGATTGATGAAACTAGACCCAAGTATGAAGCCTGGAAACAGAAAGCATTACAGCAGAGATATAATCATTTCTCTTCCTAGTAACAACACTCCATTGGTAGGCAGTCTTCTTCACAAAAATATTCCTGCATAGACTACTTGACTTAGCTGAACAAAATAAAATACTTTCAGAATGGTTATGGTAAAAAAAAAAAAAAAAGGAATTAATTTTTTTAAGTGTTCCCTTATAAAATTGAGGTGTGTCATTTATATCTGTGGGTTTTATGGGTCAGCAAATATGGGAGCTGCTGGGCAAATAGTTGCAAAGATGAACAAGACAGGGCCCTGCCCTTGGTGGTTCTTTCAGCCACGCCCCCTCCCTCAGAGGAGCCGGTGCCTACACGGGCACTCAGGGACACTGCACATTGCCTTCGGTCCATGCTTTGAGGACCATCAGGACAGGGATATGGGAGACAGATTGTGTGGAGCACTGATCAAAGTGTGGTCCTCCCGGCCGCATCAGCAATGATCACAAATGCAAATTCTCAGGCCCCACCCAGGCCTACAGAATCAGAAACTCTGAGGGTGGGGCCCAGCTACCTGTGTTTTCACAAGCCCTCCAGATGATTCTGATACAAGCTGCAGTTTACAAAGTACTGGCCTAGAGCCCTGCACACTGGGCTGAAGGTTGGAAAACCTTGGTTCTAATCCCAGACCTGGCAGTCTCAGGTCCTGTGACCTTGGGCAAGTCAGGCCCCCTCCCTGGGCCTCTGAGTTTTTAGGTGTGAACCGGTGGGGTTGGCCCTCAGAAAAGGAGGTGCGCCTCCCTGGCTCAGACAGTCTGTGCTCTCCCGACCTGACAGCTAGGAGTGGGGCCAAGGCCTTGAAACGGGAAACAATGCCTTCTTTGGAGGGCGATGCTCTCACTCCGAAGGATTCTGGTGACAGGAATGTGGAAAGTGGGGTCACATCAGAGTCCCTCGAGTGTCCTGACCTGGGGCGAGGCCCCAGCTGTCCTGCTCATACATGGTCTCCATAGTCTGAGAAGGATGAGGGTTCTCAGCGAACAGCTGGACTCGCCACGCATCTGAATCTGGAGCTGGAGAGTGCTCTGTGAAGTTGTTTATGCTACCCCTCCTGCCTGGGCCCCAAGTCCCAAAACCTTGCTAGTCCCAGCTCCCAGCTAGAGGTAGAGACTGCTTGACCTATGACTGAGCTCAACGGGAGATGAATCTACGTCCAAGCTCACTTGCATGCTTGTTGGCAGGAGTCAGTGTCTCATGGGTGCTGGACTACAGACCTCAGTCCATCGCTCACCTTGCTGGCCTCTCTGGCTGTTGGCCGAGGCCTCCCTCAGCTCCTTTCCACAGGACCCTCTCTGTTAGCTCACAACACGGCAGCTTGGCTTCACCTGGAGAGAGCAAAAGGGAACCCAAGGTGAAATCCGTGGTCTTTTTGTAACCTAATTTCAGAAATGACATTCCATCATTTTTGCTGTATTCTATTTGTTAGAAGTGGCCATAAAGTCTAGCCCACACTAAAGGAGAGGGGATTACAAAAGGGTATTAATACCAGGAGGCAGGGATAACTGGGGGTTGTCTTAGAAGCTCCCTTCCACTGCTGCAAAGCCTAGTTCCAGGCAAAGTCCTAAGGCGAAAGGAGTTCTAAATGGAGGGAGCTCCTGAGGGAGGCCAGAAAAATGTGTTGCTTTATGGAGGAGCTCCTAAGATAGGGTCCCCAGCGCCTGCCCACCCTGATTTGTATCTTTACTGCAGGGCCTATCTGATGATGGGGGGTTATTTGCAGCCAGCAGAAGCTGCATTCCAGGGCTGGGTACTTAACATTCCAGAGGAGCTCTCAGCTAATTATTGCCTTGCCCAGCCCCGGCCTGGACCACCCGCCTCCCGTGAGATCCACAGCTTGGCCAGGGACTCTCATGGCTGTGTTCCCGGGTCATGTGGAAGGGCCAAGATCACAAAGCAAAGAGTCCGTGGCAACACTGGGGCTGCAGCACAGGTCCTTTTATGAATAGGTGTGTGTAAGGGACAAAGGGACCAGGAGCCTGGGGGCTGAGCCTTTGGGCAAGAGGCGGACTAAAGCAGGCCTCAGGCAAACGACTGCTTATCTGAGCCCGTTTCCTCACTCATAAAAAGGGGAATTTTCCCAATGTCCCATCGCAAGTGACAAAGACTCCCTCCTTGAACACACTTCACACGGGCTTCTCTGAGCCCAGTTTTTGATTAGGCCTAATCCTTGAACCTTGTTCTGGGACTGTCTAGCCAAGTGTTAGCAAGAATTTTGTCAATTTAGCAAGAATCCCCCCACCTTGATATCTGATCACGCTGGCCTGCCTTCAGCCAGGATCCTGTTAAGTTGCTTTAGTAAAAACCATCCCCTATTTGTGATGTCACCTCTTAATCATTTTTTATCCAGTAACCTTCTCATTCTGCTTGTTGGCTATAAATCCTCAACCGTCTTTACCGAAACCAGAGCCCAATCTCTACCCCCTATTGTGATAGTCTTGACATCTATTGCAATAGTCCTAAATAGAGTCTTCCTTATGTACTATTTTAACAAGTGTCAGGATAATGTTTTCTTTAACATGTATTCTATTGATTGGTTCCCGTCCCTTGTCCATGCAAAGGAGTCCCAGGAGGCACAAGGTTCCCACCACTCCTTGAGCAGTGAAAGGGGAAGGTAGACCCGAGACAGGCAGCCTGGAGTCCCAACACCAGGAGCCTGGGCAGCAGGAGGTCTTGGGCCAGTGGGGCCACAATTCTCTGGACCCTGTTCCTGCCTCCTGCTACTCCCATAGTTGGGCCTGCTCAGCCCTGAGGTCATTAAAGCAAGCACTGAGGGCTGAAGGAGCAAGATGGCGCAAGAGAGGCCTCTGATGGGTGTGGGGCCAGGGGAATACTGGGCAGAGGCAGGAGTTGTGTGGGCCTTGAAAGCCAAGTAGGACTCAGCATGGGAAAATGGAAGCAGGGCATTTCCAGTGAAGGCACGAGCCTGGCAGAGGGATAGAAGTGGGTGGCATGAGGACTGAAGGGCCCAGGGGAGGGGACATCACATAAAAGGAAGATGCCTGTGGCGCTGAGGATTCTGGGAGGCAGCTGCACCACTCCGCTGCCAGGGGCTCTTCGTCAGGATCCTCCAGCAAGAAGCACAGGAAGGCACCCACCCTGAAGTGATACTCACTGGCTCTTCCCCTTTTTGCTCGGCACCCAATTCCTGGGGTTCCCTCCACCTCCCCCAAAGAATAGGACCCTATTATAAATATAAGTCACGTAATTTGTTAAATAGTTTTACATGCATATGGCACAAATGCAAAACCTCTGGCTCCCTCCCCATGCCCCTAGAGCCCTGTTCTCCACCCCTAGGGCAACCTTTCCTGGTACAAGTATACATGCTTTTTCTTCTTACACAAATAGTAGCGTACTGCATTCACAGTAGGGCACCTTGCTTCCTTAACTTATAGTTATTATATCTTGGATTATCCCATACCAACCCATTCATTCTTTTGACATCTGCATAGTTTTCTATTATATGAATATACCAACATGTATTTAACTAGTTTCCAAAATGGTGGCAGGTTTTTACTGGTACCTAAGCTTTTGTCAATCAACATATGTAGCGTGTCTACTGCAGCTCAGATGCTCAGTACATCCCAGAGGTACAGGGGTGGTTGTGACCTAGTCAGTGTGAATTGGAGCTGCCAGGCTCCCAGAAGCAACATGGTGCCTAGTGCACTGCAGTGTGTCCTGAGAGTACAAGGATCGTTCTGAGAAAGGATGCTTCTTCCATGGACTGGGAGAGAGAAAGATCTTTGAACACTGATGTGGGCTTTCTTTGAGGGGTAAATTGGCTTAGTGACAGGAAACAGAAGGATGGCATTCTAGACCAAGGGAACTACATGGGCAGACTAGAGGAGGGGGACAATCCATGTGTGTTGTGTAACAAATGAGGGTCCAGCGCGTGTTGTCAGAGGTGTTTGGAGCATGCGGCTGGGGAAGACTTGAATTTCAGGGAGATGGTTGTGGCTGATTCCTGCTGTTCTCCCAGAGCCTCCCCTGTGGCCAACTCCTCTGGGGAAAGGGGGCTCCGGGGAGGGATTGGGAGGAAAGGGGGTACTCTAGGGAGGAGGCAGGGCAGAGGCGCTCCAGGCTGGATGGAGTAGTAAGTAGCTCGTGATTATTGAGGTCTGCCTTGTGCCAGGCATTCAATTTTTGTCACATTAATTTTATCTCTGAACCATTGGAGAGTTAGTTGCAGAAATCATGTTATTTTCCCCTAAGTATTTCAGCAATTCTCCCTTATAAATGAGGACATTTTCCTACACTATCCCTGTACAGTGACGACACTCAGCAAAGTTACCACGGCCATCCTATTATCTCCAATACCGACTCTATGCAGATTTGCCCGATTGTCTCAATAATGTCCTTTCCAGCTTCCCCACCCTGCCCGGGATCCAGTCAAGGATCACCCTTTGCCTCTCATTTAACCCAGAACGGTTCTCCAAACTTTTTCTTTCTCTATTGCTTTCATGCCATTGTCATTTTTTAAAAGTCCATGACAGAGCCCTGGCCGGTTGGCTCAGCGATAGAGCGTCGGCCTAGCGTGCGGAGGACCCGGGTTCGATTCCTGGCCAGGGCACACAGGAGAAGCGCCCATTTGCTTCTCCATCCCTCCGCCGCACCTTCCTCTCTGTCTCTCTCTTCCCCTCCCGCAGCCAAGGCTCCATTGGAGCAAAGATGGCCCGGGTGCTAGGGATGGCTCCTTGGCCTCTGCCCCAGGCGCTAGAGTGGCTCTAGTCGCAACATGGCGCCCAGGATGGGCAGAGCATCGCCCTCTGGTGGGCAGAGCGTCGCCCCATGGTGGGCGTGCCGGGTGGATCCCGGTCGGGCGCATGCGGGAGTCTGTCTGACTGTCTCTCCCTGTTTCCAGCTTCAGAAAAATGCAAAAAAAAAAAAAAGTAAAAGTCCATGACAGATTCTTTGCACAATGTCATAACTAGATTCAGGTTCAATGTTTCCCAGGTGAGTTTCCCCACTATTAGTGACAATTAAATTGGTGGATGTCCCCCATGTTTTTTCATTGTAATGCATTATGCTTTTAATATTTAGCTCCATTTCATTTTGCAGATGAGTAGCCAGGTCCCCTGTCATTTCCCCTGGGACCCCAGGGCTCAGCCAAGGTTGGGTCTTCTCTCTCCATCTGACCTTCCAAGGACAATCACCCAGGGGGGGAGGGGGGAAGAACCAAGCTTATCCATCTCAGCTTTGCCCTTTGTGGTTATTCAACAGGATAACCCAGCCAAGGGCTCAAAACAAAAAATGTTAGGGAGAACAGAAGAAAGTCACAGCCTTCTGTAACTAAAGTCTTTGGGAAAGGGTAGCTGAGGTTTAGGGTCTGGGGGAAAACTGTTTCTGCCACAGGTTCCGGACCATGACTCACAGGCAGGCCTCAAAGCTGTGGCAGGACGTGATGTCAGCCTCCTCGGACGGCTGGCCAGCCTGGTCTGGGGGTTCAGCCAGGCCCTAGCTGGGCTCCCCATGGAGGCCACCTCCAGCCCAGTGCTGAAAACATAAAGCCCAACCAGCTTGGCTCTTTCTCAAAACGTACAAACCTATTTAATAGAACAGCCAAATAAGCTCAACGATTCACAAGCTCTGCACGGGGCTCAACAGAACCCCTAGGTCAGTGACTTCTAATAGACCTCCACAGCAAGGTGGACAAGTGCACAGGAAGACTGCTACTCGGCCTCCAGGAGCAACCAGCCCAGGTTAGATTTCCTGTCAGCTGTGTGACTCTAGGCAAGTTGCTTAGCTTCCCTGGGCCTCAGTTTTCTCATCTGTCAAATGGAAATAATAACATCCTTACCTCACAAAGACATCATAAGGATTTGTTTGTTTGTTTGTTTTTTTCAGAGACAGAGAGAGAGAGGGATAGATAGGTGCAGACAGACAGGACAGAGAGAGATGAGAAGCATCAATCATCAGTTTTTTGTTGCGACACCTTAGTTGTTCATTGATTGCTTTCTCATATGTGCCTTGACTGTGGGCCTTCAGCAGACCGAGTAACCCCTTGCTGGAGCCAGCGACCTTGGGTCCAAGCTGGTGAGCTTTGCTCAAACCAGATGAGCCCGTGCTTAAGCTGGTGACCTCGGGGTCTTGAACCTGGGTCCTCCGCATCCCAGTCTGATGCTCTATCCACTGCGCCACTGCCTGGTCAGGCAAGACATCATAAGGATTTAATGAAATAGTGCAGGTGAAGCTGCTGACTCAGGGAGCAGCAAACAAAACTCGACCTCACTGGGCTTTTCTTGACATCAGATATGATACTTTCGTTACAACAGAAACTTACCTAGAGGAAGGAGCTAGAGCAAGTAAAAGAAAGTGTTGTTGGCAGGGGGGTGAGGAAGTTACTGAAAGGAGCCTGGGGTATCTCCTGGAATCCCAGAGCAGGATCCGGTTGACCTCAGGAAAGGGTACAGTCAGGCTGGCAGCCCCGGGGGTGGCCAGCTGGCCTCGCCTCCTTCTCTCACCTGCTGCCCTCTGCAGTCCTTCCCTCCTCCTCTCACAGCCTGGGCTCTGTCCACTCCTCCAGGTGGAGGTGGAAAGCATGGCTGTCATCAGCTCCTGGGTGGGCGTGGCCTATAGATGGGAAGACAGCCAACCTTAGCCCAAGTCTTTTGGCTGCAAGTTCAAATTCTCTGCAGAAGACACTGATTGGTTCAACCTGGGTCAGGTGCTCAGCATGTGGGGAGAATGAATGTGGTACATCTTACTGGAAGCCTGTGGCTGATGATGGTGGGGAGCAGTTCCCACAACGGGGGTGATACTGGGCAAAGAAAACAATAGGGTCTCTGGCATGCTTGGGGTTAATCTACCCGGTCAGATCTTTGAGCCACATGCCCCACCTTCCTTCACAGAAGCAAAGCAGATGGACACTTCTCTCTTCCAGGCTGGCTGATTTTGTCAGTTTGTAGAAAAACATCCTCTCCCTTCCCCCAACACATCCAGAGCAGATATTTGTGGTTGGGAAACCAAATAACAAAGCCTCCAACTTGCAGTCCTGCTTCTTAGAATGGGTGCTTTGATTACAGTATGTAAAAACACTTCATTGGAACTGGGCGGGCACACACCCCCAGAGGCTGCCACCTCCTTAGTCACTCTCCACACCGGCTCCCTGCGTGGTCCCTGTGGGAATGTGTGCAGTGCGTTCTACCTGGGTGAGTAGTCACTCTCGTACCTGGGTTTTCTAGCCATTCAGACCATCTCAGCCCAAGCGTCCAGGTTCATGGGCTGCTGGCCTGGTCGCAGGAGCCAGGCTGCTGGCTAGAGTGTGCATTTGGAGCTCCACCCCAAGGGCTGGGCCTTCTGGAGCCAGAGGACATGAAAGGTTGGGAGGTGAGGGAAGGGGTTCCCTACAGGTCAAGAACATCTCTCTGAGAAGCCAAGGCCCCAGCTGGGTTTGTTTGTTTGTTTTAAATGAGAAGAGCGGAGATAGCAAGACGACTCCCTTCATGTGCCCCAACTGGGATCCTTCTGGCAACCCCAATCTAGGGCCAATGCTTGATCAACCGAGCTATCCTCAGCACCTAAGGGGAGGCTCCAGGGAGCCATCCTCAGTGCCCAGGGCTGATGAGCTCAAACCAATCAAGTTATGGCTGCAGGAGGGGATGAGAGAGAGAAGGGGGAGAGAGAGGGGGAAGAGAAGCAGATGATCACTTTTCATGTGTGTCCTGACCGGGGCTGAACCCAGAACATCCGTATGCTGGGCTGACGCTCTATCCACTGAGCCAACCGGCCAGGGCCCCCAGCTGGGTCTTGTAGGCCAGGCAGCGCTGTCTTGTGGAAAACCCAAACCTGTGAGGATTCTGAAGAGGGGTCGCCTTGAGAGAGGCCTTTCTCTCGGAGATCTCCACACTATTCGGCATGTGGGCACAGCACCTGAACTCTTGCAAAGGCTTTTCCCATCTGTCCTCTGGAACTCTCCTTATGCCCTGTAAGAAGCAGGCTGCCATTTTACAGATGAGAAAACTGAAACTTCAAGTCACCTAGGACATATCCAAAGCAGAAGTAGAGCAGTGAAACTCCTGCTCTTCTGCATCCACACCCAGAGCGGGAGCTCTGAGCGGGGCCTATGCTTCCCATCGCCCTCCCAGAGTCCACCCTCTGTGGCTCCCTTTCCTCCGCACCAGCACTGACTCCATGGTTCCAGCCGGCCATAACCAGCCTGTCTGTACAGTGTGATCTGTCGGTACGTTTCAGTCTCACCCATACGTTTTCAGTCCAGCCTCAGGCCCCAAGAACTGACAGGACAGCTCTCCTCAAAGGCCTCCGAATAGCTCCATCTCCTGACCTTTGTTTATAGCATTCCCCTGGCCTGGGCTGCTCCAGACCTAGGTCAGCAGCCTGGTGAGAGCTCTGGCCCTTTTCTCTATGGCCCCTCCACTCCGCAGCCCCATCTCCTCAGTGACCACCATTCCGCAAGGATCCACCCAGCTGCAAGGTCAGGGAGCTGCCACAGCATCTGTTTCTCCCCTGAGTGCTCAGGGTAGGAGGGAGCCGCCAGAGCAACAGGAGAACTGGGAATGGGGCATGTCTGCCTGGCGAGAGGCCAGTCTCAAGTCAAGTCCACAGAAGTAGCCCCACTGAACCTCAGGAGAGAAGAGTGAGGATCCTTGAAGGCTGTGCAGAGATGGAACCGGTCATTTCAAATGCCTCAAGTACTGTCTGTTCCTTCCACTAAGAATACCTTTCCTTTCAACTGTCCTTACTGTGCGAACTCAGCCAGTTATGACCTCCAGTGTCTATTCCCGACGTCCTCCTTAGTAACAGAACCCCCAATTCTTAGCTAGCTGGTCACATGACCACCCAAAATAAAGAATATATTTCTCAGTCTCCTTTGCAGTTAGATTGGCCATGGAATGAAGCCTTGACAATAGCTTATAAGTACTGTGTACAACTTTCAGGAGTGTCCTTAAAGGGACAGGGATGCTGGAGCTCTGGCAAATACCTCGCGCCAGGAAGAAGCGTGGGATGAGGCCACGCATCAGGATAGGAGGATAGGAGGCCCCCCCATCCTGGAGCAACAAGATAGAAGAAGCCTGGGTGCCTGTCACTGTGGAGCACCCTCTGAGCCCTGTGTCTCCCACCATCAGATTTCTGCTTGAGTCAGAAATAAGCCTCTATCTTGTTTAAGCTGTTATTTTTGTGTTTCTGTTTTCTGTTTTGTGAGGGTCGTGATTTTTGCTTTACTCAGAGTCTAACGTAAACCTTACTGAAAAAACCAGCAAACTCCTTGTCAGTCTTGAAAACCCAACTTAATTGTCATTTCTCTCAACAAGCCTTCCTAATTCTCAGGTACAATAAACAGTTTACAGACTTGACTATTCTTATTTTATGTTTGACCATACTTATTTTTTTCCTCCTCTTTTCCAAGTGAGAGGAAAGGAGATAGACAGACTCCCACATGCACCCCAACCAGGATCCACCCAGCAATCCCTGTCGGGGGCCAATGCTCTGCCCATCTGGGACCCTACTCGCACCCGAGCTATTTCTAGTACCTGAGGTAGAGGCTCCATGGAGCCATCCTTAGCGCCTGGGGCCGATGAGATCAAACCAATTAAGTCATGGCTATGAGAGGGGAATAGAAAGAGAGTGGGGGCGGGGAGAAGCAGATGGTCGCTTCTTCTGTGTGCCCTGACCAGGAATTGAACCCAGTACTTCCAACACCAGGCTGATGCTCTACCACTGAGCCAATAGGCCAGGGCTGTGACCATACTTATTCTTATATTTATCCCTCTATTTTATTCCTTACCTATTTAGGTGTCAACTATACCTCTAGTTTATGAGATTATGAGCTCCTTCAAGTCAAGAATATTGAAATATCTACCTCAGCACCCTGAGACATAGTAATACATAGTAGTGGTAGAGGAGGAGGAGGAGGAGGAGGAGGAGGAGGAGGAGGAGGAGGAGGAGGAAGAGGAGGAAGAAGACAACAATAGATAATATTTACTCTGGGCCTATAATGAGTCAGGCACTATTTTAAGAGTTTATATATATTACCTTATTTAATGCTCATAGAAACTCTATGAGATAGGCACAAGCATGTATTTCATTTTACAGATAAGGAAACTGAGGCACTGAGAAGTTAAGTCAATTACCCAAGGTCACACAGCTAGAAATAGGCAGAGCTGGAACTTAAATCCTAGGAGTCTGATCCCAGAGTCTAAGCTCTTAGCTTGTCATTCTTTTGAGAGGTGCCCCATTAGCTTGCCTTAGGAGTGCTTTCAAAATGGGCTGTGAGGGAACCACACAACTCCCTTCTCCTTCCCCAGCAAGAATATAATCAGAGGAAAGAAAGCCTTTGCCAGCCGTCCGGCCACCACAGGAACCAGGGCTCAGGACTGTAGTACTAGGGGTGGCTCTGGTGACACAAGTTCTAATTATCGTTACTCTAGGGGAAAACTGATAAGGTAGGTCCTGTGTTTTCATGAGGAAGATGAGCAAAAGCCCCACTAAGAAGGTCAGAATGAGGGCAGCAGGGAGGTGGGGCTGGAGCACAAAGGATGGACTGAACATGCAGGACTTGGCACCAGATTAGATGAGCAAGATAAAAGAACAAAGGTCAATCCTCCCTGCCTTGGTTGGTCGAGCTGCTATAAGGAAGTATCATAGACCAGGGACTTAAAAACAATAGAAATTCATTTCTCACGGTTTTGGAGACTGAAGTCTGAGATCAAGGGACTAGCAGGGCTGGGTTCTGTTGAGGGCCTTCTTCTGGGTTGCAGACTGTCAGCTTCCTGTTGTATCCTCATATGGCAGAGAGTGAGATAGCTCTCTGGAGCCTTTTTGCTAAGGGCACTAATCCCATTCATGAGGGCTCCACCACTATGACCCAGTCACCTCCCAAAAGCTCCATCTTCTAATACTATCACAGTGGGAGGGTTAGGATTTCAACATATGAATTCTGAAGGGACATGAACATTCAGTCCATTGCACTCCCTCACAGCTTATCAACCTTCAGTGGTTCCCTTTTGCCCACTTAGAGGCCCCAAGCTTTTGAGGTTGGCATTCAGGGCGTGACACCATGAGGCTCACTTCTCACACTGCCCTCCACGAGGCTCACTTCTCACACTAGCCATACTGGGTGATGCTGCCATTCTACCTGTGGTGGTACACCTCCGTGCTTGTGCCTGCTTCCTCCACCTGCGACACCTTCTCACCGTCCCTTCAAGATTCAGCTCTGCGTTACTATTCTATGGCTCAATCCTGGATCTCTCAGCTCAGAATTCATTGTTGCCCCTCTGCTTTGTGCAGGCCTCCTGCAGAGCCCTTACCACCTGCAATCTACAGTCAAATTGGCCTGCATATATGTATGCACCTGCCATCAATAATAATGCCACATAACAACCCAACCTCAGTGGCAAACATTGATTTAGCTTACAAATTTGTGGGGTTCAACTGATCTGGGCTGGGGTCTCTTGCTGAAATGACAGGGGTGACTTGGCTCAGGGCCACATGTCTAGTCATTCAGCAAGCTAACTGGCATGTTCTCATGACAATGGCAGAAGAGAGAGAGCAAAAAGGGAAATGTGTGAATGCTTTGTCAAGCCTCTGCTTGCACCGAGTCTGCTAACATCCTATCAACCAAAGCAAATCAAGGAGCTGAGCCCAGAGTCAAAGACTGGACAGGACATTCTACCCCAGGTAGGAGGGCATCACAGAGCAACTGGGAAAAGATGTCGATATAGGGAGGGATGAAGAATTGTGGAGCCATGATGCAACTGATCTTCCACAATGCCCATCTTTTCCACTAGACATGTGTTTTGTCCTTAAGGGCTAATTTATCTTCTCTGGGCTAGAAGTTCTGTCCCAGGTTAGTTGGATTCTGGTAGGAGAAGAAGGGCTAGGGAAGTCAGCCATTCCTATCTCTGTGACCTTGAGAACAACATTAACTTCCATTCAAAGTCTCCGTTCCCTCATTTGTGAAAAAAAAGAAGAGGAAAGCCTGCCCTCCTATGACACAGAATTAGGGGGAACAATTGAGACCTGAGCTCTACCCCATTTCCTCACCTTTAAGATGGGGATACAATGGGTCCACGCTATAGGTCCCATAGGGAGGTGGCAAGGATCCAGTGAGTCAACATCAAGGGCTTAGGGACACTGCCAGATACCAGATACCAGAGGAGCTGGCCCTTGTTATGCACTTTCACAGGACCTCATTCTTTTCCTTCTTAGCATTGTGCTGTGATTTTGTATTGATGTGTGCAGCTATCTCTTTAAGGTATTTCTCCCCATGTGAAGTGAAAGCTTCATGCGGGCAGTCACCACGCTCACACTGTATCCCTCGTGCCGGACACAAAGAGGGTGCTCATGAGGTATTTGTGAAACAAGTGTCTGCACGAATGAACCGATAGATTAGAGGGAGGAGAGAGGGTGTGGATGGAAGCCCAGTTAAAGTTTTGGCAGGGGTAAAGAGACTTCATTATCTTTGGCCAGAGTGGCCCAAAACTGTTTCAAGGTCCACTACCAAGTCCAATTTCTTTCTATTCACAAATCATATGTTGACCAGGAACCTGCTCCAGCCTCTCCCGGACTCTGCCAGGGGCTGTGCCCTTCTCCTCGGGTTGATCATGAGAGCAGCAGCCTGCTCTGCGGTCCCATTCCTTGGACCCCTGAAACCTAAGATCTTCCCCGAGTAGGAGACAATCACATAATCAAACCTACTGAACACTCCCCCTACCCCTCACAGTACCCCTCCAGGGAGCTAACATGGCTGCTATTCCCATTTCATAGAAGCAGAAACCGAGGTTACTAAAGTGAGCAAGGAAGTCAGTTCTATATCCCACAGAAATAGCCAAGCAACCAGTCTATCACACCCCAAGTGAATATAGGCTAAGCAGAACCAAAGTGTGGGACCCACTGCCGTACTAGGCCTTCCTTCATGCTAGAACAGCCAGCAGAGATGATTCAGCCCATTCTGTCCCTTAAGAGTCATGTCAGCGGCCCTAGCCGGTTGGCTCAGCGGTAGAGCGTCGGCCTGGCGTGCGGGGGACCCGGGTTCGATTCCCGGCCAGGGCACATAGGAGAAGCGCCCATTTGCTTCTCCACCCCCCCCCTCCTTCCTCTCTGTCTCTCTCTTCCCCTCCCGCAGCCAAGGCTCCATTGGAGCAAAGATGGCCCAGGCGCTGGGGATGGCTCCTTGGCCTATGCCCCAGACGCTAGAGTGGCTCTGGTCGAGCGCGGCAGAGCGACGCCCCAGAGGGGCAGAGCATCGCCCCCTGGTGGGCAGAGCATCACCCCTGGTGGGCGTGCCGGGTGGATCCCGGTCGGGCGCATGTGGGAGTCTGTCTGACTGTCTCTCCCCATTTCCAGCTTAAGAAAAATACAAAAAAAAAAAAAAAGAGTCATGTCAGCTACACAACAGTTAACTCAAAATGGACTAAAGCTTTGAACGTAATACCAGAAACCGTAAAACACATGGTCAGCAAGTGCCTTGACATTGGTCTTAACAATGTTTGTGTGAATGTGACTCCGAAGGCAATGGAAACAAAAACAAAAATAAATATATGGGAACTACATCAAACTAAAAAGCTTCTGCACAGTTTGGGGTAGTGAACACACAACACAATATATGGAAGCTATATTATAGAATTGTACGCTTGAAACCTGTATAATTTTATTAACCAAGTCACCCCAATAAATTCAATTTAAAATTTTTTAATTAAAATAAATTAATGACAAAGAATTTTCAAGGCAGCCAGGAGGGAAAAATAAAAATAAAAAGTTTCTCATAGCAAAGGAAACCATCAACAAAACTAACAGGCAATCCACTGAAGGAGAAAAGATATTTGTAAATTATATCTTTAATAAGGAGTTAATATCCAAAATATTTAAAGAACTCACGCAACTTAATGACAACAACAACAAAACTAGTGAAATAAATAAATAAATAAAGGCAGACTGACCAGGCGGTGGGGCCATGGATAGATCATCGACCTCAGACACTGAGGACTCAGTTTCAAAGCCCCAAGGTTACCAGGCTTGAGCGTGGGCTCACCAGTTTGAGTGGGCTCACTGGCTTGAGTGTGGGATCATAGACATGACCCCATGGTTGCTGGCTTGAGCCCAAAGGTTGCTGGCTTGAGCGAGGGGTCACTAGCTTGGCAGTAGCACCCTCCGTCAAGGCACATATGAGAAAACAATCAATAAACAACTAAGATGCCGCAACAAAGAATTGACGCTTCTCATCTCTCTCCCTTCCTGTCTGTCTGTCCTTGTCTTTCCATCTTTCTCTCAGTCTCTCTTTCTCTCTCTCTCTCTCTCTCTCTCTCTCACTAAAATAAATAAATAAATAGGGCAGAGAATCTGAGCAGACATTTTTCTAAAGCAGACACACAAATGGGCAACAAGCACATGAAAAGATGCTCAAAGTCACTAATCAGAAGGGAAATGCAAATCAAAGCCACAGTAAGTTATCAGCTCACACCTGTTTGAGTGGCTGTTATCAAAAAGACATGAAATAGCAAGTGTTGAAAAGGGAAACTCTGTGCCCTGTTAGTGGGAATGTAAATTTGTATAGTTATTATGGAAAATAATTTGGAGGTTCCTCAAAAACTTAAGAATGGAACTACCATATGATTTAGTAATTCTACTTCTGGATATTTATTTGAAGAAAATAAAAAAACTTGAAAAAGTATATGTATCGTATGTACATTGCAGCATTATTTCTAGTAGCCAAGATATGGAAACAACCTAGATGTCCATTAATAGATGAATGGACAAAGAAGATGTGGTATAAATACACAATGGAATACTACTCAGACATTAAAAAAGATAAAATCTTGCCATTTGGGACAACACAGGTGAACCTTGAGGGTATGATGCTAAGTGAAACAAGTCAGACGAAGGAAGACAAATACTATAGGATCTTCTTTATATGTCGAATCTAAAAGCAAAAACAAACTCACAGATGTAGACAACAGATTGATGGTTACCAGAGGAGATGGGGGGATGGAGAGAAGGCAAAATGGGTAAAGGGATCCAATTGTATGATGATGAATGAAAACTAGACTTTTGGTGGTGAGCATGATGTCATATATACACAGTAGATGTTGAATTATAATGTTGTACACCTGAAACTTATATAATGTTATAAACCAATATTACCTCAATTAAAAAAAAAGTCACATCGGCAGCATTCAAAGCACTCACCACAGATCATCACGCAAGCCCAAAGGTGCTTACTCATGTAGTTGGCTGACTAGCCATCCCCAGGGGACACCTCGGTTACTTTTGCCAACCACAGTGCTGATGGGCAGTTATTATTTAGGTCTTGGATTATTTAGAAATGGGAACTAAGGATTTCATCAATGTCGCCGGGGAGTAACCGTGATTTGCCCCTGAGCCTTGGCCTGGCCCTTTTATGCATATCTTTAGCACACACCCCTACCCACCTCCCAGGTGAGGTTCATTATTTCCATTAGGCAAATGGCATCTAAGGCTGGAGATATTAAAGTATTGGCCCAAAGTTATCCAACTAGGCAGTGATAGAAGCAGGAGCATCTTCACTGGCAGTGACTTTGAGATCATTTCTTAGTGCAAACTTTGTTACTTGGTCTGCCTGGGGAGGGGGAAGGTTAGGTGGTCGCTCCTGTTCAATGGAACTTTTCTTCTTCAAGGATATGGAACTTTTCTTCTTCTTCAGGCAGAAAGCTTTTAAAAATATGTGATTTCATCAGGAGAAAGGTAGAATGGCTCCTTGGTGGGAGCCCAGCTCTCACAGGGGGCTCAAGTCTCCTCTCTCAAGGCCCCTGGCCTTTGCTCCCATCCCCTGGGATCAGGGAGCCCACGGCCTCTGAGGTCACACCTCTACTCTGGCAGAGCACACTGGACTGGCCCTCCCTGGGGCTCCCAGACACTGTCCTAAGTGGGGAGGCAAACGTGTTCTCCACAGAGCAGCAGCCTCCAACTTGCCTCTCATTTTCTTAGGCCAGTTGCCTCTCTCCTCCCAGGGAGATCATATGTGTTCACGTAATGGAGCTGTGGTTTCCACTCGGGCTCTGAAGCCAAACTCCATGGAGTTTCAAATATCCCCAAGGCCTCCGAGGAGGAAGGCCGCTGAGCGTGTCTGAGGAAAGGGCTGCATCTGGTCTGCGTTAACCAGTAGCTGCCACTGCCTCGAACCATATCAGGGAGCAGGGCTGGATCAGGGGACCTCAAGGGAGGACCGTGTAGCAGAGGGCTCAGCTCCCTGATAGCCTTCCTCCACTGGTCCCAGCCCTTCCCTTAGGACCACAGGTGGAGAAGGCCCTTCAAGATATTCAGGCCAGATGTTTCTTTTCTTAGGGGAGAGCTGCAACGAGGTGTCACAGGCAGTTCTGTGGCAGGACCATGAGGCTTTCGGGGCTTCTGGCACCAGTCAAGAGTTCTTTCCACTGCCCCCTGCCAGATGCTTAAAACCTAGCCAGCCCAGGGCAAGACCTTCTCCCAGGAGGGGTCACTGCCCACAGCCTGCTTATCTTTCCCTCAGGCAGCCTCAAGACAGCGCAGACAGGGAGCTGCTGGCGGCCAGCCCCGGAGGAAGCAGAAACTGGCACTAGGGGTTCACATGACTTTGAGATGAGGTGGGGCAAACACCAACCTTGAAAGAAGAAATGATTCACAGAAGGCATGAATTTCCAGGCCAAGAACAGAAAGAGGGTTTCTCAAAACCCATGTGTTTCGACCTGCCAAAGTTTCCTCCCACCCCAGGCCCATCTTCGCACGTTGGGCTCAGGCCACACTGAGTGAGCTTCAGGGCCGAGCCTGGTCCTCCTACCACTGGGCCCATGTGTTATCCCTGTGGGCTTTCACAGCAGTGCTGTTTCACTGGGCCTCCCATCTCCGAGCACCCACCCTGTGCTGGGGTGGGGGGAGTCTGGCTACTTCCCTCCACTTCTGAGCCTGAGCAAGAAGTAGAACCGCACTCCTGGCGTGTGCTGGCCTGCTTCCTGGTGGCCCCTGCAGACCTTCGTCCTGGGGCTCCACCTAGGTCCAGCCTGGCGAGGGGCAGACAGTGCACTGGTTATGATCTGGTTTTGTCTCTGTGCTTGTTCTTTGGCCTCCTAGATGCCTTCACAGCAAAAGTATTACCGTATTTCCCACGTATAAGACGTACTGTTTTTCGAAAAATGTGGGGTTTAAACACTGGGTGCGTCTTATACAGTGGTTGTAGATTTTTTTACTTGCGTTTCCCGCTTTTTTCATGCTTGTTGTCTTTGTGCTCATTGCTTCACACTTGTTACTGGTATATTATGGTAGGTTACGTTTTTGCCACGTTCTGCCCAGCAATGATTCAGAAAAGATTTTATTTTCATACAGTGCTGAATTCAAGTTAAAAGTGATTCAGTTTGCAAAAGTGAATGGAAATCGTGCTGCTGAATATAAGTTTGTTCCTCCTCCAACTGAGAAATCAATCCAGGACTGGCTACGTGAAGAAGAAACCCTACTGAAAATGCCGCGGCAGAAGAAGGCCATGAGAGGCAAGTCAGCAAAGTGGCCTGATTTAGAGAGGGAATTGAAGACACGGATTGAAGAGCAAAGGGCAAGTGGAATCCCTGTGTCCACAAAGATGGTTCAGCATGAGGCAAGAAGAATTGCTGATGAAAAAGAAGTTACTGATTTCAAAGGAGAATGCAATTGGTGCTTCAGGTTCATGGAGCAGAATGGACTAAGCATGTGTACACGTACTAGACCTGCCCAAAAGATGCCTGACAGCTATGAGCAGAACATCCTTGAATTTCATCGTTTTGTCATTCAGTGTCAGAAGACACATCAGTTTGAGTTGGGACAGGTTGCAAATATGGATGAAGTCCCCCTTCAATTTGATGTCCCAAGTAGAAGGGGGTGAAAACTGTAACTGTGAAGACAAATAGACATGAAAAGATACAGTTGTTCTATCTTGTGCTGATGGAACCAAGCTGCCTCCTATGCTGATTTGCAAATGCAAAACAATGCCAAAAGAAGACATTCCTCGAGGAGTGATTGTCCACATTCATGACAAGGTTTGGATGGATCAGGATGGGATGAATATCTGGTTTAAGAAAGTTTGGAGAAGGAGACCAGGTGGGCTCTTACACAAACCTGCCCTACTGGTGCTTGATCAGTTCAGGGCACACATAACAAAAAACACAAAGAAGATTGCTGCAGAACAGAAAACAAAACTTGCTGTCATACCTGGAGGCTTGACATCCCAACTCCAACCAGTTGATATCAGCATTAACAAACCTTTCAAAGCTGCCATAAGAGACGAATGGAACCAATGGATGAAGTCTTCTGGGGACAAATTGACACCAGCAGGAAGAGTGAATAAACCAACTATAGGAGATGTTTGTACCTGGGTGAAAAGACCCTGGGATAACATCAAGATTGAGATCATTGTGAAGTAATTTAAGAAGTGTGGCATTTCAAATGCCATAGATGGAACTGAGGACGAAGCAACATATGAAGACAGTGATTTGTCATCAGACACAGATGACAACAAGCTAATGGATGGGAATTTAGACAGTGATGAAGAGTTGTATAAATTTTATGATGAATAAAACTTGAGTTCAATAACTTTATGTAATACTTTTTTTTTTCTCAAATTTCAGGCCCCAAAACTAAGGTGCATCTTATACATGGGGAAATATGTTATGTAAACAAGAAAGAAGGGGGTTGGTTATATATATATATATATATATATATATTTTTTTTTTTTTTTCTTTACAGGGACAGAGAGAGAGAGTCAGAGAGAGGGATAGATAGGGACAGACAGACAAGAATGGAGAGAGATGAGAAGCATCAATCATCAGTTTTTCGTTGCGACACCTTAGTTGCTCATTGATTGCTTTCTCATATGTGCCTTGACTGTGGGCCTTCACAGACTGAGTAACCCCTTGCTTGAGCCAGCGACCTTGGGTCTAAGCTGGTGAGCATTTTTTTTTTTTTTTTTTTTTTGCTCAAGCCAGATGAGCCCGCGCTCAAGCTGGCAACCTCGGGGTCTTGAACCTGAGTCCTCGGCATCCCAGTCCAATGCTCTATCCACTGTGCCACTGCCTGGTCAGGTGGGGGTTGGTTATATTTTAAGAATCCAGTTTTCTCTCACTTCCCAAACTCATGAAAGTGCAGACTAGAAACCAAAATTAGGCCATGTTGACATGAAGCAGTTTGCACATTGGGAGTACAGAATGCTTTCCTCCACCACAAGAAAGCTCTCAGGGCAGGTGACCAGGCCTGACATTCACTCTCTAAAGCTTTGGCTATATTTTTTCCTTTTTCCCCATTATACTTCTGAACAAAATTAGAAATTTTGAGAAAATCAGAAAGTAAATTGTCAATACTCTCACCATCATACTGAAATCAAACATGCACACATACACACACATGCTTATACACAAAATTATACACATACAATCATACACACAAACACACAATTCCTTACATTTCTTTTTTCATTTTGCAACAGATCTGCTATCTTTCTGTTATTGATTTCTAGTTTTATTTCTTTGTGATCTGAGAGCATACTTTGTATGACTCCTGTTCTTTCCAATATGTTAAGGTGGTTTATATGGACCAGTATGTGGTCTATCTTGGTGAATGCTCCCTGTGAACTTGAGAAGAAATGTTCATTTTGCTGTTGTTGGATGATGTATTTTATCAATTAGATCCAGTTGATTGATGGTGTTGTTTAGTTCAATTGTTCTCTTACTGATTTTCTAGCTGCTGGACCTGTCAATTCCTGGTAGAATGGTGTTGAAGTCTCCAAATAATGATTTTGTCCATTTCTCCTTGCAGTTCTGTTAGTGTTTGGCCTTGTGTGCTTTGCTGCTCTCTTATTAGATGTATACACATTAGGAATTGTTATAACTCCTTAGAGCAGCAGTTCTCAACCTGTGGGTCGCGACCCCAGCAGGGTCGCCTAAAGCCATCGGAAAATACATAATGCATATCAGGTATTTACATTCTGAATCATAACTGTAGCAAAATTACAGTTATGAAGTAGCCACCAAAATTATTTTTTGGTTTGGGGTCACCGCAACATGAGGAACTGTATTGTGGGGTCACAGCATTAGAAAGGTTGAGAACCACTGCCTTAGAGAGTTCACCCCTTTATCATTATGTAATACTCCACTTCATCCCTCATAATTTTCCTTGTTTGAAGTCTGCTTTTTCTGAAACTACTGTAGCTACTACTCCAGCTTTCTGATTAGTGTTAGCATGGTTTATCTTTCTTCAGACCTTTATTTTATTTTTATTTATTTTTTTACAGAGACAGAGAGAGAGAGAGATAGGGACAGACAGACAGGAACGGAGAGAGATGAGAAGCATCAATCATTAGCTTTTTTTTAATTTTTATTAATTTTAATGGGGTGACATCAATAAATCAGGGTACATATATTTAAAGAAAACATGTCCAGGTTATCTTGTCATTCAATTATGTTGCATACCCATTACCCAAAGTCAGATTGTCCTCTGTCACCTTCTATTTCGTTTTTATGTCGCACCAATGTGTGGAATCCTGTAGTTCTTGTTTTTTTCTGATTTACTTATTTCACTCCATATAATGTTATCATTAGCTTTTTGTTGCGACACTTTAGTTGTTCATTGATTGCTTTCTCATATGTGCCTTGACCGTTGGGCTACAGCAGACCGAGTAACCCCTTGCTTGAGCCAGTGACCTTGGGTCCAAGCTGGTGAGCTTTGCTCAAACCAGATGAGCCCACACTCAAGCTGGCAACCTCGGGGTTTCAAACCTGGGTCATCTGCATCCCAGTCCAACGCTCTATCCACTGCGCCACCACCTGGTCAGGTCTTTCTTCAGGCTTTTAATCTATTTGTCCTTTTTTTTTTTTTAATTTTTAATTTAAAAAATTTTATAATATGACACCATGTCACATGTCCCTCACGCTGAGGCCTCAGAGTGCTGCACCTGCACATGTGTGTCGCCCGTCCTGTCACTCCGCAGAACTTAAAACAAGGCTCAAAGGCAAACAACAGTTTTCTCCTGGCAGAGTTACCCTGGGTTTTTTTTTTCTTTTCACTTTTCTGAAGCTGGAAACAGGGAGAGACAGTCAGACAGACTCCCGCATGCACCCGACTGGGATCCACCCGGCACGCCCACCAGGGGCGATGCTCTGCCCACCAGGGGGCGATGCTCTGCCCATCCTGGGCGTCGCCATGTTGCGACCAGAGCCACTCTAGCGCCTGGGGCAGAAGCCACAGAGCCATCCCCAGCGCCCGGGCCATCTTTGCTCCAATGGAGCCTCGGCTGCAGGAGGGGAAGAGAGAGACAGAGAGGAAACTGCGGTGGAGGGGTGGAGAAGCAAATGGGTGCTTCTCCTGTGTGCCCTGGCTGGGAATCAAACCCAGGTCCTCCGCACGCTAGGCTGACGCTCTGCCGCTGAGCCAACCGGCCAGGGCGAGTTACCCTGGGTTTTTAAGTGGCCTTCTTATAGGCCACAGAGTAGAATCTTTTTTTTTTTTTTAATCTTTCTGATAATCTGTTTATTAATTGGAGTATGTACACCATTCACACTTAAGGTGATTACTAATTTGATTAATATCTACTATGTTTGTAACTGTTTTTTATATCTTGTACTTTTCCTGACTCAGTTGGTTTTATATGATTGCATTTTCTCCCCTCTCTTAATATATCAACTAAATTTCTTTCAAAAAAATTTTAAGGCCCTGGTTGGTTGGCTCAGCAGTAGAGTGTTGGCCTGGTGTGTGGAAGTCCCAGGTTAGATGCCCGGTCAGAGCACACAGGAGAAGTGCTCATCTTCTTCTCCACCTCTCCTCCTCCTCTCTCTCTCTCTCTGTCTCTCTCTCTGTGTATCTTTCTCTCCCTTTTGCAGCCATGGCTCAAATGGTTTGAGCAAGTTGGGCCTGGGTGCTGAGGATAGTTCCATGTCCCTGCCTCAAGCGCTAAAATAATTCGATTGCCAAGCAATGGAGCAGCGGCCCCAGATGCGCAGAGCATCCACCCCAGACGGGGTTGGCAAGTGGATCCCGGTCAAGGCACATGCATCTCTCTCTGTCTCCCTGCCTCTCACTTTAAAAAAAAAAAATTAGTTATTGCCCTGGAGTTGGCAGTATGCATTTACAACCAATCTAAGTCCACTTTTAATAACACTGTATCATATTGTGGTACCTTATAGCAGAGTATGCTGAATTAATTCCTCCTTCCCATCCCTTATAACATTGCTGGTATTCATTTCACTTATCCACATGCTGTGATCACTCAATAGTTATTTTGTTTGTTATATATTTGCTATTATTGCTTTGAACTATTGATCTAATAGTTATCTATTAGATCAATTAAGAATAAGATAAATAAAAGTTTTTATTTTGTATGTATTATTCCTTCTCTGATACTCATCATTTCTTTATGAACATCCAGGTTTCTAATCTTCATCATTTTTTTCCTCTCCAAAGAACTCCGTTCAACATTTCTTGAAAAGCCAGCCTACTGGTGACACATTCTCGCAATTTTTGTTTGTCTAAGAAAGTCCTTATTTCTCCTTTATTTTTAAGTATAATTTTGTTAAACTCAGAATTCTAGGTTGGTGGGTACTTTAATTTCAATACTTTAATATTTTCACTCTATTCTCTTCTTTGCATGGTTTCCAATGAGAAGTCAAAAATAATTTTTATCCATGTTGCTCTGTGGGTAAAATGTATTTTTCCTCTGGCTTCTTTCAAAATTTTCTTTGTCGCCTGACCAGGCGGTGGTGCAGTGGGTAGAGCATTGGACTGGGATGCGGAAGGACCCAGGTTCGAGACCCCGAGGTCTCCAGCTTGAGCACGGGCTCATCTGGTTTGAGCGGGGCTCACCAGCTTGGACCCAAGGTCGCTGGCTCAAGCAATGGGTTGCTCGGTCTGCTGAAAGCCTACGGTCAAGACACATATGAGAGAGCAATCAATGAACAACTAAGGTGTCGCAACGAAAAACTAATAATTGATGCTTCTCATCTCTCCGTTCCTGTCTGTCTGTCCCTATCTATCCCTCTCTCTGACTCTCTCTCTGTCTCTGTAAAATAAATAAATAAATAAACAAAAATTTTTTAAAAAAAATCAAAATTTTGTCCTTGATCTTCTGCAGTTTGAGCATGATGTGCTTAGATGTAGATACTTTTGTATTTATCCTACTCATTATTCTATGAGCTTCCTAGATCTATGCTTAAGTAACTGTCATTGATTTTGGAAAACTCTCTTCATTCTTCTTTCTTCTGCTTCATTCTCCCTTTCTTCGTCCTCTGGAGATTTCCATTACATATGTGTTATGCTTTTTGTAATTGTCCCACACTTCCTGGATATTGTTCCTTTTTATCCCCATTCTTTTTTCTCTTTGCATTTCGGTTTGGGAAATTTCTGTTGCTATAGCTTTATGCTCACTGATTCTTCTTGGCCATGTATAGTCTACTGATGAGCCCAACAAAGACATTCTTCATTTTTGTTAAAGTGTTTTTGATTTCTCACATTTACTTCTTTTTTTCTTAGAGTTTTCATTGCTTTGCTTATATGACTCATGTATTTTTGCATGTTATCTACTCTTTTCCATTGGAATATTAATTAGTTATTTTAAATTGTTTAATTTCAAAAAATTTTTGTGGTACTGAGTCTGATGCTAATGATTGTTTTTCTCTCTTCAGACTGTGTGTTTTCTTGCCCTTTATCATGCCTTTTAATTTTCTGTTGAAAGGCAGACATGCTATATTGGATTATGAGAACTGAGATAACTAGGCTTTTATATTAATTTGACTAGGAGCTGGGTGATGGGTATACAACACAATCAATAGTTCAAATGCCATAGAGATGTTCACCTGAATTCTGTGTATTCTTATTGATCAATGTCACCTCATTAAATTTAATTTCAAAAATAATAATAATAAATTTGACTAGGAGCAGGGCTATGGTTTTTTTTTTTGTTTTTTTTTCTGAAGCTGGAAACGGGGAGAGACAGTCAGACAGACTCCCGCATGCGCCCGACCAGGATCCACCCGGCACGCCCACCAGGGGCGACGCTCTGCCCACCAGGGGGCGATGCTCTGCCCCTCAGGGGCGTCGCTCTGCCGCGACCAGAGCCACTCTAGCGCCTGGGGCAGAGGCCAAGGAGCCATCCCCAGCGCCCGGGCCATCTTTGCTTCAATGGAGCCTCGCTGCAGGAGGGGAAGAGAGAGACAGAGAGGAAGGAGTGGGGGGGGGGGTGGAGAAGCAAATGGGCACTTCTCCTATGTGCCCTGGCCGGAAATCGAACCCGGGTCCCCCGCACGCCAGGCCGACGCTCTACCACTGAGCCAACCAGCCAGGGCCAGGGCTGTGTTTAAGCTTGGCTATAGCTGTGGGTGCCAGAGGCTTTAGTTTCCTAGAATTTCCTGTTTGTTTGTTTTCCTCCCCTGTTATTTTAATTTTTTTGTTTTTTGTTTTTTGTATTTTTCTGAAGTTGGAAACGGGAAGGCAGTCAGACAGACTCCCGCATGCGCCCGACTGAGATCCACCCGGCATGCCCACCAGGGGGTGATGTTCTGCCCATCTGGGGCGTCGCTCTGTTGCAACCAGAGCCATTCTAGCGCCTGAGGCAGAGGCCATAGAGCCATCCTCAGTGCCCGGGCCAACTTTGCTCCAATGGAGCCTTGGCTGCGGGAGGGGAAGAGAGAGACAGAGAGGAAGGAGAGGGGGAGGGGTGGAGAAGCAGATGGGTGCTTCTTCTGTGTGCCCTGGCTGGGAATCGAACCCGGGACTCCTGCACGCCAGGCCAACGCTCTACCACTGAGTCAACCGGCCAGGGCCCTCCCCTGTTATTTTTGAGTTTCCCTAAGAACTCCTTCTTAAAAGGGTCTGTGTCTGGCAGCCATATATATATATATATTTTTTTTTTTTTTTTTTTTTCGTAACAGAGACAGAGAGAGACAAAGAGAAGGACAGATACGGACAGACAGACAGGAAGGGAGAGAGAAGAGAAGTATTCTTTGTTGTGGCACTTTAGTTGTTAATTGCTTTCTCATATGTGCCTTGACCAGGGGGCTGCAGCAGAGCAAGTGACCCTTGCTCAAGCCAGTGACCTTGGGCTCAAGCCAGCTACCTTGGGATTCAAGCCAGTGACCTTGGGGTTATGTCTATGATCCCACGCTCAAGCCAGTGACCCTGTGCTCAAGCCAGATGAGCCCACATCCACCCAGGGACTTTGGGGTTTCAAACCTGGGTTCTCTACATCCCAGTCCAACACTCTATCCACTGCGCCAGGGCCTGGTCAGGCTTGCAGCTCTTTTCATTGTAATCCTTGTTATTATGCTGAATACCTGCTATTGGTGGTAAGATGCTAGAGAGGGCAAGTGTTCTACACTCATCATTAAATCTCAGAATTTTAGTTGGCCTGAGTCCCCAAGCTGTGACCTTCAGAAGCATGTCTTAACCCTTTTTTACTCCCCTTAAATGAGACAAGAAGGCTAGAGAAGGCTGGAGTTGCCTAATTGTCTTTTCTCAGGTTGGACAAGGCTCTGGTAAAGTAGTTTCTCCTGAGGTGTAGGCCTTTGTTATAGAAAAGTCCCTGGGGATATTTCAAAACGTTTACTTTTCCTCTCTTCCTACCTCAAACAGAGGGAGTTTTTCTCTGATCTATACCAAGTGAATGTGGTAGGGTTGCTGGGGATAAAACCCATGAAAATATGCGGCAGAGGAGCTTGAGACTGGGCTTCCAGAAGCTTTTCACTTTCAAGCTAGTCCACACTCAGCTTCCAGAAGTTCATCAAAATTACTGAGGTATTGGGGGCATTTGGGGGGGGCGTGACAGAGACAGAGAGAGGGACAGATAGGGAAGACAGGAAGGAAGGGAGAGAGATGAGAAGCATCAGTTCTTCGTTGCATCTCCTTAGTTGTTCATTGATTGCTTTCTCACATGTGCCTTGACGGGGGGGGGGGGGGGGGGGTTACAGCAGAGCGAGTGACCCCTTGCTCAAGCCAGCAACCCTGGGCCTCAAGCCAGTGACCTTGGACTTCAAGCCAGCAACCTTTGGGCTCAAGCCGGAGACCATGGTGTCATGTCTATGATCCCACGCTCAAGCCAGTGACCCCACGCTCAAGCTGGTGAGCCCCCACTCAAGCTGGATGAGCCTGCACTCAAGCCAGCGACTTCGGGGTTTCAAACCTGGGTCCTCAGTATCTCAGGTCAACACTCTATTGTGCCACACCTGGTCAAGTTTAAATGGTACTTGTTAAAAATATGTTATTGAGGCGTGGTTGACATATAAAAATGCTATACATATTTCATGTTTATAACTTGATGAGGTTGCATGTAAGTATACACCTGTGAAACTATTATTATAATTTATGCCATAAACATATTCATCAAAACAGTAATTTTGCCTGACCAAGCTGGCTTGAGCGTGGGATCATAGAAATTACCCTATGGTCACTGAATTGAAACCCAACATCACTGGTTTGAGCAAGGGGTTGCTGGCTCTGCTGGAGCCTCCTGGTCAAGGCACATATGAGAAGCAATCAATGAACTAAAGTAATACAACTATGAGTTGATGCTTCTCTTCTCTTTCCCTGCCTGTCTGTCTGTCCCTGTCTATCTATTTTTCTCTTTCTCAATAAAAAAAAAAGTACCATTTAAATCAGGGGTCCCCAAACTTTTTACACAGGGGGCCAGTTCACTGTCCCTCAGACCGATGGAGGGCCAGACTATAAAAAAAACTATAAAAAAATCCCTATGCACACTGCACATATCTTATTTTAAAGTAAAAAAACAAAACGGTAACAAATACAATATTTAAAATAAAGAACAAGTAAATTTAAATAAACAAACTGACCAGTATTTCAATGGGAACTATGCTCCTCTCACTGACCACCAATGAAAGAGGTGCCCCTTCCGGAAGTGCAGCGGGGCCGGATGAATGGCCTCAGGGGGCCGCATGCGGCCTGCGGGCCGTAGTTTGGGGACCCCTGATTTAAATGTTCCTAACAGTTACTGGTTCTGGCTGCTTCTGCTTCAGTAAGCTGACCTTGGCTATGGTTCTCTGTATTCACCCATCTCTCCAGACTTCAGAGTGGAACTATGTCCAGTGACCTTAGTTGTCTGCCGAATCTAAGAAAAGGTGCTCACTGTCAAATTGTTCCATTTTTTTCTTGTTGTTGTTGTGGAGTGACAACTTCTAAGATCTTTATGCAGCACAGCTGAAACCAGAGTCCTCCCTTGCTAGGTTTTTAACCCATGCCTTCCAGTCATGGGACAGAGGGATGGGCAGTCTTTGTTGGGGGAGCAAGGTCAGGAGCAGGTAAACCCACTACAGGTCCATTCAGCAGACCTGCCCTGCAACCTGTGAGAAGGAAGCGTCAGGCAAGGGAAACTGAGGCCCTAGGGCAAGAGCCACGAGCCAGGTCCTTAGGAGCCTACCCACCCCTCTGCCAGCTCTGGCTTTCTAGACCCCCTACCTCCTTAGGGACAAGGTTGGGTTGTAGTGGAGGCATGAGGATGGGCTCATGTGAAGTGGGTGTGGGACTGAGGTCAGGCTGGCCAGGCAGACCAACCAAACATTAGCTCTACCCTTAAAATAATCATGTCCTTGGGCTGGTAACTGTATTTCTGGAACCTCGATTCTCATCTGTAAGCTCAGAAAAGAACAGTACTCTCCTGGTACAACTATGGAGAGGAGGAAAATGCCTGGCACTGGACCTGGCATTTCACAGGTATCCTATAGGTATCATTTCCTCTTCCCCCTACAGCAGTGGTCCCCAACCTTTTTGGGGCCACGGACCGGTTTAATGTCAGAAAATATTTTCACAGACCGGCCTTTAGGGTGGGACGGATAAATGTATCACGTGACCCAGACAAGCGTCAAGAGTGAGTCTGAGACGGATGTAACAGAGGGAATCTGGTCATTTTTAAAAAATAAAACATCGTTCAGACTTAAATATAAATAAAACGGAAATAATGTAAGTTATTTATTCTTTTTCTGCGGACCGGTACCAAATGGTCCACGGACCGGTAGCGGTCCGTGGCCCGGAGGTTGGGGACCACTGCCCTACAGGAGTCCCTGTCACCTTTCAGATCCAGTTCAGTGGCCCCCCGTTGGCACTAACTCTTCCCAGGTCAGGACTACCTCTCCTCTCTCCTGCCCCAGCCCCAGGGCCACCCAGAGGAGGGAAGAGAAAGGAGGTGGATAACAGGTAGCTAAAGTTAACGGAATTATGTGCCAAACACTGTTCTAAGAACTTAACATATATTTGCTGATATAATCAGCCCCCAAAATACATGATCTAGGAACTATTGTTACCCTATCTTACTGAAAAGGAAAAACCAAGAAGTTTACCAAAAAACAAAACAAAACCCCCATCAATCAATAAAGGGCAGAGCCTGAGTGTGAAGCCAGAGCTCATTTGAAGAAGAGGGTATAGGAAGACAAGACCCTTGACCCTGGGGTGAGGGCACTTGGGAGAGGGAGAGTCCTTCCCACCAAATTAGTCTGGCTGTGAGTTTTCAGAGCTGGAGATTCCCTCCTGTGCCTTTGGGCTCCCTGATGTACTGAGGGGATGCTTGTGCTAACATGGGAGCCGGAGTCCAGGGAAGCTGGGCTGAGGCTGGTGGTGCCAATCCCAGATCCCATGGCCCTTCCTCCTCTGAGGCAGGAAGAGGCTCAGGGATGGATGTGCTGTGTGTCCCACCCATGCTCCTTGAACTTGAAAGTGCACAAGGTCTTGTTAAAATGCAGATTCGGACTCAGTTGGCCTGGGTGGGGCCCAAGATTCTGAATTTCTAATAGGCTCCTGGGTAATGTGGGCGCTCCTGGTCCAGGGACCATGTTTGGAGAAACAAGATTCTACAGGACCCTTTATTTCTCAGGCCTGCTTTCTTTTGTTCTCTTCTTTTTTCTCTCGACTCCACCTGCTTGCTTGCCTCTGTACTCCCCACTTCTGGACTGAGAGTTTTCCCCACCGTCACCTCTCAAGGGCCAGGCAGCTTCTGAAAAGCATTTAAGAAAAGCTACCCAGGGGAAAAGTTCAGCTACAAAACCAGTTAACCAGCATAGGCCCAGCATCTCCCATTATCTCTGAGAACACTGGCTTCTGGCCAAAACACAGCACTTATGTCACCTGTAAAATGGAGAAATGACCACAGAACCTGACCTCAGGGTGGATGTGAGGATTAGGTGACTTAGCAGGAAGAAAGCAGTCAGCCCGGTCCCTGGCGCACGGTAAGCACTACTTAAGCATTACCTCCGAAGTTTCTGAATGAATAACCAGATGTGAGTTTGAAGCTGACTTACAGATCCTTAAGTGCAGTGGCCCTCCAACTTGAGTGTGCATCAAAATGGCCTGAAGGGCTTGTTAAAACTGAGATCTCTGGACTTTACCCCAAGAGTTTCTGGTTTAGTAGGTCCGGGGTTGGGGCCTAAGAATCTGCTCTTCTGACCAGTTCCTAGCTGACGCTGATGTTGATGTCGCCGGTCTAAGGACCAATTCTGAGAACCCCTGATCACGAGAACTCTTGCTCCTGCCCCATGAGGAGGAGCCTGGAGACCCGGCCAGAGCTGGCAGCGGTAGGCCAGGTCACACTGAGTGGCTGGAGCCTTCCCAGCAGCCCAGGCTCCAAGGACACCGAAGGGGCCCGGGGCCCGAGGCCCGAGGCCCCTCCGCAGGCCTCTCCTCCAGGCTCGCTCCCTCCTGCCTGGCCCAGTGCCCCAGCCCTCAGGAGGCCCCTCCACCCAGCTTTGTTTGCATTCCTGGAGCCTGCGTCAGCCTGGGCAGCAGGCATGTCTATGCGGGCAGGCGGGCGCAGTCCTGCTGGCGGGCCCTGCGCTGCAGGCCTCCTGGGCTCAGGGCCACAGTGGCCACGCAGAGCTCACTTAGCAGGCTGGTGACTCACACTTCCTCCCGGATTCCGGGAAATGCTTTCCTGCTGCTGTTGCTGCTGCTTTTTTCTTGTTTAATGAGAAGTTCTCAGCAGACTTCCATGGCAACCTCAGGATGGGAGGCAGGAGGAAAAGGTGGACAAATCCATTCCCAAGAGGGGCCTCAAGAATTCCCATCTCACAAATACTCACGCTTAAACACACTCATTTGCATACATACTTCCGACCTCTTGCCAGCCTCGGCCTGAGCCCCCAACCCACCACAGAGATTTGGTCCAGGAGGGCCAGCCCCAGAAATGCTTGCTTTTATTAAAAAGGAATGGCCTCACAAAGGCACAACTGTAGGAAAGGTTGTAATTTGCCCAAATAAAACTTAATTTGATCCATGAAATAGCTGTGGTTTATTGTGTAATAGATGTGCTATGTGTTTCAATTTAATAGAAGCCAATATAATAGGGGGCCAGCTGTGGCCTCCAGAGGCCAGCCTCTTTCCCACCACGCACAGTAGGGCCACACAGCCTGCCTTGATGGTAGGACCCTCCACCAGGAAAGGATGGAGAAGGCTGGCCACAGGCTCCTGGCCTGGACCACAGAAGCCCATGGGAGAGACAGCCCAGGGACAGACAAGTAAGAGTGCTTGAAGGAAAAAAAAAGAAAAAGGGAAGAAATGAAAACCACCTTTTTTTCCAAAGCAAGGCTGTGAGGAGGGGGTTGTGGAGGCTGAGTCACCTTCCTGTCCCCTGCTGGAGTGGGAGGGCCTCTAGCAAGGGCTGTAAGAGAAAGAAGGATGGGTCTGTCACCTGAAATGTGTTGGGGAGGGGCCCTCTGGAGAAGCCTTCAGGGACCATCCCTGGGCAGCAGGCAGCAGCCTCGCATTGGTCAGGCATCTCCTCTGAGCTTGGTATTGCTCTGAGAACGTCATGTGTATTATCTCCCCTAGTCCTCATGACAACCCTGCACAGAAGGTAATTGTGGCCCCATACTTCAGATGAGGAAATTGAGATCGGGATGGTAGCTTGTCCAAAATCGTAATTACCCCTGGGCCCTCTGCTGCCTCCTCTGAGTGGAGACAGTATCCACCCCATCGCCTCTCCCCTCCCCTAGTCCTTTCTGGCTCTGGGGCTCTGATCCTGGGTCCAGGTTACTCCAGATTTATTCTCCCCCATTAGCGTGTCTCTAAAAATGCTTTCATTTGGTTCAGGGTGACCTTGGACAAACCTCTGAGCCTCCATTTTCTCATTTGTAAATTGAGAATAATTATACATGCCCCACAAAGGCTGTTCTGAAAATTAAATGAGATACCATTTAAGATCACTGAAGCCAGGACTTGGCATTCAGTAGGCACTCATTAACTCCATCTATTTCAAACACATCCCACTGAGAATATCATATTCTAGGTAAGATCTAAACATTCATTTGGAAGGGAAAACCATCCCTCCCATTTGAATTCCAACTCTGCCATTTACTTGCCAAGTATCTGGACAGTTTCAAAATCTGTAAAATGGACATAACATTACCTCTTCCACAGGGATGATGGGATAATTAAGTGAGATAACAGATGGCACATAATAGGTGCTCAGTAAATGATAGTTGTTATTTTATTACTGTCGTTGCTATTATTCTCTTTCTAAACTCTCTTCTAGGGCCTGGCCTCCAGTGTGTATGACCAACCAGCCAGTGCAGTGCTGCCCCCATAATCTTGCATGTGCTGTCCTCTCTTCCCCCCAAGGATTTCTTAGTCTATCTGTGAACTGGGGCTTCAGCACTAAGGCTCAGAGAACCCTCTGTATGCTGAGCATCCCAGAAACAAATCACACCTAAGCTTTCTGAAAGAACAGAAAGCAGTTGGCCTGGAAGCATCTCCCATGCGACCTCAGGCAAATTACCCAACTCCTCTGAGCTCCGTGTTTCCATACCTGTAAAACGGGATCAAAAGGGTTAGTGAGAGTGTCCAGTGTGAGCATTCCTCTAGCTAATGTATGTAAGTTTTCTGTCACATGAGAGGGACACAGTGTATTTACAGTACAGTACCACTACGCTAAAGAGGATGAGTGTTTTAAAAGGAGACTCTAGAGAAGGCATTGCTTAACCCAAAGGGATGTCCAGGATTCCAGGCATAGGAAGGCAGGGGACACTGCAGCTGACAAACAACTTATAAGGGAGCCCTGGCCCAGGCTCTGCCTGACTGGCCCTTTCCACTGCTTTCTCTTCATCCCAGGCCTCCCATCAAGCCCTTCATTCTTTCCTCCTGGGCCATGTCTCAGACCATGTCACTGTTCACAGCAGTATCTTCACAGCAGTATCTCTGGAAGTGCTTCTAAAGCACTTCCCAGCTCCTGAGTTCATTTGTTCCGCATGACCACTATGTTGAAGCAGGTCTTAGACCCATTTCACAGATGTAGAAACCAAGACCCCACATATTATATAGAGACAAGGTGATAGGGAACCCACTGGCTGCTTCATGCTCCCCAGCCTTCTAAGTCTTCCAATCAGAGCCAGTGCACAGGTGAAAGGTATGAAATGCTATGAGCCTGGGTCTGTGAGGCACATGGAAGAACCTAGCATGTTGAGTGAGGGAAAGATACGGAGGTGGAACTTAGCACTAGAACAAGAGTCAGGCAAACCTGGTTGTACCTCAATGCCACCACCTGCCTGTGTGACCTTGGACAAATGCTTGACTTCTCTGAACTTTTGCTTTTCATCTATAAAGCAGGCATCATTCCACTAATGCCAAAGCAGGGGTAGTCAACCTTTTTATACCTACCGCCCACTTTTGTATCTCTGTTAGTAATAAAATTTTCTAACCGCCCACCGGTTCCACAGTAATGATTTATAAAGTAGGGAAGTAACTTTACTTTATAAAATTTATAAAGCAGAGTTACAGCAAGTTAAAGCATATAATAATAATTACTTACCAAGTACTTTATGTCGGATTTTCGCTAAGTTTGGCAGAATAAATCTTTATAAAACAACTTACTATAGTTAAATCTATTTTTTTATTTATACTTTGGTTGCTCCGCTACCACCCACCATGAAAGCTGGAATGCCCACTAATGGGCTGTAGGGACCAGGTTGACTACCACTGTGCTAAAGCATTGCTGTGAGCATGAAACAAGACAGCTTATGGTGTATTAGTTATCTACTGCATAACAAATTAACTAGCCCAATCTGTCCTATTGGTCAACACTGCCATTCAGGTGACATTCGTCAGGCACCCACAGGGTGTCTGAACAATGGGAGTGGGGTGGGGCAGACATCCAAAGGTGCTGCTGACAGGTATTTTGCATGGGAAGTGCAGGAGTTGGGGTCATCTCATACTGTTTCTCAAAACTTCTCAGTGCGGGGGACAGGGAGGAGAAGATGAAGGGAAATGGCAATCTGATCATGGTCAGAGCTGTTGTCAGGGAATGACTAAGCAGTCAGCTAAATTTAAGGCACTTGCACCACTGTGGGAGGGCTGCACAGGGCACTGTCCCTGTCCCTTGTGAGGAAGGTCCGGACATCTAAGGTGTTCCCTTCCAGGTGCTGGGTTGTTGTTCTTCCTAAACTGCCAAAAAGAGCAGTGTGTTCTGTTCCAGTGGCTATAACGTCACCTTTTCCCAATCAACTCCCATTTACAACCAGAACTTTCTCCCAGAAGGCTCGGGTGCAAGAGTGATTGGACATTATTATAAAATTTAACCAGAATTCGGTTTGAATCCCCTTTGGGCCAGCCTACCAAGCATAGTCTGCATGAACTAGCCTAGCCACTTGGGGAATGCCCTGGAATGGTTAGGCAGGAATCTCAGATTTTCAAAATAGGTCAATATAAATCCCTACCCCTTTCATCTTGGTCATTACATACATCCAGTTGGTGGCCCAGAGTAGATGATCTCTTTCTGAGGACAGCCACAATCAGTGACCAAACTGCCTTACTCCAGCGAGTAGACCAAGAGGAGGTGAAGGAGAGGGAGTTGAGAAGTCTGACTTGACAAGACCATCTCTGTAGATGGCAGGCGGCAAAGGTCGTCAAACTCCTTGACTGTCAGCCCATTGTGGAGTGCCTTCTACAATAAAAGACACACTATGATCAGACTGCAAATGACCCAAAAAGATGAAAACATGATGCAAATTAGTTTCAAAGGCCACAATGTTGTGGCTGGAATCAGCTGAATAGACTGGAACAGAAACACCATAACTTGAAAATGTGTCAACAGCAGAGAGGCACCCGCCCATAGCCACAGAAAATATCAAAGTTCCAAGGCAGTCAATCTGCTTTAAGTAGGCAGGGACCATGCCCACTACAAGACAGCCAGGTCAACTTTTGGCAGGAATTACAAGCAATGTAGAAACATAGAGTCCTTTACTTGTACAGGTCTCTGAGGGTAGGGTTATGGCTCTATCTGCTAGGATAACAGGTCCAGGCTGCCACGGGCAGAAGTCTGGGCAGGTCAGGTATGCCCATTGGTCTCATCAGAGAATAAACCACTACCATGGGCATCCACAGGAGTGACAGTTTAATCAGCAGTCTTGACTCACTCCCACAGTTTGTGACCCTATAGAGGGGTGTCTTCAATCTGCCAGCCTGTTTTCCAAGGGGCGGACAGAAAAGCCAAGTCATTGGCCATACCTAAGAGACAGTAAAAATGGAACAAGCCGCATCAAGGGGAACGTTGGCTGGAGCTGGGAGAACAATCTGGATTTCTGTCCTCTCAGAAAAGTAATCATGCCCATTTTCAGCTCTGCAGAACTGACACTGAGATGGAACAGTCACAGCAGCCCAGTGGACACTGTCAGGACAAACCCAGCCTGGAGCAGTCAGAGCTCTGATACTAGTGGATTCTTCACCTATGGTTTCCTCTGGGATTTTGTCTCAGGAAATTTCCCCAAGGTCAAAATCCCTTACAGCAGCCAGGACTCACTCACAGCCCTCTCACTATCATCTCCAAACGGATCTGAAGCTGGCATGAAAGCCTGCAAGAGGGGCTGAGTCATCATTCTCTTTAAGCACGTCCAAGTGCATCCTAGTGCACTTGGATCTAGTGATCCTTCTCATTTCTGCCCACAGCAGTTGTGAATTTCTCTCCTTTCACTCTTAGTGTAGGTGTCCATCTCCCTAACTGCTTTCTGAAAAACAGCAGCATCTATGCCCATGCAAAGAAAAGCCTAGTGCGCGTTTATCTCAATGGGAGGAATTGAGGCTGGCCACTACGTTGGCGAGGAAGCCCTCTCACCCAGGGGTGAGTTAGCCACAACCAGGGTATCATTTCAGCAGCTGTCTTTGAACCGGCATCCCAATACTCAGCCTGCAACCACCTCCCCAATTCCTTCTCATGGAAAGAGAATAAAGTAAAGAGCCATTTAATTACCCACTTGGTCATGCAATTTGGTCAACATATTTGCTCCTGGTTTCCATAGATGTCCTCCCAAATCTCATTATTTGTCCTGTGAGGTCCTCATTGCTCCTCTTCCAGAAAGCCATGTCTCTGCCAGCATTTCATCTTCATTGCCAAGTCTGTCAAGAACTGAAGGATCTGAGATTGTACTCAACTACAAGATAATAAGTTAGCTTGCCCTGTTTCCTGGATGCTGGCAGAAGACACCAGACTCCTGGGTCAAAGACAACAGACTTCTATTACTCACAGCACAGCCAGCAGCATGAGTGTTGCTTTTGTATCAGTGCTCTTGCAGTGCAAAGAGAGACAGTGACATCTGCGCACTCAGGGGGGTACTTTATAGGAAGGAGATCCTGAGCTTAGGGGACCCAAATAATAGGCAGTAAACATGCCTGCCTTTTGCACCAGAGGGAGACACTAGCTCTGTCTTCTGAGGCTACTGGCTATCACATATCCTTGAAGAGATAGCCCAGAACAAAGGTTAGTAAGTACCTCTTCTTGCAAACCTTGCAGAGAGGCCCATGGAAAATCATCTCTCAACACTACGAGCTTACTCATTTGGTTCCTCCATGGTAGAGGATACCATCCCCATTTTACATATGAAAACACCAAAGCCCAGAGAAAACACTAATGCGTAAGTTCACACAGTGTGGAAAATGGTGGAGCCAAGATTCAAGTCTATGTCCACAGGCTGTCGCTTCACTCCAGACCCATTCATCCTCAGCAGCAGCAGCTCATGCATAAGGCTTGATGGAGAAGGTGAGGAAATATCTCTGCTCAGTGATGGGTTTCAGTGGCTCTGTTGACTTTAGCTCCTCAATATCTCCTCTCTCCCCAACCACGGCAAATTTAAGAACAGACTCACCTCAAAGGGCTCTGGTTTCTCATGGTCACTTAGGAGCCACCCCGAAGGTCTAGAAATTATCACAGAAGACTCTGATGACATTGCTCACTTGGGCTAGGGCCAGGCCAGCCAGAACCCTCTACCTTTATGGAGCACCCTGGGAATCTCTAGACTCCGACTCAGAATAGGATCCCAAACATGTGGATTGACAATTCCACACTTTAAAACCCCATATGGGCCCTGGCCGGTTGGTTCAGCGGTAGAGCGTCGGCCTGGTGTGCAGAGGACCTGGGTTCGATTCCTGGCCAGGGCACATAGGAGAAGCACCCATTTGCTTCTCCACCCCTCCCCCTCCTTCCTCTCTGTCTCTCTCTTCCCCTCCCGCAGCCAAGGCTCCATTGGAGCAAAGATGGCCCGGGCGCTGGGGATGGCTCCTTGGCCTCTGCCCCAGGCGCTAGAGTGGCTCTGGTCACGGCAGAGCGATGCCCCGGAGGGGCAGAGCATCGCCCCCTGGTGGGCAGAGCGTCGCCCCTGGTGGGCATGCCAGGTGGATCCTGGTCGGGCGCATGCGGGAGTCTGTCTAACTGTCTCTCCCCTTTTCCAGCTTCAGAAAGAAAGAAAAAAAAACCACAAAAACCCCATATGCCTCAGCCTGGTTCTTATTCCCTGCAAGCTGTTGCAGGAGCTCCCCTAAGCATGGCCAGCTGGGGCAGGGGCCCAGGGGTCAGCAGACCTCAGTCCCTCTGGAGCCCCAGAGTGAGAAGAGTCCAGGAGCCAGCCAAGACCTGTCGCCAAAGCAGACCAGGTGCCACTTAGCTTTCTGGGGATCTGATGAGTTGTTTTTTGGGTTTTTTTTTCTGATGTGGTTTTTATGTTCATTGATATTATATTTTGGGCAGCACAAAGCCAGGGATTCTCAAAGAGTCAAAATCACTGTCATCAGGCCCAATAATAGTAATCAAAACCATCCTAGGATCAGGGGTGAGGGTGGTGTAGCCATTTTCAAAGGGTCGGCTTCTAATACACATTCTTAGAAAACATCAAGATGCTGCCCATTTTATGCAACTTAAGGACTCTGGAAGAGACTTTCTTCTCCTCTACAAAAACTTATGAATAGGTTTGTTTTTGTTAAAATGTTAAGGAAAGTGCATCTTGGACTGCCTGCGCGTATGTTGTTTGTGTGTGTTTTCTCTAGGCATTCCTAAAGCTCCATGTTGTTTATTGCTCAGTGATAACAAAAAGAGATAATCGAGACCTGGCCAGAAAGCTCGGTTGCTTAAAACAGTGTTTTTCAACCGCCAGTCTGCAGACCTATAATCTTCATACAACATAAGGGTGGTTAACTCCTTCTTGGACTGGCACAAAATTTCTGGTGAACTGGCACCAGTTTGTGGACTGGTGGTTGAAAAACACTGAATCAGAGCAGCGTCCCGATACACAAAGGTTGCGGGTTCCACGCCCAGTCAGAGCACATACAGGAACAGACCCATGTTTCTGTCTGTCTTTCTCTAAATAAATAGATAGGTGATAGATAAAATAAAAAGACATACCATAGATCATCCAATAGCAGATAGAAATAGCAACTAGAAATAAATAGAAAGCAAAACTTAAAAAAAAAAATTTCTAATCAACTTGCTGTTTCAAACAAAACTGACCAAAATAAAATAAAATAAAATAAAGCTGTTGACAATGTAATATTTTTTTAAGTTCAACAAATGCTGTTACTCACTACAAGCTGGGCCCTGTTCAAACTGCTTTGCAAATATAAACTCCTTTAATTTAATCTTCCTAACCACCTTATTCTTATTCTTATGCCTATTCTAACAAATGAGGAAACTGAGACTCAGACACCCTAAGCAACTTGCCCAGGGGCACTTAGCTGAAGGCAGGGTTGGGCCTGGAGCACCTGGATTTGCCTCCAAAGCCTGTGTGCTCAGTGGCCTTGGAAAATCAAGTTCAGAAGTCAGTGTTGCCATCAGATGTTCTAAGACCGCCAGTGGATTCTGTAACCGCAGATAGTACAGAACCCTAAATCAACTACATTTTTGCCTCTGCATACATACCTATGATAAAGTTTAATTCTAAATTAGGCACAGTGGCCTGACCTGTCGTGGCGCAATGGGTAGGGCATTGACCTGAAACGCTGAGGTCGCTGGTTCAAAACCCTGGGCTTGCCTGGTCAAGGCACATATGGGAGTTGATGCTTCCTACTCCTCCCCCCTTCTCTCTCTCTCTCTCTCCTCTCTAAAAATGGAATAAATAAAATCTTTAAAAAATTAGGCACAGTGGCCCTGGCCGGTTGGCTCAGTGGTAGAGCGTCGGCCTGGCGTGCGGAAGTCCAGGGTTCGATTCCCGGCCAGGGCACACAGACGAAGCACCCATCTGCTTCTCCATCCCCCCCCCTTCCTCTCTGTCTCTCTCTTCCCCTCCCGCAGCCAAGGCTCCACTGGAGCAAAGTTTACCCGGCACTGAGGATGGCTCTGTGGCCTCTGCCTCAGGCGCTAGAATGGCTCTGGTTGCGGCAGAGCGACGCCCCAAGATGGGCAGAGCGTCGCCCCTAGTGGGCATGCCAGGTGGATCCCTGTCGGGCGCATGCTCTGACTGCCTCCCGGTTTCCAACTTCAGAAAAAGAAAAAAAGAAAAAAAAATTAGGCACAGTAAGAGATTAACAACAATAACTAATAAGAAAATAAAACAATTATAACAATATGCAGAGGCAGATTTAACAGCGGGTGTACCAGGCATGTGCCCTGGGCCCCGACTTTTGAAGGGCCTTGCAAAACCCCAACTTGACACTTTTTTTAAATGACACCAAGTTTGGTTTCATATGTGCAATTTTAACATTAATAGTACATAATATTTTTTATTTATTTAAAAATATGGTTAACATGCATTTTTATTCTCCCCGCCTCTCTCTTTTTTTAAGGGGCCCAATATTTTCTTCTGCGCCCAGGGCCTCAACCGACCTTAATCCGCCTCTGACAATATGTTATAATAAGAGTTATGTGAATGTGGTCTTCCTCTCTCAGAATAACCTATTGTACTGAACTCACCCTTCTCGTGATGCCGTGAGACGACAGAAAGCCGAGGTGAGGAGATGAGGTGAGGTGAATGACGCAGCGTTGTGACCGTTAGGTCACAGGCTACTATTGACCTTCCGATGGTACAAAACAAGCACTTTACGACTTCTCTTTGGCGTGTCTGAATTGCCAACATCACCACCAAGCACTTTGGGGCCATGATGAGGTAAAAGAAGGGTTACTTGAACCCAAGCACTGCGGGACTGCAAGAGTCTCCCTGACGACCAAGATGGCGCCCAGGTGCCTAGCAGGAGGGAGTGTGTGCAGCGTGGAGACAAACAAGTGATTCACATCCCCGGCAGGATGGAGCAGGACTCGTGAGATTTCAGCACTGCTCAAAACAGCTTGCATTTAAACGTATGAACTGTTTATCCTGGAATTTTCTATTTAATATTTTCAGACCTTGCCTGACCTACGGTGGCGCAGTAGGTAAAAGCATCGACCTGGAACATTGAGGTTGCTGGTTCAAAACCCCGGGCTTCCCTGGTCAAGGCACATATGGGAGTTGATGCTTTCTGCTCCTCCCTGCCTTCTCTCTCTTTCTGTCTCTCTCTCTTTCTCTCTGTCTCCTCTCTCTAAAATGAATAAATAAAATCTAAAATAAAAAAATAATATTTTCAGACCATGGTTGACCACGGGTAACAGAAACTACAGTGAAACTGTGGATAAAGGGGCTACTGTATACAAGTCCCTCAGTAAATAAAATTTGTTATTATTTTTGCTAAACAAAGGAAGAGTTATATTACTAAGGATTACCCCACTTCTCTCAGCAGGTCCCATATTAAAGTCCACTCTGGCTACCACTCTTGGGACACAGATTATTGGGTGTAGGGCAGGGGCTCTCTAGAGTCCCTAGGCTCCCCCAGAAGGCACTATCTAGCCATCTAGTTTAGATCTTTTATTTTTGAGGGAAATAGAGGCCCAGACAGGTAGGGGGCTTCCCCAGATCACTCAGGTCTCCCACAGTGCTCCAGAGAGTCCAAGAAAGTCATATTAAAAAAACCACCTCTCTCCTGTGCTCAGCCCATGGACTCCCCTCCAGTCTCACCTTCAGAAATTCTGGGCATTTTATCTATACTCTACTAACCTCGCTGTGACCTGCTTTAAAAACAGCAAGGCTGCGAGGCTGTTCCAGCCTCTATCCCTGGTGATGGTCAGCCTAGACTGGGCATCCCTTCCCCAGCCCCTCCTGCCAAACCCTCCACAGGGCCAAGATGACACAGCTTCCTCTAGGATGTCAGGGCTGCTGCAACTCAGCAAGGGCTTCCAAATCCCCGGGTGAAGAATTGTAACACTTTCTCTTCATCTGTCTTTTATTAAAAAGCATAGGGAACACAACAAGGAGAATGTACCTAATGTCCCAGAACTGTACATGTAAAAATGGTTGTAACAGCAAACTTTATGTGGTGTGTATCTTATCACAGGAGCATAAAAAGCACAGGGAAGATGAAAGGGTTCTAGAGACCGATGGTGGTGATGGCTGTGTAACAATGTGAACATGCTTAATAATACCATTGAGCTGTGCACTTAATAAGGGTTAAACCAGTCAACTTTATGTTGTATGTATTTTTACCACAATTAAAAAAGAAGATAGCCTGACCAGGTGGTGGCACAGTGGATATAGCATCGGACTGGGATGCGGAAAGACCCAGGTTCGAGACCCCGAGGTCAGCAGTTTGAGCGCAGGCTCATCTGGTTTGAGCAAAAAGCTCACTAGCATGGACCCAATGTCGCTGGCTTGAGCAAGGGGTTACTCGGTCTGCTGAAGGCCCGCGGTCCAGGCACATATGAGAAAGCAATCGATGAACAACTAAGGTGTCACAACGAAAAACTGATGATTGATGCTTCTCATCTCTCTCTGTTCCTGTCTGTCTGTCCCTATCTCTGACTCTCTCTGTCTCTGTTAAAAAAAAAAAAAAAAAAAAAAGAAAGAAGATAAAGAGTGACCTACACCCCTACCCTATTGCCTCTCAACTGCTTTGCTTGGGCCGCTGCTGGCTTCTCAGAAGCCTTTGCAGCATTGCTGAGAGGCCCAGTCTGGAAGGAGCCCTAAGTTGTGGGTTTGGTTCCCATCTGCCATTGCCTTGCTCTGTGACCCTGGTTAGCACCCTGCCCTCTCTGGGCCTTAGTTCTGTGAGTAATGGAACTAGATGCACTCTAAGGACATTTCCCAGCTTGGATGTTCTCTGAGTCTGTGTTCTAAATTTTCAAAGGGACACTACCCCCAAACCAGGAATTCTTGCTACTATACTCTTGGGAGGTTGGAATAAGGCTGCAGAACAGGAGTCCTTGAGCCCTGGGCCTGAGGATGAGGATTCTTGGGGACTTGTAAGGGGAAGCCAGCTGGGGATCGTCATGAAGACACAGGATACTAATAAGCACAACCCCCTCTGGATGCCTGCTTAGTCTGTTAGCATTTATAAAATAAACACTCATGTTCATTACCTCCATGACCTTTCTACTTCTCAAACATGTAGGGGCCCAGAACCATGGGGCAAATGGGACATGAGACATCTCTGGCTTCCAGGAGACTCCCTTGGAGGAGAAAGGGACGGCGGTGTGGTCAGCACTCGGACTGGGCTGGCTGGAACATGGTCTGGAGTAGGGGCAGCTTGCATAAAGACCTGGGAGAGAGAGACAGAGAGATAGGTTAAGAGATGGAGACAGGCCCTGGCCGGTTGGCTCAGCAGTAGAGTGTCGGCCTGGCGTGCGGGGGACCCGGGTTCGATTCCCGGCCAGGGCACATAGGAGAAGCGCCCATTTGCTTCTCCACCCTCCCCTCCTTCCTCTCTGTCTCTCTCTTCCCCTCCCACAGCCAAGGCTCCATTGGAGCAAAGATGGCCCGGGCGCTGGGGATGGCTCCTTGGCCTCTGCCCCAGGCGCTAGAGTGGCTCTGGTCGCAACAGAGCGACGCCCCGGAGGGGCAGAGCCTCGTCCCCTGGTGGGCAGAGCTTCGCCCCTGGTGAGCGTGCCGGGTGGATCCCGGTCGGGTGCATGCGGGAGTCTGTCTGACTGTCTCTCCCCGTTTCCAGCTTCAGAAAAATACAAAAAAAAAAAAAAAGAGAGAGAGATGGAGACAGAGCTCTGGAGTGTGGTGTTTGGGTGTTTGAAGGGCGTTGGCCAGGTAGAGATGGGGCAGGGCCAGATTCCCTTAGGGCCACACAGACCACTCTCAGAGGTAGTTCTTTATCCTGTGGGCGCAGGGAGCTGTCAGAGAGGTCATGGTCACGAGAAGGAGGCGCTGTCAGATTTGAGAGGAGGAGAGTGAATTGGAGAAGGCATGAGAGGGGCAGGAGGCCCAGGTAAGAAGCCACAGCAGCTGTCAAGGGAGGCTGTGGTCTCCCAGACTGGGGACAGCCCAGTGGATCACGACTCTACTTTCCCCCTGAGGAAACTGAGGTTTTCACAGGTCAGGTGATTGTCCAAAGTCATCAGCGAGTTAAGGGATCTGAATTTGAGTCCTCATGCTTGCTGAGACCCCAACCAAAGCTTTTTTCACCTCCCTGAGCTGTCTTTCAGGACCCAAAACAGTACTATTGAGCACCTGCTAATACTTACCGTATTCCCCCATGTATAAGACACAACTTTTCTCGAAAAATTTGGGGTCTAAAAACTGGGTGCGTCTTATACAGTGGTTTTAGATTTTTTTACTTGCATTTCCCGCTTTTTCGTGCTTGTTTTTGTGCTCATTATTGAAGACAGTGATTTGTTATCAGACACCAATGAGGACAAGGTAATGGATGGGAGTTCTGACAATGATGAGGAGTTGTATGAATTTTATGATGAATAAAACTTGAGGTCAATAACTTTATGTAATACATTTCTTTTCCAAATTTTGGGCCCCAAAATCAAGGTGCATCTTATACATGGGAGTGTCTTATACATAGGGAACTATGGTCATACATGCCAGTTTGGAGTGCGAAGCATACATTAATTTATTTAATCTTCCCAGCAACCTTAGGAGGTAGATGCTCTTATTGTTATTCAGATGAGGAAACTGAGGCACAGAGAGCTTAAGTAGCTTGCCCAGGATCATATAGCTGGTGAGTGGCAGAGTCAGCATTATAATAAGGCAGCTGCAGCCAGAGGTAGCTAGAACTTTAAGCCCTCTGAAATGTATTAATATATGTGGGATGGGCCCTGGCCGGTTGGCTCAGCGGTAGAGCGTCGGCCTGGTGTGCAGGAGTCCCAGGTTCGATTCTCTGCCAGTGTACACAGGAGAAGCGCTCATCTGCTTCTCCACCCCTCCCCCTCTCCTTCCTCTCTGTCTCTCTCTTCCCCTCCCGCAGCCAAGGCTCCATTGGAGCAAAGATGGCCCGGGCGCTGGGGATGGCTCTGTGGCCTCTGCCTCAGGCACTTAGAATGGCTCTGGATGCAACAAAGTGACTCCCCAGAGGGGCAGAACATCGCCCCCTGGTGGGCATGCCGGGTGGATCCCAGTCGGGCGCATGCGGGAGTCTGTCTGACTGCCTCCCTGTTTCCAGCTTCGGGAAAAAAAAAAAAAAAAAAAAAATATATATATATATATATATATATATATATATATATATATATATATATATATATATATATATATATGGGATGGGACCTTTCAGGACAGGGAGAAGGGGAATGGGGGGAGTTTCCAGAGGGAACAGAGGTATGTGCACACCCTCCAGAGCACAGATGGAATCTGTACCCAGACACAGAGGAAGCAGCCAGACCAGAAATCCAGAGACCTAAGTTTTAGGTTCAACTCTGCCCTAAACTTGCTATGTGAACTTGGGCCCCTCCTTGGTCATGAACCCAAGATTTGCAGATTCCCCTCTCTGTCCCAGCTCTGCTTCTTCCACTCCCAGATTAACACTTCCACCCCCCACACCCCTAAACACTCCAGGAGACTGAGGTGGTGGTGGGGAGTTGGAGATGGAGGGAGTCTGTGGACAGGAGGAGGCAATGAAGAGACTAACCTAGTCAACTGCCGAAAATCCCACCTCCTCAATCCCACCCCCACTCTAGGCCTGAGCTTGGGTTTGGGGGCATTAAGCCCCACCCACATTGTTTGCCAGGGCCCACAGGGAGCAGACACTCTCCAGACCAGGCCTTGCTTAGAAAGTATTTCTTTTGGAGCCTGAGAAACCAGATCCCTGGGTGGTCGGGGGAAACCACAGTTACTAGGGGCACTATGACTAGCAGAGGGGAAGGATGGCAGTTCCTGCCACCACTTGTGACAGCAAGTTAGCCTCTCCCGTCTGAGACTTGATTTCCCCATCTGTAAACTGAGGGGCTAGAATTGGATTCTCGGACCCCCATGAAGAAAGGCAGCCACCACCTCTCTCTCCCTGACACCTGGAGCCACCCAACCACCTCAGGGATATCCTTAGCCTCAAAACAGAGCAGGTCTGAAAGGCAAGATAGCTGTGAGAGTGGCGGCCCTGGGTCCCCAGAGGTCAGGCTCATTCTCCCCCATGGACAGGCCACTCCAACAGAACCAATCACAGCTAGCACACAGGAAGAACCCCCAGCTCACTTCTGAGACTCCTTCCCCCAGGGAGCTTGGGCAAATGACAGCATTTATGTATCAGTTTCTCCAACTGAAAAAGGAGAATGACTGAGAACACTGCACAGAGGTTCTTGTGAAGATCAAATGTATAAAGACACTTAGCATGCAGGAAGGGCTCACAAATGGTGTTGTTAGTTACCAACTTGAAAAGAAAAATTCAGTGACTCCCAGCCCATCCTCATGTACGTAGCACAGCCCTGCTCCACTCAGTGCTCAAGAGGACCAAGGCCTGGGACGTGCAGGACATCAGATGGAGTTGTGTCTCCCAGGAGAATCAGGTCCAAGGGTGGCAGAGTGAAGGGGTCAAGGGAGGAGTCTGGGCTGGCAGGGAAACCAGGGGAAAGTTTTCCGTGAAAGAGTGTGGCCATGAGGCTTAATTCTAGAAAGAATCAATGTCACCTGCTTGGGTGGGCACCCTCTAAGAACCTGGGAGATGGGGAAAGGATGTCAGCATCTGGTTGGCATGGAATGGTAGACCCTGTGGTAGGAGGCAGGAAACCTGGTCATATCCCAGCATTTATGATCACCCAATTTGAGATAAGCATTTCCATTCCCTAGGCCTCAGTTTGTTCATCTATAGAATGGGAGTGTCCATCTCTGTCCCTCTTGCTCCTTGGAGGATTATGATCACTACTTCCATATGCAGGCATTGCGGTGTGACTGCTGCTTCCTCTAAAGGCAAGGAATCTGTCAGGAGACTGACATTAGTGAGAACCGTCCTCAGGGAGCCAGGATGGATTTCAGGGCTCAGATGACCCATTCCTACCTGCAGCCTAGCTGTCCTCTGGGAAGCCCCTACAGAGAGCTTCTTCTTTTTTTTTTTTTTTTTTTGTATTTTTCTGAAGCTCAAAACGGGGAGAGACAGTCAGACAGACTCCCGCATGCGCCCGACCGGGATCCACCCAGCATGCCCACCAGGGGGCGACGCTCTGCCCCTCCGGGGCGTCGCCCTGTTGCGACCAGAGTCACTCCAGCGCCTGGGGCAGAGGCCAAGGAGCCATCCCCAGCGCCCGGGCCATCTTTGCTCCAATGGAGCCTCGGCTGTGGGAGGGGAAGAGAGAGACAGAGAGGAAGGAGGGGGGGAGGGGGGGAGAAGCAGATGGGCACTTCTCCTGTGTGCCCTGCCCGGGAATCGAACCCAGGACTTCTGCATGCCAGGCCAACACTCTACCACTGAGCCAACCAGCCAAGGCTTCTTAAAGCTTAGCTCTCATCACCTCCCTGGCCCACGCAGAAACCTGCCCACCTGCCCCCAGAATGCCAGCCCAGCTCCTCATCTTAACATTTGAGGATTCCCAGCCTTCCTTTCCAGCCCTGGTCCTGTTTTAATAGCAGCTGATAGGCACCGATGATGAACCAGGTACTAGTGAGGTACTTAATTCTTCCAATTAACACTTACTTCTCAGGAATAATTTTATTCTCTTAACACTGAGGCACTTTCAGAAGTCCCTGAAGTCACTCTATAAGTGGTACAGCCGAGACCTGAATGCAAGCACGAGTGTCTGGGCCTGACCAGTGGTGGTGCAGTGGATAAAGCGTCGACCTGGGAATGCTGAGGTCGCTGGTTCGAAACTCTGGGCTTGCCTGGTCAAGGCACATATGGGAGTTGATGCTTCCAGCTCCTCCCTCCTTCTCTCTCTCTCTGACTCTCCCTCTCCTCTCTAAAATGAAAATTAAAAAAAAAAAAAAAAGCACGAGTGTCTGAAGACTCCACTCTCTTGCTGCATCCACACAATGGCCTTCTGATTTCTGCTACCTCCTGTGGCATCGCCCCTTTGCTCCTGCCCCCTCTGCTACTCCTAACTTGTCATCTTGCCACTCATCTCTCAGGTGAGGGTCAGAGCTGAAGCACTGAGCCATCCCGGGAGGCGTCTGATTCCTCTCCTCAGCTCTCCCACGGAACTGGCTCCCTAATTCCGTCTTGCCTGGGGACGTTACTAATCCTGAGGAGCCTCTCTAGACCCCACAGATACTGCACCAGTGAGGCAGGTACTCCAGGTGAGCATCTTCAGGGCAGGGCTCAGTGTGGGGTGCCCTGGCATACCCAGCAGTCAGCAGTGACCAACCAGCCCAGAGGTACCAGTGTGCCTTGAAGTGAGAACAGGATTAACAGGGGTGGAGAGTCTGTTGGCACATAACTTCGGGAAACAAAGTGAAATGATACATTTCCTGGACATGGTATGGTGGCTATCCCTACCTCCTGGCATTCACACTCCTGTGCAGTCCCTCCCGTATTTTAACAAGAATGGTTTGTGTGATACACAGAATATGGCAGAAGTGATGGCATGTCACTTCCTAGGTAAGGTTATAGGTGGTGACAGCTTCGCTCTTGGTCATCTCTTGGATCATGTGCTCTGGGGAAAGACATTTCATGAATAGCTGGGGAGGACTCCATGGTGAGGAACTGAGGCCTCCGCCCTATAGCCCCAGGAGTGAGTTTGGAAATGGGTCCTGCTGCCAATGTTAAACCTCAGATGACCACAGCCCTGGCCGACGGCATGAAACCCTGAACCAGAACCACCCACCTAAGCAGCTCCCATACTCCTGAATGCAGAAACTGTGTGATAGATAATGTTAGTTGTTTCAAGCTGTTAAATTAGTTATCCACAGGACTTCCGAGAGCATCTGCTATACAGTACTGATGTAAATCTCCAAGAAAGATACATGATGTAAAATTCCCCTTCATTATTTGGCTAAGGAGGCTTTCTTTTTTTGAGTTTTCAAGAGAAAAAACCTACTTAATATGGCTCTTGTCCTACAATTAGATGTAACTTCTAACCTAGGTCTGTCTCATGAACTAGCCATACCCTTCCAGAACCTCAGCTTTTCCCTTTTATAGAGAAAAAAGAAACCACCCGACTTTCCATAGTTCATGAATGCAGCCCAGATTCTGAACTATTTAGAGGTGGGTGGGAGGGTCGCTTGGTGAGGTCCTGGTCCTAAGAGCTTCACTCTGGAGCTCAGGTGGGCTCTACGTGGTAGTGAGCGAGCCTAAGGCCCACCATCTCAGTTCCTCAGGACATTTCCCAGAGTGGTGAGATACAGCCTGCTCTTCTAGCTGTGCACAGCTCAGAGATGGGAGGGATGGGCCTGCGTCTCCACCATCAGGCTGAGAGTTCCTCCAGGCCAGAGCAGGAGCCTCCCCCATCAGACTGGCATGGATGACTCATGCACTCTCCATTATCCCTCCTTCTCCCCAGCCTCTGGACACAACACAGCAATGGGCAAGAAGGAACAACACGACCTCCTGTAGCCTTAAGAGTAAAGGTATGTCCTTCTTCCCTTTTTCAATGTATTCCCTCTAATCTTTATCTAGTAAAGGGCTTCGTCAAGTTTCAGGATCCCCGCGGGGTCAGAAACCCACTGAAGCCCTGCATGACCCTCTTTGTTAAAATGAAGACAGTTTTTTAAAAAAACAAAACTATAATGCGAATACTTTATTATCAACGAGTGACTGGTATTAGCTTGTTGTCTGGGCATTAATATTTCAAAAACCATACACCAAACCCAGGCTTTTCCACCTAGCTCTGCTGTATCGTTTTCTTTAAAAAAAAAAAAAAAGAAGAATAGGAAGAAGAAGAAGAAGCGGGAGGAGGAAGAGAAAGAAAATATATCTGTATTGAAAGAATTATAAGCCAAAGTGCGTCTTTCTTGTTTTGTCCATATACACACATTGCACCATACATAAATAATTACATTGTAAAAATGACTCCATAATTACAAGTATAATATATATTTCCATATAATATATAAAACTTTATATTAAATCTAGGTAGATGATATTTGGGAGGTTGCGTCCGTGGGAGCAGTGTCTCTGGGCACTGGCACCCCCGGCGGGGGGGGGGGGGGGGGCAGATGGCGGGCCGCTGGTGGGCAGCTGCCGCTATCTGTGGTTGTTGAGCAGGATCTCTAGCCAGCAGGGACAGGAGGTGATGAACTGCCGGGAGTAGCAGGGCCCCCAGCCCTTGGCGAAGCTGATGCGGACGCTGTTGGGATCGTAGGGGCCGTCGGCGGCGTCGGGCTCAGGCCCGTGCTGGAGCAGGCCAGAGCGCTCGAAGTCGAACACTTTGATGGAGTAGCCGGGTGGCACCTTGCGCACGACGAGGGCGCGCCCGCCGGGCGCATCCAGCGTCGGGGAGTTGACGAAGATGGGGTGCTCGCCGCGGTTGTAGGCCCACACGCCGTCAGGTTCCTTGCTGAGCAGGATGCCGAAGCCGATCTTGCTGCGCGTCCGCCGCACCGACTCGCTGCGCTGTTCCAGGTTGAGCTGGCCCAGGCAGAAGCCGCTGCCCTGAGGTAGGTCGTAGAAGATGCTGACGGCCTGGTCGTACACTGCGTAGAGGCGTCCCACACGCGTCCGGTGCTCCCAGTATGCCACGCTGCACCAGTGGCTTGGCTTGGTGGCATCCGGAGACATGCTGGCGTCTGTGGGGCAAGCACAGGGCACAGTGTGTTTATTCAGGGTGGGGAGGTGGGTGGCAGAGGGGAGCAAAGGTGGTACTGCTGCCTGGATGGTGGGAGTTGGGTGGTGTTTCTAGCGGTCAACAGACCTGCCAGCATCTACTGTGTGCCAGCCTGTCCTCAGGAAACTTAACACACAGTGAGACCCCTCCCTTCCCAAAACATACACAAAGGAAGAAATAGAGGCTATGAATCTACAGCAGAGGCAAGACACCTACTATGTGCTAGGTTTTGTAGGAACACAAACATGAACCACATCTGGTTCTTGGCCAAAGAATTTCACAAGCTAGCAGGAGTCGGAAATACACCCATGTGCCCAAAGGAGACCCTGGGCGCTGAGAGCCTACAGTGTACCAGGTGCCATCACTGTACTTGTTACTCTGCACGTGACCTCACTGGGTTGGGTCCTCCAGTCACTTTGTGATGAAGCCACCTTCTTTTTTTTTTTTTTTTTTGCATTTTTCTGAAGCTGGAAACAGGGAGTGACAGTCAAGACAGACTCCCGCATGCGCCCGACCGGGATCCACCCGGCACGCCCACCATGGGGCTACGCTCTGCCCACCAGGGGGCGATGCTCTGCCCATCCCAGGCGTCGCCATGTTGCGACCAGAGCCACTCTAGCGCCTGAGGCAGAGGCCACAGAGCCATGCCCAGCGCCCGGGCCATCTTTGCTCCAATGGAGCCTTGGCTGCGGGAGGGGAAGAGAGAGAGACAGAGAGGAAGGCGCGGCGGAGGGGTGGAGAAGCAAATGGGCACTTCTCCTATGTGCCCTGGCCGGGAATCGAACCCGGGTCCTCCACACGCTAGGCCGACGCTCTACCGCTGAGCCAACCGGCCAGGGCACCACCTTCTTCTTTTACAGGAGGATCTAAGACTTGGCAGGCACCAGCCACCTGCCTACGGTCACACAGGTAGTGAGTGGCATAGCCAGGATTGGGACCTAGTCAGTCCAAGCCTCTGTCTGAACAGCGTAGGGTTAGATATCAGGGGGCAAATCATCACTCGGGGGGACTCAAGCATAGGAGTTGGCCCCCGGGATCCCTTCTAGCTCAGAATCATAACTGTCCGACTGCCCCCGACTGGTCTTTGGGCATTATGTCAAGTTCCCTCAATGTCTCCTCGAGTTGGCTCTCTCGGCAGAAAGTGCAGGTTTTCACCAGAACTGCAGTCACCTCTGTGAGACAGAGAAGTCCAAGGTCTCTAAAATGCTAAAGAAAATTGCTCCTCAGGGGCTTCAGAGTTTGCCGGCTCTCAGTTGTGTGTTGTGCCTCTCTGGGCCTCAGTTTCCCCACAGACAACAAAGAGGTGCACTGCAGCATGACTGGAATCCTTTCTCATTCCAGCTTGGGGCATCTCTATGTCTGGATAAATTTGGCAATTTTCTGAGACCAGACCTAAGACCACACACACAAAGGGTGGGTTCTGTCTTGAAGGACAGCCCCATGCTTACTGCTCTCCTGTGTGGGCAGCTTCTCAGAGTCTGAAGCCCTTTAATATCTGCTCTTTCCTTTGAACTCACAGCTCTGAGAAGCAGGTGGGTACCCATGACTGCCTCGTCATGTTCCCACGTGGGCCCTGGCTGGGGCTTTTGCATGGAGGCAGAATTCTGTTGATGGCCTGATGAGAACACACCAAAGCACTCTATGGCTCTTATTCTCCAAGAGAAACTGATCAAAGTCCAACTAAACTAGAGGGAAAAACAGCACTAACAACTTCATTCAAGAGCCTGAGTGAGGTCAGTTCTGTCTGTCAGCTCAGCCCCACTAGAAGTCCCACAGCAGCAGGGTGACAGGCCCCCTGACATCCTCTTACGTGCTAGGAGGCCTGCCTAGCTACCTAGCAGGAAAACCTGTCTGAGGGGCCTCCTGTAAGCTGTCAGCTCTGCTGTGGCCTTGGGCTGGGCACAGCCCCAAAGGGCGTGCCCCTCACCCTATGTCTGGCTTCAGATGCCAGTCACAGGTTCCCAGGCCAGCTCCTGAGGAGGTATCATTTTGCCTCACAGCCTCCATCCAGGACCCTCATGGTTCTAGCTGATTGTCAGGGAAAAAAGAGACCCCACTCCCTGCCCTCACTGACCTAACCCTTAGCCAGTGGGCGAAAAGACAACTCTACCCTGTTATAGGTGACCAAGCTGTGGGCACTAGGCCAGTCCCAGCAGGGGGGCAGCAAGGAACACCCAAGCCATTGCCCCTCTCCATTCATCCGTCTGGCACCGATTGGGAATTCTCAAGTACCACCCCAACCCAACCATAAAACTCTAGCACCAACATTCTCAGCGAGCAAAGAGGATTCCTATTAATGCTCGTGGCAGAGAGAAGTGAGGAAGCAAAGAAGCCATGCTTGGAGAACACTAGGCAACAGGGTAGGCAACAGGCATCCCTGGGTGCCTAACACGAGCTAGGCGGCTTCTCCGCAACCATCCTGGTACACCTGTTATCACCCCATTTCACAGGTGCAGAAACTGAGGCCCAGGGAGGTGCCCTAACTGGTCACGGGTGCACACTAGTGAGTGCCATAGCCAGCCAGCATCAGTGCCAGACCATACTCCTGCAGGAAACGCTTCTCCATACTCCAGGCAGGCTCCCGGCTAAAACCCACGCACTGAGAAAGTCCCTCCCCTTCCCTAGGCCGCAGTTTCCCTATCTCTAACCATGACTTCTCTCGTGGTCTATGAGTCCTAGAGGTGTTTACCCACAAGCCTGTGAGTCACTCTCCCTCCCTAAACAAAGGGCCTTCACTCCCCAAGGACTCACTGCACAGTGTCACCAAGTGAGGGACTGATGCTACTTCCCTTTCCCAGATAAGGCTCAGAAAAGGCCACCTCATCCTAAAGTGGCAGCTCTTCCCCAGGGTGTAGCCACTTCGTTGTAGAAGGGAAAGAAGCAGTTTCAGAGTCAGAGTGTGGGGGAGGAGGGTGGTAATGGGAAGGGGGGGGGGGGGTATGTACTCTCTCCCAGCTCCTATAGAGCTTTCAATCCAAGGCCAGGTGGGACTTTCTGTCTCCCTTCTCCTCTCACCAGCCAAGCAAAATGCCCCCTATCAGCTACACCCACCCCCATCAAGACCTGTGTCCCTTGCCTTGTCCCAGTGCCCCTCACAGGGATGGCATCCTGTGATTGAGGACAAACCCCACATTGCTGCCCTAGGGCCCAGCATGCCCCGGCCGTCTGGCTCAGAGACGCGGCCTGGGCCAGCCCTCACCTCCTGCGGCCTCTTCGGTTGAGCAGACTAGGTAACACCTCATCAGGCCCGGGCTGGTGGCCAAGTCTTCCAAACTCCAGGAGACGGACTGCTGCCTCAGAAAAGCCCTCTCTGACCCCTCCCTCCCGTGTGGTTACAGGCTAAAGTGCAGCCCCACCCTTGGCCTGAGCAGGTGTCTGTGCTATTGGTCAGTGTCCCTGGCTAGGCTAGACTCTCAAGTGGGAAGGGGTGGGTTTCAGTCCTCTCTGTGTCGGTCCCAAGGCTGCATGTATCCCTAAGGCACTCTTGGAACACACACTAAAAGGGAAGGAGAAAGGAAATAAAATATATCACAAGTGTGGGCACACTGTCCCTGCCGCCACCCCCATGAGAATCCTGCCCAGCGGGTAAAGCTCATGGCTTTAGGCCCAAGGGGATGGTGGGCAACTTAGATCTCAGGTACGATGGAGAACAAACCGGCAGGTGAGCCATCACCATGTTCTGGGGGCTTCCCCACCCCCACTAAGCTGTCGGGGGACTCAGGGCTCCAGAGCTTGAAGGACTCCTGACAGAATCTCATCCAAGGAGCCCCAACACTCTGGGCTTTCACAAACCAACACACACAGTTTAACAGAGGGGCTGGGAATGTCAGAGTAACCACTATTTTATTTTGTAATGACATTAAAATCCTCAAGACCATCTACTATCACTAGCACAAAAGTGTAATTTAATACTAACAAAATTATAATTTTGTATAGCTCAATTAAAGTATAATTTAATACTAAAAGAAATCAGGGATTTTAAAGTTACTACATTTAGGTCAGTGATTTTCAATCGGTGTGCCACACGAGTGTTTAAAACATGCAACACCTGACTGTCAGCAGCACTGACCTCTTTTCCCTTAGACTGTCAAATTAAAGAAGGGAGGGAGGGAGGGAGGGAGGGAGGAGAGAGAGAGAGAGAGAGAAAAGAAAAGAAAAGAAAAGAAAAGAAAAGAAAAGAAAAGAAAAGAAAAGAAAAGAAAAGACAGCTAACACAATAGCCATCTGGTGTGAATGTCCTGTCCTGAACCATAAATGTATGGGTCATGCGACAGCATTACATCTAATTGGTCACACAGCATAATAAGGTTGCATCTGACTTTTTTTTCTGGTGTGCCACAAAATTTTAGTAATTAGTTTATGTGTGTCATGAGATTAAAAAGGTTGGAAATCACTGCATTTATAAGAAATTTTCTTGGCCCTGGCCGGTTGGCTCAGTGGTAGAGCATTGGCCTGGCGTGCAGGAGTCCTGGGTTCGATTCCCAGCCAGGGCACACAGGAGAAGTGCCCATCTGCTTCTCCACCCCTCCCTCTCCTTCCTCTCTGTCTCTCTCTTCCCCTCCCGCAGCCAAGGCTCCATTGGAGCAAAGTTGGCCAGGCGCTGAGGATGGCTCTATGGCCTCTGCCTCAGGCGCTAGAATGCCTCTGGTTGTAACACAGTAACGCCCCAGATGGGCAGAGCATCGCCCCCTGGTGGGCGTGCCGGGTGGATCCTGGTCGGGCACATGTGGGAGTCTGTCTGTCTCCCTGTTTCCAACTTCAGAAGAAAAGAAAAAAAGAAATTTTCTTATTTCTTTCATCATGGATCAATGAAAAATTAGTCCTTTGACTAACCTGTGTGAACCACTGATTTAATCCAATGTCTTTGTGCCCCCAGATACAGGGCGAGTCACCCAAGGACATACCACAGTGTGTGGCAGAACACAGACCAGACTTGAGACCCCAGAATTCTAATCTGATGCTTGTCATATGATCTTGTGGACAAGCCTCAGTATCTCCATTTGGAAAATAAGCTTATTCATAATCAAGTGCCTCACTTAGGTAGCCTATCTTTGGGTTTTCTGGAAACTCTGGAAGCAGATCAACAGGGTGCAAAAAGAAGCAGCTGTCTACTGGTCCCAGCATTGGCCTGACCCTTCAGAGGTCAGGGATACAGAGGGGTGTTGGTGGAAATGACCCAGGGTTACCACCATGGGAGGTTAAATAAGACAGTGAATGGCAATGCCCTTTGCAAACTGTAAAGCACTTTACAATGTTAAGGTTTAGCTCCTAGCTTGGTAGCTGAGGCGAAAGAGGTATTCAGATAGTGAAAGAATGATGAATCAAGCAATGAATAAGAATGTCTAGAACAAGGACTAGTACTGCTGTGACAGTATTTCACTCCACACATATACGTACATATGTGTGTGCGTCCAAATCTCATGCAGTGTTAACATAAGCTGACACGCTGTCTGCGAGTGAGAAGGCAGGTTCCCCCAAACCGAGGTCCCCTCTGCACTTCCCACAGCTGCAGAGCACCAGTACACCCACCACACTTCTCATCTGCAGCCTGCGCTGCCACTCAGCGTGCAGGCAGACAGTCTCTCTTGCAGAAGATCTTTTTCTCCTCAAGGCTCCAAGGCTGTGGTCCCGCCATCAGCCTAATTAGGAACCATCTCCTTAATTGCAAATAAATGCCAGAGAGTCAGACCCGAGTGAGCAACATCAAAGATGACCGCGCTCTGACCGAAACTCCTGCTCACTACCCCCTGCCTGCTAGGGGCCTGGCCTAGTTCCCAGACAGATTCTGGGTCCTGGCTGGGAGGGTTCCAGGGGGAGGAGGAGAGGAGAGGTGCAGTCTGGCACTCACGTGGCAGGAGTTCTGTAGTCAGGTGTCCTGCCTCCTGGCTCTGATCAGGCAGGTCACCTACATTATCCTAGCCTCAGCCTTCCCAGCCAAACAACGAGCTTTCAATTTCTGTGATTTAGTGCATGTTCATAGCAGAGCTCTCCTCATAACCACTTAATCTTGGAAAACTGCCCAGATGTCCAACAGGAGAATGGATGTTATAGGCTGAATGTTTTTGTCCCCTTCAAATTCATATGTTGAAATCCCAACCCTTAATGTGATGGCAATAGGAGAGGTGGGGTCTTTGGGAGGTCACAAGGGTAGCTCATGACCGGGATTAGTGCCCTTTTAAGAGAGATGCCAGAGAGCTCTCTAACCCTTCCAGCATGTGAGCAACAGCAAGAAGATGCCGTCTATGAACTAGAAACAGGCTCTCACTAGACACCAAATCTGCTGACACCTTGATCTCGGACTTCCCAACCTCCAGAATTGTGAGAAAAAACTGTGTTGCTTAAGCCACTCAGTCTGTGTTACTCTGTTCTAGCAGCCGAAATGGACTAATAATAAATAAACAAAAATAAGGTACATCCCTGGCATAAAGACAAACACAAAGATCATTAGAATAGAATAGAGCCCAGAAATCAACCCACGCATATATATGGTCAGTTAATATACAGTGGGGACACAAGAATATACAGTGGGGTCAAGATGGTCTATTCAAACAATTTGTGTTGGGAAAATTGGACAGATAAGTACAAAAAAAATGAGATTAGACTACCTTCTTACACTATATACAAGAATAAACTCAAAATGAATTAAAAACACAAATGTATGACTTGAAACCATAAAACTCCTAGAAGAAAACAGGCAGTAAAATCTCTGACATTTCTCTTAATATTTTTCCTGACATACCTCCTCAGGTAAAGGGACACCTAAGAAAAAATAAACAAATGGGACTACATCAAACTAAAATGTTTTTGCGCCTGACCTGTGTGGCATAGTGGATAAAGCATCGACCTGGAAATGCTGAGGTCGCTGGTTCGAAACCCTGGGCTTGCCTGGTCAAGGCACATATGGGAGTTGATGCTTCTAGCTCCTCCCCCCTGTCTCTCTCTCTGTCTCTCTCTCTCCCTCTCTCCTCTCTAAAATGAATAAATAAAATAAAATAAAATCATTAAAACAACTTACTATAGTAAAACCTATCTTTTAAAATGTTTTTGCACAGCAAAGAAAACCATCAACAACATGAAAAGACAGTCTACTGAATGGAAGATTGTATTTGCCAGTAATACACCAGATAAGAGGCTAATATCCAAAATTTATAAAGAACTGATACAACTCAACACCAAAAAACTCAAACAATCCCATTAAAAAAATGGGCAGAGGACCTGAATAGATGCTTCTCCAAAGAGGACAAACAGATGGCCAACAGACATATAAAAAGATACTTAATGTCACTAATCATCAGAGGAATGCAAATTAAAAACCACAGTGAGATATCACCTCACACCTGTGAGAATGGCTGTCATCAATAAATCAACAAACAAGTGTAGGTGAGGGTGTGGAGAACAGGGAACCCTTGTGCACTGCCGGTGGGAATGCCGACTGGTGCCGCCAAAATGGGTAACAGCATGGAGGTTCTTCAAAAAATTAAAAATGGAACTGCCTTACAACCCAGTGATTCTGCTTCTGGGTATATAGCTGAAGAAACCCAAAACACTAATTCGAAAGAATATCTGCACCCCTGTGTTCACTGCAGAGTTATGTACAAGAGCAAAGATAGGAAGCAACCCAAGTGCCCATCAACAGAGGAGTGAATAAAAAAGTGGTGGCACATGTATACAATGGACTATTGGTCATAAAAAAGAATGAAATCTTACCATTTGTGCCAGTGTGGGATGGACCTAGAGAGTATTATTATAAGTGAAATGAATCAGACAGAGGAAGACTTAAATACCGTGTGATTCCACTCAGATGTGGAATCTAAAGAACAAGATAAAGAACAACAAAGTTGAAACAGACTCATAGACTGGGATCAGACTGATGGTTGCCAGAGGGGAGAGGGGGTTGTGGGGCTGGAGGAAGAGGTGAAGAGATGAAGAAGGACAAATTGGTAGATACAAAATAGTCACGGGACGTAAAGTACAGCATAGAGAATGTCATCAACAGTATTGTAGTAACTGTGTATGGTGCCAGGTGGGTACTGGAAATATCAGGGGGACACTTTGTAGTGTATTTGACTGTCTAACCACTATGCTGTACACCTGAAACTGATACAAAATAATACTGAATGTAAACTGTAATCAAAAAATAAATTTTTAAAAAAATTTAGTGAAATTAAAAATAAGGTACATGTATACAAATGGAACACAACTCGCCAACAAAAGGGAACAAACTACTGAAAAATACAACGTGCATCAGAAGCCTGGGCTGCCAAGACGCCCACAGCAGTGCTGTTTGTTTCCACTAACAGGAAACTCTCGAATAGAAAAAAAAAAAACGAATCTATGGTGACAGACATTAGAACAGTGATTACCTCTGTGGGGTGGGGATGACTGGGAAGGGGCACAAGGGAACTTTCTGGGGTGACAGAAATGTTTGATATTCCGATCGGTACAATGGGATCTCAGGTGTACACATTGTCGAAATCATGATCCGTACACCTAAGAGCTGCGGATTTCATTGTAGGTATGAGGCGTTGAAAGGAATAAAATGAGAAAAAATACGGTGCGCCACCAGGCCAGTGGCAGGCCCGGCGTGGCCTCAGCAGGGCTCTGTGATGGACCGGGGACAGCCCTTGTGTTTCCAGGCCGGGCAGGGGGGGCCAGTGCTCCTGGTGGTGCCCACATTCCTGCCACCAGAGGGAGGTGGATGCCTGCAGTGGGCTGGGACAGAGAGGCCCTCGACAGGCCCTCTCCCCTAAACTGGAGCCAGCCCCTCCAATGGTTGGCATTCCTTCCTCTGGGCCTCTTTGCCCACAGAGGGAGCTGTGAGCCCAACATGTAATTTTGTGGGGGTGATGGGGCACCAAGGGGGCCAACTGCAGTCTGGGGGAGGCAGGGAGAGCTGAAATCCCAAGAAAAGTCTTCAGCTTCTTCGAAATCAGCAGTTTTCTGTCAAAACAAAGGGCAGGAACGTTCCTGTGTGCTCCCCCGTGAGCTGCACGCTCCAAAAGCCTGAGCACACGCAATGCAGCTTGTTTTCCTCGTGATTCCCCCCTTTCCATTTGGCCAGACTGCCTTGGACTCGGCCTTCCTGTGAATGGAACCTAAAATGTGCCCAGATTAAAAGTTTTTGATCCCTTAGGCTTTAGCTAGCCATAATGACTCAGAGCACTTGCAGAAGGCCAGCCGCGGACCTGATCTCCGGGGTCCTGGCCGTCACCCCCACCCCACGCTCCTCTGCATTCAAAGCCTGTGCTGCAGCTTCACACCAGACTCGGGGGCCACAGCAGCCTCCCTGCCTCTCCCGGGGCAGGATGGAAAGGGCCTGCCCCACCACACCCCAAAGGAAGACTGACACAGACCCAAACCCCACTGACACCTGGGAAGGGACATTCAGAGACAGAGATCCTGAGAGGTTAAGTAACTTGCTCTGGGTTACCCAGCAAGTTGGTGGCAGAGCTGGAGAGGAGTCCAGGGCTGGCTTTTCTAATCCTCTTTTCACAAGCCACACTAGGGCCTCCAGCCCTTCTGGAAAACACCTTTCTTCTGTCCTATGTCATGACTGTGGCTTCAAGTTCCAGTCCAACCGGCAGCTTTTTCATCTGCGGCTCTTAGGCCTGGGAATAATTACATGGCCCTGCATCTGGTTAACCTTACACCCCTTTAAAAGCCTTGTTTGCCCATTAGATAAGTAGTTTTTGTTATCAAACTTAAGGAGAAAAAAGGAGTTTCCACTTAACTTTCCTTTGTCATTTTAAGCTATAGAAATGGCTTCAGGTTTTGCAGCAAGTCCAGAGATGCAGCATTAATTAAAGGCTGGGTTTTTTTTTTCTTTGTTAAGGAGGGGGTGACCAGCCCTTTATCCACTGGGCTCAGGCAATAAAAGCAGAGAAGGAATGTGCATGGACCATGTTAATGGTCAACAGCTTAGACCAAGCCTCTAAGCTGAACTCTTTCCAAAAGCAGGGCCCAGCTGACAGGAGTTTCCTCCTATTCACTCCCCCCCACCCCTCCCCACCCCCCACCTCAGAGCCAGCACCTCTGGCTCCTAGAGGAAGCCGGGCTTCCAAGAGGAAGTTCCTAATCGGTCATTACATCATGAGCGGTCTGGCGACCACTGCCTCCTGCACAGGGTCCATCTTGGGGTCTCTTTCGGCCACTGGGGCCAAGGACTGTGCTCACCAGACAGACCACCAGCCACACATCAGCTGGGGTTGAGGTTTACCCCCAAAACAGAGAGCAAACAGAAATGCAAAAGGAGAATGACAGTGAGCAGAGAAGGGAGGCCAGGAGAGGTGCAGTCCATGTAGCCAAAATTCACGATTTTAAGACGCAAAAATTGGGGCCCAAAGAGCTAAAGTGACTTCCCAAGATCACAGCAGAAATTAGCCACATGGCTATGAATGGTCAATTGTCTCCTACACCAGGCTGGATGAAGAGCATAGGCCCTGTATCAAAACTGCCTGCATACAAATCTCAGCTCTGCTACTCACCAGCTATGAAATCTTAGGAAAGTGACTTCACCACCCTGGGTCTCAGTTTCCTAATCTGTAAAGCGGGGATGCAATCAGTGCTTACTTCACAGGGCTGTCGCGATTAATTTCAAGTGTATCTGATCATGCCTGGTTCAAAATAAGCACTCCATAAGTAACAGCTACTGCTATTTTTACTAATACTATTACCACCCTATAGTCTTAACTCTGAATATTATTTACCTAAATAATTTTTATTTAATAGATTGATTCAGCCTGTCTAGTTTCATAAGGGTATTCATATAGGCAGTACTAGTACCGGCAAAGATAAGACGTGTCAATGGAGTTGAGAATGGAGGGGAAGTCATGACAGTAGTCGCAGTAGTAATGATAATAATAAAACATAGTAGCTAATAATAATAATAATAATAATAAACCAGCCGACATTTAATGAACCTTTACCTGGCACCATCTCAACATACTATTAATCCTCTCAGTCGTTCCCATTTTGATATGAAGGAGCTGAGGCCTGAAACTCACACAGGGTATCCACGGTCCTCAGCCAGGATGTTGCAAATCTGGGACTGGGACTCGTGTCTATCTAGGCTTAGAGACAGGGGACTTTGCATTACTCCCATAGGTGCAACCTGTGGGCTGCAAAATCCCAGAGGACTGCAGGGTAAGGGCGGAGGAACTGTGCTGCAATAACCCAGCCCTGTCCACTCCACGCTGGCACACGAAACCTCTATAAAGACTGGACATTAAAAGGGGTCCTTGGATGTGGCAATGTGGGGGCCACTGCCCCACCACATGCTGCCCACCTCCCTGGGAGGGCAGTGGGGTTTTCTAATAGCATGCCTCATCACAGCTATCTACGGCCCCCTTCACAGCCCTGCAAACACATACACTTTTCTGGTTCTTCAGCTTCTCTCATACCCTCCCACCACTCCTCCAAAACACAAGCATTCTCTAGATGCGCTGCAATGAATGGTGCTCCTGGGACGGGCTGCTAATGCTGGCTGAGTCACTGGAGGGTGGGAGGTGCCGGGTGCTCCGTGCTCCCCATCGGTTCTCCCTTCCAAAACCCCAAGCCCAGGAGATGGGATTATCCCCATTCTGAGGACGGACACCAAGTCAGAGGCCAGCAGCAGTGCAGTGTGGGAATCCTGACTGGCTGGCCAGACTCTGAGCACACTCCCCACCAGGCCTTTTGTCTACCTCAACTGCTCCCTCTGCTATTTTGAGGAGTCCTCAGAGTCCTCAGAGCCCCTGGCCTGGAGGGGTTTAGGAGGGATACGAGTATAAGGACAGTCAGTGGCTACCCAGATGGGCCATAACTGGCCTTCTCCAGGGATAGGCCTGTTGAGCCCTGCAGGAAGACCTTTTTTTCAGCCTTGGTGCCCTGACCCTGGCCTGCTCAGTCCCATGTCTCTAACGGAACAAAGTGGCAGCCTGGACTGAGGTGGGTGAGGTTTCCATTCTTTTATCATTTTTTCTTTTTTTTAATTATGTGAGAGGCAGAGAGAGGACAGACTCCCGCAGGCGCCCTGACCAGGATTCACCCGGCTAGCACGCTAGGGGGCTAAGCTCTGTTGCTCTGCAACTGAGTTCTTTTAGCACCTGAGGTGAGGCCATGGAGCCATCCTCAGCGCCCGGGGCCAACTTTGCTCCAACTGAGTCATGGCTGGGGGAGGAGAAGAAAGAGAAAGAGACTGAGAGAGAGAGAGAGAGAGAGAGAGAAGCGGGAGGGGTAGGGGTGGAGAAGCCGATGGGCGCTTTCCCTTTGTGCCCTGACCGGGAATTGAACCCGGGACTTTCACACACCAGGCCAATCAATGTTCTACCACTGAGCCAATCTGCCAGGGACCCATTCTTTTATCTTGTGTAGTATTCAAACAGATCCTGAAAAGATGAACTCATTTGCAACCTGACATAAAACAAGCTTTAGCCCAGGCCCTAATACACAGACCCGCTGCTCAGCATCTCCCCCACAAACAGTCTCCTCGGGACCCCACTGCTCTGGTGGGCAGGGCGTTCCACCAGAGGAAGAAACCGGGGCCCTGCTTTCATCAGCACCCTCCTCACCCTGGTGCCCTGGCAAGACTGTTCCAGGCTCTGGGGCCCAGGGAGCGGCGGCTTTTCTGCCCAGGCTTCGGGGCTTCCTCTGAACACTCTGCAGGCAGCTGCAGCTCCTGAGAGCCACAGTGAGGCAGCCACCAGACTGCTCTCCCCTCCCAGCGCCGATGGGCCAGGCCGCACACCAGAAGCACCGGCGAGGGCAGGGAGCAGAGTCAGCTGGGAGAATTCTGGTTCCTGTGTCCTGGCAGGGAAGGATGGTGACAAGTATCTCCAAGGGAAGAGACAGTGATGAGCAGGTTGTAATATCAGCCCATGTTTTTTTTTTTTAAAGAACCAGTTTCAGCAACAAAAGGCTCTGAACTTTGCTCCCATTCCAAGTCCTCCTTTATCAGTCAGTATGTTTGTTTGTTTTCTTACCCAGAGAACCCCCCCCACCCACACCCCACACCCCGCACCCTGGGGGTAGGAAAGGCTGGCTTTTTATACTGGCTCTGGAAAGACTGAAAATAACATTATTTGTGCAAGATAAAAAAGCTGGGTACCTTGGTCCCCAGGAAAGAAGTGGCAATTGTGAGAGGGGAAGGAGGCCCCAGATCCTCCCTGCCCCTTGGTCTGCACTGCTGACGGCTGAATTCCTGGATTCACACACTAACCAGGCCCCTCGCTGGTCTTCTGGATGCTTAGCTGAGTCTAGGTTTTCATCGTAGGTGTGAAGTGCCAAAGTTCACCGATTCAACCCAACTTTGACTTTGCTGTTGACTCCAAGACCACAGAGAACAAAATCGGCCCTCTGGGGGTTCAAATGGGGACAGCCTGGGCACGTGTCAGAGGGCAGGGATGCAGGTCTGTGGCAGATGACAGTGTTGTGCTTCAAGGAACATTCCTGCCCAGCAGGTTCCCAGAGTGAGGAGAATTTGGGGCACCTCCATTTTTCTCTCATTTCCCAAATACAATTTGAGTTTTATTAGCCAACCTCCTGTCTCAGTCTGTTACTTGGATCCAATATAAAGCCATAAAAACAAAGGACCCCAAAACTGCCTTCAGTCAGCCTATCTCAACTCTGAAGGGCAGGAACTCAGCACACAAGTGCACAAACATTCAGGGGACGACCAGGTGAGGCCCCTCCAGCCGGGGGTGCCCAACAACTCCCTGGCCTCACCATCTCCTGCTATTGGGGTCCCCTTAGCTCTCTGTGTGTACTTTGTCCGTCCCACTCTCTCTTGATCTGTAAGGCTCCCTGAGATCACAGGCAGCAGAGAGGTGAACTGGTGCAAATCCTAACGGCTCTGTTACCATGGGCAGGCGATTACATCTGAGTGCAAGGACCAGCTACTAATTCAGGGGGCCCAGTGTAACAGGGCTCCTTGTTCAAAACCTATCCAGAATTTCAAGGGTGAAAGCACAGAATTAAATTGAGCAGAGGCCCCTCTGAGCCTGGGCCTGAGGAAGGCGTATGTTGCATACCTACAAAGTTGGCCCTGCTCAGCGCTGGCTTCCTCTGGCTTCCTGCCTCACTCAAAGGGGCAGAGATTAGTAAAGGGCCTAAAACAGTAACTGGCACTCAAGGAATCTGAGTTTCCTCCCCTGTTCCCCGCTGTTTTCACAGTCTTGCTCAACCAGCAAGACCCAAATGTCACCTCCTTTAAACAGCTTTCCCAAGGCCCTGGGTCTGAATCCCCTCTGTGATACTCTAATTGATGCCGTCATCAGGGAGCCTGTGTCTCCACCCCACCCACCTGTAGCAGGCTTTCTGAAGCTTAGGCTGCAGGCATCGCTGCCCCTCCTCCCCGGGGCCTGCTGCTGTGCTGTCTGACAAGGGTGCTCAACCCTGGCCTGCGGATGGAATTTTATATTCGAGAGTGGGGAGGGCAGTTGGGAAATCATTAGTCCCCCTCCCCTGTGTTTGAAAAAGGCCCAGCAGCAGTACTGTTCTCATCATCAACAGATGACAACACGGATGCTCTGAGGCCAGGACATGAGGCAGAGAGGAAGAAGCAACTTGCTGATCCTCATGATGCAGCCTGGCCAGTGGACTATTAAACAAGTTCACTATGAGCAAGGTTTGTTTCAATGGCTCAGAAAGAAAAAAAAAATCACCTAGAGCCTACCGTCATGCCATCTGGCAATGGGAGTGGACTTAATGTCTCTGGAAGTCTGTGAGGGTGAAGGGAACAGGGAGCATGGCTCTAAATGAGAAAGCCAAAGGACAGTGAGGGGAGTGGGCTTTCTTGTTTGCAAAGCTCCCAATCAGCCTCATCCAGTGGTGGGACTCAGCTGGTTCACACCGGTTCGGCAGAACCGGTTGTTTAAATGGCACTTGTAATTAGGGTTCTCTCTAAGGTGGGCGCCTGGGCAACCGCCCAATGTGGAAATCACAAATGTACATTCCTTACTGTTTTTTAACATTCATCCACGCCAACAGCGTATACTAAGTGCCCGTAGTAATGTTCTTCCGTCCGTAGGTGAAAAAATTGCAAGTGAGGATGCCAATCAAGAAGCAATATGGAAATATCTTAAATAACAGTTTAGTTTTTTTGGTATTATTTAATATCTTTTAATTCATATTTTAAAATTCTTATACCATAATCTAATTTTGTGTATACCTCTCTTGTTGTTCTTATTTAAGTATTAAATGCATGAAATAATAAGCTACCTTTCAGTATATCTTTTTTTATACTTAAAACAGTCATTAGGGCAGAGAACCAGTTGTTAAATTATCTGAATCCCACCACTGGCCTCATCCAACACCAGCCTGTTGTTATTTACCAAGGAGACAGTATCATGTGACCTTTGCAAATCAAATACACCAGCCTTATTTACATTAAAGATGCGCTTTGGTATAAACATCAAATGAAAGTCCCAAAGGTAAGGGCATTCAACTTTAATCCTCATTAAATAATTTCCTCTAAAATATCCTTTCATACATAACACAAAGGTACATATTTCATACCTCTGTAGTGAATGCTGAGCCCTCCAAACTTTCTTAAAGTGAAGACTGCCTAGATCATTCTTGTATAATTTAAGGAACACAGCAGTGCTTTATAATACTGTAACCAAAAAGCTAATATTGACTGGAGAGATCATTAAGACACAATTAAATACTATTTGCTATAAAGAACCAGTAACATGAGATTTAAATGTTCCCTGCAAAACTGTTGCAAAATGACCCACCAGCTTGGCAGAAGCTCACCCTTGTGACCCGGTCTTCTGTTTGTGGCTGTGCTACTGTGCACAGTTGAAACAGCTAAAGCTGCTTGACGCCACCTATGCCCAAGTTCCTAGATGCCTGAAAAGGGGTGGCTTGTTTGATCTGCGGAGGGAGGTGCAGAGGAGGTAGGGTGCCGGTCAGTCTGTCAGTTCCATCAGGCTTGCAGGTAGACACAGCTCAACAAACCTGGGCCCACGCACCAACCCCAAATCCAAGACTGGTTTCCAAAGCAGAAGGAGGGCAAGCTTGGTTCCCACAGCCTCAATAGTCTACCCCAAGAAAGTGGCCCAATCCTCATCAGTGCTGATAGTGGGATGCCATTTTTAACTGTTAAGGATTTTCCAACTCTCCAAATCCATTTATAAATGACCCCATTTTAGGTTATGGTATATAAAGCTCAGAGAAGTTGGCTGACTACCTTGAGGTCCACAGGGTTAATGAGAAAGCAGGGTCAGGGTTCATCCATGTCTTCTGAGATAGAAGGTACCCCTTCCACTATCACTGCCTCCCACTAAGCATCTTTGGAAGGTGAGCTAGCACCTCAGTAACAGGTTCATATTCCTCAGAGTAATTCTTTAGCCTGTGTCTGGATACACTTGGGCACACACTGCATGACTCAAGTCAATGCACCAATAATGTGAAAGCATTCCTGACGCGGTGATAGCACAGTGGATCGAGTGTCAACCTGGGATGCGGAGGACCCAGGTTCAAAACCCGAGGTTGCCAGCTTGAGCACAGGCTCATCCAGCTTGAGCACAGGCTCACAGCTTGAGTGCAGGATCACAGACATGATCCCATGGTCACTGGTTCAACTTGAACTCCCCTGCTCAAGGCATGTATGAGAAAGCAATCATGAACAACTGAAGTGAGGCAACTACGAGTTGATGCTTCTCATTTTTCTCCTCACTCTCTCTGTCTCTCTCCCTTCCTGTCTGTCTCTCTTAAAATAATAATAATAATAATAATAATAATAATAATAATGCGAGAGCAATTGTCACAACTGTCAACTGTGCTTCTATTTGGTCTTCTTTTCCCAAGGCCAACTTTTCGGCATGTCTTCCCACAGGGCCCTGTGTGATAGTGAGTCAAGGAGTGCCCTTCCTGACTCACAGGGAAGTCTAAAGGGGCTACTGGGAACAGAATCGCAGGTTGAATAATCTCATCTACCTAGAAAGCAGTATACACCTGGCATGCATGGGCCTAGCAAACATTGGCAGAGATTCGAAAAATAATGACCCTGTTTAGAGTAAGCTGCAGGCTTCCATTCCAGTCATCTATGGAAATCCAGCTGCTACTGAGTACCAATTATCCATACCCCCTCCCCCTATCTCATTTAACCCTGAGGACAATCCTAGGAGATAGGTATAACCTTTCAGAGGAGGAAATGAAGGCTCAGGCAGATTAAGCCCCTTGCCCAAGGTCACACAGCCAATTAGGCAGAATTTGAACACAGGGCCACCACACTCCATAGCCAATCTTCCTTCCATTACTCCTTCAGAGGGTGTCCAGGCAGGTACTTAACCTCTAGCCCAGGGGTCCCCAAACTTTTTACACAGGGGACCAGTTCACTGTCTCTCAGACCGTTGGAGGGCCGGACTATAAAAAAAAACTATGAACAAATTCCTTTGCACACTGCACATATCTTATTTTAAAGTAAAAAAAAAAACAAAAACGGGAACAAATACAATATTTAAAATAAAGAACAAGTAAATTTAAATCAACAAACTGACCAATATTTCAATGGGAACTATGCTCCTCTCACTGACCACCAATGAAAGAGGTGCCCTTCCAGAAGTGCCGCGGGGGCCGGATAAATGGCCTCAGGGGGCCGCATGTGGCCCACAGGCCGTAGTTTGGGGACCCTTGCTCTAGCCTATACCTAGTTCCAACAGGCAGTCACTGCAGCCCTCATCTGCAGGTGTGGCTCGCCCCTCCTCCACAGAGGCTGGCGCCCCCATGCTGTTCCCCCTTCCCTGTGGGCACAAATGGCCCTGCAGGCTGCCTGTCTGCATTCCTGGAGGAAATGCCCAGGTTGGGCCCACTGAGGAGGATCCCAAGTAATTCAGCCCATAAATCATGGCCATTGTGAATTTCCCTTTTAGCCACAGGCAAAGTCAAACTTTTCCTTCCCCCACAGTAGTTAACCACTCTTTGTTCACTGTATCTCTCCCAGCTCTGCCTGGCTGGGGGCCAGCTCTCAATTATTAATTAATCTGGGAGATGCAGGTTGCATTCCTGGCCACCTAACCACTTCCTCCTCGGTGGGGACCTCACAGGCCAGGCCCTTTTAGTTACATCAAGCATCTCGCAACATCCCAGCCCTATCTTGTGGCCGTAGCTGCAAGGAAGGACACTTAATACCAGTTTAAAATAACATCAGAAAACCCAAACACCCAGAAGCCTCCTTTCCCAACTCTACCCCACAGCGCCAACCAATCCACCCTGCATGCCACTATTATTATAAAACCACAACATGCCTCGTTTCTAGAAGTCAGTGAAATGAAGATACACTCCCTTGATTTGCAGAGGGTGTGTGTGTGTGTGTGTGTGTGTGTGTGTGTGTGTGTAGTAAGAGGGTACCTGGTACACCCTCCCCTCTGATAATTCTCACTAGCCAGGAAGAGACACCGAGACTTAAAGCTGAGAGGCGATCTAGAGACTGGGCTGGGGAAGCCGCTGCAACTAACTTCAGGGTGCACCTTATTCTCACTGCATGAAGGTAATGACAGGCAGCTGTGCAGGGGAGGGCAGGCGAGGCTATGGCTGAGTGCAGGATGGAAGTGTAAGCCCCTCTTTAGGTAAAGTTTTGGAGAGGCCTTTGCATGGACAAACATCCCCAACAAATTTGCAGATCAACAGAACTAGGTGACCAACCTTGATGCGGAATGTAGCCCCCATGATAATAAGATCACAATTTTCTTAATGTCAGCCCTGAAACCTCGGGCCAAGTGGCATGATGGGCACACAACACAATCAATAGTTCAAATGCTAGAGAGGCGTTTAGCTGAAACCTATGTACTCTTACTGATCAATGCCACCCTATTAAGTTTAATTCCTAAATAAAAATAAAGGAAACAAACAAAGAAGTCATTCTGAATGGCTGATGCCAGCACTAGCTGGATGAATGTCAAAGGTGAGACATAAACCAGTGTAGGACGAAAATGATGGCCGGGACACATCAGATCATTAAAAAGGATAAACATTTGCCCTGGCCGGTTGGCTCAGCGGTAGAGCGTTGGCCTGGCGTGCGGGGGACCCGGGTTCGATTCCCGGCCAGGGCACATAGGAGAAGCGCCCATTTGCTTCTCCACTCCCCCCCCCCTTCCTCTCTGTCTCTTCCCCTCCCGCAGCCGAGGCTCCATTGGAGCAAAGATGGCCCAGGCGCTGGGGATGGCTCCTTGGCCTCTGCCCCAGGTGCTAGAGTGGCTCTGGTCTCGGCAGAGCGACGCCCCGGAGGGGCAGAGCATCGCCCCCTGGTGGGCATGCTGGGTGGATCCCGGTCGGGCGCATGCGGGAGTCTGTCTTACTGTCTCTCCCCATTTCCAGCTTCAGAAAAATACAAAAAAAAAAAAAAAAAAAAAGGATAAACATTTGTTGTTGCTGGAAATGACCATCAAGTGTCCTCCTTCTCACCTTCTCCTTCCACTGGCTCCATACACACTCTGCCGTATACAAACCTCACCTGGAGAGTCTACTGAGCCAGTCAAGCCCAAGGGACTCAAATCCTTAGGGTTACAGTCCAGGAAAGATATTGGAAATCTCATGCCTTATCCACTCCACAACATGTCTGCTTCTGATCTGCTAAGACAAATGACGTGTCCCCTAAGTCTTCACAGAGCAGTGATACTCTGGGGAGGAAGGGACACTTCTGGATTCCCTTACCCTAAGCCCAGGCTTTTGGATAAAGCATGCATACTGCCAAGATAAATTACTGTACACATACAATAAAGTACCATTAATTAGGACTCATAAATCCAGAGTTTGTAATAATTCCAAAAGCAGCTGGGTTGAAGTTATAAAAAAAAAAAAGTTTTGATAAACAGATGCAAAATATAAATAAGGTTCAGGAGAACTGTTTATCCTACGAGCACTGTATAAACAACTGGCATACCAATCACAAATTACTCTTTATCTGTTCACTAAAGCAGATCTCCGAATGACCTCTAACAGGAAACATTATCCATTTAGCATCACAGTCTATGGTATTTGAAAAGCACAAAACTTGGCTTATTAGACAGTATTCTTCCCAAACACCACCCAGTTTGCCCGAATTGGTGAGGAGTCACCAAGTGGTCAGTATTCCCTTTCAGTGTATCTGGAAAGGAAACCACCTGGATGGCTGAACCTCCAGTCTCCCTAGGACCTCCAGGCCCTGCAGCGGCTGCCCAGGAAAGAGTGGTAGCCCTTGGCTCCGGCACATGAACATGCCACCCAATTATTTCTATACCCACCTTAAAGAAGCAGCATTTCCTAGGGTGTTTGCCCAGGGCACCCAGCCAACTGGAGCATATCCACGTGAGAGCCCCCTCAGGCGTCAACTGCAGTCGATGAACCAAGGAAGTTTATGGCCTCCTTGGTGATTTACAAATTAGCCAAACCCCAGGCTTTCTCCCAGGGAGAAGCGACACTTACAACTTTAGGGGTCAATAATGTTTTTGGAGCAGCAGGCAAGGTGAGAGGCCCACAGATAAGCTTGGGGAGTGCAGGCTGGCAGGGAGAGGCCCTGGGCGAGTTGGGAAGCCAACCGTCAAGCTGAGAGGGTGTGTTGGTCCTGGCCTGTGAGGGACAGACTGCAAGGCCCCAGAGAGGTGGGCGGTGGGCCAAGCTGGAAATACCGAGGGCTGCTCCAGCTCGAGGAGAAGGCCCTGCCAAGTCAGGGAGGCAGCACTGATGGCGGAATGGCAGGTTCCGGCCGGGCAGGTCCCCAAGGCCGAGTCAGGAGTAATCGCCTGTGTCTTTGGGCACGTGGGGGGCTGGAGCCATGCCAGGGAGACCCAGAGCCGCCAGTCTCCCCGGGGTGCCTCTGTCCTGGTGCTACCCCGAAGCCCGCCAGCCTTAAAGACCCCTGAGGAAGGCAGCGCCCCTCAGAGTGGCACCGATCTTGGGCAGGCAGTCGGGCCCGGCCTCCAGGCCAGAACAGTCTTCTCCCTTCACCTTCCATCGCCTAGTTTCGGAGGTGCTCAGCAGAGCCCCGTAAGACCACTGCCCACTCAGGGCCTGCTATTACTGCCCCCATGGGCATCACAGACATCTTCTGGATTACCAAGATGCACTGAGTGATAGAACCAGCCTCAGAAGTACTCCCAAGGCTAGCAGAGGCCTCTCTGTTGTGTCCCTGAGGAAAGACTCATTTTGTTTCAATTAGCAATAATCGCGCCTCAGATAAACCTCATTGGCTACGATACTGCCACTGCGCAAAGCTAAGACTCATCTTGTGAGGCAGGGAAGCCAGGGGTCCTGGCGAATGGTTTCTCTCCCTCCCCTACCAACTCCTTTGGGCTTCAAAAATTGCTCTCAGGTAAGACTAACAAAAGCACTGAGGCTGGGGCTTGCCACGTACAGGCATCCTGCCACCAGGTGGACAATCTGCCACAGACACCACAGGTTCTGTAGTTGACCCACAGTTTGATCGAAAGGATCATCTTCATACATACGGAACCTGAGCATCCACTGGTTCAGCCCTCTCCCTCTTCATGGCCTTGACTCGCACATACCAACTCACTTACTTATAAAGACCCACCAAGAACCACATCCTCGCAGGTCATTCGCGGCGGTCTGACCATCTCCACCTTCCTGAAGCGCCCCCTCCTGACCACTCCAACCCAGCCACAAGAGCTGCCCTGCCTTGGCCTCGAACACACGGAGCTCCACCCTGAAACCCTGGAAACAAATTCCCTGAAGGGAAAGAGTGGGTAGGATGTTTTCAAGAACCACTCATTGTGGGTTTGGGGTCCAGCCAACAGAAGTGTCACTGAGATGCAAGAAGAACATTTGCTCCGGAGGCACCTCTCTCATGCTCACTAAAGGCCTACTATGTGCCGAGCACCTCCAGGACTAGGCGATGGAAGGTGGAGGGAGAAAGAAGACTGTTCTGGCCTGGAGGCCGGGCCCGACTGCCTGCCCAAGGTCGTGCCACTCTGAGGGGCTCTGCCTTCCTCAGGGGTCCTTACGCTGACGCTGGCGGGCTTCAGGGTGGCACCAGGACAGAGGCACCCCGGGGAGACTGGCGGCTCTGGGTCTCCCTGGCACTGCTCCAGCCCCCACGTGTCCACAGGCTTCCAGGAGGAATTTAATCCAGTGGCAAGTGAAGTGCCGGAGGCTGAAGTCAGGAGAAACTCACGGAGATGTCAAAGGAAATCAGAGAGACTCTTTATTTTCGTAAACATCATTCCTTCTGGTCAGTTCCAAATTATTTAGCGGGCCTTACACACATATTTTCTCCCTCAAACCAAAATCACCCTCTCCCTGAGATTTCCAGTCTGTGAGGAATAAAAGAAACAACATAAATATTCTCTGCAGCTGGCCCACAGGAGGTGAGCACTACTAGCCTGTAGCGAACTGCAAGCCCGCAGCAAGGCCAACTCCCTGTGAGTTCTGAGGGTCATTTCCCTCCTCCCAATACAAAACAGACTCTGTCACCTGGGGACTCCCCCACCGCTCCGTGGGTCCTAGGGAGGTCTTGGGAGTTGAGGGCGAGAAGGGCATGCCACTCCTGGGGTGGTGGGAACTCTGAAAATTACACAGTGTGGTACAACATGCTAACAACAACATCATGTTTATTTCCAAGAGAAACTTAAGGGAATCTAAAGGATTCTTGGGAGATTGCTAAATGTCAGGGCTAGAGATCATTCAGCCCAACCTCCTCCCTTTACAGAAAAGAAAACTGAGGCTCGGAGAGCAGGAGCCACTTGCCAGGGCGTAAGCAGCAGGGCCAGGCCTCACAACGAGGGCCCCTGTCTCTGGGGAATGACCTGGTCCTGAATACCACTGGGCTCAAGGAACAAATAATCTTGATGAGTCTGACCAACGTGAATTATTTTTGCAAAAGGGTCTGTTTGTTGGTTCTTGCGGGGAGCAGGCAGAGAGTCCTTCCTCCACCGCTGTCCTGGCGGAACAACTCCCCGCCTCAGCCTGAGAAGTGACCCGCCCCGGCTGGCCGGCACCACCACAGACTCTCAGGCAAAGGATGTGCGTTGCAAAAATGGGGCAAAGTTTCCTATTCTGAAGATAACATTGTAAGACACAGGAAGTCTGCAAACAGAGCCTGCATTTCCAGAAGGTCTCTGCACACCCATTCGCAACCGCTTCCATTGTACAGGGTTCCTAGAGACTCAAAGCTGGGGGGTGGGGAGGGCGAGGCAGGGGCAGTGCTGGGAAGGGGCAGCGGCCCTAGCCCAGGTGAGAGTCCAGAGAGGGCTTTCCAGGCCCTCGGGCTCACTGGGAATTTCCCGAGCCTGGGCTTCCTCAACAGAAAGAGAAAAGGGTTAAACGAGCCAGTGATTACTCTACTTTAGGCCCTGAGTCCAGATTCCCAGGCCCCGCCCCTGGAGATTCTGATTCATGGGTCCTGGGTGGAGCCCAGGAATCTCTGTTTTTAACAAGATTTAAGAGGCCCCTTTTCTGGCTCTGATATGTCACCATCCCATGAGTAGAGGGTTCAACAGCCTGGCACGTTAGCGAGAGAGTTGGCTTCCTTGAGGGAGGAATGACAGGGGCAGGAAGGAGACCAAACCAAATCGACTTCCTAGAATGAGATGAACGTGGCGGTCCCAGCGCCAGGCCGGGAGACCGACAGGGAAGGCGACACTCTGGAGCCACCAGGGATGGCCCTGACTCAGTGCGTCTGGGTGTATTTAAGGACAGGCCCTTGGGACAGTGTGCACCTCCACATGGGATTTGGAATCAAAGACCTCAATTCAGATCCCTACTTTCTAGCTGTGTCTGGGAAGAATGGCCGCAGCCACTCTGGGCCTCGGGTTCTCCAAGGCCCAACGTGGAACGGGATCAAAAGCATCCCAATTCAAATCTCAGCTCATGAGTTTGGTCAAAACCCATGTCAAAGAATCATTGGGCCTGACCTGTGGTGGCGCAGTGGATAAAGCGTCGACCTGGAAATGCTGAGGTCGCCAGTTCGAAACCCTGGGCTTGCCTGGTCAAGGCACATATGGGAGTTGATGCTTCCTGCTCCTCCCCACCTTCTCTCTCTGTCCCTCTCTTCTCTCTCTCCCTCTCTGTCTCTCTCTCTCCCTTTCTCTCTCCTCTCTAAAATGAATAAATAAAATTAAAAAAAAAAAAAAAGATCTTAAAAAAAAATAATAATAAAATAAAAAGCTCCCTGCAGTTACCCAGTATCCCTTAAAGAAAAAAAAAAAAAAAAAAGAATCATTGGACAGGGACTACCACGCTAATAACTGACATGTCCTGCAAGCTCACCAGGCACACCTAGTTCCCACAATAAACCAAGGAGGTAGATGTTATTAATTGTCCCATTATACAGATGAGGAAGATAAAGAACTGAAGCCCCCAAACCAATGCAAGGTCATCTGCTGGTGAAGGGGGTGGAGCTGCTGGGACTCTCTAAGCATTCAGTCTGACCTTTCTGCAGCAGGTAGGGAGGCTCCTCACATATGCTGCCTGCCTTCCCACAGGCCCTGTCTAGAGCCTCTGCTGCACACAATACTGTTCTTCTGTGTGCCGGGAGACCAGACACGCCTCTGCCCTCAGAGCTCCAAGTCCAGGGGAAGAAAGAACACACTGCAAAAGAGCATTACCAGTAAGGGGCAGTGAAACAAGGAAAAGCAGATTATGCCATCCATCTGGGGAGGAGGACAGCTGAGTGCCACTATACAGCAGGTGAAACGAACGGGGAGGGAAAGCGGGACTCCAAGAACAGCCTGGGTGAAGGCACAGGAGCGAGAGAAGACAAGGAAAAAACCGTGCTGTATGTGGCCAGAACACCGAAGTGTTGGTGGAGAAGGAAGAGTCCATGGAGGCTGGGTAGGGCCAGACCATGCCGAGCACTTCTGCTGTTTTGTAGGCACAGGATGCCGTGGGAAGGTGGTGGACAAGGGTCGGGGCCCGACCGGTTCTCCACTGTTTCATGTGTGCACATCCCAACTGGCGATTACATGTAACTATCAACAACAAGTTCACAGTATTGTTCCTAAGTCTGTCTCTGTCAACTTTTGAAAGCATTATTTAAAAAGTCCTGTTCTTCTGGGGGTTTCTCAAGTTCTCCTTTTATTTCTACTCATCTTTGATTTAGATATGCCAAAGCTGTATGTATCATTAGGTATATAAAAACCCTTAATTATTGAATCTCGCTGATCATTTTAGCTTTGATCAGTCAAGGGTCTGCAAAAGCCAAATTCGGCCTGCCACTTGTTCTTGCAAATAAAGTCTTACTGGACCACGGTCACGCTCACTGTCGGTGTGTTGTCTGTGGATGCCACGAAGGCAGCGTCGAGCAGTTGAGACGGAGACTGTCAAACCTGCAGAGCTGAGCACATTCACTACTTGGCCCTTTTCAGAAAAGTCTGAAAACCTTGATCTATATAAAATTTGCCCCTTTGTTCCTTTTTTTTTTTTTTTTTTTGCACTTTTCTGAAGCTGGAAACAGGGAGAGACAGTCAGACAGACTCCCGCATGCGCCCGACCGGGATCCACCCGGCACGCCCACCAGGGGCGACGCTCTGCCCACCAGGGGGCGATGCTCTGCCCATCCTGGGCGTCACCATGTTGCGACCAGAGCCACTCTAGCGCCTGGGGCAGAGGTCACAGAGCCATCCCCAGCGCCCGGGCCATCTTTGCTCCAATGGAGCCTTGGCTGCAGGAGGGGAAGAAAGAGACAGAGAGGAAGGCGCGGTGGCGGAGGGGTGGAGAAGCAAATGGGCGCTTCTCCTGTGTGCCCTGGCCGGGAATCGAACCCGGGTCCTCCGCACGCTAGGCCGACGCTCTACCGCTGAGCCAACCGGCCAGGGCTCTTCGTTCCTTTTAATGTGCTTTTTGCCTGGAATTATTTTACCTCCTATTAATGTTACCAGACTTGCTCTCTTTGGTTTCACACTGACTACGTATATCCTTTTTATCGTTCTCTTTAGTTTCAACCTTCCCATATCATTTTGTTTAGGTGCCTCTTTTGGAAACCCAGCATGTAGCTGGATTTATAGAAACAGTCCGAGAGCTTCTGTCCCATTTATTGTCACTACTGTTTAGATTCGCCATACATGTATTTTTTTTTTTTACTAAAAGTACTCATTTATTTTTTTAATTTTTATTTTATTTATTCATTTTAGAGAGGAGAGAGATGGAGGGGAAAGAAAGAGAGAGAGAGAGAGAGAGAGAGAGAGAGAGAGAAGAGAGAGACAGGGGGGAGGAGCTGGAAGCATCAACTCCCATATGTGCCTTGACCAGGCAAGCCCAGGGTTTTGAACCGGCGACCTCAGCATTTCCATTTCCAAGTCGACGTTTTATCCACTGCGCCACCACAGGTCAGGCCATACATGTATTTTTTAATCTACCGTGTTGTGTTGTTTTCTTCATCCTGTTGAGTTTTAGAGCCGTTAACTTTCAGGAAGAAGGTAGGATGAGTAAGAAAAAAAGAGTCTTCTTTATCAGTAGTATATTTTGAATTTTATAGAAAGAGAATATATTATTTGTGTAAAGACATATTACTCTATATTTAATAATAAAAAAAAGAGTTTTTTGTTTTGGGTTTTTTTTTACAGGGTCAGAGAGAGATATAGACAGACAGGAATGGAGAGAAATGAGAAGCATCAATCATTAGTTTTTCGTTGTGACACTTTAGTTGTTCATTGATTGCTTTCTCATATGTGCCTTGACCGTGGGTCTTCAGCAGACTGAGTAACCCCTTGCTCAAGCCAGAGACCTTGGGTCCAAGCTGGTGAGCTTAGCTCAAACCAGATGAACCTGCGCTCGAGCTGGTGACCTCGGGGTCTCAAACCTGGGTCCTTCACATCCCAGTCCCACGCTCTATCCACTGCACCACTGCCTGGTCAGGCAAAAAAGGAGAGTTTTAAAGAACCAAGGGCCATGAAAATACAAGGATCCGTATGATGAATCCTTCAGTCAACAAAAGTTCCAGTCACACTTTCCATCCCACCACCTCCACCCGCAGACACACACAAAGACAGCAACTTTATATAAATAGAGTTTATATAACGTGGGGTTTGCTTCAAGGAGTGTCCCCGGCCCTCTTGGTCAGACTAACCAGAAACCAGCCCTCTGGCCGCTGGAAGCTGCTCCCTGAGGTCACGGAGCATGCCCAGGCAGCCTGCTCCCCCAGCCCCCAGCCCCCAGCCAGACCAGCTCCACGTTTACAGAGGACCTAATCCCCAGTACCCTGGACCATCGTGTTCCGCCCGGCTCTGTTGTGCTGCCAGCACTTCCTTCGCAGCTCGGCGACGTTCCGGCACCCAGGGTGTGTGTGCGGAATGCAGCGCTCGGGCAGGCCCAGCCCGGGCGCCCTCCAGCACCCAGCGGCTGCTCCAGCTCTCCCTGCTGGCTCCATCTCCAGAATTTCCTTTGGTCCTCTCCAGTATGTCAAAGCAAGACCTCCAAGAGACTGGGGGCGAGGCCCTGAAAAGGGCCGGAATTAAGATAGACTGGTCCCCAGCCTGGGGAGTTAGAGAGAGACCCATCCTGAGGGGGTTGGACTCTGCTCAGGAGCCAGGAGGAGCGACAGCCTGGGTTCAGGCTCTGCCCCTGGCAAGTCCTCTGCCATCTCCGGGCCTCTGCCCCACGGAGCTAAACAACTTGTCCCCTCTTTCCTGACTCCAGTCCCTGTCATTCTGGTGATTCCACATTAAGAAAAAGGTGGCTGGAGGACGTAGGTCCCTAACCAAAGGGAAAGGAGCATTTCCTGATACATCTGACACTGACTTAGGGCACCTGCAGACACCAGATTCTCTCTCCTCTCCCGTCCCACCCTGGGGGTCCAAGTTGGTGGTTTGTGAGGATTTTACAAAAGCCCTGGACACCTGCTGTGTCACACTAGTCCTTCTCACACCACCCTCCTCCGTTAGATCCTTAAAAGGACTATACTATCACTTGCACAGTACAGGTGGGAAAACCGAGGCTCAGGAGGATCATGCAATTTACCCAGGTCATAGGGGGCAGTCAGCAGCAGAAGCCCTTCCCTACAGCCCCAAGTTTCAGGATTCTCCCTGGGGGTTTTTCCACTATGTCATAGTTGCCTCAGGTAGACATGAAGCAGAACTTCCCTCCCAACATAAGGGTCAAGACCAAAGCTCCTTGGGAGGAGGTCTCTTCCCAGGGAGAAGAAACAGCCAAAATAGCCACAAGGCAAGAACCCCCCCAGCTCTGACTCTCACCTTTGGTCCAGAGGACACAACTTATATACTTCAAGTCACTCACTCTGTTCCTAATTGGCTATGTGATTTTAGGCATGTCACTTCCCTGCTCTGATCCTCCATTTCCAAAACAATGGGGTTAGACTATAAGAAACTCTGGTGTCTCTTCCAGCTCCATCAGCCCAGTTCCACCCATTACTAAACCTGACTAAGTAGAAGATTCTGAAGTGGATGTGACCCCTCCCCCGTGTGGCTATGTGGGATGGAGGGGAGGGAGGACAGAGCAATGGAAAACAAATATTTTCAAGGGATGGGAGTAAACACCGCTGTTGGCATGGCAGAGCCGGTGGAGTTGCTGAACTAGAATCCTGAAACCGTTAAAAATAGGAAAAGAAACGGTACAGTTCACATATTTTGCAAAGCTAAGTTAAATCAACATCTGCAAAAAATATCCCCGTTAAACGGAATAGCAGGATTTCATTAAGTAAATTGCAAGTTGGCAAAAATTCTGAAAGAAAGGGGAAAAGCCACGGGCTGGCCTGTAATTTAAACCTTATTTTAACTGTGACAGCATGACTGCAAAGAGCTCCGTTTCCAAATGAAAGGAAAAAAATAAAACCTTAAAAAAAAAAAATTTTTTTTTTTAAAGGGCCTCTTGCACTCCCAGGCACACCCCTCCTCCTAGCTTCCATGGACCCACAATATTTTCAGTAATTATAACGTTACCTAGTTTTCCCATGGATATAACAAATGAGGGACAGAGAGAAGGGGGAGTTATGGGGAAGCAGGAGGAAAAAGTGAGCACACAGACAAAGTCACCACTGTCACCTCTAATTAGGTTTCTTCTTTCTTTTCTTTTTCTTTTTCTTTATTTATTTATTTATTTTTACCAAAATGGCTTGAAGCACAGAACTCTGGGAATCTTCTTCTTCCTCCGGGAGGCCTTTCTGTTTCAGCCCACTCTGGGTTCCCCTCACCTGAAGCCCAGTTGGGAGGTGGGAAACAAGCCCAGCCCTGCTTAGGGGTGGGGAGATGACTTCCAACCTCCCTCACCCCTCCACCCCTGCTGCATGGCCACTCTCTCCGTCCCTCAGCTCTGGCAGGGCTCCCTCTTTCCCTAAGCCTCAGTTCCTGTCCCTAAAATGGGGTGATAACAACAGCTTCCCTGCCCACCCAGTGCTGAAAGATCAGTCGTGAGCACCTTGTAAAAAACAGAGCATTTGCAAAGCCCAGAGATGCACCGTGGGCTCTTCTACCTGGAGCCCAGGTAGGACAATGACTGCAAGTAAGCAGATGGCTGCAGGGGCAACTTCCTGGACGGGTAAGCAATTGTGTAACCCTGCCCTACACCCTCTACGCAGCACCACATCCTCCCCCTCTGGGGTTCCCTGGGGGTCATCCAAAGGTGACCTTAGCATAATAATGTCCTCATCATGAAAGAGATTTGAGTGGGTGGGATCATCTGTTTGGTTCTTGAAATTTGTTCCCTTGGTTAGCAGGTGGAACACCCACTCCCCTTTCTCACCCACTAAGAATCTTACTGTTAGCCCCAGGATCTAAAATAGGGAAACAGGCCTGACCTGTGGTGGCACAGTGGGTAAAGCGTCAAGCTGGAAATGCTGAGGTCGCCGGTTCAAAAACCCTGGGCTTGCCTGGTCAAGGCACATATGGGAGTTGAAGCTTCCAGCTCCTCCCCCTTCTCTCTCTGTCTCTCCTCTCTTTCTCCCTCTCTGTCTCTCTCTCCTCTCTAAAATTAAAAATAAATAAATAAAAAAAAATAGGGAAACCCCGTCCCTCATGCTTTGTAGCAGCACCTGAAAGTTTGAAAACCACAGATCCAAATTGTCCCCTCTCCTCTCCTGCTAAAAAAGGGGAAACTGAGGTCCAGGAACAGGGAGTGACCATGGCTTGCTGGTTTCAGGGCAGGTGAGGTCTGGGAGGTGTGGCCCTATACTCACACTGACAGGGTCAACCTAGTACCTTCCAGTGAGCCAACAGGAATTTCTGTCAGATCCTAGCCTGTTGGTGACTGTTCAACAGGAAGGTGACCCTTAGAGCTGGGCCCTGACCCCTACACCCCTAAGAAGCTTTTGAAGAGTAAGGACAGTGCTGGAACTAATAAAAAGAGCTCCTTTCTCTGTACAGCTGATCAGCTGCCGGAGTTTCCATAAAACCCAAAGATGAACTGAATGAATGTGCAGTCCTTACAGGCCCAGAGAGGGAAAGGGGTTTGCCAAAGGTCACACAGCAAGCAAGCAGCAGAGGGGGCACTAGGGACAAGAGTAAAACAGCCTCCTTAGCCTCAAATGAAGTCATACCCTTTTGATGAGGTGAGACACACTGTATTCTCAAAGCAAATATTCTCAAAGAGACTCCCTGCCCCGGCCCAGTTCCTCATGCTGCCTCTGCAGGGGGCCATAAGGCCTCATCTTGTCCCTTACACTATTGTTAAATGGCCTTTTAAAGCTCTGTACTGTTACTTTAAATTGATCTGTGCCTTTTCTCTGAGCCTCAGTGATTCCCCCCCTGTAAAATGGGGATTATCATTAACTATACTCCCCTAATACTCCCTGTTGTTATAAGGATTAAGAAAGGTACTCTTTGTAAAATGCTCGGCTCTGTGCTGAACAGCTAGTAAGCACTTACTCTGCACCACCCTACAAGGCCCAGCCCAGACAGCACCCACCTGGCAACATCGCTGCAGAGGGACAGAAAACAAAATGGGCATGTGTATCATTGAACTCCTAGCAAGTACCAGCAGCTGTACCGCAGCGGAGGAATACGGTGAACTGTGGTGTGTGTTCGTGTATAAGTGAAAGGTGAAGGTAACTGGGGAGAAGTGGGTGTGACCCCTACAACCTACAAACTGCAGCCCAGCAAGAGCCTGCCCACTCCCAGGCCGCATGACCTGTAGCCTGGCACTCTGACCTTTTTGTAAGAGTCTGAGCTCAACTCTGCCTTTATCTTTTTAAATTATTTTTTTAATTCATTTTAGAGAAGAGAAACAGAGAGAGAAAGAGAGAGTGAGAGAGAGAGAAAGAGAGAGAGGGAGAGAGAGAGAGAAGGGGGAGGAGGAGGAAGCATCAACTCCCATATGTGCCTTGACCAGGTAAGCCTGGGGTTTTGAACCGGCAATCTCAGCGTTCCAGGTCGACGCTTTATCCACTGCGCCACCACAGGTTAGGCCTCAACTCTGCCTTTAATTTAAGGGGAGCAAAAGCGAGCGGCCAGCTCATTTATTAAGAGTGGTGGTGGCTGAGGGTGTCCAGAGAAGAGTCAGATGAGAGGAAAGGAGGGAGGAGAAGTACCCCCTTGTCTCTGAGGATGAGACAGCATCACCCATTTATGGAACGTTTGCTGTCTGTGCATTACTAACTCGTTCCCCTAAGGTCGGCCCACCATTATCCCCACTTTTACAGAGGAGGACAAATGAGAACATGACCACCCATGGTGAGTGTCGCAGGGCTGACATTTCACCCCAGAGACTGAGCTCCCAATGCCCCCACATGCTGCCTTTTTAGGGCCTCTGATGGTGAAGGTGGGCAGTGCGCGAAGCTGAGCCAGGAAATGAAGTGTCACCACCAGCTGGGGATCCTTCTCCCAATGAGGCCCTGTCCCCACAAATCTGCAAGAATGATGAAGCCCTTGGCCCTGGCCGGTTGGCTCAGCGGTAGAGCGTCGGCCTAGCGTGCGGAGGACCCGGGTTCGATTCCGGCCAGGGCACACAGGAGAAGTGCCCATTTGCTTCTCCACCCCTCCGCCGCGCTTTCCTCTCTGTCTCTCTCTTCCCCTCCCGCAGCCAAGGCTCCATTGGAGCAGAGATGGCCCGGGCGCTGGGGATGGCTCTGTGGCCTCTGCCTCAGGCGCTAGAGTGGCTCTGGTCGCAATATGGCGACGCCCAGGATGGGCAGAGCATCACCCCCTGGTGGGCAGAGCGTCGCCCCTGGTGGGCGTGCCAGGTGGATCCCGGTCGGGCGCATGCGGGAGTCTGTCTGACTGTCTCTCCCCGTTTCCAGCTTCAGAAAAATGAAAAAATAAAAAAAAAAAGAATGATGAAGCCCTTGCAGAAAGAGAAAAAGTGTTTTAATGAATTCCTCTTCAAGTATCTGAGGACTGTTGGGGTGGGAGGGCCTAAGTTGTGCAAGGCAGGGAGGAAGTGCTGCCTCCCACTATCCATCCTATCACGGCAGAGGACGGTGACTCCTCGCCAGGGGTCCCCAGAAGTTCTGGCCCAGTCCCTAACATAGCATGACTTTGTGCAAGTCACTTCCCTTCTCAGAGCCTCCGTTACCCCATCTGTAGAGTGAAATCTTGAGCCGAGTGACCCCTGATATCTCAGGTCCATGAAGCAGGACCCTTAGAAAAGGCACCCAGAGATTTAGGAGAGAAGCAAGCATGCCAAGGCCACCCTGACCGCACCAGCTTGGCCCTGGTGCATGTCAGAGGCCTCCCGAGGAAGCCAAGGCAGGAGGAGGGGACAGGTGGCGAGATGGTGACCCAGGGGCAGTGCCATGGTTCTGGGAGCAAGGAGCTCCTGGAAACCCTTAAAGATGTCCCAACTCAAGGAAGGCCAAACTCTACCCAGGTCCCGCAGCTGGGATGACACAAGGGCTGGGGGACAAGGCGGCTGCCACTGAGGGAGGCACTGGGACTGTCCACGCCCACCCACCCACCCCCGGGGCACATCCTCTTACAGGACTGTTCGGCCTCATCACCTTCTGCAGATCTCACATCCTAAAAGTGCTGGGAAGATCTGCTCAGGCCTCGGGGCCTTTGTGACAGTGGCATGGGAGGCTGCAGAGAGGTAGAAGGCAGGCAAGGGGCTTTACAACCCAATCCAAATAAGCTATCTCCCTTCTCTAGGGCCCAATGACCTCATCTGCAAAACAGCAATAATTAAACCAACTTTCAGGGCTCAATAAGGACAACATACATAGAGCACAGCGTGCATGGTATGTGTCTGGCAAATGCTACTGCCATCCCTGCATCTTCTCTCCGGAGTGCCCCTCGCTGTCCCTATTCAGGGCTAAACATCACCTCCCCCAGGAAGTCTTCCCACACTCACCTAGGAAACTCCTACTGCAATCCTACAGCCATCTGTTCAGATCTTTATTATAAGAGCTCCGCTTGTCATTTTTCATGAAGTGCCTGCTTCCATTAAACTGCTAGCATCCTTAGATGAGAGATGTGAACTGGTGGGGTGACATGAGACCAGCTATGCCAGTGAAAGAACTCAAAGCACAGAGGTAATGTGACCTTGAGGTGGCCTTAAACGACCTACTAGTAAACGACCTTGTATGCAGAAAGGTCACTATTCTGGGAGTCCCAAGACCCAGGCAAGCTTCCTGGGCCTCAGTGACTCCAACTTGAAAATGGGCGATACCCCTGTTCCTCTCGTGGTTTTCCTAAGGAGCAAGTGAGAAGCCGGGTTGTAGGCTGCTTTTTTGAAAAGGAACCATTAAACGTAAGGGGTTTTTATTATGTTTATAAGCAACTATAATAAAAAATACTCTACACAGCAGCCTCCTATGAAAGGAGTAGAAAGAAAAGTGAGCTGGGCCTGACCTGTGGTGGCTCAGTGGGTAGAGTATCAACCTAGAATACTAAGGTCGCCAGTTCGAAACCCCAGCCTTGCCTGGTCAAGGCACATATGAAGCAACTACTAATGAATTGATTGCTTCCCATCCTCCTCCACCACCTTTCTCTCTCTCTCTTTCTCTCTCCATAAAATCAATACATAAAATCTGAAAGAAAAAAAAAAGCCTGACCAGTGGTGACACAGTGGATAGAGCGTCAATCTGGGATGCTGAGATCCCAGGTTCAAGACCCCTAGGTCCTCGACTTGAGCATGGGCTCGTCCAGCTTGAGTGCAGGTTTGCCAGCCTGAGCGTGGGGTCTCCAGCTTGAACAAGGGGTCACTGGCTCAGATGGAACTTCCCGGTAAAGGCACATATGAGAAAGCAATCGATGAACAACTAAGGTGCTGTAACTATGAGTTGATGCTTCTCATCTCCTCCCGAAAGAAAGAAAGAAAGAAAGAAAGAAAGAAAGAAAGAAAGAAAGAAAGAAAGAAAGAAAGAGAGAAAGAGAGAAAAAGAGGGGGAGGGGAGGGAAGGGGAGGGGAGGGAAAAAAGAAAAGTGACCTGGCCATCAGCACCTGGCTGCAGTCTGGTTGGCAGTAAGTCACTGTGGACTTGGGGAAGTCACTGGTGTCTCTAGGACTGTTTCCTCTTCTCAACAAAACAAAGGTTTGGGCTGGCTGACCACCACAGCCCCACTAGCAATGACATCCTGCTCCATGTCCAGCACTGTCTAGGCACTGAGGATACACAAAGGGCACAAATCAGGAGCTCCAGTCCAACGAGTCTAAAAATCTTGACACAACAACCTGCTCAAGGCAGTGAGTGCCACAGCCAGAGAGAACAAGGCTGGTCCACCCCACCTTGGTATGGCTTCCCCTCCTTCCGCCCCAGGCAGGCTTTTGCCCCAGGTGGGCTTTGCAATTTGCGTAGACTTTTGACACAGACCTGTCTTGTCAGGAAAGCAATGTCACCCAGGGGGGCTCAGGAGATCTGGGTTTTGGTCTTGGTCCCACGGGCTTCAGTTTCCTATTGTGAAAAAGGCAGTGATAAACTATGTCCCACGTGCTACCACATCACGTGTGGGAGGTCTATGGAAGGGTATGGTGTGTGTGATCACCCTGTAAGGAATGGGAGTGGGAGTGACCATTTCTTGAGCATCTATGTGTCAAGTACCAGGCTAAGCCCGCTACTTGAACTATCATCTAATTTAAGGGTCAGGATAAGCCAGGCAGGTAAGTTCAGTGGCTTCCCCAAGACTACAGACCATCCACTGGCCCTGACTTCTGATTCTAGAGTATGATAAAAGCCTCCAGGTCCGAGCCCTCTGTGCAGAGTTGTGGTGACTACTACCACCCTCTGACCATCCACAGAACAGAATTCAACAACTGGCAACGCGCTTTAACCCAGAGAACCTCAAACCCAGGGCCTGTCTCACACCTGTTCTGCAAAGGGCAGGGGCTTGTCAGGCTCTCCTTTTGCTTAGAAGAAACTACTGCTCTGGGAGGCCAGTGGCGGGTCTCAGGGCCACCTGGGGCCAGGCACATGGAGGGCACTCAGTTCACACTGGTCCAATGAACTGAATGAACACCTCTGTTGGTGCTGTGCTCACATCCCCTCAGCCCTCACCAATTTAGTGCATGGCCCAGCTTCCAAATATCAACACCTGCCTTGTTCCGAGGACACGCCCTGGGAGCCAGGAAGGGCCAGGAATAAAATGCCCCAGAAGTGGTGGATTAACACCCCAGTTCCCTCACCCTTCAGATGGCGCACCTCGAAGGTAAGCTCTCTATACTGTTTCCCAAAGTTCCCAGCAAACTTCAGCTCTAAGTGCCCCAGGGGTGACTGGCTTCACAGTGCTCTCTCTCCCTGCACTGGCCTCCGACCCAGTGGTGGGACTCAACTAATTTAACAACCAGTTCTCTGCCCAAATGACCACTTCAAGTATAAAAAAAATGATATTCTGAAAGGTAGTTTATTATTTCATGCATTTAATATGTTATCAGAATGTTTTAAAATATTGATTAAAAAAATATTACTACCTGACCAAAAAAACCCAGTAAAACTGTTAAGATATTTCCATATTTCTTCGTGATTGGCATCCTCACTTGCAACGTTTATCACCTATGGACGGAATGAACATTACTACGGGCATTTAGAATACGCTGTTGCGCAGATGAACGTTAAAAAGGAGTAAGGAATGTACATTGTGATTTCCACACTGGGCTGGGTGCCCAGGTGCCCACCTGAGGGAGAACCCTGATTATGAGTGCCATTTTAACAACCAGTTCGCCCAACTCAACAAAAAATTAGGTAGCGGTTCTGCCAAACCGGTGCGAACCGGTTGAATCCCACCACTGCTCCTACCCTTCCCCTTCCCTACTCTCCCCCTGCTGCTTCCTGGGTCAACCCCCTGTCCCAATAAACTGTGCAACCGAATTGTTGTCTCAGGGTCTGCTTCTGGGAACACCCAAACTAAGAAGCCTCTGCCTTGGCACCAAACAAATCATAACTCACAGTAGCTGGTCCCCAAGCCCAAGCTCCTAGAGACAAGAGGTGCCCCAAGAGCAGGGCTGCGTCCTCTCAGCCGGCACCCCTGCCCCAGGCACAGGCTGGCTCCCCGGAGGTGCCCATAAATGGAGCAAAATGAATCTACGATGCCGCATTCACTGAGTACTCACTGGCCACATAGAGCACTCGTCCTGTCCTGAGAGGTCCCCAGACCAGCTGGGAGATAAAACATACCACAGTTCAGGAATATACTGACAAAATCAGTGGTATTTGGTACTAAGGGGTTTTTCCTGGGCATCTAGGTTAAAAGGTCAGGAGTCTTACTGAGAGACTTTCTAAGAGATGACTTGCCCAAGATCACACAGATCTTCTGTCTTACATGTGAAAACAGGTTACAAGCCCCTCCAGGGCAGGGCTGAGAGGAGCCTCTCTGTGTGGCCCGCAGCAGCTCACAGCAGGCAGTCAATAAAGGGCCACAGGTTAACCTTCGGGGAAAGACCTGGAGCCCCGGCCACAGTGAACCTTGGAGGGAGTGTGAGCTTCGCATGTGTACACATTAACCTCGAAGAACAACACCCAGCCAAGCTTGGAAAATGTGCGGCAGACCCATGATCTTCCCTTTCTCTCAGGTGCCAAACCCAATCTGTCAGCAGGTATCAGCCCAGTCCACCTCCCGAGATTACAATGGCAAAATCCCTAGATCCTAGAGGAATCAATAAGGCAAACTGCATCGAGGCCCAAGCACACGACCCAGCCCCAGGTGGTGCCCAACGGGACTGCGTCCCTACCCACTGGGTTCCTAGACCCAGAAGAACTCTCAGGAGCACCTACCTACTCCAGTAATCTCTGACCAAGAAGGCACAACACCGGCACCCGGGGAACCCGCTGAATCAGGCTGGGCACTGGGCACGTGTATCGTGACAAAGTTCTCCCAAGGCTCTCTCATCCAAGCCCCCAGTTTGCCAGAAGGGAAACTGAGTCTCAGGGATAGGTGGTGACTGACCCACAGTTCCAAAGCGAACACCACATCCTGGCAAAGACAGCATTTGGAAAAGCACATCGCCCACAGGCCTCTCCCAATAGCTTTACAAGGAAACCCCAGTCCAGTTGCTTTTTCCTGACATCTCGGGCAAAAGCGAAGTAGGGCGCAGCAGGGAAGAGGAAAAACCTGGGGAGGGGCCGGGGCAGGACCGCTCCCCCCCCAGGAGCCCGGCCATCTAATGAGGGGAACGCTTCAGGTGGCAGTTCAAACGCTCACGTTTTCAAGATGAAAGTATGCGATTCAATTAAATGTTTAAGTAGTGTTTTCTCATACTAAATCACTGAAACATTTGTGCATTCCTTGAATTTCTCAGGGCACTGTTCATTTTTATTTATTGTTGTAACCCAATGCCCTCAGCAGCGTGAATGGTGCTATTCGAAGGAAACTTGTTTTGCAACGGCGAAAGCTGTCCCAGGCCTCTTAAAAGGTTCATTATGTACGTGGTAACTCTGTTCTATTAATAATCCCCGACTATATAGGCAGGGCTCACTTTCCATTTAGCATTATATTTTCCACAATTCGGTAAACAGCTCTTCCACACAAACCCTTTTGATATTTAATTCCTCCCTGTTTTTTTTTTTTTTCCTAACCCCTCTTCTCTCTGGGCCTACTCCTTATATATAGATATAAAGGAAAGACAGAAATCACCAAGCACACATATTTTTTCAATTAAGCCACGTTCGGTGCCAAAATATATGGATCTCACTAATAGCCATAAGTAATCTTAAGGTCTTTTCCCCAAATATTTTGATTATTTTACAAATCCCCCAAGGAATGTGCTCTTAGGGTGATTTATGGAGTCTAGGCAGGATTTATCATTCAGGGAGGGGTCTGGCTGCGGTGGAGCAAGCTAGGGTATGGGGGTGGCTGTGTGCCCCTCCCCCGCCGCCAAATACCACCTCATGGTAGGGCAAAGGGGAGGAGGATCCAAAGGACTCTCAGGGAAACTTTAGGCCATTTCTGCAGGGGCGAGAAGGGTGAGTGAGTGGTTCCTACACAGGACAGATGGCTGCAGTCAGACCTCGGAGGGAACAGTGGCTGGAGAAGTGACCACTCCAGATAACTCCCGATGTCCAATACTCCCCAAGTCACCTCCTAACCTCTATTAAAATTACACTGCTCACTTTTTAACTTTTAATAAGTATGTGTGACTAAGGGAGAAACCATAGTGGCAGAAAAAGCTAACCTGGAATGAAGAACTACCCTTGAACATTCTTCTGGTAGGCAGACAGGGAGGAACCGATGGTCCGGTGGGCTCTCTGTAAACAACAGCTCCACGGAGTCCATGACCCTGAAGTCCCTCTATATCCCAGGGAACACCCAAGAGGACTGGGCCACAGACCCTTAAAAACCAACTGGGACTGGGTAGTGGGGTTTCCCCCCTGGGGAAGCTAGGGTGCTGAGCAAGGGGCCCAAGTACAGGAAAAGCTTGTCAGCAGGGGCAAATGAGGCTGTCAGTTGAAAGGCAGGTGTGACAGCAAAGGCCAGAAGAAACTCTGTTATTAGGATGTTTTACCAATACTGACATACTAAATGTCCAAATGTATAGCATCTCTCAGAAAGTAACTTAAACCTACCCTTCCCTTACTTATGCTTTAGGACAAGATTAACCCTCAGAGCCAGTGTCCTCAGATTCCAGGATCATCCTCCCCAGCTCTGAGGAACTCAGTTCCTCACACTGAGCTCTGATTCTAATGTCCTGTGAATCCACATGGGGGAAGGGGGGGCATCCTGGACTCACTGGGGGTCATCACAGTCATTCACATCAGAAGCCAGAAGCTAGCGTTTTCTGCATTCCCTCTGTCAGCTCCTCTCAAATTGAACCTCATCCTTAACTTGCCACCTGAGCAGTCTGATTACCATGCCCACCGAGGGCATGAAATCAGCAACAGTCAGAAGTGGCAGTCACCGTCTCAGCCTCCCACATAGCAAGGGGGTGTCCCAAAATGACATCTTTTCTGAATAAGCGAATGACTTTTCATTAGCAGGTACGCACAGATCCCAACCCCCAGCCCCCCACCGCGGACACCAGGAACCCCCCCACCCCAGTGCAAATCCAAAGAGGAACTGGGAGCCTGTGTGTCAGCAGCAGGAACAATAAGCTGAAGTCAGGGTCCTTGAGGATGTACAACAAAGAGCTGGCTCGCCAGGAAAGGAGACCTTTAACTTCCAGAAACCATACACGTTCTCATTCCCACGTTGTCTCACATCCCCACGTTGTCTCACATACCAGAGCAAGTCCCGGGGTCACGTGGCTTTTTTGAAGGTCCCAGGTTTGTTGGAGCCAGAAAACCCCCAGGCTTTGCAAACATATAAGTGCAGGAGCCACCAAAGTTGTACAACTGCTGAGTCTCTTGCTCCCTACAAGTCCAGCATTTGTCATGAAACCTTCTCTCACCTGTATGAGCGCGCTCGGGAGGCCCCAGAAGGGGCGGGCCGAGGCCAGGGAGACCAGTGCCAGCCCGCCCTGTCTCCCTCTGCCCCCAGCACCTCCAGCTGATTCATGGGGAGCCGCAGCCTCTTATCAGTGCCCGCCAGCCAGGCACCAGCACACATCCCCACTGGCCGCACCTTCCTCCCAGAGCAGCCCTTTGTCTCTGGCTCCAAACTGGCTGCAAGAAGTGGGGCGCAAGGGGGGGGGATGTGCCGCAGGGCCTGGAAGCACTGCAAGGGGCCTCCCCACCTGATTCCATGTGATCCTCCTCTAAAGAGAGACAAGCAGAGGTACAAAGGAACTTGAGAGAGCATCCACTACTCACCTACTCTGTGGCTGAGCAAGCTGAGGTCTGAAGAGGAAAGGGGACTTGTTCAAGGTCACACAGCAAGCTGGAGGTAGCGGTGGGCTGGCGCCCAGCTTCCCTGTGCGAGGCCACTGCTGCACACGCACCTGGGCAAGCGGCTGCATTTTCTGCTGCTCAGTGTCTTCACCCACAAAATGGTTTCAGCACTCAGATCTTGGGGATACAAGTCCCAGATGGGAAAGTAGTAGTTTTGACCAAGTAAAAAATACCCTTCTGGAGTAGGAAGGAAAGCCCTTCTCCTCTTAGCCTAAGCAGAGGGGGGAAGTTTGTGGAAACAGGACAGAAGGGAGAAGGGAACCATCAGGAGCTGTTTTATTGTCAGGCCCAGGAAGTGGGTGGGGGTGGGGGTGGGGGTGGGAGTCGGGGTGGGGGAGTCAAGCTGAGGGGCAGAGGCCTGCCAGCCCAGGGGCTGCAAAAGAGGGGCCTCCCAAGTTGGGGTGGGGAATTGGGGGGTGGAGGGACTAAGGCTGGAGCTGCAGGTTTTAAAAGCAGGATGTTTGGCTGGGGCTTCTCCTCTTAAATAAACAATCCACAACCTTATTCAAACCTAGTCACTGCTAGGGAAGAACTGTATCACCTTATTTCCATATCCTTTCCCCAGAGAAGTGCCACCAGCCACCTCTGAGGGCCCTGCGAAGGGGTGGAGTGAGAGGCAGTGGCAGAAACCAGGAGTGGACAGCAGCAGTCCTTGGTCCAGGTCACCCGGGGGACCCTAGCTTGTTGCATGTGTGGGGCCAGAGTCTTGCCAACGGACACCCTCTCTGGCCCCATCTTTACCACTAACACCCCAATTCTTGGCCTGAGAGCCAGAAGGGGGCCCCGAGAACAAAATCGAATCCCTTAAGAAAATTGAGGCTCACAGAGGCAAGTATATCCCAGTCACACAAGAGCAGGGGCATGAAACCAGCACCCAGATTCCCTGTCCAGTACATTCTAGCATCTATGGGGGGGGGTTGTGTACAACACAAAGGCTCATCCCATTTTCTTGGGTGATCTGGACCACTCCTTTATCATTTCCTTGAATTAATTTGTCCTGTGGCGCATTCATACTCCCAGCCAGTCTTTATGCAGAAAGGACCATGTTCTAAGCTCGGGGAGCAGCCAGCTGTGAACAAGGCTCAGACTCGACTTCAAAGAGCTCGTGTAGGCTTCCATTGGTAACAAGCTGCTTTTTGTTATTCGACAATATTCACTACACGTCTAGTCCCTGGAGCACTGAACCAGATGCCAGGGACGGAGGTGGCCGAGGTGGCCGACACAGCGTGGCCCTGTCCGGAGCCTGAATTCATCACAGGTCCTGGGCTCACACTCCTGTTGCCTTCAAGTATCCAGCATCTTCCCCATGCAAAGTGTGGGAGGGGTGGGGGCGGGGGGGGGGGGGAGCCCGTGGCACAGACCAGGTCTCGGCTCTCCTGCGTGTTCCCACAAGGCCTGGCCCGAGGCAGGCCGAAGAGCATCCACTCAGAAACTGGGAGTGGACTATTTACCAAATGCCTCCCTTCCTCTGGCAGGAAGTTGCTCCCAGCACGGCGGTGGTTTTTTTTTTTATTTTTTACTTTTTTTTCAACTCTTTCTGGGCTCGTGGTTTGGAAATAGCCAAGGGTTGTGAGTTACAAGATCCGGGCCCTCTCCTGCATGGCTGCTGGGAGAGAAAACGGATATAGCCCTTCCGGAGAGCACGCTGATCTTGAGTGTGCACGGCCTTTGACCTAGCAGTCCCACTTCTAGGAATTTATCCTAAGGAAATAACCAGTGATGCGCACAAAGATATACGTGTGAGGAAGCTCACCAAGGCAGCACAAGAGTTTGTGACAGTCCAGCCTAACTGTCCGGGCCTGGGGGACTGGTAATAAGCATGGCGCATCCATGAAATGACTCAGCCAAGCAGCCATTAAACAGTCACACACAGTATTTGCTGAACTGAGGAAATGTTCTCCGTATCACTAAGAGAAAGGCCGGGAGCTTGCGAACAGCTATGTGTACTTTTATAGCGCCCTTCCTTTCATTTGAGAATGTATCACAGATTTCTACTTCCCATCACGTGTTAAGAAAGAGGATGACAAGAAATTAATATTCTAAGCTAACTGAAAAATAATAATGATTTCCTTTCAGGGTGGTAGAGTTAAGAGTAACTTGTTTTTCTTCTGTGCTTTTCCTAATTTCTAAATGTTCTCTACATTAATCGTGTATTACTGGAAACAAAGAAAGAGGAATTGCTATAGGGACGGGGCTTTGCTCCTTCATTAACTGGCGACATCAACAAGTCATTTAATGTCTTTGAGAGCCCCTTTCCTCATCTGTATAATGAGGACACCAGTGATACGGAAAGACAATACTACACAGGTGTTGTATACGTCATCTCATTTCACAGTCACAAAGCCCCTTCAGGCAGATGCCCATTTTACAGATGCAGAAACTGACTCCATGCCAGCCCAGAGGTCTCTCTGCTCAGCATCCAAGCCCCGTCACCAGCCACTCCAAGGGAATATAGCCCAAGTCAACCTTGTGGGATTGGTTAGAAGTGGGGGTGGAGGGGAGGTGGTAGGGTGATGAGTGGGGCCCAGGGGGAAAACTGTCCCACCACAGAGCTACCAACCCTTCTAAAAAAGCAAACTCTTAGGCCTGACCTGTGGTGGCGCAGTGGATAAAGTGTCGACCTTGAAATGCTGAGGTCGCAGGTTCGAAACGCTGGGCTTGCCTGGTCAAGGCACATATGGGAGTTGATACTTCCAGCTCCTCCCCCCTTCTCTCTCTCTCTGTCTCTCTCCCCCCCCCCCCTCTCTAAAAATGAATAAAAAAGCAAACTCTTAGCTGCTACATTCTCACTGCAAACTGCAGGGGATTCTCAAAATCCCATGGGAATAAGGCACCTCATGGTCTCTGGCTAGTAGGTGCATCCATCCACTCACTCAGCTCCCCTGGGCAGCTACCACATCCAGGGCAGGGGTGACTGATGGAAGTACAGAGGGTGTGGAAACTGAGGCCCACAGGGGGAAAGGTCACACAGTCAGTGTTTGGCTGACCATGGAGGAGCTGCCACTGAGAAATATAAGACTTTCAGGTGGGGAAATCCAAAGAAAAGAATTCCAGGACCAAGGATTCAGGCAAGAACTCAGTAAAAGCACCTAAGTCCAGAAGCAAAGCTAGGTTTTAGACTAGGGAGTCCAATGGGCAGTCCAAAGCAAAGGCCATATCCACTGACCCACTGGGCTTCGTAAGTAAGGGACACTGACTGTGTGGCCAGGATCAGAAATACCGGTGGTGATCCGGAGAGCCACGAGCTACATCAGGAGGGGGCAGAGAGCCAACAGCTACCCCTTCCCTAAGGGAAGGGTCAACCAGCAAGAACCCTGTGGCTGGGTCCCACTCCTACGGCTACCAATTGCTATCCAAAGGGCTGGATGCACCATCCATGGGTCCCTGAGACCACAAACATCAGAGCTGCAGAACCTTGTGCAGGGTCTTACTGCCTGTAGAGACCCGAGCGGGTGTGGCCCGCCCAAGACCACCAGACACACCCTCCTCCATGGCAGAGCTTCCTATGCCATCTGCCAGGAGCTAATGTAACCCCTGATAAAAAACTTGTCCCTTTATTGACGAGGCAGGAACAACAGTAACTTTGCCCTCCTAACTGTGACCTTGACAAAGGCCTTTCTGCTAGGGGGTCAAGTTTCCAGGTGCCCCAAATGGCTTGGAGGTGAATTATCCAAGGATGCGACATTGGTGCTAGTCCCTGGAGCAGTGGTGCTTGATCAGGGCAGCAAGAGGACACTGACAGCCTTCAAAGGTAGGCTGAGCAAGTGGAGAAGGGCAGCCCTGGGGGTGTGAGGAGCCCCAGGGCCATCACTGTGCACGTGTCCTGCCTGTGAGCCCAAAGCTGCTCCGGCTGCCCCCGGAATCCCAGGCTGCGGACTAAAAGGTCACCACATCTGAGCAGTGACTGCTAACCAGCTGGTGGGGTGTGGGGGTGCACTGCACAAAGATGGCAGAGAGCCAGCCTATGCCCTGGAAAGTTGTGGGGAAATAGGACCACCTTTCCTGAATCTGGCCCTCTTCCTCTCAATTCACAGAGGTTCTGAACACCTGGTTCTCCCAGCATGGACCTCGCGCAGGAAGTAGCCTCACCACCTGGTACCCACAGGTCCATCCCTGTCAACGCCTCAGGACACCCTCTTACAGAGGTCCCGGAGGGATGGGAGGCATTGGAATCTCTTGGGGGCACTTGTTCAAAACGTACATTCCTTCTGGAATTCTGCTGTGGTGATGGGTACATACCACTAAGAATACACCAAAAACCACCGAATTCTATGTTATGTGAATTTAACCTCAATTTTAAAAATTGCCGTCCAAAATGTATACTGTCAGGCCCTGCTCTGGAGATGCTGATTCAGCAGGCCTGGGCATCTGCATTTAACATGTGGCTCTCCGCCAAGACTGGAGACCCTCAACCCCAGATCCTGGTTTCCACACAGAGCTGGATCGGAAAGTTACACATCCTCCCATCAACCTCCTCCCTCATTCTGCAGATGAGAAAACTGAGGCCCAGAGCAAGAAAAGGACCCAAAGTTCTTGCAGGATCCTACTGAAATTCCGATAATCCTTCCCTACAAGCAGGGTCTGCTATTAAGGGCCCTTATGAGGCAAAGCCCCTTGGCCACCCGGCAGATGATCTTCTGGCAGATGGGGAGGGACCCCTTCCTGTCTAACTGCCCTGCATGGCATTCACAGGGCAAAGATGTCCACCATCTCCCCACCTGGGCCCGAAGGAACCAGAAGGCCAGAGAAGATGGAGAATTTTTTTATTATTGTTATTTTTTAAATACGAATTATTTCCAGCCGGAAGGCAGAAGGATGAGGGCCACTGGAGGCCTCCGGCCGCCGGCACCCAGCCAGCCTCGTAAATGTCTGGCAGCTGGAGGGAGACTCAGCTCATTGCTATCGAAATGAGCTCGTTACTGCTAATTTCCTTGGCTCACCAACTGATGTATCCAGTGTGTTCCTGAATCTCCAAAGACAGTTTCCTAAGCCACCCTCAAGGGATCTGCCAAGAGTCATGGAGTGTGGGTGGAACTTCAGGGTGGCCTCAGTTTCCCCAACCAACGTGTGGGCAGAAGAAAAGGGAGCAAAGATAGTGCATTCAACTCTAGCTGAGTCAACTGTACTTAGTTTGGGCCAACCATTCCCCGAGGGGCTGCTCATTTCTATGGGTAAAAGGGGAGATGACCGGACAGCACAGTCTCCCGGTTACTCAGAATAACCCCCAACGCTTATCCAGCATCCGCCATGTCCCTGGACAACACCAGACACTTGACACATATTATCTCTTTTCATTTACACAACAAGCCAACTAACTACAACAACCTTTTTATCAGCCTCATTTTACAGAAACCAAGACTCTGAGACGTCAAGAAACCTGCCCAAAGTCACACAGCTAGGAAATGGCGATGCCTTCCTCTAAAGCCAATACTCCACAAAGCAAGCAAGAGAAGGCAGATGTAGCAGGGACGATGCCCACCGTGGAAGCCCACACCAGAAGGCTCCTCCTGAGTGGAAGTTCAGAAAAGAGGGCAAATACCCACTTGCACCACAAACTGGGGTAACCAGAGAAGGCTTCCCTGGAAGAGCCATCCCATTCATGCCCAGGGCTGCCAAAGCTTAAAGAAGGGAGTGGTTAATACCACCCACGATGGGTGTCCACCTCCCTGGGCCAGCCCTGGGCAGGAAACAACACAGCCCAGAGGAGCGGTCAGGGACTGAAGGAGCCAGGGTCACTGCCTGCCCTGGGGCAGAGCCCTCCTCATGACTGGGGTTCATCTTCCCACCTGGGAGGCCAGGTGTCCAAATTACGAGCTAGCAAGTCAGTCTTGGTCAATCCTTAGGCAGGAATAGAACGCAGCCATCAAAAACAATGTTCATGAAGAGTGTTAATGACATGGGAAAATATTTATGTAATGCTGAGGGGAAAAGGCAGGATACAAAATTGTATTTTTTAACAGGAAAAAAAAATTTAAACAGAATAAGCCAAAATGTTAACAGTGGTTCTTTCTGGAAGGTAGGATTATGGGAGTTTCTCCCTTGCATCTCTGTGCTTTCCAAACTTTCCATAATGAACCATATTGCTTCTTTAAAAAACAAAAGCAGCCTGGACCTGTGGTGGCACAGGGGATGGAGCGTCGACCTGGAACGCTGAGGTCACCGGTTAGAAATCCTGGGCTTGCCCAGCCAGGGCACAGGTGAGAAGTTACTATTGCTTCCTTCTCCTCTCCCCTGCCTTTCTCTCTCCCTCTCTCAAAATGAATAAATAAAATCTTTTGAAAAAATGAAAAAGGAACAGAAGCAAACAGGCGTGTTTTATACTGACCAAAAGGATGCCACTGCTGGCACCCTCCCCCTCTCCAAGGGCCCTGAGCACTGCTCACCTGCATCCCCGAGCAGCCCCCACTGGCCTGCCCCCCGTCCGAGTGGCAGACGACGGAGCTGCACTGGGAGACAGGCGGCCTGGGTAAGACTTTTTCTCCAGGAGGCCTTGGGAGTGGCAATCTGAGGCCCCAGGAAGATGGACACATATGCCAGACGTCCACTGGCTGCCTGCAGCGTCTGGATGGCTGCCGTGTTGAGCAATCCACACCTGAGTTCTGTGTGCAGCCAGGTGAGAGCCTTAGCTCCCCACAGGTGATATAGGACCAAGAGGGATGCCTGTGCATGCAATGCATGGATGAAAATATGCCATATAAATATTCTCAGCATCCACCATCCATAATTTGCTCAAAAAAGGGAGGTGTTGCCTGACCAGGTGGTGGCACAGTGAATAGAGTGTCGGACTGGGATGCAGAGGACCCAGGTTCGAGACTCCGAGGTTGCCAGCTTGAGCGCGGGCTCATCTGGCTTGAGCAGAAAGCTCACCGGCTTGGACCCAAGATCGCTGGCTCGAGCAAGGGGTTACTCGGTCTGCTGAAGGCCCGCGGTCAAGGCACATGTGAGAAAGCAATCAATGAACAACTAAGAAGTTGCAACACGCCACGAGAAACTGATGATTGATGCTCTCATCTCTCTCTGTTCCTGTCTGTCTCTATCTATCCCTCTGACTCTCTCTCTGTCCCTGTAAAAAAAAAAAAAAAAAAAAAAAAAAAAAAAAAAAAGGAGGTGTTGCCTGACTGGTAGTGGTGCAGCGGACAGAGTATTGACCTGGGACACTGAGGTCCCAGGTTCAAAACCCTTAGGTCACTGGCTTGAGCACGTGCTCATCTGGCTTGAGTGCTGGGTCACCAGCTTGAGCGCTGGATCATCGACATGACCACAAAGTCACTGGCTTGAGCAAGGGGTCACTGGCTCGGCTGGAGCCTCCCTGGTCAAGGCATATATGAGAAGCAATCAATGAACAACTAAAGTGACACAACTACACGTTGATGCTTCTTATTTCTCTCTCCCTTCCTCTCCCTGTCTTGCAGAAAAAAAAAGAAAAAAAAAGGAGGTGCCCCACAGCTGCTCAAGTGTAAGGCCTACTTCTACATTTCGGCCCATCCATGTGAACCTGGTCCCTGGCCCCCAGTGTAGCCAGCACTCCCACCCCCACCCCGGCCCTTGGAGGGGACTGATGGTAGGAATGCTCCCTAGACAAGGCTGAGTTGTTTGTGAACATTGGGAAGCCTGGGATGGAACATGGAAAAGGGGTTCTAATATGATGTTAGGTGAGGGGGACAGAAAAGAAAACATTTTCTTCCATGCCACTGCACTGCAACATGAAAACCCCAGCGGGACAGGACCCTGAAGGACAGAGAGAAAACTGAGCATGGCAGTCAGGGTAGAAGCAGCAATTCTTTCCTATTTTCTGAACTTCCAGGATCATTATGACACTTGTTTCACACACTATTTTCATGGGGATGACATGGACAGACAGACTTATAAAAGTGGCCCGTGTGTGTGTACCATCACCTCGTATCCCATCTGGAGCCTAAGCCCAGCCGTGTCCCCTGCTCCCCCACTGCACACGCCCAGCGGTGCCCTCCCCGTTCACCTGTGTCTACCTGGTTCTTGGCTCCTTGACCCTACCTGCCCAATAATAATGAGAGCTTCCTAAGGGTGGGGTTGTTTTATTTATGTGTCCCCCAAACAGTGTAAAATAGCCTCTCATTGTATAAATATTCTTTTCAACAGATTTTAATCAAGGCTCTACACTTGATCTTAGCCAGAAAGGCCGAGAAGCGGTAACATGCAGCTTTACAAAGCCATTCTCCTTTTGCAAGATGAAGACAGTTAATATGGATGGACGATGGTGATGGTTACACAACAATGTGAATGAGCTTTATGCCTCTGAGCTGTGTATTCAAAAAGTTAAAGTGGTAAATTTGATGTTATGTGTATTTTACCACAATTTTTAAAAAAGTAATTCTTTTAATTCCCAAAGAGCAAGTACCCAGGCTCCCCCTCCTCCCTCTCCCCAGCCCTTCAGCCTCCTTCTGGGCCACGGCCCTTTTCAAAAGGCGAAGGCTTCGCTCCTCGCTCGCTGTTTATCCAGTGGAGTTCTGGGAAGCGGAGCATCAGCCTGAGCGGGTTGGGGCCTGGCTCCAAGGCTCCGGGTTTGCCACAGGGGCCTTTTTCCACCGACCCAGTCCCAGGGCTGGCACTGCACAACTTCCTGGCTCGCTTACTTTTTTCTTCCCTCAAGTCAGTTATAAACCTGTTTACCTTTGGGCTGCACGGGCCCTAGGCTCCATGAAACAAAGTCAGATGCCAGCCCAGAAGAGGAGAAGCAGGGGATGGGGGACCCTCCTAAGGGCAAGAGGGTGTGGAGGAAGGATAGGACCCCCATTCTCACCAAAAAAAAAAAAAAAAAATCCTTCCTTTTACCTCCAATTCAATTCCCATTTTCCAAGAGCCTCGCCATGCCAGGCTCCCCCTCAAACATGGAGAAGTACACAGGCAGCAACGCAGGGGGCCAGCAGACCCCTCACTCGTGCCTGCTAAGAAGTGAACTGCTATGGCTGAGTCTATGCCATGAGTCCATGGAGGACAGGGTGGCCAGCTCTGTTGGGAAGGTCAGAGCAGGTTCCAAAGAGGAGGTGACATGAGTTGGACCTCCAGAAGGAATAGGAGGAGTTGGCCAGGTGGATAAAACAGCCTGGTAGGCACTCCGAGTAGAAGGGACAGCAAAGGCTGAGGGGCTGTGGAAGAGCCTAGAATGCTGGCAGTTTGGGACGGGGCCTGATGCCAGGCTGAACCATCCACTGCCACGGGAGGATGCTAAACTGGGGAGGGTGACAAAAGGGCTCCCTGCTTCTCCCTGGCACATTCCTGGGCCCAAGCCAGGACAGAGGCTCTGGGTACTTTCCAGGTGCCAGAGGGTTCCCTCTTGGTCTCTGGTAGACTCCTTTCCACATCCATGAACAATGAGAGCTGAGCCAGTCTGGGCCAGCAATCCTTGGCCCTGGTTGCATGTCAGATTCACCTGCAGAGCTTTACAAAACTACTGGGGGCTGGTGGGGGCTGTCCAATAGAGACTCTATATTCATTAGTCTGTGGTGGGGCCCAGGCTTCAGAATTGTTCAAAGCTGCCCAGATGATTCTAATGGACTCAGCTTTCAGGCAGCACCCTAATGAGGCCCTGGCAAGATCCTGGCTCCAAAAAACTTTTGTTAGTGCTGTGACCATCAGGTTGAAAAATATAAGCTGTAATGTCAGCTCCAATTGAGTATGAAGCTTAGCTCTCCACCCCTTACAATGAAATACCCTGGGTAGGGCTGTCAGATAAAATATAAGATTACCAGTTAAAATCTGAATTTCAGATAAACAGTGAAAAACTTTTTAGTATAAGCATTTCCCAAATACTGCATGGGACATACTTAGACTTCAACCTGTTGCTGTTTACCTGAAATTCAAATATAACTGGGCCCTGGCTGGTTGGTTCAGTGGTAGAGCATCGGCCTGGCGTGCAGGAGTCCTGGGTTCGATTCCCAGCCAGGGCACACAGGAGAAGTGCCCATCTGCTTCTCCACCCCTCCCCCTCTCCTTCCTCTCTGTCTCTCACTTCCCATCCCGCAGCCAAGGCTCCATTGGAGCAAAGTTGGCCCGGGCACTGAGGATGGCTCTATGGCCTCTGCCCCAGGCGCTAGAGTGGCTCTGGTTGCAACAGAGTGACGCCCCAGATGGCAGAGCATCGCCCCCTGGTGGGCACGCCGGGTGGATCTTGGTCGGGCGCATGCGAGAGTCTGTCTGGCTGCCTTCCCATTTCCAACTTCAGAAAAATACAAAAAAAAAAAAAAAGAAACAAACAAATATAATTGGACATCTTGTATTTTTATTTGCTAAATCTAGCCACCCTAGACTTAGGGCTAGTCACTTAATGTCTCTGAGTTTCAACCTCCCGTTTACTTCAGAGAAGTCACCCAGGTAAAAGAAGGTAATTACCCGCTTGGCACAATACCAACACCCATTGGGTAGACGTTACCTATTCCTCCCTTCCTTCTCAGAACATTGTGTCAGTAGAGATTTTCTTTTTCCTTATGAAAAATTTCAAGCATACACCAAAAGTAAAAAGAATAGTAACAAACTCCTATATAGATCTTTGTAGCGGATGCTGTTGTAAGCCCCACCAAGGTCCCCTTTATCCCCAGCTACTAGGAAGCCTGGCTGCCACCGGTTCACAGATACCCTTTATCGGGAGAACTGCCCTGAATCAGGCAATTACAGCCACCCACCCCAACATGGGTGTGTGTGTGCGTGCACGTGTGTGCGCATGCCAACAACCAATGACTAACAGACATGGAAACAAATGGCTGACCCTTGCCTCAAGGTGTGACCAACTCTGTGGTGCAGCTCCCGCCCCAGAAGAGCGCCCTGTGGGGCAGGCTGAGGCTGGACTCCCCCCCCCCCCCGCTGAGACCACGTCCTCGCTGCCCCCCTCTGCTTCCCTCACTCTCCTCCTGAGAACCCCCCCATAGACCACATGCACCCAAATCTGCATCACAGGCTCTGCCCTTAAGCACTCGGCCTAGCTAATGTTCACTCATGCAACAATTATCAAGATTGCTTCATTTAGCCCCCTGTATTCAGTTATTTGCTTATTTGTTTTGGCTGAAGTACCTCGTATCATTTCCCCTTACATCCTTCATTATGCAGCTCTAAAAAAATATCGGCAGTTAGGTTTTGACTTCCTTCCCTGATTTCCCTCTCAAAGGGGAAGGCTCTGGTGGGGGAAAGAGTCAGAACTCCTGGCAGTGCCAAGGGACAGAGACCAGAGGCCAACCAGGCGGGCACCAGGCCATCCACCCTGGCTCCAGCCCAGTCCTGGATTATGGCGTGGCTTTGGTGGCCAGCAGGCCCTGGTCACCCAGGTCCCACCTCTTTTGTGTGGATCAAGAGCTCTGGGACAGTGTCCCAGCATCCTCTTGGGGATGCTGCCAGGATCTAAGTTCCTCTCTATCCTTAAAGAGAGGGATGAGGTGGGAAGGCCAACCCAGCCACGGCTATCCACTAGCCAAAGGTGCTGCCTGCTCTTCTGCCTGGACCCTGGGCCATCCCACCAACCGGAAGCCACAGTCGCAGGGGCCCACACTCTCCATGCCAAGGAGCCTGCTATGGCAAGAGGTACCACAGATGGGGGAAAGGGCACACCAACTTTTTTAATTATAGTGAAATACACATAATATAGAAATAACTTTTTTTTTTTTTTTCTGAAGCTGGAAACGGGGAGAGACAGTCAGACAGACTCCCCCATGCGCCCGACTGGGATCCACCCGGCACGCCCACCAGGGGCTACGCTCTGCCCACCAGGGGGCGATGCTCTGCCCCTCCGGGGCGCCGCTCTGCTGCGACCAGAGCCACTCTAGCGCCTGGGGCAGAGGCCAAGGAGCCATCGCCCTACCCAGCGCCCAGGCCATCCTTGCTCCAATGGAGCCTTGGCTGCGGGAGGGGAAGAGAGAGACAGAGAGGAAGGGGGGGGGGGTGGAGAAGCAAATGGGCGCTTCTCCTATGTGCCCTGGCCAGGAATCGAACCCGGGTCCCCCACATGCCAGGCCGACGCTCTACCGCTGAGCCAACCGGCCAGGGCCGTAGAAATAACTATTTTTAAATGTACAGTTCAGTGGCATTAAGTACACTCACAATGTTGTACAGCCAGCACCACCGTCGACTTCCAGAGCTTTTTCATCACCCCAGTGGGAGCCCTGTGCTCCCCAGCAACTCCTCCTCACACCAGCTTGAGATCAGAGGAAACTTGAGTTTGAATCACAGCTCCTTCACTTTGCTACTTGTGTGACTCTGGTAGATAAATGAAACATCTGAGTCTCAGTTTCTTCATCTGTAAAATGGGGTGACAACTCAGAGGTATAGAGGTGCCATAAAAATCAAAGCTAATGGGCACTAAATGCTAAGAGCTGTTCCTGGCTTTATTAAGTAAAGGCCACAGGGGCCTCTCTGGCCAAGGATGCTCTTCCCCTTCATCTCGTCTCCTCACTGCTCATACCCTTCAGGTTCCTGGGCCATCTGCAGTGACGAGGGTGGGGGGGAGAGGAGGTTATTTCTCCTTCCCAGAGGCAGATCATCGGGAACAAGCACTAATGGATTCCAGTGTTTTCCCCTAGCCATGCCCTGACCCTGGTCCAAACCAAAGAGTTACAAAGTCCTTTAAACTCCACACTCGGGGCAAGGTCAGCCAAAACCCGAGCACAGTGCTTTTACACTGTGAAAACAGCCAAATGTGAACTGGCCATTCCTGAGGGTCACAGCTCCCCGTCGCCTTCTGGCCGCCTGCACCCCCTCTCTGGCCTCTCTTTCTCTCCCTCTCTCTTCTCCTTCCCTCCCTCCTGGCCATGGCTGTGGTGTTACCTCCCAGTCACCATGCTGTGTGGAACATCCAACTCAGCAGTCCTATCCTCTCATAAGCTGTGGGCAAGCCCTCAGAGCCCTCTCGGTTCTGTGAACTAAAGAGAGGGTTCCCTGAGATAAAGACTCAGTTCTCTCCTCAATCTCCCATCCTGTAGTTTATGTGACCACCAGGCTCAGGGCAGAAAGAGATCTCACCAGGTCATCTGATCCGCGTCTCTCCATTGCCTTCCACTGTACGGACAGGAAACCAACACCCAAAGCCTTAGGCAACTCACCTGAGATGTCACATCTGTCTCGGTAGGATAAAGTCACACTTGACTAGGGAATGGCAAGAGGCAGAGGTGATATTTCTGAGAATCCAGGAGGAAAAGAATTCTCCACTTTGCAACTCTTCCTTCGAAACATGGCACTCAATGCCATGCACCAGAGCCTTTAAAATCCTATGCATCCAAGGTCGATATATAAAAATTAATTGTATAATATTTCTATGTGCTATTAATAAATAATTGCAGTTATGTTTTACAATTTAAAATAGTACCAAGAAACATGAACTACACTGGTAAATTTAACAATAATATACAAGATCTGTATTCTCTGTTGAGAGAAATCAAAGACCTAAATGTATAGAGCTATACCATATTTATTGATTTGGAAAACTCAATATTGTCAAGACGTCAATTCTGCCCAAACTGATCAATAGATTCAATGAAAACCCAATGAAAATCCCAGCAGGCCTTTTTGTAGAAATCAACTACTGATTCTAACATTAATATGGAAATGGAAATGCCTAGAATAAGCAAAACAACTTTGAAAAAGAGGACTCATGCTAACGGAGTGAAGCTGCAGTAACGAAGACAGTGCAGTATTGATTAAGACAATGGACACACAACGACACTATATAATCCAGAAAGAGAACACATGAACACGATCAATTAATTTTTGATAAAGAGGCCAACATAACTCAAAAGGGTAGTCTTTTCAACAAATGGTACTAGAACAACTGGACTTCTAGAACCTACACCTTTATCTCATATACAAATATTAACTCAGTGAGATTTTAAACCTTAATGTAAAACCTAAAACTATAAAATTTCTAAAAGAAAGTCTTTGTGACCCTAAGTTTGGCAATGTTCTTCATACAACACTAAAAGCGTGAAAAGAGACACCTGATAAACTGGATTTCAGAAAAATTTAAAACTTCTGTTCTTCAAAAATCTCCATTATGAAAATGAAAAGACAAACCACAGACTGAAAGAAAATAGTTACAAAATACATCTTTTCAAGGATTGATAGCCAGAATATATAAAGAACTTTCAAAATTCAATAAGAAGCTAACCCAATATAAAAAAAATGTGCAAAGATCTGAACAAACACTTCATCAAAGATGTACAATACAGCTGGCAAATAAGCATATGAAAAGATATTCAACCTCATTCGTCATTAGGAAAATATGAATTAAAACCACAATGAAATACCACCACACATCTATTAGAATAACCCAAATAAAAATAAACTGACCATGCCAAACGCTGGTGCAGATGCAGAGTAACTGGAACTCTCGTACACTGCTGGTGAGATTGCAAAATGGTACGGGCACTTTGGAAAACCATTTGACAGGGTTTTTTTGTTACAAAGTTTTAAGCATACTTTTAACTCTACACCCAGTAATCCTAGTCCTAGGTATCTAACCAAGTGATTCAAAATATATGTTCACACAAAAAGCTGAACACAAATGTTTATATCAAACACAATGGAAATAACCCAAACATTCATCTATACAACAATATAGATAAATCTCAAATTATTATTATGAGTTAATGAAAAAGGTATGAAAGGTTACTTGCTATAGGACATTCTAGAAAAGTCAAAACCATATAGCTAGAAATCAGATGGGTAATTACCAGCCGCTGAAAGTTGGGATAAGTAAGAGCTGACCAAAAAGGGGCTCCAAGGAATTTATGGGGCAACAAAAATATTCTATACCCTGACTGTGTGATAATGGACACACAACTGTCAAAATTCATAGAACAATACACTTTCAAATAGTGTTACTACATGTAGAATGTATTTTTTTATTTTTTTGTTTTGTGCCCTGACCAACGATCAAACCTGTAACCTTGGTATATAGCCAGATGACGCTCCAACCAACTGAGCTACCTGGCCAGGGCTATAGATTATATTGTGTGTGTGTATGTGTGTGTGTGTTCGAGAGAGACAGAGAGAGGGACAAACAGACAGATAAGAAGGGAGAGAGATGAGAAGCATCAGTTCTTCCTTAGTTGTTCATTGATTGCTTTCTCATATGTGCCTTGACAGGGGAGCTACAGCAGAGCAAGTGACCCCTTGCTCAAGCCAGAGACCTTGGGCTCAAGCCAGTGACCATGGGGTCATGTCTATGATCCCACACTCAAGCCAGCAACCCCATGCTTAAGCTAGTGAGCCTGCAGTCAAGCCAGCGACTTCGGGGTTTTGAACCTCGGTCCTCTGCATCCCAGTCTGATGCTCTATCTGCTGTGCCACCACCTGGCCAGGCTGTAGATAGTATCTTAATAAACCAAAGCAAACAAACCTTATGCAGCCTCTTCTTGTTTCTCCAACCAGTCTGTGAACTCACTGATAGAATGTGGTAATAATTTCAGCTCAGAGAGGTAGAGTGGCCTGTCCAAGGACACAGGTTCGAGACCCCGAGGTTGCCAGCTTGAGCGCGGGCTCATCTGGTTTGAGCAAAAACTCACCAGCTTGGACCCAAGGTCGTTGGCTCGAGCAAGGGGTTACTTGGTCTGCTGAAGGCCCGCGGTCAAGGCACATATGAGAAAGCAATCAATGAACAACTAAGGTGTCACAATGAAAAACTGATGATTGATGCTTCTCATCTCTCTCCGTCCTGTCTGTCTGTCCCTATCTATCCCTCCCTCTGACTCTCTCTCTGTCCCTGTAAAAAAAAAAAAGTATCAGTTACATGTTTTGCTCTCAAATTTTAGCCATTATTATTACTTCTTCTACTGCTATTGTCGTTATTACTGTGAGAGCGCCTGAACTGAGTTGCAGGCTCCATGTCTTCTGCATGAGGCGGGCAATACCAGGGCCCCCAGTTTCCCTGAGGGGCAGAGGCAGGTCCAGGCCCAGACCAGAAAGCGCCCACTCGGTCTGGCTGGGGACAGCAAGGGAGAGGTATGAAGATGAAAAGTACTGAAAGTTCAAAAAAGAGAGGAACCACTATGGGTTGTGCAATCCCTGACAGCTTCCTGAAAAAGGAAGGTTTATTGAACTCCAGAAAACAAATCAGATGTAATAAAATCAAAGGAAAAGAGCTATCAGGAAGGCAAGGCTTCAGAAAATCCCTCTACTCCTAACTTCTCCCCCACCCATCCCTGGCAAAAGGTAGTAGGCAGCCCTCAGCCTTAGTTAGCATTTCCTTCCAAGAAACAGCCCTGGGCCAAGATGAAGGCTAGGCATGACAGCAGAAAGCAGGCACCATGTGTCAGCTAGGCACCCACATGTGTCCCCACATCTGGACAGGAGGCTCCACTGGAGGGCTGGCCCGGGTTTCTGGGCTTTCACTTTCCCCTCTTTTTTCCCATGGACCTGAATTTGAGTTTGTCTGGGGAGTGTTTTCTTAAGCCCAAGTGTTCTTCCTGCAGCCCGGGCCGCCCCCTCCCTGCCCCTCCTGGCCTCGTCTGGAGTGCCAGGCCAGTGAACCGCTGCCTGGCTGGGCCTCGGGCTGCCTTTGATGCGCGCCCCTCCCCAGACTTCAATGTTGCTGTGTGCACGGCCCCTTTAATAAGTTATTTCCGTGGAAAACCCTGGTAACTCCGTTGTGAATCAAGCCTATAAACACCTCAAACCCATCAAAGCACCCAAGAAAGGGAGGAGGTGGGCAAGTGAAGAAAATCTCTTACGGTAACTCACACACTGCTCCCTCGTAAGGGCCTAGGCGGCTTGTTGTCAGAGGCCCCGCTAGGGCTGAGCCAGCCCACTGAGAAAATGACAGGCCACCCCCCAAAGTCCAAGGAGCCAAAGCCCCAAAGGACACTGCCTGTCTGTGTGTCCCAGGGACGATACAAGAGGAGAGTCCAACCCAATACCCAGCAAGATTTACAGCCCAGAGAGGCAAACCCGACCGGCTGCTCCCAAGGTCCAGGAATGTAATGTTTTGGCTACCAGTGAAAGGCCCAGTTTATTGGAAACACACTTCTCTTCTAATGTTTGGTTTCCTTTCACTCTTTTCTTCATTTTGTTTTTCCCAGAGTGCACTATCCAGAGTCTTCGAAAAGGATATGGAGCTAAAATCCTGCCTCAGGGGTGAAGAGGGAAGGTGGAGTACAGGACCTGAATTTCTCCAAGTGTTGGGTAGGCAGCATCTCCATGTGGGCAAAGGGGAGCCCAGGTCTGAACTGAGCTTTGCCACTTGGGAACTGTGGGGCCAAGGACAGGCACAGTGCCCTTCTCAAGGTCTCAGTAAAATGGGTGGAAGGAACCAAAACCCTCGTAGAAGTGTTTCTGACTGAACACTGTGAAACCGGACAACAGTCCAGCAGAGCATGGAATAGAGCTGACCACATGATTAATGTGGAGCCCAGCGATTCCACTCCCAGGTATAAGGAAAAAGAACTGTGTGTGGTGATGGCAGTTAACTAGACTATTGTGGCTACCATTACCCAAGAGAAGTAAGCCCATATGCTCACAGAAAGGCTTACCCAAGAATATTTATTATAACATCATAGGTAGGAGCCAGAATATGGGAACTACCCGAGTGCCCATTAGTAGTAGAATGCATACATTAAGAGTAGGAGAATTGTGGTCTATGCCAAGAATATTATCCAGCAATGAACGAGCAAACACGGGTGTCACAACAATATCGATGGGCTTTGCAAACACTGTTGAGTTACAGAAGAGCCCACAGGATTGGTACTGCCAGAAGTGGGGAGGGGGATGACATGTGTGATGTGGTCAAAAGGTACAAACTCGTAGTTACAAGATACCTACGTTCTGGGGATGTAACGTGCAGCAAGCACAGCGACTATAGTAACACTGATGAACGGTATCTAGGAAAGTTGTTAGGAGTAGATCCTAAGAGTTCTCATCACAAGGAAAAAGAACTGTGTGTGGTGATGGCAGTTAACTCGACTATTGTGCCTATCATTTTGCAATATATACAAATATCAAAATCATGTTGCGTGTGAGGGCTGGGGACTGACTGGAAGGGAACCTGAGGGGGGCTTCTGATACAGTGTTCTGTTTCTTAATCTGGGCACAAATACATTTGATTTGGAAACACTGTTCACTTGTGATGTTTGTACTTTTCTGCACACATATTGCACATCAATAAAAAGTTTACATTAAACAAACAAAACTGTACACTCTTGGGCTATATAAACCTATCCTCTAAAGGTGCAGTCAAGCCATCTACCAATCAAAAGTGCTTCTGGGACACGCAGCTGTGGCCCCACAAAGGAAAGCCCAGCCCTCCCTGAGGTGGCATTCAAGGCCCTCCGTGGGCCTCACTTCTTACTGTCCTGCCAGGATCCCTCCCTTTCCTAGGACAACCATCTTCACACTGCCTTGCCTTTTCCCAGCAGTTCCCGGGCCTGGCATGCCCTTTCCCCCTCGGCCTGCTGAAAAACCCTCTTCCTCCTTCGGTCCCAGCTCCGCCCTCAGCCCACACTTCTCTCAGGAAACAGCCTCCACCTGCCTCTCGAGTTCAAGTCCCCTGAGAAGATACCTTCCTGCCATGCTATCCCTCATACTGATACTTGGTTACTAATTCACTCAACTACTCCTTACTGAAAATTAAATGTGTGCCAGACACTGTGCTGTTGGCAGTGGAGCGAGGCGAGGCTACAGAGGGAGGCGAGGTGATCTGGAACACAGGTCTGTCTGGGCCCAGAGCCGGGGCTTTACACCCGACCTATGGAGTCCCCAGCGTCCCCTTGTCACCTATACCCCTCACTCCGTACCCCAGCACCCCAAGGGCTAGATGGAGGCCTGGGCAGAGCTGGGTGGCTCATTTTATTCTTAGTAAAGCTGTTCGGATCCAAGGGAGGTGTCAGGGCAACAAGGAGGGCATGAGGGCTCAGGTGCGGCTGCCCCCAGCCTCCTAAAGCATCACAGGGGACCCGTCTTCCTTTGGAGATGAAAACCACATCATCACCTGGTCAGACGCTCACCTTCCACTGAGTCTGAGCAAGTCACTTTAACCACCACCTCCCAGACTCAGCTCTCTCACCTAAAAACTGGAAGTTACAACACCTACCTTCGCAAGGTTGTGGTGAGAATCAAACTCACCCTCCGGTGAGCCTTAGAGGGACTATCTGATGTGACCTCACTAGTGCTCTTGTACCACTAACTCCCAGAACATATACATCACAGCTGAAGGGACTGCAGCCAAGGCAGCTCACAAATGAAGCAGGCTGCTTTACGATGCTCTGTGTGCCCGTCCCCAGAAGTGACCAAGTACAGGCTGGGGGCCCAGGTACGGAAGAGGCTGCTGCAGGGGAACACGGCGGGATGCTCCAGGTCCCTTCTAGGTCAGCCCAGACCTGGGTTTTTAGGCCTGGATGCAGATAATAATCACCTAGGGAATTCTAAAAAATTCTGATGCACAGTCCTCCCTAACCACTTCTGGAACGGATCTAAGCTATTTAAAAAGTCTTCACTAGCCTGACCTGTGGTGGTGCATTGGATAATGCGTCGACCTGGAACGCTGAGGTCACCAGTTCAAAACCCTGGGCTTGCCTGGTCAAGGCACATATAAAAGTTAAAGGTTCCTACTCCTCCCTCTTCTCTCTCTCTCTCAAATGAATAAAATCTTGAAAAAAAAGTCTTCACAAGACTCCGTGCGGAGGGTTGAGAACAAATGAATTAGACCAAATGGCCCATTTCACAGATGGAGAAGCTGAGTGGAAACAATTTAAAGTCAACAACAAATGTGGGACAGAGCCAGGACTAGGACCTGGGTCTCCTGGCCCCCAGGTGTGGCACTCCTTCAGATTCACAGGGAGCCCCTGGAGCTCTCTCCAGCCTCTGCCCCGTGAGGAAGAGGACTGACAGCTAAGCCCCAGCTGAGCAGCCAGGAAGGAGACTGGGTCTGTGTCCCCAAACATCTGGGCCCTTGCTGCCCTCCCCAGTTCCTCTCTCGGGTCACACAGGAGTAGAGGCTCCAAAGGCAGGGCTCTTCCACCCCGAATCCGGGTCTCCTTGAGCCCGAGACAGACGACGTGAGCTGAGTTAAGAGGTGTGGAAAAGCCGCGTCCTCTCTACGAATCATAAACACAATCCCGATATTCACTGCACGCGAGGCCTTGAGCTGGGCGCTATGTAGGAAAGACAAAAGCCCTGTCTTCAGAGTCAAGCATCCCAAACCCCATTCCTAAGATCTACCCTCTGAGAGCAGCCTAGAGTCCTTGTTTTGGAAACAATGTCCCTTCTTCCCCCTGCGACCCTAGGGCAGGCCTGGGAGGAACCCTGCACATAAAACCTAAGGCCCAGAGCAGACATGTGGTTGGTGGAAGAACACACAGCCACTGAGCGGAAGGCTGGGCCCCAATGTGGGGGCTGGGGAGCAAGGCTCTCAAGGCCGGACATGAAGCAGAAGGTGGGAGGGCTAGGGAGCTTAGCAGAGACGGGCAGAGGGGTCCAGGGACAGGCTGCGGCTTCCTGGGGCACACATGCCAATGGGCTGACCCGGACAGCTCCTATCTCTGTCTACAGAGGGTGTCTGCTGGGTGCCCCACTTCATCCCATTCAGCCCAAAAGGCCAGAACCGGAGTGTGAGCCAGAACAGCTGTACCCTGCCCTTATCCCTCTCCAACACTCCCCACTGACTATATCTGCCCAGAAAAGCCCTTCCCCTTAGCTGCGTCCTAGGGCTACTGAGGGGCCACACAACGCCCAGACCAGTCCCACGGACACATCCTGATTTCAGGCCATATGACTGTGTGACAGAACCTACCTCTCCACCTTTTCCCAGCTCTGCCCAATGCTGGTACTACCCTGGACCTGCAGAGAGATCAAAATGGCTTCCAGGCTCCTATCTCTGAGCTACACCTCTCCTTTTAAAATATCAAAGTCTCAGCAATAATTTGCTTTGCAGCCTGGGACAGTGGCTTGGATGTCTGCTCCAGACCTGAGACCTCTGCTTTCTCAAACCCAGAAACCTCTACCCCAGCATCCCTCCCTCAGGCCAGGGCAGCCTGTGCTTTGCAGAAGTACCAGCCCCCAGGCCGGACTCACTCTGGCTGGGGGTGCCAGGCCCTAACTGGGGGGTGTGGGGAAAGGCCTGCGAACACCAGGAATTCTTTCCACAAGGACAACTGGAAAAGCCATGCATCTCCACTTCCCTTGGCAGCCAAGGGCCATGGAGGGAGAATGTTTAATATAAAAACATCTGACAAAGTACCTTCGGGATATATTTTTTGCATCAAAGGAGCTCTTGGCAACAGCTGCTCTACCCTGACAAGGAAACTTTCGAGCGCAGCTCCCGATTGTTACAGATGCCCGGGCAGAGCGTGCCAGCGGGGACAGGAGGAGGGCAAGCCGTGGAGCCTGGCAGACAGATGGTTGTGATTAGGCTGGATGCAACCAAGTGCATTTTCTGGAATTTCAGATCTCCTGAGAAAATCTGCCTGTTCCCCCCGTGATGCAGGCTGCCTGAAGTGGAGGGGCCATCTGCCTCCAACTCTGAGTCAAACAGCGCAGGACAGACCCTCAACCCAATGCCTCCTCCCAGAAGCCCACTCACCTCCCATCTCACTGGCCATTCGTTTACTCATCGAGCAAACATCTGATGAGCAGAGCTGGTCTGGGGCCCGGTGAGAAGTGTTCATACTGAATCTGGGGTACCGGGGACATAAACCCACAAGGAGCCAGAACAATGTGAGTCCTACATCTCCCAGGGCTCATACAGGGCACCAGACGCTGGGGAGCCAACAGAGAACCCAGACTGATTGGGTTCTGATCCCAATTCTACTGCTTTCTAGCTGGATGACCTTGGGCAGGTTACTTAACTTCTCTGAGCCTCAGTTACCTCTCCTTTAACATGGCTAATAAAAGCGGGCGCTTTGTAAGACTTGTGGGGAGGAGTCCATGAATGAATATGTGCATAGCACTTAAAGACAGTAACCGGCACAGAGTTGTGTTAAGCTATGGTTCTTTAATATGTGTGATGATCTTTCTGTCTTTATCTTTATTTTTTTTTAATTAATTATTTTTTACAGAGACAGAGTGAGTCAGAGAGAGGGATAGACAGGGACAAACAGACAGGAACGGAGAGAAATGAGCATCAATCATTAGTTTTTCATTGCGCTTTGCAACACCTTAGTTGTTCATTGATTGCTTTCTCATATGTGCCTTGACCGTGGGCCTTCAGCAGACTGAGTAACCCCTTGCTGGAGCCAGCAACCCTGGGTTCAAGCTGGTGAGCTTTTGCTCAAACCAGATGAGCCCGCGCTCAAGCTGGCAACCTCGAGGTCTCGAACCTGGGTCCTCTGCATCCCAGTCCGACGCTCTATCCACTGTGCCACCACCTGGTCAGGCTCTGTCTTTATCTTTATATGTGCGTGCTCTCTCTCTCTCTCTCTCTCTCTCTCCCTGGATCTTTTTGTACCAGGAAAAAAATCACTTATTTTTTCCACGGTGATCTCTGGCTATGGGCTAGGCCATGCACTGGATGCCAGACAAGATCCAGAGCCCCTTCAGGACCAAGCATGTCCCAAAGTTCCCCTGGCCCCAGGGACCACAGTCCCTCTGCTCCAGCCCATTCCTCCAGACTCAAGATACCCTCTGGATTCACCTTTCTCTATTCCCCCACCTCTCACATATTAATCTACCAGCCACAAAGAATACATGGTGCTATTGCACACCTCCCTACTCCTACACAAGCTGTTCCAGCTGTTCCTTCTCTCTGACAGGCTGTCTATATCCTTTTGTCTTCTTGGTGAACTCCTAGTCATCCTACAAAACCCAACTCAGAATCACCTTCTTCTTGAAGCTTTCCCTGAACATGCCATTCCCACCCCAACAGAGTCCACTGCTCTTGTTTCTGTGCTGGTGCTAAACCGTGCCCACTGTTTCCACTACACGTAACACGATCACTCACCATTCACTTTCGCTGTCTACTTTCCCTTCTAGCCCATCAGTTCCTCAAGGGAAAGGTCCAGGCTTTCTTCACTTTGTATCACCTGACACTGGCATACAGTAGATTCTTAATGAATGTTCAATATACTGACTTTTCACCCCAAAGCCTACAGTCAGGAAACACACCAGCCCTGAAGTCCTTTGTCAGAGACCTCAGAGGATGTAAACGCTGGTGATCTCTGCCGGGTCCTTCGCCCTCTCCAGGCCTTGGATTCTTCCTTGGTGGAGGGTACCCTCAGCTCCATTCCCCAAGCTTTATTGGTCTGGGATATGGGGGAGGAGAACCAGGACACGAATTCCCTCCCTCCACATGGTCTTGTCCCAGGCCTTAGTTTTGCTTTGGGACAATGATGAAAAGCCGAGATGCTACAGGCCAGAAGCCCCAGCTCTCCACACAGCCTGTCAAGGCTCAGGAGCTTGGACCCTCTGCCCAGAACACATCAGCATCAAGGTGCCCCTGAATCAGTGACCCAATGGTCCCAATGTACAGCTGAACAAACTGAGACTAGAGAGTGAGGGGCTTACCTGAAGTTACAGCAGAATAAAGGGAAGGCCAAGCCTGAAACCCACTCTGTCTTTGTGGTAAACCCACATTGCTTTATGGACAACCAAACTGCCCAGAACGCCTTCGACACTGTCTGTTTCTCCCAGGACTGCTGAAGTCACCTTTGTCACTCCTGCCCTTCACCCCTCACCACCACTTTTCCAACTTCAGACAATCAGCCCAGGGAGAGTGGGTCCCTTCGTGAAATACCTGGGAGGTTTTGAGGGAAGAGGGCTTCTTTTTTCTTTGATCGGTCAAAACTAAAAAATGCAAGGCAGAGGCCTGATGTGAGTTCCAAACACTGCTGACTTTGGAACCAGAGGTGAGTGTTCCTTCTCCCCAACCTCCACCCCAAGAGGAGGCAAGGAGTCTGAGGCCCTTTCCGAATTGGAAACGGCAAGCTGGTCCTGGCCCAGGAGCTCAGGGTCAGTCCTAAAACCTGTCCACCACCCCTAGGTTGGAGCCTGACTTGGGAGGTAGGCAGAGCAGTGTGGGCCACACCCAAGGGCCAGCTCTTAACCCATGGGACTGATCTAGGTTCACATCTAATTGCTTCAGGACACCAGGGGCCCCAAACTCCAGGTAAAATGTCCTTCTTGCTCTCCAAAACCAAATGAAACCCTCTTTCAGCTAAAATGTACCCCCGCCCACTCACTAGATCCGCAGTGGCCTTGGACCCACGGGCAAGGAACACTGCCCCATGTCAGGACTGAGCACTGTCACATACAGCAATGGTATCCAGGGTGTGGTCAATTTGTAAAAATTCACCGAGCTGGGCACTCTGTGTATTATAGTAAAAAGTTTTTAATAAATGTTACCCCGGCCCTGGCCTCCCCTTGCCATATCTCCCACCAACACCTGGTGCTATGCTTCCTAACCCCTGACCTCCTTTGGCTTTTCAACATCAGGCTGTTTTCACACCTCCAGGCCTTTGCACGTGCTATTTCCTGGGCCTGGAAGGTGTCTTGTCTCTTTGGCAGACTCCCATTCATCCTGTAAAACCCCACTTAGACATCACCTCTTCCAGAGAATCTTCCTGGACCACCTCCCCACTACACCAAGACTCAATCACGAATCCCTTCTCCCTCTGGACTGCCTCTTATACTACTTCTCCTTACGCCTGTGTGTGTCTTTACCTGTCTGTGAGTACCCTGAGGGCAGAAACGGTATCATTTTTATCTCGGTGCCTCCAGACCTAACACCTGGCTATCCCAGAGTCCCACAGCTGGGACAGGGCACAACTGGGACCTGATCCAGGAACTCGGGTGTCCAGCCCATGCTCTTTAGTTCACCTTGCTCTAGGCTCAGCGCATGCTGACTGAACTGAACTCAACACAGTGGAGAACGAGGAGCTTCAAGATGTCTGTTAAATGAGGGCATCTGAGGGGAACATGCTTGGGCCCCAGAATCAGGAAGCAACAGGAAACAAGACTGCACCAACACACTCTGCCTCCAGCTTCTGTCGGCCCTGATGATGAACATCAGACAGCCTCGACCCCAAAGGGTACCTGTTCAGGGACCACTGGGAGGAAGGGTGGCAGGTGGGTAGGCAGCACGGTCACCTAGATTGTGAACTGGCTCTACCTGCATATGCTTGCTGTGTGGCCCCCAACCACTCCCCTAACCTCTCTGAGCCTCTGTTCCTAAACTCTGTCAATCTGCAAAATGCAAGAATCCTAGAGAAGGATGCATGCCTGCAAGCAACTTACACTCTGATTGATGAAGAAAGTCCAGCTGAGACCCCAACTTTCCACGTGGTCCAACAAAGCTCCCTTCCTTCCCCAGGGTCTCTCTTTAAAATGAGGGGCCCGCCCTCACTGACGCAGCTCTACCAGCATGCTCCAAGGACTGAGATACCGGTGCACACAGCTCAAGTCAGCAAGAGGGACAGCCTGGTCCCCATGACAGGCAGCTTACAACATGGCTTGTATACAGTGGGTGTTTAACAAAGCACCTGAACTATGTATTTTCCAAAAGGCACTAGAATAGGATACCAAAGAGAAGTCACTGGTTCCTGAAGAAGCCTGCTCAGTGCTGCACCCCCAGCATGGAGCCGGCCAGGCCTGGATTCCAAAGCAGCCCAACCACTTCAGGATTTCATTAGAAGACCCAGAACTCACTCAGCACCCAGCACCAACCCAGGCCTAGCTGCTACTTATCTCACAGAGCACAAAGCTCCCGTGTTCTGCTCATTTTGCTCTTCTAGCCTAGAGTACCACAGAGCTGAGAGAACCCTGCCTTCCACCCTCAGCCCTCCACAGAATGGCCCTTCCCAGGTGGCCTTTATCCTGCAATCCCTTGAATTATGGCATAGTCTGCCTTTAAATTCCCAAGAAGGGTGGCCTATCAGCCACTTACACCTTAGTGTGAATTTAACTAGCTAATCTGCTTTCTTCCCAGAACTAAACTGAACTCAAGGAAATGGGAGAGGGGTAGAGATGTTGTAGAGAGAACAAGGATGGCCTGGGGGGGGGCGGTTTAGACAGTGGGGCGGGGGAAGCGCCCCAGGCTGAGTTAGGCAAGGAAGCCGGGGGCCAAGGCTCTAGGCTTTGGGTTTGGAGGTGATATAGGGATCAGAGGAGAGTGTCGTTGTGTGTGTCAGCCATTCGGCAAAGAGCTGACATTAAACAGTCTCCTGTCTGCTGCCCCCTGCCCTGCCCACCCCCCACTGATGAGTTCTTTCTGCTAGGCTGTGACTAACCCTCAAAATTCCCACCATTCCTTCTAAAGTGGCCTCAACAACAGGACAGGAAAGTGAAGAGGAGACCTTGGACTGGATAAAAATAGACAGCCCAGGCCAGGCGCTGGGATTGTCATTGCGCAAGACAAACAAGGGCAGTCCTGCCCCAGGGCTGCAGAACCATGCTCCAGCAGGACACCTATTCCAAGACACTAGGAGGGGCAGGCTCTCAGGATGATGGGAGACAGGGGGTTAGGGCAGCTGAGGGGCTGGGGTTGCTGGCTGATAACGGTCGGTCTCTGGGTGGTCTGCAAGGTTTGCCTGGTAGTGAGGTGGATGAGCACAGAGCCCAGAGCCCGGTGCCTCTAGCCAGCCCCTCACCCTTATCCTTGGTTCATCTACTGGGACTGGCTGCCACCAGGTTCCTTTTGATCACTCGACATTGTGCCCAGGGCATGTCTCCTTGGGGGATGGGAACCCTTGCTGTGGAACGCTAGGAAGGCCATCAAGGTGGCGGAGCTGGGCAGCCACCCTGCTCAGGCTTCCATCCCAGGCCTGCCTCTTACAATCTGTGAGTGTGGGCTGCTGACCCAGCATTGAGCCTCAGTTTCCTCACCTACTGGGACCACTGGAACTCAGACAAAAGCCCACCAGACCCCATTCAATCTCACCCCCGCCGGAAATCCCAAACTTCCGCCCCAGCTCCCCTTAGAATTCCACAGCCATTGGACGCAAAAATTTCTCATGACAGCCCTCCAGTCCTGGTCCACAGTAGAGAGCAGCAGGGGCTTTCTCAGTGGCCAGGACCGAAGACTGCTCTGGGATAACCGGTAGGGAATCCCAAACCGAGGCCCACGGCACCTCGAGGGCGCTGTACACCACGACCCTCGGGTTTCCAGAGACCTCTCAGCCTCCAGAGCTCGCTTCCTCTGGGGCACCAGATGGGAGGTGACTCCAGCAGGTGCTCTGGAGTCTGCTCCTTCTGGCCTGAGCCACACACCAGGCCCACTCTGGCATGACAGAGTTTGAGAGACTACATGCCTGCAATCACATCCTGAAACTGTAAGGCATCTCCACACATCGGCATTTCCACGATTAACAATGAGGGGGAAGGGAATGTCAAAAAATTACCCATCCATCCAACCAAAGCCAAGGTGACCCATCTAAATTACACACACTTCGAGGGTTGGTAGGGACACAGAATCATGCGTTCAGATATACTTCTAATCTTCAAACTCATATGTAGCTTCTACCCCCACAGTCACTGAGGAAAAAGAATGAATTAAAAAGTTAACTCCCTGTGTTCAAATGGTTAGGACTTTCAGAGAAAGACACTATATATGGCAAGGGCCAAAAGGCAGAGAAGAAAACAAAGCGGCCCCATTAGAGGGGCCACCGGAGGCAAAAAGGATCCAGAAGACCTCAACCCCAGTACCAGCTGTGCCATGAGTCCCATTGATGCGACCCTGTGGCCAGTCACTTCCTGGTCCAGCTTCTAGTTTCTCTATTTTTGAAACAGATGTAGTCTTGTGATCTCCCACGGTTGTGATGGAACAGAGAATGAATGAGGAGGGGCTCGCACATGGGAAATGGCCAGGCAGCCAGGAGAAGCCAGTCTGGGGTCGAGTCACGGGGAGAATACTGCAAGAACGGCAGCCAGAACTTAGTACAAAGTAAGTTTATCAGAGGTACATTCAGCCCTTGCAGAAAAGGGGTGGGTGGGCAAAACACTGGTTAGAAGTACAGAGACAAATGGCTCAGCTCTGTCTGCCCCTGGCCTAGTTCCTTTGCTGCTGTTCCGAGATGATACATACAAAGGGGCCCCAAGCACAGGCCATGGCCCAAAGTAAACACTGAACAGCTCTGATCAACATTGTTTCTATTATGACATGGGTGTGGGGCACAAGAAAGATAGTGCAGATGTAGACAGAGGCCTCCAGGCCAAGATCCAGTCATGTCCACTTGGGAAGCAGCTCCAGCCCCAGGGGCCATCACCCCATGCAGCACAGGGCACCAGGCCACATGCCCCAGCTGTCCTCATGGAGCACCACCTGCCATGTTCCCAAACGGCCCCACAGACCGTGGCACCCAAGTCCTTCCTGGCCCTTCAGGCATGCAGGTTACCACCAACCTCTTTATTTCTTAAGGAAAGCTTGATTTAGGTATTCCTGGAATTTCCCTATGGCCAACTCTTAATTGCAAGGAGTGGGAGCTCCAAACCAGCATTCTCTCTGCAAGCTAGTCCAGCATCCCCTGCTCCAGGAGACGGGCAAACCACTGGCCTCTGGCAAACTCCCTGCTCACCAGACCCTCCCAAAAGCTTGTTCCACCCACTCCACTGCCCCCTCTTCTGACCCTTCACATAGGTCCTTCCCCAGAGTGGGGACAGAAGGAGAAGTCTATAGAGAAATGCAAACACACACATCCGTTTGCTGCCTCTCAGCAACTGGAAGATTGCTTTCTAAAACGAGAGATGGTGAGTTGTGCTGGGTTTTACTCATTTCCACGAGACAAGGCAGAGACAACTAGTTAAAACGCGGACCAACAGGCATTTTAAATGATCATCTTTAGGTTTCATTCATACAGACTATTCTTAATCCCCAAAACACCAACAATAAAGACATGGGCAGTCTTCCAATCCAAGAGGTGGGAGGAAAAGGGGAAAGAAAAGGAGTGGGAATAAATATCCAGAAGGCTTCCGTCAAGTACCGCTTCTACCTGCGCCCCTCTGTGAAGTCCAACACAACAGCACCAAGCAGAGAAGAAATGCCAACCTGAGAATTCACCTGGAGCAGTGATGAGGGAGTTGGTGGCCTCCGTTTCAGTGTAAGACAATGTGGAATCGGATAGATCTGCGGGAGGAAAGAGAAAAAGAACTTAGTTGGCTGTGGAGTGTGTCTGCGTGTCTGCTTTCTCATGCAAGTGTGTGCACGGGTGTCCACGAGTGTGTGTGCATGCAAGCCCTTGCAAAGGGCAGCATGTCCCCCCCAACCTTCTGATGCCGCTCTGTAACCCTGTCCCGTGACCGTGGGCGACCAGGCCAGTCAGCCCTAGCACTCTTCTGGAAAATGCTGACTGCTGCAGCCCTGGCACCTGAAAAAGTTGCAATTGCTCTGACCACAGAAATAACCCAAGTTCATGGGACTGTGCAAGTACCAACTTGGAGCCTCCCTGGGTAAGGTTAAATTAAGCCCCTAAACAATTCATAGTTGCTGTACTTAATTACAACCATTAAAATTCTTGAAGTTGTTCCTTCTTGCTTCCTTCCTTCCTTTCTTCCTTCCTTCCTTCCTCCCGCTGGAGCTCGGGAAACCCTGTTTTAACAAGTTACCAGCCATCCTCACTGTTTCCTGCTTACACCCCTCTAATTAAGGGCTCAAGCGTTTGCTCCCAGATTAACTTTTTTTCCTCTCTCCCCTCCTCTACTCCCTAGCATCCAAACCTGCTCACAGAGCAACTTTCAATGCCTGGACTGTTTTTGTTTTCTTTTTAAGGCATTCTTTTTTCGTAAGGAGTTTTAAGTACTTCATATGGCGTGCATTTATTTATTTTCCCCCGTCTGCCATGTAGTTAGATGGGGAAAGGAAAATCTTTTGCATGTTTTTTGTTTTTTTTTTTCTTGAATGCCGAGCTGCTAGTTTGACAAGCTGATGCCTTTTGGGGCAGGGAGACTTGGAACATTTTTCCTGGGCCGTTGCCTCTTGCTACCAGCGATGGGGTGTTGTCCCTGTTAAGGGGCAGGCCTGCCCAAGAGTCAGAAGGCATGTTCTGTGAGGCCTGCAGCACTTTCCTCTTCTTCTCAGCCAGCACAGCCCAGGTCTGGCTCAGCTGGTCCCACCTGGCTCAGGGGAGGCACCCAAGCTGGGGATTCCTGGGGCAAAAACCGTTAGTCCAGGCCCTCGCCAACTAGGATTCCATTCAATCCTACAGGATTATTTTTTTTTTCCTTTTACCACATGGTTTGGGGAACGGGAAGATGAAACATTAACCAATTTGGCCTCTTCCCTCCCCCTCCCCACTTATCAGAGGCTGACTGGGTGTTTTGGGTTTTACTTTGTTTTTTGGTGTCATGTGATCACAGAGGCTTAGAAGTGAACTGACTTATTGTTTATGAAAAAAACAACAATCCAAGGGAAAGAAAATAATACAAAAATAACTTGGACAATTTATCAGGGCATGAAAAAGTTATCTGCTGGTAAAATGTGTTCAGAGGAAAATAAGGACAGATGGAAAATCTCATTTTTTAAAAATATAATAATAACCTCAACGCCTCAGTGGGACTTCTTAAAAGATTGCTGCTTTTAACACCTGGTGTTCCCAAAGTGGTCACTGCCCCAGTCTTGCTGCCACTTCTTGTCTGAAGCAGCAACATCAAAGGCTGAATCCTACTTCTTAGTAAACCATAGTTGAGCCAACATAGACAGCTCTGTGAGGTTCCCAGAGTGGGAACACACAGGTAGCTTCCACCTTTCACAGCTAGTAAGTCAGTCCCTACAGTGGATTCTCCAAACCTTCGCATCTGGTGCTTCTAGTGAGGCCCTTGAAGTCTGAAGTGTCTTCGGGCTATTGAAGAAAAAGAGCACTCCTTACCTCCATCATGGCTCAAGCCCCAAGGAGGGGCCCTGGCCAGAAGTTGGAGCCCCAGATTCAAGTCCCACCTCCACTGTTAAGTCAGCAAAATCAAGGCTCACCAACTTTTTCTGCAAAGAGCCCAACGGTATTTTCAGGCTTGCAGGTCATACAATCTATTACAGCTACTCCACTCTGCCACTGGAGTGTGGAAGCAGCTACAAGCAATATGGAAACGGGTGAGTGTGCTCTGTTCCAGTGCAACTTTTATTATGAACACTAAAATCTGAATTTCATATAATTTTCACATGTCATGAAGTATTATTCTTCTTTTGACTTTTTTAACCATCTAAGAAAGTAAAAACCATCCTCAGCTCACAAGCCATACAAAGACAGCTGGTGGGCTGTCTGTCACAGATCCCTGAGCTATTTGACCACCAGCAAGGGGTCACTTCTTCTCTCTAGGCCTCAGTTGTCCCGTTTGTAAAATAAACAGGACACCTGTTGATTTCCGAATGGTCACTCTGCAGGGCTAAGTAGTGTCCAGGCTTTTGCTGCATTATCACAAGCTGACCCACAACTCCTCAAGGCAATGATCCTTGACATTCAAACTAAGGTGCAACTTTACTAAGAACATTTGAGGGTGTTTTCCCTTTTTTTTTTTTTTTCCTCTAATGAAACCAGGGATCTTCTAAATGACTAGTCTAATTACACTGACTTAGGAAGTGCTGAGGGAGGGATGGGGAATCGCTGAGCTAAACAGAGGGCTGGCTTTGGATTTCCGCCTCAGCCCTGCTGCTCATTAGCTGGGAGCCCTCCCTATCCTTCAAGTATGACTCCCCACCTATGAAGTGACAGGGTCCAACCACATGACCTCTCCAGTTCCCCAGAGAACTAAATAAAGCTCCTCCATGTATGAGGTGACCATACGTCAGGAAAAACAATGAGGAAGTTGCTATCATTAAGCCACTGACTCACACCATCATGGGACAGCCTCTGTCCTCCTAGACTGAGGAGGTTAAACTCCTGGACGAACCTGGTGGGCACTTCTGACTCCACAGGAGGGCCTGGAAGGAAAGAGCTGGACCGGATGCCTGAGAGTCGACAACGTTTAGAAGGGACCTCCCAGATGATGCTGACACAATGCTACTGGGAAGAGCCTTTATCAAAAACAAAACCAAACCCAGTTTTTGTGGTCACTTGGTGGAATGTGTGAGCATCACTGCCACGCCATCTGACTTTTAAAGCTTAAGTCCCACGGGAACAGCCTGGGTCACAACGCTGCTCTCCTGGTATTGCTAAGGCCAGACTAACTCACCCCACCACTAGGATTCTCCACTAGAGGAAACAGGAGGGCCAGGAAACAAGCCATGTCTACTTTTAAAACCACACACATTTACTCCAGAATACAAGCTGCTCACCTAGTCCCTAGGTTTACAGAAAACACATTCTGTCTCTGAATGGGACCTGTTCTAAAATGACAAAACTACCTCCACGAAGTGCACCTAGGGGACTGCCATGCCAGGGTCTTTATGTACCAATCCACATGCTTTCTAAACCTTCCAACTGTGGCTCCTGCCCAGGTAAACTCTTTGGCTTAAAAAGGGGGAAACCTGGCCCTGGCCGGTTGGCTCAGCGGTAGAGCGTCGGCCTGGCGTGCGGGGGACCCGGGTTCGATTCCCGGCCAGGGCACATAGGAGAAGCGCCCATTTGCTTCTCCACCCCCCCCCCTTCCTCTCTGTCTCTCTCTTCCCCTCCCGCAGCCAAGGCTCCATTGGAGCAAAGATGGCCCGGGCGCTGGTGGGCAGAGCCTCGCCCCTGGTGGGCGTGCCGGTTGGATCCCAGTTGGGCGCATGCGGGAGTCTGTCTGACTGTCTCTCCCCATTTCCAGCTTCAGAAAAATACAAAAAAAAAAGAAGAAAAAAAAGGGGGGGAAACCTACAGCTCCTCTCAACAGTGACATCTTGCTCAACCTATCTGTCATAGTAACAACTAATACACACTAAAGGCGAACAATCTAAGACCAGGGGAGGGAGCGAAAGGAAGAGACAAATACCAACCCACCTCCAATGAGAGGCTTGAGTCCAAACCCTATTCGTCTCCCTCAGGCCCGTGTTTAAAGGTCACACAGAGGTTAATGATGAGCTGAGGAATTTTAAGATGTAAATAGCCGGCTGGAGGGGCTGAGTCTACTTTGGCCCCAACTGAGGCTGTGTTTGTAAAAAAACTTCACCCCATTTCAAAGGCAAGCAGGCCAGCTTCCCCCTCATCCTCTTCAGCACTGAAACTGGGCGCTAGAATGAAGGGGAGCCCCAAATGGACACACCTCCCCCAAGGGTCGGAAGGAGGACACACTTACCCAGTGGCTTGTACTCGTCGCGAGGAGACAGCCGAGAGTAGGGAGGTGGTGGTGATTCTGGAAGACAGGAGACAGCATGTCACTGTCAGGGTGGGACAGTCCACACCTAGGGGTTCTTCTATGTGCTTTTGATTACGGATTTCCTCCAATAATAAACCCAGGTCACAGAAAACCTGCCTTCTCTCCCAACGCCTATGCTGCCCAAATCCACTGCAACATCACTGCTCTACCACCTTTGGCTGTGCAAGCTCAGGCAAATGTCTTCACTTCTGAGTCTGTTTCCTCAGCTCAAAAGTAGCAACAATACTCACATGCACCACCCAGGTTGACCGGGAAGGTGAAAGATTATGTATATAAAATGCTTAATACAGCTCCTGGTACTGTGGAAAAATATTTCCATAAACAGTAACTGTTACTACTGTAACGAGAGAAACGCAGGTGCAAGGAAAAGTCAAAGCCAGTGTTCAGATGCTCGGGTAAATTTGAATTTTGGATTTCCATGGCATAAGCTTTCGGTATAAGTATGTCCCCAGCTATTGAGAGGGTATGAGTTGTTTACCTGAAATTCAAACTTCATCTGGGCACTCTGTATTTTTATTTGCTAAATTTGGCAACTCTAATCAGAACTGAGTGTGAGTACAGAGGCTCAGACATAGCAGCTCACTTCCAAACAAACTGCATTAGATCTACATAGTATTCTTTGGAGCAAGGAGGAGGGCAAGATTGGTTGGGACTCAAGAAGCCAAACCCAGCTACCCAGATGGGAGACCTTAAACCAGTCACTGCCAGCCCTGGGCCTCAGTCCCCTGCCTCTCGAACGATAAGGGGTGGGACACAAGCTCTCGCCTGCCTTCCAGCTCAGACCCACTGTGATTCCTTATTGTCTATGGTATTTTTCTTTTGGTTTCCTTTCATTTGCCTGAAATACTCCTCCTTAAAAACATATACTTTGTCTTCAGAAGAATTCCTTAGCCTCTTGCTTTAGGGGAAGTAACAATTTGCTAAACTAAGTAACAATTTGCATGAATGAAATGACCCTTCATTTTCCCTAATTGAAATTAAACACCATCAGGTCTCAAACTAAAACAAACGCTCAGTGGTAGTAAAGTGATAATAACTATTATTAGGCAGGTATCAGTAATGACACAAGGGGTAATGCGTGCTTTTTGCAATTATAATAAGGCACAATTAGCTGTTGGAGCATTTGTTTTGTTCCATACACCCTATGTAGCTTCAGCTCTTCCCTAACCTGGCTTTTCCAGCCAGAAATTATTTCAACAAAGTGAAGGCCCTGAGGTCTAGAAACAGGGAATCTTTTGTGGACAGTATTAAGGAAGAAGGAAAGGTAAATCAGGGAGTAGCTACTGGGAGAAAAGCAAGCATTTGCGGAAAGCCTGCCCTGTGTCTCTCTTCATGCCAAGGATTTTCAATTTCATATATTGTATTTTGTTTTCTTAGACCTTAGGTACAGAGTGGTTATGGTCAATGACATTCACTGGGCACTTATTTTTATTTCATCCTTTCTCAATGACAAAGCGGTCAATACTACTCCCATTTCACAGAGGAGAAAACTAACTTGCCCAGCACCTACCCACCCCCAGTCAATCATGTTAGAACTGGAATTTGAGCCCAGACCCGACTGTGCTCTACACCCCAACAAGACAGGAATCAAAAGACACCCCATCTTCCACCCTTTCATCTCAGTTGAGTCACATCATCTGCACAGAAAGTGGTCAGGAAACATCTGTGGACAAAGACAACAGTGATGAAAATAATGGTCAGGTTGAGGGCATCAGCAGACAAAGGTGTGGATCAAGAGGACCAAAGAGGCCAAAGGGGTGATCCATGGGAGACCTCAAACAGGACTCCAGGAGGGGAGTTACTGGCCCTCAGTAGGAGTCGCCTCATCTACTGGTCCTCAAGACTTGGAAGGGCTAGAGACCAACCTTGAGTAGGAGCAACTTCCCAGGACGGGAATCAAAACTCAGGTAGGGCTCAAGCTCCACACGGAAGCAGAACTGAACACGGTACTCCCCCGTACAGAGAAGACTGAGGCCTGGACAGTGGCAGTGACTCCCTCAGGGCTAAAGAAGGAGCTGGTTGTAGAGCCAGAACCAGAACCCAGGTCTACTGACCCCGAGGAGCCTCATGCCCTTTCCACTACCCCATTAACTTATCAGAAGGACCGCAATTACTATGTTAGGGTTCCTTTGGCAAAAATCTGTTTGGCTAAGGCTCAGGACACACAAGGTGGAAGGCCCTCAGATCTGTCCCCAAAAGTAAAACTCAACAGTAATGGGCAGTGGTGGGAGTGCAAGCCACTGTCATCAACCCCAGCATCTCTTCCAGGGGTCACCTGGGCCTTGAATTGTGACACCCATGACCCATGGTCACACCTGAGCTGGGGGGGTTCTAATGACATGAGTGAGACAGAAAGCAAATCTTGACACTTGAAATGTCAGACACACCAGCTAGCAGGGAACTGCAAAGCTCTCAGAAGAGACTTTCCCAGGCCTTCATTCGCTCCAATAAAATGGTTTGTAGGGCACTGTTTAGCTGTGGGGACTAGAAGCTAATCACTAACTTCCACACTAGGCAAGTAAAGTATGAAGGCCTATACAGTGCATTGTGTGTTCACCGCACAAGTCAAGTCTCTGTTCATCACCATTTATCCCCCTTTATCCTCCTCCCCCTGCCCCTCCCACCCAGGCGATCACCACGCTGTTGTCCCTGTCCGTGAGTTGTTAACTTTTTTTCATTGCTTTTTGAAAGACAGAGAGAGCAAGGGAGAGGGAGCGTTCATTTCCTGTTCCACTCAGTTGTTCATTCACTGATTGGTTCCCGTGTCCATGAGTCTCTCTGTTTTTGTTTTTTTGGGGGGGATCCTTTTTTGTTCAAACCTTCTACTCCTGACATGCAATCTGCTCCACCCAAAGGCCTACAGACTTCACCCCCAAGAGAGAGATTCAGATTTAGAATGTCAGAGGTTTGCCTAACTCAACTTCTTTCTTTTTAAATTAACTCAACTTCTTGGAGTTCACTCAACTCAACTTCTTTTACGTGATGAGACAACTGAGGTCCAACAAGGGAAAGGACCAGCCCACGGCCACCCAGGAAGGTAGGAGAAATTACTCTGTTTCAGCTAAACAAAGGGAAGACCAGTTGGGGACCATTATCAAGTTACTTTTTCTTGAAAAATGAAGTTATCATTCACATACTCTTAAGACTCATTCTCTTGAAGTATACAAGTTATAGGTTTTCACTACCCTCAGAGTTGTGAGACCAACACCACCATCTAATTATAGAACATGTTCATCACCCAAAAGAAACCTTGTTCCCAGGAGCAGTCAGTCCCTAGTCCCTCAAACCCCAAACACTAGGCAGTCACAAATCTACTCTCTCGCTTTATGGATTTGCTTATTCTGGACATATGGATTCATATCATATATGGTCTTTTTGTCTGGCTTCTTTCACTTAGCATACAGTTTTTAAGGTTCATCCAGGTTGTAGCATGTATTAGAAAATCAATCTTGGCCCTGGCTGGTTGGCTCAGTGGTAGAGCATCGGCCTGGTGTGTGGAAGTCCCAGGTTTGATTCCAATCAGTGCACACAGGAGAAGCGCCCATCTGCTTCTCTACCCCTCCCCCCCTCGCTTCTCTCTCTGTCTCTTTCTTCTCCTCTCCTCCTGCAGCCATGGCTCAATAAGAGTGAGTTGGCCCTGGGCGCTGAGGATGACTCTATGGCCTCCACCTCAGGTGCTAAAAAATGGCTCTGGTTGCAACCGAGCAAGGGCCCCAGATGGGCAGAGCATCGCCCCCTAGAGGGCTTGCCGGGTGGATCCCGGTCAGGGCACATGCGGGAGTCTGTCTCTGCTTCTCCTCCTCTCAATAAAATTTTTTTTAAAAGTCATTCTTTTTTACAGCTGAATGATATTCCATTGTGTGGATATACCAAATTTTATCTATCTATTTGTTTATCTCTTAATCAGCTAATGGACATTTGGGTTGTTTCCACTTTTCAGGCATTAGGAATAATGCTGCCAACACCACTGGGTAAGCTTTAACTGGTACCTCCACTCCACTCCCGCACATCCAGGCCTCCTGGTTCCGGGAGAATGGAGTTTCAGGATATCAAATCAGGTGAGCAAGGTGGGCACTCAGATGGGACAGCTGGTATGTGAGACAAAAGGTCAGATAAGGAAGTGTGAGCTGCCTCCAGGTCCTCTGTTCACTCCCTTCTTAGAAGCTATCTTAGTGCTCGCAAAAACTGTGTTGATTTCAAAATAGTAACTTCTGGAGTCCTGCAGGCTCTTTTGAAAGAAATGCACATGGGGGAGAGAAGAGAGAGAATGGGAGAGAAGAGGGAGGGAGGGAGGGAGGGAGAGAGGAAGAGAAAGAAATGAGAAACTCCAGTCCCCTCAGACATCTAGCCTCAGGCGTCAACTTCAGAAATCTCCTCCAACTTCCTCCAGGAGTGAGAGCGCAGTCGGCCAGGGGCTGAGTGGACCAGAGGACCAGAAGGCTAATGCTCAGCACAGCCCTAACTGCCTCTGGTCAGTCCCCAGAGAGTACCTGGCCTTTTCCTCTCTATCTAATCCTAAAGCCAGAAGAGTTCACAGCCTCTCTTAGTGGCTGGTAAAGTTTCAGTTTGGGACACTACCTTCCACCCCTCTCCTTGCAGCCTAGCCTTTTGCTTAGGAAAAGCTCCATTGGCCTCCCTGGGCCTCCCAGTTTTCACCCTGCCAAGGGGTAGATGTAGGTCAGGAGGTAGCCTCCAGGGCGCCTGTCCCCTCCACCCCCCCAGAAGCTTTAGGCTCAACCCCAAGCCCCAGGGTGGGAGACACAAAAAAGGAGCTCCTGGCACTTTAAGGCCGGCAGAGCCTAATTGCCTAGATTCCCCCAGCAGCCAGATAAACAGCACGGCCGGCTGGCGCCAGCAAGAGGCAAACTGCACATTATCACCCCTTCCTCACCTCCAAGGAGGAGCTCGGAGGAGAAGGGCAGGCCAGAGAGGCGGGGCGGGGCGGGGGCTTGGAAGCCCAACTTGAAATTGATCTCATTTCAAAGGGATAATGCCAGGCCAAATAAAAGGAAAACTTTCTGGCCCATTCTAATTCCTCTAGTCCTGGCCTGGGAACCCTGTGTTTTCCTAGGCGGCCTCCTACAGTCGTTTAGAAGTTCTCTCTCTCACTCTGTCTCTCTTTCCCTGGCACAATTTGGATAATAGTAATTTACTGAATATAATTACAGAAAAAAAAAAGTGGTAAAGCAAAGAGCAGGAGATTTATTCCAAAGTTAATGGATACTTTCAGGAGAAAGGAGCTCTATAAACACAGGTTAGAACTGTGATTAAAGTATTTCTCCACATTTCCGTCCACATAGGCACCGAGCTCAGTGAACTGGCTCTTCCTGGGACAGAGAGACACATAGAGGAGGGAGTGCTAGGGCCTGACTCCCATGAGGAGTGGGGGCTTGGGGGAAGCAGCAGAGGGAGAAACCCGCTTACTGAGAGAAGTATTAGGGAGAGGGCAGGGAAGGAAGGCAGCAGGCCTGTCACCTGAAATCTGCCCGTCAGACCTAAGGTATTCAGTCCACCCATACCATGTTACAGATGGGAAAAGAGGCCCAAAGATGGGTAAAGAGCCTGATGCCCTAAAGAAAATTATGGATGGAGCAGCCTTTGCTCTAAGCAGCAGGGGTCTGCACTGCCCAGTAAGGGGCCGCCTGTCACTGAGGATCCCTGTGGGGGATCAGGGGCACTGAGGGGACTGGTGCCAGGTGGGTGTCCCTCAGTTGGCCTGCTGGGTATTCCAGTGTACTGTCTGTCTGTCTGTCTGTCTGCCTGCCCCAGTGCCCCAGCCCTCTCCCCCAGAGCCTGGGAAGGAGCAGTCTCCTTATCAGGACGCGCACGACTGAGCTCCAGCTATGCACCCGCCCAGCTCTGGGAGCCAGGCTGGCGGCCAGCTGGCGGGAGTGGGGTGGGCAGTAAAGGGCTCCCCAGGTCCCAGTCTCTTCAGCACATGCCATTAGGCAGGGAATGAAACCAGAGGGTCTACCTGGTGCATACTGGAAACTCTTCCCAGACCATCCGTCCTCCCAGCAGCCCCCAGGATGGCTTGAAAAGAGGGTCTCTTCGGCTGAGGAAGGGAAGGAGAGAAGACACAGCCCCAGCAAATAGTGCCTCCTCCTGGGAGCAGGAAGGGAGTAGAGTGCCAATGCTTAGTCTAGAATTAGATATGGAAAAATGTTCCTGGAGCCACCTTCACTGACCCATAGGGAGACTAAGAGGGCAGGTTACTCGTCCAAGATCAAGTAGTGTTACTGGCCAAGCAGAGCCTAGGACCAAGTCTGTGGTTAAGCATCATCCCACTGCAGTTTGTCTCTCAACCTGTACCTGCCCAAGTCCACCAAACTCAAACCAACACCCAAGATGACTTGTCATCCAAGGAGTAGGGACAACCTAACACCATTGGCAAGGCTGAGTCTTGTTGTGGCCAAGTTCTTCACTGCCCCCTTCCTACCCACACACCTGAGCTCGCCTGACCCCTTGATTCTCAGCTGGCCCTGTCTTCCTCTTCCAACACCCACCTCTCCTTACCCACCCTCCAAGGCCTGCTCCAGGTTAGAGTGCTGGAGCTCCTGGAAGTGACCGGGTTACATACATACCCCACAGCACCCTAATAGTTCTCACCCCCTCACCTGGCCCTTCTTCCCCCACCTCTATCCCATCTCCTCTGGAAGATAAAATTTCTTGAGGGGAAGGATCCTACTCATATTTCCACTCTCCCTGCTGCTGCATCCAGCATGGTGCCTGGAAAAAATAAGTGCTCAACAAGTATTTGCTGGCAGACTGACATGGTGAGAGAGAAAATACCTGCCAGGGCTTTCTAAAATAGCAGAGTGAACCTCACCAATTATGTCCCACTAAACATTAATGACCAGAGATAGGGCACCCACACACAGGGTCCCCTTCCCCAGAGCCACAGGGGAGCAGAAGGGAGGAAGCCACTTCCAGGGGATGCTGTCAGAAAGAGAAGAGAAAGCACAGAAAGCTGTGGGCCACAAGTTAGGGACTGCCAATAGCTTCTGTATCGGACCTAGAATGACCAACCATACAGGGGCACAGGGCAGCCAGATCAACGCTGCCTTTCCCCACCAATGCCCATCAGTCAACCACCACTGAGGTACCTTTCTTTCCCCTCCAGCCACTACCCCCGTGCATACTCACAGTCCCACCCCACCCCATTTCACATTGGGAGTCAGAAGACCTGAGATCTGACCCTCTACGGACCCTCAGGGTGGATGCTGACTCTCTCAAGAGGCACCAGACTGGAGAAACTCAGAGCCCTCCAACACCCAATAGCCTGTAACTCTAACCATCACAACCCTGCAGAACCCCCAGTGCCACCTAAGATGCATACAGCCCAAAGATGCTACAGACTAAACTGTGTGATCCTGCAAGCTTCTGGCCTGCCAGAAATCACCAGTCCTCATCTCTGCTCCAGCACTCAGGGCATCCTCAGGAAAGTTGGGCTGAGGGTGGGGTGTGTGCAGGAGGTCCCAGGAAGCGAACAAAGACAGGGAGCAGTTCTCAGATGTAGTGAAATACCTGCCTTCCTCACCTACTTATTCACAGACGCCCCCAGGACCCTCAACTGAACACCAAAACTGGACGCAGAATTGAGAATGGCAATGATGGTGAGCCCTAGCATTTGACATCCAAGAGATGTGGGGAGCAATCAGGTCAAGAGGGTGGTATCCACTTTGAGAGTGGTTACCCTAAGAAAGCTTTGCTCCAAATCATACTAAGGAACAAATGGGACAATTTACAAACACTTTGACTCTAGGTACTGAATGTCTACACCCAATTTCACAACTTATTTCTCTACAGTTGGATACAGGAAAGGATGGCTCAGGTATAGGCATATGCACACAAAGGCTAAAGGCCTGAGCATTCCCTGGGATAAATTGGGGGGGGGGGCACGCAACCTTTGCCTTGACCTAAGTCTAACCTTTTCGTCTGTGAAGTCAGAGCTTATATTCTGCCCCTGAAGCTCCATAGAGAGAACTCCACCGTGTACCGTTTTACTGCTGCCGGTGCCTTGATGAAGTTGCCATTTGATGTAGGGGCCCAGATTCCCACTCCCCAGCACCTCCACTGGAGCTCCCATACTAGACTAGATACACTGGCAGGGCACAACTCTACCCTCGAGGTATCTGGCCACGAAAGGGGACGGGAGTGGAGCCCCGAGCCTGCCCTCCCCGCCAGCCTTGCGCAGCGCGCTCACCTGGCCCGCAGAGCCGGCTGAAGTGGTAGGGGTTGCAGCACACGGTGGGGCCGTCGGCGGCGGCAGCGAAGCTGTGGCAGCCGCACAGGGGCTTCAGCTCCACGGCGTGCTGCAGGTCAGGCCAGCGGAAGAGGCGGCCGAGCAGCAGCTGCGGTGGCGCGGGCTGGCCGCCCAGGCGGAGATCGGCACGCGGCACCAGCACACAGCCGCCCGGCACGCCGCCGCGGGACTCCACCGCTTCCAGCAGCGTGTCCAGCGAGCGCTCCTTGAGTCGCTTCAGGAGCGAGTACGTGACCGTCTTGAGTTCCTGCTCCAGCAGCAGCAGCCGCGAGCGGGCTTCGCGACTCCGCCCGCCGCCCGCAGGCTCCAGGACCGCCCCGGCCAGGGTATCGCCGGCGTCCCGGGGAGCGCCCGCAGCGTCCCGCTCCGAGAAGAGACAGCAAGTCACCGTCTCGCAGTCACTTTCGGGCAGCCAGCCCGGGCCTCCCGGCTCCGCCACGTCCAACGGGGAACCCCCAGAGCCGGCCCCCGGCTCCGACATGGGCCTCGGGGGGCCCCCTGCGCGCCGGCGCCTCACCGCGCCCTGGGCGCCTCGCTGTCCCACCGCGTCCCGGGGCCGCCGCGGGGCTACCGGGCAGACTTCTGAGCGGCTGCAGCCTCCGCCTTCTCGTGCCCGCGGGGCCGGCTCAGCTTGGCTGCCCAAGCTCCCATCCTCGTCGTCGCCGCCGCCGCCACCGCCGCTGCCGCCGCCTTCCTCCCGGTCGGGGACCACACGACTTCGCCAAAGTCGCCGCACCAGCCCCGAGCGTTTGGACCTGAACATACGATATCCTTTGGCGCCGGGGGTGGGGGGGTGGCGGTCTCCGGTTACCGGGGGTCCGTTCCCTCAGCGAGGCGCCGGCTGCGCGGGCCGCAGCCCCACATGAAGCTCCGCCGCGGGGCGTCGTGCAGACCGCGCACAGCTTGTCGTCGAAGGGGCGCCGCAGGGCTGCAACATGAGGGAGCTCGCCGGGGTGGGCCGGCGAGGAACACGCGAACGCCGAGCCGAAGTCTGCGCCCGGCCAGCGGCTACATGGATCCCAGCGGCCGGGCTGCTCAGCAACTCCAGCCCCGGCGCTTGAGGGGGACCGCAGGCGGCGCGCCGCCAGAAAGTCCCCGCATGGGCCGGCGAACCTTCAAAAGTTGCGCGGCTGGTCCATGAGCACAAAGCGCTCGCGCCGAACCCCCAAATGTGTCTGGGAAGCCTTGCCTGTAAAACCCAAGCGCTTAACTACATGGGCTTTTCCTGCAGGATCCGAAACGCAGGCTTGTTGATAATCTCAGCTTCCTTCTTACTCCCTGCAAAAAGAAGAAAAAAAGAGAGAGAGAAAGAAACCCCAAACAAAACCAAAATCCCTGGAATTGCATGCACGAAAGGCCAACTCCGTCTCAGGTCCCAGGCGCTAGATGCACTTGGAGCGAGTTTCTCCCGAACGCGGGTGTCAACACATGAGTGGAAACTGTAAAAATCCCAAAGAGCTGCTGGAAATCCTTAATTAAAAATGCAATCCACCGAGGCAGAGGTCGCAGCCCTCCCCACGCTGCGCTCGGACGCCCCGGGCGCCGCGGCTGCAGAGGTCGCCCCCCCTTCCCCCTCCACAAAAAGTGCCTCCCGGTGGCCCCGCGGTCCCGGCGAAGTCTGGCGAGGCAGCGCCCGGCAGCTCTTTCTCTCGGCTCGGCTCCCTCGCTCGCTCCCCCGCTCGGCTCTCTCTCTCTCTTTTTTGTTCTCCTCAAACGCACACTGAGGGCCCCCGGAGGAGCGCCGCGGAGTCATTGGCTGCCTCCCATCATATGCCAGTCTAGACACTTTGGCGGCTCCGCGGCGCTGATTGTTGCGCAAACAAGGTTTCAAGTTTCTTAACTCTTAAAGGAGAACACGTCCCATTGCAAGGCCCGCGGCTCCGAGGGGCCGGCTCCTGGGGCGGGCCGAGCCTCGGCCCCCGCCCCGCGCTCTCTCCGGCACCCCCACCCCGGGCCTGACTGCGCCCACAGCCCGCTCTCTGGCTCGCCTTGCGCCGCGGGCACGGATGCAGGCGAGTACTCGCGCGCGCACACAGAACACACGGTTATACAAACCACAGGCGGGTGGAGCGAAGGCTCCACGAACCCACTGAGGCTCGTACGCAAATGGGTCTCCTTGCCTCTCTGTGGCTTGGGCACAGACTTACAAACACACACTGCACTTTAGAGTTGATGCACCCCTCCTTCCCAGAGAAAGCTAATAAAAATGGGTGTGTGAGCCTTACTGGCTTGTGTCTCTTGGGAACAGAGGGTACTGGTTTGCTGTGGTAGCGGGATCTTCCGTGATGGCCCGAGGTCTCAACATCCCTTTCGTAAAGTCAGGGGTCGCTCTACTGGGCCAAACGGGGGACTATGTGACGCTTCGAACGCAGGGGTTCCACGCGTGCCCATGGTAGGGAGTTGTTGAGGGTGGGGTAGAGGCGGGAGTGTCGCCTTCCCGAGCTCTTCTTGGTCGCCATAGCCCTCCCTCTGAGCCAGGCCGGCGGCCAGCGGCCCCAAGCCCCCTCTAGTCTGATGCTTCCTCCTCTCTTTCCCAAATTTAACTCTGCACCACGGTGAGGGATGTAGGTAGATAGAGGTCGTGCTTTCTCCAGCGACGTTTCACCAGTGAAATGGAAATGGACTTGGGGACGGGGTATCGCAAGGTCAGGGATGAGCTGGGGGCGCGGCGGCAGCAGCGGACCGCCTGGCGCTGGAAGGGTTAAGGCCGCTCCAGGCCCTGGAGCCGGCGCGGCGGGGTACCTCCTCGGGCGCGCTCGCTCGTCCGTGGGTGGCAAAAGTTCAAGCTTGTAAAGTCCGGATTGGTCCCGCGCGGAGGGAAAAAAAGGCCTGGTCCCCCCTCCCCCCACGGGCGCGGCGCCGATTGGCCCGGCCCCGGCGGCACCGCCCCCTCTTCGGCACGCGGCGGCCCCGCCCCCCGCACGGCATCCCGCCCCTTTCCGGGCAGAAGCGGGAGCCCGGCCCCTCGCTGAATGAAAGAAATTCCGCTACTCCCATTGGCCCGGGGCTGGGCGCCATTCTCCCGCGGGGGTTCCCGCCTGGGGGTCTCCCTTCCGGATGCCCACGTAGAGCTGGCCTTGTGAGTGTGTGGCGGTGTGAGTCCCCCGCCTGGCGTCTGTGTGTACGCTGGGGTGAGGGAGGTATTTGCAGGAAGGATTCAGGACCATTTGCTGAGCTTTACCTGGAGCCCGGTACTGTTCGCTCAGAGCTCCCTGGGAGAGGCATTTGCTCTCCCGAATGGAGAGGCTCCCTCACCCTCATCCTCTACTGCTTTGGCCAAATCAAAATAGTTGTCTTTGCCTCATTTCCTTATTTGAAAAATGGGGATGAAGCCTGCCTTGCGTTCTTCACAGAACCATATAGATTCTAGAAGATGGTGCATTTTAAGTGCACAAATCCCGTGTGACCAGCAGGATGAATTTTCACAAGTAAACACAATACCTACACAAACAGTACCCAGAAGATGTTACCAGAACCAGGATGGGTGCTCACCCCAATAGCTAGAAAGTGATGTATGGGTCAGACCACATCCTTCAGGGCAGTGATTTTCAAAATGTGGTCCATTGAACCTGCTAAATCAAAGTGTCATGGGGTAAGGCACCAGACCCCATATAACACAACTTTGAGGGTAGGTATAGTTGTTACCGCCAGTTTGCAGATAAGGACACTGAGGCACAAAGACATTAAGTAACTTGCACAAGTTTGTAGTGGCAGAGGTAGAATTTGAACCCAGCCAGTTTGGAGGAAGGGGTATATGTGTATAATGGGAAGCAAAACGAATGGGCCAACAGGCAGGAGATGGGTGATCAGCTTCCACAAAAACTCAGCACCTACACCTGGGGGCAAATATGTGAACTGTGCCTCCTTCCCCTCCATGCCCGCCACCCCATACCTCTCTGTAGGGTTCCTCGGGGACTGCTCTGAGGGATGTTGGGACTGTGTGGGGGCCTCAAGCCTAGCATAGACTGAAACAGTAGCCTTCCTGGGAGGACTGCCTTCTTCCCTGGGCAGTAATTCAGACCAAGTATGGCTTCAGCTGTTGCTCACCCACAGATGTGGTAATGGGGCGGGTGGGGGGGGGGGGCTGCCATTAGGTGCCAGCTGGATGAGCCTGAAGAACACTGCACCCAGCTGCACCCAGAGTCAGCTAGGCCTGAGTTCAGTACTCACCCTACTTCCCTCAGCTCTGTAAGCCTTGGGGTTCTCCTCTGTGCAATGGGAGTAGGAATCATACTTGAGGTGGTTATCAAAATGAGGACAGGAGGACCAGAGTCATCCCACATTACTGAGAAGACTGCTTCTGCGGGGAGATAGTATCAGGGAGGGAAGGATAGTGATAGTCCCACAGTCCTTAGATTCCCAGGTCCCATCCAGCCTAGCACCAGCCTGCTTTATGACCACTAGAGGGTGTGTGCAGCAGGGCAGGGCCTTGGAGCTATAGCCTAAGGGCACCCTCCTAGAGACTGAGCCCCAATTCCCTGAGGGTAGGAGAAGGTGGAAGGTGGGGTTCCAGCTGCTACTCCTCAGGTGTCAGTGGCCAAGTCACTAACAAAGTAAATCACAAAGAAGTAACTCTAACCTATCAGATTCAAATCTGCCTTTTCCCCATTATTCCAGTTTCCCCCAAAAGCATCTTGTGCTCCCTTTTTACAGTGCTTCTCACAATTCCCAACCATACAACTCCTTGTCATTCTCCTCTACCTCTAGAATATAAGCTCCACATGGATAAAAACGCTGAAACTATCAGTCACAGGACACCCACTGCAGCACTGAGGGAGCAGAGTCAGAAGCAGGCCATTTGATGCCATTCTGGCTGTGTCCTCTCTAAGGAACTAATTCACACAAGACAGTGCCTGCCCCATATTTTTCTCCCCTGTCTCTAGTCCAATGCCTGTCAAATAGTGGGCAGATCATAAATATTTGTCACGTGGATGAATTGAAATCCCTTACTTCACCAAGCTCCATGCTCATTATCATCCTGAACAAGCACTTACATGCACCATCTCATCAAATCCCCCCAACGACAAAATGAAGTTATTCTTACTAGACCTGATTTTTTAGAGAAGGAAACAGCGAGGTTAAGTAATTTGTCTCTGGTCACAGAGCCAATAGGTGGCAGAGTTGGGACTTGAACCCAGGGCTACTTGAGGTGAGTGTTCATCTTCTTAACAACTGGTCCTAGAAAAGAAAACATGGGCCTGACCAGGCGGTGGCGCAATGGATAGAGCATCAGACTGGGAAGCAGAGGACCCAGGTTCGAAACCTCGAGGTCGCCAGCTTGAGTGCAAGCTCATCTGCTTTGAGCAAGGCTCACCAGCTTGAGCCCAAGGTCGCTGGCTTGAGCAAGGGGTCACTCGCTCTGCTGTAGCCCCCAAGTCAAGGCACATGAGAAAGCAATCAATGAACAACTAAGGTGCCGCAATGAAGAATTGATGCTTCTAATCTCTCTCCCTTCCTCTCTGTCCCTATCTGTCCCTCTCTCTCTGTCTCTGTCACACAAAAAAAGAAAACATGGTTCTTTACCCTTGGGAAGTTTCCACATTAGCTGGGTAGATACAAGGCATGAAACAAATCATACAAAGCAGAACTTGCTTGTTGGTGGTAGGAAAGGGTGGGCTCTAGGGGCCACTGCTTACAAACAGGCATCACAGAGGGAGTCTGGGCCACCTCTCACTATAGTCAGATGGTTTGGCAGGGAGACTGATTCATCCTAACCCACTTCACAGGAGACTGATGAATAAACAAAGGCCCCACTCATTAATTCTCATGGAGAATATGTATAGCTCCCAACTGATTAAGTGATATTGTCTACCCCAAAATTGAGTTGTGGGACCCTTGGGAGATAGACAACCCTTCTGAGCCTTTGTTGGACCCTCTCTCTCTCTTGAAAAATGCATATGTGCATGAATGGAACTTTGTTTTCATTCATTCAACACATACTTGTTGAGCTTTTGTTGGGTGACAGGCTGTGTTCTAGGGAATTCTACAGTAAGTAAAACACAAAAAAATTTCTGAGCTCAAGGAGTCTAGTGGGAGGACAGACAGACCATAAACAAAAGAATCAGGTATAAAGTATAAAGTGTTTTGGGCCTGACCTGTGGTGGTGCAGTGGATTAAACATCGACCTGGAATGCTGAGGTCATCAGTTCAAAACTGGGGCTTGTCCCGTCAAGGTACATACAAGAAGCAACTGCTTTTCGCTCCTCTCTCCCCCCTACCCTTTCTTTCTCTCTCTCTCCTCTCTCTAAAATCAATAAATAAAATTTCAGCCTGACCTGTGGTGGCACAGTGGGTAAAAGCGTCAATCTGGAATGCCAAGGTTGCTGGTTCAAAACCCCAGGCTTGCCTAGTCAAGGCACATGTGGGAGTTGATGCTTTCTACTCCTCCCCCCATCTCTGTCTCTCTGTGCCTCTTCTCTCTAAAATGAATTAATAAAATCTTTTAAAAAGTTTTTTTTAATATATTTTTTAAATAAATATTTGTATGTTTTGGAAGGTAAAGGTGCCAAGAAAATAAAGCAGACAAGGGGAGAGAGGAACGTTAGGAGAGAGTAAGTGTGGTTCAATGAATCTATCAGGGAATGCTTCCCGGAGAAGTATCTTGATGGTGATGGGAGAATCGCAATGACACGATCTGGAGGAAGAATGTTCCAGGCACAGAGAACAGCAGGGGTCCTGAGGTGGGAGTATGCCTGACACGTTCCAAAACCAGTAGAGGTGATGAGAAGGGAGAAATTCTGGGGGGCAGGGGTGACATATTGTAGGTTTATACAGGACACTGTTGGATCTTGGGCTTGTCCTCTAAGTGGGCTGGGAGCCCCTGGAGGCGGGGGTGGGCATGATCCTCCTTGTTTTAACTGGCTCCCTCTAGTGGCTATGTGAAGAATAGACTGCAGGTGCCCTGTTGGAGCAGGGGCATGCCTGGTAGAGGCTGTTGCTGTGGTACAGGAGAAGCCAGGCTGAGTTGGGAGAAGTGGTCGGATCTTGAACATATTTGAAGATAAAACCAGCACGATCTGTTACACATCTGAGAGTGTGAGAAAACATCTGAACAGTATACAAATGTATTTCCTCAATTTTTAAAATCAACTCACCACGTGTATTTAGCCTTATCGTAAGCAGTGATATCCATGAAGTCACAAATGTGCTAGTTATATTTATCACTTTAAAATAAATAGACTGAGCTGTGGTGGCGCAGTGGATAAAGCATCGACCTGGAATGCTGAGGTTGCTGGTTCGAAACCCTGGGCTTGCCTGGTCAAGGCACATATGGGAGTTGATGCTTCTCCACCCTTCCCCCTTTTCTCTCTCCTCTCTTAAAAAAAAATCAATAAATAAAATATTTTTAATTAATTAAAATAAGTATATAAAATATGTTTATCTTTGCATCACCTGAAATTATCCTAGGAAGCACAAGGATACAAGCAATGTTGGAAACACTGGTTTAACCAATTTCTAATCTCACCCACTTTTCAGCTTTTTTTGTTATTCATTTGTTGGCCTTTTACTACTTTTCCCTCAAAGAGAATGATTTTGTTTAGTCCCGTCTATAACTATGGGGCCCGTTACCATAGCCTGTCTGAATGGACTGCTGGTTTTTACTACTGCCACTGCAGGCAGCCTGTGCTAGGGCAGTACAGAATAATGGTTCTTAACTATTACATTGTTGAACCCAACAGACCTGGGTTCAAATCCTGCGTAGCCACCTCTTAACTATATATGGCTTTGGGCAACTTCCTTCACCTGCTACAATAATCCCCGATAGTGCACTATTATTATTCCCATGTTATAGATTGCAGAGGGGGAGCCTGAGACTTAACTGGTAATAATAATATTGGGAAGTTGTTTTAAAGATTAAAATGCTTAGCACAGTGTCTGGTATCTAATAAGTGCTCAATAAAAAGTAGCTATTATCAGTTCAATGAAATGGAGTTAATCATTACCAGGAACGACTTACTTAATCTCTAGGAGACTCAATTTCCTCATCCATAAAATGGACCTATTTGACCAAGGTGGGAGTTAAATGAGTCAAGTCCTGACTCAGCAGCTCATCATGGAAAGTGACCTGGAGACATAGGTAGGCTATGTTAAAGAACCAACAGAAACTTCCCTCCCAACTGCTACTGGTCACACCCCCTTGGCTTCCCTTAATCCTCCTTATCTCTTTGACCTTTCACAAGTGCAGGGCAGAATGGGGCAGGGAGGGGAAGACTCGGCAGATTCTAGGACCAGGAAAGAAGAGTGACTTGTTCAAGCTCACATTGTCAGTTGGAGGGAGCAGTGAATTGAGCAGAGGTTTGCTGACTCCCAGGGTTCCTTGCCCTTTACCCCGGTACTTAAGGCTTCTTGCCCCCAGCTGAGCAGAGCGTGTAGTGCAAGATAAGAGGGCAAGCTCTGGTGTCATCCTAATCCTGGCTCTGCTCCTTACACAGTTGCTTTACGTGTCCTTTATGAGTTTCAGTTTCCCCATCTGTAAAATGGGCTTATTAATAACAGTACCTACCTCATTGGATCCTTATGAGTATTGACTGAGATAAAAATGGAAAGCATTCAGAGCCGCTGTTATCATTCTGCTCCTGTGGATGGATGTTACAGGAGAGGGCAACACCCTGTGCGTGATCAGTTTTCAGAAATAGCCCAGGATTGAATGAATAGAGAATCTCGTGGTTGTTGAGAGGGCTGTAGCCCAGAGTGAGGACTGTAGCTTTGCTACAGTGAGACTGGATTACCTGCACCCTTCTCAAACTGGGTGGCTGGGGGGTGCTCTTGAAGTCAAAGGGTTTTTCTGGAAAACTAACTTGACTCAAACATGTTGGGGAAATGTATTTGTATATTACATTTATAACATATTTCATTTTTAATATTAAAGCTAACCCAGATATATCATGGAATAGAATGTAAAATTCTCAAAAGTTTTAGACAGAGATGAGAGACTTTGAAAAAATGACACAGTTGCTGGGCATGGTTCAGACCACAACCGCAGACCTGACCTGACCCTGGCCCCCCCTCCACCTTCAGGGGAATACAGAAACCCTCATTTAGGAGATGATGCGGGGATGCAGCTCATTTTAGTGCTTGGCTATAGTATTTCCGTTGGGCACTTGCTACAGGCCAAAAGGCAGTTAGTGCAGGGAGCCCTGCCCTTCAGCCTTCACATATTCTGGTCCATCCACCTGGAATGCCTTCCTTCTTCTCCTCTGAAGTGACCTTTCTTTCTCTCTCTCCCCAAGTACAGGCCTGAGACTGTCTTCCTTGCACTGTCCTGGCATTTGTACACCCCTCCTCCCCTGGGCTGGAAATGATGTGTCCGCACCTGAGAGCCCCTGAGTGCTCCTCCCGACTGTACTCCTAGTCCAGCTGTTTAAAAAGAAGGAGGCAGCCTGACCTGTGGTGGCGCAGTGGATAAAGCGTCAACCTGGAAACACTGAGGTTGCCGGTTCAAAACCCTGGCTTGCCTGGTCAAGGCACATATGGGAGTTGATGCTTCCTGCTCCTCCCCTTTCTCTCTCTCTCTCTCTCTCTCTCTCTCTCTCTCTCTCTCTCCCCATCCTCTCTAAAATGAATAAATAAATAAAATTAAAAAAAAAAAAAAAAGGAGGCAGCCCTCCGCATCCAAAGACTAAAATCCTAAGTGGCTGACAACAATGTACACAGTATGCTATGAAACTTATGTAAGTTTTACAAAGCACATATGCTTTCATATGCATAAAATGCCTTTGTAAAGATACATCAGGAACCGGTAGAGATGATTGTCTCTTGGGAGTGGGACCAGGAGGCTGGAAGCCAGGGGAATGAAATGAACTATTCAACCCATACTTTGTTTGGGTTTTTTGTTTGCTTGCTTGCTTATTTTAATTCATTCTATTAAGTAGGTAATGCTTGCATCTGGTACAAAGTCTAAACAGGACCAAAGGGTTAGTAAAGAAGCCTCTGTCTCTCTCCTGCCTCTTGCCTCCAGCCTTCTTAATATGTACTCTTCAGTACATTCTGAAGTTCTGTACCATGGGCGGACATATCCATTCAAAAAAAAAATTAAGTCAAGTATTTAAAATTAAAAAATATTTATTTGTTAAGAAAGGAATAAATCAACAAAAGACTAGTTGATTCAAGAATTAAGTACATGAAACAGACCAATCACCTGCAAGCAGGACCTAAGTGACGAATTAAATGACAAAAACAAGAAGAGATATAAGAACTGACGGCAACTGAAGAGTACATCCTGTCTTGTGTCGTTCTTGGTTTCCTGTTGCATATACCTTCTCTTCCAAACCAGATCAGGGATCAGGGCTAGGCGTACAGAGAGGTATGATAAACATTTCCGGCCTTAATCCCCACCAGCACTAGCCATGCTCATGGATGGGCCTTCCAAGGCTGCATCATGGGCTCTAGACACTTTTGTCTACATAGGCCCCTTCTTCCATTAAAAAAAAAAAAAAAATATATATATATATATATACACACACACATATATTATATATATATACACATATATATTATATATATATAAAACATATATATATATGTTTTTACAAGTGTATTGGCATAAAGATAAATGTAATCCAGGCTAAATTCATTGCTATACATTCATTCTTTTTTTTTGGGGGGGGGGAGACTGAGAGAGGGATAGATAGGGACAGACAGGCAGGAAGGGAGAGAGATGAGAAGCATCAGTTCTCCATTGCAGCATCTTAGTTGTTCATTGATTGCTTTCTTATATGTGCCTTGACCAGGGGCACTACAGCAAATCCAGTGACCCCTTGCTCAAGCCAGCAATCTCAGACTCGAGCCAGCAAGCCAACAATCATGGGGTCATGTCTGTGATCCCACACTCAAGCCAGTGACCTTGTCGCTCAAGCTGGTGAGCCCGCACTCAAGCCGGCAACCTCAGGGTTTCAAACCTGGGTCCTCTGTGTATCCACTGCACCTGGTCAGGTTATACATTCATTATTATTCTTTTTTTCCTTCTTTTGGTTTCCAACAAAATTGAAATATTTCATAGGTCCTCTACAATTATCCTGGGCCCTAGGTATTGTGCTGCTGGAGTCTAATAGATAAATCTGCCCTGGGCCTGTCCCCTGGGCCTGGCTGCTGTTCACTGAACGGGAACAGCTCCTGGGAGCAGCCCGGCTAGGGAAATACACGGGGGCTTTATCCTGGCTCCAGCAGTACCCACTGGGGCTCTGAGGGCAATCACCAAGGCTTCCTGAACGGTTTCTTTCCTGTGAAAATGCAGTGTTGCAGTGAGGATTAGAAATAACATAAGGGGCTTAACAAATACCTAATATTGTTGGTTGATTTGTCTCCAGGATAGAGGGAGTACTCTGGAGGTGGGCCAGGGACACGACTGGGTTCTAGGGCAGTGACCACAGCCAGGAGTCCCGCCCCTTCAGAGGGAGAGGTGGAAGGAAGGTGATAGTGGTGGAAGGTTCAGTCACCAGCCTTCTCTTAGCATAAGACTAGAGCAGACAGAGAAAGATTAAAATTCAGAGTTAGGCCACTGCTCAGGTATTCTTCGGCTTTGACTGTGTTAGAATCACCTGGTAGCTTGAAAGATACTAAAACTCAATCCTCTCTCCAGACAAATTATTAATCAGAATATTTGCTGCAGGCTCGTGTGTGTGGTGTGTGTGTGTGTGTGTGTGTGTGTGTGTGTGTCTCGTTTCTTAAGCTCCCCCAGGTGATTCTAATATGAAGCAAGGTTCAGCATCCCCATGGCTATCCCCATAGATGGAAGGAGTGAGCTGGGGAATAATCTATCTTGTCCAGCAGACAGCTTCTCATCCTGACAACATCTAAGATCACAGACTCTCAGTGGCTGCCGGGGTAGACTGAAAATAGGGAAAATGTCAGTTGTAGGAGGGCCCTTCCAAGGTCCTGCACCCAAAAGAGTACTCTTTTTCATAAAGACAGCCTCCCAAGTTAGCTTCAGGCTGCACCCAGCTTGGATCCACCCCTGTGGGCACCACTCTCAGCCCAGAATCTTGTTGGACCCTGAGGTAAAGGGACCAGATGTCCCTCTAAGGGTTATGTCCCCACCTAAGGAGGGAATAACAGAGGATATAGGACCTACCTCATCAAGGGTGGGCTGCCATGACCCCAGCCTGTAGACCTGGGGCAGGTAACCTGCCCTTCTCGGCCATCCCAGACCCTCTGAACCAGCATTTCTGGGTTAGGCCAGAGGCTACATTTTTCACATACTCCCAAAATGGATTCTCGTACACAGGAACATTTTTGAGTTAAGAGAGGACCCATGTTCTACATCTGGGGCGGGGGGGGGGGGTACACAATATATACACATGTCAATAGTCATCAAGGTTTACACTTAGGATGTATACTTTATTTTTTTTATTTTTTATTTTTCTGAAGCTGGAAACGGGGAGAGACAGTCAGACAGACTCCCGCATGCGCCCGACCGGGATCCACCCGGCACACCCACCAGGGGCGATGCTCTGCCCACCAGGGGGGCGATGCTCTGCCCACCAGGGGGCGATGCTCTGCCCCTCCGGGGCGTCGCTCTGCCGTGACCAGAGCCACTCTAGCGCCTGGGGCAGAGGCCAAGGAGCCATCCCCAGTGCCCGGGCCATCTTTGCTCCAATGGAGCCTCGCTGCGGGAGGGGAAGAGAGAGACAGAGAGGAAGGAGGGGCGGGGGTGGAGAAGCAAATGGGCGCTTCTTCTATGTGCCCTGGCCGGGAATCGAACCCGGGTCCTCCGCACGCCAGGCTGACGCTCTACCGCTGAGCCAACTGCCCAGGGCCAAGATGTATACTTTATGTAGCTGATTCAAAAACACATGAAAACAAAGGAGAACCAACCTGCCATGTGTCTGGAACTTGAAGAAGAAGAATCAATGGAGGCTGCCTGGAAGAGGGGCTCTTTGAGCTGGGCCTAGACAAGGAGAAGAGCAGGGAACCGGGCAAAGGGAGTTAGGAGTCCCATGGGGAAGAGGCTTTTGTAGACACAGCAGTGGGGAAGCAGAGAGGAACGGAGAGAGGGTTGGTTCTGAAGCCTCGACAGGCCACTACCTCACTCCCACCTAGGAACAGGGTGTTCTCAGAGGCCCACAGACTAGTGTGGCCAGCATAGGTAGCTCGTGTCAACTCCCCACTGGCCTCGAAGTGCATCCAGGTCATTCCCCCCAACAAGACGGCATTGTTTGGGGTTCCAATTCAGGGCCAGAAAAACAGAGAGCCCAATTGTCCCTGTCATAATGGATATATAATTTATAATAATGTCAGCTATTAAAGGATTTTTAGTAATTAACTGACAGTGGTGTGCTATTTCACTGCATTTTTGCCTGTTATAATGATCTTGAACTTTGCAAGGCGGTTTTGAACTTGCTCAAAATAAGCCCTGAATACAAAAAAGGGCAAGATCATGCCAAAGGAGGGGTAAGAGAGGTTGGACAAAATGAAGCTATTCTCCCAGGAAGAGGGGTGAGCTGTGCAGAACCAGGGAAACCTGAGGCCCACTATCTTCGAGGATGCAGCACAACCAGTAAAAACGCCTGCCAGGCCAGAGTGGTGAGTAAAGCTATTTCATAATGGTGTGTTAAGTTGCATTGTTTTTAAACACACCGTGTTTGCATAATACACAGCTAGGAATATTTTTCTCTTCCCTCCCAAAATATACTTCCACTCTCAGTTTTCTTAAAACACATGACTCTCTGGCCCTGGCCGGTTGGCTCAGCGGTAGAGCGTCGGCCTGGCGTGCGGGGGACCCAGGTTCGATTCCCGGCCAGGGCACATAGGAGAAGCGCCCATTTGCTTCTCCACCCCCCCCCCTTCCTCTCTGTCTCTCTCTTCCCCTCCTGCAGCCAAGGCTCCATTGGAGCAAAGATGGCCCGGGAGCTGGGGATGGCTCCTTGGCCTCTGCCCCAGGCGCTAGAGTGGCTCTGGTCGCAGCAGAGCCACGCCCCGGAGGGGCAGAGCGTCGCCCCTGGTGGGCATGCCGGGTGGATCCCGGTCGGGTGCATGCGGGAGTCTGTCTCACTGTCTCTTCCCGTTTCCAGCTTCAGAAAAATACAAAAAAAAAAAAACCAAAAAACAACACATGACTCTCTTGGTATATCTTTTGCTCTTTTGTTTTTAACAGAGAACAGGTATAAAAATTTTTTTCATTTCTTAATTCTACTAAGGAGAAAAAGAAAAAGCCAGCATAAACCCAACAATAAATAGTAACTGACACTGAGTGCTGGAGAGCATTAGGGAGTGGTGGGGTCTGTGGCAAACTGGTGAACTCCAGCCTAACGTGAGCACAGTATCTGCTACTTCACTCCAAACAATCAGGACTGCAGTCCCCTGGCAGAGACTGAGGTTGGCAACCTGCCTATGGCAACCTCAGTTCTCCCCCCTTCTCTTTAATAACAGAATGATGATTTATTTTTAGCTGGGCAAGTTTTATCCTGGGGAAAAGTACTAGCTTGGCCTGAGCATAAACACATGGCTATCCCTACCCTCCCTTGCACTTGGAATAGCCATGTGACTATTTCTGGCCAATAAGATATAAGTAGAAGCTTTGTGCAGGAATTCTGAGAAGGCTGCATAAAAGAGTTGACTGAGCTGGGAGGTTCCCTTTTATGCCTTCAACTTTTCCTCCTCCTAGAGTACGAATGTAATGACTGGAGCTCTGAAAGCCATCGTAGACTGTGAAGCAAACTTTGCTAATAGGAGTTATACACTGAAGACAAGAGAGTGGAAAGAGACAGGGGCCTAAGCCCCGGATGACTTTTTTTTTCTCTTAAGTGAGAAGTGGGGAGGCAGAGAGATAGACTCCCACATGTTCCCCAACTGGGATTCACCCAGCAAGCCCCCGATAGGAGGATGCTCTACCCATCTGGGGCCATTGCTCTGCAACTGAGATATTTTAGTGCCTGAAGTGAGGCCATGGAGCCATCCTCAGCACTCGGGGACAACTCATTCCAACCTAGCCATGGCTGCAAGGAGGGGAAGAGAAAGATAGAGACAGAGCGAAGGGAGAGGGGAAATGGTGGAGAATCAGATGGTCACTTCTCCTGTGTGCCCTGACTGGAAATCGAACCCAGGACATTCACATGCCAGGTTGGTGCTCTACCATTGAGTTAACCAGTCAGAGGCCCTGATGACATTTCTTAATCTACCACTGCAGGCCTGGGCTGCCTATTTATCTCCTTGCTTCTTTTTTTTTTTTTTTTTTTTTTTTTTTTTTTTTTTACAGAGAGAGAGAGTCAGAGAGAGGGACAGATAGGGACAGACAGACAGGAAGGGAGAGATGAGAAGCATCAATTCTTCGTTGCAGCTCCTTAGTTGTTCAGTGATTGCTTTCTCATATGTGCCTTGACCGGAGGGCTAAAGCAGAGTGAGTGACCCCATACTCAAGCCAGCAACCTTGGGCTTCAAGCCAGTGACCTTTGGGCTCAAGCCAGAGACCTTTAGGCTCAAGCCAGCAACCATGGTGTCATGTGTATGATCCCATGCTCAAGCCAGCAACTCCTCGCTGAAGCTAGTGAGTCCATGCTCAAGCCAGTGACCTAAGGGTTTTGAACCTGGCTCCTCTGCTTCCCAGTCCAATGTTCTATCACTGTGCCACCGCCTGGTCAGGTGGTCTCCTGGCTTCTTTTAACTAAGAAAGAAGCATCTACAGGTGTCTTATTTAAGCTACTGTTATTTTGCATTTTTCTGTTATCTGCCCAACTCATCTGCCCTAATTAATTAATACAACCAGGCTCACTATCACCAGATTATCCAACTTTTTATACAGATTTACAGGTGACATATCTTGATGTCATAAATGTTGGAAACCTTATACAAATATTTAAAATACTGAACAGGTCAAACAAACCACATTTGAGCTGCATTCAGCTCAAGTCACCCTCTATCTAGCCTATACCATTGATGGCAGTTATTAGGACTGTTGACAAATGGCCAGTCCTTTCTTTTCTAGGAACATAGTAGGACACCATGTACTAATTTACCCGCCTGCACTCAAGAGTGGCCATGTGACTTAGTAGCCAATGAGATATGAGCAGAAGTGATGTGAGTGTGTCTGGGCAGGTGATTTAAGATCCTGTTGGGTCACCACATTCTCTGTTCCCTGCCGCTGTGACTATGGAAGCATGTCTACACAGAGTTTCCTTCAACTGGATCTTTGAGTGACTTTATTTATTATTATTATTTTTTTTTTTTGTATTTTTCTGAAGCTGGAAACGGGGAGAGACAGTCAGACAGACTCCCACATGTGCCCGACCAGGATCCATCCAGCACGCCCACCAGGGGCGACGCTCTGCCCACCAGGGGGTGATGCTCTACCCCTCTGGGGCATCGCTCTGCCGTGACCAGAGCCACTCTAGCGCCTGGGGCAGAGGCCAAGGAGCCATCCCCAGTGCCCAGGGCCATCTTTGCTCCAATGGAGCCTTGGCTGCGGGAGGGGAAGAGAGAGACAGAGAGGAAGGGGTGGGGGTGGAGAAGCAAATGGGCGCTTCTCCTATGTGCCCTGGCTGGGAATCGAACCCGGGTCCCCCGCACGCCAGGCCGACGCTCTACCGCTGAGCCAACCGGCCAGGGCCTTTGAGTGACTTTAAAGAACAGAGCACCCTGATAACCCACCAAGTCATGTAAGCAAGAAATAAAGATGGTTGTAAATAAGGTGACCAACCTTTTCACAATGAAAATGAGGACAAAAATAAATAGAATAAAACAATATCGTAAATAAAAGAAACATTTTATTCATTGCAACAATAATACACTATAATATGATAAATGCAAAATAAAAACATTTGTAATATTTTATAATTTGATTACATGCCTATTAATTTTTAATAATAATTGTAAGAAAAAAGTACTCACTTGGTAAAACTAAATATCAAACAAGACCACTAATTTGGAGTGATAATTGGGTGTATTTATCATTTTCTAATTAAAAATGTCTGTTTTATGCAACTATTAAAACTATTTAATCAAAATGCGTTATTAATTGATATGGTTTGAGGCTAGATTTCCACTTTAAAACTCGAATTTCAGGAAAATACTTGTAAATAAAATTATACATATTTGGGAATTATTAAATAGATAATAAATTAATAAAACGTAAATTGTGCTTACCTGTCTATGATTGAATATTCACTAAGAAAGAAATAATCGTGAGTCTACAATGTCATATGTGCCGTGTCGTGTTTCAGTAAGAAGTACACAAAGCCATTGTGTGCTCGGTATATCGTCACTCTGTCAAGGTCTCCTGTGCGGAGTGCATGCGTCTCATAATCGCGTCTCACAGTACTATACTGATCCTTGACGAATCATCATGTCAAATACAAATACGTCACATCACTCGCAATGGATCGACTCTGCATCAATCGAATATGGACATTTACAGATTAGTCTTCCAATATCAAAAAGGAGGACATTTTTCAAGGGAGGATGGAACTTAACAAAAGAAGGACTATCCTCCCTAAAGGAGGGCGATTGGTCACCTTATTGTAAAGCTACTGAGACTTGTTACCACAATATTGTCTAGCGTGTCCTGACTGATCTGTCATCCGCACCTTGGATATTGATCACAGGAATTTCACGAAGCCCTCCTTCAGGTTTTTTCTCTGGGGTGAAATTTCTCCATCTTTGTAGCCCTTTTACTCACTCTGCGTTTCATTTATTCTTTCATCCATCCGTGCCTCAAACAGATGGAGAGCCCTTTCATGTGTCAAGTCAAACCACTGCTATCTGGGGGCTCACACCCTTCCTTTCACTGGGTTCTTTCTCTTTCTGATATCCCTTTGGACCCTTCCTGACCTCCCTCACATCCACCCCGCAATGGAAAGGAATGAGGAGAAAGAGATGAAGTCCTTTGAGGGCAGCCTTTCAGGGCTAAGGTTTGTGCCAGGGCTAGTTTGTTTCTTTTATCTAACTCAAATCTTACCACCTCCAGTAAGAAAACCAAGGCTCAGAGAGATTAACTAACCTGCCCGGAGCCCCACAGTTGGAAAGCAGGGGACCTAGACTTGAGGCCAGTTCTGACAAGGCCTGTGCCCTACAACTACTTTATACCACCTGCCTCCATGAAGTCTCTTTACTGTGGTCGGTGCCACCAGCAGAAGCCATCTGTAGGGCAGCCTAGCGGAGGGTCACCTCCCACTTCTGATTCTCTCATCACAGACTGGGACAGCGTCTGGAACTGAGTATTCTGCAGTCAGCACCAGCCCATGGTCAGCGGAGGAAAACAGGAGGGCTTGGTCCGTGGGAGTCTGTGGGAGCCAAGAATGCTTGAACACGAGTTTGGAGATGGTGGATGCAGCTGTGTCCATTAGGACAAGTAGTCCAACTCAAAAAGGTTCAAACAGTAAGAACCTTTATTATTTCACGGGGGGGGGGGGAGTAACTTCGAGGTAGCACAGGTTCTTGGAGAAGTTCCACAAAGTCACTGAGGACCCAGCTCTTTCCATCTTTGCTTCTCCATCCTCAGTGGGTCCGGTTTGCCTTACGCTAGTTTCCCTCACAGTTGCAAAATGACTGTTTCAGTTCCAGGCATCAAATCACACATGATGAAGAACACCTTTCCTGCCATCTCCTTCCTGAGAGTAAAGAACCTTTCCCCAGATACTCCTTAGCAGATGCAGCCTTGAATCTCATTTGCCAGAATAGGGTCACTGATTGGCTTAAGCTAAAGAAACGTCACGTGTTAGGGGGGACTAGACAGCATCCATTCATCCCTCCCCTTCTCCACCCGCTCTGTGTCTTGTGAGGCTGCTGTGTATGGACAGCACGGGCAGGTAACCTTGCTCTCTGACTTCAGGTTGGACTCAGCCAAGAGGAGACACTAGAAAGTTCTCCTGAAGAGGAGGCGGGAATAGTCAGGGTATGTATTCCCCTGTGTCCTCCTTGCTGGGTTGCTGTGGATTATCTGCACCGCCTACTGAAGGCCACAGTTCCTGTAAGGCAGCTCTATCCACACCGCACCCTCTCTTGGTTCTGGTTCTTACTCCCTCCCTTGGAGCCTCCTCAGACCTGCAGGGTGATAGCTCCCCACCGTTGCTAGCCCTAAGCTACTCCACCACCCCATCTGTAATACACAAACTCTTCACACACCTTTGTAAGTAGTCCTTTATCCACCCCTCTCAATTGCCCAGTCTGAATGTGCTATTATTCTCTACCCTTCCCGGACCTGACTGATATACCAGTCTAAGGATAAAGCTCCCTTTGCAGTTCTGAATCACTGTCTCCCGGGCCTCTTTCCAGAGGTCCCTTTAGCACTTAACCCTCAGTCTGTCCCAAATACCACACATCTCTCTAGCCCCCATGCTGACTTCCGCATCTCTGTCAATAGCACCACCAACCATTGAGCCTCCCAGGATCAAAACTTGGGTGTCAGTTTCCACTCGCCCGCTGCCCTGCCCCCCACCCAATAATCCAGAACAAGTTCCATTGATTCTCCTTCTACTCTCTCTATCCCATTCCTCATCCCCTACCCAATTTTAGGGCTCCATTACTGATTATCCGCCTCATGACAGCAAGCTCTCAAATGATGCCCCTGGCTCTGATTCATGCCACCCCCTGCTGCCATAGGGAAATCCTTAACCACAGGTCTGATCATGTTCTTATTCTCCTGCTCATATACCTCCTCCTATTGCCAGCAAATTAATGCCTTAATCTGACATCAAAGCCTTCCACATTCAGGCCCCTACCCTGCTACCCAGGCTCAGTTCCTACTGCACATAAAACCTTCTGGCTATGCAGGTTATATCAGCTATTTCTGGGTAAAAAAAAAAACACAACAAAAAACAAATAACCACTCTAAGTCAGTAGCTAATACAACAACCTATAGTATTGCTAACAGGTCTCAGGTCAGCCAGAAGTTCTACTGATCTGAACCAGGCTCAGCAGATCTTGGCTTGGCTCACTCACATGTCTGCAAGCAGTTAACAGGTTAACTGGGGCTGGGTGGTCAAGAATGGGCTCACTCACGTGTCTGGTGGTTGTTTGGTTGTTGGCTGGGTGAAAGAAAGTGACTGGGTTACATGTCACTAATCATGCAGCACACTAGACTGGTGACATATTAGTTATCTACTGCTGAGTAACAAATTACAGAGCTAGAAACAACATTTTATTGTCTCCCAGTTTCTGTAGATCAGGGATCTAAGTGCCATTGAGCTAGGCATCTTTGAGCCAGGGCCCCTTACAAGGTACAATCAAGGATTCAACTTGGGCTTCCTTTGGGCACAGCTAGGGGAGGATCTGCTTCTAAAGCTCACTCATTGGCCCTGGCCGGTTGACTCAGTGGTAGAGCGTCAGCCTGGCGTGCGGGGAACCCGGGTTCGATTCCTGGCCAGGGCACATAGGAGAAGCGCCCATTTGCTTCTCCACCCCCCCCCTTCCTCTCTGTCTCTCTCTTCCCCTCCCGCAGCCGAGGCTCCATTGGAGCAAAGATGGCCCGGGCGCTGGGGATGGTTCCTTGGCCGCTGCCCCAGGCGCTAGAGTGGCTCTGGTCGCGGCAGAGCAATGCCCCGGAGGGGCAGAGCATCGCCCCCTGGTGGGCAGAGCGTCGCCCCTGGTGGGCGTGCCAGGTGGATCCTGGTGGGGTGCATGCGGGAGTCTGTCTGACTGTCTCTCCCCGTTTCCAGCTTCAGGAAAAAAAAAAAAAAAAAGCTCACTCATGTGGCTTTGGCAGGTCTCAGGTCCTCACTGGCTGCTGACCAGGGACATCATTTCCATAGAACACTCACAATATGACAGTTGGAGTCCTTCAAAGGTTGCCAGCAATAGAGAGAGATAGAAGTCACAAAATCTTTTTACAACCTAATGTCAGAAGTGCCGGGCCATGTCTTTTCTTGTATTTTATTGGTTCGAAGCAAGGCACTAAGTCCAAGCCAGCATTCAGTGGGAGAGGACTCCATAAATTATTAATCTCACTGGGGATTGGGGATCACTGGGGCCATTTTGGAGGCTGCCTGTCACACCTGGGCTTGGTCATACACTGGTGACAAGGTACTCAGAACAGCAACAGTGAGTGTAGAATTATACAATGCCAGCCCTGGCCAGCTGGCTCAGTGGCAGAGCATCGGCCCAGTTTATGGAAATATCAGGTTTGATTCCTGGTCAGAGCACACAGGAGAGGCAACCATCTGCTTCTCTACCCCTCCCCCCCCTTCTCTCTCTCTCTCTCTCTCTCTCTCTGTCTCTCTCTTCCTCTCCCACAGCCATGGCTCAATTGGTTTGGGTGCATTGGCCTCAGGCACTGAGGATGGCTCCCTGGAGCCTCTACCTCAGGCACTAAAAATAGTTTGGTTGCAAGCCTGGCTGCAGATGGGCAGAGGATTGGCCCCAAATAGAGGTCACTGGGTGGATCCCAGTCAGGGCACATGTGGGAGTCTGCCTCTCTATCTCCCCTCCTCTGGTTTGGAAAAATAAAAATAAAAGAATTTTACAATGCCTCTTGAGGCTCAGGCTCAGAATTTGCATGTTTGGCCAAAGCAAGGCATAGGGCCAAATGCAGATTCAAAGGGTGGGGAAATAGACTCAATCTCTAAATCAGAAGAGCTGCTCAGTTACATTGTAAAGGGGATACTGGCAAGGGTAGAGAATCATGTCCATTTTTGCAAAGAACGACACCATGTTTCCCACTGGTTTGCCAGCCTTGTGCTTTCTAGCCTAAGGGTCTTTGGGTGCATTTTCCTCTTCCTGTGTATCTTGGCCCCACCTATGCCTATTAAGATCCTACCAGTCTTCAAGGACCAACTCACCCCCTTTTTCGCTGCTATAATAAATCACAATTAGTTTTCCTTTTGCTGCTGCCACAAATTTCTGCAAATTTGTGACTTAAATTGTATTACCCTATAGTTCTAGAAGTCTGAAGTCCAAAATGAGTGTCACTGGGCTAAAATGAGAGCCCTGGCAGGGCTGCATCCCTTTCTGGAGGCTGCAAGGAGAATCCATTTCCTTGCCTTCTCCAACTTCTAGAGGCAGCCTGCATTCCTTGGCTCATGGCCCCATCACCCATCTTCAAAGTCAAGATTGACTGGTGGAGTCCTTCTCATTCACATCACTCTGACACTGACTATCTCAGCCTCCTTTGTCCACTTACAAAGACCCTTATTACTTTGGGCACCCAAATAATCTAAGAGAATCTCCCATCTCAAGGTCGACTGGTTAGCAACCTTGACTCCCCTTTGGCATGTAACCTAATATAATTACAGATTTCAGGGACTAGGACATGAACATCCCCGAGGGGAGGAATCATTCTGTCTATCACACCCCCACTTCCACCCCCATGAATAATAATGGCAGCAGCATTTGCTGAGCACTTATAATGTGCCTGCCAGTGTGCCCAGTGATTCTTTCCCGAAATAATCTCCTCTATTCTTCACAATCCTCTGAGAAGTTTCTATTAGCAGTCTCATTTTGCAGACTCAAAGTAGTTAAGCAATCCCCCAAGCCACCCAGCAAATAAGTGCTGAGTTTTAGATTTTTTTTTTTTTTTGTATTTTTCCAAAGCTGGAAACAGGGAGGCAGTCAGACAGACTCCCGCATTCACCCGACCGGGATCCACCCGGCATGCCCACCAGGGGGTGATGCTTTGCCCATCTTGGGGCATCGCTCTGTCACAACCAAAGCCATTCTAGCGCCTGAGGCAGAGGCCACAGAGCCATCCTCAGCACCCGGGCAAACTTTGCTCCAGTGGAGCCTTGGCTGCGGGAGGGGAAGAGAGAGACAGAGAGGAAGGAGAGGGGGAGGGTTGGAGAAGCAGATGGGTGTTTCTCCTGTGTGCCCTGGCCGGGAATTGAACCTGGGACTCTTGCACGCCAGGCCGACGCTCTACCACTGAGCCAGACGGCCAGGGCCGAGTTTTAGAATTTGAACTCATGTCTGCCCAACTCTGAAGCCAGATTCCCAACCATTTGCTCATTGCTGCCCCCTGTAAAGTTATCTGATCCCTTCAACTAGATGTCACCCCTCTTCTGGGTTCCCATAGCTGAGTCACTGGGCCTTTCTTTTTAGAAATACTCTTTTGAAGTCTCAATTTTGAGCAGGCCACCTCCCCAACGCAACTGGAAAAGTACTAATAGTAATCCATTAATGAGAATCTACCATGTACCAGACCATTCACATACATCTCTCACACTCACTGCTAAGGCAGATGCTACCCTACTTTCCAGAGGAGGAAACTGAAGCTCAAAAAGGTGAGGTTCAGCCTCAGGGCTCATTAGCATCAGTGCTGGGAGTTGAACCCAAGCCGAACTCCAAAGCCAGTTATTCCCTTTGCTAGGCTACCTCAACAATTGTAAGCAGGGTAGATATATATATATATATATCTCATTACCTAACTTGAAGCTGGCAGCATAGCTCAATAGTTCATTTGGAGTTTCTGGAGTCTTACTGCTGGGGTTCAAATCCAAGCTCTCCTATTCTCTGCCTCTGTGATTTAGTCAAGTTACTTAACCTGTATCTGCCTCAATTTCTTCACCTGTAAAATGGGCATAAGAATAGCACCTACTTCAGAAGGGCTATTATGAAGATTAAACGAGCTAATATATCTAAGATACTTTTGACAGTTATTGCCACACCGTAAACACTTTGTGTTTGCTATTACTGTGGGTTGGTCTGGTTAGCTGAGGGTCATTCAGGGTCCCTGCCCCAATGTCTGGCCACGTCATTGCTAGGCAATGACAAGGCTCTGCTCCAGCCTTGCTAGGCATCTCTCTTCTGTTAAACTGCATCACCCCAGACTACCTCAATGGAGGGTTATCTGGAAGAGCAAAAAAGGTAAATGTTGAGAAAGGCTTTGTAAACTCTAGAGTGAAGTGCCCATGTTGGCTATTAATGACCTCTATGAAGTGCTTAACAATCAGGCCTGAAAACCATAGACTCCTTCAAGGATCCAATGCAGGCCTTCTCAGTGTGAGCGCAGGGAAACAGAGGGCCAGCAGCTGTCATATTTCCTCCTCCCCTTCCATCTCCACACCCCACCCCCGCCCCATCCATCCTGGGGTGGCCGTGGCTGCAGGAATGCGATGGTATCTCAGCAAACAGACAGTTTGTTCCCAGAGGAGACAGGGCCGCCCCCAAGAGGCCCCACTCTCATAGCCACAGTAAACACAAGGGTCTGTCCTCTTTATCACTTGGCTCAGCAGCAGCGGAGACAGTCTGCCCGCTGGAGAGTCTCTGCGGAGCGATAAGCTGCTGGGCCCCTTGTTGGCAGCCCTCCTGGGGCTACAGCCGAGCTGCTCTGGAATAGGAATCTTGGGGCTGGCCTGGCTTGGAGCCTAAACACCTCATCCAGGGGCTGGGGGGCTGAGGGCGGGGGCTGGCTGCCTGTGCTCTGAGGATGTTGGCCCTCCACTGAAAGAAGCAAAGGCCCGGCGTTGTGCCAAGGGGTCAGGACACAGTCTGCAAAGCTCCCAGTTGCTCTCAGAGACTTGTGAATCCCTTAGTTACATTACTTTGCAAGATATCTTATCATCATCGTCTTTACAGACCCTATTGATGGTCATGTATCCTTCCAATGTTTCCCAATCCGCACCTCATTCAGAATTAATGCACATAAGCCATTTAGCACTGGGCCCGGTGAGGGCTCAGTACAGGCTAGCCTGCAGTAAGTGCAGTGTAGTAGCATCCTTGTCATCATTTTAGTGGTGCAAGTGACCCCAGTCCCTTCAAATAATAACAGCTAACATTTTTGTGGGAAGGTCAAGCCCATTATGTCCTCAATGTCTCAAGTGACTGGAGGTGGGGATACTGAGTGCACAGTGTCCACATTTGACAGAGGAGGAAACTGAAGGGCACAGAGAGATGAAGTGCTTTGACCAAGGCTGCACAGCCAGGACATAAGAGCTGCGACCAGCCTCTAGCCCTCAGACTCAAAGACTGGTATATTCACTTCCACCTTAGCCGAGCACCGAGGAGCCTGGGCTGGGTCACTGGTCCAGGTCCCAGATCCGCTCAGGGGCCAGGCAGGGGCAGACCAAGATCCTTGGGGTCAGGGACTGGCTAACAGCTCCTCCACTGCACTCTAGTAAACAGCAGTGAACAGAACTCCAAAATAACCATTGGCAGCTCTGAGCGTGCAGGATGAGCACTTGGTGGGGAGTCCCACAGCCCTGGGCTCCAGGCCCAACTCTGTTGTTTTTATGCTGGTGACCTAGAACTAAACACTTACCCTCTCTGGGCTTGGTCCCAAGATCATTATTTCCTTATCTGGAAAATGTCACCTCCTCTGCCTTGGCAACCTTCTCTGAGAGTTACTGGGTGAATTTAAAACCACTGGTTTTGGACTTCATGAGTAAAATCTTCTCTCCTTCTGACAAGCTGACTTTCAAACCCCTGGCCATCATTCAGTGCCCAACTCACATGCCTCCTCTTCCAGGGAGCCCTCTCTTATCTCTCATTTGGGCACAAATGCAGCCTCCCTGAAGCTCACATCTCTTCTAGGGTACCCTCTACCATGCATGGGGTCAAGGTTAGGACTGATTCCTCATGGCATCCCCTAATCCCAGCACAGAATTCAGCACACATTAAATGCTTAATAAAGTGAATGAATGAATTACCAAAGTAAAATGACCATTCTGTGCCCCTTCTTTGTCTACAAGACTCAGAGAGCATGTCTCCTCCTCCCCTTCGGGCAGCTCACACTGGTAAAGACCCCTGCGTGGCAATTCTTCCTGAATACAGCTTCTTCCTTGCTTGGCCAGCTCCTATTCTCAGCTCCAAATCCTTGCGTGCTCTCTGGGACCCCCAAGGCTCTATGCTGACTCCCTGGCCTAGCCTTCAAGGCCCTTCCCAGACAGACCTCAATGCCTGCTCAGTCTCTTCTCTGGCCCCTGGTCCTGAGCATGCCCTCTACCTGAACCTTGCTATCTTTCCTCCAAGTCTCACAGAACATCTCTGTTCAGCCACCAGCATCGCAGGAACTTCAGCTGCCTCCTCCCTTCTAAATGCACGGACACTCTCTCTAGACCTAGGGGACCACCATGTGACAGTTGGTTCTTATGAATGGGTATCATCGCTTCACCCAACAAAGCAACAGGGCCCCTGACTCAACAGGCTCTGATTCCCAGTGAGAAGGGAGGGGGCACTGAGGTAGAATTCCACGTAGAACAGCCCACAGAATGTCTCAGGTTTTCTCTAGGCCACGTCTTCTTCCCTGTGCCTGCTCGAGTGTTCCTGCCTCAACATCTCCTTCAGATGCCACATCACGGAGTGCCCCGTCGGTCCACGCTGCAGCCTCGGCGCTCTGGCCACCGCCACAGGCACAGCCCTGGCCTTGCCTCCGTCTGCCCCTGAATAGCCACCCTATCATCACCATATTTACAAATACTTACTGAATGGATCACAAATACTTCCTGAGTGGATACTCTGTGCCAGGTACTGTTCTAGGCACTGGGGACATAGCAGTGAACACAACAAAGATGGTCCCTTTCCTCATGGAGCTTTCGTTCTAATGAAGGAAATGAGAGAAACGGTTAAAACAAATGAGCAAAATATATAGCATTTCCAGTTAGTTTTATTATAGGTAACTGTTATCATCAAAAGTAAAGGCTTTGGCTAAAATTAAAGCCTGGGTGGATTTGAGCATTGTGGTGTACAGCTGCTATTTATTATTATGGGATGGTCAAGTAGGCTGGCTTGAGAAGTGGACATTTGTTTGAAGAGTTGAAGGAGGCAAGGGGGTGGGCCTTGAGGACCCTGGGAAAGAGCGTTCCAAGGAAAGGGAACAGCCAGTGCAAAGGCCTGTTTGAATTCATGTTCCCTTCTCTGTGCAGCCACATTTTTCATTCTTTATTTGTCCCTTAGCAGAATTCAAGAATGACAGAGGGCCCTTGCCAGGTGGCTCAGCCAGCTAGAACATTGTCCTGATATGTCGGGTTTGCAGGTTCAATCCCCAGGTCAGGGTACATACAGGAATCAACCAATAGTCCTGGCTGGATAGCTTGGTTAGTTAGAGCGTCATTTCGAAGTGCAGAGGTTGCTGGTTTGGTCCCCAGTCAGGGCACACACAGGAACAGCCCGATGTTCCTGTCTATTTCTCTCTCCTTTCCTCTCTCACTGAAATCAATAAATTAAAAAGAAAAAAAAAAAAAAAGAATCAACCAACAAATGCATAAATAAGTGGAACAAATCGATGTTTCTCTCTCTCCTCCTACCTCTAAAATCAATAAATTGAGGGTGGGGGGGAGAATGATATAGGAAGTTGTTCACTCGGCTACCTGAGGAGCTCCTTGGAGCAAGGACCCTGTAATGGTCAACTTCGTAGTACCCCCACACCTCACACTGACATGTCCAGACACACACATACCCCCAAACCCACATGCCCCCAAACCCACATGCCCAGACATACACACCCACACTTGCAGAGAGACACACACTCTGGCCAATAGAGAGGCCTCGCTTATTGTCTACTGAGATGAACTGGAGGAAGAGTAAATAATCATTAAGTGCACCCAGCCTGTCTAGTTTACAAAGGTCTCCGTTGTGCCTCCTCTTTGAGCTTGAGAACTGAGTGGTTATTAAAGTGAGGCTCAGAGAGACCAAGGTGAGCAGGCTGGTAATTGGTATTTGCAGTCCTGGAATCAGCTCTTCTGATTACCATCCAGTATATGTTTTCATTAAAAAAAAAAACAAAACAAAAAAAAACAGGTCAGATGTGAACATAGCACAAACTCAAAATGTCCACAGAGGTAAGTGTCCCCTCTTCCCCGGCCCCTGCCTTAGGCACCAAGCCGTCTCCTTGGAATCTGAGCACACAGTTTGTTTCCAATTTACTTAAATGGAGATGTAGGCTCCCCTCTCTTTATTAAGAGAATCTGCCTTAAAAAATACATCTGACAGAATGAAAATGGACTAGGAGACCTGATTCTGGAAGCACCTCCTCTTTGCTCCTAGAGTCTAGGCTGTCTGGGGCCAGGCTAGGCATCCACCTGGTTTCCCCCAAACCACAAGTCTCTTGGAGCCATGACGTGGTCACTGCATGTCCTACATCGTGGTCTCTGGGGAAGATCCAGTCCTCAGGAGGAATGAGCGAGCGAGAAGGGGGAAGGAGCAGGAGGGAGCTCGGGAGGGGGAAGCAGGGCACTGTGGAGGAAGTCACACTGTGCTGGAGCGTCTTTAAAGCAAGAACCCCATTTAATGACCTTTGTGTTCTTCCCCAGTGGTTTCACGGCTGATGAACTGTGAGATCCCCGTGGAAAGCGTGGTGCTGCAGTCACTGGATGACTATCCGACCACACTCAGCACAGTGCCTCAAACACACTCCACTGCAACTGCGTGGGGGTGCCTGCCTTTCCTTTACTAGGAACAGACGAAAATGAGTCAGCTGTGGGTCTGCTCTCTGGAGCTTACAGTCTAGGGGAGAGCACACACAGCCCACTGGGACAGTGCTCAGGGAGCCAGGGGGACCACAGGGTGGTACTCTTCCTGGAATGAGAGAAGCAGAGAGAGAGAGAGAGAGAAAGCACACAGGACCCCAGGCAGAGGGGACAACATAGGCAAAGAGCAGGGGTGCTAAAGAAATGTTAAGGGGAACCTTGGTCTTGGGTAGCAGAGACCAAACAGGAGTCAGGAGGGTCAGAAGTGAAGGGCCTGGATGTCATGGGGCGTGTCTGACTTTGTCGTTATAGGTGGAGATTGTCAAGCAGGGTTCTGGCAGGACCCAGTTGTGTTTGTCTGGGTATCTCACAGACTGTGAGCACAGTAGAGAATGGGTCAGGGGCAGGAGATTCTAGAGGCTTCCAGGACATAGGATATCAAGGCCTGACTAAAGTTGAACAGAGAGAATGTATTTATAATACGTACTTCTTAAATAGGGTGATGGGGACACAGAGTTCATGGTTGTTGTTTTTTTATGTCACTTCATAATGGAAAAGAAATTTTAAGTAACAGATGTCCGTGAACATAAGGTCCAAGAGGGTGAAGATTATAATAATAGCGCCTCACCCGGGTGGTTCAGGGGATGGAGTGTTGACCTGGAACACTGAGGTCACTGGCTCGAGACCCTGGGCTTGCTGGGTCAAGGCACATACGAGAAGCAACTACTATAAGTTGATGCTTCCCACTCCACCCCCCTCCCTGCCTTTTTTTCTCTCTCCTGTCTCTAAAAGATCAATAAATGAAATCTTTAAAAATAATAACAATAATAGTTAATACTGAAGCTTATTCTGCACTTAATAGTGCTTAATAAGCACTATTCCTAGGATTTTATAAGTATACATTCATTTCATCCTCACAGCCCTATGAGGTAGCCATTTTACTTCTAAATTATAGATGAGGACAGTGAACTACAGAGGAGTTGAGTATCTTGCCCAATGTCTCCCAGTCAGTAGGATGGAAAGCTGGGATTCAGGGATGATGCTCTTAACCAGGACTTGTACTGCCATGTGGGTCCTATTCACTACAACATCCCCGGCACCTGGCAAAGCCAAGTCTATAATAAGTTTTTGTTGAATGAATGAAGCCTAGAGAGGTTTAGCAAATTACCTTAGGTTAAACAGCCCTTCAGGATTAGGACCCCAGGCTCTGGCCAGTAGAGCATCAGCCTGGTGTGTGGAAGTCCCAGGTTCAATTTCCGGTCAGGGCACACAGGAGAAGCGACCATCTGCTCCTCAACACCCCCTTCTTTCTCTCTCTCCCTCTCTCCCTCCCTCTCTCTCTCTCTCTCTTCCTCCCTCCCTCCCTCCTGCAGCCATGGCTCAAATGGTTCTAGCATTTTGGCCCCGGGCACAGAGGATGGCTCCATGGCCTGACCTCAGGCGCTAAAATAGCTCTTTTTTTTTTTTTTTTTTTTTGTATTTTTTTTCTGAAGCTGGAAACGGGGAGAGACAGTCAGACAGACTCCCCGCATGCGCCCGACCGGGACCCACCCGGCACGCCCACCAGGGGCAACGCTCAGCCCACCAGGGGGCGATGCTCTGCCCCTCCGGGGCATCACTATGCCATGACCAGAGCCACTCCAGCGCCTGGGGCAGAGGCCAAGGAGCCATCCCCAGCGCCAGGGCCATCTTTGCTCCAATGGAGCCTTGGCTGCGGGAGGGGAAGAGAGAGACAGAGAGGAAGGGGGGGGTGGAGAAGCAAATGGGCGCCTCTCCTATGTGCCCTGGCCGGGAATCGAACCAGGGTCCCCCGCACACCAGGCCGACGCTCTACCGCTGAGCCAACCGGCCAGGGCCAAAATAGCTCCTTTCAAAGCAACGGAGCAGTGGCCGCAGATGGGCAGAGCATCACTCTGTAGGGGGCTTGCCTGGTGGATCATGGTCAGGGCATACGCGGGAGTCTGTCTTTCTGCCTCCCCATCTCTCCTCCTCTCACTTAATAAAAATTTTAAAAAATAATAATAAGATTAGGCCCCCAGGGAAGCCTAGTTGGCAGGCTCCTGGTCCAGTGCTCTTTCCCCGGCCTGGCTGCTGCGCCCTTCCTCCCTCTTCTGCTCTTCTCATTATCTCCATACCCAGCTGTCCCTGGTCACTATGCCGGCAGCCACAGCCTGACTCAGCCAGACCAGCGGAGCCAGGCTGGTGGCCACACATACATGACCCGACTGAGAACAACATAGTGTGGGTAGGCGGGGTTGGCACACAGGATGGGGCTATATTGGGACAAACCTATGGTGGGGGGGGGGCAACACAAGCAGAGGCGTCTGTCCTTGAGCTGCGTCTGATCTTTCTGTCTTGTTCATTGCAAACTATGGGAGACACAGCTACTGCAGGCCTGTTTCCAATGCAAAATGGTAGTGCCCTTGGAAGGGCCTAGGCCAGGTGGACTGGGGAGGAAGTCCAAGGAGACTTCCCTTTCTCTGCTGGGTACAGGATGCTGTGATGATTCAGATCCAGGATTCTAGGCTCAAGGCCTAGAAACATCATCACCTACTGTGGCCATTGCCTTCCAGGCTTCAGTTTCCTGATCTGTAAAATATGGCAGTTGGAGGGGGTGGTCTTTCCACTGCTAATGCCTGGGAGGCTTAGGGAGATGCCCACCCCACCCCCACTCTTGTCCTCTAGCAAAGCTTCCAGTGGCTTTCTGGTCTACAGACCAGCATTAGCAGGTCCCCTGACAACTTGCCAGAAATGCAAAAGCTTGGGCCCCATCTCAGAGTCACTGAATTAGGAACTGTGGAGGTAACGTCCAGCAATCTGGTTTAACCAGCCCTCCCAGTGATTATGATGCACGCTTAAATTTGAGAACCATTGCTGTAGTCTGTAATTTCCCTGATTCTACCCTACAGCACAACTGCCATCTTTCTTGTGTTCAAAATATTATCAATGGCTCCCCACCGTCATATAATCAAGCCCAAGCCCTTCTGCCGTCCAAAGCTGTTCATAACTTTACATTCCAACCCACCCCCCAAAACAACCAGCCTTTATGGCTCTATTTAGTGGTGGGATTCAAATAATTTAACAACTGTTTCTCTGCCCTAATGACTGTTTTAAGTAAAAAAAAAAAAAAAGATATACCAAAAGGTAGTTTATTATTTCGTGCATTTAATACTTAAATAAGAACAATAAGAAAGGTACACAAAACTAGATTGTTATAAGAAAGAGTTTTAAAATATTAATGAAGAAATATTAAATGGGCTCTGGCCAGTTGGCTCAGCAGTAGAGCATTGGCCTGGCGTGTGGAAGTCCCAGGTTCAATTCCCAGTCAGGGCACACAGGAGAAGAGACCTTCTGCTTCTCCACCCCTCCCCCCTTCTCCTCCCACAGCCATGGCTCAAAGGGTTCAAGCAAGTTGGCCCTGGGCACTGAGGATGGTGTCATGGCCTCGCCTCAGGTACTGTAATAGCTCAGTTGCCGAGCAATGGAGCAGTAGATCAGATGGGCAGCGCATCACCTTGCAGGGGGCTTGCTGGATGGATCCTGGTTGGGGTGCATGTGAGAGTTTGTCTGTTGGCCTCCCTGCCTCTCACTTAATTTTTTTAAAAAATTAAATAATACCTGACAAAAAACAATAAAACTGTTATTTAAGATATTTCCATATTGTTTCTTTTTTAATTAATTAATTTATGTTTTACAGAGACAGAGAGTAAGTCAGAGAGAGGGATAGACAAGGACAAACAGACAGGAACGGAGAGAGATGAGAAGCATCAATCATTAGTTTTTCATTGCACGTTGCAACACCTTAGTTGTTCATTGATTTCTTTCTCATATGTGCCTTCACCGTGGGCCTTCAGCAGACCAAGCAACCCTTGTTGGAGCCAGCGACCTTGGTCCAAGCTGGTGGGATTTTGCTCAAACCAGATGAGCCTGTGCTCAAGCTGGCGACCTCAGGGTCTCGAACCTGGGTCCTCTGCATCCCAGTCCGACGCTCTATCCACTGCGCCACCGCCTGGTCAGGCTCCATATTGTTTCTATGTTGTTGTTTTTCTGTTTTGTTTTTGTATTTTTCTGAGGCTGGAAACGGGGAGGCAGTCAGACAGACTCCCGCATGCACCCGACCGGGATCCAACCGGCACGCCCACCAGGGGGCGACGCTCTGCCCATCTGGGGCATCGCTCTGTTGCGACCAGAGCCACTCTAGTGCCTGAAGCAGAGGCCATGGAGCCATCCCCAGCGCCCGGGCCATCTTTGCTCCAATGGAGCCTTGGCTGTGGGAGGGGAAGAGAGAGACAGAGAGGAAGGAGAGGGGGAGGGGTGGAGAAGCAGATGGGCGCTTCTCCTGTGTGCCCTGGCCGGGAATCGAACCCGGGACTCCTGCACGCCAGGCCAACGCTCTACCATTGAGCCAACCAGTCCATATTGTTTCTTGATTGGCCTTCTCACTTGCAATTTTTTCACCGATGGATGGAATGAAAATTACTACCAGCGCTTAAAATATGCTGTTGCATAGATGAACGTTAAAAAAGAGTAAGGGATGTAAATTTGTGATTTTCATGTTGGGCAGCTGCCCAGGCACCCACCTTAGAGAGAACCCTGATTAAAAGTGCAACTTTAACAACCATTTTACTGAACTCAACAAAAAATTAGGTATCAGTGCTGCTGAACCGGTGCGAACCAGCTGAATCCCACCACTGGCTTTATTAGACAATTAAACAACTTCTCTTCCCCCAAACACATCCAGCCTGTGTTTCCAGGCCCTGGTAATGCTGTTCCCTGTGCCTGGAATGTCCTTCCTTCTTCTGACCAAAACTTCCAAGTGTCTCTCTTCCAGGAAACTTTCCCAGAATGCCTAACCCCCTTTTTTTAGATTAAAATTTTCTTTTCAATTTCAGTTTACATTCAATATTATTTTGTATTAGTTTCAGGTGTATGGCATAGTGGTTAGTTAAACTTTATAAAGTGGTCCTTCCAATATTTCAAGTACCCACCTGACACCTTCATAGCTATTACAATATTATTGACTATATTACTTATTAATCTCTTCACCTTTTTCACCCAGCCCTTCCTCCAACCCCTGTCCCCTTTGGCAACCATTAGTCTAATCTCTCTATCCATGAGTCTGTTTTGTTTGTTTGATTATTTTGTTCTTTGGATTCCATATTTAAGTGAAATGTGGTATATCTGTCTTTTTGTCTGACTTATTTCCCTTAGTACAATACCCTCTAGGTCCATCCATGCTGTCACAAATGGTAAGATTTCATTCTTTTTATGGCTGAGTAACATTCCATTGTATCTATGTACTGCCACTTTTTTACTGACTCGTCTATTGATGGGCACTTGAGTTGCTTCCGTATCTTGGCTTTTGTACATAACGCTGCAATGAACATTGGGGTGCATGTCTTCTTTTGAATTAGTGTTTTGGGTTTCTTTGGCTATATACCCAGGAGAGAAATCAATGGGTCATAAGGCAGTTCTGTTTTTAATTTTTTGAGGAACTTCCATACTGTTTTCCACAGAGGCTGCACCAATTTGCATTCCCACCAAAAGTACACGAGTTTCCTTCCCTCTACATCCTCACCAACATTTGTTCTTTGTGGATTTATTGATGATAGCCATTCTGACGGGTGTGAGATGATATCTTATTGTGGCTTTAATTTGCATTTTTCTAATGATTGGTGATGTTGAGCATCTTTTCATATGTCTATTGGTCATCCCTATGTCCTCTTTGGAGAAGCTTCTATTCAGGTCCTCTGCTCAGTTTTTAAGTGGATTGTTTTGTTTTGGTCTTGTTTTATATGAGTTCTTCATAAATTTTGGATATTAACCCCTTATCTAATATATTATTAGCAAGAATCTTCTTCCATTCAGTTAGTTATCTTTTCATTTTATTGATGGTTTCTTTTTCTGTACAAAAGCTTTTTAGTTTGATGGAGCCCTTTGTTTTTCTTTTGTTTCCCTTGCTCAAGGAGAGATATCAAATATAATATATATGTATTGCTAAGAAAACTATCAGAGATTTTACTGCCTATGTTTTATTCTAGGAGTTCTATGGTTTTGAGTCTTACATCTGTCTTTAATCCATTTTGAGTTTATTCTTGTATATAGTGTAAGAAGGTGATCTAGTTTCATTTTTCTGCATGTTACCACAATGCCCAACTCTTGATGCCTCCCTCCTGGGAATCCTCAGTCTTTGTACTCCTGCCCAGGGCTAAGCATTTTTTAGGTTGAGTTTTATTATGGGATAGTGTCCTCCCAAAATTCATTGTTGTAGCCCCAACCCCAGTACCTCAGAAGGTGACTCTATTCAGAGATAGGGCTTTAAAAGAGGTGCTTATCGTATTTCCCCATGTATAAGACACATCTTAATTTTGGGGCCTGAAATTTGAAAAAAAAATGTATTGCATAGTTATTGAACTCAAGTTTTATTCATCATAATTCATACAACTCCTCATCACTGTCAAAATTCTTATCCATTATCTTGTCCTCATCTGTGTCTGATGGCAAATCACTGTCTTCATATATTGCCTCGTCCTCAGTTCCATCTATGGCATGTGAAATGCCACAACCAGTGTATAAGATGCACCCAGTTTTTAGACCCCAACTTTTTTTTTGAAAAGCTGTGCATCTTATACATGGGGAAATATGGTAAGTTAAAATAAAGATATTAGTATGGTTCTTAATCCATTCTGTTTGGTATCCTTATAAAAGAGGAAGTTTGGGCACACAAAGAGATACAAGGAATGTATGCCCACAGAGAAAAGAAAATGTGAAGAGGCAGCAAGAGGGAGGTCACCTATAAACCCAGGAGAGACCCCACCAAGGAAACCACCCCTGTGGCACCCAGCTCTCAGACTTCCATCCTCCAGAGTTGTGAGAAAATAATTGTGTAAGCCAGTCTGTGGTATTTTTTATGACAGCCTGGCAGACTAATACAGATTTCCTCTGGGTTAATTTATTTTCCCTGAGGTCTCTGCCTCCCCTTTCCAAACCTCACTCCTGCTCAGGCCACTGTTGGCAATCTCTGCCATCGCACCGTGCATGGCCTGGGGCCCGAACAACAGGCGTTATCAGCTGGGGATCCCCAGCTCTCCCAGTGTGAGAATGGAGAGACACAAGCAAAGACAGATGGATGTTGTCTACTCTATCTATGTCTCTGACCTGCAAATGGCTTCTCCCTGAGGAACAGTGTGCTTAGCATTGAAGGGGCCAGGCACCAAGAACTTTGCAGAAGAAGTCGCTTCTAGGTAGTGGAGTCCACCTTCCTCATTCCCTGTTTCCCCCCTTTTCCATAAGTCACATTGTGATACAAGCAACATCGACTAAAATGATCAACCTAAGAAACTATAAGACCTAGAACTCAGAATCATGAAAACTTGGCTCCAGACTTGGGCCATAACCGGCTGTGTGGCGCTGGCTTAGTCACATCTCTCTCTGGGCTCTGGGCTTTCCTGTGAAAGGAAGAGCCTAGATGAGCAGATACCAAGCAGTTCTGATCAGAGTAGATAGATGGTGGGGTGGGAGGGAGGCAAATCAGGCTGGAGCATAAAGAAGCTGGACCATGGGATCCTTGAAAACCACACGAGGAGGTGGGAGTTGCGGGGCTAGGCGGTTGGGAGTCACGACAGGCTTCTGAGCAGTTGGGAGGGACTTACAAACCTGGACAAGAACTGGCCATGCTGTGGGGGCAGGAAGCTACCTCAGCCTACCCATATCCTCGCCTTCCTGGCTCCATCCCTTGCCACACTCCCCGTGTTCACTCCTGATCTCCTTGTTTTTCCTCCAAGCCCTTTCCCACCTCACAGCCTTTTACCCTTGCTGTCTCTTAAAACAGTGGAAGAAGCATTGCTAGCCCTTACTAATGTGCCAGGCACTGTCTAACCACTCCACACATACAGGCAGTCCCCAGGTTACAAATGAGATACATCTGTAGGTTTGAAAATGTTGAAGTATTTATACTCACAGAAAGGTAAAAATACTTATGTTAAAAAAACATCTAAGTTGCATTTAATAGGTAAACGTACCTGTTCCAATTTACAGACAAATTCAACTTAAGAACAAACTTACAGAGCCTATCTTGTTAATAACCTGGGGACTGCCTGTATTTTCTCATTTAATCCTCTCCACAGCCCTGCAGGTAGATACTAGTACTATCCCTATTGCACAGACAAGCAAGCTGAGGCATAAAGAGAAGTGACTTGCTGAAGGTCTCACTGGCAGTACTGGCAGAGCTGGGGTTCAACTGATACCCCCCCGTGAATGGCTTGCCTGGCCCTTCACCATCCAGCATAAACCTCTCCCTGGGCACACTGCCCTCACCCTCTGTGGTTTTCATCAGAGCATTTGTGTCCTCCTGACATTTTACATTGCTTTGCTGGTCTCTATTATCTGAGTTGTCCACCGGACTGTGAGCTCTGTGAAGGCAGGACTTTATCTTGTTCACGGCTGTATCCCTAGCTTCCAGCACAGGGCCTGGCATACAGTAGGGACTCAATAAAGGTTTATTGAATGATTGACTAAAGGAACAGGAAGGTAGAGGTGAGATGGCAAAACTCAGCTCAAGCCTCACTAGACCTCTACTTTCCTGAACCCTCACGCCAGAGAGAAAGGGTTCTTCCCTCCTGCTTCTTGCTCCCTATCCCATCCCTGCACTTGTTAACCTGTTTATTTTGTGTCAGGCACTCTTCTAAGTATTTTACATGAACACTTTTAATCTTACAGTCTTGAGAGGTGTGTACCACTGTCCCCATTTTACAGATTAGGGCAGTGGTCCCCAACCTTTTTTGGGCCACGGACCAGTTTAATGTCAGAAAATATTTTCACAGACCGGCCTTTAGGGTGGGATGGATAAATGTATCACGTGACCAAGACCAGCATCAAGAGTGAGTCTTAGACGGATGTAACAGAGGGAATCTGGTCATTTTTTAAAAATAAAACATTGTTCAGACTTAAATATAAATAAAATGGAAATAATGTAAGTTATTTATTCTTTCTCTGCGGACTGGTACCAAATGGCCCACGGACCAGTAGCGGTCCGCGGCCCGGGGGTTGGGGCCCACTGGGTTAGGGGACTGAGGCAGAGAAAGATTAAGTATCTGCCAACAGTCATACACCCTAGTAAAGGGAAAATGCAGGATTTGGAGTCAGGCCCTCCAGACTCCAAAGTCAGTGCTCTTTTCCCATGCAGCAGCTGGCAGGGCTGTTCCCGACTGGAGCCCTGGGGGGTGGGACTGAAGTCTGGAGCATGCTCTGGCCTCCGCATGTGCTGGCCAGCATCTCTTCCGATCATACACAGGCCTGTAGTGCCACAGGGCCAGACATGGAGCAGTTGTGTCCCTGAATTGACTGGGGTTTCCAGTACAGGGGAGAGAGCTGGCCGATCACCAGCTTCTGGGATGTTAGTGTCCTATTGCTGCCATAACAAACTTAGTGGCGTAAAATAATAGATTTCTGGAATACTGACGTCACTGGTTCAAAACCCTAGGCTTGCCTGATCAAAGCACATACAAGAAACAATCAATGAAAAACTAAAGTGAACAAGCTTCTCATCCTCTCTCTCTAAAAAAAAAAAAATCAATAAAAATAATACAGACTTATTACTTTATAGTTCTGTAGGTCAGAAGTCTGACACAGGTGTCTGAGATGAAGGTGTCAGCAGGGCTGTGCTCTTTCTGTGTGTGCGAGGGGAGAACGTTTCCTTCCCTTTTCCAGCTTCTAGAGGCTCCTGCATTCCTGGACTCCTGGCTCTTCCTCCCTCTCAAAGCCAGCAACAATGGCGCCAGCCCTCACACTGCACCACTCTGACTCTGCTTCCCTCATCATCTCTCTCTGCCTCTCTCCTGCTTCCCTCTCCTTATGTGCCTTGACCAGGCAAGCCCAGGGTTTCGAACCGGTGACCTCAGCATTTCCAGGTCGACGCTTTATCCACTGCGCCACCACAGGTCAGGCCCTCTTCCACTTTTGAGGACACTGTGATTTCACTGACCCCCTCCAGATCACCAAGAATAGTCTTCCCACCTAAGCCAGCTGCTAATGACCTTAATTCCATATATAACCTTAATTCTCCATTTCCATGTGAGCTAACAAATTCACAGTTTCCGGGGATTAGTTTGTGGACATCTTGGTGGGAAGAAACATGATTCTGTCTACTACACAGATGTTTCTTAGCTTGTTCCTCAAACCTCCCCAGTCCTGCCGTGGCCTGATAGCTTGGTTGGTAAGAGTGTTGTCCCAAAGCACAGAGGTTGCCAGTTCAATCCCCGGTCAGGGCACATATAGGAACAAATCAATGTTCCTGAATCTCTCTCTCCCTTCCGCTCTCTCTAAAATCAATAAAATAAACATTAAAAAAAAAAACCTCCCCAGTCCTAAATACCTGTGAAATTGTTGGAGCAGCTCCAAAGACCTGCCCAGTGGAACATCCCAGGCCCCAGTTCCCTTAAGGCAGGGGTCCCAAAACTACAGCCCGCGGGCTGCATGCAGCCCCATGAGGCCATTTATCCAGCCCCTGCCGCACTTCCGGAAGGGGCACCTCTTTCAATGGTGGTCAGTGAGAGGAGTACATTGATCATCTCATTAGCCAAAAGCAGGCCCATAGTTCCCATTGAAATACTGGTCAGTTTGTTGATTTAAATTTACTTGTTCTTTATTTTAAACATTGTATTTTTTCCCGTTTTGTTTTTTACTTTAAAATAAGATATGTGCAGTGTGCATAGGGATTTGTTCATAGTTTTTTTTATAGTCTGACCCTCCAACGGTCTGAGGAACCGTGAACTGGCCCCGTGTAAAAAGTTTGGGGACCCGTGCCTTAAGGTCTCCAGTGTTGGGGCACAAGCCTCCCTCAGAAAAGCCCCTCACTGCCTGACCAGGCGGTGGCACACTGGATAGGGCATTGGACTGGGATGCAGAGGACCCAGGTTCGAGACCCCAAGGTCGCCAGCTTGAGCGCAGGCTCATCTGGTTTGAGCAAAAGCTCACCAGCTTGGACCCAAGGTCGCTGGCTCAAGCAAGGGGTTACTCAGTCTGCTGAAGGCCCGCGGTCAAGGCACATATGAGAAAGCAATCAATGAACAACTAAGGTGTCATAACGAAAAACTAATGATTGATGCTTCTCATTTCTCTCTGTTCCTGTCTGTCTGTCCCTATCTATCCCTCTCTCTGACTCTCTCTCTGTCTCTGTAGGAAAAAAATAAAAGCCCCTCACAACCTACAAGAAAAAGAACATAAGGGGGCTGGCCAGGACTTGCAGTCAACCACTTGGCAAGAAACAAAGAGTGGCCCCTCAGAGCAATTTTTCCCATTACAACATCTCACTAATCCTGAGCAGGAGGCCAAGAAGAGATTCTCATCCCCATTTTCAAACGTAGGAAAGTAAGGCTCAAAGAAATGAGGAGCGTCTCATTTCACGTACACATGCTCTAAATCGCCTGCTTCTTTTCCTGCAACCTTGCTTCTCACAGTGCGGAATTTATATCATCCAGGCAGCCAGGAATCTGGACTTCAGGTAAACGTGGCCCTTCTTTCCCCACTGTAAAGCTTTAATTAGCATAAGTTACCTAAAATATTCCTTTTTTACTAAAATAGCATAAATATTATAAAGTGCAAAAGCCATTTGAATTTTTCAGAAAAAGCCTGAGACCTAACTAAGAGAGAAACCGGGGGGGGGGACTTCATGAGTCATGTGTGCAAATCTCTGAAGTACTGTACATTTTCCCATCTCACAATCTTGAGGGACGTTTCAAAGATGCAAGATGCATAGCACCAACACAACACTGCATGCACATATATGCACAGGCGCATACACACACACACACACACACACACACACACACACACACACACACACATTGCCACTCTCCCCAGAAGCCCAGAAAAGCTTGTAGTTCAGCTGCAACTGACTCAATTTTTCCCTTCCAATATGAATGCTTTTTGTTTCTTTTTCTTGCTAGAACCTCTAGTACAATGTTGAATAGAAATAGTGAGAGTGAACAGCCTCATCCTGTTCCTGATGTTCTTGAGAAACATTTAGTCTCTCACCATTAAGGTGGTAGCTGTGAACTTTTCATAGATGCCCTTAATAAGGCTAAGTTCCCTTTTAATCCTATTTATTGGGAATGAATGTTGGATTTTGTCAAATGTTTTGTCTGCACTTTTTGAAATTTTGAAATGATTATATGGTTTTTCACTTCTAGTCTGTTAATATGATGAAATACATTGATTCCTGGGATAAACCCCACTTAATATAATGCATTATCTTTTCCATATATTGCTAAATTGGCTAAAATTTTGCTATTAATTTTGGCATCTATATTCAGGAGGCATATTAGTCTGTAGTTTTATTTTCTTGTAATGTCTTTGACTGGTTTAGGTATGCCAGCCTGAAAAAATGGGTTAGGAAGTATGCCTCTTCAATTTTCTAGATTTTGTGGATAAAGGTATCCTTTCTTCCTTAAATGTCTGGGAGAATTCTTCCCTGAAGCCATCTGGGCCTAGAGTTTTCTTTGTGGGGAGATTTTCCACTACATATTTAATGTCTTTAATAGATATTGGGCTATTCAGGTTCTCTCTTTTATTGAGTGAGTTTCAGAAGTTTGTGTCTTTCAAGAAATTTGTTGACTTCATCTAAATTATCAAGTGTATTGGCACATCTTGTATATAACATTTCCTTATTATTCTTCTAATATACATATAACCTGTAGCAATCAATGCTCATTCTCAGTACTGGTAATTTTTTATCTATTATTTTTCTGTTTTTAATTCCATTAGTTTTTGTTCTGATCTTGATTACTTTCTTTCTTCTACTTTGGGTTTCATTTGCTCTTCTCTTGTAGTTCTTTAAGGTAGACACTGAGGTAACTAAGGATATTTTCTTTTTCATATAGGCAGTTTAATGCTGCAGCTTTTCCTCTATATACTGCTTTAAATGCATCTCACAAATTTGGATATATTGTGTTTTTATTTACATTCAGTTTAAAATACTTTTTAATTTACCATTTTTTCCTTTGACCCATGGTTTATTTAGAAGGATGTTGCTTAGTTTCCAAGTATTTGAGGATTTTTCAGATATCTTTCTATTGTTAATTTCTGACTACTTCCACTGTGATAAAAAAAAATCAACATACAGTGGTACCTTGACACACGAGCATTTTAAATCGTGAGCAATTTGAGAGACAAGCAGTCACTAGTGGGATTTTTTGCTTTAAGTCACAAGCGGATATTTGAATCACAAGTGTTGGGCAAATGAGTTTGTAAAATTTGTGTTTTTTGAGTTTGCTCACTTTTATTGTTAAAAAACGGCACTGGGCAGCCATGTGTGTGCTTTCCCTCAGAGCAGGGCAGTTGATTGCAAATTGTGGATTGCATTCCTGCTTGGGAAAGAGCCATTGTTATACTAATGTTGGATGGAGGAGAGGTTTTGGTGCCAGAAAAGTTTTTAAAAGGAGAGAAAAAGAAGGAGGAAGAGAAGAAACCATGATAGCAGAGTGAGAGCAGAGAGAATGCAGTGCTGAAGGAGGAGCCAAGATGGCAGGGTGCTGAAGGAGAAGCCAGTTTGTGCAGAGAGGAGAAGGGAGAAGGGGAATCAGAGGTGACTGAGGCTGGTGGGGGCCTTTGATTCTAGGAAAAACCAGAGAAGATTCTCCTGGCTGTGGAACCAGAGAATATGTAAGTGGCTTTGGGAGCCCTGTATGTATTTGCTCATTGTCTGGTATGAGTCAAATAAAAGAATGGCCCACCATTTTTTGGCTCCACCGTTTCTTTACTGTCTGCCTGAATCTAATGGGAACCTGCATGTGTATGGTCACAATGGCCATGACTACTGGCCAAACATTTGGCGTAGTTTGAGGCAGGATTTGGATCAGACCGGTTTGGAGCTGCCACCACCCTTGAGGGGTGGGGTAGAGGACTGGTTGTTGTTATGGTTCTCCATGGCTGTCCTTTCAGGGACTGTGGGCTGGCTGATTTTACAGCCCTGCAAGAGGAAACCGAGAGCTCTGTGGAAGAGGTTGCCCAAGGCCTGCAAACCGAGCAGTGGAAGGAGTTGGAATGCCATGGGAGAAAGAGATGCAGATCCTGGAACTGGAGCAATTGCTGGAGAAAGAGGTTGCCCAGAATCACGAATTACACCTGGAAATGGAGCAGTCTCTGGAGAAGGAATTGCAGGTTCGTGAGTTGCAGTTTTCCCTGGAAGTTGTGGAGAGCCGGCTGCCACAGGAGCCTAAGCTGGAGCCACGCCGGCGGAGTGGCTCTGAATTGGCAGGAGCAGGCATTTCCAGCTCCTCTTCCGAGGATGAGGAGACTGGGGCTCAAGTTGCTGTCCGAAGACTCCAGAAGGTAAAATCCCAGCAGTGAAGAGTACCTACTAAACCCCTGGTAGTATGGGACATAAGGGTGGGTGGCAGCATGGTCTCTCTGGAGCAGAGGTGGAAATGTTGGCTGCCATTGCCACATGCTTCCCCTTGGGGCAGTGTCTTTAGAGCTGCCAGGACAGCAAGGATGAGGGGGGAGGCCTGAGGCCCCATATGCGTGGACTGACTCTTGGACTGCGACCAGAGGGAGCACCAGGTCCCTTGTTGGATGGATATGCAGCTTTTGGACAATATGAGACACCCTGATGGAGGCGGAAGCAGGTCTGGTTGAAATTGTATGACTTATGCCAGGGGTTGGGAATCTATGGCTCGCGCGAGCCAGATGTGGCTCTTTTGATGGCTGCATCTGGCTCGCAGACAAATCTTCAATAAAAATAATAATGTTAAAAATATAAAACATTCTCATGTATTACAATCCATTCATTTCCTACCGCTCATGTTCATGGTTGTTGGTGGCTGGAGCCAATCACAGCTGTCCTCCGGGACAACACCAAATTTTTATTAGGTAATGCATAAGGTACATGGGTCGTTGTATGGCTCTCACGGAATTACATTTTAAAATATGTGGCATTCATGGTTCTCTCAGCCAAAAAGTTTCCCGACCCCTGACTTATTCTGTTGCTGTAATTTGTTTGTGTGAGGTATCTAATTCTTTGTACAGGAATGTCTGTAGTGTGAGTTGCAAAGTAAGCGAAAGGGGTGGAATGTTGGGCAAATGAGTTTTTAAAATTTGTGTTTTTTGAGTTTGCTCACTTTTATTGTTAAAAATGGCGCTGAGCAGCTATCTGTGAAATTGCTGATTACCTTCCTGCTTGGGAAGGGCTATTGTTATGCTAATGTCTCCTCCCCCTCTGCCAGCATCTTCACCTGACCTTGAAGGTAAATACACTCCATAAACCAGTTTATTTCTTTACATTTTCTCTTATTATGTGTGTGTGTGTATGCATTTATTTATAAAGTACATTTTCTTATTTAAAATCATATAAAACAAAAAATTTGTGTGGTTTTTTTGGGGCTGGAATGGCTTAATTGCATTCCCATTAATTTAAATGGGGAAATTAGATTTGACACATGAGCAAATTGAGTCATGAGCTTGGCCATGAAACAAATTAAATTCGTGTGTCAAGGTACCACTGTACTTGGTATGACTAGAATAATTTTAAATTCACTGAGACTTTTTTAATGGCCCAGAGTGTGATCTGTCTTGATAAATGTCCTGTATGCATTTGAAAGAATGTGCATTCTGCAGTTACTGGTTGTATTGTTCTAGAAAAGTCAATTAGGTCAGGTTGGTTGGTAGTGCTTTTGAAATCTTCTATGTCATTCTATATCACTGATTTTCTTTTTATTTATTGTATAAATTATTGAGAAGAGTGTCAAAATCTGTCTATAATTGTGGATTTGTCTATTTCTTTTTACAGTTCTATTACTTTTTGCTCCATGTATTTTGAAGTATGGTTATTAGGTATATAAACACTTAAGATTATGTCACTTGGAGGAATTAACCTCTTTATGATTATGAAATTAACTCCTTTATCACTGGTATTGATTTTTCTCTGATATCTACTTTGTCTAAAATTAATATAGCCACTTCAGCCTTTGATTAGTATTAATATGGTATATCTTTTTCTATCCTTTTACTTTTTTAAAGATTTTATTCATTGATTTTAGAGAGAAGATAGAGAGAAAGGGAGAAGGAGGAGGAGCAAGAAGCATCAACTTGTAGTAGATACTTCTTATATGTGCCTTGACTGGGCAAGCCCAGGGTTTGGAACTGGTGACCTCAGGATTCTAGGTCAACACTTTATCTATTGCACCACCACAGTCAGGCTCTATATTTTTACTTTTAACCTATTTTTTATTTATATTTAAGGTGGGGGGTTTTTGTAGGCGGCATAGGGTTAGGTCTTGATTTTTATATACAGTGTGTCCGTAAAGTCATGGTGCACTTTTGACCAGTCACAGGAAAGCAACAAAAGACGATAGAAATGTGAAATCTGCACCAAATAAAAGGAAAACTAGCCCAGTTTCATACCTATTCAGTGCAGTTCGATGTGGGCTCACGCACAGATTCTTTAGGGCTCCTTAGGTAGCTATCCAGTATAGCCTCTACAGACTCATCACTGACTGATGGCCTACCAGAACGGGATTTCTCCACCAAACTGCTGGTTTCCTTCAATTGCTTATCCCACTGAGTAATGTTATTCCTATGTGGTGGCGCTTCGTTATAAACGCGCCGATATTCACGTTGCACTTTGGTCATGGATTCAAATTCAGCAAGCCACAGAACACACTGAACTTTCTTCTGTGCTGTCCACATCTCGACTGGCATGGCCGTGGGCTGCTCTGCTGTATACACGGTGTTACATCATCGTCTGCACCTGCACACATGCTGCCACATCCTACAAAAACTGGGAGGGTTTTCCTTTTATTTGGTGCAGATTTCACATTTCTATGTCTTTTGTTGCTTTCCTGTGACCGGTCAAAAGTGCACCGTGACTTTACAGACACACTGTATATACATATCTTTAAACAGTGAAACTTGCCTGAACTGTGGCGGCACAGTAGGTAAAGCGTCAACCTGGAACAGTGAGGTCACCAGTTCGAAAACTTGGGCTTGCCTGGTCAAGGCACACATGGTAATTGATGCTTCCTGCTCCTCCCCCCTTCTCTCTCTCTCTCTCTCTCTCTCTCTCTCTCTCTCTTTTTCTCTAGAAATGAATAAGTAAAAAATAAAATTTCAAAAAACAATAAAGTGAAACTTTATGTTTAAATTACTAAATAATAAAAATAATCTGGGCCCTGGCCATTGGCTCAGTGGTAGAATGTCAGCCCAGTGTGTATGTCCCGAGTTCAATTCCCCATCAGGGCACACAGGAGAAGCACCCATCTGCTTCTTCACCCCTCGCCCTCTTACTTCTCTTTCTCTTCCTCCTCTTCCTCCTCCTGCAGCCTTGGATAGATTGGAGCAAGTTGGCCCCAGGTGCTGAGGATGACTCCATGGCCTCCACCTCAGGCACTAAGAAGAGCTCAGTTGCTCAGCAATGGATGGGCAGAGCATTGCCCCCTTGTGGGCTAGCCGGGTAGATCCCAGTTGGGGTGCATGCGGGAGTCTGTCTCTCTGCCTCCCCTCCTCTCACTGAATAAAAAAAATGGGGGGTGGGGGCCCTGGCCGGTTGGCTCAGTGGTAGAGCATCGGCCTGGCGTGCAGAAGTCCCGGGTTCGATTTCCGGCCAGGGCACACAGGAGAAGCGCCCATCTGCTTCTCCACCCCTCCCCCTCTCCTTCCTCTCTGTCTCTCTCTTCCCTCCCACAGCCGAGGCTCCACTGGAGCAAAGATGGCCTGGGCACTGGGGATGGCTCCTCGGCCTCTGCCCCAGGCGCTAGAGTGGCTCTGGTCGCAACAGAGCGACGCCCAGGAGGGCCAGAGCATCGCCCCCTGGTGGGCAGAGCTTCGCCCCCTGGTAGGCGTGCTGGGTGGATCCCGGTCAGGCGCATGCGGGAGTCTGTCTGACTGTCTCTCCCCGTTTCTGGCTTCAGAAAAATACAGAATAAAAAAAGGGGGGGGGGGAGAAAGTAGTTTGGATGATAAAACTAGTTTAGGGGTCTTTCTCTTTTAACCAATCTGATCATCTCTGGTTTTAATTGGACTATTCACATTGAATCACATTTAATGTGACTATTGATAGGGTTAGGTTTAAATCTATCATTTTGTTATTTATTTTGTATTTGTTCTATCTGTCATTTGTTCCCTTTTTCATCTTCTGCCTTTAAAAAATTAACTGAGTAGTTTCTTATGATTCTATTTTATCTCCTTTTGTTAGCCTATTAGCTATAACTCTGTGTGTGTGTGTGTGTGTGTGTGTATTGTTTTAGTGGTCTCTTTAGTATATTTCTTTAAGTTATCACAGCCTACTTTCAAATGATACTATACCACTTCAGCAAGTATAAGAATCTTATAATAATATTCTTACATTTGTCTCCTTACAACCTTTGTGCTATTGTTGTCAGACATTTTCCACTTGTTATAAATTCAACAATACATTGTTATTATATTTTCTCTTACCAGTCAATTATATTTTAAATATATTAAGTAATAAGAAAAATAATCTTAACATTATCAACGTAATTACCATTGCCAGTGCTTTTTATCCTTTGTATAGACTGAGGTTTCCACCAGACATCATTTTTCTTCTGTTTAAATTTAAATTTTCCTTCAGCTTGAATTTTCTTCTGCTTGAAACTTGCAGCAATTTAAAAATTCTTATAGAGCAGATATGCTAGCAATGAATTCATTCTACTTTTCATATCTCAGAAAATAGTCTTTCCTTCACTTTTATTTTATATATTTCAATTTTAAAAATTAATATTTAGGTCCTGGCTAGTTGGTTCGGTTGAAAGAGCATCAGCCTTGCGTGTGGACATCCCAGGTTCGATCCCTGGTCAGGGCACACATGAGAAGCGACTCTCTGATTCACTTTCTGTCCCTCTCCCCCTCTCTCCCTCTTCTCCTCTCTTAACCTGTGGCTCAATTGGTTCAAGTGTGGCCCTAGGCACTGAGGATGACTTGGTTGGTCAGAGCATTGGCCTTAGGCACTGAGGATAGCTCCATTGATTCAAGTATCAGCTCCAGATCAGGTTTCCAGGTGGATCCCAGTCAGGGCACATGCAGGATTCTGTCTATCTCAACCTCCTCTCACTTAAAAAAAAAAAAAAGAAAGAAAAGAGAAAAAATAAAAATAATAATTTTTATAGAGAGGGGGAAGAGAGAGAGAAAAAAACCTTCAATTTGATGTTCCACTTATTTATGCATTCATTGGTTGATTCTGTTTTTTATTTTTATTGTTTGTTTTTTTGGAAGAGAGAGACAGAGACAGAGAGAGAGAGACAGACTTACAGGAAGGGAGAGAGATGAAAAGCATCAACTTGTAGTTGCGGCACCTTAGTTGATCAGTGATTGCTTTCTCATATGCCTTGAGGGAGTGGGGGGTGCCTTCAGCTGAGCCAGTGACACCTTGCTTAAGTCAGTGAAGCCAGAGACCTTGGGCTTCAACCGGTGACCCCCCATCTCAAGCTGATGAGCACACGCTCAAGCCAGATGAGCCTGCACTCAAGCCAGCAACCTCAGATCTTTGAACCTGGGTCCTCAGCATCCCAGGCAGGTGCTCTATCCACTGCACCACCTCATGGTCAGGCCATTATTTGATTCTTGTGTGTGCCTTCACAGGGGATCAAACCTACAACCTTGGCATGTTGGGATAACGCTCTAATGAACTGAGCTACTAGGTCTGGGACACTTTTATTTATTTATTTATTTATTTATTTATTTATTTATTTATTTAATTTATTTTTTTTCTGTATTTTTCTGAAGCCAGAAATGGGGAGAGACAGTCAGACAGACTCCCGCATGCGCCCGACCGGGATCCACCCGGCACGCCCACCAGGGGGCGACACTCTGCCCACCAGGGGGTGATGCTCTGCCCCTCCGGGGTGTCGCTCTGTTGCAACCAGAGCCACTCTAGCGCCTGGGGCAGAGGCCAAGGAGCCATCCCCAGCGCCCAGGCCATCTTTGCTCCAGTGGAGCCTCGGCTGTGGGAGGGGAAGAGAGAGACAGAGAGGAAGGAGAGGGGGAGGGGTGGAGAAGCAGATGGGCGCTTCTCCTGTGTGCCTTGGTCAGGAATCGAACTCGGGACTTCTGCACGCCAGGCCGACGCTCTACCACTGAGCCAACCGGCCAGGGCCGACACTTTTATTTTTGAAGGAAGCTTTTGCTGCTTAGAGATTTTTCTTTTTTTTTTCTTTTGCTACTTTAAGAATGTGTCCAGTCTTCTATACTGCATTTTTTACCATGAGAAATCTGCTGCCATTCTTAGCTTTGTTTTTCAGTATGTAATGTCTTTTTTCCCTCTTGCCACTTATAAATTTGTCTCTTAAGCACTAGTTTTAAGCAATTTGGTTATGATATGCTTTGGTTTAGTTTTCTTTAGATTTCTTTTGCTGGACTTTGTCGCACGTTTCAGATCTATGGGTTTATAGTTTTCATCCTATTTGGACATTTTTCGGCCATTATTTCTTTAAATGTTTTCTCACTTGTACTTTCTCTTTTCCTTCAGTCATTCCAGTTACATATATTTGGTCTCTTGAAGTTGTAGCGCAGTTCCTTGATGCTCTCTTCATTTTTTATTAATCCCTATTTATTGCTGTGTTTCGTTTTGGATAGTTTTTTAGCTATGTCTTCAATTTATATCCTTCTGAAATATTCAATCTGTCATTAATTCTATTCAGGATATTTCTCATCTTAGACATTTGTGGTTTTCATCTTTAGAAGTTTGATTTGGATCTTTATGTCTTTTATGTCTCCACTTGCCATGTTCAATATTTAGCTTCTTGAACTTACAGAATGCAGTTATAGTAACTGTTTTATACCCCTTATTCATTATGCATTATTGAACCTCTTTTTAATGAGTATTAAATTTTCCTTTTTCTTTGCATGCCTGGTAATATTGATTAGATGTGAAGCATGTGACCTTTTGAATACAATCTTTTTGTATTTCTTAAGTTATTCTTGAGACTAGTTCTGGGACATGGTTAAACTACTTGGAAAGAGTATGAGTCTCTCATATCTTGATCTTAAGCTTCAGTAAGCAGGACAAGAATAGCACTCAGTCTAGGGTTAAGCCTTCCCACTACTGACATGAGATCTCACATGGTGCTCCTACAGATGGCCCATGAGTTATATATGATGCTTTGCACTCTGGTTATTGGGAACAGGCACTATTCTGAGTTCCGGGTTCTATTCTTTCTAATATTTGGGGTTCTTTTATAGCCTTGGGTAGTTTTCTCATACCTATGTGCTAATCAGTACTCAACTGAATACTAGAGAGAACTCTGACTTTTCTGATGCAGCTCTCTCCTATACAGTCCTTTGTCTGTGAATTCTAGCTACTCCTCCACCCTTGGACTCCCAGCTTTATCTTCTCAACTCAAGGTGACTGCTGGGCTCCTCCTAGATCATTCACTGTCTGTCCCTTTGCTGTGGCCTGGAAATGCCACCAGGCAGTACTCTGAGGTAGTCATAATACATCTCATTTGTTCTTCATCACTGTCCTCTGTTGCTTGATATCCACTGTTTTGAGAGTCACTGTTTCTTATATTTTGCCTGGATTTTCAGATATTTTCAGGTGACATGGTAAATCCAGTTTTTGCTACCTGAAAGGAGCAATAATCAGACTTTTAAATTTAAAACAAAAACAGTACTATTTAAAATAGTATTTAAAAATATTAACTACAGATATATAGACCTATACAGTGACAACTATAAAGCATTGCTGAGAGAAAATTAAAGCATACAAAAATGAAGAGGGCCCTGGCCAGTTGGGTCAGCAGTAGAGCGTCAGTCCACCATGTGGAAGTCCCAGGTTCCATTCCTGGTCAGGTCACACAGGAGAAGCACCCATCTGCTTCTCCACCCTTCCCCCTCTCTTTTCTCTCTATCTCTCTCTTCCCCTCCTGCAGCCAAGGCTCCATTGGAGCAAAGTTGGCCCGGGTGCTGAGGATGGCTCCATGGCCTCTGTCTCAGGCGCTAGAATGGCTCTGGCCACAACAGAGCAACGCCCCAGATGGGCAGAGCATTGCCCCCTGGTGGGCATGCTGGGTGGGTCCCAGTCGGGCACATTGGGGAGTCTGTCTGACTGCCGCCCGCTTCTAACTTCAAAAAAATTAAAAATAATTTAAAAAATGAAGAGATACATAAACCATCTTTATGTATCAGAAGACTCAATATTGCTAAAATGTCAATTTTGTCCAAATTGACATAGATTCAATGCAATTCCAGTCAATATCCCAGCAGGCATTTTTTGTTGTTTGTTGTTGAAATTGACAAGCTGATTCTAAAATCCATGTGGGAATGAAAAGAACCTAAATAGCCAAAATGGAAATCAAAGTTGGAGGACTTACACTACCTGCCCTTAAGACTTACTAAAAAGCTACAGTAATCACCCTGGCTGGATAGATCAGTTGGTTAAAGCATTAGCCAGAAGCACAGAGGTTTACAGTTTGATCCCTGGTCAGGGCACATACAGAAACAGATCAATGTTTCTGTTTCTCTCTCTCTACCCCTCTCTCTAAAATTAATAACTTGACAAAAAAATTTTTTAAAGCTACAGTAATCAAGACAGTATGGCATTGCCCTCAAAATAGGCAAAGAGATTAATGAAACAGAATAGAGAGTCTAGAAATAGAAATACAAGTACTATAAATCAGTGGTCCCCAACCCCCGGGCCACGGACCGGTACCGGTCTGTGGGCCATTTGGTACCGGTCCACAGAGAAAGAATAAATAACTTACATTATTTCCATTTTATTTATATTTAAGTCTGAACAATGTTTTACTTTTAAAAAAGGACCAGATTCCCTCTGTTACATCCTCTAAGACTCACTCTTGACGCTTGTCTCGGTCACGTGATACAGTTATCCGTCCCACCCTAAAGGCCGGTCCGTGAAAATATTTTCTGACATTAAACCAGCCCGTGGCCCAAAAAAGTTTGGGGACCACTGCTATAAATGGTCAATTGGTTTTTGGCAAATGTTCCAAGATAATTCAATGGGGAAACAAAAGTCTTTTTAACAGATGGTGCTGGGACAATTGAAAATCTATACGCAAAAGAAAAGAAAAGAAAAGAAAAAGACTTTAATCCACACCTTGGACTATATAAAAAAAAATTAACTCAAAATGGATCATAGATTTAAATGTAAAACCTAGTAAAACTTTAGGAGAAAATCTTTGTGACCTTGGATTAGACAAACATTTCTTAGATATACACACAAAAAAAATTGATACAAGAAAAAAATGATAAATCAGACTTCATCTACATGAGGACTTGTGCTCTTTGAAATACACTAGTAAAAGAATGAAAAGATAAGACACAAACGGGGAGAAAAACTTGCAAATCAGATATTATATGATAAAGGACTTGTATTCAGAACATTTATAGAACTAAAACCTTGCCTTGGCCACATAGCTCAATTGGTTACAGCATCGTCCCTAAGTGCAGTGGTTGCCGGTTCGATCCCTGGTCAGGGCACACACAGAAACAGATGTTCCTGTCTCTCTCCTGTTCTATCCCTTTCTCTCTCTAAAATCAATAAAATAAACATAAAAAAAGAACTAAACACTCATTGATGAGAAAATAAACCACCAAATTTAAAAATGGGCAAATGACTGGAACAAATACTTCGCCAAAGAAGATATACAGATGGCAAATAAGTAAATGAAAAGATGTTCAACATCATTCATTAGTCATTAGAGAAATGTAATTTAAAACCACAGTAAGATAACACTGCATACCTATTAGAATGTCTAAAACCAAATAGACAAATCATACCAAGTATAGATAAGGACGTGAAACAGCTGGAATTCTCTTACACTGCTGGTTGGAATGAAAATGGCAGCACCACAGTGGAAAACAGTTTAGCAGTTGCTTTAAAAAGTTAAACACATAGATAGATACTACATGACCCAGTCTCCCATTTCTCGGTATTTACCCAAGAGTAAGGAAAGCTTATGCTCATACAAAGATGTGTATGCAAATTGTAAGGTCGGTGGATAGAGGGATGTTCACGTGAAGGACCTTACACAAATGTTCATAGCAGCTTTATTTGTAATAGTAAAAAATTGAAAGCATCCCAAATACCCATCAACAAGTAGATGGATAAACAAATTGTGGGACGTCCATTCAATGGAATACTACTCAGCAATAAAGTGGAATGAATAATTGATAAACACATACTGTGTGTGAGTCTCAAATAATTGTGCTGAGTGAAAACTTACAAGAATACGTTTTCTCTGACTTCATGTATATAAAATTCCTGAAAATGCAAACGAATGCATAGTAACCTAAAGCAGATCAGTGGTTGCCCGGGGACTGAGGTAGGGGGCGGGGAGAGAGGGAAAGATTACAGAGTAACACAAAGAAACTTGGCAATTATGGACATGTTTCTTTTCCTGATTATGGTGATGGTTCCATGAGTATAAACATATGTCAAAACTTATCATGTTGTACACTGTAAATATGTGCAATGTATTGTATGTCAGCCACATTTCAACAGAGCTGTTTTTAAAACATAAAAGAAAGAAACACAGAGATAAATCTGACCTGGACTCTGCTTCCAGCACCCTGGAGGGGTGAAGGAGAAGGGCTGTGCATTGTAACCTAATCAAGGCCTGAGGCTGGAAGGGCGAAGCTGGAAGGGCGGAGTTTGGGCGCAGAACAAGGGCGAGAATAGCGCTGAAGGCACAATCCTTCCGAGTTCCTCAAGTCACCCTCCCACATGAGAGGCTGGCTCTGCCTTATCTAGAATGGTCTTCTCTCTCCAACATTCTTTCATCCTAAGAAATTTCCAGCCAAAAAAGACTTCCTGAAATTGGGCAGGGCAGCCTGAGTAGGCAAGAACAATAGTAGAGCCCCGACTAGGGGCCAGGTTCCCTGAACACATTATTGTATTTAACACTCCCATTACCCCAATATGAGCTATTATCATGGTCCCATTTTACTAATTAAGGAACCAAGGATGAGGTGGGAGGGGGGGATATAAATGGAGGCTGAGAGAAGCAACATGACTGATCTAAGGACTGATCCAAGCTGAGCCTCTCAGCCACAGCTGGCCCCTGGGAATGTTCACACGGCTAGAGGACTAGCGGTCACAGCGTGGTTTTTAAGACTTTTCTCAACCCTGGGCACTCTTATTTTGATTCCCACTCGATATGAAGTATATTAAACCGACAGATCCTATAATCAATATGCTTTTTACTGTTATTATTCATTTTATTGCAGCAGGCTTGTTGTATTTGGGAGCCAAGACATGTACTTTTCCCCAGTTTCAAACATTTTCCTAGGCTCTAAGTTATAATAGGAAAATGGCTCTATTTGTAGAGCCATTTTCAGGGGGAGTGATGAGGGCACTGGCTTTGTGGGCAAAGATGTGAAGACCCAGTAAGAGGCCCTGGGCTCAAATAAAGGTATGCTGGATTCCTGGGGACAGTGGGAAACTGCTGCTGGACAGCCTGCCTTGGAACGCAAGCTTGAGTCAGAGTTGTCGGGTGCATATCCTAGCTACACTGCCATTTCTGTGTGACTGTAGGCACCCTACCTCACCTCTCTGAGCCTCAGTTTCTTCTTCTGTGAAGTTGGGATCTTAATACCTAACTGATGGGCTCAGTGACTATGGAGTGTTTGGTTGGACAGTGTTTAAGTTCTTTTGCTGTGCAGAGACATATGAAGTCTCAAGAACTAATATCTGAAGAGGTGCCGGAAATCCTGTCCTGTTGGCCATTTCAGTGCCCCTGCTGGACTTGCGCTGTTTTCCTCTGGATTCATCTTACCTTATCAAGTCACAAGTCCCTGAGTCACCCTCAGTCCCGGGACCAGCTCCTTGGCTGTCCCCACCACACTTCCTGTGGCCCTCCTCCACCCACCCACATTGTTCCCTGCCCCACCACATTCAGGGACGTTTTGTCTCCCTGGGTCTGGCGACGGTAAGCCGCTGGGAACAGGAACTGCATAGAGGCCGCTGGCCATTTCCAGGAAGTCCACGTGGAATGGAAGGGAACGTGTCAAGCGGCAGGCCTGTCTGCCCAGCCTGCACTCCAGCTTCCAGCCACTTTACAGCCCCTGCCCCCCAACCCGTCCACCCATGAGAGGGACCGGTAATGAGATCAGAACAACGGACACCAGTCGGGCCTTGGGGACCCTCCTGTGCCTTTTATAGTCACAATGTTCACCCACCATTCTAGCAGGGTTTTGGACTTGCTATTACAGTTTCTGGATATGAGAAGGTCCGGGGGGTTGGGGGAAGGGCTAGGCAATCTGAGCACAGGAGAAGCGAGGGGCGCACTGACATCAGTTATCTAAAACACAAATATAAGTGCATGAGTATTTTAACCACTGGTATGATCATGCCCATCTGTGCCAGCTGAAGGTCAGCTCTGCAGGATCAGCCCCCTCCACCTATTAGATGCCACCCTGTTCCAGAAGTCCAGCCTGACCCCACTGGCCAGTATTAGGGGTCCTTTCCAGTGGCTGTGTTTACCCCTGTCATAGCACTTGTCACACCATGATCCCCAATATCTATTCCCTTAGTCTGTCCCGTGAGACATTCTGAGGAGAGGGGCCCAGGTTGTCTTTTCCATCTTATCTTTTTCAAGATTTTGTTTTAAATTTATTGATTGATTTGAGAGAGAGAAAGGGAAGGAGAAAGAGAGACAGAGACAGAAACAGAACATCTATCAGTTTCTGTATGTGCCCTGACCTGGGATTGAACCGGCAACCTCTATGCCAGGGGTCCCCAAACTTTTTACACAGGGGGCCAGTTCACTGTCCCTCAGACCGTTGGAGGGCCGGACTATAAAAAAACTATGAACAAATCCCTATACACACTGCACATATCTTATTTTAAAGTAAAAAAACAAAACAGGAACAAATACAATATTTAAAATAAAAAACAAGTAAATTTAAATCAAGAAACTGACCAGTATTTCAATGGGAACTATGGGCCTGCTTTTGGCTAATGAGATGGTCAATGTACTCCTTTCATTAACCACCAGTGAAAGAAGTGCCCCTTCCGGAAGTGCAGCGGGGCCGGATAAATGGCCTCAGGGGGCCGCATGTGGCCCCCAGGCCGTAGTTTGGGGACCCCTGCTCTATGCTTTGCGATGATACTCTAACCAACGGAGCCATCCAGCCAGGGAGTGTCTTTTCTATCTCTAACTCCATGAAAAGCGCTGTATGTTTTTGTTTAAAGAATATAAGGCATTCTATAGGTTCAGAACCAGTCAGGCCTGGGTTCAAATGTCTGCCTTCCCTCTCATAGTTGGGCGATCTTTGGTATTTTTGTAAATCCCCTTGTGACTCAGTTTCCTCTTATGACAAATAAATTAACAATGATTGTCTAAAACGTCATTTGGCACCATTTGGGCAAAGTGTCTTCCCTCTCTTTTCATTAACCCTTAGGTGAAGCTTGAGTCACCACCTGCCACAGGCCCAGACAGAGGGGTAGCTTTGGCTTTCTGGTTGGAGGGGGAAAGATCTCCTAAGAGACCTCACCTGAACTTGGCTGCTGCCCCAACCTCTCCTAACTCTGCTAACTGCAAAGCCCACCACCCTTGTTAACTCTCAGGCCTTGAATTGTACATTGACATATGTGCTACATATGAAAGGGTCACTGTCATTGTAATGGGAACAACTTACATTTACAAAAGGCTTTGGGAGTCACACACCTGATTTTAATTAACCTCCCTGTTACAAGCACCCTGTAACATCAATAACAGGAGCCTCTCTATGTACAGATGAGGTTCTAAGAGTCCCACAGCACGCTCGCTAATGGTGGGGTTTCAGGCAGCAGTCAATGCAGTGGAGTGGAAAACAAAACTGAGGAATGGCAAGGGGGTTTCCCCCAGGCTTTTGAAACCTGATCCTACAGGTGATCAGGCCTCTTCTCCCTATTGTCAGACCTGGAGAAGGAAACAAACCCTGTGCTCTTGCTGACTCCCTGGCCATGGGAGGGTCCAGGGAGAAACTTGGCCCAGGGAATGTACAGAGCTGGCTCTCCACCCTTCATTTTTATAAGTTCAGGCAGGAGAAAAGGCTGGGAGAAAATCTGCTACTAATAAGGAAATCAATTAGTTGGTGTGCATGTCACGAAATGCTTCAATAAAGATCTGCCTTTCGGGGATTTTTTCCTCTCCCTTTAATTTTTTTCCCCCAAAGAGACCTGGCTGGGGCCAGAAGGCATTTCCAGCATCCTCCCCTGAGAGGGGGGCAACACAGCTGCATCTGGAGCTGATTACCAGAGGGCTATGCTCCACTGCCCTGCTGGCATCGTGGGCAGCTATGCCTGGCCTGGCCACACCCAGGGGGGTCAAGGAGGTGGGGCTGTGCCTACCCCAGGTCCCAATCAACCAGGCTGAGAAGAAGCTTCATGGCCCTCCAACACACACCATGACACATATACACACAGTCACTCCAAATCAACCACACATAATCACACACACATGTCCACAAACACAGATACAATCTCTCACAATAACATACTCGCAGACAGCCCAAATTGCCCACAGACCCACATATCACAAGCCACATGCATGTACACACAATTACACACATACTCACACTCACCCCCAAACACACACATACACAATCATCATTCTCCATACACATATATAACCACACACACACTCCAATTACACACATTCATATACACAATTATTCACACATAATCTACACACATACACTCTCACACACATAATTACACCCCATACTCACCATCCCCCACACAGAATCACACACCTAATCATACAGTCACTCACATAATCACACACCTAATTGCCTACAATTGCATACACAATTACACACATATACTTGATGTGAGAATTTAAGAATATCTGGGCTAGGATGGATCTTCAAAGCCTTCGATTCCAACCCCTCCTCACATGACCAGTGGGGAAACTGAGGTCCAGAGGGAAGGCGTGAATTGCACAAATGGCACCTCTCTATTCTTACCCACCCAGCTAAAGATATCTTGGAATGAGAAATATTGACCAGGATATTCAGGATGGAGAGAAGGTGGGAGAGAAGAACTCATCTGGAGCCCAGCCTCCAAAGAACTTCAGCCAAATCTTCTCATAAGGAAATGTAAAAATAATAATCAGGAAAGACTCCATAGGAGTCCCATAGTCCCCCAACCCCTGCCCAGCCTTGAGAACAGCAGTCTAAGTGCAGAGACCATGCCTTCTTGGGGAGACAAATCAGGCTTCCTGAAACCTGGCTCTGCCATTCACATGCTGGGGGACCTAGGGCAAGGTACTTCCTTTCTCAGAGTGAGCTTCAGTTTTCTCAACTATAAAATGAGAATAAAACTGACCTCATGGGATTGTGTGTGGGGGAAGTGTAGAGAACAAGTTAATGTCTCTAGCATCCAGCACTATGTCCAGCAGGTATCAGATACTCCACTAATCCTAGGTCTTTTTCTCTCTGTCCCTTACTCAGACCACAGTTTTGCTATGTGAGCTGGGTGAGTCCCTTCCCTCTCTAAGCTCTGGCTTCCCCATCTAAAGAGACCTCTAGAGCCAACGAGCAATTGAACTACTTGGCTGAGGGCTGGTGTGCAGAGTGGGCCCAGGTGGTAACCAAGGCAATGGCCTGGAACTTGCCCCTGAGACTCCAGGCCCCCAGGTTCGAAGGGAGCAGGGCCATAGCCCCTCAGAGAGAAGGCTTTGAGGGGAACTCAGCCTTTGTCAGCCCCCGCCTGGTGAGGCTGGTATTTGAAATATTCTTCTGAGTGGTTGAGAAACGCTGGGAGGTCTCAGGGCAAACTGGGAGGAGGAATGGGGTTGCCTAGGAAACCATGTGTTTTCACTTTTCTTAGAGGGGGAGCCTGAAGAGGAAGGGCCTGGGGTGCACACAGCGGAGGAGAGTGGGGGGAACGTGTGCCCTTGGGGGGCAGGCTGAGGGGGAAGAGAGGAAAGCCAGCCAGGAAGGGGCTCAGTGAGAGGACTGGGGTAAAAGTTTATGGTCCCCAAATGACTGAGGGCAAACAGCAGACTCAGAACTACCAAAATGCTTGCCAAAACTACAGATTCCCAGGCCCTGCCTGGGACCCACTGAGTGGGAGGGCAGAAGACTGGGCAGGGGGATAAAAGTCTGTTATTAACCAGCTCCTGGCCTGGGAACATCAGGAGGACTCCAGGGGTGTAAATTAGAAAGAAGGAAAATGAGGCCAAGCCTGGTCCCTCTTGGGATCTGGGTGTCTTCATCCATAAAACTTGGGTGGGAGGAGGGTGGAGCAAATGGCACCAAAGGCCTCCCACATCTCCGTCCCCTGGAGGCTGTGGCAGGAAGGCGGCAGCTGGGCTTCTGCAGCGGACGGTCCGGGCTCAAGTTCCAGCTCTCCCCATTACTGACGTGGTCTTGGCCAGGGCATTTTCCTGAGCCTCCTTTTGCTCAACCATAAGATGGGGATAACACCTATTATTATTGTTTATCATTTTATTAATGTGGTAAAATAACATGTAATATGAAACCTGTTCTTCTGTCCTTGCTTTGAGGTGTGAGAGCTTACCTTTTATCTCCACCTCCTCCAACCACCCTACCTCCTTCTGCTATACCCAGACTACCGCATGGCTCCCCGGGCTTTCGCCCAGGCGGGGCTCTCTGCCTGCTTCCTCCTTGCCTTCTTCCTTTTAACCACCCAGACCAGCTCAAGCATCCCCTCCCAGGTGCCCTCTGGCCTCTCTCCTCCCCCAGGACTACACAAGGCCTGCTCCATCCCTCCCCAAGCTCTTCTCCACTGTCTCTCAGCTCAGCAGCCCCCTAACTGACACGTGGCACTGGCAGAAGGTGGGGTGGGGGTTGGGAAGGCTGGTAGAGGCTGCATGAAATCTGGGCTCGGACTCACCCGCAGGTATCCCTGCAGGGCTGACCCACCTTAGAGCCCCAAAGAGCAGGTTATACCACCACCCCCCCCATTCCAAGTGTCTTCTAGGAACCTCCTGGGTTACTCAAGACCACCTGCAGTTGGGAGGGAGTGGAGAGGTGGCTTTTGTCCTTTTCCCACGTACAGTTTCTAGCCCCCCTTCTCCTAGGGGCTGTGGTGCTCTTTGGGTGGCACCTTAGAGAGAGAGGAGGAATCTGAGGTGAAGAGGGCATTCACTCTAAGCAGAGGGAACAACCAGAGCAAAGGTGGCCAGCACGGCTGAGAACAGAGAGACCATGGTAGGAAAGGGGACTGGGCTGTCTCTATTCCCATTGCGAAGGAACCCAGTCAGTTTTGCTGGGTCAGGGCCTGGGTGCCCCCCTCCCCCGGCCTCCCTAAAGGTTGGCACATTCTGGGGCTTAGCTGGCCCCTGTCTCTTTGCCACTGGCATCCAGGCTCTGGTAAAGAAAAGCCTTCTAGACCCAGGATGGGGAAGATCTTGATGGGAGGTTGGGGGAGGGGGTGATTTTGGCCAGTTGTCCTTCTGTGGGCTCCCAGTATCTCTTCTAAATGGGGATGGGGAAAGCTCCCTCAAAGGTCCTCTGGGCTCCAAGTTGGCCAGTCCTTCTCACATCAGCTGCCAAGGGGGTGATTAGGGCCTCCCTGCCCTCTCAGAGGGCCTTCCTGGGCTCCTACACCCGCCAGCAGCCCCACCTCTCTCCCACACCCTCCCCAGGCCCATGGGACTGGGGGCAGGGCTCCCCTCTGGTCCGCGGGACACCTCCACCCCAGCTTTGCCCTAGGGGAGCCCTGAGGGACCAGCCCGCCAGCGTGGAGCCGAGAGGGAGCCGAGAGGGAGCCGGATGGGGGAGAGGCCGCCAGCCTGGGAGGCCGGCCGGCAGGAGACAGCACGGAGACAGGCGAGATAAGCCGGCGGCTTCGTGGGCGGCCCCTCCCGTCCTGCTGGGTCACAAAAACCAAACTCAAACATCCGGCGGTACAGAAGGGGGAAAGGGGGAGGGGCGGGACAGGGCAGGAAGCGGGGATCCACTCAGGCGGGTAGGGTACATGGGACTCCCTGCGTGGTTTCACCCTGTTAGGACCCTGCCCCCACCTCCAGGAGGCCGGGGGGTGGGGCTGGGGAGGTCATCCCTACTGTGCCCCACTCCGACAGGCTGTGGTCAAGGGGCTCCTTTCCCTGTTCTCACCCTTAGGGTCTGTGGGCCCAAGAACTGGGGCAGGCTGGGGTCACTAGGAACTTGGAATGGAGCATCCTGAAGCCACAGCCCCTTCCACCCTACTGCCAGCAGTCTCTCCTCAGGCGGGGTGGAGAGAGTCCTCCCTTTGGGGTGGCGGTCAGGAGTGCTTCCCACCCTGGGGGACCACCCATCATCCTGAGACGATGACCCTATACCCCAGCCCAACAGGGGCTGTACTTTAAGACTCGGAAAGTGGGTGAGACCTGGGTACCATCATTTATTGAACACACTCGGAGTGTCTAACAATGATTATCATTGTTATCCTTCAAAACAGACCGAGAGAGACTGGTTCAGCTTGGCTAAAGCCCCTGTCCCCTCCACACATCACATTCTCCTTTTACAACTTCTCACTAGCCTGCACTTGCTCAATGGACATCCTTTAATCCTTGCGTCTGTGTTTTCATGCATTAATACTCACTCATTAAAATTCACTAGGCCCTTCCTCCATGCCAGGCACTAAGCCTGATGTTACAGTTTATGCGGGACACAGCAGAACCCGCCTCTGCCCCTCACGGTACTTCACATTCTACAGAGAAAGATAAGGAGCACCATTAAACACTTATTGACAGCTGTGGGAAGTATTCCATAGCGGATACAGAAGTATAAAACAAGAGGTCTGGCCTACTTTGGAGCTGGGGAGGACAGGGGTTTTCAGGGACCTTCCTCTAAACAGCAGTTTGCCTAGTGATCTGACAGTCAGGCGTAGAGCCAGGTGAAGGGGATGAGGGTGTGGGCCATGGAAGTATCCCATGTGGAGGTACTAAGGCTAAAGGGGATCCCCAGAGGTCAGAGAAGTTTGATGCAGGCGCCTTGTTCAGAGCAGGGGCCCCAAATATGAATGAGGATGGGGCAGAGGCCAGAAGGTATTAAGAGTAGTGGTCCATAGCAAGGATGGTGGGGGGAAGACAAGAGACTGTTAGAAAGCAGAGCATACTGTGACCTGAGTGTGTTTTTAAGAGCCCCCTGAAGCCACTGTGAGGTGAATGGACTCGAGGGGGAGGACAGAGCAGGTGACTGAACAAGAGGATATGGCAGCTGCCCACAAAAGACATGCCGGGGCGTGGTCTCATCCAGTGACCTGCATTTGACAGGTTTGTCAGTGATCTCCATGTGACCAAAGCCACAGGGTTCTTAGTGCTGTTGGACCCACTGGCTGCTCCCTCACTAAACCGTCCTGGCACCCTGGGGCCCACGCTCTCCAGCACCCCACCCCCTGCCCCTTCCGACCACCTCTGCTCAGGCTCCTGAAGACTCTACCCCTAATGTCAGGACACTGGCTTCAGGTTTTCCTTTCTGTCCTTACTCTCTCAAGACAGGCTCGCCCATGTTCACAGAGTCAACCACTGCCTGGACAAAGATGGCTTTCGAGTATCTCCCCCTGTTCCAGCCTTGGCCCGCTGCACTCTGGACACCCCACCTGGCTTTCCTTGGGCTACCTGAAAGCATCCTGCCCCCAAGGACACGAGTAGATTCCCCTGCACTCTCCCCCACAGCCACAAAGAGCCCTGCTTGACCCCTCCAAATCTCTCATGCACCTGACCCCAACAGTCCCCTTCATATCGCAAACCCATCCACTCCAGCAGTCATAGCCACAGAAAGATAGGACCTCAGGGGCAGACAGAAAGTCCAGCCTCGGGCTAGACCAGCACAATGATTGCAGGGGGAGCCTATTTAAAGATGGGAACATCACGTTGGCCCAGAATCCTTCATACCAACTGGACTTGGCTTACATGAAGGTGCTGTGGGAGGCCTCAGGAAGGTATCTGACAATGCCCATCTCCCCTCCTGAAAATCCCCTTAGAGAGCCACTCCTTTCTGATAAGCAGTATCCTTCCCCGATCAACTGCAAACTCTCCAAGAAGGGCTATACACTTTGAACAACCACTTCTTGCTAGATCTCTCTTAGAGATCAGCCATCCAAACCTGATAAGCCGGCAGGCAGTCTAGGATTGTGTTGTAGGAGTGTACTTATGTTTCAACACTGTGTATACAAAAGCAGGACCTGGATGAACTCTGTTCGCAAACACACATTGGAGGGACTACCTAGAGGGCTGTTTCCCAGAGTAGGTGGCTTGCTTTGCTCTTCCAATAGCTTGATGCATGAAGTCATTTGAAATGCCTTCTGTTACAGAGGGACGGGCTAACTTGAGATTTCTTCAACTCCGCCTCAGCTCTGCAGCTGTCAACACTTGCAAACAGGACTGTGAGGGCAGGAAGGGTCCTCAGAGCTCACCTGGTACAACCCCTCACTGACAGACGGAGAAACGGAGGCCCAGAGGTGGGTAAGGGCTTGCTTGGGGATACAGAGCAAGGCAAAAGGCCAGACCCCAAGATCCCAGATTCCCAGGCCAGTGCTCCCCCTGTTGCCTCGGCAACTAGGCATAAAACATTCTGAATTTAGTGGGAGCTGTGTTTTCTAAAAGGCACTTATGACTGCAGGTGGCTGTGAGGAGGAAAGACTGAGGAGCCGCTCTTAATACGTTTTAGAGGTGGGCTGCTGCTTAAAGAATGGGCCTGCTGGTTCGCGGGAGGGTACACAGGGGTGCTGAGAGACACTCAGAGCTGCAAAAATTCCCCGTGACTAGTGTAAGATCACGAGAACACACTTATACATACAAACTCATATACAACTGCTGTTTTCATTTAGCTGATTTTATGATGCAAGTATTCCATCATCACTGAAAAAAATTAGGAAATACACCTAAACAAAAATCAAGTAATGTAATTCATCCCCAAGTCTACCTTGAGCAACAAAGATGCAGTATTGCCAAGTGGTCATGAGTGCAAGCACAGGACCACCTAGAACTGAATTCAGTCCTGATTGTCCTGTTTAGACTGACCTTCAGCGGGTTGCGTAAATTCTCTGGGCCACAGTTTCCTCATTTATAAGATGGACACTATTCTAGAAGTGGAACACTTAGCCTTATGTCTGACATGTAACAACCACAAGACAAAAAGCAATTTCTTGGTGTGTGGCCTTCCAGAAATCACCCCCCACCCCATTTTTTTTAGAACAAATGTAGAGAAAAATAATTCATAGAATTGGACTACATAACTTCTGTGTTCCCATCCTATAATTCTATCACATTGGCAATGGGCTCTGGGCAGGGGCCTTTTTTGTCTCTAGGCCTCAGTTTCCCTGCCAGTATTCTAAGCTCAGGGCTGGAACAGTTCCTCTGAGGAGTCATCTCTATCTGCAGGCCAGGCCTAATGGCCTTCAACACTAGCTGAACCATCTCTGCTCTGGCCTCTAGAGATGTGCCAATGGCCAGGAGGCAGGCTCAGGTGACTGGTGACTCTGGCAGCAGGATGCAGTCAGAATCTCAGACCGTCACAAACCTTCTCTATCCCACTTCCCCATGGTTTTTGAGCCCCCATCCCCAGCAGCACTGTGCACCACGACAAGCCAACCAAGCTAAATACATGGATACATACATGTCACCCCCCCCCCTTCCCAGCTGAGCCACATCAAATATTAATTAACTACAGGCCAGTTACACCAAGATGCTGAGACACAGGCAGTGAGGATGGCATTCCAGGCCACTGACTCTTAGTGATGTAGAAGGAGGTACACAGAGATTCATCTACTCATTGACTCACTTATTCGCTGGTTTATTCATTCAAGAAACTCAGAGCATTGTCTAAATGTCACGCATTGTGCTAGCGTTGAGGATTTAGATCGAGCAAAACAATCTTAGGTTGCTCCTGGGCTGGCAAGAACATAATCCCCAAAGGTACTGTCAGGATACAAGTACTGTGAGGGGAGATCCAGAATAAAGCAGGAGCCTTCTAGTTAGTGAAATCAGGGAAGACTTCCCAGAAGCAGTGGCCTTTGAAGCAGGCCTTGAAAAAGAATGGGTAGGTGTGGGCCAAACAGAAAAGAGAGTTAGGACATCTTGGCAGAGGGTACAACTTGAACCAAAGCTATGGTTGGTGAGTTGATTGTGGAAATCACAGAGTGAGCACTGGAAAAAGCCAGAGATCAAGCCTTCCCCTCCCTTCACAGGACAGGTGGGGAAACGGTGGCCTCGGCAGAGCCTGAGTACAGCCCATATTGCCTTGCAGAGGAGGAATTTGAAAACTTTGCTACAGATGCTATGAGCCACCAGGCTTAGCTGTCCACAGGCTGGAGGTTCAGGGGCAACTGAAGACAAGTATCCCAGGCAAAGGCTGTCTCTTCCCAAGGAACCTGCAAGAGTCCTTTGTGGGCTTGTTTTTATGACCTACCTTTATTTACTTTGTTATGATTACTATTATAATAAGCAGCCAAAAACCTGGAGCTCTTTCTACTTTTAGGTAGCACAGAGGTAAGATAAAATACGTTTGAGCTTGTACAAGAGAGTTGTAGGGGGTGTGAGGAGGAACATCCTAAGGGTGAACCAAGTCGGGCATAGGAACGAGAGCCAGAGAAGAGCCCCATAGGACCCAGTTTTCTCCTGGCTTGGAACTCTCTCTTGTCCTACAGTAGTGCCAACCCTGGAACCCCCAAGGGAGCTGTATGGGGCTCTTTGGGGGCCCACAGTGGTTCAGATTTGAGGCACAGAACCATTTGGGAGTCTAATGAAGACTGTCAACCTGTCCCAAAAAAATTCTCCCCCTGTCCAGCTTTCGCCTGCAGTTTCAGCAGTTCTTGGAGCCCCTGAGGCCTGTTGTGCTCTCCAGTGCCACGAAGAGGCTCAGAAGACCAACAGGCCCACGTTCCAAGGCAGCCCCCCCCCATAAACGTGACCTTGAGTCTCTTAAAAGCCCTGAGCCTCGCCTGACCAGGCGGTGGCGCAGTGGCTAGAGCTTCAGACTGGGATGCGGAAGACCCAGGTTCGAGACCCCGAGGTTGCCAGCTTGAGCACGGGCTCATCTGGTTTGAGCAAAAAAGCTCACCAGCTTGGACCCAAGGTTGCTGGCTCGAGCAAGGGGTTACTCGGTCTGCTGAAGGCCCGCGGTCAAGGCACATATGAGAAAGCAATCAATGAACAACTAAGGTGTCGCAACGAAAAACTGATGATTGATGCTTCTCATCTCTTTCCGTTCCTGTCTGTCTGTCCTTATCTGTCCCTCTCTTCTCTCTCTGTCCCTGTAAAAAATAAAAACAAACAAACAAACATAAAACAAAAGCCCTGAGCCTCAATTTCCCCACTATGAAAAAAGGAAGGAAAGATCACCCTTTCCACCGAGTTTGGCAGGAAATTGACTAAAGCACGTAAAACAGCAAGCACAGCTCTGGGCACTGAGAGAAGACACCTGTGTGTGTGAGACCTTCCCTCCCCCCAACCCCCCGAAGGGCAGGTTCACCAGAGATAGGAGGAGAGACAAATTAAAAAGACAGAAAGTAGTCCTTCAAAGTGGAAGGCTGGGGCTTCTGTTCACTTCTCAAGACTCCCCAACCTTTCTACAAACACACATGACCTGCATATACCAACGGCATTACGGGGAAAACAGGCCCAAAGGGGGAGAATGAGTAAGTGGGCCCTGCAAAGCTGCACAGGTCCTCGAACCCTCCCACCTCCTCACCACGGCACCTGTCCCACTCACAGCCCTCGGACACACTTTGTATCTTTGTTGAGGTGGCACTTCCTTCTGCTTTTTTCCACCTAAGAAACTCCTAGCCATCCATCAAAGCCCACCCCAAAGTTCCCCTCTTCTCTGAGCTGGACACGCTTGCCACCAGACCTTGCCTGCGCACACAGGGCTTTTGGTCTCATCTCTAGCACAGGTTTGTCGTAGCTATTTAAGAGCTGGGATCAAGGGCTGTCATTTCCCCCCTTGCACTTGCTCTGAGGAGTAGTTTTATGACCTTGGGCAAATGTCAAATGAATGAAATTTTCTACAGCAAAACCTGGGTGATCCCACCAACTGTTCTTGAGAGTTTCTGAGGTGAGCATAACCTGATTCCTGCTCTTACTGGAAAGCCTGTGCTGCATGGGGCCTACCAGAGAAGCCAGGACGAGGCTGTACAGAGGAACAAACTAGCTGAGCTCCAACGCAAGAACACTGATTCTCAACCTTTTGTCTAAATGCCATGTGTTGCCTCCCAAGAGCCTTTAGAGACAGTTTTCTCTACTCATTCCCCCGTACAAAATTCTAAAACCCCAGGTACACTATATGTCTATTTAAGTACCACATGTATATCCATGACTTAAGATTTCTTCATGCCTCCTCCCTGAACCAGTTTTTGCAACGTTACCCCATGAGAATGCCTGCTCTAAGGTAGGGAGGGAGACATCCATATTGTCCCCTCCAGCCTGCACACCAACCCGTGAGTCAGGCCCCATTATCCCCTCTGTACAGGTTTGTAAACTGAGGCACATAGTTAACGTGCCTAGCTAGTGAGCGATAGGGCTGGGGTGTGCAGCTGGGACTTTCAGAACACAGGTCCCGTGACTTGCCAGTTACCTTGAAAGAGACAACAGGCCATGGTGTGGGATGGAGAAGGAGTCCTAAGTTAAGAGATAGGCCCTTCCAGGTCCTTCCTGCTTCTGGGCCTCAGTTTCCTTTCTCCTAAAGAGAGGAAGGGGCCTCTGTATTCTAAGTACTGCAAGGCTTCAAGCCTCTAAAAGGAGGCGTTGGTGGCTCCCGCCTGCTGGGAGATGACCTGCCCGCCAGGCTGCCGTGGCTGGGGTCAGGTGGTGGGAGGGAATGACTGCGCAGCCAGCCCCAGAGACTAAGACGTCTGCTCCCAGCTGGCGGCCTCCCAGGGGTGCTCGGCTGGGAGCCTGGCTGGCCCCGGCTTTCCCCAGGGCCTGATAAACCAGAAAAAAGAAAGCACGCTGTGAAGGGAAGGAAGCACCAGCAGACAAAGGAGGGAAGGGCACACTGATTCCATCGGCTCCAAGCCCTCAGCCACCCTGGCGGGCCGGGCAGGGCAGGACGTGCAGACGGGCGGCCTGGGGAGCTGGCGGCAGGATGCTGGGAGCCGGCTGCCCGGCGAGCACTGTGCCTGCCTATCCTAGTGCCTGGGCTGGCTGGGGTGGGGACGGGGGCCAGGCCAGCGGGGACAGGCTCCCTCCAGCACAGACACTCACTGGAGCCTCCCCACAACTATCCCCATGCACAGGGGTGTCTTGGAGCCTCTGACAGGAGTCTGTCATTGGCAGAGACAGATTGGGACCTGGGTCTCTGGCTCCAGACTCCAGGCTCTGTCCCACCCCACACCTCACCATGTCTACCAAAACCTGACTCTGTTGTCTGAGGAGGCAGGGAACCCAACCGCTCAGAACACAGAAATGGAATAGACCCAGTTCCCGATGTAACAGGCATTGACTTAATCTTCACAAGAGCCCTGTGAGGTCGGCTATGCTATTAGTCCTCCTTCATAAATGAGGAAACTGAGACTTAGAGCTCTAAATTAAGTAACATGCCCAGGGAACTAAGCTTGGAATCAGAGTCCATGTTCCCAATGGCTGGGCCTCTGCAGGACCCTCTTAGGGAAGCCAGCTTTCCCTTGTCTGGGGTGGGGATGGGGGAGTGTCTGCAGGGCCCTGGGTGGGCGAAGGCAGCCTCCTAGGCCCCTGTCCTGTAGCTATGGGGCTTTCTCTGAGGGCTGGAGGGGGAGGGATGAGAAGTGGGGAGGAATAGCTGGACTTTTTGCTAAAATTAGGGGCCAGAAAAGATACTCTAAAACTTGCAAACAGACAAAGAAAAGAAGTGAAGCCTAGCTTGGCTCTGGCCCTTCCTTAGGGCTCCAATGCGATGAGTGATGCCTGAGTGGACTGGGAATTTGCAGGTGGGGGTTCAGCACCCAGCCCTGCCGCCATGTCCAGCTGCTCCGTCCATAGGACAGGGACATGCCTCCCTCGCTCACCAGGCTGATAAGAGCAGTCTGGGCAGAGCTTCTTCTCAGGGCTGGGCTTTGCCTTCAGGCCCTAGCTCCAGCCCACTGGGCTCAGCCTGTTCCAGGCACCCTGGCTACAACTCACACACTGACCATCATCTCTGGGGACCTTTCTCAAAGACTGGCCTCTCGCAGATCCCTCCCCTCCCCCCCCCCCCCCCCCCCCGGCCGCCAAAGTCAGAAAGAGGACTGAGATGAGTGGGACAGGGGAGGAAGGAAAGCCACCCTGAGGGTGTTACCAAGCTCGTCACTGCCAGGGACAACTGGGCTCCGTCCTGCTGGGGGAGCTGTGTGTGCTGCACTCAGAATCGGTCCCCTGAAGGTTCGAAGAGGAACATTACCCACTGGGCAGAAAGCAAGCACTAAGCAGGGTTGCAAGGCCACGGGCCATCAGCATGTACCTACCTGCACAGAGCCAGTTGCCTTAGCAAAAGCTGGCATACAAAGGTGAGCGGAGCCCTGGCCGGTTGGCTCAGTGGTGGAGTGTCGGCCTGGCGTGCAGGAGTCCCGGGTTCGATTCCCAGTCAGGGCACACAGGAGAAGCGCCCATCTGCTTCTCCACCCCTCCCCCTCTCCTTCCTCTCTGTCTCTCTCTTCCCCTCCCGCAGCTGAAGCTCCATTGGAGCAAAAGATGGCCTGGGCGCTGGGGATGGCTCCTTAGCCTCTGCCTCAGGCGCTAGAATGGCTCTGGTTGCAACAGAGCAACGCCCCCTGGTGGGCATGCCGGGTGGATCCCGGTCGGGCGCATGCGGGAGTCTGTCTGACTGCCTCCCGTTTCCAACTTCAGAAAAATACAAAAAAAAAAAAAAAAAAAAAGGTGAGCGGAGAGCATAGAGGTGGGTGTGAGAGGTGCCTGGCACTATGTCCAGTGAGGTACATCCCTTCTGGCAGTGGTCCCCAGGTGTGGGGTACCCACGATAAGTCAGACCTGATGCCTCCCCTCTAAGAGCTTACAGCTGGTGAGGAGCCCTCATGTACATTCTGTACATCCCAGGAGATAATGACAACCAGACCCACCATTCACTCACCACCTACTTCGTGCCAGGCGGCATCAAGGTGGTATCTGCCCTACAAGACAGATATCATCTCCATTTGACGGAAGAGCACACTGAGGCTCAGAGAGGTTAAGGACCGTCCCAAAGTCGCGCTCCAAGCCTGAAGCCTACCCAGTGTTTCTGAGGGAGGCAGAAAGTACTGAAGGGCCTTAGAGAAAAGAGGCTGCCTGGAAGAGGTGGCGCTGGGTCTGCACTTTGGAAGCCAAGCACACCTCACTCCCTGCCTGGTCTCTGTCCCCTGTGTCTTCCCACAATCACCCCACCTGGAGTTCCCAAGAGCATCTCACCAAGACCTAAAACTGTAGCTCATTAGGCTGGAAGACCCTCGAGGCCAGTTGACTCAATTCCTCAGCCACCTTCCTGTGACAAAACTGAGGCCTCGAGAGGGACATGATATGCCTGAGCTCACACAGCATGGAAGGAAAAGCTGAGATGGAACCCAGGTCTCCTGACTTCCCGTTCAGGGCTCGCTCCCATGCGGGCAGTGTGTGCTAGGTTTTCTAAGATCCTGTCTCCACTCTCAGGAGTAGATCTCATCAGGGTGACCCACATCCACCTTATTCTATGGCTGAACTTCCTTCCTGGGGTGTGCTGGGCTCAAAGCAGAGTGGAGCAGGGAGCCCGGGACCCCCAGTTTGGACTGGGGTGGAGAAAGAACCATATTCCAACCAGGAAAAAGTGACAGGTTTCTCCCTCCTCCGCTGCTACCCAAGTGCCCCAGCCAGCACGTGGGGCAGAGAAGACCCCTTACTCATTCAGGCACGAGGGTACTGAAAATGGGGTTGGTGAGGAGCCTGGGTGACCTGAAGTGCCAGAGATAGGGGCTGGGGGGTGGGGATCCAAAACACAAAACAAACATATAACCGCCCCAAAAGGAAAAGCCCAGAGTCTGAATTTTAAACAGGAAGAACTAGGCGTTGGACTCAGAGGAAGATAACAGGCCCCGGCTGAGCAAAGAAACAACAGAAAAATAACTGAGGAAAGCTGGGGATGGGGGTGGGGAGGTGCTCCTGCCCGGAGCTGGGGACCTTCCCAGGTCTCCTTTGTACCCAGGGTGCTGAGACTCAGGGTGCAGCTGCCACACAGTGACAAATTCACCCAAAGCATGGTGGGCGGCTGTCTTGGGAGGGGCACCAGGGTATGCAGAAAAGATGATGGGAGGAAAATACAGCCCTACATGGCTTGGGCGCCATGCAGACCAAGACTGGAATCCTTGGGCAGTTGACCTTCTGAGCCTCTGTTTACATCTCTGAAATTTGTGACTGAGAATACCTACCTTGAAGTATAGAGGGGACTTAGGAAGACAGGAATGCCAGGGTAGTCACACAGTAGAGCTAAATTTTTATTATCCTGCAGACTCCAAGGTCCAAAGGTCCAACAATTAAGGCCTCTCTGCTCTTCTGGAAGCAATGGGGGTACACGGGTTCTTGCCCTCGATAGGTCCTGACAGCCCGGTGAATCAAAGACTGTTCTTCTAGGACCAGGCAGACAACATCTAACCCATTAGTCTGCTTGGGCAGCCATAACAAAGCACCACAGACTGGCTGGCTGGAAAAACAGAGGTTCGTTTTCTCACAATTCTGGAGGCTATAATTCCAAGATCAAGGTGTCAACAGAGCTGGTTTCTTTTAAGGCCTCTCTCCTTGGCTTATAGCTGGCTGTCTTCTCCCTGTGTCTTCACTTGTTCTTTCCTCTCTGTGTCTGTCCTAATCCCCTCTTCTCATAAGGACACCGGTCATATTGGATAAGGGCCCATCCTGATGACCTCATTTTAACTTAGTCACCTCTTTAAAGACCCTGTCTGCCACATGCAGCCCCATGTTTATTGCAGCATTGTTCACAGTGGCCAGGACATGGAAACAACCAAAAAACCCATCAATAGATGACTGGATAAAGAAGATGTGGCACATATACACTATGGAATACTACTCAGCCATAAGAAATGATGACTTCGGAACATTTACAGCAAAATGGTGGGATCTTGATAACATGATACGAAGCGAAATAAGTAAATCAGAAAAAAACAGGAACTGTATTATTCCATACGTAGGTGGGACATAATAGTGAAACTAAGAGACATTGATAAGAGTGTGGTGGTTACGGGGGGGGGGAGGGGGGAATGGGAGAGGGATAGGGGGTGGGAGGGGCACAAAGAAAACAAGATAGAAGGTGACAGAGGATAATCTGACTTTGGGTGGTGGGTATGCAACATAATTGAATGACAAGATAACCTGGACTTGTTATCTTTGAATATATGTATCCTGATTTATTGATGTCACCCCATTAAAAAAATAAAATTATAAAAAAAAAAAAAAAAAAAAAAAGACCCTGTCTGCAAATACAGCCACATTCTGAGGTACCGGGGGCTAGGACTTCATATAGGTTTTCTGAGTTCTCTTCACAAACCTCACACATGCTCTTCATTTTATAATTTTCAAAGAAAAGCTACATTCACTGTATCAGTCCTCAGGAGATGAGAGAAGCCAGTGATCGCCACTAACACATTGCGCAGATGAGGAAACCGAGGCCCAGAAAAGGGCGGTGACTTGTCCCAGAGTCATCCTACCAGTGAGAGGCAGAGTCGGCTTCACCCCTGCCTCTAGATCCCTCAGGAACTGTCTTGATATTACCTTTTTGGTAACTTAGCTGACAGTTTCTGAGCCAGAGCTCTGGCAGCCAGGGGGCTGAGAGCAGAAGCTATTGATATGGACTCTAATGGATCCAAATCAATCACTATTTTTTTTGGGGGGGGGGGAGGCAAGGAAGACTTAGAGGCAAAAGAGGCACAGTCGGTGCAAAGTAAAAAAAGGGTGATTTAGCAAAGAAAATGTGTTGGGGATGTGGTGAAGTTGAAAGGATTGAGGAGGACTACAGAGTTAAGCAAAAGCTAGTCAGATAGGATAATTAAGTCACATTAAGAAATTTGGATTTTATCCAAAATCTGGTGGGAAACCACTAGCAGAGAAGTTGTATGACCAGTTTTGACTTTTAGAAGGGTCACTCAGTCCAGAAGGCGAACAGTTGATTGGCAGCGTAGAGAACAGGTAAGAATGTCTTGCCTTACATGAGGTGAAAGAGGATGGTGGTGTGAAAGAAGGTCACTGCAGTGGCAGTGGGGATAGGTGAATGATTTGACAGCCCAGGTTTAGTGACAGAAAAGGTAATATCAAGGTTGACATTTAGGTTTCTGGCTTCAGTAACTAGTTAAATGGTGGTGTGAGTCACTGAGCAGGATGAAAAATATGATGAATTCTGTTTCGTACATACTGAGTTTGAGGTTCCTGTACACTATGTCCAAATGTCCAATATTCACGTGGACACTTGGGTTTGTTACTCCGAGCCAGAGATACCTATCTGGGACTCAGCAGCAGAGTAGGAGTAGTGATTAAAGACTTGGGTGTGAATAATTTAACAGGAGGAAAATTTGGAGGGAAGATTACTTAGAATATGAATCACTTATTTGCTCTGAAGTTTTCTGCCTCAGTTTCCCTTAACTGCAGAAGAGCAAGCAGTTCCTCAATTGCAGGAAGAACAAGCCTGACCTCCCTGTCCACTGCTCCATCCTAAGGAGGAACCCTCTCCAACAAGACGGTCTGAGGCTGACCAGTTCTCTATCCCGTGCCTCAGGCCTGGCCCCGAGGGCCATCCTCCCCTAGCCATCTTCTTGGCTCCCACGTACTACCCACAGTGCTCAACAAGTGCACTGACTGAACGGAAAGGCAGGGAGGGAGAGTGGGTACAGCACTGGCCCAGGCACTCGGTTCTGTGCTCACCCCACCCCATCCTAGATCACCCTGCAGCCCAAACCAGTCAGCCAGGCTTCTTCCCTGGGCCTCTGTTCAAGAAGAGAGTGAAAGCTGCACCCCCAGGGTCCCTGCAGGGCAAGCATTACCGAGCACAGAGCGATGCTAAAGGGGCGCGGACGCAGTCCTGGCAGCACCGCGGTGCACCATGGACACAGAGACAAATCTCCAGGCAGATCACTGCGCGGCGTCTGGAAAAGAGCTCGCAGCCTGCACTTTCCACGCAACAGTGGGTGCTGGACTTCAGGTTTTCTCTATGTAAAATGGGAGGTCAGTTGAAAGGGCCCCGAATGGCCAATTTTTTAAAAACAACCACCACAAGAACAACAATATTTTTGGCTCTGCTTCTGGCCTGTGAAATGGAAAGCCAGAGGTAGCCAAGAATAACAGTGGGCTCACATGGGCCCAGGACTTTACAGGTTATACCATATTCCCAAATACCCAATGTGATCACTGCCTCCCCAAACTTGTTAAAGGGTGGGTGCTTCTGGGGAACAGAGCCAGAGGGCAAGTTTCGAGGAGGGAGGTGGCAGGGGCATATGGGAGCCGAGAGCACTTGGCCCCAGATCAGTTTGGCCCTGTGGCCCTGCAGCTCCACAGACTGAGCAATGTGACCACAGAATAATAATAGTGGCATTAATAACAGCCAACACTTACAAATCACTCACCTTGTGCCAGAAATGGTAAGTGCTTTACTTGAATTAACTCATTTAAACTTCAGGCAACCCTATGAAGGAGGTTCTATTATCATCCCCTAGTTTGGAAATGAGAAAAATGAAACACAGGGAGATGAAGCAACTTGCCAAGGTTAGAGCAAGCAGCAGAGCTTGGATTTGAACCCAGGCACCAACACTGATTCTCTTTAACCACCTCATTGCACTGGCTTCCAGGAGAATGGTCCCAGATGCATGAGACCCTTACTTCCTGTCTCAGCTGCAAGCCTCCCCACTGTTCCTTGTCTCCCCCCCCACACACACACACACATGGAGAGAATCACTTCCAAGCTGTAACTGGAACACAACAGACAGGGACACAAGAGGAATACGGGAGCCCTGGCCAGTTAACTCAGAGCATTGTTCCAATATGCCAAGGTTGCCAGTTCTATCTCTGATCAAGGCACATGCAAGAATCAACCAATGAATACATGACTAAGTAGAACAACAAATCTCTCTCTCTCTCTCTCTCTCTCTCTTTCACCCCCCCCTGTCTCTCTAGAATCAATAAAAATAAATTTTTAAAAGTAAAAGAGAATACAAGGCCAGCATCCCATTGTTACACCTCTACAGGTGGATTCGTGAGACTGAACTAGGCGAATGCCATGACACATCCTGCAAACAGCATTTATCATTGGACCCTATTTGTGTGAAACGGAATAAATACACCCCTCCCTGCATACAGACATGACTGGAAGGATGCTTTCCTTGAGAAAACTCTGGTCACCTCTGGGTGGTTTGTAGGTCTCTCTTTATCATTTCCTATACTTAAAAAAACTTTTTTACAATCACCTGCATCATGTCTATAAAAATAACAATAATACAAATGTTTTTATAAAGCATCTTAGGGCCAAAGCCAGGTTGGAACCCAGGTCTGTGGGGCTCCCAACCCTTAATTCTTTGACTTTTCCATCACACATTACTGAAATGCTTCTGTGACGGGCAGGCCACTTCTACAGGCTGAGGCTGGGGCTCCTTCTGGGGCAGAGCCAGCACCAACATCACCAAGTCGAGGGTCTGACACCCCCAGGCTGCCCTCCTTTGGAGGAGGGTGGTTACGTATACATTTAGCCTAAGTAGAATAATTTGAGGCACTCTGAGACTCTACACTATCAGCTCACCTCCAGTGCCTTAAATCCCATCACTAATACTTAACAACAATGAATAACAATAATCAATAATAATTGGCAAAGGAATTAAGAGTGGCTTTCCCCCCTTATCTCTATATACTAACATTTTGACAGTAACTACATATTGCTTTATAGTAAGAAAAACTAATTTTTTCAAAATTATAAAATTAGCAGAAATCCGGCCCTGGCTGGTTGGCTCAGTGGTGGAGTGTCGGCCTGGCGTGCAGGGGTCCCGGGTTCAATTCCCAGCCAGGGCACACAGGAGAAGCACCCATCTGCTTCTCCACCCCTCCCCCTCTCCTTCCTCTCTGTCTCTCTCTTCCCCTCCTGCAGCGAGGCTCCATTGGAGCAAAGATGGCCCGGGCGCTGGGGATGGCTCCTTGGCCTCTGCCCCAGGCGCTAGAGTGGCTCTGGTCGTAACAGAGCGATGCCCCAGAGGGGCAGAGCATCGCCCCCTGGTGGGCAGAGCTTCGCCCCCTGGTGGGTGTGCCGGGTGGATCCTGGTCAGGCACATGCGGGAGTCTGTCTGACTGTCTCTCCCCGTTTCCGGATTCAGAAAAATACAGAAAAAAAAAATTAGCAGAAATCCAAGCTTTGATTTCTACCCCAGAACATAAAGGCTTTCTTTGTGTTGTTTTTTTTTTTTTTTACATCTCCAGTGTAAAGGCTCTACTCTAAACACTTTGCATACATTATCTATAGTCCTCAGAGATATACACACATAATATCCTTGCAAGAGAAAGCTCTTGTCTCCATTTGAGTGGAGGAGTTGAGATGCTGAGCAGCTATAAGGGTAAGTAACCTGTGCAAGTTCACTTGGGGGGCAAGTCGCCCAGCCTGGGTTCAAACTCAGGTCTGACACCCTAAACAGGGCCTTCTCCCTAAGGCTGCTCCTTCTACCCTCCCCCCTCTCCTCCACATCACATTGCCACCTCACTTCCTCACTGCCTTCCCTGCCAAGCTGGCCATCAGTATCTGCCAGTCCACCCCCTGACCGACCACCGTCGGAGGGATTGGTTAGCGTTCCTTCCACTAAGAGCCTGTAAAATGCTTGGGTCCAGCCAGCCACATCCATGCTGTAATTAGAAGCACATTTCTGTGGGTTGGTGGTGCCCACACCAGACCTAGGGCCAGCATCACACTCCCGGGTGCCTGCCAGGAATACCTACCATGTAATTTCTACCCTATTGACAAAGGGGGCTCTTTGTCCTTCCCAAACTACACACACACACACATACATACACACACACACACACACACACACACACATACCCTCCATGGGACACAGCTCAAGCCCCAGAATTCAAGGCCAAACTCCTACAAGTGGGAGGGATGGGCCCATGGGAAGGAGGCAGGTCTGGTGGCCCAGGGATGGACTCAGAACCTGGAACAGAATACATGGGAACAGAGCTGAAACTCAGACTCTTCCTCACCCGGAAGTCAGAAGCCAAAGCCACATACCCTTCAGGGCCCAGTGGGGTCCCGGTTCTCCTGACAGACTCTCAGGACAGACCCATCGCAACCCCACTTTGTGAGGAGAACAGGCCATTGCCCAAGTATCTGCTGGGTGCTGGGAACACTGAGATCAAAGACCAGCCCTGCCCTCAAGTAATACCCAGTCCCACGGAGGTGACAGACACGTGCTCATAAGCCAGAGCCGTTCCATGCCGCCTGGCCATGCATGCTTCTGTGTGCAGACTCAGAGCTGGGCAGGAGTCATGGGGAGCATCCAGAGCCTGGGGCGAGGAGGGGCCCCAGGGGAGAAAACAATAGAGGCACAGGCATGGGGGCCTGAGAGAGCCCCCCACCCCAGGATAGAGAACATTAGCAAGACGGAGCTAGACAGGGTGGGGAGGGGGCGAGCTGATAAAGTGGATGAATGGTGCAGGCAGGGGGTGCCTCAAACGTCACCACTAAGGAGCTACAGTCCCTCTAGGCAGTGGGGAGCTGTTAAGGGTTTTAAGGAGGGGTGTAAAGGGACCAGATTTGCACTTTGGAGCTGGAACTTGGGGGAATTCTAGGGAGAAGTGTGAATGAGTGTTGGGGGAGAGATGGGCAAGGCTGGGGGCAGGGCAGGCTTATTGGGAAGTTGGGATCAGAGCCCCAATAGGAGGAAAGGGTCTGAGCCCTTCAGGAAAGAGAGAGCGGACCCAGGCTGAGTAGGTAGTGGGGAGGCAGCAGTCACAGGACTTGGTGACTAACTGTCCCTGGGGAGCAAGGGGCCAGCAGGACACCCAGATTCTAGCCTGGATCCAATGGATGGTGCGCCTCCACAAGAGCTGGGGCGGGTCTGGAGGGAGGTAATGAATGTGATGTGTACCCACCTCATGGAGGTGCCCGTGGGAGCCCCTGCGGTGCTGGGGCCCAGATCTGGTCCTTCCCCCTGCACTAACTGTATCCCCTCAACTCCACCCCCCCATATCCAGCCTCCATCAGTCTCAGTCCAAAACACGCCACAGCTATAGGTGGCTTTGAAGACCCCTCCTCCTTCTCTGCCTCCCCCTCCTAGCACCAACTCCCACCCCAGACATGGGTTTGGCCCAGCCGAGCCAGCTAGGCTAAAGTCTGGTCTCCCTGGGCAAGAAGCCAGGGCGTGATGCCAGGCCTTCTGTGTCTGGGGACCAAACCCAGTGGGGATTGACAGACCTTGTGTGACAAAGGCCAGTGGCTGGGAGCAACCCCTGTCACCCCTAGAAGAGAACTGAGCAGAGGAGGAGCCCCTACCCCTTCCTCCCTCTGCACACAGACATACAGAGTCCCTGGTCCATCCTCATACTTACCCCGAGAGCAGGATCAGAATGTCTGACCCCATTGCTGTGATGAGGACACTGAGAACCAGAGAGGGCCAGTGATGCTTTTCTGGTCATGCTCCCCTCTGGCCTCTGTATCCCCACCTCTGAGGAGGCCCTATGGGGCCCCTGGAAGAGTGGGAAGGGTGCTGTTTCCCTGCCCTGGGATCTAGAACAAACCTGAAGCTTCAGTTTGCTCATCTAGAAAGTGAGCACCGGCCCTGGCCGGTTGGCTCAGTGGTAGAGCGTCGGCCTGGCGTGCAGGTGTCCCGGGTTCAATTCCTGGCCAGGGCACACAGGAGAAGCGCCCATCTGCTTCTCCACCCTTCCCCCTCTCCTTCCTCTCTGTCTCTCTCTTCCTCTCCCGCAGCCAAGGTTCCCCTGGAGCAAGGTTTGCCCGGGCGCTGAGGATGGCTCTGTGGCCTCTGCCTCAGGCGGTGGAATGGCTCTGATTGCGACAGAGCGACGCCCCAGATGGGCAGAGAATCGCCCCCTGGTGGGCATGCCGGGTGGATCCCAGTCGGGCGCATGCGGGAGTCTGTCTGACTGCCTCCCCGCTTCGGAAAAATACAAAAATACAAAAAAAAAGAAAGTGAGCACTGTGGTGCCCCCCTCCCCAGGGTCTGTGAGGGCTGAATGAGGGCGTGGAGTTGACAGAGGATAACTCAAATCCGCACCCAACAGGCCTGTCTCAGAGAGGGGGAGTTGTAATTCATATACTGATTATTTTATAAGAAAAAATGAATTTATGGATCACTTGTATATTTTAAAATAACACCAAAAATTCATTCTTTAAAATATCACAACAAGTCAGCAGCAGAGCAACTCTTGGGCCCCAGGCCTGCCTCCCCACACTCAGCAGACACCCCACCCAGCCTGACCCCTGGGAAAACAGCCTCGTTTCCCCACCCTGAGCCAGTGCTGTCCCTGGCAGAGGGCTGGGGGCCACTTTCCCAGCACTGAGCCCAGCTCAGCCGGGTGGGACACAGTGGCGACAGCTGATAAGAAGGCCTGTTTAGTCCTGTCTGCCGCAGGCCTGGGGGGAGACCCAGGCGGCAGACAGTGTGGCTGTGGCCTCTTCCCTTTCCTGGGCCAGCTGGTGCCCCCCAGGCTGAAACAGCCCTTGCCCGGGGGTCTTGCAGACACTATCTCCAGGCCCCGGACTGGAATATGGCTGGGAGGAGGGGTGTGCACAGGCAAGCACGCTTGTTGGTGCAGATTATTTTATCTTTTGGTGTAGGTGTTGCATCCTGTCAGTTCAGAAAGCTCCATAGGGTTTCCCTCCCTTATCTCCAGCACCCCCTCCCCCAGTGCTCTCCCCGGAGGCAACTGCTGGGGGAAGACTTGAAGATACACAAGCAAATACATACTCGTCCATCCCTGCCTTGCTGCCCCACGCCTCTCCCCACCCACCCAGGACTTGCACGAGGGGGTCCTGGGCACATGTGCTTATTTCTCTGGACAAGTCTTGGTTCACATGTGTCACATTCTCACTGGCCACCAGCTCTGCTCACATGCTATTCCTCTACCGGGCACACTCTCCTTCCCTCTCCCCCCACCTCTCACTCTCTATACACCTCCTTTCCTTCTTTGCTTAGCATATTTCTCTAAGAGTCCGTTTAAATGCCCTCCCTCTGGAAGCCCTCCCTGATTCCCAGGCTAGGCGCTTCCATGACACGCCAAGCTTTTTTTATTTTATCATACCTATCTAGAATAGTTTGTACAATGATCTGTGCTCACACTAGACAATAGAATGACCAACTTGTCCAGTTTACCACAGATGTTCCCAGTTTGGGTACTGATAAGTCCACATTCCAGGAAAGTCCTCAAGCCCTGATGGATGAGGACAGTTGGTCGCTCTGACACCAAGCTTCGTTAAGTGCCGGGTAGGACTCCGCCAGTCTCTCCAGCACCTACAGGCTCTATAAGTATTTGTTGCATCATAAAAATAACAGCCCCACTTGCATAGCAATTACTCTGTGCCAGGCACTGTTCTGAGTACCCTGAACGTATAAACTCATTTGATCTTCACAACAACCCGCTGAAGCAAAAGAAGGCTCCAGGAGCTGAAGGCACTTGCCCAAGGTCTCACAGCAAGTGAGGGGCAGAGCAAGGATTCAAGGAGTCTTTACCCAGACTCCTCTGCGTCACCCACGCAGACCTGCGTGGGCTCCTACAGAAGCAGAGTTGGTCAGGAAGAAGTCCCCAGGCTCCCACAGCCCTGTAGTGGGCAGTACTGCCAGGAACACAGGAGTGGCCAGGACCTGAGGAGAAACCTGGCTTTAGACCTGAGCTGCTGGGGTGGGGACCCTCCTGGGAACAGCTCCTTCACCCCTAATGCCCCAGAGCCTTGCTACAAAGTTGAGAATTCTCTCTGCTGTCAGCAGAAGGGGCAGGCTCAGCAAGAGAAATGAGGGGAACAGTAATTATTGCCCCCATTTTACAAGCATGTTTACAGAGGAGTCTCTCACTGGTTTCTGGATAATGGAGGGCTAGGTGGGCAAAGAGTGTTATCTGCTCCAGCTTTCCTAACAGAACTTTCCCAGGGTGGGAATCCAACCCTGTCTTCTTCCGCTGGGTCTTCCCAGGCAGCCACACAGGGATACAGATTCAAAATTTACTTGATGGAAATCTGCCACATTAAAACACAGGGGAGAAAAAAAAGAACAAAGTTGGAGGCCTCATTCTTCCTGATTTCAAAATATATTATAAAACTACACTAATGAAAACAAGATGGTACTGGCATAAAGACAAACATATATACCACTGGAACAGAGTAGAAAGCCCCAAAACAAACCCTTGTGTATATGGTCTGATGATCTAGGACAAGGATGCCAAGGCTACATAATGAGGAAAGGAATGTCTTCAACAAATGCTGCTGGGAAAATAGGGTAACCACTTGCAAAAGAATAGAAGTTAGATTCTTACTTTACACCATATACAAAAATCAATTCAAAATGGATTGATGACCTAAATGTAAGACTTGAAAATATAAATATACAACTTCTACTATAAAACATAGGGAAAAAGCTTCATAACATTGATTTTAGCAATGATTTATTTGATATAACACAGGCAACAGAAGCAAAAATAAACGAAGGGGACTATATCAGATATAAAAACTTCCACACAGCAAAAGAAACAATCACCAGAGTGAAGAGGCAACATACAGAATGGGAGGAAATATTTGCAAATCATATATATAATAAGGGGTTAATATCCAGAATGTGTAAAAACAAAAAAACAAAAAACAACAACAAAAAACTCCTATAACTCAATAGCACACACACAAAAATAAATAACCCAATTTAAATATGGGCAAAGGACTTGCATAGACATTTCTCCAAAGAAGATATACACATGGCCAATGAGCATATGAAAAGATGCTCAACACCACTAATCATCAGAGAAAGGCACATCAAAACCACAATGCAATATCACCTCATACCGGTTAGGATGGTCACTATCTAAGAAACAGAAAATAACAAGTGCTTGTAGGGATGTGGAGAAATTGGAACCCTTGTGCACTGTTGGTGGGAATGAAAAAGGGTGTTGCCACTATGGAAAACAGTATGGTGGATCCCCCAAAATTAAAAATAAAGTTACATATGATCTAGCAACTCCACTTCTTGGTATATGTCTTTGTCTATATCAGGCTGCAGTGAGAAAGTATTATAGACTGGGCAGCTTATAAACAACACGTTTATTTCCCACAGTTCTCAGGACTGGGTGTCTGAGATCAGGGTGCCAGCAGAATCAGGTTCTGGCGAGAGCCTGTTACTGGGTTGCAGACTATTGACTTCTCAACATATCCTCACCTGGTGGGAAGCAGAGAGCTAGTTAGTGCTCTAGTTTCTTCTAGGGACACTAACAATGGTGGGATTCAGCTGGTTTGCACCAGTTTGGCAGAACAGATACCTAATTTTTGGTTGAGTTCGGTGAACTGGTTGTTAAAATGGCACTTATAATCAGGGTTCTCTCTAAGGTGGGCGGCTGCAAATGTGGAAATCACAAATTTACATTCCTTACTCTTTCTTTTTTTTTTTGTATTTTTCTGAAGCTAGAAACGGGGAGAGACAGTCAGACTCCCGCATGCGCCCAACCAGGATCCACCCGGCACGCCCACCAGGGGGCGACGCTCTGCCCACCAGGGGGCGATGCTCTGCCCCTCCAGGGCGTCGCTCTGTTGCGACCAGAGCCACTCTAGCGCCTGGGGCAGAGGCCAAGGAGCCATCCCCAGCGCCCGGGCCATCTTTGCTCCAATGGAGCCTTGGCTGCGGGAGGGGAAGAGAGAGTCAGAGAGGAAGGAGAGGGGGAGGGGTGGAGAAGCAGATGGGCGCTTCTCCTGTGTGCCCTGGCCGGGAATTGAACCCGCGACCTCCGCACGCCAGGCCGACGCTCTACCACTGAGCCATACGGCCAGGGCCCATTCCTTACTCTTTCTTAATGTTCATCTGTGCAACAGCGTATTCCAAATGCCCACAGTAATATTCATTCCACTCATAGGTGAAAAAAATTGCAAGAGAGGATGCCAATCAAGAAGCAATATAGAAATATCTTAAATAACAGTTTTATTGTTTTTTGTCAGGTATTATTTAATATTTTTTCATTAATATTTTAGAACTCTTTCTTATAACATAATCTAGTTTTGTGTACCTCTTTTATTGTTCATATTTAAGTATTAAATGCTTGAAATAATAAACTACCTTTCAGTATATCCTTTTTTTATACTTAAAATGGTCATTAGGGCAGAGAACTGGTTGTTAAATTATTTGATTCCCACCACTCGGTACTAATAACATTGATGAAGGCTCCACACTCATGGCCTAATTACCACCCAAAGGCCCCACCTCCAAGTACCATCACATTAAGATTAGGGTTTCAACATATGAATTTGGAGAATACAAGCATTCAGTCCATAGTAATGTATATCCAAAAGAATTGAAAACAGGCTCTCAAACGTATATTTCCATATCTGTGTTCACTGCGGAATTATTCACAACACCAACAGGTAATAGCAGCCTAAATATCCATTGAAGTATGAATGGATCAACAAAATCTAGTGTACATTGCAGTGGAATGCTATTCTACCTTTATAAAAGAAGGAAATTCTGTCATAAGTTATAATGTGGATGAAGGCTGAGAACATTAAGTGAAATATCAATCACAAAAATACAAATAATATATGATTCTGCTTATATGAGGTATCAAGTAGTCAAACTCTTGCAAACAGAAAGTAGAACGTGGTTCCCAGGGGCTGAGGGGAGGGAGCTGGGGAGTTGTTCAATGGTACAGTTTCAGTCATATAGAATGAAAAAGTCCTAGAGATCTGTTGTACAACAATATGTATATAGCTAACACTGTGATACTACATGTTAAAAATCATTAGAATGGTAAATTTTATCTTATGTGTATCTTATCACAATAAAAAAATAAATAAAAGGCACAAATCTAAAAAAAAAAAAAAAAAACTAAGGAGAGAGTCCTACTACCCTAACCCAATTTCTAGTTGTCCCATTTCCTCCTTGCAATCATAATACACAAACACCATTGTATACTGTACAAAAAAAAATATTCTTTTGTCATTGCAAAAGTAATAATGCTCACTGTGAAAAATACAAACAATAGTGGCATGTAAAAACAAAAGCCCACTTCAGGCATTCCCCGTGGCTCAGAAGTGACCTCTCACTGTCAGCCTGTCCTTTTTCAGTCTTCTGTACACTTACAAATACGGCCTCTTCTTTTTCACATAGATGGAGCCACAGGGTTTAGTTATTGCCTTGCAACTTTTTTTTCTTTTGTTGTGTGTGCTCAAATTTACTTAACTGCAAGTTTCCAGACTACAACAACAATGCATGTGCTGCCACAAGCCAAAAGTCACAAAGATGGAGACCAAGAAAATGCTACCCCTCTCTCTTCCCACCACCAGCAACTATCCAGACCAGGCTGGCAGAAACCTTTCCTCAGGTGCAGATGCAGGGAGAGAAGGGTTCATAGCCTTCATCTTGAAAATCCCTATATAGAGAAAATGGAAAAAAGTCAAACTATTAAAAATGGGCAAACAGACTGATGGTTACCAAAGGTGGTGGGAGAAGTGAGTGAAGGGGGTACAAAGGTACAAACTTCCAGTTATAAGATAAATAAGTCTTGGGGATATAATGTACAGCATGATGACTATAGTTAACAGTACTGTGTTGTATATTTGAAAGTTGCTAAGAGAGTACATCTAAAATATTCTTATCACAGAAAATATTTTTGCAACTATATGAGGTGATAGACATTAAATTTATTGTGGTAAGCACTTCACAATATATACCTATATGAAGTCATTATGTTGTATACCTAAAATTTACACAATATTGTATGTCAATTATATCTCAAAAAAAAAACCCTAAAAAAATTAAAATGGGCAAAATCACTTGCCACTTCTTTAAATTTATGCACTCACTTTTTTTTAGGCTCCTACAAACAAAATCAACATATTTATCCTGGTGAAGGCTTAGAGGCTTGCCTCTATCACACACACACACACACACACACACACACACACACACACACACTTTTTCTTAACACAAAATGGGATCATACTTCATACACTACTGCACAGAATATCACAGACAACCCCAAAAGTCACTGCACGTAGAGTCAAGAACTCATTCTCAGTAGTCCACAATATTTCCCAGAATGGCTGTACCCAAATTTATCCACCCATACCCCTAGAGGTGGGCACTGAGATCGTTACTATGAAGAACACTGCAATTAAAAAAAAAAATCTTTTAATGGGTAGATTAAAACATCTAAAAAATTAAAAGATTTTTATGGATAAAGTTCTAAATATGGGATTGGTGGGGCAAAGGGCATGCCCATTTCTATTTTAATAGTGCTTGGTGAAAAATGAGATTTTGTTTATATTATTATTTGCATTTCCTCAACATTGGGGAGGTCGTGTGCTTTTCTCATGTTTGCATTCTCCTAAGTGTTTTGTCCACTTTTCTATTGTTTGACTTTTTCTAATTAATCTGTAAGAAATCTGTATGAAGAACTATGAGGGATATGAGGCATGAACGCTTTATCTATCTTATATACAACAAATATTTCTCCCCATCTACTATTGTCTCAGGACTTGTTTGTAGAGTCTCTTACCATGTTGACATTTAAACATCTTATATGATCTAATCTGTCTGATCCTGGGGTCCTGGCATGCTTGAGAAGATCTTCCTGATCCCCAAGATCATGCAAGACTTTTCCTAAATATTTACCTCATATTTTCCTTCTAATTTTTCATATTTAGGTTATTTATCCAGAATGATACAACTTTCTATCTTTACTTATCATGTGCATCCTTCCCAATTAGCTTTCACTGATTATCTCACTCTTTTTAAATGCTGCATCATATTCTACTGAAAGAAACTCTAATTTATTTAACTTAGAGTATTTTTGGATATTAAAGTTACTTCTGTTTTAAGTATTCTTTAATAATAGCTACCATTATTACATACCAGGCACAGACCTAAACACATCAACTCATTTAACCCTCAAAGTTACCGGGGAGGTTCTATTGTGTCTTTTCATAAATGAGGAAGTACATCTTGTCAAGATCACGCAGCTGGGAAATACGTGGTAAAGCTAGGATTCTGATCCAATCCAAGATGAAGTCTCAAAAATCCCAAGCTCTTAACCACCATATGCACTTTCTCTAGTATTTACAAATATGACCTGAAATATCCCAGACTTTATATTTCTGTAAAGACGGAGAAAGGAGGAAAATAAACATTTCTTATGTTCTCCCTGTACCCCAAACCCTGTATTAGAGGCTTTCACAGGTTGTCTCCTGCAATTCTTACAAAAGTCCTCTAAGTGGTGGGTGGGTTCTTCACTTTAAAAGGGAAATTCAGGCAAGGTTAAGCTACTCACCCAAGGTTTGTAGGTGACTATGGTGGGTTCAAGCCCAGTTCCATGTGGCTTGTGTCTTCCAATTTTTCATTTGGACACATATCACATATGTTCACTAGCTTTACAAACAACACATTGATGAACCCATAGTTTTGTTTTTTCTTTTGCTGCTGCTGGACTATTTCCTTGGGATACATTCCCAGAGTGAGTCAAAGAGTATGAATACTTTTACGGCTTTCCATCTATACTGCCAAATTGTTATTACAAAGGGCTGCACCCGCGTTCTCTGCACAAACATTATGGGGAGCTTCATGACCTACAGCTTCAAATATTCAGGTGGGAAACTGAGCCTTTAAGAAGGTGCCACATTTAACTCATTAGGCCCCGAGCAGAAGCATTTTAGAGATCTGATGGATAAGCTGGTCTTCTAAGGAAAGAAAAAGTCTAACCAAACCCCCCCCCCCAAAAAATACCCTTTTCTGATGCGGTACCCCTTGGGGAAAGTGCTCCCATCATCTGGGCCCTGGATGGGGGGATTCAGGAGAGGGGCCGGCCCAGGGTGGGTCTGGCCAGGTCAGGGAAAGGGTGGGGGTTGGGGTGAGGGTGGGGGAGGGCGTGGGCCCATCTCTGCCCCGTCCCGGCGCCCGCGGGGCCCTAGCCCCTGGCTGGGGAGACCGATAAGCGGGGAGCGGTCAGTCACCACGGCGGCCCCGGCCGGCCGGGAGGGAAGGCGGGAAGGGGCCCGGCGGGGCGAGAGCAGATAACGCGCCCGGAGCTCGGGCCGCCGAGACTCGGAGACGCCGCGGCCGCGGGAGATAGAGGCGCCCTGGCCCAGGCGCGGCTCCGGCTCCCAGTGTCCGCAACCGGCAGGCCCGGGGGCGGCGGGCGCGCCTACGGCCGGGAGGCTCCGGGACGCTCACGTCCAGGGCCGCCGCGTGACCTCAGCCCGCCCGCAGCGCCGCGGCCAGGCCACCAACAGCCCCATCAGCGCCAGGATGCTGGCCTCGGCCCAGGTCTGCCCCAGTCACCGCAGACAGAAGTTTCTCCTTGGACTGAAGTCCCCTGCTCTGTAAAACGGGAGCATGGAGGAATCGTCAGTAACCCCTCACTCAACAAAGGGGAGTGGCAGGCGCCCTGTCACCCAGCTTGGCTCTCCCAGGGCTCCGGAGGTGGTGAGCCCTTTCCACAGGAAGGGGCTTAGCTCAGGACGGGTCCAGAACCCAAAATGCCACACTTCTCTCCCACTGCCCCACAAAGAGGGGCTTCTCCTTAAAGGCTGGTGGGAAATCTCTAACAGTGGCATTTGCATTCTGCCTTTTCAAATTCCTTAAATTCCCCACATAAAATTCAGTTGGCTGCCAGACAACCAGGGAGGAGGAGGGCTGGGAGAGGCCGCACAGGGGCAGCCAGGAGCCATAAATTGGCCCCAGCCCTCTGCACAAAGACAACTTAGAGGGGTTGGGGGGGGGGGGTAAAAATTCACACACAGGGAACCTCCCTTTAATCACCCCACTGCCCAAACCGAACAACTCAAGACAACAGCAGACCATCCTTACTTTTCTGCCTGGCATTCAAGGCCCTGCCCATCCTGGCACTGACCCCCTGTACCTGCCAGGCCTCCATAGCACCCTCTCCACTGTACACAGTTTGCCTGCTGCGATGTCTCACTTGACCTCTTGGCTCCTGGGCAATCCTAAAGCCTCCTCTTTCTCCTCTACTCACCCCCATGAGGGTTTAACTCTTCATGGTGACTTTCTAAGGTATTTTCAATAGATTTTTTTTTTTTGCATTAAATTGCCTTGGAAACTGTACCCTCTGTAACACAGCTATGGTTGATTGCATGTTTATTGTGTGCCAGGCCCTTTCATAAAGTATCAAATCTTGTGAACAGGCCCTGGCTGGTTTGCGCAGTGGTAGCGCGCATCAGCCGAGCGTGTGGATGTCCCAAGTTCAATTCCTGGTCAGGGCACACAAGAGAAGTGCCCATCAGCTTCTCCACTCCTCCCCCTCTTGTTTTCTCTCTCTCTCTTTCTCTCTTCCACCCCGCAGCCATGACTCAATTGATTGGAGCAAGTTAGCCCCAGGCCCTGAGGATGGCTCCATGGCCTCTGCCTCAGGCACTAAGAAAAGCTCAGTTGCTGAGCAATGGAGCAATCCCCCAGATGCGCAAAGCATCACCCATAGGGGGGCTTGCTGGGTGGATCCCAATCGGGAAGCTAGTGGGGTCTGTTGCTGCCTCCCCACCTCTCATTTAATATAAATCAATCAATCAATCAATCAGTCAATCAATTAATCTTGTGAACAACCCCAGGAGATTGGTGATATCACTATTTATTTATGAAGAAAACTGGTTCATTACCTTGCCTAAGGTTACAGATCCAGGAATTGGGTCGGCCTATTCCAGAACATGAATAAAAAGCAGTTGACTAGGAGACCTTGGTTCTACTAGGAATTCTGGCACTAACTCAGTGTGACTGCTTTTGGGCAAGTCCCTCCCTTTCTCTGGGCCTCAGTCTCCTGGCACAGAAATGGAAATGATGAGAATACCTCTTTTCCAGGGCAGTTGTGGGGATCTGCAGTGAGAAGGATGTGAGGCTGAGCCCACAGGCTAGCCCCTTGTCCTGGTGAAATTTGGTTTATAGGTATTCCCCTTCTTCCCTAGCTTACAAGCACTGACTCATGGAAACTGAGTTATTTGTGCCCCCTGCAACCTAGGCAGGCCTCTCATGGAAACAAGTCTCCCATTTCCTTCTGGTGTGTGGGCAATATAATACCATCAGTCTCTGGGGCCCTCAGCTTCCATTCTCTGTGCACACACATGTTCCTCCCTCCTCTGTGCCCCTAGACTCTTGGGGCCCTACTCCCTCTCTCCTTCCCCAACCTTGCTCAAGGATAAACCACTCCATCAGTCAGTTACAGTCAGTCGATTATGAATGAGTTCAAGTTACTAGTATACCCTTCCCAAAAGATGCATGTTATCAGCCTGGGATTCTGGACAGTTACTAATTTGGGGTAATAAGCTCCTCCCTCTCCCCAGGCAGGAAGGCTGGTCCTGCGCAGTACATCTGGAATTCCATATTTTTATATTTTTATTGGTTTTTTCCCTCTGCCCTCCCCCCACTCCTGAGCTGGGAAAAAGGGTTTATATGAGCCCACTAATTAACAGAGAACAGAAGCCTTTTTATTTCATAAATAAAAGCATAGATACACTGTCTGAGTAGAAATGCAGAATGTTCCCTGAAGAGTATTTAAATTTAAAAAAACTTCCCCCAGGGTCTGGGCAGGTGGGCCCTGAAGGGCTTTTCCATGGAAGACCTTGGGGGGGGGGTGTGTGGAGTGGTTGTTCCTTAGGAGAAGGGACATCCTTGGGTTCTGAGCTGGGCCCTTTTGCAGCATAGCCTCCAACTCATAGATCCCCTGTGTGCTCATTCCTGCTCAGCTATTCCAGCCCTTCCCTACATGGGCTTCTTTGCTGGGCTCTGTGCAGAGGTGTGAGAAGAGTTTATGACAGCTGTCTCCAGGCATAGTAGACCTGAAGGGCTGTGAGACCTTGAGCAAGTCACTGCCCTCTCCAGACTTTCCTCCACCTGAGGAATGGGAAGTGCAGGTGAGATGAACCTTGGGGTCTCCTCCCTCTCTCAAGTCCTGTGCTGCAGTTCAGAGGCTATTCTGGAAGCTGAATACAGACCCAGAGCTCACCTGTAGGTGGCTGGACTTTGGCCTGCAGACTTAATGCCTCAAATCACTTCAGACATGGGCCACTATTCATTCTCATGACAACACAAAATAGACTCTACCATTATACCAGTGTCACAGACATGGAAACTGAGGCTCAGCCCTGACACTCAGGCCCTGTGAAGAAAGCCAAGCAGAAGTGACTCATACCTTTCTGCAAATTTGGAAACTGAGGTCAAGAGCAGCATTTTTCAACTGCTGTGTCACAAGAATTTTTAAAACCATGCAGTACCTGACTATTTAGTCAGGGACACTGACCTCTTTTCCCTTAGATTGTCAAATTAAAAAATGACAACAGCCAATACAATAGCTGTCCGGTGTGAATGAATCAAAAGGTAGCTTCTTCTTCTTCTTCTTCTTTTTTTTTTTTTTGTCATATTGGCAAAAAAAAAATACATTTTTGGGTGTGCTGCAGAATTTTAGTAGTAGTTTATATGTGCCATCAGATGAAAAAAGTTTGAGAATTGCTGCTCTGGAGAAGTCGGGGCCTTGCTCAACCAGGATAACAAGCCATGGGAAGCACAAGTCCAAGTTGAGCGGCCATGGTAGGTCACTGCCCTTCCTGGGCTCAGTTTCCCTGGCTGCCTGACACCCGAGGTTAATGGGATTGTTGTGTGGCCATGTTGCATGTTGGGAGGAAAGAGGCCCCTCTAAAACAGGCACAGGCCTGACCTGTGGTGGCATAGTGGATAAAGCGTAGACCTGGAAGTGCTGAGGTCACCGGTTCGAAACCCTGGGCTTGCCTGGTCAAGGCACATATGGGAGTTGATGCTTCCTGCTCCTCCCCCTTCTCTCTCTCTGTTTCTCTCTCTCTCTCCTCTCTAAAAATGAATAAATAAAATTTAAAAAAATAAAAAAAATAAAACAGGCACAGGATGAAACTGAGAGCAAGGACCTGTGTGGGGCCATCTGGTGGCCAGGCCTCTTTACTGCAGGAGCTCCAGAGGCCAGGAGGCTCAGGGTTTTCTGGTCAGATTTCCCAGTTTCCAGAAACAATCAGCAAGAGTTTTAAGCCCAGATCATGATGCAGCCAGAATTCAGAGGAAGCTGGTTTGGCTGCTGGAGCAGCTTCCACTCTGGCTCTGACAGAGGAAGGGCTTCTTCCTACCTGGTCTCCAGGGATCCAGAGTGCCAGGCTGCTGTGGAAGCATCTCGCATCCCACACCAGAGATTCCTGTGCCCACAACACGACGAGGAGTCTGAGATGCCAGAAAGTCCAGCCTTTGATTGCAATCACACAGCTAATAGGGGAGATGACAGGCCCCAGGAGTGATTCAGTGCTTAATGTGTGCAGCAAAGCCTAGCCTGTTGTGTGACCTTGTACAAATGACACACCATCTCTGAGCCTCAGTTTCATTAGAAAAGGAGGAACACTGTGCAGATCAAATGACATAATGTGTGCGAGTTGCTTTGCACATGATGATGAGCTGTGCTTATCATTATTATTCCAGCAGGTATTTCTACTGTTACTTCTCATCTTCTCTGGAGTGAGGGGCCCTCCTAGCATTTCGTGGCGGAGGACACAGGACTTGAACAGCTTGCTCTGGAATACACTTAGTAAGTGGTCAGTCAGGAAGTCAAACACTGGCTGTTTCAGGAAATGCGCACTGAAGACAGAAGGGGCATAGAGGTCCGATGCTAGAAGACTACTTTCAGCTGGTTCCAAGAAAAGAAATAATATGGGCAAAGGAGAATAATGAAGCAAAATGCGACAGAATGTAAACAATTGATGAATCTGGCTATACAGGTTACACGGGAATTCTCTGTTCTAGTTTTGCAACTTTTCCATAAATTTGAAAGTATATGAAAAAAAATATTTTAAAGCTCAGCTGTTCCCAAAGTCTACCTAGTTTCCTCTGCACACTCTTGGGGAGCAGATGAAAACCCAGGCCTCTCAGAATTCTTTGCTCCAGACTAGTGGCCCTATCCCCTAGTCGTCTGGTGGAAAACATGACTGCTGGCAACAGCCCCAGGATCCCTCTGTGGAAAGCCAGAGGCGTCTGCCCAGCAGCCAGCATCACCCAGGTCCCCAAGCCTCCTCAGGGCCTCTCCTCAGCCTCCGTTTCCCAGCCCCCCACCTCAGTCCGGCTCAGGTCCCAGCCAGGCTGTGGTGCAAGGCAGAGGTGGGGTTTATTTATAAGTTCCCGCTGATTATGAATCACTGGAGGAACTGCCTGCAGACTGGAGACAAAAGTCTGGGGCCGCCTGGCCAGGAGGAAACACTCTTTACATTCGACTTTCCCTTTGGCACAGGCCTCCCCGCGCCGGGCCTGGGCAGGCTCTGCCAGCCCCTTCTGTTCTCAGAGGCAGAAGTCCTGTTGGCCTGTCTGCTTTGCTTTGTAAACAGGACTCTGGGATGGCAGCCCGGCCCCACGCTGGAAATGATCCTGCCTTCCGCAGCCGGCTACTTCCTCCTCACATCCGGAGACTCCTCAGAGTTCAGATGAGGGCTCTTGGGCAGGAGCGAGGAGAAGCTGGGGTTTGTCTTCTGCAGTCTTCACCAGTGTTGATGGAGGATCAATAGACAGACGGACGAGCAGAGGACTCTTAGGCAGCCATCAAAGCCCAGTATAAATTACCTCTGGGAAACCAACCGACTCTGAGTCTGCTTCCTATTGTAGCTCGTACAATAGTTCAGTTATATTCAGTGGACATGTACTGAGCACCTACTATGTCCCAGGCTCTGAGGGCGGTGCTTGTGAGGCAGGGTGAGGTGGGGGCATGGAGATACTTATTCATATCATCATTAGTTCTTCTCACTCAACTGTAAGCTTCTTAAAGGCAGAATTAGAGTTTTTCATGAGTCATCTGATCCTACAAGTACCTAGCATGGTACCTACTCATAGAAGCTCAAAAAGTTTCTGTTGCATTGACCTGGATTGAACTAGGGCAGGCAAACCAGAAGGAGCCCAGGTTCCAGCCCACTCCCCTTTCAGAGCCTCTGTCCCCACCCTGCTTTGGCATTCTGTGACCTGGGCGCCATATGCCTTCTTGGAACAACTTGGTTTCTCTTTATGAATACCTGAACCGGGTCTCTACCTGAGTAAATACTCATGTAGGTGATTTGATTTTAGAAAGTAATAGAAACTCTCACCTTACCTCACCCTGAAAATCTTCCCCACTGCTTTGAGATGTCACCAACTTCAAGGCATTCTTCTGAGTTGAGCATTGCCCTCTCTCCATAGTCATCAATCTGATGGTGAATCTCTCCTCTGGTGGGTAGCACCTCTGGGTGAATGAAGGGAGTTCTCTCTGAGTGATTAGCACTGTATCCCCAATTTTACAGATGAGAAAACTGTGGCTACAAGGGATAGTCAGGTTTTAAGCTCGGTTTTCTATAGCCAATGTCCAGGATTCTTCACAGAGTTGAACTGCCTCCTCTTTATGTGATGCTGACTTCAAGCGGAAGGAGAGAGGGGAAGCTAAGTCTCCTTAGAGGGAGGGAAGAATGAAAGTCGAGTCCTAAAACCTGCTATGCCAACCATTCAAGGCTGTGCTAGTGCAGTCTTCTTATTACCATTTGTCATGATCCTCATTTAACAGAGGGCAAAATGGAGGCTTGGGGAGGCTGGGATGGGCTCAAGGTCATTGAGCTAGTGATGGCAGCCAGGACCCTTACCAGGCTCCCAGCACTGTCTGGACATCCTAGGGTTGGTGCAATTTCATGCCTTTCAGGAAAAGTCAGTCTGATGACCAGGGACACATGAGCAGGATGACTGTCAGCCCAGGTGAGACTGTGGGACCTGCAGGAAGAGGGCTTTAGAGTAGATGTGATGCAGGGATTTCTCATCATGGAGGGTGTGGGAAGGGGCAAACATCTAAAGGGTTTTTATTACAGTGGCTTCTGTTTTACCTGCCTCAAGGCTTTTGCAGGCATCCTGCCCAGCTATAAAAAGCAAGGCCGTCTCCTTTCCTCAATGGGGACCTCCTCCCTCCAGCCTGGCTCTGGGTGCCTCTCCCAGCGGAGTTGGGTTTATCAGCCAAGGCTTAAATCTCACTCACTTACTAGCTCAGGGGCCTCTGGTAAATCTCTTCAAGGGTCAATTCCTTCTCTGTTCATCTGAAAAATGGGATAACATTAGCAATTCACAAAGCTGTCATTGAGATGAAATGAGTTAAGACATGGGATATCTTCATATAGCAAGTGTGAGCAAAGAGGTGGTAGCCTGCACTGGTCCTATTATTTCTCATAGGAGGGGTCTTCCTGACCCTCAACATCCTAAAGTACCCGAGGGAAGACAGGGAGAGTGACTGCTGTGTCTTGTTCTTTATCTGTACTTTCCCCTCCTCTCATTTTTCCCCATCTGTCCTCACCCATTATGCCAAGCAAAGTGATATGTACCCTATCAACTCTTGCTGGTGACCTAGTGATTAGACTTGGAGGCAGAGGAATGGGCTCAGGACTTCTCCAGGTCCTGTTTGACTAGAGAATTCTGAGAGAGGAAACCCCCACTGAACAAGATCTCCTAAAGCCTCTTGCCTCAGCCAGTGGGCAGGGATTTTTACACCCATTGTCCCACTTAACTTCACAGCAATGCTACCAATGAGACACCATGAGCCCCATTTTACAGAGAAGAAAACCGAGGCTCAGAGAGGCTAAGTGACTTGCCCAAAGCCACTAGGCTAGTAGGTGGATTCAAACTGAGGGCAGGGGTTCAGCTGTACCAATTTGTATATCTGAGATCTCAGTGACTAGGACAGATCAGGCTCTGAATCCTGGCCCTGATTGTTATAAATTGTGTGGCCTGGAGCAAGTTCACTCACCTGAAACTGTTTCTGTAAAGGAGGACAATGACACCCTATTGGTTGTTGAGATACTAAAATGACACAATAGATGCAGACCCCCAATGGAGCACTTGGCACACATGAGGCCAAATTAATGTTCATGGGCCATCCCCCCACCTCCACCTTCACCCACACCCCTGGAGCTCACCCACTCTAGAGAATATTCCTCCTCAATGATGACTTCAGTGTCCCAACCAAAAGTGCAGTAAGGAGGTTTGCACCAGCCCCAGGTATACAGGACTGGCTGGAAAACACGGACTCATTAACCACTGAGCTCTCAAGTTTCTGTGTGCTGATGCATGGCACAGTGCCCACACAAAGTGGGTGCTCAGTAAACATTGTTGAATGAATGGATGTTGTTTGGATGCTGAAAAGTCGGCATCGCAACCCATTCGCTGTTCCTGGGGACAGTGGGATGGCCTATTTGGAATGGGGGGCTGTCCCGGAATGTCTGAGTGGTGAGGTCACTGGGCTTGTGTGCACTGCTTACAGGAAGCATGCTAGCTCAAGAACGCCTGATGCCAGCCGGCAGACATTTCCTAACTGGCAACAGTCCCCTGCCTCTTCCTCCTCCTCCCCACAGGCCCCCAGGCCTGGCTCCAGACTGGCTTCTCTGCCTGCCTGAAGTGCCACCCTGGGACTGGAATGCCTGTGGGTCACCTGGGATCCCCACTTCCCTTTCCCTCCCAAGGACCCAGGAGCACCGTGTCCTCAGCAGAGTCAGAGGACAGAGCTGCTGTCCTCTGTAAGGCTACCTCCTCCCTTAGAGGTCCTGGAACCCCACTGCAGGAGGCTCTCCAATTTGACACCCTCCATGATGACTGGCCCAGCCTAAGCCTGGTCCTGGAGTGGACCCTTGGGTTATCCCACAAGAGAAGGGGCCACATTATACAAATGGTGCCCAGGTGCTTCAGAAGGACGAAACCCCAGCAGCCCTGTGACTGACAGAGGGTGAAACTGAGACCCGGAGAGGTAAAAACAGTTTTCCGGGACTGCCCAGAAATCCAGAGGAGACTCCTGCCAAGAGCTGGGACTGGCTCCTGTTTCTCCACAGTCTTTGGATAAAACCCTCCTCTGAGCCTCTTTTTCCTCCTCTGAAAGACGAGCAGAAAGCGTTGGACCAGCACTCTGCCCCTTTCAGCCTTCTAACTAGAAGTACAGCCTCCATCCCTCAACAAACCCACCTGTACCCCCTTGTGTGCTCACCAGACCCCTCAGCCATCCTTTCCTGTGCTTTTTCTGCTTCCGTGACAGAAACTGATGTGGGTGTAGCTTAGCAGTGTTAATAATCCCTCACTTGCATACACCGGTAGTACTGTTTTAAAAATTGTTTTCACGTACATTATTTCATTTTCCCTACACCCCATATTACAGATGAAGAAACTGAGGCCCCCTCAGAGGGGCTATTCTTGCAGCTGGCCAGTGGCAGAGCTGGGATTTGAACCTGTGCCTGCACAGGGGCTGTGTCTGCCTCACCCTCTCTGCTCCCTTGGAATGGGCTCTGGGCACAAACCAACTGCCCAATAAACCTGTGTAGGATGCATTATCCCTTCTAGGGTCTGACATGCCCATTTAAATGGGGTCTTCTGGAGATGAAGCCCCTCCCAGGGAATGGACTGGACCTTCAGACCATAGCTGGACCAAATTAGGGGGCACTTCTGCCTTCCCACGTGCTGTGGTGGTCACCAGAACTGGAGAGCAATTTTCTCAGTTTCTTCATCTGTAAAATGGGAATAACAACCATGCCCTTGGGAGGTAGTATGAGGGCCTGCTGGTGCCAAGTCGCCCCCTCCACTGGGCCAAGGCAGCTGGTACCTGCCAGGTTCTGGGGTTTAAAAGTAGGCGCTGGCCCTGAGCCACCAAAGCAGGACGGGAGCCCACAGCTCCATCTCCCAGTTTCAGCACCGCTCACATCAAAGCGCAGCCACTCACCCTGCCAAACCCAAACCTGGCTGGCTGGAGGGGCTGGAGCCAAGAAAAAGGCTAGGCCTGACAGGGGATATTTGCTGTCCAGGGCTCAGTGATTGTGGTGTAATGACCTCGGTGGCTGACAGAGTCAAAGGGGACTCTGTTCTCTGAAAAAGCCGGGACTCCCCCAGGGTGGGAGGGAGACAGCTACCCACAGCCTGAACTCAAGTCTGACAGAGTCACCGGCTCTGGGCCTCGCACAAGCCTCCATGTTTCATATGCATGACCTCATTTAATCCTATGACAACCCTGCCACAGTGGTTTGACTTATTTGCATTGAACAAACAAACTGAGATGTAAGGATGAAATGGCTCATCTACGGCCCCACTGCTAATGAGGAACAAACCAGGTCTGTCTGACCCCACTAGGCACAATGCATGGCCCCAGCACCAAGATCTGCCATATTATAACCTGTTTTATAATAAGTCCTCACCAAGGGCTGGTTTAGGTCAACTTGAGCACCTATAATGTGCCAGGCTAGCTGCTTTGCTTAAATGTTATTTCACCTAAAATTGAATAACTTAGAGAATGAGGCATCACTAGACCCATTGTACAGATGAGAAACCTGAGGCTCGCACAAGATCCACCTCAATATCCATAGGCCCAGGGAACTCTTTAGTAGCTGAGCCAGGACCCTTCACCCTCTTTTTCCTTCTATGTTGGAAAGATAGCAAAAACACTCAAAGCATTATCCTCTTGACTCCCCAATAATGCCCCTAAGTACAGCCTGTATTGCAAAGAGAAGCTATATAAGGGTTCCTCATCCTTTTGGGGTCTAAGAAGACCTGGTCCTGTCCCTTCTTTCTTGGCAAGATCAGAAGTATACAGTTCAGTGAATCATCAAAAAGTAAATGCAACAGTGTAACCTCCAAAGCCCTGCTCTTGAAAATAAGTCTGTTCACTCAAACTGCACAGAAGCACTAGGGCAGGGGTCGGGAACCTTTATGGCTGAGAGAGCCATGAACGCCACATACTTTAAAATGTAATTCCGTGAGAGCCATACAACAACCCGTGTACCTTACGCATTATCCAATAAAAATTTGGTGTTGTCCCGTAGGACAGCTGTGATTGGCTCCAGCCACCTGCAACCATGAACATGAGTGGTAGGAAATGAATGGATTGTAATACATGAGAATGTTTCATATTTTTTTTTTTTTTTTTAATGTAGGATAGTTCTTTTCTTTTTTTTTTTTTTTTTTTTTTTTTTACAATTTTTTTTTATTCATTTTATAGAGGAGAAGGAGAGACAGAGAGAGAGAAGGGGGAGAGGAGCTGGAAGCATCAACTCCCATATGTGCCTTGACCAGGCAAGCCCAGGGTTTCGAACTGGCGACCTCAGCATTTCCAGGTCGACTCTTTATCCACTGCGCCACCACAGGTCAGGCCAAGAATGTTTCATATTTTTAACATTATTTTTTTTTTATTAAAGATTTGTCTGTGAGCCCGATGTAGCCATCAAAAGAACCATATCTGGCTCGCGAGCCATAGGTTCCCGACCCCTGCACTAGGGGAAGCCAGATCAAAGGATCAATCTGGGACTCAGAGCAACTGCACTTCTAAAGACGTGCCCAGTGGAACTGGTGCTGCCAGCCTCCTACTGATAGTGGGGAGCTGGACATGCAGCGTCAGCATCCCCTGGAGCTTGTTGGAAATGCAGAGTCTCAAACCCACTCCAGACACACCAACCATTAGCTTCGAGCATTAAAAGCTGTTGAAGCCCCACCTCCAGAGGTTCTCATTTAATTGTCCTGGGGTAGGGCCGGAGTCTCCATAATTTTGACTGTTCCCTCTGGGTAATACTAGAGGTACCTCTGAGGCTCAGTGAAGGCTAGGAAGCTCATGAGTCCTCAGTGCTAGAAAGGTTCTGTCCCACTACCCTATTCTACCTCTGCCTTTTATGGAGCACAAGAAATAGTTCCCAAAAGGGGCAGTGACCTGTCTGAGGGCACCCCATGTATGTACAGACTCATCAAATGCTAAAACAGAAAGTGACCTGGGAGTTCAACCAATTCAATCCCCTCTTTGTGCATTCAGAGAAACTGAGGCCAGTGGAGGACAGGGCAGCTGTGAGGGGCGGGAGGCACTGAGATCTAGGACTTCTCTCCATCACACCATGCTATCTCTTCCCCTTGTTTCCCTCCAGATATCAGATTCCAGACCAGGCAAGAGATAGGTCCCTCTGCACCTCCTGCTTTTCAGCTGCAAATGGCAAAACCCTTTCTCCCCTAAATCTCAATATGTGGATTAAGGACCTTCCTACTCACTGGGATTGTAGTATTAAAAATGTAACTTGGCAAGAAACTAGGACTCCATTAAAGGAATATTGATAACTGTTAATACATAGATTTTGGAAACAAAACAAAGAAAATAAGAAAAACATTTGCCAATTATTATGACAAGCCAAAGATTAATTTGACATATCCTTCATACGTAAAGCACTTTACAATCAATAAGAAACAGGCAACTCAAAAGTGAATAATGGATATCAGAAACATTATAAAAGGCCCATAAATATAAGAAGAGGTATTCAATTTCATTTACCATTGAAGAAGTGTATATTAAAACACCGAAGTCCTGGCCGGTTGGCTCAGTGGTTGAGTGTCGGCCTGGCATGTGGGGGACCCGGGTTTGATTCCCGGCCAGGGCACACAGGAGAAGCGCCCATCTGCTTCTCCACCCCTCCCCCTCTCCTTCCTCTCTGTTTCTCTGTTCCCCTCCCACAGCCAAGGCTCCATTGGAGCAAAGTTGGCCCAGGCGCTGAGGATGGCTCTGTGGCCTCTGCCTCAGGTGCTAGAATGGCTCTGGTCGCAACAAAGCAACGCCCAAGATGGGCAGAGCATCGCTCCCTGGTGGGCATGCCGGGTGGATCCCAGTCGGGTGCATGCGGGAGTCTGTCTGACTGCCTCCCCATTTCCAGCTTCAGAAAAATACAAAAAATAATAATAATAATAATTTAAAAAATAAATAAATAAATAACACCGAAATACAATCCTCACCCATCAGGTAAATAAAGATTTTAAAAATGACTTGATCGTGGCATGGGAAAATAGGTGATTGCACACATGTTTGTGAACATGTAAATGTACAAAAATTGTACATGTAAATGTACAATATTTGACATCTATAAACATTTAAAACTTGTATATTCTTTCCTGACCAGTGGTAACACAGTGGATAAAGCATCAACCTGGGATGCTGAGGTCCCAGGTTTAAAACCCTGAGGGTGCCAGCTTGAGCATGGGCTGGCCAGCTTGAGCACGGGGTCACTGGCTTGAGCATGAGGTCATAGACATGATCCTATGGTTGCTGGTTTAAAACCCAAGGTCACTGGCTTGAGCAAGGGGTCACTGGATCGGATTGAGTCTCCCAGTCAAGACATGAATGAGAAGCAATCAATGAACAACTAAAGTGACGCAACTACGAGTTGATGCTTCTCATCTCTCTCTCTTCCTGTCTTTCTCTAAAAACAAAAACAAATGGGCCCTGGCCGGTTTGCTCAGTGGTAGAGCATCAGCCCAGTGTGTGGACATCCCAGGTTCGATTTCCAGTCAGGACATACTGGAGAAGCACCCATCTGCTTCTCCACCCCTACCTCTTCCCCTTCTTTTTCTCTTTCTCTCTTTCTCTCTCTCTTCTCCTCCTGCAGCCATGGCTTGATTGGCGTGAGTTAGCCTCAGGCACTAAGGATGGCTCTATGGCCTCAGCCTCAGGTGCTAAGAGGAGCTCAGTTGCTGAGCAATGGAGCAATGCTCAGATGGGCAGAATATCACCCTCTAGTGGGCTTGCCAGGTGGATCCTGGTTAGGGAGCATGCTATAGTCTGTCTCTTGTCTCCTCTCCTCTCACTAAATTAAAAAAACAAAAACAAAAAACTTGTATATTCTTTGGCTCAGTAATTCCCCTTATAGAAAGGTAACTTGCAGATAAATTCATACATGTGCACAAAGATTAGGCACAAAGTGTCATATTAGATTGTTTGCAATAATGAAAAATTGGAAATGACCCAAATGCCCATTAATATGGTCATTCAAACAATGAGGGAGACTCACATGTCCTGATTTGGACGGGTATGTATGTTGCAGTACAGCATGTATGTTATGATTTTGTTTATACAAAAATTATATAAACGTTTGCATAGTTCATATATGCATAGAAATGTCTGGACTGGTACACCAAGCTGTTAATATTAAACAATGAGGTAGAAGAGGAGGGAGAGTTTTCACTTTTTAAAAATCTCATATTTCTGCAATGCTCACTCAAAAGCACAAACTACTTTTTTTATAAGTAATTTTTAATGTAACTGGGTTACATTTAGTCCTAGTTCAGTGGTTGCTGATGAATAGTGCTGGGTTGAGGTGGAGGCAACATGCTGGAACTTTCTCAGGACACATGGAAATCTCATTTTAATAGTCATTAGTCCACGGTTTAAATTGAGAAAATATGTCTAATTATATGCCTGGATATGTATTTATTTATATATTACGCTATACGATAATTCATGATCAGCTCACTCGAAGAAGGAATTCGGGAGAGAATACAGAGAAAGGAAGTGGTGGTGAGGATTAGTATTTAGTGGCTTACACAAAGCTAAATGAAAGCTCTGCCATGTCAATGCCTACCCCGTCTGCCCAGGGTCCAGGGGGATGTGAAGAGCCCAAGGGGTGGTGCGGGGTCCCAGCTACAGACAGGAACGCTTTCCCCAGAGCTTGGAACAGGACGGCATCTTGGTGTTCATCTAATTTGCAATTGGAAGAGGAACAGGTGCCTGTCGCTCCTTCTGTTGAGCAGGATAAGGGATGGGGCAAGTGAGAAGGGTTGGTAAGGAATGCTTGTCCCTTGTGGGCAGCAGCAGAAAGCTGTCCACAGTCCCTAGCTGCCAAGGTCTGAGTCTCTCCATAGAATGGAGACCCCATGATATAGCAGCCTCTCCCTATCCCCTTCAGACCCCTCAACTTCTCATGCCCACTCTTCTTCCCTGTATCAAATCCTATCTGAGATGGAGGCAGGGAGGGGCAGGGGTCATGCTACTCACCTATACACAGGGTGTCAGAACTGGATAGAGCCTGGAGACACCAAGGAACAACTCCCTCATTTTACAGATAGGAAAACAGGCCCGGAGAGGAGAAGGGACTTGCCCAACATCATCCAGAAAGCTGGTGGCGGAGCTGAAACTGGGTCTTTGAGTGAGATTATCACTGCCCCTTCCTACACTTTTCTGGATATGTTTGGCTGTCCTTCATGGCTCGATCTGTTATTCAACAAATACTTACTGAGTACCTGCTATATGCTTAGTGCTCTAGGCTCTAAGGACACAGCAGTGGACAAAACAGACACAGCAGTGGACAAAACAGACAAAACCCCTACCCTCATGGAGCTTATATTTTAGTTTAATTATACTACCTAGCTGTTACCTTTTGAGGGGGGGGGGTAAAGCAGGAAGGCCTGGTCAGCAAAGAGTGCTCTACCCTAGAGAGGGCCTTGTCCCTAGAGAAAAAGGATCATCATCCAAAAATGGCCCCAAGAGCCCCCCAGGGGCCAGCTCTGCAGGAGTAATAGACCCCTGCCCAGGAAAACCATCTGCTTTGGTTCTCAGAACCACCTGATGAAGCAGGTAATTTATACCCCATTTTACAAGTAAGGAACCTCCTGCCCTCAGAGAGGGGTCATGGACAGTGCCCAGGCTGGAGCAGGGTAGAGGGGGCAATGGGAACAGCACCCATTTTCTGTCAGGCTCCCAGTTTTGGAGAGAAGAGTGGAGGGCTCTGTTGCATTTTCTCAGGGTGCTCAGAGTTCACGTTGCCTGCCTGCCTGGGGCATACCAAAAAGACTGGCCATCGTTAAGAAGGTAACACCCCTGTCCTGGGACTCTGGTACCCCGAGCAGAGTTCCTAACCGTGAGGGGGTACCAGCCTTTTTTGTGATGCTTAATGAAAGCCATGGGCCCTCTCCCTAGAAAGAGTCTATACATCCCCCTCAGATTATTCGGCAGACTAATTCCCTGAAGCCCTCCTTGCACCACTCTGGGCAGGGTAAACCTTCAGTGGAGCTCTCCTAATGGGGATAAATCATCATGGAGCTGAAAGTTCAGTGCACCCCCTCCAACATCTCCTGCCCTCTCCAGAGCATCATTAATTGAGGGGCCTGTAGATCCTGGGAGGGATCTCTGGCCAGACTGTGCTGCCCAGACGGGGCATGAGTGCCCCCTGGGGGTGACTCATCCAAATGTCCCAGGAAGTATGAAGCCATCCATTTCTTTAATGGTATTTAAGTTGATGCCAAGATTTGGTCAATAAAAGTTGCCATTTAAAACATTTTTTAAAAAATTAAAATTGTCACAGAGGCGCGTTGGAAGGAAAACTCTTCTTTAAATGCAAGACAAAACGTTTTAAACTGCGTCAGTCTCCTGGGAGTAGGAACTTGCCTTCCCCCTGTCTTCAATGGTATGACCATATGACAGTATTTACCTCTTTCTGCCAAGTTTCCTCATCTGTGAAATGGTCATAATAATACTCCCTCTCCTACCGGGATGCTATGAGGGCTAATGTGTGTAAAGCACTCAGAACAGAGCTTAGAACAGAACTAGCTCCCAATAAATGGGATCTTTTATTACTGTTACTACTTTTATTACTAATTATTATTATTAAAGGTCTTACATGTTAAAATCTAAAAACTCTGCTGAAGCTAATCTCCTACTAAACAGAAGGACCCAGGTTCAGACTCCACCCCCATTAGGAACCTAGGCTCCCCCACCCCCAAATCCCCAGCTGCTCCTCACTTTCCAGCTCCCCCATTCTATCAGGGCACCAGTTCCAACACAGCTCCTCCAGCAGCTCCGAGGTGAACCACAGCCTCATGTTTGTGGGGTCGGAGTCCAGGTCCAAGTTCTACAGGTTCAGGAAGCTGAGGAATAGGGTGTGCTGGGTAAAATGGCGGCAACGAGGAGACGACCCACGTGAAGAGCACCTAGTGATATTAGTGGTCCTGAGCAGGACCCAAGACAGCCCTGGGGAAGAGCCTGGAGACCAGGCGTCTACTTGCTGTTACTTGGACAGTTCACCTTCCCTCTCTGGTCCCGTTTGCTTCCAGTGGTGAGGAGAGTATGACTCACTGGATGAGTCCGGTTCCTGAGGAGCCCTGGCTCTAGCCACCTGGTGCAGGACTGGCTTGTTTCTTTGTCCAGACCTGCAGTGCAGTGTCCTTGGCTTATACTCCCCAAAGCCTAGTAGCTCAAGCCTTTGGCTTCCTGCTAAACTTTCCAGGGCTAAACATGGGGAGAAGTGTCAAGGTTCTCATCTGTTGGGCTCAAATAAGTTGTGAGAGCTGGAGAAGGTTCAGTCAACCCTCCAAATCCAACCCTCCATTTCAGCCAAGGAGATTGGGACCAAAGGGAAGTGCAGTGACTTGCCCGAAACCACAGAGTGACACAGGATGGGCTTATGCCCCTGGGACAACCTTTAATAGGAGGTCAGCTTGGCAGTGGTCTAACATGGAGGCAGAGGGCACCAAAAATAACCCTTACTCCATTACAGGGGGTGGGACAGTAGGGAGCTGGTCTCACCAAGGAGTCTCATTCCCCCCAAAGCAACTTCTAAGACCTGGTCTGCCTGGCATCCTGACCCAAGCATAGAACATGGAAATGAAGGGGCTTTGACCCTCCCTGGCCTGGGAGGGCCCTAGGCCAGCCATCCCAAGTTGAGGGAAGGGGAAGGAGGGAGAGAGAGAGAGAGGGAGGAAAAAAGATAGGGTGATATCTCAACTCAGTTTACCTAAGACTCCGTTTTCTTAGTCCCAGGAACTGCAAACCAGGACCACCCTCTCCCCTTCAGGGAAGCCTGCACCTCGTCACTGGGCTTGATCAGAGAAATGAAGCCCAGAGGGCTTTCAAAGCCTAGCTGGGCCACAGAACCCCATGGCCCTGGGAACTCACAGCTGGTTAATGATATCAGAGCAGTATGTGACCTGCTCCCCAAGAAAGAGAGTGGAAGACCACCGTGACCCTCAGCGACCCTCAGATCACTGCTGCTGTGCTCCCATCTGCAGAGCTGCTAGGGACCAGAGTGGGTGCTCTGCCCACACTGGTGGTCAGTTCCCAGGAGCCCAGAGGACCACCTCCCTTGCTGCCTACCCAGCCCCAGCCCCTGGGTCGCAGGGTAGATAGATAATGGAATCCACTGATGAAATCTGAGATATCCTGGGAAGCGCTGAGACTGAAATATGTTTAAGGGTCTAGGCACCAAAGAAGCTTCTCTTAGAAGGGGCATCTCTGGGGGAGCATATCTAGACAGACAGGCTGTGAGCACATCACAGAAGTTGCTGGGTAGAAGATGACGGAAGACAATTGGACTCTGGGTGATGGGAATGCAGCATAATCAAATGTCAAAATAACCTAGAGATGTTTTCTCTGAACATATGTACCCTGATTTATCAATGTCACCCCATTAAAATTAATTTTAAAAAATTTATTAAAAAAAAAAAAAAGAAGTTGCTGGGTCCCAGCAAGGCCTCAGAACAGTCGGGATGATTCCCAGGCCCACACAGTGGCACTAAGTCCAGAGAGAGCTGCCCAATAGAACTGAGACCGCCCTTTGGGGAAAGGGGAAGAACCCACACAGCCAAAGATTAAGTTGGCACCACTTCCACTTCCCCTCCACAGGGAGGGCTTAAAACAACAGCAAGTGGAATGATGGAAAAATTCATTTCTGCTGGGCCTGGCTGGACAGCTCGGTGGGTTAGAGCAGCATCCTGGTAAAGGTTGCTAGTTCGATCCCTGGTCAGGGCACACACAGAAACGGGTCACTGTTTCTATCTCTTTCTCTCCCTCTCTCGGTCTAAAATCAAGAAATAACATTTTAAAATAAATAAATAAATAAAGCCTGAAAGAAAATTAGTAAAAAAGGAAAAATCCACTTGTTTCTTGCTCACCTGAATCACTGGCCTGAGACCTACTTCTGCTACATTGTCCAGTTTATGCCCTGAAATCCTCCGCCCCCATCCCCCCACCCCCTCAAACAAAGCCCCGAGGGAGGATAGAGAATCTGAGGGGAAGGTGAACCCCATCGGATGGCACAGATCCATCACTGTACTGGGGTTTGAATACCTGCCCTACCACTTACCAGCCATGAGCCTCTGCCAAGCTCATAAAGCTTCGGAACCTTGATTTTCCCATCTATAAAATAGGGATAACAAGTCCCATGTCAGGCACTTATGAATAAGTTAATTCACACAAAGTGACCCTGAATCAGTCTTCATTTCCTCCTTCTACCTGGGGCCTTTGCCCATCTGTACTATGAGCTGGCTGCACCTGCTGGTCACCCAGGTGGCCTTCTGGTTCTAGGGCCAGTTGGCTCAGGCTGGCTTTCTGTTACCCATAGAGGGTTCCAACATGAAACAGTGACCTCTGCCAGAACTCAACTCCAGCTTTCCGGAGGGAGGGGCCCACCTCAGCCCTGATTAAATCCTGCTGAAAGCTCTGGTTGGCCTTGGCCAGACCCGGCACCCAGCACACACCTGTCAGGAATGAATGACCCTTTATACCAGCCCCGTCCTAGAGACCCCAGCAGTCAACCCTATGCCCCAGACAGCCCCCTGTACCACTCTGTCTGGGAGTCTCCCTTCACACACTCACACACATTTTATGAGTGACTCTGAGTGGAAGGGGCTAGTGTTTGAAGCCACAGACAGATGGGCTGGGCTGCCTTCCCAGTCACTACGCACAGATGGGGAAGGGCCACCCACAGGTGAGGTCCAGGTGGTGGAATCCAGCATCTGCCAACCTCTTCTCCCAGCATGCTCCTCCAGAGCCAACAGAGCTTGGGCGTTCAAAGAAGAAACAGGTAGATATAGCCTTCTCACTAGGCACCCACCTCATTAGCTCTGCAGCAAGGAGAGGAAGGGGGACATGAGAGAGAAAAGGGAAGAGATCCAGCTCAGACACTGCCCACTGCTGGAAACACTCCCTGCTGCCCCAAACAGGAAGTGGCTGCCAGCTGGGACTCCACAGGGATCCAGAGCTTGGTACTGACAAGAGCCCACTGCCCTGTCCTCCTGGGTAACGAGCTGCCCATAGCAATCCTATCCTCACCCAAGTGCAGCCATCAGGTTCTCCTCTGGGGACCCACATCGTGGCCTTTCCTTTTTGACCTTCACACACAAAGGGCTGCCCATTTCCCACTTCCTGGACAAGACTTAGTTGTCCCCTAGGGCAGTGGTCCCCAACCCCTGGGCCGTGGACCGGTACCGGTCTGTGGGCCATTTGGTACCAGTCCGCGGAGAAAGAATAAATAATTTACATTATTTCCATTTTATTTATATTCAAGTCTGAACGATGTTTTATTTTTTAAAAATGACCAGATTCTCTCTGTTACATCCGTCTAAGACTCACTCTTGATGCCTGTCTCGGTCACGTGATACATTTATCCGTCCCACCCTAAAGGCCGGTCCGTGAAAATATTTTCTGACATTAAACCGGTCCATGGCTCAAAAAAGGTTGGGGACCACTGCCCTAAGGGACCGACAACTCTGAGATGCACAAAACTTCCAATATGCACCACTTACCTGTTCCCTGAGAAATCAAAGCAAAAAAGAAAAGAAAACCCAGAAGTGTCATCTACAACAGGGCCTTCTAATACACTTGCATTGTAGTTACTTATGCAGTTTTTAGGGCTAACGGCTGGGGGCTTGGGTTAGGTTAGGCCTGAGCTGTCCAATACGGGCCACCTGCAACATGTGAACCTGAACTGTGGCAGCCTGAGTTGAGATGTGCTGTTAGTGTAAACTGCACATGAGATCTCAAAGACTTAGTAGAAAAGAAAGAATATATAAATCTCAATAATTTTTATATTGATTACATGTCAAAATGATAACATTTTGGATATAATGGGTCAGAGAAAATATGAAAATTAGTTCTACCTATTTCTTTTTACTTTTTTTTTTTTTTTTTTTGTATTTTTCCGAAGCTGGAAACGGGGAGAGACAGTCAGACAGACTCCCGCATGCGCCCGACTGGGATCCACCCGGCACGCCCACCAGGGAGCCACGCCCACCAGGGAGTGACGCTCTGCCCACCAGGGGGCGATGCTCTGCCCCTCCAGGGCGTCGCTCTGTTGCGACCAGAGCCACTGTAGCGCCTGGGGCAGAGGCCAAGGAGCCATCCCCAGGGCCCGGGCCATCTTTGCTCCAATGGAGCCTCGCTGCGGGAGGGGAAGAGAGAGACAGAGAGGAAGGAGAGGGGGAGGGGTGGAGACGCAGATGGGCGCTTCTCCTGTGTGCCCTGGCCGGGAATCGAACCTGGGACCCCTTGCACGCCAGGTCGACGCTCTACCACTGAGGGCCCTTCTTTTTACATTTTAATGTGGCTACTAAAACAAATAATACTTGTGGCTCACATTACACTTCTATTGGATGGCACTGGGTTGAGCATTTCCTCCCTACTAGACTGTGAGCTCTCTGAGGGCAGTGGGCAGCGTGGGTAGGAATACAACCTGAGACAGATCACGAAAGACCTTGAACACCAGGCTGAGAGGACTGGAGTCGCCCTCTCTGCACTGGGGAGCAATGAACCTGGGAAGTACTGCTCATAAGGCTAGCTCCATACACCCGTCATCCAGGAAGGTAGCCTCCCAGCCCCAGACCCACCCCATTAGGGAGAGAAGGCGGTGCTATCTGAAAGGAGACGAAAGGGAGACAGGACTTCGAGGAGGGGGCAGCTGTCTAAACAAAGTCTCAGTGGTAGTAGAGTCAGGTCATGTTGGGAGGGGACCAGAGAGAAGGGAACATACCAAAGAGAAGGAACCAGACTGAGGTCAGGAGAGGAGAAGAAAAGAGGGTTGGGAAGAGGAGACGCACCAAAGGCAAAGAAAAGAGTAGCTATCTTTGGAGGAAGCAGTGAGTAGAGCCCTGTCCATCTGAGCCTTCCACACTGAGGTAGGTTTTCAAAGGAAATCTCCCCACCCACTATACCCCAGAGGAAGGAAGGCCCCAGGTAACACTGTCGGTCTCCCCCAGTAGCCCTGGCCAGATCTCTCCCCACCTCTCTCTGAGCCTGCAGTTCCCTGACACCACCTGAGCTGGCCCTGTCCCACACTGGCCCAAAGGCAGGCTTGGAACTGGTGGAGAACAGGACTGAAGAGGGGCAGCTCTGGGGCTAACCTTTGCCCCTGCTTCCTGCCCCAAGATGGATGCCGGACGTGGCAGGGTCAGGCCTTCTCTTTTAATAAAGAGCTGGGTCTTCAAAGGGCCTGGATTTAACAGGGAACGTGCCCAAGGCCCTGCCCCTTCCTCCTCCATTCTGGAGACAAGCATCCAGACAGAAGGGCAGGTATTAGCATCATGGCCACTGGCCTCTGGGAGGCAAAAACCCAGACTGAAGAAGAAGCCAGTGCCAGTGATACCTTTTCCAGTTAGCAGAGGATTTAGAAGGGTGTTTGCAGAGCCTATGAACTAAACATAGTTTTATATATTTCAATGGTTGGGAAAAAATCATAAGATGAATAATATTTTAAGGCACATGAAAATTATACCAAATTCAAATTTTAATGTCCCCACATAAACTTTTATTGAGACACAGCCACACTCATTTGTCTCTTGATTGTCTATGGCTACTTTCACAACACAGTCACAGAGTTGAGCAGTTATAACACTGTGTGGCCTGCAAAGCCTAAACTATTTACTTCCTGGTCCTTCGTAGAAAACACTTGCCAACCCAAAAGTTACTGATTTTGAGGATCTGCTATAAATCTGGGTCCCAGGTTCTGGTCAGACAGATCTGGTCTAAAATCCAGCCCACCATTTCTTAATGGGGTAACTTTGGAGATAATAATAGTCAACCTTGAAGGGTTGCTGAGATAATGCGTGTACATGCTCAATAAATGTTAGCAATTATGATTACAATTGATTCTTTTTAAGTGGGAGAGTCTGAAGAGCCTCAAATCTCCATTGCCAGCCCAGACACTGATTCCGTTGGATACACCACGCTCCGCCTGACACTCTGTGCTACCAAACCTGCTCCTCCTGAACACCTCCCGTCTAGGCTGATGTGGGGAAGCTTGGGGACAGTTGTCAAGTGCCCCTCACTTTGACTCTCAAACACCAGCAAGTCTGGGGTGGGCAGCTCACCTCTGCTAGCAGGTGAGCCAGGCGAGGCTTAGCAGCCACATGATGAAGGAAAGAAAGAGTAAGAGGGGTATGTGTGGCATTGCTCTTGTGCCAGGCGACCCTAATGATCCTGACCAGTGGTGTTATTGCCATTTTACAGAAAAGGAAACTAAGGCTTGGAGAAGTCATGTGGCTTGCCTAAACCTAAAGTCACACAGCTACAAAATTGACAGGACTGGGATATATAGATATATAACATTCACATAATTTGAAATTTTCCAAATGCAGAAAAGAATGCAGTAAAAAGTCTGACTCCCAACCCTGACTCCCAGCCACCAAGTTCTCTATTCTGGAAGCAACTGGCCTTGTCTGCCTTTCCAAAGGTATTCTATACATATACAAGCAAATATGAAAAAATACACACACACATATTTAGATAGATAGATGGATAGAGACAGATATCCTTACCTCCCCATTTTCAAAAAGGTTTTATTGATTGACTTTAGAGAGAGGGAGAGAGAAAAAGAAACATCCATTTGTTGTTCCACTTATTTATGTACTCATTGGTAGATTCTTGTATGTGCCCTGACCGGGGATTGAACCTGCAACCTTGGCACATTAGGACAATGCTCTAACCAACTGAGCACCCAGCCAGAGCCCCTCTCCATTTTTGTTCTTTATCCAAATGGTAGTAAACTTTATACACTGATCTGTGTATTGCTCTCATCACTTACAACATATCTTACAGATCTTTCCATATTAATACATAGAGAGTAATTTCATTCTGTTTCACATAGGCTTCCATTGCATAAATATATCAAGTTATGTACCCAATCCTATAATGAGAGAGAGTTGGGTTGTTTCTAGTGTTTTATAATTACAAAAATAATGCTGCAATGAATAGCCTTATATATTTTTGCTTCATAATGTGTGAATATATCTGTAAGATAAATTCCTAGAAGTTGAATTGCTGGATTAAGGGGTATGTGTATTTGTAGCTTTCACAGATAATGTTCAGTAATCTGCAGTAGAGATGGATCCAATTCACAATTCCACCAGCAACAGGTGAGCACAGAGTCAGGATTTGAATTCAAGTCTATCTGGTTCCAAAGCCAGAGTTTGTCCTGCTGCTCTGTGACCATCACTGCCACCATGAGAAAGTGTTTCCTAATAACTTAGGCCACCTACAAGTCTTAGATCCTACTTACTCACCTGGAGGGCCTGCCTCCTCCTCCAGGAGTGAGAAGTTCTACTAAATGGCCCCATGCCTGAAGGTGAATGCTGTTTCCCCTGAAATCCTGTCCACTCACTGCCAGTCCTGATTTCTAAGCATCTAACAGCTCCCTCCTTTGCCCTCCTGTGCCCTACGGGTTACTATTTCCCCTCTAATGCCCCTGAGAGGACAGAGGTAGTGCCACACATCTTCAGGCATAGTACCTGCCATGAGGGATAGATTCAATAAGTGTTTGTTGAATAAATAAGCCTGATTTTGATGTCAGATACATAGAAGTCGTCCCTAATTCCTCCCTCTCCTCACCCTCAATATTTAACTAATACCAAATCCTATTAGTTCTACCCCTTAAATAGTTCTTGAACCCTTCCACTTGTCTCACCCCAGCTGCTTCCTCCCAGTCTAGGCTCTCACAATTTCACACTTGGATTATCCAGTGGCCTCTTACCTGGTCTCCCTGCCTCCACGCTCAGGCTTTCCAATCCACTCTCCACACCTCTTGCTTTATGGTTGAAACTGCTAACTGTTCTCCAATATCTATCTTCCTGTTCTTTTTTGTTTGTTTGTTTTTTGTATTTTTCTGAAGTTGGAAACAGGGAGGTAGTCAGACAGACTCCCGCATGTGCCCGACCAGGATTCACCTGGCATGCTCACTAGGGGGCAATGCTCTGCCCATCTGGGGCTCCGCTCTGGTGCAACCAGAGCCATTCTAGCACCTGAGGCAGAGGCCACAGAGCCATCCTCAGCACCTGGGCCAACTTTGCTCCAGTGGAGCCTTGGCTGCAGGAGGGGAAGAGAGAGACAGAGAGGAAAGAGAGGGAGAGGGGTGGAGAAGCAGATGGGCGCCTCTCCTGTGTGCCCTGACCAGGAATCGAACCCGGGACTCCTGCACACCAGGCTGACACTCTACCACTGAGCCAACCGGCCAGGGCTTCTTCCTGTTCTTTATTAACAGAACCCCTATCTTTTGGCTGGGCACTTTCTCTAGCCTGCCTTATAACTAGGTGGGACCATGTGACTTAGCTCTGGCTTCCCAGTGAGAGCACTTGTGACAGGCAGAGCTTCCATCTGCCCTTAAACGGGAAAGGCACACTGTCCAACCCCCTCTACCCTTCCTACTGCTGGGACATGACAAACAGTCAACTTAGGCCTCGAGATGGAGGCTTGGTATTGAGGATGGCAGAGGCACAAACTAGAAGGAGCCTTGGGAAGCCTCTGGGAAAAGGGTAGGGCACTTGACAGCGACACTCCAAACAGGAGCCCTGGCTGATGTACCAGCAGCACAAACAGCCCTGCCCCATACCTGAGATCCAGCCAGCCAGACAGCCAGCCAGCAGGGATGAGCAGGAAGCAAAATCCTAAGTGTCTTTTCATTTAAAAACTTCTTGAGAGTTAACTTGGAGCTTGGCCATTGAAGTGTCATTCTCCCGGGTTCCTGCTACACACACACACACACACACACACACACACACACCCAGCATACGCCCTCTCTCTCTCTCTCTCTCTCTCACATACACACACACGCACACACACACACACACACCCAGCATACGCCCTCTCTCTCTCTCTCTCTCTCACACACACACACACACACACCCGCATACCCACTCTCTCTCACACACACACCCCACATACACACACACACACACAGAGACACACTCATGCCTGGCAGCTCTCTGCTAGGAAAGAATGCAGTCTTTTCCCTTTCATCCATCATCACTGTGTTTTCAGACAGCCTGCATTCCTCCTCCCTGAAGTCAGCAGCCTCTTACTCTGGGCAGTCACAGAGAACCTACACGTACGTACTCAGTAATCTATTCTACTGGGCCAGCTTGCTACTATCTGGGCCAAAGGAAAAGTGGCAGAGACAGTCTCCAAAGAGGTGATCAGCACACACACATAGTCACATGTACATACATCCCCTTTATCTATAACCAGGAATGTTCACTATGAGCTACATACTTAGCTGGATCTTAGAGGACCCCTAAACAGGGAGAAGCAGCAGCCCCTGCTTTCTGAAGCGAGGAAGTCAGTATTGGTGACATGTTATTCAAAGCTCAAATCTGTATATAATCCATCTATGTTTCATAGGCTGTGGTCCCTACCTGCCAAGGCTACCTGTATAATCCTCTGCTAAATTCTTCTAATTATGTCTAAGGTTCCCAAAACATAATCCATGTGATTTCACAGGCAAGAACAGTTAATAAACACAAGTTTTCCACATTTTTTTCCCTATGGTAGCTTTATAGTAAGTTTTTAAAATAATGTGAATCTTCCAACTTAGTCTTCTTTTACAAAATGTTTTTGGTTTTTTTAGTTTCCTTGATTTTCTGTATACATTTTAGAATCAGCTTGTCAATTTCTACTGAAAATATCCTGTTCCTGTTGGAACTTTAACTGGAATTTTATTTAATCTATAGATCAGCTTGGGAAAATTTGGCATCTTGCTAATCTTGAATCCACTGATCCATGAACATAGTACAGCTCTCCATTTGTTTAGGTCTTCTTTATTTTTATTTATTTATTTATTTATTTTTAGTTTTTATTTATTAAGTTTAGAGAGAGAAAGAGGAAGGGAGAGGGAGAAAGAGAGAGAGAAACATCAATTTGTTGTTCCATTAATTTATGCATTCATTGGTTGATTCTTATATGTGCCCGGACCAGGGATCAAACCCACAACCTAGGTTTATCAGGACGATGCTCTAACCAAATGAGCTACCTGACCAGGGGAGGTCTTCTTTGATTTCTTTCATTATTTTGTAGCTTTCAGCATACCAATCTGGCACCTAAGCATTTCATGATTTTTGGTGCTGTTGTAGACAGTGTTTTTTAAAAATTTACTTCAATTTCCAGTTGTTTATTGTTACTATGTAGCATTAGAATGGATTTTTGGTTGTTTGGGTTTTGTTTGTTTGTTTTTGGTATAGTGATCCTAAATCCTGTAATCTCACTAAATGTACTTATTACTACTTGGTGGTGGTGATGTTGTTGTTTTGTAGATTTGGGGGGAATTTTCTATGTAGACAATCCTATATGTGAATTGTGCTATTTTTTCCTTTCCAACTTATGAGCTTTTATATTCTTGCCTTATTGTATTGCCTGAAAGTTCCACTATAAAGAGAAAATGGTAAAATGGACAGCCTGTGTTAGGTCTCCCCTTCGTGCTTCATCTCAGAGGTCTCTCCCCAGCACCACACTGCTGACATTGTTGATTCACTGCTTGCAAGCTTGGTGATGAGGGGTAAAGGTCTTCACATTTTCTATTCTCAGTGATCCTGTGCCTCTCTCAGAAATAAGGGCTCTCTAATGACCTGGACCTACTCCTTTTTCTGTCTCTCCCCATGGATATGGGTTCATTTTTCTGCTCCCCTCCCCCAGCTGCACCAGGTCTTCCCCTGTGCCCTGACCACTGCCCTTTCTTTCCTAAGCAGCTCAAAGCTTTTGTTTTGTAGTAGAGAAAGGGTAGAAGCATCTAGGGAAGGGCTTTGTTTCATTTCTGAAGTAGCTGCTATACATTTTTCCCTAGCATCCCTTCTTAATGGAGTTTTCTATTCTTTCTAAAACTTTTCTTTTTCCATGACCTCCATTGGCCAGAATTAAGAAACCTATTCACTTGGTGAGTCTCCCTGTGCTCAGATGACCCCTCCTCTCAGAGAGCTAAGCTTTCTCCTGGGCCATGTTCCTCAGCCTGACTCTTGCCCAGGAGCCTTCTCTAGCTAGTGGCAGGAGGAAGACTCAGAGATTTGATATGCCAGAAGGATTTAATGCACTATTGCTGGCCTTAAGATGGAGGGGCTACACATAAGGCCAGATAGTGACTTCTAGAAGCTGACAACTCCCCAGCTGACAGCTGTCAAAGAAATGGCACCTCAGTGCTATAACCACAAGGAACTGAATTCTGCCAACCACCTGAATGAACCTGGAAGTGGATTCTTCCCTGGAGCCTCCAGAGAATAGCCCAGCTATAACTTGATTTTGACCTTGCAAGAAGACCCTAAGCGGAGAATTCAAACATCTTCAAGTGGACCTCTGACCTACAGAACTGTGAGCTAATCAATGCATGTTGATTTAGCCACTAGTTTGTAATAATTTATTAAACAGCAATAAAAAAATGAATACAGCGCACACAAATGCCACATCACACACAACACATATGGGTCTCACGCATGCTATAGCCCCCCATTCAATCCAGCCTTCTCTTCCATCAGAGCCTCTCAGGGCCACAGGGTAGCCCTAAACCTCACCAGTCCCCCAATTTGCCTCTGTGCTCATGTGAAATGTGTAAATAAAGTACCTATCACAGACTGGCTGGTTGGCTCAGTGATAGAGCATTGGCTCAGCATGTGGAGGTCCCAGATTTAGTTTCTGGTCAGGGCACACAGGAGAGTGACCATTTGCTTCTCCACCCCTTCCCCCCATCTCTCTCTCTCTCTCTCTTTTCCTCCCACATGCATGGCTTGAATGGTTCAAGCAAAGTTGGCCCCAGGCGCTGAGGATGGTTCCATGGCCTCAGCCTCAGGTGCTAAAATAGCTTGGTTGCTGAGCAATGGAGCTGCAGCCCAGTTGGGCAGAGCATCACCTGGTGAGGGCTTGCTGGGTAAATCCCGGTCCAGGATGCATGCAGGAGTCTATCTCCGCCTCCCTGCCTCTCACTTAATTAAAAAAAAAAAAACACAAAAAAACAAAAACCAAGTACCTACCACAAAGGTGCATCATTAACATTGGTGATGATAGTGATCAGCTAAAATGACCTTTTCCTCTTCCCAATCTCAGATATAAAAATCCTCCCTGTCCTTCATAATGGCCCAAATCCCACCTCTTATGAGGGGGGTCTATGATGGTTAATTTTATGTGTCAATTAGATTAGGCTAAAGGATGCACGCATAGCTGGTAAAACATTTCAGGATGTGTATGAAGGTGTGTCCAGAAGAGAGTAGCATTTGAATGAGAAGACTGAGTGAAGAAGATTGCCCTCACCGATATGGATGGGCCCATCCAATCTACTGAGGGTCTGAATAAAACAAAAAAGCAAAGGAAGGGCGATGAGAACTTGTTCTCTGCAGAGAGATGTTGAGCTGCGGTGCGGGTCCAACCACATGGGAGCTCTGGAGCACATGTGCCCCTCAGGGGTATCCTGAGTGGGGTTGAGAGGGCCAGGCCTTCATACTCCTGCCTCAGTAAGTCAGTGGATACGGACCACCTGGGGAAGGTTGTAACTTAGTGAAGCAGCTCTTAGCAGCTGTGGCTATCCCTGAAGGCCTGATAGCACTCCCAAAAGCTGGGGCAACAAGTCCTTCCTAGAAGAGGGAGCTGGATGCTGTTACCTCCCTGTCCACCACAACTTGTCGTGTGGCTATCACTTCCCCCACCTGCTCCAGACAGTGGAGGGAGGGCACCTAGAAGCAGAGTCAATTCTGTATCCTTTTCCTCCCTCCTCCCATCTCAAACAACCTACAAGGTGTCATCTTTGGCACAGACGCCGGTGCTAGCCAAGTTCAGAGGGTATCTGTGAGCTGGGGGTGGGGCAATCCCAGGCTGCAGTGCAGGGGGCCAAGCTGGAAGGCAGTAGCTTTGGGTTTCCTGTGTGGCCTCCTGATGCTGATCCTCAGAGAGCAGATACTGCCCCCAGGACACGTTTATAGAGTGGTGGGTGTGTGTGTTGATTGTCACGGTGATGGGGGATACGGGATCAACGGTTGTGAAAAAATTGTCCTAGGTCCGATTCTGATGAAAAATCTGTTATAAATCTCATTTTACATATAAACACAAGTATTTTGTTATATGGCTTTAAAAGCATACACTGGAGCCTGACCAGGTGGTGGTACAGTGGATAGAGTACCAGCCTGGGATGCAGAGGACCCATGTTCAAAGCCCCAAGGTTGCTGGTTTGAGCACAAGGTCACTGGCTTGAATGTGGGATCATAGACATGACCTCATGGTTGCTGGCCTGAGCCCAAGGTAGCTGGCTTGAGCAAGGGGTCACTGGTTTGGCTGGAGCCCCCTGGTCAAGGCACATATGAGAAAGCAATCAATAAACAACTAAGGTGCTACAACAAAGAATTAATGCTTCTTGTCTCTCTCCCTTCTTGTCTATCTGTCCCTGTCTGTCCCTCTCTCTGCCTCTGTCTCTCTCATGTGCCCACTAAAAAACAAACAAACAAACAAACAAAAAACATACACTGGAATGCAACCACTCTGTAAATCAAGGAAAGATAGGTACTTTGTTTAGTTTGGAATTTTATCAAGAAATATTCTTCTTTCAGAAAATCATGTCAGGTATTTTTTTGTTTGTTTGTTTGTATTTTTCTGAAGCTGGAAATGGGGAGAGACAGTCAGACAGACTCCCGCATGCACCCGACCGGGATACAACCGGCACGCCCACCAGGGGGCGATGCTCTGCCCCTACGGGGCGTCGCTCTGTTGTGACCAGAGCCACTCCAGCGCCTGGGCAGAGGCCAAGGAGCCATCCTCAGCGTCCGGGCCATCCCCCTGCTCCAATGGAGCCTCGGCTGTGGGAGGGGAAGAGAGAGACAGAGAGGAAGGAGAAGGGGAAGGGTGGAGAAGCAGATGGGCGCTTCTCCTGTGTGCCCTGGCCGGGAATCAAACCCGGGACTTCTGCACGCCAGGCCGACGCTCTACCACTGAGCCAACCGGCCAGAGCCCATGTCAGGTATTTGACTCACCAGAACAACACCCTCGTATCCATATACATTTTACCAGTCACATGCTCAGTGCTTCTATTTATAGCTTAAAGCCAAGGGTACTGAAAAATTATAAGGTTTTCCTGGTGTAGCAATGCTTAAACATATGTAGGTTGAAATACATTGTATTCTATTCTCAGTCGCTTTCTTTTTATTTCTCCTTCTACATTGCAACTAAGGCAGAATATTTGTTTTTCCACTCTGTCTCTGGATTGGTGGTAATATCTGAATTTTATTTCAGGATGGTAAAAGGGGCATCCACAATATTCTGTGTTAGAAGGAGGGTGATAGGTCTGACAGGTTAAGAACCTCTGACCTGGGTGTCTTCCTTTTGGGGCTGACCAATCTCCAAAACACCAAGGCCACCAGGCAAGTGGGCTCTGAAACCCGTGGAAGGAGCATGCCCTCCTCAAGCCAAGCCCCTTATGGGGGCATCTTCCAGGCTTTATTTCTACTCACCCCTCAAAGTTTCCCAGAAGGTGCCTCGGGACTAAAAAGTAGGGTTACCAGGTAAAATACAGCAGGTCCAGTTCACTTGGATTTCAGATAAACTAAAACTAATTTTAGAATTATTATATAAATAGTATTAGTATTATATAAATATGTCCCATGCAATCCTTGGAACATACTTACACTAAAAAAGTAGAAGTTGCTCATCTGAGATTGAAATTTGACTGGGTTTGCTGTATTTTTATTTGCTAAATCTGGCAGCCCTACTCGGAAGCCAGGTCTATATGTCTGTGTGTAACCCAACATTGTCAGAGTGACTCAGTGAGTATGGGGATACTGTGTGTGTGTGTGTGGGGTGTTGTGTGTAGGGGTTGTGCACAAATCCCAAAGGCACCATGGGAATGTGTACCTGGAGAATGATACTACAGTTATGCCAGGCCTGAGATGTATACCTGTCAAGGAAAGGGAAATGGTCAGAACAGCCCATGTGGACCCAGCCTTTAACCCAGCAGTTCTCAATCCTAGCAAGGCTCCAGGGCCCCCTGGGGTTCAGAGTCCCAGAGTTACCCCTCCATACACACATTCTCACCAATTCTGGTTCATTTGGTCTAGTTTGGAGCCTGGCTCCTGTTTCTCATGTACCCTTCACTGGGTTAGTTGACAGTTTTGTCATCAGTGCAATATAAGGCCTAGATCTGGGCCTCAAGGAGTGGGGAGCAGGCAGTGGCCTTTCTCGAAAGTGAGTGGGCTCAGACCACCAGTGGATGCACTGGGTGGAGCCCAGCTTACCTTCTGATGTCAGTGGTCCAATCTCCTGGACATAGTCCACCCTCCCTGCTTTTCCGGAGGTCTCCTGCCTCCCTGTGGAGAAGAAGGTTCTAGTATGAATGACACTGTTCAGATGAAGAAACTGAGATCACAAGACAGGCCTGGGACTGGAAACCAGCCTACCTGAGCCCAGACTGGTGGCAGGACCAGGCTCCAGACGGCTCCCTACCAGCCAACACCAGCCTACGTCTCCTTGCCTCTCTACCAAGGGCCCTCAGGCATGGCAACCATTCATTCCTGTTTCCCAGCCTGGTCAGGCCCAATTTCAGTCTGTGTGCTATCCCTTCTCAGCCCGTGTATTTCAAGTTCCTGACCACACCCTCCTCCCCACCCTCTCTCTTCTGTGGACAGATGTTCAACACCACTGCTGTTCATGCTCCTATGGCATCATATTATGGTTCTCTGAGGCACCCCCTACAGGTGAACACTTTGAGGGTGCAGACCCATCCCCACTTGCTCCTGTGTCCCTCTGCATGCTGTTCTGGGAGTGCCTGAAGAATTAATGGGGGGGGGGGGTTGTCTCATAAGTGGCCTATAGAACTGACTTTTGCAACTGTCCTCAGTTGCCCGAAGATCATCATGAAGCCCAGTAGCTGCAGACACCACCTTCCAAGAACCTAGGACTGTCAGCTGTGGAAAGTGAATGTTGTCTGATCAGAAATGAACCCGAACTCTCACGTCAGTAAGTGCTTACACAGCCACACAGAAGGAGGATTTGTGAGGAATATAACTCCAGGTCTTTGGTGCAAAGTGCTGGGCGAACACAACTGCATAGAAAACATGGAGTTTCCATTTATTCAGTAATTTTATTGTTGCGGTCATTCAAAACTCCTTAAAGTCAATGGAATGGCTATTTACATATCTTAGGATCACATGAAATTCAGAAGTCTTAGGGTTAAGTGAAAAGTTGTACTTATATAGTATATTAATTTCTTACCGCTGCTGTAACAAATTACCACAAACTTAGTGGCTTAAAACAACACAAATTTATCTTACGGTCCTGGAGAACAGGAGTCCCAAATGGGTCTCACTTGGTGAAAACTGAGGTGTGAGCAGGGCTGAATTCCTGCTGGAGGCTCTGGGGAGGGATCGGTTTCCTTACCTTCTCCAGCTTCTAGGAGCTGCTCTCATTTCTTGGCTCGTGGCTCCCTTTCAGCCAGCAATCACATCACTCCAACCTCTGCTTCTGTTATCACGTCTTCCTGACTTGCCTGCCTCCCTCCCTCTGTCCCTTACAAAGACCTTATGATTCCACTGGGCCCGCCTGGATAATACAGAATAACCTCCCCATCTCAAGACCCTTGATTTAATCGCATCTACAAGTCCCTTTTGCAATGTAAGGTAACAAACACATTGACAGGCCCTAGGAATTAGGATGTGGACATCTTTGGGGGTGGCTGGGTATTATTCACACCTAGTATAAAATTCAAAAGCCAATCAGGTTATCAGCCTGAGAGGGAGCTGCACCAGAACTGAGAAATGTGTAGAAAATTTGGCACCAAAAATGTGGGCTACTTGAACCTGGCTTTTTCTATTCAGTATTTTTTTTTCACTTATTGAATTTATTTAATTTATTGGGGTAACACTAGTTAATAAAATTATATAGGTTTCCGGTGTATAATTCTATAATCCATCCTCTGTATATTGTATTGTGTGATCCTGATTATTTTTGGCCCTGATATTTTTGTATTAAGAGACAATATGTACATATTTAGTACTCTATAATACTTCTAATATATATATAAGATGGTTTGGTCCTTTAGAGTGCTGGCTATTTAACTAATAATTAAAAGTGTATATAACTGAATAATTTAAACTGAGGGTTTTAAATTGAACTCTTACCAAATTTATACACAATATTAGAACATAAAAGAGTGCTTTAAGTTTACCATATTCTAATTTCCACTATTATTTCATTTATATTTTTTATAAATTTAACTTATTGGTTTTATAAATATTATTTAGGCCTCAGAAAGAAAGCTCTCATTGGTTTTCAGAAATTAGAGTACTGAAATAGGAAGTCTAATTTTTAAATAAAATGTAAAATAAGATAGTTGAATAACTAAGTTTATAAATTAACTGGACCAAACATTCTTCAAAGAGCTGTCATAGGAGGCTGTTAAAATTTGTGGTACATAAATAAAAGAGTAAGATTTTCACGCTGAACTTAAAGTCTAAATGGAAACCCTAGTTGTACTTCCCCTGGCTAGCCTAGAGGGGAAAGGTGTTGCCAGGGGCAACACAGCAGCCTGAGGAAAGGCTGGAGTGAGGACCTGAAGAACCACACTGACCCCGGACAAATCATATCTGGACTGATCCTGGGGTTTTTTACTATTCATATTGGTATTGCTGTTTTGAACTTTTTGTGTGATGTCAAAAAAGCAAATAAGTATTTGTTTTTTGATATCATATTTTCAGTTTAAAAGCAAAAAGGATATAGTAACAAGATAAAAAATTAAGTAGAAATACAATCATGTTTGAATCAAATTGGAGAGGCCTCTATTTTCAGTAAAGGCAGACTTAGATGCACTCAGACAAACCTTGTTGCTGAAGACAACTTTAAAAATCTGGTCACAATATCTTAATGATCTTTTTTTAATATTGTCTTTTTAATGTTTTTTTTTTTTTTGTATTTTTCTGAAGCTGGAAACGGGGAGAGACAGTCAGACAGACTCCCGCATGTGCCCGACTGGGATCCACCCGGCACACCCACCAGGGGGCGACACTCTGCCCACCAGGGGGCGATGCTCTGCCCCTCTGGGGCGTCGCTCTGTTGCGACCAGAGCCACTCTAGCGCCTGGGGCAGAGGCTAAGGAGTCCTCCCCAGCGCCCGGGCCATCTTTGCTCCAATGGAGCCTCGCTGCGGGAGGGGAAGAGAGAGACAGAGAGGAAGGAGAGGGGGAGGGGTGGAGAAGCAGATGGGCACTTCTCCTGTGTGCCCTGGCCGGGAATCGAACCCGGGACTTCTGCACGCCAGGCTGACGCTCTACCACTGAGCCAACCGGCCAGGGCGTCTTTTTAATGTTTATTTTATTGATTTTAGGAGAGTGGACAGGAACATCGATTTGTTCCTATATGGGCCCTCACCAGGGATCAAACTGACAACCTCTGCGCTTCAAGACAATGACCTAACCAACTGAGCTATCCAGCCAGGGCACAATAGTTTAATAATCTTAAAAGCATCAAAAAGCTAACAAGATACAAAGAAATTGCCTGGCCACCAAGCCCAACATTGGGAGGCACTTCTGTGGCAGTGAAGATGTCCAATCAGGTAAGAAAGCTGAGAGACTGGGCAGAACCTCTGAGAGCCCTGAAGGAGTCAAGGAACATAACTTAGAGTACAGAACTGGAAAAGCACCCCACACTCGGGCCTGGGAAGTCCAAGGGGCTTCATGCTAAGAGTAAAGCTGAACCAGAAGCAAACTGGTTCTTGGAAGGTCTGTATTCTGGTTTTGAATTATCTGGGTAAGCCACAAGCCTTGAAATTGGACCATGACAATCCTGGATTGCTAGCACCCCAGCTGCCTCGCAGAACCTAATTAAATTCCTAACAGATGGAAGATGACATTATTTTAGGCCTCTAGTAATTTCTAAGGGTCATGTTTCAAACAAATGTCTATTTTACAATCAAAGATAACCAGGCACACAAGGTGACAGGACAACATAAGCAAGGGCCAGCTAACACAATAAATATCAAAAACTTATCCTTGAGATACGGAGTAATCATGCTGTAAGACAAATGTGTTTGTAGCTTTTCACAAAAGCAATCATACAGTATGTTCTCATATGTATGTTCCCAAGAGGAAAGGGCTGGAAGAGGATGCTGGCCTCTGACTTTGGCCCCCTGCCTGTCCCATCCTCTCCATTCACAATTCACACCCCCAGGTGACCCTGGGAAGTCTTGATTGCACATTCATTCCTACCTTTAGTTCCAGGGGTCCTCAGACCCTATTGGAGCCCCCCAGGATGAAACCCATTTCCTACAGGAAGCCTTCCCTACTCTCTCCAGCCAGAAAACATCTCTTCCTTTCCTATTATCTTCCTTTCCTGGCACCCTTTTATCCCTCTGCCTTGGATTTTGAGCTGCTGTCTTCCTGCCTTTCGCCCCACTGGACCAAGAGTTCTTTGGGGCATGGGCCTGGGGTGCCCCTGCTGTTGTCACCTTGCACTTCCTCGGCTCAGTACTGGGCCCTTTGGAGGACGACCACCGGGGAGCAGCAGACAGGCTTGCTCATCGTGCTCATCAGTATCCCGTTAATGATCTACCACTGTTATCTTTAGAGTGTTCTAAAGCCCAAGGGATCCTTCAGGGTACCCCACTTCTACCCAAGTCCTACAACGGGTGAGCATATAAAGACTATTACACTAGTGCTACATTTTCAACGTGCCTGAACACCCCCAGGGTTACAGTTGTCTCTCAGCACCTGTGGAGAGTAGGCATCATTAGACCCATTTGACAGGCGAGTGACTACCCAGAGGTTCTCAAGCTTGGATGCACTTTGGAATCACTGGGGAGCTTTAAAAAAATTAAGTCCAAATCACTTGGGGTAGAACCCAGGTGTCAGTATTTTTAAAAGCTCTCTAGGCAATTCTAATATATAACCATGCTTGAGAACCATCGGACAAGCTCAAGGCCCACAGCCAGTGGGAAGCAGAGCCAACTTTAGAATTCCAAATGTGAAGACAGTGCTCTTTCTTTTATCCCAAGAAGAATTTGGGAGGTTCCTGGACAGTTGGCTATTTGGGGTCCCACGAGCTGGAAGACAGCGTTGGAAGAGTGGGCTCCACAGACAGTCCTGGCTTCTGGGAGGCCAGCCTCTTCCCTCCTTGTCCTCCCCTGACTCCAAAACTCGGGCCCAGACAGCCAAGGCCCAGGGGACAATGGGTGACTCAGATGCTTCCTGTTTTCTTGGCCACAGTGACAGGGGGATGGAAACAGCCCGGGCTGGGGTTCATGGCCTAGGAGAGGGGCCCTAGAGAGAGAAGGAGGCAGAGCTGTGGGGCTAGCCGGCCCTGAGATGCAGGGGCAGTGAGCGAGGCAAAGCCACAAGGGGTGGTTTACTGTGCTCCGTGGGTAGAGACGAGGGGGGTTGTTGGGTGGCCGGGTTAGCAAAAGGAGGGAGGATTGGGGGCCAGCATTCTTGAAATGCAAGAATTTTCTGAGCCCTTGGGTTGATGAAGAGACCTGCAGTTCTGCCTGAATATTTGCTTCAGGCAAAGCTGTTGAGCTGGGAGACTGTGCAGGTCAGAGGAAGGAGCTCCACACTAGAGGCAAAGGCTCTTGGTTACCTTGTCCAAACCCTGTCATGAATTACCATGTGATACTGAGGAAGCCCCCGTTCCTCTCTCAGCTCCCACTTCCTCTCCGGTAAGACAGGAAGGCACTGGGATAAACTGAGCTCTGAGAAGCCCTGGGATTCTTAGAAAAACCTAATCTCTCCCAGCCTTACAGAACACAGTGCAGCCTCTAGGGGACTTTTCATTTACATGAGTTTGATTTCAAGTCCAACAATAACCCTGAGAGGTAGGCAAGGAAGGTACTATAATTACGTGATTGCTGTTGGAGACATTAATAATCAGGAAGACTAAGAAAAGTGCTGGCCAAGGGTATATGAAAATGGGGGCCTGGACACTCCTGGTGGCCCAACTTAGTCGCTCCCATCTTTGGATGACAGCAATTTGGAGGTGTTTATAAAAAAAAAAAATCTAACTTGCTTGGATCTTGGCCTCAAACATCTCCCTGCTGGGGTCACTTTCAGGAAATGATCCTAAATTCAGAAAAGGCTTGTTGGACAGGAAGATGTTCGCTAAATAATTTTGTATTAACGAAAAGCTAAACACAGTCCAGACATTCAGCAACGGAAGAATGTAGACCATAGAATGTGTATTCGCTACCTGTTTCTGAGTGACAAGTCACCCTCAAACTTCACGGCTTACCAAGCATTGTCTGCCAGTGTCTGCGGGCCGGGAAGCCCACTCGAGCTCGGCTGGGTGCCTTTGGCTGAAGGTCTCTCAGGAGGTTGCAAGCTAGGTGTGGGCTGCGGCTGCAGTCATCTCAAAGTTTGGGAGGGGATCCACTCCCAGGTTCACTCACAAGGCTGCTGGCAGTCTCAAGTCCTTGGTGGCTCTTGAGAGAGTCAATTCCTCAACCTGTGGGTTCCTCCATAGAGCAGCCGCAACGAGGCAGCTGGCTTCCCTCAGAGCAAGTGAGCAACCTGAAGGCACACAGTCCTTCTGAAACCTGATCTTGGGAAGCCAATTTCCCTCATTTCTGCTATGTAGTCGTCCCTTGCTATCTGCGGGGGACTGGCTGCACGACCTGCACAGATACCAAAGTCAGATGGGGTCTGGATGATAAAGCATCTTTATAAATTGGGTCTTTTGGTTTTCTACACATTTACTCATTTATGCATCCGCCCCCCCCCCCAATTATTTATTCTTCAAACTTAAGTAACTACTCTTCTGGCCCTGTGTGCCAAGGGGCTGTGTAGGAAAGAGTCCAGGCCCTACGTGGATCCGTGAGCCCGTGGAGCAATAGGAAGTTACAAATTTTCATATGGGACAGTCTTAGGGAATGTATTCCAGGCAAATCCTAACCACCTCTAATCTCACACTGCATGTCCCTAGGTTTATTGGAGCCTGAGGAGTGGGCTTTGTCCAGGGAGGATTTCGTGGTAGAAGGAGTGGCAAGGAGTGGAGAGACAGAGGAAATGACCCAGAGAGAAAAGGGAAAGCAGCTGACATGATGGGAAAACATTTGCAAGTTGAAGTCTGGGCCTGCCAGGCACTTGAGTATGCGACTCATTCAAGGTTCAGTTTCCTTCTCCATAGAAGAGGATGAAAATAACTAATGTTGCCCTTCCTCATTCGGGAGGGTGAAATGAGATTGATTACGCACAGAAACACACTGTAAACTATAACGCTCTGGACCGGTGTGGGTTTCTTCAGGGATTAACTAGAGCAAATATACCTCCCTCTTTCCACTGAGCTCCTAGCAGGAGTCAGGCCCTTCCCCAACCACCAGCAGGCAGCCCTGTTGACTCCCATATCCTGAGCCACAGTTCCGTTATCATTTCTAACTAGTTATGTTGGTTCAATGTTGACATTGACTAGGCTTCAGTTAAAAAAAAAATGAAGTTACCTCTAAGCCCTGGCCGGTTGGCTCAGTGGTAGAGCGTCGGCCTGGCGTGCGGAAGTCCCGGGTTCAATTCCCGGCCAGGGCACACAGGAGAAGCGCCCATCTGCTTCTCCACCCCTCCCCCTCTCCTTCCTCTCTGTCTCTCTCCTCCCCTCCCGCAGCCGAGGCTCCATTGGAGCGGGGATGGCCCGGGGGCGCTGGGGATGGCTCCTTGGCCTCTGCCCCAGGCACTAGAGTGGCTCTGGTTGCAAAAGAGCAAAGCCCCGTAGGGGCAGAGCGTCGCCCCCTGGTGGGCGTGCCGGGTGGATCCCGGTTGGGCGCATGCAGGTGTCTGTCTGACTGTCTCCCTGTTTCCAGCTTCAGAAAAATACCAAAAAAATAAAAAATAAAAAAAAAATGAAGTTACCTCTAATAAAAGATGATTTGGCAACATCCATTAAAATCACAATTGACTCAGCAATTCCACTTTTAGGAATAGATATACTCACATGGGTATGAAATTACATGTACAGGCATATTCATTGCAGCCTTCTTTGAGAGAGCAAAACATTGTAAAGGAAAAAATGTCCATCCACAAGAGAGTGGTTAGGTCAACTATGGAACATCCACACAGTAAAAAGCTGTGATGCTATTAAAATAAATGAGGCAGTGCTGGGTGAACTGATCAATCCAGAGGGATCTCTAATATACATTATAAAAAATTTAAAAAAAGCAAGTTGCCAAACAATATTACTTATCTATCTCCACTAATGTAGAAAACCAGACCAAACTACATATATGTATATTATCTGATTTGTGTGAAAATACAGAGGAAATTCCGGGAGGGATAGTCCAGTTGTCAGAAGTGGCATCTGGGGAAGGGTGGGCGAGGAGGGGGCAAGGGCCTTACCCTTTTTCAGTCCAGATACTTCAGGAATGGTTGCCATTTCTTTCTTTCACTTTTTTCTTTTCTTTTCTTTTTCCTCCCTCCCTTCCTCCCTTCCTCCTTGCCTTATTCCCATCCTTCCTTTATTTCTAAAGCATTGTTCAGTTTCTGTCAACCTTCTTTTCATTTTTTATTGAAGAATCTGTCTAAAAATGGTTTAAGACCACTCAGTGGTCCTTCCTACCCATGCACATGTAGCCTGAGCAGCGGGAACTTCAGCAGGGAACAGCTGAACAGGCACGGAGGGCGCCTTCATGCCTCAGACCGGTCTGCGACCTCGGGTGGAGTAGCCGTAAATCTGAGAGCTGAAGAGGTCCATTCCTGAAAAGCTCCCCCCCAGTCACAGCCTTTTCAGCAGCGGCGGGGCCTTGCACTTCAACCTCTTCAGGATCTATCTCTGCAGAACAGATCAAGCGGGACCTCGCGGGTGCTCATGGGAGATGGTGCTGCGCATGAGCAGAGCTTTCCAGGCCAGACTCCCATCTCAAGCTCAGGGAGTTAGTTCCCCTGTTGCATGGGGATGGCAAAATCCACATGGTGCAGAGGAGAGTCTGTTGCACAGAGTGATGGTAGGCAGGTTAACTTAAGCTGCCTCAGTGAAGGCGGGGGTCAGCCCGCGAGAATCAGTAACTACAGGAAGTAGTTTCTCCCGGAAGGCTGCCTGGAGCTAGTTAGTGCAAGTTACAAGGGGAAGCCACCAGCAGTAGGAGTGGCTCCAGGGCAGCAGCAAACTTGAGCGCAGCCACTGGACTCGGGCCCGTATTGCTGGAGGATCTGACGCACATCAGCCGCTTTTCTATAGCGACAATGGCAGAAGCTGCCGGCCGGAAGCTTCGCTCAGGTTTCTGATGTAGACACCTTCAGTTTTCCTCTTGTGAATGAACTGTTTCGTTTGAAAGTCAAGGTTGGTGCCACGTGAGTTCCTGTTTCAAGAAATTTGAGGACATCCTTCTACTCCATTTTCAGGACCTCAAGGACTCCAGCCACTGTCAAAATTTCCCTTTCAGTTATGATGGAGAAGCAGAAAATTGAATTATGGACAACCTCTCTGGGGAGTGTGGAAAGGGGTTGTCATTTTTATGAGATGTTACTATAGTCATATAGTTTAAAGCCAGTGACCAGGGCCACCATCACAGCCGCCCGGCCCATGCAGGTTCGCATTGGATTCGGACAGTCGGTAAAGAAACAACGGAGCCAAAAGCTGGTGGGCCATCATATTTAATCCTAGCTTGCACCTGGCAGGCAAGTAAAAACACACACTGGGTTCCAAAACCCACTCACATTCAGTGCTCACAAAGCTACTGACTTATCCGAGTTTCCTAGAATCAAAGGTTTCTAGCTCACCAGACTTATTCACCTCTGTTCCCCATCTCCTTCCTTCTCCCTACACAAACTCTGCACAAACTGGCTTCTCACTCAACACTCCGCCATCTTGGCTGCTTCTCCTGGCCTCCTCCACGTGGCCTTTCTCTGCTCTCCTCTCTAATATTAATCTCAGGAACCGAGAGAGAGAGCAGCTCCCATTCTGCCCCTATTTTATAGTAAAGAAATCCAGACCTTTAATCCAATATCCAAAATAGGGAAGTCTCTAATACAAAGTCACTTTCTGAGGCATGATAGGATTGTACCACCCCACATCAAAAAGGGTGGGAAAGGCTTAATTCCAAAACCAAGCCCCAGGCTACAAGGATTCTGCCTGCCCACAGCCAGCCCCCAACACACATCAATATTACCTGGGCAACGGCCTCCTCGTGGGCAGCGCCATCTTTAACAAAGTGAGCATAATACATTTTATCTACCCAACATATAGTTTCTGTGTGATTTTTAAAACTTAACATTTATAAATTTTAATTTTTATATTCTAATTACATATATATATATATATATTGTGTGTGTGTGTGTGTGTGTGTGTGTGACAGAGACAGAGAGAGGGACAAATAGGGACAGACAGGAAGGGAGAGAGATGAGAAGCATCAATTCTTTGTTGCAGCGCCTTAGTTGTTCATTGATTGCTTTCTCATATGTGCCTTGATATGGGGCTACAGCAGACCAAGTGACCCCTTGCTCAAGCCAGCGACCTTGGGCTCAAGCTGGTGAGCCTTGCTCAAACCAGATGAGCCTACGCTTAAGCTGGCAACCTTGGGGTTTCAAACCTGGGTCCTCCATGTCCCAGTCCGATGCTCTATCCACTGTGCCACCACCTGGTCAGACAAGGTCATTTAGATTTCAAGTGAACATTTCTATGATAAAAACATACTGCTCACAAAAATTAGGTGATATTTCAAAATGAATATGAAGCTATAAAATATCCCCAAATTTTTATGAGCAGTATTTGATCTGCATATTACATTGTGTGCCCACCACCTAAAGTCAAATCATCTTCTGTCACCATATATTTGGCCCCCTTCACCCCTAACTATCCCCTCCCCTCTGGTAACTACCATATGGTTGTCTGTGTCTATGAGTCTCTGTCTTATATCTTACATATGGGTGAAATCATATAGTTCTTAGCTTTTTCTGCCTGACTAATTTCACTGACTATAATATTCTCAAGGTCCATCCATGTTATCGCAAATGGCAGTATTTCATCTTTTCTTCCAGCTGAGTATTCCACATTATAGATGTACCACATCTTTATCCAATCCTCTATTGAAGGACACTTTGGTGTTCCCATTTCCCCCTGTTTTCACTGAGACTGTTCCCCCTCTCTCACCTTTCGTGAACTGGAACCTGAAGACTTGGCTGTAGTCTTCAGCAGCCACCCTGGGAACTCCCCCCAAGTGGAGGTGAGGGGGAAAATGCAAGGCAGGACCCAGGAAATCGCAGCAGATTAACTCAGGTCAAATAGCCCTGGTGGGAATGTGCTGTCCATCATGGCAGGCTGGTTCTAGGCCTGTCACCGTCATCTTTTGTTCACAGGCCCTGGCCTGAGGTCACCCAAGGCCACTTGTTCAAACCACCATCCCTGGCCCAGCTCTCAGGGACCCTGGGTAACAAGGCCTCTGCTGAGTGGGATCTTCCAGTTTGGAATGGATGGTTTCACTACCAATGCCATTGTGTGGACCGAGAAAAGAATTCATGTGTGTGTGTGCACTTCACACTATATACACAGGTCCGTCCTCCATGCATCGGGTGTCAATGCATTCCAGATTTACTGGAACAGCCTCAATTTTCACATATTTAGGTGCCACAGACCACTGAAATATCCCCCAGATTCCACCATGATGATTTATGTAGCACTCCTTCAGTCTTGTTCAAAAAGGACTTGAGAACCACCTTGCAGAGTTGTATATACTTCAGAGGATTTAAGTTTTGACAAAAGCAGTTATTTGTGTAGCCAAAACACTGTTAAGAATGGAACTTGCATTTGTTCCTTTCCAACTGAGTCCCACTGTATCTTCCTGAAGACATCTGGGGAAAATTCCCACAGGTCTCAACGGCAGGAATCTATACCATCAGGAAGAAGAGAGACTAAGATGACACACAGACATGCTTCACTCAAGACCTGTGTGCATGCTGGAGGCAGGCCACACATGTACCCCAGAGCTTCCAAGCGGCCAGAGCTAAGAGGGAAACAAGACGGCGTGGATTTCTGCCATTGAGACCTGTGGGAATTTCTCCCAAATGTCCCCAGAAAGATGCAGTGGGACTCAGAGTTAGAAAGGTACAAATGAGAGTTCCACATCCAATAGTGGTTTGGATACACAAATAACTGCATTTGTCAAAACTCACAGAATGGCACGTGTAAGATTTCTGCATTTTACTGTCAGAAACTTGAACTCAAAAAGAAAAGAATTATAAACAAATGTAGGTAATGATAAGCCTGCTGAAGTGTTTAGGGGTGAACTGACATCACAGCTTACTTTGAAATGCATGAAAAAAGAAAGATGAATTGCTGAGTGGAAGGAAGAATGGAGGGGTTGACATGCAATAAAGCAAATGCAGTTAAAACAGTCTCAGTAGTGGGCATGCAGTATGGATTCTATGATTCTTTCAACTTTCCTGTGTTTGAACATTTTTATAATAAAATGTTGGAGGCTCTAAGAAATGAAATGGACTTTGGAAGTTACCAACACGCAGAAGCTAAAAGGCCCTGAGTTTTGTTCACAAAGGCAGAACTAGCAGCTGACCCCCTGGGCACCTGGCCCATGGGGAGTGATGGAGGCTCTCAGGTACAAAGTGCTGGTTTCAGCAGGGACAGAGAAACCTGGCTCCTGCAGAACCCACCTCGTGGCAGGACTTTGGCATGTCCCAGACAGAGCACTCAGATCATGGAAACCTCTTGTCCGGCCGTCAGGGAGCAGCTCCTCTCAGAGGCTCCGCACTGCGCCCAGAGCGCCCTTATACAGGGCAGAGTTGGACTGCAGCCCTGACAGTATGATGGCGCTGATGATGGGAATCATTTATTAGAGCTTTTCTCTCTGCCGGCATTGCATTAAGCATTTACATTTACGTGTCATTTAGTGTTTAAGTGGCCCTCTGATGCAGGTACCATTGTTATTCCCATTTATATATGAAAAATGACTTGGAAAAGTTCAGTAACTTGTATGTAATACTCAGCTGGCAAATGCTGAGCGGGGACTCAAAGTTCTATTTCACTCCAGAGGTTTCAGTCCCAACCCTGTCTTCTTCTGCTCCATAAGCTGCTGTCCTCGTCCCTTCCACTTTCTTTCCCAACCCCTCCCCCAAAGGCCTGTCACAGATATGCTTCTGCTCTGGCCTTAGAAGAAAGCTCAGGAGAAAGTCTGACTCAGGCCCAGAGTGCTCCTTATAAACCAAACACCACACCTGCCCCGGAACTTCTCCCCAGGAAGCTGTTCTGACCAGCACCCCTGCCTACCACAAAATCAAAACTTAGACACTTGAAAATAGCCTGTCATGGCCTGACCTGTGGTGGTGCAGTGGATAAAGTGTCAGTTTGGAACCCTGAGGTCGCTGCTTTGAAATCCTGAGTTTGCCCGGTCAAGGCACATACGGGAGGTGATGTTTCCTGCTCCTTCTGCCCTTCCCTCTCTCTGTCTCTCTCTGTCTTTCTCTGTCTCTCCTCACACACACACACACAAAGCCTGTCACCTCTTTAACATAATCTCAGAAGACTTCAGACAGCTGACAGCCAGGCTCCTTAGTTTTCCCAGAGGAGGAGAAGAAAACCCAGAGAGGGGCAGTGGTGAGCCCCTGTCACACAACACACCAGGACTGAGTCTTGTCTCCTGGGGCTTGTTGCCTTAGTTCCGGTCCGGGCAGGACTGAGTTGGGCTGCAGGGTTGTTATGGGGAAGGGAGTTGGGGTTGGCCTAGAAGCCCCCCTGGAAAGAGAAAGACTAGCACCTAGGGCCAGGGGAGAGCTCTGCTGGGCCCTGCAACGTCAGCCAGAAGACTCTGAAAGGGCCCCTTCCATTTCCTAGATGGGGGCCTTCAGTCCAGAGAGAAGGAGGAACTGTCACCGGGTCCCACAGCCAGCTCCTGGCTGCCGGGAGGCAGGAATCCATTTTCCTGAGTCCCCAGTGTCCTTCCCATGTTGCCCCTTGACTCTCTCTGACAGATCCTGAGCCACAGAGCAGGCGCCGGGGGCCCAGTGAGTCCCTGAGCTGCGCCTGCCGCGTCCACACTCTCACGCCTGGGACCCACCAGGGCTCTGCAGGACCCAAGACCAGACCTTTGGCTTTTACCAAGTCCCTTCTGAAAAGTTACAGGTCTGGACCCACCTCTGCAGCCCCTGGCAGAGAGGGAAGGGGGCTCAAGAGCCAGACCTGCAGTGACACACCTGCTCTTCAGCCATGTCTGGCCCAGGGGCTTCAGACCTTCACCCAAGAGAAGGGTCCTTCCCTGCTTGCTTCAGACCTCAGGGCCCAAGCAGCCCCTAGAATGTATAAATATATATGTGGGGGATGGCGGGGGCTTGTAGGGGGTGTCACCTAACTGTGAGGCCCATGTCCTTCCAGCCAGAGCCAAGCTCAGAGCCATGGAAGAGCAGATTCAGACAGTGGAGACTTGAGTCCACAGACAGACCCCAAGCAGTCCCAGCCATGCCTGGCCAACCAGCAGACCCTCCAACACAAACACGAGGCCCCTGGCTCTGCATAAAGGGGGCATTTCTCAGAGATGACATCAGGCTCTTAAACTTTTATGTTTCCTGCCTACTTTAGCCCAGAGAGCAGAGTCCCCAGAGCCCATGAGCCTGGAGAGGCAGGCACCAGCTCCAGACAAATGTCACATCACTGGCCATGGGCACTTACGGTCGTCCACCTGCAGGAGAAACAGCCAAGATGTGGCACAGAGGCCTGCTCACCTGAGGACACAGCCCTGCTTCTGCAGGACAGATGAAAGAGAAAAGATCACCCAGGTTCCTAAACACGCCCATGGCCTTTGCTCATGCTGTTCCCTTGATCACTTCCCCTGCCTTCCCCGCTCCCGCCATCTAGCTAACGCCTCCCCATCCTTTAAGTATCATGTCCAGTGCTCCCTCCCTCAGGAAGCCAGCCCCACCGCCCCCAGTGTCCACGGTGTCCTGTCTGTCCTCCCATTAGAGGCCTGCTCTGAACTGTGTTTAGAACCACCTCCCTTCTCCTCTGTACCCTCTTCCTCCCCCGTCAGACCAGAGCCCCTGGAGGGCACAGGCCAAGCCCCATTTCACTCTGGTCTCCAGGTCCTCTTGTAGCCCTTTGTGGGACTCGGGAAATGTTTTGAAGGAAAGGATGAAGAGTGGTGGGGAGATAGCGCTACTTAGCGACCCCCATCTCTTCACTGCATATTTGCTGAGGGACCAGCCCTGGCATCCATTCTGAGAAGCAGTTTCTGCCCCATGAATGTGCCTGGCGAGCCTCAGAGTCTAGGAGGGAGAGTCTTAATCCCCTTACCACAGTCTTTGGCAGTGGAAGCCCAAGGCAGCTCCAGCCCCTAGCTGGGCCTCCGGGGTGGGGATGGGGGAGAGGAGGAGGGAAAGCAGCCCCTGCCTGTGTCCAGGTACCCACTCCCCGGCCTCCCTCAGCAAATCTCTGCTAGGATGGCAAGGCACGGAGGCGCTCAGGTGTGAAGCGGTGGGAGAGCTCAGAATGGGCCCAGTCGTGGTACCAGCCTCACAGCAGGGCCGCCTCCAGGCTGGTGTCAGGCCCAGAGGGGCTGCTTCTGTCTGCACAGCAGTACAGTTCTGCCCTTGCCAGGAAATCCACATCCTCTCCCCCCACCACGGCTGAGGCTGCGTCTGCCGCAGGGTAGGCTGGGAGGATTAAATGAATCAATATGTGAAAACACCTGGACTGCAGGAAGCACCCAATAAGTGTTAGCTATTTTTAGGATGATGATTGTGTTATTTAGATCCAACTTACAGCCTGACCTGTGGTGGTGCAGTGGATAAAGCGTTGACCTGGAACACTGAGGTCACCGGTTCAAAACCCTGGGCTTGCACGGTCAAGGCATATATGGGAGTTGATGCTTCTTGCTCCTCCCCCCTTTCTCTCTCTCTCTCTCTCTCTCTCTTTCTCTCTCTCTCTCATTCTAACTCTCCTCTCTAAAAAATGAATAAATAAATAAAAATTAAAATAGATTCAACTTACATTGACTGCCAATGGAGTGCTAGCACTGGGAATGCTGGGTGGGCAAGGCAGGCACGCCTCTGACTCCAAGGAGCCTTCGAATGGGCAAGGGGCTCAGATGCGTAAACAGCAGACATGGAAGTACAGAGCCGGAGTGGTAAACCCGCAGCACCTAAACTGACCTGGGAGTGGTTGGGTCAGGGAAGGCTTCCTGGAGGAGGTGTTGCTGCCCATAGAGAAGCTGAAGGATAAATAGAAAGAAATGAACTACAAAGGAGTAAGCCCCTCCCAGCTGAGAGAGCCGCAATGAAGGTCAGCTAAAGGCAAAAAGAATGCAGGCTGAGTGAGGTAAAGGGAACTAACTGCCGGAGGAGAGAGGGGAGGAAGTTCCAGCAGGAGACTAGGCAGCTACGCTGGGAGAGGGAGGTGCTGAGCCTCCATGGAAGACGGTCCTAGCACAGAGTCCTCGTTGAATGAGCGAGTGAAGGAATAAATGAGGGGTCCAAAGAAAGGAAGGCAAGGTGGAAAATCCAACTTTACTATCTACAGTGAATTCTCTCTGGCAGCGGGGAGGGGGAGACACAGAGACAGATGGCCACACACACTGATCCCCAATTTGATATCCCTACTGAAGCTTCGCAGGCTAAAGTGTGGCACATCAGGGTTAGGGTATCTGGGCCGCTGCCTCTCTGTCCTGGAAGGGGGCTGACTGGACTCCCCTGGACCCAGGGCCAAGCTGCCCAGCTGCTGACTCAGGCCCCACTGGCCAGCTCAGCATTCCTGCCCACCCCACTGAATGGGGCTATTGCAAGCTCTTTGTACAGGGGTTAGGCCACTGGCCACACCCCCAACCAGAGCCTTCTGCACACTGTGGGCTCCACTCTCAGGGGACAGCATGAGCCCTGGGGGCCAGTCTGAGAGCCTTCTGGCCACGAGATACTACTGTGGGGGTGTCTGAGATCAGGAACAATCCTAGGTAAGCTGGCTAAGCTGGCACTGGAGAGGGGACCCCAGAGGGAAGGAATTGCCCTGGCCCTCAGGACTGGAGGCCCCAGGGTGGCGACCCTGCTCACAGTCCCATGCTTGGGGAGAGGGACGTCTATCTCTCTGCACGCACCAGTGTAGGTACGGGTGCTACATGGCTCTGTGGTTGTCCCGCCTCCCCCCTCAGACTGGAGCTTCTCTAAGGCAGAGGTAGTTTCTGACCATTAGACTGTGGTCTCTCACAGGGTATGGGCGGGTCTCCCCTATCACACAGGGAATGGGGCTGGTTTGGAGCCTTCCCCTTCAGACCCAGAGCTCCCAAAGCCCAGCGTTCATCTCCTCCTTAGTGTTCCACACAGGAATTATACCTGGTGCCCACCCCCTGCTGGGGGTCCCAGCACAGCCACGGGTCAGCTGCCCTCAGCAGAGCCAGCACCACCCCACCTCCTCCTGTCCTCCTCCCCTGGTGGCCTTTGCCCCAAGCTGGGGTCTGGTCCCCCAGCCCTGACGGGATGGGCCTATACCTGTCAGGTGTGCTTTTCCAGGAATGGGGGAGGGCCAGGTGCCATGAAGCCAGTGCCAGTTGTCACCCTTTTGTGGGTGCTATTGCTGGTGTCCAAGCTGGGTGCCATCAGGAAGGGATTCTCAGAAGAGGCCTCCTTCTACTATGGAACCTTCCCACTTGGTACGTCCATTCCTCTGTTGGTCTGTCCATGTGTCTGTCGGCTTGCCCACCATGGTTGGCTTGCCAAGGAGTTTGGTGTTTTAGCTTCCTGACAGGTAGAATGTGGAAAATAACTCCACGTAGTTGTTCTAAAGTAAAAGACGTTCCTAACAGATTATTTTAAGTTACCATATAGATAGTATTCTAATCAGAGCTAACATTGTACAAAAAAAAAGTTTTTAATGCATCATGTCTTCCTCCATTCCCCCACCCCCCTCATATCTAGATAGACAGGGGCTGGCTGCCGGGGAGGGCCCCGCCCTGTGGCCCGAGAGGCATAGCCCATTGTCCCAGCACTGGGCAGGGAGTGGCAGCGCCCAGAATCCAGCTTGGGGTCTCTACTTGCAGGATTCTCCTGGGGTGTGGGCAGTTCTGCCTTCCAGACAGAGGGTGCTTGGGACCAGGATGGGAAAGGACCCAGCATCTGGGATGCCTTCACACTCGGCGGGAAAGGGAAGGTGCTTGGGGATGAGACAGCAGATGTGGCCTGTAATGGCTACTACAAGGTCCAGGTGAGTGAAGGGTGTGTGTGTGTGTGTGTGGGGAAGGGTGTTTGCGCAAGCAGCTTGCTGAGAGGTGGGGAGTGACATACTGGGGGAGTCCAGATGACAGCGTCAACCCAGTGCTCTGGTAAACATGCCCCACCAAAGGGGGCAGGGCCGGGGGGGCACTGGGCACTGGTGTGTGTGTGTGTGTGTGTGTGTGTGTGTGTGTGTGTGTGTATGCGCGCGCAAGGTGTGGGAAGGTAGATGTAGGAGGAAATGAAAGCAGGGCCCAACCTGAGCCAGGGCCTTGGTGGGTACCTAAGTGATGGGTAGCGGAAAGGTTGATGCCATGACCCAGGGCCTATAGGCCACAGTGGCCTGAATCCCTGAGCCCTGCATGTAAATAGGCCCCCTGGGGGGGGGGGAATGGGACCAGCTTGTCCTCAGTTCCTCTGCTCAGCACCCACTTTCCTCTTTGGATTGACTTTTTGGGGAATTCATCACCCAAGTTTATTAAGAATATCCTGATGACCTCAAAGCACCCCAAAATCCTGCATTTATTTTGACTCTTGGCATATTACCAGGAACAGGTGGGGGCAGGTGGTATTGCACCTATCATATAGATGAGGAACCAGCTGCTTCCTCAAACCCATAGTGGTATGGACATGAGTAAGCCTTGGCCTGGAGGCCCCTAGTGTGACCCCTACCTGCCCAGCCCAGGGTTGCAGGTGACCCTGCCCTGCTTCCCACCCTGTCTGCCCAGGAGGACATCCTTCTGCTGAAGGAGCTGCACGTGAACCATTATCGATTCTCTCTGTCTTGGCCCCGGCTTCTACCCACTGGTGTCCGAGGTAAGCTTAGGGCACCCCCTCCCCAGCCCAAGTGAGGCCCCTTTAGGGTATGCTGGCATTGCGAGGACATCAGAGTCCAGGGGAGGGGACCATGGACAAGTTTTCTTTGGGCAGCAGCTCACACAGGCTCTGCAGGTAGCTGGGCTCCCAGGAGTATCTACACCACCCTCTGAGGCCCAAGTGCTGATGGACCGAGGTACCTCCAGGCCTGTGAATGCTGCGTTTCAGAAGGCCAATGCCACGACCCTTTCTTGTCAAGCCCTTTCTATCTCACCTTCAGGTGACCAGGTGAATGAGAAGGGAATCAAATTCTACAGTGACTTCATCGATGCCCTTCTGAAGAGCAACATCACCCCCATTGTGACCTTGCACCACTGGGACCTCCCGCAGGTGAGGGCTGTGCAGGCTCAGAGCCCCATGGGGAGCTCGGCCCAGCAGGAGGAAGCCTGATCTGGGGACCTGGGGCAGCCACGGTCAGGGCAGAGACAGAATGAAGAAGAGATCTCCCTGACTCTCCCATGGCGGGGAGGCCACACTGGTTTCACTGGTGTTTGTAAATAACTGATAAATACGGGTTTTGATATTTTCCAAAATATTTGTCCTAATAACAACAAATCAAACTATAAAGAAGAAAACATCTTTTGAGAAAGAGCTGATGACCCGGTATAATTAACAAGTTTGTTTAGCCTTTTCCCCAGCTTGTTTGAGCCCCCTCCCACTCCCCCGCCCCCCCCCCCCCCCCAGCAATCCCCATGAAGTCTCAGCATGCCTAGGAAAATCACTGTCAGGCATCACTAGTCAAGCAATTTTTTTTTTTTCATTCATGCAACAAGGCCCCACAGAGATCACAGCCTAGCCAGGAGAGGAGCCATGTATGTAACTCTCTGTGACACAGGATGGCAGGAGGTCAGAGCATCCAAGCATGGCTTCAGGGAGGTGCTGGGAGAAGACAGAGTCTGATCAGCGCTTTGGAAGGGGGGGACATAAGGTGGGAAGAAGGGGTGTTCCGGGTGGAGGGAGCATAATGAGGAGGCAGGGAGCGGCTGGGGGAGTGAGCAGGTCGAGTGTGGGGAGCAGGCAGGAGGGGGAGGATAGAGACTGAGGAGTAACTGAAAATCTCAACTACTGAGCTAAGGTGACAGGGCTTTGTTCCGTGGGAGGGGGAGTCACCAGAGGCCTCTAGGCTGGGCTGGGGGCAGAGAGTGGGCTTTAGGCGGATGAAATGGAAACACCTCCCAGATTCTTCCTTGGTTGATCGCCTTCACTTACCTACCCCTTTAGTATCTCCTCAAACCCACCAAGGAGAGCTTGGTAGATACCAGTGATGAAATTATAACCTTGGGAACACGTGAGCCGATGCCTTTTCTCTGGAAAGAGCCTTCTGCTGAAGAAAGCAGCACCCACTCTCACAACAGGCTTCTCTGAGCTTTCTGACGTCTGCACAGCCCTCAGAATCCTAACCAGAGCTTTCACACTCAGTATCTTATTTCTTCAGAATTTATATTCAAGATTCTTTCCTCATGATCAGACCTCTTTCCCTCGGCAAATTTTCTTAAATATTTACTTTATCAAGTTCCTTTTAATTACGAGTCTCAAACCTTCTCTGTACCCTCTGTCTTGTTTGTATAAGGTATGCCACTCGGTTTATCGCCATATTTACATTGGTTTATTGTTCATACCTGCCACCATCTTCAAATTTTAATGTTCAACATCCCGTGTCTTTGCTACTGTCACCCATGTTTCTCCCATGAACTTAGCCAATCAGTTCCAAAAGTCTTTTCTGAGGACAGAGCCCTGGGGGACCGGCTTCTCTCTCCACTCCTCTGTCCACAGCTGCTCCAGGTCGAGTATGGCGGGTGGCAGAACGTGAGCATGACCAACTACTTCAGTGATTATGCCAATCTGTGCTTTGAGGCCTTTGGGGACCGGGTGAAGCACTGGGTCACTTTCAGTGACCCTCGGGTAAGCAAGGCCCCTCTCCAGGTGAGAACACCCACTTCCCAGGCTGCAGTGTACCCTGCCACTTCTCACGGGTCCTTTGGTCCCCACTTGCCATCCCTGTAGACAATGGCAGAAAAAGGCTACGAGACGGGCCACCACGCACCAGGCCTGCAGCTCCATGGCACAGGGCTGTACAAGGCAGCACACCACATCATCAAGGTAAGGCGGATCCTTCTGGGAGCGAAGTCTAGGTTCAATGTGGAGAGACGAGCCCCAGTGTCAGCTCAGCATGCCCCCAGGCCCGAGCCTGAGCTCAGTCCTCTGCGGCTCTGCCTCAGAGGCCACATATTCCATCGCGTTTCTACACCGTCCACCTTCCTTCCATGAGGACTTCTGAGGGAGTGTCCTGTCATCGCTCTCTAATGGACACTGTTGCTGAGATGATCTATAGTGGCTGTTCTCTAGGGCTTCCAATCTCGCCAAGGATGGAGCACATGCATGTGAAACCTTGTCACCTCTAGGTCTAAACTGTCTTGCATGGAAGGGTGATGGGGTGGGGGAATGACTGAACTAGGAGCTAAAATCTTCGGTGAATGAGCAGAGGTAACTGGAGGGGGTGAAGGACAGGAGGAAGAAGTTCAGAGCGCTCCCCTGATGGCATGGACTTCAAAAGCCCTAGGGTTTGTGAAAGAGGAAGGAGAAACGGTCTAGAAACTGCAGTAAAGAGCAAGGCAGACACTACCCTAAGGTGTGTGGGGCATGGGGAAAATGGCCTCTGCTGGGAAAGGTTTCGGGGGAGGTGGTCTTCCGGGAAAATCAAGCTCAGTTAGGGAGTCAAAGTGAAGGAGACATTCAGAGTTATCGAGGGAGACTCACCATGGTTACAGGCTACTGGAAAGGGCTGAGAAGGGAGGAAGGCACCTGGGTCACATTACAGGACACACATGTGAGTACAGGTGATGATGACTCAGGAGCAGGGACATGAGGCATGATGGAAGGTCCCAATGGACTCTGAGCAGAAGGTGGACACTGATCAAACAGGAAGACAGGGGACCACTGGCTGACATACCAGACCCTCAAATTCATGTTGGGGGGGGGAACTTTCTCTTTCCACATTGGGCTTATGGTTTTTTAAACCGAATATTTAAAGGGCAGAGCTCTAAAGACATCAGCGGGTCACTGGTAGAGAATATGGAGAGAGGGTAGGCTGGCACATTTTGAATCCCATTTCTCCAGATTGCTCCAGATGCTGGGCCTTTTCCTAGCTTCCTGAGCTCATTACGGGTGAAGTACTGCCTACGTATTCCAGAGTCCATCAGGAACATAAGACGCTTTAGCAAAAATCTTAGAAATAATAACACCAAGTGGTGGTTTATGTGATTATGCCAAATTTAGACCAAGTTTCTCTATCATACGAAGAAAATAAGGGCCTCTGGAGGTCAGAGGATGGGAGACCATGCATTGGGACAATCAAGGGTAGACTCATGAACACGATGAGACTCCACCTGGATCTCTAGTTAGGAGGGAAAGGCCACTTCAGCCTGGAAGGGAGGAGAGAAATGGACAGGTCAGACACCGCCGATGAATTCCTTCCTCTTTCAGGCTCACGCCCAAGCCTGGCATTCTTATAACAACACGTGGCGCAGCAAGCAGCGAGGTGAGCTTCACCCCGCACATGCCAAGAACAGACAAGGGCCCGGACAAGGGGTGTCATTCCTAACTGCCACCCCTTTCTCTTTCTTTTCCTACCAATCAGGGCTGGTAGGGATTTCACTAAATTGTGATTGGGGGGAACCAGTGGACGTTAGTAATTCCAAGGACATTGAAGCTGCCGAGAGATACCTACAGTTCTGCCTGGGCTGGTTTGCCAACCCCATTTATGCTGGTGACTACCCCCAGGTCATGAAGGAGCGTATTGGTGAGTCAAGACCCATTTTTAAACTCCAGATGCAACAGCAACGGTATTGAACTCACGTGAAGTGACCAAAAGGCTGGGTGGGGGTGTAGAAGAGCACACTGGCCTTGGCTTAGGCACTAAGGGATAACCTAGCCCCCAAAGAACTGAGAACTGGTTCTTTGAATTAGGGGTGTGTATGTGTGTGTGTGTGTGTGGGGGGGGAAATCCCAAGAAGTTCAGACCAGAAGAAAAATTTAGCCATTGCCTGGGCTGCTCTCTTCTGTGTTCTGCTGTCCTGTCCTTTCCTCCCCATTCCACCCCATTTTAACTGCAGTGAAGCAGAAGAGAGTGATCAAAGTCACCATAATCGGTGGTTATCAGTTCTATTGCTAGTTCTGTCACTTGAGAAATACTTTCCAGCTCTGGTTTCCAGTTTCAGAGAATAAAAATAGGTAAAGATCACATGGCTATGTCAGTTTGGTTACGTTTAAGTGCCACATACCAGAAAACTCCAATTAAAGTCACTTGGGCCTGACCAGGCAGTGGCGCAGTGGAAAGAGTGTCGGACTGGGATGCAAAGGACCCAGGTTTTAAACCCCGAGATCACCAGCTTGAGCACGGGCTCGTCTGGCTTGAGTGTGGGCTCACCAGCTTGAGCGAGGGGTCGCTGGCTTGAGCATGGGATCATACACATGACCCCATGGTCACTGGCTTGAGCCTAAGGTCGCTGGCTTGAGCAAAGGGTCACTTGCTCCGCTTTAACCCCCTTCCCGGTCAAGGCACATATAAGAAAGCAATCGATGAATGACTAAGGTGCTGTAACGAAGAACTGATGCTTCTCATCTCTCACCCTTTCTGTCTGTCTGCCCTATCTGTCCCTCTCTGACTCTGTCTCTGTCAAAAAAAAAAAAAAAAAGTCACTTGGATAATAGGAAATGTATCATCTCACTCGAGTCCAGGAAAGGATGATCCAGGGCTAGGCTGACCCAGCCCTCAGGGATGTCTGTGAGGACTCAGGCTCGCCCCATCTTTTCCTTCTGGCACCAACTGCTCTCTGTGACCACAAGATAGCTGCAGCAGCTCCAGGGATCACATTTTATACATCAACACCCAGGGACAGAGAAAAAAAAATAGCTGTCACACATTTTTAAGAACAAGGAAAATCTTCCCAGGAAACAGCTACTACCCAAACCTACCTTCCCTTTGTGCCTCAAGGGCCAGAATCACATGCCTGGGAGTGCCCTGGACCACGGACTGGGACCTCAGAGGCTGGGGAGGGGCCAGGACTCCCATAAAGGATATGGTGCCTTTGAAGAGGGCAAGGAAGAGACAGGCATGGGACCACTGGCCAGGCAACCAGCAATGTCTGGCCATAGGAATCGGAACATATTAGCTCTGTGTGATTTAGAGGTGTCAGCCCATACCCCACTTAAAAAAAAAAAGAGATAGACTAGGATGGCATTGAAATAAGTTACAATCTCAGGCAACAAGGCTGTCCTGGGTGTTTGAGAACTGTCACCATTTCAAATCTTCCACTTTCTAAAGCACCATTTATCATACTTAACTAATTCCAGCTCTGCCACTAACCAGCCAGTGACTGGCCAAGGTGCTTCACCACCTTGGGTGGCAGTTTCATCATCTGAAAATGAACTATTAGACAAAATGTCTAAAAATCTTTTGGCAATAACCAGTTCCATGACACATCTGCACACATACACTCAAAATCTTGGGAATGATCTCAAGATGCACAGGAAAAAGCCCTCCTGAGCAGACAGTGCCCCCTCCTGCAGGCACATCCCACCCTTCACTCTCTCGGGACCTCGGGGGCTAGTGCAGGAGCCACAACAAGATTGCAGTAAAAGACAATTGATTATTTGTCAGAGCAGTCCTTGGGCTTAAACCCCGCTAACTCCAACTCTGTGATAACTCAGGTAGAAACTGGGCTGAAGCTGTCCTTTGCACAATGTGGAAAGGAGGGCTCTCCAAGCAGTTGATATTTTCTTTAGTAATGAAAGCATCTGCTTGAAATCTTGTTCACAGATTACGTCCAGGCATCTCAAGCACCCTTTTATTCACAATAAACATGAACAAAAGTAATTCTAGACCAGTGCTGATCAATACAACTTTTGGTGATGATGGAAATGTTATGAATAATGTGTGTATATATATATACACACAGATATATAATGATATGTACAGAAATACACTATACAGATATATAATGTATGTATATCTGTGCTATCTAATGGCAGCCTGTAGCCATCTGTCTCTTAAATTAAAAATTTAGTCCTTCAGTGTAACTGAATTAAAGATGTAGTCACACTAGCCATATTCCAATAGCCACATGTGGTGAGTGGCTATTGTTTTAAGACAGTATAGTGTCTATAACTTGTGGTTTTTCTTGTTACTAAATGTAGCTGAAAGTAATAACAAACTGCCTAACCTGTGGTGGCAGAGTGGATAGAGCATCAAGCAGGAATGCTGAGGTCACTGGTTTGAAACCCTGACCTTATCTGGTCAAGGTATGTACATACGACAAGCAATCAATGAACAACTAAAGTGAAGCAACTATGAGTTGATACTTCTCATTCCTCCCCCCCTCTGTAAAATCAATAAAAAAATATTTTAAAAAAGAAAATAATAACAAGCTAATAGTTTAAAGTTATTTAATAACACAAACTTTTATTTATTTGATTGATTTTAGAGAGAAAGAAAGGGAGACAGAGAGAAACATTGATTTGTTGTTGCACTCATTTACACATTCATTGGCTGAGTCTTGTATGTGCCCTGACCAGGGATCAAACCCACAACCTTGGTGTATAGGGAAAACACTCTGACCAACTGAGCTACCCAGCCAGGACCAATCTTTTCATTTACTTAAATTAATAGCCTCTGTGTAAACATTTTTATGGTTATATTTTATATCAACTCATAAAAATGTTATTTATTTAAAACTGTTTTTGCATAGATTATATAAAGACATGCATGTTTCAAATTTTTTAAAGTCAAGCTTCTGTTCTCCCCCGCCCAGTGCTCCTATCCTCCCCAGGAGGAAGCACGCTTCCAGTCACGAGCTGTACAAGGGTGAGCAAAAGTACCGCTGCTAGGTGGTACTCATCATACTTGTTATTATGGGCAATGCCCTGCATCTTTGTTTCATTTAAACAAGCGTCTTGGCGTTCTTTCCATATTGGTATACAAAGTACTGCCTCATGCATTCTAATGGCTGCTGTGTTGTACTGATGGATATCCAATCATTTATTTAACCAGTCTCTCCTGATAGACATTTAGATTGTTTCTAACCTTTTGCTACTCGATCTACAATGAAGATCCTTGTACATACATCTTTTTATATGTGTGAGTAAAATGTAGGATAAACAGATTTGTAATTGATCAGTGAAAGGACATATACTTTTATAATTTTACAAGTTAGGACAAAACTTCCCAATACAGAGGTGTACCAGCTTACCCTACACCGATGCATGAACGTGACCATATGACCCCAGCCCACAGTGGCCTAGTTCCCTTCCCAAAGGCAACCAAAACTACCAGTTTTTCCCCCCAAATTACCAGTTTTTAATGGGAGAAATAATATAGGAATCCAACTTTACTATTTTTCAGATGGCTACATACTTGTCCACATACCACTTACTGAAAAATCTTTTAAAGTATTACTTTTAAATAATATAAACTTTTAAATTTTTGGATAGTATTCAAACGTCAAAATTCCAGTTTGAAAAGCTAAGGTTACATTTTCCATACAAATGAATCCCAAAGCCCAGGATTTGGATAGCAGGTTTTATGTCAACATGTCAGTTTCATCATGGTACATGAAATGATTGTGAGAAGGTAAAACTTTGTTAAATTCTCTTTTTCTCTCTCAACAGGAAGAAAGAGTGCAGAGCAAGGCCTGGATATGTCGAGATTACCCGTGTTCTCACTCCAGGAAAAGAGCTACATTAAAGGCACTTCGGATTTCCTAGGACTAGGTCATTTTACAACTCGGTACATCACAGAAAGGAACTACTCCTCCCGCCAAGGGCCCAGTTACCAGAACGATCGTGACTTAGTAGAACTGGTTGACCCAAACTGGCCTGATCTAGGGTCTCAGTGGCTATTTTCTGTGCCATGGGGATTTAGGAGGCTCCTCAACTTTGCTCAGGTGATTATGACATGAAGCTATTTAAGACGCATTTATCACCTGAATTCACGGTCTGAGAGCTTTAAGTGCAGGTACTTACTTTTAAAGTTAATAGAACAAAATAAACCCAGTTACTCAAACTTCAGAGGCTAATAGATACAGACCTTACAGACTAATGCCTACTCTAAGTATTTCAATGTATAGGCGGTCCTCAAGTTACAACAGTCTCAACATACAATGGTTAGTTTACGAGGCTCACTCCCATAAAAACTTAAAAAAATTGAGACATGAGTGTTTCGGCTTACGCCATTAGCGTTGTACTTAACGACTAGTGGGCAAACTAGTTTGGTTGTGCGCGGAGGAAAAGTACACAGTAATGTGGCATGAGTGAGTTAGCTGACATGCCCCGTACGCTTCCCTTTGCCATTTTGGACTGTTAAAAGTGCAGGTGTCCGTTTGTGTTAGGCTACGGTGTGTTTCAACTTACACCAAAATTCAGGTTACATCACTGTCATAGGAACGGAACTGTGTCATAACCAGAGGACCCCCTGTATAGAACTGTAGCTAAAAGTCTTATCCTACATTAAGTTATTTTGCTGCCCTTCTCACCTGAAATAGGGTATGTGGGGAAGAACAAGACCTGAAGTCCATTTTCTCTACAATAATGCTGTTTCCTGAGAAATGTATTCTTTCACATGAACTTGCCTCCTGCCTGTATTCATCTCTAAATAAACACGTAAACTGGTTTTTACCTAACTCAACACTCAAGTAAAATATGGCAGGCTTGAACATGTGTGTCTATATGGACCTCAGACTCAGAAACCCACCTGTAAGCTGGATTTTTAAAGATATTCACTACTATGACTCACTTTCAGACTCAATATGGTGATCCTCCCATATACGTGATGGAAAATGGAGCTTCTCAAAAATTACACTGTACTCAGTTATGTGACGAGTGGAGAATTCAATACCTTAAAGGATATATAAATGAAATGCTAAAAGGTGAGATATAAACCAAGACTGTCTCACATATTTTTCTATTAACTTAAACAGAATTTGATAATGCACATGATTCACTAAAACTTGTTTCTAAAGCTCATAAATGAAATAGATTAAGATTATCATCACAATATTATTTTTCAAAGTAAATGAAATATATTAAACACAGAATAAAATGTCTTTGCAGCTATAAAAGATGGTGCTAACGTAAGAGGGTATACTTCCTGGTCTCTGCTGGATAAATTTGAATGGGAGAAAGGATACTCAGATAGATATGGATTCTATTATGTCGAATTTAACAACAGAAATAAGCCGCGGTATCCAAAGGCTTCAGTTCAATATTATAAGAAGATTATCACTGCCAATGGCTTTCCCAATGCAAGAGAGGTAGGACTAATTATCCATGTTACTCATTCTGGATTTTAGAGGAGCTAGGTAGCTGGGGTGCACAGGAGCTGGGTAGCTGGGGCACACAGGAGCTGGGTAGCTGGGGCGCACAGGAGCTGGGTAGCTGGGGTGCACAGAGTTTGGCAAGCACCTCTCTCCCCTTTCCTTCATGAAAGAGGACAGGGTGTGGGGGAGCATGGCCCTTTGTCTCTGACCCTAACTTACACTCACATAAGCTCTTTGCTCATTTGCTTAGAACAGAGTAAGCACACCTTAAAATTCAATCCAAATATGCAGAATATTAAAGGCAGACTACAGTAATGCTTTAAATTGTATTAGTCAACAAAGACTTTAAGTTAAATGATATTCTAAATGTATTTTAATGTAAACAAATATTGCCAATTCTTCAAGATACATAAAAAGTAAATCAAATATATAACGAACATATCATTTTCATTTCTTCTCCCACCAAATGGCAGTCATACAAATGTACTGGTTCCAAAATGAGATTAAAAATAATTGAATGTGGCCCTGGCCGGTTGGCTCAGTGGTAAAGCGTCGGCCTGGCATGCAGGGATCCCAGGTTCGATTCCCGGCCAGGGCACACAGGAGAAGTGCCCATCTGCTTCTCCACCCCTCCCCCTCTCCTTCCTCTCTGTCTCTCTTCCCCTCCCGCAGCCGAGGCTCCAGTGGAGCAAAGATGGCCCGGGCACTGGGGATGGCTCGGGCACTGGGGATGGCTCCTCAGCCTCTGCCCCAGGTGCTACAGTGGCTCTGGTCATGGCAGAGCGACGCCCCGGAGGGGCAGAGTGTCGCCCCCTGGTGGGCGTGCCGGGTGGATCCCGGTCGGGTGCATGCGGGAGTCTGTCTGTCTCTCCCTGTTTCCGGCTTCAGAAAAATACAGAAAGAAAAATAAATAAATAAATAAAAATAATTGAATGTAACGATCTTTTAAAACCAAACTTTTTTTTTTTTTTTTTTTTTCATTTTTCTGAAGCTGGAAACAGAAACAGGGAGAGACAGTCAGACAGACTCCCGCATGCGCCCGACCGGGATCCACCCGGCACGCCCACCAGGGGCGATGCTCTGCCCACCAGGGGGCGATGCTCTGCCCATCCTGGGCGTCGCCATGTTGCGACCAGAGCCACTCTAGCGCCTGAGGCAGAGGCCACAGAGCCATCCCCAGCGCCCGGGCCATCTTTGCTCCAATGGAGCCTTGGCTGCGGGAGGGGAAGAGAGAGACAGAAGGGAAAGCGCGGCGGAGGGGTGGAGAAGCAAATGGGCGCTTCTCCTGTGTGCCCTGGCCGGGAATCGAACCCGGGTCCTCCGCACGCTAGGCCGACGCTCTACAGCTGAGCCAACCGGCCAGGGCTAAAACCAAACATTATCAATAACATACAATTTTTTTCTATCAGCTATGTTGCTATACCCAATGACAGCAGATAGAAATTGTACTTTAGAATGTCTTATTAAAAATAATAAACTTCACTTATTTACCAACATTGTTTTAGCATGACCCCAGTGAGACTATACATGGAAGCAGTGACTGATAGCTATCAGGCTCCTCAAGAACAAAGACTGTTTTTTACCCCCTCACAGCATAGGTGTTCAATAAATACTAATTTAATCTACAAACAGATTAAAAACATTAATTACCAAGTGGCTTTTTATTAGGTAGAAAGTTGGTACTTCAAAGCCTTGGAAACTTGCTCTATCAACAACCAGATGCTTGCTGCAGGTGAGTATATTTTAATTCTTCACTTTGATAATTAAACCACATAGCCTGACCTGTGTTGGTGCAGTGGATAAAGTGTTGATCTGGAAAGCTGAGGTTGCTGGTTCAAAAACTGGGCTTGCCCAGTCAAGGCACATGTGAGAAGCAATTGAGAGTTGGTGCTTCCTGTTCCTTCCCCCTTTCTCTCTCTCCTCTCTCTAGAATCAGTTAATAAAATCTTTTTAAAAAGATAAACCACATAATTATATAGATAATGATATTACCAAAATCTCAAAATGTGGACCTACCCTAACCCAATCTTCTAAAATCACATTATTAAAAATGGTCTTTATTTTGAAGCAATTTCAAATTTCTATTGTATAAGCATTTAAAATACTTTAAAAACCTATCAGAAAGAGAAATATTTTCTCCACCCCATTCTTATTCTTCCTGAATCATACTGTAAACTTATAAATCTACTACTTTATAGAGAGCTTGTGGAAGGAGGGGAAAATTCAACCATTACACCAAATGAAAAAATAAGTGAAAGAATATTCAAGATATTATATTCACTTTTTCAGCAAGTAATTGTTTTTTTTTTGGGGGGGGGCATTAGCAAGAGAGATAGGGATGGACAGACAGGAAGATGAGAAGCATCAACTCATAGTTGTAGCATCTTAGTTGTTCATTGATTGCTTTCTCATATGTGCCTTGACCAGGAGGCTCCAGCTGAACCCATGACCCCTTGCTCAAGCCAGTGACCTTGGGATCCAAGCCAGTAACCATGGGATCATGTCTATGATCCCATGCTCAAGCTAGTGCGCCTGCACTTAAGCTGGATGAGCCTGCGCTCAAGCTGGCAACCTCAGGGTTTTGAACCTGGATCCTCAGCGCTCTATCTACTGCGCCACTGCCTGGTCAGGCATTTAGCAAGTAATTGTTAAGCACTTACTTTTAGTTAGTTTAAAGATCTAGGGATATAACAATGAACAAAACAAGGTCCCTGACCTCATAGAAGTCAGCATTTCTTTAGCAATGGGATCTAAAAAGCTCTGAGATGTAGAATAATAAAGATGTAACTATGCATCAAGAAATGCTGACACTTATTTATTTCTTTGGGTTTTGTTTTTGTCTCCCTATAAGGGCAGAGACATATACTTCATGGGTTTTTTTTTTTTTGTTTCTTTTTAATAAATACACTCCATATTTTTAAAAAATTTATTAATTCATTTTAGAGGAGGAGAGAGAGAGAGGCAGAGAGAGAGAGAGAGAGAGAGAGAGAGAGAGAGAAAGAGAGAGAGAAGGGGAGGAGCAGCAAGGCACTCCCATATGTGCCTTGACCAGTCAAGCCCAGGGTTTTGAACCAGCGACCTCAGCATTCCAGGTCGGCGCTTTCCACTGCGCCACCACAGGTCAGGCTATACTTCATGTTTTAAAAAATACATCTTAACTGTGGTATCAGAGGTAGAAAGTGTTAAAACAAACCCAACCAATTCAGCTTTTTTTATAGGCCAATATACCTCTGTGCCTAACCCCCTTCCCACATCTAAATAAACAGATATTAAGGATATATTTCCATTAAACTAAAATAAACTTCTATCACGTACAGATGTGATGGAGAATTTATTGTTGAGTCTATGAACTCCATAGTAGGAGGGCCTGTGCCTTATTTATCTTGGTAACCAGGGTGCCTGGCACATACTCAAAGGCAGGTACTGCATCTGTGTCCACTACTATCAATATATTCATGTACATGAAATATGCTTAAGAGTTATTTCTTCAGTACTACTACCTAACTACAAAGAATTACCACACAAAATTTATTTCTTTTAAAAAAGATTTTATTTATTTATTTTACCAACAGAGGAAGGGAAAGAGACAGGAACATCACTCTGTTCCTGTATGTGCCCTGATCAGGGATTGAACTGGCAACCTCAGCGTTTTGGTTTGATGCTCCAACCAACCAATTTCAATATAGAAACTTTTATACCTCTTAGGATACACAATAACATTTTTGAAAGGTTGGAGATATTTCCCAAGAATTTTTCTTTCACAAATCCCTGTGGTGGAAATTATAGAACCCGTGGGATATAGCTGCTAATATTCTGAGATTAATTATGGTAAGCATGAGTATTAATACACATTTAGACTTTATTACAGTCTGTGAAAGAACCAAATTTAGGCATTCTTTATCCTATATTTTTGGAAATATTTTCCAAAGCCCTCACATAATTTTTTATAACATCTAACTTTTATAGCAAGTGAGAATAATTAGAAAGTGTGATGCCACTTTCCAAGATTTTCCAATACAGTTAAAGCTTTCAGGATGAAACCATACTTGCTAAAATGATCACGTTCCTTTCATGGTGGTGTTCTCTCTCCCATTTCAGAGCCTTTGCTAAGTCACATGCAGATGGCGACAGAAATCGTGGTGCCCACGGTCTGCTCCCTCTGCGTGCTCATCACTGCGGTCCTCCTGGTGCTCCTCCTGCCCAGCCAGGGCTGACACAGGGCTGCCCATTTTGTAGCGTCCTCTTCCAGAGAGAATCTCAGATCTTCCTCCATTTTCTGCTTCAAAGACTTACGGACATTTCTCTTTCAGGCTCTGTAATATTTTTTTCTTTTTTGGGCTTATATTGGAATTTAAAAATTGGGAAATAAAAATAAGCATTTAATAAATAAAAATCACCTGTCATCTTAGCCATCTCAAAGTTAATATTTTGTTGTATACTATGCACCTATTTTCATTTTGCAAAAAGGGATCACAGTGTATAGACTTTTACGACAGAAATGTTTTTTTCATTTTTAAATCTCTCTGGAGACATCATTTTAACGTAGGAATGAATGCCATCTCAGCGCTGTCTCACACGATGGATAGAATCAATCATCTATAGATAGCAATCCTAGTAGTTTGTAAATCTTATAGGGTGGCCAGGGGAAAGCTTAGGTGGGAACCAATCAAATGAGCACATACACTTTCCTAATTTCAATTCACTTCACTTAATGAGATACCTCGAAGAAATATAATTAATTTATATGTCTTTTCTGTGAATAGATATTTTGTTTTTTAAAATAAGGGTTTATCTTATTCTTAACTATACTAAAATCAGTTAATTTATCTGAGGACAAAATACAGCTTAAAAAGGAATAATATCAGGCATTTTACTCATTATTTGATTCTATTTAATGTTTCTGAAACACAAAAACATTATGATAGTAGAAAATGCTATTATATTAATCCTTTTGGTTGGTTACTATCTCAAATAAACATTTTTAAAATGGTATTTATACGTGGGGCTTAGTCCTACAATTGGGCTCGGGCAAAATTGCTTTTAAAGTCTGTTTTCAATGTCAAATTGATATACTTGTTCAGGGTTTTTCTCCTCCATAAATATTTTTGAAATCAAACACATTTGAAATACAAAGATATTACTACTCAAAAAAAATTGTTTTTGTTTCTCTGGTTTCAGGATTAAAATGATCTATTAGGTTGACTATGGGAGGCAGAAAGGAAATTAAAGATTTGCCCTGCTCAGTAACATCTGGTAAGCCTTTCTGTAATTACTGATAAGAAATCCATATTCCTAATGTAGTAAGTCAGCACTGATGTGGTAGAAAGATCTCAAACATAAGGTATTTAACACATTACAAAGTATTCAGAGAACAAAGAGTGAACATACTACCTGAGAGAGAACCCCACCAGTACACTTCACTTGAAGTGCACCTGGCTGCAGGTAACAATGTTGGTAAAGGACAGCCTTTCTTCCAGGCTACTGTTCAATGTTAATTCAGAAAAATCTGTAACCAGAAAGACAACGAGATCAGAATTGTTCACTACCCTGCTGGTTTTTCTACCATGGATACCGCTGAATTTCACAATAGAGGGGTAGCCTGAATGATGTGTCTTCTTATTTAAGAAAATTTGTTAGATAAAAATGAGCAAGGACAATTCCTTTAAATAGTAAGCCCTCTTAGTGCACTGAAAACATGACTAAATAAATTAAAATATACAGCAGATTGTTTTAATTATATATTTTAAATTTGCTTTATTATTTTTTTGCTTCATCTACTACAGTTACACCATTTTTTCCAATCTTAACATGTATTTCAGTGCAAATCAAAACTACAATGAGATACCACCTCACTCCTGTTAGATTAGCTATTATCAACAAGACGGGTAATAGCAAATGTTGGAGAGGCTGTGGAGAAAAAGGAACCCTCATTCACTGTTGGTGGGAATGTAAAGTAGTACAACCATTATGGAGGAAAGTATGGTGGTTCCTCAAAAAACTGCAAATAGAACTACCTTATGACCCAGCAATCCCTCTACTGGGTATATACCCCAAAACCTCAGAAACATTGATACGTGAAGACACATGTAGCCCCATGTTCATTGCAGCACTGTTCACAGTGGCCAAGACATGGAAACAACCAAAAAGCCCTTCAATAGAAGACTGGATAAAGAAGATGTGGCACATATACACTATGGAATACTACTCAGCCATAAGAAATGATGACATCAGATCATTTACAGCAAAATGGTGGGATCTTGATAACATTATAAGGAGTGAAATAAGTAAATCAGAAAAAAACGAGAACTACATGATTCCATACATTGGTGGAACATAAAAATGAGACTAAGAGACATGGACAAGAGTGTGGTGGTTACCAGGGCTGGGGGGAGGGAGGACATGGGAGGGAGGGAGGGAGAGAGTTAGGGGGAGGGGGAGGGGCACAGAGAACTAGATAGAGGGTGGTGGAGGACAATCTGACTTTGGGCGAGGGGTATGCAACATAATTTAATGACAAAATAACCTAGACATGTTTTCTTTGAATATATGTACCCTGATTTATTAATGTCATCCCATTACCATTAATAAAAATTTATTAAAAAAAAAAAAAAGATTAAAAAAAAACAAACAAAAAAAAACATGTATTTCAGAAAACGTATTCTACTTAGGATTTGTGGTCTTAGGACTAGACACATTCATTTTTTTCTCCTGATGTCTGTTGTATTTAAAAATAAATGATACAATTAACATTTAGGCCCTGGCTGGGTTGCTCAGTGGATATAGTACCTGTCATCCCAGCGAACCAAGGTTGTGGGTTTGATCCCTGGTCAGCACACACACAAGAAGTGACCAATGACTACACAACTAAATGGAACAACTAACTGGAATGAGTTGATGCTTCTTTCTTTCTCTTTCTCTCTCTCTCAAATCAATGGAAAATTTTAAAAAAAATTTAGATGACATTATGTCTACATCCCTGTGGGTCAATATTTTGGCTTTCATATTATCACCATTAACAATCATTTGCTGAACACCCACTGGGTGAGCAGCACTCTACTGGACACTTCCCCCCACCATTAACTCCAAATCATTATTCTTTCTTCCCATGACAGATAAAGGTACATTTTTCTCTCTTTAAGTCTTCCTCCTTTTTATATTGTTTTATTTAAGAGTATCTTACCACTAGGTATCTTGAAAAGCTAGTACTCGACCAAAGTGTTCAATGAAATATAAAGTCTAATTTTTTAAATGCATATGTTCTATGACAAAAAATAAATCATTATGGCCCTGGCTGGTTGGCTCAGTGGTAGAGCGTCAGCCCAGTGTGTGGAAGTCCCAGATTTGATTCCCAGTCAGAGCACACAGAAGTGCCTATCTGCTTCTCCATCCTTCCCCCTCTTCCTTCTCTCTCTTTCTCTTCCCCTCCTGCAGTCATGGCTCAATTGAAGCAAGTTGGCCTGGGTGCTGAGGATGGCTCCATGGCCTCTGCATCAGGCGCTAAGAAGAGCTCAGTTGCTGAGCATCGGAGGAATGCGCCTGATGGGCAGCACATGGCTCCCTAGTGTGCTTGCCAGGTGGATCCCAATTGGGGTGCATGTGGGAGTCTGTCTCTACCTCCCCTCCTCTCACTGAGTTAAAAAAAAAAGTCATTATTGGGCTTTAATATTTATATTTAGAGCTTTCTTTGAATGTAAATGTGGTCCTCCAACAACGCATCTTGTTTTAGGCCAAAGGTCACTGAATAATTTCTGGAAAAACACATCAAGAATACATAATGGGTAGAAGAGGTTATAATAGCCAAGCAAAAATAAAGTTTGAGTGTGTTTCTAAGCACATAAACATACAATTTCATTAAAAATTTTTGTTTTCATAAAAGGAGTCACTGGAACAATTAGTAAATTGTTGTTTGTTTTTTTTACAGGGATAGAGAGAGAGAGCCAGAGAGAGGGACAGACAGGGACAGACACACAGGAACGATGAGAGATAAAAAGCATCAATCATTAAGTTTTTCGTTTTGACACCTTAGTTGTCCATTGATTGCTTTCTCATATGTGCCTTAACTGCGGGCCCTCAGCAGACCGAGTAACCCCTTGCTCAAGCCAGCGACCTTGGGTCTAAGCTGATGAGCTTTTTGCTCAAGCCAGATGAGCCTGCGCTCAAGCTGGTGACTTCGGGGTCTTGAACCTGGGTCCTTCACATCCCAGTCCAACACTCTATCCGCTGCACCACTGCCTGGTCAGGCTGTTTTAACTCTAACATTTAAAATTACTTTCACTCTTTTTTTTTTAAGTGAATTGCATCCAAAAGACTCTGAAAGATACATTCAGTATACTTTCTTTATTCAGCATCATTGAAAAAAGATGTTTAGGCCCTGGCCGGTTGGCTCAGCAGTAGAGCGGCAGCCTAGCGTGCGGAGGACCCGGGTTCGATTCCCGGCCAGGGCACACAGGAGAAGCGCCCATTTGCTTCTCCACCCCTCCGCCGTGCCTTCCTCTCTGTCTCTCTCTTCCCCTCCCGCAGCCAAGGCTCCATTGGAGCAAAGATGGCCCGGGCGCTGGGGATGGCTCTGTGGCCTCTGCCTCAGGTGCTAGAGTGGCTCTGGTCGCAACATGGCGACGCCCAGGATAGGCAGAGCATCGCCCCCTGGTGGGCAGAGCGTCGCCCCATGGTGGGCGTGCCGGGTGGATCCCGGTCGGGCGCATGCGGGAGTCTGTCTGACTGTCTTTCCCTGTTTCCAGCTTCAGAAAAATGCAAAAAAAAAAAAAAGAAAAAAGATGTTTAATCTTGCATGAATTTCCTTGTAATAGAGATTTAATCTTTATGTAATAAAATTTTAAAACAGCTTTTTTCAAAAATTCATCACATACGTTCATGTCTTTAAAACTTTCTTTTCAAGCATAAAAGTAATACATATCTTTAAAAAAAAACCACCTGAAATAACATATGTAGATAAAATAAAATGTTTAACTGGTGGTTCTCAAGTTTAAGTTGCACAATGGCATCACCTGGAGAACTTTAAATATTACTGATTTCCAGACTCTACTTGCAGAGGCTCGGATTTACCAGTACTGGGCCTGGCTATAAGAACTTCACCCCCGCCCCCCAGATGATGATAATGTTCAGCCAAAGTGGAGAACCACCCCTGCCCTCACCATTCCACACCTCGGGAATTTGGCTATTTCATTCCAGACCTTTTTCTGTGCCCCAGGCTCCATGTTTTCTCCAATGTTTTGCTACTGTAAACAATACTGCAACTAATAACTACATTCATAAGTCTTTTTGCACATCTGCTTGTGTGTGTGGAATAAAGTCCTATTAAAGAAACTGCTGGGCCAAAAAATATATTCTTGTAAAATCTTGGTGGATATCGCCCTCCAAAGAAGCTGGGCAATTTTACACTCCAAACAGCAATGTGTGAAGTTGACTGCCTGTTCCCCTGTGTCCTTGTCAGCACAGTGACAACAAAATTTTTGATCTTTACTAAACTGACAGGTGAAAGATGGTATATGACATAACATGTAACATAAATTCCTATTTATCTAATTATATTTGTTAAGCACATTTTATTTTTTAAATGATAGTTGAATCTCTTTACTGGTAAACTTCATATTACTTGATCATTTTTCTAATGAGTTATATTTTTCTTACTGATTTGAATTTTTTTTTACAAGGGAATATAGCCCCTTTTCAGAATTTGGGCTGTCAATTTCTTTTCTTAGTTTATCATTTGTCTGTTGTTCTGCCTCCAATATTTTTGGCCATGCAGAAATTTTTCTATTTTTATATATAGTTGATTTTCAATCTTTTATATAGCCTCCATGTTTTATATCACACTTAGAAAAGACAGTATGATTTTAATGAATGATTTTCAAAAAATTTCTTTCAGTTTCTTTAGGACTTATACAGTTCAGCCATATAAACAGAGAAGTTTCCATTCTAGTTGAGAGAAGTTTCCATTATGTTTGAATTAAGATATGTTTTGAGGAGAACAAACATATTCTGGAAATAATTTTGCAAAGTATCAATCACTTAAATAGAACTATCTGTATTCCCAGTAGTTAACTTTAGACTTAAAAAATTTTTTTTATTGATTAAAAGGAGAGAAACACTGATATGTTGATCTACTCATTTATGTATTCATTGGTTGATTCTTGTATGTCACATCCCTGACCAGGGACTGAACCTGCAACCGTGGCTTATCAGGACAATAATCTAACTAAATGAGCTACCCAGCCAGGGCCAACTGTAGGTCTTTGAAATTTTCTTGGATTTTTGTCTTACAACCACCAGATCTGATTTTGGATAATCCTTGCAATATGTGAATGCAGCCATTTAAGACCTATACAAGTAAAAGACGACAGCACCATATAATCCACATGTGTGAAAAGAACAGTTTTATAGGTGCTTAATGGAGGAGGAAGAATTGGTGGACAAGATAATTACACCAGGGGCTAAAATATATTGTTTGACTAATGTAAACCATCTTTGACAGAATTCTAGAAACTCAACCCTATTCCAGAAACAGAAAACACATTCAAGCAGAAACATCACAATTTTAAACAGTGCACAAAAGTGTGAGTATGGGCCCTAGTCGGTTGGCTCAGTGGTAGAGTGTCAATCCAGCATGTAGATGTCCCAGGTTCGATTCCTGGTCAGGGCACACAGGCAAAGCACCCATCTGCTTCTCTACCCTTCCCCCTCTCACTTCTCTCTCTCTCTCCCCCTCCTTTAGCCATGGCTTGATTGGAGCAAGTTGGCCCCAGACACTAAGCATGGTTCCATGGCCTCTACCTCAGGCACTAAGAAGAGCTCAGTTGCTGAGCAACAGAGCAATGCCCCAGATAGGCAGAGTATGGCTGCCTAGTGGGCTTTCCAGGTGGATCCCAGTTGGGGCACATGTAGGAATCTGTCTCTGCCTCCCCTTTACTCACTGAATTAAAAAAAAAAGTGTGTGAGTATGCCATTTCAATCTTTGAACCTATTTTTACTCCTATGTCTCTTGCTTGATCTCTTTCAATAAAAGTTCCCTTATCCAGGATAATGAGGAAAAGCATTCTTCCATAGATTTTCAAAATAAATGTTTGTTTTACATGGAAAGTATAAGAAAATTATTTTAAATTGGGCACAAGTGCTATAATAATGATATCTACCAGTACAATTTTATTTTTATTTTACATTTCTCTAAATAGATTACAAAACATATTTACCAGGTTTGTGGCAATTCAGATGGTCTACCGGTAGACTGTCACTCAGTTGCCAAACTGTTTTCACCCTTTTCTGACCACTATTTATTTCTACTCTCCATTTCTGTGGCTTCTCACTAAGGAAAAAAAAAAAAATCAAAGGGGGAAAAAACTAGTTATTTTCTTCCTTCTATAGTAACTTAGTGAAGTCTTACGTGATAAGCACTAAGATGAAGAGGTCACAGTTCTAAATCTCAGACTCTAGAATTTAAACTACCTACCTATAAGGCACTGAAGTTGGGGATTCACATCTGATAGGCATCTAGAAACATGGGTCTGAAGCTCAGGAGAAGCTGGAGATATGGGTTATGAATTATGATTAGCCCAGAGGAACTGAAGACTTGAGTATGAAATAATTACCCAGACAAGATAGAAAGTAAGAAGAAAAGAGGGCAGAGAATAGAGTTCTGGTGAAAACTCACATATAAAAATCAGGCAGAGGAAGAAGAACTTGATAGAGAACTATTCTCAGTCTTGGAGGTAGACCAGACAGGTAGAATTAACATTAAGCCAGAATGCAATGTTACAGAAATGAAAGAAGGGAAGAAGTTCAAGAAAGCAATTGTATTCAGTGCTGAACTGCCTAGAAATGCTTACTGAAAGAGAAAGAATTGGTGGGCAGCTAATCACATAAGGAGCTAAAAACACTATTTTTCTGGAAAGTGTCTACTGGATCTGGCGATTAGAAGGCCACTGATGACTTTCCAGAGCAGTTTCATGGGAGTGCTGGGGTTTCAATAAGAGGGAGCTAAATGGCGGGAGGGTATAAATAGAGTGACTTTAGAATTCTACGCTGAGGGGAGACCATCATTTGAGACAAACTCAGTGTCCGTGCGAATGGCCAAGCGGCCGTCTTAGCCTCACAGTCCTCTGCCTTCCCAACTCCAAACCTTTCCCGCACTCCCACCGCCATCCCTTCGCCTTGGCTGCCATTACCCTGATCACTCTTTTCTCCAATCTGTCATTTCCTTTCTGGCTCTACTTTCCACCCTGTTCAGCAAAGGAATTACAAATTGAGAGAAAAATGAAGGACCAAAGGCTCAATGGTGGAAAGAAAGTAGACAAAAGGTATGGCACAGGGACAACTATCAGACTGTGGCCAGAGGGCGGCAAGATGGTTACGGTTTCCGAGGAGAAGCAGCTCTAGGTCATGAGGTCCTCATGGAACAGACGCTGAAACTGCCTAGAATCATGATGGGACTTAAAATACAATCTAATTATTAAACCGCTTACCTTTGATATAAGTGTTTTACAGCAGTTGGTCTGACTGGCAGCTGAAAAATGTGTCGCTCATCAAGAGGATTTTGTTTATAATATTTTATGCAGGACCTATACAAGTAAAAAAATGAACCTCTTTTAGGAAAAAATGCCACTTGGAGATGAAGGCATTCTGGCAGTCTCAAACTCATAAGGGAAATTTTTATTGAATACCACTAATAATAATATCAACAACAAAATAATCTTAGGGACACAAAGCAAATGTGTTCCACTCTCAACAAAACACTGATTATTTTGGGTTTTTTTGAAGGAAATATCATTTGCTTTTCAAAAATCAGTAGTAGACGTATTTCTCCTAAATATAAAATACATTTATTTTACATTTAGCCCAAATAAAAGCTTAAGTGAGGAGAAAGAGCTATCAGAAAGAAAAAAACAGGCAAAAGATATAGCCTCCATGGTTTTCAGAGTCTGGGGAAGTCAAGATTTAACTTATTTATACTATTTATTTTTAATGGAAAAAAATTAGTATCTGGTACTTCTCTCATTACAACTGAGATAAATTCTAATTTTGGAAATGGGAGAGGTAGATCTCCTTTCACAGGGAAAAAGAAATGCAGGCTTGCCGCAAGATGGGTCACTTATTTCCAGTTTGAGACCTCTGATACATGTAAGACCCCAACCACCCATGTATGAGAATTATTCCAAACTAATTTTTATCAAACCGATTGGCAGAAATCTAAAATCACAGCAATGCTATTGACAGAGATCTGGTAATATTTAATTCCATTTAGCTATCATATTGATGGCTGTCAATTAGTTTGGCCCAAATGTATAAAAATGTAAAGAAAAGAGAAGAAACTAATATTTACTAAGCACCTATGAAGTAACAAGTACTTTATATACATTGTACCACTTAATCCTGCCAACACACACAACAAGGTTATTAGATCACTTTTATAGATGAGAAAATGAGATGCAGTAAAAGGAACCTTCCTTTGGAAATTAGCAAGTTAACTGATTCTGTTAAACTCTACGGCCGTTAAACATTCTGATTTCAAAGCCTTCCCTTCCTATGACAGTGACTTAGAGACATTCTGCTACTGTGAAGACAGGGTGTATGGATTCTATCCTAATATAATAAAAAAGGCACATAATTTGGCTGCAGCTTTTTCAGAAGAGAATACTGTTCTGTAAGTAACAACAGAGAAATACTTACTGTGTTAAAGAAAAAAGGAGCTCATGTTGAGGTTTAACGAAAAGCTTGCAACTGACTATTATTTCCAGAATATGATGGAGTTTTTGAACACGATAAACTTGTTCTTGTATATCTACTGATGGAGAAATGAAATATTCCTAGAATGAAAAAAGTATAAGCAAAATAGAGTTTAGAAGAATCTTTTAAAGAATATTGCTATTCCTGCTAAACTTAAGTCTGGGTGCTTCATTCATGGGGTAGGGGGAGGGGCACAGGAAGCAGCAAGACAGGATATACCACCTTTCAACACTGTTTCTCTAACTAATCTGTAGGTCAAATCTTCACTGAGAATGTTCTAAGCAAACCATTCTACATATTCTCTGGTGAAGGCAAATCACAGAACTGCTTCACAAAGGAGGCCAAAGTGGGTGACTGCTACCAACTAACCTCTCCAGATGGAATAAATGGCAAATCCATAAAATAATTCTTAACTTCAATACTCTTGCTAGGTTGATGGAAGTGTCCAGCTCTAAAAATAAGTAGTAAACTTGAAGTACCAAGAAAGTAAGCAAGTATACTGATAAGATTCTATTCACATTACTGGTAAATTGGTATTTCCTTTGGGAAAATAATTTGGCAGTGTATGCCAAGCATCATAAAATGCTCAGACCTTCTAATCCTATTTCTGAGACCTCATCCTAAAGAAATAGGCCATGGTAAATATGGTAGGTGGTATTTAATGTTCCTCAAGATTCAAGCCCCCTGGAGTGCCCATCTTGCATAATCTTTTTCCTTGAGTGCAGCCAGAACCTCTGAATATGATGGTTGTCACTCCTGTGAATAGGTTACTAACGACAGACCCTGAATCAATCAAAAGAAAGGTTATAGTAATTACTATGACCTAATCAGTGAGTCCTTTATGAGGTCTGCTACTGGCTCCGAATAAACAAAGTGCCTGTAATGTTGTAGAGAGGGCCACATGGCAAGGACCACAAGCAACCTCTAGGACAGGGGTCACCAAACTTTTTACACAGGGGGCCAGTTCACTGTCCTTCAGACCGCTGGAGGGCCAAACTATAAAAAAAAACTATGAACAAATCCCTATGCACACTGCACATATCTTATTTTAAAGTAAAAAAACAAAATGAGAACAAATACAATATTTAAAATAAAGAAGAAGTAAATTTAAATCAACAAACTGAGCAGTATTTCAATGGGAACTATGCTCCTCTCACCAACCACCAATGAAAGAGGTGCCCCTTCTGGAAGTGCGGTGGGGGCCGGATAAATGGCCTCAGGGGGCCGCATGCGGCCCGTGGGCCATAGTTTGGGGACCCCTGCTCTAGGACCTAAGACTGATCCTGGTACAACAGCTAGCAAAAAAATGGGGACCTTTGTCATAAGGCCATTAGGAAAAGAATTCTGTCAACAACAAATGAGGAAACTTGAAAGCGCTCTTTTCTGAGTCTAGCTTCCAGATGAAAATACATTAGGCTGACACTTTCATTTCAGCCTTGTGAAACCCTGAGCAGAGAACACTCAGCTAAAATAAGCCCACTCCCAACCCTTGAAAACTGGGAGATAAATTTGTGTTCATCTAAGCTTCTAAGTTTGTAGTAATTAGTTATGCAGTACAGAAAACGAATACAGTAAGGGAAAACAGCAGAGTTATTTGGAGTAGGAGATGGCCTGTTTAAAAAGACATTATTGAACCCTAGATGTACTGAGTCGCCGGGGCTTAAGCATTTTAACAACCCTTTCACGAGATTCTCAAGTTTAAGGATTATTGTGTCAAAAGTCTGGAGTGAAACCATATTTAAAAACAGAACAAAACAAAACAAACAGGCACATAAAATGACTAGAGGGGATTCATAAAAATTACTCATATTTAGATGATAAGATTAAGGGTTATTTGCCCTATACAGTATTTTAACTTTCAAAGATGTTATTACTTTCCTAAGTTTAAAAAAATGTATCAAACCTTCCCTTTTAGGTACCCCACTAATGTGTGTGTGTGTGTGTGTGTGTGTGTGTGTGTGGTTGTTAGAGCATTTTTCCACCAAAAAGATACATAAAACGTTTAAAATTTGAAGAGCAAAGAGTAAACTGCCAAAGAATCCAGTTGAGTCTTACTTTGCACAAGAGGCACAGCTAGAGTTCTTATACCCTGTATTTTTTTTTTTTTAAGTAAGAAGCGGGGAGGCAGACAGACAGACTCTCACATGCACCCTGACCAGGATCCACCTGGCAATCCCTTTCTGGGGCCAATGCTCAAATCAACCGAGCTATCCTCAGTGCCTGAGAGTGACACTCGGACCAACCAAGGCACCCAGGAAGAGAGAAAGAAGGGGAAGAGGCAGGGTGCAGAGAAGCAGATGGTCGCTTCTCTTGTACGCCCTGACTAGGCATTGAACCCAGACATCTGCATGCCGGGCTGACATTCTATCCACTGAGCCAACCGTCCAGGGCCCTATCTTGTATTTTTATGAGACAAATAACAAGTTGCTACTATATTTTCATTTTCTAAAAGGGTCTTCTATCAAATGTCAAGGGTCAGTACAGATGCTGTTGAATCACCTAAACTTTCTAAATTAACAACACTAGAAAAATACAAAAGCTTGTAATCATGACCCTGAAACCCAGAAGTAATAAATTCTTTGGCATCTGTGTGTAACAGGAACGTATCAAGAGAATATAAAGGCCCTGGCCGGTTGGCTCAGTGGAGGAGCGTCGGCCTGGCATGCAGGAGTCCCAGGTTCGATTCCTGGCCAGGGCACACAGGAGAAGCGCCCATCTGCTTCTCCACCCCTCCCCCTCTCCTTCCTCTCTGTCTCTCTCTTCCCCTCCCACAGCTGAGGCTCCACTGGAGCAAAGATGGCCCGGGCGCTGGGGATGGCTCTGTGGCCTCTGCCTCAGGCGCTGGAATGGCTCTGGTTGCAACAGAGCGACCCCCCAGAGGGGCAGAACATTGCCCCCTGGTGGGCATGCTGGGTGGATCCTGGTCGGGCGCATGCGGGAGTCTGACTGCCTCCCTGTTTCCAGCTTCGGAAAAATGAAAAAAAAAAAAAAAAGAGAGAATATAAAGCAAAATTTCTTTTACAGAGCCTATCGAAGAAAGGCATTCCCTAACCATTTTAGATAAATGAGAGTTGTAGGAGGACACTGGCTTGACAGGATACAACGATATGTCAGCGCCGTAAATTTATAAAGAATAATAAATGACACTAAATTGGCTAAATTTTTGTCTGTCTCTTTATTATACATGAATAATTAAGGGCATTCACTGTCTCATTTATCTGTTTCCTAGGACCTAGAAGGAGGGGCAAAGCTTAGGCACTTAATTTTATACAGAATGAATGAATAAAAGAAAAACCAAGTCTTGATTTAAAAAAACTCACCAAATGGTTCAAAGATGCAAGTTCCTGACCTATCATGAAAAAAACATACATGCAAATAAAGTTTAGCTATTCTCTATTAAAGAACCTAAGTAAATATTTTCATAGTTCATATATAAAAGAAATGCTCAAGCTAAATAATTCCTCAGAAATAGTCAAATTTTCTGGCACATCACACCATAAAGACATACTAGTACTTATTCTAAAAAGAATCACAGCTTGCCCTAATAAAAACAACCAAATGTTGGGTATTAAAATAGCATCTCATAAAATTAAGTTTTTAATTACTATATTAGCCTAAAGAATCTCAAAATGTTTGAACTAAAAACAAATAAACACTATAAGTATCCTTAATACCTTCATTGAGGAAAAACTACCGTAAGTGTCTGTCATACCGTGAACCAGGGGCAAAGCCAGGATTACAAATGACTAGGGACAAGTAGAAAGATAAAATCTGAGAATACCTTTTGGCTAACAACTGTGATGTACAAATTTTTTTTTTTTTTTTTTTTGCGAATGACACAGAGACAGACAGGAAGGGAGAGAGATGAGAAGCATTAACTCGTAGTTGTGGCACCGTAGTTGTTCATTGATTGCTTCTCATACATGCCTTGACCAAGGGGCTACAGCGAGTGAGTGACACCTTGCTTAAGACAGCGACCTTTGGGCTCAAGCCAGCGACCTTGGGCTTCAAGCCAGAGACCTTTGGGCTCAAGCCAGTGACCTTTGGCCTCAAGCTGGTGACCATGGAGTCATATCTATGATCTCACTCTTAAGCTGGTAACCCTGCATGCAAGCTGGTGAGATTGAGCTCAAGAAGGCAACCTCAGTGTCCCAGGCCCACACTCTATATACTGTGCAACCACCTGGTCAGGTTGTACTTTATAACTTTTGAGCTGGAAAAGGGACTTACCTATGAAAAAACTGATATAATCTTTCTTTAGCTTGTCCAAACCAATTTCCAAAAGCATCTGAACTGGAAGCGTCCCACTGAGAGAAATCGTGTCCATGGTTCCATGGTAAGACTGATGAATCAGCTTACTTAGTAAACTGGTACTTCCACTATGGAGCTATAAATCAAGAAAATTTTATAAAACCATAAATAAATCCAATTAGCAAAAGAGAAGCAAACTGCATTAGCTACAAGCTAAATATTATAAGCTTGCATCTTCAGTCCCCGATACGATAAATTGTTTGAATAAAAGCCCCCAAGTTACAAACATAGTTTCTACAGTGCCCTTCCTGCTCAAGTCAAAGCAATTAAGAATTTAAACTTATCACCCCAAACTGCAATTCCACCAAAGAGAAGGCAGAGTTGGTCCTTTAAACCTTCACAACTAGGAATTCTCTTCTCCTGGCTAAGCGTTAGGGAGCATATTTGTCAAATCAAACATCTTCAATTACACTGAAAATCTGTTGCTGCAGAAAACTCTCCCTCAGTAGTCCATGAATATGTCATAAGGAACTCCTTATTGGCTACAATGTCCAACATACTAACTTGATCACTTGCAAATTAAAAAGAGCTGTGAATTTAGAGATCTAACATGTGTTCCAAATGTTAAACAATTAATTTTAAACATAACTAAAAAATATTTGACATTTTCTCACTACAGTCTTTCTATGATCTCTAATTTTTATCACAATCTTTTGCATTAAAAAAATTTTTGATTTATTGATTTGAGAGAGGAAGAGAGAAAGAGAAGAAGGGAAAGAGAAAGAAACATCAATTTATTGTTCCACTTATTTATGCATTCATTGGTTGATTCTTGTCTGTGCCCTGACCATGAATTAAACCCGCAACTGTGGCATATCAGGATGACACTCTTACTACCTGAGCCACTGAGCCAGGGCTGCATCTCCTTTTTGTTTGTTTGTTTTTTTAACTATTTTCACTTGCCTGACCAGGCAGTGGTGCAGTAGATAAGAGCGTTGGACTGGGACATGGAGGACCAGGGTTTGAAGCCCTGAGGTCACTGGCTTGAGTGAGCGGTTGCTGGCTTGAGTGTGGAATCATAAACATGACCCTATGGTCGCTGGCTTAAGCCCAAGGTCTCTGGCTTGAGCAAGGGGTCACTTGCTCTGCTGTAGCCCCCCCACACACACACACCAGTCAAGGCACATATGAGAAAGCAATCAATGAACAAGCAATTAACAAACAACTAAGATGCTACAATGAAGAACTAATGCTTCTCATCTCTCTCCCTTCCTGCCTGTCTGTCCCTCTCTCTGTCTCTGGTGCTAAAAAACAAAACAAAACTATTTTCACTTCATTTGCATTCACTGCACGTGGCAGGGATATTCTTGTAAACATTTCATAAAAAAACTCTCAGGAAAATAATTTAATGGCCAAGACGACAATGCCTAGACTCACTAATGCTCAATTAGGAGCAAAGTCTGCATGTCTTTGCTCTGGAGTGTATCTTTGTTCACACCTATGAAAGTTTCAGAGTTTTATAGCCATGAATAAACCATCTCATTAGTGAAGTAATTTCTTTTAAATAAGGAATATTTTTGTTTCTTGCTTTTTACTTAGCTTTCTCTTGATTATAAAAGAACAAGCTCATTATGGGAAATTCGTAAAGTGTAGAAATATATAAACAGAAAAACTCACTTGTAACCCTAACACCAGAAGTTACTGCTAAGACATTTTAGCATGTTTGCTTCCAGATTTTTCTCTCCGAAATTTACATTTTTGAATACAATAGTGTATATGCCTGTCTTTTTACTGAACATTATAAGCATTTCTCCACATCATCTGTCAGAATCATTCTTAGCAACTATTCCATGTCTCATTATATGGTTATATTATTATTTGCTTAGTCATTTCATTAATGGTGAAAATTTTGGTTATTTACAATTTTTTGCTACCCTAAATGAAGTTCCAATGATGATTCTGATACATAAAATCTTTTTTTTTGAAGAGAGAGAGAAAGACAGGAAGAGAGAGGGTGAAAAGCAAAAACTCATAGTTGCTTTTTAGTTGTTCATTGATTGTTTCTCATATGTGCCTTCCCAGGGCTGTACCGGTGTCACCTTGCTCAAGCCAGCAACCTTTCGGGCTCAAGCTGGTAAGCTCTGGGAATATGTGGACAATCCTCTGCTCAAGCCAGCAACCCCATGCTGACAAGCCCACGCTCAGAGCCAGTGACCTTGGGGTTTCAAACTGGCAACCTCAGTGTTCTGGATCAACACTTTATCCACTGCACCATCGCTAGTCAGACTTGATACATAAAATCTTCATATATATTTCTATGTATGAGCTTAGGATGGATCCTAACAAAAAAAGTATTGATTCAAAGGGCATGACACATTTTCAGGATCATTATGAAAATTGCTTTTGAGGCCCCAGCGGGTTGGCTCAGTGGTAGAGTGTTGGCCCAGCATGTGGATGTCCCAGGTTTAATTCCTGGTCAGGGCACACAGGAGAAGCAACCATCTGCTTCTCCACCCCTCCCCCTCCTTTCTTTCTCTCCCCCTCTCACAGTCATGGCTCAACTGGTTCGAGCACATTGCCCCCAGCACTGAGGATGCTTTCGAGCCTCTGCCTCAGGTGCTAAAAATAGCTTGGTTGCAAGCATGGCCCCAGATGGGCAGAGCATTGGCTGTAGATGGGGGTTGCCAGGTGGATCTTGGTCAGAGCGCATGTGAGAGTCTGTCTCTCTATTTCCCCTCCTATCACTTTGAAAAAGAAGAAAAATAATAAAATAAAATTGCTTCTGAGTGTTCCAAATTGTACCTTTATCAATAGTATATGAGAATTATCATTTATAGCAATATAACAATGACAATATTAGTAGCTTATAAGTATTGAGCACTTACCTATGAGCTGATACTAAGAGCTTTATATGAATTAAATTATTTAATCCTAAAACAACACTATGAGGTAGGTAGGTATTATTCCTACTCCTACTCTGCAGATGAGGAAACTGGTACACAGAGCAATAAGGGAATCTGCCCAAGTTTACACCGCTAGTAAGCACAGGGCTGGAATTCAAGGTCAGACAATATGCTTCAGAGCCTGTGTCCTTAACCATTGTGCTGTGCTGCTGAGAAAACACTGAACACACACTACTAAACCCACCCATGGCTGTATATCACCACATTGCAGACTCTGGATGATCAACGTGAAACACTTTACCAAGTCTTGATAGGAAATCACACCTTGAAAACAAATCAGTCTAACATTAGTTTCATGGTATTTCTGCAGATCAAATATGTCATTAATACTAAGGGTACACAAATGAAGAGGAAGATAAGTATCTGTCTTTATGGATAGGGAAAGGGAAAAAAAAGGCAGAAGGAAACACAATGCATTTCTAAGAAAGAAATTAAACTGCTTACCACAAAATAATATGCTTAGTAAAATATCGAGGAAAATCTTTTTCTTTCTATAATAACTATAATTTTACTAAGGTGTATGTTTGTTCATATAAACACAGCTTAAAAACCACCTAAGTCTCATACTGAAGGCAGAAGAAAATAATAGATTCTATAAACTGTCTTATGTTATCAGTACAATTCTTGAGTAGAACGTTCCAGTGCATTATGAGAAATGAATTTGCAAAACAGGAACCGGCTTGCACACAAAACTAGTAGTACACATTGTATTATTCCAAAAGACTTAATTAAAAGTAAATCTATCTTTTTTTTTTTTTTTTTTTTTTTTTTTTAGAGAGGAGAGAGACAGAGAGAGAGAAGGGGGGAGGAGCTGGAAGCATCAACTCCCATATGTGCCTTGACCAGGCAGGCCCAGGGTTTCGAACCGGCGACCTCAGCATTTCCAGGTCGACGCTTTATCCACTGCGCCACCACAGGTCAGGCCAAAAGTAAATCTAAAAAGTAACTGGAAAACAATTTATTTTCAATCATGATGGACACCTACTACTACTCATTTTGCACCACAGCTGCTCAGCAAAATCGAAATCACCCCGGACTGTGAAGAGACACTCGATGGAACAATCAAAGGTAGCACCGTCGCACTTTACTGTCTGGAAAAGAAGCATCGGAGAGTACTCAGTCTCAGTCTAATATTTTTAAAAAGTGAAATAGTTTAAGGCCAATAAACTATCAGTGCTGCTCTGAGAAAATGTGGACCCAAGAAAACACACAAAAAAGATGTTAATAAATTTCTTCAACTTTATTCACTAATGAATAGCCACAAAATCAATCAACAGTGAAAAACTGGACCCCTAAAATGGTCTTAAAACTGTGATGCCTAAAGACAAGCATCAACTTTCCTTCATGTAAAAATATTTAATTAGCCCCGGCCAGTTGGCTCAATTGTAGAGCGTTAGCTCACTGTATGGATGTCTCGGTCTGATTCCTGGTCAGGGCACATAGGAGAGATGACCATCTGTTTCTCCACCCTATCTCCTCCCTCTTCTCTCTCTCTCCCTTTTCCCCTCCCCTCCCACAGCCATGGCTTGATTGGTTTGAGTGCATTAGCCCCAGGCACTGAGGATGGCTCTGTGGAGCATCCACCTCAAGTGCTAAAAATGGCTCAGTTGTGAGCATGGCCCCAGATGGGCAGAACATTGGCCCCAGATTGGTGTTGCCAGGTGGATCCTGGTTGGAGCACATGGGGGAATCTGTCTCTCGACTCTCTATCTCCCATCCTCTCACTTGGAAAAGAAGAAGAAAAAAAAATCTATCTATCTAGATAATTAAATTACTGTTGTCTTCATTTTCCTATCTGTCAAATGACAACACTATTAGCTTAATTAAATAATACCACCTCTGGCATATTAACATGCCATCTTATATTAATATACTAAAGTTATACTGTGTTATAGCAGGGATCCCCAAACTATGGCCCGCGGGCCACATGTGGCCCCCTGAGGCCATTTACCCGCCCCCGCCGCACTTCCGGAAGGGGCACTTCTTTCATTGGTAGTCAGTGAGAGGAGCATAGTTACCACTGAAATACTGGTCAGTTTGTTGATTTAAATTTACTTGTTCTTTATTTTAAATATTGTATTTGTTACCGTTTCATTTTTTTACTTTAAAATAAGATATGTGCAGTGTGCATAGGGATTTGTTCATAGTTGTTTTTATAGTCCGGCCCTCCAATGGTCTGAGGGACGGTGAACTGGCCCCCTGTGTAAAAAGTTTGGGGACCCCTGGTGTTATAGTATACTAACATTCATTTCCAGTACTCTGCAGTTGGGCAATTAATAATACATATGTATTAGTGCTGTTTAAAGAAAAACAATCATCAGTGCTGACATCAAAGACCAAGAAAAGACTACCCTCAAAACACTGCCTTTGCTGTACCGGATCCATTTGACACAGATGGTACAGCATAAAGATAACAGTACCACTACACTTTAGAAGCTATTTCAGTGTCTATTTCTAAATGCTAACAATCACTTACCTCTGTGTCTTTTTTTGTAGGATCACCAAATCCATCCAGCTTATTTAAGTCTAGAAAATAACAAAAGCTTATTAATTCTGGATTTCATTTTTCTACTTTTGAAAATATTTCCATCCTAAGCCTATTTTAAAATGGCAAATGAAGACAGTAGAAGTATAACTGGAGATTTTAGCAAACTATTTAACTCTCCAATGGAAGTCATAAAAGACAGCCGCTAGGCAGGGGGTAAGGATAAACTGAGGGACAGTGAAAGCCCCTGATACACAATGTTGGGTACGTGGTAGGTGCTCAAAGGTTACTGTTCTATCCCGCTTCTCCTACAATCTCAAATATGGCTGTGGTATAGAAATTTTAGAGAAAAACTTATTCTTCAAATTATTTAGGCTGTTACCATTAGCAGTTCAGAATGAAAGCCATCTTTCTGACCATAGATTTCATAGTTTATATATCCCAACCAAAAAGAATACCAAGCCTAAACAGACAGCCTATTTTTAAACATGGCAAGTATAAATTCCCAATTAAGAAAAATAACCATGTAGAAATGTGAATTAGGAAAACAAACACCATTCAGAAATTCCTGCACAAGTTCAACGGCAGATTTTTCTTCCAGAGGTGCAGGCCATTCAGTTATACCAGTCCTCAAACCATCAGCCAAAACCTATTGGAGATTAAACAAAGACTCAAAAGCTTATTTGCAGAAAACACAGTATAATCAATCAGAATATCTTTAATAACATTAATATTTCTTGAGTGTTTAATCAATGCCAGGAACTATTCTAAGTGTTACGTATATAATACAATGTTCTTTAATCCTAACAAAGACTCTATGAGGCAGATATTACTATTTACCTTCATTTTACAGACTAAGGTAACTTGCTAAAGGCCACATCGTAATTAGTAACTGACAATGCCAAGACAGATATCCAAAGCGTCTGAACTATGACGCCATATATACAAATGCTACAGGATTCAAGACTGATGAGCCTTCCCTGAAGATACTTGTAATTTTGGCTAAGAAGGACTGATAGTACAGATGAAATAATTGGGACAACAAATGTAAAACAAACTGGAAGTTTACATAAAAATAATTTAAATGCATGTGCCTAAACATACCATCTTAAAACTGAAGTACTAAGAAAAGGACGACAAGATATGCTGGAATAGTCAGGGAATAGCGTGAAACCTCAGCTCAATTCCAATTCAAAGGTGAGAACTATCAGCTGCAGAGCAGGGAAGGAGCATGGAATGAGATAAAGAGGGCAGGGGGAGAGTGACTCCACCCAGGGTGGAGAAAACACCTAGCGAACACCAGCAGATGACAAGGAATAGGGGCCACACAGAACAGTGATCTTAAAATTTAAAAAGATGTTTTACGCCTGACCTGTAGTGGCACAGTGGATAAAGTGTCAACCTGGGAATGCTGAGGTTGCCAGTTCAAAACCCCTCTCTCTAAAAAACTAAATAAAGTTTTAAAAAAATTAAAAAAAAAAGATGTTTTACTTCACATGGAAGAAGACAACAACCACTGTTGATTTTGGGGCAAGAAAATGGCATGATCAAGCAGTTAAGAATTCCTCCATCAGAAATATCTAGGACAGATTCTAAGGAAAGGAGAAAGTATATTTCTCAACAGAAGTGATCTCATCCTCTACCCCCCAGGGGACATTTGGGAAAATGTGCAGATAATATTGGTGTCACAATATTTGGGGGTACAGGAGTATTTTGAACATTTAATTTGGTAGAGGCCAAGGATGCTAAACATTTTGCAATGTGTACAAAGTTCCCAAACCACAAAGCATGATCCTGTCCAAAATGCTGAAATACTAACAGTGCCCTTGTTGAGAAACAACAAATGATCATTAGAGTGATCCAGGAGGGAAGTGATAAGAGTTTTAACTAAGATGGGCACAGTGAGAGAAACTTCAAAGGAAGAAAAGAACAGTATGTTCCAAGAGACAGAGACAGAGACAGAGAGAGAGAGAGAGAGAGAGAGATGAGAGAGAGGTATACATGTGGATTAAAAGAAAAAAAGATCCTACCCATTTATAAAAATACAGAGGATTGAATTCAGAGAAATTATGTCCCTGTGTTTAGCTAAGATTCTATGAATTTACAAGGAAAATTATAGCAAAGCATGGAATTTTAAGTTAGATAGACATGTATTTGAATGAGTTTTAAGCCAGTCCTTCCACTTACCAGTTGCTGATGCCTCAGGCAAAATAACGAAAAAAAATCTAGCGCCACATGCCCTGGCCGGTTGGCTCAGCGGTAGAGCGTCGGCCTAGCGTGCGGAGGACCCGGGTTCGATTCCCGGCCAGGGCACACAGGAGAAGCGCCCATTTGCTTCTCCACCCCTCCGCCGCGCCTTCCTCTCTGTCTCTCTCTTCCCCTCCCGCAGCCAAGGCTCCATTGGAGCAAAGATGGCCCGGGCGCTGGGGATGGCTCTGTGGCCTCTGCCTCAGGCGCTAGAGTGGCTCTGGTCGCAACATGGCGACGCCCAGGATGGGCAGAGCATCGCCCCCTGGTGGGCAGAGCGTCGCCCCTGGTGGGCGTGCCGGGTGGATCCCGGTCGGGCGCATGCGGGAGTCTGTCTGACTGTCTCTCCCTGTTTCCAGCTTCAGAAAAATGCAAAAAAAAAAAATCTAGCGCCACATGTTTGGCATATGCTACAGTGGCAGCTTCCAGCTGTGGCAGTAAGTGGTGGTGACAGAAACAGTTCTTACTAAAGTGAGATACAGTTGACCTGTGAACAATATGGGTTTGAACTGCACAAGTCCATTTATACACAGATTTTTTCCTAATAAATACAGTAAAAATATATTTTCTTCCTTATCATTTTCTAACAATTTTCTTTTCTCTAGGTTACTTTATATATATGCATAGAATATAGTATAATACATATAACAAAATATATGTTTTAATTAACAGTTTATTATGACATCGGTAAGGCTTCTAGTCAACTGAAGGCTATTAGTAGTTAAGTTTTGGGGGAATAAAAAGTTATACATGAACTGTAAACCATGCAGGGGTGAGAGGGTATGCACCCCTAACCCCACATTATTCAAGGTTTGATGTATAAGGGAAATTGAAGGAATGGTGGACCCACACAGGGGTTCCTATCCTGGAGATCTGTTTTGGAGATTTCATGTTTCATTTTGAACATACTGAGTTTGAGGCAATAGCCCTCTACTCAAGCTGGAAATAATCTGGTGGAAGTAGGAAAGATAGGAGCTAGTATCACTAAAAGAAAGGCTCTGGAGTTTGCCCGTAAAGACAATAGTCAGATCACGGAGTGGATAAGCTCTGTGCCAGGGTAGAGAGAGAAGGGCAGTGGCATACCTGAGGGTAGAAGTATGATGGCAGCCCACAGTGACAGTCCTGGAAGAGCTTTCAAGAAGAAAAGTGAAAAAGGTAGAAAATGTACCCAGTTTTGCATAAACAGGGAAATTATAACAGGAAGGAAAAGTATTTAGAATGCTTGGTACTATACTAGATAGATGCTCAAGAAGCAACGGGATACCTGACACTGAAGTCTAATGAGACAGACAGATAAGTAAACAAATGACTGCGATTGAGAAATAATCTGACAAGAGATGTCTGGGTAATCAGTGAGACTATCCTAAACAGAAGAATTCACAGAGAGCTCACCCAAAGAAGAGGTGAAAGAAGGGCACATCAGATGGATCAAGACATACACCAGAAAGTGACAAAGTATGACAGGATCAGACCTACTATAAGTAGGGAGCTCAATATGGTGAGGGTTGGGGCTTCAGTGGAAGTGGAAGTAGGGGTTAGATTAAGCTAAAGCAATAAGTAGGTGCCAATAGGAACTCAAAAAGATACTACAAGTCATTAGCCATCATGGTAATGCCATATAACAATATGCCACTTCATCCTCAGTAGGATGACTACATATAAAAACAAAAACAAAAGCAGATAATAACAAATATTGGCAAGAATATGGAGAAACTGAGGCCTCCTACATTCCTACACTGCTGGTAGGAATGTAAAGTGATGCAACCACTTTGGAAACCATTTATACTTTGGCAGTTCTCAAAGGTTAGAGTTACCATATGACATAGCAACTCCACCCAAGGGATGTGAAAAGATGTGTCACACAAAAACATGTACACACTGTTCCTGGCAATACTCTTCAGAACAGCCAAAAAGTAGAAACTACTTAAATGTTCACCAGCTGATAAATAGATAAATAAAATATGGTATATCTATACAATAGAATGCTGTTCAGCAATAAAAAGAACAAGGCACTACAGAAAGTGCACTAGTGGTTGCCAGGGGCTAATGGGGGTGGGAGGTGACTGCTAATGGGTATGGAGTTGCTTTTCAGGGTGAGGAAATCATCTAAAATTAAATATGGTCATGGTTGTACAACTCTGTAAGTATACTAAAAACCAATAAAACAAATTAATTTTATGGGATATAACATATCTCAATAAAGCTATAAAGAAAGAAAAGAAGGAGCCTTGGCACAGTGGATAGAGTCGGATTGGGATGCGGAGGACCCAGGTTTGAGACCCCGAGGTTGAAAGCTTGAGCGTGGGCTCATTTGGTTTGAGCAAAGCTCACCAGCTTGGACCCAAGGTCGCTGGCTCGAGCAAGGGGTTACTCAGTCTGCTGAAGGCCCACGGTCAAGGCACATATGAGAAAGCAATCAATGAACAACTAAGGTGTCGCAATGAAAAACTAATGATTGATGCTTCTCATTTCTCTCCGTTCCTGTCTGTCTGTCCCTATCTATTCCTCTCTCTGACTCTGTCTCTGTAAAAAAAAGAAAGTAAAGAAGGAAAGAAAGGAAGGAGGGAGGGAGGGAGGGAGGGGGAGGAAGAAGAGGGAAGAAGAGGGAAGGAGGGAGGGAAGGAGAGAGAAGGAAGAGAGAGAAAGAAAGAAAAAGAAGAAAAAGAGAAAGAAAGAGAGAAGGGAAGGAGGGAGGGGGAGAGGGAGAGAGAGAGAGAGACAGGAAGGAAGGAAGGAAGGAAGGAAGGAAGGAAGGAAGGAAGGAAGGAAGGAAGGAAGGAAGGAAGGAAGGAAGGAAGGAGGGAGGGAGGGAGGGAGGGAGGGAGGGAGGGAGGGAGGGAGGGAGGGAGGGAGGAAGGCGATGATTTGGATATAATTAATTTTGTATGACAGGCTAAGACACTGTGAATTTCTATTTATTTCAATGCAATCTGTACAGTGGAGCTAAAATTACTGAAACAAAAAATTCTTGGAATATATGCTCATTAATCTTTAGAATCAATCAAAACCCAATGTATTAACATGCAGATTATATATGTATTTGAAATAAATTGGCAGCTAATCCACCTGGAAAGGGGAATCCATCATATAAATAAAAACCAAACACTCCAGTAAAAAAGGCAGAACTGTAGCTATTAATTATCTAACTAGTTCTCCCTTTAAATGTAAGGATAACTGCCACATAGTAAAATTAAACTGCCCAAACTGCTAAGAGTACCCAATGCACACTTAACATTTGGAACAAAGTTTGAAGAACATAAAACTAAGTAACAATGATATTAGCAAAAATTTTTATGAAATCATGAGATTTAATGCAAGTTACAAATTCCAGAAGAATACTCACAAGGAGAAACTTCAGTTCTCTGTGAAGATGACTCAAAGGACTTCTGGGATCTCCCAATTCCACCTTAATATTCTAAAAAGTTCTCAAAGTCAGTTTTCAACTGTAATCCCATCTTCTCAGCATAAGAGTCATAGTCATTTGCATTTTAAACTACCCACATATTAAGAATACATTTCATAAAGCACTAATGAATGGAAAAAGCAGGGCAAAACTTCATTTAGAACATCTCACTCAGATACCACAGACCCCTCCCATCCCGATACAGTAAGCTAAACTCAGGGCAGCACACCCATCTCTACACCGCAATTGTAGCTACATGGAACTACTACTCTCCTTGTATGCTTTCCGGTTCTCTCCCACTAAACTTCCACAAGACAATTAGGAGAAAGATAAATACAGCTCAAGAATCAATGATAAACTTAGCATTACCACACATTAAAAATATAACCCCCCTGATAAATATGTTCATTAAACTCCTAACTACATGAACAGTGTGCTGTGTGCTGTCCAACCTAAGGTAAAGTTTTACAACCCTACGGTATTATTTTAAAAGGTGGGGGGTGAGAAAGAAGAAAATTAAATTCTGTTGTAAGCAAATTCCTACTGAAGGAAAAGCATTAAGAATATGATTATCCAAAAATAAAAAATAAAAAAGGAATATAATTATCCATAATCCCACCACCCTGTGGCAACCACTATTTACAATATTAAAGACGCCTTAAATGATGATTTTTAAAGAATGTGTAATATTTCATCATGAAAATCTATTCTAGTCATTTCCCTATTGAACATTCAGGTTGTGTTTTTAAGAGTTCAGAAACATAGCTACATCACTGTAAATAAATTGTACATATACGTATTTTTGTAGCAACTCTGATTGATTTCTTAAGATAGATTGCTAAAATGTTATAGGGTGAAAAGACCTAATAGTATAATAATTCTTGAATTACTGCCAATATAGGCACTCTTTTAAGAATAACAGAGATGATGGGGATGTAAAGTACAACATAGGGAATACAGTCAATAACACTGTAATAACTGTGCATGATGCCAGGTGGGTATTAGACTTACCGGGGAATCACTTTGCAAGTTATTTAAATGTCTAACCACTATGCTTTACACATGAAACTACTATAATATTGAATGTTTGCTGTAATTGAAAAATAAAAAATTATAAAAAGAATGGCAGAAGCAATGATTTCACTTGAGTCCCAACTCAAGACTTTATTAATCACTGGAAAATTCTTAAGTTACACAATTGCAGTGCTGTGGGCAACTGATAGATCAGATAATCTGGCAAACCTCCACTGGCTTCTCGGGATAGTGAGGGACAAACTGCCAGAGGGCCGGGGCCGGGCCAGGGCCAGGCCCAGGCCGGGCCAAGAGTACACAGTATCAGCAACAAGCAAGTGAAAAGTAAGCCTACACCGAGAAAACTCAACAGAAAACAGGGCTCACTCCTACCAGAGCTGCAGTGGAAGAGAGTGGGGGGATCTGAAGAATCTCGTCCACAGGACTCCAGGAAATATCCAAAGTGATTGTAGTTTGTGACCCAGGGGCTGTATCATCCAAGGTGGTGGACCTCAAGAGCTCATACTGGGCAAAGCCCCAGGCGGTGACCTGCAGAGAGCGCACCCAGCATGTTAGCAGCTATGCTTTCCCATGACCAAGGGCCCATTTCAAAACTACTTTGATTCTTTTCCACAAGAATAAAAGGTGCCACACTTTCATTCCAAATGAAAAAATAACACAATTATTTTTAACTACAAAGATTAGCTAAAAGGCAAGAAGGCATATATTTTAAAGTTAGTCATTAGCTGATATGAAAATAAATACAAACATTTTGGTACTACAGAAAAATTTGCAGTAATATTAGAAGTGAAACAAACCCTTTAAACTAGGAAAGCAGGTCAATAACAGTTTGAAGAAAATAATATGAGAAGAAAAATACTTACAGTAGACAAGTGATGTCTTTTCTTATGTGAATTTTTTAAGTCTTCAAGATTTATAGAATAATTTTTATCAGCTATGAGACAAGAAAAAAAGAAAAAGTTTAAACATACAATTCAACATTACATCTTAATGCTAGAAAAGCCAGATTCTGAGGGTACTACAACTTAACATTAATAATAGTTGATATTAAGTTTTAAATTACAGATAAATAAAATGTTTATAAAAGAAAGTGAAACAAAGCTCAATACTACCACTAAAAATATAATTGTATGCCTATTAGGAAATTAGAATTACATTGTCATTATATTCAATTTTTTATCCTCTAATAAAAATTTCCAAAAACTTATCCATACAAATCAAATGAAACCCACACGAAATAGCCATAAACTCCTGTCCACACTTTGGAGATCTGTTTCTAGAATATCACCGACATGCTGCAAGTTATACAACAGAGTAGACTCACGGTGGCTAACCAACGGTAGTAACACAAGTTTCACTGTGTGTACTTCACTCTTAACGATATCAATGTTCAGTAAAAACCACAAAACAATAACTATCAAATAAGTAAATATACACACATACACCCATAAAGGTAGTAAGAGCTCTCACCTTTACAACTGACCACATATAAGATAATTCCTGTAATGCTGTTATTTGTTGTGATAAGTTCAGCTCCTAGCCAACAGGTCCCTTCAGGATCTGAACTGTCACACCTTACCCAAAGGGGAGGAAGGGCAGTAACTGGCCGATTAATCTTCAAATGGGTCATATTAGGATTATGAGCCATGGTGTAAAGTCCAATTAACTGCCTTGAAAACAAGAGTAGAAAGAACATATTATAGATAGAGATTGCCAATTAGTCAAGAATTTTCTTTCCCACAGATATGGTCTCCTAGAAATGAAAATTTGAAAATTAAGTGGCAAAACGCACATAAATATTTCACCCAAAGAAGAAGTGAGAGACAGGCACACAAGGCAGATCAAGACTCATGCTCCAAAAAGTGACAGAGTGACATGTTCAGAGCTACTACAAGTAGGGAGTTCAATGTGGTAAGGGTAAAAAAGGTTCAGTGAGAGTGGAAGTAGGGTATGAGATTAAGCTAAGCAAATAAGTAGGATATGTCAACTATATCTCATTAAAGCTGGGGGGAAAAGAAAGTAGGAGCCAATAAGCACATGAAAAGATGCTCGAAGTTATTAGTCATTGGAATACTTAAGGAAATTAGAATATGGACTGTGAATTAGATAATAGTATTGTAACAATATTAAATTTCCATATTTTGATCATTGTTCTGTGGTTATATAAAAGAATGCAGCACTTGTTTTTAGGAGATACATAGTGAACTACTTAAGGGTAAAGAAGTACAATGTCTCCAACATACCAAAAAAATTGTGTGTGTGGGATGTGTATATTACATTGATGGTGAGAGTGGGGAAGAGGTAGGAGAAGAAGGAGGAATAAAACAGAGAATGACAAAGCAGAGACAGCAAATTGTAAACAATGGTGAATCTGGATTAAGGATATACAGAAGTTCCTACATTATTCTTGTAACTGTTCAGTAAATTTGAAAGTGTATCAAAATTAAGTTACCAAAAATGTGGTTTAAATTTTTTTTTAAAGAGATGAAAACTGAATTTATTACCAACAGATGTTCAGGAAAGGAGTTTCTAAGGGACTGTACTTCAAAAAGGAAATACAATAATCCCAGAAGGAAGGTCTGAAATGCAAGAAGAAATGGAGAGCACAGAAATGATAAGCATACGCACAAACCCCAATGAATGCTGGCTGGAGAAAACAGTATAAATAAATAATGTTTAAGCTGTGGGAGAGAAAGAAAAAAGGACAAATGTGACTTAAACTCAAAAAGCCATGAAAGAAAATGCTGATTAATTTACTACATAAAAATGTTAATAGCTTCTACATAGCAAAACAAACAAAAAGAACCAGGAAGGAAAATCATTTTGTGAATGTTATTACAATCATTATCCTCTAAATGCTACTATTTTTATGACTATATCCTCCAGAACGCCTTGACAGCAAGGACTTCTTGGTTTTGGAAGAGGCAGAGGTCAGGCAGAATAAACTGCAAATGGCTACACAGGGCAGAGGCAGAAAGTGAAGCTGGTAAGGCAGAGAGAGGCAGAGGGTTTCTAACAGGGTAGGATCATTTCTCATGGGCAGGAGAGCCCATGTGCTGCAGGACATTTACAATCCATGGCACAGGCCAATAGGTCCCCTCTGTCACCATTATGACCTAAAAGTACCCATGCAATTTCCATGTGCCCACTGGGCATGGTATCTCTGGTGGAAGACCACTGGACTAGACAAGGAAGGCTGCTCTGTGTCACCCAAAAATAATTTGGATGTTATCATGAGGCAATGAGAACTGCAAAGGGATTACTAAGAAGACAAGAAATTCGATCAGACTTTCTTGGCAGCAGTGTTGAAGAAAGATTGGAGAGAACCAGATTAAGCACAAGAAAAACATTTAAGAAGCAACAAACGGTCTAGGAGACTGCAGAACGGGAAGAACACTGCAGCCTCTTGGCCATGTTTGGGATACCAACGGCATGTTCCGTAGAGTTGGCATACATATCTAGGCGGAGGGGGAAAAAGGAGGGAAGAATCTGTGCTTCAGTTTAAATTCTGACCCTCCGCCCCCATTCCTACACTGACACTAGGAAAAATCTTACCTTGCCCTCCCAACTGGTAAAGCAAGTGGTCCAACATTCTCACCAGTAGAGAAATCAGAAATAGCAGTTTCTTCAGATTGTAGCTCTTCAACATGACTTGTTTCTTCCTTTTCTAAAGGCTTTAAAAAATGTTTTTAAATTATTTAACCAGGCAAAAGAACAATTAAGATAAATCAACTCTTCACTATGCTAGAATATAATGCACTGATTTCTAAAAGTTTAAGCACAATCGACTGGGCTATGGCAAGAATCATAGCTACAAACTAGTTTGGTGCCGACACATCTTGCCATGAGAACTATTTCCACTGTTCTATCAAAAGATATTGCTCTAAGTCAGTGGTTTTCAACCACCAGTCCGCTAAAGAGTCAACAATCTTGATGCTGCTGTATTAGGATTATAATCATTCAGACTGGCACGAAATTTCCAGCAAATTGGCACCATAATCTTCATACAACATCGAGGTGGTTAATTCTTTCCCAGACTGGCATGAAATTTCTGGTAGACTTGTGATTGAAAAACACTGCTCTAAGTTGCTATTGATAAAGGAGGCTCCTGATGCCATTAGAAAAAGGAAGTGCCCCAACGTGAACAAAATGATGAACTAAAGACTAAATACCAAGGGAAACCCATGGGAGACTCCTCAATTTTGTCAGATTCTTCACTTCCAAAATGGAAAGATTCTGTAAAGCTATTACTTTTAGGGCTATCAACTTTCATTTGTGCTACAGGTTCCTGATATCTATGTGTTTAAGTAGTTCACTAGCTCAGTATTGCCAATAATAACAATAGTTATGAGTTAACATTTTTTGAGCATTACCAGCTACTGTTCTAAGTTTTCTTTTATTCTTCATAAAAGCCTTGATAGATACCATTATTAATCCTGTTTTAGAGATGAAAAAACTGAGGCAGTGAATGGCTAAATAATTTGTCAGCACGATAACACAGCTGCTGAGTGCAAAGCCAACCTTTGAATCTAGGTAGTCTCTCTGGCAGTAATCCTCTGCTGATTTAATAGGTATCAGAATCAGACCTAGATGTTTTGTCAAATTTGAATTTCTTTTGCCATATTCCAGATTTCATTCCCTTCCAGGCCTAGCTTTCCAAAAAGTTCCTGGAACTAGAGGTACCCAAGAAATATCATTTTTTCCTCTGTTCTACGTTTCAATAGTCATGTACCTAAAACCTACGCACTAAGCTCTACTGATCTTCGGAGAAACAAAGGCCATTTTAATTGTTCCCCATCCAAAAATGCCAGGGCCACACTGAATTCCAAGTAACTCACAATTCCAAGCTGCATTCTCCCCAGTATCCTAACCCATATTTCCACAAATGCCCTCTGTTCACCTTTACCTTTTCCAAGATAATTTATCTTCATCTGACCATCTTCATTCTTTCAGCTTTTTTCTTTTTTTAAAAAAATTTTATTTATTTATTTATTACAGAGACAGAGAGTGAGTCAGAGAGAGGGATAGACAGGGACAGACAGACAGGAACAGAGAGAGATGAGAAGCACCAATCATTAGTTTTTCATTGCGCATTGCAACACCTTAGTTGTTCATTGATTGCTTTCTCATACGTGCTTTGACCGCCGGCCTTCAGCAGACTGAGTAAATCCTTGCTGGAGCCAGCGACCTTGGGTTCAAGCTGGTGGGCTTTTGCTCAAACCAGATGAGCCCGTGCTCAAGCCGGTGACCTCGGGGTCTCGAACCTGGGTCCTCTGCATCCCAGTCTGATGCTCTATCCACTGCGCCACTGCCTGGTCAGGCTCAGCTTTTTTTCTACAGACATACATTTCCCCTCTACCCATAACAAAACTGTAAGTTCAACCACATAATTTACCTATAATTATTTCCAAGCATTTGTCCACCACAGATAAGCACTAATAACACCCATTCATTAACATAATAGACAAAGTAGCTCTCCTTCTCAGAAAGTTGTCATGTATGTATTTAAAATGAAGAGCTCCTTGTTCATTCACAATGCCTGTCCAGACAGCATAGGGTCCTAGAGCAGACAGAAGTGTTCCTTCCACAGGAACATCCACTTTTCCCTATTAGAGCTGATTCCTATCTACTTTAGGAAATTATATAACCAAAGGAATGGTTGCCCAAGCAACCCTGTAATGTGACAGCATTATCGGCCCTCAATAAAAACCACAACTGCTAAAACAGTTACCATAATTAAAAACAAAATGGTTTAAGACTGTAATTATCAAGTGATACAAAATAAATAAATAAGTTCCCTCTTGTTACAGTTAACAAACAAAATTAAAGTAGAACTTAATGAGTCATAGCTACTTATGCTGTGCTGCTCAATACCGTAGCCACTAGTCACATGTGGCTACTGAGCACTTGAAATGTGGCCAGACCAAACTGAGATGTTAAGTGAAAATACATACCAGATTTTAAAGATGCAGTATAGAAAAAAGAATTTAAAACATCTCATTAATTATTTTCACATTAATTAGGTGTTAAAATTATAATTTCAGATATATTAAAAAACATTACTAGGCCCTGGCAGGTTGGCTCAGTGGTAGAGCATCAGCCCGGCGTGTGGAAGTCCCGGATTCAATTCCTGGTCAGGGCACACTGGAGAAGCATCCATCTGCTTCTCCACCCTTCCCCCTCTCCTTTCTCTCTATCCCTTTCTTCCCTTCCCACAGCCAAGGCTCCATTGGAGCAAAGTTGGCCCAGGCACAGAGGACAGCTCCATGGCTTCCACCTCAGGCGCTAGAATGGCTCTGGCTGCAACAGAGCAACGCCCCAGAGGGGCACAGCATCGCCCCCTGGTGGGCATGCCAGGTGGATCCCAGTCGGGCACATGCAGGAGTCTATCTGACTGCCTCCCCGCCTCTAACTTCGGAAAAATACAAATAAATAAATAAATAAATAAATAAACAAACACATTATTAAACCTAACTCAGACCCAGCAATCCCACTCCTGAGTACTTACTGTAAAGAAAAGCTATATGCACACAAAAACCTGAACAGAAATGACTACAGTAGCTTTTTTTCATGATCACTAAAGACTGAAAACCACCCAAATGTCCTTAAAAAGGTGAATAGGTAAATAAACAGTAGTATATCCACACCATGAGACACCACTCAGCAATAGAAAGAAATGAACTGCTGATACACACACTCTTAGAAGATTCTCAAAGGCATTATACTGAGTGACAGAAGCCAGACTGAAAAGGTTACATGCTGTATGACTCTATTCATAGCATTCTTAAAAGTAAATTTTACTGTATGATAATTTCACTTATTCTTTAATGAAGCTCCCTGAAATATTTAAATTACAGATGAGTTCACATTATACTTCTATTGGCCATCATTGCACTTAATCCTAAAATAATTAGAATCCACTTTTTAAAATATGCTGATAAAAAAATGTATACACTTGAGATTATTGCCACAAAACCAAATTTGGCTATCAAAAATAAAACAATCACAAAGCCCAAGCACTACTTACCACTTTTTCCAGGATGAACACTACATCATTTTCATTTAGAATATTTTTCAAGGGATTTGGTTGGTCTTTGCTGATCAACTGCACCTGGACATCAGCCTATTAAAAACAGTAAATGTCAAGCAATGTTTTATGTACAAATTTGTACAAATACGTAAACACATAAAGACCAGTTCTCTGCTCATAATTGGAAAGGACAATTTGAACAGACATAATGTTTTAAAATTTTTGTTTTTTGTCTGTTGTTTTTCACTTAAAAAAATGTTGCTCAATCTCTATCTACATACGCTTCAAGGCCCACCTCAAGTGCACCCTGCCTTGTAAGGCCTTCTTTTGATGAGGATCACACTGACGGCCTTTTCCACTACTTATATTGCATTTATTGTCATGTATCACGAAACTTAACCCTTTACAAAATATTATTCTTTCTTCTGATTGGACTATGACTTTTTAGAACTTTATTAGTTTATAAGAAATGCAGTCTTTCATTCCAATCACAATACATATTTATTATAGAAAAGTGTGAAGATAGCTAAAAGAGATTTTTTTAAAAACTCACCTATAATTCTATTAGCTAGGGTAATTACTACTGTTATTAGCCTTATTGGTATGTATTTTGTCAGCTTTTTTCCAGATATTTAAATAAATATATTTAACAAAAATGTATCTATTTTTTAGATATCTAGACAGGATTTTGCTTAGTAAAAATAGAATATTCTAATAGTTTTATATCATGAAACTCCATGCTATTAAATGTTCTTTGGCTGTCTAGTATCATGGCTCTACCATCATATAACTAATTCCACATTGTTTGACATTTAGGTAGTTTTAAGTTATTTGCTATAATAAATAATTGATAATGGACATTTTGAATTACTTTCTTAAAATGAATATATAAAAGCATTGATACTGTCAAATTGTCTTTCAAATATACCATACACATACATTTGCATTCCTATCACTTACATCAATACACTAAGTATTTTCACTGTCCATAGCAAAAACTGTTGTTTCAATTTTCATTTATTTGATCACTAAGAATAGTGTCTAATATGCTTATTATTGACAAGTATCTCATTATTTAAATGTTTCATTTCTTTTTTTTTTTTCTTTTCTTTTTTAAGCTGGAAATGGGGAGAGACAGTCAGACAGACTCCCGCATGCGCCCGACCGGGATCCACCCGGCACACCCACCAGGGGCGGTGCTCTTGCCCACCAGGAGGCGATGCTCTGCCCCTCCGGGGCGTCGCTCTGCCGCTTCCAGAGCCACTCTAGCGCCTGGGGCAGAGGCCAAGGAGCCATCCCCAGCGCCCGGGCCATCTTTGCTCCAATGGAGCCTTGGCTGCGGGAGGGGGAGAGAGAGATAGAGAGGAAGGAGGGGGGGTGTGGAGAAGCAAATGGGCGCCTCTCCTATGTGCCCTGGCCGGGAATCGAACCCGGGTCCCCCGCACGCCAGACCGACGCTCTACGGCTAAGCCAACCGGCCAGGGCCTTCATTTCTTTTTTTAATTTATTTTTCATTTTTAAAATTTTTAGTTATTGATTTTAGTGAGAGAGGAAGGGAGGGAGAGAGAGATAGAGACAGACAGGAACATTGAATTGATCTGTTCCTGTATGTGCCCTGACCAGGGATCGAGCCAGCAACCTCTGCACTTCCAACGACATTCTAACAAACCAAGCCATCTGACCAGGGCTGCTTCATTTCTTTCTTTTTTTTTTTTAACTTTTTAAAAAATGTATTGATTTGGGAGAGAGAGAAACATCGATCTGTTGTTCCGCTTATTTATGCATTCATTGGTTGATTCTTGTATGTGCCCTGACTCAGAATTGAACCTGCAACCTTGGTGTATCTGGACGACGCTCTAACCAACTAAGCTATCCAGCCAGGAAAATCCGTTTAATTTCTTACTTTGGATACTGAAGCATTTAGATAACAAGCGCAGAGAGCAAAGAATTGTTAGAAATCACCAAAAGGGCAATTATTCACCAGAACTGTAGGAGAATAAATTTTTGATGTTTTAAGCAAACCAATTTGTGACACTTTGTTATAGTAGCCCTGGGAAACTAATATAGGTACCAACCGACAAAAATTCAGATAGGGAGTGATTAATACATTTACCTGGATATACTGTATTTCTGAGTTTAGTTAGTGAGAATTCAGAGAGTGAAAGGTTTGTTTTTTTCTTTCTGTGATTACTTATTTGTGTCCTTCTATTATAGTTGTCTTTTTTCTTAATTATTTTAAAGCGCTCTTTATATTTTTTTTATATGTGGCTACTAATCTTTATCATTCATGATTATTTCTCCAAAGCTTGCCTTTTAGTATATAATTTATCTGAGTTTATTAATTATTTTATGGATTAAACTCTATGGGGAGTTTACTTATAAAATGGTTGGCATATATTAGGTGCTTAATAAATCCATACATGTTTATAGCTGCTTCATTCATAACTATCAAAAACTGGAAACAGACTGACCAGGTGGTAGTGCAGTGACAGCATGGGCCTGGGATGCTAAGGACCCATGTTTGAAACCCCAATGTTGCCAGTTTGAGCACAGGGTCGCCAGCTTGAGCATGGGATCAGAGACATGACCTCATGGTCGCTGGCTTGAGCCCAAAGGTCGCTGGCTTGAAGCCCAAAGGTCGCTGGCCTGAAGCCCAAGGTCGCTGGCTTGAGCAAGGGGTCACTGGATTGAGCAAGGAATCACTGGCTCAGTTGGAGCCCCCTGGACAAGGCACATATGAGAAAGCAATCAATGAACAACTAAGGTGTCTCAAATATGAGTTGATGCTTCTCATCTCTCTCCCTTCCTGTTTGTTCCTTCCTCCCCGCCTCCTCTCTTCCTTGCTTAAAACAAATAAACAGCCTGACCTGTGGTGGCGCAGTGGATAAAGCGTCGACCTGGAAATGCTGAGGTCGCCGGTTCGAAACCCTGGGCTTGCCTGGTCAAGGCACATATGGTAGTTGATGCTTCCAGCTCCTCCCCCCTTCTCTCTCTCTCTCTCTCTCTCTCTCTCTGCTCTCTCTCTCATCTCTAAAAAATGAATAAATAAAATTAAAAAAAAAAAGAATTGCTTTGGCTATTCAGGGTTTAAAAAAAAACACACAAAAAACACACAAATAAACAACTAGAAACAATTCTAGTGTCCCTCAACTGGTAAATGAATAACCAAACTGCAGTGCATCCACACATTGGAAAACTGTTCAGCAATATAGGGGAATGAACTAATACAACAACAAAGATGAATCTCAAATGCATTATTCTCATTGATAGAAGCCAGACCCAACAGGCTACATATTGTATGATTTTATTTACATGACATTCTAGAGAGGGCAAAACAAAAGAGAGAAAACAGATTAGTGCTCTTATCAGGTAGCACAGTTGGTAAGAGCATCATCCTGACAGGCCGAGGTTGTGGGTTTGATCCCCGGCCAGAGTACATACAAGAATCAACCAATGAATGCGTAAATAACTGAAACAATAATTAATGTTTCTCTCTCCCTCTCTTTCTCTCCATGCTTCTCTCTCTAAAATCAATAAAGAAAACAAAAGGAAAGAAAAAAAAAGAAAGTAAAGAAAAATGAAAAAAGAAAAAACAGATTAGTGGTTGCCAGGGAATGGAAACAGGGGAAAGAGTTGACTATAAAGGGAGATGAGGAAATTTTTAGAGGTGACAGAAATTTTCTATATCTTGCTAATGGGGGTGGTTATATGACTGAATGCATTTGTAAAAACTCATAGAACTATACTCTAAAAGAGTGAAATTTATTCTTTGTAAATTAACTTCAATAAACCCAACTTTTTTTTTTTTTTTTTTTTACAGAGACAGAGAGAGGGATAGACAGGGACAGATAGACAGGAATGGAGATATGAGAAGCATCAATCATTAGTTTTTCGTTGAGTGTTGCAACACCTTAGTTGTTCATTGATTGCTTTCTCATATGTGCCTTGACCACGGGCCTTCAGTAGACCAAGTAAACCCTTGCTGGAGCCAGCGACCTTGGGTCCAAGCTGGTAAGCTTTTTGCTCAAACCAGATAAGCCCGCGCTCAAGCTGGCGACCTCGGGATCTCGAACCTGGGTCCTCGGCATCCCAGTCCGACGGTCTATCCACTGCGCCACCGCCTGGTCAGGCTTTTTTTTTTTTTTTGTATTTTATTTCCAAAGCTGGAAACAGGGAGGCAGTCAGACTCCCGCATGCGCCTGACCGGGATCCACCCGGCACGCCCACCAGGGGGCGATGCTCTGCCCATCCGGGGCGTCGCTCTGTTGCAACCAGAGCCACTCTAGTGCCTGAGGCAGAGGCCAAGAAGCCATCCCCAGCGCCCGGGCCATCTTTGCTCCAATGGAGCCTTGGCTGCAGGAGAGGAAGAGAAGACAGAGAGGAAGGAGAGGGGAAGCAGATGGGTGCTTCTCCTGTGTGCCCTGGCCAGGAATCAAACCCGGGACTTCCGCACGCCAGGCTGACGCTCTACCACTGAGCCAACCGGCCAGAGCAATAAACCCAACTTTCTAAAACTCACAATTTTAGGATTACTGAGTTGTACTTAAAACCAAGTAAGTTTTACATACCTCATAGATAAATGGGTCTTTACAGATTCCTTTCTTTTCTTCATCAAATTCCCTGTAATGCAGAACAACATGTGAAAAATAGAGCTACAGTACTTCTGTCTTTTCAACTCAGGAATTAGTCATCATTTCATCTCTGTGTGACAACAGTGAGAAAAGCAAAATAGTAGACATGGCAGCCTTAAGGCATAGTTGCAAAAGGGGAAAGAAGCAGAAAAACACTATTATTATACAATAAGAAGAACGAGAAAAAACAGATGTAGTACAGATTAATAGACTACTGCACATAATCGGGTACAACTGCTTCTAAGAGGCAGTAAGAAGTTAAGAGTACCTCCTGTACTTATTTTTTTTAAGGTTAAAAAAACCTTTTATTTATAAAGACTGAAATTATTATATGCAAATCTGAACAGCTAGATTGTACAAGAAATTGCTTGAAAATTCCTTTTTTGATGTCTTCCAAACATGGTACTAGCTACTGTTAAAATATGCCTTGGCCAGACAGCTCAGTTGGCTAGAGTGTCGTTCCAATACCCAAGGGTTGCCAGTTCAATCCCCGGTCAGAGCACATACAGAAATAGATTGATGTTTCTCTCTTTCTCAAATCAATAAAGTTTTTTAAAAATGTAATTTATCACATGACTTTTGGGAAGTAAACATGGTTTCTGATCTTCCAGTGAGTCAGTGGCCCGCCACAGAAGTTAGTTAAGGGTCCAGGCCTTAGATTTCTCCGGCTAAAATGGAAACATCTACCCTCCCTTTACTTATATAAACTGTTTCCAAAAATCAGTAAATTTGTAATGTTAAACAATTTCCTTTAAAAAACCTAAGCACAAAACTCTAGGATATCATTTAATAATTATCATTTCAGTCAAGAAAATTTTAAAACAGTGATCCCAAAACATGTAAAACTATCATATAAACCATTAACATAACAAAATGCACATTAACCTGCTCTACATTCTGAAAGACGGAATATTTAGAATCCTAAAGTAACCCAATGTAATTGTTTCAGGATAACATTTATTATATGATCTACTCAACGACTTACTGAAATAAAAACAGAAGTTATAGGCTTGAGACTGAATCACTTTTGCCATTTTGGACAAAACTGTGACTTATTCGCCTTACCAGGAGGTGGCGTAATGGATAGAGCATCAGCCTGGGACGCTGAGGACTGAGGCTCGAAACCCCAAAGTTGCTGGCTTGAGTGCAGACTCATAGACATGACCCCATGGTCGCTGATCTGAGCAAGGGGTCCCTGGCTCAGCTGGAGCGCCCCCTCTTAGGCACATATGAGAAAACAATCAATGAACTAAAGTGACACAACTATGAGTTCATGTTTCTCATCTCTCTCCCTTTCTGTCTCTCACTAAAAATAAATTAATAAATAGATAGATAGATAGATAGATAAATAATTTATTGCATTTAGAAAATAAGGGGTTAAATTATACCAGTGGTTCTCAAAGTGTGGTGTCAGGCCAGCAGCATCTACTTCACCTGTAATATGCTAGAAAGGCAAATATCAATATTTTGGCCTCACCCAGAACTACTAAATCAGAATTCTTGAGTGTGAGGCCCAGCAAATTGTGTTTTGACAACCCTCCAGGTGGATTTTGATGCATGCTCAAATTTAAGAATCACTGTATTCTAAAAGGAATCCCCTAGGGCCTAGTGGTACTAGTACTCCACTATAAGAATAAAATGCAATCTTGGAGCACCGTGAAACAAAGGTGCTTTAAAAAGCCAACACACCATCATGCACAGTTATTGTTACAACTGTAGCTCATATAACTATCCTGAATAGGCTATATAGCACTAAGTTTCACACCAGCAAGGCTTTAAGCAGGTGAAGGATGCTCGTTTTCCATATACTGGAACGTGCCTCTAACGTATTGCAAGTTGTGTGCATTTATCAGTATGAATAAAGTGACTCTTGGAAAACTTGTCACCTTCCACTACGATCGATAACGTATTTTCTTCTAATCTAAACGATACGACAATCAACCCGCCACAGGGCCAACCCCACACTGGAGCAGATAACCGGCCTCTCCCCAATTCCTGGACCCCAGGAAAGCGTTCTCCGTAACGGACGCGCCACTGAGAACTGACAAGGCGTTAATCCCAAAGGCTGCGGCAAGAGGCTTGGGGGAGACAGAGATACCCCAAGGGAGTAATGCTGTCCTCACAACCCAGCCAACAACGAGGGCCACAACTCACTGCAGGAGACGAGTGTAAAACTCCTCAGCAGCTTTGTTCATTCGCGACCACATCCCGCCTAAGTCGGACAGTGGATCCAAGACAGCCAAACTAAACTGCGCGCGGGACGCTGACGTCCGGAGTCATGACCCCCACCCCGCCGGGACTACTTTTACCACCCTCAACAGGTCCTGTTTGTTAACAAGTTAATCGTTTGTCTTAGAGCATTAGGCAGTTTTTCTCTTCCCATTAACTTTTCATTTCCGAAAGAAAAAGTTAAAATACGCTACAGTAATTGAAGGGGAGGAAAAAAGGGGGGGGGGATCTCATCTCGCGAGAGTTGGCCACGCCTACTTATGAATTATTCCGCAGAAAGGAGTTCCTGTTTCTAAATGCTAGTGTTGGTTTTGTAAGTCAAAAGATACTGTAATAGAATGCATATGAAAAAAACCCCTTTCTTTACAGTTTTTAGAGTGGCAGAAAGATATTTTGTCTCTCTGTATTGGTTCTGAGGCGGAGCAAAGTGGAAGATGAGTTGAAGGTTACATATAGAACGAGGAAGTGCTAAGCACTTCCTTTTCCTGTGGGAGCCACCAGTCGGAGAGGAGTGTGGCGTTCTCCTCTCCACGCTATGGTGAGTGGCAGTCTTTCGGCTGGACTTTCCTCTGCTGTCGGGCCGGGCAGGAATGGATTGAGGGTTCAGAGCATACAATCTTCAGGAGGGAAAGCAAAGAAAAAATGAGGGCCAAATGCGTCTGTTGGTCGCAGGACCTGGGTAGTGCCACTCTCCGGCAGCCATCTTAGAGGCAACGTGGTTGTCTGCACCGGGCGCTCCTGGAATCAGTGCCGGACACCAGATGGTTTTTAGGCGCAAAGAGACTTGGAATTCTAGCTTCCCTTGACCTTAGAAAGCACGAGTTCTACTGAAGAATTGGAAGTTCTTGAATCCTAAGACAGAATCGTGGTGAAAGGGTCAACTTTAGGCTGTGTATCTCCATGAGTTGACATGTAAAGATTATTCCATCTTTTGAGAGAGATTTTTGTTTTAAAAGAATTTTTTCCACCTATTTCTGAGTTCGCATCTGTTCGCTTTAAGAGTGACCTCAATCAAAAGCTTTCCGATCCTCTTACTTAAAAGAATTTTCCTATTAAGTGCTCTTTTACCTCTTAGCTCACAGTACAGCTAACGTTAAATGTACAGTGTTTCCACACATAATGTTTTAATATGTATTGTGTAGTGTTCTGGGCCATGGGGAGTTTAAAGAACAAAATGGGCGAAAAACTTACCTGTGTAATGTTTGGATTGTAATTGAGTTAGGTGTAAAGTACACAGCAATGTTTGATGGTAATGGGTGCTGTGGATATAAGGCACTGGAAAGGAAGCAGTAGCTGGGCTTTAAACCGAGTGATCAGAGAAACCTAGAGAAGGTGGCCTTCTTCAAAGCAGCTGAGGAGGAAGCACACTAAGACTGTCTTTTGGGAAAAGACTGGGTACCTCTGAGGGCAGGGTATTACCTAAGTGTATCCTGAAGAGAGGATGGAAGATGAGTTTGAGCGGGCTGTTCAGGCCATCCTCAGAACTTTTTAAGTTTTATTTTCAGGTGTAAGTCTTTGGAGAAGGTTGAGCAAAAAGTAACAACCAGTGTTTTTATAGTAAGTTTTGGGAGAGGTGTTTAGAGTGAGATGAAAGAAATGAGAGTGTTTGGAGTAGAGTTGCGGTAGACAAAATTTGCTGACATTTGGGGTGATGAAAGAGTTTGGACAGTGGCTTTAAACAGCATTTTTAAACCTTAAAATATAGTTTTGATCAATTGGCTTTGTAAACCAGGTTTGAAAGTTTAGTAGTAAACCATTCTCTTAGAAAGTTATGTGGTAGAACTTGATTCTGAGTTTTTCCAGTGTACGAATTTATTGAGGTTAATAGACTTTGATGTGTTGGTAACGCAGCCTTTATTTTAGCTACCTCACTGAACTTGAATCTTTTGTGACTGAGCATTTAATGGTATTGTTGGCATATGACAAGAGTGTTTCTGACATTGTCATTATAAATATCTTCTTTTTTTCCAGGCGTGTGCTCGTCCACTGATATCGGTGTACTCCGAAAAGGGGGAGTCATCTGGCAAAAATGTCACTTTGCCTGCTGTGTTCAAGGCTCCCATTCGACCAGATATTGTGAACTTTGTTCACACCAACTTACGCAAAAACAATAGACAGCCCTATGCTGTCAGCGAATTGGCAGGTATGGATTTAGATCTTTAATGGGTTGATGCTTTTAAGAGCTGCTTAACAGCAGTGATGAAATTCCACTCCATTGGTCCGTGTTTCTGAATGAGATGATTTTCCTGGATGTTCTGATGCTGTTTGCTGCCACGCCTAATAGTCACATTGGTATGGTTGAGTAGCTAAAACTTGTTTTTTTTTCCCAATTTCAGGTCATCAAACCAGTGCTGAGTCTTGGGGTACTGGCAGAGCTGTGGCTCGAATCCCCAGGGTTCGAGGTGGTGGAACTCATCGCTCTGGCCAGGGTGCTTTTGGAAATGTATCTTTTGTGTCACTTTCTAGTCTGGTCAGCCATCATGGAATTGAGCAGATTGAACCTGGTTTGTTTATGGTAGTAGTTCAAAAATCTTTTTATCCAAAATACTAATAGTCTTGGTAATGTAAGAGAGATTTGGAATCTGGAAGATTTTTTTTCCATACTAAAGACAATAGAGGGTTGACATTAGAGAAAGTGTTACTTGCAATGATGTCGTAATTTGCGTCTTACTCTGTTCTCAGTGACAGTTGCCTGCTGTCAGTAAGCTGGTTCAGAAGGGTGACGAAAATTTTTACTGAGCAAGATGTAACCTTTTTAAAATTTCAAACATTTGAGAAATGAGATTCTTAACTGGGGGAAATAGATGTGTCGTGGGGGCCGCATGTTTGCACCAACCAAAACTTGGCGCCGCTGGCACCGCAGAGTGAACACAACACAGAAGCGATATGCCATCTGCTCTGCCCTCGCAGCCTCAGCCTTACCAGCATTGGTCATGTCTAAAGGTTTGTGATATTTCCTATTATAGGAGTAATACAAAATACCCCTTTTTTCTTCAGCTTTACTTCATCTGAACCTTTTTACTCATGTTAATAATAACATAAATTTATTCATCCCAGAGTGCCTGGCTGAATTTCCTTCTAGATAATTAGTTCTCACTGTTTCAGACTATCAAATCAGTCATCAGTAAGTACTCTGTAACTGGGGAAGTAATTCATACAATTTAGTATATGAGAAAACTTTCCTCTTAAAAACTTTTCCATCATGTTGCCTGTTCTACTTTTAACTGTCAGAATGATGAGATTCCACTTCATTGGTCCGTGTTTCTGAAACACATGATATTGTGGAAGTTCTGATTTGGCAAATTGTATACCATTTTGCTTTTGTGGATTATATAAAATGTTCCTCAGCTTTTCAAAAGATTTGGGGTAACCAGGTCAGTGTAAATTGGCTTTGACAGGTCACCGTATTGAGGAAGTTCCTGAACTTCCCCTGGTGGTTGAGGATAAAGTTGAGGGCTACAAGAAAACCAAGGAGGCTGTTTTGCTTCTGAAGAAACTTAAAGCCTGGAATGATATTAAAAAGGTAGGTTTATTGAACACATTTACAGGTTGGTAGTCCTTCACACAAATTTGTCTGAATTTTTTTCAAAATATTGCTGAAGGACAGTATTAACTACAGATCTTGGGTTTGAGAGCAAGGACTCTGGAACCATGTCATAGTTATGCACCACTTAACAACAGGGATCCAGGACCATAGGTGATTTCATTGTCGTGTGACTATCACAGAACGCTTACACAAACCTAGGGGGCATGTAGCCTGCTTACTGCATGCCTAGACTATGGTATACCATGGTCTTTATGTGCTCTCGCTGGCTGAAGAGTTATGCAGTGCATAACAAACAGTACTTGAACTTGATTATGGCTGCCATTTATGACTTTTAATGTTCGACTAGTTGTGTGTTTTATCTGTAAAATGAGGATTTTTATGAGTATCTCACAGGGATCATCTTAATCAAAACTACTAAAACCGTCTCGCTTTGTAGGTCTATGCCTCTCAGCGAATGAGAGCTGGCAAGGGCAAAATGAGAAACCGTCGTCGTATCCAGCGCAGGGGACCTTGCATCATCTATAATGAGGACAATGGTATCATCAAAGCCTTCAGAAACATTCCTGGTAACTCATGATTACCTATGTGTTTTGATTGCCCATACTATGCAAGCTTACTTGGCTTTTATTATGATGAGATAAAACATACCGCTTTATGGTCCATGTTTCTGAAACACATGATATTTGTGGAATTTCTGATTTTTGGCTAAATGAGTACACCATTAATGGTTGAGATTTTTGTAATTATAGGCAGTTCTCTGGTATCGTATGTAGCACATAAGCCATGAAGATGGTTTGTTTCTAGTTGAAATGCACGCTTCCTAATTCTCCTTTCCTTTTCAAAGGAATCACTCTGCTTAATGTAAGCAAACTGAACATTTTGAAACTTGCTCCTGGTGGGCATGTGGGCCGTTTCTGCATTTGGACTGAAAGTGCTTTCCGCAAGTTAGATGATCTGTATGGCACTTGGCGCAAAGCTGCCTCCCTCAAGAGTAACTACAAGTGAGTGTTCTCCCTATTCCTGTCCTGAACGTAGATGTTTATACTATGGACATTTACCTTCAGAATTGGTTTTCTTGTTTCCTAAAAAATGGATCATGTTTGTTGTTTTCCCTTATACACAGATGGAATATGTGAACTAGTGAGGTACAGAGTGTAGTTGGTTGCAAATTTCAATTGAATGGGGGAGAGCTTTAAATGGTTAAAAATTTGTCTTCTGTTGAGGTTCACATTAACCACATGAAAAATAAGAATTGGACATCTACTTTCAACATTTTCTTGGTTTTTCTTTCAGCCTTCCCATGCACAAAATGCTCAATACAGACCTGAGCAGAATCTTGAAAAGCCCAGAAATCCAAAGAGCCCTCCGAGCACCACGGTAAAGTTGTGATATTAATAGTAAATCTTGCCCCAACCTAATTTTAACTGATTATTTTTTAAAATGTGGATAATGTAAATAAAATATTAATATCTCCCTTTTTATAGCAAGAAGATTCATCGCAGAGTCCTGAAGAAGAATCCACTGAAAAACCTGAGAATCATGTTGAAGCTAAACCCATATGCAAAGACCATGCGCCGGAACACAATACTTCGCCAGGCCAAGAACGTAAGCAATAATTTGGCTTTTGCAGATAAATAAATGTTTCGAAAGCTTTGATGCTTATTAGTTTTCTTCCTGATATTTTGCAGCGCAAGATCCGGTTGGATAAAGCAGCAGCGGCGCTAGAAGCGAAATCAAGTGAGAAGGGAGTTCCAGGCAAGAAGAAGCCTGTGGTAGGGAAGAAAAGCAAGAAGGTTCTTGGCACGAAGAAGCAAAAGAAGCCTGTGGTGGGAAAAAAGGCTGCTGCTCCCAAGAAACCAGCAGCTGAGAAGAAGCCCGCAGAGAAGAAACCTACCACAGAAGAAAAGAAGCCTGCAGCATAAACTTATATTTGTTTTTTCCATTAAGGTCAAACCACATTGGACAGCTAATTTTGAATAAAAACCTGATGAGAGGCAGTGAGAAACAATGGCTTGTTGCATGTGTTGTGTGAATTTTGGTTAGAATATTTTTGTTGGCACTTGACTCCATAATTCCAGCCTTGGATTTGTTTGTTATACTAGGGTCTAAAATGAAGCATTGGGCTTATATAAAATCCATGCTATTGAATGAAAAGAGGGATGTTCCGTAAGTCCAGATATAAAACCCATTTGTAAGTAGGCTTGAGAAGAAAATAGTTAAAAAGACTTGTCTCAGAAATACACAGAAGCTGTTAGGATTTAGCCACCTAATCTCCCCATCAAATACACTGGAAAATTCCATCAAGATCTGATGTTTTCATTTACCACAAGAGGGCAGAATCAGTACATGTTTTGAGGTGCAGCAAGAACATGATTCCTTCAGAGAAGGGTTATTAAAACCTGCTATGGTAGAATATCCTATCAGTATTTTGGTCCTTGGAAGTGCTGGGAGCATTTTTTTAGTTTTACTAGGGAATGGGTATGTTGCTCAAGTAGTCTGCTGAGCAATGTACACACAAGCATCCTGAAACTTGGTTTATGTCACCGAATGTCATCACCTTAGGGTCGTGCTTTTTCCATTTGAGGTCTAAAATCCAGAGCAAGAAATTGATTTAATCCGATTTGCTATTTCAAGAGTTCAGTTCCCTAGAAAGGCACCATCTCCCAAATAGCTCCTTTAGTGCTTTAACATGTGCTGATCTCCCGGGAAACACTCGTGTAACCAGAAATTCTTGCCTATGAAAGGCAACAGTACGGTGCTTGTGCCAAGTGCTTATGCAGGTTTTGTGGCATTAAAATAACCACTTAGCCCTGGCCGGTTGGCTCAGCGGTAGAGCGTCGGCCTAGCGTGCGGAGGACCCGGGTTCGATTCCCGGCCAGGGCACACAGGAGAAGCGCCCATTTGCTTCTCCACCCCTCCGCCGCGCTTTCCTCTCTGTCTCTCTCTTCCCCTCCCGCAGCCAAGGCTCCATTGGAGCAAAGATGGCCCGGGAGCTGGGGATGGCTCTGTGGCCTCTGCCCCAGGCGCTAGAGTGGCTCTGGTCGCAACATGGCGACGCCCAGGATGGGCAGAGCATCGCCCCCTGGTGAGCAGAGCGTCGCCCCTGGTGGGCGTGCCGGGTGGATCCCGGTCGGGCGCATGCGGGAGTCTGTCTGACTGTCTCCCTGTTTCCAGCTTCAGAAAAATGGAAAAAAAAAAACCACTTAACTGCAACATAACATTGGATGTGCAGTACGAATACTGTTAAACATTTGAAACTTGACACGAGGGTTTTTTTTATCTCCAGGTTCTGTCCGCTCCAACAGCTTTTGCTTTAGGAATCCTGATTATGATTGGAACCTAGGTTTTATGGTTACAAGTCTGGGTCTGTCCCGTGGCGGAGCGGGCAGGAAGCTCCCGACCCACGTGCTGCCTGCCTGCGGTTCCATTTCCGGTAGCAAGGTGGCTGTGGCGTCATCACCGAGCGCCTGGCCGACTGGCCGCGTGAAGGACGCGGGAGTGAGAAGACGCGATGCTCAGCCGGCTGCAGGAGCTGCGCAAGGAGGAGGAGACGCTGCTCCAGTTGAAGGCAGCATTACACGACCAGCTGAACCGGCTCAAGGTGACCCAGCGGCCTCCACCCGCTCCCCCACCTCGCTGGTGCCCCGAGCCCGGCTCCACACGAACCCCAAGTGTCTGAAGCGCCCCCCTGCTGCCGATGGTCCCTCCCTTACCTGGCGGTAAGGGGCGCTGGCCTGGTCAGGTTTACGAGCCTTTGGGGAGCGTGTTTTCAGATTATGGGCTCACCTCAGAATCTTCATCCTGTAGGCCTATCTTGAGGCCCAGCAATCTGCACGTTTGGCGAGTTCATGTCCACACCCGACACCTCGAAAATGCAGGTGACTTCCACACAGGGTGAGGAAGTTTAACCTCCCTAAGTCTCGCCTACACCGTCCCCGCCCACCAACCTCTTGCTCCCGGGCTCCTCCAGCATTTACTAGCCATTGTTTCCTGGCTTGTATTATCGCTGAAATAGCTCTGGTATTACAAAGCTAGAAGAGATTCGCACATTCTCCCGTTGTGCGAAGAAAAACCACGAGGCCGAGAGAAGAGCCTTGTCGCCGAGTTCCCAGTAGCTTTGGTTCCCTGAGCAGTTACTGACTGCACGGCCTTGACTGGGAGTAGAGCTTTAGGTCCACCAGAACCGTCTGCTAGACCTGTGCATAATTCACTCCCTTCAGCCCCAGTGCCATGATCCTGGTGATTCCTGCTCAGCACCCTTCCTCTGAATCTTTTAGTCCGAATGAGATGAGGATTATGAAAGCCCTTTGTAAACTGAAAAGCGTTGTACACAACTGGGACATACTAAAATAACAGCACTTTTGCTCAGGACAGTTGTGACAGCCCATTCATGTTTACATTCCGTAGTACCACACAGTACCTGCATAGGTACCTAATAGGTGTATGTTGATGATGACCTCCAAAGTCTACATTTCTTTATGCTCTGGAAATTACTTACATTCTCCCTTCTTCCTGCCTTCACTTGCTCATTACTAGGTAGACAGACCCAAGCCTAAGGAGTCTGCCCTCTGTGAAATCAGAAGATGACACTTGCCTTTTTAAAGGGCTCACTTGTGTTCTTCCCACCGCTAGGCCTGGGGAAGTGGAAGCCTTGGCCCAGCTGGGACACCCATACACCCCAGAGAGGGGCTGGAGGCGTTCTTTGCTTACTTCCTTAAAAGGCAGGGAAAGCTTAAGAGCCCACCTTCTCTCTAGAGCTGCAGGGAGAGTACACCTTTTTCACTTCCTCTCATGATGCTAACATTTTAAAAAGCAGGGGAAGTAAATTTCCCCACATTGGAGCCCAGTGAAATAGTAAAGTAAGGAAAGTGTTCTTAACTCTTCTAGGTTGAAGAACTAGCCCTCCAATCAATGATTAGTGCTAGAAGAGGGGATGAGATGCCATCTTCCCAGGCTGCACAGGACCAGTCACATGATGTAAGCTTAAACAAGTGGGGGCCTAGCAAGGAAATGGAAAGTCCATTCTGCTGTCATGCTGCTTGGAGGTCCAAGTTGTTGTAAATCACATTATTGAACCCAAGGACTCTAGGAAGTACTGATGAGAATTTTCTAGTGTGATAAACTGGCTGTTCAATATTACAACCCGCTGATCACACCTTGATTTATTATTTATTGATTTATTAACTAGGTACTTATTGCTTCCACCATCCTTGTCATCTGTCCTCTCTAGTTACTCTAATGAGCACAGGGAGAGGGTAGATCTTTGCAAGGACATGTCAAACCTCTTGCTGCCCTGTGGATAAGTTTGGGGTCAAAAACTAGTTTCAACAACAAAACGGTGCTAAAAAGTGAGTTCTAGTCCTCATATCCTTTTACCACATGCCCTCAAGTCAGTCAAATGTTATCTTTCTAAATATACCATGTTTGAGCAGTTCTCCCAGTTGTGTGTGAAACCATTTAAACCCATTCAAAAGCAGTACATCAAAGCCAGCAGAATTTTTACGTGAGAATCATGGTTGTAAATCAGTTAACAGTCTGTCAAATCTAGGGCATTTATCTTTCCCATTCTGGCAATGCAGGATGGGGGGAAGGATCAGGGTAGAATTGGCAGAAATGGGAAAGTGATCATACCTCTTAAAGGTAAATACTGAGAATGAATACACAATTGAGATTTGTTTTTGAGCCATTTTTAAGAATTTGCTGTTTTGAGGCCAGTGTCTTTACTAATCCATAATGTCCTTGGCTAAAGCAGATGTTGGTGCATGTAGACAATGAAGCGTCAATCAACCAAACTGCACTGGAGTTGAGCACAAGGAGCCATGTGCCAGAAGAGGAGGAGGAGGAGGAGGAGGAGGAAGAAGAATCAGATTCCTGAAGTGGGGAAAGAGCCAGGGTTAGTTATACAAATTAAATTCTCTCTTCAAACAATCCCTGCCATAGGCTCTATGGCTTGCTTTAAAAAGAAGCAAGCACTTTAGGAGGATGTATACTTGTAAAAATGGTTCCATCAATAATTCAAGTTTCAGAAAGCTTTAACAAAAATTAGTGACATACAGAAAAGCAAAGATGTAGTGTTTTAGCATTGAGCAGTATGGGTGGTGCTGTGTCTGTATTCTGGTCAGATCCTGTAATTGTGTTCAAAACAGAAAATTTCCTCTGAAATGCTATTGAGAAAGTCTGGCATTTGCAAAAAGGGCAGAGTGTACGTACAAGCCAGCCTTTCCAATCAACAATGCCTCTTTCAAGCAAACCAATTAAAGGCTGTTTGCATACCATTGAATCCTTGTCAGCATAGCTAAGGTCTAGGAAAAGAAAGAACACCACTTGAGAGCATAGCTGTTGCTACCTCTCAGTGACGTCGCAACACACTGTCCACTATAGACTTTTGTGTGACCGTCATCACATCTAGGTTGAGATATCACTATGATAAAATGTGCTTAAAAATAAATTGTAGGTGAGTAGCTATTGTGCCAGCTTGCTGGTTTCCAGGTGACAGAAGCAAATCAATTCCCCCTCTGGTGAAAATACAGCAGGATGGTTTAATACCCATTGCTAGACTTAGGAGATGTGCCACTAAAGAAAGAACCGCTAGCTTGGGAGACTGGATTTTTATAATAAAGAAAGGATAAAGATTAAGGGTTGCCTGACCTGTGGTGGCGCAGTGGATAATGCATCGACCTGGAAATGCTGAGGTCGCCGGTTCAAAACCCTGGGCTTGCCTGGTCAAGGCACATATGGGAGTTGATGCTTCCAGCTCCTCCCGCCTTCTCTCTCTCTCTCTCCCTCTCTCTCTCCTCTTTAAAAATGAATAAAGAAAAAAAGAAAAAAAAAGATTTAAAAAAAAAAAAAAAAAGATTAAGGGTTGTCCAGATTCGGTATTTGACGTTGAGATTTATTTCTGTATACAGTCCCTTCCCCACTGAATGTATAGTTTTAGTTGCTTAACTTTATGACAGGAATTTGCCTTGCTAATGCAACAGAAAAACCAAACACAAAGAGCCTTCTCAACCAGAACTTATGTAACTGTTCCAGAAGAGAGAACATGGATGTATTTGTTAATCAATGTTTCAGTCATTTTGAGCTACTCTTATAGGAAGTAGCCGGAAGTTGACAATGTGAAGATAGTTTTGTAATGAAAAGCATCTAGGTGTATATTTTGGGGATCTAATTTAAAGTATGAGCATGGGTTTCAAGAGCTAGAAAGCTGCCTGTGGATTCTAGCCCTCCTACCATCTGATCACTCCGTCTCACATCCTTGCAACTCTCACTTTCCCATCTGTAAAACGAGGGTATTGTACCTGCTTTAGCAATTTTTGTCACTCTGAGATACTGGTAAGATACTGAAAAATCCCAACTACTGTCAGTATGTCAGAAGTTTGAGGAAGGATTTTGGTGTGAGGAACTGAAAACACAGCAAGACTGATACAAGGACCATCATTCCGGAGGAGGAGATCATTCTTAATTACTGGAAAAGAATCTTTTGCCTCTCAAAATGTAATACCTTTGGGTATGAATAGAGAATTTAAAAACACCCCTCAAAACATACTGAGGCCTGGCCCTGGCCGGTTGGCTCAGCGGTAGAGCGTCGGCCTGGCATGCGGGGGACCCGGGTTCGATTCCCGGACAGGACACACAGGAGAGGCGCCCATCTGCTTCTCTACCCCCCCCCCCTCCTTCCTCTCTGTCTCTCTTCCCCTCCCACAGCCAGGGCTCCATTGGAGCAAAGTTGGCCCGGGCGCTGAGGATGGCTCCATGGCCTCTACCTCAGGCGCTAGAGTGGCTCTGGTTGCAACAGAGTGACGCCCCCTGGTGGGCGTGCCGGGTGGATCCTAGTCGGGCACATGCAGGAGTCTGGCTGTCTCCCTGTTTCCAACTTCAGAAAAATTTAAAAAAGAGAAAGATACTGAGCATGAGAGCATTCAGATCCAGATTTTAGACTCCAGGTTACACCATCCCTTCCTTCCAAGATGAGATTTGCCTGTTTTAACAAGACATTCTTCAGTGGTGCTTGCATTTTCTCTTAGCAAAAGAGTATAAGGAAGGTGTGGGTCTTAAATCTCAGCCTGAATGTTTGTACGTCAAAATGTTTAAGTTAAGACTGTTGACTTAGAACAGATAGATATTAGCCTCACAGCAAGAAAAATCATTGACTAGCTGAGGCAGCAGTATATGAAACTGACCAGGTTTTAAAATCCTGGCTGTATTCCAGGCTCAGGTGGATCCAGAGTGGCACTACCTGTTCAGGAGATTTACCCAAATTGTTTTTAATTTAAAAACAAATAGCCCTTTCGTTTTTAAACATACATTTACTTTGGCTTTCTATAACCTGCCCTCTCAAAGAAGGAAATAAGGCCTGAAGAGGTGTTCACTGGGCAGCCTCGCATAGACCTCAAGTTCCAAAAATCACTTTTCACAGAAGGAAAGGGTACCACTGACCAGCTGGAACATGGCTTTGGTTTTTGTGAGCACATTGCCACCTCACAGGCATAACAAAACCAGCACCAGGAACATTCCTCTCCAGAAAGGTGTTAGATATAACTGGTGAAGAGGGAAAACCACCGCTCAGTGGAGCACGCGGGCCAGACAGACCATCCGAGGTGCAGGCTCCAATGCCAGCCCAGCACTGCGGACCACCAGCCAGGTGCTCCCCGCCATCCCCACCCTACTGCTTTCCCATATGTAATAAGAGATAGGCATAGATGGGATCTAGTCACAGGTCCACAAGGATGTTTGCCGAGTTGGACATAGTCCAAACACTGGAATTTCAGGAAAGCCTCATTAGTCCAAAGTGCTGAATTTGTCCTCAGGGTGGCATTTCCACCTTCCAACACCCTTGTCTTTATCTTTTGCCTCATAATAACGTTTGGCTAAATCAGGGGTCTCACACTCGCGGCCCGCTGAACAATTTTGTGCGGCCCGCAGACTAATCCACGAAGTTCAAAATATTTTGGATAAAATTAAGTAAGCCTAGGGGCCTACTTGTATTTTTCATTTCTCTAGCATCCTAGCTAGATATTAGCTTAGTTAACAGCAGTTGTGATGCGAACTACAGTTTCTGGTCGTTTTGTGACACTGAGTAAACTGCATGTACGATTGTGCTTGTTGTACTGATTTTTTTTTTGTTTTCAACTGCAGTGAGAAAAGTGTTGCGTAACAGTTGCCTTTTGTAGACCTAGTGCGGCCCGCCGAACGGCTGTGATCTTGCTCTGCAGCCCAGTTTGAGACCCCTGGGCTAAATCATCTGATTTCTTGTGTACTAGAGACATTGAGTATCCTAGCACAAAAGTAGATATCTTTCAGCCTTTTAACTTGATAGTATATTTATTAGAATAAGAGATTAGAATTGTTAAACATTGGATTAAAATGGTTAAAAGGATTTTCATACAATTTTTAGGCACTATACACACTGCTGTTTACAATAGCATCAGTACTTGGATTTGGAGAAAGATAAATCTCATACATTTTAATGCCTTGATACACTTGTAACATTCAAAGTAATTCCACCATTTAGAAATACTAATCCAAACTTAAAGAGACATATACCACTAAATACCCCACACAGTATATTTAAAAATAAATATAGAAATACAACCAGAAGTCTACAAATCATCGGAGTAGACAGACTGGTGAAGCCCCAGTTATCATGGCAGTGAAGGGCTCTGACTAGATTTTGATGGAAATTGCTGAATTCTACACCAAAAGCAAAAACATAATAAAATAACATGATATACACTTTATGATGCTTATTTTCATAGCAGCAAAGCATGCTTCACATGCACTGCCTGTGAAGGATCTTACCAGGCTCCTTCCTCCGGTAAAGAAGGTATGCCTGGCAAGAATGAAGTACCAAGTGTCAAAGTATACTCAAAATATAGGCAGCCAGCCAATCACGGTGAAGGGAGAGCAGTGCAATTTTCAGTAAGAATGACTACCCACGGTCACCAAAGGTTCACTATAAGACAGTTGCACATGTTTTCATCATCGACACACAAAAATAGCCCCAAGCACAAAGCCAATCCACTTAGGGGAATAATGATAGAAAGAATAAAGACGGTAATATTAAAAATGACACGAACAGAATTTTGGCACATGCTGTATTCTTCATCCTTTTTCATAGGTGAAATGCATGTCTGAACAGAAGCATGGGAAAGAGACCTGAAAGCAATGTGACATGCCACCGGGCAGGAGACTCGCTCTTTGCTGCTTCCATATGTTTAGACACCAGCCGCATGGGTCGGTGTGCTGGGCTGGTTAAGGCCGATGGTGGAGCAGAGCCAACCTGCAAAATCCACTTCCTCAGCCTCGGATCTCTTGATAAAAGCATGAACCTGTGTGTGAGGAAACAGAAGAGGTGTTGTTAAAAAACCACCAAGAGGGACAATTTGAGTCCTGGGAGGTCTAGATCTTGTGCCATACTTAGAAGGAGCTCCTGGATCCTTGAGCAGCACAGGGGCCAGCTCTGCCTGGGTCTGCCAATGACAGCAGCTGGGAGGCCTTGGACACCTTGCTCGCTTCCCAGAGCCCACTCTTGAGCTATGAAATGGGGATAGTAGCTCTGCCATCAGTGGTGCAGGATCATTAGAAGGAACCAAGGAACTGATGGACTTGAAAGTGCATGTTACACTGTACAGGCTCTCCAAGGCGTGTAAATTCAGGTGCTCACAGTATTACTTCCCAACTCCTCCCTCCACCACCTCCAAACAAGGAGGCAAGTGGAGAGCAGCTCGGGGAAGGTGCTGAATGGCAGGTGAGCCAGTATTAGAAAAAGACCCTGTCCCCGTGACAGGGTGAGCTGGCCCTTTCCCTGGATTACTGGGGCTCTGGAGCCACCCCCGTTTTTCCTTTAACCTGATGGGAGGACAGAGGAGACATATCTGGCTAGTACCCTGTGACATGCTCAGCTGGACATCAGTGGTCAAGGCAGAGCAGGGAATGGGCTCAGGAAGCACTGGATGGATGACTGACAGGAGAACAGAAAAATAAGCAGGTAGTTTAAGAATCTGAAATAAACGGACTTACCATGAGTTGCTTCAAATCTGCTCTCTCTGCAGGGTTTTTTATTAAGCTTAAAGGAAGAAAGAAAATATGAGAGCTACTGCCTGGAGCTGCTGCTTCCTCCCATTATGTTTGCCTGACTCTCCTCCCCACACTCTACAGGCTCTGAGGACTGCCTGAGCCTTATTCACCTTCCTGTGAGTTAGCATGTTGTCGTGCCCACAGTAGGTTAATAAATGCTTGCTGAACTAAGGTCAAAGGGCACTATGCCAGTCTCTATACAGCAAGTGCTAAAAGCAGCTATTTTACCAACTGTAACTGTCAGTCACCTAAGTCTTAGCACTTGGAAAAGGGCATAGCTGTGCTCCCCAAGATGGGGTGGAGAGCCTGACAAAAACGGGGTACTTTGATATAACAAGGAGCCCACTTACCATTTATTCACAAAATCCTGAAATTCCATACTGAATACTCCGCTGGGCAGTTTAGGAGGAGGCTGCAAAACATGTTAACACATAATTGTTTGGCACCATGCCTCTGGACAGTGCTGCCCTTACCCAGTCAAGGAAAGGCCAAGGGTGAGAGGCCACTGTTGGGTCACTGGTGGAGCCATCAGTCTCAAACCACAGACAGAATTGTGACCAGGTCAGTATTCTACCATTCACTCGTCTAGTTACTGAACAAATCACTGTTCCTCTTGAGCCTGATGACTTTCCTGTGAAAGGAGAAAGGCCTAAGGACCCTTTCCAGCTCATACTCGACTTGGAGTGTGGAAACAACCAGCAAGCACTAGTAGCAGCTGGAAACCAGCAGGCGTAGTCCAGCCCAGACAGCACCTGTGAAGTCACAGAAGGCTGATTAACTAAATAAAATGTATATCTCTTTCTAAGCCCTGAAGGAGCAGAGAAAGGTTAATAAAACATTAACTAGCAGGGGTCTGGGTCTGGAAGACTGTTAGCTGCACACTCACTCCAGGAATGAAGTACTTACAGGCATCAGAGCAAAAATATGCCGCTGCTCTCGTTTTCCGGGGGTACATGGTGCACATCACACGTGGCTATAGACAAGGCCCTGCAGCACCCTGCTCTGCTCCACACATCTCAGGAAACATGGCTACCCCATGTGACCTATGCTGGGGCTGTGTGCAGCTTCCCTGTGCGCTGGCCCCCAGACCGTGCCCCGTATGCCATTGCTCTAATGTGTTGCCCAAATAAACAGGCGATTCAAGACAAAAAAACTAAATATTGACACTTCCCTGAATGCCCTGTAAGAAAAGCAGACAAATAAGCCTCACCTGAGGTCTCAGACTAAAACCCAGCTTTTAGGCCAACCCTGCAGACTGCCCCTGCTGCTGAGGGATATGAAGGGAATATTCAAGGCAAAACCAGCAGCTTGGCCGCCAGAGGCCAGGCCAGTCCTGAGGAGGAGGTCAGGCAAGGGAGGGACTGTAACAGCAGAATGTGAGGTGCACGCACTTGTCACCATGCAGCCCAGCCTCCTGGGAGGTCAGGATGTAGGACGGGTTGGGAGGAGCAGGTGGTAAGGAAGGAATGAATAGTACTAGATGGGAAGAACATGAGCTACTTCCTCCTGGAACCTCAGTTTCTCACCTGTATGAAGAAGGTAAAGCCAATTTGACGCACCTGAGCAGTGCTTAGAGAACTGATTAGGAAAATATGGAATAAAGCAGTGCACACTAGGCGAATGGCAGCTGCATACACCATCTCAGGCCATCTCTTTCCTTATGGCTCCTACCCAGCACCACTCAGCTCAGGTCCCCGCAGCAGAGGCTGACTTTCCTGACTACCACAAATGGCAATGCACACGGCCTTTCCTGAGTCCTAAAGCAGCCAGGATCATACCTGAACCTCTTTCCTATGTCCTATGGTGCTTAGCTTAAAGCTATGCAGACAGGAAAGGAGTCAGTTAACCTCCCTAGGAGACTGAACCAGTGACTGATTTGTCGACGGCTGGGGTGTACCAGGATCTTCACTGTTGAGTTTGTAAAATATAAAGGGACCTTTCTGAGCCTCCTGGGATCTGGTTTTAGAGAGCAGTAAGAAAGGGTGAAAAGTCATTCTTAGTCTCCTGAAGAAAACAGGGCAATCGCCCTTTTACCACACACCCGGGCTGAGTGGGGGGTCTTCAACTGCCTCCCTAACATGCCAGAGCTTATCCTTGTCCTCCACTACCTATGCTGTTGCTGAGGCCAGGAGTGCTGGCTCATTGGAAATCCTGTCCTGAGCCCCGGCCAAGCTCCTCCTGCCCTATGCTCTACGCCCTGACCGCAGCAACTGTGTTGCTATTCCATAGTGTCCCACTACCCCCAAGCCCGCCCAATTGTGACGAATGCTTATCAGTCTCTTCCTTCCTTGATCTTTTTCATTTAAACATACTAGTATAGATATTTATAAATAATGTATTCCTTTTATTAAAGTCAGCTGACAGCAATAAGCATAAAGAAACATTTAATCCCCTGTAATTCCATCTGTACTGTATTATTTTGCAGACTTTATATGCAAATGTATGCAAAGGTTTTTTAAATAACTGATTATAATAATACATATACTATTTTGTAATTTGCTTTTATTCATGCAACAATTTTTAGTGACTATTCTCCATATTTTTAGTCTTTTTTTCTTTTTTTTTAATTGATTTTAGTGAGAGAGACAAGAACATCTATCTGCTCCTGTATGTGCTCTGACCAGGGGTCAAACCAGTAACCTCTGCGCTTCAGGATGACTATAATCAACTGAGCTATCCGGCCAGGACTACACTGCTTTTTTTATGTTCATTGCTTCCTAATAGCACAAGACAAAACCTTGTATTGCAGTTATAAATGCATTTGCATTGCCTCTCCTACACAATCTAAATCTTCAAAGACTAGGGACTTTGGGCCCTGGCCGGTTGGCTCAGTGGCAGAGCGTTGGCCTGGCGTGTGGGAGTCCCGGGTTCGATTCCTGGCCAGGGCACACAGGAGAAGCACCCAACTCCTCCTCCACCCCTCCCCCTCTCCTTCCTCTCTGTCTCTCTCTTCCCCTCCTGCAGCCGAGGCTCCATTGGAGCAAAGATGGCCCCGGCACTGAGGATGGCTCTGGTTGCAGCAGAGCCCCAGATGGGCAGAGCATCGCCTCCTGGTGGGCATGCCGGGTGGATCCCGGTCAGGCGCATGCGGGAGTCTGTCTGGCTGCCTCCGTTTCCAACTTCAGACAAAAAAAAAAAAAGACTAGGGACTTCGCATTTTCCATCTTTGGATCCCCACATGCCTGTCACCTCACAGTGCTTAGCGTAAAGTAGGTGCACAAGAAATGATCAGTCAGCAGAGGAATGAGAATGTAAGTGGGTAAGGTGGAGGCCCCTGAATGTGAGAAAAGGAGGGACTCACAGTTACCTAGAAATGTTCCCTAGAGAAGGGATTCCTGCAGCCTCTAAACCAGCCACTAGATTCCAAAAGCATGATGCACAAAGCAGAACCCATGAATCCTGGGGCCCAAGCAGCCCACACTGTGGTAACGACTCATGGGTTTCCCAGTCAAATAAATGGTGAGGTTTTTGGGTTTTCTTTTTAAGATTTTTTTAAAATTGATTTTAGAGAGAGAAACATCAATTTGTTGTTCCATTTATTTAGGCATTCATTGGTTGACTCTTATATGTGCCCTGACCAGGGGTTGAACCTCCAACCTTGGAGTATTGGGACAATGAGCTACCCAGCCAGGGCTATGATATTTTTCTTTTTTCTTTCTTTTCTTTAATGGGAGACAGAGAGAGGGACAGACAGGAAGGGAGAGAGATGAGAAGCATCAATTCTTCATTGCAGCACCTTAGTTGTTAATTGATTGCTTTCTCAAATGTGCCTTAACCGGTGCCGGGGAGTTTCAGTTGAGCCAATGACCCCTTGCTCAGGCCAGCGACCCTGCGCTCAAGCCAGACCTCAGGGTTTCTTTTCTTTTTCCTCTTTATTAAGTGGGAGGCAGGAAGGCAGAGAGACAGACTCTGGCATGCGCCCCAACCAGGATCCACCCGGCAAGGCCCCTAGAGGGCAATGCTCTGTCCATCTGGAGCTGCTGCTCCATTGCTCGGCAACCAAGCTATTTTAGTGCCTGAGGTGAGGCCATGGAGCATCCTCAGCGCCCAGGACCAAAGTGCTTGAACTATTCGAGCCACGTTGTGGGAGGGGAGGAGGGAGGGAGAGGGGGAAGGAGGGAGGGAGAGGGAGGGAGAGAGAGAGAAGTGGGGAGGGATGGAGAAGCAGAAAGTCGTTTCTCCTGTGTGCCCTAACTAGGAATCAAACCCAGGACTTCCATCTTTGGCTGCCGCCGATGCTCTACCTCTGAGCCAACCAGCCAGGGCAGGGCTTTCAAACCTGGGTCCTCAACCCAGGCGGATGCTCTATCTACTGTGCCAACACCTGATCAGGTTGTGAAATGTTTCTTAAGAGGAGCAAATAAATTCCATGGTCAAGGAAGCCGTGCCGTACTTACCTCATTGACTATGTAATCCAACAACTCAAAAATTGCCATGGGAGGTCGGCTGTCCATTCCATAAGCTACAGATTTTATAAAAAGAAAAACACTTCTCAGAAATATACAGGAGGTTATTTGCCAATAAAGTGTGAGTGTTAAACACGGATGCCAGGGACCAAAATAAAGTAGTGGATGATAAAAAGCCAGAACAGCTGAAACATCAGGCCTGAACACAGAGGGGATCAGCAAAAGCCACAGAGTCAGCCGGCCATGGTGAGTCTGAACTCTGCCACATCCTAGGTCGCTGACCTTGGGCAAATCAATCGCCAGTGAGCAACTTTTGAGTTTCATAAAGTATTAATAGAAATAGATAATAATTATGTCTGCCCATCCTTTCTTATATTGAGAGAGGAGCAAATGAGATGATACTAAATATATAAAAATCCACTTTAATTCTCCCTGAACTTGGGTTTCTTGGCCACAGTCACCAGCCCCCTACTGCTCCCTCACACATGCCCTCTCCCACAAGCCTCCTGAGGTAAAGAGCAGGTCTCCCTGTCAGAGAGGGCCGTCCTGGCTGGCATTAGTAGGAGAACATGGCTGGGCCAGCACCTGAGTACCAGCCCACTGCACCGTGCGCACAGCCTCGGAGTCAGGCTTGCCCCTCACAGGTGCTGTGGCCTTAGCAGGTCCAGCACTCTGTGCCTCCGTTTCCTCATATCTAAGATGGAGATTATAACAGTGCTCATGTACAACTGCTGTTAAAATTACATAATGGTAGGCAAATCCATGGAGACAGAAAACAGATTGGTAGTTGCCGTGGAGGGGGTGGGGGCTGTGGGTGAATGCTAATGGAGATGAAATGTCTTTTTGGGGTTATGGGAGTGTTCTGGAACTATAGAGTGGTGATAGTTGCGCATGGTGGAATAGACTAAAACCACTGAATTGAACACTTTGAAATGTGCATTTTATATGAATTTTATTTCAGTAAAAAAAAAATCTACCTAAAAACTAAAAAGAAAATGTCATGATTTTTAAAAATTAGATAATGCACAGGTCAAAATGCAGAGCTGGAAACATAGTAGTCACCCAACAAATGGTAGGAAGTTAACAGGTATAACTAATTTCCTACATCTACCTGGATACTTCTGCTCTGCTTCCCCTGGACCCAGCCTGGCATCCTGAGACAGGGAATCAATCTTGGGAGAGTGTACAGAAATGCACAATAGTAAGGGACCCCCAGAGTCCAAGCTGGGGCACACTAGGACACTCACAGCTGAGCGGCCTTCCAGGGGTCCTTGGCCTGGGTGGTGTCTCAGCCGTATCTCCCTCCACCTGGCACCCAAACATCAGCTCCAGCTCCTTGGCATCTGGAGGAGGGATGGGATACCTCCCAACTGCCATCTCAACCAGAGAGAGCCCCATGCTCCAGATGTCCGACTGCACTGAGTAATGAGTCCCCTGGAGTCTTTCTGGCTGCAGGAGAGACAGAGACAGTTACGGTCACCTGTGAGCTAACCTGTACCATACAGGAGAGGGACGGACTAGTTCCTGTGGATGCTCAGGGAGTCTCAGGACATCCCACCCCTTTGAGACTTGCTTGTACTACCGAAGAATGGGCTTCCCCACATGGTCCCAGCCCTAGATCTGCTGATATGTTTTATTTTCTTTTGCCCTTTCCTCTCTAGAGTTCACATCCCATTTTAAGATCTCCACTAACCTCACGTATTTGGCCTCCCCCGTCCCCAAATACTGTGCTTACCAAGTCCTAGCTAGCTCCCATGGCTCTGACCCCTCCTCAATCTTCTGTCTCTCCTATAACCTGCCCTGAACAGCATCCATCCCAGCTGAAGTCTGGCTACCGCCTCAGCTGTGGTTCCAGCTTTGCCCAGTTTGGTCACTGTCTTTCATGTTGTGGGGCAGCCTGTCCAGAGCCCAGTATGAGACACTCACCTTGTTACCCGAGTCTGAAACATGAAGCTTCTGACTCACTGTTCTTGGGTAATATGGATGGCAGAAAAGGCGAAGGATCTAGGTCAGAAGACCTGCATTCAAATCTCAAGTCTGGGACTTCTAAGCTACATCCTTCTTCATCTGTAAAATGGGCTGATGACGATGGTAACTAACAAAATACCCCCTCCACTTACTAGGGTTATTAGGAAGGTCAAAGCAAATGAAAATATATGTTGTATGTTGCAAAATGCTGTATAAATATGAACTGTTATTGGTGGGAAGAGGTAAAGAAAAAATATAGTGTTGTATAAAAGCATGATTTGAAATAACACATGTATTTCAAGAATCCTATAAAAAAAATCCTTATTCTGATCATTATACTTTTATTTTAACATCAAATTAACTTCTACCACAGGATTTTTCCCTAACTCCAAACTGGACTATTTTGGAATTAACCACATAACCACAAAACCCAAACCACTAAACAAACCCCTGGATCATTAAGTCCCAGTGCCTGTTCATTGATTTTGAATTTGAGCATTGGCAGCTGAGTGGCCGAGTTTTTAGACATGTAGGGAAGAAGCAACGAGGGGATGGCAGAGAAAGAGAGTAGAGGAAGCGAGTTCTGAAGGGACCATGGTTTTCATGTTTCTTAAGACTATGGGTCAGCAGAGTGGAGGACGGAGATGTGGGACAGCGCTGGTTGAGTGATGCTGACCATGACTGGAGTCGTGGTGGGACAGGGGGCAGGCAGGAAGGAATGAGGATGTGAACAAGAACTTCCACCCTGAAAGGACAGGAGCCACTGACAAGCCCTCCCTAAGAGGCGAGCAAGAGCACGTTGTACAATACAAGGGAGAGTGACTGGTGAGAAGGGGCTCTAGCTTTCAGTCCCGGCTCTGCAAGGTTAACGAGCAGGTCCCTCAACCTCCCTCAGTCTAGATTTCCTCATCTCTAAAATGCAAACAATAATCTTGCTTCCTGGGACAACACACAGATTAAATGAGATCACTCAAAGATATGGAAATGTTTGAAAGAGACCACAAACACTACGTGCAAAGATGTCCTCTGCACCAGGCCCCAGCAATCCAGGCCTTCACTCGTGTCCACCTTCACATAGACCTCCCACTCCAAGTCTGCTACTCTGCTCTGCCCCACCCAGCACTCATCTGGTCCAGTTGACCCTAAGGAGCATGCTGCCATTTCCCACCCATTCCATCAACCAAACATTCACCCCCTCACCAACCATTCCCTGAGCACCCACCATGTGCCAGGCCCTGGGCTGGAAGGAGGAGGGAAGACCTTTGTGACGGGGTGCTGGCTGAGCAGAGACTCCCGCCAGGAGACCAGGTAGGTGTGCTGTGCTGAGAGGCGGGCAGTTAACTGGGAGACACGCAGTGAAGGGGGAGAGAAGAGGCAGGACCAGGAAACAATTCTGACCAGACACACAGGAGTTGGGGATCCCCTAGATGCAGAAAGGATGGGGAGCTGGGAAGGGAGGTTAATGACTGATGCTCAGGTCTCCACCTTGAGAAACCAAGCAAAAAGTAATGCCACTTACTCCTAATGGAAAAGAAAAGATGGGGTGAGATCATGTGTGGGTATGTCAGGTTTGAAGCTCTGAAAACCATCAGAGACAGGTGTCCAGAGGGTAGCTGGAGCTCACAAGCTCCTCAGAATGGAAGCCAAGTTCTGGGAAACAGCTGAGAACTGGTGCTAGACTGAGCTGTGATCAGGTAATCTCTTCTAGTGATAAGAGGCCCAATACCCCAGTTATGCTCTAAGGCCTCTGAAAGGCTGAGACATCTCCCCATTAGCTGTGATCTCCTCAGGGAGGGATGACAATGCTCCACCGCTCGTCTCCCTCCCCCCGATCACCAGGCTTCGGCTCCACAGGAGAAGGCACCCACTTGGTTCCCAGACATGTCCAGACCAGAAGCATGAGAAATGCTGCTCATACCGACATGTAGGACCTTGTGCCCACGAAGGAGTTGGCCATGGAGTCGATGAGCTGTCCGCTGACCCCAAAGTCACAGAGCTTGATCTCCCCACGGGAGTTCACTAGGATGTTGGAAGGCTTGACATCTGCAGGGAAAAGAAAATGGAAAAGTAGGGCATTGACACAGCTAGGTGGGGGAGGGGAAAGAGCGCTCCAGACAGACCAGCCCTGACCATGAGTCACATGACATACCCCTACCCATCACAAAGCCTGCCCTCAGCTTGCACCTTGCAAACACTAAGACCCCTTATTCCCCCTTATTCGGTGTCAAGGAAAGGCTGTCAGGAAAGGAAATGACAAGATGCATTTCTGTTCTATAGAAGAACAGAAAGCCAATAAATTTCAACTCTGAGAATCAGATTTGGCCAGATGACCCATAAGAAAGAGTCAGTTACACTTGATCAAGCAGTGGCGCAGTGGATAGAGCTTTAGACTGGGACTTGGAGGACCCAGATTCGAAACCCCAATGTCACTGGCTTGAGCACGGAGTTGCTGGCTTGAGTATGGGATCATAGACATGACTCCATGGTTGCTGGCTTGAGCCCAAAGGTTGCTGGCTTGAGCAAGGGGTCACTCGTTCTGCTGGAGCCCCACCCCCCCATCAAGGCACATATGAGAAAGCAATCAATGAACAACTAAGGAGACTAAGGAGCTGCAACGAAGAATTGATGTTTCTCATCTCTCTCCCTTTGTCTATCCCTCTCTCTCTCTCTCTCTCTCTCTCACACACACACACACACAAAAAAAAGTCAGTTACCATGAATAATCAAGATTCAAAGTCTGTTACTTCAACTGCCCCTATTGGCAAAACACAGTATCTATGGTTGGATCACAAGGGAGGAAGAAAAACACAAATAATAAAACCTGTATGCTTGCTGAGGCTACTGACCCCAGACTAAAGGGGAATGGAATGGGGTGGGATTTCCTGTTCTTGAACTTGGTTACAAGCACAAAGCATGTGAGTGTTAGGAATATCTGTGGCAGTGGTTGGGAGCTGCCATGATTCTCTCACTAAAATTATGTCCCTAACGGCCTATACAGTGGCCTCTACGTGTTAGTCAAGGCGAGCCTGAGAACTAGAAAGGCTGGGAAAACTGCTCCTCGCTGCGGTTTCGGCAGTGCTCCCAGCATCAGTACCAGCCCCAGCCCCAGCCCCAGCCCCAGCCCCCTTGCCTGCACAGAGACCTTCCCCGCGTCCCACTCAAGTCCATCACCACTACAAGTCCACTGGCCCTTCCCTTTGCAGAGTGGTAAACTTCCAAATGTTTGCTTCTATCATCTCCTCTGATTCAAACAACTTCCCTGTAAAGTGGGCAAAGGCCAAGTATTATTCTTATTTACAGGTAGGACAACTGAGGTTGGAACCTGGTAAAAGTCCCCAGGCCAGAACTTTGTGGGCAGAAAGCAAACATGAGACCCGCTCAAGAGCAGGCCACACCCAGGGACAGTCATAAACTGTGACAGCAGCACTTTGACAGAAGTAATAGAGTCAGTATATAAAACATCTAGAGAATCAGAGTAAACACCAAATCCCCATAATTCCAACCTACTAGAACTGCTAATAACATTTTATTATTCCCTTTAATACTTCCCTGTGAATATATTTATTTTTAAATGGATTCTAATAGGTCTATTTACATATCTTTCCAAGAGTACATTTTGGGAAAAAAATCACCTTCTTATCCCAGTAAGTCCTTCCCCTACCATACCCCCATCTAGCCCTTCCCCACCTCCAGCCAAGGTGGGGTCCTACCCACAACACCTGGCCAACTCTAGCCCCTCTCCACCTACTATCAGCTCCAAGAGAGGAATGCCGGCCATCTGCCTCACCACCCCGGCGTCAGGACAAGACCTGGCACACAGCAGGTGCTCCAAAACACTACGGATGATGGACCTAAACTCACAGTGTACATATGTACACCCTCTAAGCCACCTGCGCAGTCTTCCTAAGACCCGGTCCTCATGATGCCATAGGATATGAGACCTTTCAAAACCCCTCCTCAATCTTGTCTCCTACATATAGATTTTCAGAATGTAGGCATCACAAGTGACCTTAGAGAATAACTGGTTACTCTCCTTCATGGTGGCAATGAAAGACTTGGTGTCTAAGGCCCAAAGGAGTCCAGGGACTTGTCCAAAGTCACATAGCAAAAACTGAGTCAAATTGGAATCAAAACTCAGACTTCTTGATGCCTAGACCTGTCCTCTTCCCACCTACCTTGCCACCACATTACTCAACTGTTTCACTCATTCACCTGTGTACATTGAGCACCTATGACATGCCAGGCACCCTGCAGGTACCAGGGAGACAGTAGCAAGCAAACTGATAAAGTTTTCAGTGTAAAATGAAGCTGACATTTTAGCGTGAAGAGATACACCAAAACAAACTGACAAACCAATGTGTAACACCAGGTAGTCTCAAGTACCATGAAAAAAATAAAAATAAAAAGAACCTGCCTGACCAGGCAGTGGTGCAGTGGATAGAGCGTCGAACTGGAATGCGGAGGACCCAAGTTCAAGACCCTGAGGTCGCCAGCTTGAGCGCGGGCTCAAGCTGGTTTGAGCAAAAAGCTCACCAGCTTGGACCCAAGGTCGCTGGCTCGATCAAGGGGTCACTTGGTCTGCTGAAGGCCCACAGTCAAGGCACATATGAGAAAGCAATCAATGAACAACTAAGGTGTTGCAACGAAAAACTTATGATTGATGCTTCTCATCTCTCTCCATTCCTGTCTGTCTGTCCCTATCTATCCCTCTCTCTGACTCTCGCTCTGTCCCTGTAAAAAAAACCACACACACACACACACAAACAAAAAAACACACAAACAGCCTGACCAGGCGGTGGCACAGTGGATAGAGCTTTGGACTGGGACACGGAGGACCCAGGTTCGAAACCCTGAGGTCTCAGGCTTGAGCATGGGCTCATCTGGTTTGAGCAAGGCTCACTAGCTTGAGCCCAAGGTCGCTGGCTTGAGCAAGGGGTCACTCACTCAGCTGTAGCCCCTGGGTTAAGGCACATATGAGAAAGCAATCAATGAACAACTATGGTGCCGCAACAAAGAACTGATGCTTCTCATCTCTCTCCCTGACTGTCCTTCTCTCTGTAGGTTTGTCATAATAAATAAACAAATAAATAAAACCACAAAGAGCACAGTGGGGGAGGGGGCTGCTGTGACAAGGCCATGAAGAAGGCCTCGCTGTAGAGATGGCCCTTGAGTAACACCCTGGATGAAATGAGGGAGCTGTGCGACCTCCCGGAGAATTACTCCAAGCACAGGGTTGATTACAAACTTTAGGAGGTCAGGGACTGACTTTTCTTTTGTTTCTTTCCCAAGCCTAACATTAAAACAAACCTAGAGAAACACTTGCAGCCGAGGAGGTCCTCCTCTCCACAGTACTGTGGCCCTTCTCAAACACGACAGATGACTGACCCTGGAAGTCAGTGTTCAGGATGTGGAAAGTGATGCCGAGTAATAGATGGAACGGGGAGAGCCAGGCGTGTGACAGTGCTTGCTGGGCGGGCAGAGAGAACACACGGGAGGCATGCCAACATAGCCTCTCCCCTACACCCACCGAGCATCGCAGCCCTTCGTCCCTGTGCCTGAACCATGAGGCCCTCAGCTCCCTCACCTTCCCGATGCTCCCATGGCCTATTTAGGAATGGCCTATTGCACTTTGTTTTAAAGGAAAGAGTGGCAGTGGCTGAAGGGACAAGACACCTGTACACAAATCCCTGCCCTGCCACCTGCTGTACAAGCAGCCAAGAGCAAGTCCCTGCGCTTCACTCGTCTGTGCCCTGCCTATCAAGAAAGCAGGGAAAACAAGCACAGCTCTTGCTTCCTTGTCAGATGGAGACCAGGATCAACCTGATGATGTGTGGGCATTTAAAAAGCACACCATGTTACAGGAACAGAAAGAGTGATTTTTTCACAGGCTACCCTCCAAGGCACACAGCACCAGCCCCTCCCGTCGCCTAGGCTGGAGACCTCCTCCGCTGCTCAGACATAGTCTCCAGGCTGAAGCTGCTGCTCAGGAGCGGCTGCACTGCCTCTGTCGCTGTCCTGCTATCTGATTTCTATTCACATGGCAAGCAAGCCTCCTTTTTTCAAACTTATGTAACACGTTTTCCTCCATCCCTGGCTGTCAGCTCTGCTTCCCCCACCTGCCCGGGAACAGCACTGCTTGGGAGGCTGCAAAGATCCATGATGGGGGTAGGGTCAGATAGGGGCAGGGGAAACCCTGAGGGGCCTTGCACATCCTAGGAGCCAGATGCACACTGCAAGTGGCCCCTCCTGATGACACGGGACACCTGATAAAAAGTCACTTAGAGATCTGGGCACACTAAATCCCTCAACTCCAAAGCATGTGGCTGGAGCAGCCAGGCTGAAGTAAGCTCCTCCCTAGCAAGTCGGGCTCTTCTCTGTGGGCACAAGAGGTACATGTTAGACAAGACCAGAGAAAGTATTCTCACCAACTGTCAGCATCCATATTTGCTTTCTACAACCACTACCCCACCCTCCTCTGTTCCCGCTCCTAATATCTTCCCCCTCCCGTGGGACAGCCTCTGCACAGAGCTTGCTGTAGCTCCTATCCGCCTTAGAGTATATTCCAAGCCCCTTGGCCTGCCTTTCCATGCCTTCCATTGTCCTTCCTTGCCTCTCCCACATGTCCTCACGTCCATCTCCTCCAGCCTCAGGCCTGCCTGCCTCCAACTGAGCTGGTCTTGTACTGGTACCTGCATCTAAAACATCCTCTTTTACCACCCACCCTTCTCACTTCTACTTCAAGGTGCCTAGTTCTTCTGAGTCCCCTTCCCAACGTGGAATACTGCCCTGCTCTTGGAACCCAGGGTTTAATCAGCCTCTTCCCATATCTTTCCTAGCAGCAACCTTAAAAGTTATTCAAATCATAGGTCCAGTCTCTCCCTACTTCCTGAGGCCTTCTCTAGGTCTTGAGTTCTTTCTGACTCTTCAATATCAAGAAGCCTCAGCACCTAGTGCACTAGGCTGCATTCTTGAAGAAGCATCCACCATCCCACTAGACTGCCATGCTGACAAGTGTCCCAGAAAACCCACAAGATGCTACGATTTAATGGTCCTGTCCTACTCAGCATCTACACAATGACAATGGGTAAACACCCTTCTCCAAAAATGAATTTCTCTGATATTTTCTGCCCCCAAAATAACCAGTATTCAAAGCCCCTTGTACATTCCCCCAAGAGCACATGATTTTAACTTAATTTCTGAACACTTTCTACCCCTCTATAAGAGATTTGAATTAAATAAGTCAATAGGTCATCTGTTTATTCTATAAACACTTTTGAATGACTGCATTAAGCTATGATTAAAAAGGACATAGTGGCCCTGGCCGGTTGGCTCAGCGGTAGAGCGTCGGCCTAGCGTGCGGAGGACCCGGGTTCGATTCCCGGCCAGGGCACACAGGAGAAGCGCCCATTTGCTTCTCCACCCCTCCGCCGCGCTTTCCTCTCTGTCTCTCTCGTCCCCTCCCGCAGCCAAGGCTCCATTGGAGCAAAGATGGCCCGGGCGCTGGGGATGGCTCTGTGGCCTCTGCCTCAGGCGCTAGAGTGGCTCTGGTCGCAATATGGCGACGCCCAGGATGGGCAGAGCATCGCCCCCTGGTGGGCAGAGCGTGGCCCCTGGTGGGCGTGCCGGGTGGATCCCGGTCGGGCGCATGCGGGAGTCTGTCTGACTGTCTCTCCCTGTTTCCAGCTTCAGGAAAATGGAAAAAAAAAAAAAAAAAAAAAAGGACATAGTCCCTGAGTCCCTGTCCTCAAGGCTACTGCCACTAAGGGAGACAGAACTGAAAAACATAAGAAGAGCCTGACCACGCAGTGGCGCAGTGGATAGAGCGTCGGACTGGGATGCGGAAGGACCCAGGTTCGAGACCTCAAGGTCGCCAGCTTGAGCGTGGGCTTATCTGGCTTGAGCAAAAAGCTCACTAGCTTGGACCCAAGGTTGCTGGTTTGAGCAAGGGGTCACTTGGTCTGATGGAGCCCCCCCCCCAATCAAGGCACATATAAGAAAGCAGTCAATAAACAATGAAGGCACCACAACAAAGTATTGATGTTTCTCATCTCTTTCCCTTCCTGTCTGTCCTTCTCGGTTTCTCTCTAAAAAAAAGAAAAAAGGCCCTGGCCGGTTGGCTCAGTGGTAGAGCGTCAGCCTGGCGTGCAGAGGTCCTGAGTTCGATTCCTGGCCAGGGCACACAGGAGAAGTGCCCATTTGCTTCTCCACCCCTCCCCCTCTCCTTCCTCTCTGTCTCTCTCTTCCCCTCCCGCAGCCGAGGCTCCATTGGAGCAAAGATGGCCCGGGCACTGGGGGTGGCTCCTTGGCCTCTGCCCCAGGCGCTGGAGTGGCTCTGGTCGCAACAGAGCGACGCCCCAGAGGGGCAGAGCATCGCCCCCTGGTGGGCAGAGCATTGCCCCCTGGTGGGTGTGCCGGTGGATCCCGGTCGGGCGCATGCGGGAGTCTGTCTGTCTCTCCCCGTTTCCAGCTTCAGAAAAATACAAAAAAAAAAAAAAAGAAAGAAAAAAGAACAGATAAAGAAACAGGGGGGAAAGGTAGCTGACCCTGATAAGTAACAGTCTCCACAAAGCCACCTCCAGTTATCCATGACCTCAGGGAGCTATTTAAGTGGCAAAGATAATTAAAATTCATTGAAAATCCCAAACCCTTCAAATAGCCTTGACCTGTAACCTCTTTTTCCCACCAAACCTTCCCCAAGAACATTAAAAAGAAGCCCAGTCTTCTCCCCTCACTGCCTTCCCCCCAGCTAAAGAAAATGAATGCAGCTGAAAGACTGGGATGGGAGGATGGGCAGGGGAGCAAGTCTGGCCAACCTAGGAGAAGCCACAATATCGCTGGACCATTGAGCATCCATTACGCCAGGCCTTTTAATATGCTGTCTTCTTTAATTCTCACAACAATGCTGTGAACTAAACAATAGAAACCCCTGTGTGCAGATGAGAAACACTGATGCCCAGAGCCAGGAGTTACCTGTTAAAATGACACCATCAACTAATGGCAGAGGCTAGAGTAGAACTCAGAATCTTGGTTGATTATTCAGGGCCTATATAAACTGGCTCAAGACAACAGATTAAATGGCAAACCATAGTGGGCTGTACTCCAAAATTTCAGAAAAGCCATTATTAAGTTGTAGGTGAAGGTGGTCAAAGGTACAAACTTCCAGTTATAAGATTAATAAGTTCCAATGATATAACATACAGCATGGTGAGACTACAGTTAACAATACTGTATTGTATATTTGAAAGTTCCTAAGAGAAAAATCTTAAAAGTTTTCATCACAAGAAAAAAAGCACAATTTTTAAAAAGTTGTGGTTGGGGAAAGGGGTCACTCACACAAGCTTTATCTGGGAATAGAATCTGACTTGGGGTAGGCTGAAATCCTTGAAATCTGGTTGTAAGAGAAAATAATTCTCTACTCTGGCTTAGTGAGTGTGTGCCTCCTTCTGAGCTCCCGCTCATTATGCTCCTTGACAAGTCTGACTGCAACAGCAGGAACTAGAGGTTGTTTCCTACCTCCTTCTGATTAACAACTGAGTTCAACAGGAAGTCTTCGAAGCAAAAAGCATGCATGCCAGGTCCTAACAAGCAGCTATTTTTATCTCTCTTCCCTTTCAAGATTTTTGAAACCAAGTCCAGTAACTGCATTTAAGATATTTTTCTTCCCTCCCAACACTCATTAGTTTTCAAATGCTTTCATTCTCTACCTTTGTGCACCCCTCTCTGCTAATTCACTACTCATTTCCGATCCAAAAGACACACAAATGCTGACAATTAAACAAGAGAGGATGTTGCAAGAGTCAGGATTTGGTTTTCATTAACACACACCATTCTAAAAAATGGTCTCAGTTTTTTAAATAGGATGTAACAAAAGTCAGAGCAATACATAAAGGGTTACACTAAAGAAAGAGGCAGAGAGAAAGAGGGGAAGGACAGGAGATAGGGACAATAAAGGAAAATGCTTATGGGGCCTAGATTGATTCCCTCATTTCCCATTTTTAATAACTCATAATACTATTTGGCACAGCAGCATTTTACAGATAACAAAAATTAAGGCTCAAGTAAAGTTCCTTGCCAAATATCATAAAATAACATTAAAATAAGGTGCCTTAAAGTAGTTTTTATCCCCCTCCAGACTATTCCAGCTACTTCAGGACACATGCAGACATGTAATCTATCAGAAAGCCAATCAGCCCCACCAGGAAGGAATGGAGTGTTGGCTAACTTGGATACTAATCATCTGCTATGCAAGAAAGGAAAATTAGCTAAAAACCTGTTTTAACCTGCTGTTACTTCTTTTGCTGAATAGAAGGGAAGAAAAAATAAAGACAATAGAAAATAAAAGGTAGATGACCCTGGACAGTGGCTCAGTGGATTAAGCATTGGCCCAGCCTACTGATGTCCTGGGTTTGATTCCAAGTCAGGGCACACATGAGAAGCAATCATCTACTTCTCTCCCTCTCACTCTCCTCCTTTTCTCCCTCTTCCTCTCCCACAGCCAGTGGTTCAACTGGTTTGAGTGTGGCATGGGCACTGAGGATAGCTCTGTTGGAGTGAATCAGCTTCAGGCGCTAAAAATAGCTCGATACTCAAGCATCGGCTCTAGATAGGGTTGCCAGGTGGATCCCGGTTGTGGCACACCCAGGAGTCTACTTCGCTATCTCCCCTCCTCTCACCTTTAAAAAAAAAAAAGGAAGAAGGAAGAAGGAAAGAAAAGGTAGAGATAGGCTGGAGATCTGTTCATTTTTAAATAGAGTCAGAGAAAATTCCTAATAACATCACTTTATTTATGGCAACCCAAGCTCCACCAAAATAAGGCATTACCATTTGTACCTGGATCACAGCTCAGGATAATTCACCACAGAAGTCTGGAAATGCAGTCAAGAGGCTACTCACCAGTTATTTAGAACTCAGCTTGGGATAAGCCCCTAAAGAAAAGCACTAGGGCCTGACCAGGCAGTGGCACAGTGGATAGAGCATTGGCCTAGGACATCGAGGACCCAGGTTCGAGGTTGCTGGCTTGAGTGAGGCTCATTTGGCTTGAGTACAAGGTCTCCAGCTTTAGTGTGGGATTACAGATATGACCCCATGATTGCTGGCTTGAGCAAGAGGTCACTGGCTCAGCTGGAGCCCCCCCAGTCAAGGCACATAGGAGACACTAAAAGCATTAGAAGAATGTGTTTGCCAATTTAAGAACAACTAGAAGGCAAAGTAATGGACACTCCTTGTGTTGTCTACTGAGAAACTCTCTCCCCACCACACATACTTCTTTGGAAGAAGTGCTCCTTCCTTGCTCCAGCTAGTGCTTCAGATGGAAACTGACCGCCTCCTCTGCAATGCTTCCCTGAAAGAGCGAAGGTAGCACGCTCCCTCCTCCAATTCCTTCTGCCTTGCTTGAGGAGTTAAGAGACAAACTCATCTGGCTGAGGTCTAGCAGCTGAGGTAATTCTAGAGAGGACATGACTCTCATTTCTAACCAAGATACTAGCATACTGGATTCTGTGTCTCCATCTGTAAGGTGGAGCACTCTTGACAGAGTCCAAAAGAATTGGTCTCCCTGTAGATTCACTGCTGCCCTGAGGCTGTGTCACCACATGGCTGGGGATGAGACAGGTGGGCAAAGGAAAAGGCACAGCCAGGACCGCCCCCTGGATACCAGGGACCAACTTATGAATCAAGGTGCAGATAGTACACACACACACACACACACACACACACACACACACACGAGACTGTAACCAGGACAGGACCCTGTGTGCAGCCTCAGGGGCAACCCTGAGTTTCCGTTCAGGGAGCCTGGCAACATGCCAGAAAAAGCCTAGCATACGGAAAGGGTTGCACAAGAAGCTACTCAGAGAGTCATTCCATGTAAGTCTGGTACCAACAGCCTGTGAAACAGTAACAAACCAAACCTGTCTCAGGCCGCTGCAGATCTTGCCTAGCAGTGCTAACAGCAAGTCCAGCTGAGGTGAGAGGAAGACTTCAGAGGCTGACATCCCGGCTGTGGCTAAGGACTCAGCTCCTCTGGAGGCTGGTGCTGGGATACCTGTGAGGTGCTTTGGAGATACTTACCTGTCCCAGAACTAGGATACAAAAAATCTCGTATAGTCTCCAAATAAACTTTAAATTTCATTCTGAAAGCTCCCTATTTTTATAGAAGTCTTCATCCTGAGCAATAAGAAACTCTTGGAGTGGACTCCAAGCAAGATGGCCCCCAGGTACAAACTACTGTAGCTCTGAGACAGCCATCCAGCTTGCTCCAAGTGCTGCCTAACTCAAAACTCTAGACTGGCTTTCCCAGCCCACAGCTCAGGCCTTTAATTCAATACTGGACATAAAGAGCAGGCAGGTTACACACTGCTTCGTCTGACAGAAGGGAAAGAAAAACAAGTTAACACATAATTTAACACTGTTCTTGGCCACTTATTGATCATCAGCCAGAAACTCCAAAGCAGAAATAATTAATGGGCTAAGTTGTATGAACTCTATATTGAACTAAATCATAATGCTTCTTCAGGGTCTTGATCAAAATAAAACCTTAGCAATTAAGAGTGGGCTAAGAAGAATGGCAGGCTGACGATGCAAATCACTGCTTTAAATGGCAGGAAACAGCATCTGGGTCCCCCTCCCCAACCCAGCCCCTTTACACACACACATACACACACACACACACACACACACAGTTTAACTCAGAACCTAACCAGCTGGAGGTCAGCTTTAGATGAAGTGGACCTATGACCTCCTGCCATAGTAAGAGGAAAGACTACATAGAAACCTTTGTAGCTAATTCCTTCCAAGAGTTCCAGAGTCAAAGGAAAAAGAACTTCTCCTACCTATGTCATCCATCATGTTAAACTTAAAGCTGAGTTTTGTAACTAAATACTAAAGTTTCATCAGTCAGGGCATTCTTCTTCCCCTTAACTCAGTGGTTGAGACAGGGTTTTTGTTGTTGTTTTTTAAAGTGAGAGGTGGGGAGGCCAAGAGACAGAGACTCTGAATGCACCCCAACCAGGATCCACCCGGCAAGCCCACTAGGGGGCGATACTCTGCCCGTCCGGGGCCATTACTCTATTGTTATTTTAGCACCTGAGGTGAGGCCATGGAGCCATCCTCAGTGCCCAAGGCCAACTTTGCTCAAACCATTCAAGCTATGGCTACAGGAGGAGAGAAAGAGAGAAAGAGGAAGAGACACAGAGAGAGAGAGAGAGAGAGAGAGAGAGAGGGAAGGGGGAGGAGAGGTGGAGAAGCAGATGGGTATTTCTCCTGTGTTCTCTGACAGGGAATCAAACCCAGGACTTCCACATACTGGGCCAACTGGCCAGGGTGGGAAGCTTCTTCTGTAAACAACCAAAGAGCAAGTATTTTGGGCTTTGAGGGCCACACAGTCTCTTTCATAAACTTGGTCATTACAGCACAAAAGCAGCCATAGACAAACTTAAATAAACATGCCTGTGTTCCAATAAAACAATTTCATACTATTACCATATGTCACAAAATTCTGAAAAAACAGGTCATACAAAAATCGGCAGTGGGCCACATCTGGCTTGCCGGCTGCCAGTTTGCCTACCCCTTGCCTTAAGGGCTCAATTATTGTTTTGATTTGTGTTAGCAATGTTTTTTGTCTTTCTGACCCAATGCTTTTAATAATATTTTTAGTGGAAAACTTTTTTTTCTAGTTTGCCTGCTTTCAGCTTGCTTTCCTCCTCCCCATCTTCTAGTAACAGAAGTCCTCTTTTTCATTTGGGACATAACACTCTCCGAACAGCAAGTGTTTATGCTAGGATGTCAACTAGGTCCCATCTATTTGGACACTGAGGTGGGTTTATAACCCAGGATGGGCAACCAAACTACCTTAGTCCCCTGAACACAATGATAGGTCCGATAGTGGGTGGGCACACCACTCAGAGCCAGTCAGTGGTCAAGCACTGGACTGATCTGGATGCTGAAGAGAATGAGGGGAGCTCTTTCTCTAAGTCTCGAACACGGAGACTTTTCAAAGGTAGGAAAGCTAGCATGTGCACGCCCAAGGGGGTATACCTCACTAGGACCAAAACACACTCACCTAGTTGAGAAAAGATAAAACAGTACCTAAACGGTGCCTGAAAACAGTTGATCTTCTGCCAAATATCATAATTTACTTTCTCTCACTTAAAAACTAATTTATAAGTACAAGTATGACTAATTTTGTAACACTAACACTGTCCTAAAAAGAATGTTTGAATCAAATGTGATTTGCTTGCCTTTGTGAAGATTCTATGAAAACTCATATTTGAAAGATCTTGTAATGAATCTTTTAAGAAAACAAAGAACTGTCCCTAGAGCAACTTCTGCTATTTTTGTTTTATTTAAAGCAGGGCACACTGAGAAATCACTTTCCACCTAATAATTTAAAATCCTAAGTGTCACCTCTGCATGCTGGATTAGGTAACAAAGTGCCAACGTGTCTCCTTCCAACACTCAGCAGGAGGGGATCCTTTTTTATTTATTTATTTAATTTTATTTATTCATTTTAGGAGAGAGAGAAAGGGAGAGTGAGAGACAGAGAGAGAAGGTGGGGAGGAGCTGGAAGCATCAACTCCCATATGTGCCTTGACCAGGCAAGCCCAGGGTTTCGAACCGGCAACCTCAGCATTTCCAGGTCGACGCTTTATCCACTGCGCCACCACAGGTCAGGCGGGATCCTTGATGCCTGCATGGTTGTGGGAGTACATTCTTCACAGGCACTGACCTTGGCCCCTCTGGGAGGTGACTGAGCCCACAGCCACTCCCCAGTGAGACTCAGGAGAAGGCCCTGCAGTAGCCCCTTAGGGTAGGTATGGCCTCGGGACAGAGGCTGCTCTGCTTGAGTGCCCCAGCTTCCCAACCAGAGCAGCCCTGTCCCTGTCCTATCCCAGTCTATGGGTTCAGCTTTTCAAAGGGTTCTCTGAGCTCTCTCAGGATCTTCTAATGAGTAAGTTTTGAGAAGCCTAAACCAAGTTATGCTGGTTTCTGTTACTGGTAATCATAAAAAGCTAGACTAAATTCATCTGCTAAGCAGCAGCTAATGTTTATTAAGTGTCTACTATGTGTCAAGCACTATTCTACGTGTTTTGTATTAATTATCTCAAATAATCCTCACAATCCTTTAGGTAGGCTCTACTCTCCCCATTTTTATGAGGTCTGGAAAAGTTAACTTCCTCAAGGTTACACAGTAAGTAGCACAGTCAGAATTCAAATCCTGAGCTTTCACCACCGTGACAGAGTGAAAAAATTGGCCATGATATTTTGTAGCTCCTCCCAAAAAAATAAGAGCCTATCCCACAACTTTTTTTTTTTTTTTTTTTTACAGAGACAGAGAGAGAGTCAGAGAAGGATAGACAGGGACAGACAGACAGGAACGGAGAGGTGAGAAGCATCAATCATTAGTTTTTCATTGCGCGCTGCGACACCTTAGCTGTTCACTGATTGCTTTCTCATATGTGCCTTGACCATGGGCCTTCAGCAGACTGAGTAACCCCTTGCTCAAGCCAGCGACCTTGGGTCCAAGCTGGTGGGCTTTTGCTCAAACCAGATGAGCCTGCGCTCAAGCTGGCGACCTCAGGGTCTCAAACGTGGGTCCTCAGCATCCCAGTCCGACGCTGTATCCACTGTGCCACTGCCTGGTCAGGCTATCCCACAACTTTTTGAATCTTTGCTTGACCACCTGACTTGCCTTACCCAACAGGGCAGTAATAAACTCAACATAAGCAGAGGTTTACGTGGCGGCTGGCTACTCTTGCTACCAAAACCCTAAGACCAAAACGGGAAGAAGCAAGGGCTTTAACCTCCCAGAGAATGAGTGAAAACATGGGGGGACAGACCCTGCCAACCCACAGAATTATAGAAAGTAATAAACTGGTTTTTTTTAACTACTAAGTTTCCCCTGGCTGGGTAGCTCAGTTGGTTAAGAGCATCATCTAGATACACCAAGGTTACGAGTATGATCCCAGTCTGGGCACATAACGGTAATCAAACAATGAATGCATAAACAAGTGGAACAACAACAAATCAATGTTTCTCTCTCCCTCTCAAATCAATCAATAAGAAATAATTTTAAGCTTTTAAACTCCTAAGTTTTGAGACAGTTTCTTACACAGCAAAAACTAGTTGAAATCATCACTAAGCTATCACCAGCAAATCAATACCAACAAGTAGGAGTTAGTAAAAATTTGAAGCAGAATAAAAGCCTCTTTATTCTTCCTTATCTTTCCTCACCACAAAATGAGAAGAACGGAGTTTAAGTTTCATCAGGAAAGAATATATTTAGACCAGAGGAAGAATTACTAGCAGCTTGGAGACCTAAAGACAGAGACAGGGAGACTCACTCTCTCTCATTCTCACCCTAACTCAGGTTTCCAGGAATCATCCACTCGCTGTGCCTCTTGCTCAGGAATCAAGTTGTGCCAGAGTACCATTCCACAGGCCAGGTCTCACAGCAAATCCTTTCAAAAGACCCACAAACAGCAGGAGTCTGAAAAGCTGAGGAGCCAGGCCAAGCCAGCCCACACACACACTGCTCACTGGGGCAGAAGTCTTTACAGTGATTTGTCCTTTTTGGCTAGGCAAGTAGTGAACTCTACAGCAAAGACATCTATCCAGAGACCTGTCTGGCTCATAAAGCAGCTCTTTATGCCAAAGAGCAATAACTGGTGAAGCCAGAAAAGAAATTCCTAGGAAAGTGGGGGCAGCACCAGGCTGAAGGGGAAAGCAAACTGGTTATTCCAGGAATGAGCTGAAACCTTCCCCTCTCTGGAATGGAAATAAAGATAGAGCTTTCTGTCAAAACCACAGAGAAGGCACATGGAAAAAACACAGGACTAGATTAATGACTGTGTTAAAAGTAGAAGACACTGGTTCTTGGCCCAGTTTCACTGCTGATTTTTGTGTATTCTGACAAAACTCAATCATACAAACACCCATAACAACTCTTTAATGAGAAGCTATTTTCTGCAATTATGTTAGGGCTTGGGATACAACAATGAAATACATAGGTTTCCTGATTTAAAGAAACTCCAAAGACTAGTGAGACTTACAAACTCTGTGATCTTTAGTTTCCACAACTGTAAAATAGGAAAAATATACCTATTTCACAAGGTTGCTGTGAACAATGAGATAAGTAGCATAGAGCACATAATAGGGAACTTGGTATATAACAGGTGCATACCAGTGATCTGCAATTATTGCTCTATGACATGAATGATCCTCATTTACACCTGGATAAATTAACTCAGAGCGTTTGTTTATACACCCTTTCATATAAGCGAGTCAGGATTTAAACTTTAACTGGCTGATTCCCCAGATGAGCAGACTCAGTCTAACAAACGTAGGAATATGAGGGAGCAGGGTGGGGATGGGGAAGGAAGCTCTCCCCGGAAAGGCAGTGTGGTAGGGGCAAAGGTGTGGTGCACACAGAGACAGCACTCATAAAGGAATTTCATCTCACTGGGTCTCAGTTTCCTCACAAATTATGTAAAGGTGGAAGGCAATCAGCATTTGTTAGGCCCTTCTCAATACAAAATGCTTTGCCAGTTGCTTCCTTTTGTAATTATCATTAATCCTCACAGCAACCAGGAGCAGGCAGGAGCATTCCATTTTGTAGATGACATAATGGCTTTCCTCTACCAGATCCCTCTATCCCTGGCCTCAGGAGTACATCTCTGGGCAATTACATAGGTCTGTCGCAACCCTAGAACACAATCCCATGCTCAAGAAATGTTCCTTCTTCCTTTCTTTCGGGTACTCCTCTTTCCTAGAAATTAATACACTAAAATATTCTAACATGGAACTCAGATCTCAACCACAGACTAAGGATCATAAACTGCTGGAAAACTGCTCCCCCCCCCCCCCCCCCCGAAGCCATAACATACCTCCTACTGATCCGTTGTTAATTATTAGTGAAAAGAGGACAAATGGCAGCCAGTGTAGTTAAAAAGCAAAAAGCTTTCTATATTTCTGCAGTTTAAGTGTATAATTTGAAGCATTTAGAAAAATATACACATCTGTGAACCCACCACCCAAAATTAACATTTAATATATCTTTTTATTTAGAAATTAAATTTAATGGGGTGACATTGATCAGTAAGAGTACATGGGTTTCAGGTGAACATCTCTATAGCATTTGAACTGTTGATTGTGTTGTATACCCATCACCCAAAGTCAATAATTTTCCGTCCCTGTATATTTGTCCTTCTTTACTCCCCTCCCCCTGGTAACTACTTTACTTGTAAAGTACATTATTTTTAATTTATTGATTTTAGAGAGGAGAGAGAGAGAGAGAGAGAGAGAAGCAAGGGGGAGGAGTGGGAAGCATCAGCCTATAGTTGCTTCTACATGTGCCTTGACCGCATGTGCCTTGACCAGGCAAGCCCGGGGCTTTCACACCAGCGACCTCAGCATTCCAGGTCAATGCTTTATCCACTGCGCCACCACAGGTCACAGAACTTTTCATAATATTTTGATTACTCCAGAAAGTTCCCTTATGCCCCTTTGAAGTTAATCCCCACACTACTGCATCTACTCACCCATTCCTCAGGCAATCACTGATTTACTTTATATTACTGTGGAATAATTCTGTCAGTTCTAGAATCTCATGCAAACTGAATTATACAATATGTACTCTTGTGTCAGGCCTTTTTCACTTAGCATGCTTTTGAGATTCATCCAAGTTGTATTTATCAACAACGTTTATTTTTATTGTTGCATTGTTTTCTGCTGTTTGACTATATCAAAATTTGTTTACCCACTCATCTGGTGATAAATATTTTGGTTGTTTCTAGTTTGGGGGCTATTATAAATAAAGATGCTATGAATATTTGCGCACAAGCCTTCGTGTGAACAAATGTTTTTATTTCTCTTAGATCAATACTGAAAAGTGGGTTTAATGAATTATATGGTTTAATATTTAAAGAAACTACCAAACTGTTTTCCAAAGTGGTTGTCCCTTTCCCTGGCTTCTTTAAGAACCTCTCTTTATCACTGGTTTTCAGTAACTTGACTTTTATTTTTTGGCTTTTTGGATTTTTATACCTTTATTGGATATAATTTTTATACAATAAATCCATATACTTGAAGTATATCATTTGATGAATATATATGACCATCACCACAATCAAGAATACAAACGTATCACCCCAAAATGTTTCCTCATGCTCCTTTGTAATTCCTCCCTTACTCCCCAGATTCTATAATTTGTTTAACTCTTTGCATGCTGAGGAACATTTTGGTTATTTCTACAATGAACATAGCTGCTTTAAACATTTGTACATGAGTCTGTGTGGACATATGTTTGCTTTTATCTTGGATAAATATCTAAGAATGGTATGGTCACATCGTAAACCTTTATTAAAAAGAAACCAGTTAGCCCTGGCCGGTTGGCTCAGCGGTAGAGCGTCGGCCTAGCGTGCGGAGGACCCGGGTTCGATTCCCAGCCAGGGCACACAGGAGAAGCGCCCATTTGCTTCTCCACCCCTCCGCCGCGCTTTCCTCTCTGTCTCTCTCTTCCCCTCCCGCAGCCAAGGCTCCATTGGAGCAAAGATGGCCCGGGCGCTAGGGATGGCTCTGTGGCCTCTGTCTCAGGCGCTAGAGTGGCTCTGGTCGCAACATGGCGACCCCAGGATGGGCAGAGCGTCGCCCCCTGGTGGGCAGAGCGTCGCCCCCTGGTGGGCAGAGCATCGCCCCCTGGTGGGCAGAGCGTCGCCCCATGGTGGGCGTGCCGGGTGGATCCCGGTCGGGCGCATGCGGGAGTCTGTCTGACTGTCTCTCCCTGTTTCCAGCTTCAGAAAAATGAAAAAAAAAAAAAAGAAACCAGTTATTTTCATCTGACCAGGCGGTGGCGCAGTAGACAGAGCGTAGGACTGGGATGTGGAGGACACAGGTTTGAGACCCCGAGATCGCCAGCTTGAGCGTGAGCTCATCTGGTTTGAACAAAAAAAGCTCACCAGCTTGGACTCAAGGTCGCTGACTCGAGCAAGGGGTTACTCGCTCTGCTGAAGGCCCACGGTCAAGGTACATATGAGAAAGTAATCAATGAACAACTAAGGAGTTGCAACTCGCAATGAAAAACTAATGATTGATGCTTCTCATCTCTCTCCATTCCTGTCTGTCCCTATCTATCCCTCTCTCTGACTCTCTATGTATCCCTGTATATAAAAAAAAGAAAAAAGAAAAAGAAACCAGTTATTTTCATAATCAAACTCATATGTAGTCAGTTAGTCATGACTTGGGCAGTCTAGTCCAGAAGGCAGACAGTGACACTGGGGAGTGGGTAACTAAATTCTAGTAGAGCCTCTGGCCTAGGCTGGCTGCCCTCTGTGCCTGTTACAGCTTCAGGTACCAGGTGTACCACAGACCAAGAAGGAGGTGGAACTTGCTGCTCCGGCCATCAAGCTAATAGCCAAAGACTTGTAATAAAAATTAAAAATACTGCCTGGCCTGTGGTGGCACAGTGGATAAAACATCGGCCTGGAATGTTGAAGCCGCCAGTTCGAAACCCTGGACTTGCCTGGTCCAGGCACATACAACAAAACAACCAATGAACAACTAACGTGAAGCAACTATGAGTTGATACTTCTTGCTTCACCACCACCCATCTGTGAAATGAAATCTAAAAAAAATTTTTAATATTATTAATGGCTTTTACACCTAAACACAAACGACAATGCAACAACTTTTAGATTTCAGCTAAAATTTAAAATATAACAACTACCCAAGTAACATCTTACCTCTATGCATGATCTTATGCTTCTCTCTCAGATATGTCAGGCCTTTAATTACCTAGAAGAAAGAGAATGTAAAAAGACAGGACAAGAAAACAGTAGTGTTTAGAAAATACTCAATGTTACTATTTTAAGATGTTTATTTATTTATTTTTACAGGGACAGAGAGAGAGTCAGAGAGAGGGACAGACAAGGACAGACAGACAGGAACGGAGAGATGAGAAGCATTAATCATCAGTTTTTTTGTTGCGAGACCTTGGTTGTACATTGATTGCTTTCTCATATGTGCCTTGACCGCAGGCCTTCAGCAGACCGAGTAACCCCTTGCTCAAGCCAGCGACCTTGGGTCTAAGCCGGTGAGCTTTTGCTCAAACCAGATGAGCCCACATTCAAGCTGGCGACCTCGCGGTCTCGAACCTGGGTCTTCTGCATCTTAGTCCGACGCTCTATCCACTGCGCCACTGCCTGGCCAGGCTCAATGTTACTATTTTTTTTTTTTTTTTTTTTTTCAATGTCTAGGCCATCTATGCAGAAGAGATTTGAAACGGTTATTCCATCTCAATTTACAATGGCCCAATGTTATTTTATCCCATGCGTATCAATGTTACTATTTTTAAATGATTTTGAAAATATCTCACCTAACATCACATATTTGCCTCCTTCACTTTTTTTTTTCATTAGTTTTTAACTGGGCTTATCAAGAAACCATCTTTTGCCTAACCAGGCATTGGTGTAGTGGATAGAGCGTCAGAGTAGGATGCGGAGGACCCAGGTTTGAGACCCCGAGGTCGCCAGCTTGAGCGCGGGCTCATATGGTTTGAGCAAAAGTTCACCAGCTTGGATCCAAGGTCGCTGGCTCAAGCAAGGGGTTACTCGGTCTGCTGAAGGCCCGTGGTCAAGGCACCTATGAGAAAGCAATCAATGAACAACTAAGGTGTCGCAACAAAAATCTGATAATTGATGCTTCTCATCTCTCCGTTCCTGTCTGTCCCTATCTATCCTTCTCTCTGACTGTTAAAAAAAGAAACCATTTTTTACAAGGTATATGAGTATTATTTTTAAGTAAAATTGATTATTGCAATTATAAACAACATTAAAAAACACTTTACTTGAATTCATTTCTTTCTAAATCTGCAATCTAAAAAGAGGATTTCTGATGCCACAAATGGGAATTATTTTGGATACCCTATTGTATTTTTGAAGACACAGATTTTTAATATACAGAAAGTCATTTTTCTAGTATTATTTTGAGAGAGAGAATTGTATCTAGAAATCAAGAATGAGATTATTCTAGTGAGTAAACCCCATTTTATTATAAACATCTCCTTGCTGACTTCCTAGCTTCCTCCCTTGTCCATTTCCTACAAATATTAACTTATCATTGAGGGGACTTAATAGAAAAACTTCACAATATACTCACAGCAATGCTAACTTTTCCTAAAATTTGTTCAGGAATTCTTCCAGCTTTCTTCAGAACTTGATCCAAGGAACCCCCATCCTAAGAATAAGAATAAGAATTCGAATACCAGCCCATTTAGCAACAATGTTTCTATTTCAAATGTTAACATGAGGAAAACGAATCTCACACATGGCAAATCCTCCTAGAAGGGTACCATTTTGTTTGTTCCAGATATAAAATATTACATGAATGCAAAACATTACAGGGGTTATCAAATAATTCAGAACTCAAATCCTATGAATAATCATTAAACAATTATTAATTCAATGGTCAAAAAAGGGGGCTTGATTTGACTGTACTGACAGTCTAGCACAGTGATTAGGAGTGTAGGCTCTAGAGGCAAAGTGTCTAATTTGAATCCCAACTCTGCTGCTTACTATCTAGGGCACTTTGACCCAGTTATCCAACTTATAAATTGGGAATGATAATAATTATAAGGCTATTATTATAATCACAGGGCTATTATAAGTACTAAACAAGCTAATACATAGAAAGCATGAAGAACAATGTCTAACAAATAGTAAGTGCTCAATGTTAGCCATTTTATCACTACCATGTAAGTCACAACTTGCATTTGGTATTATCCTAAGAAGTCATAATTAATAAAGATTTTTAAAATGTCATAGAAAGCAACAAGTTCATTCAACAAATCCTACAAAGTGCCATGGACTATGTTAGATTCTATAGCAGATAGAGATAGGAAAAATACCTAGTTTCTGTTCTCATTAAATTTACATAGGGAAAATATCTCTTAATAAAGTTAAAAAAAAGAAACAAATATATAGAAAAGTATTGTAGACGTGCAGAAAAAGAAAGCAGCAATTCTGATTTCACTTAGAAGAATAGCATTTGAGCTGAAATCTTACTCAAAGAATGTGTAATTTCCACACCTGGAACAGGAGAGGAGCAAGGGGAGAAAAGAACAAGGTACTTCAATAAGATCAAGGCACAGAAGCATTAAATTGCACAGTACTCCTGGAATGACATGTGGTTCATTTCACTGTGGTGCATGCAGAAATGCAGTGATGGATCAGGCTGGAAATGGCCAGTGTGGCCAGGTCACAGAGCCCCACCAAGGAACCAAGACTTGGACTTTATGGAGGCAGAAGAATAGGAATCCCACTAGGGTGTTTTAAGATGGAAACAACTGCACCTAAAAAAAAAGAGGCAGGAGATCAGCAAGGAGCAGATCATGAGACAATGATGCAAGCTAGACCCTGGACAGTGATAGCAGAAAGGGAGAGTGTAAGAGAGGATACAAGTATGGAGTGAAGCCAGCCTCTGCAAGGCTCAGACGTCAGGTAGGGCCTTTCCATTTATGGCTTCTATGTTATAACCTAAGATCTTGAAGAAATACTTCACTCAGAGAACCCTAATGTGTCGAGATGGAAACAGGTGTATGCCACTATGGTTTCAGGTGTTGCCAATTATCACCCACAATTTAAAATTACCCTCAGATGTCGAGATTAATTCCTGCAAGCTCAGGCTGATTTTCTGAAGTATCTCGCATACACTGAGCAGTTAGCATCATCACCTATCATTTATTAATTACTTCTGTGCAAGGCACAGGGACTATGTAAAGACTAGAAACTATAAATACAGAAAAAAAAACACTCTTGGGGGAGACAGGACATATTCATAAAGTGGCAAAGCATCTTAAATTAGCCTCTGACACAAGGCAGGAAACAAATAGTTTAATGAAAAGAACAGGCGTCGTGGCCCTGGCCAGATACTTCCACTGGTGCATCAGCTGGAAGCACAAAGGTTGCCAGTTTAACCCTCAGACAGGGCACATACAGGAACAGATCGATGTTTCTGTGTCTGTGTGTCTCTCTCCTACCCCTTCCTCTCTGGCTAAAATCAATTAAAAAAAAAAAAAAGAAGAACAGAACAGACATTGCTCCATGCGTTCAAAGGAGGAAGTGATTCCTGCACAAAGTGGCTAAGGCAGGGGTTGGGAAACTTTTTGGCTGAGAGAGCCATGAACGCCACATACTTTTTTTTTTCCTTTTAATTTTTATTTATTTATTTTTTACAGAGACAGAGAGTGAGTCAGAAAGAGGGATAGACAGGGACAGACAGACAGGAACGGAGAGAGATGAGAAGCATCAATCATTAGTTTTTCATTGCGCGTTGCGACACCTTAGTTGTTCCTTGATTGCTTTCTCATATGTGCCTTGACCGCGGGCCTTCAGCAGACCGAGTAACCCCTTGCTGGAGCCAGCAACCTTGGGTTCAAGCTGGTGGGCTTTTCCTTAAACCAGATGAGCCCGTACTCAAGCTGGTGACCTCGGGGTCTCGAACCCGGGTCTTCTGCATCCTAGTCCAACGCTCTATCCACTGCGCCACCGCCTGGTCAGGCGAACGCCACATACTTTAAAATGTAATTCCGTGAGAGCCATACAACAACCCGTGTACATTACACATTATCCAATAAAAATTTGGTGCTGTCCTGGAGGACAGCTGTGATTGGCTCCAGCCACCCGCAACCATGAACATGAGCGGTAGGAAATGAATGAATTTTAATACATGAGAATGTTTTATATTTTTAATGTTATTTTTTTTATTAAAGATTTGTCTGCGATCCAGATGCAGCCATCAAAAGAGCCACATCTGGCTCACAAGCCATAGATTCCTGACCCTTGGCCTAAGGGAAGGACTTACAACAGAAGTGACACAAAAGTTGAGCCCTGGAGGTAGCAAGACCAAAGAGCCATTCCCTCCAAAATCACCAAGTCTCTAGGATGTGCCGTGGAAATGTGAGGTCACAGAATAATGCATAACATGATAAACTAAAGTAAAAAAATATGTGTATACTCTCACACAAACCCAGAACATCAAAAATGTTATCAATGGTTATTTCCAATCAAGGTAGTAAAATTATCAAGGATTGTGTTGCATGATAGTTTCATCTTTTGTGCTTATAAATTTTCTACAATATTTCACCTTTTTTAAGTACTGAACATTTATGAAAGTGGAAAATTAAATCTATAAATCAAACTAAGCACCTATTTTGAGCAAGGGCACTGTTTAGTAGATATGACACTGCTTTCTTTCTAAAGGAGGTGAGAAAATAAGTAAGGTTCATTCAGGAATGTAGACCTCTCAGAAAATGTTACTTAAAACAATGCTAAAAAATAAATTATCAACTTAATTATTCTATGCTTATAAAAAGGATAGTTTGGACCAATCACTCTGTCCCATCAACTCTGGATCGCAGATCCTGATGGAAAAAGAAAGTAGTACATGTCTGGATTCTAAAAAAGCACACCAACACTCCAGACTATGTGTGCCTTCTAATCATAATAAACTCCCTAATGTTGGGTCAGTCCACCAAAGAGCATGGTAGAAGATTCTGAAATTCAACCTAAAAATCAAATGTGCCAATAATCTCCAAACAGATACAAGAGGAATTATGAATCTAGAAACAAAAAGAATAAGTAATGTTGGGCAGATAAAATATATTATGCTCACTTTGTTAGAGATGGCACTGCTGGCCCTGGCCAGTTGGCTCAGTGGTAGAGCGTCAGCCTGGCGCGTGGAAGTCCCGGGTTCGATTCCCGGCCAGGGCACACAGGAGAGGCGCCCATCTGCTTCTCCACCCCTCCCCCTCTCCTTCCTCTCTGTCTCTCTCTTCCCCTCCCGCAGCCAAGGCTCCATTGGAGCAAAAAGATGGCCCAGGCGCTGGGGATGGCTCCTTGGCCTCTGCCCCAGGCGCTAGAGTGGCTCTGGTCGCGACAGAGCTACGCCCTGGATGGGCAGAGCATCACCCCCTGGTGGGCATGCCGGGTGGATCCCGGTCGGGCACATGCGGGAGTCTGTCTGACTGCCTCCCCGTTTCCAGCTTCAGAAAAATACAAAAAAAAAAAAAAAAGATGGCACTGCTCATATGGAAGCCCATTGCCAGGTTGATAATATTAGTTGCCCTTCTTGCTTGGGATGGGCGTGATTATATTAATATGTGTTGGGGGAGGGCTTTCGCGCCAAAACGTTTTAAAAGGAAGAGAGATCACACTGTTCCGGGAAAGAGGATTACATTGTAGGAAGAGAGCAGAGAAAGGCCACGTTGTAGGAAGAGAGCAGAGAAAGGCCACGTGGAGGAGAGGAGAAGCAGCCAAGATGGCGGAGTGCTGAAGGAGAAGCCAGTTTGTGCCGAGTTTGTGCAGAGAGAAGGAGATGGGGAACAGACGTGAATAAGGCTGGTGAGTACAAACCTTTGATTCTAGGAAACTCGGATAAGTCAGTAGCTTTGGGAGTCCTGAATGGAAAGGGAAGTGTTTTCCCACTGTGTGTATTTCTTGCCCGCCGTGTGCAAGCTAGGATTAAAGCTAATGGCCCACCAATTCTTGGCTTCGTTGTTTCATTACTGTCTGTCTGAATCAAATGCGAACCTGCATGAGCCAGGAGGGTGTGATGGTGGCCGTGGCTACTGGCCTTACATTTGGCATAGTCTGTGGCAGGATTCGGAGATCTGTATGGAGCCACCACCACCTTTGAGTGGTGGAGTAGAGGACTGGCTGCTGTTACGGCTCCCCATGGCTGTCCTTTAGGGGACCTTAGGCTGGCTGACTTTTACAGCCATGCATGAGGAAACCAAGAGCTCTGTGGAAGAGGCTGCCCAGGATCTACAAACTGAGCAGTAGAAGGAGCTGGAGCAAATGTGGGAGAAAGAGATGCCGACGCTGGAGCTAGAGCAAGCACTGGAGAAGGAGGTCGACCAGGTTCGCGAGATTCGCTTTGAAATGAAGCAGCCGCTGGAGAAGGAATCACAGGTTCATGAGTTGCAGATTGCCCTGGACATTGTAGAGAGCCAGCAGCGGCAAAAGGTGGGGCTGAGGCCAGAGCTGGGGCTGCAAGTCCCACAGAGCAGAAGGCGGTGGCGGCCCAGGGCTCATGCCCGGCAGCGGGAGCTGGTGTTTTCAGTTTCTCTTTGGAGAATGAGAATTGAGCTAGAGTTGCAATCTGCAGTCTCCAGAAGATAAGACCCCAGCAGCAAGGAATACCTACTACGCCCCTGGGTAGGTCTGAGATTTTGGGACATAGGGGTGGATGTCACGTGCTCCTCTTTGGGACAGTGTAAGACCTGCCAGGACAGCAGGGACGAGGAGGGTGGCTGAGACCTCATGTGCATGGACCGATTCCTGGACTTTGACCAGAGTGGGCACTGGCTCCTTTGTTGAATGGACTTACAGATTTTGGACAATGTGAAATACCCTGATGGGGGTGGAGGGCGACTTTGCTGAAAACATTCCCCTGCCCCGGGAAGCTTTTCCCATGGCTAGAGAGAAGTCCGAGGACATTTTGCACTTTTGGCAAAGTGCTCAGAGACTGGTGAAATGTAACTTTGTAATTGTTGAAATTGTATGATTTGTCATGTTGTTGTAATTTGTGTAATGTGCCTAATTTCCGTACACAGGGATCCCAGTGGTGTAGATTGTGGGTAGTAAAGTGAGCATAGGGGTGGATTGTTGGGCAGATAAAATATATTATGCTCACTTTGTTAAAGATGGTGTTGCCCACGTGGAAGCCCGTTGCCCAGGTGATAATATTAGTTGCCCTTCTTGCTTGGGATGGGTGTGATTATATTAATATGTGTTGGGGGAGGGCTTTTGCGCCAAAAGGTTTTAAAAGGAGAGATCACGTTGTTCCGGGAAAGAGGATTACATTGTAGGAAGAGAGCAGAGAAAGGCCACATGGAGAAGAGGAGAAGCAGCCAAGATGGCGGAGTGCTGAAGGAGAAGCCAGTTTGTGCTGAGTTTGTGCAGAGAGAAGGAGATGGGGAACAGAAGTGAATAAGGCTGGCGAGTACAAACCTTTGATTCTAGGAAACTCGGATAAGTCAGTGGCTTTGGGAGCCCTGAATGGAAAGGGAAGTGTTTTCCCACTGTGTGTATTACTTGCCCGCCATGTGCAAGCTAGGATTAAAGGTAATGGTCCACCAGTTCTTGGCTCCGTTGTTTTATTACTGTCTGTCTGAATCAAATGCGAACCTGCATGGGCCAGGCAGCTGTGATGGTGGCCATGGCTACTGGCCTTACAAGTAAACACACTTATTTTCCAAGAGCCCTGGAAGAACCCTCCTCAGGCTAAAGTTTGAGTCATCCTGGGAGCCTCTCTGCCTTCCTTATGCCCCAGGCTCTTGGAGGCCAAATCAGGACAAGACAATAGCCCAGGTAACCCCACCATACCTCTCAATTTCTTTTCTGATGGGAAGAGGAACTCTAGTGCCGAAAGTTTCCCAGTCATTTATATTTCGCTTCCAATTGAATGTGGTTTCAAATCCTTTGTTTGAATGGATTTGCCTAATTCTCAAGGAGAGACTTCAAATAAGGTAACAAAACAACTCCGTCAAAATCTGATTTGAATGAAGTAGAAAAGCCAACCCCATGGAACGCAGGTTCCACAGCCCAGGACAGCGGACAGCTCAGCTGTCTTGGTTTACACTTTCCCTGGAGTTGTGGTAAAAATTTCTAATAAAAAGAAACAAACCTTGGCTCTCATCGCTCTCACCTCCTTCTACAAGCAGAGTTACAGTGAGAACAATGCAATCAGCAAGATTTAAGAAACCACAGTTAGGATTACCCAGAGTTGCCTGCAACTCACCTCACAACGTTTTAATTCTACTTCACTGTTGCCAAGGACTTGCCTTCACTCACTAAAGCCACTAAAACTGTGCTTATTTTTAGAAGCCAATTATTAACTAAGTCAGTGGTGCTTCTATAGAAGAGATAAACGATTTACGGAATAAAAATAATAAAGAGCTCAAAAGCTTTTACTCCTGAATGAGAACCAGCAACTCTGAGTCCCGGTCCTCCGAGTGCCCAGGTACCACTGGAGCGGATACCTCCTTCCCCAAAGATGAGAGCATTACTGTTCTGATCAGGGAGCACCCATTTACCCCTGGGGTCTCAAAATTCAGACTGGACTGTGCAAACACAGCTTAGTTCTAAGAAAGGTCACACTCTACCAAGGGCTTTAGAAGAATGGGCTCCATGAATGTTGATGACAAAAATTTATTTTAAAATGGATCCAAAAATGATTTGAGCAATGGATAGATGGACAATATGCAGTAAAGCAAATACAGCAAAATGTTAACTGAAGAATCTAGATGATGGGTTTACAGTATACATTATACAATTCCTTGAACTTTCTGTTTTCAAATTTTCATATAAAAGTTGGGGGAAAACGTTAATGCCAAGGACTATCATGAAAAGACTAGAATAAGAAGGACCAAAGAACCTCAGAAGTTGGATATGAAAATGAATAGAGCTCTACATGTCACCACCTTTGAAATGCAGAAGCTGAGGCAAAGTAGAAGTCCCAAAAGCAGCAGCAGCCTGCAGTCAAAGAGTCTTTCCATCAGCAGCAGCAGGTGCAAGAATTCTTCTGTAGGAGGGTCTGCTCAGGGACCCAGGAAGGGATAAGAGTGCCCAGGGCTGGAACAGAAAGCTACTGTGGTACCTGTCTCTCCACTAGTATTAAAAGACTGTTCTAGCTGCCCTCTGACCCTATGTATACCCAAGAACACAGGACCCTTCTGATGACTCCAAGGCCTCTCTCCCACCGAGCCCCAGGCCTGACCATGCCTTCCCCCATTCTGACCTCCCTCATTCAGTCATTCAACACATATCACCTAATAGGTGTCAGAAATTGTGCTGGGCCCTAAAAAGGTTGTGACCTGCCCATCCTCTGACAGCCAGTTTTCCAAGTTCATGTTCCCCAGGATGATTCCAGAGATATTCTCTGCTTCAGTGACTTGTGTGAGATGATCCCTCTATTCCCACAAAGCCAAGTCCATGGAGGAGGGTGGGGGAGAAATGACCTGTAGATACTGCAAATAGTCCAAGAGAATGGAAAACCATCCCTTGTCATGTCCTATGTCATCTTTTCCTCCTAGAAGGGAAGACTGGAGGGGATGGGGGAGAGACAGGGCAAGGGTTTAACAAAGGTCATGATCAAAATCTATGAATCCAAAATAAAAATTAAAAAATGTTTTAACTTATGAATCTAGAGTGAATAAAGGATTCCAGAATGAAGAAGCCTTAAAGCAGGTCAATTTAAGATATATTAAAAAAGACTGTCCTCCATATGGCAAGAGGCCATGTAAGGCTAATAATACAAGAGGTTCAAGCAAGGTTTGAATAAATGATTAGGCCACTACCTATCAATGTTTAGGCCTAATCCTAACCTCTGAAGTAAGTAATACAGACACTCTTCATTTGAAAAGGCGCCGGCTGTTCAGCTTTAGGGGACAGAGATGCTACTCTCAATGTCTCCCTCCCTCAGCCACTCACATGGTACCTTGCACATAATGGGCACTAAAAATAAGTGTTTGAGAAGCTAAAGCCATGTTGATTAACTAATGTAAATCCTGACAGGCTACAAATGCCAAAAACCATAGAAACACAGGATGTTAGTTAGTCGGCATGGGGAGGATTCCCTACAGAAGATGCAGTCCAGCCTGACCAGGTGGTGGTGCAGTGGATGGAGTATCAGACTGGGACACAGAGGACCCAGGTTCAAAACCCCAACATCACCAGTTTGAGTGTGGGCTCATAGACATGACCCCCATGGTTGCTGTCTAGAAGCCCAAGGTCACTGGCTCTGCTGTAGTGCTATAGCCCCCAGTCAAGGCACATATGAGAAAACAATCAATGAACAAATAAGGTACCACAACAAGGAACTGATGCTTCTCATCTCTCTCCCTTCCTGTCTGTCCCTATCTATTCCTCTCTCTCTCTGTTTCTGACACACACACACACACACACACACACACACACACACGATGTAGTCCAAACATTTCTTTGCAGAAATGAGAAAATCTGGAGTATATAAGCTGCATACGGTATGGAAAGAGTATGAAATAGAAAGCAGAACTGCTTGGCCAGGCAGTGGAGCAGTGGAGAGAGCATCAGCCTGGGATGCTGAGGACCCATGTTTGAATCCCCAAGGTTGCCAGCTTGAGCGCAGGCTCATCTGGCTTGAGCATGAGGTCACTGGCTTGAGCATGGGATTACAGACATGACCCCATAGTTGCTGGCCTGAGCCCAAGATCGCTGGTTTGAGCAAGGGGTCACTGGCTCGGCTGAAGCCTCCCGGTCAAGGCACGTATGAAAAAGTAATCAATTAACAACTAAGGTGCTGCAATGAAAAATTGATGCTTCTCATCTCTCTCCCTTCCTGCCAGTCTGTCGCTCTCTCTCGCAAAAAGAGAAAAGAAAGGAACCCAAAGGATAAGGAACAGCCCCCTTCCTCAACCTCATTCCACCAAAGGGAAGCCAAGATTCAAGAAAACATTATCAAGCATCCCAGGCCTAGACTAAGATCAAGCCAGAAATGTCCATATGCTTCCTACAGAGGCTGCTTTACTCGCTTTGAAGAGGGAATGAGCACTTTTTCAGTAACCTTTAGACATGCAGATGTCTTCAGGCTCTATGTTCCATAAGGCACCCACAAAAGTCAGCAGAGGCCTACAACAGTGTATATGGTATTTCTTAATCATTAAAAAGAAGAGACATTCAAAATAATGGGGACACCAGCAAGGGACAAACCTCCCAGGGAGGGTTCTCCTAGAGTTCATTAAAACCAGACACCGGGCTCTAATTTCAGAAGCCAGGGTAGTACTACAGAGTTAAGAAGGAAGTGAAGAAGTTGCTGAGCGACACTATGCTGGACTGAAAGGAGAACAGCCACAAAATATGAACATCAATCAAGTCAGCCCATATCTGTGAACTGTCTGTTGGCCCCCATGAGAATAAAGCACAAGCTAATGTTTACAGAAGAAAAGCTCTGAGTCAGACAGCGTGCTAGACAACGTTAGTCCATTATTATAACTAATCCTCACCACAACAAGGCAGGTGTAATAATGGCCATTTTACAGATGAGGAAACTGAGAATCATAAAGAAACTTGCCCAAGGTATAATGAGACAGTGACAACCAGTAAACAGTTATTGAGCACCTGCTGTGTGCCAGGACTGTTCTGGGCTTTAGAGGCACAGTGGCAAACAACAAAGTGCCTACTTGGATTTTTGTAGAGAAGGGAGATATGAGTAAACATCTCAGATTCCAAAGTCTTCTGTGCCATGCTGCCTAATGGGGACAGGAGAAAATAGTACCCATGAAGCCAGCCTCTCTTTGAAGTTCTCGGCATCAAGAAAGAAACAACCCCAATCACTATCCAGTGGATTTATCAAAGTACAGGCACTAGGGTCCGACTGCATCAGTTTAAATTCTACCAATGCCACTTACTAGCTGCATGGCCTTGGGTAAGTTATTCCACTTCTCTGAGATCGTTTCCTCATTTGTAAAATGGGGATAACATATAACATACCAATACAATAAGACTGTTGAGAGAATATAATAAAATACTAATTTGCTTAGGGTGGTACTAGATATAATATATACCCAATAAATATTAGCTTATCATTATTAGTATTGCTAACATTATTATTGTTATTGTTACTACTGTATTACAATTAGTCATTGAGAAGAGAAAAAAGGAATCCGGGCAGCTAATGGTAAGACAGACAGCTCACAAACATGACTCGCTCATAAATGCCCTCTCACATGCTCTATCAGGTGGGATTACTTCTTTACATGCCTAAGAACCCCTTCAGGCTGCCATTAAAGCAAATTATAAACTCTCTGAGGGAAGACTGTCTCACTCATCTTCTTAACCCCTGAACCATTTACCTAGCACATAGCATTGCATATAATAAATGGAGACAAACTATATTAATCAGATTTTGCCCACATCAAAATCTTGGGATCACCCTGGCTAGTTGGCTCAGTGGTAGAGCATCGGCCTGGCGTGCAGGAGTCCTGGGTTCGATTCCCGGCCAGGGCACACAGGAGAAGCGCCCATTTGCTTCTCCACCCCTCCCCCTCTCCTTCCTCTCTGTCTCTCTCTTCCCCTCCTGCAGCCAAGGCTCCATTGGAGCAAAGTTTACCCAGGTGCTGAGGATGGCTGTGTGGCCTCTGCCTCAGGCGCTGGAATGGCTCTGATGCGGCAGAGTGAAGCCCCAAGATGGGCAGAGCATTGCCCCCGGTGGGCATGCCGGGTGGATCCCGGTTGGGTGCATGCGGGAGTCTGTCTGACTGCCTCCCCGTTTCCAACTTCGGAAAAATACAAAAAAAAAATCTTGAGATCAAGAAAACTGGGAGATGTGCTCTAGGCACAGCTATCAGGGATAAGTGATTGGCTGCCACCTCTCTCTGAAGTGGGGCAGGGATCTAGGCAGGACGCCTTCATCTTTTGGCTATTCCAAGTTCCAAGTTAGGTTTCCCACATGCCTAAAACAGTATGGGGATCCAGGAAGCAGCAAGAAGCAGCTGGTTACCTCTCAGCGTAATATTAGACCACAGCCACCCAACTCCCAGGCTCCAGAGGCCAACAAATGGTCACATACCATGTGCTCCATGCAGATGCTGATCTCACCATCACTGTAGAATGCACCATAGAAACCCACAATGTATGGGGAGTTACACTCATGTAGAACCTGCAGCTCCCTTATGATCTGGTTCCGGATTGCAGGTTTGATCTCCAAGTGAATTAGCTGGGGGAAAAAAGATGGGAGGAAGAGACAGTTTAAAAACATTTATATGGATGTATGGACAGAAGCTCTCTTGAATGCTTAAGCTCTTAAAGGTAGGATAAGAAGAAACAGGCAAGTTTTAACAAGCAAGTTTCTGTCCGACCAAAGCACTGAGTGACAACATACCAAGGAAGGTGTTGGTTAGCATTTGAGGGCCTATAACCAGTGGAGGACCAACTGTGCCTCTGCTCCTAGGAGCCAAGACTAAGGAAGAAGGAGTCACCACTCCCCAAAACAAATAAAGCTGAATGAAGTATTTCCTCCAAAGGAAACTGTGAAACTGAGAGATGAAGGGAAGTGGCCCTGAGAATATGGTTGATACCCAAGGGTTGTAGGGGTAGAAAGAAATGAGGAGCTGGATATGCTGACCTAAGCTGCCAGAGAGATTTCTCTTTGACCTCAGGACCCTAATGTGGCTGAGTTAGTCAAGACCTCAGGTGCCACCTTATAGCCTCCTAATCTGTCCCTTGCTTCAGCCAAGGAGACAGGTGACAGATACATGAAATGGTTTCTGAGTGAGGCTGAACTTCAAAAAGAAAGCCACAGACAAGGAATGTGAGACATGGAAGCAGTGGTCATCAGTGTGGGCTGCAGCAGGTAGTGCAAGCTAGACAAGAGGTGGGCCTTGAAGATGCAGACTCTTTGAACCAACAAAACGAACAGCACAAGCAAAAATAGATGGACAGGACCAACATGGTGTGCTGAAAACATGGAAGAGTCCAACTTCGCTGGAGCAGGGAGCTGCTCAGAAAGAGGAGCACCCAGGGTAGATAGAAAGGGAAGTCCAGCTCAAGGACGGACTGCCATTTGGTGGGGTGCTGAGATGCTATACTGAAGGGGAATGAGGGGAACCACTGGCCGAGCTGGAACGTCGGGACACAACTTGAAATGAGTGTTCGGAGCATCACTGGAGCTGAGTAGATGAAACCAGCTTCTCCTGCACTTGCTAAATAACAAACATGCACCCTAGCATTCTTTCCAGAACATACAGAAAGCTAACAAAAGGTCACTTGCTATTATTTTCCAGTCTGGAGATGGGATAAATACACTGACACATTCGTGTGTTTATCTTTAATCTGATACATAACTGAGTTCAAAATTCAAACAGCACAAAAGGTACTGAGAGAAAAGTCGGTCTTCCTTCCAACCTTGTCCCCAGGGCCCCAGGTCTTCTAAGACATAAAAAAAGAAAAGAAAAATTACCCGTTTACCAAGCAAACTTGATTCGGTCCCCCCCCCCTTTTTTTAAGGTGGCCTCACCTTTCTGGCCATAACCAGGCCGGACGGCTTGTGGGAGACCTTGAACACCACTCCACCATTGCCAGCACCCAGCTCACTGATCTTCTCAAAGTCATCATCCTTCAGTTCGCCCACCTTCTGCTTCTGGGTAAGGAAGGCCTCAAGGCGCTTCCTCTGCTGCTCGTCCAGCTCCAACTCCTCCAGCTTCTTCTGCAAAGCCTCCAGGTTGGTCCTATCCCAGAAAGACAGGTCAACACTATCACCAGAGAAGTCCACTCGAAGGAAAAGGATAGGGAGGAAGGTTCCATCAGTGCGGGCTCTACCCTCTTCATTCCACCACCCGATACAATTCACCACTGACAAGGTCTTGATTTCCTCATTTGTAAAATAAGGGAATTTGGTCTCTCTCAATATGCTGTGAGTGTCAAGAGGAACTAAAGAATCTACTAAAATGGATGGCTCTGGAATAAGGCACCTTCATTCACTTTAAATCCCAAATTTCAAAATCCCCACTAGTGTTGGTTGTATTAAGTTGACATCATATATAAAGTAAAACCTATTTCCTAAAACCACGAAACTGAAACCAAATGAAATCATCAAAAGAGGCTCTAAACTGAATCACAACAGTGAAAACTCTCTTTTCCAATGTGATCAAGTCAAGAACCAGGTTAATCAAAATAAAGCAAGAAATCGTAAAAAGATATACCTAAAATTTTTTATTTTTGCATAATACATATAAGTATACATTCATTCGCCTATTTTCCAACGTAGGGAAAGGCCCTCTCTAGGATTAAGGCTATACTGGTAGGAGCCTCACATCATCTTTCTCTCATGAACCAGAACATAATACAGTGTTTACCATTTCCAATTCCTGATTCTCAAATGTGGAATAAAAATGAAGACACTTACAGAGCAAAAGCAGAATAAAATTCTAAAAGTTTTTTTTGTTTGGTTTTTTTTTTTTTTCAGAGAAAGAGAGAGTCAGAGAGAGGGATAGATAGGGACAGACAGACAGGAACGGAGAGATGAGAAGCATCAATCATTAGTTTGTTTTTTTTGTTGCAACACGTTAGTTGTTCATTGACTGCCCTCTCATATGTGCCTTGATCGCGGGCCTTCAGCAGACCGAGGAACCCCTTGCTCGAGCCAGCAACCTTGGATCCAAGCTGGTAAGCTTTTTGCTCAAGCCAGATGAGCCCGTGCTCAAGCTGGCAAGCTCGGGGTCTCGAACCTGGGTCCTCTGCATCCCAGTCCGACGCTCTATCCACTGCGCCACCGCCTGGTCAGGCAATTCTAAGAGTTTTATGATTTCCCCAACCTTAATGTTCATCCAATTGAAGGGTAGTAATGACTTTTTAGTGACCTGAACTTGAGTCTTTCTAGTTTTGAACTAGTGTTCACAGGAGGAAAAATGGAAGAAAACCACCTAATTTGCAGTCATATTTCATCATTTTTTTTTTCTAATACTTAAATATATTACTTATTACAATACCAGCTAAAACTGTACAAACGACTTTGGGAACAAACTGGTAAGCACAGAATTCAACCAGTGGGTGCTGAAACGAGTGAGCAAGGCAGAGAGCAGCCTGCTCGCTGTGCATGCAGCATGCTGTGGGCATTACTGAGTGTTTTATAGAGAACCAAAAAGTGTTCATTGCTCCTGGGAGCTCAGTAAGAGGAGCGTGGCAAGGAGGGTGGTAAAGACAGCTTTCACTGTGTTTCATTTGATTTCAGTCCTAAATCTAAACGAACAGCACAGGTGAAAAGACAGGCCATCATCACACACCAGAATGTCAGTGTTCCCCCCATACTCACACATACACAGACACACTATCGCAGAGCTAGAAGGGTAAGGAGCAAGCGTAATCTACTCTTCATTCACACTCTATTCTAATCCTCAAGAAGGCAGGAAGACAGAGACCTAATGCCCCACCCCACCCTCAGTGTATAGGAAGATCCAACACTGCCTTAAAAATCACACAGCAAGGCCCTGGCCGGTTGGCTCAGCAGTAGAGCATCGGCCTGGCGTGTGGGGGACCCGGATTCGATTCCCGGCCAGGGCACATAGGAGAAGCGCCCATTTGCTTCTCCACCCCCTCCCCTCCTTCCTCTCTGTCTTTCTCTTCCCCTCCCGCAGCCAAGGCTCCATTGGAGCAAAGATGGCCCGGGCGCTGGGGATGGCTCCTTGGCCTCTGCCCCAGGTGCTAGAGTGGCTCTGGTCTCGGCAGAGCGACGCCCCGGAGGGGCAGAGCGTTGCCCCTGGTGGGCGTGCTGGGTGGATCCCGGTCGGGCGCATGCGGGAATCTGTCTGACTGTCTCTCCCCATTTCCAGCTTCAGAAAAATACAAAAAAAAAAAAAAAAAAAAATCACACAGCAAGCACATGGGGCCAAAGAGGACAAGGGCCGAACTTACCAATCTTCCTCACTGGGCTAACTCTGGGGAGAGGAAAGCTGATGCTATGGACTGAATTGTACCCCGACCCACCCCCAATTCATACTTTGAAGCCCTAAACCCCAATGTACCCATGTCTGGAGATAGGACTTTTAGGAGGCATTTAAGGTTAAATAAGGTTATATAAGTGGAGTCCTAATTAGACAGGATTGGGGGCCTCATAAAAAGAGAGGTGGCCTTCTCCACCTATAACCCCCACACATATTGGTACCCTTATTTCAGTATTCAAGCCTCCAGAACTGTGAGAAAACATATTTCTGTTGTTTAAACCACCCAGTCTATAGTATTTTATTATGCAGCCCAAGCAGGTTAAGACAGCTGGTCCACATTCTCATCTTGCTAAAAAGCTCAGCTAAGTCTCAACTGTCCCAGACCCTCAGGTAGGGGGAACAGGAACAGTGTGACTGGAGTGCACAGTACACACTACCTGGTTTTCTTTCTCTCAGGTCCCTTCACAAAGGAGCCCACTGATGACAATATTTAGAAACACATGTCAAATGCAGACAGACCACACAGCTAAAACTTGGTTTGGGATTAGAGTTGCCTGGAGGGCTCATCAGACCAGCTGGAAATGCACCTCCAAAAGGTACTGTCAGATACTCCAAAAGGTAAGTGTCAAATACACTCACACTGAGTGGATATGAGGGAGAGAGGAGAGGAGGATTGGATGGAAGGAAAACCACTCCCTCACAAACACCATGTACTCTCCCATTTTATATGTATTAATGCATTTAATCCACAATCCTACAATTACAACAGATAGCAACTCAAGCATAGGTGAAGAAACTTGTCCAAGGTGAAGTGGCAGAAGCAGGATTCAAATCTGAGCAGAGACTCTCTAATGTTAACCATGAATCTATATTCCCTCTTCAAAAAATTCAATACTTGGCTCTGGCTGGTTGGCTCAGTGGTAGAGCGTCAGCCCAACATGTAGCTGTCCTGGATTAAATTCCTGATCAGGGCACAGAGAGAAGCAACCATCTACTGGTACTTTTTCACGCCTCCCTTTCCCCCCCTTTCTTTTTCTCTCTCTCTCTCTCTCTCCCTCTCTCTCTCTCTCTCTCCCCCTTCCCCTTCTGCAGCCATGGCTCAACACATTGGCCCCAGGTGCTACAGATGGCTCCCTGCAGCCTCTGCCTCAAGCACCAAAAATAGCTCAGTTATAACCATGGCCCCAGATGGGCAGAGCATCGCCCCCAGACGGGAGTTGCCTGGTGGATCCCAGTCAAGTGCATGCAGGAGTCTGTCTCTCTTCCCTCCTCTCATTTGGAAAAGAAGAGAAAAAAATTCAGTATTTTCAAGGGAGGCAACTGGAAACATGGGTAGGATCATAGTGTGGGGCATTTAACATTGTAGGCTCAATTAGACATGAAGATGATATAACTATCTACACAAAGAGCCCACTGCCCCAGATGCAATCCTGTTTCCCTTGCACATCAATCTGAACATCAACTTGCAAGTACACTGGCCACAAGAAACCCCACCTGTATACATACAGATGTGAACAAAACTAACTCCATTTCTTTGTCCTGGATTTAATATCATTTTTTAAGTTTCATGTGACCTTTGACCAACCTCACTGTCCTTAGTAAAGCATATCAAAACTTTCTACTTGATTATCTGTGTTCCTGAAGATGTAGTTGGTGTGAGGTCGGTTGGCAATGGGGGAAGGTCACATGAGGAACCAGGCTCGGGAACTTTGGCTGGAACCGCCCACACCCATGCGCACCAAAAAAAACTTCCCAGGAGCCCTTTGAAAAAGAACAACTGTCTGTCAGCTAATGAAATTTCGCCACGTCATATGAATCAACCACCCTACCGACGCTATAAATTACCCCCAAACAGGAGGCAGCACAACTTCTCTGGCCCGGTTTGCGGACCAGAGAACCTCGTCTGGGATGTGCTCTACTAAATAAAGTTTTTGCTGTTCCACACTTGGTGGCTTCTTCCTCGACAGGGAAAATACCTTACATTTGGTGCCGAAACCCATGAGGAGCTTGAAGTCCGCAAGGGACCGCTCCTCTCCCCTTTCCTTCCGATGAAGAACCAGGATCTCTGACCTCCCACCCACTTCGGCACATGGTGTGTTAAGTCCCTGCCTCCAGCCTCCCCTCAGATATTTCTGCGGAGACTCCCTGTCCGTAATCCTAGCTGCATTAGGGACCTCTTATCCATTCCAAGTGTGTGTGTGCCTGCGGAGACGTCCCGGACACATCCACTCTACCTAACCATCTGGTGGCCAGAGCTTGAGTTGCAGGACACCAATTCTCATCTCTGATCACTCCGAGGACTGAGGACGGCCATAGAGGTACAGAAATCTAAACCTGACTCAAAAACACTCTTGGAGTGTCTTATCCGAAATCTCTTCCTCCCTAAAGAAGAAACTGGGCCCTGGCCGGTTGGCTCAGTGGTAGAGCGTTGGCCTGGCGTGCAGAAGTCCCGGGTTCGATTCCCGGCCAGGGCACACAGGAGAAGTGCCCATCTGCTTCTCCACCTCCCCCCTCTCCTTCCTCTCTGTCTCTCTCTTCCCCTCCTGCAGCCAAGGCTCCATTGGAGCAAAGATGGCCCTGGCGCTGGGGATGGCTCCTTGGCCTCTGCCCCAGACGCTGGAGTGGCTCTGGTCGCAACAGAGCGACGCCCCAGAGGGGCAGAGCATCGCCCCCTGGTGGGTGTGCCCAGTGGATCCCGGTCGCCCCGTTTCCAGCTTCAGGGGAAAAAAAAAAAAAAAAGAAACTGATCTTCTCCACCATGGCTGGGCCACAATAATACCCACTGGATAATCGAACCAGGTGGCCTCCAGAAGGGACTTTAGATTTTAACACCTTCACCAATTTAACTATTGCCAAAGAACTGGGAAATGGGTGGAAATCCCTTACATTCAGGGCTTCTAGTATTTGTGCTCCCGTCTTTTTTTTTTTTTTTTTTTTTTGTATTTTTTTTCTGAAGCTGGAAACGGAGAGACAGTCAGACAGACTCCCGCATGCGCCCGACCGGGATCCACCCGGCACGCCCACCAGGGGCAATGCTCTGCCCCTTCGGGGCATCGCTCTGCCGAGACCAGAGCCACTCCAGCGCCTGGGGCAGAGGCCAAGGAGCCATCCCCAGCACCCGGGCCATCCTTGCTCCTATGGAGCCTCGGCTGTGGGAGGGGAAGAGAGAGACAGAGAGGAAGGAGGGGGGGGGGTGGAGAAGCAAATGGGAGCCTCTCCTATGTGCCCTGGCCAGGAATCGAACCCGGGTCCCCCGCACGCCAGGCCAGGCCAACGCTCTACCGCTGAGCCAACCGGCCAAGGCCTGCACTCCCGTCTTAACCTCTGTGCTGCCTGCTCTATGCGCAGGCCCTTTTGGCCAGAGAAACCTCAGCTAAACCCTCCACTCCTGATCTTTCCTCCTTTGCCGACCTCCAAATCTCTCCCCCTCCTGCCTGACCCCTAGGGATCCCCCTCTCTGGGGATCCCTCTCTGGTCCCTCTACAGTCCTTTTCCGTTCAGGTCTCTTCCCTCCAGGAAGCGCCCTCCCCTGCCGGCCAGAAGTCCCTCCCTTCTCCACTGTGTTCTTAAGCCCCTACCCCACCAGGCCCTCCTCCACCGCCCATTGGCCCTCACACCAGTTTGCAGGGCTCCTGACCCCATAGCCCAACCCGGATCTTCTTGCAGGAAGATCTGGCCCTGTCCTGCCTCTGGCGTTTCCGGCTGGATCTGAGTGCCCCTCCTCTTATTCTCAACCCCCAAACCCCTATCCAAGACCTATGAACATGGCATTTAAAGTTTTTAATGATCACGGCTAGTAGGAAAAGGCTGAGATTGCTCGCCAGTCCTGCATGCAGCAAAAGGTAACGCTCCAAACCCAGGCTCTTGTGGCAGCCCTGAGGCCGGCAGATCAACAAGAGCAAGGCATAGGAGGTGCCTGACCCAAGTCCGGGCCGCAAAGAGGATCCCCATCAAGAGCTTGCTTTAAATATGGCAAAGAGGGTCACTGATCCCGGCAGTGCTCCTGCCCGCGGCTGCCCACTAAACCCTGCCCTAATTGCAAGCAGCCCAGTCCTGGCAGAGCAATTGCCCCCTTTGGACAACAGACTCATCCTCGGCACCTCTACGTGGAGGACAAGCCACCCAAATGGGAGGTCAAGCCAGCCAGGCGGGCCCATCGCTCGAACTCCTAGGCCTCATAGACAACTGACGCAACCCGGACTCGACCCCCATCACCCTCGCCAAGCCCAGGGTAATGCTGCAGGAGCGGGTAAGTCCATCTCATTTCTTGTGGACACGGGGCTACCTTCTCTGTTTTGCCATCACACTCTGGACCTCTAGTTCCCTCACAGGTCTCGGTTATGGGAGTGGATGGGACCCCTTCTTTTACCCTTCACCCGCCACTCGACATGTAGTTTGAATGGATTCCCCTTTTCGCACTCCTTCAAATTCTTTCTTTCCTTGGTCTAATAAGCTTCTTTAGACACTGGATTCCCAATTTTGCTCTCTTAGCCAAACCCCTCTACAAGGCTGCAAAGGAGACTCCCATGGGACCTCTCACATTCCCCCAATGCCGTCAAAAGGGCTTTCTCTACCCTTTGAGACACCCTCATCTCCTCTCCCCCTCCAGCCAGGAGACAGGGTTCTTCTGAGGGAGCTCCAACCTGGCTCCCTACAGCCCAGGTGAATGGGACCCCATACAGTAATACTGACTACTCCTACTGCAGCCAAGCTTCCAGGGCAAACACCCTGGTACCATGTCTCTTGCCTCAAGCTTGCCCCCATGCAGGACTGCTGGCAGTCGGAACCACTGGGCCCCACCCATCTCTGGCTCACCAAAAGATTGGGTCCTCTTGTCACTCCTGTCCTTCCCACTGGGAACCTGCCACCAGAGTGAGCTAATGCAGAGAGCAATGCTGTTCAATGAGACTGGCCTGATGGAAGAATACATCAATCTCCTCAACCGTCTACAAGAGAAACTACACAAAAATCTCTCCTCCTACAACCGCTTAACTCCTGGTGGCAGCCACCCATCCTCACCTAGACTGCCCCTATCCTAGGTCCTCTTCTAATTATCAGCACATTACTCATATTTGCTCCTCTTTTTTAAATTCCTACAGGGCTGCATCCACGAGGTTTCTCAAGTCACGGTCAACCAGATGTTCCTACACCCATATATGCGACTCCCCTCAGAGCCACCACCCCACGACGCCCCTAACCAGCAGGAAGTAGCCAGACAAATAGCGGCGCCCCGATCTAACATAAAAGGTCGAAATGTGAGGTCAGTTGGCAATGGGGGAAGGTCACGTGAGGAACCAGACCCGGAAACTTTGGCTGGAACCATCCACACCCATGCGCGCCAAAAGAAACTTCCCAGGAGTCCTTTGAAAAAGAACAACTGTCAACCATGAAATTTCGCCAAGTCATATCAACCCAACCATCCTACCGACACTATAAATTACCCCCAAACGAGAGGCAGCGCAACTTCTCTGGCCCGTTTTGCAGACCAGAGAACCTCGTCTAGGATGCGCTCTACTAAATAAAGCTTTTGCTGTTCCACACTTGGTGGCTATGCCCTTCTTTCTTCCCCGGCAGGGAAAATACTTTATAGTCGGCCCTGGCATGTGGCACAGTGGATAGAGTGTTGGCCCGGTGTTTAGACGTCCCAGGTTTGATTCCCATCCAGGACACACAGGAAAAGCAACCATCAGCTTCTCTCCCCTCTCTTTCCCCCTTCCCCTCCCGCCAGTGGCTTGATTGCTTCAAGCATGGCCAGGAACTGAGGATAGCACGGTTTGTCCGAGCATCAGCCCCAGATGAAATTGCCGGGTGGATCCCAGTTGGGGCACATGCAGGAGTCGGCCTCACTATCTTCCCTTCCCCCACCTAAAAAAAAAAAATGATGTAGCCATAAATATTTTTGTTAGTAATTGTCAGAATGACGTGACAACTAGGATAAACAAACTGATGATAGTATCAATTATAAACAACCATATATCACAAGACCACCAGGAGGAAGAGGCCCTAGTGCTACTGCCTTCTTTGTCCCTTTGTCTTGTCAATCACTAGCATCCAAGTTATACTATAAAAAAAATACTGTAACAAGATTCTGTTAGCAGAGAATAATTTGTGTCAGTCTGACCCAATCCTCCCTTAAGTAAATCACCCTATCATAATTTGTTACATTCTATAGTTGCCTGCTTAATTTCTTGGTCTTAAGATGCCTTCTCACCTGACTGTGGTGGCACAGAGGATGGAGCATCGACCTGGAATGCTGAGGTCCTGGGTTCAAAACCCCTAGATTGCATGGTCAAGGCACATGTGAGAAGTAACTACTATGAGTTGATGCTTCCTGCTCCTCTCCCCACCTTTCTTTCTCTCTATCCTCTCTCTAAAATCAATAAATAAAATCTTAAAAAATAGAAATACCTCTCATTACATTGGCCATTACACCTCTGTTCCATTGTGAGACGACATCCATTTGGCAAAACTAAAGGGGGGGATCCTGATTGTACATTTTCCCAATTCTCTGTAGATATAAGTAATTCTCTCAAATTCAGGGAGAAAGAAAAAAAACACTAAATCTGGGCACTGTGCCACCGTCCTCCCGTCCTCCCCCTCTACCTCCTATGCTGTACTGTCAACGCACTTACCCCACCAGGAAGGAACCGACTCCTGCTCTGTGCTTTCGGGAGGTGGGTCTAGGGAGTGACACAGCAAAGACTGGATTGTAGCTGTGGTGGCAAGACTCTCCTAATGACTAAGGGGTGGACCTGTGGTGCCAAATAAACAAGTCATTAGTAATCTGGAATCCTGAATTCTTATACCAAATTGGGGGTCATCAACTAGCTGTGTGACCATGGATAAGTCATTGAACCTTGATCTATTTCAGTTCTCTCTTCTGTAAAACGGAGCAACAATTCCATGCTTACATCACCAGGGGAGGATCAAAATAGAAAACTAATGAGAAGAAACTCGAGCATTTTGACACATTTCTACACTCATGTTAGAACAGGTGGGGGTAGACTGGAGGCTAAGGAACAGGAGCCAAGGCAGCAACAGCAGGATCCAAAAATACTGCCTTTCCTTTTATTTAACAATACTTAAACCCCTCAAAGTTTTTTTAAAACTGCTTCATAGAGTGAAAGACAAGATTTTACCTGAAGGTAAAAGGAAAATTCTGGCATCAAAATGCCTTTCAATTCTTAAAGATTTTTATTTATTTATTTGGGGGGGGGGGAGGGAAGGAGGGAGGGAGGAGGGGAGGAGCAAGAAGCATCAACTCCCATATGTGCCTTCACCAGACAAGCCCAGGGCTTCCAACCAGCGACCTCAGCGTCCTAGGTTGACCCTTTATCTACTATGCCACCACAGGTCAGGCCTTTCAATTCTTGTTAAAAGGAAATCACTTAAAAATTTAACAGTATTCAGCCTGACCTGTGGTAGCACAGTGGATAAAGCGTCGACCTGGAATGCTGAGGTCGCCGGTTCGAAACCTGCACTTGTCTGGTCAAGGCACATATGGGAGTTGATGCTTCCTGCTCCTCCTCCCTTTCTCTCTCTCTCTCTCTCTCTCCTCTCTAAAATGAATAAATTTAAAAAAATTTAACAGTATTCAGTATTGCTTCCTCTTGCAAAGGGGAGTTGATGATATTCAACAAGGCTCATTCCTACCTTCTCAATGTGAAATGCCTCAAGCAAAGGAAATAAAGAGAGGGGCCCCTCACCTCTCAACTACATCACAAATTTCCAAAACTCAGAAGAAATCTGCCTCCTTCATAACTTTTGGTTTTAACTGAAAAACAAAAAAAATCAGAAGCACAGATTGAGAAAAGAAAGTGGAGCCTAACACAATAAATCTGACATACACAGCCTCTCCAGGGACCAGCTGCGAGGAGTCTGACCCCCATCGCAAGCATCACAGCAGAGAGAAAACCACACACTGTGACATAATTCTGCACCATGGCTGTCTAACAGTAAAGACAAGTTCATCGAGATACAAAAAGATTATAGGCTTGGAATGGAAACACAGAGAAAAACAAGGAACATAGAGGAAAACAAGGGTTGTCATTTGTCTTCTGAAAACACCAGGGAGGCACAAAGAAGTAGGTGGGGAAAAGATAACCCTATGAGCAAAAATATCTCCTTTCCTCTTATCTTGCACATTACACTAATTACACTACCACAACTGGAATCTTTCATTTGTGGCTCTTGGTTTAAATAAAAAAACAGTACAAAATGTAGCACAGGAACCTTACAGACAACCTGATCCAACCCATTTTACAGGTAAGAAAACAGGTCCAGGGGCATCATACAGCTTACTGGTGGCAGTCTCCTAACTTCTAGAACAGAGCTCCTTTCAAAGCTACGTGCCAGCCTTCCCTGACAGTCACTTATATGGGAAGATGATCTAAAGAACTGACTGAAGGGAGAGGGAGGTGATGTTCAAACAAAGGAATGGGGTCCTCAAACTGCCACACTGAACAGAAATGGCTCACCACTGCATGCCAAACAACCACCAGCTGTCACCAACCTAAGCCTAGCTCTAGCCTGGCAAAGCAAGGTCGCTCTAAGTGGCAGGCCCTGTCTCTGCCAGAAAGGAGCAGAGGGATGAGCAGAGGATGATAACCAATCACTGTGCTAGAAGGAGAGAAAGGGTCCCAGGGCAGGTGGCTGTCCTCACCAGAGAGCCTGTGGAGTTGTAAAGTTCTTTCTCCCCTGTGGTCTTTGGCAAGTAGGAATGCTACTAGGGCAGGAAGAGGAAAGGAAAGGCAGAAAGACCCAATTTAAGAGGTAAGAGCCCAGAGACAAAGGCTGCAATCCTTGGATCCATACCTTATACCATTCCCCATTTGTAAGATCTTGGGCAAGTTACATCCCTTTCTGGTCCTCAATTTCCACACCTATTATAAAAGTATATAGAAACTAGGAAAGGAGGAAGGGAAGAGTTGTCTAAATATCTGAGGTCCAAGCCTGTCAATACGACAGCCCGGTGAGGAGGTGTACAATAAGGCAAACGTGTTCAGGCTGAGGATCTGAGGAACTTCAACAGGCAGTGGAGGAAAAGTGAGGAAGTAAAGAACTGGCACAGTCAACCCATAGACAGCAGGGGATGCAGGGAGGAGGTAGGGGTTACTGAGTACTAAGAGAAGAAAGGAGAATAGTCCTGAGGAGGAAGACAGAGAAGGCCAAAGGCAAAACTAACCAACTTTCAGACTACCCTAGACTAGCCCGTCTCCATTAGAGTGCAGATGTGCCAACTGGGGCCAGCCCCAGACAACATGAAGAAGGGCCTCCATGCCTTTTTGCACCTCAATCCTACAGGCCATTCAGGGAAGGTATAGTCAACTAACTAGACAATAAACTTCCAGGTTTATGTATACAGGCTCTGTGGAAAAAGCCAGACGCAAAAGAACACAAACTACATTGTTTCTTCTCTGTAAAATTCAGAGAAAGGCAAAACTAATCACAACTATAAAGCAAAGGAGGGATCACCCTCTCTAGGGAAGGGTTGTAACTAGAAGGGAGATGTTTAATATATATATATATATATATATATATATATATATATATATATATTTTTTTTTTTTTTTTTTTTTTTTTTTTTTTTTTTTTACAGAGACAGAGAGGGTCAGAGAGAGGGATAGATAGGGACAGACAGGAACAGAGAGAGATGAGAAGCATCAATCATCAGTTTTTCGTTGTGGCACTTTAGTGTTCATTGCTTCCTCATATGGGCCTTGACTGTGGGCCTTCAGCAGATCGAGTAACCCCTTGCTCAAGCCAGAGACCTTGGGTCTAAGCTGGTGAGCTTTGCTCAAACCAGATGAGCTCGCGCTCAAGCTGGCGACCTCGGGGTCTCAAACCTGGGTCCTCCGTATCCCAGTCTGACACTCTATCCACTGAGCCACCACCTGGTCAGGCCGGAGATGTTTAATTTTATGTATCAATTCGGCTGAGCCACAGTGCTGAGATCTTTAGTCAAACATTATTCTGGATGTTCCTATGAAAGTATGTTTGTTTTGGCTGGGCGCAGGTGTGTGTAAACATTCAAATTGGTAGACTAAGTAAAGTACTACATTACCCTCAATACTGTGAGTGGGCCTCATCCAATCAGTTCAATGCCTTAACAGAAGAAAGACTGACCTCCCTGAAGAAGGAATGCTGCCAGCAGACTGCCTTTGGATTCAAACTGTAACTCTTTCATGGGTCTCCAGCCTCCACCTACCGGCCTACCCTGGAGATTCTGGACTTACCCAGGCTTCCACAGTCACATGACCCAATTCTTTTAAAAGTCCCAGTCAGTATCTGTCTTTCTCCTCTCTGCCTCAATCTCTTTCTGGATGGATGGGTGGATGGATGGATGGACGGATGGACTGACAAAGATAGATAGATAGATGGATAGATAGACAGACAGATAGATAGACAGACAGAGACAGATTTTACATGTGGTGTTCTGGTCTCTTTCTTTTTCTCCCTTTATTTCAGGTTGGATAATTTCCTTTTTTATTTTATTTTATTTATTTATTTTTTTTACAGAGACAGAGAGTGAGTCAGAGAGGGATAGACAGAGACAGACAGACAGACAGGAACGGAGAGAGATGAGAAGCATCAATCATTAGTTTTTCATTGTGCATTGCAACACTTTAGTTGTTCATTGATTGCTTTCTCATATGTATCTTGACTGCGGGCCTTCAGCAGACTGAGTAATCCCTTGTTGGACCCAGCGACCTTGGGTTCAAGTTGGTAGGCTTTTGCTCAAACCAGATAAGCCCGCGCTCAAGCTGGTGACCTCGGGGTCTCGAATCTGGGTCCTCTGCATCCCAGTCCGACACTCCATCCACTGTGCCACCACCTGGTCAGGCCAGGATGGATAATTTTTTTTTTTTAATTTTAATTTTTTTTATTTATTCTTTTTTTTTTTTTTTTTTTTTTTTTTAAGAAAGGAGAGAGGGGGGTAGGAGCAGGAAGCATCAACTCCCATATGTGCCTTGACCAGGCAAGCTCGGTTTCAAACCGGCGACCTCAGCATTTCCAGGTCGACGCTTTATCCACTGCGCCACCACAGGTCAGGCCAGGATGAATAATTTCTACTGACCTATCTTCAGGGTCGCAAATCTTTCCCCAGTTCTGTTCAGTCTGATGATGAGCCTCTTGACCTCTGATGTCATGTTTTTTGTTGTTTTGTTTTTGTTTTTAATTTCTAGCATTCCCACTTGAATCTGTTTTTAGTTGGCATCTCTTCTAAAATTCCTCATTTGTTCATGCATGTTATCCACCTTTAACATATAAATCATATTGTTTTAAAGCCTGTTTGATAATTCCAACATCTGAGTCATCCCTGGGTCTGGTTCTGTTGACTGATTTATCTCTTGATAATAGGTTGTTGTTGTTTCTCTCTCACTTGATATCTGTGCCTTGTGATTTCTAACTGAGTGTCAGGCATAATTACAGAAGAACAGAGACTGAAGTAAATCATCTTTATGCTTGGTAATGGGCACACTCTTCTGTCATGCTGTTGGTGTGTGCTAGGTTAACTCAGGAGTTTAGCTGGGTTTGGGTTTTCTTGTTGCTAACATGCCACAGGCTGCAAATTTCTTCAGCAATGAGTTTAATCTTGTGCTAAGAGTGAAACTTCAGTAGCACAGTTTTTGTTTTGTTTTTTCTGTGTTCCTAATCTTTCCTCAGTTTTGAACTGTCATCCCTTAATGCCTGGTCACAGAGTGCAATCTTTCTCCATGCTCCTGTCCCTCCTCCTAAAGGTAGACTGAAACTAATTTCATTTGGTGTTAGGTTTGTGGTAGGAATAGGTAGAGCAGGGATCCCCAAACTTCTTACACAGGGGGCCAGTTCACTGTCCCTCAGACTGTTGGAGGGCCAGACTATAAAAAAAAAAACTATGAACAAATCCCTATGCACACTGCACATATCTTATTTTAAAGTAAAAAAACAAAACGGGAACAAATACAAAATTTAAAATAAAGAACAAGTAAATTTAAATCAACAAACTGACCAGTATTTCAATGGGAACTATGGGCCTGCTTTTGGCTAATGAGATGGTCAATGTCTGGTTCCATATTTGTCACTGCTAGCCGTAACAAGTGATATGATGCACTTCCGGAGCCGTGACGTGTGCGACCCATGTCACCGGAAATAGTACTGTATGTGAGCAATGCCGTGCTTTGCGGTGCCACCACATACAGTACTCCAAGGAGCACAGGATGCATCCTGTGCTCCTCTCACTGACCACCAATGAAAGAGGTGCCCCTTCTGGAAGTGTGGTGGGGGCCAGATAAATGGCCTCAGGGGGCCGCATGTGCCGTAGTTTGGGGACCCCTGAGGTAGAAGGTAGTAGGTTGACATTTGTCTTGTTCCAGCCTCAGTCTTTTTTTCCATTGGGGTGGGGAGAGGGAGGAAGAGGAAGAAAGAAGGAAAGTGGGGGAGATAAAGAGAAGCATCAACTCATTGTTTCACTTAGTTTTTCCCTTTGGCTGTGCACTCACTGGTTGGTTCTCAGATGTGCCCTGAACAGGGATTAAACTCACAACCTTGACATACCAGGACAATGCTCTGTCCACTGGGCCACCTGGCCAGGGCCCAGCCTCAGTCTTAAGCAGGACCTGTGGGCATGGTTTTCCCCTCCTCTCAATGGCAGCCAAACTCTACCTTGTATCTGTGGCAATTTTTGGGCAAAAGAAAGTTTCTTATACCTCCTCCAGCAATAGCAAATCTTTGCAGACCTCTGTTTGTTCTGCTGAGCCCACCTTTGGGCTTTGAGTCTTAAGCAGCTGTGGGAAGCCATGCTTCAGTGTAGCCAATCTCTTACATGGTTCACAATTTACTTCATTGAATTTAGCAGAGATATTTTTTTCCTCGAAGCAAGCTGCTCACATGTTGGCCACCTACTCTTCTCTGCCTGCTGTCATGACAGATTTGTAGGTGAGAAGAGTCTCACAGCCATTGTTCTTGAAAGCAGCACCTAGACCCGATTCCAGCACCAGAGAATATGCAGGAAATCAGCTGCTTCTGGGTCAGCATAGAGCTGATCTTTCACAATGGCACCTAAAACTATGTTAAGCCAGTAGCCACGGCCACCATCACAGTCGTCTGGCCCGTGCAGGTTCACATTTGATTCAGATGGATAGTAATGAAACAACGAAGCCAAGAACTGGTGGGCCATTAGCTTTATCCTAGCTTGCACCCAGCGGGCAAGAAATACACACAGTGGGAAAACACTTCTCTTTCCATTCAGGGCTCCTAAAGCCACTGACTTATCCGAGTTTCCTAGAATCAAAGTTTTCTAACCTCACCAGCCTTATTCACTTCTGTTCCCCATCTCCTTCTTTCTGCACAAACTGGTTTCTCCTTCAGTACTCTGACATCTTGGCTGCTTCTCCTCTCCTCCACGTGGCCTTTCTCTGCTCTCCTCTCTCTGCTCTCCTAGAATGTAATTACTCTTCCCCCAGAACAACGTGATCTCTCCTTTTAAAACGTTTTGGCGCGCTAGAAGTTCTGGCCAGAGCAATCAGACAAGACAAAGAAATAAAAGGCATCCATATCGGAAAAGAAGAAGTAAAGGTATCACTTTTTGCTGATGATATGATCCTATATATCGAAAACCCGAAGGACTCCACAAAAAGATTATTAGAAACAATAAACCAATACAGTAAGGTCGCAGGATACAAAATTAACATACAAAAGTCCATAGCCTTTCTATATGCCAACAATGAAATATTAGAAAACGAACTCAAAAAAATAATCCCCTTCACGATTGCAACAAAAAAAATAAAATACCTAGGAATAAACATAACAAAGAATGTAAAGGACCTATATAATGAAAATTACAAAGCATTGTTAAGGGAAATCGAAAAAGATACAATGAGATGGAAAAATATTCCTTGTTCTTGGATAGGAAGAATAAATATAATCAAAATGGCCATATTACCCAAAGCAATATACAAATTTAATGCAATTCCCATCAAAATCCCTATGAGATTTTTTAAAGAAATGGAACAAAAAATCATCAGATTTATATGGAACTATAAAAAACCCCGAATAGCCAAAACAATCCTAAGGAAAAAGAATGAAGCTGGGGGCATTACAATACCTGACTTTAAACTATATTATAGGGCCAAGATAATCAAAACAGCATGGTATTGGCAGAAAAATAGACACTCAGACCAATGGAACAGAATAGAAAGCCCAGAAATAAAACCACATATATACGGTCAAATAATCTTTGATAAAGGGGCCAACAACATACAATGGAGAAAAGAAAGCCTCTTCAACAAATGGTGTTGGGAAAACTGGAAAGCCACATGCAAAAGAATGAAACTCGACTACAGCCTGTCCCCGTGTACTAAAATTAATTCAAAATGGATCAAAGACCTAAATATAAGACCTGAAACAATAAAGTACATAGAAGAAGACATAGGTACTAAAATCATGGACCTGGGTTTTAAAGAACATTTTATGAACTTGACTCCAATGGCAAGAGAAGTGAAGGCAAAGATAAATGAATGGGAATACATCAGAATAAAAAGTTTTTGCTCAGCAAGAGAAACTGATATAAAAATAAACAGACAGCCAACTAAATGGGAAATGATATTTACAAACAACAGCTCAGATAAGGGCCTAATATCCAAAATTTACAAAGAACTCATAAAACTCAACAAATAAACAAACAAACAATCCCATAAAAAAATGGGAAGAGGACATGAACAGACACTTCTCCCAGGAAGAGATACAAATGGCCAACAGATATATGAAAAGATGCTCAGCTTCATTAGTTATTAGAGAAATGCAAATCAAAACTACAATGAGATACCACCTCACCCCTGTTAGATTAGCTATTATCAACAAGACAGGTAATATCAAATGTTGGAGAGGCTGTGGAGAAAAAGGAACCCTCATTCACTGTTGGTGGGACTGTAAAGTAGTACAACCATTATGGAGGAAAGTATGGTGGTTCCTCAAAAAACTGTAAATAGAACTACCTTATGACCCAGCAATCCCTCTACTGGGTATATACCCCAAAACCTCAGAAACATTGATACGTGAAGACACATGTAGCCCCATGTTCATTGCAGCACTGTTCACAGTGGCCAAGACATGGAAACAACCAAAAAGCCCTTCAATAGAAGACTGGATAAAGAAGATGTGGCACATATACACTATGGAATACTACTCAGCCATAAGAAATGATGACATCAGATCATTTACAGCAAAATGGTGGGATCTTGATAACATTATAAGGAGTGAAATAAGTAAATCAGAAAAAAACAAGAACAACATGATTCCATACATTGGTGGAACATAAAAATGAGACTAAGAGACATGGACAAGAGTGTGGTGGTTACCAGGGGTGGGGGGAGGGAGGACATGGGAGGGAGGGAGGGAGAGAGTTAGGGGGAGGGGGAGGGGCACAGAGAACTAGATAGAGGGTGACGGAGGACAATCTGACTTTGGGCGAGGGGTACGCAACATAATTTAATGACAAAATAACCTAGACATGTTTTCTTTGAATATATGTACCCTGATTTATTAATGTCATCCCATTACCATTAATAAAAATTTATTAAAAAAAAAAAAGAAAATAAATGTGAGATAATTCAAAAAAAAAACAAAAAAAAAAAAACGTTTTGGCGCAAAAGCCCTCCCCCAACACACATTAATATAATCACACCCATTCCAAGCAAGAAGGGCAACTAATATTATCACCTGAGCAACGGGCTTCCACGTGGGCAGCACCATCCTTAACAAAGTAAGCATAATATATTTTATCTACCCAACAAACTACTAGAAAGTACAAAAGCATGCATGTAGCTTCCAAATACTTTGTGCTTGGAAAATAAGTATAAAGGCTTTAGGAGTGAGAAATCATCAGAAGGCTTTGAGCATCAGAAGACCTGGATTCAACTTTGACAGTTTCTCTGTGAACTTGTCACTGACCCATGGTGGCATAGTGGACAGGACATCAACCTGGGACACTGAGAACCCAAGTTTGAAACCCCCAGGTTGCCAGCTTGAGTGCGGGATCATCAACATGAACCCAAGCTCACTGGCTTGAGCCCAAAGGTCACTGGCTTTGAGCCCAACATCACTGGCTTGAACAAGGGGTCACTGGCTCAAGCATCAATGAACAACTAAAGTGCTGCCACTACAAGTTGATGCTTATCTCCCTTCCTGTCTCTCTCTCTCAAAAAAAAAATACACAAATAAGAATCACTTATTCCTATCCTTAAAAAAAAAAAATCAACCTACCCCTTGGAATCAAACAGGCTTCTGAAATCATATAAATTACCTCCTACAAAATATTTCCACAGACAGCGTCACTGAAAAGTGCGCATGCATGTATGTACACATATACACACAGAGAGGAACTTTCTGGATAGGACTACCCACTCATAAACACTCTTCTTAAATACCAAACAACATCCTGAATCAGAGAGGGGGTGTCATAGTGTTGCTTGAAAGAACTAACAGCCAACAGTTTCTCCTGCCCCAATAGAGGGAAAAGAGGATGTTACGGTCTGGTAAATAATGAAATTTAGATGCAGTTAAGAGATGAGCTTCCTAGATGCCACCCATTAACTCATTTAATCCTCACAACTTTTTTTTTTTTTTTTTTTTTAGCGAGACAGAGACAAACAGGAAGACAGACAGGAAGGGAGAGAGATGAGAAACATCAACTCATAGTTGTGGCATCTTAGTTGTCATTGATTGCTTCTCATACAATGTGTCCATAAAGTCATGGTGCACTTTTGACCGGTCACAGGAAAGCAACAAAAGACGATAGAAATGTGAAATCTGCACTAAATAAAAGGAAAACCCTCCCAGTTTCTGTAGGATGATGTGGCAGCATGTGCACATGCGCAGATGATGACGTAACACCGTGTATACAGCGGAGCAGTCCACGGCCATGCCAGTCGAGATGTGGACGGTACAGAGGAAAGTTCAGTGTGTTCTGTGGCTCGCTAAATTCGAATCCGTGACCAAAGTGCAACGTGAATATCGGTGCATTTATAACGAAGCACCACCACATAGGAATAACATTCATTACTCGGTGGGATAAGCAGTTGAAGGAAACTGGCAGTTTGGTGGAGAAACCCCGTTCTGGTAGGCCATCAATCAATGACGGGTCTGTAGAGGCTATACAGGATAGCTACCTAAGGAGCCCTAAAAAATCTGCATGAATCCACATCGAACTGCACTGAATAGGTATGAAACTGGGAGAGTTTTCCTTTTAGTTGGTGCAGATTTCACATTTCTACCATCTTTTGTTACTTTCCTGTGACCAGTCAAAAGTGCACCATGACTTTACGGACACACTGTATATGCCTTGACCAGAGGGTTCTAGCAGAGCCGATGATCTGTGACCTTCAGTTCAAGCCAGTGACTATGGGGTCAAATCTATGATACCACGCTCAAGTCAGCGACCTTGGGATTTCAAACCTGGGTCTCAACATTCCAGGACAATGATCTATCCACTGTGCCATTGCCTGATCAGGCAATCCTCACAACATTTAAAAATAGGTATGGTGGCCCTGGCCGGTTGGCTCAGCGGTAGAGCGTCGGCCTAGCGTGCGGAGGACCCGGGTTCGATTCCCGGCCAGGGCACACAGGAGAAGCGCCCATTTGCTTCTCCACCCCTCCGCCGCGCTTTCCTCTCTGTCTCTCTCTTCCCCTCCCGCAGCCAAGGCTCCATTGGAGCAAAGATGGCCCGGGCGCTGGGGATGGCTCTGTGGCCTCTGCCCCAGGCGCTAGAGTGGCTCTGGTCGCAACATGGCGACGCCCAGGATGGGCAGATTATCGCCCCCTGGTGGGCAGAGCGTGGCCCCTGGTGGGCGTGCCGGGTGGATCCCGGTCGGGCGCATGCGGGAGTCTGTCTGACTGTCTCTCCCCATTTCCAGCTTCAGAAAAAATGAAAAAAAAAAAAATAGGTATGGTGTTCTCGTTTTACAGATATGGAAACGGAGGCCAGAAGCAATCAAGTAATTTACCCAAGGTGAGGGCTGAAACTCCAAAGCTTGATCTTCTCTCCACATCTTGCTGAAGAGCCCATGCCCTCCCTACCCACTAATCCTAACACCAGGTATTTCAGCTTGATCTTCTCTCCACACCTTGCTGAAGAGCCCATGCCCACCCTACCCACTAATCCTAACACCAGGTATTTACCCATTTGTGACTCACTCATTTAAAGTAAAGAACTACGTTCCACTAAAAGGTCAAAGCTCCTGGTAGGACAGCAAATTAAATCTACCCAAAGAGAAACTCTCTTCAGAGGAACATCCAAGGCTGACATATTTTGTTTGGGGTAGGAAGGGAAGAAACAGGACACTGCCCAAGTAAAACACACTGGTAGAAGCAGTAAAAATTCTGGTGGCCATAAAAAAACAGGACATTACTGAACAAGGGAAGGGTAGAGAAGAAGGGCAAGGAGTGTTGAAAAGAAGAAAGCACCAAGGACAATCCAAGTAGAAAATTCAATAATTGTGTGGTTACCATCAGAAAAACAAGGGAGCTGGGACTGGGGTCTGTTGGTGGCCAATGAATGGGTGTGACTGGCTGTTCCTGAAAGGACAAGCTGGTTGCTGTGGCCTTAGAAAGATGATGCTATTTGACCCCACCCATTCCCTGTTCTTGAGAACCTGACCTTTTAGAAACACCTTATATAATAATGGTCCATACGGTGAATCAAAGATGCAATGCAGATTGTTCTTCAATGAGAGAGGAGGTAGAAGACACAATGTAACCATAATTTTAGACCTCATAACCCAAAACCATGAGAACAATCAAATCCCCAGGACAAACAGATCAATAGTCAGTAAGTGCCCAGAAGCCAAGCTAAGGGCAGAAAGATGTATTCAGAAGAACCACAGCACTCAAAACCTCTCCAATTCTAGTCCACACTGAAGAATTTTAATCCCCAGAACTGTTTCCTTCCTGAAATACAAAAACAGTATGTTTGGCCCTTCTCCTGGACTAAAGTACACACAGGACTAGTGCACAAACCTCACCTCTGAGCACACATCACCTCTGGGGAAAATCCCACTCCCTAGATCACTCTCTAACAAGGCTCGAGGAATCCTGATCTCAGAATCAGGGCTAGAAAGCCATACAATTGCTCACTAAACAACTCACCTCCTTAACCTAGTGTGTGGAAATCTACTCATCAGGCCCTCAAATTAACAGCAGTTAGCTTGGTAGGGTCAAAACCTATCTAGTAGAAGTAATATCATGAACCAGAGAAAACAAAATTTATTTAAAACAAAAACTGACAGTGCTTGCTTCTGTCTTCTGAAAAAAGATGCGGGGTGGAGAAATAAGTGTTTGTGCTAACCAACCCCCTCATAGCAGATGCTACCAGAGGACCGGAAGGCTTGCTCATAGTTTAGAAGGGTCTGCTCCTGAGCCTTGGCAGAGGCAGAAGCAGACCTGAACAGCAGCACACAGCGTTAGAGCTAGAGAACTGAGTTACGTTGCAGGATAAAATGGGAGAAGTTTGTTTTAGAAGTAGCTGCAAGGTAGCAGAGAAGAAAAGGATGCACCATGGCAGAATAGCAAAGGTCATTTAAGACCAAAAATACCAAATACTAATAGATTTTAAGTTGCCTTTACTGCTATAATAATTCTCCCACCCCAGACTTTAAATCCAATCTGCCACGCACACAAATAGTTTTGCGTACATTTTGTTCTTACTGTTATTTGGTGGAAACCAGGGAAAGGGGGCCGAACTCCAAGCTGGTTCAACAGAGAGCAAAAAGAAGAGAAAAACCACTGAAGTAGAAGTAACCATGGGAATGTAAACCCCTAAAACTGCTCCAAACTAGAGGAAGGTAAGGGATAGAGAACTTGAGCAGACATCTGGCTTACAGACACTTATGCCCACAGCTGTGAAAATGCAATGCAGATTTATTATGGAGCACCCACTGTGTGACAGGCACTATTTATGCTGGAGGCTGAAAAGGTACAGATGAGGAAAACAAGGTCCTTCCCTCAGCAGGCAATCTCTGGGGGGGGGGGAGGAGAGAGATACAGAGATGAAGAAGAGAGAAACACAGGCAAGGACACTAACAAGTACATAACAATTGTAAGGTAGGTAGATAGATCACAATGCTGAAAGTGAGGTGGGCACAGGGGACTATGGGAAGAGGAAAAAGATCCCAATTCCATCTAAGATGAGGAAGGGAAAAATCAAAGTCAGAATATATAATGCCCAAGTTTAGTCCTGAAGGATATCAGTTTTTGCAGCAGAGAGAAAAACACCTAGCCTTGGCATCAGCATAAACAAAAGGTACTTAAAGTTGCAAGCTGTTCCAAGTGGCCAGAGAGTAGATGCATCGAGAACAGAACCCACATGAGGCTGAAGGGTAAGCTGGGCCACAGTACACCATGCCAAAAACTTAGATTTTGATGAGACATTGGTCAAAGGGTACATATTTGCAGTTAGAAAATAGGTTCTAGAGAACCAATGTATAGCATAATGATTATAGTCAACAATACTGAATTATATATCTCAAAGATGCTAAGAGAGATTTTTTTTTTTAATGAGAGAAGGGGAAGCAGAGAGACAGACTCCCACATGCACCCCAACCAGGATCCACCTGGCAAGCCCATTAGGGGCTGATGCTCTGCCCATGTGGGGCCATTGCTCTGTTGCAACCAGAGCCATTTTTTTAGCACCTGAGGTGGAGGCCATGGAGCTGTTCTCAGCAACCGAGGCCAACTCACTCAAGTCAATCAAGCCATGGCTGTGGGAGGAGAAAAGAAAGGGAGAGAAAGAGGAGGGGGGGTGAAGAAGCAGATAGGCACTTCCTCTGTGTGCTCTGACCAGGAATCAAACCCAGAACATCCATACCGATGCTCTACTGCTGATCTAACCCACCAAGGCTGAGACTAGATCTTAAGGTTCTCACCACAAAAGAGAAATGATAATTATGTGAAATGATAGAAGTGTTAGCTAATGCTATGACAGTAATCATATTGCAATACATAAATATGTCAAATCAACATAATGTCCACCATAAATAATGTTATATGTCAACTATAAAAATATATATCTCAATACAAAAATAAATTGTAAGTTAAAAAAATTAAAGATGGTTATAACAAACCGACCTGAATGCCTCAGGATGGTCAAGGGTCAGCAAAGAGCAGCCTGGCATCTTAACTTCTTTTTAAAATGCCATAAAAATATCTGCTTTAATACAAACATGGGCAAAAGTAGGATTACAGTTGTTTGTATGGAAAATAATACAATAATTACTAAATAATACAAGAACAAATTCCATTATTTTGTGTACCCACAACTGTAAGCCTACGTTTGCCTACTTTGCCACTCCTGTATTTAAACACCTAAAACACATGCAAGATCTTACAATTTGACTAGGATGCAATTTAAGCATTCAGTTTTAGGGTCAAATCACCTATAATGTGCTTGTGCAGTGCAGACATTTAGGAAAATAGAAGATTTCTAATTTGAAACCTTCACAGAAATGGAGTCAAGAGGTTTACAACTCAGGAGAAGAGATACTAGGCTTCCATGAGAAAGAGAGTGAAAAGGAATCTGAAGTGTAAAACTGTTGAGCTCAGCTTTCCAGATCCTTCAAAGCCCACTGGAAACTTCTCTATTAGATAATTAACCTCTTCGCCTGACCTGTGGTGGCGCAGTGGATAAAGCATCAACTTGGAATGTTGAGGTCACTGGTTTGAAACCCTGGGCTTGCCTGGTCAAGGCACATATGGGAGTTGATGCTTCCTGCTCCTTCTCCCTTCTCTCTCTTTCTTTCTCTCTGTCTCCTCACTAAAATAATAATTTTTTTAAAAAAGATAATTAACCTCTCATTACCTGCTCCAAGGAAATAACCCTGAACTTGAAATCAGAAGGTCCACAGCTGTCCATCAATCTTTTGGTCATCTAACATTGAACATCCCTCATTTGCATTAAATGGAAGCACAATCCTTCCCAAATTGTCATTTTTATACTCAATATGTTCCTGTTAATTTTTATATTGATATATTTCATAATTTCATGCCATTTTACTAACCAATTCTTTTTGCAAATATATGATAGCTTATACATTTTAAAAAATGGAGTTAAAGTCTCTGCTATAGTCATTAACTCTCCCATATTATATACCTATTAATCCTATAGCCTATCTGCAAAATATAGATAGGGCCATTTACACATAATTCATAGACATATCTAATAATAACCTCATAAACTACTTTCTTATCATTAAAGCACGTTTAATTTTGAAATACATGAAAAATGCCTTTGAAAAAACTCCTATTGCAGATTAAGTCTCATCAATTGCTGATTTTTCCAAATGTATACTTTATGAATTGCCTCATTATAATTAACCCCAACCACTGGAATTACTCCAGATGATTTAGAAATTGTCTTCTCAATTCTTCTGAAATTCATCAAGATCATCCCAGAAAAGCAGGGGAAGGGTATGAGTAAAGCAAAGACTGACTTTGAAAAACTGGAAAAATAGTCCTGACCAGATAGCTTCGTTGCTTAGTGTTGTTCTAACACATAAAGGTTGCTGGTTCAATCCCAGATTAGGGCACAGACAGAAACAGATCGATGTTTCCATCACGCTCTTTCTCCCCTTTCCTCTCTCTGAAATCAATAAATAAAAAATATTTTTTAAAAACCGGAAAAGTAGCCTGACCAGGCAGTGGCACAATGGATAGAACATCAGATGAGGACACAGAGGACCCAGGTTCAAAACTCCAAGGTTGCCAGCTTGAGCACACTCATCCGGCTTGAGCACGGGGTTGCTGGCTTGAGCGTGGGATCACAGACATGACCCCATGGTCACTGGCTAGAAGTCCAAGGTCTCTGGATTGAGCAAGGGGTCACTCACTCTGCTGTAGTCCCCTGTCAAGGCACATATGAAAAAACAATCGATGAACAACTAAGGAGCCACAATGAAGAACTGATGCTTCTCATCTCTCTCCCTTCCTGTCTGTCCCAATCTGTCCCTCTCTCTGCCTCTGTCAAAAAAATAAAAATATAACTGGAAAAATAAATAGAAGCACACTCTTGTCCTCCATCACAATGGACTGTTATGAGTACCTGGACAGAGAATGGGTGAGAATGTGTTCTGAAACAAATAGGTAAACAAATATACTGAAGATACACGTTTCTTATGTAAAAAAAAAAAGTCTTCTAACTCAGTGGTCGGCAAACCACGGCTCATGAGCCACATGCGGCTCTTTGGCCCCTTGAGTGTGGCTCAAAGGCCAGTTTAGGAGTACCCTAATTAAGTTAATAACAAGTACCTACCTATATAGTTTAAGTTTAAAAAAATTTGGCCCTCAAAAGAAATTTCAATTGTTGTACTGTTGATACTTGGCTCTGTTGACTAATGAGTTTGCTGACCACAGTTCTAACTTATTCTCAGGTTAGAAGAGTGTGACTGTGGATGACACCTCACATTAACTGTGAAGCCTCAAAGAAATTAAAGAATACACCAATGATCCAGATTACAAACAAAATCTACCTAGACAATACTTCACTGCAAATTAAATGAGTTTATTAAACTTGATCTGTGGAGAAAAAACAAGACAACTGCAAAACCAGCATTATTAAGCATCCACTGGACTTGGTCATTTTGGGTCAAAATTCCACAGGCTCTGCCTGGCATTCAAAAGGGATGCATGTTCGTACAGCAGCAGATAAAAAGATGTGTCCACCAAGCTCTTCCTCTTCACTTCTCCCCACCCACTTCCTTTTCTTCCCAAAGAGAAAGGCTCTCATTTACCCAATGGTTTGCCACATCCTGCCTGGCACTACTTGCTAGGAACTGCTTGGGCTTTTCTGAGAGGAGCTTTAACACCTTCATGCTCTTAGACCAGCAATTTTCAACTGGTACACAGGAACTATTTAGTCAGGGCACTGACTGCTTTTCCCTTAGACTGTCAAATAAAAAATGACAACAACCAATATAACAGTGAATACCCTATCTTGAACCATAAATACAGTGTGTCCGTAAAGTCATGGTGCACTTTTGACCAGTCACAGGAAAGCAACAAAAGACGATAGAAATGTGAAATCTGCACCAAATAAAAGGACAACTCGCCCAGTTTCATACCTATTCAGTGCAGTTCGATGTGGATTCATGCAGATTTTTTAGGGCTCCTTAGGTAGCTATCCCCTATAGCCTCTACAGACCCGTCACTGATTGATGGCCTACCAGAACGGGGTTTCTCCACCAAACTGCCAGTTTCCTTCAACTGCTTATCCCACCGAGTAATGAATGTTATTCCTATGTGGCGGCGCTTCGTTATAAACGCGCCGATATTCACGTTGCACTTTGGTCACGGATTCGAATTTAGCGAGCCACAGAACACACTGAACTTTCCTCTGTACCATCCACAACTCGACTGGCATGGCCGTGGGCTGCTCCGCTCTATACACAGTGTTACGTCATCATCTGCGCATGTGCACATGCTGCCACATCATCCTACAGAAACTGGGAGGGTTTTCCTTTTATTTAGTTCAGATTTCACATTTCTATTGTCTTTTGTTGCTTTCCTGTGACCGGTCAAAAGTGCACCTTGACTTTATGGACACACTGTATACAGTTCATATAACTCCTAGCCTGACCTGTGGTGGCTCAGTGGATAAAATGTCAACCTGGAGCGCTGTCACCGGTTCAAAATTCCGACTTGCCTGGTCAAGGCACATATGGGAGATGATGCTTCCTGCTCCTCCCACCCTCTTTCTCTCTCTCTGAGTTACATCTTATTGGACATATCGCATAAGGTTGCATCTGATGGCTTAATTCTTGGTAGCAGAAATCTCTATATAAAGTATGGCACTTGATTTTTTTAAAACGTCACTGGAGCAAAAAGGGTAGATAATTACTATTATTTTTTTGTAAAACAATCAAAATTATACCTATTTGTTGTCAGATCAGCAAAAAATATTTCGGTGTGCCACAGAATTTTAGTAATTAGTTTATGTGCTCCATGAAATGAAAAAGATTGAAAATTGTTGCCCTAGATCACTAATATATTTATGACATCCCTATCCACCATAATCATACAGTCTAGTAATTACTCTCTACTTGACCAGACAATACTCCCAACTTCCTTCAAGCCAGGCACTGAATTAAGCACTTTACCTACAACAGAGTCAAGTAGAAGCCATAACAATTGGTCCCATTTGGGGCTCTAACTAGTCTAGCTTTTGCTTAACCAGTCAAAATAAATAAAGAATAATTCAAGAATAGTTATCAAGAAAAATCAATGTTCATAATATTGTATTTGATATCAGTGAAAATCTAATACAAGCATTTCGCTTTATTGTGCTTCACAGATGTCGCATTTTTTACAAATTGAAGGCAAGACCCTCCACCAGCAAAAAACAATTACAACTTGCATTATTGCAATACTCACTTTATTGTGGTTGACTGGAACAGAACCCACTATATCTCTGAGGTATGCCTGTAGTGCAAATCTCCTGTCCATATGAGCACTGTAAACTAATACCAACATCCATTCATTACACATTACAGACTACCATGCCAGGCCCAGACAAGAGATAAAGGCATAGGAACTGAACTCTTAATCTCCAGATCTTCAGTATAGGTACTGAAACCGAACACATGTATGTATGAAGATCACCACACACATACATCCACAGTGGTTTGTTGCCTGGAGTGGTTCAAGGACAGCTCTTCCCTAGGAGACCAGGCAATGTTTCACAGTCAAGATAATATCTGACTTCAACCTTAAAGGAAAGGTAGACTCCCAAACACTGGAATAAACTTGAAGGAGAAACCCCTAGTGAAATGTAATAGCTGGGGGTAACATTTTATTGAGTGCTTACAGTGAGTGATTCAGGTGTTATGCCAAAGAACTTTACTCAAAACGACTCTCCAAGTTAGGTATTATCACCCCCATATTTACTAATGAGGAAGCTAGATATGAGAGTTTAAGTAATGGGCCCTACTGACACAGCTTGTTCAGGGGTGAAGCCAGAAAACTTCAATCTCAGCTCTGCCTCCACAGATCACTCCTATAACACTAAGAGCCAGGACAGAGTTTGTATCTGTGGAGGAACTGGTCACGGTACTAGAAGAGGAGCAGGGCATAGTTAGCTCCTCTTTTCACCTTAACTGAAAAGACTTGAGAGCTTTGTAGTCAAGAAATTTTTTTTAAATCAATACATCAGGCCCTGGCCGGTTAGCTCAGTGGTAGAGCGTCAGCCTGGTGTGCAGGAGTCCCGGGTTCGATTCCCGGCCAGGGCACACAGGAGAAGCGCCCATCTGCTTCCCCCCCCCTCTACTTCCTCTCTGTCTCTCTCTTCCCCTCCCGCAGCCGAGGCTCCATTGGAGCAAACATGGCCCGGGCGCTGAGGATGGCTCTGTGGCCTCTACTTCAGGCACTAGGATGGCTCTGGATGCAACAGAGCAACGCCCCGGATAGGCAGAGCATCACCCCCTGGTGGGCATACCAGGTAGATCCCGGTTGGGCGCATGCAGGAGTCTGTCTGACTGCCTCCCTATTTCCAGCTTTGGAAAAATGAAAGGGAAGGAAGGAAGGAAGGAAGGAAGGAAGGAAGGAAGGAAGGAAAAGAAAAGAAAAGAAAAGAAAAGAAAAGAAAAGAAAAGAAAAGAAAAGAAAAGAAAAGAAAAGAAAAGAAAAGAAAAGAAAAGAAAAGAAAAGAAAGAAATACATCAGTAGCCTGACCTGTGGTGGCTCAGTGGATAAAATGTCGACCTGCAGCGCTAAGGTCACCGGTTCAAAATTCCAACTTGCCTGGTCAGGGCACATACGGGAGATGATGCTTCCCGCTCCTCCCACCCTCTTTCTCTCTCTCCAAGATCAATTTTAAAATATATGTTTAAAAATACATCAGTAAACACTAACTACTATCTGTAACATCCTGTGCAAAGAATTATCATCTGCTGTGCTACAACTGAACTTCCTGCTATAGACGTCACCCCAGCCCAGAAAGTTAAAGCCTGGGCAGTAAGCCCAGGTTAATCAGGCTCCTCTGGCTGGCATGTGTGTCCTATCCAAAAAAGCAAACCCATTCCCAATAGGGAGGACCAGAGGCCAGTCCATGGCATACCAGTTGCTGAGCTCCCAAGTCTTCCCAAGGTTATAAGCTGGAAAACAGAGGTTTACTGAAGCTTCTATGACAAAATAAGTGGGGGTTTTTTTTCAAGCTTCAAACTTGGACCTATTGTTACATTTTAATAATCTACAGCAGGCCCTGGCTGGTTTGCTCAGTGGACAGAGCATTGGCCCAGCATAGGAACATCCCAGGTCCCAGGTTCAATTCCCAGTCAGGGCACATAAGAGAAGTGACCATGTGCTTCTCTTACCCTCCCTCTCTCCCTTCTCTCCCTCTTCCTGTCTTGCAGCCAGTGGCTCAATTTGTTCGAGTGTGGCTACAGGCACTGATAGTGCATCAGCCTCAGATGCTAAAAATAGCTCAGCTGATTCAAGCACTGGCCCCAGACAGGGTTGCATACAGGAGTCTGTCTCACTGTCTCCTTTCCTCTCACTAAAAAAAAAATAATAATAAAATAATAATAATAATAATCTATAGCAGTCTGAATACCTGCTTTATTTGAAACATCAATATCTGATGACTTTTAACAGCCAAAGAGCAAAAGGTATACTATTAAAAAAAATTGGTCTGACCTGTGGTAGCACAGTGGATGGAGCATCAACCTGGAACGCTGAGATCACTGGTTCAAAGCCCTGGGCTTGCCTGGTCAAGGCACATATGGGAGTTGATGCTTTCTGCTCCCCACCCCCTTCTCTCTCTCTCTCTCATCTCTAAAATAAATAAATTTAAAATTAACAATAATTTTTTCCTCTCCCTCTACATATACTTATCACCCTTCCTTCTTTCTTCTTCCTAAAATCAGTTAAATCCACACAGGGTTACTCCTAGGCTGTAGCTGACTGTATGTAAAGACTTTAATGGCCCTTACCAAAGATATGTCAAAGAGAAGCTGTGAGAATTAACAGGAAATAAATTCACTCTGTGCTAGGGGCCTTTAACAATGAACAACAAAATAAAACAAAAAATAAATAAACATAAATAAATAAAAAAGAAAAAGAACCAGTCACCTTTATTTGTTTTAAACTGAACATATAAACTCTCCCCTTTCTTAAGACAGATCAAAAGGCAAGCAGTAAAGCAAGGCAGAAAACAGCTTAGAGGGAAGTCAGCAGGCTTGAATCTCAATTCAGGCCTTCCCTAGCCACTTAATACTGAATAAACTGCCTAGCCACTCTGGGTCTCAATCTCTTCACGATATTTCCAGCAAGTTGAACTATCAAGATCCTTTCAATCCTAGCATTTAAGGTCAGACAGGCAGCTATCTCAGGGCAGAAGGAATGAAAGGTATTGGTGGTGAAAAAGATGATTAATATAATGTTAGCTTGGGCCTGACCAGGTGGTGGCGCAGTGGATAGAGCATCGGACTGGGATGCGGAAGGACCCAGGTTCGAGACCCCGAGGTCGCCAGCTTGAGCGCGGGCTCATCTGGCTTGAGCAAAGAGCTCACCAGCTTGGACCCAAGGTCGCTGGCTCCAGCAGGGGGTTACTCGGTCTGCTGAAGGCCCACGGTCAAGGCACATGTGAGAAAGCAATCAATGAACAACTAAGAAGTCGCAACACGCAACGAGAAACTGATGATTGATGCTTCTCATCTCTCTCCGTTCCTGTCTGTCTGTCCCGGTCTATCTCTGCCTCTGTAAACAAACAAACAAACAAAAACAAAAAACAACAACAATATAATGTTAGCTTGGGTCCAGAAACAGCCTGGCTTAGTGCAACATTCACTTTATCAACCTTGATTACTGGGAAGGGGGAGGGTTGCAGGAGGACTGGTGGGCAAGAATCACAGCCACCTAGAGTGAAGTTAAACTCTGTTCCCAAATGAGTTCTGTTGATGTGTGATTTATTCAGAGAGTTAAACAACAACAAGCAGTATGAAACTGTGTTAGTGAAATTATGTTACTGCACAAACTTAACTTTTCCCCAAATGTGATTTGCAGAGAGGATGCAGAGCTGAGAATTCTATGTCTCTGCCCATCTGGTCCTATCTGAAGTCCCTGGAGAAGTGTGGGGGGAAGAGTGTAAAAAGCCACAGGTGCCGTGTATATTCAGCCACGGATGTCACATATCCACCAAGGAGGCCAGCATTTGCTAGTGATATATATTCAGCTCAGCATGCAAAAGAGGCTCATTGGTCCATCAGGCCCCAACCATTCCCTGAGCCTACTTCTGTACCAGGGGCTGAGGGAACACCACAGAATGTCACTGTCAGTTTCCCTTCTGGGCTAGTAAGGGACTGTCTGTTGAAAAGGAAATACAGAGGTCTACAGACACTCTTAGCTGCCAGCACTATTTGCACGAGGCCCTTAACCAGAATCAGTTTCCTATCTATAAAGATAATACACATTCCACACGCCTCATGTGGTTGAATTAGGAAATAAACATATATAAAAACAATGAAGAGTATATATACAGTGCCTTGCAGAACAAATGCCGATTACCACCAACATTGTGACCCTCTTGTGCCAAGATACTAAAAATGAAAATAGACTGACCAGGCAGTGGTGCAGTGGATAGAGCATCAAACTGGGATGCAGAGGACCCAGATTCGAGACCCCGAGGTCGCCAAATTGAGCGCAGGCTCATCTGGTTTGAGCATGGCTCAACGGCTTGAGCCCAAGGTCACTGGCTTGAGCAAGGGGTCACTCGGTCTGCTGTAGCCCTAAAGGGTCAAGGCACATATGAGAATGCAATCAATGAATAACTAAGGTGCCGCAACGAAGAATTGATGCTTGTCGTCTCTCTCCCTTCCTGTCTGTCCCTATCTGTCCCTCTCTCTGACTCTGTCTCCATCACAAAAAATAAATAAATAAAAATGAAAATAATCAATGATCAAGTAAAAGCCTTCATAGGCATTAACAGAGCCTTGTTGTTGGAAGTGTGGTAGACAGACATGAGCAGAGCAAGGACTACCGGCCAAGCACAGAAGGCCATCAGGGCAGAAAGCCCCAAGTGCCTAGCAACCGGCAAAACTGGGAAAACAAGGCCTGACTTGTGGTGGCGCAGTGGATAAAGCGTCGACCTGGAAATGCTGAGGTCGCCGGTTAAAAACCCTGGGTTTGCCTGGTCAAGGCACATATGGGAGTTGATGCTTCCAGCTCCTCCCTCCTTCTCTCTCTCTGTCTCTCTCTCACCCTTTCTCTCTCCTCTCTAAAATGAATAAATAAAATTAAATTAAAATTTAAAAAAAAAAGAAAAGCAGTAGCATTTAAAAAAAAAAAAAACTGGGAAAACAAGGACCTCACCCTCAGAGTGCCCTTTTCTCCATTAGTTGGTCATGCAATTTAGACCCCCTGATTTCATTTTGCTGATTATGGAATTCAGACCCTCCCCTGACCTTTCCTACCCTGACATATTGCTAGCCTGTGGTTTTAGACTCCCTTAGAGGAGGAACAAACAAGCCAAAGAATAGCACTTAAGCATTAACCCCTAGAGATAACATCCAGGCCTCAGTTGTGTTTCAGCTCCAGGCCCAGAAAAGCAGCAAAACCACAGACAAAGGGAAGCAATGGAGGACCTCAGAACCAGCTACACTGACTAATGACACCCTGCCTTGGTGCCAACCAATCAGTGGAGAACAAGATCCTAAAAGAACACACCTGGAAGCTAATGAATATTCTATTGATCCTCCCCTGGGACCTCCCCTAAAAACACCACCCTTAAAAACCCTTAGGACTGAAGGACTGAGGTCCCAGGGTGCTCTCTCTTATAAGACCATGCCCATTACTTTCCCTTCCCCCTTTCCCATTCCTCAGGCACATTTTCCTTTCCCTTTCTCCTAAACTCTAAGGCAGGCGTCCCCAAACTACAGCCGCATGTGGCCCCCTGAGGCCATTTATCCGGCCCCCCGCTGCACTCCCGGAAGGGGCACCTCTTTCATTGGTGGTCAGTGAGAGGAGCACTGTATGTGGCGGCCCTCCAACGGTCTGAGGGACAGTGAACTGGCCCCCTGTGTAAAAAGTTTGGGGACCTCTGCTCTAAGGGATCCCACAAGACTTGCAGCCAGGGGAGCAGTGAGCAGTGGCAGCTCATCCCAGCTAACCCCCTAAACCCCTTCGGTTGGGCAAATGAGTTTATAAAATTTGTATTTTTTGAGTTTGCTCGCTTTTATTGTTAAAAAAATGGCGCTGGGCAGCCACGTGTGTGCATGCCCTCAGAGCAGGGCAGCTGACTGCAAATTGCGGATTGCATTCCTGCTTGGGAGGGGTCATTGTTTTACTAATGTTTGCTGGAGGAGGGGTCTTGGTAGGCCTAGGTAGTTTTGCAGGGAGAGCAGAGAGAATGCAGAGTGCTGAGGAAGAAGCCAGTTTTGCAGAGAGAAAGAAGATGTGCAGATGAAGAACCAGAGCTGAGGGGCTTTGGAAGCCCTGATGAGACTTGTGGGGACCTTTGATTCAGGGAGAAACTGGAGAAGATTCCTCTGTTGTGGACCAGAGAATGCATCAGGGCTTTGGGAGCCCTGAATGAAAGGGAAGTGTTTTCCATGCTTGTTTGTTTGTGGGCCAGTGCGAGACTTTAATAAAGGAATGGCTCACCATTTTTTTTTTTTTTGGTATTTTTCTTAAGTTGGAAACGGGAGGCAGTCAGACTCCCGCATGCGCCGACCGGGATCCACCCGGCATGCCCACCAAGGGGCGATGCTCTGCCCATCTGGGGCGCTGCTCTATTGCATCCAGAGCCATTCTAGTGCCTGAGGCCATAGAGCCATCCTCAGCGCCCGGGCCAACTTTGCTCCAGTGGAGCCTTGGCTGCGGGAGGGGAAGAAAGAGACAGAGAGGAAGTAGAGGGGGAGGGGTGGAGAAGCAGATGGGCGCTTCTCCTGTGTGCCCTGGCCAGGAATCAAACCTGGGACTCCTGCACGCCAGGCCAACACTCTACCACTGAGCCAACCGGCCAGGGCCGCACTTTGTCTCTTGATTAAATTCCTTCTCTCAAGAAGACAAGAGCCTGACCAGGTGGTGGCGCAGTGAATAGAGCGCTGGACTGGGATGTGGAGGACCCAGGTTCGAGACCCCGAGGTCATCAGCTTGAGCGTGGGCTCATCTGGTTTGAGCAAAGCTCACTAGCTTGGACCCAAGGTCGCTGACTCGAGCAAGGGGTTACTAGGTCTGCTGAAGGCCCACGGTCAAGGCACATATGAGAAAGCAATCAATAAACATTAAGGTGTTACAACGAAAAACTGATAATTGATGCTTCTCATCTCTCTCTGTTCCTGTCTATCCCTCTCTCTGACTCTCTGTCCCTGAAAAAAAAAAAAAAGAAGACAAGAATTGAGGTTTTGTCACTCCTCCAAAGCGGAGTATCCTCTGCCCTCTGCCTTTATTGCCATCTCATGGCCTGTTTAGTCAGTCAACAAAATTTTACCAACCCACATGCCAGGGAATATGCTATGCACTGGAGATAATAATAAATAAGATCCAGTCCCAGACTTCCTTTCCCAAGTCCACTCCAACTAGACAGAAAGCCACACAAACAACCTAGATGTGGTGGGATATTCAGTGCTCTGAAAGGCAGAGCAGATAACCACTGCCTAGGATGGGGTGGAGGAGAGATCTGTGACAGATTTACAGAAGTGTTGACCTACAAGTTGAGCTCTGACCTGAGATTAGGATTTTAATATGCACTGAGGAGGGAGAAGAGGATCTCAGAAAACAGTCTGAGTAGAGGCCAGAGCTCACTGGGAAAGATATGTGAATGAATAATGGAGAAGCTGAACCCAAGAACTATCTAGAACTGACCCGCAACATCTGGCTAGAACCAAAGGAAGAGAGTGTTACCTTCCCTTTGTGTCAGTTACTACCTCTTCCTATTCCTTCCTACACACAGGGAGAAAGAGAGCACACATAGGAAATCCTCTTTAAACTCTTGAAGCTGAGCTTGCTGGGTGGTGCCTGTCAGGCAGATGGCGGTCCTAGACAAGCTAGGAGGAGTCTATATTGGGATGTACTGTGTGACAGTTGTTCCCTAGGAACCTTTTGCAGACTTCTGTTCACTGAAAAGTTATTTTGCTTCCTGCTGTTGGGCAGATAAAATATATTATGCTCCCTTTGTTAAAAATGGGGCTGTCCATGTAGAAGCACATCGCCCAGGTGATAATATTAGTTGCCCTTCCTGCTTGGGATGGGCGTGATTATATTACTGTGTGTTGGGGAGGGCTTTCGCGCCAAAAGGTTGTTTTTTTTGTTTTGTATTTTTCTGAAGCTGGAAACGGGGAGAGACAGTCAGACAGACTCCCGCACGCGCCTGACCGGGATCCACCCAGCACGCCCACCAAGAGCGATGCTCTGCCCACCAGAGGGCTCGCTCTGCCACGACCAGAGCCACTCTAGCGCCTGGGGCAGAGGCCAAGGAGCCATCCCCAGCACCCGGGCCATCTTTGCCCCAATGGAGCCTTGGCTGCGGGAGGGGAAGAGAGAGACAGAGAGGAAGGAGGGAGGGGGGTGGAGAAGCAAATGGGCGCTTCTCCTATGTGCCCTGGCCGGGAATTGAACCCAGGTCCCCCGCATGCCAGGCCGACGCTCTACCGCTGAGCCAACCAGCCAGGGCCGCCAAAAGGTTTTAAAAGGAAAGATCACGTTGTTCTAGGGGAAGAGTAATTATGTTCTAGGAGAGCAGAGAGAGGAGAGCAGAGAGAGGAGAGCAGAGAAAGGCCACGTGAAGGAGAGGAGAAGCAGCCAAGATGGCAGAATGCTGAAGGAGAAGCCAGTTTGTGCAGAGTTTGTGCAGAAAGAAGGAGATAGGGAACAGAGGTGAATAAGACTGGTGAGCTAGAAACCTTTGATTCTAAGAAAACTCGGATAAGTCAGTGGCTTTGGGAGCCCTGATCGGAAAGGGACATGTTTTCCCACTGTGTGTATTTCTTGCCCGCCGGTGCAAGCTAGGGCTAAAGCTAATGGCCCACCAGTTCTTGGCTCCGTTGTTTCATTACCATCTGTCTGAATCAAATGCGAACCTGCATGGGCCAGGTGGCTGTGATGGTGGCCATGCCTACTGGCTTGACACCTGCACACACCCCAAAATTTCAGGTGTGCCCAGCATTGTCTCCATTCTAAGTCTATGTAGATAAAGAGCAGGTGAAGAGCCCCATTTTCTCTCCTTCTCACCTGATAGAGAATAAGGCACCTTGGGCTGAGAATCTGGTCCTGGCCCTTACCACTTGTCCTGTTAATCATAAAAAGCAGTTTACACAGTGTCTATGAATCCTTTCTGCTGGACAAGTGCTATTATGCCCATTTTGTAAATGTGGAAATAGGCTCAAGGATCGGAAAGAACTTGCACAAGATCCCTTAAATAGTAAGAGACAGGGTCAGGAATCAGACCCAGGTCTGCTGACTCCAAAGCCTTTCTTCTGTATCACACTGTCCCCAAGCTATGCTTTCTCAAAAGTCACATTCACAATTCAAATAGAACCTGCTGTGTGATCAGGCCAACTTCTCTTAACCCTTCTTTGTAGCCCTGGGTTCTTTTATCTGCCAAAAAACAAAGATTTCCAAGATTCCTTTCAACAATAAAATGTAATCTATTTACTATCTTAGAGCTTGAGAGTGTGCTCAGTGGTGACCATGATAATGTGGAGATCATTATATAAACCCTGAGGGTAGCAAGGCATCTCCATCACCACCCACTCTGCACAGAAGCAGCAGGCACAGAGTGGTCATGAGGGGAGTTAACAGTTGCACCAGGGAAGGAACTCAGATTGCACTATTCCTCTACATACGGCACTTATTCAAAAGCACTGCAGCCTGAAAATTCTGAAGCCTGCAGACTTTCAGACCCCTATGGATTCAAATGAAACACTTGGGGAGGTGAAACATTCAAAATCTGATCGGGAAACCGGGCTCTTCACTGCACTTGCTAGCACCCAAAACAAGTACCACTCTGAGAGATGAACAGTATGTCCTCCTCAGATCGCCCTACAATTGGGCCTATTCACTCCAAAACTCTCATAGCCTATTTCCAACTTTCTAGAAATTAGACCCTACTCTACAAACAATACCTGGAGTCCTCTGGGTGCACTGCCCTGACCCACCACTACACAATTTCAGTCAGTTAGAAAGACCAGATGTAAGCTTCCAGCTGTCCCCACCCGTTTTTTTGTTGTTGTTGTTGTTGTTTGTATTTTTCTGAAGCTGGAAACGGGGAGGCTGTCAGACAGACTCCCGCATGCGCCCGACCGGGATCCACCCGGCACGCCCACCAGGAGGCGATGCTCTGCCTATCCAGGGCGTCGCTCTGTTGCAACCAGAGCCACTCTAGCACGGGGCAGAGGCCAAGGAGCCATCCCCAGTGCCCGGGCCATCTTTTGCTCCAATGGAGCCTCGGCTGTGGGAGGGGAAGAGAGAGACAGAGAGGAAGGAGAGGGGGAGGGGTGGAGAAGCAGATGGGCGTTTCTCCAGTGTGCCCTGGCCGGGAATCGAACCCGGGACTTCCGCACGCCAGGCCGATGCTCTACCACTGAGCCAACCGGCCAGGGCCTGTTCCCACCCTTTGAAGTCCTCTCCACCCCTGCCTTTGTGCTCACAGGACAAACAGGCACTTTCCTGGATACCCTGCCATCATTCTCATTTCTGTTTTTAATCTAAGCACATTCATGCTCGTGACTAACATTTCTTTCGGAAAACCCCCAAAACTTTAATTTCTCAGTTTCTAAAAGACAACTTTCTAAACCATGAGTCTGTTACAATGAAATCAAACATCACATTTAGGCTTCCTAAAAATACTACCCCAGCACACTGCCTCCTTTCTGTTCCCACATGGCCATCCCCCAAATGCAAACACATATACTTTAGACTGTCATGTAGATACTGGAGGGTATAATTTAAGTGGCTTTAATAACATCTACTGAAAGAACATTTGCATATTATTCTTTGCTTTACTTCAAAACTAGGCTCCAAACTGGAGCTTTTAATGAATTTCAGAACTAAATATGTAAATATGTGGATGGCAGACACTGACAAAATTCAGACAATATTTTTTTTATTTTTTTTATTTATTCATTTTTAGAGAGGAGAGAGAGAGGGAGAGAGAGGAGAGAGAGACAGAGAGAGAAGGGGGAAGGAGCTGGAAGCATCAACTCCCATATATGCCTTGACCAGGCAAGCCCAGGGCTCTGAACCGGCAACCTCAGCACTTCCAGGTCGATGCTTTATCTACTGCACCACCACAGGTCAGGCCAGACAATATTTTAAAATGCATTCAATCTACCTATAACATTGGCATCTTTTTCTATTTTCAGCAAAAGTCCTTTTTGTCCATCTCTCAGCCCAGTGCCTGGTGTATATTAGGTATGTATTAAACAACAGTTAAAACAATGCTAATACATCTTCATCTTCTTAACACACAAGTTAGAAAAGCTACTGTAATCTTAGTCACAATCGAAGTCTATTTGACCTCAACACAAATGCCATTCAAATCAACAGCAAATAACAAGCAGCTGCTCTCATTCAAAGCATACATACCTCTGTCACTTGACCTGGTTTGAAGTTTGTCTTCTTGTTTGGAAGACAAATGGTTAGCAGCTGCAAATTCAATTACCAAGTGTTTGGTAGGACAGCTCTCCCTTCAGGAGCGCCCTGCCTTCCCGCCCCTTCCCCTTCTGTTTCCCCCAGGCATTTTCCCTTTCCCTTTCCCTCTCCCAAGCTCCAGGGGCCCTTCTTCCGCATCAGTAACTTGTTTACTGAGCCCCTTTCTTCTACTCTAACTAAACTTCCTCACATTAAAAAATAAATAAAATTAAATTTAAAAAAATATATACACATATACATATACATATACATATATACATATGGTTGATAGTAAGGCAGAGAATGAACGAGAAGGAATCAAAGTGCTATATTTAATATATTAACTGTGGAATTTCTTTCCAACAAACATCTTTCATTTCCCTAGGGAAAACCAATCCAGACATCCCCTTTGAACACAGGGAAACACAGGGCAGTACTTTGGGAAGAACCTATAGAGATTGAAGGCCAGGCAAAATGGAGAGTAGGGGAGTCACTCCTTTTGCATCTCTCCATTCTGTTAATTTTTCTTTAAGGGAAGAGTGTGGAGTACAGGAAAAGCCACTAGTCCAAAGGCCTACATTAATCAGATGTATGACAATGAACAAGTTACTTTGTCCCTCATTGTTGGGCAGATAAAATATATATATTATGCTCACTTTGTTAAAGATGGCGCTGCCCACGTTTTAGAGAGGAGAGCAGAGAGAGGCCGTGTGGAGGAGGCCAGGAGAAGCAGCCAAGATGGTGGAGTGCTGAGTGAGAAGCCAGTTAGTGCAGAGTTTGTGCAGGGAGAAGGAAGGAGATGGGGAACAGAGGTGAATAAAGCTGGTGAGCTAGAAACCTTTGATTCTAGGAAACTCAGATAAGTCAGTAGCTTTGTGAGCACTGGAATGTGAGTGGGTTTTGGAGCCCAGTGTGTGTTTTTACTTGCCCACCGGGTGCAAGCTAGGATTAAAGATGATGGCCCATCAGTTTTTGGCTCCGTTGTTTCTTTACCGACTGTCCGAATCCAATGCAAACCTGCATGGGCCAGGCGGCTGTGATGGTGGCCCTGGCTACTGGCTTTTCACTCATTTTCTCCTTCACAAAACAAAGATGCAAAAATCAAATAAATTAATATTGATAGAAGGGTAAAATTGGATAACCTCTAGGCACTAATGGATTTTCTGCAATGATGGAGGTGTTCTCATCTGTGCTCTTCAAGACAGCAGCCAGAGTCACATGTGGCCACTGGGCCCCTGAAGGGTGCTAGGGCAACTTAGGAGCTCATGTTTAAACTTTGATTTAAAATTAAATAACTACATGTGGCTAGTGGCTACAGTTTTAGAGTGAAACTCTAAAAAGAACTCTAGCATTTTATTCAATCTTTGGAGGGCATGTGGGAAAAGCATGGGTGTTAGAGTAGGTCAGATCTGGGTTCTAAATTCAGCTCCACCACTTATTAGTTATGAAATCTTGTACAATTACTTAACTCCCTGAACTTCATTTTCCACAATAGAATATTATGACCTTTCTTGCAGAATTCAGTGCAAATTGAAGAAAATGGGTGGAAATACTCGAGATAGACCTTCGATAAAAGGTAGTTATTTTTCTAGTTATGATGTCCTTCAGGGTAAGTTTTCTGTCTTTTGACTTCATCCTACTGTTCTTCCTTATCTAGGACCCATACTTAATTGCTCTACAAATGAATAGCTACAGGCGCAGCCCTGTCTTTCAAGAAAGCAATTTGCTCAGGAATTATTCCAGGCCCTCAGCTATGAGTGAGCCTTCTGTAATCCAAGTCCTCTACGCCTCCGGAACTGCCGATTTCCGCTTACCCTGTGTTCCACACCAGCACTCAGGAATTCACAAAACCCCTCCCTGCGATTGCCTATGAGCTGAAACTTTCTGCAATGCAACTAAAACACCTGTTGGTGGTTTCTAGTACTTTCCTCACTAACTCTCCCCTTGACTTCCCCTAATAAATATTTCATGGCCTTTTTAAAATTTAGAAATGCTTATGACTACTTTCTTTTTCAAGTGTTCAGTATACAGTATTCAGAAATACAGTAAACTACATTTATGGCTAACCCAGCATTAGTTTGTTTAGAAAGTGTTCCAGTAAAATAATAAAAGTGTTGCAATCTCTATTTAAATTAATATAATGTGCTAAGAGCCTGGTCCAAATGTTCCACTTATCCTTCCTTTGGTAAATGTAACTTTTCCATGGTTTAAATGACCAGTTTCCATAAGTGAACACAAAATGACTAAGGTAAGCAGGATAAATTTTTTAGTAGTAATAATCGTTGGAATGTTAAACTGCTCTCATTTCCCCACCATTCCACAGACTGGGGGAGAGGAGAGGGCAGGAGGGGAGAGAGGAGACAGGGAAGAGGGCCAGTCAGAGAGAGGCACGCTGAAATACAGGTTAACAATTTGGTAGGATATCAATCTGAATTTAAGTAAGCCATTAGACCAGCGGTTCTCAACCTGTGGTCGCCTAAAGCCATCGGAAAATACATAAAGCATATCAGGTATTTGCATTCCGAATCATAACTGTAGCAAAATTACAGTTATGAAGTAGCCACCAAAATTATTTTTTGGTTTGGGGTCACTGCAACATGAGGAACTGTATTGCAGGGTCACGGCATGAGAAAGGTTGAGAACCACTGCATTAGACAAAGGTTAGCTTGGAATTCATGCTAACTTCTGAGGCCTCCTCCAACAAGGACATTCTTGAAGGATCATTTAGTGAAGGATAGTATTAAATTAAATAGGGAACCCTGGCTGGTTGGCTCAGTGGTAGAGCATCAGCCCAGCATGTGGATGTTATGGGTTTAATGTCAGGGCACACAGGAGAAGCGACCATCTGCTTCTCCTCTCCCCTCCCTTCCTTCCTCTCTCTTCTCCTCCCTCAGCCATGGCTAGATTGGTTCCAGGAAGGTGGCCGTGGGCGCTGAGGATGGCTCCCTGACCCTTGCCTCAGGCACCAAAAAAATGGCTCTGTAGCTGAGCAATGGAGCAACAGCCTGAGATGCACAGAGCATCGCCCCCTAGTGGGCTTGCCAGGTGGATACTGGTCAGGGCGCATGTGGGAGTCTGTCTCTCAGCCTTCCCTCCTCTCACTAAAAAGTGAAAAAAATAAATCAAATAGGGCAAGTAATTTTGAATCTGGCCTCACAAATATAATGAAATTCTCATCTAATTATGTGAAACTAACCTGGATATGTAAGTTATAACTCAGTAAAAAAGGAAACATAACCTGGATCCAGATAAACCTGCAAATACGACAATATGATTGCTAACTCAATTGTGTCTTCTAACAACTCCCCAAATTTCAAGATCTAACATGAATCTAGAACCCACGTGGATTATTCGCTCAACTCGATTGTTCCACTTTGTCTAAAAGTAAATGCACCTGTCTGACCTGTGGTGGCACAGCGAATGGAGCATCAACCTGAAACGCTGAGGTAGCTGGTTCAAAACCCCTGGCCTGCTGGGCCAAGGCACATATGAGAAACAACTACTTCCCAATCCTTGCCCCCACTTCTCCCCCTCTCTCTCCCCACTCTCTAAAATGAGTAAAATCTTTAAAAAAAAAAAAAAAAAAAAAAGTAAATGCACTTAAGGGGATTCATGATTCTGAACTTTTCTTGGTAACAGTAAATTCAAAATAGGTCAATTTCAGAAAAGCATTCATTTCAAGGGGAATTTTGTCTGGTTATTTTGAAAACCACTGCTTTTAAAACTAACATTATGAAGCTTAAAAACAGGCCCTCCTCCTAAGGATCCTGGACTAAAATACCCTTTCCTCCCCCCATTTCCTTATTTCCCTTTTCCCTCAAACACCTAGAGAGTGGTAATATAGAGAAGTATCTCCTCCAGAGCTTCCGGATATTACTTGAAAAGAGCTTTTATAAAATTTTTTAGGATATTGGATAAAGTTACCAAAATTCAGGGTTGGGTAAACTTGGAAAAATTTCAAACCACGTAAGTGTCCCAAATGAAAGCATGTAATATACACACCATAAGAAAATAAGTGGGGATAAAAGTTCAACCACTTCTTTTCACTCCAGTGGTGTGAACTCCTGGGAAGTTCCTTCCCCTCTCTGAGAAGTTTTCTCCTCTCACAAACAAAGGCACTGGGCTCCAGGACTAAGGGCCCATGCAGCCCTAACAGGCTCTACTTCTCTAAAGCTGGGCAGCTGCTTCCTTTTTCATGGCTTCTTGGAAAGAGGAGAAAAGTTCCTGGCCCAGAAGGTTCTTGGGAAGCTTCATTATACTTAATAGCATTTCCCTGGAATATAAGAACTGCTATTGAGAGCTATGAAAGATGAGATAGCTATAAAATATAAAAGGAGTTGAGATGAAAAAATGGCGTTTTGCAGATGACACTAGTAAATCTAGAAATGAATATACAATATATTCAACCAAAAATTACCAGATACAGTAAGTAAATTCAATAAAACTGCAGGATATAAACAATTCATATAAATCAAACCATAGTTAAGATGGAAATACAAATTTTAAAAGGAAATGCTATTAAGTATAATGAAGCTTCCCAAGAACTTTCTGGGCCAGGGACTTTTCTCCTCTTTCCAAGAAGCCATGAAAAAGGAAGCAGCTGCCCAGCTTTAGAGAAGTAGAGCCTGTTAGGGCTGCATGGGCCCTTAGTCCTGTATTTTAAAAGGATAAAAGTGGTTGAACTTTTATCCCCAAATTTTAAAATACATTGCTCTGGCTGGGCACCTCAGTTGGTTAGAGCGATGTCCCAATACACCAAGGTTGCAGGTTCGATCCCCAGTCAGAGCACATACAAGAATCAGCCAACGAATGCAAAAATAATGGAACAAATCAATGTTTCTCTCTCTCTCCCCCTTCCTCTCTCTAAAATCAACTTAAAAAATAAAAACTTTAAAAGGTTCAATCACAACAGCATCAAAATGTTACGTATTTGAAATATTAACTCAGGACACAAAAGAATTAATCAGAAGAAGCTGTAACACCATCGCAAGTGTTAATGGAAAGGAATACCATACAAATTTTTAAATGTTTCTTTAACCTTACCAATTAATAATTTAAAAAAAGAGAGACTATCAAAACTGCATAAGACTTAAAAGAAAATTTTAGAAATAGAACAAAATACTATAAAGACCAAATAAAGATAAACCTGAAAATATAACAGATTGATAATAAATCATATTTAACAAACTCCAGTAAGATGCTAGAACTCATTATGGAAAAGAATTAACTTAAACCCATACCTCACACCAACCACATTAACTCAATCATCCCATCTGGGACAAAAGTTAACCATATAAAGAAGAGAAAAGACTAGAAGAAAATAAAGGCATACACTCCTGCTAGTTATGAAGAGATGAAATATGTCTAAATACTAAAAATAAGCTACCCCATAAAAAATGACATGCTTTCGAAGATAAAAAATATTTTTTTTCTTAAGTAATACAACATAAAAGGAAAATATCACAACGGGGCAATGTAATAACCACATAATTTATAAAACTAAAATACAAAGCACACTGACCTACTGCTTCAATTAAGTCAGGAGACAAGTAATTGTGTGTGGGTTAATATAAGACATGAACAAAGGAAAAAAACAAATAAAATACAAAGCATATAAAAATTATTCAGACATATTTTAAAAAGTAGTCAAAGGGGAAGAAAAGTTTGCATAGACTTTTCAAACTGTCCAGCTGGCACCACAAAACCGTCCCACTTACCGCTCTAGCTTCATCTCCTGCGACCTGCACGGGTGCAATAGGCACACTAAAACTACTTGCTGGCTCCTCCACACATCCCAGGTTTCCCCACTTGTGTGAAGTGGCTCATCCTTAGCTCTCTTCCTGCTTCCCCCACCCCCATTCCCATGGAAATCCTAGCTATCCTTCAAGACCCAGCTCAAATATCATCTCCTCCATGAAGGCTCTCCTAATCTCTTCCACTGAATGTGCGTCTTCCTCCTCTCAATGAGCGCCCACAGTACTTTCTTTGTACCTCTTCTTTTAGGGCACTTTTCTTATTCTGCAGCCATTTGTTTCCTTCTCGTGCCTCTGTAACCTCTTCCTCTTACATGAGATTTTAAGATCCTTGGAGGCAAAGACGGCCTTACTCACCTACCTAGACTTCTAGCATAGTGAATTACATTCAGTATGCAGTCAATACATATAAAACTGAGTTGCTGAAATACAGAAAAATATTCCCATTTCAAAAATACAGCCTGGCTAACAGAAAGTAAAGCAGATTGACCTTTAAAGGAGCCCATGTACTGTCTATTAAACTATCAAAAAAATCACTAAACTTAAAAAAAAAAAACCCACAACTTCCTAAATCTTCAGGAAACAGTTCAAATATACATTGTAAACTACTATCTTTTTTTGGAACCATATTCTGTTAATGTGTAACAACAGCAGTAACATGGTTCATTGCCTCTGATTCTGTGTATGAGGTCATCTACAAAACAGAACAAAATATATTGGTTCAGAACATTTACAAGAGTATCAATGAAGTAATGAAAAATCTGGAAGCCATCTGAATAATTAGCAAAATGTCATTTGTGAAGCCAGACCCTATCAAAGTGTACTCTTCAGCCAAAAATAAACAAGTATGAGGATTGTGTGTCTGTGTAAAAATTGGGGAAAGTAGAGAGACTCATCAACTGATCACAACTAACTATTGATTTTTTAGAGAGAGAGAAAAATATTGATTTGTTGTTCCACTTATTTATGCATTCCTTGGTTGAGCCTTGTAGGTAGGTGCCCTGACTGGAGATCAAACCTGCAACCTTCGCGAATCAGGATGATGCTCCAACCTACGGAGCTACCCAGACAGGGCAAAAACAACTATCTATGAATATAATGGAAAAAACAAAAGTTCAACTGGAAAACTTAATGTTTGTAGGTTCTTTCTCTAAAGAGTGTTTATATATTCAAAATTTTTGAAAGTTGTGCTTAAGCAGGCAAATGTTCAAAGACAGAGAGAGGAGAAAAGAGGTCACTATCATTGTCCACTTCTTCTTCAACTCCCATGTAATCCTCTTCTTAATCTGACTCCCTTGCTGACATCAAAGCAGGATGCCCCTGGGATCTACACCAAAGAAACTGGAGGCAGGATCAGCATTTTTAGCAGTGGGCCCAGCACCAGAATTCAGAGAACACCTGCTACTTTAAAACAAAACGCCATTCATTGTGGGAGGTGTTAACTTTGCAAACAGGTTTGTGAGCCTCCAAACAGTTCTCCTGGGCTTTCAGGCAACAGAACCAGGACACAGTACATAAAGTAAAACCACAATCAAGTGTCAGTAAGAGACAAGGATGATTTTTCAAAATTGGCAGCTTCTGGAACGAAAAAACAGAAACAAAACCCTAAGCTTTCTTCTTAGGTTCACTTCTTCTTCCCAGCCTGTGGGTTCTGTTTTCTCAAAGACTCACCATTGCTTGACCTATGCTTCCTTTGGATATGCTGGAAATAACTACCAATTCATATAGACAAAGCTAGCAAGAAGTTTTTTGGGGCCTGACCAGTTGGCTCAGTGGTAGAGCGTTGGCCTGGCGTGCAGAAGTCCCGGGTTCGATTCCCGGCCAGGGCACACAGGAGAGGCGCCCATTTGTTTCTCCACCCCTCCTCCCTCTCCTTCCTCTCTGTCTCTCTTTTCCCCTCCCACAGCCCAGGCTCCACTGGAGCAAAAGATGGCCCGAGCGCTGGGGATGGCTCCAGGCGCTAGAGTGGCTCTGGTTGCAACAGAGCGACTCCCCGGATGGGCAGAGCATCGCCCCCTGGTGGGCGTGCCGGGTGGATCCCGGTCGGGCGCATGCGGGAGTCTGTCTGACTGCCTCCCCGTTTCCAGCTTCAGAAAAATACAAAAAAAAAAAATTATTTTGGCGTTCTCCACTCTACCAAAAATTATTTACTTGGTATCAAGGTTATGAGGCCCAGGGGTCCAAAATGGTATGGTCCCTGATAATCAAGAAAGCATTATAATTAAAAATCATATTGCATTTAATGTGATGTTTATTATACAATACAGGCCAGAAATTCAAAAGGAGAAAAATGTGAGTTAACATTAAAAAGGGCATAAGACTGCCTGACCAGGTGGTGGCGCAGTAGATAGAGCATTGGACTGGGATGCAGAGGACCCAGGTTCGAGACCCCCAGGTTGCCAGCTTGAGCGTGGGCTCCTCTGGTTTGAGCAAAAGCTCACCAGCTGGGACCCAAGGTCGCTGGCTCGAGTAAGGGGTTACTCAGTCTGCTGAAGGCCCACGGTCAAGGCACATATGAGAAAGCACTCAATGAACAACTAACGTCTCGCAACGAAAAACTGATGATTGATGCTTCTCATCTCTCTCCGTTCCTGTCTATCTGTCCGTCTATCCCTCTCTCTGACTCTCTCTGTCCCTGTAAAATATAAAAATTAAAAAATTTAAAAATTTAAAAAAAGGGCATAAGACTTAGGATGAATTTTGTTCTTTGGGTACTTTTAAAAAATGTATTACGAATTTTTCCAAACACACAGAAAAATGGAAAGACTAGAATGGTGAAAATCATAAACTAATCAACTTAACTGAACAACTGTGAACACTTGCCCCATTTGCTTTATGTATGTCTATTTTTTTGTTTGTTTTTTTTATAGACAGAGAGAGAGTCAGAGAGAGAGAGGGATAGACAGGGACAGACAGGAACGGAGAGATGAGAAGCATCAATCATTAGTTTTTCATTGCATATTGCAACACCTTAATTGTTCATTGATTGCCTTCTCATACACAGCAGACCGAGTAACCCCTTGCTCGAGCCAGCAACATTGGGCTCAAGATAGTGAGCTTTTGCTCAAACCAGATGAGCCCTTGCTCAAGCTGGCAACCTCGGGGTCTCGAACCTGGGTCTTCTGCATCCCAGTCCGACGCTCTATCCACTGAGCTACCACCTGGTCAGGCTGTATGTCTATTTTTTGCTAAACCATTTCAAATAAGTTATATGCATCACCTATGAATCACAACACTCTCCTACATAATCATAATATATACTATTATTACATCTTTAAAAATAACAATAATTCTCTATTCAAATATCCCTAATTGTTCCAAAAGTACATTTTATAGCTATTTCAATTTTTTGATTCAGTACCCAATTGAGGTCCATGTATTCCATTCAGTTGGCTGCTCCTTAGCATCTTATCCCAGAACAGCTACCACTACCCACCACCACTGGCCCCCTTTCCCCAACCCCTTTTTCTGTGACACTAAAATTTTATTTATTGATTTTTAGAGAGAGGAGAAAGGGTGGATTGGAGTAGGAACCATCAAGTTGTTGTTTCTTTTTATGCGCCATGACTAGGCTAGCCTAGGGTTTTCAACCAGCAACCTCGGCATTCCGGGTGATTGCTTTTCCACTGCACCACCACAGGTCAAGTCCTGTGACATTGACTTTCTAAAGAGAGTGGATCAGTTGTATTGTAGAATGTTCTATATCCTGGATTCGTCTGATTGTTTCCTCCTAGTGTCATTTAACTTGTTCCTCTGTATTTGCTATAAATAGGAAGCTATTTATGGCTTGATTATATGCAGGATTAGGTTAGATTTTAAAGGAGGGACAGACAACATATAAAATGTCCAAATCAACCTAACTTATCAACATTTGCAATTTGGTATCAAGATCCAAAGGGTAAGAGCCTGACGAGGAGGTGGAACAGTGGATAGAGCGTTGACCTGGGACGCTGAGGACCCACGTTCGAAACCCTGAGGTCACCAGCTTGAGCACAGGCTTACCAGCTTCAGCATGGGGTCTCAGGCTTGAGAGTGGGACCACAGACATGACCCCAGGGTTGCTAGCTTGAGCAAGGGGTCACTGGCTTGGCTGGAGCCGCCCTCCACCCCCATCAAGGCACATCTGAGAAGCAATCAATGAGCAACTAACGTGCCACAACCACGAGTTGATGCTTCTCATCTCTCTCAATAAATTTAAAAAAAAAAAACTAAGAGTATGAGTCAGGTTTCTGAGAAGAAATCACAGCTGGCATCTATTTGGCTAGCACTCCAGTAATCATAAAGTGCTCCCATGCACATTAGTCCAGATGATGCTCACCTGGCCCAACTTCCCTCACAGGTTTGTTATATAATCATTCTTACTCTACTAACGAGGAAAACTGAGGGGGTTCAGTGAAGTTAAATGACAAGCCCAAGGTATTGGGGACTGAAAACCAACAGGGTCTTTGCAGTTTAGATTTTGGGGGGACAGAAGTGTGGGGAACTGGCAGTAAGCTGACAGTCTGCCCAACCCCCACTTCACTTGTTCTGTGAAGTTGCTAAAGGCTATTTTTTTTCCACGCTTTCAAGCTGGCTGTGGTGCTGGATTGTTTATACTCATCCTATCCCCCACATCCCCTGGAAAGACTGGAGGTAATCCTTTGTTTTGTGAAGTTAAGATGTCATATATATATATATATATATATATATATATATATATATATATATATATATATATATATATATATGGTGGGGGTTTTCTACACTTGGTAGAATTCTTGGGTTGCCTTGGAAATGTGATCAGTGATCTCCTTGATTTGCTAATGGCAAGTAGGGGGGGTGGAGATCTCGCTCTATTCTTGCCATCAGCATGCAGAGGCCTCTCGATCCCATCCTTTTTCTCTTTAAGCCTATTTTCTTTAATTCCATACTGTTCCCACTCAGGACCTGGAATTACTAGCCGCGTGGGTTCGTGGCAGGAAGTGTTATATTAGACAGTGATCAGGATGTCCTCTGTGTGGAGACATTTGAGCAGAGGCCTGAAGGAAGCGAGATATGTGGGTATCTGGGAGAAGAGCATTCCAGGTTGAGGGAACAGCATGTGCAAAGGCTCTGGGGACTAGGCCCACCCTACTGCGGAACAGTACAGAGAATAGTGTGGTTAGGCAGAGGGCATGAATGAAGGGGACAGTGGAAGAAAACAAAGATCCTGATTAGGTAGGACTGTGTAAGCCATTAAGGTAGATTTTACAAATCATTACTATCTCTACTTTACAAACAAGGAAACTGAAGGTCAAAAAGTACAAAGAACTTGCCTAATGTCAAAGAACAAATGAGGTTTTGAGAAGTACCCTGTGTTACTACTGAGATTTTTACTCAGGTCCCAGGCTTCTCCTGTAGAGATTTAAAGTATTCTTTAAAAAACAAAGAAACAGAGGCCCTGGCTGGTTGACTCAGTGAACAGAGAGTTGGCCTGGTGTGTAGAAGCCCCAGGTTTGATCCCCAGTCAGGGCACACATGAGCAACGACCATCTGCTTCTCATCCCCTCCCTCTCCCCCACCTCTCTCCCTTCTCTCTTGCAGCCAGTGGCTCAATTGGTCCAAACACTGGCCCCAGGCAGTGAGGATAGCTCAGTTGATTCCAGCATTGGACCCAGATGGGGGTTGCCAGATGGATCTCAGCTGGGGTGCATGTGGAAGTCTGTGTTATCACCCCTCCTCTCAATAAAAAAAATAAAAATAAAAATAAATTGAAAGAGGCCCTGGCCAGTTGGCTCAGTGGTAGAGCATCAGCCTGGCGTGCAGGAGTCCTGGGTTCAATTCCCAGCCAGGGCACACAGGAGCAGCGCCCATCTGCTTCTCCACCCCTCCCCCTCTCCTTCCTCTCTTGTCTCTCTCTTCCCCTCCTGCAGCCAAGGCCTCATTGGAGCAAAGTTGTCCCGGCGCTGAGGATGGCTCTATGGCCTCTGCCTCAGGCACTAGAATGGCTCTGGTTGCAACAGAGTGATGCCCCAGATGGGCAGAGCATCGCCCCCTGGTGGGCGTGCCAGGTGGATCCCAGTCGGTTGCATGCGGGAGTCTGTCTGACTGCCTCCCCGTTTCCAGCTTCAGAAAAATACAAAAAATAAAAATAAAAAAAATAAAAAGTATGTAAATGTGTGTTTCATCTTGGAAGGAAAGGCAAGGTGCCTTAAAACCCCGGAATCCCCTTTCTGAGTACATTCCACAGGGAACTCTCACAAGGATCCAAAAGGAGCTATGGTACCAAGACAGTGATGGCTGCACTGTCTGAGGCAGCAGGGGTGGGAAACAATGAAGTGATCTAATTCTAGCAGAATAAGTAAAATGTGGCACATGGACATGACTGACTGCTCTGTAACTGAAATAATGAACTAAATACACATAAAACATCATGAATAGAGCTCAGAAATATGCTATCTAACTTTCAAAATAAAAAGACACTCAAAAGTTTGGGGTGATCACTTCTTTTCAAATATTCTGGTTCTCTTCCAAGAAGACCCCCACCTGAGGATCAGTGTGGCTATGTATATACTTTGGCCAATGAAATGGCTGCGTTAGAGACATGTTTCACTTATGGGCCAAAACTTTGAGAGCCAAAATGTGGTTCACAAGACTCCCTTCTCACATAAGCATATTTCTGAGATGGTGCTACCATCAGTCTGGTCTCTGATGGAATCTGATCAACAGAGCTTCCCACTGACCTGCAAGTATGTTAAATTAATAAGATTTTGTGGCTGTTACCTCAACATAATCTAGTCTATCCTGATTAATGCAGATTTATAGTACAATATTTTTAATTAAAAATGAATATAATCAGAGTATATAATATGACTTGATATATACATATATAGCAAAATGATTACAATTGAGCTAATTAACATATATGTATGTCTCTTTACATAACCATTTTTTTTAATATCGTAAGAACACCTAAAACCTAGTCTCTAAGCAAATTTCTAGTATTCAATACAGTAGTATTAACTACAGTCATCATGCTGTACTTTAGCTCTCTAAATTTATTCATTCTACATAACTGCAACTTTGTATCCTTTGATCAACATTTCTCCACTTCTCCCACCTTTCCATTCCTATTAACAACCTTTCTACTCTGCATGTGTGTATTCTATTTTTTTAGATTCCATATATAATACACAGCATTTTTCTTTGATTGCTTTCTCATATGTGCCTTGACCAGGAGGCTACAGCCGAGCCAGTGATCCCTCACTCAAGCCAGCAACCTTGGGCTTCAAGCCAGCAACCTTGGGCTTCAAGCCAGCGACTTTGGGCTCAAGCCAGCGACCATGGGTCATGTCTATGATCCCACGCTCAAACTAGCGACCCCATCCATGCTCAAGCTGGTGAGCCCATGCTCAAGCCAGGGATCTCAGGGCTTCAACCTGGGTCCTCTGCATCCCAGGCCAACACTGTATCCACTGCGCCACCACCTGGTCAGGCTCCAGGTCTGGCTTATTTTATTTAGCATGTCATCCGGGTTTATCCATGTTGTTGCAAATGGCAGGACCTCTTTCTTTTTTAAGGCTGAACAGTAGCACAACAGCATTCAGCACTCTAAACACAGAAATACACAAAACAATATTATCACCTCCCAAAGGTACACATATACAACAAACAGGTGGAATTACAAAACCATATGTTAAATAACCTAGAGTGGGTAAGTGGTGTCTGTGAAAAAGAAAATGGGGATATGAAAAGGACAGTAAAATGGAAAATAAAAGAAAAAAATGAAAAGGTATAAAAAGGTTTGTTAAATACATTGTACAAATATTAGAAACCATTCACTCAACAAACACTGGTGCAGTAATTATGTGCCAGGTATTGTATTCTAGGTACTACTTACAGAGCAGTGAGTCAAAAAATGGCAGTCCTATGCTTATAGTTTATCATATACAAAAGAGAGATTTTAAAATACCCTACTAAAAAAGTATAGACAGTGAACGAACATCATTTAAAAATGAGGTGACATGAGGCCCTGACAGGGCAGCCCAGTTGGTTAGAGCACTGTCCCAATATGCCAAGGTTGCAGGTGCAATCCCTAGTCTGGGCACATATGAAAATCAACCAATTAATGCATAAATAAGTGGAACAACAAATTAGTATTTCTCTAAAATTAATAAAAAAATTTTAAATCATAATTAAAAATGAGGTGACATGAGAAAGAGGGATATACTTTAAATTAGGTGGTCTGTGCACATCTCTGAGGAAGTGGCATTTAAGAGAGGTGAAGATTGCCTCCTTCCTAGTTTTGGAAGAGGCACGGATGATTCAGTCCAGGCAAAAGGAACAGCATGTGCAAGGACCTGGTGAGTGTACAGACCTTCCCATGGAGGAAGTGAAAGAGGACCAGAATGGTAGAAGAAAAAAGCGGCAGGAAATACAATTAAAGAGATGGGGGGAGGGGAGCCACAATGTATAGACCACTCCTAGTGATCTCATAGCCCAATATAAGAAGTCTGAATTTTATCCTAACTTCAGTAGGCCCGTGAAAACATTTTAAACAGGGAAACATGATCTTATTTCCAATTTATTCATTCTAACACTTTGCACCCTTGCAATATGATCATAATTTTTGTAAAACTTGCAAAATAAGTTTTTAATTGTTCCATTGATTTGAGACAGAGGAAAGGGGAAAGAAGGAGAGAAAGAAACATCAACTCACCGATTCATTTATTTGTGTATTCATTGTTGCTTCTCATCCTTACCCTGCCCAGGGATGGAACCCACAACCTCGGCGCACAAGGACGATACTTTATCCACTGAACCACCTGGCCAGGGCCAGTATTTATTTCTTCAAGGACCTCCTAGAACTTATATAAACTTGGGTCCCATATAACCTAGCTCCATCTGAATGGGGTAAGTGCTACATTAGAGGTAAATCCCAAGGTGTCAGGGAGCCACAGAGGAGAATCAACCTTGACAATTCAGTATTAAGAGTTCTTTACTGTCAATGGATTTCTTTTCTTCTTTAGTTTACATTGTATGATACTGTTCAGAATTGTGCCCTGGTCTAAATCACAGAAATCATGAGAATAGTAGCTTTGCTTGAGAAACACTCTAGATGAAGATGTATAGCTCTTCCCCTGTCTGTACCAGGAAACGTGGTGGGACAGTCCCTGTTTCTCTCAAGCAGCCTACACAAAGATGCCTCCTAATGTAACACAGCAATGAGTCATGGAGGTAGATGCATATGCCACAGAAAATTAAGCAAAGGAGAGTCGAGTCGTTTATCCAGAAGCCAAGGCACCTTAACATACATCTCCACCACCAGGAATGAAAATTATCTTCTAGTTTCTTTCAGTCTTCTCAACATTTAACCAGTAACAAAGGCACCAACAGCTAACATCTATGGAAGATTTACTATGTATTTGCTTATTTAATCTTCTTAACTGCTCCAAGTCAGTTGTATCATTAGTCACATTCTCAAAGGTAAAAAAAACTAAACTTAAGCCTTAGAGATTGAAAGATTTGTCCCAAGCCACAAAACCACAAGTAAAAGAACCAAGCTTCAAACTTAGCCTGATTTCAGAGTCACACCTCTTAACCACTGTATAGAATCTCCCAGTCCTACCCAAGTTTTTCTGCCATCTACACAAACCATGGCATTTTCTTCTTTTCCTTCCTGTACTGTTTTCTGTTAATTAAATTTCTCCCCTTTACCAGGAATACAGTGATGTCACAAGTAACAACAGCATGACAACAGGTACCACTTTGTACCTTCCTCCAAATCACATAGAACATTCAGCCAGAATCAGGCCACAACATTCAGCCAGAATCCATTGTGGTCAAAACAAAAGGTCAAAAGTTTGACCTGAAAACAGTGCTGGTTACTAAGGAATCTTAGTCTCTGGGGGTTTCGATCTATTTTAAGAAGTTAAAATTTTGTAAACTAAAACTGAACAAATGTTTGCAAAGCAATCCACTGTCCTGTACATTTCAACATGCAAAACAGACACTACAGTATCAAAGAGGGCTTTTTGGGAACAGGTGTAAGGAACTTGTCTGAGCTCACACCACAGGTCCATCAATGACCTTATCATCTTTGCAAGGATGGACATTCACCAAGCCAACAGGTCCCTGGAATATTAAAATCCAAAGAGGAGAAGGTTATAGAAATTACCAAAGGGCAGGAGGTCTAAGCCTACCTACTCTATCCATTTCATCAGCTAGCTTCCTAAAGTCTCCACTGCTCAGCTAAAAGATTAAGGAACCAAATCTTTTACAGTTGTTTCTCCAGCTAGCAGGGTCTTTCTCCCTCACAGTCTTTCTTGTCCCTTACCCAAAACCCAAAAGAGTTGAGGGAGCTCAGAAAACACCATGAAACAATCTCATCATTATTTAATGTAATAGAGTGCTGGCTACTGAACAACACTGGAAGCTGCAAAGATGGAACATCTCCCGTGTAGTGTCCATGGCCATGGTGTTTATGTCTCAGGTCGGGAGTTTGGAGCTCATGGACCAGGTGAGGAGGGATTTGATGAATGAATGAATAAAGTCAGATGAAGAGGAAGGCCATCCCCTGTGAGACCAGTTTCCAGGAAGAAGGGCAAGGACTAGGAACCCCCAAAGTCAGCAACGGAAGATCCACCGGGACGTCAGTGTACACACGCCCCCGCTGGCCAGGCAACGGGCGGCAACGAGGCAGTCCGCGCCCACAGGTGTCAGGCACCAAGGTGAGGATGCTGCTAGCTGGTCCCAACTCCACTCCATACTCTGAGCCGGTCTAGAAGAAACTGATGCGATCTTAATTTTTCCCAAGACATATGCCCTTCTCCCCATCACAGGCCAGAATGCAAGAGGTTCGCATTTAGAAAACAGCTGGGGAGGAGTGGTTGAAAAACCAGTTTTTCTTTAATTTTCCAGTAGCCAGGGAAGACGGAAAGGGTTGGGAAAGGGGGGAAAATCGAGACTCGCAAGGTCCACCGACTGGTCTGAGTCAGGAGCACAATCAGTGCTTAGTCACCGATACCTCGGCGGCCGGGAGTTCTTCGCCCCAGCCGGCCCGAGACGTACGTGACGAACTCGAGCGGAGCCCAGCGCGCGGCGCACACCCGACTCTGCTCCAGCACCCCCGCTGGGGCCTCCCCAGCCCGGCCCCGCGCTCGCCGCCCACCCCTGACTTACTCCGCCGAGCTGGTCCCGTTAACCGCGGAGCCGTCTGGCGCCGGGTTCAGCTGGATGGGCGTCGGCTTCTTCTTGGGCATTCTGAACCCGGGAAAGTCGCTCCCAACTCCGAGGGGAAAGCGGCCCCTCTTGCTTCCTCCTTCAGCAAAGTCCCGCGCCCACCGCGCCGCGCCAATTCGGGGCCGCGAGCCCGGGGATGCCTTCGGGGGACAGCGCGCCCGGCGCGGTCCCGTCAGCGGCGAGGGGCCGGTGGCGGTCTCGCGGGACCCCCGCCCTACTCGCCCAGGGCTGGGCTCGGCGCGCAGGGAACCAAAGGGCTTCCCAGCAGGCGCAGTTTGGCAGCCCGGGATTCCCTCCTTATCTCGCTCAATCAACGGGTCCTTCGGGCTCGAGCGGTTCCGCCGCACACGCACCAGAGCCCTGCTCCTGCCACAGCCCAGGAAAGTGCAGCTGCCACGGTCGCCCGATTCCCAGTCGCTCCGCGCAGCGGCCCCTGGGAGGGACTAAGAGGCGGGGGAGGGGGGAAAGTTCCCCCCCACCCCCCTCCAGCGGGGCAGATGCCTTTTCCACACACCCACTCGGCCCCGCCCCAATTGCCTCGCCGACAGCCAATGCGAGCAAGCCTCAGCGGCAGATGACGCGGAAATACGTCACGGGGGCGCGGCGCGTTGCTCTGGGGGCGGAGTCTGGAACGGGCTCCACAGTGCCATCTACTGGCCGAAGGCACCCGGGTGGACCCACCGGGAAAGGAGGTTGTACATCCTGACTCCCAGAGAGAGCGGGAAAAATGAGTTTGTACTGGCCGGTACCGTGCTGCCTGCCTCCTCTGTGGTGACTGGAGTCTCTGGACTAAGTTACGTTGACGGAGATGAAATAACAATATAAAATAAGAAAAAGGACCCCTTCTCATGTACAAAGGAAGGGCAGCGTGGTGGAATAGAAAACTTGTTTTAGAGACTCCGTGCCTCCTCGGCACCTATCAAACTGGCATATATATATATATATATATACACACACACACACACACACACACACACACACATACACATTTAAAAAAATACTTTCACTCAATAATTACAGCTCTATGAAACTTTAAGTATTAAGATGTGAATTAAGAGCTTAATAAAATAAAAGGGGCACAATGCCTCTTCAAAATGCACATTCGGTGTTCCCCATCCCCTTGGCCCTTCCTCAAGTATTCAGTCCTGAAGGCATTAGCTGTACGGAACAAAGTAATGTCTGCACCTGAAGGTCCAGAGCAGGGTGTCAGCCACGCAGCAGGGAAGGAGGCTATAGAAACCCAAGAGGGTGAAAAGGGCACCAAGGAGGCAGCCCTAGAGGGGGATCTTGTAGCCCTTGAGCCAAGTGGGTAGGGCAAGGCATCCAAGAGAGGGAAGCGTGGCAGCTTTGGAAGTCTAACTGTAATTAAAAATTATAAAGCCACGTTCCTCACTGTGGGAAAAAGGAGTTTCAAATCAAGAAAGGAAGGAGAGGTCTCTGGCCCCATAACTCTGTTAGTTAGAGCATTGTTTTAAGTGCACAGGTTGCGGGTTTGATCCCCAGTCGGGGCACTCTGGGCACACACAGGAACAGATTGATGTTCTTGTCTCTGCCTACCTTCCTCTCTCTCTAAAGTTAATGAAATAAAACATTTGAAAGATAGAAAGAGAGAGAGAGAGAGAAAGGAAAAGGGAAAAGAAGAAAACCCTGTGGTGTTATATTAAAATTGGAGGTATTGGTGTGAACACATAATTTTCATTATATAGGAAAAGATAATGTGTGAATGTGTGTGTCAGTAGACATGATTCTGTATTTATGCATATTAAACATGTAAACTTTCATACCAGAGTAAAATAATAAACACTAAAAATTAATTGAAACTAAAAAAAATAAAAATAAAATTAATTGAAACTAACTTTTTTAGAACAGTGTATATTGAGGAGCAGGACAGGCTATCAGAATTCCAGTATAGTTTTATATTTGCTAGTGTAAATGAATACTAGTAGAATTTTTAGCAATTAATTAAACTTCTCAAGGCCTCGTTGTCACCCCTTGAAAAATATGAAATTCCTCCAATACTGAAATATTATGATTCTACGAATACTGCTGAGGTTCGACCTTTATTGAGTAGTGTTCTTAAACGCTCATTGTGGCCTGCGTTTCAATCAAGAAATGCCCTGATGGTTTAAATTAGCAGAATAGTCCAAGATAGGAAAGTTTTCCTCATTTCTATTTCAGTTTTATCTACTTTTCCTGAACACCTGACATAAGTGCTGACCATACAGATAAGAATAAGACTCTAATATGTATGCATGTGAATTAGTGACTACCATGTGATAAAGACTGTGCATATTAAGCTGGACCATATTAAATTGCCATGTTTGCAGGTAACAAATGCTTGGATACTGACCATTTCATATGGGTCATCCCATAAGTACATAACAGAGTGAGATCACAAATATGAGGAACTAAGAAATACAAGGTACCTCACCAAGTGATGGCACAGTGGATAGAGTGTCAGACTGGGACAAAGAGGACCTGGGTTCAGAAACCCCAAGGTCACCACCAGCTTGAGCGTGGGGTCACTGGCTTAAGCATGGGATTATAGACATGACCCTATGGTCACTAGTTCAAGCCCAAGGTTACTGGCTTAAGCCCAAGGTCACTGGCTTGAGCAAGGGGTCACTCGCTCTGCTGGAGCTCCCTAGTCCAGGCACATATGAGAAAGCAATCAATGAGCAACTAAGGGGCTGCAACAAAGAATTGATGCTTCTCATCTCTCTCCCTTCCTGTCCCTATCTATCCCTATCTGTCCCTCTCTCTGTCTCTCCTTCTGTCTCTCTGTCTTTCTGACTAAATAAATAAATAAATAAATACCAGGTCAACCAATGATGGAAATATATCATGAACAGAGAACATTTAACTTAATCCTCTATAAGGTCCAAAATCAAATAAAACAAATCAAAGAGAAAGAATGAGCATGAATTTGAGAAAGACCTGGGTTAATTCCAGTTCTGCCTTAGGCTGGTTTCTTTATCTCTCTGGTCCTCAGTTAACTCACCTATAAAATAATAATTATACTTTCCTGACCAGGTAGTTCAATTGGTTAGAGAATTGTCCTGAAACGCAGAAGTTGCCAGTTTAACCACTGGTCAGGGCACATGCAAGAACAGATCAGTGTTTCGATCTCTCTCTTGCTCCCTCCCTTCCTCTCTCTAAAATCAATAAAATAAACATTAAAAAAATTATACTACTGCCTGACCAGGCGGTGGCACAGTGGATAGAGCATCAGACCTCAGAGGACCCAGGTTTGAAACCTCAAGGTCGCCAGCTTGAGCGCAGGCTCATCTGGTTTGAGCAAGGCTCACCAGCTTGAGCTCAAGGTGACTGGCTTGATCAAGCGGTCACTCGGTCTGCTGTAGCCCCCCCCCCATCAAAGCACATATGAGAAAGCAATCGATGAACTACTAAGATGCTGCAATGAAGAATTGATGCTTCTCATCTCTCTCCTTTCCTGTCTCTCTGTCCTTATCTGTCCTTCTCTCTGTCTCTCTGTCTCTGTCACACACACACACAAAAAATTATACTACCTAATGTCACAGATTATTATGACCATTAAAATGAAATTGTGAAAGAACAGTGCCCAAAATACAGGAGCTACATAAATGGTGCAGGTGGTAGGTCTTATCATGTAAATACAATCTGCTGGAAGAAGAATAACTGATAGAAGCTTTCTGAAAAACAATTTGGTTTTCAGTAATTTCACCCACTTTGACTCAGGAATCCCTTTTCTATGAATATCTTATAAGGGAATTCTGAAAGCTTTGTAAAAGAATGGCATTATTTAAATAGCTAAAATCTGAAACCACCTAAATATTCAACAAGAGGGAAGTGATTATATCACATATGATATATCTGTATGATGGAATATTGGACAAGAAAAGGCTTTCCTTTTTAAAATTTTTTTTAATTTATTCATTTTTTAGAGAGGAAAGAGAGAAAGAGAGAGAAGGGGAGGGGGTGAGGAGCAGGAAGTATCAGCTCCCATATGTGCCTTGACCAGGCAAGCCCAGGGTTTCAAACCAGCAACCTTAGCATTCTAGGTCAATGCTTTATCCACTGTGTCACCACAGGTCAGGTGAGAAAAGGCTTTCCTCCCAGAGTTTTCAATCAGTAGACAATTTTTTTAGCAACCCTTCTGAAATATTACCTATTCTCTTATCAAGAAAAAGTGATTTGCTTAATGTCAACCTCTGTTTATGTCAACACAAAGAAAAATGAAAGTGATATGAGCCAGCATTGGGCCATTACTATTTTTGGTAAAATCTAGTAGGATATAGACATCTAGGAAATATCCAGGACTTCCAGTTACATAGATTATTTAGTAAAGAGTGATAGGGACAACTGGCTGGCCATTTGGAAAAGAAGTGAAGGTGGACCTCTAGTTTACGTGATGTGAAAATGAATTCCAGGTGAATCAAAAGTGAAAACACCGAAGTACTGGAAAAGAACATCAGAAAGTAGTTTTTAAATCTGAAATAGGGAAAGCTTTCTAAGCAAGACACAAACCCCCAAAACCATAAAGGTAAAAGATTGCTAAAATTAACTTCAAAAACATTTAAAATTTCTCCATGGGGAAAAAATGCCTTATACAAAGACATAAGTGCACAAGTGACAAGCTGAGAAAACAAATGATTGCTACATATATAACAAAAAAATCTAATTTTTTGAATATAAAAAGAACTCTTTAAAAAAAAGGGGGGGGACCAACATAAAAATGAGCAAAGCACATCAATAGTATAGGTAGTTCATAGAAAAAGTTTTCAAATATATGGAAAAATATTCACTCTCATTTATTAGAGAAGGGCAAATTAAAATTAGATATATGGCCCTGGCTGGTTGGCTTAGTTGGTTAAGAACATCATCCCAAAACAACAAGGTTGTGGGTTCAATCCCCACTCAGGGCACACACAAGAAGCAAACCAAAGAATGCACCACTGAGTGGAACAACATATGAATTCTTCCCTTCCCCCTCCCTTTCTCTCTCTTTCTCTCTCCGTCCCTCTAAAAATCAATAAAAATTAAGCCCTGGCTGGATAACTTGGTTGGAGCTTTGTCCCACAGCACAAAGGCTGCCGATTCGATTCCCCAGTCCCGCACATACAGGAGTAACTCGATGTTCCTGTCTCTCTCCCCCTGACTCTCTCTCTCTCTCAAAAAAAAAAAAAAATTAGATATCACCTTTCACTTATTAATATCAAGTATGTGGGGGGCAGAAGCACTCTCATACACTTGCTGGGAGTGTAATTGCTGCTATCTCTTTATTGGCAATAACTTTTTTTAAGTCCCTTAACTAACCAGGCAATGTCATTGTTAGCAATTTTTCCTGTGAATTTACTTAGACATGTGTACAAAAAAAAAAATCTTTAAAGAAATAATCACTGCAGCCTGACCAGGCGGTGGTGCAGTGGATAGAGCGTCAGACTGGGATGCAGAGGACCCAGGTTCGAGACCCCGAGGTTGCCAGCTTGAGCACAGGCTCATCTGGTTTGAGCAAAGCTCACCAGCTTGGACCCAAGGTCACTGACTTGAGCAAGGGGTTACTCCAGGGGTCCCCAAACTTTTTACACAGGGGGCCAGTTCACTGTCCCTCAGACCATTGGAGGGCCGGACTATAAAAAAACTATGAACAAATCCCTATGCACACTGCACATATCTTATTTTAAAGTAAAAACAAAAACAAAACGGGAACAAATACAATATTTAAAATAAAGAACAAGTAAATTTAAATCAACAAACTGACCAGTATTTAAATGGTAACTATGCTCCTCTCACTGACCACCAATGAAAGAGGTGCCCCTTCCAGAAGTGCGGCAGGGGCCTGATAAATGGCCTCAGGGGGCCGCATGTGGCCTGCGGGCCGTAGTTTGGGGACCCCTGGGTTACTCGGTCTGCTGAAGGCCCACGGTCAAGGCACATATAAGAAAGCAATCAATGAACAACTAAGGCAGGGGTCGGGAAACTTTTTGGCTGAGAGAGCCATGAACACCACATATTTTAAAATGTAATTCCGTGAGAGCCATACAATGACCCGTGTATATTACGCATTATCCAATAAAAATTTGGTGTTGTCCTGGAGGACAGCTGTGATTGGCTCCAGCTACCCGCAACCATGAACATGAGTAGTAGGAAATGAATGGATTGTAATACATGAGAATGTTTTATATTTTTAACGTTATTATTTTTTTATTAAAGATTTGTCTGCGAACCAGATGCAGCCATCAAAAGAGCCACATCTGGCTCGCGAGCCATAGGTTCCCGACCCTTGGACTAAGGTGTTGCAACGAAAAAACTAATAGATTGATGCTTCTCATCTTTCTCCGTTCCTGTCCGTCTGTCCCTATCTATCCCTCTCTCTGACTCTCTCTCTGTCTCTGTAAAAAAAAAAAAAAATCACTGCGGCAATATTTAAAGTGTTTTTAAAAACTGGTATCGCCCTGGCTGGTTGGCTCCGTGGTAGAGCGTCGGCCTGACGTGCAGGAGTCCCAGGTTCGATTCCCGGCCAGGGCACACAGGAGAAGCGCCCATCTGCTTCTCCACCCCTACCCCTCTCCTTCCTCTCTTGTCTCTCTCTTCCCCTCCCGCAGCCAAGGCCCCATTGGAGCAAAGTTGGCCCGGTGCTGAGGATGGCTCTATGGCCTCTGCCTCAGGCGCTAGAATGGCTCTGGTTGCAACAGAGTGATGCCCCAGATGGGCAGAGCATCGCCTCCTGGTGGGTGTGCCCGGTGGATCCCAGTCGGGCACATGCGGGAGTCTGTCTGACTGCCTCCCCGTTTCCAACTTCAGAAAAATACAAAAAAAAAAAAAAAAGGAAAAAAAAACTGGTATCAATTCAATTTATTAAAAGGAAAAAAATTATGACATACAATTAAATAAAATGATAATACATTTATGCAAAAATACTATACAGTCTTTCTAAAGAATTAGGTAGACTTATTTATGCAGTTACAGAAAGATTTCCAAAATGTATTATGTTAAAGAAAAAAAAGCAGATTCAGTCTTGAGAGCAGAAAAAAAGAAAAGAAAACCAATTAGAACAGTGTAGGCTGGTCTTATCTGTTATTAGAAAGTTGATATATTTACATATATGCTTATATATAATAGAAAATGTCTGGAAAGACACAGAGAAACTGTTAACAGCAGTTGCCTCTAGGGAGGAGCCCTGAAAAGTCTGAAAGCAGAGTAAGTTTTCCTTTTCAGTTTGTAACTTTTGGTGTAGTTTGAATTTTTATTCAATTAAAAACAACATTAAAATTTTTTTAAACATTAACATGGGAATGTAAAATAGTGAAGACACTTGGATAATACTCTGGCAATTTAATTCCTCAAAGTGTTAAATATAGAGTTAAAACACATCCTGGAAATTCCATTCCTAGCAATATACTCGAGAAATGAAAAAGCGCATCCATACAAAAACCTGTACACAAATCTTTGTAGCACCGTTATTCAGAAGAGTTAAAAAGTAGAAAAAACCCAAATGTCCATCAGCTGATGAATGGTAAAGAAAATTAGACATATCTATACAATGAAATATTACTAAGCCATGAAAAGGAAACAATTGCTGAACCATGCTACAGTATAGATCAACCTGGAAAATATTATACTAAGTGAAAGAAGCCAGTCACAAAAGACTCCATATTATACGATTTCATTTTCATGAAAGGTCTAACTGGGCAAATGTATAGAGACCAAAAGCAGATTAGTGGTTGCTTAGAGCTTGGTGGGTACGTGAACAAGGAATAGGAGAATGATAGCTAAAGGCTGTGAAGTACCCCTGGCTGGTTGGCTCAGTGGTAGAGCGTCAGCTTGGCGTGCAGGAGTCCCAGGTTTGATTCCCCGTCAAGGCACACAGGAGAAGCGCCCATCTGCTTCTCCACCTCTCCCCCTCTCCTTCCTCTCTGTCTTTCTCTTCCCCTCCCGCAGCCAAGGCTCCACTGGAGCAAAGTTGGCCCGGGCGCTGAGGATGGCTCCATGGCCTCTGCCTCGGGTGCTAGAATGGCTCTGGTTGCAGCAGAGCAACGCCCCAGATGGGCAGAGCATCGGCCCCTGGTGGGCATGCCAGATGGATCCCGGTCGGGCGCATGCGGGAGTCTGTCTGACTGCCTCCCCGTTTCCAGCTTCAGAAAATAAATAAATAAACAATAAATAAATAAATAAATGGTGTGAAGTTTCTTTATGAGATGATGAAAATGTCCTAAAATTGACTGTGGTGAAAGTTGCACATCATTATGAATTTATTAAAATGTACACTTTCAGTGGGTTAATTTTATGGTATGCAAATTGTCTCTCAATAAAGCTGTTATCAAAACAACAAGAACATGAACAAGGAAGTTCAAGGGAACAATAGAATAGCTATGACAATGTTGAAGAGTAGAGCTGAATGATTTATACTACCAGACATCAAGATCCATCTAAAGGCCTGACCTGTGGTGGCACAGTGGATAACGCGTCGACCTGGAAATGCTGAGGTCGCCGGTTCGAAACCCTGGGCTTGCCTGGTCAAGGCACATATGGGAGTTGATGCTTACAGCTCCTCCCCCCTTCTCTCTCTCTGTCTCTCTCTCTCCCTCTCTCTCTCCTCTCTAAAAATGAATAAAGAAAGAAAAAAAAAGATCCATCTAAAGATTGAGTATTTAAGGCAATAAGGCATTGGCACAAAGACAAAGGCCAATGAAGTAGAATAGAGTGTCTGGAAACAAATCCATATGTATTTGATCATCCAATTTATGACAATACAGTGCAGTGAGGAAATGGTCTTTTATATAAATAGTGTTGGGCCAATTAAATATCCATAATAAAGAAAATAAGCATTGACACCCTACCCCCACCTCTCACCATATAAAACAAATAAATTCTAGATGGATTATGGAACTAAATAAAACTTTCAGGAGAAATTATGCATATCTTCATGACATTAGGGTAGGCAAAGATTTTTTTTTATATTTTATTTATTGACTTTAGAGAGAGAAAGAGAGAAAGACAGAAACATTGATCTCTTCCTGCATGTGCCCTGACTGGGGATCAAATCTGCAACCTTCGTGTCTGGTTCGACATGCTAACCAACCCAGCTATCTGGCCAGGGCAGCAAAGATTTCTTAAGACACACAAACAAAAATAACTCCACAAATAATAAAGGAAAATATGATAACTTGGACTACATTACAATTAATTACTTCTGATCTTCAAAAAATGTAAAGGCCCTGGTCAGTTGGCTCAGCGGTAGACCATCGACCTGGAATATGGAAGTCCCGGGTTCAATTCCCAGTTAGGGCACACAAGAGAAGTGACCATCTGCTTCTCCACCCTTCCCCCTTCTCTCTCTTTCTCTCTCTCTCTCTCCTCTCTCTCTCTTTCTCACTCTCTCTCTACACCTGCTCCCACAGCCATGGCTCAAATGGTTTGAGCAATTTGTCCCCAGGTGCTGAGGGTAGCTTGGTGGCCTTGCCTCAGGCGCTTAAATGACTCCAGAGCAATGGAGTAGTGGCCCCAGATGGGCAGAGCATCGCTCCCTAGTGGGATTGCCAGGTGGATCTGTCTCTCTGCCTCCCCACCACTCACTTAATAATAAAAAATTAAAAAATATATAAAAAGAGGAAAGGCATTTGCAATGTATATATTGGGGAAAAAACTCATATCCAGAATGTATAAAGAACTTCTACACATTAACAAGAAAAATACACAATCCAATAGAAAATGGGCAAAAGATTTGAACAAGCATTTCATAAAAGAAGATATCCAAATACATAGTCAATAATCTTGAAAAGTTGCTGAACTTCTGTAGTTATCAGAGAAATGCACATTAGAACCACAATGTGAGTACTTAATGCCACTAAACAGTACATTTAAAAATGGGCAACCCTTGCCAGATAGCTTGGTTGGTTAGACTAAAGCATCGTTCTGAAGTAGATCAGGGCACACAGATCAGGGATCGCCAGTTCAATCCCTGATCTGGGCACACACAGGAACAGCTTAATGTTCCTGTATCTCTCTCTGTCTTCCTCTCTCACTAAAATCAATAAATAAATAAAAACTTTTTTTAAGTGGTTAAGCCGTACCGGGCCTGTGGTGGTGCAGTGGATAAAGTGTTGGCCTGGAATGCTGAGATCACCTATTCAAAAGCCTGGGCTTGACTGGTCAAGGCACATACAAGAAGCAACTACTATGAGTTGATGCTCCCCACTTCTCTCTCTCTCTCTCTCTCTCTCTCACCTCTCCACTCTCTAAAAATCAATTAAAAAAATTTTAAACGGTAAAGCCTGACCAGGTGGTGGTGCAGTGGATGGAGTATCAAACTGGGATGCAGAGGACCCAGGTTCAAAACCCCAAGGTTGCGGGGTTGAGTGCAGGCTCAGCCAGCTTCAGCACGGGGTCGCCGGTTTGAGCATGGGACCATAAACATGACCTCAGGGTCGCTGGCTTAAGCCCAAAGATCGCTGGCTTGAAGCCCAAGGTCACTGGCTTGTGCAAGGGGTCACTGGCTCAGCTGGAGCCCCCCAGTCAAAGTAATATGAGAAAGCAATCAATGAACAACTAAGGTACCGCAACAAAGAATTGATGCTTCTCATCTCCCTTCCTGTCTGTTTGTCCCTATCTGTCCCTCTCTCTGACTCTCTGTCTCTGTCAAAAACTAAAAAAGGTTCAGCCTGACCAGGTGATGGTGCAGTGGATAGAGAATCAGACTGGGATGCAGAGAACCCAGGTTCGAGACCCCGAGGTCTCCAACTTGAGCGCGGGCTCATCTGGTTTGAGCAAAGCTCACCAGCTTGGACCCAAGGTTGCTGGCTAGAGCAAGGGGTTACTCGGTCTGCTGTAACCCCACGTCAAGGCACATATGAGAAAGCAATCAATGAACAATTAAGGTGTCGCAACGAAAAGTTAATGATTGATGCTTCTCATCTCTCTCCATTCCTGTCTGTCTGTCCCTATCTATCCTTCTCTCTGACTCTCTCTCTGTCTCTGTAAAAAATAATAAATAAATAAATAAGATTCATTGCAACACTATTTATAATAGTTATCAGGAAAACAACCCAAATATCCATCAATAGTAAATAGATAAATTATGGGTAAATTGGTACTATAGAATACTTTATAGCATTGTGAAAAATATTCAATAATTATTTTCAGTAATATGAATCAATCTCACAAACATCCTCTTGAATAGAAGAAGCTACATGCAAGAAAGTAATATGACGGCCCTGGCCGGTTGGCTCAGTGGTTGGCTCAGTGGTAGAGCGTCGGCCTGGCGTGCAGGAGTCCCGGGTTTGATTCCCGGTCAGGGCACACAGGAGAGGCACCCATCTGCTTCGCCACCCCTCCCCCTCTCCTTCCTCTCTGTCTCTCTCTTCCCCTCTCGCAGCCAAGGCTCCATTGAAGCAAAGTTGGCCGGAGCGCTGAGGATGGCTCTGTGAATGGCTCTGGATGCAACAGAGTGAAGCCCCAGATGGGCAGAGCATTGCCCCCTGGTGGGCATGCCAGGTGGATCCCGGTCACGCGCATGCGGGAGTCTGTCTGACTGCCTCCCTGTTTCCAACTTCAGAAAATACAAAAAAAAAAAAAAAAAAGTAATATGACAAAAAAAAGTAATATGACTTTATATACCAATAAAACACAGGTGTGCCATTTATGATTTATAATTTATGTACTTTTGTGGATATGTGTTAACCCTTTCAATAAAACAATTATTATAAAAAAGAAAAAGAAATTTACACTGACTTTTTTTTTCTCAGAAAACAAGACAGAATGCCCCAGATGTATTTTTATTCTGTTTTTCTTTTTGAAGTGAAAGAACAATATAGGCCCTTCATACATTAATACGTTTATAGCTTGACCAGGTGGCGGCACAGCAGATAGAGCATCAGCCTGGGATGCTGAAGACTCAGGTTCAAAACCCCAAGGTTCCTGGCTTGAGCATGGGATCATAGACATGACCCCATGATTGCTGGCTTGACGCCCAAGGTCCCTGGTTGAGCAAGGGATCATTGGCTCAGCTGGAGTCTCTTGGTTAAGGCACAAATGAGAAAGCAATCGATGAACTAAGGTGCCATAACTATGAGTTGATCCTTCTTATCTTCCTGTCTGTCTGTCTCTCTCTCTTTCTCTCTCTTGCTAAAAACTAACAAATAAAAACATTTATGTCTTCTGAAAATTTTGTTTTTGTTTTTGTTTTGAATTTTGCACGTTTTAACAAATTTATGTAACTTTTAAAATTTTATATAAGAAATACCAGCTTATTATGTGGGAAAAACTGAAAAAGTATAAAAAGCATTCTTGATACACTACTCAGTGATAACTTCTGTTTACATTATGGAGTCCTGTATTTACCTTAGCCATACTCACATACAATTGACATTATAGGATCAGTGAGTTTCATATTATCAATTTATGAGCTTTATTTTAAAGGCAAGTCCACATTTGCTTCTTACAAATTAAGGTCTGTCATTCATTCTCTTATTATAAAAAAATTCATTTGGGATAATCAGAAACTGTCTAGTTATTGTAAATAGAAGTTATTTCATATGAAGAAATTCCACTTGCATTTTTTCTCATTTTAATACCATACTTTCCAAATATCTTGTCGTGACAGAACTCTATTAATTAAATGCTTTACTATCATTAACTCCCCTTGTCTATATTTCATTCCGTTCAGAGTGGGGCTAATTTTTAAATGTTTAAATGAATAGCTAAGGAATCCCTTGTCTAGAGTTTTAAGGTCCTGTGAGTGTGGCAGCTGTTTCTGTTGAATAACTGTGTGAAGGTAACACTACCCCTCTCCCCCTTCAGAGGAGGTACATCCGCTTCCTCGCTTCCTGGGTTCTAGATGTCAGACATTCTGATTGCAGTGAAACCACTGGGCTATTTTGAGAGCCACTTTTAATGGTCACTCGCTTTTCATTTAAAAGAGAAGATGCCTCAACAAGGTGAGGAATGATGTCATTTCAATTGCTTTCTAAGGATGTGGCTTCAACCAGACAGGACAGGATGTCAGATAAGACACCTTTTGGGGGAGGAGAGTGAGGTTAGAGACCTCACCCTGGCTTGACATTCCAAAAACGAGATTAGTACTTTGTTTTTGACCCCTGAAAGAAGATATACTTGGACATACCAGCTTCCTAGACAGCAGCTGTGGAGAAGGAAGTCTTGACTTCCTTTGAATCTCAGTCCAGGATCCCGGATATTCTTATTCTCCTATCTGGTCTGAGATTACACAAATCTCTTTTCCAGGACATTCATTAGATGATAAGCATTCAAAAATTTTTAATGCTTGCTTGTATTCAATGGAAAACCCATTCATCATCCTTTTCCTGCCAAGTGCTTTGCAAAGATTACAAGCAGGAAATATAAAAGGAGAATGACCATTTGAACTAGAGTGGTCTGGGAGCTGTGATAAGAGCATATGGGACATACACATGCAGAGCCATCTTAAATCTATTAGTCATTTTTTTAAATTCACACTCTTGCTCAAGAGTCCAGATCAGCTTATAGAGAGCTGAGAATTTGCCTGAAAAAGTTTCTTCTCCAACAATGAACTGCAAATGACACATAGTTCTGGGTTTCTGTATACTTTAAAATGTTATAAACTCTGATTATTGATATATTGTGTTTTGTAGTTTTATATACTCCTGGGGAGCAAGGAATCGATTCCCTGCAATGTGCCAGATTGTTTTAATTGTACAGCCTCATAAATATAAAGTATTGTTATGATCATGATGGCTTTGTTGTGTCATTATAATTACTACGGAGCCATACGGTTATTTATCCTTGCTCCTGTTTGGCTTTCTCTGAATAGATAGACCTTTATAACTAGATCAGGAAATGGCATCTAATGTGGATCTTTGTGTATATACGGAAAGACAGACTGAGTTCATTTTAGAAGTTTGGAGTTGGACAGTAGAGTTCATGGTGTCCAATTACCCCATTCTGTAAATGGGAAAACTGAGTCTCAGAGGGTTCAGTGGTGTCCTTCAATGTCACACAGCTAGTTAGGGGTAGAATGGACATACCTCCCAATTCTCAGGCTGATGATGATTTAAAAAGTCTTGGTGTGTTGCCAAATATTAGACAGGTAAACTTTATTTTGTTTGATAGTCGTCAGGTAGTTTTCTTTTGCCATGACATTTTCAAGTATCTTTCATTTTTAAAGACACTAAGGATCTTGGTAATGCCATGAATAACAATAACATAATTATTTTTCCTTTATCATCCCTTTCTCTAATTTTGATACTGTCCATTTCAAGTGATATCAAACCATATTTGGCGTAAGTTCAATAGATTTTGATAGATCATAATCTACACTTTTTTTGAGTGCTATGAATTTGGGGCCAAATTTAGAAACTGACAAAGCTAGATGCCATTCAAATTTAGTTTATAAAGTTTTTTAAAAAAGAAATTTTATATAGTATCTATAATGCATACAGCTTAAAGTTAAGAATTTATTTTAGGAAAATAATCAGATGTGCACAAAAATTTATATACAGTAGGGATGTTTATTTCAGCATTACTCATTGTAAGATGTAGATAGAAATTAATTTTTATTTTATATTCAATTTGCCTGCTCTCTTTTTTTTAAATTTTTTTAAATTTTATTTTATTTATTCATTTTAGAGAGGAGAGAGAAAGGAAGAGGGACAGAGGAGAGAGAGACAGAGAGAGAAGGTGGGGAGGAGCTGGAAGCATCAACTCCCATATGTGCCTTGACCAGACAAGCCCAGGGTTTCAAACCGGCAACCTCAGCATTTCCAGGTCGATGCTTTATCCACTGCGCCACCATAGGTCAGGCCCTGCCTACTCTCTTATTGAATTTAATATCTTTCCTTTCTTGGAAGAAACTACAAAAATTTGTTACTAGTAATTACCTTTAGAAAGAAAGAATTGTTGAATGGGAAGAAAGGCTTTCACTTTGTGCCTTTTTTGTATTGTTTGATTTTCTTTTTCTTTTCTTTTCTTTTTTTTAAATTTTTTATTATTATTTTTTTATTCATTTTTAGAGAGGAGAGACAGAGAGAGAGAAGTGGGGGAGGAGCTGGAAGCATCAACTCCCATATGTGCCTTGACCAGGCAAGCCCAGGGTTTCAAACCAGCGACCTCAGCATTTCCAGGTCGAAGCTTTATCCACTGCGCTACCACAGATCAGGCACTTTTTCTTTTCTTTTCCTTTCTTTCCTCTTTAGGTGAAAGGAAGGGAGATAATGAGGCAGATTCATGTGCCTCAACTGGGGATCCACCCAGCAACCCTATCTGGGGTTGATGCTTGAGTATCAAGCTATTTTTAGTGCTTGAGGCTGATGCGCTCAGACCAACCCTGCTATCCTCAGTGCTCAGGGCCATGCTCAAACCAATTGAGCCACTGGCTGTGGGAGGAGAAGAGGGAGAAAAGGGGAAGAAGAGGCTTCTCTTGTGTGCCTTGACTGGTGATCGAACTGGGGAAGTCCACATGCCAGGGTGACACTCTATCCACTGAGCCAACCACAGGGCCTTGTATTGTTTGATTTTTCTGCCCATACACTATATGTGTATTTTATTTTCTTCAAAAACATTAATAGATATTTCCTAGGTAGGAAGATTATGGGCAGTTTTTGGTTTCCTTCTTTTGAGTTTTCTATCTTAAAAAAATTATATTCACTTAAAAATCAATGTCCAAAAATAGATGATTTTATGATATATCTACACAATGAAATTCAATACATCATTTAAAAATTTTCTTGTTAGGCCCTGGCCGGTTGGCTCAGTGGTAGAGCATTGGTCCGGCCTGTGGAAGTCCTAGGTTCAATTCCCGGTCAAGGCACACAGAAGACGTGCCCATATGCTTCTCCACCCTTCTCCCTCATTTCTCTCTCTCTCTCTTCCCTCCCCTTCCTATAGCCATGGCTCAATTAGAGTGAGTTGACCCTGAGTGCTGAGGATGACTCCATGGCCTCCACCTGAGGAGCTAAAAAAATGGCTCTGGTTGCAATTTGAGAAAGGGCCTCTGATGGGCAGAGCATCTCCCCCTAGTGGGCTTGCCAGGTGGATCTCAGTCGGGGCACATGCTGGAGTCTGTCTCTCTGCCTCCCCTCCTCTCACCAAAAAAAAAAAAAAAAATCAGTAAATAAAATAAAAATAATTTTTTAATTTAAAAAGTATTTATTACATATAAACACTATTTTTTTTTATTTTTCTGAAGCTGGAAACGAGGAGAGACAGTCAGACAGACTCCCGCATGCGCCCGACCGGGATCCACCCGGCACGCCCACTAGGGGGTGACACTCTGCCCACCAGGGGGCGATGCTCTGCCCCTCCGGGGCGTCGCTCTGTTGCGACCAGAGCCACTCTAGCGCCTTAGGCAGAGGCCAAGGAGCCATCCCCAGCGCCCGGGTCATCTTTGCTCCAATGGAGCCTCCCTGCGGAAGGGGAAGAGAGAGACAGAGAGGAAGGAGAGGGGGAGGGGTGGAGAAACAAATGGGCGCTTCTCCTGTGTGCCCTGGCCGGGAATCGAACCCGGGACTTCTGGACACCAGGCCGACGCTCTACCACTGAACCAACCGGCCAGCGCCAACACTATTTTATTATTAAAATACAGTATAAACATGTATGACAGAGAGATTGGGACAAAGGAAATATCTCAAAATGTTCATAGTGTTTATTTCTAGGAGATGAAAATATAGGTGAGACTATTTCACTTCTTATTTTGTGCTTTTCAGTATTTTCCAGATTTTGTTGGTGAGCATTAGTTGGTAATTCCCCAGACTTGGTCCCTTTTCTGTCTCTAGTGGTAGTCAACCTGGTCCCTACCACTCACTAGTGGGCGTTCCAGCTTTCATGGTGGGCAGTAGTGGGGCAACCAAAGTATAAATAAAAAGATAGATTTAACTATAGTAAGTTGTTTTATAAAGATTTATTCTGGCCTGACCTGTGGTGGCACAGTGGATAAAGCGTCGACCTGGAAATGCTGAGGTCGCCGGTTTGAAACCCTGGGCTTGCCTGGTCAAGGCACATATGGGAGTTGATGCTTCCAGCTTCTCCCCCACTTCTCTCTCTCTGTCTCTCCTCTCTCTCTCTCTCTCTCTCTCTGTTCCCCCCTCTCCTCTATAAAATAAAAAAAAAAAAGAAAAAAAAAAAGATTTATTCTGCCACACTTAGCGAAAATCCAACATAAAGTACTTGGTAAGTAATTATTATATGCTTTAACTTGCTGTAACTCTGCTTTATAAATTTTGTAAAGTTCCCTAATTTATAAATCACCATTACTGTGGAACCAGTGGGCGGTTAGGAAATTTTACTACTAACAGAGATATAAAAGTGGGCGGTAGGAATAAAAAGGTTGACTCCCCTGGTCTATACTCTCTCCTTAGGTAACTTCTACCATCATGTTAATGAGCTCCCAATTTTATTACTTCTGGCTAGACCTCTCCTCCTAAGCTTCAGACACACATAGCCAATTATCTCCTTGGAATTTCTGCTTGGATATATCAATGGGCATCTCAAACTCAAAACGTCTAAACTGAAGCATTTGTTTCTACTCCCTAATCCACTGTAACCACCTTGATTCCTCTCTATCCAGCACCACCCACATCCAACTTGTCACAAAACTCCGAGGCCATGTTCTGGGATGTAGTTTCTTTTCTTTTCTTTTTTTTTTTTTTCAGAGACAGAGAGAGAGTCAGAGAGAGGGATAGACAGGGACAGAGAGAGATGAGAACATCAAGACAGGGACGGAGAGAGATGAGAAGCATCAATTATCAGTTTTTTGTTGCAACACCTTAGTTGTTCATTGATTGCTTTCTCATATGTGTCTTGACCTTGGCCTTCAGACCGAGTAACCCCTTGCTTGAGCTAGCGACCATTGGTCCAAGCTGGTGAGCTTTTGCTCAAACCAGATGAGCTGCACTCAAGCTGGCGACCTCGGGGTCTCAAACCTGGGTCCTCAGCATCCCAGTCTGACACTCTATCCACTGCGCCACCGCCTGGTCAGGCCAGAGTGACCTATTTGAAGAATGTGTGGACAGAGCTTGGCTGGTGAGCTGGGTTTCCACACACCCATGGGCAAAATTCCTTGCAGTGTGGGGGATGGAGTTGGAGGTGGGAGCAGAAGAAGGAGCAGACAGAGGAAGAAAGGGGCCAGCTCTCCCATGTTCCGTTACAGAATTCCAAGAAATCTGAGAAATCTAAATTCCAACCTGGACTTCCACATTGCCATGAAAGTATATTTTTTCAAGATAGGAGCATAGAACATATTTTATTTAATGGTCTTCAGCTTAATTTATAACTTTTACATATATAAGCGTTTAGGTTTGGGCTTCCATTGTTCTCTTGACCTGAGCCCTGAAACGGGTTGGTCTGCCTTTAAGTTCTGTCTCCCAAATATATAATCCTAACTGACTCACTGCTTTCCTTCTGGCCTTCTTATAGTCCATTCTCCAAACAACAGTTAGAGAATTTTATATCTTTTTATTTTTTACAGAGACAGAGAGTGAGTCAGAGAGAAGGATAGACAGGGACAGACAGACAGGAACGGAGAGAGATGAGAAGCATCAATCATTAGTTTTTTGTTTTTTTTTTTTAAATGTATTTTTTAATTTATTCATTTTTAGAGAGGAAAGAGAAAGGGGGGAGGAGCAGGAAGCATCAACTCCCATATGTGCCTTGACTAGGCAAGCCCAGGGTTTTGAACCGGGGACCTCAGCATTCCAGGTTTATGCTTTATCCACTGCGCCACCACAGGTCAGGCAATCATTAGTTTTTAATTGCGTGTTGCAACACCTTAGTTGTTCATTGATTGCTTTCTCATATGTGCCTTGACCACGGGCCTTCAGCAGACTGAGTAACCCCTTGCTGAAGCCAGCCACCTTGGGTTCACGCTGGTGGGCTTTTTGCTTAAACCAGATGAGCCCGCGCTGAAGCTGGTGACCTCGGGGTCTCGAACCTGGGTCTTCCGCATCCCAGTCCGACGCTCTATCCACTGCGCCACCGCCTGGTCAGGCAACAGTTAGAGAATTTTAAAAAAAAAAAAGCAAATATCAATGTACTGTTTAAGGTCCCCCAGTGGATCCTTTCTCAAAACCCTTATCAGAAATTTCCAGCTCTGCTTCCTCCATGCCTCACCTCATCTTACTTTACTCGCTAGTCAGCAAACTATGGCCACCGTGACCTTCTTTCCTCCTGAACTCCTGCTCGTTCCCACCTCGCAGCCTTTGGGCTTCCTGTTTACTCAGTTTGAAGCAGTCTTGCATAGCCCTTTGCCTGGCTGCCCCCTTCTTGCCTTAGGGACTCTTCCCAAATGTCACTGCCTCACACTTTCTATATAGCTCCTCTAATCACTCTCTGTCGCATTGCCATTTTATTTTCTCCTTTTATTATCTTCTTTATTTCTTTACTTATTTGTTTTCTGGTTCCCTGTTGGAAGAGAGGGATCTCATCTATCTTGTCTCCCATTTCGTTCACCACTGGCTCTGACAACCACACCTGGAATAGAAACAACAAATATTGGTCAAATGAACAAAGCTCTCCCTTCTCCTTCTGATCAGGTCCTGTGAACAATATCTTCAGGCACATTAATGAAGTAATATGATCCAGTGTGATCTCTGTTTTACAGAAGATGCTGGTTGCCAGAAAAGGTTGGGTTATACTGTAAACAGCAGCAAAGATTGGACAGGAGCCAGGTCTAGCGTCTTGCCAGCCCCAGGCTCTTTCCACAGCAGCCTACCTGAGAGCTCACCAGGGCCCAAGTATCCATCCTCCTTGTGCGTTTTTCTGTACTCTGTAAAAATATAGAACAGTACCATTTTAGAGAAAGAAAATCCTTAGCAAGTTTCTAAAAAAAAACAACTCTGTGATGTGCTGTAATGCTGTCTTATATAAAAAAATGTATTCCAAGGCTTTTACTCAAAACTGTGTCACAGTTGTCACAGTTTTTCATTCTCATTGGTCATTTAAAAAATGCATACAGTTTTTCTTTTTTTGGATGAAATTATTTTGTTTTAATTCAAGCTGTTGCCTGGCCTGTGATGGCGCAGTGGATAAAGCGTTATCCTGGAATGCTGTGGTTGCCAGTTTGAAATCCTGGGCTTGCCTGGTCAAGGAATATCTGGGAGTTCATGCTTCCTGCTCCTCCCCCTTCTCTCTCTCTCTCCAAAATCAATAAATAAAATCTTTTAAAAAATAATAATTCAATAATTCAAGCTGTTTAGCCAGTTAACAATAACACATAAAAAGAAATATTCTCACCTTGAAGGGTTAAGACTGCAGGAGTGAGCCTGACCAGGCGGTAGTACAGTGGATAGAACATTAGACTTAGATGCAGAGGACCCAGGTTTGAAACCCTTAGGTCACCTGCTTGAATGTGGGCTCATCTGGCTTGAACGCGGGGTCACTGGCTTGAGCATGAGATCATAAACATGACAGCATGGTCGCTGGCTTGAGCCCAAAAGGTCGCTGGCTTGAAGCCCAAGGTCGCTGGCTTGAGCAAGGGGTCACTTGGTCTGCTGTAGCCCCCCACCCCGTCAAGGCACATATGAGAAACCAATCAGTGAACAACCAAAATGCCGCAACAAAGAACTGATGCTTCTCATCTCTCTCCTTTCCCTTACAATTATACTACTTTTATTATTTTGCTTCATTTTTGTTTACTTTTTAATACAAAAAAATTAATAAGACAAAAAGTAATTACCGCCTGACCTGTGGTGGTGGGTGCAGTGGATAGAGCCTCGACCTGGAACACTGAGGTTGCAGGTTCAAAACCCTGGGCTTACCCAGTCAAGGCACATACGGAAGTTGATGCTTCCTGCTCCTCCCCCCTTGTGTCTCCCTTCTCTCTCTCTCTCCTCTCTCAAATGAATAAATAAAATCTTAAAAAAAAAAAAGTAATTACCTATTCAATTCCTATAAGATAACAGGTCCCAAACTCAGTGCTATCTACCCTCAATAACAGGGAACTCAAAAATATAATCAAATTAATTTAAATGCTACTGAGAAAAAATTTCTTCTGTATTTTCATAACATTTCTTAGAATTGATTCTCTTTTACAGCTTTCTTGAGGCATAATCACAGAATGGATGGCACACATTGAAACTGTAGAATTTGAACAGTTTTGACGTATGTGAAGAAACCATCACTGCAATGAAGATAATAAATACATCCATCATCCCCAAACAGTTCCCTTGGGTCCCTTTAGAATCCTTTCATCTGCCCATTGCCCTCACTGCAGTTCATATATTGTAGAATTTTATATAACTAGAATTGTATGGTGTGTCCTCTTTAATGTGCTTGTTTTTAGTCAGGCTTCTTTCACTCAGCAAAAGTGCTGAGGTTCACCATGTTGTGTATTTCGATAGTCTGTTGATTGTTGAGTAGGATGTTATTTTGTGGTTATGCTACTATCTGTTTATCTACTCACTTTTTGATGGATATTTGTGTCATTTCCAGTTTTTTCACTATTCCAAATAAAGCTGCTATGAACATCTGTGTAGAAGTCTTTATATGGCTATGTTTTCTTACCTAAGAGTAAAATGGCTTAGTCATATGATAGATGTATGTTTACCTTCTTAAGAAATTTTTGAACTATTTAAGGTTACATTCCCGTCAGTAGTGTAGGACAGTTCCAGTTATTGTACATCTTTGTTACTATCTGGTCTAATCAATCTTTCAAATTTTAGCCACTTGGCCTGACCTGCGGTGTCACAGTGGATAAATTGTTGACTTGAAATACTGAGTTCTCCAGTTCAAAACCCTGAGCTTGCTTTGGTCAAGGCACATATGGGAGTTGATGCTTTCTGCTACTTTGCCCTTCTCTCTCTCTCTCTCTCTCTTTAAAATGAATAAATAAAATCTTTTTAAAAACAAACTGGAAAAAAACTTTTAGCCATTCTAGTGGAGTTGTAGTGGTATCTCATAGTGCTTTTAACTTGCATTTCCTGATTGACTAATGTATCAAGCATCTTTTTACATGCTTAGTTGACATTCATATATCTTCTTCTTTTTCTTTTAGCAAGAGAAAGAGACAGACAGAGACATGGGGAGACAGAGAGACAGAAAAAGAGAGAGAAGAATCAACTTGTATCATAGTTGCAGCACTTTATTTGTTCATTGACTGCTTCTCATATGTGCCTTGACAGGGGGTGGGGGGCTCCAGCCAAGCCAGTGACCCCTTGCTCAAGCTAGTGACTTTGGGCTTGAACCTGGGACCTCAGCATCCCAGGTCAAAACTTTATCCTCTGTGCCATCATGGATCAGGCAACATTGAATCTTCTTTGGTGAAGTATGTTTAAATCTTTTGCCCATTTGGAACTGGGTTGTTTGTTTTATTACTGAGTTGTAATAGTTCTTTATATAGCCTGACCAGGTGGTGGCGCAGTGGATGGAGCGTCGGACTGAGATGCCGAGGACCCAGGTTCGAGACCCTGAAGTCGCCAGCTTGAGCACGGGCTCATCTGGTTTGAGCAAGGGGTTACTCGGTCTGCTGAAGGCCCGCGGTCAAGGCACATATGAGAAAGTAATCAATGAACAACTAGGCTGTCGCAATGCGCAACGAAAAACTGATGATTGATGCTTTTCATCTCTCTGTTTCTGTCTGTCTGTCCCTATCTATCCCTCTCTGTCTCTCTAAAAAATAAATAAATAAATAAATAAATAAATAAATAGTTCTTTATATACTCTAGCTACAAGTCCTTTGTCATATATATGACTATATTCTCCCTGCTTGTAATTTGTCTTTTCATTTTCTTTAAAGAGCAACTTTTAACTTTGGTGAAGTCCAATTTATTGATCTTTTTCTTTTGTAGTTTGTGTTTTTTAAGCTGTAGTTAAGAAACTTTTGCCATTTGCAGGGAAATTCTATATTTTGAGTAATCTCTCTCTCTCTCTCTCTCTTTTACAGGAACAGAGAGAGAGTCAGAGAGAGGGATAGATAGGAACAGACAGATAGGAATGGAGAGAGATGAAAAGCATCAATCATCAGTTTTTCGTTGCGACACCTTAGTTGTTCATTGATTGCTTTCTCATATATGCCTTGACCGCGGGCCTTCAGCAGACCAAGTAACCCCTTACTGGAGCCAGCAGCCTTGGGTCCAAACTGGTGAGCTTTTTGCTCTGGCCAGATGAGCCCACGCTCAAGCTGGCGACCTCAGGGTCTTGAACCTGGGTCCTCCGCATCCCAGTTCGACGCTCTATCCACTGCGCCACCGCCTGGTCAGGCATGAGTAATATCTCTTAAACTTTGAATCTTTAAAACATCCTCTTTGGTCATGAAAATATTTAAGGAACCGCTCCCTAGCTCCCTCACCTGGTGAGAATGCTCTTATAAAACCATTTTAAATTATGAGTCTAAAATTACCTCATGTATTTTTCTTTTTTCAAATGTTTTTCAGGATCACAAAATTTCTTACTATTGGAAACAAAGAAAAAATAATTAGCAAATGTAAAACATGAAAATCAAATCGTGCTGATCTTGATCTGTCAGATGACTGAGTGCTTGCTTCTAATTCCACCCCACCTTGGAAATACAGTCATGTGCTGCATACTAATGGGAATAAGTTCTGAGAAATGTATCATTAGGTGATTTCCTCCTTGTGGGAACTTCATAAAATGTACTCACACAAACCTAGATAGTATTAGCCTACTATACATGTAGGTTATATGGTTATATGGTTATAGCTATCGTTCTTAGGTTACAAACCTCGACAGCATGTTACCATACTGAGTACTATAGGAAATTGTAATATAATGGTAAGCACAGTACTTTCATATGACTGGCGGCACAGTTAGGTTTGGTTATACCAGCATCACTGTAAACACATGAGTAATGTCTTGTACTAAGACTATCAAGTTCCCAAAATATTCAAGGCCCAGCGGGTCAGGTTGTGTCTTTGGGTCAGCGCTCCTGGCTCCTCCCCACCTGCACCTGGGCTCATTGAAAAAGGGACACCCCTCCTCCTCCTCCAGCACCTTCTGTTGATTCACTACTACAATCTGAATCAACTAAGTCAGTCTCTTATTGATGCTTAACCTTTTTTATGTTCCTGTTATTTCTCTTTTCTTAGGGCACCTTTCTGTACATCTATCCAAATCCTCCCTGATTTCAAGGTTCTGCTCAAGTTCCAGATCTTTCCAGAAGTCTTCTCTGACTACTCCATCTCTTGTTTATCTTTCTTTCCTCTAACACTTATCAACTTTTGGGTTCCAAGCAACTCATCATTTAAATGTCTATTGTCTAATATCATTTGTAACCAGTCAGTGTTCTTCATTGCAAATAATAGAATTTAGTCTCATTACTAGCTTAACCAGAAAGAAGTTTATTAAAGGATACAAATAGTTCCTACAATCTCTAAGTGAGCGGAAAATGAGGCTAGGCAGCTTATACAGGACTGATACCAAAATTGTACTGTTCTGCTGCTCTAGTGGAGACCCTACTGGTAACCCCACTGGGAGGAAGTGGCCTTCCACTCTCACCACTGACATTGGACATGGAACAAGGACATGACCACTAGCACCTCTAGCCCCACTGCCCTTGGAAACTCTGTTTTTTGTTGTGGGAGGTGGTATTGGTGTTGGTGTTTTTCATACCTCCCACCCCAGAATGGATTGCAAGCAGTGCCTCCATCTTTACTTCACCCTCTTCTGACTTGAAGAGGTCCGTTCAGTTGTGGAACTGGGGTAACCAGTCTACACCTAGCCATATGGAACCTAGGACGCTGAGTTTTTCACTTCTATGTTAGAGATGAACTCATAAGATGGTGGGAGTCTTCAAACATAGAAAGGGTGTGCAAAGGTTACCTTATCTTACCAATTTGATTTACTACACAAAACTCATAACACCCAATAAAAGCCTATTCACTTTTTATCCTTCAGTATCCTATATTAAAACAGTACCTTTATCATTGTTTAATCCACACTTATTTTACTACAAAGGAGAAAACAGAACAATAAAGTGGTTTGATTATGGTCAGACTTTCAGTTCCTAGTAGAACTGATATTGTAATTTGAGGCTATATTCTAGGAAAGATTCCAAAAGGCATGATAATGTACAGGGATGCTATAGTTCACTTGTGCTGAGAATTGCTTGAGTGTATTATTGTGAAAGCACTATTTATGTTCTTAATATTTATTTTTAGAAACACTCTAAAATTGCAAAATTAATATTAGTTTAATATTTTTTCTATTTTGATATTTGTAGCCATCTGTTAGTCGTCCCTCACATCTTTTCACCCTTTCTTCCACAGTAATAGAAACCCTGAATTTTTACCGGCTCATGACCACCAAGAATAAAGACTATATTCCCAGCTTCTCTTACAGCTATGTGCAGTAATAAGATTATAGCCTGGATGTAGCCAGAATTGTTGTATGAGACTTTTGGAAAATGTTCTTAAAATGTGGGGCCCTACCCTTCTCTTTTCCCTCCCTCCTGCTGACTGGGATGCAGTTGGAACTCTAGGAGCTATCTTGGACAATAAGATGATCTTGAGAATGGAATTCTCATATGGTAAAGCAAGAAGACAGGAGATTGGATTCCTAACACCATGGAACATAATATCAACTGTGGACTTACAAAAGACAAACTATCTCCTTTCCATCTTGTTTGTTATTTTAGTTTATTTTTTTCTGTTATTTGTAGCTGAACCAGATCCTAGCTCATAATCCCTGGTCTGGACACCTTGATTGCTAATGCTGATGCAGACCTGATTGGGTGATAGAATCCCGACTGTCATGTACAAGGCAGGGGCAAGTAGACGTCATAACCTTGAGATCAACTCCTCAGGTACACTTCAGAAGACCACCGCCACCAGCCAGTCCAGCGCTTACCTAAGTGATAACCCCAAATAACACCAGCCAATCAACATGGCCCATAGACTTTGCTTTTTCAATGTAGGAAAGAGATAGTTTATGGTCCTTTTGTTTTAGAAGATTTACCCCATTTCTCTTCTTTCAAACCTCATCTCTGGACTGGGTTCCCTGCCTGCCCTAATAATTTTTACATTCCATACTCAATCTTTGGTCTTTAATAGTTTATTTATTTATTTATTTATTTTAGAATAAACACCTTTATTACATGAGGGAAGCTAGGAGGGAGGAGGATTTCTTGCCTCTCCGGGCCTTGGTTTCCTCAGCTAGAACCCCAGCGCCTTGCCCTCTAGCTCATAGCCCTCCTCTCCGCCACACTGGCCTGGTCTTCAAGTGGTGCACGCAAGAAGCTTGCCCTGCTGGGACTCTCCCTCTAGAAGATGGCATTCTTTCTCCTTTAATTATATTTCTTCTGAATTTTCTTTGATCATTTTTTGTTTAAAATCTCTTCCTTGCCTGACTGGTGGTGATGCAGTGGATGGAGCATGGACCTGGAATGCTGAGGTCCCTGGTTTGAAACCCTGAGGTTGCCAGATTGAGTGTGGGCTTGTCAGCTTGACCATGGGCTTCTCGGCTTGAGCATGCACAGGGTCACCAGCTGGATCGTGGGGTTGCCCACTGGAAGACGCTGGCTTGAGCAAGAAGTCACTGGCTCTGCTTGAGCCCCCTCTTACCCACAACCTTCTGTCAAGGCACATATGAGAAGCAGTCAATGAATAACTTTTTTTTTTTTGAGAGAGACACACAGATAGACAGATAGAAAGGGAGAGAGATGAGAAGCATCAATTCTTCATTGCAGCACCTTAGTTGTTCATTATTTTCTCATATGTGCCTTGACCGGGGGGCTTCAGTCAAGCCAGTGACCCCTTGCTCAAGCCAGTGACCATGGAGTCACATTTATGATCCCATGCTCAGGTCAGCAACCTCAGAATTTCAAACCTGGGTCGTCAGTGCCTAAGCCAACACTTCTATCCACTGCGTCACTACGCCACCACCGGGTCAGGCAATCAATGATCAACTAAAGTGAAGCAACTATGGGTTGATGCTTCTTATCTCTCTCCTCCCTCTCTCTCCCTCCCTGTCTCTCTCTCTCTCTCCTTCTAAAATGAACAAAATAAAATAAAACAGAACTCTTCCTCCTCAGAAGTCAGCTTGGCATCCTTCCTATGGTCAAGCAGCAGGGCATAATGGGACTCATACACTGTTGGTAGGGTGCGCTGTCAGTGAGCATGATGTAGTTCTTTACTAAGGTCTTATTGTGGACCAGTTGTTGGGTGCATTGTAGACACATCAATAATTTTTGTTTTTTAAAAACTTTAATTTATTAATTTTAGAGAATGGGGGGGGACAGGACTGGAGCAGGAAGCATCAACTTGTAGTAGTTGCTTCTTTTTTTTTTTCTTTTTTTTTTTTTTAGTAGTTGCTTCTTGTATGTGCCTTGACCGGGCAAGCCCAGGGCCTCAAAACAGGGGACCTCAGCATTCCAGGTCTACTCTTTATTCACTGTGCCACCAGAGGTCAGGCTCAATAATCTTTGTTCTGTACATACAGCGTTCTGAGCCCCAGAAGTTACCCATGTCCAGCTGCAAGGTTCGGCACTTCTTGTTGCTTCCCCGCACGCGGACTGTATGCATATGATGGGGGCCCATTTGAGTGTTGGCAGCAGGTGTCCCAGCTCATAACTTTGCTTCTTCTGGTAGGGCTTTTTCTTGTCCCTGGTCTTGGGGCACTTGGGCCTGTTGTCCAAAGAGATACCACTATACATTTTTTAAAAATGTTTTATTGATTTTTAGAAAGAGTGAGAAAGAGAAAGAGAAAGAGCAGGGAAAAGCAGGAAGCACCAACTCATAATAGTTGCTTCGTAGATGTGCCTTGACTGGGCAAGCCCAGGGCTTTGAACTGGTGACCTCAGTGTTCCAGGTCAACATTTTATCCACTATGTCACCATAGATCAGGCCTACTATTCATTTTTTAAAATATCAAATTGGTCCTGGCAAGGTGGCTCAGTTGGTTAGAGTGTTATCCCCATGTGCTAAGATTGCTGGTCAGGGCATACATAAGTTTCAACAAATGAATACATAAATAAGTGGAACAACAAATCAATGTTTGTTTGTTTTAAATTATTATTTGTTGATTTACAGATAGAGGAGAGAGAGAGAAGTGGAGCGAGAAGTTTCAATTCATAGTTGCTTTACTTTAGTTGTTCATTGATTGCTTGTCCTATACACTTTGACCTGGCAAGCTCAGGGTTTTGAACCAATAGCCTCAGCATTCCAGGTCAATGCTGTATCCACTGTGCCACCACAGGTCAGTCAAATCAATGTTTCTTTCTTCCTCTCTCTCTCTCTCTCTTTCTCTTTCTGTCTGTCTTTGTCTCTCACTAAAATCAATAAATGGTCTATGAGAAAGCTATCTTTTATATCTCTGATGAAATTGCTAAGTAAAATATATTTCTAGTTTCCTCACATGTGAAAAAAAGAAACCATTATCTTTGATAATATGTCAATGCCTAAACAACTGTGATAATTATATTCATGAGCCCACAAACAATCACTTACCTGGTATTTACATTTTTTAAAAGGGTCAAACATAAAAAGTTATCGGGATAATTAGAGAAAGAGGAAGGGAGAGAGAGAAGTAGGAATATCAAACTGCTCCTGTATGAGCCCTGACCCGGAAATCAAACCAGCAACCTCCACGCTCCAGGACGATGCTCCAACCAATCAAGTTATCTGGCCAGGGCATAATTTTTTTAAATCTCTCTCTTTTTTTTAATTTTTTTTATTTATTTATTATTTTTTGTATTTTTCTGAAGCTAGAAACAGGGAGAGACAGTCAGACAGACTCCCGCATGCGCCCGACCGGGATCCACCTGGCATGCCCACCCGGGGGGCGACGCTCTGCCCACCAGGGGGCAATGCTGTGCCCCTCTGGGGCGTTGCTCAGTTGCGACCAGAGCCACTCTAGCGCCTGTGGCAGAGGCCAAGGAGCCATCCCCAGCGCCTGGGCCATCTTTGCTCCAATGGAGCCTTGGCTGCGGGAGGGGAAGAGAGAGACAGAGAGGAAGGAGAGGGGGAGGGGTGGAGAAGCAGATGGGCGCTTCTCCTGTGTGCCCTGGCTGGGGATCGAACCTGGGACTTCTGCACGCCAGGCTGACGCTCTACCACTGAGCTAACTGGCCAGGGCCTCTCTTTTTTTTTTTTTAATTATTTTTATTGTACTTATTCATTTCATAGAAGAGAGAGAGAGAGAGAGAGAGAGAGAGAGAAGTGGGAGGAGCAGGAAGCATCAACTCCCATATGTGCCTTGACCAGGCAAGCCCAGGGTTTCAAACCTGCGACCTCAGCATTCCAGGTCAAGGCTTTATCCACTGCGCCACCACAGGTCAGGCATCTCTCTCTTTTTTTTTTTTTTTTTTTTTTTAAAGAAGCCTTCCTTTGTGCCTTTTTATTTATTTATTTTTTTAATTTTTTTTTATTATTATTATTTTATTTTTAGAGAGGATAGAGAGACAGAGAGAAGGGGGAGGAGCTGGAAGCATCAACTCCCATATGTGCCTTGACCAGGCAGGGCTTTGAACCAGCAACCTCAGCGTTTCCAGGTTGACGCTTTACCCACTGCGCCACCACAGGTCAGGCATCTCTCTTTTTTTTTAGAGAGACAGAGAGAGGAAAGGAGAGAGGGGGAGGAGGAAGGGAAGCATTCATTTGCTTTTCCATTCAGTCATGGGTTCATTGGTTGCTTCCCTGAGTGTGTCCTCACTGGGGATCAAACCTGCAACCTTGCCGTTTTGGGACAATGCTCTTAACCCACTGAGCTAACTCACAAGGGCTGGTATTATTGTTAGTAATGAGAAAACTGAAGCATAATCAAAAGTCATCAAGTAGTAAGTGATGTAACTGAGATTCAAACCCTCAGAGCTTCTGCTCTGGGCTTTCTTTTTAGTAGGGTCAGGAGAGTGGTATATAACTTTTTAATTTCTCAAAGTGCTTTTTTATTTACTTTATTACATATAGAGAATATAGACTATCTGGATAATTAGAAAAATGACTCTTGCCTAAGTTATTCTTTTTTTTCTTATTTTTTTAGAGAAGAAGGGAGAGAGATAAGAAGCTTCAGCTCATAGTTGCATCATTTTAGTTGTTCATTGATTGCTTTTCATATGTACCTTGACGGGGTGGGGGGGGGCTCCAGCTGAGCCAGTGACACCTTGCTCAAGCCTGTGACCTTCGAGCTCAAGGAAGCAATTATAGGATCATGTCAATGATCCCACACTCAGCCTGTGACCCATGCTCAAGGCGGTAAGCCTGCGCTCAAGCTGGTGACCTTGGGGTTTAGAACCTGGGACCTCAGTGTCCCAGGTCGATATTCTATCCACTGCACCACCACTGGTCAGGCAATTATTCATTCTTGAGGTTGACATATTTCTTGTTCAAATTAATGTTAATTTAGTTAATTGCTTAATATTAATGTTATCTTGCATGTATAGAAATAAAACTAAGGAAAATGTGGTATATATACATATTTGCATACATATTTTAGAGCTTCAATTTATTTTGTTTTCACAATTTGATTTATTCTTTTATAATTTTTTTTTTTCATTTTTCTGAAGCTGGAAACAGGGAGAGACAGTCAGACAGACTCCCGCATGCGCCCGACCGGGATCCACCCAGCACGCCCACCAGGGGCGAAGCTCTGCCCACCAGGGGCCGATGCTCTGCCCATCCTGGGCGTCGCCATGTTGCGACCAGAGCCACTCTAGCGCCTGAGGCAGAGGCCACAGAGCCATCCCCAGCGCCCGGGCCATCTTTGCTCCAATAGAGCCTTGGCTGCGGGAGGGGAAGAGAGAGACAGAGAGGAAGGAGGGGGTGGGGGTGGAGAAGCAAATGGGCGCTTCTCTTGTGTGCCCTGACCGGGAATCAAACCTGGGACTCCTGCACGCCAGGCCAACGCTCTACCGCTGAGCAAACCGGCCAGGGCTCTTTTATAATTTTAATGAAATCTTTCAAGTGACAGAAAAATAGAATAATGTTACAAATAGTACTCATGTTCTTGGTTTGTCAAATCTTGGTGCAGATAACTTGTTTTTAGGTTTTTTTTCTTCTTTTAAAAATTTTCCTTTTTTAAGTGAGAAGAGGGAAGATAGACAAACTGCTTTATGCAGGGGGTTGGGGGCGGTACCGGGATCCACCCTGCAACCTCTGTATGGGTGGATGCTCAGACCAATCCAGCTGCCCAGAGAGAAAGAGAGAAAGACGGGGGAGTGGGAGGGGAAGAGAAGTAGACTGTGGCTTCTCATGTGTGTTCTGACTGGGGATGGAACCTGGGAAGTCTGTAGGCTGGTCGGGTGGTCTATCCACTCAGCCAAACATCCAGAGCTTAGTTTTTGAATAGTTAATGCATTTATATGTTCTAAAAAAAGTATAGTGTTAAGTTCCCATCACACTGTATCCCACACACCCATTTCCTGTCCCCACAGTGCTATATATTTATTTCCTGTTTTGTGTGCGAGTGCACATGTGTATAAAAAAAGATATGAATAATTTGGACTGACTTAAAAAAGCATTAACTTATTTTTTTATTTTTTTATTTTTTTCTGAAGCTGGAAACGGGGAGGCAGTCAGACAGAGTCCCGGATGCGCCTGACTGGGATCCACCCAGCACGCCCACCAGGGGGCGATGCTCTGTCCATCCTGGGCGTCACTCTGTCGCCTGGGGCAGAGGCCAAGGAGCCATCCCCAGCGCCCAGGCCTTTTGCTGCTGCGGGAGGGGAAGAGAGAGACAGAGAGGAAGGAGAGGGGGAGGGGTGGAGAAGCAGATGGGCGCCTCTCCTGTGTGCCCTGGCCGGGAATCGAACCCGGGACTTCCGCATGCCAGGCCGACGCTCTACCACTGAGCAAACCAGCCAGGGCCACATTAACTTATTTTTAAGAAAGAAACATTTATTTGTTCCATTTATTTATGCATTACTTGCTTTTTTTTTTTTTTTTTTTTACAGAGACAGAGTCAGAGAGAGGGATAGATAGGGACAGACAGGAACGGAAAGAGATGAGAAGCATCAATCATCAGTTTTCTTGTTGCGACACCTTGGTTGTTCATTGATTGCTTTCTCATATGTACCTTGATGGTGGGGCTATAGCAGACAGAGTAACCCCTTCTCAAGCCAGAGACCTTGGGTCCAAGCTGGTGAACTTTTTTTTGCTCAAACCAGATGAGCCTGTGCTCAAGCTAATGAGCTTGGGGTCTTGAACCTGGGTCCTCCGCATCCCAGTCAGATGCTCTATCCACTGGGCCACCGCGTGGTCAGGCTTTGCTTGATTCTTATATATGCCCTGACCCGGGATCAAACCTACAAACTCAGTGTTATCAGGGAAACGATTTTACCAACTGAGCAACCCAGCCCGAGCTTAAAAAACAAAAAACATTAAGGGTAACAAATCTCTGATATTCTTCTTTGTGCCTACACTCCTAATGCTAACTCTTGACTGCCTCTTTTATCCCAGCTCATAATTTAATAAGCAATTAATAAAACTCCATGTTCAAGGAATTTTGCTAACTCTGAAGAATCGGTAGTTTCTCATTAAACTGCTTCTATCCTTTCTACTTCATCTACAATCCAGATGTCTAAAAAACAGAGACCTATTTCCAAAGTCTAAAATGCCTGGAGCTTAACAAACAGGAACTCAACGCAAACAAGGACTCCTAACTTCTAGGAAGAATTCAGGAGGAAGGAAGCTGTAGGGTGCCGGCGGTGGGATGGGAGGGACCTTAAAAAGGCGGAGTCGGACGTGGATGGACGTGCCCTGAAGGAGGGCCGTGCGCAAATTCGGCGCCAAACGCGGAGCGCTCTTTGGCCGCTGTAGCTTTGGAGTCTCGCGAGACGCGCACTTTGCTAGCCACGCCAAGTGAGGTGCGGTAGTTACCGCTGTCTGCGTGGTTTGTGAGCGGACTGGCGGGACAGTGAAGAACCTGAGGAGTGAAGCGGCCTAGGGATTTAGGTGGGGGAGCCGGGGTTCTGGGGAGTCGCAAGGAGGGAGTGAGGAAGGTGGAGTACAGAACTGAGGTGGACTTGGGCTGAGCGATACCGGAGAGGCCTGACCGGCCCGGACCGGTGGGGATAAGAGCAGGCACCATTACCTTTTTTTGTTGTTTATGTTTCGGGTCTGCCTTTCACTAAACCTAGCCATTTAGCGGGAGGCAGATGTCTTTCCATGGCCACCTCCTGTTCATGGGCTTCTGAACAAAGAAGGCGTCCCGTGAATATTGACTGAATGAAGTAGAAGTGAGAATAGACAGGGGAGCGACGGTGAGAATGTTGGAGAATGGATGGGATGGGAAGTTTAGTGTTTTCGGGGATGGTCAGCAAAGAGGGACATGGAGTCAGCCCGGTAGAGAACTTCCCTTGCTAAAGGGGCTTCTGGGTTTTAAAACAAATAATAATTTTAGAGAGGGGAAAGGAGTGAGAGAGAAACATTGATTTATTTTTCCACTTATTTATGCACTTATTGCTTGATTTTTTAAAAAAAATTTTATTTATTGACTTGAGAGAAAGCAGGAGCTAAAGCGGGAAGCATCAACCCATAGTAGTTACTGCTCGTGTGTGCTTTGACCAGCAAGCCCTGAGTTTCGAACCAGCGACCTCCGCGTTCCAGGTTGATGCTTTATCCACTGCACCACCACAGGTCAGGCTATTGGTTGATTCTTCTGTGTGCCCTGACTGGCAGTGGAACTGGCAACCTTGACGTATGGGGATAATGTTCTAACCAACTGAGCCACCTGGCCAGGGCAGAGGAGCTTCTGTTTTGATAACTTGGGAAAAGTTAGATGTTGGACATCTAAAGGGTCTAGGAGCAAACTGTAGTTTGGACATTATATTTCTTTGTTACCTTCACTCCTTTGGGAGAGTGAGGACTACAGGAAGGAATTAAGAGAATTTCATCTGTCTTAAAAGCAACAGTAAAGAGACAGTGTAACCATTACCAAGAAGTGGAAGATGTGCATTAGCAGTTTACTGTCAAGCCCTGCCCCATGGTTGGCCAGTTGCTTACATTCCATCTTGCCACATTTAAAGTAGTTTGTGTCTTGTCATCAAACTCAGAGCTCCCTGTCAGCCTCAAAGGTGTGAACCTCATTTCCTCCTAGCCGGCTTAACTAGAATAGGGCTAAGTATATGTAATGTAGGTAGGAGGCTACTTGAATGGTTACAGTCTCTAACTGCCTTTCTTCCAATTTTGAAAACCTATGGTTCGTGGGTCATCAACAGTTGATAATTATTTTGTTTTTATGTACATGTGTTATGGTCGTGGAAATTTAGAATTGGAGAGACTAGAGGTCATTTAGCTTTAGTAGTTTTACTGTTTTGGGGAAGCTTTTATAATTTTTATTTATTTATTTATTTATTTTTACAGTCAGAGAGTGAGTCAGAGAGAGGGATAGACAGGGACAGACAGACAGGAACAGAGAGAGATGAGAAGCATCAGTCATCAGTTTTTCATTGCACGTTGCAACACCTTAGTTGTTCATTGATTGCTCTCCTTGACTTGACTGTGGGCCTTCAGCAGACCGAGTAACCCCTTGCTGGAGCCAGCGACCTTGGGTTCAAGCTGGTGGGCTTTTCCTCAAACCAGATGAGCCCGCACTTAAGCTGGAGACCTTGGGGTCTCGAACCTGGGTCCTCCGCATCCCAGTCCGACACTCTATCCACTGTGCCACCGCCTGGTCAGGCGAAGCTTGTAATTCTTCATTCTTTCATTCAACAAAAATATATTGAGTGTCTGTTGTGTATGAACTTCAGGGATGCAATGGTAAAGCACAAAGAGACCTACTTGCTTTTTACTCTTTTAGGGCTACAGGCTAGTGTGGGAGACAAACATTAATCAAATAATCACACAAATAGAACTTACTGTTGAAATGTGTTAGTGTTATGAAATTTGTACTTGATATCTGGAATGCTTATTATAGGAGGATTTAGTTTAGGGAAATTGGGTAGACTTTTTTGTGGAGGTGATAATAGAGATCCGAAAGAGATGAGGAATCAAAATAGAGCCTTCAGGATTGGAAATGTCCTTTTCAAAAGTCTAGTGGCCTAAAGGATATGACTCTTTCAAATAACTGAAAGAAAAGAGCATGGAGTAGTGTAAAATGAGGCTGGAGAAGTGTGTGTGGGGGGGCGTGCCAAATCATGCAGGGCATTAGAGTTTTATCATTATCTAAAAGCAGAAGGAAGCCACTGAAATATTTAACCCAAGTGGTAATGAAATCAGCTTTACATTTCCAAAGGTTTGAGTTAGCTGCAATATGGAGAATGGATTGGAAAAGGCAAAAGTGCATTAGTAATGGAGTAATCTAAGAAATGTTAGGCAGTAGTTGTGGAGATAGGGAGAAATGGACAGATTTAAGTGATGTTTAGGAGGTAAATGGACAGGGTTTGTAAAGTAGAGGGAAGGAAGTGTCAAGGATGACTTGTAGGTTTCTAACTTGCTTAGCTGGGTAGATGTCATTTAATAAATCAGAAAAATTAGAAGTTCGGTTTTGTATGTTATGAGTTATAGATGCCTTTGAAAAATTTAAGAGCTGTAAGATGAAAAATAGGGATCTGGATTTCAGATTTGATGCCTAGGATGGAGATAAAAAATTAGTGAGTCATCTGCCATGGTGGGGAAGCTCTATTGGTTAGAATGTTGTCCCCATACACCAAGGTTGCAGTTGTGGGTTTGATCTCCAGTCAGGGTACATACAAGAATCAACCAACAGCCTGACCAGGCCGTGGTACAGTGGATAGAGCTTTGGACTGGGATGCGGAGGACCCAGATTCGAGACCCGGAGGTTGCCAGCTTGAGCGCGGGCTCATCTGGTTTGAGCAAAGCTCACCAGCTTGGACCCAAGGTCACTGGCTTGAGCAAGGGGTTAGTCAGTCTGCTGAAGGCCCACGGCCAAGGCACATATGAGAAAGCAATCAATGAACAACTAAGGTGTTGCAACGAAAAACTGATGATTGATGCTTCTCATCTCTCTCCATTCCTGTCTGTCTGTCCCTATCTATCCCTCTCTCTGACTTTCTCTCTGTCTCTGTAAAAAAAGAAAAAAAGAAACAGCCAACATAAAAGAATGCAACCAAGGAATGCATAAATAAGTGGTACAACAAATCGATGTCTCTATCTCGTCCCTCTTCCCTTCCTCTCTACAATGAATTTTTAAAAATTCTTTTGTTTTTCTTAAGTGAGAAGTGAGGAAGCAGAGAGATAGACTCCTGCATGTGTCCCGACTGGGATCCACCCAGCAAGCTCCCTATGAGGTGTTACTCTGCCCGGCTGGGATCATTGCTTTGTTGCTAGGCAACTAAGCTATTTTATTGCCTGAGGTGATACCATGGAGCCATCCTCATCCCCTGGGACCAACTTGCTCCAACTGAGCTGTGGCTGCGGGAGGCAAAGAGAGAGAGAGAGAGAGAGAGAGAGAGAGAGAAGGGGAGGGGGAGGGGTATGGAAACAGATGATTGCTTCTCCTGTGTGTCCTGACCGGGAATTGAACCTGGACATCCACACACTGGGCTGATGCTTTGCTGCTGAGCCAACTGGCCAGGGCCTACAATCAATTTTTAAAAAATTGGTGAGTCATCTGTAAATGCGTAATAAAGCCATGAATATAAATGAGTGAAGAGGGCCTAGGATGGAGTCTTGAATACTTACTAACCAGGTTAGAGGGAGATGAATCTTTGAAGAAGATCCAGGAGGAGTGCCCAGAAAGGAAGGAAAACCAGGCCATACTATATTTCAAAAGTCAATGGAAACACTTTTCCAGAGAAAGGTACTGATCAAAAGTGTCAGATGTTGCTGGGAGGTCAAGTAAGATGGTATAGAAAGCATTCTTTCAGGTTATCAACCTGAGGGTTATTTCTTTTTCTTCAAAGAAAACCTTACCTAGAAGATCAATATTGTAAATAGATTTTTTTTTTGTATATTTTTTGTATTTTTGTATTTTTCTGAAGCTGGAAACGGGGAGAGACAGACTCCCGCATGCGCCCGACCGGGATCCACCCGGCATGCCCACCAGGGGGTGACGCTCTGTTGCGACCAGAGCCACTCTAGCGCCTGGGGCAGAGGCCAAGGAGCCATCCCCAGTGTCTGGGCCATCTTTGCTCCAATGGAGCCTCAGCTGTGGGAGGGGAAGAGAGAGACAGAGAGGAAGGAGAGGGGGAGGGGTGGAGAAGCAGATGGGCGCTTCTCCTGTGTGCCCTGGCCGTTCGAACCCGGGATTTCTGCACGCCAGGCCGACGCTCTACCACTGAGCAAACCGGCCAGGGCCTAAATAGATTTTTTTAAAAGCTGCTCTGGGGGTAGTGGTGGGTGATGTACTTATCTCCTTATTTCATACCCATATGGACCATAGTTTGAAACCCTCTGAAAAGTCCAGATCATTTTATGATACAGGAAACTCAACAGTTGAGATAAAATGATTTGTTCAAAATTCTGTTATTTAATGGTAGGTATACATCAAAACTTGGTTCTTCTTATTTTTATCCCAGTTCTTTTTTTCTATTACTCTTATCATCTCCCCTTATCATCATGTGTGCTTTTGAAAATATGGGTTAACTGACTGAAACACATGAATTTTGCTGCAGGTAGATCTGAACTATGTAATAGGAACACTACTTGGATGAGTAAACATGGATTTTTTTGAGGAGGGGGTGAGACTAACAGGAAGGGAGAGAGATGAGAAGCAGCAACTCATAATTGTGTCACTTTAGTTCATTGATTGCTTCTCATATGTGCCTTGGCCAGAGGACTCCAGCTGGGCCAGTGACCCCTTGCTCAAGCCAGAGACTTTGAACTTCAAGCCATCAGCAACCTTTGGGCTGAAGCTGGATGAGCCCACTCTCAAGCTGGTGACCTCAATATCCCAGGTCAATGTGGGATACATCCACTGCGTTACCACGGATCGGGCGATGAATAAACGTTTACTTTTTTCCTCAGAAGGAAAGATGCTGGAACCACAGGAGGATGGTTTGATTGATCTACCAGATTATGGGAATTTAGAAGATGAAACATTTCCTCCTTTCCCACCTCCAGCTTCTCCAGAGAGAGAATATGGTGAAGGAGCTGAACCTGATGATGGTCTGTACAGAGTCCAAAAAGTGTCTGTTCAGTTATTCATCTGTCAGCTTAGAAATGACACATTGTATGGGTGAGGCTTAAATTTAAATATTAGTAAATCTTGGAATATTTCACCAGAATCAGGAAGAGGAGTGCCTGTTCCTGTACCTCCAAAGAAAACAGTTAAAAGGAATATACCCAAGTTGGATGCTCAGAGGTATTTTACTATTTCCTTAAACATCTGTACTTTTTCTTTATGTCTTTTTTTTTCTTTCTTTCTTAAAAGCTTTTTGTCAGGGGAATTTGGAGATCACACATTTATAAAGTTTTTGTTTTCAGTTCAGATAATATCTTTTTCTTCTTCTTCAAATTCAGGGAAAGGAGGGGAGGCAAAGATAGACTTCTGCATGTGTCCCAACTGGGATCCACCCGGCAAGCCCCCTAGATGCTCTGCCCTTCTGGGGCGTTGCTCCATTGCTCAGCAACTGAGCTGTTCTCAGCGCCTGAGGCAGAGGCCATGGAGCCATCCTCAGCACCCAGGGCCAACTCACTCAAATCGAGCCATGGCTGCAGGAGAACACAGAGAAAGAGAGAAGTGGGAGGCAGAAGGGTAGAGAAGCAGGTGGGCACTTTTCCTATGTGCCCTGACCAGGAATCAAACCTGGGACATCCACATGCTGGGCCGACGCTCTACTACTGAGCTGACTGGCCAAGGCCTGGTAATATCTTTTATTAGGGTCTTGGTGACTCTAAAAAACTTGAAATTTAAAACATTTCTATTCACAGATTAATTTCCGAGAGAGGGCTTCCAGCATTAAGGCATGTGTTTGATAAAGTAAAATTCAAAGGTAAAGGTCATGAGGTAAGAAAAGTCTGTTTTTTTATTTTAGATCTTTGTTTTTTAAAATACAGTCCCTCCTAATCTGTGAGGGATTGGTTCCAGGACCCCTGCCGATGGCAGACTCCATAGATGCTCAAGTCCTTTATATAAAATGGCATAGTATTTCCATACAACCTACTTTAAATCATCTCTGGATTACTGTAATACCTAATACAATGTAAATGTTATGTAAATAGTTATATTGTTGAGGGAATAATGCAAGAAAAAAGTCTGTATATGTTCATTACAGACTCATCGTAGGCCTAAATACATGACCCATGCCAGCAACAGCATAACATTTTTTTATTCATTTTAGAGAGGGGAGAGGGAGCCTGACCTGTGGTGGTGCAGTGGATAAAAGCATCGACCTGGAACGCTGAGGTCACCAGTTCAAAACCCTGCACTTGTTTGGTCAAGGCACATATGGGAGTTAATGCTTCCTGCTCCTCTCCCCTTTCTCTCCCCCCCTCCTCTCTCTCTAAAAAAAAAGAATAAAACAAAGAATAAATAGAGAGGGGAGAGGGAGAAAGAGAAAGAAAAAAAGAAGATGGGGGGGAGGATCAGGAATCATCAACTCCCATGTGCCTTGACCAGGCAAGCCCAGGGTTTCAAATTGGTGACCTAGGTGTTCCAGGTTGACACTTTATGCACTGCTCCACCACAGGTCAGGCAAACAGCATAACATGTTCCCCCCCTGAGTATTTCAGTCCACAGTTGGTTGAATCCATGGACGTAGAACCCACTGATATTTAAGGCCAACTTGATCTATAGATATGGGCCTGTTACCATGTTAGGAATCTTAGAATGTTTCATAGGTACAATCATTTATCATTGTATTGATTTAGAAACTATGACGTGGAAGGGCACTGTTAATAAGGAGCAGGAAACATGTCTTGTATCTTGGTTTTGCCACAGTATGTATGGCTTTGTTAGAATCATATCTGCGTTGGTACTTTATAATTTTGAGGAATAAAATTTACTTTTGTCTATTTCAAAAAGTAGGTTTTAGCTTTATGAGAGCAAGAACTTCACTTGTTATTGATCAATTATATGTCCCCAAGATAATGGTACCATGCCTGGTTATTAATAGGTTAAGTTTTGTTGGAAAATGGAGACATTTGAGAACTGTCAATCACTGGACAAATTATACATTTAAAATTTTTCTTATTTTTGAATCACATTTTTTTACAGATGATATCTTCATAGAGCTTTGCAGTTTATGTTGTATTTTCAAATGTATTTTTTTAATTCTCAACTTGTGTGATAGTTGTTGGTCCCATTACCTAATTAAGGAAACTGAGTTTAAGAGTTTTAAGTGCCCAGGGACAGGGCAGAGCCTAGACTTCCCATTTTATAGTCTAGCTAGAATAATGTGAAACAGTGAGCACTGTCTTGGTATGGTATGCAGGACCCTTGGGAAGAGGAAAGAGACTGGAAGCGGACAGCAATTCAGAGGCTGTTGCACTACCATGAAACAAGGTGAAAATAGCTTGAATAGGGTAGTAGTAGATAATATAGAGTACTTTTAGCTGGTTGGACTTAGGGAGGATAAAAGAAGTAAAAAAGAACCCCAAGATTTCAAAGCTGGAAGACTAAAAATTTACAGTACATTTGATCAGCTTCGTGGACAGGAAGAGAAAGAATATAAACCTGTGTCCTGTTTTACCACAATGCTAAACATAAATCAGGATGTAGTAAAGCCATATACAGCTCAGTTAACTCATTGCCCTTGTTGAAATTTTCAGGTAATATTGATGAATTGGTGCTTTGAGTTTAAGAAGTCTTCACCATCTACTTATTTTAATGGATTATCATAAATACATTTCTAATAAATATAATTGAATAAGGAAAAAAAAGAAGTCTTCATCATTTTCTTAAGATAAACTTATATAAAAGATAAATAAATATTTTGTGTTTTACTGGGTGAGGGTAGGCTCTGAAAGAGTATCTAGTCTTCTGTACTTTGCCCCTGAAAATTCTTACTATTTTCTCACAAAGTTGAATCCTCATTGCCTTTTCTTTATGTATGATTTTGGACTTCCCATTATATTTAGTATTTTTCTCTTCTTGTGTCCTTTGGGTCTAACATGACATTGTGAGGTGGCTGGCCAGCTACCCCTAACAATTAGAAAATGATCTTAGGTGATAGAATTCTCTCCTCTCCTCCTCCCCTTACCCTCCCCTGCCTTCCCAAGTGGGGAGACATAGAGATAGACTCCTGCTTGCGCCTGACCTGAATCCACCTGTCAAGCCAGCCCCCTCTGGGGTGTTGCTCGGCAACCAAGCTATTTTATTGTCTGAGGTGAGGCCATGAAGCCATCCTCAGTGCCCGGGGCCAACTTGATCCCACCGAGGGAGCCATGGTTGCAGGAGGAGGGAGGAGAGAGAGAGAGAGAGAAAAGCAGATGGGCGCTTTTCCTGTGTGCGTTGACTAGGAATCGAATCCGCGACATCCACATGCTGGGCTGATGCTCTACCACTGAACCAACCGACCAGGACCATATTTCATTTAATTAAAAAAAGTTATAATGTTAAATTGGAATTTCAAATATAGGTGTTCTGATCTAAGATTCTTTAAATTGTTCTTGCTGGTCTTCGATACTTTGCCCTTGGGCTTTCTGAATGTATTTTCACATGCTTAATTCTCAATGCTTTCTTTTCTATATATGATTTAGGAACCTGCCACTTTGTTTAGTTATTTCTAAAATATATCTTGACATATTTTATTAAAACTTATTTTTAGTATTACTTTACAGTCCTGAAACGACACATGTAATTATTTTTTAACTTTTAAATTTTCATCTGTTTTCCCTTCTGATTTAAAGAAAATTATATTCAGTGCTGTTTTAGACTGCAGTCTTCTAAGCCCTTAATAGTTATTTTTTCTTTTTAAAGTTTCTTCACTTTATAAATGTCACCAGTGACTTTGGCATTACTATTCAATTCTGAAATCTGTTAACAAGGTCAGTTCTGAGAATGAGTTTTCTATTTAGCATTTTTATTTTTATGTGCCAGGCTGAAGACTTGAAGACACTAATCAGACACATGGAGCACTGGGCACATAGGCTGTTCCCTAAACTGCAATTTGAGGATTTTATTGACAGAGTTGAACGCCTGGGAAATAAAAAGGAAGTGCAGGTATGTGTTGAGATTATGAATATTATTCACAATGTCGAGTAGTACAAGGATGGATTTAGTTAAAGCTAAGTAGTTGTTTGGGGTCTTCATTTTTAAATCTGTCTTGGTACAGAGAAGGAAAATTAATAGTAGTTATTTGAAGAACAATTATTTTGAAACAGTGGAATAAGTGACTATTTGTCCCAAAATGTTATTAGTGAAAATGTAAAATTATTTCTTTATTTTCAGACCTGTTTAAAACGTATTCGACTTGATCTTCCTATTTTACATGAAGATTTTAGCAATAATGGTAAGAATATAGGTTTATCTGCTCTACAACAATTTTGCTTTTAGAAATGGATTTAGTTGGGGTGGACAGTATCATAGGACTGGGTTCTTGTTTATATTGAGTTTATAATTAAAGTACGGTAAATATGAGTTAAAATGCTTTGGTGCATTTAGAATGTTGTGCATGTGTTTCTTTAAAGACATGGTTGCAGTGCTATTAAGAGATGTATTTAGCTATAGAACATGAATTTTTAAGAACTCTGATGGTAACCCACTGATCCTTTGAAGTTCTTGTTAGTGAAAATATATGACTAAATATAATGTTCATATACATGTATACCATTAAAAAAAGTGGCTTTGGAAAATTAGGCAGAATAACTTGATGAAAAGTTTACATTTCATTTAAGAGTGCAGATCCTGGATATAGGACTTTTGTAAGACTTATGTGACTGTTCCTGGTATTGATTGCATTTGTTTGTTGTACAGTGCAACCATAGGCAGTCACACACATCAAAACATGGTTCCTGCCGACAGAGTCTGTATAGTTATCAGATTTTCTGTGCGATGGCTCCATACATGTTTCTTCTTGTTGCTTTATACTTTTAATAGCTGTGGTAGAAAATACAGACTCCATATAGAAATACCCAAAATTATTTATAAATTGCTTTTAAAGTGTAAAGAAACTTCAAAAGGGATTTGGATTGTAAAAGACTGGATTAAATATGATTTTTAAATCTCATTAGAATAATTGTAAAGATTTGTCCTCATGTTTTAAATGTTTTGCTAGTTGTGATGGCTTTTACAATCACTAGCTAATATCATATGTACATAAGAAAAGGATGGTATATGTAAATTCATATTTTATTTTCTTTGTTTTTTTTTTGGTAAATTTGTATTTCAAGTGGTGGTCTTGGTGATAAGAAATATTTTTTTCTTGCCTATTTCTCATCTGATGAAGTTATTTTTTAACCCCATAATGTGAATGATGTAGAGAGAAGGTGAAGTGTCAGCTTTGCCATTGGTTTTTATTATTTTATTTTATTTATTCATTTTTAGAGAGGAGAGAGAGAGGGAGAGAGGAGAGAGGAGAGAGAGACGGGGAGGAGCTAGAAGCATCAACTCCCATATGTGCCTTGATCAGGCAAGCCCAGGGTTTCGAACCAGCGACCTCAGCATTTCCATCCATTGGTTTTTTTAGTTTGCTTTTGCTTGTATAATCTTCTACTTTCAGGTGTTGATTTTGCAAAAAATCTTTTTAAGCTACCATTTGTGCATTTTGTTGGGGTTGTTTTGGTTAAAACTAGATAGTTTGTTAGTCTACTTAACTGGGCAATTAGAATCAGCTGTATGCCACAATATGCTGAAATGAAAAATGAGTTAGGGCCCAACTATCCTTCCCCTTCCTTGAGGTGGAGCTGTCTCTATTAAGATAGCTTATAGACCACATGATAACTGTCATATGGATAAGTGATAGTTTATCACTGCCAGTCCTTATTTTAAATACAAGTTAGTAAAATTTAATTTGTCTTAATTCTTAAATGAGTTATAAATGGAAGATCTAATATTTATTTCTATAACACTGGATCATTTTTAGGGGTCTTCTACTTTGAAATAACTTACAGGTGGGTATAAGTGTTTATCAAGAACTTTTAGTCAAGATGGTGGCATAGGTAACTGTGGTACTTGCCTCCTCCCACAACCACATCAAAATTACAACTAAACTACAGAACAGCCATCATTAACAACTGCCTGAAACCTTAGCTGAATGGAAATCCTACAACTAGGGAATAAAAGAAGCCAAATGCAAACTGGTAGGAGGGGTGGAGATGAGGAATAGGCTGGTCCTGTACCCATGTGTGGTGGATAAAAATCGGGAGGGGTAAATTGGCCAAGGTCCTCCCCTGAGGAATGTGTGGTCCCAGCCTCACAGTAGGCCCTGCAGCCCAGGGTTCCAGTGCCAGGAAGAGAAGTCCATATAACTTTTGGCTATAAAAACCAATGGGGTTGAGGCTGAGGAAGATGGGGCTGTTGGAATCTCAGTTGTTCTTCTTTATTCATTTTTTTAAGTGAGAGGAGGGGAGATACATACTCCTGCATGCACCCCAACTGGGATCCACCTGGCAACCCCTCTCTGGGGCTTATGCTGAATCAACTGAGCTGTTTTTAGCGCCTGAGGCTGACATGCTTTAACCAATGAGCCACTGGCTGCAGAAGGGGGAGAGGGAGGGAGAGAGAAGTAGATGGTCGCTTCTCTTGTGTGCCCTGACCAGGCAAACCTGGGATGTCCATATGCTGGGCCATTGCTGTATCTGCTGAGCTAACCATCCAGGGCTGGAAGGTTTTTTTAAGAAAATTAAAGTGGCCCTGGCCTGTTGGCTCAGCGGTAGAGCGTCGGCCTAGCGTGCGGAGGACCTGGGTTCGATTCCTGGCCAGGGCACACAGGAGAAGCGCCCATTTGCTTCTCCACCCCTCCGCCGCGCTTTCCTCTCTGTCTCTCTCTTCCCCTCCCGCAGCCGAGGCTCCATTGGAGCAAAGATGGCCCGGGCGCTGGGGATGGCTCTGTGGCCTCTGCCTCAGGCGCTAGAGTGGCTCTGGTCGTAACATGGCGACGCCCAGGATGGGCAGAGCATTGCCCCTGGTGGGCAGAGCCTCGCCCCTGGTGGGCGTGCCGGGTGGATCCCGGTCGGGCGCATGCGGGAGTCTGTCTGACTGTCTCTCCCTGTTTCCAGCTTCAGAAAAAAAAAATGCAAAAAAAAAAAAAAAAGAAAAAAAAAAAAGAAAATTAAAGTGATTTGTAAATATTCCTTCTACTTGTTTAAGTCAAGTATGTGTTTTAACATTGTCATGTGTCACAAATTGTTTCTTTTAGTCTGTACCTTGTCACTTTAAACTGGTTTTAAATTAATAGTTATATAAACTATTTTTCTAACTAGTTTTATACTAGAAGATATACTTACTTTTTCTTTTCTACTGCAGATGAAGTTGGGGAAAATAATGACCATGGTGTAAATGCTACTGAATTAGATCCCTTTTTAACAAACTCACCTGAAAATGGGAAGTTTGCTTCTGAGTCAAGTAGAAGCCTAACTGAAGAGCAACAAGAAAGAATTCAGAGAAATAAACAACTGGCGTTGGAAAGAAGGCAGGCAAAACTACTGAGTAATAGTCAGTCCCTAGAAAATGGTACGTTTTATGCTGGTTTTTATGTGCTACCATTAATATAGCAAGGGCATGTTGGAAATTTTAACTTCTCTCCTATCACCCAAAATAAAATACCTCCAGGAGTAGAAAATGATGTATTAAGTTTATGTACATTTGAGAGAGAAAGAGACTCTGTGTGTGTGTGTGTGTGTGTTAGCTATTTGGAATCGTCAATAAATGAGTCCCAAGATGATTTTCTAAATAGTTGAGTACCTCTTTAAAAGTTATTTTATTTAAAATGGATTCTTAATCTTTCAAAAACATATTCTTCCCTGATCCTTAAAGCATATGACCATCTGAAACGTACCTAATTTTATTAACCCATATCACCCCAATTAATTCAATAAAAAAGGTTTTTAAAAAGGATGTGACACATAGTTTTATCTTTAGGAGCATAATTAATGAACATTAATTTTTATGGTATTTCCTGAACATAAGTGCATTTTGCACTCACTGAGGATTTTAGAGCCATCTGTTATGACATGAATGGGTCTTAAAATGTATTTTTAATTGTATTGTGTCATTTTTGTTGTGAGCTATCAGTTTGATTACTTGTTATATCTTTCTAGTAAAACTGCCTTAAAATTTGCTTTTTTTTTTTTTTTTTAAATTAAGTTAGAGGTTGGGAGGCAGCAACAGACTCTCACATGTGCCTGGACTGCAATCCACCCAGCAAGCCCCTTACCAGGCAATGCTCTGCATGTCAAGGCTGCTGCTCGGCAGCTGAGCTATTTTAGTGCCTGAGGCGAGGCCATGGAGCCATCGTCAGCACCCAGGGCCAACTTTGCTTGAACCATTCAAGCCATGGCTGTGGGACAGGAAGAGATGGGGTGGGGAGGGGGAGAAACAGATGGTCTCTTCTCCTGTGTTTCTTGACCAGGAATCCAACCTGGGACTTCCACACATTGGACCAATGCTCTACCACGGAGCCAACCAGCCAGGCCTATTTTTATTTATTTGTTTGTTTGTTTATTTTACAGAGACAGAATCAGAGAGAGGGATAGATAGGGGCAGATAGACAGGAATGGAGAGAGATGAGAAGCATCAATCATCAGTTTCTCGTTGCGACACCTTAGTTGTTCATTGATTGCTTTCTCATATGTGCCTTGACTGCGGGCCTTCAGCAGACCAAGTAACCCCTTGATTGAGCCAGCGACCTTGAGTCCAAGGTGGTGAGCTTTTTTTGCTCAAACCAGATAAGCCCGTGCTCAAGCTGGCGACCTCAGGGTCTCGAACTTGGGTCCTCTGCATTCCAGTTCGATGCTCTACCCACTGTGCCACCGCCTGGTCAGGCGCCAGGGCCTATTTTTAAAAAATAGTAAGTAGTGAAGATACCATGTTGTAAAATACGTCTCACCCAAAATAACAAAATTCTCAAGTGAAAATTATTGCGACATCATGATTTTAGTTAAAGAGGAAAGAAGAGAGATAGAGACAGGAACATCTATTCCTGTATGTGTCCTGACCAGGAATCAAACTGGCACTGGCAACCTCTGTGCTTTAGGACGATGCTCTGAGCTGTCTGGCCAGTGCTGAATTTAATTTTTAAGTTTACAAATGGATGTTTTATTACTTCCATGTGAGAAACTACATGAAGATAAAACTATTGTTGATAGCAATGTCTTGTCTTCCTTGCTGTTACTATCAAGGTATTCTTGGCAATAAGCATTTTAAGATTCATCTATTTATATATACAACTTAAAAATATAAGTAGAAATAAGTATCTTAAATTTTGTTTTACATCACTTTAAGATGCAGATATTAAGTGCATTTGATCTTTAAAACTTCTCTAGGCCCTGGCCCGTTGGCTCAGCGGTAGAGCGTCGGCCTGGCGTGCGGGGGACCCGAGTTTGATTCCTGGCCAGGGCACATAGGAGAAGCGCCCATTTGCTTCTCCACCCCTCCCCCTCTCCTTCCTCTCTGTCGCTCTCTTCCCCTCCCGCAGCCAAGGCTCCATTGGAGCAAAGATGGCCCGGGCGCTGGGGATGACTCCTTGGCCTCTGCCCCAGGTGCTAGAGTGGCTCTGGTCGAGGCAGAGCGACGCCCTGGAGGGGCAGAGCATCGCCCTCTGGTGGGCGTGCTGGGTGGATCCCGGTCGGGCGCATGCGGGAGTCTGTCTGACTGTCTCTCCCCGTTTCCAGCTTCAGAAAAATACAAAAAAAAAAACCAAAAAAAAAAAACCCCAAAAAAAACTTCTCTAATACACTGCTACAAAAATTAGGGGATATTTTATTGCTTCTTATTCATTTTGAAATATCCCCTAATTACACTCACAAAAATTAGGGGGTACGTTATCGCTTCATATTTATTTTGAAATATTCCCTAATTTTTATGAGCAGTATAGTTGTGATTTTTGAATGAGAAGTTTTATTTGGCAATGATTTGAAGATTTGAGTTCAGTACTTTTCAAGATCTCTTGCATTTTTGAATGGACTTTATACAGGTATAAAAATGGCTTTGTTTGGAAGAAAGTGATCATAATGAACATGAACTAAAATGATCATAGATATCATTTTTTTTTAGTCAAAGCTTGTGAGGAGATTTGTGTTAGGTAAGATTGGATTAGGTGCTTAAATAGTATGTAATAATGATGACTTCTATTTCAGATTTGTTACTGAACGCATCCAGGGCACAGACAGTTGAAGATACTGATACAAGTGAGGGTCATAATGAAGAGTCAGATGGATTTAACAAAGACATTATAGATGATCCACATGATGATGCTTCTGCCAATATTTTAAATCAGGAGGAGGAATTGAAAACAGAAACCTCAACTGGACCAACCATTTAAAAATGTACACCAGTAATTTAATTGTATGCTTCATTCAGAAACATTACTGAGGTTAGATAGGCCTCAGCTAAGGAAATGAACTTGGTATCCTCCAAATTTGAGATTACTATGGATTTTGTCTGTTTTGAGTGAAATCCTTAACTAGTAAAATCTTTACAAATTTGTTTTTAAAATCTGGTATTTCTTATAATTACACTTGTTTTTTATTAACTTCAATTAAGTGTATTGATTCTCTATGTTTTTGTAATAGTATGAGTTCGTAACAGTGATTAGTAGTTAATAAGCAGTTTTCTGCTGCCAGTGTCATTGATGCCTTGTTTTCGCTAAATTGGGTGGTAGTTTAAGATGTAAATACATAATAAAATTAATACCCACTTAAAAAATAATCTTACATCTTTAGAGGCTTTATGAGAGTTTCTTCTTGCTATTTATTTCTGCAATTTATAATTTTGGTAAAGTTTTTAAGGTTTTTATAGCTGTTTACATGTATTTTGAAGAGTGATTTTATTACTTACAAGGTCAAATGAAAGGTTGATGTATTGCCTTACCTGCATAGGTGCTAGGGAGGTTCATATGCTCCTTGGTACCTACTGACCAGTTGGAGAGAAACTTGTAAAGTATTATAAGGAATATAGAGCACCTAGGATGGATTCATAGGAGACCTTTCAATTAGAGGAGTTACCAAGAATTGGATAGTACATGTACTATGGTGATACATAAATGAAAATCTAAGAGATAAGAAAGGTTTGGGAATGGCACATATGAGGCTAGAACTATTAAGGCCAGATGGTGAGAAGACCTGATTAGCATCTTTTCTGCCTGAGCTTATCAACTTGGTAGATCGATAATCACAGATAAGGTAGTAGTGCACTGACAACTAAATTTAAAGAAGATCTGTCTAGTTCTTGGCAGGAAATTCCCATACAGGAAAGGAAAAAAACTAGTTTTTACAAATCAGGAGATGGGAAAGTTACTTTTTATGAAAAAGAGGCAGATTGATGAACAGTATGAAGTAGATTCTGTCCACGAAGCTGGACATCGTGCTCTCTTCGGGCTTGCTAACTTTAGGTGGGGATGGAGTGACAAGGATGGTTTGGTTGAAAGGCCAGGAAGTTGAGTACAGAACATATAAGATGTAGGGGCCTCGAGTGGCTATAGGCTTGCTAGGGACTTGCATAGTAAGGGGCCATAAGGCATATAAGCCTTTGAGGATTGTGGCTTATTGCTGCCATAGAGGATCAGATGGAGCATACTCGCTTCAGATAGGACCAATGCCTAGAGAAACTGCTTTTTCAAAGGGGCCTGTTCTGGCCCTCTACCCTCACCAGCTGGACCAGAGGTGACAAGAGAAAGGCTTACTTTTCCAGTTGTGGGATTTGCTGGCAAAGTGACAAGTCTCCAACAAGGGCAAAATCATTGCAACTCATCATCCAAGGAATACTCAGAAAAATGAGGGTGGAAAAGGAGGTTTGAGAGAATAGACCTGTGGACCCCGCCCTACCATGCTCCATCACCAACTAGTGCTGGTGACAGCAGGAGAGGTTAGAGTCAAATATGAAGTAATTTTAAAAGGATAGGTGGACAGGGCCCTGGCTGGTTGGCTCAGTGGTAGAGCACTGGCACAGCATGTGGATGTCCCGGGTTTGATTCCCGGCCAAGGCACACAGGAGAAGAACCCATCTGCTTCACCCCTCTCCCTCTGGCTTCTGTCCCTTCTATTTCTCTTTTTTCCCCTCCTGCAGCCATGGCTCAGAGTGAGTTGGCCCCAGGTGCTAAGGATGGCTCCATGGCCTCTGACTCAGGTGCTAAAAAAAATGGTTCTGGTTGCAACAGAGCAAGGGCCCCAGATGGGCAGTTTCGCCTACCTAGCGGGTTTGCCAGGTGGATCCCGGTCTAGGCACACATGGGAATCTGTCTCTGCCTCCTTCTCTCACTAAAATAAAATAAAAAAAAAAATAGATGGACAGGGCTAAGTCTTACTACATGAAAGTGATTGAAAAGTTAATCTCAGATGGCAAAGAGGCCTATGACCGAAATGGTCCAATGTAGCAAGTACTGGAAAAAGAACCGATTTGAGACAAGCTAACCAAAGATTAATTCTAGGTTTATTAAAAGGCAACTGGCACCTGACCTGTGGTGGTGCAGTGGATAAAGTGGAATGCTGAGGTCACTGGTTCAAAACCCTGGGATTACCTGGTCAAGGTACATATGGGAGTTGATGCTTCCTGCTCCTCCCCCCTTCTCTCTCTCTCTCTCCTCTCTAAAATGAATAAAGTCTTAAAAAAAAAAAAAAGGCAACTGGCAGCCCTGGCTGATTGGCTTAGTGGTAGAGTGTCAGCCTCGTGTGGGTATCCCAGGTTCGATTTCCAGTTAGGGTACACGGAGGTGACCATCTGCTTCTCTTCCCCCTCCTACAGCATGGCTTGATTGACTCCAGAGTTGGCCTCAGGCACTGAGGATGGCTCCAGTGGCCTCTGCCTCAGGTGCTAAAAATAGCTCAGTTGCTGAGCAATGGAGCAGCACTCCAGCTTGGCAGAGCATCCACCCATAGGTAGCTTGCTTGGTGGATCCCAGCACATGCAGGAGCCTGTCTCTCTGCCTCCCCTGGTCTCACAAAAAACAACAAAAAACCTACTGGCAACCTGACTTGCAGAGCCACCATTCACTAGTCATTTCTGAAAAATTAGTTTCCATAGTGACCTAATTGTACTTTATTTAATGCAACTTTAATGATGAGAAAAATTTTACACCTACAGTAGTAGTCCTCATCTGCAGGGGATATGTTCCAAGATCTCAAGTGGATATCTGAAATAGCAAATACCAAACCATATATGTACTGCGTTTTCTCCTATATATTATATACCTATGGTAATGTTTAATTTATAAATTAGGAACAGTAAGAAATCAACAATAAAATAGAACAATTATGCTGAAGTAAAAGTTATGTGAATGTTCTCTCATCAAACGCATTTATTTCTCCACAATTTCATGGACAAGATTCATTCTTACTGTAAATCTCAGCAACCTCAGCATGATTTTTTTTTGAGAGAGAGAGGAGAGATGAGAAGCATCAACTCATAGTTGTAACCTTTGGGCTCAAGTCAGTGACCATGGGGTCATGTTGATGATCCCATGCTTAAGTTGGCAACCCTGCCCTCAAGCTGGATGAGCCCACACTCAAGCCAGTGACCTTAGGGTTTTGAACCGGTGACTTTATTGTCCCAATGCTCTATCCACTGCACCACCACTGGTCAGGCTCAGAATACGATTTTTTTTCTTTACTGAGAACTTTATTGCTTCTCTGTGGCACAGTGGAATTGCCAGCATCACTGTGCTCTTGAGCCATTATGAAGTAAAATAAGGGTTACATGAACACAAATGTTGTAATCCTGATGTTCAATCTGATAAGCAAGATGGCCAAGTGATTAATATGCTAGTAGCATGTATCCACTGGTATGCTGTGGATATACTGGATGATTCATGTCCCATGCAGGGTAGAGCAGGACAGCAAGAGATTTTGTCATGCTACACAGAAAGGCATGCAATTTACAACTTAAGAATTGTTTATTTCTGGAACTTTCCATTTAATATTTTTGGACTGTGATTCTCTATGGGTAATTGAAATGGCAAGTGAAATCACAGATGGTGCAGACTACGACCTGTATGAAATAGCTACCCAGCCCTGGCCGGTTGGCTCTGGTAGAGCGTCAGCCTGGTATGCAGGAGTCCTGGGTTCAATTCCCGGCCAGGGCACACAGGAGAGGTGCCCATCTGCTTCTCCACCCCTCCCCCTCTCCTTCCTCTGTCTCTCTCTTCCCCTTCCGCAGCCGAGGCTCCACTGGAGCAAAGATGGCTCGGGCGCTGGGGATGGCTCCTCGGCCTCTGCCCCAGGCGCTAGAGTGGCTCTGGTCGCAAGAGAGCGACGCCCCGGAGGGGCAGAGCGTCACCCCTGGTGGGCGTGCCGGGTGGATCCCGGTCGGGCACATGCGGGAGTCTGTCTGACTGTCTCTCCCGTTTCCGGCTTCAGAAAAGTACAGAAAAAAAAAAAAAAAGACTGACCCGGGCGCTGAAGATGGCTCCGTGGCCTCTGCCTCAGGCGCTAGAATGGCTCTGGTTGCAGCAGAGCAACGCCCCAGATGGGCAGAGCATCGCCCCCTGGTGGGCATGCTGGGTGGATCCCAGTTGGGCGCATGCGGGACTCTGTCTGACTGCCTCCCGGTTTCCAGCTTCAGAAAAATACAAAAAAAAAAAAAAAAAAAGAAAAGGAAATAGCTACCCAATCTAATCAACTAGAATATCAGGTGACATGAAAATTAGATTAATGTTAAAATTGAAAAGAGGACAAAACATTCACATAAGATAAAGCTCTTTAATTGAAGTAAGAAGAGTGTTTCATATTTCATGACTGTTTGAAACATCCAAGAGAGCTAGGTCCCGTATCTCCTCTAGCAGTACGTACAGGCTTCTTCCTTTGGTTTGGCAGTATTTTTGATAATCTTCCTGAATGACGTTTACTTTGACTTCCTGGGCAAGCTGCGCTTCCTCCACAGATCTAGTTACTTCTTTCACTAAGTCACTCTTTAGCAAGAGGGAACTCTGATGGAAATGTTCTGTATCTGGTATCATGTATGGTTTGTTGCTAATTATTTCAAGCCTGACTGTATCAGAATGGCAACGTGAGGCCTGCACAGATATTCTCACCTATCATAGAGGATAAAATGCATATTAGTAAATCACATTCTTTGTTCTTTAGACTGAAAACAATATTTGGTGTAAATACAGACTTACTGTTACATGGTCAAACAGATGGAATGTAACAGATTCTCCTCCTGTTGTGGTAGAGGTGATTTTGTTCTGAAATCGTTGAAGGGATCCTGGTTTCCATTCCGAACGGCTGTCTGGGCCACATAAGATTACTAAACCATCTTTATTTCTTAGATAAGCAGCACCTTTAATCCCAAACCTGAATCATGTCCAGAATAAAAATCCAGAGGTAATATATTTTTTAGTATGCAGATCTTGTATATTTATCTAGAATGCTAGTTTTTGTTCTAGATTAAAAAAAAATCTGTCCTGTGATTTATCTCCCACCAATTTATTTTATTGATCAGATAGAAATAAAATCTCTTGCTAAATAAGTAAAATCCTAAGATTGATAACAGATATACTATAATAGATTCTAATATTTTATACTTATATAGTGAATTATACAGAATGGGGTAAAAGTAAGTTTATAGTTGTGAGTATGCAAAAGTTTATTCTTATATTATTTATTAATTATTGTATTATTTTCCATATAAATATTTAAATAAATTATACCTAAAGTACTGTTTGTGTTTCTACATTTTTAGTTTAACTATGATTAACATTTTTTATGTTAGACATAACATACCTTGGTATAAATACGAGCACACCATTTGTTCTAATTGAATAAATAACGCCATCAGATATGCAACGCTCCTCAGTTGGTTGGTCTTTGTCTTTAAAATACATGCACTGGAAGAGCTCAGTAGACTGCTTTTGAGAACGCTGTGCTGCCTGTGAGAAGCACAACCCCAAGGTATGATGACAGATTTCCCTGACATTCCCAGAAGAAACATGTAATTCACAGTCCCACAGAAACAGTATCTTTAAGGCTAGAGTTTATAAAACTATTAATACAAATATTCTTTTCTAAAAAAGAATATGTGATATTTTATAATTTTATTTTATTTTTTTGTTTATTGATTTCAGCAAGAGAGGAAGGGAGAGAGAGAGAATGACAGAAACTGGAACATAGATCTATTCCTGTATGTGCCCTGACGGGGATCAAACCGACAAACTATGCTTTGAAACAATGCTCTAACCAACAGAGCTATTCAGCCAGGGAAAATATTCTTCTCTATTATGAATTAAATAAACTTTTGTGGGAACAAAACCATCAGTATTATTCCCTAAAAAAAGTCTTAGAAAATTAATTCATTAAGAAAGCAACCAGGCCCTGGCCGGTTTGCTCAGTGGTAGAGCATCGTCCTGGCGTGTAAAAGTCCCGGGTTCGATTCCCGGCCAGGGCACACAGGAGAAGCGCCCATCTGCTTCTCCACCCCTCTCCCTCTCCTTCCTCTCTCTCTCTCTCTTCCCCTCCCGCAGCGAGGCTCCATTGGAGCAAAAATGGCCCGGGCGCTGGGGATGGCTCCTTGGCCTCTGCCCTAGGCGCTAGAGTGGCTCTGGTCAGGACAGAGTGACCCCCCGGAGGGGCAGAGCATCGCCCCCTGGTGGGCAGAGCGTCGCCCCCTGGTGGGCGTGCCTGGTGGATCCCCGGTCGGCGCATGCGGGAGTCTGACTATCTCTCCCCGTTTCCAGCTTCAGAAAAATATAAAAAAAAAAAAAAAGAAAGAAAAAAAGAAAGCAACCAGTTTGTTATTTAGAACCTATATACAGTTCATGTAGAGGAAAAGCATCCATATCTATGCTAACCTTTATTTTCAAGTCTATCCTACCAAAATCCTGTTGGTGGAAGTGGAAATTGGCACTATTATTCTGGAAGGCAATTTAGTAATATGTATCAGAGTTCCATTTGCGCTCACACACAGCAATTCATTATTACCAAGAATTTATCCAGGGAATAATATGAGCTGTCTGTAAAAGTATACACATGGGGATGCTTGTAAACTGGATTGCCTAGAACAGCTCTGCCCAACAAAACTTTCTGCAGTGGTGAAAATGTATGTCTATTACCCCATGGTAGCCTCTAGCCACATGTCTATTGATCATGTGAAAGGTGGCTGGCTAGTGTGACAGAGAACTGAGTTTTTAAACTTTTTAAAATTTTAATTTAGGGCCTGGCTGGTTGGTTCCATGGATAGAGCATCAGCCCAGAGTATGAACATCCCAGGTTTGATTCAAGGTCAGAGCACACAAGAGAAGCAACTATGTGCTTCTCTCTCCCTCCATTTCTCCCTTCTCTCCCTTTTCTCTTCCCACAGCCAGTGGCTTGATTTGTTTGAGTGTTAGCCCCAGGTACTGAGGATAGCTCAGCTAGTCCAACTGCATCAGCCTCAGGCACTGAGGATAGCTTGGCTGATTTGAACATCTGCCCCAGATGGGGGTTACTGGGTGGATCCTGGTTGGGGTGCATACAGCAATCTATCTCTCTGCCCCTTCTCCTCTCACTTAAAAATAAATAAATAAATAAATAAAAATAAATAAATAAATTTTAATTTAAATAGCCAATATGGCTGGTGGCTATAATATTGCAGAGCACAGAATATAAAACATTAGATACAGGAAATTATATTAAACATTTAGGTAGTTTATAATTTTACATATCACCAAATGGTCTAGTTCTATGCTGTGCTATATTGAAGCCACTAGCAACAATATGAAATAGAACACAAAGCAGCTTCTAAAACAATGAGGTAACTACATTGACAAGGTGTTTATCAATAACAGATGTGTGAAGTGAAAAGACAGACTTCAAAACAACAGGTAAGAATAATATTTTAACAAATAAAAAGCATTATCTAGCCTGATCTGTGGTGGCGCAGTGGATAAAACGTCGACCTGGAAATGCTGAGGTCGCCGGTTCGAAACCCTGGGCTTGCCTGGTCAAGGCACATATGGGAGATGATGCTTCCAGCTCCTCCCCCCTATCTCTCTCTCTCTCTGTCTCTCTCTCCCTCTCTCTCTCCTCTCTAAAATGAATAAATAAAATAAAATAAAAAAAAAATAAAAAAAAGCATTATCTAGGATTGTTAATAATGGTTATTTCTAGGTGGTTAAGATGATAGATGATCTTTTACATTTCTATATTTTGGGAAAAACAACTAACCTATTGTTAAACCTCCCAAATTCATATTAAGTTACTTGAGGACATTTGTAAATGTACTAAGAGCTACTCAACAAACTATAATTTTTCATGATATTTCATTGGTTAGAATAATTCTAAAATTTAATTTGCTAGACTATATGGTATTTCATACTATTACACAATAAAGCTGATATTCTCTTAGCAAAAGAGATAATAAGGCCCTGGCCGGTTTGCTCTGTGGTAGAGTGTCGGCCTGGCGTGCAGAAGTCCCGGGTTCGATTCTCGACCAGGGCACACAGGAGAAGCGCCCATCTGCTTTCCACCCCTCCCCCTCTCCTTCCTCTCTGACTCTCTCTTCCCCTCCCGCAGCCAAGGCTCCATTGGAGCAAAGATGGCCTGGGTGCTGGGGATGGCTCCTTGGCCTCTGCCCCAGGCGCTAGAGTGGCTCTGGTCGGGACAGAGCGACGCCCCGGAGGGGCAGAGCATCGCCCCCTGGTGGGCAGAATGTCGCCCCCTGGTGGGCGTGCCTGGTGGATCCCGGTCGGGCGCATGCGGGAGTCTGTCTATGTATCCCCGTTTCCAGCTTCAGAAAAATACAAAAAAAAAAAAAAAAAAGAGATAAATAGAGATTTTAAAAGCTCTCTTACTCGGTTTCTGTTGTTGATATGTCTGCATAATTCCTCAAGATCTTTGTTGCTTATCAAATTTTCCTTAATTTCCATTTTCTTATCTTTTGAAATGGCTGCCATTAATAATCGATGTACTATAATATCTGAGTATCTTCTTATTGGAGAAGTAAAGTGAGTGTATTTGTCTAATGCAAGACCTTCAAAAAGAAACCAAAAGATTGAAATGAACAAACAAAAAGAATACTTTTTAAACAACCTGCTGAAGGTTATGGCCACACAAAGGAAAATTTTGTCACTCACCATAATGATGGAACTCTTCCTCTGCACAGGATCCAGTGGAGAAGTACATTGCATTAGACATGGCCTGTGTGGCCATCAAGCGGAGCAGTCTGTTTACAATGGGATCATTGGGGTCATTCGCATTATCCAGAGAATCAGCCAGTGTCTTATTGGACCTGACAAAAAAAGGGAAAAACTTTTACTTAGTCTCCAGCAATGATTTATAAATCAACATTCATGAATATTTCCATCTGATAGTAGTGAAATTTATTTTGGACACATTTCAGAAAGAACTCTTTTCTTTTTCTTTTTTTTTGTATTTTTCTGAAGCTGGAAACGGGGAGAGACAGTCAGACAGACTCCCGCATGCGCCCGACTGGGATCCACCCAGAACACCCACCAGAGGGCGATGCTCTGCCCATCTGGGGCCGCTCTGTTGCAACCAGAGCCACTCTAGTGCCTGAGGCAGAGTCCATGGAGCCATCCTCAGCGCCCGGGCCATCTTTGCTCCAATGGAGCCTTGGCTGCGGGAGGGGAAGAGAGAGACAGAGAGGAAGGAGAGGGGGAGGGGTGGAGAAGCAGATGGGCGCTTCTCCTGTGTGCCCTGGCCGGGAATCGCACCTGGGACTTCTGCACGCCAGGCCGATGCTCTACCACTGAGCAAACTGGCCAGGGCCCAGAAAGAACTCTTTTCAACTATAGAAATCTAGTTTGATTTTAAGATTTAAACAAAAAAATGTGTCAGAATTTAAATGTTTTTTTTTTCTTTTTTTGCGAGACAGAAACAGAGCGAGGGACAGACAGGCAGAAAGGGAGAGCGATGAGAAGCCTCAATTCTTTGTTGTAGCTCCTTAGTTGTTCATTGATTGCTTTCTCATATGTGCCTTGACCACAGGGCTGCAGCCAAGCCAATGATTCCTTGCTCAAGCCAGCAACCTTGGGCTTCAAGCCACTGACCTTTCGGCTCAGGCCAGCGACCATGGGCTCATGTCTATGATCTCACGCTCAAGTCAGTGACCCTGCACTCAAGCTAGTGAGCCTGTGCTCAAGCCAGATGAGCCAAAGCGTAAGCCTGTGACCTCGGGGTTTTGAACCTGGGTCCTCTGCATCCCAGTCTGACACTAAATCCACTGCACTACTGCCTGGTCAGGCAGAATTTAAATGTTTCTTAAGTAGTAAAGAGTAACATGCTAGCACCTATGAGGTTAAGTTAATACTTAGCACATAGCAGGTGGTTCAATACTTGCTGAATTCCTAACACTCTTAACCTTAGACATACTGTACAGGTCAAAGAATGGACTTTTTCTTTTATTTATTTATTTAAAAAAAAAAGATTTTATTGATTTTAGAGAGATGAAAGAGAGAGGAAGAGAGAGAGAGAGAAAGGGAGGGGGGAGAAAGTGGGAAGCATCAACTCATAGTAGTTGCTTCTGGTATGTGCCTTGACCAGGCAAGCCCAGGGTTTTGAACCAGAGACCTTAGCGTTCCAGGTCGACATTCTATCCATTGTGCCACCACAGGTCAGGTGGACTTTCTCTTTTTTTTAAATCAATAATTACAGAGCCAGACAGAGTTAAAATACTAAACTAAATCCGAGGTACAAAAGTAAAAGAAACTTAAATTATTATTATTTAAAGAGATAGAGCCTGACCAGGCGGTGGCGCAATGCATGGAGCGTCGGACTGGGATGCAGAGGACCTGGGTTCAAGACCCCGAGGTCACCAGCTTGAGTGCGGGCTCATCTGGTTTGAGGAAAAGCCCACCAGCTTGGACCCATGGTCGCTGGTTCCAGCAAGGGGTTACTGCTGCTGAAGGCCCGCGGTCAAGGCACGTGTGAGAGGGCAATCAGTGAACAACTAAGGTGTTGCAACGCGCAATGAAAAACTGATTGATGCTTCTCATCTCTCTGTTCCTGTCTGTCTGTCCCTGTCTATCCCTCTCTCTCACTCTCTTCTCTGTAAAAAATAAATAAAAATTAAAAAAAAAATTAAAGAGATAGAAAGCATTTTATTTACTCTTAAATAACCTTAAAAAACCCAGGAGGTATAGAATTATATTAACAATTTAATAACAGAGCATGTAATTCCATTCTGTAGTGTAGCCCACTAAGACAAAAAGGAGGAAGGGAGACATGGGAATGACGAACAGAAAAGCAAAGCTACGTACAGTGGGCACTGCTGTGAGCTTTCAAGATGGACAGACTTCCCTAGCGTGCGGAGGACCCAGGTTCGATTCCCGGCCAGGACACACATGAGAAGCGCCCATTTGCTTCTCCACCCCTCCGCCGCGCCTTCTTCTCTGTCTCTCTCTTCCCCTCCCGCAGCCAAGGCTCCATCAGAGCAAAGATGGCCCGGGTGCTGGGGATGGCTCTGTGGCCTCTGCCTCAGGCGCTAGAGTGGCTCCGGTCGCAACATGGCAACGCCCAGGATGGGCAGAGCATCGCCCCATGGTGGGCGTGCCGGGTGGATCCCGGTCAGGCGCATGCGGGAGTCTGTCTGACTGTCTCTCTCTGTTTCCAGCTTCAGAAAAATGAATAAAAAACCCAAAAAAACAAAAACCAAAACAACAAAAAAAACCCAAGATGGACAGACTTGGATTCAAATCTTGGCTCAGTCTAGACTACTTAAATTATAATGAAGGGATTTAACCTCTCCAGACTTAATTTCCCTGTCTGTAAAATACCAATGACACATGATATTGGAGAGCCCTTTGCACCTGCGCCTGGCATGTGGGCACAAAGCTCAACCACTAAACCAGCTAAAGATGCCATCACCTAAACAGAGGGGCAAAAAGATCCACTTTAATTAATAATAGAGTTAGCACCTATTACTTCACAACAAAATACTGAAAAATCTTCTTCCTACATCATTTTCAACAGGGAAAATATTTTATCCTGGGGGGGGGTGCGGTGAAAAGTCTCAGTCTATAGAGCAGGTGGGTATAATTTACCAGCAATGTGCCGTCTCATGATATGCCGCAGTGAAATAAATAAAATTACTTCTTGGGTTTTGCCTAATGACTAAATGAAATTAAATCAAGCCTGATTAGGCGGTGACACAGTGGATAGAGCCTTGGACTGGGATGCAGATGACCCAGGTTTGAAACCCCAAGGTCGCTGGCTTGAGCACAAGTTTACTGCCTTTAGCAAGGGGTCACTCGGTCAGCTGTAGCCCCCCACCGTCAAGGCACATATGAAAGAGCAATCAATGAACAACTAATGTGCCGCAACGAAGAATTGATGCTTCTCATCTTTTTCCCTTCCTGTCTGTCCCTATCTATCCCTCTCTCTGTCTCTCTCTGTTTCTGTCACACACACACACACACACACACACAAAAGAAATTAAATCAAGTTTCCTTACTTCTGTATTATAAATTGTAGTGGATCAAAATTTGCCTCAATAGACTTGTTTTCATTTTAAGTCTCTTGTACCTACATTATAGTAAATGAAGCAAGAGAGCCAAGAAGTTTTCTATTTTTGGTCAAAGATCTGGCTGTCACAATTTAAGAACTACTGTAAAATAAATAAGTGTAAAACACTCCCTTCCATTCCTCTGCCCCCTCAAAACAGGAATTACCGCGTATCTATGAAGAAGCCTTTTGCTTTAGCACATTCTTTTAGTTCCGAGAAGAACTCCTGGTGTGGAGGAGGGTGTTGGCGCAACAAGGCCTGATGAGGGAAGCTCTCCCAGATCTTCTTGGCTACCCAGTGGTTGGCCAAGATCATGCATTCAGCCACTGTCTCATGGACTTCCAGGGGCTGCTTAGGGATGAGATCATGAATGTTCTTTTTTTCATCTAGCTGTACACGAACTTCCACCCCTTCCAGTTCCAGCGCACCACAGCGGTCTCGTTTGGCTCGGACATGGCGTGCTATGTCAGTCAGCTTTCCAATTGCCCACACTAATTCTTCTAGCTTGGCTTGTCTGCTCCTCTCATCCAAATCTCTGAATTCTGGAATATCATCAATGATGTTAAAGTTTCCATCCAGGAGTTCCTGGGCTGCTTCATAAAATAGTTTGTATGCTGATCGAATAATGGTTCTGCCATACCACACTTCCTTAATTTCATAGGAGGTTTTATCCAATTCCCACATGACACTTACAGCATACCTACAAAAAAGAAACACTAAAATCATTATTTAGTTCTTCCACTTCTGCGGCAAGCAGAACTAGTATAACTTAAAATAAATGGCATTGCTACAGGTTTTTGGTCTAATGTCTCAATCCAAATGCTCCACCACTAAATCAAAATTAGACTAGCTTGGCCCTGGCTGGTTGGCTCAGTGGTAAAGAGTGTCGGCCTGGCGTGCGGGAGTCCCGGGTTCGATTCCCGGCCAGGGCACACAAGAGAAGCGCCCAAATAACTCATAGAAAGGGATATGTAAATGACTGTTAAACATATAAAAAATGTTTAACTTTTCTTGTAGTTGAGTTAAAATGTAAATTAAAACCACTTTAAAATACCCATTTTCACTTATCAAATTGGCAAAGATAAAAATTACAACATATTGTGTAGGCAAGGCTGTGGGGAAACAAATATTCTCATGTATTGATGGTTGAAATATAATTGTAACCTCTTGAAGGGCAGAGTAAATCTAACACAAATATATACATATACCCTTTGAGAGAAATTCCACTTATAGAAATTTATCCTCCAGACCACAGGTCCCCAAACTTTTTACACAGGGGGCCAGTTCACTGTCTCTCAGACCGTTGGAGGGCCGCCACATACAGTGCTTCTCTCACTGACCACCAATGAAAGAGGTGCCCCTTCCAGAAGCGTGGTGGGGGCCGGATAAATGGCCTCAGGGGCCACATGCAGGCCGTAGTTTGGGGACGCCTGCTCCAGACTGTACTTTAAAAAATATGAAATGACTTATATTCCAAATAATTCAGAATACAGGGGGTCATTGGGTTATGATAGTCTTGACATATAACATTTTGCGTTCACGACGCTTACTCTCATAAAAATTTTTAAAAATTGAGACGTGAGTGTTTCAGCTTACACTGTTAGCATCCTACTTACAGACTAAGTGGGCAAACTAGTTTGCTTGTACAGGGTGGAAGAATATGCAGTAAAGTGGCAGATGAGTGAGGGAGTTGGTGTCCCCCAGTACACTTACCTATGCCATTTTGGACTGTTAAAAATGTACCTGTTGGCCCTGGAAAGTTGGCTCAGTGGTAGAGTGTTGGCCCGGTGTGTGGAAGTCCCGAGTTTGATTCTGGGCCAGGGCACACAGGAGAAGCGCCCATCTGCTTCTCCACCCCTCCCCCTCTCCTTCCTCTCTGTCTCTCTCTTCCCCTCCAGCAGCCAAGGCTCCACTGGAGCAAAGTTGGCCTGGACACTAAGGACGGCACCACGGTCTCACCTCTGGTGCTAATATGGCTTTGGTTGCAATGGAGCAATGGCCCCAGATGGGCAGAGCATCGCCCCCTAGTGGGCATGCTGAGTGGATCCTGGTTGGGTGAATGTGGGAGTCTGTTTGTCTCCCTGCTTCTCATTTAAGAAAAATACAAAAAAAAAAAAAAAAAAAGAGCAAGTGTTTTGTTTGTGTTAGGCTAGTAGGCTAGGCTAGGCTAGACCCCCTGTAGTTTTGTTTGTAATAGCAAAAAACTGGAAACAATGCATATTTGCATAGATAAGCAACTCTTAATAACATGGAATGATCCTCAACATCATTAAGTTAAAAAAAAAGAAAAAGCAAGGTGCTGAACAGCATATACATATATAATGTCAGTATTTGCATAAAAAAGAAAGCCCATATCCATATTTGTGCATATATGCCTTTTACCTAGAAAACTATGTAAAAAAATTGGTAACTAAGGGAAAGTGGTAGGAGGAATCCTTTCACTAAATATGTTTTAGAACCTATGAATTTTGGACTATATGGTTTTATTAACTATTCAATAGAAACTTTAACTACAACAAGAAATATTTCCTAGGTTCATGCGATGCATACAAAACAGCCTCAACCAGGGAATGTATATGCACAAAGTTGTATCCCTTTGTTACCACCTTTAGCTGACTTTAAAAAGCCAACAAGGGGAGAAACAGCTTCACAGGCAGAGAAAGAGAGAAGAGGAAAGGAGAGGGAGGGAAGGCTGGAGAAACAGAGCTGTATGAAGTAAGTGGTACAGAGGGGTGTAGTAGAAAGAAGAGAGGCCCGAAGATCAGCAGGCATCACACAGGTAAAAGTAACAAACTCACCTATCGACGCCTCCCAGAAGGGAGCACAAATCCGCACTGAGGATGGAGGGCAGCATGTCGTAGCGTCGGTCTGCTAAGTAGTAAGTGGTGGCCCTGGGAATGACATACATATGGGTACATGACCTTCAGCAGCAAGAAGCAGAACTGCTGACTGCATGGGCTGCTGGGAGGTAAACGGTCGAAATTTTAATACAAAATTTCCCAAGGCTGTTTTTTTTTTTTTTTCATAAAGTACAGCCGACTGGGTAATAAAGCTACTGTACTTCCATGTTCCCACTTTTGTAAGTGATACTGCTTTGGGCTGAATATGCTTCCACTGATATAAAAAAGAAAAAGTGACATGACTCTTAGTTGTATAAAAAAAATGAGAGTGTAACAATCCAGTATTTATATAAAAGAACATACTACTACATGAAAATTTAACCCATTTCAGTTTAGAAGAAAACAATGTATGAACAGGTTCTGTTACAAAAAGCAAGGTACACTGATTAAGGTATTATTTTTCAGCCTGACCAGGTGGTGGCGTAGTGAATAGAGTGTTGAACTGGGATGTGGAGGACCCAAGCTCGAAACTCTGAGGTTGCCAGCTTGAGCGCGGGATCATCTGGTTTGAGCAAGGCTCACCAACTTGAGCCTAAAGTCACTGGCTTGAGCAAGGGGTCACTCAGTCTGCTGTAACCCCCCAGTCAAGGCACATATGAGAAAGCAATCAATGAACAACTAAGGTGTCACAACGAAGAATTGATGCTTCTCATCTCTGCCCCTAACTGTCCCTCTCTCTGTCTCTGCCACACACACACAAAAAAAAGGTATTATTTTTCTAAAGGAAAAGGGAAAGTGCACCTCAATTTTTTTTTCTGGAAGAGATCTTAAGAATTGTAAAAAATTGCCTGACATGGCAGTGGCGCAGTGGATAGAGCGTCGGACTGGGATGCGGAGGACCCAGGTTCGAGACCCCAAGGTCGCCAGCTTAAACGCGGGCTCAACTGGTTTGAGCAAAGCTCACCAGCTTGGACCGAAGGTCGCTGGCTCGAGCAAGGGGTTACTCGGTCTGCTGAAGGCCCACAGTCAAGGCACATATGAGAAAGCAATCAGTGAACAACTAAGGTGTCTCAACTAAAAACTGATGATTGATGCTTCTCATCTCTCTCCGTTTCTGTCTTTCCTGTCTATCCCTCTATCTCTGTAAAAAAAAAAAAAAAAAAAAAAAAAAGATGTCCCTGTAGGTGATATTAAGCCTTTAAAAAAATTGTAAAAAATTATGAAATCTAGGTTTTGAAAATCTGGAACTAGAATAGTTACAGTCACATTTACATAATTACAGTGCTCATTTCAAATAACATTACCTTGTCCTAGCTTCAATATCTATAGAAGAATTTGGTGCCACAAAGTGTGTGACATCTGCAATGTGGACCCCGAGTTCCAGGTTGCCATTATTTAAGGTTCTGACTGAGAGTGTGTCATCCACATCTTCACAACCTTTGGGGTCAATGCTGAATACAAGATGGGTTTTCCTCAAGTCTCTGCGTTCTCGTTCCTCTTCAGGACTCACCTTCCAGGGGTTTTCTGGTGTGTTTACTGGCATCTCACACATCTGTAAAACAAGAGACTAAATATTCAGCAATTCCTTCAACACACATTTCCTATAAAAAGCTACTCTGACATTCTCAATGTGACCACATAGAAATCCCATTCATTCCCCATTACCCTCTACAGTTAACCCATGTTTGCTTCTCTTGATCAATAAAAATTTACTTAGGTGCTTCATGTGTCAAAAAGTGTGCTAGGCTTTGGAAAGTCAAGTCAATAGAAAAGACAGTCTCTGGCCCTTGAGGACCTCCATGGTCTGACAGGAATGTCCTGCAACTTTCATCAGCCTCCTTAGTTATGGGGGCTGGAGCAGGAATGAATGGGTGGCTTATAAAGTACAGCCCCTACCCTATTTTCCTCCCCTCCCCTCCCCTCCCCCACTCCCTTCCCCTCCCTCTCTCTCTCTCTTTCTTTTTTATTTGAGAGGAGGGGAGATAGAGAAACAGACTCCCACATGCGCCCTGACTGGGATCCACCTGGTGACCCTCGTCTGGGGCCGTTGCTCTGCTCGTCTAGGGCCATGCTTGCAACCAAGCTATTTTTAGTGCCTAAGGCAGAGGCTCCACAGAGCCATCCTCAGCACCTGGAGCCAAGGTGCTGGAATCAATCGAGCCATGGCTGCAGGAGTGGAAGAAAAAGGGGGAGGGGGCAGGGGGGGGGGAGGAGAAGCAGATGGTTGCTTCTCCTGTGTGTCCTGACTGGGAATCAAACTTGGGACTTCGACATGCCGGGTTGACACTTTACCACTGAGCCAACCTGCCAGGGCCTCTACCCCGTTTTCAAGTGATCCATTTCATTTATTTAAATGTAATTGGCTTTTAATTCAAGTCAAGCTCTGGAAAAAAATCAACATGTCCTAAATAGTTAAAGTTTATTCCTCAAAGATAATTTAAGCAGGACCAATCTAGGGCATTTTCTCTCCATTATTACCCATTTAAACCATCAATTTGCAGTTAAGTAGGCTAAAAGGGAAGAGAATTCTAGATCTATGAGTCTAATCTATGCTTTATTGTATTCTAACATTTTCATGAAGAGCTGAAACAAGTCAACAAATAATTTCCAGAAACTAATGTTAAACATAAAAATTTAATAATGCAAAATATTTAAAAATATTTTCCTTTTATAGCTATTGTTCTGTCAAAATCTCCAAGGAAAATAAGGACACCCATATGCTCTTGATGGCAATGCAAACTGGTCAATTTTTTCTGGAGAACGATCTGCCAATATATAACAAAAGCTATTTAAATTTTTTATGTCCGTTGATTTGGTAATTTCACTTTAAGGATTACCTTCCAAGGAAGATGATTAAAAGAGAAAAAAAGCAGTGTTTATAAAAGTGTCTGAAGTAGCATTTTTTATAATACTGAAATAGTAAGCAGCCCAAATGCCCAACAACTGAGGAGCGCTAAAGCAAACTAGAGTACATACAATATACAATAATTTGCCACGACTATTAAAAATAAGTAGGCTATGTCAATATATAGAAATAATTTTAATGGAAAGCAGAACAGAAAATAGTATGTGCATACTATGAATATAGCCCTGCAAAAAATAATAAACAAAATTTATGAGGATCTTAAAAGATTACAGTGATGAAAATAGCTGATGCTTTATGTTCTTGAAATTTTTGTCTTCTGTAAAGGTTACAAAAACTATTTCATTGTGATAAGGTGCCAAGAACCGCAAAACTGTTAACATTAGTATTTTAAAAGGAATAGTCAGGCCCCCTTACCCCTCCTTTCTGAGGGAGAAAAACAAGGAGAAGAGCTTGCAGGGGCAACTGAGTCAGCTAGTTATAGTTTAACTACTTCCTACAGTTCTCTGGAAAGAGACTTGCCACCTGCTAGACAGAGCAAAGAAGATAGAACCTAACTGAAAACCCCTTCCTCTTCTCCTTTCTCTTCTTTTCTTTTCTTTTTTTTTTTACAGAGACAGAGAGAGTCAGAGAGAGGGAGACAGGGACAGACAGGAATGGAGAGAAGCATCCATCATCAGTTTTTCATTGCGACACCTTAGTTGTTCATTGATTGCTTTCTCATGTGCCTTGACCGTGGGCCTTCAGCAGACTGAGCAACCCCTTGCTCGAGCCAGCAACCTTGGGTCCAAGCTGGTGAGCTTTTGGTCAAATCAGATGAGCCCGCATTCAAGCTGGCGACCTCGGGGTCTCGAACCTGGGTCCTCTGCAACCCAGTCCAATGCTCTACCCACTGTGCCACCGCCTGGTCAGGCCTCTTCTCCTTTCTTAAAAGCCTTCAGGAAACAATGTTTACGTACCTCAATTAAAAATTCCTACACTGGCCCTGGTTGGTTGGCTCAGCGGTAGAGCGTCGGCCTGGCGTGTGGGGGACCCGGGTTCGATTCCCAGCCAGGGCACAGGAGAAGCACCCATTTGCTTCTCCAACCCCTCCCCTTCCTCTCTGTCTCTCTCTTCCCCTCCCGCAGCCAAGGCTCCATTGGAGCAAAGATGGCCTGGGCGCTGGGGATGGCTCCTTGGCCTCTGCCCCAGGCGCTAGAGTGGCTCTGGTCGCTCGCGGTAGAGCGACCCACCGGAGGGGCAGAGCATCGCCCCCTGGTGGGCAGAGCATCGCCCCTGGTGGGCGTGCTGGGTGGATCCCGGTCGGGCGCATGCGGGAGTCTGTCTGACTGTCTCTCCCCGTTTCCAGCTTCAGAAAAGTACAAAAAAAAAAAAAATTCCTACACTAATCCTGACTCACCCTCCCATCCTTGAGTCATGAGTGACATCTACCTCTAGACAAAGGGATCATGAGCCCCCCCCTCCTTTGCATGAAAAACCTGTATTTTGTAACATTTTATATGCTTTCTAATAATCATAATTTTGAAATTCTTTGTATGTGTAAAACTTGTAAACTAAGCAAGCAGGGACTAGCTTTAGACTTCCTAATAAGCTAACTCCAACACTCTTAGCAAAAGTAACTTCATTTAGCTTCTCTCCTTATCCTAAACTAAACATTTCCCACTATTGTGGCGACAGGGATAGGTTGTAAATCCTAACAGGGGTCCCCAAACTTTTTACACAGGGGGCCAGTTCATTGTCCCTCAGACCGTTGGAGGGCCGCCACATACAGTGCTCCTCTCACTGACCACCAATGAAAGAGGTGCCCCTTCCGGAAGTGTGGCAGGGGGCCGGATAAATGGTCTCAGGGGGCCGCATGTGGCCCGCGGGCCGTAGTTTGGGGATGCCTGTACCTAGAATGTTTGGGAATGTCTTTGTCAGGTATATAAAACATTTATCACTACTCTGTTATCTTATGGTCTTAGTGTGTAGAATGTTTTTCCTTTTGATAGATCCTATAGGCAAACATTGTAAGAAGACAGTAAAATTCAATGAGCTTGTTAGTAAGATTAATGACTTTTGTACCATGCTCCCCCTTTTTCCCCAACCAGTATGTGATTTTTGTCTTTAAAAGCAGCCTCAGAACTGTGTTCAGTGCTGCATGATTTGGGTTTGATATGCCCTGTGCATGTCGCAGGCAAAAAAGCTCCTGCTAAAATTTCTTCTGTAACCTTGGTGTCTCTGTGGAACTAGCTGGTTACTTTATAACATCCTAATGAGCTTGATTTTTTTTACCCATGGATCAGAGCTGTATGGAACCCAAGAAGCTGCCTCCTGTGCCTTTCTGCAGGCCTCTGGTTAAATGATTGTGACAAGGAGTGGAGCCCAGTGGGTCTGTATCTAAGCACCTTTGTAGTTGCTGGGGGTGGGTGTATACTGAGTACATAGGACACTGACATACCACTTTTAAGCAGTGGGAAAATATATATATATATATATATATATATATATATATATATATATATTTTTTTTTTTTTTTACAGAGGCAGAGATAGACAGGGACAGACAGACAGGAATGGAGAGAGATGAGAAGCATCAATCATTAGTTTTTCGTTGCGCGTTCTTAGTTGTTCATTGATTGCTTTCTCATATGTGACTTGACCGCGGGCCTTCAGCAGACCGAGTAACCCCTTGCTGGAGCCAGCGACCTTGGGTCCAAGCTGGTGAGCTTTTTTTTTTTTGCTCAAGCCAGATGAGCCCGCGCTCAAGCTGGCGACCTCGGGTCTCGAACCTGGGTCCTTCCGCATCCCAGGCCGATGCTCTATCCACTGCGCCACCACCTGGTCAGGCCATATATATATATTTTTTACAGAGACAGAGAGTGAGTCAGAGAGAGGGATAGACAGGGACAGACAGACAGGAACAGAGAGATGAGAAGCATCAATCATTAGTTTTTCATTGTGCGTTGCAACACCTTAGTTGTTCATTGATTGCTTTCTCATATGTGCCTTGACCGTGGGCCTTCAGCAGACCAAGTAACCCCTTGCTGGAGCCAGCGACCTTGGGTCCAAGCTGGTGAGCTTTTGCTCAAACCAGATGAGCCCGCGCTCAAGCTGGCGACCTCGGGGTCTCAAACATGGGTCCTCTGCATCCCAGTCCAATGCTCTTTCCACTGTGCTACCGCCTGGGCAGGCGAAAATATAAAATTTTGACAACTGTGAGGCTATAAAAAACTAACTTTGCACTTGAAGCTGACTTCAGTCTAGTCCCAACACAGAATAAAGAGGAGTAAGATTTTTCTATTACATGTGGTTTTAGACAGTGGTTGTGACATAACACAAAAATTTTTTTCTTTCTTAATAATGAAACCAACAACAAAGGCAAAACGAAAATGTAGTAAATGTCTTTCACCCAATCTAAGTTCTCAAGGAAATCTGACCTGAGCTTCTGAGAAAGGGGCAACTGAAATACTATTTTCCACCAGGATGGTTGCAATTTCTCCTTCCAAATCTCCAACTCTTCCTAAAACACGCACAAAGTGTCCATTTGGATACATGGATGTTGATTCCCAGGAATCAATGCGCACAACTACCCTGAAGTCCTGCACAAAAAGAGAAGAAAAAAACACAAGGCCAGTGCCAGGAGTTAAATGGATCAATTAATTAGAAGCACCAAACAAATTAAGAGATAAACAGCATTAAGTTCCAAAGACAGTAGCCAATTTACAAATAGTGGATATTATTTTGTTTAAATAGATCTTCCTGTTTTACTAGATTTCCAGATGGTATATAAATGGTTGGCCCAGTGCACTGAAAGGAAGCATTACCTCTCTAAATCAAATGGGTTGGAAATTTTGGTCTATTAAAGAAAGCCAACTGTAACATATTTTAGTTAACATTTGCAACACAAGGGAAAAACTCAGTTACCCATTGTCCAAATTAGATTTCAAAACAATAATCTCATTTTTTTGTGCATGGGAGTTACTTTATTTTATTTTATTTATTTTTTAACAGAGACAGAGAGTCAGAGAGAGGGATAGACAGGGACAGACAGAAAGGAACGGAGAGAGATGAGAAGCATCAATCATTAGTTTTTCATTGCAACACCTTAGTTGTTCACTGATTGCTTTCTCATATGTGCCTTGACTGTGGGGCTACAGCAGACCAAGTAACCCGTTGCTTGAGCCAGCGACCTTGGGTCTAAGCTGGTGAGCTTTGCTCAAAACAGAAGAGCCCATGCTCAAGCTGGTGACCTCAGGGTCTTGAACCTGGGTCCTCTACATCCCAGGCCGACGCTCTATCCACTTAGTCACCGCCTGGTCAGGCACTTTCTAATTTTTAAAGACATTTTTTTGGTGGGGAAGAAGGTATCAGTGTGACTGAACGCCAAGGGCCCCAAATTCCTGCAAACCATGCATAAAGAGAGTAGTTCCAACTGGCCTCAGAAAGGCTTCAACATGTTAAGGTGCACAATGAGCAGGTTACTGGCTGGGGACATCCTGCTTCAGTGTCTCATTTAGAAACTGCAAAACATCAGGCAAATCAAATTGGGTGATTCTTATACTCTTCGCTACCATTAAGGTTAATTTCTAATTTTTTTGTTTGTCTTCTCTCTAGTGCTATATTCCTTTATGGATAGTCGATTCTGTGAAGAACCACTATATCATCTCTACGGGGCAGAGTGATTGTATTTCTATATCGCTTGCTAGAAGAAAGCTTGTTAGTGTTGGCACAGTGTATCTATTCAAAGCTTCTATGCTGGACAGCTGGATAATGTATGTTCTCTCTAGTAGCCTTACACAGCTCTTTCTAGGACGGTTTCTCTCTGGCCTTCATTTATTAACCAAGGACTACTTAATAGATGGTTTTATATATTTAGAATTTTTGAAAAACAGGAGCTTGAATACCAGATGCCATCAATAATTTATCCCTTCTTATGCAAAGGAATTAACAATGTTTTCTGGTGCTGCTCAAAAGCTGGCAAATCGGGGAAAATGGAAGACACAATGTCAGCTACCTGAAGGGCTTCCGCTTGCTGAGTGCTAATTCGGATTTTGGGAATTCTGTAATCCCAAGGCGTAACTAGGATTTTCTGGGCATTTTTGCCCTGGGATTGGATCTCTTCTTTGGATGGAAATGTCACCACATAATCCCGCCAGTTCTTCTGAAGGATGCCCACCACTCTGCCTTTAGAAAAACAAAACAAAACAAAACAAAACAAAAAACCTTAAATGGTGAGATGTCACCCATCTGGACTCTGCCCAGTTCAGCAGTGATGAAAAAAGCAGGGAACAACATCCCCTTCCCTTTTCTTAAGTACATCCACACAAGGCGAGAGATGCTTAAACATTGGTCTTTCTAGCATTTTGTTATTAAGATTGATTTTAAAAAACGTTTAATGACATTGTCAGTGTGCACTTTCTTCTGTGGGGCCTGGCGTGACAATTAGAACCCATTAGTCCCACTTTCTCTTTTGCCCTTACCTTATGGAGCTCAGGGTTAGGCGTGTTGGGAAAAGTCAATGATTTTCACTTTTCTAACCCAGGTCCTCTACTGTGCATTTTTACCATTTTTCTTGCATTTTCCCACCAGTCAAGATTGTTTGGCCTAACATGCTATACAAAAAGGATACAAATCGTTTAAATCTGATACATAACACTTTTAATCATCACTGACTAAAAAACAAAATTAATACAGTGTGTCCGTAAAGTCATGATGCACTTTTGACTGGTCACAGGAAAGCAACAAAAGACAATAGAAATGTGAAATTTGCATCAAATAAAGGAAAACTCTCCCAGTTTCATACCTACTCAGTGCAGTTCGATGTGGGCATGCACAGATTTTTTTTTTTTGTATTTTTCTGAAGATGGAAACGGGGAGGCAGTCAGACAGACTCTCGCATGCGCCTGACCGGGATCCACCCAGCATGCCCACCAGGGGGCGATGCTCTGCCCATCTGGGGCGTTGCTCTGTTGCAACCAGAGCCATTCTAGTGCCTGAGGCAGAGGCCATGGAGCCAATCTCAGCGCCTGGGCCAACTTTGCTCCAATGGAGCCTTGGCTGCAGGAAGGGAAGAGAGAGACAGAGAGGAAGGAGAGGGGGAGTGGTGAAGCAGATGGGCGCTTCTCCTGTGTGCCCTGGCTGGGAATCGAACCCGGGACTCCTGCACGCCAGGCCGATGCTCTACCACTGAGCCAACTGGCCAGGGCATGCACAGATTTTTTAGGGCTCCTTAGGTAGCTATCCTATATAGCCTCTACAGACTCGTCACTGACTAATGGCCTACTAGAACGGGATTTCTCCACCAAACTGCCAGTTTCCTTCAACTGCTTATCCCACCGAGTAATGTTATTCCTATGTGGTGGCGCTTCGTTATAAACATGCCAATATTCACGCTGCACTTTGGTCACGGATTCGAATTTAGAGAGCCACAGAACACACTGAACTTTCCTCTGAATTGTCCACATCTTGACTGGCATGGCCGTGGGCTGCTCCGCTGTATATACGATGTTACATCATCATCTGCGCATGCACACATGCTGCCACATTATCCTACAGAAACTGGGAGGGTTTTCCTTTTATTTGGTGCAGATTTCACATTTCTATCGTCTTTTATTGCTTTCCTGTGACCAGTCAAAAGTGCACCATGACTTTATGGACGTACTGTAGTTAAAAGCACTATCTCTTTTTCTCATAAACATTTATTGAGCCCCTCCCAGGGCTCTGTTCTAGGTGAAGGGAATATAGCAGTATCAGAGCAAAGTCTTTGGTTTCCTGGAAAGTACATTCTAGTCTGGGTGTCTGTGGGGGTGCCAAACAGTAAAAAAATGACTATTTTTGAGGTAGTGATGATTGCTAAGAAAGATTTAATTAGGGTAAGGTGGCCAAGAGTAAGAAAGAGCCAGAAGTAGCAGCCATTTTAAATAAAGTGACATCTGAGCAGAGACTTGAAGCGAAGAAAGGAGGTATGAGATGTTTGGGGACGGCTTGTTTCCAGTGGTGGGAAGGACAAGCTGGTCAGTGTGGCAGGAGCAGAATGATGAGGAGGACAATGATAGAAGGCAGCCCAACCTGGTGGGAACCTGTAGGTTGGAGGAAGGACTTTGGATTTTATTCTGAGAAACAGGAAGCAGTAATTGAAGAGTTTTGAGCAGAGACACGGTAAGACCTAGACTTTTAAGAGGATCGCAGTGGCTCCTGTGTGGAGAAAAGACTATCTGGGAGCCGGGGTGGGAGCAGGAGGCCAGTGAGGAGGCTGCTGGGAAAATTTCACCAAGGGGCTCCAGAGGACTGAATCAGGAGAGAAGTGGCGGAGTGTGGAGTGGCCGAGTTCAGTTAGACCTGCCAGGACTTGCTGATGTGTGAAAGGAAATTCAAGGATGATTCCAGGGTCTGGCCAATTGTAAGAATGAACTTGCCATTTATGGAGATGGGGAAGACTCGAGGAGCGGGTTGGGGAGTGGAAATCGGAAATTTGTTATTGTGTTAAGTTTGAGATGCACTCTGGACATCCAGGGGAAGATGCCAAATAGGCAACTGAGTAGAAAGGACTTGAGGCTAAAGGGGTTTGGGCTGGAGGCAGAAAGCCAGAGGACAGAACGAACCCTTCTAGGAGGAGCGCACAGGAAAAAGAGATCCCGGGGCAGCTGGGTGCATCCAGTAGGACGATGAGGTGAGAGGACCCAGCAGGGGAACAGAGAGCGAGCAACCAGCAGGGGAGGGGAAGAACCCAGAAGCTAATGAAGAGGCTGTGGTCTGCGGGTCAAGCGCTGCAGACAAGTTTTAGATGCCAAGGACTGCTGGCAATGAGGTCGCTGGTGACCTTGAAAAGAGGTCAAGCTTTTCTTTTCTTTTTAAAATTACTTTAGTTTTAGATTTTATTTTATTGATTTTAGAGAAAGGAGAAAGAGAGAAGGAAAGAGGGGGGAGAGGAGCGAGAAGCATCAACTTGTAGTAGTTGCTTCTCGTATGCGCCTCGACCAGGCAAGCCCGGGGTTCTGAGTCGGAGACCTCAGCGTTCCAGGTCGATGCTTTAATCCACTGCGCCACCACAGGTCAGGCCAAGGTTTTCCTTTTGGGGTCGAGGGATATGCCTGAATGTAGTGTCTTGGGGAAAAAAATGGGTAAAGAGGAAGCAGAGAGAATGCATAGTTATCTGTTTCACTGAGTCTCGCCATAAACTGAAGCAGAGAAAAGGGAGGTAGCGGCAGGGAATGTGGGATTCAAGCGGGTTTTGCTTTTGTTTTAAGACAGGAGATATAGCATATTTGGGTGCTGATGAGAATAAAATAAACCAGCAGAGAAAAGAAACTGATAATATAGAAAAAGAGACTATTAATAATTGTGCTCTGGCCGGTAGCTCGGTAGGTTAGGGCATTTTCCCACGTTGATGGTTCAATCCCTAAGTCAGGGCACGTACAGGAACAGATCTGTGTTCCTGTCTCTCTCTCCCTCTCTTTCTCTCTCATCATGATCAATAAATAAAAGTGAGTAACAATAGTTGCAATATTTCGGGATGGTTAAGGAGAGGAGAAGGGTAACTGTGACCTCCCAGCTGGCTTACCTGTGGGCATGGGCTCGCTCGGGGACTCCCCCGCGGCCCTGTCATCGCTGTCGTTCTCGCACAGGGCCGCGGTTCTTCCTTTCCACTCGTTTTTAGGAAGCAACTCCACAACTACCACGTCTCCGTGGATCGAGCGGTTTCGAGCCTTCATCCCATGGATTAGGATGTCACTAACTAAACCTGTATTTGGGACAGCGCAGAGAAACCCCATGAGGCCAAGAGTGATGCCACACCAGTGAGGCACGTCAAACATAGTGTATCTGAGGTCTGATCAGCTTTCCTGCAAAGAAAAGCTTCTTCCTTTCAAAAAAATAGGTCAAGCATCTTTTGCCCCACAGGTTAAGAATGAAGAAACAGGCCATCATGATGTGCGCTCATAAAGGGCCACCCTCAGTCATGGTTTAAGATAGGTAACAGGCCTGACCTGTGGTGGTACAGTGGATGGAGCGTCCACTTGGAAATGCTGAGGTTGCCAGTTCAAAACCCTGGGCTTGCCTGGTCAAGGCACGTGTGGGAGTTGATGCTTCCAGCTCCTCCCCTCATCTCTTTCTGTCTCTCCTCTCTCTCTCTCTGTCTCTCCCTCTCCTCTCTAAAATGAATAAATAAAAAATTAAAAAAAAAAAAAAAAAAAAGATAGGTAACAGTCCCCTGCATGAGACCATGGAAGCCTGCACTGGAATTCTGTCACACACTTGTCGGGGCCACATGGCCCAGGAGCGGCCGGCAGGCTGAGTGACTGTAAACACTGCGGAACTGACGGGCGATTCTGAGGGGTGGAGCCTGGGAAAGCCGCTGCTTCTCCTTCTCCTTCCACTCAGGCACACTCCCTCGACTGTCGGGGTTTCTTTCACCTCGTCATTGTAGGACTAGAAAGTACACTCCATCATACAACTTTTTACACATTTATTTCTCATTTTTTACTTTTTTAGTGATTCCAATGAGGCATATAGCAAGCACATTGAGGCAGTTCAGGGCAATGTCTTAAAATCATGGTCAAAGGGCCTTGGTGGCAGTTTGAGCCCCTGCTCGGTAGGTGCTGATCTTGGGCGGGTTACTGTGCTTCTCTGGGATTTAGTGCCTTGTGTATTCTCATGTATAAAAAGTGGGAAAGAGCCTGATCAGGCAGTGGCGCAGTGGATAGAGCGTCAAACTGGGATGCGGAGAACCCAGGTTCAAGATCCCGAGATCGCCAGCTTGAGTGTGGGCTCATCTGGCTTCAGCAAAGCTCACCAGCTTGGAACCTAAGGTCTCTGGCTTGAGCAAGGGGTTACTCAGACTGCTGAAGGCCCACGGTCAAGGCACATATGAGAAATCAATCAATGAACAACTAAGGTGCCACAATGAAAAACTAATGATTGATGCTTCTCATCTTTCTCCATTCCTGTCTGTCTGTCCCTATCTATCCCTCTCTCTGACTGTCTCTGTAAAAAAAAAAAAAAAAAAGGTGGGAAAGAGTAAGGCCTATGTTAAGTGCTTAGAAAAATACCTGATACATAGTAACCACTCAATAAAATATCAGCTAGCATAATTTGTAAAGTTTATGACAATAAAATCAGAAATTATCAACAAAAAGTCAGGGGGAAAAAAACCCCCTCACGATCCCATATACCCAGTGTACAGGGTGATATTTGATGGCATAGATGATGTGACAGTGTCCCCTTTGCTGTCTTCATTGTGTAATATCAGCATAAAAAGGTAGTATGGAGATTTATGTAAGGTGTATACTGAACCTGAATCTTTACTGCTGGCTCCTTGAAGTCGCACAAAAGCTTCTATTTGTGCTCTGTGTTTGTTGACTTTCAGAATTCCCTGAAATCATAATAAATATCAATGTGAAAACTTCTTTCTGGCCTGGTTTACCTCCAAAAGGTACAGTTTTTAAAAACTATATGAAAATGTTTCCATAATATTCTATAAGGTCTGTGATTTCTTGGCTTAGAAATAATATTCATCACCATGGTTTCTTTTCTCTAGAGACCATGCCATCATTTTGAACTACTCTTATCTATACCAATGTTGAAAGTGCCAGGATTTACCTTACCTGAGTGATGAGTGGTCTTTGAAAAACCTTCCTTTTCAAAGTACCCTCCCAGGAACATTGCGAATTTTACTCCCAAGTTGGAGGCATTAGCCCTTCTAGGTGTACTCATTTAAGACACCCATACTTTAGGGAGGGCCTTCAGTACATTATTCTGAAACTTCTGCCTGCATAAAAATGAGTGGCTTTTTAAAATGTAAAATCCGGCCCTGGCCGGTTGGCTCAGCGGTAGAGCATCGGCCCGGTGTGCAGGAGTCCTGGGTTCGATTCCTGGCCAGGGCACACAGTAGAGGCGCCCATCTGCTTCTTCACTCCTCCCCCTCCTTCCTCTCTGTCTCTCTCTTCCCCTCCCGCAGCGAGGCTCTATTGGAGCAAAGATGGCCTGGGCGCTGGGGATGGCTCTGGACGCAACAGAGCGGCGCCCCAGAGGGGCAAAGCATCGCCCCCTGGTGGGCATGCCGGGTGAATCCCGGTTGGGCGCATGCGGGAGTCTGTCTGACTGCCTCCCCGTTTCCAGCTTCGGAAAAATGAAAAAAAAAAAAAAAGTAAAATCCAAGAGAGAACATCTTGATTGTTGTAGTAGACACACAAATCTACACATGTGATAAAACTGCATAGATACATACATGAGTACACGTAAAACTTAAAATCTGAATAACTGTATCTGATTTCTTCTCAAGATCCTGTCAGCATCTGGGTTCTGGGTACTAGGGAGTCATAAAGGGGCCCTTGAAAGGAGTAGAGAAATGGCAAAGGAGTGAAAAAGCCAAATGTGACCAATTTTACAATTTTGCCAAACCTTTAGACTTTGATTAAAAAAAATACATTCTCTTTCTCAGTGTCAGGAGGCATTTACAAGGTTACTCGTGTGATGTTCAACATGTAATTCAAATAAGAACAATATAGAACAGCTCCAACCAGACGGCCATGTCTACAGGAAGAAAGGCTCCCACGGCACCTTAATCATGGCTAGCTCTGGTCTACTCATACCCATCTTGTTTACAGCCTTTGAAATTAGACACCTGTGACAGGAGGCAAGGAAAGAAGAGAAAAAAACACACTGGCTGGTCCTGACGCCCACTATGCACTGCCGTCTCACCTGAATATAGCGTCCAGACTTAATGCCGGCTTCTAACACTTCCAGGGGAAGATGTTCTGGGTACTCCTTCCTGTGGCTCTCCTGGCTCTCCTTCTCTCTTTCCCGCCGAGACTGAAGGATAGACTCACAAAGCTCATGGACGGCTTTTAAATCAGGCCAAAAATTGTCCAGATAATTCTGCATTCAGTGGAGGCAGAGGAGAAACATGGTCAGAAGAGAATAATTCTTCATTACAGTAGTATTATAAAGATCCCAGCCCTGGCTGGATAGCTCGGTTGGTTAGAGCATCGCCCCGAAGCACAGAGGTTACTGGCTTGATTCCTGGTCAGGGCACACACAGGAACAGATTGATGTCCCTATCTCTCTCTCTCTCCCTTCCTCTCTCACTAAAATTAATCAATAAATAAATTGATTAAAAAATAATACAGCTAAAAATGTTTAAATTTAAAAAAATATCCCAAACAGGAACTGCCAGCATGCAATTTTGCAGATGTGTCAAATGAACATTACCTTCCTCAGCCTCATGCTACCAGTCATTTTCTACCATCTCATCAATCCCTGAAGTCTGGCTCAATGAACCCTAGGGAGGCTGTTCCTACCACAGAAAGCTTCCACCTCCCTGATTACTCTGACCTTTCAAATCTGCCCCCCTCCACCCACACATGCACACATGCACATAACACACACAAGAACATATAAAGACCATCTGCCTGTCTTCATCTGTATCTTACTGATGCAGATAAGGACTTACAATGGACGGACAGAAAAAACTCTTACATGTGCATTCTTGTATTTTTTTTTACCCTGAAATGTTTGAACTTTACAAGAAACTTAAGCACATAAATATGGCAAGGAATAATATGTATAAGGAAATGCCTCCCTTCCCCCAATCCACTGGCAATGTTAACTGAGCAGAGAGCAGGTAAAGTCAAATGAGCAAAGTATTCTTTGATGTTAGGCTTTCCCATTTCATAAGCTCCAAGAGGACAGTCTTCTTGACTATTCAGATGTAGTGACACTCCTCGTGTAGGTGACACTTGATGTTGGTATAAGTGTGATGACCTTGTATGAAACAAGAGGTCAGTCTCTGCCAACATTACTGAATATTATTGCACATCTTGGCATAATTCTTTCGGAAAGGCCCAGGACACAACCCCAAGATGGGGGGTATGGTGAGATCTGCTGTGTTACTTCTCCTCTGTGTGTCCAGGGAACACTCACTTCCTCAAATGGTTGACTCTCACAAAATAAAATCAAATTTAGATGTGATTTTAACTCAGGTTGAAGTCTAGGGTAGAGTCTAGCACATTTTCTTTTCTCAGCTTAATCCTCTCTGTTGTTATCTCCAGAATTCCACCCACTAATTTCAGAATCCTGTTTAAACTGCTTCCTTTCTTTCCCTAGTCCTTCCAGAAGTTCTGTCTGTGCTGACATCAGTACCCCAATTCTATGGTCACATCACTTATCAGCACCAAGAATTAGCTTCTGCTCAATTTACAAGAACACAAAGCAACTACTGCACACCACAAGTATGAGCCTCAGAGGCCAAAGGTTTGGTAAAAGCTGGGTTTGATTGTTTCTAAGGAGAACAGGAAATATTTAGGATTAGTAGCAGCTGCTCCTGTGGTACAGCTGGGAATGGTGGAAAACATTAAGAAAATTGTGTGAGGGAGGTCAGGAAAGCCACCAGAAGGTCCAGCCTTGGTAAAAGTTGGCTGCACAGGAATGTGCATGCGTGTGTGTGCATTTACATTTATGTATTTTTATTTTTAAAAAAGATTTTTAAATTTATTTTAGAGAGAAGACAGAGAGAGAGAAAAGCAGGGGGAGGAGTGGGAAGCATGAACACGTATTAGTTGCTTCTTGTATGTGCCTTGACCAGGGCAAGCCTGGGGTTTGAACTAGAGACTCCAGCATCCCAGGTCGATGTTCTAGCCACTTCACCACCCAGGTCAGAACATTTTTATTTATTTATTAAAAAATTTATTTATTTATTCATTTTAGAGAAGAGAGAGAGAGAGAGAGGGAGAGAAGAGGGGAGGAGCAGGAAGCATCAACTCCCATATGTGCCTTGACCAGGCAGGCCCAGCATTTTGAACTGACAACCTCAGCATTCCAGGTCGACACTTTATCCACTGCACCACAGGTCAAATAGAGCATTTTTATTTAACAAATAACTTTGGCAAACAGTACTGTAAATTGTTAAAAGGTGCTTAAAACAAGAATGTGATTAGTATGAAACAAAATGGGCAATTCAGTGAGAAGTAAATACACAGTGGTCTGTTGCAGTGCTAACTGAAAGGCTTGCTTAAATGATGGCTGTTGCATAAGCCACAGCACAACTTCATACGTGCATTAAAAAGGCAAATTTAGCCTGACCAGGTGGTGATGCAGTGGATGGAGCGTCGGACTGGGACATGGAGGACCCAGGTTCAAAACCCCAAAGTTGCCAGCTTGAACGCACTCATCTGGCTTGAGCACAGGGTTGTTGGCTTGCATGTGGGATCATAGACATGACCCCATGGTCACTGGCTTGAGCCCAAAGGTCGCTGGCTTGAGCAAGGGGTCACATGCTCTGCTGTAGCCCCCGGGTCAAGGCACACATGAGAAAGCAATCCGTGAACAACTAAGGTGCTGCAATGAATCAATGCTTCTCATATCTCTCCTTTCCTGTCTGTCTATCCCTCTTTCTGACTCTCCATGTCAAAAAAAAAAAAAAAAAAAAAAGGACAAATTTATAGCTAAAACACCAAAGGAAAAGTACTGATAAAAAAGTCTTACCCCCTGGCCCTGGCCGGTTGGCTCAGCGGTAGAGCGTCGGCCTGGCGTGCGGGGGACCCAGGTTTGATTCCCGGCCAGGGCACATAGGAGAAGCGCCCATTTGCTTCTCCACCACCCCCTCCTTCCTCTCTGTCTCTCTCTTCCCCTCCCGCAGCCAAGGCTCCATTGGAGCAAAGATGGCCCAGGCACTGGGGATGGCTCCTTGGCCTCTGCCCCAGCGCTAGAGTGGCTCTGGTTGCGGCAGAGCGACGCCCCAGAGGGGCAGAGCATCGCCCCCTGGTGGGCAGAGCGTCGCCCCTGGTGGGCGTGCTGGGTGGATCCCGGTTGGGCGCATGCAGGAGTCTGTCTGACTGTCTCTCCCCGTTTCCAGCTTCAGAAAAATACAAAAAAAAAAAAAAAAAAAAAAGTCTTACCCCCTAAATTGCAAATAAATACAGTAAATGATTAGAAGAAGTGATTAAAAAGCACCAGGCTTTAAACTAAATAAAATGAACAAAATAAGATAAATTTATCCAAACGTCCCCAATTCAGCAAATACTATATAAATTAAGGACTTCATGTAAATAATAATAAATCAAGGGCCTGACCAGGCGGTGGCGCAGTGGATAGAGCGTCAGATTGGGATGTGGAGGCCCCAGGTTCAAGACCCCGAGGTCACCAGCTTGGACCCAAGGTCGCTGGCTAGAGCAAGGGGTTACTCGGTCTGCTGAAGGCCCATGGTCAAGGTACATATGAGAAAGCAATCAATGAACAACTAAGGTGTCACAAGGAAAAACTGATGATTGATGCTTCTCACCTCTCTCCGTTCCTGTCTGTCTGTCCTTTTCTATCCCTCTCTCTGTTCTTGTAAAAAAATAATAATAATAAAATTAAAAAACAAATAAATCAAGGGCTTTTGCAGAATATTTTCCAATACTTTTATCCAAGGCCTGAATTTATAAATAGAAGGCATAAACGTTACTAAAATTAACTTCTACTACTGCTTTTATTGCTTTCACTCTTCTCCATCTAACTTCAAGTCCCTATAGAAAATTCTGGGCTTCCTTCTCATCTGAACTTCACAGAATTTCTTTTTTCCTGCTATCATTTACCTCTATGAAGCCCTTGGCCACAGTTTGCTTAGGAAATGCTATACAAAATAAAACTGTACTATACTACTGAACTACAAAGAAAAGTAATTTTCACAAAAAGTAGAAAAATGTAATTTTAGTCAACTGTCCTCTGTAGGAACAAGACATGATGTATTGCAACAGAAAAAGCAAGTGACACTGCCATTAATATCCAGTGCCCCTGGGATTCTCTGGTGTGCCAGAGCACTTTCTATAGCAGGGCCAAGAAAATTCTACTGGCAAATCTTTAGCAATACATGCACCTGGGAACGCTTATAGAATCTACAATTCAAAATTCAACTGGACTTTCTGTAAACTGACAGGGGTAATAGAGGATCTCATTCTAGTTTCTGAATCAAAAAGGTATCAACCATTGGAACTTGACTGACCAACTGGGCAGACAGAAGAGACCAGTAGTCGATCGAGAGATTAATACTCATCCTACTCTCCCTAAAGGCACCTAAGAAATAGGAGAACTGGGTTGCTAAGACAGCCCAAGAAACTGTCACTGATAATGCTGTTCCCCTCTGTGATCTGTACACCGAACTGATCCAACAGCCTTCACATAAACAATGTCACGTCTCACCCCTTCCTTTACTCCTCTCAAGCCCCATGTGCATTCACAAGTGGGAAGAGTGAAGAACTGTGAAAAACAAGACTGGCCTTTAAAACTGTGTTCTGTGGCCTGACCTGTGGTGGCGCAGTGGATAAAGCGTCGACCTGGAAATGCTGAGGTCACCGGTTCGAAGCCCTGGGCTTGCCTGGTCAAGGCACATATGGGAGTTGATGCTTCCAGCTCCTCCCCCCTTCTCTCTCTGTCTCTCCTTTCTCTCTCTCTCTCTCTCTCCCTCCCTCTCCTCTCAAAACTGAATAAAAAAAAATTAAAAAAAAATAAAACTGTGTTCTGTGGATAGTCAGAAAAATAATTTGGAAGGCAGTGAAGCATAATGGTTAGGAGCTTTGAGATCAGAGTGCCCGGGTTTTAATCCCATTTCTACCACTTTCTACCTGTGTGACCTTGGGCAAATTGCTTAGCCTTTCTGTGCTTCAGCTTCCGTCCTCACCAATAAAATGGGGATGATAACTCCTACCTCATAAGGCTGTTGCAGGAATTAAATGAAATAATACACTTAGAACAGTGTGTGGCATAGATATACATTGGCCAATGCTATTATTGCTATTATGTAGAACTGCCTTTTTTGTGGGTCAAAAGCAACAGAATATTGGCAATTTTATAAGATTCAACCTAGCATCATCACCATTACTAATATTGTTATTGCTGTAACTATAAACCTGAGTTTACTGTCAACAGGGGCTTGTTGGGCTAAACTCTTGGATACTGTAGGCCTTATAGTCACAGGTAGTTTGCCCAGATTTGTTAGTCAAGATTAGTCAGCTGGGGAGTAACGAAGACATGGCACTTCTTGAAGTCTTCCTTCACTGTTTATATATATATATACCCTATTCTGTATTGCCAAAGGGACCTAGAGCCCTCTGGGAACTACTTAGGAAATGGACACACACACCGGCTAGAAATACCTTGAAAGAAATCACAAACACGCCTTCTGTTTCACTTCCATACTGCTGAACTGCTTCTTCATCTTCTGTCGCCATAATGATTGGTATCCTATCCTGGCAGTGGTGATAGTACCAAACGGCTGCATTGTATATGCTCCTAGAAAAGCAAAGGGCATGTGAGCCCTCCCAAGGCAGACAAACACAAGCTATTGCTCAGAACTTCGCACCTGCTTTTAATTTGCTAATCTTTGGTTTATATAGAGAATCATTCATTCATTCAACAAATACATCCTGAAAACCCTTTATATATACACACAGTTACACTCTTGAGGAACACAAAGATAATTCAAAAAGTGCTTGAAATCTCTTCTTCCCTGAGACAGCCAACCGCCACCATACCTCTTTTACTCCCTGATATGGCCTAGAAACCTAAGGCTCTGCAATCTGTTAACACTTCTCAGTTGGAGGGCCGAGGGACACAGCACCACAAGGATGACAAGCTATGTGAGGCTTAAAAGATAAAGAAACAAGTGGTTGGCTAGGAGAAAAACTAGGCTGCAAATAGCTAAAGTCTGAGAACCTTCCTGAAAAGAATCTGAATTGAACAACAGAGTCTAGGTCTAAAGACATGCATTCAAGACTGGATGTTTCCAACAAAGTATATAAAGTTGGACAGTCAATTTCTGTGGGCATCTGTTTCCCCTTCTGCTAATTAAGATGCTATATAAGTTTTCTTTAGTTCTCTAAAAGTTAAAAGAAATTCAGACAACATATACTGAGTATCTTACAATGTGAGAGACTGTGTAGTTAGAAGTGTGACCATTCTGAGTACTCGCAAATAACCCAATCTAGAGAAGGCTTTGCTTTTCCCTTTCTGGTATGAGCCCTGTGGGAACCTGGCGAGTATAATTAAGGACTCGGTATGTTTCAATGCTTATTTTGCTTTAGAGAATTTAAATATTTCACGGCTATACAAATAAAGAATTACAAGGAAAAAGATGACTGAAATGTTTTGTATGGATAAGACATTTTACAGTTTAAGGTTCCTTCTGCTGTCTACAGAAGAGAACCTGTGCCCTTGGGCCCACCTTACTTCAGCTGGAGCTGGTAAGCAGCTCCTTTCCCCCTTACGGCCCCAGGGAGTGGAGTTAACACCCCTGGGGAACGATGCTCAGCTACTGGGGGGCACAGAAAGCTAATCGAGGTGACTTCTTAGGCACACTCTACTGGGCTTCTCAGAGGGTCTCAGCAAGACTGAGTCTCAGTTTCCTCCAGCAGTAACACACCCTTTCCTGCTTTCCCTTCTTCTCTCTCTTACTCTCCCTACTTCCTCACTACTTCCTGCTTATGGGAATCACCTCAGAAGTAAACAAGCCCCACCACGTCCTTGCTTCATGCTCTGCTTTTAGGCTCTTCCTAAAACAGTTTTACCAGAATTGACCTACCAGTTTCAGTTTAATAAGACTAGAACTATGCCAGAAAAATTGAGATCTTAGCTTAAAAGTAGGATCCCTCCCCTAAGCATTCAAGTTTTAACTCTGGATCACTGGAACGAAGCTAGCCGTTAAGGGTCTGGGGCAAACTTACTCTGGGTACTCTGCCTCTCTAATCACAATCTCTAAAGTATCTCAGTTATGAATTCAAATGACATATTAAGCATTTCAGCATTAATCACGGTTCCAGAAAATACCTGATTTCAGCATATCAGCTGATCAATTCCCACACAGCCAATGGTAAAGAAACCGCACAGGATGATCCCGTGAACACTCACGACGGTTCAGTGCCATACCTGGTCTGCCACTTTTCCACGGACTCCCCTCTGTCCCGGGGGAGATAGCAGGACTGCTGGAATTCGTTCGCAAAGAGAATGCAATCATGACGCGCATCCTTCAGGAGGTTCCGCAGTTTATTGTACTGTCTGGGACACAGAGGAGAAAAATAAGTCTAACAAAGCAGGGACTCATCCACTGCCAGCTCTTGCTAAGGATAAAAAAATGATGAAGTATTTTAGTGAAAAAGATTATTTAAAACCTGAGAAATATTTATTTAATATTGGCCTTAGGGTACATAGGGACGTTGGGGCTGCTGTTCCTCAATTTTGTCTGCTGGAATGTGCTTGGGCAGGGCCTCCTTAATTAGTTTTGTGGATCAATCCAATCCCTCTACCCTCATTTCCCCTTCCGATACTTCTGGTTGTCTATTATGTAATTATAAGACCTGCCTCGCGGAACCCCCACTTCACAGGCTCCCAGAAGACACAGAGGCAAACAAACTTTAGCACTTTACTTTTGTGCCTCACTTTGGTCTCTAAATGGCATTAGGCGTTAGTGCATGTCACTTTTCGCTGGCAGCCCTAGAAAAAAGCACGTAGGATAACTAAGTTTGAGGATTTGTCTGTAAATTTTATTTATGCAGCCACCTCATTTACATGAACGAGGCTGGCTTTATCTGTCAGAAAACTAACAGAGTTTTAAGGTTTCCCACCAGGAGACCCTTCCAATGTTAGCCAAAGTCACAAATCAAATATGAAGTCTTATATGGGTCAGTTTCTAAGAAGGTGCTTTTCAATGGTCTAGGTGATATGAACTACAGAATATCCAGTTATTTTATAGGAAGTCAATGTTTATTTTTAAATAGACTGATATTAAACCAGATATTAAATTAACATATACCAGTAAATTATCCAAGGTAAATAAATGACTAGCATTTATTTTTTTTAAAATTTTTAAAAATTGATTTGAGAGAGAGCAACATTGTTTCATTGTTTTACTTATTTATGCATTCATTGGTTGCTCCATGTTTGTGCCCTGACCAGGGATTGAACCTGTAACCTTGGTGTGTTGGGATGACGCTCTACCAACTGGGCTACCCGGCCACGGTGGCTGGCATTTAATATAATAAAATTTGTGCCCTCTATTCCCATCACTAGTCTGCCACCATGGACTTTTAATAAATTAGTTTTTTCATTAAAACAAAGGCAGAACTCTCCAAATAAATGTTAACCTCCATTATCTATGTGGTCTCAACACTTCTTTAGAAAACAAGAAAGTGATTTTATTTTCTTAGTAATTCTAAATTTGAGTCATCTTAAAAAAAATCATTAATTTTAGCCCTGGCCAGATAGCTTGGTTGGTCAGAGCATTGTCCAGAAGTGCAGAGGTTGCTGGTTTGATCCCTGGTCAGGGCACACACAGGAGCGATGTTCTTTTCTCGCTCTTTCTCTCCCTTCCTCTCTCTCTCTCAAATCAATAAAATAAACATTAAAAAAAAGAATCACGCCTGACCAGGCGGTGGCGCAGTGGATAGAGCGTCGGACTGGGATGCGGAAGTACCCAGGTTCGAGACTCCGAGGTTGCGCGCGGGCTCATCTGGCTTGAGCAAAGAGCTCGCCAGCTTGGACCCAAGGTCGCTGGCTCCAGCAAGGGGTTACTCGGTCTGCTGAAGGCCCACGGTCAAGGCACATGTGAGAAAGCAATCAATGAACAACTAAGAAGTCGCAACATGCAACGAGAAACTGATGATTGATGCTTCTCATCTCTCTCTGTTCCTGTCTGTCTGTCCCTGTCTATCTCTGCCTCTGTAAAAAAAAAAAAAAAAAAAAAAAAGAATCACTGCCTGACCAGATGGTGGTACAGTGGATAGAGCATCGTACTGGGACGTTGAGGACCTGGGTTTGAAACCCTGAGGTTGCTGGCTTGAGCATGGGCTCATATGGCTTGAGCAAGGCTCACAAGCTTGAGCCCCAGGTTGCTGGTTTGAGCAAGGGGCCACTTGGTCTGCTGTAGCCCCCAAGTCAAGGCCCATTTGAGAAAGCAATCAATGAACAACTAGGGTGCCACAAAAAAAATTGATGCTTCTCATCTCTTTCCCTTCCTGTCTGTCTGTCCCTCTCTCTGTCTCTCTCTGTCTCTCTCTCTCTCTCTCTCACACACACACACACACACAGAATCATCAAGTAATACACCTTATAAAATTTCTTAATAAACAAAGGGATTCATTTTCATCTCTGTGAATGGCAGCTTTTTTTTAGATTTTATTTTATTTATTTTTTATAATTCTTGTTTAGATTTTATTTATTCATTTTTAGAGAGAGGAGGAGAGAGAGAGACAGAAGGGGGGGAGGTGCAGGAAGCATCAACTCCCTTATGTGCCTTGACCAGGCAAGCCCAGAATTTTGAACTGGTGACCTCAGCGTTCCAGATCAACGCTTTATCCACTGCGCCACCACAGGTCAGGTGAATGGCAGCTTTCTTTAACAAAATTCCACTTGTGTAAACAAAAGTTGCCCTACCCCAATTATTAAGTCAATAATTTTCCCACATTCATGCCCCTGGCCGGTTGGCTCAGTGGTAGAGCGTCGGCCTGGTGTGCAGAAGTCCCGGGTTCGATTCCCAGCAAGGGCACACAGGAGAAGCGCCCATTTGCTTCTCCACCCCTCCCCCTCTCCTTCCTCTCTGTCTCTCTCTTCTCCTCCTGCAGCGAGGCTCCATTGGAGCAAAGATGGCCCGGGCGCTGGGGATGGCTCCTTGGCCTCTGCCCCAGGCACTAGAGTGGCTCTGGTCGCAACAAGCGACGCCCTGGAGGGGCAGAGCATCGCCTCCTGGTGGGCAGAGCATCGCCTCCTGGTGGGCAGAGCGTCGCCCCCTGGTGGGTGAGCCGGGTGGATCCCGGTGGGGTGCATGCAGGAGTCTGTCTGACTGTCTCTCCCCGTTTTCAGCTTCAGAATAAAAATAATAATTTTCCCACATTCACAAAGATACACTTAAAATCATTTATAAAACCTCTTAGATTATGCATAAAAGAGTCTACACCACCCTATTAACAGTGATCATTCCTGCAGAATGGTGAGGCAAAGACTTTCCACTTTCGCCTGACCAGGCGGTGGCGCAGCGGATAGAGCGTCAGACTGGTATGCAGAGGACCCAGGTTCGAGACCCCGAGGTCACCAGCTTGAGTGCAGGCTCATCTGGTTTGAGCAAAAGCCCACCAGCTTGAACCCAAGGTCGCTGGCTCCAGCAAGGGGCTTCTTGGTCTGCTGAAGGCTCGCGGTCAAGGCACATATGAGAAAGCAATCAATGAACAACTAAGGTGTTGCAACACGCAATGAAAAACTAATAATTGATGCTTCTCATCTCTCTCCGTTCCTGTCTGTCTGTCCTTGTCTATCCCTCTCTCTGACTCACTCTCTGTCTCTGTAAAAAAAATTAAAAAAAATAAAATAAAAAGACTTTCCACTTTCTCCTTTATATACTTCTGTCATGCATGTTTTTAAAATGAGCATTTACTTGTTAAGCAGTAAGAAATATTTTAGAAAAGGCTTCATAAACACCTGTAATTTATTATTTTAGAGAGAACACTGAAAACATATTGCCCGTTTTTTCCTGATCTTATCCTCCATAGCTTTTGCTCCGTTTACCTACCATCACATTATATGTATCGCTAATGAAGCACCCGAGCTTAGTGCTATTATTGGCTTACAGATTATCTCCCTTTTAAAATTTATTTTATTTTACTTTTTTACAGAGACAGAGAGAGTCAGAGAGAGGGATAGATAGGGACAGACAGACAGGAATGGAGAGAGATGAGAAGCATCAATCATTAGTTTTTCATTGTGACACCTTAGTTGTTCATTGATTGCTTTCTCATATGTGCTTTGATTGTGGGCCTTCAGCAGAACAAGTAACCTCTTGCTCGAGCCAGCGACCTTAGGTCCAAGCTGGTGAGCTTTTTTTTTTTTTTGCTCAAGCCAGATGAGCCCATGCTCAAGCTGGCGACCTTGGGGACTTGAACCTGGGTCCTCCGCATCCCAGTCCGATGCTCTATCCACTTCACCACCGCCTGGTCAGGCCAGATTATCTCCCTTAATAGACATCATTCATCCAGCAAATTTTGCCACACTGCTTCTCTGTGCTAGGTATTTTGCTCCACTGAATGCCCTCAGGGGACATAGTCCAGACAGCCCATTGCTGCCCTCTGTCTGCAGCCATCCTGCTCATAGTGAACACAACAGAACCACCCATTCTTTAAAAAAAAAAAAAATCAAAACCAGAACTACCACTAACCCAGCAATCCCACACCTGGGTACAAACCCCAAAGAATTGAAAGCAGGGTCTTGAAAAAATATTAGTAGACTCCTATTCGGAGCAGCACTATTCACAATAGCCAAAACGTGGAAGGAACCTAAGTGTCCAGTGACAGATAAATGGAAAAACAAAAGGTGGTATATATGTACAGTGGTATATCATTCAGCCTTAAAAAGGAAGTTCTGATACATGTTATAATGTGGTTGAAGCTTCAAGCTTTAAGATACGATGCTGAGTGAAATAAGCTGGTCACAAAAGGGCTGTATGGTTATACTTATACTAGAAAGCCCGGCGGTCATACGAAATGACCGCTGTTCTAGATATTATAAATTGTAATTAAAATGATTTGTGCAAAGGTGTCTGCTAATTCAAACTGAATTACCCAGGGAGGGCGGCGAGGACGCCCCTTTGCTTAGTGCCCCACGGGGTTTCCCCCTTCTACTTGCTTAATTGCTTAAAGTAGAGTGCAATGAAGGAAACCACTGGCGGTACATTTCTTTTTTTGTGTGTGTATTTTTCCGAAGCTGTAAACGGGGAGAGACAGTCAGACAGACTCCCGCATGCGCCCAACCGGGATCCACCCGGCACACCCACCAGGGGCGATGCTCTGCCCCTCTGGGGTGTCGCTCTGTCGCGACCAGAGCCACTCCAGCGCCTGGGGCAGAGGCCAAGGAGCCATCCCCAGCGCCCGGGCCATTTCTGCTCCAATGGAGCCTTGGCTGCGGGAGGGGAAGAGAGAGACAGAGAGGAAGGAGAGGGGAAGGGGTGGAGAAGCAGATGGGCGCTTCTCCTGTGTGCCCTGGCCGGGAATCGAACCCGGGACTTCCGCAGGCCAGGGCGACGCTCTACCACTGAGCCAACCGGCCAGGGCCTGGCGGTACATTTCTTAAGAGCCACCGCTAGCTCAATAAATAAAGGTGATTTAAATAATAAAATGTTAATTCACATGTCAAAGATCTCTTTGTACACAACATTTCTTGTGTAGATCTTTCCATCATTTTTAAGCTCGCCTTGCAGAGGACCAATTATTTTTAATTTTACGTCCATTCTTTCACAAACTCTTGAACAGGCAACATAAAGTTGACCGTGTCCAAATGCAGGCTCAGGTAAAAAAATGCCAACACGCTTAAGCGTTTGGCCCTGAGACTTATTGATGGTCATAGCAAAGGCAAGTTTTACAGGAAATTGTCTACGTCTCAATTGAAAGACACATTTGCTCTGCAACTGAAGCAAGCCTTGTCTTTCTCTGCTCAGTGGTTTCTTTTTGTCGAGAAAGCCGTTTTTGTGCAGCTTTAGCTCCTTTTCTCTCCTCTTCAGTGCTGTATTTTCTAGGAGGCATTCTTAAAAGAAATTACGTTAAGACATAGTTTTTATGTAAAACAGATGATTGCCAATGCAAACAAATGTTCACCTTCCCCCTGACCCGCTCAATTTGCGTTCAGTTGTGGCAACTTCACCCCATTGGCTAGTACAGTTACGGCGACAAACAGACACTTAAGCCGCATATAATAAAGATGAGTATGAGTTTCCTTGAGTAGTCAAATATAGAGAGGCAAGAAGTAGAATGGTGGTTGTCAGGGGATGGGGAAGGGGAAGGGGAAGGGGAAGGGAGAAGTAGAAAGTTAATATTTAATGTGGGTAGTTTCAGTTTGGGAAGATGAAATAAGTTCTGGGGATTGGTTATAGAACAATGTGATTGAACTCAATGTCATTGAACAGTGCACTGTAAAACGGTAATACATAGCATGAATGCTATGTATATTTTACCACAATTGTTAAAAATAGCTATGCTAATTGGTAAAACAATAAAACAAAGAACAGAACCACCCATACATTATATGGTCTCTGTGATTGGCTTCTTTCACTTAGCATAATGCTTTCAAGGTCATCTATGTTGTAGCATGTATCAGTACTGTATCCCTTTTTATGGCTGAGTAATACTTCCTTGACTAGATAAACCACATTTTGTGAAACCATTCAGCAGCTGATAGACACTGGGTTGTTTCCATTTTTTAACTATGATAAATGTGTAGAACTGCTATGAACATTCATGTACAAGTTTTTGTGTGGACATGTTTTCAACTTTACTGGTCACATACTTAGGAAGTTCTGTACATTTTACCTGCTAAATAGCTATTGGAAATGTCTATTTCTCTCCATCACTAAGCCACCAACATCTCTCATCTGAACTAAAGCAATAGCCTCCTGTCTTTTCTCTGTGCCTTTTCTCCACTGGCCCAGTAATCTTTTCAAAACAGCAACCTGATCATGTCATTCCACTCTGCTTAACTCTTCAGAGACATCCCTGAGGCACATGAGACCTACCATCCAATCCGGGGCCTTCTTTCAGTTCCCTGAGCAGCACTCAATTCCCTATGACCTCGCACAGCTGTTTCCTCACCGGGAAAGTGTTTTTCCTTTCTCAAGATCTCATTCTGGGATGATACTCTATCCACTGAACCACATAGCCAGGACTTCCTTTCTTTATATACCTAACTTATCCCTTAGAGCAGTGTTTTTCAACCAGTGTGCCGCGAGACATGGTCAGGTGTGCCGTGGGGAAATTAAACATGGGTCCTCAAACTACAGCCCATGGAGGCTATTTATCCAGCCCGCCACCAGCTGCCTCCATCTGAACATAAACATTCCCCTCACAATCCCTCCAGCTATCAGCGACAGGAAGAGTGGAGGCACAGGGAACGCTCACTGACCAATCACCTTCTAGGATTCATCCCGACCACTAGCGATGAACCAATAGTAGGCCGCCTCTCATCCACACCCAGGAAGGTCCCCGATCGGGCTGCCGTGCACTTGTCACTGTGTGGCTGCAGCGAGTAGTTGAAGCTGCTACTCCTCCCCATGGTCCTGATTTCTAATCCTGGTCAGGACTGGAAGTAAATGTTGCCACCACTAGATGAAGCCTCAGCCTCAGCTGGTTATGTCTATCCTGATGGTGTATATAGATATTTGACCTTTTTCTTTTTAAAAGAGGCCCCCGCAGAGGGTGATATACAATGCATCACAGTGTTATCTAACTTTAAAGCTAAAGTTTGCTGATCTTCCTTTGGACAGTTTTTGGTTATCTGTTGCCAAGGAGTTCCCCATTCTGGCCAACAAAGCTATTTTGACATTGCTCCCGTTTTCAACCACATATCTATGTGAGCTGAGTTTCTCAAGCTTGACTGCGATAAAAACTAAAAACAGAGAGAGACTGAGAACTGTTGAGGAAGAGCTTCATGTGTGTCTTTCTACCATTCCTGCCAGGATATCCCTTTTGTGTTCATCGAAACAGGCCCAGGTTTCACACTAAGTGAGCATAAATACATTTAGAAACTATATTATTAACTATATGTATAATATGTACTGTTAGAGTGTCATTTTGTGTTGTTTTGGTAGGTGGTGTGCCCAGGATTTTGTAAATGTAAAAAATGTGCTGCGGCTCAAAAAAGGTTGAAAATCACTGCCTTAGAGCTCAGCAGAGGCATCGCTCTCAGGAAAGCCTTCCTGTCTTCCTGCCTAGCTGGCTCTCTGGGAGCCTGTACCTGTGCTTTAGTGCATGTGTCACAGCTGCAGTTCTTCATGTGTTTGTGTTATTGCTTCATTACTGCCCATTTCCCCCCAAGACCACGTCCATTTTGTTCACTACTGTATTCTCAGTGCTAGCACAGTTTCTGGAACATACAGTCTCTCAACAAGTATTTGTTAAATAATAATAAAAAAAAACACTTGGGGGCTGGAGGAGAGGGTAAAAGTTAGATAAACGGTGATATAAGGAGACTTGACTTGGGCAGTGAACACACAAAACAATATACAGGTGGTGAATTATAGAATTGTACACTTAAAACCTATATAATTTCATTTTTTTCTTTTTAGTGAGCGAGAGAGAGAGAGACAGACAGGAAGGGAAAGAGATAAGCATCAATCATAAGTGTGGCACTTTAGTTGTTCATTGATTGCTTTTTCATATGTGCCTTGACTGGGGGTTCCAGCTGAGCCAGTGACCCCTTGCTCAAGACAAGGACCCCAGAATCTTGAATCTGGGTCCTCAGCTCCATCCACTGCATCACCACGTGGTCAGGCTTTTTTCCTTTTATTGAATTGACAAATGTCACCCCAGAATGCATTAAAAACACCCAAATAGCCCTGGCCACATAGCTCAGTTGGTTGGAGCATCATCCCGGAGCACGGAGGTTGCCGGTTCGATTTCAGGTCAGGGCATATACAGGAGCAGCTCAATGTTCCTGTCTCTCTCTCTGCCCCTGCCTTTCTCAAATAAATGAATAAAAAATAAATAAATAAATAAATAAAAACACCCAAATAAATGAATAAATGTGGTCAACAAGATAGCCTTACAGAGTTATCAAGAGACCCCTCATTAAATAAGCATTTGAAGATTATGAAATGGCAGAATGTGGGATTATCCTGAACAATTAAAACCTTAATTTTTTCGTAGTCTGTACAATGTACTTATGAAAAGAGGCCATTTTCTGCATTAATATTATTGAAATAAAAAGTCATATTGAGGCCCAGGCCGGTTGGCTCAGTGGTAGAGCATCGGCCTGGCATGCAGGAGTCCCGGGTTCGATCCCTGGCCAGGGCACACAGGAGAAGCGCCCATCTGCTTCTCCACCCCTCCCCCTCTCCTTCCTCTCTGTCTCTCTCTTCCCCTCCCGCAACCAAGGCTCCATTGGAGCAAAGTGGGCCTGGGTGCTGAGGATGGCTCTGCGGCCTCTGCCTCAGGCACTAGAATGGCTCTGGTTGCAACAGAGCCACGCCCCAGATGGGCAGAGCATCGCCCCCTGGTGGGCGTGCCGGGTGGGTCCTGGTTGGGTGCATGCGGGAGTCTGTCTGACTGCCTCCCCGTTTCCAACTTTAGAAAAATACAAAAAAAAAAAAATCATATTGACATAAATCATACTAACCACAGAAGCAGATTAGAGCTATGTCTTTCTATTGTTAAACCCAACTTTGGTCATTTCACTTCAGTAAAACAATGTCATCTGTCATATTAAATTAATGTCTATTTGCATTTTTCTGATTTTGTAGTTTTATTTAATTTGAAGGTCCGATTTGGTTTTAGTGTTGTATTAAGTACTTAAGCATGAGGACTTATACTTAGATTTATGTTTAAACATATTTGAGTAATAATACAATAAAATAATTTAAATTAGCCTAACCGGCGGTGGAGCAGTGGATAAAGCGTCAGACTGGGATGCTGAAGACCCAGGTTTGAGACCTCGAGGTCTCCAGCTTGAGTGCGGGCTCAACTGGTTTGAGCAAAGCTCACCAGCTTGGACCCAAGGTCGCTGGCTCGAGTAAGGGGTTACTTGGTCTGCTGAAGGCCCACAGTCAAGGCACATATGAGAAAGCAATCAATGAACAACTAAGGTGTCGCAACAAAAAACTGATGATTGATGCTTCTCATCTCTCTCCGTTCCTGTCTGTCTGTCCCTATCTATCCCTCTCTCTGACTCTCTCCCTGTCTCTGTAAAAAAAAAAAAAAGAATTCAGAAAGGGGGTCAAAAGAAGAAAGCAAGAAATCCTTAAACCAGACATTAGACTACAGCAGGTATTTTTAACTGATCTAGTTTTCCTAAGCAATAATGTTCCTAAAAGCATATCAAACAGAATGAATTATTTACTAGCATCTCAAAAATCTTCAAGGAAGAACTGAAAAACAAAATGTTTACCAACATTAAATGAAGCAAAATAGCGTAGAACTTTTGCTAGGCCACAGTTGGTTAAATGTGAAAAGTCAAATATCTTACACTTAACACTTATGAATACTAAATTAATAAAGCAAACTCCTGGATGCTATATATTCTGCAGTTATTATCAATTCTAAAGTTATCTTTCAATAAATGACACTTTCTAGGGCTTAGGTCATTTTGGTTATTTAGTTCTTTCAACTTGAATATACTAGCTGGTTGCTTAACAGATAAACAAAGCACCAAGTCCTAAACTTGCTGATTCTTCTCCTGCCTCTTTTTCCTCTTCATCAAACATGTTCATTATCCCTCCTTTATTTAAGACCAGTCTCAAACCTATTTCCTTCAGAGGACTTTGTGGCCTAATCCCCATATCCCATATTTACTTCTGCACTTTGTATAGTCCACATTAAACTATCCCACATGTGTCTAAGGTATGTTGTAATTACCTTCCTGATTCTTGCATTTAACCCCAACAAGACAACTGGTCTGTTAAGAAAGAGACTAAGACTTTGTACTATTCCAGATGACCTGAAACTAGGGGCTCAAAAAGTGCTTACCAAATGGGAAAACCAGAGTGTTATCATATGGGCTTATTTCATAACTCCTCATCTTTTGTTTTTACATTCAGTATATTCAGAGACAAGGTAAAGCAATGGAAAACCAATAGTTTTTCATCACATTAACTACTTTTGAAATGTTCAAGAGGAAAGACATTTAAATCCCAATTCTTTGGTTTTGAATGTCCCAGCAATTGGTTTTTAAAACAATCCTTAATATTAAAAATATGTTAGAAAACAGAAGTTGAAAAGGCTCTGCAATGTGTTAGCAATCTGAATGATAACAACAAATTGATTTTAGTAGCAGAAATTGAAATACGACACCTGGAGCAGCATTTAAACCTGAATGTGTATAAACATCTATATCTTTCTGTCTGAACAAAATCAACTTCAAGCTCATTTAAAAATGTTCTATCTGAAAAACCTGCACAATCTAGTTAACGCATATTTTTTGAACTGAGCATATAATAAGGACAACTTATCATTTTCATATACAAATAAACACACTTCATCTTTCACTACCAAGGTCTGAAGAAACTACAACATTTAAAAAAGAATAAATGCATCGTTTCTGCTTTTTAAATGACTTGGGGTGTTAAGAGTTTGGATATATAATTTTAATACTGTATGCTGTTTTCATACTGCATGAGTCTTCAAATTCAAACCATAAATCTTTTCTCAATGTTAAATGAAACAAAACCAATTTTTAGAGTATTTGTTTAAAAGGTACAAGGTAAGCATTTTAGACTGATTTCAATCAAAAGTCCTATGTTTAGCAAATAGAATTACTATGGTTGGTACTTATACTAATAACCTAAAAATAAAACAAGTTGTTTCTGATTTCATTGAATAAATCATTACAAATATAATTTGTATTCACAATAAAGAGTCTAAAATATAAAAATAAGGTATTTTTTCCCAAAGAAGAAAAAAAAAATAAGCTTCTGAAACAATATATCTATAAATAAGAAGATTAAATAGTGTGCATCAATAACAAGAAATAAGCAATAACTGGTATAAAATGCAAGGCAAAAGCCAAGAATCTTAAATACCCACATACTGGGGACACTGCAACTTATTGATCTACAGTCAAATCTTTGGGACAGATGTTGAAGCAGAAATATAAAATTATGTTACTGCATTCCTACCAGCAAAGAGAATACTAAATTAGTTCAAAAAATACTTTCTGACAAAAGAATAAATACCTCACCTCCCCTACAACAAAGGATCTTTTCTAAAAGGAGAAAAATCAACACCAGAAATAAATAATGCAAAACAGATACCTTCGGCCTCTTTGATGCTGCACAGCTTGACAAGCTGTTTGCATGAAAATAATTCCCTTCAACTCAGGAAACTCAAGGATCTCGAGGTAATCTTGAACAACTTTCCAATCAGGGATCATGTAATGAGTCACATCACCAGACAAGAGTTTCCCATCTGAAGCATAATTCAAAATGTAAGAGAATTCAGTTACTGAGTGAATAAATATCTATATATGATTTTTTAAAAATGTAAGAGATTAGACAACACTTGCAAACTTGGTTTATTATTTCAATGTCATGGTGCCTTCCTGTGCAAAATAACTTTCAACCTTAGTCGTGAAGTTTTTAAATGACAAGACGAATGTATTTTGGTAGAGGCCTAAAGTTCAGGTAAATTCAACACCTTCAATTTTCTGAAGCTGTGATAAATAAAAGTTCAGTGTGCTTTATGGTATTGCCAGTGGAGAAGATGACTGACTTTAAAACAAGCACATCTTCAGCACAACCTGAATATTTCTGTGTTAACTCGTGAGAACCTCACATTCAAATGAGGCACTTTAAAAATATACATTTTAGATACTTGTTTCTGCCCAGCAATTTCAAGTCGGTTCTGTTGTAAGTTCGTTAACATATGCAGAAGTCTCCAAGGGCCAGAAAAGATGCTCAGCTCAAGGAAGGGCAGTGGCAGAATTTCCACCCAGGCTAAGTCAGTGAGCTAGCTGGTTAGCCAAGCGGTAAGTGACATGCTCACTCTAACCATCAATCCTTAATGAAGTTGAGCTTCCAAATATTCGCTGAAAAGGCCCAGCATACCCATCTCCCACCAGAGGGAAGCGAACCAGTAACCTGCAGCCTAGAAACCAAGTGCAGGAAGGCATAGTAGTAGTGCACAAGCCGTCCCAAACCCAACTTCCCCCATGACCTTCCTATACAACGAAGGTCCAGATAATTCACAAACCACCCTACGACGAAGAGGGCTTTCCTGGATAGATGCCTGAGGCAACGGGGCTGGCAGATCAGGTAATTTGTAGGGAGCAAAGCAACGTAAAGGAACTGCAGGTCTCCGCGCTTCAGTCACTGAAGAGCCAACAGCTCAGGGCTTCCCCGTTTCACCACCTGCGACCCTGAGGGGCAGGAAGGGGCAGGTTCCTGTGCTCAGCCACCGGGAAAGCCCAAATCACTGGGCTTCTGGGCCGTGCAGCAACAGTCTCTGCGTTCTTCCATTTCGTGGGCGCAGCAGTCGGGAGTCCTATGCGGAAAGCCAGCAGCGACAGCCGCCGTCTCTGCGGCTCTGGGGCCGCCGCCTCTCGCTGCCGACTCGCAGACGGAACGGAGGTGAAGCCGAGGCGGTGCGAGGCCGGGTGGGCGGCGGTGGACTCCGCACGTCCGCGGCCGCGTCCTTCCGCTCAAGGGACGCACGACTCCCGCCTGGCCGCCCCTGCTCCCTCCCAGCCTGGGCTGCCCTCGCTCCCGCCCCGGCTGCCCTCGCTCCCGCCCGGCCCGGGCCCCCCAAGCTCCTGGCCTCGGTTCTCCTCGCTCGCGCCCCGGCGCCGTCGCTCCCGCCCGGGCCCTGACCGTTGCGGCAGGTGGCGGGTTGCGGGCACAGCGGGCTGTTGCAGGGCACGCTGGGCCGCAGGTAATGCTCCCGCACGATGCGCAGCGTCCGGCCCTGGAAGGTCCTCAGCAGCAGCACCTTCTCCCGCTTCTGCAGCATGGTGGCGGCGCTCGGCGGGGCAGAGCTCTGTGGCCCGCGGGGCCGCCCCGAGCGAACGGCCGGGAAGCGGCGGGCGCGGGGCGGAACAGACGGAGGCAAGGCCGCGGCTTCGGGCCCGCCCCCTCGGCCGGGAGGGCCTGGCCCTCGCGGGCTCCCTGGCCGGCCCGGCCCTCCCGGCCGCGGCCGGAACGGCTCTCGCCCCGGGGTTGAAGGCTGGAGGTGGCCCGCAGGAGGGGTGCGCCTGCCCTGCCCCGGGGGCTTCCCCACCCGCCTCCGTTTCTCCCCTCCCCTCAATTGCCTGGGGGCGGCGAGATGGAGGAGGAGGTAAAAGACTTGTATGGAAGCTAGAGCTTCAAGTCTTGTGATGAAAGATTTGGTGCAACTAAAAAGAATTGTTATACTTTGTTTCTACCCCCCCCCCCGGGTCTATATAGCAATGGGGCAATGGGGCAGCCGTATTAATATGGGTAATTGTTAGTGTTTTCTGTTCGTTTTTCTTGCCGTTCCTGAAAAAGCTAAAAGATTTCAGCAACTAAGCCAGCAGCCCTGCCATCACATTTTTTCCCTTCAAAAAATTGTATTTATTTTTAATTTAATGTATTTTTTAATCCATATAAAAATTCAAGCAATGAAGAGGAAATAAAAACTAAACCGCTTCCCTTGAGTGGTAGACCTGTCTCTCCAACTCCAACTTTATAGCCTTTGCAGCCTCTGGCTAAGGAATTTTCCTTTAAACTTGATGGAGACACACACAGTCTCTAAAGAGATCACATACCTTTGGTTGGGTGGAAGCCACTCTTCTTTCAAGCTCTCAACAAAGACTTTTGAGCCACAGCAGAAGCTTTAGGTACAAGTGTCACATTTAATTTCCACAAGTCAGTGGAGTTGGCATTATTATCCCCATTTTACAGGCTATGAAACAGGATTAGGGAGGTTAAGTGGCCGAAGTCACCCAGTTAATAAGTGGTGGGATCAATATGCAAGCCAGAATCTGGCTGAATTCAAAGCAGGCTCTTAACTAATTACTGGGCTATACACAGATAAATAAAATATAGCTCTTGTATCTAAGGAGTTTATAGTCTGCTGTTGAGCCCTAGTTCAAGCAGCAGAACCAGCTGGCTGGGAACATTGGAGCTTCCTTTTATGCTGCAGTGAGCAGTCTGAGGTGTCCTGTTGGATTGCTTCCTTTTACTCTAGTGAAAAGAGTCACAGTCCCTTATTCATTGTATTTCTGTGTCAAGTTTTTTTGCAATTTGGGATAATGTGATTGAGATCTGAGATGGAATTCCACGAATTAGGAACACATTACCGGGCTTGTCCACAGACCAGAGCAGTAGGAGGCCCCATAAAGCAACCAACAGTGCAGGAGGCAGTCTCTTAATTCAAGACGTCGGTTCTAGAGATCCCAGATATCAGGCAAGTAGCTAAATTTGTCCCCTCTGTAAAAATGGTTCTGACAGCTGTCCACAATTCTCTCCGAAGCTTTCCCATTTTCATTCTTCTCTTTTGATTTTATGTTCTTAACATCTCTCTTTTGGCATTTATAGCTTTAAGCTTTCTCTAAATTGTAGTTAATAATCTTTTGAGGAAGCGAGTACATCTGGCACTGTATTGAAAGTTGATTTTATCAGTATTTAAAATAATCCAAGGCCCTTCTTTTTGCTTGCATTGAGGCAATGATGTATAAATTGTGTTCTTAAAAAGCATGATTCCAGCCCTGGCCGGTTGGCTCAGTGGTAGAGCGTTGGCCTAGCGTGCAGGAGTCCCGGGTTCGATCCCTGGCCAGGGCACACAGGAGAAGCGCCCATCTGCTTCTCCACCCCTCCCCCTCTCCTTCCTCTCTGTCTCTCTCTTCCCTCCCACAGCCGAGGCTCCATTGGAGCAAAGTTGGCCTGGGCACTGAGGATGGCTCTGTGGCCCCTGCCTTAGGCGCTAGAATGGCTCTGGTTGCAGCAGAGCAACGCCCCAGATGGGCAGAGCATCGTCCCCTGGTGGGCATGCCAGGTGGATCCCGGTCGGGCGCATGCAGGAGTCTGTCTGACTGCCTCCCCGTTTCCAACCTCAGAAAAATTAAAAAAAAAAAAGCATGATTCCTTACTTCTTGGAACTGATGACCTAAAATGAACAAGAATGCCTTTTTGTTGGTTTGTTTGTTCACAGACTATCTGATGGCTCTTATCTGAAAAAAAAAAAAGATTTCTATTATCAGTCAGAATAAACTAGGTTATGCTGCAGTAATATACAAGTTTAAAATCCCAGTGACTTAAAACAGTAAGATGTTGCATGGGTGATTAGAAGCTCCACTCTGTGTTGTCCTTCGCCAGAACCCTAGACTGATGGAGCCAGTCCTCTCTGGAATAGTGTTTGCTGTTCATTGGCAGAAGGAAAGGAACCTTCTAAACAGCCTTACCCTAGCAATTAAAAGCTCAATCCGGAAGTGATATGTGTCGCTTCTGACTGTTGGCTAGAACTAGTCACATGACCACACACCAAAGGCAGAACACTGAAACCCTTTGGTGAGCAGCATCAGTGATTACCTGAGTGTCCTCAGCTCCCACTCTTTGTCAGTCTGCTCTGTCCTCACCTTCACCTTGTGTCTGTGACTACTCCTGCTCAGCCCACTAGCCAGTCTCTGCTTCGAATTCTACTGCTCCCCAATAGCCAGCAACTCAAGCATAAATCTCCTATCTTTAATTCTTATCATAAGCCTTCTAGGTGAACATGTGTATTTGTGTGTGTGTGTGTGTGTGTGTGAGAGAGAGAGAGAGAGAGAGAGAGAGAGACAGAGATATTCAGCAGGTTTGGCAGAACTGACACCTAATTTTTTTTTTAGTTCAGTGAACCAGTTGTTAAAATGGCACTTGTAATCAGCATTCTCTCTAAGGTGGTAGCTTGGGCAGCTGCCCAATGTGAAAATCACAAATTTACATTTCTTACTCTTTTTTTTTTTTATTCAGTAAGAGCAGGGGTCCCCAAACTTTTTACACAGGGGCCAGTTCACTGTCTCTCAGACCGTTGGAGGGCCGGACTATAAAAAAAACTATGAACAAATCCCTATGCACACTGCACATATCTTATTTTAAAGTAAAGAAACAAAACGGGAACAAATACAATATTTAAAATAAAGAACAAGTAAATTTAAATCAACAAACTAACCAGTATTTCAATGGGAACTATGGGCCTGCTTTTAACTAATGAGATGGTCAATATACTCCTCTCACCACCAGTGAAAGAGGTGCCTCTTCCAGAAGTGCGGTGGGGGCCAGATAAATGGCCTCAGGGGGCCGATGCAGCCCCTGGGCCGTAGTTTGGGGACCCCTGAGTAAGAGGAGGGGAGGCAGAAACAGATTCCTGCATGTGCCCTGACCTCCGACAGGGATCCACCCGGCAAGCCCACTAGAGGGTGATGCTCTGCCTATCTGGGGTGTTCTATTGCTCAGCAATTTAGCTCTTCTTAGTGCCTTAGGTGGAGGCCAGGGAGTCATCCTCAGTGCCCATATCCAACTCACTCCAATTGAGCCATGGCTGCAGGAGAAAGAGAGAGAGAGAGAGAAAGAGAGAAGTAAGAAGGGGGAGGGGTGGAAAAGCAGATGGGCACTTCTCCTGTGTGCCCTGGCTGGGAATCAAACCGGGGACATCCACATGCTGGGCTGACGCTCTACCACTGAGCCAACCGGCCGGGACCCATTTCTTACTCTTTTTCTAACATTCATATGTGCAACAGTGTATTCTAAGTGCTCGTAGTAATGTTCATTCCGTCCACAGGTGAAAAACATTTGGTGGAACTATGCTTGTAATATTTATTTATTTATTTCATAAAACTCATTATACTTTTGATGAAATACTACATTTTAATTCTCTCGCATTTGATACTTTACTAAACAAACATATAACATAAAGAGAAAAAGTGCCAAACAACCAGGGGGTGACAACTTATATTGTTTTTTGTCAGGTATTATTTAATATTTTTTCATTACCATTTTAAAAGTCTTTCTTATAACATAATCTAGTTTTGTGTACCTCTTTTATTCTTAAGTATTAAATGCATGAGATAATAAACTTTTCGGTATATCATTTTTTATACTTCAAACAGTCATTAGGGCAGAGAACTGGTTGTTAAATTATTTGACTCCCACCGCTGAGTGAATCCATGCCCTCTTCTCTGGGCACACAGATGACCCACATTTCCCATTCTCTCTTGTATGTAGATAGGTGCGGCCACAGAATGTAATGGCACCATTTCCAGGACTGGCCCGTGAATGCTTCTCTTTCCTGTTCTACTGGCTAGATGCCCAAAGCCCACAGGATCTTGGAAGCCACAAATGAAGACAGCTGACCCCCTTTCAACCCTCATCAACATGGGTCCTGGCGGAACTGCACAGCAGAGCCCTGCCTCCCCCACCCAAGAGCATCCATAGAGGATTATTGAAAGGGAGAAATAAACTTTTGTTATAGCAGCTAGCATTTCCCTAGCTAATGTGCACCCACTCTACAAAGGAGATTAAAGGCTTAAGAGTTGCCTGTTTGTTTAAAACACCAACAACACAACCTCAATAGATAGTAAATGCCTTGATGAAGCTACTCAACGATTTTACAGGAGTTGTAAATTGTGCCTCCTCTAGGAGGCGGGAGAGCAGCAGTGGTCTTTGGTGCTCTGGTTTGGTCTGGGCTATGACATACTGGGAAGGATGCGTGGTGGCTTGCTTCTCTTTTTTAAAAAATTCATTTTAGAGAGGAGAGAAAAAGAGAGAGAGAAGGGGGAGGAGCAGGAAGCATCAACTCCCATATGTGCCTTGACCAGGCAAGCCCAGGGTTTTGAACCGGCAACCTCAGCATTTCCAGGTCGATGCTTTATCCACTGCACCAATACAGTCTAGGCCTTGCTTTTCTTTTCAGTTTTTCCTTTCCCTGTCAATTCAAGTGCATATAGACAGCCTGCTGCCCAAATAGCAGAATGCTATGACAGCTTTCAGCATACTCTGTTGCTGAAGGAAACCTCACTGGTGTCTTGGCTTCCCTGGCGCATGACTGTAGTCCTCCTCAGGCTGAGCACCAGCATGCTTACACTGTGGGAGTCTAGCATTTCATGCCTTTTGCCAATGCACTCTGGGAGTGCCGACATCAGCAACCACAGAATTATAATCAAAAGGTCTCATCAAAAGGTTAGCCTAGGGAGGGCGGGGCACCTTTACAAAGGGCTAAGAGGACAAGGAGGTTAAATATATTAAAGAAATTCTATTTGGGGAGACACTAGAATCTATGTAAACACAATAAATCAAATAAAAAGAAATTCTGGGAGATGAGTTCTAAGGGCTAGAGTAGATTACTGAAGCAGGCTTTGAAATATTCTGTCTTGATTTATCTATTTAAAATGACAGTGGTACAACATGCTTATTGCAACACATTCCAAATATACTGGAGTATGCCAAGTGAAAACATTGAAGTTCTGCTTGCATCCAAAGTCTGCTTCTCCCAAGTAATTTACCATTTTTGATAATTAGTATGCATCTTAGCTTTAAGTATAACTCCCAAATTTTCAACTTTTGGAAGAGCTCGTTAATCTATGCAGTATCAGCTCATTACATCCAAACTTTCTCAAGCTTTTACCAGATGCCAGGCACTCCTGTAAGTACTTGTCTTAGTTTTGTTATTCTTTTTTTTTTTTTTTTTTTGTATTTTTCTGAAGCTGGAAACGGGGAGAGACAGTCAGACAGACTCCTGCATGCGCCTGACCGGGATCCACCTGGCACGCCCACCAGGGGCAACGCTCTGCCCCTCCGGGGCGACGCTCTGCTGCAACCAGAGCCACTCTAGCGCCTGGGGCAGAGGCCAAGGAGCCATCCCCAGCGCCCGGGCCATCTTTGTTCCAATGGAGCCTTGGCTGCAGGAGGGGAAGAGAGAGAGAGGAAGGAAGGGGGGGGGGTGGAGAAGCAAATGGGCGCTTCTCCTATGTGCCCTGGCCGAGAATCGAACCCGGGACTTCTGCACGCCAGGCCGATGCTCTACCGCTGAGCCAACCGGCCAGGGCCAGTTTTCTTATTCTTTCCTCAACTGTAATACTGTTAGCAGGTGAGGAAACTGAAGAATGGAAGGATTGAGAGACAGGCCACGGCTCAATGTATGGCCAAGCTAGACTTGGACCCCAAACAGTTTGGCTAAAGAGCAATGCCTCAGTCTACACCTTTCAGCTAGTAAACAGTGAGGTATAGAAGGGGGTACATTCTATACAGTGGACCATGGATGACCTCAGTTATTTTAGGTTTGGGAAACTGAAAACATTGCCATTCAAATATTGACCCTATTATTATACTTTCCTAACTTCCCTAAGTCTCAACTATAAAATACAGCTTGTAGGACAGGTGTTGCTGGTTATATTAACAAGTCAATGATTCTAAAGGGTCATGTAAGTATCTAAAATTATACCTTTTATCTGAAAAATCAGCTTACTTTTAGTCGTGCACCATCTCAGTGGAAGAGTCATGGGAGGACAAACAGCTGCTGAGATTACTCTGCTATTTGTATTAGGCATAATTTAATTTCATATATGTTAAAGACTGTTAATTCTAGATTTTCACTTTTTTCAGCAGACACAATGGCTCCCTTTTGGCTTTCTAAACACCCTGTGAATTCTCATAATCCAGTTTGCAATGATTACTCTAAAATGTTTTGCTTAACTCTGTCTAATTTTTTAAAAGAGAAAATTATTTTGTACTTATCAATTTATATCTCAGCAGGATTTTTACTGTACTGTTAACCTAACAATAATTTTGTTCTTCTACCACTAAGGGGCGCTGTTCATTGAGATATATATTGACATATATTTTGTGTCTGTGGAGGGGGAGGGTGCTTCAGCTGAAGTCCTTTTTTTTAAATAGTCTTTTCAAATGTATTTCACAAACATTTTTTTAAAGACTTTAATTTTCAGAGAGAAGAGAGAAAGAAAGAGAGAGAGAGAGAGAGAGAGAGAAAGAGAAAGGGAAGGAGCAGGAAGCATCAACTCCCATATGTGCCTTGACCAGGCAAGCCCAGAGTTTCGAACAGGCGACCTCAGTGTTCCAGGTCGATGCTTTATCCCACTGCGCCACCACAGGTCAGGCTGAGGTCCTTTTTGTACTGGTATCTGAGTAGTTGAAACTTGACCTTTCATATACCACCATTAAAATGCATCCAGTTATTTGAGACAAACGAAAAACCTTAGTATTAAACAATACACTTATCCAGGAGCTCAAAGGTTCAGATACTCCAAAATAAATTAGGAACTAAGTTTCATTAATTAATACAGAAAAGAAAATTCTTCAAGTCTTGAATCAGACTAAAAAAAATTCAGTTATATGGATAGCCACTTATAATTCAAAAATAGAAATACTACTATTTGTTATCTAATTTTTTTCATATTGATCTTATTTGATGAAATTAAAGTTTCATTTGTCTTGTAGGATTATTATTACCAGTGGAACACCAGTCATGGTGTATAGTTATTTTATTGGATAAATGTATTACAAGGAGTTTTCCTGTTTATTTTACTATATTCTCACTCTATATGTTTGAATTTGGGAAAGTGAATTCCATTTTATGTCTTATAAAGAAAGACTATGAATTCTAATTCTTTTAAAAAAATATTTATTAAATTTTTTTTTTCTTTTCCAGGTGAGAGGAGGGGAGAGAGAGAGACAGATTCCTGCATGTGCCTTGACTGGGATCCATCTGGTAACCCTCATCTGGGGCTGATGCTTTGCCCATCTGGGACCACGCTTGCAACTGAGTGATTTTTAGTGCTTGAGGTGGAGGTTCCACAGAGTCATCCTCAGTGACCAGGGCCGATGTGCTCAAACCAATTGAGCCATGGCTGTGGGGGGAGAAGGCAGGGGAGAGGTGGAGAAGCAGATGTTCACTTTTTCTGTGTGCCCTGACAAGGAATCAAACCCAGGACATCCACATGCTGGGCTAATGCTTTACCACTGAGCCAACTGGCCAAGGCTGAATTCTAATTCTTATAATAAAAAACTTGTGAAAAAATGGAAGAATAAGGAGTGATTAGCAATGATCCTAACTTCTAAGAAACTTTCCAGGTTTTGAATAAACAAAGTATTAAATTTTTTAACTTAACTTTTATTTAATAAAAAAAGGCATATTAAACTACTTTTTTTTTTTCTTTTTTTCTTTTTTGTATTTTTCTGAAGCTGGAAACGGGGAGAGACAGTCAGACAGACTCCCGCATGCGCCCGACCGGGATCCACCTGGCACGCCCACCAGGGGCAACGCTCTGCCCGCCAGGTGGCGATGCTCTGCCCCTCCGGGCGTCGCTCTGCACCGACCAGAGCCACTCTAGCGCCTGGGGCAGAGGCCAAGGAGCCATCCCCAGCGCCTGGGCCATCCTTGCTCCAATGGAGCCCCGGCTGCAGGAGGGGAAGAGAGAGACAGAGAGGAAGGAGGGGGGGGGGTGGAGAAGCAAATGGGTGCCTCTCCTATGTACCCCGGCCGGGAATCGAACCCCGGTCCCCCGCACGCCAGGCCGACGCTCCACCGCTGAGCCAACCGGCCAGGGCCTAAACTACATTTTTGTATGTGGTTCTAAAGCAAGAAGAATGAGGGTTCAAAGTTAAAATTACATTTATACTTAACTTTCTTTATAATTCAGGCCAGAGTAAGTACGTTATATCTGCTTGTAATAGATTTCTATTGCTCTATAACAAATTACTACAAATTTAACAGCTTAAAACATACTCATCTATTATCTCAGTTTTTGTAGGCCAGAAGTATGGCCATGGCCAAATTAGGTTTTCAACTCAGAGTTGAAAAGATTGAAATCAAGATGTTAGCTGGGCTGATTCCATTCTAGATCTTGGGATCTTCTTTTAAGCTCACAGGGTTGTTCCTTCCAGTGGATAAACTGGGGCCCCTGTTCTCTTGCTGGCTCTTAGGCAGGGGCAGCCCTAAGCTTCTAGAGGCCACCTGCAGTCCCTTGCCATGTGGCTCCCTGCATGTGCCTTCTCATACTTTCACAAGAAGAATCCAGTCCCTTTAAGGGATCACCTGATTAGGTCAGACTACTGAGCGTAATCTTCTACTTTAAGGTTAACTGATTTAGGAACTTAACTGCAAAATCCCTTCACAGAAACATCTAGATTAGCGTTTGACTGAATAACCTAGAGAAGGTATATGGACACTAGGCACAAGAATCCTGGGAGCCATCTCAGAAACTCTCCTACCTCTCTTAGTCTTTTCAGGCCGCTCTAACAAAATACCACAGTCTGGACGGCTTGTAAACAACAGAAATTTATTTCTCACAATTCTGAAGGCTGAAAGTCTGAGATGTGGCAGTATATGGTTGGATGAAGGTTTTTAGGTTGCAGACTTCTTGTTGTATCCTCATATAGCAGAAGGGGTTCTGGATCTCTTTGGAGCTTATTTATAAGGCACTGATTCTGTTCATGAAGGTTCCATCCTCATGACTTACTAATGCCATCCTTGGGGGGGGGGCATGGATTTCAGCATGAATTTTGGAGAAGCACACTTTCAGACCATAGTTCTACCATAATGATGTATAATAAACATTTGATCTCAATAAGTTATATTTCAAACTATGGTATTTATTAAGTATCTGAGAACAGTATAAATGATGTTCTTAAAAAGAAACAAGAGGCCCTGGCCGGTTGGCTCAGCGGTAGAGCGTCGGCCTGGCGTGCGGGGGACCCGGGTTCAATTCCTGGCCAGGGCACATAGGAGAAGCGCCCATTTGCTTCTCCACCCCACCCTCCTCCTTCCTCTCTGTCTCTCTCTTCCCCTCCCGCAGCCAAGGCTCCATTGGAGCAAAGATGGCCCGGGCGCTGGGGATGGCTCCTTGGCCTCTGCCCCAGGCGCTAGAGTGGCTCTGGTCGCTGCACAGCGACACCCCGGAGGGGCAGAGCATCGCCCCCTGGTGGGCAGAGTGTCGCCCCTGGTGGGCGTGCCGGGTGGATCCTGGTCGGGCGCATGCGGGAGTCTGTCTGACTGTCTCTCCCCGTTTCCAGCTTCAGAAAAAAAATACAAAAAAAAAAAAAAAAAAAAAAAAGAAAGAAAGAAAAGAAAAGAAAAAAAGAAACAAGAGAACTAAGCCAGTAATCCAGAGGCTATAGCAAAAGTAAATGAATGATAGATAATTCTGCCTTGGTTAGTTCAAGCTAAGGTGGAAGAAACCACCACCAATACAAACTCACATTCTATTAATCTTAAATTGCAATGATTTACACTGGGCCCAGAATTCACTTAGGAATCACTGCACGAGTCCAGCCCCTTTTGCTAACACTGGATCAACTTGGAGATCCAGTGATCTGGATCGGTGTGTCTGGGTGGGTGGGGGTCTTGTGAGAAAGAACCATCTTTTGTTTCACCCCTCAGTTCCTGCCTGAGAGGAATGGGGCTGTATCCCCCAGATTAGAATTCTTTCTCAAAACCCCACTGTGACAGCTGGTAGAAAGTCCTGAAAATTTTTTGAAGATGTGAATTTTAAATATAAAATGTCATCATCACAGATGCCCTTCAGTGTGTGGCAGGCTGCCATCATCAAACCTGGGGCAGTTAGGCCGCCAATATTTGCTGCCTATCTTCCATGTAGAAGTGTGATGGGGTCAGAGCTGTGATTAAGGAAACTTCTCCGATTGCAGTGTTTGGGTGGGGAAAAGCAAGAGGGTTTCCTTTACATTTTTTTTTCTATTAAATCTGACATTTTAGGAGGTATTAAAAAATATTCTTCTTCCCTGGAGAGAAAAGGCTTGGATCTTTGATATCTTTCATTGAAACAATAAGACTCTTGTTATGTTTGCAATTTTAGCCTTCATGGTCTTATCTTTTATGCCTTGGAGAACTGTAGGCATTTTGATCCTCTTCCAGTTCTATAAACAATGTTCTTTAATCAGCTTGAGGCATCACTGTTGATCAGAGAAAAGCACTTCCTCCCTCCCTAAAGTGAACAGCACCTGCCAATCTCCCTATCCATAGCAAGAGAAAAGAAGGGCTGTTCTTTGAGACCACAGAGCACTGTTATTTCAAATGTACAGGAAACCATAGCAAATAACCTGAAACCCATTGCCTCATTGCTAGATACAGAGCATGGAAGCATTTATAGACTTAAAAGCAAGGCCATGGGCCCACATACCCATCAAACATATATTTATTTACTTATACTGAGTATGATATTTGTGGTATTGAAAACGTTGTGTTTCATTTCCACTGGCATTAAGTTCTTAGTGAAAATATAAAAAGGTTAAATGATTAAACAAAGTAAAAGTGTATTGTTAATCATGCTGTTGATTAATACTAGTAGGCTGTGTTAAACCACTTTTTTCTTTCAAGCCATTTGTTTTAGGCTTTCTGCAATTTTAGAAGAATAGGGGGTATACATATTTATGTGTATATGGGATAGGTACATCATATACACAATATATACAGCCCATATATGTAAAACCAGTTATGATTGCCTGGGTTATGTTGAAGTAACAAACAGCCCTCAAATCTTGGTTGTTTAAAATAATAAAGGCTTACTTCTTGCTCACATCATATGTCCCTCTGCTCTGTGTCGTCCTTACCAAGAGACCTAGCCTAATGGAGGAACCCTGTCAGTGCTTCTGCAAGTGCTTGGCTGGGGAAAAGAATGAGACAAATTGTGTATTCACTCTTAAAGCTTCCATGATACCAGTGACTTCTGCTCACATATCAGTAGTCAAAGCAAGTCATTTGGTCACACTCAATTCCAGGGGCAGGGATAGAGAGCCAGAAATATTTGGTAAACAGAACTAATTACAGACATACACATTTTAATGTGTAGATTGAAAAAAGGGGGAATTACTTCAGCTGCTGAAGAGAATTAATTTTGATTTACAATGTAATATTGCTACATCAATAGATTTGGAATCAGTAAAAACAATGGCATAGGCTATGTTCATAGAATATACTGTATTATAGTTAGTGAGAAGAGAAGGATAAGGCAGATCTTTACGTATAGACATGCAAGTATCCCTGGAAATATTGAATTAAAAAAAACCCAAGTAGCAGAATGCTATAATCTCATTTATTTAAAAATACACAAAATACATAAATATATTTATGTGCGCGTGTTTATGGAGTACATAGAAAAAGACCTAGACAGTTTATTACCAAACAGTTCCTATTTATGGGAAATACAGAGGGATTTGTGTGGCATGTAGGAGACTATAATCCTTTTTACTTTACATAATCCTGTATTGTTTGAATTAATTACAACCATTTATTTATGTATTAGTTTTGTAGGGCTGCCTTGACAAATTGCCACACACTTGGTAAAACAGAAATGTACTCTTTCACAGGTCTGGAGGCCAGAAGTCCAAAACTGGCCACGACTATGCTCCCTCTGAAGGCTCTGGAAGAATCCATTTCTTGCCTCTGCTGGTAGCTGTGGCACTCCTTGACTTGTGGCCACATCACTTCAGTCTTGGCCTCCATGGTCACACTGCTTTCTACTTTTCTGTGTGTCTTCTCTGTGTGTCTCTTATGAAGACATTTGCCATTGGATTTAGGACCCACCTGGATAATGCAGATGATGTTCTCATCTCAGGATCCTTAAGACTCTTTTTCCAAATAAGGCCCCATTCACAGGTTTTCAGAGATTAGGACATGGACATAAATTTCGGGGGGAGTGGAGGGCATCATTTAACCCACTACACTTGTGTAATTGGAAAAAAAATTAGAAAAGAAGTGATTGAAAAAAAGAAATCATCATTATTATTATTATTATTATTATTATTATTGTGTGTGTGTGGCAGAGACAGAGAGAGTCAGAGAGAGGGACAGATAGGGACAGACAGAAAGGAGAGAGATGAGAAGCATCAATTCTTCATTGCAGCACCTTAGTTGTTCACTGACCGATCTCATATGTGCCTTGACGGAGGGGCTACAGCAGACCGAGTGACCCCTTGCTCAGGCCAGCAACTTTGGGCTCAAGCTGGTGAGCCTTGCTCAAACCAGATGAGCTTGTACTCATGCTGGCGACCTCAGGGTCTCGAACCTGGGTCCCCCACATTCCAGTCCGACGCTCCATCCACTGCGCCACCGCCTGCTCAGGCAAAGAAATCATTATTAATCATGATTAATTCTAGGAGTAAAAAAGTTTCTACAGTGAAGCTATGGAACATTAATTATCAGAAAAAAGTCAGATAAAATAACAGAGCAATAATAACAACCACCATAAAAAATGCAAAACATAGGCAGATCCTAACTTACCATAGTCTATTAACAAGTGACCTGACACTCAGAATTAAGTGGAAAGTTCATATCTTCAAGTCAGTGACAGGGTCAGGTCATGGGCTTAGATTTAGGCCAGAGGCCTTGCATCAGCCTTGGGTTCTTAGACAGAACACTGGAGACATTAGCCTTCTCTCATGCAAGGTAGAGCTTTCACCTGGGACTAGTGCCTACCTTGCCAGAAGAGAGGTATTAATACCCTGGTGTTGGCTTATAGAAATTAAAATGCTCTTTTACAAAGAAGCAATATTATTGAGCAGAGGTTGCAAGCATGGGCCAATTTCAGCCCACTGATGAGTCTTGTTTCATCTGCACTGTGTATAAAATTTTTTCAAATTAGTTGCCAATTATTTTCACATAAAATTTTGGTTTTTGGGCCTGACCTGTGGTGGTGCAGTGGATAAAGTGTCGACCTGGAAATGCTGAGGTCACTGGTTTGAAACCCTGGGCTTGCCTGATCAAGGCACATATGGGAGTTGATGCTTCCAGCTCCTCCCCCCCTTCTCTCTCTGTCTCTCCCTCTCCTCTCTAAAAAAAATGAATAAATAAAAAAAAATTAAAAAAAAATATCAAAAAAAAAAAAGAAAAAAAAATTTTGGTTTTTGGCTTCTCCTGATCTGCTGCATTGGGTCTGCATTCTCCCATGGCAGCCATCGCTGGAGCTGGGGAGTAGCTGTTCCCTTTAGATGAACAGCACACGCACAACACGGTCTCTATCATTTTGTATTTTTCTGACCTGCCTCTCCTCATTTACATTGTCTACTTGACCCCTATAAGCATTTGAGTTTGCAAACCGCTGATGAATAGAATAAAAATGACTTTGTGGCATTATAGTACGGTACACTAGGGGTTAAGTGGTGGGACTGTGCACTCTTGCTTCCAGGAAAAAATGCATTCTAAGCTCCAAATAACCAACAAATTAACCTGAAGCATGCAACCAGTTCATAAATTGGTGACTCCTCTACAGTGATGTTTTATAGTCTGCCTAAACAAGTAATGGAAAATGCATATCCATATATGCACTCATATCAGAAATTCAATTCCACAGGCTATTTGTGAACGAAGTTTCAAAATTCTGCTGAGGATGATTATGTCGTCTGTCTGAGTCAGTGTGCAGGCGGACGTGTGTGCACCCACAGGAACACGAACATATTTTCATTCCACTTGGGCCAAAGTCTGTCCTCCTAACCCCAACTGGGGGGATTAATATGTCATGAGCCAAAATGAGCCTCATCATTATTGGGTGAGAACCGGGGACCTCTACAGAATTTTCTCACAAGGATCTGTGTTAACTCCTGGCGGGTGTTTCCAGTGAAGCTCTTGAATTTTTAATGAGTTGAGCTGTAGAGGTGAGAGGAAGTGGGTCGCAGGGAGTGGCTCAGCTGGGGCTGGAACCTTTTGGAAGGCAGTGTTTTTGTGGGGTTTTTTGTGTGTGTGTGATTTCCAGAATAGATTGCTGACTTTCAAGACCTCCGTGTAGAAGAATGTTCTTAAGATTTTTCCCTTCTAAAATGATAAGTATCTAAGTACCTGCTCTGTTCAGAGTAGTAGGCTAGGGCACACACATAAAATTAAGACATGAATGGTGCTTTCAGTCTGATCAGGAAGAGACAAAAAGGGAAAACATTAAATAATGAGACAGTATTATGTAAAATGGGATGCCACAGGTAATGAACCATGATTTGCCAAGTGGATGTGTATTTGGAAGTGTATTGCCAAATACACTTAGAGACTCTATGTATGCAATTTATATCTTCAGCAAAGAGAAACATATCAGGCCAGGGATGGCCAAGCAGTGGAGGTAGTGGGTAAACTAAATCACCAAGAAGGCACATGGCAGTGGGAAAATGCAAGGTGGCTTGCTTTGCTCATGACTGAGAGTTGGGTCAGAAAGGTTAAGGCTGTAGCTGTGAAAGGTCTTGAATGATAGGATACCCAATCCTGGGCTTTGTTGCATAGGCAATGGGGAATCCTGGAACATTTTTGAGCAGAGAAATGATATGATCCAAGTAGTATATTGAAAGATCAATCTGGAGGTGCTGTAAGGATGAGTTGGATGAAGAAGGGAATGAGAGCAGAAGGGACTTGGGCAGGAAGTTCCCATAGAGGAGATAAGGCTTAACCTTGGAAAGGCTGAGGGGCTTGAAAGGAAGGAAGAGATCAGGGAGTTAAAGGACTTGAGGGAAGACAGATCATAATGAAGTGGGAAGGAGAAGCAGCAGTCACAGCATGGTGGAGGGGTGACTCTAGGTTTGGGATGGAAACCAGGATGACAGTGGTACCATGGGCTAAAAGAGCCAAGTGTGGCAGAAGGTCCATCGCAAGACGGCAAGAAGAGCAGATTGATTGGAGTCCTGCTTTGAGGCATTGACGGGGCACTCACATGTAGTACTCTAGCTCTGTGCCACATTCGCAACCAATCCATGGTGGTTCTGCCTGCACGTGGCCATCTCTTCATTCGCACTCCATCGGTGTGAAGTAACAACACCAGTAAGCGGTTAGGAGCTATTGCGGATGCTGACACTCAGTTGGTAGACCTGAAAGCCCCCCATGCCCTCTCCAGCTGATGAGCAGTAGTCTCAGATCTAGCAGACCACGCACCACACATTCTAGCCTGGTTGAGTACTTGTTTTATACCTGACTGATCTGAAAGATGTGCAGTCGTTGCTCTGGCCCTGATCTCCACACCTCCGAAACTGAACGAGCTCTTTTGACTACGCTTTCAGGGCTTACCACTCCCCATCATCAAAGTCCTTCCTCATGCTTATTTTTACATTGCTCAAACTGAGCTTTCACCTTCACAATAGAGCTACAGTGTGCCTCCCTTTTCAACTAGTCCCCCTTGACGTTTGAGTTCATGTGTATATGGAGTAACTCAAAAGAAACGTGCCAGCAGTGACATTATTATGTTTCTGTTGAATACTTATTAATTACTGCAATGCTTTCAGAATGGAGGGAAGCAAAGAAATTGGCACCCGACTGTTTGGAATTGTTGCAATAATAATCAATAAATGCAAAGACAAAAACCATCAAGTGAAGCCTGTACCTAAGTACCACTGAAGATGCACTGTTTAACAGGATGCCCGGGAAATCCGGCTTCCTATTGCTTTGTCCTCCGTCTGGCGTCCAGTGCCTTTTCTCTGCCCTTTGTGCTCCCTCCACGTCGATCTGAATCTCCCTTCTTTGCCCCACAACCAGGCTGCATTGATATTCATTCCCCCAAAATTGCCCAGTCTATTTTGTGGTTGAAAGCCAAGAGTGGTGCAACTGTGGGAATATATAAATATGACTCTTTTTTTCAGGTAGCATCTAAGATGCCAGTCTTAGCAGCCTCATTTTAAAAACTATTTATATTCACAGAAGTCTATAATAGCATTTTTATTGTTGTATGCCTGTGATTTGGGTGCTTTTCTCCCCTATGCCTGTTTCTTATTATTGTTCAACACTGACTACAGCCTTAAATGATAATGAAAACAGAAATACTCTTTTCAAGAGGCGATGACTGCCGTCCATGTCCTTCAGTATATATGTGTTTCCTGCCTGAAGGGGCTGGGTTAGTGTTTAAACCATCTGTACTGACTCCCTCAGAACCCAAGTTCATATCCTTGCAGCACTGACTCAGCCTTTTATTCTTCTGCAGTGAATACATTGAATACCAGGCTATTGAGTGTGTGGGTGTCTTTCAGATGAGACCTTAAACCCAGAGGCTTTCTGTGCCCACTGGGAACACTGGAGTTCTTGTACTGCTGTCCTTGGTCTGGGTTCCAGAACCTGGCTTAGCCCCAGACGTCACACATTCACCTTTGAAGAGAGATGCTTATTTGGGCCTTCCTTCTGGTCCTGCTGTTTCCTTGCTTCCATGATATGACCTGCTGCTTTCACCTCTTAGTTTTCCAGTGCTTTAAAAAGAAAATCAAGTAACAAAAGAGTCTGCCTCAGAGCCAAAGTGTTACAAATATAAGCTTGTTATCTGTATTGCATTATTATGAATAACTCACCACTCTATTGCCATGTGTATGATTGACTTGCAATTATGGGTTGTGTTTGACAGCAGCTCTGAATGGTATTCTCCCCCTGGCTGTTCATAAGCCAAGCCTGGAACCCCTGGGTCACATGAGAAAGGGAGGGTTTTATCGACTCCATCCTATCGTTGTTACTTCTTTATACCCTCAAGCCTTGATAGTGGATCTGTAATTAGTGATGCAATAATAATACTTTCCATTTGTTATAGTATACCCTTTCAAAAATGCTTTACATGTTCTTGTAATTGATTCTCCAAAAAATAATTTTGGTACAGGCAGTGCAGATCTTTATGGCCTGACTTTATATTTATTTATTTGTGTGTTTGCTGGTTTATTTATTTATTTATTTATTTGTAGAGAGAGAGAGAGAGAGAAAGAAAGGGAGGGAGAGAGAGAAACCTTGATTTATTGTTCTACTTCTTTATGCATTAATTGGTGATTCTTATATGTGCCCTGACTGGGGATCGATCCTACAACCTTGGCATATTGGGACAATGCTCTAACCAACTGAGCTACTTGGACAGGGCCTTATGACCTAATTTTATAAGGAAACAGACAAAGCAAGGTTAAATGACATGCTTAAGTGCTTACAGCAAGCCTATGGACCTGCAAGTGAGACCAGATTATCTGACTTCAAGGTGATTGATTTTTCTCTAGCCATTGATTTGTTTATTGATTTTTTAGAGAGAGAGGAGTGAGAGAGAGAGACAGAGAGAGAGAGAAGGGGGAGGAGCAGGAAGCATAAACTCCCATATGTGCCTTGTCCAGGCAAGCCCAAGGTTTCGAACCGTCGACCTCAGTGTTCCAGGTCGACACTTTATCCCACTGCGCCACCACAGGTCAGGCTAGCCACTGCATTTGTAATAAACTCAAGGTAATTGCTTTCACATATGTATAAGATTTCATTTGATCCAACAAGGACCTTACAAGTTAGAGTGAGCAGATATTATTTACATCTTCCAGATTAGGAAGTAAAAACCCAGAGAAAATGAGCTACGAAGATAATATGGTGATAAAGAAAAGAGGAGAGATCTGACCCCAAGATTCTAAGCCCATTGCTCTTGGTGACATTTTTTCTAGTTAAAAAATAACATCACTGTTTATTCAGTTGCCTTGGCCAAAATCTTAGACTCATCCTTGATTCTCATTTTTCTCTTATTCTATATCTAAGCCATCAATAAATCTTACTGAGTCTACCTTCAGAATATATTCCAGGTCAACCATTACTCACTACCTCCATTGCTGTTATCCTGGGCTAAGCCTTTGTTTTTCTCACTTGGATTGCTGCAATAATCTTATAGAGCTAGTCTTCAAAGATGGTTTCCAATGAACCAGGCCTCCTGGAGTTATGTGGTTCTACAACATGGAATCTTAGCTAGTCTGTGATTAGTTTTAATGAATAGAATATGGAAGATGTGATCCTGTGCATTTCTGACCTAAGCATCAAGAAGACTTTTGTACTTCTGAGAGCCCTGAGCCACCTATAAGAAGTTTAGCTACTCTTCTGGAGAGACTAATTGGAGAGACCACATGAAGAGGCCACACGAAGAGGGAGAGGCCCTGAGATTGCATGGAGTGTGAGAGAGAGACCCAGCAGTCATTGTCCCAGCTCAGCCTAGCCTTTTCACTTACCCACAAAAGTGCACATTATGTGAGTGAGCATAACAGACATTTCAGTGAGTTGTAGTCTCACAGGACTGTTGCTCAAACTGGTATCACAGTATCACATGGAGCAGAAGAACCATCCGACTGAGCCCAGTTGACCCACAGAATGGGAGATAATGAAATGGTTGTTTTCAGCCATTAACTTTGGGGTGGGTTTATTATGTAGCAAAAGATAACTGAAACATTAAAAGGTCTCCCTTACTTTCAGTCTTACTTGTGAGCAGCCTATTTTCTACACAGATTTTTTTTTTAATTGTGGTAAAATATATATAACATGAAACTCACCATCTCAACCATTTTTAGTGTACAGTTCAGTAGTGTTCAATTCACACTGTTGTGCAATCTCCAAAACCCTTTTTATCTTTTTTTTTTTTTTTTTTTCTGAAGCTGGAAATGGGGAGAGACAGTCATACAGACTCCCGCATGCGCCCGACCGGGATCCACCCGGCACGCCCACCAGGGGGCGACGCTCTGCCCACCAGGGGGCGATGCTCTGCCCCTCCGGGGCGTAGCTCTGCCGCGACCAGAGCCACTCTAGCGCCTGGGGCAGAGGCCAAGGAGCCATCCCCAGCACCCGGGCCATCTTTGCTCCAATGGAGCCTCGGCTGAGGGAGGGGAAGAGAGGGACAGAGAGGAAGGCGCTGCGGAGGGGTGGAGAAGCAGATGGGCGCTTCTCCTGTGTGTCCTGGCCGGGAATCAAACCCGGGACTTCTGCACGCCAGGCCGACACTCTACCACTGAGCCAACTGGCCAGGGCCTCATCTTTTTTTTTTTTTTTGAGAGAAGAAGAGGTAGAGAGAAAGAGAGAAAGAGAAAGAGAGAGAAAATAATTCATTGTTCCACTTAGTTGTGCACTCGTTGATTGCTTCTCATACGTGCCCTGACTGGGGCTTGAACCAGCACCCTCTGGATCAAGCCTGTGCTGTTGGGATTGAGCTGGCAACCCTGGAATCCAGTTACCAACTTGAGTGCTCCGGGACAGTGCTCTCTCTACTATACCACCAGCCAGGGCTTATCTTGCAAAACTGAAAGAACTCCTCATTGCCTCCTCCCTCCAGCTCCTGGCAACCACTGTTCTTTCTGTTTCTATGAATTTGACTATTTTAGGTTCCTCATATAAGTGGAATCATACAGTATATGTTATTTTGTGACTGGCTTATTCCACTTTCCACAATGTCCTCAAGGTTCATCCATGTTGTAGCGTGTGTCAGAATTTTTTTCCTTGGGTTGCTTTCACTTTGGGGCTATTGTTAATAATGCTGCTATGAAAACAGGTATACAGATATCTTTTTGAAACCCTGCTTTCAATTCTTTTTGACATACACTCAGAAGTGTAATTACTGAATCACATGGTAATTCTAATTGTAATTAAAATATTTTTAAATTTGTTTTTTTAAATGAAAGATGGCATACAATATTATATTCATTTCAGGTGTACAATATAATGATGAGACATTTTTGTAACTTATAAAGTAATCATCCCCCAAAGTCTAGTACTCATGATTTTTAATTTTGAGGGACCATCAGACACAGAAGATTTTCAAACAAAGTTTGTCACTCCCTTCTCAAAACCTCCCTTTGACTTCTCATTACTTTTAGAATAATATTCAAGATCCAAACTATGGCCTGCAAGGAATCAGTCCCTGGCCATGTCACCAGGCTCATCTCCTGCCCTTCTTCTCCCGCCTCTGCTGTAGCCATTCTTAGCCCCTGACTGCTCCTTGTCACCCCAGACATTGTCGTGCTGCAGGGATTTTGCACTTGCCATTCTCTTTGCCTAAAATTCTCTTCCCTGGTGACTCACATGGCTTATGTCCTCACCTCATTCACCTCTCAGTTCAATGTCCACTCTCTCCAAGAGGGCTTACCCCACCACCCAATTTAAAATAACATCCTCTTCATCTTTATGTCTTTATTTTCAATTTGTTATTTATCTCTACCTGATAAGTACAGAATTTATATTAATGGCACACACATATAATACCTATGTGCCTGGCACACTGAACACTTGATATATATTGACATAACTGATCTTAATAGCAACCTTGTGAATTAGGTATTGTTATTATTATCTCCATTTTACAGATGAGAAAACTGAGGCACCACATGGTAAACAACTTCCCTGAGGTTCTGCAGCAAGCAATGCTGGAGGTCGGATTGAATCAAGGCAACTGGGATCCAGAATCTACTATTATACTCATCTCATTATAAATGTATATGTGTAAAACATGTGTATGTCATGTATGTGCTTGTTTATTGTTTGTCTCTCCCACTGGGTTTAAGCTCCACAAGGACAGGAACACTGTTCCCCAGGGCTTAGAACAATGTCTGGCATGTATTAGATTTTCAATTAAAATGTGTGTAGTGAATGAGTGAGTAAATGAATGAATGGGTTATTTGTATATATTTTTAAAAGAGCTCTCAATTGTTCACCACATTATTTTTTCTCTCTACCTTTAAGTATCCATAGGAGAGTCCTTCTAGCTATCCTTTTTCACTAGACTGTCATTGAAATGCAGGTCAGAAGAAAAGAAGACCAGTGTCTATTGAAGAGTGGCATCAATGCATTAAAAGGTACCCTGGTGGCCTTAAAGACTTAATGCAGCTTTTCAAAATGGCTAATTTATACACTGGGCTCTTCCAGCTCCCCCTGGCCTGCGTGGATTACATTATACAGAAAAGTAGACGGAACATACATATAATAGGCGATGGCTGGGCTCAGTTATGACCTTATTTTCACTGATAAAGACAAATCTCATAATTCACTGGTAGCAATGTCAGTCTTTTATCTTTCTGTGGACTCATGAGGATACAAGTCACATCCACTGAGCCTGCTCTGTGTGTGACAAGGAAACTCAGGCAGCCAATCATTACAAAGGTGATTCATTCATTTGCATTCAGAAATCCTGTTGGTTAAAAGGCAATAAAAGTGTTTGGGGCTTTTTTTTCCTTTCACTCTATAAAAAGTGGCTCACTGGTGAAATATAGGCCTTCACTTATCTGGCAGACCTGCTATAAAAAATAACATTTGGCAGAGGGAAGTGGGACTCTTGCTTGAGCAACTGATGTGTATATATAATATTTGTACATTTCTTAGATGGCCATGGACACTTGTCAATGCTTTTGTGTTCCAAAGTCTTACATGGTTAAAATTTACTATGGTGTGGGTCTTGATTTTTAAAGGATATGTGAGGATTTGTAAAGCACGAGATTGCAGAATAAGGGGGTGAGACAGACGAAGGGACTGGAGCAGCAGGATGCTGACCTAAGTGAAGTGTTTACTTGACTCACACTCCAGTCATGAGAGATCGCCGTGCTTTCTTTCCTCCGTGCGCCCCACCTGTTCTGCCTCCATCTTGGTCCTGGTTGCCCATGTCTGCTTCTGCCCTCAGCCCATTCCTTGAGCCCAGACTTTGGCCACGGAGGCCAGATGTGGTCCCACAGCACCGAGCAGATTCCAGAATATGTGAAATTGCTGAGGCAAAACTAAGAAACAGCGTCATGGGGTGGAGGGAGGGTGGAGTATTCCTGTGTTACTAAAGGCTGGTCCCCCTGCTGGGGCAAAATCCAGTCGGGGAGCCTAGGCATTTATTTTCAAAGCAGGAGCTGCATCTCCCTTTATGCTCTGCACTGTGCTAAGTATGATGTTGGGGCTAGATAAATGTTAACAACAGCAGCCATGATGCCGAGGACAATAATAATGTGGTAACCCTACCTCCTGCATGCCAAAGAAGTTTGAGATTAACTACTTTTTTTTTTTTTTTTGTATTTTTCTGAAGCTGGAAACGGGGAGAGACAGACAGACTCCCGCATGCGCCCGACCGGGATCCACCCGGCACGCCCACCAGGGGGCGATGCTCTGCCCCTCTGGGGCGTCGCTCTGCCGCGACCAGAGCCACTCTAGCACCTGGGGCAGAGGCCAAGGAGCCATCCCCAGCGGCCGGGCCATCTTTGCTCCAATGGAGCCTTGGCTGCGGGAGGGGAAGAGAGAGACAGAGAGGAAGGAGAGGGGGGAGTGGAGAAGCAAATGGGCGCTTCTCCTGTGTGCCCTGGCCGGGAATCGAACTCGGGTCCCCCACACGCCAGGCCGACGCTCTACTGCTGAGCCAACCGGCCAGGGCCTGAGATTAACTACTTCTTGTGTTTGATGTTAACTTACCAGGGATAGGGTTCCTTGTCCACAAGTCCCAACACCCTAGTATTTTTCCTGTTCTCCCATCTTGGAAAGACTCTGCAGAAGTAGGAAAGAGGTCCCAGAGACCAGAGCTTCCTGCACATTTTCAGAACAGTCACTCTGAGAATGAGCATATGCCCCACATGTGTCTTGTCTGTTAATCAGGCCTCTCTGTCCACTGAGACCCTTTTAAACAATAATGAGGATACCTTCATTTTAATTATTCCCTTTTCTGGTTCCACTTCAGGATTGTGTCTTTTAAATAAGCTACACCAGAGTTTCTTTTTCTTATCTCGCTCCTAATTAAGGATGGTGGGGGATATACTTTGGTTTTTATTTTCTTATAATTTTAATTATACTGATCTTGGCTTAAAACAGGACCCATTTAAGTGCCAAGACAATATGTTCAGTGAGGGTGTTTTTCCCTTCTCACGCCCCTTAGAAGAGGACATAGCTAAGAGATGGCCCTTCTCTGATCACCAAACCTAACTGAGCTTGCCTTGCCCTGAATGAAGGACAGGGAGCCTCCGTGGGACTCCACTGCTGCAGGAGAGAGCCCTGTATCCTCTCGAGGGCTGGCATTTTGCTACAAGGTGCCACCATCATAGTAGGAAGTCAGAGTTGGGATGTCAGCTCCAGGAAATGTACTCGGGAATGCTCTACTAGCTGCTTTTTCCTGCCATTCGTAGCGCCCAGCCTAGTCATGCTTAATAGGGCAGTCACTGAGCCATTTTCCTTCCTCTCCCTTCCTTCTAGATTCTTGTCTAGCACGGCCTTCTTGGAGTACTGCCACTCTCTGCTTGCTACAGTTCATGTGATTCAGTGGTAAAGGATTATGAGCCCTGGTGCCAAGATCAAGGTTTGAATCCCAGCCTGGTCAATATTGGTGATATCATCTTAGACAAGTGGTTTTCTCATTGAGCTCTGGGGTCTTCTCCCATAAAAGAGGATCATGATTTCTACTTGGCAGGGTGGGTTGAGAAGAATGCACAGGGTAATGAGTGCTAAGTGAAGAATGCCTCCTGGCATGAGGTTGATGCCCCGTAAATGTTTGCTATACCGCTTTACCTTGTCAGACAGGTGTGGGTGAGTACCTGGAAGGGTAGGCAGAGCTTCAAAGGCAGAATAACAAAGACAGCAATTCCTGAGGGGACACACACACACACACACACACTCTGTCTTGTTCTCTCTGCCTGTCCCCACCTCATCCATTTCTCATGCCCTTTCTGCTGCCTTCTCCTCCATGAGGTTTACTCTGATGATTTCCAGCCCACGTGGATCCTGCCCATCTCTTTTGTACTTACTGCACCAACCACTCAACTTTATATTTTACAATCAACTGTCATGATTTGACCGTGAAGATCTCCCTCTCTCTCTAGTAAGGTAAGCTTCTTGGGAAGGGACTAAGCGTGATTTTCTTTTTCTGTGTCTTTGCAGCATCCAGCACATTGCCAGGCATGCAGTGAATGTTTAATAATTGATTATTAAATGCAGTGCCATTACTAGTCCTACCTGAGGGTAGAGACTGTATTTTACAGGTTTTTTTTTATCTCCATAGTAATTGGCTTAGTGCTAAGCATCTAGATAGTCACAGGTACTCAAACATTTGTCAGATTAAAATTACCTTAAGCTTTGAGGGATGGGTTTGAGGGGTGCTTAGACATTTATATAAAAAGTATAGCAAGAGGCCTGGGGAGAAAAAGCTGAGTCCACAGAAGGTTCTGAAATGCCTGGGATTTGGAGACGATCTGTCTCCCTTTCTATCCGTGTGTGAATCACGTTCTGGCAGGGCAGGGAGGCGCTGCACAGGGAGTTTGGAGACTTGGCTTCTGGTCTCGACTGAGGCAGTTTATCTGATATGGGCAAGTAGGCCAGGTCTAGAACCAGGTGGCCCCCTGGCTTTTGGTATAAAAAAGTTCCATTTGGAAACTTTCCACCACTCAGTGAATCTATTGACAGCTCCTGGTTTCTTCTGATGGTTTGATCTAAGCCCATCATCCTTAAATAGATAAAACTTGCAAAGAAGCCAGTTTGCATTAGACTAAAAGTCAGTTGGGCTGCTGAAAGAATACGAAATTAGGCCTCAGGGGAAGGAAAAGCGTTATTTTTCAATTATTTACAGGTAAGAGGCTGCAGTGGGGCTGCTTATCTGGAGTTGCCTTGAGAAGGTGACCCTCTGGTTCCCTAAGTGTGACCAGGAAGCTGGGTCGGCCTCCTTGCCGGCCGCTCTCTATCTCTCCTCTGTCCTGTCATGAGGCACAAGGCCTGTGTGCACAGCCCTGGGTCCATCCCCTTCTGGGACCCCTGGGGGAAGGATTCCTGCGGCTGGTGGCCAACATGATCCCTGACTGTGGGAGCTCAGTTCTATATAGACCTTTGTGCTTCCCAGTGTTGACTTAATGCAGTGGACGCTATAGGAACCATGAGATGTAGCCTTGTAGGCTACAAAACCCAGCAATAACAAAACCCAGCAAAGGCACATTCCCAAATCCTGACCCTGAGCTAGCTTCACGGTGTCCTGGTGGCAACATGTAGGGATGGCCTCGAACACACAGGACTAGGGGGCAGGGTAAGTCCTGCTCTGTTGTTGGTGTTGCACACAGCCTTGTTTCTCTTTCACCCACACGGATTTCTTTCAGCCTTCCTTTACACTATCTCAACAGGGAAGGGCAGGCGTCCCTCCCGGCCAAGCTTGAATAGAGTTCCAGGGCAGCAAGGGAGCCATCCGGGAGGGGGCTCTTCAAATGCACAGCCCGGCATGCTTCCATTAATTCACAGAGCGCACTCCGTGAGGGAGCCAGACAAGCAGCATTATTATCGTCATCAATCACTCTGCACTAAAGAAACTGAGGCAGCTGCGGGAGTGGAGGGCTGCCCGCACTGGCTCATCCAATGGGAGGAGCAGCCTCGGCCAGGCTGCCTCGCCAGGGGCTCAGAGGTGTAAAGGACAAAGGATGGCCAGCCTGCGGGAGCTGCATTTCAATCAGGTACCCTACTGATCGTTTCCCTTTTGGGTCCCTAAATCGAATACATTTGGATTCAATTTGGATGTTCTGAATTAGTGGAAGGGAACGAGGTTTAAAAGAGGTCAGCTCCATTACTCAGCGTTATTAATGATGTTGTTGGCTGTTAAAATCTCAAAAACCTAGGAAACTAATAAATTTTACATATTGAAAAATCACAGATGGATCAGGCAAATGTATACATTCTTAAAAGTATTTAATATCTGTTAAGAGGACAGAATGATAAATTTAATATTGAAAACCAATATCAGATTCACAATTACAGGTCATTTATCATAACCAACTGCACGGACAGCATCTTATGGCGGGGAGCGCGCTGTGATTCATAAGCAGAGACCCGGAACAAGTCCATATGAAATGAGAAATAAATCTGCTTTACATATTGGAAACTTATTTCCACTTCCTATCTTTATTGCCAACAATAATGTTAGCTTTCAAGAACAAATTGTCACACATTAAACTTATATATAATGAGCCCAATTGAGTCAAAAAAAACTTCCCTAAAAAGAGCTTTAAATTATTCCCAATTGGGTTATTAGCTTTAACTCTAATTCCTCTGAGAGGGCCTACCAATCTCACAGTAAGTTTCAGCACTTAATCAGACAATTGGTTTCCCAAGTTGGGCCCCAAAGTTCTAGGTTGGTTGTTTCTTCTCCTTCCCCCACCTCCCCTGAAGAATTAACATGGTCAGGGTAGAGAACGAACCTGGTAATGTTTAACAGAAGTGTTAATGAAACAAATTGCAGTGTGCTAGCAATCTATTTTTGAGATGAATTTTTCTGCTTTCTTTCGAAGTTTGAGTACTATTCAATACAAGTAAATTGGATGATTGGAACTCAGACCCGAGGAAATCATGGTCAGGGCACTGGCTCAGTCAGTGTTCTGATCTCCAGACATCCTAGGATCAAGTGACAGGGAAGTGACTTGGTAGTGACATTTCTCATTTTGCTGACTGCCCAGGTTGACCTAGATGACATGACTCTAATCCAGACACAGAATGGATTAAAAACCCCCCACAAACTTTACTGTTTTTCCCTGATTTCAAGAATAAGGTGTTCAAATGTAGAAAGGTTGGAATGGGTAGGGGAAAAACATCCCAACTCCCTCACAGAGCCCACTACTACTTACATTTGACACGCCTTTTTCATTTTTGGGGTTTTTATTTTTGCTGTTTATTTTTCTTTACACAGTTAAGATTATATATATAATCTATCCTGTGCAATCATAATTTCAATCTTTATATAATGCTCTGTTAATTATTATGAACCCTTTTCTTTATTTTTTTGTTTTTGTTTTTGAAAGAGAGCGAAAGAAAGGGAGAGTACAGTCTGGGACAGACAGACAAGAATGGAGAGAGATGAGAAGCATCAACTTGTAGTTGTGGCACTTCAGTTGTTTGATTGCTTTCCTAACCGTGCCTTGACCCAGGGGGCTTCAGCCAAGCCGGCGACGTTGGGCTTAAGCCAGTGACCATGGGGTCGTGTCTATGATCCCACGCTCAAGCTGGTGACCCTGCTCTTAAGCTGGCAAGTCCATGTTCAAGCCGACAACCTCAGGATTTCGAACCTTTGTCCTCAGCATCGTGGGTCAATGCTCTATCCAATGTGTCACCACCTGGTCAGGCTTAAATGGCATTGTAATAATCATCTTTATACATGCATGTTTGGGGGAATTTATGATTATTTCTTTAAGATTTGTCTCCAGAAGTCCCATTACTGAGTTAAAAGAGTGGACATTGGCCCTGGCCGGTTTGCTCAAGTGGTAGATTGTCGGCCTGGTGTGTGGAAGTCTTGGGTTCAATTCCAGTCAGTGCACACAGGAGAAGCATCCATCTGCTTCCCACCCTTCTCCCTCTCCTTTCTCTCTGTCTCTCTCTTCCCCTCCTGCAGCCAAGGCTCCATTGGAACAAAGTTGGTCCAGGCACTGAGGACAGCTCCAAAGCCTCCACCTCAGGCATTAGAATGGCTCTGGCCACAACAGAGCAACGCCCCAGATGGGCAGAGCATTGCCCCCTGGTGGGCATGCTGGGTGAATCCTGGTCGGATGCATGTGGGAGCCTGTCTGATTGCCTCCCGGCTTCTAACTTGGGGAAAGGGGAGAAGAAAGAAGGAGTGTGGATATTTTAAGACTTTTAATATGCTAAGGCTAAAAATGGAATTTTATGTAAATCCCTCATTCATCAGTTGTTGATTATACAGCTGAAACTACTACAGCCTAGAGGTTAAAATGATGGGCTTTGCAGTCAGATCTATCTGCATTCAAGTTCCAGGTCAGTCTAGCTGGGAGACTCAACCATTTGGAACCTCCATTGTCATATCTGTAAAATGGGCATCATGATACAGCTCAGTGTTGTAGTGAAGATAAAATGTGACAATGCCTATTAGGTGCTTAGCAAAGCGCCATTCCCACCCCCACCCCCACTGCCCAGTTAGCACTCCATAAAAGGCAGATAATATTAGTCTTTTGGGTTTTTTTTTGACAATTTTGGTATACACACACACATATATGACAAAATATTATAACATTTATCCTTATAATGTATATAATATATACACAAAGGCATTGCATAATTTAAAAACTTTAAAGCATTAATATTCTCCATTCTCTCCAGAATAAAATTAATATTTTAATATTAATATTGATCGGAGCCTTTCCAACCTTTTTCTTTCCCTTTCCCTTGCAGTTATATTGCTGCAGCCGCCTATGACAGGTATCCTTCATGAGGGAGCCATGTGTTTTCTATCACTGCTCATGTCACTTCTTTCTAGCCTGTCCTTTCCCTCTTTCTATTGTTTTTCAAACTCTACTATGGATTTAGGTTTGGCTCAGGCATCACCATTTCTGTGAAGCCTTTCCTAGTACCTCCCCAAACAAAGTGAGTGTTTGTCTTCTGCAGTCCCATACCACCTGTGTATGCAGGATTGCAGCATCTCTCAGTCGCATATGTCACAGCAGATAGGTGCGTTTCAATCTCTCTCTAAACTGGAGGCTCGGTAAAGGTCAAGATCATGTCTTACCAATGTTACATAAATGGTGTGTATGATCAAAGAAATCTATAAATGGAATTTAAAGGAAAAATGAATTTCAACTGAATGAGAGCTGAATGGACTTTTTTATTTATCATGGGATTTAAAATATAAACACATTATATGCAATTGTGAAGTGTTTTCTAAGCCTTGAAATACTTAATGCTATTTGCAAAGCATTTCTAGCCAAATTATTGAGATTTAAAAGTGTGTAAGGAATTTTGGAGGACCCTGGATAAAAATATGTTGAAATATCTCATGGGAGATGACAGTACATGTCCATTATACAGGTGGGATCACTGAAGTCCAGCAAAGAGAGTCCACAGAGTTATTGGGATCCTGAATTTTCTGCCTAACTTAAATAATATGATGGTTAAAGCTGAAGTTTAAAACAGTCTTCAAATGGACTCTATAAAACATTTAACTAGTCTGGTGAAATATTTAGATGATGTTTAATTGACAAGCACTATTGTTATCATTATTTTTGTCTGTTTAGCTCAGTATTGGATATCTAGTACCTAGAACAGTGTCTGGCATGTCATAGGCACTCAATCAGTATTTGCCAAATGACCAAATGAATCGGCAATCACATTTGGTATGATCCAATCTGCATCCACTTGGAGTTGTTTACTTCAACTTGATAAATCTTTATAGAGTGCTTTCTACGTTCCAGATATTTTTTGCCAGGGAGCTGAAGGTATGAAGATGAATAGCGCATGGCTCCTGTCTTCAAGGTATCAGAGTTCTGTGTGGGAAGCCAACACATAACAGATAAAGGCAGCATGCTGTGGCTAGTGATCAGAGAGGCTGATGCACAGGGTGCCAAGAAACCCTGAGGAAGGGTGTTCCGTCCAGCCCAGGGGCTTCAAGGAAGACTTCCTAGGGAGAATATACCTAAGCTGGCTTGCTGGGTGAGGAAGAGTTAGGTTGAAGAAAGCTGGAAGAGCATTCCAAACACAGTAGACATCACTAGCAAGGACAAAGGTATGACATCTCATTCACTAACTCATCCAAGAAACATTCACAAACGGTCTCCTATGTACCGTAGGTGCTGTGTATATTGAGGCAAACAACGCATACTCCCTTTCCTCCTGGAGCTTGTGTCTGATGGCCACATGGCCCATAGCCTTTCAACATTGCTGGAGAACCAAGTGCAGAGCAGGTAGTGGCAGAGGAGGCTGGAGAGAATGGTGGCAGTTTGTTCTATGTGTGAAAGTTGAGTTGATACTCTCTATTTCCACAGAGGACTAAGGCACATATAAAAGCTAAGGATTTACCAAATCAAGTTACCCCTGGGCAGGAGCCGAGCCCCTCTTACCCCCACCCCTGCTTTCCCCAGTCTCTTGGCTCCTGCAGGGAGAATGCTAGCAGTGCTGGAGAAGAGACTGCCCCTGACTCTGTGTGCTCCTGGAAATCCTCTTGGGTTGATTCAGTAACTTGGGTTGTGACTCAAGGCAGTGAGTGGAGAGAGCCTGGCACATTGTAAGAACTTCACAAATGTTTGTTGGATGAAAACATGAAGGTAATGATTTGATCTCTAAAATGAAGGAGTGACTAATCCCTTAAGAGATTTGATTTTAGTCCATGAATGAGTGGCATCATGAGCTTCCTATAAAGGAAGATGGCTCTTATACCAACACCTCGCTCAACTCAAGTCAAAGGATAAAAAGACAAAAGTAAAACCATGTGTCTTTATTTCCAAGTCCAAACATCCATCCATCCATCTGTTTATCCATCCATCCATCCATCCACATTAGGTCAGGCACTGTGCAAGACACTGGAGATACTGAAATGACTTTATAGGATTCACCATCCAATGGGGCAGAGAGATCTGTAAAACATCACACAGCAGTGAGAAAAGTGCTAATGGAGGTAGGTAAACAGGGAGGGTGAGGGGGCCAAGGAAGACCTTGTCAATGTGCAGTTTTAAAGGATGAGACTGGAGTTTGCCAAGCTTGAAAGAGGATGGGAAGGGCATTCAGGCTCTGAAAACAGAAATAAAATCAGGGTGCCGGAACACTATGTCATACTCAAGGCATGCACGTAAATTCATGTGGCTATAAGGTAGGATATTGAGGTTGATCGATTATTGAAGATGGAAAGAGGGAGAAATTTTAGTTTTTATTTCTTTAACTTTCCCATTGGTGAAAGAAGGAGAGAGAGAGAAGAGAGAAGCATCAATTCATTGTTCCACTTAGTTGTGTACTTGTTTGTTGTTTCTCATATGTGCCCTGACTGGAGATTGAACTCGTGACCTCAGCATGACAGGATGATGCTCCATCCACTGAGCAACTCAGACAGGGCAAGAGGAGGTAGGTTTTTTTTTTAAATTAAAAAAAATTTCTTTTACAGAGACAGAGAGAGAGAGAGTCAGATAGATAGGGACAGACAGACAGGAAAGAACAGAGATGAGAAGCATCACTCATCAGTTTTTCGTTGCAACATCTTAGTTGTTGTTCATTGATTACTTTCTCATATGTGCCTTGACTGTGGGCCTTCAGCAGACAGAGTAACCCCTTGCTCAAGCCAGCGACCTTGGGCCCAAGCTGGTGAGCTTTGCTCAAACCACATGAGCCCATGCTCAAGCTGGCGACCTCGGGGGTCTCGAACCTGGGTCCTGAGCATCTCAGTCCAACGCTCTACCCACTGCGCCACCGCCTGGTCAGGCAGAGGAGGTAGTTTTGGAAATATACTTTTGCCAATTTTCTTTTCTTTTTCTTTTTTTTTTTTCATTTTTCCGAAGCTGGAAACGGGGAGGCAGTCAGACAGACTCCCGCATGCGCCTGACCAGGATCCACCCGGCATGCCCACCAGGGGGCGATGCTTTGCTCATCTGGGGCATCGCTCTGTTGCGTCCAGAGCCATTCTAGCGCCTGAGGCAGAGATCACAAAGCCATCCCCAGTGCCCGGGCCATCTTTGCTCCAATGGAGCCTTGCTGCGGGAGGGGAAGAGAGAAGCAGAGAGGAAGGAGAGGGGGAGGGGTGGAGAAGCAGATGGGTGCTTCTCCTGTGTGCCCTGGCTGGGAATCGAACCCGGGACTCCTGCACGCCAGGCCGACGCTCTACCGCTGAGCCAACTGGCCAGGGCATTTTGCCAATTTTCTGTTGCAAATAAAATAAAACTAGTATCCAAGAAGTCTGACTACACTGACTATTCAGAAGGCTCACTCTCCATCTAATGGTGTCATTTAGCAGCATCAGTTACATTTGCTTTAGACCTCAAATCAAAGCAAATCAAAATCTTGCAAAGGTGTGTCTGTGAGACAAGTTGTTTGACGGAGAATGCATTAGCTCTCTTTTGTGAGTAAGCAGTTTATATCCCGCTGGGATGCAGCCTGCTGTGGCCTAGAGTCTATTTCCAATGATTTAACTTCGGCCCCTAACAAATCACATTTTAAAATTACTTATTACCTAGAGATTAATATGCAATTACTTGTTAATATAACTATAACTTATGTGAAGTCTACACATGTGGATATGCTAATTTCATTTATTAATTTCTGGAATCTCAAATCCTCCAAGGACGTTCACGAATCTCCATGATGTCTCTGAAAGCTGTGTTTGCATCTGATTCTCTGATTCTTGTAAAAAAGATTCAGAAACTCATGTTGCTTGTCATCAGTCCACAAAACAGAGTTTCTTCTCTTGGACAAATTGTTTTTTATTTTTTATTTTTTTTTTGTATTTTTCTGAAGCTGGAAACTGGGAGGCAGTCAGACAGACTCCCGCATGCGCCCGACCGATATCCACCCGGCACGCCCACCAGGGGGCGATGCTCTGCCCCTCTGGGGCGTAGCTCTGTCGCGACCAGAGCCACTCTAGCGCCTGGGGCAGAGGCCAAGGAGCCATCCCCAGTGCCCGGGCCATCTTTTGCTCTAATGGAGCCTTGGCTGCGGGAGGGGAAGAGAGAGACAGAGAGGAAGGAGAGGGGGAGGGATGGAGAAGCAGATGGGTGCCTCTCCTGTGTGCCCTGGCTGGGAATCGAACCCGGGACTTCCGCACACCAGGCCGACGCTCTACCACTGAGCCAACTGGCCAGGGCCGACAAATTGGTTTTAAATAAAGTATACAACATAAACTGCTTCCAGATAATCTTCTGCCTGTGGGTGGACGAAGGGCTTAAACAAGATGCATTTTATAGTGTCATATTTGGTCACTTTTCCTGGTAAACATGGAGGAGAGAGAACAAGAAACCCAATTCCAGTTTGCCTGGATGTAAGGAAATTCAGTGTCTAAACGCCCCATTTCTTGGGACTGTGAAGTAATCTGTTATAATAGTGGAGCATTATAAAAAATGACAGAGTAATAATGCCAATGGTGATAACCTATAATTTAAATAAATCAGTGAAAATGTAGAATGGAGAGATCTCCAACACGAGCTTCTGAGAAGGAGTCACAAACTCAATTCTCAAGTCAAAGCAATTGGCACTTCTGACACTTACATGTAAATAGATCTCCATCAATCTCATTAAATATTCAATCCATATTCAAAGTTATTAAATATTGAACACCAGTTAATAAGTACAACCAAGTTAATCAAGACTTCGATTGGTGGTTGTGGGTTCAAAAAAAGCTTTGAAGAGTCATTTCACTTGAGTTTTATTCTGATCCTCCCCTTCCATTTTTAGGTGAGCGCAGGAACTGTATTACATGCTTGTGTAGGCATTGGGTGTTCTGTCGGTGTGTATATAGTTACATTGGGTTGTTATCCCTTAGTCATTTGTATAGTGGGCAGGATGGTAGTATGTGGTATGATGCCATGTCGGCATGTACTCTGTCAGTGTGTGTTATGTGAGATGTAACACTGGTGCATTACCTTAGATCCTGGCTATTCAATGGTTTCTTCTCTATACTTCATCAATGACTAGGACTCAGAAATCCCACAATTCCCTATAATTTTTTTTGGGGGGGGAGGGGGGAGAGTATCCAAAGGTGTTTTTCTTTCAGGGCAAGTGTAGATGGCACTGAGAATGAGTGCCTTCTTAAGTTTTGGCCCTGGGCCCTTTGCTTACTTTACCCCAGTCTAGCCCTGCAATGCAAGACACTATAGCGGTAAGGAAAGAGCTCTGAACAAACTTGAGTTCAAATTTGGGTTCTGTCATGTGGCCTTGGTTAATTCTCTTAGGCCCTCAGTTTCTCCCTCTGTGAAGGGGGGATAATAATGCCTGTTGTGTAGAATTGTAGGGAGGTTTTTTTTTTTTTTTTGCACTTCTCTGAAGCTGGAAACGGGGAGAGACAGCCAGACAGACTCCCGCATGCGCCCGACCCGGATCCACCCGGCACGCCCACCAGGGGCGATGCTCCGCTGCGACTAGAGCCACCCCAGAGCCTGGGGCAGAGGCCAAGGAGCCATCCCCAGCACCGGGCCATCCCCACTCCAATGGAGCCCCGGCTGCGGGAGGGGAAGAGAGAGACAGAGAGGAAGGAGGAGGGCGGGGTGGAGAAGCAAATGGGCACTTCTCCTATGTGCCCTGGCCAGGAATTGAACCCGGGCTCCCCCGCACGCCAGGCCGACGCTCCACCGCTGAGCCAACCGGCCAGGGCCTGTAGGGAGGTTTAAATGAAACCATGTATATACCTTATTAATAGATTGTAGATATTTATTCCTGTAACAAGGCAAGGCCCTACACTAGGCTTTGTAATACACATGAAGGTAAATAAAACCCCATACCGGCCCTGGCCAGTTGGCTCAGTGGTGGAGCATTGGCCTGGCGTGCAGAGGTCCTGGGTTCGGTCCGGGTTCGATTCCCAGCCGGGGCACACGGGAGAGGCGCCCATCTGCTTCTCCAACCCTCACCCTCTCCTTCCTCTCTGTCTCTCTCTTCCCCTCCCGCAGCCGAGGCTCCATTGGGGCAGGGATGGCTGGGGCGCTGGGGATGGCTCCTTGGCCTCTGCCCCAGGCGCTGGAGTGGCTCTGGTCGCGACAGAGCGACACCCCGGAGGGGCAGAGCATCGCCCCCTGGTGGGCAGAGCGTCGCCCCCTGGTGGGCGTGCCCGGTGGATCCCGGTCGAGCACATGCGGGAGTCTGTCTGACTGTCTCTCCCCATTTCCAGCTTCAGAAAAATTAAAAAAAAAAAAACAAACAAACACAAAAAACAACCCCATACCTTAGAGTTTGGTGGTAAGACAAACATTTTCTCAAGCACTCTCATATGTCAGATATTACTTGAGGAGTTTAAAAGATCCTAAAAGTTCCAAACTCTTTCCACCACTCAACAGATTTGAGTCATCCCTGGGGTGTGCTGCATGTTTGTTGCTGGGCTGGAGCCAGAGCTCTGCAGGAAGAGCGAGGAGGAAAGGTGATTCCCAGAAAAGAAAGGGGGGTGAGGGAAGGAAAACAATGGGACTTTCCTGTACACCTGAATGAAGGAAGAAAGATATGGAGAATCATGGTCTGAGCCCTGGACAGTCTGTCCAGTGTCTTAGCCTGCTAGTAATTCTTTTCTAAGAAGAAAGAGGTCCTCTCACCTACGTCACCAGAGTGTGTAGAGAGAGTAGAAATGGAACTGGGTTTCAGATGTCATTTCATTGGAGAAGAGACATTTAGGATCCCTGTAGGAAGAAGGATCAGAGAGGCTGAGAGCAGAGGAGAGAGAGGAGGAGGGTGGGAGCAAAGGCTATAAAATGAATTCTGCTTGGTCTTTGCTTACTTTTTTGTTGTTTTGTTTTGTTTTTTTCTGAAGTGAGAAGTGGAGAGGCAGAGAGGCGGAGAGACAGAATCCCGCATGCGCCCGACCAAGATCCACCCAGCATGCCCACTAGGGGGCGATGCTCTGCCCATCTGGGGCATTGCTCTTGTTGCAACCAGAGCCATTCTAGCGCCTGAGGCAGAGGTCATGGAGCCATTCTCAGCGCTCAGGCCAGCTTTCCACCAATGGAGCCCTGGCTGTGGTAGGGGAAGAGAGACAGAGAGAAAGGGGGGAGGAAGGGTGGAGAAGCAGATGGGCGCTTCTCCTGTGTGCCTTAGCCGGGAATTGGACCCATGACTTTCACATGTCAGGCCGACACTACCACTGAGCCAACCAGCCAGGGCCTTTGCTTACCTTTTTTAACTTTTTTCTTTCTTTCTTTTTTTTTCCTTTTCTCTGTATTTTTCCGAAGCTGGAAACGGGGAGAGACAGCCAGACAGACTCCCACATGCGCCCGACCGGGATCCACCCGGCACGCCCACCAGGGGCGACGCTCTGCCCACCAGGGGGCGATGCTCTGCCCTTCCGGGGCGTCGCTCTGCTGCGACCAGAGCCACTCTAGCGCCTGGGGCAGAGGCCAAGGAGCCATCCCCAGCACCCGGGCCATCTTTGCTCCAATGGAGCCTCAGCTGCGGGAGGGGAAGAGAGAGACAGAGAGGAAGGAGGGGTGGGGGTGGAGAAGCAAATGGGCGCTTCTCCTATGTGCCCTGGCCGGGAATCGAACCCGGGTCCCCCGCACTCCAGGCCGACGCTCTACCGCTGAGCCAACCGGCCAGGGCCTAACTTTTTTCTTTTTTAAGTGAGAGGAGGGTAGATAGTGAGACAGACTCCTTCATGTACCCCAACCAGGATCCATTTGGAAACTCCAACTGGGATGGATGCTGGAATCAACAGAGCTGTTTTTAACACCTGAGGCTGCTGTGTTATCCTCAACTGAACAATCCTCAGTACCCAGGCCATGCTTGAACCAATTGAGCCACAGGCTGCAGGAGGGGAAGAGGGAGAGAAAAGGGAGAGGACGGGGGCAGAGAAACAGATGGTCGCTTCTCTTGTGTACCCTGACCCAGAATTGAATCTGGGACATCCAAACGCCAGGTCAACACTCTATTCACTGAGCAACCGGCCAGGATCACTGCTTACTTTGTGAGTGACCATGAACTAGGCAATTCTCTCCAAGCCCAAGTTTCCTCCTCTATAATGGGAGATAATAGCAGTGCTCATCTCATTCTCATTCCCACTTTGCAGATGAAAACACAGAGGCATGGTCACATAGTTAAGTGATAGAGTCGGGGTTCAAACTCAGGCATCTGCTTCCAGGGCTCCTGCTCTCAATTACCTCACTCAACTCCTCTGTTTTACTGTCTTCTTGCCCTAGTTAGAGTGTAAGTTTATTTTATTTATTTTATTTTTATAGAGACAGAGAGAAAGTCAGAGAGAGGGATAGATAGGAACAGACAGGAATGTAGAGAGATGAGAAGCATCAATCATTAGTTTTTGGTTGTGACACCTTAGTTGTTCATTGATTGCTTTCTCATATGTGCCTTGATTGGGGGCCTACAGCAGACCGAGTGACCCCTTGCTCAAGCCAGCGACCTTGTGCTCAAGCTGGTGAGCCTTGCTCAAATCAGATGAGCCCGCGCTCAAGCTGGCAACCTTGGGGTCTCAAACCTGGGTTCTGTGCATTCCAGTCCAACGCTCTATCCACTGTGCCACTGCTTGGTCAGGCAGAGTGTAAGTTTTTTTTTTTTTAATTTATTTATTAAACTTAATGCAGTGACAAGAGTGTAAGTTTTTTGAGAGCAAGGCTTGTAGCTCAGAATAGCAGACTTTTGTCTCAGATTATCCCTTTAGATGAGTGGTGGGTTTTAGATGTTGTCAAAACTTCCAAAATAAACTTGTTGTTGGTTTGAATATATAGATAGCAATAGGATGTGCACAGCAGTGCCTTTCATAAGTAGGTTCTTGGGGGCTGGGCAATGAATGATGGATCATAGTCTCAAATGTAACCCCGAGCTGACCCTCAGAGACATTTGCTAAAAGTATTCCTGGCTCTGTTGGGACATGAGGCCTTGGAGGCCTGCCAGATGGGTAGAGAAGGTGCAGCTTTATAGATCCATGCGGCTTTTTAGCGTATGGAAGAAGACCAGGCAATCCCACCTAGTGTGGAGGGGACCAGTACCCCTGAGCGTCACAATTCCTGCCTGGCACTGTGGGATTGTGTGAGAGAAAGATGGGAGAGTGGGCAGCTTCCCACTCTTGTTGAGATAGGGTGGCATAATTTTCCAGGAAGACCTTCCCACTTCCCCAAACCGGTTAGAACTAAGGTTTGCGAGTTATAAACAGATAGCTACCACACAGAGGTGGGTGTGAGGATGAGGGTGAGGGGTGTGTGTGGGAGCTGTAGCTCATAATCTAAAAGGGAATGTGAAGATGAAGAGAAGATATGCAAGTACCTACCTTATGTGAAATTAATTGCCAATAGTTATCCAATGCCACTGTGTGTAGTATTTGGTCTATTCTTCCCAGGGCTCACAGTACTGTTATCATTCCCATTTCACTGCTAGGGAAACTGAGATGAAGTGTCATAGTAACAGGCAGAGCAGGAACACACACCTAGAGAGTTAGAACCCATTCTCTTAGCCTTTGGCATCTCTGATCCCCACACATTGCAGCGCCTCTGAGCTGGACAAACCCTTAGAGAACATCTATTTCAGCCTTTTCAGCGTGAGGTGGGGAAACCAAAGGCCAGAGAATTACAGTGATGGACCAGGGTCATACAGCTGTTTAGTGACAGCCCTAAGATTTGACCGCAGCGCCAGGATTAGGGTGAAGAAGGAAGGCCCTAGGATGCAGCATTCACGGAGGTACCCTCTCTCAGATGCCAAACCTGTGCTTGCACAGCCCTGAGAATGGCTGCTGCCTTACATTTTGTGCCCTGAGTACCTCACTTGCTCCACGCTAGTCCCAGCCCTGACCAGATGCCTGGTTTTGTGGTGTGAACATTGTGGCCCAGGCATGGGTTTATTTATTTGATTTGATGTCCCAAGAGAGGAAACTGATGAGATATTTGTGCGTAGTTTTGTCTATACCGCAAGGTAGGTTTCAAGGGAGGAACCAAATGGAGGGTCTGTTTCTGGTTGCTACCATGGAAGGGACAGTAATGAACCGGGACAAAATCTGGCCCCAGCAAGTAGGCACAAAACTAGGAGAATCACGATCCTGTTTTGACAAAGCAGGGTGGCAGAATGGGGTCCGTAAAAACTGGGCCCTCCATCTCTCCTCTGGATTCCACTAGGCTGAAGGAGGGAAGGTCCCGGAAAAGCTTCTAGGGGTGGGGCTTCCCTGTCAGAATGAAGTCCATTATCGACAGTTGAAGCAGGAAGGCTAGGTGCTCAGATATCTGTACAGACAACTCATAATTTCCCAAAGTCTCAGATTATGTGTGCTTTATTCTAAAAAAATTAATAAAAAACGATCCCTGCGATGTGTACAGCACCTTTCCCAAGTCTGGGCCTTTCTGCTCTTTTGTGGTTCAAGGAGAGGAGGAGATGAGCCTGCTCAGAGGAGGAGCCCCATCCCGTCCGGCTGTGGGGAGCGGTGGTGGACTAGGCCCTGCCTCTGCAGTTGACCTCCACAAGGTAAGTCCCCTGCTCTCTTCTCTCTGGGCCTCAGCTTCCTCATCTTCCCCCGTAGTTCAGCCTGGCATGCCTAAGGGCTTGACATTTTGAGTTCTTTGCTTTCTTGTACTTTTCCCGTTTAGATGTTTCCCAAACCCTTGTCTGGGGTCCCAGTCTCCAGCCCTGGCACATCCCTCTCTGTCCTCAGCCTGGGACCAGCATGGCTGGGGGCTCCCCTGGCCTTCCTGGCTCTCCACGATATCCCCCCCTTCTGGAGCAGCTAGAAGGAGGCTGTGTGCAGTCAATTCTGACTCCAGGTGGAGGGAGAGGGGGTGTGGGGACGAGAAAGGAGAGTAGAGGCCTGAAAAGGTTAAAAGGAGGAGAAAACAGCAAAGAGAAATAGAGGATAGAGAGAGAAAAGAAGGATTGGAGAGGAACAAGCAAAAGAAGGAAAGTGGGGGAAGGTAGGTGAGAAGATATGCTTGAAAAGGTTGAATCAAAGAAAAAGGAACCCAAAGGAAGCCGGACAGAGAGAGGGAGGAGGAGAGAGAGAGAGAGAGAGACTAAAAAATAGGAAAAACAACGAGCGAGAGAGCTAGGTCTGAAAGGACCGAGGAGGGAGTAAGGGAGGATAAAAAGGAGGGGGAAGAACGGAGGGAGGGAGCAGCGAGCAGGGAGGAGGATGGCTGGTGGGGAAGGAGAGAGGGAGGGACCGAGGGACGAAGGGGGTGGGGGCTGGCTCGGCAGCAGCCGTGCAGATTCAGGCGCCCGCCAGCTCGCTCACTCGCTCGCGGTCCCCGCTGCCCGCTGCCCGGCCCTGGGCTGCTCGCAGCTCCGGTTCTGGCCCGGCGCTCTGGCGTGGCTCGGGCTCCGGAGGATAGGACAGAGCGACTGGCCCGCCGAACCCTCGGCGGGCCGCGGAAGCAGGTAGGTGGCTGGGCGGGCACTGCGAGGACCAGGAGCTTCGGACTGCCGGGGATATAGGGGAACAGGGGTCGGGGACGGGGCTTTGCAGCCTCGCGACTAACTTTCCACCGGCTCTGTGGATCCCTGCTGCCCTGCCCTGGTCCGGGCTGCGGAATCCGAGTTTGGCGCGGGGAAGGGATGAATGCCGGGGTTTGGAGAACGCCTGTGGGTCCGGGAAGGATGTAAGGGGGTGGCCGGGGAGTAGGCACGCGCCGGCCCTCCGGCCGCAGTCCGGACGCAACGCCCGCGGCAGGGGAAGACCCGAGCTCAGCAGCGCGGCGCGCTAGTCCCAGCGAGGGCGCCCGCCCGCCCTTCGCAGTCCGGGGACTCCCACCCGCGAGCCGCCCGGGGCGCGCCCTCTGCGCGCAATGCAACCGGCGCCCTCCCTGCCTGGTCCGAGCTCAGAACCTGCAGGGCGCGACTCGGTCCCTGCCCCAGTCAGCGGTGCGCCTTGCAGACGCCACGCCTCAGCCGGTTCCTGCGCGCTTTTGGTTTTCTGAGGCGATAAACGAAACATATACACCCTTCATTTCTTTCTCCTCCCGTCGCTTCGACTCTCTACGGGGAAGTCTGGGATGCCAGTCATTTGCGTTGGCAACCCCTACGTCTCTCCTGCCCTCTGCGGCGACCGCTGCTCTCGAAGTTAAGAGAAGCGAGTCACTCCCAGTGCGCGCCTGGAGCGCGGTCCGGAAGTTCCCAACTTCTCGCCCAGCCACGGGCGTTAGTGTTGGAGGTGGGGAAGCGCGTGGTGGTTGTAGCCCCTCGGAGCCGCAGAGCGCAGCCGCCTTCCTCCTGGATTTGGTTTATTTTCTTAATTGGTTAGGAAAAAAAAATACGGCTTAAAAATATGCAAAATCGTTCCTTGCGGGTATCATCAAGGTTCCGTCAGTGGGACAGAGCCTCCACCCGTCGGGAACCTGGGAGCGCGCAGCCCCGGCTTAACCATTCTCGGAGTTCCTGAGCCCTGGCTGCTTTCTCCCGGACCTGGATTCCAGGCTCCATCCGACGGTAGTCGCTTCTCGGATCTGTCCCCGCTAGCCCACGCAGCGAGGCTGGTTTGACTCCCTCTAGGAGAATATTTCAAAGTGGCTCGGCTTCAGGATCTCCCACTTTGTCCCCCAGGGAACGCATAGAGCACAGCCTCCGGCCAGCTGGAGGAAGCCTTTGGGTGGTTCGGGCTCCGGGTCATCTCAGCTCGCTCTAGCAAGGGGACTCGTACCTGGGCATCAGCGCTCCTCCCACGCTCTGCCTAGAAAATAGAGGTCGATGCCCGGACCAGGTGGCTGCGAGCGGAGGCTGGCCTGGGCTGTTGGAGCCCGTCAAGAGGCGCGGCTCCTCTCGCTCCTGGAGTCTGGGAGACGGGATACGCCGCCCGGTGCGGCTTTCTCGGAGCCTGTGGGGCCCCGGCCTCGCGGCCCTCTTTGTAGGAGTGCTGTTGAAGATGTTCTGTTGAAAGATTTAGAGCAGGTTTAGTGGGACCGAAAGCTGGGGGTTTTGCGGAGAGGGTCACTCGGCTGTCGTTTTCGGCAGCTGGGCGGGGTTCCCCTTCGAGCGCATTAAACTGACCACCCAGGAGCACTCCGCTGTCAGCTCGTTTGGTGGGTTTTCCCTGGTGCACACCTCACACCAGGTCTCTGTTGCTCACATATTGTTTCAGCCGCCAGAAATTCAGGGTCTACACTGCAGTTTCCACTTCTTCCTCCCATTTCACAGATCAGCAAACCGAGACCCAGAGAATTGAAAAGACTCGCTTAGAGCTAGTTAAGGGTAAAGCTTAAACCAGGTAGGCCTCCTGATTCCCAGTTTAGGGTTTTTTCTAGTATTCCATGCTGATGTTTCCACTTTGTTAGCACAGGACAAGTGTTTCTAGTCAGGCCACAGCAAATCCTTGAGGACTGTTTATGTGTGAGGTTAGAGGCAGAGGACTGGTCTCTGGAATCTCTTGTTACGTCCTGTGTTATCATCTCCCAGGATAAATCACTTAGGTGATGGTTTGTTGTGTGCCTAGCTTGTGCCCAAACTTAAGTCTGGGGGTAAAGGGAATCCTTAGGCTCCCATAAAGTGCAATCCACAGGGAAAGAGCAGCGATTGTTTTGTAGCAGAGAATGCCAGTATAAGCTTCTCAGGTGAAATTGATTTTGGAGGGGGGCAGGATTAGGGATAGTGCCTGGAGAAGGGAGGATTTGATTGTGCATTGCAACACCTTAGGTGTTCATTGATTGCTTTCTCATATGTGCCTTGACCGCAGGCCTTCAGCAGATCGAGTAGCCCCTTGTTGGAGCCAGCGACCTTGGGTTCAAGCTGGTGAGCTTTTGCTCAAACCAGATGAGCCCGTACTCAAGCTGGCGACCTCGGGGTCTCGAACCTGGGTCCTCTGCATCCCAGTCCGACGCTCTTTCCACTGTGCCACTGCCTGGTCAGGCAGGATTTGGAATTAACCTTGGGTAGGTTTCCAATTGGGGGAGGAGGATTATGGAGCACAAGGTTTGAGTACTAAGAGAGAAGGAGGAAAGCTCACAGATTGTTAAATTGATGGTGAAAGGACAGTGGGGTTAGTGCCAATGAGAATTTGGCCATTATGTGAGAAGAACTAGTACAGCTAGAAGACGTAGCTGCTCTGAACTCAAGTTTATAACCTGTTCCCAGAGGTCTTCCACTTCTATATCAAGGGTAAGCAACTGGCAGGAAAGTCAGCACCCTGCGAGCCAAGGGTTGTGGCTAACCGCTGTGTAATATTCAGTCTTTTGTTTCTACATTTACCTTTTCTCATTGTTCCCAGGGTTTTCAAATACAGTTGACCCTTGAACAACTTAAGGTGGTTGGGATTGGGGTGGTTAGGAGCACCACCCCCCGTCAAAAATCAGCATATAACTTGATTCCCCCAAACCTCAATTGTTCCTTGATATATTTGTGGAGGTTTAGTTCTAGACCCCTGCAGAAACCAAAATCAGTGGAAGCTCAAGTCCTTTATTTAAAATGGCATAGAACAGTGTATACTGTCATCTCTCTGCATCTGCAGATGCCCAGCCATGGATGGAAAATACTATTTTCTGTCTGCAGTTGGTTGATCATGGATGCTAAACTCATGGATATGGCAGGCAGACTGTATATTGATTGAAAAAAACAATCTTAGTATAAGTGGACCTACACAGCTCAAACACATCTTGTTTGAGGGTCAGCTGTAGTTTCTTTGCCTCTTCCCAACCATAATTTTCAGGATTTAAACACTTGAGTGTTTTGGACCTACAAATGGATCTAATATGGGCAGGATATTTACTGCGATAGGAGTATTTAGGCAACAAATAATTCTTGAGCTCCTACTTTTTGCTAGGCACTGGTCTTGGGGATACAGCAGTGGACTGGACAGGCAGAGTTCCATACTTCATGCTGCTGACAGTCTAGGCTTCAGCCCTCCAGATGCTTAAAGTCTAGCTGCAGAGTGGAAACAAATTCTCAAAAAATATCTGAAGAGCCCTGGCCGGTTGGCTCAGCGGTAGAGCGTTGGCCTGGCGTGCGGGGGACCCGGGTTCGATTCCCGGCCAGGGCACACAGGAGAAGCGTCCATTTGCTTCTCCACCCCCCCTCCTTCCTCTCTGTCTCTCTTTTCCCCTCCCGCAGCCAAGGCTCCATGGGGCAAAGATGGCCCGGGCGCTGGGGATGGCTCCTTGGCCGATGCCCCAGGCGCTAGAGTGGCTCTGGTCACGACAGAGCGACGCGCCCCGGAGGGGCAGAGCATCGCCCCCTGGTGGGCAGAGCGTCGCCCCTGGTGGGCGTGCCGGGTGGATCCCGGTCGGGCGCATGCGGGGATCTGTCTGACTGTCTCTCCCCATTTCCAGCTTCAGAAAAATACAAAAAAAAAAAAAATATATATATATATATATATATATATCTGAAGAAATGCTGAAGTGGGACAATATAACGGAGACTCCTGAGCCTCCCCTCTAGCGGTTCAAGGCTCCAAGGTAAAAAGACTTGAAGCTGTTGGCTATAAGATTCAGAGATTCTGTGGGCTTCCATGACCCCAGCTTCTGGTTGCCAAGGGTAACCCAGAAGCAGTTGCATTGCTGATCTCAGATGTGGCAATGGAGAGCTGTTCTGCAGAGCTTCTGCAATTTCCAGTCAGGGTATGGCAGGAGAGAGCTGGTGAGTGTTGGCAACTGTGGTCTTGCTAGGTGTCCCTAGAGACTGGTGCCAAGTAACCATGTGCTTTTTATATTCCAGCATCCACAGCTTTTGACAAATTCTATAACCCCATTGTACAGATGCGTAAATAGAGCCCTGACTCTCTACAGATTGGGATAGCTATGCAGAAAGAGGAACCCAGCCTCCGTAGAGTCCGAGTATCCTTGATCTCTTATTCACTCTAAAATGATGTTTTTTTCTTGCTGTTTTGCAGACCAGTGGTTCTCAGACTTTATTGTAGAAGGCTTGTTGAAACACAGATTGCTGGGATCCAACCCTCAAAGTTTCTGATTCAATGGAGTGGGCCTGGGAATTGGCACTTGTTAGAACAAATCCCCAGGTGATGCTGATACTCTTGGTCCAGGGACCACACTTAGAGAATCACAGTGGTAGAAAAAGGAAAAATGAGGTTTTTTTTGTTGTTGTTGAGATTTATGCAACGGGGAGCCTGGAACAAAGGCTTTGATTTTGCTCTAGGAGCTCCTAGAACTTGCCTATGTATAATCCCCTCCCTCCCACCCCCAGGAGGCCGTAGAATTAAAAGAATATTTTATCTTCATCAGCACACACAGAGAGAATATATTGCAGTATAATTAGGGAATAAATAGGTGTTGTGTGTTGGATGTAGGCTCCATGCCCCGTGGCTCTGTGGGGGTTTATTATAGCAGTGTTATAATTGAAAAGGTGTCATCCACTCTGAGAGCCCCTCATGAAACTTTCATGGCCTGGGTGGTCATTGTCCAAAAAGGCATGCCTTCTTCATTTAAAATAAAAAGAAAGTCAGAGAGATTGCTTCTCCCGCTGATGGGACTATCTGTGTTTCATTTGACAGTAACTATGCCATGTGTTCTGAGGGGAGAGAGAAGGAAATTGAACTGCCATTGTGAACAGAGAGAGGTTGGAGAAAGTCCACATAACAGGTTTACAGATCTGTTTGTTGAACACGTCAACATGTTTTGAAACTGTCTATCTGTTTCACATGTATTTCTGACTTTCAGCTGTGTCTCAGCAGGAGGAAAGAAGAGCTCCTGTTCCAACTTAGCTGGTTGGGTGAATGTAACAGCACACTTTATCCCCAATGTATTAATTAGACCCAAAAGAAAAGAACCATAAAAAAGTTGTTCTCCTAAATGCTGGCATTTTTCATCTGAATTCTATTTATTGATTATTTTACAGTTGAGATGGAGCAAAAATCTATGTTTTTATAGCAAATAAAGCTGGCTGCAGTAATTATGCAGGCTCAACATGTCTGTTCTGGAGCAGGAAGTTGGAATTCAGCCTGACTCTCAAACATTTGGATGAGATCTAATTGAGAAAGACATTTCAAAGAACAAATATTTAGGAATGCGGAGTTTTGATGATGGTCTCTCTGGGCCAAGTGCAAGCACCTTGCTTGTAGCTTGAACTTCAAAAGTGGGGGAAGCAATAGGGAAAGACCTGGTCAGTAATGTTGAGACCACAGTCAAAACATCAGGCTGAAACTCAGTGAGGTTTAGTACAGGGATGAGAGATGCCTTTAGGAAATAGACTGCTGACAAAAATTAGGGGATATTTTATTGCTTCATATTCATTTTTGAAACATCCCCTAATTTCTGTGAGCAGTATATATGCCCTATAACTGGTGAGCAAGAGGAGAATCAATTGATCAAATATAAACTGAATAGTTATTGAATCCCTAATCTTGGAATAGGGAGTAATAGGGAAGACAGGGACCAGGACTTTCCCCTATTATATATTTCCCATAATGCTCGGCTTTGGTATCAATAGTGACAAGAGCCCTTGAATGAAGTCAGTATCGGTCAGGGCTGCAAGTTGCAGAAAACTTGAACTCAACTGGCTGAAACAATAAGTACCTTAGTGTCTCCCATAACAAGAGGTCTAAGCTATGTCTGCACCAAGCTTGGTTCTTTCACTGGATTCTTCATTTTTGTTGTTGGCAATACCATCATCCCTGAGGTTGAGCTCAAAACCTTAGCCTGTCTCCTTCCTCTATTTTCAGTATTCAAGCATAATCTTTTTTGGACTTCATCATGCTTCTTTTTTTTTTTTTTTTTTTTTTTTTTGTATTTTTCTGAAGCTGGAAACGGGGAGAGACAGTCAGACAGACTCTCGCATGCGCCCGACCGGGATCCACCCGGCACGCCCACCAGGGGCGATGCTCTACCCACCAGGGGGCGATGCTCTGCCCCTCCAGGGCGTCGCTCTGCTGCGACCAGAGCCACTCTAGCGCCTGGGGCAGAGGCCAAGGAGCCATCCCCAGCGCCCGGGCCATCTTTGCTCCTATGGAGCCTTGGCTGCGGGAGGGGTAGAGAGAGACAGAGAGGAAGGAGGGGGGGGTGGAGAAGCAAATGGACGCTTCTCCTATGTGCCCTGGCCGGGAATCGAACCCGGGTCCCCCGCATGCCAGGCCGACGCTCTACCGCTGAGCCAACCGGCCAGGGCCCATCATGTTTCTTGAATGTAAATCATCCTTTCTGACACGAAGCATCTCTTTGTTCAGATTGTTTCCATCTCCTGAAGAGTGATGATTCTAGCATCCAGCTCTGATCTCCCATTCTCAGGACAATGCATGGGGGTCATGGGGATGTATATCCTATGAGCAGTCTGTGGGGATCTGTAATTTCTAGTTTAGTGGTGGCAGTGAGTCTGGAATCTATGGCTGCAGACACATCATATTGCCCAGGGTGCCATTTTCCAACCTCCCACCTCCTTCTCCAAGTCATCCTAACACATCGTTTTTATCCACCTGTTACATTATATTCTTTTCCATAGTACTCACTGGATGAAGCCCAATCTCTTCAAATAGACATTTGAAAGCCTCCACCATTAGCCTGCATCCTGTCTTTCCATCCCTACCTTCTAGGACTCACCTCCACTGCCGACTCAGCTTCAAGTTCTGGTCTTCTCTGTATTTAACCCAAACCACTCTTTCTTCCAAGGCCAGTGTTAGAGCTGCATCCTCATTAGACCTTCCGTGACCACTGGAGCCCACAGTGATCTTGAAGCATCGATCTTTTCTTCCCCTGAACTTCTGTAGCAATTATTGCCTACACCACAAATTCAGTACTTAATAACGTGCTGTTGGTGTCATTGTTCAGTGTTTTCTTGGAATGTTTCTCATCTTCCCAATTGGATGTAAGACCTTGGAAGTCTGAGATGAGGTGGGGTGGGTCTTTCTTTGTACCCAGCGTCATGGCCAGCAAGCACCTGGCCCTTTGATGATTATTTATTGAGTGAATACATCATAGGAATAGAGGAAATTAAGAGTTTACCTGAAAACTCAGTTAATCTTCACCTTCTTTTCTTTAACCTCAATTTTTAGAAAACTAAATTTGATGAATGCCTGCTCTATGCTGGGCACTATTTTAGGTAATTTTTAAAGGAACTGTTTTAACTCAGCCTTGTAATAACCCTGTGAGGTCAGGATTATTGTCCTTCTTACATAGATGAAAAAGTAGAAGCTGAGAGAGGTTAAGTGGCTTGCCAAGCTCACTCAGCCAGCGGGAGGCAGAGCAAGGGGCAAGGTCAAGTTCTTTCTTCTGTGCTGTTTCATAAATCTTCTTGAGGTTCTCCTGACCCTGGTGGGTGACCCGTCCTTCGGTCTCTTTTTCCTCGTGTGCTGTGTCTCCCTGCCTCCTTGTGTTTCCTTTCTCTGACAAGCCTCAGATCCTCTTTTGTCCTGAGAGTGTGTTTGGCAGCTTTTAAAACTCTGACATTTGCTGTAAGTCTTTCCTGAGGACCCTTTCCTTCTGTTAGGTTGTGGCTCTTGTTGATCGCTTACCTTTTTGCCTTGACTGTGTTTCTTGTTACCCTTGAGCCTGGGCCAGAGATTCCTTTTAGAACATAAAACATTCTGCTAGTGGAATCAAGCTGGGTCTGAGCCAGGGTTTCTGAAGTCCTCTGCCCTTCCTTTTCCCTCATCTGACCCTTCATGTTCATTTTCCCTCAACCTGCCACCACTCCGGTTCTGGGTCTCAGGTATCTTACCTGTGGAAGGAAGACACTGCTGACTTATCAACAGGGAGGTGGTCTGTTGGAGGTCTCTACCAGTTCCAGAAGCTATGAATGGCATTCTTCTTTCTTTTTTTTATTTTTTAATTTTTAATTTTATTTATTCATTTTTTTTTTTTAGAGAGGAGAGAGAGAGAGCCAGAGAGAGAGAGAGAGGAGAGAGAGACAGAGAGAGAGAAAAGGGGGGAGGAGCTGGAAGCATCAACTCCCATATGTGCCTTGACCAGGCAAGCCCAGGGTTTCGAACCAGCGACCTCAGCATTTCCAGGTCGACGCTTTATCCACTGTGCCACCACAGGTCAGTCTGCATTCTTCTTTCTTTCCTTCCTCCCTCCCTCCCTCCTATAGTCCTCCTTCCCTCCCTCCTATAAACCTCCTTCCCTCCTATAAATACTGAACATTGACCACATGCTCAATGTAGCAAAGGCACAAAAACAAAGTCCTTGGCTTCATGGAACTTGCATTGAAGTGAGGGGAGACAGATGGTAAAAAACAAACACAGTATAAAATATAATTTGTGATGGTTATAATGAAGAAAAATAACAAAGTAAAGGGGTAGAGATGGTGATGGAATGCTGCTGTTTGACACTTTTACACAGGGAAGGCTTCTCTGATGGTGACAGTTGAACAGAAACTGAGAGGAAGGATGCCATGTGGATATCTGGGGGCAGAGAGCACTGAAGAGAGGGAATAGTAAATGCAAAGGTCCTGAGGTGAGAACTCACCTGGTGAGTCTGAGGATCAGCAAGAAGGCAGCAGTGGAGAGGAGAGCTTGGTAGGAGGTGAGATCTCCTCATCTTCAGCCTCTTCATTGTCTCAGAAAGAGTCATGCTTCCTACAGCTGTTGCCACTGACTGACTACAGCTGTTGCCACTGACTGAATAGCCACTTCCTTCCCCTCAGCAAGGCGCCATTCGGCCATCACAGTTCAGGTCTGGTCCCCCACCTTCTAGGAGGCTTCCATCTTTACCATTTCTCATTGGTTTACTTCTCAGAGTCCCTACAGCTCTTTCCTTCGCACTGCACAACTGAGCCCTTCATTACTTGCTGACTAGTTTCCTTTCCTGTGGGCTTGGCCTGGCCTGTGTAAGTCTCATCTCTCTAATGAGCCAGTTTCTTTTATTTATTTATTTTTATTTTTATTTATTTATTTTTTGTATTTTTCCGAAGCTGGAAACCAGGAGAGACAGTCAGACAGACTCCCGCATGCGCCCGACGGGGATCCAGCTGGCACGCCCACCAGGGGCGAAGCTCTGCCCACCAGGGGGCGGAGCCAGTTTCTTGAAACTGGTTTATTCCTCCTCTCCAGGATCCAGCACAGAGTTGGGCTCAGTGTCTACCCAGTGGAGGTGCTGATGTGAGAGTCAGGAAAGAGGTGGACTCTGCAGAGATCTGTAGGTGGAACCTTCTTTACGCTGTGCCCATGGTCCTTTTACAATGGACAGAAGAGCGTTGATTCTGGCATTCTCAGAGCACTTAGAGCTGGGAGCCTCGGGGAGCTCCTGCCTGGGGCTGAGAGAAAGAATCAACCTTTCCCCAGAACTTCTATGCAACATTGGCTCTGAGTGGGGAGGGAGAGGAGCAGGGACACAAGGGAAGCCACTTCTTTATCAGTTTTTATTTCTCAGTCAAGGAGAAGTAAGATGTTTCAGGAGCAAAGGTGGAAGGAATCCACCCAAGATTCTGGAGACCTCTCTGCCATTCAAGGCAGGAATCCTGGGTGGGGAGATTGACCTGTGAGTGACCTTGGGCAAATTACTTAACCTTTTTATTTTTTATTTTTCTGAAGTGAGAAGTGAGGAGGCAGAGAGACTCCTGCATGTGCCTGACCAGATTCCACGTGGCATGCCCACTAAGGGGTGATGCTCTGCCCATCTGGGACATTGCTCCATTGCAACCAGAGCCATTCTAGTGCCTAGAGGCCATGGAGCCATCCTCAGTGCCCGGGCCAACTTTGCTCCAATGGAGCCTTGGCTATAGGAGGGAAAGAGAGAGAGAGGAAGGAGATGGAGAAGAGTGGAGAAGCAGATGGGCACTTCTCTTGTGTGCCCTGGCCGGGAATCAAACCCTGGACTTCCACATGCCAGGCTGATGTTCTACTGCTGAGCCAACTGGCCAGGGCCAAATTACTTAACCTTTGTCTGTTCTATTGCAGTCTCTTCTCAGCTAAACCTCCCCTTTCCCCACCATTGTAGAAGGAAGTAAACAAAACAATAAATCTGATTGTTAGGAATTCTAGCTACTCTCCAGGTTGGTCTCCGCACTAATTTTTAGGCCAATGGTTTTCAAACTTGAGAACTGTACAGGTTCTTCCATTTTAAAAAGGGGAGGGAAGCTTCCCATAAGCCTCCAATATTGTCTTAAATTATTAATATAACAATACAGAGTGGGACAAAAGTAGGTTTACAGTTGTTTGTATGAAAAATAATACAATAATTAATAAAGAACAAACTGTTTTGTGTGTTCACAACTATAAATATAAACCTACTTTTGCCTCATTCTATATTTAAATATATATAAGCAAAAACTTTATGCTTATAACTCATACAAAACCTCAAGTCCCACACAGGTTTATAAATTAAAATACAAACTACAAAGCCAGCAACATTCATATTAACAATATTAATTTAACATGATAGATGCCATTGTTCCACTAAGACTAAATTGCCTCTTGCGCCGTGATTGTGGTTTTGGCTGCAGGAAGCATTTTGGCTGCGTCCTCCACCGTGGGCCCTGTGGTGATTCAACTCTCCCACTGCTTCTCTCAACTGGACCGGCTGTGCAACCTTTGTTCTTACAACCTGCGGAGGGGTCATTTGGCTGGCGCTTGGCACAAAAGCATTTGTGCATTAGGCGGTTGCTTTTTCCTCATTAGCCCACAGTAATTAAAGGAGCTCTATTTAATTCTAGTGCAACAGCAGACCCTGAGGAAAACAAAGCTGGGCATTGAGACTGAGTGTCACTCACTGCTTAGTCACTGAAATGAAAACAGAAGCAAAAAACAAAACAGAAAACTCACAGACACAGACAATGGTATGGTGATTACCAGAGGGAGAGGTGGGTGGGTGGGGGTCGAAGAGGGTAAAGGGGAGGTAAATGGTGATGGAAGGAGACTTGACTGCGGGTGGTGAACACACAATACAATATACAGATGACATATTAGAGAATTACATACTTGAAACCTATGTAATTTCATTAACCAATGTTACCCCGATAAATTCAATAAAAATTTTATGAAAGAGAACATTGTTTGAAAAATAAAACAGTCAGAGAAAAACAAGTACCATATGATTTCACTCATATGTGAAATATAATGAACAGAATGAACTAACAAGCAAATAGAGACTCATAGACAGAGAGCAGGCTGATGGTATTTTGTAGGGAGGGTCTGGGTGAGAAGGTGGCAGGACTGAGCAAAAAAGGGGAAGAAAAGAGAGAGAAAGTCTCATGGATATGGACAGCAGTGGGGTGACTGCCAGGGGAGGGGGGTATGGAGGAGTAGGGGAAGTACATGCAGGTGGAGTGGGGGTAAGGACGATGGACAGAGACTTGACTTGGAGTGGTGAGCACAGTGTACAGATGATGGGGTGTGGAATTGTGCACCTGAAATCTGGATAGTTTGTTGCTCAGTGTCACCCCAGTAAATTTAATAAAAAGACAAAAGAACAGCACTAAGGAATTCTGAAAACACTTAAGGAACCTTTGCTTCAGAACAACTCTTGAGAACCCTGAAATAACACCCCCAGAGGTATGAATGAGTTAATGCCAGAACTGCGGCTAATTGTTCTGTAATTAAAATAATAGGAACTATGCTTTGAACCTTTGTTATGTGCCATTTTCTCAAGAGGAAGGTAGAATAGTGTTAACTTCATTGTACAGATGGGAAAGTTGAGGTTCCGAGAGGTTGGCTGGTCAAGGTCCCTTTGGTCATTAGCAGCATCTGGATTGCACCCAGTTTTCCATGACTCAAAGCCCATGAACCTCCCAGCAGACCACACTGCCTCCTTACCTACGGACTCTCACAAGTCTTCAGGGTGCTTTGAGTTATCAGATTGCAAGGACTTTGGGGTAATCCAGGAACCTGTAGCTTCTCACAGTGGACTCAGAGCTTCCTGGTGGAGCTGTTAAGACATGTTATTTGTTGCAGAAAAGATGAGGGAAGCTGATAAAGAGCAGGATAGAACTTAATAATGGTCCTCAGATCCTCAGAAGGCTTTAAGGGGGCAGTGGGCCGGGGGGGATAGAGGAGCCTTCCCTGGCAGTGCCTGGGAGGAGTGGATGCTGATTACCCAGGAGAGAGGTAGGTAGAGACCTCATCAACCCTACCTTTCTGAGGGTTTCACACTTTAGCAAGCACTTTTGGTGCATTTATTTTCAAGTGTGTGGCTTTTTTTAAATATTATTTTTATTGTGGTAAAATACATACAGTGTGTCCGTAAAGTCATGGTGCACTTTTGACCGGTCACAGGAAAGCAACAAAAGACGATAGAAATGTGAAATCTGCACCAAATAAAAGAAAAACCCTCCCAGTTTCTGTAGGATGATGTGGCAGCATGTGCGCATGTGCAGTTGATGACGTAACACCATGTATACAGCGGAGCAGCCCACGGCCATGTCAGTCGAGATGTGGACGGTACAGAGGAAAGTTCAGTGTGTTCTGTGGCTCGCTAAATTCGAATCCGTGACCAAAGTGCAACGTGAATATTGGCGCGTTTATAACGAAGCGCCACCACATAGGAATAACATTCATTACTCGGTGGGATAAGCAGTTGAAGGAAACCGGCAGTTTGGTGGAGAAACTCCGTTCTGGTAGGCCATCAGTCAGTGACAAGTCTGTAGAGGCTATACGGGATAGCTACCTAAGGAACCCTAAAAAAATCTGTGTGTGAGCCCACATCGAAGTGCACTGAATAGGATGAAACTGGGAGAGTTTTCCTTTTATTTGGTGCAGATTTCACATTTCTATCGTCTTTTGTTGCTTTCCTGTGACCGGTCAAAAGTGTACCATGACTTTACGGACACACTGTTTAACAAAATTTACCATTTTAGCTATTTTTAAGTGTACAGTTCAGAGGTATTAAATACTTATTAATGTTGTGTGACCATCCCATCACTTCTATCCATCTCCATAACTCTCGTGTTCTTTTACAACTTTGCAAAGCAGGTTATCATCCTCAGAAATGGGCACAGGTGACTGGTCCAAAGTAACTCCTTATACCTGGTGCCTGCCTCTTGACAGTGACCTTGAGTGACAGTGGTGGGCTTGGTTTTCCAGAGGCTTGTGTGGGTTGATGTGAGGTGGCCAGACTTCCTGAGGTAGGGGTTTAAAATCTCGGAAGGGCTGTCTTAGAATTGATTCTGTGGGTCGGTTAGAAGTGACTTACTCCTGTATATTGAGGACCCACCTTTCCTCACAGCAAAAATTATTTTAGTATGTGTGCTGCCGAAGCAAGCACTGCAGAAATTATTTAAAACCCACTCCTGCCTGACCAGACGGTGGCGCAGTGGATAGAGCGTCAGACTGGGATGCTGAGGACACAGGTGTGAGACCCTAAGGTCGCCAGCTTGAGTGCGGGCTCATCTGGTTTGAGCAAAAAAAAAAAGCTCACCAGCTTGGACTCAAGGTCGCTGGCTCGAGCAAGGGGTTACTCAGTCTGCTGAAGGCCCGCAGTCAAGGCACATATGAGAAAGCAATCAATGAACAACTAAGGTGTTGCAACGCGCAATGAAAAACTAATGATTGATGCTTCTCATCTCTCCCCATTCCTGTCTGTCTGTCCCTGTCTATCCCTCTCTGCCTCTGTAAAAACAACAACAACGACAACAACAACAAAAAAACCCCACTCCTGCCCTTGGAAGCTGCCCTTCCCCTGCCTGACCTGCCTGGTTTATCATTCAAGCTTAAAATAAATACAATAAATAAAAAAACCCTAAAATGTTTTTATCCTGCAGAGGATAAGCAATAATCTACATATGCAAATAAATGGCATGCCAGTCCCCATGAATATTAATTTGGAAAGAGAATCTGAGGCCCTGAAATATACTCCAAACCAATAATGTGGCATTTTTGCAACTCCTCCAGTCCAGTTTGATAATCATGGCCTTATTATATTTTAAGGTCTCCTGCTCCCGGGTTACTTCCCTTCTGAACCTCTCAAAGTTACAGGGGGACATAGTATCAGAGGTCAGCAGGCCAGGAGCTGGTGGGCGATGGCTGAATCCTGACTGTGGCTCTGGTGGACCTTGTCCTTCTCTGGTGAGGGCCCAGGCCTTAGATCCTCCTCAGATTCCAGCGAGTCGCCAAGGCCAGGGGGCAGTTCTGGGGAGTACTGCAGGGCAACTGTCAGCCTCAGGCTGTTGTGCTATCAGAAAGATGGAGGGGAGAAGGAAGGGGCCTAGGAATTAGCTCATCTTACCACTCACAGACAAATGAGGAAACTGAGACCCAGGGACGGTGAGTGACTTGCCCAAGGTGACATGGTGACTTAATGACAGGGAGTGAGAAATCTTATTCATTCTCTTTTTTTAGAATTTATTTATTTATTTATGAAGAGAGAGACAGAGAGAGAGTCAGAGAGAGAGAGATGAGAAGGGAAGGGAGAGAGATGAGAAACATCAACACGTAGTTGCAGCACTTTAGCTGTTCACTGATTGCCTCCTCATATGTGCCTTGAAGGGGGTGGGGTGGGGGGGTGGGGTACTACAGTTGAGCCAGTGACACCTTGCTTAAGCCAGTGACCTTGGGCTCCAAGCCAGCAACTTTTGGGCTCAAGTCAGTGACCCCACATTCAAGCTGGTGACCTCGAGGTTTTAAACCCAGGACTACAGCGCCCTGGGTCGATGTTCTATCTACTGCAGCAACACCAATCAGGCAGAATTTATTTTTCAATGACACTTGACACAACATTATATTAGTTTCAGGTGTACAACACAGTGATTAGACATTTATATAATTTAGGAAGCGATCACCCTGATAAGTCTAGTACCCATCTGGCACCTTACATAGTTATTACAGTATTGACTACATTCTCTATTGTACCTTACATCCCGGTGACTATCTTATTCATTCATTGTGCTGAAAAGTCCATTTCTTTTTGAGTGAGTGTGTGTGTGTGTGTGTGTGTGTGTGTGTGTGTGTGTGTATAGGAAGGGGTGGGCAGGGTAGCCTTTCAGGTTTGTACACTTTGGGAGAAAGAATCATTCTTCTAGTGAACCTTCACTCAGAGACAAGCAGTGTCTTAAAATCAAGTCTTATATCCAATCTGGGTTTAAAGAAATGATTTCCTTTCTCCCCTAGTAGATTTCCAAATTTGATTATATACAATACATGGGCCAAAATTAACATGAAGTTGCATTGTAGAGCCCAGCCCAGGCAATATAATGAAAGGGCAGGAGAGAGAAGAGCAGGATGTCTCTGAGGAGGCCACATGGGGTTCACCACTGTCTGGGGAGGATCATAAAGTGGAAAAGTAACTGGCAGTAATTTCTGTGTCCCACTATGTACAGGGAAGGTTCCCCTGGCTGAGGGGAATGTTGCAGGGTCAGTATCACATGAAGTTAAAGTCTTTTCTTTCCTGCTGCTTACTGAGTAACTTGGGCAGTGCACCTTCAGGCCTCCTTATTTTTGTCAGTATATGTTGGGATAATCACCCCCCTTCTTAATGTTGCTTTGTGAAGATTAAATGAGGATTTAAAGTTCCTGCACTGTGCCTGGCATGAAGTAGGTATTTAGTACATCCAGATTTCTTTCTCTTCCAGATAGGTTTATCTGACTGGGTGCACTGAGTTGGTATGGATGTGTGTGTGGATTTGTGTTTGTGTTTCTGTGAGGGGAGTCTCATTTTGTGTCTGTTGCAACATGTTTCTGTGTATGTTTGTATGTGTCTGCTTTCATCCATGTGTTTGCTTTTTTTTATTTACTTTTTTTTTTAGATTTTATTTATTCATTTTTATTAGAGAGAGAGGGAGAGATAGAGAGAGAACAGGGGGAAGAGCAGGAAGCATCAACTCCCGTATGTGCCTTGACCAGGCAAGCCCAGAGTTTTGAACCGGTGACCTCAGCATTTCCAGGTCAACGCTTTATCCACTGCACCACCACAGGTCAGGCCATGTGTTTGCTTTTGAGTAGTGAATCAGTAGGTATGTGAGTGAGTATGGGTCTTTGTGTTTCTGTGTTGGAATGATAGTTTTGTGTTTGTGAGTGGCTGTGTGTCTCTGTTTCCATGACAGCATAACTGTAAGTGTGTGTTCCTGTGAGTGTGTGCTTTAATGCATGTATCCGTGTGGTGACAGTGTTTGTGTGTAAACGTGTACATGCATGTGTATATAGTGCAGGACTGGTGTGACCATAATGCCCCATGGGGTTGGGAAGGTTCCCAGTGCACAGAGGCCTGGACCTCTCTCAGGGGCTCCACCCAGAACACTCACCCAGTCCCTGAGCCCAGGAGCCTGGAGCCCTGGTTGCCCGCTGCCCACATTCCTCTACTTCTGTCTAGAGGCTCCCTGGGCTGAGGCCCCGGGTCCATTTGCATCTGGGTTTGCATATCACATATGCATCATTTTTATTGTCTACATAGACTCTGCTTTCAGTTCTGCAGTTTTCAAGGTAAAATGACGTTGCTCTTCTTGAAGGTCATTATATTAAAAATTGCTGCTTTTTCTTTTATTCTTTCACTCTAGAACTCCCTCCCAGAATTGGGGGGCTGGGGTATGATGGAAGCCCCAGAGGTCTATTTTTCCCTTTGTTGAGTAGTTCAAGGTGGAGGCTTTGGGACCCTGGGTGGGGCAGTTGAGGGGAGAAGTTTTTCTTATTCCATGGGTTATTGCTTCTGATCAGAGCCAACTCTCACGTCATAGCCAGGGATAGCTACGGTCCAGCTTATGCCCTGTTGCTAGCTTCCCTAGCCCCCACTGACTTATGGTACCCAGGGTATGAAAAGGAAGGCCCACTTTGGATGTTTCAGCACCTCTGTACCTGTCCTTGGCTGGGTAGGGACCTGGAGGCCGCCTTACAAGAAACAAGCAAAGGTTGTCTTTTTCTTTCAAATAGTGTATAAATGATGATATTTTTATTATTTATTATTTTTATTTTTATTTTTTGCATTTTTCCGAAGCTGGAAACAGGGAGGTGGTCTGACAGACTCCCGCATACGCCCGACTGGGATCCACCTGGCACGCCCACCAGGGGGCGATGCTCTGCCCCTCTGGGGCATTGCTCTGTTGCATCCAGAGCCATTCTAGCGCCTGAGGCAGAGGCCACAGAGCCATCCTCAGCGCCCAGGCCATCTTTGCTCCAATGGAGCCTTGGCTGTGGGAGGGGAAGAGAGAGACAGAGAGGAAGGAGAGGGGGAGGGGTGGAGAAGCAGATGGGCACTTCTCCTGTGTGCCCTGGCCGGGAATTGAACCCGGGACTTCTGCACACCAGGCCAACGCTCTACCACTGAGCCAACCAGCCAGGGCCGATGGTATTTTTAATGCCACAAAAAATACCAATCCAAAAAATCTTCCCAAGGAGGGCTGTACGCCTTAAGTATTTTCCTTATGAGCCATCACTGTGCTCAACCTTCTCTCTTTAGATATGGGTTCGAGCCCTGGCTGCATGGTTTCTGGTGAGTTACCTAACTGGTTTGAGCACCCATTTTATCACCAGTAAAAGGAGGAATAATAATAGTACTTAATACTAATAATAGTATATAGGGTGTTATGAAGATTAAATGAATAAAACAAGTAAAGGGCTTAGCTCAGTGCCTGAAACGTAGTCAAAACCCACGGGCTCCCTCAGAAAAGAGGTTCCATAATATGTCTTTATTCCCCCGTATTCATTGTGCCTCAGACACTTGTCATGCTAGCAACAGGCCTGAATCCCTTCAGTGCCTTTCAGGAAGGCAGGTCCCCAGAGAACTTGGGTTGTTTTCCCACGGGTGACAGTTTTTGCAGAGATAGCACGGGAAGCAAGAGGGTCCTTGTCTCGTCTCCAAGAATTCAGGCCCCACACTACCCCCAATCAAAGGGTCAGCAGTCTCTTGTTTCCTTCTTAAAATCGAGTAATTCATCGTCTCTTGTGCATCTTTACTCTGAGCAAGACCCTGCTGGGCACCAAGGGCTATCCACAGCTGAGCAGATTTCAGGTTCACAGAAAACAGAGCTCGAGGCAAACTGGTACTAATGCTTTACTGGGAGTAAGGCTGCAGTCTCAGGACGAGGAGAGGGAGAGGAGAAGGGAGGCAAGAGAGGAGGAAAAGCAAGTGCCAGTCTGCCACAGGTATGTGAGGAGGGAGCCCTGTGTACTTGGCCATGAAGGATGTCTGTGGTTAAGCTGAGTGGAACCACTGTGACTCAGAACTAATGTTGAGGTTGAGGGAGGGAGTTTATCTGCTAGCATCTTGCTCTCTCATCGGTCCAAGTTTTCCCTGTGGGTGTTAACTTTGTACTTCTGGGTCATATCACTTGGTCCCTCTGGGCAGCCACTCGAGAAGCCGAATCCATGCCCTGAAGCATGGCTCCTCAGCTGAGTCCAGAGGTGCTGAGAGAGCACAGTGACGCTGTCAGGCCAGTGGGTTGAACCTGGGACTGACGTTGCTATGGCTCCTCTGGCGGGTACAGTGGAGGTTGTGCCAGAGCCTGGCCATCACCCCAGGGTAAGCTGAGACAGCTGGTGGTGTCAGACGCGGCCATGCCATGGCAGTGGCCTTATTGTCCACTAAAAAAGTAGCTGACAGTCTGGGAAGCAGGTGGGGCAGAGCAAATCTGGGAAGGCACATACATAAGGGTGAGCCACCATTAGTCAATTAATTAATCTATGATTGGGCCCAGGTGCTGGAGTCTGGGCATTACCCTGTAGGCAGTGGGGAGCCATCAGCATTCTTGTGCAGGTGAGGGACCACTGAGCACTCAGCAATGACAGGATATGTTAGTCTGCTAGGGCTGTCATAACACAATGCCACAGACTGAGTGGCTTAAACAACAGAAACTCATATTCTCATAGTTCTGGAGGTTGGAAGTCCAAGGTCGATCAAGATTGTTGCCTATTTGGTTTCTGGTGGGGACTTTGCCTGGCTTTCAGACAGCTGCCCCCTCACTGTGTGCTCATATGTCCTTTCCTCTGTAGGTGCTGGCGGGGCGAGGGGCAGGGAGAGCTCTCTGGCATCTTATTTATTTATTTTCCCTTTAGAAAGAGAGGGACAAACAGGGACAAACAGACGAGGGGGAGGGGTGAGAAGCATTAACTCATTGTTGTGGCACTTGAGTTGTTCATCTCTTGCTTCTCATATGTGCGTGGACTACGGGGGCTCCAGCTGAGCCAGTGACCCCTTGCTCAAGCCAGTGACCTTGGGCTCAAGCCAGCGACCATGGGGTCATGTCTATGATCCCATACTCTAGCTGGTGAGCCTGTGGCTCAAGCTGATGACCTCAGGGTTTTTTTTTTGTTTTGTTTTGTTTTTGTATTTTTCTGAAGCTAGAAACGGGGAGAGACAGTCAGACAGACTACCGCATGCGCCCGACCGGGATCCACCCAGCACGCCCACCAGGGGGCGACACTCTGTCTACTAGGGGGCGATGCTCTGCCCCTCTGGGGCGTTGCTCTGCTGCGACCAGAGCCACTCTAGCGCCTGGGGCAGAGGCCAAGGAGCCATCCCCAGCGCCCGGGCCATCTTTGCTCCAATGGAGCCTCGGCTGCGGGAGAGGAAGAGAGAGACAGAGAGGAAGGAGAGGGGGAGGGGTGGAGAAGCAGATGGGTGCTTCTCCTGTGTGCCCTGGCCAGGAATCGAACCCGGGACTTCTGCACGCCAGGCCGACGCTCTACCACTGAGCCAACCGGCCAGGGCCGACATCAGGGTTTTGAACCTGGGTCCTCAGCGTCCCAGATCCATGCTCTATCCATGTGCCACTGCCTTGTCAGGCACTGGTGTCTTTTCTTTTCTTTTCTTTTTTTTTTGTATTTTTCTGAAGCTGGAAACGGGGAGAGACAGTCAGACAGACTCCCGCATGCACCCGACCGGGATCCACCCGGCATGCCCACCAGGGGCGATGCTCTGCCCACCAGGGGGCGATGCTCTGCCCCTTCGGGGCGTCGCTCTGCCGCGACCAGAGCCACTCCAGCGCCTGGGGCAGAGGCCAAGGAGCCATCCCCAGCGCCCGGGCCATCTTCGTTCCAATGGAGCCTTGGCTGCGGGAGGGGAAGAGAGAGACAGAGAGGAAGGAGGGGGTGGGGGTGGAGAAGCAAATGGGCGCTTCTCCTATGTGCCCTGGCCGGGAATCGAACCTGGGTACCCCGCACGCCAGGCCGATGCTCTACCGCTGAGCCAACCGGCCAGGGCCACTGGTGTCTTTTCTTACGATGGTGATAGTACTGCTAGATCAGGACCCCACCCTTAATTACTAACTTTATTTAACATTAATTACTTCCAATACAACCATACTAGAAATTGAAGCTTCAACATATGATTTGGAGGAGTATGAAATTCAGCCCATAATACATGGGTTATTCAGAGAGGATCTGTTTTCAGATCTGCTTGTATTTGCCCACAAAAGGTCAAATGGGAGCTGTTTCCAGAAGCCCTGGCATTCCCAGCTCAGTTCAGGGGACCAGAAAAGGCTCAGGGATCACCATTGCTCATGGTTTCATTTAGCAGTGATGAGGCTGGGTCCCCCAAAGCACCTGCATATGTTTTTATCAGAGAGGATAATGTCCTTCTTGGGTGAAGGTTACAAATTCAGAGCACTGGGTCAGGGACAAGAGTGCCTGGGTTTGAGCTCCTGCTCTGCCATTTAAAAACTGGGTAACCTTGGGTAGGTGATTCAACCTTTACTTGTGTTTATTGAGCACGTGCTATGTGCTAGACTGGTTCTAGCTGGTGGGGATACAGCAGTGAATAATGCAAGACCGACCTGACCAGGCGGTGGCACAGTGGATAGAGCATAGGACTGGGACCCAGAGGACCCAGATTTGAAAACCCAAGATCGCCGACTTAAGCATGAGCTCATCTGGTTTGAACAAGGCTCACCAGCTTGAGCCCAAGGTCGTTGGCTTGAGCAACTCGGTCTGCTGTAGCTCCACAGTCAAGGCACATATGAGAAAGCAATCAATGAACAACTAAGGTGCCGCAACCAAGAATTGATACTTCTCATCTATCTCCCTTCCTGTCTGTCTGTTCCTATCTGTCCCTCTCTCTGTCTCTGTCACACATACACACACAAAAAAAGACAAACAGTCTGAAATGCCTGCCTTTGTGGAGCTTACCTTCTCTTGGAGAGAGCTAGACGATAAACCAAATAAATTAGTAGATGATAGAGCATATTTGAAGGTGACAAGTGATTTGGTTAAAAAAAAAAGGCAGGAAATGTGACCAGAGAGTGATGGTATATGGATAGGGTTGCAGTTTTAAATAGAGTAGCCAGGAAGGCTTTAATAAAAAGGTGGCATTCTGACTGGCAGTGGCGTAGTGGATACAGCATTGACCTGGGGTGCTGAGGTCTTAGGTTTGAGACCCTAAGGTCATTAGGTTGAATGTGGGCTCATCCAGCTTGAGCATGGGGTCACTGGCTTGAGTGTGGGATCATCAGTATGATCCCATAGTTGTTGGCTTGAGCCCAAGGTCACTGGCTTGAGCAAGGAGTCATTGGCTTGGCTGGAGCCTCCTCTCTCTCCCGTGCCCCTGGTCAAAACACATATGAGAAGCAATCAATGAACAAGTTAAATGACACAACTACTAGTTGGTGCTTCTCTTATCTCTCCCTTCCTGTCTGTCTCTGTCTCTCTGTTAAAAAAAAAAAAGGTGGCATTTAAGTTACAGTCCAAGGGAGGTGAGAAAGTCAGCAATGCTGATATCTAGGGGAGATCTCTTCATGCCTCAGTTTCTTTATCTGACTACGGGATTTTGATAGCATCTACTGCACAGAGCTGCTTTGAGGGTTAAGTGAGGTAATCCCTGCAGTGGGCTTAGATCTGGGCGGGACACAGGAAGCACTCATTATGGTTGCCTGTGAGTATGGTCACTGGTGCTCAGGTAGAAGTCTGTCCATGCGCTTCCAGGAGGCATGCCTTGGCTCCACACTGCAGGGGTTCTGGTGGCCTTCCTCTTCCCGGGAGTAGAAGCAGCTCTCCTCCCACCCTCCCCATCTCCTTGTTAAAAGGGGACATACAACCTGCAGTTTGAGAAGCGACACATGCTTTTTCTTTTGACCTGGGCATCTAACCACAGAGGGACTCACAGAAGACCCGTTAGCAAAATCCAGGTTTCAGAAAGCAGCTTCAATTGAGCCTTTCTTCAGAGCATCTGCAGCCTGAGGTGGGCAGGGGTTTCCGGCCCACCTCAGGGTTGGGCTGGGGGAGGTTTTACCCACTGGAAAACTGAACCCCCAGCAATAGGGATGTGGGCTCTGACCAGCTTACCTCTCTCTTGGCCGGATGGCTGCTCAGATCTCATCAGCAGGCACCGAGTCCCCTCAGCAACTATGACACCATTATTTACTATTGCAGAGATTTTTGTGACTGTAATTTACCACCACTGCGAAGCCCCGGGACCTGAATCCCAGTAGCACTCAGTATAGATATTGCATCTAATCAATCCTCTATTACTATGCAAATACATCCTATAGGCTACTGATGTCTTTTCCTTTCAAACACTTAATACATAATTAATGAAACTTCTAATGCCACAGAAGACACCAACCCCAAAAGCTTTCTGCTATAATTTATACCCACCTAGACAGAAAGATTGGTTTATTGGTTCACTTATCATTCAGCAGTGTGCATCACCACCTCCCCCCCGCCCCTCATCCCCAGCAAGGGGCCGTAGAGTCCATGGAAGTGTTGGGTGGCAGCCTGCCCTCTAAATAGCATTGAGTTGTGCAAGGCGATGGCTGTGTGTGGGCGGGTACCATTGCCCGCTTCTTCATGGATTGTCTCATTCAGTTCTCTCAAACCACCCTGTGAGGGAGGTCCTCCTGCTATCAAAGTCTCGGGAGGAGGAGACTAAAGCCAGAGAGGCGATACCACCCAAGGTCTGGGCTGGATTGAAGAATGAGTAAAAAGTCAACCAGACTAAAGCAATAGGGAAGGGCACTGCAGTCAGAAAACATCATGAGCGAAGGCACAGAGCTGTGGTGCCTCTTTGTATGCTGTCGAACTTTTCAGGAGGGCTTGGTGGTCCAGGCTGGGACAGTGAACTTTGTGACTTGGGCAAAGGGCTTAGCTTCGCTGAACCTCAGTTTTTAAACTTAAAAAATGGTAGCAACAGTCACTACTCAGAAGGACTGTGAGAGTTAGAGAAAGTGGCACATGTGAGGCACTGAAAACATGCTCATTAATTTCCTTATTTGGAGGTAAAATGGTGAGAACATTTTTGAGGGTATTACTTTGGCTGCTAGTTGTCTTCTGTGGCAGGGAGATGGAGGGAGTGATTTGGGAAGGGATGGGTGTTGGGCTCCTTGTCATCAGGAGACACAGTTTCTCTGTGCAGACTGGGCACTATGAGAGGGAAACTAGTCAGTGTCACACGGGGAGTTTCTTCCATCCGGCTTTGAGTAGCAGCAGCCTTAGGAATGAAGGAAACATAGTTCCGGCCCCTGCAGCACCTTGTCCAGTGGAAATGAACAGACTCAATAATCAGTGTGACCAGGCATAATGGAGGTCAGCATATAGGCTCCAGGACCCCAACAGCAGGGGGCACCCACATAGTGTCACCAGTGGACAAAGGAAGGGGGTGTTGGGTGGGGTGTGGCCTTTGCCTGGCCAACCGTTGGCCCTAAGAATAAGGATTGAGGTAGAATTCACGTAGAAGATGGTGGAGACAACAGTCCAGCCTTTCCCTGGGGTTGGGGTGGGCTGCCTATCTTGGCTTGACCCCTCTGTCCTTTTTTTTTTTTTTTGTATTTTTTTTTTTTCTGAAGCTGGAAATGGGGAGAGACAGTCAGACAGACTCCCGCATGCGCCCGACCGGGATCCACCCAGCACGCCCACCAGGGGTGATGCTCTGCCCCTCCGGGGCGTCGCTCTGCTGCGACCAGAGCCACTCTAGCGCCTGGGGCAGCGGCCAAGGAGCCATCCCCAGCGCCCGGGCTATCTTTGCTCCAATGGAGCCTTGGCTGCAGGAGGGGAAGAGAGAGACAGAGAGGAAGGAGGGGGGGTGGTGGAGAAGCAAATGAGCGCTTCTCCTATGTGCCCTGGCCGGGAATTGAACCCGAGTCCCCCGCACACCAGGCCGACGCTCTACCACTGAGCCAACCGGCCAGGGCCTGTCCTTCTGTTTTCAAAAGGGGGAAATGGATGGTGGTTGAGCAGAACTTCCTACCCAACCCAGGCGGGAGGGAGTGCTGGAGGCTGAGCAGAGGCAAGTGGGCCCGGGGGTCTTGCGGGTGATGGGGAGGCTGCCTGCAAACAGCCACTGTGGCCAGGTGGGCTTAGAGGTTCACAGTGACCCCTCATAGGCCAAAAGACTGGGGTTCGAGTTGCTTTCTGTCCCTCTAGTACATCTTTCCCGTGCCTCCTGGAGCCCCCACGCTGCCCCCTCACTCTTCCTTGTCCCTTCCAGAACCCCTCCACGGCCTTGACTCGTACTGAGGGCAGACACAGCTCGTGCCCGCAGACTGAAGAACTGCTCCTTGCTCAGGAGCCCTCTGCCTTGCCTTGAATCTTCTTCATCTTTTACCTGTGATGCCTCCCTCCTCTCTTCCTGACCCTCCCCAGTCTGTATTCCCCGAGGCAGGCAGAAGGCTCTTCCTAAGATGTAAACTGGACCATGTCCTTGTCCTGTGGGAAACCCTTTAATGGTGCCCCATTGCCCTTGGGATAAAGTCAGAACTCATCAGCATAGCAGTCAAAGGCCAGCTGCCTCTCCCTGTCCTCTCTCCATCATCTACCCGTACTTAATGCTGTGGCAACACCAACCTGCTTCTGGTCCCCTTTCCCCTGGACACACACTGCGTCACAGCTGTGTGCCTTGGCTCATGATGTTTTCTGACTGTAGTGCCCTTCCCTATTGCCTTAGTCTGGTTGACTTCTTACTCATTCTGCAATCCAGCCCAGATATCACTTCCTCCAGGAAGTTATCCTTGAACTCCCTCCCTTCAAAACCACGGTGAGAACATCAAGAATAGGGACCTGGCCAAACAGGGACCCAGTACCCAGTGCCATCCCTGTCTCATAGTCAGTCATAGTTATATTGAACTAGAAGAGTCCTTGCCCTGGATATGAAACCCTGTTGAATGCTGTGGCTCTTTCTGACCTGTGGAGAAGAGCTGGGGTTTTGCAGCCAATTCTGGGTTGGCTGTGAGATGTGGGAACCTCGGCAGCCTTGAGACCATCCAGGATTTCAGTAAGAGGGTCCAGGCTTTGCTAGATTTGAGAGACCAACAGTGTTCTGAGTGCCTGGAGGGTGTCGGGGAATGTTGGGGTGAAGTGACCATGAGGTGCCCTCAGAGGCTTGAGATGAGGATGGCCCTTGGCAACTGAGCCACCTAGGTGGGTAAAGACATTTAGTATAAAGTATCCATTTCCCCCCTTGGTCAGGTCTCTGGCTTTGTTACATATTTTGGATTTGAATTGCTTTAATCAACTCCCTACATTTTGTTCTCAACTTGATCCACCCCCTCTCCTCCACCCCCATGTATAGCAAAAGGGATTTAAGAAGAGGAAAATTTTCAGACATTGAGGAGACTCTGAAGTGGGTTTTCAGGAAGACGGTGGTGCCTCCTTTGTGCTGAGTAGGAGTCAGAGGCGCACAAGTCCAGGGAAGAGCCCCGTGGTCCTGGGCTGTGGGGGAGGAAGATGCAATGACATCACCGGATCTGAGCTTCGTAGGTGGGAGGGGCTGAGAGGGCCTGGTTCAGGGCCAAGAAGCGCTCTGGGCTCCCCAGTGGAGGCTCTGTGTCTTTTTGGGTAATTTCCATCTTTAATTTCTCAGCATTTTACGAACGGAGTAAATCAGGATTTCACACCGACTGCTTCATGTAAAGGATTAATAAACTGCAGATTTATGGGGCAGTGACAGAGGAAGGCGGTGGAAATGGAGACTGAAACAAGGCTTGGTTCCCAAGGAACAGGGCTGGCTCCGGGATCTTCCCTCCACCATGTCTGCTGGGGGCCCTGCTGGGATCCTTGTACTTCTGGGCTTGGAGTCAAGTTGGGTAGCCAGGCTGGGCCTGGGCCCTGGCCTGTGTTTTTGAACAGGCAGGGCCAAGGTCGAGGAAATGGAACCATCCCTTGGTCTGTCAGCTTGATACTCAGTCTTCAGAATAGCATATAGGTTCTGGGCTTGGATTCCAGCAATCTACTTTTATCTTATTTATTTTTTTTTTTTTTTTTTTTTTTACCATTTACTATGGCATTTTTATTATTTTATTTTGCTTTTTATTGAATGTATTGAGGTGATATTGGTTAATAAAATTATATATGTTTCAGTTGTACAATTCTATAATTCATCATCTGTATACTGCATTGTGTGTTCACCACCCCAAGTCAAGACTCCTTCCGTCACCATTTATTCCCCCTTTAGCCTCTTCTGCCTTCTCTACTCTCCCTTACCGGAGGATTGGTAAGCATGGTAGTCACCATGGTAGTCTGTGTCTATATGTTTTTTAGTTTTTTTTTTTACTTAATCCATTCACCTTTTTTACCCAGCCACTTTAACCTCCATTCCTTTGTCAGCCATCAGTCTGTTCTCTATGAGTCTGTTTCTATTTTATTTGTTAGTTTTGTTTATTGGATTCTACATGTAAGTGAAATCACATGGTACTTGTATTTCTCTGACTGACTTATTTCACTTAGCATAATACCCATAATACCCGGAATAGGTCCATTCATGCTGTTGCAAAAAGCAAGATTTCCTTCTTTTTATGGCTAAATAGTATTTCATTGTGTAAATGTACCACAGCTTTTTTATCCACTCATCTACTGATTGGGCACTGGGGTTGCTTCCAAATCTTGGCTATTGTAAATAATGCTGCAATGAACATAGGGGTATATATATTCTTTTGAATTAGTGTTTTGGGTTTCTTTTGATATATTCCCAGAAGTGGAATCGCTGGGTCATAAGGCAGTTCTATTTTTAATTATTTGAGGTAGCTCTGTACTGCTTTCCACAGTGACTGTACCAATCTGCATTCTCACCAACAATGCGCAAGGGTTTCCTTTTCTTCACATCTTCACCAAAACTTGTTATTTGTTGATTTATTGATGATTGCCATTCTGACAGCTGTGAGGTGATATCTCATTGTGGGTTTTTTTTTTTTGTTTTTGTTTTTTTGTATTTTTCTGAAGCTGGAAACGGGGAGAGACAGTCAGACAGACTCCCGCATGCACCCGACCGGGATCCACCCGGCACGCCCACCAGGGACGATGCTCTGCCCACCAGGGGGTGATGCTCTGCCCCTCCGGGGCATCGATCTGCCGCGACCAGAGCCACTCTAGCACCTGGGGCAGAGGCCAAGGAGCCATCCCCAGCGCCCGGGCCATCCCTGCTCCAATGGAGCCTTGGCTGCGGGAGGGGAAGAGAGAGACAGAGAGGAAGGAGGGAGGAGGGGGGGGTGGAGAAGCAAATGGGCGCTTCTCCTATGTGCCCTGGCTGGGAATCGAACCCGGGTCCCCCGCACACCAGGCCGACGCTCTACCACTGAGCCAACCAGCCAGGGCCTGGATATTCTTCTTTTGTGATTGCTGTGGCTAACAGTACTATTTTGAATAAGAGTGGAGAAAGTAGACATCCTTGTCTTGGTCTTGATCTTAAGGGATACACTTGTAGTTTTTGCCCATTGAGTATGATGTTGGCTGTGGGTTTGTCATATATGATCTTATTACTTTAAGGTATGTTCCCTTTATTCTCACTTTATTGAGAGACTTTATCATAAATGGCAACTGAATTTTATCAAATGATTTTTCTGCATTTATTGATATGATCATGTATTTTTTATCCTTCATTTTGTGTATGTGGTATATCATGTTTATTGATTTGCAGATATTGTACCAACCATGCATTACCAGAATAAATCCCACTTGATCATGGTGTATGATCTTTTTAATGTGTTGCTGGATCTGATTTGTTAATATTTTGTTGAGGATTTTAGCATCTATGTTCATTTGGGGATAGTGGCTTATAATTTATAATTTTCTTTCTTTGGAGAGTCTTTAACTTGTTTTGGAATTAAGATAATGCTGGCCTTATAAAATGAGCTTGGGAGTCTTCCCTTCTCTTGAACTTTTTGGAATAGTTTGAGAACGATAGATGTTAGTTCTTTAAATGTTTGGTAAAATTTATCTGTGAAGCCATCTGGACCAGGAATTTTGTTTGTTGGGAGGTTTTTGATTACTGCTTCAATTTCTCTAGTTGTAATCTGTCTGTTCACATTCTCTGGTTCTTTCTGATTCAGTTTTGGAGAATTGTATGTTTCTAGAAATTTATTCATTTTGTTCAGATTGTCCAATTTGTTAGCATATGCTTGTTTATAATATTTTTGTACAATCCTTTGTAATTTTTTGGTGTCAGTTGCTATTTCTCTTTCACTTCAGATTTTATTTATTTTTGTCTCTATTTTTTTCTTGATGAGTCTGGTTAAAGGTTTGTCCATCTTGTGTATCTTTTCAAAGAATCAGCTCTTGGTTTCATTTATCTTTTGTATGTTTTTTAGACTCTATTTTGTTTATTTCTTCTTTGATCTTTATTATTTCCTTCTTTGTACTCACTTTGGTCTTTCTTTCTTTTTTTTTTTTCAGAGATGGAGAGGGGGACAGATAGGAACAGACAGACAGGAACGGAGAGAGATGAGAAGCATCAATCATCAGTTTTTCGTTGCGACACCTTAGTTGTTCATTGATTGCTTTCTCATATGTGCCTTGACTGTGGGCCTTCAGCAGACCAAGTAACCCCTTGCTTGAGCCAGTGACCTTGGGTTCAAGCTGGTGAGCTTTGCTCAAACCAGATGAGCCTGTGCTCAAGCTGGCGACCTCAGGGTCTTGAACCTGGGTCCTCCGCATCCCAGTCCTATGCTCTATCCACTGTGCTACCGCCTGGTCAGGCTGGTCTTTCTATGTTGTTCTTTTTCAAGTTTCTTTAAGTGTAATGTTAAATTGTTTATTTGAGATTTTTCTTGTTTCCTGAGGTAGGCCTGTAAAGCTATGAATTTCCCTCTTTGGACTGCTTTTGCTGTGTTCCATAGATTTTAGGATGTTGTTTTCTCATTTTCATTTGTTTCAAGGAATCTTTTCTTGATTTCTTCCTTGATTTGATTGCTAACCCATTCATTATTTAGTAACATCTTATTTAGTCTCCATGTCTTTTAGTTATTTTTTCCTGTGATTGATTTCTAGTTTCATACTATTATGATCAGAGGAGATGCTTGATATGATTTCAGTCTTCTTAAATTTATCAATATTTATTTTGTGTTTTAACATGTGTTTTATCTTAGAAAATGTTCCATATGTACTTGAAAAGAATGTCTATTCTGCTGCTTTGGGGTGAAATGCTCTAATAATAACAATTTAATCCAGTTGATCTAGTGCATCATTTTTTTTTAAAGCTAGACATTTTTTATTGTGTTAAATTACATATAGCATAAAATTTACCATCTTAACCATTCAAGTGTACAGTGCAGTGGTATTAAATATATTCACGTTGTTGTGGAACCATCGCCATCATCCATCTCTATAACTCCTTCCATCTTTCTTTTTTTTAAACTGGGTAAAGCTGATCTTTTTATTTTTATTTTATTTTTTTTAAAATTGATTTTAATTTATTGTGTTTACATAGATTCTAGTGTTGCCCCGAATGCATCCAGCCTCCCCTGTATTCCCCTCAACATCTCCCTTGCCCCCCTCCTCATCACACCCTCCCCCTTTCCCTTCAGCTTTATCACATCCTATCATCCCCTTTCCCTCTGTTCTCTTTTCCTCTGGTCCCTTTGGTCTCTCCTCTGTTTCAATTCCATTCCTTGGTTCACATTGTTCATTGGATTCCTCAAATGAGTGAGGTCATATGATCTAGTGCAGGGGTAGTCAACTTTTTTATACCTACCGCCCACTTTGGTATCTCTGTTAGTAGTAAAATTTTCTAACCACCCACCAGTTCCCAGTAATGGTGATTTATAAAGTAGGGAAGTAACTTTACTTTATAAAATTTATAAAGCAGAGTTACAGCAAGTTAAAGCATATAATAATAATTACTTACCAAGTACTTTATGTCGGATTTTCGCTAAGTTTGGCAGAATAAATCTTTATAAAACAACTTACTATAGTTAAATCTATCTTTTTTATTTATACTTTGGTTGCTCCACTACCGCCCACCATGAAAGCTGGAGTGCCCACTAGTGGGCGGTAGGGACCAGGTTGACTAACCACTGATCTAGTGCGTCATTTAAGGCTGCTGTTCCTTTGTTAATTTTCTGCCTGGAAGATTTATCCATTGATGTTAGTGGGGTGGGTCTCTTGTAGACAGCATATTTATGGGTCTTGTTTTCTTATCCACTCTGCTACCCTATACTGTTGATTGGAACATTTAAGGCATTTCCATTTAAAGTGATCATTGATAGGTACATATTTATTTTATTTTGTCCTTTTTATTTATTGGTTGATTGATTTTACAGAGAGAGGAGAGAGAGGGGTGGAGAGTGAGAAGTATCAACTCTTTTTTTTTAAATTTTACTTTTTTAAATTTTTATTTATTAATTTTAGAGAAGAGAGAGAGAGAGGTGGGGGGGGGGAGCAGGAAGTATCAACTCCCATATGTACCTTGACTGGGCAGGCCCAGGGTTTTGAACCGGGCCTGCATTCCAGGTCGACACTTTATCCACTGCACCATCACAGGTCAGGCTGAGAAGTATCAACTCTTAACTGCTTCATTTTAGTTGTTCATTGATTGCAAGTCACATGTGTCTTGACTGGGCAGGCCCAGGGCTTTGAACTGGCGACCTTAGCATTCCAAGTCAATGCTTTATCCACTGTGCTACCACTAGGCCAGGTTTATTGCCATTTTATTCTTCTAACTATGTTCCTCTGTTGATTCTCCTCCTTCTCCTCCTCCTCATCCTCCTACACTTTCTCCTCAGAAGGCCCATTAACATTTCTTGTAATACTGGTTTGATGGTTAAAAAACTCCTTTAGTTTTTTATGGTCTAGGAAGCTCTTTATTTCTCCATCAATTTTAAATGATAGCCTTACTAGGTAAAGTATTTCAGCTATAGGTCCTTGCTTTTGATCACTTTGATTATTTCATGCCAATCCCTTCTGGCCTGAAATGTTTCTGTTGAGAAATCTGCTGACAGTCTTATGGGAGCTCCCTTATAGGTAACTAACTACCTTTCTCTTGTTGCTTTTAAGATTCTCTCTTTATCTTTAACCTTTGACATTTTAATTATGATGTGTCTTGTGTGGGCCTCTTTGGGTTCACCATTTTTGGGGACTCTGTTCTTCCTGGACTTGTGTGTCTTTTTTCTTCACCAGGTTAGGGAAATTTTTTGGTCATTATTTCTTCAAATAAGTTCTCCATCCCTTGCTCTCTCTCTTCTCCTTCTGGTACCCTTATGATGAGGATGTTGTTATGTCAAGCAATCTACTTTTTGAGTCTAGAGCCAGAGAGATGGAAGTTCATATGCCCTTTGTCTACATCACTTAGGCTGAAAATACAGAAAAGCATGGCATTAGGGGCTTATACAGTAAGAACTCAGGTCTTTTCCATGTTTCTGACTGCTCTCTTCAGCATGTTGCCTCTTCCTTGTGCTAATGCCTCAGGGGGGCGAGATGGCTGCTGCAGTTCCAGTCATCACATTCAGAAGTGACAATGTCCAATGGAAGAAGGAGGTGCCCATCGCTTACTGGGCATCCCCTTTTATGAATCTTTATGCAGAAGCCCTCAGAAGGCTTCCCTCATGTCTTAGTGGCCAGAACTGGGTCACATGCTCCTTCCTAAACCAATCACTGGCATGATGAAAGGGATTACTATGATTGGTTCAAGCAATGAAGATTTACTTGGGTTATGCTTCCCTGAGTCATGTTGGAGAGGAGTGGGCACCTGGACAAAAATGGGGGCACTCTGGGAATGAAACACAGGGCATGGCTGCTGGGCAGACATTTATTGCAGTGTGACTTTGGTAATTTTTTTTTTTAGCTATTTAAGCCTTAGTTTCCTCATCTGTAAAGTGAGAATAATAATAATAGTACTTATAATGTTGTGAGAATTAAATGTGATAATTCATGCTAAGTTATTAACAAGGTGCCCGGCACATAGGATATGCTAAATTAGGTGTTAGTAACAGCATGTGAACTTGAGCACACTGTTTACCCTGTGTGGGTATCAGTGCTGGGTAAAATGGAGGTTGTATTCTCCTCCAGGGTCACACCTGCCATTATTAACAGTAGCAGAGAAGTAATTATGGTTCTACCACTATGGCATCTTTGTTAGCAGTGTTGGCTTTTGAATCAGGCTAAGGTCCTCCACTTACCTGTAGTATAGCTTCGGTGATGTTAGTAAACCTGTTTGAGCCTCAGTTTCCTCACATATAAAATAGTGATACTGTTAGATTAGTTCCGTGCATTAAATAAACGAGGCAGAAAGCACTAGTACCTAGTGGGCATAGGAGTCTGGCACACAGCAGGCCTCAATAAAACTCCACACCCTTCCTTTCCTATTCTGGGTCCTCATTTCATTTGGAGCAAGACCCTAACCAGAGAGTGGAGGGGTAAGGATCAGGGTCCACTCCCTTAGGTGAGGTAAGGTGAAGTGGGCTCTATTAGTCAAGAGTTCAGGTCCCCAAGGGACTCAGGTGCCCATCACGAAACAAGGCAGAAGCTTGGTATTTTAGAGGTGGTCAAGAGGCCACCAGTAAAGGGCAAGCCAGAGTTCAGATGGCACGAGGTTACCCAGAGCTCCCTGGGGACTTTAGATGCTGAATCTCTGACAGCACAGCTAATTTTGATTCCCACTGTCTGCCTTGACTGGGACTGGTCCAGCTGCAGATAAAGGCCTCCTGATGACAGGTGACCAGGACTGCAGGAGGGGGTGGGGACAAAGCAAACATAAGCCAATGGGCCTTGAAAAATTGCTGGGGTTGTTGGAGATGGTTTCTGCAACTTGAGGTTTTTGTTAATCCAGGCTGGCTGCCCCTCAGAAGCGGACTTAATGGCGGGCGCACCAGGCACGGGCCCTGGGCCCCGACTTCTAAAGAGCCCCGCAAAACCCCCACTTTACACTTTTTTCTAATGTAAGGGGCTCAATATTTTCTTCTGTGCCCGGGGCCCCAACCAACCTTAATCCACCTCTGCTGCCCCTGGGCTATCCTTGGCCCTAAAGACCTGCCATTGGGGGCAGTTCAGTTCTGCAGGCTCCTGCCCAGGGGCTGTCAGCTGGGGGTGGTTCTGAGCAGGCTTTCTAGACTCCTCCTGCCTGGGTTCAAGTACTAGCTAGGCCCAACCCTGCTCAGCTTCTGAGATCAGACGAGAATGGGCATGTTCAGGGTGGTATGACCATAGACCCTCCTGCCTGGGTTTGGAACTCAGCCCTGTCATGCATTATCTGGGTGACGTGGGCCAAATCCCTTTACCTCCGTGTGCCTCCGTTTGCCCATATGATTTACCTTGAGGGTTGGTAGGATCGTAAGTGGGTAGACACCCAGCACAGGGCCTGGCACACTGTAAGTGCTCGATGAGGATTAGTTTTTGTTTTGTGAGGATGATAAACAGATGTATTTCCAGCTTTTACAGAGCAAATGATATTTTCTCTTTCTATGGCCCAAGATCTCACTGCAGAGGGGGAGAAGGGTGGAGAGGAAGATGGGAAAAACTGAGCTTCATTAGTGATTAAGCATCAGTATGGCTGCCCAAAGGGCCTGCGAAACCGCTAGAGAAGCTCATGAGAACACGAAAGGGTCCAGGAGGATTAGCAAGGAAGTGGGGGGAGGGAGCTTGAGTCAGCAGCTCAACTCATGGCTCAGGAGAGGGTTGGAGCATCTGTTCCTGTAAAGTGCTTAGGAGCAGCCGGGCAGGAAAAACAGCCCCTCTCTCTCCTCCAAAATGAGCCTTCCCGGGCCCCTGATGTCATTTGGGAGTCTGGAGAGCCAGGGTCAGGGACAGCCTCATGTGCCCCCTTGGAATTGTTGACAATTCCTGTTCTGTCCCAGCCACTATCTAGAGGTCTTTTCATGCCCCATAATAGTCCCCCTCTCCTCTGGAAGATTATGTTTGTCCGACTTTTGTTGCCCAACACTTTGCCCACACCCATCAGGGCTTATCTCAGCCAGGGTTCCGGTCTCTGGAAAGGTCAGAAAGCTCTGAGGGCTGGCCGGGTCGGAGTGTGGAGTGTACACGTAAAAGGGCGTTTCTGTGCCTGGGGGTCTGATGGAGCCCGATGTTTTCCAACTCTGTCTAGAGAACACTAGTTCTACAGAATGCTCTATAAAACTCTGATGAGTCCCGCAAAACAGACCTGATTGCTTAACCTTTTGTTAAACTTATTTAGCCATGGGATCTTAGTTTCTGTAGAAAAGAAACTTTTGTGGGACCCACTTTGGGTAACAGTGACGTAGAAAAGAAAGCACCTGCCAGGGAGTGTAGACCCTGTCGCTCCGGTCCCAGTCGTGCAGGTCTGTACAAACTGAGCGACCAGGGCAAGCCAAACATTCTCTCTGGGCTTCAGTTTCTTCTGCTTTAAAATCATACTGGTGATGATAATGCCTCTTAACTTTACTTATATACTAGAGTGTGTTTTAAGAACGCTGTACAGGCCCTGGCCGGTTGGCTCAGCGGTAGAGCATCGGCCTAGCGTGCGGAGGACCTGGGTTCGATTCCCGGCCAGGGCACATAGGAGAAGCGCCCATTTGCTTCTCCACCCCTCCACTGCGCCTTCCTCTCTGTCTCTCTCTTCCCCTCCCGCAGCCAAGGCTCCATTGGAGCAAAAATGGCCCGGGCGCTGGGGTTGGCTCTGTGGCCTCTACCTTAGACGCTAGAGTGGCTCCGGTTGCAACATGGCGACGCCCAGGATGGGCAGAGCATCGCCCCCTGGTGGGCAGAGCGTCGCCCCCTGGTGGGCGTGCCGGGTGGATCCCGGTCGGGCGCATGCGGGAGTCTGTCTGACTGTCTCTCCCTGTTTCCAGCTTCAGAAAAATGCAAAAAAAAAAAAAAAAAAAAAAAAAAGAACAAAAAAGAACGCTGTACAGTGGAATATTTTAAAAAGACCCCCAGGTAGAGAGAACAGTGCAGTGCTCCCCATGTCCTCATCATCCTGCGTCCCCATGTCCTCATCATCCTGCGACTGCAGTGATTTGCATTTTGTCTATCTCGTTTCATCCATCCTCCTTTTCTTAAAGAATGATTTGAAGATGATATAAAATTAAGTCTGTGAAAGTGCTTTGCAAACTTCAAAGTGCTATACCCATGTAAGACATCTATCATTACTATTATTAGGTTTATTATTTCTTATTCTTAAAGCTCAAAGTTCTTTGTAAATGTAAGACATCTGTCGTCATTATTATTTTGCTTATATTTTCTTGTTTCTATCCAGTCACATCACCAAAAAATGCCCAATAATTGGTATCTTTATGCACCTCCATTTGTAAGAAGCTGGTCTGAGCCCTGAGGAGTGCGAAGCTTAGAACCCCGCCCTGCTGGGGAGGGGTTGCTGATGGTGTAACGGGCCGTAGGATGGAAGAGCCGAGAAGCAGCCTGGCAGCAGCTGGTGGTGCCCGGGCGGTGCCAGCGAGGAAGTCGACAATTCTGGAGCATTTCAGGGACGGAAAGGAGCAGGAGGCTCAGGAACGGCCAGCTGAGGCTCTTCCTCATTGGAGAGGTTTTCTTCCCTGCCCAGTGAGTTTGGGAGCCTGGCTGGGCCTGGAGGCAGCTGGAGGGATGAAATGCCCTTTTCGGGACATAGCCATCGAAGCCTCGAATGATGTGATGGTGCTGAAGGTAGACAGATGCTGAGCCTTTGTGAGGGATGCTAATTTCCTCTCTCCTTGCAGCTGAAGGTGCTGCCATCACCTTCTCCGCCAGAATGGGGAGCAGGTAGTGCTGCAGCTTTCAGATAGGACTCGGTGCAGCCTCAGAACAGTTTGGAAACAATAGTCCAGATGTTTCTGTACTTGGTGCAGCCTCAAAATAAACAGTTTGGAACCAGAATAATCCAGATGTTTCTGAGTCCAGCTCATTGTCCAGTGGTTCCTCTACTTCTAACACCTCAATCTAGCTCCCCTTCGTGGCCAGCCCTGACCTGGGGGCGTTGGCCTCACTGCTGACTGCTGCTCATCTCTCCCCATGGCCTGGGCTTTGCCAAACATCCTCTTCCCTGGAGGACCCTTGCCGGCCCTCTTCCTTCTCCAGGGCAGAGACTCACAGATTTGCATTGTGCCGGTTTGGCAAAGCCACCAAGCTGTCATCCCTCTGAATTGTCTGCGTAGAAGATGGAATTTCAGCATCAGAGTGCAACTCAGGGAGAAACAAACAACTTTCTTTTGGCAGTAGATACGTTTGGCTTGCGTTTCCCTTTTTAAAACACATAAGCCAAGAGAAAATTTCATATAAAAAATATATTTCCAATTTCCTTTGAATAATTAGTTCTGTAATTCCAGGCCCGCATTTCTGCCTGGCAACAGAGGCGGGAGCTGCGGGGTCACCTCCCATCTAGCCGGGCCTGTGCGGTGTGAGCTGCCACGGCCCCCTAGGATTTCTAAACTCTTTGACATTCCTGGCCAGGTGGGCAATCGGGTTGGGGACCACATCCAGATGACCCCAAAGCTATTTCTGCCTGACTTTCTTGTTTCTGTCATGATGATTTTGTCGTCATTATTTGACCAAGAGCATTCTCTTTGAGTGATACATTGGGTCCTGACAGGAAACAGGTGGCATAGTCAGGATGGGTAATGGATGAGAGTGTAATAAAGGGACTATTTATAAAGGTAAGGGGACTTGCCTGACCAGGCGGTGGCACAGTGGATAGAGCATCGGACTGCGATACAGAAGACCCGGGTTCGGGACCCTGAGGTCGCCAGCTTGAGTGCGGGCTCATCTGGTTTGAGGAAAAAAACCACCAGCTTGAACCCAGGGTCGCTGGCTCCAGCAAGGGGTTACTCGGTCTGTTGAAGGCCCGTGGTCAAGGCACATGTGAGAGAGCAATCAATGAACAACTAAGGTGTTGCAACGCGCAACGAAAAACTGATGATTGATGCTTCTCATCTCTCTCCGTTCCTGTTTGTCCCTGTCTATCCCTCTCTCTGACTCACTCTCTGTCTCTGTAAAAAAAAAATAAAATAAAATAAAAATTAAAAAAAAAAAGGTAAGGGGACTTTAGGAACACTGACAGGACAGTGCAGCGCCCTGAGGCTAGCAACCATGGGGAACAGTTAGCACCCCTGGGCCTTTGGGGCTTGGGGAGGCCACTGAGTTGAGAGGCTGCCTGATGGGTCAGGCCTTGCAGGAGGGATGCAGGCCAATGGCAATGCTCCTGCCCACTCTCCTCCTGCTCTGTGGTTTCCTGCAGACTGCTCCATTGGCCGCACCCAACTGGAAGCCAGGGATCAAGGGAGCCTGTTACACAATCCATACTGGTCGGCTTCCTGGGGCCCAGGGCAAAGGGGAGAGAGGTGTGGAGAGAAGGTTTGCAGGAACAAAGGGAAAAGATCCCGCTCAGGCAATGCCATGTACTGAGTCCGCCGACCGCACGCCCTCAGCCGGCTGTGGTGGGAGAGGGTTGTCTGCCTGGGGAAGCTGGCCTGCTAATGGGGAGCGGATCTCACAGTGAGGCGGGGGGCTGTGATTTCTGGGGCTGAAGAGCTCCTTCCATATCGGCTTGCCTGGCCTGGCTTTCCATCCTGCGGGGTCTGACTTGTCTCCAACGTGTGTCTGAGTGGGTTCCCCCGTACCCTGCTCCAGCTACCATCTTCTCTGGAGCTCCACAGTCGTTCATAAGTAACTCCAAAAGGAAACCCAGAGTAGGAGGAGGCCCAGGTCTGGCTGCCTGTGGGGGTTCACATGGAGGTGGTTGGGACAGCTTCCAGTAAGCCCTTGGGTAGGGCAGGGTCTCTTTATTAACTCTGCTACTTGACTGTCCTCTGTGTGTGGCACCTTCTGAAGAGCCTTTCTGATGTGGTATGATGTACAAGTCTCTCTCACCCCAAACTATCTTCCCCACTAGCCTGCCTTGGGTTTTGAGGTTCTGGGTGGTGAGATTCCCAGCCTCAGAGAAATTGATAGCTTGAAAGACCTTCTCATTTTGTCATTTGGCAAAGGGTAAGCTGAGAGCCAGAGAGGGGAAGTGACTGGCCCAAGGTCACGGGGTGACTTAGGGCCAGAGCGGGAACAGGAGCCTGGACTAGCTCCTGAGTTTGGGGTTTTGTGCCTCTATCCCAGCTACCCTGGCTGGTGTTTTGGGGTAGAGTCTGACAGGAAGGCAGGAGCAGTCCAGAGGCCAGGAGGCTGGCCCAGGTGGTCTTAGGAGAGGGGCATCTGAAGCAGAAAGAGATCTCCTGCTGAACTGAGCCAGGGTTAGCCCTTCCTGGGGGGGCCTCAGGCAGAATGGAGAGGCTAGAGCCCTGTCAGAGCCAGTCCCAGGCAGCAGAGCCCAGCCCAGGGCTGGGGGATGAAGGGGGAGGAGCAGACAGTGTGCTCTATCCCCTCACCCCTCCCTGCACTTCCTACAGGGAGTTGTGGAGACGGAGACCCCAGGCCCCAGGTGGGTGGTGGGTGCAGAGAACAGGGGGGAATTCTTTGGAGGTAGAAGGCTTGAGTCCTGCTTTGCCAGGTGGTGATGTGATCTTGGGCACAAATCAGCTAAAGCGCTGGGCTTTTGTTTTCATTTATGCAAAATGAGGAAAATATGCCTCATAGGAATGCTGTAGGATTTATTGTTATTAATATCCATATTAATAATAATACTGAGGATAAACGCTACCCTTTATTGAGGCTTACTATGTGGCAGGCACTGGTCTCCGCAATTTCCATGCATTATCTCATTTAATCTGCACAGGAACTCCACGAGGAAACTGAGGCTCGAGGGGATTTGGCAGGTTAGCAGTACCGGCAGGCATTTGATAAGTGTAGGAAGACATTCTCCATAAACTGCAAAACCCTGACGTGACTTTTACTGACCTAAGCAAAAGTACGGTAGCCACCATCAACATCCCTCCCAATGGTTTGTGGACACCCTTGGGGACTTCCTCCAGAATGGGGTTTTCCGAGGGCTCTATGGGCCTATGTGTTCTCCACTGCTCATGGCACCACCCTGGGAACCTGCCTGGGGAGTTGTTTCTAGAGGAAAAGAGCCTGCAAATTGAAAAACAATCTTCTGACTTAACTGCTGGGCCTTGATCCTGTGCTCCCAGGAGAGCAGGACCTCAGAGGGCTGAGGGGCTGCCTCTGGGTATGCATGAGTTTGTATGTGCAAGAGCATGTAGATATGTAAGTGCATGTGTGTGTTATTATATATTTGTGATTGTGTACGCAGGCGAGTGTGAGTATATGTATGTTTACGTGTGAGGATGAGTGTGGGTATGAATGTGTATGGAATGTGTGTGGATGAGTATGTTTGCATGTGTGTGAGTGTGTGTATGTGCATGCGTTTGACTGTATATGTATACAAACTGTTTATGTGTACATGTGTATAATTCAATGTGTGGGACCATACATGTATGCTTGAAAATGTATGCCTAGCCTGACCAGAAGATGGTGCAGTGGATAGAGCATCTGACTGAGATGCTGAGGACCCAGGTTCGAAACCCCAAGGTTGCTGGCTTGAGTGCAGGCTCATCCAGCTTGAGTGTGGGTTCACCAGCTTGAGCACAGGGTCACTGGCTGGAGTGTGGAATCATAGACATGACCCCATGGTCACTAGCTTGCACCCAAAAGTCTCTGGTTGGAAGCCCAACATCTCTGTCTTGAGCCCAGGGTTGCTGGCTTGAGCAAAGGGTCACTTGTTCTGCTGTAGCCCCGGTCAAGGCACATATGAGAAAGCAATCAATGAACAACTAAGGTGCCTCAAGGAAGAATTGATGCTTCTCATCTCTCTCCCTTCCTGTCTGTCTGTCTGTATGTGCCCCTCTCTCTGTCTCTCTGTTACACAAAAAAAGAAAATGTATGTCTTTGTATGAGTATATATGTGTATTTGTGTGAGTGTGTATATTGTGTGAGTGTGTGTACGCACATGTGTATATGCATGAGTATTTGTGGGTACATGCATGCTATGTATGTATACCAGCTGTTTATGGGAATATGTGTGTGGTGAAATGTGAATGTGTGCTTGCTGACATATGCCTGTGTGTGTGTGTGTGTGTGTGTGTGTGTGTGTGTATATACTAGATGTGGCCAAAGGGGTCAAGCCCCCTGGGTCCCTGCCTCCAAGGGGCATTTTTTTGGGAAGCATTTTAATTAACCAAACCTGATGGAGGAGATTTGTAAGGTACAGAGTGGCGTCACCCACTGAGCACTGGCCTCCCACCTCCTCATGGGGGCTCAGAAAAGCCCTGTTGCCTACTGAACAGCTCCCTCAGCCATCAGTAACCTCCTTGGGAGAGAGCTGGTTTTATTGCCATCCTTAAGCACAATGAAGTGTGGACAGTGGGTCAACAATTGCCCTTTTTGTGCTGGGCTGCTTGCCTCTCCCCCGTGAGAGGAAATGACTGGGCTTTGGCCCTGCTCCCAAATGGGCACTTGGTGGAGGTGCTGGGCTGTGACCAAGTGTGAGTCCATGCCAGGCCACACACCTTGGATAGGAGGGCGGATGGCAGGGCTGCGCCCCTCTGGCTGGCTGCTCCGCTGTCCCGGGCCACTTCCTGTCACACACCTGCTTGTTGTCTCAGGGTCCCGGGGATGGCCAGAGTCCACTGCTGTATTCTATCTTACATCTGCCTCCTCTAGCACTCGAATGAGCCAAGATCCCTTCCCATGGCGAGGCGAGGGATTGGCAGGTTTGGGCTGAAGGCAGAGAGGGCTGGGGGAAGAACCATGTCATTCAAGGAGAAATGGGGGTTCAGAGGTGTTGACTGAGATGAATATGAATTTTGTAAGATTTGCCCATGACTAAGCCAATTAATGAGATTCACTCCCCCATCTTGGGAAATAGTGTAACTAATCCTTGTATAACACTTACACTGTGACAGGTAATTATGTGTATTAATTCATTTTATCCAAACAACAGCCTTATGAGGTAGATAATGTTGTTATCCCTTCATTTTACAGCTGACAACACCAAGAGTCAGAGAGGTGAAGTAACTTGTCCAAGATCACACAGCTGGTAACAGGCAGAGCTGGGATTTGATACTAAGTGGTCTCATTTTAGAGATTGTTCATAACTGCTATGCTATATTAAATCTGGAAATAGCAACTTGCTCTGGTTTTTTTTTTTTGTGTGTATTTTTCTGAAGCTGGAAACGGGGAGGCAGTCAGACAGACTCCCGCATGCACCTGACCGGGATCCACCCAGCATGCCCACCAGGGGGCGATGCTCTGCCCATCTGGGGTGTTGCTCTGCTGCAACCAGAGCCATTCTAGCGCCTGGAGCAGAGGCCAAGGAGCCATCCCCAGCGCCCGGGCCATCTTTATGTCCAATGGAGCCTCGGCTGCGGGAGGGGAAGAGAGAGACAGAGAAGAAGAAGAGGGGGAGGGGTGGAGAAGCAGATGGGCGCCTCTCCTGTGTGCCCTGGCCGGGAATCGAACCCGGGACTTCCACACGCCAGGCCGACGCTCTACCACTGAGCCAACCGGCCAGGGCCAGCAACTTGCTCTGTTGACTAAATCTCCCCCTTGTAAATTGATTCAAAGAAAGAGATCAGTCACTGTTCTTGTTGGGCCCAGCAGGAACTGACGTCCTGAGGGAGGTTGGAGTAGTGGAAGAAAGAAGCGCCCCGCTCCAGCACTCTGAGCAGAGGTGTGTCCAGGGGCCCAGGGTGCGCTCAGTCCTAGCGCTCCCCTGTCCTCCACATAGTGAGTACCCAACAAATGATCGAAAAAAATTTTGGTAACAGCTTTATTGAAATGTAATCCACATACCATATAATCCACTATTTAAAAACATACAATTGATTGGTTTTTAGTATACTCAGAGTTGGACAACTATCACTACAATCAGCCCCCCCCAAAGCCCATACTCATTCATAGTTACTCCCCATCCTCCTCCCCCTGCTCCAGGCAGCTGTTAATCTACTTTCTGTCTACATGGATTTGCCTGTCTGGGCATTTCATGTAAATGGTATCATATAATACCTGGTCTTTTGTGACTGACTCCTTGGCATAATGTTTTCAAGGTTCATCCATATTGGAGCATGAACTGTTACTTCATTCCTTTTTACAAATATTTCACTGTATGGATATACCACATTTAGTTCTCTGTTCATCAGCTGATGGATTCTTGGGTTGTTTCTACCTCTTCTGCTATGATGAATAATGTTGCTGTTTTTGAGTACAAGCTTTTGCATGGATATATATTTTCATTTATGTTGGATATATACATACAAGTTGAATTTCTGGGTCATATGGTAAATCTATGTTTAACATTTGAGGAACTGCTAGAGTGTTTTTCAAAATGCCTGCACCATTTTATATTCCCACCAGCAGTATAGGAGGGATCTACTTTCTCCACATCCTTGTGAACACTTGTGATTTTTCTGTTCTTTTGATAGTGGCCATTTGATGGGGGTGAGGTGATACTGTGGTTTAGATCTGCACTTTCCTAGCCTGACCTGTAGTGGCGCAGTGGATAAAGAGTCTTCCTGGAACACTGAGGTCACCAGTCCCAAAACATGGGCTTGCCTTTCAAGGCACACATAGGAGTTGATGCTTCCTGCTCCTCCCTCCTTTCTCTCTCTCTCACTCTCTCTTTCTCCACCCTCTCTAAAAAATGAATAAAAAAAAAAGGATTTGCATTTTCCTAATTATTAGTGATATTGAGCATCTTTTCATGTGGTTATTGGCCATTTTTATATCTTTGGAGAAATGTCTGTTCAGATCCTTTGCTAATTTTAAAAATTGTGCTCCAACAAGTTCATTGACAGAAAGAATAAAAGAGTGAGTGAGTGAGCCATCCACATGTCAGGCCCCCCTGATGCCAAGATGAATAAGACCCAGTTCTTGCCCTCAGGGAGCTCATGGCCCAGAGCTGGAGACAAAAACACAATTGAGGAATCAGTGCTTGAACAGCAGGAGGTGCGAGAGGCTGAGTTAAGCAAGAAAGTCTTCCTGGAGTAGGAGCCATTTGAGCGGGGACTTCAAGGGAGAGTAGGGAGAGCAAGAAAGAGGAAAGGGTCAGCTGAGAGAAATCGTGTGGGGTGGAGAAAGCACAGTCTTAGCTGAGGAGCAGTGGGGAAGTAATGGGTAGGAGGAAAGATGAGGCAGGATGGGGTTAGTCATCTAAAGCAGTGGTCCCGAGCCCCCAGGCCGCGGACTGGTACCGGTTCATGGGCCATTTGGTACCGGTCCGCAGAGAAAGAATAAATAACTTACATTATTTCCGTTTTATTTTTATTTAAGTCTGAACGATGTTTTATTTTTTAAAAATGACCAGATTCCCTCTGTTACATCTGTCTAAGACTCACTCTTGACGCTTGTCTCGGTCACGTGATACATTTATCCGTCCCACCCTAAAGGCTGGTCCGTGAAAATATTTTCTGACATTAAACCGGTCCGTGGCCCAAAAAAGGTTGGGAACCACTGATCTAAAGGGTGGTTTTGGATCTAAGGAGAAGGAACCAAGAGAGGTGTCTACATGGCTGAGGGGTATGGAGTGGCAGAAGCTTACCATGGGTTTAAATTTGCCATCCAAACTTTGCTTTGTCCTCAAACCCTTGGAACAGAAGTGCTGAAACCGCTGCAGTGGTATCGAGTGGGTCCTTTTACGCTTAAGTGATTATCCTGTCACCTACCAAAAATAATTTCATCCTGGGAAGGAGGAAAGTCCGGTGGTATTGAAAACTGCTGCTGTGTAAGTGTAAGTGGCCTAATTGGGATTCATAAATCCACTTTGTAACAAGCACAATTAGGAATACTTATTGCAGGCCAGCTTGAGGAAATCGGGAAAGTGCTGTCCGCAGAAACAGGTTTTATGTGGCTTTAGCTAATGGATGAAAGACTTGGTTTGAGTCTGGCATCCCAATTAGTCACAAGGAGGGCAAGTCTCTACCTACAAGTAGAATTTTAGCCAAAAGTTTAATTTCAAGTAGGTTATTAGGCAATATTATAATGGGAAGAGGGGTTTTCCAGACTGTTCTTTGAGAAAAAAACGGCAAATTCCTTAAGTTTTGGAAAAGATAAGACAGATTCCTCATAAATAAAACTGCTATGGGCCCTGGTTGGTTGGCTCAGTGGTAGAGCATCCGCCCGTGTGTGGATGTCCCAGGTTCGATTCCTGGCCAGGGCACACAGGAGAAGTGCCCATCTGCTTCTCCACCCCTCCCCTCTTGCTTCTCTCTCGCTCTCTTCTCCTCCCCTCCTGCAGCCATGCTCTATTGGAGTGAGTTGGCCCAGGGCACTGAGGATGGCTCCAGGGCCTCCGCCTCAGGCTCTAAAAAATGGCTCTGATTGTAATGGAGCAAGGGCCCCAGATGGGCATAGCATCGCCCCCTAGTGGGCATGCCGGGTGGATTCTGGTCAAGGTGCATGGAGGAGTCTGTCTCTGCCTTCTCTCCTCTCATTAAATACATAGAAAACTATGTACCCTGATTGATCAATGTCACCCCATTAAAATTAATAAAACATTTTAAAAATTAAAAAAAAAAGGACTGCTCTGTGAACAAATATTCAAAGAGGGTTCTGTCCCCCCACCCCCCCACACACCTTTTATGCTTTTATTCATTCAGATATGCCAAAAGCTGTGGGGAGGGCAGGGGTCTGGCTGGGAAGGCTGAACTAAGGCTCACTGTAGTTGTGATGTCATGAGATGTGGAGGTTGGGGGGGGGGATGGGAGATAGATAGCCTTGGGGCAAGATTAATCTGGAAAACTTTTTTTTTTTTTTTTTGGCGCTGTGAGCAGGATCCGAATGGAAAGCTTTGAAGGAAACGGAGCCTGCACTGAGAGGACTGGCAGGCTCAAGAGTGTGGGAGGGAGGAGGGAACACTGAAGCTACCGTGAGCCCCTGACCCAGGCAGCCCTCTCCGGAGGGAGGGGGCGGAGCTCTCAGCAGTGACCGCGCTCTGTGGGTGGACCTGTGCGGGGAGGGCTGGGGGCCAGTCCTGGCCCTGCCACTATCTCACGGTGGGACTTGAGACAGGTGCCTTCCCCTCTGTGGATATCAGTCACCTTGAATGCCCTCCCAGGGTCCTTCCTGCCTTGACACGGTGGGATATGGATAGGAATCTGATTTTCTATGGAGTCTGGGGAGCTGTGGGAGAGACTGTAGAGGTGAGGGTGAGGGTGAGAAGTGGGGGTGGGGTGGTGTTACTGCCTAAGGTAGGCACAGGATACCCTGCAGGACGGGCTTCGTGCCTGATGGAAAGGAAAGATCCTTGCTTTGGAGTCAGCCAGGTTTGGGTCTGATCCCTAATTGGTCCTTACTGGCTGTGTATTGTTGGGTATATTAACCTTTCTGAACTGGAGTTTTGTGTTTTATTTATTTATTTTTGTCTGCCAAAATGCATTATGTCATAATCTTGTTGTAATAGTCAGTGAAAGAATGAAAGACACTCAAATGCCCAGCACACAGTAGGTGGTTAATCTTGTGAGGTTCCTTCTCTCCTTCCAATTCCTCCCACTCCTCCCACTGTTCACCTCTTTCCATCTGGGAACAGGATTCTTACACCTGCTCTGCCTCCAGCCAAGCTTGTTGGGGCTCTAAGAAGGTAGACTGCATTTGTAAAGAGTACTCTGTAAACTGTATTCTGCAACCATAAAGAAGCAAGACCATTTGGAATAGCAGTGAGGGTAAAGATGGAGGGGAGGAATGAAGGGGCAGTAGATGGAGTCTCAGAGCCAGGGGGTGGGGGGAAGGTTACTGGCTCTACCCTATGAACTCTGAGTGCCAAAGGGCAGGCAAACTGGCAGGAGCTACCAGAAAAGGTGTTGCTTCCATGGAGGTCTGACCTTCAGGTGCAACTCTGCCCTAAGTGGGCCCAGTTGAGGAGATCTGGAAGCGCTGTATTCTGGAACCTGGTTCCCAGGAGAAGCTTGTTCGGCCTTAAGGGTGGAACCAATACAACAGCAGGTCCTTAAAACAGACCGGGGGAGCTGCGCTGGTTGGGATGAAGAGGGGAACTAAGATTTACTCAGCAATCGGCCATGCTCAGTCGTGACTTCAGATGCCTTTACAAGCCATCTCCTCTGTAATATGTGTGCTGCATGTCATTATTTCTGTATGAGAATTTACACGTGGGGAACCTGACGCTCAGAGAAGCTGCAGAATTAGTAAATGGTGAATTGGACATGCTAGCCTCGGTCTGTCTGTCTCCAGAGCTTTCTGTAAGTCAACTCTGACTAGAAAGAACATTTTTTTTCCTTTATTCTTGAAAAATACCATATCCTCTCAACACTCCTTTTTAAACCTTTAATTTTAAAGTAATTTAAGGTTCACATAGAAATTGCAAAAATAGTGGAGAATTCTTGGATACTCTTTCCCCAGCTTTCCCCAGTGATAACATTTTACATAACCATAGTCTAATTATGAAAACCAGGAATTAATGTAGCACCTGCTAATAGCTAAACTACAGATCTTTTTTGGGTTTTTTTTTTTATCAATTTTTACATGTGAATATCTCGGTGAGTTTTGTCTATGTAAAGATTCATAGAACCACTACCACAGTCAGGATATAGAATTGTTCAATCACCCCCCCCCCCAAACTCTCTGATGCTACTACCCCTTTATAGTCTGACCCTTCCTTCCCCACTCCCTGGGGACCACCTGATCTGGTTTCCATCTCTCTAATTTTGCCCATTTGAGATGGCAGTATCAATAAAATCACACAATATGTAACCCTTTGAGATGGGCTTTTTTCACTCCCCATAATTCTCTAGAGATTCATCCAGATTGTTGAGTGTATCAGTTTGTTCCTTTATATTGCTGAGTAATATACCGTGATGTATTCTTTCCTAGGGCTGCCCTAATGAAGTACCACAAACGGGGTGGTTTAAAACAACAGAAGTTTATTTTCATAGTTCTGGAGGCCGGAAGTCTGAACTCAGAGTGTCAGCAGGGCCATGCCTCTGCAGAAGGGTCTAGGGAAAATCTTCCCTTGCCTCTTCCTAGATTCTCCAGGCTGCCTCCATCATCTCATGGCCTTCTCATAAGGAGGAACCAGTCTTTGGATTTAGGACCTATCTTAATCCAGTAAGACCTCATCGTAACTACTTATATCTGCAAAAGCCCTATTTCCATATAAGATCGTGTTCTGAGGTTCTGGGTGGACATGGTCTTGGGTGGGGGACACTCTTCAGCCTGGTATACACATGCCGTGGGTGCACTACAGTGTGTTTAACCACTGACCCATTGGAGGACACCTGGGTTGTTTCCAGGTTTTGGCTATTACAAATAAAGCTGCTATAAACATTCGTGTATAGGTTTTCATGTGAGTGTAAGGTTTTATTCTCTGGGATAAGTGTTCAAGAGTGCAGTTGCTGGGTTGTATAGTAGTTACAAAGTTTAGTTTTCAAAGAAACCGCCAGGCTGTTTCCCAGAGTGGCTGTACTGTTTTAAATTCCCACCAACAATGCTTGAGCAATCCAGTTTCTCCACATCTTTACCAGTATTTGGTGTCACTAATTTTTATTTTAGCCATTCTGATATGAGATTCTTGATGATATCTCATTGTGGTTTTGATTTTTCATTCCTCTAATGGCTAATGATGTTGAATATCTTTTTATGAGCTTATTTGTGCTTTGTAGATCCTCTTTGGTGAAGTATTTCAAGTATTTATCCATTTTTATGTTGGATTGTTGATTTATTACTGTTAAGTTTAGAGAGTTCTTTATATATACTGTAGATACAAGTCCTTTGTTGGATGTGATTTGAAAATATTTTTTCCCACTCTGTAACATGTCTTTTTATTCTTTTGACACCATCTTTGTAGAGCAAAAGGTTTTAATTTTGATAAGGTCTAATTTATCAATTCTTTCTTGCATGGATTGTGCTTTTGGAGTCATGTTTAAGAATTTTTTGCCCTAAAAGATTGTCTCCTGTGTTTTCGTCTGAAACGTTTTAGGTTCTACATTTAAGTCTTTTTTGAGCTAAAAAAATATATGTCTTCCTAACTCTCTGTAGAGACATATCTCTCCCTACATCTAGGTAAGGCTGAGGTCAAGGCCTTGTCTCACTGTTCTGATATCATATGTATCACATTGTTCTGATACCATACGTTGAAAAGGCTGTCCTTTCTGTCCCTGCACTTTTAAGCTTCAGCGTGGTGGGATAAATGGGCCCTTTTGTCTGACTTTGCTGCTGAGGAAGCAGAAACCAGAGAGGATGGACTAGTTTGAAGTTACCCTGCACATTTTCAACAGAGTGGGAACTGACATCTGGGTTTCACTGGTTCAAGGGCATCCCCACTTTAAAGATGAAAAAAAAAAAAGAAGTTAGTAACAAAATAGGCCTGGTTTCCTATCAGGGACCACCTTTTATAAAGCGAGCAGACAGGCAAGCAAACAGAATTAAAAACAAGATGTTTAACATTTTTAATAATAGAACTTACGACTCTGTCCTATATCTCAGCCCCCCACTGAGCCTTATACATCAGGAGAGGGTGACGTTGTCTGTAGGAGTCTGAGAAGTTGGTGCTAACCAGGGAAACCAGGTTCAGGCGCTGATTCCAGGGAGTCCCTCCTCCTCGGCTTTGGGAGCATTCCGACTCCCGCCGGAGAGCTGGCATGCGCAGTGCTTGGGAATGATCGCTATGGTCCTGAGAGCAGGCTTTTAGCTTAATTGAACCAAATGTCTCAAAATGGCAACTCATCAGTCAGCTTTCATTTTGTTCCTGTCATTTAATTGTACTTTCCTCCAGGGATTAACCAAATCAATGTAAATGCTGGGTAATTTGTAATTCTGGTTTGGTTTTTTTTTCCATTTTAAAAGTTTGGGGACATATAGCTGGGTGATTGTGATTGTCAACTGTGATAACCCAGCTGAGAAAGATGAAAGTGTCTCTTCCCTTGGTTGAAAAAGGCTCCCGATACATCTCATAAAACCTCGTGGAGCGCATTCCCGGTGCTGAGAGGGGTGCCAATGACGTGTGCCCAAAGGTGCTGAGACCCACGGAGGGTGTTATTTGCTTAAGAGCTCACACAATGACAGAGTAAAAGCGGGCAAGTCGGACCAGGAAGCGACTTTTCTCAATTACTCCTCTGGGCCGAGCCTCCTTCTGGGAGGTGTGTTTGCAGCCTTGCTTTTCTGAAGGGTTCCTAGAGGAGCATGGCGTCAGGAGGGCTGAGTTCCCTGCCAGGGACTGGTCGTGTAGAGAGGCAAGTCTCTTCCCCCTCTGGATCCCCTTGACTCTGACATGACTCGACAAGGGATCTCGGTACCTCCACTCCAGTGACAACTGCCATAGCAGCGCTTGTTGCCCTTGTGACCTTGGTATCGGTACCTGTGGCGAGTGAATCAGCCAAGCAGAGCGGAGGGAGACGCTGGGCTGTGATGTGGTCACACTATGTGCTTTGCCACCCAGTGGGGAGCCGTGCAGCAAGGTTGGCCGGGGGAATTGTTAGCACCTTGCAGCAAGGGGGCCAGGTCTTTACAATCAGCCTCGTTTTGGGCAACTTGCCAGGAGTTAGATGTCGCTGCCCCCAGTTTTGGGACATGACCTTGAGCCAGGTTGAGGGCAATTCACAGAGAGACTTGGGAATAAATGTTTCCGTTCTGAAGCAGGGAATCTGAGTGGTCGAACATAGCCTTCAATACATCCCTCCTCCAGCTTCTCTCTCTAGGTAACCTGGCCTGAGATATATATATCAGTCTCTCTGGTGGAAAACCTCGATTTCTGCACTCCTGACTGCCAGCTGCCTCTGGCCTGGACCAGCGGTGAGCAGAACTGTTCTAGGACTTACCTGTCCAGCACCTCCCCTCTGTGGTTCTCTTGGGACCTGTGCTGGGCCAGAGAAGGACCAGGCCGGAGGGAGTTGGCTCAGCAGGTCCCTGTCCTCTCGGATCTGGTCTCCAAATATTGCCCAGCGCCTGGGTGTTCATACAAGAGGTGCAGGGGGCTGAGTATTACCAGACTGTTCTTTGCCTCAGTGTCTTTTATTTGGGGCCACGGTGTCCTTTAGAACCAAAGCCATCTCCCTGGGATGAGGACCACCTACATTGGACAGTGGGTACATTTCAAGGGGGATCTGGAGTCCTTCCCCGAAGACCTCACTCAGCCAGGAGCCGCGGCTGAGCTGCCCCCATGCCTCAGCATCGATGGAAAGTCTAATTTACAAACCATGGTTTTGGAGAGACTTTTTGACAGATACCATCAATCTCTGCATTTTAAATTTATTTTATTTTTCCAGCCTGGGTGCCTTTGCTGCTGTGAACCCTATCTGTCTAATCAGCTTGCAGGCAGTTGAAGGAGAGTGGGTGTCCCCTTTATCTGGAGAGTTTATGTGCATAATTCCCTTTAATTCATCTCAGACAGACTTTGGAGAGCCAGGATTGAGAGTGATTTTCAAAGTCTCCCTCTGCAGTTCAAAGATGCATCTCTCCAGCCGGACCAGTAAATTACAGAAGCAATTTGCCATGAATTTTCAATGTGGAGTGATTCCAGGTCCTCTTGGGGTGGCAGCCCTGCCCCCACAATCTCTCTCCTGGTGGGCCCGGGAGCTCTGGCCTAGTGTGTCCGGAGAGCATCTCCTCACAATGCTGACTGGACCCCGGGCACCTCAGCCTGCTGGCCTTTGCCCTCCCCTGATCCCACAGACCCTCCTCATACCCCCCGATTTCAGCCTTGTCTTGAACCTGGGCCGATGCGTCATTTGTGGGGGGCCCCAGGTCAGTTGTGCACTCTAGTGCCGACAAAACCTTTATTCTGAGTGTATGTCTTCCCACTTTATTTGCCTGTATGATAAATGCAATTTCCGCATCAAGACTATCAGTCATTTTCTGATGTGATCTGTGCAGCTCTGCCTGAATTGAATCAGCTTCTGTATTATTGTGACAGTTTATTTGGCAAGAAAATGAAATAAGATGTGTAAATTAAAGTGGAGGTGTGCTGGGTGTAATGTGGAGGTTCCAGGGGCTCAGGTACCCCTGCTGGGACATTTCCATTCTCCCCTACTCTCTCTGCATTGAGCTCCCAGCTCTTCTGCCCTCTGAGCTCAGGGGAGAGACCAGTGCAAGCACACAAAGCCATGCTCGGGGGAGGTAAAGATGCAGCTGGGAGATGGCAAGAGAGCTCGAGAGAGAGTTAGAGTCAGAGGGAGACAGAGACAGGGAGAGAGACAGGAAGACAGAAACAGAGACACACAGAAAGGCAGAGATAGAGACAGGGATAGAAGGAGAAGGAGAGAGAGTGTATTTGGGAGGGAGAGGAGGCATTTAGTTCCAAACTGGAGGTTGATGGCAAACAGGACATCGGGGCCTTTTCCCCGGACTCCCTGGGGGGCTGCCTCCACCTGCCGCTCTGCCCTTGCTAACTCAGGTGATGGTTTTCTTTTTCCTTCTCTCTGCTGTCCTTGCACACATGCTCCCCTCGCACCAGCTCTGAGCTGGGTGTTGGGCGCAGTATGGTATGGGAGGGCGGGGCAGCCTCTGCACGTGCTGTCTGTGTAGGAAGGATGTCCACAGCACTGTGAGCTCCTCGGAGGAGATGTCAGGTTGGGGATGGGGGGGGGGGCGCGAGGTGGCAAACGAACAGACACAACACAGTGCAGCCAGGAGGGGGGTGCGTGTGAGCCTGGGGGAGAGAGGAGGTCATTCTGACTGAGGAGCCTTTGACAGCAGTGGGTTCTACCTGGCTGGCTTTATGTAAGCAATCTCCATTAACCAAGCTGCCATTTCTCCACTCCTTGAGGCCTGCCCCTTTTCCTTGTGCTGGGTCATTTCCAGCTGCTGTTAACCAGGTCTAGACCAACCCAGAAAAACAAGAGCCTGCCTCCTGCACAAGACTTTCTAGAAGGTTCCAGAACACAGTAGAAGAATGCTTTCCCTTACAGTGTAAGGGCCAGAGCTGGGAAGGGTCAGGCCACCCTGACCTGGAGGGAGAAGTTGTTTGAAGCAAGGACAGAGACCAGGTTTTGCCCTTAGAAGTGGCCAGCACATGCTCAGTCTCCATTCCCTGGATATTTCCAACTGCTCTGAGTCTCCAGCAAACGGGTAGGTCAGGGGCCGTGTTCTCCATCTGGAACAGCAATGGGATAGTCCCCCTGGCTGGAGAACGGTGCTGGGCCTCTGCATTCTATGGGCCTGGGTGGAGGATCTGGACTGTTTAGCTATTGACAGAGTGGAGACCGTGCTTATTGAACTGAGCTCTCTAAAATGGCATTGTCCAAATACAGCTATTAGCTACATGTGGTTAATTAAATTAAAATTAATTAAAAAGAAAATTAAAAATTTATTTCCTGGATGAAAAAAAAGATAGAGGCCTTGGCCGGTTGGCTCAGCGGTAGAGCGTTGGCCTGGCGTGCGGGGGACCCGGGTTCTATTCCCGGCCAGGGCACATAGGAGAAGCACCCATTTGCTTCTCCACCCCCCACCCCCCCTCCTTCCTCTCTGTCTCTCTCTTCCCCTCCCACAGCCAAGGCTCCATTGGAGCAAAGATGGCCCGGGCGCTGGGGATGGCTCCTTGGTCTCTGCCCCAGGCGCTAGAGTGGCTCTGGTCACGGCAGAGCGACGCCCCGGAGTGGCAGAGCATCGCCCCCTGGTGGGCAGAGCGTTGCCCCTGGTGGGCGTGCCGGGTGGATCCCGGTCGGGCGCATGCGGGAGTCTGTCTGACTGTCTCTCCCTGTTTCCAGCTTCAGAAAAAATACAAAAAAAAAAAAAAAAAAAAAGATAGAGCATGCAAACGTTAACCAGAAGGAAGCACGAGTGGCTACTTCAGGGCCAAGAAAATGAACAGGGATGGAGAGGGATGCACCCTACATAGTGACAAAAGGGTCAGTCCATCACGAAGGCCAAACAACAGAGCTGCAAAATACATGGAGCAAAAATGTTCTTCAGTCACACCAGCCACATTTCAAGTGTCCAAAAGCCACATGTGGCCCGTGGACAGCAAGGTACAGGACATTTCCATCACTACAGAAAGTTCTGTTGGGTAGTGTTGCTTCAGATCAGTGCTTTTCAACCGCTGGTCTGCAGATTGGTCCATCAGAAATTTCCTACCAGCCCACAAAAGAGTTGACTGCCCTCATGTTGTATGAAGATTACAGACCCAAAGATCTTAGTCGAATTCACATATGCTCAGAGTGATTTCTGTCCTAGCGGTCCTCAAAATAATTCTCCTATTTTCACTGGTCCCCAAGTGTAAAAAGGTTGAGAACCACTGCTCTAGATTGTTAATTCAAGTCTGTTTAATTCACTGCTGTATCCACACCATCTAGAGGAGTCCCTAGCACATAGTAGGTGCTCAATATAGGGAGACTTGAGGAGTTCCAGCCCTGGACTCCCACCTTTTTGCCGTGTGACCTTGGACATGTTGCTACTCCTCTCTGGGTCTATTCCTTCATAAAGTAAAGGGTTGGTTTCATCTCTGAGATCCCTTTTGGCTTCATAAGGTGTGATCTTAAGTATCTAACTGGTTGATTCCATCTATTTTATTCACAAGGAAGAGTAAGAGAGAGCAAGAGAAGACGAGGAGGCAAGTTTGATTTTTAATTTCAGGTCTGAGTTTAATTTTAGTGCTGTAGCTCACCAGCACTCCCTCAACACAGGGATTTATAAGCTTTGTCTCCTCTGACTTTTCCTTCCTGCCCTTCCTTGTGCTACAATTTCCCAATATCACCAAACAGCTTTTTGGCTGTCCCCAGCTTTGCCTGGAAGCCAGCAAGGACACCAGGGGGCCGACTCCGTGTGCAGAACCAGGCCCTCAGCAGCTGTCTGGAGCCTGCAGATCTTTTTCCCTTTGGACACCTCCTCTGTTCTGCGTTTTGAGGTAACTTGCCCAGGCCTTGACTGAGTCCCCAGTGCTAGTGTTCCCTGTTTGGGTCCAGGGAGTCCTGGCTGGGAGTCCCTGGCAGTGGGGACTCTGCTGGCTCTTGCCTCAGTGCACCTGCCAGCTGGCCTCTGGGGACAGGCCCTGCCATGGGGATGCTGAGTTTGCGGGTGGAGACCAGGCTAAGAGCTGGCGGTGGGGGCTGGGGGAAGGACATCCCTGTGTTGTTGGGGAAGTATGCCAAGAGGAGGAAAAGAAACATTATTACCTTGAGTACCGGCCTTGTGGCGGGGCCAGTCCGGCCTGACTCTAGGGCTCTGTGGGCTGAGAGTCTGGCCATGTTGGGAGGATAGTCCCTCACTTACTGCCGTCCTTTCCTGGGGGCCTAGGGCAAGGCCAGAGTCCCTCACTTATCGTCTCCCTTTCCTGGGGGCCTAAGGCAAGGCCATAGCAGGGAGGAGGTCCTGGCTTCCCCTTGGCAGGCAGTGCTCCCAGGACACACCGAGCCTGTGCTGGTGGGGATAGATAAATCAGAGGATAACTGGGAGAAGGGGTTGGAGTGTATGTGCTGAGTCCAGCAGTTCTGGTCTCTGGTGTGTAAGTAACTATGTGGGATGGATGTCCTCTGTCCCTTTGGGTCTCTGATTTTCTGTCTGTGCTTCTTGGATTGCCACTTGTGTTCCTCATACCCATCTCTGCCTGCCTGTGCCGGAGAAGCTCACATTTGCGTCCCCCTCACCCCACCCAGTTTTTTGCCTTCTGATTGGGTTTGACCAAAGGGAGGCACCTGTGGGAAATTAGAGGGCAGGAGGAAAGAGAGGTTGGGGATTTCTCCCCTCCTTCCTCCCTGCCTGGGCTTCTTTCTGGCAGTGGCTGCGTCAGTCCTCCCCAGCTATAGCTCCATGGCCCTCAGCGCCATCTTCACCTGGCTCCTGCCAGTCTGAGTCTTCACTTTGCCCCCCAGGACTCAGGGCCTTCCCACCATTGCAGATCTCTAGGTATTTAACATTCCTTGTGGATTCCCTTAATCCTTCCCCTTCAGTAAACACTGCTCAGTTAAATGATTTTGAGTGGAATTCTGGTGGTCTCTTCATGTCTACCCATGTCTTGGGATGTTTGACTTTATTTTGTTGGGTCTGTGTCATGGGTCTGTATTAATTATTTGGGTCCTCAGGGCAACAAACTAGTGTGTTTTCTCTGATGTCTCTGGCAGGGGGAGTTATGTAGGGAAGGGACACAACCTGACATTTGTATATACCCAGAGGAGGGCACGGAGCTGCTTCCACAGGGCTCCCTCATGTAGCATGTGGGTCAGGAAAGCGTCTCACCCAGTATCATTATCAAAATACTTGACAATTAGCCTGACCTGTGGTGGCGCAGTGGATAAAGCGTCAACCTGGAAATGCTGAGGTCGCCGGTTCAAAACCCTGGGCTCGCCTGGTTAAGGCACATATGGGAGTTGATGCTTCCAGCTCCTCCCTTCTTCTCTCTGTCTGTCTCTCTCTTCTGCCTCTCTCTGTCTCTTTCTCTCCCTCTATCATCTCTAAAAATGAATAAATAAATAAAAAATTGACAATTAGTATATGGTAGCACCGAACAATCAGAACGAAACAATGGCCCGTTGGAACGGGTTCCTGACAGAGTTCAGGGCAGACACCGGCCTTAACACAGATGCTGAGTCTGCATTGGGGTAGACTGCTGGTGACCAGTCCTGGACCCCCTTCCAGGTCTGCATTCTTTCCTGTAAAATGGGGCCAAGTCACACACTTGGCAAGATGCTGCCTTTTTAATTTTTTTTGACAGAGAGTCACAGAGAGGGACAGATAGATAAGGACAGGCAGACAGGAAGGGAGAGAGATGAGAAGCATCAATTCTTTGTTGCGGCTCCTTAGTTGTTCATTGATTGCTTTCTCATAGGTATGTGCCTTGACCAGGGGGCTCCAGCAGAGCGAGTGCCCTCTTGCTCAAGCCAGCGATCTTTGGGTTCAAGCCAGCGACTATGGGGTCATGTCTATGATCCCATGCTCAAGCCAGGGACCCCATGCTCAAGCTGGTGAGCCCATGCTCAAGCTGGCGACCTTGGGGTTTCGAACCTGGGTCCTCTGCATCCCAGTCAGATGCTCTATCCACTGCACCACTGCCTGGTCAGGCACAAGATACTGTTTTTATTGGTCCAGTTATAAAGTTCATAGGTAAGTGCATATCTAAGGAGATACATAGGTACCTAGGGTCTGCAGGATTGGGATATGCAGAGAGAAAGCCCAGGTTGCCTCAAAAAGACCTTTCTTCTCACCATTTAGCCAACTTTTCTAATTCTCCCAAAGAGAGTGTTTTAGTTCTGGTCTTTAGAAAACAGGATCTGAGGCAAAAACTTACTGATACTTTATGGAGGAGTATAGTCATGGGGAAGAAGCAGGAGTGAGGGAAAAGAGAAGACCAGGAAGGAAGGAGAGAAAACACAAGGTGATGTATTGTGGAACAGGCATTGCTGGTGATGTGCAGTGGGCTCCATCTTGTCTGGAGAAAGGCTGTATGCTCTCCTGCATCTAGGGGAAGAAAGAAGAGTTTAGCTCCAGCACCTGTCTCCCCATAGGTGCTGCCTTCCAACACTTCTGGGTTGACTAGGTATGGGTGCTGAGTGGCCCCAGGGGATCTCACGCCTGTGACACCAGGGAAGCCCCAGGGCAGCAGGGGGGCTTGTGGCAGGGGCATGAGGCCAGTTGCTGCAGGTTCTGCCCATGTGAGGTCAGCAGAGCCTGAGCAGAGTGCACACAGAACTGACAGTGGCTGAGGTGCAACACCTGGCCAAGAACTGGGAAGATAGATGAGACCAGGAGGAACTGAAGAGACGATTAGAGGGGTCTGACACAAAGAGAATCTGATTACCCTGGTGGCCCACATCCTACCTGAGTGTGTTCCTCCTAAGAAGGTGCTTGCTGGCTGCATCCTTGTTGTCGTCACTATTTTTATTTTAGCTGCTCTAGTGGCATGTTTTTTAAACTCCCCTGCCAATCTCAATCCCTCAACTTTTCTTTTCAATCTCTCTTTTAATTGACGTTATTTAGGCCATTAACATTTAATGTAATTATTGATATGGTAGCTCCTAAATCCATCACTTTATTTTTGTTTTTTGTTTATTCATTCTGGTTTTAATTTCTCTGTTTTTTTTTCCTGACTTCTAGGCATTACTTACACATTTTTTAGAAATCCATTTTGATTTATTTGTAGTGTTTTATGTGTATCTTTTTGTATACCCTTTTTAGTAGTTGTTATAGGTATTTCATTTAAAATATATATATATAACTTAATTAGTTTTCTGGTGTCATCATTTACCAGTTTGAATGAAGTATAGAAACCTTATCTCCCTTTATATCCTTAAAACATTCCCATTTATAATTTATTTAATACCAACTTACTGTCAACAGTTCACAAAGATTTGCTCCTATATAACTCCATCTCTGTCTCTTCTTTATACTATTTGCCATACAAACTACATATGTAGCTGTGTTTCCATCAGCACCGATTTATAATTATTGCTTTATGCAGTTGTCTTTTAAATCACATAGGAGCAAAAAAAGTTACAAAAGAGGTATGTTTAAACTGTCTTTTAAAAAATCCACCGTCATATGAAGTCTTGAGGTCCCTAGTTGGTTTGCTTCTTCCTTCCACCTTCCACAGTTTTCTTGTTTAACATATGATGCAGGGTATCTAATTATACTTAGCAGGTGGGATAGAAGAAAGTACATTTACTTTATTTTTTGGGAAGTGGAAATCCTTAAATTTTGCATTTCATTGCCTCACATTAGACTGACCCTCATACCAAGTAGATAAGATGCAGAGAAAGGACAAGAATAAATGTTTATTGAGGACCCACTGGGTATTATGTGTTTCTACATATACAAGTTCATTGATTTAACAACTTGGTGGGGATGGTTTTATTATTCCTGCTTTACAGATAAGAAATAACTGAGGTTCAAATAAATATGTTTAGACAGATAAGAGGGACTGGGCTGGCCTTGAACTCCACAAATCCTGGGAGCTTTCTTGTGATTCTTTCTTCCTTCTTTTAAAAGTGTTTGTTTTTGTTTTAACTTTCTATTAGGAAAATATTTCAAGGAATAGAAAAGTGGAAAGAATAGTACAATTAAAAAACATATACCACCACCAACATTCAACAATTGTTAACATTTTCTATATTTGCTTCATCTAGTACCGTCTTTGCAGAACCATTTTAAAGTAAATTACAACGTTGTGATATCTATTCCTAACCATGTCAGTGTACATCTCCAAAAACCCCCACATTTTAACGTAATCGCAAGAATGTTATTACCACTGACAAAATTAATAATATCCTGATATCTTCTAATATCCAGTTTATAGTAAAATTTTCTCTGTTGTCCCCCAAGTGTCTTTTATAGGTCCCCCCACAGTGAAGCTCCAATTAAGAATTATGCATCGCTTGTTTGGTCTCTTTGTCCTATTTAATCTGGGTGATTATTTCTAAGTTTGAAGAGTCTTGTTTTGGTTAGTTTTGGTAGAACAGGGAGGAAAGAGCAGAAGGACCTGGGGTCAAAGCTGGGAACCGCCTGACTCAGTTTCCCTCTGGGATCAGAGTTCTCCTTGGGATCTTATCCTTCTTTTTTTTGTGGCAGAGACAGAGAGAGTCAGAGAGAGTCAGAGAGAGGGACAGATAGGGACAGACAGACAGGAAGGGAGAGAGATGAGAAACATCAATTCTTCGTTGCGGCTCCTTAGTTGTTTATTGATTGATTTCTCATATGTGCCTTGACCGGGGGCCTTCAGCAGACCAAGAGACCCCTTGCTGGAGCCAGCGACCTTGGGCTCAAGCTGGTGAGCCTTGCTCAAACCAGATGAGCCCGCGCTCAAGCTGGTGGCCTCGGGGTCTCGAACCTGGGTCCTTCCGCATCCCAGTCCGACGCTCTATCCACTGTGCCACTGCCTGGTCAGGCGGATTTTATCCTTCTTGTTAGCAGGCAGGCTGTGGCATAGGAGGGGTCTGGAAGATCATCCCTCATGTACTCATGGTCTATGTTCAGGACAACTTGGGCTTTGTGCCCTAGCTCCTCCACTGGGACCCAGGGTCTGACCAGAACATTCACAAACCTCACCCCCTCCCAAACGCCAGTTTCAAATGAAAGAACAAAAGCTGACTCATGCTGCCTCTTGAGAAACCAGACAGGGTGGTGGGTATAATTCAAAGTGACTTTTCCCTTCTGCCACAGTGGATTTATGCCCTCCTTAAACACAAAAAGGCACAGTGACCTGCATGTGTGGCAGGCCCTCGGAACGAGGGGATCGATGCTCCGATCTCTGTGAAGGTCTCAGCTGCTGCCTCACCTGGGGAGTGATGGGGTGCACAGGCTCAGACTGTGGGACTGCAGAAGGCACTATGGGGTTGCTAGGGGTGGGCGGGCGGTGGGGCTTAAGGTGTGTGAGGCTGGGGCTGATGCTCAGGAGTTAGAGCTCTGGAGCCATTCTATCTGTGGTGTGAACTGAGGGTGGGCTTTCTCCAGCCGGGAGAGGTATGGGCTGGGCGTGGCTGGAGAAGGAGCAGCTGTCCCATGTGGCAGATGCCCCTGGTCAGTTTCTTTTTGCCCTTGAGGGCAGAAGTACTAGGTCATCAAGGCTAAAAGAGATTGGTGTCTTTCTTTGTCCCTATCCACAGGTTCTTCCCATGTCTGCTTCAGTACCAGCTGGGCTGGGCTGGGCCGTCTCCCTCTGATAGGACACTCACCTCCCCTTGGGGATGAGGGCTCCAGGAGAGGGGAGCACAGGTTAAACTCAACAGCTTCCAGAAAGGGAAGGACTTCCTCAGCGTTCTCTGCCGGGCGAACTGTGTTGTTGTTCAGAGACACCGAGGAGGAGAGACGGTGGGTGGGCAGGCTGTGGGGGAGGCCAGGCCCCAGGCCAGGGCCAGCGGGGGCTTCCCTTGAGGGTGGGGAGAGATCAGATGGCAGTCTGTCAACCAGACTGCACGGTGCTCTGCCCCCTCTGAGGAACAGGAGAATACCCCTCTTTTTCACTCTGAGCGGCTGTTACTGAGAAAAATGGAACTTGACCTTAGCATGGAGGGCATTAGTGCCCACTCACCGTGGGCATGATTGCTCTCCATTGCCATTAAATATTTCATTGTGAAAACACAGGGGTCCAAATGGCTGCCAAGCTGGCACTGGGCTTTGATTGCTCTAATGGCTGTGTTGAAGGCATGTTTATGCATACATGACTGCCATATATGCCACATGTGTGTATGTGTGGTGTGTGCACACAGGTGGTATTTGTGCATGTCTGAGTGGTGAGTGTGTATCTGTAATGTGTGTTGGTGTGTGTGTGTGTGCACGTGCATGCAAGTACATTAGGATCTTGGCACTGAGCTCTATCTGACATTCTTATTTCTAGACCCTGGAGAAAGCCACCCCACCCACTGGCATTAAATGGCAAGGTCTGGATGCAGGTTTGTAACCATAGGAAACACTTCACATGTTAAAGACATCATTTGGAAAAACAGTGCTTGGGCAGGGAGCCTTTGCGTATATTGCAGGGTCATATTAGTTCCTTTGTAAGACCGCCCCGCCCCTAGTTGATCAGTGGTTTTCACAGCTCACACATTACGCTCTCAGCTCACACCCACTCCTGAACAGCTCTGCTGGCCTCAGCTCCCCCTGCGTACCTGTGCGCCTTCCCTTCCCTTTTTCTTTCTGGTGTTTCCTACCTTCTCAGGGCTGTCCTCTCCCTGTCCCCATTCTGAGAGTAGCCATGGGGCAGGGTTCCCTCCTCAGCCTCGGAACAGCCTCTCTACCCTCACATTCAGCCTGGAGGAAAGGGAAGGAGCAAGGGAACCATAAGAATGGAGGAGAGGCTGTGTGGCTGAGACTGAGGCCTGGAGGGAGAGAGGGTGAAGGCGGATGGATGTACTAGGTTGGGGTGGGATGAGTGAGAAGTGTGGACCTCACTGGGGTCCGAGGAGTTTTGGGTGTTGATTTCCCACGGTGTGAGGGCTTCTGTTCTGGGTCTGTCATTGGGCAAGGAGTTTTGGGTGCTGATTACCCACGGTGTGAGGGCTTCTGTTCTGGGTCTGTCATTGGGCAAGGAGTTTTGGGTGCTGATTACCCACGGTGTTAGGGCTTCTGTTCTGGGTCTGTCATTGGGCTTCAGGAACCCTTCCGGCTCTGAGTGGCCGGCAGGCCATCTGGTCCTGACCGCAGCCCCTCCTGGCTAAGATGTGCGTGTTGGGACAGCCCAGTCAGCTGGCCTTGGGTTTGTTCTAAACGCTTCTGTTTGTCAGTGGGAAGGTTGAGGGATGCTTTGGATCTCAGCGGCAGTAATTCTCAGGGACAAGACCCCTCCAGACTCTGTCGAGGCACACTGTGATCTTAAGGGTGGAAGGAGGCTCCAAGTGGGCCTGCTCTTACCCAGCCCACTCCTGAGCCCTGTGGAGAAGGGAGCCTCCACACTTCATGGCATAACCACCATGCAGAAAGGAAAGTTCTGCCTTAGGTCTAACTCTACTCCTTCCTGTTGGAGTTATAACCACTTTGTGTGTGTGGATGCCATAGGAGAGGGGAGTAGCTGCTGTGTCACAGCCCTTTTGCTAATTTGGGCTCAGTCACTAATGTTTGGGGCTCCTGGCATGACGGTAGGCGAGGGTAACTGATGATAACAGGAAAGATCCCGGACTTTCCAGGGCACATAACTAACTACCCAGCAAAAGTACGACCCTTTCTCTAGAAGAAATAACACCCAATTACCCCCTAAAGATTTTGACAAGGGGTAAAAAAATGTAACCAGCAGGATTCACTACATACAATTTTCAAGACAGTCTATGGATTCACAGTATAAGCTTTTTTTTTTTTTTTTCTTTCATTTTTCTGAAGCTGGAAACAGGGAGAGACAGTCAGACAGACTCCCGCATGCGCCCGACCGGGATCCACCCGGCACGCCCACCAGGGGCAACGCTCTGCCCACCAGGGGGCGATGCTCTGCCCATCCTGGGCGTCGCCATGTTGCGAACAGAGCCACTCTAGCGCCTGAGGCAGAGGCCACAGAGCCATCCCCAGCGCCCGGGCCATCTTTGCTCCAATGGAGCCTTGGCTGCGGGAGGGGAAGAGAGAGACAGAGAGGAAAGCGCGGCAGAGGGGTGGAGAGCAAATGGGCGCTTCTCCTGTGTGCCCTGGCCAGGAATCGAACCCAGGTCCTCCGCACGCTAGGCCGACGCTCTACCGCTGAGCCAACCGGCCAGGGCCCACAGTATAAGCTTTTACAAGAAAAAATACTGTTTTTTCTGGGTCTCTTTTATTGTTATAAATATAAAAGTAAAAGTTGCTTTTTGTAGAAAACAAGAAAAACCCAGAAATGTGTAAAGCGGAAAAACCAAAGGCAGCCATGATTTCCTAACTCAGGCCCTGCACCAACCTGGACAATGAATAGTTATGAGTCACTGAATGAAGGCAGGGAAAGGCTCTGGTAACTCTTTGGTGAGTTTTCTCCTAGGCTTGTTTTCCTATGCGTTTTTACAGTTTCATAGCTGAGATTACACTTACAGATTTTGAGGCCTGCTTTTGCACTTGATGTTATAGCTTGAGAATGCCCCCCATGCTATTAGAAGTTTCTAGAGAGTATAATTTTTAATGGCTACATAATATAGCATCTGTTATACCCTAAGTTTTATTTCCCCTCAAAATTCTGATAAGTAGTGAGATTGTTTTAAATTTTGACTACATATATACCATTTAAGGGACATGTTTATATTGTTGGTATGACTTGACTACACGATTACCCAGGGTAAGTAGAGCCCTGGGCTTTAAGCTGCGCTCAGGAAATGGGTAATGTTTGGGAGTCTCTGGCGCTGGTCTGGAGAGCGGGGTCCAGATCCATGTGAGGGCCGATCAGCACACAAGGGGCCTCTGAATCTCAAATCCAGGAGGCTGGTGGAGACCAAGCTAGGGCTGAAGCAGGTACCATGCAGCAGAGGGAGATCTGAAGAAGGTGGCGGCTAGAACATGCCAGCAATAGGGTTGTGGGTGGGAAGGGCGGTGGCGAGAGGAGAGAGTAGGGGATGGAGTACTTTGAACAGTAGCAGTTACATATTTTTGGATTGTCCCCTGCTCTTTTAAAACAAAGTTGTGGGCTCCACTCCAATATATGTAAATTTATTAATAAAGTATATATTACTGCTTGTCAATGCATACTAAGTATTTAACAATGATGACTTTCTCCTTTTAGAACAAATAATACAAATAGATTTACTTTTTCCCCTCGCAAGCCACGGACAACCTTGTTCACTTCCCTTTGGAGAAGACCTCCTGGAGAGGGGCAGGGTTGCTAGGAAGACGTCCAGGTGGATAGAAGCCCCTGTGGGTGGGCTCAGAGTCCCCCCCCCCAGTGGGTTAATCCCAAGGTGGTTCTTGAATATTTTTACAGGGAATTTGAAAGTCGATATTCGTGGCGAGCTTCAGACACTAAGATCAGGTGGGTGGTGAAGTGCTGAGGTGGGAGAAAGTAAACCAGGGGAAAACTGAGGAGAAGGGGAGCGGTTGGGGGAACGGTAGACGAGAGACAAAGCAGGTGGGAACAAAGGAACAGATAGAGCAGTGGTTTCCAACCGGGGGTTGCTTTAAGAAGTATTTCCAAAAGTTCAAAAAGGACTCCCCTCCTTCCCCTCATTGAACGTTTATCAATGTTAAGAGACCACATTTTCCTGCTTTTATCTGAAATGCTGTCAAGTTCAGATGGTAGGCAGTTTCATGCTGGTCAGAAGCTCTTGAATGGCAGTTACGAATGTTTTTTGATTAAAGTTGGAAGAACTCTTTAAATTTTTTTCTTGGTAAATGTAACTTGTTCTGTGGGCAAGATTTCTTGACACCCAGAGGCCTTATTGAGGGAGGGGCTCTGGGAGAATTAGTAGAAGGGGTCCCTGCTGGACTAAACATTTAGCTTCTGCTGTGCAGTTAGGATGTGAGACTCGGAGCTGCCCATTAGGAGAGCGGATTTCCAACCCATGTGCTGCAAGGGGCACACTGGGTGCTGCAAGAATTTAAAACATGCAGTGCCTGACTGTGTAGTCAGGGGCACCGACCTCTTTTCCCTTAGATTGTCAGATAAAGACATGACCACAACCAATACTATAGCCGTCCAGTGTGAATGAATCAAAATTAAACCTATTTTTTTTGTCAGATCAGCAAAAAATAGATATTTTTTTGGTGTGCTGCAGAGTTTTAGTAATTAGTTTATGTCTGCCACGGGATGAAAAAGGTTGAAAATTGCTGCATTAGAACACAGTCAATGACAAAGGAGTTGTGGGGACTTTGGAGATATAGTTGGAGCCTAAAAACATCAGCTCTGTGAGAGACAGTGGTCCAAAAGGTAGAGAAAAACGTGCATTTAGTGAACCCGAGATGAGATTGCACGTATTGTCTTACTGAGATGACACAAAACATTGAATTGTCAAATCAGACTCTCATGAATCAGAGACCTTATCCAGTATCAAGATTTATGAAAAATTTCAAGAATACAGGAGGTATAGTGAATCAGGGAGATGTCTGGGACTGTTATAGCAGCACACCAAGTCCTTCTCCACCCCGTGAGGACTTGCTTTGTCCAGATTTTCATATGAGGTCTCTGAGAACTGTAGGTGACCACGTTACTTCTAGTTTGGTTTGGAAAATTCTCAACTTTATACTCAGATAGTTACATAGTGACAAAAGGGATGCGTGCTCCATAAATTGATAGAGTTCCATATTTACTTACCATAAGCAATTCTAAACACCCATGTAAACCAGGTATATCTGCAAAAGCACTCCATAGATAAAGACTCCCTGTCAGCAAACGTCATTAACCTATTGCCGGAGATCTATCATTAGCATGTTTAAGGAGGAATTCCCCCTCCTCCTGCGTACAGGTTTCCTTCCCAGTGAATCATTTCAAACCGGGATACATCTCTAGTTGTCGGCAATAGTTGAGTAGTTCCTGGTTTAGTCACCTTTATGCCTGGTTGAAAGTAGGTGGGATGAACGCTACACTTTAGGAAAGTCGTAGAATAGCTATGCTTTTCATCCCAAACCTTTTATTAGTAGGTAAGCTTTTAAAACACAGATCTGTCATGGGACTCTCCTTGCTCCTGCTTAAAACCCCTCAATAGATCCCATCCCTCTTAGGATAATGTTCTGAATCCTTAAGAAAGGCCTGCACTGGTGCTCGCTTCGGCAGCACATATACTAAGAAAGGCCTGCACTGTCTGGCATCGGCCTGCCTTCCCAGCCCCATTTCCCACCACTGGCTCTCCTTCTGAGCTCCAGCTACACTTTCCAGTGTCCTGAATGTTCTGTTTCCTTCTGCCCCAGGGTCTTTACACAGACTTGTTCCACTGCTTGGAAAGCTCTTCCCGTCACTTTCCCTGACTAACTCCTACTTTTTCCACTCTTTCCCTGGTTAACCCCTACTCATCCTGCAGCTCACAACTTACACTGATATCTCTTGGACATCACTTCATATCCTCTCATCCCCACATCTGTCTTCGGCCCCTGCTGTGGTGACCAGTTCCATACAGGTTTTGGCCAGTTTTGCACAGTTGTACTCTGACAGGTCTTACCTTGGTCCACTCCACATACCTCTCATTTCCTGACCCAGGACTCTCCAGATCCTGAGGTGAGAGACTCCCTTGGGAACCCATATACCAATATAGAAGTACAGGAGAGCTAACACCAGTGTGGCCGTCCCTCACCAACGGGAACCACAGTGGTGGATAAATGCTATACTTCTCCCTTTCATTTTCTGGGTGGATACCTCTGAGCTGCTCCCTAGGAGCCCCAGCAGAATGAGCCCAGTTGCCTGTAGCATTGGTCAGCCCCACAATGCATCTTTGTACTGGCTGTCTCTCCTTTCCCTGCTATCTCCTGCCCTCTGCGATCACCTCACAGACAAACTACCTGCATGCCTGCCTTTGTCTCTGGGTCTACCTTGGGGAAACCTAAGCTAAGACACAAACAAATGCCACTTCCTTGGGAAGGCCTTCAGTGACCCCCAGATAAGTCAGGTTTGTGTTATCTATTCTCACTGTTATATAAACTTTTATTACTTAGAATATTGTTATGAGCTGAATCGTATCTCCCCTAAATTCATATGTTGACTTTCTAGTCCCTTCAGAATGATGGTATTTGGATATAGGACCTTTAAAAAGGTAATTAAAGTAAAATGAAGTCATAGAGGTAAGTCCAAATCAAATAGGACTAGTGTGCTTATAAGAAGAGCAGATTAGGACAGGGAAGAAAGACCATGTGAAGGCACAGTTAGAAGATGTCCATCTATAAGCCAAGCAGAGAGCTCTCAGAAGAAACCAACCCACCAATACCTTGATCTTGGGTTACTGGCCTCCAGAACCGTAAAGAAATGCATTTCTGTTGTTTAAGCCACCCAATCTGTGGTGTTTTCCCCAGAAAAGTAATCTAACTACAGTGATACCTCGGTTTTTGTTGACTTTGGTTATCATCAGTTTCAGTTTTCCTCGATTCTTTCCACGAAAAATTTGTCTCGGTTTTTGTCGGTTGCCTTGGATTTCGTCGGCTGCCCCGGATTTCGTCGGAATGCCCACATGACCTCGCTGCTAATTTTGTGAAAATAAGGGGCGACCCATGTGTTCTCCTGCTCAGTGTGGCATTGTTTCACATTGTGTGAACATTACCCCGCATGTCTAGCCAACAATTTCATTGCTTTCCATTGTTTTTGTGCTTTTTTTTAATTGATTGCGAGTGCTAATATTACAATTACATGTAAGTGATTACTGTGTATACAATATTCGGTGTAATGTGTTTTTGGTATGTATTTTGGAGTGTCTAGAATGAATTAATTGGATTTACAATGATTCATATAGAAACAATTGCCTCGGTTTTCATTGGTTTCAAATTTTGCCGATTGTTTTCAGATGGATTATTGACGAAAACCAAGGCATCACTGTATATAATAGTGCTTACAGACAGACTTACGTGATCACTCTATTAATACTCCTAGAGGACTGTAAGCTCTATGAATTTAGAATCTACATCGACTTTGCTTAATATTGTACACTGGCACATAGTAGGTGCTTAACCAATTTTTGTTGCATAAATGAGTGAATGAAGTGGGAAACCTTTGAAAGGGAGTCGTTGGTATAGACTATGGGCAGCTATGGCAACACAAATGAATATGTTTCCATCCGGGACCAAGAACAGCTAGGGGAGGATGCAGTCATAAATGTGTGGCATCCCAGTGGCTTTGGAATAAAAAAAAAAACCCCCGAGTTTTTATCATAACCAAAAGTACCTATGGATTTGCTAGGCAAGGGCTGGGTATTCTTGTCTGGTAGAGCACTTCTGTAGGGCAAGAGATGCATGCCCTGCATCAGACGGGGAGCTCCCTGGGGGCAGGGGCTGTGTCTTCCCATCAGACAGGGAGCTCCCTGGGGGCAGGGGCTGTGTCTTCCCATCAGACAGGGAGCTCCCTGGGGGCAGGGGCTGTGTCTTCCCATCAGATGGGGAGCTCCCTGGGGCAGGGACTGTGTCTTCCCATCAGACAGGGAGCTCCCTGGGGCAGGGACTGTGTCTTCCCATCAGATGGGGAGCTCCCTGGGGGCAGGGGCTGTGTCTTCCCATCAGATGGGGAGCTCCCTGGGGGCAGGGGCTGTGTCTTCCCATCAGACGGGGAGCTCCCTGGGGGCAGGGGCTGTGTCTTCCCATCAGACGGGGAGCTCCCTGGGGGCAGGGGCTATATCTTCCCATCAGACGGGGAGCTCCCTGGGGGCAGGGGCTGTGTCTTCCCATCAGATGGGGAGCTCCCTGGGGGCAGGGGCTATGTCTTCCCATCAGATGGGAGCTCCCTGGGGGCAGGGCTGTGTCTTCCCATCAGATGGGGAGCTCCCTGGGGGCAGGGCCTGTGTCTTCCCATCAGATGGGGAGCTCCCTGGGGGCAGGGCTGTGTCTTCCCATCAGATGGGGAGCTCCCTGGGGGCAGGGGCTGTGTCTTCCCATCAGATAGGGAGCTCCCTGGGGGCAGGGGCTGTGTCTTCCCATCAGATGGGAGCTCCCTGGGGGCAGGGCTGTGTCTTCCCATCAGATGGGGAGCTCCCTGGGGGCAGGGGCTGTGTCTTCCCATCAGATGGGGAGCTCCCTGGGGGCAGGGCTGTGTCTTCTCATCAGACGGGGAGCTCCCTGGGGGCAGGGCTGTGTCTTCTCATCAGACGGGGAGCTCGCTGGGGCAGGGGCTGTGTCTTCTCATCAGACTGGCATGTCTGGCAAGGCAAGGCTGTCTCCTCTCTGAAACAGACCCAGTTGGTGGTACTGGTTACTGATTTGCACCACTGTCCTTACATCAGGATGTGAAAGCAAGGATGTTCATTTCCAAGGGCAGCTTCTACACAGGGGAGGGAAGCTGTGAACCACTTGTTTCCAGAAACAGCATTTCCTAGCCTTTGAGTCTTTCTTTGGCTCAAGAAGTAGAGGAGAAAACAGAAGTTGGCCTCATCCTTTGAAGACAGGGAGCTCTGAACAGGCTCCAGGGATAGCTCAGCTCGCAGGGCACGGGCCAGGGGCCAGGGTTCTGCCCCAGCACAAGCACCCTGTGAGGCAGCATGGTGCTTTCCTGCCCCAAGGGGAGAGAGGGTTGTGGTCACTCAGAGGAACGGAAAATGGCCTTCCTAAGAGGAGGACTGCTGCCCCAGCATGGGGGTTAGGGGTTGCCCACTGGGATCACTGGAAACGTTTTGATGAGCGGATTTCTGGGAGCTGACATTGGGATAGAGGCCATCTGAACTGGGCTGGTGGCTCAGTCTGAAGCACCTTGACATCATTCCCAGGCTTCATTCCCTCTTGCCTTTCTCCCTTCTCGGAGAAAAGCAGTTGCCATCCTTTGGCACCCTCTCTATTGTGCTCTCTCTGTGGTGCCATTTCCGTGGCACCCTCTCTGCGGTGCCCACTCTGTAGTTACCCTCAGGGTCCAGGTCTCACAAGCAGCATATTAAAGGCTTTTCTGTCCCTAGAGATGGTTCCCTCCCTAAGAGGGATTCTGGTGCCAGCTGTTAATATAATGGGTTTTTCCATTCAACTGTGTGATGCAAGGCATCAATTGAAACCCCGGTGTAAGAAGAGCTTAGAGAGTCAGGCGGGACCTTAAAAGCTGAATCATTTGTGCTTTGGCCCTGACAGGGTGTCTATATGAATTAAATGACCGTTCTTAGGCCCTGGCCGGTTGGCTCAGTGGTAGAGCGTCGGCCTGGCGTACGGAAGTCCCGGGTTTGATTCCCGGCCAGGGCACACAGGAGAGGCACCCATCTGCTTCTCCACCCCTCCCCCTCTCCTTCCTCTCTGTCTCTCTCTTCCCCTCCCGCAGCCAAGGCTCCATTGGAGCAAAGATGGCCCGGGCGCTGGGGATGGCTCCTTGGCCTCTGCCCCAGGCACTAGAGTGGCTCTGGTTGCAACAGAGCAATGCCCCGGAGGGGCAGAGCATCGTCCCCTGGTGGGCGTGCTGGGTGGATCCCGGTCGGGCGCATGCGGGAGTCTGTCTGACTGTCTCTCCCCGTTTCCAGCTTCAGAAAAATACAAAAAAAAAAAAAAAAAAAATTGCCATTCTGAAGAGCAGGACCTTCTCCTTCCTGGGCTTCCACAGGACTGGGATCCCTGCTGCAGGACAGGACAGCAAAATAGGGTTTTATGTTTGGTGGCATAATTGAAACAGTGGAGCTGCTGGGCCCTCCTTCCCAGGAGGCCGCCCTCCAGGGTGTGTCTTCATCCCCCTCCTCCACCCCCAGGCTCTCTGCAGGCCACAGTGTTGAAATCTCCCCTTTGAACACTCCATGATGTTAGGTTGGAATACAATTGCAGCAGGAGGGACAATAAATAAGCCAATTTATTTTTTATCTCACCTGTTTGGTGTTGGGGTCTTTCTTGAATTGAAACAAGCAAATTTATGCAAATGACATGCAAATTAGACCCTTCCTGGATTAATAGAAAGGAAATTGAAGCTCTTGTAGTGCCAGGGCCTGTGAGGGTGTATTGTGGATCTCAGTGTGCCTCGGAGGGTGGGTGAATGATGTTAGCCCCAGGATGGTATGCATGTCTTAAGGTCCTGAATGGGGTGGGTCTGTCAGGTCATCTGGAGTGTTCCTCTGTGGGTCTCAGGCAAGGATCTCTGACATCCGATAGGTCTTTGGCATTTTGAAAGTCAACCCCATGGTCACCTACCACCCCTCTTACTTCACTCCTTGACCATTCTACTGATCAGAGACCTTGTAGTGTTTGGTCTCATGCATGTTGGGGGGGGGGCCCTGGAAAGCCCCTCAGACTTCTTGCTTCCTTCCTCAGTCACAGAGGGCTCATTTCTGTTCTTACCAGTCTCCAGACAGGGACATGCTACATCTTCCCTCCCAGAGCTCTTGAGAAATGCTCTGCTCAATGTCTGTCCTGAGTCCTCCCAGCTGCGGGGCAGTCTGCCTTCATGTTACCCTCGACATGGAGGCACGTCAGCATAAAAGGCCATGACTGTGGCTGCATGGTGGGCTCACCCAGAGGCCTTAGACACACTGAGATTCTGACTTGATTGCTCTGCAAGCCCATGTGGGTCTCAGGAATTTTAAAAGCTTCTTGATGACCTGACCAGGTGGTGGCACAGTGGATAGAGCGTCGGACTAGGATGCGGAGGACCCAGGTTTGAGACCCCAAGGCTGCCAGCTTGAGTGCAGGCTCATCTGGTTTGAGCAAAGCTCACCAGCTTGGACCCAAGGTTGCTGGCTTGAGCCAGCACGGTGTAGCCCCACGGTGAAGGCACATATGTGAAAGCAATCAATGAACTGCTAAGGTGTGGCCACGAAAAACTGATGATTGATACTTTTCATCTCTCTCCATTCCTGTCTGTCTGTCCCTATGTATCCCTCTCTCTGTCTCTGTTAAAAATAAATAAATAAATAAATATACTTACACATTAAAAAAAAAAAAAAGCTTCTTGATGATTCCATGATTCCAGTGTGCAGCCTGGTTGGGCCTTCCAGGCCAAAGGTAGAATGGGGGCTTAATGCCACTCGTCTTCCTCAATTGCTTCTTGGAGTTATAAGGGCCCCATTCATTGAACACCTGCTAAGTGCTGGGTGCCTTAGATACATGTCTCCCGAAACCCTCTTAACGGCGCCATGAGATAAGTACCATCGCCCTCTTCCCTGGAGGTTCAGGTGAGTTTTCTTTCCCAAGATCACTCAGCAGAGAAGCAGCAAAGGCAGGATCAGAACTGGGTTGGTCTGATTCCAAGAGGCCCCTGCCCCTGCTGTCCCCTCCCACTGTCCTCCTGGAGGCTGGTCCAGCAGAGTAGGGAGGGGGAAGGGGTCTCCCAGGCCTCTCTCTGGCAGCAGGGCTCCAGGCCTGGGCTTACTGCCTACTAGCTTTGCTACCATGGACCTCAGTGTCTCGTGTGTACAATGAAAATAGCAGTGTAGGCCTTTGGGTGGGTGTGAGGATTAAATTAAAATGAGAAAGTGTGCTATAAACCATGAAATGTGATACCCACATTAATTATGTTTCTCCGTCCCTTCTCACCATCATTTGTGCCACAGCCCGCCTCTCGCAGCCCCCGACACACAGGTGTTTTGAAAGTTCCATTCTCTGGGCCTCCCCTCACTAGTGCCCAAGGATTCTGCCTGATCCTCCCTGCTTGACTGCCGCCCTAGGAGAGCTGCGTGGTAATTAGGCTAAATAATTTAGAGTAACTTTTAATTTTTAAATAAATTCTAATTTGCATTTGTGCAATTTACTTTTCCTTTCTCCCCATTCCTTCTCCTCCACCGCCCTCCTTGTCTTGTTTCTTTGTTTATTTATTCATTTGCAACTTGGGGTACTCTCCCTCTGGATAACCAATTTGCTTCTCCTGGCAGCTAGCCAGTTTGACTCAGAATAATCACAGATCCAAAGGTGAAGGCAGGAGGCAAAATCTGCTGACTTGGAAACATCTGAAAGGCAACTTTGCCCAGCCCAGCAATGCCCCTTGGGAAAGGAGGATGAAGAAGAAAAATGCACATACCATTAACTTTTAATTTTTTTTTTCTTTGCAAAGGAGCCCACTCTGTGCTGGGTGGAGGCTGGGAGAGCCCAGGGCTCAGCCTGTGGTGCTGGGTGGAGGCTGGGAGAGCCCAGGGCTCAGCCTGTGGTGCTGGGTGGAGGCTGGGAGAGCCCAGGGCTCAGCCTGTGGTGCTGGGTGGAGGCTGGGAGAGCCCAGGGCTCAGCCTGTGGTGCTGGGTGGAGGCTGGGAGAGCCCAGGGCTCAGCCTGTGGTGCTGGGTGGAGGCTGGGAGAGCCCAGGGCTCAGCCTGTGGTGTTGGGTGGAGGCTGGGAGAACCCAGGGCTCAGCCTGTGCTCGCTGGGGAGCAAAGGGGCCACCAGAAGGAAGGAGCAGGGCCTGGGATCTGCCCACTGTGCTCAAGTCCTGGGGCATCTAGGCCCCTTTCTCACAGCCCTGGGCTCCCCTTCTGTCCAGTGGACATTCCGGCACCTTCCTCAGGGCTGAGGCTTCAATGAGATCTAGCCTCAGGGCTAGACCTTCAAATGTTTGGAAGGTCTAGCAGGCTCTGACAGGTGCCAGGCTGGCAGCTGTGGGAGCCATAACCTGTGAGCATCGGGATATAGGGCCTTTGGGTCTAGAGAGAGAGAGTACTCAAAGAATTCTTTTTAACTTTTTATTTGGAAATTATTTCAGACTTACAGGAACATTACAGAAATTAAGGTTATTTGACATTTATTTACTCCCTCACCCCCCTCCTCTGGTTTTCAACAAGAAGCAATTTTGACCGCATTTGGCAATATCCGGAGACAATTTTGTTGTGACACTTGAGTGGGGGATGGGTGATACTAGCATCTAGAGGGTAGAGACCAGGGATGCTGCTACATATTCTGGGATGCACAGGACAGTCGTCACCTGTGGTGACCCCCCCCCCCCGCCCCAGCACTGAATCACTCAGCCCCAAATACCAATAGTGCTGAGGCCGAGAAACCCTGCCTGTGTGTGTATATCTGAACTGTTTGAAAATTGAGACGCAATGCTCTTTTACGCCTAATATTTCAATGTATATTTCTTAAAAGCAAGGGCATTCTCTTACATAACCACAGCTCAGTTATCAAAATGTCACGGAATTGACATTGATACAGGGAAGTTTTGGTTTGATGCTGGCTGGGGGTCCTCAGGGAGCACATGGGACTTGGTGGGAAGGGCACTGGAAGAGGACAGGGAGGTGGACAGAAATTTAGGCTCTGATCTGTTGAGATCAAGCCCCATGTCCCTGGACAATCTTTTGTGATTTTCCTTTCTGTAAAATGGGGCTGACAGCTGCTTCACTGCCCCTCTGCCAGGGCTACAGGGGAGGTAAAATACAGGTGAGTACTAGACGAGGAGGAAGTGCTTTGCACATGAGCACCCAAGGCTGCTCTAATAACCACTTGGAGCCCTCCTCTGGGAATCGGAGATAGGGATGTGAGGAGAGCCTCCCTCCCAGCTAGTCCTTGGTTATAAGACTCCGGCTGTGGCCAGTCTGGGGGTTGTTGATGGACATCCACCCGCAGAGGCAGGCCTCTCACAGCCACGCACAGCAAGTGGACAGTGAATGCCTTCCATGCATTTGGCAGGAGGTGGCGGAGGTGGGGCAGAGAAGGAGCTGTAGCACCCGCGTGGCTGAAGACAGAGCAGTGCTTGGCCAGATGTGTGCCTAGATTCCACTTTCTCAAGAACCTGCTTCCTTTTTCACCAGAAAGTCCTCTGGGTGGAAGTTGTCCCCAAACAATATGTTTTATGGTTTGGAATTGGAAAGAAGAAACATTTATTAACTGCTTTCTATGTAACATCACTTTCATATATTTCATCTTGTTTTGTTCTCCCTTGTACCTTGTGAGATAGTAATTAATGCATTTATTAGGAGAGGAAAGGGGTTCAGAGAGTTTACGTTAACTCTTCCAGAGTACCACAGCTGGTAGGTGGCAGAGCTAGGATTACAAGATAGATGGGATTTCCTTTACAATTGCTGTTGCCCCTGGGTTAAGCCCTGGCTCCTTTGGCCAGTTTCTTAACCTCTCTAAACTCGTTTCCTCTTTCACAGTAGGGTGATAACCGTGTCTGTCCTAGCTGCCTATCAGTTAACATTTTGTTATTAGCACGATGGGAATTCGCCTTTGGGTTTCGTTCCCCATCCACTGGGTGGGTGGGTGGCAGCTCAGCATGGTAATTGGCTTAGCAGGGTCAAGACCACTCTGTGACAGACAACCTGCTTCCTTAATGAGGAGAACAGAAGGGAACACCCATAGGTAGACACATGTCAGATGGCCCATGCCTTTTCTTGTGGATAATCTCCAACTATGTGTAGACACCTGGTCTGCTCCCTGTCCTCTAGCCTGCTTTCTGGAAGCCACCTTGGGTGACCTGTAAGCCTGAGAGAATGAAGCCAGCTCTGTCACCATGGAGGCCAGCTGATGGCTCATGCCAGAAAAGGGATGCCCTCAGGATCACCTTCTGAGTCTTCAGGAGCCAGCATGGGAGAGAGAGGGCCACTTGGCAGTCCAGAGACAGAGTGGACAGAAGCCAGTCCTGGCTTCGCAGGTGTCAGCTGCTCCTCTTACAAAAACCCTGGGCTCCCGGCAGGGCCATGCACCAGACCTCCGGGACAGCAGACTGTGAACCTCTCTCTCTGCTTTCCAGAGGGTCCGTGCTGGGAAATTCTTTCCCTTCCCCTGTGTCATCTCGAGCAATGGAGAAGCCCGAGAATTACAGGATGTGTTGGGGAGACCCCTCACACATGTCCCTGTCCCCGTCTGGCTAGGCGTAGCTAAACTTGTGAAGGAAGGTCCGGAAGGCTACCCTCCATGTTCTCCAGGTAGCTGCTGAGGTGGTCCTTACACCTGGATAGGATTTGGGAAGAGACAGGACTGGGGAGGGAGGATCGCCATAGCAGAGAGAATGGAGTGAAGGCTGGTCTGGGAGGGTGGGGGTGGGGGTCCGCATGGGGTTATTCTAGGCCATCGGGGTCTCCAGATGCCTGAGTGTTAGCCCAACCCTTTGAGCCCTGCCTGGCTCTGCTTCTGATGAGCTGGTCTACCTGGAGCCTGGCTGCTGACCAGACATCTGACCCATTGCCCTCTGACCTTTGCTCCCTGTGAGGTATCCATTTCTCTCCTGGTGTCTCTGCTCCTGACCCCTCCCATCCACCTCACTTTTTTTGGGGTGGCCCCTCTGGCCCCAGAGTCTTTGATCTGGGCTGCCAGCACGTCCCAAGGCTTGGCAGCCTCGCCCAAGGGGACTTTGTTTAGGTCCAAATTGTCCTCTGAAATGTATCTTTCTATTCTCATTGGCACTGCCAGAGTTTGGGATACAAGCCTAGAAAGGAAACGATTATATCCAAACACAGTGGTGTTGAAATTGTGGACAGAAAAAAGCCCACAAATGCAACTGTGCTGTTTACTTTATGCAAAGTGTGCTTATAAAGGAAGGTTAAGGATCAGGCTGAATGTGAGGAAGAACTTTTGAAATAAATGCATTACTGGTGGTTTAGATCTTTTCCACAGAACTTGAGTCTGGGTTGTAGACGAGTTGCTGTCCCCAAATCCCAGGAATGTCTTTCCCTAGGGATGGCCAGGGGCCCCTTTGGAGGAGTCACTGCATGTTCTTTCAACAACTGAGCATTTCTGCAGCACCTCCTGTGTGTCAGGCGCTGTGAGGTGCTTGGCAGAGGTAAGCATGGTTGACACCCCCTCCTGGAGCTTAGGGTGCAGGACAAGAGATAACCTGGATCAAGCAATCATACTGGTCAAGGAATGGTGACAGATCAGAGTACATGCTTAGAAGGAAAAGAACGTGGTTCTAGGAAAGTAGAGCAAAGGTGCCTGGGCTGGGGATGCTCAGGGGCACTGTGAGGAAGGGACACCTGAGCCGGCACTGGAGGATGTGTAGGAGTTCACCAGGCAAGAGAGGTAGGGGCAGTGGCTGAAGTTAGAGACGGGGATTTGGAGTGGGTGGAAAGTGTTAGGTTTAGGTTCAGGGATCCTTTAAATCCAAAGCCCCTTTAAAACTCAAATTCCCTCACCCAAGTTCCCACTAAGGCTCAAAACAGAACATTCTCACCCCCCACTGAGAGGCTGTGGTTAATTTGCTTGCTATTCTCTCTCTTAATGGCTTCCTGGCCTTCAGTTTGAAATGTAGCAAAAAGTTTACCTTTGCAGAAGTGTCAGGGAAAGCTTACATTGGGGAGGGACCTGACACTTAGGGGAATTTAAATCACAATAGCTGTTTGTAAAAGCCTAGTCACAGGCCCCGAGACACTGTCTTCTGGTAGAGCAGCCCCCATCTGGAGGGTTGTGCAAACATGTGGGAGGAGGAAGAACTGGCTTGCTTGAAGCCCCAGCTCCCGACTTTTGAACCAGCCCAGGCCTTCTTTAAACAGTCAAGCCAGGAGATAAACAATCTGAAGAAGCTGTGGCACCACTCCAATCCACATACGAAGAAATATCACCTTGTACCTGAGGAGGCAGCGACGTCATCCGCTGTTTCCAAGACCCCCGACTAACCTATATCATCCCTGCTCTGTTCCTCCCTGGCCATCGACACAGCTTAGTCTGCCTTCGCCACCGGTACCCAGGCGTTTTAAATAAATTTTCCTTTTGGAACATACCAGTCTGTGTTCTCGGTTTAGCTCTCCCCGGTGCCCAGCCACAGACCTGGGAAGGGGTTTAGCCTGTCAGCTGTCTCATACGGGATCAGGCAGTCCAGCTGGGGTTCTCTCCAGGCCTGACCTAGTTGGGGGGTTCATACCGACCCGCCAGTTGCCAAGGGAGACTGAAAACAGGCTTTTCCCCCTCCCCAGGGGACCAGCCCCCAGTTTCAACCTTTCAGAAAGGTGGGGCTCTGGGGAGAGAGTGAGAGGAGAGGGCACTAAGAGGGGTGGGGAAGTGGGTGGGAGGCACCCGGGCAGGCTGTGCCTTTTGGTCTTTATACCCTTTGTCTTGAAGGATTTTGAGCTGTGGGGGTTAGGAGGTGAATGGATGAGAGGGCAGACCGGGTGGGATCGGGCAGATTCCTAAGCAGGCCTGGCAGGAGGTGGTGGTTCCTGGCCCAAGGCGGGAGCTTTGGAGGAGCCCAACGATGCCATGGAGAACCTCCAGCCACGGAGAGCACTTTCTAGCGAAAACTGTTCCGCTCAGCTTGAGGTGCAGCCAGGGTACCTTTAGTGTGATGTGGTGGGGAGGTAGAACACATCCTTCTTTGTTTGTTTTCAGTTTTGTGCAGTGTAACCGATGCACAGGAAGCTGTACATTTGAAGTGTACAGTTTGATGAGTTGACATATGTATACCCCTGGAAAAAACCTTTCACCATAATCAAGATAGTAAGTTTATCCATTATCCCCCAAAGTTTCCTTTGCAATCCATCCAGCCTGTCAGCCTCATGTCCAAGCAGCCACTGGTCTGCCTTTTGTTATTACAGATTAATATGCATGTTCTAGAAGTTCATATAAATGGGAGCATACATTATGATAATGTACTCTTTTTTTTTTTGTTTGCCTTCTTTCATGCAGCATAATTATTTTGAAATGTATGCATATTGGCTATGTAGGCTCTTACTTGGACTTTGCTGTTCATTTTTTATCTTGGGTTAATCTCTTAAGCCCTTGCAGCTCAAAGTGAGGTCCATGGTCTCACAGTGTCTATGTCTCCCCGAGCCCAACCCTGTTTGGAGCTCTCTGGACCTATGTTTCTTTTTTCTCCTGTTGGTGAACTGCAGGCGCAGGGAGTTGAGTGAATTACACTCGGTTACTAGCTCATTGTCACCATCAGGCTGTGTGTGGCCTTTGTGTATTTTCTCCTCCCACTCTTCCTTGTATTACCCTCCTCCGTACTCATCCATTCTAATGTGTTTGAAATTATGTTCTAATATATGCATGGACCACTATAAAATATGTAGTGTCATTTTCTGTGCTTGTGTCTTGTATTTACATACATTTTAGCGTGCAGCACACCTTCCGTTCCCGACTTCTCTCACTCAACACCATGGTTTTGGATCTACTGTGTTGCCTGAGGTGCATCCAAGTACATGGTTTCTTACTGATGCCAAGTTCTCTGTATTGTGTTTTCACCACTTGTTACTCATCCATTCCCCACTGATGGGCCAGGGGCACCTAAGGATGTCACTAGCTCCCTCTACCACAATAGCTTCATCCAGATAGTCTGAATTGAGTCTCCATCTGTGTACAAGAACTGTCTTTGATTAAATGACCCAAGTTGTCTGAAGCTCTGTCTCTGGTCACTTCTTTTGCCAGTGGACAGACCTCAGCGAGTTGCAGGCCTCCAAACTGTCAGGTAGAAGATCTGAATAGTTATGTCTTCCTTCGAGTTAAGTTTCTGGCTGACAACGTGGATGGTCTGAAATCCTTTGATAGCCAGAGTCCCTCAGACCTTCTCTTTTCCCTTGAGCTCACCAAGTTCCTTAACTTCTGCCTTTTCCCCCCTGTGAATAATACACCGGCTGCTCCAGGGAGCTGAACATTGCACCAGTTTGCAGGTCTGTGTAAAATACCAATTCTGCAAACTCCTCGGAAGGCAGTGACAGTTCCTACTTCCGTGTAATCACTTATAGATCAGGTAATGATTTCCCACTTGGCTTAATGACAGTTCTATTCTTGGGGGAGCTGGTCAGCTTGTCAAATACTGCTGATGTTCTCTCTGGAGTGGGCCTGGTGGATCCAGCATCGCGGCTCTATCTGCCATTCCTTCTCACCCCTGGCACCTACATTAGTGGGGAAGTCACTTCTTTCAAAGGAATCTCAGGGCCAATGAGAGGCTGGGGAGCAAGCTCATGGAGGGGGTGAGGAGATGAGGAAGGACAGACTCTATTTGCCTTTGTTCTGACATCATTGAAAGGCGTGACTCTTTCCCTCCCTATTCTGCATACTGACTGTCCTTAGATGGGCTGGGGCTTCCTCTGGGTGGTGAGAGAATCCAGCAGCTGTTAAGTGAGACTCTATCATGTGTCAGGCTCTGTGCTGGTTTTGTGCGGCCTGGTGAAGGAGGCTTGGTGGGTTGCTTAAGAGGGCATTCCTCCAGAAGAACTTCAATGGAACTTGACCTTGTTTTGGGGCAAATGGGTCAGCACTGGAGAAACCTAAAGGGTGTGATGTTAGTTCCTCTCTGGACCATTGTGAAAGTAACCTTTGCTCTCATTACCTGGGCTGATGAGCACCAGCAGCAAGCAGAGACCACATCCCTCTCCCAGCATCAGCCCCAAATAAAAATCTTTGTTAAGAAAAATCAGTCTAGGCCAGTGGTCCCCAAGGGTGACCTGGGGACCTGTGCTAGATTGAGACCAGGTTTTTACAGGTGAGATCAGGAAAATGAGAGCAATGTAGTGAATTCTTCATGAAGCTAAATTTATGCACTATTAAGGACTTATTTTTTTATTCTAAAACGTTAATGAAATTGGGATGATAATAGAAGATAGAAGATGACTGCAGCTTGACCCAGGTGGTCGTGCAGTGGATAGAGTGTCGAACTGGGACACAGAGATACCCAGGTTCAAAGCCCCAAGGTCGCCGGATTGAGCGCGGGCTCATCTGGTTTGAGTAAGGCTCTCCAGCTTGAGCTCAAGGTCGCTGGCTTGAGCAAGGGGTCACTTGGTCTGCTGTAGCCACCAGGTCAAGGCACATATGAGGAAGTAATCAATGAACAACTAAGGAGCTGCAACATAGAATTGATGCTCCTCATGTCTCTTCCTTCCTGTCTGTCCCTATCTGTCCTTCTCTCTATCTCTCTCTGTCACAATAAAATAAAATAAAATAAAATAAAAAGATGACTGCAAAGTCCTTAGGTGGCTAAATAAAAAGTTGGCAAATCTCTGACAGGCCTCTAACGTATGTGTGTGTGCACGTGTGCACGGGAGTGTGCACCACTGCCCATAAATTTCACTTCTCTGAACCTCCAAAGTCTAAGAACCGTGCCCAGTGCTAGAACCAGATAGATATTGATTTTTAGCTTCTCCCTCAAATGAAAAGTAGGTCTTGGAATAATGTTGTTTCATTATTATGTTTATAAAATACTATAAGAGACCTTTTTTTTTGTAATTTTCTAATAATAATGTTTGTTAAGATCAAAACCTTACCTTTGGACAAAGAGCAAACTCCACATACTAGGTTAATTTAGTAAATATTTGCATTTTAATGAATATACTGTTACAAATCACATGCTAAAATGTAAATGAGCAGCAGCCTGAGGAGCTGACCAGCGCTCAGCTGAGGGTAATTGAGATCCACATGGCTATTCCGCTGTGGGCGTAGGGTCATGGCCAAGCGCCACCGCCAAGCAGGGGCTGGGACCAGGGAGCCTCCGCAGGGCCCCGTCCCTCTACTGTATTTAAACGGAAAGTCAGAGTGGGATCATAATTAAATTGTGGTCGTAGAGCTAGACAACTTAACTAGAGGCCCCTCGTGCTACATGCTCCAGAATTTAATTTTCCAAATAAACTCAGTGTGGCTTTGATGCCCAGGGAGGATCAATAGAATGGAAATTGCTTGCAGTTTCCCCTAAAGTGTTACAATGGATTACTGCTCTCACATTTCCCCTCCACACTCCTTTTTTCTGCCAGAGAGAGCCTGGTATTCATTCTAGGCACATACTGTTTGAGGAAACAGAAAAAAACAGTAAATGAATATAAAAGCAAACTACAAGCCATGCTGAGGAACAAGATGAGATGTGCCCCCTCCTTCCTGTGAGGTGAGTGAGGGCTCCTGGGTGAGGGCTCACCTGAGGGGGAAAAGCATCCTCATCTCATTGGAAGAGCTTGAGGGGGGGGGGTTGTGTGAGTGGGGCTCAGGTGCTCGGAGAAGGGACATGGTGGGTCTGCCTCTCATCAGGTCACTTTCCAAAGGAGGTCACTCAATCAAGAAGGTGAGTTGAAAGTCAGGTCCCCATCAGGGACCTGCTGCCTGGGACCTCACCACTCACTGATTTGTTCTGGAATCTTGGGGAACATTCTAGCTCCTTCACATCCTCTCAGCGTAATGGGTCAGGGCAGGGTCCTGGCTGACAGACACTAGCTTATCTGTTCCTGTGGGCTCAGGTTATACAAGATGCCTGTAACCTGTAGACCCTCTTTTTTTTTTTAATTTTGCTTTTTTTAAAATTTATTTTTAAAATTTTATTCATTTTTAGAGAGAGAGGAGAGAGAGAGAAGCGGGGAGGAGCAGGAAGCGTCAACTCCCATATGTGCCTTGACCAGGCAAGCCCAGGGTTTTGAACCGGCAACCTCAGCTTTCCAGGGTCGACTCTTTATCTACTGCGCCACCACAGATTGAGCCCCCTTGGGTTTTTTTTTAAATTTATTTTATTTTATTTATTCATTTTTAGAGAGGAGAGAGAGAGGGAGAGAGAGACAGAGAGAGAGAAGGGGGAGGAGCTAGAAGCATCAACTCCCATATGTGCCTTGACCAGGCAAGCCCAGGGGTTCGAACTGGCCCCCTTGGGTTTTAATCTGGAATTTTCATTGTAGAACTAACTTTGCAGGACCAAGTCTCATATTTTTATTTGCTCCTTTGGGGAGATACTAATGAGTTGGCAGGTAGAAGGGACTCTCAGGAGCAAGGTTCCCTGGTCATAAGACCCCAGCAGTAAGGGCTGGGAAACTCTTCTTCGGTCTGGGGATGGCAGACAGGCTGGGACCAGGAGAGGAGGGTTCTGCAGTGGAACCCAGCAGACCTTGATTGGGCTTGTTTTGTGTGTAAGACAGTGTTAGGCATGGCGCTTTGGGGATGGGGGAAGGTGGGTAGGGAGGAGGCAGAATGAATAGACTCAATCCTTGCCCTCAAGGAGTCTACAGTCTGCATGACTTGAATGCTCAGCAGGGTAACATGGGTTCAGGAATCTGAAACTGGACTGAGTGCAATCTCCTTAATTTGCATTTTGGGGAACTGAGGCAGGAGGTGCATCTTCATGTCCATCCCTGTCGCACACACTGTTCTGCGTCCCTGAGTGCTGTTGCTCTTGGCTGGTACAGGCCCAGGCACAGGTGGTAGGGCAGCTCAGGAGGGGGGAGCCTCTTGCTGCAGCTCCCGGGTTTGCTGTGCTCCCCTCTGCTCCCCTTCTCCCCTGTGTGGTGCAGGGTCTAGAGTCACCAACCCCTACAGCCGATGTTGGCAATGCCTCCTGGGGCTCACAGACCACATTTTGAGATATCTGGAAGATGAAAGTTCTGGAAAATTAGTGGCAGTAGACATTGGCTATCCAAAGGCTGCATAAATTTATGGGTTTTTTGTTTTTTTTTTTGTCAAGGAATAAGTTATCAGCATGTGTGTTGATTGATTTCTTGCTAAATTCCTCTCTGTCTTATAAAACAACAACACTCTGGCACTTCAGAGTCTCTTGAAGCATTTTAATGAACTTCTTTCCTGAGTCACTCGTCCTTCTTGGTTTGAGCCCCTCCCCCCCCACCTCCTATCTCTCTCTTAGAGGTTCTCACTTCCACCCTGCCAGGATTGGGTCCATCTGAAAGGCAGGGCCTGGATGAGGCAAGCAAAGCACTTAGGGCTGAAAATATTAAGGAGGCGCTGGCTCTCAGGGTCTGCAAGTGCAAGGCTGATACCTGAGATCCAGCACCTCCTTAAATTTGTCTCCCTTAGGTGGCTCACTTACCTCACCCAGGTCCTGGCCTGGCTTTTCTGCCTGCTGTCCTTCCACTCCTTCACATCCTAGGGGGAAGCAAAGACAACATCCGGCAGTTCAGACACAGAGGCCCGCGGATATGAACAGAGACTTGCTGCTGGTCTAAAGGAACTGACTGGAGCACTCCTCACGGGTGTTACTAGGAAGAGCCTAGTGTCTTCCCTTGGCAGGGATGGGATTGGTCGGTGGCTCAGTGCTTGCTTCTCTGGCTTGTTAGGTTCCTGCGGCACATCCTGTCCTCAGAGAAAAGCCCTCAGAAAGCCCAGGACAGACAGGGCGCCCCGTGTTGCTTTTTTGGAGCTCATGATATTTACAGGGCATCAGCGGAGGTGAAATGGAAAAACAAAAACACAGCTGTTACTAATTTAAAATGTGACATTCCCCTCATCTTACGCCCCTGGAACCGGAGGAGAGGAATTATTGAGTATGTGACATAGGAGGAGAAAGATAACCGTGCATATTAAGCAAGAAGAAGAGTGATTGCTGAATACATGATGTAAAAGGAGACAGTCACCACAAAATTAATACAAAAAACCAGTGGGAAATAATTATTGTCTATACATTATAGGCTTGACATATGCTAAGTTTTCTACTTTTAAAAGCCTCTTGTCATTTCTGGGTCGGCATTTAGCTGTCTGGTTCCCACTACCCTCCCCCATCCCTACACCTGCCAGGCTTCTGTGCTATCAGGGAAGGCATTTTACAGGTTTTTAACCCCTGATGGGGTTGGCCCAGCCATTTATATAAATAATTTCTGGGAAATGGATTGTTGGGGTTTTCTGAGCTTCCTCTAGTCACACCGGCAGAAATCTCCCAAATCCTGGGGCCCCACAAATGTTCTCTGGTTCTCCCCTGCGTCCTTCCTATGTTTAGCCTCCTAGAAGCATAGGAATTAGCAAAGGACAAATCAAAGGAGGGAGGAGGAGGTGGCTGGCTACCCGGTGGTTCGTGAACATTGTTATTTTTTGAAACTTAATGTCTGTTAGTAACTTCTTTCAGGTGGGGGATGACTGTTAGCTTGACTGTATCCTTCTCAGGTTCTGGTGGGTGAAGGAAGTGTCCAGGGCTATCATCTTTCAGGCAGTCAGGAACCCCCATCCGTGGACGTGGACGGGAGAAAGGGGGCTTACTCTGTAGCAAGAAGGAATTAGGGAAGCTAGGGGAAGCACTTTGCAAAAACAAAGGTTAGCTTCTAGACTAGCTTTGTCCAAAAGAACTTTCTGCAGCGATGGAGGTGTTCTATATCTGCTCTGTCCAATGCAGTAGCACTGGCCACATGTGGCCATCGAGTACTTGAAATGTGACTAGTGTGACGGAGGATCTGTATTTTATTTTTATTTATTTATATTTCTTAAGAAATTTTTATTGATTGATTAATTTTAGAGAGAGAGGAAAGGAGACAGAAAGAGAGAAACATCAAATTGTTTTTTTTTATAGTTATTTATGCATTCATTGATTGATTCTTGTATGTGTCCTGATGGGGAATTTAACATACAACCTTGGCATATTGGGATGATGCTCCAACCAACAACAGAGCTATCTGGGCCAGGGCCTGAGTTTTAAATTTTATTTGATTTTGATTAACTGAGGTCTAAATAGCCACATGTGGCTACTGATTGAACAGTGCAGTTCTAGATAATTCAGGCCTTTTGAAGGGAAGGCAGGCTGGGAAAGGATCTGCCAGGGACTAGGGGTCTTGACTCATTTTGAGATGAGCTGGGTTAGGTCCTCAGAGTAGCTTCCTCCAATAGTGAGACCAGCCCTGGGCTGGGCTGGGCTGGGCTGGGCTGGGCTGGGTTTCCTCCCTGTGGCTCTGTTTAAGGAAGGGCATTGTGGAATTCTGGTTGCCTGGAGTGCAGTGCCAGGGGTTAGGCCACTGCTCTTCCTTTTCCCCCCAAAAGGCAGTCACATCACTACACTGAGGCTCATATGACCCAACCCCTCTCTTTACACGAGAGGCCTGGATGGGACAAGGCTCAGTAGCCAGCTTGGGTAGCAATCCAGGTCTTTCAATCTCTAGCCCAGAGGTTTACCAAAATACGGGGGCTGTTTTTTCTTGATTTAGCCGGGAGCCCATGCTTTGTTCTCTTCTTGGAAGGGGTGAGATAGGGCGGTTCCCAGAGGTCTATAACAGAGCAGCCCTAGTCTCCTCCCGCCAGCCTTTTTCTCCAATTCCTGGCCTCATTTTGACCTTTGGGGAGCCTTTTTGGGTGATTGCTTGTTCCATCTCAAGGTGGCAGCGCAAATAGAATTTGCTGATGACTTGGATTCAGGCCAGGTAAACGTGGACTTGGCAGGTCCCTTAGGTTCCCAGTGGAATAGAACGAGGTGCCAAGAACAGACTACAAAGCCCTGAGCAGGTGACCAATCACCAAGTGTCCGGAAGCCCACGGAGAGGGCCTTGCCTCTGGAAAAGTGCATGCACGCAAGTGACATGGGCCAAGGGAGAGAGCGTGATCAGCCCCTTCTGGGACTCTTCTGGAGGAGAGACCCCTGGCCATTGAAGAGAATACTGACTTGATCTGCTAGGATGGGCGGCTGATTTGTGGCAAACTGTCCAGGGTAGTCTCTGCAAGAAGCTTGTGGCCAGGGTCCAACCCTTGCAGTGAGTGTGAGGACTCCCGTGGATCTCCACAGAAAGGTGGGTTGGACCATTCCTGAGCAGCTCACGGAGCTTGGAGTTGTCCCTCTGGACCTCACTGGTCATGTTGGGCGTGGGGAAGAAGGGAGGAAGAAGGAGTCAGTCTTTCATCCTCAGCTTTGTAGATCTTATTTCTTTTTTTCTTTATTTTTCTGAAACTGGAAACGGGGAGAGACAGTCAGACAGACTCCCGCATGCGCCCGACCGGGATTCACCCGGCACGCCCACCAGGGGCGCGGCTCTGCCCACCAGGGGGCGTCGCTCTGCCGAGACCAGAGCCACTCTAGCGCCTGGGGCAGAGGCCAAGGAGCCATCCCCAGCGCCCAGGCCATCCTTACTCCAATGGAGCCTTGGCTGTGGGAGGGGAAGAGAGAGACAGAGAGGAAGAAGGGGGTGGGGGTGGAGAAGCAAATGGGTGCTTCTCCTATGTGCCCTGGCCGGGAATCGAACCGGGGTCCCCCGCACGCCAGGCCGATGCTCTACCGCTGAGCCAACCAGCCAGAGCCAATAGATCTTATTTCATAACACACTTAGTAGCAGTTGGCTGTTTACATCACCCGCTAAACTAACTGCAGTGCCAGGCCTAGTCCCTGGCCCGTAGGAGAGGCTGGAATAGGAATTTATTGACTAAATAATCATCTTCTGTAATAAAAGACTTATGTAAAAAGAGAGGCTTTTGGTGGAAATTTAAACCCCCAATCTGTTGATTCAGTTGGGGTTTGATTATGGTAGAAGGTGGCCTGGGGCTCAGCATTTTCACTGAAAGGTGCACTGTGGCTGGAGCGGCAGATATAAAGACTAGAGGAGAAGGGTCCCAGGCCACAGGGCAGCCTGGAAGGGGACACCCCGAAGCCTCGGAGGTGCTGAGGAGGGGGTGGAGCCCTTGAGCTGAGGCTGCCATCTCTGGCAGGGCAGGCTCTCTGAGCCCCAATGGCACCATTGTTCATGGTGTGGCCCATGTGAAAAAGGACGTGTACTGTGGTTTGGCAGGGACAGAATACAGAAAATCAACCAGGCAGAAATCTTATCAGCTAGTCAGAAGACCCGAGTTTGGAGCCAGCCCTGCCAGAAACTTACTGTGTGACGTAGGGTAAACCCTGGTCCTCTCTGAGCCTCAGTTTCCTTCCTCATTGGTAAAGTGAAATGTACAGGTTAGGGTTTCTGATAGGGTCCCGGCAGGAAACGTGGCACACTCAAGTTGGGTAATCTGAGGGCAGTTGAATGAAGGGACTGCTTACGAAGGTGTGGGTAGAGCACAGGGAAAGCCCAACACATGGGCAGCACCTGGGGGAGCAGACAGTGAGGCTGTTTGCCACCACAGACCTGAAGGGGGGAGGAAGGGAGCATTGGGAGGGAGAGAAGGAGGGAAACAGAGAGGTTACCTGAGAGGAGCTGGATCTTTAGGACTCAGCCAGCCCCAGGTGGCCCTGCAGGGTGGAGGCCAATCTAACAAACTCCTGACCTCACTCTCTTCCCTCCCATTTGCTGCTAGGGCTCCCCAATGGCTGAACACTACCAGAGGCCAGGGGCCAGGTGGCCCAGTGATGGGCAACATCCAGCCCCTGAGGGAATGATGGAAGTGGCCTTCCTGCTCTAGGATAGACTCTCAGAGGGAGGCGGGGTGGGGGACAGACATTTATTGATTCCTGCTGATGCCTTGGGATTCTGCACTTGGAAGACAGTGCGTCCCCTGCCTGCCTAGACAAAGGTGGCTGTCATTCTCTCACTGAGACAACATCCGACTCCTGGAGTAGGCGGAGGACCCTCTTCCCTGCCATCCACCACCTCCATCCGTCACTCTGCCAGCCTGAGAAGTAATGATAGATTAGTGCACATTAGGCCTCCCATTCTGCAGGCCTAAGAGCCACGCCTTCGCCAATCAGTGCGGGCCGAAAAGCTGTGTGAGGTGAGCTGGGCTCTGCGCAGGGAGCTGGAGGCTCGGGGAGTTAATAAGCATTTGGAGATGGCAGGGATATTGAATTCATTCCTTAAATCAATCCTTAACCAAGAAGGATGAGGGAATGAAATTTTGGACAATTAGTGGGTAATGACGACCTTGTGAAAGGATCTATTGACAAAGGGTGGGAAGGTGGGAGAGGGAGACCTCAGGTGAGGCGATTGGAAGAAAGATAAAATGGTGGTGAATGTGCCAGTAGGGACCCCGCTCCCAGACTGGGTTTGGGGAGCCCAGTGGAGGCAGTCCTAGCATGGGTTAGAAAAAGAGACTTGAATAGGTGACTCAGAACCCAGTGCTGGCCCTCCTCCTACCTCTCCATCCCCTTCTCCAGGGACCCCACCCCACGTGCAAAGCACTTGGCAGTGTAGGGTTAGGGTCCCTGCATCCTGGACAGACCCCAGCATCCTTTCAGGGGAGGGGCCCACAGTCTTCTCCATCCTTGGGATCTCAGGGGGCTTTGTGGTGGGGCTTTCCCACCATCGGCATCAGCTCTGTTGTTACAGGAGCAGGACCAGGGGCCCGAGGTGAGAGCCGTGTCCCCACATTGGTGGGAGCCCAGCCCTGGGCCCGAGGTGAGAGCCATGTCCCCACATTGGTGGGAGCCTAGCCCTGGGCCCGAGGTGAGAGCCATGTCCCCACATTGGTGGGAGCCCAGCCCTGGGCCCGAGGTGAGAGCCGTGTCCCCACATTGGTGGGAGCCCAGCCCTCCTCCCAGCCCTGGGCCCGAGGTGAGAGCCGTGTCCCCACATTGGTGGGAGCCCAGCCCTGCTCCCAGCCCTGCTCCCAGCCCTGGGCCCGAGGTGAGAGCCATGTCCCCACATTGGTGGGAGCCCAGCCCTCCTCCCAGCCCTGGGCCCGAGGTGAGAACCATGTCCCCACATTGGTGGGAGCCCAGCCCTCCTCCCAGCCCTGGCTTTTCCACTCTGCTCACTCTTCATGTCTTTTCAACCTCTTCTTGACCCAATGGGCATTTGTTCTGAGGGGCCTGGCAGAAACACTGGCTGTCCTCTGTCCACGGTGCCCTGCCTGGGTACTGTGGGCACCACGATGCCAGCAGCAGCCACAGCAGCACTAGGGGCTTTCCCGTTGAAGGAGGCTTCTTCAGTGGTTTCCTCAGAAGGTGGAGCCTGAGACAACAATTTGGAACATGTGGTTTATTCTTGGGGTGCTCGCTCCTCAGAAAGAAACTGAGAGGGTGGGAGGGAGACAGGGTGGGGAAGGGGAAGAAGCAGGGCACTGGTGTGACCTTAGGTAAAGCCTAGCCTTGGCCTGTCCCATGGGGGAAGGTTCTGGAGTCTAAACCAGAACTCAGAGTGATCCCCAGATGGGAGTGGGCCAGTGTTAGTGTTAGTCAGTGACTGAGAGCAGTCAGGAAGGGGAGTTTATAACCTCCTGGGCAGGTGGCTCTAGTCTGAAGGCAGTCCTCCGGGGAGGGGGAGCGCTGAGCTTTTTAGCAGCCCACCCTCACAGCAGGCGGGGCAGGGGCACCAGAGTGTCGACTGCAAACTCTTCAGAGCCTTTGTGGCCATTGTGGCCACCACTTTCATTCTATAGGGATGATAATAATGGAACCTTCACAAGCCACTGGGTGCTTTCAAAAAATCATCTCACCACTCAACTGACTTTGCAAGAAAGGTTTGATCTACATTTTATGGACGGGAAGCTGAAGCCCCAAGATCACCCTTCTAGCAGGCAAGGAGGCTGGGACCTGCACCACTGTAGTCGTGGTGGCTATTCAGTTCAGACTGTCCACCATCAAGGCTTTCCCGTTTAGAGACTCTGCTCTCTTAATGGGAGGAAGAGATGAGCCTGACTAGAGCACGTGGTTAGTGTCCTGCACACACTGCCTCCCGCATCCCCACCCCACCGCCTTCTTGCGAAATGCAAGAAGATTTCCTCTTTTGAACAAGACTGCCCCACCTACCCCAGGCTGAGAGGAAGGAGGCATCATCAGCACCCTCTCTCTCTCCCCAGGCTTTCTTCCATCTGCCCACCCCAGTTCTTGACTCAAGCCTTAGTTATTATTATTGTGATTATAGGAGGAAGGCCACTGCATCTTTAATGCAATGTTCTAGGTAGTAGAAATATGACTAAAAGGAGCCACACTTAATTTAAAATGACAAGTTAGGTTTCCTTCTGGATTTTTTTTTTTTTTTTTTTTTTTTTTTTGGCAGAAGGTAGTAAATTACATCTGACAACTCAAAATAAATTGTGCCCAAGATTTATGCTTTCTGTGGACTTACGGAGCTCAGCTGCCGAGATGGCAGGACGGAGGGAGCCTTGAGAAGGACTGGCTAATTGCAAAATTATGTGTGTGTGACGTACCCGGCTGGTCGGGATGCTGCCCCTTTGACTCCTGTCTGCCTGTGGGTGGGAAGGTGCAGGACAGCCTGGCCAGAGTCTCACCCGGGGACAGTGTCAGGGAGGAGCTATTCTGGTCTGGGATGCCTTCTTCTCAAGCATTAGCCACAAAAATGAAAGGAAACGGGGCAGGGAAGCTTTAGATAAGGAACCGAGGATGTGGCATCTTTGAAAGTTTTCCCAAAAGAGATGTCAGTGTTCACTGAGAGTGCCAGAATTTACTTTAGCTATTACTATGGATGAATAATTATGGGCAAGCCAGCGAGAACTGTGGGTTCACAGAAGGTTAATTGGGAATAATGGGTTTCATTCCAAACCATGAGAAATGATATTTCAGAGAGAGAGAGAGAGAGAGAGAGAGAGAGAGAGAAAGACTTTGCTCACCCTCACTGAGTGTTAGGGCTGCCCTCTCCTCATGCATTGGCTCTGTTGGTCCTGGCCACGCCTCCAGAGTTCATCCAGGGCCTGGGTCCTTGTTGCAGGGGGTAGGGGTGGAGGGTGATGAGAGGATGGAGGTGAGGCCAGAGAGATCAGCTGGCTTTTTGCCTCATTTCCCTTTCCTGAAATTGGCACAGGTAACCTGCTGTTTAATCATTCAGCAAATGTTTCTTGAGTGCCTGTGTTGGGCACAACGCCATGTAAGGCGCTGGGCACCTCCGTGAGACCGACGGTGGTGAGCGGGAGGGGCACGGGGCGATGGAGCAGGCACTGCCCAGGCCAGTGCAGTCCAGTAGATACACGATGCCAGCCATGTATGTAGTAAAAATTTCCTAGTAGCCTGATTAAAAAGGCAAGAAGAGCAGGTGACATTAATTTTAATAATACTATATTTTATTTAACGTAGTGTATCTACAATATTATCATCTCAACATGTAATATAAAAATTCTTAATGGGGTATTTTATACTTACGTCACATTGGAATTCGTATTAGTTGAATTTCAAGTGCTCAGCGGCACATGTGGCCAGTGGCCCGTGTATTGGATGGTGCCGGATCAGATTATCGTTAATTATACACACACACGCGTGCAGTGTGATTAGTGCTGCAAAAGAGAGGTTCACAAGTGTCCAGCAGTGAGAAGGGGCTGGAGGGGTCAGAGAAAATAACCATTTGAGCTGCAGTCTGAAGGACAGGCAGCAGGTACCAAGGTGAGAGGGTAAAGGGAAAAGCGTTCTAGGCAGAGGGAACTGCATGTACAAAGACGATGTGTGAGCAAGGGGAAGAACAGGGCTTCCAGGGCAGCCAAGAGCTTGCGAGGCTGTTTAGGCGACCTGAGGATTGTGGTCGTGTAGTCAGAAGGGAGCTGGGGAGGAGCTGTGAGCAGGGAGTGACAGAGGACCAGATCTTCCATTTTCTGCCGCTCACTGTGGTGTTGGGAGGAACCTGGCTTAGGGGAGTCAGGAGGTCCATGAGGCGGCCATCGTAGCATGCTGCCTGCCGAGGAGGTAGGGGTTCCCGTGGGCAAGAAGCTTCATCCCCAGAGGCCTGGCCGGCCACAGGCCTGTCAGGGCTGCTGTCTACTCCTCGCCCTGCCCCCAAAACAGGCTGAGAAGTAACATGTTTGGAAGTGAGCACTGCAACTTGTCCTGCCTGGAGGTTAGGGCTCCAGGTGGGTATTTCAGCTTCATTTCCTGACTGTGCAACATCAGACAGCTCTCTCTCCCTTCAGGGTCCTTCTTCAGCTGTAATAACGAGGTGGGAGAAGAGTGTGTGGACTAAGGGTCTCTGAAACTTCATGACAGTAGGATTAGGTCTCCCTCTGGGTAGTCTCGGGGCACCTCCTTTGTTCTGGCTGGCCCTGGACTTGGGCAGTTCCTTCTCTCTCCAGGGCTGGGAGGGTGGTCCGTCATCCTGGCGCTGTTTGCCCCTGGCAGGGTGCCCAGCCCCACTGTGGCTCTGCCCACGGGAGCTGGGTGGCTATGAAAGGCAGCTGGGGCAGTGAGGCAGCATGCCCATGAGGAGAGAGGACTCCCCTTTGGCCTCTGCACGGGGTGCAGCCACAGGGGTCATGACCAAACTCAATGTGTTTAAGGGAGGGAGGAGAGGAAGGTAGGGGATCGGAAAGCCACATCCCGAAGAGCAATTTTGCCTGCCCCTGCCGTGTTCTCTACCCTGCAGCTATAAGATTCTACAACTTTTTCACTGACATTCATTCAGCAGATATTTGTCCAGGATTGCGCCTGTGCCAGGCGGCATGCCAAATGCTGGAGCTGCTGCGTGTAAGCGTGGACAGGGACAGGAGAGGCACCTCAGAGGAGATGACTTGAACGATGACAAGGAGGCAGACATGGGTGATCCAGGGAATGAGCTTTCTAGGCAGAAAGGATTGCACGTGCAAAGGCCCTGCGTTAGGAATGAGCCTGGTTTGCTAGAGGAACAGACAGAAAACACATCAGGCTAGAACACAAAACAAGGAGGGGGGTGATATGAGATGAAGCCAGAAAGGTGGTCATGATCAGGAACTGGATCACAGGGAGTGTCCTAGGCCTAGTGAGGGATCTGGATTTTATTCTGATTGTGAACGGAAGACACTAGAGGAGCAGTGTTATCTGATCTGTATTTTTAGACACTCCCTGGCCGCTGGGAGAGAGGAGACTGAGTGAGGGAGGTTAGGAAGCTTCTGCAGGTGAGTGATGCTGGTGAATGGATCAGGCTGGGAGCAGTGCTGGGATTCGAGATGCACTTTGGAGCCAACAGGATTTTCTGATGGATTAGATGTTGGGGAAGAGATTGGAATCTGATCATCAGTATGACTCTAGCACAGGCGTGGCCAACAGTTTTTGCCCCCGGGTCAGATTAGAAAGAAAACTTTTCACGGGCCAGACAAAATATTAAAATTAAAAGATGTTAAATACAAAAATGATTTGTTTAAGTCAGTGGTAGTCAACCCGGTCCCTACCGCCCACTAGTGGGCGTTACAGCCTTCATGGTGGGCAGTAGTGGAGCCACCAAAGTGTAAATAAAAAGGTAGATTTAACTATAGTAAGTTGTTTTATAAAGATTTATTCTGCCAAACTTAGAGAAAATCTGACATAAAGTACTTGGTAAGTAATTATTATTATATGCTTTAACTTGCTATAACTCTGCTTTATAAATTTTATAAAGTAAAGCTACTTCCCTACTTTATAAATCACATTACTGTGGAACTGGTGGGCGGTTAGAAAATTTTACTACTAACAGAGATATAAAACTGGGCGGTAGGTATAAAAAGGTTGACTACCTCTGGTTTAAGTAAACAAAATTTTATTATGTAATTTGTTTATGAATAAATGTGAAAAAAATTTTAATATACAATATTATTTTAATAAAAATATAATTACATACCATATAAATATCAAAACTGTATCGCAATCAATTGAAACAATAATTAATAGGATGAACTTGAAGGGGTTATATCTCAAGTAAAACAATTATTTCATTTTACAAACAGCCTGGACACGTTTTCAGTTATCAACTGCAACTATTGTCTATGCTACAATGCCACTTGATTCAGCACACTTGACCACAAAAATAATGAATTGTTTGACCTTGGGTGCGCACTGGCAAACTCCACCTAAAAAAATGTGGGTTTCACATCGCCGCTAAATGTCAAACAGTTCATATCGAGTACAGACAAGTAAAAGAGTTGTAAATCTTTATAATGATTTTTTTTAAAAAAATAAAGAAGTATCACAAATCCATTTGACCAGTTATTGGAAGTTAACCCTAGATTAGTCACACGTGGAATTCTTTTCTGCATATCACTATCTTCTTAAATATCTCGATTCTAATAATCAAAGACGCTTCCGCTTCTGAGTAGCTGAGATTTTAAAGTAGGAGAGAATAGTAAAAATTTAATCACGCTGCATAAACTCATTATGCAGGCTGGATTCAGCCCATGGGCCGTATGTTGGCCATGCCTGCTCTAGCATCAGTGTGAATGGTGGTGTCCTCCCCAAGATGGCACACCCTGGGGCAAGGGAGGACCAAGTTCCATTTTTTTTGTATGTGTGTGTGTGTTTTTCTGAAGCTAGAAACGGGGAGAGACAGTCGGACAGACTCCTGCATGCGCCCGACCGGGATCCACCCGACATGCCCACCAAGGGCTACGCTCTGCCCACCAGGAGCTGATGCTCTGCCCCTCCGGGGCGTCGCTCTGTTGCGACCAGAGCCACTCTAGCGCCTGGGGCAGAGGCCAAGGAGCCATCCCCAGCGCCCGGGCCATCTTTGCTCCAATGGAGCCTCTGCTGCGGGAGGGGAAGAGAGAGAGACAGAGAGGAAGGAGAGGGGGAGGGGTGGAGAAGCAGATGGGCGCTTCTCCTGTGTGCCCTGGCCGGGAATCGAACCCGGGATTTCTGCACGCCAGGCCGACGCTTTACCACTGAGCCAACCGGCCAGGGCCCCAAGTTCCATTTTGTAGATGTTGAGTTTGAGAAACCTGTTAGCCATCCAGGGAAAGATGTCAAGCAGGCAGTTGGTGGTGTGGATCTGGAGCTCAAGGGTGGTGGTGGTGGGGGGTGGACCCTGCTGCCACAAGTCTGGGTACTGTCACTAAATCTGGATGCTGTCACTGTCCGGATGGTGTTTCAAGCTGAGATAGATGCCATCATGCAGGGAGTGACAGCTGGAGAGCTGGAGGGACTTCATGGCACCCTCCTCCTGTTTGCCAGGCAGGGACCCTTGCCGCCTGAAGCACTTGCGGAGGCCCTCCCTGTCCTGGGTCCCAGCACGCCTCTTCTCCCTGGCGCAGGAGTCTGGCCATTCCTGATCATAGCTGAGCCTGGCCAAGGTGTCTCTGGCCTGGCAGGACGAGGGGGGTGGAGGTCTTCTGAGTCCCTCCCTGGGCTTCCCAGAGGGAAGGTGGGTGCTTTTCTTCACGTCCCTTTGCCCATTAGTCCCCTGCTGTTTGGAGCCTGGGAGACAGGGGACTTGGGGAGAGGGAAAAAGGAAAGAAAACAGAGACAAAGAGCCAGAGAGAAAGGCAGAGGGAAACCCCAGCAGGGCCAGCCAGGGACCTGGACAGCCAGAAGACAACGAGAGTGAGCTGGGGGAGGGCGGAGGCAACTGGAAAGGGGGAGGGTTAGAGTAAAAGAACAAACGGAATAGATGTTTCTTTCTCTGGTCCTTATGTTGGTGGCTTTTTCTACCAGGAAACTAAACACCAATTCCTAATTTCAGAAGCAAAGTGGTCTGAAGCTTTCTGACCAGGTCAGCCACCCTGTGGACCCCACCTAATGCCAGGAGCCTGGCCTGCTCTCTGGGTTCCACACCACCCTGCGAGTAGGTGGCGTCCCCTCCACTTCACAGATGACAGGCCTGAAGCTCAGGAGAGGTACAGTCTGCCCAAGATCACAGGGTTTGGGTGTGTATGTGTGTTTGGGGGGTATTCAAGCCTACATCTGCCAGATGCCAAGCCCAGGCCCCTGTGCCCCCCTTTGCTTTATTGTTCTCAGCAGCTAAGCTCAAATTCTAGAAAAATTATGACATTTTTGAAAATGTTGTTTCTAAAGTGCTGTGAGGGGTGTAAAGTGCTAGAGGTGTTGTCCTAGTTTGAGAGGATGAGCCCACACACACTCAGAGGGGGTGGTCGGCTCTCCCTGGGTCCCCCAGCAGCTAGCTGGACATGGAGTGCAACCAGGAAAGCTGGCCTGTGCTCTGTTGCTTCTCCTGCTCCCCCCCCCCCGGCTTCCCCTGGTGGGCACAGCTGTTGGCAGCTGCGGTCACTTGCCTGGGAATGGGCAAACAGATGGTCTTGGCTTTCTGGGATGGTTCTAATATCAAGTGTTTTCTCTGGTTGTAGGACTAATGCGCTGCTTTTTAGTTCCGAAATTATGGAACACACTATGCACGGCTGTAAATCCTGTTGGCTTTTGTAGGTTCTGTCCCAGAAAGGTGTGGCCCCTAGAAAGGCAGATGGTTAAGAATGAGGATTGAGCCCTGGCCGGTTGGCTCAGTGGTAGAGCGTTGGCCTGGTGTGCAGGAGTCCGGGGTTTGATTCCCGGCCAGGGCACACAGGAGAAGCGCCCATTTGCTTCTCCACCCCTCCCCCTCTCCTTCCTTTCTGTCTCTCTCTTCCCCTCCCGCAGCCAAGGCTCCATTGGAGCAAAGTTGGCCTGGGCGCTGGGGATGGCTATGTGGCCTCTGCATCAGGCACTAGAATGGCTCTGGTTGCAGCAGAGCGATGCCCCAGATGGACAGAGCATCGCCCCCTGGTGGGTGTGCCGGGTGGATCCCGGCACATGCGGGAGTCTGTCTGACTGCCTCCCTGTTTCCAACTTCAGAAAAATACACACACACACACACACACACACACACACACACACACACACACAAGAATGAGAATTGGAGTCTGAACAGGGTCATTTACAGAAGTTGCCCTTTATCCAAATTTCACAAAGCTCAAAGGAAACGTTCCAGACCTGTTGAGAAAGATCCAGCAGGACAGGAATTAATGTCTTTATTTTACAAGCAAGAAAAATAAGGCTCAGAGATGCATCCTTGGCAGGTCAGAGGTGAACTAGAATTTGAACCCAGGTCCCCCAACTCTTGGTTCAGTGTCCTCTCTACCACCCCATCCTCAAGAGGCAAGACCTCTGACGTAGGTCCAGCATAGACTGTGCACTGCACAGTTCCGTTGACATTGGCAACGATATGAAAGGTGTCCATAGATTTGTGCAACGCGGCGACTCTGAGCCCAGGCAGTCCATCCATTCTCTGTCAATGCATGCTCTACTACCTCAGTCCTTCTTGGCGCTATACTAGAAGATGTAGGAAGGGTGTCCACTCCCAGCCTTCGGAAGAGGTATGATGGCTCCGCCTTGGTGTTTTTAGCCTTGCTCAGTCTACACTGGATTCTCTTCCCCAGCCAACAGCCCTGCTCCAAGGTGTATGGTCCTTTCCCATCTCCTCACTCAGCACCATTTGCTTAGGGATGGGACTGGAGGGAGGAGGCTTTGAGGGCTCTGACAGGGACAGTTGAAGGCTACATTCAGGGCTGTTTCCTCGTCACTCTCCCCTACCTACCACATGCATCCCTGGAATTAAAGCCATGGTATAAACTCCTCTTAAATGTGACACATCTGCTCATCCTGTGCAGGAGGGAGAATTTATGGATGAGAAACCAGCAGACTGATCTTACTCTGTTCCAGTGGGCCAGCTGTGGCTGATTGATGCCCTGTGCACCGCACAGCCTGGACGGCTCCTTTTTATGGGCTCCACCTGCCTTCCCATAACTCAGGAGGGAGGCCGTAAATTCTCAGCAGAGGCAGCAGGGGCAGCAGAGCAATCCTCTGTTAGGACAGCCACCTGGATGGAGTTCCTGGCAGGTACCTCTCACCAGCTCCACACCTCATCGTCAGGGCAGCTGTGGGCTGAAGGGACATGCCCAGGAGAGGGAGCCAGGAGATCTGGCCAACTCAGAAGCTGCAGGAGAGAAGGGGCCTCTAAAAGTCACCCGGTCCTCCAGGTTTTCAGTATATGCATTCCCTCTGCTGATGGAGAATTCATTACCCATCAGCCCACCCATCGTTGGAGAGCTCCTCTACTTGAGTTCACAAGCTCTTCCTTCTCTTGTGCTGGAATCCCTTTTTTCTAGTGTTTCCATCTTATTTCTCTTCCATGGACCCAAACCAGAGGAACTTAAAGATAGAGTTGTGGCTGTGTTTAACTTCTCTGCTAGCTTCAGAATCCAGCTCATTTCATTCTCTCTACAACGAATGAATCAACTTTATAACAAAACATGTTATAGTGGCTTAATGTTAAAGCAGAATGGAACAAGCCTGGCTGGGTAGGCAGAGGCCTGTAGATTTCTTCCTTTCTCCCCTGCTACTCAACACGATGTGACAGTTACTATAAAGACAGATTGCTGCTGGGTGTAGTAGCATCCATGTCTCAATGTTCCTTTGTTCTAGCCTTTGTCGGACCTAGCATTTTTCAAACTTTAGAGTGTATAAGTATTATGTTACAGGGATGTATACACTCACATGTGTGAACCTTCATGGGTGATTTAAGAGATTACTAGGGTAATTTTGACTATGCAATATATCCCTTACTTGATGACTTTTGAACTTACCCTCCACCCAAGAAGTGATTTGATCATGTTTCTTTTTAAAAATTTCATTTCCTTTAAAAAATACTTTCTTTCCTTTCCTATTGAGGCATAACCTATAAGCAGTAAAGTGTATAAATCTTAAATGTATAGCTTGATGAGTTCTTACAAACACATAATTCTGAGTGGCTCCCACCCAAGACAAGACATAGAACATCCTTATCACCCTGGATGGTTACTCCTGCTCCTTCCGGTCAGTACCGTTTCTCCTCCCAGAAACGACTCTCAATTTTTGCTTTTATTGCTACATATTGGCTTTGCCTGTTTTTGAACCCCATACAAATAGAATCATACAACCAGCACTCCATGTCTGTGTTCTTGAGCTCAGCTCAATGCCATGTTGCTGTGTGTGGCAGTAGTTTCCTCTTTCACAATGCTGTATGCTGTTCCTGAAGCCACACAACCCTACACTGTTTAAAGGCAGCAATTATGGGCCATTCTCGCTCTCTCTCTTTTTTTTTTAGTGAGAGAGATAGATAGGGACAGATAGACAGGAAAGGAGGAAAATGAGAAGCATTAATTCTTCATTGCAGCACCTTAGTTGTTCATTGATTTTTTTTTTCATATGTGCCTTGACCGAGGCAAGGGGCTACAGCAGAGTGAGTGACCCCTTGCTCAAGCCAGCAACCTTGGGCTCAAGCCAGTGACCCCACACTCAAGTCTGGTGAGCTCATGCTCAAGCCTGTGGGTGGCCTTGGGGTTTTGAACCTGGGTCCTCTACATACCAGGCTGATACTCTATGAGCTGTGCCACTGCCTAGTCAGGCTCACTCTCTCTTTTTAAGTCTAAATTTTTTTTGTATGGTGATAAGTATGTTACAAAAGTTTACCATTTTAACCATTTTTAAATGCACAGCTTAGTGGCATTAAATATATTCACATTATTATGCAGCCATCACCACCACTGGGCCATTCTCTTTTTAAAAATACCTGACTGTCTCCTGGCCCCTCTTCTGTCACAAACCTTGCCTCTCATGGTGGTTAGTCTGGCCCCTGGTCTTTGCTGCCCTAGCACCTCCTCGTTCCATACTGAGGCACTCAGCATGGTGCAGTTCAGTGTTTTCCATATCGCTGGCAGTGGCAGCAAGCTGTACGTGGGTCATGGGATCAATCTGGTGGGTCCCAATTCACATTTTAAAAGTGGGAAAGGAGAAAAATTTTGATTGCTTCATCTGTAGTATAGGTAAGTAGAGTTTTGTAGTGTTTTGTTTCCATTTTACACATATATGCATATATATATATTTTTTCAAGTGGCAGTGACAAGATTTATTACAGTGAAAATATGATCTTGGAGGGGGAGAGAGAGAGAGAGGGCAGACTCAAAGAGCAACTGCTCCTCAAAGCAAAAGTTCACTCCCAGAGAGGGAAAGAGAGCAGGCAGGCTTGAAGAGCACCTGCCCATATACGTATTTGTATCTGGCGGGTCATGGTATCAAGTGTGCTTCTTTTATTGTGGGTTGTTTTCAAAAGTGTGACAGCCACTGGTGAGGTAATTGCAGTTGGGATGCTCTGTGAGGACACTTCTGTATTCCTGGAACCAGCAAAGTGGTTGTCACATAGTAGCTGCCCACTGGACATCTGCAAGTAAGAAAACGGACGCGTGGCCTTCCAGGTGCCCCCTCCTCCAGCTGCCCAGCCCCTCCCTCACAGAGGCCATTCCAGGGCTCCTCAGCCTGGTTCACACCCCGAATGGGATCCCGCTTGTCTGTGTCTTTTTGGCTTGGACTCTGGCCTTCAGTGACATTTGTTCTGACCTGTGCAGAAACAGTGGGGCTAGCATACTCATTTAAAACATGTCCATTAAGAAGAAGATGGAGATTGTATGATTGTATTGTTACCTTTTCAAGGGAACACCCTCCTGTTGAATTTCCTGCCTTTCAGGAACAGTCCCGGGCTTTCTGCATTCGTATGACTGCCACATCTTTCCCCATTAGGGCTGTGCTGTTGATGCTTTGGGTGAAAAGCATAGCCCCTGACTTTGATCCCTGTTATATTTCATCTTCTCTCAGTCCTTTAGACATCTTCATCCCACTCTATTGGACTTCGTATTATTCAAGGATCTTCTGAGCTGTACTCTAGATGTTTGTCCAAGTCACTGAGAAATAAGCTGAAGAAACTAGGGCTGGGCAGTCCTGCACCTAATGTCACAGCCTACGTTCTGGAAGGCGATGCTGTCCTTGTCAGCATGCACGGGCTGCTCTTCCCCCTGCCTGGAACACTCCGTTAATACCTACCTGGCTCACTCTCCCCTCCTTCATATCTGTGCCCATATATCACCTGTTCCGTGAGGTTTTTTTTTTTTTGTTTTTGTTTTTGTATTTTTCTGAAGTTGGAAACGGGGAGGCAGTCAGACAGACTCCCGCATGCGCCTGACCGGGATCCACCCGGCACGCCCACCAGGGGGCAATGCTCTGCCCATCCAGGGCGTCACTCTGTTGCGACTAGAGCCACTCTAGCACCTGGGGCAGAGGCCATGGAGCCATCCCTAGCGCCTGGGCCATCTTTTGCTCCAATGGAGCCTCGGCTGCGGGAGGGGAAGAGAGAGACAGAGAGGAAGGAGAGGGGGAGGGGTGGAGAAGCAGATGGGCGCCTCTCCTGTGTGCCCTGGCTGGGAATCGAACCCAGGACTTTTGCACGCCAGGCTGACGCTCTACCACTGAGCCAACCGGCCAGGGCCCCATGAGGTTTTTGAAACTCTTCTTTTTCAAGCTGCAACCCCTCTCCCAGCTCTGGCACTTCACGTCCCCTTGTTTGCTTTATGTGTCACCAGAGCACTTATCACTAGGTAACATGTATATATACATCATTTGCTTATTTATTTTCTTAACCACCTCTTTCTTTTTCTCCCCACTAGAATAAAGGGGCCTCTAAGGCAGGAATGTGTTTGTGTGTGTGTGTCCTTTTGGTTCTTAGGACAGTGCCTAATGTGTAGTAGGAACTCAACAAATACTTGTGGAATGCATGAAAGAATGAATTACATTAGTAATTACATTTCTATCTTACCAACATGGCTCTATTAGTTAGTACAGAATTCAGCTGCAAGTAAGGGGTGAAAAACCCACCAGTTAGGGTGCTTTAAAAAATAGAGATATTAAAGAAATAGAGATATTTATTTTTCACATAGCAAGATTTCTGGAGGTTGGGTATCTGATACTGGCAAAGTAGTTTCACAGCTTTTTAACCCCTTTGACTCTATATCCTTTGCATTTTGGCTGTTGCCTCATGGTTACAAAATGGCTGCTACAATCTCAGGTATCACATCTGTATTTCAGGCAGGAAGTGGGGAATAAGGGAGGGTTTTTCTTCAGGAGGCTTTACTTTTTTATTTAGGAAAGAGTGTTCTCTGTAGCCGACTTCCTGATACAGTTTATTACCAGAACAGTGACATGTGCTCACTCTTACATCAATCACTACATCAATCACTAGCCAAGGGGGATGAGATCACTAATCTTAACTCATCCTTTGGGGCTGGTGCTCCTCCTGAGGAGAAAGGGTCTCCATCTGTTTTATAAACAAATTGGAGTGTCACTAGCAAAGAAAAGAAGGGACAGAGAAAGACTGTACCATGAGAGATATCATAAGTCTTTCAGAAGATTCTTTGTTCTGATTTCTGCCCTTTCCTAATTTGGAAAATTGTAGTTAAGTCTGACTTGCCTATTGCCAGGGAGCCCAATAAGGTCTTGGCGACCAGTGCACTGTCTTCTAGGCCCTCACTGGCCTCCCTCAGCTAACCCTCAGGAATCCAGCCCAGGTGTGAGGTCCTTAAAATCCTTCCCACTAAAGCTCTCTCCCATCCCCTTAGCATTCTACTTCACTCAATGGTCCCCAGAGGGGACCATGCCCCAAACCTGTGCCTCAAGGTATGTCCCCATGGTCTGGTGTAAGTGTCATTGTGGTCCCTCTGGCATCAGTGCTCAGGTCTAATCTCTCCCTTCTCATCCCTCTCCATGTGCCATGAGGTCACTGAGGGTCCAGCAGTGGTGGGGGATGTTGGTGGGTTGTGCAGATAGTGTGTCTGGAGAGACCATGGTTGTGGGTTAAGTCAGGATACCGAAAAACTTGTAAGGGTTTCCCCTCCAAACCCTAAACAATGCACTCAAGACACTTGAATGGCCTCATCCTTAGGCCTAGGGATGGGTCATTCATTTCTGGGGGCTCTTGGTCCTTCCCTGGGCTCTGGGGTTCCTGGACACAGCTCTGGGATGGAGGATAGGAAGAAAAACATTTCTTTTTAAAGGTTTTTATTTATTCATTTGAGAGAGGAGAGAGAGAGAGAGAGAGAGAGAGAGAGAGAGAGAGAGAGACAAGGAGGGAGGAATAGGAAGCATCAACTCCCATATGTGCCTTGACCAGGTAAGCCCAGGGTTTTGAACCGGCGACCTCAGCTTTCCAAGCCGATGCTTTATCCACTGCGCCACCACAGGTCAGGCAGAAAACATTTCAAAATGGGCACAGTGGGTGTCAGCACAGCCTAGAATTGGCTGTCAGATGGAAGACAGGACCCACTGGCCATTGGGTGAGTCACTAATTCACCAGCCCCTGCTGCCCTCATTCCTGCTGCCTCAGAGCTGATGTCTCCTGGCTCCTTATCTTAAGCAGCAATCGCCTACTACCTGAGAGTGGGAGGGTTGGACCAGCCCCAGGAAGCAGTGAGTTCCCCAGCACTGGAGATGCTCAAGCAGAGACTCCACAACCTCTGGGGTGGGTGCTGTGGGACAGGTTCACACATCTGGGCAGAAATGCTCTTTACTGCAGGAAGATCACTGGGCCACTGGTCCCAGGGCCTGAGTGCTCCTAACTAGCATTTTCTGACCCCAGGTCTTGGGGCAAATCTTTTAAACTCTCTGACCTTCAATTTTCTCATTTAGAAAGTATAGGCAGTACCAACTGAGATCATGGCCATGGAAACATTTCATAAACCTGACAGATTTAGAATCATTATTGCTCAAGCTAACTTTGAGCACATGGAAAGTCAGCAAGAAGACCAAGTCTCAAAAAATTTGAACCTCATTCAGACTTAGGTGTAAACAACAGCTTGACATGTTGTCCCTTAAGAGTAAGGGCATTAAAAATATGAGACATAACTTACACATAACGTTGTATAAGTTTAAAGGATACAATGTGATGATCTTACGTTGCAAAATAATTACCACAATAAGAGTAGTTAATACCTCCATCACCTCAAATAATTACTGTGTGTATCTGTGTGTGGAGGGGAGGTGCGTGGTGAGAACATTGAGATCTAGTCTCTCAACAACATTCAAGTATATAATACACTATTGTTAACTACAGTCACCATGCTGTACTTTTCATCCCCCAGAACTTATCCATCTTGTAATTGGAAGTTTGTACATTTGTACCACTATATCTCTTTGTTTCCCATACCCCCCAGTGCCTGGCAACCACTGTTCTACTCTCTCTCTCTTTATGAGTTTCACTTTTTTAGATTTCACATATAAGTGAGATTGTTACAGTATTTGTCATTCCCGAGATCCTTCCATGTTGCTGCCTATAGCAGGATTTTCTTCTTTTTATGGCTGAATAATATTCAGTAATATATAGATATAGATCACATTTTCTTTATCCGTTCATCCATCAATGGACGCTTGGGTTGCTTCATGTCTTGGCTATTATAAATAATGCTGCAATGAACGTGGGAGTGTAGATATCTCTTTGAGATAGTGCTTTCATTTCTTTCAGATAGATACTACAAGTGGAACTGCTGGATCATATAGTAGTTCTATTTTTAATTTTTTTGAGGAAACTCCATGCTATATTTTCCACAGTGGCTGCGCCAATCTGCATTCCCACCAGCAGTGCCCAAGGGCTGCCTTTTCTCCACATCCACGCCAACACTTATTTCTTATCTTTCTGAGAATAGCCATTCTAACAGGTGTGAGGCGATATCTCATGGTGGTTTTGATGTGCATTTCCCGATAATTAGTGATGTAGTGCACCTTTTCATGTACCTGTTGGCCATTAATATGTCTTCTTTGGGAAAATGGGGGAAATGTTTATTTAGGTCTTATTGATTTTAGAGAGAGAGAAAGGGAGAGAGAGAGAAAGAGAAATATCAATTTGTTGTTCCACTCACTTATGTATTCATTGGTTGATTATTGTATATACCCTGACTGAGGATTGAACCCATGACCTTGGTGTATCAGAATGATGCTCAAACCAGCTGTGCTCCCTGGCCAAGGCCCTTTGCCCATTTTTAAAATTGAATTTTATTGGGATGACACTCGTTAACATAAGCCTTTGCCCATTTTAAAATCAGGTTTTTTTGTTTGTTTGTTTTTTTGCTATTGAGTTGTATGAGGTCATTACATAATTTGGATATTAACCCCTTATCAGATGGTTTGCAAATATTTTCTCCCATTCCATTAAGGGCATTTAGAAGGAGAGGCAACCTAGGCTTGTCTAAAAATGCAGGGTTCAGAGTCACAGAGTAGAGGACTTAGAAATATTTAAGTAGACAGAAATATTTAAGTAACCAGCTGGAGCTGGTTGTCTGGCCTCTTTTTTAACGTGGTTCATACTGGAGTGGGGAGTGCTGTAGAGACAGGCTTTCTCTGCAGGGGAAGTTTCAGGCACCAGACGCTGGAGGAAATGTTTGAGGGGCAGTGTATTTTTCACTGTTTACCTCCTCAGGGCTAAGAGGTCCCCTACTCCCGTAGCCTGGCTGCTCATTAGGGTCCTAGAGAGACTTTCAGAACTTCAGCTTCCTGTGCTCCATCTGAGGATCCCAGCAGGGGGCTGGGTTGGGGCCCAGGAACCTGAATTTTCTAAAATCTCCTTTCCCTCATGCTACCCTTGGTGATTTCTTTTTTAATTTTCACTTTTATATTATTGACCTGGCCAGTTGGCTCAGTGGTAGAGTGTCGACCTGGCGTGTGGATGTCCCAGGTTTGATTCTCATTCCGGGCATCATACAGGAGAAGTGACCATCTGCTTCTCCACCCCCTCCCTCTTGTTTCTCTCTCTCTCTCTCTCTCTCTCTCTTCCCCTCCTGCAGCTATGGCTCAATTGGAGCCAGTTGGCCCTGGGTGCTGAGGATGGCTTTATGGCCTCTGCCTCAGGCACTAAAGAAGAGCTCGGTTGCTGAGCAATGGAGCAATGCCCCAGATGGTCAGAGCATCGCGCCCTAGTGGACTTGCTGTGTGGATTCTGGTCAGGGCACATGCAGGAGTCTGTCTCTCTGCCTCCCCTCCTCTCACTGAGTAAAAAAAAAAAATCATGTCTTCTCTAACAGTTGACATATAATATTATCCATACATTAGTTTCAGGAATACAACATAGTGATTAGACATTTATATAACTTGCGAAGTGACTGCCCTGTTATGGTGGTGATCACCCATCTGACACCATATGTTATAGGTGATTGTGATGTGCAGTTTGGGACCCTGATCTAGAGGTCAGTGGAAAGGGCTGTCTTTAGAAAAGGAGAACTTTAAGTAGTTGGCTGCAGCTAAAACCCAATGTCCTGAGCTTTCTAGGCAAAACTTCTGGCTACTGGCTCTGCACACAAGAAGAGGAATACCCACGGGTGACACCAGCTTGTGGATGTTCCCAGCAGTCCTTCTGGTTAGGGAGACAAAATGATTCAGGGCTTAAAAAAGTGCCATTTAAAATATTTAGTCCCTTTTCTGACAACGTATTTATCAGAAACAAATCTCTGAAATCTGTCGCCACGTGCATTTTCCGCCCATTTGCAAGGGAACATTTCATGCAAGCGAGCATTTCATCTGACGGACGGGAACCGCTGTGCCTCACCTGGGAGGCAAAGCTCTCAGAGGGCCACAGTGGGAAGGGCATCCGGGGATTAATTTAAAATAAAATCCTATTCCCGTGTTCCCATTACCACCTCGGAGGCTGGCGTGTATGTACACCCTCACACCCCTCTTTCATTTAAATTAAAAAAAAATTAAAAAGCATAGTTTGCAGCAATACTTTAACCTTCCCTTTAGAAATTGGCCCAAAAGGTCAGAGCTGTGCTCCTGTAGATTTCCTGGGCTCAGCTGGGAACTGATTAAAGCTGCCAGCCCTGACTTGTCAGCTTTGTCAGAGACAACTATATAATTCTTTGTTATTCACTTTGCTGTATATTACAAATATATTTATCTTCCTCTGTCAGGCTTCTGCAGGACAGGTGCTAGGGGGCTGGGAGTCCTACTGAAATGCTTCCAGCAATGTCCTCTCTTAGTGACATTAGTGCAGGGGACTGGGGCAAAGATGGAGAAGATTCTGGAGGCAGGGCTGCTACAGGGTTTGGGGTGGGACACTGGCGGGGCTACAGAGAATGCTGGGCTCCAAGTCTTTGTGTAGCTGGTGTTCCCCCTTGGGCTAGTGCCTCCCCCAAGTTGTTGATTCCCTGTGGCCCCACCAGTGTGATCCAGTGCTGGGGTCCTGTAGCTGCTGTGACACTGAGTGTGTGAAGTCATGTTGGTGGGACTAGACACTTGTACTTCTTCACTCACAGTGACTAATTAAAGCTGAGTTCCTTCCTTCCTTCCTTCCTTCCTTCCCTCCTTTCCCCCTTCCCCCCTTCCCCCCTTCCCCCTCCCTTCCTCCCTCCCTCCCTCCCTCCTTTCCTTCCTTCCTTCCTTCCTTCCTTCCTTCCTTCCTTCCTTCCTTCCTTCCTTTTTCCCTCCCTCCCTCTCTTCCTCCCTTTCTCTCTCCCTCCTTCTTTTCTTCCTTCCTATTTCTTTTTGAGAGAGAGGGAGAGGGATAGACAGGGACAGATAGACATAAAGGGAGAGAGATGAGCAGCATCAACTCGTAGTTGCGGCATCTTGGTGGGTCATTGATTGCTTTCTCATATGTGCCTTGACTGGGGCATTTAGTCCAGCTGAGCTAGTGACTCCTTGTTCAAGCCAGCAACCTTGGGCTCAAGCCAGCAACCTTGGGCTTCAAGCCAGTGACCTTTGGGCTAAAGCCAGCGACCATGGGGTCATGTCGATGATCCCATGCTCAAGCCAGCGACCTCGGGGTTTTGAACCTGGGTCCTCAGCTCCCAGGCCTACTCTCTATCCACTGCGCCACCGCCTGGTCAGGCAAGTTTTTTTTTGTTTGTTTTTTTTTAAATCGAAAATTAATACCATTCTGCCAGTGTGATCAGGAAAGTGGAGAGTGGATGGGGTGGTTCCCTCAGGGGAGTGAGGGGGGAGGGTGGCAGCGTTTGCCCATGGAGATGTCACTGCATATGATATAGATGCCTTGTCTATGTGTGATGTGTAAATGCCAGAGTCCAGGCTTCGCCTGCAGCGCGGTGTGTGAGCAGGGAGAGCGCCCTGTGTGCGGGAGCTCGTGCTGGAAGCGTCTGCCTCGGGGCTCCTGAGGCCTGTGGAAGGGTTGGGGCTGGGCTTTGGGGGTTTGCCCAGGCTCTGACCACTGGAAGGTTGTTTCCTCTTGCTGAGCACTCTTCTCTGGATACAGAGGGAGTGGACTGTGATGGTGAGACCCTCTCAGTTTGGACGCTGCCCATGTCAGGGATACCCTGACTTGGACAGAGGTGGGCTCGGGCTCAGGCTCAGGTCACAGGGGCTGTTCTGCTAGCTGTGAGCACCTCAGACAGGGAGGACATGAATTTCCTGTTTTAGTTAATATGTTAAAGAAGGCTGAGGGAACTGGAAGGGTACAGTGACGCGGGTGCACAGTCGTAGTAGCAGAGAGCTCTCAAATAGAGGGGCCGGTAGGAGCCTTGATACCCAGAGAGGTACCTTCTCCCTTCCCTGGGCTCAGGCTCTGTCCTGGTCTGACTCAGGTAGAGGTGGTGGAGCACATAGGGGCACAACCTGAGCCACCAGCTGTGTCTGCCTCTGAGAATGCTGGGACACGCATGGCGAGGCTCCCTAAAGGGGGCAAGTGGAAACAGTGACTCCCAAAGTATGGGGAGAGGGTGCCGGCCACTCTGGTTCTGCAGTGGGAAGCCCTCTGTGGAGGCCATGCCGGTGAGAAGGGGACTTACGTGCAGCCACGGACATTCCATGGGGCCTCGTGGAACCAGTGTGTGGAAAGGGCCTGGGAGCGGTCAGCATCGGCCGGGTGGGGGCGAGCTGGCCGTGGCATGTCTGAGTGGAGGCCGCAGGCTGCCTCTCAGGGTGTCGCAGGAGGACCCGCGTGCTGGCAGGAAGTCAGTGCAGGGCCTCTGTGCTCCTGTCTGGTGGGGAGACTGTGGGAGTCCAGGCCACTTGTGGGGAGGGGACCAGATGTGTCCCTTAATGAAGGCATAGGCATCAAGACAACTTGACCCATGAATACTCCCTTCCCCTTCCATTGACCCAGCAGCTTCCCTACTGGCTCTGCACGGGTCCCCGTGGGAATAAGCCAGGCCTGGCTCCACGTGTAGGTGCCCCTCTGGGGTTCCTTCACCTCTTCCAGCATTTGCTTGGAAGGGCTGTGATCACCATGGAAACAAGTCACTGAGTCAAGGGCAGGGGAACAGACAGGGAGACAGTGAGGAGGTCAGTGCCAGGTGAGAGATGATCTGACTGTGACCAGGGTGGGGGCGGTGGAGGAAGGGAGAGGAAACCAGTCAGGATATGTTTTGAGTGGAATTTGTTGAGAGGAGGGATGAAGGGCTGAGAGAAAGAGAAGAATCAAGGATGACTCAGCTTTCCTGGCCTGAGTCACTGGCATGGGGAAGGAGGGAGCAGGGGCAGGCTTTGGTGGGAGATCAGGTTTGGGGCATGTTAAATTTGAGGCATCTGTCAAATGTCCACGTAGAAAGATTGAAAAGGAAGGGGAAGCACAAGTCTGGAATTCATGACCAAAGCTCAGGCTGAAATCCCCAGTTTGAGAGTGACTCGACTCATGTCTAATAGATGCTATTTAAGGCCATGAGACGGGAGGAGATCAGCAATGGTGTGAACATCTGACTCCCGACCCCTGGACTGCTATTTGCATCAGTCCTGAGTTCGGGGTGTGCTTTCTTTCTAGGCTTACAGAGCCGGCTGTTTTAGGGCCTGCCCAACCTCCCTTCTGCCCCCGCTCGTCCTGCCCTTGCCCTGGGGCAGATGTGGGCAGATTCCTCATCTGAAGGACTCTTCCTCTTTGGTCCTGCCCTGCCCTGGTGGGCATCCCTGATCACTGCACAGCGTGGTACCCAGTGACCCTGGGGCTTGGTTCTGATGACAGAGTCAGCACAGGGAGCACTGGGTGGGCCAGGGTGCTATACAGGCCCTGCCCTTAAGCCCGGAGTGACCACCCTCAGTTTCCAGCCCAAGGGTTGGACAAGAACCTCTCAGAGATGCCTTCCAGCTCTAATATACTGACACTGTGATTCTAAATTTGGCCCTTGGTTTCCCCTGAGGGGGATCGGGATCTGTTGGCTGTCAGAGAACTCGATGGTTCTCTGGTGGAAAAACAGGGAGTTTCTGTTGGAGTAACCAGGGACAGAGAGAGAGAGAGAGAGAGAGAGAGAGAGAGAGAGAGAGAGAATGTGTGTGTGTGTGTGTGTGTGTAAGACAGAGAGAGAGAGAGAGAGAGAGGGAGAGAATGTGTGTGTGTGTGTGTGTGTGTGTGTAAGACAGAGAGAGAGAGAGAGGGAGAGAGAGAATGTGTGTGTGTGTGTGTAAGACAGAGAGAGAGAGAGAGGGAGGGAGAGAGAGAGAGAGAGAGAGAGAGAGAGAGAGATGGCTGTTAAAGTATTGAACATCTTCTGGACTGGTTGGTAATCCTGAGCTGCTTCACTAGGTCCCTGAGAGCTGCTCTCCGCCACACCAGGCTCTCTCCTGGAACCCACCGCACTGACACCGCACCAAGATCCACCAGCTCCAGGGGGCACATTGGCTCCACAGCAGGGCAGTTGGTCGGTTCCTCTGCCCCACCAGCAGTGACGGGTTTTGACTATCACCCCAAGTGTGTGTCTTCCTCTGGCAGGTTCTCAACAGACACGGGCGGCCTTTCAGAGATGCCTCTGTCTCTCATCCCTCTGGCACTTCGCTTCTCTTCTAGGAACAGACATATGATCCATCAATTGAAATTAACAACTGCATCTTTGTGACAGGGAGTCAGGGGCCGTCTAATGTGGGAATCCCTGTGAAGTCCCTGGATTATCTGTAACCCAGAGTTTGACAGATGCTGGACCGGGTAGGCAAACCTGTGGGCTTTTCCTTTCTTCTCTTCTCGGAGGACCCTGAGTGCTAATTAATCCTGCAGCTGCTTTGCTCTCGGAGGCGGATACTGTTCACCACGGACTCCAGAAGAGATGGCTCACAGCAGGGCCGGCTTCAGTGCAGTGAGCTGGAGAGCGCGCACCAGCACGAGAGCGAGGGAGCGTAGGGGGGAGAGGGAGGAGTGCAGCAACAGTTCAGGTGTTAAACTACTGAGGTGGAAAATTGCTCTGACAGTTATGATGTTGTTGTTTCGGGCAGCGAGGGTTACACTATCATTTACTCCAGCCACGCCTGTTGACGCTGCCGGGCTGCCTGTCTCACACAGAGCTCCTCACTGCTGGTGTCAGAGCAGGACTTTCCCCCTGTCTTTGGAGAAGCAGGCCACTGGAGAGCTCCAGGGGTGGCCGTCCTTGGGGAGCTGGGCTTGGAGGGACCCTGTGCATCACTCCCCAAACTGTCGATACCCGAAGCTGGTATCTGCATTGGAGCCCAGAGCCAGCCCGTGGGAGGATAAGGGGACTGGAATGTAGGGAGCACCCTTGTGGACCAGGCCCTGTGCCCTGGGCTGAATATGCACGACATCTTGTGACCCTATCTGCTACACTGCCCCGTGAGGTGACTGAGGCTCGGAAAGAAGGCACAGATCGCTCAGGGTGCACAACAGGGAAACAGGACCAGAGCTTGTGCCCAGTCCCATGATTCCAAAGCCCCAGGCCCAAGGCATCTTCACACGCCAGATACCTCCTGCAGAGGGAGGTGACAAGTGGCTCCTCTTCCTGGGAGAGCCTGGGAGTCTGATTTCAGTGCCCAAAGGGAGCAGGAAGTATCTTTGGTTAACACCATGAATCGGAGCTGGTTTCTCTCCTGGGCATTCCCTCAAGCCAAGGGAGCCTGCCTTACTCTTTCCATTTGTTCATCTACCAAAGAGCTTTTATCCATCGGGAGACCTGGTCGAGGGTCTCTAGTAGAGGACTGAGGAAGGAGAGAAAGGGACTGAGGGCCAGAGAAGGGCCTGGAGGAGAAGAGAGGGAGGAGAGGAAAGCTAAGAGGATGCCCAGATGGGATTATCACAGGGTATTGTATGCACACACAAAGGGGGTGTGCCTATGGGCAGAGCACAGGCTTCAGTTGTTGGGGAGTGGCCTCCTCTGAGGCCCAATGCCCCTTGCTATGGCAGCCCCCTGGTCTTGGGGGACTTATGTTCTGGGTCACTGCTACCAATTGTGCGTGCTGGCTCCTGGAATGCATGCTGGTCACCATTGCCATCTGGGTGGGGCAGGCATTCTGGGTGGTGACCACCTGTGGCACTGAGCGCCATGTGTCCCTGCACCATTCCCATGGGAGGGCAGTGGTGTGGTGCCCTCATTACCACGATGAGCCCCCTGGGTCTGCAGCCTCCTATGAAGAGGGGAGGTTTCCAGAAGCCAGTGGTTCTCTTTGGGGAGACTTCAAGCATAGGAACAGTCTAGGGAGAAGCCCAGCCAGGCTGCCACTAGGCGAGAAGCATGGATTAGGGGAGGATGAGCCCTGCCCTGTCCTCAGCGTCCCAGGCAGATGTGAGGGTCAGCCCCAGCTCTGGGTAACCGAGCTGCAGAATCATTTCTGTTCTCTCCGTGGTGCTGGGATCTGCTGGATCAGTTGGAGGTAGGCTGAGGGGGGAGGGGAAAATGTGCATTCCAGTTCTGGCTCCTCCATAGAGCTGCTCATGCTCTTTATTTCTTTTTTTTTTTTTTTTTAAGCATTTTAATTTTATTTATTTATTCTGTGACAGAGACAGAGAGAGGGACAGACAGGAAGGGAGAGAGATGAGAAGCATCAATTCTTCGTTGAGGCACCTTAGTTGTTCATTGATTGCTTTCTCATATGTGCCTTGACTGGGGGGCTCCAGCAGACTGAGTGACCCCTTGCTTGAGCCAGCAACCTTGGGTCCAAGCTGGTGAGCTTTTGCTCAAACCAGATGAGCCCGCACTCAAGCTGGTGACCTCGGGGTCTCGAACCTGGGTCCTCCTCATCTCAATCCGACGCTCTATCCACTGCACCACCTCCCAGGCTCTTTTTTAATTTATTTTATTTTTAAAAAAATTTTTTCTGAAGTTGGAAACAGGGAGGCAGTCAGATGACTCCCGCATACGCCTGACCGGGATCCACCTGGCACGCCCACCAGGGGGCAATGCTCTGCCCGTCTGAGGCGTTGCTCTGTTGCGACCATAGCCACTCTAGTGCCTGAGGCAAGGCCATAGAGCCATCCTCAGTGCCCGGTCCAACTTTACTCCAATGGAGCCTTGGCTGCGGGAGGGGAAGAGAGAGACAGAGAGGAAGGAGAGGGGGAAGGGTGGAGAAGCAGATGGGCACCTCTCCTGTGTGCCCTGGCCGGGAATTGAACCCGGGACTTCCAAACACCAGGCCAACACTCTACCACTGAGCCAACTGGCCAGGGCTATAGTCAAGCTCTTTATTTCTTTTGTCTCTGAAAATAGTGACCCTCTTTTCAGCCCTACCTACCTGTGAAAGCTCTGAAGATGCATTGAAGGGAAAGGTGGAGTTGAAATCAAAGTGGGTTTTTATTGAACAATGGGGGGCCCTGAGACACAGGAACATACTCTCTGTCATTACCTCACTATTGCTGGGGAGGGATAGGCCCATGATTCCTGGGGGAACTGGTTACCAAGTTAGGCTGGGATCAGGAGGAGCAAGTGGGTGAGGTGGTGCTGTAGAGCTGGGCCTTCTGGGGCACAAGCCCAGGAAGCAGATAGGGGCTGCCAAGGCTGGGCCTTGGACCTGGAACTGGGCAGGTGGGAGGAGTGAAGGGCGTCATGCAGCAGCATCTGCCCGCACGCTCCTTACCCCACCCCTGCCTTGGGTCATTGTGCCGCTCAGTGGCTGTGGGATGGGAGCCAGGCACTGAACAATCTGGGCAGCAACAGGCTGAGGGGGGAAGCTGATCCTTATTCCCCTTCTTGCCCTATCCTCCTAGAACCTGCTCTCTGCCCTGCTGTCCGTGGATCTGGGAGCTCCACTCCTGGCCTCCAGGGGGGAGGGGCAGTGGGTTTGGGCTCTCTCGTGTGGGGCTGACGGCTGGGAGCTGGGGATCTACCAGACCTAATGAATGATCTGTTCTCTCTGGAAGAGGCATTTGTTGTGAGAAGTAAGGAACTCCTGAGGGAGCAGGAGGGGAAACTGAGGACTCCTCAGAAGACTAGGATGCTGAGATTTACCCTGTCATTTCAGAATCCAGGGATATCAGCCTGGAAGGAAGTGACATCTGGCGTGGTGAACCACTCCCCTCTTGACAGATTAAGAAACCCAGAGGGGAGTGATGTGCCCGTGAGTGATGGCAGAGCAGGACTTGAAGGCAGGGTCCTGAGCCCTGGTCCAGGGCTCTCTGCCCCGAGTTCCTGCCTTCCTTCTGGGGGAGCTCCGTCTGGGTAATGAGGCCTCAGTTCTCCCAGGGAACTGGGCCCCCAGCCGTGCAGGGAGACAACAGCGGTGGTCTGTGGGTGCCGAGGAGGGGGAGGTTCTGAGCCTCTCTTTTCTGTCTTCCCTTCTGTAAGGGGCAGGGGTCCTTTCTTTGGGGACTTTGTCAGGACTCTGGTTTTCTGGGAGCCTGTTTAGGGGGCTGTCTCAGCTGATCAGGACATTCTATCCCTATTCAGGGAATTCCACGTAGGTCAAAGATACGAGGCTGAAATATTCCCAGTGCATTTCAAGGCAAAAAAAAAAAAAAAAAAAAAAAAAAAAAAGGTACCCCCTGACCCCAAGGCATTCCTTCTTTGTCCCTTGAATCTTTCCTAACTTCTACCCAAATTAAGCAGGGTGATGGTGGTGGAAAGGGGGAGGGACCGACCATTTGACACATGAGTTTTCATCCCATCTGAATCTTTGACAAGAGACAGGCTTTGGCAAGTTTCCTCCTTTCTTTGGGTGCAGTTTCCCCATTTGAAAACGGGGGACTAGAAGATGATTCAAAGTGTTTTTCCCTCAAATCCCAAGATTCTAATGGATTCCCAGGTGAACCTCTTTATTCACTGACCCATTCTTTCATTCAGCTAACAAGTCTTTACAGCGGGCCTACTATGTGTTAGCTACTCTCTTCCTAAGGGATAGGCTTGCCCACCAGGGACAAAGGAGGGTGGGTGGGTTTTCTGAGGTTACTAAGTCACCACAATTTTAGGCGGGGTCCCTCTCAGAGGCTCTGCACCTCCTCACAGAATATTAATTACTCTCCAAGGAAGTCTTCATTCTGAATCATTCCCTTTCTCTGTTAATTAACATTACATGTCATTAACAGTCAGAGAACATTGTATGATCAAAGGCAACGTAATTTGTAGCAAGATTCTGAGAAATAGCACAATATTTGTTAATTATGGTATTGATTCTCCTGGTCTGGAATGTCCTAATTATTTCAGGTCCCAACTGGACCCCACCATGCCTGTCAGGCTGTCTTTGAACTGTTGCCCTCCCCTGGGTGGCCTGGCCCCCTGCTCCAGGGCTGGTGGGACCACAGCTTTCAAAGGGATCAGAGCAGCTCCGTCTCCCCAGAGCCACATGAAAGGGGAGCTGGTTGGGACTGAGTGAAATGTAACATCTCACTTTTATTAGCCAGATGCTGTTAATTGACTTCTCGGGACTCTAGTGGGCACGACTTCAAGGAAGCGATACAATAGGCATCCTTCTAGGTCCAAGGCTGCTGGCTGGTTCTGAAGACGTGGGTGCTACTCCTGAGGCCTTGGGGGGAACAGGGAAGCCCCTGGGACTGGGGGCTCTCTGCCTGGCTCTACAACAGCTAAATGGGGTGGTGGATTTCTGTTGGTGGCATAATTACAAAATGATGCTTGTTTCTTTTCTTTTTTTTTTTTGGATTTTTCTGAAGCTGGAAACAGGGAGAGACAGTCAGACAGACTCCCGCATGCGCCCGACCGGGATCCACCTGGCACGCCCACCAGGGGGCGACGCTCTGCCCACTAGGGGGCGATGCTCTCTGCCCCTCCGGGGCGTTGCTCTGCTGCGACCAGAGCCACTCTAGCGCCTGGGGCAGAGGCCAAGGAGCCATCCCCAGCGCCCGGGCCATCTTTGCTCCAATGGAACCTTGGCTGCGGGAGGGGAAGAGAGAGACAGAGAGGAAGGAGGGGGGGGGGGTGGAGAAGCAAATGGGCGCTTCTCCTATGTGCCCTGGCCGGGAATTGAACCCAGGTCCCCCACACGCCAGGCCGACGCTCTGCCGCTGAGCCAACTGGCCAGGGTGATGCTTGTTTCTTAATCAGCTATATTTATGAGTGAGCCAAACTCCCTCCCTCTTGTTGAATTCTGCAGTTAACCTTTGGAAGTGTGTGACCATTGGCTCTACGCTTGGTAAGTTTTGTCTGAACCTCAGTACACTGCATTCTCAGTGATGTTGACAGGAGGTGTGGTCTGTCCAGCTCAGGAAGGAACCTGGGCATGGGGACAGGGTGGGAAGGTAGACTTAGCTGAAGACTAAGTCATGAATAATAATGAAAAACAGTGCCTCCCCAGGCTGTATTGACTCATTCAGTCCTTACAGAAACCCCTTGAAGAAGATCCTTTTAATATCCCAACTTTACAGATGGGCAAATGAAGGATCAGAGAGATCAAGTGAGTGTCAAGGTCACATGACCTGGCAGAATCAGGAATCAAGCCCATCTAGACTGTCTGGCATTATGACGCACCATTCTGTGGAGGGTCTTCGCTCAGCGGCTTTTGGAGCAATTTGGGGGAGTTTACTGAGGCCACTGTCAGGGGAGCTCCACAGGCCCTGCGTCTGTGGTTGTGGTTGTTTGGGAAAGGGAGGTGAGGAGCCAGAAAGGGCCCGTGAGTGAGAGAGCCCAGGGCACCGGGGAGAGGAGGAGGCTGAGAGAGCCACTGCCATCGGGCACAGATGCTTGACTCTCTCCTCTCCTGGGCACCTGCTCCTTTTTTTTTTTTTTTTTGCCTGGTCTCTTCAGCATCTCCTTACAGCTCTGGAGGCCCTGATGGCCTTGTCCAGGAACCAACAATTAGAACCCTGGAGGAGTAAGTTGGTGGAAAAGATGGTTCCTGCCTCATGTAGCCTCTGCTCTAACAGGGACCGTCAGATCCTGACACTCTCGGTGAGGGAAGGTGACCAGGGACCTGGCATCAGACCTCCCATCCCACCCCCATGAGCAGCCTGGACAGGAGAGAGGTGGAGGGATTGCCCAGGCTGCTGAGTGGGGGGAAGCTGGGTAGGCAGAGTGAGATGGAGAGGGTGCACAGTGACTGAAGGGCTGCCAGCCCCTGGGAGGGACATGAGGTCAGCTAGTGCGGTCTGGAGATTTGATAGAAGGACCTGGTGGACCAGGTCAACTGCAGCAGCTCCTCCCCCATTCCTCCTGCCCCCACCCAGCCCTATGTAATCCCTTCTCTCCATATCTCAGCCAGTGGGAGGTTGCTTACTTTCCTTTTATATTCTGGGGCCATGGCCAATGGAGCCTAAGAAGAGGCACTGGCCAGAAGATGGGGCAGATAAGCTGAGACCCCAAAGATCTTTGTATAAATAATTCCACATAAATGGGATCATATTATACTTTTTTTTTTTTTTTAGCTCGGTCTTTAAAAAAATTTTCTCTTTGACTTGCCTTTCTCCTCCATCCCCCCCTGGATCATGTCCTTCACCCTGTCCACTCAGGGGATCCCTGCCAATATCTCCCTCTTCTATCCCCCTCTTCTATTGAAGGACAGTGTCCTTCAATATCACCTAATTCCAGTCATATATAAACGCACGTGTGCATGTGCATGTGTGTGCAGATTGCTTTGTAAAAGTAGAATTATACTGCCTGGCCTCTGACCTTTTCTCTTCCCTGGTACGTCCTGGTAATCCCTCCAACTCTTCCAGTGCTGCCCTAGTGCATTCCTTCTGATGGCTGTCAATAACCTCACGGTGTGGATAGTCGTTGGTCTTTAAAAAACATTACTTTCCTATTAATGAACATTCACTTTCCACCTTTTTTTTTTTTTTTAATCAGAAAAGGATCTTTTGAAAATACAAATCTGGCCAAATAAGTCCCTTATTTAAGACCTTCTGATGGCTTCCCATTTACCTCAGGACAAAGTCGTGGCTCACAAGTGTGTATTGGTGTGTTGGGTTCTGGGGCTGGATGGCCCTGCCCAGCTGGGCAAGTGCCACTGTCTAGATGCTGCTTGAGCCACAACAAGCCAGTTTGACTTCCTCAAATGCACCTGCTCTTTCTCCCTCTGCCCCAGCACTCCTGCCTAGCTGGTTAACCTTTTGTCTCCCTCAGGTCTCAGCTCTATGCCAGTGCCCCTCTCAGATCCCTTGACGATGGCCTCAGAGTCTGGGTCTACTCATGGGCACTGGAACTTCCTGGTTACATGTCGTTCTCTCTGCCGTTAGCATCAGATTGATATGTTATATGTTCAAGGTCTTGCCTGATGTCTAGGTGCTGCTGTGTTGAGTGAATGATCGGATAAAGGGTGAGGCATCAGTCCCTGTGAGGAGGCTGGGAGGAGCCCTGAGCTGGGTCTTTCCAGCCCAGCTGCCATCCAGCCCAGCTGCCATCCAGAGAGGGGTCAAGAGTCAGAAATAGGAGCAGGGAGCAGGGTGGAAGCCAGATTGTTAAGGCCTGGGCCTCCATGGGAGGCGGAGGTTGAGGAGGACAAAGATAGAACAGGTGAGATGCCTGAGGTTCGTTCACCTTTGGGTCTCACTGGCAGGTGAAGAGATTCAGGGGATAATCCAGGGACCTAGTAGCTATGAACTGCCCCTCCCCCCCAATCCCAGCTCAGGCAGGGTGTCCACGTTATGCCTGCCTTGGAAAGAATGGGTTCTGGAGTAGGACTGAGTTTTCAACTGGGAGCATCATGGGAACCCATAGGAAGGAGTTAGAGAAAGCAAAGGCAGAGGAGATGGGCCAAGAGGGGACAAGCAGGAGAGAAGGAGATGGGACAGTCCGTGAGAAGGTGCCAATCTTTGTAAGCAACACAGGACCAGGAGCTGAGAACCTGGTTTGTTCTCTGCTTCCACTGCCTTCCAGCTACTCCATGTATACTCCCTGGATTGATGCTAGTCCACAAGCTGTTGGGTCTATAGTGACATAAATTCAGAAATTGAGAAAAAGCACTAGAACCTTGATAGCAACTTGACATTGATAGTCAGGGATTACTCTCATTGGACGAGGTAGAGAGCAGTGCTAGGAGGTGGGAGTGGCTAGTCAGACTTCGCATGAACCCCATGAGGTTGTGCACTGAAGGGCCACATAGTAGTCCGTGTATATTGTAAATAAAAATAAACTGTTTGAGACTGTGAGGAACTCCCATCCAAATGGTGACCACTGGCTTGTCTCGGTCTTTCCTGAGGACAGAGCATGACGACGCACATCCCCTCAGCAGCCAGTGGGAGGGGCTTATGTTAGACATCTGTAGGAATTAAAAGTTGTAATTTGCTGTCACTGTTGTCCGGAAGAAATGTAGACTCTTTTCCTCGGAGGTCTTGAGAGAGACTGTCACTTGCTGCCCGGGTAGGTCACAGCCAACCCTGGTATCCAGAACAGCCTTTCTGCTAGAAGTAGTGTTAATTCCCCACATCTATGTAATTTATTATACATTTCAAAGCACTTTTACTTGCATTATCTTTTTGATTTTTATAACCCTCCTCTAGATCAGCGATTTTCAACCTTTTTCATCTCATGGCACACATAAAACTACTAAAATTCTGTAGCACGCAAAAAGATATACTTTTCTGGTGATCTGACAGAAAAAAAAAATAGGTATAAAATAGGTATAATTTTGATTCATTCACACAGGACAGCTACTGTTGTGTTGGCTGTTGTCATTTTTTAATTTGACAATCTAAGAGAAAAGAGGTCAATGCCTCTGACTAAACAGCCAGATATGGCATGTTTAAAAAACTTTTGTGGCACACCGGTTGAAAAATCACTGCTCTAGATAGATCAAAGCAGGAATTATCACTCTCATTTTGTAGCAGACATTTAAGAATCAGAGAGGTTAAACCAGTTTCCCAAAGTTACCCAGGAAATTGAAAACAAAAAGGGATACGAGACAACACCCAGGGGTTTTTATCAGTGGCAGTGCAAAGGGGTCTGGGAACCAAAGGAGAAGGCGATATAAACGATAGCTACTGTTTACTGTGTGCCCAGTAGTGATAGCAGCTACATTTGATGAGTTTTTACACGTATCCGATACGGCGTGTAATTACCTCATTCAATTTTCACAATGGATACAATTGCCATCTCCATTTGCAGATGAGGAAACAGAGCCTCTGTGAGATTAAGTCATTTATCCAAAGTCACTTAGCTGGTAATTAACAGAGCTGGTTGTTGTTTTTTTGTTTTCTTTTTTACAGAGCTGGTTCTTGATTTAGACCAGCTGACTGTCGAGCATGTTTGGACACCAATGGCGCATAAGCCCGACAACATCCACACATGACCCTCCTAGGGGCACATGCTCTCGCCAGTCCCACAGCTAGACACTGAGGCTTGGTCCCTCTAGGGCAGGGGTTGGGAACCTATGGCTCACGAGCCAGATGTGGCTCTTTTGATGGCTGCATCTGGCTCGCAGACAAATTTTAATAAAAAAAAATAACGTTAAAAATAGAAAACATTCTCATGTATTACAATCCATTCATTTCCTACGGCTCATGTTCATGGTTGCGGGTGGCTGGAGCCAATCACAGCTGTCCTCTGGGACAACACCAAATTTTTATTGGATAATGCATAATGTGCATGGGTCGTTGTATGGCTCTCATGGAATTACATTTTAAAATATGTGGCGTTCATGGCTCTCTCAGCCAAAAATGTTCCCGACCCCTGCTCTAGGGACTTGTCCCAGTGCCACATACCTAGTGGAATTCAATGCCATCTCAGCGTGGGTTGAGCCTCACTCTTCCGGCACATTGTGCAGCCTCCCACAGCCACAAGCTCAGCCCCAGGGCCCACAGGTGGGCAGCTGTGTGGATGGGTCAGCCCACGCGTTGGAGCTACTTCACTCCTTCCCTCTTCCTGTAGGGAGGACTTGAAAGTCAAATGCATTCGGTTCAACCCCTGCTAATTTTTAACACCCGAGCTGCTGGCAGCTCTTTGTTATGTCATGTCACATGGAAGATTTATGACCACTTTGAAAGTGGCTTTGAAATGAGACAAAACTCAATATTGAATTTTTTTCCTCCTCCCTTTGGGGTTTCAGGACATATGATATCAGCTTCCTCCCATTAGCATATTTCTAATGAGCGCTACTGGGCTGAATTTCATTGCAGCGCTCAGAACTTTCATTAGAGGAGGGAGTAGGAGGAAGAGCAAGACACAGGTGGATGGGGAACCTCAGGCTCTCCCACCTCAGGGCTCGCGGGCCTGGGCCTGCCTTAGGCTCTAGCCTCTTCTAAGTGATCTCTCCTTTCTCATCCATGCGGAAGGTTCTTGCTGCTCTTCACTGTGGGACTGGGCAGAGGAGCATGGGTGGTCCTATAACAGGGATCACCATGCCAGAGGTCCTGGGTTGACTCAGCTGCTGCCCACGGATGGACAGGCCATTACTCTTCTTTGAGCCTCAGTTCCCCCAACGGTACAATGGGCACTATAGTACCTACCATTGTGGGGGGAAAAGTCACCTACTTTGCTCACTGCTGTCTCCTCAGTGCCTGGCATATTGGGGGTGCTCAGTAAACGATGGTGGGGTAGATAGATGGGTCAAGAGAAGAATGACAGGGTTTTCCTGTGCATGGGATTGGCCATGAGTGCCTGTTGGGGTCCGGTAATGGTTTGCTCATTCATTATTTGTGTTTGGGCTCTGGTGGTATTGACTGGTGCCTGGGGTATTTGTGCCAGCCCTGGGATGGCTGGGTGGGTGTGAGAGCGACAAGGCCCTCTGCTCTGTTGCCATATAGATGGGCTATGAGGAGGTGTTGATGGGCATTTCTGGTATAGCAACTTTGCCCTCTCCTTTCATCTGGGCCTGTCTGCTTCTTGGAGATGGGAGGCAACTCATGGCTTAGCAGACTCCTGCTTTTGCTACCCAGTGACACTTTGATGGGGTCAAGGGAGCCCTGTGAGTCTATGGCAAAACCAGGATATTATTGGAAGGGGTTACCCAGGCAAGGTACCTATGTGCTGGAGTGAAAGGGAGAAGGAGAGAGAGCAGGATAATTCACCCCCTGAGTAGGCTTTTGTCTTGATGTGGGCCCCTGCCTTTGCCCTTAGGGAGTCCTAGTGGGAGGTTCTTATTTATTTTATTTATTTATTTTTATTTTTCTGAAGTGAGAAGTGGGGAGGCAGACAGACAGACTCCCACATGTGCCTGACCAGGATCCATCTGGCATGCTTACTAGGGGGCGATGCTCTGCCCATCTGGGGCATTGCTCCATTGCAACCAAAGCCATTCTAGCGCCTGAGGCAGAGGCTATGGAGCCATCCTCAGTGCCCAGGCCAACTTTGCTCCAATGGAGCCTTGGCTGCAGGAAGGGAAGAGAGATAGAGAGAAATGAGAGGGGGAAGGGTGGAGAAGCAGATGGGCACTTCTCCTGTATGCCGTGGCCGGGAATTGAACCTGGGACTTCCACATGCTGGGCTGATGCTCTACCGCTGAGCCAATAGGCCAGGGTCTGAGATTCTTTTTTTTTAAGTGGGTGGAGGGGAGATAGTGAGACAAATTCCTGTACGTGCTCCAACTGGGGATCCACCTGGCAGTCCCTGTCTGAGGCCAATGCTGGAATTAACAGAACTATTTTTAGCACCTGAGGCTGACACCTTGGACCAACTGAGCCATCCTCAGCATCTAGGGCTGTCACTTGAACCACTGGCTGTGGGAATGGAAGAGGGAGAAAAGAGGGAAAGGGAAAGGGAGAGAAGCAGATAGTCGCTTCTCTGGTGTGCTCTGGCTGGGAATCGAACCTGGGACAACCATTCAGCAGGCAGACACTCTATGCACTCAGCAAACTGGCCAGGGCCTCCAGTGGGTGGTTCTTAACGCTGGCTGCTCATTAGAATCAATGTGGAGGTTTAAAAATATACTCATGCCCAAGCTCCATGCACAGAAATTTGGTTCTAATTGGCCTGGAGTGACATCACAACCATGGATATTTTTTAATGCCCCTAGGTGATTCTTATGTGCAGACAGAGCCTGACCTGTGGTGGCACAGTGGATAGAGCACTGGCCTGGGATGCTGAGGTCGCTGGTTTGAAACCATGGGCTTGCCTGGTCAAGGCACGATATGAATGCATCTCACTCCCTCTCTTTCTCCCCCTACTCTTAAATCAATAAATAAAATCTTTAAAAATATATGTGTGTGGCCACAGCGGATACCACTGTTCAGTGTGTATATGAGTTGGGAGGAGGGTAGCCAGATGTCCTGTCCAGAAGTAGTGATCTCCCCAGCCCGCCACCTACCTGGAGAGTTACAGTCCCTGCCTTGAGCAATCTGATTCAGGCACCCTGATTTTTGCCTTTGTAGTTTCCTAGGGACAGAGGAAGTTCCAGAAGAAAGGGTGAGGCACTTACTGCCTCATGGACAAATGTCAGCCTTCTGTCCCTATGTCACCCGGTCCCCACTCTGCTACTGAAACTTTGGGCCCCTCCTCACCCCCTACTCTGAGTCCCACCTCAGGGTCCTTATCTGTAACTGGCTCTTCTAGGCTCAAATGAGACAGCAGGTAAGGATATGCTTGGTGGAAAGCCCACAGGAGGGTGAGGGATTGTTAAGATTGGAGAGACTCGCCTGACCAGGCGGTGGCGCAGTGGATAGAGCGTCGGACTGGGATGCGGAAGGACCCAGGTTCGAGACCCCAGGATAGCCAGCTTGAGCATGGGCTCATCTGTCTTGAGCAAAAAAGCTCACTAGCATGGACCCAAGGTCACTGGCTCAAGTTGGGGGTTACTCAGTCTGCTGAAGGCCCACGGTCATGGCACATATGAGAGAGCAATCAATGAACAACTTCGGTGTTGCAACGAAAAACTGATGATTGATGCTTCTCATCTCTCTTTCCTGTCTGTCTGTCCCTATCTATCCCTCTATCTGACTCTCTGTCCCTGTAAAAAAAATAATAATAATAATAAAATAAAATAAGATTGGAGAGACTCTGCAAAGCTGTACTGTCCATCTAGGGAGAGAGGACTGGGGAAAAGTTTCTGAGGGTCTGAAAACAGGGCAGGGAGAAGAGAGTAGGAGCAGACGGTGGCTTCCCAACAGAGGAAGTTGAATTCCAGAAGCTTTTCTGCGGGTGACAGGGAAATGGCAGACCTTCTCTTTGCACCCAAGGAAGGGAAGGCCCCCCTAGGACAAGGTGGGGTGAATGGGCTGGGAAGGCAGAGACACTGGGTTCGACTGAGGGGCTGGTAGGTTCAAACCACCTAGAATCCAGTGTGTCCCCTGGGGAACCTCACTATTCCCCTGTCCCCTTGCCTGCTCCCCAAGGAGGCTGTGCTCAAGGGCGTCATTTCCCTTTCCTGAAAGCATGGTGGAGTGGGAGGGGCACTGGATTTGGGAACCCAAAGGACTGGTTTTGAGGTCAGTTCTGTCTGCTATTGGCTGTGTGACCTTGGGCAGGTCTCTTTCTTCTCCGCCTCAGGTCTCCTGCAGAAACAGACCTGCTCGTTGACTCATTGGTCCAGTCATCGGCTCTGGGCCAGCGGCTGAGGGCTCTGAGAGGGAGCCCTCTCCCTGTCATCTGCTGTTGCTGTGGAGACCACTGTGGAGCTTGGGAAGAGCTGTGAGGGACCTTAGCTAGAATCCAGGTTTGGCTTTAAAACGACAGGACTGTCAGTAAACATCCTTTCATAAGTGGGGAAACCAAGGTTCAGAGAAGCTAAGTCTTCCCGTGGTCCTATGGCTGGTGGGTGATGTTAGGAAGATCTGCCTCAGGCCTTTGTGCCCATGCCCTCTCCTCAGTTGAGAGCACCCACTTGAGAAGTTATTCTAGCCCCTCCTTATCAGGAAACAGCCCAGAGAGGAGCAGTGACTCATTTAGGGTCACATAGCCATTTATTGTCAGACTGGGGGTGAGAGACTTGTTTCTGGGTTTCTCTGTCTCTGGCCTGTTGAGGGTGCTCTGCTCAGTCTGTCCTCAGAGCCACAGGCAGCCTCGTCAGCAGCCTCTGCCCCTCACAGCAGCTGCTCCAGGCTGGGGGCCGCACTCGCTCACTCGCTCTTCCCACATTTATACTCCGCGACACATAGACGCACAGCTCTACCATTTGGCTTTAGCGATTGCTCCACAGTGGGTGAAATTGGTTTGAAATAAATGTCTCCTCTGCCTTCCTCCCTGGGGGTGATTTTAGCCTCATCTCCACTGTGTGGAGTGATCCAGAGTCTGGCACACGCCTTTCCTGTCTAGATCTGTCCTTTTTTATACAAAGATATTTCCAGGGCTACTGCTGAGCCCGTCGTTTCTTGAGAAGCACGGGCAGTGGCCGCAGAGTTCCACAATGTGCTGCACATTTCCAGCTGCCCTGACTATCCCCACACCTGGCGCTCCTGAGCAGAGCTGAAGGTGTGGAGGGATTAGGAGTGCCCTTATTTTTTAAGGTATTAGACTATTTTCTGGGCGGATCCTGCTTATTCCTGGGGCAAAACCACTGTTCTGTCTTGCTGGGAAGCTGGCCCCGTTTATATGATAATAAAAGAAACTCTACGTCCTCTGAGGACAGGAGAGAGGTAAGGGTGGGTATGTGCTTAATTGTTGATCCCATTCAGATCTCTTGCCAGCAATTGCTGTCCCTCCTCCCAGCCCCCAGCTAGCCCTAAGGGTAGAGAGTGAGGGGTCAAGCTAATTCCCTTAAAGGTCTGTCCCCAGCCTCTCCCTTGATTCCTCAAAGCACAGCTGAGGCAAGGTTGGCACATTTAAAGGTGGTAGTTAGGCTAAGGAGTGACACAGGGAAATACAGAGGACACTGTAAATTAGACAGTCTGGTCCAGGGTGTCTGGTATCCTCATCTGCAACCTTGGCTGTGCTCAGCAACATCACCCTGCCCAGTTCTTGTAGCAGAGGCAGGCGCCGTCCTCACCCATCTCCTGATGTCAGAGCCATGAGGACCTTTAAGACCGGCTAGTACTTTGTCAATCAGGTTCAAGAGCGAATTCAGCCCTTATACCCTATGCTGTCCACTGTATGTAATGGATTGGCTTTTTCCCTATGCATCTAGAGTGGTACGAGTTATGTACCATCCTTGAGAGAGTTGAGAAAATAGTCACTGAATCATTTTCTGGGTTCTGTGGTTCAGATGAGGAACCCTGGCTAAGAAAGGCTTCTCCCAGCCAGCAGAGGACAATGAAACACCACGGAGGCAGGGGACTTCTTGCAATAGCATGCTATCTTCTCTTCCTCTGTTCAAATTTAGTGAGCATGGAGGAAGCTTCGATCCAAAGAGATGACCCTATCCCTCTCCAGGACACCACACATAGCACGTGCATGCACACATGCACACACACAAAAGCTCTTGAGTCTGAAAGGCAAAGACACACCTGGAAGCATAGTGCTGCACAAGCAGGTGGTCCTGACTGAGTTCAGATCTAGTTCATCCACTTCCAAACTATGAGCCTCCATTTCGTCACCTGTGAATGGAGCTCATAATACCGACTTCACAGAGCGGCTGTGAAGACTGAGGAAGACGGGCCAGGTGCCTGGCACCGGCCAGCCTCTTGGCAATCACGCATTTCCTGCTTTCCTCTGGCGCTCAGTGAGCTGCTTCCTGATTGGTCAGTGGACTGAACATTCACTATTTAACTCAGTCCACACCCAGGTTCTCATCCAACAGGGTGTATTGACAGACTATTCTTAGGAAATGCTCCCAGGGTCCTGGATATGACATTACTGCCCCATGCTTCCTGGAGCTTGAAATGTTGGTGCCAGGCCCCCTATCCCAGCTCCTGCACACCTCACGCCCCTTTTCTTTCTTCTCCCCCTCTCGACACAGCCGGATGTCTGTGTGTCAGAGGCCTCTCATGGGTCCCATGGTGTAGCAAGCTTCTGGCCTCCCTCCTGTTCTTCCTATCCCATTGAGTCCCTGTATGTGTTATGGCAAATTTAGATATTTGTGGCACACCACAGAATTAGAACATTGGGAAAGCATGGTTTAGACTTGGCACAAGCTTCCCATTTTCTGTGTATCAATGGTTCAGCACAACAACGGCAGGTTAGCACGTCATCAGCCAAACCGGGAAAAGGGCAGGAAGCAATTTGGAGAAGCTAGAGCAGGGGTCCCCAAACTACGGTCTGCGGGCCGCATGCGGCCCCCTGAGGCCATTTATCCAGCCCCCACCACACTTTCGGAAGGGGCACCTCTTTCATTGGTGGTCAGTGAGAGGAGCACAGTTCCCATTGAAATACTGGTCAGTTTGTTGATTTAAATTTACTTGTTCTTTATTTTAAATATTGTATTTGTTCCCGTTTTGTTTTTTTACTTTAAAATAAGATATGTGCAGTGTGCACAGGGATTTGTTCATAGTATTTTGATAGTCCGGCCCTCCAACGGTCTGAGGGACAGTGAACTGGCCCCCTGTGTAAAAAGTTTGGGGACCCCTGAGCTAGAGTCATAGGGGGAACCTGCCCGTCTCCATATTGCCTGGAGGAATGGGAGGTTCAGATTTCTGAATTTCCTGGTGAGCTGGGAGTTAAGCAGAGAAGACCTTTCTATGATTCCAACGCCTGCTACCAAAACCCTTTTGCAATTGTGCCCTTTTTCTTTTCTGCCTTGGTAAATGGATTATGATGCATGGGATCAAATCTCCCTGGATTTATCAGGATTTTGCATGATTTCAGGGTCATCTTTGCTAAAGGCCTTGTCCTTGTTCAGGAATAGATCTAAAGTGTGGGAAATGAAGCTGAGTAAATTATCAGCAAAGATGCCAGCCCTGCAGACTGCTTTTAGGAGAGGGAAAAAAGTCTCTCTGGCTCTGGGGTGGAAAGTACCACATGAGCCTGACCAGGCGGTGGCGCAGTGGATGGAGCGTCGGACTGGGATGCAGAAGACCCGGGTTCGAGATCCCGGGGTTGCCAGTTTGAGCGCGGGCTCATCTGGTTTGAGCAAAAAGCTCACCAACTTGGACCCAAGGTCGCTGGCTCGAGCAGGAGGTTGCTCGGTCTGCTGAAGGCCCAAGGTCAAGGCACATATGAGAGAGCAATCAATGAACAACTAAAGTGTCGCAACGAAAAACTGATGATTGATGCTTCTCATTTCTCTTCGTTCCTGTCTGTCTGTCCCTATCTCTCTCTCTCTCAGTCTCTGTAAAAAAACCCAAAAACACCACACGAAAACCCAGCCCGACTGTACCAGTGGGTGTGGCCAGCTGGTTTGACGGCATTCCAGTTAATCGAGATTTGGTTACAGTTTTTTCTTGGACATTGGTGCTCAGGATGACTTGTGCCCAGCTGGACCTAACTCAGTGACATGACTCAAATCTTCCTCACATCCTCCTCATAACCTGCTATGCCTCTCTTAGGCCTAAGGGCCTCAGTTGGCATTGCTCCATCCAACCCTTGCAAGGAGCTGCTCTGACATGCTAGGCTTTTTAATTTAGCACACACCGTGCGTATATGCCCCCAGACACAACAGAATTGATTTATAATTCTCTTAATGGAAGCATAGGCTTCAGTTGCTCCAGAAATAGATAGTTACCTCTGTCACCTTTTGTAATTTTTTTCCCCTCCCATTTTTTTCAACACCACTGTAAAATATGACGTTTCATCTCAGCCCTCTATCGTAATCCACTGAACGCCAGACATTTCTTTTTAGACCTTTAATTTATAGCATGTTTGTTCGGTTTCACTTCATTAATTAATGTTCTTCCCAAGCCCTCATGCCAGAGTCTTTGTGTAACGTTCTCTTACAGTAAGCAGGTGCTTTTATCTTTAATGAACAATTTCCTGGAAAATACTGAAATAAACAACAAATAATTAGGCCAGGAACACGATGAATCTGGGAGTTGTGTGCCATTCTGCAAATTAAACTTGGGGTGAGAAGGGACAGATTATTTTATCTACCACCGTGCTGTTTTGGTGACTCCTTCCTTTGGGGGTGGGGGCATGGGGTGCTGAAGTTCTGGAAGGTGAGTGAGCATCTTGCTCCCCCAGGAAACGGTTCCGGGGAACTGTTATTACAAATGCACGCGGCTATGGAGATGGTTGACCCAGCCAGGTCAGAAACGCAGCCAAGTTGGGCTCTGGTTCCAGACTTGGAATCATCTCAGGCTTAGACTGTGGGTCAGCTGGGCTAAGTCACAAACTTATTCAAATTCATCTTCAGTCCCTTTCTCTCTGTTTGGCAGACTTGTCTCACCCCAAGGAAGCCATCTTTATTGGAGGATCCTAATAAACTGATTCTCTCCCTTACACCCCCCACCCCCCAGCAAGAGAACAATGACCATATTTTACCCAGTCTGTTTACTGCAGGGATCCCCAAACTATGGCCCGCGGGCTGCATGTGGCCCCCTGAGGCCATTTATCCAGCCCCCGCCGCACTCCTGGAAGGGGCACCTCTTTCATTGGTGGTCAGTGAGAGCAAAGTGTAGCGTCGCTCACATATAGTACTACTTCCGGTGACGCGGGAGGCACGCGTCACGGCTCCGGAAGCGCGTCATATCACTTGTCTTGTTACGGCTAGCAGTGACAAATATGGAACTGGACATTGACAATCTCATTAGCCAAAAGCAGGCCCAGAGTTCCCATTGAAATACTGGGCAGTTTGTTGATTTAAATTTACTTGTTCTTTATTTTAAATATTGTATTTGTTCCCATTTTGTCTTTTTACTTTAAAGTAAGATATGTGCAATGTACATAGGAATTTGTTCATAGTTTTTTTTTATAGTCCAGCCCTCCAGCGGTCTGAGGAACAGTGAACTGGCCCCCTGTGTAAAAAGTTTGGGGACCCCTGGTTTACTGTTTACAGGCTCTTATAATCCTTATCTCTTTGGCTTCTCAGGACCCTGTGAGTCAGGTTTTCTTACTATTCCCACTTTACAGAGGAGGACGCTAGGACTCCCGGAGGTTAAGTGACCCACCCAAAGTTATACAGTTGGTGAGAGGCAGGGCTGGGAGTAGGACTTAGGAGTTGAGTCCAGGGCTCCGAGTGCTTTTTACCCCTGAAGGAGCACAGCCTGTGGGGGCGCGGGTGACTGAACGGCCCTGGAGTGAGGTGAAGTGCCCCCCACCAACCTGACTGGGCTGCAAGCCAGACTTCATCAGTGTCACTGACAAAGGGCTGCAATAAATTTAAAACCGGAATACCTGGTTCATTTATTACACTGAATAGCGCTGACAAAAATCATACGTTATCCATACATTTTCCTGTGTTGTTAAGATCCTTTTTGGTCTCTGGGATGACATAATGTTTTTCATCACAGCATGGACACGTGCCATTCACTTGTAATGGCAATTTCCCTCTAGTTTGATGGCTCCGAGAGCTGCGTGGGATGTACGATATAGCTGTGTGGGTCCCTAGAGGCCTCGGGCTCAATGAATCCCCGCTCTTTGGGAAAATGTGCTCCAAGGAACAGCGAAGGAGGGTCCGGTGGGAGGAGAGTGAGCTGTGGGAGCGTAGCCCGAAGGGCCCTGTCTTGTTGTTTGCGAAATGAAGATGTCTTTATTGTGGTTTTTCAGATTTTAAAATTGAGACCAGCTCATTATAGAAAATGTAAACATATGGAAAGTATAGAGAAGAAAATAAGTCATCTACTATAGTATATCATCACCCAGATATCTGTGTTAACATTTTTTTATTTGCTTCTTTTCCAAGTGAGAGGAGGGGAGATAAGAGAGACAGACTCTTGCATGCACCCTGATCAGGATCCACCTGGCAACCCCTATCTGGGGCTGATGCTCTGCCCATCTGGGGCCATGCTTGCAACCGAGCTATATTTAGCACCTGAGGCAGAGGTTTCGCAGATCATCCTCAGCACCTGGGGTTGATGTGCTTGAACCAAACAAGCCATGGCTGCAACAAGGAAGAGAGAGCGAGAGAGAGAGAAAGAGAGAGAGAGAGCAGGGGGATAAGGGGTAGAGAAGCAGATTGTTGCTTCTCCTGTGTGCCCTGACTAGGAATCGAGCCCAGGACATCCACACGTTAGGCCAATGCTCTACCCCTCAGCCAACCAGCCAGGACCTGTGTTAACATTTTTAATGTCTTGCTGTACATCTTTCTGTTATTGCTCACTCTCTCTCAACATACCACATCACATACATGCACACAACATTTTATATACATGTGATCATAAAGTTTATGCTGTTTTGTAACCTGTGTTTCCATATAATTATACATCAGGGTCATCTTTCCATGTTGGTGAACATGGAAAATGTATATTAAATTATCTTTGTTTTCCCAATTATAGTGATAATAATGCTCATTGTAAGAAACACTACAGTAACAACATAAAAATTTGATTTAGAAAGCACAACTCCTGTGATAGTCGCTCCCTACCTGAAGATGACACTATTCCTGTTCTATAAAAATGTAGGATTCCCTATTTTTCACACATTGACATTTTAATGTTTGCATAGTATTTTGTTATAAAGAGATGGTGGAAATTATTTAGCAAGGGCCTCACTGATTTAGACATTTAGGTTGTTTCAATGCTACAATAAAATATCTCTTTATTAAGAGATGATACAACAAATAGTCTTGAAGGTATCCTTGGCCTTGGTTAATCCCCCCCCCCAACTGAGAAGCAGGGGCCGGCAAACAGACAGACTCCTGCATGTGTCCAACTGGGATCCACTCAGCATGCCCACCAGGGGGTGATGCTCTGCCCATCTAGGCTGTTACTCTGCTGCAACCGAAGCCATTCTAGCACCTGAGGTGGAGGCCATGGAGCCATCCTCAGCACCCGGGCCAACTTTGCTCCAATGGAGCCTTGGCTGTGGGAGGGGAAGAGAGAGATAGAGAGAAATGAGAGAGAGAAGGGTGGAGAAGCAGATGGGCACTTCTCCTGTGTGCCCTGGCCGGGAATCGAACCTGGGATTTCCACACACCAGGCTGATGCTGTACTGCTGAGCCAACTGGCTAGGGCTGGCCTTGGTTAATTTTTAACAATTATGTTGTGGATGTGAAATGCTGGGTTGAAGATACACATTAAAACATGTTGCTATATATTACCACGCTACTTTCCAGAGCACAGAGATGCACATTTTTACTACTACTGCGCAGGCGTAGCACCCTTCAGGCTTTGGGAGAGTGGTGTTTGGCTGCACAATCTCCTGGTCTGCATACATATGGCAGGTTCCAGAAGAGAACCTAGAGAGGCTGCCCTAGTCTGATGCCATGGCCACGCTGACAGACAGGTCCTCGTGTATAGCTCCTGATTTGGGGAGAGGTGATTCCTGAGGTGTGATGGAGCCGAGGCTGCCTTGGTGTGGACACTGGGCTGGAGTAGAGGACAATACTAGAGACCAGTTTTCAAAAGGGTGCTGAGGATTGGACAGAGAGGTGGGCAGGAGCTAAGGGTCCCACTCATCACAATGCCACTGATACCTGCATTTCTAGTACTGGGTTGCAGTGATCCTTGTGAGAACCTGTTCTCTCCTCCTTCCCTTGTAGTCAAAGAGGAAACAAAGGCTTAGAGCAGAGAAATGAGTTCTCCAGGATCCAAGGCTAGAAAGTATCCAGTTCTCCCACCTCTTTTGCTTTTTCTCCTTGCTGCTGGGAGATGGGGCAAAGCTGAGGAGCATGAAGAGAGCAAAGAATGTGAGGGGGGAAGGGCAGGAAAGGGCCCCACATTGTAGGTGAGCTTGTAAAGCAGTGAGGGCCCCAGCCTTGGAGACAAGCAAAGAGAGAAGTTCAGAGAAGGAGAGCAGCCTTTCCCAGGGCACACAGTAAGTCAGTGACTTAGGCAGAGGGCAAGAATTGGGCTGTGAGAAGCTGAGCTACTGCTGAGCTGAGCTGGAACTCAGGGTGGAAGACCCAAGGGAGAGAGGAAAGTACAGCTGCTCTGAGTCCTGAGAGAATGGGGCTGGTGACTGGGCTGCTCTACCTTCAGAGGAGACGGCCTGATCAAGAGTAGATTGAGAGGCAACTGAGAGAGATGGGCCGGAGTCCCGTGTGGGTGAGCTGTGCGAAGTTAAGGATCGATCGATCCTGCAATGGTCTCTGATTTCTCATTACACTTGCCAGAGGCCTCTTGCTGGGGAAAGGCCTCTGTGCTCTGAAATAAGTCACATCCTGCGCTTACTGCCCTCTTGCTGCGTGGTGTTCCCACACATCCTCCTTCAGGTGTTTGGGGGTCTCGGGGCAGGGCCCTGCCTGAGTCGTCTTGGTGTTCACAGCAACTGGCAAGCGTTCAATAACTGTTTGCTGCGTGGATGGGTGAAAGAGGAGACTGCTCTTGATAATTGTATTGTTAAGACCAACCCAGGAGTCACCATATAGCCAACCCTCGGTTTTCTAGAAGAGGACTTTCCCATTAATAGCCCTCCATTCAAGCCTCCTGGGAACGTTAGAACTCAGAGTTATAGGGTTGGAAGGATCTTTGAAGTGGGGGATGTGAGTTGGGAGGAAATTAATAATTTCCTGAGGACCTTCTCTATGTAGCACTGAGTCCCAGAGCAGGTAGGTGATTTTATCCATCCAGATTATGTAACCAGTAAGGCAGAGTCAGGATCTGAGCTCAGTTTAGTTTGATTCTACTCATGAACCCTGCCCCCGACATGTCGTGGGACCTGGGGGCAGTTTCCCCCCCTGGGGGGCAGAGCGATGGACAGCTGATGCTCTCGGGGCTGCCCCGGGGCCAGCTTCGGTACCACATGGCTTGCTGTCCAGCCTGTCATCCTCATAGTTCAGCCTAGGTTGGAGACTTGATCTTGCAATGAAGGGTGATTGATTCTTTGGGGCCCCGTCCCTCTTCTCATTCAGGCACTTGTGTTCTGAGAAATATTTACTCAGAGTGGGCACAGAGGAGGACTGATCCCCACGGGGCCGCGGGGCCCTGAATGACTGACTTGTCTTTCAAGGTTTGTGGATGTGGCCATGATTTAATGCCGGGGTGTGAGGGACTGTCACAGTCTGAGAACACTGAAGCCCCGGGAGGGGGGTGAGAGAGGGAAGCTGACAGGCCTGGAGTGGGCTGGGCTGGGCTGGAGAGGAGGGACCGGCAGCTGAGTGTGCCCTGATTTGCAAAGAAATGGAAAGATGGAGATAATTGCTTTGCAAGAAATGGAATGGCCTAAGAACACAGATAAGTTTTCTCTCCTCATCTTCGGAGGGGCTGGAGGCTGGGGGTGCAGCTGCTGTCTGCTTGGGGAGGGGAGGGTTGATGGCTCAGAACCCAGAGGCTGTGCATAATGGGGGGAGGAGTGGGTGTGCCCACCCTGCCCTGGGGTATAGCCAGCCACTTGTTCTCTGCAGGGGATGAGGGCGCAGGGGATAGAACAATCTTTGACCCTGATTAATGGGTGCTGCAGGCCTCTGTGGTGGTGCCATTTCTAGGATTCGCAGCCCGAGGCTTTCCCGGGCAAGGAGAAAGCAGAATTTATCAGGATGGTGCAGCCCAGACTCAGAGGAGGACATTTACCATGTCTTGGGAGGGGACTCCCATCTCCTCTGATTTATCTAGTGGGCAAGCACCTGGCAGGGCCTCTACTTTGGCTCTGGGATGCGTTACTGCGGTCAGGGAATCACTCTTCGGGAGATTAAGAACTGTGGATTTATTTTTAAAACTTTTTTCTTAAGTGCAGGAGATTGGAAAGCATTTCACATAAATCCAGCCCCCGGTGGGATTGCTGGAAGGCTGGAGGCTTCATCAAGGCAAAGGGTAAAGCCTCTTAATTACGGGCTGATCATGGCTTCTCTTTCATCTCACACTAATCAGACCCCAGCAAGGCCGGAGAGCAGAGAGGGGCCCAGGGACTGGGAGCCAGCTGAGAGCGCAGCGGGCAGAGGAAGGGCAAGGTCTGCTTTACAGGACTATCGCCTTGGCCTTGCCCCGTTACCTGCAAACTTGGCTTTCTTTGTTTTATTCAGAAAAAAATAATGTGTGTGTGTGTGTGTGTGTGTGTATCTTTTATAAATAGAAGATAGAAACCTCTCTCTGTATACCCACATGCTGGGAGGAATTTGAGGCATTTGTTTTCATCAGTCCCAGTTTGGGTTTTGCCTCTGTTGCTTTCCGAGCCTGAAAGCGCCTTTTCATGGGGCTCTTGGAACACCAGTCAGCCCCCAGTCGCAGCTTGAGCTATTGAGTGGGATTCAATACCCGCCTTGTGCTGGTGTTGGGGGGCAGACATACCCCAGTGTGGCCTCGGTAGGAGTCTTTGAATTGCTCTCAGGATGTCACAGTGCCCTCTGTATCTGTCACTGACACATCGGTGTCTCCACAGTGCAACATTAACACAGTGTGGCATGCCCCCTGCAGTATGACCTGCTGCCGGAACAGATCTTTGGTGGCCTCTGTCAGGCCAGACACAAGCAATGTGGCTGATGCTGAGGTGTTGAGGAGGTGGTTGGCCCTTCCTTCTGAATAAATTTGCACTAGTGGTAGGGGTGGCAGTGGTCAGTCACTATTTTATGGGCCCTGGGGGAGGTTTCTGCTCACGCAACAGTGAGGATCAATGCTAATGACTGCTTGGAATGCTGAACTGGGGCTGAATGGGAAAGCATGCCTTGGTTGATTAGCAATGCCTGTCGTGGGCACTGGATGAGAGAGGGACACACAGGTGCCAGCACTTGTGCCTGTCCTACATTGCTGAACAGTTATTACTAACTTTGGAAATTGTTCCTCTCCTATATGAACCATTTATAGCCAACCACCTCCACAGACATCCCAAGCCTCAGGACCAGCCACATTACTTGTGTCTGTCCCAACACAAACAGTATGACTTGCTGTTGGGACAGGTTTTGGGTGACTTCTCCAAAGCCAGACACAAGCAAAGTGGCAGACAGTGCTCTGGGTGCTGGTGCCGGTAGTGAACACACAGACTAAAAACCCTGTCCTCGTGAAGTGTGTTCCAGTGGAGTGGTCCAGGGAAGGGGATGGCGGGGGAGGTCTAAGGCCAGCCAGAGGGCTGAGGCCACATGGCGTCACCAACCGATCCTCAGTTTTGTGTGAGTGGAAACCTCTCAGGGCCCATAACAGAGTGCTGACCACTGGCACTAATGCATATTTGTTGAGAAGGAAGGGCTCCCAGGAAGAGACTGGGGTGAACAGAGAGCAGGTTCCAGGAATGTGGACCAGGCTCCTGTGTCCCAGATTTCGGCACAGTCAGGACTAGGCAGGTGGTGGAAGCAAAGCAGGTGGGGGAGGATTTTTGCACAGATGGACTGTGAGGTCATAACAACAGACCCCAGGGCAGAGGCCATCTGTTTGTCTGTCTGCCCTCTGCCCCAGTTTTATGCATCTTAGCCAACGTGAGCATCTGCTGTCTGGCCAGATGTGTGCTGCCACCAGAGAGATAGGCTGGACTCCACAGGTGCGGGTGATGGTGGGGCCCCAGCAGACAGCAAGGCCCTTCCAGGGACGCCACTATCTCCAAGACCTGCTGAGCCTGCAGAACCACCAGGCCAGAGCCAAGGCCCAGGTGGAGAGGATGCCCGAGCCTCTTAACTACCCACTGACAGGTTCCCTTTGACATCACCTGCCAGGCACAAAGACCCTCATGTGTCAGCATAAATAAGTGAGTACAAACTCTAAGGATGTGGATCGACAGGACCAGGCCTTTCTTCAGACTTGACCTAGGCGGAGGACCTCTGCTCTTAGAATGGTCACTAGAAGGAGTCCAGTGGGAAACTGGGTGAGACAAAGCACAGCAGTCTTTAGTCCAGTCTCCTCAGAGCCTCAGGTGCGCTAAGATACACTGTGGGTGTTTACGATGAGGACAGAGCATGCAGCGCTCTGGAACTTACTCACTCCGACACCTTTGTCTGGGAGAATTCTGTCAACGTCTCCTGGCATTAGTGTTCCACAGAACCCAACTTTGGAAATGCCTCCCAGTTCCCACATTTCCCACACTACTATGCAATGCAGGCGCCCTGCTGCCCAGCCCCTCCTATGCCCCCTCCCCAGTCCTGCCTCCAAGCGCTTGCTCATGCTGTGCCTGCCTCAGAAACGCCCCCTTTTTGCCCTCTAACTTTCCATATTCTGTCCATCTTAAGTCCCATCCCCTTCACAACGTCTTCCAGAGGCTGTGACTTAACCACCAGCTGCTTTCGTCCTCTCAGGAGACTGCAGCTGGCACGGGTTATGTCTCCATGTCCTCCACAGCACAGCCCTGGCCGGGCAGGTGCCACTCCAGGGGTCCCCGGTTGATCAGTATGGCCATGGCAGGTATGCAGACAGATTACACCTCTGGGCAGGTGTCAGCGATTCACCTTCTGGCCACCTTCTCTCCTCTTCAACCCCCACGCCCTGTTCATGAGGTGTACAGCATACACACCCCTCGGCGGGGAAAGAAGTGTTTCCACCTCTGGAACTTGGCTCCCTTCCTCTGCTTCTTAATATGCTGGGAGCATGGCCAAGAGGGAAGGGAACCCCCTGATCTGTTTACATGTTCTCATCCTCCGGAGTGAAACCAGGGGCATTTTCTTATTTAATTATTAATGTCCTAAATCAGATGGTGCCCGATGAGTTAACCTCTGTCACTCCGAATGGAGTCGGCCTAATAACCACTGCGGCAGGATTGATTTTCCCTCAGTCATTGCATAAGCATATGTCTTTGGGTCCATCCTCTGAGAGAGCCCAGGGAAGCCCCATTAAAGTTAATGGCCGTGAGTTGCCTCCGCGTGGGAATAGCTCCTTTTCGTCGACTCTTCACTCTGCTTCAGTGACATGGCTGAGACAAGTAGAAACATCTTTTTTTTCTTCTAAAATTAGTTTCCAAAAGGAATTGACTAGTTCAACTTAGGATCTGACTCCACCTTCAAGATGCTTATAGACACATTGGAAAGATTAAGTAACATGTGAGAACGCCATCAGTGCAAGCTGGGGAGTGATCAGCGCTGGCCAGGCTGCACGCTGCAGGAGTGAACCCTGCTAGGCCCTGGGGGGGGGGGGGAGTTGAGCTGAGGGATGGTGTTTGGGTATGCCCAGTTGAGGAAGAAGGGGATTGAAGGCTGGGAGCAGTGTGACCAAGGTTGGAGGTGAGGGTGGGGGATTGAAGAAAGAGCAGGAAGGAAGACCACCCTGACCCAGGAAGGAGGGCTGGTGGTAAGATTTTAGATTGGGCCAGGTTCAAAGAAGATGTCTGAGAGCTGGGGTGTCCAAGAGCAGTCATTCCACCCTCTGACTGGGTGTCCTTCTCTGCCACGCACACACCTCCACCCGCACCACACTACTGCAGAGGCGGACTTGGGCTTCGACGGGGAACTGCGCACGTGATGGGGATGGGAATGTTCAAGACTAGGGTGTGAATCCTTGGGAGTCCCCCTGCCCTGTAAGCCTTAACACATTGGGCTAAATGCCACCTAGATGTCTGTGTCCTTGTGTTGTGTTCTCTTTGTCCATCTCCACTTTCTGTGTGCTCATCCAAACACCAGTCTCCTTCTCTGTACCCCGGTATCCAGGTATCCCACTGCCAGTGGGAGTCAGCTGAACTGGCCTGTCCGACCTGACTCGGAGAGAAATGAGTTTTTACAAAGATTAAAAAAATAAATCTTGCCAGCCCTGGCCAGTTGGCTCAGTGGTAGAGTGTTGGCCCAGCGTGCAGACATCCTGGGTTCAATTCCTGGTCAGGGCACACAAGAGAAGCACCCATCTGCTTCTCTACCCCTTCCTCTTCTTGCTTCTCTCTCTCTCCTCCTCCCTTTCTTTCTCTCCTACTCTCCTCCCTCAGCCATGGCTCCATTAGAGTGAGTTGGCCTCAGGCACTGAGGATGGCTCCATGGCCTCTGCCTCAGGCACTAAGAAGAGGTCAGTTGCTGAGCAACAGAGCAACACCCCAGATGGGCAGAGCGTAGTCCCTTAGTGGGCTTGTTGGTTGGATCCTGACATGTGGGAGTCTGTCTGCCTCCCTTCCTCTCACTGAATAATAAATAAATAAATACATTTCCCAATTATAGCAATGATCCAAGGCACCTCTGTTTCCCACCCCTTTCCTATTTCCATGGATCATAAGGGGCCAGAGGAACAATTTTCTCTTGTCCAAGTGGCCTTGTCCTTTGGTATTCTCAGCTTCATAAGTTTGAAGATGCAGTTGGAGGGTCTTTTCAGGAGAATGCTGCAGATTCCAGGAGCAGCCAAAGTAATGAGACGAGGCTGCGGAGATAACCACGATGAGGCATTCTCTGCAGTTGGCATTCAGACTCCTTGCCTTTCAGAGTGCGGTGCCCCTTTGTCTATTTTTTCATTTGATTTATTTAATGTCTGATCAGCACAAACCCTGGACGTATATGCTCATCGACGAAACTCAATGCCGCATCTGGGCAGGCTCTTTCTTGTGCCAGAGGTAGCTCCTCCTCTTTGAGGACAGTGGGTTGCAAGGATCTGCAGCTCGAGACTGCTGTGCAGACTCCAGTTTGTGAAGGGCGTTCTGTGGAGGTGGATCTAGGTCTCCGTGGGCTGCGGGTGCGGTGGCTGTGGCTTGCCCACTTCTGGACTCTGCAAATTGAGCAGAAACACCAGGATCGCTTTTCCTTTCCTAACTGACTTTTAGAATACATTTAACCAGATTATTTCCAGATCTCAACTAGAGAGAAAAACCCCATTAATCATTAACTTGGACCCCCACGGCTTTACAGAATTGGTGATAATTTGTTTATCTTTGAAGGAGCTGCTAAGAAAGAATTTAACAAGGACATTATTGGGGATAGGGAGGAGGGCGGTTAACCTTTCATGAAGACAGGAGCTCCATTTAGCTTCCTCTGAGTACAAGTAGGGGCATGTGACATGCATGCTACTCTTCTCTGTCCCCACAAAGGGTAAGTGCTTCCTCATCTGTACACTCAGAGCCAATGAACTAGAAATCGTCAACCTCATTTCAAGATGGAGACCCCTTTCCATTGTCGAAATATTATCTATACCATCCCCACCCCCAGTTAATAGAAATTGAAAATAGCATTTTTTAGTGTGGCTGATTGAAAAGAAAAGCTGCTCTGAATTCAGTAGGCTTTTAATCAAGTCACGATAGCATCTGTATACACATGAAAAATAGTGCCATCTCTGTGAGTCATAGTGTCCATTCAGTCTATAGCTGGTGCATAAGCACATAGAAATCCCAGGTCCCGGGAGGTGGCTCTGGGGCCCTCTGTACCCCAACTCAGTGGGAACCTTTGGGAAGTTCTCTAAGGCTCTAGGACCACAGAGTCCTAGGGAGCTAGGACAGGAAGGAACCTCTGGGCTCATTTCAGCCACTTCCACCTGGAAGAGTTCTCTGCCTCTATGAGGACTTCTTTATTGGGGAACCCTTAGTTTAGAGGACCAAAGGGATTGGTATTCTTTGTAGACACACTTAATGCTTGTACAGGCTGTCACTTTAGGGACCTGGATTAATCTCAACAAGCCGCTTTCTTGATCAAACCCTACCAAGCTGCCCATGGTGGGAATGATGTGCAGTGATTTACATCACTCTGGCTATTGGTGACTTTACATCCAATCAGAGCAAGAGAAGCAAGGTGCGGCTTTCTGGATGGCCTGCTTGACCAGAGCTGCCCGGAAGGGTTTTCTCAGCTCAGCTCCCTCAGGGCCACAGCCGACACCTTCTCATTCTCCAGGGCAGGGCACGGGGCGGGTAGGGAGAGGAGGGGAGTGGGCAAAGAGTGAGGGATGAGAGAACAGAGGGGGCATTGCCTTTAAAGTAGTTAAATCAAGGGTTCTTGGTCCAAGGATGGGCTCAGGGGCCTGAGGACACCCTGAAATCATAGCTAAATGTTGTGTGTGAGGGGACATTTTTTAAAGGAGGAAGCCTCTAACTTTCACTAAATTCTCAAAGCAGTTCGTGAGCCAAAGAACTTTCAGAAGCCCTGGTTTGTAATTTTGACTTTTCCCTGAGTCAGGCTTCCTACTCCCCCGTTACTCAGAACCCGTGAAGTGTTACCATGTTACTCAAAGATTGCAAGTGTAAAAATATCAAATGCTCATTACACAACGATAGGAAACTTCATCTGCTTAGGCAGTCTGCTCAGCCACTTCGTGTGAGAAGTCTCAGTGCCAAACTGATGCCTAGGAAAACGGGCTGATGAATGACGCTGCCTCCTTTGTTTCTCCCACACAGGGCCCGGGATGGCACACTCAGGGACCAGGCTCATTGTCTTCTCCCTCCTGCAAACCGTCCTCTCTTTGAACCCAGAGGACCCCAACGTGTGCAGCCACTGGGAGAGGTAAGATATAGGTCTCAGATGGCCAGTCACTCCCCAGGGACCTCACCGGGGCTTCGCGCTGTTGGGACAAAAGCAGAGGCAGGAGGTACAGAAGCTGTCCACCAAGGGCCTGCTGGAGAGGCAGCGTGGCGCTGGAGGATGGGACAAAGCTGTATAGATTCCGAGTCTCAGTGTGGCGAGAGGTCAGGCTGCAGGGGTTTGAGTGACAGGTGACTTTAAATGGTACAATCGGATAGTTGCAAGGTACTCATGTTCCTCCCTGCGTTTCCATTTCTTAGCCATTTTACAGATGGGGAAATAGAGGCCCAGAGGGGTCAGTGCACACCCACAGCCAGGTTGTTCTGGTCCAGGGGTGTTGTTCTCCGATGCTGTGGTGTCTTTCCTGGTCTCTTAGGACTGGCGACAGCGCAGCAGCTTGGAAACGTGGAGCCTGCCCTGAGGAGATGGGGGACGGGCCCTGCTGCTCAGATGTAGTGGGGGTCGGAGGACTGCCGGTGAGGGGGGGGGCAGCTGAGGTCAAGGCAGAAGAGCGGCTGCAACGCTAGGTCCTGGGGGACCAGGCCAGGGCCCTGCAGACGGCCTGACTTTGAAGCGCAAGGTTAAAGTATTGATTTTGGTGAGCAGCAAGACAGTGACCAGAGACCCAATCAGGAAAAACCGAATTAAACCCTGGAATTGATTGGCCACGCTGACCAGGACGACTCTGCCACTTAGATGTTAATAAATCAAATGAATAAAATTAAGGTGAGGGCTGATGGGGGAAGCAGATGGCAGAGGAGGACAGGCAAGGGCGTGGTCCATCCTCCGTGCCTGTGAGGGTGAATGTCCCAGTCCCAGGACAGGGAGAGGCACCTCACCCAGGGCCCTGGAGGGACTGGCTGGGGAGGCAGAGGGACAGTGCCTGCATCAGCATGATTTTTAGTCACTGGTGCTCTGTGGGGTGTCCCTGCAGAGTGGAGGCTGTAGCAGAAGGCAGTGAGCCCTTTTTTGGCGAAGTGGGAGGAATACGAGATCTATGATGAGTAGACCTTGGTTCATTTCTGTCTGGAGTTTTTTAAAGGTTCTATGACTTTGAGAATGTCTCTGAACCACTCTGAGCCTACTTCTACCTCTGTAAAGTATGTGGGGGGTAGATAATGACCCCGTCTCCCAGTCTTGTTGGAAGGTCAGGGAACCAGTTTCACAAGAATGCTTTGAAGACCATAAAGCTCAATTATTGCCTTTTATTGTTGATAACTCTGGCTGTGCAGTAAGTGGTTATCACACATTTTAATGCACACCAGGTTCACTGGGGATGTGAGTGAAACACTGAGTCTCCTGGGTCCTAGCCCGAGAGACTCTGATTCCACAGATCTGGAGTAGAGCCTAGGAATATGTATTTTCACAAGCTTTCACGGGATTGTGAGGTGATTCAGGCCCCTTGGCCTCCTTTTGTGGCGAATTTACACCTTTATTTCCCAGTGAGTGAGAGAGCAGGTGGAATTCACTATTAGTCTCTGGTTTTAGGACTCCAGTCTCACCAACCCCATCTTGTCCGCCTGGCCCAGTTGAGACACAGTTGCTTCCTGCCGATGCCTGTGCTACATCCCAGCCTCCAGCATGTTTCCTTCCTGTCTGCTCGCCTCTACCTTTCCTGCTGCCTCCAACCAGGTCCCTCTCCTCTAGGAAGCCTACCCTGACTTCCCTCGTCTCTGGGTCCCGTTTGCACCAAGGGATGAGTTCAAACCTAAACCAGACTCTCTAATTTTCTCAACCTGCCCAGTAGGAATAAATTGGAAGTGTGAAAATATTCTGAACCCAGCCTGCACAGAGTTGGCATTTCAGGTGGACAGGACCATTGGCTGACTATATAGCCTTGGTGGCAGAACAAAGAGGGACCCTAACAGCTGAAGCGAGGTCTGGGGACCCCTGAGCTTCTTTAACCCCGAGGGAGGAGGCTTTGCAGTGATGCCGCATGATACCGAGGGCCTCCTTTTTCTTGGCTTTTCCAACTGAACTCTATTGCCAGTTACATATGGATGGGTCTAGCCTGTGTCATTCTAGAAACATGCCCCGATCCCCGGAGACTGCCTAGGGAGAATCTCCCAGTTGGATTAGTGCTTCTGGCAGGGTCCTTGTTAATTATACCCCTCCACCATAAAAACCCAGTGGAAAGACCTCCCCTGGCTAGTAAAGCCCAGCTCTACAAGATTAATCTGGCCCCTTATTAGTATGTTGGCAAATGAGCATGTTAAACCATCCAGCCATGAAACCAAGGGCACACACTTCACCCCAGAGAGTTGGGATTGGTTCAAGGTCTTATTGCCAGACTCGCTTGGCTCAGGGCACTCCTACAGAGCCAGCTCTGTCCCCCGTGTTCCCCTCCCTGCCCCTTCGATTGGGGTGAGGCCTTTTCTCTGAGTGCCCACTGTCCCCATCAGTGCTGGGGCAGGGGTACCTGAACCCTTGGTCCTTAATAAAGGCAAGGACTTCATTCTGTGTGTGAGTCTTGCTCTGTCTTCCCTGCCATGGTGTGGGAGGAAATAGTCTTCAGTGCCTAGCACAGAAGGTGAATTATTGCCTGTCTTAAGAATAATGATGGCCAGCACCTGTTAGACACCTACTGTGTACCTGTTAATCATTTTACTTGTATTATCCTCCCACTCCCCTGAGATATAGATACTATTATTGCCCCCCCTTAATTCTCACAATAACTACATGAAGTCCCTGGTAATGTTTATCACAGATTTACAGGTGAGGAAACGGAGGCTTACATGAGTCTTGCATGTCTAAGGACATGCTACTAACAAGTGACAGGATTCAACCTTGACCATGCACTCTTGTGCGTTTATTCTCCTGCTTCTAAGTGAAGTGTCAGAGCACTGGGTCATGGAATGTCAGAGTCAGAAGAGGCCTTTGGGAAGCCAGGGATGGGTGTGGAGCTGCCTCAGTTTCTCCCAGCCTGGAGATAAAGCAGGGCTTTGGGCGGGCCATGTCTGCATAGATGTGTGCCTCTGAAGGCATATCTTGTCAGTAGAGGCTCACCAAGGGCTCTCCTACGTCCTCAGTGCTTCGGTGAGACAGAATGTCCCACCGCCATGACTCCCTCCTGGGCGTGGCTGCCTGCTCCTGGCCTCTTTCTCAATTCTAGGCCTTGGACATTTCTGGTGTCAGAGAGCCTGCTGTGGACTCAGTCAGGGAGCTGGCCTCCCCAACCTGCTTGCGAGTAAACCAACAGTTTCCTCCGGCAAAGCAGACAGGCTTTTATGGCCTGGACCTGGCCATCTGGCCCAGGTCAATGAGCCTTCTGGGGGGAGAACACTGAGTAGTACCAGCATACATAAAAAATAATTTCTGACTTCTCCAGCCTGCACAGGAAGTGTGAGTCTTTGCATTATGTCCTGGCTTGGCTACCTTTTTCTACAACCGTTGTCAGGGGTGGGCAGGTGGGAAAGTGTGTTTTTGTGAGGTTGAGACCTGCTTCCCTGTGGCTTCCACTCATTGGTCCAGGTTTACAGCTAAATGACTTTGAGGGAGTCGCTTATCCTCTGTAATGCTCAGTTTTGTCATCTGTGAAATGAGGATATAGCAATGCCACCTACCTTATAAGATTGTGAGAACTGAAAAGGTTTAAAACACTGAACATGGGGCACTTAATGCTTCTGGCAGTTATTGACATCAGCTGCGTGGGCTGGGCAAGTCACCTCTCTCTGAGACTTAGTTTCTTCATCTTTAAAATGGGGCCACTCACTTCACAGAGCTGCTACAAAGATGAACTCCCATGCAGATGTTTTGAAAACCATAAATATCTAAACAGGTATTTTAAAATTTGTTGTCTCTGCCTTTCAAAACCTCATAGAAAAAAGTTAAACCCTCCTTCTTTGTTAAATAAACAAATGAACTAGAATTTCAGAAAATGAGCTGGACCCAAGGGCAGTAAGGGGTGTATCCTGGACCCAGTCAGGGATCAGGTAGGTTTGAATGCCAAGGGCATCCAGGGCAAGAGGAAAATAGTGGCGTGGGGGGGGGGTGTTGGTGACCTTGGACACTTGGCTGTGGCCTGGCTTCCCTGGGAAGGGAGACCCCGTCCTGACTATCAGCTCAGTCTTCCAAGTGCTGACTGTAGCTTTCACCCTCCGTCTGGTTCTCAGCTATGCCGTGACTGTCCAGGAATCATACGCACACCCCTTCGACCAGATCTACTACACACGATGCACAGACATCCTCAACTGGTTCAAGTGCACCAGACACCGGTGAGTACCTCGCTCAGATGACTGAGCCCTCAGGGAAAAGGTGCCAGGCCCTCAGGGTTTGCCTTTCTACCAGGTAATAAAAGGCCTCTGTAGCAGATGTGGTCAGTGCACCACCTGTATCCCCTTGGTACTCACTCTTCACACTGAACCCCTGAGATGCTCTGATGAGGGCTTCCTTCTGGCCAGAGGAGCTAATGGGCAAGGCTGGCCAGAGTGCCAGAGAATTAATGCCCTAAAGGGCATTTCTCAATTAGTAACAGGTAGGAAGTTGGCAGGTAGATAACAAGTTTCCTTCCCCGGAGAATAGAGGGGACGACTCTTAATGTGTTCTGTACTCTATCCCAGAGGTCCTCAGTTAGCCGTAGCAGGAACCTGCTCAACGGCACACCCTAAACTGGCTGCCTTCATTTCCCTCTCTCACTTTCCCATTCCCCTGCTAGTGCTTCTTAGGATCAACTTTAAAGAAACTACTTATCCTTGAATCTTTGTCTCAGGTCTACTTCTGGGGAAAATCCAACCTAGGAGAGCCCCCTCAGAGCAGAAGTAGCTCCATGCACAGGGCACCTGGCTTGGAGAACAGAGTGCAGGCTAGGAATCAGTACCCTTTCAGTATTGAACAACTGCGCACGAGAATCCTGCTCCCTGTCTCAGCCCTCCTGCAAATCATGACATGTTCCCATGTCACAAGGCGAGAAAGGAAAGGCAAGAAGAGAGAATATATTTTGTTGGATGACCCTGGGCAAGTCACTTTATTTTGGGATTCCCTTGTCCTCATCAAACATAGAACGATGAGTTGTACCTTGTCTTACCTACCTTCAGGGTCCAGAGAGGTCAGGGATATGAAAATACTTTGAAAAGCGCAGGGCAGAATGGAGAAAAATGAGGTATTGGACCTAGGCATGGTGGCAGTACTGCTTGAGAGTTCAAAAACCAGCCCATGAAGCGTGAGTGAGGGAGCGACTGAGAGGCCACCTAGAAGGCTCGCTTCCTCATTGCTGAATGCCTGTGCTGGTTCCAGATTTCTTTTGCTTCCTCCTTGTGGGCCTAGTCCATCTTTGGGATTTATGCAGAAATCACGGTGGGTAGCACATAGATGAGGAAACTTGCTTTGTGCTGAGAAGCCAAAGTTCTTGTATTATTTGGGATTTTGCTAGTAACTTTCTGTGAGACACTGAGGATAGATATAATAACCACTTACAATCCTTGCCTGCTAATCCAGCATCTGGGTCATCTCAGGGTTGGTCTTCATTGATTGCCTGTTTTCTTACACAGCTAATATGCTCTAGCTTCTTTATATGTCTAGTAATTTTGAATTGTATGCTAGGCATTATGAACAACAGAGACACTAGAGACTGATTTCTCTTCTGTTCCTTCAGAGAGTTTCAATCTATTTTTGCTTACTTATTTGTTTAAGCAGCTAGTTAACTTGGCTAAACTCTATTTCTAAACTCTGAAAGTTCAATATTTCTAGCCTTACCCGGACAGCCTTATCTTTAGCTTGGAACTTGCCCTCTATACATGTAATCCAGGGGCCAGAAGTTTGGGCAGAGATTTTACCCAAAACAGGGGCTTTCTCTTTGTGGCTCTCTTCTTTCTAGGGTTTCCCTTTTCACTTTCTAGTTGCTGGTTCCACCCTGGACTTGTCCTGTGGTTCTTCAAGACACGAAGGCTTACATGTCTTCTATCTGAATTTTAGCCACGTGGAGTATTTACTGTTGACTCGAGTCTGACCTTGGACTAATCTTGCCCAGTGTCATTTCCTTCTTCCAAGTGTCTGCTCCCCTCCAGTATCCACCTTTTTTCTCTCTCTAGTGTCTTCAGGAAGTTATTTCTTATATTTTCCCCAGATTGTATAACTGTTTGCAAGAGGGTTGGCCCAACTCAGCCATTACTGCAACCCCTTCCTCTAGCCCGTGGCTGTGAAATGAGGTGGTGGGACCAAGTGCCCCCTTCCAACTCCCCCCACTTGGGCAAGGTAGTTGTCTGTGGCCCTGGTCAAAGGCAGGGGCAGAAGTAGAAGTCCTGCTCCCTCCACGAAGCTGTCAGGCCTGTGCCAGAGCCAAGTTTGCTCTGAGGTGTGGCTTGGTCGGGTACTGGGAGGCGGGGGCTGCCGTCCATCACCACTAGGGAAGGGTGAGTGAGTGGCTGCTTATGAAAATAGGCTGCATTCCTGGAACATGAGTTATTTTGCAAAATTATTGAGTCTCTGTGCAGCCTTCCTGATGACCTGGAGTGTGCACGCTGACAGCTGTGCCATCCGTCTGCCTCTGGGTGGAACGCCTCGTGTGAGCGTGGCATCATCCTCCGGGCGGCAGCCTGGCCCTGGCGCCTTTCCTCTCCTGCTTCCACCCCAGCAAGAAAGGATGGGAGCCAGAGGCACTGGGGACGGCTCTCTCCTGAGAGGCTTTAATGATGTCAAGACCACCTGTCCATCGGAGGAACTGGGGGGGGAACCCATTTGTTGGGAGAAATGTTCTGCACGACCTCTGAGTCAACCCCAAGTTGTCCTTTATCTGAGAGACTTACACCACCCCTGACATTGTCAGGAGCTGCCTCCCTGTGCCGGAAGAATAACGTCACTTTGGGACTGGCTTACCTTCTAGTACGGGCTTTTGACAAAGTAGAATGACCTTAGTTTATGACATGCCCAAATATCACAGATTTCCCCAGAGGCCCATGCTGTCATTTGTCATAAAACAAGGGCTTTAAGAACTGGGAGCTTGTGTGGTAGGACTCCATTCCCAAGTTGGCCTGACCCTCCCTCTGTGAAAAGCAGGCATCTCTCGTGACCAGCCCCTGCTGCTCTGCCCCCTGAGGAGGGGTCCACACTGGGGTACCGGGGGTGGGGGGGTGAGAGAGCTCTGGCTTCAAGGCCTGGGGACTTGGGGTGGAGTCCTAGTTACAGATATGATCTTGGGAAGTTACTTTCTTTTTCTGATTCTTAACGGCCACTTCAAATCTCCTCCATTTCTACCCTATGTGTGAGGAAGGGACTTTGCCTGTCAATATCTCATATGGACTCCCTGCTGAGGACTCAGTGCTTACACCATCTGTTGACCTTTTCTTACTCTTTCACTGTGGCCATCTCATAAACCCAGCAGGCCACCCTGTGGGAACTGGCACAGGGCTGTATGGGTAAACCTAGTAGTTTTGAAGTTAGAAAGCTGATGGGTTTGAATCCTGGCTCTGAAACTGTTTAGCTCTGTGACCTCAAGCAAGTCATCACCTCCTCTGAATCTCAGGTTTCTCATCCATAAAACAAAGTGAGGGGTAGGGGTGCCTGCAATCAAGTGAGAATAAAACCTCTGAAAAGAAATAGAATAAAGGGGCGTAAGGAAGCTACCTGCCTCAAGTAGGGAATGGCAAGAGATTTTGTCTATAAATCTCTCTGGCAAAGGGCAGTCTCAACGCCAGGGTCAGCACAAGTGCTGGAACCCAGGACTCTGATGCCCAGCAGAACTTCCTCTGCTCTCTGGCCTTAGCTTCTTCCTCTGCAGAGCCAGCTCTGGCTCTGAGCGCTCCCAGGGATGGCACGGGAAGCTCTTCCCCAAGAGGTGCTGATTTTGGTGTGCGGGAGATTAACTCACCTCTGGGACTGAGGCAAGACAGGGGGGTCCTTTTGATAATTGTGCTTTGGTTCTCCAGGTGGGTAGACAGTTTCCAGGGGGGCCGTAAGCAGTCTGCTTGTTGAGTTGCTGGCAGTAGGCAGAGAAACTCTCAGAGCTCCAGTCCCATCCAAGTCACCCTTTGGGCCCCTCTAACCCAGGGTCTAGAAGTTTTAAGGAGAAGTCCCAGTTACCCTCTACCATGTCACCTCTGACAGTATCTTCTACAACCCTTCTAAGTGCCACTCTGAAGAGAATGGGAAAGAGTCAGCAGGTGTAACAAACGCTGTGTCATTCTGTATCACAAGGGTCCAGATCCCACTATTGATTATTCTTTATTGTGTTCCTTCATATTTGAAGCCACCTTGCATTTTAAAGTAATTATTGAATGGCATCCTCGCTATGGCTTAACACAAATGCCATTCTAACAGGACTGATTGATTTTCAATACTTTCAAGTGGCTTTCTCCCTTGTGCCTTAGGATCAGCTATAAGACGGCGTATCGGCGCGGCCTCCGGACCATGTACCGGCGGAGGTCCCAGTGCTGCCCTGGCTACTACGAGAATGGAGACTTCTGCATACGTATGTAGGGGCTGCCTCTGTTCTGGCCTCTGGGGAGGGGACAGAAGGAGAGGGGAACCAAGGGGAGAAAAGTAGAGCTGTCATCCAGGCCTGGGCCTCAGGCCTCAGCTGACCCAAGGACTCCGGAAGTCCCTGCCTGTGGCAGCTTGGAGGGAATAGTGGGTCTAATGCAAATAAGTTAACACAGGTTTGTCTATCAGATCAACTTCCTAAGAGAGGTGATGGAAGCAAGTCAGGTGTAGGCTGAGAAGGGGCCAGGAGAGAATTGGACGCTTCTAGAGCGAGTGCTCTGGGGAGCAATGGGAAGAAGTGCTGAGTGCTTGGCCCAGAGCTGAGGCCATAGGAGGTACCCAAGGAGGCTTTGTTGGGTGGAAAGGGAGCTGAATGAATAAATGAATGGAGAGATGGATGGATGGATGGGTGGATGGATTGGATAGATGGGCGGATGGATTGGATAGATAGGTGGGTGGATGGATGGGTGGGTGGGTGGATGGATGGATGAGAGGAGAGAAGGCTGGCTGGACTGTTGGATGGCAAGATCATGGTAACTAGAAGGAGATGGCAGGAGTAAGGCATCACAGGAACCTGTTCCAGGAAGTGGGAGGGTTCCCAAAAAGAATTGGAACACATCAAAGAAAAAGTGGATTCATGAGAGACACTTGTTATCTCTTTCCTTTCTTGCCTGCAGTGGCTCAGAAAACCAAAGCCTTAGTGTTCCCAGTGGGACCGGGGCTGAGGTTCTAGCAGATATAGGCCCTCTGGGTGGGAGGCAGGGTGGTATAGTGGGAGACTCCCACGAGGAAGAGCCTGCAGATCAGGGTTTTGGTCTCAGCTTCCCAGGCATGTGGCTTTGGGCAAGTCACTGAACCTCTCTGGGAGAATGGTGTAGGGCTCTGGTAAGAGTCTAATGCAATGATTTTTAACCCCTACGTTTGGGGACTGGTGAAAATGGGAGAATTATTTTGGGGTCCAGTAAGGCAGAAATCACCCTGAGCATAAGCAAACTCAACTAAAATCATTGAGTCTATAATCTTCATACAACATCAGGGTGGTTAACTCTTTCGCGAACCGGCACAAAATTTCTGGCAGTCTGATCTGCAGACCAGTGGTTAAAAAACACTGATCTAATGGAATTCTTCCCCACTTTACCTCTGACCAGTGTAATGGGATCAGTCTGGGGCTTTGCAGTGGGCATTAGAAGATTCCCTCAGCTGCAGAAGACTGTCAGAGAAGCTGGGAGCCACCCCGCCTTTTAATTACTGAAAAGAGAATCCGCCCCCATAGCTTCTGCCTCTGCACTTGGAGGCAGATTTGAGGTGTGATTGTCCTTGTTAGCATTCTCCTTGCTGTCTGGGTGGGGAGAGTGAGCTAGCACCAAAGAGAAAATTTGGGCAGAGTGGGTGTGTTGATATTGGGAATGAAATAACAATATTCCGCTACTGTTGTTACATTTCCTCTAATGCTGGAAAAACTCGATTCTAATTGCATTATAGGAATGAATGAAAAATGCTCCAGCCAATGGGGTCGATACTGATGGTTTTGCAAGAAAAATACAGGGATATTCACCCAAAGCAAACTCATAAAGGAATGCTGAGAACTGGGCTGGGCTGGGACCTTGGTTGGTGCCTCACCTGGGATGGGGTTACTATGGGGACCGAGATGTAGAAGCGAGGTCAGGACCAAGGCTTTGTTGCTACTGCTCTGTTTGCATGGAGTCGAGTGAGGGTCAGGCTGGTGGTAGGACGTGGGAGTCATAAAGCCCAAGCAGGATGGATACAGGCAGCCCTTTCAAGCTCAGGGCACAGTGATGGACTCAGGGAAATTATAAAGGGAGTTTGGATGTCAGCACAGGGCTCCAGGAACAGATGAATACCTTCCCTTTCTAATTTCCATTAGTGGATATTGGTCAAGCTCTTGGAAAATGAAGAGCAAGGCAGAAGAGCGAAGTGTTCAGATTGCACAGGCTCGGTCTTGCTGACTGGGAAGGCAGCTCATAGCCAGTCACCTACTCCTTATGTAACTGCCAAGCTGGTGGCCGCAGGCCAGGCCACCCAGGAAGCCGACCTCAAAAGGCCACTCTCAGGACTGAAGGCTTAGCCTAGGAAGGAACAGGAGAGTTTCAGCAGGAGATGGGGCATGCCGGGAGCTAGTAGTGAGGATGGAGAGGGGCAGGAGTCACACAGGCCTGGGTTGAATCTCAGCTCTGCCACTCCCAGCTTCTTCCTCTTCATCCTCTTCATCATCATCATGCCAGGTGCATTTTGATCACTTTTTACACCCATTAATGAATGAACTGGCTCCTCACAACAGCCCTATGAGGTAGGGACCCGTCTTTCTTCCCTGTAAAGGGACCAATCTTTACAGAGGATTTGCCTAAATCACCAGGCACAGGATAGGGGCTTAATAAATGTCAGCTCCCTCCTCTGTGACTTTGAGTCTTAACATTTTTTTAGTCTTGGCTCTTGTTTTAATTTCTCAGAGACCCATGGACCCTCTCCCCGGGGAAATGCACACACACTACACATATAAATCTACACATACTCATGGCCCTTTGCACACAGTTTCAGGAGTTCATGGATTCTTTGAAACCCTTACAGGGTCTTTGGACCTATGGTAAGCAGTTTCTGTCATATGCTCATGTTTATCCAGTCAACTTATACTTGTTGCTTACTATTATGCAAATATGGGGGTATACATGCAAATGAGAGGTGGTTGCTGCCTGGAGGATCTTGCAGCCTAGTGGAAAGAGATGCTTTGGTACAAAAATACACGCAACAGAATGTTGCAGCTGCTTTGACGGGCATCTTTTTAGCCACACCCATCTACCAAGTGTTAATGTGGAATAGGCTGCAAATGGAAAAGCGAAGGGGGATGCCCGGGCACGGTGTTTCAACCCAGTAGTTATTAAAGGCCCACTGTGGTCCACCCACTGCACTGTTGCCGGATAGAAGTGTCAGAAGTACCTCCTGCCCTTGTGGAACCTACAGTCTTGTTGGGAAGGCCAAGTCTAGCGTACGCAAAATCCTCAGGTAATAGCCCAGAGAGGAGTGTGGCAGGAGAGAATGCTGTGATCTGTGATCCCTCGGGGGGCTTTGTGGGGTTTGAGCTGGATAGAAGGCCATTATGGGGGTGGGGAGAGCAGGAACCCCATCAGCAGAGACGTGGATCTGGACCTGAACATGGTGGGGAGTGAGGCGGCTGTCCTGGCAGATCTGGGCCGGGAGAAGGGGAAGGGAGGCTGGCTGGGTGGGGCAGTTAGCAATTGCCTAGGGCTGCTCTGACAAGCACCACAGTCTGGGTGACTTAAAGGGCAGTTTATTGTCTCAGTTCTGGAGGCTGGACGTCTGAGATCAAAGTGTGCATGGGTGGTTGCTTTGGGTGGTGTGACAGATCTGTTCCTGACCTCTCCCCCAGCTACTGGGAGTTCTTTAACTTGTGGCAGTGTAACTCCATTCTTCACATGGCATTCTCTCCCTATGGGGACAGTCCCCAAATCTTCCCTTTTTATAAGAATACCAGACATATTGAATTAGGGCTCAGCCTAGTGACCTCATTTTACCTTGATTGCCTCTGTGAGACCCTATCTCTAAATCAGGTCTCATTCTGTGGTTCTAGGGGTTAGTCAGGAATTCCACAGAGGAATTTGAGGAGGACACAATTCAGCCCATAACAGGTGGCTGTCAGCCCCCCACAGGCTTTGTCACCTGTCTGTGATAGAACGGAGACCCAGGGTTGGGGGACTTGTGAGAGGGAGAAATGGTAGCGAGAGGGTGAAGGGTCATGCCCAGGACATTGGTCCAGACCAGAAGCTTGTAAACCTGGGAGCGTGCAGGAGCCGAAGCCCTGTAGCCCCCGCCCCTCACTCTTCCTTCTCCACCTTCCGGAGGCCACAGGACCTCCAAGTCCCCAGAACCTGGTGAGAACCCATCCAGTGCTGAAGTCCTCAGGATCCTGCACAGGAACATCACCTGTGCTCTGGGAAGGGGCATGGAGACATTGACCTTTCTCCAAAGTCACCTTCCTGGAGCCTGTGCGATATTGGGCCAGTCCCTCTGCCTCTCTGGTCCCACTGGGTATAGGGTGGATTATCTCTGTGTGTGGAAGGAAGATAAAACAATGAATGAGAATGTCCTGGAAAGCATAAAGCTTTAATACAGGTGCAGGTGGCACTATTTTTCTTCTCTTTGTACCATTTGCTCTGCCCCAGAACTGCTTATCTTTGGCAGCCCTTCTAGAACCATCCACACCAGAGCAGCCCACATCCTCCCATTATCTACAGATAAGCTGACTTCTATTCCTCCTTGGTTGCCTAGGCATCAGATATTTCCTGAGGATCACTGGGGACAAGCACATTTCGTTCTTCTTTCTTGTGAGACAGGGCAGTGGGCATCTTACCTCTGCAGACAGATCTCATTTTAAGTCACATGGTGGGGGTTTGAGGCATTTTGCGAAGCTCTGTTCTTTGAAAATATTAGTCCATATCAGACTGGATGGGCTGGGTTATGCTGCAGTAACAAACAAACCCCACTAGCTAAAACAATAAAGTTTTGTTTCTTATTCATATTACATGTCCACTATGGGCTAGCCATGGCCTGCTTCTTGTCACCCACATCCCAGGACCCAGGCTGATGGAGCAGCAACTCTGTGCCATGTTGCTGGTTGCCATGGTGGGTACTGAAGGCAGAGGGCCAGAGAAGTTAGTGAGCGGTAGTAATGCTTATCACAAGTTCCACACAGATGCCACAGTTGAGACAAATCACAATCCAGTCAAATATTTTATTAAGCACCTGATAACCAAATAATAAAATCATCGGGAAGTCTTGTTACAACAGACAGCTGGGCCCCAGCCTCAGAGTCTAAATTCAGGAGATTTGGAGTGGGGCTGGAGAGTTTGCGTGTCTAACAAGTTCCCAGGTGATGCTCATGCCTCTGGACTGGGAACCACACTTTTATAACTATTGGTCTCCCTTATTCAAAGGGATGAGTGCTGTGCTGACCAAGTAAATTGCAAAGAGCTCAGCAGGTCGCATAACAGGTGCATCCACTTGGTTTTCAGCGCTTCTCCTGATGGGCAACAGGAAGCAAGCGGGCTCAGAGTAACCAGCAAAGAGGAGAACTTAGATATCCAATCCTCTTGTCTCCTATTTCCCTGGGTCAGAGTTTCCCCCGTGGGGAGGTAACACCCCCAAAGTTCCAGGGGGTGTCCTCTAGCCCTTCCAGTGGCTGCTTGGAATGCCAGCACATACCTCCTGCATTGTCATTTTCATTAAAACCCAGAAGTGAGGGTTAGCCGGAAGCTCCAGGTACAGGGCTGATGGGCTGGCTGGGCTGCGGGCTGGGCGTGGGGGCAGAGCTCAGCACGCTGGGCACCTCCTCTGGCTGGCCCTGAAGAGGGGCTGCTCCAGCCCGGTGGTGACAGTCCGCCCCGGGTGGCTGAGGGGGAGCAGCAGCCGCAGATCAGGGGGACTGGCTGCAGGGAAGGAACCTGAGGTGGGTTTGCCTCATTTGGGAGTTTAGGTAGCCCTGTTTTGTTATCGTGGTTGTTTTATACAGTTGATTATTACTTAACTTTAAATTTGACTCAAATGTTTACTGTTTCCTTTACTCCTCGTCTCTTATCACACCTCTCTTCTTTCTCTGTCTGGCTTCCTTCTTCCTGAGGGGCCTCTTCAGTTGTTCTTTCCCGGAGAGTCTACAGGCAACCGGCTCTCTTATGCTTTACTTGTCTCAGAGTGATTCTGTTTCCCCCACTCTTGAGTGATGGTTGAGCCGCCTGTGAAATTCTAGTTTTCCGGCCATTTTCTTTGAGCAGTTTGAGGACGTTTTTCCATTGTGTGGACTCCCTCACTGAAGTGCCCTACAGTTTCCCCCCGGGACATAGATGCGTGTGGAGTTATTTTTATTCATAGTGTTTGCTCCTCAGAAGTATACGCCTTCCTCAAGCTAAGGATTCGGGTCCTTTATCACTTCTGGAAAATTCTCAGCCATCTCTTTCCAAATGTTTCCTTTCTTTTAACCTCTCAAATCTTTCCCACTTGAGCTCCAAAATGTTGGACTCTTACTTACTCCATCCTCTCTCCCTCCTAGGCTCTCATTTTTCATCTTTTTATCTCTCCATGTTGCCTCCTGGACATCGTCTTCAGATTCATTTTTCAAATCTTTTAGCTCTGCTAATTAACCTGTCTGCTGAGGTCTTAATTGCAGCGGGCTGTGTCATTTTATGACTCCGTTGGTTCTTTATCAGGTCTGCCCATTGTTTTCTAATGTCCTATTCTTTCACTATGAATTCTAATGCTTTTATTGCTTTAATTATTTTAAGCATATTTATTTTATAGTCTCTTTCAGATAGTTCTATCTTGAGCTATATAGTTCTATTAGCTCAGGTTCCTAGAGTATCAATTTTTCTGTTTGTGGGGACTGCTGATTGATTCTCCTGTACTGTGGAAGTTTCCTCATGTAGGTTGTAATTTTTTATTTTATTATTATTATTATTATTATGGGTTTTTTTTCCTGTGAACTCTTTAGTCGTTTCTCCCTTCCCCCATGCCCCAGGTTGAGCAAGAGCCCTACATATACGCTGGTTTTGTATTTTCTTATTAGGCACACTAATGGTTCTCACTGGCTCATTACCAGTCTTTGCTTTGCTGACTTGGATTGGGAGTCCGGGCTGTGTGTAATGAAGGCGTAGGCTTTATCCCCTTTTTAAAAAAAAACAATTTATGTGAAATTCATTTAACATGAAAGTAACCATTTTGAAGTGTACAATTTAATGACATTTAGTGCAGTCACAATGTTGTGCAACCATGCCCTCTATCTAGTTCTAAAACATTTTCATCACCCATAAGGAGGCCCATTAAGCAGTTACTTCCTACCCCACACTCCTGATTTTTTGTTTCACGTGGGACACTCTTTTCCTCATCTAAAGTCCCTTGTTTTTTTCCCCTAGGTTGGTGGGCACCATTTTTAAGTTTCCTCTACATGGAGCTGGCAAGTTCCAAGGCCAAGTCTGCCCGTGTGGGCGTTAAATGCCAGGCTCCCAGCCTGGGCCGGGGGCCGGGGGCCAGGGGCCAGGGGCCATGGTCCAGGGGCCAGGGGCAGGGGCGGGGGCTAGCCAGGTCTGAGGTTGCCTGAGCCACTTATGCTTCAGCATCTGACTTTCTGTAACTCCTAGGAACCCTCTTAGGGATTTACCTTTCTCTCATTAGAACTCAGCTATATGTTTAAAATATTTGTGTTATATTTGGGGGGCATTTTTGTAGAAGGGGCAGCCTCCATTAGCACTTTCTGCTGTGTCACTGATGTTTTATGATGAGTGGTAGAGTGGGGCAATTTATAACTATTTCCTATGTCATTGATTTCAGCGGTTTCTTGAACTGACTGCAAATTTCCAACAACAAGAATAGAACAATGATGTAACGCTTGGTGGTTTACCCAGCACTTTCCCATACAGTATAGCACTTAATCTTCACAGACCAGAGAAGTGGTCTTATTATCACTGTCCTTGGACAGCAGAGGACACAGAAGCAGGTGAGGCGAAGTGACTTGTCCACATGGATAAGTGCAGTGCAGGAATTTAGGTCAGAGCAACCGCCCCTCACCTACTGTCCCCTTCTACAGTGGGTGTTCTCGCAGAGGGAGAAACCTGTTGCCAGAAGAGAGAAGTGAGGTCAGACAAGAGGGCAGATGAAGAGATTTGTAGGGAGATGAAGGAACTGAAAACAAACTGGTTTGATTTCAAAATGTTGCTAAGGTGGGTCCTTAGAGATGTCAGGATCAAGGTGGCAAGTGGGGGATTGTGTGTGGTGTGCAGAGCTGTGGGTTTTGTCTAGGAGGCTCCCCAGGGAATCCTACCCGCTGCCATCACCAGAAACAGTGCTGATGCTGTCTCTTGGGTCACCAACACCTGGTGCTGAGCTTTGCTGCCTAGAACAACATCCATTCTTCTATCTGACCATCCATTCATCAACATTTATTAGATGGCTATGCCTTGAGGCACCGCAGAGTCCTGGGGACAGACAGATGAATAAAAAGCACTTGGTTTAGGAGGAAAAATGTGGGTTTTAAAATATTTTGCCGTGCACATTTTATTTACAGTTTTGAACACTGTTTTCATATGAACGGGGCTGCTTTTCTACTTGAGCCATTTTTTAACCAAAGCAAAATAACCTAAGCAATACAAAGCGTTAAAATGCAGCATAAAGATACAAAAACAGACATACTAATTCTAATTAGGAATGTGATTATGATGTTCCATTTTTTATAACCCACAATTATGTTTAGGAAATCACACAAGCATAGATCACAGATTTGAATGACAGGCATAAATTTGTAGCAAAGCTTTGTAGTTTCAAAAGAGACCAAAAAAATTACCAAAGAATGCGCAAAATTAATGTTTATTTCACCTTCGTGTCATATTCCTGGATCCTTCACCAATGTTACATGAGGAAAAAAAAAAAAAAACAAAAGCAGAAAAAGTGAAATCAGAATCACTAATGTTATCAAGCAGGGAAACAAATTAAAGTCTAGCAGCCATCAGCAAGAGTACAGCAAAGACAATGCTGTAAAAAGAAACAAGGAAAATTGCTAGAAAACTGTATGCATCGTGTCCTTTCAAACCAGCAAAATATGCTCCTGCATACAATGGAACACGAACAGAATTCCTTTCCTGTGAGTATAGAAATGCAAGTTCTTTTTTAACAGTGTGGATAGGTAAAATGTGTTTGTAACGGTAATTCTAAGCTATTACAGGGTGGACCAAGAATACATTTGTGGATTCTGGGGGCAATGTTTACTGTAATTCTTTGATTGGGTAAGTGGACACTCTAGATTAAAAAAAAAAAGCACATGTAAGTACAAGACAAAGACAAGTGAGACTTCTCTTATGTCTTAGCAACATTTGGATGGAAATCAAATTTAAGTGCAGCCCACTCTGCTTTTGAAGAGGCTTTGGTTCAGCTCCCAAATCTCGATTGCTTGACAGAGTCCCATAGGAGAATACTCAGGTGTCTTCTCAAACAACAAACTTATCTTTACTGGTGGAGCTGTTCTTAGTATCTGTGTCTGCATGGGACTGATAACCAATCACTCCCTTTGGAGGAAGTCCTAACCTTTCCTGTATACCCTCCTTACTGTCTCTAGCCAAAAGCGACTTCTGCTGTTTGTTCAGTGTAATTAACCATCATCATCCTCATTTGTTTTTCTCATCTTCCCACATAGGCTAAATACCATCCTTAAAAAGCGAGTAGTGGCCCTGGCCGGTTGGCTCAGCGGTAGAGCGTCGGCCTGGTGTGCGGGGGACCCGGGTTCGATTCCCGGCCAGGGCACATAGGAGAAGCGCCCATTTGCTTCTCCACCCCCACCCCCTCCTTCCTCTCTGTCTCTCTCTTCCCCTCCCGCAGCCAAGGCTCCATTGGAGCAAAGATGGCCCGGGCGCTGGGGATGGCTCCTTGGCCTCTGCCCCAGGTGCTAGAGTGGCTCTGGTCGCGGCAGAGCGACGCCCCGGAGGGGCAGAGCATCGCCCCCTGGTAGGCAGAGCATCGCCCCTGGTGGGCGTGCCGGGTGGATCCCGGTCGGGCGCATGCGAGAGTCTGTCTGACTGTCTCTCCCCATTTCCAGCTTCAGAAAAGTACAAAAAAAAAAAAAGCGAGTAGTCACAGCCAGGCATTAGATTGCTAGACAACTGTATATGGTTGTACTGAGCCCAAAAGTCTTCAACAATATCAAACTTAGAGATCAGCCAACGATTTGCTTGCCAAGTTTTTTGTTTTTGTTTTTGTTTTTTACCATTTTTGAAAAACTAGAGTGCCCATCTGTTCTGTAAAGGATGTTTAACATAGTGTTCCGGATTAGCAACCTCCTGGTTAGATTCTGTTTTCCTCTGTAGGCTGTGGTGGTGGTGGTGGGGGGTGTAAGGACAAGTGGTGGTTTCTAGCACCACAGTCGCCGTCTTCGATCTATCCAAAATGTGGGGCTTCTTAAACTTTTTAAACATTACAGCACAGTATAGCAAGCACACTTTAAACAAGAGGGGAAGGAAACAGAGAACACAGGGTGTCACCAGGCTGGTGGAGGGGAAGGAATGGCTGCCCGGCTGCCCTGACAGGTCCTTGCTGAGTCACCGGAGTTAATACAGCCACCACAAAGTGGCCACCAGTCGCGTGGGCTAGCACACTGATGTCGGATGTATGCAGTGGCTGAGCTGCAGCTGATCCACACCGATCAGACTCATGAAGTACTGACGCTTAACCCTGATGCCAAGGAATTCATTGTCAATGAGAAGCACAACTACCAGAGATTTGCTCTTGTCCTCTGGTTAGTGCTTTTCAGGCCTTCAATAAATAACAAGTAAATTATGGTCCAGGTCCTCCCCCCCCCCCCAAAGCTCAGTGGGTTCTCTGCACAGCGCTTCTGTCAGCACCTATTTCAGACTCTTCCTGTTTCACTCTAGAGGACCACCTGTTTGGGAGCCATGTGGTGGTGGTTCGGTGTGCTCTGCACTCACAGCCTCTGGGTCCCTCTGTCAGTCTGCCCCACTGGTGCGATGCTGCCTCACCTGTCCATCAAAAGTGAGTTCCCAAAGCAGGGGAATCATGTTATTTCCAGAGCCAGGCACCTAGTGGTGAGTAATTATTGATCAACTGAGTGAAGGAGTGAATGAATGAAATAGACTCATACCCCAAAGACGGGGAGATCTTGTAGGGAGATGTCACTAACTCTGGGGAACTAACTGCAGGGCAGGGGAATCAAAGAAGATTCCTTGAAGGAGGTTAGTTTTGAGTTGAGTCTGAATGGTGAGTAGGAACTTGTGAGGACAAGACAGGGACAGTGGCAAAGACAGAGCGCCAGTGTGAAGGTCCCTCCTTCCCCATGTGACCCTGAACATGTTATTCCATCTTGCTCTCTACCTTGGTTTTCTCATCGGTAAAATAAGATGGGGCTGCATTGAGTACCTACCCCTGTGGGTTGTCATGAGTTACCACTGAAAGCGTTTGGTACAGGGTGTGGCACATAGTAAGAACTCTGTAACTGTTAGCCAGTGCTGTTTGTATTATTTCTGTGAGGGAGGGCATATTCTGGCAGAAGGGACGGCGTGAGCATAGAGAGGTGGGAAAGAACAGGCAGGATCAGGACCCCGCCAGGAGGCCGTGATGGCCGGAGCACAGGAAGAACAGGGGGGAGAAAGTGGCGAGGAGAAGGGGCTAGGGCTGGACCCTCAGCACCACACTAAGGAGCCACCACACTAATGACAATCCCATGAGGGTCACTGAAGGGTTTCAGCAGCCAGCGACAGGATTGCAGTAGTGTCAGGGAGCCGTTGCTCTGGGGGCAGCAGCATGGTGGACGTGAAGGGCCGGAGGACAGTTAGGAAGTGCGTGCAGGGACCGGTGAGCCGTGGACATCCGTGCTTAGGCATTTTGGTCACGGGTGAGAGGAGCCCTGGGGTCGGTCTGCCTGCAATTGCTGGCCAAGCCCTAAATTTCCAGGCCAGGCCTTTTCCCCACCTGCACAGAGTGCCAGCAGGGTCCTGGGTGCTGACACAGCTGTAGAGGAATCTAGGCGCCGCTGCTTAATTACCAGCTGCAGCTGTAATTAAACCTCTGCTATCCGGACGGGGCAGCCTCTGAGGAGAAGCCTTTATGAGTGTCAGGGCAGTCAGGCTTTTTATAAGTCCCTTTGCTGACTGTCCCGGGCCAGGAAAAGCCTGCGAGGGAGCTGACCTGTTCACAGCGTAACTCTCTGTTTCTTCTCTTCTTCTGTTTCAAAAATCTATTGACTGATTTGGGAGGGGCGGGGAGAGAGAGAGAGAGAAACATCAATCTGTTCCTGTGTGTGCCCTGACCGGGGATTGAACCGCAACCCTGTGTATTGGGATGACACTCTAACCAACGGAGTTATCCAGCCAGTCCAACTCCGCATTTCTTTATGGAAACTTTCCAAAAGCTTTCTGTCTTCTGAATTCCCGCACTCACTGTATAATACCTCCTCCGATTTCTGGTCTTTCTTGGGTGTTGGCTGCTTCTCTGATGTTCTCACTGTGTGGCGAGCTCCACGTGGCCCGGCCCCAGCCAGCTCTGTGACCCTCTCCCCACAGCCGTCCTCTCCCATGCTGGTCTCCTTCCCTTTCTGCACGTGCCCCCCCTCCCCCAGCACACAGGAAGCCCAATGGCTCAGTCCCTTATTTCACCCAGTCTCTTTGAAATAGCAGTTTCCTCCAGGACATCTTGGTTTATCCCCTTATTCTATATGGTTGTTTTTTTTTTTAAACTAGCACTATGACTGCCTGACATAAAGACATAGAATATATGGATTTTTATTTTTTGTTGAAATTTCCCAACTAGAAGATATGCTTAATAGGAAAAAAAAGGACTTTTGATTGGTTCTAGCTGACATTTCTACTCCTAGAATGGTATCTGGCATATAGTAGGTGTTCAACAAATGACGAACGAATTAACTGTAAGCTCCTAGGGCCAAGAGCACCCTTTTGAAAACATATATGGTCTCCAGTGACTCACACTGCAGATTAGTGGCTCAGAAAATACTGAGATACCACAGTCTGTTCTAGTTCTTCTGCCTTGTTCCCTCCCATGTTTTTTGGACATTTCCCTCCACAAGCCTCACTGCCGCTCACTCAAATGCTGTACCCTGGCTTCTTCCTGCTGAGACATCCTTTTGCATCCGGCTTTCTCCAGGGTCCCACTGCAGCTGGTGGATCCTCTACGCCGCGCCAAGCCACCTGAGTTCTCTCTTCTCCTCTCTGTGCGACTTCATACAGGCTGCCCCTGCTTCCTGGAACCCCTGGTCCCACTCCCCTAATTACTGTCTAGTGGCCCTTGGAGACTCATAGCAAAGCTGCCTGGTCTCTGGGAAGCCCCCCCCCCACCAGACACCTCCCCCTTCTCTTCCCAGTCCTGACCGTTGCCCCTTTCTCCCCCATCACCCTTACAATTGTCAGCATCTTTATTTTCTCTCCCCCGGGACACTGAGTCCTTGACGGCCCAGGCTGCAGGGCACTATTTCTAGCATCCAGCACAGGTCCCAGCCAGGACACATGCTTTGTGCAGTCTGGCTCACCAGAAAGACATGTGAGCAGGCTTTTCTTGGTGGCCTCAAAGGACACCCAAAGAAGTGGTCTCTGGGCAGGCTCTGAGACCCCAGAGTGGAAGGTGGCCTGCCCCAGATAGGACCCTGGTCCCTACTCTCCCCTGTCCCTTGAGTTCCCAGAGCCCCTCCCAGTTCTGATGTCTGCACCCCATGTTACATATGTGTGAAGAGTCTGGGGACCCTGCTTTGTGGCTCTGCGGGGACTGCAACCACTGTCCCTGAACCTAGGAGGCCGGTCCCCTGGGCTGGAGCTAAGCCGAGGCAGTGAGGTTCCCGTGCACTGCCCCTGGTTTGTCGAGCTCCTCCTTCCCTCCTGGCTTCTGGCCTGCGTAGCAGAGAGGTTTTGAAAAGTGTCAATTAATGGGCTTTTGCAGATGATGGCCACTCTGGTCGCCAAATCTGCTCTAATGCTTGCTCTTTGACTAAGGGAAGCTGAGTGGCTTCAGGGAGGGTGAAAATGATGACTCGGAGCCTTCTCTGCCTCCCAATGGCCACTTCAGTGTTCTTATCTTTGAAGAATTCTGATCAGCTGCCCAGTGAGGGGGTGGGGACTGGTTGGGGCAGTTGGACACCCCCCCACGCCATGCTGGCCGGTCATTGGCTGAGGTTCATGAAGGGCCTGAGAGCCAGGTCCCCTCATCTTGTTACAGATGCACATCCCACCGTCCCTACCTTGTCTACGCCTGGGGGTAAGAATGGAAATATTTAATTACTATAGGTCTGGTACTCCTACCAGCAGGTTAGAACAGAATAGGACCCTGGAGGCCTTTTGTGGAGTTAGGGGCTAACCCTGTAGGTGCTGGGAGAGGAGCAGAGGTGGCGATCATCTACCAGCTAGAACAGAAGTATTTTAATATTTTAACATTGAATAATACCCTGCTCCCCAGTCTGAGTCTGGGCCTGACCTGGAGCACCTGAGTCTCATCTAACCTGTGATCCATCTGGAGCTCTGAGGAAAGGGCATGTCAGCTTGAACATCTGGCTGTGTGTGTGTGAGTGTGCACGTGTGGACACTGCTCCCAGCACACGAGTAGGGTGTCTGCAGCATGCTGTGCCAGACAGTGTGAAGGTCAAAAGCATAAACCCTGAGCCAGACTGTTGTCTGCTGCCTGGGCGGCTGTGGGAAAATGACTTAGCTTCTCTGTGCCTCAGCTGGAAAATGGGGTAGTAATGATACTGTCCTCGTGGGGTTGTTGGGAGGATTAAATAAATGAGAGTATGTAAACCAAGCACATGGTGAGTACCAGCTTTGTTATTACATACAGACAGGTCTACACATGCCTGTGAGGTTTTACTGAGTGAACAGTGTCCCTCTCACGGGTTGTGTGTGCACATGTGTGTTCTCTGTGTGTGTACTTGCTGTATGAGTGTGTTGCACATCTGCCCATGAAAAGGACTACCATAACCTACGTGCCGAGTGTAAATCTTCCTGTGTGTGCTTAGTTTGTGTGTTTACATCTCCCTCGATTCTCCTGAGTTCCCTTCCCCATCATCCTTTCCTACTTCTCTTTCTTCTTCTCTCTTTTAAATAGCCAGAGGTCTCAAATTGTCACCCAGGGAGCCAGAATCGCGTCTTTGCTCTGGATGGGGTGGGAAGGGGGAGCCAATGACACCATCAATCTCGTTCTCCAGTTGAAGGCAGACCTGGAACCAAGGGCAGAACCCAGGAGGCCTCCTCCCGCCCCTAGCCAGGCAAAGAACTGCCCCTCTGCTGGCTTCACCCTGGGCTGAGCTGGAAAGGAAGAAAAGGGGAAGTCCCAAATCCGGGAGCCAGAGGTGCCCCAACTTTAAGGCAGCTCCCATCACCCCCATCTCTTTGGTGTGGCCAGGCAGAGGGACCAAGGCCTTGGCCTCTGTTCATCTGCAAGGTTCTCCCCCCACTCCCCCCAAACAAGCTGCGGAGGCCTGATAGTAAATCAGCAGCGAGTGTGATTTAGAGGACTCTGTTTGTTTGCTCAGCTAAGCTTTTGGCAAGGTAAATGCATAAGCTGCAGAAAATCTCTTTGAAACAGCCGCAGGGCTCAAATGCCCTTCAGTCCTCCATAAAGAGTTCTCAAAATTATATGGACTCGATTTGTATCTCTATTACATAAAACCATTTCAGTTCCTGCTCAGGGCTTTGAGAATGAAGTCACTGGACAGACCTTTTGTTGTCCCACCCGCCAGCGCATGGTAATTGAAGATTTCTCTTTACAAGTGTGTCAGGTGGAAAGAGCTCCTAATTTACTAAGTGGAGGGGCCTTTGTTAGGGAGACTGATGCTTTGTTCTGCCTGTCCCTTTTAATCTTGTTCTTGTACAATGGGCTTACATAAAGTACTACCAGCTGATTTGATTCTGGGGAGGCAAGAAAGACTTGCTTTTTCTCTTCTATCTGCCTCTCTCTTCCTCCTGGTCTGGCTTTCCCTTGCCTCTTCTGAGCTCCGATCCATATCCATGGGGCAGGCACAAGCCCTGGGACAAACTCTGAGGCTTCGTGGCAGCAGCTGCCCTTGTCCTTTTCTAATCAGAGCACACCCTCCCCCTTTTTAATTGCCTCTCTGCATGGAAACACCAGAGGCAAGATCCAGGTTAGCGGCTGCATTGTCTGTGGGCTGCTGGGTTTAAATCTAGCTGAGAGCTTCAGCCCCGAAGTCCAGTGCCATCTGGTGCCTGATGGGACGGTCTTGGTTGGAGGGGCTTCATGTTCCCGGGGCACTAAGTAGCATTTGTGGTCCGAAAGTCCTTGCCCACTCTGGCGTCTGGCTCTGAGGAGAAGGTTACTGAACCCTGGTTGAGAGGATTTGGGTCTGCCTCTAGCAGGGAGTCACCCTCTTGGGGCTAGAGGCCACCAGGGTGCTGTTGGATGTGAGCCCTGCCTTGGCTTTCAGAGAATGAGTTCTCACCCTTGGCTCTCATCATGCTGTGCAGCTGGGTGCAGGACCCCACCTCTTTGGGCCTTAGCTTCCTCATCAGCAATGTCAGAAGACCTACCAACTTTGAACTCCTATGAAATGGGAGTTCCAATGACTATGGTACAGTGGTTGTTCTCATTTTGAGGCCAAGGGGCAAGTTAAGATGAGACCAATGATGTGGTTTAAAATGAAAACATGCAATTGCAGTTCTTAATGAAATGAACCCAATAGAGGCAATGTGTTTGGCAAGGAATCCTGAAACAGAGTCATGGAGATAGATCCTTGGAAATTCTGTTTGGTTTGTTTTAAGGTGGTGGATGAAAGGTTTGTAAACCTCCCAAGGGCAGGACCACTTGTTCCTGACCCGTGTCCTTAAAGGGGCTGGCATATGTCTCGAGAGTTTTTTTGTTTGTTTGTTTGTTTTTAGCGAGAGAAGACACAGAGAGGTACAGATAGATAGGGAGAGAGATGAGAAGCATCAATTCTTCGTTGCAGCACCTTAGTTGTTCATTGATTGCTTTCTCATATGTGCCTTGACCAGGGGGCTCCAGCAGAGCCAGCGACCCCATGCTCAAGCTGGTGACCTCGGGATTTCTAGCCTGGGTCCTTTGCATCCCAGGCCAAAGCTCTTTCCACGGCACTACCGCCTGGTCAGATCTGTAGTTTCTCCTGACTTGACCCCTTGCCAGAGTGGGGAGAGGGAGGGGGAGCTGACTGACCACAGACACAGTAGAGGAGCTTTAGGCGCATCAAACCCATTTGGAACACATCCTAGATAACGACCTCCTTTGGAGGATACTTACCTTCTCAAAGAGAGGGACTGAGGGAGGGACTCACATTTTTGGTGGCAGGCCTTCACATATGTTATTTTATCATCAAGGCGACTTTCCAGGAACTCTTCTCTTTCTGCAAGGAAAACGGAGACTCAGAGTTGAATGCTTTGCCTAAGAGCTCACAGCTAGTAAGCAGTGGACAGGTTTCTAATGCACTGACTGATAAGGAAGCCAGGGCTGAGGAGTCCATCGGAACCTTAAGTTGAAAAGAATGGGTCCACCCCTGGCTGGGGTTCTCCTTGTCATCAGTGCTAGGGCTATGTGCAGTAGACGTCCCGACTGGGCTGAGATGAGGAGCCTGGGCTGCCACCTGCTTCGACCGGCCGAGTGACTCGCACATGTCCTTCCCCTCTTAGAGTTTCTCTTTCCTGCTCTGCGGGGAGTGCCAACCCCGCCCCAGAAGACAATATTATAGGGCTTTGTAGTCACCAGACCTTGCTGACCCCGACCTAGCCCACAGGCAGTAGATATACCATATTTCCCCATGTATTGTACAAAACATTCCCATGTATAAGACGCACCTGAATTTTGGGGCCCGAAATTTGAAAAAAGTTGTATTACGTATTATTCATAAAATTCATATATAACTCCTGATCTGTGCAAGAAAGTGGGAAATGCAAGTAAAAAAAACTACAACCACTGTTTAAGACACACCCAGTTTTTAGACCCCAAGTTTTTTGAAAAAGGGTGCATCTTTTTTTTGGGGGGGTATTTTTCCAAAGTTAGAAGCGGGGAGGCAATCAGACAGACTCCTACATGCGCCCGACCGGGATCCACCCAGCATGCCCACCAGGGAGTGATGCTCTGCCCATCTGGGGCTTTGCTCCATTGTGGCTGGAGCCATTCTAGCACCTGAGGCAGAGGCCATGGAACCATCCTCAGCACTCAGGCCAACTTTGCTCCAATGGAGCCTTAGCTGTAAGAGGGGAAGAGAGAGACAGAGAGAAAAGAGAGAGGAAAGGGTGGAGAAGCAGATGAGTGCTTCTCCCATGTGCCCTGGCTGGGAATCCAACCCAAGACTTCCGCATGCTGGGCCGATGCTCTACCGCTGAGCCCACTGGCCAGGGCCAAGGATGCATCTTCTACATGGGAAATACAGTAATAGTAGTCCCCTCCGATCACCATCTTTAACCTCCTCATAGCTAACAGTTAGATAGCTCATTTAATCCTCACAACAGCCCTGGGAAGTAGCTACTATTAATGTTCTCATTTTATAGATGAGGAAATGGAGACATGGGATGGTTACGTAACTTGCCCAAGGTCACCCAGCAACAAACAGTGCAGCAGGAAGTCCAACACAGGCACCTGGTGTCAGTTCTGTGCTCACGACCATTCTGTTACACCATGGCCCGTGGGCTCAGCTGCTGCCAGGCCCCTTTCGGAGGATTCTGAGCCTGATATTCTGGAGGTTGAGGGAGGGTGGAGTTCAGCTGATAGGGGCATTGGCTGTAGCTGCCTGTCAGACCTGGCCATTTGTCCTGCTCAGTTTTCATTTCCTGCTGGGATGAACCCTGGCCTGGGGAACCCTGCTACTTATCCTGTCTACCTCATTTTCTTCTTCTGTGTTGTGAGGATGGAAAGAGTACTTCCTACTTAGGCTTGTGAGAATTAGGTAAGTAAATTTATGTAAAATGGCTGGAACAGTGCCTGGCACACAGTAAGTGCTTAATAAGCATCAGCCCTCATTATCCAATATGGCAGGGTAATGCAGAGAGAGCTTCCCTGCTAGGTCAAGGGCAAAAGTAAGGGAAGGAGACAAGGGTTGGGAGGTGGGCACAGACTTCCCGTCCCCTGACTTCCTAAAGAAAATGTCTGAAACTGTCAGAAAAGAATAGCAAATAAATATCAGCAAGCTCAGGGTGTGTGTTACAGAATGAGGTGGTGCTGCTGAGTGTATAGATCAGCTTTGTAAATGGTCGGGCGCTGGCCACGGCTCTGCTTGCTCCAGGGGGCGCACAGATGGCAACGTTACCACCTAGAGAGCTACGACAGAAAGTCTTACATCATCAAGCCCCAAGGGTGTCCCAGAGGGAGACAATGGCTCAGAACCATACAGAGGGGTCCTCCACAGAGGGACTGGGACCCCACCTGCCAGTGACAGGAAATGTTTCTGCCCTCTGGTGCTCACTATGTCCCACTGAGGAGGTCAGCGCATTCCTCAGTCAGAAGGTAGTCTTCAAGGTCTCTGTTAATAACTACAGCTCAAATGGTGAAAAGGATAAAATTTATCTGTCTCCATCCGTGCTGACACGAGCCTCTGTCAAAGGCAGACAGTACAGGTTCAGAGGGTCACTTCCAGCCTAGAATTACAGGGTGTAGTCTGTGTGGGGAAGGGCCTGCCCTCTCCTAGGCAGAGAAATGGGGAGCTGACTTCTGGGTCGCTTCTCTGTCTGTGAAGGCAGACACCCCTCCTGAGTAGAAGGCAAAGCTGGTATGCTCTGGCCACCTGTATTTACCTTGGAAGGAGCTTTCAGACACCACCCTGACATGTGTACAAACCACGCATGGAGCAGCTCAGACACCTCCACTGTAGGTCTTAATTACCTGCTAAGAACAAGGGCAGGTTCTAAGATCTGGGAAGCTGCCTGTGGAAAGTGGTTCATTCCCCAGAGCAGGGCGCAGAGCAAGGGGAGCCATATGGCCCAGCGGTGGAACAGCTGTCTCTCGAGAAGGAGCAATTCGGGAGCTTCCACCATCTGGGTGAATTACGAGACTTGCAGTTTTCATGCATATGTTGCGGCAACCCTCCGGTATAGCAATCAAGGGGTGGAGGATGGGGAGAGACGGACTGTGCCTGTGCTCTGCCCTGGCCCACTGCACAGCCATCTATCCCGGAAACCCTGACTCAGCAGCTACCTCCTTGCCGGGCCGCCTGTCCAGGGCCTGCCTGTGAGGTCATGTGAGCAGATACCCTGCCGGCACCCCTAGTATCCCTACCGCATCCCAGCCAGGTGGGCTTCCTACTTCCTCCAGAAAATATACATATCATTCCTTTAGCTGTGGCCGCCGCTTGCCTCTTTGGCAAGGCTAGGCAAATCTAGTCGAAGGGTGCTTAGTGGTTTGGGGCTGTTATATTTTCTCTGCTCTATGATCCGTGTTAGGTTAAAAGGGCCAGAGCTGTTTTTTCCCCCCCACTGAAGATAAGTCAACCTGGACAGGCTCCCTGTGGGGGAATTAAAGGTGATGAGAGACTTCTGGTTGGCTGGAATCTTTAATATCCTCCCCCCAAAGTGGCCCTCCCCTGTTCCCAGCTCTCCAGCTGGCTGGAATGATGAATGTATTCCAGAGTGTTCTCATTCCAAATGATAGCTCTTTCCTCTGCATGGGCTGCACACCCAGGCGAGCAGAGGAGAAGGACGGAGGCCGTGGGTGCCAGCACCGTACGGGCGCTCTGCTCTCCCTCCGGCAGCACTTGCTGCTTGGTTGTGTTATTCCCAGGGCACAGATGATGACACAGAAGCACAGAGAGGTCAGGTAACTGTCCAGAGGTCCTCAGGCTAGGAACCGGAAGAGAGGATCCAAACTTAGCTCCGCCTGACACCACAGCCAAGGCTGTTTCCTAGAGACTGGGCAGACCTGGGCACAGGCAGATCTGCCAACATGGTATTAGCTGAGGGCGTGCTTTTAGGAAAATAGCATCATGAAAATTGCTATATGTCGGGGCCAATCAATAGCACTCCTCCTGACGAGCCAGGAATTTTCACGTTAAGAGAGATTGTGCTGGGTGATTTCCTGGTCGGTCTCCAGAAGGTCCCTGCTAAACTGCGAGTCTGTTGCCTGAGGAGGTGGCATGTTAATCTCCATCCTCCCCAGGATTGACAGGGAGATGTGGGCAGCAGATAGCCGTGCTCTCTCCTGTTTAAAACCTGAGCTGAAGCCAGCTCTGCTCCCCATTTTGATCACCCTGTACCTCTTGTTAGGAGGATACCCCAACTTGAGTCTCCACAGTTGAGGCCTAACTGTTGATCTAAGTGAGTTGGCCTTAGGTTGATTGCCCAAGTATGTTGCCAGGACATCCCAGCAGGGAGGGAGCACGGCCCGTGGCCCCTCCAGGCCCTCACTCTGTACCTTGTCGGGGATGGAGCACAGCCTTTGAGCCCCCTCTTCCCAGCCAGAGGGACAGAGCTCTTCCCAGGAACCCAGGGCAGGCCCCGAGTGCCCTGCTGGTTTACCTGCTATATTATGTCGTGATGTCACTATCACCTGTTCTTCCTCCCTTGACGCCCTTGGAAAAGTTTCCCTGAAGGCCAACAAGGCATGGTTTGGATCTGAATGTCTCCATGGGGCTAATAGGCAGTTGGAAGGGTTTCTTAACTATTTCAGTGTCTGCCAGGAGGGACTTTGGGGAAGTCAAAATGGCCTCTCCCAAAGGGGCTGGAAGTCTTGCCCATTAATCTACAGCAGCATAAGGGCTCATCCCGGCCTTTAGGGGGCACTTTTTTATTTAGAAATTAAATCTAATGGGGTGACATTGGTCAATAAGAGTATATAAGTTTCAGGTAAACATTTCTATGGCATTTGAACTGTTAATTGTGTGGTGTGCCCATCACCCGAAGTCAAATCATTTTCCGTCACCATATGTTTGTCCCTCCTCCCCCCAGGGGACACTTTTTTTTTGGTTACTCTGCCCTGGAGACAGCGAGGCCTGCCCTGGGAGTGGTCAAGCAGATCCAAGCCCATTGGGACTTTGGTGCTGGTGCTGGTGTGGCTGAGGCTACTGATCAATGAAGCTGAGGCTGGAAATGAGAACTTTCCTGCCTGGCCTGACTTTCTCCTCCTTCCACTCCCACTTCTTTCTTTCTTTCTTTCTTTCTTTCTTTCTTTCTTTCTTTCTTTCTTTCTTTCTTTCTTTCTTCCTCTCTCTCTCTCTCTCTTTCTTTCTTTCTTTCTTTCTTTCTTTCTTTCTTTCTTTCTTCTTTCTTGCTTTCTTTCTTGCTTTCTCTCTCTTTCTTTTTTTCTTTCTTTTTTGTGACAGAGTCAGAGAGAAGGACAGATAGGGACAGACAGATAGGAAGGGAGAGAGATAAGAAGCACCAATACTTCATTGCAGCACTTTTATTGTTCATTGATTGCTTTCTCATATGTGCCTTGACTGGGGGGGGCGGCGGCTCCACCTGAGTCAGTGACCCCTTGCTCAAGCCAGCAACCTTGGGCTTCAAGCCAGCAACCTTTGGGCTCAAGTCAGCAACCATGGGGTCATGTCTGTGATCCCACACTGAAGCCAGCAACCCCACGCTCAAGCTGTGAGCCCATGCTCAAGCCGGATGAGCCTGCGCTCAGGCCGGCGAACTTGGGGTTTCAAACTTGGGTCCTCTGCATCCCAGGGCCACACTATCTACTACGCCACTGCCTGGTCAGGCATCTCCCACTTTCTTTTTCTTTTATTATGAATTTCTCTTTTCCTTGGGTGGAAGCCATTCTCCTTTTGCTATGCCTACTGAGAGGAGAGGACCAGCGGTGATAATTGCATCATATGACCTACAGAGGCAACCAGGAGCTGGCACCCAATTCTTAGCTGGCTGCTTCCCCTTCTCCTTTGTCTCTGGATACAGCTGAAGCCTCCTTCCAGTTGCATCTCTGTTCTCCCCAAATGAGGGCTCCAATGTCCTAGCCCAGTGGTCGGCAAACTCATTAGTCAACAGAGTCAAACATCAACAGTACAATGGTTGACATTTCTTTTGAGAGCCAATTTTTTTTTTGAAATTTGATAATTTTATTTTTTTAATGGGGCGACATCAATAAATCAGGATACATATATTCAAAGATAACATGTCCAGGTTATCTTGTCATTCAATTATGTTGCATACCCATCACCCAAAGTCAGATTGTCCTCTGTCACCTTCTATCTAGTTTGCTTTGTGCCCCCTCCCCCTCCCCCTTTCCCTCTCCCTCTCCCCTCTCCCCCCCGTAACCACTACCCTCTTATCAATGTCTCTTAGTCTCACTTTTATGTCCCACCTACGTATGGAATAATGCAGTTCCTGGTTTTTTCTGATTTATTTATTTCACTTCGTATAATGTTATCAAGATCCCACCATTTTGCTGTAAATGACCTGATGTCATCATTTTTTATGGAGAGCCAAATTTTTTAAACTTAAACTATATAGGTAGGTACATTTCTTATCGAGGTAGCGCCCGCACGTGGTATTTTGTGGAAGAGCCACACTCAAGGGGCCAAAGAGCCGCGTGTGGCTCGTGAACTGCGGTTTGCCGACCGAGGTCCTAGGAGGTGGGGACACCGGGGAGATGACTCTCAGGGAGGGCACCGCCCCAGGACCCCAGGCCAGACTTTAGGGTGTGTGTGAGAGAGACTGCTCACACATGGTAGAAGGTGGCGGAGATGCACCAAGGGGACAGTGGGATCAGAGAACACACACTTAGGCATGGAGGTTCAGTTTTCTGACCCCCAGCAAAGTCATCTTGGGAGAGCAAGGACCAACAGTGAGATGGAGCAGCTGAGGCTCAGAACTGAGTTGTGAGACCCTCTGGTCCAGAGCCCCTGGCCTTATGTTCCATGGAGGGTTGGGGAGGCAGATCGTGAATCTGAGACATGGGGTCGATCCTGATCATTCTCTACATCCGAATCAAGGAATCACACATTCTCAGGGTGAGGTAGGACCCCGCAGGCCACTGAACCTGGACATACCTCTCTGAATACTAATCTGTACCTGGGCCTCTGGGCCATCATTCATACACACTTACTGTACAGCATGGAGGCCCTGCTGTTATCACAGCCACAAAGATAGTTGTTCAGGCTCAGTTTGATGACTGGTTGACAGGCGACTCACTCTTTCATAAGGGAGCCCAGATGGGTTTGAACTACTCTCAGTGGGACAAAAGTGTCACATAGCAGGTCGCTCGTTTTCACGTAACAGTTTTTTAGACATTTAAGAAACTGTCTCCACTTTCCTTGTCCCGCCCCCTATTTTCTTTTTCAGACAAAATATGACTTGTTGATTTAGAAATTGATTTTCAAGTACCTCTTATGTGCCAAGCTCTGGGCTAGGTGATGGGGAACTAATAAAACAGACAAGGCCCTTCAGTCAGGGAGCTCGCAGCTCAGCAAGACATCACTCCCAGACTTCTACACCCTCCCCTTGAACGTAGGAAGGACTGCAGGACTGGCTCGATTAGGGAAGAGGTGACAGCCCTGCTTCGCTCTCTGTACTTCTGTGAACCTCTGTGTGAAGAAGGGGGAACCACTTAACCTCCCTGGGCACCATCCTGAGGATAGCAGCGTTTGCCTACCTACCTCACCAGTTTACTGTGTGGCATCTGACATGCACTGGATTTTTACTTTGTCACACACAAATGCAAGGTGTTCTTTACATACAACCCCATGGAGGTATAGGAGGCAGGAGGAAGTTATTTTGGCAGTGTCCTTATGTCAGTGATCCCTGCACCTTTTCAGAAAGAGGGTCACTTGTTTAACAAACATTTGCTCTTTGCCTGCTCAGATGGCTAAACAATGCATTTACTTTTTATTAAGGCAACATGTACGGGGTGCTTATTGTACTCACTGCTGGGCCAGAGGGTGGATGTTCAGGGGTAACAAAAGAGATGAGGTGTCTATCCCATGAAGCTAATAGCCTAGTGAGAGATAGGTTTTCAACAGAACAGTCGTCCCCTAAATAGATCAAGAATGACATTTTTGATGGGTGCCATAAAGGAAAAGAACATGGGGGATGAGAGGCAATAAATACCAGGGAGACCTCCTTCAGAGGGGAGGAGAGGAAGCCAGGGGAGAGGATTTGGAGCGGAGACCTGCAAGGTGAGTAGTTAATACTGGGGATGGGGAGGGGACCCCGGGCAGGGGAATTGCTTGGGTAAAGATGGGACCTTACTTATGCATCTAGGAAACTAGAAGATGGTGAAGGGGAGAGGGGAGAGGTCCTCAGGGAGGAGGTAGCAGGGGGTGGGAGAAAACAGGAGAGCAGAGCCAGATCCATGGAGCTCCCCAGGACACAGAACTCCTGGGCTTGGCATTGCCAGCTGGACTGGAGCCCGTGCAAGCAGGAGTCTGGACAGGGCAGCGGGGTGGAGGGAGTCGAGGCATCGTTGTTGCTGCAAATAGCAGCACCCTGCCCTGGGCTGACAGGACATCTGGGCTGGGGAGAGGCGACAGCTCTGCACTCTTGAGGGGCTCGCCTCTTCCCTTTGTGGGAATAGAACTCATGCCGTGGGGTGATGGCCCATTGGCCTCTGGCTCTCTCGCTCTAGATGTGACTTTTCCAGGGTATTCTGGTGCCCCTGTGCCCAGCACAAGCAGGCTTTGCTGGACTGAGTTCTGGCCATGAATGACTCTGGTATTAATTTGTGGGAACTTGGCCAAGTTACCTGCCTCCTCTGAGCTGCTTGGGGTTCTCATCCATCTACTGATAATCCTGGCTGTGAACGGCAAGTAGGGAGGGGAACAGAAAAGCAAGAGGTACATGGGAAAGAAGGGTCTTTGCAAACCTGAAGTGCTGGAAGACAAAAGGTTGCTGTGGAAACCGATGCCTGCCCTCAGGTTATCTTCCACCCCCTTCCCTTCTCCCTTTGCCAAGGCCACTTTTACCCAGAATGCCTGCCAGGTGTTCTTCCAGGCATGTGGGGGAACAAGGCAGCCAGCAGTTAAGTGAGCTGCCTTACTAACTACATCGTTTCCTAGCTAGTAAGCGGGAAGAATTGAAATTTGAACACAGGAACCCTAGCTCCAGGGCCCACAATCTAACCACTAGGTGGTTCTACCACCCTTGTATTTTCTGCAAAGTACTTGTTATTCTGTATACCTCGGAAAGGACAAGGAGAGAGTCATCGTCCTCATCTTCCAGGTGAGAAAACTGGGCCACCAAGAAGTGTTCACCCGAGATCACACAGCCCCATCTCCGGCCTCCTGTTGGGTGATCTTGCCTTCCTAGAGGCCTTAGTGGGAGCCGGAAGGAAGGGTACAGGGGTCCTGGGGATGGGGCTGCATGCAGGTCTGTAGGAAGCCATGGAAGCACGTGGTCGCGACCCTGACTGCTGCCTCCCAAGGGCTCTTCGGACTCCATGGCAACTCACATGTCGCCAGTTGGGCCTGATCTTGTTTCTTGTCATTTTGATAAAATATTTTGTTGAGGACATGCCTTTTGTGCTCTCTGTGGATGTTTTGGGAGGATGGAAGAAGCAATGCTATTTGTGTTTAAAGGGCCGAATTACTTGCCACTTCCTGTACTTTTCTGCCCCCATGGTTAAATAAGAGTCCTGCCTTTTCAGGCTTTCTGGAAGCATGTGTCCTCAGGCACCTGGGGAGCCAGCAGTACCGTGGCCGTGCAGCAAGGCCTGCATTGTGGTCCTCACAGACCAGCAAGTATCCCCCTGGCCACTGTGCAATGCCAGGCTCTGGCTGGTCTGAGCACAGGGAGGAGCATCAGACAGGGTCTCGGCCCTCCAGCAGCTGAGCAAGCTGCCTGCATGATGAGCCCCCACAAATGAGGCAACAGTAATTAATCGTGCCAGCTTCTCTGGGAAGCAGGCCAAGAGAATGCTACAGGTAATGAGAGAGGCTATTCCGAGTGCCAGCGGTGTGGAGCCGGGAGAGCTGAGCTCTCCCCAGCTCAGGTATGGGTCACCTTGGGCAAGTCACTTTATGCCTTTGAGCCTCACTGTTCCCATCTGTAAAGTGAGTTAATGACAGATTTGTCTTGCTTACTTTTTAGGGGAATTGGGAAAGCAGCTCAGTGACAAACATAAATGTGCTTTAGAAATTGTAAAGTGTCACATGGATAGTAACTATTACATGCTTGGAAATTCAGAGGCAGAAATTGGTTTTGTCTTTCTTCAATTCCTCCCTCTCTCCCTCTTGTTTCACCTTCCTCCCATCTTTTTCCTCCACCCCTCTTCTCCTTCTCCCTTCCTCCCCTCCTTCCCAGTTCCTCTCCTCTCCTCCTGTCTTCCTCCCTTCCTCCCTTCCTCCCTTCTTCAAAAAGGATCACTCTATCCTTTTTGTTCTTCATTTTTGTAAATACCTGCCAAATTTCTTCCCTTTGTAAATACTGTGCTAGGTGACAGGTCAGGGTTGGAGGAGAGAGCAAGGCACAAGTAAAGGTCACCTCTTAAAGAGTTTGAGGTAGTTAGGAGCCAGATTTCACCAGAACTGTGGTACAAAGTAGAAGGCGCCCCCTCCCTGCCCGCTGGGCTCCTGGCAGGATGCGTCAGGAGCAGGGGCGTGGGCGGAGCCTCGAAGGAAAGGTGGGAAGGCTGACCCGCAGAGAGAGAGAAAGGAGAAGGAGATCCCCACCTTCCCAGAGGGAGTGCGCTGCCTGGTGGGGTGCAGAGAGGAAGGGGCGCAGGGACACAGGGTGCTGATGTGCTGGCTGAAGCGCAGCATCCTCTCAGGAGCTGACAGGGACCAATCTGGCATCCTTCAGGCTCTCCTGGGGGCTCTGACCTACAATGACAGAGCCAGCCCAGCACACGCTGCCGCCTCTGCCTTCCCCTTCCTCCCCCGTCCTCCTGTCCCAGCCCTTCCCCCGCACGGGGCCGGTGACTGCTCTGGATGAGGAGCCGGGAACTGAGATGAAAGGAGGAAGGAAGCTGTGCCCTGAGCCCAGGTCGAGGGGTTGCTCTGAGCAGGGCTGTGAATTAATTAATTAATGGAGAAAGAAAGTGGAGGAAAGTCAAGTGAGGGAGTGACTGAGAGGAGTGAAGAGGTAAAAGCACAAGAAGGAGGCGGGAGGGGGCGGGGAGAAGGCAACTTACAAGATGAGGCTGATGAAAGTTGGAATGAGGGAGAACAAGGGTCTATTTGGAAAAATCAATACTCCTCTCAGTGTGATACCGGAGCAAACGTCATCTCGGGGAATCTGAATGATTATGTTTTATGGGGTCTCCCAGTGTGTGCCGAGACCAGCAGCTGCTGGGAAGTTGGGGCTCTGCCGGCCTCACTCCTCTCCCAGGCACTGCAGGGGCCCTGTGGAGCCTGCTGCTGTCCTGGGCTGGGGAGCTGACCCCTCAGCCCCTCACTCAGCAGCTAGACCACGGACCTTCAGGCTGCGGCCAAGGTTTGGCCCCTTGAGTTGAGTAAATACATACACATTCCTCAAGACTTAACAGTCCCAAGTCCTGCTCCCTCAAGGCCCTCGTGATAACAATTATTCTCATTTGGGATTAATAAATTTGACACTAATGTGTTTCCTCTCCAGGAGGATTCTTTTGAATATTAACAGAGGTCCTTTGCAGAGCGTGCCTTAGTTTTTACAGATTTAATGCTTTATTTATTTCCTGTACAGACAACACATTCCACTGGTTTAAAATACAATGGTTCCAAACGTGATACAATAAAAAGTCTTTTTCCCAGTTCCCCCTTCCTGGAGGAAACCAGTATTCCCCGTTTTTTGTACATCTTTCCAGAGATATTTTATGCATATAGAAGAAATATATATGTGTGTATGCATTCTTTCCCTCTGCTTTTCTCTTTCAGTTTTGTGGAGCTATAATTGACAGGCAGTGCTGTATGGGTTTAAGGTACACAGCATAACGGCTTGACTTACGTGTATTGGGAAATGATTACCACAATAAGTTAACATCCCTCATCTCATATAGATGCAAAAAAAAAAAAAAAGAAAAAGAAAAGAAAAGAAATAAATGGATTTTTCCCTTGTGATGAGGACTTTTAGGATTCACTCTCTTAGCAACTTTCAAATGCACCGCACGGCAGCGCTCACTACAGTCACCATGCTGCACGTTACACCCCAGGATTCTTCCTCTTGTACAGCAACTGGAAGTCGGTACCTTTGACTCCCTTCCTCCAATTCCCTGAACCTCCTCTCCCCACCTCTGATAACCACACGTCTGATCTCTTTTTCTATGAGTTTATCATCATTATTATTTTTAGATTCCACATACAAAGGAGATCATATAGTATCTGCCTTTCTCTGTCTCACTCATTTCACTTAGCATAATGCGCTCAAATTTCATCCAGATTGTGGCACCTTCTTTTTTATGGCTGAATAAGTAGTCCATTGTATACAGATGGTCCCAGACTTATACTGGTTTGGCTCATGATTTTTTTATTTTACAATGGGGAGAAAGTGGGCTTTGAATTTTGAATTTTGATCTTTTCCCAGACTAGCAATATGCAAGATGGTACTCTTGTGCTGGGCAGCGGCAGCGAGCTGTGTTGTCAGCATGTTGTGGATATTGTGTTCTGAGCACATCTAAGGTAGGCTAGGCTAAGCAATGATGTTCAATAGGTTAGGGGTAGTAAATGCATTTTCGACTTAAAGTATTTCAACTTATGATGGGTTTATCAGGCTGTAACCCCATCATAACTCAGGGAGCATCTTTGTATACCACATTTTCTTTTTATCTATTTGTTGATGGATACTTAGGCTATTTCCATGTCTTCCCTACACTTTAAATTTTTCACACAAATGGTAGCATACTCTAAACCCTGCTCTGCCTTTACTTTTTTCACTTTAGCTCCAGTTTTGTGTATATTATCATACATGAAGAGCTTTCTGGCTCCTCTTTATGGCTACATTGTATTCCACTGTGTGTCCATGTCATAATTTATTTACCCTTTCCCTTATGCATGGACGTTTAGGTTATTTTCAAGCTTTTGCTATTATAGACGGTGCTGCAGTAAATGACTAGGCACGTTTGTCATTCTCTCAAGTACCAGTGTATTGAGGTGGTACTATTTTCTAAACCCAGAGGCAGGCCTGTGGGTAAAATATTTAGGAGACAACCAGGTGCCTGCCTGTTCTCATCTCAGCTGTTTCTCTGCAAGGCTGTAGGGCTGCTCCAGGGCAGGGTAGGGGATGAGGGGAGCAGGGAGGGGCGAGGCAGGGCTGTCCTGCAGAGTGAGCCAGGGTGGGAGGGTACAGGACAGGATGTCACCAGAGCCACATGATGGCATGCTCTTTGCCTTGGAACAGTAAGAAGCAGGTGACCCTGCTCTGCCCACTGGATCAGAGGAGAGAGCTGGTTAGGACTGTGTTTCTAAGACCTCAGTCTTCCCAGGTGAGGTGTTTCATGCCATCCCACTGGGGTTTTCTCTCTATTAAGAAGCCTTCCTCGCTCACCCAGACCATGTACTAATACCACGCCTTTATCCAACTGTCCTGCAGGCTTAGGTCTGCTCATTGGGAGCTCAGGGGGGAGCGCAGCTCTGGGCCTGCAGAACTCGGCACTTGAACCCTGGTGTGCCACTTAGACACTGTGGGACAGGTGATGGTGATTTAAAAAATAAAAAGGGTTTTAAAAAATATTTTTTTCTAGTCTGACCACGCAGTGGCGCGGTGGATAGAGAGTTAGACTGGGATGCGGAGGACCCAAGTTTGAAACCCTGGGCTCATCTGGCTTGAGCCCAAGGTTGCTGGCTTGAGCAAGGGGTCACTTGCTCTGCTGTAGCCCCCTAGTCAAGGCACATATGAGAAAGCAATCAATGAACAACTAAGGTGCCACAACGAATAATTGATGCTTCTCATCTCCCTTCCTGTTTGTCTGCCCCTATCTGTCCCTCTGTGTCACTGTCACACACACACACCCAAATAATAATTTTCCCAGCCATAGCTGGTTGGCTCAGTGGTAGAGCTTCAGCCCAGCATGTGGAAAGTCCTGGGTTCGATTCCTGGTCAGAGCACACAGAAGTGACCATCTGCTTCTCTACCATACCTCTCCCCCCTTTCTCTCTCTCCCTCCCCCTCCCTCTCTGTCCCCTCCCCTCAGCCATGGCTCCAGTGGTTCGAGCAATTTGGCTCTGAGTGCTGAGGATGGCTCCATGGCCTTACCTGAGGTGTTGAGTTGCCCAGCAAGGAAGCAGAAGTCCCAGATGGGCAGAGCATCGCCCTGTAGGGGGCTTGCTGGGTGAATCCCAGTCAGGGAGCATGGGGGAGTCTGTCTCTCTTCCTCCCTGCCTCCCTGCCTCCTGCCTCTCATTTAATATAAAGAAATAAATAATATCCCCCCTAGTTACTAAGACATTAAATCTTCAAATAGACTTAGTTGAAATATAAAGAAATACTTTGGGCTGGACCTTAGGTCAGGGATGGTTTGGGTTAGGAAGATGGCAGTCTTCTCTAAACTCTCATCAGGGAGGGACTGTAGAGGCTCTGAGTCTGTCTGTCCTGCCACCTCCTGCCCTGTTCAGGCAGAGGGTGTGAGTGGTTCACATGGCGAATGAACCATAGAGCTGATGTAGAGTCAGAGGCTTCTAGGCCCTCAGGCCAGGGAGGGAAAGAGTCTTTTCAAAGAGGGCAGGAGATTCCTAAACACAACTCGGCGAGAAACAAATACAGCCTAGGCTGTCAAGGGATGTGATTGTGATGAGGACTAAAAGCAGACACTGTCATATGTTGGAGTCAAGGGAATTTAGGCGACTCTGGTCTGGAAAATGATGCTAGCAGGAAAGCAGAAGCGGGATGGGAGGAGGGGTTGACGGTGACCTTCACAACTGCCTTTCTCTTCCACTTTGAATTATTTTTATTAAAACCCTAAATCAATGGTGCTAAGTAGCTCCTGATTTAGCTGCTCAATAGCAATGAGATTTAAACCCAGCGGGACATGGGCTGCTCCCGCTGGGACATGAGCAGTGACACTCATAAACCTGGGGGTGGGGCTTCATCATGCTGGTTAGTGGCAGCCGGCTGTGACTGTGGGTGGGAGTACCTAAGACAAAAGAAATAAAGGACACTTCTCCACTGTTGGGTACCACTGGTCCCAGCCACACCTGTCTTTGAAGCTGTGAGTTCCTGTCACTCTGTCTCTCATTTGCTTCAGTCCCAATAGAAAAAAAAGTGCCTGAAGGCTTGTCATGTGGAATCAGGATGAGACATGGGCTGGGGAACAGGAAAGGATGGACTCAGCACCAATACGGGCCTGTTCCAAGCAGGCAGATTTCAGCTCAGTGAAGCAATAAAGCTTTCTGGTAATCAGATGTTAATAAATCAAAGGGGATTTGTTGATTCATTCATATATTCAACAGATGTTTATTAAGCCTCTGTTCTGTGCCAGCACATGCTGGACCCGATGGTGACAGAGAGAGAGACAGCCTCCTTCTTTCAGAGGCTCCTGGTCCAGTGTTGAAGACAGTCAGACAAGCAAAACAGTAATACGTGACCTGTGCTTTGATGGCAAAGGGTGAGAGCTAGGGGACCACGTATTAGGACCACCTAACATGTCAAGGATGGCTTGAGATGGCTTTCTAAAGTAGGCAACGTTTAAGTTGAGACCTCAGAGATGAAATAGCTGGGCAAAGAGGAGGTGGGAGAGTGTCTCTGGGAGGGAGGAAGGAGAGCATGTGCAAAGGCCCAGCGGTTGGCGAGAGTCTTTCTCTCTTGAGGATGTGATGCAATTGAGTGAGGTTGGAGCAGCATGACTTTGGCGAAGGGCTCCAAGCACTGGCTAAAGCAGTGCAAGCGGGGACTGGAATTACTTGGCCCCTCTGCTTGGAGAGTACCTGCTGAAGTTCCTGAGTTCCATGTGTGCGCTGCTTCCTCCAAAACAAACCATGACAGAAAGAGTTGGGATTTGCGAGGCCCTTGCTAAGAGCCACTCTGTCAGCCACTTTGCAAGCATTATCTTATTTAGCCCCTCGCAACAACCTTTTATTTAGGTAATGCTATTGGCCTGGTTTTACAGATGGAGAACCTAAGGCTTCGTGTTGTTAGGTTATTTCTTTGACTGAAGGAAACACGGCCAGCTAAGTGGGAGAAGCAGGACTTAAATCCAGGTCTGTCCAACTGGAAGCCCATGGGCTTAATCAAATGCTCTGCCTTGGGCCTCCTATTTGTAGGTCTGTCCATCCTCCCTGCACCCCGACCTTTGGGACACTGTCATGTGTGGCTATGAGAAAAGACCAGCTCCTTCCTCAGAGAAGGCAAGTCACAAGGCAGAACCAGGGACAGGTTTTTTTTTTTTTTTTAATAATTTTATTTTTTTAATGGGGTGACATCAATAAATCAGGATACATATATTCAAAGATAACATGTCCAGGTTATCTTGTCGTTCAATTATGTTGCATACCCATCACCCAAAGTCAGATTGTCCTCTGTCACCTTCTATCTAGTTTGCTTTGTGCCCCTCCCCCTCCCCCTTTCCCTCTCCCTCTCCCCCCTCCCCGCGTAACCACCACACTCTTATCAATGTCTCTTAGTCTCACTTTTATGTCCCACCTACGTATGGAATAATGCAGTTCCTGGTTTTTTCTGATTTACTTATTTCACTTCGTATAATGTTATCAAGATCACACCATTTTGCTGTAAATGATCTGATGTCATCATTTCTTATGGTTGAGTAGTATTCCATAATGTATATGTGCCACATCTTCTTTATCCAGTCATCTATTGAAGGGCTTTTTGGTTGTTTCCATGTCCTGGCCACTGTGAACAATGCTGCAATGAACATGGGGCTGCATGTGTCTTTACGTATCAATGTTTCTGAGTTTTTGGGGTATATACCCAGTAGAGGGATTGCTGGGTCATAAGGTAGTTCTATTTTCAGTTTTTTGAGGAACCACCATACTTTCTTCCATAATGGTTGTACTACTTTACATTCCCACCAACAGTGTATGAGGGTTCCTTTTTCTCCACAGCCTCTCCAACATTTGCTATTACCTGTCTTGTTAATAATAGCTAATCTAACAGGTGTGAGGTGGTATCTCATTGCAGTTTTGATTTGCATTTCTCTAATAACTAAAGAAGATGAGCATTTTTTCATATATCTGTTGGCCATTTGTATTTCTTCCTGGGAGAAGTGTCTGTTCATGTCCTCTTCTTATTTTTTTATTGGATTGTTTATTTGTTTGTTGTTGAGTTTTATGAGTTCTTTGTATATTTTGGATATTAGGCCCTTATCTGAGCTGTTGTTTGAAAATATCATTTCCCATTTAGTTGGCTGTCTGTTTATTTTGTTATCAGTTTCTCTTGCTGAGCAAAAACTTCTTAGTCTGATGTAGTCCCATTCATTAATTTTTGCTTTCACTTCTCTTGCCTTTGGAGTCAAATTCATAAAATGCTCTTTAAAACCCAGGTCCATGAGTTGAGTACCTATGTCTTCTTCTATGTACTTTATTGTTTCAGGTCTTATGTTTAGATCTTTGATCCATTTTGAGTTAATTTTAGTACAGGGGGACAAACTATAGTACAGTTTCATTCTTTTGCATGTGGCTTTCCAGTTTTCCCAGCACCATGGGACAGGTTTTTAAATCAGAGCATTAAAAAATGCTTGACAAGCCTCGTGTTTTGCTTTCCTCATAGGCGGCGATGATCAATTTCCCAAAGAAGAAAAATCAATCAGTTGGAATGTGTCTTTCTGGAGAAGGTCTGGCATCTGTCAAATGGGGAAAAAAAGGTCTCAGAGAAAGATTTCCTTGGGTCATGTGCTGGGGGCTGCTGACTCAGGCCGTATGTGCCAGGACCATTAACAAGTTGAAAAGCTGTTGCTCTTTGAAGGAATGCAGGATTGGCGATTTGAACAGCTCAGCTGGGAAAATCCTTTACAGAGCGAGGGAAGCCAAGGGTTCCAAGAGTGTCCACAGGCAGGTCTGGGGCCCGCAGCATCCATCAAGAAGATTGACTGCAACACCAGCCTTTTATCGGGCACAGTGATTGGGTGTGATCGTTTTACAATCACAGGAACCCCATAGGGACATTCTGACAAGTTGCAATTTTAACTGATAAACAATTATTAACAGTTAAGCCGTGTTGAGGCGAGCCTTGAAAGGCAGGCTAATATCCTGGGTTGATTGGTAGAGATACAAGAGAGGTACCCAGGGGACTCTGTGATCGGACACCGGCTCTGATGATAGATGACCCCCAGGGCTCCAGGCTGGAACAGGGAGGAAAAAAACCTCAGGCTAAAATCCTTCTTGTTGGGTTTTTGCTGGAACAATCCTTGTTTATTAGCTGGAAAGTCACTGAAATTTTTCTAAAGAGAATTTCACTGTCCCACTTTGGGGGAGTGGAAACTTGAATTCAGGTCTGTGCGTTGCCCTGGTGTCTTAGCTAAATTACATATTCAACCCCAACCAGACTGGTATGGACCACATTAGAGGCAGGTAGGGCTCTGGGTGAAGGGGGAGGAGAGAAATCCTTTGCAGATTCAGGTACTTATGCATTCAGCGTATAGTTATTGAACACCTGCCCTGTCCCAGGTGCTATGCTGAGACATAGGATGAACTTACACAGGCCGTCTTGGCCTTCATGAGCTGATGGGAGACAGACAATTGGCACAGAGAAGTCAGTACTGTGGCCTATGGGGCAAACCAGATGCTGTGGAAACAGGGAGAGGACCCAACTCATCCTGGGGGCTGTCCAGTCAGGGGAGGCTTCCTGAAAGAAGTGACATCTAAGTTAATGTAAAAGATAAGCAGAAGTAAGAGGTGAGAGAGCTGGAAAGCTGAGTTTTGGATGGGTTCCAAGCTGTATGAAGGCCCAGGGTAGGGAAGGTTGGGGCCCATTCAGATCCAGAAGGATTTGCATATACCAAAGAGGCAAGGGCAGGAGGGAGGGCCAAGGCTGGAGTAGTGAGGAGGTTGGAAGAAGGAAGGTAAAGGAAGTTTTCTTCCTGCGGAAAACCCTGAGGCAAAATTTCCATGATCTGTGAAAGTCAGGATGGTGGATACAGTATCTGGCTCAGTAAATGAATAGATGTCAGGTTGAGTATCTCCTCTTTGATGCCCTTGCCCTGTCTGCCAACATACAAGAGAATTGCCTGCCTTCTCTTGGGGCCCATCCTGTACTCTGAACTGGCTGTGATTTCGGCACCAGAAACATTTTAGTGCTTTTGCCCACTAGCTCACCTACCTGCCCTTGCACCCACCTGACGCCCACCCACAGGCCCACTCAGGTGCTGACTCCCTTTCTCACTATTACCTTATAAAAGCTGGGACTGCACTTCTTGCTTGCAGTATCTGACACATAGTAGGTGCTTAATAAATGTTTTTGGAGCGACTGACCGCTCAAGGGCAGGGAGATGGGATAGATGGCCTTGAAAAAAAAAATAGCTAGGTTTAGTATATGCCAGGCACTGTTCTCAGCAGTTTAGCTGTATTGATGATTTACCTTAGCAACCAACTTATGAGGTAGAGGACCACTGTCCCCAATTTTTAAGATGAGAAAACTGAGGCCCAGAGGAGTAAAGTAACTTTCCTAAGGTCATACAACTAGTCAGTGGCAGAACCAAAACTTGAATCGAGACAGCCTGGCTCCCAAGTCTATTCTTGGATCTCCCACCACCCTGGCCTGTGGGCATCAGAGCACAGCTCTCATCCTTCTGTGTACAACTTGTTAAGGGGACATCCCGGGTTCTTAAGGGGAAAGGGGGTTAAGAGCTGGCAGGAGGAGTCTTCGCTGTCTGTGAGTCCCAAGGACGGGGCAAGGCCTGGCCGTGTCTGCCTTTTGGACTCCTCCCCATAAGTCCTGCCTGGGAGCATAGCACACAGCAGACTTGTGAGCGCATGCACGTGTGCATGGGTGTTTGTATGAATAAGCAGAGGGTCTGTGGGGGCAGAAAGGATTCGGGCTACAGGCACACCTCCCCAAATTCACATTGCCCCCGAAAGCACAACTGATGGTACTCCATGAGAGAAAGGGCCTGGCAGCCAGACTGGCTTTTTGCCATGTTCCTTCTAGAAATGGAAGAGGACTCTTCCGGGTAACTTATGATTCACCAACGAGCTGAACCTGGACGGTCGTCTCCTTCTCTGCCTGCAAACCCCTCGCCTCCAGTATTCCCAGTGAATAGGAGTCCTTTACAGATCTTGCTCAGGCCATTTGCTCATCCTTTGAGCTGGGAGTGAGCCTGTGGGTTGTTTGGGTGGACTGCATCAGGGACCATGGCCCTGGGAAGAGGAATATTAATAACAATGGCATAAAAAAACAAACAACCAGTAACGGTTAGTAACGGTTATAACTAACCCCTGGTTCTATGTGCTTTGCATGAGTGAACTTGTTTATGCTTAGCAATAACTCTGTAAGTCCACAGCCATCTTATAGATGAAGAAACTGAGGACGAGATAGGTTGCTCAAGGATGTGCAGCTAATAAGGGGCAGAACAGGGATCCAGAATTTTAGATAATGCTGGACTGCCAAGGCATAAAATTCAGCAAGGGTACCACCGAATTATGAATTATGAAGCGTGGCTTCGGGTCGGCTCAGCAGGTAAGGTGGGGATGGCAAACCCCTGGTTACCTAATCCCAGAGTCCCGTCAGAGTGCCCAGGACCCCTCATTAGGAAGAAGGGTAACCTGCAGGCCCTCAGGCCCCAGACGGGGAGAGTGCTTGTCTCTTAATGTCCTTCTGTCTTATCAGCCCTGCAGGTGAAACACTTCTTTTTTTTTTTTTTTTTTTTTTTTTTTTTTGCATTTTTCTGAAGCTGGAAACAGGGAGAGATAGTCAGACAGACTCCCGCATGCGCCCGACCGGGATCCACCCGGCACGCCCACCATGGGGCGACGCTCTGCCCACCAGGGGGCGATGCTCTGCCCATCCTGGGCATCGCCATGTTGCGACCAGAGCCACTCTAGCGCCTGAGGCAGAGGCCACAGAGCCATCCCCAGCGCCCGGGCCATCTTTACTCCAATGGAGCCTTGGCTGCGGGAGGGGAAGAGAGAGACAGAGAGGAAAGCGCGGCGGAGGGGTGGAGAAGCAAATGGGCGCTTCTCCTATGTGCCCTGGCCGGGAATCGAACCCGGGTCCTCCGCACGCTAGGCCGACGCTCTACCGCTGAGCCAACCGGCCAGGGCCGGTGAAACACTTCTTTAAAAAAAAATTGACTATTCATGTCTTGGAGCCAGATATGACCACAGCAATGAAAAGCCGACTGTAGATGTGCTGAGAGGAAGGACCAGATGTCTTGGCTTTTCCTGGCTGTGGAGAGCACTCAGGATTGTCAGTGATAAAGGATTAAATAATACACATCTGATGAATTGTTTTAGAATTCCCCTTGGTGACTCCTTGACATAGACACGCATACACTCACATACCCCTCCCCCTCCCACACACATTCTGTGTGACCTTGGGCATGACAGAATCACTCATGCTAAATGCGTCACTTTGGAATTGGCATGTGGGTCCACTTAGATGTAGGCCATTTTTATTTCCAAGTAGAATTAAATGGCAGCCTGATCTGAGGTTCCTGCCAAGAATGCTAATGGAGGACCGATCAATGTGCCTTGCAGCACTGGGGGTACTAGGCTCAGGGGAAACTCCGGAAGCCAAATGCTGTAGAATTCTGGGAGGCCATACCTCCTTTCCCTGGCTCCTAGGTCTTGTCCTACCTGGGTATTAGGCTAGTGTGTCAGGGAGCATGGAAGTTGTCTTTATTTATTTTGACCTTTTCTTGTAATTTTTATAGTTCCATTAACTAGTAAGAGCATTTGCAAACCACCAGGCAAAATATGTTACCATGAGCACGCCAGGGATTTGTGGGTCATTTTGGGTAGAATGCTTAGGATTGACGGTTGATAGTTCATCATGAACAAGGGACAGCAAACTGGGCACCTTGGTCAGGGAAGAGCCAGTGCTTTATTTTATTTTATTTATAGTGAGAGGAGGGGAGATAGTGAGGCAGACTCCTGCATGTACCCTGACTGGGATCTACCTAGCAACACCATCTGGGGCCAATGCTCAAGTACCCAGTTATTTTTAGCACCCGAGGCTGACGTGCTTGTACCTACTGAACTATCCTCAGTGTCCAGGGCCACGCTTGAACCAATTGAACCACTGGCTGCGAGAGGGAGAGAGGGAAAGGGAGAAGTAGTTGGCTACTTCTCCTGAGTGCCCTGACCAGGAATTGAACCCAGGACGTCCGTATGCCGGGCGATGCTCTATCCACTCAGGCACCATCCAGGGCCAGGCCAGTGTTTTCTTAGTGGTGTTCAGAGGAAACCCCAAGTCTCTACTCTGGCCACTTTGCTCAAAGCAAAGATCTATATACTGGGTCCTGGGCTGCTAATGCAGGCTCACCCCCGTCCCAGGACTGATGCTCTTGCCTGGCATCTGTACCTCAGGACACATTTGTACCCATGCCAAGTCCTGTGTCTGCACTTGTGGAATGGATTCTTTTCAAACTTAGCTTAAATCAGTGAGGTACTGGTTTAGCAACCAATGTATGAAGGAGAAGACCATTGTCCCCCACTTTAAAGATGCTGCGGTAGAGTCCTAGACTCCTAGAGCTAAAAGGAACGTTTGGATTATGTTCTTCAATTCCTTGATTTCACACACAGAGAACCTGTGACCTAGAAGAGGTGACATGTCAGTGACAGATCTGGTGCTAGAACTCATCTCCACCTGTGGTTATGGAACACGTGGCTAAGAGCAGGCCTTGTTAGTGTCACACAGATGTGGGTTCAATTCTTGTCTTGGCCACTGAATCAGTCAGGAGCCCAACAAGAAACAGAAGGCATGTTAACTGAGGAGACTTTAATAAAATAATTATTTATTAGGGCGTGGGAGGGATAAAGAAAACCAACAAGAGATGGTACAGCATTGAGGGACAGCATCCAAGGAGAGCTACTCTACGCGTGGGCCGGAAGAACCAGTCCCAGACCCACACAGCCCTCATCCTTGAGCTGAAGGGGAGAGGACCACCACCCCCAACCCATGGCCCAGCCCCAATCTTCTGCTAGTATTTGCTATTGGCCAAGTCCATCCAGGAGCCAGAGGGCAAGGAAGCCTGTTAGTGCAGTCCATGGAGGGCCACTTCTCTGGGCACAGACGAGGGTGAAGAAGGGTGGGGAATGTCCTGGAGGAGCAAATGGAGAAAATTCAGCACATATATTCTCAAGGGGTAAAAATCAGTTCTTCGTCTGTTTATACATAAAGCACCAAATATACATATAGTACATACACAGATATACAGTGTATCCATGGTTGTAGAATTTCACAGGAGGGAGTGGCTAAGAAAAAAAAAATGTTTAAAGTATCTCCTGATTGGGGTGGGGGGACAGTTGTGAAAATGAGGCTGAGAAAGGCAGATATATCGGCCACTGTGAGAATTTGCACAGTTATTTAGCCCTTTCTGTGGTCTAGATTTCTCACTGTAAGTGAAGCAGTAATAATCCCTGCCTCAAGCATGAAACGGGGCAATGAGTACACAGTACCGAGCAAAGAGAAGGGGCATAACATTTGGTCTCTCTCTCATACACATTTTACTAGTGTCTCTCAAGCAAGACCATCAGCTGTAACACAAGTGGTCAATAAATCATACTGTTACCCCCAGCCCCTGGGGGAAAGAGAGGACTGAAATAAAATGCCGAGAGAGCATGTGTGGCTGCCGAGGGTTATACCTCCCGGCTTGACAGCCCCTGTCCCTTCAGGTGGACCACTTTAGAAAGGAGGCCAGCATCGTCGGGGGTTTCCTAAGCACCTTTAGAACTTCTGACCATAACAGGTGGTGAGTAAGTGGTAAACAGAAGGGGGGAATGAACCTTAAAAGTTCCGCAGTCCTATTTTTCATCAAACCAAGAAGCCTCTAGAACAGGAGGGCCCCCTCCCTCCATAAAGCATCAGGTAGTAAATATTTTAGGCTTTGCTGATCAGCAGTCTCTGTGGCAACAACTCAGCTCTATCCTTGCAGTGCAAAATCAGTCATGTGCATTATGTAAATAAATGGGCTTGGCTGTGCTCCCACAAAACTTATTTATAGAAATAGGCAACGGGTGGGATCTGGCCTGAGAGTCATGGTGTACCTGCTGACCTCTGCCCTCCAGTGTTTGTAGGACCTCTGTGCTCTGTTCGAGTGTTTCCAGTGATGGGTTGCTCCCTACCTATAGAATCCGCCCTTTGAACTGCTGAACCCATTCAGGTGTGAGAAAGGCTTGCCTTGGCTTAGACTGAAATCTGCCCCTTTGTCATGTACATCCCTGGGTCCCTATTCTGTGTGGAACAGGGGCTTCTACTTGGCTTTAGCAGCCTTTCAGCCTGTCAGCTGACTGTGACCTGTCCCCCACCCAGTACTTCCTTGTCCAGGCTGCACAGCATCCCCCAAGTCCCAGTCTTTCCACAGCCCTCACAGGTCATGTGTCCACACCCTCTGTGGCCCGATCCTTCTCGTCTAGCTTGTTAAATAAAGCATAGGCATGCAGAAGAGTCACCAATAGACTCACGTGGAGTATCTGTAAGAGATCAGGGATGCTAAAGATTCTGATTTCTCCTCCAGGAGCTCACAGTCTAGTTGGAGAGATGAACGCTAAAGGGGGAAGTGGCAGGAGACCAAGTGTGCTATGGACCCCCCAAGGGGCAGACCCCAGAGAGTACCATGGGATTCAGAGGAAGAAGAGGCTGAAATGGGTTTGGCCAGTCAGGGGGAACTTCGTGTGGATTGAGGGATTCTGGTGGGATACGACTTCATTTTCTGTAAATGTGCAAAACAGAGTGGCTGAGCCCTCTTAGCTTTTTGGTGGCAATGGGTGATGGAGGCTATGCCGGGTCTTGGTGACTTAGGTAACCTAAGCTGGGGAGCCCAGTGGAAGCATTTCAAGCTTCTAGCAGCTTTAGGTGACATGGTGGAGCAAGAGCAGCTGTAGAAGCATCAGGGGTGTCAACAGCAGAAGGAGTCTTACGGTGATAGCTGAGAGAGAAAGGAAGCCCCCTGCCCAGAGCCGTATGTCAGGTGGTGCAGAGCCTGAATTCACACTCAGTTCTCCTGGCTCCTAATCCAACACCATTTCCGAAGGAATGGAGGACAGAAACTAGGAGTCCCTGTGATGTCAAGAGCAGAGGTTTACTAGGCTGTAGAAAGGGGATGGGGTTTGGGGGACAGGAAGTGAGACTAGAGCAATGGTGGCAATCAGGCATTTCCTGGAGCGGTGGGTGGGATGGCAGTACACAGCGATTCTCAGCTGAGTGGGACTTCAGACCTCGTCTAGTTTAATCTTGATTTATAGTGAAGTCACAGGGCCCAGAGAGGAAAGGGAGTTGCTTGATAACATCGAGCTCAGTGCTGCTAGACACAAACCCAGGTCTCTTCACGCCACAGCTGAGCGCTTTCTGCTGCGCCCACCCTGCCATCCCTCAAGCTCCCAGTCACCCTGGTGCCACAGGCCAGAAGCAGCCTGAGCCAAGGGGTGGGCGGGGTCCAGAGATTTGGTGGCTTCCCTGTAACTGAGCTCTGAGGCTGAACTCAGGAAAGACAGCCACACCCTCCTCGTGTGTGTCTAGGTGCTCTCTCCTGGGGCAGGTGGTTCTCTCCCTGTGACCCACAAGTAATGAGCACCTCCTGTGTACCAGGAAGTGTGAGGGCCCCAAAGGGCCAAGTAGAAAGCAGCCTCTGTCCCCCAGGCGCTGGAGATCTGCAAAGGGGAGGTGGGTGCTGACACAGCCAACCCTGTCGGGGTGTCCTGGGGTAGCCTATGATAGGTTGAGGTCACATGTGTGAAAGCGGCAAGGCCTGGCACATAGTAGGCACCCTGAAATGGAAGTGCCGAGGAAGCTGAGATGAGTGAAGTGGTACCAGCTGTCGGCTGTCTTAGACATCAAGACCAGACCCTGTAGTGAGAGCATGTGTCAGGGGCGGGGGGAAGAGCAGTGCACGCTGACTGCACACTTCCCGTGGGCCAGGCACTGGGCTGAGCACTCTACGTGTATTATTTCATGAAATCTTTGCAACTGCCCATGAGGTAGGTACAGTCATGCATCGCTTAGCGACCAGGATGGTTCAGAGAAATGCTTCATTGGCACAGAGTGCACTTACACACACCTGGATGGTGCAGCCTGCTCGGGCCTGGGCTGTATGGCACAGCCCACTGCTCCCAGGCATGTGACTGCACTGAGGACTGCAGACAGTTGTAACACAATGGTGTTTATATACCGAAGCATACCTAAGCATAGAAAAGGCAGAGTAAACATACAGGACAGAAGGTAAAACCGGTGCACGTGTGCAGGGCGCCTACTAGGAGTGGCGCTACGGGACTGGCAGGGGCGCTGGGTGGCAGCTGTGAGCGGGCAGCGACCGAGGCCCAGGCCCTCACTGTGCACTGCTGCAGACCTCAAACACTGTGTACTTAGCTACACTAAATTTATAAGAAATATTTTTCTTTCTTCAATAATAAATTGACCTTCGCTTACTGTAATGTTTTTACTTTATAAACATTAAAAAAATTTTAAACTCTTTTGTAATAACAGCTTAAAACACAAACACTGTGTAACTGAACAGCATATTTTATTTCTTTATATCTTTATAAGATTTTTTCTACTTAAAAATTTTTTTTTTAACTTTTAAGCTTTTTTGTTAAAGACTAAGACACAGATGCATACATTAGCCTCGGGCTAGGCCTGCGTGGGATCGGTTCATGGAGACCGCTGTCCTCCGCCTCCACATCTTGTCCCACTGGACGGTCTGCAGGGCAGGGACACACATGGAGCTGTCACCTCCTGTGACAGCAGTGCCTTCTCTGGAAGACGTCCTGAGGACCTGCCTCTGGCTCTTCCTGAGGTGATACTCTTTTCAGAAACATGTCCATGGTGCTTTGCTTTAGTTTGCTTGGTTCTTTTTTGTCATAGATTTGCTTATAAGCAGAGAATGTGCCAGGAACATTTCTCTCTGTTAATTCAAATCTTTTGGTGGTGGGGACCATGTTTTCAAACTCATAAAGAAGCTTGTTGAAGTTGGTAAAGGTTTCTGTGGAACCCTTCTGTGTATATAACCATTGTATATGCAGCCTGTCATTGACAAAACACTAGTATATGATGTATAACTACTATTATCCTCATTCTACAGATGAAGAAACTGAGAATGGAAGGTTAAATACTTGTTTAATATCCTGTTATTGTAACTGTCACTTGCGTCATCACATTAGCTACTGCCCTGGCCTCTCCACCAGCGGTGGAGGTGGGGCTGCCTGCCAGCACACTGTCCCAAACCAGAGGTCTGTCAGCAGGTTCTTAAAGCCCACCTCATGTGTCTAGGACCTTTGAGAAAGGTGAGAGTGAGAGAGATGGCCTTTGTGAAGGTTAAAAGCGGCTGAAACATCACAAGGACCCTCCCCGGGTCTGAGGACACTCTACAGACCATAGCAGCAAGACTCACACAGTACTGACTATATACACCCCAGGCACTGCTCTGGGTCCTTTGTCAACACATTTCTTTCTCACACACAACCTGAGGTCCATCCTGTCACCGTCCCCCATTGAACAGATAGGGACTGATCTGGAGATGGTAGAAATTGGCCCCAGGCCTAGAGCTACTAAGGGGCATCACGGGGTCAAGATTGGCTTTCTGGGTGTGGTTGTGCTCTCACCATGGTGCTGGCCTGCTTCTCGCTCCAAATGCCTCTGGCACCTGGGTGTTAGGAGCAGGGCTGGGCAGGACAGTAGATGGTGTGTGTTGGGGGGAGCTAAGACAGCAGTGGGACAGGACACATAGCCCTCGGTCACATAGCCTGTCAGAGCCAGCCTCTTGTTCTGTCCCCAACAGCAGATGGCTGTGGTGGAGGGAAAAGGGTGACTCGGAAGAATGTACCCGTTCTGACTTATAGGAGCCAGAAAAGAGGGAGGTCAGGGTGGCAGCACCCTCCCTCAGCCCCTGCTAAGGGGTCAGCTGGCAGGGTTGGGGGACTGGGGCCAGAAACAATGTTCTAGGGGCAGTTGCTGCATAAACCCCTGCCCCGCGTAGAGGGGCTGTCCCTGTTGGGCAACAGGAGTCCTGCAGTGGTTGCCAGCTACCCCAGCCCAGGGAGGAGCATGGGTCTCAGCTCCCTCCATCCCTCCTCAGAAGACCCTCCCTGCAGCACTCCTGTCCCAGTCCTTCCCCAAACCCACAGCGCGGTACCCAAGTGCACAGCGTAGGTACCCAAACTCACAGCGTAGGTACCCAAACACACAGTGTAGGTACACACACACTGTAGGTACCCAAACACACACTGTAGGAACCCAAACACACACTGTAGGTACCCAAACACACACTGTAGGTACACACACACTGTAGGTACCCAAACACACAGTGTAGGTACACACACTGTAGGTACCCAAACACACACTGTAGCTACCCAAACACACAGTTGCCCAAATGAAATACAGCCATCTGAACCTTGGGTATTTGCTCTCAATATTTCAGCCTCAAACAACACTGTCCAAACAACACCTATGAAATATGAATGGATTGAGGTTGTGACAAGCAAACAGCCTAGACATAATACCAAGGTGATGAAGAGGAGAGGGGGATAATGAGGTCCAGAGGGACCCACAGGGGCAGCAACCGCATCCCTGGAGTCAGGCCAAGGGTGTGTGGGACGGCTGCCCTCTGTATGTACGGTCGCAGGGGGCCGGTGTGCTGCATGCAGGCCTAGCTGCGGAGGGATGGGGGAGAGGCGCTGTGGAGCCTGTGCGGTGTCCCCGAAGGCCCTTCCCTTCCGGCATGGACAGGGTGCAGGAGGCAGGTCTGCGGTCAGGTCTCTAGAAAGACAAGGGTTGGCAGGGTGCTGGTGGTCTTCATCCTCCCCTCACCCTCCCCTATAGCTGCTTGGAGCCCCCTGCCCAGCCTCACCCTGTAGGGCGCTCCTCTGGCCTCTCCTCCTGGGGGTAAACCCCAGCACCCCTATATTGTTGCCTCTGGACTGGCTCCCCCAGCCCCTGAGCCATCTGGGCAGGGGAGGACATCCTGCCTGGGTGACATGTGAAGGCCCCATGTTCTTGGACACCTCACAACTCCCTCTCCCTTCAGAGGCCTCTGTCTCCAGGAGCCTCATCACCAAGTTCCTCCCTCCCTGGCCAAGAGGTCGCATATGGTCCATGAGGACACTTGGGCCTCTGTCTCTGTGTGTAAAATGAAGGGGTTGGACATGGTTTTTTCTGAAACTTGGCAGGTGTACAGCTCACTGCTTGCTCTCTCTACCCCTGACAGAACCCTCAGGGATCAAGGAGTTGCTCTGTGAGTTCAGAAAGCAGATGGAGCCTGACCAGGTGGTGGCACAGTGGATAGAGCATTGGACTGGGATGCGGAGGACCCATGTTCGAGACCCCGAGGTTGCCAGCTTGAGCGCGGGCTCATCTGGCTTAAGCAAAAGCTCATTAGCTTGGACCCAAAGTCGCTGGCTCGAGCAAGGGGTTACTCTGTCTGCTGTAGCCCCACGGTCAAGGCACATATGAGAAAGCAATCAATGAACAACTAAGGTGTCGCAACAAAAAACTAATGATTGATGTTTCTCATCTCTCTCCATTCCTGTCTGTCTGTCCCTATCTATCCCTCTCTCTGACTCTTTGTCTCTGTAAAAAAAAAAAAAAAAAAAAGAAAGAAAGAAAGCAGGTAGAGGTGTTATAAGCTAATCTGACAGGCTGCTGGGAGGGGTGCGCTTAAAGGCAGTTGGGCCCAGCGGTAGAGCATGCTGGGACCTCAGCCTGTGTGTGGGGGGGGTGAGATGGAGAGAAGAGGGAGCAGCTGATGCCAGAGTTGGGAGCTGGCCGGACCCAGCCAGGAAATGAGGATGGACACCTGGTGTCCAGCATAGCCTGGGAACATTGACCCATTTGAGCTTGTTTGGCAAGTCTAGAGGGAGCACAGAAGGCCAGGGCAGTGGGGTGACCAGCTGGGGTCTTGTTAGCAGCTGGGTGAGCAGCTCCCAGTGGTTCTTTTTTTTTTTTTTTTTTCATTTTTTTTTCTGAAGCTGGAAACAGGGAGAGACAGTCAGACAGACTCCCGCATGCGCCTGACCGGGATCCACCCGGCACGCCCACCATGGGGCGATGCTCTGCCCATCCTGGGCATCGCCATGTTGCGACCAGAGCCACTATAGCACCTGAGGCAGAGGCCACAGAGCCATCCTCAGCGCCCGGGCCATCTTTGCTCCAATGGAACCTTGGCTGCGGGAGGGAAAGAAAGAGACAGAGAGGAAAGCGCGGCGGAGGGGTGGAGAAGCAAATGGGCGCTTCTCCTGTGTGCCCTGGCTGGGAATCGAACCCGGGTCCTCTGCACGCTAGGCTGACGCTCTACCGCTGAGCCAACCGGCCAGGGCTCCCAGTGGTTCTAAAAGGAGCTGGTCACTGAGGTCCAGCCCTATTTCCCAGCAAGAAGTAAGTGGGTGAGCCGGTAAGTCCCTGAGCTCCAAGTGAGTGGCTGCGTGAGTCTTCAGCACAAATCAGAACTCTCCCCAAAAGCCCCTTGTGCAAACGAGGACTCAGGTGGCAGAGCTGTCCCCAGACACACCACATCCCAGGCTTGCAGCGGACAGGCTGACTGCAGACTCACAGTGGGGCATCTGAAATGGCTCTTCTGGGTCTGCCTTGCCCGGGGGCCTGGGCAAAGCACGGCAACAGCTTCAGCATCAGCATCTGTGTTTGGGAGGGGCCAGAGGACCCCCCACCAACCATAAAATGGGCTTTGTTGTCTGACCTTTTGGTGGGCCAGGCAGTGCACGTTGAAGTGAGGTGGACGTTTGGAGGTGAGGGGCAGCCTTCACCATTGGGACCACCTGCTGCCCCAGGCCAGTGCCGGGCAGAAAGAAGGGTTCTAGCTGCTTGTCAGGAGAATGGGCTTCGTCTAGCTCCCTCCTAAGAAATCAACAGGGTTGGTGGTAGCTGATGATTTCCCAAGCTTACAAAATTGGCAGGGGTAGCAATGGGGGTTTTCTGTAAGCCTTTGCTGATGGATTAGAGGTTGGGGAAGATCTCTCAGGAGCAAAGATGACCTTGAGAAAATGTGGATGTCAGAGGAAGAAAGCCAAAATCTCCCTTCCTCAAACTACTGCCAATGAGCCTTCTCAGCGCTGGAGCCGTTGATGGAAACTGCGCTGTTGCCTCCCAGCTCAGGAGGCTGCAATCTTTGACTGCATGATAAGAATTGCCAGGCACTTTCTAATTACAATTATCATCATCATGAATGTCTTTCTTAATTACTTTCTTATAATTAGCTATGGCGTTTTCCTTGGCATTTGTGTACTTTGTAGATTTGCTGACATTTGAGAGCCCCAAAATAGGGACATTTGGGGAGGAGGGCAGAAAGATGGGGGAAACGGGAGAGGAACCTGTTCTTTATAGGCAACCTGATAAATTTCAGGGCCTTTGCAGGAAGAAATCGAGGAAAGCAAATGATGGACATTAGAGGTCGTTTCCTGAGCGGAGGGGGGAAGGTTGAGGGGTTGGGTTTTGTAGAGGATCTCCGTGTGTTAAGCCTTGGAGGAAGGATTCTTGAAAAGCCACCAAGACTGTCATTTTTCAGGCTTGGGTTTCATTTTAGGAAACAAGGCTTGGATGAAGCACACTCTTGTGGGATGCATTTCGGTTAATTAAATAACTGAGGTCTGGGAGAGCTTGATTTTTCTCCAAGGCCAGTGATGCGTTCTGCACATCCCTGGGCCTCAGGGAGTCATTATAAAGTGGTTTATGCTCCTTGACCAGATGGTTGGTTCTCATTGTCTGTTCCTGTTCTTCCTCCCTCCCTCCCGGCCCCCTGTAGCCCTGTGTACGGAGGAGTGTGTACACGGACGCTGTGTTTCTCCGGATACCTGCCACTGTGAGCCCGGCTGGGGAGGGCCCGACTGCTCCAGCGGTGAGTCTGGGGTCTTTGGGGGTTGTGTGGTCCCCTGGCTCTGGCTAGGGAGGGCCCATGCTGAGTACGTGCTGAATCCTTTGTGTTGGGCTATGGCTGCCTAGGTGAGCGTGGGCATCTGGGAAGAGGCATACCTGCACTCTGGTACATGATGGTACTTGTTGTGGGGAAGGACTTGAAGGGAATGGGGGTAATGGTTTGTGGAGGTCTGGAGGGACATTCTGTGTTGTGTGGGTGGGTGGGGGGATTGTGGGGTCATCTGTACAATTCTGACTTTTGATGAAACACCTCTAGATATGGTCTTTGAGGGTTGAAGTGAAATTGAGATGCCACCCAAGGGTGCAGACCCAGGAGGTCACTGTGATCAAAGAGTGGTCCTCAGCTTTGCTAGCCCAAAGGCTTGGTTTTGTGGTTGCTCCTGGAGGCTCAGGGCACTGTTTCATGAGATTGGTGGACACTGGATGCCTCTGTTTCCCTGAAGGTAGGAGAACAGGACACCTATAGTGGCAATCACTGTGTTCTTACATCTCTCTGGGAAGGCCTCCTGGTAAGCATGGAGTGAGGTGGATGGTTTTGGGACTGACCAGGTGACTCATAGCTGCCCAGGAATCATCTCTTCTGTGGCGATGGCCATTGAGAGGACGAGATAGTCCCGATAGCTGCTCAAGGAGTTCTCTGCCAGGAGCCCAGATGACCTTCCCCTCTGGCTCACTTCCCTTAAATATTTGCAGATGTCCCCCTTTCCACTGGCTTATTCTGCAGTCAGCGCTTGGTTAAGACATGGCCCTATTTGATTGGTGTTGTAGCCCATTTTCTTTTGCTTTGAGCTGGGGTAGAGCGTCTTTTTTATTGTGACCTAAGTAGATAACATAGCTAAGCTGATCCATTAAGGGTCTAGTCCCCATTATTGACCTGTCTTTGGGAGCCACTGTCCCATAGTGACTGCAATGGTGATGCAAATTTGGAGAGGGAATGTTGGGTCCATGGTGGCCCCTTGTGGTGCTTTTGTCCTTTTTTTACTCTCTCTGCTGCAGTGGAAACATCAAGTTGAGTTCCTTTTTTCCAAAGGCCTTACCTGGAGCCTTCCTGTTTGCCCAGTGCACGAGAGCATACTGACCAAGGCAAGGCTACTGGGTGTGGCTTTATTTTGAGCATGGCTGGTTAACTTGGATCAGGTAGTCCAAGTTCTGTTTGGCTTCAAGAGACTCTCTCCAATGTGTTGGTATCTGCAGTGGCCTCTTCCCTCCATCTGTTTCATGGTTTTGAGATGGGCCACGCTGAGACACGGGGCCAAGGTCTCCTCCAGACAATGACAAATAAACCTGAGGGACACACAAGGTAAAGGAATGCGCTCAATTAGCTTCCTGTGAACTACAAGAAACATGTTGGTTGAAATGCCTGAGATCCTTTCCCCCTGTCCATGTTCTGTTTTGTGTAATTTTTCTTACAATGCATCTTTGATGAAGAACTATCCAACTTGGATTAGGTGAGCTCTGCTGGGACAGGTCTTGTTGCTGCTGGATTATAAGGTCAAGGGCAGCCTATTGAAGGCTGAAATACAGCCAGAGCCCCAGGGTCCCTGAGTGCATATAAATCACCAATTGGTGCCAGTGTGTTTGGTGCTTGTGATATGCTGGATTGTGTTGGGCAGGGCAGTGGGCCCTGAGGGTCCCTCAGACATCATCTGTGTCTCTCAGGGTTTCCAGTCAGACAAAAGAACTGGAATGAAGGCCCACTCACTCGATGAACAGGACTAGGTAGTTTAGGGTAAATCTTGCCTCTGAAGTGAGTTTATCAAGCACGTGAGGAGATAGCCTTGTTACTTTATATTGCGAAACCAGGCGCCCTAATTTCCCCACCTCCAATGCAGTCCTCAGACTTGGTACTGAGCAACCCACAGCTGTTTCGTCAATAAACCCACTTTCATAGGCTGAAGAGCCACCACCCTGGGTCTACTCAAAGGCATGCACTACTAACCCTACAGGAATGCCTAAAAGATGCGTTCTGACCCTGCTTTGCAGGACAGCCACGTTGAATTCATAGACTTTCACTCTCAAAATTATTATTGAATGTTTAGATGCCCTGCCATGAGCTTTCCAACATCTGCTTGAAACCCCTCATGGACAAGGAGCTCACTGCCTCCTATGGAAGCACATTCTGACTATTGGAAAGTTTTCCTTTCCCTCGAGTGGAAATCTATCTCTAGCTTCTACTCATTGGTTCTCACTCTTAATAAAGCCAAGCAGCCATGACCCTCCTTGCCATGTCTGGAATTTCTTCCAAGGAGCTCAGTGGACCAGGCCACAGACTGTGTATGGAAAGGTGGTCATCTCACAGCAATTGATAATAGCCCCTGAAGCCACAGAGAAGAAACGAGAGTCCCTTTCCACGGATCAACCCTTCAAACAGTAGAAGACAGCGATCACTTCCCTCCCCCAAGCTTTTATTCTTCAAGCTCCTTTGTTTTGCGCATGACACGGCCTGAACTGCCTTCCCCATCTGCTTTCTCTCCATTGGCTGTGGCCTTTATTCATTTTAGACTATTATTCCTAGATCTGACTGTACAACTGCAGTTGTGGATGGAAAAATAATAATACAGATAGGTACTATTTATTGAATTTTACTCTGCATTAGGCACTTTATCCTCTCACTGAGTCTTCACAACAACTCTATGCTGTAGGGATTGCTATAAGTCTTCTTTTACAGATGAAAAAGGTGAATCACAGGAAGGTTAAGAAGCCATCAACAGGCACACAGCCAGCACGTGGCAAAACTGAGACTATCAGTCAAGCAAACACCTAGGTCCTAAACCAAAACACTTAATTATGGTATTATGCTTTCTTTCCTTCCTTCTGGATTGAAATTGATTAGAAAATGTAGGTGCTCACGGGGGAAGGAAGGGTCTGCTTGGAAGATGTGGCCCCGACAGGTTGTTGTGGAGACAGAGGAATGAGCCATGGCACACAAATTGGGACCAGGTTTACTCCGAGCATCTGAGGCTGTTAGCCGTTGGGTTGTTGGCCACCTGTCTGCCTACGGGTGCTCTGCAGTGCCTCAGAGTCTTGGTGAAGCCGTGTCCATGGGGATAGTGTTCCAGTCGGTGCAGCGGGTGTCTCTGGAGATTTCTGAATGGGATCTCTCTACAGACATCTCTATCCACACGACACCCTTGCAGGAAAGCTTTGATTTTTGTTTAAGTGACGCATCATTCTTATTATTTTCTGATTCTAAGAATATATCTCTTCATGTTAAAAAGAAAATTGAGACTGCTCCAAAAGTATAGACAAAATGGCTAAACTCACACAACCAGGGATAATCTCTTCTGGCATTGGGGTACTTCCCCCCCCTGCTATTTCTCCATACATTTGCACTTAGAACTAGATCTGCATACAGCCTATATTACTTAGATCAAATGTATGTGCTATTCTGTGACTTGCTTTTTTAATTCAGCTTTATGTCAGGTACCCATCTCTTTGTCAGTTAATGTGAACCTCCCTTCAAATTTTTAATGGCCTTATGGAATTTCATTCTATGGATTACCAAAGGTATTTAACCACTCTCTTGTTAATGAGCATTTAGGTTGTGCCTGATTTTTCACTATTTGAGGCCCACTATCCTTTATCCAAGATTCTTGGGGCCTGTTGGTTTCAAATTTTTATATTTTCTCAGAGTTTAGAAAGGTATATGATGACTATATCATAGATGACACATACTCCCAGTGGGGGCCGGGCAGTCCCCTGGGGTAAAATATAATAATACTTTTGAAGTGACATATAACTGATCACATCTAGTGACTATAACCACAAATCAGTTCCATAAGGATTTTGTCACAAAGTGAATTCAGGTGCCGACCTTAAAAAATGTTTCTTTTGGATTTTTATTTAGACTTTTTTTTTTTTTGATTGTAGACACGTGGCTAAGGGACTATGGCCCTGCATTAAAATACTGCAGTGATTCTTCTTGTGCATAAATTCCTGGAAGCGGCAGGGAGGGTTATAAAGATCCATCATCCTGCTGCCTGCCCCTGCCCTGCCCTGCCCTTTCTGGCTGCCAAGGGATTTATGACTTTGATAGTTGTGAAGGGGACTAGTCCAGTACTGGGGTGCGGGTGGGGGTCTTTTCATTCCCTTACGGACTTATAACCCCATATCCTAATTTCTTTAAGGCCTGGACTAATTTCTTTCTGCTCCATAAAAGGAGGTGAGATGATGCTGATTTGCCTGGGAGGTGGGCACACATCAGCGACTGTGGATAATTCTGAGATGTTAGACAGACCAATATGAGCAAATGGAGTGGCTGCATGCTTGGTCATAAACCTCCATCCGATATAATAATGAAGAGTAAAAGGATGAAATGTCAGTCTACCCTGAATAAAGACGACAGAGTGACTCTTATTAAATTGCACTAATCTCACAAGTGGAGATAAAAAGAAAAAAAAGTTTTCCTATATTGAATATCTAGCTTTTTAAAGTAATTAGGAATATTAAAGCACTGACAATGATTGAGATAGAAGCATTATTCATAACTTTTATTTCCGCACTGGGCAGTGATCCAGTATATTTCATTTATGAGGTTTCAGCTGTAAGGACGTGAGCCAATTCCTAAATTAAATATGCCCTGTTAACTTTTATAAATGTTACTGAAGAATCAACTTAGAAATTTAAGCTTTCGGTGTATTATTTAATTATCGTATTTCTTGGGTCCTACTTCTCTGCCTCACATCCCATGGTGCGTTGAAGTTTGGGTTCTGAGCTGAAGAAAAATGTTTCAGTTTTGGTCTCGGCCCCGCCTACGGAAGGGCGGGGTTAGACATGACAGAGAGGCCCCATCCCTTTTCTCCATCGTCTCTCACGCACATTCTTAGTTTCTACTAAACTGGTTTTATCTGCATGCACAGACACTGCAGGACTGCAAAAAGCTCAGTACACAGTGTCTCGCTATCTGTCGAAACTGTGCCCCCCACGTCCCCAACGCTGGGCAGGACGCAGGACGGCAGAGCAGGCTTGAGTAATGAAGGCAGTGGGAACCGAGCTGGGACACCACCAAGAGTAGCTTCTGCCAAGTCAAATGTGTTCTTATCTTGAATGGTGTGTGGGACCCCTGGCTGACTTGGCTGTCAGTTCTCCATGCAGATTAAAATGAAACATTTAGCAGCTCAGACATATGCCTACACTCCTAAACTAGCCTGGGATCGATGCTTTTTAAACTGAGGTATGGGTTTGCTAGGGATTTTATTCTGTGTGTGGTAAAATATATGTAACATAAAACTTACCATTTTAACTATTTTTAAGTGTACAGTTCTGTGGCATTTAGTTCAGTTACACTGTTGTACTGTTGTGCAACCATTAGTACCATCCATTTCCAAAACCATTTCATCTTCCCCAACTGAAACTTCATACCCATTAAACTCTAACTTCTCATTTACCCTGCCCGCAGCCACAAGCAATCACCATTCTATTTTTTGTCTCTATGAATTTAACTACTCTAGGTGCCACATATAAGAAGAATCATACCGCCTAACCAGTGGTGCACAGTGGGTAGAGAATAGACCTGGAATGCTGAGGTGCCAGGTTCAAAACTCCAAGGTTGCCGGCTTGAGTGTGGGCTCAGATATCTGGCTTGAGTGCAAGCTTACCAGTTTGAGTGCAGTGTCGCTGGCTTGAGCATGGGATCATATACATCAGTGGTCCCCAACCTTTTTTGGGCCATGGACTGGTTTAATGTCAGAAAATATTTTCACCGACCAGTCTTTAGGGTGGGACGGATAAATGCACAAAATAAAATTATGCGACCGGCGTAAAAACTGTGATATTTTTAAATATAATTGTCGAATTTATGAGACAAGCGTCAAGAGTGAGTCTTAGATGGATGTAACAGAGGGAATCTGGTCATTTAAAAAAAATAAAACATTGTTCAGACTTAAATATAAATCAAATGGAAATAATGTAAGTCATTTATACTTTCTCTGCAAACTGGTACCAAATGACCCACGGATCAGTACCGGTCTGCGGCCTGGGGGTTGGGGACCACTGATATACATGACTCTGTGGTTGCTGGCTTGAGCCCAAAGGTCACTGGCTTGAAGCACAAGGTCGCTGTCTTAAGCAAGGGGTCATTGGCTCAGCTAGAAACCCCCAGTCAAGGCGCATATGAGAAGCAATAAATGAACAACTAAAGTGATGCAACTACTATATGAGCTGATGCTCCACATCTCTCTCTCTCTGTCTCTGTCTTGCTCTCGCTAAAAAAAGAAAAAAAGAACCATATAGTATTTTTTGCTTTATGACTGGCCTATTTCACTTAGCATAGTATCTTCAAGGTTCATCTATGTTGCAGTATGTGTCAGAACCTCCTTGCTTTTTAAGGCTGAATAATATTCCCTGTGTGTATGTACTACATTTTGTTTATCCATTCATCTGTCAATGGACACTTGGGTATCTTCTACCTTTTGGCTATTGTGAATCATGCTGCTATGAACATGGGTGTACAAATATTTCTTTGAGTCCCTACTTTGCCTTTTTAAAATTTTTATTTATTTATTTTTTAATTCAGTGAGAGGAGGGGAGGCAGAGACAGACTCCTGCATGTGCCTCAACTGGGATCCACCTGGCAAACCCACTAGGGGTGATGTTCTGCCCATCTGGGGTGTTGTTGCTCAGCAACCGAGTGCTTCTTAGCACCTGAGGTGGAGGCCATGGAGCCATCCTTAGTGCCCAGGGCCAACTCACTTCAATTAACCCATGGCTGCAGGAGGGGAAAAGAGAGAGAGAGAAGTGAGGGAGGAGGGGTGGCAAAGCAGACGGTTACTTCTCCTGTGTGCCCTGACCAGGAATCAAACCCTGGACATCCACATGCCAGGCTGATGCTCTACCACTGAACCAACCAGCCAGGACCCCTGGTTTTCCTTCTTTTGAACATAGACCCAGAGTGGATTGCTGGATTATATAGTAATTCTATGTTTATTTTTTGAAGAATGACCATACCATTTTCCACAGTGTGTACACCATTTGACACTCCCACCAACAATGCACAGGGTTCTAATTTCTCCACATCTGTCAATGCTTGTTATTTTTTTTTTTTAATTTTTATGATTTCCCATCCTAATGAGTGAGAAGCGGTATCTCACTGCAGTGTTGATTTGCATTTTCCTAGTCATTAGGGATGTTGAGTATCTCTTCATGTTCTTCATTGGCCATTTGTGTGTCTTCTTTGGGGAAATGTCACTTCAAGTTATCTGCCCATTTTTTAAAACTGGGTTGTTTTCTTGTTGTTGATGAATTATATGTGTCCTTAAACCTTATTGGATATATGATTGAAAATATTTCTTCCCATTGCGTGGATTGCCTTTTCACTTTGTTAATAGTATCCTCTGATGCACAACAGTTTTTAATTTTGATAAATTCCAGTTTATCTAGTTTTTCTTTTGTTGACTGTGTTTTTGGTGTCCTATCCAAGAAATTACTGCCAAATTCAATGTCATGAAGCTTTCCCCCTATGTTTTTGTCTAAGAATTTTATTGTTCAAGTACATGCACTTAGGCCTTTGATTCATTTCTAGTTCATTTTTACATATGATATAAGGTAGGAGTCCAACTTCAGGTTTTTTTTTTTTTACATGTGGATATCCAATTTTCCCGGCACCATTTGTTGAAAAGACTCTTGCTAATGATTCTTGAAGCTATATAGCGTTTACATTTTTCACTGTGTAATGGCACATTAGTTACCTGACAAGTAATTTAAGTATTGTTTCTTCTACTAAAACATACAGATTTATTATAGAACTGAATGCAGAATTGGCATTTCTTTTTTTAATGTGGTAATTTGAGCCTTTGGTGGACCTTTTGCTGCTAGGCCATTAGGCATCCTGAAGGCAGGGTTATGTTAGGGGTGAAGCTTGAGAAGCAGTGGGAAAGGCAGGAAGACCCTGACCAGAATCAGATCTCCCAGAGCTGGCGACTGTTTGCAAGGATGGTTTTGAGAGGGATCAGGGCTGAAGCCCTTTCCCCACTGCATTTTTGGAGTCTCTGTCTTTCCTCCAGCACGCGGGCAGTCTGCAGTACCCTCACTGACTATGCCTCATCTCTTTGGCTCAGGATTGGCATAAGGGCTCTGGCCCCGCCCACGCTACTCATCTTGGGTGTTCCAGGGCCCCTGCACTTTCCCACAATGCTCAGTGCTGACCTACAAGAGCTGAGTGTCATATGACCCTCATGTCACTGACATGGGCATTCTGTTTTCCTGCAACTCTCTTTACATATATGAAAGCCTGTCTCCACATATTCCTGGAATGGAGTACTAGGAAGTATGGTCTTAAATCCTCAAATCAAATTTCTGGTCACTGAGATCTCATGATTTAACTTGAAACCATGAAATCAAGAGCTGGGAGGGACCTCAGAAATTGTCTGGTCTACTTCCATTTTACAGATAGGCAAACTGAGATCCACAAACGGAAACTGCTTGCCCAAGGTTACCGAGGGAGGTAGTAGCAGAGCTGTAATTTAATCCTGGGTCTCCTGACTCCCATGCCTTTGTCTCCCACCAGCCACTCTTGGAGTTCAAGGTTATAGTTGTCTTAGAGGCAGATGAGTCTCATTATACCAAAGCAAACAGGCCAAGCTGTTCTATAGACTTTTGTGCAGATGACACCTAAAGGTTCCAGACCCTCCTGGTTCCTTCTCTGCATAGGCCTGGAGGACAGTCATGACTGCAGGTCAGGCCAGGGCGCTGGGAATGGGGCTTTCCACAGGGGTCAACCCTGCTATTTGCTTGGCTTGAAAACTACATCAGGGAAGAGTCCCCTCTCAGGGGCCCTTGGACACACTTCTCACTGATGACCATGGAGACAGCACAGTCTGGCAGCACAGGACGTGGGGACAAAGCGGAGGCATGGGCCTGTGTTCCTGCCTCTGTCCTGGAGCAGCTGAGGGAGCCAGCAAGGAGGTGAGCTGGGCCAGACAGGGAAATGAGAGGGCCCTGCCACACCAGTCTGTGGGAAAGGGCCACCGCCAAAGCGTTGGGGATCTTTCCCGGTGGAGGAGTAAGGAGCCCCGGCGTGAGTAGTGGGAGAGAAGAAGGGAGGAGATCAGAAAGAAGCATGTGGAGGGCCATGGGGTCTGAAAAGGGAGATGAACGGGGATTTCTGCTCCCACCATGCGCAGATGCTTGGAGTGTTGTGTGTTATCTCCATTACACAAGCAAAGAAATCAAAGCACAGGGTAGCAGAGTAACATCTGATACTTACCCAGCTAACAAGGGGCAGAGCTGGGGTTAGAACCCAGAACCTGGGTCCTTCCCACAGTTCCATGGTGCCTCTGAAGGGAGGGAAGTCCTGTGTCCTAACATACAAGAAAGCTCATTTTTGGTCATTCCTCTGCCTGGGTGACTCTACCTAAGCTCCCCCTTCTCTGTGAGCCTCGGTTTTCTCATCTGTAAAATGGTGGGAAGGCTGAGTGGCTGTTCCAGATCTAGAATCCCGTGGCGCTCTGTTTCTGGGAAGTCACAGTCCAGCATTGTGGTGACCTTCCGCTGACCTCTGGCAGGGCAGTATCCCACCCTCCACACCCTCTTCCCCGTCACGCACGGCCCTCCTGTGATTCTCTCCCTTCATCCTGGGACTGGGAAAGGGAGTAGGGAAGGGGACCAGCCATGGTGGGGGCAGCCTGATGACTCGCATCCTTGCCTCCCCCGCGTGGGGGCTCCTGCTGAGCTCTGGGTTGCTTCATCTGGGAGGGGGTGTGCAGAGGGGCGTTTTGCCAACAGGGAGGCTGCAGCTCTCTGGCGTTCTTTTTTCACTACACTGAGCCGCTGTCAAGGTTAAAGCGACTTCAGCTGAATCACCACAAAGCAATTGTACTCGCCGGTCCTCGGTTCCTTGCATGCTGCTCTGCCCAGCCTGCGGCCCTCACAGAGCTGCCTGGGCTACCTTCTGCCAGCATCTGCTGTGCCCGTGGGCCTCCCCGGGACGGTGGGCTCCACGTCAGCACCGCACGCTGGGCGCAGTCACCATGACGGAGACAGAAGGGAGCTGTGGATGCCTGTTCAAGGTCTGTGCGTAAGCCGATCTGCTCTTCACCTCAGAATTCTAATTTTGAACAAAAGAGAATTCAATAGCTGGGTTCACGGGCCCTGTTGGCTCGATGTTCTCTGTCCCTTGAGTTCCATTTAATGAACATTTATTGAGTACTTCTCAGATGCCAACACTGCCAGGGGTCCAGGGCTGAAGGGGGGGAGATTAGGGATGAGGCAGGCATAGCCCCCATCCTCAGGGAACTCAAGCAGAAGCAAGAACCACCAGTACAGAGAGGAGGGAGGAGGAAGAGTCTAGGGGGACAGGAGGCTCTGGCTTTTATGGGAGGGGGCACCTGCATGGCTCAGGAAAGCCATCGTGGGAGGGTGGAGGAAGGAGGAAATCAGATGTGCACTGGGGTCTCATTTCAGATAAAGAAACTGAAGCACAGAGAGGTTAGGCGAAGGCCTGAGATCCCATAGCTGGTGAATGTCAGAGCTGGGTCTGACTCTCCACAGCACACAGAGGAAGGGGGATAAGAAAAGTGAGAGCCAAGTCAGTCGTGAGGAGCAGGTGCCGTGAGGAGAAGGTGATGGCAGCTGGAAGAGACCTCGACCCAGCCCAGCCTGAGCCCCGGGGGGCTGGCCTGTGGGGAAGCACAGCAGGAGGACGGACCTGTGGGCCTCTCTGTCTGTCTCTCCACCCTTGGCCACCACCTCTCCCAGCCCCTGCCTCCCTCTTTTGGGGACAACCCAGCCTTGGCTAGCCTCTGGAGGCCATGAAGAAGACTGTGTCCTCCTTTCCAAAGCTGCCTCCCTAGAGAAATGGGAAATGAAAGGGAGCAGCCATGGGGTGCCCTGCCCTCACCGGGGCCCAGACCATTGTGTGGGTATTGATGAGGATGAGCTGGAGACCCCAGAACCTAGGACTGAAGGCAGCTGGTCCCCCACCCCATCTCTACCCCTGGACTGAGTCATACTCAAGTGATGATGCCTAACAGGAAAGGAGGGAGCCCTGGCTGGATAGCGTAGTTGGTTAGAGCATCATCCCAAAGCCCAGAGGTTGCCGGTTGGATCCCCAGTCAGGACACATACAGCTAGTATTCCCGTCTCTTTCTCCCCTCTCCCCCTCTCCCCCTTTCCCCTTCTCCCCTTCTTCCCCTTTCCTCTTCCCATCCCCCACCCCTTCTTCTCTCGCTAAAATCAACAAATAAAAATTTTAAGAAAGAGAAAGGAGGGGAGACCTTGTGAGAGCCCCCTTCCCAGGTCCAAGGAACCAAGGAAGGCCGTGGGGAGAAGGATGCATGGGGCTACTCGTTTTCTGGCCCCTTGAGAGAAGGCAGCCTCCCGAGCTTTCACTCCTCACTTCTCTGCCCCTCTGCCTCACAGACCAGGAGAGATACTGGGACCTGTCCTGCCTGGGAGGCCCTGGCATGTGTAGCCCAGCCTGAATGTCTTTTTTTAGCCTGCAGTCTGCATGAGCTGTGTGTTCAAGGGGGCTGTTGTAGGGGAGGGGAGAGGATGGAGGTACATTCTGTCCAACTCAGCTCTGGCCATCTGCTCCCTGGAAGCAAAATTAATAAGTAAATGACACACAGGGAGTCCCAAGATCTGGGCAGAGGGAGGAGAGTGGGAGAACCCACCTAGAATACGACAAAAGCAGAACAGAGGGGCAGGAGCCAAGTTGGTGTCATCGTCGTCGTGTGGCGCTGGCAGCTGGTGCCGACACCCCTCCCCTGCCCCACTCAGGCAGGAAAAGGGCTTTGCAAACCCCACCACCACCCCCTCCCACACACACACATCCGCACTACTTGTGGGCACGTGGGCTGGGTCTTCATGGGAAACACAGCTCCCCCCCCAGAAGGGAATCACGAACTGCTCCCACCTCCCCCACCAGCCTGGGGGCAGCTGGGAACCCTGCAGGGAAGGGTGGGAGGAAGCTGCTGATGGCAGTTCCCACTCTCCGAGACCTGCCTCATCTCTAAGGACTTGCAGTTCAGCCCGTCAGCCCGGTGCGGCTGCCCCACTGCCCGTGAAGCGGGGACTACCGCCCATTTTCCAGCTGAGGAGGATGAGGGGCAGGGATGGGCAGTCATTCAGTCAGCTGCTCCGGGGTGTGTGCTCTTTCCACTGAGATGTATTTCTACCTGAACTTGGGGCTGTGGCGGAGGTGACATTGGAGGCTGAAGGGTAGGAAGTCTGGGCTTTCCTTAGTCAATGTCAGTCTAGGCTTCTCTCCTAACTCATAGCACTTAACTCCAGCACTTACTCTACATGCAATCCCTTCATCATTCGTTATTATTCATCATTATTTTCCCCATCTTTTCGGTGGGAAGACTGAGAGGCTCAGGGAGGTGAAGTCCCTGGCCCAAGGGCACACTGCTAGTGAGCAGGAGGACCAGGATTGGAGCCCAGGCAGTCTGTCTCTGGAGACCACACTTGTAACGCTGCTTAATGCTCCTTTATAGGGCTCTCTGCCTTGCCTCTCTAGCCACTGCCACACTGGCGGGTAGAGAGGTAGCTAAAATGGAAGCGAAATGATGTCTCTTCCCTGCTCCCCTTGACCTGCGAGGAAGTGCCCTGGCTCCTTGACCAGGCCTTCGGGACCGTCTGGGTCTGGTGCCTGCCTAGTTCTCAGCCTCATCTGCGTCACCCCCTCTACTCCTCTTCCCCCTCCCAACCCTTTTATCCATTGACCCATTGTCTGTTGCCTTCAAAGCCCAGCTCACATGTCATGACTGTTCTGATGGCTTCCTGATTCCCTCAGACCTTGACTGTATACTCATGGCCAGCATGGTCCACGCCACCCTGGGCGATTATCCAGGTTTGCCTGCATGCCTGCTACTTTCTCGGCCCCTGGCCACTGAGACCGTCTCTATGGCAGGACCCAGGTCTCACTTGCCTCTGTCACCCGGCACTCAACACAGTGCCAAGTCGGACCCAGTGGATTAGTTCTCCCCTTTTCTTGTGTTTTTGTTCCTTCAGATGATGCTCAAGTGGTGGTGATGGCATGAGGGAAGAGTGTGGGGCTCTGGCTAGATGCTTGGGAGAATTTAAAGCCATGTCCCTTGTTTTCTTACCAGTCGGTGTTGCCCAGGCATGTGCTCCCAAGGATCGCAATGTGAGGCCAGGAGTCAGGTTGGACCTTCAGAGGAAGGCAGAGATCACATCGGGCTGATAAAATAGGAAAGATTCTAAGAAGGCAATGGAACCAGAGCTCAGAAAGTGAGGTTTGAAGCTTCAATCGTCAGGTGTGGAAAGAGAGGGCATTCCAGGTAGACTGACTCACATAAGCAGAGGTACTAAATGGCGAGCTGGTTCGTGCGGCTGAAGCCCAGAGTGCCTGGTGAGGAGGAGAGGGAGCCAGGCTGCACTGGTAGGCCAGGCAGGTGGTATGGTGCTCTTACATTAATAGCTTGAGGAGCTTGGACTGGATTCCATGGGCCTTGGGGCACCCCTGAAGGCTCCTCTGGCATCATCTAAGCCTGCATTGTTTCCTTATAGGGCAACTTCCTGTTTCTTCTCCCAAGTGACCAGTGACAGCTCTAGGCCTCGGTATAGGAACAGAGGGGATGTTGTAGGCTCTGATTTGCCCCTCCAGTCCTGGCTAGTCCCTCCAGGCTAGCTGGACTGTGCTCTCCTTCCCCTGCCTGGAGGTGACTAAAGAACATATGGCGGGTTATTTGGGCGCTATGTAGGAAGCAGATTGGATGGGGTGAGACCGCTGTGATTAAGAGTTGGTAAATGGATCTGGGCAGGGAGCGACTCACAGATGCTGGGCTGGATGTGTCCTGACACCTTTCTGCCTCCTTGGCCAGACCAGAAGAGGCAGGCCTGATGTCTGTGCAGAGCACCTGGAACTGGAGCTGTTGGTCCCAAGATCTCTGACCCCCATCCTGCCTCTCAGGGGCAGCCCTGCCATCCACCTCCAGTTCCCAGACACTACGAGGGCCCCAAGTCAGGCAGCAGCTGCCCAACAGTGCTGCAGCAGCAGAGGCGGCCCAGAGCTGGGGAATCTGTCACCCTCTAATAAGGAGAGCCCATTCTGGCAGGCTGGGTAATAGGCCTCAAATTGAATAATTAATAAAGTTATAAAAATATGTCTACTATATGGCCAGAATAATTCAGTTCAATTAGAGGCAATTATTTCTTACGGTTATGCCACTCGGTATTTTTTATGAATAGCTCTAGCAACAAGACAGGATTTCTAGATTTGGCTGCCTTTGTGAGAAGTTCGATTGAGACCAGTCCTCCCTAGGGCTTCTTCCAGATGTGAAACACTCATCTCTTCATCCATTCATTCATCTAACCATGTATTAATTTATCCATCTGTCCATTCATCTGTCTATTCCTCCATCCCTCCATCATCTGTCCATCCATGCACACATCCATTTGCTCATCCATCCATTCATTCAGTAGACATTTCTTGAGCCCCTTCCATGTGCCAATAAGCTAGGTTCCAGGATGCAGAGGTGGGTAAGGCCCTGCTTCTGCTTCCAGGAGCTCTAAGCCGAGGCAAGTGAACCTTTGATTCATGCAAGCTCCCATGCCTGTTCCTCTTCAGAGGTTCTTTTTCTGTGTCTTCCAAGAATACACATGTAAATATTTGGACTTATCTCTGGCCTTGAGCCAGGTAATAGGCTCCTTTGTAAGATAGTTCAGCTTGTTCACCTACATTTGAGAGTTTAGGGATCTGCTGCCTTTAAAACACCCATTGCTCTGGGTTTCAACTTTTTATCAGGAGAAGATCAGGGTTGTGGGATCCAGTTCTGACCTGGCCCCTGCCTTCAGTGTGACCTGGACAAGACATTGACTTTTTCTTGGCCTATCTGTGTATGAAGAATCGTTTGCTGCTATGAGCTCACAGAGACGTCAAGAGGCTTGGGCCGCCTGTTAGAGAACCAAGTTTGTTTCCTGGAACACTGGACATAAGTTGAATCCACTCGTACTTTGTAGGCACCCTGCCAGAAACCCTTCCATAAAGCCAATGCTCTTTTAGCGGTGAAGGTATGTGCCTTCTGATCTCTCTGGATATTGAAACTGTTCTCATAAGGCAGAAACACCATGACTCTCTTAAGTCTCCATAGAGCCCTTGCTCTGTGCTAGACGAATCTGATGGACTTATCTAGGGATTTATATTATGGTCACCAGACATTTATGAGGCCTGTTATATTCGGGGCTCTGGAAATGCAGGTAGACCTACGTCCTGACTCAGAGTCCGCCTCTCTGACAGGGTTCCCATTTACCTCATAGTGAGTCAGGATGTCAGAACTAGCAACACAAAGTGACAGGGGAGCCACCAACCGGGAAAAACATATTTGCAACACATATAATCCACAAAGGATTAATATCCACAATATACATATTTTTAAATCTTACAAATCAATAAGGTCAGTCCACTTCAAACACCGGCAAAGAATATGAACATGCAGTTCACAGAAAAAAGATATCTTGGGGCAATAAGCATATGAAAAGATGCTCACCTCACCTGATCAGGTGGTGGCGCCGTGGATAGAGCATCGGACTGGGATGCGGAGGACCCAGGTTCGAGACCCGGAGATCACCAGCTTGAGCATGGGCTCATCTGGTTTGAGCAAAAGCTCACCAGCTTGGACCCAAGGTCCCTGACTTGAGCAAGGGGTTACTCGGTCTGCTGAAGGCCCACAGTCAAGGCACATATGAGAAAGCAATCAATGAACAACTAAGGTGTTGCAACGAATGATTGATGCTTCTCATCTCTCTTCGTTCCTGTCTGTCTGTCCTTATCTATCCCTCTCTCTGACTCTCTCTGTCTCTGTAAAAAAAGAAAAAGATGCTCACCTCACTGATAATCAAGGAAATATAAATTAAAACTAAGAGATATTGCCATGTCACACCCGTCAAATTGGAAAAGACTAGTTTCTGATAATATCAAGTGTTAGTAAGGACGCAGGCAAAAGGGCACTCCGTGTGCTGCTGGAGAGAGAGTGAATTGGCAGTACCATTTTAGGGAGCAGTCTGATAATTTCAAATAAAGCTGAATACCAACCCCATCATACCATTTTTCTCAAACATTTCTACCACAACTGAGATTAAGAAATGTATTTTATATTGTGTTCCAGCACATACATATTCACACACTGATATTTTAAAATCTCTTCTATTGAATTTTTAAAAACGACAGTTGTGACCCTTTATATTGATTTCATGATTCTCTTCTGGGTTACAACCTTAAGTTTGAAAAACTGTGCTCGGGAGAGCCTCTTGGACATATGCAAACAATGCATTGTTGTTTGTGATGGTGAAAAGCTGCAAGTAGCTTAGAGGTCCCTCAGAGGGCAATGGATAAGTGGTAAATATTCATATGATGGGATCTCCACAGCACTTTAAAGGAATGGACTAGCGTCATACCTGTCTAGTTGGGTGAATCACGAAGATATAATAACGCTGAGTGAAAAAGCAAATTGCAGAGGGCTTACATACACATCGTACAACATCATGTATATAAAGTTTAAAAGCATGCAAAATAATGTTATTTATGGGTACATTTGGATGTAGTAAAAGTATAAAAACAGACATGGAAATGATAAACGCTAAATTCAGGATTAGGGAGGGAGGGAGGAAGAAGGCACAGAGAGGGGAGGGATACACAAGGAGCTTCAGCTGTGTGATGTTTTATTCTAAAATAAAAACAGGTAGCAAAAATGGGGAATATTAAGATCTGTTTGATGAATATACTGCGTTTTCATTTTCTCTGCACTTTGCAATATGCTTGAAATAGTCCATATACAAAAGAAAAGGCCTTTGTTGCCTCCTCTCCACCTCCAGCACGTAAGCTCACGTGAAGGAAAAAGAATATTAGCCTCTGCTAAACTTAGGTGTTCATGCCATTCAGTTTGGTTCAACTAATGTTTCCTGAGTACCTCCTGTGGGTGTGACCATGCCAGGTGTGAGGTATGGAACAGTCAGGAAGGTGGGGAGGATGTTACCAGCGAGCATTTGGATTTCAGCAAAGGTCTACGGCCATACCACCCTGAACGCGCCCGATCTTGTCTGGATTTCAGCGAGGGCACAGGCTGCGCACCCATCTCTGCAGGTCCTTGTGCATGCCAAAACAAGGGGCCCAAAGTTAAGAGCCTGTGTCTCCCTGGGAACCAGGGAAGTCTCCCTGGAGGAGGTGAGGGCTGAAATGGGCCTTGAAGGATGGACAGGGATTGATTAGTTAGAGACTCTGGAAAGGAGAAGAACCTTGAGCTGCAGAAAGCTCTCGGTTGGTCGTCTTGGGAAAGGAAAAGTGATAGGGCAGCTCAGGGCCCTGAACCAGAGCTCTGCTGCTCAGATGGGGAAGTGCGCCCCTGGTGGCAGTGCCCAGCATGAGACAGATGGATGGCATGGAGAGGTGGCTCTGGGCCTCACTGGGGCTTAGGAGCGCTGGATTCCCGGAGGCTGTAGATCCGAGAGAGCCTGGTCACTGCAGAAAGGCACATCCTGATCTCTGAGGGACATCCTACTCCACCACCCATCCTCGGATGACGGCCCCAACAGGGAAGAGAGGATAAAGTTATACTCAGATCCCAAACTTCAAATTTATTTGAGCAGCTCCTAATAAATACCTCATACCGGAGGCCTTGCTATCCATCTCAGGGTGCAGTGCACGGGAGGTGTCTGTCTCAGAGTGCTCGGGAACATGGCCACATGACTTGCCAGGAGGCGAACCCCTAAATCATCCTGGCTTGCTCTCCTTCTAGTAAATCCAAATAGTTTAAAATAACTCCCTCCGACCTTGAGGCTGGTGCCAACTTTGTGCCATCCATCAGCCCTAACCAATTTCTTATTAAGGCTCTGCTGTTCCCCTGGAAAAGTCACCACCTTAAATCAAAGGGCCGATAGGTCAAGGGAGAGAGAGAGAGAGGGGAGCTGGAGACAGCAGGAGACAGCAAGTCAGGAAGATGAGGTTCTAGTCCTACTGCTGGGGCGTGGTGGCCGAGCTCCCCAGGCCTGCAGCTGGCCTGGGCTGCCTGTGGACATACTCCTGACTGTGCATGCCAGGGAGGAGCTCAGAGCCCCTTCAGGCCTGCAGCTGGCCTGGGCTGCCTGTGGACATACTCCTGACTGTGCATGCCAGGGAGGAGCTCAGAGCCCCTTCCTACAGTTTCCCAAAAGCCAGCAGGGAGAAGGCTCTTCTCACTGACTACATTTCCCCTTCATTTATCCGCTCATCTATAAGTACGCTTCATTTATTTAACCCATTTGTGTGGGATGTCTACTGAGTGCCTGTTCTAGGTGCTGGGGAGACAGCAGTAAACAAGACCAAGTGCATGGAGCTTCCCTTCTAGGGAGGGAGATGATTCTCAAGCACAGAAATAAACACGGCAATTTCAGATGTTGGTATGAAGACAATAAAGCAGAATACAGAGTGAGGCAGGGTGGTCCGCGAGGTTCTTTCTGAGGAGGGGACATTTGAGCCAAGACTTGCATGATAAGGAAAAGCAAAGACCACAGGGTTGGTATGTTAGTAAATCTTATTAATACTTGGTCTATTTTTGATTCAGAAGTTTTATGCACGGAGGATGATTGCTAAGCCAGACTCTGTTGAGGATTTATAAATGGATAGGCAAGTTCATGCTCACACAGTGCCTTCAGTCCAGTAGCTGTGATCACCCAACGTCCCCAGGAACTATAGGGCAGAGTGCTTTGTGTGGGGCCCTAACACTGCACTGAAAGCTCAAAGAAGGCGCAGGTCCCTTCCAGCTGGGATGAGCAGAGGGCAGAGGGCCGCAGGGACTCTCCTGGCAGCACGTGGGCTCTGCAAACAGCTCTGGGTCTGGATAGTGCTCGTTTACTCCCTCTGGTGTGGGTCTGAGTGTGCGTGTGTGTCCTATTAATTACTGAGTCAGCCGGGACAGGGAGGGGCTTGGAGTTGGAATCAGCTTCCTTCTAATAACCGGCAGTAGGATGAGTGATGTAGATTGTTTTTTCCATGCTGTTGGCTGCTGTCAAAGAAAATTACTGAGGTGTCCCCTCATTTCTGCATTGCATGTCTCTTGGTGCCGGCTCACAACCCTGACCAGGATCAGGAGCCCCGTGTGGTCCAGACCATGGGAAATGACAGGTCTCCCATACAGCTCAGGGTTTCTCTGGAAGAGAGCACAAACCACATAGGCAGGTCTGCTGCTGAGATGAGCAAGTCTCTTTCTTAAGTCAGTATAATTTGTTTAGCAAATAAAGATGAGCAGGACAGACTTCTCTGTGTTTGGTCTCAGCGCTCAACGTCATTGGTCACAGCTAGAGGGTTTAGAGCAGTGGTCCCCAACCTTTTTTGGGCCACGGACTGGTTTAATGCAGAAAATATTTTCACGGACCGGCCTTTAGGGTGGGACAAATAAATGTATCACGTGACCGAGACAAGCATCAAGAGTGAGTCTTAGACGGATGTAACAGAGGGAATCTGGTCATTTTTAAAAATAAAACATCGTTCAGACTTAAATATAAATAAAACGGAAATAATGTAAGTTATTTATTCTTTCTTTGTGGACTGGTACCAAATGGCCCCCGGACTGGTACCGGTTCACGGCCCAGGGGTTGGGGACCACTGGTTTAGAGGACAACCAAGAAATCCAGTGACTTTCCATGTAGCTGAGAAGCTGATTGGCTGATGTCCTCAAAGACCAGCGCTGAATCTCACTGTGGGAACTCGGGGAGAGCAGGTGCAGGCTGGCACTGGGAGACAGGCTGTAATGCAACCCTTTTCCTTAAGGGACGTAGAGTCTAATAGAGGGGGACAGGTGAGTCAACCAGTATGAAAGTGTTGTGGTGCTATCTTATACCTGTGTATAGGATAGGAGGAAAGAGTGGGAGGGAGGGGGAAATTCCATAAGGTAGACCTTTGGTGGGGTTTTTGTTACCCCCTGTTTTTGCCCATGCAGTACTTGACATAGACTAGAACAAGCAATGTGAGACACTGTGGCCACTAAATTATACCACAATGCCACAGCTGAAATGAGTGATGGCCATCTTTTCCTAGTTCTTAGCAGGTGGGAGATCAAACTAATTATAGTTTTTTCTCAATTCTATGTTTGTTTGTTTTTAAAATCTTCCTATAACCTCTGGTTTCTACAGCTGCTTGACTGCACAGAAATCTAGGGACAAGGATGGAACGTTATTAAGCACCTACAACGTGGTGGGTTCTGGGCTGGGCACACACAGACATTGGTCTCATTCAATCTTCCCAAGAGCCTTGCAGCTCATTCTCATTCTACAGATGAGGGAGCTGAGAGGCGGAGTTGTGAGGGAGAGGCAGACTGATTTGGAAGACTATGTCTCTGTAAAATAATATTTGCCTTAGCCCAGAATTATCTAGTTAGCTAAGAGACATCCCCACACTGGAGCCAGGCTCTGGTCACATACACACCTCTGAACCAAAGACTGTCGAACACCACTTTTGCTCATTGGTAATCTCCTAATGCTGAGTGTTCTTCCTTTCCTGTCAAAGTGGATGTTGTTGTCATCAGACATCCAGGTCTCAGCCAGAACGTGTTTGGGCAGTTGAGGTTTGAACAGACAAATCATAGTGCAGCAGGTAACAGCCAGGGCAGCTGTGCCTTTCAGGTTTCCTGAGTCCAGTTCTCTGACTGCTCACTGCAAGTCTGATTGAAGGGACAGCCAAGCCAGACACAGTTCCCACAGCTCCCAGGCTCCAAGAACTTTTGCCAAAGCTGGACTTCCCAAGTTCTTATCACCTGTGGGGGTAACATTGGGGTTGCTCCTCCAATGAGCTGTTCCTGGCCTCAGAGCCCACACAAGTGACCTTGATTCTAGTCTTCCCTGAACGTCCTCCCCAGACCACTGGGGCCATTTCCCCTGGGTTGGAAAAAAGAGAGAGGGACATAGGCACTCTTCCTAATTATAGCAATTCTCTTAAAACAGGGGTCAGCAAATAATGAACCCTGGGCCAAATTTGTTCCGCAGACCACTTTTGTAAATAAAGTTTTATTGGAACATAATTATGCTCATTTGTTTCTAGATGTGTACGATTACTTTCTCACTACATTGCTAGAGCTGAGTAGTTATGACAGGGACTGTCTTGCCCACAAAATAAAAAATATTTACTGTCTGGCCCTTTACAGAAAATCTTTGTTGGTTTCTCTGTTAGAACATCAGAATTTTTGCCCCAGTGTGTTAACCCCATGAAAAGTAGTAAGCACCTTGAAGACAGGATTACCAAACCTTTTCATTACCTGGATAACAGTATAACGATAATAATGGTAGCAGTGGCAGGGCTGGGCTTAATGCTTACCCTGTGCAGGCTCAGAGCCCAGGCTGGGGAAGCACACTGGCTTCACCATTATCCCACCCGCGGGAACTTGGAAAAGTTACATGACTTCTCTGTGCCTCAATTTCTTCTTTTAAAATGCTGGTTACTTTGGGGGCTTGTTGTGTGGGTTGAATAACAATGTAAAGTGCTTAGACATACCTCAACAAAGGGTTCCATAAATGCTGGTTTACTCATGTAATCCTCTTGGCAAATTCCTTATCATTGTTACTGCTAGGACCCTGCCTATCCAAAGCCTTACTGTCTAAAATTCAGAAACAGAAAGTTTTGGATTACTCATTCACTAGACAACTTCCTTCCTGAATTCAACTAGTCTTGAATGGCGAGGGACACTTGTACACATGTGATCTTTAAGTTGGTGTCATTATCATTCCCAAATTATAGACGCAGAAGCTGATGTTAAGACAGGGTAAGGGGCCACGGGAAGGTAGGACTCGATCCAGGCTGTCTGACCCCAGAGCACTCAGTAGCCAAGCACCTGCCGCTCCCTGGTGACTCTCAGCCAGCTGAGTCCCTGGTGGTCCTTCATCGTAGGTAACCTTCCTTGATGAGTGAATTCATGAGTGAGAGACACTAAGAACGGGCTGACCACAGAGATGGTTTGTTCTTGCATTGTCATGGCCGAAGAGCTTGTGCAACTGGCTGCCCAGTCCCTCTCATGACTCGCACCCCTGTTGCAGGGTGACTGAAGCAACTAGCCACACAGCAGCAACTAGCCGCCTTGAGTTTGGAGTCCATGATCATGGCCTGATAGGAGGGGCTCTGACAATGAGCCACTGAAGACAAGGGTGAAGTGGACGGAACACTAGATTTAAAATCAGGACCTTTGGTTTGACTCCCAGCCCCGCCATTAACATTCTGTGTGACTTTTGGAAGTCGCTATCCCTCTCTGGGCCTCAACTTCCTCATTTCTCAAATGAGGGCAATAGACTTCACTAGATCAGTGGTTCTTAATGGGGAGAGATGGGTTGCCTTTCAGAAGACATTTCACAATATCTGGAGGTAATTTTGATTGTCACAGTTGGGGAAGGCAGCACCGGTATCTAGCAGGTAGAAGCCAGGAATGCTACTAAACGTCCTATGACATACAGGACAGCCCCACAACAAAAAACTGATCATGCCACAAGTGTTGCTAGTGCCACTGTAGAGAAACCCTGCAATCTAAAAATCTCCCATGGCCCATCCGGGCCTAAAAGTTCACCCTTCATTTGTTCATCAAAGACGTATTTGCCTGACCTGTGGTGGCGCAGCGGATAAAGTGTCAACCTGGAACACTGAGGTTGCCGGTTCAAAACCCTAGACTTGCCTGGTCAAGGCACATATGGGAGTTGATGCTTCCTGCTCCTCTCCCCTTTCTCTCTCTCTCTCTCTCTCTGTCTCTGTCTCTCTTCTCTAAAATAAATAAATAAATAATGTTTAAAAAAAAAAAAAAAAGGAAAAAAAGACGTATTTATCTGGCGCCTGTTCAGTGCTAGGCAGTGAACAGGAGACAGTCCCTACCCTCTCAGGACCCACAGATGATATGAATAATGATAATAAGAGTTTATATTGGCTGAGTGCAAGCTATAAACTGAGTTCTTTACATAAACTGTCACTCTTGATCCTCCAAGACACCTACTCCCATTTTACAAATGAAGAAACTGAGGCTAAATGAAATAAAGCCGCTTGCCTGAGGCCACACAGTTAGTAAGTGGTGGCAGAGGTATTTTTACTCTATAGAGTCCATTCTTTTAACCATACAGACCCTCTACTGCCCCAGAGCAATGGAAAGGAGGACAGGTGGCTGCCAGCATGGGTCTGAAAGACAGGCAGCCTGGAATGCTTGGGCCCTCTGGTCTCTTTATCATGCAAAACGTTTAGCGAACTGGCAAAGGGCCTCATGACTATAAACCAGCCGGTAATGACCTGACAGGCAAAGGGGGCCGAGGAGTGTTAGGGCCACGGAGACATTAATCTGTTTGCAGCTATACTGCTGCTGGAAAGACATTCGTTATGCAGTTATGGGTGCCATAAAAGGCTGTTTGATATGGCAGCCCTCCTTGTGGCAGCAGCAGGAGCCTCAGTAAGTGGCAAAGGAGCCCCTTGGGGCTCAGTGGTGACAGGCCCTGTTGGCCAGAGGCAAATGCTTCCACCTGCCACTGGTAGGCTACTGTGGAGGTGACAGGAAAGAGTTCCGGGTTGCCTAGGAGAGCTGAATTCTGGCAGCCGCAAGGTCTCCAGCAAGCCCTGTCATTGCTCTGAGCCTCAGTTTCTCCATCTGTAAAATGGAGATATTAATGTTTGTCTCACAGGACTGTTCTGTGGCCCAAATGTGGTGACATGTGACAATGGACATGACATATTTTACACTCTAAGCGCCATTATTACTGGTGCTGGTCACAGGCATCATAGCAGCTGCAGCAACAATATACATGGCTGCGTCTCTGAGTTTTAATCAAACATGAGACCTGGGTGTAGCTTTATAGATCCACCTGGTCACCTTCCCCACTGTATATAGCTTCCATTCATCATGTACTTGGTATGTGCCGAGCACTGGTCTAAGCACTTGTTCTGTATTAACTCATTTACTCCTCACATCAAATCTATGAGCTATGGAAGGCTATTATCCCCATTTTAAAGAGGAAGACAGCTGAAGCCCAGAGGTACCTAGGTCACCTAGCTGGTTACAGACAAGCTGGCTCCACCTCATACCCAAAGGAGAACTGGAGTCAGTTGCAGGGTGGCAGGCAGATGACACCTCTACTTCCTGGGGGCTTCCACCACCCCCTGGTTGCCGGGACCACAGGGCATCATCTCCCCACAGCCCCCCATCAGGGAAATGGCAATGCACTGGTTTGTTTCTGTAGGGTTTGACTTGGGAAGTGGGATAACTCTGAGTTTCAGTTCACGGCAGGGTGGGCTGACCCAGGACATTGCCTTCAAGAAGCAGGGCTCAGCCCTCCCTCTGGCTGGCATCCAGAGGAGACATCCCAGCTTCACTAGGGGCCTGACAAGGAGACGACAGGGGCCCACTTTGTGGGGACCTACAGGTCTGGGCAGTTTCTGTAATTGGAGCTTGGTGTGAGGACAGTGCATCTGGCTTGTCTTGGACAGGGACACATAGGGGACAAAGGTCTCCGCTTGGAAGCAGACCCGCAGAGTAGCAGAGTGGGGCCCTACCCCAGACCAATAGAGGGGTGGAGACCACAGGGGGCACTTGATGCTCAGTTACGATGTGGTCAGCCAGGGTTTGTACAACATGCTGATTTTTTTTTAATTGTTGAAATGGCCATATAAAAAATTTAAATTCCTGTAGATTCCTTCTGGGCCTGCAAGAATACTACAGAAACATTACCCCAATGAATTCCAGCACCTCCTAGGGCGAGGAGGCCTGGAGAAGGGGCAGGAGGGTCAGTGACGAGGGATATGGTCCGGCAGGCTCAGGTGTTGGTGCTGGGTCCCTACGATCCACGTTCTCCTGGCCCCAAGTTCTCAGCATCTCGCTGCGTCCTTTCTCCTCCCCTGCTTCTGGTGTCGGGGCCATATCCTCTGTGCGCCTCTCTCGTTCCTGTGCTGTCAGAAACCCTAATATACCGTTTCCCTCCGGTGAACACTCTTTTCTAGGGTTTGGGACGCTCTTAGGCAAAGGCCAAACCCCAGGGAGCTGTCCAGTGCCTTCCCTTCAAATTCACTGTCCTTTTGGGTCCCTGTTTAGAACCGGCTGGAACAGGAGATGGGCAAAGTGACTTCTTCCACCCCTGAATCCTATTATGAGGTGTCTCTTTGTAAAATGCGAGGGCGAGCTGCTCACCCCAGCCCAGAGGTATGTCCTGAGCCCCGGGCCCCGGTCCCTCTGCCGCGGGATGTCTGGGTGGAGACTTCCTGTGTTCCATGGGAGAAGGTGAGGGGAACCCCAGCGGCTCCCCACCTCACTGCACACTCCTCAGGTACCCTCAGCAGTGAAAAGTCAGGGGAAATCTCGCTGTTTGCCAAGTGGAAAAGACAAGAAAATCAATAGAAGGAAAAAAAAATCTCATTTTCAAGCGTCTAAGCAGGTATTACAATCAATAATGCAAAGAGCAGCGGGAGGCCATTAAGCCACACTTGGCAGGGTCCTCCGGGCCCAACCCTGGAAATGTTTGCTGAGGAGCAAACTTCTAGGGTGACTCACTGCTGACCCCCTGCCCCAGGGCTGCCTCTAGGGAAGCCTGTCTGAGACTCGCTAGCAAACACTTGGGATTGGATTAACCAGTCCCCTGACCCTAGCGTGGACCCCAGCATGGTGGGCTTTGGGATCCAGCCGTGCAGAACCAAATGTGACCAGAATAGGGAGGGCGCATCCAGGCTGCCACAGAGGACCCTGGCCATTTCCCCTTTGTTTTTCTTTTCAATCCTGGTGAGAAACTCAAGTTTCCCCCTGCCTCCCACCATCGCAGAATAAATAGACTCATAGTTTATGTTCCATAATTTCCTAGCTTACTTGGTATACCGCAGTTTTATTTTTAAACCCTATTTCCAATAATTGCCCAAAAATGTTGGGTACCATGGTGGCATGTTGAGGTGAGCTCAGATGGTGGGCACGCCTGGCCGTCTCCTGCCTCCCCTGTGGCCACGTTTGCTTCTCTTGCCTACATCAGCTTCAAAACCTGCGGATCTGCAGGGGCACAGGGGCCATGGTAGTCAGGGCGGGTGGGTGGCCTGGGGGCAAGGGCCTCAGGAGACCCGGCACCTCCTCCAGAGGCTCCTGGGTTGCGGTGGGAGCTTGAGGCCCTGACTCCCAAAGCTCCCGGCTGGAGGAGGAGATGCCAGCTTGAGCGCGGGCTCATCTGGTTTGAGCAAAGCTCACCAGCTTGGACCCAAGGTTGCTGGCTTGAGCAAGAAGTTACTCGGTCTGTGTAGCCCCACGGTCAAGGCATATATGAGAAAGCAATCAATGAACAACTAAGGTGTTGCAACGAAAAACTGATGATTGATGCTTCTCATCTCTTTCCGTTCCTGTCTGTCTATCCCTATCTATCCCTCTCTCTGATTCTCTTTCTCTCTTTCTGTCAAAAAATAAATAAATAGAAGGGCTCCCAAGGCAAGCTCAGTGTCTCCCCCTTGCCCAATCTGGGGCCTTCCTAACCCAAACAGAAAAGCGAAAATGAGAAATCACACCCCCTCGTCTAGGCCTTGCACACGGTAGGGGCTTGTGGAATCCTAAGGGCTTACAGACTGGTTTTGGCTGAAGCTGTGGCCTCGGGTTTCTGCTGCCGAAGGATGAGGACCAGGCTGTGTCATGTCCCCAGCCTTTGCCGGCCACTCCAGGGACCCACCAGAAACCAGCCAGGGTTGGTCAGTAGGAGGGGAACTGTAGCTCAGTCTCATTGCTTACCAAGACTAGTGCAGCCGTCTCCCGCCTGGCTGAGTCCACCCTTATCACATCGCAGCCTGCTCTTCACCCAGCAGCCAGCCTGGACTCAAGACTAGGAGTCAGATCAGGTCCCTCGACACTCAAAACCTCCAGAAGCTACTTAGAAATGACATTTAAAGCTTTGAGAATGTCCAAATAAAAGTAACAATTTATCTAGGCACAAAGCTATTGGTTTGAAATTATATAACTTGTTAGCATTTGAATAAAAGTGAAATTTGGAGGCAGTGAGTTTCTACCTTTTTACTACTCTACCTGTGGCTCAAGGGACGTCTTAATTGCTCTGATACATATCTCTGTCTTGGTTGTTTTAGAGTTTTGTGTTTTTAAAATTCATATCTTTGTACAATTGTTCCCTTGCCATTCTGACCTCCATGGGATTCCTCTCCTGCATCAGGGCCTTTGCACTGGCTGTGCCTGCTACCTGGAATCGTCTTTTCCTAAATACCTGTATAGCTCACTCTCTCATCTTATATTGTTTTCTATGAAGGCATAACAAATTACCACAAAGTTAGTGGCTTAAATCAACACAAATGTATTACCTCATAGTTTCTGCAGGTCAGGGGTTTAGATATGATTTAGCTGGGTCCTCTGTTGGAGGTCTCATGAGGCTGAAACCAAGATATCAATGGGCTGTACTCTCACTAGGGGCTCAGCTAGGGAAGATCTCCCACGCCTCCTCCTGTTCTTGCAGAATTCCTCTTTGCAGCCATAAAGCTGAGGCCCCGTTCTCTTGCTGGTTATCATTTGGGAGCTGCTCTCAACTCCTAGATAGAGGCCACCCACAGCTTCTTGCCATGTGCTTTCTCCATAGGCCTTCTCACCTCACGGCGACTTACTTCTTCAAACCAGCAAGGGAGATAAGGCTTGCTAGTGCACACTTGCAACACGGAGCTTTATAAAGATTATAACGTAACACAGGACTGCCGGCTCTGGCTTCTCTGGTCTTCTGAGCAACGTCAGAGTTTAACCCCTTGGCCCTGCCTCAAGGTTGAAGGGGCATTCACCATGATTCAGTTCTGTGCCTCTAAGTCACATCCTTTAGTTCCTCCTGAGGTCCTTGTCTCTGTATCTAGGTCCCCCCCCCCAATTCCTGGGCTCCCTATCTTTTACTCTGGCCCTGGCTGGGGGCTCCCTGCTTCCTCTAACCTCCTGTCCAGCCTCCATCTCCTCCAGGAGGACCGGGAGCCAGTGCCATAGGCCCAGGACACCAATAGGTGGGTTTGTTTAAGCCAGATGCAAGCCAGCCACCTCCTGCCAGAGGATCTGTGCCTCCGGGGCTCTCTGTCCCCTAGTTTGTTGTCTCTGTGTATCTGTTGTTAGTCTTTCTCTCTCATAATGCCTAGGTTTTGGTCCACATTCAATCCCACAGATCTTTATCATTTATTCAATGTGCCAGGCACCAAGGACACTAAGGTGAATAGCTCTGGTTTTTCCTTAGTGAGCTCATATTCTAGAGTAGGGCAGACACGCCCAAATAACCAAGGGGCCAATGCCAGTGGGCAGGAGAGCACCGTGGGAGCTCCTGAGGACAGAGGTTTGTTTGCCTGGAGGACACAGTCCACTGAGGAAGTGGCATTTGAAATGGGTGAAGGAGGAACTCAGTTTCCACAGGTGCTTCTCCTAGAAAGGAGAAGGCTGCACTGGTGGAGGGCTCTGTATAAGCAAAGGCGTGGGAGCTGGCCTGCTAGGGTCATTGAGGAGCAGGGGACAGTTTCCAGCAATATGCGCATTGAGCATTAAGATGAGTCTGTGAGGGAAGAAACTGCAGTTGGGTTTGGTTCTTAATTAGGCCCCCTAGCTCTACCTGTCACTCCCCAGGTTCCCACTGGGATCCTCGCCTGTCTTTCCCCGCCACCCAGTCCTCGAGAGGAGAGCGCGGGCAGGGAGGTGTCGTTGCACTTTGAACAAGGGCGCAGGTCCACCTTACTTTCCGGCTTGTTTGTTTTACTATAATTAGGTAAATAAATCAGCACCTTAGCTTCCTGCTTAAGAGCCCAGCTTCTAGAAGGAGTGGCTCTGTCATACATGCAGTGCAGGCCACGCAGTCCCTGGAGGTCTGGGATGTGTCCCTAGCATTTCTCAAAGGCTGGCTGGCCTGCTGGTCCTCTCCTGGTCTTGACAAATCTCTGCCTCTCCCTGCTCTGCGCTCCTGAGCCCGCGCAACTCGGGTTTCTCTGACCTTAAGAGCCTAGAGCAAGTGGTTCTTTGGTCCCGTTGGGTCTCTGGGTCTGGGCAAGGTGCGAAGGCGAGGGCTCTGGGAGCCAGACGCAGCTGGGCCCTGAGGGGCACAGGTGTTGCTCATTAAGCTGCCCTCCCGCCTCGCTCAATGTTCCCGCCTGGATGGGGGCCAAACATGGAGGCCGATGAGCCCCTGCCCCCTTTGCCCAGAAACCATTAAAATCTAATTAGCAGCAAGAGGACCTGCTGAGCAAGGTAGCATTCGCCTCTGCAGGAATGCCAGGGGCTGGGCAGTGGGGCTAAATGGAGGCTGTCAGACACAGCCAGAGAAAGTGGGACCTGGGAGTAGTAAAGATTTGGGTTAGAGCTGGAGGAGGACTTCCACGTGGTGAGCATGGGGGAGGGGAATACAGCAGTGGCGGGTGTTCACCCTGGCTGTACCACTGATTCACACCCTCCTACCAGTCCTCCTTGTGAGTTAAGGGGCTTAGATGTCTGGCTTCTAAGTGGGGCCAGGTCTGGAACAGGCTCATCCAGGGAAACTGGGGGTGATGTTAGAAATGTGTGTGATGAGGGATACTAACCTACTCACTCCCAGGGCCCAAGCTGAGGCCAGAATGAACCCTTTAATTGCTGGGTGGTTATGAGTCCTGGAGGGGTGGGGGGAGGTCCCAGTGGAGAGGTTGGAATGCCTGGGGCAGTGGGAGAGAGACTCAGGGCTCAGGGAAATGACTCTGTACCAACAAGTATGGAAACACTTTAGAACTGTAGTCACTGGGACAGACTGATGTATTCCAGTTGAATACAGCACGGCATGTGATCAAAGGAGGAGCACCATCTCCTTCTCTTTCCTGAAAGGTGAGGGGTGGGTGGGACTTGCATTGGAATAGGGCCACTCTGGAAGGAAGGGACAGAACAGCGACCTCTTGAGACCTCCCTTCTGCAGAGAGGAGACATGGCTGGGGATACCAGAGGCACTTTTATCCCTTCCTCTGGGACTCTAGAACTGTGGAAGGTGTGGGGGAGTTTGAGGGAGGTATCTCAGTGGGGTATCCCAGCCTTGCAAAGCATGCCCCAAACCTGCCTCTGCCTCAGCTTCAGCCTTATGGCACAAGGGCCCCCAGAGCCCAGCCCACAGCTGCCCCTCAACCCTGCGGAGGGATCTTTCTCAGTGGCTCCCAAAACTGCTTCCTCAGCTCCTGCTTGTCTTAGCCTAAGTAGGCCTTTTGGATTTATTAGTTCTGGGAGTGGAGAGAAAACCGCTTCTTGAAGAAGTGTGCTCAGTACCACATTTCAAACTTCCAGGCTTGATTGAAATGGTAGTTAAAACGTTTTAAGGCTCTTAGGTAAAGTTGCATTTGCCTTCTGCACGGCCTGTGTTCTGATATCACTGTTTATGGCTGTTGCCCTGTTCCATTGCTCATGGGCGGTGTTTATCAGAAGCTATCAGTCCCTCTTGCAAGGATGTGGCCCTGTTCTTCCACCCCTGAGCCCATTGCACTGAAGCCACCAAGAAGAAGAAAAAAGTCGCAGAATAATTGTGCATTTTAATTAAGCCTCAATGTGCACCCTATTGTGGAGATGCTTATATTAAAGAATCCTTTTCACTTTGCAGGAAGCTGGAATATTTGTTCCCCATGTCATTTTTATATTCCTTTTGTGTGGCAATTAATAATTAACTCCTGGGAAATAAAGCTGCCACCTGATATCGTCTTTATGGCCTGGTATTAAAGTAACTGTTCCTGATAAACTATTGTAATAAAGTCTTGGGAAGACCCGGCCGGAAGAGGGTTTTAGTTCAGGTATTAATTCTACTCAAGGAGCTGGGCCTGGAACACGTCTTTTTATCCTAGTTTATTCCACTTTTCATGATGACACGTCAACGAGACTAAACATGATCGTGCTGACCCAGGAGAAGGCAAGGTGCTGTATTTAAGGGATGGGAAGTTGGCCTTCCATCCCCCCATAAAGGTATTTCCCATTAGTGTGATCGCTTTGTAATCACGGTGCCTATCACTTGGCCTTCATCTGCTTGCATCACCTCTCGCCAGAGCATGACCTTGACGTAACAGGGAAGGTGAAAGCAGCACATTTGCAGTCACCCGTAGGAGCCCAGCTCTACCTGGTAACAATATTTAACCGGGAGACCCTAATCTGAGTGTACAAGTGATTACAAGCTGTCCTGTGGGACGCTGCTTACCCATGAATTCTCAAATAAGTTGCAAAACAGTGACGAATTAACTTGTTATGCTGTCAAAATCAATTACTGCAAAAGACAGCTTCACTTCCTGGCCTGTTCTCAGGGCCCCTGAGCCAGCACAGCTGCCCTCTGCCCTGTGAGAGCTGATCAAGGGAATGTGCCAGCTCCAGTCTCCTGTCACCACCCACCGCCCCCCACCCCCCACCTCACTTTGCTGCACTCAAAGTCTCCAGTTTGAATTTGGCTAAGTGAATTCTCAAGATCAAGGAGTGAGGGTAAGGGAGAGGAGAGTCAGCCTGACATATGATCCCACCCCCCCCCCCCCCTCCCGAAATGATGTTCTCGCCTGCCCGTGAAGGCTGGAGAGATTGATTCTAGCTGGGGCTTTAAGTAAGATAAACATCTGAAGGCCCCAAGATCTTTACTCCGCAGCATTGAATGGAAGATGCAATTTATAAATGTTCCCTTAATATTTCTGAAACAGATTGGCCAGTAATTTATAGACTGCAACATTGAGGACTGAATTAATTTTCCCAGTGAGCAAAGTCTGCACGCAGCTTGGCAAGAGCTGTTTCCCTGCATCGAGCAGAATCAGAGAATGATAGGGTTGGAAGGGACCTTGGAGGCCATAAGTCCCACCCTCTCTGCGGCACACTGGGGAAACTGAGGCCCAAGGTCACCCAGTAAGTTCCTGGCTGAGTCGGGTCTGGAGCCACAGTTTCCTGAGTCCTGGCTGGTTCTTTTTAATCTGTTCCCCTTATTGGTAAGTGGTGTCTCCTTGTGGGACTTATCTTTCCGTGTCCTGGGTACTGCAGCCTCATGACATCAGTCCTTTACATTTCTCTGGCTTTCACTTTCTTCCTTCGCAGGAGATGAAGTCTTCTTCGCCTGAGTCAGGAGTTGCAGGCCTAGTGCTCAGATCAGGGACGGCTAGTATGTGGGGTTCATGTTGGCAGGGAATTAATGTCTACTGAGCACTTACTATGTGTCAGGCACAGGGCTGGCCACTGAATCTACATTGTTTATAACCCTTATAGCAGCCCTTCCCTGGGACCGGTATTTTGACCTCCCATTTTTCAGATGGGAAAAATGAGACTCAGAAGGTTAGGTCCTGCTGCCTCTTCCCATTGTCCACCCCACCTGGGCCATAGCTCTTCTCTCTTCCTCCTCAGACCCAGAAGAGTGAAGAATGATATGGTCAGAGACTTCCAACAATTGAGAGGTTCGGTGGGGCAGTAACTAGATCAGTGCTTCTCACATCGTAATGTGCACATGAATCACCGGGGGGTCTTGTTAAATAAAGTGCAGGTTCTGATTCAGTAGCTGGGAAAGGGGTGGAATTGGGGGCCTGAAATTCTGCACTTCTATCAAGTGCATGATGTGTGAGGCCGCTGCTTCTGGTCTAGGACCACATTTTGAGTACTAAGGGGCTGGGTCACCCTGTCAGAGCCATGTGCTTTCATGCTTTCCAGGAGCCTTTGACCCTGTATTAAGTAAGCACACACTCCTGCAACCGGCAATACCTTCATGGCCATAAAATCCATCCCCCTGCCTCTGGAGTTTTGGGCTTTTTCATTGTGAGCAGTCTCTCTGGGAAAGAGGCAGCCCCCCTCCCCTGCTCAAAACCTCCCAAATCATAGTGAAGCTGTTCTGTATTTAAAACATAAGCAGTACAGCCATGCGAGGCCTCCCACCATGGTGATTTAATAACTAGCAATTGAACAACAAATCGGTCCCTTACATTTGCTTGGCCCTTGAATCACAGAGCTTGCTTCAGGGGCAAGATATTTACTGTGAAAATTGAGTTGAGACTGGAATGTTACGAAACATTATAAGGAGCACAGGTTTGTTTTCCAAATGTTCCATATTCTGAAAGGAGAAAAATTCACAGTGTCAGAACTGAAGAGGCTGCGTCTTCCCTCCCTGCTCTCAGGCATCAGCGTGAGTACATGCTACCGAGTGAGGCACCCTTGTGCAATTATGTTGTTGATCACGTCTGAACATCTCCTTGTACATGACATTTACGAAGAAAAACACTTGCAAATTAAATGTTTGATTAACATTACATCTTTTACAGTTTAAAATGGATGAGCGTAATTGAAAGCTGAGTTAGCTAAAGAATATGAACTTTATATGAGCTTTATCCTTGGCCTGTGAATCTCGATAGTTTTATTGAATCATTGGCCAGAGAGAGTACCATCATGTTTCATGAAATAATCTAAATGTTTAGGGGTCTGCAACCCATCAGAAGAACATTGTCACAGGTTGAGCATGAATCTTGTTCAGGGCAGTGGGCCGTTTATGTTGGAATTTTGGATGTATTTTATTTTACTTATTTATTTATTTTGTATTTTTCTGAAGTGAGAAGCAGGGAGACAGACAGACTCCTGCATGTGCCCGACCGGATCCACCCAGCATGCCCACTAGGGGGCAATGCTCTGCCCATCTGGGCCATTGCTCTGTTGCAACTGGATTCATCCTAGCACCTGAGGCGGAGGCCATGGAGCCATCCTCAGTGCCCGGGCCAACTTTGCTCCAATGGAGCCTTGGCTGCAGGAAGGGAAGAGAGAGATAGAGAAAAAGAAGAGAGGGAGGGATGGAGAAGCAGATGGGCGCTTCCCTGTGTGCCCTGACAGGATTCAAACCCAGGCCATCCACATGCCAGGCCTATGCTCTACCACTGAGCCAACCCACCAGGGCCTTGGGTGTATTTTAATCTAGACTAAGTTGGTGACATTTACTCTTTCTTGTATGGTTTGATACAAGAGGGTAGTTATCTAGATTATATGTCTACACATATAATCTGTGGGAGGGACAGCCCAAGCAATGGGAACAGCATGTGCAAAGGCCTGGATTTGGAAAAGGCTCAGCACATCTAGGAAATGGAAAGTCTGTGTGGGGAGGGAGTGTAGGCTCGGTGGAGGTCAGGGGCGGGAGCAGGAGCTGGTGGGGCCTGTAAGGATCAGGCTCTCGGGCCTTCCTAAAGGAGCCCAAAGAAAAGTTTAAACCAGTAGGGGACCTGATCGGCTTTGTGTGTTCACGATCCACAGATGGCTAGAAGCACAATGGGCCACGGTCTGGTGGGCAGGGACTGGTTAGGAGCTGCTGCGTTAGCCCATCAGGCAGGCCCTTTGCAGACAGGGCCAGGCTACATGGCACTGCCAAGGAGCCTGCTGGGAACTGAGCAGAGCTGGGAGCTGAGGGCCCAAGGGAAGTGGATGCTGGCCAGGAGGGAGAAACTGGGGAGAAAATGGCAAAGGTCTCAGGTGCAGAGGAGAGATGTCCAGGTAGCTGAGTCCTTGAGCTCCTGCCTCCCCAGCTGGGAATGGAGAGGCGGTAGTGCTAAGTTTGAAGGGCTCCCAGAATATCTCGCCTACAGCTCCATCAGTAGGGGCCTGGGCTCTGAGAACGGCAGATAAAATGCCAACAAGGGCAGTATGGGCCCTGACTGCCAGCAATGCAAAAGCAGTTGGGGACACTGCTGTTGAATCAGGGAACTAAATAATAGGAATAATAATAATAATAATAGCATTCCTCTATGTATACTATAGTTTAAATTTTATTTAAGCCATTTGATCTTAGCAGAGGTCAAGGGTTGTTATTACCATTATTATTGTTGTTGTTACTAACATCAAAGGAAGTCTAAGGATGGTTTACTTGACTAAAGTTACAATAAATGAAGGATGCAGTATTTAACCTCATCTTCTCCTAGTCTAGTGCTTTTTTACATGCAAGAATTCCTTAGAGTGCTTGTTCTGTCTGGCTCTGTGCTGAGCACCTCATGGGGGAACATAAAGGGTGCAAACAATCCTTGCCCTAAGGAAGCTCTTGGTCTTGAGAAAAAACTCAAGGTCGACCCAATGAAAGTAGCAAACAATTGCAAGGAAGTATCCATTTATCACTCACCCAATTCACCTATTCTCCCACCATTCTTCAACCCATTCACCCATCTACCCATCTGCTCATTCACCCTCCACTCATCACCCTCCACTCATTCACCCATCCATCTCCCCATTCCTTTACCCATCCTCCATCTATCCATTCATCTATCCATCCACCTATCCATCCACCTATCCACCTATCCGTCCACCTATCCGTCTACCTATCCATCCATCTACCCATCTACCCATCCATCTATATATCTATCCATCCACCTATCCATCCATCTATTCATCTACCTATCCATCTACCTATCCATCCATCTATCCATCCACCCATCCATCTATCCATCCATCTATATATCTATCCATCCATCTATCCATCCATCTATCCATCCATCTATCTTACCTAACTGCCCACCTGTCTACTCATCCCCCTGTCTACCTATGTATCTGTCCATCCACTTAGCTTTTGTTACAATAATTATAAATTGGGTTATCCAGATCCCAAGTGGTTCTCCCAATGCTGGCCAGATTTTAGAATCATGTAGGCATTAAAAACACTGATGCCCAGCCCCACCCCAGATTCTGATTTATTTGGTCAGGGGCGGGCTGAGTTTGGTACATTTTTTTAAAAGTTCCCTAGGGATTCCAATATGTAGCCAGTGATGAGGACCCTCTAAAGTGGATTCGCAGTTAGGAGGAGGGCTGGTGAGGGTGGAGACACTCAGTGAACCTCAGTGTGGGAGCCTCCCATTTTAAAGATGAGGAAACCTACTCCCAGTGAGGAGAGGCCTGATGAATATGAAGTTAGAACTGGGCCCCTCATCAGCTCAGGGTATCTTGTTCTACCCCTCTCTTCTAGCAGTCAAGGAAAGTGTCGAGGAGGCATGACGTAAGTGATGCTTTGAAGAATGGGTGGGCTTGGGATAGGTGTGACAGCACAGCCAGTGATGTGAACCAGGACTGAGGGTGGAGTGTTTGGAGATGGGAACCTCTGTGTGCTTTTGAGGGTTTTTCCAATGCACAAAACATACCTCTTCCCAAACACCCGGGCATCCCCCCTGTGGAGCGCCCCAGCGTTGGCTCACACCGTCCCTTTCAGGGAAATAGCAAGAACCACCGGGCTGTGCATCATCTCACTGGCATAACTGACCATGGATTCTGCAGTTCTCTGAGCCAAGGCTGTGTCCCCCGGAGAGGTGTGACCTCACCTGGAGAGCAATCGGAAGGGATGAGCCTGTTGTAGGGAGAAGTTTGAACAATTACTTCGCTCTGAGTAAGAAGGATAATGGCCCTCTTTGAGGAGCAGCATTAATGCGCAAGTGGGGATGACTGATGCTCGCCCCCCACCCTGGCCCACATAAATCTCACCTGTGTGCCTCTGTTGCCTCCTCTTGATGCATGTGTGAGATAAATTCTCCAAATCTGTTTTTGTGCTGTTGCCAGCAGCCTGCTGATGGAGTAAATAAGAGTTATGGCCACCACAATGGTATCACTTATGAAGGGCTAAAAAAAAAAGCAAACATGTCCACACAGTTCTTATAAATCTATTATAAATGTGGGCTCAAGTTTCTGAGGAAGTTCCACTAGAGCACACAGCATGCTCCCTCTCCCTGGAGTCCAAGTGAGGGACTGAGTAGACAGGGGCCAGAGAGGGCCACAAGTGGCTTGAAATAACCCAAGTCCCTTCTCTGTTGTCCCCTCCCTCTGAGTTCTATGCCCTAGTCAGCCAGAAAAGCCACAGAGCCATGTCTCAGAGACTCCAGCCCTAAGGGCTGAATGACTACCCTCGGGGCCTTCAATCAATATCTCTGGGATGTTGCAAACCTGAGGAAGGCAGGCCAAACTCTATTACATGCTGGACCCAGCATGAAGAACCCTTGGAGGCCCTGGCCAGTTGACTCAGTGGTAGAGCATCGGCCCAGCATGTGGATGTCCTGGGTTTGATTCCTGGCCAGGGCACACAGGAGAAATGACCATCGGCTTCTCCACCCCTCCCCCTTCTCTCTCCCTATCTCTTTCTTCCTCTTCCACAGCCATGGCTCGGTTGAAGCAAGTTGGCCCCAGGTGCTGAGGATGGCTCCATGGCCTCTGCCTCAAATGCAAAAACAGCTTGGTTGCTGAGCAATGGAGCAGCGGCTCCAGATGGGCAGAACATCGCTGGGTAGTGAGCTTGCTGGGTGGATCCAGGGCAGGGCACATGCAGGAATCTGTCTCTCTACCTCCCCACTTATCACTTAAGGAAAAAAAAAAAAAAGAAGAAGAACCCTTGAAGAAAGGGCTGGTTAAAAATGAGCAACCTTTGTCTTCTACACGTTTTTCTCCTGAATGGAGTCGGGCCAGGTTCCTCTGTGGGAAAGAGGATCTTGGACTCAGCAGGTCTTAGGTGCATCAGTTCTCAGCCCCCTCCTGAAAGTCCAGAGGCCCATGGACTTCCTTTTTTCTTGTTTGCCATCCCAGCTCCTGTAGGGAGAAGGGCTTCATCTGGCATGGAGGATGGAAGGCAGTGAGGCTCAGGACCCTTGGGGGTCTGGAGAAACATACACTCTCTGTTCCTCCTACTGAGGCCTCAGTTTCTTCATCAGTGATTATTCCAATCACAGTAGTAAAATAATAGGACCTGACTTGCAGGGTTTTTGTGAGAAGCGCATGAGATGATGCAGGTGAAAGTACTCTGTGAGTATTAAAATGCTGGGAGGTGGGGCTGGTGTAGTTATTGTCCTTCAGGTCTCTGATCTGTCAGGGAAAGATGCCTGAGCCCTGCTCCTTGGAACTAGAGGCTCTCTGTGATTCCCTTGCAGGAGCTCGCAGCAAATGCTGCAGGGTAAATTATATAACGTAGGCATCTTCTCACTTTCAAGTAGCTTTTAAGCCCCCAGAGGGCAGCGCCAGCCTTTGAAATGGCCCGGAAATCCCAGCTGAGCCCCAGCACGTGTTGGAAAACTTTCTGGTGATCAGGATAGGCCCCTGACTGGGGAGAGTTGTGGACTCACTTCTCTAGACTTGTGAGTCGTGGGCAGCTGTGAGGACCTCTTACCTGGATTATCGCCACAGCCTCCTGATTGCTCTTCATCCTGTCTCTCTGACCCCCTAACATCTACTCTCCACACAGCTGCTAGAGGGGGGCTTTTTAAACACTGGTCAGGTCATGCCATTTGTCTGGTGGCTCCCCGTGGCACTCCGAGTGAGAGCCAAAGCCCCAAAGCCCCGTTGGAGGTAGCTTAGGCCCTACATAATTCTTGCCCACCTTCCCACTGCCTTGCTCACTCATCTCCAGCCACACTGACCTCCTTGCTGTCCCCTCCATATGGCAGGTCTCTCTTGGGAACCTTGGGGCCTTTGCACTGGCTGCTCCCAATGCCTCCATGTGGCTCACTCACTGGTTCAGGTCTTTGCTTAATTGTCTCCTTGATGAGGCTTTTCCAGACTGCACGAGTCCCACCCTGACATTCTTCCCCCCTTCCCTGCTGTATTGTTCTTCCAGGCACACTGCACATTTGATAGTCTACCTATTATACTTACTTATTTTGTTTATCCTCTCTCTTGTCTACTAGAATGTAGACTCCATAAGGACTGGGGCTTGGTCTGTCCTATTCTCGGCTGCATCTCCAGTGCCTAGAATATGACAAGCACATGACAGCCCTTGATAGATATTAGTTGCTTAAATGAATGGATGGATGGATGGATGGACGGACGAACAGACAAACAGACAAACTAAAGAATCAGAGGTCCCAGGCTGGGCTTGAGGAAGCCCAGCACATGATCTGAAGGTGAGAAGCAGAAAACAGGAACCACTGGGAAGCACAGTCTACCCTGGGAGGGTGGGTTCTGGGTTCTTGAACAGAAGGCAGGCAGGAAAAGGACCCCGATCTTTTAGCTCCTTAGATTGTGAGAGAGTGAAGCTTCCATGCCCGCCTCCAACCTGAGCCATCCTTTCTATCTACTCTTTCTGGCAGGGACCAGAGCAGAGAGGGTGTAAGGATGCAAAAAAACAGCTACATCTGGAAACCTCCTGCATATTAAGTCCCACAGTCACCAAACCTGTTAAAATGCAGCATGACCTATACCCTGTAAAGTATGCAAATGACATGGGCTGGGAGCAGGAGCCCATCCACAGGCTGAGTCCCCATTAAAAAAACATTGCCTCTCTCACCAAGGTACTTCGTTTGCAGATTCTAAATGTCAATAGTTCCCCCAGTGAGGGCAGGCAGAAGGTTGAAAGGTTAGCCGGCTTAGGAGGCTAATTGCCATTGGTAAATTAGAGCTCTGAGCACACCATCCCTTTTCCTTTGTCACCTCTCCCCACAACCGCAACCACTCCCTGGCCCGAGGGCCCCAGGAACAACACAGTCTCAAACAGAGTTGGGACCTAGAATACCATCTTCTGCGATGAGGAAGATAATGGGCAATAAATTCTGACCTTCCTCAAAGTAAGTGGATCCTGGTGTGATTTGTGGCCAGTCTAGGGAAACAGCTTGTCCAGAAGTCAGCACTTCCCAGTCCCAAAGGCAGGGCTGACTCTGGCTTATGCCCATTTTATTGAGATGAGCCTGTGGAGGGTGGGGCATGCAGTTCTGGACACCATGGCTGCCTCCCCCTGAAGTGACCCCTCACTCACCCGAACCTCAGCTCTTTCCTGTCGCCCCTCTTTGCTGTTATAAGAAACACCCCTGTTGGGCTCTTCTGAGCGGAGAGAGAGCTGGGCTGAGGCTCATCAGAGTGCCTTGGTTTCCTCACCATACAAGGGGGATGGTGAAAACGTGCCCCTCACAGGGCTGTTTTGAGGTCCAAAGAGGGAAAGGCCTGTCCAGTGCTCAGCCCAGAGCCCCCGCAAGGTTTCATAAGTGATAGTAATTAGGATTTCTTTCTGTTAGTTCTGGTGCTGTGTAGAGCTTTGTAAGGCCAGGAGCTGCCATCGTGGCCATTCACATGCAGGTTCCCATTGGATTCGGGCAGACGATAAAGAAATGGCAGAGTCAGAGGATGGGGGCCATCCTATTTATTGGTGTCTCACCAAGACAGGCAAACCACAAAAGAAGACAAGGGAAAAGCAGAAAACCAGCTCTTCCCATGAAGGGCAAGGGATCAGGGAAGCCCCTGCAATTGTGATAGCAGGAACTGTGTGTTCAAGCTCCTGGTCTGTCCCACTTTATAGTGTAGAAAACCAAAATCCCTTAATCCAATATACAAACAAGGAAGTCTCTGATACAAAGTCACTTATCCAAGGCATAATTGGATTCCTCATGAGAGTGCACCACCCAGATCATACAATCAGTCAAGGGTGTGGGGAAAAGCTTAGTCCCAAAACCAAACCTTAGGCTACAACGACCTGGCCTGCTTATAGCCTGTCCCCCACACCCAATATAAGTTACAAGCGAGCAAACATATATATCATATTTACAAACTTATTTGACCAACAAGCTTACAATATCACTTGTGGGGCAAGTTAGCCTTCCGTGGTCTTGCTGGCCCACTGTGACCTTAGGATGGTGTTGGGCAGATAAAATGTATTATGCTCACTTTGTTAAAGAGGCCGTTGCCCAGGTGATATTAATGTGTGTTGAGAATCCTTGTAGCCTGGGGCTTGGTTTTGGGATTAAGCCTTTCCCACCCATTTTGATGTGGGGCGGTACAATCCAATCATGCCTCAGAAGTGTCTTTGTATTAGAGACCTCCCTATTATGTATATTGGATTAAGGGTTTGGATTTCTACACTATAAAATGGGGATGGAAGGAGAGCTTGCCCTCTTGGTTCCTGGGATGATTAGCATGAGAGAGTAGAGCCAGCAGCGGAAGGAGGCCACGTGGAGGAGGCCAGGAGAAGCAGCTAAGATGGTGGAGTGCTGAGTGAGATGCCAGTTTGTACAGAGTTTGTATCTGGGATAAGGAAGGAGATGGGGAACTGAGGAGAATAAGGCTGGTGAGCTAGAAACCTTTGATTCTAGGAAACTCAGATAAGTCAGTGGCTTTGTGAGCACTGAATGTGATTGGGTTTTGGAGCCCAGTGTATGTTTTTACTTGCCCGACGGGTGCAAGCTAGGATTAAAGATGACAGCCCATCAGTTTTTGGCTCTGCTGTTTCTTTACCGACTGTCCGAATCCAATGCGAACCTGCATGTGAATGGCCACAATGGCGGCTCCTGGCTTTACAGATGGCCAGGCCTTCCCCTCCCCGTTTGCTGCCCACCAGGGTGGCGGGATGGGCAGGGGGTTCCTTCAATCAGACAGCAGAGCCAGGTGCTGGGTGTCAGGGGTCTGGCCCCTAAATGTTTCCATGAATCACCTCCTTGATTGTCACAGTGAACTGGGAGACAGGTGTTATGGGGTCCCTATGGGAAGTGGGGTGCTGAGTCTCAGAAGTAGACTTGATCACGATCATGAGGCTACACCCCGCAGAGCCCTGAGATGCAGACAGAAGCCATCTCTGCCCTGTCAGAACCCACACAGATGACTGTCTCTCTTGTTCTTTGAATTTCCTGGAGAAGGAACCTTATTGGTCAAACAGTTTGTAAATATGATGTACAGTATATGTTTGCTTGCTTATACTGTAGTTTGCAGTGGGTGTGGGAGACAGGCTGTAAGCTGGCAAAGTCCTTATAGTCTAAGGCTTGGTTTTAAGACTAAGCCTTTCCCACCCTTTTAATACTAAGATCTTTTTAACTTCCTTCTAATACTAAGATCTCAAAACTAAGCTTTTCCCTACACCCTTGACTGTTGCATGATGGGGGGGGGTGCACTCTTACGAGGAATCCCATTATGCTCAGATTTTATTTGATCCTTAATGCCAGCCCATGAGGAGGATAGAATCAGTTTCATTTTTGTAGACAAGGGAACCAAGGCTCAGAGAGGATAAATAACTTGGCTAGCAAATGGTGAACGAAACAGGTTCAGAGATGTATAGTAACTTACTCAAGATCATACAGCTAGTAAAGTGCAGACTGGGATTCAAATCCAGTTCTGTCTGTTGAAAAAATAAAGGACTCTTTATTTTTCCATGTTGGAAACAACTGCACAATAGCTGTTTAAATGCCTCCTCTGGCATTTGGAGAGGACCTAACTGAATCCTTCCTGTACAGATAGGGGTTTTTGCCTTGAAAGGGACAAGGTCAGCACAGTACCCAGTGTGGCTCCCTTTGGACCCAGCATTTTGGAATCTGCTGAGTTAAGAGTCAAATGATCTTCACATGATGCCCTTAAATCCGCATCCATTGATTTGTGCATTCATTGATGATATCACATTGCCTGCAGAAAGGACCTGGGGAGGAAGAGCCTCCCTGCCATGTTTTCTCCATTCCTGACAGGTGATGGGAGGGGTGGGGCAGGAGTCCACTGGCTGATTGTATATAGGTGAGCTCTGGGCGGAGTTGACCAGGCAGAGGCGAGCAAAGGGTATTTCTGGTAGAGGGAAGAGCCTAGGCAAAGATATGGAGGTGAAAATGCCTAAGGCATGGGTTGGCAAAGCCAGCTTGGGTGGGTGGTGAGGGTGAAGGGCTGTCCATTAGCATTTCTCTTCCCTGCTGCTCCAGGCTTTTTGTTTAGAAGTGAGCGTGCTGTGCACTACAAATCAACAAATCCCTTAAGAGCAAAGCAAATAAGGAAGCCCCATGACCCCGATACTCAAACTGAAGCCCCTGTGAGAAGCCTTAGCCAAGAGTGGAGGCGCTCTGCTCACAGCATCTGTAGATAATTTGCAGGATGCTTAGCAGTGCCTGTCCGAAGAGTCTGCTGCCTGCCAGGTCTGCTTCAGCGGAGCTCTCAGGAAAGCCTGGCCACCACGCTCACCGTGAGAACCATGCACTGCAGACTGATGCTCACTTTCTGAAAGTGGGAATCCCCAAGCCAGGGTGGAACCTCCGTCTGTGAGATTAGGAACTTCTAAAGGTAGTCTGGGATATTTGGTTATTTGGGATAGTGGGTGTGTATCTGAGGGTGGGGGGGATAGAAGGCAATCAGGAGAGAGGGGAAAGACCAAAATGAGGCCAACAGGAGAGTAGAGAGGCAGCTCCCTGCTCCTTAAATGACTGTGCCTGGAGCAAGTCACTTCACCTCTCTGAGCCTCCGTTGCCATGACTGCAAGAAATCATGGTGGGGAAGTGCTCTGCAAACTGTAAAGCACTGTGCCCATGTGGAACACTGCCGTTGTTAGAGAACAGTGAGCCAGAGTGTGTGCCAGAATCACATGTACCCTTCTGTGCTTCAGTCAGAGGTGATACATGTCACTGCCCTCACAGCCCAGTGTCTAAGACTAGTTTTGTTTTTTTGTTTGTTTGTTTGTTTGTTTTTTGTATTTTTCTGAAGCTGGAAATGGGAAGGCAGTCAGACAGACTCCCGCATGCGCCCGACCAGGATCCACCCGGCATGCCCACCAGGGGGCGATGCTCTGCCCATCTGGGGCATTGCTCTGTTGCTACCAGAGCCATTCTAGCACCTGAGGCAGAGGCCACAGAGCCATCCTCAGCGCCCAGGGCCAACTTTGCTCCAATGGAGCCTTGGCTGAGGGAGGGGAAGAGAGAGACAGAGAGGAAGGAGAGGGGGAGGGGTGGAGAAGCAGATGGGCGCTTCTCCTGTGTGCCCTGGCCGGGACTTGAACCCGGGACTCCTGCACACCAGGCCGACGCTCTACCACTGAGCCAACTGGCCAGGGCCTGTCCAAGACTAGTTTTATGGCCCCTCCTGCCTACTGGTAAATATGGTAGAGCACATGGATATTAGGTAGACATTAATATCTCTGCTACACGTGGTCAAGCTGAGATGCCTTGCCAAGGGGCCATGGATCAGAGGAAGCTTGTACAGATACAGAGGGAGGTTCAGGTCACAGGATAGGAAGGTGACCCCTGGGAAAGTGCCTTGAGTGACATGTAGGCAGCAGGCCTCCCATTTCTTTAATCTCTCTTTCTATGCCCAGAGACCCTTACACAAAAGCCTGCTGGGTTCCGCAGCCCCAGAACTCCAGGCACAGATCGGAAAGTGGGAAGGGGTTGGGGGTGGGAGTGCTCTCCCCAGTAGTAGACATGGAAACCTCATGTTGAGATGGTGGAGCCACAAAGTTGGAGCTTCCTGGATTGCTGACTGCACGAAGGTCAACTGCCCTGCAAAGTTGCCTAGATTCAAAGTAGAATTTGGGCAAAATATAAATGTTTGTTGTGTTGATCCTCTTAGATTTGGGAATTGTTACAGCATCATGACCCAGACTATCTTGATAAATATGCTTTTCTCATCCTGTACTGTTTGGGCTTCATAATTCAAACCATTTTTTCTACAGAGTATGTACTGCTGTTAAGAATTTACTCAGTCTCCACAATATATGGACACAAGTCTCCCAGTTAATACACCACAACTCCATTCTCTTCATCTTCAAGTTTAATTTCTAGGGGAACTTTCTATCACCCATTTTCTCTTGTGAAGAAATTAACGGGGCACTTTCTGGGATACTGGCCTTGTTTGTGGCATCAGTATTATGACGATGTGCACTAACCCTTTTTACCTTGAAAGATTTCACAGCATATAGCACAGCACAGAGAATACAGTGTTTGGATGGATGGATGGATGGATGGATGGATGGGTGGAGGATGGATGGATGATGGATGAGTAGATGCATGGGTGGATGGATGATGGACAGACAGATGGGTAGCTGGGTAATGGATGGATGGTGCTTGGATGGAGTTTGCATGGATGATGAATGGATGAAGATGTATGAATAATAGATGGATGGTCAGGTGGATGGAAGGATGGATGATAGAAGGTTGCATCAATGAGTAGAGAGAATGGATAAAATTATCACTGATTTAGAGCAAGGCCCCTTCTTCTCCATTACTTTTCTTAATGCCAACAATTACTCTGTAAGGTAGGTATTGTGTCCCCAAATCTATGAGTAGAATTTGAACTCACGTCTGGGTGATGCTGGAAACTGTCTTCCTTCTGAGTCATCCTACTATAACAGAGATGTCTGTTTGCTTGTGTAAGCTTCCCAAGGGTCAGTGGTTCCTGTCCTCTCCCAGTTCAGACCCAGATCGCTGGGTCCTCTAGGAAATATTCGTCATACTCTTTCCATACCCTACCCCCACTACACCAAGTACCCCTTGCATCTTTTCAATTTTTATTTCTTAAAACTTTTCTTATGGAATATTTCAAATATGTAAAAACGTAGAACAATATAACGAATCTCATGTAACCATCCCCTGCTTCAACAAGTATCAAGTGCTGGCCAGTCTCGTTTCATCTTACATCCCCACCTACTTTCCCCTTGTCTGGTATCATATTAGTTTATCTGTAAATATTTCAGCATATGGTTTCCTATTTCTGCATACCTTTTCCTCTTTCAGGCTGGCATTAGGGTCTTTTTCATCTTTAAATCCCCAGTTTGGCCATCTAGAAACTGCTTAGAATATGTTTGTTGAGTGTATAAGTGACTGAGTCCTATGTGGGATTATTAGTAGGTGCCTGGCACATTTTACTCCTCCAAATCAGCTCCTAAAGAGTTCTGCTTCTCAGCAGGGCCAGCCCTGCAGCTAGGACTTCTACATAGATGGAATGCTCCTTACATTGTATATGTGTACAAATCTTTCTGTTGCAATAATGTGGAACTTTTAGGGTGGCCGATAAGGCCTTCTCAAATATGGCTCCTTTTATATCGACATCCCACAGGCATAATTGCATTAGCTATGCAAACATGTGGGCGAAGGGCCACTGGGCTGCATGTCATCTGGCATCAGTGTGGCCTCTGCCCAGACATCCCTCAGAACCTGCCAGGATAGCAGATGGGGCCAGTTTTGGGTCCTCCTGTGCCAGGAGGCCCCTGCCTCCCAGAGAGGCTGGCACTGCCTGGTTGGTTTGCATCTGATTTCAGCCCAATAAGAGCCACAGAGCTGGTCAACCCTGAGGTCCTGTAGCCACTTTTATAACAGACATATTTAGGGGCAGTTTAATCACCTACTGTGAGTAGGTGGAGGGAATAAGCCCCGGGCCCAGCCTCGAGCAGCTCTCCATCTGTGAGATAGAAAAAGTTCTAGAAGATGACATTTGCACTGGAAATAGCCATGAACTCTCACTCCACCCTGGTTACCCGAAGGCCTCTGATCCTTCTCTCTGTCTCTGGCTGGCCTCCTGACTCAGCGAAGAGCTGGGACAGCTCCCTCGGAGTTTTGAGATATTCCTTATTATGGATTGAATGTGTCCCCCCCCCCCAAAAAATAAAAAGATATGGTGAAGTCCTAACCCCCAGGACCTCAGAATGTGACCTTACTTGGAAATAGGATCATTGCAGATGAAATTACGTAAATTAGGATAAGGTCCTACTAGAGTAGATTGAGCCCCTAACCCAACATGACCAGTGTCCTTATAAGAAGGTGGCCATACTCCCTGGCCAGTTGGCTCAGTGGTAGAGCATTGGCCCAGCATGTGGATGTCCTGGGTTTGATTCCCAGTCAGGGCACACAGGAGAAGCATCCATCTGCTTCTCCACCTTCTCTCTCTCTCTCTATTTCTCTCTCTTCCTCTCTCACAGCCATCGCTCAATTGATTTGAGTGCCTTGGCCCTGGGCTCCATGGAACCTCTGCCTCAGGTGCTAGAAATAGCTTGGTTGTGAGCATGGCCCCAGATAGGGGTTGCTGGTGGATCCCAGTTGGGCACATGTGGGAGTTTGTCTCTCTATCTCCCCTCCTCTCACTTGGAAAAAGAAGAAAAAAATAAAAGATGGCCATGGAAAGATAGACACACAGGGAGAAAGCCACGTGATGATGAAGGCAGAGATGGAAACGCTGCAGTTGCTAACCAAGGAAAACCAAAGACTTCCAGCAAGTCACTGGAGCCAGGAAAAGGCAAGGCATCCTCTGCAGGTGCCGGGGGACCATGGCCTTGTGGACACATGGATGTCAGGATAATAGCCTCCAGAACTATGAGAGAATATGTTTCTGTTTCTGCTGTTTAAGCCTCCGGCTGTTCAGTGGCCCAAGAAGACTGATAATTCCCCCAGTGCTCTGAGCATTCCTGAAAACCAGTCTGTTCCCCAAAGTTTATCTGAACCTTTTTGACCCCACTTCCCATGTCAGCCCTGACCAGCTCCCCTGGGTGAGGATATCTGTGCATCTGCCCCTTTTATGAACAAGGACATTACTCTGTTTGAGCCTCCTTTTCCATGGGGTCCAGGATCTTGTAAGTTAACCCCTGCTTCAAGGACAAGAAGGGAGAGATGATTTTGTTTTGCAGAGCATGGACTCAGGTCTCTACCCACCCTGATTTGAATCCCAACTCTGCCACTTCCTTGCTGTGTAACCCTGGGCAAGTTACTTAACTACCCTGTTTCCGTTTTCTCATCTGTCAAATGGAGGTCACATAACTCATAGGGTAGTTAGAAGGCTTAAATGAGTTAATACAGGGATTGACAAACTTCTTCTATAAAGGGTCACATATGTTTCTGTCACAAATACTCAACTCTGCCATTGTAGACCATAAGCCACTACAAGTAATTAAAAAATGAACGGCATGTCTGTTGTAAGGCCAGTGGCCGGCTCCATGGCCATGCGTGATTCACATTGGATTTGGGCAGACAGTAAAGGAAATCTGGAGCCAGGAGATAGTGGGCCATTCCTTTTATTAAAGTCTCATAAAGGAGGACGAGCAAACAGGCAGGGAAGACCACTTCCCTTTCTCCATCTCAGTACCCCACCAGCCTCAGCACTCCCCAGCTAAACAGTCCAGGCGGAAATCAGGGCTCCCAAGCCCCAACTCGGTCTCCGGTTCCACAACCCGGAGTGACCCTCCAGACTCACCCTCTGGACTCTCTCTCTGCTCTCTCTCTCTGGACTCTGCAGCCAAAACCAGCTTTGGGAAAAAAACCCTTCTCCAGCGAACAGTAGCAAACAATGGCCCCTCCCAAACAGGAAGGCAATCCACAATTTGCAATCACCCGCCCTGAGGGCAAGCACCACAGCTTCCATAGACTATCCACACAGGGCACTGTCCAGGCCAATGCAGAAAAAAGTGAGCAGCCCTGGCCGGTTGGCTCAGCGGTAGAGCGTCGGCCTGGCTTGTGGGGGACCCCGGTTTGATTCCCGGCCAGGGCACATAGGAGAAGCGCCCATTTGCTTCTCCACCCCCACCCCCTCCTTCCTCTCTGTCTCTCTCTTCCCCTCCTGCAGCCAAGGCTCCATTGGAGCAAAGATGGCCCGGGCGCTGGGGATGGCTCCTTGGCCTCTGCCCCAGGCGCTAGAGTGGCTCTGGTCACGGCAGAGCAACGCCCCGGAGGGGCAGAGCATCGCCCCTGGTGGGCGTGCCGGGTGGATCCCGGTTGGGCACATGCGGGAGTCTGTCTGACTGTCTCTCCCCATTTCCAGCTTCAGAAAAATACAAAAAAAAAAAAAAAAAAAAAGAAAAGAAAAAAAGAAAAATGTGAGCAAACCTAAAAATATTTGTTTACCCAACCTGTGATTCAATAAACTTTATTTAAAAAAATAAAGTTTGGCCCACAGACCATAGTCAGAAGCACTTAGTCCATCGTGAGGCGTAAAAGCTGTCCTCCATACATGAGATTGTGTAGAGCACTCCAGAAGTTACAAAATCTTTTTCATATATAATTTCATTTGCTCTCACAGAAACCCTGTGAGATAGAGACTATGGGAATTTCCACTTTCCAGACGAGAAAACTGAGGTCCAGAAAAGTTATCTTGTTCTGCAGGGAGTCTGAAGGAGGGAGCTTGTGTCTTCTTCTCAGTGGCGTGTGCTTGTCCACTCACCCAGCTCACGGTGTGTCTCAACAGACGTGGTTTAATTCTCTCCCAGTCGATCAACTGACCAGGGCCCTGTTGTGTGCTTAGAACTGTGTTTAGCCTAGAGAGGGTGAACTGGGAAAGTAGGGACATTCTCAGGACAGCTATGAGCCACAATTCCTGCCCCAGTTTTCTGAAAGCTGGCTTCTTATTTGTGAAGTGGAATAACATATGCCCACCTCAGCGATGGTCTTTCTTCCATGCAGTCATTGTTGGATTTGCTTATTTTCATGCAGCTGATGCAACAAACATATGCAGAAGAGCCAATATGTGCCGAGTTCTATGCTGGGGGACAGGGATACAGCTGGGAGCTAACAAGCACAGTATGGGCAGGGACACCACCATCCTGAATGGACGCTTGGTGAAGCTGCACAAAGGTGGCCTTTCCTCTGAGTGGACACAGCCTCAGTGGCAAGTGGAGGACAGACTGGATTTCAGCTCATTTCCCTCTCAGTCAGGCATCTAGAGCAGTGTACAACTCACACAACCAGACCTGGTGCTCCTGTCCCCTTGTCTCTGGAGCTTCAGTCTTGAAGGGTTTGGGGGTGTGGAAGTGAGTGATGTTAGCAGGGTGGTGAGTGCTGCAGAAGGGCGCTGAGTGAGGTGCTCTGGGGTGCCCTCCACTTCCGTCTCTGCCTCCCAGCTTCACACTCCCCGTTTGCAGCTGCCACCTCTGTGCCCACATAAGCCCCGCCTACATCTGCATCACAGCCCCCACTGAAGAGCACCAGTTCTTCACCTTGCAGGGCTCGGAGGAGGCACTACCTGGAGGACTGAGCGTATGCTGCTGTGAAACATGTACCCAGTTTGCATTAATGTATGTCATTAACAGCTAATTACAGTAAGGGAAGAGGTCGGGGAAACATCAGTGAAACATCTGGAATTGCGTTAGAGGCCAGATGGAAGGCCAATCTGAAGTGCCAGACTTTCTGCAGCCACCACCACCCCAGCGGTCCCAGGTCACACCCATCTCTCTCTCCTCCCTGAATTGCTAAGCCAGTTGAGTTAGTATTTAACCACTTTCTGTCTGGCATTGGAACTATTTCACCTGGGTTACATTGTCTCCCCAGTTGCACTCTAAGCCCCTCTGATCCCACATTTGGCATTATCCTTGGTTAAGCCTTAATGAGTATTAAAAGACCAGCAACTTAACACCTTCACTGAAACTGGGGAGGATTTGCTAAGAAGTAGAGACTGGAGCGAGCAGGCTCTCACCTCATGTCTACCTAATGCACCTTGGATCCCACAGCCAGGGGGCTCAGCTGGGCCCTGTCTGCAGGTACCAGGCTTTGGGGCAGAGCTGGCATCTTAGACGCTGAAGCCCAGTAGAGAAAGCAGAGGGCTTTTGAAATTATTAACCAAGCTTGAAATAGCTTGGTTAATGATTTCAAAACTTAAACCCTACGCAGCCACTTGGACAGTCTATGCAAGCTCACTGGGTGCCTTTCCCCATCCATAAAATGGGTAGAATGCCACCTATCTTTCATTTGGGAGAACTAAATGAAAGTAAAACGTCTAGCTTGGTGCTTAGCCCATCAGGAAGCCATAACGCATGTCCATCCTCTTCCCTCTTTCCCTAGCCAGGAGATTTGGCTCGCAGGCTGGAGTTAGGCGGCATTCAGGAAATACTGAATTCCCGCACCTTCCCTCCCCCGCGGCTCTTCATAGCAGCTCGAGCAAAGCAACTCCACCGCCTCTTGGAGCTGGTGTGTGACTGTGGCCTCGCTCCGGGGGGACGTGTATCCTGCTGGCCTCCTCACTGTGGAATGAAAGCTTCTCTCCCTCTTCCACCTCTCCTCACATCTGCCCAAGGCAGATGTTTTTCAGTGGAGTAATGAATAAAATTCATTCCTAAAATTATATCATCACATAGGTAGCCACCTCATTACCACTGTATAAAACGGACCAATTTATCACTCATTTCTGATTCAGTAGATCTGAGGTGGAACCCGAGACTTTGCATTTCCAATGAGCTCGGAGGAGAGACCCGTGCTGGCGCTGCCGCCTGGGGACCACACGCGGGGGACCATTGCCCTGCACCAGCAGGAGTACACGCATGAGTGAGCTGTTAAGCCCACAGGTGCTGAAGGGTTAATGGAAGCCTTCCTTGCTACTCCCATTTCTATTTTTTCACTCCTGTTTTGGATCCAGGAGCTGCTCAGCACAGGTGCCAGTGAGACCCAGGTGATTGGATTAGTGAACTTGGCTCAATCTCCCATCATCTGCTCTGAGAAACTGTATCATATGGTGGAAAAATACCATATAGGCTTGGAGGCAGAACCTCGGTTCAACCTGATATCTATTCCATAGTAGATATGACCGTGATCTGTTAGTAGTAGTCAGTGGTGACCTAGCTGATCTGGTCCTCAGTTTTCCCATCTGTAAAATGGAAACAATAATGCTCTCCTGGCACATCTCTCATGTTCTGATAGGATGTGCTTGAAATAGCTTGGTTAAACCAAAGTGCCAAACAAAACTATAATCTTGTCCCCAGTGTGAAAGAAGAGGAAAGAGTAAAAAGTGAATTTTAACGCAAAGATGCAGAAGCCTTAGCCCCAGAGGAGACTTTGGCAGGATCATCCCCTTAAACACCTCCCGAGTTTTCAGAAGAGAAAACTGAGGCTCAGCCCTGGCCGGTTGGCTCAGTGGTAGAGCGTTGGCCTGGCGTGCGGAGGTCCCGGGTTCGATTCCCGGCCAGGGCACATAGGAGAAGCGCCCATCTGCTTCTCCACCCTTCCCCCTCTCCTTCCTCTCTGTCTCTCTCTTCCCCTCCCGCAGCCGAGGCTCCATTGGAGCAAAGATGGCCCGGGCGCTGGGGATGGCTCCTTGGCCTCTGCCCCAGGCACTAGAGTGGCTCTGGTCGCGGCAGAGCGACGCCCCAGAGGGGCAGAGCATCGCCCCCTGGTGGGCAGAGCTTCGCCCCCAGTGGGCGTGCGGGGTGGATCCCGGTCGGGCACAGGCGGGAGTCTGTCTGACTGTCTCTCCCCGTTTCTAGCTTCAGAAAAATACAAAAAAAAAAAAAAAAAAAAAAAACAAAAAAAAACTGAGGCTCAGAGGCAGGGCAGTGGCGTGCCCACGGTCAAGTAGCAGAACCAGGAGGATCCAGCTTCCCTCTGGGCTCACTCTTTTCTCCATACCGGGTTTAAGCATCCCCCGGCCTGGGCTCAGCTCCACTGCTCCCGGTCACCCCATCTTTGATGAGAAACCAGGGGCGTGCCTCATTTTATCATCCCTGACCCTCTTAGAAAGTTTTTGTTATTAATCTTGTTAATTGCTCCTTTCTTTCTCCCCCTGGTTCTGGGCTTGTCTCCTTTTCTGCCTCTCCAAGTCAAGACTAAGTTAATAAAAAAGTTTTATTACATATAAAACTGCTTTGGTAAGTGCTGCCGTTAGCTGATAATAAAAGAAGTTTTTGAAAGTTGCAATCTATTAATTGCTTAAACCTCCATGGCCTGGTGTGGTCATGGGGGTGTCAGGGTGAGGGTGTCTACTGTCCATGTCCCTGACACCTGCCCCTCCAGGGAAGAGCTGACCCCAGGGAGGGAGCCTTGGGACAGACACTGGAGGCGGCAGTCAGGTTGGTGAGGACCTTGTTACTACCCCCTGGAGACTCTCCATCTGCTGAGGGAGCTGAACTTGCTTTTCCCCACCTCAGGGGCGATGGTCTCATGAGGAAATTTAGTCCCTGACTTCAGAGGGCTCCTAACACGGTGGGAGAGGCCTGCAAGAAACTGGATGTTTATCCACTATTCTAATGGGAGCTCTCTTTCCTGTGAAAGAGAGTGTGAGAGCCTCCCTCTTCTCCACCCTTCCTTCACCCCATTATGGCGGTGGGAGAATTCCAGGCTATAACAGCTAACCCTCAAGGAGCACTAACTGTATGTCAGGTACTGAACTAGATACTTATCCAGGAGGACTCATTTTGTCCTCACAACTCTGTGAGGTGGGGATGGTCCCTATCCTGGAGGAAACTGAGGGATGGAGAGGTTACGTGACCTGCCTGAAGTCAGCCACCAAAAAGGCAGCAAAGCTCAGCTTTGAAAACTGGCTGGTTTATTTCATCAGGTATTGAGTTCATTCATCTCCTGACTCTAGCAGATGCTTAATAAATGCTTATTGAGTCAGTGACTCATGGCAGGTTTGCAATAGAAATGCTAGCTCCAGGATTTGGTGTCAGAATCAGGAAAGCCTTCCCAGAACACATGAGTTTTGACTGGAGGGCTGGATGCTGCTGGGACGGTGTCTTGTTCACCCACCCACCCAGTAGAGCCAGCGGGCCTGCCCAGTAGCGAGAACTTGGAATTGCTGCTGGCAGGCCATCTGCACACAGGTTAGTAGGCCATGAACTCTCATTACCAGCATGTTGTTCAAAGAAATAGCTCAGGGTCCCTGGCTGGGTGGCTCAGTGGATAAGGTATCATCCTGGTGCACCAAGGTCTCAGGTCCAGTCCCTAGTTAGGGCACATACAAGAAGCAATAAGTGCACAACTGAAAAAAATAAATGGAACAACTAATTGAATCAATGAGTTGACGCTTCTCTTTCTCTCTCTCTTTCACCCCTCCCCTTCTCTCTCCTTCTCAAATCAATGCAAAAAAAATTTTTAAATAATAGTTGATAATTGCTGGTGATGCTGGTAGGCCCACCTGTGTTGGCCAGGGAGGGGGCCTTTGCCTCTGTACTTCTGCAGGATGTCCCAGGGCCTGGGGGGACCCATGGGAAGGCAGGAAGGAACCAAAGAGGGAGAGGAGAAAGTGAAGAGGATGAAATATAGGGAGAAATTAGAGAAAAATGGAGGGGAAGCTGATGAAGGCCTGTTATCTCATTTAATGTACCTGGCACAGAAATACTGTATGAATGAAGGATCATTTCAGAATAAATGGTGCTATTGAGCTGGCTACCAAGCTGGATCCACCAGCTCCTCCCTGAGTTTATTTGGTGAATGTTTCCTTCCCTCGTTTCCTTTCTTGGCCTTTCGGGGTTTGCCTTTATGGAACGGAGATGGGGAATCCAAAGAACTGAATGGCAATGCAAGGCAGAGTGTGACCGGGGCTCAGAGAGCCTGGCAGAAACCACAGGGGCTGTCAGTAAACATGGGCAGCGAGGCACATTGCAGCACTAGTTGTCACAGCAAAACAGTGCAGCTCACATGAGTGTCCAGTAACCAGAAAGAGGCTCTATATTCAGACCTGTTCATTCTGTGAAATACTGTGCAGCCGTGAAAATGAAGGAAGTAGAGCTGTATGTAGCAACACAGGTAATCCTCCAAAGGCATGTTGAGAACAAAAGCAATACAGTAGCCCCTCACTACCCACGGGGGATTGGTTCTTGGACCCTGCAGATGTCAAAATCTGTGCGTGCTCAAGCCCCTTGTATAAAATGGTGAAATTGCAGATAGGCTGCTGCAGGCTATGCCTACACATCACTTTATTCTCGTGGATTCGTGGTTGTACTTGGTGCATGACAAATTCAAGTTTTACTTTTTTTTCCCCCTGAATATTTTAAATTCACAGTTGGTTGAATATGTAGATGTGAAATCTGCAGATAGAAGGGCCAGCTGTCCTGTCTTAGAGTGGGTTCCCCGAAAGCAGAGCCTGCATGCAGGGAGTTCTTTGGGAGTTTTGCCAGGAGGGAGTAGGAGGAGGGGGCAGGGAAGGGAAAGCCAGCTGAAAGGGCGTAACTCTGATGATTAGTGACAATAAGCATCTTTTCATGTCTGCTGGCCACTGGTGTGTCCACTTTGGAGAAGTATCTAGTCAGGTCCTCTGAACTGTTTAATAGGATTGTTTGGTTTTTTGTGTGTTGAGTAGTGTGAGTTCTTTATAAATTTTGGATATTAACCCCTTAGCAGATGTATCATTGGCAAATATGTTCTCTGATGTCGTAGGTTGTCTTTCCATGTTGTTGATGGTCTCCTTTGTTTGGGCAAAAACATGTTAACTTTGATGTAGTCCCATTTGTTTATTTTTTTCTTTTGTTCCCCTTGCCTGGGAAGATTATCAGAAAAAAATATTGTTGTGAGAAATGTCCTAGGATTTTTATGGTTTCAAATCTTACATTTATTCTTGTATATGGTGTAATAAGGTGGTCTAGTTTCACTTTTTTGCATGTATCTGTCCAATTTTTTCCCACACCATTTATTGAATAAACTGTCTTTACCCCATTGTATGTTCTTGCTGCCTTTGTCAAATATTAATTGACCGTATAGACATGGGTTTATTTCCAGGCTCTCTGTTCTATTCCATTGACTTATATGCCAGTTTTTATGTCAGTATCGTGCTTTTTGATTACAATGCCCTTGTAGTATAGTTTGATATTAGGTAGCATGATACCTCCAACTTTGTTCTTCCTTCTCAATGTTGCTGAGACTATTCAGAATTTTTTTTATGGTTCCTTATAAGTTTTAGGATTATTTGTTTTAGTACTGCAAAATACACCATTGGTGTTTTGATAGGAATTGCGTTGAATTTATACATTGCTTTGGGTAGTATGGACATTTTATTTAATTATTTATTATTATTATTATTTTTTTATACAGGGACAGAGAGTCAGAGAGAGGGATAGATAGGGACAGACAGATAGGAATGGAGAGAGATGAGAAGCATCAATCATCAGTTTTTCATTTTGACACCTTAGTTGTTCATTGATTTGTTTCTCATATGTGTCTTGACCACGGGCCTTCAGCAGACCGAGTAACCCCTTGCTTGAGCCAGCGACCTTGGGTCCAAGCTGTTGAGCTGTTTTTGCTCAAGCCAGATGAGCCCACGCTCCAGCTGGCGACCTCAGGGTCTTGAACCTGGGTCCTTCACATCCCAGTCCGACGCTCTATCCACTGCGCCACCGCCTGGTCAGGCAGTATGGACATTTTAATGATGTTAATTTTTTCTATTCACAAACATGGCATATCCTTAAACCATAATAAAATATCACCTCACTCCTGTCAGAGTAGATACCAATAAATCCACAAATGACAGGGGTCGGGAGGATGTGGAGAAAAGGAAACCCTTGTGCACTGTTGGTGGGTACAGCCACTATGTGGAGTTTTCTCAAAAAATTAAAAATGGATCTTTCTTATGACCCAGTCATTCTACTTCAGGAGATTTGTTTGAAGAAACCCAACACACTAATTCAAAAGAATATATGCACTCCTATGTTCGCTGTAGTGTTATTTACAATAGCCAAGATATGAAAGCAGCCCACATACTTATAAATAGACAAGTGAATAAAAAAGCCGTGGTACATGTATACAATGGAATATTACTCAGTCATAAAAAGAAGGAATCTTACTAGTGTGACAGCATGGATAGACCTAGAGAGTATTATGTTCAGTGAAATAAGTCAGAGAAAGTCAAATGCCAAATGATTTCACTTATATGTGGAACCCAAAGAACAAAATAAATGAACAAACAAAACTAAAACTGACTCATAGGCACAGAGAGCAGACTGGTGGTTGCCAGAGGGGAGGGAGGTTGGGGGACTGGGTGAAAGAGGGGAAGGAATTAAGAAGAATAAATTGGTAGGTACGGAGTAGTTGGGGGAGGAAGAAGAGGATGAAGGGGGATAAATGGTCACAGAAGGTGACTTGACTTTGGGTGGTGAACACACAATACAATATACAGATGATGTGTTATAGAATTATACACTTGATACTTATATAATTGTATTAACCAATGTCATCCCAGAAAAGTCAATAAATTTTTTAAATTAAAAATATAGTCTGTTCATGTCCTTTTCCCATTTTTTTATTGGATTGTTTGTTTGTTTGTTGTTGAGTTTTATGAGTTCTTTGTATATTTTGGATATTAGGCCCTTATCTGAGCTGTTGTTTGAAAATATCATTTCCCATTTAGTTGGCTGTCTGTTTATTTTGTTGTCAGTTTCTCTTGCTGAGCAAAAACTTCTTAGTCTGATGTAGTCCCATTCATTTATTTTTGCCTTCACTTCCCTTGCCTTTGGAGTCAAATTCATAAAATGCTCTTTAAAACCAAGGTCCCTGTGTTTAGAACCTATGTCTTCTTCTATGGAATACTACTCAGCCATAAGAAATGATGGCATCAGATCATTTACAACAAAATGGTGAGATCTTGATAACATTATACAGAGTGAAATAAGTAAATCAGAAAAAACCAAGAACTGCATTATTCCTTACGTAGGTGGGACATAAAAACGAGACTAAGAGACATTGACAAGAGTGTGGTGGTTACGGGGTGGGGAGGGGCACAAGGAAAACTAGATAGAAGGTGACGGAGGACAATCTGACTTTGGGTGATGGGTATGCAACATAATTGATTGACAAGATAACCTGGACATGTTTTCTTTGAACATATGTACCCTGATTTATTGATGTCACCCTAGTAAAATTAATAAAAAAATATATAGTGATGGGAATATGGACTAAGGCAGTGGTCCCCAACCTTTTTTGGGCCACGGACCGGTTTAATGCCAGAAAATATTTTCACAGACCGGCCTTTAGGGTGGGACGGATAAATGCACAAAATAAAATTATGCGACCGGTGTAAAAAATGTGGTATTTTTAAATATAATTGTCGAACTTAAGAGACAAGCATCAAGAGTGAGTCTTAGACGGATGTAACAGAGGGGATCTGGTCATTTTTTAAAAATAAAACATTGTTCAGACTTAAATATAAATAAAATGGAAATAATGTAAGTTATTTATTCTTTCTCTGCGGACCGGTACCAAATGGCCCACAGACCGGTACTGGTCCGCGGCCCGGGGGTTGGGGACCACTGGAATAAGGCGTAGAGAACATCGTCAATAATGTTGCAGTGGCTATGTATGGTGCCCGGTGGGTACTGGAAATATCCAGGAGGGGACACTTTATAAAGTATTTGATTGCCTAACTACTAAGCTGTACACCTGAAACTAATACAAATAAAATTGAAAGAAAAAAATTTAAAGGGTGGGGGGGATTACTGAGCGGATTGCTGTGGCGGTGCTGTGGGCCTGCAGAGGAACCAGCTCGCATGCACGTGGGAAATGGCCTCTGATGAGGGAATCGGGGTGTTTAATCCACTAGCTTTTTTTTTTTGAGAGAGAGAGAGGGAGAGAGACAGAGAGAGAGAGAGAGAGAGAAAAGCATCAACTCATTGCTCCACTTAGTTGTACATTGATTGCTTTTCTTTTTTTTTTTTTTTTTTTACAGAGACAGAGAGAGGGATAGATAGGAGCAAACAAACAGGAACAGAGAGAGATGAGAAGCATCAATCATTAGATCAGTTTTTCGTTGTGACACCTTAGTTGATCATTGATTACTTTCTCATATATGCCTTGACTGCGGGCCTTCAGCAGACCGAGTAACCCCTTGCTTGAGCCAGTGACCTTGGGTCCAAGCTGGTGAGCTTTTGCTCAAACCAGATGAGCCCGCGCTCAAGCTGGTGACCTTGGGGTCTCGAACCTGGGTCTTCTGCATCCCAGTCCGACGCTCTATCCACTGCGCCACCGCCTGGTCAGGCTAATCCACCAACTCTTGTTTTCAGACACCAGCTCCTGGTTCCCCCAGCTGTGTCTGCACAGGCTGAGCAGCCTTCCAGGCCTGGGAAGAAAGCCCTGTGGCATGAAGCAGAGGCCACAGGACTGACTGCCTTGGGAGGTTGGCAGGGGTCTCCACATGGCCCCCACAGCCGCGCTGGAAGCAGGAGGGCTGCAGGCCCGTGGTGCACAGTGCAAAGGAGCCTGCTGCAGATTCTGTACATGTGTGTTAAGCTTAAAAACATGCAAAACTACAGCTTATAGTGATAGGGAGGTAGATGTGGTAAAACCTAGACACTCCTGACAGTGATAAACATCACATTTGGGAGGCCGGTTACCTCTGGGAAGAAAAAGTAATTTGCAATCAGGAGGGAACTGGGAGATTGCAGTTGCATCTGTGATTTTTCTTTTTCAAGCTAAGTGGAGGGTATATGGGTATTTGTTTGTTACTTTTTTGTTTATTTAAAATATTTTATAATCATAAACACTATAGAAATGCACGTGGAAGGACCCCAGTATGAGTGATGAGGGAGGGGTTCAAAGTGAAACTTAGGCAAGAGCTTTAGCTTTGAGAGAGCAGTAAAATTTGGCTAGACAGAGGAGGAAGGGCCTCCGTGGCCAGCAGACTCATGAGCAAAGGCTCGGAGGTGGGAGTGAGCGTGGGCAGCCAGCCCAGGTCAATTGCGGAAACAGTTGTGTTGGGAGGTAAAGGTTAAATATGCAGGGAGGCTACATTGTGGTGGGTGTTTAGTGCCATGCTGAGGAGTTTAAACACATGGTAGGAGTAGCAGCAGCAGTAGAAATAATAATAATTCTAAAACAACTCCATACTACTACTAAATAAACTCTCACCCTGTGTCGGGCACTTTGTTACACATTCTATGCACATCAGTTCATTTAAACTGCACAATGACAATACCATGAAGAATGTGCTATTACCCCATTTTACACAACTGGAGACTGAGGCCCAGAGAAGATAAGCAGTTGCCCAAGGTCACGTGCTTAATGGGTGGCAGACTGTGCATTTGACTCTAGGTTGGCTTTGCCCCAAAGCTCAGTTTCTCTCCCATTCTTTCCTTACTGCCTTTCTGTGATTTGCATGAGGCTGGTCTCTGCCCCACCCCAGTAAACCGCTGAATGTGGTGACAGCCCTTGAAATGGCACATAGTTCTTACCCTTCACAGCACCCCTGGTCTGTTGGTGGTGGCGTGCTGGGTCGAGGGGGAGCCTCAGTCCAGGCCCCGTGGAGGGGAGTGTGAGCAGCAAACAGTGTTTGCCGAGAGAAACTTGTGTTTGCTCACCCCGCACCCAGGCCTCCCTCCTCTGCTGTATCTGAGGTGGGGACCAGCCCAGGCAGGGAAGGTCCTGGCCATGCACAGGTGGGAACATGCACTCAGGAGTGTCAGCTGTGAACGGGTGGCCAGAAGGGCTCTTCTGCGTGAGGGCACGAGAGGCCTTTACTCGGGTAGAGCATGGAACACTTCAAAAGATGCTTGTAAGACATTCCCACTTTGAGCATTTGGTGCTAATGCTTCAGAAAGGCAGTCAGAAAAGAGACCCGGCTTTCCTGCACCTGGACGAGGTCTGCTGTTCTTCTGTCCGGCCGATCGTCCCAGTGGTCTGGGTTTGGGAACAGATGGGCAAATATGTATAAGCGAGCTCTAAGTCCTCCTAACTAACCCAGCACATGAGCCCTTTAGCTCTCCATTTATTTTTCTCTCAGTGGGAATCAGGCCCTGGGTCAGAGCCTCAAACCAAGCCTGGGAATTAATTAGGCATGTAATGCTCGTTAGTAATAATGACTGTTCCTTGCTGAAGTCCTTGTGCAGCTTGTTGGGGGACGTGGTCTCTGTGGCAAGAATTGAGCACTTTTCCCTGAGCAGGCTCTTGACACTGCAGGAGCCTCAAAGCCTTCACTGAGGTGTACATGTGTGTGGTGTGTGATGTGTGATGTGTGAATGTGTGATGGATGTGTGGTCTGGGGCATGTACTCAACATGTGTGAGATATGTGTCCTGTGTTGTTTGCATAGCAAAAATCTTTATTTTTTATTTTCAATTTATTGTGTTGACATGATTTCAAGTGTCCCACTCGATATAAAACCCTCTACCCCTCACATTGTGCCCCCCCATACAAAGTCTCTTTTCACTCCCATTTCACCCCTTCGACCCCCTCCCCCTACCTCCATCCTCCCTTTCCCTTTGGGAATTGCTACCCTGTTGTGCAGATCTATGTGTTTTATATATATATATTGTATATATATATATATAATTTGGCTAACTCCTTCACCGCTAAATTCTTGATATATATGTAGTGTGTGTGCTATGTGGGAACGTGGTATCTGCTGGACATGTTGTGTGAATGTCTGCAATTTTGCATGTGGTGTGTATGTAGTATGTGTGGCACAAGTATGTGAAAAGTAGTATCCAAATCTATCTGTGAGTGTATGCTCAGGTGTCTGAGCCTGAAGGACTTTGTCACTGTCAGAAGCAATGGATCGCTGAGAATTCCCATGACACTAGGCAGAAATATGATCCCGTTTAGCACTGAGATAACATTGGTTGGAGACAGGACGGGTGAAAAATGTCTTCAGGAAGAGAGAAAGGAATTGAACTGGCTCAGCAGAGGATGAGCTGGGGCTGGGGAGACAGGAAAGAGGACTTGATTAAAACGGAAAATCTCTGTTAGTAGGAGGAAGGGGTTTAGAGGACAGATAGGGACAGCTCAGCCTAGAAGCATGCAGGAGGGGGAGACACAGTCATTGGCAGCAGGAAGCCCCAAGAGGGTGTTAATGTGGGTGGAGAGATGCGGACAGAGAATGCCCTGGGAGGGGAGAATGAAGGCAGGGGGTCTCTAGGAGGTGCCCGGAACAGAGGCAACTCGTGGGAGCTATGAAATGGAACCAGGGCCCACCTAACACATTCCTTGACATCTCTGGTCGGAGCTTCCCAGGAGAAAGACACACCTCACCCTGTTCATCAGACACGGAAGCAACTTTTCCTCTATTTTACAGCCGTAATGCAGTTTGGGTAGTGTGACCATGTCTCAACTGGGACACTTTGAAGACTAAAAGGAGCTATTAATAATTACCCCAGGCCCTGGCCGGTTGGCTCAGCGGTAGAGCGTCGGCCTAGCGTGCGAAGGACCCGGGTTCGATTCCCGGCCAGGGCACACAGGAGAAGCGCCCATTTGCTTCTCCACCCCTCCGCCGCACCTTCCTCTCTGTCTCTCTCTTCCCCTCCCGCAGCCAAGGCTCCATTGGAGCAAAGATGGCCTGGGCGCTGGGGATGGCTCTGTGGCCTCTGCCTCAGGCGCTAGAGTGGCTCTTGTCGCAACATGGTGATGCCCAGGATGGGCAGAGCATCGCCCCCTGGTGGGCAGAGCGTCGCCCCTGGTGGGCATGCCGGGTGGATCCCGGTCGGGCGCATGCGGGAGTCTGTCTGACTGTCTCTCCCTGTTTCCAGCTTCAGAAAAATGAAAGAAAAAAAAAAAGAAAGAAAAATAAATAAATAATTACCCCAGGACAGCAGGTGACACTAGAACTGTCTCAGTCCCACGGAATGTAGTTTCTCAAAGCTTGGAGGTGAGGCTAGAGTGAATGTGCAGAGAAAGGTTTCTCATTCTTCATCAGGCTCAGCTTGTCTCCTGTGGGCAAGGCCCGGGCAGGAAGACCAGCTGTGCCATCAGCCTCTTGAGCTTGCACATCCCCTGAACCCCTTCCTGGCCCAGCCCCCATAGGGACGCTGTAGGGCAGCAAGCACTTCCGGGAGACTCTGAGAAAATGTAACCTTTTCCAAAAGGCACCCCAAATCATTTGGGAATACCCAAAAAGACACGATCACTTTGTGCTCGCGTGGCCACCCTTTTCTACGGCTCAGCCCACTCGGAATCCCACTGTTTATTCGGACCACAGAAAATCTGGCCCAGATTACCCAGGAATAGAGACGGAGCTGGACGCAGAGCTACTCCCCACCCCCACAGCACCGCTCCCCCTCACTGGCCTTTTCCTGCATTCATCTCACACACATTGATTACTTTTGCATTGTGAAAATGGCATTATAACAGTCTTACAGGAAATGTTTAAAAAAAAATAAAAACAAGTTACCTCTAGTGCTACCACCTTAACGCAATAATTAATTTCATTTCTCCTCGTCCCTTCTGATCCTTGTCAGCGTGCCTACATTTTTATTACATAGTTATAATGCGCACATAATTTTACATTCTTTTTTTTATTTCGTGTTTTACCAGACGCATTTTTCCATGTTACATAGTTTTCATAAATATTGTAAATGGCGGAGGAATAGTTTGTTAAGTTTATATTCCATAATTTACTTAACAGTTCCCTTATTGTTGAACATTTAGGTTGTTTTCCGTTTGGGGCTATTTTAGATAATGTTGCAATGAATACCTTCATGCATATATAACATTTGTTATTCTTTTGAATGATTTCCTTTGGAAACAGCACTAAGCGTGGGATTACTGGGTCAAAGTGAATGAGCATTTTTATAACCCTTGATTATATATTGCCATATTGCTTTCCAAAACGATCATTCCAATTTTCAGCATTATCAGTGATGTGTGTACCAATTTCAACCTAACATTGTCAGTGGTGCATGCTATCACGTTTTCCCTAAATTACTAATTTGGGAAGTATAAAATAGGACTTCCACATTGCATAAATTTGCATTTATTGGCTTTCTGGCCAGGGTGTGCATTTGCTGTGCTTCTGAAGACTTTTCTTAGATACTTGCTGTGTGCCCAGTGTCTGTGCTAGGTGCTGCAGGGGCTACAGAGATACTAAGACAAGGGCCCTGTTCCCGGAGACCTTTCGGCCCAGTATAGGCTTATATACAAAAAGCTGCCAGGAAAAGGAGCCTGGGCACACACAGTAAGAGATGTCTTTCCTGGAGAAGATGTTATTGAGGTGGCTCTGGAAGGATGGCTGAGCTTTGAACCTGAGAAGGGAGGAAGAGCAATCCATGCAGAGGATATAGCTTGAGCCAAGGCATGGAGATGGGAAAGCATAGGGAGCGCCCTGGGAACTGGGATGAAGGGTGGGAAGAGAGTGAGCTGCAAAGGTGAGGTGCAGCCAGCAGGGGGAGCCTGTGCTGTCAGGTCAGCGACCCTTGGAGGGGCCTGGCTGGCAATGGATGGCTGTTGGGCCTATGGCAGTTTTGAGGCAGGGGCTCCAGCAGAATGCTGATGTGTGCCCTGGTACCACAGTTCTCAGAACACCTTGCATTGGTGTGGTACATCCATCTTTTCAGAGTAGTTCCACATTCTTGATCTTTGTTGACCCTGATTATTGGTTTCGCCATCCCCATTTTGCAGGTGAGAAAATTGAATCCCAGCTCTGTCGAATGACATTATTAGGCCACAGTGTAAGGTACGGAGCCAGAACTTGAACCTGGGGTTTCTGATTCTAAACCCAGTGCTTCCTAATGGGCATCAGCATGGGGAGAGGACAGTATGGCGGGCAGAGGTTCTCAGCTCTGGCCGTGGATCAGCACTGTTGGGAACTTAAAAAAAAAACCAACAACAGTGGGTTCTTGCCAACCTCACCTGAGACCTGCTCAGTCTGAGCCATGGTGCTGAGGCTCTGCTGAAGCGTTGGCCCACTGAGATAAGGTGCGGCAGATGTGGCCTGGGCCCTCAGTGGGGCGGAGGCTGGAGAGGGGTTCTGCCACTGTGAACGGGAAAGAATGAGTTGTACCTGTTGTCTCAGCAAATGGTTCTGTTTCAGAGTGATGGAGAAGGAGGAGGCGGCCTTGCTTTGTCCTGCGTTCCACTTGCCCTGCCTTCCTGCCTGTCTGCACGCAGGCTCAGCTTGAAGAGACACTGGTTTGAGGCACCACAGCCCAGGGCTGCCCAGAAGAGGGCGATTTAGAGACTGGTTGTTTTATTAGGGCTGCTGGGAGCCCAAATGTGCGCTCAGCCGTGGATGGAAGGGGCAAAGCTGGATTTGAACCTAGGTCTTCTGAGTCTTTTTCTGTTTACAAATCTGGAAAATATGCTTATTTCTGAGTGAGCTTTCCGGCCTGAGCAGGGCTTTGGAGCTGGGTGGGAGGCTCAGAAGGGTCTGCATAGCTACAAGTCCACTACACGCTCAGTCTCAGGCACGGAGGGGTCTGGTGCATGAGGGTCACCAGAAATAATCAGATAGATTAGAAGCACTAAGAAGTCACTGAGGGTGGGATATGTGCCATGTGTGCCTTTGGTGGCATGTGAAAGAAGAAGAAATAAGAATACTAATATCAGTTTGTTTCATATATATCAGTGGTCCTCAATCTTTTTTGGGCCATGGACCAGTTTAATGTCAGAAAATATTTTCACGGACAGGCCTTTAGGGTGGGACGGATAAATGTATCACGTGACCAAGACAAGCATCAAGAATGAGTCTTAGACAGATGTAACAGAAGGAATCTGGTCATTTTTTAAAAATAAAACATTGTTCAGATTTAAATATAAATAAAACGGAAATAATGTAAGTTATTTATTCTTTCTCTGTGGACCGGTACCAAATGGCCCACGGACTGGTACCGGTCCGCGGCCCGGGGATTGGGGACCACTGATATACATGATGTTATTTTATTTTCCCACTGAGCTTATAGGCTCATGGGACACTAATCGCATACCTACTTTACAGATACACTACTGAGATGCATGGTTGCTAAGAGCCTTGCCCTAATCCATAGAGCTAGCGCAGCAAAACCAGGATTCAAATACAGCCATCAGGCTCCAAATCTATCGCTGTCTCAATTACGGGTGCATTAAGTTCCGCAAAGCGTTTACTGAGAGTGCACACTGCACGGAAGCGTGTTAGGGCTGGCAAGGTGTGTGGGTGATGAAGTCCTGGTGCCTTCATCAGAGGGCGCTACTCAAAATGTGGGCCCTGCACCTACGGCATCAGTATCCCCAGGGCTTGTGAGAAATGCAGAACCTCAGGCTCCAGCCAGACCCCCTTAATCACAATCTGCATTTTAACAAGACCCCTGGGTAATTCTCACACACAATAAAGTTCAGAGGGTCTGCATGCTGGCTACACATTAGCATCACTTGGGGAGCTTTGGAGAAAAATAGTCCCCTGACCTCACCCTACACTAGAGCTCTGAATCAAGATCTGGGGCTGGATTTTGGCATTGACTTCTATAAATTCCCCAGGTGATTCTAATGTGCAATCAAGGTGAGGAAGCTTGTCCTGGACGTCCTAACCAATTCTGGTCAGGCCCCTCTCCTAACACCTCCCCACCTGTTTTCTCCTTCTGAGTATTCAGTGTAGTATACTATGCTTTTAGGATCATTGTTGTTAGTTATCTCAGGGAATAGATGGGTCAGCAATCCCCCATCATTGTGGGTGTAGAGAGTTGGTCCTGGAGCCTGGGAAGAAGGTGCTCTGGTCAGAAGGTTGCCAAAGCTTAGGTCTGCAAGCCAGTCTGGGTCTCAGGACAGGGGAAAGCTCTAAGAGGCCTGAGGCAGAAGTATGTTCCTCACTTAACAATTCACACAGCACTGCTCAGCGTGGATCTGGGTGTCAGGTTTCAATATCATTCCTACTTTAGAGATTAAGAATTGGAGACTTGGAAATATTTAGATTTTAGTTCAAGGTCACTTAAGCTTGTAAGAGGTAGGTGAACCCAGGCTGACTCTACCATGCTACCCTTGTCCCCAGGGGAACGACAGACTGGGTGCCCTCCCTCATTGCATCAAGCCCCTCCCATTTGAGCTTTTTCCATCCCAGCCCCTGCTCTCTGCTCTCCTCCCTGCCTCTAGGCTGAGTGAGGGGCCCAGCATGAGTTTCAATCCACCTAGCTAAAGTGGACCAGGAAGAGAGAGAGAGAGAGAGAGAGAGAGAGAGAGAGAGAGAGAGAGAGAAAATATGTGTGTGTATGGGTGGGTGTGGGGGGGCAGGGGGGGTGTTCCCCCTTCTTGGGTACTAGCTCGAGTTTTCATCTACATGCTGGAAGAGAGAGCTCAATTTGGCCCCATACAAACTCCACAGTCACTGAAGTGCCATCTTCACTTAGTTAACTTTCTTTCTGGGCAGACCCAGCAGGGATTCATCTTCATTATCCAGTGAGGGGCTCAATGCAGGCCAGGCTTTGATCTTGGAGCAGCAGAAAACCCCCTCTTGTAGATGATTTCCCCCAAGGCTATGAGCGGAAGTGGTGGGAGGCTGCATTACCACAAGTGGAGGGAGGGACCAGCCACGCCCTCTCCGCCCCCCACCCTTAGCCCCATTTCACCTCCCGCAAGACCCAGTTCTTCTCTGGCCTTACTCAGCTGAGAGGGATGGCGATCCTGGCTTCTTCTCTCTGCTCCCCACAGTACCGCCTGCCCAGTCCCAGCACCGATAACTAACACACACAAAGCACTTAACAAAACCCTTCATGTTTGACTTTCACAAGTTCCAAAGCCACACCCACTAGGTTCAAATCCTGCCTTGGCCACTTGCATACTCTATGACCTTGGGTAAGTTACTCACCTCTCTGAGCTAGTTTCCATATCTGTGAATTCAGGTAATGCCACCAACCACTAGCTGACAGACAGCATTCTTTTTTTTTTTTAACATTTTTAAATTTATTTATTCATTTTTTCAGAGAGGAGAGGGAGAGACAGGGAGAGAGAAAGGAGAGACAGAGAGAGAAGGGGAGGAGGAGCTAGAAGCATCAACTCCCATATGTGCCTTGACCAGGCAAGTCCAGGGTTTCGAACCAGCGACCTCAGCATTTCCAGGTCGACGCTTTATCCACTGCGCCACCACAGGTCAGGCACAGACAGCATTCTTGAAACAAACCCACCACATAATACAGGCTGAGGGCTTAGCACACTCCTCCATCCTCAGCCTGCCACGCCTCCCCCAAGTCCTCTGGGCTGGACCCCCACCAGCCCTTCTGCCCATCCCACCATGTTCCCAGTCCCCACATCCACAGGTCTCCAGCCCCATTCTTGGCTGCTAGCCCAGCTTCAGGCCTTTAGGGGGAGGGTTGCCCCCAGCTGGTTTTAATCCCTTGTGACTGGCACTTTCTTACAGTGCAGGGTAAGGACTTTCGGTCTGAGCAACTGGTGCTTCACTGGTATTATCTGCCCGCTGTGGCAGGGTCTGTAATCCAGCCCCTTGATGTAGCCGCTTTTCTTCTGCACAGGCTCCCAGGCACTCAGACCCCACTTGGATTTCTGTGAACTCTGCAGGGAGCGAAGACAGAGGGGCCCTTTCGCAACCAGGGCTGCGAATGTTTGGGAGACTTCTCCATTCAGAAGAGCCAGCTAGGAGGGATTCATAAAGTGCCTTACAGACCCAAACAAATGCCTTGTGTTCCTCAGGATGGCGCCTTGGCTGACTTCCTCACACCTGACCACCCATTAATCTGCCTTTTAACTGGTTCTGCATGTGACCAAGGCACTCGGTTACATTCTCCAGCCCCAGCTGGGCCTCCTACAAACTGGATCATCCTGCAAGGCCATATCTAGTGCACAACCCCGCTTCTTTTTATTTTTTCTTTTAGATTTTATTTATTCCTTTTTATTAGAGAGACAGAGAGGAAAGAGAACAGGGGGAGGAGCAGGAAGCATCCGCTCCCATATGTGCCTTGATCAGGCAAGCCCAGGGTTTCAAACCGGCGACTTCAGCATTCCAGGTTGACGCTTTATCCACTGCACCACCACAGGTCAGGCACAAACCCGCTTTTTCCAGGCAGTTTACAGCAACCTGGAATTCAGGGCAAGAAGCAGCTGCCCCCAGTGTCTAGGGGGCAGTCCAGAGGACAATGAAAGACTAGGATCTCCATCTGGGCTTTTCTCTGAGCCCAGGGGCCCTAGAAATTCAAACAGAGATTTTTAACCTGGAGTCTAGGGAGCTGGGCCCCAGGAAGACAATGAACTCCTTGAAAGTACAGGCATACCTTGAGAACCTGTGGGCTCCATTCCAGACCACCTCAATAGAGTGGGCGTCACAATAAGGCGAGTCATAATCTTTTTCTCTGGTGGAGGGTCTTGCTTCAATTTGTATAAAATGCAGCATCCATGAAGCACAAGAAAGTGAGGTGTGCCTGTATGTGCAAAATTGTATTATGTGTGTGCATGTTGATAGGGAGAGTCCACAGCTTTCATCAGATTCTTAATAGGATCTGAGACCCAGCAGAGTGGTCAGAGCACGGCTGCCGTACAGCATTGGTCGTGACCATGAGCACTAGATGGGAGTTTGGAAGTCACCCCAGCCAAGCTTCCCCCTTTACAGGTGAACCAAGGAAACTAGAGGCCAAGTTCAGGGAACCACTGGGAGGGCAGAGGCGGTGAGCTTGTTGTAAAACGGCAGGGTCTGGACAAAGGCGAGTGGGCGTGTAAAGGGGGACACCAAGGAATTGGGGTGCAGTCGGATCAGCAGATTCTGGTGACCGATGAGTTCCAGAGAATAGGGAGGAGGAGAGTCTCCAGAGTGGCTCCTAACGGATTTGGGAGTTGGGTACCTAGGTGTTACCAAGATGAGAAGAGGAAGAGGAGACTTTGCGAACTGGACGGCACTGTGCTCTGGCTGCAGGGGTCTTTATCTGATCTGGTGCTTGTCCCTGATCCTGAGCCCTGATGGACCCTGCAGACCACGCCCCCACCTGCTTGGCTAGCCCGGGTCTTCTCATCGGCCACAGGCCCTTAATCCCCAGCTGATGGAAGAGCCCTCTTGCCTGTCCTCTCCTGTGCCAGCCAGCCCCTTCCTAGACACCTCCCCCCACTGGAGCCTCACGGCAGCCTCTGACTCTAGAGAGACATTTTTCTCTCTTGCCAGAAGCCACTTTGAAATTTGCAAACTCTTGCAAATGGAAAAAAATAGTGAGGAGATTGCAGAAAGGAACCCCTCCCCAGTGCCTGTGCTCTCCCTGTCCACTCTTCTCCCCTCCGTGGCCGAGTTTTCACACCAGCTTATCCGGGTCTTGGTTCCACACTTGGCCAAGCCAGCTTGGAAAGGCGGGGGCCTCTCCCAGAATCTCCTGGAGAAACCATTCAGGCCTGAGGCCCTGGGAGCTGGCTGCTGAGTGTCTTGTCTCCTTGAGACCCAGCCTCTTCTCAGGGACTGTCAGGGCAGGAGGGAGCCTGCACACCACTCTGGCCGGTTGGCCTCTACTTCGGATTTTGCCGTGAGGACAGCATTATTGACTGTTTTTGTTTTGTTTTGTTTTGTTTTTGCTTTTGCTTTATTTAAATTCTCAGAGAAGTTGTGAGGTTAAGGACAGAATCCATTCTTTGTTTTTTATTACCCCAAGTGTCTAAAACATAATCAAGATTCATAACTCTGAATGACGTTAGAGCTGGGTTTGAGGTCATCTGCCCAAACCCTCAGCTCACCGGACGGAAACAGGCTCAGAAGGATATCTGACCTGCTCAAGGCCTTGTGACGTTGAGCCCATCCTGCCTCTCTATACCTTTGCCGCTTGATTTGTTCATTGATGACAACACTGAGGAGCAAGAGCTTCAGGGGAAGTAGGGGTAGGGTGACTCCAAGAATTGTCCCTGCGGGACCCTACACCAATTCCCTGAGGGGTGCTGGGAACTTCTCCTCACTCACCACAGCAAGCATTGCAGCCTTTGATTGCATTTGAATTCCGAAAGGTGTCTCAGGCGTCAGGGGACGGGGACCAGCCAGCATGAAGCCCCACCATTTCTTTCAATCTGATGTCTTGCTTTCCCCAGACATTTTCCTGGGGAAAAAGAAGGCTCTGGCCCTTGTTGGGTAGCTTAGTTGGTTAGAGCATCATCCTGACATGCTGAGGTTGTGGGTTTGATCCCCAGTCAAGGCACATATAAGAATCAACCAATAACAACGTGAATGGGTGGAACAACAAATCAGTGTTTCTCTTTTTCTCTCTCTTTTCCTTTCTTTCTCCCTTCCTCTCTCTAAAAATCAATTTAGAAAAAATTTTTAAAGAAGGCTCTAATTAGTGAAATAAAAGGACATGCTTCAGATCCCAGGCATAACCAGTACTTTTTTATTGCAAGTGACACAAACCCAACCTAAGGTGGCTTAGACAGAAAAGAAGATAACTGGAAAGAACAGGAGGTGATTGTTGCTGCATCATGGGGCTCTGATGATGTCAGTAGTCTGTCTCCACTTTGGCTCTGTTGTCCTTTGTGTTGGCTTCGTTCTCAAGGAATTGCCCAAGTTATTGAGATGGATGCTAGCAGGTCTTCCATCTCTCAGCCCAACATCCTCAATGAAGAAAGAGCACCTTTTAACCCAATTGTTCCAGCAGAAGTCCCAAATTGGCCTGGCCTGTGGTGGCGCAGTGGATAGAGCATCGACCTGAAAACACTGAGGTTGCCTGTTCGAAGCCCTGGGCTTGCCTGGTCAAGGCACATGTAGGAGTTGATGCTTCCTGCTCTTTCCCCCTCGTGTCTCCCTTTTCTCTCTCTCTCTCTCCTCTCTCAAATAAATAAATAAAAGACTTTAATCACTGTAAAAAAAAAATAGAAGACTGGATAAACAAGATGTGGCATATATACACCATGGTATACTATTCAGCCATAAGAAATGATGACATCGGATCACTTACAGCAAAATGGTGGGATCTTGATATCATTATACGGAGTGAAATAAGTAAATCAGAAAAAAACAAGAACTGCAGGATTCCATACATTGGTGGGACATAAAAACGAGACTAAGAGACATGGACAAGAGTGTGGTGGCTACGGGGGGTGGGGGGAGGGAAGGAAGGAGAGGGGGAGGGGTGGGGGAGGGGCACAAAGAAAACTAGATAGAAGGTGACGGAGGACAATCTGACTTTGGGTGATGGGTATGCAACAGAATTGAATGACAAGATAACCTGGACATGTTTTCTTTGAATATATGTACCCTGATTTATTGATGTCACCCCATTAAAATAAAAATTTATTTATAAAAAAAAAAAAAGAAGTCCGAAATTGAGTCTAATTGGCCTGATTGGATCACACGCCCATCCCAGAACCAATCACCAGAGTGTGGAATGTTCTGATTGGCCAGGATTTGGTCATAGACCCTTATTCTGAGGCCAGGGGTGGAGTCAGCCCCACCCATTCCACATGGCCTGAGCCCAAGGACGGGGTGGTGCCTTTGTGCTGTCAAAACAGATGCCCACTGTTCCCTTCCCAGTTTCTCCCCTCTCAACCCCACCTGGATTTGCTTACTGGAGGTGGCATGGCCTGGTCTGGGATGGTGGGGATGGGGCGAGATTAAGGATTAGAGGACAGGGATAGCAGTGGAAATGGCTTAAAAGCATGGATTCAGAAAGAGGTTGTCTTTAGAGGGGATAAAATTTTCTGGATAACTCATAGCTTGGCTCTCAATCCCCAAGAGGGATAATAATTAATATATATAAAGTTGTTCACATCTGTTGTATCCTTATTGATCCTCCTAAGAATGCTGTTAAGGTAGGAAGAGGGAACTGAGGCTCAGAGAATGAGATAAAGTGAACAAGGTCACACAGCAAGTCACTGTTAGTGCGAGTATTTGAACCTGGTTCTCCATCCTGAGCTCTTGGCATTGCCCTGCTCTTGAAACTGGGCCCTGAGGCGCTGGTCTGGAGACAGAGAGGCCTACCATTCCTCATCTACTTGGAGAGCTGCCCAGGGCACTGAGCAGGGACCTGTGCGGCCCAGGGGGAGGAAGGGTAAAATTGGCCTGAGACCAGTGCAGGCTGCAGGAGGAGGGGGCAGCCTCTTGCAAATGAAATATTCATGGTGGTTATTGAATCAAGTTTTATTGGAATAAAAATATACTTGCTGAATACATTTATTTCCCCTGGTTCCTTTCAACCCTGTTCTTTCCCTGAGTGATTTGATTTGGGTGCCAGGGAAGTGTATTTTTTTTCCCCCCAAGTAAATTAGACTTAGGTCAGCAGAATAAGCAAGTCATGTCAGGATTGGTGCTTGGCAAGAGAGGAGCAGGCAGGGTGGCTGTAGGTAGCCTCCGGGCTACGAGGGTGGAGGACTGTGGGGGAGGCAACTGGTCAAGGCCCCTGTGTAGGACATGCTCCTGATTCATACGCACAGCCCTGTCCAACAAAACAACAAAACAACTCACACATTCACAAGCAGATGTGCTTTCTCCCCTCCCTCAGCCTCCTCTCTTCCCTCGATAATTAAAGGGGCCAAGGCCAGCATTTGGATACTGGGAGTCCCACAGGCCTGGAGTTGTGGTGAATGGTCTCACTGTTAGGCTGACTCTCCAACTCATCTTAGGGGATTCCATGTACGGGGGCACGCAGGTGTCACCGACTATCTGCCTTCTCTGTGAAATAGCTCTTCTTGCTGCTCTTCCTCAACTTCCTTCTCTATCCGTTTTTCTTCTCTTTGTCTTCGCAGATCTGTATTCCCCTCACTGCAGTTCTCAGCCTCCCTCTGAAGTTAGCCTCCCCGCATTGGTCCTGACCTCAGCGTCTCTTTGTCTCTGCGTGTCTGCCCAGCTCTGTAAATGTCTCTGTTTCTCTGATCTCGCCTTCGGAACCATTCCGCAAGCACACACACTCTGAAACACTCACACCCACAGTTTCGCAAACATACACAGGCTGGGGAAAGTAGGTTTACAGTTGTTTGTATGGAAAATAATGCAATGATTAACAATAATAATACAAGAATAAACTCTTTCACGTACTCGGAACTGTAAACCTACTTCTGCCGCACCCTGTGTAGATACTGCCGCACACAAGTACTTACTCTCACGACCTCACAGGTTCACACTCACACCCTCTCTCCCGCTGTCACAGGGTCTCAGGCTGCTGGCTGACTCAGCAGATAGGACCACAGGGTTCCCTGTCTCTACTCCCTGCCCCCAGTATGGGCATTAGGGGCTCACCCACCAAAACCGCAGAGCGGCTCTGAGGCCAGCCCAGTCCTGGGCCACTTGTAGGTCACTCTCTTGTTCACATGATCGGAGGTTCAAAGATGAGAGCCAAGACGATGTTACCTGCATGGCAGGGACACAGTTAGATGGGGTGGAAGGCAGTCTTGACCGGGCAGGGCCTCTTAGGAGGTCCACATTGTGCTCAGTCACTGGGATCAGACAGAGGGGGGCAGACCCTGAGCTGTGCTGGGGGCTTCATGTGACTGAGACTAGACAGTCAATCACTCAAGGGAGATAGATGTTCCTGTGAGCAGAGAGAGCCTGGCTTTCCTCCCTGTCGGTCCCTAACCTTTGCCCCTGTGACCCGCTCAGCTTTGTCCTGCAGGTAGCCAGCCCAGCTCTCTGAGGCCAGGGCGCCCCTACTCAGGTCCAAAGGCCCTGCTGAGGACTGGACTTGGCTGCAGCCCCTGGGGCTGCTGCTTCCTTGTCCCTGGTCTTGCCTAGCCCGCCCCCATCACACACATCCTGGCACCCTGGTGCCCTTCCTCACACCCTCACTGATGCAGCGGTTTCTTGTTTCAACCGCAACAGGTTCCTCTGCAGAGAAGTTTGAAAGTCAGGCTTTTTTCCTTCCCAGAAGTCCTGTCAAGTCTTGTCTCCACGGCCCTGGCTCATCTCTCTTTCTTCCTGGGCTTTTCGCTGGTCACCCCCGGGCCAGGCTCCGGGGCTGACCGCACCCTGCACTCAGGCTGGCAGGTCAGATTCTCCCCCACACACTTGCACCTGCACTCTCTCTGGGACACCTCTCCACACGGACCTGACCTGCAGAATCCAGCCCGGGCTCGTCTGTGCCTGGGGCAAAGACAACTTCCTATCTCCGTGGCCATCAGCTCCCCAGGCCCCCTAGCAGGAAGAGCCTGTGGGCACTGAGGAAGAGGGGAACCTCAGGAACCAGGACCAGCAAGCGCCTCCAGGGGGCAGGTGCCCTGAGAAGGGGAGGAAGGGTGGGTCCAGCCCACAGGGTCAGGGCCCAGGCTGGCAAGGGTAAGGAAAACATCTTTTTCTGAGTGGGGACATGGTGGCCAGACAGACCTGGCCCTACTCCAGCTTCTTTAGTCTACTTGCTGTGTGACCTTGAGTAAGTCAAGTAGCATTTCTTTTTTTTTCTTTTTTGTGTTTTTCTGAAGCTGGAAACGGGGAGAGACAGTCAGACAGACTCCCGCATGCGCCCCACCGGGATCCACCCGGCACGCCCACCAGGGGGCGACGCTCTGCCCACCAGGGGGCGATGCTCTGCCCCTCCAGGCATCGCTCTGTCGCGACCAGAGCCACTCTAGCGCCTGAGGCAGAGGCCAAGGAGCCATCCCCAGCACCTGGGCCATCTTTGCTCCAATGGAGCCTCGGCTGTGGGAAGGGAAGAGAGAGACAGAGAGGAAGGAGAAGAGGAGGGGTGGAGAAGCAGATGGGCGCTTCTCCTATGTGCCCTGGCCGGGAATCGAACCCGGGACTTCTGCACGCCAGGCCGACGCTCTACCACTGAGCAAACCGGCCAGGGCTCAACTAGCATTTCTGAGTGTCTGTTTCTCCTGGAAAATGGGTACAGTGACACTCATTTAGGTGCCAAAGTAGGAAACTTTGGAGCACAAAAGGAACTCAGTGAATGGTGGTCACTATTGTCGCCATCATTAGCGGCAGCATCCCGAGGACCTGTGGGTGCCAACAGTTCCCCGAGGTGGCGCTGAGGCCTCCCGTGTCCCAACCAGCTCTGCCAGGCCTGACCTGTGCTGTCTGTTAGCAGATGACAGCTCCATTGCGGTCATAACGGGCTTGGCCTGTGAGCCCCCCCTCCTCCACCCCCTGCTGGTTATGATAATTTAATCGACAGCCTTCACACAGGCTTCTCCAGCAGCGCTTCTAGGCTTAACTCAGACAGAAAAAGAAAAACAAATCCCCCCTGTCCAACATCCCTGCAATTAGGAGGAATTTGGCTTAGCCTTGAGTCAGGTGACCATGAGTGACCCAGAGGGAGCCACAGTCTCCCCTGTGGGAGGTGTCCAAAGAGGAGAGAGGTCAGCCTGGGCCCCCGCTCAGCCACCTTTGGGACAACTTCCTCTCTCTGTAGGCATCCCTTTCCCCATTCACAGGGAGCTGGATAATTAAACCAGAGTAATGAAGACTCGTTCATCGCTAATTCCTGCAGTGCTGAAATGAATTTACATTCCTGTGTAAAGGGGGGGGGGGGGAGAAAATTAAAAATTTGAAAATAAATAGAACTTCAAATACTTGTATAGCACTTCCTATGTACTAGACACTCTTCTAAGCCCTTTACAAATAATAACTCATTTAACTTGTCATTTTGAAGGTGATATTTGGCTGTCAACTTGGATTTGTAGCTGGAAGCTTTGTTAAAAAAAAAGACAGTTTGCATCAGAGACAATTTTTCAATGTTGCAGGTTGTCAAGGGCGTTGCTAAGAGGAGCCACCGTGTTTAAATTTTGTTTAACTCTTTGCTTCTGGGAAAAAAAAATGGATTAATAGGAAGAAGAGGGTTTTTTTTAAAGAATGACAAATTGTTTTTATTGGAAAATTCAGGGTTGTGATTCTGATCTCAAAATTCCTGGAATTACACAAATGAGACAGCCTGCTGCTCCCTGGCGGCAGGATGAGAGTATTGTAGGGAAAGCATTCAAGAGTATTTTGCAGGCTCTGGCCGGTTGGCTCAGTGGCAGAGTGTCGGCCTGGTGTGCAGAAGTCCCGGGTTCGATTCTCGGCCAGGGCACACAGAAGCGCCCATCTGCTTCTCCACCCCTCCTCCTCTCCTTCCTCTCTGTCTCTCTCTTCCCCTCCCACAGCCAGGGTCCATTGGAGCAAGGATGGCCCAGGCGCTGAGGATGGCTCCGTGGCCTCTGCCTCAGGTGCTAGAATGGCTCTGGTTGCAGCAGAGCAACACCCCAGATGGGCAGAGCATTGCCCCCTGGTGGGCGTGCCGGGTGGATCCCGGTCGGGCACATGTGGGAGTCTGTCTGACTGCCTCCCTGTTTCCAGCTTCGGAAAAATACAAAAAATAAAAATAAAAGAATATTTTGCAGACCTGGAGATACCGGGGTAGCAGCAATAACTCCACTGTTCCTAACTGATCATTGAAAACAAACAAAAAAAACACAGGGGGCAGCAGGGGTGGGAAAAGTTGATAAATTGAAACAAGATTGGCCATATGCTGATGGTTACTGAAGTTGAGGAGAAGTGGTTTTTTTGATTAGCTAAATAAAAGGAAAGGCAATTCTTTGAAGAAGTATCAAATGCTTTGCCCTGTCTCATTCTATGATTTGAGGCCTAGAAATATTGAAGGGTCTGTCTCCTGTCACAAAGACAGTGATCTCCACCCAGCCACCCACCCTCCCACTCCCCTGTAAACCCCCTCAGCAACATAGGGAAGGATCACCCAGGGAGCAGAGATTATGGGCCAGGGGAGAGGGGCCTCTCACCATCCTCCCAGGCTACGCCCAGTAGCCATCCTCACAATCCCCATGACTCCGGAGTGGCATCTCAGTAGAGCCATCCATTTGACTATTTTCCGCCACAGATTTTGCTTTCCTAAGTTTAACAAACTTTTCCTGAGCCCTTACTCTGTTCCAGCCACTGTGTTGGGAGCTTTCCGTGTGTGTTCTTATTCCATTCTCTGTAGTAGACTCCCTACCCTGTGGTTCAGGGAGTCAGTACCTACCCTGTGATATTAATAATAGTTTTGTGGCTCTCTTCTCCACCAAATCATGACCTTCTTGACCTATGGACTATTTTATTTTCATCTTGATGTCCCCATTGTCCTATCACAGTGAAGATGCAGTAATTATTGAATGAATGAATCAATGAATGATTCATCATTCAACAAGAGGTAAGTTATTTGACTGAACCCAGTTACACAGCTAGTAAATGGCAGAATTGAGATTCTGCCAGAGTACCTTTCGCAGCACCACAGCTGCCCAAATGATGCGAACCTCCTCAATAAGTAACAGTTTAGCAACTTCTAAATTTATGTCAATTGGCTGATGACCACAGCAGAGATGACTAATCCAAAAGGGTGCTGGCTGGTGGGGAGGAAATTTGTATGTATAGACTTCATCTCATGCTCCCTGGTCCCCAGGTAACTGTGCAGTGGTACTTTGAAGCTGGCTCACAGGAGCTGATTGTATGCCTCTCCTCCCAACTCTATGTCCTGTTATTTCATATTGGTAGCTTGCAATCAGCCATGTTAGAGGTATTTACACCATGGCAATCGGCAAATGCTACAAATCAGGTTTGTTTTTTCTCCGCAGACCTGGTTGTTCAGCATTCATGAGCACCCCACTGATTAGGTGATAGCTGGTAACAGGAAGTTTCTAGAGTGAAATGTGAACATAAGGTACATACATCTCTAAGTGGTGATTTTCTCTGGAGAGGGCTTAGTCTTCATAGTTCATTTCTGCCACTTGCCACGTGTACTGTGATGCTGACAGGAACCACAGGAAGATAAAGAAAGAGACATCTCAGCTGCTTTAATTCTCCTGTCTCTTACAGAACTTGGTATCTCCATGTGGGGAGGGCTCCACAAGTACTTAACAAGTGATAGGCAACCCATGTTCATGCTCCTGGGGTGCCCAGGGAGTCTCAAGGCAGTTTTTGGTGACTCACTCTCCCTCTTGGATTTGTCCTTCAAAATAGTCTTTCTAAGACTTCCTGGCTGGGGATTCTGGAGCAAACGCTGTGCCTGAAAGAAGAAGAATGGGAGTCAGGTGGTTGTTTCACACAGTGGTATCTCACGTAACCCCAGGAAGGAACCACTCGATGAGGCAGATGTATTATTCTTCCATATACTGGATTGAACAGTATCTCCCCCAGAGTTCATACTGGAGCCTGTAAATGTGACCTGATTTGGAGATAAGGGTCTTTGCAGATGTAATCAAGGTAAGATGTGATCATATTGACATTTTAATCACCCAAATGCAGGCTAGGAGTCCCCACATTCAATCAATTGCAGGTGCTACAGCCCTTCTTGAATCTTGGCGTCACTGTGTCCCCCATCCCTGCCAACACTGCCTTGGTCCAGGTCTCCTTGGCTTGTGTCTGGACCATTGAGGTAACTCGCTAACAGTCTCTGCTTCATCTGGTCTCTGACCACTCAGAACCATCCTAATCAGATCAGGGTCCCTGAACCCCCACACTGACCATGAATCATCTCTGTTCAAAGCCTGCAGCTGCTCTCAGTGGCCCCAAAGAGGATATCCATATCCAAATTCTCATCCTGGAATTCATATTCCTCCACGATCTGGCCCCAACCTATTCCTCCAGCCTCAACACCCCTCTGCCCTAAGCCACCCTGTATCCAAATCAAACCAGTCTTGTGCATTCCCCATACTTCCCTATCTTTGCCAGGGTCAAACGTCACTTCTCTGTTTATTGCCTGGGTGTCTTCTCTGGACCCCTTCAGTGTGTTTTCTGAGGACCACATACACATTCTGTACAGTCTTCACTGTTGTTTGTCCCTCCTGATTAGTTTTATTTTTCTCTCCTGCGTAGGACTCATAGTGGCTTTGGAGTATAATAGTCCCAGGTTCAAATATTTATCTTATTTGCAGTGGGAATATGGCAGATTTCTTTCTCTCTCTGAGCCTCAATTTCCTCATACATCTGTTCTTCAGTGAGTTGTGGAGATTAAATGAGATTATGTATGTAAGATGCCCAGCACAGATAAGGCACTTAGGATAAGGGGGTTCATCTGGATACCCAAGGACTTGGGGTTGCAGAGGTGTAACAAAAGTCATCATGTTGATATCAAGAGCAGGTGTGGCGTCTGGAGACCTGGAATGGGGGTGGGAGGCCTGAATTCTCAAGGCCCAGAAGGTTAATAACAGAGCCAAGCACAGAGCCAGGGTGGGAGGGTGAGGTCAAGGACAGACAGGGCTGGCTCACCAAGGCCACACTGGGTACCAGTTTTCCCTTCCTGGTGATGGGCCCCATGGTAGAAAACAGAGACATAATTCAAAACCTGTCCCTGCCCACCAGTCCCCCCTAGCTCAGCTGGGCACACTTTCTGCTCCGTGTGGGCGGGAAAGGACCTGGAGGCCAAAGACTTGAGTTCCAGCCCCAGCTGTGCAATGATTCACTGGGCCCTCTTGGGCAAGACCCTGGTCCCCCGTGGACTTAGGTTTTCTCTATAAAATGGCAGGGCAAGAGAGGAGGATCTCCAACGTTCAATGAGAAGGAAGTTATGCTCTACCCATCGATCCAGCAGCAAAATTTTAAACATTCTAAACAAAGCCCAGACCCACTGGCTGGTTGACACCAGCTGATGCTTTCTGCAGAGCACCTTGTGCCTCAGCAGGCCGGTTATCAGTCACCTTCCCTGCTTCCTTAGGGAGGTGACAGGGCTAGGAAGGCCTCCCCAGGGCTCCGAAGGGAAGCTCTGCTGCCTGGAGGCCTTGGCAGCTGCGGCTACTCAGGGTGGGGGCGGGGCAGGTGTTTCTGAGCCTAGTGTTAGGGCACAACAGAGATGACAGCCACATCTGCCCTAAGTGTTTTTTCCTTATTCGCTTCCAACAAGAAATCAATGATGTCAGAAACTGTGGGATAACTCTGCAGCCCCAATCAATAGACCCTGATTAATTCAGTCATGGCCATTGGGTAAATTTGCTGCATCATAATTAGAATTATTAATTAAAAATAGGAAATCGATGCAAATTAAGCAAAAGAGGCATCAGTTGGGCCGCTTTGACATTGCTTGGGCAGGCACTTGAGAACATTTTGTGCTTGGCTCTGGCTTCGGGGTCTGGCACCCCATGTGACCCCAGACTCCCTTGGGTTGTGGGGGCCCAGCCTCCAGGCCTTGAGCTAACAAGAGTGCAGAGAGAGCTTCTAGGCTGCTGACACCAGAACTGGAGGCCCCTCAAGAGTATCTCACCCTCCACCCTTATTTGTTAGCATTGAAAAAAAGAATTTGGGAAGGGAAAAATATTCTTATTTTTGCTCATTATTTTGTATTTTTCATTCATATGCATATATTATTTTATCATCATAATGTATACAGATGGTATATGATAATATGTTCTCTCTCAGCCACAGGACATAATCACTTTTCATTTGCCACATAATTATCATTTTGAATGGCTGCATAATATTTCATGGATACACCACCGTTTGCCTAACCAGTTCCCTATTGTGGGCCATTTGAGTCGTTTAATATATAATAATAGCTAAAACCACTGGGGGTCTATTCTCGCAGCTTTTACTGTGGGCTGTGCATGCATCGTGTTGTCTAATCCTCACTACAATCCTAGGAAGCAAGGACTATTTCGTCCCCATTTTATAGATGGTAAAACTGAGATTGAGAGAAATTAAGGGACTGATCCAAGTGATTTGCCCAAGGTCACATGAAGATTTTGGGAGGTGGCTCTTGTAAGAAGCTGAGAGTCCTTGAGCACAACACTGTTCTGCCTCCAGTGACTCTATAGTCACACAAACAGGTAGCCAAACAGATCTTCCCACATCTTGCCTTTTTCTTCTCCAAATATCGTTTTGAAAGACAAGGAAATGGAGATCTGAAGAAATTTGGTTCGAGTCCCACAGCTGGGCAGTGGCATATCCAGGAAGGGAGCCAGGCCTGTTACCGCCTGTGCCCCGAGCCACCTTTCTCCTCAGCCCCTCCCTCGTCCTGGTTTCCTCTGGGCCCTGAGGACATCTGTCCTCAACTGACTGCCAAAGCTGAAGCTGCTGGAGAGACAGAGTGCAGCTCCCGCTCATCTGGGCGTTTCTATACCAGCTTTAGGACAATTGCCCCTTGTGACTGCTCTCACCAGGCCACTTTAAGCACATCATGCCACATAGAGAACCACGAGGGACCCTAGCACTCGAGTTGGGGAATTCCCTTCCTCCACCTTCTGCCCGCCCACCCCTGACACCTAATGGCTCCCCACCTATAGGAGCAGATGGCTGACCATGTCTTGGTGAGTGGTTTTCTCAATCTGTATTCCACTGAGACGCGCTGACATGGCTGTTCACATGGGCTGGGCCAGGAGAAGGTGGCTGTGGGATCTGGGCAATCTCAGTAGCTTCTGGTAGTGGAACCCCGCCCTTCCTCCCCCATTTAAGAAAAACATCTAGTAATGCAAAGGAATGATACAGAGGGAAGTTACCATGTACTTACTATCTGAACACATCTGTTATTTAGTATGAAAAATTAATTTTAAAAAACTTATTCATCAGCTAAATACTACATTAGTAGCAAATCACTTGTGACAAATGTCACACTCTATTATGTTAGTTTGTCATGTATGACACAACGGTAAGAGCACCTAGTCTAAAATATATAGATTGTCTTGCACTGGTATAAAAAAATATATTTTTAAAAATACCTGTAGCTGCCTGACCTGTGGTGGTGCAGTGGATAAAGCATTGACCTGGAACACTAAGGTCACTGTTTCAAAACCCTGGGCTTGCCTGGTCAAGGCACATGTGGAAGTTGATGCTTCTTGCTCCTCCTCCATCTTCTTTCCCTCCCTCCCTCCCTCCCTCCCTCCTTCTCTCTCCCTCCTCTCTAAAACGAATAAGTAAAATCTGTAAAAAAAATTTTTTTTACAATATTTTTTAAAAATAAGTAAATAAATAAAACACCTCTAGCTGTAGACAAAGCGTTTCAAGGCTCCTTTTCTCCCCTTTGTTTAAAGATCAAATATGACCCCGTATTTTCACTTGCTCAGTTTTGCTCAGCAGCCCCAGCCTGCGCTTTTGAAATGCCCACACTCTGCCTCCCTCTTTCACTCTGACCCTCTTCCTCCCAGGACGGACTCACCAGCGCCTGGGGAGAGACTCTTGAGTCAGAGATGCGAACCTGCCAACAAAGCCTCCCAGCCCAGGTCACACCTTCTCTTCCTTCTCTGCCTCTTTCTTCCCAACCCCACAACCTGCAGTCCCCCATCCCCTAGGAACGGGTCCCTAAGGATACTGCCTCTTCTTAGAATAAGGTGCATGGCCTCCTGTGACTCCCACGGGGTACCATTAAGGGACTGGTCTTTTCTCTGTTGGTAATTTAGAGCACTTGTATTCTATAACAAAGTTAGTTTGAAGTGTTCTCTAACTAACTTAATTACCACAAGCCTCCTTCTGAAGATCGTTCCAGCTAGTTGAATATTAATCTGCAATTCAAAGAGTCCCCAGACACAGATTGCAAGATGTTGTACATGCAAGTAATTAAGACCATAAGCAGAGAGACTCCGAAGTACCAGGAATTTTCTCCCAGAATGTGAATGAAAAGCTCTTATGAACCTTGGCACTTTGCTGTCCTTCCCACCAGCCTCCCAGTCTACCTGGCAGGCCAGGATGGGACAGGATTTCAGGCTTTGCTATTGCATGGGTTCTAGAGCAGGGGATGTTGTTAGAGAGAGGCAAGGTGGTATGGCTGAAGGGGCACTGGACTGGGAGTCCAGAGACCTAGTTTATAGCACCTGTAACTCTTTATCTTGGGCAAGTCACTGTCTCTCCCTGGGCAAGAACATCCTCACCTATAAAAGAAGGAAGTTAGGTTGACTGTAAGCCCTGTGGGGCCGTGATCATGTGTGTGTCTGTATGTAACTTTATTTTCCTAAAGTTGTTCCTACTATGGGCTTGGCTATTACTTGAAGCTAAACTTTGCATAAGTGTCATGCAGAAAATAACACGTTGTTAACTCTGCCATCAGTGTGAGGAGGTAGCCAGGGCCAGCATAAGTGCCTGGTGACTTACATGTGCTGATCCACGAGCCTTCCTAAATGGACTCACTCGGTGCTGGCAGTGTGGACCCTTCAGCCCCAGCAGGTCTGCAGCATGCAGCCACTGAGTCAGAACCTGAGCGAACCTTACGACAAGTCACTGAGCCAAGAGGAAAGAATAGTAGACACAAGCAGCGCCTCGTTCCCGTGCACTTTGCTTTGTGGTGCTTCAGAGATGCTGAATGTTCTATGAGTCGAAGGCAAGACCCTCCACCAGCACAAAGATAAAGAATGGCCTTATTGAGATACTTAGTTTATTCTAATACTCGCTTTATTGCAGTGGTCTGGAACCAAACCCCAAGCTCTGTCTCTGAGGTATGCCTGTAGTAGTGGAAAGCGGAGGAATGTGGTGAGGTGTACCTCTGGGGTGAGAAGGGTGAAGGGCTTGTAATGGCTTGCCAGCCTGGATGACCAGGCTCTACTTCCTCTGCTCCCCAGGGAAGCATGAAGGTCCGTCCCTCTTCCATTGTGTGCCCACATGCACACAGGCTCCCCTCTCTTGGAGATGAGACAGACTTCCCATGGGCTCTCTCCTATCCCTAGAGCCCACCTCTCTGTGCTTACAGCTCTGGTCTTTTGAAAGGGCTTTTGTATACAGGTTATTTAATGTCATTTAGATATCTTATTCCGTGGATATAGACTAGAACAAAAAGCAGAATGACAACAGCAATTAATTTTCCTGTCGAGGATGCCAGCCACAGGGAGAGAGCCAAGCCAGAGCCAGGGAGCTCAGCAGAGCACTGAGATTTTGAATTCACTCTGTCCGGAGTGCCCAGGGCCCACCATGTACAAGCTCCCACTTGAGAGCTCGGCCACACAGGGAGGAGAGAGGAGAAGGGAAGTCTGTTTCCTCGCTGGACTTTGATGCTTGGCCCTTCCAATCAGCAATGAAATGGAAATGAAAGTTGTTGGCTCAGCCCCTCCTCATCTCTCTCAGGGAGCTCTAGCCCACGTGGCTGTAGCTCTGTGAGCTCAGAGAACCCAGGAAGAGGCCTAGTGCCTGGGGGTGTAGGACATTTGAGCTGACAGGGAGCAAGTCCCATTCTTCATCATAGAGATGTGAAAGCTGAGGTCATGCATTTAAATGGTGGTAGAGGAAGACTACAAAGCCCCAGGCCTTTGCCTTTCAGCTCCACAGCTCTCCTCTGCCCCACCCCTCCTCCTTTCTTTCCTCAAGATGTTAACAGCATGGGTGGATGGGTGTGTAGCTCTTCTACTCATCCTTATTCTACTTACAAGGTCAGGCCTCATTGTCTCCATTCTGCAGGTGAACACTGAGGCTCAGAAAGGTTAATGCCAACTACTGTACAGTGCTATAGGTTAGCAAGCTCTCTGTCATCCCAAATACTTCATTTTGCTCTTATAACCATCTTATCCTGGTAGACAGATTTTGGTACACCCATTTTCCACCAGAGAAAACGGAGGGGTGGAAGAGTGAAATGACTTTCCCAAGGTCACACAGCTGGTCACTGCTAAGTTGGAACAGGTTAGTGGAAGAGCCAGGACTAGAATGTGTGTCCTGACACTCAGCCCTCCAACCCTTTAGCCTGTCCCAGGAGGACCTCATTTCCCTACCCAGTGAGATCGCCCCTCAGCCTGGTGGGTATAAGTGACACCACACACCATCCTTTTCATTTAGAGGTGCTTCACGGCCCATCTTCACTGTGAAATTCTGTAATTTTTGCAAATGTCACCAGGTACCATCTGAAAAGGTTTTAATTTACCCTCATGGAAGCCCACTGGACAGTTTTTCTCAAAACTTTCTCAAGAGTTCTCTCAGCTTAGTTCAACCCCCCCCACTCACTGCCTCCTTTGCTTCCCACCCCCGACAGCTAGGTCCACTTCATACTTACTGGAGCAGGAGTCATAATAACATTACCAATTAAAGACCATATTGCACTTAAGTGTTTTTGCAAGCATGCTTTCAAGCATTCTGTCACCTGGTGCAGTTATCTCCATTTGACAAGAGAAGAACCAGAGACTCACTGTAGTGAAAGGATTTTCTCTGGGTCATGCAGCCTGTCAGTAGCTGAGCTGGAACTCAATCCCAAACTTTCTGTGCTTTTAGCATAGGGTTGGGAAAGAAGCAAATACTAGCAGAAGTATAGGTGGGAGACGGTTTAGGAGAATGAGTACCAGAATTCTCTATAAGAAAGGCTTCTTATTGATACTTTGATCACCAGAATGTCCTGAAAGTGGAAACATTAATTTGTATCTAAGAGTGACAAGAATGAAAGGAATTATTGTTCTGCTTTCCATGGTGCGTTCAGAAGTTAATTGGTTTAGAATTCAGCACCAAGGACAGCGCCCCTGGCCCCATAGCCCTGACAATGTAAGACCTGGGAATTATCAGGGTCCTCTGAGGTCTCAGAGTACAACCTTCACCCTCTCTACAAACTACTTTCAATATTTAGAGCCCATCTCACCTCTGCTTGAATACCTCTTGCAGTAGGGAGTCTTACCACTCTCAATTCAGTCCTTTCCATTGATGTATGGTTTTTTCTTTTTCTTTCTTTTTTTTTTTTGTATTTTTCTGAAGCTGGAAACGGGGAGAGACAGTCAGACAGACTCCCGCATGCGCCCGACCGGAATTCACCTGGCACGCCCACCAGGGGCGACGCTCTGCCCCTCCGGGGCGTCGCTCTGCCGTGACCAGAGCCACTCTAGCGCCTGGGGCAGAGGCCAAGGAGCCATCCCCAGCGCCTGGGCCATCTTTGCTCCAATGGAGCCTTGGCTGCAGGAGGGGAAGAGAGAGACAGAGAGGAAGGAGGGGGCGGGGGTGGAGAAGCAAATGGAAGCTTCTCCTATGTGCCCTGGCCGGGAAACGAACCCGGGTCCCCCGCACACCAGGCCGACGCTCTACCGCTGAGCCAACCGGCCAGGGCTGATGTATGGTTTGAACTTGGAGATGATTCTTCCTATTGCAAGTGAAGGAAGTCAGGGGTTACTGCTGAGCAGAGGATCACCAAATTCTTTTTTAAATTATTAAATTTGTAGCATATGGAAAAATAATTAAAAATAACATAAAAATACCCACCACCCAGGCTGAAAAAAATCTTAACACTCATTGTATCTGCCTCGGATACTTTTTAAAGAAAGAAAATGTTACAAAAATATTTGAAAACCTTTTTGTGTATCTCCCTGATATAATTTCCTCTCTCCCTACCTCATCCTCTCCCCCCCTTCCCAGGGTCATCTGTATAATTATTAAGACCTTGCAATCCAGAAAATTATGTTGGAGCCAGAAGGATTCCTGGAGACCTTATTTTCTGACCCCTCATTTAGCAGATGAGGAAACCAAGACCTGGAGGGAGAACCTGATTCAAGATCTCAGTGGTGGTCCTAAGTCCTTTGATAGCCATTATCGTCTCTTTAATTTCATCCCAGTTTCTTTTTTTTAATCTAAGTGAGAGGAGAGGAGATACAGAGACAGACTCCCACATGAACCCCAACCAGGATCCACATGGAAACCCCCATCTGTGGTCAATTATCAAATCAACTGAGCTATCCTTAGGCCTGAGGCTGACGCTCAGACCAACCAAGCTATCCTCAGTGCCCGGGGCCAACACTCAAACCAATAGAACCACTGGCTATGAAGGGGAAGAGGAAGAGAAGGGGCAGAATGAGGCAAGGAGAAGCAGATGGTCACTTCTCATGTGTGCCCAGACCAGGGATTGAACCCAGAATGTCCACATGCTGAGCTGACGCTCTATCCACTGAGCTAACTGGCCAGGGCATAATTTCATCCCAGTTTTTGAAGTGAAGTGGGATATGGATTAGCATATCTATTTTACTCTTTGGGTTATTCAGCTGCCTTTTTTTTTTTTTTTTTTCTCTGAAGCTGGAAACAGGGAGAGACAGTCAGACAGACTCCCGCATGCGCCCGACCGGGATCCACCCGGCACGCCCACCAGGGGGTGATGCTCTGCCCATCCTGGACGTCGCCATGTTGCGACCAGAGCCACTCTAGCGCCTGAGGCAGAGGCCACAGAGCCATCCCCAGCGCCCGGGCCATCTTTGCTCCGATGGAGCCTTGGCTGCGGGAGGGGAAGAGAGAGACAGAGAGGAAAGCGCGGTGGAGGGGTGGAGAAGCAAATGGGCGCTTCTCCTGTGTGCCCTGGCCGGGAATTGAACCCGGGTCCTCCGCACGCTAGGCCGACGCTCTACCGCTGAGCCAACCGGCCAGGGCTATTCAGCTGCCTTTTTAGCTCCCCATCTCAATTCACTCAAGTCACCCTCTGTTGCACATGGAAATACCAGAGAATTCATATTTGGAAGAATTCTTGGCTTATACCCCTTGTTTCCCGTATGAGAAATTTGAGTCGTGGTAAAACTAACTGAATAATAAGGAAATAAAATTGACCTGCCTCATGAGGGTTGAGGATGAGATTGAATGGAGCAGGACTCGGTGATGGAGCAGGGGGAATAGCTTTGGCAAAGTGCGCAGCACTCAAAGGCAGGGTCTGCTGGGAACCTGGGCAAGAAGGGGCGCCTGGAGGGACTGGGAAGTGAAGAGCGGGCCTGCATGTGCAGGGCTTTGAATGCCAGGCCCCAAGCATCAGGACTTGAACTTTGAGTCATTATGGAGCCATGGCAGGGCTCTATGCAGGGTAGTGACCTCATCAGATTGGTGATTTCGAAAGGTCACTCTGGCAGTTAGGCAGAGGTGGGGTGGGGGAAGACATAAGAATTTTGGACACACTTTTTACAACAAACTATAGTCATTCATGGCTGCTCTTTCTCTTGGTACTATTGGGTTATTTGGTAGTTAACAGACAACTCTCAGGCCCTGAAGGCTTATGCTGGGCCACCTTCTCCTCCCTACCCTCTGATCAGGCACTCCTAGGGATAGAAATTTGTATTTATGAGACATGAGGAGAATATGGAAAATAAGGGAAACCACCATAACTAGTCCTTACATGGCAGGGCAAACGTAAGCAAGGGGAGTGCTTGCACCATTCATTTCTGCCTTGTATCTTCAGTTCAGCGCAGATGCTGTTGTAGAAGCAGCTCTGGGCTTCCAGAGACCAATTCTAGGCTCAGCGTCGCCCCTAGTTCATCATGTGACCTTGAACAAATCACTTTCCCTTTCCAGGCCTCTGATTCTTCACATTTGTAGGTTTGAACTAGCTGATTGCTAAGGTGTCTGCAGTTGTAATACTTTGTAATTATGTCATCCTCTTCACTCTCTGTGAGTCACCTATAGAATTCTTAACACTGTGTCCTGCAAATAGTCTACCCAGCCCGGGTCCTTCATAATCATAACTGCTGCAGTTCATTGTCCATCTGTCACAAGTGTGGCACTGTGCTAAGCACTGTGTAGTAGCATTTAACGACTACAACTAACCTCCCAGGTAAGTGCTATTATTTTCATTTTATAGATGGGGAAACTGAGGCACCAAAAGTAATTTGCCCAAGGTTACCCTACAGAACCAGGATTTGGACCAGGCCTTCACAGCTATGCTCTGAATTCCTACACCTTAATGTCCATCTCAGGCCCAGGCTTAGGCCCCCTGCTTGGTCCACACCAAACCATAAGGGGAAAACTTGTCTGCAGCTCTCTGGGGCTTTGTGAGGGACTGTGCCCCAGCCCTCCCCACCCCCACGTGGAGGTCTCTGCTGAGGAGACTGCCCCTTGTGTGCTCATATTAATAAGATCATTCTCTCTCCCCTGAACCTGACTGATGACAGGTAGCCAGCTAGAACTAACTACAGTGTTAACTTTACTTTGAAATTATCCATGAGCTTCTCAGCTGGAGACAGCTTGAGCCATGAGCTCATTAAGCAACAGAAGTCTGTCTCCCCACCACTCAGATGCAGGCAAGAAAACCCTTAATAAGACTTGCTTTTTACATTGAGTTGAAAAGAGCTGTGCTCACTCAATCCCAAACAACTTGCTTTCGGCCCCCTTTCCACTCCTCCCTCCCACTATTCAATTAGCTGCCAATTAGGCATCAAGGGTTTGCCAGCCCCCTGCCAGCCCCTGACCTTGAACCAGAGAGGACCCAAGCTCTCAGCCCAGGTTCAAAGGCATTTTGATTGTACAGTCTGAGTTTATCCTGCTCCCTTCATTTGGCCTGGCTTCCTTTGAAAGTGAAATGCTTTAAAAGAAAAAGAAAACCCTACACACTGGGGAGGCCCACTGGGACCCCTGTCAACTCAAACATCCAGTTCAGAGGGCTGCTGGGCCATGCTGCCACCCATCTCCGGGCACATCCTGGCTGCAGCCTCGCTGCTCCTCCCACCCCAGTCCCCTTGGGTCCCAGCCATTGAGGGAGGGAGATGAGAGGGAAGGAAACGCAGGGCAAAGGAAAGGGGCTGAGAGTGCAGAGAGAGCAGCAACGATGGAAATGAAGACAGGTACAGAGAGACAGAGGGGGGCGGGGCGGGGGGAGCAGCTGCTAAGACTCCTGTGCCCCCAGAGTAGGCTGAGCTGCCCAGCGAGGACCACCCTGGTAGTACTCAGGTTCCAGGGAATCTGATTCTTGGTAGTGACAGCATCCTCTAGTGGGCTCTGGACTGTGGTCTGATGGGCTCCCACTCATTCCAGCCTGGGGAATTGTCCCTTATTCCTCAGTTTCTAGCACTTCTTATCCCTCTCTCCTCCCTCATACCTGCCAGACTGGGCTGGTATGCACTGCATAGAGTGGATGTAGAGAAAGTTTTATAGGGGCTTGTGGGTGGGTGTGGGGACTCCAGTGGTCCCAGAGGGACCTCTCCTACCCTCAGTCACCTGTACATACTGCCTGGAAGCTGTTTTCAATCCTGACTTTCCCTAGATATGCCCTGAGGTCCCTTCTCTTGTAAGCTCTGAGGCCAGATTTCTGTCCCTACTCCTCAACTCTAATCCTAACCAGGTTAGAGAGACTAGAGACACTCTAACCCAGTGGTCCCCAACCTTTTTTGGGCCACGGACCGGTTTAATGTCAGAAAATATTTTCACGGACCGGCCTTTAGGGTGGGATAGATAAATGTATCACGTGACCGAGACGTCAAGAGTGAGTCTTAGACAGATGTAATAGAGGGAATCTGGTCATTTTTAAAAAATAAAACATCGTTCAGACTTAAATATAAATAAAATGGAAATAATGTAAGTTATTTATTCTTTCTCTGCGGACCAGTACCAAATGGCCCACGGACCAGTACCGGTGCCGGTCCGCGGCCCTGGGGTTGGGGACCACTGCCCTAACCAGAGACCCTCCTGCCTGTCTCTTACACACCTGTGATGACATTCCTGCCTCCAGGCCTTTGCCAAGCTGTTTGTTCTCTCAAGCTTCCCCCACTCCTCTCTGTCTGCCTAAATCCACTTCCTTCAGGCCTAGCAAATCCCATCTCTTCCTTAAAGCCTTCCCAGCCCCAGGGGCCACCCCTCTTCTGTGTACTTCAAGTTTGTAGTGCCTTCACCCCTCCCTGGGCCTCAGTTCCTTGACTTTTAGTGTGACTTCTCCTTTGTCTTTTTTATTTGTCATTGTGCCTCTTCCATCTCCATGCCCGGGTCTTGAACACCTGACAGCAGGAGTCATGTCATCTTTTTATTCCCAGCCCTTCTATCTATTTCTTATGTATAGTTCACTGATGAATTAGTCACTGAATCAATAAACATTAATATTAAGCATCAAGGCCCTGGCCAATTGGCTCAGTAGTAGAGCATTGGCCCGGCATGTGGATGTCCCAGGTTTGATTCCTGGTCAGGACACATAGGAGAAGTGCCCATCTGCTTCTCTACCCCTCCCCCTCTCACTTCTCTCTCTCTCTTTGTCTCTCTCTCTCTCTCTCTCTTTCTCTTCTCCTCCTGCAGCCATGGCCTAATTGGAGTGAGTTGGCCCCGGGCACTGAGGATGGTTCCATGGCCTCCACCTCAGGTGCTAAAAAATGGCTCCAGTTGCAATGGAGCAAGGGCCCCAGATGGGCAGAGCATCGCCCCCTAGTGGGCTTGCTGGGTGGATCCTCATCAGGGCGCATGTGGGAGTTTGTTTCTACCTCCTCTCCTCTGGCTGAATACAAAAAATATATGTATATAGGCCCTGGCCGGTTGGCTCAGTGGTAGAGTGTTGGCCTGGCGTGTGGGGGACCTGGGTTTGCTTCCCAGCCAGGGCACATAGGAGAAGCGCCCATTTGCTTCTCCACCCCACCCCCTCCTTCCTCTCTGTCTCTCTCTTCCCCTCCCGCAGCCAAGGCTCCATTGGAGCAAAGATGGCCCGGGCGCTGGGGATGGCTCCTTGGCCTCTGCCCCAGGCGCTAGAGTGGCTCTGGTCTCGGCAGAGCGACGCCCCGGAGGGGCAGAGCATCGCCCCCTGGTGGGCGTGCCAGGTGGATCCCGGTCGGGCACATGCGGGAGTCTGTCTGACTGTCTCTCCCCGTTTCCAGCTTCAGAAAAATACAAAAAAAAATAAAAAATAAAAATAAAAATAAAATGTATATTTTAAGCATCCATCCAGAGAGCATGGTAGGTGCTATGTATACAGTGGGGAACACAACAGACTTGGTCCCTGTAGCAGATGCTGTTGATTCCCTGCTGCTCAGTCCTCACCTCTACACACCAAAGGCTGCCTGCAACAACACCTGAGTACACAGAGGGCACAGCAAGCGGTGCTGGAGAGTGGATGCCCGCCCTGTAGCCCCCAACCAGGGCCAGGACTGAGATGAGGGGATATATGTGCTGGCCCCCAGGCCCCTGGACTGGGAAAACTCAAGGCAGTGTTCTTCCTTGTCTCTCAGAGGTCCAGGTGGATTAAAGTCCACTTGCCCTGTGTCTCCCCTCTCTTACCCGTGCAACCACCTGAGGATCTGCTTCTGGGGAAGTTCACACCAATTCTGCCCCTGAAGAAGTTTATAGCCAGATAATGATAATAACGGCCTCCTATTAATCCAGCTAATAATTCAGCTACCTAATGAGTTTACCCTTGCGCACAGCCAGATGCCTCAATCGATGGCTTTATTTTTTTTTTTAATTTTTTTATTTATTCATTTTAGAGAGGAGAGGGAGAGACAAAGAGAGAGAGAGAGAGAGAGAGAGAGAGAGAGAAGGGGTGAGGAGCTGGAAGCATCAACTCCCATATGTGCCTTGACCAGGCAAGCCCAGAGTTTTGAACCGGTGACCTCAGCATTTCTAGGTTGATGCTTTATCCACCGTGCCACCACAGGTCAGGCTCGATGGCTTTATTTATTCATTGATTTACCCCCACATTTTCTTCAATGATTTGAATGAATAGTAGTGAGCATCTCCTTCTTGAGAGTCACTGAATCACACACTTTGGCATTGACTGTATCCTGAAGACAACCCTCTAATGTATGCAAGAGCCCATGCTATAGGTGAAATGAGGAAGCTAAACCTTGGGGGGGGGGTAAAGCAGCATGCCCTAGGTCACACAGGTGGTAAGGGGCAGAGGCAGACTCAAAGCAGGTCTATAGATTCCAAAGCTCAGGGACCTGATTGGTAAACATCCACCTTGATACAGGCACAATGTATCAAGTAGTAGGCACAATGAGTTTAAAATGAAATGGAATCGAAGGTTTCCTGAAAGCTTCTCTGAGGAGGAGCCATTTAATCTGAGCCTTAATGGATAAGGGAGGTTTCAGACATGGAGAAGCCGCTTCCCTGGGTGGGATCCATAGGGCCTTAAGGAGTGACTCCCACGTGTTGGACAAGGATCGCTCTGGAGGAGGCTGAGTGTCCTTCCAGCAGAAAGCAGTGCTGAGGTCTGGGCTGCTTCTGCTGAAGCAGAAAAAGGAGGAAATCTTACCTTTTGTGACAGCATGGATGGACCTGCAGAGCATTATGCTAAGTGAAATAAGTCAGTCAGAGAATGACAAGTACCATGTGATTTCACTTATATGTGGACTCTAATGAACAAGATGAACAAATAAGCAAAATAGTGACAAACTCATAGATAAAGAGCAGCTGATGAGGTGAGGGGATTGAGCAAAAAAAAAAAAAAATTTTTTTTTAAAAACTCATGGACACTGGAAAAACCAAACCAAACCAAACCTGGTCTTTCACCTTGGATGGTTTGAGAAGCAGTGGTCTAGCCTCCCTTCCATGAATCAAACCCCTCGGCCAGCTTCCCAGGCCTCCTGAGCCAGGGCTCTGTGCACCCTCCTTCCGGATTATTCTCTGTTCGGAATTCTTCCTCCCCTGCCTTGGCTGTCCAGCCCTCTCAGACTGACTTCCCCTTGCTTTCCCACCTATCAGAACCCTATCCCTCCTTTTAGAGCCTAGATCTAATTGGATCAACTCATTAGAGTTGATTGAGTGAAGCTCATTAGATTCCCTCTGATATCCCGGGCCCCTAAGAGCTCACGGGATGTCCAGAGCATACAATGCGGTGTCCAGCTTAATGAATCTGCCTGCTGCAGCCCACTGCAGGCCACACCGGTGGTCACAGAAGTCCTAAGGGTCATTAACCCTGTCCTGTTTGCTCATGTGCTGGTTGTGTTATTAGCTGGGTAGCTGGCTGGGTAATCTGCTCCCAGAGGGGCCCTGGCTTTCCCCACTGTTGGGCAGATAAAATGTATTATGCTCACTTTGTTAAAGAGGCCATTGCCCAGGTGATATTAATGTGTGTTGAGAATCCTTGTAGCCTGGGGCTTGGTTTTGGGATTAAGCCTTTCCCACCCATTTTGATGTGGGGTGGTACAATCCAATCATGCCTCAGAGAAGTGACTGTATTAGAGACTTCCCTATTTTGTATATTGGATTAAGGGTTTAGATTTCTACACTATAAAATAGGGATGGAGCGGGACCTTGCTCTCTTGGTTCCTGAGGTTAGCATGAGAGAGTGGAGAGAGTAGAGCCAGCAGTGGAAGGAGGCCACGTGGAGGAGGCCAGGAAAAGCAGCCAAGATGGCGGAGTGCTGAGTGAGATGCCAGTTTGTACAGAGTTTGTATCTGGGATAAGGAAGGAGATGGGGAACTGAGGAGAATAGGCTGGTGAGCTAGAAACCTTTGATTCTAGGAAACTCGGATAAGTCAGTGGCTTTGTGAGCACTGAATGTGACTGGGTTTTGGAGCCCAGTGTGTATTTGTTTTTACTTGCCCGCCGGGTGCAAGCTAGGATTAAAGACTATGGCCCATCAGTTTTTGGCTCCGTTGTTTCTTTACCGACTGTCCGAATCCAATGCGAACCTGCAAGGCGGCTCTGATGGTGGCTCTGGCCTTGGCCACTGGCTTTACACCCACAAAACTTCTCGGGGTTCTCATTGGCATAGGGGGAGCCGCCACTGCTGTGACCGGCCCGCTCACCTCTCCAGCTTCTGGCAACTGCAGCACCCACATGCAGTGATGGGTGAGGCAGGCTTCAGGAGTCACTGCTTGGCACCAGAGATGTAAATAACAAGGAGGGGAACTATATTTGGCAAGGCCTCCCCCTCTCTTAGAGGGGGCAGGTAATTTACGAGATCTCAGCTTGTACATGACCGTCAGCACGTTCTCTGAATCACCGGGATGCTGACATGCACTGAGCGCCCCGTCTCCTACTTGGCACAGGGGGTAGGAAGGGGCGTCCCACTGGCCCCAGGCAGCACTGTGAGCCAGGCTGAGCAGTGGAAGGGCTCTCTGCCCACACAAGGACAGCTCATGCTCTCCATCTCGCTTCTTCGAGGCTGGGCCGTCCCGGTCTACCCAGGATGATGATGGCTTCAGGGTAGGACTGTGTACCTGCTTGTCCAGGGCTGTGAGTCCTACCCACAGGGAAGTCCTGCATTATTACCCTCGTTGGGTCACATTAGAACCCTTCAAGAGCTTTCCATTGCTCATAAAAGAAAACCCCAGCTCCCTGCCATGGCCACATGTGACCGGGCCCCGTCTTCCTCACCTAGAGCCCTTTCCCTCTCTCACTGCTCTCACAATGTCCCAGCTGTCTGCCCCTTCAGTGCCTTGACTCTGCCAGTCTTCCCCAACCTCAGGATGCTTGCCCTCACTCTTGGTTCTACCTGGAAGGCTCTGACTTCCTGCTTTTCCCACAGCTGCCTCCTCCTCACCATTCAGCTCTCAGCATAAACATCACCACTACAAAGAGGTCTTCCTTGACTTCTCCATTGAAAGGAAGCCCTTCTCATTGTTTTCTGTCACACATTTATTGGCACCTTCATATCCTTACTGCAATTTATATATTTACTTGTTAATTTATTCACTTGCTCAACAAACATTTATTGAGCATCTACTATGTGCTAGATACTGTTCTAGGCTCTAAGGATAGAGCAATGGAAAAAAAAACAAAGCCCCTGCCCTCAGGGAGCTGACATTTTAGTGGGAACCCCAGACAATTAAGAAAAAGATGAAAATAAATATACAATACAGTGATTCCATGATATTAATAGAATAAATTCCAGAAAGAAAAAGTAAAGCCAGGGGGATGGGAGAGAACTTAGAAAGGGTGGCCAAGAAGGTTGTGAGGAGGTACCATTTGAGCAGAGGCCAGGATGAAAGTCTTTATTTGCTTACTGTCTCTCTGTGTTGTTGGGCTATTGTCACTTGATCTTCGGTGCCTGGCACATGGAAGACATTTTATGGAGCAAATGCACAAATAGACAGCTAATCAGACCTCTTACTGCTGCAGCACAAGTGTCCTTCTTTGACTTCATCCTTAGCAGGTCCCAGGAGCAGCGGGTATTCATCCTTTGATAACTGGGGTAGATGGGAAGGCCATTTGTCATGTGCCCTCAGGCCTCCTCTCTCCAGGGAAAGGGCTGTAGGTGAGGAAGACGGGGCCCGGTCACATGTGGCCATGGCAGGGAGCTGGGATTTTCTTTTATGAGCAATGGAAAGCTCTTGAAGGGTTCTAGTGTGACCCAACGAGGGTAATAACGCAGGACTTCCCTGTGGGTAGAACTCACAGCCCTGGACAAGCAGGTACACAGGGATGGATCGAGTGTCCTCTGACTGACAGGTCCAGCTAGGAGGTGCTCTCAAAGTCCCTCCCTGTACAGGGATGAATGGGCCATTGCACAAATGACACAAATAGCAAGACAGAGTTGAGCATGGGGCCCCAAATACCAAAGAGATACAGCTTCCTGCTGCTGGGTGGGCCCCGTGTTAAGGGGCCCCACTGGGGAAGCAGTGCCGGGCAAAATGAGGGGTGGGATCGGAGCCTGAATACCCAGAGTCTCAACTCTCCTCCTCACCAGACCAGTGGCCTTGAGCAAGCTGCTTCACTTCTCTGGGCCTCAGTCTATCCATCTGAGCAATGGGAATGCCATTCTTTATTTTAATGACCTATCAACATAGAGGTGCTTTGGAAGGTCAAAAGTATGCAGATAAACAGATTTATTCCAAATAGCAAGTTAATTGTACGAGAACTTAGAAGAATGGTTGTATAAAGTGAGGCAAACCTGCATCTGTTGTTTTGCTGTGAAAATTCTATTTATGCCTATAATTAATGGGCGTCCGTGAGCAGAAATTCAGAGCACACACATGTGCTCCAAGAACACTCTGCTTCCTCCTGTGGGTGTGCTGTTCTCCACATCCCTGAGTCTTTGCCTCTGACAGTTTAACATTCCTGACAGCCAAGCCTAGGGTTGGTAGACTCCTCTGCTAAACAGGGCTCAGCCTAGTGTTGGCATTATCAGAGCCCCGTGCGAAGTGCTACATGGTGTGACCTGCATGTGTCATGCTCAATCAGGACCACGTGTCTGTCTGTGTTGGCCTGGAAAACAAACAAAACAAAAACACCTGGTCCCTACAATGGCCGAGATCTGGAAGCAGCCCAAGTTCCTGTCAGTAGATGAGTGGATAAAAAAGCTGTGGTACATTTACACAGTGGAATACTACTCAGCCATAAAAAAGAAGGAAATCTTACCTTTTGTGACAGCATGGATGGACCTGGAGAGCATTATGCTAAGTGAAATAAGTCAGTTAGAGAAAGACATGTACCATGTGATTTCACTTATATGTGGACTCTAATGAACAAAATGAACGAATAAACAAAATAGTGACAAACTCATAGATAAAGAGCAGCTGATGGGGTGAGAGGATTGAGCAAAAAAAAATAATAAATTTTTTTTCTTTAAAACTCATGGAGGCCCTGGCTGGTTGGCTCAGCGGTAGAGCGTCGGCCTGGCGTGCGGGGGACCCGGGTTCGATTCCCGGCCAGGGCACATAGGAGAAGTGCCCATTTGCTTCTCCACCCCCTCCTCCTTCCTCTCTGTCTCTCTCTTCCCCTCCCGCAGCCAAGGCTCCATTGGAGCAAAGATGGCCCGGGAGCTGGGGATGGCTCCTTGGCCTCTGCCCCAGGCGCTAGAGTGGCTCTGGTCGCTGCAGAGCGACGCCCTGGAGGGGCAGAGCATCGCCCCCTGGTGGGCAGAGCGTCGCCCCTGGTGGGCGTGCCGGGTGGATCCCGGTCGGGCGCATGCGGGAGTCTGTCTGACTGTCTCTCCCCGTTTCCAGCTTCAGAAAAATACAAAAAAAAAAAAACACAAAAAAAAACCTCATGGACACTGGAAAAACCAAACCAAACCAAACCTGGTCTTTCACCTTGGATGGTTTGAGAAGCAGTGGTCTAGCCTCCCTTCCATGAATCAAACCCCTCGGCCAGCTTCCCAGGCCTCCTGAGCCAGGGCTCTGTGAACCTCCTTCCGGACTATTCTCTGTTTGGAATTTATCCTCCCTGCCTTGGCTGTCCAGCCCTCTCAGACTGACTTCCCCTTGCTTTCCCACCTATCAGAATCCTATCCCTCCTTTTAGAGCCTAAATCTAATCCTGTTTCTTCCATAAGGCCCTCCGGGCAGATTAAGCCCTCCCCCACTGCGCCCCAACCTCCAGTGCACATCCACCTCCAGCAGGTACACCTCCCAGTCTGTCTCCCATGACCCGTGGAGGCTGCACCTGTGCCTGACTTTGACCACTCTGTGGTTCCTGAGGACTGACCAGGCCCTCCCACCTTCGGTAAGCCTAACCCAGCCTGGACCTTACATCAACCGGTTCTTAATAAATGTCAGCTGAGCCTGACCAGGTGGTGGCGCAGTGGATAGAGCGTCGGACTGGGATGCGGAAGGACCCAGGTTCGAGACCCCAAGGTCACCAGCTTGAGCATGGGCTCATCTGGTTTGAGCAAAGCTCACTGGCTTGGACCCAAGGTCACTGGCTCGAGTGGGGGGGGGGGTTACTCAGTCTGCTGAAGGCCTGTGGTCATGGCACGTGTGAGAGAGCAATCAATGAACAACTAAGGTGTCGCAATGAAAAACTGATGATTGATGCTTCTCGTCTCTCTCCGTTCCTGTCTGTCTGTCCCTGTCTATCCCTCTATCTGACTCTCTCTCTGTCCCTGTAAAAAATAAAATAAAAAAATAAAAAAAAATAAATGTCAGCTGAGTTGATCCAAAGCCCCACGAGCACCCACTGGCTCCAGGTATTGCCTCTGCCAAAAGAAAACATGGCTCGGGTGTGAGTCCCTGTCACTGGGCCAGCATGTCTGCTGGTGAGAGCAGCTTCCGCCAGGCGGAGGGTTCTGGGTCCATCCTGCGCTGGCCCACACCCTTCTGCTAGCTGACTCTAAACATGACTCTTCAGGCTTCTCTGGCTCAAATTTCCTCGACTTGCTTTACCCCTCCCTGGTGCTGGTGAACCACCAAATGAGCTATAGGAGCATCTTCAACACAACCCCCACCTCCCTTCCTCCCCCCTTCTACCTGAAGATGAAGGCCCCAACTCTGTCATGGGCAGCACAACAGGTGAGCCAGGCCTTAGTTAAAAAATGTTCTGTGGGCCCCTCTACAGGACTTCCACGTTTACTGTTTCTCTTTCTGCCTCCGAGTGTTCCCTATGGGAGATCGGCCACAGTCCCACACAGGAAGTTCCTTAAGGACAGAGACCTGAGCACCAGTTTGCTTCCCCATGAGCATTCACCGCAGTGCTCGGCCCGGAGTTGGCTGCTCAGAAAGTGAGCAGATGAAGGAAAAGAAATTACTCCTAAATTGCAGCAAGAAATTTCTCAGTTAGACCTGTGGAAGAACTTCCTGACTGCAAGAGGAATTAAACACAAACTTTTAAAAGCAGACAGGGTTGTACTAATTGATTTTCAGCCTTGACCAGTTGGCTCAGTGGTAGAGCGTCGGCCCAACGTGTGGACATCCAGGGTTCAATTCCCAGTCAGGGCACACAGGAGAAGCACCCATCTGCTTCTCTACCCCTCCCCCTCTCACTTCTTTCTCTCTTCCCCTCCTGCAGCCATGGCTCAATTAGAGTGAGTTGACCCTGACACAGAGGATGGCTCCATGGCCTCTGCCTCAGGTTCTGAGAAGAGTTAGGTTGCTGAGCAATAGAGCAATGCCCTAGATGGGCAGAGCATTGCCTCCTAGTGGGTTTGCCAGGTGAATCCTGGTCAGGGCACATATAGGAGTCTGTCTCTGTCTCCCCTCTCACTGATAAACAAATAAACAATCAAACAAAAATAGGTTTTTACCCCTTCCTTCCAACTTTAGCTACTTACTAATCCTTTGTCCTTATGTGAGAACCCAGCAGAAAACTCAGCAGTTCTTGAACTGTAGAAATTGGAAGGGCAGGGAGTACAGAGCCCCTACCATGGCCCCAACCCCCAACCAAGGCACCGGACCTCTTTGGACTCTGAGTCACAATTTAACACGTCCACTCCTCTGGGTTAATCCTGCCTCTTTACCAAGCAGGACACTGAGGCCTGGAAGGGTGGCACCTTGCCCTAAGCCCATGACAAAGCCTGAGAGAAGGTCTTTCCACCAGACTGGACTTCACTGTTTGAAGAAAATCAGAGGGAAGTGGAATGATGGGAAACTGGTGGACAGGTTGTGAAATGATTTTGCTTTTCATGGCCATGGGCTTGGACCCCATGACCTTCCTGTGTCCTTTCCCACTGGGACAGTGAGCTCATTTCCCTCAGAGTGACCTGTGAGTCTCACTCCCACAGTGCAGAGCTCCACCTAGTCCCCTTTGACCCCAGCCTCCCCTGTCCCCATTCCCAGCCTGGGATATGCTCCGTTTTAATGAGAAAATGAGGGGTGGGCCACGCTGTGGAGCAGGCAGGGCCGGTGAGGCAGCCCCTCGCAAGGCTGTGCTGTCCTTGCCAGCTGCCTTCGACAGGCTCTTCCGAAGAGGCAATTCTTCTGTGCACTGACATGATTTATGAGGCTTTCTAGGCAAATTGTGGAGATAAATGGTCTTTGGGGCTGGGAAGCTTCAAAGGCAGTGATGCAGGCAGATCAGGGGGAGCTGGGCCCTCATTAAAAGCCTGTTGAGGGGAGAGGGTTGAGCAGAGCTGAGGAGAGACTAGCACTGGCCAACCCCTGGGTCCATCTGGGGCAGCTCCCAGCTTGTCCCTCACCGGGCCTCACTGACCCTGTAGCTGAAGTGTATGAGACAGAAGTGCCGGGGTCACTGGGGTATGTTTGTCCCAGAGATGGGAGCAACAGAGGGCAGAGGTGCTGAGGGTGGAGGGGGTAGTGATGTGTCCCAGCTTGGACTCTAGAAGGGTGGGCACCTTGGAGGGCATGCCAGCCCCGAGGCTCAGCACAGCCCAGAGGCCTCGTTGGGGTCCCGGAGTCTCACCCTCTCCTGACTCTCACGGATGACCTGGACAGTCGCTTCCCTTTCTGGGCCTTGATGTCCTTTTATACAAGGAGAACACAGGGGTGGAAAAACTCCAGCGTTCCAGCTGTGGCCAGCTGCCCTGTGTCTTAAGGCTCTGTTGTTAAATATCCCTGGTTGGGAGACAGATCAGAGATCACATTGGCTTTGAGATCATGGGCCATTCACCTAACCACACCCATCCTTGGTGTCCTCCTCTGTAAAATGGGAATAACTCCAGCCACCCTGAGGAGTCATGGCTTGAATCGAACATGTTAGGTACTACAGAGTAACACCTAGTTTTCTTTCCTATCATCTGTCCACAGAGTACTGTGGCATTCCACATCCAGAACAGTCCCTGTGAAGTTGATGAATTCGACTTTCACACCTTCCCATCTCCCCTCCTCAAAAGCAGCTTAACAAACACGCATATACTGGCTCCCTAATCTGGCTCTCGGGTCTGCTCATTGCCACTTGTATGTTAATAAATAACTGCTATATTAATGGCTGATAATGCCTCATAATGTGACTGATACCGCCCACGCACGAATGCACACTTACACAAACATGGGATGATGTCCATTTTAATAGGGGATTCCTGCAGGCCCTGAGGAATGCAGTCCTAAAGGTGGAGTGGCAGGCAGACTCAGATGCGTCCATCCACAGAGAGATGCAGGGCTCTGATAAAGTCGAGTCACTGGTCTACCCATTCCCTCCTGATAGTTTGATGGTGTGACATCTGGTTAAAATGGACTTGGTGGGAGTCTCCTTGTACAAGAGGACATCAAGGCCCAGAAAAGGAAGGGACTGTCCAGGTCATCCGTCAGAGTCAGGAGAGGGTGAGACTCTGGGACCCCAGTGAGGCCTCTGGGCTGTGCTGAGCCTCGGGATTGGCATGCTCTCCGTAGGTGCCCACCCTTCTAGAGTCCAAGCTGGGACACATCACTACCCCCTCCACCCTCCTGACTGGTGGTGGTGCAGTGGATAGAGCATCAACCTGGGATGCTGATGTCCCAGGTTCAAAATCCTGAGGTTGCCGTCTTGAGCACGTGCTTGCCAGCTTAAGCGCGAGGTTGCTGGCTTGAGCGTGGGATCATCAACATGATCCCATGGTCACTCGCTTGAACCCAAAGGTCCCTGGCTTGAAGCCCAAGGTCACTGGCTTGAGCCCAAGTTCACTGGCTTGAGCCCAAGGTTCCTGGCTTGAGCAAGGGGTCACTGGCTTGACTGGAGTCCCACCCTTACTTCATGGCACAAAGGAGAAGGAATCAATAAACAACTAAAGTAACTCAACTACAGGTTGATGCTTCTTATATCTCTCCCTTCCTGTCTGTCTCTCCCTTCCTGTCTGTCTGTCTCTAACAATACAATGGACTCGGTAGCCTGAGCTATGGTCAAGGCTGTAGTGATAGAGATGAGGGAGGTAACGAGCTGAAGTGACTGACTTTGTTCAGGGCATTTGATGCACCCAATGCTTCGCTCCCTCCTCCAGCCCTGTTACCCTGAGGCCTGGCCAGCTCCCTGCCCTCCTGCCCCCTGCCCCCTGCCCCCTGACCTGATAGTAGGGCACTCTTCCTAGTTGTAGCTGTCCCAGCAGCAGCTTTCCCAGCACCCCTCCCTTCAGCCAGGTTCTGATGGGTCAACATCCCATCTGTTTTCCTCAAACTGACTGAGGGCTTCTCAGCTCCTGGAACATAGTAGGTGCTCTCGGTAATTGTTTAGCAAGTGAATAGATGAGTCTAACTCATCTCCCCAAAGCTGGTGTGGTGGGATGGATAGAGCCTTAGATTGACATGGCCAGCTCGTTTCAAATCTAGCTCTCCAGTGCATTAGCTATGTGGTGACAGGGAAGTCACTCAGCCTCTCTGAGCCAGCTTCCTGACCTAGAAAATGTGTGTATGGGGTGGGTGAGTATGAAATGACCTCTAACACCTAGGAGTAAGACAGCCAGTCTCTGACTCAACTCTGCCTTTTGCAGTCAAGGGCAATTTTTCCCCCTGGGGACATTTGTTAATAACTGTAGACATTTTTGGTTATAACAGTCATGGAGGGAGGTGCTACTGGCATCTATTAGGTGGAAGCCAGGGATGCTGCTAAAAATTCTGCCATGCACAGGGCAGCCCCCACAAGAAAGAATTATCTCGCCCCAAATGGTCATGGTGCCAAGGTTGAGAAATCTAGTTAGCAATTTAATGTCTCTGAACCTAGGTTTTCTTAGTTGAAAAATGGGATGATCATCCACCTCAGATGGGTTTGCCTTAAATCCTATTGGGAACAAGGCAAGGGGTGAATAAATGGCACAGGGTAAGTAGGAGAATTAGATGAAATAACCCAGGTGAGAACGCAGCTCACAGGGCTGAGGGGGTTCTTTCTGCATGTGGTTGTAATCCTCCGCCTCTGCCCCCCCAGGAGACAGTGGGCATGGGAGGTGCAGCCCAAATTCTAGGCTGCCCCTGTGAATTTCACCTCCCCTCAGAATTCAAGATATAGATAGTGTGGTTAAATAACACAGAGGAAGTAACTAGTGTAATAAATAGATCACTAAGAGCTAATGATACATCGTTATAATCCTGTGCTGTCAGCATCTTCTAGGCTTAGGGACTGTGTCAGGAGATTTGGGTTTTAATCTACAGCACGTTGGTCTATTAATATTTAATTCCAACAATCTAAATGGTGGGAAGATGGGAGCTGAGCAATGGCTCAACTCACAGCCTGGGGAACCACCTCAAATGTTTCTTTTCCACACAAGGACAAATTCACCTCCTACCCCGTTCTCTCTGACCTGTTCATCTATCAACTGAGCATAGAATCACAATCAGAATGGGGAGAGACCCCAGCATTTGACTACCATTATTTCTTAATGACGACACCACTGGATCTTGGGAATCAGAGTTCTTCGTTGTGCGGGACTATCCCTGTTTATTTTTGACAACCTAAAAACCCATCCCCCATTTTACAGATGTGAAAATAGAGGCCCAGAGAGGAGAGGGGGCTGCCCAAAATTGCACAGCATTGGCTGTGATCCATCTTTCGATTCTCCCCCGAAATTGAAACTTGGATCTGGGAAGAGTGGAGGGGCTCAACCTCTGAGAATTCTCTTGTGCTTTTATTGGGGCCAGTCAGTTGACAAATTATCTCACTCACTGGAAAGACACTTTATTTATCAGCTGGAATGATTTCTGGCAGCCGCTGTTCCATCTCTGCCTCCATGCTTGCTGCTTTGTAAACTCAGGAGCAATCCCATGACCTGTCAGCTCCCCTACTTCTTCTTGGGGTGGATGGGGCATGGGAACCATCGGGAGCAGACTCGCGGGCCATGGGCAATCATTGCTGGGAGGTGCTTGGATTGTGTCAAGCCTTTCCATTGCTACAGAGTGGCCATGGGGCGCTTGGCCAGGCTCTAGTGCAGGCTGGGAGCTCAGGGTCAGTGGGTTCCAGGTTCTTTCCTAACCCCCAACCTCCCCCCCTCCTCTTTCCCCTCTTCCTCTCCTCCCCCTCCTTACACTCTTCCTCCTCCTCCTCTCTCCCTCCTCCCCCTCCTCTTTCTTCCCCCTTCTTCTTCCTCCTTCCTCCTCTTCCCCCTCTGCCTCCTTCTCCTCCTCCTGTGGAGTGGGGGAGCCATCCATCTCTCCCATCCCTGCTCCAGACCCAGCATCTTCTGCTATCCCCCTGAGAGGACCAGTGAGAGTACACATTACCAGAAGGACAGTAGTTCTCACCTGCTGAGATTTTTAAAGACCCTGTAATCAGGGCCCCATTGCCCCAGAATAACTAAATCAGAAGGTGCAGGGGGAAAGACCAAGCATGAGTGTTTTCTGTAGCCTGCAGGGTGTTAATGAGCAGTTGAGCTGAGAACCACCATCTGAGGGAGCATATCCTCATCAGCAGCTGGGATGAGGATTTGCTGGGAAGGGGATCTTTGGTTCCTGGAGAAGGACTACCCTTGTCCGCAGTGCTGCTGGCTCTTCCTGTGCCCAGCTCTGGACGGGACGCTGGATGAGACTATGTGAGCATTAGGGGGCAGGAGCAACTACAAACAGGAACCCCCTCCAGCCTGACCAGATGGTGGCACAGTGGAGAGAGCATCAGACTAGGATGTGGAGGACCCAGGTTTGAAACCCTGAGGTCGCTGGCTTGAGAGTGGGCTCTTCTGGCTTGAGCGGGGACTGACCAGTTTGAGCGCAGGGTCACTGGCTTGAGCATGGGATTATAGACATGATCGCATGGTTGCTGGCTTAATCCCAAGGTCACTGGCTTGAGCGAGGGGTCACTCACTATGCTGTAGCTCCCCTGGTCAAGGCACATATGAGGAGGCAATCAGTGAACAAGTAAGGAGACCAAGGAGCCATAATGAAGAATTGATGCTTCTCATCTCTCTCCCTTCCTGCCTGTCTGTCCCCATCTGTCCCTCTCTCTGTCTCTGTCACACACACACACACACACACACACACACACCCCACTCCAGCTTCCCCACAACAACCCACAGAGACTCCAAGGCTAATGGAGGAGATTTGACACAAGGCACCAGAATCTGCTAAACTAGGAGTGGTGACAAAAAAAACAATGGTCAGCCAAGTCATTGTTCCTAATCAGGAAAGTCAATAAAGGCATTAACACACAGTCATGCCTTTAACAAATGATCCTCAGAAACTCAAAGAGAACTTGTACACCAGTGTTCATAGCAGTATTATTTGCAATGGCCAAAAAAGGTAGAAACAACCCACGTTGTTTGTGTCCATTAAAACAGTGGTCTCCAACCTTTTTTGGGCCACAGACTGGTTTAATGTCAGAAAATATTTTCACGGACCAGCCTTTAGGGTGGGACGGATAAATGTATCACGTGACCGAGATAAGTGTCAAGAGTGAGTCTTAGACGGATGTAACAGAGGGAATCTGGTCATTTTTTAAAAATAAAACATGGTTCAGACTTAAATATAAATAAAATGAAAATAATGTAAGTTATTTATTCTTTCTCTGTGGACTAGTACCAAATGGCCCACGAACTGGTACCAGTCCGCGGCCCGGGGGTTGGGGACCACTGCATTAAGAGATGAACAAATAAGCACAATGTGGTATAATTATACAATAGAATACTATTTGGTGCCTAACCTGTGGTGGCACAGTGGATAAAGCGTCGACCTGGAACACTGAGGTCACCAGTTCAAAACCCTGGGCTTGCCTGGTCAAGGCACATATGGGAGTTGATGCTTCCTGCTCCTTTCCCCTCTTCTCTGTCTCTCTGTCTCTCTCTTCTCTAAACTGAATGAATGAATGAATGAATGAATGAATGAATGAATAAATAAATAGTTTTAAAGGATACTATTTGGCCACAAAAAGGTATAAAGTCCTAATCCATGCTACAACATGATGAACCTTGAGTGAAAGAAGCCAGGCACAAAAGATTAATATTGTATGATTCCACTTCCAGAAACATCCAGGATAGGCAAAGTCACAGAGACAGAAAGTAGATCAGAGGTTACTGGAAGGGAGGAGGGAATGGACAGTCACTGTAGACTGGTTGCAGAGTTCCTGTTTAAGGTGACGGGAAAGTGTTGGAAATAGTGAGGATACTTGTACATCACTGTGAATGTAATAAATGCCACTGAATTAATCATACACTTAAAAATGATTAAAATGACAAAATGTATGTGATATATGTTTTATCACATAGGAAGTGTTCTAAATATAAATGATTTTAATTGAAGAAAATAAAATTATGTGAAATTGGGGCAGTCATGGAAAACCTGTGACCTGTGACCACAGTTCACACATAAACCCAAACCTGAAAAATGAGTCTTTCCGCTTTCTCATCTCTGTGAATTATCCAAGGTGGCCATTTCAACCCGGCTGGCGGCCTCCATCGGAGCCCCTCTTCCATCAAGACCAGACCACAGCCAGTAGGAAGCAGGAGTTAGGAGCCCAGACACCCAGTCACTGCCTAGCTTTGAACCTCGGCTAAGCTATTTACCCTTACTGGGCTTCTGTTTCCTCATCTACAAAATGAGGATAATAATAGCCCCTCCTGCAAATGGATTGTTGTGAGAATTAAATGAGGAAATTTATTTTACGCCTTTACCTCAAGGCCTGGCACGTTTTAACTGCTTGATAAACTGTACTTACACATGTAAAAGCATGTCTGTGAAGAGGGGAGTGGTGAAGCCACTCCCTGTCGTGGGGAGCCCAGAGAACTCCAGGCATGAACCCTGAATTCTGAAGAGATCAGCGGAGAGGCTCACGGCTGGGAAGGGGGCTGAGTTGGCCAGCTTTCAGGAACAGAACAAGCCAGGCCACACACTCCTGGGTGCCCCTTAATCCCTCACTAGCTGCCCAGAGGAGATACATCCACTTGAAAAATCAGCCGAAGCCAAGTATAATTAGGAAGGAGCATCTGTGACAAGGGAAAAAAAAAAAAAGAAGTATGTGAGAAAGTGACATTCCAAGGCCAAATTGAGAAGAGTTTGTGATTATCTGTGAAAGAATGCAAAATTCTGTTGTAATTTTAATGATGATAGTTTTTATGCACCTTCAACAGGGTCCGTAACTGACTCACGGCAGCTCTGCCTCATTTCTGTCATTGCTGGGGGATGAGGTGTTTTTAAGTGGATTTTCTAGATAACTGAAGCTTATCCCTGTGAACTCTTCTTTTTCTTTTTTCATTTAATCACTCTGGGGGAGGAGGGGGATGGATTACACACTGCCCTGCTTCCTTAATCAGAATATTTTAAACTAGATACGAGGGACTCTTGGCCCCTGTATTCGTGGCTGCAAGTTGCTTTGCTTTTTAGTCCACAGATGTTTTCTGTTTGTTTCCTTGGTTTCCTCCTGTGACATAGCATTCTTGCTACACACACACCCCCCCACACACACACATGAGGACACAAACATATACATCTGCATCTGCACACACACACCAGTCCATGGTCTGAGAACCCATATTGTCAGGCCTATTAGAATGTGTTTCCAGGAGCTGCTCTAATGCCCTGCCTGCCCTACGACTGCACTTGCACAGTGAACCGTGGATGCCGCTCCAGGGCTCTGTCCCCACTAGACTGCATGCTCCAAAGGGCACTAGCAGGTACTTGCTAAATGTTTGTGGAATGGATGAGTAGAAGAATGAAAGCACACATATTAGTGTGGTAAGTGAAGGGCTTTTGAATGCTACCTTAGAGACCAAAATTAACCTCATTCTCTCTCCCCCAATATTTTCTCTTCCTTTTGTATTTCTTTCTTTTTTTTTACAGGGACAGAGAGAGAGTCAGAGAGAGGGATAGATAGGGACAGACAGACAGGAACGGAGAGAGATGAGAAGCATCAATAATCAGTTTTTTGTTGCGAGACCTTAGTTGTTCATTGATTGCTTTCTCATATGTGCCTTGACCATGGGCCTTCAGCAGACCGAGTAACCCCTCGCTGGAGCCAGCGACCTTGGGTCCAAGCTGGTGAGCTTTGCTCAAACCAGATGAGCCTGCGCTCAAGCTGGCGACCTCGGGGTCTCGAACCTGGGTCCTCTGCATCCCAGTCCGATGCTCTATCCACTGTGCCACCACCTGGTCAGGCCCTTTTGTATTTCTTACAAAAGGCTGTGATACCAATATCTACCCAGCAGTCTAATCCGGAGCTGGGGTGACATCCCCCCTCCCTCCTGTTCCTTCCCTCAGCACCCTGTCAGTCACCAAGTCCTTGCTGCTTCTGCCTCATAAATGCAGCTGGAATCTTGTCCCCTTCGGTCCATCCCAAACGCTAATATCTTGGTCGGGGCCACTACCATCTGTTTCCTATTATAACAGCCGGTCCCCCTGACTCTGCTCCTACTCCCTCACTCCTGCCCACAAATCTATTCTCATCAGAGTTCTTTCTATAGCCACACCTGATTGTCTCAGTCCTCTGCTTAAAACACTCCAGAGCTTCCTAGCCCTTGAATGAAGCCCGCACCCCCGACCATGGCCCACAGAGTCCTTGACCTGGTACCCTGTCCAGGAATAGGCCTTACCTTGTACCCTGCTCTCCCTTAAAGCTTACACTCCAGACATACACACCTTTTCTCATTTTCTCTCACACGTCATGCTTTATCCCACCTCCTAGCTTTTACATCTGTTATCTCCCCTGCCAAGATCCGTTCTCGCCTGACCAGTGGTGGCGCAGTGGATAAAGCGTCGACCTGGAAATGCTGAGGTAGCCGGTTCGAAACCCTGGGCTTGCCTGGTCAAGGCACATATGGGAGTTGATGCTTCCAGCTCCTCCCCCCTTCTCTCTCTCTGTTTCTCTCTCCCTCTCTCTCTCCTCTCTAAAAAAATGAATAAATAAAATTAAAAAAAAAAAAAAGATCCATTCTCCACACGCACCCCTCCTCCCTCCGTCAGGCCACTTCTGTGAGTACATCTTCCCTAAACCACCCCTCTCCCGTCTGGACTCGGATGCTCCTGTGTCTTTCTCTACTGCCCTGAAAGACCCTCTTAGAGCCCATTTACCATATGTCTGAAGTGTTCCAGCAGCACTGTCTCCCTAGACCAGTGGTCGCCAAACTCATTAGTCAGCAGAGCCAAATATCAACAGTACAATGATTGAAATTTCTTTTGAGAGCCAATTTTTTTTTAAAACTTAAACTATATAGGTAGGTATATTTTTATTAACTTAATTAGGGTACTCCTAAGCTGGCCTTTGCTAAAAACGTGATATCTTGTGGAAGAGCCACACCCAAGGGGCCAAAGAGCCGCATGTGGCTCGCGAGCCGCGGTTTGCCGACCGCTGCCCTGGACTGTACACTCCAAGAGGTCAGGACACTTTCTGGCACTAGCAAGAGTGGGAAATGTTCATTGAAAGGTCAAGTGGAAGGGTGAAAGCACCCAAATGCACGGACTTTACAAACAGTGTTCCAGCTCCTTATCAGAGGCATAATTTGCTTCCCACTGGGTTTTGGCTGTGCCAGCGAGAACGGAAGTCACCTCTGATAAGAAAAGCATAACTGTGTGCCCTGGGATGCAGCAAGGACAAACTGAATTTGGACTCCAACAGTCTAATACAGAGTCACGTTCCAAGGGCAATAACAAGGCCCTAACAATGAGTGGAATCCCTTGTTCTGGGTCCTAGGGTTGTTCACAGTGATGAGCAGAGAAGACATGCCTAGTTTCCATAGTGTTCCTGTCCTCGTGCTTTGCAGCTGCCACCTTGTCCCCAGTGGCACCTCTAAGTTTCTCTCTTCAGAGTCATCATTCAGAAAGTGTCCCATTCATCTGCAGTGAAGAGAGCTGGAGCCAGAAGCTCCGGGCCTACCCTTGACTATAACCTTGGGCAGTCCCTTCACCTCTCTGACTCTATTTCCCCATCTGTAAAATGGAGAAGCAACAAACCTAATTCACAGGTTTAAAATTGGCTTTTTTTAGTACAGTCACATCATACATATATATAGCACATTTTCTTTATCATCTATCGACGAACACTTGCATTGCTTCCATATCTTGGCAATTGCAAACAATGCTGCAGTGAGTGTGGGGGATGCCGAGACCTTTTCCAATGAGTATTTTCATTTCTTCCAGATAAATACTCAAAAGTGGAACTGCTAGATCATATGACAGTTCTATTTTTAAGTTTTAAGGAAATTCCATACTGTTTTCCATCGTGTCTGTACCAGTTTACATTCCTACCAACAGTGCACAAGGGTTCCCTTTTCTCTACATCTCCGCCAACACGTTATTTCTTGTCTGTTTGGTAGTAGCCATTCTGATATGTGTGAAATGATAGCTCATTGTGGTTTTTGATTTGCATTTCCCTGATGATTAATGATGTTAAGTACCTTGTCACTTACCTGTTGTCCATCTGTATGTCTTCTTTATGAAAATGTCTATTCAGATCCGCTGTTCATTTTTAATCAGGTTGTCTGCTGATTTTCTATTGAATTGAATGAGTTCTTTTTAATGTATTTTGGATATTAACCCTTGTCAGATAAATGATTTTCTCCCACTTGGTAGATTGTCTTTTCTTTGTGTTGATGGTTTCTTTTGCTGTGCAGAAGCTTTTTAGTGTGATGGAGTTCCATTTATTCATTGTTGCTTTTGTTGTCTTTGCTTTCAGAATCAGAACCAAAAGTCATGGCCAAGACTGATATCAAAGGAGCTTACCTACCACCCATGTTTTCTTCTAGGAATTTTATGGTTTTAAGTATTATGTTCAAATCTTGAATCCATTTTGAGTTGGTTTTTGTGTATGGTGTGAGATAGTGGCCCCGTTTCATTCATTTGCATGTGGCAGTTTTCCCAACGCCACTTATTGAAGAGACTGTTCTTTCCCCATTGCACATTCTTGGCTCCTTTGTTATCAATTAGCTGACCAAATATGCACAGGTTTACTTCTGGGCTCTCTGTTCTCTTCTACTGACCTATGTGTCTGTTTTTTTGCCAATACCATACTATTTGGGTTACTATAGCTCCATATAGTTTGAAGTCAGGAAGCATGATGCTTCCAGTTTTGTTCTTTCTCAAAGTCCCTTTGACTCTTGGACTTGATTTGTGCCTTTATCATGGTTGTACTGGGTAGAAAATGCAGGGTGAGGCTCACTCATAATTCAGCAGCTTGATTTGTATGCGTGAATATTTGGGACACAGATAAAGAAGGGACAAAGCAAAATAGGGTGATTAGGATTCCGGGTCTAGAGTGGTTCCCTCTCCGAAAGGAGGACAGGTCCATGACGTTGACCATTTGACCCCAGTCAGCAAGTAGGAGGTACATGCAGGGGGGTTGGAAGTCCCCAAAGAACCCTCGCTGGCTTCACTAGAGTCTTGTGCTCTTGCTTGTACATGCCCAATACTTGAGTGCCACTGTCTCTTTGCTCATACTGAGCCTGCCCCGATTATACCTGCCCAATCCCACTCACCTGCCCTCTTTCCACTCTGAGTGTCTACACCCTAGACTCACTGGAGCACAAAGGCCAATGAATTATCTCATTGTCTTCAGGCAGTAGGGTGCCTAGCCATCCCAGTTTGCCCAGGACTGAGGGATTTCTCAGAATACAGCACTTTTTGTGCTGAGACTGAGACAGATGGTCACCATGATAGGCAGACAAGTGAGACATCTTTTACAGCTCACTTCAGAGGCCTCCTCTTCTAGGAGGTCTTGCCCAGTCCCCTCAGCTGGGAGCCATCTTTCTCTCTATTGAACATCTCCTACAACACTGTTTGTGCCTGTCCGTGCTGAACTCCACATTCACCCCTACTCCAGGATTTGAGTGAATGAGGCAGGAGTTTGAGGACATCTTGCTATGAGTGTCCTGCATGCACCAGGAGAGTAGGGGTGGCAGCAGGCTGGGGAACCGACCTGGGCCCTCCATTCAGCCCCTGTCCACAGCGACAGTGAATTTCTGTAAAGCTGGCTCAGACATCACTCTTTGAAACATTTAATTACATGTAAAGGTCTTGAAGGCTGTCGGTCACCTCCCTGGGAAACATTTCTTTCTACTGCTCCTTCTCAAGTTGGCTGCCCAGAAAGTAATGAAATTGAAATGAAGATTAAGCAACCAGGGGTGTCGCATTACTGAAGGGAAAAGAAGCAGGAAAGAGGCGCAGAGGATGACAGGAGGATGGGAGGGGCAGGGAGTTAGAAGACTGCTCATGGAGAGTGAGGTGCAAGAGGTGAGAAAACGAATGAGTCACTGAAAGAGAGGGAAAGGGGGCATGAAGGAGAGAGCTGGGAGCTGGCCCAGCGGAGGAGGTGCCCAGAGAGGGAGGTGCCCAGAGAGGGGCAGGGTCATGGGCAAGAGGAGTGGCAGGCCCTAAGGAAAAGGGCCTGGCTGGGGGAACAGAGAAGGCAGAGGCAGAGGGGGCAAACAGCTGGCAGCGCTAGAATTTCAGTCCAGGAGAGGGGGCTTCAGGGGGTATTGTCTGGAGTAGGATGGTCTGGTCTGGGAAATGTGTTGAAGAAACAAGCTTCTTAGTTTGTATGATTGATTTTCCGGTAGCTTGGAGGAGAACTGGCGGAGGTTAGGAGGCACCAAAGCTTCCATCCAGACGCCCCCTGCTGCCCCCTGTTGGAGAAGGTCAATATAGGGATGGAAGGCCCCCTGGGCTTAGGTTCCCCGTCCCCATCCCAGAGAGAGTCCCCAGGGTCCCTCAGCCCTGATCCGTTCCTCTTTTGCAGGCTGCGACAGCGACCACTGGGGCCCCCATTGCAGCAACCGATGCCAGTGCCAGAACGGTGCCCTGTGCAACCCCATCACCGGCGCCTGCGTGTGCGCCGCCGGCTTCCGCGGCTGGCGCTGCGAGGAGCTCTGCGCGCCCGGCACCCACGGCAAGGGCTGCCAGCTGCCCTGCCAGTGCCGCCACAGCGCCAGCTGTGACCCCCGTACCGGCGAGTGCCTCTGCCTGCCCGGCTACACCGGTGTTTAGTGAGTAAAGTAGCGATGGAGAGCAGAATGGAGGGCAGGTCCAGAGGACCTCTTGTCAGCGGGGTGGGTCCCACGGGTGGGTCCCACTGGGTCCCACCCGCTCCTTGCAGATGGGCAGGGCAGTGGTAACAGATGGAAGGTCAGGGCAGTCCTGGCTGTAAGGGACCTAAGTCCTGCAGAGGCTAAATGCCCAGAACTTGCCCATGCCCCGGGGTGACTGGTGCAAGCTGAGACTGCATGGGTGGGCGTCCAGTGGCCAGAGGAGCTCATTAAACCCCCTGGGAGTTGCTTCCTGGTCAGGGCCCAGACCTTAGCTTTTAATTCTTTTCTGATCATAACCCAAATGCCTCTGCTCACCTGAGTCCTGGCCCTTCTAGGCCATTTAAAATAGAGGGGGTGAGGGCCCTGGCCAGATATCATGCATAGATTTTGGGAGTTTACCCTGCCTGTTTCTCTCCCCTCAAACCCCAACAGCCCCTCACTGCCGCTCCCTGACTAGTCTGTGTAGAGAAGGGACCTCTAAGACTTGTTGAGATTCCCTCAGAGACAAGATTGAAGTCCCCCTGACACACACACACTCTCTCTCTCTCTCTCTCTCTCTCTCTCTCTCTCTCTCTCAAGCTTAGGAGAACCCCCAGCAGCCCTAGATCCTGGGAGGGCACCCAAGGACTCTAGCCACAGACACATCTTGATGGAGGGTATTCTCTGCTCCCATTCTGGCCAGCTGCAGGGCTAGCTCAAACTAGAAGCCAGAGCCATTAGACTAAGACCCAAGGCCAAGACCCCATTCCCATTCCTACACATGAGCCTGTCGCTGTAACTGAGAGCCTCTCAGAGCTGGGGCGGGGGTGGAGGGAAGGGTGTGTGCCCAAGATTCTCCTCTCTGTGAATCTAGGCAGATTCTTCAAGGCAGGATCCATGGCCACTTCTCAAGTCTTTGCCCATGCTGTTCCTTCTGCCCGGCATGCCCTTCCTCTCATTCTCCTGGTGAAACTAACTTCAACTTCAAGACTCAAGTAAAACGTCTCCCTCTTAAGGAAGCCTTCCTCAGTTCTCCCTCCCCAGAAGAGCACTCTTCTTTACACTAAAGCACTTAAGTCATTCCACAGGTCCTGGCCCAAGCACCCACTCCAGTTCTTCTTATCTGAGCCCTGCTTCCCCCTCCTGGCAGGAAGCAGAACTGCATCTCAGGGCACCTTGTACCTAGTACAGTTCCCATTGACTATGAACTCACTAATTCCTAGGGATCCCTGGGGCATTGGGACTGGTAGCCCTGGGGCCCTGCCACCTGATTTGAGTGCTGCTGCATCTAACACCTCTCCTTCCCCACGCAGCTGCGAGGACCTGTGCCCACCTGGGAGCCACGGGGCTCACTGTGAGCTGCGCTGCCCTTGCCAGAACGGGGGCATCTGCCACCACATCACTGGCGAGTGTGCCTGCCCCCCAGGCTGGACGGTAGGTGGGGCCGCCGGATCTGGGTGGGGCACTGTAAGAGGTCTAGCATCTCTTGCTCACACACAGCCCGGAGGGCTAAATTCCTCTCCTACCGTGACTGTACTTCCTCCTATTTATGGTCATGGGTATCATTAGGCACTGCCAATGTGCCATGGACACAGCTTTGAATCCCAGGTCTACTATCTAAGTGCTGTGTGGCCCGAGGCAAGTTACTTAACCTCTCTGAGCCTGTGGTCCCTCATCTGCAAAGTTGTTGAATTCTCATAGATTGGCTCTGTCTTTGGGCCTAGGTAATCACTTGAGCCATCATGGGCTCTGAGCCAGAAGTAGCAAGAAGGGCATGGTGTAAGGATGGGAGAAGGGAGGGAGACAGCAGGGTGTGGATCACCTACATTTATAAAACTTCGAATTCCCAGCCTCCATCCCCTATGTTCACACATACACTTTCTGATTTCGTGGGCCCCAGAATCTGTATTTTAACAAGTGCTCCAGGTGATTCTGATGCAGCCTCAACCAATCCAGGTCTCATGTCTGGAAACCACCATTGTGAGAAAGAGGGAGGGATTGATAACTTCACAGGCCTAAATTCAGGTCTCATGCTCAATGCTAACCCTAAAAAATAAAATAAAATAAATAAATAAATAAATAAATAAACCCTCAGTGACTCTGGTCTCTGCTTTCCCATCTGCAAAACTAGTATAAAAGCAGTTAGCTCAGCCCCTCTTAGCTGCCGTGGCTGGCAGAAGGCTCAGATGAGGCAGTGCATGTTTGAAGTGTCGTAAAAACTCAAGTGTCTATTGTATTATCTGGGTGCCACAGACATTCCACTAGCCTCCTTTTGCCAACATGCTCCACCTGTCAGTGCCCCTTCTCCCTGTTCACAGACCCAAGCTGCTGAGAAGCAGCAAATCACTAACTTTCCTTTTGGTGGAGGGAGCTCAGTATATCACCCTGGGGCCTGTAGCTTTGCAAAGAAGACAGGGCTGCTGAGCAGGAGCAGGGTATTTCTGGAGGCTGTGAATGCCTAGGTCACCAGGGAGGGACGCCTGCAGGGCCCGCTGACATAGGCACCGATTTGCCAGACGTTTTTAGTGCAGGAAAGGACCTGGGGATCATCTGGTCCAGCAGCACCCAAACCTGGCTACACACCAGAGTCAGGGGGCCCGGGGTTAAATATAGGCTCCTCTGGAGACCTTCTGGGGCCAGGGATCTCTGTTTTTAATAAGCTCCCAGATGACTCTGAGGCAGTCAACCACGTCTGCAGGTCTGCATTTAGAAATAATTGATCGAGACCATAGGATTTCCTTCTATGTTAAATCGATCTATACTTTCTCTGTTGAGGTTCTAGGTAAGATTTTACGTACAGTCTCCCAGCTTTAAAAGGTTTGAATATCGCTGGTCTATTAATACCTTCCCTTCTCAGGAGAGGAAGCCCAGGCCCAGAAAGACCAAATGACCTGCTTAAGGTCACACTGTCAGTTAGGAGGGAAGTGCAGCTAGAATCCAGGTCTCCTGACTCCTGAATCCCAAACCTTGCTGTCTGTCTGTTTATCTCTCCTGAGGAGGGCAAAGGGGCTCTTGCCACCCCTCCCACACCTGTCCCCTTCTTCCACCTGAACCCACGCTCTGGAAAAACCCTCTCATCCGCAGCCAGCTTCCAGGATCCCAGCACCTGCTGGCTGGATCCTCGGAGGCCCAGCGCAGGCAGTGAGGTCAGATCAGGCTGGGGGGGTGGGGACAGGCCACAGGCCGGCCCTGTGCCTATGAAAGCCCCTCCAGATAGACTGACCGAGGCTGGGGATCGGAGAGGGGGAAGGGAGGAAGCCAACACATGGAGAGATTTGTTTTTCTCCCCAGCACAGTGAGAGGTTTGTTCCTCCAGAAGACAGGAAACTCTGTCAATAGAAGCTTTGGATTTGGGGACTTTATGTTTTTAATTTTATTGTAGACAATTGCATTTCTATTTTTGACACAGCATTTAACTTGCAGATTTGCATGAATTATTAATACCCCGGTGTATGCAGAGTCCCGGTGTCACAAAGCTGCAGCTCAGGCCTGAGGCCCCTCCCAGGGATGGCTGGGCAGAAGGTCCCCCTTTGTCATCCTCTATGGCCTCATTTTCCTGTCGGCCCAGGTGGCTGCAGCCACACTCAAAGATCTAAAGACTACAATTGCAGCACACAGTGCTGCTCCCTGAAGAACTGAGGCATCGTGCAGAGCTGGAGAGGAGTCCCTGTGCAGAGATTCTCAGCCTCCAGGCCCTGACTATGCCCATAGGACACTCCACTTGCCCAGCTGCACTGAGCCCATTACTGTGCAATGGGAGGGGAGGGGTTTGCAAAGAGCCTGAAGAATTATTTTCTTTCCCTTCCCGTTTCTGGGCTCTCAGACTTTTCAGAGAAGGGAAACCAGGTGTGAGGAGCTTGATGAAAGCAGACTTCTGACAGATACGGAGGGAGGAGAAGACAGGGTCATCCCCCCCCCTTAGGAGCTCCCAGTCTGACGATGGAGGCTGGATATAGTGTGTGCATGTACACACGTACGGACACACTCACACTCATGAAAACAGGTCTCAAGAACTGGGGAATAGGATCAGTTATCATGGAGGGCCCAGGAGAGGTGTTTGGAGCTCAGGTTGTAGAAACACAGAAGCTCAGGTTTGAGAAGGCTGAGTCATTAAGCCCCGTGCCTGGCCTGGGGCCTGAATTGTTTCCACAGCACCCACACCACCCACCACCGTTCACTGCTCGTTGAGGGCACCTAGGCTGCCTGGGACCGTAGTGATAGAAATGCCTTCAAAGGCTTGGAGAGGCTGAGCTGTCTTGTTGGCAAGGCCTTGAGTCCTTTCACCATCTTGGCCCCCTCCTTGGTTACGCTCCATTTAGCCACGGTCCTCTTACAGTGAGGTTGGTATCCAGATCTTGACAAAACCAATGAACAGGTCTAACCAGTTCCGACAGGAGCAGGACCAGTGCCTCACCTCAGCTCCAGCCTCCTAGGTGCTACGCAGCCCGAAATCCCTCTACAACAGGAGACATGCATTCAGGGGACCATAGGGTGGGTGGGGCTGTCAGAACAAAGCAGCACGGCATGGGTGGCCTGAACATCAGAAATTTATTTTCTCACAGTTCTGGAAGCCAGAAGTCTGAGATCAAGCGGTTGGCACATACCACCTCATGAAATGTCCACTTGGGTAGAATTATTCTTTATCTTAAAGATTTTATTTATTGATTTTTAGAGAAAGAAGGGGTAAGGGAAGGAGTGGGAAGCATCAAATCGTTGCTTCTCATGTGTGCCTTGACCGGGCGAGTCTGGGGTTTTGAACTGGTGACCTCAGCATTCCAAGTTGATGCTTTAATCAGCTGCACCACCACTGGTCAGGCTTGGGTAGAATTAATATTAATTAAGGGCCTGCTCTTTAAGACACTGTTCCTTCATATCTCTAATATTACTTAATCATTACAACCACCTGGGGGATCTTTATAACCATCATCCCCACTTTATAAGTGAGGAAACTGAGCTCAGCCTTCTGGGAAGAGGTAGAACGGGGGTTTGAACCCAAGTCCTGACTTCGGGTCCAGTGTTCTTCCCACCACACCAGGCAGCAGGCCTTCCAAGGTAGCAAATTTTTTAAGGCCCCAGCAGCTCAAGCTCAAGGAGTGGCCTCGGGGTTCAGGGACCTGGGTTGCCTGCCATTGGGGAATCCTGAGAAGTCTCAAGGATGCCTGATTCCCCCAGGAAATGTTGGGTACATTCCTACTGGTCTCCTTGGGGAGCCTTGGTCATGTCTGTGTGTATGTGTGCGTACATGAGGACTCCACAGTGCTCCATGATTTGGAGGTAGGAGGTACAAGCATAGCCCCCCAGGAAGACTCAGAATGTTTTTCAGGGTTAGTGTGCTTGCCCACCCCAGGATCGCAGAGGACTGACTCAGAGGATGGCCAGAAGGAATCCTCTCGTTCCTCCAGAATCCCTCAGCTTGTGGAGTACAGAGAGAAATGCAGGCCCCTGGCCATACCTGGCTACGCCACCCCTGCGGGAAGAAGAGGGACCCCTCTGAGCAGCTTTCCCTGCTGCTCTACACACACACACACACACACACACACACACACACACACACACACACGCAACTCGCTGTTTCTTCCCCCACTCCAGACGCTCCTCAGATCCTCGCTGTCTGACTTATGTGCGGAGGAGACATCTGAGCTGAAAGGCCTCCCACTTAATTCATTACAACTAAATTGAATGGAATTGAAAGATGTCTCTGGTTAGCAGGATTTTTCTGGCTAAACTAGCCTCCTCAGGGTTGACAATTATTGGTGCTTAATAATTGTGTGTTGAACTAATTGATTAATTAATTGTGGGAGAATCCTTGATCTCCATAAGAGAAATACCTCTCTGTTGGGGGAGAGGCTGGAAGGACAGCAAGAGACAGAACAGGGTATAATTTCTATTTGATAAAGATCTCAGATTCATATGATAATTTTGAAAGGTACCTAATATCACAGGCTAACACTAGAGGATGGGGAAAGTCATCCCCCGCCCCTCCCAAATCCGACTCCCAAAAAGCAACCACATCAAATCTTTTAGTTTTTTCTGGAGTTTTCTTTTTTCTTTTTCTTTTTTTAAATTTTTATTATTTTTTAGTGAGAGGAGGGGAGACAGAGACAGACTCCCACATGTGCCCCAACCAAGATCCACCCACATACCCACTAGAGGGCAATGCTCTGCCCATCTGGGGCCCTTGCTCCATTGCAACAGGAGCCATTTTTTTTAGCACCTGAGCCATGGAGCCATCCTCAGCACCTGGGGCCAACTTGCTCTAATCGACTCTTGGCTGCATGAGGGGAGGAGATGAGAGAGAGAAAGAGAGAAAGGGAGAGAGAGAGAAGTGAGAGGGGGAGGGGGTGGAGAAACTGATGGGCACTTCTCCTGTGTGCCCTGACCGGGAATTGAACCCAGGACATCCACATGCCGGGCTGACACTCTACCGCTGAGCCAACTGGTCAGGGCTGATTTCAGGAGTTTTCCTTCATATTTCTTTCTAACATGCTTTACTGCCATTTTCTAAGCCTTTTCTAATGTAAACATTTATTCAACCCAGTAGTTCTCAAAGTGTGCACCAGCACGCACTAATGCGCCCTAGAAAATTTCCAGGTGTGCTCTATGGTATTCCAGAGAAATATGTGCCTGTTGGAGACCAAAAAACCAACAGGGTTTTTGGAGTTTAGATTTTTGGGGGACAGAGGTGTGGGGAATTGGCTGTAAGCTGACAGTCTGCCCAACCCCCCACCTCACTTGCCTGATTGATTAGGTTGCAAAAGGCTGTTAAGCTGTGGTGCTGGATTGTTTACCCCCCATGTTCCCCAGAAAGACTGGAGGCAAGTTTCTTCTATCCTTTGTTTGGTGTAAAGTTAAGATGATATGTATGGTGGGAGTTTTCTGCACTCAACACAATTAAGAGTAAAAAGAGAGGAATTCTTCAATGTACTGATGAGGAAATGAAAGTTTGCCTTTCAAATATATGCCCAAACATTGAAGAAATTGCTAGGACACATCAGGCTCATGTTTCTCATAAACACAAGAATAAAAAAACTTAACACATTTGCTCCAGGACCTGCCGAATTTACTAAATCTTACTAAGAATGTATCTATATATATAAAAAGAAAACTTTTTTGTCATTTTTTTATTTTTTAACCCCTTTTTTTACAAATTCTAAAAAGCATAACTCAAAAAAAATGTAACATAAAAATGTTTTTTAATGTCAGAATAAATTTAATTTTGTCATATTTATTTTATTTAATTACCATAAAAGCATGCTTGGACTTTATATATTTTTTCTTTAATATTTAACTTAATTATTATAACTTATTTCTCAGAAATTTGTATATAGCGTACCTACAATTATTTGTAGGATTTTAAATGCCCCCCGACTTCAAAAAGTTTGAGAACCACTGATCCAACCTCTTGACTTCTGAATGTAGATTAAGATTTGGCTCTAACACGCACAACACACGCAACCCTTCTCCCACCCTCTGAAAGGAATTTTATTACAATTTTTGGTTAAATCAGTTTTTAATGTTTAGGTGCATATGCCCACATATGTACTTTTAGTCATGTATCCCTAAACCTCTGCAGAGCTCTAAAATGCCTCTCCATTGGGTCAGACACATCAGAAATCTCTCGATTCGGTATGGGGGGGGGGTCTGTTTTGTTTTTGAGGTCCACTCACAGAAAAAACCCTGCGTGCTTCTGCTCCCGCTGCACAGATGTCTTTCTAGGGCTTCCTTTCCCACCACCCGGAAGTCCTTTTACTTCTCTTCTATTGGATCCCCTATTCCCAGCAACTTTGTCTTTCCTTTTCTTGGATAATTCTTTCTGATGGAAAAAAAAATCCTCCAGTAGCTTCCTGAGAAAATGTTCATGGAAATTTAATTTTTAAAAGCTGTTCAAATCTGCAAATGTCTTTACTGAATCCCCCACTTGAGTGTTGATTTAGCTGGGTGTAGAATTCTAGGCTGGAAATTATTTTTCTCCAAAACTTTAAGGCATTGTCTTCTAGTTTCTAGCTAAAAAGTTTAATACCTGTTGATTTCTGTTCCTTTCTGTGTGACTTTCTAAAAAGTTTGTGGCTCATTTCTTTATCCAAAGAAATGTAAGATTTCACAACGATAGGCCTAATGTCAATCTCTTTTCTCTTTTTGTGCTGGATACTGTATAGGCACTTTTGATTCAGAAATCAATGCTTTCTATCCTTCTATTCTGGACAATTTTCTTATATCTCCTATTTAATTTACCTCTATTTTTCTGTTCCATTGTCTGGAACCTGTGTTAATTAGATGTCAGAACTCCTGGACTGATCCTCTAATTTTATTATATTCTCATTCATTCTCTCCCTCCCTCCCTCTTTCCCTCTCTCCCTTCCTCCCTCCCTCCCTCCCTCCTTCTCTTCCTCTTTCCTCTCTTTCTCTTTTCTGCTTTGCAGGAGATTTCTTTACCTTTATCTTCCAGCTCTTCAATTGCAATTTTTTTTCTTTTTTTTTTCTTTTTTTTATAATTTTATTTTTTTAATGGGGCGACATCAATAAATCAGGTTACATATATTCAAAGATCAACAAGTCCAGGTCATCTTGTCTTTCAACCACGTTGCATACCCATCACCCAAAGTCAGATTGTCCCCTGTCACCTTCTATCTAGTTTTCTTTGTGCCCCTCCCCCTCCCCCTTTCCCTCTCCCTTTCCCCCCTCCCCCCGTAACCACCACACTCTTATCAATGTCTCTTAGTTTCACTTTTATGTCCCACCTACGTATGGAATAATGCAGTTCCTGTTTTTTTCTGATTTACTTATTTCACTTCGTATAATGTTATCAGGATCCCACCATTTTGCTGTAAATGATCCGATGTCATCATTTCTTATGGCTGAGTAGTATTCCATAGTGTATATGTCAATTGCAATTTTTTTTAAAACTTCTGTCATCTTATTTTTTACTCTGCAAGAACTCTTTACTCTGCTCTTGATATCCCCTTTTTAGCCCTTTGTTCTTTCATGGATACAAATATCTTCATATAACTGCATAAGGATATTCATTTTCCTTATAACAGAGACTTTTTCTTCTGTTTTCTCTGCTCCCTGCATTGTTCCTTTTGTCTATTTGTCTGTTTTGGTCTTCTTTCATGTTAAAATCTTCTTGTTAAAAGTCTTCCAACAAGTCTTCTTCATGCTAGAATCTTTTTCACGTTAGAGCCTCATTTCAGACAGCTGGTGCTCCTTGGCCAACTGTTCATATTTTACCAAAGCCTCAGAAAAGTTGGTTAAAAGCCTGAGGGCAGGGGTAGATGCCAGGTTTGTTGACTGGATCCTCAACTATCAGTATCTGTAGGTCTTTCCTCTTGAGCTTTCAGTGTTCCCAGGAAGGAATCCTCCAGAATCCTGCCACAAGGAGTGTATGTAGTCTGGGAACCCGCACTCTAGGAGCTGGGCAGGGAAGAGAGCAGAGGGTCTGACTGTTCAGCAGGCAGGGTCCTGCAGGGTCCCTGTTTCTTATGGACCCCCCCCCCAGTCCTGTGTCCAGAGCCTATGTGGGTCACCCTCTCTAAATGTCTTAGGAAGCCATCTGGCTATTTGAAAAGGGCAAAAATCTGTGGTCTAATTCTTTTATAAGTTTTCATCGGTGCTCTGTTTTATCCCACCCGCACGTTGGCCTTCCAAGGTTCCTGGTGTCTCATCCTGAGCTTCTCTGAGGTCACAGAGCAGCCAAGGCCGCCCCACGCTCCCCATGCCTGCCGGCACTTCGCTTTGCTGAGAAAGCAGAAACCTCCGCAGTTACGTTCCTCCTTTTCATTTTCCAACATGTGGCATTCTTGTCCTCTGTGGTCTCCTCTCCTATGCCTTTTGTCCTTGTACTTTTATACCTTTCCACCTCCCCTTACTCTCGTGTTAGCTGGGGCTGGGAAAGAAGTGGAGGGAGTGTGTGTTTCCAGACCGCCACGCGGAATCACAGCCTCTGCTTTGTTCCGCCTCAGCCCTTCATTGTATACCAGTCAGAGCCCTTACCGCCTGAATCTTCAGTTACCTACTTTCTTGTCTCTCTCCCTAGTAGACTGGGCGGACAGGAATCAAGTCTTATTCATTTTTATTTTTTCTTCTTACTCATATTTTTATATCCTTAGTGTCTTTCATGGTGCCTAGTATACAACAGACACTCAATAAATGTGTGCTAAATAATTGGACAAATTGGCCCCAGTCTGCCCATCTCTAAAATGGGGCTTTGGAGCCATGATATCCAACTTTCTATGCTTCTGTGTTTGAGGAGAAAGTCCCACTGAGAGCTTGGGTGGTCCCTTAGGCCATAGCAGCCGTGTTGCTTCTGGGAGAGAGTGACCTTATGATGGCTTCTCAGGAGCACCGTCTGTGCATGTCTTCTGTCCTCTGTTGCAGGGAGCAGTGTGTGCCCAGCCTTGCCCACCAGGGACATTTGGTCAGAACTGCAGCCAGGACTGTCCTTGCCACCATGGAGGGCAGTGTGACCATGTGACCGGGCAGTGCCACTGCACAGCGGGATACATGGGGGACAGGTAAGGGTGACATTAACTATTGTCCTTGCTGTTCTTAGCGCTCGTTTTCACAGCTGCCTTGCAGAGAACGGCTGAGGTTTGCCAGCCCGCAGAGCTCTCCTGCCAGTTTCCCGTTCCTTTCTCAGAGCATGCTGAGCCCTGCCAGGGGGGTTTCTCAGCTCAGCCTCCCTCACCCGTGGACTGAGTGCACCCCTCCCCCGGGCCAGTGACCCGAGCCCTGAGCTTGCACAGACTCACCTGGGGAAGAAGGTGAGCACCTACCACCTTCTCTATTTTCTGCCCCCTTGGAGGGAAGCAATGGCGCCAGTCATCCAAAGAAGCCAAGAGGACCAACTCGGCTCACACATTTTGCACAGTTTCTTCTAGAAGTAGATTTTTGTTCCTACTATGAGTTCTGCCAAGTGGATACTGGCATCAGTTTGCATCCACTGACCGCCCACAGTCTGAAAGCAGACTGAACTAGGACACCAATGTCCTGGGATCAAACCAGCCTTGCAGAGCGGATAATCCACAAAACGCGTGACTAAGGAATAACTGTGTGGGCGCCTCTGTCACAGTAGGAAGGAGGCCATGGTAACAGGGTAGGTGCTGTGGAAGACTGACAAACAGCAACCAGCTGTCTGATGGTGTGGATTCAGAGCTGGAAGAGGACATTTGCCCCCAAACCAGCGACAACCTCGGTCCTCACACTCTCAACCGCGTGTTTGTCTCTGAGCAGAGGGAGGAGCAGTAGAGAGGAGGCCCTCACACCCCACACCTGGTTCTGTGGGGTCTGTGTTTCATCTCTGGCCCTGGATTTGGTTATTCTACCCAGACAAGGTGGGACAAGAGGAACATTTGTTTGCCATCCCTCTGCCTCCCCTGCCCAGGTAACAACGTTAGGAAGCAGAAATCGGGATGAATCAACCAATGAGTCCTTCCGCCTCTGACTGACACAGCTGGGCTCCTCCAACTCTCACTGAAGTCAGCCCCAAGCCCTTGCTGATGTCCAGAAAGGAGCTTTCCATTGTTGGCTAGGGGCGGCTTTCCCCTAGCCGGAAGTCTTCTGGCGAGGTCTGATCTCTTTGTGAGCTTCCCAGTCACAGAACATGGGGCGCCGCAGCTGGGCACCCCTTCCTCCCTGGTGCCTGTCAGAGGCTGGTCTCCAGGGGAAGAATGGGAGGACAGACTGAAGCACTGAGCCCACCTCCCCATCCTCACCATTCCCCCAATAAGGAAATGCTTGGGAAGGACCAGTAGGGACAGGAGTAGGAAACCCAGAAGCAGGACAGGACCCCTTGTTTCAGGCCCCTTTCGCCCACTTGGAGAGGAGCAGGCCCGGGGCTCCAGCTGGGTGGACTCAACACCGATAGACCCTGCCTCATTGGCACTCTCGATTTGCAGTGTCAGGATGTCCCGAGTGGAGAAGTAATCCTAATCCCTCCTCTTATCGGGGGCCAGCCCATGAGCCTGGAGCAGAGAGAAATCCCAAAAGCCTCAGGGTCCTTTAGCAAGCTTTGCCACTCAAACTGCAGAGAAGAGTTCAATAGAAGGGCCGGGTAACGTTTGGGTTTCCCACCTAAACGGACTGCCTGATGTTTAATATTTTGTAAAATTGCCGTCATTAATTTTACAGATGACAGCTGCATTAACCCACCCCAAATCATCACGAGCATATTAAAGTTGAGTGGGTGTAATAATGCAGGCCTCCCCAGATAGGCAGAATCCAGTGCAAATTAAACACGAAACATAACGAGGGCTTTGCAGCTCATTTTGTAATTTAATTGAGCAATGTATCTGGTTGTTAATGGCAATATCAGACACATTAGATTGATATGTTGCAAAGGAAGGATGTTTAAGTAGAAAACTAATTCCTGCTGTGATTACCCTTCTGTTCCACAGGCCCTGTTATTAGCATGCTTTGTGTAAAATTCATTAGCAGTCATTGCTTGATCTCTAAATAAATAAGTTATTTAAATTGCAAGTAGAAAAAAAAGAAAGAGGCTGATTATGTAAATGGATTAGGTTGTCAATATTTCATTTCCAGATTCTTTTTCTGGGGCTGTAGAGTCAGTCACTTCATAAACATGGCAGGGCGGGGAAGGGCCCTGCGGAGGAAGCTTGCTGTCCAGGGAGCTGCCCTGTCCCTCCCCAAATGGGAAGAAGCAAGAATGTTCTGGTGTAAGGCAAGAGCGTCAGGAGTGTCTCCTGGTTTGGGTTTCATCCCCGATGTCTGAGATATCCAAGGTGAGCCAAGCTCAGTGACGCCTGGAAAAATCCATTCTGAGGCTGAACGCGTGCTGGCAATTCAGATAGTGATTTTCCCAGCTCTTCAACACCCCTCTGTCCTCCCCTCCGGCCTCAAATTCCCTCCTTACCTCCTGCACCCTGCCTCCCTACCTCCTTCCTGTCTTCCACCTTCATTCCTTCTCCAGATATCCCCTTTTCTCTTCCTCTTTCTCCCTCTCTTTCCTGTTCTCTTTCCCTTCATGAGGCCTCATACTGGCTAAAATGCAGCAGGATTTGCAGAAAGATGATCTGGGTCATCTCAGCCACTTGCTGGCTTTATGGGGTTGGACAGTCATCTCTCCTGTCTGCCTCTCAGCCTCCTCATCTCTAACGTGAAGGGGTGGGAATATCTGCTGCTTCGGGGGCCTGGTCAGGCTTTGGGGCCCAAGCGGCTGGAAGCCCCCACTGCCTGGTGCCTGGGGCCATCGGCATCATTACCCCTGTTGCCCCTCCATCTTTCCAGAGCCCTCCTTTTGCCACAGTGGCTCTGAGAGGTGAGAACGGGCAGCATCTTCCCATGAGGGAAGTCCTGAAGGCTTGGCCCCAGTTACCATCTCCTCTCCCTGTCACGACAGATAGAGACACCCCAATGTGTAGTTGCCAAGACTTGTGCCCCACATACTGGCTGCTCCGTGCCCCAGGCGCCTGCTGGCTGGGCACTCGTCCGCATGATAGGCAACCAAGGTCACCAGACACGGGGTCTCCTGGCCCCGTTGTGGAGAACACTGGTTCCAACTCAAGACCCTCCAAGATTAATAAAGAAACTAGGGCTGTATTTTTAAAATTTTTATTTATTGATTTTAGAGTGGGGGGACGAAGGGAAGGAGAGAGAGAAAGAGGGAGAGAAACATCAGTTTGTTGTTCCATTTATTTATGCATTCATTGGATGAGTCTTGTATGTGCCCTGACTGGGGATCAAACCTACAACCTTGGTGTATCAGGATGACTCGAACCAACCGAGCTATGCAGCCAGGGCTAGGGTTGTATTTTTTTTTTTTAATATCTTTTATGCTCCCCCCCTCCACATGCCACCAAATAGTGTAGAAAACATTTAGAAAACCTGGGAAATGGAGAAACATGACAATTAAAATATTTCTAGTTCCCCAAGTCCACTCCATTGTTAACATTTTGGAATTCTTCCCTTGGAGCTTTCGTATGCCAGAATCTGAGGCAGAATGACAGATGGGCTCTGCTGTGAGAGTACAGAAACCAATACCTACAAGAGCAACAACAGCCCTGGCTTGTGATGCTGTGGATAGTGTCATCCCAGAGCACTGAGGTCGCCAGCTCGATCCCAGGAGTGCTAGCTTGACCCTGAGATCTCTGGTTCAAGCCCCAGTCAAAGCATGTACGAGAAGCAATTGGTGGGTGCACAACTAAGTGGAATAACGTGTTGATACTTCAGTCTCTCTCCTCCCTCCCCCCATTCCCTTCCCCTCAAAAATTAATGCGGGAAAAAGAAGTAATAATAATAACATTTCTTCCTGAGCCTTTACGGTGCACAGGACACCTTTCTAAATGTTTCTACTCACTATCTCATTTAATCTTCAAACAACCTGGTGAGTTTCAGTTCTTCTCAGCCCATTTTACAATAAGGGAGCTGTCGGGTCTCTGTTCTCTGCACTACGGAAGCAGAGCTGGGACACGTGTCATCCAGACCGCCAGAGGCTTTCTGCTTGTCTCTGGGACATAGGAGTTGCCCACTTCTTCTACTCCACAGACACCCCCCACCCAGGTTTACCCCTTAACTGGTCAGGATCCAGGTTTTGTGACAATGAATTTACATCCCCTGGGAAATAGCCCTGGGATGGGGCAAGGGGTGTGTGGCGTCAGTCAGCAGCCGCGGTCACACCCTCCCACAGAGGATCCCCAGCCTGTGGCTGCGAGTCTGAGTCACAGAATCACCTTTATGCTGTGAGCTGCAAGTACCAGGCCGGAGCAGAGGCAGGACACAAAGAGGGCCCGGTCCTCTTTTTTCTTGGGGAAGGGGCTCATTGGCTAATGGGAGAGGCTCAGCCCCTGCCTCGATTGGACCCCCCAGTCCAAGGAATAAGACTTCTCCAGTCTGGCGGGTGGAAGGGAATTCTCTAGTCTGATGAAAGAGGATGCTTCTTTTTTTTTCTTTTTTCTTTTTTTTGTATTTTTCTGAAGCTGGAAACGGGGAGAAACAGACAGACTCCTGCATGCGCCCGACCGGGATCCACCCGGCACGCCCACCAGGGGGCGATGCTCTGCCCACCAGGGGGCAATGCTCTGCCCCTCCGGGGCGTCGCTCTGTCGCTACCAGAGCCACTCTAGTGCCTGGGGCAGAGGCCAAGGAGCCATCCCCAGCGCCCGGGCCATCTTTGCTCCAATGGAGCCTTGGCTGCAGGAGGGGAAGAGAGAGACAGAGAGGAAGGAGAGGGGGAGGGGTGGAGAAGCAGATGGGCGCTTCTCCTGTGTGCCCTGGCCGGGAATCGAACCCGGGACTCTTACATGCCAGGCCGACGCTCTACCACTGAGCCAACCGGCCAGGGCAAGAGGATGCTTCTTGTACTCGTGGGGAAACTGCACGGTGGCAAAGGAGGCACATCACCCGCTGTGAGAAGGGAGACTATCCTGCTGCCCGAAGGACTCAAAACAACAGTCAGTGAATAGAAATGAAGCGACCCCATTTCATCACATCTAAGATGCCGTCGATCATTGGTGCATCATTATTTTCTATTCTAAGAATGAAAAGCACTGATAATTACACTGTGACGTGCCATCAGTTAGAAGACTTAACTGATTCCAGAGATGTTAAAATATATTTTTAAAAGATAAGGCTTCGTGTTTAATGGGTGCAGAATTTTCACTTTGGGAAGAGGAGAATGTTCTGGAGATGGATGGTGGTGATGGTGGCACAACAATGTGAATGCGCATAATGCCACTGAGTTGTGCACTTAAAAATGGGCAAAATGATAAATTTTATGTTACATCTATTTTACTGCAATCAAAAAAATGAAGAAACACACGAGGCCTATAACCAATGAAATGTGATAGTACAAACTCGGCGCTGGGGGACTGAAGGGACCTGGCGTGAGGGGGAAACTGACGGGTGACTTTCTGGAAAAGGGGGGGGATGCCGTGGGAGGTGCAGCGTGCCAGGCTCAGTCCTCAAGGCAGGGGGTGCATGCTGGATGGGTCTGGGCGGGCAGGTGCGGGACACGACCTCAGCCGCGTGTGCTGTCCCACAGGTGCCAAGAGGAATGCCCCTTCGGGACCTTCGGCTTCCAGTGTTCCCAGCACTGTGACTGCCACAACGGGGGTCAGTGTTCACCCACCACCGGCACCTGCGACTGTGAGCCCGGCTACAAAGGTCCGCGCTGCCAGGAGCGGCTGTGCCCCGAGGGCCTGCACGGCCCAGGCTGCACTCTGCCCTGTCCCTGTGATGCCCACAACACCATCAGGTAGGAGCTGGATGGGGGTAGGCATGGGGTGGGCCCTGGTGGAGAGAGAGAGGGCATCTCAGGTCACAGATTGCCACCTCTAGCCCAGTCATCCAGGCAGAGCAGGGAAAGAGCTGGGACCTCAGCGACCATCTTTACTGACTACTTTGATGAAAAGAAGGAAAAGCCCCAGGCCACACAGTCAGGATGGGGACCCAGGTCACCTCCCTCTGTCTACTATACTAGGCAGTCAGCATTGAAAATGGTCTAACCTGAGACCCCCACCCCCACCCCAGGAGCAGGAAGGGAGCCCAGTGACCCTCAGGGGAGTGGCGTGGGGGTAGAGTACGGTCATACAGTCCTAGGGGGCCAGCATAGCAGGTTCTGGGTGCTACAGGCTCTGGGTTTAACCAAACACCTCCCCAACCCCAAGAGGCCCAGAGACAGGCCTGCTAGGGCAGAAGCAGAAGCCACAGAGGGCCAGTACTAGAGAAGATGTTAAAAATCAGTATGGCTCCGCTGGGCCTGTCTAGAACTGTCCCAGCAGGCCTTAGCTAGGGCAGAGGAACAGGAGGGACAGAGGACAGGCCCTTCATTAGGGCCTTGGCACGGAACCAGCCTCTCCCTGCATGCTGCGTCCTTTGGGGCTTGACGATGCCTCTGCTGAAGCCGGCCCCACCCCTGCTTCTGGAGGAGCCTGAATCTGGGCAGCCTGAGTGGCCCTGGTCCTCCTGTCCCTTCCTGCTTCACACCAGTCGGCACTACCCTCTGGTAACAAGTGAGGCTGCCGGCCCCAGGCCCCGGACCCCAGACCAATGCCTCCACAGCCCTTTATGAGGCTGCCTCTTTTCTGGGTGGTGGGGGTAGGAGAGCCTTCCCACTCTCCCTGGGCCTGCAGGACCCACAGGGGAGGGCTGGCTGCTCAGGCAGTACGTGCTGCCGCTGTTTGCAGACGAGGGACTCCTCTGCATTGCAGCCCTGTCTCCAGGACAGCCGGGACTTAGCCTTGGCCCCTCTTCATTTCCGGCTTTTGATTTTCCACAAATCCCCCACGAGCCTCTGGCCACTGCAAGTCAAAGCATCTTAGGGAGTGTTATGGCTTAGATCAGTGGTCCCCAACCTTTTTGGGGCCACGGACCGGTTTAATGTCAGAAAATATTTTCACAGACCAGCTTTTAGGGTGGGACGGATAAATGTATCACGTGACCGAGATAAGTGTCAAGAGTGAGTCTTAGACGGATGTAACAGAGGGAATCTGGTCATTTTTTAAAAATAAAACATCGTTCAGACTTAAATATAAATAAAATGGAAATAATCTAAGTTATTTATTCTTTCTCTGCGGACCGGTACCAAATGGCCCACAGACTAGTACTGGTCCGCGGCCCAGGGGTTGGGGACCACTGGCTTAGATGAAATCTGCCCTCAGTCCTCAGTCCCTGGAGCTGAGCAGGTGGGAGGTGCTGCCTACAAGAGCAGAGGGCTGGGAAGGAGACTGTTGTAAGGGCCCTGGAACCAACAGAATTGGCTTGAATATGAGCTGAGTACTCATTCACTCAGTCATTCATTCAACAAACACTAAGTGCCTGCAGGGCTGGACTGCAAGGAGGATATAAAGGGTCCCTCATCACCAGTCCAGCCCTCAGGTACTCAGGTCTGGAGCAGTCACACACACTGAATACCTTCTACCATATTTCTTCCAAAGCAATAGTGAGGTACAGCTTTCTTTTATGGACTGTTAAAGAAGAAAATAACTATCAACTGAACCGTGATATACCATTGATTGTATTAGCACACTCAATATCAGAGATGTGAACACGTGGGAGAAAGTGCATGTTAGAATCAATACAATATTTATGGCTGGCAAACATTATGCTCAAGTCAAGGGCTGTGTGCAGAATGTACCACTGGAGACTGCTATGCTGGTCACAGAAGGCTTCCTGGAGGAGGTGGCATCTGGGCTGGAGGCAGGGTGACATCTCCAAAGCTCTAAGCAGAGAGGTCCTACATGACTGACTGGTCAGGGGACTGAGTAGCTACCTCAGGCTGATCCATGGTTGGTTGGACAGCACCAGAAAGTCCTGTTTCTGCTGAGGAGCCAAGGGGAGGACCCTCTGGGCCAAGAAGCAAGGCTGCTGCTGAGGTCCAGGGCAGGCAAGTCCCTGCCACGGAGATCCAGCCAACTCCCAAATTAAAGAGCTATTGTTTCCCTCCCATGCCTGCGCAGCCATGTCCTGCATAATTTATCCTTTCTCTGAAGGAGTCCTCAATGCATTATTAATCTGGAAGGACTCCCTCTTCTCTGTCGCTAATCTCAGCCCATCCAATATTGATGATTATTTGCTTTACTATCTTTAATGCGTGTCGTGTTTCAGAGACTAGGAGGCAGTAGCGCTGCTTAGGAGGGGGGGCTCTCACAGCGGTTGGCAGCCAGACCCCCAGGCTGCACTCCTCAGAGTCTGCATGACCGCGTCCTCCCAGGCTGGGCTCCTTGAGGGCAGGCGCTCCTGGCCTGTCCATATCTGCAGCCCCAGGGTTGCACCGGGCCTGGCACAGAGCAGGTGGTTCTGCTCCTGAGCTGGTGTCTGACCTGTATTTTTTAAAATACTTCAGCCCCCTCTCTTGGCACACTGACCCAATGACCGAGCCCCCAACACTCACCGAGTTCAGTCTAACTCCAGGTTTCACAGCCTCACCACTACTGACATTTGGGGCTGGAGAGCTCTTTGTGGAACATTTGGGGATATTTAGCAGTATCCCTGGCCTCTGCCTACAAGATGCCAGTAGTAACACCCCACCCCCAAGTTCTGAAAACCAGAATTATTTCCTGGGTATGGGGGGTGGGGGAGGCAAAACTGCCTGAGGCAGAGAGCCGAGCCTCTGGTCCGACTGAACTCTCATGCTGCCCTGGCTTTGTTCTCGCGGGCATAGAGAACAGCTCGCTTCCTCTGTGTGCACACAGGTCACTTCTCTCTTCCCATGAACCTTGATCCATTAAGAGCCTTCTCTCGGGTTCCAAGAAGAGTGGAGGGAAAACACTATAATTCCTATTCCAGAAGTTCAGCGGCAGGTCCTGGGGGCGTCTGAGGCTCCCGAGTCCTGACCTCAGAGCTGCCTCTGCCTGAGCGAATGACCCGAAAGGTGTGCTTCTCCGCCCTCTGCCTCCATCTCCCGGGTCTGTCCTTCATCTTGCATCAGCCCGGTGCCATACAAGTTGTCCTGTGGACTTTGAAAGTGAAGCTTCCATCCATCTCCTGAGGGGTGGAGCCTGGGACCCCCAGAAGCCTAGCTGCCCCCCACACTCTGATTACTTCTATTGTAAGAGAGCAGAGCCCCACCTGGCTGGCTTGCAAGGCCTCGAGTATCTTTATTAGGAGGACAAGTACTCCCAGCCCCCAACCAAAGAAAACCCCACTCCTCCAGCCAGCCCAGCCTGTCTGCTCTGTGCCCCTGCTCTGAGATGCTACTTCAAAGCTACTTCAAAAAGGTCGAGTCCACGTGCCCCCGGGAAGGAAAAAGTGGCTGATAAGATTCCTCCCCACTTCATTCCCTTTGTGTAGCACACACAAAGAAACCACCCTCCGTCAAAAAGGAATAACCTTGAGAAGGAGAGTGCGTGCCTATGTGCCGGGCCTCCTCCAGGTCCCCTCCGCAATTGGATTGTCATAGACTAATTCTAGCAGCCGTGATCATGTATTACCTTTGAAAGATTTGATTTAGCCAACAGATGTAGCATTGATAGTCATCTCAGAGCAGCTGGAGCAAAAGGCAGAAAAATCTACCCTGAAAAGATTCCTATACTGTTCAGCTTTCGGCTCCCATTAACTGTGATTAATCCCTGGGGACATGGGAGGAAGGCAAGGAAACAGAAACAGCGAACCCGAACACCGGTGTTCATGACTTTTGCCTGAGCCTGACCAGCAGTCCCTGGCCACCACGGGACCCAAGGGCATGGCTCTGCCACCACCGAGAGGAAAGCGGGGAGATGTGAAGAAGGTGCCCAGAACGTGGTGATCACGGCTCTGCGTCGTCATAATCAGCTAGTCAACAGTCATTCCCCAGCCTCTTTTCAAAGGGATTTTGGAGTTTTTATAAAACATGACAAGTGACCAAATTAAGAAAATAGAGATCTTGTTTTTTAAGATAAAATTTTAGGGATGTGAGAGTAGAGAGAAATAATTTTTGATTCGGTTTGAGCTTTCTGGTTCTAAGAGTAAAAAGTAAGATCAGTGTGGACACAGCCCTGGGCAGCCAAACGCTGGGCAGTGGGCAACACGGGAGCGCTCAGACGCCAGCGCTTGCTGGTTCCGTGTGTCCAGCATGGTTTCCACAGGGTGGTGTTCCTGCAAGAGCAAGGGCCTGCCATGTTGACAGGAAGGGCAGAAGGTGCCTGAGACCCTTCCAAATCTCCCAGGCCAGGCAGCGCTGATCGCTGCAGCCAGCCCTGCCTCCTGGGCCTTTCCTGGGTCCAAACATCTCAGTCACCACCATGGTGACCGGGCTGGTCCCTCTAACCCTAAACCAAAACCTCAGAGGAGGTCCCTAGAAAGCTGGAACTGAGAAAGGCCATGGCTGAGGGTCACGGCCACCAAATGGGGCCTCCTGCCCCATGGCACCCATGCAGGCCACCCATGGGGCTCAGGGAGGAATTTTTCTAGAAATTTTCAAAAGAATTTCCAGGTCAGAAAATCTTCACTCATCCCTTACATGCATTCTTCTTTTTTACATATTTATAACTTTTATTGTTTTACATCTGTTTATAAATACAATAAATGCTCAGCTTAGGAATGTTAAAGAAAATACTCAGATTCACTCATAATTGCTCAGCCCCGGAGGGGTGTGAGGGCACAGAAACCAGTCTGTTGTGATTTTTCCATTCATCATTCATGTCCATATAGACATCACTTTTTTCAAAGTTTAGATTATGACTTTGTATATAATTCGCTTATTGCACTTAACCTTAGATCGTATCATTAAGTGGTTTGGAAAACACTTGAATGCTTCTTTAACATTCCTTCACATGAATTGTTATAATTCATTTAACCAGTGTGCTGCTATCAGAGGCAGCACGAGGCAGTGGCCAGAACACGGTCACACAGACCTGTGTTTGAATCCCACTACCACTGATTTAGCTGAGAGACCTTGAGCAAGTCACATAATGCCCAAGTGCCATCTGTAGAATAGAGGTTCTAAGCTAAGGCCTAACTCACAGGCTTATTTGATGGTTAGAAATATATGTGTAAAGTGCCTGGTGCTTTAACAGCCTGGTCCACATTTATTATTTAAATAGCTTCCATTTTCCACTATTATAAATAACGCTCCAGGGAACATCTGTGTGCATAAATCTTTCCCTACAACTGTGATTATTTCCTTAGGATAGGTTCTTAGAAATGTTAGAAATGGAATTACAAGACCAAAGCGTCTGAATATTTTTATTAGGACTCCTGATACATATCCCCAAATTGTATTCCAGAAACCATTACCAGCATTGAATATTGTTTCTTTAAAAATTTTTTTTTACTGTTATGATAGAGAAAGAGTGATATTCAGTTGTTACTTTGATTTGATGATTAATGAGACTTAATTTATAATCCACAATTTTCCAAAATGATTATTAGCTATTTGTACTTCCTGTTCAGGAACTGTATGCTTCTGTCCACCCCTCATTTTCTGTGCAAAAACCAGGGCTCCCAGAAGAGGAATAGCTTGGCTGGGCTTCACGCAATTAGTTTGTTCATTATTTCATCTGCCAAATAGGTACCGAGCATCTCCCGTGTGCCAGGACCCTGCTGGGCCCCGGGGTACAATACAGAGGTGGAATAGGTAGAAAGCTCTGCTCTCGGGGCTGCCACCTGGTGAAAGAGACGGATGATAAACAAGTCAACAGACACAGAAAATAATTACTTAGAGTAAAAGTACTATTCACCCCCAAATATTTAATTTTATTTATTTATTTATTTATTTATTTATTTATTTATTTATTTATTTATTTTAGAGAGGAGAGATAGGATAGAGAGAGAGAGAGAAAGGGGGAGAAGCAAGAAGCATCAACTCCCATATGTACCTTGACCAGGCAAGCCCAGGGTTTTGAACTGGCGACCTCAGCGTTTCCAGGTCGACACTTTATCCACTGCACCACCACAGGTCAGGCCACCCTCAAATATTTAATTGGCCTGTGAATATAAGCCAGGCACTGGAGACCCACCAGTGACCCAGAGAGACAAAGCCCAGGTCCCTGTGGAACTTAGCGAAACTAAGACCAGTCCCCAGGCTCCTCCTGCCAGCCCAGAGCAGCCCAGAGCATGCTTCTTCCAACCGCGTCCCTTCAGCCGACTCCAGTGCAGGGAGGCAGGTCAGCCAGGGAACCAAAGTGGCCGTCTCTACCATCCAGCATCTTCTCTGGAGTGTTAGTCCCTGTCATCCCAGAAGGAGATGTCAAGTACAAGAGATTTACTAGGGAGACAGCTGCGGGGGGGAAATGGGGAGGGGGCTGGGGAGGCCGAGAGAGCCTCCCAGGTCAGCCTCCCAGGTCAGCAATGCAGGTCTGACCTGTGTGAAGGAGAGAAGGAACCGGGAGTCTTACACTGCTGCACAGTTCTAAGAAAGTTTAGCAAGGTGGGAAGTTTTTAAACCAAAATTGCCCATCAGAGGAGTCCCAGATCTCCCTGTAATGTGCTTTGATTTTAAGATCCCCGCTGTGCTCTAGCCCAGGGACAGTGTGGCCTCTGGGCAAATGCAGAGATAGATTTCAGACACAGCCGCTGGGGCCATCAGTCAATCACACACTTGCAGAAGCTCTGAGAAGCACCCAGTCACCACATCCTGCACCCCTCAGAGGAGGATGGTGAGAGGATATTGGCAGTTGGATCAGACCTCTGCCAGCCAGAGGTTGCCCCACTCCCTAGAGGTCATGATTGACAGCTCCTGCCTCCAGTCAAGTGGTCCTTTCTCTGACCTAAACAGATAGGGGATGGCGACAATCTCCATCACTCTTTTTTTTTTTTTTTAATTAATTAATTAATTTATTTATTTATTTTTAATGGGGTGACATCAGTAAATCAAGATACATATATTCAAAGGTAATATGTCCAGGTTATCTTAAAGTTCAATTATGTTGCATACCCATCACCCAAAGTCAGATTGTCCTGTCACCCTCTATCTAGTTCTCTTTGTGCCCCTCCCCCTCTCCCTTCCCTCTCCCTCTCCCCCCTCCCCCTGTAACCACCACACTCTTGTCAATGTCTCTTGGTCTCAGTTTTATGTCCCATCTACGTATGGAAAAATGCAGTTCCTGGTTTTTTCTGATTTACTTATTTCACTCCGTATAATGTTGTCAAGATCCCACCATTTTGCTATAAATGATCCGATGTCATCATTTCTTATGGCTGAGTAGTATTCCATAGTGTATATGTGCCACATCTTCTTTATCCAGTCTTCTATTGATGGGCTTTTTGGTTGTTTCCATGTCCTGGCCACTGTGAACAATGCTGCAATGAAATCCATCACTCTTAAGGAGCCCTGGCAAAGCGCAGATAGGGGTTATGCTCTCTAGCGAGGACTTTACCAGAGAGGGGAGGCCCGTCTGCCCTGAGGTCTCATTTTAACTCAGCAAATGTTCACCACGTACCTGTGCTATTCCACTGCAGCTCATGGCAACCCTCTTGCGCCTGCCCCCACACCAGGCATCTGTCTTGGGTGCAGAGTAGGTGAAGCTCTGGACCCCATAAGGGAAGGAACTGAAGAGGCAGCCTTTTGTTTTGGTCTCTGTGTATTTGTATTATAAAGAGCACTTGGTTGAGGGTCCAGAGACCTGTGTCCCAATCCTGATTTTGCCAGTTCCTTGCTATGTGACTTTAGGCAAATTGTATAATTACCACGAGCCTCAATTTCTTGGGATTTTCTGACAAAAAAAAAAATGAGGCATTAAGCAATGTAGCCGCAGAGGCCCTTTGGTCCTGGCAGACCAGACTTGGTATGGCCAGTGGGTGGGACATGCTCACCTCCCTGACCAGACTGTCCCTTCATACTCTCTCATCTACTCAGCTGCCACCCAGTTACTGGAGCTTGCACCTGCCAGCCGGGCTGGTCTGGCCACCACTGCAACGAGTCCTGCCCCGCCGGCTACTACGGTGATGGCTGCCAGCTGCCGTGCGCCTGTGAGAACGGTGCCGACTGCCACAGCATCACCGGGAGCTGCTCCTGTGCCCCGGGCTTCATGGTAAGATGGGAGGGGTCTCCCGTGGCCCCCCCACCCCCACACAGGAGGGGAGGGGCTAGCTCCTCCTCTCTCTGGGAGAGTATGACCCTGTGTGCAGGGCTGAAGAAGGGGAGTGTCTGCATGTTCCCCTCAGAGACAGAGTCCATGACTGGAGAGCCTCCCAGTTTATTCTCAAAGGAACTATTCTGCTGGGGTTTGTAATTGTAAAGGTAATAGGAGGGGGGTCTTTCCATTGTTCCCTCACCCTGAAACACCAGTTATCCTCTCTGTGCCCAGCTCTCTCTTATCCATATCCTGTGCACACAATACAGACCGTCCCCAGCTAGTGATGGTTTGATTTGCACTGTTTTGACTTGACAGTGGTGTGAAAGCAATATGCATTCAGTAGAGACTGTACTTTGAAGTTTGAATTTTGATCTTTACCTGGGCTAGCAATAGGCTGTCCAGTACTCTCTCTGGTGTGGGCAGCGGCAGGGAAGTGACTTTGCCCAACCACAGGCTGATGTGCGTGTTCTGAGCACATTGGTAGGCCAGGTTCAGTGATGGTGTTTGACAGGTTTTGTGTATTAATTGCACTTTTTATTTTTAAATGCACTTTTGACTTACAATATTTTCAACTTACGGTGGGTTTATCAGGACATCACCCCATTGTAAGTCAGGGAACGTCTGTATTTTTCCATCATAATAACCACAGTGCACATGGGCAGTTTAGCATTCTGCTTTCTTTCACCCCCGTTTGCTGCTTGGGCTTCTTAATTATCATTTTACATGGCAGCCTGCCACTGCAGGAGCTGATGGACCCCTAGTTTACTCAGCTATTCCCTTACTGATGAATACTGAGTTGTTTCCAGTGTTCCCTGCAAATGTTGCAATGAGCATCTCCCTACAAACAGCTTTTTCCCTCCTATTGAATGATTTCCTTAGGGTGAATTCCCAGGGTCAGTGGGCATAATTATTTATGGTTCTTGATGGATGTTGCCATACTACTTTCCTCAAGGGTCATATAAATCTGCTCTGCCTCCAGCTGTGTATGAATGTACCTATTCAAAACAACTTTGCTAACATTCTTTTTTTTTTCTTTTTTTCAATTTTTGCTAATTATGTAGGTAGCAAATGGCTCCTCAATGTTGTTCTAATTAGCATTTCTTTGATTACTAGGGAGAGTGAACCTTTCCCTCACTTGTTTGTTTACTATTTGTATTTCCTCATGAATTATGCTGGTCTTTATGAGGTTTGATTCTGGAGAACTTGACATTGGAAATGAAATCCTGCTCAAAGGTAGAATGTGCCCAGCGGGTCTCAGGACCCAAAAATTCAAGCGTCCCCTGTGGCTGTAATTTTAGTTGTGCTGTAGCAAGTGGTCTGTGCAGTAGAAAATGTGGCCTCGGGAACCACACCAGGGTCACACGTTGGCTATCCTACTCACCACGTCACCTTGGGCTAGCAAGTCAACGTCTCTCAGGATCAGTTTCCTCACCTGTGGAATGGAACACCTGCCTTGCAGGTTGCTGTTAGGTGGGGAGATGGGTTGAGGGAACTTACCTCAGCACATCTCAGAATTCAGTGAACTTAGAAATTGCTGGTGGGATTTGCTCAAGTGTGGGTTCTGATCCCACAGACCTGGGGAGGGGCCTGAGGTTCTGCAGATCTTATAAGCTCCCGGGTGACACCATTGCTGCTGGTCAGTGGCCTCACTTCTGTAGGAAGGGATAGGGCTCAACTTGGGCTGCCCATTGGCACCACCTGGGGAGCATTACAGGCACTGGTGCCAGGGCCTCCCTCGCAGAGATGCGGATGTATTAGGCTGAGTGTGGTCTGGTTGAGGCCAGTGTGCTGCCGAGGTGGAAGCCCTTGTCACGGTAAGAGTGCGGGTTTGCCTGGTGACCTCGTCTTGTGGGCAGGTTGCCCTTGGACTGTAGAACGAAACTCTGCTCCACCCCTCTTCCTTCTCCCCAGTGCCGATAAACTGGGTGGAAATCAGCTTCAGTGGCATCTTCAAAGGAGACAAGTCTGTTTCTTCTGCAGGTTTCTAATTTACCTTTATTGATGTGGCTTTGTCCATAACTTCCACAGAAAAAGGAATGCCCTAGGTTTGGCGTTTGGGTAAGAGACTTGCTTGGGATTGAAACCTCACGTAGCTCAGGTGACTGAAGCTGAAGTGAACTGACCACACCAGACTACTAGCGGGGCGTCTTGACTCCAGTTACGACTTGGCTACTGGAGGAGTTCTGTGGCTTTGGGCACATGGCTTCCCCTCTTGTGGTCCCACTTCCTCCATCTGTAAGTGATGAGTTTGTAGAGGGAGATGAACTAACTGACTTCTAAGATAGTCTACTGTGCAGATTCCACGGACCAAGTCAAGAGATACATGTTTCTTAGGGAAATGAGGTAAAGCGGGAGCACGGAGGTGTGTGTGTATGTGTATGTGTGGGGGTCATTGAGGTTATTATTATGGTTTGATTGTGTACAATGTCGGTGGGTCTGCTGGGAGTCTCACCTCCCTGTTCCTCCTCCTTTACCTCCAGCTGCCTGCCTAGTCACTGCTCCTCAGAAGAAGAGGAAATAGGGACCCTGGGAGAACCTAGAGAGTCTAGTATCTGTGTGCCCACTGTCCCCAGACTGGAGCTCTAACAGCCTGGAGACCATGCAACTGCATCTCTTCCACCTCTCTGGGATGCAAATGACTTCCTGCCCTTGAACTCTGGGGGACTTGGCACTTGTAAAAATCATGTAGCTGTGGAGTCCCCCCTGCCTGGTGCTTGGGGCTAAGATAGATTGTGAACCAAGCTGCCCTGGTGAGACCCCACAAATTTCCATCCATCTCCTCCTACCCAGCCTCATTATACCTGGAAAGACTCTTCTGGAGCCTGTCGGGTGTTGAGCAGGAGCCGCTGGAGGTGATTACAGAAAAGTCAGTTGCTTTCATCCAGAGTGACTTATTCCTGCATGCACCAGGCTCTAAGGGAGGAAACCAATACTTGTCCTCACCCTAGCTTCTGAATGATTGGGACATCCTGCAGGTAGCCAGCTCTGGTGAGGGTGGGGGATTGGGGCAATCAGCAGAGCAGGCATGGCTGAAACCCTCCCCCAAATGCCCCACAGCCAGTAATGATTATCAATGCCTTCATTTATTAGTTGGCTTATGAATTTATATACCTGCCTTTTTCCTTAAAAGATTTTTAGGTTGGGCAATTAATTGGAGGCTAATTAAAAGAGCCATTTTCTGAATGTTTGGAGACCTTGATCATAGTCTCAGTAGTCTTGGACATGTCACTTCACCTTGCTGGGCCTCAGTTTCCTCATCTATAAGATGGGAGTCACATCAGTCCTGCCTGCTATTGGATGTGAGTAGCCAACATGGTTACTCCTACCAAAATGCTCCCTGCAAAGGACTCTTTAAGGAGGTATTGGGATAGGTCTATGAAAGCAGAGTCTCTGAAGGCTGAGCATGGTCTCAGGCTCAACATAAATGTTAGGACTGCTAATGAAGTAGTGCAGAACCGCCCCTTGGAGCCCAGTGGCTCACCTGCTCCAGTGAACTGGTCCCCCTGAGGCCATGAGAATATACAGCAGAAGCAAGTCCCACCTGGCGTTCTGTTTTTGTTTTTTTAATTGACTTAACAAGAGAGGAAGAGGGGGGTGTGGGGAGAGAGAGACAGGAGCATCGATCTATTCCTGTATGTGCCCTGACCGGGGACCAAACCAGCAACCTCTGCACTTTGGGACAATGCTCTGACCAACTGAGCTATCTGGCCAGGGCCCATTCTGTTTTTTGTTTGTTTGTTTTGTTTTTAAGATTGTATTTATTGATTATAGAGAGAGGAGAGAGAGAGAAAGGGGAGAAGGAGCAGGGGGCATCAACTCATAGTTGTTGCTTCCTGTATGTGCCTTGACTGGGAAAGCCCAGAGTTTCAAACTAGTGACCTCAGCATTCCAGGTCAACGCTTTATCCACTGCACGACCACAGGCCAGGCCCAGCTGGCATTCTGGCTGTACCGGTGGTTGTCACACTCCTTCTCCCTTCTCGCCTTCCTAGCTGGGATCTGGAAAGTCTAATCAGGCATCCATCCACTTATCAAGGAACTTGTAACCAATAAAAATCATATTGACGTTAGCAGCAAACTGTTATAGAGTCCTTGCTACACATGTTTCACCTCTATTCCTTTCAAGAGCCCTACAGAGGTGCATTTTTATATGCCTCAGTTTGCAAATGAGAATGAAGTCCAAACAGGATATGTGACTTGCCCAGGATCACAAAGCCAGTAGTGGTGAGAGCCACTGAACTCTTATATATTGACGGAGTTTGATTGACAGGTCACTATGAAACCACATAAATCTGAGTTCATATTCTGGCTCTCTAATCTTTACCCTGTCTACAGGCAAGTTACTTATCCTGCTGAAGCCTGAATTTCCTCATCTATTGAGAGGAGACTTGGCCATATAAATGAGAAACTTCATATGGAAAGGTTATGGCTCATTGCCTGGAATACAGTAGGCAACCCGTAAAAATGATATTATTAGTGAACTACGAGAGTAGTGGGAAAACATTGCTTCCCCCAAGCCCAGCACTGTTTCCCAAGAGAGTGTAGGGATGAGCCACACCCAGGGGTTTCCTCTGGAGCAAAGCCGTGAACGTGTACAACTGCTTTCTAGGCAGATCTACCCAAGCACCCGAAGTCAGTATTTTTCAACTGCCAGTCCATGAAAGAGTTAAGCACCCTAGGTTTATCATCTTCACACAACATCAGTGTGTTAACTCTTTGGCAGACTGGCTTTGGTCCATGGACTGGCGGTTGAAAAATACTGCCCTAGATGGTCAGTCTCAGCGGCACTGTAGGGTGGACACACCTGTCAATGTTTGAGAAAATGGGCGTAGAGATGGAGGTGGGAGAGACTCTAGGTGTTTTACATGTTCCCATGCCAGCATGAATGGCATCACTGGGGCATGCTTTGCTGAATGAATTATATTGGGGCTGCTGGGTAGTAGAACAGAGCCCTGGGCTGGAAGAAACTAAGTTCCTAGCTCTGGTTGTACTAACCTTTGAAGCTTCTCTTTTTCATGTATAAAATGGGAATGAAATTCTCTGCCCAACAGAAACAATAGTGTGGGAGCCAGTCATTCAAATAAAAGTAATTAAACTTGAGAGTGGCATTGTTTCAGCACGTTGGACAGCTCCGCGAGTCTGCGCCGACATTGCTGTAGCTGTGTTAGACCCCAGGGTCCTCACCTGGTCAGAACGCGGGGTGAACAGGAGTGGGGAGTAGAGAGTGGGGAGCACTCTGGCTGGGAGTGCCCATGGGAGTAATGATCCAGAAAGTGAGGACCTTTCTTCCTGCCCACCTGGGAGTAGCTGAATTGTGGCAAGAGCACTAAGTAGAGCAGTGTGTCTGTCCCCTTGGAGATTAGTCACATCACCCCTCTCCACAGCGCCTCACATCCACCAAATAAAGGTAAAACCCCAGTTCTTTGTAACCTGCCCTCAAATCTGGTTTATCCTAACCTCATCTCCTGCCAGGTCCTGCCACCAGCCTGTGCCCGAGCTACACGGAACTCACTCTTCCCCAAGCACGGTATCTGCTTTGGCGCCTCAACCTTTGCCTTTTCTCAAGCATTATGCTCTTCCTAGGATGCCCACCCTCACTATCCGTATCTCAGCCTGTGAAAATCCTCCACCTTTCAGGTGAAGATCAAAGGCTGCCTCTTCCATGAAGTCTTCCCTGAATAGTCCTTTCTACAGAATTAACCCTTCCATCTCCTCTTCCCCACAGAACATGGCCCATACTCAGAGTCTGTTTCCTTCCGACTGAGAGACTCCGCTGCTGTACTCCATTCCTACTGCGTGAACATCTTGCTCAATATAATCTTTTTGAAATGAATGAAATCCTTGGAAAGAGCAATGCCCTTAAAGCAGAAGTTTCCAGAACTGACCTTTATAGGAGAGAAATTTATTGCATTTCTCAGTAGGCCCTGCCAGCAGCACTGGGGTTTGAGCCTATACATTAGCTTCTCTGCAGTTCCGAGAAGCAGGAAGCTGCAGTGGGACTGGAGCAGCCGTCCCCCAGCGTCATCTCTGGGCTCTCTGGGTAAATAGTTGGGCTTCTCACTGATGCAGGACCATGTAGTCGTTTTGAAGGGACTTTGGAGCAAATTTCCTGCCTTCAAATACCAGTTGTGCTGTTTATTAGCTGTGTGACCTTGAGCAAGATGCTCTATCTCTCTGTGCCTCTGTTTTCTCATATGTTAAAGGGGAATAATAATAAAGGCCATCAGATTACTGAGCTGATTGAATTAATTAGTACCTATGACATATTTAGAATGCCTGGCATATTGGTAATCCAACAGCGTTAGCTAGTATTACCGTTATTAGTATTGGTGCTGCCGATGCTGTTGTTGTTATTATTTACCCTAAGGGATCCCCCATCTGAAGAAGCTGACAGGCCCTGGCCTAAGTGCCCTGTTTGGGGGTACAGGTAGAAACGGGGTGAGAGGAAGAGAGCAGAGTTAGCTGAACCTTCCTCCTGGCTGGGAGCTGCAGGGTTGCCTCAGTCCCCAAGGGCAGCCACAGAGCAGAGAACAGACTTTCTCAGCACAGGGGGAGCAGGCCAGTTTCTTAGCCCCACTGCATTCCTCCACAGACCTCTCTCCTTAATTAGGCCTCAGCTAGGCAGCCAGCCTGATGCAGCCGCCTGCACTGCCCTAACAGCGGTCGGCAAACTGCGGCTCGTGAGCCACAGGCGGCTCTTTGGCCCCTTGAGTGCGGGTACAAAGGCCAGCTTAGGAGTACCCTAATTAAGTTAATAACAGTGTACCTACCTATATAGTTTTTAAGTTTAAAAAATTTGGCTCTCAAAAGAAATTTCAATCGTTGCACTGTTGATACTTGGCTCTGCTGACTAATGAGTTTGCCAACCACGGCCCTAGGACTAATTGCTGCCCCCTTGGCACCTGGAGAGAACAGCCTGTGAGGTCACTGCTGGAGCTGCAAAGGCTTGACTCCCCAGACCCCGTCCCAGCCTCCTCGACCTCGCGTGGTGCCTGTGTGGCTGGGAGATAAGGGGCCCTCTGGCCATCCTCCACACAGATGTTCCCTTTCAGCTCCGGCCATAATGGGTATGAGGAGCATGGGAGGCGGGGGAGAGGGACCTGGTGTCCCCTCCCACGGGAAACGGGGCCTATATTTCTCCCCTGGATGACAGAATTTCTATTACCTTAAAGGGCTCATCTATTTATGCTGCAATTTTTTGAAGCCCTGTCTGCCGTTATTGAACCCTGCATGCTGGCAAGGGGAGCAGGCACTCCATCACCCAAATGAACAAACTCGTTTCCACATTTTTCTCCCCTTTCTTCGTGCTGTCGGTAGGTCACACACGAACTCGGCTGCTCTGGCTGGAGAAGGCAGGAGGGGGTGAGAGTTATGAAAATCCAGATCAGTGGAGCAGTGATTGAATTTTCCTCCAAGGTTTCTGATGCCCTTTAAAGATGTCACCCTCCCCCAGCCCATCTCCGCCCGCTCAAGCTGGGCAAAGTTGGTGTCTGCCTCCTGGATGGCTCCTAAGCTGGAACCAGGGATCGAGGACAGCTGCAGGGCTAGAGGAGACTGTGGGCTGAAAATCATAGCCAGGTGACCTGTATATAGTGTGCATGTATTTCCTGTTCTAATTGCTTTGTTCATCCAACTGCAGTCTGCAGACTGTTAGCCCTAAAAGTAGAAAACCAACTTCTCTTCCTTCACCTCCCACAACACCAACACCACTGAGTAGCTTCCTAATTATTATAGTAAAAGACTTTCCTGGATGCTGTGCTGAGGATGAGGAATTCACCCTCTGGCTGCCACGCCCATGTGAGCAGAGAAACACACACACACACACATACACACCCATGTGAGCAGAGAAACACACACACACACATACACACCCATGTGAGCAGAGAAACACACACACACATACACACCCATGTGAGCAGAGAAACACACACACACACGCCCATGTGAGCAGAGAAACACACACACACACACACACACACACACACCCCTCAGTACTCAAATTCCAGCTACGTCATCACCTGCTGAGTGGCTATGGTCATTACTTAAGCTTCTCAAGTCTTAGTTTTTTTTATCTATAAAACAGAGTGAATAATGATACTATGTGATACTGTTATTGTTAGGATTGAATTATATAAAATAGGTACAATACTTAGAACAAAGCTTGGCACGTAGTAAATGCTCAGTAAATGACTGTTGAAGGTCTTTATGTTGTTGTAAAGACACACTTGGAAGCAAAGGGTATGCACCCTGGGTCAGACATACCAGGACTGGAATCCCAAGTCTGTTGCTCAGTAGCTGTGTGACCTTAGACAACATGCTTAGTCTCTCTGAGCTCCAGTTTCCCATCTGTCAAGTGGATTAATGCTTCAGAGCCTGATGTGAGCACCAAACAGGAAGTACTCTTCATGATGGCAGAGTTGGAAGAATGCTCAGCCCTTCCCTTATGCATCTTCTCACTTTACAAAGGAGCAAACTGAGGTCCTGAGAGGGAATGTAACATATCTCAGGTCACACAGCAAATCACTGGAAGGACTGGGATGGGAAGCAGGCGACATGACATAACCGCCAGGCAGATGCTTTTTCCACCTTCGCCTCCAACTCTGAGTTGCTGTCCCCAGAGCAGACACGGACCAGTTTTTCCCAGGACAGAGAGGGCTGGGGTAGGGAGTCCCTGGGATGTTGAACCATGTTGGTAATTAATCCAGAGAGCAAAGTAGGGAAAATTGGCTTTATGTCACTATGGCTGAGTCCAGCCTTCCCCCTCTGGGGCCCCACAGTTTGTGGTTTACTAGGGGAAACTGCTGACTCTTCTGTTCTAAAAAATAAATGTGCCCCATGTCACACCATCCTCCGCTGGCGGGGCTCCTCATGTCCGGATCAGCGCTCTCCATCCTGGGGCCTGGAGCCCAGGCCGTGGTCTCAGGCCTGGTGCCTGCCCGCCTCTCCACGCAGCCGCAGCTGCCAGGGCAGGGCCGGAGTGTCCGTGCTTTAAACACTCCCTCTTTTCTTTTTGTCCAAGTGTCTGGTGTTGACAGTGTCTCCACCCCCGCTGGCTCCCAGTTCTGCCCACCCCACAGATGCCAGAGGGTGGGGCCGGGAGTCAGAGGGAGTCCCTGAAATGTCTGGAGGAAGGGGACCACCAAGTTAGTGTGCTGATGGCGCCCGTGTAGAGCACTGAGTAACCGCGGCGGGCCCCAGGCTAGGCTCTTCTTTGTTAGTTTACTTACTCCTCACAGCAACCCTGCATGTGGGGGCTGTTCGGATCCCCACTTTGCAGATGAGGAAACTGAGGCTCAGAAAGGTGAAGTGCCTTCCTAGTTGATAAGTGGCCACCAGGAGCTGAGCCTATAGTTGTTTGAACCCAGAGCCTGCACTCTTAGTCACAAAACAAAATGCCTGGAGAGGAGGGGACTGTGGCTGTGTGGTGAGTAGCCAGCTCTGAGGCACTCTCCGGCCTTTTCCTAAAGAGGGGACAACCCCAGCAACCTCGTTTCTCAGCTGGAGCCTCCCGACCCCCTGCCCTCGGTCTCTGAGTCCAAGTCTCCCTCCTCACCTGGGGGCTCAGCATCTCACCCTGGAGCTCTCCCATGAGGAGAGCAGGGCGAGTGTTGTTGGCTGTATTTCGCAGATGAGGTCACTGATGTTCAGCATGGTTATGAGTCTTGTCTAAGATGATCGGGCTGGGCCTAGAGCCCAGGGCTTATGGCTGGAAAGGGGAGGCCAGTGCTAAGGAGAGGCCCAGCCAGGTATCGAACCTGGGATTCAACCCTGGCTCTGCACCAATGCGCTGTTTGATTTTGCCCAAGTCCCTTCACCTCTCTGTGCCTGAACTTTATCTTCTGCAAAATGGGGGTATGAGCCCTGCTCCTTGTATCTTGGGGCCGATGTAAAGCCGAGCTGGAACAAACTGTGGAGAAGGGCTGAAGGAAGCACCAGGGCATGGACACCCAGAGCCTGACGGGAGCAGGGGCCCCGGGGCTGCAGACCAACCCCCCACCAAGGCTGCAGGTCTGGAGCAAAGGAAGAGCCCCCCCCCCCAGCTACCCCTGCACTCAAGCTCCGACCCAGCCTCCCCCTCCCAGCCATCTCCCCCCTTCATCATCAGCACCAGTAATCCCATCTGCAGGGGTAATTATGGACCCCAGGAGGAGAAGGGATTCCAGAAAATGTGATTAAAGGTGTTGCAGAAAAGGTCATGAATAAATGGGGGTTAAAAAAAAACAACCTCAAGATTTTTCTTCAAGAACACTACTAAATAATTGTCCTCGCCTGTCCTAAAGGCTCTGAAGAGGGGTGTCAGTTTTCTGAGACAGGCCCCAGGAAGCCAGGCCAGGGCTCCCTGGTCTTGGGCCCAGCTGAGCAGGGATGTGGAGAAAGGTAGTGGGAGTGAAGCAGGGTGGGTCCTGCAGGCCAGGAGGGGACTTGGGTTGAACTAGCAGGCGGGAGAGAGAGAGAGAGAGAGAGAGAGAGAGAGAGAGAGAGAGAGAGAGAGAGAGAGAGATGGCAGCCTTGAGCAGGGGCGTGACAAAATGGTGCTGCGTTTGACTTCTGTACCCCAGGTCGGGAGCTGGTGACATCACAGTCTAAGGACCCAGCAAACAGGAGGTGCTCCATGGAGGCTGGTTTCCATGGTCCCCCATGGTTCTTCAATACAGGCAGCCAGGCGGGGTGGGGAGCTCCGGAGCACCTTGAGTCAGGGAAACCTGAGCTTGAATCTCAGCCCTGCCACTTGCCACTTAGGGTGGGTCACCTCTGACACCTCACCTCCCATAGGACACCTTGCAGGATGGTTGTCAGGATGAAACAGGGCAAGCACTATGAAAGTGTCACAGCAGGTATATCCTAGTCTCTTTTCCTACATCTGCAGGAGGCCTAGGCTCTTACTGGGCCATGCATAATAATCAAAGTGCCTGCAGCATTTAAAGTACCTCCTCTGGGCCTGACACTGTTCTGAGAACACTACGTATATTGATTCATCTTCACCACTACTCTTGGAGAAAGGGACTACTATCGTGCCCGTTTTGCAGATAGGGAGACTAAAACAGAGAGGTCAATAGTGTGCCAAAGTTTGTCACTTATACCTAAATAAAGCTAAAAAAAAAAAGTTGCCCAAAGTCCCATAATGTCAGAGGCAGGACTTGAACTCAATAGTCAGGTTCCAGAAGGAATTCCAGAGCCCATGGGCTTGACGGGGCCTTCTGCCACCTCTCAGTGACCTGCCTCTTCAGTGGGCAACGCAGAGTGATCCTCACCGCCCCCCCGCCAGGATAAAACCTTAGCCAGTCACAGGGTGCGCCAGCCACCCCAGCTGACTTTGGAAGTGGCGTCCCATTACGGGGTGTCAGGCATCCGTCAGGTAGCTCGGGTGGGGGTGGGGGTGGAGCACCCTCTCGTAACCAGGACCACCATCTGTATCCCAGTTCTTCCACTACAGAATGCTCTCATATCCATCATCACACGAGTTCTCACAGCCCTCTGAGGTTAGACGTCACTGTTGCCATTTTCTAGAGAAGGAAACGGATTCAGCAAGGTTACACAACTAGCAACCTACAACTCAGATCTCCGCCCTCTCCACTCTCAAGCCCAGGGCTGCCCCAGGCAAGTGGTGCTGGGAAGAACTCCTCCTGCCCCATCTTCCCCCGGGAGCCTGGCCCAGGCCGGAAGCCACTGTGTTCCTTCCTTCCTTCCTGCAGGGAGATCTGACCTGAACTGAGCCCCCTTCCCTTCAGACCGGCCCTCTGAGGACTCGGAGCCTGAAGGGGAGAGCCCTCTCCAGGCCGTGCTCTGTGCAGTGCCGCAGTCTGAGAGCCGGACCGAGAGCCTCCAGCAGCCTGGAGTCGCGCAGGCCAGCTTCTCCAGAGTAGACCATTCACAGGAACTGGGGGGACGGGAGGGTGGGCCCCCGGACAGCAGGGCCAGGTTTTCCCGCCCTCACCCCTTTCCTGTTCCCTGGGAAAACACCTCTCAGGTTGCGGCTTTGGAGCTTTCTTTGCAGTCGTTCTAGGATTTTTATTTTATTTTTTATTTTAATGATTCCACAATCAGAAGGCAATTGGATTTGCCTGAGTTTGGGTGCTCAGCCTCTCTCAGACAGGAGCGGCCCAGACTCCTGCCTCTGGAGCAAGGGTTTCCTAAAATAGGCTGAACACTTGCCTGCTCTTCAGGACCACAAACAGAAAGCTGCTGGGGACAGATCTACCTGATTCATCCCTGTGCCCTTACTCCGCTTCAGGCCCGGCCACCCTCCTGACCCCAGCCACTCCCAGGCCGGGTACAACCTCCTGCACAAAGTGTGAGCACAAATACTCATTGACAGAAAGTATAGCAGCCTCTCCTAAGTTGTGAATGTGGCACATTTTCCTTGGACCTTAGGAAACAACCCCCACTGGCCTCTGCAGGACCCTCTCTCTGTTCCCCACACTCTGGTTCCCACTCGGGACATTGCCACTGTCACTATAGTCAGACTCTGGCTCTGCAGGACCCTCTCTCTGTTCCCCACACTCTGGTTCCCACTCGGGACATTGCCACTGTCACTATAGTCAGACTCTGGCTTTGCAGGACCCTCTCTCTGTTCCCCACACTCTGGTTCCCACTCGGGACATTGCCACTGTCACTATAGTCAGACTCTGGCTCTGCAGGCCACTGCCCCGGGCCCACACCACGGAGCCCCGCCCTGGAGGATCTGGGTTCTGCTGTGCACATGCGCACACGCCCCATATATCCAACCCCCGCAACATGGACCCAGCATGCATGCCACACTCAAAGCCACGGCGATCAAATCATCCTTGGGGCTTGATGGCTGGGACTCGCCCAAATGTCCAACAGGCAGATGCTAAGCTTACCCCACAGCTGTCACACTGCTGATACACAACCCAGTCACACACATCAAACTACGGTGACCATCATGCAAGGGCGCCTCCAGAGCTGCACAGTGCACAGCCGCACAACCGTACAGCAGCGGCAGGGCACCTATCCACTTTGGACAGACCCAGAACTTCCAGGCCTAACCATGGCCCTGCTCCACCCATCCCCACTGGAGCCAGACAGAACGGCTGAGCTGCTTGAGGCCCTGGGCGCTTCTGCTCAGCCCAGGGAGGAAGAAATGGGGATGGCTGTGACCAGGGGCCCCGTCCCGCTCTCCCTCTCATCTCTCTGGCCCTCTGCTCCTCATGCCTTATGCAGTTTCTTTCCCCGACACGCGTCTGCTGTCAGCGGCTGCCTGATCAGTGACGCACTAATTAGGTCTAGCGAGGTTTGCTCTGCACTGAGAGGCCCTCATGGCTGCCGTTCTGTCCAAGCTGTTCTCTTGTGGAGTCACTCCCCCTGGAAAATCACACCTGGGAACCTCCACCTAGGAACCCCACTGACGAGGCCCCTGGAGCTGGGAGTGGGGGTAACTGAGAAGGGTGCGCAGGGGGAGCACAGCAGCCCAGGGCTGGCACTCTGTGTGACAGAGCAGACACTTGCCCGGCAGGGGGCTTTGTAAACAATAAAGCTCACGCCACGTGTGGGCTGCTGGCATTGATGTGACATTGGACACCAGAAAGCAGCCTGCACTGGTGGCCCTGACACTCTAGGAATAGCAGGGGGTGGGGGGTAGGAACAAGAGCAACGGGAGGCTCAGGGAGGCCACCGAGGGCTGCCTGCCTGCGGAGCACCTGGGGGCAGGGAGGGGACTAGTCCAAGCTCCACTCCTGCCACTCAACAGTCAATTCCGTGAGGGTAGGAACAGCTCCGTTCTGCTCACCATGCATCACTTGGCCTCACACAGTGTCTGAAGCATACTAGTGGCTAAAAAGCATATCCTGAATAACTGAATTCATTCATTCCATATGCATTGAGCACCGACTGGGTGAGGCCCTGTGCTAGGGCCACAGGGTGAATAAAACAGACCCAGTCCTTACCTTCATGGAACTTACGATCTAGTGGATGAGAGTTGACTTTTTAAAATTCAGTAAAATTGTGGTAAGTGCCACAAAGGGCATGTAACAGGGAAACAAGCTCTGGAAGAGGGAGGGCAGGGGAGACGTTGAGGAATACGGGAGCTGAAAGGTGCCTGAGGTCGCATCCAGTCCAGTGTGATGGTTAGTGGGGCCCCAGGGCCTGTCACAGCGCTTGGCCTACAGCAGATGCTCCACAAATGTTCGTGGACTGAATGGGTAAATGAGTGAGGGTGAGTCAGCTGGAGCCAGGGCTTCTGCCTTACTTAACCCATGTACTCTGACTCAGAGATGGTCTGGGCTCTTTCATGCCTAAACCATCTCTCCTCCACAAGAAGACGCGGGAGGGACAGGGCCACTTCCCTGGTTCCTGTCACTGAGTTCTCCTGACAGAGCCCCTGCAGGCTGGGAAGAGATGGGCCTGGACCTAGAAAGCCCAGCTCCACCCCATTCACATGCCTCCACCCGCAGAACATCTTGGGGGACCCAGAGAAGGACAGGCACAACTGCCTCCCACTCTGTGTAAGGGAGGGTCAGCCACTCTCCATCTTCCTCCTCCTTCCACTCCAAAAACTACTCATTAACCTCCTGCCCATTGCAGGAGAATGGATGATCAACACAAGAGCCCAGCTGTTGATTAATTTTCCCAAACACGGCTAAACTACAAAACAGCATATTGCAGGGGAGAAAATTCAATAAACAAGCATTTGAAACAAATTTAATAGAACATATAACTCATTACCCACCGGGGTCTGGGCCTATGCTGCCACATGGCGCAAGGAGGCTGGTGGAAGGCAGAGGGGAGATTTGCATCTCTTTAGCAGGTCCAGCACCAGGGGTTTCATTCTGCCAGTAGGTCTTTCAAATCAAGTTCAAGATGTTAATAGCCAACGCTGTGTCTATAATTAACAGGCCTTTGGATGGGCGGAAGAGTTCACATCCATCCTCCAGTCACAGAATGAAGACACTGAGCAGGACTGGCAGGCTTTCCTCAGTGGCAGAGGGAACCTCGGGGACCTGCCTCAGTGGGAAGTGGCGGGCCCCCTTCCCTGGGCCGGGGGTGAACGCTGTGTAGGGTGAGATGGAACTGAGAAAGGGCTGAGCATCTGGGCTGTGGCAGGTGGACCTTCCTCAAGGTCAAAGCCATGTTCTTTGGATGTTGCGTGCCTAGGTGGTAACTGTACTGCTAATACAAGCAGGGCGGCGTGGGCTATCCCAGTTTTACCACCTCTGCGCTCTTAGCATTCTGTCCTTGAAACGGGAGCCAGGAGATTCAAGTTCCGAACCCATCTCTGCCTAGCACTGGCTACAGGATCTTGGGCAAGTTGCCTTCCTTCTCTTGGCCTCAGTCTCTTCACCTGTAAAGCAAAGCAGAGGGACAAGTGATTCCCACGGTCCTTTCCAGCTCTGGCACAGTGGGCTGTCCCTCCGCCACTAGGAATGGGTACGTGGCCAGCCCCAGGTGTACATCAGCAGAGTAGCTGGTCACCCAGCTTGTGTGATTCATAGATGCCCAGGAGGGCTTCCACTCCTGGGCCTGCATTTCCACCATGCCTCACTCCTTTGGGTTGAACCCCTACAGCAGGCAAGAGGATGCTCAGAGAGTCAGAGCTGAAGGGCCCTTAGAGATGACCCAGCCAGTGGTTCCCAGCTGCAAAGCCTGCAGCAGATTGCCAAGAGTGGGTTCAAACATTTCACAAAGCCTACAGGCATACTTCCATTATCTGTGATAAAGCTAGCTGAAACACCAAGACTATTTGGCTTTTGCTATTAATTAGAATTAAATTAACTGTGTGATATCCCATGTTACGTCCGCTAATCAGAAGCTCTGATTGGTTGTAGGGGACATCATGGGAATTTCTAGGTCATGGTTGGTGGACAAGATGCTGCTACCAGAGTCAGATGGCCTGCGGTTACTGGCCAAATTGCACCTGTTCAAAACATGACTGGCCTTAGACACTGCAGGGTGACAGCCGTGTCTTTCAAATCGTGAGGGCTTTGTGGAGGGAGGAGTACGAACAAGGGTTCTAGGTGGTGAAAGCCGGGGAGACTGATTTTAACAGCTCCATATAATGGATAAGGAAACCATGGCCTGTCTGTTACCTAGCATGAACGTGAGTCTATCAGAGAAGGCTGTTTTTCAGCAGTAAGATGTATAGGAATCCTGGATGGAAATCTTGGAGAACCGCTCAATAAAGGGCCGTGGGGTATACTCCTGGCTGAGGGCGTGGGCGGCGGCGCTAGGCTACATGAAGCACCTGAGGTCTCTGATCTGAGCTCACAAGCCTGGGCTCTCATCTTGTGCTTTTTCTGGGAGTGTGAAAAGATCAATAGAGCCTGACCAGGCGGTGGTGCAGGGGATAGAGCGTCGGACTGGGATGCGGAGGACCCAGGTTCGAGACCCCGAGGTCGCTAGCTTGGGCGCGGGCCCATCTGGCTTGAGCACGGGCTCATCTGGCTTGAGCAAAAAGCTCACCAGCTTGGACCCAAGGTCGCTGGCTCGAGCAAGGGGTTACTCGGTCTGCTGAAGGCCCACGGTCAAGGCACATGTGAGAAAGCAATCAATGAACAACCAAAGTGTCACAACAAAAAACTGATGATTGATGCTTCTCATCTCTCTCCGTTTCTGTCTGTCTGTCCCTATCTATCCCTCTCTCTGACTCTCTCTCTGGGCTGGGGAAGTGGAGGGGTCAGATAAGACGCAGTCCTTGCAGCCGGTCCCCTGGAAGCAGGGGCCTGCAAGCCCCAGCCCCGCCCACTCTCACTTTCCATCTCCTTCTCTGAGATCCTGCTCAGCTCAGAGGGCCTTGCCTTTCTGAATGAATGCACTAGAGGCCAACAGGAAGATTTTCTGGCTGTACTTCGGACCCTCACCCTGGCAGGGCTTGGGCAGGAGGTGGCAGGGTACAGCATGGAACCACAGACCAGGAGGGAGCCTCGCTTTCCCTTTTGACAAGAAGCCACAGGGAGGCCTAGAACCAGTGTGGTAGCATGGGACCCATCCTTAGACTAGACAATATTCTGCGTCCTGTGCGTGAGGGGAGCCACAGAATCCCAGCCCACCAGGGCCCCTCACTCATTTGTGCAACGCTGTTGATAGAGTACCTCCACTCTGTGCCAGGTTCTGAGCTGGAGACACTGGGCAACCCAGAGGGGTAAGCTCACTGTTCTCATGAAGCTTCTACTCTAACTGGGGAGGCAGTAAGTAAGTGGACCGATAAACACATGTGGATGCAGGCATGAGTGTGGCTGTGGGCAGTGCCTTGGGAGTTAGTTGCCAAGGGCAGAGATGAGTCTCAGACTCTAGTGTGCCCCTGGAACCGACGACCAGGCTGGCTCAGAGTTGGCCCCCACTCAGCAAACATTTGTTGAATTGCCTGGCGTGGGAGAGAAAGCATATGGAAATTGTCCAGCCCTTCTGGTTCTGTCCACAGCAGAAGCCAGCGTGTACACACAAACATCTCATTTCAATTAACCAACAGTTACCGAGGGCCCGTTATGTACCAGCAGGATCCCGACCCTGAGAATCTAGATGTGAATAAAATCAGATCCCCATCTCCCTGAGCTCACAGCCCAGGATGGAGGCAGACGTGTGAGCCAACCAAGACCCCCAGTGTGCTAGGACCATGGTGGCTGTGTGTGCATAGTTCCTGCCAGGGCAGAGCTGGGTGGCTGGGGAGGTACCCAACAGGAGGGAAGGATGATGAAGGAGTCACAAGTTTATACCCAAATCAACACAGATAACCCCCAGAGATAAACACACTGAGTCTCACAGGTGTGTATACAGATTACCTAAGCATGTGCACACATAAATAATGACCCCTCGAGGCTCAGATGCCACACAGGACATCATGACTAAGGCCTGCTAGTGGTGTCCCAATTTGGGGACGCATGTGGGTGAGACAATGGCCTGTGTAGTGGGGGGGGGGGTTGGCACAAGCATCATGGGAATCACCAGACCTAGGCCAGGGAATGAACTGAGGTGGGCATAGCTATTAGTCTAAGCCTGTGAAATTAGGCTGATTATTGGCTTGTTTGGCATGGCAATCACTAGAGATGGACAATCAACTACATACCAAGCCTGACCCTAAGATCAAAGGCCAGAAGGTAGAGAATTTGACAACGAGTTGAACTGTTAATACTTGTGCTTGTTGAGGACTTTGAGCCAGGCCGGGGTCAGGGCAGCGAGGTGGAGGAGAGGGAATACCCAGAGTTAGCTGCACTGGGCTCCCCATTCCTGCAGGGCAGACCTGTGCACTTTAGAAACTATCCACTTCCCCATTTGGACTTTTTTTTTTTTTTTTTTTTTGCTATCAGGAGCAAACATAGTGTTTGAAACAACTCCTAGCACATGGTAGCCCCTTATTCTGTCCCCCAAGATCATACTCTTGATGTATGGTAGTTAAAAGTTCCAGCCTGTTCATCTATGAGGAGGGGAACCAGGGAGCCAGTGGAGTAGGTGGCAGGAAGGTCAACCTCCTCTCTTGCAAAGATCCAGGTAATTGGCTCATTGAGTGAGAGATGGCTCCTTCCTCCAGAGCTGCCTTCTGCTTGAAATCTTGGAGGGGTTTGTGTATTCTTTTCATAAGAGATACTATTTCTTTGCAGTAATCATAGCTTTTGTAGTGCTTTCTGATCAGTTCCTGCTTTATCTGCTTCACATGTGATAACTAATTCAATCTTCTTAACAGTCCTTTGAAGTAGTGATGTTATTATTCCCATTTTACAGATGGAGGAACTGAGTCCCCTAGTTGTTTAGTAAATTGCACAAGGTCACACACAAGGATGGCACCAGAGTCTGTTCTCTAACCGTTGGGCTCTGTCCCCCTCCCCCAGAAGGAAGGTCTGGTTTTTTTCTCCTTCACCTTCATTAATCCACCGTAGGACCCTGGATAAGGCACTGCTCCTCTCTGAGTCTCTGTTTCTTTCTCCGGGAAGCAGAAAGTCCTCTCCACTTGATGGCCTCCCAGGGCAGCTGTGAGATCAAGCTGACTGTCCATAACCTTGCGTGGGCTACGCTGGGAGAAAATGGGGCCCAGGTATTTCAAGCAGGGCACTCTGCCTCTTGTCTCCTGGAGCAGGGCCAGGTTGGAGAGTCCCCTTGGAGCCCCACCAGCAGACCCACTGCTGGGCTCTCAAGCCCCTTGAGGGCTCCCAGGAGGACCAAGATTGAGGACACAAATGAAGGCACCAGGAGAGAAGCCGCTCTCAATGTAAACTCATGCAGAGAGAATCATAAACTGTGCATGCAATTTGTGCTCGGGCCAAGGCCCTCCAAGTTTCAATATATTCTTATGGGCTATTTATAGTCCTGGAGAAATTAGGGTTGTCTTGGTAATGGGAGTGCTGGCAGACTCCAGCTGGGCAGGGCCTGCCAGGGACAGGCCGGGGAAAGAGTGGGAACCGTGGAACCTTCTGGTGCAGGACTCTGCACTCCCCAGTCTCTCTCCCTGACCCAGCCGGTGCAGGTGAGACAGGAGGAGAAGAGGGCCCGAGAGGAGCCTCCCTTCATCAAGGGCCCATAGTCTTGGGTCTCCCAGTGGCCTACATCGGAGTTGAGAGCTGAGCTCCTCTACTTCAAGCCTGCTGTTTCACAGATGCTGGAACTGGGGCTCAGAGAGGGGTGGTAACCTATCCAATGTCACACAGCTAGTGGGACCCAGACAAAGTCTGGTCTCCCAGTCCAATATATGTCAGCGCAGTAAGCCTGGGTGTAAGACCCGAGAAGCTGGCTGGAGACACTCCCTGGGGGAAGGCAGTGGGAATTGAACATCCAGGGACTACATGCTCTAGAGCAGACAGCTCCAAAGTGGGTTCAGAGTAGGGAAGGCATGTCCTGGGTAACTCGGAGAACAAAGCCCAGACTCCCTTACCTGGCATTCAAGGCTTCCAACTCCCCTTTTAAATATCTCCCTACCCCTTCCTACACAAAACACTTCCTTCCAGCTACCTCTAGAACATTCTCAGCTCTCATACTCCTCTGCTCTCTTGTCCACACTCTTCCCACCTGGACTGCTTTGAGTGCACTCTCCTCTGATTAACTGTAGGCCCCCCCCACCCCCACCTCAAGACCACTGAAGTCCCTATCCTGGTCCTCCTGCTCTGTAACTTGGCTTCACAGTGAACTCCCTACTGGAGCCGACAGCCCACCCAAGGAGGCCTGGTGTAATGGGGCTTAGTGCGCCACCCAAATTCACAATTTAGGGTGGAGGCACTCCCAGCTACAGGAAACTTGGGGGCTCCAGGCTGAGTACCTTTCCAGAAATGGCGCTCAGCCAGAGATTCACCGGCAGTCATGCCCCCTGCCCCAGGGCCGTGAATATCCATGACTGGAGGGGGGATTTAGGCTCTGCCTCCCTTGGTCCTAGTGGGACAATTCTAAGGGCTGTCCCAGCCGCAGAGCTTCTTCGCAGGTCAGCTGAGGCCCTTGTTGCAACTGCACCTCAGCTCAAGTTCTCCCTCTGCCCAGTCCTGCGTCCCTTGCCCTGCATAGGGCTATTCTCAAGAGCTCGCTAACCTCCGTCTCAGAGAATGCTCCCAGGGAACCCGGTTCGTGACACCTGGTAACGGAATGGTTAAGCAGCCAGCCTGGGTTCAAATAGAGACCAACCATTTCTATCTCTATGACCTGGGTGAGTTACCTAACTTCTCCATACCATTGTTCTATCTGCTAAGTAGGAATAATGCTGAGACAATAGTTTCTATCTCCTGAGGGTGTTACTAGGATTAAATGAGGTGATGTATGCATGGTGCCTGATATGGAGAAAGCACTTAAAGCCTGACCTGTGGTGGTCAATAGATAAAACAATGACCTGGAACACTGAGGTCACTGATTTGAAACCCTGGGCTTGCCTGGTCAAGGCGCGTATGGGAGTTGATGCTTCCTGCTCCTCCCCACTTTCTCTCTCTGTCTCTTCTTTCTAAAATGAATAAATTATATATATATATAAATTCTTTTAAGAGAAGCACTTAATAAGCATTAGCTCTTATTACTTACATTTAACTTTTCTGAGGTTCAGGTAAAGAGGGATAGGGAATTATCTGTGTCATGAGGTTTCTGTTGACAAATAAGATTGAGAGGCAAAGGGTTAAACGCTGTGCTGCTGACCCCTAATACAGCCTCAGGGGTCAAGATTATTGGGGCTTTGCCCATCCTGGAGCTGTGATCTGGAAGCCTGACCTTCTCCCAACTGGTGAGGATCACTGTATTGGTTTCCTATTACTGCTATAACAAGCTAGCACAAATTTAAAACAACTTAAACAAAACAAATTTCTTATCACCTGACCAGGTGGTGGCGCAGTGGATGGAGCACCGACCTGGGATGCTGAGGACCCAGATTTGCGGCCCCGAGGTCACTGGCTTGAGCACAGCCTCATCCGGCTTGAGCATGCTGTCTCCGGCTTGAGTGTGAGATCATAGACATAACCCCATGGGCGCTGGCTTGAAGCCCAGGGTTGCTGGCTTAGACAGAGGGTCACTGGCTCGGCTGGAGCCCCCTGGTCAAGGCCTATATGAGACAGCAATCGATAAACAGCTGAAGTGCTGCAACTACGAGTTGATGCTTCTCGTCTCTCTCCCTTCCTATCTGTCTCTCTGGCTAAAAAATAATAATAATCTTACATTTCTGCAGGTCAATAGTCTGGTATGGGTCTTCTGGAACTAAAGTCAGGCGTCGACAGGCTGTGTTCACCTTTTTGGTTATTTTTTACTTCTAAAGACTCATGTGATTAGATTGGTCCACCTGGATAATCCAAGCTTCTCCATCTCAAGGTCCTTAATCACATCTGCAAAGTCCCTTTTGTCATGTAGGGTAACTTTTTCACAGATTCCAGGGATTAGAACATGGACATTTTGGGCAAGGAAAATGCGGGGGTGGTTATTCTGCCTGTCACATGGTGGTTATATCCGCTTTTCCAGGGAGAGGTCTGTGCCGTTCCTTGTGCAGAGGGGACCTACGGCCCCAACTGTTCATCCGTTTGTAGCTGTCACAACGGCGGCACCTGCTCCCCAGTAGATGGCTCCTGCACCTGCAAGGAAGGTAATGTGCTTTCTGTCCCAACCCCACCCCCTCTGAGGTGCACACTGCCTGGGGGTGCAGGGCACCAGTCAAGGGGTCTGGGCTGCTCCTGCCTCATGCACCCACATGCAGGGTCAGGGAGCCTGGGTGCCAGGTACCAGCCGAGGAAACCCATGCCAAGGACCTCGTTAGCAGGAATGGGATAAAGGGGATTTGCTACCATGGTTTGAGAACTGCTGAAGGAGCACACGGGGGGGGGGTGACAACCTAGAGTGCTACCCCTGCTGGGGGTGAGGGTCACCTGGTGGGAGCTGGGACACAGCCACCACGAGAGGCCCTGCCCCGGGCAAAGATGAGCTACCTGGTGTCTCTCCTGCTCCTGCCCTCTGGTCTGTGGGCCAGGTCCCCATTGGCGAGACCATCTGGGAGCCAGCCTTGGGGGGGCTTGGGCTATGCAGCTGCAGGGGTCAGCCCCTGTGACGGAACAGAAGGGAAAGGGGAGAAATGGATCTGAGGGCAAACGGGTCAGTGACGGGCCTCGGAGTGGGAAATTAGGCTGTCCCCAGAACAGAGGGTCCTGAGGTAAGCTGGCTGACTCCACCCTAGGCCGAGACAGCCCACCCAGCCTCAGCTGGTCTCCTGTCCCAGGTGGGGGTCATCAGCCCACAGCAAAAACGGAATTGGGAGGCATTGTAGCACAAGCTCTCCTAACAGTAGTGCGTATTTGTGAGTTGGAGACTGGGATACTGGGATGTGTGTCCCAGTATCAGAGCGATCAGAGAAGTGTTGGCTTGGGCGGGATCCCCTGTACAGCATGGGGGGACTGAGCAGGCAGCTGCGCTCGGCCTGATTGGAGAGCTGACAGCCGCTTCTCCTCCCCGCAGGGTGGCAGGGCCTTGACTGCACCTTGCCATGTCCCAGCGGGATGTGGGGCCTGAATTGCAACGAGACCTGCACCTGTGCCAATGGGGCGGCCTGCAGCCCCGTAGACGGCTTCTGCTCCTGCACCCCCGGCTGGCTGGGAGAGGCCTGTGAGCTGCCCTGCCCGGTGAGTGTCCAGGGCTGGGAAGAACTGTGACCCAGCGGCCCCTCACACCTTTCCCATGGTTATTTTGTCCACAGAGGTGTACAGAGAAGTGCATGGGTGGAAATCATGGATTAGGTCCCAGCCCTGGTTCTAACCTCTCTGTGGCCACCTTCCTACTTCGGGGCCTCAGCCATCTCAACTATAAAATGGCAAATACAATACTTGGCAGATATGGTGCTGTGGCCATGGGCCATCCCTTTCTCCTCGCTGCTCTCGGTAAACATTAGTTGACTTGGCATATTAACCTGAGCCCAAATGCAGCTTCAGAATCCTTCAAAACACAGTGCTAGGACAGCCCTCACTACTCTATCAGTTACCATTCTTCGGTAGATCATGTCTAAGCTTCTTTCTGGTTCCACCACCTACATTATGATTGGGGTGGGGGTGGGGGCCAGACCAAGCACCACCCAGCAGTAACCACAGATGTAACCACTAGATCTCAGTCTAAGATAAGCCAACTGATGTGATATTGTGGAATGAGTCCTACAGACCTGGGTTCAAATCCTGACTCTGCCACATCATAGCTATGTTACCTCGAGCATGATACTTCCCTTCTCTAACCGTATTTCTCTTTAATTTGTGACTATAATGGAAGCTTTGTATAGAGTTGTGAGGATGAAGAGAAATGAGTTATAGAAAGCTCTTGATACCTAATGAACACCCAACAAATGTTATTTACCACCTTCTTCCCCAGTAACAAAGAATAAATCAGCCATTCTTCACATGTGATTGATGTGTTACAACTTGCAAAGGGCATTTTCATTTATAATTTTATTTAATGGTCATTACAGCCCTCTGAGCTTGATCATTAAGAAGCAGGGCAGGACCACTACCTCCTCCTTCCAAACCCCATGCTCTTGTTAATGTAGCCGTTAATAAGAATTATTTGGAGTGGCTTCATGGCCGTGTTGATCCCCAGTTATGAAAAGTGCTCCCACTGTACCCCAAGTGTCTGCTTCCTTGGGCAGTGGCTCAGTTTTGTTATAAAATCCAACAGAAGTGCATGAAGCTCTGTAAGTCTAGATCTGATCCTTTTCTCTCCCCTCTGTCCACAGGATGGCACATTTGGGCTGCACTGCAGTGAGCGTTGTGACTGCAGCCACGCTGATGGCTGCGACCCTGTCACAGGCCACTGCTGCTGCCTGGCCGGATGGACAGGTAACTCCCTTCTGCCTCACCACCACCCAGCTCCTGGGAAGCTGGGTTCTTGGTGTTCTCCCTCCCCTCCTGACTGCTCTCTCTCTCCTTCGCAACTTCTTCTTGTTTCTTAACTAGCACCTTTGCCTTTATTCCCTGGGTTTCAGTTCTTCATTCTGTTCGAGTAAAATATTTATCAAACACCTATTTGTAGGCTTTTTCTAAAGGGTAGGGGCACACAGTAAAGAATCTGACAAAGGCTGACACCTGGTGGATGTAGGTGTTTGCAAAAGGCATGGGAGAGTCCTGATCTCTGCATACCCTGTCAGCACACCTTCTAAACATGTGGCAAATCCACTTCTCTCCCTCCACTGCCACCACTCTGGCCCACCAGGCACCGTCTCTCAGCCAGCACTGCCGTGGCCTCCTACTTGGTCTCCGGGCCTCCGCTCTTGCCCAGTGGCATCTATTCTGCACATGGCAGCCAAAGCAAACTTTCCAAAACCCAGATCTCTTTGCATCAGTTCCTGCTCAGAATGCATCAGTGGCTTCCCATGGCACTCATATAAAATCCAAAATCCGGCCTGACCTGTGGTGGCACAGTGGATAAAGCATCGACCTGGAACACTGAGGTTGCCGGTTCAAAACCCTGCACTTGTCTGGTCAAGGCACATATGGGAGTTGATGCTTCCTGCTCCCCCTCCTTCTCTCTCTTTCTCTCTCTCTCACTCTCTCCTCTCTAAAAAAATAAATAAATAAAAAAGAAAAAAAAAGAAAAAAGAAATCCAAAATCCAACAGTGGCCCAGAGCCCAGACGATGTGGTCCTGCCCGGCTCCTCCACCTCTCCCTTACCCTCTCCCATCCCATGCAACACTCTAGCCACCCGGGGCCACCCACCTTCCTGCCACCAGTCCTTCCTCTGTGCAGTCCCTCTGCCTGGGTCACTCTTTCCCTGTCTCCCCACCTGACAACACCTTCTCATCCACCAGATTTCAACCGGCCCTCGCTGGATAGCTTAGTTGGTTAGAGCATTGTCCCAATACACCAAGGTTGTGGGTTCGATCCCCCTCTTGCACATACAAGAATCGACCAATGAGTGCATGAATAAGTGGAACAACAAATTGATCTCTCTTTCTTCCTCTCTCTCTCTCTAAAATCAAGTTTAAGAAAAAGATTCTTTTCTTTGACAAGGCTCTCTCTCCCTGCTACAACCCACCCCCTCAACCTGGCTTGAGACTATGTAAGAGACCCTTTTATTCATTCTCATAATACCCTACACTTTTTTTTTTTCAGTACTGAAATTGTCACTGAACTCAGATCAGTAACTGTCTATTGTCCGCCTCCCACCTTGACCATCAGCTCTATGGAGGCAGGGACCGCATCCGCCTTGATCACCACTGTATCAACGGCCTGCCCCACACTGAGTATGGATAATGCAGTGGTTAAGACTGCCTGGCTTTGTGACCTTGAGCAGGTCCTTTAACCTCTCTGGGCGGGAACACTCATCCTTAAGATGCAGATAATTATAATCCTTATAACAACAGGGTCTTTTTGAAGTTTAAATGAGTTAATACTTGTAAGTGCTAACAGTGCCTGGCACATAGTGAGTGCTCTGTAAATGTAACCCTTGAATATAGAAAGTGCTAAATATACGTGAATGCACCCACTAGCCAGCGCCAAGGAGAAAGAAATACAGGCACCACTGGCAGTGGGTGTCCTCAGATAAATAATTCACCCCGAGCTGCTAAGCAGCCTCTGCTGTCCACACGCAGAGGGGCCCCTGCGCCCTCTGCGGCATCTCTGCCTGGCTCCACTCGCTCTGCCCTTCAGTATGCTGGCAGCCTAGACTCTAAGCTGGCACCAAGTAGAAATCTACTTTAATTTTTCATTGCCTTAATTTCAAGTGAGCTGATAAGATTTTAATGATATTCTGGTGCTTAGAAATTCTGTCTTTGATGGACAACCTTTCAGCAAAGCCTCTGCTGTTCTAAAGCTAATTTCCCCAAACATGGTCCTGAAGTCATTTTAAAAGAGCAATTGATGTCCCAAGGTTCATCATGCAGAAGGGGACTGAGGAGAGATAGGGAAGAGACAGGGGACAGGCCCCAGCCTCTGACTCAGTGAGCCTTCGCCACCCACCCCTGGGTCCCTAGCCCCTGGCATATTGCTTGTGCCTTGGCACAACACTGGTTTCTCTGGGCCCAAACTGTGTGCATGGCTTCTTCCCTTACCCCCATCTTGCCCTGCACATAGTAGGTGCCTACTACATGTTTACTGAGATAAATTGAAAGGAGCTGGACTATCACCCTATTTGGTTTTTCCTCTCAAAGTGAAGGAGACCTTAAAGATGATCTACTCCAATCTGTTCACGCTACCGATGAGGAAAGGACGTTGCCCAAGGCCTCAGGACATGAGTGACAAGGGATGGAAACACAGTGTTGCATTTTCAGGGGGAGCCCTGTATTCATTCAATCAGCCTTTCCTGACTCAGGCAATCACTAAGTCTTTATTTGGCGGCTGCTATGTGCCCAGCCCTGTGTCAGCTGTGAATGGCAAAACTCAAAAACAGCAGTAGTCCTGAGTACGTGTTGTGTGCCAAACACTGTGCTGGGCACTAGAAATGCAAAAATGACCAAGATGGCATCCCTGTTCATTAGAAACACCAAATAAGGAGGGTCAAAAGTGTCAGGAAACCAGTCCCTGTCTTCAAAGTGCTGGCAGGGAAGATAGGACTCAAATGTATGAAACATTCAAATAATAGGTGGTGACAAAGCTGTATGTCGGTGACTGTCAATAAGATGCTTGACTCCTTGGGTAGACACCCAGGAAGGCTTCCTGGAGAAGGAGAGTCCTAAGTAGGCCCTGAAGGATGAGGACTGCTGAGTTGCTGCTGGCCTTGTAGCATGAACTAGGGGTTACAACATACAGATTCTTAGCCCACCAATATAGATGTGTGGCAGGTCCTGACAAAGAAAGCATGGAGATCCCTGGGGGCTCAGAGGGGAGGGACCTGTAAGGGGAATTATGATCCCCCTTCATCTACAGGGGGAAGGGGGCCTAGAGAAGGCGGCTGATGAAGCTGGGCCTCATCAGAGGCTGTAGTTGGAGAGCCTCCCAGCAGGTCAGCTCCTTGGACCACACTAATAAGTCCCCGGTAGAACTGGGCACTCCACAGTGCGGCCTGAGCCCTTCTTCCCTCTTAGGTCCCAATGTCTTAAATTCCGGGTAGCTCTTAGGACATAAAAGAAGCTCAAACGTGCGCCCCACTCTCACAGAACCAGTCCTGTAATAGAGTAATTCCCAAATCCTGGAACCCAGGGGGCCTTGCAGCTCCCTGCAGTCTGAGCAGAATCACCTCATCCCCGTGGGTCTCGTCTCCAGGAAAGAGGACCCCTTTCTGACACGGAAACATTTTGAGGAGCCCACATGGGAGAGTACCTTTAGTATCTATCAAGTGGGGGGAAACGATGGCCACACGCTGCCACACATCCAGGGCCGCTTTAGAAGCAGCGTGCTCTATTAACCCCAGCAACGGCCGCATGGCGGTTTAGGGAAGAGCGGGGTCTCTGTGAGATCCGTGCACCTGGTCAGCCTACGGAGACCACCTGAAGTGCGGGAGGGCTCAGAGGTCCGAGGAGGAAGGGCCCACCTTTGTCCGGGGTACCCGCAGGAACAGCAGGGTCCCTCGGCCTGCACTCTGATCTGAATCCTAGGGTTTCAACAACCACGGGCAAAAGAGTTCCTTGCGGTAGATCCCGGCTCCTGGTTTTGCAGTATCATGGTTTACCTTCCCCAGTCTGCCTTCCCGTCAGCCCATGTTCCCGGTCCGGGCCTGACACTCCACGGGGAGAGACCTCCATCGAGGGGTGAGATGTGGCCAGCAGATTCTCACTGGGGAAGTATCCCAGGCCCTGTGGAGAAGCTCCTCCCTCACCCTCCACGCAGAGACCAGTTTCCTGGGGAGGGCCATCTGAAGCCTGGAGCCCGCTGGGAAAAGGAGCCATCCCAGGGAGGGCGCGCGGCGCGCAGCGCTCGGCCAGACTGAGCCTCGGAGGATGAGTGAAGCCGGTTGCCTCCCTGCCTTTCTGCTCTCTCCAGCTGTCCTGCCCACCCCCACCTTTGCCCACCAGCCCAGGTGGGCTTGCACAATCCCAGCCGACCTCTAAATCGGTTGCACTGCTCTACCACCGCTGCTAGGACTGGCTCTGTTCAATGGGCCTGAGTCTGCCTCCCTTTTCTTTCCCTCAAAATCTCTGTCCTTATAAGAAAACAGACATGATACTTAAACTAATTCTGCTCCTCTCTGAGCTTCTGATATTCACCTTCCAAAGCCAGTAGTTCCCCAAGGCCCACCGGTCCACTCGCCTAATTAACACACGGGGGACGGCAGCCTTTGTGCCTGGGAGCAAGCCGCACCCCAGAGCTGGGCCTCCAGCCTCGGGCCTGGAAAATTCCGTCTTAGCCTCTGGATGTAATCACCCCCAACACATATTTCCTCTCTCTCAGCTCAGAAAGAAATGTGTAGGCCTTGCTCCTCTTTCTCTTTGAGAAATTCCATCCACCCCCCACAGGCCACCGTTTGTCAAACTGAGGGTCATTAAATCCATTTGTTGGGACATAACTAGCTTCATTTTTTCTTAATGTATAGCATATATCACAGGGCAGAGAAGACATCAGAGTGCATCATACACAATCCGTGTCATTTTTCAAAGACTTGGTTTCTGTTGTATGTGTGTATGTGCACGTAATATAAAATACATATTGCACTGAGGACTGTGGTCAAAAGAATCTGAAGAGACCCCACCCGCCCGCCCTGTGGGCCCTGCCCGGAGCTGGCTGGCCGCCACCCAGCGAGGCCAGGCATGCGGCTCCCTGCCAGCTTGTGCAGCCCCCAGAACAGCACTCACTGGCCCCAGAGCTGGTTTTCCCCGGCCTGACCTCGGATACTAGCTACTATGTCAAAAATGAAGGAGGCCCTTGGTGACCTGGTCCCTTATTCCCACAATCTCACCTCTTGCCTCGTCTCATTTTATACTTTGCGGTGCAGCCACAGGGCACTATTTTTTCTTTCAAGGCATGATTCTCCTGCCTCCTGTTCTCTGCACACAGGGTTCCCTTTACCTGGTCAGTTTCCCCGTGGCCCTTAGGACCCCGTTTCGGCATCACCTCCTCCTGGAAGCCCGCTCTGGCAGGCCAAGCCTTGGCTGTGCTTTTCGTCCACATTCCCAGACACACTGGGGGCTTCCACTCTTCACACTGCACGGGGCCCCTTCCCCACCGTTCTTCTGCTGCCCTCACCCCTCTTACCACTGACCTGAGCCTGCTTCTGGCCCATAGGCATCCGCTGTGACAGCACGTGTCCGCCTGGTCGCTGGGGCCCCAACTGCTCCGTCTCCTGCAGCTGCGAGAATGGCGGCTCCTGCTCCCCAGAGGACGGGAGCTGCGAGTGTGCCCCTGGCTTCCGAGGACCCTTGTGCCAGAGAAGTAAGGCTGAGCCCCACCCACCCTCCAGACTCAGCTCCTCCTCCCCGCCCCTTCCCAGTGGGAAGGAGCCTGGGCTCTCAGAGCCAGCCCTCATCAAGTCCCTCCCTCTAGTCCCCTCTCTCCCTGGCTTTTCCGCCCCCAAGTTCAGGGCCTAGCCCAGTTCCCCAGTGGAAACAGGACCAGACCCCAGCTCCTCTCTGAGACAGGTGTGGGGTGGGTGTGGCTCTCCCCATGTTTCTGAGGCGCCTCCCTTCATCACTGTGTGGGATTAGAGGGGTGAGCAGGCTGGCTGGGGCCCCTGAACACATCTCCCCTCACCCCCAGTCTGTCCCCCTGGGTTCTATGGCCATGGCTGCGCCCAGCCGTGCCCCCTCTGCGTGCACAGCAGCGGGCCCTGCCACCACGTCAGCGGCGTCTGTGAGTGCCTCCCCGGATTCTCCGGAGCCCTCTGCAACCAAGGTACTGTCTCAGGGGCAGACTGAAGCCAGGGAGGTGAGGCGTTCTGGGAGGGAAGTGGCTGGGAAGGAGGGATTTGGGGAGTCTCCTCATACTCCGTGGAGGCAACTGCTTGCCTCGCCAGGGCTTGTGCTCCACCTCTGTAAGGATCGGGCACCAAAGGCATGAGACGAAGCCGCGATGCAGTTCCATGCACAGGCTCAGAGAAGTTCAGTCTTTTCTCTGTGGTCTCACAGCTAGCACGTGGCCGGGCAAGAAACAATTCTGACTCCAAAGCCCTTGCTAAAGAGATGAAACAATGAAATAAGAATAGGTGAGGTCCACGTGGCTTGTGCGAGAGCCCAGTGGTCAAGCTGCGGGAACTCAGGGGAGTGGGCTGCAGCTCCAGCAGCAGCGGCAGCCCCCCAGCCCCCTGCCCTCGCAGTCAGGCCAGCACCACGGGTCCGGGGCCCACGCCACCCGCTCTCCTGGTCCAGCCGCAGAACCCTTCACACCACCAGCCAGCCTCTACCACTCACCGGGAGCTGAGAAGGGGGAGAAAGCGCATGGGCTTTGGTGTGCGGCTGAACTGGCTCTCTGTGGAGGAGAGCCCCGATTTGTAACATTTGCAAATTTCCATGATAAAATATTCCCACCATGGCTTGGTGGTACCAATGGTTTAACACCAGTCACAGAAATCTTGAATACTGAACAACAGTGCTAAGGGAGAAGCTGGCTTCAGCCCACACTGTGGCTTATTACAATCCCTGGCTTATTACAATTCCAGGGCAGCATGCATTTGGGGGATGGCTCCACGCTGTGCGGGACTTCACTGGGCCTTAGCTTGAAGGGTAGTGAAGGAAGAAGGACACTCAGGTAGAGGAAACCACTTAGGCAAAGCACGGGGGGAGTGGACATGTGACCGTCCAGCAGTGGGAACAGCTGAAGGATGGTGGAGCTGGGGAAGGAAAGGAGCTGAGAAGGTCGTCAGGGCCTTCGGGACAGCTTTAAACACAAGGTTGCAGAATCTGCACTCTAACCTGTAAGGAGGGATCTTAGATGAAGGTAAACTTAAAGCTAAAAGCTACTTCAAGGTCATCTGTGCAAGAATCTCATCTGGCCTCTGCTTAACTACTTCTATTGAGAGCTCACTACTTCCCAGGGAATGGATTCTTTTGATGAATAATCACCACTGGGCTATTTTTGTGAATGTGTGGGCCATTAACATGTCTGAGTGAAAAGTTTACTCCATGATGCTCTGAGGTCAGGAGAAGTTTGGGCCCCAGGGAAACATATGTGACAGTTTCATTTGCTTGCAGCCCTCCTAGGACAGTTTAATCATAACCTGACACACTGAGATTTACTTATTAAACATCAGAGACCCGACCATCAATACAGATAGTCCGGGTCTAATTTAGGACCTAGGCAGCCCGAGGAGTAACTCTCAGATCCTGTGATGTCTGATTTATCGCCCGCTGGCCTAATGAGTATTTTCCACATATAGATCTAATAGAGTTTGCTATTAATGGCAACTGCCCTGGTTAAGTCTCAAACCTTGTAAAAAATTGAACTGACACTTTCTAATGACCAGCTTTCCAGTGAGTTACAAATTACAGACATTGCTTATGCAGAATCATTAAACATAGATTAAATATAACCAGATGTTTTTTTTTTGCACCAGCCCCCTTCTTTCTTCTCCCCCCTCCCTGCTTTGCCTCTTGATTCAACTAAGTCATCGACCAATTAATGTATTAGCCTGCTCACATTAGCAGCTCTGTGGGTGAATTTGTCAGCCTTGTCTATGTGAGAAAGACTTCAAAGATAAGACTGTCTTGTTTGAGAAGCCCAGAGTTGGTTTTGGAGATGGGGGCAGGTGGAGAACCTCTAGCCAGGACTGGGGGATGGGTTCCCCAAATCTCACACCTCCCAGAGGAGGCAGGGCTACACGCTTTTCAGGAGGCTGAAGCCAGAGCCTGAGCTGCCAACAGGTGAACTGTGTCATCCTGCTGGCAGTGGGCCTGTCTTGGAAGGAGTGAGGGGTTTTGCCAGGAGCACAGGGCCCCAGTCAGCCACCTGCCCATAGCTATTAACCCACAGCCTGCAGCCTTTGGGTGAGGCTTATCATCCCCACTTCAAAGATGAGGAAACACTGAGAGGAGGGATGTGGTTTGCTCAAAGTGCCAGAACTTCCCAGCTGTGTGACCTTGGGCAAGTTACTTAACCTTTCAGTGCCTCAGTTTCCTCCTATAAAGTAGAGTTAATAAAAGGAATAATGAAAATACATAATGAGAGTATTACAGGGTTAACAGAACTTGTATTTGTGAAGCACAGAGGTACGGCAGAAGTGTTCTTTGAATACATGAATAAAACTATGACCCAAACTCCAGGGTTTCGACTAGAGCGCTTGGTATTAGGTGCTGCCTTTATTATTCGTTCCAACCACTGATCATATCCAGGAGAGGCAGAGGCACCAGGTGCCCGCAGTCTGGTTGGGGAAGGGCTGGCAATTTGAGTGCCAGGCAGTGTTGCATAAAGGAGAGTACAGCCCAAGGTTTGAGAGACCTGGGCCCTGGGGAGGTTGCTTCTCGTCAAGAGTCAAGACCTCCCTATGGTCCTCCGTGTGGCTCAGCCAGCCGAGGGCCCCAGGGACTCAAGGAGTTCCTCCCCCATAACAGGAATACAAGGAAGCCTTCTTAGAGGACATACGGGCACCTGGAACTGGGCTTCCAGGAGAACGGAGAGAAACTCAAAGGACCAGGAGTTGCCAGCAGACCCCACTGGAAGATCGTTGTTCCTGGGGCCTATTTTGGCCATGTTGCAAATTCCTGAGTGTTTGCTGCATGCCAGGCACAGTGCTGGGCACTCAGACCCAACAAAGAACAAGAGAGCCAGGTTCCTGTTCTCACAAGGCCTGTAGTCTAGAGGGGAAATTCTGAGCTCAGTCTTTCCCAGTAGACTTGGAGAGATAGAGGAGATAGGTGGACAGGAATAGATATTCAGAGCCAGTCCTCCAATAAACGGCAGACAGACCTGCCACCTGCATCGGTCCCTCTCCTTCCAGCTACATTCTCTGCCCTCACGGCTTTGGGATCAGGGATCAGTGATCAGGCAAGTGTGTGGTAATGGAGCAGAAAGTGGTGGAACAGGGCAGGGAGCCTCGGACTGAGGGCAGCCATGGGATCCCTAGACTCTACTTGTGTCGGTGAGACCTCAGTCAAGTGACTCTCCCCCATGGGTTTCAATCTGTTCCTCTGTCAGAGGGGACCATTAATACAGCTTTCTAAAGAATGCAGCTGTGGGCACAGGGGGGCAATCATTCTTGTTCAGATGGAGAAGGGCCCAAGTGGGCAGTTCCCAAGCAGATCCATGACCCAGCGTGGTCATGGCTGTGGCCAGGGAACCTCTGAGGATTGCTGCTGTGGGTGGTGGCCTGAGTAGTGGTGAGAAGGCAGGTGCCAGGCCGTCCTGTGCCCACAGTGTGTGCTGGAGGGCACTTTGGACAGGACTGTGCCCAGCTCTGCTCCTGTGCCAACAACGGGACCTGCAACCCCATCGATGGCTCCTGCCAGTGCTTCCCCGGATGGCTTGGCAAGGACTGCTCACAGGGTAAGCTGTTGCCTCCTAGGAATGGCCCCTGATCCTAGGTAAGGCCCCCAAACACCCCACTCCTTGCCCCTGGTGCGTGTACCTCCCAGGGCTGCAACCTCCTTCTGCTGATAGGAATGTCCACCTGAGTCCCACTTAGCTCTCTAGCTAACATGATAAATTAGGATTGATCACTGGTATTATTAACTGCCAGCATCAAAGGTATTGATATTGTTGGTAGTACCATTATGATGACTGAAAATTAATATTCCATAAGCTTCTGTGCAAGAAGTAGCCCCTACATTTGGATGGAGAGGAAGAGGGGGCAGGGACTGGCATGCTCGAGTTCGGGAATAGGGAAGTGAAGTGATGGCAGTCACCTTAGAGGGGTGGGTGTGTCCTCTAGTGCCTTATATGAATGTCCTGGGCACCATAAGCCTAGACAGGACATTATAGGGGCGGTTCATATAAGGTGTAGTGAATCTAATATGGAGGAAACAGGGACCTACCACTCCCAATCTCAGGGCAGAGACCCAGACTCTACCCTGTGTAGCTCCTAGGCTGATGGGCGAGACCCAGTACCCCTTAGGGAGGTCCCAGTTAGATGGTCTGGCCTCCAGGAATTTCCATTTTGATGGAGGAGACACAGTGCCGTCCTCAGGGAGCTCGCCAGCCCAAAGAGCCAAGTTCCTACACTGGAAAAGTTCCCATCCTCGTGGGGAGGGCAGCAGTGGGTACACAGTAAACTGCAATGCTTACAGTTTACCCCTACACACACACACACACACACACTCTCTCTCTCTCTCTCTCTCTAATCAGTCAGTCACCTGAGAGGGAAGGTTCAGGAGCCCTCAGAGCTGGGAGAGTGGGCAGAGAATCTGGGCTTAATAGGAATCCTGGGTCACTGGGCCAAGAAGTGAATGGAGGAATTCTGGGAACTATATGGTAACCCCCCCCCACACACACAAAGCCAGGAAATGACACCTGGGTACATCCTGGCATCTTGGCTCTGATGTGGACTCTCCCTTCCTCTCCCCCTCCCGTTCCATCTGCTTCCCTCTGCCTTGCCCTCACCCTTGCATCCCGTCCACCCCCAGCTTGCCCACCTGGGTTCTGGGGCCCTGCCTGCTTCCACACATGCAGCTGCCACAACGGGGCGCGCTGCAGCGCTGAGGATGGGGCCTGCCACTGCACCCCTGGCTGGACCGGACTCTTCTGCACGCAGCGTAAGCTCCGCCTCCTGGCCTCCCAGCTATTTAGACAGAATCTCATGCTGCGGCCTGCTGGCTGCTTAGGGCATTGTCTAGGGCTATGGCAGAGGGAGGAAGCAGGGCCCTGGGGCTGGGAGGCCCCATCCCCGATTTAGGAGTGAGGAGCTTGGCTGGTTGAATTCTGGTGTTGATAAACCCAAAGTCCTAGAGGTCAGGGCTATAAGGTTCCCCAGCTTTCACTTAGACCAGCCCCCCACTGGACAGGGGGGCTGAGTGAAGAGGAGAGGCCTGTTACTACACAGCCAGGAGATCCTAGCCTGCCTTCTGGTTCCAAGGCACCTTTATCCAAAGGACTCCCCACCCACTGAGGGTCCAGGGCATGGAGACGGCCTAGGTGCACGGTCACACCAGTCCTACCCCATGCTCCGAGAGAGGTGGCAGAAGACGGGTTTGGTCCCGGCTGCACCTCCGCAGTTGCCCCCACCCTGTTTCTCCAGGCTGTCCAGCGGCATTTTATGGGAAGGACTGTGGGCGCGTGTGCCAATGTCAGAATGGTGCCAGCTGTGACCACATCAGCGGCCAGTGCACCTGCCGCACAGGCTTCACCGGGCGACACTGTGAACAGAGTAAGCTGTCCCCTGACCCAGGGCATCCGTGCCAGGCCTCAGCCTCTTTCAGGGGAAGCCTCCCCTTTTCAAGGTCCACCCATTCGGGGCCCTGCACACCCTGCCCCTTTAACTTCTGGAAAAGGGCTGCAGGTCGTGCCTACACTGGCGTTTTGTTTCTTCCTCCAGTTATGTGGCATGGGGACTGCTGAGGCCCAACAGAGGTCCGGGGGTAACGAGGGAGTAGAGGGAGGCAGACCTTAGAGTCTTCTTTGAGGCCCTCGTGGCACCCAGCTCAGGGCCTGGCATGTGGAGGATGTTGTAAAAATGTGTCAAGTGAGGAGGAAATAGGGGTGTGTCCCCACTCAAGGCTGTCACCCCAGGATCAAAGCACAGCAGGAGCTACAGAGGAGGTTTCACTCTGAGGCAGAGCTGTCCACACATGGGGTGGGGAAGGGGTGGGGCGTCACTGCATCTCACTGGCTACCTCAACTCCTCGTTTGGCACAGGATGCGCTCCAGGAACCTTCGGCTATGGGTGTCAGCAGCTATGTGAGTGCATGAACAATGCCACCTGTGACCATGTCACCGGCACCTGTTACTGCAGCTCTGGATTCAAAGGAATCAGGTGTGACCAAGGTAATACACAGATAGCAAGGCACTGTGGAGAGGGACACACAGAGGCACTCTAGGGAGATTCCAATGGGAACAACTGGATTGTATAAGGACGCTGACTTTATTCACATGTGGGAGGAGAGCGGGGTGGGCTGTGGAGGAGGAGGCGGCGGCTCCAGGTGCTGGAAGGCAGGTGGGGTGGGCAGCCTGTCTTGGCTTCCCTGTGCTCATCGTTGGCAAGCTTCCTCTGAGCCAAGCAAGGGTAACCACAGCTAGTGCTGTGGAAAGGTCACCAGGCCTTCTGAAGATCTGCCCAATTCTGGTTCTGCTAACCTTCTAGGTGTCCTTGGGCAGGTCATTTGTTTTTGCTGGACCTGTTACTCCACATGCAAAGTGGAAAGAGTACATTAATCCTCATTTTCTGCTGTAGCACAAGGTTCTGCTGAGAGCCAGGGAGCCCAACGGGGCTCAACCTTGGCTCCACGTCTGCAGTCAGAAGACACTCCATAGGGCAGTTGTGGGGACCAAGTTGAGATGTGAGCACTTGATAAATGGTTTTGTATACATAAAAACCCTCTGCAAAGTGCTGCAAACTTAAGGGATTATATTACTATTGGTACTAGGAGATGGGGGATAAGAACAGGCTGTTATCCACATTATAAAAAAGGGGCCCAAGTCACACACATTGCATTCTTTTTATTATTATTATTCAGTGAGAAGAGGGGAGGCAGAGACAGACTCCTGCATGTGCCCCTACCAGGATCTACCTGGCAAGCCCACTAGGGGGTGATGCTCTGCCCATCTGGGGCATTGCTCTGTTGCTCAGCAATGGAGCTCTTCTTAGTACCTGAGGAGGAAGCCATGGAGCCATCCTCAGCACCTGGGGCCAACACCCTCCAATCAAGCCATGACTGCAGGAAGGGAAGGGAGAGAGAGAGAGAGAAGCAAGAGTGGGAGGGGTAGAGAAATAGATGGGCGCTTCTCCTGTGTGGCCTGGCCAGGAATTGAACCCAAGACATGCACACACCAGGCCAATGCTCTACCACTGAGCAAACCAACCAGGCCGCACATTGCATTCTAATGGAGGTGAGCCCACACATATATCAAGACAGGTTCTGGGGCAGTAATCCTGGGCACATTGGGTACAGCACTCATAGCCTTCATTGACAGTCTGTCATGTAATACCCAACAGTCCCCTGGGGAGGGTGGGATTACTATCCCCATATTACAAATGAGCCAACTGGCCTCTCTAAGTCACATTTAAATGACACAGCTGGTAAGCAGGGAGGACTGAGGGCATTTTCCCCACTCCTGAGAAAACCTGACCCTACCAATTACTAGTTGTCTGATCTTGGGCAAGTTACCTTACTTTTCAGTGACTGAGTTTTTTCCTTTGTGAAAGATAAAGAATTAAACAGTCCTTATTTCATAGGGCTGCTGGGAAGGTTAAATTAGTTAATATCTGTAATTCATTTTTGGAAGAGTAAAATACTCAAACATTTTATTTCCCACCCACGGTCATGTTTGTTCCTTGGGAGTTCCCTAGGATGCCACCCACTTTAGGCAGTTGAAGAAACAAGCACAGTGAGGGTTGGGGTCACAGAAACTGAAGGATAAGGCCAAGACTAGATAGAACCCAGGTCTCTTAACATCAGAGGAGTCCAGGTCCCACGGGAGATCTGAAGAGCAAGCAGGCTGCCCAGGCTCAGGCCCTCCCTCCACCCACAGCTGCCCTCATGATGGAGGAGCTGAATCCCTACACCAAGATCAGCCCAGCGCTGGGCGCAGAGCGGCACTCGGTGGGTGCTATCACAGGCATCGTCCTCCTGTTGTTCCTCATTGTGGTTCTGCTGGGCCTGTTCGCCTGGCGCCGGCGCCGGCAGAAAGAAAAGGGCCGTGACCTTGCTCCTCGCGTCTCCTACACGCCCGCCATGAGGATAACCAGCACTGACTACTCCCTCTCAGGTAAGGGCTATGCCCCCAGCACCCCCCTTCCACACACATACCTAGGAAGAGCCACACTGTAACCTTGGGGACACCCACGTATACTGATGAAGGTGGGTGGTCATGCCTGCGGGATTGGCAGCTGGGGCTGGATGCTCAGACTCCCCTAGAGAGATGATGGGAGTGGACAGAGGGACCTACTTGGGAAAGGGAGATGGGGTTCCATGGAGTGTCCTTTTCCTGGGCCTGCAGTACTGGGTGCCTATGGTTAGGAGCTTCCTTTCATTTCCCCAGCCCTTCCCATCTTTCAACTTTCCTAAACTTTCCAGGGGAACCTTTCCCCAGCCTGATGCCTATGACACCTCAGGAAACTGGTCTTGGGGCTCAGTGTCCAGACCCTGTCCCAGTTTTGTGACCTTGGGTGAAGGTCTCAGAGTAACCCTCCCTAACTAGTGCCCAGTTAGGAGGGCCCTCTTAGTACAGCGAAGGGGATGGGGCCTTATTTGGGGGAGATCTAAAAGTGTGGGCAGTGTCCCTCTGGCCAGGCCTGCTGGAACCCAGTCTGTCCACAAATGTGGTTGGGCATTCTAGTTGGGAGTCTGAGGGGGTGAGGGTGGCACTATTCAGCTAGATCCTTCCTCTCCCCTGAACCCTGGACTGCTGCCTAATAAGGAAGGCTTTTTGCTTCTTATTTAGTTAAACAGAAGAGTTCAAATGCTCTGAAACTGCCCATAGCCCTGGGCCACAGGAGGCGGGGCTATGGAGGGTGAGCACAAGGATGGCAGCTCACTCCAGCTGGTTCCATAGCTCATGGTTGACCTGAAGCCTCCTGTACCTTGTGACTTACAAAACCAACATCACGCCAGACCATTCCTGCTACGTGTTGCCTACCATGTGCCCAGCTCCACACAGATGTAATAGAATAGACAGATGCAGGCTTTTTCTCAGAGTCTCTGGCCTGCAACCTACCCACCCCCGCCTCAGGGTTTCAACCAAAGCAGGTATCCTCTGATGGAAAGCCCAAGCCCACAGACATCTGGGCATCCTCTTCTGTGACTACAATGAGCAAGGTTGTCCACGTTTTCCCATGCCATTCCACTGGAATTCCCCAGCCCTGTCAAGAAGGCCACAGGGCAGGAAGGGAGAAGTGGGGTTTTCTTTATGGCCTCACGACTGGGATCTAACCTTGGGTGGAGGCAGGGGAGGATCAGCACAGCCCTACGTAGTGACTCAGGGACATCTGAGGCTGTCAAAGCCAACATTCCCTTATCCATGCTCCAGCTGCTGATGCCACCCTCCACACTGGCAAGACTAACGTGCATCCTGCATGCTGCAGGGAGGGCCACTGTGAGGGAAGGGGCAAATCAGCCTCCACAGACTTCTGTAGGGTTAGTGGATGCCAAAAAGCTTGGGGGATGGGGGACTTGGCATCTCTCTCTCTGCAGAGCGCTCTCAAGGCTGCTCAGCCCAAGCAGTAGTATCGGGGCATCTCATGCCAGGGGCAGGAGTATGATGGTATGTGGCACCTTGTTCTCTTCCCAGATTTGTCTCAAAGTAGCAGCTATGCCCAGTGCTTTTCCAATTCCAGCTACCACGCACTGGCGTGCGGGGGGCCTGCCACCAGCCAGGCCAGCACTCTGGACAGGAACAGCCCCACCAAGGTACCGGGCCCCTGACTCCCCAGCCCCTATCCACTGGCAACCCATTCGGTACCCCCCTTTGCCCAGGAAGGAACTGTACCCAACTCCCACCTGGAGGGTCCATGGACAGGGAGCCTACAGGTTCCATGGAGCCAACAAGCACATGTAACCAATAGGCATCACATGTAACCAACCCACAGCATCACTCAATATAACACAGACCCCACACCCTTTGTGTAGCCAGTTGGTACCAAGTCATGTGATCACATAACATGTATAGCCTTCTTGTCACATAACCATGCACACCATGTGCACTCTTTTGCCATGTTAACACATGTAATCAAAACACTACACCAGATACCACCAACCGCTACAGTAGGTTACCAATACCATGTATGCAACCAGCACATTATAACCACTATTATACAGGTAATACCTAATGTCCTTGTACCTGGACACGCCATATGTCATCTGTACACACCCCAACCATTTGTTGTAATCAGAGCCAATGCAAGGGACATGGAACCCAAACATCAGCCATGGCCAGTGTTCTCACTATTGGCCTTCCCTCACAGCTCTGAGCATAACCCTGGCTGGCAGCAAGACGTCCTCATATAGGCCCTTGGGCAAGGATGTCTCAGAACAAACGGGTGGTGAGCCCTCCTGGTGTGCCAGGACTCATACTTGGCAGAGGGGGAGGTTCAGAAATGAGGACAAACAGCCTCAGGGACCACAAGGTCTGCCCGACAGGCTCACGCTGCACAGACCTCCTGACACCCACCTAAGCATGTATATACACTAGCAGGACCAGACTCCTGGCTTCCTGTTACGTCCATCCTGGGCCACGAACATGGACAGGAGCACAGTATTCACATTCTAGGCCTCTGTCCCAGAGCTCAGGGAAACGTTTCTCCCTGTCTGCCCACAGAAAATGTCCATCAGCCCACAGACCATACCTGCTGCCACAGAACTAATGACAACGCAGCCTGAACCCTCTAACACAGATACGTTCAACTCCAAGGGCAACCACTGTCGTGACAGCACCTCCGATTTTCCAGATGGCAGTGCTGCACACGGGATGCCTGAGGCCTATATGCAGGGTCTGTGGCCACCGGCCCGTGCACAGCCCTGTGGCTTTGACCCCTCTTCCAGGACCTCCTCAGCTCAGGCACCCATTCCCAGCTTCAGCTTCTCTGAGGAGCTGCAAGTTGAGAAAGAGGAATGTGGTTTCCCAGTAGGAGGCCCTTGATTAATTAGAGCCGCATTATCAAGGCTGCAGCGGGTCAGAGACCAAGGATGCCAGATGAGGCAGGGGTCCCTTGTCGCCATGTCATTCTTGGTCTCACTCCAATAGGAAAAGGTCGGGCCCCTCGCTCAGTAAAGTGCTGGAGTCCCCGTAGAATGGACCACTTGGTAACTCTCTTGCTCACCTCACCCCAGGGGCCCCAAGTGGCTTGGTGTGGTCAGACGCCTTAGCCCGGCAGAGTCAGGACACAGGTAGCAAAGACAGCAGCTGTGGTGATAAAGTTATGGGTCTGGGAGCTGAGACCCGAGCTGTAGACCCAGCTCTGCCAGACTCCTGTGCAACCAAGAAAGAGCAGGACCCACAAGCGGGATACGGGTCTCCATCTGTAAAATAAAGGCCCCTTTCCTCCGTGGCTGTGAGAACGCAGGAAGAGACTGCACCATCAGGCACCCTGATGCTTTTCTTTGGTCATATAAAAGGGAGACTCTTGCACTCAGCTCAGGTCAAGGGACAGAGGGCTCAGTGATACTGCAGGCAGCCTCAGCACTTCTGTGTTGGAGATGGCCTCCTGTTGCAGCCAGAGCCCACCCGGCTGATCTCCCTTCCCTGTCAGGGCCAGCTTGGCTCAGGCCAGTTCTTGGCCTTTGGGAGGACCTTTCCTACCTGCCTTTGCCCCACAGGCCTGGGCACCCTACAGCTTTGGTCAGACAGCTTAGAAGGGGTTGTGTCCTGCTTTTTTTTGGCATAAGCCACACCATACTTGCCTGTCACGGAACACTTAGCTCTCCCTTCCCCTCAACAATCTAGGACCTAGGTAGGCCAGGATCATCACAGAAGTGAGTGCACAGGCTGGGCAGGGGCACCTCCGGGGCACTAGGCATTAACTGGCTCTCCTACTTTCCAAACAGCTCAGTAACAAGTCCCTTGACAGAGACACGGCAGGCTGGACCCCTTACAGCTATGTGAACGTGTTAGGTCAGTAGTGGTTTGAGTGTGGTCCCCTGCCATCACATCCCACCCTGCTCACCTTCTCTATATTGAGAGGGGCCCTGCCCTAGCTCTGAGAGAGAGGGTTAGTAGATGAATGGTTCCTGTGCATGGTTTCCCCCAAGGAGAAGAGGGGTGGGGAGTAAACCCAGATTTATAAGCAAATGAAGCCCAGGACCCTTTTCATTCCTTTATTAAGGTATAGGGAGAGGGTAGCTGTAACCTAGGAACAAGGGAGACAACTAGGGCCCCAGGTATGGGAACTGCAGGTGGAGGCAAAAGATGCACTCACCATCTAGAAAAGGAACCCTTGCTGATCCAGGCTCTACCAAGGTATCCCTTTCAAGGGTTTCTTCCCAAGGCCTTGATGGGCACCAATTCCTCTAGGGTCAGGTGGGGTTGGGGGTGTAGAGGGCCAAGGCCAGTGGCCTCAGCTCTAGCAAATCCCCCTGGCCCTGCTGTTTCAAGCCCCTTTGGATGCTATACACGAGGGTCCTAATTCCTTTGAGCCTGCCCTACCATAACCCTCATACCCTCATCCCCTCCCCTGCCATATCAGGGCCCTGGGAATAATGGCTCCTCCCTGTCATTCCTCTCACTAGACTCCCATTTCCAGATCAGTGCCCTGGAGGCCAGGTACCCGCCCGAGGACTTCTACATTGAACTTAGACACCTCAGCCGCCCCGCTGAGCCACACTCACCAGGTTAGACACCCTGTCTCAACCTCTATCCCTTGGGCCCCTAAGGCTCTCATACCAGTCAGACCCAGCACCTGCCCTACCTCCCATTCTTGAACCTTGTGCTTGACCGGCCCCCACTGGTCCCAGAACTCCCCCTATTGAACCTCCCTCCCAACATGATTAGTCTGAGAACCCAATCTCCTAACAAATGGAACCTGTCTGGATCACCCCCAACACCCCTTCTGCTCCCACCATGGTCAGTGGATGTGGATAAACTATGATTGGTGTTAGGTGAAGGACACACATAACTGTACTCCCTGCAGTCCACAGAATACAACCCAAAACCACTGAGAAATGACCTGAGGTTGGCAACACTTTTGGCGTTCTCTGGGTCTTCTGGGTATAGATGGCAAACAGTTGGCTCTCTGGCCCAAAAGCCCAATGTCCCCCAGACCTAGCAGTGGCCTAGGCTAAGCTTTCCTGGATCCCAGGGTAGGGTTGTTGAGCAGAGATCTGAAGAAGTTGGGGCAGATATGTCAACCAACATCCTTTGTGTTCACATATTGGGTTCAAATTTGGTGGCCTGGGCAAGATGCAGAAAGGATACTTGAAAAGTCATTCCTGCAATGGGAGATTGTGGGTAGGAGTTATAGAAAGTATCACAAGAGTGAGTGCTATGAATGAACAGAGAATGTGGCCTCCCTGCAAGTGGCCCCTTTAGGATAGGACCTTAGCACACTGGACAACCTAGGCCTGAGCTTAGGCTCTAGCTGGTTTCTAGGGCTCAAAGGAAATAGCTCTATCATGTCCAACAGGTCTCTGGGTCCAATAACACCAGAAGTGAAGATTCCAAATTTGTCTGCTGGTTGAGTAGGCACAGGCTGCAAAGACCCTGGACCAATGCCCAGAAAACTGTGTTCTTGGCTATGGGCCCTTTGGCAGTGTCCAGGGCATTCAATAACCCCAATAAATACAGCCCCTACCCTGTATCTCTTTCCACATTGGAGCATACTCTGCACTCAGCCTAGATTTCTCCCTGCTCTGAGATCTCACTCTTCAACCAGTGTAGCCAGAGCCACCACACAGTCATTTTGTGGCTTATGCTCAAGCAGGCTGGTGGCCAATGGTAGAGGATGCTTGGGGAAATCTAGTTGCAGGTCAGTTTCTCACTGGCTAGTGTGGTCTCAGACAATTCACTGACCCCTTTGGGTCTCTAGGTCTTGTTAAATGAAGGGAAGAAGTTAACAGCCTAGCCTCCCTCCCTCAGGGAGGGCAAAAAAAAAAAAAAAAAGCCTTTGTTTGGTATAAAGTGCTGAACTAATGCCAGGGATGTCCATCGTTGTAGTCATGTTGCTGAAGGGCACAGGTACCTGCAGGTTGTCAGAACAGCAAACTGGAGAACACCTTAGACCTGCTTCTGCTCTATCACTCAGTAACGTGTGGAAGGCAGGCAGGCAGGCAGGCAGGCAGGACTCCTATGTCAATTCAACTTGGGAACTCTGTGTAGAGGAGGTATGGGGAGGTATCTAAACAGCAACGGGTTGGTTTTTAGAATCAGAAACTAATGCAAGTCAAGAGGACTCAAACTGTACTTTAGTAAGCACTGCTGCATGCCTTGTCTGGTATTGTGTCCTCAGTGAAAAACTTGGGGAGGGGAAAAAAAGGGAATGGCTTTGACTCTGAGCCAGTGTCATTACGACCCCAACTGACAGAGTGAGTGCTATGAATGAACAGAGAATGTGGCCTCCCTGCAAGTGGCCCCTTTAGGACAGGACCATAGCACAGTGGACAACCTGGGCCTGAGCTTAGGCTCTAGCTGGAAGAGAAATGCCATACAATTTCTCTTCTGGGATGAACTGCAGCAAAGAACCTGAGCCTGGTCCCTGAACCTGTATGTCCTGCCTATGGCTGGAGCTCAGGACCATGCACTGTGGGAGCCTAGAAAAAATTGTGACAGCTAAAAGGGGGGAAAAAAATCCTTGGGACTGAAAAACACTGGTAATTATTTTCAAAGACAGCTTTCCGTTAGGTGTAAACGGTCTACCCAAAAGAATGAATAAGAAAGCTTACTGTGGAGGGAAGGACTGTACACCTACAATGATGGTTCATCAAGAACCTTAGCCACCTGTCCACCTCCCTCTCTCGGTCCCCTCAATCAAGCTTCTGATCCAGGAGAGGAGAGGCAGGACCAAAGCTGAGAGGTAAGAAACAGTCTTCAACCTTATTTTAAAATCCAGCAGAACTAGGATTTGCAACGTCATGCGCCCTTCCCAAGTTCAGAAATGATTCGGATTCATTCCTTATCCTATAATTTTGGAGCCTGGAACTTCACCTATAGTGACAGCAGATGGCATCAGAACGCCTTTGATCACCTCCTGGAAAACATTCCCCTCAGAGGGATGTTTGAAGAAGAGGAATGCTGAATTTGCCAAGGGATCACCATTAACACTTAGAAAGGAGCCTTTTTTAAAAATCCTGTATGAAAAAAATAAAATAAAAAAATCCTGTATGGTCAAAAAGATTTAGAGTAGAGCAAATCCAGATTAATTTTCTAGCACTAAAGAACTATTTATTTTCTGGATAGGAAAGAGAAAAAGGCAAAAAAAAAAAAAAAAAAAAAATGAAGCCAATACATGCAATCCAAGTAAACCTCCCTCACTCCCATATTTTTCTTCCTTATACTCTTTCTACAGGTGCTTGTGGAATGGACAGACGTCAAAACACATACATTATGGACAAAGGCTTCAAAGGTAGAGTATCCAAAACTGATGTCCCATTAGAAAGGGCTTAGCAAGCTAAAGAGTGCAGATCTGAAACGGCCAGAAATTCTACCAGAGAGAAACTGCGCACCTCTTCCCCAAATACCCCCCAAATTAAAAGACCACACAGGACCCGGGGCTGCTGGGTAGCTCTGCCCAGGAGGAACAAACATAATAATAATGAATTCATCTTTTGATTTCAGTTGCACCTGCGTAGCAAATGCTGTGGGTTTTTTATAGATGCCAACTAAATGTCTTCGGAAATGCAGAACGTCATTATCCAATCAATTAGTATGATTAATTAAGAAATCTGAAATAAAGTCAATCTACCTGCCCCAGAGGCCTGCTGTCATTGTACTGGTAAGGGACACCACCCTGCACTTGCTGGCTTTGTGGGGCACAAGGAGTGAAACTGACACCCCAATATTGTATGGCACTCCACCCTCAAGCAATCTCTGCCCCTGAGAGCAGGGATGTCAGGACTAATCTCAACAAATGGGAACTCCCAGTCAGATCAGGAAGTCTATTGATAAAGCCAAGATGAAAGGTCAAGTGTTGCCCATGGGTTTAGGCTCTAAATGAAAGGATGTGAGAAATAGGCAGCTTTAGAACTGTGTCATTTATTATTCTGTCACTTATTAACTGAGACCTTCCACTGTGAGCTTTCCAAGTCCCAGTTTTCTCACCTGCTAAGTTGGGATAATTATGCCTATTTGCCCTATTGTCTAACAAGGTCTTCACGAGTATTCAATAAAATCACAGATGGGAAGTGTTTTTGCATATTGTAAAGGATTGTACTAATGTGTTAAAAGGACTGTCCTTTTGTCTCTGAGGTCTATTTAACCCTTTGCGTAGTGAGTTGTTTTCATGCTCGCTGACCCCCAGGAGTGAGTTTTTATTCAAAAAGTGAAATTAGTTCCAGTTCCAGTTTTATTAACTTAAAAATGTTTGTTTGATAACCAATTTCTGGAAACAAAAAGAACGTTCATTTGCCTTTTTTAAATGTTGCCTGACACGTGTACAATCATCCTGTGGATAGTCAGGAGGCACGAGGACATACATGAATGTTTGTACTACTCAAAGGGTTGAGATGACTGACAGCAGCTGTCCCTAAATCTAGCTGTGCACCTGAATCACCTGGAAATCTTGCCGAGCCTACAGATGTTCATACCCCATCTGCCCAAGATTCTGATGCAGTAGATCTAGAGTGGGGCCCTGGAATCTGCATTTATGCAGAGTACCTCCATGTATCCTTTTAGAAATCACTGGTTTACACAGGCCCAGATTTCCCGGAACACTGTTCTGGTCTTTCAACTCAACCTTAGGCACATCCAAGACACAACGTTTCCTAACCAAGGAGACCGTAGTCCTCTACAGTCCTTGGTGGGGTGGCTATTCAAAATGGGGTGAGCTAGGGGTGAATAGTGATGGTGAGAATTGTGGTCTGAACAAGAGAACAGGAAAGGTGAGTCTCCATCAGCATGTGTCAGGATGCATATTGCTCAAGAGAATGAGCTGAAGCCAGGAGGTCATCCCTGGACTCCTGGCCAGCCAAAGGACACTACTTCCTGGGGAGCATCATTCTGACAATTTTCTGTGAGTTTTGACTCAAACCATCCCAATGAAGGCAAGTACCATTACAACAGGTCAGACTTAATACAGAAAAGACAGCTCTCCTGCTCTAGTGCTGTGACCTGGGACCTGTTTCTTTCTCAGAGGCATAAGGATTAGGCAGGAATATTGCTCAGGCCTTTCCTGCTCTGAGAATATGCATGACTCAATTGCAAATAAGCTCAGACAGGCCCTGGCACCTCAATAAATGAGCACACAACCTCCCTATGCACTCTACTGTCCTTTGCATTGTGATTAAAGTAGCTACATTTAGATTTGCAACCACGAACACGTAAAACAAACCTAAGGAGAACGTGGTCTCTGCCTCAGTGTCATTCGTTCCTGTTTTGTGGGGGTTGTATATTTGAGCCTCTGAGTGCAGTTTTTGTTTCACTCCTCTGGCTATAATCATCCTTCAAATTAGAAGAAAGGGCTGGGTTGGCAATGTACCAGCAGGAAATGGGGCCAGCACATAAAACAAGAGAATTCAGAGAGGAAAATGGAATGTCACAGTTCAAAACTATAAAGTAGCTTGACCTGTGGTGGTGCAGTGGATAAAGCGTCGACCTGGAAATGCTGACATCGCCGGTTCGATACCCTGGGCTTGCCTGGTCAAGGCACATATGGGAGTTGATGCTTCCAGCTCCTCCCCCCTTCTCTCTCTCTGTTTCTCTCTCTCCCTCTCTCTCTCTCCTCTCTAAAAATGAATAAAATTAAAAAAAAAAACCAAAACTACAAAGTACTTATCAAAGACATGGACTAGCCCTGGCTGGTTTGCTCAGTGGTAAGAGTGTCGGCCTGGCATGTGGAAGTCCCAGGTTCAATTCCCAACCAGGGCACAGAGGAGAAGTGCCCATCTGCTTCTCCACCCCTCCCTCTCCTTTCTATCTCTCTTTTCCCCTCCCGCAGCCAAGGCTCCATTGGAACAAAGTTGGCCAGGGCACTGAGGATGGCTCCATGGCCCCCACCTCAGGTGCTAGAATGGCTCCGGTTGCAACAGAGCAACACCCTAGAATGGCAGAGCATCGCCCCCTAGTGGGCATGCCGGGTGGATCCCGGTTGGGCACATGCGGGAGTCTGTCTCCCTGCCTCCCTGCTTCTCACTTCAGAAAAATACAAAAAAAAAAAAAAAAAAAAAAAAAGACATGGACTAAACCTACATTAATTGGCTTAACTCCCAAACAATCTAATTTGTACCAGGAATGAAATTATATATTTCCTAAACTTAGTGGGCCAAACCTTGAAAAGGAAGAGTCTTAAGTGTTCTCTGAACTCAGTGGGAAAGAGCCCTGATCTAGAAGTTAAGAAACTTAGCTTCTAGTCCTAGTTCTTCCTGTGTCGAGCTGACTTGGGCACAGCATTGTTTTCTGGGTCTAAGTGTCTTCCTCTACTAGGAGGACAGGGTTGCACGAGCACCATCTCTGGGGCCCTTTTTAGCTGACATTCTAAAAGTTGTTAATTCCATCAATACTCCCTCTCTTTCCCATTACTTACTGAAGACCTCCACTCACTGTCATTCTGGAGGTCACGTGAGATCGCACACAGCTGTGCTAACTTCATATTACCTTTCAAACATCTTTTATCATCCCTTCCCCCTACCCCTCAGCAAAATGATTCTGCAACAAACTAGCTCATGTTCAACTCCTTGTCTGTCAGGCATTTCAAACTGCTGTAGAAGAAATCTTCCCCGATACTCTCCATCACCTTTATGATCCTCAAATCCTGGATTCCACTGTTGTGGCCACCTTCCCCACCTTATGGCCCTTGGTAATCTAATAAGTCTCCTCTTGTGGTCACCTTGGTGACTTGGGTTCCAAGGTAGTTAGGATCCCACTGACATCCTGAAAACTTTTTTCAGCTAATGTGATCTTCCCTCTGAGATCTTCCCTTTTCTCTCCCCATATCCTTGTCTCTCATTTAAGAGAGGGATGCTATCTTAGGGCCAGGAAGAGACAAGGGAGAGTGGTCTTCTAATAGTAGTCAGCAGAGATGAAATTTCAGTGCCTGGGTTTTCCCCAACAGTAAAATACTGGCCTTAACTAGATGTTAGTTGAACCTAAAGCCCTAGTAAATTCACATCCCACTCACAGAGTGGCCTTGGAAAGTCACTTCCCACTCTAGAGTACTGCTTCCTTTTATAAAATGAAGATGTGTATATTAGCTCATTTCCGAGGCCCCGTCTGCCTCTACAGTATATGGCTTTGTGATTTTTTGAGAGAGAGGGACTAGATGAGACTAAACGCCAGGCCATTATAGGGCTAAGCCTCTAGTATTGATTCTAATTACAGGCCTTTGAGGAGTGACTCCCCAGAGCTTGGGTAGCCTTGCTTGATGCTTCCCCTTTCTTCACAAAATACCCTAAAATGCAGGGACTAGCTGGGGGTGGGGGTGGGGTGGAGCTCTAAAAGGATGAGGAAGTATCTTAGAGCAGCTGGTTGTTCTTCCCTTTTCATGCCTTCCTTTCCTCTCCTCCCTCCAGGCAGGCAGGTAGATGACTCAGCTTGAGAAAAAGAGTGGCTCCTTGAAGTAGTTTTCCAGCTTGCCTAGCTCTCCCCCAACTTCCAGTTCCCAAAAAGGATCCACCCGACCACCTCAAAACACACACAGACACACAAAAAGGATCCACCCGAGCACCTCAAAACACACACACACACACACACACACACACACACACACACACACACACCTCTCTCCATCCTTTGTCTTACCCTCTGGCCCTTTATGGAAGATACAGCTTCTCCCAGACACTAATCGCCTCCTTCACAACCCCAACTTCACTTTTATCATTTAGATGCACCCCCTGCTGCAGGGCAAACAATTTATTCCCCCAAAATTGGAAGCGGCCCTGACTGTTCTAGTGGAAATGAAAAGAGGGGCACTTATTGGCTGGCTGGAGCTCTTTTTGGCATCGAGCTAGAGCTCCAAGGCTCTCCAACTGCCATAACTGAAGCAACCATGGGATATCCACAACAAGCTTAGAGCCTGCCTGGCCTTTCCCTCTTAGCATGGCTGGGCCCCACAAGGTGTTCCTTGTTGTAGGTACGGTGAAGCTGTTGCAGAGATACTTTGCGTTTAGGGAGGAGCACAAGGAAACTGCTAGGAGGGAAAACACTTTGATTGGGTATCAGAAGACGGGGGTTAAGTCTTAACTACTTAAAACATTAATCAAACCTTATGAGCTTCAGTTGCCTCATTTCTAAAGTAGTAATACAAGTCCTTCCTGCCCAGCCTCCTTCACAGATGTAACGAGTTTCAAATGACTAACCTGAAATACTAGTTTTAAGTGCTACAAAAAGTTAGCTATCACTATTCCTTTAAGTTCTAGAAAATATGCCACTGAGGCAGGTGCCTCTGGGAGGAGAAGAGGGACGAGGTGTTAGGACTCTCAGAAGATAGCCCTTCTTTAAGCAATTTCAGTCCTCAGCTTCCAAACAACCCACTGTCATATTGCCTACTCCCTGGCTGGTAAGTTCAAAACACTCTAAGTGGGACCAATGAGCCATGCTACCAGGGTTGCTGGACTTAGCCTTACTCCCTTGTTTGAAGAAACAAAGTACGTACTCACTAGAGGCAAATATGTGTATGTGGCCCTGGACCAGCAGCCACCTTTCCCCATTGCCCCTCACCAGCAGCTGTGCCAGTCCAGCCTCTCTTTAGTCCTTGCTGGGGCTAACTCGGACTGCTCATTGTCTAAAAAGAATGTTTTCTCTTCCTCCTGTGTAGGGCTCGATGCTAGAAAGAGGCCATAGTCTAAGTTGGGACCAAACCAATATCCCTGTGCACTGTGGGCTAAGTTGTGATGGAAAAATTCTCTGAAACTGGTTCTAGAGCTTGCTTTGCTACTAATTAACAGCAGGACCCTGGCAAAGTCACTTCCTCATGCTAAGCCTCAACTTCCTAAGCAATAAAGGGGGGGGGGGATAACATTGTAATATTATTACTATACCAACACCACAGGGTGTTCTGAACACTTGAACTAATGGGTTAATGTACTTTTGTACAAAATCGAGGAAATGTTACCTGTTGAAATATCAATAACTATACCAACAGAAAAGTAAATACCCTCCTAACCACCTGTTAGGGAAGAAAAGACTACTTGTTGTAACATACACATCTCAACTACTTCAGCCCCATAGTGTTCTGTTCTGCTCTCACTGGACCAAGGTCCATCTAGTCAACCCTTGAGTTACATTAGCATTTTCATTTTTTTTATCCTTCAACTAATTTCATAAGTTGGACGAAGAAAGCATAAATGGCAGCCCAAATGAAACTTGTGGCAGTCCTAGAGAAAGAGCCTCCAATATCACCATCTGCTACCACTTGTAGAAATAACAGAGCTGAGAGGCCACTTAGATCACTATTGGCTGTCAAGCTCCTCCAACTTAATGCTTGTTTCTAGACCCTGTGGCTGGCAGAGCCTCAAACAGATGAGGGCCAGAGCTGCCAGATTACAGACAGGAAAAGTAAAGAAGTCCTGACTCACAGACCGTGAACTCCAAAAGGGGAATGGAGTAGAGGTTGAAGGAAGGGCTCTCCTTTCCTCCTGTGACTCCCATTCACAAAGAGAACTTTCTTCTTCTAGTGGAACTAGTTGCCTGGCTTCATATTTGGAAACTAGTTTGTATCCCTGTCCCCTAACATATCCTGAAGTCTTAAGAATGATGCATGCCTTAGAGGTGGCAGGAGAGGAAGCAGGAGTCCTCCTAGTATCAGAGAATGCTACTATTTTTTTTTTATTTTTTTTTTTAGTGAGACAGACAGGAAGGGAAATGAGAAGCATCAGCTTGTAGCTGCAAAAGTTTAGTTGTTCGTTGATTACTTTCTCATATGTGCCTTGACTGGGGGGGAGGGGCTCCACCCTAGCCAGTGACCCCTTGCTCAAGCCAGTGACCATGGGGTCATGTCTATGATCCCACATTCAATCCAGCAACCTCAGGGTACTCAAAAGTGTCCCAGGTCAACATTCTATCCACTGCACCGCTGTCTGATCAGGCTGAGAGAAAGCTACTATTAAAATAGGTTTCCTTTAGCATTCATGAGAACTGAGGTAAATGGCCCCCCAGAGGATACTCTGCAGGCTTGCTAGAAAACAGGAAAATAGGAACTTTCCAAAGGCTGGCTTGGGACCCAGACTTTTGACATCTCTATTACACTGCTCTCTGCCCCACCTCTGCTCATGAGCTGCTCAGAGAGCAGGGATGAAGCCAGTTTGCTGCTGGAAGGATATGAAATTGCTGACACCTGTGTCAAAACACCCTCACCCACCCTACTTCTCTGAACCTAAACCTTTTTTTTTTTTTTTTTTTGTAACCTAAGCTTCTTAGTCATCAGAAAAAAATCAGAAGAATGGTACTACAGAAAACACAGGCCAAGAAGTCCTGAGGCATAGATTCATCTTGGCACTGCCATTTATGTACTGTGTGACCTTAGTCAAGTCATTTCATCTCTCTGGGCCTTCATCCTATAAAATGCAAACCATCAATTATCCTTGCAGGATTTTGTAAAAATTAAGTAATAGTGAAAGTACATTGTGAATATCTTGAATTAAGGTCTTTCTGGTGCTATACCTGACTACTAAAAACAAAAATGTTCTGCTTGGCCTGTGGTGGCGCAGTGGATAAACCTTTGGCCTGGAATGCCTAGGCTGCCAGTCTGAAACCCTGGGCTTCCCTAGTCAAGGCAAATACAACAAGCAAGCAATGAACAACTAACATGAAGCAACTATGCATTGATACTTCCCATTCCATGCTCCACTTTTGCTCCTGTCTCTGTAAAATCAATTAATAATTTTAAAAAAATGTTCCTATCCCTCCCAAAAACATAAGTTTTCTTAGAAAAAGAACTCTGCCTACCTATGAAAGCACTCAATATATTTAATAAGTAAATCTTGGACTATTACAGACTTCTACAGCTCCTGGATCCTGAAATCACATGAACTTGATTGCAGTCTGTTTCTGGTACAGTATTTGAATTGTCTTATGTCCTTGCTTGTCCTAAGAAATCTCTCTTGCCTTGCAGATTACATGAAAGAATCCGTGTGCAGTTCTAGCACTTGTTCCTTGAATAGCAGTGAAAACCCTTACGCCACAATTAAGGACCCACCCATCCTCACCTGCAAGCTTCCAGAAAGCAGCTATGTAGAAATGAAGTCACCTGTGCACAGGGGGTCTCCGTACACAGATATGCCATCCTTGTCGACATCTAATAAAAATATATATGAAGTTGGTAGGTGTCTCAAATAAGTAACTTAGCAAAATCAGGGAAGTAGTGCAGCATCTGAAGTAAAAACAGTCCCTCTCCACTCACCCTGTCTTGAAAACACACCTTTCTTTTGTTGTTTAAGGAATCCAAGGTGAACTGCCTTTCCCAGGACTGCCCTCCTGTCTCATGCAGGAAATAAGATTCTTGTGCCAGCTCTTCTTAAAAAACAAACAAACAAACAATAAAACACCAGAACTAGTTTGAACCAGAAATACTGGGTGTGAGGAGTGGGTACGCTCATACACACTTCAACTGATTGTTGATACAAATCCCAGTTTAAAAAACAATCAGAATAGAACATTTATTGACTTTCTAAATCACCACCTTCTACTTCTCCCACTTCAACCCATGTGCCTGGGCACACTGATAAGACCCCTACTTCTTAGATATTCTAAATCTCTTGCTTTTCACCAGAGCTTGGGATTGTGACAGCATGCTCAATTATGTTTATCTCTTGAGCAAGCCTCAGTCCTAACCCTCATATATTTGTCAGATTTATAAAACCCTGGGTTCTCTCCCCACCATTAAATAGGACCCCTCTTCACCCCATCCAACAAAGCAACCAAAGCTAATCTGTTCTCTGAACTCATTTTTCACTATATTCCTTAGAGCCCACAGTCAGTGTGGTCCAAGAAGGCCGTGGTGGTCATAACTCCAGCTATATCCAGAATCCATACGACCTACCTAGGAACAGCCATATTCCTGGTCATTATGACCTCGTCCCAGTAAGACAAAGCTCTGCCAGTGAGCCCTCCCAGGACAAGCAGTCTTAAAAGGGATAAGCTTCTCTCTTGAAATGTGCTCTGCTGAATATTTTCTGACTCTGAAAGAAGACAATCCCCTGACTTGAAATAATGGTACAGACTGACTCCAGCTGCGTGTTAGTTATTACTTTCACATGGAACTAAAGAAGAACTTCCAAGTGGGACTGGGGTAATTGTTCAAAAGGCCTGTTTACAAAGGCAAATCCTATCACTCACCCTACCCCCAACCCCAAATGCCCTGGACTACATGATCTTTTAAAAACATTTAGGATACAGCTACTCATCAACATCAGCCAAATATAGCTAAATATATTTATATACTTAATTACCTAAAACATGATGCTTAAAAAGCATTTAGAATAGGTTTTACAAACCTTCCTAGGTGGAAAGGGGGAAGAGGAAGGGGAAGGCGAGAGGATTAATATAAAACACCTGAAATGTATATGTACTTTTGGTTGCGGTTACTATCAACATGTTTGATTACCTAAGATAATTAGTACAAAGACACAAACTGTGCTAATATCAATCCTAAAGTTCCTGTACATATATGCCTGGTTCATCAAATTACAATGGCCAAAATTAGTTTATTATGTAATCTAATGCTAACAACTTCAATTTTTTAAAATAAGACTTAAGTAAAAACAACTTTCCCTCTTCTGCCCCTAATGGTAGTAGAATAAATAAAGGTTTTCAAAGCTCAACAACCTTTCAGTCTATCAGTATTTCTAGGCTGGCTTTTACCAAATTTTGCCAATTCAAAGTTCTAGCAAGTCAGCCCTGACCTATTTCTATCTTCTTAGTCTACCCAACACCCAAGTCATTCCATGGGAAATAAAACTCTGAGATGATGCTTTAAGCAACCAGTCATAGGCTGATAAGAATTAAGTATCCCTAAAAATGGCTATTTGGTCTCTCAAATTTATTTGGTTGGCATTCCTTGACTCAGAAGAGTGCTTGCTTTCAAGCATTTCTTCATAAATCTTGAGCTTTGGTGTGATATGAAACCTAAAAACGTAGAGGAAATTAAACAAAAGAGGATAATCAAGTTTAAATTGCTTAAAATACATGATGCTCTTTGATGGAACTAAACTAAAATCAAATGAACTGTAATCAGTTGCTATAAGATGATGTAAAAACTTTACAGTAAACCTCATATAAGGATATGAGGTACTTCTACCTTCTACCCTAAACCCACCACCTGCTGAGATGGCCAAAACTGAATTACAATGAGCTAATGCTCTAGATCCCAGTACTCAGATGTGTCTATACCTTCCGTTACTAATGACCATAGGTAAACTGGGGCTCAAGTGAGTCAAATGGAGCCAACTCCCAAGCTCTAAAGAGGACCTTCTCACAAGAGCTAAAGACCCAAAGGGCAAACCAAGAAAACTAATGGGCACCCCTATACCACTCCATTTTCTGGTAACATTCAGATAGTAAAAACACTTTCAAAAGGTATACACAAGAGGAACTACATGACTGAAAAGCTGAAATAGCTGCTACAGAAGTATGGGAGTTCTGAAGCCCTTGATATAAACTGCAAGTCTGCCATGGAACCCATTAGTTTGGGCAATCACCAGCAAAAGCAAGGGAAAAAAATGAGTAAACTCCCCCTCCCCCACTTCACTCAAGGCTTAAGCAAATGTTGTTAGAGGAAAATATCTAATACTTAACATGAATGCTGCATGTGTGCATGGGAGCAAGTGATCAGCAATAGCAAATCTGCTTTCCAAAAAAGCCTTATTAAATTATAAATACTAGAAAATTACTTTGTAAATCCAAGTAAATATTTCTCATACATATGTAGAAAGAAATATAGATAAGAGACTTACCTCAGCATTTCAGGGAAGCAGGTGCTCAATTATCTTTGTGAAGCAAGGACCAGGAATCATCAGACCGGCAAGGAGAAACTTCATCTCAGTCCCAGGCTTTATCTTCTTCCCCTACCCTGCATGTACAGTACCCTGGCAAACTGCAAACAACTACCATCGCTCAAGTCTCACCTTTCTTTTTACCAAGTATCTTCCAGGCAAATTTCAGCAAGAGGTAGTAGCATGGTGGAACTGCTAAAGCACTGGGCCAAGAGGTTTGAGAGTTCCTTGCCCTCTCTGGGCTCCCCCCCACACCTCTCATGTGTAAAAAGGGGGAGAACCAAAAAGGGCTGAGGGAACCCTAAAATGCTTCAGCTCTAGCATTTTGATTTTTAAAGAATATATCACAAATTAAAATCAGGTAATACAGAAAAAGAGAAAGACCGACGATGTGATTAATCTAGTGATAATTGTTTTCAAATACTTAAGAGCTACTGGTACAAGACATTTCAATCTTACAGAGCAACTGTTAGGAACTTCTCTCTAGCACTGTCACAAATACGTTCATGGTCAACCTAAACGTGCACTGTGTGTTTTATTGACAACTTGGAAAGATGTGTTCAATGATTTTACAGGAACTAGGTTTTCACTCAAAAGAAGTGCTGTGCATACAATTCAAATAAAGAAAACCATTACTGTACAATAGCATAAGTGAGACTGAAATGGCAATACTTTTTTAAACAATTCAGATTTGTAATATATTTGTTCACTGTGCAGAGGGTCACACCTTGTACAAAATAAAATTAATTTCTCAAACTAAAATGTGTTGCAAACCAAAAATGTGTCTATATATCTATACTTTAGGTTTAAAGGTAGAACTAATCTACACTTTGTGTGGTCACTTTAGACCAGGGGTCGGAAACCTATGGCTCGCGAGCCAGATGTGGCTTTTTTGATGGCTGCATCTGGCAAGCAGACAAATCCTTTAATAAAAAAATATAAAACATTCTCATGTATTACAATCCATTCATTTCCTACCGCTCATGTTCATGGTTGCAGGTGGCTGGAGCCAATCACATCTCTCCTCTGGGACAACACCAAATTTTTATTGGATAATGCATAACGTACATGGTTCATTGTATGGCTACCATGGAATTGCATTTTAAAATATGTGGCGTTCATGGCTCTCTCAGCCAAAAAGGTTCCCAACCCCTACTTTAGACAGATGGACAAGTGAAAATTATCCCATAGATGCTTGAAAATTAAGTGAACAAGTTCTATAAAATTTATAACAAGCGAGTCTCTTCCTTTAAGACTTTATTCATTAGAGAGGAGAGAGAGAAGAGAAGAGAAAGAGAGAGAGAGAGAAGGGGGGAGAAACAGGAAGCATCAACTCTCATATGTGCCTTGACCAGAAAAGCCCAGGGTTTCAAACTGGCGACCTCAGCATTCCAGGTCGATGCTTTATCCATTGCACCACCACAGGTCAGGCTGAGAGTCTCTTCCTTTAAAGTAATGGATGGGAGCTATACTTAATTCAATGTCCAAAAATTATTAAAATAGATCACGAACATCAGTAGACTCAAATAGAGAATTTCTCTGCTTTCACAAAGATTTGGACTCAAAGGCAACTATTATAGCTTGTGCTCAGCTTCAGAGGCACAAAGAAAGTTTTATGGAATGGAATAAAGGCAAGTATAACAGCCACCTAATTTGCATAAGAGCAATGAATAGCTTTCCACTAGAAGTTAATTAATGTCCAGTACAGTACTCTGGGTGTATCTGTTTTAGCGCCTTTTAAAAGTTAACCTTATAACCTAACTAGTAAAGAAGCAGAAGGATAAATTTTGTTTTAATGCAGATGCTAAAAAATAGCTTATTCAATGATGTAAGTTTAAATTTTCTTCAGACTTTTAAAGGTTTATACATAATACTCATACTTAAATGAAAACATTATAACTTGTCAGTTCACAAGGCTTATGTGATACTCAAAAGTTACTCCCATTTAACAAAATGTTTATCCAAGAATACATTTTTGCTAGAGATTAAGACTCATTCAGAAAAGACCCCCCTCCTAACAGACAACTCTCAAGGGATGGAACTCAACATCTCAGTGAGAAGGAAAACATAATCAAGAGTTACAAGGCTAAAAGGGGTATTTACTAAGAATAACAGTTTAAGATTATGATTTATGAGGCTCAGAATACTACCTAACACCATAAATGATAAACAAAGGCTGCAGGTTGTATACTCAATACAGAAGATTCAAGAATGATACAGTCTATTAGCCATTCATCTAATCAGAGGGAGACAGAAGAGGTCCTTTCAATTAAGCGGCAAAAGAGGAGATGGGAAATCTTTCTTAAAATAGATGGATATATAGGGATCCATACTATTATTCATAATTTTGTATAATGATATATTACTTATATAATTTTATATAAAAGCATCAACTTGCCAGTCCACTTAGTTCCATTTAGTTGTGCACTCATTGACTGAGATCTTGCCATGAAGGGACACTTTATCCACTGAGCCAGCCAGCCAAGGCTATACAATTTTAAAAAAATGTTTTAATCTGAATGGAAATTGTCAGACTACAGCTCCCCAAGCTAAACTAAAATGAGCCTTAAGGTGAGCCCCTTCACTCTTTCAGATGGTCCTTCCTTGTCACTTGACATGCAGTTGTAGAGAGGATAGCTAGCAGGAATATAAAAATATGAACAGAACACATTCCCTGTCCTTATGGATCCTACAATGTAGCAATTACAAATGGGTAGGAATAAATGGAGGGCCCAGGTAGTTAACTGGAGTGCTGATTATACACTTTTCCCCTGACTTGCAGAGCTAGAAAGGTTGAGCAGGGGTCCGATCTAAGTCCACATAAAGGTAGAAAGAAGCTCTGGTCTATTGCTAGTCAAATTCCCTCCTCATTCCAGCTTCTGCCTCCTAAGCCACTGTCTGGTCCAGCAGATGGCCCTCCAAAGCCCTATGTAAGAGAAAACACAGGGACCTAAGATCTTAAAAAGTACTCTTATTGAAATACAAATGGCCAAGAGATATATGAAAAGATGCTCATCTTCTTTAGTTATTAGAGAAATGCAAATCAAAACTGCAATGAGATACCACCTCACACCTGTTAGATTAGCTATTATTAACAAGACAGGTAATAGCAAATGTTGGAGAGGCTGTGGAGAAAAAGGAACCCTCATACACTGTTGGTGGGAATGTAAAGTAGTACAACCATTATGAAAGAAAGTATGGTGGTTCCTCAAAAAACTGAAAATAGAACTACCTTATGACCCAGCAATCCCTCTACTGGGTATATACTCCAAAAACTCAGAAACATTGATATGTAAAGACACATGTAGCCCCATGTTCATTGCAGCATTGTTCACAGTGGCCAGGACATGGAAACAACCAAAAAGCCCGTCAATAGATAACTGGATAAAGAAGATGTGGCACATGGTGGGATCTTGATAACATTATACGAAGTGAAATAAGTAAATCAGAAAAAACCAGCAACTGCATTATTCCATACGTAGGTGGGACATAAAAGTGAAACTAAGAGACATTGATAAGAGTGTGGTGGTTATGGGGGGAGGGGGGAGAGGGAGAGGGGAAGGGGGAGGGGGAGGGGCACAAAGAAAACTAGATAGAAGGTGACAGAGGACAATCTGACTTTGGGTGATGGGTATGCAACATAAGTGAACGACAAAAATAACCTGGACTTGTTATCTTTGAATATATGTATCCTGATTTATTGATGTCGCCCCATTAAAAATAAAATTATTAAAAAAAAAGCACTCTTATTTAGACACACCCTTAAATGTAAACAGTAAACCAAATCCAGTAACTGAGGTGTCTAACATCCTCCAGAATTGCTTTCCAACAAAGATAGCTTACAGAAATAGTGTTGCTTCCTGGGCTTCCCACATTGCCCTGTTTCAAGTATGCCCTTCTGTAATACTATTCTTAGGCCTGTATAATAAAAATACTTTGGCACAGAGGCCAGTACAATCGTCAGCAAGTTCTTAAAGATAAGATAAGGAACCATACTACTACCCTAGAGAGATCTGAGAAGATAATATGCTGAGACTGTAAGTTTTTAGTAGGAGAATGTGGGCTAAAAGCAATAGTACACTTACTCACTGGGATGGGGATAATAAGATCTAAGATTTTGTGTATGGGGCAATGTTACGTTCCATGACTTAAACATAGGAAAAGAATCCCGTTGGCTACTAATTTTTACTACCATCACTGGTTCTGGTAACAGAGTAGTTAACAGCCAATATACATGACATTTCTGCTAGGACCTATCAATTCTATGCTTAATAATGTTAAATAATTGAATTCAAATGTTTAGACTACTAATAATTACATTACCATACTAAGAGCCCAATAATGTCATTAATATCTATGTGTATACACATAAACCATACTTGGATTTAATCAATGGTTCTACTGGATAGCTAGCTTTATGGATTGATCTAGATTCCTATTAGAGATAATAAAAAAGATTAAACACAGTATCTAAAAGTTCTCTACCAGACATGACTATATTTTAAAGTATATTAAAAGACAGCAATTTTAATAGAAAAAGCCAAAAACAAGCAGTTTTCAATTTACAATTGACATAGCAGCCCATCAAGTGCTCCTCCCCGCTTACCACATATGGTACTTTGATACAAATCATATTGTGAAATTGACAGTCATTTTGTAAATGTTCTGAAAGCTTTCATCTTAATGAAGCTAATATGGAAATAAAGATAACATTCTAATCAAGTTAGGATGATAAAACCAAAACCACCCTGCAAACTGTATACTTGATTTTTACTTATCTATTAATTTTAAATTTGGGTTAGAATGAATAATAACTTGGCTCTAGCACCTAAAAAGAGTTCATTCATAGAATTATGAATTGGAGCTGGGAAGAACCCAGAAATGATCTGATCCGATGCCCTCATTAACGGGAAGGTGAGGCTCAGAGATAGAACAACTAGAGAGCTGCAACCAGATCCCTATCTTTGTCACCCAGTCCAGTGCTCTATGATGCCTGCCATTGTTTCGCTCAGAGTTTGCATATTTTCTACTATCTGCCTAGTATCAAGTTCCTTTCAAATAGTCTTTCTTTATCTTCAATTCAATTTTCAGGGAAATGGATACTTCAATTAAAATTATCTCTCAGACTAATGGTTCTCCCTTACATAAGTTGTTATGACAAAAGCATTTTGTATTTTTTTATTCGTTCCATCAGCCTCCTACAGTTTGGGGAAACACAACCATTCTTTAAAACTTTAGAATGACAACTCCAGTTTATTTGACACATTGTATAGGTGGCAAAAACGTTGACTTTGTCAAATCCTTGCCCGAACCAGGAGGAAAAAAAAAACAAAAATCAACCCTTTCTCTCAGCACTAGTCGGACTGTTATGGCAACCCATTAAATCAGGGGTCCCCAAACTATGGACCGCGGGCAGCATGCGGCCCCCCGAGGTCATTTATCAGGCCCCCACTGCACTTCCGGAAGGGGCACCTCTTTCATTGGTGGTCAGTGAGAGGAGCATAGTTCCTATTGAAATACTGGTCAGTTTGTTGATTTAAATTTACGTGTTCTTTATTTTAAATATTGTATTTGTTCCCGTTTCGTTTTTTTTACTTTAAAATAAGATATGTGCAGTGTGCATAGGGATTTGTTCATAGTTTTTTTTATAGTCCGGCCCTCCAACGGTCTGAGGGACAGTGAACTGGCCCCCTGTGTAAAATGTTTGGGGACTCTTGCATTAAATGATGTGGTGAGAGAGGATCCTTCAGCAGTCTTTGTTCACTTTTTTTCACACAGGGATGGATACATATTTTACATTGTTTGCATAGTCCTGATACAAAATTCATATTGTTTTGAAATTTTTTTCAGGCTTATGATGTTTGTGAAACATCAAACCCATCTCTATTTTCTCCTTTGCTAAAAGAACTCCATAAATTGAAACCTAACAGATTGGAATAAGTTTTCAATTATCCACCCAGCCTTAAAAGTATTCTGTTCCTGATATTGGCCAAAACTGCCTAAGTAGTAGTTTTGTCTCTTTAAGGTAGACAGAAGAGATTATTACAATAGCTCAAACCACTGAGAGCATTTGTATTATGTAAATACAAGTCAATAAAGACAAAAATTAAGATGTTCACTTTCCTAATGATGAAATACATATAACTAGCTTTAATGGGCAATCCAAAGCCTTAAGAAGTTTAATTTTCCTGCAGAACCTTTCAGAATTTAAGAGACCTCTGGCATAAGTCACCAGCTAGCTCTCCTTAGAACTTAGCATATTCAATGCAATGGCTAAATTAGAAAACTTATCCTTAGAAAGTAATAACTATGAGAGAGAAATCATAGGTAACACTTGAGGACACTTATAAGTTTACCAAGTCAAGATGGCTTACTGAATATTAGGAGGATACAAAGATAAATAAACCATCAAAGCTAAAAAACTGAAAGGCAAGGTTGGCAGCAAATACTTGTACTAAACTGCCTTGAACCCTAAGTTGTCATAATATTTTAAAATTTAATGTATCTTACTTGAGACAGTGTCTCCTGAGATACCATTCAAAATGAAAACACTTGTTGAAATGCATAGCCATTTTCTACTACTTCTGGTTTCTTGGACTGTTCCCGATATCCAACCATGCCCAAGGCAACATTAAGCTATATACTTCATAAAAATTCAGTTACTTTATCATTACCTAGTTTCTCCTCTTAAATAATTTGTAAAAAACTTACTACTAATTTTTAGTAAAATAATTAGTGATGGAGCCTCTTCCTGGGTCTAGCAACACAGTTATGTATGAAAATACAGAGATTAATCACTTCCCTTTTACTTCTGGTAATACTTTTTCCAAGAAAAGCATCACTGAACTACATGTCTAAAATCAAAGCTGAATTCACACAATGGTGCCTCCAATTCAATATTAACTCTGTAATGCAAGGACCTATACGCTCTCATTCATCAGAATCAAATATTCCATGGCTATATTCAAAGCAAAGGGAAAATGTAATCTGACAACATAAAGAATAGTCTCCCTATAACTGTTTATTAGAATGTGAATATATTCCAAATCAATAACTAAAAAAAAAGTCAAGTTACACAGCATGCATAAAATACAAAGTAGCAATTTACAAATAGATAATAGTCTTTATACCAATACACTAAAATAAGAAAACCATATGACTGACCACAGCAATGCCTTCAGTGCACCCTGCACATCATTAGCATCGCCAAGGACAGGAGATTAACTATGAAACACAGTAACCTATGGCGAGCCCACACACATATATATTTTTGGGGACATTCCACCATCCTGAATAGTATCACTTCAGTTGACACAACTTTCAGAACACTGCAGAGTAAGTGCTTAATATTATCTACAAGAAAGTAAAACTAACTATTAGTGTGCACATTTCCGAATGAGAAATTAGTTGCTTCACTGATTTCAATAATGTAGTGGTAGAAACTATTTCAGGACTGTATAATGGCCTAAATGCATTCTATTTAAATTCAAAGTACTATTTCATCTTAAGTACGAAAAGAATACATGCCTTTAAGTAATACCACTTGAGCAGAAATTAACCTTTCACTGTATTCTTTTGACATACTAAAACCAAATATTTAACTGGACTATATTCCATAACAGACTGCAAAACTAAAAAATCAGCATCACTAAAATAATTATCCATGCCTGCTGGTGAATATGGTGACAAAACTAGGTTGCATTTCATTTAATGGAAGATTTTTGAGACAAAATTAATACTTTACAATTCAATATTAAGTGAGTATTAAACCAGTTATTGTCTGAGCAGTAAAATGCTACATACTGCTGGGAAATTAGATAAGTTAAATGACATCATTAAACTTTGGCCGCCTGATCATTACAACAGAGGCACTCAGATGGATTTCCAGCAGTCTCTCCAGTTCCCAGACTGCCAGGCAGTACCATTTAACGTATGGACCCATAACCATACCACAACTGAAGCCACAAAAGTCTCTTGTGTTTAAGATAATCTTGTCCAGAGAAAAAAAGTGCCCTCTCGAATGAACTTTGATGCTTATAAAAATTAAAAACAAAAATTACTGAACTACATAACCCTATATTAAGGCATTTTAGTAAGTGACCTCCAGAATAATGGAAAGTTTTCAAGCTCTCAAAATCCTGCTATGTTTATAGGGCAATTCTTAGATTTGTGGAAATATATACTGCACTAAAAGAAGAGTGTATGAATTATATATAAGCTGCCAGCTTCTCTGTGGCAAAAACAATAGCTTATTTTTAAAGTCTTCTTAGTTTGATTTGATCAAGACCAACAGGTCCAAGCTTCAAGTGATCAAGTTCTATTATGTCCTACAGTGACAGGTTTCCAAGATGAAAAGTAAACAATAATTGAGGAATCCAAACATTCAGTTTATTAAACTAAGGCAGTGAAGCCATAGCATGAAATAAAGCTGCAGTCATTTGAAACAAATGAATGATTTTATAAAGCTAAAATCAAAAGACTTAAAACATGAAAAATTCGTTAAGTATGAGGAAGTAATGAAACACAAAAGTAACCACAGAATTACAAATATATTTAAATCTCAGACCTGGGAAACGGACTATACACAGCCTTCTAGGGGAGAAGAGAAGCGCCTTATATGTTCTGACAGCACTGCACCTTTGGCTTATTTTCAGTGGTTGGTGGAACATGAATAGGAACCACATTGTTGCTTGGAGACATGTCATTTTCACGTCTGTCTGACATTTGCTTCTGGGAAACAATGCGGTAAATCTCTGAGTGAAAAAAAGAAAGAAACAAATAATTTTGAATAGACCCATTAATAATTGACAGAAAAGATAACATAGAGGTAGAAGATACATTTACAGTAAAAACTGCAAATAAACTGAACAAAGAATGCATAAATTTAAAGTTTTGTTTTCAAACAGCCACTGGTCAGAGTCAACCCATTATGTTAACAATTTTCCTTAGGTTAATAAGAGAAACAAAGGTTTTCCATTTCAGAAGGAAAGATCCATCAGTCCATAAATCTTGGTTTACAGAGATTTCATAGTTTATGGGCTTAAATCTAAATTAAACCATGAGAGTATTTTCATTGTACCCTAATCAAAAAACCTACATACACCTACACTGAATCACAGAAAAATTAAAATAAATTTGCATTATTAGGCACATTAAGATACTTTTTCTGGTTCTGTAGAGAAAAGCCCAACTTCATAAACATGCCAAAAGCCCAAAGAACTCTTGGAAATGGAAGGAAAGATCATGTTTATCAGTTCCTCCTGAACTAAAGTTAAAATGTAATTAAATTATTATGCAACACAGGCAATTTAAGATTTTAAATGCCACTTATCAAAACTAATTGTTTCGTGTCTACTTCCACTAAACTCTATAGGGAACAAAATTGTGTATATCTTATTCATTGCTTTATCTCCAGCATATAGCCGACAGTAGGGGTTTGATAAGTAACTAACTACATGGATAAATGTTATTAAAGTCCTCTACAGCAAGTATCTTTAGCACGTTTTATTTGGTCTTATATTGCACTGCCTAAGAGTAGTTCCTTCTGACAAGATTATAAACTCCTTAGGAGCAGAAAATGTATCTTATTTATCTTTGTTCTCCCAGTGCTCCCCCAATCCCAAATATCCTCAAAAGGTAAGGGAATCCTAAAAATGGAACAAACCGACATGATAAGCCTCCTTTTATGATAGGCTATGAAAGATACAATGTATTCCATGAAAGGTATGTATTCCTGCCAAAAATGTTTAAAATTAATTTATCATGAGGAAGCAACTAGATAAAATGAGATAGAGGGACACTACAAAACAACCAGCCAAGACTCTAAAAAAGTTGTCATAAAATACATTTTTTAAATGGGGACAGTCTGACCTGGTGGTGGCACAGTGGATGTACCGTCAGCCTGTAATGTTGAGGTCACTGGTCTGAAGTCCCAGGCTTGCCCAGGCAAGGAACATATAAGAAGCAACTAGGAGTTGATGGTTCCTGCCCTCCCTCACACTTCTCTCTCTATCTCCACTCTCTAAAATCAATAAATAAAATCTTTTAAAAAGAATTAATAGAAATAGGGATAAATGTTCTATATCTGTGCTGTTCAATACAGTAGCCACCTGTTTAAATTAACTAAATAAAATTTAATAATCAGCCCTGGCAGGGTAGCTCAGTTGGTTGGAGCATCATCCCGAGTAAAAACCAAATCTAGGTCCTGGCCAGTGGCTCAGTTGGTAGAGCATCAGCCCAGCGTATGGACATCCCAGGTTTGATTCCTGGTGAGGGCACACAGGAAAAGCAACCATCTGCTTCCTCCCATTCCTTCCCCTCCCATAGCCAGTGGCTCGATTGGTTCCAGCATAGTCCCAGAACCTGCGGATAGCTCTATTGGAGCACAACAGCCTCAGGTGTTAAAAATAGCTCAGTACTCCAAGCATCCACCCAAGATGATGTTGCCAGGTGGATCCTAGTTGGGACACATGCGGGAGTCTGCCTCACTATCTCCCACCTCTCACCAAAAAAATAAAAACAAAAACAAAGAAACCCACAAATCTATAAAGGGCACTATTAGAACACGTGGAAAAAACTGAATATGAACTGCACATTATATCATACAGTATAATAAATATCTTGGCACAGTGTATGGTATTGTGATTCTGCAGAATGCCTTGTTTTTAGGAGAGAAATGTTCAAGTATTCAGTTGTAAAGTGTCACAATGTCTGCCATTTATTTTCCACAGTTTGAGCAAAGGGGGGAAACGTATACATATACAAGTAAAAATAAACCAAATGTGAAAAGTTGACTCTAGATGAAGGGCATACTGTGTTCACTATATTATTTTTGTAATATACTTAAAAAATTTTTAAATATGAACTATAGGGTAAAAGAAAATGGAACTATGTTTTCAAAAGGCTCCAAGAACATGTCAACCAACTGCAATATGAACATCATTTGGATTCTAATTTGAGGTGTGAAAAAAATTAAGAGAGGAAATTTAATATATTTTGGATTATAAATGATAATGAGAAATTACTGTTAATTTTAAGTGGTTTTGTTGTTATGGGGTTTAGTCCTAATCTTTCAGATATACATCATAAAATGTTTACAAATGAAATAATGTCTGGGATTTCTTTCAAAATAATGGTGGAGGAAGTAGGTGGAGAAAAGACTGGCCAGGAACTGATGGTTGACAGCTATGTGGAGTTCATGACACTATCCTACTTTAGTTTTTTGGAAACTTTCCTTAACAAAATGTTAAAGAAAAAGAAATGTGCAAACTAAATTGACACACTTTCTCCAAATTAACAACTAACTTCCCTAAAGCTGAACAGCAAGCTATACCAGTCAACTGAATATGTAAACTAATAAAAACACTGACAGCTAGTGTCCTTTTTTATGATTTGGTGTAGGGATGAGTGGTGCTAAGATTCATGTTTGAGAAGGTTGACAGTGGTTCAAAGTTTAAGAAGCATCAAGAGAAAAAAATAGATTACAAAAAATAAAGGCTATTGACTAGAATTAAAAAAAAAAACAGGACCAACAAAGGCTATGGAATCTTCATTTAGATTATTTTCATTGAAAAGGGATGGGATGGAGGGTGTCAAGGATAAAAAAAAGTCGTTCAATCAGGCCAGTGTCTAAGGAATAAAGGTAATTATCAACTTACTGTAAAACTATACCATTCATTTGTTATTCTTTATGTTTTCTCTCTAATCCCAAACTGGATGGCTGGCTCTTCTTTTTCAAGTGCATATGATTAAATGTGACCCTCTACAAATTTTTAATTGTCTTAAGTTTTATTAAACATTAAGTTAGGAGAACCAAAAAAAATATTATGTAGGTTCTTACATGAAAAGCAAATACTGGGAGAAAAAAGAAGCTTTCTCAGAGAACATAGAAAGCTAAATAATTAAAGAGATCTCATTACAAAGCAAGAAATTTGAGCAGTGTTGTATAACTGCCTACAACTATAACAGTATGCATATTGTTTTGTAGAAACGAATTACTGCTACATTTGCTGTAGTCACCAAAAAGATATCTGCTAATAAAAATAATAACAAGGCAATAAATAAATATATTGGTCAGAAAATTAGGGGAAAATGTTTCTTTCTGTTAGAATGGGCACAAACAGGCTACACAACTAATTTACTTAATGTCTCTTATGTCTAGCAGCTATGTCATTATAAAAAGGAAACTGATAAGAAAATAGGATGCAGGTAGCTTTTCAGCTGGTATCTGCTTAGAAAGGCTTATTTAAATGGGGTGAAGGGAATAGGACTAGTAACTTGCTAAACCAGACACAAATATTTTCCTTTTTCGAGGGCAAGTTCTCCTTTAGGAGCAAATGTATATGATACACCAATTCCTGTGCAGTCCCTTTTCAAGATATCCAAAGAATAGGTGAGGTTAGAAAGAAAAGGAATTCTGCTTCATCATTCTTATGTAAGAATATCTTCTATATCTAAATATGAAGTAAAACATTAATGTAAGATAGTTTTAAAATATAACCACGTAAAGTTAAATAAAAGACATATAACCTATTTCTATTCTAATGGAAGTATGAATCAAGTTGCAAAGTAAATTATAAGAAAGTCAAATGCCACTGTTCAAAATTGAGAAACAGAACTAAAATTCTTCAATGCCTCCAAAAACTAAAAACAGCAGAGGCCTGAGTTATTCCACTAAAGCTTAAGTACAAACTAAGTCAGAAATGTTTAGGTCTTCTTCAAAACCACTGCTCACCATGTAAATTTCTCAAAGGTCAAAAAATGTTCCAGCCCTGGCCGGTTGGCTCAGCGGTAGAGCGTCGGCCTAGCGTGCGGAGGACCCGGGTTCGATTCCCGGCCAGGGCACACAGGAGAAGCGCCCATTTGCTTCTCCACCCCTCCGCCGCACTTTCCTCTCTGTCTCTCTCTTCCCCTCCCGCAGCCAAGGCTCCATTGGAGCAAAGATGGCCCGGGCGCTGGGGATGGCTCTGTGGCCTCTGCCTCAGGCGCTAGAGTGGCTCTGGTCGCAACATGGCGATGCCCAGGATGGGCAGAGCATCGCCCCCTGGTGGGCAGAGCGTCGCCCCATGGTGGGCGTGCCAGGTGGATCCCGGTCGGGCGCATGCGGGAGTCTGTCTGACTGTCTCTCCCTGTTTCCAGCTTCAGAAAAATGAAAAAAAAAAAAAAAAAAAAAAAAAAAAAGTTCCAATTTGATATACTGACAAGTATTTAAAAGTTGCTATAACCTGGCTGGATAGCTCAGTTGGTCAGAACACCATCCCAATATGCAAAGGTTGCAGGTTCAATCCCTGGTCAGGGTATATAAAAGAACAGCTCAATGTTTCTGTCTCTGTCTCCCTTCCTCTCCCTAAAATCAATTAAAAAATTGAAAAAAATAATAAAGTTGCCACGTGCCAAGAACAAGGATACTACTACACCCAATTAAGAGCATCTCACTATTCTAATAAAATTACAGTAGTCTCCCCCACCCCCCTTATCTGCAGGAGATACATTCCAAAACTCTCAGTGCATACCTAAAACCACAGATCATATACCAAATTCTATATATACTATGTTTTTCCCTATACATATAAGCCTTTCCACTCATTGAAGTATTTTATATAGTATTGTAGTTCCTCTGGCATATCTACTAGCATCACTACTCTTTGTGCTTTCAGGCCATTTCTGAGCAAAATAAGGGTTACTTGAAGCACTGCTATATAGTCACCTGATAACCAAAAGGGCTACAAAGTGATAACTGGCAGGCTAGTGTACACAACAGGAAACGCAGGACAAAGGTAGCACAGAGGAGAAGGGTACAAGAGTAGACATCCTGGGCAGCACAGAGTAGAAGGGTACAAGATTTCATCGCACTACTCAAAACGGCATACAATTTAAAACTTATGAATTGTTTACTTTTTGGAATTGAATATTTTTGGAATATAGTTGACTATGGGTAACTAAAACTGAGAGGGAAGTAAAACTGCAGGTAAGGGGAGACTACTGTAGTGCCTGAAAACTCTCACTACACTTTTAAATCAATATGTTAACTAAATTAAAATTCTTTCAACCACAAAAGGATTTGATCTTCATACTAAAAAGAGGGCTCAGACTTATTAATTACATGTAAAAACCTGGCAGATATCACCTTAATAACGAAGTGATCAAAGTTAACATCACCATGTACTGACCAGATAGCTCAGTTTGGACAGAGCATCCTCCCAATATACCAAGGTTACAGGTTTGATCCCCAGTCAGGGCACATGCAAGAATCAACCAATGAATGCATAAATAAGTAGAATAACAAATCAACGTTTCTCTCTCTCTAAAATCAATCAATAAATAAAAAACTTTAAGAAGCCTGACCAGGTGGTGGCGCAGTGGATAGAGCGTCGGACTGGGATGTGGAAGGACCCAGGTTCGAGACCTCGAGGTCGCCAGCTTGAGCGCGGGCTCATCTGGCTTGGGCAAAGAGCTCACCAGCTTAGACCCAAGGTCGCTGGCTCCAGCAGGGGGTTACTCGGTCTGCTAAAGGCCCGCGGTCAAGGCATATGTGAGAAAGCAATCAATGAACAACTAAGAAGTCGCAACGCGCAACGAGAAACTGATGATTGATGCTTCTCATCTCTCTCCATTCCTGTCTGTCTGTCCCTGTCTATCTCTGCCTCTGTAATAAAAAAAACAAAAAAACAAAAAAACAAAAAAAAAAAACAAAAAACAAACAAACAAAAAAAAACTTTAAGAACAATTTATATCTGGAAACTACATCGTTTTTTTATTTTTCTTAATTTTTTTTATTGATTTGAGTGAAAAAGAGACAGGAAGGAAGTGAGAGTAAGAGGCATCAACTCGTAGTTGCTTAACTTTAGTTGTGCATTGATTACTTGACACTGGGGGTAGGAGGCTCAAGCTAAGGCAGTGAACCCTTGCTCAAGCCAGTTACCTTGGGATCATGTCAATGATCCCATACTCAAGCCCAGGGGCTGAGCCCACACTTAAGCTGAGGAGCCCATGCTCAAGCTGGCAACCTTGAGGTTTCAAACCGGGGACTTCGGTGTTCCAGTTCGATGGTAAGGCAATAAATAAAAATATTTTAAAAAGTTAACGTCACCAGTAGTAAGTAAAACAAACCAATATCATGAGCCTCCTAACATGATGCACTGAGCACACTTTTGTTCCTGCTTAAAATACATAACATGAATTTAATCATAAGGAAACAGCAGGCAAAAACCCAAACAGAAGTATATTACATAATAACTGACCTGTATATACTTTAAAAATTTTTAGTAAACAAAAGACCAACAAACTGTTCCAGATTAGTAGAAACTAAAGAAATACAAGAGCTGAATACAATGTGTGGCCCGATTACAACTTTATTTTTCCAGTAATTGGAACCAACAAAATCTGAATAAGTCTGCAGTTACAGATTGATCTTTAGAGTTCCTATCTAACTCTGATTTTGAGAACTGTACTATGGTTTTGAATATCCTTGTTTTTAGGAAATACACAATAAAAGTACATAGATATAAGGAGCAGTATGTATCACTTGAAATGGTACAAAAATTTAATATGTATATAGCAAGAAGAAAAAAGAATAAAGCAGAGATGGTAAAATATCAACATTTGGGGAATTGGGTAAAGAGTATGTGTGAATTCTTTGTACTATTATTGTAACATTTCTTTAAGACTAAAATTGTCAAAATTCAAAGTTAAAAGAAAAATAAAATAGACTGTGGAAAGTATATATTAAAAACATTCCTTAGTGAATCTGAGGATGAAAGAAAACAAAACTGCACTGACAAGCATAGACTGGGCAATCTACTAAGCTCACTTATATACTAGCTAATTACCTCTAAAAAAAATACCACCAGCAAAATTATGTCATGGAGTTACAGTCAAATTCATGTATGTCAAAAATGCCTATTTAGGTCTATTCTAAAACAAGCAACATAATTAACTTTGGAGTAATGATGTAGATAAATTTTTCAATACATAATTTTGCATCTTAAAAATGAAAAAGTAGGCCGTGACCGGTTGGCTCAGTGGTAGAGCGCAGGCCCGGTGTGTGGAAGTCCCAGGTTCAATTCCCAGTCAGGGCACACAGGAGAAGCACTTATCTGCCTGTCCACCCCTCCCCTTCTTGCTTCTCTCTCTCTCTTTCTCTCTCTCTACTCCTCCCTTTCTCTCTCTCCTACTCTCCTCCCGCAGCCATGGCTTGATTGGAGTGAGCTGGCCCCAGGCACTGAGGATGGTTCCACAGCTTCCAGCTCAGGCACTAAAAAATTAGCTCCAGTTGCACGGAGCAATGGCCCCAGATGAGTAGAGTATCGCCCTCTAGTGGGCTTGCCAGGTGGCTCTCGGTTGGGGCGCAAGCTAGAGTCTGTCTCTGCCTCCCCTCCTCTCGCTAAAAAAAACAAATTAAAAAGTGCCCTGGCTAGATAGCTAGGTTGATTAGAGCATCATCCCAAACGACAGATGCTGGTTTGATCCCTGGTCAGGGCACATATAGGAACAGGTCAACCGATGTTCTTGTATCTCTCTCCCTTCCTGTATCTCTAAGCAATAACATGAACACTAAGCAAAATCAAAATACAATGCAAATGTTCCCTTAATGTGGCTAACATTTAAGGTGAATTAAGCCTAATGAGATTTTTTCTCTTTTTTGTTTTTTCAATGCATTAATACTCCCATTGGTTAAAAAAAAAGAAAACAAAAAAGACTAAGTTTAGAACAAACATCCTAACACTTGCAAAACAGCACAGATGTCTACTGCCATATGCAGTGATCTCTGATCACATAGATCAACACTGGAAGTTATGCAGGAAGCTGAGGAAATAGTGAATACAGAGAGGAAAAGTGATAATAGGTGAGCTAAAGTCTCGTTTGTTTTCAAGTAATATTAGTTAAGCAACAATAAAAGTTTAGTCTAGAATAAACTGTAGGACAAAACCAGATGTCCCTCATATTTAGAGACAAAACAGCTCAATTTCAAGTAGATAGCACTGTTTATTGATTAGTTCATGTTTGAGTACATCATAGATTCAATGTTACAAATGATATATACAATAGTTCACAGTAGATGAAAGCCTTGGTCTCAACCTTTGCTTAATATCAGAATATAGGCTAGAAAATCAGATCAGAATAATGGGATAGATTTATAGCAGAGGAAGTTTGATGGGACATAAAAAATAACCCGACAACAAGGACTGACTAAAAAGTTTTTCAAATGACATTTTTAGAGTCCTTAAGAGACTCATTCCTTCAAGATGATGTTGACTCATCTTAAGACACTATGAATCTGCCGGACTAGCCAGTGGCGCAGTGAATAGAGCGACAGACTGGGATGCTGAGGACCCAGGTTCGAAACCCCAAGGTCATCAGCTTGAGCACGGGCTCATCTGGTTTAAGCAAGGCTCACCAGCCTGAGCCCAAAGTCGCTGGCTTGAGCAAGGGGTCACTTGATCTGCTGTAGCCCCCCCCCCCCCCCCCCCCCGTTAAGGCACATATGATAAAGCAATCAATGAACAACTAAGGTGTCGCAACAAAGAATTGTTGCTTCTCATCTCTCTCCTTTCCTGTCTGTCTGGCCCTCTCTGTGTCTTTGTCACCAAAAAATAAAAAAAAGACACTAGGAATCTGAGGACCAGAGAAATTCAGTGACCTTAGTTACAGAGGGAGTAGAAGCAAAGTGATAAAAAGTAAAAGCCTACTACTCCTGAATCTAAATTTAGTACTCTACACACTGACCCAAAAGAATCCACACAAGTGGTTATAAAGGGGGAAAAAGTAGGATTTGCACACATATTGCAGATTTAGTCAAATCTTGCTGGCTTGAAACCATCCGCAAAGGAACTGGACACAGATAAGATTCTAAATGAAAGTTACAATGTTCCAAAGACTATCCAACCCCAGTATCAGTTCTTTTAGTTACTATTTTCAATACATGAAAGAATTAACAAAACAGGTATGCAAATCACCAATATTTAGTTTCTTTTTTAATTATGATTTTCATGCCTTAACTTCTGTTTAGCTAATTTCTCAAATGTTTACTATGTACCAGGGATAGATTTGGTAAATATTTTACATGCACAAACTCATGTACTCATTAAGTACATGAGTAAAGTCTAGAGAAGATGTCTGTGACAATTCTTTTCTGTGGGTGGTAAAGACAAAAAACTCTTGAAGTCACAACCTAACAGTTGAGTCAAATCATATCACAGGTATTTATTGTAAATACAGATCCTCTCCAAAAGGAAAAATAACAGAACTCCACGAAACATTTAAATTTTATAGACCAAACAAACAAAAACAAACTAACCCCTCCCCCCCAAAAAAAAACTAAGGCCTACAAAGGTTAAATAACTACCTAAGATTATAGAGCTAATAAGGGGAGGAGGCAGGACTAAAACCCAAGTCAGGTCTCCAAGTCCATGCTCTTAAATCCAGGCTTGTTTCCTACATTTTTATAGTAAAATAAAACATTTAAAAGTTAAAAAATCTGTTTACCTCTATTACAAGTGCTGCATACAAAAAAAAAAAAGGTAAAATCTTATTACATTTAATTGGAAACTCATTTATTTAATCTTTCCTCTACAGACTTTTCAGGACAAGACTATATACTATGTACTAAAAACTAGTGAGTTCTTAAAATTAACATAGAATTTTAAAGTACTTCAGCCAATTTATCAAAATATTTGAGGATTAAGATTAAATTAGTCAATCTAATCAAGTCTGAGTATATATGAGTCAACACAAATAAAATGCCTTCCTATCCCTGAGGTTGCTCTGATCGGCATGCACATCCACATTCCAAAACAGCATGAACTTTGTTCCTTTCCCACTACTTAAACTTCTGTGTTTGCAATAACTAGCTGATTTTCTCCACAAGAGACACCCTGTTCTTCTACAATATATTACAGGACAATTTTACTTTTTGTTATTTCATTTAAATATTGAATTTAAATTTCATTTAAATTTTTTTTTCTTTCTTTTTTTTTACAGAGACAGAAAGAGAGTCTATCTCAGAGAGAGGATAGATAGGGACAGACAGGAACAGAGAGAGATGAGAAGCATCAATCATTAGGTTTTCGTTGCGACACCTTAGTTGTTCATTGATTGCTTTCTCATATGTGCCTTGACCGTGGGGCTACAGCAGACCGAGTAACCCCTTGCTCAAGCCAGTGACCTTGGGTCCAAGCTGGTGAGCCTTGCTCAAACCAGATGAGCCCGTGCTCAAGCAGGCGACCTCCGGGGTCTCGAATCTGGGTCCTCCGCATCCCAGTCTGACGCTCTAGCCACTGCGCCACCGCCTGGTCAGGCTCATTTAAATTTTTAAGAAGATATTTTCCCTAGCTGCTTCAGAACCAAGAATGCCCTTACTTTACTGAATTTCAATAAGGCAATTTATATCTTTCCATAGCTGGAATTCCAATACTTATCTTTTTTATTTATTGATTTTTAGAGAGAGGGGAGAGAGAGAGAAGGGGGAGGAGCTGGAAGCATCAACTCCCATATGTGCCTTGACCAGGCAAGCCCAAGGTTTCAAACCGGCAACCTCACTGTTCCAGGTCGACGTTTTATCCCACTGCGCCACCACAGGTCAGGCCCCAATACTTATCTTAAAAAGTACATTTAAGAATTACTTTGTACACAATAAATTAAAAGTAATTAAAAAAACTTTTTTGAAAAGCTAAGAAAGAGGGAAAAGAAAAAGAATTGCTTTGTGCTTATGAACATGAATTACAGAAATCATGGACTGAGGTAATAATAGAAATGAATAAATAATTTTACTTTTAGATTTAATTTACTTCAATTTTAATTTATTTAGAAATTAAATTTAATGGGGTGGCATTAATCAATAACAATACAGAGGTTTCAGGTAAACATCTCTATAGCATTTGAATTGCTGACTGGGTTGTGTGCCCATCACTCAAAGTCAAATCATTTTCCATCACCATATATTTGTCCCCCTTCACTCCCCTCCCCCTGGTAATAGCTTCATTTTTATCTTTGTCTATGAGTCTCAGTGAATAAATAATTTTCAAAATATTTTTCCCACTCTAAACCAAGTAAATTAGGATAGTTAAAGCCCAGTAAGCAAAGGTTGTAACTAATTTTACAGCTCTTGCTATAGTAGCTCTCAAATGATAACCATCCTCAGTGTGGAAAAGTTTGGTTTCCCAATTCATTTGTTTACATTACCTTCCTATAACTTTTATTTCCCACTGGTATAAACTGAAAATGCCAAGTCTTACCTGTCAGAATAGTCTGAAAAGCAGCTTCTACATTTGTAGAGTCTAAAGCAGATGTCTCAATGAATGACAAACCATTCTTTTCTGTGGGGAGACACAAAAACTTTAGTTTTGCCCAACTTTAATACAAGAAACTTAATACACTCAAGTCTCTTAAGTAAAAAAAAAAAAAAGAACTTTCTTAACCTAAAACCTCTCCAACTTCTTGAACAATAAGGTTACCATTCTACTTACACTTTAATAAATTAAAAATAACCATTAGAAATTTATTGGAGACCCTGGTCGGTTGGCTCAACGGTACAGCATCGGCCTGGTGTGTGAAGTCTCAGGTTTGATTCCCCGCCAAGGCACACAGGAGAAGCGCCCATCTGCTTCTCCATCCCTCCCCGTCCTTCCTCTCTATCTCTCTCTTCCTCTCCCGCAGCCAAGGCTCCATTAGAGCCAAGTTGGCTCAGGTGCTGAGGACAGCTCCATGGCCTCCGCCTTAGGTGCTAGAATGGCTCCGATTGCAGCAGAGCAACTGCCCAGATGGGCAGAGCATCGCCCCCTAGTGGGCATACCGGGTAGATCCCGGTCAGGTGCATGCAGGAGTCTGTCTGTCTGTCTGCCTCCCAGTTCTCACTTCGGAAAAATTCAAAAAAAGAAGAAATTTATTGGATTTATTAAAATGAATATTTGCTACATCTAAATACTACCACCAGAATGAATAACACTACTCAAAATGTAGTAAATTTATCAAATACCCAGCTATTTCCATCCCTTACTGTCCTTCAACCTCACAGCTATGGTCTGAACATGTATGGGTATATATGATTCATTTATAATCCTATATTATTTGAAAACAAAACTTCTTGCCTGGAAAACTAAAAAACTGTTAAAGAAAATGGCATAATCACTAGTGGAGGGTCAAAACCTTTACTAGCCAACAATATACAATGCTGCCTGCTGGTAGGATGCCCCTCCAGAACAGTAGTAAGAGATAGGTAGACCCTCTATAAAGCTAGAAGCTGTAACTCCTAAGCAGCTAAATGCCTATTGGTCCTTGACACTCCCTGGGCCACTACTTCTCAGACCCACAGACAGCACCTTGGTAAAACAGAGACGTAATGTAAAAAGGAACAGGAGCACAAAATGAATAGATTTCATCTATTCTTTACAGGGAGAGAAAAGAATACAGTACTTATATTCAATTTTTGGCAGCAAAAACTCAAAACACTAGTGTTTTAATGGCTCAAAGTTAAGCAAAAGAACCCTACAGTCATCATATACTTTCAAAACAACAATCCTTGCTGAGCATTCATTCACATTTACCTTTTTTAATTAGAAACTACTGTAACTAATTATTACCCTCATTGGGAAGGTTATCAAAACTGCATGATATGAACAGTAAGAAATACAGAATCATTGTAATAACATTAAATTCGTATCACCAACCTGCAAAAGCTCTTGCTTCATCTGTAGGAACTGCCCTGAGATGGCGCAAATCACTCTTATTGCCCACAAGCATGATAACAATGTTACTATCGGCATGATCTCTCAGTTCTTTCAGCCACCGCTCTACATTTTCATATGTGAGGTGTTTAGCAATGTCATAAACCAATAAGGCACCTACAGCTCCACGATAGTATCTGAAAACAGAAACATGTATGTAACTATCAGAAAACCACCACAAATTGAAAAGGAAACACCAGAAAGAACTAAATACCTGTACACGTATATGTATTATATATTTTTAGAAACACACTTAAAAATAAATTTCAAAATCCTAATGCTAGACTTCTTAAAAGGGGGAAATAAACCAGTACCTTTTCCAATACCAAAAATCAACTAATTTACTTGATGAAAACCAATTCACTTGAAGGCAGCCTATCTCACAGAACTTAAAAGCTATGAGACTTACGCTGATGTTATTGCTCGATATCGCTCTTGCCCTGCTGTGTCCCATATCTGTGCCTTTATTGTTTTCCCATCAACTTGGATGCTTCTGGTGGCAAACTCTACTCCAATGGTGCTCTTGCTTTCAAGATTAAACTCATTTCGAGTAAATCGAGACAGCAAATTACTCTTTCCAACACCAGAATCTCCGATAAGGACAACTGAAAAGACAAAGATCTTTATGTCAGATGAATGAGAAAAACACACTATCTCAGAACAGCAATTTTCAACTGGTGTACCTTAAGAATTTTTAAAACAGGCAGTACCTGACTATTTAGTCAGGGGCACTGGCCTCTTTTCCCTTAAACTGTCAAATAAAAAAATGACAAAAGCCAACACAACAGCTGTCCAGTGTGAACAAATCAAAATTATACCTATTTTTTTATTTTTTGGCAGATTAGCAAAAAATATTTTTGGTGTGCCTGACCAGGTGGTGGCACAGTGGACAGAGTGTGGGACTGGGACGCAGAGGACCCAGGGACGCAGAGGACTCAGGTTCGAAACCCCGAGTTTGCCAGCTTGAACGTGGCTCAGCTGGTTTGAGCAAGGCTCACCAGCTTAAGTCCAAGGTCGCTGGTTTAAACAAGGAGTTACTCGGTCTACTGTAGCCCCCCCAGTCAAGGCACATATGAGAAAGCAATCAATGAGAAACTAAGGTGCCGCAATGAAGAACTGATGCTTCTCATCTCTCTCCCTTACAACCTGTCTGTCTCTATCTGTCCCTCTCTCTATCTCTGGTGTGCTCCAGAATTTTAGTAATTAGTTTGTGTGCCATGAGGTGAAAAATGTTGAAAATCGCTGCCTTAGAAGAACTTGAAATATAAATGAACAGTTTGTAATATAAACTTGTATCAGACATAAAAGCAATAAAGGAGACATTAGTGGTTGTAGAGAAAGAAAAAAAGGAATACTATGTTCCACTTAGTTTTATCAGACTGGATGTGACCTCAGGACTCACATCTACGCAAAATGAAACACATTTAACATATGCAGAATAGTTTTATAAACTTTGTCACCCAGATTACAGAAACTACAATGACCCTTTAATAGTTTCATTTATCATATGGGCAGGAAGCCAGAGATTCCCTCCAAAAACAAACACTTTTATTAAGTTTAACAGGGGCCCTAGGAAGCTGACTACTAATTCTGAGCCAACAACTAACATACACTTTTAACTTATCACTTCATGAATTGTTTTAAACAGCTTTTTTTAAGTGGGGAAGGCGGTTGAGAAGTATCAACTCATAGGGATTGAGGAGGGAGTGCTCCAGCAGATCAGTGACATCTTGTTCAAACCAGCAACCTTTCGGCTCAAGCCAGCGACTTCAGGGTCTCAAATCAGGGTCTTCAGTGTCCCAGGTCTATGCTGTATCCACTGCGCCACCGCCCGGTCAGGCTAAAACAGGTTTTGATTAAATGAATTGATTTCCTATAATTACTATTAGGAGGCCATTTATTTACTAAATAAATACAAGGAGATTCTTTTTCACCAAAGCAATATTACACTTAAGAATTTCAAAAACACTGGAGAAATAGACAGTTAATTAATTTAAAACGTGTATATAAACTTATTTTTATTCTATTTTTTTTTTCCATTTTTCTGAAGCTGGAAACAGGGAGAGACAGTCTGACAGACTCCCGCATGCGCCTGACCGGGATCCACCCGGCACGCCCACCATGGGGCGACGCTCTGCCCACCAGGGGGCGATGCTCTGCCCATCCTGGGCGTCGCCATGTTGCGACCAGAGCCACTCTAGCACCTGAGGCAGAGGCCACAGAGCCATCCCCAGCGCCTGGGCCATCTTTGCTCCAATGGAGCCTTGGCTGTGGGAGGGGAAGAGAGAGACAGAGAGGAAAGCGCGGCAGAGGGGTGGAGAAGCAAATGGGCGCTTCTCCTGTATGCCCTGGCCGGGAATCGAACCCGGGTCCTCCGCACGCTAGGCCGACGCTCTACCGCTGAGCCAACCAGCCAGGGCTATTCTATTTTTTTAAGAGAGAGAGAAACAGAAAGATAGTTAAGAGACACACAGACAGGAAGGGAGAGAGATGAGATGTATCAACTCATAGCTGTGGCAACTTAGTTGTTCACTGATTGCTTTCTCATATGTGCCTTGACTGGGGGGCTCCAGCAGAGTGAGTGACCCCTTGCTCAAGCCAGTGGCCTTGGGCTCAAGCCAGCAACTACGGTGTCATGTCCATGTTAAAGTATGTCTATATAAATTTAAGGAACAAAATGAGTTCACCAATTTATAGAATCTGAGCTTAATTTTCCTTGTAAAAATTTTTATAGGCATTTCAGAAAATATTATACTTATTCCTACTGTGAACTACTAATGCTTCTTCTTACTAGCTAATTGATATAGACACCACGACTAGAAAATCGAACATGCAATGGTCCTGGCCAGTTATCACAGTTAAGAGTGTCATCCCAAAATGACAAGGTTGTGGATTCGATCCCCAGTTAGGGCACACACAGGAAACAACCAAGTAATGCATGACTGCGTGGAATAACAAATGAATGCTTCTCTTCCCCCTCCCCTCTTTCTCCTCCCCCCCCCCCTCTCTTTTTTTAATTAAGCCCTTTGGAACATCTTCCTGGAGCACGGAGATGGCTGGTTTGATTCCCTGGTTAGGGCACATATAGGAGCGGTTCAATACTCCTGTCTCTCTTTCCCTACCCCACTCTCTCTCTCAAAAAAAAAAAAATTGGGATTTGATGAGGAAGATGGAATGAGAATGGAGATGAGAACTGAGAGTTCACTGCATTCTAGTCAGAGGGCAGACAGAATCCATTCTGTATTCACTCTTTGCCACAAGAGCATATAGAAGCTGGCCTTTGGACAGTCTTGGAGGGAGTATATTACCAAATGCATCTATTTCTGGTTTTCCCTATCAGCTGATTCACCAAGAAATCAGCCAGGCAGCAGTGATTCCATGCAGCATAAGGAGTAGTTATTTCTATCTATACAGTCAATTAGAGATGGCGATGGTAGTATGGCAAACACAGATATTAATAAATAATTTAGTTTGGATACCAGGGAAGAATATATTAAGGTTATAAAAGCAACATACAAAGCCTGACCAGGCAGTGGCACAGTGGATAGAGTGTCAGATTGGGATGCGGAAGACCCAGGTTCGAGACCTCGAGGTCGCCAGCTTGAGCGCGGGCTCATCTGGTTTGAGCAAAAGCTCACCAGCTTGGACCCAAGGTTGCTGGCTCGAGCAAGGGGTTACTCGGTCTGCTGAAGGCCCATGGTCAAGGCACATATGAGAAAGCAATCAATGAACAACTAAGGGGCCGCAACGAAAAACTGATGATTGATGCTTCTCATCTCTCTCCGTTCCTGTCTGTCTGTCTCTTATCTATCCCTCTCTCTGACTCTCTGTCTCTGTAAAAAAAAAATTTTTTTTAAATAAATAAAATTTTTAAAAAAGTAACACAAAAACAGTACACTTCCAATTTTATAGGAAGGTTGATTGATACGTCAGTTTCCAATGTCCACCATTATGAAAGTAAGGTCAAATCCCAGTTTCAGTAATAAAGCCTACCTTTTTAACAGGATACTCACTATTGCCTGTTAGTGCAAGAGGCTGAATGTCCTGCCAAGGAAACACCCCTTGGATCATTTCTGGTCCCACACTAGCACTGAGGTATAAAAGCCTCACTTGAAGTGGGAATAGAAAAGAAAATAAACCAAAAAGTTGGCTGTTTCCATTTCATAGGCATTCAGATATCAATCAGCTCTTCAGGAGCCAAAGTGCATAACTTCTAGAATGCCAATGCCTTTAGAAAATAAAAAAACACCTTTTCCCTTCCAAAATACTCAAGCCCTGTCAAGATTTTGGTTTCTTCCCTTTTGACCTCTACTTTAACTAATAATTATGTTCATTGTCTCCCCAACCTCAAATCTTTATGCCATCATAAAGTAACCGATTTTTAACATTTTTCACCTCATGGCACACAAACTAATTACTAAAATTCTGGAGCACACCAGAGATAGAGAGTGGGACAGATAGAGACAGACAGGTTGGAAGGGAGAGAGATAAGAAGCATCAGTTCTTCATTGCAGCACCTTAGTTTCTCATTGATTGCTTTCTCATATGTGCCTTGACTGGGGGGGCTACAGTAGACCGAGTAACTCAATGTAACCAATTTTTTTTTTTTTTTTGTATTTTTCTGAAGCTGGAAACGGGGAGAGACAGTCAGACAGACTCCCACATGCGCCCGACCGGGATCCACCCGGCACACCCACCAGGGGCTACGCTCTACCCACCAGGGGGCGATGCTCTGCCCCTCAGGGGGCAGAGGCCAAGGAGCCATCCCCAGCGCCCGGGCCATCTTTGCTCCAATGGAGCCTTGGCTGCAGGAGGGGAAGAGAGAGACAGAGAGGAAGGGGGGGGTGGGGTGGAGAAGCAAATGGGCGCTTCTCCTATGTGCCCTGGCCGGGAATCGAACCCGGGTCCCCCGCATGCCAGGCCGACGCTCTACCACTGAGCCAACCAGCCAGGGCTATTTTTAACATTAATAAAAAACAGCACCTTTAGTTGAAAATAATTCAAGACTCATGAATGCTTTTTATAGTATAAAATAGTTATTTCACCTAGACATAGAAAAGATTGCCAGAAATAAGACTAGCCACTTGTCAAAAGATTATATCTTAAATTACAACAGAAGATAATGTTTTTTTAAGAATAGTGCTGTCAAACCTGATGGTGATGGTGCAGTGGATAGAGCATCTACCTGGAATGCTGAGACCCCAGGTTTGAAATGAGTACAGGCTCATTGGGCTTGAGCACGAGATTATCAACATGATCCAAAGGTAGCTGGCTTGAGCCCAAAGGTTGTTGGCTTGGGCCCAAGGTCACTGGCTGGGCTTGAGACCCTCATCAAGGCACATATGAGAAGCAATCAATGAACAACTACAGCGACACAACCACAAGTTGATGCTTCTCATCTCCCTTTCTATCTCTCTCTCTCTTAAAAAAAATAGTGCTGACAAGGTGATGCTAAGAAATTACACAATAAGGAAAGTTGCTTTTATTCAGTTACCAAATGAGAAAACAAACCAAGCAGTTAACATGTAGGCTCACTAAAAAAATTAACAAGAATAGATTAAATCACCTAAGCAACAGAAGAGAATTCACTGACTATGATTTAGAGAACAAACCAAAACGCCAACATTTCATGAACTCGAACTTAATTTCTAATCAGTTTCTCTCATTAAGATAATGTTTAATTGCATTTTTAAAATGTGACAAACTAGCCTGGCCTGTGGTGGCGCAGCGGATAGAGCAATGATCTGGAATGCTGAGGTTGCCGGTTCGAAGCCCTGGGCTTGCCTGGTCAAGGCACATACAACAAGCAAGAAGTAAGCAATGATCAACTAAAGTGAAGCAACTATGACTTAATACTTCTCACTCCCCCACCTCCTCTCTCTGTAAAATAAAGAACTCTTTTAAAAAAAAAAAAAGGTGACAAACTATTTGATCACATCCTGTAGTTCAAGAAAGGAATTTTCAGTGACTTTTCTGTTTTCCATAACTAGTATCTTATTTTTTTGTGACAGAGAGAGAGAGGGACAGACAGACAGGAAGGGAGAAAGATGAGAAGTATCAATTATTCATTGATTGCTTTCTCATATGTGCCTTGACAGGAGGGGGGGGACGACGACCATGATCTCACACTCAAGCCAGCAACCTCGGGGTTTTGAACCTGGGTCCTCTGTGTTCCAGTCCGACACTCTAGACCAGTGGTAGTCAACCTGGTCCCTACCGCCCACTAGTGGACATTCCAGCTTTCATGGTGGGCGGTAGCAGAGCAACCAAAGTATAAATAAAAAGATAGATTTAACTATAGTAAGTTGTTTTATAGATTTATTCTGCCAAACTTAACGAAAATCCGACATAAAATACTTGGTAAATAATTATTATTATATGCTTTAACTTGCTGTAACTCTGCTTTATAAATTTTATAAAGTAAAGTTACCTCCCTACTTTATAAATCACCATTACTGTGGAACCGGTGGGTGGTTAGAAAATTTTACTACTAACAGAGATATCAAAGTGGGCGGTAGGTATAAAAAGACTGACTACCCCTGCTCTAGACACTCTATCCACTGCGCCACCGCCTCATCAGGCTCATAACTAGTATCTTAGGTTAAAAGTGCTTTAAGCATTTTATAACTATAGTTATCCAGATAAAATATATAAACATAAATAATAGCATCTAAATATGGAACAGCTATAGTATTTCTAAAATAACCTGATAATATTTATTACCACTTTGTTAACCTTATCTGCTGAATTTTAACTACCATCTCTCACCCCTTTGACTAAATTTGGTTTAACAGATATCAAATATTAGACTGCTAAATGCCATAAAAATATACATATTAATTGTTATTTAATTAAAAATTTCTCCTACATTCAACTACATTTAGGTTTTTTTATTTTTTAATTTTTGTTTATTTATTCATTTTAGAGAGGAGAGAGAGTTAGAATGAGAGAGAGAGAGAGAGAGAGAGAGAGGAAGGGGGGAGGAACAGGAAGCATCAACTCCCATATATGCCTTGACCAGGCAAGCCCAGGGTTTTGAACAGGTGACCTCAGTTTTCCAGGTCAACACTTTATCCACTACGCCATCACAGGTCAGGCTACATTTAGTTTTATACACACTCCCTGGCAAACTAATATACTGAACTAAAATTTAATTCAACAAATCAATTGTAGCATATCAGAACTTTATCACCTAAAGGAATATTTGATAATTCTCATACTGGTTTGTATACATAAACTTGGAGATCTTTGTACTCTTTCTATAAGATGGGGCAAAAGTAGGTTTACAGTTGTATGTAAAACAGTTTATTCTTGTATTATGTATTAATTATTATATTATTTTCCATACGAAAAACAGTAAACCTACTTTTGCCACACACTATATGACCATACCTCATCAAATATCTTTAAAATAAAATGCATTCACTGTTCACAGTGGCCAAGACATGGAAACAACCAAAAAGCCCTTCAATAGAAGACTGGATAAAGAAGATGTGGCACATATACACTATGGAATACTACTCAGCCATAAGAAATGATGACATCGGATCATTTACAGCAAAATGGTGGGATCTTGATAACATTATAAGGAGTGAAATAAGTAAATCAGAAAAAAACAAGAACTACATGATTCCATACATTGGTGGAACATAAAAATGAGACTAAGAGACATGGACAAGAGTGTGGTGGTTACCAAGGGTGGGGGGGGAGGGAGGACATGGGAGGGAGGGAGGGAGAGAGTTAGGGGGAGGGGGAGGGGCACAGAGAACTAGATAGAGGGTGGCGGAGGACAATCTGACTTTGGGCGAGGGGTTTGCAAAATAATTTGATGACAAAATAACCTAGACATGTTTTCTTTGAATATATGTACCCTGATTTATTAATGTCATCCCATTACCATTAATAAAAATTTATTTAAAAAAAATAAAAAATAAAAAATAAAATAAAATAAAATGCATTCAAAATAAGGCTGAAGTCTAGACATGTTTTCCCAGACTCAGCAGAATCTGAGTTGCTTAACCAACAGCTGTGGAAGAAAAACTACCAAGATGCAAGACAACAAAGTTCTTATGATCATTTCCATGGACAATCAGCTGATGGTAATTACTACTGACCTTCAATGAGATTAAAAATAAAATGGTGTAGCCTAACCAGACAGTGGCACAGTGGATAAAGCATCAGCCTGGAACACTGAGGACCCAGGTTTGAAACCCTGAGGTAATCAGCTTAAGCATGGGATCACAAACACGAACCCATGCTCATTGTAATGAGCCTGAAGGTTGCCTGCCTGAGTAAGGGGTCACTGGCTCAGCTGGAACCCCCCCAGTAAAGGCACATATGAGAAAGCATTCAATAAACAATTAAGATGCCACAACAAAAAATTAATGCTTCTCATCTCTCTCCCTTCCTCTCTGTTTTTGTCTGTCTATCTCTCGCTAAAAATTAATTAATTGATTGAAAAGAAAAAGAAAAAAGGCCCTGGCCGGTTGGCTCAGCAGTAGAGCGTCGGCCTAGCGTGCGGAGGACCCGGGTTCGATTCCCGGCCAGGGCACACAGGAGAAGCACCCATTTGCTTCTCCACCCCTCCGCCGTGCTTTCCTCTCTGTCTCTCTCTTCCCCTCCCGCAGCCGAGGCTCCATTGGAGCAAAGATGGCCCAGGTGCTGGGGATGGCTCTGTGGCCTTTGCCTCAGGCGCTAGAGTGGCTCTGGTCGCAACATGGCGATGCCCAGGATGGGCAGAGCATCGCCCCCTGGTGGGCGTGCCGGGTGGATCCCGGTGGGGCGCATGCGGGAGTCTGTCTGTCTCTCCCTGTTTCCAGCTTCAGAAAAATGAAAAAAAAAAAAAAAAAGAAAGAAAAAGACAATGGTGTAGACTAAGTATCCAAGCACTTTCGGGGGGGGGGGGGGATGACTGATTGGATTAGTGTCCGCCACAGTATTCATAAATATGAACTATGATAGGTGATTACATCACTTATGTATCCCACAGGGCCTTAATCACATTGTGGGTAAATATTCTAATTAAAGTGTTTAAAATAAAAACGTCAAGGCTGACCTTTGATAGCACAGTGGATAAAGGGCTAATCTGGAATGCTGAAGTTGCTGGTTCAAAACCCTGGGCTTGTTCAGTCAAGACATATAGGAGAAGAAATTACTATGAGAAGATGCTTCCTGATCCTTCCCTCACCTTTTTCTCTTGCTCTATCCTCTCTCTAAAAATCAATAAATAAAAAGTAGAAATAAAAAAGTCAAAGTTTCAAAAATAAAATTAACCCCCCACTTAAAGTCTCAATGTTGAGTTTAACTAAAGATTAATGTTCAAGAACAAATACATACTTTAGAATAACTGTCCTGTTCTCCCCACAGTGTATTCCCATTTGGACCATTCCAGCCTATAACAATCAAAATATCTTTTCATTTAAAACTGGTTAGAGTTACACATTAACTTCCAATTCCCTCAGCTATTAAGTTTGCTAGGTAAGCCTTCTTCCAAGTAGAGAGCTGCAGCTCATCTAATCTCTAGAATAAAATCATTTTAAAATTAAGTTATTGTTGCTTCACTTTAAATTATAATAATTACACAAATAAGGATTTGGCTAAATAATCAGCACTATAAGGAAAAAAAGTGACTCATATCCTGTAAGAGCTTTAAAAAAGTGGAAATCTGTCTCAGCAGAATTTTTAAACATCCTACCTTAAACAGCAAAATGTATGACAAATGAAACCATAACTCATGGAAACAAAGAGCACTTTAGAAGTTCCTAGTTTTAAGTTTCCTTACTAATACTTAAATGTTCTAATAAAGATTATAAAAAATGAAAAGATCACAGTAACTTCTTTCACATTATTACCATTTGAGTCCTCATAGGAACGAAAATTTTACAACCAGTCCCATTTAATTCTCACAACAGTCCTAAGAAGTACATATTATTTTCTTCTTATAAATGAAGGATCTGAGGCTCAAAATGTTAACTTTCTCAAAGTCACAAAGAAAATAAGGCCTGAGCCAGGATTTGAATTCCAGGCCTGTGTGATTCCACAGCCTTGTGCTCTCAGTTCTTGTTACTAAGTAGTCTAATCCAAAATTACGTTAAAATTCCTTAAGTCAATCCAGGATAATATTCTTGGTGAAGAAAAGTGGCTTCTGTATAACCAACATTTAAGTTACAAACTAAACAGGAGAAATACTCTGATAGTCTATCTTGTTCTAAATTAGTTACTTCAAAGGTACCCTAGCTGCCTACTGCCACTGCACCTTATTTTTTTCCCAAAACTCCCTTTAATAGCGAAACCCCAGTTTCCAGGGTCTCACTCAAGTAATTTCACCTGACCTCAGATGACTTCAAACAGTATGTAAAATACATTAAGTATCTTCTTCTTATAAATGACTTTCCACTACGGAGGGTGGGGTGACTATTGAAGGTACTCATCCCATATAATACAGCACTCTGGCCCTGCGGAGTAAGTGGTGATAAGGTTATATCATCAGTTAGTATGCCGAGATTTGAAAAGTACTGGTAAAGCAAAGAAATATTACCTGCTTCATTTGATCAATTATTCTTAGTACCCAATGGCAAAGTCTGCCAAAGAAAACTGTCACTATGCTTAACACTCTTTAAACTCCACCCTCCACTGTAAAGCTTTAATAGTAATGGCTTCTTCCTCCCTGGTAATGATCTTTGTTCAACACAACACCGATGGCTGCCCTCCTAATTCAGGAGCAAAGAGCGAGCATCAGAGTGAGAGCCCATTCACTGGACAAAAAAAGCATTTACTGTACTCTTTTCTCATTGAAAACTGTACCCTTTATCTCTGCTGATTAAAACAACTATTTGGAGTCTTTCCGGACTAACCAATGAGCAATTCTTTCTATCCACTCCCTACCCTCCAATATATTTCGTCCAAGGGCACTACATGTTTCCTTGTATTATAGTAAATATTAAATTTAATCAAAGAGCACATTACTTCTCCCCCCCTCCCTTCCCACATTTTGGGAAAGGTATGTAGCCAACTAGGGCTCTTCCCTTCCTGTTCTAAAAACACCGAAAGGCTGGATCCTCCCAGTGCAGCAGGAGGAAGCAACCAGTCCATAGTGATAAAGCAAGGCCAGTATTTGTGCAGCGCACAACCTTTCCTGCTCAGGAACTGGGCCTTCAGGTCTGGCAAGGATAACAGCCACCACCCATCCGCAACCCCTTCTCGCGAGCAGAGTCAAGAGTGAGCCCGGGCTGGATGCCACTGGGTTGGGAGGGTAGGCGATAAGAGGCTCAGTGGGAAATCACATCAGTCTGCCGGGTCACTGCGACAAGTGCAAGCGTGGGTGACGGACAATCCCTCTTGCCCCACCCCCCATCCTCAGGGTCGCACAGAAGAAATGGGAGAACTCTATTAAACTACTTGGGGAGGGAAAGTAGAAAAAAAGCTACCAATCCCGGGAGCGGCGCGAGGTTACTGACGGCGAGAACTGCGGAGCGGGTGGGGGCCGGGGGCCCGCTCCGATTTTAAGGAGGGCCCGGCCCCGGGATGGAAGAAGCTGGCTAGCAGAACTGTCTGTCCGAGGGGAGGAAGGGCTGTGAGGAGCCGCGGAGGAGCGGCTCTCCCTAAGGGAAAGGGAGGCAGATAAGGAGGAGACTTGCAGTGGCAGTCTGTGCCGAGGCAAGGTGAGGAGCGAAGGGCGCGTCAGAGGTGCAGGAAGGGGAATGAGCCCGGCCGGGCAGAAGCTGAGGGGCAGGGGGCGCCAGATCCGAACGGTGGATGGTGGGAGGGGCGCCCTCTCCGAAGGGGCCCGAAAACCCGGGATGGGAAGATGATTCGGGAGAAGGCAGCCAGCCTGCCGTCAGGACGCTCGGCTAGGGGCTCTGAGGCTACCGAAGGCCTAAGAGAAGGTCGCTAAGAGACCGGTGTGTGAGGAGGACCCGCCACCCTATCTGAGAGGAGGGAGAGGGGCCGAGCTGCAAACCACACAGACAGGGAAAGGCTGAGGAAGGCCAATTGCAGTGCAGGAGTGGCCCCACGCGAGCCCCCCAGGAGTGTCCCAGGCCCCCGAACGGGCTCGGTGGAGAGTGGGAGAGCCCACGGCCTCACCTTTGAAGAGGTAGTCATACTCGTCGTCGCGGGTGCCCATTGCGCGGCCGAGGAGTGAAGGGGCGGGAGCAGCAGTGGTTTCGGTGGGACCAGGGGGCGTCGCTGCAGGGGTAACCCGAGCACCGAGCTTCGGCTGCCGGACCCGGTGAAGAACCCCTCCCTGCCGCTATGCCACTTCCGGCGGGCCCCAGCCCTAAGGGAAGTACTTCCGGGGAGGTGACGCCCCGCCCCTGAGCGGGAAGGGCGGTCTACGCGAGTATCGCGTGGGTCTTCTAATTCTCACCCCTTCCTGGAGCTCAAAAGAGAACCGGCCCTGGACTCCCAGCCGATAACACTTTTAGCGGTCGGTCACCACACTCTTAGTGGCCTCTTCCTTATTTTCTGCACCCCCATACTGGAACCCATCACTGTACTTCTCAATGATGGGTTCGTGGATGGGGGTGGGGTAATTAGAGAGCCCAAGGCAGTTCCTTGTGCGTGGTGGTTCCATGGTGTAATGGTTAGCACTCTGGACTCTGAATCCAGCGATCCGAGTTCAAATCTCGGTGGAACCTGTGGCCTTTCATTTTCTTCCTGACCAGCATTTTTAATACTTTTATTTATTCATTAAGTAATTGTTAAACAGCTACGGAATATATATAACCATGAACTAAGTAGGGAGGAAATTTCATAAAAATTTCACCTTTGCCTACAAAGGAGTCATAAATTTATCCTTTCAATCCTGTTTTCTGTCACCTGAGTATCTATCTCCTAAGCAGCCTCTTTACTTCCTTTTTTTGTTTTTTTGTTTTTAAACCTGGGCTCTTTTTTCTCAAATTTTAATTGAAAAGTTTCCATGAAACTTGATTCCTTTTGCTAGAATTTTCAACCTCCAACTTTATTCAGGGCAGGTGCTTTTCACTCTCACTCCTTTTCTTCAAAGTTTCTCAAGCTATTTCCAAATGTCATTCTGAGAATTCTGCCCACCGTCATCAAGATTAATCAAGAATGTCTTGAGCTGCATTTGTCATTCTCTAAGCTAGCCATTAACAACTGGTGTGTCTTGTCACACTGAAGTGCTGCAAGAATTTTTAAAGCATGCAATACCTGACTAGTAAGGTACACTGACCTCTTCTCCCTTAAGAGTGTCAAATAAAAAACTGTAAAACTGTCAGCGCACACAATAGCCGTGGGTGTGAATTCATCAAAATTACACTTTTTTTTTTGGTCAGGTCAGCAAATAATATATTTTTTGGTATGCTGCAGAATTTTAGTAATTAGTCGTGTGCCACGAGATGAAAGATGTTGAAAATTGCTTCTCTAAGCTAAATTCATTTACGTAATTTTTTGTTAACACACAAAGCAAAGATGGCAAATTCCATTTTAGCAGAAATGTGAACACTAAGACAAGTGATTTGCCAAAGATCACATAGAAAGGCCTCTCTGTATTTAGAGAGTTGGTATTCCAAAAACGCTTCTTCCATTTATTGCCACACCCCTTATCACCTATATGCAAATCCTCAACTTAGACTTTTGAGCAAGGGTGCCTCTAATAAGCAGAATGATGGCTCCCCAAAGATGTCCACTTCTCAGTCCCTGGGAACTGTGACTATGTAAGGTTGGTGGCAAATCAAAGGGGAATTAAAGTTGTGTATGGTCAGTAGCCACGGCCACCATCACAGCCTCCTGGGCCCATGCAGGTTCGCATTTGATTTGGACAGATGGTAATGAAACAACAGAGCCAAGAACTGGTGAGCCATTAGCTTTAATCCTAGCTTGCACTGGGCAGGCAAGAAATACACACAGTGGGAAAACACTTCCCTTTCCATTCAGGGCTCCCAAAGCCACTAACTTATCTGAGTTTCCTAGAATGAAAGGTTTCTAGCTCACCAGCCTAATCACCTCTGTTCCCCATCTCCTTCACTCTGCAGAAACTCTGCACAAACTGGATTCTCCTTCAGCACTCCACCATCTTGGCTGCTTCTCCTCTCCTCCACGTGGCTTTCTCTGCTCTCTTCTCTAAGGCTAATCTCAGGAACCGAGAGAGAGCAAGCTCCTGATCTGCCCCATTTTATAGTGTAGAAATCAAAACCTTTAATTCAGTATACAAACAAGGAAGTCTCTGATACAAAGTCACTTAGGGTGGGAAAGGCCTAGTCTTAAAACTAAGCCTTAGGCCAGGGGTCCCCAAACTATGGTCCACAGGCCGCAAGCGGCCCCCTGAGGCCATTTATCCGGCCCCTGCCGCACTTCCGGAAGGGGCACCTCTTTCATTGGTGGTCAGTGAGAGGAGCATAGCTCCCATTGAAATACTGGTCAGTTTGTTGATTTAAATTTACTTGTTCTTTATTTTAAATAATGTATTTGTTCCCATTTTGTTTTTTTACTTTAAAATAAGATATGTGCAGTGTGCATAGGGATTTGTTCATAGTTTTTTGTATAGTCCAGCCCTCCAATGGTCTGAGGGGCAGTGAACTGGCCCCCTGTGTAAAAAGTTTGGGGACTCCTGTTTTAGGCTATAATGACCCTGCTTGCTTACAGCCTGTCCCCCACACCCAATGCAAACTATAAGCCAGCAAACATATATCATATTTACAAATTTATTTGACCAACAAGTTGCAAGTCAACTTATTTTAAAATAAGATTATTCTTTAAGTGGGCCTAATGTCACAAATGTCCTTAAAATTGGAAAAGGAAGAGATCAGGGTGATGTGTGAGAATGCTTTGAATTCCTTGTAAAAAATAATAAACAGAGCCACGTCAAAATAGAGTCAGAGTCTGACCTGTGGTGGCACAATTGGTAAAGCGTTGACCTGGAATGCTGAGGTAGCCAGTTCAAAACCCCGGATTTTCCTAGTCAAGGCACATATGGGTGTTGATGCTTTCTGCTCCTCTCCCTTCCTCTCTCTCTCTCTATCTCTCTCTGTCTGTCTCCTCTCTCTAAAATGAATAAAGTCTAAAAAACAAAACAAAAAAAAACAAAAATGGAATCAGAGTTGCCATCCCGGTGGAACTATTTTGCACACCTTACTCCTCAAATCTTTGGGATGTTAAAACTGGACAAAATTTAAAAAAAAAAAACTGGGCAAAATAACTTTTGGACCGCCTAAAGCAGCATTATATTTCAAACAACTGTTTTCAAAGCTAACAGGAAAGCTAACATGAACACTGGGCTGAAAATTAAAGATATATTTGAGAATTACCATCACTGCATTAGTACTTCTGCACCTATAGATATTCCTTCCTTCTATTCAGGTAATGTCTCTAAATATTCCTTGCCTTCCCCTTCTAATCAAAATTCTATTTGGGTTTCTTCCTGAATCAGTCCTTCCCTAATAGTTATTCTTTTGATCTCAAAAAAAGGCTTATTGTCTCTCAGTATGGCCTTTTATTTTTAGGTTAACAACCTAGTTAAGAAAAGAAACAATGAGCCAAAATGTAGTCACTTTTGCTAAGCAAGTTGTCAAACCAAATCTTAATAACTAACCTAATTGCAGTTCCTGTCATTCCCAGGAGTTGAATTTTATAAACCAGTCAGTCTGGAACAGGGGTCGGGAACCTATGGCTCGCGAACCAGATGTGGCTCTTTTGATGGCTGCATCTGGCTTGCAGACAAATCTTTAATAAAAAAAATAATAACGTTAAAAATATAAAACATTCTCATGTATTATAATCCATTCATTTCCTACCGCTCATGTTCATGGTTGAGGGTGGCTGGAGCCAATCACAGCTGTCCTCTGGGACAACACCAAATTTTTATCGAATAATGCGAACGTACACGGGTCATTGTATGGCTGTCATGGAATTACATTTTAAAATATGTGGCGTTCATGGCTCTCTCAGCCAAAAAGGTTCCCAACCCCTGGTCTGGAAAATCCTGATGAGTACTAGGGAAGTAATCTGCGTGCTAAAAACCCTGCCATTTCCTTCTCCCAAAAGAATGTTACCTGACCTAAAAATAATCCTTTCTTTCTTTTTTTTTTTTTTTTGTCCTTTCTTTTATTTATTATACCCCTTCTGCCTATCAAAGTCTTTCATTTCAAACAACTCCTTAGAGCTCTCTTCTAGATGGGATGTTGCCTGATTCATGAATTGCTTAATAAAGCCAATTATATCTTCACATTTACTTGGTTGAATTTTGTTCAACAGCTCAACCAACACTTTTGGCTTTTTTTTTTTTTAATTTTTTAAATTCATTTTAGAGAGGAGAGAGAAAGGGAGAGAGAGAGACAGACAGAGAGAGACAGAGAGAGAAGGTGGGGAGGAGCTGGAAGCATCAACTCCCATATGTGCCTTGACTAGGCAAGCCCAGGGTTTCGAACCAGCGACCTCAGCATTTCCAGGTCAATGCAACACTTTTGGCTTTGAAGATGGAAGAAAGGGGTCAGGTTCCTACAAATGGGATTCTAGAATATGGAAAAGGCAGGGAAATGAATTTTTTCCCTAAGGCCTCCAGAAGGAACACCGCCTTTAATTTTAACTCAGTGAAAACCACATCACCAAGTTACTGGTAATTGTTACAGCAGCAATAGACAACTAATACAGTACCCTTTTCAGTGCTTTCTGCACAGTATAAAGCAATAGGAGGTTTATCTAAGACCTAGATACCACCTTATGCAGGAATGGACATTATCCACATTGGAAAAGAAACACAATATTATTCAAGCAGCCAAATACTTATAAAACTGATTACTTATAAAACAGTCTCAGTGTTGGTGCAAGAAAACAGCACCAGGTATTCGACTGGTGGAGTCAGACCAGACTTTGGTTCAGCGACCTCAGTACTTGAGTTCTGGCTAGGAAAGAATTCAAAGCCAAGACTCAAACTATAAGAGTTTATTTAGAAAGTCACAAAGGTAGAAAAAGTGATCAGTAGAAGAAATGGCTCAGGAAACAAACTGCAGAGACAAAAGAAAAGGCCCTTGAAGCTTAGGAGAGAAGGGTTGAGGGAAGAGGAGGGGAATGGGAAAAGCTCTAAGGTGCTCCGGGGAGAGAGAGCATCCTGAGGAAAGGTTTGGGTGTGCTCCCTAGAGAGAGCTGCACTAGAGCCCCTCAGTCTTTTGTCCCTGGGGTCTCTGGCTTGAAGGTATTTATCTGAATGTTTCAGGGGAGGATCCCAACAGAATATTCATCAACTTTCCTGGTGTATCCTTTCAGGGTCACGGTGTCCACTGATTGGTCAGTGCCAGGGCAGGGTCATTAGTCAATGCAGCTAGTCCTGATAGTGGCCATGGCATTGCTTGTCTGGTTTTGCTGCTTTTCTGGATCTGGAACTGAAACACAATTGAAGCCTATATGTATTTGATGTGGGGTCAGAACCTCGTTATCCTAGGGGCTTAATGCTTAAACTGGGATATTCTCCAGCTCCATTGTTTGTTCCCCCTCTAAGGGGATCTAACCCACATGACTAGCAACATGCCAGGGGAGGAAAAGTCAGGGGAGGGTCCGAGCCACAGGGCCAGTCCAATGATATGCTAGGGGGAGGAAAGGTTACCCTTGGGGTGAGGTTCTTGTTTTCCCAGTTTTGCCGGTTACTAGGCACCCAGGGCTTTTCACCCAGGTGACTTGTGTGGACAAAAAGGGGCCAGGAGCTGAACCTGACAAGACCAGGAAAAACCTGCATGGTGTCCTTACAGATCCTGGGACCTAAAGTAAACATACTGGATGGTCTGAAATGGATACTTTTTAATTAAAAGTGGTTTATGGTGGGAAGTCATGTCCTAGGGAGTTATTCTCTATCTGAACAAGGTCAATGTTTGCTCTGAAGCCTGTCTGTTGCCTTTTTATGATTAAGTTTTTTAGAAGACTATTCATTTTTAGAGAGGAGAGAAAGAGAGAAGAGGGGGGAGGAACAGGAAGCATCAACTCCCATATGTGCCTTGACCAGGCAAGCTCAGGGTTTTGAACCGGCCACCTCAGCATTCCAGGTCGACGCTTTATCCACTGCACCACCACAGGACAGGCTCATTGCCTTTTGCATCTACAATAATGTACCTGATAACATGCCTTTGAAATGTAGGGGTCATCTTTTTTCTGCCTCTTCAAGGCAGGCATCCCACCAGAGCAGAAACCAACAAACCCTTCTGTTATTATTATCATGTTAATTAACTTAACATGCCTCCCTTTATAAGAGAGGTTTTAGTGTACATACACATTTTCACTTTTATCCAATTCCAGAGATTTCCCCCGTTTTGCTTTCTCCCCTCTCCTCTCCCTAATCTATCACTAATCAATTTCATGTACCCCCCACCACCACCACATCTTTCCCTTTGATTCTAGTGTATAAAATAAGTGGTGAAACTGCCACTTTTCAGAGCACTTTTTCAATCTGTTGAGACTTTGCTTCTCGGCAATTATCGACAGTTTGGCTCAAATATACTCACAAAAATTCTTAAAGATTTGAAAGTTGTTTTATGTTGACAACTTTTGTACCTGGCCTGTAGTCCTTACTCTGGCAATGTCTGTTTGAACTGTCTGCCTACCACTAGCACCACTCAGGTAGGTGCAGGCGATGAGCCCCAGGAAAGAAGAATATCAATAACTAGACAGTTCTGAGAGAATAAATAACAAGATTTCTGGTAATAAGTGCCACAGTTCAGAGGGGCAGAAAATGAGAAAGAACTCCCTGGAGGAGGAGGAACTAGCATTGACCTCTGACGGAAGAAAAAAGGAAGGAAACTCATTTTGGGAAATGAAGGAAATAAGATGATAAGAACATGTTAAGCAATGCCAGAAGAATAATTATGAACTGTTTCCCTTAAGTCAGGGGTCTCAAACTCAACTCAGCATGGGGGCCGCAGAGCAAGATCACAGCGGTTCGGCGGGCCGCACTAGGTCTACAAAAGGCAACTGTTATGCAACACTTTTCTCACTGCAGTTGAAAACAAAAAAAAATCAGTACAAAATTGTTCGGCAGGCCGCGAGTTTGAGACCCCTGCAAGTTATTGATTCTCAGTGTGTGTTTGGAGAAGGTCAATAGTTTTCCTCAAAAGAAAGATTTTTAAAAACTTGCATGGTCAAATAAATTGAGAACCTGAATAGTCAGGTTTTTTATTCTTCCCTCGAAGATCTCTGTTGTGGGTGTTGATAGTTCCATTTTCTGCTGCTCTGTTTAATATATAGTGTTTCCTCTATTCCTCCTACCTCAATGCCCCACTCATATTTCAGGCTGGGACCTACTCCTAATTTAGAGCTCTCTTTCCCCCTTTTGCCAGCTTCTATTATGAATCTACCTTTGCCATCCAGCTTAGTATATCCCAAGGTTCTCTTTACCACACCACAATCGCAGAGCTCCAGGGAAAAGCAACCTGGTCTCATCACTCCAGGCAGAGGAGAACAGAAGCTCCATCTCCACACATGCTGCAGATGGCTTTTCCAGTCTACCTGAATCATTACCAGCTTGAAGCAGTGGTCATTGGAACTTGGACGTGAGCTGCAAAGTATAGAATTGTGACAATTCCAGTGCCATGCGGACTTTTCCTGGATGTGGACTTTTCCTGGACTCCTGATCCTTGGGACAACTCTTAACAGACTGAACTGGGGTTGGGTTGCATTTTTCAGGGATTTGGCATGGTGATGGGGCCAACTTGGACTTGGTGAACATGTTAAGGACACTACTCTTTTATGGATTCTTGCTGTATTGGCCAAGAGTTTGCTTAAAGGCTTTAATCACTGTAAAAAAAAAATAGAAGACTGGATAAAGAAGATGTGGCACATATACACCATGGTATACTATTCAGCCATAAGAAATGATGACATCGGATCACTTACAACAAAATGGTGGGATCTTGATAACATTATACGGAGTGAAATAAGTAAATCAGAAAAAAACAAGAACTGCAGGATCCCATACATTGGTGGGACATAAAGACGAGACTAAGAGACATGGACAAGAGTGTGGTGGTTACGGGAGGGGGGGGCGGGGGGAGTGAAGGAGGGAGAGGGGAGGGGGAGGGGCACAAAGAAAACTAGATAGAAGGTGACGGAGGACAGTCTGACCTTGGGTGATGGGTATGCAACATTGGTTGAATGACAAGATAACCTGGACATGTTTTCTTTGAATATATGTACCCTGATTTATTGATGTCACCCCATTAATATTAATAAAAATTTATTTATAAAAAAATAAATAAATAAGTAAATTGAGAACTTATACACTGTCTCCCTCAATTCCCTTAGAAATTCCCTTATGTGGATGAAAAAGGGGCCACATAATAATCCTGACAAGCTCGGGGGAGGTCTGCATGGTGACCCTTACAAACTCAGAGACCTAAAGTGACTAACTACATAGGATGGTCTGAAATTAAAACTTCCTAACTAAAGACAAGTCATGGTGGGTAGTCGTGTCCTAGGCTGGTGACTTTCTTGACAAAGGTCAATCTTTACTGAGCCTATGTGTTGTCTTTTAGCATGTATGACAGTGGTTCTCAAAGTGTGCACCCTAGAAGATTTCCAGGTGCGCCCTATAGTATTTCAGAGAAATATGTGTCTGTTGGGGACCAAAAAACCAACAGGGTTTTTGGAGTCTAGATTTTTAGGGGACAAAGGTGTGGGGAATTGGCTGTAAACTGACAGTCTACCCAACTCCCCCCCCACCTCACTTGCCTGATTAGATTGCAAAAGGCTGTTAAGCTGTGGTGCAGAATTGTTTACACTACCCCCCATGTTCCCCAGAAAAACTAGAGGCAAGTTTATTTGGTGTAAAGTTAAGATGATATGTATGATGGGGGTTTTGGATTGATGATTAAACATAAGGAATTGTCTCTTGAAGCCTTTTGGATCCCTATAAAAGAAGAATATGTGGCAATATCTAAAAAAGCTTTGAACACTTTACTACAATTTTCAACATCCTATTTATGTGAATTAGGATTTTCTACCCTCAACACAATTAAGAGTAAAAAGAGAGGAATTCTTCAATGTATTGATGAGGAAATGAGTTTGCCTTTCAAATAAATGCCCAAACATTAAAGAAATCGCTAGGACACATCAGGCTCATGTTTCTCATAAACACAAGAATGAAAAAACTTAACACATTCGTGCCGGGACCTGTCGAATTTACTAAATCTTACTAAGAATGTATCTATATATATAAAAAGATAACTTTGCTGTCATTTTTTAAAATTTTTTAACCCCTTTTTACTGTTGGAATCCATGGGAGTCTGAAAAGACCAGAGTAACAGGCTTTTATTGAAAGGAAGAAAGGAACCCTGCCAGACACTTCTCCAGGGAGAAGAACACCAGTATAAGCTAGGGGACAAGTTTTATAGGGTAAAGGAGAGTCTCGAGCAAGTGGGTGTTGAATCAAAAGTCCTGGTATGTCCAGAATGCTCCTCCTTGGGGCGGCTGACCAGCTTCTTGGAATTCCTCTGCCTCAGGGGCGATAGTCCAGTAAGTAAGGGTGAGGTCTGACAGATAAGTGGAACATCAAAAGGGCAGTTGGAATTCCTGATAAATTCATGTATCTATCATTTCTCAACTCTTTGGTATGATGAAAAGGAAAAGAGGTTGGGGGAAGGAAAGGGTATGGGGTTCAGGAAGGAGGTTTGTCTCGGACCAGCCATCTTCTGGAGCTACTTCCTGCTGTTATCCCTATTGGGGGCCTCCTTCATGAACCCCCTCCTGAGGTAGTTGGAGTAAGCGTTGTAAAGCATTTGATTGTAGGTAATACTGGAGATTTTTCTCATTCAAGCCTGCAGGAACTTGATAAAGAAAGAGGTAAACATTAAAATTAGGCACAAAATTAGGATTGGTCTTATAATTGGTGCTAGCATTGAGAACAAGGCATTTTTCCACCATTGTTTGGAGTAGGGGTGTTTTTATAGAGTTCCAGATTTTTCTGCTCCACGAGGGCAGGTTTCAGGGTTAGGTAGATTTTTCCAATTTTCTGATTGGCGAAGGTCTGCATGCGGTTCTGTAAGAAACTATGTAAGAGGCAGGATCCAAAAGTTAGAAAAATAAATAGGAAAGTGTGTGGACCAATGAAAGGCAATAGTCAAGATACCCAGTTTGTGTGAAACCACTGATTCCATATTTAAGAATTCACTGGGCTTCAGAGAGAGAGAAGAGAGAGAGAGTAGGAATAAGACAGGGAAGTGGCCAGTCCCCCTGCCCCTAGACCTATTTTTATAGAAATTTTTAAAGCAACAAGGAAAGGAATTACCTGCATAGCTCATTTGCTCCTTAGATTGATGAGTAGTGTACTAGGAACTGGAAGTGGTTCATGGGGTTGGTTCATGGGGTAGGTTGATATTTGGAGTATGATAGATTAGGGTACAGGTTCCTATCCAATTAGTAGGGAGACACATATAGGTGTTGGTCCCACACAAGTAGAAAGCCCCTGATTGGCCCCAGAATGAGAGGTGAATAGAGACTAGAAGGACAAGGGGTCGGTTTTGTTACCCTGTTTCTGAGCTCCAGATGGTCAGGGTAGAGGAAAGAGTCGTCCCAATAAGTGGGGAGAGTAAAGGATTGTTAGTTAGGGTGACTAATTAACTATTCTTTGAAAACTAGTTTTCTGACTGTTCTAATTCTTTTTTCTTGGTACAAACCTCCTACAACCTGCACAAACCTTCTACAATTTACATAAACCCTCAGCTTTCATGCACTTTCTTATTCAGAAATAACTGGACTTCATAACAACTTGATTTTTCCTTTTTCTTTCAAAAGTATTTCTATACCTTATACCTTCTATTATCAAAACCACACAATTCCTTTCTAGTCAGAACTCTTGATTTAAAAAATTTTTAACCTTTAGTGACAATTAAGTTGACTTTCTTTTTACCCTAGTTTCCCTTTTCCCAAAGTCTGATTAAAAGAGTCCTTAGTTTTTCATATAGTCACCATACATAGACCAACCAGCTTCAGGTTTGTGGTTGGAGTAAGGCATGCTGTTTTTCTACTTTAGCAGCAGTGGGAGTTGTCAGGATCACGGTGTGTGGACCTGTCCACGTGAAAGTCAGTCCTTGGGTGATGTACTGCTGGAAGCACCTCTTGGACAGTCTTTGAACAGTTTGTTGAGTAACCTGTAAATCCTGCAAGTACTTAGGGAAAGGGTGGTTACATTTCTACACTTTGCAGTTAGGGTTTAAGTCCTAGTGACCACTGCTTCTAGCTGGAATTAGCAGCAGATCTCAGCCTACAATAGGCATGGGGCATTGAGACAAGAGGAATAAAGGAGATGCTATACGTTAAATAAAGTAACAAAATCAGACTGTCAATACCCACAGTAGAGATCTTTGAGGGATAAATAAAACTCAAATATTCAGACAAGGCATAGTAGATGGCCCTTATGTTTACAAGAAATGAGATTAGTTTATCTGCTACTTGGAAGAAATACCTTAGGCTTGTGAATGATGTCCTTGGGCCTTCAGTGTCAATTCCCAGCATGCTGGGCAAGGTCAGGTCACAGGCAGCTGGAGCAGGGCTAGAAGAGACTGAACCCTCCCTCCATGGAGCAAGGGGGCAGTTTACCTTCTTGTGTCCCTCTTTCCACAGCAATGATGTGTTCCTTGATGGGGCCAGGAAGTCTGGCAGGCTTCAGTTCAATGACCTTTCTTTCCACTCTGGAGCAGGGTCCTGATGAAATCCTATGAAGCCCTTTAGGGCGCTGGAGCCTTTAAGAGCATATGCCAAAAGCTGGTATTTCTTGACTTCTTTTGGGCCTTATTTGCCTTTTCTGTTACTCCCTTGGCCATTATAGACCTTAAAAGCCATGCTCAGAAGATCTCACTGAGGGACTTGAATAAGAGAGCAAAATTGGGAATCCAGTGTCTAAAGAAGCCTATCAGACTGAGGAAAGTAAGGATTTAATTTGCAGTGGTAGGTGGTTGGAGACTGTGGAGGGTCTGAGTTCGATTTAGGGTGAGACCGCAGGTGGTGGGGGTTAAGGTGATGCCTAGATAGACTACAGACTAAGAGTGAAGTTGAGCCTTAGCAGAGAAGACACGATATCACTTCATAGCAAGGAAGTTAAGAAGGGTGGAGGTGTGTCTCCTTGAGGCAGGCAGGGAGAGGCTGCAGAGGAGTAGGTTATTTACATATTGTAAGAGAGTACTAGTTTTGAGATTGCATGCTGCTAAAACCTGAGCTAGTGCCTGCCCAAACAGGTATGGGCTGTTTTTGAACCCCTGGGGTAAGACAGTCCATGTAAGTTGCTGCATTAGTGTCTGGGTCAGTTGAAATAAAGGTAAACAGAAAGTAAGAGTCAGGGTGTAGAGGAATGGTAAAGAAGGCATCCTTGAGGTCTAGGACCATGAAGTGAGTGGTGTTTGAGGTAATGTGTGACAGTAACCTGTAGAGATTAAGGACTAATGGATGGAGGGGAATTACTGCCTCATTGATTAGGAGTAAGGCTTGCACGAGGCAATAAGCCCCTGAAGGTTTTCAAACAGGAAGGATGGGGGTATTGCAGGGAGAGTCCATGGGGATGAGTAAGCCTTGATTTAAGAGGTGGGTAATTATTGGTTTAAGGCCTTAGAAACAGACATAGTTACATATTAAACAAAGATTTTATATACAAATTATGAATTAAGAAATTTATTTATTTATTTATTTATTTTGTATTTTTCTGAAGCTAGAAACGGGAAGAGACAGTCAGACAGACTCCATGCGCCAGACCAGGATCCACCCGGCACGCCAACCAGGGGCGACGCTCTGCCCACCAGGGGGCGATGCTCTGCCCTTCCAGGGCGTCACTCTGCCGTGACCAGAGCCACACTAGGGCCTGGGGCAGAGGACAAGGAGCCATCCCCAGCGCCCGGGCCATCTTTGCTCCAATGGAGCCTTGGCTGCAGGAGGGGAAGAGAGAGACAGAGAGGAAGGAGGGGGGTGGAGAAGCAAATGGGTGCCACTCCTATGTACCCCGGCCGGGAATCGAACCCGGGTCCCCCGCACGCCAGGCCGACGCTCTACCGCTGAGCCAACCGGCCAGGGCTTATTTATTTATTTTAATAAATAAATTTTTATTAATTTAATGGGGTGACATCAATAAATCAGGGTACATATATTCAAAGAAAACATGTCCAGGTTATCTTGTCATTCAATTATGTTGCATACCCATCACCGAAAGTCAGAAAGTCCTCCGTCACCTCCTATCTAGTTTTCTTTGTGCCCCTCCCCCTCCCCCTCCCTCTCTCCCTCCTCCCCTCCCCCCGCCTCCCGTAACCACCACACTCTTGTCCATGTCTCTTAGTCTCGTTTTTATGTCCCACCAATGTGTGGAATCCTACAGTTCTTGCTTTTTTCTGATTTACTTATGTCACTCCATATAATGTTATCAAGATCCCACCATTTTGTTGTAAGTGATCCGATGTCATCATTTCTTATGGCTGAATAGTATACCATGGTGTATATGTGCCACATCTTCTTTATCCAGTCTTCTATTTTTTTTTTACAGTGATTAAAGCCTTTAAGCAAACTCTTGGCCAATACAGCAAGAATCCATAAAAGAGTAGTGTCCTTAACATGTTCACCAAGTCCAAGTTGGCCCCATCTCCATGCCAAGTCCCTGATAAATGCAACCCAACCTCAGTTCAGTCTGTTAGAAGCTGTCCCAAGGATCAGGAGTCCAGGAAAAGTCCACATCCAGGAAAAGTCCGCATGGCACTGGAATTGTCACAATATACTTTGCAGCTCATGTCCAAGTTCCAATGACCACTGCTTCGAGCTGGTAATGATTCAAGTAGACTGGAAAAGCCATCTGCAGCATGTGTGGAGATGGAGCTTCTGTTCTCCTCTGCCTGGAGAGATGAGACCAGGTTGCTTTTGCCTGGAGCTCTAAGACTGTGGCGTGGTAAAGAGAACCTTGGGATATACTAAGCTGGATGGCAAAGGTAGATTCATAATAGAAGTTGGCAAAAGGGGGAAAGAGAGCTCTAAATTAGGAGTAGGTCTCAGCCTGAAATATGAGTGGGGCATTGAGGTAGGAGGAATAGAGGAAACACTATATATTAAACAAAGCAGCAGAAAATGGGACTAACAACACCCACAACAGAGATCTTTGAGGGAAGAATAAAAAACCTGACTATTCAGAGAAGACATAGTTAAGTGGCCCTTGTGCAAATGAGATCAGTTTACCTGCTTCTTGAAAGAAATACCCTAGGCTTGTCCACAGTGTCGTAGATGGGGCTGATGGCCCTGGGCACCTTTAGCCTTCAGTGGCAAACCCCAGCATTCTGGGCAAGGTTGGGTCATAAGTGGCTAGAGCAGGGCTGGAAGAGACTTAACCCTCCCTTAGAGGAGCGAGGGGGAAGCCTACCTTCCACTGTCCCTGTTTCCTCACAGCAGAGACATGTAAGCCTGGCAGGCTTTAGCTCAATGACCTTCCTTTCCACTATTGAAGCAGGACCCAGATGGCATCCTATGAGACCCCTTTGGGGTGTTGGAGCCTTTAAGGGCATATCCTAAAAGCTGGTAGTTCCCCTGATCTCTATTGGGCTTTTTCTGCCTCTTGGTATCTTAAAAGCCATGCTCAGAAGATCTCGCTGAGGGCTTAGAGGATCCCCATCCGCCTATATAAATCTTTTCCATATATCTGGGGCTATTTGGAAAAAGACAAAAGAGTGTTATTAGCTGGATCAAATAAAGAAGGTAGTAGATTGCAGGACAAAAAGATTTGGCGTCTCCTGTTCATCAGCATTCAAAAGAAATTTTAATTTTTTTTTTTTTTGTATTTTTCTGAAGCTAGAAACGGGGAGAGACAGTCAGACAGACTCCCGCATGCGCCCGACCAGGATCCACCCGGCACGCCCACCAGGGGCAACGCTCTGCCCACCAGGGGGCAATGCTCTGCCCCTCCGGGGCGTCGCTCTACCACGACCAGAGCTGCTCTAGCGCCTGGGGCAGAGGCCAAGGAGCCATCCCCAGTGTCCGGGCCATCCTTGCTCCAATGGAGCCTTGGCTGCGGGAGGGGAAGAGAGAGACAGAAAGGAAGCAGGGGGGGGTAGAGAAGCAAATGGGCGCTTCTCCTATGTGCCCTGGCCGGGAATCGAACCTGGGTCCCCCGCATGCCAGGCCGACACTCTACCGCTGAGCCAACCGGCCAGGGCCTTTAAAATTTTTTTAAGTAAAAAGCATGGTATGGTAGACCCGTAGGAGTTCCAGGATATGACTCCCCCCTTTTAAATTTTTTTAAATTGATCTTAAAATATTTGCTGGGTACACTTTAATAATAATACCTTGACTTTAAAGATTATAAGAAATACACATAATTCGAAAGGTTTGACAAAATACAGTAAATGCTTTTGCTCCATATGCAGGAGCATTGTCAGTTTAACCAGTTTAGGAAATCCAATAATAGAACAATGAATACAGACAATGAGGTATAACATGCTTAGCAGCCTCTCCTGTTCTGACAGAGGTTACTATAAATCCAGAATATGTATCCACTGTAACGTGGACATAGGACTGTTTGCCAAATGAAGGTATATGAGTAACATCCATTTGCCAAAGTTGTCCTGGTAGGGGTCCTTGAGGGTTAACTCCAAATGAAGGGACAGATTATAGTATAGGACCCCTTGGACAGGATTTCCCAATCTGCCATGCTGCTTCCTGAGAAAGTTGAAACTGTTTACACAGGACTGCAGCGTTCTGGTGATGAATAGTTTGAGACTGAATTGCTCAATCTGTCATGGTTGCTCCAAATAATTTTCTTTTGGGTAGCTTGATCAACAAGGGCATTCCCTTGTGCTAAAGCTCCAGGGAGCATGGAGTGAGCTCGAGTATGTCCTATAAAACATGGAGCTCTATGTTGTCATACAAGTCTTTGAAGAAGGAGGAAGTGCTGAAATAGTTCATCAGCATTTGTCCCTAATACCGCAATATTTATAGTGGAAACACCATAAGTAAATATTTGTTGTCTGTATATAGATTAAAGGGGGAATATGGCAAATGCTAAAAAGCCATGATAATGGCATATAATTCTAGTCTTTGAACTGATTTTAAGTTGACAGTTTCAGTATAAAGTGGTCCATTGATTTGCAAGAGTTATTTGCCATTTAGTGGAAGTTTCCCTTTGAGAAAAGAAACAACAATAATTTTGAGGCTCAAAACCTATAAACTGTAAGGGTCACCTATGCCCCTTGATAATCCAGGAGGCAACAAGATCAAAATATTGAAGTATATTCCACGAACTATTAGATGGTTCAATGTGCCCAAGCTGTAGCTGCTCTTGTAACAAATGAGCAGCTGCCCTTAAATTTCTCCTGAGAAAGGGGCCGTTGGTCTACCCATACAGGATTATCTGATTTCCAAGTAATTGGGTCTGCACAATGCATTATTGAGGTAGCAGGCGCTACCAAGGCCCCTATGCTAAATTTTGATATACTTATCCACACCTTCTGGTATTGGGTGCCACTTCTGTGGGGGTGAGAATTCCTCACTGTTCTTTCCCTAGTCCCTTGGTGGCCAAAAATCCCCAATCAAGCATCTGAGTACTGACTAAACCATTAGGACTGACAAGCAACGCTCCCATATTTTTCAAAACATCTCTACCCTACAAATTAACTGGCCATCCAGGGAGCACATAAGGCTTAAAAACTCCATAATAACCTTCTTTTTTTTTTTTTTTTGCATTTTTTTTTTTTTTTTTTTTGCATTTTTCTGAAGCTAGAAACAGGGAGAGACAGTCAGACAGACTCCTGCATGCGCCCGACCGGGATCCACCCGGCACGCCCACCAGGGGCGACGCTCTGTCCACCAGGGGGCGATGCTCTGCCCATCCTGGGCGTCGCCATGTTGCGACCCTCCTGGGTGTCGCCATGTTGCAACCAGAGCCACTCTAGCGCCTGGGGCAGAGGCCACAGAGCCATTCCCAGCGCCAGGGCCATCTTTGCTCCAATGGAGCCCTGGCTGCGGGAGGGGAAGAGAGAGACAGAGAGGAAGGCGCGTTGGAGGGGTGGAGAAGCAAATGGGCGCTTCTCCTATGTGCCCTGGCCGGGAATCAAACCCGGGTCCTCCGCACGCTAGGCCGACGCTCTACCGCTGAGCCAACCGGCCAGGGCCTATAATAACCTTCTTAATCTTCCCAATTTAGAAAACTAGAACTTTGTTGAGGGGATTTACTCTGTCCTATACCTTGTAATTCTGTGGCTGCTGCATGAGTGGGCCAGGAAGGAGGACAATGTAGCTTAGCAATAACAGATACATCAGCTCCAGTATCTAAAAGTCCTTTAAATTTATGCTCATGTATTGTTAGTTCCATTTCAGGGTGTTCCTGACCTATTTTTTCTTTGATTTTTTTTTTGTTTTGTGTTGTATTTTTCTGAAGCTGGAAATGGAGAGAGACAGTCAGACAGACTCCCGCATGCGCACGACCAGGAACCACCGGCACGCCCACCAGGGGGCGACGCTCTGCCCACCAGGGGGCGATGCTCTGCCCCTCCGGGGCATCGCTCTGTTGCAACCAGAGCCACTCTAGCACCTGGGGCAGAGGCCAAGGAGCCATCCCCAGTGCCCAGGCCATCTTTGCTCCAATGGAGCCTCGCTGCGGGAGGGGAAGAGAGAGACAGAGAGGAAGGAGAGGGGGAGGGGTGGAGAAGCAGATGGGCGCTTCTCCTGTGTGCCCTGGCTGGGAATTGAACCCGGGACTTCTGCACACCAGACCGACACTCTACCACTGAGCAAACCGGCCAGGGCCCCTATTTTTCTTTAAATCCAATTGGCAAAATCAGAGGAGCCAAATCACCAATTTGATTGGGACCCCTTTTGCAAGATGTGGCCTGAGAAGCACAATTAGTATCCTTATACTATTCTTCTAACTGCCTGAATTAGCCGGTAGACAAATTCTTTTATTTTATTTTTTTGATTAATTTTAATGGGTGACATTGATAAAATTATTTTTCGTCACCTTCTAACTGGTTTACTTTGTGCCCCTCCCCTCACCCAACCCCCACCCTATCCTCCCCCCACCCTGTAACCCCAACACTGTTGTCCATGTCTCTGAGTCTCATGTCCCACCTGTGTATGGAATCATATAGTTCTTAGTTTTTTCTGATTTACTTATTTCGCTCAGTATAATGTTATCAAGGTCCATCCATGTTGTTGTAAAAGATCCTATGTCATCATTTCTTATGACTGAGTAGTATTCCATAGTATATATATACCAAAGCTTTTTAATCCACTCGTCCTCTGACGGACACTTGGGCTGTTTCCAGATCTTTGCTATTGTGAACAATGCTGCCATAAACATGGGGGTGCATTTCTTCTTTTCAAACAGTGCTATGGTGTTCTTGGGGTATATTCCTAACAGTGGTATAGCTGGATCAAAAGGCACTTCGATTTTTAATTTCTTGAGGAATCTCCATACTGTTTTCCACAGTGGCTGCACCAGTCTGCATTCCCACCAGCAGTGCAGGAGGGTTCCCTTTGCTCCACATCTTTGCCAGCACTTATTCTGTGTTGTTTTAAGATGAGCGCCATTCTGACTGGTGTGAGATGATATCTCATTGTGGTTTTAATTCGCATTTCTCTAATGATTAGTGATGTTGAGCATTTTTTCATATGCCTATTGGCCATCTGTATGTCCTCTTTGGAGAAGTGTCTATTCATTTCTTTTGCCCATTTTTGGATTGGAATGTTTGTCTTCCTGGTATTAAGTTTTACAAGTTCTTTTTTTTTTTTTTTTTTTGTATTTTTTGTATTTTTCTGAAGCTGGAAACGGGGAGAGACAGTCAGACAGACTCCCGCATGCGCCTGACCAGGATCCACCCGGCACGCCCACCATGGGCGACACTCTGCCCACCAGGGGGTGATGCTCTGCCCCTCTGGGGCGTCGCTCTGCTGCGACCAGAGCCACTCTAGCGCCTGGGGCAGAGGCCAAGGAGCCATCCCCAGCGTCCGGGCCATCTTTGCTCCTATGGAGCCTTGGCTGCGGGAGGGGAAGAGAGAGACAGAGAGGAAGGAGGGGGGGGTGGAGAAGCAAATGGGCGTTTCTCCTATGTGCCCTGGCCAGTAATCGAACCCTGGTCCCCCGCACGCCAGGCCGACGCTCTACCACTGAGCCAACCGGCCAGGGCCTTTACAAGTTCTTTATAAATTTTGGTTATTAACCCCTTATCAGACGCATTGTCAAATATATTCTCCCATTGTGTAGTTTGTCCTTTTATTCTGTTCTTATTGTCTTTAGCTATGCACAAGCTTTTTAGTTTGATCAAGTCCCATTTGTTTATCGCGTCTTTTGTTTCACTTGCCTGTGGAGACAAATCGGCAAATATATTGCTGCAACAGATGTCAGAGAGCTTACTGCCTATGTTTTCTTCTAAGATGCTTATGGTTTTACGGCTTACATTTAAGTCTTTTATCCATTTTGAGTTTATTTTTGTGAATGGTGTAAGGTGGTGGTCTAGCTTCATTTTTTTGCAGGTAGCTGTCCAGTTTTCCCAACACCATTTGTTGAAGAGGCTGTCTTTACTCCAATGTATGCTCTTACCTCCTTTGTCAAATATCAGTTGTCCATAGAGCTGTGGGTTTATTTCTGGGTTCTCAGTTCTGTTCCATTGATCTATCTGCCTGTTCTTATGCCAGTACCAGGCTGTTTTGAGTACAATGGCCTTATAATATAACTTGACATCCGGAAGTGTGATACCTCCCGCTTTATTCTTCCTTTTCAAGATTGCTGAGGCTATTCATGTTCTCTTTTGGTTCCATATAAATTTTTGGAATATGTGTTCTATATCTTTGAAGTAAGTCATTGGTATTTTAATTGGTATTGCACTGAATTTATAAATTGCTTTGGGTAATATAGACATTTTAATGATGTTTATTCTTCCTAACCATGAGCATGGTATATGCCTCCACTTGTTTGTATCTTCCCTGATTTCTTTTATCAATGCTTTATAATTTTCCAAGTACAAGTCTTTAATCTCCCTGGTTAAATTTATTCCTAGGTACTTTATTTTTTTTTTTTGGTTGCAATGGTAAAGGGGATTGATTCCTTAATTTCTCTTTCTGACAGTTCATTGTTAGTGTATAAAAATGCTTCTGATTTCTGAGTATTGATTTTATATCCTGCCACCTTGCTGAATTTATTTATCAGATCTGGTAGTTTTTTGACTGCGACTTTAGAGTTTTCTATATACAATATCATATCATCTGCAAATAATGATAATTTTACTTCTTCTTTTCCAATTTGGATGCCTTTTATTTCTTTTTCTTGTCTGATTGCTGTGGCTAGGATTCCAGAACTATGTTGAATAAGAGTGGTGAAAGGGGGCACCCTTGCCTTGTTCCTGATCTTAAGGGGATTGCTTTTAATTTTTGCCCATTGAGTATGATATTGGCTGTGAGTTTGTCATAGATGGCCTTTATCATGTTGAGGTATGTTCCCTGTATTCCCACTTTGCTTAGAGTTTTGATCATGAATGGGTGCTGGATTTTATCAAATGCTTTTTCTGCATCTATTGAAATTATCAGTGGTTTTTCTCCTTCCTTTTGTTTATGTGATGAATCACATTGATTGATTTGCGAATATTGTACCAGCCATGCCTCCCAAAAATAAATCCCACTTGATCATGGTGTATGATTTTTTTCATATATTGCTGGATCCGGTTTGCTAATATTTTGTTGAGGATTTTTGCAGCTAAATTCATCAGAGATATTGGCCTATAATTTTCTTTTTTTGTGTTGTCTTTGCCTGGTTTTGGAATCAGAATTATGCTCACCTCATAAAAGGAGCTTGGAAGTCTTCCTTCCTCTTGAATTTTTTGAAATAGCTTGAGAAGGATAAGAATTAGTTCTTCTTGAGATGACGTCAGAGTAATGGCGGGGTAGGAAGCGATACCAATAAATCTCCCCCAAAACTCAACAAGATCTTCAACCAGAAACAGAAAAACCTATACTTGGAACTTCCAGATGCTTCGCAATACACCCAAAGATATGATTGAGTGAAAAATTGGCTAAATATATAACCAAACCCCGAAGGAAATAGGGAGTAAGAAATGCTCCGCCTTCCTCACTAACCTAAACAGGGCGGCTTTCTCTGGTAACTGTGAATATAGAAACTGAGGCGGGCAAAGGGGGTGAATAGATCCAGGCCGTGATACAAACGGCTGAACCAGGCTGTGGCACGGAGATCCAAGCTGAGGAAAATCTGATCCTGTGGCAACCCGGGCAATACAAGCTAACACTCGCGCCAAACCCAAACAAAGAAAGACAAGCGGAGCGGCCATTTTACCCGGTCTCCTGGTTGGTGCGCAGTTAGTGGGCGAGAGATTTCTTCCTAGGCCCCGAGAGTGGGTGCCCGTGTTGCCCCACGGAGAGGCAGGGTCAGAGGCCTTTCTGTGGGCCGAGGGCAGAGTCTCTGGGCAGCCCCAGCGCCCTGGGAAAGCCACGCACGGGAGGGAGTGAGAACTAATTCCAACGGTGGAGATTTTCCGTGCTGGAGGGTGTTTCACTCAGAGGGAAAAGCGGCCGGCCTCATATCCTGGTTTGCACGCGCAGATAAGAAGTGAGCGATTCCTCCGAGTGTCTCGGCAGTGCGCGCCCGTGTTATCGCACAGAGGGGCAGAGTCAGGGGCCTTTGTGTGGGCCAAAGCGGAATCTCGGGCCGCCCCAGCACCTTGCAAAAGCCGCGCACGGGGACGGAGCGAGACTCAATTCCAACACTGCAACTTTTCCCTGAGGTTGGGGGTTTCACTCAGAGCGTGAGACTGCTGGCCGGATATCCTGGTCGCAGACAGTGAGTGAGAGTTTCCTCCAAGTGCCCCGGAAGTGGATGCACGCTTGTGTTACTGGACAGAGTGGCAGAGCCAGAGGTCTTTGAGTGGGCGGAAAGCCCGCCTGATTATGCTAGCAGCTCTGACTGACTGAGCCTTACCCAGAGCCCTGTGCTGAGTGGAAATAGAGTGGGGAGTTGCCAGCTCTTTGAGCCTCTTACTATCCAGGCAGAGGCAGCAGCAACCCCATAGCTGGATTATCAGGCTACTAATTGAGGAAGGAAAGACTAGGAGAAAGGCTCCAGGAACACGGACTCTCTCACTGTCGGAGCCTATAAATGCTAATGAGCTTCAACTGCCAACGAGACTAAAGCACAATACATGACATTGCCATAGAGACTTATCAACTACAAACCTCTACCTGAGCGTGCCAAAGGGGCAGAACCCGGGGTACAGAGTCACCGACCAGGAAGAGGGAGAGAAAAGAAAAAGCAAGAAGATAACCTCTCAAAATCAAGAATAATCTGCAGACTTTATAACCTATCCCATTTTATTATATTTGTTCATTTGTTTCTCTTATCTTCATTCTTGATACTTTTTTTTCCTTCTCCAATTTGGCTGATTAACTCTCTACCAGTCTTACTCTCTCCTCTTCTTGAACTACACTACCCATAAGTGTTACATCTCCCATTATCTTTTCTCTTCTCTTCCTTTCTCTCTATGAGGGTTGCACTCTAAAACCCTTAACTCTCTCTCTCTCTCTCTCCTTTCTTTTTTCTTCTTTTAGTGGTTCCCTCTTTTTTTCTCTCTCTCTCTTTCTTTTCTCCCTCTATATTAGTTTCTTCCTTTCTCCTTTACATCTCCTCTCATTCAAACCTCAATAACAAACAAATTATCTTATCTGGGACTCAAACTTATGTTTGTGGCATTTTGGGGGGTTTTTACTTCACCTTTTTAACTCACTAGCAGTGCTCCCATCCCTGGCTCTCCATATTATCTAGTTCTTGTTCCACTAAATACAATAGTAATTTTTTAATTTGTCCCCCCATTTTTCCATTTTCCTCTTATTCCTCTCATCATAACTCTTAGACAACCAACACCTAAAAGCAAATCATTTTATTCTTGACCCAAATTTTTTCCTTATTTGCTTTTTGTGGGTCCATACGCTTTTTTTTTTCTTTCTTTCTTTCTTTTTTTTTTTTTTCTTTTTTTTTTTTTTTGCCCCTTTATTACTTTCCCCCAATTCAGGCCCTCCATCACAGGCATTGTTTGTTATAATTCACAGTCCACCACAAGATTTTCTCAAGAAAGAGGGGAGAGGAGAGGAGAGGAAAAAAGGAGGGGGGGAATAATTTCCTTTTTTTAAATTTTTATTTTATTTTATTTTTCTTTATTTCATTATTAATTTTTTTTAAAAAAAACAACTCTTCGATTTTTATTTTTTTATTATTTTTTTAACTTTTTATTCTTTATTAAATCTCATTAATACTATCAACAAAACCACCCTCAGATGCCATTAAGGAAGAGAAAATCGAATATCATGGATACAAAAGAAAGAGAGGTAACACAGCTAGATGAGGAAAAATCTATGGAGAAAAAATTTAATATATTGGAAACCTTGGCGCTAAATGACAGAGAATTCAAGATAGAAATCCTAAAAATCCTCCGAGATATACAAGAAAACACAAAAAGGCAATTTAGGGAGCTCAGAAAACAACTCAATGAACACAAAGAATATATGTCCAAGGAAATTGAAACTATAAAAACAAATCAAACAGAGATGAAAAACTCAATTCACGAGCTGAAAAATGAAGTAACAAACTTACTAATAGAACAGGTCAGATAGAAGAGAGGATTAGTGAAATAGAAGACAAGCAACTTGAGGCACAACAGAGAGAAGAAGAAAGACACTCAAAAATAAAAAAAAATGAGATAGCCCTACAAGAATTATCTGACTCCATCAAAAAGAATAACATAAGAATAATAGGTATATCAGAGGGAGAAGAGAGAGAAAATGGAATGGAGAACATACTCAAACAAATAATAGATGAGAACTTCCCAAGCCTGTGGAAAGAACTAAAGCCTCAAGTTCAAGAAGCAAACAGAACTCTGCGCTTTCTTAACCCCAACAAACCTACTCCAAGGCACATCATAATGAAATTGACACAAACCAACAGCAAAAAAAAAATTCTCAAGGCAGCCAGGGAAAAGAAGAATACAACATATAAAGGAAGGCCCATTAGATTATCATCAGATTTCTCAGCAGAAACTCTACAAGCTAGAAGATAGTGGACCCCAATATTTAAAGTCCTGAAAGAGAGAAACTTTCAGCCACGAATACTATACCCATCAAAGCTATCCTTCAAATATGAAGGAGAAATAAAAACATTCACAGATACAGAAAAGATGAGGGAATTTATCATCAGAAAACCCCCACTCCAGGAATTACTAAAGGGGGTTCTCCAATCAGATACAAAGAACAACAAAAAAAAAAAGAGCCACAAGTAAAAGCTCCAAGAAGAACACAATAAAACCAAATTTAAACTGTGACAACAACAAAAAGAAAGAGGGGGAGAAGATGGAGATTAACAGTAGCAAAGGACGATGGTGTGCAAAAGTACTCACAAAATAGTTCACTACAATGAACAGGGTAGGGACCCTTTTCATTACTCAAAGGTAACCACCATTGAAAAAACCACCACAGAAGCACATCAGATAAAAAAGATAGCAACAGAGGAAAGATGTATGGAATACAACCAAATAAAAACAAAAGATAGAAAAACGAAAGAGAAGGATCAAACAAGACACAAAACTAACAGAAAGCAAGATATAAAATGGCAATAGGGAACTCACAAGTATCAATAATTACACTAAATGTAAACGGATTAAACTCACCAATAAAAAGGCACAGAGTAGCAGAATGGATTAAAAAAGAAAATCCAACTGTATGCTGCCTACAGGAAACTCATCTAAGTAACAAGGATAAAAACAAATTCAAAGTGAAAGGCTGGAAAACAATACTCCAAGCAAATAACATCCAAAAAAAAGCAGGTGTAGCAATACTCATATCGGATAATGCTGACTACAAGACAGGAAAAGTACTCAGAGACAAAAATGGCCATTTCATAATGGCTAAGGGGACACTGAATCAAGAAGACATAACAATTCTTAATATATATGCACCAAACCAAGGAGCACCAAAATATATAAGATAGCTACTTATCTATCTTAAAACAAAAACTGACAAAAATACAATCATACTTGGAGACCTCAATACACCGCTGACGGCTCTAGATCGGTCATCCAAACAGAGAATCAACAAAGACATAGTGGCCTTAAACAAAACACTAGAGCACCTGGATATGATAGACATCTACAGGACATTTCATCCCAAAGTGACTGAGTATACATTTTTCTCCAGTGTACATGGATCATTCTCAAGAATTGACCATATGTTGGGCCACAAAAACAACATCAGCAAATTCAGAAAAATTGAAGTTGTACCAAGCATATTTTCTGATCATAAAGCCTTGAAACTAGAATTCAACTGCAAAAAAGAGGAAAAAAATCCCACAAAAATGTGGAAACTAAACAACATACTTTTAAAAAATGAATGGGTCAAAGAAGAAATAAGTGCAGAGATCAAAAGATATATACAGACTAATGAAAATGACAATACGACATATCAGAATCTATGGGATGCAGCAAAAGCAGTGATAAGAGGGAAGTTCATATCACTTCAGGCCTATATGAACAAACAAGAGAGAGCCCAAGTGAACCACTTAACTTCCCACCTTAAGGAACCAGAAAAAGAAGAACAAAGACAACCCAAAACCAGCCGAAGAAAGGAGATAATAAAAATCAGAGCAGAAATAAATGAATTAGAGAACAGAAAAACTATAGAAAAAATTAATAGGACAAGGAGCTGGTTCTTTGAAAAGATCAACAAAATTGACAAACCCTTGGCAAGACTTACCAAGGAAAAAAGAGAAAGAACTCATATAAACAAAATCCAAAATGAAAGAGGAGAAATCACCACGGACACCGTAGATATACAAAGAATTATTGTAGAATACTATGAAAAACTTTATGCCACTAAATTCAACAACCTAGAAGAAATGGATAAATTCCTAGAACAATACAACCTTCCTAGACTGAGTCAAGAAGAAGCAGAAAGCCTAAACAGACCTATCAGTAGAGAAGAAATAGAAAAAACCATTAAAAACCTCCCCAAAAATAAAAGTCCAGGCCCTGACGGCTATACCAGCGAATTTTATCAAACATTCAAAGAAGACTTGGTTCCTATTCTACTCAAAGTCTTCCAAAAAATTGAAGAAGAAGCAATACTTCCAAACACATTTTATGAGGCCAACATAACCCTCATACCAAAACCAGGCAAGGAAGGCACAAAAAAAGAAAACTACAGACCAATATCTCTAATGAATACAGATGCTAAAATACTAAACAAAATACTAGCAAATCGAATACAACAACATATTAAAAAAATAATACATCATGATCAAGTGGGATTCATCCCAGAATCTCAAGGATGGTTCAACATATGTAAATCAGTTAATGTAATACACCATATCAACAAAACAAAGAACAAAAACCACATGATCTTATCAATAGACGCAGAAAAGGCTTTCGATAAAATACAACACAATTTTATGTTTAAGACTCTCAACAAAATGGGTATAGAAGGAAAATATCTCAACATGATAAAGGCCATATATGATAAACCATCAGCCAACATCATATTAAATGGCACTAAACTGAAGGCTTTCCCCCTTAAATCAGGAACAAGACAGGGTTGTCCACTCTCTCCACTCTTATTTAATGTGGTACTAGAGGTTCTAGCCAGAGCAATCAGACAAGACAAAGAAATAAAAGGCATCCATATCGGAAAAGAAGAAGTAAAGGTATCACTTTTTGCAGATGATATGATCCTATACATCGAAAACCCCAAAGAATCCACAAAAAGACTACTAGAAACAATAAGCCAAGACAGTAAGGTCGCAGGATACAAAATTAACATACAGAAGTCAATAGCCTTTCTATATGCCAACAATGAAACAACTGAGAAGGAACTCAAAAGAATAATCCCCTTCACGATTGCAACAAAAAAAATAAAATACTTAGGAATAAACATAACAAAGAATGTAAAGGACTTATATAATGAAAACTATAAACCATTGTTAAGGGAAATTGAAAAAGATATAATGAGATGGAAGAATATACCTTGTTCTTGGCTAGGAAGAATAAATATAATCAAGATGGCTATATTACCCAAAGCAATACAAATTTAATGCAATTCCCATCAAACTTCCAATGACATTTTTTAAAGAAATAGAGCAAAAAATCATCAGATTTATATGGAACTATAAAAAACCCCGAATAGCCAAAGCAATCCTAAAGAAAAAGAATGAAGCTGGGGGCATTACAATACCTGACTTCAAACTCTATTATAGGGCCACGACAATCAAAACAGCATGGTATTGGCAGAAAAATAGACACTCAGACCAATGGAACAGAATAGAAAGTCCAGAAATAAAACCACATATATATAGTCAAATAATTTTTGATAAAGGGGCCAACAACACACAATGGAGAAAAGAAAGCCTCTTCAATAAATGGTGCTGGGAAAACTGGAAAGCCACATGCAAAAGAATGAAACTGGACTACAGTCTGTCCCCCTGTACAAAAATTAACTCAAAATGGATCAAAGATCTAAACATAAGACCTGAAACAATTAAGTACATAGAAGAAGACATAGGTACTCAACTCATGGACCTGGGTTTTAAAGAGCATTTTATGAATTTGACTCCAATGGCAAGAGAAGTGAAGGCAAAAATTAATGAATGGGACTACATCAGACTAAGAAGTTTTTGCTCAGCAAGAGAAACTGATAACAAAATAAACAGAAAGCCAACTAAATGGGAAATGATATTTTCAAACAACAGCTCAGATAAGGGCCTAATATCCAAAATATACAAAGAACTCATAAAACTCAACAACAAACAAACAATCCAATAAAAAAATGGGAAGAGGATATGAATAGACACTTCTCCCAGGAAGAAATACAAATGGCCAACAGATATATGAAAAGATGCTCATCTTCTTTAGCTATTAGAGAAATGCAAATCAAAACGGCAATGAGATACCACCTCACACCTGTTCGATTAGCTGTTATTAGCAAGTCAGGTAATAGCAAATGTTGGAGAGGCTGTGGAGAAAAAGGAACCCTCATACACTGTTGGTGGGAATGTAAAGTAGTACAACCATTATGGAAGAAAGTATGGTGGTTCCTCAAAAAACTGAAAATAGAACTACCTTATGACCCAGCAATCCCTCTACTGGGTATATATCCCCAAAACTCAGAAACATTGATACGTAAAGACACATGCAGCCCCATGTTTATTGCAGCATTGTTCACAGTGGCCAGGACATGGAAACAACCAAAAAGCCCATCAATAGATGACTGGATAAAGAAGATGTGGCACATATACACTATGGAATACTACTCAGCCATAAGAAATGATGACATCGGAACATTTACAGCAAAATGGTGGGATCTTGATAACATGATACGAAGTGAAATAAGTAAATCAGAAAAAAACAGGAACTGTATTATTCCATACGTAGGTGGGACATAATAGTGAAACTAAGAGACATTGATAAGAGTGTGGTGGTTACGGGGGGGGGAGGGGGGAATGGGAGAGGGATAGGGGGTGGGGAGGGGCACAAAGAAAACAAGATAGAAGGTGACAGAGGACAATCTGACTTTGGGTGGTGGGTATGCAACATAATTGAACGACAAGATAACCTGGACTTGTTATCTTTGAATATATGTATCCTGATTTATTGATGTCACCCCATTAAAAAAAATAAAATTATTAAAAAAAAAAAAGAATTAGTTCTTCTTTAAATTTTTGGTATAATTCACTTGTGAAGCCATCAGGGCCAGGACTTTTCTTTTTTGGGAGTTTTTTGATAACTGTTTCAATCTCATTTGTTGTAATTGGTCTGTTCAGGTTTTCTGATTCTTCTAGATTAATTTTTGGAAGATTATATGTTACAAGGAATTTTTCCATTTCATCTAGGTTGTCTAGTTTTTTGGCGTACAGTTCTTCATAGTATTTTCTTACAATATTTTGTATTTCTGCTGTCAGTTGTTATTTCTCCACTCTCGTTTCTAATTTTATTTGAGTCACCTCTTTTTTTCTTGGTGAGTCTGGTTAAAGGTTCATTGATCTTGTTTACCTTTTCAAAGAACCAGCTCCTGGTTTCATTGATCTTCTGTATTGTTTCTTTAGCCTCTATGTCATTTATTTCTGCTCTGATCTTTATTATTTCCTTCCTTCTACTAGCTCTGGGCTTTACTTGCTGTTCTTTTTCTAGTTCTTTTAGATGTAGGGTCAAGTTGTTTATTTGAGCTTTTTCTAGCTTCTTGAGGTATGCCTGTAATGCTATAAACTTCCCTCTCAGGACTGCTTTTGTTGTGTCCCATAAATTTTGAGTTGATGTATTTGTTTCTAGGATTTTTAAAATTTCTTCTTTGATCTCATTGTTTACCCATTCGTTATTTAATAACATGCTATTTAGTTTTCAAGTGTTTGAGTATTTTTCAGTTTTTCTGTTGTGGTTGATTTCTAGTTTCACGCCATTGTGATCAGAGAAAATGCTCGATATGATTTCAATCTTCTTAAATTTGTTGAGACCGCTTTTGTGCCCTAACATGTGGTCTATTCTTGAGAATGTACAATGAGCACTTGAAAAGAAATGTATATTCTGCTGTTTTAGGGTGAAAGGTTCTTAAGATATCTATTAAATCGAGTTGAACTAATATATCCTTTAAGTCTGCTGTTTCTTTATTAATTTTCTTTCTTGAAGATCTATCTAAGGATGTTAATGGAGTATTGAAATCCCCTACTATTATAGTATTGCTGTTGATCTCGCCCTTTAAATCCATCAAAGTCTGCTTTATATATTTAGGTGCTCCTATATTAGGTGCGTAGATATTTATAACGGTTATATCTTCCTTTTGGATTGCTCCCTTTATTATTATGTAGTGACCTTCTTTATCTCTAACTATAGTCTTTGTTTTAAAGTCCATTTTGTCTGATATAAGTATTGCTACCCCAGATTTTTTTTTTCATTTCCACTTGCATGAAATATTATTTCCATCCCTTTATCTTCAGTGTAAGTGCATTTTTTTATTTAAGGTGTGTCTCTTGTAGACAGCATATGTATGGGTCCTGTTTCTTATCCATGCAGCTATGCTATGTCTTTTGATCGGATCATTTAATCCATTTACATTTAAGGTTATTATTGATATGTAATTGTTTATTGCCATTTTATTCTTTAAAACTGTATTCCTCTTTTGCTATATTCTTTTTCTCTTTTGATCTGTTTACAACAGGTCCCTTAGCATTTCTTGCAGCCTTGGTTTGGTTGTAGTGAGTTCCTTGAGGGTTTTTTTTTGCTGTAAATCTTTTTATTTCTCCTTCAATTTTAAATGATAGCCTTGCTGGATAAAGTAGTCTTGGTTGTAGGCTCTTGTTCTGCATTACTTTGAATATTTCTTGCCATTCCCTTCTGGCCTCAAGTGTTTCTGTTGAGAAGTCAGAAGTCATCCTTATAGGGGCTCCTTTGTAGGTGATAGTCTTTTTTTGTCTAGCAGCTTTTAATATTTTCTCTTTATCACTTAGCTTTGGTATTTTAATTATGATGTGTCTTGGTGTTGATTTCTTTGGGTTTCTCCTTAATGGAGTTCTCTGTGCTTCCTGAAGATGTGAGATGTTTTCCTGCCTTACTTGAGGGAAGTTTTCAGCTATAATATGCTTGAACAAAGTCTCTATCCCTTGTTCTTTCCCTTCTTCTTCAGGAACCCCTATCATGCGGATGTTATTTTTCTTCATGTTGTCACAGAGCTCTCTTAGAGTTTCCTCAGACTTTTTGAGTCTCTTTTCTTTTTTCTACTCTGTTTCTGTGCCTTTATTTATCGTGTCCTCTAACTCGCTGATTTGATTCTCCACTTCATCCATCCTGCTTTTAATTCCTTCCATTGTGTTCTTTATTTCAGATACTCTATTTGTCATTTCTGACTGATTCTTTTTTATTATTTCAATGTCCTTATTTATATTTGCTATCTCTTTATTTAGGTGTTCATAATGACCATCTATTGTTATTCTAATATCTTTGAGCATCCTAACAATTGTTATTTTAAACTCTGCATCTGGTAATTTGGTTATATTTGATTCATTTAGGTCCTTTTCTGGGGATTTCTCTTGGTTCATTTGTTTTGCATTTCTTTGCCTTCGCATTTTCTCTGTGTAAAGGAAGGTTTCAGCCACTAGACTCCACTGGGTATGGCCTCTGTGCCCTAGGTATGGTCTGTCTGCAGGCCCACCACCCCCTCTTCTGTTGCTGCCTAGGGCTTTTGGGTTTGGGCGTTGCTGGTGCCTGCTCACTGAGGCTGTTGCTGTGGTTTCCACCTCTCCTTCACGGGAGTGGCTGTGGTCATGTGCTCAGGTGCACAATCCTTGGTGGCCTTGGCCCTTGCCCCGCCCCCATATGTGGTGTTATGCTCGGCCCTGAGGGCAGTGGTGAGCACCTTTGCTCAGCTGCGGGTCTCTGCCTGTTTCCAGGCTTTCACCCCACCCTTGCAGGAGGAGCCCACTTGTGGAACAACTGCTAGCCTTGGCTCTACCGGCAGGCAGGACTGCATGCCCACGCTCAGCTCAGTAGCGGAACTCAGCCTGTTCTGGGCTTTTGGCTCCACCCCCGTGGGAGGAGCCGGCTCCCAAGCCAGGCCACAAGCCTGGGTTCCCCAGGCGGGGCAAGGCTGTGCTCCTGCACCCTTGCTCAAGGGCTGGTCTCCACCCCTTCTGGGGTTCCCACCCTTCTTCCACAGGCTGGATTACAGGCTGCCGGCAGCTGGGCTTGACCGCTTTTGCACGCCTACTCCTCCCCAACCGGGCAAGACTGAGCTCACATGTGAGTCCAGTGGTGGCCAGCAGGCTTCCGCCCCTGCCGACAGAACCACGCCTCCACGTCCCGCAGCTGCCCACCCTCCAGTGAGCCCTCAGCCTTGTGGGTGGGGCGCTGCAGCTCAGACCCTAACACTCACTACTGTAGACCCAAAAGCTCCCTCCTTCTAAGCGACTCTGCTCTGAGTGCCGTGGGAGAGCTTGTTTGGCTGGTGTCCTGCTTCTCTTTGCTGGTATTGCTGTTTCCGGGGAAAGTATTCACTTCAGATTTAGGGAGTGACTCATCCCAGGGGTTAGGGTGGCTGTCTCCCAAAATGTTTCTCCCTGTGCCTCCTAGATTACACTCTCTTCCTGCTACTCTGGTCCTCTCCTCTCTCCCTGTTCCCTGGAGCCCAGGGTGAGTGGTTGTGAAAGAGGTTTTCTGTGCAGTCCCTTTTAGAAGAATCCTGGGTCTAAGAAATCAGACTCTTGCTCACAAACAGTATCCTGACTTGTTTCCAGCTAAATACTGTCCTTACACCTCTTCTCGGCTCTAGGGCTGCAGGCTGGGGCTTTATTCCTGGGACTCAGGACCCTCCCCTCTCTGCTAAACTCATTTTCTGCCATGCAAGTCTCTCCCGGCTGCCATTCGCTCTGGGGAGCTGGGCAGCCCTCTCTGCGTTTCCGCTTTTCCTACCAGTCTCAGTGTGGCTTCTTCAGTGTTCCTTGGTTGAAGAGTCCTCTTAGTTTAGTCCAAAGTTGGTTTTTCCAGATGATATTTCTTAAAATTATTTTGTAATTCATTTTGGTTCTGGGAGGTGGATGTTTGTACGTCCGCTTACTTCAGCGCCATCTTCTCTTCTCTGAAGTAAGGAATTTAAATGAGTGCACCTTACTTGTTTCAATTCAAATTATACTAGAGATATTTTCTGACAAACAAAGAGACAAGACAGATTACTCACTCACACAGCTCAATAGACAACTCTGCTTTTTTAAGCTGTTCAAGATGGCAGGGAGTTGTCAACATAGAGAAGAGGAAGAGAGAAAGCAGATGGATGGACAGTGTGAACAGCTAGATGGAAAGAAGGAGGGTCAGAATCTGCAGGAGGAGAATGAGAAGGAGGAGGAGGAGGTTGAAGTGCTGGTGGTGGTGTCATGTGGTCAGAGGAGTCAAAAAGAGTTAGAGCTCTGAGGAGAGGGGAAAGGATGAGGGTGAGAAGAGCATAGCTGTAGCCAAAAGCCGGTGGGGAAAGGGGAGAGACAGCTGAAGCTGGTGGGGTGGGAGGATGGGTCAAAGAAGAAAAAGGCAGAGCTGTCCTCATATAAGGAGAGAGGAGGGGCTGAAGAACACAGTGGAGAAGGGAGGGGCCCCTGGCCAGCAGGGGAGGAGAAAGAGAGAATGGTATTTGCAGGTGAATGAGAAAGAGGATTCAGCGAAGGGAGTAGAGGGGGCTTCCTGCAGGGAAGAGACTCAAGTGAAAGAGATTTGCAGAGGTACCAGAAAGGGGTCCTGAGAGAGGGGTGCCCCTGGGGGTCAGGCAGGAGGGGAAGAGAGTTGGGAGTTTGTGGAGAAGGAAAGATTAGGAGCAGAGGTTTTAGGTGAGGTTTCTTTGACCAAAAGCAGCCTGAGTGTAGAACAAGCAGCACAGAGATTAAGGACAGGAGCGAAGGGAGAAGAAAGCCACATGTAAGGAATTTCTGATGCCCTCCCCATCTGGTGGCAGAAGTTGTCAAGGTCTTGCAGGACGTTGTAATCAGAGGTCCCATTTTCAGGCCAATGGGAGTCACTGTTGAGCCTATATTGAGGCCAGGCTGTGTTGCAAAGGAAAATGAGTTTCTTTGGTTTGAGGTCAGAGAGACCTAATTTAGTGAGATTTTTTAGAAGACAGTCCAACAAGGTTTGGTCAGACGGCTTTGACTCCGAAGAGCCTATTGTGGAGATTAGTGATCTAGAGAGCGCGTCCCCGCCTCCAATCACCATCTCAAAGGAGAAATCTCTCCTGGGAATGTGGAGTTGTCCTATTTAGGGGTTGTCACCAGCTAAGAAGGAGCTCAAAGAGAATGTGGAGGGATTTGGCTAAGTGCTTAGACTTTTGGAATATGCTGTCAAACCCATCAAAATGTAAGGCTGACTGGAGAAAGCCATCCGACGATGGGTTAGGGACTTATGGGTTGAATTAAAGCCACCCGGGAGAGGGAAGGGAGAAATTCCTTACCTTTCTGGTCCGGCAGGGGTTCAGTACAGGGTTAGACTTCTGGTTGCTCAACCATGCTCACACAGCCGAACAGAATCAGGGAGTTATCCTGGGACGAGCTGCCGCTGCCCATTGCTTCCCTGGTTGTAAGTTCGGCCAGTAAGGGATCGTCCAGGCAGCCGGTACTCCATCCCAGGTTTCAGCACCAAATGTTGGAATCCATGGGAGTCCAAAGAGACTAGAGCAGGGGTCTCAAACTCAACTCAGCATGTGGGCTGCAGAGCAAGATCACAGCCGTTCGGCGGGCCGCACTAGGTCTACAAAAGGCAACTGTTACGCAACACTTTTCTCACTGCAGTTGAAAACAAAAAAAAATCAGTACAACAAGCACAATAGTACATGCAGTTTACTCAGTGTCACAAAACGACCAGAAACTGTAGTTCGCATCACAACTGCTATTAACTAAGCTAATATCTAGCTAGGATGATAGAGAAATGAAAAATACAAGTAGGCCCCTAGGCTTACTTAATTTTATCCAAAATATTTTGAACTTCGTGGATTAGTCTGTGGGCCGCACAAAATTGTTCGGTGGGCCGCGAGTTTGAGACCTCTGGACTAGAGTAACAGGCTTTTATTGAAAGGAAGAAAGGAACCCTGCCAGACACTTCTCCAGGGAGAAGAACACCAGTACAAGCTAGGGGGATGAATTTTATAGGGTAAAAGGAAAGTCTCGAGCAAGTGGGTGTTGAATCAAAAGTCCTGGTATGTCCGAATGCTCCTCCTTGGGGTGGCTGACCAGCTTCTTGGAATTCCTCTGCCTCAGGGGCAATAATCCAGTAAGAAAGGGTGAGGTCTGACAGATAAGCAGAACATCAAAAGGGCAGTTGAAATTCCTGGTAAATTCATGTATCTATCATTTACAAATTTTAAAAAGCATAACTGAAAAAATGTAACAAAAATGTTTTTTAATGTCAGAATAAATTTAATTTTGTTGTATTTATTTTGTTTAATTACCATAAAAGCATGCTGGGACTTTATATATTTTTTCTTTAAATTTGACTTAATTATTATAACATATTTCTCAGAAGTTTATAGATAGTGTGCCTACCATTATTTTTAGGATTTTAAATGCGCCCCAACTTCAAAAAGCTTGAGAACCACTGATCTATGATAACATTTGGAATGTATTGGGCAGATAAAATGTATTATGCTCACTTTGTTAAAGAGGCCGTCGCCCAGGTGATATTAATGTGTGTTGGGGTGGGCTAAAGGCAGGCAGAATCCTTGTAGCCTGGGGCTTGGTTTTGGGATTAAGCTTTTCCTACCCTTTTTGATGTAGGGCGGTACAATCCAATCATGCCTCAGAGAAGTGACTGTATTAGAGACTACCCTATTTTGTATATTGGATTAAAGGTTGTGAAGCTACACTATAAAATGGGGGCAGAACGGGACTTGGCTCTTGTTTCCTGAGATTATCATTAGAAGAGAGAGCAGAGGAGAGCAGAGAAAGGCCGCGTGGAGGAGGCCAGGAAAAGCAGCCAAGATGGCAGAGTGCTGAGTGAGATGCCAGTTTGTGTAGAGTTTGTATCTGTGATAAGGAAGGAGATGGGGAACTGAGGAGAATAAGGCTGGTGAGCTAGAAACCTTTGATTCTAGGAAACTCGGATAAGTCAGTGGCTTTGTGAGCACTGAATGTGATTGGGTTTTGGAGCCCAGTGTGTGTTTTTACTTGCCTGCCGGGTGCAAGCTAGGATTAAAGACTATGGCCCACCAGTTTGTGGCTCCGTTGTTTCTTTACCGACTGTCCGAATCCAATGCGAACCTGCATAGGCTGGGCTGCTTTGATAGTAGTGGCCCTGGCCGTGGCTGCTGGCTTTACAGAATGTCAGGGTGGTAATTTCCTTTTTTCAGACATCTCAGGGCACAACCACTGCACCAGAGCACAAGACCACAGAATCCTCATAGTTACCTTGTTCTCCCACATACCACCTCTATATACTGTAAATGTTCATTGTTAACTATCCTGTTCCCACCAATGTAAAGGAAGTATGTGTCTATTCCTTTTACTTTTTATTCAATCTCAATGATTTTTCTCTCTTTGCTTTCTCATACCTCCCTAATCTATCACCAGTGGATTTCACTGTAACCCCCTTATGTCCTCTCCTTTGATTCTAATGTATAAAATAAGGAGCAAAACTGCCATTTTCTGAATCCGTTGAGATTTTGCTTCCTGGAAGTTGTCATCAGTTTAGCTCAGATAAACTCATAAAAATTCTTACAGATTTGGATATTTGTTACATCGACACTTAGCACACTGACATTTTCTCAGAACATATCTCTTTTGTTAAGCAATGCATGAATGTATATAAAATGAGGATAGTTGGACTGTTCCTCATCTTGAAAAATTCTTTCACACCACTCCATACAGATTTAACTCATTTGTTGCATAGTTTCCTTAGCAAGGCTGTACCATGGTTTGTGCCACCATTCCCATTCATTTACCAATGGATAAAGTATATACTGAGGATTCAAAAAATTAAAACCTATTCCCCAGTTGTTTCACCTTTGAAGTGATTTCCCAGAGTAGTTATATCCCTCACTACTCTGGGATATTTTATATATTAGTATAAAAATATACTAGCAATATTTTAAATTTTTGCCCATCTGGTTTGCCCTATAATTTTCACTTCTCTGATAACCAGTGAGTATAAACATTTTCTTCCATGTTTATTAGCCATTTATAATTCTGTGAAATGCCTGTCAATATCTTTTTTCATTTTCTTGTTGGGTTTACCTTTTCTTCTTGATGTGTAGGATCTCTTTATATAGTCTACCTTTTAATCCTTTGTCTGTTGTGTATGACACAAATATTTTCTTCAAATCCATTACCTGTTCTTTTATTTTATTAATGATGCCTTTTTCCATACAGAAATGTTAAATTTTTATTTAATTAAATCTCTCTGTCATTTCTTTTATAGCTTCTGGGTGTTGTATTTTGCATAAAGAGGCTTCTCCACACCAAGGTTATTCAAAACTTTTTTCTTCAAATATTTTTATAATTTTTCCTCCATCTGGATTTTATTTATATTGAGGATGAGGTGACGTAAAGATCTAAATTAATTCTTTCCACAAGGGCAGCCAGTTGTTTCACATCATTTATTTGCATAGTCCATCTTTTTCTTTCCTTTTTAAAAAAGATTTTATGTATTGATTTTACAGGGTGGGGGTGGGTGGACAAGAAGTAGTTGCTTCACTCTAGCTGTTCATTGACTGTTTGGCATTTGTGCCTTGACCAGGCAAGCGCAAGGTTTCAAACCAGCGACCTCAGCACTCCAGGTCAGTGCTCTATCCAGTGTGCCACCACAGGCAAGGCTGTATAGTTCATCTTTTTTCCCCAATAGTTTGAGTGACTAATTTATTATAAATAATAATAAACATCTTTCTTCTGTTGCTATCTTTTTTTATCTCAAGTGCTTCTGTGGTGGTTTTTTCAGTGGTGGTTACCTTTAAGTAATGAAAAGGGTTCCTACCCTGTTCATTGTCCGAATCTTCACACCATACCTCTGACAGCCATAGGGGAACGCTGCTCAGATGTTCCCTCGAGAGAAAGCCTATTGTGAAAAATGTGGTTGGTGGACAGTTACCAGCTGCCACGGCCCCAAGATCCACTGCAGTGTTCACACTGAAGCCATGCGCCCTCTTCGGCTGGTTTTGGGTTGTCTTTGTTCTTCTTTTTCTAGTTCCTTAAGATGTGAAGTTAAGTGGTTCACTTGGGCTCTCTCTTGTTTGTTCATATAGGCCTGAAGTGATATGAACTTCCCTCTTATCACTGCTTTTGCTGCATCCCATAGATTCTGATATGTCGTATTGTCATTTTCATTTGTCTGTATATATCTTTTGATCTCTGCACTTATTTCTTCTTTGACCCATCCATTTTTTAAAAGTATGTTGTTTAGTTTCCACATTTTTGTGGAATTTTTTTCCTCTTTTTTGCAGTTGAATTCTAGTTTCAAGGCTTTATGATCAGAAAATATGCTTGGTACAACTTCAATTTTTCTGAATTTGCTGATGTTGTTTTTGTGGCCCAACATATGGTCAATTCTTGAGAATGATCCATGTACACTGGAGAAAAATGTATACTCAGTCACTTTGGGATGAAATGTCCTGTAAATGTCTATCATATCCAGGTGCTCTAGTGTTTTGTTTAAGGCCACTATATTTTTGTTGATTTTCTGTTTGGATGACCGATCTAGAGCCGTCAGCGGTGTATTGAGGTCTCCAAGTATGATTGTATTTTTGTCAGTTTTTGTTTTAAGGTCAATAAGTAGCTGTCTTACATATTTTGGTGCTCCTTGGTTTGGTGCATATATATTAAGAATTGTTATGTCTACAGTATGGAATACTACTCAGCCATAAGAAATGATGACATCGGAACATTTACAGCAAAATGGTGGGATCTTGATAACATGATACGAAGCAAAATAAGTAAATCAGAAAAAAACAGGAACTGCATTATTCCATACGTAGGTGGGACATAAAAGTGAAACTAAGAGACATTGATAAGAGTGTGGTGGTTACGGGGGAGAGGGGGGAATGGAAGAGGGAAAGTGGGAGGGGGAGGGGCACAAAGAAAACAAGATAGAATGTGACAGAGGACAATCTGACTTTGGGTGATGGGTATGCAACATAATTGAACGACAAGATAACCTGGACTTGTTATCTTTGAATATATGTATCCTGATTTATTGATGTCACCCCATTAAAAAAATAAAATTATTATAAAAAGAAAAAAAAAGAATTGTTATGTCTTCTTGATTCAGTGTCCCCTTAGCCATTATGAAATGGCCATTTTTGTCTCTGAGTACTTTTCCTGTCTTGTAGTCAGCATTATCCGATATGAGTATTGCTACGCCTGCTTTTTTTTTTTTTGGATGTTATTTGCTTGGAGTATTGTTTTCCAGCCTTTCACTTTGAATTTGTTTTTATCCTTGTTACTTAGATGAGTTTCCTGTAGGCAGCATACAGTTGGATTTTCTTTTTTAATCCATTCTGCTACTCTGTGCCTTTTTATTGGTGATTTTTGTTCGTTTACATTTAAAGTAATTATTGACACTTGTGAGTTCCCTATTGCCATTTTATATATTGCTTTCTGTTAGTTTTGTGTCTTGTTTGATCCTTCTCTTTCGTTTTTTTATCTTTTGTTTTTATTTGGTTCTATTCCATACATCTTTCCTCTGTTGCTATCTTTTTTATCTCAAGTGCTTCTGTGGTGGTTTTTTCAATGGTGGTTACCTTTAAGTAATGAAAAGGGTTCCTACCCTGTTCATTGTAGCGAACTATTTTGTGAGTACTTTTGCACTCCATCGTCCTTTGCTACTGTTAATCTCCATCCTCTCCCCCCCCCCCTTTTTTTGTTGTTGTCACAGTTTAAATTTGGTTTTATTGTGTTCTTCTTGGAGCTTTTACTTGTGGCTTTGTTTTTTTTTTTTTTGTTCTTTGTATCTGATTGGAGGACCCCCTTTAGTAATTCCTAGAGTGGGGGTTTTCTGATGATAAATTCCCTCATCTTTTCTGTATCTGTGAATGTTTTTATTTCTCCTTCATATTTGAAGGGTAGCTTTGATGGGTATAGTATTCATGGCTGAAAGTTCCTCTCTTTCAGGACTTTAAATATTAGGATCCACTCTCTTCTAGCTTGTAGAGTTTCTGCTGAGAAATCTGATGATAATCTAATGGGCCTTTCTTTATATGTTGTATTCTTCTTTTCCCTGGCTGCCTTGAGAATTTTTTCTTTGCCATTGGTTTGTGCCAATTTCATTATGATGTGCCTTGGAGTAGGTTTGTTGGGGTTAAGAAAACGCGGAGTTCTGTTTGCTTCTTGAACTTGAGGCTTTAGTTCTTTCCACAGGCTTGGGAAGTTCTCATCTATTATTTGTTTGAGTATGTTCTCCATTCCATTTTCTCTTTCTTCTCCCTCTGATATACCTATTATTCTTATGTTATTCTTTTTGATGGAGTCAGATAATTCTTGTAGGGCTATCTCATTTTTTTTTATTTTTGAGTGTCTTTCTTCTTCTCTCTGTTGTGCCTCAAGTTGCTTGTCTTCTATTTCACTAATCCTCTCTTCTATCTGGCCTGTTCTTTTAGCTAAGCTTGTTACCTTGTTTTTCAGCTCGTGAATTGAGTTTTTCATCTCTGTTTGATTTGTTTTTATAGTTTCAATTTCCTTGGAAATATATTCTTTGTGTTCATTGAGTTGTTTTCTGAGCTCCCTAAATTGCCTTTCTGTGTTTTCTTGTATATCTCGGAGGATTTTTAAGATTTGTATCTTGAATTCTCTGTCATTTAGCTCCAAGGTTTCCAATATATTAAATTTTTTCTTCATAAATTTTTCCTCATCTCTCTGTGTTACCTCTCTTTCTTTTGTATCCATGATATTCAATTTTCTCTTCCTTAATGGCATCTGAGGGTGGTTTTGTTGATAGTATTAATGAGATTTAATAAAGAATAAAAAGTTAAAAAAAATAAAAAATCGAAAAAAGTTGTTTTTTTTTAAAAAAATTAATAATGAAATAAAGAAAAATAAAAAATTTTTAAAAAGGAAATTATTCCCCCCCCTCCTTTTTTCCTCTCCTCTCCTCTCCCCTCTTTCTTGAGAAAATCTTGTGGTGAACTGTGAATTATATTGTATTAAATAGAACAAACAATGCCTGTAATGGAGGGCCTGAATTGGGGAAAAGTAATAAAGGGGCAAAAAAAAGGGGGGGTATGGACCCACAAAAAGCAATTAAGGAAAAAATTTGGGTCAAGAATAAAATGATTTGCTTTTAGGTGTTGGTTGACTAAGAGTTATGATGAGAGGAATAAGAGGGAAACAGGAAAATGGGGGGACAAATTAAAAAATTACTATTGTATTTAGTGGAACAAGAACTAGATAAAATGGAGAGCCAGGGATGGGAGCACTGCTAGTGAGTTAAAAAGGTGATGTAAAAACCCCCCAAAATGCCACAAACATAAGTTTGAGTCCCAGGTAAGATAATTTGTTCATTATTGAGGTTTGAATGAGAGGAGACATAAAGGAGAAAGGAAGAAACTAATATAGAGGGAGAAAAGAAAGAGAGAGAGAGAAAAAAAGGCGGAACCACTAAAAGAAGAAAAAAGAAAAAAGAGGAGAGAGAGAGTTAAGGGTTTTGGAGTGCAACCCTCATAGAGAGAAAGGAAGAGGAAAGAAAAGATAATGGGAGATGTAACACTTATGGGTAGTATAGTTCAAGGAGAGGAGAGAGTAAGACCGGCAGAGAGTTAAACGACCAAATTGGAGGAGGAAAAAAAATATCAAGAATGAAGATAAGAGAAAGAAATGAACAAATATAATAAAATGGGATAGGTTATAAAGTCTGCAGATTATTCTTGATTTTGAGAGGTTATCTTCTTGCTTTTTCTTTTCTCTCCCTCTTCCTGGTTGGTGACTCTGTACCCCAGGTTCTGCCCCTTTGGCACGCTCAGGTAGAGGTTTGCAGTTGATAAGTCTCTATGGCGATGTCAGGTATTGTGCTTTAGTCTTGTTGGCAGTCGAGGCTCATTAGCATTTATAGGCTCCAACAGTGAGAGATTCCGTGTTCTTGGAGCCTTTCTCCTAGTCTTTTCTTCCTCAATTAGTAGCCTAATAATCCAGCTATGGGGTTGCTGCTGCCTCTGCCTGGATAGTAAGAGGCTCAAAGAATTGGCAACTCCCCACTCTATTCCCACTCAGCACAGGGCTCTGGGTAAGGCTCAGTCAGTCAGAGCTGCTAGCATAATCAGGTGGGGCTTCCGCCCACTCAAAGACCTTTGGCTCTGCCACTCTGTCCGGTAACACGGGCAGGCGCCCACTCCCAGGGCACTTGGAGGAAACTCTCGCTCACTATCTGCGCGCGCAGACCAGGATATCAGGCTGGCAGACTCACACTCTGAGTGAAACCCCCACCCACACAGAAAAGTTGCAGCATTGGAATTGGCTCTCGCTCCGTCCCCGTGTGCGGCTTTCTCAAGGTGCTGGGGCGGCCCGAGTTTCCGCCTTCGGCCCACACAAAGGCCCCTGACTCTGCCCCTTCACGGGATAACATGGGCACACACTGCTGAGGCACTCGGAGGAATCTCTCGCTCACTATCTGCGCGCGCAGACCAGGATATCAGGCTGGCTGCCTCACCCTCCGAGCGAAACCCCCACCCGCACAGAGAAGTTCCAGCGTTGGAATTAGTTCTCGCTCCCTCCCCGTGCGCAGCTCTCCCAGGGCGCTGGGGCCGTCTGGAGATTCCGCTTTCGGCCCACACAAAGGCCTCTGACTCTGCCTCTCTGTGGGGTAACACGGGCGCCCACTCCCGGGGCTTTGGAAGGAAATTCTCGCCCACTATTTGCGCGCACCGACCCGGAGATCGGGGAAAATGGCTGCCCCACTTGTCTTTCTTTGTCTGGGTTTGGTGCGAGTGTTAGCTTGTATTGGCTGGGTTGCCACAGGAACAGTTTTTCCTCAGCTTGGATCTCTGTGCCACAGCCTGGTTCGGCTGTTTGTGCCACAGCCTGGATCTATTCACCCCCTTTGCCCGCCTTAGTTTTTATATTCTCAGTTCCCAGTGAAAGCCGCCCTGCTTAGGTTAGTGAGGAAGGCAGAGCATTTCTTACTCCCTATTTCCTTCAGGGTTTGGTTATATATTTAGCCAATTTTTCACTCAACCATACCTTCGGGTGTATTGTGAAACATCTGGAGGCTCCAAGGATAGGTTTTTCTGTTTCTGGTTGAAGATCTTGTTGAGTTTTGGGGGAGATTCATCAGTATCGCTTCCTACCCCACCATTATTCTGACCTCATCTCCACCATGCGCCCTCTAAACAGGTCCCAGACAAGGATTGAGCACAGTAAGGGTACTAGAGCTGGACCAAAATAGGGCTCTTCTAATGGGCAGTCTTTACTCTGGAACTCTCCATAAGCCTGGAGATTTTCCCAAAATTGCATTAGGGTCTCAGGCTCTTTCTACTCACTCTATTCTTCCCTCTCCCTTTGCATAGGTATTAAACAAAATTGTGATCTGATGGCCCTACTTCTTCCTTTTGTCCTTCACAGATAGTTTCTCCAAATGAATCTCTCTCTCTCTTTTAAATTGATTTTTAGAGATAGACAGGAAGGGAGAAAGAGAGACAGAAAGGGAGAGAGAGAGAGGAGAGAGATGAGAAGCATCAACTTGTAGTTGTTTCACTTTGGTTGTTCATTGATTGCTTCTTATACATGCCTTGACCAGGGGCCTCAAGCCTAACTAGGGACCCATTGCTCAAGCCAGCGACCTTGGGCTTCAAGCCAGCAAACATTGGGCTCATGCAAGTGACCTTGGGATCATGCCAGAGACCTTGGGATCACGGTGATGATCCTGCACGGAAGCTGACAATCTTGAGGTTTTGATCCTGGGACCTCAGCGTTCTAGGTTGACACTCTATCCACTGTGCCACTACCAGTCAGGCCCAAATGAATCTCTTACACTTCTAATTCATCTGGTGTCAGTTTCTGGAGGACCTGACCCTGGAAAAGTCTCATTGGTTAAGTTTTTTATTCCTATGTTAATATCACACTACTTTAATTATTATAATTAGGGTGGGCAAAAGTAGATTTACAGTTGCATTGTGACATTCTTTTAAGTAAATAAAGCTATTGTAATAATCATAGCCTGCATATCTTTTACCATACAAACAACTGTAACCCTACTTTTGCCTACCTCTGTATTGATGTCTCATAGGTAGTACTAAATTAATAAATATTTATACAGTGTTTAGAATAGTGCCTGACACATACTAAGAGCCATATATATTTTACAAATAAAAATAAATATGGTAATTCCCACTCATTGGTTTTTCTTCCTACATTTTGACTATTTTTTTAATTGATTAATTTTAGAGAGAAAGAGAAACATCAATTTGTTGTTTCACTGTTTACTCATTCATTGGTTGATTCTTGTATGTGTCCTGACTGGGGATTGAACCACAACATTGGCATATCAGATGATGCTCTAACCAACTAAATTACCTGACCAGGGCCTAAATTTTGACTATTTTTAATAACTTCTTTTTTTCAAATAAACCTTAAACATTAAGTTCTAAAAAGATTCACATTGGGATTTTTATTAGGGTTTCATCACTAATCATTAAAAATACTTTTTTAATTTTTTATTATTTTTTTAAATAAATTTTTATTAATTTTAATGGGGTGACATCAATAGATCAGGGTACATATGTTCAAAGAAAACATCTTCAGCTTATCTTGTCAATCAATTATGTTGCATACCCATCACCCAAAGTCAGATTGTTCTCCGTCATCTTCTATCTGGTTTTGTTTGTGCCCCTCCCTTTCCCCCTTCCCCTCTCCCTCCCTCTTCTCCCCCCTCCTCCCCGTAACCACCACACTCTTGTCCATGTCTCTTAGTCTCATTTTTTATGTCCCACCAATGTATGGAATCATGCAGTTCTTAGTTTTTTTCTGATTTACTTATTTTATTCCATATAATGTTATCAAGATTTATCCATTTTGTTATAAATAATCCGATGTCATCATTTCTTATGGCTGAGTAGTATTTTATAGTGTATATGTGCCACATCTTCTTTATCCAGTCATCTATTGAAGGGCTTTTTGGTTGTTTCCATGTCTTGGCCACTGTGAACAATGCTGCAATGAACATGGGGCTACATGTGTCTTTATATATCAATGTCTCTGAGTTTTGGGGGTATATACCCAGTAGAGGGATTGCTGGGTCATAAGGTAGTTCCATTTCCAGTTTTTTGAGGAACCACCATACTTTCTTCCATAATGGTTGTATTACTTTACATTCCCACCAACAGTGTATGAGGGTTCCTTTTTCTCCACAGCCTCTCCAACATTTGCTATTACCTGTCTTGTTGATAATAGCTGATCTAACAAGTGTGAGCTGGTATCTCATTGTAGTTTTGATTTGCATTTCTCTAATAGCTAGAGAAGATGAGCATCTTTTCATATATCTGTTGGCCATTTGTATTTCTTCCTGGGAGAAGTGTCTGTTTATGTCCTCTTCTCATTTTTTTATTGGATTGTTTGTTGGTTGGTTTGTTGTTGAGTTTTATGAGTTCTTTGTATCTTTTGGATATTAGGCCCTTATCTGAGCTGTTGTTTGAAAAAATCATTTCCCATTTAGTTGGCTGTCTGTTTCTTTTGTTGTCAGTTTCTCTTGCTGAGCAAAAACTTCTTAGTCGGTTGTAGTCTCATTCATTCATCTTTGCCTTCACTTCTCTTGCCTTTGGAGTCAAATTCATAAAATGCTCTTTAAAATCAAGGTCCATGAGTTTAGTACCTATGTTTTCTTCTATGTACTTAATTGTTTCAGGTCTTATATTTAGGTCTTTGATCCATTTTGAATTAATTTTAGAACAAGGGGACAAACTGTAGTCGAGTTTCATTCTTTTGCATGTGGCTTTCCAGTTTTCCCAGCACCATTTGTGGAAGAGGCTTTCTTTTCTCCATTGTGTGTTGTTGGCCCCTTTATCAAAAATTATTTGACCATATATATATGGTTTTATTTCTGGACTTTCTATTCTGTTCCATTGGTCTGAGTGTCTATTTTTCTGCCAATACCATGCTGTTTTGATTGTCATGGCTCTATAATATAATTTGAAGTCAGGTATTGTAACGCCCCCAGCTTCGTTCTTCTTCCTTAGGATTGCTTTGGCTATTTGGGGTTTTTTATAGTTCCATATAAATCTGATGATTTTTTGTTCCATTTCTTTAAAAAATGTCATTGGAATTTTGATTGGAATTGCATTAAATTTATATATTGCTTTGGGTAATATGGTCATTTTGATTATATTTATTCTTCCTATCCAAGAACAAGAAATATTTTTCCATTTCATTGTATCTTTTTCAATTTTCCTTAACAATGCTTTGTAGTTTTCATTATATAGGTCCTTTACATTCTTTGTTATGTTTATTCCTAGGTATTTTTGTTGTTGTTGTTGCAATCATGAAGGGGATTTTTTTTTTAGTTTGTTTTCTAATGTTTTGTTGTTGGCATATAGAAAGGCTATGAACTTTTGTATATTAATTTTGTATCCTGCAACCTTACTGTATTGGCTTATTGTTTCTAGTAGTCTTTTTGTGGAGTCTTTGGGGTTTTCGATGTATAGGATCATATCATCTGCAAAAAGTGAAACCTTACTTCTTTTTTTCCGATATGGATGCCTTTTATTTCTTTATCTTGTCTGATTGCTCAGGCTAGAACTTCTAGCACCACATTAAATAAGAGTGGAGAGAGTGGACAACCCTGTCTTGTTCCTGATTTAAGGGGAAACGTCCTCAGTTTTATGCCATTTAATATGATGTTAGCTGATGGTTTATCATACATGGCCTTTATCATGTTGAGATATTTTCCTTCTATACCCATTTTGTTGAGTGTTTTAAACATAAAGTTGTGTTGTATTTTATCAAATGCCTTTTCTGCATCTACTGATAAGATCATGTGGTTTTTGTTCTTCGTTTTGTTGATATGGTGAAAAATACTTTTTTTTAGAAATGAAATAATTGGTCAAAAGGGAGAAACAATACAAGTTCCATCAACAGATGAATGGATAAACAAAATGTGGTGTGTATATATATATCTATATATATATAGATATATATATACACATACATACATACAATGGAATATCAGTCATCCTTAAAAAGAAAAGAAATTCTGATACATGCTACAACATGAGTGAACCTTAAAAACATTCTGCTAAGTGATATAAGCCTGGCACAAAGGACAAATACTGTATGATTCCACTTCTATGAGATACTTAGAATGAGTAAATTCTTAGAGACAGAAAATACAAAGGCAATGAAGAGCTATTATTTCATGGGTTTCTGTTTGATGTAATGAAAAAAATCTGCAAATGGATAGTGGTGATGCTTGTACAACATCATAAATGTATTCTATGCCACTGAACCACTTAAAATGGGTAAAATGGTAAATTTTTAATGCACAGAAAACTAAAAGAAACTGGATCTCAGTTTTTTAAAAAAGTGGACTAGAAACAGGAAACAGAAGGTCAGGATAAAATGGTAGATAGTGGCATAAGTCTGTCTTCCCTTCTGGGGCTGTTTGCCTCTTTCCTGACAGCCTCCCAGAATTTCTGGGGGCTGACTTGCTTTCTAGACCAAAGTTAACTTGTTCATTTTCATCCACACCAAGCCCAGAAATGACACCCGCTTACGGTCTTTACAATTCCACCATTACCAAGTCATTTCTTTGGATAAATACTGATTACCAGCCCCCTTCTTTCCCCATACTCCTATCTTGCACCTCTAGGTGTGGTTGTGTGTTAACTACTGCCTCCTATAGGAGTTAATTGGCTTTGGCATTGTGGGACTCCATTAAGTCCTAGCAATTTCCTATGTGCATGCTTACTTAAAAGAAAGGAAAATTCGGCCCTGGCCGGTTAGCTCAGTGGTAGAGCGTCGGCCTGGCGTGCAGAAGTCCCGGGTTCGATTCCCAGCCAGGGCACACAGGAGAAGCGCCCATCTGCTTGTCCACCCTTCCCCCTCTCCTTCCTCTCTGTCTCTCTCTTCCCCTCCCGCAGCCAAGGCTCCATTGGAGCAAAGATGGCCCGGGTGCTGGGGATGGCTCCTTGGCCTCTGCCCCAGGCGCTAGACTGGCTCTGGTCGCAACAGAGCGACGCCCCGGAGGGGCAGAGCATCGCCCCCTGGTGGGCAGAGCGTCGCCCCATGGTGGGCGTGCCGGGTGGATCCCGGTCGGGCGCATGCGGGAGTCTGTCTGACTGTCTCTCCCCGTTTCTAGCTTCAGAAAAATACAAAAAAAAAAAAAAGAAAAGAAAATTCTGGCAGACCACGATTTTTGTTTCTCAGTTGTTTATTTGGAAAAAGAGTAAACCTTTTAATAATTTAAAAATAAAAATGTCACAATACTAAATTGGTCAGGGTGAGCAAAAAGAAGATAAAGGTTACACTTCAGATGTAAAGCCAAAACTTAGAATAGAGTATAATTACTGTATGATTGAGTCAATTCACTCCTAGGTATTTATTTGTCTGAAAAACATGAAAGCCTACATCCATACAAAAATCTGCATATTAATGTTTATGGCAGAATTATTTGTAATAGCAAAAAAACCCTGGAAATAGTTCAACTGTTCATCAACAGGTGAATGGAGAAGCAAATTTTGATATTTATACACACTGGAAAACTACCCAGCAATAAAAAGAATGAACTACTGATACACACAGCAAGGTGGATGAATCTCAAAACAATAATGCTGAGTGAAAGCCACCAGAGGGGGAGAAAATACATAGTGTATGAATCTACTTGTGTACAATTCTAAAAAATGCAAACTGGTCTATAGTGACAGCAAGCAGATTGGTAGTCTAGACTCTAGAGATAGAATGGAAAAGGAAAAGAGTACTTAAAAGGTATGAGGACATTTGCAGGGCTGATGGATATGTTCATCTTGTGGTGATCATTTCACAAGTGTATAGATATATCAAAACTTGTCAAATTTCACACTTTAAATATGCGTTTTATTGTTTTTTTTTAAAAAAGAGAGCACAGTTACAGACAAAAGGTTCTTCCTCGTCTCCAAAACTCTTAAATGCAAAGTTGGAATACACAGATGCCAAAAACCCTGAAAACATGCTGCTCTTGTACAGCTTAAGTCACCCCATGCTTCCTTTACCATATCTCTAAGTAGTGTCCCTTTCCATTCCCGCTGGTCCAGTCTAAATCCTCCTTGTTAGGTTAGGTTAGGTTACAACCTAGTCTTACCCACAATCCAACATGCAGATGACTGCCAGAATAATCTTGACAAAGGACACCTCCAGTCACCTGATTTATTACCTGAGCCCTCACTGGAAAATCTCTGTATCTACACCCATGTATGAAAACAAAAAGCTGTAAAATAAAATGTTAGCAGGGATTATCCTTGGGAAGTGGTTTACAGGTGATTTTTATTTGTTTTCTTTATTTTGCAGTAGCTTTTAAAATAAAATATCATTATTTATTTTGCTTGTTACAAAAGGGATGAATACTCATGGCAACGTATTCAAATAATATGAACAATATAGGAGTATAGTAAAATTTCAAAGTGAAGTTTATTTCCTTGTTGTCGCCAACACTGTGGATGCCATCCCAATATCCACCCCACCTCTCCCGTCAGGGAAGCAGCCAGGCAGTTTGGGTGGGATATTTTTACCCACAGTTTCACAAGTGGATTCTGGAATGGTCAAACGAGATATTTCCTTTCCTTTTCTTTTCTTTTGTAAGTGAGAGGTGGGGAGCTAGACGCACTCCTGTGCCCACCGGGATCCATTTGGCATAAACCAGCTATTTTCAACCCTAACATCCAAACCCTGCTATTATAAGAAATATTTCATAACACTTCCTTACCATCCTGATTTATAAAATTAATAGATTATAGATTATATCTTATAATATAATGCTATAACTATAATCTAAGGAGAAATAATAGGAAAATAATTTATAAAATGATATGTGCCTAGGCACAATCATTATAGAAGTTATAATGAAGAAGTTACATGCTTGGCAGAATCACCTTTCAGCAAATAGTTTTTGAACATTATGTATTGGGCACTATCCTAAGTTTAGTAGGGCTGCAGACAGAAATCCCTGCCTCGTGGAGCTTACATTCTAACAGGGTGGTGAGATACAACAAACAATCACCACAATACATCAATAAATTATATAGTATTACATTAGAAAGTGATAAGTGATTTGTTGGGGGAAAAAGTGTAACAAGGTACAGGGAAATCAGAGTTCAGAGCAGTAGGGAAGTAGGTAGCAGGTTGCAGCTTCGAATAGAGTGGTCTAACTAGAAGGTAACACTTCAGCAAAGATTTTAAGGAGATGAGGGGCTGACTCATGCAGATTTTTAGGGGAAAGTATCTGAACAGAGGGAATGAATCAGTGCAAAGGGCTTAAGGTGGAGATTTATCTGGTGAGCGTTGAGCTATAAGTGATAGGTAAGGTGGATTGGAGTGAGTTGTATAAGAAGAAGCAGAAGTAGGAGACTGGTCTGGGAGGTTGCAGAGGCAGATCTCACAGAGACCTGATGGGGCATCGTAGTACTTGTTCTCTCTGAGTAAAATAGTGCAACATTAGCAGGTTTTGAGCAGAAGAGTGTGATATAATCTCACCTACATATATTTAATTTTTTATTTATTGATTGATTTTAGACAGAGAAGAAGGGAGAAAGAAAGAGATAGAAACACTAACCAATTTATTTGTGCATTCATTAGTTTATTCTTGTATATGCATTAACCGGGTATGGAACCCATAACCTTGGGGTAGGAGGACAGTGCTCAAACCAACTGAGCTACCTGGCCCAGGGCTGACCTACATTTTACAATGAAAATATGGATGCTCTGATAAGAATAGATTATAGGGTGGAAGCAGGTAGACCAGATGGGAGGTTGTTACAAGAATCTAGGCAGAAAATTAATGCAACAGCTATAAGTGCAAACTAATGCTCAGTACCGTATTTCATAGAATCTAAGATATCCTTGATTGTAGGGTATATCCTTATTTCAGACATAAAATATACAGTGTGGATTGTATTATTCACTGTGAATTCCGAAAGGCAGGACTGAACTGGTGACTCAAATACAACAAGTAGTGTTGCTTGCTGAAAACATGACTTTCTGAAACAGTGAACAACTTTTGGTAAAGTTCCAAATGAAGCAAAACACTATTTTCTCTCAATTTACTCATAATTCTCAACATATTTAAGTTCAGTTACATTAAAACCATGTCAATGTCTCTCTCTCACTCTCTCTCTCCCCCTCTCTCCTTTCTTCTCTCTCTCCAATCAATTATATTTTAAACATGCAAAAATAGTTCATGTTTATATATAAAATGGACTTAGGGTCTAGGTTTAGATTATTATAAACAAGTTTTAGAAATCTACATTAATGTCTAGTGGGGCATTAAAAGTCCTGCATGAGCCCTGGCCGGTTGGCTCAGCGGTAGAGCATTGGCCTAGCGTGCGGAGGACCCGGGTTCGATTCCCGGCCAGGGCACACAGGAGAAGCGCCCATTTGCTTCTCCACCCCTCCGCCGCGCCTTCCTCTCTGTCTCTCTTCCCCTCCTGCAGCCAAGGCTCCATTGGAGCAAAGATGGCCCGGGCGCTGGGGATGGCTCTGTGGCCTCTGCCTCAGGCGCTAGAGTGGCTCTGGTCGCAACATGGCGACACCCAGGATGGGCAGAGCATCGCCCCCTGGTGGGCAGAGCGTCGCCCCATGGTGGGCGTGCCGGGTGGAACCCGGTCGGGTGCATGTGGGAGTCTGTCTGACTGTCTCTCCCTGTTTCCAGCTTCAGAAAAATGAAAAAAAAGAAGAAAAAAATAAAAATAAAATAAAATAAAAGTCCTGCATGATACGGGAAAATTCTGTGGTGTATTGGATTATGCTGTACCTTATCAGATGTCTATCTCTGGCCCACAGTCTCTAAATGCCCAATCACTGTAATAACCAAAATTGCTTTCTAAATTTGCAGAGAGGTCTTTAGAATGTGATGCTAGCATAGTGCATGGTTCAGGAAAGGTACCTGACCATACTATTATGGTCCAATTAGAGGGAAGTCCTGGGCTCCTGTGTGACAGGTAACGGGGCACACCACACAGCTGCTGGTCCCCAGTGAAGTCCATAGTCAGGAATGGGCCAGCAACCCTCCCACCACCAGAGGGAGCCAGCCTTGGGATGAGGATTTTACCTTTTTTTAAATGTAATATTGTTTTCAATTTGTGATAAAATGTACACAAAATTTATCATCTTAACCATTTTTAAGTGTACAGTCACATTATTGTGCACTAATCTCAGAATTCTTTTTATCTTGTACAAAAAAACTATAACCATTAAACCACAAGTTCCATTCCCCTCTTCTCCAAGTCCTTGGCAACCACCATTCCACTTTCTAGCTTTATGCACTTGACCATTCTAGTTACCTCGTGTAAGTGTAATCATTACAGCATTTGTCCTTGTGTTTCTGGCTTATTTCACTTAACAGAATGTCCTCAAGAAGCTTTTACCTTTGAAGGCAGAAGGCAAGACAGAGGAAAAGCTGGCAGCTGAATGACATGGTTAAATCCACGCCAGCAGCCCTTCACCAAAGCACACTTTACCTCTGAACATTTTGGCCACTTGGTCAATATATTCTATTTATTACTCAGGCATATTTATGTCTAATTTTTATTACTTGCAACTGAAAACACCATAACTGATACCCTCCCCTTTCATCCTCAAATAGTATTAACAGTTTGGTGAATAGTCCTTCAGACTCTTTTTTTTTTTTTTTTTTTTTTTTTTTTTATTACTGAGACAGAGAGAGAGTCAGAGACAGACAGACAGGAACGGAGAGATGAGAAGCATCAATCATTAGTTTTTCGTTGTGCATTGCAACACCTTAGTTGTTCATTGATTGCTTTCTCATATGTGCCTTGACTGTGGGCCTTCAGCAGAGCGAGTAACCCCTTGCTCGAGCCAGTGACCTTGGGTCCAAGCTGGTGAGCTTTTGCTCAAACCAGATGAGCCTGCGCTAAAGCTGGCAACCTCGGGGTCTCGAACCTGGGTCCTCAGCATCCCAGTCTGATGCTCTATCCACTGTGCCACTGCCTGGTCAGGCATCAGACTCTTTAATATACAAATAAAGATGTATATTTTAGTTTTTAAAAATGTGTTCTTTATTTTTACATAAGTGAAATGTTATATACTGTTAAGCAATCTAGTTTTTCCTCTGATAGCTTTCAATGTTAATATAGACCTAGCTTAAATTCTTTCAGAGTTCCATTGTCTGGATAAACCAGATGTTAACCCATCTGCTATTAATAAACATTTAGTCTTAGTGTTTGTGTGTGTATTTTTTGTATGTTTTAAGTTTTTTTCCTTTTTATTGAATTTACTGGGGTGACACTGATTAACAAAATAATATAGTTTCTTTTCAGTGTTTTGATACTACAAACATGCTGTAATGAACATCCTTCTGCATATTTCCTTTGGTTACATTTCTAGAAGAAATGCCTTTCCAATGGTTGCACCAATTTCTATTCTTAGTAATAATTTATGAGAGTTCCTGATTCTTGATATTCTTGAAAATATACAGTATTTTCTATCATTTTCATTTTCACTAATATATAAAAATATTATTATCTAACTTTTATTGTAATTAGGAGTTCTCTTTTACAAGTGACATTAAGAATTTTTAAAATGTCTATTGGCCATTTTATTGGTGTGTGTGTGTGTGTGTGTGTGTGTGTGTGTGTATTGGCTGTTCAAATCCTCTATTTATTTCTTTACCAGGGTATTCATTTGCCTAATCATTCATAAAAGCTTTATAGAATAAGGGATATTAAATCTTTGTCAATAAAATATATCATAAACATTCCCCCCAGTTTATTATTTGTTTTTTTAACATTTTAAATGGAATCTTTTTCATGTAGAAATATTATTAGCATTATTTCCTTTCTTTAAAAATTTTATTTAGAAAATTAAATTCAACAGGGTGACATTGATCAATAAGAATACATAGGTTTCAGGTAAACATTTCTACAGCATTTGAACTGTTAATTATGTTGTATACCCATTGCCCAAAGTCAAATCATTTTCAATCACTTTATATTTGTCCCTCTTTACACCCCTCCCTCCACCTCTGTCCCTATGTCCCCTTCCCCCACATCCTCTTCCCCCTGGTAACCACTTCACTTTTATCTATGTCCATGAGTCTCAGTTTTATATCTCACCTATGTGTGAAATCATACAATTCTTAGCTTTTTCTGATTTAGTATTCCATCGTATATATGTACCACATCTTCTTTATCCATTATTTTTTCTTATATGAATATCCAATTGTTCCTACATCACTTATTTTGTTAATTTCTTTTATTTTTTTAAATCTAAATTTATTGATTTGAGAAAAGGGGGAAGAGAGAGAGAAAGAAACATCAACTTGTTGTTCCACTTATTAATACACTCATTGGTTGATTCTTGTATATGCCCTGACCAGAGATTGAATCCACAACCTTGGCATATAGAGATGACACTATAACCAACTGAGCTACCCACTAGGGCCCCTACATCATTTGTTGAATAATCCATCTCTTCCTATTGTTTTGGAATGCCACCTTTATATGTTAAATCCCCACATTAAAATTCCATAGTACAGGCCCTGGCCGGTTGGCTCAGCGGTAGAGCGTTGGCCTGGCGTGCGGGGGACCCGGGTTCGATTTCCGGTCAGGGCACGTAGGAGAAGTGCCCATTTGCTTCTCCACCCCCCCTCCTTCCCCTCTGTCTTTCTCCTCCCCTTTCGCAGCCAAGGCTCCATTGGAGCAAAGATGGCCCGGGCGCTGGGGATGGCTCCTTGGCCTCTGCTCCAGGCGCTAGAGTGGCTCTGGTCGCGGCAGAGTGACGCCCCGGAGGGGCAGAGCATCGCCCCCTGGTGGGCAGAGCGTCGCCCCTGGTGGGCGTGCCAGGTGGATCCCGGTCGGGCTCATGCGGGAGTCTGACTGTCTCTCCCCCGTTTCCAGCTTCAGAAAAATACAAAAAATAAAAAATTCCATAGTACATGGATCTGCTTTAGGGCTTTCTATTTTGTCTTATTGATACTTTTTCTACCCATGTGCCAGCTGCCTCTTACATTTCTTTCCTTTCTTTCAAAAACTTTTTGGCTTATCTCACATTTATATTTTCCAGATGAACTTTGGAAACAATTTGAGAAGACTTTCTTTGGATTTTGTTTGAAATTACATTGAAATTTGGAAGAAATGACTTAGATTTTATATTGTTTTTCTTTCTCTGAAAATGTATCTATTATTCAAGTTTTATGTACTTTAGTGAATTTTATGTGTTCTTTGAAAATGTCCTACATATTTTAGTTTAAATTTATTCAGAGGTATTTTATGCCTTTTGCTATTTTTTTGTTGTTGTTGGGTTTTTTTCTTTTCTTTTTCTTTTTCTTTTATTTATTTATTTTTAGGGAAGAGAGAGAGACAGAGAGGGAGAGAGAGGAGAGAGAGACAGAGAGAGAGAAGGGGGGAGGAGCAGAGGCTGGTCAACTCCCATATGTGCCTTGACCAGGCAAGCCCAGGGTTTCGAACTGGCGACCTCAGCATTTCCAGGTCGACGCTTTATCCACTACACTACCACAGGTCAGGCCTTTTGCTATTTTTATAAATCAAATATTTTTCTACTGGTGTATATGTTCTTGTGTATGTGTGGGTGTGTGTTTTTACATACAATCCTAGATAGTATATATCCCCTTAACCACCTTAGTGACTGTTTAAAAATGTTTTCTTCCTTTTTTGAGTTACCACAATAGATGATAAAAGTCTTCAAATAATTATTTTTTAAAATTTCTTTCAAAAGTTATACCTTTCCTTTCTTTCTTTCTTTCTTTCTTTCTTTCTCTCTCTCTCTTTCCTTCCTTCCTTCCTTCCTTCCTTCCTTCCTTCCTTCCTTCCTTCCTTCCTTCCTTCCTTGTTTCTTTCTTTCTTTCTTTCTTTCTTTCTTTCTTTCTTTCTTTCTTTCTTTCTTTCTTTTGTCCTATTGCATTAGTTAGACCTTTCAGATAAACATTTAACAATAAAAATAGAGACTGGCATCTTTGTTGTGTTTCCTTTTATAAAAATAAGTTTTAGTGAAATATAATTCGTGTGCCATAAAATTTACCCATTAAAGTGTACACTTAGAAAACTAAGGTGAGCCTAACCAGGTGGTGGCACAGTGCATAAAGGCATTGACCTGGACACCAAGGCCCCAGGTTTGAAACCCTGAGGTCTCTGGCTTGAGCGCAGGCTCATCTGGCTTGAGTGCGGGCTCATCAGCTTGAGCCCGGGGTCACTGGCTTGAGCACAGGATCATAGACATGAACCCATGATTGCTGGCTTGAGCCCAAGGTTGCTGGCTTGAGGCCAAGATTGCTGGTTTGAGCAAGGGGTCACTGGCTCAGCTTGAACCCCCTAGTCAAGGCACGTATGAGAAGCAATCAATGAGTTGATACTTCTCATGTCTCTCTCTCTCTCTCTCTCGCATAAAAAAAAGAAAAGAAGAAAAACACTAAGGTGAATCCTAAAGGGCACTAACAGTTGGAGGCTGTCAACTAACTACAGATCTTTTTGTTTAACTATAGTTCTTGCAGCTGACTGAGCATTGCACTTTTTGCCATATTTTTGTTGTAATATTTTATATATATATATATAATATCTCACAAAGTTTAGAATATCCTTCTCTTCTTTAAATAATACTTTGAATCTTCAAAGTACCTAACACAACTTCTTGCCCATGATAGGATCTTGTTAAATACTTGTAGAATAATAGGAATTAATACATATCTACCTATTAATTTCAAGATTTTTAGATAATTTTATGCAGAAAAGCATATGACACAATCTTTACCAATGAGCAGTAAATATTTAACTGGTTCTTGGAAGTACTGATCTAGGGTTTGCTGGTTTCCAAGGTATAAATATCCCCACTATGGTCAATTTAAATATTGATGTGATGTTAACCATGGTGCAAAATTCCTGAAAATTTAACAATCAGTCCTTTCAATCTGATGCCAGCCAACTCTAGCACATCACTGTTCATTACCTTCAAAAAGTGTAGTGTGTGTGTGTGTGTGTGCATTATTTACCCTGGGTTTTCACTTATTGAAACACAATATAAGAATAATGTTAAATACAATTAAAAAAATAATTCACCCATAATTCAACTGCTCTGATAACTAACATAACTCTTCATTTTTGTGTTCTATCCCAGTCCTTGCTTTATGCATACATATTTTAACTAGTTGTAATCATACAAATTTTAAAAATGTTTTACTGTGGTAAATTTTAAACATGTACAAAGTATATAGAATAAAATAATGAACCCCATGTACCATTACTCCATCCCCAAAACATTAACCTGTGGCCAACCCTGTCCCATCTACATCACCAGCTTCTTGGCTCTACTCACATTTAAAATTTTTTTTAAAGTTTATTTGTTGATTTTAGAGAGAGAGGAAAAAAACATTAATTTGTCATTCTACTTATTGATGTATTCATTGGTTGAATTTTTTTAATTTTTTTAATTTTTTTTTTTTTAGCCAGAAGGAACAGGTGGTGGAACAGACAGGGACAGACAGACAGGAAGGGAGAGAGATGAGAAGCATCAGCTCATAGTTGAGGCACATTAGTTGTTCATTGATTGCTTCTCATATGTGTCTTGACAGGGAAGGGGAGCTTCAGTTGAGCCAGTGGCCCCTTGCTCAAGCAAGAGACCATGGGGTCATGTCTATGATCCCATGCTCAAGCTGGTGACCCCTTCTCAAGCTGATGAGCCTGCGCTCAAACTAGTGACCTCGGGGTTTCGAACCTGGGTCCTCAGTGTCCCAGGCAGATGCTGTATCCATTGGTTGAGTTACTTTTTTTAATTACTAATTGATTTTAGAGAGACAGAAAGAGGAAGAGGAAAAGAGAGAGAGATCAATTTGTTGTTCCATTTAGTTGTGTAATCATTGGTTGATTTTTGTATGTGCCCTACCAGGAATCAAATCTACAATGTTGGCATATCTGGACAATGCTCTAACCCAATGTTTTTCAACCAGTGTGCCACGGCACACTAGTGTGCAGTGAGACATAGTCAAGTGTGCCATGGGGAAATTAAACATGGGTCCCCGAACTACGGCCCAAGTGCTGGATATGGCTGCCAGCCACCTCCATCTGAACATAAACATTCCCCTCACAGTCCCTCCAGCTATCAGCGACAGGAAGAGTGGAAGCACAGGGAACGCTCACTGACCAATCACCTTCTAGGATTCATTCCAACCACTAGTGATGAACCAATAGTAGGCTGCCTCTCATCCACACCTAGGAAGGTCCCGGCGTGGGCTGCTGTGCACTTGTCATTGTGTGGCCGCAGCGAGTAGTTGAAGCTGCTACTCCTCCCCATGGTCCCGATTTCTAATCCTGGTCAGGACTGGAGGTAAATGTTGCCACCACTAGATGAAGCCTCAGCCTCAGCTGGTTATGTCTATCCTGATGGTGTATATAGATATTTGACCTTTTTCTTTTTAAAAGAGGCCCCCGCAGAGGGTGATATACAATGCATCACAATGTTATCTAACTTTAAAGCTAAAGTTTGCTGATCTTCCTTTGGACAGTTTTTGGTTATCTGTTGCCAAGGAGTTCCCCATTCTGGCCAACAAAGCTATTTTGACATTGCTCCCGTTTTCAACCACATATCTATGTGAGCTGAGCTTCTCAAGCTTGACTGCGATAAAAACTAAAAACAGAGAGAGACTGAGAACTGTTGAGGAAGAGCTTCGTGTGTGTCTTTCTACCATTCCTGCCAGGATATCCCTTTTGTGTTCATCGAAACAGGCCCAGGTTTCACACTAAGTGAATATAAATACATTTAGAAACTGTATTATTAACTATATGTATAATATGTACTGTGTTAGAGTGTCATTTTGTGTCATTTTGGTAGGTGGTGTGCCCCAGGATTTTGTAAATGTAAAAAATGTGTCGGGGCTCAAAAAAGTTGGAAATCACTGCCCTAACCAACTGAGTTACCAGCCAGGGCCCCACCCACATATTTTGAAACAAATCCCTGACATTATATCCTCCTATATGTAAATATTTCAGTAGTAATCATTCAGTGTTTCATTCTGCTTTTTTCACATGTAGTCTAAGGAAGACAAAGACATAAATAATTCAACTAAAAATATTTAATTATTCTGATACTGGCAGTGAGGACTGATCGGGAGGGCAAAGGAGGGGTGTCTGAAAGCTACAGCATCTGAAGAACTTTACTAAACAATCTTTCCATTTCCCCCCATCCTTCATTTTGTGATCAAGTACAATAGAACCCAAATAAACTACATGTTAACATATATATACTGAATTAATATAACGTGGACTGAATTACAATGTTTCTACACATGAAAAATGCCCATCAAAACAAATTTTATTTAATACAACTAAATCCTATGGTAGTTATTATCATCTTCTTTAATATTAGCTTTTTTAAACGGCTTTTTCTATAAAACCCCTTGGACATTTTTTTTTAAACTTTCCATCTGATTATCTATTGGTACAACTTTCCTTGGAAGACAGATTACTGGCTCCTTTCCTTATTCCATTAATTTATGCTGCACTCTCGTGAATAGTGTCACTCCTCAACCCTTTAGAGAAGAGTAATATAGAGGAGCCAACATGAAGCCCAGTCCAAAAAAAGAAATTTTGCAAACAAGAAATCCTCATTATTTCCACATTTCCATATATGGCATTTGCCCTTTTAGTAGAGAAATTCACAGTGTAAACTGGAGGGTCAGAGACTGTCTTCATTAGTTTTTTAACCCATAAACTATTAATTACAATTCTGGTCCAATATATTCTCTCTTTTCCTGGCTCTACCCTGCAAGGTAGGTTTTATTGTACTAAATTTGCAAGTGAGAAAACCAAGACTCAGAGAGACTTACTCAAGATCAAACACTTCAATGTGGCACAGCCAGCATTAATTGGGGTTATTTGGTTGCAAACAAAAGAAATTGGCTAAGTTCATCAAAGAAGGGGGATGTTAATTAGAAAAATATTGTACAGCTCACAGAATGCATACAATAGCTGGAGAAAACAGGGCTGGAACCAGGGCAACAAGGATGACTCCACCCTATAGTCCAGAAAGTGTGAACCTTTTTTTTCCTTTTTCCATTTTGTTCAAAATTCAAAGTTCATGGAAAGAGCCTCCAGTTGATCTTTAACTTCAGAAGGAGGGCAGAGCATGTCATTTACTGTCTCATAAAGAAGCCCCATGCTGTAAAAGAAGTAATTGCTCAGAAAGAATTCGGTGTGCAGTTTTGAAAGGTAAAATGGATGCTGACTGGTGAAGAAAACGAAATTTTCTGTTGTGACATCTTGAATGCACCATGCAAATCTCCCTTCAAGGAAAGGACTTATTGCCGCAGCTGTAGTAGTGTTGCTTGGAGACAGCTGGCAGCTGGCAGCCTTTAGGAATTGCCTTGGTTGTAGAGAGCCACCTCATCCATGATTATACCCATCCTAGGACAGCCCACATTATTGAAGTTGGGTGGTAAGGCCTGGCCATTTCAGTTTACTGCTGGGACAATTCTCTAGGGATCTTTTCACTCCAGAGCTCCCTGTGGGCTGAATGAGGCTGTTTTTTGTTTCGTTTTGTTTTTCATTAAGTGAGAGGTGGGGAAGTGGGGAGGCAGAGAGACAGATTCCTGCATGTGCCTGCACAGACTGGGATCCACCCTGTGGGAGCGGAAGAGAAAGATAGAAAGAAGTTGAGAGGGGGAGGAGTGGAGAAGCAGATGGTCACTTCTCCTGTGTGCCCTGACTGGGAATCAAACCAGGAACTTCACACATCAGGCTGACACTCTACCACTGAGCCAACCGGCCAGGACCCATTTCTGCTTTTTTTAAAAAAATTATTTATTGATTTCAGCAAGAGAGAAAGGGAGACAGAGAGACAGAAATCTCAGGCTGTCCCTATTTGTACCCTGGTCAGAGGGATCAAACCAGCAACCTCTACACTTTGGGATAAGGCTCTAACCAACTCCAGGGCTTAGCTACATTTTTTTTTTTTTTTTGGTATTTTTCTGAAGTTGGAAATGGGGAGGCAGTCAGACAGACTCCCGCATGCACCCGACCGGGATCCACCCAGCATGCCCAACAGGGGGCAATGCTCTGCCCATCTGGGGCATCGCTCTGTTGCAACCAGAGCCATTCTGGCGCCTGAGGCAGAGGCCATGGAGCCATCCTCAGCACCCGGCCCAACTTTGCTCCAATGGAGCCTTGGCTGTGGGAGGGGAAGAGAGAGACAGAGAGGAAGGAGAGGGGGAGGGATGGAGAAGCAGATGGGTGCTTCTCCCGTGTGCCCTGGTGGGGAATCGAACCTGGGACTCCTGCATGCCAGGCCGACGCTCTACCACTGAGCCAACCGGCCAGGGCATTAGCTACATATTTTAAAAAGCAAAAAGGTAAAAGGCAAAATTAATAACAATTTGTTTAACCCAATATATCCTAAATATTGTCATTTCAATATGTAATCAATATCATAATTTTCAGTATCATATTTTACACTTTTTTCATACTGTGTATTTTACATTTACAAAGCATCTCAGTTTGAACTGAACATATTTCAAGTGCTCAGCAGTTATTTGTGGCTAGTAACTTCCATGTTGGACAGTGCAGATCTTGAACATATTCTCTTAAAAGAACAATTTCTCATTTCTCTGAAAAGTTTGGTCTAATTGGGTAACATTTGAAGGGAAGATTTGGAAATATATGTAGCTCTGCTTCAAAACTTTACTTACTAGTACTAAGAAAGACTTTCACGCACCCTAGATTAAAAAGTGGGCTTCCGTCTGCCTGTTGTCAGAGTAGAAACCCAAACCCAGCCCTATAATGCACCCTTAGCAGAGAGAAGCAATATCTCCTGGAGCAGAACATGAATCAATAGTTTCTAATTCACCAACAAGTGAATCATTAAGGTTTATTCAAGGCAAAGATAATTCACAGTGCCTTTTCAATCAAGTCTGTAAGTTACAGAAAAGATGTCTATTCTTCAAGTCTCAGTGCCTTCCATCCTGGAGGAGAAAATAGCGACAGCTAATAGAGAAGGCATGAAAAAAAACTTCCTTAAAAAAAAAGAAAAAAGATTCCCTTAGTATTGAACTGTTGATTTAATTTAAAACAACACACTCTACTTTTTACAGCAACATAAATGAAAGTAAGAGCTCACTTTTTACTGCCTCGAAACAACATTGAAATGTGGAACAAAAACAGCTTCAAGAAAAATGAAACATTAACATTATTTTTAATTTATTGACTTTACAGAGAGAGGAAGAGAGAGAAACATCAACCTGTTCCTGTATGTGCCCTGACCAGGGAGCAAAATCACAACCTTAGTGCATGGGGACAATGCTCTAATCAACCAAGCCATCTGGCCATGGCCAGAGACATATTTTAAAACTTTGAAGTTTCTTCGACTAATTCTGTGCCTATATAACACCAAATGGAATAAAGGACTAATTTATTAGTCTACCCTTAGGCAGATACCACATATGTGTGCACATGCACACACACACACGCACACACATACGCACAGAATTTGGCATCTGATGCAGATACCCCTGACCCCCCTCACATCTGGCAACTGTCAAAATATTCTCTGTACCTGTGAGTCTGTTTCTGTTCTGCTTGCTTATTTTGGGTTGGTTTTTTTTTAAGATTCAATTGTTGATAGATACTTATAATGTCTACTGGAAAGTTCTGTCCGTTTCTGGAATAAAACAAAATACAAATTTTTTCTTACCGTCAATAAACTTTATTAAATAATATATTTCCACACCAATCCTATCTTCCGAATATGGTTCGAAATGGTTTGCTGAGCTGAATTAAGCCTTTCTGCGATCTCCGATGTTGTCAGAAAAGGATCTTGCTCCAACATGGTCTTAACAACATCGTCATCAATCAAAGATGGTTGCCCAGAACGTGACTTACCAGAAAGGTCTAAATCACCTGTTTTGAATTTTTCGAACCATCTTCTGCATGTCCTATCAGAAACTGTACCTTCACCAAACACTTTCAATAAATTTCTACATGCTTCTGTAGCATTTCTTCCTTGTTGAAATTCATATACAATACAGTGGCGTAAATGAACTTTATCAGTAGCCATGGGTACACTATCGTTTCACACATAAGACTAATGTGAATCAACTTTGTTTTAGTTAATTTGCTATGTCAGTATGTATACATTAAGTGATAAAAATAGAGAGGCACACATGTGTCAAATTAACATGTGCTTACGTGTCAAAACTTGTTATGATAGAAACGAACAGAACTTTCAGGTAGACCATATATATATATATATATTTATTGTCATTTTATTGTTCATATTTTTTCTTTTTCTTCTTCTTAAAGAAGACCCTTTAACATTTTACATAATACTGGCTTGGTGGTGATGAATTCTTTTAGCTTTTTCTTGTCTGGGAAGCTCTTTATATGTTTTTTGATTCTAAATGATAGCTTTGCTGGGTAGAGTAATTTTTTTTTTTTTTTTTTAGAAAGGATAGGACAGAAAGCCTGACTTTTCCTCTTTAAAATGGCATTGCCAATACTAAGTTTTACAGTTCTCTGGCACCTTATCACATTCCCCACTGGTTTTATATACTGAGTCAAATTCTTTACTCATTTTAACGAGGTGCATGAGGCAATCCTTAATTTTTATAAATTTTCTTTTCTTTTTGTATTTTTCTGAAGTTGGAAACGGGGAGGCAGACAGACAGACTACCGCATGCTCCTGACCGGGATCCACCTGGCATGCCCACCAGGGGGCAATGCTCTGTCACAACCAGAGCCATTCTAGCACCTGAGGCAGAGGCCATAGAGCCATCCTCAGTGCCCGGGCCAACTTTGCTCCTGTGGAGCCTTGGCTGCAGGAGGGGAAGAGAGAGACAGAGAGGAAGGGGGGGGTGAGGGGGGGAGAAGCAGATGGGTGCTTCTCCTGTGTACCCTGGCCAGGAATCGAACCTGGGACTCCCACATGCCAGGCCGATGCTCTACCACTGAGCCAACCGGCCAGGGCCATGGGTAGATTAATCTTGATTGTAGGTCCCTACTTTTCATCACTTTGAATATTTCTTACCACTCCTTAAAGGCTTACATCCCTCCCCCAAAGCCTACACTTTTTTTTTTTTTTTTTTTTTTTTTTTTTTTTTTTACAGAGGCAGAGATAGACAGGGACAGACAGACAGGAACGGAGAGAGATGAGAAGCATCAATCATCAGTTTCTCGTTGTGCGCGTTGCGACTTCTTAGTTGTTCATTGATTGCTTTCTCACATGTGCCTTGACCGTGGGCCTTCAGCAGACCGAGTAACCCCCTGCTGGAGCCAGCGACCTTGGGTCCAAGCTGGTGAGCTCTTTGCTCAAGCCAGATGAGCCTGCGCTCAAGCTGGCAACCTCGGGGTCTCGAACCTGGGTCCTTCCGCATCCCAGTCCGACGCTCTATCCACTGCGCCACCACCTGGTCAGGCCAAAGCCTACACTTTTAAAAGAAGGAAGGATATCTTTGTGCAAACAGCAGCTTCTGTGTATCTATCTCTGTGTACAAAACTCTAGAGATTGTATTTCATTTAAAAAAATACATATCTATTTCTGTGTCTGTACACTCCATGTCTATCTTAAAACAAAACAAGCAAGACTTTCTCTCTTGATTGTTCTTTCTGCTTTTACCATTTTTGCTCTTTTTCTATCTCTTTCTTCTCTCATTTTCATTCCTTGTCTTTCCTCTATTTCTTTCCCTTAACTTTCCAGAATTGAAAAACTTTTTTTCAGATTCATTGATTTTTATTAGAAATCTCTTTTTCAACACAATTTACAAACTCATCCCCATTCTGATTATACAAGTGCTAAGGTCTAATAAATACATCAAAACAAAGAAGCAAAGCTGTGAAAGAAACCAAGTTGCATGGAACAGGTCTATGAAGGCATGGATGTGTCAGGGAAAGGTTTTAGCTAAAGTTCTTTCAATCACCTTTTAAAAGGTTTTATTTACTGATTTGAGAGAGAGAGAAAGAAAAAGAGAGACCGATTTATTGTTTCACTTATATATGCAGGGATTAAACCCACAACCTTGGCATATTGGGATGATGTTTTAATCAAGTGAGCTGCCCACCAGGGCTCTTTCAATCATCTCTATCTCTAGATCCATGTTTAGGGAAGTTTGTGAACTCAATGTGATTGAAATTTCCATTTTTATCAATAGTTGCTTCTCTGTATAGCTCTTCCACTTTCTTGTCTGTAAACCTCCCTCCCACTGTGGTTAGCAGCTCTCTTAGGTAATCTTCATGAATGGTGCCAGTTGCTTCTTCATCAAAGCAAGCAAAATTCTTTCTGATTTGTGTCAGTTAACTTCTCACCAAACATCCTGAGGAACATGGTGAAATTTATGGGTCCTGGAGCCTCAATTATCATGGCATGAAGAATCCATTGGATTCTTCCCCAGAGAAGCAAGCATATTATGCAAATCTTCTTTGTCAATGAAACCTTCTCTGTTCTGATCAATCATGTTGAAAACCTCTTTAAACTTCTGAATCTGCTCAAACGTGGCGAACACATTAGATGTTGCCCACTTGGGGGTGCTTCTTGGTGGCTTGGGCTTTGCCTTTTTGCTGGACATAGTGGCTGCTTAATTTGCCACCAGACAGCATAACCCATGCTGCCCTGCATGAGATGATGAGCGACCCCACAAACAGTGGGCTGTGCCATGAGCTGAAAAATGTTTTTTAAAAATTTGTTTGAAATGTGATATAGGCCCTGGCTGGTGGCTCAATGGATAGAGCATCAGCCTGGCATATAGACGTCCCAGGTTGGATTCCCAGTCAAGGCACACAAGAGAAGCAACCATCTACTTTTCTTTCTCCTCATCACCTCCTCCCCCCCCCACCCCTGCCACAGCCAGTGGCTCGATTGGTTCGAGTGTGGCCCCAGGCATGAAGGATAGCTTTGTTGGTCCCAGAAAGTCAGCCTCAGGCACTAAAACTAGCTTGATACTTGAGCATCGCTCTCAGACAGGGTTGCCAGGTAGATTCTGGAGCACATGCAGGAGTCTGCCTCACTATAACCCCTTCTCTCACCTAAAAAATAATGATAAATAAGTAAATTTTTTAAAAAGAAAAGTGATATAGAGAAAAGTACAGGCTTCAGATAGCACAGACAGGGATTCAAGTTCTATTCCTCACTTCCAAGTACTGTGGACTTTGAGCAAATTATTATTCCCTCTAAGCTTCAATTCCCTTACCTGTGAAAGTGGGGAAATGAAGCCTACCCCAGACTTGTCAAAATTACCTAAGATAAAGTATGTGAAACAGCCAACATGGAGTAAGTATCCAATAAACACTGGTTCACCTTCTCACTCAAATAGTTTTATGATCTTTGTTACTAATTTTGAAGGAAAATAAATGTTTTCTATTTCTCTCAAAAACTTGCTTTATACTTAGCAGCCCTGAACTTACTTTCTTCCATTAATAATTAGTGGGAGTTTTGATGGAAAACCATTTCCTACCCATCACTGTTTCCCAAATTATATTTCACAGAGCACTGGTAACCCATTAGACGTTAATAGAGGTCAAATAAGTTTGCATATGATATCTTCTTATAGATTCATGCACATTAGTCTATTAAAAGCAACTCTCTGAGTAATTTCTAGGAGCAACTTTAACTCAGTGTTTTCCCTCATTAGTTGAACATACCCATTTTTCATGTAACACCTATTAACATCTTGCATAAAATCCAAGCAATCCTTTTTAGAAAATGCTAGAGAGATGGATGTACTTCCATACACTTCAAGCAATTTTCCATAACTATAAGTTCTTTTAACAGAGAGATAAGAGTTAAATAGCATTCATTGAAAACTATATTCTTTGTCAGGGGCCTAAAGAATTTTAATTTGGTGTTTGGATTTTGACTGTTTTATTCTATTTTTCTTTAATGTGGCTATCAGTTGAAGGGAACCAGCTGTGGGAGCTAAGTGCCCCCACGGAGTACCCATCACAATGACAAATTACACACGTCTTTTTTTTAAACCCCAGTTTTCTCTTCATAAATGTAGATCAGAGGCTTTTTTATAAGCTTGCTCTGAGGATCCAATGAGATCACCTGTTTGAAAGGGCAGTCTATACCACAGCAGCTTGGACTCGTTACAATAATGCCTTTGGGATACTGTCAATTGAATGGCTCTAAACAGAAATAATTATTGTCTAGCTGAACAGGGGAGCTCTATGAGCTGAGGCCCAATCAGCATGTTATTTTCTTTCCAAAGGAATTTTAATGTACACATATCACTCAGATTAGATGATCCAAGCCTGCAGATATGAGCCAGTTGGAGGAAGGAAAGAAAACACACTTCCATAAGGTTGTTATGAAGGAAAAATAAATATATAATAAAGATTAGCTATTATCAGAGAGCAGTAAATACTGTACTGTTTGAGAAAGATATACCTAAGTATCTAATGAAAGGAACAAATGCCCACTTATAGAACTAAAATCAGGCAAAATACCCTCAAAATTATCAAAAAGAAAAAATCCAAAGATAACAGAGAATCTACTGAAAGAAAAAATAAAAATATGCCAAGGAAGCATAAAAATAGAAAACAAAATAAAATTACAGGACTAAAATGATACATAATAATTAAAATAATAAATGTGAATGACATGAATATAATGAAAGAAAAATACTCAAATTGATCAAATGATCAAACAAACTGAATCAGTCTACAAAAGGCACATCTAAAACCAGAAAATGATAAAGCCCAACATTGGTGATAATGGGGCAAAACTGTCCTGGGAAAACAAATTGGCATAGCTTTTCTGGAAGGAAAATTGTATCAAAAGGTATCAAAGCCATAAGAAATGATGACATCGGATCATTTACAACAACATGGATGGACCTTGATAACATTATACTGAGCGAAATAAGTAAATCAGAAAAAACTAAGAACTATATGACTCCATACATAGGTGGGACATAAAAATAAGAATCAGAGACATGGACAACAGTGTTGGGGTTACAGGGTAGGGGGGAGGAGAGGGAGGGAGTTGGGGGAGGGGAGGGGCACAAAGAAAACCAGCTAGAAGGTGACGGAAGACAATTTTATCAATGTCATCCCATTAAACTTAATAAAAAAAAAAAGAATTTATCTCACAGCTAATTCAGGCAATTAAAAGAAGAGTATAAGGATGCTAATTCTGCTTCTTAGGCCACATCCTGCAAAAGGGGCCCCAAGCAAATTGGTGATTTGGCTCCTCTGATTTTGCCAATTGGATTTAAATAAAAATAGGTCAGGAACACCCTGAAATGGAACTAACAATACATGAGCATAAATTTAAAGGACTTTTAGATACTGGAGCTGATGTATCTGTTATTGCTAAGCTACATTGGCCTCCTTCCTGGCCCACTCATGCAGCAGCCACAGAATTACAAGGTATAGGGCAGAGTAAATCCCCTCAACAAAGTTCTAGTTTTCTAAATTGGGAAGATTAAGAAGGTCATTTTGGAGTTTTTAAGCCTTATGTGCTCCCTGGATGGCCAGTTAATTTGTAGGGTAGAGATGTTTTGAAAAATATGGGAGCGTTGCTTGTCAGTCCTAATGGTTTAGTCAGTACTCAGATGCTTGATTGGGGATTTTTGGCCACCAAGGGACTAGGGAAAGAACAGCGAGGAATTCTCACCCCCACAGAAGTGGCACCCAATACCAGAAGGTGTGGATAAGTATATCAAAATTTAGCATAGGGGCCTTGGTAGTGCCTGCTACCTCAATAATACATTAAGCAGACCCAATTACTTGGAAATCAGATAATCCTGTATGGGTAGACCAATGGCCCCTTTCTCAGGAGAAACTTAGGGCAGCTGCTCAATTGGTACAAGAGCAGCTACAGCTTGGGCACATTGAACCATCTAATAGCCCACGGAATACACTTCAATATTTTGATCTCGTTGCCTCCTGGATTATCAAGAGGCATAGGCAGCCCTTACAGCTTATAGGTTTTGAGCCTCAAAATTATTGTTGTTCCTTTTCTCAAAGGATCAACAACAATGGCTCTGGGAAACTTCCACTAAATGGCAAATAACTCTTGCAAATCAATGGACCACTTTATACTGAAACTGTCAACTTAAAATCAGTTCAAAGACTAGAATTATATGCCATTATCATGGCTTTTTAGCATTTGCCATATTCCCCCTTTAATCTATATACAGACAGCAAATATTTACTTATGGTGTTTCCACTATAAATATTGTGGTGTTAGGGACAAATGCTGATGAATTATTTCAGCACTTCCTCCTTCTTCAAAGACTTGTATGACAACATAGAGCTCCATGTTTTATAGGACATACTCGAGCTCACTCCATGCTCCCTGGAGCTTTAGCACAAGGGAATGCCCTTGTTGATCAAGCTACCCAAAAGAAAATTATTTGGAGCAACCATGACAGATTGAGCAATTCAGTCTCATACTATTCATCACCAGAACGCTGCAGCCCTGTGTAAACAGTTTCAACTTTCTCAGGAAGCAGCACGACAGATTGGTAAATCCTGTCCAAGGGGTCCTATACTATAATCTGTCCCTTAATTTGGAGTTAACCCTCAAGGACCCCTACCAGGACAACTTTGGCAAATGGATGTTACTCATATACCTTCATTTGGCAAACAGTCCTATGTCCACGTTACAGTGGATACCTATTCTGGATTTATAGTAACCTCTGTCAGAACAGGAGAGGCTGCTAAGCATGTTATAGCTCATTGTCTGTATGCATTGTTCTATTATTGGATTTCCTAAACTGGTTAAACTGACAATGCTCCTGCATATGGAGCAAAAGCATTTACTGTATTTTGTCAAACCTTTCGAATTATGTGTATTTCTTATAATCTTTAAAGTCAAGGTATTATTATTAAAGTGTACCCAGCAAATATTTTAAGGTCAATTTAAAAAAAGTTAAAAGGGGGGAGTCATATCCTGGAACTCCTACGGGTCTACCATACCATGGTTTTTACTTTAAAAATTTTTAAATTTCTTTTGAATGCTGATGAACAGGCGACGCCAAATCTTTTTCTCCTGCAAACTACTACCTTCCTTATTTGATCCAGCTAATAACACTGTTTTGTCTTTTTCTAAATAGCCCCAGATATATGGAAAAGATTTATATAGGCGGATGGGGATCCTCTAAGCCCTCAGCGAGATCTTCTGAGCATGGCTTTTAAGATACCAAGAGGAAGAAAAAGCCCAATAGAGATCAGGGGAACTACCAGCTTTTAGGATATGCCCTTAAAGGCTCCAACACCCCAAAGGGGTCTCATAGGATGCCATCTGGGTCCTGCTTCAATAGTGGAAAGGAAGGTCATTGAGTTAAAGCCTGCCAGACTTACATGCCTCTGCTGTGAGGAAACAGGGACAGTGGAAGGTAGGCTTCCCCCTCGCTCCTCTAAGGGAGGGTTCAGTCTCTTCCAGCCCTGCTCCAGCCACCTATGACCTAACCTTGCCCAGAATGCTGGGGTTTGCCACTGAAGGCTAAAGGTGCCCAGGGCCATAGGCCCCATCTATGACACTGTGGACGAGCCTAGGGTATTTCTTCCAAGAAACAGGTAAACTGATCTCATTTGCACAAAGGCCACTTAACTATGTCTTGCCTGAATAGTCAGGTTTTTTATTCTTTCCTCGAAGATCTCTGTTGTGGGTGTTGATAGTCCCATTTTCTGCTGCTCTGTTTAATGTATAGTGTTTCCTTTATTCCTCCTACCTCAATGCCCCACTCATATTTCAGGCTGGGACCTACTCCTAATTTAGAGCTCTCTTTCCCCCTTTTGCCAACTTCTATTATGAATCTACCTTTGCCATCCAGCTTAGTGTATCCCAAGGTTCTCTTTACCAAGCCACAGTTGCAGAGCTCCAGGGAAAAGCAACCTGGTCTCATCTCTCCAGGCAGAGGAGAACAGAAGCTCCATCTCCACACATGCTGCAGATGGCTTTTCCAGTCTACCTGAATCATTACCAGCTAGAAGTAGTGGTCATTGGGACTTGGACGTGAGCTGCAAAGTATAGAATTGTGACAACAATTCCAGTGCCATTGGACTTTTCCTGGATGTGGACTTTTCCTGGACTCCTGCTCCTTGGGACAGCTCCTAACAGACTGAACTGGGGTTGGGTTGCATTTATGAGGGACTTGGCATGGTGTTGAGGCCAACTTGGACTTGGTGAACTTGTTAAGGACACTACTCTTTTATGGATTCTTGCTGTATTGGCCAAGAGTTTGCTTAAAAGCTTTAATCACTGTAAAAAAAATAGAAGACTGGATAAAGAATATGTGGCACATATATACCATGGTATACTATTCAGCCATAAGAAATGATGACATCGGATCACTTACAACAAAATGGTGGGATCTTGATAACATTATATGGAGTGACATAAGTAAATCAGAAAAAAACAAGAACTGCAGGATTCCACACATTGATGGGACATAAAAACGAGACTAAGAGACATGGACAAGAATGTGGTGGTTACGGGGGGCACGGAGAGGGAAGGAGGGAGAGGGGAAGGGTGAGGGGCAGGGGCACAAAGAAAACTAGATAGAAGGTGACAGAGGACAATCTGACTTTGGGTGATGGCTATGCAACATAATTGAATGACAAGATAACCTGGACATGTTTTCTTTGAATATATATACCCTGATTTATTGATGTCACCCCATTAAAATTAATAAAAACTTATTTATTAAAAAAATGAGACTCAGAGACATGGAGAAGAGTGTGGGGGTTACAGGGTGGGGGGAGGAGAGGGAGGGGGTTGGAGGGCACAAAGAAAACCAGTTAGAAGGTGACGGAAGACAATTGGACTTTGGGTGATGGGAATGCAGCATAATCAAATGTCAAAATAACCTAGAGATGTTTTCTCTGAATATATGTACACCAATTTATCAATGTCACTCCATTAAAATTAATGTTTAAAAAATTAAAAGATAAATAAAATATGTAAATGAAAGAGTCTCTCTGAGATAATAAAGAGAGAAGGGACCAATAAAAAAAAAAGGTATCAAAATGGTATCACAATGTAAAATGTACACTCCATTGTATTTGGTTAGTCTACTCTAAAAATTAGCCTGAGGAGAAAGTTGCACAAAAGGCAAAAAACTGAACACAGTATGCTTATCCTTGTATAGTTTATGATAAAAAAGAAATGCAGACTACCTAAATGCCCAACAGTAAGAGACTGGATGAGCAAATCATGGTTTATAAATATCCTGAATGGTTGGTAAACATTACCAATTATAGTGTTCATCTATATCCACCCATTGCATATTCTGAGTGAAAAAAGCCACTACAGAAGAATATGTAAATTATAATCCCATGCATGTCAACTGTATACATACACCTCTATTTGTATTCCCTGCATAAGGGTGTCTAAAGGATGCTCACCAAAATTGTTACGGCTCTTGCTCTGGGTGGTGGGATTTTGGAGGTGATTTCTATTTCCTGGGTTTTTTTTTTATTTTATGTTGGATAAAAACATTGGTCATGAGAACCTTATTTTTGTGTATGTGTCTAGAAATCTATATACCTTTAAAGACATTGGGTCAGCCCATATACTCCATTCCTGTCATTCTCCCAATTAAAAACTTTAGGAAGGAGAAAACAACAGGTGGTTATCAGGAAAGTCATGCTCAGGCAGGCTTCCTGCCTGGGAAGACCAACAGGGACTACTCATGTAAAACCAGCGACCATGTCATCTCTAGGGCAGTAGTTAAAGCAACTCTTAGGACAGGAGTCGAAGAGTTACTGAATGCAGGCCCTCTCTGTTTGTGCGTTTATTTATAACAATTTCTTGGCTTCTGTGATGTCTGTTATAGAACAACTAAGGGATTTTCCCCAAATAAGAAGTCTACAGTGACTAATTTCTGGGACTTCCTGTGGCTGCTCTGTGCATTGGGCAGCTGCACCGGATGGCTGTCTAGCAGCTGCGGGCTCTGTCTGTCGCAAGTGAGATGGTGAGTCTTAGGAGGAGCCTCTTAAAGCTTTCATTTATTGTTTGCTTCTTAAAAAGAAAAGGGGCATCAATTATTTTGTAAAAACAGCCAAGCTATTTTGTAAAGGATAGAGTGGTCAGCCATGTCCCAGTACGATAAAGACTGAGACGGGTTTGTAACAACAAGGAGGTTCGAAAGTGACCTTGTCAAGAACAGTGTCTGTGTGGTGGGGGCAGGGGAATGGCTGAAGAGAGAGAGGACATGAGAAGGTGGACAGAGTGAGTTTGGACAACGATTTCTGGAAGTTTGTCTATGATGAGAAGACAGGACAAAGAGCAATGAGTGATTGAAAAAAAGGAATGGGGAGGCAGGAGGAGGTATTTAATTTTGTTTTTGTCTTTATTTTTGAGATTGGAAAAAGCCTGCAGATACACAGTAGATGACTCAGCAGGTTAAGGGGGATGCTTGCTCCATAGTGGAAGCGTCTGGAAAGAGGGAGGGGATGAAAACCAGAGCGCCAGGAAAGGAGTTGGCCTTCAACAGAATGAGGAATGTTGTAACTGTGGGAAAGGAGGAAAAGCCACATAGAGGTCAAACGCAGAGCTGCCGCTCCAACGAAAACAGAGGTTGGAATAACGATGGCCTTGCAGGGGCCAGTACCATCATATCCTTTTGAATTAGGAACACTCACCCTGTTCGACCCTAACATGGCAAAGCTGGCTGTGATGGGAATGTTCATTATCTTGACTGTGGTGATTTCACAGGCATATTCACATGTTAAAACTCATCAAATTGTACATTTTAAATAGTGGAATTTATGATACATCAATTATACCTCAATAAAGCTTTTAAAAATTTCTTTTTGTGGTTTTAAACTGGCAGGCCTCAGTCAATAGGGGGCGGGGTTGTGCACCACGAGATGGAAAGGGTTTTCCTGTGTTTTAATTTTATGGTTCTGTTTTTCCTGTTCTTTTCTCAGATGACAGAGCTCTTATTTACAGGCATGAAACAAAAATGATTAAGTAATTATAAGCATCGATGTGAAAAGTTTAGAGTAAAGCCCAGAGCTGCTGAAATACTCTCAGTGCCTGAGTAGCAAGCGCTTACACATTCAGTCGGAGAAAGGATGACAGAGCAAGACAAAAACATTTCTTCCCAGTCACGTGGTAGACAAGTATGGGATTTGCTGGTGGCAAAGCTATAGTTGCTGCCTTTCAGAGAATAGCTTTGTTACCCACTTTGTGACTAGGTCAATGCCAGGACAGATATCACATTTAAAGACTGATTGGAGAGGTGATGGGAACAGAATTGAGAAGAGACTCTTTTGTACCACGTGCAGGTTTGAGGGCTTTCCTGCAACCTGGGACAGAGTAAGCCTTGGCCCCAACACACCAGGGTCATGGTTTCCTCCTCTATTGATGCCTCAGTCTAACTTTTAGGGGCATCTTTGGGTCTCTGTTTTCTCATCTGAAAAATAAAATTAATAGTCTTTGCTTTGTCTGCTTGTCAGAATAAAAGTGAAAGATTCTAATGAAAACTGAAAAAGTAAAAGGAACTGTAAATGTGAGTGAGATCTTCACACCTGCAATAATTTGGCAACACAGGTGGTGCTTCTTGGTTTGTGAAAAGGTTATATACATCCCCTGGGCCTCCTCTGTCTCTCCCAGATACTTGTGGACAGTTTTGTTAATTGAAGACACTGGTAAATGACTCCTCCCTCCCATCCAAGACCCCATCCACCTTAGCTATCATAACATCACGACTGGTAGTGTTAGTCTATCTTACAGCTGTGTAAAAAGAGGTAGAGAGTTCAAGTGTCTCTCTTTGGGTTACAAGCTAATAATACAGCAGAGCTAGGATTTGAACCCAGGACTTGAACATCAATGGCTGGCCTACTTTTAGCTGCTATCTTTTATTTATTTATTTACTTACTTACTTACTTTATAGAGTCAGAGAGAGGGACAGATAGGGACAGAGAGATAGGAAAGGAGAGAGATGAGAAGCACCAGTTCTTCCTTAGTTGTTCAGTGATTGCTTTCTCATATATGCCTTGACCGGGGAGCTATAGCAGAGTGAGTGGCCCCTTGTTTAGGCCAGTGACCTTGGGCCTTAAGCCAGCAACCTTTGCACTCAAGCCCAGAGACCATGGGGTCGTGTCTATGATCCCATGCTCAATCTGGTGAGCCCGTGCTCAAGCCAGATGAACTTGTGCTCAAGCCTGAGACCTTGGGATTTCAAACCTGGGTCTTCATCATCCCAGTCCGACGCTCTACTCATGCCTGGTCAGGTTTATCTGCTATCTTTTAAAACACTAGTATCTCAGCAGTGCATTTAGCAGTCCTATAGATCTGTCTCTTGCTTCAACAGTGTTTGAACTGAACAGACCCAGGGATGCCCCTTCTTCCTGCCTCCCACCATCTTCCAAACTCTTGCTCGGTTATAACTTTTGGGACCATGTCAGCCATCCTTTGCCTCCAGGACCAGCCAGCACTATTTTTTTAGCCTAAGTTCAATGGTCTAGCAACCATGAACTCCCAGATTCCTCAGAATTTTTCTGCCAAGGTATAGGCTGCTATCAACCACCTGGTCAACCTGCATCTGCGGACCTCTTACGCCTAGCCCTTTCTAGGCTATTTTGACTGTGTCTATGTGGCTCTGGAGGGTGTGGGTCACGTCTTTGGTGAGTTGGCTGAGGAGAAACTTAAGGGCACCTAGTGTCTCTTAAAGATGCAAGAGCAGTGCAGTGGCCACACCCTCTTCCAGGACTCACAGAAGCTGTCCCAAGAAGCGTGGGATAAAACCAGGACAGAATGTAAACCTCTATGGTCATGGAGGAAAACCTGAACCAACCCTTTTGAATCTACAAGCCCTGCGTTCTGCTCAAGTAGACCTCCATCTCTGCACCTTCCTGGAGAACTACTTCCTAGAGAAGGCACAAGTCATCAAGAATATGGGCAACCACCTGACAGCCTCCACAGGCTGACTGGCCCCCAGGCTGGGCTGGGCAAGTATCTCTTTGAAATCCCCCCCCCCTTAAGCACGGCTAGGAGTTGTCGGAGTCCAAAGGCCTTTGAGGGTCTCCTCTGCATCCCCTGGTGTCAGGATTGTGCTTGAGCCTCTCCCTGCAGCCACGAGGCCGGTTTTTAACCACTCGGGAGCCCTCTCCCAGACTATGGACCAAATAGAAGCAATAAAGCTTTTTGCAGCAGCAAAAAACTGCTAGTATCTCTACAGTAGTCATTTGTCACATGTGACTATTTATATTTAATTAATTAAAGTGAAACTAAAGAAAAACTTCAGTTCCCCACTAGCCGCATATCAAGTGCTAAATAGCGGTTTGTTGCTACCATATTGGACAGCACAGATGTAGAACACTTCCATCATCACAGAAAGTTCTAATGGACCGTGCTGCTAGCACATCACTGTTATGCAGCAGGAAGAGACAGTTAGACAGATGAAGTACTTACCTTTACCTGAGTCTGTCCCTCTTTTATCATTATTGTCTAATTCTGAATATTCTCTCTAGTCCCACTTCAGTCTTCTACCTGAGCATCCAGAGGGCACGCCTGGGGCTGGCCTGCCAGCTCTGCGAGGCACCCAGCACACAGGGAAGACGTTAGGATTGTGATGACAAAGGCTGACAGTGACACTTTGCCTAAGCCCTGGAGATAGCTGATCTGAAGCCATCTGCAGTGACAGTACCAGTGTAGGAAGTGAACCGCTTGTTTCTGCAAATCTGCTGGAGTTATGTCAGATCTGTCAGAAGCAGACAGAAGCAGAAAGGGTAAGGGAGAGAGAGTAAGAAGGGACGTGAGGGGGAGAGAGTAATAGTGGTCACTAAAGACTTGGTGATCAAATTGTTTTCTAGTTCTTTCAGGCACAAAAGTTTATACTTCAAAACCATGGAGGAGAGAGACTTCACATGTCATTTCTACAAGTGGGAGGAATTTAATAGTCGCTCACTCTCTTAAAATACTCATGAAATGTGAATTTATACAATCCTGGATCAAATTATATGATAAAACTATGTCTTCCTAATGATGAAGACCCTAAAATTAGCGTTAGAATTAGGTGATGCTTTTAAAATTAAAAAGAAAGAAAGAAAGGGAAAAGAGGAAAAGATAATAAAAGAAGGGAGGAAGGAAGGGAGGGAGGGAGGAAGAGAGGGAGGGAGGGAGGGAGGAAGAAAAAGAAGAGAAGGCAGGCCCTGGCCGGTTGGCTCAGTGGTGGAGCATCGGCCTGGCGTGCAGAAGTCCCGGGTTTGATTCCCGGCTAGGGTACACAGGAGAGGCGCCCATCTGCTTCTCCACCCCTCCCCCTCTCCTTCCTCTCTGTCTCTCTCTTCCCCTCCTGCACCCGAGGCTCCATTGGAGCAAAGATGGCCCGGGTGCAGGGGATGGCTCCTTGGCCTCTGCCCCAGGCTCTAGAGTGGCTCTGGTCGCAACAGAGAGACGCACGGGAGGGGCAGAGCATCGCCCCCTGGTGGGCAGAGCGTCGCCCCCTGGTGGGTGTGCCGGGTGGATCCCAGTCGGGCGCATGCGGGAGTCTGTCTGACTGTCTCTCCCCGTTTCTAGCTTCAGAAAAATACAAAAAAAAAAAAAAAAAAAAAAGAAGAGAAGGCAATGGATGACTCTCACCTCACCTATTTCTGTCAACACCTATTCTTTGGTCCCCACTTGGGTACTCACCCTTACCCAGAAATCTTTTATACCCATGGGAGAGTCATCTGAGGACTGGTAAGGCTTTGGCACTCTTTCTGACATCATACTATCTAGGCCACAAACAGTCCATCCCATCGAAATGTAACAAGTTTTACCTGTGTTGCATCTCTGGCTGCGCTTCTCTCGCTCTTTGTGTAATTTAGGAAGTAATGCTTTCAAAACATTATAAAACACTCCTTAAGTAATTTGGAGGTACTCTTTTGCAAGGCTCTACCTCACTCATATAAGTATTATTTTAAAATACTGCCTCAGGATTCTTGGTCTTTAATTTTAAACTTTTGTAGCTGCTTCCCATTGAGAGCCTGTGGCCTTGCTCCAGACAGCACCAAAGGTCTTCCTCTAAGCATCCAGGTTTGTTTTGGTTTCCTACAACTGAGCTGCCACTCTCTGAATTGCTGCAGGCAAAGCCCACTGGGAGGAAAACAGAAATGGGCCCCTGCAGCATCACAGCATCACACATAGAGAGCTTGCTAGTCTCTTGGAGAGGCAGCTGGATGAAAAGTAGCAGGCCTCTCTGGGATTCCTGGTCCCACCCTATTGGGACACACATGACACAGGAAACCTGTGCTTACAGTTTCTCAAGGGTCTGGCACTTTGCTCTGTTGTCCCAGTGACTCATATGATAATTTTCCAGGCATTCAAACTGGGTCAACAAGCTTTGTTTGTCCAGAGAGCTCCCCTGGGAGGCCATTCTAAGAAAAGCAGGCTGAAGGGGGATATTTGCCCAGGTGATTCTTTTTGCGGGCTTTTAGCCTGAGGAAATATTATCAGTATTCAGGCCAGGTTTGGAGAATTGAAAGCTGTCCAGAATCTGGGCTGGATCAATATACAGCAGTGTTATTAGTTAAGTGGTAACCACACTGCTAATGGTGACCCTCGCCATTCAAGAACCAAACAGATGACTTGGGAAAGCCCGAAACCAAGATGACCACCTCATGTAGATAAGAAATACAACAAGCTTGTGCTCTGAATCTAGTTGTAAAAGCTTCCGTTAACTCTGTGAGTGTGACTTGATGAATTTCTTCATTTATTAAGCAATGGAGTCACACTGGGTCAATATTTTTCAAATTTGTAAAGTCACAGACCCCAAGAACATATCTGAAGACATACAGACCCAAATTTTTATAACTTAGACTTCAAAGGTCCTCATAGCAGCATTTCTCATAATGGCTAGAAAATGGAAACAGACCAGATGTCTATCAACTGATGAATGAATAAACAATGGAATACAATGGAAGAAACATTTAGCCATAAAAAAGAAACGAAGTGCTGATACATGCTACAACATGGGTGAACCTTGAAAACATGCTACATGAAAGAAGTCAGACACAAAAGACCACATGTCTTACGATTCCACTTATATAAAATGTCTAGAATAGGCAAATCCAAAAAGACAGAAAATAGATTAGAAGTTGCTAGAGACTGGGAAGAGAAGGGAATAGGTAGTGACTTGCTAATGGGCACTGGGATTTTGTGGGGGATGAAAATGTTTTGGAATTATATAGTGATGATGGTTGTGATCATCAACTTTGCGAATATACTAAAACCCACTGAAATGTATACTTTAAAAGGTGAATTTTATGGTATTTGAATTATACTTCAATTTTGTGTGTGTGCCAATTTTTTTAATATAAAGAGAATTCAAATTATCTCTAATCACAAGAATTTCACTCACTTTCATTCTTTTTTGTTTCCCTTCTTTTCCAAGTGAGAGGAGGGGAGATGGAGAGACAGATTCCCACATGCACCCCCACCAGGATCCACCTGGTGACCCCTATCTGGGGCCAATGCTCTGTCATCTGGGGCCATGCTCACAACCAAGCTATTCTCAGCATCTGTGGTGTAGGCTCCACAGAGCCATCCTCAGCACCAGGGGCTGATGCACTCGAACCAATCGAGCCATAGCTGCAGGAGCAGAGGAAAGAGAGAGAGAGAGAGAGAGAGAGAGAGAGAGAGAGAGAAGGGGAGAGGGAGCAGTGGAAAAGTAGATGGTCTGTTCTTCTGTATGCTCTAACCAGGAGTTGACCCCGGGACATCCACATACCAGGATGACACTTTACCACTGAGCCAACCTGTCAGGGTTCACTTTCATTCTAATATACATTTTGAATGGAAAAGAAAGTGTGGATTTTAGCTTATCTTTAACCCTGGTTACACACATGATTGCTGTCAAAATTTAAAAACCATTGACATATGATGGTCTCCAATTAAGAGGAGTGCTTAAAACAAGAGGTCACTTGAGATGGCATAACTCTCCCTGCTACTTGCATACTACCCTTTCCTTCACTGACGTAGATGGCACAGAATTAAGAGGATGGGACCATTAATCCTTCTGGTAACCACCATACTATTGTCTGTGTCTATGAGTTTCAGTTTTATATCCCACATATGAGTGAATCATATGGTTCTTAGGTTTTCTGACTGACATTTCACTTATTACAATATTCTCAAGGTCCATTCATGTTGTTGTAAATGGCAGTATTTCATCTTTTTTTTTTAAAGATTTTTAAAAAAATTTTATTTTAGAGAGGAGAGAGAGAAAGAGAGGGGAGAGGAGCAAGAAGCATCAACAATGCCTTGACCAGGCAAGCCCAGGGTTTGTAACCAGTGACCTCAGTGTTCCAGGTCAGTGCTTTACCCACTGCACCACAACAGGTCAGGCTCATCCTTTTTATGGCTGAGTAGGATTCCATTGTATATATGTACCGTATCTTCTTTATATAATCCTCAATTGAAGGATACTTTGGTTGTATAATAATTTTTAAAGTTACATGGTATTATTTTAGTTGATTACTGGGTATTAAGATAAATATTATACTATGTATGTGACAGTGAACCCCAGATTCACTTATGAGGTGGCTAGCCAGGTGGTCCAGAAGGTGTTTAGGTTAACTTAGATGATCATAGAAGAATACCTAAAATTCAAAATATTCATAGATAATTTCTAGACCCCAAGAATTCATCAGTGGAAGTTTTAAGGGTTCATGAACCCCAGGTTGAGAAACACTGGCCCAGATAATCTACCAGGATTTATTACCCTTTTACACATTGTATGATGAGAAATTTTCCTAAGATGTTTTCCAAAGACAAAGCCTGGCAGGGACACCTTAGGATTTACAAATCTCTTGGCTAAACCTTGGTAACAAAATCAAATTACCCCATCTACACTCCAGGTAGTTGATTAAGCATGTGATCTATGAAGATAGAAATGCCTAATTCCCATAGTGAGATGACAAAGGAGCTTGATACTAGGTAATCTAACGTGAAAAATTCTCTGAGGAAGGCCTCCTGCTGAGGCCTCACTTGGGTCTTGGGTTGGCCACCCCTGATTAAATAGCAAGACCTTCCAATCGAGTCCTTAGCAATGGACTAAAAATGGATGTTGCTAACTGAAATCAGAGGGGAGGGCCAGTGGGCATTTTTGCAAACAAAGGGGTTTTCCCATATGGTCTGTTTAGGCATGGGAAAAAGTCAGGGAGTACAGAATGTGGTTCATGGCTGGCTCTTCTACTTAATAAACTATAGGACACTGCCTTGAGTCTTTGATCTTTTGTTTTCTCACCTAGAAAAATTTCAGAAACTATCCTACTTCTGAGAGTGGTCGTTCAGATGAGTTCAGCTTATCAAACTTACCAAGCACCTGTTTCATATGCATTAGAGATTGAGCTGATGTTGGGAGGAAACTGGGGTGACCCCTGCCCTTAGGGAGTCCACAGCCTGGTAGTGGAAGCTATTATACTATTAGGAAGAGAAAAATTATATTTAAAAGATTTTGAGAACCATTGAATACTATAAAACATATGATAATAATGTACTTGAATATCAAATATGAGATAATAGTTGGTCTGATTCTTGGTTCCGGGTATTTCTCTAATAAGAATATTTTTGTAAAATTAAACATTAAGGTAGTTATTAAATGAATACCATTTACCTGGAAATTGACTCACTTTCTCCCATAAAGACAAGTTCATGTTGTGCCCACTAGGTGTCTCATTATTTTGCAAGAAAATGGAAAAGCACATTTTTCATCTTTGTCATAAGTCAGCTTGGCCAAAATCTCAGCCCACTTTCTACCAACCATTGTGTAAAAAGCCAGGAGTGTAGTTGTCTCGTGTTTGAGAAGGGAAGAAGATGTCTTTGTGGATTCTTCTACTCAAAATCTATGTACCTGCAAACTTTTCTCCTATGAAAGCCATAAGTAGGTAGACCAAGTAGGACTTCTTCCACAAAGTGGGTAATAAGACTACACAGCAGCACTGAATCCCCATTGATTTCCTGGCCTACTGTTTAGCTGTCATCTGCATATGAGCTGACATCCTCAAACAATACCATAAACTTACTATCTGTGTGCCTGGGCAGAATGCGTTCTTCCCTACTCATAGATGTAGTGAAAAGAGTCATTTTCACAATACAATTCAGGGTCTCTTCTTACATTGTGAATTTCAGGTTTATAAATTATATACAACTGCTTATCCCAATATTTCTATTTTTGCTGTGCATGGGTTTTTTTAGATGGCTTATGGCAGAACTCTCTGCCTATGAGCGACATCAGAGAGAAAGGCACCAGGTAACAAACAGGAGGCTGATGCCTTAAAAATCTATTGCAAGAAGCAATCAATGGACAAGTAAGTAAGCAATAAGTTGATGCTTCTCTTTCTTTCTCTCCCTTCTTCTCTCTCTCTCTCCCCCCAAAAAAATCTATTGCAACTTTAAGAGCTCATCTGATCAAGCTTTCACACACTACTAATGGAAATTCAAATGGATATAACCTTCTGCAATGCAATTTGGCAGTATCTATCAAGAATGTGTTTATAAGTTGTTGTCTGCCAGAATCCCACAAGGAAAGAGATTTCATGCAGAATGGTCCAAATGAAGAGACTTGAATACAAGAACTTACAGATAGGTAGACCAGGTTAAAGTTAAGGGAGTAAACAAGGAAAGTTGAGGGAATCTGTTACCATTCCTAGAGATAAAGGGACAAAGTTTGGAAAAAATATTATGGAATCCAATAAAATCTGCAACAGTGGAGAAGGAACCACCAGAAAAGGGGCTGGGCTGGAGAAGGGGATGGGCATGCAGCCACTGCCTCAAACCAGGGAGACAGGAGGAGATACCCAGACTTCCTTTTCTTTAGGCCCTCTCATCTACTGCTGGTGCCACTCATCAAATCCCAAAGGGCAAGGGATCCTGGAGATGCAATCTATAAAAACAGGATGAAGAAAAGCAGAGAATGGGGGCTGGCAATGGCAAATAACCAGCACAATCCTCTAACATTTTTAAGAATATATCCCAGAGACATAATTAAAGATGAAAGTAAAGAATTATGCAGGGATGCTCTTCATAGAGTCAAGAGGAAAAAAAAAAAAGCTAGATCTCCTACAATAAGGAGTAGTTGGATAAATTATAATGTCTCTATGCTTTGGAATATCATTGTGCCATTATTAACATTTTTGAAGAATCTCGATGATATACAGAAACGCTTACAGCCTGACCAGGTGGTGGCGCAGTGGATAGAGCACAGGACTGGGATACGGAGGACCCAGGTTCGAGACCCCAAGGTCGCCAGCTTGAGCGAGGGCTCATCTGGCTTGAGCAAAAAGCTCACCGACTTGGACCCAAGGTTGCTGGCTCGAGCAAGGGGTTACTCGGTCTGCTGAAGGCCCGCAGTGAAGGCACATATGAGAAAGCAATCAATGAACAACTAAGGTGTCACAATGCGCAACGAAAAACTAATGATTGATGCTTCTCATCTCTCCATTCCTGTCTGTCTATCCCTCTCTCTGACTCTCTCTCTGTCTCTGTAAAATAAATAAATAAATAAAGCTATTTTAAAATAAAGGACACAAAACTGTATGCATAGTATTAACTCAATTCCATGAACCCCTATATGCCAAGGGAAAAACACCTAAAAAGTTAAAATATTTCTTTTTGAGCCTGACCAGGTGGTGGCACAGTGGATAGAGTGTGGGACTGGAATGTTGAGGACCCAGCTTTAAAACCCAAGGTGGCCAGCTTGTGCACAGGCTCCTCCGACTTGAGCATGAGCTCACCAGCTAGAGTATGGGGATGCCGGCTTGAGCATGGGATCATAGACATGACCCCATGCTTGCTGGCTTGAGCCCAAGGTCACTGGATTGAGCAAAGGGTCACTGGCTCAGCTAGAGTCCCCGGTCAAGGCACATATGAGAAAGCAATCAGTGTACAACAAAAGTGCTGCAACTACGAGTTGATGCTTCTCATCTCTCTCCCTTCTTGTGTGTCTGTTCCTCTCTTTCTCTCTAAAAAAAAAACAAACAAAACCCATATACACACACACACACATATATATACACATATATATATTTCTTTTTGATGATGGCACTACATTTTTTTCTTCATAACTTCCAATGTTTTTCCATTTTCTTTAAGAATAAATTAAGCATATGATACTTTTGTGATCAGAGGAAAAGGCAGTGCCTAAAAGGAGAACCTATTCCTCATTGAAATTAACTCTGTTCAATTTAAAATATTAATAAGGGACACATTTGTTTAAGTAAGGCCTGACCTGTGGTGGCCCTAATTTTTAACTATATTTTTTATCAGTTAGGCAAGTAATACAAATATACCTTCTTGTGTAAAGATTCAAAGAATACAAAGCATCCTCGCTCACACTGGGTCTCCTCCTCATAGGTAACCTATTTTCAGTTCTATAACTTTCAAGACCTTTGCTTATCATTTACATGCATATATAGTTTTATTTTCATTTTCTAAGTAAATGATGTTACATTGTACATATTATTCTGCAATGCTTTTTCCTCATGTTGAAACTCCACTTTATTCTTTTTCAGTGGTTAGACAGTTTTCCATGGTTTGGATATTCCATAATTTATCTGAACACTCCTCCTGTTGATGGTTATTTAAGTTGTTTTTAGTTATATACTATTTCAGACAACGGTACAGTGAAAAACTTGTACTTGCTTTTATGCACATACATGTGAGCATTATTTCTCTAAGTGAGCTATTGAAAAATGGAGTCCCGGCCCTGGCCGGTTTGCTCAGTGGTAGAGCGTTGGCCTGGCATGCGGGAGTCCCGGGTTCCATTCCCAGCCAGGGCACACAGGAGAAGCGCCCATCTGCTTCTCCACCCCTCTCCCTCTCCTTCCTCTCTCTTTCTCTCTCTTCCTCTCCCACAGCCAAGGCTCCGTTGGAGCAAAGTTGGCCCGGGTGCTGAGGATGGCTCTATGGCATCTGCCTCAGGCGCTAGAATGGCTCTGGTCACAACAAAGCGACGCCCCAGATAGGCAGAGCATCGCCCCCTGGTGGGCATGCCGGGTGGATCCCGGTCGGGTGCATGCGGGAGTCTGTCTGACTGCCTTCCCATTTCCAACTTCAGAAAAATACAAAAAAAAAAGAAGAAGAAGAAGGAGTCCCTAGTTTGCAGGGTATGTGCACTTACATTTTTACTTGGAAATGTCTAGCAACCTCTCATAGAGCTTTATCAGTTTACACGTAGAGAGCCTGGCTGGGTAGCTCTATTTACAGAGCATCATCCCAATATGCCAAGTTTGATCCCCTGATTGGGGATCGAATGAATCAACCAAATGAATGCATAAATAAATGGAACAACAAATTGACATTTCTCTCTTTCTAGAAAAATCAATTAAAAATTTACACTTCCAATAAAAACATGAAAAGATGCCAAACTTCACTAACAATCAGAAAAATGCAAATTAAAATAGCAATACAACACCATATTTACTATTTGAGGTTCAAAATTTTTAAAGGTTGATAATGCAAAGTATGGAGGAGGTTAGAGACACATGTCCTCATAGAAGGGTTCTTTTTACAACCAACATCTACATTAGGAAAGGTTCCTTAGAGACTTATCAAAAGTGATTACTAGCCTGACCTGTGGTGGCGCAGTGGATAAAGCGTCGACCTGGAATGCTGAGATCCCAGGTTCAAAACCCTGCACTTGTCTGGACAAGGCACATATAGGAGTTGATGCTTCCTGCTCCTCCCCACTTTCTCTCTCTCTCTCTCTCTCTCTCTCTCTCTCTCTCTCCTCTCTAAAATGAATGAATGAATGAATGAATAAATAAGAAAGAAAAAAAGCAATTACTAGACTGTTAAAATAAATAAAGGACATTTCTGTTATAGGATTGTTGATTTTTATATATGCTAATCGCAGCCCTGCTGTTGACATGTATTCACTGAGATTATTTTTATCAGGTACTATTGTTTTATAAATACTAATTCTTTAATTTTACAAAGAGATAAGAACTTCTGCATTTTAATAGTTACATTTTGGTTTACAATTTTTATAGCACTTCCCACAGGTTACTTCAACTGATCTCTATCTAAGTGACACTGTGAAGAACTATTACAAATGAGGAAATTAAGACTCAGAGGAGTTAAATGATTTTCCATAGTCACACAGTCAATTATAAGTGGAAGGGTTCAGGTCTCCAACTCCTAGTTCCACTAGCTTTCCACTTTCTCAAGTGCTTTTAAAACAAAAGACAGCGGAAATCCTTCTTGCCTCATCTCTGGAGTTCAAGTTATACAAAAGGAACCACAGGGGGCAGCGTGGTGCAGTGGAAGGCACATGGGCTGGAAAGCTGAGAACTGGCTTTTTGTCTAGCCTCTGTGCTCCTCCCAGCTCTCTGAACCTAGGCATGTTATTTAGCCTCACTGTGCCTCAGTTGCCTCTTTAGAAAAATAGACATGATGCTTACACTTAACTAATACTGAAAGAAGAGATGATACCTACAGTTCTTCCTAGTTGTCAGACTTAATTTAAGCTAAACTTAGACCAGTGCTCCTTCTCTGCTCGTACATTTTATGAAATATCATTGTTTGCAGTTTATTCTCCACAAATATGAACCTAAAAAGGAAAAACTTACCATACTATACTTCCTCCTTTCCTTCCTTCCTCCCTTCCTCCCTCCCTTCCTCCCTCCCTCCCTTCCTTCCTTCCTTCCTTCCTTCCTTCCTTCCTTCCTTCCTTCCTTCCTTCTTTCCTTTCTTCTTTTTAGAGCATCATTAGGTAAACCCCTTGCTGAAGGCTTGGGAAATCCTGAGGGAAAAACAGCAAATGGTTTCAGGTAGCTGGCTATATCTGAAAAGATGTTTCTCTCTCTATCTCTTACCATGGCATTTGGCATGACCCAAATTCCACCTATTTTGTTGTTGTTGTTGCCTATTATTATAGATATTTAAACTAACTCATTTTCCCATCCTAGTTCCAATAGTGTAAAAGCTTTAATCAGAGTTGTTCCTTGTAGTTCCAACTTACATAAGCCAAAGATTTTAAGAGCTGGAAGGAGTCTTAAGAGATCACTTGATCCTGTTCTCTATCTTTGAGCAGATAAAATATTTTTCCACTCTACAGGGAACAGCTAATGCCCAGAAAGCCTGTAACGTATTCAAGGTTTCACAGCTAGCAAGTCTCCTCATACAGTACTTATTTCATTCTTACTGCATGACAGCTTATTGATAATCCTGACTTTCAGAAAGTCACAATAAAAGTGAAAAATGATCATTGGTTGTTTTCATTTTATCACACATCACGAATTCTTCTAGTTCTAACCATATTTTGATGCATTATTTATGAGAGCTATCTGGTAACAGGTTCGAAGAGAAAACTCTGGAATTTTAAGTGCGCTGCATTTTTCCAGGAAACACAGTGCAGAGCTTGGATCTATCTTTTACCTGCTTATCAGGTGTAACACGGGGCAACCATATTTGTTAAATAGATTTTTTTTTAATTGAGGTATAACTTACATGCAGCAAAGTGCACAAATGTTAAATATATAATTGAAACATTTTTATGGCTCTGGCCAGTGGCTCAGTGGATAGAGCGTCAGCCCAGAGTGTGGATGTCCTGGGTTCAATTACGGGTCCAGGCACACAGGAAAAGCAACCACCTGCCTCTCTCCCTGTCCCTGTCCCTTTTCTCCTTCTCTCCCTCTGCCCCCCCCCCCACAGCCAGTGGCTCAATTGTTCAAGCGTGGCCCCGGGTGCTGAGTATAGCTTGGTCAGTTGGAGCTAGTCAGCCTTAGATGCTAAAAATAGTTTGGTACTCAAGCATTGGTCCCAGACAGGAGTTGCTGGGTGTATACTGGTCAGGGCATATGCGGAGTCTGCCTCACTATCTTCCTTCTGGTCACCTAAAACAAACAAAGAACAAAAATTTTACATGTGCATGCACCATGTAATCACTGCCCAGATCAAGATACAAAGAATTACCATCACCTCTGAATACCTCTGTGCCCTGTGCCAGTCACCACTCTCTAAAGGCAACCAAATTGTAACTTCTGTCGCCAGAAACTAGTTTTGAAGTTCAAAACATTCTGTTTTTGAACTTCATGTTAATGGAATCATAAAGAGTGGACTGCTTTAAATATTTAAAAATTTTTATTTGATTTGAGAGAGAGAGAGAGACAGACATCAATTTTTTGTCCCACTTATGCATTCATTGACTATTGTATGTTCCCTGACCAGGGATTGAACCTGCATACCAGGTTGATGCTCTAACCAGCTGAGTTACCTGGTCAGAGCCTTGTCTTTTTTTTTTTTCTTTTTCTTTTTGTATTTTTCCGAAGCTGGAAACGGGGAGGCAGTCAGACAGACTCCCGCATGTGCCCAACCGGGATCCACCTGGCATGCCCACCAGGGGGCAATGCTCTGCCCATCTTGGGGTGTCACTCTGCCTCAATCAGAGCCATTTCAGCGCCTGAGGCTGAGGCCACAGAGCCATCCTCAGCTCCTGGGCAAACTTTGCTCCAGTGGAGCCTTGACTGCGGGAAGGGAAGAAAGAGACAGAGAGGAAGGAGAGGGGGAGGGGTGGAGAAGCAGATAGGCACTTCTCCTGTGTGCCCTAGCCGGGAATCGAACCCAGGACTCCTGCACGCCAAGCCGACACTCTACCACTGAGCCAACCGGCCAGGGCGAGCCTTGCCTTTTTAAGTTCAACATTATGTTTATGAGATTGTTAACTGCATTCTAAAATTACAATTCGCCTGAACAGGCAGTGGCGTAGTGGATAGTGTGTTGGCTTGGGACACAGAGGACTCAGGTTCAAAGCTCTGAGGACACTGGCCTGAGTGCTGGGTCATCCGGCTTGAGTATGGGCTCACCAGCTTGAGCATGGGCTCACTGGCTTCAGCTTGAGATCATGGACATGGTTGCTGGTTTGAGCCCAAAGGTCGCTGGCTTGAAGCCCAAAATCTCTGGCATGAGCAATGGGTTCCTGGCTCGGCTGGAGCCTCCCTGGTCAAGGCACATAAGAGAAAGCTATCGATGAACAACGAAGGTGCCACAACTATGAGTTGATGCTCCTCATCTTTTTCCCTTCCTGTCTATCTGTCCCTGTCTGTCTGTCTGTCTCTCTCTGTCTTGCTACAAAAATAAATAAAATAAAATTAAATTGCAATTCACTTTCTGGTTCATATACCAGCTGTATGCAGGTACGTGAAGTCTTAAAAAAATAGTGGAGAGAACTTTTTTAAATGACTAGAATAGAATAATCTATACTGCTCCTGTCATTTTCTACTCTTGCATCATCAATTTTCCTCTTTATCTCTGCTTTTAAATGGGCCCTGATCCATCCAAGTATTCTCTTTTCTCCTTCCACTAATGGATAAATAACTTATAAAATCATTTTTTACTTATTTATATTCAGCATTTTTCCATCAGAGTTTCACAATCATTGGTTTAAAAGCTGGAAATGACCTCAGGCTATCATCTGACACACATCTCTCTCATCAGCAAAAAAAGCATTATTATCCCTTATTTTCAGATTCAGTATATACTTACTTACTGAACACACAATTATCGATTTATTTTTCTAGATGTCATATTGGGCCCATATAGCAAGCATGAGCCCTACCCTCATGAACTTCCAACCTAACAGAGAAGCAGGGTATTACAGGTATCTACATAAAAGCTCACAAGTGTTAAATGACACAGTTGAGTTAAAATAGAAAATATATTCTGTGAGATAAGAGGGGAAGGTAACATCTAGTTGGGGTGGTGTACAAAGGCTTAGTAGGTGAGTATTTGAGAAGGTTACTGAGAAGTAGGATTCCAGGGCTAGGTAGGTTTAGTCATGCAGTGAAGTGGAGGAAGGCATTTTAGATAAGTAACTATAAAGACAAGGACATTGAACTGGGAAATCATGCAGCATGTACAGGGAGTGGCAGGGCAGTTTTACCCAAGGGTAAGGTAAGTGATAAAAAAAATCAAGTCCCAAGTTTCTTGGGATTGCCCAAGGCTATGGCACTAGGGGGGCCAAGAATGAGCACTGAATCCCAGGCATCTTCCTTCTTTAATGTTTCTCCCATAATTTGATCAAATCAACATTTTAGCCGGTGCTTACTTTCCTTACAATAGTCCATTATGTGTTGTCCATTAATTAATAAACTCAACATTTATTGAACATCTACTACATGTCAGGCACAAATGGATTCCGTGGTCTCCTAGGGTGATTTGGTATGTTTTATAATATTTTTCCCATTTGGGAAGTAGGGCTAAAATATTGGATTAAGACTGATTTCCTTTCCCTTTAATTGCTAGAACTTTACTGAGTTATTTTTCAGAGCAAATACTATATATAAATAACAGAGAGAATTAAATAAACCACACAAAAGGTTTTCTGTATGTTTTTCTACATGACATCAATACACTGAGTCTTAGCATTGACTATACATGTGTTTTTTACACATCTACTTTTACTTATGTTTGGGCAAGGGGTAACAAGGAGGATCTGAAACCTTCTGTTCGTAAACGAAAGTTCAAAAACATTCCTAATATTGTAGTACAACAAGACTCACTTCCTTTTAGCTTATCAACCACCAAAAGACATTTCCCTTGTTATGGTTAAAGTAACTATAGGGACATAACACTTTTTGACACAACTGATACACATGATTCTGGCTTAATGTAGTCATTTTCTGAGAAACATGAAAAAAAATGTGGTCACGATTAAACCTCTGAGCTACTATACTTTGGTCTTTCTCTTTCTTTCTTTCTTTCTTTCTTTCTTTCTTTCTTTCTTTCTTTCTTTCTTTCTTTCTTCCTTTCTTTCTTTTTCTTTCTTTCCTTCTTTCTCTTTTAGTTAAGTGAGAGAAGGGGAGACAGAGAAATAGACTTCTGCATGCACCCTGACCAGGATCCAACTAGTGATCCCCATCTGGGATTGATGCTCTTCCCATCTGAGGCCTTTGCTCCGTTGCAACCAGAGCCATTTTTTAGCATATGAGGAGGAAGCTATGGAGCCATCCTCAGCGCTCGGGGCCAATGCACTCAAATCAATTGAACCATGGCTGCAGGAGGAAAAGAGAGAGAATAAGAGAGAAGGGGAAGAAGGGGTAGAGAAGCAGATGGTTGCTTTTCCCGTGTGCTTTGATGGGGAATTGAACTCAGGACATCTACATGCCAGGCCAATGCTCTACCACTGAGCCAACTGACCAGGGCTACTTTGGTACTTCAATGTAAATCTAATTACATGCATTGCTAAAATTCATGAGGGAATAATTAGGTACAGGCACTATGAACTCTTTATAATTCCATTGAAATATTCCTAATTAAAAGTTTGGTGCCAGAAAAAAAAGAAAGATATTTTTATTTGAATAAATTGGCCATCAGATACTTTATAAATTGCAGTTATATAAAGTTGAGTTTTGAGAGTTCTATTTCCAGGCATATGGCAGGCTAGACATTTACACTGCTCTTCCCACTGGAAACACTTTTTTAAAAATGTTTATTTTATTGACTTTAGATAGTCATGGAGGGAGAGAGGGAGAGAGAGAGAGATGCAGGAACTTGATTTGCTCCTATACGTGCCCTGACCGGGGATAGAACCAGCAACCTCTGCGCTTTGGAACAACACTCTAATCAACTGAGCTATCCAGTCAGGGCAACAAAGCTAATTTTTTTATTCTAAATATTCTTAAAGCGTTGAAGCATTGACTAGAAAGCAAGGAATCATCAGCTCAAGAAAAGTAGGAACCCAGACAGGTAAATGAACAACATGGTCCAGGTGTATAATATAGTCTATTTACCTAAATGATGCCCCTGCAGTTGCTTAATCCTATGGCCTTGAGTTCACTTTGTTCAAACTGGTGAACTTCAGCTTTGGCTTCATTGGTGGTGGTGGTGGTGGTGGTAGGGGATGTGTGGAACATAATAAAAATCCTAAGGCTTGAAGAATCCAATAAGAGACCTTCCTCCCTATAAAATTTAAAAAACCTACATACCCCATTCATTTTCAGACAGCTGCAAGGAAAATTTCTGTGGTGCTAAGCAGAACCAAGGGCCAAAATATTATGTCCCTGAAAGAATGTAATCTTATCATAATCTACAGCAAAACATGTAAAAAAAAAAAAGCCTCAAGCCATTACTATAAATTAAATAGGCTCCAGATGTATGGAAGAAACAAATACAAATCTTCTCTAGAAAAAATGTACCTCAGGCCTGACCTGTGATGGTGCAGTGGATAAAACGACAACCTGGAATTCTGAGGTTGCCGGTTTGAATCCCTGGGCTTGCCTGGTCAAGGCACATATGGGACTTGATGATTCCTGCTCCTCCCCCCTTGTCTCTCTCTCTCTCTTTCTCTCACTCTCTCTCCTTTCTCTATAAAAATGAATAAATAAAAGCTAAAATTAAAAAAAAATGTACCTTGCCTGACCTGTGGTGGCGCAGTAGATAAAGTGTCGACCTGGAAATGCTGAGGTCACTGGTTCGAAACCCTGGGCTTGCCTGGTCAAGGCACATATGGGAGTTGATGCTTCCAGCTCCTCCCCCCTTCTCTCTCTCTGTCTCTCTCTCCTCTCTCTCCCTCTCTGTCTCTCTCTCCTCTTTAAAAATGAATAAATAAAAGTATTCCTTTAAAAAAAATGTACCTCAATTATCCACAAATTATTTTCCAAAGAAAATGAGCAGTTCACAGTAATAAACACTAAGTTACTATGGATGAGAACCAGCAGAAACCATATCCAATAGAAACAAAAGAAAACTCTCACAAAGACTTCAGGTATTTGACTTATCAGACAGAGAAGGTGGAATAACTATATTTTGTTAAAAAAAATAATAACGTACAATGTGAAAAACACCTAGTTAAAACAAGAAACTATAGAAAATAACCTAGTAGATTTTTTAAAAATTAGAAATGCAAAACACAATAGGCAAAAAGATTTGAATATACAGCATACTTCACTAAAGAAGAGGCATAGATGGCAAATAAACATCATCAGTCATAAGGAAATGTAAATTAAAACCATAATGAGATACTACGATACACCTATAAGAATGGCTAAAATTAAACAATCTGATAATACTAAGAGCTAGTAAGAACAGGGAGCAACCCAATTCTCTCATACCTTTTTTTGTTTGTTTTTTAAGTGAGAGAAGGAGAGATAGTGAGGCAGACTCCTGTATGTACCCTGACTAGGGTTCATCTGGCAATCTCATTTGGGGCCAGTGCTCAAATACCAAGCTATTTTTCGCACCAGAGGCTGACATGCTTGGACCAACTGAGCTAACCTTAGTGCCTGGGGCCATGCTTGAATCAGTCAAACCACCAGCTGCAGGAGGGGAAGAGAGAGAGAAGGGGGAGTGAGAGGGGGAGGGAAGCTGATAGTCACTTCTCCTGTGTGCCCTGACTGGGAATTGAACCTGAAACATCCATATGCCAGCCTGATGCTCTATCCACTGGCCAGGGCCTCTCTCCACCCAGCACGCCCACCAGGGGCGATGCTCTGCCCCTCCGGGGCATCGCTCTGCCTCGACCAGAGCCACTCTAGCGCCTGGGGCAGAGGCCACAGAGCCATCCCCAGCACCCGGGCCATCTTTGCTCCAATGGAGCCTTGGCTGCGGGAGGGGAAGAGAGAGACAGAGAGGAAGGACGGGCGGGGGGGTGGAGAAGCAGATGGGCGCTTCTCCTATGTGCCCTGGCCGCGAATCGAACCCAGGTCCCCCGCACGCCAGGCCAATGCTCTACCACTGAGCCAACCGGCCAGGGCCCTCATACCTTCTTATACATTGCTATTAGCCAATGCACAATGAAACAGCCACTTTAGAAAATAATTTGGCAGTTTTTTAATAAAGTTAAATAGAATTACCACAGACACAACAATCTCACTCTTAGAATAAGATTTTAACTTCAAAGTGAAGTTAAAACTTAAGCTTACTAAGCCTGACTGGTGGTGGCACAGTGGATAAAGCATTGACCTGGGAGGTTGAGGTCCCAGGTTCCAAACCCTGAGGTCACTGGCTTGAACACAGGCTCATCCAGCTTGAATGCGGGCTCATCGCCTTGAGAGTGGGGTTGCCAGCTTGAATTGGGATCATCAACATGATCCTATGATCATTGACTTGATCCCAAAGTCATTGGCTTGAGCAAGGGGTCACTGGTTCTGCTGGGGCTCACCTCCTCTGTCTATGCACATATGAGAAGCAATCAATGAACAATTAAAGTGCTACAACTATGAGCTGATACTTCTCATCTCTCTCCCTTTTTGTCTGTCTTTGTCTCCCTCTCTTTCTCTCTCCTGCTAAAACGAACAGAAACTTATTCTAACTCGGCCCTGGCCGGTTGGCTCAGCGGTAGAGTGTCGGCCGTAGAGCGTCGGCCTGGCGTGTGGGGGACCCGGGTTCGATTCCCGGCCAGGGCACATAGGAGAAGCGCCCATTTGCTTCTCCACCCCCCCCCCTTCCTCTCTGTCTCTCTCTTCCCTCCCGCAGCCGGGGCTCCATTGGAGCAAAGATGGCCCAGGCGCTGGGGATGGCTACTTGGCCTCTGCCCCAGGCGCTAGAGTGGCTCTGGTCTCGGCAGAGCGACGCCCTGGAGGGGCAGAGTGTCGCCCCCTGGTGGGCAGAGCATCGCGCCTGGTGGGCATGCCGGGTGGATCCCGATCGGGTGCATGTGGGAGTCTGTCTGACTGTCTCTCCCCGTTTCCAGCTTCAGAAAAATACAAAAATAAAATAAAAAAATTCTAAAAATTGAAAAAAAAATATACTAACTCAAAAACCTGAACACAAATGTTTGTAGTAGCTTTATTTGTAATAATAAAAAGTTAGAACTAGCCCCTGCAGTTGCAGGGGTAGATTTGAGTAGCTCTTTCCTCTCCTCTTTTTTTCTCTTTAATGAACGATTTACAAACGCTTATCCTCTGACATCATGTAAAGCCCCTTCTTATCCTGAAATCGTGTGATTGACGTATGTACCTCTAGACAAAGGAATCATAAGATCCATGTACGTCCATTTATTGGGAAATGGGTAAACTCTTGTACATCCATAAAATGGAATACTACTGAGCAATAAAAAAGGCATAAACTCTTGATATATACAAAAACATGGATGAATCCCAGTAGCATTTTGCTTAATGAAAGAAGTCAGACTCAAAAGTCTATTACATAATTACATTTATATGACATTCTAAAAAAGTCAAAACTATAGGAACAGAGAACAGATTGGTGGTTGCCTAGAGTTATAGGTAGGGTGATGGCTCATTACAAAGGGGTTGCACAGGCAAATTTGAGGGGCTGTGTTCTATCTTTTTTTTTTTAATCTAGAGAGAAAGAATAAGAGAGAGAGGGATGGACAGAGACAGACAGACAGGAAGGGAGAGAGATGAAAAGCATCAATTCTTTCTTGAGGCAGCTTAGTTGTTTATTGATTGCTTTCTCATATGTGCCTTGACTGGGGAGGGGGGGGGGAGGCTTCAGCCGAGTCAGTGACTCTTTGTTCAGGCCAGCAACCTTGGGCTTCCAGTCAGTAAACTTTGGGCTCAAGCCAGCGACTATGGGATTATGTCTATGATCCCACACTCAAGCCGGCGATCTTGGGGTTTTGAACCTGGGTCCTCATCATCCAAGGCCAACACTCTATCCACTGTACCACTGCCTGGTCAGGCTTCATATCTTGATTATAGTGGTAGTTTTACCGCTCTACATTTGCCAAAACTTATTTAATATATGTTAAATAACTTAAAAAAACAACTATCAGACTGAGTAAAGAACATAGCATATGAGAGTCTGTTAGCCAAGGTCAAAGTTTGCTCAAAAAAAGTTCAGTTCTCTTCTGAAAACTCCTATGAGATTATGTACCAAACCTCATTAAAAAGTGAACAGTATTTCTATTTTTAGATTGCTAACAGCTAGCAGGAAGTAAAACCAATACATGTCAGAGTTAAATATACTTTAATGTACCATCATTTTGTGTATCTTATAGAATTGCAAAGCATATGACAACAAAGAACTAAATAATCCTTTTGTCCACTATATGTATATTATTGACTTCAGTTACTGTGTTTTTCATTTTTAGAAGTTCTAATTTTCAAAAATATTCTTGGCTACTTTCTATAGTTTCTTGTTTTGAATAAATGTTTTCCATTTTGTATTCTATTTCTTAAAAAAAATCATCTGAAGCAGCAAGATGAGTCCTTGAATTTTTCACTTTTAATCCAGCTGTTTGGCCATCAGAGCTAATTTTAGAAGGAGTAATCTTCTTATGAATTACAGTGTACAGTGTAATTAAGAAAAGTAGGTTTGGGGTTGGTTTTTTTTTGTTTGTTTGTCTTTTGTTTTAGACTTCTAATTCAGAATTGTACAAGGTACTTGGTTTTCGGAACCAAGCTAGTAGCCTGAGAATAATCTGAACCATAAATCTAAGCCACGAAATTTTCAGCTAAGGAATCATAGTTAGCTTCTACTGAGATAGGAAACCCTCCTTTTACTAAGGGGCTTAAAAGGCATTTTATTATTTAAGCCAAGCGTTCAGAGAAATTTTGTATATATGATTTTTATACTTGTGTGTGATTTACACCAGCTCAAGATGGTCGATGCATTTCTGCTTAAGAAGGGCTATTATATTGTAAATAGAGAGGTTTTTGAAGGAGGAAGGAGACTGGGACCCCCTTTCTTCCCCACACTTGTGAAGAAGGGTAAACAGCCAGGAATGCCTGAGGGGAAAGGGAGATTTGAGTAGCTCTTGCCTCTCCTCTTTTTTTCTCTTTAATGAACAATTTACAAATCGCGTGATTGACGTATGTACCTCTAGACAAAGGAATCATAAGATCCATGTATGTGAACTTGTGTTCTGTAAAGGGTGTATAAGATGTAAGGATTCTAATTTTGGGGAGCACATGTCTTTGGAGCCACAGGCTTCACATGCTTCGCCGGCTTTAATAAGTTCTCTTTTCCTCTTATATTTATATTTATAGTTATCTGAGTGTCAATCCTCCATTGGGTTGCTTTCTTGCTACACTACAAGAATTGAATTCCAGTTCCTCTTTATTAATGGACTTAAAAATGAAAATAAAGTTGTAAATAAAGTTGTGTGTTTTTTTTGTTTTGTTTTGTTTTTGTATTTTCTGAAGTTGGAAACGGGGAGGCAGTCAGACAGACTCCCACATGCGCCCGACCGGGATCCACCCGGCATGCCCACCAGGGGGCGATGCTCTGCCCATCTGGGGCGTTGCTCTGTTGCAATCAGAGCCATTCTAGTGCCTGAGGCAGAGGCCACAGAGCCATCCTCAGCGCCCAGGGCCATCTTTGCTCCAATGGAGCCTTGGCTGAGGGAGGGGAAGAGAGAGACAGAGAGAAAGGAGAGGGGGAGGGGTGGAGAAGCAGATGGGCACTTCTCCTGTGTGCCCTGGCCAGGAATCGAACCCTGAACTCCTGAACGCCAGGCCGACCCTCTACCACTGAGCCAACCAGCCAGGGCCAATAAAGTTTTTTCAATCCGTGTAAAACAACATGGAAATCATAGTGTGTGATGGATTATTCTTCCCTGCAAGTCAAATAATTACGTTTGTTTTGTAATGCACAAGATAGGGATATGCTTGCCTGCTGTTGCTGAAGACTGTAATAGCTGCTTCCCTTGCTGTCTTGCTCTAACAGGAATCAACAGCAACATGGAACGTTGCCACATTTTTTAAGCAATGCTTTTTTTTTTTAATGTAGAGAGTCAAACCCAACAAGTCTAGCCCAAATCAAATAATTTTGTCCACAAAGTCCAAACCAGTTTTCCCCATTTCTGAAAATAACAAGAACTGAGTACACACCAAAACCTCACTTTTTTTTCTTTTTTCTTTTTTGTATTTTTCTGAAGCTGGAAACGGGAGAGACAGGCAGACAGACTCCCGCATGCGCCCGACCGGGATCCACCTGGCACGCCCACCAGGGGCGATGCTCTGCCCACCAGGGGGCGATGCTCTGCCCCTCCGGGGCATCGCTCTGCAGCGACCAGAGCCACTCCAGCGCCTGGGGCAGAGGCCAAGGAGCCATCCCAGCGCCCGGGCCATCTTTGCTCCAATGGAACCTTGGCTGCGGGAGGGGAAGAGAGAGACAGAGAGGAAGGGGGGGGTGGAGAAGCAAATGGGCGCCTCTCCTATGTGCCCTGGCCGGGAATCGAACCCAGGTACCACGCACGCCAGGCTGACACTCTACCGCTGAGCCAACCGGCCAGGGCCAAAACCTCACTTTTTGTTGTGCCATGTAGACACAGCCATGAATGCACGAGATTCTTTGCTTTTCGGGTCAAAATTAGGCCATCTTTTTTATCCTGTTAAATAGCTGAACAATTTCACTTATTAACTATGAAGCAAAATAGATTCAGAAGACGATTTCATGAAATTCCTCATGGGTCCAAGTGCTGTATGCGGAAGGATTTAAGTGTTGCTAACAGCTTATTCAGGGATGAGTTTCCATTAAGCTACTTTTTTAAAAAAAAGAAAAAACAATTATTTATTAATCTTCATTTAAATCTTTTGTTTTGTTTAGTTTTATTTTATTGGTTTTAGAGAGAGACAGAGTCAGGAACATTGATCTGTTCCTGTATGGGCCCTGACCAGAGATCGACCCAGCAACCTCCGCACTTTGAGATGATGCTGCTCTACCCAGCTGAGCTATCAGGCTAGGGTTCCACTAAAACTACTTTTTAAAAAAATCTTGGTTTATAGAATAATTCAACTATTCCAGGAATCAAAGGACAAAAATGCCCACACAACTTGATGAAGGAAGTAAGATTTATTAAAGCTGGCAGAGCACGTGGGCATTGTAACTTCAAAACATGGGCTCCTCGAAGTTGACTTTCTTACAGGTTATATACCTTTAAAGTATCTAAACTGGTGGTTCTCAAACTTTTTGTAGTCGGGGTACATTTAAAATCTTACAAATAATTGTAGGCGCACTATATACAAATTTCTGAAAAATATGCTATAATAATTAAGTCAAATATTAAAGAAAAAATATTAAGTCCAACTGTGCTTTTATGGTAATTAAATGAAATAAATATGACAAAATTAAATTTATTCTGACATTAAAAAACATTTTTATGTTACATTTTTTTTGAATTATGCTTTTTAGAATTTGTAAAAAAGAGGAGTTAAAAAATAAAAAACGGGCCCTGGCCGGTTGGCTCAGTGGTAGAGCATCGACCTGGCGTGCAGGAGTTCCGGGTTCGATTCCCGGTCAGGGCACACAGGAGAAGCGCCCATCTGCTTCTCCACCCCTCCCCCTCTCCTTCCTCTCTGTCTCTCTCTTCCCCTCCCGCAGCCAGGGATCCATTGGAGCAAGTTTTGCCCAGGCGCTGAGGATGGCTCTATGGCCTCTGCCTCAGGCGTTAGAGTGACTCTGATTGCGGCAGAGCAGCGCCCCCTGGTGGGCATGCCGGGTGGGTCCCAGTCGGGCGCATGCGGGAGTCTGTCTGACTGCCTCCCCGTTTCCAACTTCAGAAAAATACAAAAAATAAAAATAAAAAATAAATAAATAAAAAACGACAAAAAAGTTATCTTTTTATATATGTAGATACATCCTTAGTAAGATTTAGTAAATTTGGCAGGTCCCGGAGTGAATGTGTTAAGTTTTTTCATTCTTGTGTTTATGAGAAACATGAGCCTGATGTGTCCTAGCAATTTCTTCAATGTTTGGGCATATATTTGAAAGACAAACTCTCATTTCCTCATCAATACATTGAAGAATTTTTCTCTTTTTACTCTTAATTGTGTTGAAGGTAGAAAATCCTAATTCACGTAAATAGGATGTTGAAAATTGTACTAAACTGTTTAAAGCTTTTTAAAATATTGCCACATATTTTTCTTTTATAGAAATCCAAAAGGCTTCAAGAGACAATTCCTTATGTTTAATCATCAATCCAAAACCCTCATTATACATATCATCTTACTTTACACCAAACAAAGGATAGAAGAAACTTGCCTCCAGTTTTTCCGGGGAACATGGGGGTAGTGTAAACAATCCAGCACCACAGCTTAACAGCCTTTTGCAACGGAATCAATCAGGCAAGTGAGGTGGGGGGGTTGGGCAGACTGTCAACTTACAGCCAATTCCCCACACCTCTGTCCTCCAAAAATCTAAACTCCAAAACCCTGTTGGTTTTTTGGTCCTCAACAGGCACATATTTCTCTGGAATACCATAGGGTGCACCTGGAAATCTTCTAGGGTACACCAATGAGCCCTGGCACACACTTTGAGAACCACTGATCTAAACAATGAGAATGTGATTTCTTTGCCTAAGGTTTCCCAGGACTCAAAGAGAGGGGAGGAAAGGTGTCAGTGGGGGTAAGCAAGGGAGAAGGGGTTTCTAGATCACTGACCATAGTTACATACAGATCTTGCTGTTCTTGTTTTGAATTGTAACTATGGCATATAGATAATTTATCACTGGCTGACTCGGTTACCCCAGCTGGCTCCTTTCCCTTGTATTCTTTTTGTTTCTTCCTTCTCAGGGAAGAGGGGGCCTGCCCCTCCTTCCACACAACTAACCCTATGGTCACCTAAAGTAAGGTTTCCTAATCAGCCAAGAACCCAAGAAACTTTTCTGGAAAAAGAAAAAAAGAGCAAAGGAAATTGGCATCTTATATTGTCCTAGAGTCATGCTCTTTCTAAGGCTTTTGTTCCACCTAATTATCATAAAAATAATGCTCCAAGTAACATAATAAAGCTGTTAGATAGATCATGAAACCACTAACTAGCTGAACATAGCTTTATGTGGTTAAGAAACCATATTACTAAACTGTTGGCCACCGGCTTGTGACATTTATAAAAACCCTGACAATTTACCCACAACCACTGAAAAAAAATTTATTAACCTTTATTCAAATTTTCATATTAAAAATGATCTTATGTGTGTAGGAATGGAGAAAAATGTGGAAAAGTTACTCTTCTAAGTCTGGCTTTGAGTGGACATACCATATTTACAGGATGTTTTGAGATGGTCAGATAAACAGTTCTAATGACAGCGTATTGCAGTTATCATGAGCCATGTGTAGCCTAAGGAAAATTTTCAGTCTATCAGAGTGGCCCACATGTTGCTATCTGTCGTTTCAATTTCATATGAGAAATAAAATTGAAAAAAACTCTGAAACCCAAACAAGTCATCTGTAGCCAGAGTAATGAGGCCTCTTGCAAAAAAAAAAAAAAAAAAAAGGAGAAAGAGAGAGAGATTAACACATTTTTGAGAAACAGGCTTTGGTTTCAGAGCATTATTGCAGCTGTTTAATTCATTTGCTGTTGCAGCTCAAGGTTGTAGACATTTACAGTAAATTTTAAAAAGGCTTACACCCTAGGTGATTTTATCATTTCTAAGTGAAATGAGAAACACTATAGTAGTTACCAAGGAGTAATACTTTCAGAAGCTGCATTCTAGCAACTAAAGCAGCTCTTATAGATAACAGGATTATGTCTTAGTTACAGTTCCATAGTAAATGCTCCAGCAATTGAGAACTCTTTGATATCAACAGGGTACAGGATCACTTAAAGAATAATATTTTCCTAAAGAGGTGATAGCTTTCCTTATAAGAAGCAACATGTGAAATCTAGCAGACATGGTTTCATTTATTCCATTTTGATTGCCTAAATTTTCAACTGGGCAGTATTCTATTTCAAGGCTATTCTGTTGCAAAACTTTGCTGTGTGGTTTTAACATAGCTTTGTCTGTTGTAAACCGGAAAGGATAGCCAAAAAAAAAAAGAGAGAGAGAGAGAGAGAGAGAAAAGAGTACTCCGTGTAACTTTTCTCTTGAAGGTTTTATAGTAGATAACTGATTTTTAAAATGAAAAGTTCTAAGTTCTCTGAGCTTCTACCCTGAATGAGCCCTGTTTTTACTAATGTTTACAGTGATTCCTGCAGAGACTCTAAGGTTTAAGACAACACTGGATTAAGGACAATTAATCATCTAAATAAATGATTGTCATCTTTATGAGAATTATGAAGACCAATGCAGTAACAACAGTTGACCATCACTTATCAAGTCCTGAAAAGGTATGTAGTCTTGTGTAATTCCTCTTTTGAACTTTCAGGATTTGTGGTAGTGTATAGGGATAAAAATTGGGTGACCAAAAATTTATCACATAAAATAATTACCTTGTTAAAAATAAGGTTATCTTGGGCTGATGGAAGAAAGAAAATATGTTTGTGGAATTTCTTTTGTAAATGCCTACTTGTGTGGCTATATATAGACACTTGAATGTTTTTGATAATGATGATAATTCACAATCGTTCTATCCAAATACATAGGTTGTTATGAACTATGTAATTTAGAACTGGGATGACATATATTCACAAAATGAATGATAGGCAATGTGATGAAAGATCTGAGCAGTCTTTCAGATAATTATAGCCACGATCGTAAAATACTCAAAAGGGGGAAATGGTTAAAATGTATTTGGAGTAGTATTTGGAGTGGAAGGGAGGCAGTTAATTGAAAATTAAAGGTCAGGGTTTTTCTCCCAGTTTTCCAAAATTCTGGGCCAGGATTTGCTAATATCTTTATGGCTGGGCCTTCTACTCTAGCCTTACCCTGTACAAAAATTCCCTTTCTTAATCCCTCTAAAGCTAGAGATTTTAAAAAGAAGACCTTACAAAAAAGTTTTTTAGAAGCATCTGCACAGTTCTTCAAAAAAATTAGCATCTTAACTTCTATTATAAGGACTTTAATTAGGCCAAAAAGAAAAAAATATTGAGTGAGGTTTCTTAGGCCCTGGATATAAAGTTGCCCTGGAACTATAAGGTAATAATCATGATCCAAAGGCACAATCTTTTCACAAACAAAACATATGTCACGAACATCTTTTCTGCTCCAGTTCCAGAAAGTGACAGACCTCACTCCACACATACTTAACATCTGGAACAAATCTTGTTTCATAGACAGTGTACTCACTCTGACAATTCAAAGTAGTGACAAGAGCAAATTATTTTGGAAGATATTTTCTTTCTTTAATAAAAAACTTTTTAATTAAATTTTTTAATTTATTGTATTAACATAGATTCAAGGTCCCATTCAATATAACACCTCACCCCCAAACAACATACCCCCCATTACAACCCCTTTACCTCCCTCCCAACTCCCTCTCCTGCTTCCCTCTAGGATTTGCTGTCCTGTTATCTGTATTTATGTGGTCTGTATATATAATTTCACTAATCCCTTCACCTTCTCTGAACCCGTCCCCTCAGCTCCCTACCCTCTGGGAGCTGTCCCTCTGCTCCTGTGACCCCGCCTCAGCCTCTATTCTGTTCCTCAGTTTACAGTGTTCATTAGATTTCACATATAAGTGAGATCATATGATATTTGTCTTTTTCTGCTTGGCTTATTTCACTTAGCATAATAATCTCCAGGTCCATCCATGCCATCCCAAAAGGTAAGATTTCCTTCTTTTCATGGCTGCATAGCATTCCATTGTGTATATGTACTTTTTTATACACTCATTGATGGACACTTGGACTGTTTCCAGATATTGGCTATTGTAAACAATTCTGTAATAAACATGGGAGTGTATATCTTCTTTTGAATCAGTGTTTTGAGATTCTTAGGATATATTCCTAAAAGTGGGATAGCTGGGTCAAATGGCAGTTCCATTTTTAATTTTTTGAGGAAATGCCATACTGTTTTCCACAGTGGTTGCACAAATCTGCATTCCCACCAGCAGTGCAGGAGAGTTCCCTTTTCTCCACATCCTCGCCAGCACTTATTCTGTGTTGTTTTGTCGATGAGCGCCATTCTGACTGGTGTGAGATGATATCTCATTGTGGTTTTAATTTGCATTTCTCTAATGATTAGTGATGTTGAGCATTTTTTCCTATTCCTATTGGCCATCTATCTGTCTTCTTTGGGAAAATGTCTATTCAATTCCTTTGCTCATTTTTAATTAGATTATTTACCTTCCTGATATTGAGTTTTATTTCTTTACAAGTTTTGGTTATCAATCCCTTATCAGACATATCAGCGAATATGTTCTCTCATTGTGTGGGTTGTTTTTTTATTTTGTTAATGGTGTCTTTTGCTGTGCAAAAACTTTTTAGTTTGATATAGTCCCATTTGTCTATTTTTGTCCTTTAATTCACTTGCCTGTGGAGATATATTGGCAAAAACATTGCTACAAGAGATATTGGAGAATTTACTGCCTATGTTTTCTTTCAAGATTTTTATGGTTTCATTACTTACATTTAAGTCTTTTATCCATTTTGAGTTTATTTTTGTGAATGGTGTAAATTGGTGGTCTAGTTTCATTTTTTCGCATGTGCCTGTCCAATTTTCCCCAATACCATTTATTAAAGAGAATGTCTTTACTCCATTGTATACTCTTGCCTCCTTTGTCAAGTATCAATTGAGCATAAAGGTGTAGGTTTATTTCTGGGTTCTCTATCCTGTTCCACTGATCTATATGCCTGTTCTTATGCCAATACCACGCTGTCTTGATTACGATGGCCTTGTAGTATAACTTGATATCAGGAAGTGTGAAACCTCCCACTTTGTTCTTCATTTTTAAGATTGCTGAGGCTATTTCGGTTATTTTTTGGTACCATATACATTTTTTGAATATTTGTTCTAGATCTATGAAGTATGCCATCGGTATTTTAACAGGAATTGCACTGAATCTATAGATCGCTTTGGGTAATATAGACATTTTAATGCTGTTTTTTTCCCTATCGATGAACATGGTATATGCTTCTACTTGTTTGTATCTTCCTTGATTTCTTTTTTCAACGTCTTATAATTTTCTGAATACAAGTCTTTTACCTCTTTGGTTAAATTTATTCCTAGGTTCTTTCTTTCTTTCTTTCTTTCTTTCTTTCTTTCTTTCTTTCTTTCTTTCTTTCTTTCTTTCTTTCCAATAGTGAAGGGGATTATTTCTATAATTTATTTTTGGTATCTAAAAATGTCATTGATTTCTGAATATAAATTTTGTATCCTGCCACCTTGCTGAATTCATTTATCAGGTCTATTAGTTTTTGACTGAGACTTTAGGGTTTTATATGTCACAATATCAAGTCATCCGCAAATAACGAGAGTTTTACTTCTTCTTTTCCAATTTGGATGCCTTTTATTTCTTCTTCTTGTCTGATTGATGTGGCTAGGACTTCCAGACTATATTGAATAAGAGTGGTGAAAGGAGGCACCCCTGTCTTGTTCCTGATCTTAAGGAAATTGCTTTTAATTTTTGCCCATTGAATATGATGTTGGCTGTTGGTTTGTCACATATGGCCTTTATCATGTTGAGGTATGTTCCTTGTATTCCCACTTTGCTCAGAGTTTTGATCATAAATGGATGCTGGATTTTATCAAATGCTTTTTCTGCATCTATTGATATAATCATGTGATTTTTATTCTTCATTTTATTTATGTGATGAATCACATTTATTGATCTGTGAATATTGTATCAGCCTTGCCTTCCCAGAATAAATCCCACTTGATCATTATGTATAATCTTTTTAATGAATTGCTGTATTCAGTTTGCTAATATGTTGAGAATTTTAGCATCTATATTCATCTGAGATATTGGCTATAGTTTTCTTTCTTTGTACTGTCTTTACCTGGTTTGGGAATGAGGATAATACTTGCCTCATAAAATGAGCTTGTAAGTCTTCCCTCCTCTTGAATCTTTTGAAATAGCTTGAGAAGGATAAGTGTTAATTCTTTGAATGTTTGGTGAAATTCACCTGTGAAGCCATCTGATCCAGGACTTATGTTTGCTGGGAGTTTTTTGATAACTGTTTCAATTTCATTTGTTGTAATTGGTCTGTTTAGGTTTTCTGATTCTTCCAGATTGGGTTTTGGAAGATTGTATGTTTCTAGGAATTTATCCATTTTGTCTAGGTTGTCCAATCTTTTGGCGTATAGATCTTTAGCATTTTCTTACAAACCTTTGTATTTCTGTGGTGTCAGTTGTTACTTCTCCATTTTCATTTCTAATTTTATTTATTTGAACCCTCTCTCTTTTTTTCTTGAGTCTAGTTAATGGTTCATCAATCCAATCTTGTTTACCTTTTCAAAGAATCAGCTCTTGGTTTCATTGATCTTTTGTATTGTTTTTCAGCCTTTACTATGTCATTTATTTCCACTCTGATCTTTATAAACTGTATTTCTTTCCTTCTACTTCCTCTGGGCTTTATTTGTTGTTTTTTTTTCTAGCTTTTTTTTTTAGGTGCAGGTTTAGGTTGTTTATCTGAACTTTTTCTTGCTTCTTAAGATATGCCTGTAATGCTATGAACTTCCCTCTCAGGACTGCTTTTGATGTATCCCATAGATTTTAAGTTGTATGTTCATTTTTATTTGTTTCAAGAAAATTGTCTATTTCTTCCTTGATCTCATTGTTAATTCATATGTTATTTAAAAACATGCTCTTTAGCCTCCAAGTGAATATTTTTCAGTTTTTCTATTGTAGTTGATTTCTAGTTCCATGCCATCGTGATTAGAGAAGATGCTTGATATGATTTCAATCTTCTTAAGTTTAAGACTTGTTTTATGTCCTAACATGTGGTCTGTCTTTGAAAATGTACCATGAGCACTTAAAAAGAATGTATATTCTGCTGCTTTGGGGTGAAAGGTTTTGAAGATATCAATTAAATCCAGTTGATCTAGTGTGTAATTTAAGGCTGCTGTTTCTTTGTTAATTTTCTGCCTAGAGGATCTATCCATTGCTGTTAGTGGGGTATTAAAATCACCTACTATTACAGTATAGAAGTGTGGTGGGAGTAGTTCTGCTCCTTGGCCCCACATGTCAGTCTGTCCAGACGTTTTTCACAGACCTCAGTAGGGTGTAGCCTCCAGAAGTCCAGTGGTCGAGGCCTCTGAGACCCAGAGATGTGGTCTGCTCACAGTCCAGACAGTTTCTTCTGAGTCTTCCATGAGACACAAGCACCAGTCATAGAATCAGAAATGTGCGGAGGAAAGCTCCAGCCTCAACACCAGAAAACTAAGTCAGTGACCCGCCTCCTGCTTCCTAGCTCACTTCTCAGAACGAGCAGTCTACATAGGATGGGGCAGGAGGGATTCCCGAGAGTGGAGCAGTTGCTTTCCCCCAGGCTGATGCCACAGGGAAGGGACTGCTCCACCCCCCAAAATGGTGACTATAGTGTTGGAGAATGATTCAGCACAGGGGTTCTGCTCGCATGAAATCCATATTTTATTTAAAAATGTATTGTATAATAAATATGTATTTTCCGATGGCTTTAGGCGACCCCTGTATTTTGGTCTTTCGACTCCCGCCGGGGTTGCGACCCACAGGTTGAGAACCGCTGCCCTATGGTATCTCTTTCCAGGCCACCAACTTCACGCTCTCCTCACACAACTCTAGTCCTCTCAGTCCTCCCTCCCAAACCCTGGGTAAGTGGTTGTAAACAAGACTTTCTGTGCTGGCCCTTTAAGATGGAGCTTGCATCTTGAGAGCTCACAGACAGAAACCTTGGCTCTTTTTACCACCGATACTGTTTTGGCACTTCTTCTAGGCTCTGGGGCTCTAGGCTGGGATGCCAGTCCTGGAGTTTGTGACCCTCCCCTCTCAGGGTGACTCTACACACGGTGAGAGTCCCTCTGGACTTTCTGCCTCTCCACCACTGCTCATTCCTGAGAGCTGGGCTGCCTTTTCCATGTCTCCACCCTTCCTACCAAGTCTCGATGTGGCTTCTTCTGTGATCCTTGGTTGTAGACTCTTCTTCGTTTAGTACAAAGTTGGTTTTTCAAGATGATTGGTCTTAAGTTAAATTGTAATCCAATTTGGTCCTGGGAGGTGGTAGTTGGAATGTCTATTGCCATCTTGGAATCTTGGAAGATATTTTCTGACTCATTCTAGTTTGCAGCATAGATGTATTCAGTTTAGATCAGCGAATTTCAACCTTTTTCACCTTATGGCACACGTAAACTACTAAAATTATGCAACATAGTAAAAAATATATATATTGTTTGCCAACCTAAAAAAAGATAGCTATAATTTTTATTCATTCACATCAGATGGCTATTGTGTTGGATGTTGTCCTTTTTAAATTTGACAATCTAAGGGAAAAAAGGTGAGTGCCTCTGACATAATAGTCAGGTATTGCATATTTTAAAAATTCTTGTGGCACACCAGTTTGCCCTGGCACATAGATTATTTTATTTTGTTTTTTACAGAGACAGAGAGTCAGAGAGAGGGATAGACAGGGACAGACAGACAGGAAGGGAAAGAGAGATGAGAAGCATCAATCATCAGTTTTTTGTTGTGATACCTTAGTTGTTCATTGATTGCCCTCTCATATGTGCCTTGACTGTGGGGCCACAGCAGACCAAGTAACCCCTTGCTCAAGCCAGCGACCTTGGGTCCAAGCTGGTAAGCTTTGCTCAAACCAGATGAGCCCACACTCAAGCTGGCAACCTCGGGGTCTCGAACTTGGGTCCTCTGCATCCCAGTCCAACGCTCTATCCACTGCGCCACTGTCTGGTCAGGCCCTGGCACATATTTTAAAAATCACTCGTCTAGATGATATTCCAAATCAGCTTCTGGTCCAGTTATTCAAATCCTTGGAATTTCTTACTTCTAAGGACTGAGGTAGGCATAAGCAATGTTTTCCTCAAACTTTCATCTGCAGCCATCTGCTGCACACTGCAGCAGTATGCTTGTTTCAATTTCTCTGTGGTTTTGGACATTTCTACATGTCATCTTTTAGAGTCTACATTATTGTAGTTCCTTACAAATAGACTCACTATGTTCTCATCTCTAGGTATGAAGATTTGTTTTCTGATTGCTTTCATATATGGGATTTACTAATATTTTAAAATTTTGCTTTTTCTTAAATATAACTATGCATTAGTCAAAATATTAATAATTTGTCCAGGCGGTGGCACAGTGGATAGAGCACCAGACTGAGATGCGGAGGACCCAGGTTCAAAACTCTGAGGTCACTGGCTTGAGCGCGGGTTCATCTGGCTTGAACACGGGCTCACCAGCTTGAGTGCAGGGTCGCCAGCTTGAGCATGGGATCATAGACATGACCCCATGGTCACTGGCTTCAGCCCAAGGTCATTGGCTTGAGCCCAAGGTGCTGGCTTGAGCAAGGGGTCACGTGCTCTGCTGTAGCTCCCCAGTCAAGGCACATATGAGAAAACAATCAATGAACAACTAAGGAGCTGCAACAAAGAATTGATGCTTCTCATCTTTCTCTCCCTTCCTGTCTGTTTGTCCCTATCTGTCCCTTGCTCTGTCTTTCTGTCTCTGTCCAAAAAAGAATATTAATAAGGCTTTAGCATCAAGTTTTGTAAATCATATTAAATCTACATAGGCAAAGTGCTTCACTTTGAACATGTTCTGTAGAAAGATAAAACCCAGTCTAAGTAAGTAAAATAAGAGGACCAAGTCAACAATCCAGCAGAGACTCTCCCAAAGCCACAACCACTTCTTACCCTAATTTATAGTTTCATTACTGGCCACACTTTTATTTTGCTTACTTTTTTTAGTTTCTTCCTTAGATCTAGCCCTTACATATGCTTTTGTAGAAGAACACTAACCTCTACTGAATTCATCCTTCTACTGTAAGTTGGCCAGTTTCTTTCAAACTTTAAGTGCCCCACATGATACAAAATGAATGTCCTGAAGATCCATGAATATAACAGTAATGGTATTTCTATTGTCTTTTCTCATTCTATGCCCTTTTAACCTATCACCACTAACGTGAAGCTACTATTAAACTACGATGATTATGCTTATATACTCAATTATATATCCCTTCTTGTTTTTGTTTTTCTGTTTTTAATACCTTTTTTTTATTTCACAGAATACAACAGTTTTAAAGCTGGGAAGTTGAGAGAGCCTTTTCTATATAATTTTCAGTGTAGGAAAAATGATTTAGTAATAATCCAAATTTTGATATAGTTTTTTGTTTAAAACTTTATGAAAGCTTCCTTTCTATAATGATACCATTGTAACATTTTAACCAGTTTAGAATGGCTTTTTTAAAAAACTAAATAATCAAATAAATCAAAACCTGACAATACCAAGTAGAGCAACTGTATTCTAATATTGTATCATTGGTGGGAATGCTATAGGATATAGCCACTCTGAGGAACAGCTTGACAGTTTCACATAAACATACTCTTATCATAAGACCTGACAAACCCCCTGTAGTACCAATGAAAAATGAAGGCATATGTCTATACAAAAACCTGTGTACCAATGTTATAGAGGCTTTATTTATAATCGCCAAAAACTAGAAACATCCCAGATGTCCCTCAACTAAAGAATGAATAAACAAAGTGTGTATGGAATACTACTCAGCAATAAAAAGGAAGAAACCATTGACGCATGCAGTATACAACATGGGCAAATCTTAAATGCATTATGCTAAGTGCAAAAAAACCCCCAAAGGCTATAAAGGGTGGGCAAAAGTTGCTTTACAGTTGTTCATATAAAAATAATACAATAATTAATAAATAATAAGAATACATTGTTTCACATATTTACAACTGTAAATCTAATTTTGCCCAACCCTATATATTGTATAATTCTATTTATTTGTCATCCAAGAAGAGGTAGTATTATGGAAATAAAAATACAATCAGTGTTTACCATGGGCTAGGTTGGGGAGATTGACTATAAAGGGTCATGAGGAACTTTTGGGGGTGATGGAAATATTCGATATTTTGATTGTGATGGTTCACAGGTGTATACATTTGCCAAAACTCAACAAACTATACATTTTAGAAAAACTTATTTTACTATATGTAAACTTTATAATAAATCTTTTTTAAAAATTACAAAAAAATCTTTATGAAAATGTTGGAAAATAATGAAAACTATCCTTGTTCCTTGTGCATATAGGATTTGTATTTTTTCATATTTAATTATTGCAAAACTCTTAAAAGTGAACGTCAACAAAATTTAATGCACTTGTGGAAGATTACAGTATTGTTCTTATTACATGGAACTTGGTAGTAATAAAAATAAGGAAGAAAAAAAGTAACTTACAATAAATCAGCCAAACAGTTATAACTGGAATGTCTGAATTTCATGAGCCATTAAGTTTTGAGCAAATTTCTTGTATAAGAGGAAGTGACCTTGTTAACTGTCCTTTCACTACTTCCTGATAGTAAGATAAAGTTAAAAATGCTTTGTTTTTGTGTGTAGATTTTCTGTAATAATTATTCATTGAATAAAATTTAATTTTAAAATATTTTAAACATATAGAAAAGTGGAAAAAGAAATCCATGTATCCATTCAGGATGGAGCAAAAGTAGGTTTACAGTTGTGAGTATGTGAAACACAGTTTATTCTTGTATTATTATTTATTAATTATTGCATTATTTCCCATACAAACAACTATAAACATATTTTTGCCCCATTCTCTATCAATTTAACAAATACTATATTTTGCCATATTTTTTTAGATGCTTCTTAAAAAAAGCAGTACAATGCTACAACTGAAGCTCCAACTTTATCCTATTTCCCAGGCTCCTTCTTCAGAGGTAACCGCTCTCCTGAAGTTGGTATATATCCTAGTATTTTAGAGATTTGTCCATGTTGATAGATGTCAGTAGTTTTCACTATTTTTTTTTTTTTTTGTATTTTTCTGAAGCTGGAAATGGGGAGAGACAGTCACACAGACTCCCGCATGCACCCAACCGGGATCCACCCAGCACGCCCACCAGGGGCTTTGCTCTGCCCACCAGGGGGCGATGCTCTGCCCCTCCGGGGCATCGCTCTGCCGCGACCAGAGCCACTCTAGCGCCTGGGGCAGAGGCCAAGGAGCCATCCCCAGCACCCAGGCCATCTTTGCTCCAATGGAGCCTTGGCTGCGGGAGGGGAAGAGAGAGACAGAGAGGAAGGAGGGGTGGGGGATGGAGAAGCAAATGGGTGCTTCTCCTATGTGCCCTGGCTGGGAATCGAACCCGGGTCCCCCGCACGCCAGGCGGACGCTCTACTGCTGAGCCAACCGGCCAGGGCCGTTTTCACTATTTTTAATTATTGTATACCATTCCATTGCATAATTATAAACATGTAGTTTTTGTCCAGTCATCATCTACAAGCAATACCCCAATGAATGCCCTCATTGTGTCTTCTGGTGCATATGCAAGAGTTTCTCTAGGTGCAGGGGTTTTCAAGCTTTTATGGCCAGTGTACATGGTGAGATATCATTTTGCATTCAGATCCTACACATGCATATACGCATATATCATCACAGGTTGAATTGGCTGGAAAGCAGATCTGAAAAGGAAATTTGTGTGTGAGATGTTTATTGGGGAGTGTACCAGGATAAGCACCTATGGGGGAATGAGGGAAGCAGAAATGGGCAGAAGGAATTTTGGGATCTAATGAAGTGACTACAAAGGCCTCAGGTGATCCTGCATTGTCTGTGGTGATCCCTTAGCTGACCGAGGAGGAGGGTCTGACCTTGGGCAAGTAGCTCTCTTCTAAAAGCTGTTGGCAGCCAACCCTCCTAGCATCTGGGTGAATCAAAGCTTCAGTCCTGGAGAGGGAGAACCTACCTGACACACAAAAGTTCACAAAACAATCCTTACTCTGATATTTTCTGTTCTATTTCATCTGTTAAAAATGTTTGTTGTAACCCTTAAATTGACTTCACAATCCACTAATGCAGTGGTCCCCAACCATTTTTGGGCCACGGACCGGTTTAATGTCAGAAAATATTTTCACGAACGGGCCTTTAGGGTGGGACGGATAAATGTATCACGCGACCGAGACAAGCGTCAAGAGTGAGTCTTAGACAGATGTAACAGGGAATCTGGTCATTTTTTAAAAATAAAACATCATTCAGACTTAAATATAAATAAAACAGAAATAATGTAAGTTATTTATTCTTTCTCTGCGGACCGGTCCGCGGCCCGGGGGTTGAGAACAACTGCACTAATGGATCATGAATCACAGTTTCAAAATATTGCTTTATAGTAGTTTATTGCCAGAAATGGAATTACTATTTTGTAGAGTATATGCATTTTCAATTTTACCAAATACTGCCAAAATGCTTTCCAAAAGGGTTGGGCCATTTGACATTTACGCCAGTAAAGCATGAGAATTCTAGTTATCTATACCCTCAATAACCATTAGTAATGTCAGACTTTTCAAAGTTTGCCCATCTGATAGATGTATTACTGGGGTAATACAGTATAGAATCTGAAACTCATCCTTTGGTGAAAGTGAAATATTTCCAATATTGTAGTACTCCAATATTTACTTCCTGCTAAGCTTATCGGCCCCCAAAAGGTATGTGCATTTCCCTGATAATTAGGTAACATTCAATTTTTAGTCTTGCAAAATAGAAATCTAGTTTGGCAAAATAAATCTTTTAGTCTTGTAATCTTTGCTATATAGTACCTAGCACAGTGCATAACATATAACAGTACAAAATAAAGGCCTGGGCTCTGGTCTAGTTCATTCATGTGATTTGATAAATTCACTCCACCTTTTTTTATTATTATTATTAAAAAACTCTTTTTTGGCCCGTCTGGGTAGCTCAGTTGGTTTGAGTGTCATCCCAGCATGCCGAGGTTGTGGGTTCAATCCCTGGTCAGTATACACAAGAATCAACCAGTGACGGCATGAATAAATGGAACAACAAATCGAAGTTTCTCTCTCTCTCTCTCTGTCTCTCTTTCTCTTTCTCCTCCTTCCTTTCTCTAAAAATTAATGAAGTTTTTTTAAGTTTTTTCAATTAAAGTTTATAATCAATATTATTTTGTATTAGTTTCATATATATATACATATATATATATCACAGTGGTTAGACAATCATATACTTTACAAAGTGATCCCCCTGGTATTTCCGCTACCCACCTGGCACCATACATAGTTATTATAATACTATTAACTATATTTCACTCCATCTTTAGGACCCTTAGTTCCTTCATCGCCAAAATAAGGATTTTCCTGTGTATTCAGCTTACTTCATAGGAACTTTGGAATACTGAATTCTTGAAACTGATAGATATTTATGTAGTGGAGAAATCAAAGAACTGGGAATCTGGAGATTTGACTCCAGTCCTAACTCTCCTCCCACTATTGGATGTATATGACCTTGGAAAAATCACAGGTAGGCAAAAGGCCACTTATGGGAAAATGAAATGGTCACTAGATGATCTCTAAGTTTCCTTCCTCCTCAAAAATCCTTTGTTCTGGGTCAGAGAAATATAAAGTCAGTTTATGAAAGTGTCATTCCCATAAAGTCATCATGATGTGGGTCAGATGATACATTTTTAAGCCATTCCTAATTGCCTGCCCCACCTCAATTGCTCTATAGCCCCATACATTTAGCCCTACCCTTATCCATTTTCCCTACGTTACCTGAAAATTCTACCCTTGAGATTTTCCTTTGCAGTCAATTTTTATTACCTTTAGTATTTCAATTCTTGCTCCTAACCTCGTAGCAAACAGAGCCTTACACTATGTGATCACCAGGGGAACATGAAATAGAAGAAAGTTTCTTGTCTCTTTCATAACTTCACTAATTCTCTTTTATCACAGAGTTTGTTTAAAATGAGCTGTATCGTTATACACTCTCTTCAATCCAACATCAGGCATTCTGTGGCTCTTCTTTCTCCACGACTGTCTTCCAGACAGCATTGCACAGGCAGGCACGAGTTTGCCAGCACTGCCCTATTGTTCCCTCTCTAAAAGCCTTTCTTCCATTTCAGCTCCAATACATTGAGATAAAAGACTCATATCAACTTTCTTCTGTTTCTCTTTTAGCAAAATTTTAAACTCTGTAGTTACTGTTACAAGATCTAAATTCTATTAAATCAATAAGGTGATGTTTATTAAATTTTAAGTATGATGTTAAAATAATTACAACAAAACATGAAAAATGCAGGGTTATAAGCAGAGAACATAGAGGAAGAATATCTGTTTCTAGGAGATAATGAAGTGACACTAACACTACAGAGCCTAAAATAGCCCTAGAAGTGGCTTTGATGTTCTTTTTTGTTTTTATTTTTAAAAAGTTATTGATTTTTTTAGAGGTAGAGAAAGGGTGAGGGAGAGAGAAAGAACAAGTGTGAGAGAGATACATTGATTCGTTGTTCTAAGAATCATTGGTTGAGTCTTATATGTACCCTGACCTGGGATCAAACCCACAACCTTGGCATGTTGGGATGTCACCCTAACCAATTGAACTAACTGGTCAGGATCTGTTTTTAATTTAAATCTTCATTACTAACAGTCTATTACTCTCTAAATACCAAATAAGCTAATTATTAGAGTTTTTCTCTTCTGGATTAATTTTGCCCTTAATACAACGAGCTTGATATAACTAACCAATCCATCTCTTTGTACACACCATGTGGGAAAGGGAAGTGAGGGGCTTATGGGTTTGAGGCTTAAATTCTTTCTCTCAATTAAGAACCTTGTGTCCTGAGTTTTAAATGTGTTGGAACTGGAGAGGGACTGGGGAGAATGAAGCATATACCCTAATGCCCTGCTCTTCTTAGGTAACATGAAAGGTGGACATTGATGAATTTTTCTACCAAGAATAGAAAGAGAGGAGGAGGAAGCTAACAACCTCAAACTATGTCTGGAACAACTGATCGTATATCTTCTTTAGAAAGATCAGCCTGGCAACAAAAAGAGAAATAGACCGAAGAGGCAAAGACAGGAGATAGGGAATCCAATTAGTGACTGCAGCAAAATTTCAGGTTAAAAAAGAAATTTGGGTTTGAACTAGGTGAGTGCGAATGTAGATAGAGAGGTAAGGAAGGATATAATTGATGTTAAGTATATAAGTGATATTAATTGGTTTTGATGGTTGTTAAAGAATGAGGAACAAAGCGGGAGTTGTTTACTCACAGGTTTTGACCTTTGTGACTAGTGTATGGGTACTATACAAGAAATTAGAAAATAAAGGAGAAATAGGTTTGGGGTAAACATTTTACCTTCAAAAATGTTGAGTTTCAGGTGCACTGGGTACTGAGATGTCTGGAGGCAGTTGAACACACAATCTTGAAGCAAAGAAGACAGGAATGGACTAAAGAGATGTCTGTCTTCTAGTCTGAGGGACTATATAGAAAACAGAAATATTTTATTTTAAAGTTTTCTTTCAATTGCAGGTGTTTCCTCTTGCCAGCAGGGTTCCTTAAGCTTTGACAATAAGAAGGGTGTCCCTGTTGTCTACCCTTGCAGGATGCATGTCTGGGCCAATCAATAAAAAAGAAGACTTACAGTGCCTGATTTGTTCAGCTTAATGTTTCCCAAATATCCTAGCTGTAATAACAGTGCTGAGTACATGAGAAAAGCTGACTCATATTTCCTGCAAGTCAGCACAGCTATCCATCCTTCCGAAATATTTGAACCTTTGGCCACTCCCAGAGAGACAAAGTGCTGAAACAGTTTATAAGCATCTTCCATTTGTTGTGAACAATTTTAATGCATTTATTATAAAGATTCAGAGTAAGCCCTCGCCAGTTGGCTCCGTGGATAGAGCATCTACCTGGGGTGCACACATCCCAGGTTCAATCACCGGTCAGGGCATACATGAGAACAATCATCTGCTTCTCTTCCCTTCCCTCTCCCCCTTCTTTCTCTCTCTTCCCTCCTCACAGCCAGAGGCTAGACTGGTTCAAGCATAATTGGGTTGATTGGAGCATTGGCCCCAGACTGGGGTTGCTGGTGGATCCCTGTTGGGGCACATGCAGGAGTCTATCTCCCCTCTTCTCACTTAAAAAAAACGCTGCTACTGCCTTGTACCACTCTCATACCCTAAACCAGGGGTCCCCAAACTACGGCCCTCGGGCCACATGCGGCCCCCTGAGGCCATTTATCCGGCCCCCACTGCACCTCCGATAGGGACACCTCTTTCATTGGTGGTCAGTGAGAGGAGCACAGGATCCATCCTCATCCTGTGCTCCGGGAGTACAGCATGGCTTACGTACAGTACTACTTCTGGTGACATGGGATGCACGCATCATGGCTCCGGAAGCATGTCATATCACCTGTTACGGCTAGCAGTGACAAATATGGAACCGGACATTGACCATCTCATTAGCCAAAAGCAGGCCCCTAGTTCCCATTGAAATACTGGTCAGTTTGTTGATTTAAATTTTCTTGTTCTTTATTTTAAATATTGTATTTGTTCCCTTTTTTTTTTTTTACTTTAAAATAAGATATGTGCAGGTGCGTAGGGATTTGTTCATAGTTTTTTTAATAGTCTGGCCCTCCAACGGTCTGAGGGACAGTGAACTGGCCCCCTGTGTAAAAAGTTTGGGGACCTCTGCCCTAAACAATGATGCCCTGGGTCAAAGGTCTCTCAGGACTGGTTCAAATTTTGCAGATTTGTCACCTTCAATCTCACAATCAGAATTAATCACTCAGCTCTCCCAGGCTGCCCAGCAGCAAGTTCATCCGCTTACTGTAGAACTTCTAACAGTCTCATCTTTATTAGAGTTATATACCTGGTGCTTATCTTCACTTTCCTTCTGTGCCCAGCATAATGCTTTGTGTATAAATACTGACTGACATGAACTTATGTTATAAAAATTTGTCCTATCATTTAAAGAAAGCCAGGGGGCAGGGGCATACCTGACTGTGGACAATGATAGTTAAAAAGAAACAGTATATAATCTTATTTTTCAGATTATTTAAAGACTGAAAATTGAATTTAGAAGGAATTGTTGAGACAGATAAAAGCATTCATTTGAGGAGGATGTTGAGAAGTGATAATTTTCGTATTTGTGAAAAAGTGCTGAATCAAAGATATGACTCCTCCACTGGCCACCAAGAGGGTAGACACAGAGGCTCACACTGTCCCTGGACACTCCTCTCAAATATCAGGCTTAGAGTTTATCATTTGCAACATGGCATTTTTCATTATTATTCTCGCAAGTTCTTCAGATAATTTTCCTTTCCAAAGTATTTGATCAGATTTGTGTTAAGAAATAAATCGACAGTTTGACAGCATTGCCAATATATGTCAGTTTGTGGATTAAATACTCTGGAATGCCATTCTAACACTGTTTCACAATGAATAGAATGTGGCAACATGTGTTCTGCTTTGGAACACATTCAGAGTTTCTAAAAGAACCATAAATACCTGGTGGAAGGCTTTCTCACCCAGAAGGAAACCCAATGGCATAGATAGCAAAAACTGCTTTGTAGAAGGCTCCAGGTTTTTATTTAAAGATGTGGGAAACTTCTGGCATAGCAATTAAAGTGAATAGATTTAACAGGTGGAGAGGATTAGGCTGTACAACAGTTTGAGCTTCCTGTGATTTAAACTGTTAATGGTTTCATAGGTTTCCCTTCATGCATTGTTCAAACCACAATATTAAAAATAACTTCTAGGAAATAGTCATATAGAATTCCAGATGTAAAAGATGACATAATTTCAAAAACGGCATGGGACCCAAATTCTAAGGCATATTTTTCTATTTGACCCATATCTGCACTGTTAAACTCCCTTGCCCAAATCTCACTTAGGCTTTAAGTTTAACTGTGACTACAATGACATGTGCCTGGGATGGTGAGATGACTCATGAAATGACTGTTAAGGGTTCTGAGGTATTTAATGGCACTTCCTGAGAATGCAGTCAAGTACTGCTTATTATTGTTTTCTACTGCTTTTTAATATGTTCTTTTAGAAAGTGTTTTCTTTGATTAAGAAAAAAAACCCACTTCATACCTTTTCAACTTTTAAAACTTTTTAGAATCCCACTCTGTAAACTATATTTGCAGCTATGTTTATAATATTTTAATTGGTATATTGTATTGTAGATGAAAACATTTGAATCTTTTTGCCAATTAAGAGAGTGCTTTCCGTTGCTAGTCAAATGTTTTGATACACCAAGCTACTGCTCAGACGAGACTGGGCACGTTCGGGGTGGTATGGCTGTAGACCCAAGCTACTGCTCAAAGAGAAATGAACCTGATAGGTATCCCAACAATTAAAATCAATGAAAGGCTAAATCTGTGTCCAATGTGGAAAGCATGGGAGTTTCCCAACTGGACTTTTAAATTTTTTTTACAGCTTTATAGAGATATAATTGATATACAGAGGACTACACATGTTTAAAGTATGCAGCTTGATAAATTTGACACATGTACACACCAGTGAAACTATCACTATAATCTAGATAGTAGCCATAGCCATCATCTCCAAAAAGTTCCCTTGTGCCTTTTTATGCTATAACCTCTCCTTTGCAATCCCTGACTAACTATATCCATGCCATCATGTTGGGTTTAAAAACACTGTGGGTGACACGGGCAAGGGAAAAGAAGAGTCCAACCTGGAAAAGAAACTTAGTTTGTTTAATGGAGTTAAAATGTGGCATCCAACCTGATGAGGTGGTGTCACAATGGATAGAGCATCGGCCTAGGATGCTGAGGACCCAGGTTTGAAACCCGGGGCTCACCAGCTTGAGTGCGGGCTCACCAGCTTGAGTGCGGACTCACCAGCTTGAGTGTGGGCTCACTAGCTTGAGCATGGGGTCATAAGCATGACCCCAGGGTTGCTGGCTTGAAGCCCAAGGTTGCTGGCTTGAGCAAGGGGTCACTCTCTCTGCGAGAGCCCCCAAGTCAAGGCATATATGAGAAAGCAATCAATGAACAACTAAGATACCATAGCGAAGAATTGATGCTTCTCATCTCTCTCACTTCCTGTCTGTCTGTCTCTCTTTCTCTCTCACTAAAAAAAAAAAAAGAAAAGAAAAAAAAAAAAAAGAAATGCAGCATCCAGAATGTATTTAAAAAACAAAAAAGTTATCAACTCAGTATTTTCAGGTCAAAAACTTCATAACTGTATGAAATGATTGGCTATTTAAAATATGGCAAAAAAAAAAGCTTTCTTCTTTCTTGTCCTTTTCTATTTTATTGTTCACAAAAGAGTGATTTTTAAAATTAAATTTACTCAGAGATGATATCATGTATTTTTAAATGAAAATTAATAGCATTAAAAAGATATACATTTAGCCTGACCTGCGGTGGCGCAGTGGATAAGGCGTTGACCTAGAAATGCTGAGGTCGCTGGTTCGAAACCCTGGGCTTGCCTGGTCAAGGCACATATGGGAGTTGATACTTCCAGCTCCTCCCCCCCTTCTCTCTCTCTCTCTCTCTCTCTTCTCTCGAAAATGAATAAATAAATAAAAAAAAATTAAAAAAAAAAAAAGATATACATTTAGAGTTGTTTCACATAGATGTAGGAACAGGTTGGGCTATTTTGGAGCATACATTTACAAGTTTTTAAGTGCTAAAAATTAATTGATCATGTTTTGGTATTCCTTATTAATATGATGTGTTAGCCATCTGAGCTCAAAGCTTATGATAATCCTTATTTCTTGGTGGTAGTTTCAAACTAACATTGTCTAGTCAGTCCACTGAACCCTTCAATCAATGGGAGCAAATAATTCTATTAATCACCAAGGCCATTTGCCATTCTGCAGTGGGGAGGATTCACCAGATAGCTTTAAAAAATGTTGTAAAAAGTAGAATAGGAGTCACTGTTTACTGAACAGAGTTCTAGTTTGGGATAATGAAAAATTCTAGAAATGGATAGTGCTTGCACAACAATGTGAATGTACTTAATGCCACTGAACTGTACACTAAACAATTAAATGGCATATTTATCTTATGTATATTTTACCACAATAACATTTTTTTAAGTTCCATGTCTGGATAGCAAATTTTTATTAGAAAATGCAGAGCTAAGTGCTTAAAAATACATTTAAAATTACAGCATCAAGAAACTACACAGTTACGTCCTGAATGGGTATCAGTTGGTTAGCACGTTATCCCAACAAGTTGAGGTTGTGGGCTCCATCCTGGATCAGAGCACATACAAGAATCAACCAATGACGGCATGAATGAGTGAAACAAGTTGATGTTTCTCTTGCTCTCTGTCTCTGTCTCCCTCCCTTCCTCTCTCTATAAAACCTCAATAAATTTTTTTAAAAGTTAAAAAAAACACATGCATTTATAACAGTTCATATTCTTTACTCCTGGCATGTTGTGCAAAAATTAGTAAAATGACTGATTTTGATTAATGCTTATAATCAATTTTCAAAGTGCACTTATCAAACAGCTTTGATTATGCAACTATACACAACATTAACCTAACATACCAAACACAAACAACTTACGTTATTTAACAATTTTCAGTGTTAGTAGTATTTTCCTATACACAATCTTACGTGATACATGTTTTTTAACAATAAGGTAATTGAAGTTCAGAGCACACAATGTGACAAACTTTGTATTGAAAAGGTTCAAGCCCAGGGTTTTTTGTTGTTGTTGTTTGCTTTGTTAGAATGCAAACATCACTGTTTCCAACATCTTTGCTTTAACAGAGCCGTTCCCTATGCTTCAATGGCTTTCAGTTACAATAAAATCCAACCTTGCTTCTTCTATGTCTTCCTAGGCCCTCACTCATCTCTCAAGTCTGGTGCCAGGTTCCTATTTGCACTATGCATTCCCCAGCACCATGGACTCCACTCAGTTCCAATAGCCAAGCTCCTTCCTACCACAGGTCTTTTGCACAGTCATTCCCACTGCCTTAAATATTCCTTTTTCATTTCACACATTACTGGCTCCTTCTCATCCCTCAGAGGGTCCTTTCCTCACCTCTGCTCCCCCCCCCCCAAAGAAACCCTGGCCTGACCAGGTGATGGCACAGTGGATAGACTGTCAGATTGGGACAGAGGATTCAGGTTAAAAACCTCTTGGTTACCAGCTTGAACGCGGGCTCATCTGGCTTGAGTGTGGGATCATAGACCCCATGGTCACTGGCTTGGGCCCAAGGTTGCTGGCTTGAGTGAGGGGTCACTCTCTCTGCTGTAGACCCCCCACACACACACACACACAAGGCACATATGAGAAAACAATGAACGAACAACTAAGGTGCTGCAAGGAAGAACTAATGCTTCTCATCAGGCCCTTCCTGCCTGTCTCTATCTGTCTGTCTGTCTCTCTCTCTGACACACACACACACACACACACACACACACACACACAAGCTATCCTGTTATTTGCCCAGAATCTGTTCATAACCTTTGTAGCATGTTTTCCTGCCAAAATGTTAAGTATTTTTTATCCCTCTATTTCCCACTAGACAGTCAGCTCCACCAACGCAGACCTTCCCTGTTTTTCTCACCACTGTGTCCCCCTCAGTGTTTGTTTCATTGTTCGTTGGTTGACTGAATACTACAATGGAAGTTATGGAGACAGAAGAATAGAGCTATAAACCTGGTTAGTAAAAGAGATCAGTACCTATTTCATGCATTTTAGGAAAATTGACTTGAAACCAGAGGAATTCTTAGGATCTTATTTCTTCCTTCATTTGTCCATGGAATAATATCTAACATTTATCGAGTACTTTCAGGCACTATGCAAGCACTTCATGTGTATTACAGAATTTAACCCTCTGAGCAACCCTGTAGCGGTAATCAACCTTTATTATGCTCATTTTTCAGAGGCAACTTGCCAAAAGCCACTTATGGTGGAGCCATAGCCAGGTTTAAATAGGCCCTATTCCATTAATTCAATGTAATCTACACCCCTTCAGTCAACAATAGGTGTTTTATCTACATACTTTTCAGAGAACCCTACTGAATCCCCTATTTTACCCGACCTTCAGTAGCTTGGGACCGAAACCTGTTAGGTCGTCGCTAGCCCCTTAGGGGGTTTCCTGGGGAATTTGAGCGCCCTCAGGGGAGGAGCGGCTACTCTGACAGACGCGCGGAGCTCAGGCTAGGCACTGCCAGGCACTTGCAGAGAAGGGAGAAAACAGGTCAGTTAGCCCAAGACGAATCCCTGACCCTCCAAGTGGTGAAAGGAGAACAGAAGGTGTGTCTCGCCCACGCCAGCTTCAGGCTGGGGAATCTCCCGACCAGAGGGGAAACCACAGCGCGTTCCCCCAACAACACCGCGCGTCAGCGGCTAAGCCCCGCCTACTTTCTCACGCAATCAGTCTCGGTAGCTACAACCCCGCCCCCTATGGCTAGATGTCGCTCGCGATTGGCCCTTGGGGGCCGCGATCACTGCCCCAGCCCCCTTCCGTCACTGCCAAGATGGCGCTGGTCGCAACCGCGGCGTTAGCGGTGGCTGGAGTCAGAGAAGGAGGCGGAGGCAGCAGCGGCCGCAAGGGGCGGGGGCGTCCCGTCTGACTGAGACGGCAGGCCTGGACGGGCGGGGGTGCCGCGCAGGGCGGAGCGCTGGGTTGGGGATGAGCTAAGCAGGCTCAGATCGCCGCGGCATTCAGCTCCTCGTGTCCCGTCGCCTCTCGTAAAGGCGACCGGGCACCGCTCTCCCAGCTCAACCCGTTGCTCGCGCCAGAGCCAGTGGTGAGGTGAGTGCGGGGGCGGCTACGCGGACAGCGGTGGCATGTGGAGCTGTCACGGCCCGGAGCGGTGACAGCCGTGGGTGCGGGAACCGGGCCAGCTGGGCTCAGAGAAGTGGCGCGGGTGGCCGCGACCTCCGCCCGGGGGCTTCTCGGAGCCCGCCCGTCCTCCGTGGGTTCGGTCCGCTCTGGGATGGCGCGGCGGTGCTGAGAGGAGCGCTGAGCCTCTGCATTGGACGCGTGGGGGTTAGCGTGTTTTCGTTCGGGTTTTCTATTCGGGGCTGGCCTGGGGCTCCTGTTGTTGGGAGGTGGGGTTGGGAACCGGGGCGGTGAGAGGGGAGGTCCTGGAGCTGGGATTTTTGACAAGCCCGTTACGTAAGGCGGAGGTGGCTTCTTGGAATCCCACCTGCTCGGTATTTTAAACCTGCGGCTGCGGGAGCCAGGCGGGGCCCCAGAGGCCCGATTTCCCTCCCGGGGGTCTGCTTAGTTCACCCCGGCCAGCGTGAGCAGGGTCAGCGTCCAAGTTGGCCAGTTTCCACCCCCCCCCCCAGTCTTTTTTTGGGGGTGTGTGTGAAACGATTCCTGGTCGCCACCGTTCCCTTTGAAGTTTATCGCATTCTACGGGGAGGAGAAAAAAAGGAAAAAAGCTTGTGACCTAAAACTGGGTCGCAGCGGACAGCTTTTCGTTATCGTGGTTTTAATGACAGATGTGCTGTACATTTTTTGTTATTGTCTCAGTGTGCTTTTAATGCAAACGTATGGTTACGCCTGGAGCTCTAGTGAAGGGTTTTTGTTTTACTGGACAGTTATTTCTTGTTTGCAACAGCAGGACAGGCATCAGTCAACAGGCATGTATTTATTTAGGGAGAAAACGCGTGTCAGCCTTCTAGAGACGCGTGAGGGCAGAAATTGTATTACTCCGTGAATATGTTATTCTTGAAAATATATTATACATTAATGAAAATCGTAGCCCAAATGTAAAAAAAAAAGCGATTTTACAAGATCATAAGGTGTTGTTTGGTGTTTATAGTCTTTCTCTTTCCTGAGGTAGAAGGAGGCGAGGTACCTGTAAACAGCGTAGCCCAGGTTACACTAATCTATTGTAGTACATTTGAGATTACTGTAAAAAGTAGTCTCTGGGAGACCTAAGATTAGATAGTAAGTAAGGACTTTTGGGCAGATTATTCGGTGTATGTTCAGAGTAGCTAGTTCGGGGATTCAGTTTTTGAAATGTAAGTATACAGAATTTCTGAGCTACTATATTTGAACTTGTAATGAAACAAAAGATTGTATTCGGCTTCTTTTATAAGAACTTCATTTGTTTTGGCCAGAATTACACATTTTGAGTAACTTTTACATTATTTTCACAATTTCCTTTTGAACTGCAGCTCTCAGTGGGAGTTCAGAATAGCAAATGTCATCACCATTATCATTATATATACTATATGTTACATAGTTTTCTTTTTTTTGAATGATTAAACATAGACTTACCTTATTGTGGAATTTTATAAGAATGTGCTTGTTAGGGAAGTTAATAGGGTATAAATATAAGTAAATTTTGGCCTGAGTTTTGAGTTTATGTACACAAATTTAGACTTTGAAAATTGGTGAAGCAATATAAATTTTCTATTTGTGCAAAAGAGCCAGGAAGCTGATGCTGATTTGTTCTGAACTTTTTTCCACATGAATTACCACTGGCTTAAATAGTTATTGATTCTAAGCTTCTGAAGCTGGTGGCCTATTTATGGCAACTTGAGTAATATTTGGAATAATTAGACTATAAGAAGGAAAAGATAGAGTATATGACATTTATTAATTTGTTCAAACAATAATAAAATCATGGCAGAATTGTAAACAAAAAATGATTTTTTTATTAAGTGATACTAGTTACATTATCCTTTATTGTCTGCAAATATTTTCTAAGCAGTCTACTTATGATGAAAACCTGGACAGATAGAGATTTTTGATATATTACAGATCTGTGCTATTCCTATTTAAATTGATGGTTTATTATTTTAAATTGATGGTTTATTATTTCAAGTGGAAAACTAGCAGGAAAATTGACTTGTTCTTCTTGTCCTCTCTGATGTCAGAGGCTTTGGGGGACCTTCTTCTTTCCTACCAGATATGGAATAAGAGAATGACTGAAGAAAAGTTGACAAAAATCTCTCCCTTTCTTGTTTTTTTTTTTAATGTCGTAGATTATTGCTCAGTAGAATTTGTGGTTGGGAGAAGTCAAGCTCTCTATTACTGTATTATGATTGTTACCACTTTGAATCCTAAAACAGCAGTATAGAACTGTATATATACAAAAGGATTAACTTATATAGTGTGTCACTGTAATAGGGAAAATTTTGTAACAGTCAAAATGCCATATAATAGGGGGGATGGTGAAATTAATGATAATTAATCCATGTGATGGATGCAGTTATTAAATCATATATTAAAAAATACTTATTGACATGAGAAAGTACAATATGTTGCCTGACCAGTTGGCTCAGTGGTAGAGTGTCAGACTGGCATGTGGAAGTCCTGAGTTTGACTCCTGGCCAGGGCACACAGGAGAAGTGCCCATCTGCTTCTCCACCTTTCCCCCTCTCCTTTCTCTCTCTCTCTCTCTCTCTCTCTCTCTCTCTCTCTCTCTTACCCTCCCTCAGCCAAGGCTCCATTGGAGCAAAGTTGGCCCAGGCACTGAGGATGGCTCCATGGCCTCTGCCTCAGGCGCTAGAATGGCTCCAGTTGCCACAGGGCAACGCCCCAGATGTGCAGAGCATCGCCCCCTAGTGGGCATGCTGGGTGGATCCTGGTCCAGCACATAAAGGAGTCTGTCTCTCCGCCTCCCCACTTATCACTTCAGGAAAAATACAAAAAAAAAAAAATAATAATAAAAAAAGAAGAAGAAGAAAGAAAGTATAATATGTTGAGAGAAAAATCAGAATATAAGGAAATATAGCCTGACCTGTCATGGTGCAGTGGATAAAGCATCGACCTAGAATTCTAAGATCACCAGTTTGAAACTTGGGGCTTGCCCAGTCAAGACACATACGCGAAGCAACTGGTTCTCGTTCCTCTCCCCTCCTTTCTTTATCTTTCCTTTCTCTAAAATCAATAAGTAAAAAAATTAAAAAGTATTAAAAAGAAATATATACTATGTTGTTATTTATAACATATCACATATATGGCCAAATGAATGGCAAGAAATACATAAAATATCAAAAGATGTTATCTCTGGATGATAGGCTTATAAGTAACTTTTATTTTAGTATTTATAATTTTCTGTGTTCTGTTTTTTGAATAATATTATTCTAATAACCACAAAAAATGACATTAAAATATTTTCAGGAGTCAGGAGAGGTATTCTGAAAATCCCACATAACCATTGCTCCAACAGAGAAATGATCTTATGATTCATATTAGCAAAAATAACTCAAAATGTGGTGCTATGCAATCCACAGTATTGGGAACAGCTAATAATTTAGCTGAAGGTATTCTTTTCATTAGCAATACCAAGCTGGTAATAGTTTTTTAAAATTTATTTATTATTTTGAAAGAGAGAGAGAGAGAGAGAGGAGAGAGAGAGACATCAGTTTCTTGTTCCACTTATTTATGCATTCATTAGTTGATTCTTGTATGTTCCCTGACTGGGGATCAAACTGCTATCCTTGGTCAGCTGGGCTACCCAGCCAGGCCTGGTAATAGTTTTAAGTATGTGGTTGCTAGTCTTAACGCACATTATTATATTCCAACGTCTTTTCTGTTTGGGTCTTAACACCTGTTCTGTGTTGACAGTGCCACCTATTGATGGACTGCTTAACTCAAGTCATTTTCTCATTGCCTCATCAGTCAGTAGCAGCAGTTTTTGAATGTTTGAGGTGTCAGATACAGTTGACTCTTTCTCTCTCTCTTTTTTTTTTACAGTTGGCTCTTGAACAATGCAGGTATTAGGGGTGCTGATCCCCCAGAAATCTGCGTGTATCCCAAAACTTAACTACTTATACCCAACTACTGACAGGAAGCCTTACCAATACTATTAAATAGTCCATTAACACATATTCTGTATGTTATATATGTATATAAGATACTGTATTCTTACAATAATGTAAGAAAACATTAAGAAAATCATAATCAGAGAAAATAGATTTACAGTATGTATTTTTAAAAATCTGTGTGTAATGCAACATAAGTGAATGACAAGATAATCTGGACATATTTTCTTTGAATATATGTACCCTGATTTATTGATGTCACCCCATTAACATTAATAAAAATTTATTAAAAAATCTGTGTGTAAATGGACCTGTACTGTTCACACCTGTGTTGTTCAAGGGTGAGACATGATTTTTGTTCTCAAATTGTTGAGAACACTTTCTTTTTGGGCTATGAGGCCATTTATGTCCTCTGCTTTTTCCTGTTTCACTGCTCATGGCCTTGCATTGTATATCCTCTTTTAACTTTCTTTATGGTAAATACGTTCTGAGTTCCAGACAACCAACTTATAGGTACATTTTTAGAACATTACTTGATTGTACGTTGGGGAATCTCATATTCACAAAGGCTGCATATATGTTCATTCATGGATGTTATTGTTATTTGTAAAGCGTGTGACAATTTCTTAGTACCTTCTTCTTGCTTTCTCTTTTTAAAAAGCAAACAAGTAGAACAGAGAAGAGACAAACTATCTAGAAAAACTATGTAGAAAGAGATCAAGGGAGTTTTCCTGCTAGTGCTGTTTTCAATGAGAATAGTGAGCCATCAAAGTGTGTAGTAAGAGATATTGTTTCTGATATACTTTTAGTATCTATTTAGATCCATGTAAAATACATTTTCCATATATGTTAGTGTATATACATACTGAAACTCACAGTTTAACTGTTTCCATTTCCAAATAAAAGCTAAGATTAGAAGTATCTTAAATTTCTTTTTAATTTATGTATCACAGAAATGTACACTTGAAACCTGTATTATCTTATTAGCCAATGCCACCCCAATAAGTCTAATAAAAAAAATTTTATTTTTGTTGTAATATTGTTTTATAGGTAAAGCCCTTTTATTATGGAAAAAAAATTAAAAATACAGAAAATTATAAAAAATAGTAAATATTATATATACATATCCACCATACAGAATGTTAACATTTGTCATTTTTATGTCACATACATGTTTAATATAAAAGAAGTATATATATTATATTTATCACACTGAATTATAGAAGAGCTGTGTATAACTTTATACTGTACTTGAACACTGCTGATCAAGTTAAAGTTTCTTTTGTTGTCCCCAATTTCATCCTCTCTCTGTCCCTCATTTCTTTCCCAGAAGCAATTGGTATGATAAATTTGATTTACCTTTTTATAAATTATATATATAAACAGTACATGGCATTTCTTTGGCTGCTTTTGAAGAGTGTGGACTTTGGAGCCTTGGTTTGAATCTTTATTCTGCTGCTTAATAGTTTTATAACCTTAGGCAAGTTTTAAAATATTTTCATGCCTCCTTGTCCTCATCTATCAAATATGGATCATAGAAGTCTCTACATCATAAGGTTGTTGTAAAAGTAAATGAGCTAATTTACAGAAGGTGTTTAAAACTGTACCTGGAACTTTAAAAAAATGTGTTGGTGGCCTGACCTGTGGTGGTGCAGTGGATAAAGCGTCAACCTGGAAATGCTGAGGTCGCCGGTTCGAAACCCTGGGCTTGCCTGGTTAAGGCACATATGGTGCTTCCAGCTCCTCCCCCCTGTCTCTCTCTCCTCTCTGTCTCTCTCTGTCACTCTCTCTCTCTCCTTTCTAAAATGAATAAATAAAAATTTAAAAAAAATTTTTTTAAATGTGTTGGTAAATTTAAACAGCTATCAATGTGATTATATCAGGCTATAACATATTTTGAAACTTTCTTTTTAAATTTTACCACCCCTCCCCTCATCCTTTTTAGTCCAATAGGTCTAGTTCATTTATTTTGACTGGCAGGTAATGTCCCATTCAATAAATATACTGTAATATATTATTTCTTCTATTGATGAGCATTTAGATTGTTTTCATTTCTTATCTGTTATAAGTAGTATCTTAATGAACATCCTTGTATCTCCTCAAGCAACATGCCAGAGTTTCTCCAGGTTATATACTTATTGTCAAATAACTGTATCTTAGAAGCAGGTTTCCTTCCCTTTTTAAGATATTGATAGAATATTGACCAAAAAAAAAAAGAGTTCTGTTTCTTCATATCCTTACTAGCAGTTAGTGTTGCCAGACTGACTTTTTTCCAATCTGGTTGGTGTAAAATAACATTTTATATCTATTTTATTTCCCTTAATTTTCTCTTATCTATGAGCATTTTTGTTATCTCTTCAGTAATTTGCCTCTACCTTTCCTTTATATATTTTTATTGGACTGTCTTTTTCTTTCTGATTTGTGAGAAGACCATATGCCCCACACTCTGAAAGGCCAAAACTCAAAATTTCAGAGTTTACTTTAGAGTAAGGAAAGGATTATTGAATTCAGGTGTTTTGGGGTTTTTTTTTGCTTTTTTTATCTTTTTTTTTTTTTTAGTTTTTATTTTATTTTATTTTGTTTGATATTTTTTGAATTCAGGTTTTTGTTGTGTTTTTTTTTTTAATGTCAAGGGAAGGGGAAAATGGGAGGGTCAAGAGGTGATTGACTACCACTGACATCTGGGCACTGGCAGGCATCCAAGGATATTGTGCTTAGTCTGTTGACCCTAGTTGATGTGAGTTTGGGCATGCGGTTCCTGCGAATCTTTGATAAAACAAACACACTTCCCTTACCTCCTGGGAAGAAGTGCTTTATGGTAAGGGGCTGTTTTTATGAAACTCAAGTTGCAAGCAGAATTCTTCTAATGATTAGCATGTCTATATGCAAGAAGCTGGTAACCAGATGGCCCTGGGGACAAAGTAGGTTTGAATATGATGGAGTCAGAGAGGCCAAGTATTTCACTGTGTCACAAGGGTCTTTTTTTTTTTTTAATGTAGTCAAGATAGTTACAAATGTTAGGAAAGTTTGTTTCTATTTGTTTTATGAAGTTTCCTAATCTCTTGAACAATGACCATTATGGACCCAAGTTATTGTGAATTTTACAGTATGGCTTTAGTGAGCTTTCCAATGTACTTCTTGAAAATATATATTTACATTCCTCTCCTGAAACTATGAGGAAATGTTTCAGTAATATACTGTAAGTATATTTTACCTAAAACTATATTTAAACTTTGTAGACTTAAAAAAACAGGTAGAATTTTTTTTCTTTTTGTATTTTTGTATTTTTCTGAAGCTGGAAACAGGGAGGCAGTCAGACTCCCGCATGCGCCCGACCGGGATCCACCCGGCATGCCCACCAGGGGGCAATGCTCCGCCCATCTGGGACACCGCTCTGTTGCAACCAGAGCCATTCTAGTGCCTGAGGCAAAGGCCATAGAGCCATCCTCAGCGCCGGGGCCAACTTTGCTCCAATGGAGCCTTGCTGCGGGAGGGGAAGAGAGAGATAGAGAGGAAGGGGAGGGGGAGGGGTGGAGAAGCAGATGGGCAATTCTCCTGTGTGTCCTGGCCAGGAATCGAACCCAGGACTCCTGCACGCCAGGCCAACGCTCTACCACTGAACCAACCGGCCAGGGCCCAGGTAGAATTTTTATTAATGTAACTAGTACCACAATTTTGCTTTAGTTCTAAATTTGAGTGGCCTCCTGCTAGAGGAGAATTTTCTGCTTCTAAAGTGTTTACAAACTAAGGAATAAAAATTACACATATGAAATACATACTTACGTGTGCAATATTATAAACTGTTCATCAGTATTGAGATTGTTTTTGCACAGTACTAACTGTATTTCTCTTTTGGTCCAACCCACTATACATAAAGGACTAAAATCTGTCTGGTTAAGGCAATAACTATTATTATTATTATAAACTTAATTTTAGAATAGTTTTACATTTACAGAAAAGTGCAGCAAGTTACCATATACCCTGCATCCACTTTCCCCTATTGTTAATATCTGACACTTCTGTCTGCATTGTCACAACAAAGAAACCAGCTTTGGAACACTGCTATTCACTGAAGTCTAAATTCTATTTGGATTTCATTAGTTTTTGCCTAATGTCTTTTTTGGGTTCCAGGATCTCATCCAGAATACCACAGTACATTTAGTTTTTATGTTTCCTCTGGCTCCTCTGGGCTGTGACAGCTTCTTAGATTCTCCTTGTTTTGATGACTGACAGTTTCGAGGAGTATATGTCAGATATTTTGTAGAACGTCCCTCAATTTGGGTTTATCTGATATTTTTTCAGTTAGATTGAGGATATTGGTTTAGGGGAGGATGACCACAGGGGTAAAATGCCATCAAGGGTACATACTATTAGTGTGATTTATCGCTGACATTTTTAACCTCGATCATCTAGCTGAGGTAGTGTTTTGCAGGTTACTCGACTGTGAAGTTTTCCCATACTCTGCTTTTTGGGAACAAGTCACTAAGTGCAGACCCACCTACTCAGTGGGTGGGGAGTCAAATGTTAACTACTTGAGTGGGAAATATTTACACTTATTTCTGTAAGGGAGATTTTTCTCTTATGCCCATTTATTCAGTCATTTATTTCTATTAGTATGGACTCGTGGATATTCATTTTATAACTTGGTTCTAATCCTATACTATTTTATTAATTTTGTTGTCCAAATGTTCCACATCTTTCATATTGGCTCCTGGAACCATCAGGATATATACCCCATCGTTTTGCTTTTTGAGTTTACTCTTTGGCACTGCAGGGTGCTCTGGGCTCATCTTGTCCACTCCTTACCTCAGCCCTACATCTCCAAGGATCCCTGGTTACTGTCATTAGAGAATGATACTAGAAGGCAAGATCTGGGCACTGGGGGTGCTCATTGCAGCCGGGGTATCATTGTTTCCAGGCCCTCTCAGGGTACAGATCTAGGAAATTTATTCTAACCCACATATTCAAACATAACTATCCTTCTGTCTACCATCTGTATCTATATGAAGTTAAACATGAGTTTATACTGATTTCTTTGATTCTACTTCACTACCACATGGTTTCTCTTAGCTTTATCCCCCTTCTCCAAAAGTGAGAAACCTTCTCTCAGCAGATTGTCTGGGATTGAAATCTGGCTTTGTTAGTATATCTTCATAAGATTGTTATGAGGCTTAAATTTGTTAATGCAAGTAAAGCACTTATCAATAGAACAGTGGCTGACACTCAGTAAATATTCAATAAATAACCTATTATAGCTGTTATTGCCCTTAGAATGTTTTAATTTGTGTGTGTGTCTCCCCTGCTCACTAGCCCAGAATTTTCGAGTGAATGAAAAAATCATCTAACCTTGCATTTTCAAAAGTATATTCTTAGCTTTTGAGACTGTCATGGCAAGTTGACCATTAACCTTTGTCTGTAATAGCTCCAACATTTGGTATTCTGTCACAAATTTGAAATGAAGATTAGCATTTCTTAATTAGTTATTTAAATTTCAGCGCAATTTTTTTATTACTAGCACTGCTTAAACTCTAGGAATGCCCTTTATTCTTAACCTTCACATAGCCTGTACTATATAGCTTTTAACTAGCCTTTTCTATATTAGACTGAGGTGTGAGGGTGATAGCTCTGTAAAGTTTGTACATTTTATTAACTTGGGTGATAAACTGAAGCATGTTGTAGAGAAAGATTGACCTAGGAGGCAAAATTGGGAAATTGAAAACTTACCAACTACTTCTGGGCCAAAACTGCACGTACTCCTTCATTTTGGTTTAAAATAAATTCTCAGAAGAGGGGTTGGAGGGGGTAGGTAAAGAAGGTTAGGGTATTAAGAAGTATAAATTTGTCGTTACAAAATAGTCACAGGTATGTAAAGTATAGCACGGGGAATGTTCTAGGGCCAGTATAAGTCATTAAAATTTATGCCTTTGCATTCTTTCATTATTATAAACAAGTGAAACTTGTTTACTTAAAATGTTTTTTATGGCAGTCACTGTTTAATTTTTTGTAAACCTTTTCTTTTACCCTAAATTTAATGTCAGCCCCTTTCTTTTTTTTGAATGCCAGAATCTGATAGAAGTACGTTCTGTTTTCTTTTGTTTGTTTCTATCTCTGAACTTGCTGTTACATTTCTAGATTTTCCTAGTCTTCCTAAATTTTGATTATGTGAAGCAAACTATTCAGTGTTTCTTACAATTGTAAGTTTGCCTTATTTTGAACAAAGTGACTGGACAAGTTACTAGTCTTCATTCTTGTTCACCATCCATTTGAAAACTTACTAAAGAAATTTTTTTATAGTTTGGGTTGAAAAAAGAAACTTCTCACACACTATCAAAATAAAATAGAAAACATAATAATACATCAGTCTTGTTTTAGAAGCTAATGCCATGTAATGACTTCTACTGGGAAATGCTTCCTTATTTTATAGGTCACTGTCTTCTACCACTGAGCATTTTAGTTGAGGATGCTGAAGTGGCAAGGATTTAAGAGGAATGGTATATATATGGATGGGAAAAACCGTGTAATGTTATTGAGGTTTGTTTGATAGGACTGGCTATTATTACTGGGGGGGGGGGACCTATCCACAGCCCCTTTTGGTCAAAATTGTAGTAAGTAGTATTATTTTTCTTTAAAAAATAATTTGTTCTAATAAGCTCTAAGTCATTCCCTATCCCTTAATCTCTCATTTGTTTCTGAACTTTGAAATAGAATTTTATTCATACTGACTCACAACTGTGTTGGAGTTGGATTTATAGGATGTTGTTTGAACCTGTTATGGGTGGTGATTATTTTTCATTTTCTTATGCTGTGGAATGCCTGCAGATACCAATGTAATAACCATTTTTTTTTAACAAGGCTTTTTTTCCCTCCTTTGATTAACTGACATTTTGATATTCCAACATGACCTTTTCTTTTTGGAGGTTTTTAAAATCAAATTTCTTTGGTTTGTTTAGTACTAAAACCATATTCAAGCTAACTGAAAAAGGGGGGAATTAATGTTAATAGCAAGGATACTGGGGATTTCACAGTACCCAAAGACAGAAGTACAGCCAGCCTCCACGAGGGGGAGGGGAGCCAGGACGGGGACTCATCAGTAACACTGGCCACTATTTTCTCACCACCCTGGAGCGGCATGGTCTCTCTGCTTCTCCCTATTTGCCACTTCATTTTTTTTTCCTCTCTGCATGTTGTCTTTTACCACTGTGCATGGCTAAACAAGCCCTCTAACTCTTAAATTTATATATTCATTTATAGTTCTGTGATCCCATTTAAACCCCAGGGAGATTTAGATGTCTAGCCCCGCCAGCTATGGCTAATGGAGGGAGCTAAGGTCTCCCGGAATGTTTCAGCACCATTTTTTTATGTTAGTGAGTGGGCGCAGGGCATATGATTCTCAGAAGGAGAGGCATGTAGCCAAATAAATATCCTAAAAGGTGGTGATTACAAAGGAATATTAAACAATATAAAATAAAATTAAGGTTTTTTGAAATAATAAAGAAACCATCCTTTGGGTTTTATATCATAGTAAGGAACTTAAATTATTTCATCCCAAATCCATAGGTGATTATCATGAAAGCTGTAAAAACATCTCCCCTTTTCAAATAAAAAGGAATGGAACTGATTTTTTTAGCTCCAGCATACAGAATTTGAAGTTTGAGTCATGTGATTTTTATGAACACAAATAACTTTATGGTAATGTCATTATTAACATGTCATGTCCCTCTCTATTTAAGAAGCATTTACTGACTGCTTGCATTTACTTTGCTAAAGATTGTGCTAAAACAGATATTTACAGAAATAGAAATGCAACATTGCCTACTCTCAAGGAATCTCTAATCTCGTTTTGAAGAGTAGATAGATATTCACAGAAATGAGTCCAGTATTAGTGTGATAATTGTAATATAAATATGTATATGATACTCATTTTATTGATTGATTTTAGAGAGAAAAGGAGAGATTTATTGTTTCACTTGTTTATGTATTCATTGGTTGTTCTTTTGTTTGTTTTTTAGAGAGAAAGAGAGACAGGAAGGGAGAATGAGGAAGGAGAGAGATAAGAAACATCAACTCATAGTTGCTTCACTTTAGTTATTCATTGATTGCTTCTCATATGTGCCTTAATGTGGGAGCTCAAGCTGAGCTAGTGACCCCTTGCTCAAGCCAACGACCTTAGGCTCAAAGAGTGACCTTTGGGCTTATGCCCATGACCTTGGGATCATGTCAGTGATCCTGCACTTAAGCCAGTGACCCCATGCTCAAGCTGGCAAGCCTGTGCTCAAACTGATGAGCCCACACTCAAGCCAGCGACCTTGGGGTTTTGAACCAGGGACCTTAGCGTCCCAGATCAGCTCTCTATCCACTGCAGCACCATTGGTCAAACATTGGTTGATTTTGTATGTGTCTTGATCAGGGATCAAACCTGCAACCTTGACATATCAGGATGACATTCTAACCAACTGAGCTACCTGGCCAGGCCTGTATAGGATGTTCTTGAAGCATAAGACAAGAGAATGACAGTCTGTCCTAGGGAAAGAGGTTAAAGAAGGCTTCAAAGAACCGGTCTCAAATATTATGTACACATGGCCATTTGAACAGGGGCATTCTCACAGAAAAAAATGAATTTGCAAAGGTGATGTGGAGTTTGGTGTGACTGAATTGAATTTTTACACTATTCAAGTTAATGAAACTGAAATGAAAACTTATTTTTTCGTATCTATCCTTCACATGACAGTGAACACTACTTTTTTCAAAGGAGGATTGTAGATTTTAGACGACTCAAATAATTTTGTTCTATAACTTTAATGTCACTTTTTGAATATGAAATGTCACTGATCATTTGCTTTCAGTCTCCTTTATCAAAAAATTTTTTTCACCCTGACCAGTTGGCTCAGTGGTAGAGCGTCGGCCCGGCATATAGAAGTCCTGGGTTTGATTTCCAATCAGAGCACACAGGGGAAGTGACCATATGCTTCTCTAGCCCCCCCCCCCCTTTTTCTTCCTCTCCCTCAGCCATGGCTCTACTGGTTCAAGCAAAGTTGGCCCTGGGCACTGAGGATGGCTCTGTGGCCTCACCTTAGGCACTAAAATACTTCGGTTGCCAAGCAACAGAGCTAATGGCCCCAAATGGGCAGAGCATTGCCCCCTAGTAGGCTTGCCAGGTGGATCCCGATCAGGGCACATGAGAGAGTCTCTGCCTCCCCACCTCTCGCTTAAGAATAAAAAAAAAATTTTATTTTTTCTAAGACAGGAAGGGAGGAAGAGAGAAGCATCAACTTGTTGTTCCACTTAGGTGTGCCATTGATTGCTTCTCATATGTGCCCTGACTGGGGCTCTAACCAAGACCTCGGGGGACAAGCCAGCACCTTCGGTATCCAGTTCTCACTGGGGCTCAAGTTGGCAACCTCAGGATGATCTGGTGCCCCTGGTCGAGCTGGTGGCCCCAGGATCAAACCCAGGACCTCAGTGCTCTATCCGCTGTACCATTGGCCAGGGCTCTATCAAATTTTTCAAATAGTGGTTGGTTGGTTGATTGTTAGTTTACTTTTATGGCGATTTTTCCTGTTCAAGCATAGACCTTCATAAGTGGATGACTGAAGATGCTAGAGCTTATAAAACTTATGAAGATCCAAGTTTTTGTAAAAGTAAACAATGAAAACAATACATCGTGTGAGCCTAATATAATTTTAACAGATAAATCTCTAAAAATAATCGAATCATACTGAAATTTTACAATTTTAGAGGGAAGAATATACACACACACATAATTTTGTAAAATATTATTTTACATTAGTTTTTTTTCTCTCCTGTAGATTGGTACTTGCCTTTTAGCAAAACTAATCAGTATAAGCAGTTAGCAGAATGCTTTGTGCTTCACTACTCCGATCAGTTGATTAACACCTTTACTTCTCCTTTCAATTCCTTTATCTACTCATTCATGATTCCTACACCACCCCCATCACAAATAACCAACCAACCAAATGAAAAAACTGCCCGAAACCCAGAGCTCCATAATTGACTGTTCTGAGAAGTGACTGAGGTAGGTGAGGAGAGAGAAGGGGGAGGCAATTGTGGCCAGCTTTATGGGTGTAACAGTGATTGTGGTAGGTGGGTATGTTTCAAACATGAGATTTGTTTTCATATAGTAAGCTCAAAAATACCACCATTGTCACCAAGGTCACAAATTTTGACTGTTTTTATCTCCTTCTACAAACCCACCAGTCTGCTTGTGGGTTTGTCCTTTTGTCCTTCAAATATGCTTTTGATATACTCTGTAGGAAGGAGGCAATGAACATAGAAAAGGATAGGCCTTCTACTTGTTGTTTTGTCTCTTTTGTCCTTCAAATATGCTTTTGATATACTCTGTAGGAAGGAGGCAATGAACATAGAAAAGGATAGGCCTTCTACTTGTTGCTCCTTTTATAATATTTAGAATGCCCTTTGTCTCTCTATTTTTCTCCTCATATTTCAAGATTTAAATGGTATCTTTTTCTTTTCTGACTCCTCAGACCTAAACTGCGTGTCTTTCTTGTGCTTTCTATGACCACTCATATATAGACTCATCATTTATTATAACTGCTTGTTTACTTGTCTGCATCCTCCATTATACTTCCGTAAGGCAGGGCCAGATCTTATTTGTCATTGTTTTTCCAGTTCCAAGTACAGTGCCTGGCACATGGTAGGGTTATCATTTCAGGATGCTTGGATGCAAGCAACAGAAATCAACTCTGGTTAACTGAAGCAAAAGAACAGAAATTTATTGAAAGGATATTAGCTAGCTTACAGATATGACTGGAAGACTGAAGAACCAGACTCTGAGAACAAATAGGAAACAAACCACCCAGCCATCCTCATTGCTAGACCATAGCCAAAGTTCTGCCACAGAAATATCCTTCTCCTGTTTAAAATACCAGCATTCCCCTGCAGGACACTGGGTGCCATTGCTGGAACACTTCTGTGGGTGCTCTGTGTCACTGTCCTAAAGATGAATTTAAATTGTCTTTGCAACTTTAGCTCTAGATTCAAATTCTGCGTGAAAGCATCTGATTTACTAAACTAAGTGCCTGGTCCCTAAATAGGGAAGCAATGTCTGTTCTTGTTGGCTCCCATGGTTGACTCTAAGGCCCAGTATCCTTCCAGAATATATATAATGATATATAATGGCAGATTCTCAAAATGTAGGCAGGGAGTTTGGATGTTAACTAAAACAACAAAACAAAATAAAAAACACCTGACACATGTGCTTTTCAAAATACATTCAATAGGTATTTGTTAGATGAATGAATGAGAAAGTATAATTTCCTGCCTCTAACCCTTTATATTATCAAGCATTGAAGTGATTCTGGTGCCACTTCTGTAATCTAAAACAAAATCAATTCCAAACCATAAAATATCGTAAGCAAAAGGTCAGCAAAATCAGCAAGGTTCTGACTTTTAAAATGATACCTCATTATTAAATTTTAAATAAAATTATGTGAATTACATTTAAACTTTTTGCTGCCCCTTTTTTTGCAATACCCTACCAGTGGTCAGCAAACTCATTAGTCAACAGAGCCAAATATCAACAGTACAATGATTGACATTTCTTTTGAGAGCCAAATTTTTTAAACTTAAACTATATAGGTGGGTACATTCCTTATCGAGGTAGCGCCACACGTGGTATTTTGTGGAAGAGCCACACTCAAGGGGTCAAAGAGCCACATGTGGCTCGCAAGCTGCAATTTGCCAACCAGGGTTAAGCACATGCTTATTTGCTTGTCTGATAATCTAATCTAACACTGGATAGAGCCAGAGAGACTTAATTTAAACAAAACAACAACAAACTAATTTTTTAGGGAGCTCAATTAGTGGAATGTTTTGCTTGCAGTTTAAGAAAAATTTTCTAAATCATCTTACCCATCAAATATAAGGTCATATTATAACCACTTTGGAGCACTGACATTATGTACCAGATATATAGGACATTTACTCTATATCCTAGTTTATAGGATGAATACTGTATATTCTAGCAATTTCATTTGTAGGTATACTTTTTTTTTGACAGAGAAAGAGAGGGACAGATAGGGGCAGACAGACAGGAAGGGAGAGAGATGAGAAGTATCAAAACTTCTTTGCAGCACCTTAGTTGTTCATTGATTGTTTTCTTATATGTGCCTTGACCAGGGGCTACAGCAGAGCAAGTGACCCCTTGCTCAGGCCAGCAACTTTGGGCTCAAGCCAGCGACCATGGGGTCATGTCTATGATCCCACACTCAAGCAAGCGACCCCGCACTCAAGCTGGTGACCTCGGGCTTCAAACCTAGGTCCTCTGCGTCCCAGTCTGACACTCTGTCCACTGCACCACTGCCTGGTCAGGCAATATACTTTTTAAAATGTATGCATATGGCCTGACCAGTGGTGGTACAGTGGGTAGACTGTCGATCCGGGATGCTGATGTCACCAGCTTGAACACAAGCTCGGCCACTTGAGCATGGGATCATTAACATGAGCCCAAGGTTGCTGGCTTGCAGCCGTGGGTCACTGGATTGGCTTGAGCCCCTTTCCCTCCAAGGCATATATGAGAAACAATCAATGAACAAATAAAGTGACACAACTAGTTGATACTTCTCACCTCTTTTCTATCTTTCTCTAAAAAAATTTAAAAATAAAATGTATTCATTTGTGCATCAAAATATGTATAATAACTTATACATGACTTTGTAATTATTATAATACCCTAGCATTGGAAACAAACCGAATTCTATTAACAATAGAACAAATAAACAAAATTATGATATATTTTCAAAATGTAAAACTAGCATGAGTATAACTAAAGCTCAAAAACACTGTAGAGTGAAAAAGCTAGACCAAAAGAATAAGAATATATGAATCCTTCTGTGTTGCATTTATATAAAGTTCAGAAACAGACAAAACTAGTCTAGTGGTAAAAGTCAGGATAGTATTCTTCTTGGGAAGGTTGGAGGGGAATTGGGGGCTTCCTATTAACAGTAATGTTTTATAAATTGATGTGGGAGGGTTTTATAATGGGTGGTGTGTTCACTTTATGAAATCCCTAGAGTTGTTCACTTTTCTCTAAGTATGTTGTACCTTAATTAAAAAGTAAAAAATCAAACTTGTGTATGGATTAGCTTGGTGAGTATGGCTTAGCAAAATTCCCAAAGTTGTATGTAAAATTTTATCCAAATATCTGTAGGTATATTTTAAGGAAGAGACAATCCATAGCACACATCAGATTCTCAAAGGGGTGCATGACCTAAAAAAAGATTAAGAACCCACATCACGTGAATATTCAGGAAAAGTATTGTTAAATATATTATTATTGAAAGCTTGTTTTTACAATGAGATGAATCCTTGCCTATATATTATTGTATTGCCTATATAATCAGACCCTCTATGTATATATGTATATATATTTGGATACCATCTCTTCATACTTTCTTAAGGCTTTTGCTTTTACAGTCATCCTTTTTTTCTCCTTTATCCCCATTTTCTCTTTCTGATGGATGATTGCTATTGCCAACTCCCTCCCCTTAATTTCATTCATTTTTTTTTAAAGCCTCTATTGATACTATGTCTTCTACCATACATTTATCACTGCATTTCCCTCCCACTCTTCACATCAAAACTCCTACAAAGGGTTATGTGTCATCCTCCTTACCTTCCATTCTCTCCTCAGCTCGTTCCAGTTGGTCTTGCTTTCTTACTAATATTTTACTGAACTGGGTCTTCTTAAGGTTACAATGATTTGAGTTTTGCTAAAACCAGTGGTTAACTATTTCTCTTTGAGGGGAGGAAGTTGGGTGAGAGCGTCTCGGGCATAGTGAATTGATTTAGTCATGTTTCTTTATTTCATGGCATATTTTCATCGTTGGCCTCTGCAGGGCCCTGCTTTAGTTCTGTTTTACCCTCCTTATTCTCCATCTTCACTCCCTTTCCCCCATAGGTATCCACTTTAATATGTTTAGCATATCACCTTGAATACATCTTTGAAAACTATAGGTGGCTCTTTTGAATATATGTCTTTAATTTATATAAATGATATTTTGCTGTAGATTCTTTTATTGCCTACTATTTTCATTCAAAATTAAATAAAAAAATGATGTTGCTGTTTACATCTATTTCATTGCTTCTGAATGCTTCATGGTATTTGCCATATTTAAAAATTATTTCTTTACTTATAGACACTTCAGTTGGTTTATTCATTCATTCATTCAACAAATACTGACCACATACCATTTCCAGGTACTGCTCTAGACATTGGTTATATGGCAAAGACTAAATCAGAAAAAATCCCACCTTCACTGAACTTAACAATCTTGTTGAGAGAGATAATAAATAAAATGAATAAGTATAATATGTAGTATGTTAGTGAAAAGTAATAAGGTAAGAAAATTAAAACAAGGAAAGAGAATACTGTCAGGTGTGGGAGGTTGTTGAAATTTTAAATCGAGGGTCATGGAAAACCTTACTGAGAAGGTGACTTTTTAGACAGAAGGACCTGAAGATGCAGCTGGCTCGGCTGGCATAGGGCAAGGCTATTCAGGCAGACAGAGCAGAAAGTATTCAAGATCCTGAAACTGGAACATGCCTGGTTTGTTCAAGAATCAGTAAGAAGGCTAGCATGTCACCTCCAAGAGTACTTTCTAAGAGTTTTCTTAGTATGCTAAACTTTGTCTCATTATTATATTAGGATTTATTCCTGCCTTCTTATGTTTTCTATTTACCTTTCTTCTTTTTCTTTTCCTATTTTCTAAAGAAAAATACAAATTTTGGTGCCAGTCTGAAACTTATGTATTCTATTTTTATTCTTCTGGTGCTTTACTTTGATTCATGTTTATTTTTGTCTACCAATTTTTTAAGCGTATTGATTATCTGTGTCTTCTGCCTGAACAAGACATATTATCTTAATTGGCTCTCCCAGTCCTCTCTTCTTCCCTCCTCTCCGCCCCTACCATTAAGGTTCTTTAGACTTTTGGTGTTCAGGATTATTATGAATTTTCTTTTTTATTCCTTCCCCCTTCCTTCGCTCCCCTGATTCCCATTGTTTGTTGAGCAATAGTGAACCTTGAAGTTATTTACTCACTCTTTCCTGCCATATTTTATAGTGTCCCCTAGGTTTGTTTATTTTCCTACAACAGTGTTTTCTCTCACATTATGTTACTAAAATTTTGAGTTTTTAAAGTTATATAACTTAAGTGACTTTTAGACCAATAGTTTAATTTTTTTGTTTAGTTTTCGTGGTAAAACCATCGAAACTTATATTCCTAATATCTTTATTTGTGCATTAAATGATAGTAGGTCACATATATAATTTATTTTCAATATTTAAAAAATATTACTTTATTATCTTCTTACATCCAGTGTTAGTGATTAGAAGTCTAGAGTTAGATTTTTTTTTGAGGGGTAAACTATTTTTTATTTCTAGGAATTTTTAGAAATTTTACTTTGAGGTATTTTTTGATATGCTTTAAGGTATCTAGTTATTTTTTTTCTTACCTCTTATATCAAACTGACAGATTTTTAATTCTTGAAAATTATTGATGATTATTATTTCTCAAGTATTTTTTCATCTTCATTTAATGTTTATTTTCTCACCTTATGAAAGTTCTATTATTTAGATGTTGGCTCTAATTTTTCTAGCCCACATATTTGGGGAGGGTTCAGAGCTAATTCTTTTATTTTTTCCTTTTAAACACACTTTATTTTTTAGAGCAGTTTTAGATTCACAGCAAAATTGAACAAAAAGTCCAGAGTTCCATACACTCCTGCCCCAACACAGACACAGCCTCCCTCACAATCAACATCCCCACCAGTGTAGTGCATTTGTTACAATCCATGAACCTGCACTGATACTTCATTATCACCTAAAGTACATAGTTTCTATTAGGGTTCACTCTGTGTTGTAGATTCAGTGGGTTTAAACAAATTTGTAATGACATGTATCCACCATAATAGTATTACACAGAATAGTTTCACTGCCCTAAACTTCCTTTGTGCTCATTGTGTTTATCCCACGTCCCTAACTGCTGGCAATACTTGACCTTTTTACTATCTCCATAGTTTTGCCTTTTCCAGAATGTCCTATGGTCAGAAACATATACAGGATGGGGTAAAAGTAGGTTTACAGTTTGAGAATGCAAAATGCAAAGTTTATTCTTATGTTATTATCTATTAATTGTTATATTATTTTCCATATGAACAACTAGAAACCTACTTTTGCCCCACACTGTATTTTGGTAGCAGTCCTATATGAGATAGGTGTTTCACATATATTTTCTCTCAGTGTGTGGGCTGTCTTTCTCATTCTCTTATGCCTCCCTATTTTAAAACTTTCATTAAACATATTTTCAGTTTCTTTATATCTTAACATCTTATCTGGTCATCCAGTAATTGATTTTATTTTCGGTGACATTTATTTTGTTATTTAACCTATCTGACTTAAAAATTTTAAATTATTATATTTTTAACACCCAATATATCTAGTTGTTTTTATGACTACTTCTTTTCCTAATGTCCTACTTTAGTTTTCTAAGGATGTTTGTTATGCTTTAAGAAACGTGTTCTGTGTGAACCATAAATACTGTTTGCTCTGGAATAGGTCATTCTGTTCTTGGACTTTTTTCCGACCCCTCCCTTGCACTCCTTCAGTGTTTATTCTTTCTTTCCTGGAGCCCTTATTCCCTTGAGAATATCGACTACTTCGATTAATAATATGTACAGGCAAACTCCCAGTTCAAATTTATGCCCCTCCTGCTGAATTTTTAGAGTGTAAGTATGTGTGGCAGAGAAGTGGGTTTAGGTCTAAAGATGGAGATTTATCATAGAAATAGTTCTGTTTTGGCTATTAGATATACAAATAGAGTTTTCATGTAGGCCTTTTGGATCTCAATAGAGAGTCATGTTGGGTGATATAAATTTGGAAGTGAACAGGTAGTGGGATTAACACATTTTCTTGGGATTATGAGGAAAAGGAAGATCCTGCAAGTTGGTTTGATTTGATAAAAATAAGTTAAGGGAGTTTAAAGAATAGAAGTTATCCTTTGTCTAGGCCGCTTGCTGGCCATCAGAAGGTTTAGAAAGAACAATGTATCATCTGGCTTCACTAAACTGATCTGGAGCTGATCCTTGTCAATTCTGGGTCATTGTTTCAGGCTTTGTGTGAATAATAGTCTACATAGTATAATAGAAAGAGATCCAGGATAATGAATTTTCAGGCCCTGCTCTTCTACTGATGAACTGAGCTACTTTTGGGCAAGTCACATTTGCCTTTCTACCCTTGAATTTAGTCATCAACAAAATGATAAGATTGAACCAAAAGATATTTAAGTCCTTTTCTACTCTAAAATTCTGTGAACCTTTAAAGAGCATACAGTTATAAATAATCTAAACCAACAGTTCGATTTTTTTAAAATAATTTTTTTCTTGATGATTTTACCAGAATAGAATAAATTGTTATAAGAGTACAATTAGTTTTAAGTAATTGCTGGCTTACTTTTTAGAAAAATTGTTCTAATTCACAGTGCCATTAACAGTTTTTAAGTGTGCTTATTTGTCTTACAACACCACCAATCAGCATTAGGTTTAATGATTTTATTCATATTTTTTAATTTATTGAATAATATAGTACTTCACAGTTTGTTTAAAAAAATTATTTGCATGGCTAACAATTCTTCAAGCATGTTAATATTTGGTTTTCCTTGTGTGTAAACTGTTTGTAGTCTTTGATCATCTAGTTAAAGTTCTATAGATCAAAAAAGTAATCATTATTAACTGGGAGAATAACAATTCTCAAAGTTGTTTTCAATTATTAATTTTCAAAGTCCTTTTCAGGTGTTTGTTAACAAGTAAACTTGTTATTTGTTACAATTTGTAGGGAAATGTAGAAAGGGATTTTTTAAAAAGCTTAAGGTATCTTTAAATAGATAAGAAATTTAAATGTTATGCTTTAATCAAATGACAGAACTATAAATCTTGTATCTATACTTTTGAGAAAGGTTATATTTTTATTCAGTGGATCTTATTTGTATTATATATTAGTATAGCTGAATTTTAGATTACTCAACTTATATAAGTGTATTTTTTTAAGTGAGAGGAGGGGAGATTATGAGTCAGGCTCCCACATACGCCGCAGTCGGGATCCACCTGGCAGCCCTGTCTAGGGCCAATGCTCAGATCAACTGAGCTATCCTCAGTGTTCAGGGCCAATGCTCAATTGAGCCATTGGCTGTGGGAGAGAAGGGGAGGGGAGGAAGAAGCTGATAGTTGCTTCTCCTGTGTGCCCTGACCGGGGATCGAACCCAGGATGTCCATATGCCGGGCCAATGCTCTATCCATTGAGCCAACCAGCTAAGCTGTAAATGTATTTTTAATCACCCCAGTAAATACTAGTTCAAGTATCTTGTGTATGTATGACTGTGAAATATAGAAGAAAAACCAGATATTGTGTGATTGAGAGAAACTTTTGGGAAGATTCCAGTGGAGGCAACAATTCATTTTAGATACCAGCTAACAAATGCTTATAATAATTCAAAAAGGAAGTAAGAACTCTGTGATGTGGGAATGGTATGTATATGGGAAATTAAATAAAAAATAAATAAAGATGGTGCAAGAGACAAAATTTAAAACCAGGCTTCCCTTTCGCTCTAGATTGGTAAGCACCATATATTGGAATTTTATACACAGTGCTGAATATGAACAGATTTTCAGTACAAGATTGGTAATTGATGTTTGTTGTTACTGTTAGAAAATAAGGAATATGATTTCACTGTAGGACTGGTAAATCTTATACTTTCTTTATTTTAAGAGAATGTAAATAGCATTAAAAATTCTCCAGATACCATTTCCTCATCCGTCTTTACAAATTTCTCACTTCTTCTCATTCCTGCAGTTTTTTTACTTTTATACCTTTTATACTCCCCCAATCTTTTTTATTCCTTTTCTTACCATATCTCTTTGTTCAACCTTTTTCGTCTTCTATTTTACTTTTCTCTCTTATATTAGGTCATTCATTCTTTTTATTACCTGTTTATTGCCCTACTCTCTTCAACCGGTTTAACTTCTCCCAGGTACCTGTGAATTTTCTTTGTCCATCAAAGCCCGTATTTCCTAATTAACACAGGTCTGCTCAGGGAATTGCTTTCTTCTCTTCCATTTGTGAACTGAAGCATGGTATAGTAGCACTCCAAATCAAATGAGAGTTAAGTTATAAATTGATGTATTTTATGTTAGGCAAGCTGTTTAACTTACATGCCTCAATTTCTTCCATTATAAAAAGAAGAATTAAAATTAAATTCCCATGTACCCTTCTAGCTCTAAAGTCCTATGATTCTGCAGTGTCTTAACTTTCCCATTTTTTGTCTGCTGTGCTGACCTCATTCATTTAATAAATATTTACACACCTACCATGTGTTTTTAACTGCCATAATTTATGTGACAGAATCAAAAGAAACGAAGGACAGAGTTCCTGCCTTTCAATTGTTTATAGTCTGCCTGGAGAGACAAGAGGTATCTGTATGTTAACACTCAGTTATTTCCAGTTGGTTCCTGTTCAGTTCACACCAGATCTATATTCTCAAGGGGACACCAGCTACTATAGTGCCAACCTAATTTCTCCATGAGAGGCAGGGTTGCCCCTGAACACAGTGTAAATGACTCCTTTTTATGTTCTTATACATTTAGGAATCTCCATTGCAGTTGTTCTGTAGCATTATTTTATGTTGTTCACTTGATCCAGTCTGTAATTTAACCAGAATAGAAAATTTTATCTCAGAACTAAGGAGATTGATCTTCACTGTGATTCAGTAGAAGAGCACTCTTTGTCCTTATCTTTTGTATGCATACATATGTCTGCATTTATATGTTTGTATAATTATATTCAAATATAATGTTCCAGATGGCTGAGTAAATGTGACTAACAAGTCTTTCCACACCACATATGCTCATGCTTTTTTCTTTGGTTTGTTTCTGTACCTATTTTGTAAGGGGTATTGCTTTTGGAGGCATCTTTTCCTTTCGTAGGCTGTATATGTTTTTTAGTAAAAAAATATATACCACTCCACAGGGATTAAGGACAGTGGTGGGAAGGGGACAGGACTTATAAAATGTCAACACTAGTGATCCTTGTGATGGAACTGTTTTGTATCTTGAATTTGGCGATGAATACATGAAGCTGCTCTCATGATAAAATTGCATAGAACTAAATCCACATGCACAAATACACAAATGAATACAAGTAAAACCAGGGAAGTCAAAATAAGATAGGTAAATTGCACCAATACAATATCCCACTGTGATATAGTACCATAATTTTATGGGGTATTACCACTGAGAGAAACTGGATAAAAGGTGTACTAGATCTCTGTTATTTCTTTCAATTGAATGTGAATCTACAATTATGTCAAATGAAAAAAGTTTCATTTAAAAATAATAGCATGGCCCTGGCCGGTTGGCTCAGCGATAGAGCGTCGGCCTAGCGTGTGGAGGACCCGGGTTCGATTCCTGGCCAGGGCACACAGGAAAAGCGCCCATTTGCTTCTCCACCCCTCCCCCTCTCCTTCCTCTCTGTCTCTCTCTTCCCCTCCTGCAGCCAAGGCTCCATTGGAGCAGGGATGGCCCGGGCGCTGGGGATGGCTCTATGGCCTCTGCCTCAGGCGCTAGAGTGGCTCTGATCGCAACATGGCGACCCCCAGAATGGGTGGAGCGTCGCCCCCTGGTGGGCAGAGCTTCGCCCCTGGTGGGCGTGCGGGTGGATCCCGGTCGGGCACATGCGGGAGTCTGACTGTCTCTCCCCGTTTCCAGCTTCAGAGGAAAAAAAAAATAATAATAATAGCTATTTTACAGAAGATGTATTGTAGAATTGTGTACCTGAAACCTGTACAATTTTGTTAATCAGTGTCACTCAATAAATTCAATTTAAAAACATAATGGCTATTTAAAGGAGTCTTCCTGAAAGATGATTTAACATACATAGCTATAGGAAGCACATTCACACGTCACTCTGTGCATATATATTTAGTGAAGTTGTAGGATATAATATAAATATACAGAAATTTGTTGTGTTCCTATATACTAGTAACCACTATCTGAAAGAGAGATAAGGGAACAATCCCACTTACAGTTGCATCAAAAAGAATAAAATACTTAAAAGTAAATTTAACAGAGGTGGTGAAAGACCTGTACATGAAAACTATAACACACTGATGAAAGAAGCAAAGACAGAAATAAATGGAAATATATTTCATGCTCATGGGTTGGAAAAAGCAATATTGTTAAAATGCCAAAAATGCCCAAAGCAATTTACAGATTCAGTGCAATCCCTATAAAATACCCATGGTATCTTACACAGAAATGTAATAAACAATTCCAAAATTTGTATGGAATCACAAAAATAGCCAAAGCGATCTTGAGGAAAAAAACAAAGTTGGAGACATCTCATGCCCTGATTTCAAACTATATTACCAAGCTGTAGTAAACAAAACAAAATGGTATTGACTTTTAAAAACAAAACCAGACACATAGATCAATGGAACAGAATAGAGTCCAGAAATAAACTTATGCATATACAGCCAATTAATTTGTGACAGAAGTGAAGACTATACACTAGGAAAAGAGCAGTCTCTTTAATAAATGGTATTGGGCAAACTGGCCAGCCACATGCAAAATAATGAAGTTGGAACACACTATCTTACATCATACACAAAAATTAATTCAGTGGATTAAAGGCTTGAATGTAAAACCTGAAACCATAGGATTTTTAGAAGAAAACAAAGGTGGTAGTAAGTTCCTTGACAGGAGGTCTTGCTGATGTTATTTTGGATTTTACACCAAAAGTAAAGGCAACAAAAGCAAAAATAAACAAGTAGTACTACATCAGACTAAAAAACTTCTGCATAGCAAAAGAAACCATCAACAAAATAAAACGGCCCCCTACTGAATGGGAAAGAATATTTGCAAATCATGTAATATCCAAAAAATGTAAAGAACAAATATAACTCAATAGCAGCAAAAATAAAAAAGAAAAAGAAAAAACCCAATTTGAGTTAAAATGGACAGAGGATATGCATAGACATTTTTCCAAAGAAGTCATACAGATGAACAACTGGTACAGGAAAAATTGCTCAACATCACTAACCAAGGAAATGCAAATTAAAGCCATAATGAGCTGTTACCCCACACCTGTTAAAATGGCTGTAATCAAAAGGCAAGAAATAACTAGTGTTGGTAGGGATGTGGAAAAAAGGGAACGCTTGTACACTGTTGGTGGAAATAGAAATTGGTGTGTAGCTATTGTGTAAAACAATATGAAGCTTCCTTAAAACATTAAAACCAGGACTATCAAATGATCCAGCAATTCCACTTCTGAGTATTTATCCAAAGAAAGCCATAACACTAATTCTTTTTTTTTTTTAAATAAATTTTTATTAATGGTAATGGGATGACATTAATAAATCAGGGTACATATATTCAAAGAAAACATGTCTAGGTTATTTTGTCATTAAATTATGTTGCGTACCCCTCGCCCAAAGTCAGATTGTCCTCCACCACCCTCTATCTAGTTCTCTGTGCCCCTCCCCCTCCCCCTAACTCTCTCCCTCCCTCCCTCCCATGTCCTCCCTCCCCCCACCCCTGGTAACCACCACACTCTTGTCCATGTCTCTTAGTCTCATTTTTATGTTCCACCAATGTATGGAATCATGTAGTTCTTGTTTTTTTCTGATTTACTTATTTCACTCCTTATAATGTTATCAAGATCCCACCATTTTGCTGTAAATGATCTGATGTCATCATTTCTTATGGCTGAGTAGTATTCCATAGTGTATATGTGCCACATCTTCTTTATCCAGTCTTCTATTGAAGGGCTTTTTGGTTGTTTCCATGTCTTGGCCACTGTGAACAGTGCTGCAATGAACATGGGGCTACATGTGTCTTCACGTATCAATGTTTCTGAGGTTTTGGGGTATATACCCAGTAGAGGGATTGCTGGGTCATAAGGTAGTTCTATTTGCAGTTTTTTGAGGAACCACCATACTTTCCTCCATAATGGTTGTACTACTTTACAGTCCCACCAACAGTGAATGAGGGTTCCCCTTTCTCCACAGCCTCTCCAACATTTGCTATTACCCGTCTTGTTGATAATAGCTAATCTAACAGGGGTGAGGTGGTATCTCATTGTAGTTTTGATTTGCATTTCTCTAATAACTAATGAAGCTGAGCATCTTTTCATATATCTGTTGGCCATTTGTATCTCTTCCTGGGAGAAGTGTCTGTTCATGTCCTCTTCCCATTTTTTTATGGGATTGTTTGTTTGTTTGTTGTTGAGTTTTATGAGTTCTTTGTAAATTTTGGATATTAGGCCCTTATCTGAGCTGTTGTTTGAAAAAATCATTTCCCATTTAGTTGGCTGTCTGTTTATTTTTATATCAGTTTCTCTTGCTGAGCAAAAACTTTTTATTCTGATGTAGTCCCATTCATTTATCTTTGCCTTCACTTCTCTTGCCATTGGAGTCAAGTTCATAAAATGTTCTTTAAAACCCAGGTCCATGATTTTAGTACCTATGTCTTCTTCTATGTACTTTATTGTTTCAGGTCTTATATTTAGGTCTTTGATCCATTTTGAATTAATTTTAGTACACGGGGACAGGCTGTAGTCGAGTTTCATTCTTTTGCATGTGGCTTTCCAGTTTTCCCAACACCATTTGTTGAAGAGGCTTTCTTTTCTCCATTGTATGTTGTTGGCCCCTTTATCAAAGATTATTTGACCATACATAACACTAATTCAAAGAGATATTTGCATCCTCAAATTCATAGCAGCATTATTTACAATAGCCAAGATATGAAAATCACATAAGTGTCTATCGATGGTTGAATGAATCAAGAAAATGTGTGTGTATATATATGTGTGTGTGGGTATGTGTCAGGCATGTGTGTATTATGTGTATATTTATGTGAATATATATACACACAATGCAATATTATTGAGCTATAAAAAAGAATGAAATTTTGCCATTTGTGACAACATGGACAGAACTTGAAGACATTATGCTAAGTGAAATAAGTCAGACAAAGACAAATACTGTATAGTTTCACTTATATGTGGAATGTGAAAAAAAAATACCCACAAAAAATCAAGCTCATAGATGCAGAGAATAGATTGTTGGTTGTCAGAATTAGGGGGAAAGGTGTAAGCAAAAACAGTGAATAGTCAAAGGTAGAAACTTCTGGTTAGGAAATAAGTAATTCATGAAAATGTAATGTACAGCATGGTAACTATAGTTATAGACAATATTGTATTACATAAATGAAAGCTGCTAAGAGAGTAGATCTTAAAAGTTCTCATCACAAGAAAAATTTTTTTTTATATTCTGTAACTATGTTGACAGATGTTAACTAGACTTATTGTAGTGATCATTTCACAATAAATACAAATATCAAATCATTATGTTGTACACCTGAAATGAATATAATATATGTTTAGAAAAGCAATTTAAAGGAGTCTGTGCTGAAAGATAATTTAACATATGTAGCTCTAGGAAGGACACTGGTATATTACTCTGTGCATCATGATTTTCCATTTACATCAAAGGATGCTCTACTACTGAATAGATTTTACCCATTTCTTTCTTTTCTTTTTTTGTATTTTTCTGAAGTTGGAAACGGGGAGGCAGTCAGACTCCTGCATGCGCTCGACCGGGATCCACCCGGCATGCCCACCAGGGGGCGATGCTCTGCCCATCTGGGGCGTTGCTTTGTTGCAACCAGGGCCATTCTAGCGCCTGAGGCAGAGGCCGTGGAGCCATCCTCAGTGCCCGGGCCAACTTTGCTCCAATGGAGCCTTGGCTGTGGGAGAGGAAGAGAGACAGAGAGAGGAAGGAGAGGGGGAGGGGTGGAGAAGCAGATGGGCGCCTCTCCTGTGTGTCCTGGCTGGGAATCGAACCCAGGACTCCTGCACATCAGGCCGATGCTCTACTACTGAGCAACTGGCCAGGGCAATTTTGCCTATTTCTTTTTACTCTAAATTTTCTTATTCATGTAGAGAAAGTAAAGGAATAGTTATGATGTGCTGGATGTGTTGTTTAATTAGCAGAACAACTCTTCAAACACATAACTGATGCTAATTTTATATGTCTCATTTTCTGTGTTTTTAGAAAATTTATTTCTAATAATGGGTCAGTTAATTCTTTTAATGGGTTTAAGAATTAATGGAATCAAAGAGGTTTTGGGAGTTTATTCTGTCAAAGATGAATATTTGATATTGTAAATGCTACTGTAAATTAATTTAAAAGTATTATCATTGAAGGAAATACTATCTTGGATAGAAGACCTGGGTTCTTTGATGAGATCTCAACCATATTAAGGATTTGATAGAACTAATTCAATTTTAATATAAGTATTTAAGGAATTCGTAATAAAGGGAAAATACTTTTGGGTATTGACTTCTTTGAAACTTCTTATGTATATGGAAGGTATTTGAGTTTATATTTAAGTTGTTTTAAATGTGTATATTTTTCCTCTAGGAATGAGATACTATATATAACTTCCCAGGAAGTGGCATGTTTTTCTTTCTCACACTGCTTGCTTCTGAATATTTACTCATTACTCTTTTTTTTCCCGTTTTTCTCCCCATTATCTGCTGTGTCTGCTCTTGACTGAAATGTGTTTTCTGGAAGAGCTGGTATTTGAAAATTACTTATTGGCTTTTAACCATATGAATACAATATATGTAAGCATTTTGTTTAAAAATTACCTTTGTTAAAGAACTTTAAGACATTGTAGGGGGAAATATTTGGTTGGAATTAATTTAATTCTTGTTCTTTTCAATACAGTATTTCTCAAACTCTGAGGCTTGCAGAATTCACAACTTGAGATCTGACATCATTTTCAGAGAAAGACTTTCAGTAATGTGTAAGTAGTGTTTTGTTTTTCATTTTGATTTATTTCTATTAGCTATTTTTTGTATTAAACACTGAAAGTTTAATTTACCAAAAATTTAAATCAGAATTTGGCATATATTCACCATATAATGATGATGAGTAACAAGTGACCCAAAATAACTTACTGAAAAATGTCTTAAGATATGCCCTTGATCAGTATTAATGACCATTTATTAGAGGTAGCTCCTCAAATGTAAAGAACACTGCATTAAGGGGCTTGAGTTCTTGCCCAGGCTGCTACTTAATAGCTAGATATCTTTAAATAAAATATCTTTTGTGCTTCAATTTTCTTTGTTATAAAATGAGGACTTAGGCTGTGACTAATAATAAGATCCCTTCCCCTCTAAATGTCCATTTTTCCTATCTTAACTTTAAAAAAAAAAATAAATCAGGGGTTGGTAATCTTTCATAAGGATGCTGTCAAATTACACAGTTGTGCTTTGATTTTTTTGTTGTTGATTTTTGCTTGGGAATAGGTATTGAGAGGGGGAGATGCTTCCAAAGTAGACTAGTAAACAACTGAGCTTCCCTTACTCAAGAAGTTTGCTACAGCCTGACCTGTGGTGGCGCAGTGGATAAAGCATCATCAACCTGGAATGCTGAGGTAGCTGGTTCGAGACCTTGTGCTTGCCCAGTCAAGGCACATGTAAGAAGCAACAACAAGTTGTTCCCTGCTCCTCTCTATCTCCTCTCTCTTAAAAAAAAAAAAAAAAAAAAAAAAAAAGTAAAGTAAATCTTTTTAAAAAAAGTTTGCTCCATATAGTTCATCAGTTTAGGTTAATAAAACTTACTTTTATTTTTATTTATTTATTTATTCATTTTAGAGAGGAGAGAGAGAGAGAAAGTGGGGAAGAGCAGGAAGCATCAACTCCCATATGTGCCTTGACCAGGCAAGCCCAGGGTTTCGAACCAGCGACCTCAGCGTGACCGCTCTATCCACTGTGCCACCACAGGTCAGGCAATAAAACTTACTTTTAAAAAGTCGAGTTTGTGCCTGACCAGTGGTGGTGCAGTGGATAGAGTGTCGACCTGGGATGCTGAGGTCCCAGGTTTGAAACTCCGAGGTCGCTGGCTTGAGCCCATGCTCGCCAACTTGAGCATGGGATTATCAATGTGATCCCATGATTGCTGGCTTGAACCCAAGGTCACTGGCTTGAGCAAGAGGTCACTGGCTCAAGTTGAGCCCCTAGTCAAGAAGCAGTCAATGAACCAGTGAAGTGATAAAGCTATGAATTGATGCTTCTCATCTTTCTCCCTTCCTGTCTCTCTCTTTTCCTCTCTTTCTCTTCTTCTCTCTCTCTATAAAACTAAAAATAAAAAATAAAAGTCAAGTTTGCCTGGTGTGGATTTAATCCTTTCTAAAGATGTTAACCTGCTTTTAAATATGATATATAAATAAGATGTCTTTCCTTTCAAAATTTATATACAATGCCAGTTTTCAAGGAGATAGGGAAAAGGGATATAAAATAGAAATTGTCATGTTTGTATATATGGGGCTTTGGGGGGAGATAATGGTAGGGAATTTTGGACATAATGAAGGCAAACATTTGGAATCTGGAAGGGAGGTAGGAGAAAAAATGGCTAGAGGTGAAATAAATAAATAAGGAAGTGTGGAAAAGTAAAACTAAATAAAGAAACATCTTGAAAACAGAGCCTGTTGCTTTCATTAGTATTGTCACTGGCTCCTAGAATAGTGTCAGGTCTTAGTATTTATGAAAAATTTATTGAATGAATGATTCAATTACTTCTTGTATAAATTTCTAATTTTGCCTAAGGTCCTGATGGTTTTGATTTTTGGTTACTACTCTCAGATCATGTAAGTTTACCTTTGTCTATCCTACATTCAGTAACTACAGTATTGATGGTAATTGAAGTTTATAAAATTGATTCTGAATTATAGGAAATAGCCTGGGCAGGTGGTGACGCCATAAATAGAGGGTCACCTGGAACGCTGAGGACCCAGGTTCAAAACCCCAAGGTCACCGGCTTGAGTGCGGAACCATAGACATGACTACGTAGTCACTGACTTGAGCCCGAAGGTCGCTGACTTGAGCCAAGGTCACTGACCTGAGCAAGGGGTCACTCACTCTGCTGTAGCCCCCTGGTCAAGGCACATATGAGAAAGCAGTCAGTGAAAAACTAAATTACTGCAGCAACGAGTTGATGCTTCTCATCTCTCTCCCTTCCTGTCTGTCTTTCTGTTGGTCTGTCTTTCTCTCTCTCTCTTGCTAAAAATAAAAATAAAAAGATATTATGTTTAGTATAATATGCTTGAGAAAGATTATAATGTGAACTGTTCATTCATTAAACAAATATTTTTAAAGTACCTCTCTACTATACTTTGGGACTAGTTAGGAATGGGAAATTGGGGTACTGGTTACAGTATATATACTATTTCTTTTTGATGGAATACTGTATAGTCACTGTATAGTCATTTAGTATGATTATGAATATTATAGCAGTTTAGAAAATGCTTATTAAATGAGTAAAAATATATAAGTATTTGTATTCTGTATTATAACTGTTTATGAGGGTAAAGAAGGATATTTTCTGTTCTCAAAGGAAACTAGGAAGTATTGTCAAATATAAACCATATTTGTGTATGGAATTACTGAATTTTTTCTTTCTGTGCTTTTGTACAACGCATAAAGTTTAAATGAAAATCCATATAAATTTAAATTTTTTGAAAAATATGAACATATATTGACTAGAAAGAGGAAATAGTGTATTGTCAGAAGAAAAGAGCAAAACTACTTTTGAAGGACAGTAGATAAATTACCTTGATTGAATGAAAAATGAGAGATGGAGTTTTAGGAAGATGAGATGGGGGGGGGGTCTCTAGTGTAGTTTTGATACTGTAAGATAGATGAGTTGATTTAGGTTCTTACCAGTAGAGTTATGTTTAAAAAAGGAAAATTTCTTCTAGCTTATGTAGGTGAATTGGAAGGAAGAGCAGTAGAGTTGGTCTGTTGAGTTATTGACCATTTTTATATATATCTTAAATTTGTGATTATTTATCAGGTCTGTTTGCTCATTTTACCATTTCAGTAATAGTTTATACTTTGGTAAAAGTTTTAGGTTCAGATTTTTTGTTTTTCATATATTGTTAAAATGTTACCTTTGATTTCCACTCTTGCCTTTTCTTGTCCTTAGGGTTAGCCTAAGTAGCAATTGCTTAATTACTCTGACCTAATGGAGCTATAGAAAAAATAAAAAAGTATCTGAATTGATTGGGCAGAGACTGAAAGGGAGAAAAACAAGTCTCCATTAGTTGCTAAATGGGTAAGAACTGTCTTGTAATGATTTCTTTTTTTCTATTTTTTATAAAATTTTATTTATTGATTTTACAGACGGATGGGACAACAAGTGTCAACTCATAGTTGTTTCACTTTAGTTGTTCATTGCTTGCTTGTCATATGTGCCTTGACTGACGACCTCAGTGTTACAGGTCCACGCTCCATCCACTCTGCCACCACAGACCAGGCTATAATGATTTTTAGTTTAGTTCTCATGAACCTTTAAGGAATAAAGAGCACACCCTTCTTGTTTGCTATTCTCAAAGAAAATAGATGTAATTTGAAGTGAAATATTAGCTAAGCAGGTATCTGAAATTTTAAGATGATGTCTATAAACATTTTTATGAGGTAATTCCTCAAGTTATCTGTGTTACATTGAACAGATGTAATATAATACCTCCCTCTCCCTCCCTCTCTCCTCTTCCCTACCTCCCTCCCTCTCCCTCCTTTCCTCCTTCTTTCTCCCTCCCTGCATTCCCCTCTTCTCTGTCCTTTTTCTTGAAAATCAATAAATAAATTTAAACAAATATTTTGTCTACCTTTCTAACTACTCTCTGCCCCTAAATTAATAAATGGAAAACAAAAATAACAAGGCAAATGAACTAGAGTGATACATAATTTACTTTTCTGTTAATAAAGTAAGAGGATTTTATTACCACTTTAAAATTAGTTATTATATGTCTTGATGAAGAACAAAAACTAATTCCTTTTTATTAGTTATTTACTATATTTATTTATTTAAAAAAAATTTTTAACACCTTAAATTTTACTCACAGTACACAAGTATTTAATAAGCGCCACATCAGTACAGAAAACACATAGCCTACAGCTAATCCGTTAAAAGCACAACAGCCAAGTGAAAAGTCAGTACAGAGTCTTATTTTTACTTAAAAAAAAAAATCTAAGATACACACGAGGACCTGAGCTATTTTCTCTTTCTAGAGACGTGACACCCATGCTTTCCGGTCTGTCATGTTCTTTTTTTTTTTTTTTTTTTTTTTTCATTTTTCTGAAGCTGGAAACAGGGAGAGACAGTCAGACAGACTCCCGCATGCGCCCGACCGGGATCCACCCGGCACGCCCACCAGGGGGCGATGCTCTGCCCATCCTGGGCGTCGCCATGTTGCGACCAGAGCCACTCTAGCGCCTGGGGCAGAGGCCACAGAGCCATCCCCAGCGCCCGGGCCATCTTTGCTCCAATGGAGCCTTGGCTGCGGGAGTGGAAGAGAGAGACAGAGAGGAAAGCGCGGCGGAGGGGTGGAGAAGCAAATGGGCGCTTCTCGTGTGTGCCCTGGCCGGGAATCGAACCCGGGTCCTCCTCACGCTAGGCCGACGCTCTACCGCTGAGCCAACCGGCCAGGGCTCAGTCATGTTCTATTGAACCAGTGCTAAGGCAACGCACTACGTCAAAGCACACAGATAAGCAGGCAAGCCGTTCGCTGTTTCTACTCGTGCTGAGCTGGACCAGCGGAGGAACACGGTCTTGGTAGGAAGATTCTGCAGACCATCTACCCCGACAGAAAACCTAATGAACTGGTTCACACAGAAAAAGTTCAAGCAAACCTGCACAAACACCTAACATGCTATAAGGAAAGGAGAAAAAGATACACCTAGTCTACTTCCAGCATAAGCGCACGCTCACCCGTGCCCAGTTAAAGGGACGCCAACACAGGAAGCATTTCTGCTCTCATGGCATGAACAACTAAAAAGCGCACAGCATATAATACTTTGATCTTGAAGTGGGTAATCGTGGAAGTTCCAGATTACATCCACTAAGTTAGCCTGAGTACTCATCTATAAAAGTAGTTTTTCCCCGGGTTCGATTCCCGGCCAGGGCACACAGGAGAAGCACCCATTTGCTTCTCCACTCCTCCGCCACGCTTTCCTCTCTGTCTCTCTCTTCCCCTCCCGCAGCCAAGGCTCCATTGGAGCAAAGATGGCCCGGGCGCTGGGGATGGCTCTGTGGCCTCTGCCTCAGGCGCTAGAGTGGCTCTGGTCACAATATGGTGACGCCGGGAGGGGCAGAGCATCACCCCCTGGTGGGCAGAGCGTTGCCCCTGGTGGGCGAGCCGGGTGGATCTCGGTCGGGCGCATGCGGGAGTCTGTCTGACTGTCTCTCCCTGTTTCCAGCTTCAGAAAAATGGTAAAAAAAAAAAAAAAAAAAAAGTAGTTTTTCAAAAATACTTAGAGTTCTAGAAACAGTGGGATTACATCAGGACCAGAAGACATAGTGACACAGGGACTACAAATGTAAGACTAGGAAAACTGACTTTAACATGTAGCTTTTAAGTCCAAGAACATCTCTCTCAGTTGAATTCTGCAGCCAAGACACGCCATGACAACAGGAGCTCTGGAAATTTCAAGATAGGGAGCTGGCTTGAGTAAAGCCCTAGACCCACACTCCCAAACAGGAAAAACTATGCAGGATGAAACTTATGCTGACATACCAACACGTGCTGGAGAGGGGCCCCCGTGAGGTGCTGGGTGTGGGCTTGCTCCCTAGGGGCTGGACTTGAGCCCCTGAGAGAAATGTCCACTGAGGGAGGGGTACTAGGCCAACACAAGGTGTTTCCAAAGAAACAGGTCCCAGGAGGGTCACATGGTTGTTTTTTGACCCATCAATACTTGATGTTGCCTGACCTGTGGTGGCGCAGTGGATAAAGCGTCGACCTGGAAATGCTGAGGTCGCCGGTTCAAAACCCTGGGCTTGCCTGGTCAAGGCACATATGAGAGTTGATGCTTCCAGCTCCTTCTCTCCTCTCTCTCTCTCTCTCTCTCTCTTTCTCTCTCTCTCTCTCTGTCTCTCCCTCTTCTCTCTAAAATGAATAAATAAAAAATTAAAAAAAAAATACTTGATGTTGAAGAGTTGCAGAACAGAACCGCTCTCCAAGATCTCTTCTTCCGTCAGCAGCTGAAGCCTCTCCCAGCACACGGGGCTGCTGCAGTCTGGACTCTCATTGCTGGGCTGGGCCTAGTGCTGCAGGCTGTTCTGGGAAGCTGGCAGAGAGGGTGACCTGCACAATGAAGTCACCTCTAAACCACTGCTTAAGTCCGGTCCCCGGCCTTCTTTTTCTGCTCTGTAATCCAAAAACATTTCCTTAAAAGCCAGAAAGTCGGTGAATGTGAGCAGCATGTCGAATATGTCACCAGCCACATCGTCTTTATGGTGCTGTAAAGTTGTCATGAAGGCCGCCGTGCTAAACCCAGGGATCCGCTCCAACAGCTGTTCTTCAATGTACTTTTCTACCAAAGAGATATATTCATTAAAAATAGGCGTGTAGGTGAGTTTATTCTCTTCCGTGTCTTCAAACTCCTGGTAGTACTTGTCCATTAAATTTCTCTGTAACAACTGGAACTCGTCATCTATGATAATGTCTTCTAAATATCCAACCATGGCATCAAATTCTGCATCAGAGGCGGAAGAGGAAGACAGCACGAAGCTCTCTTCTTCTATGGGGTCCATCGCGCTGTCGCCGCTGCATCCGCCCCGTGTGGGCGAGCCGGCCAATTGGCCTCCTACCTTGTCCGCGCCCAGCCCTGGCCCAATCTCCGTTCCGCTCCGCAGAGCCCCAACTGGCCCCGGAGAGGCTATGCTGCCGAGGCCGGCGGGGCCTCCATCTGAGCCGTTGCAGCAGCCGAGGGGGCCTGATTGTAACCGACCCCGGGGCTCCCTATTTACTATATTTAATTGTGAATGAAAACAAATTATTAAAATTTGTGAACTAGGCCTGACCAGGTGGTGGCACAGTGGATAGAGCATCGGACCAGGATGCGGAAGACCCAGGTTCGAGACCCCGAGGTTGCCAGCTTGTGCACGGGCTCATCTGGTTTGAGCAAAGCTCACCAGCTTGGACCCAAGGTCGCTGGCTTGAGCAAGTGGTTACTCGGTCTGCTGAAGGCCCGCAGTGAAGGCACATATGAGAAAGCAATCAATGAACAACTAAGGTGTTGCAACGCTCAACGAAAAACTAATGATTGATGCTTCTCATCTCTCTCTCCATTCCTGTCTGTCTGGCCCTGTCTATCCCTCTCCCTGTCTCTGTAAAAAAAATAAAATAAAATAAATTGTGAACTAGGAAGATCTAACACAAATAAAATTTTCATACAAATTTCTCCTAAATATTTGCTTATTCGTATATTAGCAATTTATTTCAATTGCTAAAACAGTAGTTTTCAAAGACCTTGTTAAATATGTATATATGTTTTCATGATACTATTATATTTCCATTCTCTTTCCCTTCTTCATAGTAAGACATATAACTAATATATGCTTTAGTTTAAATAACATGAAGTTAGAGTATAGGAAAAGGAAAAAATTTCAATTTTTTCATTATAAAGAGAGGAAAGTGTTCTACCAAGGTATTTTTTAAGACTAGTGTCTATCAAAAGCTTATAATTTAAAATTCATGGACACATAAAAGCACATAAACACTTAAAAGAGTCTGATTATGTAACTTTGGACCTAGTAATTCAATTTCATTAAATTTATTCTGAAGAAATAAGAGTTATAGCCAGCGGCTTATGTTGAAGGTTATTTATTACAGCATTTAAAAAACATTTAAAAAGTAGAAGTAGTAAATTATCAACAATAAGGAAATAGATCAATAATGTTATGTCCATAAAATAAAATACTATGCAGCCATCAAAGATTATTTCAAAGACCCTTTAATGATATGAACAAAAAAAGTTAAATACAAAAGTGCTTTTGTTTTTCTACTATGTATTTGAGAATGAATTGATGGTTAACCTGGCAACACAGCTTGTTTTTGTGGAACACCTGTTAGAGTCAGTCAGCTGAGAGTGACTATTCAAAGTTTAAAAGAGTTTTCTCAGAATAACAGGTTATTACTTCTTTACTTTCAACTAGAAAGTGTTTCTGAAAAGTTTAAGCCCGTTATCTTGTGCAAAAATTTTATGTGTAAGGGAATTGCTATGTAGGAGGCATATATATCTAAGTAAAGCAGGGAGGAACATTTGATCCTTCTTTAGGCTTGTTTCCTAATCATATAGGGAGAATATTTATAGAGTATATTTGAGCATCGAGTACAGGATTCCAAGAAATGTGACAGAAATTCTGAAAACTCATGATATTAGGAATATAGAAAGTTAAATGAGTTTGGGGATTATGATAAATATGGTGATTATTATAAACAAGTGTGCTGCATAAAAATTTCTTAGCCCTCAGATATTTTATAGTCTGTACAAGAAGGTTGTTTATTTTTTTATTATTTATTTATTTATTATTTTGTATTTTTCTGAAGTGAGAAGCAGGGAGGCAGACAGACTCCTTGCATGCGCCCGACCGGGATCCACCCGGTATGCCCACCAAGGGGCGATGCTCTGCCCATCTGACATTGCAAGGGGAGGCATTCTGGCACCTGAGGTGGAGGCCACAGAGCCATCCTCAGGGCCCAGGCCTACTTTGCTCCAATGGAACCTTGGCTGTGAGAGGAGAAGAGAGACAGAGAGACAGAGAGGAAATAGAGGCGGATGGTGGAAAAGCAGATGGGCGCATCTTCTGTGTGCCCTAGCCAGGAATCGAATGAACCCGGGACATCCATACGCCAAGCCAACGCTCTACTGCTGAGCCAACCGGCCAGGGCCAATTGCTTATTTTTTTTAATTTATTCATTTTAGAGAGGGGAGAGAGAGAAGAGGGAGAAGCAGGAAATATCAACTGTCATATGTGCCTTGACCAGGCAAGCCCAGGATTTCAAACCAGCGACCTCAGGATTCCAGGTCGACAGTTGTTTACTTTAAACTAGCATTTTCTAAAGCATGTTCCAAGGATTTCTTTCTAATTTTTAAGTAGGAAAATAGGGTTCATTGTTCAAATAGACTAGGGGAATTCTGGGTTAAATAAAGTTAATCAGGTACCTTTATCAGCAACTGCTGAGGCTTTTGTATTTTTACACATTGTAAGTATACAAAAGAGGCATTTAGTATATATACCTAATTTATTTGTCCACAGAATCCTTTCTTTGCATTCATTGGAACTATTGTAAGGCTAACATGAGACACATTTTATGACATTTTTGTTTTAGATTAATTTTTTTTTTTTTTTAACAGGGACAGAAAGAGAGTCAGAGAGAGGGATAGATAGGGACAGACAGACAGGACCAGAGAAAGATGAGAAGCATCAATCATCAGTTTTTTGTTGCGACACCTTAGTTGTTCATTGATTGCTTTCTCATATGTGCCTTGACTGTGGGGCCACAGCAGACTGAGCAACCCCTTGCTGGAGCCAGCGACCTTGGGTCCAAGCTGGCGAGCTTTTTGCTCAAGCCAGATGAGCCCGCGCTCAAGCTGGCAATGTCGGGGTCTCGAACCTGGGTCCTCAGCATCCCAGTCCGATGCTCCATCCACTGTGCCACCGCCTGGTCAGGCAAACTTTTTTTTCTATAACTGTTATGTAAGTAATGACAGTACTATGGAGGGGAAATCTCCTAATTAAAGAAAACAAATAAAATTTCAGTAATACTAAACAACTGAAGGAAATTTTGCTATTAAAGTGTTTGCAAATGCGTGGTGGATTTTTTGTGGATTTTTTCTTTGAATTTGTTATAAGCTTGCATTCCTGTTATAATCTCTGCCTTATTTTTATGATTTGAAGTTATGTTTGTTGTATCTGCTGAGACTCAATCAGAGTGGATTTTTCTTTGTTTCTGTGGTTATAGAATAGGTGGTCAGGTTCAGTTGGGCTATATCTGCGGATAACTTGGGTTGAGGGTGTACCCTCTAGAACTGTCGCATTTGCTTTCCCAGGTACCCCTATCACTAGCCTGGGAACACAGTCTTTGTTAATACCTCAGTTTGGAGCTTCCTGGGACCATGGCTTAAGGTCAAACCCCATATCCAAGAGAAGGCTTTGTACCTCCAAAATAGGGCTCAGATTGAGGCAAATTTTGTTATGTACCAGTTGATGGACTTTTAAAATCCACTCTTTAAGTGGGGCTGTAGTCCTTTGAGGCTCTTGACTTTATACAGAGTCTCAGTTCCAATCCCCTAGCTTATGTGATCCCAGGGCCTTGTCCCCTGTCTCTATGTTAACTTTTAAAACACAAACCCCTTGATTACTGAGCAGGTCAGCAAACTTCCCCTTTCCAGTATCAGCTATATATACTGCATTTTAGCCTTTGTTTTCCATACTGTTATAGGCTGTAGGGATTTTCCTTACATTTTTACATATTAACCTATGCATTTAAAAGGAAAGGGGAGGGGTCCTGACCAGGCAGTGGTGTAGTGGATAGAGCGTAGACTGGGATGTGGAGGACCCAGGTTCAAAACCCCAAGGTCGCTGGCTTGAGCGCAACCATCTTGAGCACAGGATCTCTGGCTTCAGTGTGGGATCATAGACATGACCCCATGGTCGCTGAATTCAGCCCAAAGGTTACTGACTTGAAGCCCAAGTTCACTGGCTTGAGCAAAGGGTCACTTGCTCTGCTGGAGCCCCCTAGTCAAGGTACATATGAGAAAGCAATCAATGAACAACTAAGGTGCTGCAAAGAAGAATCAATGCTTCTCATCTCTCTCCCTTCCTCTCTATATCTGTCTCTCTCTCTCTCTCTCTCTCTCTCTCTCACACACACACACACACACACACACACACACACACACACACGGAAAAAGGAATATGGGGAGTTAAGCATCCATATTGCCAAAAATAGAAATTCTTGCATGACTTTTATAATCATAAATAATGCTAAATATATTCTTATTTTTTTAAGAGGCATACTTTTTATGTATGAAAGTGAAATTATACTAGTGTATTCATCAATGAGGTAGTACTCTTTTTGTAGTTTCTTTTTGTGCACAAACCACTTATATTTATTTGGCTTATTATAGGAAACTGTTAATCTTTTCCTTTTCCTTTTAGATGTAACCTTCTGTAATGGAAGATGATTGAAGATAAGGGGCCTCGTGTTGCTGACTACTTTGTTGTAGCAGGATTAACTGATGTTTCAAAGCCTCTTGAAGAAGAAATTCACTTCAATGATGCCTGTCATAAAGTAGCTAAACCCAAAGAACCTATCACGGATGTTTCAGTTATTATTAAATCTGTTGGGGAGGAAGTGCCACGGGATTATACGTGTATTGATGTTACCCCAACTGGATTGTCAGCTGACCTCAATAATGGAAGTTTGGTGGGGCCACAGATTTACCTTTGCTACAGAAGAGGAAGAGATAAGCCTCCACTTACGGATCTGGGGTAAGTCTTTTTTAAGAAATATTATTATTATGGATCCAAATAATATGCCTTGAAGATTTTGAAGTTAACCACATTTTTTTCATTAATAGATGTATGGCAGCTTTAGAAAAAATAGACATGTCTAGATCCAGAATCCGGTATTCTGTCACTGTGTTCATTGTATGTTTTCAGTGTCCCTTTGTCCTACAGGTTCCCAGCACTTGCATCATGTCTGAGTTTCTGTTAAAGGTAGGGAAGAGTTCTGACCTGTGGTGGTGTAGTGGGCAAAGCAAGCATGGCTAACATAGAACCCACACCACGTAATGAGTTTATGCAGCCCGCGATTAAATTTTTAATATTCTCCACTACTTTAAAATCTCAGCTTACTCAGAAGTGGAAGCATCTTTGATTATTGAAAGTCGAAATATTTAAGAAGATAGTGATACACAGAAAAGAATTCCACGTGTGACTAACCTAGGGTTAACTTCCAATAATTAGTCAAATGGATTCACGATACTTCATTTTTTAAAAAAAATTTCATTATAAAGATGTACAACTTTTGAATTGTTTGACATTTAGCGGCAATGTGAAACCCACATTAAGCGGAGTTTGCCAGTGTGCACCCAAGGTCAAACAAATTGTTATTTTTGTGGTCAAGTGTGCTGAATCAAGTGGCATTGTAGCATAGACAATAGCTGCAGTTGATAACTGAAAACGTGTCCAGGCTGTTTGTAAAATGAAATAATTGTTTTTCTTGTGATGTAACCCCTTCAAGCTCATTCTATTAATTACATATTGTTTTGATTATTAATTGCAATAGTTTGGATATTTATACAGTATGTAATTATATTTTTATTAAAATAATATTGTATATTAAAATTTTTTTCACTCACATTTATTTATAAACAAATTACATAATAAAATTTTGTTTACTTAAATGAATTCTTTTTGTATTTAACATTTTTTAATTTAATTTTATTTTTTTTTATTTTTTTAGAGAGGAGAGGGAGAGACAGAGAGAGAGAGAGAGAGAGAGGAGAGACAGAGAGAGGAGAGACAGAGAGAGAAGGGGGGAGGAGCTGGAAGCATCAACTCCCATATGTGCCTTGACCAGGCAAGCCCAGGGTTTTGAACCGGCGACCTCAGCATTTCCAGGTCGATGCTTTATCCACTGCGCCACCACAGGTCAGGCTACATTTTTTAATTTTAATATTTCGTCTGGCCTGTGAAAAAAGTTTTCTTTCTAATCTGGCCTGGGGGCAAAAACTGTTGCCACACCTGGGGTAAAACATTGACCTGGAATGCTGAGGTTTGCTGGTTCAAAACCCTGGGCTTGCCTGATCAAGGCACATATAGGAGTTGATGCTTCCTGCTCCTCCCCCCTTCAATTTCTCTCTCTCTAAAATGAATTTTTTTTTAATTCTAAAGATAGGGAAGAGAATTAGAAAAACATTTACATAAAAGTACCAAAATAATGTATTATCCTGATCATAAAAATTTTAATTATTTTTAAAGTATGAGAAAAGGATGGCTTTCCCTAAACAGACCAATCAGCAGGGAGGAAATAGAAAAAACTATTAAAAACCTCCCCAAAAATAAAAGTCCAGGCCCAGACGGTTATACTAATGAATTCTATCAAACATTCAAAGAAGACTTGGTTCCTATTCTACTCAAAGTCTTCCAAAAAATTGAAGAAGAAGCAATACTTCCAAACACATTCTATGAGGCCAACATAACCCTCATATCAAAACCTGGCAAGGATGGCACAAAGAAAGAAAACTACAGACCAATATCTCTAATGAATACAGATGCTAAAATACTAAACAAAATACTGGCAAACCGAATACAGCAACATATTAAAAAAATAATACATCATGATCAAGTGGGATTCATCCCAGAACCTCAAGGATGGTTCAACATACGCAAAACGGTTAACGTAATATACCATATCAACAAAACAAAGAACAAAAACCACATGATCTTATCAATAGATGCAGAAAAGGCTTTTGATAAAATACAACACAATTTTATGTTTAAGACTCTCAACAAAATGGGTATAGAAGGAAAATATCTCAACATGATAAAGGCCATATATGATAAACCATCAGCCAACATCCTATTAAACGGCATAAAACTGAGGACTTTCTACCTTAAATCAGGAACAAGACAGGGTTGTCCACTCTCTCCACTCTTATTTAACGTGGTGCTAGAAGTTCTGGCCAGAGCAATCAGACAAGACAAAGAAATAAAAGGCATCCATATCGGAAAAGAAGAAGTAAAAGTATCACTTTTTGCTGATGATATGATCCTATACATCGAAAACCCGAAGGACTCCACAAAAAGATTATTAGAAACAATAAACCAATACAGTAAGGTCGCAGGATACAAAATTAACATACAAAAGCCTTTCTATATGCCAACAATGAAATATTAGAAAACGAACTCAAAAAAATAATCCCCTTCACGATTGCAACAAAAAAAATAAAATACCTAGGAATAAACATAACAAAGAACGTAAAGGACCTATATAATGAAAATTACAAAGCATTGTTAAGGGAAATCGAAAAAGATACAATGAGATGGAAAAATATTCCTTGTTCTTGGATAGGAACAATAAATATAATCAAAATGGCCATATTACCCAAAGCAATATACAAATTTAATGCAATTCCCATCAAAATCCCTATGAGATTTTTTAAAGAAATGGAACAAAAAATCATCAGATTTATATGGAACTATAAAAAACCCCGAATAGCCAAAACAATCCTAAGGAAAAAGAATGAAGCTGGGGGCATTACAATACCTGACTTTAAACTATATTATAGGGCCACAATAATCAAAACAGTATGGTATTGGCAGAAAAATAGACACTCAGACCAATGGAACAGAATAGAAAGCCCAGAAATAAAACCACATATATATGGTCAAATAATCTTTGATAAAGGGGCCAACAACACACAATGGAGAAAAGAAAGCCTCTTCAACAAATGGTGTTGGGAAAACTGGAAAGCCACATGCAAAAGAATGAAACTCGACTACAGCCTGTCCCCGTGTACTAAAATTAATTCAAAATGGATCAAAGATCTAAATATAAGACCTGAAACAATAAAGTACATAGAAGAAGACATAGGTACTAAAATCATGGACCTGGGTTTTAAAGAACATTTTATGAACTTGACTCCAATGGCAAGAGAAGTGAAGGCAAAGATAAATGAATGGGACTACATCAGAATAAAAAGTTTTTTGCTCAGCAAGAGAAACTGATATAAAAATAAACAGACAGCCAACTAAATGGGAAATGATTTTTTCAAACAACAGCTCTGATAAGGGCCTAATATCCAAAATTTACAAAGAACTCATAAAACTCAACAACAAACAAACAAACAATCCAATTAAAAAATGGGAAGAGGACATGAACAGACACTTCTCCCAGGAAGAGATACAAATGGCCAACAGATATATGAAAAGATGCTCAGCTTCATTAGTTATTAGAGAAATGCAAATCAAAACTACAATGAGATACCACCTCACTCCTGTTAGATTAGCTATTATCAACAAGACGGGTAATAGCAAATGTTGGAGAGGCTGTGGAGAAAGGGGAACCCTCATTCACTGTTGGTGGGACTGTAAAGTAGTACAACCATTATGGAGGAAAGTATGGTGGTTCCTCAAAAAACTGCAAATAGAACTACCTTATGACCCAGCAATCCCTCTACTGGGTATATACCCCAAAACCTCAGAAACATTGATACGTGAAGACACATGTAGCCCCATGTTCATTGCAGCACTGTTCACAGTGGCCAAGACATGGAAACAACCAAAAAGCCCTTCAATAGAAGACTGGATAAAGAAGATGTGGCACATATACACTATGGAATACTACTCAGCCATAAGAAATGATGACATCAGATCATTTACAGCAAAATGGTGGGATCTTGATAACATTATAAGGAGTGAAATAAGTAAATCAGAAAAAAACAAGAACTACATGATTCCATACATTGGTGGAACATAAAAATGAGACTAAGAGACATGGACAAGAGTGTGGTGGTTACCAGGGGTGGGGGGAGGGAGGACATGGGAGGGAGGGAGGGAGAGAGTTAGGGGGAGGGGGAGGGGCACAGAGAACTAGATAGAGGGTGGCGGAGGACAATCTGACTTTGGGCGAGGGGTTTGTAACATAATTTAATGACAAAATAACCTAGACATGTTTTCTTTGAATATATGTACCCTGATTTATTAATGTCATCCCATTACCATTAATAAAAATTTATTATAAAAAAAAAACCGTCATTATAGTTCAAATAATGAAGATTTTATCATTAAAAAAAAAAAAAAAAAAAGAGAGAGAAAAGGATGGCTTTTAAGTGTCCACTATAATTATCATTATAAATGGATGCTTAAGTCTATGCATCAAACAAGGTAAGTGTTTGAGGTAAATTAGTACTTTCCTTAGGATATTATACTGTACTTTGTGCTCCTTTTTAATATAACAGCTTTATTGAGATATAATTTATGTAATGGTTGATATAAAAAAGTTACCTTAAAAATCAGTTTTCATCCGTTTTTAAAAAAAGTTTTATTTACAGAGAAAGGAGGTGGAGGGTTGAGAAGTAGTTGCTTCACTTTAGTTGTTCATTGGTTGCTTGTCATACATGTCTTAACCAGGCAGCCCAGAGTTTCAAACCCATGACGTCCGTGTTCCAAGTTGGTGCTCTATGTACTGTGCCACCATAGGCCAGGCAGTCTCTGTCTGTTAATTACAATAATTTTAAATTGGTTACCAAACAACTACTATATTGTTATATGAGTTTACATATTTAGTAATTGGCTTGGAAAAATAAGCCAGCTTTTAGATCTTGTTTTCAAAAGATTAGGTAAGTTGCTCCTAACACTACTATCATCAGAATTTTAGCTTGTGGATAAAATTTGGGCATTGGTGTTCCCTAGAGCAGAGATGAGGAATTTTCCAAGCATAGGAAAAGACTTGAATTAAAATGAATAAATTAGCTACTCTTTTTTTACTTTTGTAAATGACTTTAGAGAGAGAGTAGGGGTGGGTGGAGAAAGAGACAGAAACATTGATTTGTTTCTGTATGTGCCCTGACCTGGAATCAAACCAGCAACCTTTGCATACTAGGACAACACTCTCATCAACTGAGCTATCTGCCCAGGGCTAAATTAACCACTCTTAAAGCTACCCTTATATGGCTGTCATTTTAAAGAATATGACATCATTCTTGCCTTTAAACCTTACAGTTTATTTATTTGTATTATTTTTATTTTTTTTCAATTACAGCTTACATTCAGTGTTATTTTATATTAGTTTCAGGTATCAACATAGTCATTAACACAATCATAGCCTGACCAGGCAGTGGCACAGTGGATAGAGCATTGGACTGGGATACAGAGGACCCAGGTTCGAGACCCCGAGGTTGCCAGCTTCAGCACGGGCTCATTTGGTTTGAGCAAAGCTCACCAGCTTGGACCCAAGGTCGCTGGCTTGGGCAAGGGGTTACTCGGTCTGCTGAAGGCCCACGGTCAAGGCACATATAAGAAAGCAATCAATGAACAACTAAGGTGTCACAACGAAAAACTAATGATTGATGCTTCTCATCTCTCTCTGTTCCTATCTGTCCCTATCTATCCCTCTTTATGACTCTATCTCTGGAAAAACAAAAACAAAAAAACCCACAATCATATATAAATACTTTACAAAGTGTTCCCCATGATACTTCCAGTACCCATCTGGCACTATACACAGTTATTACAATATTATTGGCTGTATTTCCTATGCTGTACTTTACATCCCTGTGACTATTTTGTAGCTGCTAATCTGTACTTCTCAATCCCTTGACGTTTTTCACTCAGTCCCTCAACCCTCCCTCTCCTCTGGCAACCGTCAGTCTATTCTCTATAGCTGTGAATCTGTTTCTATTCTGTTTGTTCCTTTATATTATTCTTTAGATTCCACATATAAATAAAATTATATATTTGTATTTCTCTGCCAGACTAATTTCACTTAGTTGGCCCTAGGCACTGAGGATGGCTCCATGGCCTCGGCTCAGGCACTAAAATAAATAGCTCAGTTGTCGAGCAATGGAGCAACGGCCCCAGATGGGCAGAGCTTCGCCCAGTAGGGGGCTTGCTGGGTGGATTCCAGTTGAGGTGCATGCAGGAGTCTGTCTCTCTGCCTCCCCGCTTCTCACTTAAGGAAAAAAAAAATAACTTTAATCCATTTTGAATTTATTCTTGTATATGGTGTAAGAAGGTGGTCTGATTTCTTTTTTTTTTTTTTTTTTACATGTATCTGTCCAATTTTCCCAACAGCATTTATTGAATAGACTGTCTTTACCCCATTGCATGTTCTTGCCTTCTTTTTCAAATATTAACTGACCATATAGGCATGGGTTTATTTCTGGGCTCTCTATTCTGTTCCAGTGGTCTATATGTCTGTTTTTATGCCAGTACCATACCATTTGATTACTATAGCCTTGTAGTATAGTTTGATATCAAGTAGCATGGTACCTCCAATGTTCTTCTTTCTCAAGATTGCTGTGGCTATTTTGGGGTTTTTTGTAGTTCCATATAAATTTTTTTTCTCCCCCAAAGTTAGAAGCAGGGAGGCAGTCAGACAGACTCCTACATGCACCTGACCAGGATCCACCTAGCATGCCCACCAGGGGGTGATGCTCTGCCCATGTAGGCCGTCGCTCTGCTAATGCCGAAGTCATTCTAGCGCCTGAGGCGGAGGCCACAGAGCCATCCTCAGCGCCCGTGCCAACTTTGCTCCAATGGAGCCTTGGCTGAGAGAGGGGAAAAGAGAAAGAAGAAGAGGGGAAAGGGTGGAGAAGCAGATGGGCATTTCTCCTGTGTGCCCTGGCTGGGAATCAAACCCAGAACTTCCACACACTGGGCTGACACTCTACCGCTGAGCCAACCGGCCAGGGCCCATATAAATTTTTTGAATATTTTTTCTAGTTCTGTGAAATATATCATACCATTGGTATTTTGATAAGAATTGTGTTGAATCTATAGATTGCTTTGGGTAGAATGAACATTTTAATGATGTTAATTCTTCCTATGTATGAGCACAGTATATCCTTCCATTTATTTGTATCTTTTTCAGTTTCTTTCTTCAGTGTATTATAATTTTCTGAGTACAAGTCTTTTACCCCTTAGTTAAATTTATTCCTAGGTATTTTAATTTTTTTTTGATGCACTTATAAATGCGATTGTTTTCTTAGTTTCCCTTTCTGATAGTTCATTATTGGTTTATAAAAATGCAACCAATTTCCATATATTTATCTTATAGCCTTAAAAGCTCACCGTTTAGACAAGAAAAGTTATCTAACAGTATAAAAATCAAAAATAGTAATTTAAAATATGAACAGCATAATATCTAATTAAATAAAAGGTATATTATGTATTGTATGTATTTACATTCCATTATCTTTTAAGAATTTGAGGTAATAAATGATGGTTTGTTTGCCTGTGTTCTATTTTTCTTTTCTTGTTTTCCATGAGCATCGATACGGTAGGCACTATTTTGGAGACCTTACTTACACTCTCATCTAATTTTTTCAAGATCATATGAGTTAGGTTTTTTAAATTTTATAGCTGAGTAGTATAATGCTCAGAGATTAAGTAACTGCCCTAAGGTAATATAGCTAGTAACTAGTGGTAGGAATTTGAATTCAGATGTATCTAATTTCTCTCTGTTACAATGTCTTTTTTTTAGATTAAAAAAAAAAAGAACAAAATACATAAAAAAGAAAGCAAGATCAAAAGGAGGTGGAAGAATTAAGCCAACAATAAAATATACATAGTTGCTATGATTAACCACCCAATTTAGCTCTAAATTTTTTAAATGTTGAGAAAATTTTTTTGTGTGTTGACAATCAGGATAAAAAGGGAAATTGAAAATTATATTAGAAATAATTTGACCAGTTTCTAGTGCTAAATTTTCTTTGTATAATGGGATTTTATAAAAGAGAATAGTGATTGATATTGAAGACTTGCCTGTTATAACAATATCTATAGCTAAAACACTTTATATAGGACTTTAAATTATCTTTAATCATTTCAAAGACAGCTTCAAAGTCAAATCAGTGAATTATGTGAAAGAATAAACTATATTATTCAAACATGACATTTTCTTAATGTCCCCAAGTACTTTAAGTATAGAATTTAGAAGACTTAAGGATGGCCTACCCTTTATGAAAACCCTATGCTATTACCACAGCAAAGAAAGAAAAAAAAAACACATACAAACCTGTCTTTTACCCATAATTTTGAGGTTATTTTTTCTTTTGAAAGCCTAAAATTATCTCTTAAACCTGAGGGAAGTATTGGAAGTAAAAGCGTCCAAGTAAAAAAATTTTTTTTTTTTTTCATTTTTCTGAAGCTGGAAACAGGGAGAGACAGTCAGACAGACACCTGCATGCGCCCGACCGGGATCCACCCGGCACGCCCACCATGGGGCGACGCTCTGCCCACCAGGGGGCGATGCTCTGCCCATCCTGGGCGTCGCCATGTTGCGACCAGAGCCACTCTAGCGCCTGAGGCAGAGGCCACAGAGCCTTCCCCAGCGCCCGGGCCATCTTTGCTCCAATGGAGCCTTGGCTGTGGGAGGGGAAGAGAGAGACAGAGAGGAAAGCGCGGCGGAGGGGTGGAGAAGCAAATGGGCGCTTCTCCTGTGTGCCCTGGCCGGGAATCGAACCCGGGTCCTCCGCACGCTAGGCCGATGCTCTACCGCTGAGCCAACCGGCCAGGGCCCAAGTAAAAATTATATATCTTCTGGTGTAGGAGACTTTTGTGAAATTTTAATTTTGGCCACAATACAAATTTACTTTTTCACAAAAAAGTGCTTCATTTTAGAGACAAAAATGAATAAATAAATCCATTAAATGGAATGCTAAAACAAGTACCACTGCACTTAACTGTTGCCATCCTATGGTTTATGTCAACGAACACAAAGGTTAATCTGATTTTTCTTATATTATTTAAATTTTTGGTAGAGAAAACAGGTTATCTTATAATTTTATATGGGACTATGCAATTCAAACTTAGAATAAGATTGGAATCTTTGCTGCATTTAAGGATCAGTTTATGGTACCTGATAATCTTACCTTTCATATTTGAGGGTGCTTTATGTTTGTGTATTTATTTATTCTATTTATTTTTTAGGGTCTTATATGACTGGAAAGAAAGATTAAAACAGGGGTGTGAAATTATTCAGAGTACTCCCTATGGACGCCCTGCAAATATTAGCGGCAGTACCTCATCACAGAAAATTTATATCACTTACCGAAGAGCCTCTGAAAACATGACTCAGAATACGTTGGCTGTCACAGACATATGTATTATTATACCCAGTAAAGGAGAAAGTCCACCACACACATTCTGCAAAGTCGACAAGAATCTCAATAACAGTATGGTAAGTCACTCTTTTGTACTGATAAAATTAGCCACTGATGAAAAGATCATAATTTAAAATCTTTGGTTGGAAAAGACTATAGCACAATTACTGAGTTAAAAATATGTCTTTAAAGATGTTGGATATTATATTTTTAGAGAATTATTTTAGTTGTACTTTCAAAAGGAGTTATGCAAAAAGCTTTTTTTTTTTTTTTTTTACAAGAGGAACAGATAGGGACAGATAGACAGGAAGTCAGAGAGATGAGAAACATCAGTTCTTTATTGTGGCACCTTAGTTGTTCATTGATTGGTTTCTCATATGTGCCTTGACTGGGGTGGGGAGGCTACAGTAGAGCAAGTGACCCCTTGCTCAAGCCAGCAACTTTGGGCTTAAGCCAGTGACCTTGGGCTTCAAGCGAGTGACCTTTGGGTTCAAACCAGTGACCATGCGGTCATGTCTATAATCCCATGCTCAAGCCAGTGACTCAGCACTCAAGCTGGATGGGCCCGCACTCAAGCCGGTGACAAAGCTGGGTCCTCTGTGTCCCAGGCCAATGCTCTGTCTGCTGCGCCACCACCTGGCCAGGCACAAAAAACTTTTTCTTAAAATTTCCCCCTTACCGCCAAAGTAATACACTAGCCAAGGTTAATCCCTCCTTCCATTTGTGTACTAGATCCCATATATTTACCTATTTGAGAACATAGCTTTAGCAATTCTTACTTTCTTTGTGAATCATTCATTTTTCTATCAGATTATTTCCTCCAGCATGCAAACCATGTTTCTCCCATCTTTACAAAACTTGACTACTTTATCCCCCTCCACCTATTGTCCCATTTCATTGTTCTCCTTTATAATAAAGCATTTCAAAAGAGTTGATTATATTCTGTCCTCTTCCTCACTTTAACTCTTTTCAATTACACTTTTGTCCCCCATTCTGCCAAGATTGCTTTTGTTGTTGAATCTAATGATCAGTTTTTATCTTATTTTCAGTAGGTTTTGACATAATCATTTCTTCCTTTTTGAAACAGTAGTGGCAAGAGAAGATGTGTTCTTTTTCCATGTTCTCTCTTTCTTTTACCTCCTACCTTACCAATCATTCTTTTCTGACTTTGCTGATTCTTTCCCCTCTGTCCAGCCTCTACATAGTGTAATGCTCCAAAGGTTAGTCTACAAACTGTTTATCTTTACCACCTAAACTCACACCCTTGATGACATAAATTGAGGCTTTGTGTGGATGACTTCTAAATGTGTATGTCTACTAGGTTTTTAAAGCAGGAGGGAAAAAATAATCTAATGAACAATGAGAAAATGTGGCTTGAATTTTTCCTCAAGTTTCTTCATGACTTTTGTACCACACTTACAGCTTTGGCCTCAAAAAAACCTCCTCTACTTCTTCACCGCCCATTAAGCTTATGTACAGAAACAGTTTTCAAGAATTATTAGTTTTAAAACTTTGAACCAGCCTGATCAGGCAGTGGCACAGTGAATAGAATGTCAGACTGGAACGCAGAAGACCCAGGTTCAAAACCCTGAGGTCACTGGCTTGAGCGTGGGCTCACCAGCTTAAGCATGGGGTTTCTGGCTTAAGCATGGGATCATAGACATGACCCCATGTCTCTGGCTTGAGCCCAAATGTTGCTGGCTTAAAGCCCAAGGTCGCTGGCTTGAGCCCAAGGTCGCTAGCTATGAGCAAGGGGTCACTCTGCTCTACTGTAGCCCCCCAGTCAAGGCACATATGAGAGGTCACTCTGCTTTACTGTAGCCCCCCAGTCAAGGCACATATGAGAAACCAATAAATGAACAACGAAGGAGCTGCAAAAAATTGATGCTTCTCATCCCTCTCCTTTCCTGACTGTCCGTCTTATCTGTCCCTCTCTCTGTCTCTCTCTCTGTCACAAAAAAAAAACAACAAAAAAAACCTTTGAACCATAAGCTTAAATGATTTGGACCTTGATTGATTTAGAATTGGATCATAATATTTTAGAGCTGGAAGAAAACTTAAAAATGGTCATATGGTACAAAAATGCAAAAAGTTGTAGTTAAGGATCTGTAGTCTGGGAGTTTTGAATCACACCCTTAACTCTTGGCAAATTTGGGACTCTCTCCTCAGTTTTTGACTTGTTGTTAATAAAGCAAGTAATTAAATCATGTACCTAATTACTGGAAAAATAAAAGTATATGAAAGTATGTTTTTGACATGGTAAATCACAGTAAGTATAATTTATATGAGTTAAACCTTTAAAGTATTTTTAGAACAATAGTCCCTCCTACTTTCTTTTTGCTGAAACTTGTCGTAAAAACGTTTAGAAAGCTCTCTTGTAGTTTTGATATTATGGTTATTTTTCTCCAGAGTCTCATAATTTTTCTGTATCTCTGAGCTTTCATTTTTAATTTTAGAATATTCCTTTTGGTTTCTACTATATCCAAATAAACAAATACTTCCTTTTTTATCATCACAAAGATTATCATTGAAAGTTTTTTGTCCTCACAAAATGTGGCTTATTAGAAATTGGAGTTGGAACTTTTCAATAGAGAGTTTTTTATTTATAAATTTTTTACTCACCTGATAAAGTCCAGTTTGACTTTTACATATTCATAATATCCACTTCACTTTTATACTTCCATTCTTTTGATACAAAAATACTAAAACATTTACACAAACAAAATTCTAACACAGCAATAAGCATAATTTAATATCCTAAGCACAATTGAACAATTTATCTCCTGGAGACACAGAAAAAATGGTTAAGAAAGCAAGAAAAATTTCTAGATCAGGAGTCAATATATTGCATCATTGCTCATCATAGCCAAAAGAAAAAAACAACAACCATAAGTGTTCATCAGTAGGGCAATGGGTAAAATAAACTGATTCATTCATTAATGGAATACTGTCCAGTAGTTCAGATGAAGAAATTAGATCAGCCTGGCCTGTAATGGTGCAATGGGCAGAGCATTGACCTGGAACACTGAAGTCATCAGTTCAAAACTTTGGGATTGCCCAGTAAATGCACATATGACAGTCAAGCAATGAACAACTAAAGTGATGCAACTATGCGTTGATACTTCTTGCTTCTCCCCACCCCCCATAAAATCAATAAATAAAGTCTTTTTAAAAAAAAAGAAAAGACATTAGATCAGCTTCACTAATTCTCAGAAACATATTAATGAGTAAAAAAGTAAGCCATAAAAACATATGTTCATCTTATCATCATTTATGTAAAATTTATAATGCACAAAACAATGATACATACTTATAGATAAATATATTTATATAGTAGACAAATTTTAAATGCATTTAAATGAAATGTACTGGCTTTAGGTTAGCAGTTAACTCTGGAGAACAGAAAGGAGCGGAAGATGAGGCTTTAGCTAAAGCTATAATTTTTTGTTTCTCTATAAATTAAAATATTTGAAGCAAATATGATAAATTGTTAACATTTGTTAAATCTTGGTGGTGAGTAGGTGGATTTTTATTATAGCAGTCTCTTAATATTTAAAAATATTTTCTTAATGTTTATTTTCTCTATATATTTGTCTTCATTTCTATGAATCTGTCCTCCTGGACTGGTTTATGCAGATATTCTATCATATGTACACAAATATGTTCTGTCTTATTTAACACATTTATTAAACATTTCTACATAATGGGCACTGTTTTAAGTGCTACAGTATAGTAGTGAACTGAAAATAGCTAACAGAGAGCAATCTTTTAAATCTTAGATAATATTATATATACTAGGAAGATCAAAGAGACTTTATTTTATTAAAGTTACTACCTTTTAAAATTAATGATATTTTCTTTTTTGATTCAGTGGGGATCAGCAGTATACTTATGTTATAAAAAATCGGTGGCAAAGACTAACACTATATCTTACAAAGCTGGTAAGTATAATTTTTCATGGGGTACTTAATATATAAATGTATTATGCAGCTAGTACTTACTATTAAATAAAATAAACAAAACCCATCTTACAATGTTAGTGTCAGGACTGGGACTATAACTCGTGTCTTTTGAGTCTGTTTTTTTGTTGTTGTTTGTGGGTTTTTTTTGTTTTTTTTTTGTATTTTTCCAAAGCTGGAAACAGGGAGGCAGTCAGACAGACTCCCACATGCGCCCGACCGGGATCCACCCGGCATCCCCACCAGGGGGCAATGCTCTGCCCATCTTGAGGCATCGCTCTGCCGCAATCAGAGCCATTCTAGCACCTGAGGCAAAGGCCACAGAGCCATCCTCAGCGCCCGGGCAAACTTTGCTCCAGTAGAGCCTTGGCTGCAGGAGGGGAAGAGAGAGACAGAGAGGAAGAAGAGGGGGAGGGGTGGAGAAGCAGATGGGCGCTTCTCCTGTATGCCCTGGCCGGGAATTGAACCCAGGACTCCTGCATGCCAGGCCGACGCTCTACCACTGAGCCAACCAGCCAGGGCCTTGTTTTGTTTTCATTCACACATTTACTGTATGCTTAATGAAAGGTTAATATTAAAAGAAGATGGGTTTTTTTAATGTTAGGTTTAAATAAATAAATAATAAGTAGAAATTAGTTCTCTTTAAGTTTTTAAATCAGTAGAAAATGTGAGAAAGTATTTTCTGGTTAAATTAATGTTTCTTTAATATTTATATCAAATTTTAATCAAATCTACAGCTCATATGTAATTGTTTCATAATAATCTGAAATATTATAAACTAATTTGTGATTTTATAATACATAGATAAAATTTTTATTTGCCAGAAACCTCAAAATATCAAACATACTGATCTTACTTTCAAGAGAGCAGATTCAGTTTTTTAAATAACATAGTTTTAAAATCATTGTCCTAGAATTTTATTTTTGTTTTACTTTTGATTTTTTAGGATCTGCAGTTCATTACTATTTTTTTTTCATTGATTTGAGAAAGAGAGAGAGAAAGAGAAGAAGGGAGAAAAAGAGAAAGGAAGGGGAAAAGTGAGAGAGAAGCATCAACTCCTTGTTCCACTTAGTTGTTCCATTTAATTGTACACTCATTGGTTGCTTCTCACCTGTGCCCTTACTGGGGATTGAACCCACAATCTTGGTGTACCAGGACAACACTTTACCCACTGAGCCACCCAGCAAGGACCTCATCACAAAGCCTAGGTTGGCCCTCGCTGATTGGCTCAGTGGTAGAGCGTCAGCCCGGTGTGTGGATGTCCAAGGTTTGATTCTCGGTCAGGGTACACAGGAGAAGTGACCATCTGCTTCTCCACCCCCTCCTTCTCTCTCACTCTCTATCATCCTCTCTTCTCCTCCTGCAGCTATAACTCAATTGGTTCAAATGCATTGGCTCCAGGCATTGAGGATGGCTCTGTTGAGCCTCTGCCTTAGGTGCTGAAAATAGTTCAATTTCAAGCATGGCCCCAGATGAGTAGAACATTGGACCCAGACAGAGTTGCCAGGTGGATCCCAGTCAGGGTGCATGTGGGAATCTGTCTCCCTATCTCCCTTTCTCTCACTTGGAAAAGAAGAAAAAATAAGCCTATGCTGTTGCCTTATGACCTGAGAGAGTAGTGGACAATTAACTGTAGACCCTCATGGGATCAACTAGCTGGCCAGCATATAATTAGAGAATTTAATACCTGCCTTGGACCTTAGTATATCTAGCTCATCTCACTTTATAGACGAGAAAACCAGAATCTTAGAAGTATATGAGTTGTCCAAAATCACACAGATATTAGTGACAGAACAACCACTGGTATTCCTAGTTTATCATTTTGTCTTTAAGATCACATCTAGTGATGGTTTCCACTTGATTTTTACTGTTCAAGTTTAGGGAACCCAGTTTCTATTTCTAGTCCCACAAAATCCAGTATGAGACTCTGCTGGAGGGTGTGTTCAATATAAGATTCCTGGACCACTTTCCAAACTAGTTTTTTTAACATGAGATGATAGGCCATGTGAAACCCTATCTTCATATAATTTGGGATGTTTTAGAAGTGGGGCTTGAGTTGATATTAAAAACATTGTAAATATATGTCTCATATTTTTATTAGTATTTTTCTTGTATTTGTACCAGAAGTTATAGATAAACATACTCCTAGAGAATGTCTATTTTAATGTGTAAAAATTCCTGGGGGAAAGTTATTGAGTGCTGATGAAATGGATATATGCAGGTAACCATACTGAAACATTTTTTAAAAAAGTATATTTATGTACTTTAAGGTAGTGTGACCACACTGAATTTTTGAGTATGTGTATATTTATGTATATTTCTGTAGGATAATCTTGTTTGCCTTACTTAGCCTTTGTGGATAAAGCAGGATAAATATTAAGCAGTTAATATAAATAGTTATAATGTTTGAGTACTAAAATCTATATGAATCCTATTGAACCACTCAGTTATTTGATGAACATACATATATGCAATGTTTTGAACTTTGAAATGTATTAAATAAAGTATTTAAGCATCATTCAAATTATGAGCACATAAATTCAAGAGATTATTACCTGATATTTATTGTTGTTTTTATAGGTCTAATTTGTAGATATCCTCAAGAAGATTATGAGTCATTCTCACTTTCAGAATCTGTTCCTCTATTTTGTTTACCAATGGGTGCAACTATTGAATGTTGGCCACCAAATAGCAAATACCCTCTCCCTGTATTTTCTACATTTGTGTTAACTGGAGCCTCAGCTGAAAAGGTACTGTTTTAACAAGTTGTATCAGCAAATTTTATGTCCATTTTAAATTTAAATTTTATAGAATGCAAGGAACAGTAGGAAAAAATAACTGGTTAAACTGAATCTACTGTATTGTACATACCTTTTTCATTTGATTAAGGTAACTATATACAGTGACATAGGAAGAGAGTATTTTCATTTTCTTCCATATACCCAAATGCTTTTCTTATGAATATGGTGAGAGATTTTTAAATTGTGAAATGATGATCCTTCATTGCTTTATTTTCTGGGATACAGAAGCTTTGAAAGTAATACCAAAGAAATTATTAAATATGCAATGCGTTTAGAATCATAGACTATTCTAGTTGAAAGGGACCTTGGGAGTCATCTAGTCTGACATTCTTGTTTTATAGATTGAGAAATTGAGGTCCAGAGAAATTCAGTTAATTCCTTAAAGTTGGAATTTCTATTTCCTTATCTAAAATTGTACCACTGTCTGCTAAATAATAGCTCTTAATCATTTTCTTGTAGAGAATATGGATATAATTTATTTCACTCTCTGTAAAACAAATGCAATCTGATTTAAACACTTTTTTTTTTTTTTGTATTTATCTGAAGTGAGAAGTAGGGAGGCAGAGATAGACTCCCGCATGCGTCTGACCAGGATCCACCTGGCATGCCCACCAGGGGGCGATGCTCTGCCCATTTGGGCCATTGTTTTGTTACAACTGGAGCCATTCTACAGCCTGAGGCAGAGACCATGGGGCCATCCTCAGCACCAGGGGCCAACTTTGGTCCAATGGAGCATTGGCTGAGGGAGGGAAAGTGAGAGACAGAAAGAAGAGGGGGAAGGGTGGAGAAGCAAATGGGAGCTTCTCCTGTGTGCCTCGACTGGGAATCGAACCTGGGACCTCCACACGCTGGGCCGACGCTCCACCACTGAGCTAGCTGGCCAGGGCCCTAATTGAAACACCTTTTAAAATATATATATAGAGAGAGAGAGAGAGAGAATAATGTGAGAGTAGCTCTTGGTGAGTTTTTAAATTTTATTTTACTTTGTAATGTACTTCAAGAAAGCAAAAAGTGATGTCTGTTTACTATTATGTTCCTGGTATTTGGCACCTTGCCTGACTCACAGGCATTTAGTGGCTTATAATGACCTGGCTCATAATGGCTCATTCATTAAATATTTAACTAATGATGTGATTTGAATAAATGATATAAAGTGTATTTACTAAATACATTACTTATTTTTCAGGTCTATGGTGCTGCTATTCAGTTTTACGAATCATATCCTGAGGAAAACCTCACAGAAAAACAGAGACTTCTTTTGGGTTTAGCATCATCAGCAGATGGGAAATCTGATAGTTCCAAAACAGTTCACACTAGTAAATGCATCTGTCTTCTTTCTCACTGGCCTTTTTTTGATGCATTCAGGAAGTTTCTGACTTTTTTGTATCGTTATTCCATCTCTGGACCTCATGTTCTTCCAATTGAGAAGTAAGTGAGAAGACTTCTTGGTTCAAAATTTGGCAGATCTCTCCATTATGTGTGGTCCCTGTACTGGCTATTGAATTGTACTGGTAAATTTTATATGGAAACTAGATTTGTCAGGTGTTATTTAGAAATAATAACTGTTGTTTTAATTAGGAATGTTTCACTATTATACTTTTTAAGTCATGTTATTTTAAATAACTTTATCTCTAACAAAAGTAACTGTTTTATGGCCCTGGTTGGGTGGCTCAGTGGATAAAGTGTTGTGCCTGCATGCCAAAGGCGCGGGTTCCATCACTGGTCAGGGCACATACAAGAAACAACTAGTGAGGATACAACTAAGGGGAACAAGTAAGTGGAAAAACAAGTTGATGCTTCTCTCTCTCTCTCTCTATCTCTCTCTCTCTCTCTCTCTCTCTCCACCTCTCCCCTCTCCCCCTCCCTTCCCCATTCTCTCTCTTTTTCTTCCTTCCCCCCACCCTCTCAAATCAATGGGAAAAAAATAAGTGTTTCTTTTTTGCTGTTCTTATGAGTTTTGGAGATCCTAAGTAGAATTTTAAAAAGTTTTGTAATTCTTATTTTACATATAATTTGAGCTTATTATTAACTGTTAAAAATATTTCTTGCTATTTTTAGATATATATTTAAAGAAAAAATAAGTGCATTCTTTATTCTTTTAAAAATTTTAATGATTTACTTTAAGACTAAAATTAAATAATGTTTCATAAAGTAATATAAAGATACAAATGAGATCTTAATATCTCCATTGTCTGACTACTGTTTATTTTATACCATCCTATCACTTAACTTCTTCTGTGTTGTTAGGCTGGATTCTCTCTCATGACAGTTGGAAAGTGATAGAATTACCATAAGAACATTTGGTGTACAGTATTACTCTTTAATTTTTCCTTGCACTTTCCTACTGTCAGTATTCTAATACAGCAGTTCTCACATTCTGTAGTTTCAGAACCCCTTTTATACTCTTATTAAAGACCAACGATGCCAAAGAACCCTTTTTTTTATATCTTATATCTGTTGCTATTTATTATAATAGAAACTAAAACTTGAGAACTTTAAAAGTATTTATTAACTTATTTTTAAAAATAATAAACCCATTACATGTTAACATAGGTATCGTTTTTTGAAAAATAACTTTTCCAAAACAAAAAATAATTAGTGAGAAGAGTGACATTGTTTTACATTTTTATAAATCTGATATCTGGATTAACTGGACACAGGTAGGTTCTCATATGTGCTTCTGTATTTAATCTGTTGCAATATGTTGTGTGGGTTGAAGTATATGAACCTGGCATCACACACGTAAGTAGGTGGAAAAGGGAGGGCATTTGAGTAGTCTTTCAGAAAATTGTGTATTTTCCTTTTTGTCACTACACCTAGACTTGACAGATGCAGTTTATATATTATAGGGATGATCAGAGATTTGGTCCTGTTCAGAACATCCATGGAGACATTTGGTCTACGTTGACCCATCTGCCTAACCTTGTGTGTCATTACCAGCTAGGTTACTGAGGCGAGAAGGGTTATTGGCAGTAAGTACAGCCACAACACAATTATTGGATCAATAAAATTTCAGCCTGACCAGACACTGGCGCAGTGGATAGAGCGTCAGACTGGGATGCGGACGACCCAAGTTCGAGACCCCAAGGTCGCCAACTTGAGCGCGGGCTCATCTGGTTTGAGCAAAGCTCACCAGCTTGGACCCAAGGTCGCTGGCTTGAGCAAGGGGTTACTCGGTCTGCTGAAGGCCCACGGTCAAGGCATATATGAGAAAGCAATCAATGAACAACTAAGGTATTCCAACGAAAAACTGATGATTGATGCTTCTCATCTCTCTTCGTTCCTGTCTGTCTGTTCCTATCTATCCCTCTCTCTGACTCTTTCTGTCTCTGTAAAAAAAAAAAAAAAAAGAATAAATAAAATAAAATTTCATAGTATTTTTTATGTATTAATCCTGTAAGCCAAAAGTATAAATAAATGTTATGGGCTATCTGAACCCTAGGACGTTTTCTAAGCATGGACATTGTCAACAGGACCAAATATCAAAGACAATATATCATGTACCAAATATGCTCATGGACATCTTCCATAGTTTAAAGTGATAGTATACACTTTTTTATAATTCCCATAATGTCTGCCAGTATTGTATGCATAGCAAGCAGTCAAAACATGCCTGTAAAATTAATAAATTTCCTTTTTAATGTTCTTTATTCAGTTGAAATTATCCCAGATCTGAAACCAAGATGATTTTGAAATAATGTTTAAAAAAGAAAAGTAGTGCAGAAATAAAATAACTTTTTCCTAAAAGGGGGGGGGCCTCACTATTTTTGCCTTTTTTCTTTTCCATAGTGTTCAATACAAAACACTTCAATCTAGCTTATTATCCATTTTCTTCTGGAAGAAAAACCATAAAATCAGTAATAGAATATTTATTCTTAATAGAAAGTATAAGCATAACCTCAGAGATATTGTGAGTTCCATTCCAGACCATCATAATAAAGCAAGTATTGTAATAAAGCAAGTTGTAATCTTTTTACTGGTGGAGGATCTTGCATTTAGTTTGTAAAAAATACAGCATCTATAAAGCATGGTAAAGCAAAGTTCAGTAAAAGGCGGGTCTGTAATTGTTCATCTTTTAGAAACAACTAAACCCTTCTATATTTCTGGAGCACTCTAAACGTTGTTTCACTTTTAAAATATGAGCAGTTGATTAAAAGGTATATTACAAATATACAAATTAGCTTCTTTGTTGATGTCCAGATCTCTGATATGTTGTAATATTATCTACGTAGGGAGAGGTAAAAGTTAAAATGATCTTTGAGATATAAATAACAAATAGTGTTGAATGCAAATAACTATTAATATAAGAAGTTACTGAATTTAGGTAGATGCAACTTTAATGGGACAAATGATTTTTGGTTGTTCACTTGTTTTCATTTTAGTAGGGATTTCGAAATTATAGGTTCATAGAGCTTTTGACTTAACTTGGACTTGTGGTGACATGTTGACCTTTGTAGCATATGGTACTCACTTTGGAATCAATCGGCTTTTTGTTTGTTTGTTTTTAAGGCATATTTCTCATTTTATGCATAAAGTTCCTTTTCCATCTCCTCAGAGACCACGGATTTTAGTTCAGGTAAGATTTTCTTATATGTGTGCCCAGTTGAATAAATATTGGTTCTGTCAAAACATAACATAAGAATAATAATTTTAAATGGGAAAAACAATCAAATGAGATCAAAAGAGAATAAGATGCAATTTAAATTTTGAAGTTTGAGCACCTCTTGTCTTATTACCTGCCTTTCAGACAACTAATTTTTCTCCTTTAAGTAAAGGGTTGCAGAATTAAAGATGCAGTAGACATTATGAACACAAAAAGGAACTTCTTTTCTTAAATTTGTTCTAAGTTTTCTGTGGCTTTGGCATTTATTCCCTAAGTTGTGTATTAGAATACATAGAAGGAAAAGTGTGTTTTCATATAGCAGGAAGGAATGCTAATATCTTTATGACAGGAGAAGCTTAAAATAAATTATTTTCCCCATCTCTTTTCCCAGTTGACTTTATGTTTCCTCTTTTGTTCATACTTTTTTTTGTACCCTTGATATATGAGTTTCTGCTTATTTAATAATTTATGAAGTGATTTATATAAGACAATATTTTTATGTAGTATCACTATCTATGCTTTACTGTATTTATAGCCCTTAATAGGGTATCATTCAAAATTAGAAGTCATTTAGCAAATAGATATTTACAAATATGTGAAAATCTGCATAAACTTAAAAATGTAGATAAAATAGTTGCATTATTATATTGCTACAGATAAAATGTCTAGAAAAATATCATTTGATAAGTTTTATAATGCCTGCACATTTACATATTATCCCTGTCTTACTTCTTGGTCTTTGGTGCCAGAATATAGATAGCACACTCAGTTTGAATACACATAACAGATTTGTTTTATAGCAGAAGTTGGCAAATTTTTTCTGTTGAGGACCAAACAGTAAATATTTTAGTGTTTACAGGTCATGCTTATCTCTGTTGAAACTACTCAGTCCTGCTGTTACTACACAAAAGCAGCTAGAGGTTAATTTGTAAATGATGAGTTCCAATAAACTTTACTTATAAAAACAGATGGCCTGTGGATTTGCCCTGGAGACCAGAGGTTTGCTAACTCTGGTTTTATGGTAGTAAATGAATAATTTAGTCTTTGAATACAGATTTGTTAAAATGGCATCAGGGAAACATTGAAGAACAGCAGAAAAAATCTAGGATTTAGAGTAGAAAAGTTGGTTGTCAGAAGAGGCCAGGGATCAGGACATCTTTTTCAGGATCTTAGTGATTACACTGATGAATGAATAATATTGAAACTGCATCATCATTAGTCTATATGTTTTTCCCAGAAAGTGGTGTTTTAAAAGTTTATATTTCAGATACTTTATTTTCAATCTTCTTCCAGTTATCACCACATGATAACCTGATTCTCAGTCAGCCTGTTTCTTCACCTCTTCCACTAAGGCAAGTAAAACTTCATTTCTGTTTATGTTTCGCTAAATCTAGTGTGAGCTAAAATAATATTCAAATATATATTTTCTCTCTTTGCTAGGTGAAATTTCAAATGGTGATGGAAATATGATACTTCTCATTTAACTGTTTCTAATCTGTATTCCTTATACTTAATATTGAGGTTAATATTCTTAAAGAAAGACTTTTAACCTAACCAAGCAGTGGCACAGTGGATAGAGCATCAGACTGGGATGCGGAGGACCCAGGTTCCAGACCCCAAGGTTGCCAGCTTGAGCACGGGCTCATCTGGTTTGAGCAAAGCTCACCAGCTTGAACCCAAGGTTGCTGGCTTGAGCAAGGGGTTACTCGGTCTGCGGTAGCCCCACGGTCAAGGCACATATGAGAAAGCAATCAATGAATAACTAAAGTGCCATGACGAAAAATTGATGATTCTCATCTCTCTCCGTTTCTGTCTGTCCCTGCCTATCCTTCTCTCTAACTCTGTCTCTGTAAAAAAAAAGAAAAAGAAAGACTTTTACAGTAGTGTTTGGTATTTTGTGTATGTATTTGTTTTCATCAAGTATTACTATATAAATAGGTACATATGTATGTAGATTATGAAAACAATTATTTTAGCTTAAAATATTTTTTGAAGAACATTCAAATGCAATTAATTTTCAGTTCCACCTCAAACTAAAGATACCTATAAATATATATTAAACCATGGGGTAGAACAATGTATTTTATCACCTTAAGAGTTCAGATAAATTATGAAATGTTCTTTTCTATGGTATCATTTCTTGAAATTTAATTAGTTGTATAATTTTTCCAACAGAAAAATAGATACAATATAATTAATCTGTTTGTAGCACATACTTAAGGGAGACTTGGTACCATCTTTGACATTAATTTTGTAAGAATTGCAAATTATTTCATCACTAGGTCTTGGCCCAGAGTGACCAGTGTTTTCTTAACCTTTGTTTAAGCCAAAAATAAACTAGAAGTACTGGCTGAGACTATGTAAAAATGATTCTAAATTATACAAGGATTTTTTTGTTGTTGTTAACAGCTATATTGGTATATAATTCACAATAGTATACAGTTCACCCAATTAAATTGTACAGTTTACTGGTTATATTCACAGAGTTCTGTAACTATCACTATAATCAATTTTAGAACATTTTCATCTCTCTAAAAAAGAAACCTTGTATACTTTAAGCAGTTTACCTTCTCTGTTTCTCCTATCACAACATACACAAACACACATACCTTCCCAACCCTTGGCAATAACTAATCTGCTTTCTGTCTCTAAAGATTTGCCTATTCTGAACATTTTATATAAGTGGAATCATAATATTTGGCCTTTTGAGTTTAGCTTCTTTCACTTAGCAGAATGTTTCCAAGGTTCATCCATATTGTAGTGTGTATCAGTACTTCATTTCTTTTTTATTTCCAACAAATTTTTCAGTTTGTGAAAATCTCACATTTTATTTATCCATTCATTCAATAATGTTGCTATGAACAGGCACAAGTGTTTTGTGGACTTTTTTTTTTTATATATAGAGACAGAGAGAGAGCCAGAGAGAAGTATAGTTAAGGACAGACAGACAGGAACGGAGAGAGATGAGAAGCATCAATCATTAGTTTCTCATTGCGACACCTTAGTTGTTCATTGATTGCTTTCTCATATGTGCCTTGATTGTGGGGCTACAGCAGACCGAGTAACCCCTTGCTCAAGCCAGCGACCTTGGGTCCAAGCTGGTGAGCTTTGCTCAAACCAGATGAGTCCGTGCTCAAACTGGCGACCTCAGGGTCTCAAACCTGGGTCCTCCGCATCCCAGTCCAACACTCTATCCACTGTGCCACTGCCTGGTCAGGCTTGTGGACATATTTCTTCATTTCTCCAAAAACTTTTGTTACTAGTTTTTCTTTATTTAAAAAAAATTTTAATTCAGTAAAGCCAATTATTTAGCATTATATAGACAAAATATTTGTTGGCTTATTGAATTACTTTCTTTGTCAACACAATATTTTGTTACTGTAGTTTTGGCTATGAATTTGCTTTGTATGTGTATATCATCCCTTGGTAGCTCTTGACTTCATATTCCTATTAGTATTATAATATGAAAGATAATCTCTTCCTAAATCAAAATTTTAACATATATATTTACCTTAAGGGAGGTGGAGCCTGTAAGTCATTTAGTTTTTCTGATTATTGCAATGGAAAATGAGCCAAAACTTTCATTAAAGGATTTACTTTCAATCAAAGCATCCCTCTCAATAATCAAATTCTTTATTTGGACTTTATGTGGTAGATCTTTATAAAATAAAGCAGGAACCTTTTTATTTTCCATGTTGAGTACAATGCTGACAAATTGAATGATTTTGAAACCATAAAAATCTCCATTGCTTTCAGAGTGTGTTTCTGATGGAGTGTTTTCCTTACATCAGATCAACAGTCACATTTAAAGTTGAATATATGATACAAATCCTATACTAATTATTAACTTTTAAAAAAATTATTTTGGGTAATGAGGTTATTGGATCTTTATTTTATTAATTACATATTTTTGTTTGGGTTGACAGCGGTGGCAAGTTTTCAACACTACTTCAGAATTTAGGCCCTGAAAATGCTGTGACCCTACTGGTGTTTGCAGTAACAGAACATAAGATTCTCATTCATTCCTTACGGCCTTCTGTGCTCACGAGTGTGACAGAAGCATTAGTGTCTGTGAGTATCACAGTTTCTTACTGTGAAAATATATTCAGATAACTTAAAGCTATTTTAATGTTTAAAATTCAGAGTGTAATGAGTTTTTATGTTGTGAAAACCATTTAAATTTTCTTATCTTTAACACTAGTTAAAATTATTTAATGCATTTTCAAGCATTAGATTTTAGATGATAAATATTTAAAAAACATTTTTTTGTGTGCATGCTGATAAATTATGCTTCAGTGTCAAAAAGCTAAATATTCTGCTATCTTTTGTTTATCCAAGATGATATTCCCCTTCCACTGGCCATGCCCGTATGTTCCTCTCTGCCCACTGGCTTTAGCCGATGTCTTGAGTGCACCATGTCCATTCATAGTAGGAATTGATTCAAGATACTTTGATCTCTATGACCCTCCACCAGATGTTAGTTGTGTTGACCTAGATACCAACACTATTTCTCAGTAAGTACATTTTAGTGATTCTACACCCAAAATTTACCTCATAATGTATGTATATAATTGTTTATTTTATAAAGGCTTATTAGGATTTCCCTTCAGCAATATTATTTTTGTGTTTTGAACTATTATCATCTTTGAATTAGCTCTTACTATGCTGCAGCGGGATAGATTTAGGGCATTGGAGAAAGTTTTATGAGGAAGAAAATGTACCTTTCATTCTTAGCTTTTTAAATATTTAAGAAACATTATAATCTTGTGCTTACTTAGAAATTTAGCAGAGGGGAAATTGAGGTTAGAAATAGAAAAAGTTTATTTGTATTTAGTCATGTATGTATGGGTAAAACACAAATTGAATTAAAATACTATTCCTTGATTTCATATTTCAATCTTATTTCTAGTGTAGTGTGCTGCTATTAGAATACTGATACTTAATAACAAAATTAATGTAATATTTTTAAATTTTTAAATAACTTTTAAATTCTACATAATTTTCTTACTTTTATACCCTAGCAGTGTAAGGATTTTATGTTTCCCTCTTTTATTGGAATAATATTTAAGTTGCACTACTAGAGCTATATATTTATAGCTTTTTTTTACAATTGTGTTTCTCTTACATCATTATTTTTAGTTTAATTATACTTACGCTGTTTAGGGGAGAGGAAATTGGTGAAGTGACCACATTGAATTCACAGGACATACTTTTTTCTCCAAAAGATACCTGTTTTATTAGGGTCTACAAATTTCCCAAATGGTTTTTTATTGCCTTACAGTGGATGTCACAAATATTTTTTTATCACTATTTTTCTGATCATACTTATGTATTCTGCCCACAATTGAGCAAGAAATTGCCTAAGGGCTAAGACAGGATTTGATATCAAGGCCCCAATGCTGGCACATGACAGACTCATTCATTGGTTGAATAATAAATAAATTACAAGAAAATGTGATTAGAACTGAACAACAAGACGCAGGGTCAGAGTTCAGTCTTCCAGTCCCACCCTAGCACAGCTCTGTGTGACTCAGGAAAGACTCATTTCATCATGTCGTCTTTCTTTTTTTTTTTTTTTAATTTTTTAATTTATTGTGTTTCACAGGTCATACTTAAAATAACTACAAGTTAATTTATCAGTAAAACCCAAAAGCTAGTACTGATTAGCCTTTTACAACTTAAGCATGTATATTTGAAATAGGTTTTTCTTCATTTTTAAATATGCATGTGCTATGTTAGAGCCTTTTGATTTAATTCCAAAATCTTACATTAATTCTAGTTTGTCATACATCAGAACTTCAAATACCTACATCATCAGAAATATTTAGCAAAAAAATTTTTTCAATTATAACATATGTAAGCTGTCAAAAAGCTTTTATTCAGAGAAAGCCTAACCAAGAAAATATGGGATGTACTTTGTGCATAAAAGCCATTTTATATATGGAATTGATAGAGTTAAAGGTTTTTCACCAGGAATATGTAATTCTTTACCAGGAATATTTAAGTTTTTAAATATTAAAGTATCTCTTTTATTTGCCAGTTGTTAATGTTACCTAATACAATGTTTTAAAAATTGAATGAAGGGTAGGAAATGAGTATCTACTATGTTTATTACATAGTAAATTACATTTCCCTCTTTTTATACTTTCCCTCAATTTGTTAAAATAACTTATTATTATTTTATCTTTCTGTTTTGATCATTAATGAGTTAAAGACTCAAAGAAACTTGAGTCATTTGCGCTCATCAGTATTCTTCCTTCTTGATCTTATCATCCTAACAAACATATGGGAGGACTGAACTGAACTGGTAAACCCACAGCTTTCTACTTCCCTTCTTCCAGAATTTCTAGAGCCTCAACCTGAAATTTGAAAGAAAATTAAATTCTGTGTATGGAATTTTCAGTTTCCTTTTTTCTTTCTGACTCTTAGATCCATTTAATGCAGAATATATTGTGAATGTCAAGAAATGTCTGAAGAAAGGGAAATTAGTACCTGATATGCATAGCCTAAATTATCTCATATTGTTCTCTGTATTTTGTGAGGTGGTTTTTATTAACCCTGTGACAGATAAGAAAACCAAAGCTTAGATTTGTAAGTAATTTACCAAAAGGCACATAAGTCAAACTGCCAGAACTGGATTTTGAAACTATCACTGTCTGACTCCAAACTAATACATCTACCATTAATTATTGGCTAGTTATGTAATAGTAACTATGTAAATGATGTTACCATGAATGAAAATGCAGAAAGCTATCATAGATCCAAGCTCAGGTGCTAAATAAAACTGCCCTACTCAGCCAAGTTTTAAAGTGAAGATATCAAGGGTAAGAGAAGGAAAGTAATTACTTGAGTAAATAATTAGATGTAATGAAATGTTACCAAAGTCTTTTTTATTCATTTATGCTATAGACATATCTTGAATACCTTTTTTGCTGAGCACCAGTAATAAAAAGGCAAGCCAAGTACACTGCCTTTTCTTAAGTTGTTCATCATCTAGTCTAGTCATCATCTAGTCCCTTCCTAGTCTAGCAAGGGAAACGTGCATACAGTGAATGATAAGGTACAGTGGGAGTGCTGTGTTGCAAAATAAAAATGAAAATGAAGTAAATAGTGTTTGTATGTTGTGTTCTCACTGTAATGTAGGATTTCATGCTCCTGGTCACTTTATAGATGAGATAAAACCTTCACAGCAGGACAGCTGCAATTTGACCCTGTCCTATCTATATTTTTATACTCATTTGTGGGAAGGTAGGGAGATCCCAAGACAGTTGTTCTTTGTCAGCTTAAGCTTTCCCATCCTCCCTTTTCTCTTTGTTTAGTTTTCAGTGATCTTTGCCCTTTTTATTCTGTGGGAAGTTTAGGGAACATTGGGGGAAATAAGTTCAGCAAGTTTTACTACATACCTTGCTGTCTTTGGTGGTGAGCGCATGAGTGATTTACTTTTCTTCTCCTTTTTCTGTATACATTTTCCAAGTTTTCTAAAATGAATATTCATTGCTGTTGAAGTAGAAAAAAGATTTAATAAAGAATGAAATAAACAAAGCTGTAATTAAATTCAAAACCTTTATGCTATTTTATCACCATGCTCTTTTCTTCTCCTACCCCGTATGTAGTTTAAAGAACAACTGTGCTGTCCTAGAAACAGGGATACCACTTTCAAGTACATACCCACTTTTATCATTATAAAAGTATTTTGAATGTTGTAGTTTACTCAGTTAATTTATATTATAGATTATTTCTTTTCTGAAAGAAACAAAAATAAATGTCACTTTTAGGAAACTAAGAAACCATATTTAAATATACCAAAGTATTTTGATAACTTTATCAATCGTTTTCTACAGTGGTTTTCCTTAGAATATAGAATAAATAAATCTTCACATAGTAGGGTTTTCTTAATATTTAGGTGTCTAGAGACTCAAGTGGAGTTTAAGTGCAAGTGGAATTTACTAAGTACCAACATAATTCCTAATTTTGAGCTATATTTAATGCAAGGTTTCACCCTCATATAAATTAATTTTTGAATATTGAACATCTCAGTTTACCCCAGTATTTTCTCCTGTTACCTGGAATACTTTGTTGTTTCATTTTATGTTCAATATGTTTTCTTTTATATATATTAGGTATGTGCTTTCCTTTATTTTTCCCCCCAAAAGGTCCATCTAACAAATATATTATTTTTGCCATTTAATCTCAGGACTGGTGACAAGAAAAATGTAGCCTGGAAGATACTTCCAAAGAAACCATGTAAAAATCTGATGAACACACTGAATAATTTGCATCAGCAATTGACAAAATGTAAGTGTCTAACTTAAAGGGAAGTAATTTAACCTGAGGAAGGGACTCCAATTACTTTGCCTTACTTGTAAAAGGATAGTGTTTATCTTAAGGAAAGTGTTTTTAAAATCTTAAAGGCAAATGAGCATTAGTGCAAAATTTGTTAGAAACTGAAAAAAAATTGTTAGAAGCCAAATGGGAGATTTATAAAATTTATTTTTTATATCTATCACAAATTTTATAGAACCATTTTAGAATAATAAAATTCAAAAAGAGGTTAAAGCGGTTGTTTTCTTTCATTTTACCTTTATTAAAATGCTTTGGAAAAAAATAAAAAAGCATTTCCACTTGCGTATTTTCTTCCTACATGGAATAGAAAGTTAGTTTTGAAAATATAATATAGACCAGTGGTTCTCAACCTTTCTAATACCGTGACCCTGCAATACAGTTCCTCATGTTGTGGTGACCCCAAACCAAAAAATAATTTTGGTGGCTACTTCCTAAATATAATTTTGCTATAGTTATGATTCGGAATGTAAATACCTGATATGCATTATGTATTTTCCGATGGCTTTAGGCGACCCCACTGGGGTCGCAACCCACAGGTTGAGAACCGCTGATATAGACGGTTTAAATTACATTAGAAAATGCTGATTTCCAATAGGGTGAGAGCTAGATCATATGCTTTTCACCTTAGCATTATGGATCTTAATACTGTGCTTACCTCAAAAAATTTTAAAATAGAAACTTTCTAAAAGCATTAGGAAATTAATCAAAAATGAAAGTTGGTTAGGATATGGAATATTTCAGTAAAAAGCTTATGTAAGAATATCTTGATAGGCCCTGGCCTGATAGCTCAGGTGACCATCATTCCCATACGTCAGGGTTGTGGGCTCGATTTCGGTCAGGGCACATACAAGAATCAACCAATGAATTCATAAATAAGTGGAACAATAAATCAGTGTGTCTCTCTCTCTTTTTGTCTCTCTCTCCCCTGTCCTCTCAAAAAAAATTTTTTTGACAGTGATCCATAATTACTAAGAAAAATTAAATCTTTTTATTTAATTCTCTTAGTATTTTATAACAATGGTCCATTCAGAGCCCATAATTTACATAAGACTTCTTGTATGAAAAATAGTAAGTGATTTTGTAGTAATATTTTAGGTTCTCATTTATGTATTAGGTGAAATATAAACAGAGAAGGTGGCTTATACCCCTGAGGGTTCAAGGTGCTTATAGTACACTTGGAAATAGACACGAAAGAGTATTTACAAAGTAAACCTCACAACAAGTAGATAATTTGGAAATGGCTCATAAACACTGGGATGTAAAAAAAAAAATGACATCAAATGAATAAAATTTTATCTTATGGGACAAATAATTATGTATGGAATTTTATTTGAGTTTAAGCTACCTAGTTAATTGTTTTCTAAAAGTGCATGTACTTCTTTTGAATAGCTGAGAAATCCAGCAGCTTTTGTAACAATATTTAAATATTATGAAAATCAGTGAAATAGCCCGTCTAAATCTATTGATGGGCAAAATCTTAAAGCTTAAAACTACAGACTTATAAACAATACTGATCGTTGAGGATTATATAACACTTTATAGCTTCAGAACACTTTCACATACATTCTTTATCTTTGCAACTTTGAGGTGAGGATAATGCGGTTGAGAGAGATAAAGTACCTTCTTAGAGATCACACAGTTGAAACATGATTTATACCCAGGCCTTCTGTTTCAACGCCCATGTTCTATCTAATACTGCTACTTTTTTTTTTGTATTTTTTCTGAAGCTGGAAACGGGGAGAGACAGTCAGACAGACTCCCGCATGTGCCCGACCAGGATCCACCCGGCATGCCCACCAGGGGGCGATGCTCTGCCCACCAGGGGGCAATGCTCTGCCCCTCCGGGGCGTCACTCAGCCGCGACCAGAGCCACTCTAGCGCCTGGGGCAGAGGCCAAGGAGCCATCCCCAGCGCCCGGGCCATCTTTGCTCCAATGGAGCCTTGGCTGCGGGAGAAGAGAGAGACAGAGAGGAAGGAGGGGGTGTGGAGAAGCAAATGGGCGCCTCTCCTATGTGCCCTGGCCGGGAATCGAACCTGGGTCCCCCGCACGCCAGGCCGACGCTCTACCACTGAGCCAACCAGCCAGGGCCACTGCTACTTTTTTAGATAAGAATTTTAGAAAAAAAAACTTGTAAGGTTATTTATTGTTCCTCATATTTTAAAAAGCTTTTCAATTTTGAAGCGACCACAAACTTTTTTCTCCTGACCATTTGGGAATAAATGCCCTATCACTTTCAAATGGAATGTATTTCCTACCACCAAGTACATTCTGCAGTATCACTACAGTACAGCCATGAAAATTAGGAAATTCACATTCAGCATTACTGCTATTCTTATCCTCAAACCAGATTTGAGTTTTACTAGTTATCATAATAATGTTTTTTACAGCAAAAGAATCCATTTCCAAATCAGATGTTGTATTTAGTTTCAAGTCTCGTTTGTGTCCTTTTCTTTAAACAGTTAATTTTTTTGTTCATTTTCTTGACACTTTTGAAGATGAACCTTACTATTGTTGAATGGTCTGTGACGTAGGTTTGTCTGAATGTTCTCATGATAAATACAGATTATGCATATTTAACAGGAGTCTTGCAGAAGTGATACTGAGTTCCTTTTATAGATAGCATCCTTATCAGATTGGGCACTGTATCAGTTTGTCCCATTATTGATGATGATGTTCACTTTGATCACTTCATTAGGTGGTGTCTGCCAGGTGTCTTCTCTACTATAAAGTTATTCTTTTACTACCTAATGGCTTTAGGATTGAATTGTTCAAGGAATAGTAAGCATTGATTTTCACGTTTTAATCTCAGAATATTCCTCCTATAAGCACTTACATTCTTTCTTAAAAAGAGGAAAGGCCTTACTAGGCAGTGGCACAGTGGATAAAGCGTCAGTCTGGATGCGGAGGATCCAGTTTTGGAACTCCAAGGTCGCTGGCTTGAGCATGGGCTCATCTGGCTTGAGCGTGAGCTCACCAGCTTTAGCACGGGGTTGCTGGCTTGAGCGTAGGATCAAAGACATGATTCCATGGTTGCTGGTTTGTGCCCACGGTCACTGGCTTGAGCAAGGGGTCACTTGCTCTATTGGTGCTCCCTGGTCAAGGCACATGTGAGAAAGCAATCAATGAACAACTAAGGTGTTGCAACAAAGAACTGATGCTTTCCATCTCTCTCCGCTTCTGTCTGTCTGTCCCTATCTGTCCCTCTCTCTGACTCTTTCTCTGTCTCTGTCCAAAAAAAAAAAAGAGGAAAGGACTATTGCGTTTAACCCTGTGTCCAGTTGATATGTTTGTTAGGATCTTCATTTATTAATCTATATATAGTTATTTCAGAACATGAACATTTTTTATGATAGATAAATAGGGATCATTTTATGTTTAATTGGGTAAAATGTAAATACTCAGCAGAGCCTAAAAAGTGATACAGCAAGCTTTGCTAGGCCTTACATATTATGAAGTTATACAAACAAAGGTTGAGGTAGCTTGAGCCCTTTTGAAAACAACGAATTTTTTTCTTTCAATTTTATTGAAATATAATTGATCTAGAGGACTGTGTAAATTTAAGGTGTACAACATAACGACTTGATATGTATATACAATAGATTTATATTGGTACAATTACCAACATGAGTTTTGACAATTTGGAGAAAACACTAACACTGTATTTCTTCACAGTGCAGCAGAGACCAAGAGATGATGGACTAATGGACTTAACAATGAATGACTATGATTTTAATTCTGGAAAGAGGTTGCACATGATAGATTTGGAAATCCAAGAGGCATTTTTGTGTTTCATGGCCTCTATTTTAAAAGGTTATAGATCATACTTAAGACCAATAACACAAGCCCCATCTGAGACAGCCACAGATGCAAGTTCTCTCTTTGCCCTACAAGGTGAGTGATTGCATAGTTTTACAGCTGTCATATTACTGAGCTTAACTTTGTGATGATTTAATTGCTTTCTGGGTTAATAGCTCATATTTATCAAAATATATACCTATTTTGAGAGTATGTAAATAACAGCTCTGTTGGTAGTCCATTTTTATAGGACTAGTTATTTCTCAGGCACATTCAATATAATCTCATTGGCAAAGTATGCACGAGGAACTATTTGAAAAGTTCAGAGATTTCTAAACATGTACAATTGCACTGTGTCACAGGTCTGTTGATATTGTCGCTGTTAGTTTCCAGGACAGCCAGACAATGTTGGGGGCATGCTGAGTAGCCTGGGATAGTCACCTCCAGGCTTGAGCAGACTCATTTGTTTTACTTCTGTATGCTTTACAAATACTATTTTCTGTCTATGCCACAAAGTAAAAAATGTTGGGAAGCCCTAAAATGCATTATGTATCATAGTATTTATTTATTTTCTTTTTCAGTATTTAACATTTAAAAGAGAAATTCCTTTAATAAATCTATATTGAGTGCCTGCAAATGATAGGCATTAAGCATATAGTGGTATGCAAAAGATACATGGTCACACATACACAAAAAAAAAAAAGAAAGAAAGAAAAGAGAGACATGGTCACTTCTCCCATGGAGCTTATAGTGAAGAAGATAAGCAATTTGAAAGTAATATAAATGAACATTCAGTTCACAACTTTAGATCACAGAAGGCCCTTCTGAGGAATTCACATCTGAGCTGTTTTCGAAAGGAGGAGCAGAAATTAACCAGGCAAAGGGAAAGTAGAAGAGAGAACAGTTTATGCAAAGTCCCTGGAGCTGGCAAGAGCTTGGGTTCATGGGCCCAAAAGAAAACCCAAGTGTTGTGTAATTGAGAATAGTGAGCAAGGTGAAGTGTGAAATCAGGAAATAAACTTTTACCCTGTTGCAGTAAGTATGACATAAACATAAATGAATACTAGAGGCGGTGTAACTGTTGCTTTGAAAAAGCTACACGTCTCTGGAAAGAGAGAGCACGAGCCACATGCATATAACATGCAACGCAGTTTTGAAATGCTTCCACATTTACTAGTTTATGTGTAATCTTCAAGATAGTGAGGGGACAACAGAGACAATTCTGAATGAGAGTTTGAAAGGTCTGGATTCAAGTTCCTTTCTTGTTGCTGTTTTTGTCGGGTCACGTCCCCTCTCAGGGTCTTAGTTTATTTTCTGCAAAATGGTAAAGTATAGATAACATGTTGATCCAGTTCCTTCTAGTTTAAAATTTCTATGATTCTATAAATGATATTATATCAAATGTATTCTGATATTGTAAATTTATGTTAAATAGCTTTCTTAAGAAGCCGGGACCGATCACATCAAAAATTCTATAACATGATGACCAAAACACAAATGTTTATTCGCTTCATTGAGGAATGTTCTTTTGTCAGTGATAAAGATGCAAGCCTGGCGTTTTTTGATGATTGTGTAGATAAAGTAAGTAAAAGTTTGTCTACAATGCTCTAACTTGTTTTGTATGACTGTTATAAATGTTAGGAATTGTACTTTCTATTTATAACTTGTAGTAGCTTTTAACAAAATCTAAATTAACTTCATTCCATCATTGACCCTTTATCATGAAAGTTTTGGTGGCCTACCAGATATTATAGAACCCAACAACCTCCTGGGAATACTTTGCAGGATTTTTCTAAATCATGAGTTTTATTTTGGCAGTCAGGTCTGTAACCCTGCCTGCCCACTTACAGACTGTAGGAGTTTTGTTTGAGCCTGTAGACCTCAAACTTGAGCATTCTTAATTATCACCTCCCCTTTTTGTCTAAGATGGATTGTCACATGCTGAGACATAGGCATAGAGCATAATGAATATATCACCTGAATATTTCTACAATTTGAGAGAAAGTTGTAGCATAAATTAAGTGAATTAATTATATTTTAACTTCATGTATGAAACTTTCCCTTTTCCTTCAGTCCTAATTTCATGAGGTAGGATATCTATGCTGGAGAGAGGGGATGTTAGGGACAGTGACCCTGAGAAAGGTTTCAAATCCCGACTGGGGTGCGGAAGGAAGAACAGCCATGGGTGTCAGAGCCCATGCCAGGTGAGGAGAAAACCCATGCAAACGGTGGCCTAGCATGGAGAATCAAGATGAGCCAAAGAGAGAGAGTGTCCATTCTGGCAGATAGACTGCTGCAGGGGGTCAGGACCTAAGCAGAACAAGGACATCCATGCAGAGATGAGGACAGAGTAGAGTGCCAGAGTACGGTAGGGAGGGTGTCCCCATTGGGTAGGCATAGCAGATGGAATGTCAGAATTTGATCTGGATGAGGGAGATGCCAGCTTGGTGGGGCAGAGGGGTTGGCCTGGAAGGAGCTGTCAATGCCAAATTAGGGTAAAGTAGTTACTGTATTTCCCCATGTATAAGATGCTCCCATGTATAAGACACACCTTAATTGTGGGGCCCAAAATTTGAAAAAAAATGTATTACATAAAGTTATTGAATTCAAGTTTTATTCATCATAAAATTCATACAGTTCCTCATCACTGTTAAAACTCCCATCTATTAGCTTGTCCTCATCTGTGTCTGATGATGAATTACTGTCTTCATATATTGCCTCGTTGTTAGTTCCATCTATGGCATTTAAAATGCCACACTTCTACAACCACTGTATAAGATACACCCAGTTTTTAGACCCCCAAATTTTTGAAAAAGGAAGCATCTTATACATGGAGAAATATGGTATATGCATGGGGGAAGGGTGGTGGTGAAGAGGGGAGAATGTTACATATAGGGGATTGATAAAATAATAAGTGTATTAAAGATAATAAATTTTTCCAGTGACTGAGAAGGGATTTACTAATAGAGAAAAGGAGAAAATCAGAATAAACCCTGTAGTATTGGAATGCAATTGGAGGTTCCATATGATATCATTGGTTGTTGTTGTTTCTTTTTTTTTTACATTTTATTTATTGATCTTAAAGAGGGTGTGGGGGTAGCGAGAAGTGTATGTGCCTCAACCAGGCAAGACCAGGGTTTTGAACTGGGGACCTCAGCATTCCAGGTCAACACTCTGCTACACCACCATAGGCCATGCATCATTGTTTGTTTTTAATTTTTTTAAGACTCATTTTAGAGAGGAGAGTGAGAGAGAGAAGGGGGGAGCAGGAAGCATCAACTCCCATATGTGCCTTGACCAGGCAAGCCCAGGGTTTCGAACCAGCAACCTCAGCATTTCCAGGTCAGCACTTTATCCATTGCACCACCACAGGCCAGGCCTCATTGGTTTTTAATATGTATAAAAAGATGCATAAATAATCTAAGTGCACACACATACATACTTACATTCCTTAGCTCTGTACACTGAGAGGACCTGGGAGCAGCCATATCCTAATACTAGTGAGTACACCTAATGTACAGATTTTGGTTCCTAAATATCTTTCTCCACCAGGACTCCTTGGAGAAATGATTGGTCCCAAGTCTAGGGCAAGGAAAGTACGAATGAGTCCTGAAGTAGCTTATGCTAGAAAACAAGAAATTGCCCCACGAATGATAGACATGTTTTTACAGAAACAACATGCAGAAACACAAGCCAGTTTAAAGGAACTTTCTCAATGGCTACATCTGGTTTGATTCAAATGTCTAAAGTCAGTAATAGATTGTAACCCATTAAATAAAATAGGAAACTATTAGTCTACACAGATATCAATCAAGAGTCTGATAAGAAACAGAATTTTATATAGTTTTAAAGTACCTCCACACAAAATACATATTAATTATATAAAAGGAAAGAGTAACTTTATAGTGGAATGGAAAGCCTGGTATACACCCCTTTATTTTTGTTGTTTTTTTAAAGATTTTATTGATTGATTGATTGATTGATTTAAGAGGAAGGGAGATAGTGAGACAAACTCCCACATGATCCCCAACTGGGACCCACCTGGCAACCCCCATCTGGGTCTAATGCTCATATCAACCAAGTTATTCTCAGCACCTGAGGCCAATGCTCAAACCAACCAAGCCACTGGCTGAGGGAGGTGAAGAAGGAGAGAAGGGGGAGAATTAGAGCAGTTGTCCCCAGGCTTTTTTTATGCATAGTGGCTGGAGAGTAAGAAGTAGACACAGGTCTGGAGAGAGAGAAGCTGTTAAATAAATTTTAAAAATATATTTTTTTTAAATAAATAAAAATTTTAAAACACCTGGTGCTTGGCCCTTGCAGGTTGGCTCAGCGGTAGAGCGTCGGCCTGGTGTGTGAAGTCCCAGGTTTGATTCCCAGTCAGAGCACACAGGAGAAGTGCCCATTTGATTCTCCACCCCTCCCCCCTCTCCTTCCTCTCTCTCTCTCTCTTTACCTCCCACAGCCAAGGCTCCATTGGAGTAAAGTTGGCTGGGGCACTGAGGATGGCTCCATGGCCTCAGCCTCAGGTGCTAGAATGGCTCTGGCCACAATGGAGCAAGGCCCCAGCTGGGCAGAGCATTGCCCCCTGGTGGGCATGCCAGGTGGATCCCCGTCGGGTGCATGCGGGAGTCTGTCTGACTGCCTCTCTGCTTCTAACTTTGGAAAAATACAAACGAAACAAAGAGCCCCTGGTGCTCATTGACAAGAAGTTCTCTTAGAATGTTCCATCATATGGGACATAAAAGTGAGACCAAGAGACATTGATAAGAGTGTGGTGGTTACGGGGGGAGGGGGGAGAGGGAGAGGGAAGGGGGGAGGGGGAGGGGCACAAAGAGAACTAGATAGAGGGTGACAGAGGACAATCTGACTTTGGGTGATGGGTATGCAACATAATTGAACGACAAGATAACCTGGACATGTTATCTTTGAATATATGTATCTTGATTTACTGATGTCACCCCATTAAAAATAAATTTTAAAAATAAATAAATTTAAAAAAAGAAAGAAAGAATGTTCCATCATAGATATGGGAGTAGTTTCCAGCTTCCTTTCCAATGACCTTGGGTATTTGTTTAAACCTTTTATTCCAGTGGCTCTCTTCAGTTTCATTATCGTTGCTGACCTTATAATTATAAAACCATTTCCTCTGCATAAAAATATTTGTGTATAGAGCTCTTCTTTTGTTTTGGGTTGCCCATGGATGCCAAATACTATTGGGGTTATATATGATTTATCACTGAAATGTTCCTAATGTTTTTTAAAATACTTGTCTTAGGTATTCTCTGTTTTTATTGAAAGTTTAATTTTTTAACATTTTTATTAAATGACTAAAGTAACAGGAAGTATGGAAAATAAAAGAAAAAAACTTTGTAAGCCAAATGATCTAATATACATTTTACATTTACTTTCAGAGTTTTTTTATATAATTACAATATAGCTTCTTAATTTTTTATATAACCAGATCTTATAACCACTTTTAATATTGCTGCCAAATATTTTTCAAGTAAATTTTTATCTTTACCACATTAAAACATGATATGATTTAGAAAGTCAAATAATTTTATAAAGCTAGGTTCCATTCCTTTTCACCCCTAGTTCCTGCTCCCCAGAGGTCATTGCTTTCTCTTTCAGATACTTCTTCAGTCATTTACCTTAAGATTTCCAAATAATGAATTTTTTATTGCTGCTTATTAATGTCTCTCTGCCACCACCATCACAATTCTCCCTGTGTAGTTATAACATGACTTTTCGTCAAATGGTTGTTCACTGTTAATATAATTATCACTTAAAATATTTTTTAATTTATTGATTGATTTTAGGGAGAAAGGAAGAGAGAGAGTGAGAGAGAACATTGATTTGTTGTTCCACTTAATGCATTTAGTGGTTGGTTCTTGTATGAACTCTGACTGGGTATTGAACCCACAACCTTGATATATCAGGATAATGCTATACTAACTGTGCTATCTGGCCAGGCATAATTACCACTTTGTGTAGAATGATGATTAAACTGATTTTCATGTATTGATTTTGTTTTCCCTGAAGTTAATAACCACTGTTCCTCGTTTTGTGTGTACTATTAATTCCTCTCCAAAGTCTTCTACAAAAGTGAAAAAAAAATTATTTTTTTTATTTTTCTGAAGTTGGAAACGGGGAGGCAGTCAGACAGACTCCCACATGCGCCCGACCGGGATCCACACAGCACATCCACCAGGGGGCGATGCTCTGCCCATCTGGGGCGTTACTCTGTTGCGACCAGAGCCATTCTAGCGCCTGAGGCAGAAGTCACAGAGCCATCCTCAGCGCCCGGACCAACTTTGCTCCAATGGAGCCTTGGCTGCGGGAGGGGAAGAGAGAGACAGAGAGAAAGGAGAAGGGGAGGAGTGGAGAAGTAGATGGGCGCTTCTCCTGTGTACCCTGGCCGGGAATTGAACCCAGGACTCCTGCATGCCAGGCTGACACTCTACCACTGAGCCAACCGGCCAGGGCCCAAAAGTGAAAAAATTTTAATCTCAATTATTCTAACATATGAGATAATCTATGTGCTATTTTTTTTAAATTGCTGAGTGTTCCATCTTTATGTTCCAATCTGAACTCATTGCTTTCTCATCTATCATCATTTTTCTTCACCATCATCTTGGTAGTTATATTGCCCTCTCTCTGGAGTTAGATCCCCTGCTTTCTGGCTTCAATAGCTTCTTTCTTGATTTACTTCTTTGTTATGGTGGAAAACATCTTCCAGTAGCTTAGTGAGAAACAGTACATTTTTGATGCCCTGTTTGTTTGCATAGTTTTTGATTCTCCGCTAATACTTGATTGCTAATTTAGTTGGATGTAACAATTTGAAGTCATTACTGCATTGTCTTCTAGCTGCAAGTGTTATTGTTGAGAATGACATCTAGTCTAATACCATCTTGATTTCTGATATTTGTGCTTGATCTCTTTTTCTCTCTGGAAGTGTTAAAATATCCCTGATACTGTACTCTAAAATTTCTGAAGGCTATGCCTGGTGTAGGCCTTTTCTTCATTGAGTTGGATACCTATTAGCCCTTTTAATAGTGGGCTCATTTCCTTCAAAATCTGGGGAATTTTCTTACTTTTTTCCTTTTAATTTTTCTCAATTTTCTCTTTTCTTTTTCTGAAATACATATCATTAAAAAAAATTTTATTGATATTAGTGAGAGAAAGAAGTATCAATTTGTTTTTCTATGTACCTACATGTTTATTGATCCTGTATGTTGTGCCTGACCAGGAATCAAACTACAACCTTAACTTATTGGGACAGTGCTTTAACCACAGTGCTAACCAGCTAGGGTTTGAAATACTTATTATTTAGATATTGGCCCTCCTGGCCTGATCCTCTTAATTTTCTTATCATTTTTCATCCCATTTTCTGATTTTGTGTCTTTCATCTCCACATTTTGGGAAAATTTTCTCAGTTTTATTTTCCAGCCTTTATAGTGTACTGTGTGTGTGTGTGTGTGTGTGTGTGTATTTTTCTGAAGTTGGAAATGGGGAGGCAGACAGACTTCCGCATGCACCCAACCGGGATCCACACGGCACATCCACCAGGGGGCGATGCTCTGCCCATCTGGGGCGTTGCTCTGTTGTGACCAGAGCCATTCTAGCGCCTGAGGCAGAGGCCATGGAGCCATCCTCAGCGCCCAGGCCAACTTTGTTCCAATGGAGCCTTAGCTGCGGGAGGGGAAGAGAGACAGAGAGGAAGGAGAGGGGGAGGGGTGGAGAAGCAGATGGGCGGTTCTCCTGTGTGCCCTGGCCGGGAATCAAACCCGGGACTCCTGCACGCCAGGCCGACGCTCTACCACTGAGCCAACCGGCCAGGGCCTATAGTGTATTTTTTACTTCTGTAATCATATTTGTAATTTCCATTAGCTTTTTTTATTCTCTGAATCCCCCTTTTTTTCTAGCATCTTGTGTCATGGACGTAGGCCTATTCATTTTAGTTATTTTGAAGGTTTTTATCCTCCTTCTTGCATTGTCTCTTCTTTTTCTGAGCACATTTTGATATTTGTTTATTTTATTCTTTTTGAAGTTACTGGTTTTCCTTGTGTGATCTTTGGTTGGTATTCATTTTCAAGGTTGTGCACAAAGAACTCACTGGAATTCTGGGAAGGTGAGGCTTGGAGAGATAGATGATCATAAAGGAACTCAACTATTTCATTAGAGTCTGTGTTTGATCAGTGTTTGTAATTCTTTTCTTTCAGAAAGAAAACTAACCTCTTAGGTTAGTTTCCCTAAAAGGTCTTTAGCTTGGGGAGCAAAAGCTGACTGTCAGTCTTCTCCGAGCTGAGTGGGTAAAGTAATTGAGGTTATCCCCTGTTGTAACATGTAGGCTTTTACTCACTACACCTGTTTTAATTAACCTCCTCATCTCCTCCAGCCCTGTCTAGTGTCCTCAAGTCTAAAGTCCCTCTGGTTCACTCAGAAAAACTCAATCTAGTCTTCTTCCATGTTAGGGAGAGGTAGTATCTAACTGGACTGGCTTGGGCCAGGAATCTGAGAGTCCTTAAATGCAAGCTTTTGACTAATTCTCCTCCCACCTGCACTTGATCTTCAAAGACATCTAGTACTTTTCATTCCTGACCTTTCTGGATCGCTACAGAGCAAAATGGATTGCTTTTGGCTCTTTTCCTCTGTCCCCTCACCAGTGACAGATCTGTGGCTTTCAGTTTCCACTGGTCACATCAATCTACTTTGTTGCTTCTGAAATGTTTTGAACTCCATCTCTGCTGGTGTCCTCTCTTCAGCTCATTTTGTATTTGTTATATATTCAATTCCCTTACTCGAATTTTGGTGGGATTTCACAAGGCATCAAAGGTAAATTGTATGTAATTTGTCTTGTTCAACCAAAAGTCTGCATAATCATTGCTATTTTCATTTTAATGATTGTATATTTTATCCATTTATCATACTTTATTCATTTACTTATTTTTTGACATGTAGATGACTTCTAATTTATTGCATTGTAGTCATGCAAAAAAATCATCTTTCATACTGATAGGTTTTTTTTATGTTAGGTCCTTCTCTTAGAATAAGAATAACATATGACAGCGGTAGAGCGTCGGCCTAGCGTGCGGAGGACCCGGGTTCGATTCCCGGCCAGGACACACAGGAGAAGCGCCCATTTGCTTCTCCACCCCTCCGCCGCGCCTTCCTCTCTGTCTCTCTCTTCCCCTCCCGCAGCCAAGGCTCCATTGGAGCAAAGATGGCCCGGGCGCTGGGGATGGCTCTGTGGCCTCTGCCTCAGGTGCTAGAGTGGCTCTGGTCGCAACATGGCGACGCCCAGGATGGGCAGAGCATCGCCCCCTGGTGGGCAGAGCATCGCCCCTGGTGGGCGTGCCGGGTGGATCCCGGTCGGGCGCATGCAGGAGTCTGTCTGACTATCTCTCCCTGTTTCCAGCTTCAGAAAAATGCAAAAAAAAAAGAAAAAAAAGAAGAAAAAAAAAAGAATAACATATGTGTTTAATGTTTAAATACATTTTGATTTCCTAAAAAGGACTACCAATTTTGAGTACCAGCAGGGTATGTGATTGTTCAGCTTACTGTAGTTATAGTATCATTGTGAGTTTTTACCACATAAAAGTCTTTTTGACAGGCTAAAAATAAAGATATATTCTTTTATTTGATTAATTTTTAAATATCCTTCAACATAAATTGAAATAAGTGCTTATTCTAAAAACAGTATGTTCTACCTTATTTAAACTTTTATTCTGAGAATTTATTACTTTTGTAATTTTTAAAAAGTAAATAAAAGTAATATATATTCATTATATTTTAATTGGAAAATAACATAAAGAAGAAAATTAATTGCCAGTAATATCATTATTCAGAAGTAGCTTTTTGATCATTGTGTGTGTGTGAGAGAGAGAGAGAGCACACACACAAATACATCTATCTGTATAATATGCATACTCTCTTTTACAAAATTAGAATCATAGTATATGTGTGATTTAGTTATTCTAGTTTTTTTATTTGTCATTATTTTGTGAACATTTTCTCCTGTCATTAATTATAATTCTGAAATTTGCCTTGTTATCTAGTTTACTGTAGGATGTACCATTAAAAACATTTTTGAATCTTGGAGATTATAGCATGTAATGCTGTGAAGTTATAACCCACAGTTTAAGATGACATTGAATATACCAACTCTTTTTAAGTTAAAAGAAAATTAAGAGCTATCCTGTCCTTTTTTGTAATACTCTACTCTATAATCTTATCTTCAATGTTTAACTTGTTAACAAGTCTTACTTTCCCATTTATTCCCAACTGATATGTGATAGTCATTCTATCTAACCTAATAAAGTTCTGTGGGTTATATTTTGTCATATGCATAACATTTAAAAAAAATTAATGTCAATGTTTTTGTTCTTTATGAGCTCCTTTTGGGCAGCTTAGACTCTGAAGTTTTCATTTTTTTATGAATATATTACCTTGCCATAAAATATCTCGGAGAAGTAGAATTACTAAAGTGCTTTCAATACTGATGTAGCTAGAACTTAACTCAAATGTACTTCTACATATACTGAAAGAACTTAGGGAAATCTGTTGTATTTAGTGTAAATCAAAGAAAGAACCCAGTATTCTCAGCGCATACATATTCATTTTTTTAACATACATTTTTTAAAAAGTATTGTTTCTTGGCCCTGGCCGGTTGGCTCAGCGGTAGAGCGTCGGCCTGGCGTGCGGGGGACCCGGGTTCGATTCCCGGCCAGGGCACATAGGAGAGGCGCCCATTTGCTTCTCCACACACACACCCCTCCTTCCTTTCTGTCTCTCTCTTCCCCTCCCGCAGCCAAGGCTCCATTGGAGCACGGATGACCCGGGCACTGGGGATGGCTCTTGGCCTCTGCCCCAGGCGCTAGAGTGGCTCTGGTCGTGGCAGGGCGACACCCTGGAGGGGCAGAGCATCACCCCCTGGTGGGCAGAGCGTCGCCCTGCCCCTGTCGGGCGTGCCGGGTGGATCCCGGTCGGGCGCATGCGGGAGTCTGTCTGACTGTCTCTCCCCGTTTCCAGCTTCAGAAAAATAAAAAATAAAAAAATAAAAAAAAGTATTGTTTCTTGAATACATTCTCATGGTTCAAAATGCAAAATAATATAAAAACATATACATAGGGAAATCTGGGTCCTGACCCATCCTTGTTCACTCTGTTCATCTCCCCTTCCCCATATGGGTACTTTTCTTAGTATTCTTTAGTATTTCTTTATGCGAATACAACCAAAAAGCAAATACATGTTCTTATTTTCTCCTCTTCCTTACTCAAAAGATAGTTCATTATATACAATGAATTGTTACTTTCACTTAATTATCTTGGAGATCTTTTTGTAGTGATACATAGAGAACTTGCTTTAAAAAAAAAAGCTCTGTAGTCTCCAGTTGTGTCCATGGTTTATTTAACCATTCCCCTACAAACATTTGGCTAACCAATGTATTTTTGTAATGTATGTTTTTCAAACTCCTTCAGGTGGATATGGACAAGAGTGGTGAAGTGCGACTTATAGAACTGGATGAATCTTTCAAAAGTGAACATACTGTTTTTGTAACACCACCTGAGATCCCCCATCTACCCAATGGTGAAGAGCCCCCTTTACAGTACAGGTATTCAAGAAGCGAATGTTTGAGATTGAAAGAGAGAAGCAATCCACCATCTGTGACGTAGCTTTCTAAGGACTGTAGTATTTTCAAAAATCCAAACTTTACAGATCCCTAATTTTTAGGTGGTAAGCAAGCTTATCCCACATCCATTATTAAGTTTGAGGTATAAAAAGAAAAAAACATATAATTTTGCATAATATAGACTTGGGAATGGGAAACTATATCTGCATACGTATCTGTTCTCATACTGTTGATTAAATTCAGTTAGGACCCTACCCCACCAAATGTAGGACTTTTATTACAGAATTTTGATTTTTGTTTCTCACTAAAGCTGGTTTGCTCACTTTCATCCCCTCCCTCACACATTGGTTAATGTGACATTCATTTACCAAAGATTAAATCTCACTTAGAATCAACATTTGTGACCTTGATTTGGATGACATATTTTTTAGGTTATTAGTTTTTCCGTGAGTTTTTAAGTCACAGAAATTGAGAACTATTGGAATTGATCATTAGGAACTTTGGTAGGATACTAACAAGTGTTTGGTATTTAGTCTTGAATGATATATTGTTCCTGCCTTCAAATTTAGTGGGAAAGAGAGAAATTCTGAGACAATGAAATAAAGGTTATGATAGTAGACATGTTTAACATCTATATATCTAGATATATATTATACATACATTTGCAATATACTATAGTTTCCAGTATACATTTATTTTTACTTCAAGTGGTATTTCCTTTTAGATTTTAAAATATTTTTTTATTTTTAAATAGTAATTCTTATTTTATTTAAATCTTCTAAAACCATTTCTCACCTATCATTCATTAAGTCACAGTTTGTTATTTTCATTATAAAAAAGATTTTTCAAAACATCCTCATTTATAACCCAAATTATTAAATTTGAAAAAGTGGTGTAACAGATGTTTGTGAATGCTGATTAATTCATCAGCCACTTGATTCCTTTCGTTTATTGATGAAGTTGTTCATGTCATTTTTTAAAGTCTGCCTTTTGTCAAAGACATTTAAAATATTTCTCCTAATTTCTCTTTTTTTTTCTAAGCAATCTTATTTCTTTTATTTCTTTTGTAATTATTTTTCTAAGACTTCTTTTGGTATGTTTATTAATATACTTTTGGGTATTTTTGTGGTTTGGTTTTTACTTTTTTTAATTAAAATTTTACTTTTAGATTCAGTCCTTTAATAAGAAAATTACTTAATTTTAAAAGTTCCTATTTTTAAAGAATCTAAGTCATTTTTTCCCCTGTGAGACTACACAATATAACTTTGGTGTAATCACACCCATTATTCAAAAAACAACTTACTGTAAATGTCTGTAATGAGCACAGTGAGTCCTCTCAATACAAGATGATTCATATACTTACATTTTCTACATAAAATGATAAGGCAGTAAGTTTCCACAAGATACCCAGATACCATGTATATACAATCTGTTTTTTATTGACATGATTTTCCTGGACTTCTTTGATATTTTATTCTTACTCCTTTGATATTTTATTAAAATTCAGTCATTACCAATATTTTTTATTCTGCTGAATTTGCCTATATGTAATAGATAAATTTAACCATCTTTTTTTATATAGTTTTCTTCTTAATAGTTAATTAAAACTATTTCTATGCCTTTAAAAATATAATAAAGTAGATTAAGTTTGCTGCTCAGGAGCTTCCTCATTCTTCAGGTTGTCTTTTTTCCTAGCTCTGCTACTTGTTAAATGCCTAACCACCTTCCTCTAGCACCCAAATTAAACCGCCTCCTCATAGAGGAACTTATTCTAATCTCTTATTCCTCTTCTCCAAGCTCTTCAACTTTCTTTCTCATAAATGTGGCCCTGAACCTGCTATCTAACCTGATAAACCAATTCATGATAACATGGGAGCTTATCCTGTTGAGCTAATGTTATTTGCATCTTTTTTTAATTTTAATTTTTATTGTGTTTACATAGATTCTAGTGTTCCCCCAATGCATCCCTGGCCCCATGTTCTCCACAACATCCCCACAGTGCCCTCCCCCTTCCCTCCAGAATTAGCTTTTCTGCTCTCTATAACGTTGTGTGATGTGTGTATAATTTAACCAATCTCTTTCCATTTTCTGATCCCTTCCTATTATCCCCTTTCCCTCTGTCCCCTTTCCCTCTGGTCCTTTTGATCCCACCTCTGCCTCTATTCTGTTCCTCAGTTCATAGTGTTCATTGGATTCATCAAATGAGTGAGGTTAGATGATATTTTTCTTTCTCTGCCTGGCTTATTTCACTTAGCATAATAGTTTCCAGGTCCATCCATGTTGTTTCAAAAGGTAAGATTTCCTTCTTTTTCATGGCCCCCATAGTGTTCCATTGTATATATCATATGTACCACAGCTTTTTAATCCACTCGTCTACTGACGGACACTTGGGCTGTTTCCATATCTTGGCTATTGTGAACAATGCTGCCATAAACATGGGGGTGCATTTCTTCTTTTGAATCATTGATGTGATGTTCTTGCGATGTATTCCTAAAAATGGGATGGCTGGGTCAAAAGGCAGTTCCATTTTTAATTTTTTGAGGAATCTCCATACTGTTTTCCACAATGGCTGCACCAGTCTGCATCCCACCAGCAGTGCAGGAAGGTTCCCTTTTCTCCACACCCTCTCCAGCACTTGTTTTGTGTTGTTTTGTTAATGAGCGCCATTCTGACAGGTGTAAGGTGGTATCTCATTGTGGTTTTAATTTGCATTTCTCTAATGATTAGTGATATTGAGCATTTTTTCATCTGCCTATTGGCCATCTGTATGTCCATCTGTATGGAGAAGTGTTTATTCATTTCTTTTGCCCATTTTTTGATTGGATTGTTTATCTTCCTGGTGTTGAGCTTTACAAGTTCTTAATAAATTTTGGTTATTAACCCCTTATCAGACATATTGTCAAATATGTTCTCCCATTGTGTGATTTGTCTTTTTTTGTTGTTGTTCATATTGTCTTTAGCTGTGCAAAAGCTTTTTAGTTTGATATAGTCCCACTTGTTTATCCTGTCCTTTATTTCCCTTGCCCGTGAAGATAAATCAGCAAATATATTGCTGCAAGTGATGTCAGAGAGCTTATTGCCTATGTTTTCCTCTAGGATGCTTATGGTTTCATGACTTACATTTAACTCTTTTATCCATTTTGAGTTTATTTTTGTGAATGGTATAAGTTGATGGTCTAGTTTTATTTTTTTGCAAATAGCTGTCCAATTTTCTCAACACCATTTGTTAAAGAGATTTTACTCCATTGTGTGCTATTACCTCCTTTGTCAAATATCAATTGTCCATAAAGGTGCAGGTTTATTTCTGGGTTCTCTGTTCTGTTCCATTGATCTATATGCCTGTTCTTATGCCAGTACCAAGTTGTTTTGAATATAATGGCCTTGTAATACTGTATAACTTGATATCAGGAAGTGTGATACCACCCACTTTATTCTTCTTTTTCAAGATTGCTGAGGCTATTTGTATTCTCTTTTGGTTTCATATGAATTTTTGGAATATTTGTTCTATATCTTTGAAGTATGTCATTGGTATTGCATTGAATTTATAAATTGCTTTGGGTAATATAGACATTTTAATGATGTTTATTCTTCCTAACCATGAGCATGGTATATGCTTCCACTTGTTTATATCTTCCTTGATTTCTTTTATCAATGTTTTATTATTTTCTGAGTACAAGTCTTTAACCTCCTTGGTTAAATTTACTCCAGGTACTTTTTTTGTTGTTGTTGCAATAGTGAAGGGGATTGTTTTCTTAATTTCTCTTTCAGACACATCATTGTTGGTGTATAAAAATGTCTCTGATTTCTGAGCATTAATTTTATATCCTGCCACCTTGCTGAATTCACTTATCAAATCCAGTAGTTTTTTGACTGTGACTTTAGGGTTTTCTATGTACAGTATAATATCATCAACAAATAATGATAGTTCTACTTCTTCTTTTTCAATTTGGATGCCTTTTATTACTTCTTCTTGTCTGATTGCTGTGGCTAGGATGTCCAGAACTATGTTGAATAAGAGTGGTGAAAGGGGGCACCCCTGCCTTGTTCCTGATCTTAAGGGATTGCTTTCAACTTTTGTCCATTGAATATGATGTTGGCTGTGGGTCTGTCATAGATGGCCTTTATTATATTGAGGTATGTTCCCTGTATTCCCACTTTGCTGAGAGTTTTGATCATAAATGGGTGCTGGATTTTATCAAATGCTTTTTCTGCATCTATTGATATTATCATGTGGTTTTTCTCCTTCCTTTTGTTTATGTGATGAATCACATTGATTGATTTGCGAATATTGTACCAGCCTTGCCTCCCCAGAATAAATCACACTTGATCATGATGTATGATTTTTTTTCATGTATTGCTGGATCCGGTTTGCTAATATTTTGTTGAGAATTTTAGCAACTGAATTCATCAAGGATATTGGCCTATAGTTTTCTTTCTTTGTGCTGTCATTGCCTGGTTTTGGAATTAAAATTATGCTCACCTCATAAGAAGAGCTTGGAAGTCTTCCTTCCTCTTGAATTTTATGAAATAGCTTGAGAAGGATAGGAGTTAGTTCTTCTTTGAATGTTTCGTAGAATTCACCTGTGAAGCCATCTGACCCAGGGCTTTTGTTTGTTGAGAGTTTTTTGATAACTGTTTTGATCTCATTTGTTGTAATCAGTCTATTTAGGTTTTCTAATTTCTTCCAGATTGATTTTTGAGAGATTATATTTTTAAAGGAATTTGTCCATTTCATCTAGGTCAGTGTTTCTCAACCTTTTTTGTGCCATGCCCCACCTTAACCTTTCTAAAATTTTTATGTCACCCCCCCCATGTAACATACATAATTTTTAACATTAAAAAATTGATTTGTTCACTTAATAAACATAAATGATAGGTTCTAGGAAGAAATCACTATGAAATTGTTAACAAAACATAGTAAGTAAAATTTCAAAACATATAATGAAAAACAGAAATTTAAATTCCAAATAATTTTATACAGATTTTTCTATATTAATTTATTATTTTAATTTAGTGTGATCCTTGCGCTTGATGCTTGCTGCACAGAGATTTTATATTAGGTTCCAATTTGGTTAGCTTTAGTCTCAAGTCTCCACGTTGTGTTATATCCAGCTGATTTCTTTTTTTTTTTTACCAGTAAATCATTTACAGCACTAAATCCACATTTAGCTAAAAATGAAGATGGAAACAGGAGCAATAGTTTTCTTGCACATTTGGTTGAATTTGGGTATTTGATTTCTGTTTCCTCACAAAGCCATGCCATTGTTCCTTTGATATTAAATAAAGCTTTAACTGACTCATCATTTTGCAATTCTGTGAGTTCTTCTTAATACTGCATATTTGATATATCAGACAAATCCACTAACATTGGCTGCATCATCATGTTGGGAAATCAATTTGTTTTAAATCAGAAAATCTTTCTTTTAAATCAGCCGATAGAATATTCAAATGATTGACAATAACAAGTAAAGCGGTATCAGTTACTTCACATTTTTGGAGCCAATGAAACTGTTTCAAGTTTTTGTTGTTAATATGTTTCTGACATAACTCAATATTGGTAATGAAACCAAATATCTTTGCTTTTGCATCGACAAGAGTTTTATTTGTTCCTTGAAGTTGCTTATTTAATATATTTAGTTTTTCAAAGATATCGGCTACATAACTCACAAATGCTTTACCATCTATTGTTAACAGATACTTCATTTCAGGTTTGTCACTTAAAAAATCACTAAGAGTATCAAACAGTTCCATAAATCTTTTCAAACAGTTTCCTTTAGATAGCCATCTTACTTCAGTATAAAGTAAAAGTCTCACATGGTCTTCATTTTGTTCTTCACAAAATAGCTTGAAAGACGCTCACATTTGGCACTAGCTTTAATAGCATTAACACACTTTATTACTGTATGTAATACTTCATTCAGAACAGGCGAGATGTTTTTAGCTACCAAGTTTTCCCTATGAATAACACAATGCACAAGAATCATTTCTGGATTCGCATCTTTCATCAATTTTAAGCAGCCATTTTTCTTGCCCATCATATTAGGAGCACCATCTGCAGCACAAGATGTTATATTTTTCATTGGTATATCATTGACATCTAAGTAGTTTTTTAGCTTATTATATATATCTTTGGAGGTAGTGGTGCTTTCTAATCTTTTACAGAACAACATTTCTTCAGCAAAATGTCCTTTATCAATATATCTTACGTAAGTTATCAATACTGCCTCACTGTCTCTCAAAGTTGATTCATCCATTTGCAAGGAGAATTTTCTTGTTTTCAGCTTTTCAATAAGTTGTTTTTCAATATCCTCACTCATTTTGTCTATTCTTCTGCTAACAGTATTGTCACTGAGTGGCATAGCTTTTACATCTTTGTCATCTTTTTCAAGAACCGTTTTAAGAAATGCTGACATTGACGGTTTTATTAAATTCTCTCCTATACTGTGATTTTCTCCAGTTTTAGCGATGAATAAAGAAATTTGATAATTAGCCTCAAGAACACGATTATTAGTTGAAGTATGAGCAGTAAATAGAGACTTTAATGTTGTTCTTTTTTCAAAATTTTTCTTTAAAGTTTTAAAGTAACTCAAATCTGAATTAATATGAGCACTATGTTTCGCCTTCAAATGCGCCTCAAGACGACCTCGTTTCATTGATTCGTTGGTCAAGCATTGCTGGCATAAAAGACAAAAAGGAATCTGCTCATCGTGAGCAGCGGGTATGAACCCAAATTTTAAATATTCCTCCGAATATTGACGAGTTTTTTTCTTGCTTGCACCACTCATTTTACTATGGGCTATAAGAAATAAAAATAAGATCAATTAAAAACTAATATTAAAATATGTGTTAAAATATATTCAATGTGACATAGAGTAAACGTATACTAAAAATTCACATTTATTTAAATGTATATAACACATTTACTATACTACCACTGCAAATCAAAAGGTATCTATATTTTTTCCACTTGACAAAATTTTCTGGAAAGTTATGCTTCTAAAATTAAAATTGTCGTGCATGCACTATTATAGCCCCAATAATATTTATAAAATATTAGTGCTTTCTAGCCCCGATGCAAGAAGTACTTAATAAAGAGTTTAATATTGATAAAAATAAAATCAAATACTTACCAATTATATCTATACTATATATATATATATGTATATTTATTAAATCAACGAGCTTTTACAACAGTTTTGACTGACACTTATTTCAAATTAACACCAACTGAATGATGTGAAACACTACAGAAGTTGCGATGGGCCAATTAGGTGAGAATAACGACGCCAATCACCCAGTTGATATTTTGGTCTCGTCAAACGAAATTATACTTAATAATTATTTACCACAATTATTTAAGAATTGCATTTTTTGTTAAATTTGGCACAGATATCTAGCATTGCATCTAAATGGCCCGGGGCGAAAGAGTTAAAGTCGTGTTGAGTCCATTTTCAAATTGCCCCCCTTAACTATCGAATTGCCCCCCTGTGGGGCGTGGGCCCCACGTTGGGAAACACTGATCTAGGTTGTCTAATTTTTTGGCATATAGTTCTTCATAGTATTTTCTTACAATTCTTTGTATTTCTGCTGTGTCGGTTGTTACTTCTTCACTCTCATTTCTAATTTTTTTATTTGAGTCCTCTTTTTTTTCTGGTGAGTCTGATTAAAGGTTCATCTATCTTGTTTACTTTTTAAAAGAACCAATTCTTGGTTTCATTGATCCTCTGTATTGTTTCTTTAGCCTCTATGTCATTTATTTTCGCTCTGATCTTTATTTCCTTCCTTCTATTTCCTCTGGGCTTTACTTGCTGTTCTTTTTCTAGTTATTTTAGTTGCAGGGTTAAATTATTTATTTGAGCTTTTCCTAGCTTCTTAAGGGATGCCTGTAATGCTATGAACTTCCTTCTCAGGACTGCTTTTGCTGTGTCCCATAAATTTTGAGTTGTTGTATGTTCATTTTCATTTGTTTCAAGGAAATTTTTGGTTTCTTCCTTGATCTCATTGTTAACCCATTTGTTATTTAATAACATGCTGTTTAGTTTCCAAATGTTTGAGTGTTTTTCAGTTTTTCTATTGTAGTTGATTTCTAGTTTTATGACATTGTGGTCAGAGAAGATGCTTGATATGATTTCAATCTTAAATTTGTCAAGGCTCATTTTATGTCCTAACGTGTGGTCTATCCTAGAGAATGTACCATGAGCACTTTAAAAGAATGTATATTCTGCTGCTTTAGGGTGAAAGGTTCTGAAGATATCTATTAAATCCAGTTCTCTTGTGTCCCTTTATTCTGCTATTTTTTTATTAATTTTCTTTCTTGAAGTTCTATCTAGTGATGTTAGTGGGGTATTGAAATCCCCTACTATTATAGTATTGCTGTTGATCTCATCCTTTATGTTCATCAAAGTCTGCTTTATATATTTAGGTGCTCCTATATTAGGTGCATAGATATTTATAATGGTTGTATCTTCCTGTTGGATTGCTCCCTTTATCATTATGTAGTGACCTTTTTTTATCCTTTATGATAGTCTTTGTTTTAAAGTCTATTTTGTCAGATATAAGTATTGCTACTCCAGCTTTTTTTTATTTGCATTTGCATGAAATTTTTTTTTCATCCTTTTACTTTCAGTCTATGCTTATTTTTTGTTTTGAGGTGGGTCTCCTGTAGACAGCATATGTACAGGTCCTGTTTTCTTATTCATTCAGCTACCCTATGTCTTTTGATTGGAGCATTTAATCCATTTACAATTAAAGTTATTGATATGTAGTTGTTTATTGCCATTTTTTTCTTTAAATCTACATTTCTCTTTTACTAGATTTTCCCCCCCACTTTTTTCTGTCTACAGCAGGCCCCTTAACATTCCTTGCAGCATTGATTTGGTTGGGATGAATTCCTTGAATTTTGGGGGGGTTTTTTTGTCTTGATTGTAGGTTCTTGTTCTGCATTACTTTGAATATTTCTTGCCATTCCCTTCTGGCCTCAGGCGTTTCTGTTGAAAAGTCAAATGCCATCTTTATGGGGGCTCCTTTGTAGGTGATTCACTTTTTCTCTTGCAACTTTTAGTATTCTTTCTTTATCTCTTAGCTTTGGCATTTTGATTATGATGTATCTTGGTGTAGGTCTCTTTGGGTTCTTTTTTAATGGGGTTCTCTCTGCTTCTTGAACCTGTATGACTCTTTCCTGTATCAATTTAGGGAAATTTTCAGCTATAATTTCTTCAATCAAGTTCTCTATCCCTTGTTCTTTCTCTTCTCCTTCAGGAACCCCTATTATGCAGATATTGTTTTTCTTCATGTTGTCACAGAGCTCTCTTAGAGTTTCCTCAGATTTTTTTGATCCTTTTTTCTTTTTGCTGTTCTGCTTCTGTGCTTTGCTTATCTTGTCCTCTAAGTCACTGATTCAATCCTCTGCTTCATCCAGCCTGCTTTTCATTCTTTCTAGTGTAGTCTTCATTTCTGATATTGTGTTTGTCATTTCTGTCTGGTTCTTTTTTATGATTTCAGTGTCCTTTTTGATGCTTACAATTTCTTTATTTAGGTCATTAAGTCCATCCAATGTAGTTTTGTGATCCTTAAGCATCCTAACAGTCATTTTAAACTCTGCTTCTGGTAATTTGATTACTTGCATTTCATTCAGATCTTTTTCTGGAAATTTTTTATGTTGATTCATATGGCTTACATCAGAGGTCCCCAAACTTTTTACACAGGGGGCCAGTTCACTGTCCCTCAGACCATTGGAGGGCCGCCACATACAGTGCTCCTCTCACTGACCACCAATGAAAGAGGTGCCCCTTCCGGGAGTGCGGCGGGGGGGGCGGATAAATGGCCTCAGGGGGCCACATGCGGCCCGCAAGCCATAGTTTGGGGACGCCTGGCTTACATTCTTCTGTCTTCCCTTGTTTGATTTGTGGTCTCCTTAACTAGTAGAGCCTCTTTTCCATTTTTATATCTTAACTGGGTCGGGTGTGAGGAGCCCTTCCTTAAGATGTCACTCTAACAAGGGTTGTTAAGTCCTGAACTGATGCTCTCGTATCTGGCCTCTGGATGTGCCCTCCCTAGACCTTCTTGGCCAGAGCCTGGCACAGACCAATGGGGGTCGCTGCCTATGACTGGCCCTTATCTATCTTTTTGGAGCAACAGGTCATCCAGATCCTGTGGCTGCCTCTACTGAGCCCAGGAGCCATTGTTAATATCAACTTAGGCTGGCTTTTATCTACTTTTGACCTGGAGGATGTTCAGTTAAATGTTCAGGTACCCCTGAGATCCGCTTTCTGCCGCCTTTTATTAGTGGCTATTTATTGGGCTCAGTACTATAAATCAGGGGTTAGGTAAGGTATTGGATGTGACTTTCCCCTTAGCCTCAGGTGTGATTCTATCCAACCTATTTTATTTTATTTTATATTTTTCTTTTCAGCCCTCAGAAGGGTGTAGCTACAGGAATCCAATGGATGTGGCTTTTGTGTTCCTGAGGTGCAGTCTCTCCGCAGTCCTGCCACCACTGCTGCTGCCACCTCGTTGTCAGCACTGGCATGCCACTGCAGCCTCCACCCCACCCCTGCAGGCAGGACTGCGTTCGCACATCCAGGCTGCAAGCCTTGGCCGACCCCAGCCTCCACACTGCCCCCATGGGCGAGACTGCTTTCATGCGCCTGGGTCGCAAGCCCAGGCAGGTTCCCTGGCTTCCACTCCACCCCCACAGGCAGGCCTGCATTCACACACTTGGGCTGCAGCGGCAGCCAGCTCCTGGCTTCCACCCCTGTGAATGGGACTGCACTCCTGCATCCTGCCACTACCTGCCCTCCGGCGAGCACTCAGCAGTGTGGGGGTGGCATTGTAGCTCACACCTCCACACTCAATACTGTATCCCTGATGAGCTCCCTGCTTCTAAGTGACTCTGCTCTGACTGTAGCAGGAGAGCTTCTGTTTGGCTGGTGACCTGCTTCCCTTTGCTGGTATTGCTGGTTCCAGGAAAAATATTCACTTTATATTTGGAGAGTGACTCAGCCCAGGGGTTAGGGTGGCTCTTCCTCGAAGTGTTTCTCCCTGTGCCTCCTAGATTACACTCTCTTCCTCCTACTCTGGTCCTCTCAGCTCTCCCCATCCCCTGGAGCCCTGGGTGAGTGGTTGTGAAAGAGGTTTTCTGCATAGTCCCTTTAAAACGAATCCTGGGTCTGAGAAATCTGTCTCTTTCTCACGAACAGTATCCTGACTTGTTTCACAGTTAAATACTGTCCTTATGCCTCTTCTAGGCTCCAGGGTTTCAGGCTGGGGCTTCAGTCCTGGGGTCTACGGCCCTCCCCTCTCTGGCAAAACCCCACCACCATGTGAGTCCCTCTGGGCTGCCGCTTGCTGCCAGAAGCTGGGCAGCCCTCTCTGCATTTCTGCTTTTCCTACCAGTCTCAGTGTGGCTTCTTCAGTGATATTTGGTTATAGATTCCTCTTGGTTTACCCAAAGTTGGTTTTTCAGATAATTGTTCTTAAAATGAAGTTGTAATCCCCTTTGGTTCTGGGAGGTGGAAGTTGGAACATCACCATCTTCCGCCCCCCTCATTTGCATCTTTTTAAGAGAAAGGTTCTACAGTAATAAGTTAATCCAAAGCAATGATATTAATAACTGCGCTATTCGCAAGTACTGATTTGGTGGACCCTTTACCGTCATATTATCTGATAAGTTTACTATATATTTACATAAATACTAACAAAGTTTGCTTGAAATACTTTGTAGCTTGATGTCAATTCAGCAAAATTTTTTCCTCCAAAATATATATTTGAGTTTGGCTATTATATTTCTAAATATTATAGTAAGAAAAGCAACTTTAACATATTTATTTATTATCTATCATAGTCTGATAGTGAAACATAGTAAAAATAAATTATAAGTTAAGAGGTTATTGGTCATATACTTTTTAGCTTATAACTAGTATGATAATCTCTGTATGCTTGAGGATTTCTTTTTCTTTTCAAAAACAGATATAATGGATTTCCAGTTCTTAGGAACAATTTATTTGAGAGGCCTGAAGGATTTCTACAAACACGAAAGAGCACATTGCCTTCAAAATCAAGTAGTCCTAGTAGCCCTTCTCCCATGTTCAGAAGAACAAAACAGGTGCTTTGAGAATTTTGCATTCTTTATGTAATCAAATATTAGAACAAAAATAAATATGATACTGTCCTCCCTTAATATACTTTACTACCTGGACCTGGCCAGTAGGCTCAGTGGTAGAATGTCCACCTGGCATGTGGAAGTCCCAGCTTCGGTTCCAGGTTAGGACACACAGGAGAAACAACCATCTGCTTCTATACCCCTTCTCCTTCCCTTTTCTCTCTCTCTTTCTCTCTCTCTCTCTCTCTCTCTCTCTCTCTCTCTCTTCCCCTCTCACGGCATGGCTTGATTGGTTCCAGCAAAGTTGGCCCCAGGTGCTAAGGATGGCTCCATGGCCTCACCTCAGGCGCTAAAATAGCTGGCTGCTGAGCAACAGAACAGTGGCCCCAGATTGGCAGAGAGCATTGTCCCCTAGTGGGCTTGCTGGGTGGATCCTGGTCAGGGCACATGCAGGAGTCTGTCTCTCTGCCTCCCTGCTTCTCACTTAATAAAAAAAAGAAAAAATATATATATATTATATTACCTCATATATAACTATGACTAGAATAATCTCCCTGAAGCTTTCTAGAGATAATTTAGAGTAAGCAGACATCAAAAAATTAACTAGTTCTCTTGTCCTAGAACTTTATTTTATATATGATATAATACAAATTCAATCAGAGGGTTGAATATAAATTATAAACATATTTTGTTAAGGAAACATTATAAAAAGAGGGGACTTGTACTTGTTCAACATGCAGTTAAATAAGGATGCTTATGTGTGTAAATTTATTAATAAGATCCTTGCATATTTTTTCCAGGAAATTAAATCAGCCCATAAAATTGCCAAGCGGTATTCTTCCATTCCACAGATGTGGTCTAGGTGCCTACTGCGCCACTGTTATGGACTGTGGTTTATTTGTCTCCCAGCTTATGTGAAAGTATGCCATTCAAAAGTCAGGGCTCTGAAGACAGCATATGATGTGCTTAAAAAAATGCAGTCAAAGAAGATAGATCCACCTGATGAGGTAACAATTATCTTTAAAGTGCATTGTTTCTAGACTTATGCACACAGATGTTTTGTCTCTGTAACTTTTGTCTCTGTAACTGTGTTTCAGGTGTGCTACCGCATTCTTATGCAGCTCTGTGGACAGTATGATCAGCCAGTGCTTGCTGTTCGAGTGCTTTTTGAAATGCATAAAGCTGGTATTGACCCCAATGCCATTACTTATGGTTATTATAATAAGGTAATTACTTTTATTTAATGGAGAAAGCATGTAGCTTTTGTGACTATATAACCTTAACTTAATGGCAGAATTGTTGATGCAGGGGTTGGCATTTATTTGAGAGTATCTAAAATATCAAGTAAAAAATTTTGTGCTATTTTGTGTTATGAAATTTACTTAGATATTCTTTAGTTTGACTCTTAAGCCAATGTGTTCATTTATAAAAACTATTATACTAATCATTTTATTTTGTCGAACAAATAGGCTGTTTTAGAAAGTACCTGGCCTTCGAGAAGTCATAATGCCTATTTTCTTTGGACAAAATTAAGAAACGTTGTTTTAGGAGTAGCACAGTTCAAAAGAGCTTTAAAGAAGCATGCATATTTATCACAAACAACTCTCTCAGGTAATTAAAGATTTTTAAGGAATATATGTGTTTAATGTTTTTTTAAATTAATTGACTGGTTATATTTTACATTTTTTAGAAATTTTATTGTATTTTTAATTGAATTTATTGGGTTAACTGGTTAACATAATTATACAGGTTTTAGGTGCCCAATTCTGCAACACATCTCTGTACACCATGTTGTGTGTTCACCACCACCCCAAGTCAAGTCTTTGAATGTTTTCTAGTTTGTGTTGTCATTAAGCAAATTCTGATATTGGGAGCCTTCTTCACATTTAAAAAAGACAAAACTTTACTTTTTTTCTTTTAACTTAAACTATCCACCTTTCATTGTCTTGTTGTAGTATACCTTAATGATTCATGATAGGGTTCTTTGTTACAGTTGTATTTTGCTAATTATGTGACACTTTCTGTGTTCAGTATTGGTAGATATAAAGTTGAGCAACAAACTAATGTGTGTTTTTGGTATCTCCCTGAGTAGTAAAATGCTGTCAAATTGTGTTCTTAAGCAGATGGCAGTGACCTGGATGCTGTTAGTCATGGCAGCATGGATAGTGGTCATGGGACACACACTGTGGAGCAGGCACCTTTTAATACGGGTTTAATCAGAGTATATGCTACTGATGATAGATCTAGTACAGGTTTGTGTGTGCTTATGTATACATTTATTACAGTGCATTTTAAAAACTAAATTTGCTAGCCTGTCTTTTGAATTTTAATTTCCAATGATGTATTTAACTGTCACTTTAATTTTATATGTTAGGTACTTGATTTGATATTGTATTTAATAACTACATGAACTTTTATTCAGTCTTTATTTGAATAGAAATAAAAGTTTAAGAGTTTATTCAAGCATTTAGTCCATTATAATCCAATTAACTCTGGAGGGCACACGGATCTCTTCATCATCATTTTTGCAGGATAAATTCCTTTTTGTAATTATGAAAATGTAATTAGAGTTTTTTAAAAAAGAAAATTATAGCCCTTATCTGAGTTAATAATAGTACCATATCAATATCAACTTATTGTGTACTATATTATTTTTGCAATTTCCTATGAGTGTTAAACTCCATTAAAATAAAAAGTTACAAATAAAAATTTAAGTATGTATAAAATTTGTATCATTCTAGTACTGAAGAGTGCATTAGTATCATTACAATATAAAATTTGTTAAATAAACTTTCTCTAAGTAATATTAAAATGGAAACATTTTAAAAAATAAATTACTTCACTAATTCTGACCTTTTTGTTACTACATTTAAAAACTTACACATGAGCCCTGACCGCTTGGTTCAACAATAGAGAATTGGCCCAGCAAGTGGAAATCCCGGGTTCAATTCCCAGTCAGGGCACACAGGAAAAGTGACCATCTGCTTCTCCACCCTCCCCCCCCCCATCTCTTCCCCTCCTGCAGCCATGGTTTAAATGGATCAAGCAACGTTGGTCCCTGGCGCTGAAGATGGCTCCATGGCCTCAGCCTCAGGTGCTAAAATAGCTCAGTTGCCAAGCAATAGAGCTGCAGCCTAGCCAGGCAGAGCATCACCTGGTAGGGGCCTGCTAAGTGGATCCTGGCCAGTGCACCTGCAGGAGTCTGTCTCTGCCTTTCCGCTTCTCACTTAATTAAGACAAAACAAAACAAAACAAAAACCTTGCACATGATTTTTTAATATAAGACACACCTCTTAATGGACAGAAATTTTAAATGTAGAAATCCAAGCATTAATAAAATATAAAGTCTATCTCCAAAAACAGTAACATTTTGGTCTGTCTCCTTTCATGACTACTTTTTAGAATATAAATATAAGCTAATTGTGTTTTTCCATGGCTGGTTTTAGTTCCTAATCATGCAGTATGAATATAATCCAGAGTTGTAATAGTCATTCTCAGGCATTAGCTCTTAAAAATAAAAAAGTCTCTTTTGTTTTTAACTATGACTTTTTTAAAAAGACTGTCTTAAAACAATGCAGAACCTAATAAAAGCATGAATTTCAAGATTATCTTCACATTTGTAATTTGTAGTTTTTTGGGGAATAGAACTTAAAAATTGATTACCAAAATTACAAACTCAAAAGTGTAACATATATTAAAGTAAATGTTTAGTGCTACTTAATACCATTTTTTAGATATTTCTTTGCAAGTACAGTATATATACCATTTCAGATATAGTTTTTCATATACTCATGATATGCTTGTATATTATAAATCTTGGAACTTGAGATCCAAACAAAAAGGTTATATGTTTTAGTTTAAATAATGTCTGCTAAGATAGAGAACTAGGATTCAAAATCTTGTATTTTGATGCTAATCTAGTGAAAATAATTTGCTCAAAAGTAGAGAACCTCTTTAACACAACAATGGATAACATATTAGAAGTTTTCTTCTACAATGCAACTTTTGCTTTTTTTAACAATAACTTTAGCACGATTCTTTTCTCATATTCCCATGTATTTGTACTTATGTGCAATTCAGTAATTATTCAACTGAATTTTCAGAAAAAGTTAATTACCTATTTTCAAATTTAAATAAACCCATTTTTGGGGTAAATTTATGTTCAGCTTCCTATGTGCGAAGGTTCTATTATGAATGCAGATTTTTTTTTCTGCATTTCTTAGTTGCAATTCAAACTTTTACCTAGAAAGTTCATGGACTTATATAAAGAATGTCTGGTTTGTCTGGTCTTTTGGAGCTCAGAGAATAGTGTGAATGTATGTACTTTTGACTGCAATGTGGAGCCGAAAATAAATTATTTTGAGATTATCTCTTCCTTACATTAATAGAGATTGTGGTTGGAATCTAACAAAATAATGCTTTCAGTTGAAAGTTATCCAGAAAAATTTCTATAAGTAAATCCAAGCATTAATGTATTGCTTCTAATTCCAGTTCTCACTAAAGAAGTTTATCATAAACAGCTTAGGGGTTCTTTTCTTTTTTTCCCCAGGTGGCCAGTCTGATCTTGGATATAATTCATTATCTAAAGATGAAATTAGAAGAGGAGATATGTCTATTGAGGACATTCAAGAAGAAAAAGATAAAAAAGGGAGTGATTCTAGTTCCTGTAGGTATTAAATACAAGTGGCTTTAAGTATAAAAGTACTTTTTATTTTTCACTTTCCCATTATAACTCCCTTTTCCTGTCATTACAAGCCCTCTTCACCCCCTAATATTCCAGCATATAAATCTTCATGTGTGAAGTGTAGTCTCAGTTGTACAACTACTCTCTAATCAGAAACTCCTCTTCTTGTAGTAGAAATCTATATTTCTTCAAACACAGGCTCTGAGGTTTAACAATATGTTTCTTTAATGCTTTTATTAATGGTCTATGACTTGTATTTTCCTCCTTGCCTCTTCCCATCAAAAGCAGTGTTTCACAACCAAAGAAGAAATATACAGTGGTATTTATGGACCTCATGCATGACCATACTTAGTAATTTGATATATACCTGTGGCCTCAGATTAGTGTAATTACTTATTTGTGATTGACAAATATAGAGGTGTTCAATAATTTCTTACTACCTATTTAAAGGATAAATATTTAGAACTAAAGGCTATTTCTTTTTATGCCTTCTATGATGTATATAGATCTCATCTTAACAATTTCATTTTAATCTTTACAGTGTCAGAGAGCGAGAGTGCAAAAGGAAGTGCTGATTGCCTTCCTAAGCTCAATTATCAAAGTTCTTCCAATATAGTTCGCCTCAGTGGTACAAACAACACTGCTGATAAAATATCGGGAGAAAGCACAGGTGAGTTGAATAATATACCTCTGCTTTGTGCAGAATGACTTTATCTATATTTCTAGTGAATATTTCTTTTCAAGACATAATCCTCCAGGGTTATTTTTTTAATATTTCTGCAGCCTCTCATAGTATAGCATAGTAGCTTGAATTTTATATTTTATACTTTATTCAGGCTTTTATGATAACAAAGTATAGGGACAAACTTAGGAGCTACATACTATCTTTTGAGTTTGGACTATTGGGACTTTTAGGAAGAGGAAGTAGTAGCAATTCAGATGATTAGTCTGAAGGTACTGTATACTTAGTTTTTAAATGAAGTCTGTAGTCCCTTAGTATTTATATTGTTCCTGTTTTTTCAGAAATAAAATGACAGTCCTTCAGTTTAGGTAATAACAGCTAATATTTTTTCTTTTCAAAGAGCTTTCTACATGTTATTTATATTTATTAATACATTAATGCTTATTATTAGTGAGAGGGGTTATTAGCACCATTTTAAAGATGAGAAAACTAAGGCAAAATGTACTGTTGGCAGAGTACACAAGTTAAATAGTTAATGGAAAAGTCAGTTTAGGATCTGTGATCTCACAAATTTTTCATCAGATCATTTTAGGGGGATTAAGTGGACATAAGATTCAGAGTTTCTAGTAGTAATAGTCTGATCACATAATTATTTTATTTTTGTAATAGCTCAATTCTGCATCATGTAATCTAAACCAGCAATTTTCAACCAACCTTTTGCAAGAAATTTTATAACATGCAATACCTGACTGTTTAGTCAGCGGCACTGACCTCTTTTCCCTTAGATTGTCAAATTAAAAAATGACAATAGCCAACACAACAATAGCCATTCAATGTGAATGAATCAAAATTATACCTATTTTTTTGTCAGACCAAAATAATAATATATTTTTGGTGTGCCATAGAATTTTAGTAATTAGTTTCTGTGTGCCATGGGATGAAAATGATTGAAAATCACTGATCTAAACGAATAATGAAGGACTTGTGCTTTTAAGGCTGAAATATCTCCATTTGTAAATAGTCTTTATGCAATGATGTTTGTTTTTCTGTAACATAGTCAGATGTGCCTCTAGCTCTGGGGGTAGGCAAACTATATATAGCCCTTGGGCCAAACTGGGCCTGCAGTCTACAAGCTAACAATGGTTTTTAATTTTTAAATGGTAGGGAAAAAATCAAAATTAGAATAATATTTTGTGATACATGAAAATTATATGAAATTTAAACTTCAGTGTTCATAAAGGTTTATTGGAACACAGCCACACTCATTCATTCATGTATATAGCTTGTGGCTGCTTGTACACTGCAGAGGTAAAGGATCTACAACTGTCTTACTTTGCATTTCTGTGTCAGATAATTGTTATAACTTAAACATTTAAAATTTTTTCATTGCTATCATGGAATTACTTCACAACCATTTGGTCCTCCCTCCCCCCTTTTTTTTTCTTATTAAGTAAGAGGTGGGGAGGCAGAGACAGACTCCAGCATGTGCTCCAACCCGGATCCACCTGACAAGCCCCTACCAGGGATACTCTGCCCAGCTGGTCTGCAGCTCCACTGCTTGGCAACTGAGCTATTTTAGTACATGAGGCCATTCTCATTGCCTGGGGCCAACTTTACTCAATTTGAGCCACGGCTGCAGGAGGAGGGGGGGGGAATAAAGGAGTGGAGAAGCAAATGGTCACCTCTCCTGTGTGCCCTGACCAGGAATCCAATCTGGGACTTCCACACACTGGGTCAGCACTCTAACACTGAGCCAGCCAGCCAGGGCCCATTTAGTCCTTCCTAATATATGTCTAATTATAACATAATAACTTGTCTTTAATAGTCTTTGCTGTATTGTTCTTTTATTACTCACTCTTCATGCTTACCTTTTCCTTAAGATCTGTTTTTATGAACTTTCTATTTTATTTATGTTTTTCATTAAATTTGGTGGGGTAACATTGGTTAATAAGATCTTATTAGTATTAAGTGTATGTTTCTGTGATAATATGATCTGTATACTGCATTGTGTGCCCACCACCCAAAGTTAAACCATGTTTCCTCACTATATATTTGGCCCCTTTAATCCCAAAATCTCTCACCATTTTCTCCCTGGTGTCCTCCATACTGTTGTCTGTGACTGTGAGTTTTACGTTTATATCCCACATATGAGTGAAAAAGCTAAGAACTAGATGAATTTTCTATTTTAATATGATTATAAACAGAGTAAGCAGCAGCTGACTCATCATCTGGCTTTTGGTTACCTTCTATTCTCAACAAGTTAACTTTTTAAAGCCTATAATAGATGTCCTAGGTGTAAATTAGAGTTGTTAGTTTATCCTTAAGATTTTTGGTTTGAAAACTTTTCCATCTGCTAAGTACTGGGTTTATTATTACTTCCAAAAACTAGATAATATGGGATTTACAAGAATACTTATTTTTTAATATCTAATTTCTTATATATTAGTACATGTTATGATTCAAAGCCTTTTTCAGATATATATATATACATATAAATGTATGTGTGTGTATATATATATATAATCTGACAGCTTTTAAAAGATATGGGAGTAAAATAAGCAGAGATGTTTTAATGTGTGATTGGATATTGAAATAAAATCATCACCCTATAGTTACTTTATAATTATCTTGAGAATTTAACATTTCAATAAGTATATATGGAACTGATAGTTCAACCACTGGAAATTTACTCTGAATATGAATGCATCCTTTTTTCTAACCCCAATTCTGGTTTTAGTGTGTTTTTACTTTTTCTCTTTAGCTACCATATTTAGCTGTGATATGTCATATGATAATATATTATACTATGTTACATTATGGGTTGGTATTTGTGACATTTGTTTCCCAGCGGAAAATATTCATTCAGTAATTATTTTTGAGCTCCTAATTTATGCTACCATATGCCAGGTGCTACTGGGGATATAATAATAAGGAACAAAAAAGAAACATGGTCTCTGTCTTCATAAAGCAAGTAGGTGGTGTAGTATCACTTCTGGGCCTTTTGGCTAAGATCACATGTGAGGAAGCAGGTGAGATGGGAAAACATTAATCAAATAATCAAGTAAATGTGAAAATGCTCTGAGATTAAGTACTGTGAAGAAGTGCTGAGACCACACCTAGGGAACACAGAGGCAACACCCAGTGGACTCCAGTGGCCAAAGCCTTCTTTTACACAGACAAAATGAGAAAGCAGAGAAATGCAACACAAATGAATCAAGAGTAATCCCCAGAAAAAGACCTGAATGAGTCAGATATAACCAAATTACCAGATGCAGAGTTTAAAATAACAATTTTTAGGATGCTCAAAGATATTAGAACAACAATAGATGGTCACTACGAACACCTAAATAGATAACAAATATAAAAAAGGACATTGAAATAATAAAAAAAAATCAGAAATTACAAATACAATATCAGAAATGAAGAACACAATGGAAGGAATTAAAACCAGGATGGATGAAGCTGAGAATCGAATCAGCGAGTTAGAGGACAAGATAAATAAAGGCATGGAAGCAGAACAAAAAAAAGAAAAAAGACTCAAAAAGTCTGAGGAAACTCTAAGAGAGCTCTGTGACAACATGAAGAGAAATAACATCCGCATCATAGGGGTTCCTGAAGAAGAAGAGAAAGAACAAGGGATAGAGACTTTGTTCAAACATATCATAGCTGAAAACTTCCCTCAATTAAGGCAGGAAAACATCTCACAAATTCAAGAAGCACAGAGGACTCCATTAAAGAGAAACCCAAAGAAATCTACACCAAGACACATCATAATTAAAATACCAAAGCTAAGTGATAAAGAGAAAATATTAAAAAGCTGCCAGAGAAAAAAAGGCTATCACCTACAAAGGAGCCCCCATAAGGATGACTTCCAACTTCTCAACAGAAACACTTGAGGCCAGAAGGGAATGGCAAGAAATATTCAAAGTAATGCAGAACAAGAGCCTACAACCAAGACTACTTTATCCAGCAAGGCTATCATTTAAAATTGAAGGAGAAATAAAAAGCTTCCCAGACAAAAAAAAAAAATTCAAGGAATTCACTACAACCAAACCAAGGCTGCAAGAAATGCTAAGGGGCCTGTTGTAAACAGATCAAAGGAGAAAAAGAATATAGCAAAAGAGGAATACAGTTTTAAAGAATAAAATGGCAATAAACAATTATATATCAATAGTAACCTTAAAAGTAAATGTATTAAATGATCCAATCAAAAGACATAGGGTAGCTGCATGGATAAGAAAACAGGACCCATACATATGCTGTCTACAAGAGACACACCTTAAAACAAAAGATGCACATAGACTGAAGGTAAAAGGATGGAAAAACATATTTCACGCAAATGGAAATGAAAAAGAAGCTGGGGTAGCAATACTTATATCAGACAAAATGGACTTTAAAACAAAGACTATCATAAGGGATAAAGAAGGTCACTTACATCACTAGATAGATCTTCAAGAAAGAAAATTAACAAAGAAGCAGCAGACTTAAAGGACATACTAGATCAACTGGATTTAATAGATATCTTCAGAACCTTTCACCCTAAAGCAGCAGAATATACATTTTTTTTCAAGTGCTCATGGTACATTCTCTAGGATAGACCACATGTTAGGACACAAAAGCGGTCTCAACAAATTTAAGATTGAAATCATATCGAGCACTTTCTCTGATCACAATGGCATGAAACTAGAAATCAACCACAACAGAAAAACTGAAAAATACTCAAACACTTGGAAACTAAATAGCATGTTATTAAAAAATGAATGGGGCCCTGGCCGGTTGGCTCAGCAGTAGAGCGTCAGCCTGGCGTGCAGGGGACCCGGGTTCGATTCCCGGCCAGGGCACATAGGAGAAGCGCCCATTTGCTTCTCGACCTTCCCCTTTCTCTCTGTCTCTCTCTTCCCCTCCCGCAGCCGAGGCTCCATTGGAGCAAAGATGGCCCGGGCGCTGGGGATGGCTCCTTGGCCTCTGCCCCAGGCGCTAGAGTGGCTCTGGTCGCGGCAGAGCGACACCCCGGAGGGGCAGAGCATCGCCCCCTGGTGGGCAGAGCGTCGCCCCTGGTGGGCGTGCCGGGTGGATTCCGGTCGGGCACATGCAGGAGTCTGTCTGACTGTCTCTCCCCATTTCCAGCTTCAGAAAAATACAAAAAAAAAAAAAAAGAAAAAAAAGAATGGGTTAACAATGAGATCAAAGAAAAAATTAAAAAATTTCTAGAAACAAACAATGAGTAAACATCAACTCAAAGTTTATGGAACACAGCAAAAGCAGGACTGAGAGGGAAGTTCATAGCATTACAGGCATCCCTTAAGAAGCTAGAAAAAGCTCAAATAAACAACTTGACCCTGCATCTAAAAGAACTAGAAAAATAACAGCAAGTAAAGCCCAGAGCTAATAGAAGGAAGGAAATAATAAAGATCAGAGCAGAAATAAATGACATAGAGGCTAAAGAAACAATACAGAGGATCAATGAAATCAGGAGCTGGTTCTTTGAAAAGGTAAACAGGATCAATGAACCCTTAGCCAGACTCACCAAGAAAAAAAGAGAGAGGACTCAAATAAATAAAATTAGAAATGAAAGTGGAGAAATAACAATTGACAACAGAAATACAAAATATTGTAAGAAAATACTATGAAGAACTGTATGCCAAAAAACTAGACAACCTAGATGAAATGGACAAATTCCTTGAAAGATATAATCTTCTAAAAATTAATCTGGAAGAATCAGAAAACCTAAACAGACCGATTACAACAAATGAGATCAAAACAGTTATCAAAAAACTCCCAAAAAAGAAAAGTCCTGGGCCTGATGCTTCACAAGTGAATTCTACCAAATATTCAAAGAAGAACTAACTCCTATCCTTCTCAAGCTATTTCAAAAACTTCAAGAGGAAGGAAGACTTCCAAGCTCCTTTTATGAGGCGAGTATAATTCTAATTCCAAAACTAGGCAAAGACAACACAAAGAAAGAAAATTATAGGCCAATATCCCTGATGAAATTAGATGCTAAAATCCTCAACAAAATATTAGCAATATATGAAAAAAATCATACACCATTACCAAGTGGGATATTCTTGGAAGGCAAGGCTGGTACAATATTCGCAAATCAATCAATGTGATTCATCACATAAACAAAAGGAAGGAGAAAAACCACATGATAATTTCAATAGATGCAGAAAAAGCATTTGATAAAATTCAGCACCCATTCATGATCAAAACTCTCAGCAAAGTGGGAATACAGGGAACATACCTCAACATGATAAAGGCCATCTATGACAAACCCACATCCAACATCATACTCAATGGGCAAAAATTAAAAGCAATCCCCTTAAGATCAAGAACAAGGCAGGGGTGCCCCCTTTCACCACTCTTATTCAACATAGTTCTGGAAGTCCTAGCCACAGCAATCAGACAAGAAAAAGAAATAAAAAGAAATCCAAATCGGAAAAGAAGAAGTAAAACTATTATTATGTGCAGATGATATGATATTGTATATAGAAAATCCTAAAGTCGCAGTCAAAAAACTACTAGACCTGATAAATGAATTTAGCAAGGTGGCAGGATATAAAATTAATACTCAGAAATCAGAGGCATTTTTATACACTTAACAATGAACTTTCAGAAAGAGAAATTAAGGAAGCAATCCCCTTCACCATTGCAACCAAAAAAATAAAATACCTAGGAATAAATTTAACCAGGGATATTAAAGACTTGTACTCGGAAAATTATAAAACATTGATAAAAGAAATCAGGGAAGATACAAACAAGTGGAAGCATATACTGTGCTCATGGTTAGGAAGAATAAACATCATTAAAATGTCTATATTACCCAAAGCAATTTATAAATTCAATGCAATACCGATTAAAATACCAATGACTTACTTCAAAGATATAGAACACATATTCCAAAACTTTATATGGAACCAAAAGAGAACATGAATAGCCTCAGCAATCTTGAAAGGAAGAATAAAGTGAGAGGTATCACATTTCCAGATATCAAGTTATACTACAAAGCCATTACTCAAAATAGCCTGTACTGGCATAAGAACAGGCATATAGATCAATGGAACAGAACAGAGAACCCAGAAATAAACCCACAACTCTATGGACAACTGATATTTGACAAAGGAGGTAAGAGCATACAATGGAGTAAAGACAGCCTCTTTAATAAATGGTGTTGGGAAAATTGGACAGCTACCTGCAAAAAAATGAAACTAGACCACCAGCTTACACCATTCACAAAAATAAACTCAAAATGGATAAAAGACTTAAATGTAAGCCATGAAACCATAAGCATTTTGGAAGAAAACATAGGCAATAAGCTCTCCGCCATCTCATGGGCAAGTGAAATAAAAGACAGGATAAACAAATGGGACTATATCAAACGAAAAAGCTTCTGCACAGCTAAAGACAACAAGAACAGAATAAAAAGACAAACTACACATGGGAGAATATATTTGACAATACATCTGATAAGGGATTAATAACCAAAATTTATAAAGAACTTGTAAAACTCAATACCAGGAAGACAAACAATCCAATCAAAAATGGGCAAAAGAAATAGACACTTCTCCAAAGAGGACATACAGATGGCCAATGGGCAGATGAAAAAATGCTCAACATCACTAATCATCAGAGATATGCAGATTAAAACCACAATGAGATATCACCTCACACCAGTCAGAATGGCGTTCATCAACAAAACAACACAGAATAAGTGCTGGCGAGGATTTGGAGAAAAGGGAACCCTCCTGCACTGCTGGTGGGAATGCAGACTGGTACAGCCACTGTGGAAAACAGTATGGAGATTCCTCAAGAAATTAAAAATCGAACTGCCTTTTGACCCAGCTATACCACTTTTAGGAATATACCCCAAGAACACCATACACTGTTTGAAAAGAAGAAATGCACCTCCATGTTTATGGCAGCATTGTTCACAATAGCAAAGATCTGGAAACAGCCCAAGTGTCCGTCAGTGGACGAGTGGATTAAAAAGCTTTGGTACATATATACTATGGAATACCACTCAGTCATAAGAAATGATGACATCGGATCATTTACAACAACATGGATGGACCTTGATAACATTATACTGAGCAAAATAAGTAAATCAGAAAAAACTAAGAACTATATGATTCCATACATAGATGGGACAGAAAAATGAGACTCAGAGACATGGACAAGATTGTGAGGGTTACGGGGTGTGGGGGAGGAGTGGGAGGGGGTTGGGCGAGGGAGGGGCACAAAGAAAGCCAGTTAGAAGGTGACAGAAGACAATTGGACTTTGGGTGATGGGAATGCAGCATAATCAAATGTCAAAATAACCTAGAGATGTTTTCTCTGAACATATGTACCCTGATTTATCAATGTCACCCCATTAAAATTAATTTTTTTAAAAAGTGCTATAAATTGCCACAAGAACATAGAATAGAGAAACACATCCTAGGTTTGGGGCAGCATTGGTCAGGAAAGGTTCCTTGAGAATATGGTTTTTGAGCTTAGACCCTGAAGTATGAGTAGGAGACAGATGAGGACAGGGAGGAATGAGGGAAGCTCCCAAGCAGAGGGAAGCAGTAGGTGAAAGACTGTGTGGTGGGAGGGAATACAGCATGAGCAAAGATCTGAAAAGGGGCTAGTATATAAGCTAGGAATTCTTTCAGCTTTAAGCCTCAGAGAATATGGCTAACAGTGGCTTAACAGTCAAGCATGTTTTTCTCAAAACATTCAAAGGTGAACAATTGCTCAAAGTGTTGGTTCAAGAATTTTGTCATCAGTTCTCTGGACCTAACCATGATGATATATAGCGACTGGCAACTTTAGACATCACATATCTGTTCAAAGCAGAAAGAATGGGGAAGGGGGCCAGTAACCACATTTATCCCCTTTTTACCAGGAAGTTTTTTCCAGAAACCCTCAAAAACTACTACTTTAATATCACTGTCCAGAATTATATCGTAGAGCCACCTGGCTCAAGGAGGTTAAAGAGTTTGCAGCCTCTGTGTTAGAGGCATGCAGATCCAGAGCAGTTTATATAAAACATGGAATTTAGCACATATGTAAACTTAGAATCATAAGCTGTTCTGTAAATGGTCAGATAGTAAATATTTTAGGCATTGCAAACCACAACATAGTCTCATCACCTATTCTTTGTGTGTGTGAGTTTTACAACCCTTTTTAAATGTAAAAACTATTTGAAACAGTTTACAGGCTACATTTGGCTCAGAGGTGTAGTTTGTCAGTACCTGGTATAATTTGAAAAACCAGCAGCTGTATTGGTCTTCAGACCATAGGATAGTTCTGACTTTGCAAGGGAAGCCTTGCACATCTATTTAAATGCAATCCCAGAGTATTATCTTTGGGTTATAAGATTCCTCCAAGTCTTTGATAAGTAGCCTGTCAAGCAGATAGTTTCCTAGATTATCAGAAGAGAGTATATTCTTGGTTTCTTATGTTCTTAATCATAAGCCAATATAAAAAAAAAGAATAAATTTATCTCTCTGCTATACTGTTTTGCTTATTAATGGTATATGCTTATTAAACAATTTTAGTTTGTAGAATTTGATAGTCTCTAGTATTACCTCTTCTCTCCTATCCTTGATACCTGAATGCATCACCTGGCAGGAAAAAAGCCACATTTTTAATAATTGGTTGTAGAGAGCTAATTCTGTTGGATGAAGCACATAAAAAAGAATAACTGAGGCTCTGGCCAGGTGGTTCAAGTGGATAATGTGTCTACCTGGCATGCCAGAGGTTGCAGGTTCAATCCCCTGTCAGGACATGTACAAGAAGCAATCAATGAATATACAACTAAATGGAACAACTAAGTGAAATAAGTTGATATGTCTCTCTCTCTCACTCACTCACTCCCTACCCCTCATCCTTCCCCTCTCTCCCCCTTCTTCCCCCTTCCTCCCCCCTTTTTCCCTCCCTTCCTTCCCCCTCCCTCCCCCTCCCTTCCTCTCTCTCTCAAATCAATGGAAAAATTATAACTAGAAAAAAAGAAAGAATTGTTGACAATACCATACCTAGTCTCAGGATTTAGAAGACTCTCACATAAGTGAGGACAATTAAAGTGATCAGAAATCTGGAGTTGTACTTTCAGTATTGGTACCTAAGTAATTTGGTAAGAAGCAATGAACAATGTTTCTGAATAGAAAGTGGCCATTTACATTTGACTGGTATAAATTTGCAATCAATATATAAAGCAAAGGTAAATTTCTTTATTCACATCTATAGTCATAAGGATTTGAAGTTTTTAAAAATAATTTTTATTTATAGATAATGTACCACAGTTGCCTTATATTTGGTTTGGTGTAGTGTAATAGGTTTAATTTTTCATTATTATAGGCAGAAGACTCAGACTCTTAAGGTCATCTAAAACACCACAGTTTTATGACCATTGTTAGTTAATCAATTTAGTGGAATTAACATGAATTTATTATTATTATTAAATATACCATGAGTAAATATTAATTTTAATTTATAAGTTTTAAAAAGCAATGCATCCTAATGTCTAGGAGTATGCTCTTTATAGTTAGCTAAATTTGGATTTGAATCTCATTTCTGTCATTTAAGGACTGGCTAACTTTGGGCTAGATAATTAATCTCTCTGAATGTCATTTTTTCTCAGCCTATAAGGATGTTGTAATAATTATGGTAGATATGGAATGCCGAGGTCACCGGTTCAAAATCCTGGGCTTGCCTAGTCAAGGCATATATGAAAGTTGATGCTTCCTGCTCCTCCACCCCTCCTCTCTCTCTCTCTCTCTCTCTCTCTCTCTCTCTCTCTCTAAAAATGAATAAATTTAAAAAAATAATAATATAATAATAATTATGGTAGATAATGTAAGTAAAGTGCCTAGTATAGTATCAGTCAAATAGCAGCACTTGATGAGTGTTTGCTATTACCATTTTTATTACTAGTATTTTAAATATGTATGACAACTTATATTATTAGCACATTACCTTTTTCATAACTACAAACACTTTTCTTATTTTTCAGAAAACACATCTGAGCCCCTCTTAATATCATCTTTTGAGAATACAAATGAAGCAGGAAACATTCAAAGTAGATGCTTCAGGAAAAGACATAAAGATGACAGTGAGCCTGATTTGCAACAGCAGATGTCCTGGGGAAACAGAAGCCGCAATCTTAGTGGAGGAGTAGTGATGGGACTTATGCTCAATAGAATTAACCAAGAAGCAAACCCTGGAGACATGGTTGAAAAATTAGGAGCTGATGCAAAAATCCTTTCACATGTTATCTCAAAAAGCGCAAGACCCAATAGTCTTGATATTGGAAGGCCATCTTTAAGATCAAAAAGAGACAGTCTAGAAAAGGAATCTAGTGATGATGACACACCTTTTTATGGTTCTAATTGTTTGACAGATAAAGTGGATTCTCCAGTTATTTTTGACTTAGAAGACTTAGACAATGAAACCTATGGGTCAAAAATGGGATATGTTGCTACACAGAATTCCAAAAGGATTCAACGTCTGAACAGCAGCTTTTCAGTAAAACCTTTTGAAAAAACTGATGTTGCAACAGGATTTGATCCCCTCTCTCTTTTGGTTGCTGAGACTGAACAGCAGCAAAAAGAGGATGAGGAAGAAGATGAAGATGATAGCAGCAAAAGCATTTCCACACCATCTGCTAGGCGTGATTTAGCTGAAGAAATTGTGATGTATATGAATAACATGACCAGTCCTTTGACAAGTAGGACACCAAGCATTGATATACAACGGGCATGTGATGATAAAACGGCCAGTAAGAAAAGTCCAACATTGGTCAAGGCATGTAGAAGATCTAGCCTGCCTCCTAATTCCCCTAGGCCAGGGAAACTTACCAAATCTAAAAGTTATACAAAGAGTGAAGACAGACCAAGGGATAGACTCTGGTCTTCTCCAGCCTTCTCACCTTCTTGCCCATTTAGGGAAGAATCCCGAGATGCAGTAACCCATTCCTCACCTTCATTTAATTTAGATACACTACTGGTACCTAAACTAGATGTTCTAAGGAACAGTATGTTCACTGCTGGAAAAGGGGTTGCAGAGAGAGCTAGCAAATTGTATTCAAGACTCGCCATGTATACCACATCATCTAAGGTAAGTTTGGTTAGTATTTTCTACTTTTCCTTTTATCCTCCTTCACCATCTCAAGTCCCTTACTTGCCAAGATGTCTGGTTTTTTACATTCTCTTTAAATACAGCTTTACAAAAAGATTCATGGGATGTGTAAGGTTTCTTAAGTATCAGAATTTGAACTTTGAATTTGAATAAAAACTTCAAAAGGAAATTAAAGTCACTAAGGTTATGTTTATAGTTCAGTTTTGAAAGAAAGTGATTTGTGGCTAGAATAAAATATAGCGTTATATGAAAATACTTCATCTCCTTCAAATGCAGATTTATTTTCAGACACAATGTCCAGCATGCCTTCAAAAATTAGCAGCCAGACATAGGATTTCTCCTCCTGGTTAGGATGGAGCAGCTCGTGATGGACCTATATACCTCCTAAGAACAAAAAGCTAGATAAAATATAGAAAGTAGCTGAGGAGAGTAAAAAAGGACAAATATACAGTGACAAAAAATGATTTGACTTTAGATGATGGGCATACAACACAATCAACAGTTCAGATATAGAGATGTTTACCTGGAACCTATGTACTCTTATTGATCAATGTCATACCATTAAATTTAACTTTCTAAATAAAATTTTTTTAAAAGAAAAAGAAAGTAGCTATTTAAAGTTAAAGCAACTAGAAATTAGAGGGGCAAGATTCTAGAGAGAGGAGAATTGTGGAGGTGAGCTAAAGTTCTACAGCTAAATTTTTCCCTGAGGGCTTTTGCTTGTGTTGAGCACAGAGCAAGAGCTTGCAAATCCAGCCTTTGCCTTACCAGAGGGCTGTGGAGAGGGGATGGAGGCCAGCAGAGCTTTGGGGATCTTATAGAGATGGAGAGACAAAATTGGAGACTTGAGGATCTTAAAATACACATTATTTTCCTTCAAGATATTTTTCAAATACTGAAACTGCGTGAGACAGGAGGCTAAAAAAGGTAAGTGGAAAGTTTGTAACAGACAGATCTCAGAAGTTTTATGGTACTAGGGATATAATAGCTAGATATAATAGCTGCTAGATAACGGGATGGTGGTGGTGGTAAACACACTAGGCCCTTAGTTGGAAGTCCTGCAGAGCTATGCCTTAGGAATATTGGCAAACTGGAGATAGACTGAGCCTGACCAAAACTGAAACCTGGACTTGACTCAGCTCAGTCTGTGGTTAGATTAAAATAACTCACCCTTATCTAAAAGAGGAAATAGTGTACCCTTTCTGGAGGAATACAGTATCATCTGGGTTCATGTAATTTTTTATAGTCTTTCATTCAATTAAAAAATAATTATACCAAGAGACAGGACCATAACTAGAAAACAAAAGACAAACAAATGGTAGAAACAGACTCTTGGGACATCCAAATATTTGAATTAGCAAGCAAGGGATTTTGAAATAATTATGTTCAAAAAAATAAGGGAAAAGGTAAAAACAAAACAGCTATAATGATGGAAAATTTCATCAGATAATTATTAAAAAGAATCAAGTAGCCTGACCAGGCAGTGGCGCAGTGGATAGAGCGTCAGACTGGGATGCGGAGGACCCAGGTTCGAGACCCCGAGGTCGCCAGCTTGAGCATGAGCTCATCTGGTTTGAGCAGAGCTCACCAGCTTGGACCCAAGGTCGCTGGCTCCAGCAAGGGGTTACTCGGTCTGCTGAAGGCCCATGGTCAAGGCACATATGAGAAAGCAATCAATGAACAACTAAGGTGTTGCAATGAAAAACTGATGGTTGATGCTTCTCATCTCTCTCCATTCCTGTCTGTCCCTATCTATCCCTCTCTCTGACTCTCTGTCTCTGTAAAAAAAAAAAAAAAAAAAGAATCAAGTATAAATTCTAGAATTGAAAACGATACAAAATTTGAGAATGTAGTCATTGGTTTTAATAGCAGACAAAACACAGAGAAAAGAAAGGCTAGTAAACCAGATGAGGAGTTGGTAAAAAATATCCATACTGAAGCAAAGGCAGGGAAAAAAATGGAAAAATACACAAATGAATGTGGGTTTTAGTGAAAGTGCCTAACATTGATGCATTTGAGTTCCAGAATAAGAGGAAAGAATGGGATAAAAGGAACATTTAAAAAGCTAATTGCCACCTGACCAGGCAGTGGTGCAGTGGATAGAGCATTGGACTGGGACATGGAGGACCCATGTTCGAAACCCCAAGGTCGCTGGCTTGAGCGTGGTCTTACCAGCTTGATTGCGAGGTCGCTGGCTTGAGCATGGGATCATAGACGTGACCCTATGGTCACTGGCTTGAGCCCAAAGGTCACTGGCTTGAAGCCCAGGGATGCTGGCTTGAGCCTAAGGTCACTGGCTTGAGCAAGAGATAAGTCACTCTGCTGGAGCCCCCAGGTCAAGGCACATATGAGAAAGCAATCAGTGAACAACTAAGGAGCTGCAAAGAAGAATTGATGCTTTTCATCTTTCTCCCTTCCTGCCTGTCTGTCCCTATCTGTCCCTCTCTCTGACTCTATCTCTGTCAAAAAAAAAAAAAAAAAGCTAATTGCCAAGAATTTTTCAAAAGAAAATTAACCAAAGATATCAACTCACATATTTAAAATATCTACAAATCTCAAGCAGAAGAAAAACAAAGAAAACCATAGTCATGTAATGTTAAATAGATAAAAATGAAATAAAAGAGAAATCTTAGAAAGAGTAAGATAAAAAAGACATATTACCTTCAAAAGTGCAATAATAAGAAACTGATGGTTAACTTTTGAACAGAAATTATGATATCAAAATACACTGACCTTTAGAGTGCTGAAAGAAAATGATTGCCAACCTATTTTTCTATACCCAGCAAAAATATTCTTTAAAAATTAAGGTGAGATTTCCAGTTCCACTGTGGTAACTTAAGGTCACTAAAGCCCATCCCTCGCATTGATTACTTCAAGAACTTTAGACAAAATGCAAAAACAACTGTGACGATTCTGAAAAATAAAAGCAGATTATGAGGAGGGACTCACACAGATATGAATTTCCCATTTTCTTTTCTCATTCATATTTGCCTCAAAAGAAGGTCCCTGTCACAATGTGGCATGGCAACTCTGGAAGCTAAAACTTTAAGAGAAACCCCATATTTCCTGGACAGAGGAACCAGGGAAGGGGATTTCTGTGGGTTGGAACATTTGAGGGAAATCTGAAAGAAGGGGTTTCCTAATTCTGTGTATGGCCCATACAAATCTCAAAAGATTGAAGTACAAATTATAATCTGAAATAACTGAATTGACTTCCTGCTAATACAAAAGCATCAACATTCTCCAAGAAATTGTAACAGTACTCAGACACAACATAGCATTCACAGTGTCTAAAAAGAATCCAAAATTAATTGATACTTAATATACTAGGAAAATATGACCAACTCTGAAGGGAAAGATAATGCTGAGCTGGCCTTGATACTAGACCATTATAAGACAGAAACTGTAAAGCAGCGATTACAACTAGATTCCCTGAGATAAAGAAAAACATGTTTGAAATAAATGAAAAGAAAGTAATTCTCAGAAAGAAAATAGAACACATTTTTTAAATACATAACTAAAAAAATTTACTGAAAGTCACTGGATGGGTTCAATTAAAGAATAGAGATGCCAGAGGAAAGAGTCTAGAAACTATCCAATTGGAAGAACAGAGAAAGATGGATTTTTTTATGAAAATAAACAGAAACTCAGAGATTTGGGGGTTATTAAATTTGATAAAAGATTTAGATTTACAAATAGATACAAGAGACTCTGTAAACTATAGACACAATAAACTCAAAGAATCCATACCTACACACACATAAGCAAACTACTAAAAACCAAAGATAATGCATCTGCTAATAAGAAAATGATGCTGGAAAAAGAAAACAAGAATTTAAAAAATTCTTAAAAGCAGTTAAAGAAAAATGACACGTTATCTACAGAGGAATAACGATTTGAATGAATGTGCATTTTTCATCAGCCTATGGAGGTAAGAATATAGTGGAACAACATCTTTAATGTGTTGAAAGAAAAGACATATCAACAACCTAGAATCACCTGGTGGAAATGTCCTTCAGGGGTAAAGGTGAAATAAAAACATTTTTAGATAAAGGGGAAGAATATTGGCCAGATGTGCTAAAGAAAGTTCTTCAGGCTGAAAAAAAAAACGATACCACAAAGAATGAAGGAGGAGCAAACAGGTGGTAAATAGCTGTTTAATATAAAAAAAGCTACTTTTTTACCTCTTAAATTTCTTAAAATACCTGCAATTTTCTAAAATAAAAATTGTAACATTATCTCATGGGATTTTCTACATGTAGATGTTTTATAGTGGTAAAGGGACTCACTCTACTGACATTTATTATATGGTGGGGGCAAAAGTAGGTTTACAATTGTAAGTACATGAGACAGTTTATTTTTGTATTATTTATTAATTATTGTATTATTTTCCATATGAACAACTGTAAACCTACTTTTGCCCCACCTTGTAGTTATGTTATTATATTTGAAGTGATACAGTACTAACCCTAAATAGACTGAAAATAATTAGGTGAGTAGCTTGTAATTCCTGGAAAACCCACTTAAATAATACAATGAAATATAGCCATAAAGCCAATAAAAATATTCAAATAATCTTAAAAATAACAACTCAGTATCACACATGACTAGAAAAAAATAAGTTGTATTATCTGGACAGTAGAATTATAGATATTAAGATTTTTTTCTTCCTTTCCTGGCTGGATAGCTCAATTGGTTAGAGCATTGGCCCAAAGTGCAGAGGTTGCCGGTTCGATCCCCAGTCAGGGCACATACAGGAGCAGATAGATTATAGGAAAATTAACATTAAATAGAGATTTAAACTCAGCAAAGTTATCTTATTAACAGATATTTACTTTGATCTAACTAAAAAATATTCTTAAAAAATTATCTGTAGCACATCTTGGTCCAAATTAGTATGCCCTTGAAAAATTGGTTGTTTTTCTCTAGAAGTTAAAACTGATCATCTGAGTAATTAAGTACTTCCTCTGCCTTAGAAGTAACTTTTTAAATAATAAACTCTAAATATGAAAGTAAGCTTATAATTATGTCCTTAGGATCAAAGTTCTGATCGTACCAGTCTTTCTTCAGTGGGAGCCCAGGATTCTGAATCTACCTCTTTAACAGATGAAGATATCTGCCCAGAGTTGGAAGGAGCCACTTTATCCCAAGAGTGCAGTGCCACCCCAGGGACTAAGGGGACTGATTTCAGCAGAACAAGCCTAGGAAGTTCTGCCACCCTAGAAGGTTTGTTCAAACACTTCTGTCACACTTCATTTCATAGGTTGTACCTTCACTTTATTTTTCTTTATGTTTTATTTTTGTAAAAGATTTGCGTGGCTTCAAAATCAAAACAATAGAAAACCAAGCAAGGCCCTTTCAGAGAAATCTAGTTTCTGTCCCCACCCCTTCATCTAGTTTTCTCCCTGCCCCTAGAAGTAACCAACCATTTTTATTCATTTTGGTTTATTCTCCCATTATTGCTTTTTAAAAATTAACAGACACACATGTTCACGTGTATGTATTCTTATTACCTCCCTCTGTCTTATTAATTCAAAAGGTAACATACTAGAAATACCTTCCCATTCCTTGTGTTTTTTACTTAACAGTAGATCATTAAATATCACATGACATTGTCCCTCATTCATTTTTAGGTTACATAGTTCATCATGTGTCAGTGTATCATACTTTAATACTTCTTTGTCAATGGACTATAAGTTTCCAGGCTTTGACTATTATGAATAATACTATGATGCACATATATCATGTTATATTTTTGCCAGGGTACTTCGAAAGATACTTTAGAATTCTTCCTTGAAGTGGTATTGCCAAGTTCCCTTCCTCAGGGCTACGCTATTTTGCATTCCTGCTGGTAGTGGAAATATAAGAGTACCTATTTCCTCACAGCCTTGTCAGCAAAATACGTTGACAGACTTTTGGGGTTTTGCCATCTGATTGGTGAGGAATGTATTTTAGTTTAGTTTTCATTTATAGTACTTCTTTTATACACTAAGATGAGGATCTGTTTATATGGTTAAGGACTATTTGTATTTCTTTTTCTGTGGACTATCCTTTGCTTACATTTCATTTGTTGGTCTTTTTTTAAAAAAAGTTTTAGTAGCTCTTTTTATGTCAAGGAATTAATTCTTTTATGTAAGTGGCAGATAGTTTTTTTAAGTTTATCAAGTTTTGTAGGGGTTTTGTCACATATAAGTTCTTAATTTTATGTCATCAAATTTATCAGTCTTTTCCTCTCTTGCTTCTGGATTTTGAGTCATTAGAAAAGATTTGCCCTTCCCTGGGTTCACCAGTGTTTTCTTCTGATATTTCGGTTTCCTTTGTAATATTTTCTGTGGTCAGCAAATTTTTCTGTAAAGTACCTCCATATTATAAATGTTTTAGGTTTTCTGGGTCACCATACATCTTTTTTTAATCACATCTTTTGTCCTTTTTTTTTTTTTTTGTATTTTTCTGAAGCTGGAAATGGGGAGGCAGTCAGACAGACTCCCGCATTCGCCCAACTGGGATCCACCCGGCACGCCCACCAGGGGGCAATGCTCTGCCCATCCGGGGCGTCGCCCTGTCGTGACCAGAGCCACTCTAGCACCTGGGGCAAAGGCCAAGGAGCCATCCCCAGCGCCCGGGCCATCTTTTGCTCCAGTGGAGCCTTGGCTGCAGGAAGGGAAGAGAGAGACAGAGAGGAAGGAGAGGGGGAGGGGTGGAGAAGCAAATGGGCACTTCTCCTGTGTGCCCTGGCCGGGAATCGAACCTGGGACTTCTGCACGCCAGACCGACGCTCTACCACTGAGCAAACTGGCCAGGGCCTTTAACAATGCTTTAAAACAGTGGCCCCAGCCTGACCAGGCGGTGGCGCGGTGGATAGAGCATCGGACTGGGATGCGGAAGTACCCAGGTTCGAGACTCCGAGGTCGCGCGCGGGCTCATCTGGCTTGAGCAAAGAGCTCGCCAGCTTGGACCCAAGGTCGCTGGCTCCAGCAAGGGGTTACTCGGTCTGCTGAAGGCCCACGGTCAAGGCACATGTGAGAAAGCAATCAATGAACAACTAAGAAGTCGCAATGCGCAACGAGAAACTGATGATTGATGCTTCTCATCTCTCTCTGTTCCTGTCTGTCTGTCCCTGTCTATCTCTGCCTCTGTAAAAAAAAAAAAAAAAAAAAAAAAAAAACAAACAGTGGTCCCCAACCTTTTTTGGGCCACAGACTGGTTTAATGTCAGAAAATATTTTCACGGACCGGCCTTTAGGGTGGGACGGATAAATGTATCACATGACCGAGACAAGCATCAAGAGTGAGTCTTAGATGGATGTAACAGAGGGAATCTGGTCATTTTTTTAAAAATAAAACATCGTTCAGACTTAAATATAAATAAAACAAAACTTATGTAAGTTATTTATTCTTTCTCTGCGTACCGGTACAGGTCCACGGCCCCGGGGTTGGGGACCACTGCTTTAAAATATAAAAGCCGCCTGACCAGGTGATGGCACAGTGTATAGAGCATTGACCTGGGATGCTGAGGATCCAGGTTCAAAACCCCAAGGTCACCAGGTTGAGCACAGACTCACCAACTTGAGTGCAGGGTCACTGGCTTGAGCATGGGACCATAGACATGATCCTATGGTTGCTGGTTTGAGTCCAAAGGTTGCTCGCTTGAAGCCCAAGGTCACTGGCTTGAGCCCAAGGTTGATGGCTTGAGCAAGGGATCACTGGCTCGGCTGGAGTCCCCTGCTCAAGGCACATATGAGAAAGTAATCAGTGAACAACTAAAGTGCCACAACTAAAAGTTAATACTTCTCATTTCTCTCCCTTCCTGTCAGTCTCTGTCTGTCTTTCTGTCTCTCTCACATGTGCACGTGCCAAAAATATAAAATAAAAGTCATTCTTAGCTTGTGGCTATACAAAAGTAGATTTGACCTCTGATTTAGATACTCAATCCATTTGAAATTTATCTTGGCATATGATGTGAGGAATGAATGAATATAATAATTTGTTTTATTTGTACCTTTACTATTTTAAAAAGCTTTTATTATGGAAATTTTCAAACATCCACAAAAGCAGCAGGAATAGTACAATAACCCCTGCTCCTCAATGTACACTTCATTCAGCTTCAGCAGTTATCTACAAATGACAAATCTTGTTTTATTTTTTTATCTCCCCTCTGCTGCCAACAATTTTTTCTTCCCCACTAAAGTAAATCTCAGACAACATATAATTTTATTTATAAATACTTCAATATGTTGCTCTAAAATATAAAGACTTAGATATTATATTTTTTTATTTTATTTTTTTTAAAGCTGAGAGGAGGGGAGATAATAAGGCAAACTTCTGTATGTGCCTTGACCAGGATCCACCCAGCAACACTGTCTGGGGCCAATGCTCAAATCAGTTGAGCTGTTTTTAGCACCTGAGGATGATGTGCTCCAACAGAGCTATCCTTAATGCCCAGGACCACGCTCGAACCTGTTGAGCCACTGTCTGTGGGAGGCGAAGTGGGAAAGGAGGAGCTGGAAGGGGGAAGAAGCAGATGGTTGCTTCTCTTGTGTGCCCTGACCAGAAATTGAACCTGGGATGTCCATAAGCTGGGCTGATGCTCTATCTACTGAGCCACTGGCCTGGACATATATTTTTAAATTATTAAAGTTATTTAATTTATTTTTATCTTATTATATGTTATACATATAATGTGTACACTTTCATGTTTGTAAATACCTTTCACAAATTGAGGAAACCTGAGTAACCAGCACTCAGATCAAGAAATAGAACATTAACAGCATCCAGAAAGCTCCTCTCCTGCCCAGATCTTGTCACTCCCTTCATGGATTAAACATGACCTTTTATTTTTCCTTAAATTTTCCATTGATTTGAGAGGAAGAGAAGAAGGAGAGGGAGAAGCATCAACTCGTTTCACTTAGTTAAACCATTAGTTGTGTATTCATTGATTGCTTCTTGTATGTACTCTGACAGAGGGCCAATGGGATAACACCTTATCCACTGAGTCACATAGCCAGGGCCTAAACGTTATCTTCTAATAACATAGTATGTTAGTATGGCCATTTTTAAATACTTTGTGAACTCATAGAGTATATATCTTTTGTGACACATTCATTTTCGAAAACATAATTGTATTACCATTCTATTTTTTAATGTGACAATAATTATCATATAATATCTTATTAAATATTTATTTAGTTAAATTTTCACAATTATGTCATAAAGCCCTTTTTTGGGTGATTTGTTCGAATTGGGATCAAGGTCTACTCATTGCATTTGGTTGATACGTCTATTAACTCCCTTTTATCTTTGTTCCCTTTGTCCCCCTTTGTCATATATTCATGAAGAAATGTGGTGATTAGCTCCCACCCTCCTTTTTTATTTTTTTAATATACAAGAACAGTTTGGTATGCTAAGCAAATAAAATTTAGCTCACAACCGGATTCATATTTGTTAAAATGAGTATTTATTCTTTGTTGACGATTAATTAGATACAGAGGTGCCCACATAACTGATTGAATTAGTCAAGGCAAACCGAAGTATTAGAAAGCAACTCGAAACTAGCTTTGCCAGAGAAGGATTACAGACGGTGACCATCCCGGCAAGAACTGTGGTTCACACCAGCTCTAAACCAGCTCTAAACGTCCGATTCTAAAGGCTTCCTGTGGGGCAGGCCTAGGGCCCGTGTGGCTCCGGAGCCAGCTTTGTTTCCCCTTGTTATTTCTTTGCTGAAGCAGTAAGGGTATTAATCTGGATTATACTGGTTGCATCCCCATGGTGGTGTTTAACATGTTTTCCTCTCCTCTCTATTCTTGTGAACGAGTAGTTCACATTATTTTCTATCTGTTAAAATACCAGTGCTTATTCAGAAATTTAGTGACTACTGGGAAAAAATGTATAGAAAAGGTATAGATTACCTCCAGTTTTATTAACAAGATATAGTCACTGTCAAGAATTGATTTGACCACAGAAATTCTCTTACTTTTTGTTGTTTTAATACCTGCTAATATCCCCTTGCTCTTACGAATATACTTGGAAACTGTTTTCTAGTGTTTAAGAGCAAGATTACTATGCCAAATCTTAAAAGATACTTTCATTATTTGAAATAAGATTAGCTATTTTACTCTTTAGAGACCTTAGAACTAAAGCCTTTCTAGTATTTTTAACATGGAAAACACAAACAGCAAAATAGCAATTGCTAACAACTTGAATGCATTCTGGTCTGTATACACGAAGTGCTTAATAAGCAAGTGAGTGGTGGATGAACACACCTAGCGTGTGGGAATCAGAAGAATTAGAACATGCATTGAAAACAGTGCATGCATTGAAAATATTTTTTCATTGTTTATTTTTTCTTAAATTACCTTTAATATTTTAATAGAACAGTTTGACATTTTATCAGAGAATTTACGAAAGTGAAAGACTCTCATATCATTTTCTCATCAATTTTAATGGTTTTATGCTTTGTTTTTTAATAATAAATAGGATCCCTGTCAAAATTTGCCTTACCTGGGAAATCAGAGGTGGCATCTTCCTGCAACACGAGTAATACAAATATCTTCCAGAACTATGCAATGGAGGTACAACTTTAATCAAAAGACCATTTTTATGTACTGCTTTTTGAAATTTATTTTTTTAAGTATTGATGGTCTTAGATAGAGTAATAAAATGTTAAATAAGTAGCATCTGAAAATTTCAGTATATATGTCGCATCTGTATAAGCTTCAAATATCTAGTATTTCAGATTGTTGAAGTCATACTACGTTACCTCTGTTTACAAAGTTCCATGCTTCCTTTGTGATCTATCAACATATAGAAGCATTTCCATTTTCAACATTTAAAGTTATTCTTCGTTAGGTGTATGTTCTCTTTGAATTTTTATTTTACATCTTAAATACAGCTGACTTTTCTGTGCAAGACACTTGTTTGAGGAGGGTATAAGAAGCAGCTCAGCGTTTGTGTCAGCTTTTTTCATTCTTTGTATCAGATTGATGTAGATATCTGCTGGATGTGCTGCCCTATCTCATTTTCTTATAATGAAAAAGTTACTCGTATTTACCTTTAAAATTTTTGCCCTAATTTTTTAGTAAAAATTGCTTTCAAATACATTTGTGAGATTGGTATCTCACACTAACTTGCTTAAAATTGGAAAATAAATTTGTATGCAGCTGGAATATAAATGATGAGTACTGATCTTGCCATTTATAAAGTTTCTGGTGACTTCAGAAATTTCTATATTTTGTTAATGTAAATACAGTATTTATATTTATATACAACAATACTTCTTAAACTGTATAGTGACAGACCAGGAGTTTATTGTTTTTTTAATTTCCAATATGTCGTGGCTGATACTCTTGTAAATTTGTTGATCCCACACTCAGAAGTTACAGCAATGACAAATTACTTTAAAGGTTCCTATGTCATCTTCTCAACTTCTTACCTCATCACAAACCTGTAAGAGTGTGAAGACCAACACTTGTTTGGTGACCTGTCTACACTCTGAGTAGCATAGATCTCTATGTAATTACAAATACTTATTTTAGGTATTAACAACTTAATGCTTGTGTTTACTTTTCCATTAATAAAACCATAGCAGGTTTTATAGTAATTATAATGATTAAAATGTTCACTTAAATGCAAGTTTCCTTTTCACGCAAAAATTTTGGACTAGATGTAGTTGAAACATATAGTTAAAGATGAGTATATTATATAGTGCACAATGGAGTTCATGTTTTGTTTGTAGCTTCTGAATCCTTTTGAGTTCTGGTTTCCCCGTAGATTTATGAATCAAACTGGCTTTTTAATTTATGATCTGCACTAACCAGCTTACTCTACACAGTGCCGTTTCCTCCCACAGGTTCTCATCTCGAGTTGTTCTCGGTGTAGAACTTGTGATTGTCTTGTCCATGACGAGGAAATCATGGCTGGCTGGACCGCAGATGATTCCAATCTCAATACAACATGCCCGTTTTGTGGCAATCTTTTCTTGCCCTTTTTGAATATCGAAATAAGAGATTTAAGACGACCTGGAAGGTAATGATTTATGCTTTTTTCCTTCATGTTTAAGGGTCGCCTTTCCTGGAATCTCTCTTTTCTCAGTAAGCTCCTTTGATTCCCATTACAGATACTTTTTGAAGTCAAGTCCATCTACAGAAAATATACGTTTTCCATCCTCCTTTTCAAGTCAGACAAGGCAGTCTTGTATCTCAACGTCAGCCTCTGGTCTTGACACATCTGTTATCTCTGTTCAAGGGAATTTTGATTTAAATAGGTGAGTATGATTGTGTGCAATGATATTTTAACAATTATACATGTTTTTGATCATGACAAAAGTTAGCTGACCATTTTAAGGTTTAGATTTCTATGTATAATAGATTCATAATCTTAAATTCTTACATCTAAATAAAATAATATTAAAATTATTTAATACCCTAAATGTTTAAACCATTATAGTTTATGCTCTATGAACTCCTAGGGTGTAAGCTATATAATTCATATATTACCATATTTACTAGTATTTTAAAGGTAGACATTTTGTAGAACACTTGAAGATTATAATGAATTACCTTTCTCTTGTCTCTGTCTCTCCAAACATTAAGTTAGTGCTATTAGAATATTTAATTGTCTACTTAGGAATATTGAATAATCTAAGAAAACATTTGGAGGTTTATGATAAAGGAACTGATTAAACTAAGACTTACATAGTAAGCCTAATATAAGTAAATCTAAGCTTAAAACAAATGCATAAATCAACTTCATTTTGGAGAAGTGCCAAATATATCATAGATACCTGGGCAGATGAAAATATGTTGGTAACTGTGTGTGCAAAAGAAAATGCCCACATAGTACTAGCAGGCTAACATGACCTGTTTTAATCCTAAATGCGTAGGCAGCAAAATCACAAATCTGTGTGTGCATTATTTTTCATGACAGGTCTGTTGTAGCCTTTTCTTGGACTGCCACTATCTTGTGAATAGATAGGAATCTCCCCACTAGCTGAAGGAATATGCCCGTTTTCTCTGCTTTGTGTCCTCTGGACTCACTGTGGTGCCTGCTATATAAAAATTGTCTGTGAAATGTTTTGAATAATTGAATGACTCTTGAATATTTAAAGTTCACTGGATAAAAAGGAAATTTACCATGACTAGACTACTTAAAAGTATATGCTCTTGCCCAGCCTTAGCCTGAGCTCCTTGAATTTACTCTGCCCTGTCCAGCTCTGGTGCTAAAGAGAAGAATATGGTTTTTCAAGATGAAATAAAGTAAATCTAGACAATGATACGCTTTTTGTTTTTTTCATTGCCCAAGCAAATCTAAACTCCTGGAAAACACATACACTCGAAGTATTCAGATCCCTGCTGATCGGTCAAAAACAGCTATATCGAAGTGTCCAATATTTCCAATGGCCAGGAGTGTCAGTACTTACGGTTCCCTGGATAAGGAAGACCCCGGAGGGCAGAAGCTCATTCCTACCGGCAGCCTGCCAACTACTTTACAAGGACCTACAGTATGTATTTGGTGTTTATAGAAATTTGAACGTTGTTGATTTACATGATTTTGTTCACCTTGTCCTAAACAGCCTTATTAGCTTCAATTTTATTATTATCAAGAAGAGTCTCTTGTCCATGATACAAGCACAGTGTCTTTCTACTTACATAAAAATCATTGACAGGAGTTTTTTTTAAGGACTTAGTCTCAGCAGTCTTGTATTTGTCATTTATGGTTTTTCTTTATTCAACAGGATTCTTTAGGATTAGAATGGCACCTCCCAAGTCCAGATCCTATCACTGTCCCATATCTTAGTCCTTTAGTGGTGTGGAAAGAACTTGAAAGCTTATTGGAAAATGAAGGCGATCATGCAATAACAGTGGCAGACTTTGTGGACCATCATCCAATTGTTTTTTGGAACCTAGTGTGGTATTTTAGACGTCTCAACTTACCCAGTAACTTACCCGGGTTGATTCTTTCTTCTGAGCATTGTAACAAGTATTCAAAGGTATGAGAGTAAAAATTAAGTATTGTCAGCATTGTAATGTTTGCCTATTCCTAATGACAAAAAATTAATGTTGATGCTATTTTAATAACCATCTTAATCATATGATCATTTTAATTGTATTCACAAATAATTTTTCTTCTTACAGTCTTAAGTCATTTTGTTTAGCCTCCTTGTAAATTTATACAAAATGGGCCTGCATTTTTGTTTTGGCCTCAAGCATAAACTGTAAATGACTCCTAAGAGAAAAGCTTGTGAGTTGGCCCCACTCATGTCTCGTACCTCCTTCAAAAACAGGCCTAACAGTTTTTTAAGAGAATGTCTCTAATTTATATTACAATCATGTGCTACCATTCTTTTCATTCCTTTATTCTGAATTTTTGCTTAACATTTAGGTAATCAGTTTGTTATATATTCATTTGTATTTTTGATATGTTGTTCTATAAAAGAGTTTTTTATTTTTTCATATGTCATCACCACCACTAAATTGCAAAGTCTCTAAGTTCAGAAGCTTTGTCTTCTCCTTTCTTGCACTTTAAGGCTCTGATTGTGCACAAGCTTTAAATTTTCAGTAAGCCTGACGTGTGGTGGCGCAGTGCATAAAGCCTCGACCTGGAACACTGAGGTCGCCGGTTCAAAGCCCTGGGCTTGCCTGGTCAAGGCACATATGGGAGTTGATGCTTCCTGCTCCTCCCCCCTTGTGTGTGTCTCTCTCTGTCTCTTTTTCTCTCTCCTCTCTCAAATGAATAAAGAAAATCTTTAAAAATTTTTTAAAAAAAAGATTTTCAGTACGTGATGAATGAATGACCAAAGGTTAACTCAGTCAGAATTCTCTGGGCTAGGGCCTTGGGCTGCTTGATCTATCTTTGTTTGTACCCTCGGTCATAAGCTGGGAGAGATTAGCCCTTCATCCTTCCTTTCTCACTGATCTCAGTACTTTGTAAAATCTACTTTAGAGCAGAGATCACTTTACTTTAGAGATTAGATTCTCAATTCAGCCCATCTTCCTTCAGTCCATATAAAATGCCTACAAACTAGTCATTTTCTCTTCTCTGTCTCTCTTGCATACATACATCCTACAAAATATTTATAAGGGTCTTTTTAAGATATTTACAGCCCTGGCTGGTGGCATAGTGGACAGAGTGTTATCCCAGAGCACCAAGGTTGCCAGCTCTATCTGAGGTCACCAGCTTGATCTGGGGTCGCCGCACTGGCTCGATCCTGAGGGCACCAGTTTGACCCCGAGGTTGCTGGTTTGAACCTTGGTCAGGGCACATATGAGAGGCAATCAATGGGTGCACAACTAAGTGGAACAACGAGTTGATGATTCTCTCTCTCTCTTTCTCTTTCTCCCCCTCTCCCTCCCTCTCTCCTTCCCCTTGCTTCCCTCACACTCTCTGAAAGAAAAAAGATATTTACAAAACATTATGTAAGGATCATTAATGAATGTTTATTCTTCAACATAGATTCCCCGCCACTGCATGTCTGAAGATAGTAAATATGTTTTAATACAAATGCTGTGGGACAATATGAAATTACATCAGGACCTAGGACAACCCTTGTACATCCTCTGGAATGCCCACAGTGAGTGCTGTCATATAATGCTGGCTTTGTTCATATGAGAGTGATCTTTACTTTCTTTAAATAGCCTAAACGAATGTACAACCAACCTTTATTTTACTCTACTACCTTTGTCTTACAGGTCAAAATCGTACTCTTTTGTTTGAGAGTGAGTGTTAAGTTTGATGTTTTTAGTGCCATTCTTTATGGAGGTCGCCAGTTTTATTGATTTTTTATTTTGTTTGTGATTTTAGTAGTGCTGTGTCTGCGCTGGAGGGGCTGTTTTATAGAGTTCTGCTCTTGGCACATGGCTTATCCTAACATCTTTTTACTTTTTCACTATTATTTCCTCCGGGGCTGCTGCTGTCATGATGCTCTTCCCAGAGGCTGTGTATTCAAGAAAACAGTTTTAATTTTTGTCTTTGAGGCCACAAAAAGCTTTAGGCCTATTTTTATTTTTATCATTATTTGTTTTATTTTTTTCCTTTTTTCTTCATTCTTAAATTTCTATTCTTTTATTTTTCTTAGTTTACTTTTAGTGCTTTGTGACTTTATTGATAGCTGTCAGTTGCTGCTTAATTATGTTCTACTTTCTCCACAGAACATTTCCCTTCACTGCTCTCCTGTTCTCTTACAGCCCAGAAGTATCCAATGGTCCATTTATTGCAAAAGGGTGATAATTCATTTAATGAGGAACTATTGAAGAATATGGTAAAAAGCATTAAAATGAATGATGTCTATGGACCAATGAGTCAGATTTTAGAGACACTGAATAAATGTCCTCATTTTAAAAGACAGAGGTAAGTCATTATTGTAAATGAATGTATTATTCCTCTAAGCATATTAATATTGTTTGCTTAATAATTTGTTAGCATATCTTATGCTCATTAGCATAAAAGTTTTTGTAGAGTATAAATAAACTACATGCATAGTAATACCTTCTCCATTCTTTCCTCCCCTCAGGAGTTTATATAGAGAAATACTATTTCTCTCACTTGTGGCACTGGGAAGAGAAAACATTGATATAGGTAATTCAGCATAATGTGTAACATGCAATATTTATATAGCATAGTATAGTTTTCATATTGGTCATCTTTATTATTTTAATATTAAATTATATTAATATAATAGAATTGTTTGATTTTTTTGATATGAGATACTTTAATATTTTGGTAATATTAATAATAATACATAATAAAAACTAAAAAAAACTCCCATAGGATCCACAATCCCACTTCTGGGTATATACTCAGAAGACTTGAAAGTGAGGTCTCAAAGAGATATTTGTGCAGCCGTGTTCACAGCAGCTCTACTCATAATAGCTAAAATGTGGAAACAGCTCGAGCATTTATTGACATATGAGTGAATAAAAAAATGTGGTATATGCATACAGTGGAATATTATTCTATCTTACAAAGGCAGGAAATTCTGAAATATGTCACCACAAGACAAATACTGTATGATTCCACTTACAAAAGTAGAGTGGTAGTTGCCAGGGGCTGGAGGAGGGGAAGATGGGGCATTATTGTTTCATTGGCACAGAGTTTCCGTTATTCAAGATGAAAAGAGTTATTGGAGATGGATGGTAATAATGGTTGCACATTATGAATATTTGTAATACCATTGAACTGTATAGTTCAAATGGTTGTAAAGGTGAAGGGATTAAGCAAAGAGTAAAACTCCTAGACACAGACAATGGTATGGTGATTACCAGACGGAAAGGAGCTTTGGGGGAGGTAGAGAGGTAAAGGGATAAATGGTGATGCAGGGGGACTTGACTTGGGGTGGTGACCACACAATACAATATACAGATGATGTATTATAGAATTGTATACCTGAAACCTATTTTATTAATCAATGTCACCCCAATAAATTCAATTTTAAAAAGATAATGAATTTTATTTATATATATTTTTCCCCAATTTAAATTTTTTTTTAATTAGCATCTTAAAACTTTAAATTTCACTTTTCTGTGTATTCTAGCTCTAAAATGCTATGCAATTTTAAAGTCCCCATGTTCCAGCTCTGAAATTTTGTGGTCTTTTAGTTGTCAGAAATTACCTCGAGATTCCTTCTGGGCTTTTAATTTTGCGGTTCTGTAGTATGATAGAACTTGATTGTTGTCAACATCAAAGAAAATTTCTTCATGCCTTTATTTCTTTATGGAATTTTTCAGATGTATTTGATAAGGAATACAAGATGGCATATGATCGCCTCACACCTAATCAAGTCAAAAGTACACACAACTGTGATAGACCACCAAGTACGGGAGTGATGGAGTGTCGGAAAACCTTTGGAGAACCTTATCTTTAAAGAGAGAGAGAGTGTGTGTGTGTGTGTGTGTACTTTAAGTATGTATTGTATAGTCAATGTATAAAATAACACTTTTAGACTCTAAATGTTTTTTCTTCAATTTTTGAAAATGAATTTGTAAATGGTTCAGAATGTGCATATAGCTATGTACAGAATGTTTTAAGATGAGAATAGTGACAAATGGGGAGAAAGCCACTTTGTTTCTCATTCTTTTTATTTTTTTCTTTACTTTACCTGTAACAAGTAATTATTTTTGTGATGAGGAAATCCCTAAACAAAATTAGTTCCCGTAAAATAAAACAACTGTTTTATGGTTTCTCTTGGAAGAGACAGATTGAAAACTCATGTATAGAACTTAAACTAATGTAGGGTCAGAGTATCTCCTGTTTTCATAGACTCGTCAAGTGTTTTGACCATGAAGTTGTATTATACATATTTTAAATTGTTTATAGTAAGTTGATATTTTTTTAATTTTTAAACTTAATATAGCAAACTTAAAGTGAACTTAAACTTATGAAGCAAGCAATTAAGTGCTTATTTTCCTTGTCTGCTATTTGAAGTAATTAGTACAGCTGAAGATCTCTATATGTATATCTATCTATCTATATATGTATAATATATATATATTTTTTTATTACTTGGGAGAATGACTCAAAAATGTCAGTGCTAGTGTCCGTGTTGTCCTAGAATTGCATGTTAGTACCCCTACGCCTGACTGCGGTGGGTGAGTCACGGCGAGTGTGCACATCGCCCAGACTGACTCATTGAGCCTGTGGATGGAGAGCCAGAGAGTGTCAGTCTGCTTCTGCAGTTCTGTTCCGCACACCACAGTTATGTTGATAGACAAACACAGTACCCAGGGAAAACAGTTTACAGAGCCAAGTATCAATGTAAGTTTTAATATTCTACGTAAATACATTGGAAAATGTCAGACAATTTATTCTAAATTTTAACCTTAATATTTAAAATATTGGCTATGATGCAAATTGTACTATATTTATTGGGAATATGGCCTACTGGAGTATTCTGTTAATATTATATATACATATAAATATTAAAAATATATTTTCAGAAGTAGAAAAGTAATTACTCTCTAAAAGTAAAGCCAGAGAGAATTTTCCATATTGAGGAACTTGACTTTTCAATAAGCCTTCAAAATCTGAAGTTGATGGAATCTAAAGTCCAGAAATATCCAGAAATCAGACAGTAAATTGAATGTTTACGTACCATGGGTAAACTCTAAAACAGACTAAAAAATAGTTTTAGTCCCATTATTTCTAATACCACTTTTATGGGGTAATTTCTGATCAAGAGTATTCTTTGGCTGTTAGAATTATTTATAGATTTTCAGTGTGTGTGTGTGTGTGTGTGTGTGTGTGTGTGTGTGTTTGCACACATTGTCCTTAAGGAAGGAATTCCCTAGCCAATTTCAAAGGAAAAAATGGATGGTACCAAATTATATGTGTAAAGTCAGTGGAGACTCAGACATTTAGACTGGAGATATCAAGAAGCCCTGAGACTTAGAATCAGTTCAGTTGCAGAAAAAGCACCTTTTGAGTTCACATTATTAATGAATATCACCAGGCTGAAACATTTCACAGCTTTCTACTCTACTAAATAATGGGAGAGTTTAAAAATGTAAAATTTCAGTTCAGTTAGTTTGGGGCTGAACTTGCTTACTTGAAAAATCTGGTGCTATGCACATATATCTGCCTCTCCTTTGTAAATACCACTCCAGTTTTATCTCTCTCTTTGAATCCAAGCTTCACATTCTAGTGAGTCTTGTGTTTTCTAAATCACTTGAAAGTTGTCAAGTGAGAAACATGATAGGTGAGGCTTTTGCATTGGCCACAAACATCCGTCCAAGCAGGGTTCCAGGGTCCTATTCCGGGTGGTTTGGTGTTTGTTTGTTTTCCCTTATAAGAACAGCTTTCACTATTGTTTACCTTATTTTTTAATACAATATGAATCTATAGTTTATTGATTTCAAATATATGACCAAAAAAGATGAGGTAAAGGCCATTCTTTGTGGATCAAACTTATTTGGAAAAGTGAAAATAAGTTGTATTTCCTCAAGGCCTCCACATATAAAGTTTTGTTTCTGCTTTTGGTTGGGTTTTGGTTCCCCTACTTTTAATCCCCAGGGAATATTATTTGTACAAATTTAGTCTTTAAAAAGAAAACCTAAAACATGAATAGGAAGTGGTCAACTCTGCTCAAACCAAAATTAAAATATAGATCAGCCTTTAAAATAACTATTCGCACTTTCCTTCAATTTTCTCTCTGTTGACTATACATTTTGGAGAATCATGGCCAATTGTGTTGGAAAGAAATACCCTTTGCTTATTTTCTTACTCTTAGTTTTGTTTATATGTTTAATAGTTGAAAATAAATCATTCTTTGTCCTGGTATAACTTGTTTACTACTTCCTTCAATTGTGTGTGTGTTGAATGTCACATATTTGTATATATTTTATAGTATATTTTGATATTCAACTTTTTCATCCTCTTGTCTAGTAGGGAATTATGCAGCCTGTTCATATTCTGATTTTTGTCTTTTCTGATTGTTTGGGTTGTTTGTTTTTGTTTTAAAATTCTAAAACCACCAGCCTATTTATTATCAGTTATTTTAATATGTCTTTCTATTTTTGTATGTAGAGAAATGGGCCCTGAAAATGTCCTTTCAGCATTTTAGGTGATACTTATTTTACACTAAGTAAAATACTGGTGATTACTATGATATTTCAGTGCAACTAGCCAAGTGTTAGCCTGCTGTATGTAGAAGGCTGTTACATTGTATCTCTAAATACTTTGTAAGGATATGGTAAGAAAATATCCACTTCTATGGTAATGTGTATGGCCCAGCTTTACTTTGTTTCTCCCACAAGAACTTGAAAGCTACTTGGAGGCACTTGACTTCAGAGCAGGCAGGGAAAGAGCAGGCTGCCTTGTCCCTCCTTGTGCTGGAGTCAGCAGCCCCGCCCTTTCTGCTCAGACACAGCGGAATTCTCTAGCAGCTGCATACCAGCTTACCTTCATATCCTCAGTACTTGGTTTCTTCTTTTCATCCTTTCATATTACCTTCTTCCTCCAGCCTCAAAGTAAGTACATTTGCTGGCTTCATTATTTTTGTTTACAAAATTAACAGTGCAGAAATTAATATAGGGATGTCCATATCTGATTAAAAGTTCTGCCCTGGCCAAGTTGCTCAATCGATAAAGCATCATCCTGGCACACCAACACTGACGTCAGGGGTTCAATCCCCAGTCAGGGCACAGATGAGAAGCAACCAGTGAGTGCACAATTAAGAGGAACAGTGAGTTGATGTTCTACTATCTCAAATCAGTGGGAAATAATATTTTTAAGTCTGTGTGCATGAGCTTATTCTCTGAGATGGTAACAGACTCTTCTGATAAAATTACGGCAGTCCTTTCCACAGTTGCTGTTCATTTGGCTGACTTCCTCCTTTCATATTTAAAGATTTTCTTTTCAAACATAGTACTGTGTTAAAACCACTGGAGCAACTGATGGAATTTTCTATAAATAAAATTCCCCAGGTTTTTCCTGCTCATCACAGTGAAGGGTCTGAAGAGCAGAAGCAGTGTCTAGTGTGTGGGCCACCTTGGGCCAGGGTGCTCTGCTGGCTCCAGGGCCCCCAGGCCCCACCCTCAGAACAGACAGCCTGACCGTGAGCTCTGTCTGCACCTTCCATAGAGGCCAGTCCGCCTACAGCGGGACCTGCCACAAAGAAGGGGTCAGAGCCAAGGGTATTGGGCACGTAGATCAGCTAGTTCTTCATTTGTATCTACCAGGCTTTGCCCAAAATATTAAATTCCAATTCCGGCTGCCTTTGGTATTCAATCTTTTTTTTTTTTTTTTTTTTTACAGAGGCAGAGATAGACAGGGACAGACAGACAGGAATGGAGAGAGATGAGAAGCATCAATCATCAGTTTCTCGTTGCGCATTGCGACTTCTTAGTTGTTCATTGATTGCTTTCTCATATGTGCCTTGACTGCGGGCCTTCAGCAGACTGAGTAACCCCTTGCTGGAGCCAGCGACCTTGGGTCCAAGCTGGTGAGCTTTTTTTTTGCTCAAGCCAGATGAGCCCGTGCTCAAGCTGGCAACCTCGGAGTCTCGAACCTGGGTCCTTCTGCATCCCAGTCCGACGCTCTATCCACTGCGCCACCACCTGGTCAGGTGGTACTCAATCTTTAAATAAATAATAATTATGATATAGACAGTGTCATAAAAGGCCAGCCCTATAATTTGATAGAAACATTTTTAGATCTATCAACGAGAGTGCAATATAATGTTCACAATGTATAATAACTATTTAAACATAAACCAATCTTTATAAGTTTGGAATGTAGCCCAGAACCTTAACCCATTAAATTAGGAAGAGTTTCACATTTTTAGAAATTTGGCCCAAATTTATTACCAGGGTCATCAAGAAAGTGCAGCCTCAGGGGGGATGAAGGAGAAATCGTCTATGCAGTCAGTCTTCCAATTCAGACACCCATGTGGGGACGGTTCAGGCTTTCTGGGCTGAATAAATGACCTGAAATACAGATCATTTTGCCTATCAAATGAGAGTAACATCTGACCATTAACTTGCCATTTTAAGATGACACTTTATCGAGAGAGAAGATGGCAGCGGAGTAGACGGATGCACAGACACCCAGCTCTCAACACCAAACTGGAATACAAATCAATTTAGAAAAAATCAACATGAAAAACCAACACTGAACTGCAAGAACAGCTCTCAAAAACCAAGGAGCAAAGAGGAAGCCACAATAATCCTGGTAAGGAGTGCCTGAATCTCCTCTGCTTACAGGAAGGGAAGGAGGGGGGTGAGGCTGAGAGCCCAGAGAGGATTTCACAGAGGAAAAAGAGCAGAAACTACTGCTCACAGCCACTTACCTGGCGACCAGGGAGCAAGGTGGGTTGAAAAGACCAGCTTATCTCCCAAGTGGAAAAGACAGGGAGAGGGACAGACTGTGAGGGGCTAAGGTATGCAAGAAACAAAATAAAAAAGCTGACTCATTCGTGCTGGAGGCGGCCATAGCTGGGGGAGGGACTGAACCTTTCACAAAACAGAGCTGAAGTGCTTCCGGATCAGAGATCTCCGGACAGCTATCCAGCTCCAATCAGCACAACAAGACACAGCTGAAAACAAGAAGTGGGGAGGAGGGGCAGTAACTCAGGTCTCCATGGAGATCTGAGATACACCTCCCCCTACTGAAGCTGAGAGAAAAAACCCTGCCCCCAGTGAGGTTAGTTGGAGGAAGAGACCTTCAGCGTCTCAGGTTACACCCACAGCATTCCTGGATACAGTTTCTAGGAAGCCCCCTGCTGAGATCAGTTAACAAGACTATCACCTGTTAAGAAAACAAACAAATCAAGACTTCAAAGCTGCCCAAATCCGAAAGTGGATTACAAATAATAGCTGATACCAACCCACGAAGACCTAAAAATAACACAACTGAAAACTGGAGGCAGACAACACCAAGCCTAGACTCAATCAACTCTACAAATAAAAAAAAAAAGAAGAAGAAGATGAGAAAACAAAGGAGTGCAATCCAAATGAAACCACAAGAGACACTTTCGAGAGATGAACTGAGTGATATGGAAATAATCAAACTTCCAGATGCAGAGTTCAAAATAATGATTGTAAGGATGCTTAGGGATCTTAGAACAACAATGGAGGGGGAGTTTGAAAACCTAAATAAAGAAATAGCAAGTATAAAAAAGAATCCGTTGGAGACGACAAATACAATATCAGAAATAAAGACCACAATGGAAGGAATTAAAAACAGGATAGATAGAGCAGAGGATCGAATCAGCGAGTTAGAAGACAACTGGAATGAAGGCATGAAAGCAGAGAAGAAAAGAGAAAAAAGACTCAAAAAGTCAGAGGAAACTCTTAGAGAGCTCTGTGACAACATGAAGAGAAATAACATCCGCATCATAGGGGTTCCTGAAGAAGAAGAAAAAGAACAAGGGATAGAGACTTTGTTCAATCATATCATAGCTGAAAACTTCCCTAAATTAATGCGAGAGAAACTCTCACAAATCCAAGAAGCACAGAGGACTCCATTAAAGAGAAACCCAAAGAAACCTACACCAAGACACATCATAATTAAAATACCAAAGCTAAGCGATAAAGAGAAAATATTAAAAGCTGCAAGAGAAAAAAAAGTTATCACCTACAAAGGAGCCCCCATAAGGATGACATCTGACTTCTCAACAGAAACACTTGAGGCCAGAAGGGAATGGCAAGAAATATTCAAAGTAATGCAGAACAAGAACCTACAACCAAGACTACTTTATCCAGCAAGGCTATCGTTTAAAATTGAAGGAGAAATAAAAAGCTTCCCAGACAAAAAACAACTCAAGGAATTCATTACAACCAAACCAATGCTGCAGGAAATATTAAGGGGCCTGGTGTAAACAGATAAAGTGGGAAAAGAATACAGAAAAAAAAAAAAAAAAGAAAAAGGAATACACCTTTAAAGAAGAAAATGGCAATAAACAACTACATATCAATAATAACCTTAAATGTAAATGGATTAAATGATCCAATCAAAAGACATAGGGTAGCTGCGTGGATAAGAAAACAGGACCCATACATATGTTGTCTACAAGAGACACACCTTAGAACAAAAGACACACACAGATTGAAGGTAAAAGGATGGAAAAAAATGTTTCATGCAAACGGAAATGAAAAAAAAGCTGGGGTAGCAATACTTATATCAGACAAATTGGACTTTAAAACAAAGGATATAGTAAGAGATAAAGAAGGCCACTACATAATGATAAAGGGAGTAATCCAACAGGAAGATATAACTATTATAAATATCTATGCACCTAATATAGGAGCACCCAAATATATAAAACAGACTTTGATGGATTTAAAGGGCGAGATCAACAGCAATACTATAATAGTAGGGGATTTCAATACCCCACTAACATCACTAGATAGATCCTCAAGAAAGAAAATTAACAAAGAAACAGCAGACTTATTGGAAACACTAGATCAACTCAATTTAATAGATATCTTCAGAACCTTTCACCCTAAAGCAGCAGAATATACATTCTTTTCAAGTGCTCATGGTACATTCTCTAGGATAGACCACATGTTAGGGCACAAAAGTGCTCTCAACAAATTTAAGAAGACTGAAATCATATCAAGCACTTTCTCCGATCACAACGGCATGAAACTAGAAATGAATCACAGCAGAAAAGCTCAAAAATTCTCAAACACATGGAAACTAAATAGCAGGATGCTAAATAATGAATGGATTAAGAATGAGATCAAAGAAGAAATAAAGAAATTCCTAGAAACGAATGACAATGAGCATACAACAACTCAAAATTTATGGGACACAGCGAAAGCAGTGCTGAGAGGGAAGTTCATAGCACTACAGGCACACTTTCAGAAGCTAGAAAAAGCTCAAATAAACAACTTAACCCTGCATCTAAAAGAATTAGAAAAAGAACAGCAAGTAAAGCCCAAATGTAGTAGAAGGAAGGAAATAATAAAGATCAGAGCAGAAATAAATGACATAGAGGCTAAAGAAACAATACAGAGGATCAATGAAACTAGGAGCTGGTTCTTTGAAAAGGTAAACAAGATTGATGCACCTTTAAGTAGACTCACCAAGAAAAAGAGAGAGAGGACTCAAATAAATAAAATTAGAAATGAGAGAGGAGAAATAACAACTGACACAACAGAAATACAAAATATTGTAAGAAAATACTATGAAGAACTGTATGCCAAAAAACTAGACAACCTAGATGAAATGGACAAATTCCTTGAAACGTACAATCTTCCAAAAATCAATCTGGAAGAATCAGAAAACTTAAACAGACCAATTACACCAAAGGAGATCGAAACAGTTATCAAAAACTCCCAACAAAGAAAAGTCCGGGGCCCGATGGCTTCACAACGGAATTCTACCAAATATTCAAAGAAGAACTAACTCCTATCCTTCTCAAACTATTTCAAAAAATTCAAGAGGAAGGAAGACTTCCAAACTCCTTTTATGAGGCGAGCATAATTCTGATTCCAAAACCAGGCAAAGACCACACAAAGAAAGAAAATTATAGGCCAATATCTCTGATGAATATAGATGCTAAAATCCTCAACAAAATATTAGCAAACCGGATCCAACAATATATGGAAAAAATCATACACCATGATCAAGTGGGATTTATTCTGGGGAGGCAAGGCTGGTACAATATTCGTAAATCAATCAATGTGATTCATCACATAAACAAAAAGAAGGAGAAAAACCATATGATAATTTCAATAGATGCAGAAAAAGCATTTGATAAAATCCAGCACCCATTCATGATCAAAACTCTCAGCAAAGTGGGAATACAGGGAACATACCTCAACATGATAAAAGCCATCTATGAGAAACCCACAGCCAACATCATACTCAATGGGCAAAAATTAAAAGCAATCCCCTTAAGATCAGGAACAAGGCAGGGGTGCCCCCTTTCACCACTCTTATTTAACATAGTCCTGGAAGTCCTAGCCACAGCAATCAGACAAGAAGAAGAAATAAAAGGCATTCAAGTTGGAAAAGAAGAAGTAAAACTATCATTATTTGCAGATGATATGATATTGTATATAGAAAACCCTAAAGTCTCAGTCAAAAAACTACTGGACCTGATAAATAAATTCAGCAAAGTGACAGGATATAAAATCAATACTCAGAAATCAGAAGCATTTTTATACACCAACAATGAACAGTCAGAAAGAGAAATTAAGGAAACAATCCCCTTCACAATTACAACCAAAAAAATAAAGTACCTAGGAGTAAACTTAACCAAGGAGACTAAAGACTTGTACTCGGAAAATTACAAAACATTGATAAAAGAAATCAAGGAAGATACTAACAAGTGGAAGCATATACCGTGCTCATGGTTAGGAAGAATAAACATCATTAAAATGTCTATATTACCCAAAGCAATTTATAAATTCAATGCAATACCAATTAAAATACCAATGACATACTTCAAAGATATAGAACACATATTCCAAAAATTTATATGGAACCAAAAAAGGACACGAATAGCCTCAGCAATCTTAAAAAAGAAGAATAAAGTGGGAGGTATCACACTTCCTGATATCAAGTTATACTACAAGGCCATTGTACTCAAAACAGCCTGGTACTGGCATAAGAACAGGCATATAGATCAATGAAATAGAACAGAGAACCCAGAAATAAACCCACAGTTCTATGGACAACTGATATTTGACAAAGGAGGTAAGGAAATACAATGGAGTAAAGACAGCCTCTTTAACAAATGGTGTTGGGAAAATTGGACAGCTACCTGCAAAAAAATGAAACTAGATCACCAGCTTACACCACTCACAAAAATAAACTCAAAATGGATAAAAGACTTGAATGTAGGCCGTGAAACCATAAGCATCTTAGAAGAAAACATAGGCAGTAAGCTCTCCGACATCTCTCGGAGCAATATATTTGCTGATTTATCTCCACGGGGAAGTGAAATAAAAGACAGGATAAACAAATGGGACTATATCAAACTAAAAAGCTTTTGCACAGCTAAAGACAACAAGAACAGAATAAAAAGACAAACTACACAATGGGAGAACATATTTGACAATACATCTGATAAGGGGTTAATAACCAAAATTTATAAAGAACTTGTAAAACTCAACACCAGGAAGACAAACAACCCAATCCAAAAATGGGCAAAAGAGATGAATAGACACTTCTCCAAAGAGGACATACAGATGGCCAATAGGCATATGAAAAAATGCTCAACATCACTAATCATTAGAGAAATGCAAATTAAAACCACAATGAGATATCACCTTACACCAGTCAGAATGGCGCTTATCAACAAAACAACACAGAATAAGTGCTGGCGAGGATGTGGAGAAAAGGGGACCCTCCTGCACTGCTGGTGGGAATGCAGACTGGTGCAGCCACTGTGGAAAACAGTATGGAGATTCCTCAAAAAACTGAAAATCGAACCGCCTTTTGACCCAGCTATCCCACTTTTAGGAATATACCCCAAGGACACCATAGAACGGCTCGAAAAGGAGAAATGCACCCGCATGTTTGTGGCAGCATTGTTCACAATAGCGAAGATCTGGAAACAGCCCAAGTGTCCGTCAGAGGACGAGTGGATTAAAAAACTTTGGTACATATATACTATGGAATACTACTCAGCCATAAGAAATGATGACATCGGATCATTTACAATAACATGGATGGACCTTGATAACATTATACGGAGTGAAATAAGTAAATCAGAAAAAAAACTGAGATGAATCCATACATAGAAGGGACATAAAAATGAGACTCAGAGACATGAACAAGAATGTGATGGCAACAGGGGCGGGGGGGTTGGGGGGGGGGGAGGGGGTGAAGAAGGAGAGAGGGGTTAGGGGAGGGGAGGGGCACAAAGAAAACCAGATAAAAGGTGACAGAAGACAATTTAACTTTGCGGGAGGGGTATACAGCACAATCAAATGTCAAAATAATCTAGAGATATTTTCTCTCAACATATGTACCCTGATTTATCAATGTCACTGCATTAAATTTAATAAAAAAATATTAATATTAAAAAAAAAAAGATGACACTTTATCTCTAAAACAGCACAATTTTAATAAATTAGAGATTTGTAAATGTATGGCAAAAGTTTTAATTTCCAAGCATAACAAATTGATCATTTAAAAGTTACATAAGTTTTCCATCTTTCTGAAATCTTTCTCGCCTGCCTCTTCTTGAATTCCAACTCATCCATCATGACCCAGCTTGCATTTTATGTACTTGACCCTTTCTGTCATAGTGTAAAGTGATCAGAACTTCCTTTCTAGGCAAAGAGCAATGCCAGAAATTCAGCACACTGGTCAAGAAAAGGCTGTCAGATCAGTAGAGTTGATTTTCACCATGAAGTGGCTCTCTGGTGCTTTATCATTACAGAAAGTTCCACTGTCTATCACTCGCCACTCGGCCATTGTGGAAAGAACATGAGAATCTGGGCCCTTAGGGAGGAGGCGAATTCCCCAAGGCTAGCTGGACTTGGCTGCAGAAACCAGGCTGGCGCCCAGAGTCCTGGCATAGGGATCTCCCTTCCACAGGCATTGTCCTCTCCTCCTATTCTTAGGCCATGGCATATGGAGACCTGGCGGTACAGCAGCGTCAGGAATGAAGATGACTAATTTAAGAACATGGAATCTGAACATGGTCCCACATTCTCCATCGGTCTTCTGTTGAATGCTTCTCTTGAGCATTCTGACCAAGTGACCTAAAGGTATAGATGAACTCATCTGTTTGTAAAAATAAAATACAATTGGGACTCACAATTTATTGAAATTGAATAAAAGTCATTTCCAAAGAATGTGAATCCTAGGATAGTGAGGCCATTAATTAAATTAACCAACCCATCTTAAGAGATGGATTATGGTCTGAAGTACTTTGAACACAGCCCTTCAACACCAAAATGTTTGATTTTTATTTTCACAGCACACCTTTTCTATCTTCTAGTCTTCAGTGAATCCTCTCTCGTGCTCATAAATACAGCTATTTTTACCATATAATCTATAGTCACCCCAGCTCCCTTTGCTGAGAAAGCAGGGACATAGAACTCTTTCGTTTTTAATGTGTCCTTTGATGCCAGTCAAAGCAGCAAGCAGTGGTATTTAATATACAAGCACTTCAATTCCACTTGAAATGTTGAAACAACCACACAATTTTTAAAAACAAATGTCCCTTACACTAGCTACCTTGGAAAGAGTAATACTTTTTTTTCTCACCGTGTTGCCATTGTGCTAAGTAAGCATTTGGGGGGGGGGGGGGTTCCTTTGTAACTGCCTTAACATCCACATGTAAGTCACACAAGAAATCAATCTCCTTGCTCTGGGATCCTCTGTAGGTTAACATACAAAAGTGCATTGCTCCAATGGGCCCCTTCCTGTATAAACCAGACGAGGCCCTCCTGACTTGGAACTCTGTGGCTTCTCACTGGGCAGCAGCAGCTGGCACTGCTGCGTGAGCATACACTGGAGGGGCAGGGCCAGTGCAGCTGTGCTAAATGTCCAACCCCTCAAAGTGACCACTTGATGGAGACAACACTAACTTGGATTTTCTAATAAGTATATGTTTCTAAATGGCCCTCAGAGTAGCTTTCCTTCCTTAATATCCATTCCTTCCAATTCAAGGACAGATTAAAAATTTAATTTCTTGGGTTACTTATTTTTTAATTTCACTTTTCAGCAATGCAATAAGAGCTAACGCAGTCCTTTTAAGCTGTAAAATATTAGTACACATTTTACTAATGATAGTTGATTCCTGTTATACTTCATTTTTCCCTATAGCCTTAGCTCCTCAAACTCCCCAATAACTGAACCAGTAATGACTACAACCTGATAGAACCTCATGTTTTGAACAGAAAAAGAGGAGACAGCAAATGGCAGCGTGTGCTTGGGGCAGGTGCCAGAAGGGCCAGACACAGACCTCGTCTGCATCTTTTGGATCAGGGACTGCGAGCCTGGGAGTGATTGTGCTGCCCCACCCTTGCCCCAGTGATCTCATGTAGAAAACCCTCTGACTCCCAGGGTCCGACTCTTGGTCTCCAGGTGACAGCTGTCTGTCTCAGTTGGAGTGGGAACTCCACCCCTCCTGAGGTGAGATTGCTAATCCACAATGAGCCGCAGGTGTTTCCAGTGAGAACCTTTCACTCCTGTAGCACATGTCCATCAGCAGCTCTCAGCCTCTCAGTTCACCCTCCTGGACAGTGTTCATTCTTTCTGTAATTTAACAAGAGCTGCAGTAACTTCTGGCATGGTTTTCTGATCCATGTCCATTTTGAACAACAGTGACTCTGACTCAAACAGATATAGGACAGGATATGATTCGATCTTCTAACATCACACTGATTATCAGGAATACAAAGTAAAGGAGGAACATTGTGAAGCCCAGGATCTTGTTCATTCTCCATCTGCATGACGCAATCGAAGAGATCACAAACAGGAGCATGAGGAAGAGCAGAACGATGGCGCAGAACAAGCCGTTGCTGCTGACAGGGACGGGCTGCAGTCCGTTGAGGAGAGAGAAGAGCAACCAGGGAACAGGCAGGCTGCAGGATTGAAGGAACCGTGTGAGCATTCTTCGTGCTTACAATCATCCCATAAACTATTTTACAATTTACAAAGCACTCATTTTCCACACACACACACACACACACACAATCTATGAAACAGCAGAAAATATTAGCTCTGTTTCACAAATGAGAATACTAAGGTTCCGGGAAATTAAATGACCTGCCCTTGGACTCACAGCTAATAACTGGGAGAGCCGAGATTAAAACTGAAGTTTTCTGGGTCTGAGTATTGTTTCTTCATACTACATGACTTCTGTATGACTAACCCAGATCTGTTGATGTGTGACTCTTATCTCTATAAATTTTTACAATAAGGCCCAGCTCAGGATAATATATCTTTAAATTCTTCAGTGATTAGGGTGCTCCTATGCCCTTTCCCTGTCCCACCCACACATACACATAAATAAATTCAAATTAACGAAACCAGAGCCAGCATTCAAGTCCAGCACATGACTGGGGAAATGAAAATAAGCCAGGTTGGTAAGGGAATGGGCGCAGGAGGATGCGGCATTTGCTTGTTCATACAAATTGCTTTTCCAGCTGGCAGGAGCCCAGATGCAAAGGAGTAGGACTATCAGGAAGTGAGACCGAATCACTGTCCCTACACCACCTTCATCACTCTGCAGGTCGTGAGGAGAGCCTTTGACATACGGTATTTGGTCATGGAATTTAATGGACTTAATTTTTCAATTCATCTATAAACTCCAGTCAGTTACATTTCAGGCAGCATTTTGGTTCTGTTATTTCATCTGGCTGTGATAAATGAAAAGGGAGGATACTTTGTTGTCATATAGAAACTAATAATATAAACACTTTTATTCCATGTATAATAAATGAAGCAGAAAACCGTGAACAGAGCCCACACAAGGTTTTCCAGTTACTCAATATGCCTTAGAAAGCAACGTTGCCACTCACCCCACGGTGATATCAAATATGTTACTCCCCACAGAGCTTGACACGGCCATGTCTCCCAGGCCTTTCCGAGCGACAATCACACTGGTGATGAGGTCAGGAATTGATGTGCCTGCTGCTAGGATCGTCAAACCCATAATCTCTTCAGAAATCCCTATTGTTTCACCAACCTGGCAGACAGTAACAGTGATAAGAAACCATGGCAACAGCAGGTGGAAAATCTAAGGCTCTTCAAAGCACCGACCACATGTCAATGTGCAAGCCCAACACCTCCCGTGGAGCTCAGCACAGCCCCTTGGCCTGGGTGAGGCAGGGTGACGGTGGAACTGACCGCTGGGGAGATGGCCACAGAGAGAGAGGGCGGGGCCCCTGCTCCAGGCTCAGGGAATGACTGCTCTTGTCTAACTTGGACTAAAGTCCATCTATGATACCACCTCTCACTGTCATTCAAACAACAGCACTTCTACTTCTAAAAGAACTGCCCTTCCCTCCAAAGATCTATCTGTTCGTGTCACATTTCCATTCCCAGAACCTGCTGTGTGCCAGGAACCAAGAGGCTGGGGAGAGAAGAGCGAGCAGTACACCGACCCTCCTCTCAGCCTAGCGAAGGAGCCAAGCTGGTAAACAGTGATTACCGCTCTGGGCCCAGTGCAGTGCCCCAGGGAGAACAGAAGACATGGGCACTCAGAGGCAGACTGATTACAATGCCAGGGGAGGCCAGGCTGAGCTCGCTCTCAGGAGTGTGTCCGATGCGCCAGGTGGAGGGGAGTGGGAGATGCCTGAGAGACACAGGGAACGAGGACGAGAGAGCGGACTGTGAAGGGCCTTCCAGGTCAGGCCACAAGGTGACTAACTACATGAGCACTACATTCACGGGAATAAAGAAGTCTGCGTTGGTAGTCCTGTGCGTGCCCGTGGTGTAACCTGGGCTGGAGGGTATTACCTCCTCCACGAGCCTACCTGTGATAGCACCTGTTCTTATACATCTTACGGCTCACGTATATGTCACTTGTGTGCCACACCTGACAATGGCCAAGAGCAAACGAAAAGGGCAGAAGCCCAGGAGTGTGTTTCAAATAGCCAGCCAGAAAAACTTTAAGGGTAAAAGTAAAGCAAAATCAGTTACCACTAAGCTTAAGAAGATAAACATTGTGAATGATGAGAAGGTTCACCGAATGAACCAAGCGTCCATAGATATACAGAAGGAGCTCGCCCACTTTTCCGCAGGCCTTTCCCTGGAGCCTCAGCAGAAACGGCTGAGTCCTCAGCAGTGTCATGAAAACAGATCAGTTAATGCTGACGAAGCTACAAGATTAATGGCTCAGTTGTGATGCGCTGGTGATTCCCCCTAAAACCAGATTCCCCTCAAAGACCAATAAAGTCATGTCTTATCCAAAAAATAAATAAAAAGTCTGCCTTTAAAAACGATACAAAAACTGTACAAATTCACTTGCTCCTCACCATTCCCTAGGTACTGGCAATCTACCCTGAAGGGAAGAAGCGTCCTTGGGACCCGCTGATACAGGGTTCAGTTCCTGCTGCCCACTCACCTGGTGAGCCCACCACACCATGAGGTATGAGAACATGGCTATCCACAGGATGGCTCCCAGGAAAGTGATGACAAAAAACTTCTTAGACTCCTGGTTGAAAGTTTGAAAAGAAAGAGAAGTAAGTTGCAGAAGCTGAAGGTCTTTGGACCTTCTGAGGGAGCCCCAGCAGCAGTGACAAGATCTGCTGGAAGGATGATGGAGAGGATCTAGAGATGTCTGAGCTGAAACCTGTCCTTGAGGACCTTGAGGAAGGACAGGGCTGGCGGCCCACAGGGCAGTCAGACAGTAGGGTGTTCAGCAGTCGCCCTCAAGTGAAGAGAGCTATTTGCTTGCCCTGGAACGGGACCAATCCAGGTATTGAATCTGGCTTCTGCAACCTGTCTGCCCTACCCCTCTCCAGACTCAGGGACAGAATACAGACTGCATGGGTGGGGTACACTAGTTAGATCTTTCCCTATAAAATAGGAGTGTTGGGGGAAAATTGCATGTCACCCAGGGTTTTCACAGTAACCCTATGAAATACGGAGGAGTGTAGTGGCTTCGTTCCTATGTTAAAATCAAGATACTGAGACTACCTCACATTACTTATAGTGGTGGAAATACGCATGTTCTAGGGCAGGGATCCCCAAACTGCGGCCCCCTAAGGCTATATATCAGGCCCCCGCCGCACTTCCGGAAGGGACACCTCTTTCATTGGTGGTCAGTGAGAGGAGCACAGGATCCGCATCCTGTGCTCCTGTTGTTCTGTATATGGCTGCGCTGCAAAGCGGGGCATCGCTCACGTATAGTACTACTTCCGGTGACGCGGGACACACGTGTCACGGCTCCGGAAGCGCGTCATATCACTTGTTACGGCTAGCAGTGACAAATATGGAACCGGACATTGACCATCTCATTAGCCAAAAGCAGGCCCATAGTTCCCATTGAAATACTGGTCAGTTTGTTGATTTAAATTTACTTGTTCTTTATTTTAAATACTGTATTTGTTCCCATTTTGTTTTTTTACTTAAAAATAAGATATGTGCAGTGTGCATAGGGATTTGCTCATAGTTTTTTTTTATAGTCGGGCCCTCCAATGGTCCGAGGGACAGTGAACTGGCCCCCTGTGTAAAAAGTTTGGGGACCCCTGCTCTAAGGCCTTGCAAGCCCTAGGTCCCCTCCAGGGCTGCACATTCCAACCCAGACCCTCTCTGTGGGTAAGCCCTGCCAAGCCAGTTAACCCTGTCTTCTTCCTCCTCTTGGGTGGGATTCCCAGAGACCCCACTGCTTCCTGGGGATGGGCAGCCTGGGCCCGGCTGGGCAGACTCACCGGCCTCCGGACGTCAGGCACTGTCAGCCACAGTGGGAACACAATGGGCAGAAGGAAGAGGTAAATGGCCTGCTTCCGCCGGGTCTCGGGCCACTCCAGGGACAAAGGCTCCTCATTGTCTTCCTCTTCCTCTTCCTCTTCCTCTTCCTCCTCCTCCTCCTCCTCCTCATCCTCATCCTCATCCTCATCCTCCTCCTCTTCCTCATCTTCACCGTCACCTCCATCGCCTCCCCCTTCTCGATCTCCATCTTTCTTATCACTTCTGGCTTCACCTTGATTTTCAGCATTTGTCTCCTGCTCTTTGGTTTTACCTTCATCACCGTTCGTTTTGCCATCTGGTCCCGCTTGGACTTCACCTTCACCTTCACCGTCTCCTTTGATTTCCACTGGAACTTCACCGTCCTTCTCCTCCTCTTCCCCATCGCCTCTTCCACCACCTCCCACTCCGCCATCCGTACCTTTCTCGTCACTTCTGGCTTCACCTTGATTTTCAGCATTGAGCTCCTGCTCTTCGGCTTCATCACCTCCCACCTCACCACCAGCTCCTGCTTGGCTTGAACCTGTGCCTTCATTGTCTCCTTTTCCTTCTGCTTTAGCGTCACCTGCGCCTTCTAGTTGCGTTCCACCTCCACTGTGCTCTCCCCTGTCACTTTCACCAGGAGCTCCGACCTCTTCCCCTGTCATTTCACCTGTGCTCACAGCTCCTTCCTGCAAGCCAAAGACAACAGATTAACATGCAATTACTTCTCCGCTTGCTTGCCTTCCAGTCTCTTCCTGTTATTTTGTTGTTCTTCCTCATCTCTTCAAATGTATCTAAAAACTTGAGTATAAGGAGAAAACTAGTGCAATTATTCAGCAAAATTCCCTTCACAACATTCCTACCCAGAGGTTGTTTAGTCTTTATTTCATCATTTCCAGAGATGGAGAGCTCACCACCTAAAGCAGCCTCTGTCATCTTTGGTGACTCTGATTGATCTGAAGGCCAGACTGATACCAAGAAGCTACCCTCTGTATATAGGCTTACTCTTCGGAGACACATAGCACAAAGCTAATCACTCTTCCATGGGACAGCTCTCTTCCCTGCATAGAGAAGCCCAGGCCCTTCCGTCACTCGCCCATATAATGGCCTGCATCCCCATCTTGATGTACTCATGCTAATTAGCTTATATCCCATGAAGAGGCTTCTAAAATGGAACACAGAACATTGCACAGTGTTAATAGGATTATCACCTCCCTTGCCTTAGATAATATGCTTCCATTAATGTTGCATGATATTTTTTGGTGGTTATATCACATTGCAGTGTCTACTAAACTCATAAACTTTTATTACCTCATGTGTATAAAATGATGATAATACCTATTTATTGAGGGTGTCAGGCTCCATACTAAGTGGTCTAATTAATAATAATAATAATAATAATAGCAGTTACTATGTCTCATGAGTGATATAGATAGAATTAAACCCATCTAATAGATAGAGAAACTAGGGCAGTCAATGCTGTATGAAGATTATAGACCCAGTGATTATAGAGTCTATAAGCTTCATACAACATCAGAATGGTTAACTCTTTCACACACCGAAAATGGTCCACAGACCAGCGGTTGAAAAACACTGATAGGGTAAAGAGTAATTAAATAACTTGCCCATTAAATAACTTGTCCAGTAATTAAATAACTTGCCCATTAAATAACTTGTCCACATAGTCTGTAAGTGATGAAGCTGGGATTTGAATACGGATAATCCAACTCTTGGCCTCTTCACCAACCCACCCTGCTTTGCGAATGCCAGGGCCAAATGAAATCTTTGGTTTCCAAACCTCATAGTATAGGGAGCTTATTAGAAATACATATTTTCTTGCTCCACCTGGACCAACTGAATTAGAATTTCTGGGACTGGAAGCCAGGAATCTACTTTGACATGCTCACAAGGATTCCCAATAGGTCCACCTGCAGACCAGTGTTTGGGAACCATGGACTGACTCAAATGCCATGGATTTTGAAATTCCTCAGATTAGACTCCCAAATAACCTACAGCAACATGCTGGTCCAATCCCTTGAACAAATGACCTGGTATATGTGCTCATGGAGTAAGTTTTCTGTAACAAATTTCATGACACAGCCAGCCCCCAAGAGATGCTCAGTGACTCTCAACTCTGCTGCATGTTAAAACCACCTGGAGGCTTTGAACACATTCATGCCCAAGGACCCACCCCAGCTATTTTTGCTTAATTGATTGAGGGTGGGGCCCAGGCATCTTTTAAAGCTCCCCCAAATTAATATGCAACCAGGGTTGAGAACCCCTGATGAAGTCAAATATTCTATCTCTGAGGCTTTGCCTTGCATTGGGACTGAAGAGGGAGAAGACATTGGTCTGAAGTAATTCCTGCCCCCCTCCCAGTCCCCTCAGGAGAAAAGTTTTCCTGGAGAAGATGACAAGTCATTTAAACCAGGGGTCTCAAACTCGCGGCCCGCAGACTAATCCACGAAGTTCAAAATATTTTGGATAAAATTAAGTAAGCCTAGGGGCCTACTTGTATTTTTCATTTCTCTAGCATCCTAGCTAGATATTAGCTTAGTTAACAGCAGTTATGATGCGAACTACAGTTTCTGGTCGTTTTGTGACCCTGAGTAAACTGCATGTACGATTGTGCTTGTTGTACTGATTTTTTTTTGTTTTCAACTGCAGTGAGAAAAGTGTTGCATAACAGTTGTCTTTTGTAGACCTAGTGCGGCCCGCCGAACGGCTGTGATCTTGCTCTGCGGCCCACATGCTGAGTTGAGTTTGAGACCCCTGATTTAAACCAAAAGGTATGAGAGCATCTGCCCAGCCTGTACCCTATTCTCTAAAAACTGTCACCCCTAATGTTCCCTCTTCCATGTTGAAATCAAAGCACCTCACCTCTACCTGCCACTGGACACAGGCAGCTCTCTGCCCTATGACCTGGTCTGAATGAATTTTCTCTCATCCCTGACTAAGAGCCAGTCACAGGGTGATGCCCCTGAAGGCCGGAGACCCGGGGTAGCAGTGAAGGGCTGTGAGAGCAAATAAGGAAGCAAATGGAGCCAGGCTGCCGGGAGAGGCCAAGCTACAGAACCTGCACACAGAGGCGGGGCGTGGGGGAGAGCAGGGCACAGAGTGACGAGCCATCAGCGTCACAGGCACCTTATCAGGCTTAGGTCTGGCTCCTGGTGACACCAAGCTTCATATTCTTCCCTGGGGTTCCTCTTACTCCCTTTTAGTTGAGCTGGCTATCATGGGCCTACTCAGGACACTCATGATACCATGAAGCTGTCTTAGACACTGAACTCCAAATAGCTGGCTTAAGGACGAGATAAAATTGAGTGCTTCTGGGTGTCCAAAAAAAAACAAAACAGCAAGGGAACTTGTGAACTGAATGCTTATTTATTGCCAGTAACTCAGCCCCGAGTGAGCACAGCCATGTGCACTGAGTTTCTCTCTGGAGGGGAGACAGAGGACTCAGAATCGGGCCTTGACTTCAGGAAGCTCGCCACCTGGCAGCAGAACTGGGAGGGACTCGAGTAGAGTACAAGAACGGCAGTGATCAGAGCCCTGGGAGAGGGACAATGTACTGTAGGCACTCAGCCTGCGGGGAGCAGAGGAGCCTCGTGGCAAAGGAGGCATTTGCACAGGCCTGGAGGGAGATTAGGACATCCGAAGATAGAGGAAAAGGGCGATCTACAGGGAGCAGACTGTGTCCAAGGCCTGGACATGGAAAAGCATGGAGACAAGAAGTCCAGCTTGGCTGGAGCGTGGTAAAGAGGCTGCGAGGCTGTAAAGCAGTGTCGGGGCTCGGGAGGCCCTGCAGACAAGGCCGAGACACCTCGGACGGTTCCTAGGCCTTTACCCGGCAAGCCTCCCTCTGGCATTTTGAGCTGACTGGTCTCACTGCCCCCTAGTTGCTGACAGACCCCTAACAGTTATTCCTCATGTTTTTACAGCATGTGGCCGTTGGCAACACAGTCTCATATATACATTAGCTCACTCAGACTAAGGTGTCATGCTGTTAACCGGTGTTAAGCGGGCCCATGAGGTAGCCGATCTTCATGATGCTTGCCCCAGAGGAATGGACCTCAAGTAGCAGACCCTCAGGAAGGAAGGGTTTGGGGTCGGCAAGTCTTTCTCTGGGCCTCTCAAATTCCTCCACCTGGAAAGAGGCTGGTGCCTACCTGACGGCCAGGATCCTCCTCCTGATCTCCCTTGGCGTCTGGAGCAGGGGCTGGTGTGACCGTGACCGCAGGGAGCTTGGCTGGCTCCTCCTCTTTAAAGGATAAACATGGGATAGGTCAGAAGGCTCCAGGTTTGACGGCAGCTGGCAGAGACTGATGTGAGTGGCTACAGGCTACTGGACTTGTCCACAGGGTCCCAGAAGGGGAATTTCTTGTTGGTAGGAAAAGTAAAATGATGTGAGGTAAACTGTTATCGTCTTATCCACAGAGATAGGTGCAGATGACAGGACAGCAGGGAAGTGGCCATCCTTGCTTCCCCTATATTCACAGATATTTCCATCCTGGCTAATGTGGTCAAGGATACTGTGAACAGCTTGGGCAAATGGAGCAGAGAGAGGGCAAAGCCCCAGCCCCAATGGACATGAAGACAACCCTAATGATTTCAAAGACAGCAGCTAGGAAGCCTTGAAAAGTCTGGAGAGCTGAGTTTAGGTACAGGCTCTTTCAATTCTTGGCTGTTTGGCTTTGGGCAACTCACTTGACCCCTCTGAGCCTCCTTTGTCTATAGAATTGGGAACAATGACTGTTACTTTACCTCCCTCCAAGGGTTACTGGGTACATCAGATAGGGCTGGGGTGCTCTACCGAGTCCACTGGGCAGTAGCTGTCTCACTCTTCCTACCCCAGAAGCCACAGAGATTCTGGACTTCAGTGTCACCAGACCCCTGGTGGCCTTCTCTCACTGGGGTGCTGGTCTCAGACCAATCCGTGGCAGAACTATCCTTGTGTAGAAGCGTCAGGAAGAAGAAATAGAGTCCCATAGAGTCTAATTTGGGACAAGAGTTAGCAAAAAAGTAGTGAGAGTTCAATAGCCTTCGGCCTGGCCCTGCCTGCCCATCTAAGAGAGTACAGAGGGCGCTGTGCAGGACTGCCCCCGGGAGGGGCACTGGAGGACTGCCCGGCTGGGCAGCACCAGCTCTCACTGCATCTGCCTGGCTCGGAGGGGCTGAGGCCATCCTCCGCCCCTGGCGGACAGGAGGGAGGGAGGTGGCGGGGAAAACCCGCTGGTCTTGCCATCCTCTCACCTTCTGGTTTGCTCTCTGCTTTGATCTGAGGCTTGGCCTGATTCAAGCTCTCCTCATCCTTGTTCTTGGAGGAACGGGCTGCTGCAAATGGAAAAGGAGACAAACCTGGGGCCAGAGCACGCCCACCACAGCCTTCGGGTAGGCTGGTCAGCAGCAGCCAGGGCGGCCGAAGGGGTGGGAAGGGGCTGGCCTGGAGTCACGATGTCTGGATTCTAGACCCACCAGGTTGTCGTGGTGCCCAGTTCCCAGACTTTTGTCTTAAATTCCCTGCACTGTCACTAATTGGTTGTGACCTTAGGCAAGTCACTTCCCTTCTCTAGACCTATCTTCTTTCTGGCAAAATCAAATGGTTAGTCTTGGGGACAACAAACAGGATTCACTTCCTTCGGGAGCCCCGGTGGTGGTCGCTGCAGTGCTGACCTGAGGAGGAACCTCATCCAGGCTTGGTAGGAGGGAGCCCTGAGTGACTGGGACGTCTGCAGTGGGAGGGAGTGAAGGAGTGACAACAGAGGTGTGTTTGCCATCCTTGAACTAGATTACCTGTGAGGTCCTTGGCAGCTTACTTTCTATAAATCTACTACAAGCTTTGCTCTAACTCCAGGGCTGCCCGCCATGCTGCCTGCCTCACCCTTTCTGAACCATGACACCTGAACCCAGCAGGGCCCCTTCCAGACCCTGGGCACATGCTGTGCTGAAGACCCACTGAGCGCTGTGCACAGAATGTGCTGCCCTGATTTCCAGGCCAGGAAAATGGAAAAGGCAGCTCTCTTCCAATGTGACTGTGTTCCAGGAATCATGCAACACGCTTTCTGTGCATAATTCCAGGTGGGAGACCGAGGTGCGGAGGCCGTGAGGGTCGTCCTCGGCCGGGCACTGTGGGAGGGCGAGGATGATGGTACCAATGATTGGACCAAGCAGTGCCATGGAGTCGTTCTGAGTCCCATGCTGGCTCTGCCCTGTGGACACTGGGGGACACTGGAAACCCTGTGGACCCTCTCTAAGCCTCAGTGTCCCTCCTCTAAAAAGGCAACACCATGATATACTCAGCGCAATGACGTGGGGATCCGTGAAACAAAATAAACAAAAACACATTAATTTATGTAATTAAATATTATCTTAGCTCAGCTTCTGGCACCAGGCAGCCTGGATTTGAATCCTAGTTCTGTTGCTTGCTAGCTGTGGACCAAGCTGGGTGATTCCTTAACCTCTCTCAACCTCAGATTCTCCATCTGCAAAATCTTACAGAGTTGTTGAAGGAATAAATGTACACACAAACGTGCTTAGCAAGCGCCTGGCCCTAGAAAGCAGTGCATCAGTTTCCGCTCTGACAGTAATGCTGAATCAGCAGCAGCCGCTGAGAGCAGCTGTTCCACCGAGTCTGCAGTGACGAGGCCCCACGTTCCAGGGCCTTCGGGTTAGACCCTGACGGCCCTCCCGTCCAGAGAGGCAGAGCAGATGCAACCTGGGAAACTGGCCAGACCCAACTCTGCCAGGGTCCAGGGTGAGAAGGAGACATAAACAGGTCTGTAATTCCCTCCTCTCGACCTGTTTCCTAAACTCCTAGAGAAGGTTCGCCTGCAGCCCCCTCTGGCAATAGGCTCCGTCCTGTAGAAAGCCACCACTCTGTCACGTGTGGCCCTTCAAAGTGTCCTGGTGGGCCTGCCCAGGAAGTCCTTGTCAAAACTAGGAAGTCAGGAAGCAAGCACTCCACTGCCTCCTTCATCCAAACAAGACCAGTGCCCCCTTGGCACTGAGCAAGCCCTGGTATCTTCTGTGGAGCAAGACGGGCTCCCCTGGGTCCAGTCCTGGCGCTGAGAACATCTGCTGACCATCGGCTGGAGGGACTGACATGAAAGCCGAGTTCCCTTCCTTCCGTTTCCTCCCTCATCACACACTGTCCTCTCACTTCTCACGCTAGCAAGGAAGCAGGTCAGCTTACAGGGCCTCTCTCTGTTTCTCTCCGTCTCTGTCTGTCTCTCTCTCACACACAGACACACACACACACACATCCGAGTAACATCGCCAGAGGTGGCATGGGGTCATTGCATCCTGGAGGGGGAAAGCCCCTTCCTAGGGGGGGTCATTGCATCCTGGAGAGGGAAAGCCCCTTCCTAAGGGGGGTCATTGCATCCTGGAGAGGGAAAGCCCCTTCCTAGGGGGGGTCATTGCATCCTGGAGAAGGAAAGCCCCTTCCTAGGGTGGGAGTTCAGACCACAGATCAGCGCTGTGGAGGAGCTGGCATCTGAGAAGGGGTGGAAACATCTGGACAGCCATTGGAAACCGCATGTGGAAACACAAACGTGCATCTGGAAAGTTTTGGGAACAAAGGCCTTTGTCACAGCCTGCGCGGCCCCAGCCCTCCCGGACGGCATGTCGGGGTGTGGCATCGGGCCAGCCTCTCTGCGCAGGACTGTATCCCAGAGCACCTCAGGGGTCATTCGCAGTGAAGCCACCCCATGCCACATACGCACACAGTGGACCACGCGTGACTCCTCCCTGGAGGATGGCCGGTGGCTCCCCCGGAGCCAGTTTTCTCACACGGCCTCTCAGCTCTCAGCGCCGCAGATCATCTCCTTAGTATCAATCTCTTCTGACCTCGGCCTGGCCTGGACATCACATAATCCCGTTAGGACAAGCAGGCCAGCTGGCGCTGCTGGGCGTGGAAGTGGCCCAGGCAGAGGGCCCTGAGGGCCTACTGAGGAGAGTCTCTAAGACTTCGCCAGAGTCAGTGCGTCCCTGAGGAGTGGCCAAGCACAGCCCAGAGCTGCAGCTCTCCTCCCAATGTGGGCGCTGAGACACACGGCTGCTGGGGCTCCTGGGGCGCTCTCAGAGCCCAGCGGAGCTGTTTCTGGGCTGACGCTGGCGGTGGCCTCGCTGTGTCTGCCGAGGCTCGCCTTGAGGACTTTCTAAGGAAGGTTTCATCACCCTCTCTTTGACTCTGCTTTTCACAGTACAACATACTTGTTTTAAACACCCCAAATCCCAATATTGTGTCAGAAGAAGATACTTCAGGGCCGGAGGAAATTCTGAGCCCTCCAAATCTGCCCGTGAACTAGGAAGGGCGGTCAGGGTGCTCCCTGGAGCTCCAGGGTTAGTCTCTAGTGTCATAGACAGCTCAGTCCTCAGCCCTCCTGCTCAACTGCAGTTCCAGCCCCTGAGCTGCTGCCCTAAGGCCGACCTCCCTTTGAGGGGCCTCCTGCCTGGGCAGCCAGTTCTGCACAGAGCCGCAGAGATGGAGGGGCCCATGGAGAGCTGGCGCATACTTGAGGAGTGCCTTTGGGGGCCTCAGAATCATGTTGGGGGCAGCTCTTTGGGGATGAGGCCAGAAGGCAGGAACTGGTAAAACAGGTGGTAAGAATCTCAGCTGCCCCATCATTTGTCAAGTTGGACATCAACTTGACCCTCCCCACCCCCAGAAGTGGTCCTGGCAGCTCCCAGGACATCCTTTAGGATTCCTGGGTGGGGGAGGGTTAGCAATCTTCCTAGGACACAAGAGCTAAATGCAGAAGAAAAAGAGGTGCCACCACGGCTTCTGGCCCCTAGAGGAGGTTCCACCGGAAGTGACCTGGCCAGTCAGCCTGAGCCACGCTGCTTGGCAGGAGACTCTGTGGGACACACAGACGTCACTCGTGGGTGGTGAGCTGTGCAGGGAAAATACTGGGGGCAACAATACAGGGCACCTGGCATTCATGGCCTCACTGACTACAGGTGAACCTCTTCATTTCACAAGAGAGGACCAAGAGGTAGGGAAATAATGCGATGTGGAAACCTAAGGGCCTTGGCTCCTCGGGGCTCCTCCTCCCCTAGTGACTTCTGTGTGTCTGTCTGGACCTGTCTCCCAGACGGACTGCACACACTCTCCTCTGCTCTTCCACCACTGCCGCCCTCACCCAACCCCCCTGCTCAGGCTCATAGGCCCCAGGTGTTGTCCAGCTGCAGGAGAGAAGGAGTGGACAGGGAGACCACACAGGTCTGGGGAGGCCTTGCTTACCTTCCCCAAGAGGGTCCAGGCTGTGGAGCATGAGCCGGTAGAAGGTGCTGCGGATGGTGCTGTTGTGCAGAGAGGCCGAGCTGCTCACTCGGGTCAGCACGGACGGGAGCTGAGCAGGAGAGAGCAGCACAGGCCTCAGTGGGCCTCTGCCCGAGCTAGGGGGCCGCCCACGGGCCTCACGTAATCCTGCCTTCCCCCAGAGAGACCAGCACAGAAAGCCTTCTCCTGGCCTCCCTTTGTCCTTCACCTCAACAGGGGAGTTACACTTTCATTCTCAGCCTCCCCTCAACTCTTCCATGACTGGCTAATTCCACAAACGGAGTCAGTTCCCCCAAGGTCTCAGCAGGGAGCAGCAGACAGCGTGCACTGAGGATACCACGTTACCAAGGGTTTGGGGTTTGTCTATCCCCCAAGGACACCTCCATGGAAGCACACACTCACCCACACCCCACGCAGACAGACCCCTGCACGTGGGTACAGCCCTGCACAGTCGCAGACAGTATCGTGGTGCTTTACCTCTGTCCCACTCCCAGGGATAAGAAGGCTGTGATCCCCTTCAACAGAAAAGGAAATGAAAACTCATCGAGTTCCCGAGGGGTATAAGCAGTGGTGGGATTCAGCTGGTTTGCACCGATTTGGCAGAACTGACACCTAATTTTTTGTTGAGTTTGGCGAACCAGTTGTTAAAATGGCACTTGTAATCATGGTTCTCTCTAAGGTGGGCAGCCGCCCAATGTGGAAATCACAAATTTACATTCCTTACTTTTTTTAAATGTTCATCTGTGCAGCAGCGTATTCTAAGCGCTGGTTGTAATATTCATTCTGTCCATAGGTGAAAAAAATTGCAAGTTAGGACGCCAATCAAAAAGCAATATGGAAATATCTTAACAGTTTTATTGTTTTTTGTCAGGTATTATTTAATATTATTTCATTAATATTTTAAAACTCTGATAATCTAGTTTTGTGTACCTCTTTTGCTGTTCTTATTTAAATATTAAGTGCATGAAATAAACTACCTTTCAGTATATCATTTTTTTATATTCAAAATGGTCATTAGGGCAGAGAACCGGTTGTTAAGTTATTTGACTCCCACCACTGGATATACCTAAATGAAGAGTCAAGACTAGCACTCAGGTCTTCTGATTCTCAGTCCAGATGTTTTTTCTACCCGTGTGCTCAAGAACCCTCACAGGCACATACATCTGAAGGTGCAGACACACAGACACGGCATACACTTATTCTTAGTGACACACAGAGATTTAGGAGGGAGCACCCAGACAGACAAACGCTTGCTCAGTCAGTCCCTCTGTCGGCCCCAGCCTAGGCCTCCTCCCCTTTCACCTTCCCCTTCCTTCCCTCTGGCTCTGAACTCCTCTGCCATCTGGTGGCTGTGGTGACCCAGCACTTTATAGCAGGCCCAGGGATTTTCTTTGGAAGAGAGAAGATTTCATTCAGAACCAGCCCCTCCTCTCTAAGGTCCTCATCATTCTTCCCAAATACCCTAGAGGCCAAAGGCAGCTAAGACAGTTTTTCAGAAACCTCAGACTCCCCTGCCCCCTGGGCTTCTCTGACGGTTCTCCTAGTTCTGGGCATCCCAAAGCCACAGATAATTGGGCTTCTGATCAATGATGGCATGTTGGGGTTGTAAAGTTGGACTTGAGTTCATCTAGTCAAATCATCATACAGATGCGGAATCTGAAGCCCAAGCTCACACAGTGAGCTCGAGGCAAAGAGAGCAGTGATGGGCTAGCTCCCAAACTAGCACCTCCCCCAAGGCCGCCTGGGCTGAGAATCCCTCTGGCAAAGAAGCCCGCTCCTTCCCTGGCTCACTCTGACGCACTCCCAGGCCAGAGCCCAGCCCAAGACCCCCAGCATCAGGGCTACAGTACCCTGCCGTCCTCTGAGACCCCGCAGTGTCCTCACTGGGCAGACTCCACATGGCACCCACCTTCAGCTTCTTCTTATCCTGCAGCTCATCCACCGCAACCGCCCCATCACCTGGCTGCAAACAGGGACAGGAGTCACAAGATGTTTGGAGAGACCCTCACTCTTTCTCCCTACTTCCCTCTCTCTCCAGGAAGCCCCCAGGTTGGAACACAGAAACACGTCCGGAGATGACCTGGCCTTCCACAGCCTGGCTTCAGCCTGCACACATTACTCACTATGGGCCAGTGACACTGCCTGTCTTTCAGTCCCTCAAATTCATCATGGAGTGCCTGTCTGCTTCTCTTCTTAGACTTCATTTCTTTCGTAGCACTTTCCTCACTTTGTGTTATTTGTATGTTAACAAACGTGCAAATCTATTGCCCCACTACCATCTTTAAGGTAGACTGCCTATTTATTTCATTTACCATGTGTGTCCAGCACAAAAACACTGCAAGGGTTTAATAAATATTTGTTAAAGGAATGAATAAACTGCCCTGGCTGGATAGCTCGTTGGTTAGAGTGTCCTCTCCATACGCATAAGTTATGGGTTTGACCCCTTGATCAGAGCACATGCAGGAATAGATCTATGTTCCTGTCGCTCTCTCCCTCTCTCTCTAAAATCAATAAATAAACTTTAAAAATTGTTTAAATGAATGAATGAACTGTCCTCTAAATATACCTAATATAGGCCCTGGCTGGGTACTCAATTGATAAGAGCATCATCTCAATATGCCAAGGTTGCAGGTTCAATCCTCGGTCAGGCTACATACAAGAATCAAACAATTATGGCATGAATAAATAGAATAACAAATTGATGTTTCTCTCTCTGTGTCTCTGTCTCTCTCCCTTCCCCTCTCTCTAAAAATCAATAAATTAAAAAAATTTAAATATACCTAATCTATTCTAATTCCTAGTCTCTCATGCATGTCTTTTCCCTCTGCCTAAAATGCCTGCCTGTCACCAGATTTTCAGAAAATTCAGAGTGGATTCTTATATAAAGCTTTCCCAAATGGCCCCTTCCACCTCACCCTCACTTGAGCTTACTCTAATAATCTCTCCTCAAAAGCTATATAACAACAGGGAGCACATTTTGTGATACCAAAATCTGGCCCTGTAAACAGATAAATGCTAGTGTCCTAGGGAAGTGGCCTGGCAGCCTGCTGGGAAGTGGGGCAGCCCTGGGAAACCAAGATGAAGGCGGATCAAGCCCACAGTCTGTACTGTCTGGACCACTAGGTTGCCACTTCGCATTTACTGCCATTTGAAGTTTTTTAAAAAAATCATTGTTTAACTTTTCATATATATATGAGTTGTCTACCCAGCTAGACTCCATATTTTTTTGCCATGCAATGAACTTACAATACAGTCATCTCTGTTCCCCTGAACTGTGGCATAGCGACCTGTACACAGTAGGTGCTCACTGTAGGTGAGTGAGGAGATACTCCCAACTGGCCTCTAGTGCCACCTTCAGGCAGCAGGGTCACTAGTGGCTGCTCCAGGCATTGTCTTCACCTTCCCATGGCCTTTCCTAACTCACTAACCTCCATGGCCAGAACTAGAACTGGACTTGCTACATTCTCTTCTCTGTTCAGCTCAGAAAATATAGAAAATATTGCCTAATCCAGGGCTACCCACTCATCCATCCACCCAATATGTTCACTCATTCACGTCTTATTTCCTGAGCACCCACTTGTTTACATGGTGCTGTGCTAGCGCTATAGGAATACAAAGATGTTTAGAACATGGATTTTATGTCCAGAAAGGAATTGAGACAAATGAAACACAAACACATGACAAAAAAAATAATGTGTTTCAAGAAATGAGATGCATAGATAAAGGTGCTCTGCTGGGATGAACAAGGAAGGCTTCCTGAAGTAGATAGAATTTGAGTAAGCTTTGAAGGATGGGAGAGGTTTAAATGCTGGATACACAGTAAATGAACAAATGAATGGATGAACAAATATACAAATGAATTAGAGTCTTGTTTCCAAAATGTAGCCGGTTATCATGTTTGCCTCACAAACGAATGTAACAGAACAGAAATAACCAGTCTGAATATGAAGGGGAAGGAGCACTGTGGATTTTCTGAACAAATCCCTTGATTCTTTCACTACATATCTTTAAGTTTACTGGGATACTAAGTCCACAGCACTGACCACACACACATACACACACACACACACACACACACACACACACACACACACACACACTGGCCCAGCCATCTCCTTATTTATCATATCCAACCTTCATCCAGTGAGTTCTTCTTGTAGGCAAAGAATGATTGAGGGGCCAGGCTACCCTTTGGGTGGCTGGTTCTGTCCAAAGAGGGTCAGGAGAGACCCGTTTTGCCTCATGATGCCATGCCTACTGATTTCCCTGCAATTGAGATTTATTCAAGCCAAAACACTTCTCTATGGGTTCATTGCACATATCAATCAATATCTTCTAACCTCAGTGTGCACTTCTAACTTTCTGAAGCCCTTCACATCCATTTTCTCATTCAATATTACTCACTCCATGAAATAAACAATACTAGTGTTATCACTGCTGTTTTGATAGATGAGAAAACGGATGTAGACTCTGTGACTTGCCTGCACTCACAAAGCTAGTGACAATCCCAATCTCCTAATCTCCATTCAAGGTCGTTTGTTGTGGGGTTGTTGTTTTTTGTTTTTTTTTTTACTAAATCACATTTCTTTTACCAAACATAATAAGAAAATGAGGTCAAATCTATATTCCTTAGTGTCTCTGTTTCAAATTATTGACGTAAATGGACGTGATGTTTGTCTACATTTGGATGTGGCTAATGCGTCCATTTATGGGTACAAGTAAGTGCTCTCAGATATGCCCTTATTACACATTCCCACGTCCACCTCTCACACCACACCATGCTCTTCCTCTTTCTTCAACCTCAACACCCCACCTTTTTCTTCCCTTCATGAAAATTAGCAAAGGGGCTGAGGAAACTGAAGGGAATGTCTTCATGCCAGCCACGCCCCCAGCACCTGTGTTGCATCTTGCTGAGAACGAGCAATGGCATCCTTTGCAGCTATTCATAGGACCTTAGAGAGGAAATATGGCAGCCTCTCTGGGGGCTTGTCCTCCTGATTTTAAATCTCTATCTCCCACTTATGTAGCAGTTAATCACTGACCTTCCCCTTCTAGATACACATCCCTGCCCCATTTCCTGAAACACACATTTTAGTCTAATTTTTTAAAAACATTCATTCAACAAATATTTACTGAACCCCTGATCTGAGTCCTGCCTTCACCCAAGTTTCACTGTAGTTGGTGACCCCTCATTGAATCCCTTCACTAAGTACAGTCTTGCACCCCGATCCACTCATTTCTTCAGGCTATGAACCCAAAAGTCTACCCAGATTCCTCCCTCGCCCTCACAACCCACGTCCCATTAGCTGTCGGACCCAGTTCATGAAAGCCCTCAAATTTGGTCTCATCTTTCCACTCCTGCCTACAATCCTGCAGCAGCTCCTGACTACTGACCTATTCTTCTGGTTCATTATCCACCCCACAGTCAGTGATGTTCAGAGCAGAACATATCACGCCCCCCCACCTGCATCCTGGGAGCCCACTGTCCTCAGAGGGGAGCCCAGGCTCCGAGGCTGAGCAGACACCCCCCTCCTGCTTTCCTCCAGTCCAGCTGTCACACAGAATGCAAGCCCATACATAATTTTAATTTTCAGTAGTCTCATTTTTAAAGTAAAAAAGAGGTACAACGAATTCTAATAATATACTTTAACCTAATACATCAAAGATATAATTCAACATAATTAATATCTAAAATATTGTATTAATGAGATATTTTACATTTTTTTCATACTAAGCCTTTGAAACCCAATGTGTATTTTACATTTATAGCAATTTCTACTAGCCTCATTTCTTTTCTAAAAATATTTTTATTTCATTTATTGGGGTTACATTTATTGATAAAATTATATAGGTTTCAAGCCTACAATTCTAGAATCCATCATCTGTATATATTTTTTTAACTTTATTTATTTATTTTTTACAGAGACAGAGAGTGAGTCAGAGAGAGGGATAGACAGGGACAGACAGACAGGAACGGAGAGAGATGAGAAGCATCAATCATTAGTTTTTCATTGTACATTGCAACACCTTCATTGTTCATTGATTGCTTTCTCATATGTGCCTTGACCGCGGGCCTTCAGCAGACCGAGTAACCGCTTGCTGGAGCCAGTGACCTTGGGTTCAAGCTGGTGGGCTTTTTGCTCAAACCAGATGAGCCCACGCTCAAGCTGGCGACCTCAGGGTCTCAAACCTGGGTCTTCTGCATCCCAGTCCAACGCTCTATCCACTGCGCCCCCGCCTGGTCAGGCCATCATCTGTATATTGTATTGTGTGTTCACCACCCTAACTCAAATCTCCTTCTGTCACCATTTATCCCCCCTTTACCCTCTTCTACCTCCTCCACTCCTCTTTCCCTCTGGTAGTCACCATGTTGATTTTGAGTCTACAAGTTTTGGGGGTTTTTTGTTTGTTTGTTTGTTTGCTTGTATTTTTCTGAAGTGAGAAGCAGGGAAGCAGAGAGACAGACTCCCGCATGCACCCAACCAGGATCCACCCAGCATGCCCACCAGGGGGCGATGCTCTGCCCATCTGGGTTGTTGCTCTGTTGCAACCAGAGCCATTCTAGTGCCTGAGGTGAAGGCCATGGAGCCATCCTCAGTGCCCGGGCCAACTTTGCTCCAATGGAGCCTTGGCTGTGGGAGAGGAAGAGATAGATAGAGAGAAACGAGAGGGGGAAGGGTGGAGAAGCAGATGGGTGTCTCTCCTGTGTGCCCTGACCAGGAATCGAATCCAGGACTTCTACATGCCGGTCTGACACTCTACCACTGAAGCAACTGGCCAGGGCCTAGGGGTTTTTTTCTTGCTTAATCCCTTCACCTATTTCATCCAGTCCTCCAACACCCCACTGAAAGCTGTCAGTCTGTTCTCTGTATCTATGTCTCCGTTCCTATTTTGTTTGTTTATTTTGTTCATTAAATTCCACATATAAATGAAATCATATCATCTTTGTCTTTCTCTGGTTGGCTTTCCTCACTTAGCATAATACCCTTTCGGTTCATCCATACTGTCGCAAAGGGTAAAATTTCCTTCTTTTTCATACCTGCTAGTCCCATTTCTTTTTCTGTATATAAATGTCAACCTTCTTAACATGCTTATATTTTTAAATTTTTATTATTTTTTTCAATCACAGTTTATATTCAATATTTTTTGTATTAGTTTCAAATGTACAACATAGTGGTTAGACAATCATATACTTTACAAAGTGTTCCCCCTAATATTTCCAGTGCCCAAATGGTAACATACTTAATTATTACAATTTAGTGGTTATAGTTTTTATACTGTACTTTACATCTCCATGACTGTTTTGTAACTACCAATCTGTACTTCTCAATCTCCGCCTTTTTCATCTAGTCCCCCAATTTCCTCCCCTCTGGCAACCATCAGTCTGTACTTTGTATTTATGAGTCTGTTTCAGCTTTGATTATTTATTTTGTTCTTTAGATTCCACATATAAATGAAATCATATGGCATTTATCTTTCTCTGGTTGACTTATTTCACTTAGCATAATACCCTCTAGGTCCATCAATGCTGTTCAAATGGTAAGATTTTGTTCTTTGTTGTGGCTGAGTAATATTACATTGCCTATATGTACCACAGCTTTTCTTTTTTTTTTTTTTTAAGTAAGAGGAGGGGAGATAATGAGACAGACTCCTACATGTGCCCCAATCAGGATCAATGTGACAACGCGCATTTGAGCCCTATGCTTGAATCAACCAAGCTATTTTTATGCCTGAGGCTAATGTGCTAGGACCAACTGAGGTATCCTCAGTCTCTGGGGCTGACGGGTAAAGCAATTGAGGCACTGGCTGCGAAAGAAGAAGGAGCAATGGGGGAGAGGGAGAGGAGAGAAGCAGATGGTTGCTTCTCCTGTGTGCCCTGACCAGGAATCAAAGCTGGGGCAGCCATATGCTGCCCAATGCCCTACCCGCTGAGCCAATCGGCCAGGGCCTACCACAGTGTTTTTTATCCACTTGTCACTGATGGACATTTGAGTTGCTTCCCTAGCTTGACTATTGTAAATAACACGGCAATGAACATAGGGGTGCAATATAGTCTTTTGAGTTAGTGTTTTGGGTTTCTTCAGATATATATCCAGAAGTGAAACTGCTGAGTCATAAGGCAGTTCCGTTTTTAATTTTTTGAGAAACCTCTACACTGTTTTCCATAGTGCCAATGAGCCCCATTTCAAGAGCTAAGGAGCAGCATGTTGATAGTAGCCACAATACTGGACAGTGTGGCTACAGTCTCTTCAAGCTCTCTCATTCCCCAGGCCTTTCTACATACCTAGGAGATTTCATACTCCTTTTTCAGTCAGCCAACCCTTGCTCGTCCTTCAAAATTCCACTAAGCGTCACCTCCCCTAGGAAGCCTTCTCAGACTCCCTGGTCTGTTGAGATGTGACCTCTTTGCAGTGTAACATCCCTCGGCACTTACTTGTATCATCACACATGATGTGGTATGTATTAGTCTTCCATGTCTGTCTTCCCCACTGAGGAGGATTTACCAGGGAGCTAATGAAGTTTATACTTTAGTACTCATCTCTCCCCTACACTAACCCTTGTCAAGACCTGTGCTTAATTTTGTAGCAATGGTTTTATATTCTTTTTCTTTGAGTGTTGAGCCCCACAAAACGTGGATCGACTCCCACTCCACCACTAGTCTGAGCTCCTTGTGGGCTGGGATTGCGCCTCATTTCTCACTGTATCTCCAGATCCTACACAGGCTTCTTACAAAGGGATTCAATAAATGTTTTCCAAATTAATGGAAGTTCTTTAGGGCTTAATCCGAGACTGCCCCTTCTTCTCTTTCAGAGTAGCATTGGCCAGTCCTTGACTTTAATTGCCATACATTTATTAGTGATGCACAACTTTCCATTTCCGGTCCAGACTTTGCTCCTAAGCTGCAGGCCCTTAGACATTCTACCGGAAGGTGACACAGCACCCAAACTCGCCGTTCCTGAGGAGGAACTCTTGAGTCTCCCTAGCCCTGTTCTTCCTCTAGTCTTCCCTGGCGCCAGCGTCTGCCCCTGCTGCTCAAGCCAGAAACCCTGACTTCTGCTCGCTCACCCTCCATCCACTTCCTTACCAAGTCCAGATGACTCTGTTTGTCTATCTATCTATCTATCTATTTATTTACTTACTTACTTATTTAAGTGAGAGAGGGAAGATAGAGAGACAGACTCCCTCATGCACCCTAACCGAATTCACCCAACAACCCCTGTCTGGGGTGGATGCTCAAATCAGCTGAGCCATCCTCAGCACCTGAGGCCAGTGCTCAAACCAATCAAGCCACTGGCTGAGAGAGGGGAAGAGAGAGAGAAAGGGGAGAGCGAGGGGAAGAGAAACCGATGGTCGGTTCTCATGTGTGCCCTGATTGGGAATCAAACCTGGGACATCTGCACTCCAGGTTGATGCTTTATCCACTGAGCCAATAGGCAGGGCCATGATGATTCTGTATTTAAAACATCTCTCAAATCTATCTATCTATACTAGATGTCCATAACAGCCTCTTAACTGGACTCCCTGCTTCCACCCTGTACACGTAAAAAATTCATTTCCACATAGCAGTTAGGAAGTAACCTTTTAAATACGGCTCATGTTGAGCTTCAACTACAACCCAGACTCCATATCCGGTCCATGGCCCTCACATGCAGCAGCTCCCACCCTCCGCTCTGGGCATTGTCCTGTGACACTCTCCCCTTGCTTACTAACCAGACTGGCCTCCAACTCTTTCCTCTAATGCACCAAGCTCTTTCCCCACAGTGAGCCTTTGCAAATGCTGTTTCCCTTCTGGAATTCTTCAGAACATGGGGTGTTTCTCTTCTCATTTTGAAGAGCTCTACTTGGATTTCTCCTCCTCCAAGAGCCCTCCCCCAGCTCTCTCTCTCGCTAGAGGGCCCACTAGCTACAGTCACTCCTCACCTCATGCTCTCATTTCCTTCGCAGCACCTGTCACACTCTGAGATCATCTTGTACTTGTTTATCATCCATGTGTCCATTCCTCCATACTAAAAAACTGTTCTGTTGAACTTATGTTTCTGATTTATATAGGTGGCAGAGCATCTAGAAATCATGTTCTTTGTAGAATACAATGAATACCTAATTTCATATTTAATCCCATTATATACACTAGTAGAAGGCGTGCTGTGTTGCATGAATACATGTAAAATCTCAACTACGAACATACACACACCCATAAAAACAACAAGAAACTGCACCAGGCATGATCACATGCTTGAGTTTTTCTCGTAAATGTCTGTTTGTTTCTTATGCATTCACTTTGTCATCTGCTAGCACCCCCTAGCAGGGGACCATGGAAAGCTTAAGAAAATCTTACGAGGAAAGGAAGCTTAACAATTGAGAATTCTATTCTCGCCATCTTTTCCTGCTAACTGGGGGGAAGCTGACTATTATTCAAGGAGTTAAAAGAGGGAAGACTCAGCCCAGGCTAGGGTGGGCTCTCGCAAGCACAGTGGAGTCCCTGCCCACAGACACAGGAGGGGCCCTGGCAGCCCTGCCTCCACAGCCGGGAGCTGGCAGTTCAGGCCACTGAGGGAAGCCCTTGGGGCAGATGTCACCCTTGACCTAAAACCTAAGGAGGCCCCACGTTTGCCTGCTTGGGGGTCTTGTTGGTTGGTTTAATAAACAATCCTGCCAGGAAGAAAGCAGTCGCTGATGCATTTAGGAAAGAGTGGCAGACTTGCCTTCAGACTTTCACATTCTGGAGTATTTGAGGGTCAGGATGTGGGCACGGCGTCTCCCAAGGGGCCCGCACTAGGCTCACTGCCTGCCTCGCATCCCTTCTCACCACTGGCATCCCACGGGCTGTCTTCCCAGTCAGCATCTCATGCAAACGTCTGGTCCTTCTCAGCTAAGTTCAAACTCTCTCTCTAGTGCCCATCGTCCTTCAAATACAGGCTAGCGCCTCAATTTTGCTGCTTGTTGGTTTTCTTTGAGTATCTATAGTCAAGGCAGATCCTATACTTCTTTCATTTTTGCCAAAACAAATACACTGAGAGCTTCAAAATCAGGTATAAAGTTGCAGAGCGAGCTAAGTAGAATGTGTTGATAACCATACAAACACTTACCATTTCCTTATTGAGGTAATGCCTCAGTGTGACAATGTTATCTGACATATTTTAGGATTTGTTTTTTCAGCCAGTGTCAAAAAAGAGACTCTTAAATAGTTGTTATGTGTCTCTGTCTGATGTTACGTCATTTATTTTTTCTGAAAATACTCTTAATTAAATTCTGATTAGAATCATTCCCCAAAAACTTTTAATCCTGGTTCTAGATGATCAGAGCAGAATAAAAAAGTAAAGTGAAGGGAACTCTGGCTTAGAAACTCCACAGATAGGAACTGGGTGCATATTCAGTAAGAAATGAATCGTTCTCTGCCAATCTTAGGTCCCCAAGTTCTTCAGGTAGGAGAAACCTGTGACTTCGCTGCTCTTAGAAAAACACCAAATGGCCATTCCCATTCGTTTACATATTGTCTGTGGCTACATTCACACAGCAGAGTCGAGTAGTTGTGACAGACTATACAGCCCACAAAGGCTAACATATTTTGTGTCTGTCCCTTATAACAAAAGTCTGCCATCCCCTGCACTAGTTCATCCCATTTACTTTTCAGATGAGCGATCTTAGGCCTGGATGAAAAGCAAAGTGACTTTGTAGCACTCTGCCCAGTGTTCCCTTTATTACAATTACTCTTGCCTATGCCTGTCCCTCTCCTGGATGGGACACAATCTTATCATTTCCCACACTGCTTTCCATTTCAGTGCTTAGTAATAAAGCTTTGTTGAATTGCATTGACTTGCCCAGGGTGACAGGGAGTGTGAGCAGTGGACCCTGGGTTAAAAGCCAGATATACAGATTTATATACCAGTGGTAGAGACCTCCAACTAGCCATGTAACTCGGGCCGAGTTAATCATCTACTCTGAGCTCCCAGCTTCTTCATCTGCAAAATGGGAACAACCATCTATTCCTTGTTGGGTTTTCATGAGAAGTTGTTGGATAATGTATGCACGGAATAGGCCCTCCATAAATACAGATTCCCTTCCCCACTCCTTTCTCTCTTGAAACTGCTCGGGTTCCCTGAGGAAACTAAACCAAATAATATGGAGCTTCTGCTGAGGATGAGACCCTGGGCTCAGCCCTTTCGTAGATACAAAGATTGTCTCCCCGTTTAGTAGCAATGATGAGCCTGATGGTGTGGCCACCCCCTTCACACCTCACCCCAGTCTGGCAACAGAGGAAGTGGGTGTCTTTCCTGTTCCTGTTTTTCTCCAAAGAGGAGCAGATGCCACTGCCCTCCTCTTCCTGCTCCTTAAACTTCCTAAGCAGCTGTGGCTCTGACCCCGCCTCCCAGCCATCCTCCTCGGCTCCCTACCACCCTGTCTGGCCTTGCCTACTTCTCTCTGACTGCCTCACCTCAGAAGCATAGCTGATTAAATAAAACTAGTTTCCCTGGCCCCCTGCTTTCCTGAGGTCATACTCAAAGAAGGGAGAGTTGTGAACCCATTAAGTCAGTAAAAGTGAGGAAGAGAGCAAGCCATATTTATTTTCATAGTTAAAGTAAAATAATTTACAGGGGTGGGTAGGCACTCTTGCGTGAACCACCAAAATGAACACCAACCCAGGTTACTAGATCAAAGACTTGATTTTCAGAGATTTGCTTCATGAACTCCAAACAGAATGGCTTGCCCTCAGTATGTCACTGAAACTCAGGATAACTAATCTCTCTCTAACCAGATCATCGGTCTTGGCCAGCCAAACACAGAGATAAGATACAGGCAAAGGCAGTCCCCGCCCCCCCCCCCCCCCCACTCTGGCTATAAGAAACCTATGCGAAACTCCAAATCCAGACAGCTTTTAAAAACCATTTCAAAACAAGTATACATATAGTTCTTGAGTTATTTGGAATAATTTTTAGGAGGCAGTGGTTAGTGCTAGAAAGTCTAAACTATAGGTTTTTTATTTTAAATATATATAGATTTGCTTTCAAGTGTAGCCAGTAATTCAATCTGCTTTTAACAAAATAATTCTGATAATTAAAAATCATACTAGATCTGTTTCAACAAATTGCTAAGAGCAGAGTTGTGATAAGCACCCCCTCTCACCAGTTGGCAAAGGGCTGTTACAAAGGCCCTTGAAAAGTCCCTGAAGTAGATTACACATTCTCTTTTGAAAGCATGATTCTGCTTCAGTTCCCGGGCAGGCTTTGCTTTGATGGGCTAGCTCTGACAAAATGGCCAATTCAGGATTTGTAGTTTAAATAAAAACAGAATTACTATGAAAGACTGGGAGACAAGTCAGAGGCATTTTGAAAACTGAAGGCCTGATGTCTACCAGGCATTAAATGTTTCTCTCAGAGGAGAGTACCAGGTGCCACGGCCACCCCTAGCGAGGCTTGCCCTGAGGACTTCATTAGAAGGAGGCCCCTGTTTCTTCACAGTGAGTGATGTGACACTCTGAGCCTCTCTGCCTTTTTTAAGCCTCTAGCTTCATGGAGCAGCAGTCTCACAGCAAACAGCGCTAAACGAGGGTTAGGACCCTGGATACCAGTTCTGATACCTGCTGGCTGTATGACCTTGGGCAGACATTTCTCCTTTTTTGGGAAGAAAAGTTTGCAAATAAAGCCTGGAGCTCAGTTGATCAGACCAGACGAATAAACATTGAGCTGGGCCTGCCAGAACCGAACTCACCTGGATACAGGACATTATCAATAAATGTTAGAACTAGACAGGACCTTTTGGTGCTTAGCTGGACTTTGTCACTTCCCCCAAAGAAGGAGAAGAACCTGTCCAAGGTCACACAATTAGCAAGAGGCAGAATCGGATCAGAACCCAGGTTTCCTGGCCCTGGCTGGATAGCTCAGTTGGTTAGAGCTTTGTCCCAAAGCACAGAGGTTGTTGGTTCAATTCCTGGTCAGGGCACATACAGGAACAGATTGATGGTCTTATCTCCCTCTCTCTCTCTCATTCTCTCTCCTTTCCTCTTTCTCTAAAAAAAAATTAGTAAATAAAAAAATAATGAAAAGAAGGAAATTATACATAAACACTTAAAAAATAAAAGAACCCAGGTTTCCTGACTCTTAGTTTCATGCTCTGGCCAGAATACCACATTACCTCTAAAAATCCCAAAGGAAGTACGTTTTATCTCCTTTGGTCATGCATCCCACCTAGTCGTGTTGCTGAGTTTGGTCTCCGTCCTGCCCACTCATCAAAACTGCTCTGGATTAAAGTAGCTAAGTCCTTCCACTCTTTGCACGCAAATTTCTGCTTACACCAGTGGCTTCTCTGAGACCTGAAACAAACCGGCGATGAGCCAGCTTTCGCCCAAACTCAACCTTTAGGAGCAGAAGAGAAATGGGGTCTGTGTGCCCTATGGTGCCCTCGCTTTGCAGTCTCAAGGAATAAACAACTTTGAGATGAATTTTCAGAGAACATGTTTCCAATTTAACCTCCCAGGTTACTGAATTATGCAATGAATTTGGTAGGAAGTTCCCTCATGGGACAGAGACTTTCTCGGAAAGGACCTTTGGGGCCAGGAGGAAGCCACAGGGCTAGCGCTCCTGGTGTCTGGCCTCCAGTCAGCACAGAGAGAAGGCTGCTCCCAGGGCTGGCTTGTCAGTGGTGAGTGGAGCTCTCATCTTCACTATTTTAAAAACAAACAAAACCAAAGAAATCCTCCCCTGTCCCCCCTACCCCCCACTTTCTCGGACCCCATCCAAGAAACCAGAGCCTCCAAGTCTGGAATGTGGACAAATACGATTAAATGCGGGTGAGGGTGCTAGATAAACCCTAAACACCAGGCACATGGGAGAGATTATCATTTCCCTGCCTGATATCTCCTTGGACATTTTCCAAAGCCCAGCTCAAATGTCATTTCTAAAGACCCAGTCAGACCAATCTGAGTTCAAATCCTGACTCCACCACCTATTTGCTCTATGACATTGGACAAGTGGTTTGATTTCATTAGGATTCAGTTCCTTCCCCTGCCAAAGGGAAATCATAATAATAACCATTTTATAGGATGACTGGGGGCTGACCCGAGGTCACTCTTGGCAAAGATCCCAACATAGTGCCTGACAGAGGATAATATTTTAAATGTTGAGTCAATAGCAAAGGCCCTAGAGCACCCATCTCTTGAGGTCTGACACGGCACTTCCCATTCTTTAGTCCCAGCCCCTCCCACCTTTTCGCCACAAAGGGGCTAGAGAAGGCTAGCCCGTTCTCACCTTGCTGAAGTCCCCTCGGGCCATGACCTTGGTCACTGGCCTCCTGCTGAGCTGCTCCTTCACCCAGTGCTCGAGCTTCTTGTTCCACTTCATGGTGAACACATAGAAGGCATAGGCCAGCAGCAGCAGCAGGCTCTCCCACCAGAGAATGAGGCTGTCCAGGAAGAAGAGAATGAGCATCATCAGGTCAAGGATGTAGAAGGAGACGTCACGAAACAAGGGCCACCAGGTGAGGTTGAGGATCTCTCGGGAGAAGAGAGCACAGGTGCCGATGACAAAGAGGATGTTGAACACAGCAGAGCCCACAATGGTGCCGATGCCCACATTGCTGTGGGCGATGAAGACGCCAATGAGGGAGGTGAAGAGCTCAGGGGCAGAGCCTCCAGCAGCCATGAATGTGGCACCTGCCACATCCTCCGAGATCTGTAGCTTGTCTGTGATGACGCCCAGGGCAGGGACAAAGAACTCATCACATACGATGGCCAGGGCCACAAACACATACATCATGCCAAAGATATGCAGGACCACCCAGCCCTGTCGCCTCTCCTCCACACTGAACAGGTCTGGAGGGTACTCTCCCTTAGGGAGGTGGTCTGGCAAGCTGGGAGGCAGCACAGAGGGACTGCTACTGGGCACCTCTGGGAGCAGGGCCGTTGTCAGGCTGGAGGAGGGGATGGTGGGCTTGGCTGGAGCTGGTTCCACTACCACACAGTGATGAACCTGAGTGGCTGGATTTGCCCTAACACTGGGGGTTGCTGAGGTGCTTGGTGTTGTAGGTTTATTTGCCAGCCCCAAGAAGGTGGCTAAAGACATTCCCACAGTTGGTGCACTGGTTCTGGATGAGGGATTCCTAACCCTCCAAGTAGCAGTAGAGGCTTTGGTTCCTGTCGTGGTGCTAGTGCTCACTTGCCCCTCTGAGGTGGCTGCAGTGTGCTCTAAGACCGTCCTCTGGGAAGTCATCAGGTTGTTCTCTCCCATTATCCCCCGAGGGTTGGCTAAGCCGTTACTGTTCACTCTTCTGGGAGTAGGTGGGGTGTCCTTTTCCACCATATTCCTAGGAGAAGTCAAGATGTTTGTTTCTATGTCATTTATCAGGAAAGTTGGGGTATTATCAATTATCCCCTTGAGAGGAGTTGGGGTGGTTTCCTCCACTATTCCCTTGGAGGAACTGGTCTCCAAAATCTTGTAGGTTGCCATAGTTTCACTATCGTTCACTGTTGTTCTGGAGGTGATCTCATGGCTTCTTGGCATTGTAATATATGTGGGTGGTGCAGAGTTTACAATTCTGCCATATGGGGATGGGATGTACTTTTTTATTCCCTTGGCTTGAGTTGGGCTGTAGCGCTTCATTTCTCCTCCAGGTGTTGTTGGGGTATAATGCTTTACCGCTGATCCACCTGAGGTTGGGATGTAGTGATTCAGCACTCCGCTTGGTGGGGCTGGGGTGTTTTCCTTCACTCTTCCTGTGCTTGCTGCTGTTGGGCTGTAGTTATTCTTGGGTATTGTTGGAGAGATGTTGGCAGTTCTTCTGGGTGTACTGGGGGTATTCTCCATTGTTATGCCAGGCGTTGCTTCCTCCTTGCCCATTGTGACTTGGGGTGCCAGTGTCTCACCCTCCATTTTAGAACTAGCTTTTAAAGGATCACTGCTCACCATCATCATCTCATTGCTGGGAATGTCCCGGCTGGCCACTTTTACAAGGTGTTGGGAAGAGACTGTTGCCCACAGTGAAGGGAGGCCCCAGGGGTTCCTAAGGTGTTGATAGGTGGAACCGAAGATCAACATTCCCAGTAGGAAGAGGAAGCGACTCCATTGAAGCCGTTTTGGCCGGAGTAACCGCCTTTCCTGTGTTCCCATCCTGATTAATTTCCCCATGATGGCCAGCTATGCCGGGTTACAGAAGGTCTCTCATTCTGTCCATTGAAAGATGGAGGCTGTTCTGGGATTCAGGTTGGTGATCAGGGAAGATTTCTCCATGAAACCCAGCCAGCAAATATCCACAAACCTAGAGTGAGAGAGAGAGAAAAAAAATAGGTTATTTGTCCCTAAGAGGAAGACTGGGATCCATCAAACCCTCATCTGGAAGACAGTAATGATTCATGTTGGGCCCTTTGTGGTGGAAGACAATTGTTTCAGTTGGAGTAAAACTATCTTTACCCCCTGCTCATGAGGGAAAGACTATGCAGGGGTCCTCTGCTATGTAAGCATGCCAACAGCCTAGGTTCCTAAGCTGGGTCCACCCAAGGTCTGTCAGCACTACTCGGGTCCAAACCTGAATTGCTAGGAGCTCATTCATATGTAGTTGGTGCCCCAGGCCACAGATCTCACCTTATTAAAGGCATAAGCTTTTAGACAAAAAGAGGCAGCAGTGGAAGACAGTGCTAGAGACATCAAGACTCTGTATGTTTTTTTCAAACTGACAGCACAATTATACCATATCATCCAGAGAGGATAAAACTTAAATGTTAATGTCATGATGGTTCCCAGACAGTGTGATGACTGGAAAATGGAGTCAAAGGCCTGGACTCCGAGCTCTGTGGCTTGCCAGCTGTGTCACCCTGGACAGGCTGAGTCTCCATGCCTCATCTGTGAAGGGGGCATCACATATGCTGATTATGCAAAGATAATCTCTGGAAGGACATCTGGAGAATGGAAACTAAAGGCTAGGGTCAAAAGAAGACTTCCTTTTCGGTATACCTTATTGTTCAATTTGACCATTTAACCTTTTTATCATACAGATGTTATATTTTAAATTTAAATTTAACTTAACTCACTTTAATAGAAGTAACCATAGTAATAACATTATCTAGCTATGTTAATAGTAATAACAATGCCTAGTCATAGGAATGTTGGGAGAGTAACACACATAAGGGCTGTGACAAGCTCTGGGCAGAATCAAGTGCTTCATACGGGCTATTTTATGTAACAACACAGAAGGAAAGAACATGAGAGGCTCTCACAGAATCCTCAGTTTACAAAGGGCAATAAGGCCCAGTCCAAGTAAATATTTATGAAATTGCTAATCAATGGCCACAGATTATTACAAAACACTAACTAGAAATGACCGGTTTTGCATAGGAAGTAATTAGAAGTGAGGCGAGGAACCCACAGAATCTTAGGTGGTTAAAGTTGGAAGAAGTTACTAACACTGTTTATTGATCTCCCCATTTGAGACATGAAGAAATTGAGGTCCAGAGAGACCTTGCTTGTGTGACTTGCTCAGTGTCACATAGCTATTGAGTATCAATGCAGATGAGCCTTCTAATGCCTCAATCTTTCCAGCACACCACAAGAATTAGAGATGCTAATGCAATTGTCTTAAAAATCAAGAGAGACAAGCAAAAGGAGAACCACAAAAGAAGTGATTGTCCCTCTTTGTCCTTGATCCCTATAACTGTCTTTCCGCCATCTCCCTGACCATCCTTTCCCATGCCATAAATGCAACATTTCAAATCTCCAAAAGAATCTGCAGAGGGTCTCTCTTTCTGGCATGCCTATGTTATATAACAGAGCTGAGCTGGCATCCCAACTGATCCGTCCTACTAATCACATCATTTACCTTCAAACATGGACATCTGGGGTGTCTTCTCAGTTCTGGAAACTTGTCAAAATCCAGGGTCTCAATGAGTTGTTCTGAAGCTAGACGGTAGGGAATACCCCATTCGCCTGACCCCAGCTTGCCTATGGAATCCTAATTCAAGGCAGGGTCGGGTGTGAAGGGCATCTCAGGGGAAGAATATTCAATCCCTGCTAATACCCACTCCTAAGAAGCTTATAGGGCATTGTACAAGTTCTGGGTCCGGGTGCCTCTGCCAGAGACTAAGAGGGTGCACCTTCCACCAGGGACACAGATGGGCTTTCTTGGGCCCCTACAGTCAAGGAAGAAACTGGGGGAACTTCTCAAACTTGCTTCTAAGAAGCTCTGGGAATGAGAGGTGGTCTGAGGTTTCCATGCTTATGGAAAGGAAAGATTCCCAACTCACTGTGTGGGAACTAAGAGAAAGTGCCTGGGGCTTAAGAGATCAGAAGACCTCAGTTAGCACCAAGCTGCATTTGCTACAGTGTGATTCCAAATGTACTCTAAATGTAAATGTGGAAATAATAATACCAGACCTACCTATTTATAAGGTGGATATGAGAAATAAGGAAATATCTGTTCAATTTTTTTGTGAATCTAAGACTGCTCTAAGAAATAGTCTATTTCTTTTAAAATGAGGGAATGTGGGGAAGATATTTTACAAACTTTAAAGGCTTTCACACATGCAAAATATTTTATTAGGCCTAAGGAAAATCCTTGGGGTAAAGAGCACGGACAGATCTCCCCAGAGCGGACTGAACCATCTCAACATACCCCAGCAGTTGTGTTTCCCACTCAGGGCTGGAGCTGAATGGAGTGGGAGGAAGTGAGGCAACTGGGAGTCTTGTGATCTTACTTCTGGGTCTGGCAGCCATTCCACTCATTCAGCTGACTCTGCCTGACACTTACTGCTCCTTTCTCCCCTCCCATTTCCCCCAAGGTACATGAATAGCATGTCACTTTGATTACTTTCACTGGAAATAGCAAGTAATCCCTCACGGCCTCTCCCTGCCCTACTTCCCCCTGAGTGGCCTATAACAGTAAGAAGGTACCCAGCTTCCTCTCCTGAAGTACACAAAGGTGCCTCACTCCGGTGGAAAAGCTGTCTTCATGTCTGGGTGTCCCGGAGTCATTCTGAATGTTGCAAGCTTGGGTAGTGGGGTGACCTCTGCTAGTCAGCTCACCTTGCCTTTAGACTCCTGCAGGCAGAACCGGATTTAGTTACTTCCCTTCTCATACTAACTACCTAATACAGTCTCAATACAGTCCGGAAAGACAGAAAAAGGAACCCAATTTACAAGGTGGAACATTATTATTATTATTATTATTATTTTATATATATATTTAGCTTTTATTTATTCATTTTTCAGAGAGAGAAAGGAGAGGGAAGGAGAAAGAGAAGGTAGGAGGACCAGGAACCATCAACTCCCATACATGCCTTGACCAGGCAAGCCCAAGGTTTGGAACCAGCAACCTCAGCATTCCAGGTCAACACTTTATCCACTGCGCCACCACAGGTCAGGCACAAGGTGAAATATTATTTAGTGCTAAAAAGAAATAACCTATCAACCCATGAGAAGACATGGAGGAAATTATATTCCAACTATATACAGGACATTCTAGGAAAGGCAAAACTATGAAGACAATAAAAAGATCAGTGGTTTCCAGGAGTCAGGGGAGAGAGATACAAAGGCTGAGCACAGAGGATTTTTAGACAAGTGAAATTGCTCTGCATGATACTACAATGGTGGATACATGTTGTTATATACTTGTCAAACCTATAGAACATACAACACCAAGTGTGATCCCTAAGGTAAATGATGGACTTTGGGTGATAATGATGTGTCAATGTAGGTTCATGGAGTATAAGAGTATAACAAATACATCACTCTGGTTTGGTATATTGATAGTGCAGAAGGCTGTGTGTGTGTGTGTGTGTGTGTGTGTGTGTGTGTATACAGAAAATATGGAACTCGCTGTATGTTCCACTCCATTTTGCTATGAATCTAAAACTGCTCTAAAAATAAAGCTTATTAATTAAAAAATAAGTCCTTGTCTTTTAGAGATACATACTAAAATATTTATGGACAAAATTCATTCGATCTAGATTATGCGTCAAAATAATATGTTGGGGGAAGTAGGTAAAGGTATAAAGAAAATAAGATTGAGAATTGACAGCAGTAGCTGGGTAAAGGATACACAAAGATTTATTATGCTATTTCCCCTGTCTTTGTCTATGTTTGAAATTTTCCAGTAATAAAATATTTTAAGAAGAGAAAAGGGTCATATAACTACGGTTTCTTTTGACATTCACTTTGGTGAAAATAGTGGAATGTGGTTTGGGGATGGGAGAACGGGACAGTCTAGAGCTTGGATGTATGATTTGGGAGTGGGCAAGGTCCAGACTAGAGGAGGCAGGAAGGAAGACAGGGCAAAAGGCAGTACAGGAGAGAGAAAGGGAGAGAACAGAAAAGGGATCTGGGCTCACTGCTTTGCCCCACTCTCTCTCTCTTCCTCTTTTCTTCACTCACTCCTTACCCTTCATCTCTGTGGATGGAAAATCATCTTGGGACTTAACAATGAAGATTCCCAGCACCAAACCACAAAATTCCAATTTAGTCCACATAGCCTGCCAGTCTAATTTTGAACAGGTGCCCTAGGAGAATTGACTATATGAACCTTCCTTGAGTTCAGTACCTGGTCCTGTGAGCAGACTGTTATTTCTATCACTGACCTCTACTCTGCCAGACTGGAGACCAAACCACTCTGCCTTTCAAAGCTTCTGGAACAATGTCCGCTGTTTCAAAGCAAAAAAAAAAAAAAAAAAAAAGTGATAGATTATGTAAAGATGCTGTTTGTTGATTTCCTTTAATATGGGTTTGGAAATATGCAAATGATGAGGGTCTCTTTAGTGAGAAAGAAGAAATTCATCAGCCAGCTGTGGGTTGAAAGACATCTCCTTCAAGACCTTCTAGCTCTTTGTGCTGATGTTCTCTGATTTTATATTCACTGAAAAACCTTCTGGTTTTAATGGGATTCTACTAAGAATTAAAAAACAAAAACAAAAGCACTCACCAGTTGCCCTATGATGCAATCTTGTTGGTAGTTCTAGGTTTTATTGTAACTTTAATAAATTGTTCTTTTACTTCCCTAGTCTCCTGATAGCTTATATTCAGAGAACAAGGTCACCAAGATCTCATCATCCATCATCAAACTAGTAAACTTAAGCTTTAGGACTACCAGAGAACAGTGACTCTATGACTGTGTCATTATCACATTAGGGGGAGCTAGACAACTCCCTTGCCCACACATTCTTGGCCATATCTCTCCCATTAGGGAAAGAATTAGAATTATAATCAAGCAATCAGGATGCAGCCTTACTTACCTAGATCCCAGTGCCTGCTCAAGCATAACAAGGTCTTAAGATGGTGAGACCAGCAAGTTGAGGAGAGCAGTTCTGAAGCAAACAAGACAGCCTGCAGGCCCTTGGGTCCTGGTGCTGGCAGGAACATTCCCAGGAACTGACTTGTCTCCTCTGCCACCTCTAATATGAGGAGGGGACGAGGAAGAACTGCTAGCAACTAGAGCCTGCACTCACCCACAGAAGAACTTGTGAAAAGTCAGACTTGGTAGTTTAGTTCAAAGCATTTTGCCTCCTTGACCCCCTGTCTATGTCACCCCATCCCACCCACTAAAAGAAAAAGAGGTAAAGACTTCTGTTCCCACTAGCAATCTCTGTGGTACAATACGGTTCTTTGAACCACACCTACCCAGGGCCTGCTGGCATCTGTTCAGGCCTAACTCACTAGCAAGCGTTTCCTGGCTCCCTACATGGCTAGCGAGCAATTTATTTCTTGCCCCTTCAAACACCCTACTGAATCACAGGCTGCTGAGGGGACATCAGGTGTTCCAAGGTGAGGTAGGTGAGGGGCCATGATGCTCCACACGAAAATCTGCGTGCAAATCCCCTCAGCAATGTACCTCGGCCAAGGTAGGGAGAACTAACTGCATGTTCCCTCTGCTTCCCCGAAAGGAGAGTGGGGTGGATCAAGTGAGAACATACTGGGGAGACCAAGAGAATAAGTATTTTTTTTTTCTTCTTCTTCTTGTGGGAGAGACAGAGAGTCAGAGAGGGAGAGACAGACAGGAAGGGAGAGGTGAGAAACATCAATTCTTCCTTGTGGTTCCTTAGTTTGTTCATTGATTGCTTTCTCATATGTGCCTTGACTGTGGGGCTACAGCAGACCGAGTGACCCCTTGCTCCAGCCAGCGACCTTGGGCTCAAGCTGGTGAGCTTTTTGCTCAAACCAGATGAGCTCGCGCTCAAGCTGGCGACCTCGGGGTCTGGTGCCTGGGTCCTCTGCGTCCCAGTCCGACGCTCTATCCACTGCGCCACCGCCTGGTCAGGCGGGAGAAAAAGTCTTGCCGTGTATATTGGCTCCGGTCGGCTAAGAAAAACACAGAGTGCTTAATACAAGCACGCCTCAGACAGGAATTATAATTTTAAAAGTATGAGAAAGATTCTGTGAACTAATTCAGAGAATATGAGCGAGGGGTCTGAAAAGTGACGGGGAAGAGGGGCAAATGTCAGAGTGCGTCGGGCCGGTGGTACCAACGGGCCCAGGTGAGTAGGAGACAAAAGTGTGAAGGAGTCACAGAGTTAAGGGAACCAGGGGGAGGTGGGCAAGAGGCTAGAGGCAAATGGAGGAAGAGCCCGAGAACGGAGAGGGAGGCGGCGGACACAGCCCAGCCTTTAGCGGAATTGGAGATTTGTGCGGAAAGGGGTCGTCACGGACACAGGCCTGCGCCCACAGGCGCGGCGAAGAGCGCGCCCCTAGCGGCCCCGCCGTGCCGGAGCCCACCCCACGCGGTCTCTAGAGCTCCGCCCCAGCCCCGCGCGCAGTCCCAGCGCCAGGTTCCCTTCGCCGCGCGGCCCGAGAGTTCCGGCTGCGGCGCGCGGGCGGAAAGTTTATGTGGACGGACTGTGCCGGCGTTGGGCGCCGGGTGAGTGGGGGCGGCTGGGGGTTCAGGTTGTCTTTCGTCGCTTCTTGGGCTTTTAGGAGCAGGGGTGAAGGGTGAGGAACAACGCGGGGCCAGCGCCCGGCCTTGCTGCTGTCCCGGCAGCCGCCTTGCTGCTGTCCCGGCAGCCGCTCCGTGCGGTCTTTGCGGCACCAGCTCCGGGGCCCGGCGCCCGGCCTCCCCATCGCTGCGGTTCGGGGGTCTCCGAGCCCGCATAAACATGATTTCGGGCCCCTGCCCAGTCTTCTGCGCCCTCTCCTTCCATAAGAGATTTCCACATATCTTTCCCTCTCTCTCTTTCCCTCCCATCATCTTCCTCTCTTCTCTGTTATTCTCTCTGACTCTCTTACGCTTTGAGAGCGAAACTGCTGAGAATCCATTCTTTATGAATGAGCTCATTGTCACCTTAAGGGAAGGATTATAAATGTGTACTAATGGAGGCCAAATAGGTGGCTAGGGTCTGTTATGAGGTTAAACTGTTCTTGAGAAAGAGACCCCAGGTTGTCCTACGCCTTGTTTGTAAACAACGCGCGTAAAGGTGTGGGGTGCGGGGATGAGGACTACAGGTGAGAATCAACCCCAGTGAGAAATGTATCATGCTCTCACAAAATTGCTGGACTGTGCTGAGCAGGGATTTTCTTTTATCAGGTTTGGACTGCTTGAGTGAACCATCCTTCAAGAACATTCAGTTCCTCCTTTTACTTCTTTCTATACTTCTAACCTGAATTACTAAATTGGCTTGCTGTGACTTTGCCATTGTTAAGGAGGTGTATTTGCCGGTAAACACAAGTGCATCAGTCAGGAGTATGGAGGTGTGTACAGAGAGAGAAGTCAAGACTGCCTGCTATGGTCACCCATTCCAGTGTTACAGCAGATTTCATGGGCCAGAAGTACTTTCTTATACCTGATATAAATCTATCCTATATCCCATTCTTCTAAGAGGCAAAGGTAGTACACCTTATGACTCCCAACTTGGAATAACGTAAAGGCCTCTGCGTGACTGGGACTGTCATGGAAGCTGCATAAACTGTGAAGGTCGATAGAGTCATAGGAGTCGCTGGTGTCTCTGCTTGAATGAGGACAGGAGGAAAGGGTTTCTGGTGTCCAGAGTTAAAATTCATCTTGTGTTTTGCCAGAGAGTTATTGTTATATATGATAATCAGGGCTAGTTCATTAGTCATCAAACATTTGTCCAGGACTTACTATGTACCACTTCATGTGTACTGTGATAAGCTCTGAGGAGACGTTGGTGGGAAAAATCTGACAGGATCCCTACCCTTACTGAGTATATTATCTAATGTAGTGTAACTGAACCAATACTGTACAGGACCTCACTTGAACAATGCAACTGAGACCCAGAAAGGAAATTAAAAAAAACAAAACTGAGTAGATGAAATAGTATCAAGTTGGTACCCCTAAGCTGATGCATTTGACACTAGAAGAAACCCGCGGAATCTCAGAACTGTTAACACTGACTTTGGACATAGTTTTAAGGAGCTTGATTATCTAGCTCTCCAGCCTATAGTATCCAAGAAACAGCAAATTAGAGGATGATTACAGAGGGTTACTGAGAAAAAGTGAAATGCAAGTTAATGGTCTAAAAATTAATTATAAAGAGGAAGCACCAAAACAGCACAATAGCCTGGATTTCTTGAATACAAGACATTGTTTCCATGTATATTCTATAGCATATTTATTCTATGGAACCTTAACGATTATGTAAAGAAAGAAGGGTTAAGTGACAAGCACAGGGTTAGCAAATTCAACTAGATTCTTTGCTGTAGAACTCAGCATCTGTAATTAGGCCTGAACTAATATTCCTTGAAGGATCCCTCCAGAACAGTGTTCTGCAGCACACACTTGGGGGAATACTAATTAGTATAAATATGATAAAACATCAGGGTAGCGGTGTGCTGGGCAGTAGTTGTGGTTAGAGTGGCGATGTCAAGTCATCATAAGAATGTGGATTATGTTTAGCATCCAGTGTTTAAGAGGCAGAGAAGAGGGATACACATTTTCATTTTGTGTATCAAAATGGTTAAACATTTTGGAATTCTAAGGAGTCAGGAAAGAATTTATATCTCTAGTTTAATCTTTATTGATGTTGGATAGGTGAGACTTTATTGTATTTGAAATGTATCGCAGGTCATTATGTGGTAAGGTGTTTCTTACCTTACTGGAGTCCTTGGCCCTCATTTATAACATTGTTTCCATGAACCAATGTGTTCTTACTTCCCGACAGCCTATTTACACATGGAATTTTAGAATGTCACACATTTGCAGTTGGAAATTATACCAAAACAAGCAGTCTGACCACTGTTAAGTGGTTTTTTTGTTTTGTTTTGTTTTGTTTTGTTTTTTTCATTTTTCTGAAGCTGGAAACAGGGAGAGACAGTCAGACAGACTCCCGCATGCGCCCACCAGGGGCGACGCTCTGCCCACCAGGGGGCGATGCTCTGCCCATCCTGGGCGTCGCCATGTTGCGACCAGAGCCACTCTAGTGCCTGGGGCAGAGGCCAAGGAGCCATCCCCAGCGCCCGGGCCATCTTTGCTCCAATGGAGCCTTGGCTGCGGGAGGGGAAGAGAGAGACAGAGAGGAAAGCGCGGCGGAGGGGTGGAGAAGCAAATGGGCGCTTCTCCTGTGTGCCCTGGCCGGGAATCGAACCCGGGTTCTCCACACGCTAGGCCGACGCTCTACCGCTGAGCCAACCGGCCAGGGCCACTGTTAAGTGTTTTGAAGTAAGTTCCAAAAAAGAAATTAGTGAACATTAAATTTCTAACCTGTTTATGTTTATTCAGTCTTCCCTAATTGTATATTACAATATAAGTTTCATGAAGTGGTAATCAGTGTATACATACAATCCTGTGACCTGCTTTTTCCAGTTACTAATACTATATATACATATTTTTGACAACTATATATGTCATTTATTTATATATTTCTTTGTGTCAATATACTATAGTTTGCTTAATAATAGAGTAGCAACAAGCTGTGTTCCCAAGAGCAGGTCTATATATCTGTGAACTTTTTTCTTTATTTTTGAGCACAGAAATGTTTTCTTCATGCTAATTCTCAATACATAATTTTAAAGAACTCTTTGTTTTCTCCATTTCGACTTTTATACAGTTTCATGGGATAATGCCAGCTGTCATATGTGTTCTTTTTTAAAACTTGTTTTCATTGATTTGATGGGGGAGGGAAGTGGGAAGAGAAGGAGAGAGAGAGAGAGAGAGAGAGAGAGAGAGAAGCATCAATTTGTTGTTCTTAGTTGTGCACTCATTGTTTGCTTCTCATATGTTCCCTGACTGGGGATCGAACCTGCGACCTCGGTGCAACACTGAGTCTCTAGCCACTGAGCCACTGGCCAGGGCCCTTGCATATTCTTTAATTTTGTTCTTCTCCTTCACAGTTAAAGCCCTGTTGCCAGGTTATATTAAATGAGTATTGCTGAGGCTAGCAGTCTGTTGCTTTTGTCATGCTTAATGATTTTCAGCTTTGTCTAATTTGGATTATGATTTTATTAGCCCTTTCATTTTTATATTTTGCATTCATTTTAATTAAAAAGAGGGCACCAAGCAACAATATAATTAAACAAATGCTTGCACAAATACTGTTGTTGTATTGATTAAGATAGTGATGGTGCCCAAAAGACTGGTTGATTGTAAAAAAGCACCACCATATGACAACTAAAAACATTCTTTAGTAAATTAAGTGTTGGACGAAAAGGAATGAGATCTTACCATTTGTGACAGCATGAATAGACTAAAGACTGTTTGGCTCAGTGAAATGAGAGAAAGACAAACACCATATGATTTCACTTATATGTGGAATCTAAAGAACAAGATAAATGAACAAACAAAAGTGAAATAAATGCATTGAAAAAGAGAGTGGTCGCCTGACCAGGTGATGGCGCAGTGGATAGAGCATCGGACTGGGATGTGGAAGGACCCAGGTTCGAGACCCCGAGGTCGCCAGCTTGAGGCGGGCTCATCTGGCTTGAGCAAAGAGCTCACCAGCTTGGACCCAAGGTCACTGGCTCCAGCAGTGGGTTACTCGGTCTGCTGAAGGCCCACGGTCAAGGCACATGTGAGAAAGCAATCAATGAACAACTAAGAAGTTGCAATGCGCAACGAGAAACTGATGATTGATGCTTCTCATCTCTCTCCGTTCCTGTCTGTCTGTCCCTGTCTACCTCTGCCTATGTAAAAAAAAAAAAAAAAAGAAAGAAAAAGAGAGTGGCCAGGTGTTTGCCAGAGGAGTGGAGGGGATTGATGGACTGAGTAAAAGAGGTAAAAATGATTAAAAAGTACACATTGGTAGTTGAAAAATAGTCACAAAGATGTAAGTAAAGCATAGGGAATATAGTCGATAATATTGTAATAAGTGTTTATGATACCAGTTTGGGTACTGATAATATTGAGGGGACATTATGTAAAATATATGATTGTTTAACCACTAAGTTATACACCTGAACTCAGTCTATATAAATAAAAATGTAAATGTTTGTTCAAAATCTTAAATCTCTGAAAGTTCTTCACCGATTGCTTTGAAATTTTGACACAACGTTGCATTTGAATACGCAAGTGTTTTTATGTTTTTATATTCCTACTATTATATGGATGTCACACCTGTGACGGGTAAAAAAACATGCTTTTTTTGAAAAAACAGCGCCATCTGTTGGACGTAAAAGCAACACGCTATACTAAATATTTTACGATTCCATTTCAATGTTATGGGAGAAATATAAATCGCACATGGCTGAAGATATTTTCTATCAAATATGCAAGGAAAATTCAAATATGAACATGGATTTCACAGCAGAAATCTACAACAAAGTGTTGATAATGATTGAAGATTTGTGCTTAGAAATCGCGAACAAAGTTCTCAATTGGGAATGCCATCATCGAATTGATCTGCTGCTGCTTCGTTTGATGTAGAATTGCATTGTGAACAAAATTACAACACGGGTGATCTTTTGTCATATGTGCAATCAAATATTCCTAAGCTAACACTTGAGCAAAAAGGCATTTATGATCAAATAATGCAAACTGTCAATAACAGGGTTGGAGAAATCATCTTAGATGCGCCAGGAGGAACTGGTCAAACGATCCTAATTAGATTGATTTTTGGCAGCAATTCGATCCCAAAATGACTTAGCCTGAGCTCTTGCATCATCCGGAATAGCTGCGACATTGCTACCAGGTGGAAGAACTGCTCATTCTGCTTTGAAATTGTCATTGAACATGCAATTCATTGAAACTCCCACATGCAACATTTCCAAAGCCTCTGGCATGGGTAAAGTATTGCAGAAATGCAAACTTCTTGTTTGGGATGAATGCACAATGGCGCACAAAAAATCGCTCGAGGCTCTTGATTAATCATGGCAAGATTTGCATAGAAACATCAGACCATTTGGGAATGCATTAATAGTGCTTGCAGGATATTTCAGGCAAACATTACCTGTAATGCCTCGATCAACACCAGCGGGTGAAATAAATGCTTGCCTGAAATGCTCTACTTTGTGGCAACACGTAAAGACGTTAAAATTAACTACAAATACGTGTGTCCAGCTGCAAAACAATTGATCAGGTGAGATATTCTCATATCAATTGCTGGAAATTGGGAACAGAAAAGTGCCGGTTGATCTAACCTCAGGACGAATTTCATTGCCTCATAAAACTTCTGCAATTTAGGTGACATCAAAAGAAGAATTGGTTGAAAAAGTATTTCCCAATATTCAAACCAATTATAAGAATCACGATTGGCCTGACCAGGCAGTGGCGCAGTGGATAGAGCGTCGGACTGGGATGCAGAGGACCCAGGTTCGAGACCCCAAGGTCCTAGCTTGAGCGCGGGCTCATCTGGTTTGAGCAAAGCTCACCAGCTTGGACCCAGGGTCGCTGGCTTGAGCAAGGGGTTGCTTGGTCTGCTGAAGGCCCATGGTCAAGGCACGTGTGAGAGGGCAGTCAATGAACAACTAAGGTGTTGCAACAAAAAACTGATGATTGATGCTTCTCGTCTCTCTCCATTCCTGTCTGTCTCTCTCTCTGACTCTCTGTCTCTAAACAAAAAGAAGAAAAGAATCACGATTGGCTGAGTGAATGAGCTATTCTTGTGGCCAAGAACAAAGACATCTACAAACTTAACAATATTATTCAGTCTAACATTCAAAGCGAGGCAGTCACATACAAGTCCATCGACACTGTTGTAGAAGTAGATGAAGCGGTTAATTATCCAACAGAATTTTTTTTTTTTTGTATTTTTCTGAAGCTGGAAACGGGGAGAGACAGTCAGACAGACTCCCGCATGCGCCCGACCGGGATCCACCCGGCACGTGGCGACGCTCTGCCCACCAGGGGGCGATGCTCTGCCCCTCCGGGGCGTCGCTCTGCAGCGACCAGAGCCACTCTAGCTCCTGGGGCAGTGGCCAAGGAGCCATCCCCAGCGCCCAGGCCATCTTTGCTCCAATGGAGCCTTGGCTGCGGGAGGGGAAGAGAGACAGAGAGGAAGAGGGGGGGGTGGAGAAGCAAATGGGTGCTTCTCCTATGTGCCCTGGCCAGGAATCGAACCCGGGTCCCCCGCACGCCAGGCCGACCGGCCAGGGCCCCAGCAGAATTTTTGAATTCACTCGATCTGCCAAGGATTCCACCGCACGTACTGCAATTGAAAATCGGCATGCCAATTATCATGTTGCGAAATATCAACCAGCCAAAGCTTTGCAACAGCACGCAGCTTGCAGTAAAAAAATTAATGAGCAACGTTATAGAAGCAACAATCTTGACCTTTCAAAGGTGAAGATGTCCTCATTCCTTACATTCCTATGATTCCAATGGATATGCCATTTCCATTTAAGAGATTGCAGTTTTCAATTCGATTGGCGTTTGCAATCACCATCAACAAAGCTCAGGGCCAATCTTTAAAATTGTGCAGTTTAGATCTAGACACGGATTGCTTCTCACATGGACAATTATATGATGCATGTTCTAGAGTCGGCAAACCAGACAATCTATATCTGCACAGACAATGGAACAACAAAAAATATTGTATACCCACAAGCATTGTTAAATTAAACATTAGAAACGCGCACTTTCTCTTTTCTTTCTTTTCCATTTAACCAGACTGAGCCACAGCAACGCGTGGCCGGGTACAACTAGTCCAAAATAAAATTAAAAGAAAAAATACATATATACATGAAGTTGATAGCACCATTATTTATAATAGCCAAAGAGTGAAAACAAATCAAATGTTCATCAACTAATGAATAGATAAATAAAATAGTTCTATACAATGGAATATAATTTATCAAAAATAAATACCATACTGTTACAAGAATATGAATGAACATAGAGAACATTATACTAAGTGAAAGAAGTCAGTCACAAATGACCACATTTATATTGTATGATTTTATTTATACAAATGTTCAAATTGGCAAGACTATAGAAATAGAGAGTAGACTCCTGGTTACCTAGCACTGAGTTTGAGGTTGGAGGTGTCTATGAATGAATAGAGAGTTTATTATTTAAGTAATAAAAATATTCTAAAATCGGTCATGGTAATGATTACCTGTCCTGTGAATAGTCTAAAAAATATTGAATTATTCAATATACATGAATGAATTGTATAGTATATAATTATATACATATAAGATATAACAATCATACATATAAGATATAACAATAAAAATATTATTTAATTCCTGAAATACATTCAAATATAATCGTTCATTTGAGATATACTCAAACTTACCTTAGAAATGACAACTTTATATAATCTTGCTTCACTTTTTCTGAATGTAGTAAATTATTTTACTTTGAATATAAAAGAAATTAAGTGTTGGAGAGGTGATGTAGGAGTGTTTGTTATGTTAAGTTGTATAAAATTTATAAAATTTGGAACGATGAAAGTCAAGAACTACCAGAATTTTAATGTTTTAAAAAAAAAATAGAAATACTTAAGGTCATCCTTGCTTTCTGGCCATTTAGTGCGTGATTGCTTGCTTGCTTTCCTTCCACTAAATTCTCTGCAGATTTTCCTATACCTCAACTTAAAGGGCTTGCCTCCACTCATTTCTGGGAAGTTTGTTTAAAATTATGGTGAAAAAAATACTTTTACACTCCACGACATGTAGCTTAATCATATTTATTTTCTACAGCATTTTTCTGTTTATAGCTGTCTGTCTGCATTCTGCCTGGGGACATTGGGATCATTCTCATCATGCCAACAGTGGTGGTAATGGACGTATCCCTTTCCATGACCCGACCTGTGTCTGTCGAGGGGTCTGAAGAATATCAGCGCAAGCACCTAGCAGCCCATGGTTTGACGATGCTGTTTGAGCACATGGCCACAAATTACAAGCTTGAGTTTACAGCTCTGGTGGTGTTTTCATCACTCTGGGAACTGATGGTTCCCTTCACAAGAGATTATAACACCTTACAGGTACAAAAACAATGAGTTATTATATGTACAAGGTCCAAATTTATAGGGAGCAAAAAGTGTTATCATGTTGTACTGAATCTTTAGACCTTGGTATTATTTAATAATATGTCTGTGGGTATAAAATCTGAGTAGCTATGAAACAAAAATTCACAACCAGTAGATTTTATGCCTTTGGTAGAGATATGAGTTAGAGCTGTGAGTTGTTGCCTCACAGCTCTAACTGCCTCATTTTCTTCTATTAGTTTTCTAGAATTCTCTCAGGATGCAGTGCCCCATTCCCCAATGTTCAGGATCTTTGGGTTCAACACTACTACTTTTCCTATAAAACTTGAGGAGATGAAAAGTAGCCCTTCCTTGTAAAAAGTCTTATTCTGGAGTAATTAAAAATTCTATTTCTTCTTTAACAAATAGCCTTTTGATTAATAGATGCCAAGAAATGATCATTTTTAAACCTCGATTAACTGGTTATCATCTTCCAAAGGTGTTGTCTATGATATACTCAAGAACTTACTTTTTATTTTTTAACTGATTTTACAGGGGTGGGGAGGAACGAGAAGTAGTTGCTTCAGCCTAGCTGTTCATTGGTTGCTTGTCATATGTGCCTTGACCCTGCAACCCAGAGTGTTGAACCAATGACCTCAGCATTCCAGGTTCGCACTCTATCCACTGTGCCACCACACGCCAGGCTTCAGAACTTACTTTCTGACATTTCTAAATCACTAACATTCCCAACAGTACTTAGCAGTGCCTAACCCATAGTGAGCAATCAATAAGTGTTTGTGAAATTAAATTGAATGGTTTAATAATTGCTAGGAAGTTTAGAAATCCAGGATTAATGTAGTTTGATTCTTAAAGTAATAAAATTTTGTTAAATCATTCCTTTTATTATCTCACTTTTTTTAAGTGACTCAAAAGCTTTTTTTAAATTACACTGGAAGTCTTATAAGTGAGTGAACTAAGGATTTTGGATGGCCAGCAGTTTGAAATTTAGAGATTATGTAAGTGGCTCAGAGTAATTGTTAAAACCTGGAGTCCTGGAGTCCAACTGACTGGGTTCAAATCTAGACTCTGCCACGTCTAGGCATGGGATGTTACCTGATTATTCTGTACCTTAGTTCCCTCATTTTAAAAACAGGTTAATAATATATAGGGTGTTGTGATGATTAGATGCATGTCAGGTGTATAGAATGGTGTTTAGATATTGTTAGTCTTCTATTAACTGTTGACACTCACGAGCTTGAGTGCGGGGTCGCTGGCTTGAGTGTGGGATCATAGACATGACCCCATGGTTGCTGGCTTGAGCCCAAAGGTCTCTGGCTTGAGCCCAAGGTTGCTGGCTTGATCAAGGGGTCACTTTCTCTGCTGTAGCCCCCCCCCCCCCCGTTAAGGCACATATGAGAAAGCAGTCAATGAACAACTAAGGAGAAGCAATGAAGAATTGATGCTTCTTCTCTCTCTCCCTTACTGTCTGTCCCTATCTGTTCCTCTCTCTGCCTCTGTCTCTATCACAAAAAAGTAAATAATTAATAACTTTTGACATTTTTATAATGTATTTAAAAGTGCTTCATTTAAATTATTTCCTTCAAGTTTCATTTATAAAAATATGAACTTGATGGGCTTACTCTTACCTGATAAGAAGACAGAATAAAGGGAAGCTCTTTTAATTATCCTTTATAGCTGAGGAAGTCTGTTTTACTGTTTTTAAGAACCTGTGCTTTGAGACTCTCAGAAGCAATGTCCCCTGTATATCATTCATGCTTTTATCAGTTTATGTTGTTTTCTGATAACAAATTAAAATGAGCAATTGTATCTTTTATTCAATTAGGAAGCACTAAGTAATATGGATGATTATGATAAAACCTGCTTGGAGTCTGCATTAGTTGGTGTTTGCAACATTGTTCAGCAAGAATGGGGTGGTGCAATTCCTTGCCAGGTAATTATCAATTCTTTCTCATTACCCTAAATTAAACATGTTAACTGCTGAGGTGCTTTGATTTTCTTCAAGCTCTAACACAGCACACATTGTAATTTCTACAAACTATGTTATATGCTATTGGTATCTTTTTCAAAGAAGGCACTAGATCAACCCTATTATGCTCAGAAGCAGCACAATTATGCATTAAGGAAAGCATCTTCCTAGTAAATTGACTTTTTGCAAACTAGTATTATTTGATAAAATACAAAGGGCTCACAGTGGAATTTTAGAGCACTCCCTAGAAGAGTTTATCTTAATTTTTTGAGTGATAGAATTGTAAACATCAGTACAATGGAGTTTATCTTCATTATCTCATTGTTGCATTTATTTAGCAAACTTTTAACCATGTCAGCTATCTAAATTATCTAAGAAGCAAGGAGTATGAATGTCATATAATCCGTTGCCCTTTACTTGTCTGCAGTAGGTCCACATTAGCATTAAATCAGAGCAGAGTAGTAGCTGAAGAATAGTATTGGAAGTTTGCTATACATAGGTGCTTTAGGAAGTGGTAGTATATTTTAAGGAGGAAATAAAGCTGCTAAAAGGAAAATCATAAAATTATAGTCTACAGCAAAAGTCATCACACTTTTTCTGTATTAGGCTTTGCAAGTGTCTGTGGCAACTCCTCAATTTTGCTCTAATAGCAGGAAAGCAGCAATAGAAAATAAGTAAATAAATGGGCATGGCTATGTTCCAGTAAAACTTTATTTACAAAAACAGGCAGTGGGCCATAGTGTATGATATTTATTATAGGGTCAAACATGAGATTTCTCAGTAGTGTCAGTGGCATCAGTGACTAATATTTATGCCTGGGGGTGAGGGGTGACTCAAATGTAGGACCAAGGAATATGGGAAGAGATGGAACTGATCTTTATCTTCCTAACAATATACTGAATAAAGGAAGTTTTGTTGTCAGTATCTTCTGAACTGGAAGCTTGTAAGTAGCACAATTTCATTTGCTACTTCTTCAGTAGTTTTATTTCTTTAATTAAGTTTATTGTGGTGACATTGGTTAATAAAATTATATAGGTTTCAAGTGTACAATTCTATGATACCCCATCTGTATATTGCATTTTGTGTCTATTACCCAAAGTCAAATCTTCTTCTATCACCATAGTCTTAGTAATTTTGGAAAAGAAACTCAGAGACTTTGTGCACCAGAAAGATATCTGCCTTTTAATGTTTTTTCTTTGCAAAAAGGAAGAATCTAAATTTGAGATGTCTTGTCCCCTGAGGGCAAGAGAATGGGCTTGAATCCACTTAGACTTGCTTGATGAGTTTTGGGGTGAACAGTTCTTAAACATTGGACTAGAGGTGGAAGTTATTAGTGATTATTTTTATAATCAATCACTGTCAAGCAGATTTGTTTTAATATGGATTTTTTTAACCAGCCTTTGAGACAGCTAGACTGTGTCTCTTTATTAGTTGAGTAAAATCTGCCTTGTTTTGACATTACATGAAATATATATTTCATTATAATTCAGTGTCTGAAAAAGCTAGTGGCAGAAGTAAGTGATTATATAAGCAATTATTGGTGCCTAGAAGAGGAAATTACCATGTAGTCAATTGACTGTCTTCCTAAAAGATGACATTGCTCCAGGAGACCTCTAGTAAGCATTCCTGGGTCGTAGAAGTAAGTGCCAATCTTGGGACTTTGGTGCAACTACCTAATACTCCCTTACTGTCCAGTTACTACCGAGTTACTAGGATGGGCTAGCGAGAGCTAAAATAATCCCCGCATAATGTTTGGAAAAGTGCCCCTCCCCAACAGGATTGCTTTGAAGCAATGAAGAAAAGGAAAATGACTTGTAATTATGGAGTATCGCTAGGATATTTTGAAGGCTTTTTCAAATTACAGGTTGATTAAGAATGCGTTTTAGGCCCTGGCCGGTTGGCTCAGCGTTAGAGCGTTGGCCTGGCGTGCGGGGGACCCGGGTTCGATTCCCGGCCAGGGCACATAGGAGAAGTGCCCATTTGCTTCTCCACCCCCACTCCCTCCTTCCTTTCTGTCTCTCTCTTCCCCTCCCACAGCCAAGGCTCCATTGGAGCAAAGATGGCCCTGGCGCTGGGGATGGCTCCTTGGCCTCTGCCCCAGGCGCTAGAGTGGCTCTGGTTGCAGCAGAGCGTCGCCCCTGGTGGGCGTGCCGGGTGGATCCCGGTCGGGCGCATGCAGGAGTCTAACTGTCTCTCCCCGTTTCCAGCTTCAGAAAAATACAAAAAAAAAAAAAGATAGTTTTCTCCCTTCCTTCTATGGTAATCTGCAGTATTCCAGGGACTTCTGATTGGAATAAACATTGGTAGTAAACTTTACTGTGTTAAAAAAAAAAAAGAATGCGTTTTAAAGGTCTTTTACACGTGCAGTTAAATGGCTTTTATGAAAATATATATATATATTGTGTGTGTGTGTGTGTGAGAGAGAGAGAGAGAGAAAGAGAGAGAGAAGGAGAAGGGTCGGAAACAGGAAGGGAGAGAGATGAGAAGCATCAGCTTGCAGGTTGCAGCACTTTAGCTGTCCATTGATTGCCTTTCAGATGTGCCTTGACCAGAAATAGGGGCTGTGGGGGTGGGGGCTATAGCCAACCCAGTGACCCCTTGCTCAAGCCAGCAACCTTGGGCTTCAAGCCAGCAACCTTTGGGCTCAAATTAGTGAGCCTGCACTCAAGCTGGTGAGCCTGTGCTCAAGCCAGATGAGCCTGCGCTCAAACTGGTGATGTCGGAGCCTCACACCTGGGACATAAGCATTCCAGGTCAATGCTCTATCCACTGTGCCACCACCAGTCAGGCTTATGATATATTTTTAAAGCAGTTATCATTCTAGTTAACCAGAGGTAGAGTTTGTCACCTTTGAAAATAAAGTGTTATGGTTCATATTCTGTGTTGGTACTTTCTAGGGATATGTAAAGTAGGCCCTCATGCCGTTTTTTACATTGATACCTTAGATACCACATCCTTATCTAAGAGATAAGATTTTTTTTTTTTTTTTTTTGTATTTTTCCGAAGTGAGAAACAGGGAGGCAGACAGACTCCTGCATGCGCCTGACCGGGATCCACTTGGCATGCCCACTAAGGGGCGATGCTCTGCCCATCTGGGGCTTTGCTCTGTTGCATCCAGAGCCATTCCAGCGCCTGAGGCAGAGGCCATGGAGCCATCCCCAGTGCCCAGGCCAACTTTGCTCGAATGGAGCCTTAGCTGTGGGAGGGGAAGAGAGAGACAGAGAGAGGGGGAGGGGTGGAGAAGCAGATGGTCACTTCTCCTTTGTGCCCTAACCAGGAATCGAACCCAGGATTTCCACACACCGGGACAGTGCTCTACCGCTGAGCCAACTGGTCAGGGCCAAGATTCTATTTTAATATAGTTAACTAAATTAGTTACAAATGTTTTTGTCTTTTTTTTTTTTTTTTTTTCCATTTTTTCATTTTTCTGAAGCTGGAAACGGGGAGAGACAGTCAGACAGACTCCCGCATGCGCCCGACCGGGATCCACCCGGCACGCCCACCAGGGGCGATGCTCTGCCCACCAGGGGGCGATGCTCTGCCCATCCTGGGCGTCGCCATATTGCGACCAGAGCCACTCTAGCGCCCGAGGCAGAGGCCACAGAGCCATCCCCAGCGCCCGGGCCATCTCTGCTCCAATGGAGCCTTGGCTGCGGGAGGGGAAGAGAGAGACAGAGAGGAAAGCGCGGCGGAGGGGTGGAGAAGCAAATGGGCGCTTCTTCTGTGTGCCCTGGCCGGGAATAGAACCCGAGTCCTCCGCACGCTAGGCCGACGCTCTACCGCTGAGCCAACCGGCCAGGGCCTGTTTTTGTCTTTTTAAAAAATGTTCCTAGGTGCTTTCTTTTAAGGTTTAATTAGATAAAATATGGTAAAATGCATAGCTCTTAAGTTTACTGAATATTGACAAATGTGTACACCTGTGTAACCTCTGCTCCAGTTAAGACAGAACATTTCCATTACTCCACCAAATTTCCTTATGCCCCTTTCTAGTAGTATCCCCCCCATGCCCATAACCTATTTGTTTTTTCTTAGCTTTGTTTTACCCATTCTGGAACTTTATGTAAATAGAATCATACCGTGTGTCTGCCATCTTTTCACTCAACAATGTTGTTAAGATGTATTTACATCATTGCTTGTATCTTGCTGTGGTAGGTTTTCTGTGTAAATACAATTGGGGATAAATGAAATTGCTAAGCGAGGCTGCTTTAAATGAGTGTTATTTTATATACAGACCTCTCACTTTTTGCACTCAGGTTGTTCTGGTGACAGATGGCTGTCTTGGCATTGGTAGAGGGTCGCTGCGGCATTCCCTAGCTACGCACAGTCAGCGAAGTGAGAGCAACCGGTTCCCGCTGCCTTTTCCTTTCCCGTCTAAGTTATACATCATGTGCATGGCAAATTTGGAGGAGGTAATGCTTTTTGCTAAGTTCTTTTTACTTTGATTAGATATATTTTAAGGACTCAGTTTATTTTTTAGTATGCATATTCTATTAGTATATATATTTGGTTACTGTAACATTGAACTCTTTTGGTTTCAGCTGAGGTTGGTTACTAATAATCTTTGAAAAGACTCGAGCTCAAATGCTCTTTGAAAGTTCAAAGTGTTGCCCTATCTTGGGAAACATAGCTAGAGTTTTTTATCCATCATACTTCCCACAAAGACACTTCAGGTGGTAAAATGTTCTTTATGGTGTTGAGTAGTTGCCTCATATAGGAATTCTTAAGTCCATTCCACCAGGAATGTTGACAGAAGTGTGCTTTGATTTTTTTTTTTTTTTGGTAACATTACTCTGATGTATGTGTTATTCCTTTTTCTTTCTTTTTTTTTTTTGCAACAGACTCAGAGAGAGACAGAGAAAGGGACAGATAGGGACAGACAGGTGTGAAGAGAGAGAAATGAGGCCCTGGCCGGTTGGCTCAGCGGTAGAGCGTCTGCCTGGCGCGCGGGGGACCTGGGTTCGATTCCCGGCCAGGGCACATAGGAGAAGCGCCCATTTGCTTCTCCACCCCCCCCCCTTCCTCTCTGTCTCTCTCTTCCCCTTCCGCAGCCAAGGCTCCACTGGAGCAAAGATGGCCCGGGCGCTGGGGATGGCTCCTTGGCCTCTGCCCCAGGCGCTCGAGTGGCTCTGGTCAGGGCAGAGCGACGCCCCGGAGGGGCAGAGCATCGCCCCCTGGTGGGCAGAGCGTCGCCCCTGGTGGGCGTGCCGGGTGGATCCCGGTCGGGCGCATGCGGGAGTCTGTCTGACTGTCTCTCCCCGTTTCCAGCTTCAGAAAAATACAAAAAAAAAAAAAAGAGAGAGAGAAATGAGAAGCATCAGTTCCTCTATGTGGCACCTTAGTTGTTCATTGAGTGCTTTCTCGTATGTGCCTTGACCGGGGGCTGCAGCTGAGCCAGTGACCCCCTTGCTCAAGCCAGCAACCTTGGTCTTCAAGACAGCGACCTTTGGGCTCAAGCCAGAGACCATGGGGTCATGTCTATGACCCTGCACTCAAGCCAGTGACCCTGCACTCAAGCTGGATGAGCCCATGCTCAAGCCAGCAACCTCCGGCTTTTGAACCTGGGTCCTCTGTGTCCCAGGCCAATGCTCTGTCCACTGCACCACCGCCTGGTCAGGCCTGGTTTTCCCATTTACTGTACTCAAGAGATTCATTTGACCTATCTTCATCTCCATTTTTTATCTGGAAAATGTAGATAATAGTGGTACTTACCAAAAGACCAAAAGATATTAGGAACATTTTAGAGAAAAGATACTGTATAAATACCAACAGCAGTCACCTCTGAGAATCTTTGTAAAACCACATCTGAACAAAATAGCTCTACCTGTATCATTTTATATGACATTTCCTTTTTGGTAACTATGAATCAAAATTGTTATAATTATTTTCCTTCTCACATTGTTAAAATATCATCTCCAGGATGTTTATTGCCTGTGTTGTTGTGATGGGTGTAACCGTGATGTGCTGATGATCATTTGGCATTTTGTGCCACTTTAAACGAGGCCTCTGTTTTGCTTTGTAGCTTCAGAGCACTGATTCCTTGGATTGCCTTGAACGTCTCATAGATTTGAACAATGGTGAAGGGCAGATTTTTACCATTGATGGCCCACTATGCTTAAAAAATGTACAGTCTATGTTTGGGTGAGTATGTACTTATTTTTTTGTGTGTGTGCCTTCTTACAATCCATTATAATTTGACATCCAGAAATATCTATTTTACTACTTCTACTTGTATCATTTTATTTTCCTCAAGTTTCACATTTTTCAAATAAAATGCTTGGTAGTAGTGATTTTACAAAGATCATCTCCTATTAAATTAAGCATGAATAAATCTATGATGCCTATAGATACTGACTTCCTGTCACTGACTCAACAATTTCAAAAAGATTAACTTGCTTTAGGGCTTGTCAGAATTAAAATTGCTTCACCAAAAATGTCAGATTTTGTTCTATTTCAAAATGGTCACATTGTTTTGGAGTCAACTCAAAGGAAAAACAAACAGCATCTTGAAAGAAATGATAAGTATCGTATTACTCTTCCTATAACAATTGCTCATCATATTCTAGAAAACTGATAGATCTGGCATATACGCCCTTCCATGCCATCCTCAAGTGTGGCCACCTGACCGCTGATGTGCAAGTCTTCCCCAGGCCGGAGCCTTTCGTTGTAGATGAGGAAATCGATCCTATCCCTAAAGTCATTAATACAGGTAATTCTTTTTAAAACTTACTTCTTTGTTCTGTTACCCTGATCTTTTCCGAACGTCTGACTTTTACTCCACTCTATCCAGGAAATGTAAATTCTGATACCAGAGTGCTGTTGTCATCAGTAATACACTTTGGATGGGAGGATGCATTGCTTAAGGGGTGGCCGATTAGTAGTCCTGTGTGGTGACGGAGAGATCATGAATTAATCTCCTACCCTAGATAATTATAACCACGAATTACTAGAGTTGGAAATCATGGCCACATTCACTGTCATTGAAATCCTTGAGGTAATTCTTAATAGAGACTAAGATTGATTGGCATCATAATTATCATAATTGAGGTCAGATATAAAGGTTGTGTGACTCTTCCTGTGTGACCCTGGACAAGTCGCTTCCTCTCATTCTTATTAACTAGGTGAGTAGGATTTCTAGGTGAGTGATGGTTTCTAAAGTCTGAGCTCGGATACATTGTACTTCTCTAGCCCTGCTGCTTATATTATGGCTAAAAGAAAGCAGTGTGCCATGTTTTTACATGTTCATGTTGCCGGTGCTGTTCCTAGCTAAGATTGACAATGTGAAAAGTGAAAGGTAACAAGGATAGGGGAGAGGAGAGTTGTCTCCTGTTAGAGGATGGACTCCTTGAGTTGTGGGTACACATTAAACCATCACTGTCAGTCACATTGTATACTCAGTGCCTAGCATAGTGTCTGATGCTTAGTAGATGCTGACTAGGTAATCATTCAATCAATAGATGATTCAAATTAAGTGCACAATAAATGTTCGTTTCATTCTTGTGTGTACAGTGTTAAGGAATTTTAGAGTAAAGGGCTAAGTACAGGCTTTTTATTTTTTGTGCCTTTAGCTCCTGGCTGTCTGGAAGTAAGACATCAATCTCTTTCATTGTGACTGCATTTATTAAGCTATGTCAAATATTTTCTTGCCTTCAAACTAGTCAGATTCCACTTCCCCTCCATCCTTTTTTGATGGGTTACTTTGAATAGGTCTTTTCTTTCCTGTATAAACTTTTAGTCCAAGATCTTTGTTATAGATTATATTTCAACTATTTTCTACTCAAAATAAAAATATATAACTGCTTATGATGATTCATTTGTGATTTAGCTAAACAGAGTAAGGAAGGCAAATCTCCAGAGAAGCAGATTTACTGTTATCTTAGATCTGTAGTGTAGTTACCATGACCCCAATTTTATAAAAGTTTTTTTTAATATGAGTGTGTATATATGCCTAGAAGACTGATAATCAAGTCAGTAAAATATTAATGGAGGTTTCCTTTCATGATATAAAGTAACCTTTTCTTCTTTACAATTTTTAGTGTTTTCTGAGCTTTTATACTATTTATTTAATCGGAAAAACTTTTAAAAAGTACTTTGGATTACAACTTTTACTTTTCACTACGTTAGGTTTCCAACAAATATTTTTGGTTGTTAATAGGCCTCTATAAAACAGAGATACCATTGTCATATTTAGACTGCTACCTTGGTTTTGTAGAGAATCTATTCTGTCTCAGAATAGCTCTACCCTCCAAGGATGGTTGCTTGCAGCTGTGGAAATATGTGACTCTGACGCCTCCTGGTGACTTGAACATCCCTGATGATACAGAGGGATTTGACCTTTAACCTTTTGCCTTGGCTGGGGACCTAGCGTCATAAAAATAAAGTTTAGGTGATTTGTCATATAACTTAAATTCATTAAATAAGGACTTTTTATTTTTGAGCTATTTAAATGAAAATTTATTAGAGTTATCTGGAAAAACTTCTAATAACCTTTCTAGTCATCATATTTGAAATTTGCACCTAAATTGAACATTGTGTTTATGAAATTTAATACTTAGAAAACAGTATACTTTTCTAGAGAACCTATTAATTCTATGTTAATTCCTTATTTTCAGATTTGGAAATAGTGGGATTTATTGATATAGCTGATATTTCAAGTCCCCCAGTTCTGTCTAGACATCTGGTCCTACCTATAGCACTTAATAAAGGTGAGTTCTCTTCCTATACAGTGATACATATGAAGTGTCTTATTATCTAGAGTTATTCTTAAATATTAGATAGGAGGGTAGCCCATTTTGCATAATTTGGAGGAAAGAAATAGTTATAGGATTGGACTGGATTTTTGCCTAATATACTAGAAAATGGAATGTTGCCTAATATACTAGAAAACTAATTCTGCTGCTATACACTGTAGAAAGCATATTGACACGTATTTATTGTGAATTGCTTTGTTCGTTTACAGTGGAAGTCCTCTTTAGAGATGAGAACGCTTTGTCCCTAACAGGACTCTGCCTTTCCTGGTAGGAGCATGGCGAGAAGCCAGAGTTATTCTCAGGTTGCCTGAGGAATGTGGAGTCAAATACATCTTAAGGGAAGAATCTACATCTGTTCTCTACCAGTGCCTAGCACATAGTAGATACTCAGTAAAGGGGAAGAATCCAGCCCCTTGTCGGGCTCATTACTACAGAATGAAGGTCTCCAGGAACTGTAAAGTCATTTCCCCAAATTCAGCATCTCTCTGGAGAATGTTAGGCTTTAGCACTTGAAACTTCTCTTTTCTCTTTCTAGGCTGACCTTCTACTTTATATTCACCAGCTTTCTTCAAGAAATGTACAGTGGTACCTTGAGATATGAGTTTAATTCATTCTGTACCCAAACTCGTAAGTCAGTCAACTCGTATATCAAACAAATTTCTCCCATTTAAAATAACTGAAATAGATTTAATCCATTCTAGCCCTGTGAAACATCACCAAACCATCCTAAATTATGAAAAAAGACATGTTTTTAATTAAGAAATATACATGTATACTTTACCAATGCATAACAAAATATATGAAATAAAAGAAAAAAGTGTTATTTAGTACTGTATTCTTACATTGGAGACAGACGAGTGAGGCAAATGGAGGTGAATGGCAGAGGAGGAGGGAGGGAGGAAGGGATGCAGACACAGAAACTAAAACTGCACTTTCTTAACACTAAATGTTAACTAAAACTGCATTTTCTTTACTTTAAACAAAACTAAAACTGCACTTTCTTAAAATGAAACCACAAAAACTTAAATGTAAAAAAATACACTTTATTAACTTTAAACTTAACCTAAGCTTAAGATTACATATTTTTCATTTAATCATCATCTGTTTTTGCCTTTTTGGCTGTTCTTTCAGCACTTTCACTTGCAGGACTTTTTTTTTTTTTTTTTGTATTTTTCTGAAGTTGGAAACAGGGAGGCAGTCAGACTCCTGCATGCGCCCAACTGGGATCCACCTGGCATGCCCACCAAGGGGCGATGCTCTGCCCATCTGGGGCGTTGCTCTGTTGCAACCAAAGCCATTCTAGCGCCTGAGGCAGAGGCCACAGAGCCATCCTCAGCGCCTGGGCCAACTTTGCTCCAATGGAGCCTTGGCTGTGGGAGCGGAAGAGAGAGACAGAGAGGAAGGAGAGGGGGAGGGGTGGAAAAGCAGATGGGCGCTTCTCCTGTGTGCCCTGGCTGGGAATCGAACCCGGGACTCCTGCACGCCAGGCCGACGCTCTACCACTGAGCCAACGGGCCAGGGCCACTTGCAGGACTTTTGAATAGAAATCTATCCAAAGAGGTTTGCTTTTACCTGCCTTTTAAAATGTTACAGAAATGTGACAAACAAGTGTCATTAAAAGTGCTGAAGCACAACCAGTTGAAACTTTTTCTGGGTGTTTCTTTTCAATGAAACTTGAAAGCTTCTCCCACATTGCCAGCATGTCTTTAATTTCACTTGTAGAAATCACTTCCTCCGACTCTACCTCCTCCTCACTACTAATCTCTTGCAGAAGCTCCGTATGTTGCATCATCTGTAGCTCCTTCAACTCCTCAGTTCAGAGTTTCTCCTCATGTTCCTCGACAAGCTCATTTACATCACCCTCATCTTCCTCCAGACCCATCGACTTTCCAAGGGACACAATCTCCTCCACGCTTCTACCTCGGTCTCGGTCTTGGTCTCAGTCTCTGGTTCAAATCCTTCGAAGTCCCTGTCTGCAACAACATCAGGCCATAACTTTTTCCATGCTGAGTTCAAGGTTCTTCTTGTAACCTCTTGCCATGCCAAGTCAATAATGCATAAACATATCATGATGTTGTAGTGATCTTTCCAAAACTCTTGAAGGGTTAGATTTGTATTCTCAGTCACCTCAAAGCAGCGGCTGAACAAGTGCTTTGTGTAAAGCTTTTTAAAGTTGGAAATGACCTGCTGATCCGTAGGTTGCAAGATTGAAGTGTTGGGTGGGAGGTAGAGGACTTTCATGAGTTTGAACTCATCTAGAATGTCATCTTCAAGACCAGGTGGGTGGGCTGGAGCGTTTTCAAGGATTAATAATGCTTTCATTGGGAGTTTATTTTTTTGAAGAAATAAACTTCTTCACTGCAGGACCAAAGACTAGATTTACCCATTCAATAAAACATTGCCGCGTAACCCATGCCCTAGCATTGGCATACCACATAACCTGCAGTTTTTCTTTAAGAATCTTGTGAGTCTTAAAGGCTCGAAGACTTTGGGAATGGTACACTAGCAGTGGCTTTACTTTACAGTCACCGCTAGCATTTGCACACAATGCAAGGGTCAGACGGTCCTTCATGGATTTATGACCTGGCAGTTTCTTCTCCTCTGTGGTGATGAAAGTCCTCCGGGGCACTTTTTCCCAAAACAATCCTGTTTCGTCACAGTTGAACACTTGTTGGGGGATGTAGCCTTCCTTTGAGAGCAGCAAAATGTGCGATGTACTCCTCAGCTGTCTTAACGTCAGCACTCGCAGCTTCACCATGCCTCACCTCTGAGTGATGCCAGATCTCTTCTTGAAATTTTCAAACCATCTATGACTTGCCTTAAACGTATCTTCTGCCTCTTTTGAGGTTGATGGATCTTTCTTCTTCAAGACGCCATAAATAATAAGTGCCTTTTCGCATATTACAGTCTGCCAGCTCTTTCTCTTTCACCCACACCAGCAGAAGCTTCTCCATTTCTTCATGGATATTTGTCCTTAATTGGGACAGAATTGTAGTTCCTTTCACTGGATTTGCACTTTTGATGGCATCCTTTTGTTTAAAGATGATACAAATTATAGATGTATTGTGGTTATACAGCCTTGCCAGTTCAATCACTTGTATACCACGCTCATGTTTTTCTATTGTTTCTTGCTTTACTTCTATCAACATCATTCGCTTCTTCTCACCACTGTCCTTTACACTCACTTTCTTTGGCCCTGTGACAACACACAAAATATGTTAGTAAAAAATGCAAAAATGATGCAAGAACGAGACAGCGCACAAGATTCAACTTGATTCTGCGGGTAACACATGAGAAAGAACGAGATGCTGATGTTGTGCTGCTGATACTGGACCCGTGTGCCAATGTGCCAACTAGTGGCAGTTTCCTGAATCACTACTCGTATCTCAGAATTTCACTGGGATCTCGAACAAAAATATGGACCGAGTCGCGGCTTGTAACTTAAAAAATTGGTATGTTGGTCTGCTCGTATCTCAAAGTACCACTGTATATGATCATCAGGTTTCTACTCATTGAGTTGTGATCACATTCCATTTATGTCTGTTAGCTCAATTGTAGAATTGGGTATTCCACAACCTTCCGTCTCAGATTCACAGACAGAATCTTAATATGTGCCCACTGATGGCTTATTGTGATTATTGTTTATAATTTATAATTTACCTTATTGTGTTCTTGATATTAATATTGATAACCATGTTTTTCTTATTTCTAAGGTCTGAGGTTGGGGGTAGAGATTCTGCATGCCCATATAAATTGCCAAGAAAGAAAGTGGGCAAAATGAAGAATTTGTGCGGCGGGGGGGGGGGGGGGGGGGGGGACTGTGGAAAGAAAAGTATGTGAAGACAGAATGTAGCAATGTTTTAGGGGCTGTTGAATGTCAAGCTAAACTGGGATAATTCTTCCTGTTGAATGAGATTGAGCAGACAGTTTCAGAGGGAAGTTAGCTGTAGGAAGATGCATTTGTCAGCAGAGTATATGAAAGACCCTGGAATTGGAGAGTTGGATCAAGATATTTATGGAGTGACAATGCTCCCCTTTGAGGGGCTGCCTGTCCATGTACTGCCTGGGGCTGTCAGTTGAGACTACTCTAGACACCTCTGAATCTGTGGTTCTGTTTAGATGGTACCTGAAACCCCCAGAGAGCACCTAGCTGCATGTCCTAGTAGAAACTGTGAAAGCTGATTTTTTGTGTAGCAGCTTCACTAAAATACAATATAATTCATGTATACACTTCACCCACTTAGAGTATACAATTCTGTAAGTTTTAGTATATTGACAGAGTTGTGCAACCATCACCATAATCAATTTTAGATTCAGAGTTTAAAACTCTTAGCCCTCTGTCTCCCTCAGTCCCGGGTAACCACCCGTGTCCTTTCTGTCACTATAGATTTGCCTCTTCTGGGTATTTCATACAAATAGAATCCATATAACATGAAAACTGATTTTTACATGGACATAGAAAACCAGAATATGAGTTTTCCTTATTTTTTATGTATTCCTTTTATAACTGCATATACTTTTCTTCCAAGGCTAGAAAAAGCCAGTAGGATAATTGGAGTTTGGGATTTTTTTTTAGCGAATTTCAGTCTGACCTGTTTTCTCTTCTTTTCCCAGAAGGTGATGAGGTGGGTACTGGCATAACTGATGATAATGAAGATGAAAATCCAGCCAATCAGATTGCAGGCAAAATACCCAACTTTTGTGTCCTGCTCCATGGCAGCCTAAAAGTGGAAGGAATGGTAGCAATAGTTCAACTAGGGTAAAAAACATTTTAGCTTTGGTTAAATGAAAGGAAAATTGGTTTACAAAGTGAAGTATTTCACAGACTTTTCTTTAGAAAGGCCTTTGTCACCTTTTCCCTCTCCCTAACATATCCTTCCCCCTACCATCACCTTCTAAACTGCTCTTTAAATCATCCCCTAGAATAAGTACTGAATGAGCCTTTTATTATATTGCTCTTAGATTAAATCCGAAGTTTTCCTCTTTTCTGTTTTATCTAGGAAATCTAGATTCAGTTATAGCATGCTACTAACAGACTCCTCAGCCATAAAATGAGGAGGTAGGAATAAATAAAAAAAAGATGCTGATAAAATGGATCGAACATTTTACCATGTACCAAGCACCCCTGTAGGTACTTTCTATATGTTAACTCATTTAATTCCGCACAAACACTATGAAGGAGGTATTGATATTACCCTCATTCTATAGATAAGAAACTGAGGCTTAGAGAGGTCAAGGAACTTGCTCAAGGTCACACAGTGCTTGACCAGGCGGTGGCGCAGTGGATAGAGTGTCAGACTGGGATGTGGAAGCCCCAGGTTTGAGACCCCGAGGTTGCCAGCTTGAGCACGGGCTCATCTGGTTTGAGCAAAAGCTCACCAGCTTGGACCCAAGATCGCTGGCTCGAGCAAGGGGTTACTCGATCTGCTGAAGGCCCGTGGTCAAGGCACACATGAGAGAGCAATCAATGAACAACTAAGGTGTCGCAACACACAATGAAAAACTAATGATTGATGCTTTTCATCTCTCCATTCCTGTCTGTCTGTCCCTGTCTGTCCCTCTCTTCAACTCTGTCTCTGTAAAAAATTAAAATTAAAATTAAAAAATTTAAAAAAGATTATTCAATGGAGAAAGGATAATCATAAAAAAAAAAAAAAAGGTCACACAGCTAGTAAATGAAAGAGCCAGGATCCTTCCCTATGCATTCTGACTCCAGAGCCAATGCTTGTAACCACTCTGCTGTATTCCTTCCCTATGAGGGGAGCCCTTCTAATTTCCATATTCACTGCAGTCTCAAAATTTGCAAAATTACCTACTTCCCTTTCTGTAACACCTGTTGTTAGAAAGCATGGTTCCATCTCTGCTTAAGTTAAAATTAGCAGGTCCAAAAAGAAGAATGAAGTTCTTTTTTAGTATTAGTTTTCTATATTTCTTGGTACCCACGCTACTTGTACTGGCTCTGCGTATGCAAATCACCTAGGGTCCTTTGAGAAACGGGAGTCGAGCGGGGTGGTGGCTTTGTGCCTGTTGTTACAGGGTCTCCCTGTGCTGGCGCTGCTGTGAATGACTCAGGCAGGCAGTTGAGAAGACAAGGATCACAGCCCTTACGCCTCACCACCCCTGCAGCCACCTCCCGCCCTTCTAAGACTGCTTTTGAGTTCCATGTCTACATAATTAAATAAGAATACATGTCCCAAAGGAATGGTAATATTAGAGGGCAGCAGCATGCATTTTCAGGTTTGGATTTGGCTTTAGTAAAAGTAATACACCTGTATCAAAGCTGAAGCCCATGTCGCTCAAGAGAAATACACAGGTTAGACGTATTTAACAGTCACAGGCTTGATATTCTTCTGATCTTCCACCTTCTCTCCATCTAGTCCTGAATGGCATGGAATGCTCTACTCCCAAGCTGACAGCAAGAAGAAATCAAACCTCATGATGTCTCTCTTTGAGCCTGGGCCAGAACCTCTCCCATGGCTAGGGAGAATGGCACAGCTGGGTCCTATTTCAGGTATAACCCAGATCTGATTTTATTTATCATGACTTTGTTTTCTCTCTGCTCTTCTGAATGGCTCTGACTGTGTAGTCAGAGCGCTGCTCTCCCTTCTGGCTGTGCCCTGTCCTCTGATGCCGGATATGTGTATAGAGGACTCCAAGAGAGTTGGATGTTTGAACTGTTTAACTTCATAGCTTGGGAAACCACCATGCACGTTGCTTTAAGTACATATAAATGCTCTAACTGCTTAGAGTGAAAAGCTACTGTCCATAAACTTATTTTTTCTCAGTATAATTGTCGGCCCAGGTAAATCCCAGTGACTCCTAGATAATTTAATCACCTTCCTTCTTGAAACTGTTTGCCCTTGGCTTTCCAAACACTGCCTTCTCCTAGTACTTAACCTTTTTCTTTGGCAACTTTTCTTTTTCTTGTCATCTTTTCTTGCCTCATGATGTTCTTTGCCTTCTCTGGCATTAATATTCTCTCCTGGTTATTTCATCAACCATTATAGCTTCAGACTCCCCCAAATATATCCTCTAGTCCCACTTGATCTCTCCCTGGAATTTGCGTATTATATTTCCACTTCCCGGCTGGACCTCTGTGCCTGGATATTCTCCCACAGTCCCAAGCTCAGTATGTTCTTACGTGTCTCACCCCTTCCCTCTTAAACTGTTCCTTCTGATTTTCCTACTTCTTCTGATGAAGGCCTTTGTACTCCTAGGTACTCAGGTTCCAACTGTAGAGTCATCCTTGACTTGTGTGGGCCCATCGTAGTTTCAGGAACATCTACCAAGGTACTCATTCTGTGCCAGGTCCAGGGGATAAAAGAGTAAGCAGAAGTTACTCAAAGTCTAATGGAAAGTTCAATAATAAACAGACTGACACAAGGTCAGAGTTGGCCTGTAGGAGGGGATGGATCACTTCTGCCTAGGGCACTCAGAACATCTTCACAGAGGAGAGATATCCTAACTGACTTTTGGAAAAAAAGGAAAAGGAATTTGGTGAGCCAATGAAGGAAGAAGGGGCATCCTGGACAAATGGACCGCCTCCAGAAGAGAAAGGTGCCCAGGAGCACAGACAGTGAGAGCGGGAGGTGGAGGGCCAGGTGGTAGGGCAGAGGATGGCGATGGCTAGAGCAGGGCAGGCCTCATCTGAAATGGGAGGAGCTGAGGCTTTATTCTGCAGATGCTGGGAAGTCACCGAAGGGGAGTAATATATCTAATCCATCTGGCTGTAATGAGAACAGGGGAAATACCGGTCAGGAGACTTTATATTCTAGCTACTGGTGCCCCTTAGTGTTGTGCAATATGACTGAAATCCAAGTGAATGAGAGTAAATTTTCATTTAGAAATAGAACTGTCGAGTGTGGATTTGAATAGGCAAGGGCATCCTGCAGTTAGAAGTCAACTATGGTCATAAAGATATGAAGGTGAAAGCCAGAACAAGGGGCAGTGGCTGGGGACAGAGAGGACGAGAATTCATGCAAAACATATATTCAAGGTAGAATAAAGGGAAGACAATTATTGAGAATGATCCCAGGTTTCTGACCTGGGCTGCAGGGAGAAAGGTGGTGCTATTAATTAAAACAGAACAGAGGAGGAAGAGTGGATTTGGGAAGAACATCTTTTGTGCATGTTGAGTTTATGTCTACGAGATTTAGATGGAGGTGCCTAGAAACAATTCATATAAGAGTCTAGTGTTCAGGAGAGAAGGCATAGTTGGAAATAGAATTTTACATTATAAGCATATCACTGATAGTTAAGATGGTGAGCATGAGGGAGATTACTTAGGGCAGAGGTCCACAAACTGGACCTGGAGAACTTGAATAAAAATTCTGTTTCCTGGGCCCTACAAAGATTCTGATTCAGTAGGTCTGGATTCAGGCCCAGGAACTTGCAGTTTTAATATTACTCACTTGATTACAATCCAAGTGATCCATACCACACTTTAAAAAGCCCTAGCACCAGGAAAGTATATAGAATAAGGAGAAGAAGAAAAAAGAGCGAAGGGCCAAGCCCCTAGAATGGGCCAACTACTGGGGACAGTGGAAAGGGTGCTGGTAAAGGAAAATGAGGAGGAATGAGCAGCCTGGCTGGTGGCGCAGCGGACAGAGCATTGGCCTGGGGCACAGAGGTCTGAAACCCCGAGGTCGATGGCTTGAGTGTAGGATCATAGGCATGACTCCATGGTTGCTAGCTTGAGCCCAAAGGTCACTCACTGGCTTGAAGCCCAAGGTCACTAGCTTCAGCCGAAGGTCGCTGGCTTGAGCAATTGGTCACTGACTCGGCTGGAGCCCCTCGATAAGGCACATATGACAAAGCAATCAATGAACAACTGAGGTACAGCAACAAAGATTTGATGCCTCTCATCTCTCTCTCTTCCTGTCTGTCCCTCTTTTTGTCTCTCTCAGTCTCTGTCGCAAAAAAAGTGTATCACCTTGTGAGTTTTACCTGAAGCTTTCCCTTTGTTTTCTGCTTAAGTTTAGTTAGAAGAGCAGTGATCACGAGGCACAATACTTGTTCCATATACCAGCCCAAATATCACACATACAAATATGTGTTACTTTGCAATTACTTATTTTTAAGGTGTGTGGATCTGCTATCTTATTAAGAATACTGCTGTCTAGTTCCTTCTTGAAAAAATGTCAGAATTTTGGTAAAACAAATTATTTTTTTCATATGTCTGGGTTATTTTCTAAAATCATAGATTTAAAAAGGCTTATTCACTAGAGATTGTTTTTCTTTTATTGAGAAAAAAAGTTAAATGAGTATGTAAGGTGCTCACATGACATGCTACTGTAGAGATGACAACTTGTTGATACTGAATTGAAATCATTTTTTTTTTTTTTCTGAAGTTGGAAATGGGGAGGCAGTCAGACAGACTCCCGCATGCACCTGACCGGGATCCACCTGGCATGCCCACCAGAGGGTGATGCTCTGCCCATCTGGGGTGTCGCTCTGCTGCAACCAGAGCCATTCTAGCGCCTGAGGCAGAGGCCACAGAGCCATTCTCAGCACCCAGGCCAACTTTGCTCCAATGGAGCCTTGGCTGCGGGAGGGGAAGAGAGAGACAGAGAGGAAGGAGAGGGGGAGGGGTGGAGAAGCAGATGGGCGCTTCTCCTGTGTGCCCTGGCCGGAAATCGAACCCAGGACTCCTGCACGCCAGGCCGATCATCTCATTTTGTTTAAACTAGAGATATTTGGATGAATAGGCTTTTGTTTTCATTGTTAAAATTCAAAGTTATTTCAACGTATAGGATTTTATGACATACTTTGCCAATACCTTGAGAACAATTGTATAGAAAACTCTTTTTTTTTTTTTAGTTTTTTTTTTTTTTTTGACAGAGACAGAGAGTCAGAGAGAGGAACAGATAGGGACTGACAGACAGGAAGAGTGAGAGATGAGAAGCATCAGTTCTTTGTTGTGGCACCTTAGTTGTTCAATGATTGCTTTCTCATATGTACCTTGACAGCGGGGGGTGGGGGGTGGGTTGCAGCAGAGCGAGTGACCCCTTGCTCAAGCCAACGACCTTGAGCTCAAGCCAGAGACTTTGGGGCTTCAAGCCAGTTACCTTTGAGCTCAAGCCAGCAACCAGGAGGTCATGTCTATGATTCCATACTCAAGCCGGGGACCCTTCTTTCAAGGTGGTGAGCCCATGCTCAAGCCGGATGAGCCCATGCTCAAGCCAGATGAGCCCGCACTCAAGCCAGATGAGCCTGCTCTAACGCTGTATGAGCCTACTCTCAAGCCAGCGGACTTCAGGGTTTCAAACCTGCGTCTTCTGCATCCTAGTCCGATGCTCTATCCACTGTGCCACTGCCTGGTCAGGCTAGAAAGCTATTTTGAATAGGCATTTGGTAAAGTTCTGATAGTACCTTGAAATCAGGCATTTGTCATTTAAAAATTTTTAAATCATAGTTGAAATAGAATATTTCTTATACTTAATTTGTGTGGGATTTCTGAAAATACTTAGCTAGAATTTTGAAATTAGAACCTCTGATGACCACACCCTGGCCAGTTGGCTTAGTGGTAGAGCATTAGCCCATTGTGTGGAAGACCTGGGTTGATTCCCAGTTAGAGCACGCAGGAGGAGCAACCATCTGCTTCTCCAACCCATCCCTCCCTACTCTCTCACTCTTTCTCTTTCTCTCTATTTTTTCTCTCTCTCTCTTTCCCTCACTCTCCCTCCTCCAGCAGCCATGACTCAATTGGCTTGAGCAAGTTGGCCCCTGGCTCCTTGGCCTATGCCTCAGGTGCTAAAAATAGCTTGGTTGCCGAGCAATGTAGCAACACCCCAGGTGGGCAGAGCATTATCCTCCAGTGTGCTTGCCAGGTGGATCCCGGTGGGGGTACATGCAGGAGTCTGTTTCTGCCTTCCCTCCTTTCAGTGAATTTAAAAAAAAAGAAAGAAAGTATGTAAGGAAGGGATTCAGTATCAATGCTAACGGTTTTGGAAACCTGATTATAACAAGATCTATCCTGTATGAGGCCAATCTTGGAATCATTTCCATTTAAAAACCACTATTATGTGTTAGACACTGGATATAAATGCAGCCCCTTCTCTCTTGGAGCTTAGATGCTAGAAGTTGTGCCAGAGAGTAAACAGGGAGTAAAATAAAGTAGAATATAAAAAGGGCTGTGAAGGAAGCAAATTGGGTATACGTAGGTACAGTATTTTAAGAAAATTATGTAACATGCTGGCCTTAACACCCTGTTTTCTCTGTATGTGCACAACAGGGTAGACCTCGGAAAGGTGGCATTGTTACTTTTCTAGATTAGGGACTATATTGAGTCAAGGTGGGAAGGGAATGTTTTCCCAGGCCATTGTAAAGTCTTAGTCACTTGGTTTCAGACCCTCTTTTCCAGAATGAATTACCCTCCAAAACCCCACCTATAGAAATTTTGGAGTCATCACTGATTCAGAGAGTGGTGAATTAAAAATCAGACATGAGTACTGAGAATTTCAAGGAAATAGCAACATTTTAGAACTGTGAAGTGTGTCCCTCTGCCTGCTGCCCTACTTCATGTTCATTTTGTGTGTCAGCTACGTTTCTGGGAAGCAGTATGGCCAAGGGGAGGAAGACTGCCTCAGATTTCAGCTTTGAGGAGGGAGAATTTAGATTGACAGAGTGGATTAGCACTTCTGACTTTCTGGGATGCCAAGCCCTATGGCTTCCTTGGGAAGCTCTGCACCTCCTCCTAAACACTAACCTTCTTTATCCGCAGCATCCCTCCACCTCTGGGCTGCTAGAGTTGGGGCCACCCAGATGTGCAACCCAAAGCCTGCCTCACTGTGAGGGGGATGTGGAGCCACAGTGGGAGGTAGTTGTGGTCTCTTCAGGATGGAGCGAGGGAAAGGACCACTTGGTTCTTGGTGATTCTGGGAGAAGGACTTGCTCTTCTGCATTCACTCTTAGCCCAAGCTAATAAAGGTTGGGACCTGAGGCAGGGGAGGGACACATGGTTGCTAAGGGATGCAGGTGGACATGCCAATCATGACATGATGCTGCCCAGTGTGGGTCACTCGGTGTGCCCCACTTGCCAGGGCGACTTGCTGTGTCCTGAACCTCTATGCTTGTCATGCCCAGGCTGCAGTTCTGAGCCCCAGGCTCTTCTTCATGTGGCAGCTGTTGTGGCCTCCAGAGTTGGCCCTGGACCCTGAGCTGCTGATCTCTGTACCCCTGGGGCCAACCGAGCCCTGACCTTTGGATCAGCAAAACCCTCCACTTGAGCCTTCATACACCTCTGAAGAGGTTGAACCTCCATCACTCCAACAAGAAGTCTCAACTCAGCCTCCTTAGCCCCTCAATGAGACAGAATCTTCTTTAACCCAGGAGGCGACCACAGCTCCACATCCAAAGCATCCTGGAGAAGTTAAACCTACAAATCAGCAGGGGGCTCCAGCTCAGTAATCAGAAGTCCCTAAAGAGGGAGAACCATCTTCAGTTGAAGAGAAGGCAGGGATGCAGAGAGACAAACTCCCACTCCGACTGGAGGCCACAACAGCTGCCACATGAAGAAGAGCCTGGGGCTCAGAACTGCAGCCTGGGCATGACAAGCATAGAGGTTCAGGGCACAGCAAGTCACCCTGGCAAGTGCAGCACAGTGAGCAACCCAGGCAAGTGGGGCACACCGAGTGACCCACACTGGGCAGCAGCATGTCCACCTGCATCCCTTAGCAACCATGTGTCCCTCCCCTGGCAATCTCCTTCTGGGGCTGATGTTCTGCCTATTTGGGACCGTTGCACCATTGCTCAGCAACCAAGCCATTTTAGTGCCTGAGGCAAGGCTAAGGAGTCATCCTCAGCACCTGGGGCCAACCTGCTCATTCAAGCCATGGCTGCAGGAGAGGAATAGAGAAAGAGAAGGAGTCTACGGCCATACCACCCTGAACGCGCCCGATCTCGTCTGATCTCGGAAGCTAAGCAGGGTCGGGCCTGGTTAGTACTTGGATGGGAGAAAGAGAAGGAGAAGGGGTAAGGGGAGGCATGGAGAAGCAGATGGTCACTTCTGTGTGCCCTGACCAGGAATTGAACCTGGGACTTCCACACACTGGGCCGTCACTCTACCGCTAAGCCAACTGGCCAGGGCCCCTAAGTAACCTTTAATCATGTGACGATCCTAAATAGGTGTGTAGGTTCCCTCCAATACTCTTGGAAAACATGACTATCATCTGAAGGCAACTTAAAGTATATATCAGAAATTCTCTCCCTCCCTCCCTCCATCTCCATTTCTCTCTCTCCCTCTCTCCTTCTCTCTTTCTCTCTCTCTCTCTCTCTATTATATATATATACACACACACACGCGCACACACACACACACATTCACATAAACATATACAAATGTGTACATACATACTTTTAGGTGATAATAATTTGAGTCTGTTGTAAGAGCTAACATTTTTTATTAACGTTTTTGCCAGACACTGAGCTAGACACAGTGAAATGTATCATCTCATTTAATTCTCTCAATAGTCTTATGAGGTTGGGCTTGTCATTATGATAACAAGTAGTAATTGATAATAAAACCTACCTTAGAGGGTTGTTGAGAGAATTTATTAAGGGAATAAATATGATATTAAGTGCCTGACACAGTAGATAAATAATAATGATAGATCCTGCTTTTTAATTATTCAAAACAAACAAAACAAATAACAAATAAAAGGTATGCGAAATAGTATCATTTATACCTACCTCTCCTACTCCTGATTCTGTTCCTAGAGACAACCACTTTTATAATTTTTTCAATTTATTTTTTATTTAGAGAGGAAGGGAGAAAGAGAGAAACGTTGATTTGTTGTTGCACTTTGATTTGTTGATTCTTGTATGTGCCCTGACCTGGGATAGAACCCACAACCTTGACATTTCAGGACGACACTCTAACCAACTGAGCTACCTGGCCAGGGTCTAGAGACAGCCACTTTCAACTATTTTTCATTTGGTATTTACTTACATTTCTAAGTAAGTGTACAGCTATTTCTTGACTTTTCAGTTTAAATGTCATCTTTTAAGGATGACTGCTTAGCTCTCTTACCATGACCATTTTCACCCACCTATTACCCAAGAAGCACATTTTTCCCTTCTTCTATCCTTGCAATATGGTTATAGTGTTCTTTTGGTTAAATTAGTATTCGGTCCTTGTTAGATAATGTAAATGTTATTTACACCTAAGCCATGTGGTATACCAGTTACATTTGTTTTGCAACTCTTTCTTCCCTGCCCCAGCTATTTTTAAAATTATATTTATTCTTTTTTTTTTTTAAGATTTTGTGTATTGATTTTACAGAGAGAAGAGGGGTAGGGGCACGAGAAGAATAGTTGCTTCACTTTAGCTGTTCATTGTTTGCTTGTTGCTTGTCATATGTGCCTTTATCAGGCAAGCCCAGGGTTTCAAACCAGTAACCTGAGTGTTCCAGGTCAGTGCTCTATCCACTGTGCCACCACAGGCCAGGCTGTTCTTTTTTTCTGATAGGCAGATATACATATATTCTAACTTCAATTGAAAAGAAAGCTGTATTGGAAAGGCACTAAGGTTCCTCTGAGACTTCAGGAAAGAGCTGGGTAGCCAGGTGGTGGGGAAGCCAGCAGCAGATGAGCACAGTACCCCCAGGCTTGCTCCTGACCTCTCTTCCTCTCTTCCTCTTTTCTTTTCCTTTCCTTCTTCCTTCTTTCCTTCCTTCCTTCCTTCCTTCCTTCCTTCCTTCCTTCCTTCCTTTCTTCTCTTCCCTTCCATTTCCTTCCTCCCTTCTTTCCTTCCTTCCTTCCTTCCTTCCTTCCTTTCCTTCCTTTCCTTCCTTTCCTTCCTTTCCTTCCTTCCTTCCTTTCCTTCCTTTCCTTCCTTTCCTTCCTTTCCTTCCTTTCCTTCTTTCCTTCCTTGCCTTCCTTTCTTCTTTGCTGTTTTCTCTACACCTATCAATAATTCCTACCATTGTAAAAAACATTCTTCAGGGATTTTTTATCAGTGTCCTTTTTTTCTTAGAGTCGTCTTTCTTCCTCTTATCTCATAAAATGGACTTGTTCTCTCAGCCATCATTGTCATTCTGAATCTTCCCTTTACATCTCTCCTTGGGATCTCCTGTTTCATGAATCTGCCTGAGAAAAGGGTACATGGGAAGTAGATGTTTGTAATCTTCTATATTTAGAAATCTCTGGCCTGACCAGGCGGTGGCGCAGTGGATAGAGCGTCGGATTGGGATACAGAGGACCCAGGTTCAAGACCCCGAGGTCACCAGCTTGAGCATGGGCTCATCTGGTTTGAGCAAAGCTCACCAGCTTGGACCCAAGGTCGCTGGCTCGAGCAAGAGGTTAGTCTGTTGAAGGCCCACGGTCAAGGCACATATGAGAAAGCAATCAATGAACAACTAAGGTGTCGCAACAAAAAACTGATGATTGATGCTTCTGATCTCTCTCCATTCCTGTCTGTCCCTATCTATCCCTCTCTCTGTCCCTGTAAAAAAAAAAAAAAAAAAAAAAAAAGAAAGAAAGAAAGAAAGTAAGAAAGAAATGTCTGTATTTCATCCCCTATACCCAATTGAAAGATTGGTTGGATATTGAGTTCTAGGTTGGGAATCATTTTTCCTTAGAGTTCTGAAGCATTGCTCTGTCGTCTTTTCTGGGCTCCAGTGTTGCCCCTGAGAGAGTAGTGCCATGCTGACTGCTAGGCTTTGACCCGATCTCTATTTCCTCTGGGCTCCTCGAGGCTCTTCTTTGTGTCCCTCGTGTTCTGGATTTCCAGAATGCTGTACTTAGTTGTTGATCTCTTTGTTCATTGTGCTGGGCTCTTAGTGGGCCCTTCCATCTGGCAATTCATGTTCTTCAGTCCTGGGAACATGAATTATGTCTTTTATTTTCCCCTCTCTGTTCTTCCTTTCTAGAACACATGATTTGTTTGTGTACGTGTTTTCTTATCTATGCATACCCATTTTTCACTTTTTCTATCTTCTGTGAGGTATCTTCAACTTTAAAATTTTTTTATTTATTGAATTTAGAGAGAGGAGAATGGGGGGAGAGAGAGAGAGAAAGACACCAATTTGTTATTCCACTTACTCATGCTGTCATTGGTTGATTCTCATATGAGCCCTGACCAGGGATTGAACCTGCAACTTTGGTATTTCTGGACAACACTGTAACCAACTGAGCTACCTGGCCAGGGCTGCAATGTTTTCTTCTTAAATTTCTGTTATCATATTTCTTATTTCTAAGAGTCTCCTGTTCTTTTTTCATAAATGCAGTATTTTCTGTCAGCTAAGCCAGTTACTACATACAGGTTCCAAACAATTAGACAGTATAGGTTGGGCTATGACTAGATGTTGAAATGTTTGATACTAATACTGAGTGCTATAGAATAGAAGGGTCTAGAGCAGGGGTCCCCAAACTACGGCCCGCGGGTCGCATTCGGCCCCCTGAGGCCATTTATCCGGCCCCCGCCGCACTTCCGGAAGGGGCACCTCTTTCGTTGGTGGTCAGTGAGAGGAGCACATTGACCATCTCATTAGCCAAAAGCAGGCCCATAGTTCCCATTGAAATACTGGTCAGTTTATTGACTTAAATTTACTTGTTCTTTATTTTAAATATTGTATTTGTCCCCGTTTTGTTTTTTTACTTTAAAATAAGATATGTGCAGTGTGCACAGGGATTTGTTCATAGTTTTTTTTTTTATAGTCCGGCCCTCAAACGATCTGAGGGACAGTGAACTGGCCCCCTGTGTAAAACGTTTGGGGACCCCTGGTCTAGAGAAATCACTGACTGCCATAAAACCTTGGGACAACTTCATGTTGGAGATAGCCTGGGATCTGGACCCGGAACGTCAGTAAGTCTGGGTGGGTGAGGCACGGCAGTACTGAGCGGTGGAAAAGTGCTGCATTGGAACCAGGCCCAGCAGAGTCGCTGTGAAAACCTGTGATGGTCCAACCTCTCTGAGCCTCAGTTTCCTCCTATTTAGTGGGACTAATAGTATCTACGCTCTAGGGTTGCTGTAAAGAAAATTGTATATCTATAGTATGTGGTGTATAGTTGGGATTTAATAAATGATTTTTATTCTATAAGTTTCTTGAGGCCAGAGAAGTATCTTCTCTAACCATACTTCCTAGCACAGTGCTTGCTGCATAGCGGGGTATTACTGTAGATAATGAATAGTGAGGGAGGGAATGAATGAACAAGGGCAGGAGAGCATTCCAGGCATGGGAAGTAACAGCAATAGTGGCGGGAAGCTGGGAAATAAGCATGTTGCATGGGAGAGGACTGTTGGGGTCTTGGCCTGACTCAAAGGTTTTTACAGAGACAAGTGTCATGGAAATAAGTCTGGGAAGCTGGATCAGTACTTTTTGGAGGGGTCAGGAGGAGGAACTGACAGAGGTGGTATGGAGCCAGTGTAAGGCAGTAAACTAATGACTGAATCAGGGTTAGAAAGCTGCTGGCTCAGTGAGAGAAACTGGAGTTTCCAGTGAGAAATTCCAGTTTATTTTTTTTAATAGATTCAAATGTTTATTTATTAATTTTTAGCAAGAGAGGAAGGGGGAGAGAGACAGACAGACAGAAACACCAATCTGTTCCTGCATGTGCCCTGACTGGGGATCAAACCGGCAACCTCTGTGTTTTGGGAGGGTGCTCTAACCAACCGAACTATCTGGCCAGAGCTAAGTCCAGTTTTCAACATGAGCATTGGGCAAGGGATATAATAAGCTCCCTGACTGGGTGGGAAAGTGATTCCTGCTCTTTCTACCCCAGAAGGGGTGGTAATGATAAAATAAGCCAGTAGATGTAGGTGTGCTTTGTAAGTTCCTGGCAGTTTCATTGGCTCAGGAAGCAGGTGAAAAAAAGGCACCCTTGTTTATCCACGTGGCTCTCAAACCAATATGGTTTCAGTTCTCTGGAAGCAATAAACTAATAGCCATAACAAGGTGGGGTATGTTTCACCAAAATTATTTCTTCCTATGCCCTTTTTCTGAATTTGGCTATATATAATTTTCCTTTGTAATTTTTCCAGTGCCTATACCTATGTTGTCTAATCCTGTAGCCACCAGCCACATGAGACTATTTAATAAAAATGAACAAAATTTTGGTCCTCACTGAGTAGCTCAGTTTGTTAGGGAGTCATCCTGACATGCCAAGATTATGGGTTTGATCGTCGTTCAGGGCACATACAAGAATCAACCAATAATGGCATGAGTAAGTGGAACAATAAATTGATATTTCTCCATCTCTATCTCTCTCCCTTCCTCTCTCTAAAAATCAATAATAAATTTTTTAAAAATAAAATTTAGTACCTTAGTCACACTAGCTACACAAAAGTGTTCAGTGGTCACATGGGTTAGTGGCTGCCGTTCTATCATGGGTTAGTGGCTGCCGTTCTATCATTGCAGAAAGTTCTGTTGGGGAATGCTGACTAAACTATACAGAATTTCAGTATGTATGTTTATTTTTTAAAAATAGAACATTAGTGGCCTGACCTGTGGTGGCACAGTGGATAAAGTGTCGACCTGGAAATGCTGAGGTCGCCAGTTCGAAACCCCAGGCTTGCCTGGTCAAGGCACATATGGGAGTTGATGCTTCCTGCTCCTTCCCCCTCCTTGTCTCTCTAAAATGAATTTTTAAAATCTTAAAAAGAGAACATTAGTATTATTTGTATGTATTGGTTTTATCTTCTCTGACTTTAATTTATAAAGCAGATAAGTGTTCTTAAGAACAGTAAGCTGATTTTCACTTATATGGGCCTTAGTAGACTGGTATCAGCGGCTTTTTATTGAAAATAAGTTCTCCACCCTGACCGAAGTTAATGAATTTTCTTAATTAGCGAAATAACAGGATGCAGAATATTGAATGATTCAAAGAACTTCTAGCCTAATTGAAAATGTAATTGATTGTGTTTTGCCAGATGTCATTTTAAGAATGCCATTTTCTTTTAAGATGCCAAAGAAAACCCTTATGGTGAGGACGACAATAAGAGCCCATTCCCCCTGCAGCCCAAAAACAAGCGCAGTTATGCCCAGAACGTGACTGTCTGGATCAAACCCAGTGGCCTGCAGGTAACATCATTCACGTTGCTTTCCACTGGGGGCAGGAGGAGGATTCTGGGAGGCAGGCAGACGTTTGATTTGATTTGATTTTCCTTTCCTTTGATACTTAGTAATTCATTTACTTCTTATGTTTGTCGTTATTTCCAAAAAGGATTTGAAGTGGCCTACGGCAAAAGATATACTCTACAGCAAAATCACTTTTTAACAAAATGTAGAGCAATAACAAAACCTAGAGGAAAAGGGGAGACAGTTGAACCCAAGGCAAAATGATCATTGTATTTGAGCAATTTGGCTCTAAGCTTCCTGCTACCAAGGTCAGAGAAGAAACATGTAGGGCATTATGTTAAATAGGGCTATAGATCTGATAAAAGGAAGAATGTCAATTTCTAAGAAAGACATTTTCCTGGCATTGAATTTTAATGTGAAATTTTGGACATGCTGAGGCATTGGATAATATAATAGGTGTTACCCTTAACAACAGTTTTGAGAAAAATGTAAAAATCTTCATGTGGTTATTTCATTCCTGCAGTAGAGCCCATACCATAGCATTACACTGATTCCTCCGAAACACTTTCATGGGAAGCTGAGAGTATACTTTTAGCAACATAGGCTATTTTCAGGCAAGATACTCAGTGACATTTTTTTTTTTCCATTGACATAAAGTTCTTTATACCTATCTTTAAAAATCACTTTTGGTCTTCTTTTTCTCATTTCAGTGCCTTTTTTTTTTCCTGTTCTTCCAGTGGGTTCAACATAAGCCAGATGAAAAGAGGCATTCAGACCCCCAATAGCAGAAGTAGCTTCTGTTGCTGGCATAGTCTCTCCTTGCCCCCCTTCGTGGAGACGATGCATCCTCCATGGCTACGGCAGTAGGGTCTCTTCTCTTTTTTAGAAAATCAGGCCTCCCTCTTTTCTGCCATCCCTGACCTCAGCACTTCCCTATTAAAAGGATAGTTGAATTTTTCTAAAATTGTTTTTAAAAAATTTTTTTATTCTGGATGTATGTTATGTGGTAAAATACACATAACATTTATCATTTCAGCCATTTTAAAATATACAATTCAGTAGCATTTAGTACAATCACAATGTTGTGCAACCCTCACTACTATCTAGTTCAGTGGTTCTCAACCTTTCTTTTTTTTTTTTTTTTTTTTTTTTTTTCATTTTTCTGAAGCTGGAAACAGGGAGAGACAGTCAGACTCCCGCATGCACCCGACCAGGATCCACCCGGCACGCCTACCAGGGGCGATGCTCTGCCCACCAGGGGGCGATGCTCTGCCCATCCTGGGCGTCGCCATGTTGCGACCAGAGCCACTCTAGCGCCTGGGGCAGAGGCCACAGAGTCATCCCCAGCGCCCGGGCCATCTTTGCTCCAATGGAGCCTTGGCTGCGGGAGGGGAAGAGAGAGACAGAGAGGGAAAGCGCGGCGGAGGGGTGGAGAAGCAAATGGGCGCTTCTCCTGTGTGCCCTGGCCGGGAATCGAACCCGGGTCCTCCACACGCTAGGCCGACGCTCTACCGCTGAGCCAACCGGCCAGGGCTCTCAACCTTTCTAATGCTGTGACCCCGCAATACAGTTCCTCATGTTGCGGTGACCCCAGACCAAAAGATAATTTTGGTGGCTACTTCATAACTGTAATTTTGCTACAATTATGATTCGGAATGTAAATACCTGATATGCATTATGTATTTTCCGATGGCTTTAGGCGACCCCACTGGGGTCGCAACCCACAGGTTGAGAAGTTCCAGGGCATTTTATCACGCCAAAAGAAAACCCGGTACCCATTAAGCAAGTCACTCTTCTGTATTGCCATCTTCCCTCAGCCCTTGAGAACCACGTACCTGTCTTCTGTCTGTGTGGATTTGCCTATTCTGAATATTTCCTATACATGGCATCATATAACATGTGGCCCTTTTTGTTTGGTTTCCTTCCACTAAGCATAATGGTTTCACTGTTCACTCATGTTATAGTAAATATCAATACTTCATTTCTCTGATGGCCAAATAATAGTCCATTGTATAACCATGACACATTTTATTTATCCATTCATTCAGTTCATGCACATTTGGGCTCTTTCTACCTTTTTGCTATTCTGAATAATGCTATGAACATTCATCAAATAAATTATTTTATTTTGTTGCTGTGCTATTGTAATTAAGAAATTAGGGTCAAATTCAAGGTCATGAAGATTTCCCCCTATGTTTTCTTCAAAGAGTTTTATAGGTCTCTGATTCATTTTAGTTTGTTTATATTTTAAAATCTATTGATTTTAGAGAGAGGAGAAGGAGAGAAAGAGAGACAGAAACATTGGTCTGTTCCTATATATGTACTGATCGGGTATTGAACCTGCAACCTTTGTGTGTTAGGGCAATGCTCTAACCAGCTGAACTACTCGGCCAGGGCAATGATTTACTTATGCATATGGTGTGAAGTAAGGGTTCAACTTCATTCTTTTATATGTGACTCTCCAGTTGTCCTAGCACCATTTGTTGAAACTATTCTTACCTCCATTGAATGATTTTGGCACCCTTATCAAAAAAAAACAGCTGGCCACGTATATATTTATATGTATGTATGATTACTGGGTGTGTTTTTGTGAGACAAGTTCATTTCTGTCACCAACGGATTTATTATCAAGCACTTTGAGGGAGGGAGGGGCTCTACTAATGTTTAACAGAACAGTGACATTAGCTCAGAAGGAATCCTCATTCTGACACTCTGGCTCAGTTTGTGTTTTCATTTCTTTAAACATTTAGAGCCATCTATTTGTATTCTTTCCCCTTTACCACAGAATTCTAATGTTGAATTCTTTTTACTTTTGATAGACAGATGTACAGAAGATTTTAAGAAATGCAAGAAAACTACCTGAAAAAACACAGACATTCTATAAGGTGAGACTGTCAGAATTACAGGGAGAGAGGGGGAGGCCTGGGCCGGGTGCCAAGAGTAAATGGTTTGCGCAGTCAGTGTGGGGAAGCAGGGCGAGCGTGGGCCGGGACTGGAGATGTATGGCTTGTGCCTCAGTTTTTCATCAATAAAGTCAGTACAAGTTTTTGGCCCAAAATCAAAGAACTGGAAGTGCTTACACGGCCTGGCTCTGTGCAGAAGGGCTTCTCTGTGGGTGGGCTGCTGTGACTAGCTGAGGGAAGGAGTGGAAAGGACCTTAACCCTCGTAGCCCTTAACCCTTCTCACCATTCCCACGCGGTATCCCATCCAACCCCAGCCAACCATTGTGTGATTTCCTGGGATGGTGATTGCCCAGAACATTCTTACTGTACCAGAACTTTCAGGAATGACTTCTAAAATTGCACGTTTATGAACTGCAAAAGGATGGCCCTCAGGAATCATACCTAGCTAATCCCAGATCCATTGGTAGAGGGAATAAAGTTCCAATGGTGGAGTGTGGGACACTTATGCTCACTCAGTTCTCCCCTGTCCCTCTGGTGTCTGGCCGAAATCAAATGAAACGGCAGTGTGAGCTGTGCTGTGTTGTCACTTGAGTTCTCGCTTGCTAATCTTAAAATATGGACACACACCTGCCCAGGCAGTGGCACAGTGGATAGAGCGTCAGACTGGGACGTGGAGGACCCAGGTTCAAACCCCGAGCTTGCCAGCTTGAGCGCGGACTCATTCAGCTTGAGTGTGGGGTTGCTGGCTTGAGCACAGGGTCGCTGGCTTGAGCACAGGGTCACTGGCTTGAGCAAGGGGTCACTGGCTTAGCTGGAGGCCCCCAACCCTCCCCCCAAGGCACATATGAGAAAGCAATTAATGAACAACTAAGGTGCTGCAATGAAGAATTGATGCTTCTCATCTCTCTCCCTTCCTGCCTGTTTGTCCCTATCTGCCCCCATCTCTGTCTCTGTCACACACACACAGAAAAATATATAGACATACAGCCAGCCAGACCCCAGGCTAGCATGTCTTCTAGAGAACATACATGCGCCTTTGTCTGGATGTTATTTCATTACCTTTATGTCACAGTTGTCTTCAAACCTAATTGTGTAGTGAGCTGTTAAAATCAAGCGAAAGCCAACCAGAGTTATCAGCCTGCCATGCCCCCTAACTGAAGCCCGTGATTCCCAAGGCCCTTGAGGACCACTCTGGCTGTAGACCTGCTCCCTGCAGAGCTCTCTGCCAACAATCATCAGCTGTCTGTTCAAGGTGACACACTTGTCCTGGGCCTTTTTCACTTTTTACTTTTTAACAGATGATAGTAGAGAACTGGTCAGAAAGCTCATATCTTTTCTGGTTTTTTTTTTTTTTTTTTTTTTACAGGGACAGAGAGAGAGTCAGAGAGAGGGCTAGATAGGGACAGACAAAAATGGAGAGAGATGAGAAGCATCAATTATCAGTTTTTCATTGCGACACCTCAGTTGTTCATTGATTGCTTTCTCCTATGTGCCTTGACTGGAGGCCTCAACAGACCAAGTAACACCTTGCTGGAGCTAGTGACCTTGGGTCCAAGCTGGTGAGCTTTTTGTTCAAGCCAGATGAGCCCACGCTCAAGCTGGCGAACTCAGGGTCTCGAACCTGGGTCCTTCTGCATTCCAGTCCAACACTATCCACTGCGCCGTCTGGTCAGGCTTTTCTGGTTTTATATAACCCTATATACCAGAGCGGGGAAGGGCGTCTACCAGGTGATTGCATCAGCCCCTGCAGGGGGGTTATCCTTCTCATTTTGTAAATGAGGCCATTGAGACCCAGAGAGGACATGACTAGCCTAAATCATACTGATGGGGCACTTCCTGTTGCTCTGCATCCAGTCACTACCCCAGCTTTCATTTTGTGGCTATCTTTCAGATTAAACTTCCTGACTCCTCTAGAGCCTCCTCCAAATAATGTTGTTCACCCTGAGTCCCAGCCCAAGAGGCATGAGAGGTTTAAGCGTCCTCTGAGGTGTGGGACAAGCTTTCTCCATACCTGAATAACAGGAAAAGCAACCCTGCTTGGCATTATGAGTAACCGAGATGATATGTGCAGAGTGCCTCACGTTTGCCATAGTGCTCATTGTGGCGATGACCTGTGTTCCAGTCAGCTGTCTTTCTTGCCCAGCTTTCTGGTCACCTGTGGAGAAACCGCTTCTCAGTCATGCCATCACACGCTCATTATAGGCATCTCTGTAGAAGCATTTGTTCTTATATAAAATGCTCGTTTAAGTTTGGGGTCCAGGAGAATTTATTCTAAGCTGTGGACTTAGAAAGTATGTGATAATTCCAGACAGAAGAGTGGCTGGACTGGCTGGGTAGGTAGACAGAGCCAACGAGGGAGCTGGTCAGGAGGCTGGACTGGCTGGGTAGGTAGACAGAGCCAACGAGGGAGCTGGTCAGGAGGGTGGACTGGCTGGGTAGGTAGACAGAGCCAACGAGGGAGCTGGTCAGGAGGGTGGACTGGCTGGGTAGGTAGACAGAGCCAACGAGGGAGCTGGTCAGGAGGGTGGCAGGTGGTAGAAAACCAAGTGGGAATAGAAATCCACCAAGAAGCGGGGACCAGTATAATTATCATATACATTATCCACCAGAAATTAGAGCATCCTAGTTGAGGTATGTGTCTGTTTTTAAGAAGTTGGTTGTATTTTCTTAAAAAGTATTTCACAAGAATGGTTGTAAACAAACTACTTACCCAGCCATACCTTGGAATAAGGAAACCTTTGTTTGTTAAAAAAAAAAAAAAAAAAAGTATGTGATGAGGAAAATGTGTTTTCACAACATCTTTTTTAAAATCTTGTTTCAGGAGCTGAACCGTTTACGAAAGGCTGCCCTGGCCTTTGGCTTCCTGGACCTGCTCAAAGGGGTGGCTGACATGCTGGAAAGGGAGTGCACACTGCTGCCCGACACGGCCCACCCCGATGCTGCGTTCCAGCTCACCCACGCGGCCCAGCAGCTCAAGCTGGCCAGCACGGGCACCTCCGAGTATGCCGGCTATGACCACAACATCACACCTTTGCAGACAGACTTCTCTGGGAGCAGCACTGAAAGAATGTGAAGCTGTCTTTGGGAGCCCTCCTTTTTATCATTTGAAGTGAAAATGATTTAGGGTAAAAAGTTTTCCAATGTTCACCTCTGCAGTAACCACAAGACCTCCCTGAGGCTGCCCCAGAAGCTCCACCTGCTGGTTTGAACGAGTGCTGCTACTCTCTGAGAAGGGCTCGAAGGGTGGTTGGCTGCTTGGGCTTTGACTTTTAGCTTTCTGGGGCTTTCAGCCCAAAAGACACCTGTTGCTCCCATGATGGGCACATCACCTCAGAAGCTTGAAGGTGTGATGGGCAGAGCTCTCCCTGTTCCTCAGGAAACCTAACCTGCAAGGGTCTTCTGGCTTTCTGAAAGGCATCTTCTCTCGATCATAAGGACTTTTTCAAGATTCCGCCTTGGAATGAGCAACCCAGATTGTCTGGGGCTTGCTGAGCACAAGCCTTACACCATCAGTTTTGGAACTTTCTTTAGAATTTGAAAGGAACTTGGTGGTAACCCTTAGGTGCTTTTGGTATCGAGATACAGACTTTTAAATAGCAACCATAAACATATAAAATCATTACTGTTTCTTCAGGGGTTTTTTAATGAAAAAATATGTTTTCTATAAAATGGTTTCACTGGGAAACTAACGAGTCTTTGCCTTTTAGTCTGTCCTATCTGGATGTAATTTCACTTTTATATGGCACAGATTATTAAACCATAAGGGTTCTTTGGGTTCCATGTTGACTTCCTTGTTTCTGACACCATTGGGCCTCACTGCCTAAGCGAGGTTCCATCCAGGTAGGTTCTGACAGCCACCGCAGTCAGCCATCCTTCCAGTTCATCAGCTGCCTCATGGCCTTGGCCAAGTCCTATAGCTTCTTTACATTTATTTACATTACCAGTGCGCCGTGGACCACCTCAGGTATTACTTCCTCAGGCTTCAACCTGAGTAATCAGTTTTGGTTTGACATGCTGAACTGCTATATTATGTGTTGTTTGAACAAAGGACTTTGTCAGTAACAATTTGAAAACCATTAGAGTAAATGATCTTTAAACACAAGTTATTAGGATTTTGACTGTAAATTTTTAATAGAAACACAATCTTTTGCTTTCTCAGACAGCAACAAGAGGGCTTAAAAGAATGAAAGATTCTGCCACAGAGGCGGCATACCCGACTGCAAGCTGTTCTGCCGATACACAGAAAGCCAGGTGGAAGAACATCAGAAGTGAAGACAAACAAGTATTGACAGAAGTTAGACATGCAAAAAAAATCCTTCAGTGCAATGATCTTGTAAAAAATCAGCCAGCCTACTACGCAAATCATGTTTTTAGGTCCAACCAAGTTTCCATCTTGGGCTCAGAAAAACAGCATAACTCATTCAGTCCCCTCTCCCCAGGAACAATGGGAATGGCAAATCAGAAAGGGCAATCGTGCCTTAGATTCTCTTATACAAACAGGCGTTACTTCTAAGACATTTTACTTGGTTTACTTGGAATGTAGTGGAAAAACATGTTTTTGACAGTGGCCAAACTTCATACTGCCTAGATTCTTTTTCAGTTCCTCTGCTGGTGAGTTTCCTGCCAGGGATCCTTGTTAAAGGACAAGCTAGTTGGTGGTTCTCCAGCCAGAGTCCTCTGTCCACTGTACTGCGGAGAGGTGAGACAACAGCAGGATAAGGGCAGGTGTTTCTGAGGTCTGTTCAAAAAACGAACCGCCCCAGCACTTACTCTGACAGGTACAAGTAAATGGACTTAGTGAGTTCAGGGGAGGGAAGACTGACCATTTCATGTTTGTGCACAGCCAAAGGCAATTTTAGAGGCGTTTAGTCTGGCTTGCCAGCAGCTGTCTTCTGGCCAGTTTGACCCTTCTGACCCCCTGGAGCCATTTGGATTTGGAACTCTTATAATCTCCTTGTTTTCTAACTAATGTTTCATCTTTTAGTGTTGAAAATAATTCTGATTTATCTTGGAATGAAGTAAGTGATCATGGTCTTCCAAGGTTCTGACTGGTTTCTCTCAAATTATTCTGTGCCCACACAGGTAAGCTCTGTATAGTAACAGATATCATTAGAGAGGCCAAGAAATGCAGAGGTAATGTGTGTTCTCTAGGCCCGCTTGGACTCAGAAGTGTTTTATTAATGACTGAGTTGAATTGATTTTCAAAAAATCAATGCCACCCCACTTAACAAGTAACCCCTTGGGTACAGAATACATTAGATCCTGCCTGAGTCACTTTCACAGCCTCCTATAGAGCAAAACTGTCTTGCTTTTTTTTCCACAGTCAATAGCTGAAAAGAACAAATTCCAGCTGTAAGAACGGCCAATACCTAGTAGGTTCAGGGTACTGAAGTCCTCTGGCTGGTGTGACACTAAGTGCCTGGGCACGGCGTGGGTGGGGCTGTGCCGAGTCTGCTGTCACTAACAGAACACAAAAGACAAACCTGCCAGCAGATGTCATGCAAGTACTACACTAAGATAACACAAATTCAGGATGTTACTGGGGAAAAGGGAAGACAGCCTAACTGAGAATTGAATCATTTAACTTTAAAAAACCTTTTACATCAGTACAAGAAGGTAAAACTGTAAGAAGTGTAGATTAGGCTCAAAAGTCTAAATGGCAAGAAGTCCTCTAAGTCTCTTTTTAGTGAGTCTTTTTCTTTTTTTGTCCAAAGCGCCGCCTGCGCTGTTTATTAAGGTGATGGAAATTGATGTATAACCCTGAAAAAGAAAAGAGGCCAATTAGAAATGAAAATCTTTTGCCTGACTAAACGATGGCACGGTGGATAAAGCGTCAGACTGGGATGCACAGAGCCCAGGTTTGAAACCCCGAGGTCACCAGCTTGAGCCCAAGGTCACTGGCTTGAGCAAGGAGTCACTCGCTCTGCTATATACCCCCCCCATAAAGGCACATATGAGAAAGCAATCAATGAACAACTAAGATGCCATAATGAAGAATTGATGCTTCTCATCTCCCTCCCTTCCTGTCTGTCCCTATCTGTCCCTCTCTCTGTCACAAAAAGAAAGAAATGAGAATCTTTGTCCTTGTTTACAACCAGAAGCTTTTAGGCAGGGACACTCTGGTTGTCTGTCTTTTTTTTTTTTTATATCCCTCTGTGCTTATTGCAGCTGCTCAGGAAGTACAACTTAATACAACTTAATAAGTTTTAACAAATTATTAACAATGCACTAGAGACAACTCAACTTTTTCCCAGTGGGTTTACAATTTCATTTTCTCCCATATTTTATTACAAAAATTTTAAACATACAAAAAGATTATTGTACAGCCAAGACCACCTAGATTTCACAGACCCATTGTTCCCACCTTATTTATGATGTTTTTCAATGACAGTTACAGTATCTCTAAACGTTTCCTTAATTGGAGTCCATAATATTTTTTTCATTTTTAAAGGCTGACATAAAATACACATCTCTGAAGTATAGAAACAACCCAATTTTTAGTGCAAGGCTATGCAATAACCTGTGGTAAGCAAGTTTAAGATGCCCTTTTCTAAGCCCTTTTAAGGCTAATGCAGTGCCTTACGAGGCTAACACAGAAGGGTAAAGTAAGTCTCCATAAAACCCTAAGAAGAGATGGGTAAAACTCCTCTTTGGATCCTGTCTGGAGTCACAGTTGGGGGAAAAAAAAAGTGTGACACTCTTCTAGGAAGCACAATCTAGTGAGTTAGAAAATAGGACTTTCTCAGAAAAAATAGATTTCAATTCTACTCAACCACTGACTGTATTTTGTGGCTTAGCCTCACCTAAGTTTCCTCATTATACAATGTTAAAAACACTTACTTTGTGAGAGAATGCAGGTTTAGAAGAAAATACTTTGGCCCTCGCCAGTTGGCTCAGTGGTAGAGCTTCGGCCTGGCATGTGGATATTCCCAGTCAGGGCACACAGGAGAAGTGCCCATCTGCTTCTGCCCCACCCTTCTTTCTCTCTCTCTCTCTCTCTCTATCTCTCTCTCTCTCCTCCTCCTCCCGCAGCCATGGCTTGATTGGTTCAAGCACATTGGCACTGGCGCTGAGGATGGCTCTGTGGAGCTTCTGCCTCAGGTGCTAAAAATCGCTCGTTTGCAAGCATGGCCCAGATGGGGTTGCCGGGTGGATCCCGGTTGGGGCACATGCAGGACTTTGTCTCTCTATATCCCCTCCTCTCAGTCAAAAAAAAAGAAAAGAAAAAAGTACTCTGATCTATATACCAATGTTACTGGTTCTATACTGCTTCTAAATTATACAAATTCAGGATTTATTTCATTCTTAAGAATAATGACAACTACATGGTCATTGTAGGAAAACTAAATATGAGTATAAAATCTTGAAAATACAAGTGTGTGACAACATAAGCAACATGAAGAAAGCCACTAGAGTCAGTGTACATTAAAATACTTCTACCCTTCTAACTTTTTTAGTAAAATATTTAAAGGGTTTTTCTAATACTTTAACACTTTGAGTATTCCCACCTCATAGAGCCTAATTACAGTAATAGTAGATTTATCCAGTAATAGAGGTAAAGAACTCTTTTTTTTTTTTTAACTCAGTGAGAGGAGGGGAGGCAGAGAGACTCCCACATGCACCTGATCTGGATCCATCCACAAGCCCACTAGGGGGCGGTGCTCTGCCCATCTGGGCTGTTGCTCTGTTACTCAGCAATCAAGCTTTTCTCAGCACCTGAGGCAGAGGTTATGGAGCCAACCACAGCACCTGGGACCAACTTGCTCCAACTGAGCCATAGTTGCGGGAAAAGAGAGAGGGAAGAAGGGGAGGGGTGGAGAAGCAGATGGGCGCTTCTTCTGTTCCCTGACTAGGAACCAATCCCTGACTAGGGACATCTGCACATCGGGCTAACACTCTACCACTGAGCCAACCAGCCAGGGCTAAAGAGCTCTTTTGATGAGTGCATTTTCCATACTGAAGCTTACTCCCTTCAATGGCCAACCATTTTAACACTTGATTAGAAATCTTTCTAAAGGTATACCCTTTCTGAAATAGGAAATAAGAAATGGAATAAAATTTAACCTTTGCCAAATGACCTACATCCATAATGTATATTATTTAACTGTGCTTCTGCCATGTGCTGATATCCTGAAGTGTAGGTCTCTTTGCCCCCAACACTAAATGACCAAGACTGCTGGGCTTTCTGGCTTCTAGATTTACATTTTGTGGTCTTCCTCACACTGTCTGGGTTAGCCAGCCTCTAAAATGGTCCCCAGTGATCCTACCTCCTGATATTTCATATCCTTGTGTAGTCCCTCCCACACTGTACTAGGTAGGTCTATGTAACCAACAGAATATGGGAAAAGTGACGGTATATCACTTCTGAGATTAGGTTATAAAAGGCAGTGTGAACATGACAGAGGTGCTAAATTATCACTACAGTGGCAATCATATTACAATGTATAGATATATCAAATCAACATGTTGTCTACCTTAAATTTATACAATGCTACATGTCAAACAATTAAAAATTAATGAAAATTTTTTAAAAGGCAATGTGGCTTCTGGCTCTCAGATCACTTGTTCTGGGGGAAGCCCTGTCATGTGCAGCCACATGGAGAAGAACTACAGCAAGAACCTGAAGCCTCCTGTCCACAACTACACGAGTGGGCCGGGGACAGGTTCTCCCGCCCCAGCCAAGGCTGCAGGAACTGTAGCCCTGGCTGAGCTAACAGCTCACCTGAAGCCCCATGAGGGACCTTCAGCCAAGGACATCCAACTAGGCTGCTTTCCTGACCCTCAGAAACCATGTGAGATAATAAATGTTTGTTGTCCTAGCTGCTAAATTTTGGAGTAATTTTGTTTCACAGCAATAGATGCTAATATACTCTCTGCTGCCACATGCTCTGTTGCTGGGTGACCAGCCAGCCATACTTATTTAGGGCCAACTCAAGACTTTTGTGAACTAAAGCAAGGATAAATACATAAATTATATTAAACTATATTAGAACTTTTATCTAAAGTAAACAGTCCTTAAAGTTAGGAAGCTTATGAAGCTCTTATATTTGCAATAATTTAGGTTTATGTTTTTTCCCCTTTTAGTTTTTATGAATTAAGGCAAGAATTTATATTTTGTATAAAAGTAAATTAATAAACAGGCAGGCAGGTTTACACGAGGAGGGGCCGCCTGTTGTTAGGTGGGGGTGCTACGGCGCCTCTTGGCTGCTCTTCCTGCCTTTCTGCTACTTGTATTCTGAAAATGAGCTTATTCTATTTTATAAGGGCTTCCTACATTGTTTGAAACATGAAATATATTATGGTGAGTTCCTAATGACCAAGAGCACTTCAAGAAAGCGAACTCAACCATGGGATTTGGGAAGAAATACTTCCCATATATAGCGCATTCTCTCTTCGTGGGTTTGTTCTGCGAGCACTCTCTCTCTAACCCTATGCTACTCTTTTGGAAATAAGAGTCCTAAAGACTTTTAAACCTGGAATCATTTAACTCTACCCTCTAAACAAGTGAGAGGAAAAAGTCTCTTACAGAGCCAATACTTACCTAAAAATAATATTATAAGATAAATCTGAAGAAAAAAGGAAAATCTAACTTTGATTTTCACTGGATATGGCAATGTGAAACTGAATCTTCCTGTTTCATTAAATATTGGAATGGACTGGATCACTGAGACAGCTGAAAGCAGAAATAGCATGTTAGAAACAAGGAAAATACAGTCCCATATAGGGACAGAGCCTTCTAACCCCTCCAGTTTCAGCGATGGGTTTTTTAAAAATGCTTCCAGCCCTGGCCGGTTGGCTCAGTGGTAGAGCGTCGGCCTGGCGTGCGGGGGACCCAGGTTCGATTCCCGGCCAGGGCACATAGGAGAAGCACCCATTTGCTTCTCCACCCCTCCTTCCTCTCTGTCTCTCTCTTCCCCTCCCGCAGCCAAGGCTCCATTGGAGCAAAGATGGCCCTGGCGCTGGGGATGGCTCCTTGGCCTCTGCCCCAGGCGCTAGAGTGGCTCTGGTCGCAGCAGAGCGACGCCCCGGAGGGGCAGAGCATCGCCCCCTGGTGGGCAATGCATCGCCCCTGGTGGGCGTGCCAGGTGGATCCCAGTCGGGCGCATGCAGGAGTTTGTCTGACTGTCTCTCCCCGTTTCCAGCTTCAGAAAAATACAAAAAAAAAAAATGCTTCCTTCTTCCTTGCACAGAGAGCTTATGCCTCTTCTTTTTTCCCCCCCAAGTTTTCCTGAGATGAACCTCCAAGCTGACAATAGAAAATTAATAAGAAACAATCATTTGATAACACTGGGCTTCAGTTTCTATTCTATGAAATGAAGAGACAAATACATACTTGACTCACCCACTAGTTGTTTTTCAGAATAAAATAAAATCATCAATATGCTTTGGAAAATTAAAACTACCATATAAATAGGAAGCATGCATATGTGCCCACCAGCCTCCCAATGAGCTACGTCCCTGGAACAGTTGGGGTACCACTAGGAAGCCATTAGGAAGCAAATCTTGAAAAGCCCAACATCCATGTATTGACTAAGTTTGGTGGAGGAAGAAAGATCTGGCCTCTTGGCTTAGCTATTCCTTGGAGCTAAGCTATAAAACCTAGGGTTCCTGAAAGTACCTTCCGCCAAACATCCCAGAGGATACAGAGGAATCCACACAGTGTAACGAAGCCATGTGAGCACCTTCCAATCCATGTCAATGCAAGCAAGCATGTAGAAGGGGTACCTATTGAAAATAAGGAATTCAGATGCTAAAATCCACTTCAGGTTCTGATTGCAACCCTAGAACATCACTCAAACAGAACCATTTCACAATTAGCCACACATATCTTCTTCAGAACAGAATTATAACTCTGGGCTATCTACCCACAAACTGCCATCATGCTCTTCCCCCAATCTTCAAAGAATGTGAACTCTCTTTAATGACAGACTAAGTATTAGTCTCAAAGGAACCTTCTTTGGAATAGTTCAGTGTCTGGAATGGATGCTCAAAAGCTTTTTGGCTTTATTCCTAGTTCTTTCTCTTTTTTTAATGTCTATTGTATTGATTTTAGAGAGAGAGGGAAGCAAGAGACAGGAACATCGATCTGCTCCTATATATGCCCTAACCGGGGATCGAACAGCAACCTCTGTGCATCAGGACAACACTCCAACCAACCGAGCTATCTGGCTAGAGCTATACCTACTTCTGACTGACATTCCAAGTAGGTAAAAATGACGGACATATTGACAGGTACTTTATCTCCGGATAAATGAATGCTATCAAAATACTTAAGTATACCAATGACTGTTAGCCTCAAATTATACGGTATTCCATATGTATGATCTCATAGGGAACAATACATCTATTTTAACTAGATTCTGAGAATGGAAGTCTGTTAAGGGGTCAATTTAAACTTCAGAAATTTTGTAGTAAAAGATTCATCTCTACCATCCCTTCTGGAAGGCTGGTCTTCACTAGTTCCATCCAACATGGATTATTCCTTTAACCCCATATTTCTTCAGCCCTTTCATGAGTTTTTCTATGTGAACGAGTCCATTCTTCCCAACAAGACAGCACAATCCTAGAGGGTAAGGGTCTTTTCATTTCTCTGGATCTCTCCTGCTCCCAGTGCCCAGGCTAGAACAATAATCCAAAGTCTGCTTTAAAAAAAACTCTGTCTCAGACCCTGGCTGGGTAGCTCAGTTGCTTAGAACTTCATCCCAACATGCCAACGTTGCAGGTTTGATCCCTGGTCAGGGCACATATAAAAATCAACTAATGACAGCATACAGAAGTGGAACAACAAATTGATGTTTCTCTCTCTCCCTCTAAAAATCAAGAATAAAAACACACACAAAAAAAACTCAGTCCTGGCCAGTTTGCTCAATGGATAGAGCAGTGGCCCAACATGCAGACATATGGGTTCAATCCCCAATCAGGGCACACATGAGAAGTGACCATCTGCTTCTTTCCTCCTCCCTCTCCCCCTTCTCTCTCTCTTCCCCTCTCACGGCCAGTGGCTTGACTGGTTTGAACATCGGCCCCAGGGACTATGGATAGCTTAGCTGGTCCGAGCATTGGCCCCCGCACTGAGGAAAGCTCAGGTGATTCGAGCCATCAGCCCCAGACTGGGATCACCGGGTGGATCCTGGTCTGGGCACATGTGGAGTCTGTCTCTCTACCTCCCCTCCTATCACTTAAAAACAAAACAAACAAACAAAAAAACTTCTGCCTCACTTTTACAGAGCACAGAGATGCAGCTACAACCAAATTACACCCTGGATAAGATGCATCCCAAACCAAACGACACTCTGGATAAGACACATCCCAAACCAAATGACATCCTGGATAAGATAGCAACTCTCTAAAGAAAAGAGCTGATACAAAGGAGGAATTCAAACACCACCCTAACATTTCTACCCACCTGAAAATTTCAATTGTGCTCCACAGATAAAACACAAAGAAAACCACAGATTTATTCTGCATTTCTTCCATGGTGCCAAAGATGATAAACAGAATGAAATTTCGTCCAAGAAGCTATTAAAAGGACCCAAAAGAGAGAAAAATGTTTTAGAATGTATTTTAAAAAACATATAGATGTGTTAACTCAAACCTAACCCCAGAAATAGAAAAAGATTGAGCTCAATTGATTTAATCCTCTGCTCTAGTTTTGGAACAAGTTCAATATCCAAACTAGACATTCTGGATAAATGAGTATGTGTTTGTGTAAATGTATCATCACAAATAGCATGTTTTTAAAAATACACATTCAGCCTGACCAGGTGGTGGCACAGTGGATAGAGCTCAGGCTGGGACGCGGAGGACCCAGGTTCAAAACCCCGAAGTCGCTGGCTTGAGCGCAGGCTCATCTGGTTTGAGCAAAGCTCACCAGCTTGAGCCCAAGGTCGCTGGCTCCAGCAAGGGGTCACTCAGTCTGCTGTAGCCCTCTGGTCAAGGCACATGTGAGAAAGCAATCAATGAACAACTAGGGTGCCACAACGAAGAATTGATGCTTCTCATCTCTCTCCCTTCCTGTCTGTCTGTCCCTATCTGTCCCTCTCTCTGACTTTCTGTCTCTGTCACACACAAAAAATACACATTCAAACACAGTTTAAAGCAGGGGTCTCAAACTCGCGGCCCGCGGGCCACATGCGGCCCGCCGAACAATTTTGTGCGGCCCGTAGACTGTGGATTAGTCTGCGGGCCACACAAAATTGTTCGGCAGGCCGCGAGTTTGAGACCCCTGGTTTAAAGGATACTGCCAAATGAACATTTGTGTTGGCATAATCCAAGTTAAGAAACAGAACATTACAAGTATGGCACCCCCCTTGTAAGTAACTACTATCTTGTGTTAACCATTCCATTGCTTTCTTTATAGGTTTACTGCTTATGTGTGTATTCCTAAACAGTACACTATTTCACCTTGCCTGGGTTTGTTTGTTTTTGACAGAGACAGAGAGGTGGACAGATAGGGACAGAGAGACAGGAAGGGAGATGAGAAGCATCAATTCGTCATTGTGGCACCTTAGCTGTTCATTGATTTCTTTCTCATGTGTGCCTTTACAGGGGGCTACAGCAGAGCGAGTGACGCCTTACTCACACCAGCAACCTTGGGCTTAAGCCGGCAACCTTGGGCTTCAAGCCAATAATCACGGTGTCATGTCTATTATCTCATGCTCATGCCAGTGACCCGGAGCTCAAGCTGGTAACCTGGGTCCTCTGCATCCCAGTCCGATGCTCTATCCACTGCACCACAGCTTGGTCAGGCTCAGCTTGCCTGTTTTTAAATGTTCTGAAATCATACTATACAATTTTATTCTTTAACTTAGTTCTTACTCAATATTATGTTCCCCACATTGATTCACATTGAATCATGTGGCATTGCCCTGCTTCTGGTGGCTTCATTCACATTGTATTCTATGTGAACAGCACTCGCTGGAGCCATGCAATGTGATATGGAACCTGTCCCATCCATCCTGCCCTAGAAATTCTACCCTAATCGGTGGTGGGATTCAGCCAGTTCGCACCGGTTCAGCAGAGCCGATACCTAATTTTTTGTTGAGTTCGGCAAACCAATTGTTAAAATGGCACTTGTAATCAGGGTTCTCTCTAAGGTGGGTGCCTTAGAGAATTTTTTTAAAATTCCCAGAACTATGCAATTCCTGAAAGTGTTCAAAGAGCTAAAAATGTTGTCAGAACAATAGCTGTAAGTTCAGCAGAAGCGGAAACGGGTTTCTCAAAGATGAACGTAGCATGTTCAGAGAAGAGAAGTCGCCTGTTTCTAATATATCAAACACAGTGACTATTAGTCTAATCAGCCTGCCTCTAAAGGAATGGGACCCAACTCCTACTGTGAAAAGACAGTTAAGGATAAATCACACAGCCAATGATGCTCGGATAAAAGCAAAGAAAATTGCAAATGAGGATGCCAATCAAGAAGCAATATGGAAATATACTGCTCACAAAAATTAGGGGATATTTTATAACTTCATTCATTTTTAAATATCCCCTAATTTTTGTGAGCAGTATATCTTAAATAACAGTTTTATTATTTTTTGTCAGGTATTATTTAATATTTTTCATTAATATTTTAAAACTTATAATCTAGTCTTGTGTACCTCTTTTACTGTTCTTTTCTTATTTAAGTATTAAATGCATGAAACAATAAACTACCTTTCAGAGAACCGGTTCTTAAATTATTTGACTCCCACCACTGACCCTAATGCTTCTTTGTACTTCACTGATACACAAAAAATATTATTCCATATTAGTGGGTCACTCATTATCCCCTTGTTATTTTTTAAACTAAACAATACAGCCTGACTAGGTGATGGCACAGTGGATAGAGCAACAGCCTGGGACGCTGAGAACCCAGGTTTGAAACCCTGAGGTCACTGACTTGAGCGTGGGCTCACGTGGCTTGAGTGCAGGCTCACCAGCTTGAGCACAGGGTTGTGAGCGCAGGCTCACCAGCTTGAGTGCGGGGTTGCCAGCTTGAGCATGGAATCATAGACGTGACTCTATGGTCACTGGCTTGAAGCCCCAGGTTGCTGGCTTGAGCAAGGGGTCACAGGCTTAGATAGAGCCCCCTGGTCAAGGCACATATGAGAAACAATCAATGAACAACTAAAGCAACACAACTATGAGTTGATGTTTCTCATCTCTCTCCCTTCCTGTCTGTCTGTCTCTCTCTCTCTAAAAGTAAAAATAAATAAACTAATTAAACAAAGCAGCCTCTTTCCAAGGGCAGGAAACCTAATTAACAAGACTATTGTATTAACACCCTTTACAATGCAACGGATAACTATTAGCACGCCAGAGTTGGTATACCACAAAGGGTAGAATTATAAAAACTACTCCAGAAAAGACTACCAACAATCACTTGGTTCCCTCTGTGTCTGGGTAGTTGGTATTTAATTGTATATAATTGCATAGTTAAGAAACAGGAGGATAAAAGGCTTTGATGCCCCATTCCTGATAACAATCATCCAAATATTAGGAAAAGGCATAGATGTATTGGGGGGAGGGATCCCCACATAAGTAAGAAGAGCCACCTTCATATATGAAAGAAAGTACAAAGTATAAAGACTTCCTACGTATTACACTGCCTTCACCTACTCAAGGTGGGAGGAGACCAAGCATATCGCTAACTGAGAAGGCTGAGGGTAGGATTGTCTGCTCCTGCCTGACAGTCAAGTTTCCCTAGTTTCACACCTTTTTATAGAACTGTGATTTCATGAAGATGTTATAATGAAGTCTAACTGAAACAGTAAAAGTTTACCTTGGAAAATATTCCTAAGACTTAAAATTTTCCTCCTTGTTCAGATAAAACAATGCTTTTCCTGTGCCAATAGGTATTTTTACTAATTGAGACCTCTCAGCAAATTGTGGCATACCCACTAAATAAACGCTGAAATCTCTCCTTCCCCACCCTTGAGATCAACTATTCAATACCTGGATAAGAGAAGGCATCACTGGTGACTTAGTGACTCCAATTGCTGCATTGATAGTTTCCACAACTGACAGCATCTGGCAGAAATACATCATGTCAGCCATGGTGTGGAATGTGTCATAGAAGGACTCTGTGGGACAAAAATACATTAAGGGTGAATGAATTGGCAAATTCCAACAGAATTATTTCTCAAACTATTTATCTCCTTACATGAATGTATAATTTTATCAGAAGAATTCTACCAATAAGTAGTTCCAACTTTTGACTAATTTTTTTCTTTGAAAAAAAAAATGCAAAATTATAAATTTTGTTACATATAAAATAAAAATTTATTTTCATAATTTTAAATGCCACTTTTCAAGATAAAATCCCAATCATATCTTTTTTTGTCACCATTTGGAATGAAATTTTGGTATCCTTTAGGAGGGGATTTACTTTAAATGGCATTTCTCCTAGGAAAATTATCTTTAAAAAAGGGAGACCTCTTATACTTAGAAATAGAAAACTGTGATTTAAGATGTGGCAATATGGTAAACAAAAATTAGATCTTGTGGGCTTTCCCTCTGATTTTATGGAAAATTGATTCTTGTTTCAATTCAAGAATAGAAATCTGATTTCTAAAATGATAGTTATGAAGAATATTAGTGACATTAAAATGCTTATAAAGTTTTAAAAGCAAGACGCAAATTTGTACACAGAGTATAATTATCATTTTTAACTGTAGGAGGAAAAAAGAGTAAAAGGCAATGTCTGGAAATAGCAGTGGCCTGTTCGCCCTCCCGCCTGCCCCACACCTTCACTCCCGTCTTCCCATTTTACACACTTACTTGAACCAGCACACTGAATTTTATGATTTGAAAAAAAACTTTTTTGAAAGTAGGAAAAGCCAACTCATATGTTAATGAAATATGGGTTTAAATAGTGGTAGTATTAAATAGTATATACTCTTTTGGGGCATTATATATACATCAAAACCCTTAAAAACAATTTGTCCTTTAATCTCACAAATCCACTTCAGGAATTGGTCCCAAGAAGCTATGTGGGAAAGATGCCAAGAACCAAAGAGCCAAGAACCTGTTGCTTTCATAAGTCAGGATTATAGCGGAGTCTTTTAAGTCTTTACTTTCTGATTTCCCCTCTGTAATTATTATAGTTGGGGAAAAAATTAAAAATTCATTTACTAAAAAAGTATTACGGAATAGCGAGCCAGACAAGCTCAAACAAGAGTATAACCCCAAGAGTCTGCTTCAGGTTTTCTTAGCATACGAAGGTTAGCAAAGTACATATTTACATGAAAAAACAAATACATGTGTGAAATCTGCCATTCACCAACATCCTCTATTCAAAAGGAGAAAATTGCCAAGGGCAGACTATGACCCTGGGTGCCAGGCCCCAGCTCCTTATTACCTCTCTCAGGACTGGTAAGGGAAGAATTAAACCAGCAGCTCCATTCTAGTAACTGGTTAGGGAGGGGCTCAGAGCCAAAATAGAAATTACAAATCCAGGCAGCTTACTTTAAACACACATGACCCAGATAACTTAGTAGCTTTGGGACTGCATCACCTAACAGCCAGCAGGCTCGCACAGCAACGCTCAGAATCAATCCAACTGTGTTGGTTTACACTGTGATTTGCAGAATTCCAAGGTGTAAAGAAGGCTGAAAAAACGTGCACATCCTTCAAACGATTCTAGACCTAACTAACTACAACTCACCTTCCACAAACCTCACATGGAAAAATTTAGGAGTGAAAAATACAAGTCTACAGGAGTTTTCTTCTCTTTTTAAAGAGTTTCTATTTTTCTATTATACTTATATTTTTTCTCATTTATTTTACAAAATAAAAAAATTTTAATTATTCACATTCAAACCACTTAAAAATGGTGCATTTTATTCCAATCTTTATGCATGTATTGGTTCACTTTCTCCTTTTTATATGGGTGTGTTCAAACTGGAAGAACAAATTTATACGTTACTTCTTTAGTATGTCATCAGTATTTTCCCATGTTATTACAAACTCTTTAAATACTATACTCTGTATTTGTTCCACAACATTCCACTGAGGGCATATTCTAAAGCCTCACTGGATACTGAAGTAGTTTCTAATTTGTCACTAATATAAAAATGCCATGTCTATCTTTTTGAAAAAGCTTCTCTTGTACTTTCAATTCTTTCTTTAGAACATAGTTTCAGAAGTGAAATTGCCAGGTTCAGGGATATGAACAGTTAAGGTTCTTGATTTACTTCACCCAATGATTTCCCAAGAGTTGTTGTAATTACACACCCTCACAGTAGCCACTGGTGTGTCTATTTTAGCATATGTCCTCTAGATTTAAGTATCTTTTTTTAACTTTGCAAAACTGGTAATAAAAACTGTCTTATTTTTTACTTTCTTCATCATTACTAAGTTAAACATTCTTTCTGTATGTTAAATTTTTTTATTTAACATAATAAATAGTTTTATTTCCTCTTAAGAATTTCCTGTACATACTTTTGGTTATCTATTCGTTAAGAGTTTTTACATTTTTAAATCAATTTATACAAGTTCTTTATAAAGAACTTGTATAAATTGTAAAGAAATCAACCCTTGCCAATATTTGTTCAATTTCCTACCAACCCTCCATCCCCACACTAACCTCAATATACTTTTAATCTTTTTTTAAACTAAGATGAGAGGAGATAGACTCCTGCATGTGCCCTGACCAGGATCCACCCAGCAACCCCCATCAAAGGCTCAAATCAACCAAGCTATCCTCGGAGCCTAAGGCCGATGCTTAGACTAACCAAGCTATCCTCAGTGTCCAGGGCTGACATTCGAACCAACTGAATCACTGGCTGAGAGAGGGGAAGAGAGAGAGAGGGAAAGAGAGAAGAGAGAAGGGGGGGAGAAGCAGATAGTCGCCTCTCATATGTACCCTGACCAGAGATCAAACCCGATGTCCCCACGCTGGGCTAATGCTCTAGCCACTGAGCCAAGTGGCCAGGGCCTATTCTTTTCATCTTTAAGGCTGTCTTGGCTAGGGTGGCTTAGATATATAGGAATTTAGATATTTTATTGTAGTCAAATATATTGACCTTTTCCTTTATGATTCTTCCAATGCTTTTAAACTTAGAAAGGCATAACCTTCCACATAAGATTTTTATAAACATTAATGTATATATATCTTCTATTATGGTTCAACTTTTGACACATAATTCTTAAATCCTTTGGGGGAATTTAATTTTGTACAGTGTGAGGACAAAGAGTCAAACAGAGTCCTTGCTCCCTCATGTACCCAAACCCAACTAATTTTCCTTGGAAACATTTATCTAAAAGTATTGAATAATCTTTCCCTTTCCATTAGTTCATGATTCCTTTATCATATATAATTCATATATGTATAGAATGTAAGAGCTAGTCCTAGGCCACCTAATCTACTCTGTTAACTAGTCTATTCTCATACTAATTCTATACTTTTTTTTTTTTTTTTTGTATTTTTCTGAAGCTGGAAACAGGGAGAGACAGTCAGACAGACTCCCACATGCGCCCGACCGGGATCCGACCGGGATCCACCCGGCACGCCCTCCAGGGGCAATGCTCTGCCCACCAGGGGGTGATGCTCTGCCCCTCCGGGGTGTTGCTCTGTTGTGACCAGAGCCACTCTAGCGCCTGGGGCAGAGGCCAAGGAGCCATCCCCAGCGCCCGGGCCATCTTTGCTCCAATGGAGCCTCGGCTGCGGGAGGGGAAGAGAGAGACAGAGAGGAAAGCGTGGCGGAGGGGTGGAGAAGCAAATGGAGCTTCTCCTGTGTGCCCTGGCCGGGAATCGAACCCGGGACCTCCGCACGCCAGGCCAATGCTCTACCACTGAGCCAACCGGCCAGGGCCTCTATACTATTTTAATTATTATTCTTTCATATCAGGTAGAAAAACTCCTGTCCCATTATCTTTCTTATCCCAAATTTTATTATCTACTTATTGTTTACAATAAAATTTCAGAATACTTTAGATCACATTCTCAAATATCTTCCATTGTCATTGACTTCGGCCAGAATTCTGTTAAACGTGCAAATTAATTTATCAAAAACTAATATCTTTATGATAGTCCTTTCATTCCGTTTTAGAACAGTCCAGTTGAGAAATTATTTAGGTTCCTAAAGGATGCATAACTTTGGCACTAGAAGCATCACATCCATTTCTTTAGTTACAAACTATCAAGTAGACTAGAGAAAGGATGCTACCCAAGATATCCCCTGGCAAGCTATGTGGACATAGACCACTTCTTTGGCCATCTCTAAGCCTACTTCCTCACCTGTTGTATAGACAGAAAATCAGCCCACCTGTTTCAGAGGCCATGGGAAATAAAATATGTGAAAGTACAATGAAAGGCATGAAGTGCTATACAAACATGGGTTACTACTAATACAAAAGGCAGAGAGTATTACCTTTGGTGAGCAGTGCGTCAATCTACTAAAAAAAGAAAACTAGCATTAAAATTTGGTACTTGCCTCTTCCCAAGATAAAGAACCGCACAGTCATGTTGACAAACATCCAGGAGAATCCCAAGAACTGCACAAGATTATACATAAACAGGTATCCTTTCTTCAAGCTTATAAAGGCTGAAAAGCAAAGCCAGGCAGTGAACTGTACGAGCAGCCGTCATATTCACAGTAGGAGGGCTGTGTAGGGCACGCCAGCATAACTTCACCCCTCTTTCCTACTTGTTGCCCCAAGCTCCCATACAAATACCCGGCCCAGGTCTGCACCAGCCTGGCTCCTGGTACCATAGAGAAACAGATAAGGAAAAACTACGGGAACATTGTACTCCAAGATATGTTTTCAACAGTCTTTCCCCACAGACTTATCCTTAAAGGATAAGTATACAAGTATAACAAATCCAAGAAAAGAATATATCTTAGGAGGCATTAAAGTAGGGGGAAAAGCTATACTCAGCTCCTGTTCTTGTCATCATAATATGTATAATCTATAGTTTGTTCTTTCCTGGAAAATTTTAAGGTCATGCAGGTCAAACTAGCTCAAAGAGAAAGAACAAATAATGAAAAAAAATTCTGTTACTTGATATATTCATTCAGTCAAGGATTAACTGAGCACCTACAATATCCAAGGTACAAAGGGGCACTACTGGGATTCAAAGACCTTACAATCTAAAACCATAATACAAGCTAGAGTGACATGCAATGTCTTGCGAAAATTTCAAGATGAGAAAATGACATTAGACTGGGGAAGCAGGAACAGGCAAGTATCTGAACTGGGCTTTGGAGATGCGTAGGATGAGGATATAACCAAAGAAGGGAAATTACAAATTAAGAGGCAAGAGACTAAGGGACATTAATTTTGTAGCCTAAAGTTTATGAAGACACAGCTGTAAGGCCTGACTGGTGGTGGCATTGTAGATAAAAACATCTACCTGGGACGCTGAGGTCCCAAGTTCGAAACCCCAACGTTGCTGGCTTGAGCACGGGGTCACTGGCTCTGCTTGAGCCCTCCAGTCAAGGCACACGTATGAGAAGCAATCAATGAACAACCAAAGTGATTCAACTACAAGCTGATGTTTCTCATCTCTCTCCCTCTCTTTCTCACTAAAAAAGGAAAGAGGAACTTAGAGTCATGGTTGAGTTAAAGGAGTAGGCTAAAGAAAAAGATAATTCTCAGAAAAAAGCTATGGGCTCATATTCTGCTGCCACAATTTTAATCCTAGACTACAGATATTCTGCACACATACTTGGTTTATACTCTATTATTCACACAAGAGGTACTGCGGTTAAGCAGAAACAAGCTTAGTCTAAGGGGCCAAAAAAGCTAGACTTCTGACAATGTTTAATTAAAAATTTTTTCTTCAAAACTATAGAAGCTCATTACACTTCCCCATCATAAAGAACTTCTTTCAGCCTGATCAGGCAGTGGTGCAAGGGACAGAACGTTGGACTGGGATGCAGAGGACCCAGGTTTGAAACCCTGAGGTCGCTGGCTTGAGTGTGGGGTCACCAGCTTGATCACAGGCTCATCTGGCTTGAGCACAGGACCGCTGGCTTGAGCAAGGGGTCACTCGCTATGCTGTAGCCCCCCGGTCAAGGCACATATGAGAAAGCAATCAATGAACAACTAAGGAGCCACAACAAAGAACTGTTTCTCATCTCTCTCCTTTCCTGCCTGTCTGTCTTTCTCTGTCTCTCTCTGTGTGTCTCTGTCACACACACAAAAAGAACTTCTTTCATCAGGAAACTATGAATTTAAATAAAATAGTTAAAACTTTAACATCCTAAAAGTCCACATATAAGCATTTTTACATATTTTTAAAGTTTATCCCTCTAAAACCAAAAAGTTAATTTAAATCTCAGGTAGCCTTTTATGTTGTTGTTTTCTTTACCTCCACTAATTGTCTCCCCCGCTAGCTTTTCTTAGGGAATAGTTCTCTAAATTAGCAGTTGTCAAATCTTTTTTTAAAGCAATAAAACCTCCTTTTCAAGAAAAATTTTATTTACAACACCAATACATAAAACACAAAAGCAGAGTTGCTTTGACTAAAGTCAAACTGTCAGTTGGCCTATCCCTCCAAGTACCTCTGGGAACCCCTGGGGTACCATGGAACACAATTTGAAAACCAGTGCTCTACAACTTTCCAGTTCCTTATTTATAGCATGCCAAATAAGCAACCGTAAAACTTGAAAAAGTATGAACAAATGAAGAACCCTTATTTTATTGTTTTTTTCAGCACTAATGTTAACTTACAGACTTTCAGAGTCCTCCCTCTAGAATGTAAGCTCTTTAGAGCACAGCTGATGAATTCATCAGCTCCACCCCTCAAGGGAGTAGCACAAATGCTTTCAATGCAGCAAGAATTTAAAAATAGTTGAATTTCATCTATGTCACCCAGAAGATAATACACTTACAGAGCTTCTTGCTTATAAGTAGTTGGGCAGATAGAAATAGAAATGGATTTTTTTAAAGGGTGACAACCATACTTATCTGTGGCCCAGCCCTTAAGATCTCAATTGTGAAAAAAACACCAGGCTGGAAGAAGTGTAGCCTTGGACCCACATTCACATGTCCATGCAATAATACATGCTGTCACCTAACATTAGACCAGCCAGGAGACTAAGGTTCTTCCATACTGCTATACCAGCCTGGCATACTCAGATGATGTTAGGCTCCGAACAAAAGGGAAACATTAAGTAAAAGGTTTCTAGTGCGAGTGTACACAGTGTAAGCACTGGACGCTAAGGACTGCTCATTGCTCATCTGCACAGTGTTAGCTCTCCTACCTCATCACACTCAGCCATATCCCCGTGTCCATCACAAGTGAACTGGTAGCTACCGTAGCAGCAGGGGCAACTTACTTTCAGGGGAGCCTTGGCTTTCAGTTCTGAGTTTATTTAGGCGTTCTTCCTCCTAGAATTTGGACAGAAGTTTTCCAAGAACACGTTAGAATTCCCAGATGCTTGCGCTAGTCTACATGCTGGATAAGTGATACAACTCCCTTAAAGCCACCTCCTCCAATTGTGTTCATGCTTCACTGGGGAAGATTTCCTGGCTTATGGTACCAAAAAGCCTGACTCCTCTTTACTGAGTAGCATTAGCATCACAGAATGCCCATCCAGTGCTCACAGAAGTAAGCCAATTGGCTAGCTACCAAACTACAAATTGAAATTTTAGAGCTGGAAAGACATCCAGATTTGTCATGGTTGTAAAAACAAAACAGAAATTTAAATAAATTGCTATTTTATTTTTTAACACCTCTAGATTTTTAGTATAATTTTTCCAAAACCCAAAATCATGTTTCCATATCAGTACGGACTCATATTGGATTAATACTGTATATAGATGGTTATATACAGAAATATGTATAGACATATGTATATGCTAGTATGCACACATACAGTTTGTCGTTCTGTCAGCTGAGAGGGCTCAGAAGTGATGATACCCCAGCAGCAATGAGCATACCTGAGCCCAGATATTAGTTTCCTCTACAATTCTCCAATAAAAAGAACAGAACTCCTTGAAGAATGGTTGATTCTAGGGCTAGAACAGGGAATATATAAGAAAAGCCTGGAACAGCTTACAGTGCCAGATATTAAGGAAGAACTCAAAACTGAAAGGAAGGGAAGGGAGGGATGGGGAAGGGAGAAGAGGGAAGGAGAGGAGGGAGGGAGAGAGGCAGAAAGGTAGGAAGGCAGGAAGGTGCCCCACAATAATGGAACTTTGAGTTTGTCAAAGGGACAAAAGAGCCAACTGAAAGAGTTCTAAGGGCCAAAGCTAAAATAATTAAAGCAACAAAATAAATAGCACAATACTGAATTAAACTCAAACTATAAAATAAATATTCATTCATGAGACCATACTGATATTTTAAAAAATGACTGAATAAGCAAATGGGAGAGAATACTCTCCAATGCAGAATAATTCCAAATAAAGTAGGCAGATACTCCACCCTGAAGATGGGAAGCATAAGTCCCCACTCCTTAAGTATGGGCTGTGCATAATACCTTCCTTCCAAAGAGTCCAGTATGGAAAGGGGGGAGGAGGTAAGATTACAGTGAAGAAACCTGACAATGTTACCTCAGCCACATGAACAAGATCAGTATCAACAGTGTAAGTCATGTTGATAGTATGTACCCAGAACATGGCATAAGAATGAAACCTCTGTGGTCTTCCTCCCCCTAAACCTATCACCTAGTCTAATCATTAAAAAAAAAAAATCAAACAAATCCCACTAAGGAACACCACAAAATGTGTGACCAGTACTTCTATAAAACCACGTCTCCAGGTCATTAACTCAGTTTGTAACTCTGTATTTATTCTGCCTGACCCTGATAATTTGGGCTCCTCATGATTTCTGTCTAGATCCTAGGTTCCTTACTGACCTTTGCTCTGAGCTCCATTTCAGCATCAGACTCATCCAGCCAGCGATCAAAGTCAGGGGCCAAAAACAGCGGGCGCTTCTCCTGCTTGGTGAGCCTCTCCCACCATTGACTCACCTTCTTCTGTACCGTAATGTTTACCTGCCTCTGGGTCAGTCTGTAAACTGGCTAAGAGAGAAAATGAGAATGTGAGAATGCCTTCTTCCCGTCCCCCACTCCTTCCCCTGAAACTGCCCCAAGCCAGTGTGACCAGACAGAGAAAATGCAGGGTAGGCTTATTCCCCCCTTCCCTCTCTGTTCCTAGAAGTACTGACACAAAGAGAACAGAGACCTAGGGCTGGTACAGGGGAGATCCGGTAAGAACAGCACTGTCTTTTGATTCTCCCAATGAATGACACAGGAGAAAATCAGGATAAGAAAAGCAGATACAGAAGGCAGGGGAGTAAAAAGGGACAAATACACACACACACACACACACACAGGGGAGTAAAAAGGGACAAATATACACACACACACACAGGGGAGTAAAAAGGGACAAATACACACACACACACACACACACCCTACATAGGTAAGATAGAAAACTGAGACTAACGGACATAGATAACAGTGAAGTGGCTACCAAGAGAAGGGGTCGGGAGATGGAAGTAGAGAGGTACAAATATACAGTAGCAGAAAATGATCTGACTTTGGGTGATGGACATACAACACAATCAGCAGTTCAAATGCTATAAAGATGTTCACCTGAAACCTATGTACTCTTATTGTCATACCCCATTAAATTTAATTTCAAAATTAAAAAGAAAGAAAAGAGAAATAGGAGGGGAGGGGAGGGGAGGGGAGGGGAGGGGAGGGGAGGGGAGGGGAGGGGAGGGGAGGGGAGGGGAGGGGAGGGGAGGGGAGGGGAGGGGAGGGGAGGGGAGGGGAGGGGAGGGGAGGGGAGGGGAGGGGGGAAAAAGGCTGGCAGACAGTTCCTGGTTACCCTAGAAGAAACCAGATGAGCCTCCTGCCAGATCTACATCATGCGAGGCCCTACATCCAATCACTCAAGTGCATCTTCACTTCAGATTTTATTCCCATGAAGATGACTGAATTAAAATAAATGGCTGACAGTCCCTGGCATAGAAAGTCCGTGTTTTAGAGAGGTCTAATCAAGGCCAGAACTGGACCACATCAGATACAACTTTTTCACAAGAATCAGTCTAGGGAGTCTTCCCTACTGAAACTAAAATTCTTGGCTGTTCTAGTTCATTATTATTCTATATAGCCTTTCCCTTGGCCTCCAAAGCAAGACCCATGAGAACTTCTCTACCCCTTAAACTACTGCTGACTATTAAAACAATTGAAACAGAAAGAAATCAATATGCTCAAGCCCCCAGAGATACTAGTGTAATTCTAGAAACTGAAATATACCATGTATTGGATTCTCTCCCTTCCTGTTACAGAAGCTTCCTCCAGCTCTAAGAGAAGGGAAACTTCAATGTATGTCCAGGATGCTTTCCAAACATCAACTGCCTCAGCCTGTTCTGATGTCTAGTGCCCCTCTGGCAAAGTCACATGAAAGCAGAGCCCTAGTGTAGGCTTCACCTGCCCTATGTGACTCTGCTCTCTATGGGTACCATACTCCTCCTCTGTCATCACTAAAAAAAAAAAAAAAATCAGAGCTGGAGAACACTCTAGAGATCATTTATCCAACCCTTCATTTAACACATAAAGAAACTGGTAGTCAAAAAAGTGAAGGGACTTGTTCCTACTGCTAATAAATGGCAGAGCCCAGATTCACCTCAAGGTCTTGGACCTACCCCATTCCTGTACAGCTAAAACCTCTTTCAGATAAAAGCACTATATTCTCCTTTGGTTTTTATCTTCTTTCCTACAACCCCTGCTCTCCATTTCACAAAACTACTAGTATTTATTTCCTACAATAGAAAGGGAAGCAAGAAAGGGGAAAACATACCTCTGGCTTCACAAGGTCTAAGAACTCCAGGTGAAATTCATAGACATTGTCTCCTTTGGCACCATGTCCTTGAGCTATAAAGAAAGAAATGTGGGTTACTATGACCTTGAGCAGAGAAGGGCCATCCTGAAGCTTAGCGCAGTTCTTTCACAAGCATACAGTTATTAATGGGTACTGCCAAAAGGAGTGGGGCTTGGGAGATGAGCTAGCTACTCAACAGCTACATAGATAAGCTAAATCTGGGTCAAAAGTTTATCTCCATTTGTCCTTCTGATGGTCAGAGCCAGAGTATTTACCTAATCTTCCACTGTGGCCCTGACGATGCCCAGCACAAATAATAGCCAGGAAAAAGAATACAGAAAGCAAAGCCAAAGATATCACACAGATATAAATTTGACTTTCACAAGTACCTTGGTGCTAAATCCAGAGCAGAGAAAAACCAGGTTAAGGACAGCTGCCGGGTATACGGACATGCTGAACTGTCTCAAAGAAAGCACCGAACCTAACTCCTCCCAACCAGGGATAGACAGTAGAGAAGCTGCTTTCTGCTTTAGCACATCCCAAATGGAACAAAAAAGGAGCAAGATAATTGTCTCAGCTTACTCCTAAGGGAGGACAAACGGCACTGGGAGGAAAGTGCCTGGGCTGATCATCAGGCCATCCCTGTGCTTTGACATGGCCCCTTTCCCCAAATCCAGCCATGCCTAGGTGCCAGTGACTGCTGGGATCACTCCCCGTCTAACCCTCTGACTTGTCTATCCAATTCGGTTCCCTCCTAGGCGTCCCTTCCCTCATTCGGCCACATGTGGTACACTTGCCTAATATTTGCTACAGGTAGTTACTGTCTCCTAAGACCATAAATTCATTAAATCAAGATAGGACAATCTATAAGCTCCAAGTGGCAAGATACACTTTTATCACTTTAACTTCCTTTCAAGCGTATAATTCTAAAAAAAAACAAAAAACAAAAAATCCTGAGTTGCTGCCACCACTGCTCTCACCTTGAGAAGTAGATATAAAAGCCAGGCTGTGCTTTCATGCAAGTATATTAATGAAGGCAGATGGAATCGCATGTAAAACACAAAATCTTCAATGTCCCATAACCCTAGTCACTTACTAATGACCTTCCTAGGAACTAGAATAGAAAGAGATTAGGGAGACTCCCACCCCAGTGGGTAACAATAAATCCTGACCTGCCCTCCAAGGCACAGCAGCAAATGCGCTGCTGAACTAAAGTGAAGGAAAATGGAGGCAGATTCACAGAATCAGATTGTTGGCCCTGGCCAGTTGACTCAGCAGTAGAATGTCGGCCTGGCGTGTGAAAGTCCCAGGTTGGATTCCCAGTCAGGGTGCACACACACAGGAGAGGTGACCATCTGCTTCTCTACTGCCCGCCTCTTCCGCTCCCATAGCTGTGGCTCGCATGGTTCATTGGAGCAATTTGGCCCTGGGCATTAAGGATGGCTGTATGGCCTCGCCTCAGGCGCTGAAATAGCTTGGTTGCTGAGCAATGGAGCAGCAGCCCCAGATGGGTAAAGCATCACTCTACAAGGAGTTGCTGGGTGGATCCTGGTCAGGGCACCTGCGGAAGTCTGTCTCTCTATCTTTCTGTCTCCCTGCCTCCCCACCTCTCACTTAAAAAACAAAACAAAAAAAACAAAAACCCGACTGTCAGAGCTGGAAAAACCATAGGTACTATCTAGTGTTTCTTAAACTGGACAGTAAGTGTAATATCAGGGGGCCACAAAGCCTCATTAAGAAAATTTCTAATTTTTGGTTTCGTTATAATCTTAAAAAACATATATATAACCTAGATGGCTACTTTATAAACAAACACTACCATACAAGTTCAGTGGCTGTGGTTCCAACTGGGTTCACAGCCACAATGAAGCCAACATCGCTTAAAGTGACCATATTTAACTCTTAACATGTTTCTCAATCTTGGTCTATAGCCCTGGAGTATGCTAAGAACATATTCTCAGATGCCTGTAGGTCCTTAAGTTTGAGAAACACAAACAGAACTTATAACCCAATATGCTATTTTATAGGTCCAGAGAAGTAAATGATTGTTTGAGGTAGTCTAAAAGATCTCATTTCTAGCCCAGGATTCTTTTTTGCTATAACTATTGCCTGAGGGTAAAGCAGGATTTTAAATAAGCTCTTTGAGGCCCTGGCCGGTTGGCTCAGCGGTAGAGCGTCGGCCTAGCATGCGGAGGACCAGGGTTCGATTCCCGGGCAGGGCACACAGGAGAAGCGCCCATTTGCTTCTCCACCCCTCCACCACGCTTTCCTCTCTGTCTCTCTCTTCCCCTCCCACAGCCGAGGCTCCATTGGAGCAAAGATGGCCCGGGCGCTGGGGATGGCTCTGCGGCCTCTGCCTCAGGCGCTAGAGTGGCTCTGGTCGCAACATGGCGACGCCCAGGATGGGCAGAGCATTGCCCTCTGGTGGGCAGAGAGTCGCCCCATGGTGGGCGTGCCGGGTGGATCCCGGTCGGGCGCATGCGGGAGTCTGTCTGACTGTCTCTCCGTTTCCAGCTTCAGAAAAATGAAAAAAAAAATTAAAATTAAAAAATTAAATAAGTTCTTTGACTTTCTTAGTCATGAATTTCAAGACAATATAGTTTACCCCAAGAGTATCAGAGAAGTGAGCATAAGTAGAAAGTGAATATAACAAATAGATAAAAATAAAAAGATACCACCATTATGCCTCTGTGTAGAGAAGAGACCTAGGAGCATTTGCCCCAATACTGACCTTTGAAATGCAGTACATTTTCAGTAATGCTGATGGCAGGATTCTGTGGAAAGAGACCAAGGATGCAAGAAGGGCATTTTAATGAGGAGAAAAATGAAATTAAAACCAGGGGCTAACTTCTCTCCATCCTTCCCCTTGAGGACTCAACCTCTTACGCTGTGCCTCCCCCAGAAAATATATTTAGTCGTTTATTCACATCTCTGTGCAGAGTTTCTCTATGTCTATCTGTACCCATCTGAGATTGTAGGCTCCTTCAAGAAGGACCATAAACTGCTCTAACTGTGCAGAACACTCAGATACTGAGCCAGTCAATTCTTATAACCCCAAATAGTGCAATCTCTAAGTCTCAGTCCCTGAGCTGTGGAGGCACAGAATCTAGTGGAACAGAACAGTAATTTCGTGAGAAGATATCAAATAACAAATAACACACTCATGAGCAAAAGAGTAGTAAAAAGCAGTAAGTGTTACAGTTAAGTCAACAAGCACAAAGGAAACAATGATTGGGGAAAGCTTCACCAAATGTAAGGACTGTGTTGCAACACGAAGAATAAATAAAGCCCAATAGGTACAGGAATTAAGAGTGGTTGGATGAAAATGAAACATGCAGTCCTGGCTGGGTAACTCAGCTGGTTTAGTGTCATCCCAATTTGCCAAGGTTTTGGGCTCCATCCCTGGTCAGGGCACACACACGAATCAACCAATAATTTAAAAAATAATAATAAAATAAAATAATGAATGCATAAATAACTGAAACAACAGAACAATGTTTCTCTTCCGTCCTCTTCCTCTAAAATCAATAAATAAAATAAAAATTAAACATGCACTCCCTTAACCTCAGGCTCCATGTTCCCTTAACCCCCACTCAAACGAAGATGAGAAGAGATCGAAATTCTCCAAATTGTTCATTTGTTCCCAGAGGCTGCTACATGCTTTCAGCACCTTTTTTTTTAGTGAAGTGAGAGGTAAGGAGACAGGGAGGCAGAATCCCATGAGCCCCGACCGGGATCCACCCAGCAAGCTATCTACCGGGCAATGCTCTGCCCATTTCGAGTGCTGCTCCACTGCTTGGCAACTGAACCATCTCAGCATTTGAGATGAGGCCATGGAGCCATCCTCAGCGCCTGTGGCCAACTTGCCAACTTGCTGGAACCCATAGCTGCGAGAGGGGAAGTGAGAAAGAAAGAGAGAAAGAAAGAGGAAAGGGAAGGGTGGAGAAGGTCGCTTCTCCTGTGTACCCTGATAGGGAATCAAACCTTTCCACACGCAGGCCGACCAACGCTCTACCACTGAGCCAACCCGCCAGAGCCCAACAGCACAATTTAAAGTGGATGAGAAACAACTCACCTCCTTAATTCTTTTTCCAGTGGATGAGAAACAACTCACCTCCTACCTCCCAGCTCAATTAATAAGCAAGAAGCAGCATGTTTCCAGGGCCAAAACTAGTTCATATTTCTCCTGTAGGCTCAGCTATATGTGCTCGATCATGCATCAAAGGGAACCAATAAGACAGACAGAGGTTGGACAGGGGGTATACTATGTAATATTAGGGCAGTGAAAGCCTAAATGCTCTATTCATAGCCAAGAGTGTTAGGAAAAGGGGAATAATGAAGGCTTGGGGTGGAAGGACCATTTGAGCCAAGCTTTATGTTAAAAACCTCCCCAGTATAGACTACTGGCTGAGAACCTAGACCAGGGGTCCCCAAACTTTTTACACAGGGGGCCAGTTCACTGTCCCTCAGACCATTGGAGGGCCGGAATATAAAAAAAAAAACTATGAACAAATCCCTATGCACACTTCACATATCTTATTTTAAATTAAAAAAAAAAAACGAGAACAAATACAATATTTAAAATAAAGAACAAAGCCCTGGCCGGTTGGCTCAGCGGTAGAGCGTCGGCCTAGCGTGCGGAGGACCCGGGTTCGATTCCCGGCCAGGGCACACAGGAGAAGCGCCCATTTGCTTCTCCACCCCTCCGCCGCGCTTTCCTCTCTGTCTCTCTCTTCCCCTCCCGCAGCCAAGGCTCCATTGGAGCAGAGATGGCCCGGGCGCTGGGGATGGCTCTGTGGCCTCTGCCTCAGGCGCTAGAGTGGCTCTGGTCGCAATATGGCGACGCCCAGGATGGGCAGAGCATCGCCCCCTGGTGGGCAGAGCATCGCCCCTGGTGGGTGTGCCGGGTGGATCCCGGTCGGGCGCATGCGGGAGTCTGTCTGACTGTCTCTCCCCGTTTCCAGCTTCAGAAAAATGAAAAAATGAAAAAAAAATAAATAAATAAAAATAAAATAAAATAAAGAACAAGTAAATTTAAATCAACAAACTGACCAGTATTTCAATGGGAACTATGGGCCTGCTTTTGGTTAATGAGATGGTCAATGTCCGGTTCCATATTTGTCACTGCTAGCCGTAACAAGTGATATGATGCGCTTCTGGAGCCATGACGCGTGCATCCCGCATCACCGGAAGTAGTACTGTACAGGAGCAACGCTGCAGCCACATACAGTACTCCAGTGCTCCTCTCACTGACCACCAATGAAAGAGGTGCCCCTTCCGGAAGTGCTGCGGCCACAGAGCGGGCAGGATAAATGGCCTCAGGGGGCCCGCATGCAGCCTCGGGCCATAGTTTGGGGACCCCTGACCTAGACTGTTATCTAGGATAATGATCTGATTGATCTCTGTGTCAGGAAGAGGGAGTTAGAAAACCTAATCAAAAAAAGGCTACACATCAGGGGTATGGTTCCTCAGCAGCAAGGGAAACAGGGTTTTGATGTAAATATGCTAAAATTCTGGGATGTCTTGGAAGTAAATTTCCCCCTACCTACATCACTTCTTGCCTAACTCTGTTCCCCATACCCTAATTCATCCTTCCTCTACAAGTGTGTCGTCCTCTAAAGTGCAGTTCATGGAGAAAAGGGTTTCCTATTACACACTACATCTCTGGTGGGATTTGATCTTACCTCTGCCCCTGTCAGGCTGTTAAAACCAAAGTACAAATTCATGCAGTTGAGCAAATGTTCTCAAAGCAAAAGCAATTTCAGAGTTCAGTTTACCTTTCTGAGTACCCATTTTATTTTCTAACTTGTTGACTACTTGATAATTTTAAATTTTATATTGAACAGTTTTCATTGTTTATAGCAGAAAGGTTGATCTGCACAACTTAGCCCATCTTTTACTAGAGATGGAATTGTGCCTTTATGAAAAAAGTGAATAAGGAAAAGGGTAAAAGGTTGCTGTGAAGTCAAATGGAGCTGAGTTCTATCAATTTCCTTTTATCATTCACTTTCAAATCCACAGTGACCAGAATACTCTTCTAAGATTCCCTCTCTATTGACCTTTCAAAGCCCAGGTCAAATGTTAATTTCTCTTCCCACCTACTCACTTCTAGTATCAAAATTAATAGCTTCCTTACTACCTTGTCTTTGCCTTTAATACTTATCACACTGTTCTGTAATTATTGGGTTTTTGGGGGGGGATTGTTTTTGTTTTTATTGACAGAGACAAGAGAGAGTCAGAGAGAAGGACAGACAGGAAGGGAGAGAGATGAGAAGCATCAATTCTTTGTTGTGGCACCTTAGTGGTTCATTGCTTTCTCATATGTGCCTTTACCAGGGAGACTATAGTAAAGTGAGTGACCCCTTGCTCAAGCCAGCAACTTTGGGCTCAAGCCAGCAACCTTGGGCTTCAAGCCAGCGACCTTTGGGCTCAAGCCAGTGATCATGGGGTCATGCTTATGATCCCACGCTCAAGCCAGTGACCCTGCGCTCAAGCCGACAACCCTGAGGTTTCGAACCTGGGTCCTCTGTGTTCTAGTCTGACGCTCTATCCACTGCGCCACCGCCTGGTCAAGCTGTAATTATTGCTTATTGGTTTATCTGCCCCTCTAGAACTGGGTTCCCTGAAAGCAGGGACTGGGTCTTATTAATCTCTGAATCTTTAATGCCTCAATAATAAACTATTCTATAAACTGAAATTAAATCAATTCATCCATTTTCATAATATCTGACAGAACTATAGAGTTCAATGAGCTACCTAACTCTTTAGATAATGGTTTTCCTTTCTAGTTCAAATTGTTAGTATTTATCTTTGCTGGCATGTGTAATTAATATATATGCAGAATAGAGCTATAAAAAGAGTAAGCATGAGGCCCACTGAACTCCCTAGTATCTATCTAGCATTGTGCGTGGACCATTGTAGGTACGTACATGGACCATTGTGGGTACTCACTCAATAGTTACCAAATTATTTAATTACTTTACAACTTTATGTTTTTGTACTGTGGTTCTAAACAGCTTAGACTTATTTAATCTTTGTTATGGAATATTTCAAGCAATCAGACATACACAGAAAAATACAGCAAACACCATGTACCTAGCATCCATTAGCATTTTGCTTTATTTCCATCAGGTGTTGTTGTTGTTTTTCAAAGAAATGGGTACAGTTAAACAATTACTCAATCCCACTGTCCTCTCTCAAACACATCCCATCTTCACAGGTAACCACTATTCCGGTATTTGGAGTTTATCATTTCCACTGTATTTCTTTATTCATTTATAACACATTGGATATTCATTATTTTATATGTTACATAAATGGTTTCACATCAATATAATTCTTCAACTTGCTTTTTAGTTTATATTTTATTTCTAAGCTTTATCTTTATAAAAACATGCAGTTCTGTTTCATTTATTTTAGCTTTTGTACAGTGTGCAATTGTATAAATGCACCACAATCTATCCATTCTTCTGTTAGTAAGAATTAAATTGTTTCTAAATTTTTTGCTGCAACAAACATGCTGTCTCCTTGGGCATGAATGGAAGAGTATCTCAAAGAATCAAAACTTCCAAGTCATAAGAATACGCCCATCTTCAGCTTGACTAGATAGCGCCAAACTGTTCTCTAAACCATTTGTACCAATTAATATTCCCACTGTATAAAAATGTCCCATCGTTGAGCAACCTTGCCAATAGTTGGTAATGTTAGACTTTTAAAATGAAATGTCCTATCATTTAATTTTTATTTTATTTTTTAAGATTTTATTTATATTGCCTGTCCAGGAAGTGGCGCAGTGAATAGAGAGTCAGACTGGGACACAGGACCCAGATGCTAAACCTTGAGGTTGCCAGCTTGAGCGTGGGCTCACCAGCTTGAGCACGGGGTCACTGGCTTGAGTATGGGATCATAGACACGACTCATGGTCACTGGCTTGAGCCCAAAGGTCTCTGGCTTGAAGCCCAAGGTCACTGGCTTGAGCAAAGGGTCATTCCCTCTGCTGGAGCCCCCTGGTCAAGGGACATATGAGAAAGCAGTCAATGAACAACTAAGGAACCGCTACGAACAATTGATGTTTCTCATCTCTCTCCTTTCTGTCTGTCTATCCCTATCTGTCCCTCTCTCTGACTCTGTCTCTCTCTGTCAAAAAAAAGAAAGATTTTATTTATTGATTTTACAGAGAAAAGAGAGGAGGGAGCAAGAAGTATCTACTCAGAGCTGCTACACTTCAGCTGTTCATTGCTTGCTTGTAGTATGTGCCTTGACCAGGCAAGCCTAGGGCTTTGAACCTGCAACCCCAGCGCTCCAGGTCAATGCTCACCCACTGCACCACCAAAAGCCAGGCATGTCCTATCATTTCAACTTAAACGTGCCGGATTATAAATGAGGTCAAGCATCTTCAGGTTTACTGGTCATTCTTGTTACCTTTTACTCTAAACTGCTTTTATTATCTACCCTTTTTTCTATTGGGTAATATATTTTCTTATTGATCTATAGGTAGTTCTTCATATATTCAAGATGCTAGTCATTTATCAGTGATATGTGCCACAATATCTGTTTCAAGCTTGTCTCAAATTTGTAAACCTTTTTTTAAAGTTTATGTTTTCTGTGTCTTGATTAATGCATTCTTCCCTGTTCCAATACCATACATCCTCTTATATAATCTTTTAGTAGTTTTGCTTTATGCATTTATGTTATCAACCCACCTGGAATTGACTTTTTGTGTACGCAGACAGATCTTATTTTATCTTTTTGCCATTTGGATTACCAATTATCCCAATACAATTTCCTGAATGGTACATCTTTTCCAATATTGATTTGTAAAGCTATACTGTTGCACAGTGAGTTTTCATTTACGCATTAATCTTCTAATCTGTTGCTCTTTAAATTTCTCTCATCTACGGTTTAACATCATGATAATAATCCCTTACACTTGAATAGTACATGAGAATTCACAAAGCACTTTCAAATTCAATTTCCAGTTCAAACCTCAAAACAAATACTGTGAATTAGGTGTTACTATTCACATTTATTTGGATGAAGAGGACAAGACTCATCAAGGTAAACAGAATTATCCATGGCCACCAGATAGTAGTAGAAGAGCAAGGACCCAATCTCATGAGTTCGGTTACCACTCTTTCCACCAGACTACTGAGTAAGGACAAGACCGTATCTTTCAAACAGCTCCTAGAGCTATGCACTTTGTCCACACACAACTAAAACAAACAAAAGTCTTGATAAGTGAACAAATGCTATGTCAACTAGGGTTGCTGAGACAAATCTGTCCATTAATCTGTCCATTATGCCTATCTTGAAAATAAACTCTATTCTGAAAGTAATCCTGTCTTAGCTTCCCCCGGCTCCAGCTAGCCTCTTTGTTATCGCTCACTTCAAACACAGGCAAGGCTGCTGTTAAAGTTTTTATTGTGGGCTGTGGCATTTTTGCTCAGTGGATAGAAAATCAGCCCAATGTATGGATGTCTTGGGTTCAATTCCATGTCAGGGCACACAAGAGAATTGACCAACTGCTTCTCTCCCTTTCCCCTCTCACAGCCAGTGGTTCCACTGGTTTGAGCACTGTCCCAGGGCACTGAGGATAGCTCAGTTGGTCAGAGCGAGCATCAGCCCCACACAGAGGTTGCTGAATGGATCCTGGTCAGGGCACATGCAGAAGTCTGTCTATCTCCCCTCTTCTCACTTAAAAAAAAAGTTTTTATTGTATACCATCACTCTTCACATCATAGTGGTTTCTCATCAACCACTAACCCTGCAGCTCCATAGAAATAACAGAGATATGTTTTACTAAGTTGCATTAAAAAAAAAAATGGTTCTCTGTCTCAGAAAGGGAAGGAAGCACAACTGACGCTCCCTAAACTGGAATTCAATACTAAAACTTACACATAAGCTACGGGTCTTCCTTGAGGGAGCAGGGGGTTGACAGAGAGCTGTCCTAGCTTAATGAGAGATAAGAGTAGGTACTGCACAAACAGTTTTCATAGAACAAATAAACGAATTGCTTCATCTTGAGCCAGAATCACTGGTTTCACAGGTCCTGCCTGCATAGAGCAATGAATTAACAAGTTTTAAAAAATAATAAAAATAAAAAGCAGCCCCTAACATAACAAAGCTGGCTTGGCATTCACAGATAAGGCATGTTATTCGACATAAACAATCTGGCAGAATACCAACCTCAGACAAGCTTATTCTGAAACCTTGATAAAAATGAGACAAAGGCCATTTCATAACTTTGTGCAAGCACAGACATGGCCACTATGTCACCCATAAGATACCAGACACTATTGCTCTCTTGGCTGAAGTAAGTGAATGCTACTTCCCTACCAAATACAGTTTTATTCTTACGCTAGTCTCTCTTCTCTATAGATAATATTTATTCAGATAACCAACCACAAAATTGCCCCCACTTTATGACAGCATCTAAAGCAAACCCCACATCCTTAGACTATCCCTGAATCATTAAAGTCCACATCCTATAATCAGTTCTTTCTAACACCCTCTTAAAACATACTGTGAGGTATGCCCTCCCTTGCTAAAAAGAGTAATAAACTCAATTTGTTGAAATAGCTGTCCCTAGCAGTCTTTAGCCAGAGGGCATTCACATGGTACAAGTCAGACAATCTAAAAATCTATGCCTTTCTCTTCTGGAAACTACTCCCAGTTTGACAAGAATTCTTCATCTTATTTCAGGAAGTCATCTCTAACTAAACAAAAGAAAAGTAACAAATGCCTTTAAAACCTGGGGCCTGGTTCAATATTCAACTCCAATTTTATCAATAAAAATACTTATGCAAAAAACTTTTGGTTTATATATATTGTGCTTCCTTCTAGATAGTATGCCCTTGGAAAGCTGAATCTGTCTGACTCATCTTTGTAAATCTCTAGTATCTTACATGTGGCAGAAGACTTTTTTATAAATGGTATGAACATGTGCTTTTAAACTAATGGTTGCTGAAATAAATGCCTCAGAATTGTACATAGGAAATCCCTGAAAAAAAAGTATCAATAAATAAAATTTTTTAAAAAACTTGATTAAAAAAATAGATTTATTTTCCAAAAAAAGTTAAAAAAGGATTTCTCTCTGCAAAAGAAAATTCCATTTCTTTCTCCACCTTTACATTTCTTTAACTGTATTTCAAACATATACCTTCATATTTTTAAATATACCAAATATGGCTGGCATGTTCATGTTTCTTAACTAAAAGCCTTAAATCTTAGAAAAAATATTAATATAAGTATTATGCATTCTTCAATTTCTCCACTGACTTCAATGTCTTTCTACCACCACCACTCCTTTCCCTACTAAAAACACCTTTTCTGTTTGTACCTTCAAAAGTATCCCAGAATATTATATCCTTATTACATGACATCTAGAAAGAGCAGGGTCTGAGTTTATTTAATTGGTCTACATAATTCTAAATACTTAAAGAGAGAGACTGTTGTAACATACTGGACAATTTATTTTATTTATTTCTTGGTTTGAGAGAGAGACACCAATTTGTTGTTCAACTTATTCATGCATTCATTGGTTAATTCTTCTATGTGCCCTGACCAGGGATGGAGCCCACAACATTAAGAGTATCAGAATGATGCTCTAATCAACTGATCTACCCAGCCTACACATCTTTTCTTATTGGTTACTGGAAAAAGGCCTCTCTACATGGAGGCTTTGATCCCCATCTAGAAAAACTTTGTTTTCTTCCTTTTTTATTAAGACACTCTAGAGCAGATAAGGGAGAGACAGCACATTTATTCAACCTCTGAGAAAAAAGTTTAATTCAGCCTGGTTTAACACATTAAATGAAAACTGTACAATGTCACAGCCTACTTAACAGCATTCTGGCCAATATTATCTTTTATCTTTCTATGAGAAAACAGGTTTATATTCCAGATGTAAAGATTAAATTCAACAAATTCAAGACCACACTCAAAAGTCTTGCACCATTGCAAGACAATATGACAGACAGGCTGACAGATCCAAACATAAACTCGGAGAATTTAAGTAGAATGAAGGAGGTTACAAAGTAAGACATGTCAAGGAGAGTACGGAGTAAAGATGGCTGTAGAAAGCACATTCCAGACTAAAACTCCAGTTCCTCAAAGACTAGGATCCTGGACAGTCCCGACAGAAATAGGGGGGTGGGTCCAGAGGTCTCCACCACTGAGGCCTCAGCTTGTACACAAAGGGAGCCAATAAGATAAAACATAAATGCTCAATGTAACTTAAGATAATTTTAAGTTCTCTCTGCAACTCAGCAAACCTGAGCTCACACAGCCTTCAGAACAAGGGGTAAAAATAATTTCTTCGAGGTCTTCCGGACTTCAGAATTAACAAGAATGACTTCCATCACTGAATGGCTGGGGGGTGGGTGTGGCCACTCTGAGGCAGCGGCAGGCCTCGTGAAGGTCCGAAGGGACTGGATGGACCTCAGACCAGCTCTAGACGTCTACCCACGGCCCAGCAAGTCACTTGCACACTGCACCTTTCACCCAACGAGCTCATCCCACGCCTCCAACGGCCTTGGCAAACCCAAACCCTGACCGTCCTCCAGGCCTCCAGGGCCAGGCTCGGGTTCCAGCAGGCCGAAGACTACGAACAAAGAGGAGGCCCCCGCGAGAATCGCTCAGCACCCGAAGGTACCTGCAGCCCCCAGGGGGTTGTGCCCCGGGCTTGCTGCTACCCCGGGCTGGATACCGTGAGTGCACCGCGTCCCGGATCCCATTTGGCGCACTGCAGGCTCTCCTGCGCACACCCGGACAAAAGAGCAGGGGGTCCGGGTGGGTCCCAGTGAGTCCCGGGATCGCCGGCCCTGCCCGTGTCCCGCCGCCCGAACCCGGCCTTTACCTGCACATCACTGAGTTCCACGCGCAGGTACAGTTCACGGTGTCGCTGAGCCCAGTAGACGTGAGGCGTCAGCACCTGATTCTCCATGGTCACACTGCCCAGTGCGCAGGCACAGTTCGCTGGCTGAGCCTCGCTGCTTCAGGTGGTGCGCGCCGGAGTCCGGCGAACGCAGGCCGCAAACCCCCGCGCTCCTCGGGGCCGGCGGCCGGCAGCTGCGAGACGCCCCACGCTCTCCGGCCGCACTTGCGCAGTGACTAGCCGAGGGTGGCGGCGCGGACTCCGGGACTTGGCGCGAGCGGGAGGGGGCGGGGCGGGAGGGGGCGGGCCCAGGAGCGTAGGTCGCCGAGGCTCCCTGCGACAGCCCCGGGAGCTGCTGCCATCAGCGCTGCTTAGCGCTTCTCTCTCTTCTTTAAGATGATGCTTATAAAAGCTTAAAAATGAAAAACGCTGGAGACTCGTAAGGAGCTTGTCGGCGTGGGGAAAAGGCTTGAGTGTATCTAGCAGGTCCCCCATTCTGTCACTCATTAATGAAACATTTACTAAACTACTTAAGTGCCTGGGCCGCGAGGCTAAGCACTGGAGCTACAGTAGTAAGAAACAATCCCTGACAACCTGGAACCCTCAGTCTATTCAAATACGCAAGTAGTTGCAGACACGGTAAGGATGATGATAGTTATAAGGGGAAGCAGTATGGGAAGAGGGTGTTCTCAGAAGGGAGAGTTAAGTGTAAAGGAGAGAAATTCACAAAGTTGATGGAAACAGTCCATTCTGAGCAGAGGCGGATTAAAGTCGGTTGAGGCCCCGGGAACAGAAGAAAATATTGGGCCTCTTACCTTAGAAAAAAGTAAATTTGGGGTTTTGCGGGGCCCAGGGCGCACCGTGCACCCGCCGTTAAATCCACCTCTGATTCTGAGCTACCCACTACGGTAACAACTAACCATATGAAGTTTTGCGTACTTGAAATGTGGCTAGTGAGAATGAGAAGCTGGATTTTTTATTTTAAATATTTCAAATTAATTTAAATGTCCACATATTTAGTGCTAGACTATTGGATAAAGCAGGGGACTTGCCTCTCTTAAAATAGGAAACCCAAACTAGAGAAAACACTAATTTATATCTACTTTAAACGATTTCATCTGTATCCACTTTCATCTCAAAGTCTGCAACGGTGAGAAAGCAACATTACTGTGAAAACCAGAAGTCTGGGACAAAAAATGGAACTTACACTTCAGTTCTGTTAGCACACTCATTTACTTACCGAAGTGCTGAGCACAGGGCTACAGAGCTGAAAGAGAAATGATGCCAGCTCTCAGGAAACGTTTAGCTCACGGGGTGGGTTGTATAAAACACAGAGGGTTTTGCCTGACCAGGCGGTGGCGCTGGTCTGGGATGCGTCGGACTGGGATGCGAAAGGACCCAGGTTCGAGACCCCAGGATAGCCAGATGCTCATCTGGCTTGAGCAAAAAAGTTCACTGGCATGAACCCAAGGTCACTGGCATGAACCCAAGGTCACTGGCTCGAGCGGGGGGTTACTCAGTCTGCTGAAGGCCCGCGGTCATGGCACATATGAGAGGACAATCAATGAACTGCTACAGTGTTGCAACGAAAAACTGATGATTGATGCTTCTCATCTCTCTCCGTTCCTGTCTGTCTGCCCCTATCTGACTCTCTCTCTGTCCCTGTAAAAAAAACAACAACAACAACAAAAACACAGAGGGTTTTAGTATGGAGAATGTGCTGAGTCCCCAAAGAGGCAGGAAGGTAGGAACTGAGGGTTGTAGAAATCATAGGCAGCCTTTTGAGTGCAAATCCTTGAGAGCTGGACAGTGAAATGTGAGAAGGAATTTGGCAGAGAAAGAAGCAGAGCTAGGGCAGTGGAAGCACAGAGCAGGAATCCAAAGGTGAAGATATATGAAAGGTTCTGACTGCTGGGTGTTAAGGGCCTGGAGAAGAGAGGTCACCCTAGATCTGGAAATGCAGATAGTGAGCGGATTAGGAAATCTTTATTTGCTTCGGTGTGCTGTTTGTCCTGTATCTCCCAGACTCACGAGAACCAAGGAAGTTTGTTGAACTGTAGATTAGCAAAAACAAATATGTGCTTGTCAGGATAATCTGTCAGTGAGTAAGGATTGGTAGTAGGCATACCAGTTGAAGGTGATTTCATCTGCCAGATATGAGATCATGAAAGCAGTAACTTTGCCTTGAATTATACAAATAAAACATTTTTAAATGATAAAAGGCTTTTATTGCATTGTGTTTGCTACAATGCAGGTGAAATATAGGGTACTTTTTAAAAATTAAACTATAACGTACATATAGGAAATGGGCAAATTTTAAATGTTCAGCTTAAACTGAATTCTTATATGGTTTTATGCCTGCATAATTAATTACCACGCAGATCAAGATCTGGAACATTTCCAGCTTCCAGCATCCCAAAGGTTCTCTAATGTCAGTATACCTGTGCCTCCCATCCCTTTCCCAAATACTATTTACTATCTTGACTCGTGTTACCATAGAGTAGTTTTTGTCTGCTCTTGAGTTTGATATAAATGAAATCTACATTATGTACACTTTGTGTCTGGCTTTCATTCAACATAATGTATTTGAGATATACCTATATTGTTGTATGAATCAGCAGTTCATTCTTTTTTGGTTTCTGCAGTGTAGTATGAATATACCACAAATTATTTACCCATTCTTCTGATGATGGACATTTGTATTGTTTCCAGTTTTTTAGCTATTATAAATAAAGCTACAGTGAACATTTATATACTTGTCTTTTAGTGAATATATATATGGTTAATTCTCTTGGGTAAATCCCTAGGAGTAGAATTACTAAGTCATAGAGTAAGTTTATGTTGAGCTTTAGTAGATATTGCTAAAGATTTTTACAAAGTGTTTTTGATCAATTTACACTCCCACAAGCAATGTTTGAAAGTCATGTTTGTTCTATAGCCTTGGTATTTTCATCCTTTTAAAATGTAGCCATTCTGCCTGACCAGGCGGTAGCGCCGTGGATAGAGCATTGGACAGGGATGAGGAGGACCCAGGTTCGAGACCCCGAGCTCGTCAGCTTGAGCACGGGCTCATCTGGCTTGAGAAAAAGAAAAAAGAAAAAAAAAACTCACCACCTTGGACCCAAGGTTGTTGGCGCAAGGGCAAGGGGTTACTCGGTCTGCTGAAGGCCCGTTGTCAAGGCACATATGAGAAAACAATCAATGAACAACTAAGGTGTCGCAAGGAAAAACTGATGATTGATGCTTCTCATCTCTCTCCATTCCTGTCTGTCCCTATCTATCCCTCTCTCTGACTCTCTCTCTGTCCCTGAAAACAAATAAATAAATAAATAAATAAAGCCATTCTGGTGGGTGTGTTACCAAAAAAAATGAAATAATTTTAATCCAGTGTATTGAATCTGAGACTCATCAACTGACCTCTATGCAGGGTGAAAGCTATTAATAAGAAAGGAGATTGAATCTTGGCATACTGCCTCAGATGCTCCATAGAAACCATCCAGGAGAAAGGGGTCTGTTCAGCCTATCTGGGTCTGTGTTCCCATATCTGTCTAATGGAAATAAGATTCAGTCCCCTCCAATGTTCGTACCAGCAGTTTCTGAATTTTCCTGAGAAGAGGCCAACTATTGTTGACCCCTCTATCCAGGGGAAATCCAGTCAGGAAAAAAAAATTGAGGCCCTATCCAGGTAGTTCAGAACATCACCCCATCACACTGAGATTGCAGATTCAATCCCTGGTCAGGGCATATATAGAAATCAAGTAATGACAGCATGATTAAGTGGAATAATGTTTCTCTCTTTCTCTGTCTGCCTCTGTTTCTCTCCCTTCCTCTCCCTCTAAAAATCAATCAACACATTTTTTTAAATAAAATAAAAAATTGAAATGGAAAGAGGAAGAGTAGCATCCAGGCAAACTATACATATAAAAACTAAAATATGGGGGGGAAACCTAAAAGAAGGCAGAGGACATAAACAAGCAGAAACAAGAGTAACTGCTAAGCTGAAGTAGGTAGGGTTTTATGATAATGAGAGTCAAATGAAAATGCAAATTAAGCATTGTCTTTGTATCCTACCTTGTACTTCTAATGTGTGTCCTACCCTGTGTCCTGCTTCTCCAGCCCCGTTTGGCCCAGGTCCATCTCTCCCTCTGGGCCACAGGAAACATTTGCTGAGTGCTTGCTTTGGAGGAAGCCCAGGCTCAATGCTTCAGGCTACTTTCCTGCCTTGGTCAAGTGATCATGTGCATTCTCGTTCTCCTTTTTACAGACTCTTCTATTCATGGGAGAAATTTTAGAACATAAGACTGGAAGGAAGGAAGGGAGGAAAGGAGGGAGGGAGGAGAGGAAGGAGAGGGAGAGGGAGAGGGAGAGAGGGAGGGAAGGAGGGAGGAGGGAGGGAGAGAGGGAGGGAGGGAGGGAGGGAGGGAGGGAGGGAGGGAGGGAGGGAGGAAGGAAGGAAGGAAGGAAGGAAGGAAGGAAGGAAGGAAGGAAGGAAGGAAGGAAAAGAAAGAGGTCCTGGCCAGCTGGCTCAGTGATAGAGTGTTGGCCCAGCCCGGCCTATGGATGTCCTGGGTTTGATTACTGGTCAAGGCACACAGGAGAAGCACTAATCTGCTTCTCCACCCTTCCCCCTCTACCTTCTCTCTACCTCTCTCTTCCCCTCCCTCAGCCAAGGCTCCATTGGAGCAAAGTTGACCCAAGCACTGAGGATGGCTCCATGGCCTCCGCCTCAGGTGCTAAAATAACTCCAATTGCAATTGAGCAACGCCCCAGATGGCAGAGCATCACGCCCTAGTGGACATGCCGGGTGGATCCCGGTCAAGCGCTTTCAGGAGTCTGTCTCTCTGCCTCCCTGCTTCACATTTCAGAAAAATAAAGAAAAGAAAGAAGGAAGGAAAGAATGAAGGAAGGAAAGAAGGAAGGAAGGAAGGAAGGAAGGAAGGAAGGAAGGAAGGAAGGAAGGAAGGAAGGAAATGTGCTGTAAAAATTTGGCTTTTTTTGTGCCTCAACCAGGATCACCAAGCCAGATACCCTTAACCAAAATTACGTTTCTCTGTCTGGAGAGCACAAAGCTGATAATGGAGAGAGAGACCTACTGGATCAGCCCAGGCAGATGATCCAGCAGGTCTCTACTGCAGAATGATGTACATCCAGCTCAGAGCCCTGTCACCCTAACTATGCCAGGAGGGTGGGATTGCAGTCAATCATCCACAGCCTGTCAAGCCACAGTTCAGAAGCATGTGCAGAGATGTCCTCACACAGGCTTAACCATCCTTGGGGATGGAGAATGGCCTTTCACTCCATTCAGTTTGACCTACCTGATAATTCCTGGCTCTCTGGGCTGCCCGTGTGGTTGCCAGGTATAGACAGTGGGTAAGTATGCTACTATTTGTATAAAAAATAGTGGAGTACTGGGAGAAATAATATATATCTCTGTAGCCTGACCAGGCGGTGGTGCAGTTAATAGAGTGTCGGACTTGGACAGAAAGGACCCAGGCTTGAGCCCCAAGGTTGCCAGCTTGAGTGCAGGGTTGCCAGGTTTGAGCTCCAAGGTTGCTGGCTTGAGTGCAGGATTGCCAGTTTGAGCATGGAATCATAGACATGACCCCATGGTTGCTGGCTTGTGCAGTCACTGGTTTGAAGCCCAAGGTTGCTGGCTTGAGCCCAAAATCACTGGCTTGAGCAACAGGTCACTTGCTCTGCTGGAGCCTCCTGGTCAAGGCATATATGAGAAAGCAATCAATGAACAACTAAGGTGCTGCAATGAAGAATTGATGCTTCTCATCTCTCTCCCTTCCTGTCTGTCCCTATCTGTCCCTCACTCTGTCTCTCTCTCTCAAAAAAAATTTTTTTTTAATATATTTAAAAAGTATATATATATATTTGTATCGACACACACACATGCATGTTTATATATCATAAAATATGACTGGAGAGTATATATGCAAGAAACCAATAATATATTTCTTGTTTCTTATGGGGAAGGAAACTGGGTGACTAGAGGATCAGGATGGGAGAACGTTTTTTATTATATACCCTTATATACTTCAAAATTTTTGAATCATGTGACAGTGTTACCTATTTAAAAACTTAAATACGAAAATAAATAAATAAATAAATAAAAACAAATAAGAAAAAAAATGAGGGGAAAATGTACTTTTTTTTGGGGGGGAGATGTGGAAAAACAAACTCTAGCCTGTCATTTCCTGTAGTCAGCTGCTATGAGTGTGTGCATAATATGCTTATAATCTGCTTTCTCAACTAAATTATAAATCTCCTTTTGGCCTGACCTGCGGTGGCGCAGTGGGTAAAGCGTCAACCTGGAACACAGGGTCATCATTTCGAAACCCTGGGCTGGCCTGGTCAGGGCACGTATGGGAGTTGATGCTTCCTGCTCCTCCCCCACCTTCTCTCTCTCTCTCCTCTCTAAAATGAATAATAATAATAATAATAATAATAAATCATCTCCCTAGAACACAGATTACCTCTTTTGGGTATTCTATAGTATCTAGCATAATGTATTACATAAAGTAGATGATGAAAATATATTTATCAATGAAAATGCCCAGTGCTAAAAAAAAATCTTAGTGAAATTGGCACACATGTTGTATGTAGCTAAAGGCAAAATGAATTCATGGAATCATTTTGGCAATTAGTTTTGCAACACATAGCAAGAAAATGGAGATGTTTATGCTGATTAGCCTAGTAACCCTTTCGTGATTTTATTCTAAGAAAATAATTTCAAGGAAAGAAGATGTATATATGAAGATGTTTGTGGTGTTACATGGTAGAAATTACACAAGAATGACTGACTGAATTGTAGTATAACTACTCAATGCCAAAACTATAGAGCTGTGCAACATGAATTAGAAACTAGCAATATTAAAATGTTTATAATTTTTTTTTACTTTATTCAGGTTTTTTTAGAGATCGATAGATGAGAGAGAGAAGGGAGAAGAGCAGAAAGCATCAACTCCCATATGTGCCTTGGCCAGGTAAGCCCAGGGTTTTGAACCAGCGACGTCAGCGTTCCCAGGTCAACACTTTATCCACTGCGCCACCACAGGACAGGCTAAAATGTTTATAATTTTAAAAATTAAAAAATTATAGGCTCTGGCTGGTTTGCTCAGTGGAAGAGCATCGGCCCAGCGTATGGATGTCCTGGGTTAGTTCCTGGTCAGGGCACACAGGAGAAGCAACCATCTGCTTCTTCACTCCTCCCCTACACACTTCTCTCTCTCTCTCTCTCTCTCTCTCTCTCTCTCTCTCTCTCTCTTTCTTTCTCTCTTCTCCTGCAGCCATGGCTAGATTGGAGCAAGTTAGCCCTGGGTGCTGAGGATGGCTCCATGGCCTCTGCCTCAGGTGTCAAGAAGAGCTTAGTTGCTGAGCAATGGAGCAACACCCCAGATGGGGAGAGCATCACTCCCAAGTGGGCTTGCCAGGTGAATCCCAGTTGGGGTGCATGTAAGAGTCTGTCTCTGCCTCCCCTCCTCTTACTGGATTAAAAAGATTAAAAAATTATTATTACGACTGTATGTAGTGGTAAAATACTGGGAAGTAACTTGTGTTTTTGTTTTCCTCCTTTATAACCCTCGATCCTTCCTGATTTAGGGTGCTAAGAATGGGGCAGCCATTGTTTTCTGGGAGTTCTCCGGGACCAGAAAACAGAAAATCAAATAATTCTTTTAAGCTCAGCTTCACATGCAAGACAGGAAATATTTGGAATAATATGTAGACTAAATAAAAATTTGCAAGTAGAGCAGGAAGGAGGAAGTCAAAAGGGAAGAAAGGGAGTAAGTACCCTTGAAAAGGAGTTTGAATCTTGCCCTCACCTCTCCTTAAGTGCTTCTCGAGAGCTGAGGGGGATAGTAGATCCCTACTCCTCATGACAAGTTTAAGAATCTAGGGAAAGAAAAGCTTCATACTTTTGCACAAGAATTAGTGCAAGGCCCTAGAGAAGCAGTACCCTAGTGTCACCAGAGAAGACCCGAGTCACTGGGGCTTCTCCCTCCTTGGTTCTTGTCATGCTCACAAGAAAGAATTCAGGCAAGAGATAGGGTGCAGCGTTCAAGCAAAGCAAGTAGTTTATTCAGCAAAGCTATACACTTGGCGCAAGGCACAAGCAGGCAAGCTCAGCTAGTCTGCACACCACACCTGTTGGGGTCTTAGGAGTTATGTACCCTTGGCTTCAAGTCTTTGTTTCCTTGTTATCAGGGCTAATAGGGTTTCAAGGTTCCCCCTTGTAGTTTTTCTTGTAATTGTTGGGACGCCTGGTTATCTTGTTTTGTCTGGTTTCAGGACTGCTGACTCCCTCCTTTAGTGGGTGAGAGAAACTCCCCCTTGTTCCTCTTCCCCTTCCCTGATAACTGTTTACCGTGCCTAACACTAGTGGAACAGCAGTGAGTGGAGATGGAGGGTGAGGGCTGGTAAGAGAAGACTGCAGCTCTCTAGGTGTAAGTGTGGGTTCAGAAGAGCATCTGAGGAGGGCCAGCAGTTGGGAAGAAAAGGAATAGAGTGTTGACTAACAACTGGAAACTGATAGATAACAGATATTTAATTGGTACATCATGGGAGGAAAGGTCAAACCTGAGGATTAGTTATCATATTTGTTTTCTAGAGCTTCCATAAGAAAGTACCACAGACCAGGTGGCTTAAAACAATAGAAATTTATTCTCTCACAGTTCTGGAGGCTAGACGTCCAAAGGCAAGGGGTCAGCAGGGCTATGCTCTGAAGGCTTTAAGGAAGAATCCTTCTTGCCTCTCCCTAGATTCTGATGGTTGCTGGTTACCCTTGGTGTTCTTTGGCTTTACCAGTACCATTCCAATCTCTGTTGTCACATGGCCTTCTTTGTGAGTGTGTGTGTCCCTATGTCTTCACATGGTTTTCTTAAAAGGACACCACTTGTTGGATTTGGGGTCCACTGTAATCTAATCTGATCTCATCTGTACTAATTACATCTGCAAAGAGCCTATTTACAAATAAGTTCTCATGAAAGGTTCTGGGTAGACATGGGTTTTGGTAGGACATTATTCATACTAGTACAGCAAGGATAAAGGACAGCTTAGCAGAACCTGATATAGACTTGGGACTGGACATTATCCTCTCCACCAGGGAAGATCCTGAATTGTGTGACTGGGTTTGCCTGGAATTAATCAAGATTATACTTTTTACAAAAAAAAAAAAATTATACTTTTTACTATTAAGTGAAATGGGTTGTATAAATACAGGTTGGGTTGAATGACAGAAAAACTAAGGCTATGAAATATATGTACATATCTGTATGTGGCTTGAAAATGTTGCTCCTGCTACATATGTAAAGTATGCATACAAAACAAAAGTCATGGTAAGATAGTGGGAGTATTAGTGGATATTTCTTTAATAATGTTAAAAAGCTGCATTTACACTAAATTCAAATGGAAAGAATGATGCTTGTTGTTGGGTGGATGTGGTGCAAGTAGTGCTATCCAGGAACAAGGCTCTGGGCATGACCCTCTGGGAAGTCAGGGTTTCTAGAGTTTTTTCTTTTTCTTTTTCTTTTTTTTATCTGGGTCATGCTCTAAATCCAGGAAGAGCCCTGGCCAGATAGCTCTGTTGGTTAGAGCATCATCCCAAAACATGAAGGTTGTGGGTTCAATTCCCTACCAGGGCATAAATAGGAACAGATTGATATTTCTGTCTCCCTCTCTTTCTCCCCCCTTTCTCTCCCATTAAAATAAATAAATAAAAATTTAAAAAATAAATCAAGGAAGATATAAGTATATGTTGCTAATTGACTGAGGTCCTTATAAGCCTCCCATATTCTCCTGTTTTGGAAAAACCACAAGGCATTCTGCTAAGACTCATATATGCTTCAGTTCAAGCCTTTGCCTGTGAGGCCTACATGGGTACATGCACAGTCTCCAGGTCCATGGTGTTGATGTTCCCCTCCAGCTTTCTCGGGGTCTGAGGCTTTTTAAGCCTGCCATAGAGAAAGATGATAAGACGGGAAACCATGAAATCTGAATTCAAATCTAGTTCAATCCAAAACTAACCACATGACTTATATAGTCCTTTATTATTTTTTCTTTAACAATCTGTTTTAATGAAAACAACTGTTAGAATAAAAAAAAATATGGAACGCTTCACAAATTTGCGTGCCATCCTTGCACAGGGACCGTGCTAATATAGTCTTTTCTGTATCATTCCAATTTTAGTATATGTGCTGCTGAAGCGAGCACTGTTTTTTAAAATCTATAAAATTATATATATGCTTTGTTTTTCAGGAGGTCTTTTTCCTCTTATTAGGACATAAACTGCACAAAGACAGGAGTTTTGCCTACTTTGGTCACTACTGTAGCACCAGTGCCTAGAACAGTAACAGGCATGTGGCAGATTCAATATACACTGATCGGATTAATGAAATGAAGTACAGGGTATTTCACTGTATTTTGTTCACATGTACCTGTGCATTCAAAGCCTTAAAACTGACTTTTGGGTCACGTGCAGAAAATTCAGAGGAGTTCCACTAAAAATTACTGTACCTTTATTTTAGGGGAGCTCAGCTAAAAAAAAAAAAAATCTGAGAGAAGACGCATTTAACCTCAGAGTGAATAATTACATACTGAGGAGTGGAAACAGCACCCAAATGGATCTTTTATTAGTGCTATTAACATAAAGACTAATGACACACACCTCTGACGCATGTTCTTGTAATAATAGAAATAGCGGAGGCTATTCATCTTTCTCACCATTTCGTTCTGTGCCCACCACTCCCTCAGTCATTCCCCCAGCTCCCTTTTTCTCTTTCTCTCAGCCAGTGAATGGTGTAGACTAGGAAAGAAATTGTGGGGCAAGGGACCTGCCTCTGTTTCTGATTAAAGCAAGTGTCACTCACTTCTGTGCCCTGGGCCCCAGTTTCTCCATCTTTATGTGTCAACTGTGACACGCACGGTTCTCCTTAATTGCAACTAAGTGACGTCTTATTACATCTCTTTTACAGAGAAAGCATGCAAAATCTGCTGAAGACCACTAATAATTGGTACTGAAATACAGAAAAAAAAGGCTGTTAGCATAAATAATTTTATTTAGCTTCTCTTCCATTTTTAACTCTCAGTAACCCCAGAACTGACTTAGGTCTAAAACCGCCTACCCCCGGCCTTAAAGTTAGTTTCGCCAAATTTCAGATGTGTCAGGGGTGGGTTGTAAATCCTAGAATGTTTAGGAATGTTTTTCTTAGGCATGTGAAACATTTATCACTACTGTGTTATCATCTTTAAAGTTTATGGTCTTAGTGTGTAAAAATATTTTTTCTTTAATCTGATCCTATAGATAAACATTGTAACAAGACAGTAAGATTTAATAAGCTTCTTAGCGAGATTAATGAATATGTTTTATTGCTTTTGTACCGTACTTCGCTGAGCTCCCCTTCCTTCCCGATACCCCAACCAGTATGTGATTTTGTCTTTAACAGCTGGCCCCAAACTGTGTTCTGCGCCACATGATTTGAATGACTTAGGTCTCCCAGTGGTCACTGGCTTCAAAATAAAGACTCCTTAATTTGGCTACTTAACTGTGTGGCAAAACGTCTGTTTCTCACTGTTCCGATACAACGGTACTAGAACCAAGCTTTCTGACTCCAACTTCAGGTTTCGTTCCACCATAACAATAAGACACTCAGGATCCCCAGGGCCCTGGTCCCTTCCCTCTCTACATAATCTCCATAAAGGGGCAGGAATTTTTGCTTGGCTTGCTTCTTGCAGTAATCTCAGCGCCTAAAACTCTGCCACGCACAGAGGAGGCACTTGATATCTAGTTGAATGAAAAAAAAAAAAAAGGATAAATAGAGACACGCCACTATTCGTCCTGTGACTTCCTGCAAGTCACTTGTCAATTTCTGGATTTCAACTCTGACCTCCACTCCAACCCAGTCTCCTTCCCGCGCCCCGTTTGCTCCTCCCGCCACGAGAAGGCACTGTGGTAGCAGACCCCACCTAGCAGCGAGCGGCGCCCTTCTTGTCCCCGCTACACCTTCGCTGGTCGGAGGGCGGGTCGCAAGGAACCGGAAGTGCCGAAGCCGCGGGAGCCGTGGGAGCTTGCCGCCGCCGCCGCCTTAAGTGCCCCCGGTCCTCCTGGGTTATCGCCGGTGCGGTCGCGAAGGAAGTTGCCGCAGCTGGGTTGGGAGAGGAGGCGGCGCGGCATGAAACGGCGCAGGCCCGCACCGTAACGCACGTCGGGACGGTCCGGGCGGGGCCGGGGGGGAGAAGGTGCAGTATCCGCCTCCTCTTCGCCGTGAGGCCTGGGCCCCAGCCCACCGGGCCCTCTCCGCCTCACCTAGGAGCCGCCCCGCGCGTCCTCCGGGCTAGCCCGCTCTGCGGCGCAGCCGGCGCACTGCCCTGCGCGAGCCGGAGACTGTGGCGGGGCCCCGTTTGCCGGAAGAGGAAGCGGAGGCTCTGAAATTCCGAGTCGACCAACGTTCACTAGGCACCCCTGAACGCTGGGTGCTGGCCTCCGGACTTCCACGTCCGTTATCATAATTGAGCCCCTCTGGGGTTGGGAGCCGGGTACTGTCCGGGCGTGCAGATGAGGAAACGGAAGCCCGCAGAGGCAGAGGGATTTGCCTAAAGCCCAACTGGGGGAGATCGAACTTGGACTGAGATTTTTCTGGTTTCCCAGCTGGTGTTCTTTCTGTTGCCTCACTCTAGGTGGATTCCCTTCCTCCCTGCTCACTAGCCCCCTCTCATTCTAGGTCACTCCCCTAGGGCAGGATAGATACTGTCCTTTTTAAAATTTCTCATCACACATTTTTCTCCTAAGACTTCTAAGTCTTGGCCTCTCCTCCGTCCCCCTTCTCACATTCCTCATTCATAGCTTTCACAGTCTTTGACAAATCTCTGATAATGAACCTTTCAACTAGCTGTGGATTCTGAAGAGTGAAAGAACTAGGCTTCAGGGAGGCTTAGGGGTGTTTTAAAAGTGGACGATGATTTGACCCTTGGATTAAAAACTAATGGATCCAAATTCAAGAATCCTGGCTGAAGCTATTTTCTAACTCGACATGCTCTTCTCTGAGGGGCTTATAGTTCATGGGAAGGTGTCTTGACATCTTACATTGTTGCGGTGCTGTCATAACTTCACCGTTTCCCCTCCACTGAGCTTTTCTCACCACACCTCTCTCCAGCTCCACCAGTGTGGGCTAGCAGGACCCAGAATTAAAACTGATACAGTAACAGGTGTAATCACAGATCCTTTTTCATGTTTCTTTTACTAAGCCATAATTTCAACAGCTTTAATGCTTTTCCAGAAAAGTTAACAATTCAGTTATTTTCATAGTGTACATGGAAAGGAGACATAATTGGAATGTACTTCAAATGGATAGTACATTCTATATCTTGTGAAAATCTTGAATTATTAAATGCAAGTTAGTTCCCTTTCCACAAAAATGGCCTACTCTATAATTCTTACCGAGTCTATTCTGTCTCCAAGCTGTTCAATATGTTATATAAGATAATACAAATGTATTATTATATAAGAGGAACAATACCATAGAAGTTAGTTTTGTTAATCATCTGTCATTTTGAGGCTTTGCAATAGCCACTGAACAACCTCACATCTGTATGCCTTTTATAGGTTTTAAAGCTTTTCCATAACTTTTAATGTATGTTTGGACATCAGGATTTATACTGTTGTTAGGATAGTCTTGAGTAAATTGGACTATACATTTCTGAAATAATTTTATAATTTTAACAATCTAAAATGCAGACAGAATAATTAAGGCATTATATTTTAACCAAAAAGAATATCAGTTTTAACTACTATTTCAGACTTTTAAAATAATCTTTTTGGCCACATATGATTCATTTTAATAATGATCTGCAGCCTTATATCATATTTCATTATCTCGGTGAACAGGATTGGATGGTGAGAAAAGGAAAGACTCTTGTGAATAGAGAGCAGGATGAGTGGAGGCATCTGTGCTTCAAGTTGAGTCACTTGAAAAAGATCTCTTTGAATGTGGAAGAGATCTGAGCAGATGAAAATACAATCAGGTAAGATCCAGGGAAGGGCCTTAAGTGAGGAGGTAGGTGGGGTAGTGAAATATATGTACTGTGCCGAGAATGTCTGCTGAGGCTATTTTCTAACTTTTGAAATTAGAAAACTTGGGTCACATGTTTTGAAAATGTATCTTTATATAGGTGTTACAGAAATCTAGAAATTAAATCACTTAGTTACACATTTGTATAAATTACTAAAATTATATATCAGATCTATTCTAGGAAATGCAGGATATATTTACGTTTACCATAAATATGGAGTAGTAGTGTCATTACAAATATTTTTTTTTTGTAATTTTTATTTATTGATTTTACGGAGAGAGAGAAACACTGATCTGTCGTTCCACTTATTTATGCATTCATTGGTTGATTCTTGTATGTGCCCTAACTGGGGATCAAACCCGCTAACTTGGCAAATTGGGATGGCACTCTAACCACCTGAGCTACTCAGCCAGGGTAGTAGTAATGCCATTTGAACTGTAAAATGTATGTGTGTATATAGAAAGAGAAATAGTCCAGGGACTTTGTACAATTTAGGAATACCAATAATTTTAAGTGCAAGCTAATGCAGCTTTTATATAGGAGAGATATCAAGTTAATGATAACTCAAGAAGCTGGGCAGTAAGACTTAAGAAATCTATCTGCTTAGCCCTCTGTTCTATTCCTTAGCCCTGTTCTTGGAGATGAAGTTCCCAATTTAACAAAAAGAGAGTTGAAAAAAATGAGGCCAGTTTGTGCAGCTGCTTCTCTCCATTAAAAATAAAGCTAGATCCATTGACACATCTGATAGAAAGTAGGTTTACACTAGCTTTTAGGTGGGCAATCACCTTTGTCACGTACTACTGCTTAATATCAGTGTGCTGAATACCAGTTGAGTTAAATGACTTTTTCTCTGCTGAGCTGTTTGGATTTTAATCATTGATGATAAATGCCCAGTTGTAATAACATTATAAGTTATAAATATCCATATAATGTAATTATATGGATATAAAGTTGTAATAATGTTACACATTGTATACTTAATTACTTTCAAATGGCTTTTCTGGCCACTTTTGCTACTATTACATTAAAAATACTGTAGCATGAAAAAAGACACATTACTTGGCCCTGGCCGGTTGGCTCAGTGGTAGAGCGTCGGCCTGGCGTGTGGAAGTCCCGGGTTCGATTCCTGGCCAGGGCACACAGGAGAGGCGCCCATCTGCTTCTCCACTCTCTGCCGAGGCTCCATTGGAGCAAAAGATGGCCCGGGCGCTGGGGATGGCTCCTTGGCCTCTGCCCCAGGCGCTAGAGTGGCTCTGGTGGCGACAGAGAGATGCCCCGGATGGGCAGAGCATCGCCCCCTGGTGGGCGTGCCGGGTGGATCCCGGTTGGGCGGATCCCGGTCGGGCTCATGCGGGAGTCTGAAGCCTCCCCGTTTCCAGCTTCAGAAAAAAAAAAAAAAAAAAAAAGACACACTACCCTGGCCACACAATTTAGTTCATTTTGCATGCCATAGTGCATACCTGATGGGCTAATTCACAACCCACACCTGCTAATTACATTTTCTATGTGGTTGGTAGTTATTACCATAAACTATTAACCTGAAAAAGACATATTTAATAGGCCCTGGCTGGGTAACTCAGTTGGTTAGAGTGTCGTCTCTATATGGCAAGGTTGCAAGTTTGATCGCCAGTCAGCACATAGAAGAATCAACCAGTGAATACATAAATAAGTGGAACAACAAATTGATGTCTCTCCCCCACAAAAAAAATCAATTAAAAAAAAAGAATAAATATACACCATGTATTGATTTTTCTAGTAGTTAATAATTATGTGAACTTGCCTGACTGGTGGTGGCACACTGGATAAAGTGTTGACCTGGAATGCTGAAGTTGCCAGCTTGAGCATGGGGTCACTGGCTTGAGCTGGGGATTATCCATGTGATCCCAGGGTTGCTGGTTTAAGCCCAAAAGGAGACACTGACTTGACTTGACCGCATCCAATCCCTATTCAAGGCATGTTCAAGAAGCATTCAGTGCACAACTAAAGTAAAAGCAACTACAAGTTGATGCGTCTCACTTTTCATCTCTCCCTACTTTAGAGAAGCAATCCGTGCACAACTAAAATGAAAGCAACTGTGAGTTGCTGCTTCTCACTCTGCTTCCCTGTCACTCTTTCTTTCCCTCTCTCTCTCTGTGTCTCAAAAAAAAAAAATTAAATGAACTTGCTTACATAAATGCAATATCCCAAACCAACAAGTTTTTGACATTTAATAGTTCAAAAAGAGCAGTTGCCCCAGTATTTCTATTTATGTTGCTTCTTTTTGGTAATGTCATAAATAATGCATGTGAGAATATCACACAATGATGGCTTGTAATAACACTGCTTGTTATTTTCTCTGATACTTTACGCTCCTGTTACATTTTAATATTGAAATAAGGGAAAAATACATCCTCTTCTAGATTTGTAACATGGAAATAAACATTAATGGATGAAATATTAACACTGCAAGTTGAACTGGTAAATTGGACTCAGACTTTTATCAAAATACAGTATTGATAATACAAAAATTAGTCTCTTTATCAACTACTTCAACTATTTCTTTTTAATTTATTTGTTTTAGAGAGAGGGGAGAGAGAGAAAGAAGAGAGGGGCAGGAACAGGAAGCATCAATTCCGATAAGTGCCTTGACTAGGCAAGCCAGGGGTTTTGAACTGGTGACCTCAGCAGTCCACGTCAACATTTTATCTACTGTCCCACAATAGGTTGGGCTACTACTTCAACTATTAAAGCCACTTGAAGAATCAGGAAAGTAAAACTTGTATAATCTGTAATAATAGTCATATACCATATTTCCTCATGTATAAGACACTCCTATGTATAAGATGCACCTTAATTTTTGGAGCCTGAAACTTGAAAAAAATGTATTTACATAAAGTTATTGAACTCAAGTTTTGTTCATTGTAAAATTCATACAACTCCTCATCACTGTCAAAACTCCCATCTATTAGCTTGTCCTCATCTGTGTCTGATGGTGAATCACTCTCTTCATAGATTGCCTCGTCCTCAGTTCCATCTATGGCATTTGAAATGCCACAACCACTGTATAAGATGCACCCAGTTTTTAGACCCCAAATTTTTCAAAAATGGGTGCAACTTATACATGGGGAAATAAGGTAAATTTCTTATAGTATAGAATTACCACAAGTGATCATAAGATAGTGATGTCTAGGCAAGAAGAGAAGACAGAAAAATGTAGCAACCAGTTAAGTCTTTTGTTGCTTGGAGTTCCAATTAAAAGCAAACAGTGTTATCTTGGGTAAGTGTCCTAGGAAGATTATTCCAAGTGCATTGCAACAATTTTATCACTGTTCTATTTGGTGTGATTGTTTCTGTTAGCTGAAGAAGTCCACATTTACTAAATGTGTCACTTTAAAGTGCAGAAGCACTTTAACTCCCTTGGCACATTTAGCTTCACTATTGACATGCTCTTGGATGGAGCATAACAGCCAACTGACAAAGGCCTGTTTCCTTCCAGTGTGCAAAAGAAAAAAGGAATTTTGGCAAGGGATACCTAAGGGGAGAGCCTTTTATAAAGGTTCCCAAAGGATTTATAGTTGCTGTGAAATAGACATGACCTCAATTTTTAAAAAAATCTAATTTTTAAACAACACAGAGAAGGGTAAGCTATTGCTTTTTTTACTAGGTTTCATTGCAGCTCTGCTGAAAAGCATTTTTTTCTTTTTGGGGGAGAGCAGGGGTCCCTATCAACTGTCATTCTGATTAATATAAGAGAAGGCAGGCCTGAAAACAACTTCATGTGCTTTGTTTTTCTAGGAAAATGCAACATGGCAGCAGCGATGGAAACAGAACAGCTGGGTGTTGAGATCTTTGAAACTGCAGAGTGTGAGGAGAATATTGAATCAGGAAATCGGCCTAAATTGGAGCCATTTTATGTTGAGCGGTATTCCTGGAGTCAGCTTAAAAAGTTGCTTTCTGATACCAGAAAATATCATGGCTACATGATGGCTAAAGCACCACATGATTTTATGTTTGTGAAGAGGAATGATCCCGACGGGCCTCATTCAGACAGGATCTATTACCTTGGTGAGTATGAAGTCAGTTTCCAAGAGGAAATGCTTTCTTTTTTTTTCTTCTTTTTTTTTGTGACGAGACAGAGAGGGGGCAGACAGACAGGAAGAGAGAGAGATGAGAAGCATCAATTCTTTGTTGCAGCTCCTTAGTTGTTCATTGATTGCTTTCTCACATGTGTATATGGGGGGGGGGGCTACAGCAGAGCAAGTGACCCCTTGCTCAAGCCAGACACCTTGGGCTCAAGCTGGTGAGCTGTGCTGAAACCAGAGAATCCTGCACTCAAGCCAACAACCTCGGGGTTTCAAACCTGGGTCCTCTGCGTCCCAGTCCGACGCTCTATCCACTGCACTACCGCCTGGTCAGGCAGAAATGCTTTCTTAATTCAAACTTAGATGCTAGCTACAGTTGGTGAATAAATAAATCCATTAAAGGGATTTGAAGAAGTTCAGTTTTAATGTTTTAATTTTGGTTTATCCCATTAACCAAATTTTACTTTGAGGTAACAAATCATGAATTGATCATGATCTTATTTTTAAAGTCAAGAGTTAAAGATGCCAGAAATTATTGCTTCCTAAAGTATTTTTTTAATGGTTTTATTTATTGATTTTTTTTTTAGAGAAGAGAGAGAGAAAGGACAGGGGACAGGAACAGGAAGCATCAATTCATAGTAGTTGCTTTTTTTTTTTGTTTTGTATTTTTCTGAAGTGAGAAGTAGGGAAGTAGGACTTTGAGGATCCACCCAGCAAGCCCACTAGGTGGCGTTGCTCTGCTGCAACTGGAGCCATTCTAGTGCCTGAGGCAGAGGCCATGGAGCCGTCCTCAATGCCCAGGCTAACTCTGCTCCAGTGGAGCCCTGGCTGTGGGAGGGGAAGAGAGAGACAGAGAGAGAGAGAGAGAGGAGAAGGGGAAGGGTGGAGAAGCAGATGGGTGCTTTTCCTATGTGCCTTGTCTGGGAATCGAACTCAGGACTTCCACATGCCGGGCCGACGCTCTACCACTGAGCCAACCAGCCAGGGCAGTAGTTGCTTCTTGTATATGCCTTGAACAGGCAAGCCAAGGGTTTTGAACCAGAAACCTCAGCATCCTAGCTTGACACTTTATCCACTGTTCCACCACAGGTCAGGTACCTTAAAATGCTAGTTCAAAACACCTTTCCTTAGTAATGGTCAGATTAGAAACACAAACAATAATAACCCTTAGTTTGTTCCCACTCTCAACAGCTGCTGGTTTTGGTTTTTTAGACCAAGGCTGGTTTTGGTGTCTTCTTCTTGAGTCCATTCACTTTAAACTTTAGGTCTGCCTAAATTAATACATTCATACCACTGATTAACTTTTTATTTATTAAATTTTTACCATAGGTTTCCTCCCCTTTCTTGTGTGTATATAAAAGTGTGTGTGTGTGTGTGTGTGTGTGTGTAAGAAAGATTTTCTGCAGGAGTCCACATCAGTAATTATAGATTCATTCTCTTTTTTTAAACAACTCCAGAGTTTTCTGTTTCACTTTATTTATTTCATTATTTATTTATTAAGTGAGAGGCAGGCAGGTGAGAGACAGATTCCTGCATGTACCCCAACCGGGATCCACCCAGCAAGTCCCCTACCAGTTGATGCTCTGCCCATCTGGGGCCATTGCTCTGTTGCTCAGCAGCCGATCTATTTTAGCACTTGAGGCGAGGCCATGGAGCCATCCTCTGTGCCTACAGCTAACTTGCTCAAACCATTCCAGCCATGGCTGCGGGAATGGGAGAGAGAAAGAGAAAGAGAGAGAGAGAGAGAGAGAGAGAACGCGTCAGCGCACGCAAGACAAGGGGAGGGGATGGGGTGAAAGAACAGATAGATGGGCGCTTCTCCTGTGTGCCCTGACAGGGAATCAAACCCAGGACTTCCACATGCCAAGCTGACACTCTGCCCTTAAGCCAACCTGTCAGGGCCTCCATTTTATAATTGTACCATATTTGACTTAACCAGAGCTCTAGTAAGGGCATTTAGGTTTTTCTGTTTTGCTATTACGAAAGATAAGGTAGCAAATATCACTGTATCAGATCATTTTGTACATGCGTGAATTTACTTATAGGACTGATTCCAAAGAGTAAAATTGCTGGGACAAAAGGTGCATATCTTCTGAATTTTGATTGACATTGCCAATTTGCCCCTCCATGAGGTTTTAGAGTTTATATTTTTATCAGTGTATCTAAGTAGCTATTTTTCCACACCTATATCAATAGTAAATAATCAAACTTTTTTATCTTTCCCAGTCTGATTAGTGAACAGCAATCTCTCACTGTAGTTATTTTTATTTTTATTTTTAAATTGAGGTATATTTGACATATAACATACTAGTTTCAGGTGTACAATATAATGATTCAGTATTTCTGTGCACTGCAAAATGATTATCACAGTAAGTCTAGTTAACATTAGTCTCCTTATAGAGTTAACAAAAAATACTTTTCTTGTGATGAGGCTTTTTAAGATCTGATCTCTTAGCCTGACCAGGTGGTGGCGAAGTGGATAGACCATAGGACTGGGATGCAGAGGACCCAGGTTCGAGACCCTGAGGTTGCCAGCTTGAGCACGGGCTCACCTGGTTTGAGCAAAGCTCACCAGCTTGGACCTAGGCTCTCTGGCTCGAGCAAGGAATTACTCGGTCTGCTGAAGGCCCGCAGTCAAGGCACATATGAGAAAGCAATCAATGAATAACTAAGGTGTCGCAACGAAAAACTAATGATTGATGCTTCTCATCTCCCTCTGTTTCTGTTTGTCCCTGTCTATCCCCCCCCTCTTGCTGTCCCTGTAAAAAAAAAAAAAAAAAAAAGATCTGATCTCTTTGCATCTTTCAAATAAGCAATACAGTATTATTAACTATGGTCACCATGCTGTACATTACATCCCATACCTCATTGCAATATTAATTTGTATTTCTCTTATAAGATTGGCCATCTTTTCACATATTTAAAAGACATTTATATTCCTTTTCTATGACCCATTTATAATCATGTCTATTTTTTTATTGGGTTGTAGGTGTTCTTATTGACTTAAGGCATTTTTTTGGTATAAAGAGGGAATTAACCCATGTGGTATTTTCCTTTGGGGCAGAATTTGTCTTTTGCCTTTCATGTCTTTTGTCATGTAGAATTTGTAATTTTTTTTTATTGCTAAATTTATTTTTCTGTAGTTTTGCATTATAACTAGAGAGGCTTTCTCAACTCCAAAGTTTTACTTTTTAAAACCTTTATATATTTTGGATGTTCTGGGTTTTTTTTCATTGGTCTGTCAAACGCTAATACAATGCTGCTGCTGTTATTATATATTATCATAGCTCTCTGTTTTATTTTACTTTTTATTTTTACTATTTTTGTTTGCTTGTTTCTAAAATTATCTTATATTATGCCTCCCCCCCATTCTGTTTATACAGTTTAGGATTACATTATACATATAAAATTGGGGGGGGGTGACAATCTTTAGAATGTTGAGCTTTTCTTTCTTTTTTTTTTAAATTTATTTATTCATTTTTAGAGGGAGAGGAGAGAGAGAGAAGGGGGGAGGAGCAGGAAGCATCAACTCCCATATGTGCCTTGACCAGGCAAGCCCGGGGTTTTGAACCAGTGACCTCAGCATTCCAGGTCGATGCTTTATCCACTGCACCACCACAGGTCAGGCTAGAATGTTGAGCTTTTCAAAAAGTTGTATCCCTTTTAATTTGTTCAAGTCTTACATCTATTTGAATTTTTAAATTTTATATAAATTCATTTTTTTTATAAATTCATTTTTAATATATTTTTTAAGAAAGCCAGAGGGAAAGACAGGCAGGGAAAGAGATGAGAAGCATCAACTCATACTTGTGTTACTTCAGTTGTTCATTGATTGCTTCTCATACGTGCCTTGACCAGGGGCTCCAGCTGAGCCAGCAACCCCTTGCTCAAGCCAGCAACCTATCATATCACCTCGATGATCTTATGCTCAAGCCGGTAACCCTGCACTCAAGCTGGTAGCCTGCTCTCAAGCCAGATAAACCCATGCTCAACTCTGCGACTTTGTGGTTTTGAACTTGGGACCTCAGCATCCCAGGTCCATACTCTATCCACTGTGCCACCACTGGTCAGGCGGGCTTAAATTTTTTAATATACTTCAAATACCAGTAAATGCCAATGTGCATAAGGAAAGAAACAATGGGAAAAGCCCATTTTGTGCTTACACTGAGCTGGTGTGTGTATACATAGAATGCCTTGGAAATCTAAAACGATTTTTAAATTACAGTTGACATTCAAGGTTAGATAAGTTTCAGGTGTACAGCATGGTGGTTAGACATTTATATAACTTTAGAAGTGAGTCCCTTCATAAGCCTTGTACCCCCCCCACACACACACACACTATGCCTTGGAAATTCATATTGGTTATTGGTGAAACCAAGGAAAACATAGAATGAAGAGCAGTTTCAAGGACAACTGAAATGATTATGAGGAATGGCTTTCATTTGAGGATAGCTGAGAACCAGCTTTTTCATATTTGAGGGCTGAAGACTCTTATAAGGAAGGAGAGGGCTTAAAGAGAATATGATCACATGTTGTAAAATTATGAATGGTATGGAGAGGTGACTGCAATCTTAAGTATTCTATAACAGAGTGCCCTGGCTGGATAGCTCATTGGGCTGCAGTGGTGGTCAACCTGGTCCCTGCCGCCCACTAGTGGATGTTCCAGCTTTCATGGTGGGTGGTAGTGGAGCAACCAAAGTATAAATAAAAAGATTTAACTAAAGTAAGTTGTTTTATAAAGATTTATTCTGCTAAACTTAGCGAAAATTCAACATAAAGTACTTGATAAATAATTATTATTATATGCTTTAACTTGCTGTAACTCTGCTTTGTAAATTTTATAAAGTTAAGTTACTTCCCTACTTTATAAATCACCATTATTACTGTGGAACCAGTAGGTGGTTAGAAAATTTTACTAACAGAGATACAAAAGTGGGCGGTAGGTATAAAAAGATTGACTACCCCTGGGCTAGAGCATCGTTCCAAATCACAGAGGTAGCTGGTTGGGTCCTCAGACAGAGCACATACAGGAACAGATAATGTTCCTGTCTTTGTCTGTCTCTTTCCCGCTTCCTTTCTCTCTAAAAATCAATAAAGTAAACATTAAAGAAAAGTTCATAACAAAGTAACTCTGAAATATACAAAATAGATTTAAGACAAAAGCAAGTACCGAAATAAATGTCAACTGATATTTAAGTTTTTACTCCATAAAGCAACCCATATTCAGAAAGGTTTAAGAAAAGTTGAGGAAAATAAGTGATAAAAATGTGGATATTTGAGGGCTCATCTCCAACCTTTGCAAGGGTTAGTGTGGAAGCTGCCATGCCCTTCCACAGACTGTCTTCTCTGCCATAGGGAACACCAGGCTGAGACTCTTACACCCAAGAGTTTCTTGTTTTTACTATGAAATTTATTTTCTCCTTCCTTCACTCTCCTAGCTTTTTTGGAAGTGATACCTTTCTAACATTGTTTAGAAATAAGGACTTTGTTTTACTTTGAGTTTTCTTTGGTTCACATCTTCAAAACTGAAGTGTATTTCTTATTTTCTTTTGTATGTAGCTCATTCTACACTGCTGTGATCTTCCCATTCAGTTACTGCATTATTTCATAGAGTAGACCTGGCTTCTACTTTATATAGACTTCTTTCCTTCACCTTTCCCCAATAAAGGATAGAGATTTTTAGCAAATCAGATACCAGATTCTGTGTTGTTTTAATAGAAGTGCACTTTCATTTGAAACTTATTAGTGATTACAGTTATAGAACAATAATGAAGAAAAATGAGAATTTAGTTAGACCTATTTATTTCTAAATAAGTACTTTAATGATTCAGAAAAAGAAGAAATTTAGTAATCTGAAGTCACAAAGCACGTTCATTTGGAATCTCATGAGTCTATTGTCAACTTGTAAGAGACTAACAATTTTCAAAAAAATACTAAAATGAGCCTGACCTGTGGTGGCGCAGTGGATAAAGTGTTGGCCTGGAAATGCTGAGGTCACCGGTTCGAAACCCTGGGCTTGCCTGGTCAAGGCACATATGGGAGTTGATGCTTCCAGCTCCTCCCCCCCTTCTGTCTCTCCTCTGTCTCTCCCTTTCCTCTCTAAAAATGAATAAAAATAAAAAAAATTTAAAAAAATATTTAAAAAAAAATACTAAAATGACACTTGTCCTTATATCATCATATACACTTTTATGTTTGTTTTGAGAGGGACTAAGATCTGAATATCAGAATGAGACATGAGCATTTTTCTGTGAAGCCTGAGTTTTATTGAAGCTAATTTCCATGGCGTGCGTTGTGTGCATCTGCTACTTGTTTAGCATTCATCAGAGATCCCTGCTTAGAGTACAAAAATGTGCACATATAGAGGGCAATATATTCTTACTACTATGATTGCAATAGATCGCTATTTTAAAAAATTATTTTTAAAAAGATTGTTTTCTCTTACAGCTATGTCTGGTGAGAACAGAGAAAATACACTGTTTTATTCTGAAGTTCCCAAAACCATCAACAAAGCCGCAGTCTTAATGCTCTCTTGGAAGCCTCTTTTGGATCTTTTTCAGGTAGGATTAGACATTGTCACTCCTGTGATTTGGTGTATGTTTTAGCATTTTATTTAGAGGTAGAAATTCAGTTTGGCGTTTTATAGTTGAAGTACATGTGAATCAGAAAACATACTTTGATTACTTGACTCTTGCAATTTATTGAATCTTGTTTTATGGCCCACAATATGGTTCTTCTTGATAAATATTCTGTGTTCACTTGAAAAGAACATGTATTCTGCTGTTGGGTCTATAAATGATCATTTCATCAAATTGATTTACTGTAGTATTTAAGTCTTCTATGTCCTTACTGATTTTCTATTTGTTCTACCAGTTATTGAAAGAGAATGTTGAAATCTCCAACCATAATTGTAGATTTGACTACAGTGTGTCCGTAAAGTCATGATGTACTTTTGACCGTCACAGGAAAGCAACAAAAGATGATAGAAATATGAAATCTGCACCAAATAAAAGGAAAACCCTCCCAGTTTCTGTAGGATGATGTGGCAGCATGTGCTCATGCGCAGATGATGACATAACACCGTGTATACAGCGGAGCAGCCCACGGCTATGCCAGTCGAGATGTGGATTGTACAGAGGAAAGTTCAGTGTGTTCTGTGGCTCGCTAAATTCGAATCCGTGACCAAAGTGCAACGTGAATATCGGCACATTTATAACGAAGCGCCACCACATAGGAATAACATTACTCGGTGGGATAAGCAGTTGAGGAAACCGGCAGTTTGGTGGAGAAACGTCGTTCTGGTAGGCCATCAATCAGTGACGAGTCTGTAGAGGCTATACGGGATAGCTACCTAAGGAGCCCTAAAAAATCTGTGCGCGAGCCCACATCAAACTGCACTGGATAGGTATGAAACTGGAAAGAGCTTTCCTTTTATTTGGTGCAGACTTCACATTTCTATCATCTTTTGTTGCTTTCCTGTGACCGGTCAAAAGTGCACCATGACTTTACGGACACACTGTATTTCTCTTTGTAGTTCTATTAGTTTCTGCTCTATTTATTTCAATCTATGTTATTAGGTGCATGAGTGGTTAGGATTGTTACGTCCTCCTGATAAATTATTGTTATGAAATGACCTTTTTTGTTTCTAGCAATGTTCTTTACTATGAAATTTACTTTACTATTAATACAGCCACTTCAGCTTTCTTTTGATTACAGTTACCATGGAATATGCTTTTCCATTTTTAAATTTTTTTAAAACTGACTATTGAGATTAATGCACATACCATGCAATTCACACAAAATACACAGTTCAGTGGTTTTTAGTGTATTCACAGAGATGTGCAGTTATCATCACAATCTAATTTTAGAACATTTAGTCATCACCAAAAGAAACCCTTGTCCCTCCCCATGTCCCCACCCTCCATAACCCCAGGCCTAAAACCACCAATCTTCTATGAGTCATGATAGATTTGCCTATACAATATGTGGGCCTTTGTACCTGGTTTCTTTTACTTAGCACAGTATTTCCTGGATTTGTTTACATTGTAGCAAATAACAATACTTCATTTATTTTTATGGCTGAATAATATTTTATTGTATGGCTATACGATAGTACTCCCCTTAGCAGTGGGGGATACAGTCCAAGATCCCCAGTGGATACCTGAAACCAGGTAGTACTGAGTCCCAAGTATACCGTGTTTTTTCCTGTACATATGATACAGTTTATGTATACATACAGTAAAGTTTAGTTTACAAATTGCGTACAGTAAGAGATTAACAATAGCCTATAATAAAACAATTATAACAATATATTTGTAGTAAAACTTATATGAGGTCTCTCTCTCTCAAAATATCTTATTGTACCTTTTTACTTAATGGAAGCACTTTATGACTTCTCTTTGGCATATCTTAATTGCCAGTATCACTACTTTTGTGTTGTGGGGCCATTATTAAGTTAAGGTAAAGGTTACTTGAATACAAGTACTGCAATACTGAGGCGTCAGTCTGATAACTGAGATGGTTCCTAATTGACTAATGGGGTTGTAGCATAAACAGCGTGGATACGCTGGACAAGGGATTATTCACATTCCAGTCAGGACAGAATAGGTAGGTGCAAGATTTCATCATGCTACTCAGAATAGCACACAGTTTAAAACTTATGAGTGGTTTATTTCTGGAATTTTCCATTTAATATTTTCAGACCACGGTTGACTGCAGATAACTGAAACTGAAAAGCAAACGGGAAACAATGTACTACATTTACATTGATCCATTTGTGAATATTTGCATTGTTTCAGCTTTGGGGCTTTTATAAATAATGCTGTTTTAACATTCATGTACAAGATTTTTTTTTTTTTTTACAGAGACAGAGAGTCAGAGGGATAGACAGGGACAGACAGACAGGAATGGAGACAGATGAGAAGCATCAATCATTAGTTTTTCGTTGCGCGTTGCGACTTCTTAGTTGTTCATTGATTGCTTTATCATATGTGCCTTGACCACGGGCCTTCAGCAGACTGAGTAACCCCTTGCTGGAGCCAGCGACCCTGGGTCCAAGCTGGTGAGCTTTGCTCAAACCAGATGAGCCCACACTCAAGCTGGCGACCTCAGGGTCTCGAACCTGGGTCCTTCCACATCCCAGTCCAATGCTCTATCCACTGCACCACTGCCTGGTCAGGCTCGTGTACAAGATTTTGTGTAGGTTTGTTTGTTTGTTTGTTTGTTTTTTGCTGCATTTCTCTGAAGCTGGAAACAGGGAGAGACAGTCAGACAGACTCCCGCATGTGCCCAACCGGGATCCACCCGGCACGCCCACCAGGGGGCGATGCTCTGCCTATCCTGGGCGTCGCCATGTTGCGACCAGAGCCACTCTAGCGCCCGGGCGCTGGGGTGGCTCCTTGGCCTCTGCCCCAGGCGCTAGTGTGGCTCTGGTCGCGGCAGAGCGACTCCCCGGAGGGGCAGAGCATTGCCCCCTGGTGGGCAGAGCGTCGCCCCTGGTGGGCGTGCCGGGTGGATCCCGGTCGGGCGCATGCGAGAGTCTGTCTGACTGTCTCTCCCCGTTTCCAGCTTCAGAAAAATATTAAAAAAAACAACAAACAAAACAACAACAACTATAAACCTACTTTTGCCCTACCCTGTATTTACATTTTTATGCATCCATCACCTCCACCCATCCACAGAACTCTTTTCATCTTGCAAAACTATAACTCTGTACCCATTACACATTAACTTCTCATTACCGCTCAGTCCAGCCCCTGACAACCACCATTCTGCCTTCTGTTTCTACTCTAGGTACGTCTTATAAGTGGAATCATACAATGTTTATCCTTCTGTGCCCTGGCCAGATAGCTCTGTTGGTTGGGGCATTGTCCTCATACCACAAAGGTTGTAGATTTGATACCTAGTTGGGGCACATACAGGAACAGTCTGATGTTTCTGTCTTTCCTTCTCTCTTTCTTACTCTCTCCCTAAAATCAAGAAATAAATTTTAAAAATATATTTATCTTTTTGTGACTGGCTCATTTTACTCAGAGTAATGTCCTTAAGGTTTATCCATGTTGTAGCATGTGTCAGAATATTTTTTAAGGCTGAGTAATATTCCATTGAATGCATACCATATTTTGTTTATTAATAGACTTTGGCCGCTTCTACCTTTTGGCTATTGTTAATTTTGCTGCTGTGAATGTGGGTATACAAATATCATTTTGTGTCCTTGGTTTCAATTATGTTAAGTATATACCCAGAGATAGAATTGCTGGATCATATAATTCTATTTTCTGTTTTTGAGAACAGCTGTACTATTATCTTAGCAGCTTCACCATTTTACATTCCTACTAGTGGTGCACAGGAATTTCAATTTCTCGACATCCTTGCCAAAGCTGATTATTGTCTGGCTTAAAAAAAAAATTTATCCTGACCAGGCGGTTGCACAGTGGATGGAACGTTGGACTGGGGATACAGAGGACCCAGGTTCAAAATGCCAAGGTCGCCAGCTTGAGCATGGGCTCATCCAGCTTGAGCTCGAGCTCACCTGCTTCATTGTGGGGTCGCTGGCTTAAGAGTAGGATCATAGACATGACCCTGTAGTCGCTGGCTTGAGCCCAGGGGTCGCTGGCTTGAGCGAAGGGTCACTAGCTCTGCTGTAGCTCCCTAGTCAAGGCACATATGAGAACAATCAATGAAAAACTTAGGTGCCTCAACATAGAATTGATGCTTCTCCTCTTTCTCCCTTCCTGTCTGTCTGTCCCTGTCTGTCCCTCTCTCTGACTCTGTCTCTGTCAAAAAAAAAATTGTTGATTGTAGAGAGAGAGAAGAAAGGAAAGAGAGAAGAAATCCCATCAATTTGTTGTTCCACTTATTTATGCATTCATTAGTTGGTTCTTGTATGTGCCCTGATCGGGATCAAACCCACAGCCTCAGCATGTTTGGCTGACTCTCTAACCAACTGAGCTAACCACCTGGCTAGGGCTCTTTTTAATAGTAGCCATTCTAATGAATAAGCGATGGTAAGTCATTGTGGTTTTGATTTGCATTGCCCTACTGATTAGTAATATTAAACATCTTTTCATGTGCTTATTGGCCATTTGTATATCTTTATTTCAGAAATGTCTATTCAAATCCTTTGCCCTGTTTCTTAATTAGGTTGTTTGGGGGTTTTTCTTGTTTACTTTCTTGATAATGTCCTGTTTGAAATAGGGGCCACCAAGAGAACATGTGCAAGTCCTAAAGGTGTTTAAAAATATGATCTTTGCAGGTATAATTAACCCTATGAGTAGTGAGTTTTTTTCATGCTTGCTAACCCCTGGGAGTGTGTTTTTTTTTTTCAAAAAATGGAATTAGTTCCAGTTACAGTTTTATTAACTTAAAAACATGTTTATTTGATAACTAATTTATGGAAACAAGAAGAACATACATTTACCTTTTTTTAATGTTGCCTTACACATTTTTAAAATAAAAATTTTTGTTATCTCATGCAATTCTTCAGCTCAAAGTTTAAAGACGTACACGTACGATCATACTCTGGATGGTCAGGAGGCATGAGGAAGTATGTGAATGGTCATACTACTCAGGTTTAAAGATCTCAAAATGAAATAATCCTAGATTTAAGGTGGGCTCTAAATGCAGTGATTGGAGAAAGAAGAGGGAAATTTGAAACAGACATGGAAGTCAAAGGCCATGTGAAGGCGTAGACAGAGACTAGAATTAAGTTGCCACCAATTTAAGCCAAGGAACCCTTGAACCACCAAAAGCTGGAAGAGGCAAGGAAGTATTCTCCTCTAGAGCCTTTGGAGGAAGCCTCGCCCTGCTGACTCCCTGACTTTGGGCTTCCGTCTTCCAGAACTGTGAGAGAATAAATTTCGGTTGTTTTTAGCTACCAAGTTTGGTAATTTATAATAGTAGCCTTAGGAAAGTAGTGCATGGCATTTGACATGCAAAAGTTTGTGTTTGGGGGGGGGTGACATTTATTCTAAGGAAAATATATAGCAAAACAAATTTGGAAGGTGGTGGATGTGGAAGATACGGAAAGACTTAATCACCAAAGAAGCTGCCCAAACATGGCCTTCTGCTGTGGAGGAGAGTGAGTTGTTCTTTACTGTCCTTTCCTGATTCAAAGAAACGATCCTATCAGGGCTGGGCCCAGGGAACCCCATCTTCTAATCTCTTCTCTTCCTGAGAGTTGGGGAAAGGTTAGTTCATAGGCTCTTAAAATATAAAAGATAGTATTGAAAAGGGAAAGATGTTATAGTCTTTTGTTCCAACTTTGCCCCCAGCCCTACTCTCAGTATTTATTGATGCTAAAGAGACAAAGCCCATGGAATTGGGGCAACGTTGGCAGCAGTCAGTACACTGAGCAATTAGGCTACCTTGATGTGGAAATGAGCAGCATCATACTTTGTATAGAACCTGGGTAGGTGGTACAGTACAGAGTACAATCAGAGAGAGGCTGAGGAGTTTGTGAGAAGTAGAGTGGAGCCCATAGTCCATCTGTTCCCAGTGTGTCAGTAGCTAAGCCTTGTCAGGGGTCTCAAAGGGTGTACTTTTCATAGTATGTACATAGCCAAGTTATTGATGGTGTTGGTCAGAGTCCAGACAGTAGGAATGCTGCAGAAGAGGATGCTGAGGAGAACCACATGATGGTAGTCCTACCAAGATGATGCAGGCCAGCCAATGCCTTGGTTATTATTCATTGCTTGAGGGTTGGGGTTTACTTCACCTGTACACTCCCACATTCATCCTGCCAGCTTCAGAAGCCTAGCAGTTTTGAATTTTGATGAAGTTCAGTCAGTTTTTTTTCTTTGATTGCTTTTGTTTTTGTGTTATATATAAGAAACTGTTGCTTAATACAAGTTTAGCAGATTTTCGTTTGTGGAATTTTACATGAGTTTTCTGGTTTTAGCCCTTATATTTAGGTCTTTGATCTATTTTGAGTTAATTTCTGTATATGGTATGAAATAGGAGTTCAAATTAATTCATTTATGTGTGGAATCCAGTTGTTCCAGTACCTTTGGTTGAAAGCTGTTTTTCCCCAATAGTTATTTTAGTACTCTGTTGAAGGTCTGTTGACCATCAGTATATGGATTTATTTCTGGACTCGCAATTCTATTCCAGTGTCCTGTAAATCTATCTGGATTGAAATTGGAAAGTGTGAGTCTTACAACATTGGTTTGGTTTTTTTTCAAGATTGTTTTGAAATTCTGTATGAACATTATTAGGATCAGCTTATTTATATCTGGAAAAAAAGGCATTTGGAACTTTGATAGGCATTCTGTTGATTAATTTTTGGGGTGTAATTCCATCCATATTCTTAAGTCTTCCAATTCATAAACTTGGGATGTCTTTATATTTATTCAGATCTTTGTTTCAACAATATTTTACAGTGTTCTGTATACAAGTCTTACACCTCTCTGGTTAAATATATTTCTAAGTATTTTGTTGTTGTTTTTTTGATATTTTATCTTTTTCTTTTTTTTTTCTTTTTAGATGAGAAGCATCAATCATTAGTTTTTCGTTGCGTGTTGCAACACCTTAGTTGTTCTTTGATTGCTTTCTCATATGTTCCTTGACCACGGGCCTTCAGCAGACAGAGTAACCCCTTGCTTGAGCCAGCGACCTTGGGCTCAAGCTGGTGAGCTTTTTGCTCAACCAGATGAGCCTGCGCTCAAGCTGGCGACCTCAGGATCTCGAACCACTGTGCCACCACCTGGTCAGGCTTTTATGATATTTTAAATGGAGTTATTATTTTGAGAGAGAGAGGAAGAGATTGAGATGAGAAGCATCAACTCGTAGTTGCATCATTTTAGTTGTTCACTGATTCCTTCTCATATGTGCCTTGATGGGGGCTAGGGGGGTGGGGGACAAGCCAATGACCCCTTACTCAAGCCAGCGATATCTTGGGCTTCAAGCCAGCAACCTTTGAGCTCAAGCCAGTAACCTTGGGAACATGTTGATCCTGTGCTCAAGCTGGTGACCCTGTGTTAAGCCAGCAACCTTGGGGTTTTGAATTTGTGACCTCAGCCTCCCAGGTCCACGCTCTATCCACTGTGCCACCACCAGTCAGGCTTAAATGGAGTTATTTTCTTCATTTCATTTTTAGAGTGTTCATTGCTGATGTATAGAAATATAACTGATATTTGTATATCTCAAATTTGTATCCTAAAACTTTGCTGAACTGATTAATTAGCTCTATTATAGTTTTGTGGGGTTTTTGTAGATTTTTTTTAAGCTTTTTTTTTTTTTTTGTATTTTTTCTGAAGCTGGAAACAGGGAGAGACAGTCAGACAGACTCCCGCATGCGCCTGACCGGGATCCACCCGGCACGCCCACCAGGGGCGACGCTCTGCCCACCAGGGGGCGATTCTTTGCCGTGACCAGAGCCACTCCAGCGCCTGGGGCAGACGCCAAGGAGCCATCCCCAGCGCCTGGGCCATCCTTGCTCCAATGGAGCCCTGGCTGCGGGAGGGGAAGAGAGAGACAGAAAGGAAGGATGGGGGTGGGGGGTGGGGGGAGTGGAGAAGCAAATGGGCGCCTCTCCTATGTGCCCTGGCTGGGAATCGAACCCGGGTCCCCCGCATGCCAGGCCGATGCTCCACCGCTGAGCCAACCGGCCAGGGCCATTAACACTTAGATAGATAGAAAGAAAAATAACCTTTCAAGGGGAGAAACATCATGTTAGGTTTTACATCAGTGATGTGACCAAACCTGACCTAGAGTTTTATAAGAGTATTATTAGTAGATAGAATGAATTGGTACTAAGGACAGCTGGTATTGGGAACTTATTTTGTGCCAATCATTGTGTTAAACACTTTACATATTTTTCCCAGTTAATCTTCACAAAGCTAAAGTTGATGATTTATTACTATTTTGAAAGTGAAAGAAATTACTCTTTGAAAACTTTAAGTTACTTACTCAAACTGACTTCTAGTGAGGGTCAAAGCTTAGATTTAAACCATTTGACATTAAAGTCTGCTGTTGACTGCATGTCAGATTGTGAAGTTCCATTTTGGTAATGTGGAAAATCTTAAAAATTCCAAGCCAAGGTAATGAGATGTAATTCTTGTTCTCTAATATATTTATATATAACAATCATCTGGAGACCCTTTACCACGAAATCTTTCAGCAGACTTCTTCTAATTAATCTATTTAAAGTTTCTGGAAATTTTGAGGTCACTCAAAATGTAGATAGACTCGGTAATATTGGCGATACTAGAATTTGGACTAAAAGCAAAAAACAAGCTTTCAGAAGACTGAAATACATGATTTTTCTTTTGCATTAGGCAACACTGGACTATGGAATGTATTCTCGAGAAGAAGAACTTTTAAGAGAGAGAAAACGCATTGGAACAGTTGGAATTGCTTCTTATGATTATCATCAAGGAAGTGGAACATTTCTCTTTCAAGCTGGTAGTGGAATATATCATGTAAAAGATGGAGGGCCACAAGGATTCACTGTAAGTTGGTATTACTACTTGTTATACCTTTTTGGGGGTCCTAAAGGTTATTTGCACCGAAATCCGAAAGGTAATTAAACAAACCAAAATATTCTGTTTACCCATCAACTAAGAAACTTAGCAGTAAAGAAACAAAACATTTGAACATTTGGGTATTAATTTAAAATTTTAAGAGTTAATAATTTTTCTAGAGACATTAATATATAATTTTTTAAAATACTAGAAACACTTGCTATATAGAAGATGTAGTAAAGGGCATCAATGCCCACTTTCTGAGTAAGTACTGAGAGGTATTTAGGAGGATAACATTATCACAAGGCAATCCAGTTTTGGTTCCTTTAAGAGCTTAGTTCATCTTAATAAATGTTTTGAATATTTGTTTTTATTTCACACAATTTTTTAATGTGCTATCAGAACTATCATTTTGATAGAATTATGATGATCCTGGCTTTTGTTACATTTTTATGAACAAACTATTATATTGGCATAATTAATTTGAAATGTTTAATAAATATTTAATGAAAATAATAGCTATTCTATTAAATAGGTTTGGACAGTAAAGTCTGTATATGCTGTTACATTGTCTTTATTTCTTCTCCTTTTACCTTAGCTTTCTAATTCATACTTAAAAAAAAAAAAGAGTCCTTTCTTATAAGTTAGGGCATATGTAAGTGTATTTTTCTGGGAAGCAATTATCATAATTGACATTTTACTTAGAAATATTGTTTATTTTACAGGAAGGATGCTGACAAACGAGTATGTATATATCAACCTTAAAATGTTGTTTACTTTTCTAGCAACAACCCTTACGGCCCAATTTAGTGGAGACTAGTTGTCCCAACATTAGGATGGATCCAAAATTATGCCCAGCTGATCCAGACTGGATTGCTTTTATACATAGCAATGATATTTGGATATCTAACATTGTTACCAGAGAAGAAAGGAGGCTGACCTATGTGCACAATGGTAAGGATAGTTCTTCAAATCCACTTTTCTGAAAGGTCTTTTATTATTTGTTTTATTTTTGATAGAGACAGAGAATCAAAGAGAGGAACAGATAGAGACAGACAGGCAGGGAGAGAGATGAGAAGTATCAATTCTTCGTGTGGCACCTTAGTTGTTCATTGATTGCTTTCTCATATGTGCCTTGACCAGGGGCTCCAGCAGAGTGAGTGACCTCTTGTTCGAGCCAGCGACCTTTGGGCTCAAGCCGTTACCCCATGCTCAAGCTGATGAGCCTGTGCTCAAGCCAAATGAGCCCGTGCTCAAGCTGGCAACCTCAGGGTTTCAAACCTGGTTTCTCTGTGTCCCAGTCCAACGTTCTATCCACTGCGCCACTGCCTGGTCAGGCGAGAAGCATTCATTTGTTGTTCCACTTAGTTGTGCATTCATTGGTTGCTTCCCATATGTGTCCTAACTAGAGATTGAACCTGTAACCTTGGCATTTTGGGTCAACACTCTAACCCAGTGGCCCCAACCTTTTTTGGGCCATGAACCGGTTTAATGTCAGAAAATATTTTCATGGACCGGCCTTTAGGGTGGGACGGATAAATGTATCACGTGACCGAGACAAGCGTCAATAGTGAGTCTTAGATGTAACAGAGGGAATCTGGTCATTTTTTAAAAATAAAACATCATTCAGACTTAAATATAAATAAAATGGAAATAATGTAAGTTATTTATTCTTTCTCTGCAGACCGGTACCAAATGGCCCACGGACCGGTACCAGTCCACGGCCCGGGGCCTGGGGACCACTGCTCTAACCAACTGAGCTAAATAGCGAGGGCCAATGCTGCTGCTTTTACTGTTCCTTTTCAAACAGCATAACAGTAGCACCTCAACATGATTGTTCTTTTAGCCAAATGAGACTGCCAGAAGTTCCCCCAAACTGTTGTCATTAAAATAAATTTTTTAGCCATATAAACAAGTGACAACAAAAGGGAATGGTAAGAAGCAAACATAGAGTGTTAAGAGAGGACCATGGAGTGGTAGTGATCAACAAAGGCTTACTAGAAGAGATGACAGCTAAACTTATCTTAAATAATAAGTACATAATAACCAGTACATTCCAGGTGAGGGGACTGTTTGAGAAAGGTCTTGATGCAGAAGGTGCTGTAGTGTGTGTGAGGAGTTAGAAGCAGTATGATGATCTTAAAACTTAGGATATGAGTCAAAAAGTGGGGTTAGATAAGACTGGCAGATAAGAAAGCCAGGACAAGGGTAAACTGTATCTCATGTAAAAGAACATAGTATTTATTATGATGTGGGGGTCCATTGAAAAGTTCTAGCAGTCAAATGGTATGGTCAGTTACTTTGTGGAAGTTATATTTGAGAAGCACAAGACTAGAGGCAGAGACACCAAAGCGTGACTGTTGTAATTATTTGGGTTTTATGGCCTAAAACTATAGCACAGTATAGAGAAAAGGGGATGCGGCAGGGAAATTTTTAAGGAAAGAGAACATTTTTGGTGTTGGTGTTTACTGGGTCTCCATTTGGAATCAGGGAACCAGAACAGCTACCAATGGCAGTAGAAAGATTAGGTTGGTAGTTAGTAAACCTAGGTTGGAAATCCTAGCAATTTTTTATGCTTTCAACAAATGTTGAACACTCACTATGTACTTGAGGCTGGGACTGCAAAGTTCTGATGATAACAGATCATCAGAATACAATGAATTTCTTTTTATTTTATTATTTTTTTTAATTTTTTTAAAATTTTTTTTATTTATTCATTTTAGAGAGGAGAGGGAGAGAGAGAGAGAGAGAGAGAGAGAGAGAGAGAGAGAGAGAGAAGGGGGGAGGAGCTGGAAGCATCAACTCCCATATGTGCCTTGACCAGGAAAGCCCAGGGTTTCAAACCGGCGACCTCAGCATTTCCAGGTCGACGCTTTATCCACTGCGCCACCACAGGTCAAGCCTACAATGGATTTCAACCACTGGTCCACGAAAGAACTAACCACTCTGATGTGGTATAAAGATTACACTGGGGAACAATTTTTTTTTTCATTTTCTGTTGCATGAAGTTGTAGAACTGTTTCTACATATTTCTGCATCGCTGATTCCAAATCTGAAATTCGTTTTTTGGTGCATGCTCTAGTTTTTATGCAATTTTAATTTCTTTTTGTTATAGTTAATGGCATGCATTGGTTTTTAAATTGGAGTTTAAAGGGCAACGACTCTTGGACTGAACAGAACCACAAGGCAATTAATGTTTTACAAACATCACTTTTACATAATTGTTTTTAAATGTAAAAAATTATTATCTGATAAAAACACCCTCTTATTTTGTTTTAAGATTGAATCATGGTTTCTTCGAGTAGGCGTAAATGTAAGAATAGTCTTGACACCTTCTGTTATATATGTGGCTCTTACACACTTCAACTTCAAAGGCGCAATATTTCATCATTTGTGACACTTGCATATATTGCCTATTTTCAAGTTTCCCTTGGCGATCAATACAAGAATTGGGCTCCTCATATTGTGTGTCATAATTGTGAGGAAATGCTTCGTGACTGGACAAAAGAAAAACGCAAAGGAATGCCTTTTGGTATTCACATGGTTTGGCGTGAACCTAAGGACCACAGTAGTGACTGTTATTTCTGTCTGATCCACACAAAGGGCATTGGCAAGAAAAAATGGCATATGATTGCATATCCTAATATTCCTTCAGCAATACGACCTATCCCACACTGAGACACTCCCAGTTCCAGTTTTCAATGGTTTTATTTCTTCTAAGGATGAAGAAAGCAAACATGGTGATCAAGTGTATTTTGAAAAGATGCGTGAGGAAATGGTTGTAGAACCTGCAGGGTCTTCTTCTGATGTCAAGCAGTCATTAACCCCTCAGCAGTTTAGCCAACCCGAATTGAATGACTTAGTAAGAGATTTGTGCCTATCAAAGAAAGCAGCTGAATTACTAGCCTTCAGGCTTCAAGAAAAGAATGTACTTCACCGGTCAGCTACAGTATCCCATTTCAGGTAGCGTCAACAAATTTTTGTGGACTTTTTTTCCAAAGATAAACACTTTGTTTAATGTCATGATATCAGTAGTCTTCTCAGCCAGCTAGGTGTTACCACTTACAGTCCAGCAGAATGGTGGCTATTTCTTGACAGCTCTAAGCGGAGTCTGAAATGTGCTCTCCTACACAACGGTAATGTTTATGTTTATGCAGCGGTTCCAATTGGTTATTCAACTCATCTGCGAGATTATGACATAAAAATTGTCCTCGACTTTCTGAAGTCTGAGGAGCATAACGGGATCATTTGTGTGGATCTTAAAATGGTAAATTTCCTGCTAGGACAACAGAGGTTTCACGAAGTATCCTTGCTTTCTGTGTTTGTGGGACAGCCGAGCTTGGGAAAAACACTGGACACAGAAGGAGTGGCCAAAACATGAAGCTTGGAAGTAAGGATGCAAAATATTGTGAATGAACCTGTAGTTAATCAAGACAGGATCATTCTTTCCCCACTTCACATCAAACTTGACTTAATGAAGCAGTTTGTTCAGGCTTTGAATAGAGAAAGTGAATGCTTTCAACATATTATTTCTGCTTTTCCTGCCTTGTCTTTCAAGAAGATAACAGCAGGTGTATTCGATGGACCTCAAATTTGAATCCTCATACGTGTCGAAGGATTTGCCAGGAAGATGAATAAGGAGGAGAAAGCAGCATGGCAGTCTTTTCTGGCAGTTACAAAGAACTTCCTTGGCAACAAAAAAAACAGAAAACTATAAACTTCTGGTTCAAAGGATGCTGTTGGCTTTCTGCAACATTGGATGTATGATGAGCATTAAGATTCACTTCCTGAACAGTCACCTTGATACGTTTCCCGAAAATCTTGGAGCTGTTAGTGATGAGCAGACTACTGCTGAAGCATCAAACGAGATTGTCCTCAACAAGTACACAAACGCAAGAGCTACAAACGCAATTTTTGCGTGAATAGAATTTAAATAAGTTTTGTGCAAATTTTATGATTAAAATAAGTGTTTTAATATGTTCTATTTCAAAATTGTAGACAAATTCTGATGCAATCATATCTTTTAGTGTATTAGTGTATTTGCTGCATTATATAAATTATTATATTTTCACAAAAATGATGCCCAAGAAGACATTCTACTTCATTGTTAAACTAAATGTTGAAAATTTTACAATAAGATGGAAACCTAAAATATTGAATTGCAAAAAAACTGTAGCTTACAGAGAAAAACTAATGTCAGATTTGAGATCAGCACACTCGAATTAGATAAGAACAAGTGTTTTGGTGGATGCAACAAAAATTTTGTTCCCCAGTATTATCTTTCATGGACCAGCACCTAATCTTCATACAGCATCAGAGTGGTTCATTCTTTTGCGGACCGGCACAGAATATCTGGCATTCCAGCATCTGTCCACAGACTGTGGGTTGAAAACCACTGAGTTAGTAGGCAAGAAATCTGTTGGATATATTCTGTCAACAAAAATATATTGAGTGTGTGCCAGGCAGAACTCAAGAACTAAGGATACAGAATTGAATAAGATACAGTTCTGATCCTCAAAGAAACTAGAATTAAGGGTTTTTTTAGTCTATTTTTTCATTCTATAGAGTTGTTTTTCCACACAGGATTATTGTGAAGATTGGCAGAATTTAAAATAGAAAGCACTGAAACCCTGGAAAATTCTGTAATAGTGTTTTTATTCTTTTTTGTGTGTGTATATGGAAGAGTGGTGTATTTATTATTTTCAGGGTCAGTAGAGTAATTAAAACTATGATCTAGAACCAGACTACCATTTTTTAGTTTTATAACTTTATTTATCTTATCTCTTTGTTTATGTATTTGTAAAAAGGGTAATATCATGTCATCTTAGGGTTTTTATGAAGCTTTAATGAATTAATATTTGTGAAATGTTTAAGACAATGTCTGAAACAGGGGTCCCCAAACTTTTTACACAGGGGCCAGTTCACTGTCCCTCAGACTGTTGGAGGGCCGGACTATAAAAAAAACTATGAACAAATCCCTATGCACACTGCACATATCTTATTTTAAAGTAAAAAAACAAAACGGGAACAAATATAATATTTAAAATAAAGAACAAGTAAATTTAAATCAACAAACTGACCAGTATTTCAATGGGAACTATGCTCCTCTCACTAACCACCAAGGAAAGAGGCGCCCCTTCTGGAAGTGCGGCGGGGGCCGGATAAATGGCTTCAGGGGGCCGCATGCAGCCCGCGGGCCGTAGTTTGGGGACCCTTGGTCTGAAACATAGTAAGTACTCTGTGTTTGTTTAGCTAGAAAGGTAAGTAGAGAGTGAGCATTATCACTCTTATTCCTCTTATTCATTCACAGTAGCTTTTCAAGTGGAAGTCTGTTTTTAGATGGTTTAGTCAGTCTGCATGTGCATGTGTTTGTGTTTATTCTCTGCCTAGTATGATAGAAGAATTTAAAAGTAATATTAATATCAGCCTCTATACTCAAAGGATGTATCTTATTGGGAGAACAAGATGATACTATTTATTCATTTAATAAGTAACTCTTAATAATTAAGATCTGTATAGGGAGAAACAAATGAGTGGCATCTGTTTTTGTATCTAAAGGAGAACAAAATATAAAACAGTTAGTGGGGTATAACTTTGGGGTAGTTGAAAGATCCAAGAAACCGAGCACTGGTTTTGGCTATGTCTTTAATTCCAAAATTCGAAAAACTTGGAAAACTCAGATGAGTTTTCATTAGCTTGGTACTAAAACTCATTTAGTGTCAAAACCTGACCTGAACTGACCTGAGGATATTTATAATCTTAATCCTACTTAGTGTGCCTATTCATATGTTTGCTGCAGAAATATTGGTATATTTGATTACACGATATTTGATTACCCTGTTAGAGATGTTACATAATTATGTAGTAGATGTATAATATGTGGAAAATCCCCCAAATTATAAGTTCCAAACACTTCTGAACTCAAAAATTTTGGACAAGGGATTATTGGTTCATACTGCACATTCATCTCAGACAATAAGAGAAAATAAAGACAAATAAAAATAATGCAGGAGAGTAAAGGGGGCCAAATATATGGTGATAGACAATGATTTGACTTTGGGTGATGGACGCACAATGCAATGAACAGTTCACATGCTATAGAGGTGTATACTTGAAACCTGTGTGTTCCTATGGACCAGTGTCACCCCATTAAATTTAATTTCTAAATTAAAAATAAAAACTATACATAAAATTAAAGTCACTGTGAGATATTATTCTATATACCGATTAGAGTGGCTAAGGTAAAAAAGGTAACACCAAAGGTTAGAGAGCCTCTTGCATCATACATTTCTACTAAGAGTAGAACATAATACAAATACTTTGGTAAATTATGTGGCAATTTCTTAAAAGTTAAACATATATTTACCATACTACTATGCCATTCCACTCCTAGGTCTTTATTTAAGAGAAATAAAAACATACATCCTCAAAGATTCTTTTTTTTCTTAACTGATAGTCAATTTATTAAAAAGGTTGATTTAAGCATCTGCAATAGTGACTTCAACCTTGACTCCTTGACTCCTGGCTCAGTACTGATGGGAATAATCTGCTTACCAATCTTACAGGGGCCATTCAAGTCAATAAGTTGCTTGTGAATCCTCATCTAACAATGATCCCATGTCTTAAGAACCTTCCCCACAGGGAGTTTTTCTTGTAGTGATTCTTAGAGTCTTAGTAGGCATCTGAACTGTTTCTTTCTCTTGGCAGTTCTGTCCCTTTACCCCTCTAAGCAAGTCAGCACACACATTCTCCAAAGATTTTGTCTTGTAGCTGGTTAGAGTAATTCAGATTTTGTGAATCACTACCTCTGGTTCCATGGATCTATTTGCAGTATTTTTAAAAACCACAGCTGCAGTACTGCTTCCTGACTGACTTGTTCCTCAGTGAGAATGAGAGCAAACAGCCATGAGTCAGAAGTGGGAGGAGCCAGGCCAGAGCTCCACTACAGCTGCAATCGTGTCTACTTCAAAGAGCCACAGAGATTCTCGTACAAGAATGATCTTAGCATCTTTCTTCATAGTAGCCAAAAATTAGAAGCAGCCCAGATATCCATTAACAGATAAATGAATAAAAGAACTGTGGTAAACAATGGAATACCACTCAGCAATAAAAAGGAAAGGGTTAACTGATACATTGATACAACATGATGTTGATAAAACAACATTGATTAATCTCAAAAAGCAGACAGACACAAAACAGATACTGTATGATTTCATTTATATGATGTGCTAAAATTTGCAGAACTAACCTATGGTAATAAAAATCAGATCAATAATTGCTTCTGGGCAGGAGTGGACCTTGACTGGGAAGGGGCATGAGAAAACATTCTGGAGTGTTAGAAGTATTCTGTCTTGATAGGGTGTGGTTATATAAGTATGCGTTTTTCAAAAATAAAGGTACACTTAAGATTTTACTAATTACACAGTGGAATCGAGTCAGAAATAAATAACATTTCACTTAGGAAAAAAATCCCAAATATTTGGAAATTTTTAAACACTTCAAATATCCATGGGTTGAAGAAAAAATTTTCTGTTAGCATAACTGATGTCAGTTAGACTTCTGGAGAAATTGAAACGGTCTGGATTTAACCTGCTGCTTGAAACGACTAAAAGGTCTGGACAAAACAAATCAAACAGAATTCCTAGACATGGCATCCAGGCAGTACAGGACATTGAGTACTGAAAGAGGGAAGTAAACAAGGTGAGCCCTGTCCCAGTGTGTGGCCTAGCGAGTTTCCAGGCCACCAAGTAGGAAGTGGGAACCCAGGCGAAGTGCAGTGTTCTCCCTGTGTTGAGGAGCTGGAGCTGGGAATCTGCAGAGGCCAATAGGATAGAAGTTTGCCGTGCAGAGTACTAGAGAGACCTCTGGAGATCTGCTAATCAGTGTGTGCAGGTGAGAAAACTACTGAAGCTAGGTAGGGCAAGCACCCCCGAAAGAAACAGTAGACATGATTCTCAGAGCTCATCCAGACTGGGCGTTCATGCTCCCAGCAGCCAATGGACACCTTGTCATTCGTGGGACACTAGTGAGAATAACACACTGCCCGTGGGGCTGTAAAATAGTGCAGTTGCTTTGGGAAACAGTTTGTTGTTCTTCAGAAAGTTAAACATAAGCGTTGGCCACACAGCTCGGTTGGTTGGAGCATAGTCCCAAAGCGCAGAGGTTGTTGGTTGGATGCCTGGTCAGGGCACGTCAGGAACAGCTTGATGTTCCTGTCTCTTTGTCTCTCCTTTCTGCCTCACAAAGACAAACAAGCAAATAAACACACCAAACACAGAATTACTAAATGACCCAGCCATTCCACTCCTAGGTATTTTCCCAAATGAAAACAAAGTGTAAGTCCTCATAAAGACTTCACAAATGTTTATAGAAACTTGGTAATAGTCAAAATCTGAAAACAGCCCTAAATATTCATCAGCAGGTGAATGGATAGATGAATTATGGTATATCCATATAATGAAATGCCACTTGGTGATAAAAATCAATGAACCAGTAATACACACAATGACATGGATAAATTTCAAAAAATTATGCCAGACAGTGAAAGAAACCAGACAAAAAGGTACCTACTACATGATTCCATGTATAGAAACTGCAAACTAATCTTAATTTTTATTTATTTATTTATTTATTTATTTATTTATTTGGGTGGGGGAAGAGAGAGAGAGAGAAAGAGAAGGGGAGGAGCAGGAAGCATCAACTCCCATATGTGCCTTGACCAGGCAAGCCAGGGTTTTGAACCGGCAACCTCAGTGTTTCCAGGTTGACGCTTTATCCACTGCACCACCACAGGTCAGGCCAACTGCAAACTAATCTATAGTGACAGAAAGCAGATCAGTACATAGGGACAGGGATGGGGCAGGGTAAGGCAGGACAGGGTAAAGGCAAGGCAGGTGGAAAGAATTACCAAGAACACGGACTTTCAGGGTTGATGAATATATTCATTATCTTGATTATAGTTGGCATTTCATGGTTATATACACGTCAAAACAACAGATTATGCAGTTTATATATGTGCACTTATCATATGATAGTTATATCTCAATAAAGATGCATAACTGGCCAAAATATAAAGCAGATATATATATATATATATATATATATATATATATATATATATATATATATATATATATATATATATTTTAAACTCATCCACAGTCTCACTATTTTGGGACAACCACATTTTGGTTTATATCCCAATACATTTTTAAAAATAGACATTTGTGTAACATTTTAATAAATGGAATCAAAGTGTACATGACATTTAGTGATACACTTTTTTTTAATTCAAGGATATTGTTAACATTTCCCTGTGTCATGAAACCTTATATAATTATGACTTTGTGGTTTTATTGTTTTTGTTTTTTTTACAGGGACAGAGAGAGGGATAGACAGACAGGAATGGAGAGAGATGAGAAGCATCAATTATCAGTTTTTTGTTGCGACACCTAGTTGTTCATTGATTGCTTTCTCATATGTGCCTTGACCACGGGCCTTCAGCAGACCAAGTAACCCCTTGCTCGAGCCAGCGACCTTGGGTCCAAGCTGGTGAGCTTTTTGCTCAAACCGAGCCCGCACTCAAGCTGGCGACCTCGGGGTCTCGAACCTGGGTCCTTCTGCATCCCAGTTCGATGCTCTATCCACTGCACCACCACCTGGTCAGGCTGTTTTATTTTTAAAGCACATGTTCCCTTTAAACTATTTGCTGGAAACCTTAAGTGTAAAACAAATCAAAGCTGAGCTGCTCTGGTTGAAGGGGCGGGGGAAGAAATCATCAATTGATTCCTAAAAATGTACTTCTCTATATAGGAGAGTTACAAGTCAAAATGACCCTTTACATATATTATTTTTTCCATGATGTTAGCTAAATAAAAAAATAGTAACATTTATAGAATACATATTATAGTTCAGGCTTTGTTCTAGTGCTTTTTTAAAAAAGATTTTATTTATTGATTCTATAAGAGAGAAGGGGGGTGGGTAGCATGGAGTATCAACTCATAGTGTGTCACGTCAGACGTTCCTTGATTGCTTGTTGCATGTGCCTTGACCGGGCAAGCCCATGATTTCGAACTGGTAACCTCAAGCATTCCAGGTCAGTGCTTTATTCACTGCACCACCATAGGCCAGGCTGTTCTGAGTGCTTTATGTGAATTAATTAATTTAATCTTCAGCCTTAAAAGGTAGGTTCTTATTCCCATTTACAAATGGGACACTTAAGTGGAGTGAGATTAGGTGATTTGCCCAAGATCAGTTAGTAAATGATGGAGCCCAGATGTGAATTCAGCCTGTTTGGCTCCAGAGTTTACCACTGTACTACAGCTCTGTACCCATGAAAAAGTAGAGAGCTTCCTCTAATAATTTTGCTTTTGTTTGTCCAGAGCTAGCCAACATGGAAGAGGATCCCAGATCAGCTGGAGTTGCTACCTTTGTTCTTCAAGAAGAATTTGATAGGTATTCTGGCTATTGGTGGTGTCCAGAAGCTGAAACAAGTAAGGGGGTTCAAAATAATACATTATAGCTTAGTTAAAGAATTATGAGATTCAACTACCAATTACTTAAGTGCAGAGATTCTAAATTCTGATTAGTAAATTCTAAAATGTTAAAGACAGAATTCTACTAGTAGTTATTTACAATGTATAGACTCTATCCCAACATAATGAATTCTAATAAAAACATTTATGTTGTGGCTCATTGGTTTAGGTCCTTCAACTCCCCTTGCCAATTTTTCATCTAGAAGCTGGTCTTGATAATGTTGGCAACACTGGTGGCAAAATACAAAGTACCATACCTTAATTAGTTGTAGGATTGACTAGAGTCTGTATGAACAGATGGCCCAATTAGTGTATGAATGGATCAGGAAAAGGGGCTCTTTTTTCTTGGTAAATTTACAACTCTTTTAGTGCCTGAGAAACAGCTCTCTAAAGCAGTGGCTGACTGTGACCCAGTAAGAAATTTGCATTGTAGCCTAATACACTGCATAATATACTATAGGCATAAAACTAGAAAATAAATTTTATGAAGGAATGCTTTTCCTTATGTGTAACATACTCATATATATTTTTTGTTTGTTGTAATTTTTAGAAGCTGGTTATGACCCATTAATAGATTTCACGACTTACTAATAATGTATTACAGCTAGCATCTGAACACTTCTCTAAGGGACCATGAAAAAATATTTAGTTTTAAGCCGTGTTTTAGATTTGGGCATTTTAAGATGTAAAATGTTTTTCTATAATTGTGTTTGTTAGAGCAAGATTTTGACGTGAATTAGAGAAACCATTAAAAAAACTGAACTCTATTTAAATACATTAATTTGTTTAGGAAATATTACAAATATAATTAATTTATTTTTCAGTAAGGAATGCATATTTATGTGTGCAAGCATCAGTCCTTCACATGTGTTTCCCTGTTTTAGTTATGTATATATACATAATTATCCTCAGTATTTGCCCTCCAGAAGGAGTTAACTGTTGTCAGCCAGTAGAAGTGGCTTAGTGGTAACTCATCTTGCTACTGCAGAGACTAGTGATATTTTCGTACATAAAAGGTCGTATATTTTATATGTAAATTATTTTTCACTTGGAAAATATACTAGAGGAATGGTCAGTTATGATGACTTTCTGGAGTAATTCTAAATTTCCAATATTTAAATTCCTTTTAAGCTCCTAGTGGCAACAAAATTCTTAGAATATTGTATGAAGAAAATGATGAATCTGAGGTGGAAATTATTCATGTTACATCCCCTATGTTGGAAACAAGAAGAGCAGATTCATTTCGTTATCCTAAAACAGGTACTGTATTCCACTAGCATTTGTATTTACTCACTTCTACTTTCCAAACAAGAATCTCTCTGCAATCAATCCAAAGTTATGATCAATGTTGGATTATTTACAGCCTTAGTAAGGATGTGTTGTTAAGTGTCACTGAAGTAGTTTTTTTAAATTACAAGCTGATCCTTTTAAATTATTTTCAAAAGTGGAGACATGCACAAAACTGATTATTTCAAGGGATAAATAAAAAGGTATTTTTGCTAGAAAATAAAGATATTTAAGGAATTAATTTCTTAATAAATTGGTAATATCTTCCCCATTTTGCTGTTTACAGCATTTCAAAATGATACAAAATTTTATTTCATACTGTTGATGGTTTTCAACCTCTTTTTTTAATATCCATATTAAAAACTGTAATTTGCAATGGAGTTCTGAGATTCTTATGCATAAAAACTCTGTATGGGATTCTGACTTAACTGAAGTATTGGATTGATCTGGCAAAATTAGTTTTATTAATTTTGGATCAGCATTACCACTTATTTATGTCTCTTTCCACAGGCACAGCAAATCCAAAAGTCACTTTTAAGATGTCAGAAATAATTATTGATACTGAAGGAAGGGTAAGTATAAAATGTTGAGTTGATTTTTTTGTGTCATTTGACCAGTCTAATCAAATCAGTCTAATAAAGATCTTAGGTATACTTTTTTATTTTGGGGGCTTGTTGAACTTGTGAAGACATCTGTGGATCATGATTTCAGGTTGACCTTATTTTCTACTTTGAAAATTTACTTTTGGTTCCCAAAATAGGAATATGGGGATATGCCATACACCACTCCTTTCCAGTAGTTTCTCATTCTTCCTTTGTTAATTCTCTAGGTCAGTATTTTAAAAATACTATTGACTGGTAAATCACCTTCTCTGTTAGATATATGTTTATGGTTTATTATATGTCCCACATTTCTCTTGTCGTGCTGCTTTCAGTTTGGAATGCTTATAAGCTGAATGCACACAAGATTAATTATGGACTTATTAATTAAAGACTTAATCAAGACATTTAAACAGCTTTATTGACATCTGATTCACATACAACACTATTTACTCATTTAAAATTAAAATGGCTTTTAATATATTCACAGAGTTGTGCAACCATCACCAAGTCAATTTTAGAACACTTCCATTATAGAAAAGAAAGTCTACATCCCTTATTTGTTACCCATCAACTCCCCCTTGCTCCCCAGCTCTGGGAAGCTACTGATCTACTTTCTATCTACAGACTTGCCAGTTCTGGACACTTCTTCTAAATGGAATCATATAGTATCTTGTCTGGTTTATTTCATTTAGCATCATGTTTTAAAGCTCCATCCATGATGCACTGTGTATCAGCACTTTATTACTTTTTAATTATCTGATATTCCATTGTATGGATATATAGCACATTTTATTTACTCATTAGTATGGACATTTGGATTGTTTCCACCTTTCAGCTATTATGAATAATGCTGTCATGAATGTGTGTGTATAAACTTTTCTGTGGGCATATGGTTTTATTTCTCTTGGCCTAAGAGTGGAATAGTTGGGTCACATGATAACTGTTTAATCTTTTGAGGAACTACAAGACTGTTTTCTAATGTGGCTGCACTAATTTATATTCACGCAGTATATAAGTTTTCCAGTTTCTCCACGTACTCATCAATACTTGGTCATCTTACTTATTATGGCCCTTCTAGTGGGTTTGAAGTTGTATCTCACTGTGGTTTGATTTACATTTTCTTGAGGCTAATAATATTGAGCATCTTTTAGTGTACTTAGAGGCTATTAGTATATCTTCTTTGGAGAACTGTCTATTCAGTTCCTTTGCCCATTTAAAAAATTTAAAGTCTAAAGGAAAAAAGTTTGCTTGCCCAGGACTTTTTTACTAATATATTATACAAATAATATTTTAGGCTATAAGAACCTAGCCCTCCAACCCTAGTAACCCCTGAGTCTTTGATGTAAACATCAGAGGCAAGCCAATTGGCTGAGTTGTCTTAAAATTGTTTATAGGTATTCTACCCAAAACTGCAGAAAATTTTCATGCATTGTGTATAGGAGAAAAAGGAATTGGATCCACCACTGGGGAACATCTCCATTTCAGAAGATGCCCATTACCTAGAATTGTTAAGAAATTTATGATTCAGGGTGGAGACTTGTCAAATCAGAATGGGACAGGTGGAGAAAGTATTTATGGTGAAAAGTTTGAAGATGAAAATGTCTATTGTAAGCATGACCAGGCAGGTTTATTGAGAATGGCAGAAGCAGGGTGCATTACAAATGGTTCTCAGTTCTTGGTCACAACAGTTCCAGCTTCTAATATGGGTGGGAAACATGTGGTATTCGGCCAAGTAATTAAAGGAATTCTGGAAAATGTAGAAGTGAAATGTGGAAAACTTGCCAAATTGTGCATTAGTACAGAATGTAGAGAACTGAAGTAAGGGGGTGATTGGGGAATGTTCCCAAAACATGGTTCTGGGAACAGTCATCCAGATTTCCCTGTGGATGCAGATATAGATATTTTTTTTCATCCTGTAGCACCAGTTCTGCTTACCAAAAGTGGCCCACTAGACACTCACATTTCATGCCTGGCTCCATGCGAGCAAGCTAGGCTTTTTATGCATTTAAAATTTGAGAATAGGCCCTAGCTGGTTGGCTCAGTGGTAGAGTGTTGTCCCTGCATATATATGTTCCAGTCAAGGCACACAAGAGAAGTCACCATCTGCTTCTCCACCCCTACTCCTCTCCCTTCTCTTTATCTCTCTCTCTCTTCCTCTCCCACAGACATGGCTCAGGTTGGAGCAAGTTGGGCATTGAGGGTGGCTCCATAGCCTGGTTCAGCTGCTGAAATAGCTCAGTTGCCAAGCAACGGAGCAACAGCCACAGATGGGTAGAACATCGCCCAGTAGGTGGTTTTCCTGGTGGATCCCAGTTGGGTTGAATGTGGGAGTCTGTCACTCTGCCTCCCGCTTCTCACTTAAGAAAAAAATAAAATAAAAATAAAGTCTGAGAATATATTGAGAATGTTTCGGCCCCAGGACCTCTAATCATTAACCTTACTGGGTAAAACTGTGTGCAGGTTTTTGCAAAGTCTGAGAGTGCCAGCTATCCTGAGGGAAACTTCTGAGGGAACTAGCTACTAGATGGTTGGATTAGTCTTTCACCCCTATACCCAGGTCAGATGATGAATTTGCATGGCAGGACCCCTAGGGACCTCCACCAGAGCTTCCTCTGGCTTCACCCTGCCCAGGCATAGTTCACCATCTTTCTGGTCCTAACACGTGCTCATGCTTCACCTCCTGGCACAGTGGACGGGGCAGGAGATGGGCCTGACAGGCTGTGGTGCGCCCTCGGTGACTGGAGAGGCCTGGGGATTCCGCCTCAGCGGGCAAGTGGCACTGGCCTTCACCTTCATAGTACCTGGGCGGCTTCAGTGCAAGCCCCTGACTTTCTCATGTGCAGATACAGATTTTAAAAATGTAGATAAAATATTAATAACAATACAAAAAAATGGAGTAACGTGTTTTAAACCCCAGAACTGGGAGATGGCCATTAAAAAATGTACAAAGGTTTTAAGATGTGTGGAAGGTTCAAAAGCTGTTAATGAGAAAGCAGATAGATCGAGGCCGCAACCTGTAACTTGAAGCTGCATGTTGAATATTGGTGCTTGTGAACTGAAGATGTTAAACTGGCAGGGAGCAACTGACAGTTGTTTGGAGGCTCTTGAAATAGACCCATCGAATACCAAAGCCCCGTCCTGTAGAGCTCAAGGATGCCAAGGTTTTAAAAGAACACAACCAAGCATTGGCTAATCTTAAGAAAGCTCAGGAGATAGCTCTGAAAGATAAGCTATCCAGGCAGAATTGCTGAAAGTCAAACAAAAGATAAAGAGAAGGGAGTGTAAGCTTAATAAGGAATTTAGTTCTGCTTAAATATTACACATAGATATATTAAGGCAATAAAAAAATTTAAGGGGTTTTGTGTATTATGTTTGATCCCTAGTGTGTTTCCTTTGATCCTTCAGTTCCCCATTGTTTATAGTTTAGGAACACTGATGTAAGCTCACTCTAAATAAAAGTGTTACAAAGTAAAAATATATGTAAAATAAATATAGGGAACTAGGAACTTTTTTTTTTTTGCATTTTTCTGAAGCTGGAAACAGGGAGAGACAGTCAGACAGACTCCCGCATGCGCCCGACCGGGATCCACCCGGCACGCCCACCAGGGGGCGACGCTCTGCCCATCCTGGGCGTCGCCATGTTGCGACCAGAGCCACTCTAGCGCCTGGGGCAGAGGCCACAGAGCCATCCCCAGCGCCCGGGCCATCTTTGCTCCAATGGAGCCTTGGCTGCGGGAGGGGAAGAGAGAGACAGAGAGGAAGGCGCGGCGGAGGGGTGGAGAAGCAAATGGGCGCGTCTCCTGTGTGCCCTGGCCGGGAATCGAACCCGGGTCCTCCAGCACGCTAGGCCGACGCTCTACCGCTGAGCCAACTGGCCAGGGCCAACTATTATTTTTTATAGATACTAGAGTCTAAAGTGATTAAAACTTTTACCAGTTACCAAGGGATCGGCTAGTATAAATAAATGGGAAAAGACTTTTAGACTGCTAATTCTTTTTTTTTTTATTATTTTCTTAAATTTTACTTTTTATTTGCTGTTTACATTCAATATTGTATTAGGTTCATGTGGCACCATATATAGGTATTATAATATTACCGACTATATTCCCTATGCTGTACTTTACATCCCTGGGACTACTTTGTGACTACCAATTTGTACTTCTCAATCCTTTTACCTTTTTCACCCCAGCCTCCAGCCTTCCGCCCCTCCCCTCTGGTAACCAGTGTAGACTGTGCTAATTCTTGTTGTTAGAACCTTTTCAGGCATAAAGAGCACTAGCACAGGTAACCCACAACTGCTGGTCTTGCTATATCCTGTGTGCCTTTTTAAATGCCTAAGTCTGAAAAAGTATCATGCTATTAAAGATGGTGATTTAAGTAGACTAGTAAGCTAATTATTTATTTAAGTCTTTTATAACTAGATTCCTTTCTTTCTTTTTTTAATAGATTATAGCTGTCATAGATAAGGAACTAATTCAGCCTTTTGAGATTCTGTTTGAAGGAGTTGAATATATTGCCAGAGCTGGATGGACTCCAGAGGGAAAATAGTGCGTATGTTAAATTGTCATTTCTTTATAAATAATTTAGGATTGAGAACTTTAGAAATGTCTATGCTTTTAGGTTTGCCTTTCAGTTAGAGTTGTGTGCACATGTAAATTTGCAGTGTAGCTATTTATGCACAAAGATTTTTTTTAGCTAAGTGAACTTCTGGATTTGTAATGCTATAGGCATAGGTGCATTGCATTTCAGTTGTTTCTTATTTATCCAGTCATGGTTTTAGTTATTTGTGGTTAAAATAGTATGACTTTAAGGCTCACATGTATGTGCATGTTTTTTTACTGTATAATTTAAGTAGAAATATTTATAGAGCCTTATGTGAAAATGATTACAAATAGTTCTGTGTCTAATGTAGACAAGAGTTTTACAAGGCTGGCATTTGTTGACGCTAAAGGGAGAAAACAATTTCAAAAGCCATCTGTGATTTTGGAATTTACAGAAAAGCACTTTAAAACACTATTTAAGCTTACCTTTTAAAAATAACAATAGAATACATTAATACTTTTAATAAGCCATTGTAAGGAATAATTTAACATATACTAAAGCAATTTTTTTATTCTGGTTACAGAAATAACTGATGGGTGCTAGGGGAGAGAGTAGGGGGATATTCATTTTCTAAGAGCTTGCTTTATTTTTGGTGCTTTTCTTTTATTGTTTAAATAGTGCTTGGTCCATTCTACTAGATCGCTCCCAAATTCGCCTACAGATAGTGTTGATCTCACCTGAATTATTTATCCCAGTGGAAGATGATGCCATGGAAAGACAGAGACTCATTGAGTCAGTGCCTGACTCTGTGACACCACTGATTATCTATGAAGAAACAACAGACATCTGGATAAATGTATGCCTTTTCTCCTTTATTTGGTTAAATATGTTCTCAGAATACTAAAGCAATGAAGTTTTATAGCAAACTATCAAAATGAATTTTTAAGTTCAAAGTAACCATCAATATTATTTGCTTAGTTTTAACATTTCAAAATAGAATGGTGGTCCTAGAATAATGAAATGGTCGTAGGTAGAAAGTAGATGCCATTGATGTGACATCTCCCTGGCTGCAGGTTTACTCTTGTTGTCACATCAGACATGGAAAACACAGCCTCATCAGTACTCTTGAGAGGACCAGAAGAGTCCTGTTTAGAAAATACTTTCTCTTTCTGTTGGCAAACTTATACCAAAATATACCAGTTTTGGGTTCAATTTTGCATTTTCCAATTTAGTGGAGAAAACTTAATATACAAAATAAAGTCCCCCTTTCTGAATATAAGCTTTATAAGATTCACTTAAAACAAACCTGTTTTCCCTTCAACTGTTAAGTTCAAAAAAATGTAAAAAAAAATTTTCCTCATCTTTTTTTCTTTTTTTTTTTATCAAGTGAGAGGCAGGGAGATGGAGAGGCAGTCTCCTTATATGCTCCCTGACCAGGATCCACCTGGCAACCCCCCTCCCAATCTGGGGCTGGTGTTCTGCCCATCTGGGGCCACTGAGGCAAGGCCATGGAGCCATCCTCAGTGACCAGGGCCAACTTGCTCCTTTGAGTGATGGCTGCAGGAAGGGAAAGGGAAGCAGAGGGAGGGGTAGAGAAGCAGATGGTTGCTTCTCCTGTGTGCCCTGACCGGGTATCAAAACTGGCACTTCCACATGCCAGGCCAATGCTCTGCCACTGAACCAACTGGCCAGGGCTTCCTCATCATTTCTGTAAGATCTATCTAAACAAGCTTCATGCCATGTTTCAAAAGATTACAGAAATGGTGAGTAAGAAAAAGGTTTTGGCATTTTTTTCTCCATTTGGAAATATTTATTTCTCAATGAATTAAGGCTTGAACTAAAGTAAGATAAATCTAAAAGGGCCAGGCAAAATCTATAATTGTAAATATACCACAGCCCCTAGCACTGACAGTTATTTATACTTCAGAGTATGTTTATCAAGTCTTTTTCTAGTCTAATTGAATTGTTTATGTAGTATTTCATTAATGTGTATAGTAAATTAAGCTATTCATTTTACAGATCCATGACATCTTTCATGTTTTCCCCCAAAGTCATGAAGATGAAATTGAATTTATTTTTGCCTCTGAATGCAAAACAGGTTTTCGGCATTTATATAAAATTACATCCATTTTAAAGGAGAGCAAGTATAAACGATCCAGTGGTGGGCTGCCTGCCCCAAGTAAGAAATCCTTTTTTACTTAAAAAAGAAACAATGTTGGGGGCAGAAGGTGGGAGGGGCAGGGTAATGTATTGTCTCTTTTGTACACTTTATAAGCATCAATTCTGCTTCATTAAACTCAATACATAAACTAAAATATAAATACATGCAGATGTAAAAACATAGGATAAAAGTGTTTTGCTTTGATTTACAAGTATGTTATTTTAATACTTGCAGTACCCTAATTGGAAAACTACATTGCAGGAGTTGAGTTGGCATCTACTCTACCATCTTGACTGTGCTCTGTAGGACAAAGTTCCTGATAGATATAGAAGAAACTGTTAATAGTGGGTAATCTCTGGGAAGTAGAATTGCTTATTTTTACTTTCTATTTTTGCCTTGACTATAATTTTTAATTTGCTTAAAGTGAGCCCGTATCATTCAGATATGAAAAGCTATTTTTAAAATGTCATATAGTTATTAGATATTTTTACATACTAGATTTTTTTTTTACTGTCACCATCTATACTGAAATTTATTTATAGTTTTAGCTCTTCAGATTGATATAATTATGTTGTCCAAAGTGAAATTAAATATTGTGTCAGCTGAAGTTAATTTGTCTTCAAAGAAAGATGGTTTTCATTTGGGCAATGTAATACAGAATGGATGTGTAAGCCTAGAAAAAGTGAAATAGTACATTGAAACCTTCTGGGTTTTTAAAATATTGAGTTATAGTTTTTGTTTTGGAATAGTAGGTACTTTACAATGTTGTTATATGCTTAACTGTTGTTTGTAACTTAACAGACTCAACAAAGCCATTTAAAAAAATTGTGGTAAAATAAACATAACAAAATTTACTGTTTTAACCATTTTTAAGTGTACAGTTTAATGGCATTAAGTATATTATTGTTATACAGCCATCACCACCATCTATCTTCAGAACTTTTTTCATCTTTCAAAACTGAAACTACCCAATGAATACCCGGTTTAACAGAAAATAACTCCTCATTCCTTCCTTCCCTTCAGCCCCTGGCAACCACTTCTGTATCTGTGAATTTGACTATTCTAGATACCTCATTCAAGTGTAATCAGATGGTATTTATGCTTTTATGATTGGCTTATATCATTTAGCATAAAGTTCTCAAGGTTTATCCATGTAGCATGTATCAGAAAATATTTCCTTTTTAAAACTAAATAATATTGCATTGTATTTATACGTCACATGTTGTTCATTCATTCATCTGTCCATGGACACTTGGTTAACTTCTTCCTTTTGGCTGTTGTGAATAATGCTACAGTGAACATGGGTGTACGGATATCTGTTTGAGACCTTGCTTTCAATTCTTTTGAGTATATACTCAAAAGTGAAATTGCTGGATTTTATGGTAATTCTGTTTTTAATATTTTGAGGAACCATCATAAGCTTCCATAGTTGCTATACCATTTTCTATTCCCATTAGCAGTGAACAAGTGTTCGAGTTTCTCCACATCTTTCCCAATACTTATTATTTTCTGGTATTGTTTTGTTTGGTTGTTTTGGTTTGGTTTTTGATAATAACCACCCTAGTGTGTGTGAAGTGGTATGGCATTATGGTTTTGATTTGCAGTTCCCTAGTGACTAGTGACATTGTGAATCTTTTTAAGTGTTTATTGGCCATTTGAATATCTTTGGAGAAGTGTCTGTTTTTAATCCTTCACCAAGTTTTTTTTGTTGTTTTTTTTTTTTTTTCTTATGGGAGAGACAGAGAGAGTCAGAGAGAGGGACAGACAGGAATGGAGAGAGATGAGAAGCATCAATCATCAGCTTCTCATTGCGACACCCTAGTTGTTCACTGATTGCTTTCTCATATATGCCTTGACTGGGGGGCCACAGCAGACTGAGTGACCCCTTGCTTGAGCCAGTGACCCTTGGTCCAAGCTGGTGAGCTTTGCTCAAACCCGATGAGCCCACGCTCAAGCTGGCGACCTCGGGGTCCCGAACCTGGGTCCTCCACATCCCAGTCTGACGTTCCATCCACTGTGCCACCGCCTGGTCAGGCTTTCACCAAGTTTTTAATTGGGTGAGCTGTTTAAATATATACGTAAGTAAATATATTTATATATTTATATTTTTAGAGAGCGAGAAAGGGAGAGAGAGCGAGCAAAACATCAAATTTGTTGTTCCACTTATTCATGCCATCATTGGTTGATTATTATTATTTTTATTTTTTATTTTTCTGGAGCTGGAAACGGTGAGGCAGTCAGACAGACTCCCGCATGCGCCCGACCGGGATCCACTCGGCACGCCCACCAGGGGGCGATGCTCTGCCCATCTGGGGCGTTGCTCTGTTGCAACCAGAGCCATTCTAGCACCTGAGGCAGAGACCATAGAGCCATCCCCAGCGCACGGGCCAGCCTTGCTCCAATGGAGCCTTGGCTGCGGGAGGGGAAGAGAGAGAAAGAGAGGAAGGAGAGGGGGAGGAGTGGAGAGACAGATAGGCGCCTCTCCTGTGTACCCTGGCCAGGAATCAAACCCGAGACTCCTGCATGCCAGACCGACGCTCTACCACTGAGCCAACCGGCCAGGGCCATTGGTTGATTCTTGTATGTGCCCTGACCAGGGGTCAAATCTGCCACCTTGGCATATCAGGACAGTACTCTAACCCAGTGGTCCCCAACCCCTGGGCCACGGACTTGTACTGTTCCGTGGGCCATTTGATACTGGTCCGTAGAGAAAGAATAAATAACTTACATTATTTTTGTTTTATTTATATTTAAGTCTGAATGATGTTTTATTTTTAAAAAATGACCAGATTGGCCTGACCTGTGGTGGCGCAGTGGGATAAAGCGTCGACCTGGAACACTGAGGTCGCCGGTTCGAAACCTTGGGCTTGCCTGGTCAAGGCACATATGGGAGTTGATGCTTCCTGCTCCTCCCCCTTCTCTCTCTCTGTCTCTCTCTCTCACTCCTCTCTCTCTAAAAAAAAAAAAAAAAAAAAAAAAAAAATGACCAGATTCCCTCTGTTACATCCATCTAAGACTCTCTCTTGATGCTTGTCTCGGTCACGTGATACATTTATCCGTCCCACCCTAAAGGCAGGTCCGTGAAAAATATTTTCTGACATTAAACCAGTCCGTGGCCCAAAAAAGGTTGGGACCACTGCTCTAACCAACTGAGCTAATTAATTGTCCAGGGCCTCAACATGGCCTTTTGTCTTAGGACTAGCAAAGTAAATGCTACCTATGACTTTATTCCTTTCCGTGGCCTAATTTTTTTAAAAAACAGGCAAGATCTTATATATCTAAGATGGAGAGTTTCTTCCATAAGAGCCTTAGTTTAACATCGCCCTTAGTGTCAAATTGTGCCTCCAGTCCCTCTGTTACTCAGAAATTAAATCCACTTATGGAGTTCCAGAAAGCATTATGATGAATACTCGTCAGAAAGCTGTGAATAATAGTTAATTAACCAAAAAACTTTGGGGACAGTAATAAAAAGATGGTAACTTAAAGAACTGATACCTCAGTAAATACTCATCTCAGAACACCTGGCCCTTGTTCCCTCTCAGTGACTATCTCTGGTCCCCTCAATTCATCTACTTCTTTCTCTTTCCCTCAGGTTTTTCTTAGTCTTTCTTCCTCCAAGTCTTCCTTCTTCTTTTTTCTTTTCTTTTGTTTTGTTTTTTGACAGAGTCAGAGAGGGACAGTAGAGACAGACAGGAAGGGAGAGAGGTGAGAAGCATCAATTCTTTGTTGTGACTCCTTAGTTGTTCATTGATTGCTTTCTCGTATGTGCCTTGACCGGGGGGCTATAGCAGAGTGAGTGATGCCTTGCTCAAGCCAGTGACCTTTGGGTTCAAGCCAGTGGCCATGGGGTCATGTCTATGATCCTGCACTCAAGCCAGCCCATGCTCAAGCCAGAGACCTCAGGTTTCGAACCTCTGTGTCCCAGTCCATTGCTCTATCCATGGCGCCACTGCCTGATCAGGCTGTTCTTCCTTTTTCTTAATGTCTACTTTATTTTCCTCCTCCTTTTTCTTAACTGGTTATAATGTGAAACAATTACAGTAATACTTGTGATATATATGTAAAATAGTGTTTTTTCCGGCCATCACATTTAAAGTATTAGGTTGAATTTTTGTATCTAAGGGAAAGAAAGTAAGTCCATTTTTTACATTTGAATGGGACTAGTTAAGACCCTGTACCATCTCATCATCTCAGCCTGTCTTCAACTGGCCCTTCCACAGCCATAGTTAACAGCAGCTAGGCAAAGAGGAATTGTTTTTGTTTTTTTTAACCTCTCTTTAAACCTTGAGGGAGCCTCACCTACCAAGACAGAATCTCATAAAGACAAATGGGGCACATGGGCATTTAATGTGGTAATACTCAACTTATTTCTGGCAAATGAAGAACAATTATATTAAAATTTTCTTCTTGTGGCTTTTTAAACTAGTCTGTTACATTTCTAGAAGAAATGCCTTATTGACCCATTAGATTTGTTTTTCTAACCAAAGGTCTACAAATGTAAGTACTTTTGAGTTCTTTTCTGTCTTTGCCATGAGAATCTATTGTGCTATTTTTACTTTATTTATATAGATCATTCCATTTTTCCAGAGTACTGTGAAGACTCAGAACTTGGTATTTTTTAAACTGTAGATCTTTTATATTTAAGGTGAAATTCATATAACATTAAAGTAACCATTTTAAATGAATAGTGGCATTTAGTATATTTAGTGCTGTGCAGTTAACACCTTTTACTAGTTCCCAGACATTTTCATTACCCAAGACGTAACTTGAAATTGTAATGTACCTTTTTGGAAAAGAAAAGAGTTTAAAATACTATTATTTATTGTTTCATTTGCTTATAATCTGGTATAAAGTGCTGAATTATAACTATATTTATCTTTAGGTGATTTCAAGTGTCCTGTCAAAGAAGAAATAGCAATTACCAGTGGTGAATGGGAAGTTCTTGGCCGGCATGGATCTAACGTATGTTCTTTAATTCTGCTGATATGTTTGGTCAACGTCTGCTATGCATATGCAGTACTAAAACTCAGTAGTACAACTTCATATGGCCCCCAGTGTTTTGAAAATACTAAGTTCAGGCCTAAAAGAACTCACGTTGTTGGAAAAGAAGAATCTTGGTTTAAATGATCAATCTCTCCCATTTTTTAGCCCTGGTATTAGATGTATACTGGTTATTACAGGTCACCATTTTCAAATATAGTGTTGCAACTTACTTAATAAGAGAGGGGCTAGTTCATACTTCTCAAGTCTAGTAGAAATGGTAAATTAAGATACAGTTTGAAAATCTTAAATCTCTTACAAACTACTTGTGTCATTTCTACATTAGAAATTACATTTACTACTTCTGAGGTAGTGATTCTCTTCCATTCACCTGTTTATCTTATCTCACAAATTTAAAGTTTCATTCGTCTATCTACAAAGAGTGATAGAAATTTATACAGAACGTTGATTGATAGGAAAAAGGAGGGAAATGTTTCACTCTCAGCATATAGCTTTCTGTGGTTATTTGTGAATTCTAATTTTTTTCTTTTGCCTTTCATAGTATCATATATTTGTTTCAGCTTTCAGTTAGATGGTCAGTTTCATGAGGTCTCCATCCTTTTTATGCGTGATACATGCAGTTAAGTTGATGTATCCTACCAGGATTTAGTGAAGACCTGTCATTTGCTCAAATTGATTCAGAGTTTTGTTGAAAGATAGTGTATTGGCTACTAAGAGAAGTCACTTGTTGTCCCCAAGGTGATTAGGGAGAAAAAAATGAAGATCCAGATCATAGGTTTGTTTTTGTTGGTAAAAACTATATAATATCATAGGCAACCTTTAAAGTCTAATTTACTCTGAGAATCTCACATGGCCTTTGGTTGTATATCCAAATAAATTTTTTTCTGTTTAGGGACCTTGGATGTTATTGTCAACTGAGAAAAATCTTATTGTGGAATTCTCAGTTTTGATAGGAAACGATTACACTAATGTAAACTTCATGTTATATAATTGTTGGATAATACCTAGGGAACCCCCAAAATTGTATTTATATAGATACGAACTTGATTAGGGCAACCTAAATGTCTTTCTACTACTTGCCATGATATGTGTCAACTTCTTTTTTATGTCATGCTTATTTATGTGCTGTGTTTATATCTCTTTCTTACTCCTGTTTCTCTCTATCCTTGCTTTCTTTAAGTTATCTTTTTTTCTCTACACTTGCCAGTGTCCTTATTCCCACTCAGATGTCTAATGGCAGTGATTAAGGATTTGAGACTGTTAAGCCTGTGTGCCCCTTCTTTGGGCTGGTTCTTACAGTGAGACCCATGGACCACCAGCAGTGCCTTTGTATCACCTGGAAACCTTTATAGAAATGCAGATTCTTGGGCCTGCCCCCGACCTCCTAAACCAGCATCTCTGGTGGTGGGAGTCAGCAATCAGTGTAACAGCTCCTCAAGTGATTCCAGTACTTCTAATTGAATAAAGTAGTTACTTGAAACAGAGAAAAGAACCATTAGAGTTGGCTGGGCTGGGGTGGGGGTGGGGGGACAGTAAGGAATTAAGCACTTATTTTTTCAATTTTGAAAGGCCTGATTCCCAACTCTAGGTCAAGGCAGAACCAGTCCCAGCCTTTTGCTCAGGTTAACACATACCTTTGAAGCTTCATGAATGTTTGTTCTGCCATTTCCTATCACTTGTATCCTTTCTGTATGTGTCATATACAGAATCTCAACTGTGTTTATTTTTGTATCCATGTGTTAAAAATATATCTGTGTTTTCTTTGGTCTGTTAAAAACTTGAATTTTATTAAACTTGTTTGAGTAGGCTGGTAAAAGATTTTTAAAAGAAACAATAAAACTCATTTGTTCAGAATCTTGTGATTTGAGGAGAGTATTAAGTGACTTCATCTGTGAATTTACTTGCAATTTTTTTGAGTTTTGAATGAAAATTTAAAAGATCTTATTTGGCCCTGATCAGTTGGCTCAGTGGTGGAGCATCGACCTGGCATGTGGAAGTCCTGGGTTTGATTCCTGACCAGGGCACACAAGAGAAGCACCCATGTGTTTCTCCATCCTTCCCCCTTTCCTTCCTCTCTATCTCTCTCTTCCCCTCCCGCAGCCAAGGCTCCACTGGAGCAAAGTTGGCCTGGGCACTGAGGACGGCCCCATGGCCTCTACCTCAAGTGCTAGAATAACTCCGATTGCAGCGAAACAACGCCGCAGATGGGCAGAGCATTGCCCCCTAGTGGGCATGCTGGGTGGATCCCGGTCAGGTGCATGTGGGAGTCTGTCTTTCTGCCTCTCCTCTTCTTACTTCAGAAAAATACAAAAAAATAATAAATAAAAGATCTTATCTATGTTTATTTATAAACTATACCAGTATTGAAACTGTGATTGAGTTGTTATTCTCCAACTCAATAGATAAAACACTTTTGCATATTTGTGCAAAAGACCAAAAAAGCACCAATTGAAACATATATAGGATGCTAAAATTAGACTGTTAAGTGTGCATGAATGGTTGACCTAAGCTGCAATACAGCCATTTTTTCTGTAGACAGATCTCATTTTAATGAAATAATTCTTATATCTTAAGAAAAGTATACATTCTAACCATATAGCAAATTCTACCAATTAGTGTGCAACTCTGGTGTTCTTTTTTCTCAGCTATAAGTCATAAACAAAATCAACAGGTTTATTAACATTTGTGGAATTTCTTTTTTTTAAAGGGCACAAGTCAAAGGGTGACTCAAATGATTCTGAATAAAATTGGGGATTGTTGATTGGTTACCAACCTTGCCAAGGTCCTACTACCACTGATTTTTGTTGTTGTTATTTTGGCAGATCCAGGTTGATGAAGTCAGAAAGCTGGTATATTTTGAAGGCACCAAAGATTCTCCTTTAGAACATCATCTGTATGTGGTCAGTTATGTAAACCCTGGAGAAGTAACAAGGCTGACTGACCATGGCTATTCCCACTCTTGCTGCATCAGCCGGGTATTAAGTCTTTGTATGAAAAGGGTTTCGTCATATAAAAAAACCTCTCCGGGAGCCCTGGCCAGTTGGCTCAGCGGTAGAGCGTCGGCCTAGCGTGCAGAGGACCCGGGTTCGATTCCCGGCCAGGGCACATAGGAGAAGCGCCCATTTGCTTCTCCACCCCTCCGCCGCGCCTTCCTCTCTGTCTCTCTCTTCCCCTCCCGCAGCCAAGGCTCCATTGGAGCAAAGATGGCCCGGGCGCTGGGGATGGCTCTGTGGCCTCTGCCCCAGGCGCTAGAGTGGCTCTGGTCGCAACATGGCGACACCCAGGAGGGTCGCAACATGGCGACGCCCAGGATGGGCAGAGCATAGCCCCCTGGTGGGCAGAGCGTCGCCCCCTGGTGGGCGTGCCGGGTGGATCCCGGTCGGGCGCATGCGGGAGTCTGTCTGTCTCTCCCTGTTTCCAGCTTCAGAAAAGTGCAAAAAAAAAAAAAAAAAAAAAAAAACCTCTCCGCATGTAGTACTTCTTTTGAGTAATATCAAAATTGGTGAAATTGGCCTGCAGAAGTCTGATTCTCTGAAGAAAAACTTTGAAAAATTTAGCCTTAACTTCAGCATTGTGTATGTACATAAACAGTCAGGCTCTTACACTCCTCCTGTGGCATCAGTGCAGGTGTAGTAGCAGATATCCTTTGTTACCTTTCCCTGGGGAAAAAGTAACTGTTTCTCCTTTCTCTAGCATTGTGACTTCTTTATAAGTAAGTACAGTAACCAGAAGAATCCACACTCTGTATCCCTTTACAAGCTATCAAGTCCTGAAGATGACCCAACTTGCAAAACAAAGGAATTTTGGGCCACCATTTTGGATTCAGCAGGTACTCATTTCCCTAAACCTGATCTTAAATAGGATTAGTACACTAGCATGCTAAAACCAGTGTAATAAGTCCATGTACCCATCGCTCACCACCGCCTGTTCCTGAGCTACTGGGTTTCTGATTGATGTCATCCCTCCTATTCTCTCAACTACCAAGTAATATAGGTTATCTCCCACTCTGGGCAGGAGCAGGTCTGGAAGGCCTTTTTGAAAATAGGATTAAAATAGTCAATATATTAGCCAGGAAACCATTTACTCACACATTGGGATGATTTCCCAGATAAACAAATGAACTTGAAGATAATGTACCCTGAACTAGTAATACTCTTTGAGCAGCAAAGCTGCTGCTCTAGGGAATAACCAGTTAGTATCTTAAACTTGTAAAGCACTTGCAATGGCCATTTTCATAAAAGGTAGAACACTTGTTCTTTATGGGAATGAAGAGTACTGTGAATTATCTATTTTTATTTTATTTTTTATCTTGTCATAGGGACAGACAGGAAGGGAGAGAGATGAGAAGCATTAATTCTTTGTAGTGGTACCTTACTTGTTCAGTGCTTTCTCATATGTGCCTTGATTGGGGGGCTACAGCAGACCAAGTGACTCCTTGCTCAAGTCAGCGACCTTGGGCTCAAGCTGGTGAGCCTTGCTCAAACTAGATGAGCCCGCACTCAAGCCAGGACTTTGGGGTTTCAAACCTGGGTCCTCTGTGTCCCAGTTCGATGCTCTGTCCACTGTGCCACTGCCTGGTCAGGCTGAATCATCTATTTTTAAAATGCTTGATTTTTAAACATAAAATATAGGCTAATTTTATGTGTCTTTTAGTCTACTATATCCCTTATTTTTTTCCTGTTTAGTATTTTCATGCATTAATATTTGCTAAAAGATTAAGAATTAGTATAAGCCCTGGCCAGGTAGCCCAGTTGGTTAGTGTCATCCTGATACACCAAGGTTGTAGGGTTGATCCCTGGTCAGGCACATAGAAGAATCAGCCAATGGGTACATAAATAAGTGGAACAACAAATTGATGTTTCTCTCTCTCCTCCCTCCCTTTTCTTCCTTCTCTCTCAAATCAATAAATAAAATTTTAAAAAAGTAGTATAACACAACACAGGGTATAGTGTGTGCTAGTGCGCAGAAGCAGAATATGTAACGTGATGATTTTTGCCTAAAATCTGTGTGTGTCATCCAATACAGAGACTTATGATAGGTCTGCATAGCTTTGGTAAACTGTGTTTTTATTTCTGAAATAGATAATTTGGTATGTTTATTAGGGTTTCTTTTTTAAAGATAAATTTTTTTGAAATGTGATTTTTTGCTTATCACCTGAAAGGGGGATGGTCGTTTATTTGTGTGTGAGGTTGTGGGTTTACTTTTGCCATGCTCTCAGATTGTTGAGCTCCCATAACTCTATCTCTTCTAGACTCTGTATATTATTCCTTTGCAGGTCCTCTTCCTGACTATACCCCTCCGGAAATTTTCTCTTTTGAAAGTACTACTGGATTTACATTGTATGGGATGCTTTACAAACCTCATGATCTACAACCTGGAAAAAAATACCCCACTGTGCTGTTCATATATGGTGGTCCTCAAGTGAGTATATTTTACTATATATTATATTTTTTATTTTATATATGTGTGTATATGTATATACAACTTTTTATGTGACTTGTTTTTTAAATGCCTTAGTTGTTTAAGTTAAGATTATTGTTGAGCCTCTACTGTTACTGACTCTGTCTTATGTTCTAATTTTTCAGTTTAGGAGTTAAGGAAGCTGGGTTTTGCTAGATGGCTAATTTGTAAATGTGTCAATTTCTTAATTTACATTAAGGACTGTAACTGTCGGAATGGAATATTCATGTCAAACACATAAATATGTTGTTTTCTATCTAAAGAAATTTGGGAAATGAAATTAAATAAATTTCTTAGTATATAAAAAGTCTTATCAGCTATATTTAGAAAGCCTTGGTAGCCTAATGAATTCCTCCTTTTCATTCTAAGGCTATATCTCTTAAGCAAACTAGAATACTTTTACTAGCGATTTAAGGCAACTGTTGTACTACTATTAAGCACTGTCACGTTTAACCTTGATTTTTCTCTTTATTAAATAGCATGTAAGTCAAGTAAATTTCATTGTCTGTCAGAGTATAGTATTTGGGGTAGGTGAATTAGTTAAATTGGTAATTTAAAAAAATGTTTATTCTTGATTATATGTCTTGTATTGAACCACTGAAGAAATTACACTGTTTTGATAATGTAATTCTTAAACTCAGTAAATATCCTTTATAATTATACCCAGTTATTTAGTATCTGAAAATAGTCTAGATTCCAAATCTTTCAAAAAATAAAAATAAAATAACTACAAGGCATAAAATATCAGTGATGATCTATATTGAGTTAAATCACTGTGTCATTGTTCAAATGTGATTCACATTTGTATTATAGTTATTTACACAAAAATCATGAAAAAGTTAAATTAGACTGCTGTTAAAAACATGAAGCAGTTTGACCTGTGGTGGGGCAGCAGATAGAGCCTTGACCTGGAACACTGAGGTCGCCAGTTTGAAACCCCAGGCTTGCCTGCTCAAGGCACATGTGAGAAGCAGCCATGAGTTGATGCTTCCTGCTTCTTTCCCCCACCCCTGCCCCACTTCTTTCTCTCTCTCTCTCTCTCTCTCTCTCTCTCTCTCCTCTATCCTCTATCTAAAAATCAATAAATAGCCTGAACTGGGGTGGCACCACTGTGGCATAAGTCGTTGACCTGGAATGCTGAGGTCACTGGTTCGAAACCCTGGGCTTGCCTGGTCAGGGCACATAATGGGAGTTGATAATTCTTGCTCCTCCCTTTCTTTCTCTCTTTCTCTAAAAAATGAATATAAAAATAAATAAATAAAATCTTTTTAAAAAAAAGTGAAGCCAAATCTTTGTAAACTTTTTTTAAAAGGCTAATACAAAGAAATTCAAAAGAGAAATTACAGGCTCTGGGCAGTTGGCTCAGTGAATACAGTGTTGACCCAGCGTGCAGACGTCCTGAGTTCCATCCCTGGTCAGGGTACACATAAGAAGCAACCATCTGCTTCTCTTCCCCTCTCTCGTCCCCCCTTCTCTCCCTCTTCCCCTCCCACAGCCAGTGGCTCAGGTGGTTCAAAGGTTGGCTGCAGGCACTGAGAACTAGGTCAGTTGATGCAAGTATTTGCCCAGACGGGAGTTGTTAGGTGGATCCCGGTCAGGGCACATGCGGGAGTCTGTACATCTCCCCCTTCTCACTTAAAGAAAGAGAAATTACATAATACTCTCAGAAGGGTGTTTTTCCTTTCTAATTAATAAACAATATGTGAAAAATGCACTGTAAAAACTATCTGATAATCTAGATTTTTTGGTGTCTTTTTTTTTAAATTTAATTTTATTTTATTTATTCATTTTTAGAGAGGAGAGAGAGAGACAGAGAGGGAGAGAGAGAGAAGGGGGGAGGAGCTGGAAGCATCAACTCCCATATGTGCCTTGACTAGGCAAACCCAGGGTTTCGAACCGGCGACCTCAGCATTTCCAGGTCGACACTTTATCCACTGTGCCACCACAGGTCAGGCCTGATAATCTAGATTTTAAGACTAAAAGATACCTTATATTAAGTTTTAAATTTTTTATTTATTGATTTTTAGAGGGAGGGAAGGAGAAAGAAAGAGAAACATTGATTTGTTGTTCCACTTATTTATGCATTCATTGGTTGATTTCTTTTATTTGCCTGACCAGGGATAGAGCCTGCAGCCTTGGTATAGCAGAGACCATACTCTGATCAACTGAGTTACTGGGCCAGAACCTAGTAATTAAGTTTTAAAAGTCTAAGCCAAATGAAAAGATACTCAGGGCCCTGACCAGTGGCTCAGTGGATTGAGCGTCAGCCCGGAGTATGAACGTCCAGGTTTGATTCCTGGTCAGACACAGGAGAAGCGACCATCTGCTTCTCTTTCCCTCCCTCTTCCTCTTCTCTCGCTCTTCCTCTCCCACAGCCAGGGGCTCTGTCGGTTCAAGCGTGACCCCTGGCGCTGAGGATTAGCTCAATTGATTTGAGCACATCAGCCTCGTGTGCTAAAAATACCTTGGTACTTGAGCATCGTCCACAGATACAGATGGGTTGCTGGGTAGATCACATGTGGGAGTCTGCCTCACTACCTTCCCTTCTCTCACCTTAAAAAAAAGATCCTCAGTATTGCTAGTCATTCAGGAAATGCAAATCAGAACCACAGGGAGATACCACATTATACCCATTAGGAGACCTGTATTTAAAAAAAGAAAAATAAATGTTGACAAAAGTGTGGAGAAAATAGAACTCTGATACATTGCAGTGGGGATATAAAATGTTCTAGTCCCTATGGAAAGCAATATGGCAGTTCTTTAAAAAGTTTTAACAGAATTACAGCCTGATCTAACAATTCCATTTCTGGGTGTATGCCCAAAACAGGGATTTGAATGGGCACTTGCACTCCAGTGTTCACTGAGTATTATGCATGGTAGCCAAAAGGTAGAAGCAGCCTGAATGTCCACTGACAGATGAATGAATAAACAAAATGTGGTATATAATGGAATATTATGTAGCCTTAAAAAGGAGGAAAGAATGTGGATGAACGTTGAGGACATTGTGTTAAGTGAAGGCAGACACAAAAATGCATATATTGTATTATTCCACTTGTATGAGGTACCTAGAATAAGCAAATTCTTAAAAACGAAAAGTAGAGTAGAAGTTGCCAGGGACTGAGGGAGAAATAGGAAGTTACTAATTAATAGATATGGAATTTCTGTTTGGGATGATTAAAAAAATTCTGGAAATAAACAGTGGTAATGGTTGCACAACAGTGTGAATGTACTTAATGCCCCTGAACTGTACACTTAAAATGGTTGAAATGATAAATTTTATGTTATGTGTATTTTACCATAATAAAAATATCTTAGACAATACTATTAAAACAAAATTGTTTAATTGTTCAGAGTACTTTATGAACACAAATGTACTTTCTTGTGCTTATAAAAACAATTTCTTTCTCAAGTGTTCTTTGGAAACATTCAAATTTGGTGAGGCCATAGGAGAATCTGGCATTCAGTTTGCAGGGAGACTTCCCAGAAGACTGCATGATCAAATGCTCTGGCACTTCAACCAACAGGGAGATCTCTTTATCCTCTTATTAGATAACTTCATTGGAGTTAATTATAAAGTTAACTATAGAAGGACAAGAATAAAAACAGGAAGACCAATTTGACAGTTGTTACAGTGGTACTAACATCCAAATCTTCAAAAAGAGAAGATTCTGTACGCCTCCCCTCTCCAATATAGCCCAATAAATGCTCAATAGCTTTTTATTGAGTGAAGACAGTGTCGATTCTTGTTTAACTCCTAGCTGATGTGGTTTTCCTGTTGGTTTCAGCCAGAGAAAACACATTTTTGCCAGAACGGTTTTTGTTGTTGTTATTTAATATCATGTTAGTGTCCACCAAAACTTGAACTTCTGTAACTTTCTGCCCACTAATTAAAGTCCTCTTTTCACTCAGTAGTTTATTTCTGGTGAAACACTAAACTACATTTAATTTCCGTCATTTTGAAGTATAGTTTCTAGGACAATAAAGGTATTTAAGTATTCTACCTTTTGCACTGATTTGTGTAACAGGAAAAAAAAAATGCTGGACTGGTCAGTGTTTTTCTGCTGAATTTTCCTGCTACTGGTCAGAGACAATCCCAGGAGAGATGGGAAGGGAAGAAAAATGATCTATTTATCCTTGTCTCTATCATTTGAATGACATGATTCTTCAGGGTAGAAGTAATCATTTTAGTAACTTTTTCTGTGGGATAGGTTAAATCTCATCTTGTATGTAATTAATATCTAAGTTATAGTTTTAAATAAAGTTATTAGTTGCTCAGTAATTGCCCTGAATTAAGAGTGAAGTTAAGAAAGAAAAAGTACCCTCCTGCTAAGACATGTCAGAGATTTCCCGTCTTTGGACAAGTAAGAATTGGAGGCAAAGGAATGGGCTTGGCGAAGCCTGGGGCCAGCTCGCTCTCTGCAGGCTCCAGATCAGCCATCCCACACAAGGGAAAAAAGAAATAAAGCAGCTTAAACATGAAAAGATTTAAGTTAATTAAAAAATACGTGGAGGTGGTCTGACATGGTGGTGCAGTGGATGGGACGATAGCCTGGAGGCTGAGGTCACCATGTCGAAGCCCCAGACTTGCCCTGTCAAGGCACATACAAAAAGCGACTGCTAGGAGTTAATGCTTCCCACTCCTTCCCCACTTTCTCTCTCTCTCTCTCCCTACCCTAAAATGAATAAATATATATGTAAAATAAAAATAGGTGGGGGTGATACTAATCAATGGGTATAAAGTCTTAATTATGCAAGATGAGTAAGTTCTAGAGAGACCCAGCTGTACAACACTGTCCTATTGTTAATGATACTGTATTGTACACTTAAAATTTTGTTGAGGGTAGATCTTGTGTTAAGTGTTCTTGCCAGGAGAAAATAAAATGTCATTTTAAAGGCAAAATAATATTAAAAACTTAAGCTTTCTACTTTTTACAGTGACTTGCCTCTCTTATGCTTTTGTATGCTACCATATAATAAATTTCACTGAAGTTGTATTTCTTCCTCAGGTGCAGTTGGTGAATAATCGGTTTAAAGGAGTCAAGTATTTCCGCTTGAATACTCTAGCCTCTCTGGGTTATGTGGTTGTAGTGATAGACAACAGAGGCTCCTGTCACCGAGGGCTTAAATTTGAAGGCGCCTTTAAATATAAAATGGTGTGTGAACATACAAACATTTTTCTTTTAAAGACAAATTTTATGGTGCATTGTTTGGTGTGAAATCCTAGAGAGAGTCCGGGAAAGGGGCTGTGAGTGAATGAGAGAGAGCAAGGGAGGGAGATGGGGGTGGGAGGAGAGAGAGAGAGAGAGAGAGTGTGTGTGTGTGTGTGTGTGTGTGTGTTAGAATTTGGGGGTGGGAGGGAAATGCAACTTTATGTTTGCTAGACTAGCAAATGTCTACTTGTATATATAACTTTGGGGAGCTGAAGTTGAACCTCTTTTACATAGAAATACCCTCTTTCTTTTTTTTATGTCCAGTTTAGCCAGAAGGCAACACCATTTAGCTTTCAGCATCCTGTACACTGTTGAGAGGAATAATTGAGATTTGTTCTGTCCTCTGTGAAGAGAGAAACCAACTGGTTAGTGCCTTCCTTGTGACAAGCCTCTTTCTCTCTACAGGAAGCTTTAAATGCTACCTTTTAGAGATGCCCCATGTCCCTTCTGCTGCTTTGGGAAATGATGAGAATCCGATGTTCCTTTTGCACAGTAAGGCAGTTACTGTGTTTGCCAGTGTATTGGACATGCTGAGTAAGACATGGGGATTTTCTCCCACAGCCAGTTCTTTGACCTTATGTTGTATTCTCATGTAAGTTTTTTTGTTTTTATTTTTGTTTTTCGCTCAGTGAAGTGAGAGTGTGTGCACTGGCAGCCCTAGTGTTATAGACAGAGTGGTGGTGGTAGGATTTAGAACTTAATAAGACTTGAAAGAAATAGTGTGTTCAGTTCCTAGAGGTAGACTATGGGGAAGTAGGATAAGGCCTCAGAAATGATTCCTTCTGCTTTATTGCATTATGTGTTAAAAAGAAGTGAAATTATTCAACCACTTAAGGGGGCTAATTTTTCATCTTTGGGTATGGGAAGGCTTGTTGCAAGGAAGATGCTGACTCTTAGCAGACAACAGAACAAATGGCAATGGGAAATACCCATATGGCAAGGGACAGTTTGGGTTGCAGTAAGAAAGAACTTTATGCCTAAAGGATAACTAAACTGTAGGGCAGACTAGGAACAGAAGCTATAGGCTCCTATTTCTAAATAGAGTTTTAAAAAAAGAGTTTTTTAGGCAACAGAATCTCAATTGATAATGAGTTCTAATCTAAAAAACTACAGGTATTTTTAGTAAAACATTAGCTTCAGAAGCACTTTTATAATGAGACTTTTATTCATCAGAATCAGTGAAATGTTCTCCCATTTTTTGACAGGGACAAATAGAAATTGATGATCAGGTGGAAGGACTCCAGTATCTAGCTTCTCGCTACGATTTCATTGACTTGGATCGTGTGGGCATCCATGGCTGGTCCTATGGAGGATACCTCTCCCTGATGGCATTAGTGCAGAGATCAGATATCTTCAGAGTACGTAACTTCCTATTGTACTTCCTCTGGTAATAAGGATAGAGTTTTCTATAAAATTGAGGATATGAGAAAATGCTGATTTTTCAGAAGGTTTACAGAGTTGGCAATATTATGGAATGTTAAGGTTTATGTGTTTAATAGCATTGTGAGATAATAGAAATATCTGTCAATTTGTGATATCCATTTAAGATACATATTTACAAATATCTGTGTATATCTTTTAAAAACTTGTCAGCATCAACCAGGTGGATTTTTGGCTATCATTTTAAAAATGGAATAAATTTATAAGTTCAATATCTTTATTGTAAATATCCTTAGAGTAAATTTTTGGCCTGACCAGGTGGCGGTGCAGTGGATAGAGCATCAGACTGGGATGTAGAGGACCCAGGTTTGAAGCCCCAAGGTTGCTGGCTTGAGCGTAGACTCATCTGGTTTAAGCAAGGCTTACCAGCTTGAGCCCAAAGTTGCTGGCTTGAGCAACGGGTCACTTGGTCTGCTGTAGCTTCCTGGTCAAGGCACATATGAGAAAGCAATCAATGAACAACTAAGATGCCGTAACAAAGAATTGATGCTTCTCATCTCTCTTCCTTCTTGTCTGTCCCTGTCTCTCCCTCTCTCTGTCTCTCTCTCTCTGTGTCTCTGCCACAGAAAAAACAAAAAAAATAAATAAAATTTTGTGCTTGATAACTGTTATTTTTCTACATTAGAAATGAGATGCCACACAAGGAATTATATTCCAGAAAAGAAATAAATGGAAAGGATACGAACCATTAAAGTATAGTAGGTTATTATTAATAATGATACCTTATATCATTGAGAAAATAAAGAACAGTTGCCTTAAAAGAATAAATAAATAAGTGAAATAAAATAGAATACCACTTGTCAACTTGATGACCAGTTATTGGCTATTTGTAGTTAGTCGTGATTAGTAAAACAAACATACACATACATACTGATTGTAGTTACTGCAAACTCTGAGGGCAGGACCTGTCTGCCCTGTGTATCACTGAATCTTCGGCAGCTAAGCACAGCACTTGACACATAATAGGTCTGAAGTAAATCTGTATTAAATGAACAGATTATTAAATGTGCAAATGATGGTTTCAATTCTGTAAAGAAATTCTTAGGGAGATGTGCTAAAAGAAAATATATAAAGATGCTAACAGTTGTTAAGGGAGTGGGAATTATGAGTAGTGGTTATTTTACATAGGGTGGGGCTAAAGTAGGTTTAGTTCTTATAGAAAATAACAGTAACTAATAATAATATAAAAATAAACTATGTTTCAGCCCTGGCTGGTTGGCTCAGTGGTAGAGCATCAGCCTGGCATGCAGGAGTCCCGGGTTCGATTCCCGGCCAGGGCACACGGGAGAAGCGCCCATCTGCTTCTCCAGCCCTCCCCCTCTCCTTCCTCTCTGTCTCTCTCTTCCCCTCCCACAGCCAAGGCTCCACTGGAGCAGAGTTGGCCCAGGCACTGAGGATGGCTCTATGGCCTCTGCCTCAGGCGCTAGAATGGCTCTGGTTGCAACAGAGCAACGCCCCAGATGGGCAGAGCATCGCCCCCTGGTGGGTATGCCGAATGGATCCTGGTCGGGCGCATGTGGGAGTCTGTCTGACTGCCTCCCCGTTTCCAACTTAAGAAAAATACAAAAAAACTGTGTTTCATGTTCTCACAACTATAAACCTACTTTTGTCCTACCTCATATTTCAATAACATTTTATTTTACAGTGAAAAATAATTTTTTAAGAATAAAAGTGATAGTGCTTTGTTCTTTTATGTGTGTTCAGATAATCTTTATAATAACCACAAAATGTACTCTGAAAACTGTCATAATGTCTCCAGACTTACAGCTATCAAGAATGTAATTATACTTACATATAAAACTGTGTGTAGAAAGCTTAAAATGAAGTAACTCTTTAGTGCTTAAATATATTTAATTCATTGTTTGTTTGTTTGTTTGTTTGTTAGCAAGAGAAAGAGAAACAGGAAGGAAGAGAGATGAGAAACATCAACTCTTAGTTGTAGCACTTTAGTTGTACATTGATTGTTTCTCATACATGCCCTGATGAGGAAGCTCCAGCTGAGCCAGTGACCCCTTGCTCAAGCCAGCCAACCTCGGGGTTTTGAACCTGGGACTTCAGTGCCCTAGGTCGACACTCTATCCGTTGTGCCATCACTGGTCAGGCTCATTCATTGTTTAAATTCTGTACTGCCAACAAAAGCTTTAATAAAAAATGACTGCTTTTTCTATATAAACCTGGCACTTCTCACACAGTTTTTCACTGGTAGCAGGAATGAGTTTACACTGAAGCATTAAAATGTGCTAGTTCAACATAACCTTTTAACAGGCATGTTTTTATTTCAACTAGTTCAGGTTTAGTATACAGCACACCTGTGGAATAGAATGTTAAATGACTCCCAAAGTATTAAGTTCTTGACCTTGGCACTCCTCTTTGATTTTTTAGTGGCTTGAGATCACATAGTTCCAGTTGTAGGGCTGAAGGATAATTTTAGCCTGTAAATTTGCTGTTACAAGTTATTATTGCTAGCCATTCTTTTCTGGACCACACTTGACTATCACTGTTGTCTTATGCAGGTTGCTATTGCTGGGGCCCCAGTCACTCTGTGGATTTTCTATGATACAGGCTACACAGAACGTTATATGGGGCACCCTGACCAGAATGAACAGGGCTATTACTTGGGGTCTGTGGCCATGCAAGCAGAAAAATTCCCCTCTGAGTAAGTTCAAGCTTATAAATTTAAAATTGTATTTTTAAAAGTTATTTTCAATAATACTGAAAAATTTAAATACTATAACCAACACTGATATTTTATAGAATCCTAGAATGGAATGGGTGTTTCTCAAAGCCAATTTATAGGCCAATTCATATCATTTTTTTTACAAGTCATATTTGTAGCAGTTTGTGCTAAAAGAAGTTTAAGAGCAGTACTATTTTTGAGATGAGAAAATTTTTATTTGCATTATTTTGCAAATAATGATGATTTTCTTTTTCTGGGGACAATGCCATCATTATTGATGTGTGCTAATATCTTAATAGGAAATGTACACATGATTTTATTTTTTAAAATCTTTTATACATGTAGCATTTGGTTAATATATTACAAATTTAATATTGAAAGTATTGAATCCTCATTCTAACATTACAGTATAAGGAAGTTAACATAGTTCATTGTTATTAGTTTAAAGAAATTAAGTGGTTTTTCCAAATCCTCTATTTTGCCTAATCCTCTGCTATTTCCATTTCTCCAGACCAAATCGTTTACTGCTTTTACATGGATTCTTGGATGAGAATGTCCATTTTGCACATACCAGTATATTACTGAGTTTTTTAGTGAGGGCTGGAAAGCCATATGATTTACAGGTGAGTTTTTCTAAATTTTAAAAATAAATAGTAATTAGTGATTGATTATTTTGAAATATAGTAAACTGTATAAGGCCAAATTTTTGGCTGTGTCTATTCATTGCTTAAGAGAACTAAACACCTTGGCCAGTGGTGCAGTGGATAGAGCGTGGGCCTGGTGTATGGATGTCCTAGGTTCAATTCCCAGTCAGGGCACACAGGAGAAGTGACTATCTACTTGTCTCTCCCTCCCCCTCCTCTCCCTCTTCGTCCTCTTCATCTTCCTCTCTCACAGCCAGTGGCTTAGTTTGAACGTCAGCCCCAGAGCACTGAGAATGACTCAGTTGTTCTGAGGTGTCAGCCTCAGGTGCTAATACCTTGGTTAATTCCAGCATCGGCCCAAGACAGGTCGCTAGGTAGATCCTGATCGGGGTGCATGCAGGAGTCTATTTCATTATTTGCTCTCCTCTCACTTAATAAGAAATAAAATAAAAAGGAGAACTAAAGTAGTGGGCATAGTTAGTAGTGCCTCTAGTCGGATAAAAATTAAGATTCTCTAGAATCAGGCTGAAAACTGACCTGTTGGACTCCATGACTTGTGTATCTGTATCTGCTTTCAGTTTGTAATCACGGAAAAGATGACAGGAGTCCATTTACTGTCCTTCCTTGCTTTTCTTCTTTACTTGGAAGGGTGAGGAATTATTATTTAATTTCATTGTTGTAAAAAGGATTTTTAGAACCTGATTAGCCTGACCTATGGTGGCACAGTAGGTAAAGTGTTAACCTGGAATGCTGAGGTTGCCAGTTCAAAACCCTGGGCTTGCTTGAGCGAAGCACATATGGGAGTTGATGCTTCCTGCTTCCTCCTTTCTGTCTCTCTTTTTTTTTTTTTGTATTTTTCTGAAGCTGGAAACGGGAGAGACAGTCAGACAGACTCCCGCATGCGCCCGACCGGGATCCACCTGGCACGCCCACCAGGGGCGAAGCTCTGCCCACCAGGGGGTGATGCTCTGCCCCTCCGGGGCGTCGCTCTGCCGCGACCAGAGCCACTCTAGCGCCTGGGGCAGAGGCCAAGGAGCCATCCCCAGCGCCCGGGCCATCTTTGCTCCAGTGGAGCCTTGGCTGCGGGAGGGGAAGAGAGAGATAGAGAGGAAGGAGGGAGGGGGTGGAGAAGCAAATGGGCGCTTCTCCTATGTGCCCTGGCTGGGAATCGAACCCGGGTCCCCCACACGCCAGGCCGACGCTCTACCGCTGAGCCAACCGGCCAGGGTCCTTTCTGTCTCTTTATCTCTTTCTTTCCCTATTTTTCTCTCATCTCTCTCTCTCTCTAAAAATGAATAAATTTTTAAAAATCTAAAAAAAAAAAGGAACTGATTACATGGCCCTTTAATTATATTTTATATTGATATTGGAGCAGAAATGAAAAAGTTACCCACTTCTAGATAAACAGGTTTTAGCCCTGGCCTGTGATAGAGCATCGGCCCAGCGTGTGAATGTCCTGGGTTTGATTCATAGGGCAATTAGGAGAAGCGACTATCTACTTGTCTCTTCATCTGGCTTCTCCCTCTTACTCTTCTTTCTCTTTCTCTCTCCCTCTCTCGCTCTCTCTCTCACTCTCTCTCACTTTCTCCTCCCCTCCTGCAGCCATGGCTCGATTGGATCCAGTGAATTGACCCTGGGTGCTAAGGATGGCTCTCTGCCTCAGGCACTAAAAATAGCTCAGTTGCTGAGCAACAGAGCAACAACCCCAAATAGTCATGGCATCACCCCATAGGGGGCTTTTTGGGTGGATTCTGGCCAGGGCGCACGCAGGAATCTGTCTCTCTGCCTCTCTTCCTTTCACTTCATTAAAAAAAATTTTTTAAGAGAAAATCTTCCTCCTTTCTACTTTTTATATAGATTATATGCTCATAAGAAATTTAAAATATTACTTTTCCTTTTTTGTTTCAGTTGACATTTATATAGGTAAACAGTGAAATATTTGTCTATAGCAACAGTTATTAAGCATTTTAGTCCCCTTTGCATACCAAACAGTTTTTGTTTATGTGGGTTGTGTCTATCAAAATTTCTTATATATTAAGACTATTAAAATATTTATTTAAAAATAGCAATAAAAAATAAAAATAGGAATAATAAACTATTACCTGTTAACAAAAATCACATTTTTATGGGGATAGGGAGACTTTTTTCCACAACAAAACAAAAAACTTTACTCAGAAAAGTAGCATTGCTTTATGTGTTTGTAAATCCCCATAATGTCTGGCTTAATGAGGAAGACACCTGGATTCTCATAGCTACTTTCAGATGCAGTCTGTTGTGAAAAGTTGTTTTGACCTAAAGTATGTGAAGAAGATTCAGCCTCACAGAATATGTTTTTAAGAAATGGGAGCCTAAGCCTTGGCCAGATAGCTCGTTTGGTATGAGAGCATCATTCCAAAGTTCAGAGGTTGCTGGTTCAATCCCTGGTCAGAGCACATACAGGAATAGATTGATCTTCCCCTTTCTGTCTCTGTCTCTCTTCTTCTCCCTAAAATCAATCAATAAAAAAAAAATTTTAGGCCTGACCTGTGGTGGCGCAGTGGATAAAGTGTCGACCTGGAAATGCTGAGGTCGCCGGTTCGAAACCCTGGGCTTGCCTGGTCAAGGCACATATGGGAGTTGATGCTTCCAGCTCCTCCCTCCCTTCTCTCCCTCTGTCTCTCCTCTCTCTCTCTCTCTGTCTCTCTCTCTCTCCTCTCTAAAATGAATAAATTTAAAAAAAATTTTAAAGAAAGAAATGGGAGCCTGACCAGTGGTGGCACAGTGGATTAAGCATCAGCCTGGGATGTTGAGGGCCCTAGTTTGAAACCCTGAGATCGCTAACTTGAACATGGGGTCGCAGGCTTCAGTGCAGGATCATTGACATGATCCCAAGGTTGCTGGCTTGAGCAAGGGGTCACTGGTTCAGCTTAAGCCACCCAGTTAAGGCACATATGAAAAAGCTATCAATAAAACAACAAAACGAAACACTGGAGTGAAGCAACTACAAGCTGATGCTTCTCATCTCTCTCCTCTTCTCTCTCCCTGCCTCCCTCTCTAAAAAAAAAAGAAAGAAAGAAATGGGAGGTTTTTGCCTTTTCAGAAAATTGTGGATACTTTTTTTTTTAATTTTATTGATTTTATTGATGGAGGGAGGGAGGGAGAGAAAGAGTAAGAGAGAGAGAGAGACAGGAACATATATCTGTTCTTGTATGTGTTCTGACCAGGGATCAAACCAGCAACCTCTGTGCTTTGGCACAGTGTTCTAACCAGTAGAGCTATCCAGCCAGAGCAATGCTTATATTCTCCTTTGATACTACGTCCAAATTGGACAAATGGTGATTTCTTAAAGGTTAGTTTTTGTGTAGAGTCTGAGTCATATCTATAAACTTTTCATACTCTGATACATTATAATTATTGAATCTTGTACATCAAATGGATTTTTTACCCATGCATTGGTCATCTGGAATATATTGGTTCCCTGTGTTTTGCCAGTTTTCTAAATGTTGACTCTTTTCATAATACACTATTTTAAAACTCACGTGAAAACTTTACGAATCTAATGACAAAAGTCTTTTAAGTTCATATTGGGAAGCTTATGAGCTAGTAGTGGTAGGTGCAGGTATTCCAGAATTCTGATTTTCTCTTAAAAGCTCAAAGTTTATCATAGCAACAAATACTGTCAATGTCATACTTTAATTGACCAGTCTACTTTATTCATTTTTGAGAGAATATTTGTCATATAGCAAGGCCTTGGGGCCATCCTTAGCACCCAGGGCCGGTTTGCTTGAACCATTTGAGCCATGGCTGCAGGAGAGAGAAGAGGGAGGGATAGAGAAGCAGATGGTCACTTCTTCTGTGTGCCCTAACTGGGAATCTAACCCAGGACTTTCACGCTCTCAGGTCAACACTCTACAGCTGACCTGGCAGGGCCTTCCTTTTTTTTTTTTTTTTTTTTTTTTTTTTTTTTGGCAAGAGAGAAAGAGAGCAAGGGACAAACAGGAAGGGAGAGAGATGAGAAGCATCAATTTGTTGCAGCATCTTAGTTGTTCATTGATTGCTTTCTCATATGTGCCTTGACGGGGGGTGGGTGCTCCAGCAGAGCAAGTGACCCCTTGCTCAAGCCAGTGACCTTTGGGCTCAGGCCAGCAACCATAGGGTCATGTCTATGATCCCACACTCAATACAGCAATCAAACTGATGAGCCCGTGCTCAAGCCAGCAACCTCGGAGTTTTGAACCTGGATCCTCAGCATCCCAGGCTGATGCTCTGTCCACTGTGGCACCGCCTGGTTAGGGCAGAGCCTTCTTTTCTTTTCTCTTCTTTCCTTTTATTCCCCTCCCTCCTTCCTTCCCTCCCTGCTTTCCTCCCTTCCTTATTTCTGTCCTTCCCTCTCTCCCTTCTTTTCTAATTTACTGATTTGAGAGAAAGAGAGAAACATCAGTTTGTTTTTCCACCTATTTATATATTCATTGGATGATTCTTCTATTGATATTTTTTTTTAGAGGGGAGAAAGAAGGAGAGAGAGGTGTGATTATGGGGGAAGGAGTGGGAAGCATCAGCTTTCCCAGATGTGCCCCAACTGGGCAAACCCAGGGTTTCGAATTGGTGACCTCAACATTTCACATTGGCTAATTCTTGTATGTGCCCCGACCAGGAATCTAACCCACAGCCTTGATGTATTGGGACACTAACCATCTGAGCTACCCAATTAGGCTAGCCATTCTTTCAAGTTAAAAATGAAATTCCATAGCATAGGGCAGTTGGCTCAATGGTAGAGTATTGGCCCTGCATATGGACGCCCTGGGTTTGATTCCTAGTCAGGGCACACAGGAGAAGCACCCATCTGCTTCTCCACCACCTCCCCTCTTGCTTCTCTCTCTCTTCTCCCCTCCTGCAGCCATGGCTTGATTAGAGCGAGTTGGCCCTAGGCACTAAGGATGGCTTCATGGCCTCTGCCTCAGGCACTAAAATATGGCTTCTGTCGCAATGGAGCAAGGGCCCAAGATGGGCAGAGCATCAACCCCTATTGGGCTTGCCAGGTGGATCCCGGTTGGGGTGCCTGCAGGAGTCTGTCTCTGCCTCCTCTCCTCTCACTAAATTAAAAATATATATATATTCCAGCCCTGGCCAGTTTGCTCAATGGATAGAGCATTGGCCCAGCGTGCAGATGTCCCAGGTTCCATCCCCGGCCTGGGCACATATGAGAAGCAACCATCTGCTTTTTTCCTCCTCCCTCTTCCTCTCCCTCTTCTCTCTCTCTTTCCCTCTCTCAGTCAGTGGTTCAAGTGGTTTGAGCTTTGGCCCTGGGCACTGATAATAGCTCGGTTGCTCCAAGCGTTGACCTCAGGTACTGAGGATAGCTTGGTTGATTCGAGCATTGGCCTCTGACAGGGGTTGCCAGGTAGATGCCAGTCAGGGCACATGTGGGGGTCTGTTTCTCTATCTCCCCTCCTCTCATTAAAAATAAAATGAAGTCCCATTTAGAAAGTGGCAATTCATAACTCAGTTGCACAAGTTGTTTTTCGTGAGATATCCTATAGCAGAAGTACTTTATACTGTACATTCTTTCCATTTTGTTACCACAGAGTATTAAGAAGATATCTACTCAAGAGTAAAATTTAATAAAATTCTAATTTTTACCAAGACTTAAGTGAAATTGGTATTTTTCATTTTTACTGCAAGTATATGGTGGTAAAGAATACTGTGACTTCTAGTGCAGTTTAATGTCATTGCCTTGATTCATGCTAAGACAGCACTAGAACTCACCATTGCTTTTGCATTATCAGTACAAATGCCAACCCAGGGAATAAAGGCAAATCATGTTTTAGTATTGTTCTGAAAGTGGTCTGACCTTGTGTATCCTTTGAAAGGGTTTCTGAGTACCCCAAAAGTCGACAGACCACACTTTTAAGAACCGTTGGTCTTTACACAAATCCTTCTGTGAACTTAGTGGCATATAGGGAATTGTGAAAAGAGTAACGGGTTTTGATTTGTCTTTAATCCATTTTGAATTTATTCTTTTATATGGTATAAAAAAAGTGGTCTAGTTTCTTTCTTTTTTTATTTTTTATTTTTTTGCATGTATTTGTCCAATTTTCCCAATACCATTTACTGTATAGACTATCTTTACACCACTTCTGGATATATATTTGAAGAAACCCAAAACGCTAATTTGAGAGAATGTGCTCCCCTATGTTCATTGCAGAGTTATGTACAATACACGAGATATGGAAGCAACCCAAGTGCCCATTACTAAACAGGTGGATAAAAACAAGCTGTGGTACATAAATATATACAGTGGATTATTACTTGGCCATAAAAAGGAATGAAGTCTTACCATTTGCAATAACATGAGTGGACCTAGAGATTATTAGGCTAAGTGAAATAAGTCAGACAAAGACAAAATACCATATGATTTTACTTTTATGTGGAATCTAAAGAGCAAAATAAAACAAGATATCTACTCAAGAGTAAAATATCTACTCCCAGATACATAGGTCAGACTGATGGTTGCCAGAAGGAAGGAGGATTGGGGGCTGGGTGAAAACAGGGAAGGGATTGAGAAGTACTAATTGGTAGTTACAAAATAGTCATGGGGACGTAAAGTACAGCATAGGGAATATGGTCCAGTAACATTGTATAATAATAACTGTGTAAGGTGCCAGGTGGATTCTTGAAATATCCGGGAGGAGACCACTTTGTAAAGTATATGATTGTCTAGCCACTGTGCTGTGCATCTGAAACTAATACAAAATAACACTGAATGTAAACTGTTAATGAAAAATAAAAAGAGGACAGGAGTCTTTAAATAGGTTGTATATGTATAATATTATGGCAAAGGTATGCTCTATGTGTTATTAATGCGGTTGAAATATCTGGAAAGCTTTGGAAGGAGATGTATTATTAAATTCTTATCTTTTTGTATTTTGATTTTTGGTTAAGATCTACCCTCAGGAGAGACACAGCATAAGAGTTCCTGAATCGGGAGAACATTATGAACTGCATCTTTTGCACTACCTTCAAGAAAACCTTGGATCACATATTGCTGCTCTGAAAGTGATATAATTTTGACCTGTGTAGAACTCTGGTATACACTGGCTGTTTAACCAAATGAGGAGGTTTAATCAGTAGAGAACACAGAATTGATCATCACATTTTGATACCTGCCATGTAACATCTACCACTGAAAGTGTATTTAGTGCCATGCAGGCATCTGCAGCTTGTGGGTAGTAATCTAATACCTTAACCATACACACAGAGAAGTGAATAACATATTTCTAAGGGACCCAGCAATACCTTGAGAATTACGGAAAGAAATGAGACATTAGCACTATGTATCCATATTACCTATTTTCACTTTTAATAGCATTATAAACCTCATGGACTTAATTAGTGTATTTTTACAATATACTTCTGAATTTGTTAACATATGATGCTATTAATGATTGGTTTGGTTCAATTCCAGAATCTCTGACTAGTTACAGATTTGATAGCACTTAAATATAATTAACTAGCTTACACTTCATTGCTTGGGGTGTATCCAGCATGTTATGAACTAATCACTATTAAACCTGTGACTTAACCAGTCATTAATGATTTTTCAAGGAAAAGTTAATGGCCTCCTAAAGACACTTACTTTGTTTCATTCAGGATCTGTCCGGTTTTTAGCCAATTTTAAAACTGTATCTAGTATAAATAGTTTTCTTTAATATGACAGAGTGAGTTTTTCCTTTCTCATAAAGGTGATAATTGTATGTAGCATGGATTTAATTAGTCTTATAATATTAATAATTACAGGCAGAAATTTTAATCAAATGATTAGAGCTTAAATATTTACAGGTAACTTTTTTTTTTCTTTTAGGAAAAGGAAAAAGTACACATTCATGTGTATTCTTCAGAAAATTTAGTGGTGCCAGTTTCCATTGGGTATTTCCTTATTGAAATGCTCCAGGATCTTAGAGCGGTGGGAGAGCGTCGCAGTGGGGCGGGGAGACCAGGGTGTGGAGAGTGACAGGCAGAGGAGAAGGGGAGGCTCTGCTTCAGAACTGAGCAGAAGTATAATTTGACCAAAAGTACTCATGAAAAATATCCCTAGAATGTTAAGGAAACCAGAACTTAAAAATTACTCTCTTGCCAACATGGTTGTAGACTATAATGTTCAGGAGAGAAGTTCCTTACAAGTTACTTCTTTAATTTGAATTTTTTGTTACTTTTCATTTTGGCAGCCTAACAAATTAAACTGTCTTTATCTTTTTAAAATTATTTGAGCATAATTTAGGTATTGTGATACACAATAAAGAGGTTTCCAAAACAACTTCTTTACCATAAACTGATCCCCAACAAGCCATGTCTCTCTTTTTCAGTGATCAAAGCCTATCAGCAATTTTTTGAATGGCCTTGACATTTCCTGGGTTTGCTCTAGCCCTTGACTATTGGGAGGGCTCATAAACTTTAAAGTGCTGATTGAGATCTGCCTCCTTAAGAGTCTTGGGGTGCTAGCTGGGTCACATTGGGAGCCAGGGACAGAGAAGGCACCTATGAGTTGGCCCTTTTTATCACAAGCCACAGTGTTTGGAAAATTGATACTAGTACTTTTAAAACAATGCTCTGAGAAAAATTGCTTTTTTCCCCTTACCACTACACAGAGTAGGTTTCTCCCATAGAGAGCAAGAATGGGGTCTGTGTGGCAGACAGGTAGGCCAGGTGAAAGGTGGGGGAGTCCAGAAATGTCAGGATGACCTGGTGGTTTTGTCCTTGGGGAGGAGAAGGTTTTGCTGTTTGTGTATTTATACTGTATGATAGGTCCCACACCTGTCCCCTTTGTCTGTATATGTATTAATTTTCTTGTTTATGATATTTTCCCATGCCAAGATTTGTTTATATTTTTTCAGTGTTAAATTAAATTGATTTGGGTAACTTTTTTTCCCCAAGAAAGTATTTTCCCACATGACTTAAGTATATTTCTGATGGTTTGAAGGTGGTTTTTGTTTGTGGACTAGTTGGCCTCCAAGGATCTATCCTTATAAGATACACAAAGTAGAACTATATGGACAGTGGCTTTTAGACAGCTTCTCTTTTGAAGCCTTTTACTCGTTAAGGCTATTTCTTCAAAATAGCATCTCTTATTTTACAAACCTTAAAGAACATCATGCACTCTTGAATTCTCTGGTTTTCCTTTTGCATCTTGCCTTCTCCTCCTCCTATCACAAAGAATGCTTCTGTTACAATTCCCAGTCGCTTAAACACCAATCTCTTTCTAAAGGGGGGAAAATACCTGACTGAACTCACTTGCAGAAAGACAGCTGGATTGAATTTTATTTTTTTAAACCAATGTGAAAAACATCATAGTCAATTCAAGCCATCAGTAGAAATATCACTAAAACTATTGGTCCCTTGTTACAGGTAACAACTTAAAAAGCAGGAGTATGTAAAAGTAGCAGCAGTTTTGATGAGAGCCAAAAAACACTAGGTTAAACTTCAAACAAGGTTTATGTAGGCTTGATAAGTGGGTGAACTTGATCAACCATTGGCAGGTATATTTGCTTGTGCGTTGTTGAACCAGTGGGCCTCAAAATCTAAGATTCATCTGGGATACTTAACTAAAAGAAACACAATCTTGAACCTCACTCTTAGAAATTTAGATTTGGTTTATTTGGGCAGAGACCTAGAATCTGCATTTCTAAGAAGCTTTCGAGGTGTTTCTAAAGCAAGTCGTTTGTAGGCTACTTTACGAAACTCTTCTGTAGATAATGGAGTTGAATTAAGGAAATAATGCACGATTTTTACACTGGACTGATTTATAAGGACCTAAAACAATAGTTAAGCAGCTGCTCATCTGTGATAACTATAGGTCACTTCTCACTCTAAAGGAAGAAGAAGGTATCAATAATTGTGTCCCCTTTGTCTGGAGAGTCCTTTTGGAATGAAGGTTTTTCCCTCTGTGCCATTCCTGGTTCATTTCCAAAGCTTCGTGCAGAGGATGAAGTCACTATGCATGTATTATTTTTTAGAATGAGATACAGATAATGATGCTTACCTTTTTTTTTTTTTTTTACTACTTGTTTTATTCCTTACAGAAGGTGTATCCCACCTCTCTGTAACATCGTTCTCTCTTTAGGTGAAATGATTCCTGTAAGATCTCTTCTCTCCTTATTATAGAATCATACATTTTTCAAGCTTTATATCTTTGATATAATCTAATATTCTTTGTTAGAGGAGAAACCTACGTATATAGAGAGAAGAATATAAACCCATGGCCAGTTAATATTCAGTTGGTACTAGACTCCATCCAGATATCCTGACTCATGATAGTTAAATATGTAGAAAAGGCAAATTTTAAAAGAAGTATTTATTAATATATTCCTATGAAACATTTTAAAGGTAACATAAAATGGTTAATTTTTCCATTCTAAAGTAAATGCTAAGCATGCTTATTAATGAAGCAGTACTTCTCATTAGTATATGATATTCTGAAGTTAATTAAAATTGTTATACTAAATGTGTCTTCCTTGGTGTAGCAGGGGGTTTGGGGGTTGGGATATAGAGAGCTTGCTTAAGCCCGGGATCCCAACTTATAGCTATTTGAAGTAAGAAGAGACACGGCCCTGTCTAAACTAAGATGTCTGAGTGTCCAATCCCAGCAGACATAAAGGGACAAGGGAACTTGCGTGATTTCCACCTTCCTACCCCTCCCAGCCTCACCAGTCCATCATACAGCCTAAAATATGGAGACATGTTAGTGCAAGGTGCTGGCTCCTGCTTTTCATATTTTGTCAAGAGACAGCTCTAGTTCATCATTTCAGAAGCCCCTCACAGACAGAGAAAAGTAGCGTCTGTATTTTGTTTTTAAATAATTCAAATACAAATTTATATTGTATTCAGCACAATTGGAGTTCAGGTCTTTAATTTTAGAACATAAAGTGCCTGCTGTTTTAAGCATTGACTTGTATAAAAGGAATTGCATGTCTCACACCAGTAAGTTTATGGGTTTTCTCATTTTCAGCTACATAGCTTTTAATCATGTAAAGCAAAACATTAATTTTGTTGCATTTTATTACAGGTTCTTTGTTGCAATAAAGATGCTGCTAAAATTAATTGATGTAAATGTTCCTTTATCCCATTTGTACAATTTTGCCTTGATTGGTGGCAAGTGTGGAGTGATGAATGCATATGAACAAGGTCATGTGCTCACAATAGAGAAGGGAGACTGTAAGGATGACGTGGAGCTTCTAGTCCTATAAACACTAATCAAAATTTCATCCAAACCCAAGGGGGTATACAGAGAACCACTTCATACCTGCAAGTGGTTCCCAACACTCAGCAGCTGGAAGTTTCTTGGGAATGCCACTTAGAGTAGATAGTGGTTCCTGCATGCTCCCTAGGAAATTTTAAGGGAGTTCAAGTTTTCTCATACTTTTCTTTGACAATTCTCTGGTCTTTTGAAGCCATACTAGAGAAAGGGTGGGGAGAAAGAAGCAGATGAACTCCTTGAAAATTAGTAAAGTAAAAAGGGGTGGGTCCCCCTTCATCTTTGTTTTCTCATAGCCTAACACAGGCTCTGCACATGGTTGTTACTAAATATTTGCTGAATGAAAAGTTAAGAACTGCTTTTTTGAAGTCACTTGGAATTCTTCATCTTCACCTCCAACTCAGGCCAGTGAAAGAGCTGCTGCAGTTTGGTTTTTTTGTTTTGTTTTATTTGTTTTTTACAGGGACAGAGAGAGGGATAGATAGGGACAGACAGGAACGGAGAGAAATGAGAAGCATCAATCATCAGTTTTTCGTTGCGACACCTTAGTTGTTCATTGATTGCTTTCTCATATGTGCCTTGACCGCGGGCCTTCAGCAGACCGAGTAACCCCTTGCTCGAGCCAGAGACCTTGGGTCCAAGCTGGTAAGCTTTTTTTTTTTTCTCAAGCCATTTGAGCCCACGCTCAAGCTGGCAACTTTCCACATCCCAGTCCGATACTCTATCCACTGCGTGGTCAAACATGCTGCAGTTTTTAAAAAGCATGCATGTGAATGCTACTGTCTAGTGCAGTTGGATACCTCGAAAAAGTTTAAAATTTTTATTTATTTTTAGTTTGTCTGATAATCCTTCCAGAACAGACAATCTGGATTCTGTAACCCTTTGAAGTTGTTTGCAAAATATTGCATGAATGAATGGAGATGCATTCTGGGAAGAAAGACTTGAGTTTTATCAGATTCTCAAACAGATTATGATCTTAAAGAACCACTGCTGTATTATGTATTCAGGTCTTAAACTTTAAATTTGTATACAAAAATTATTAGGAATAAAGATAATCTTTGAACAGTAATGCTATAGAGCAGTGGTCCCCAACCCCCAGGCCGTGGACCAGTACCGGGCCATGGGCCATTTGGTACCAGTCCGCAGAGAAAGAATAAATAACTTACATTATTTCTGTTTTATTTATATTTAAGTCTGAACAATGTTTTATTTTTTTTAAATGACCAGATTCGGCCCTAGCTGGTTGTCTCAGTGGTAGAGCGGGAGTCCTGGGTTCAATTCCTGGCCAGGGCACACAGGAGAAGCGCCCATCTGCTTCTCCACCCCTCCCCCTCTCCTTCCTCTCTGTCTCTCTCTTCCCCTCCCGCAGCCAAGGCTCCATTGGAGCAAAGTTTGCCCGGGCGCTGAGGATGGCTCTGTGGCCTCTGCCTCAGGCGCTAGAGTGGCTCTGATTGCGGCAGAGCGACGCCCCCTGGTGGGCGTGCCAGGTGGATGCCGGTCAGGCGCATGTGGGAGTCTGTCTGACTGCCTCCCCATTTCCAACTTCGGAAAAATTTAAAAAATAAAATAAAAATGACCAGATTCCCTGTTACATTCGTCTAAGGCTCACTCTTGATGCTTGTCTCAGTCATGTGATACATTTATTCGTCCCACCCTAAAGGCCGGTCCGTGAAAATATTTTCTGACATTAAACCGGTGCGTGGCCCAAAAAAGGTTGGGGACCACTGCTATAGAGCAATGCTTCCTATACTTTTCACCACATGACCACAAAAAAGACATTTGTATGCTAGCCTGGGATAAACTGAGGTACACTGGATTAACCTGTTGGGACTGCTTGCAGCCAGAAGTGACCGGCCAGGCCCACCCAAGCTCTAAAGAGATTAATACTCAACACACCCATAACCCATTTATGGCATTCTAAGAATTTCTAGACTACCTTGTTCTCTTTAATGCTGCCTGGATTTAATGCTAATCAAAAACCAGATTTCAACATGGCCATAAGCATTCTGCAAAGACGGGTCTGAGGTGCAGACTTCCCAAAGACTAGGGCTCCCATGCCGCAGTCAGATCAGAGCAAGAGCTATGCCAGGGGTCTCCAAATTACGGCCAGTGGGCTGCATGCGGCCCCCTGAAGCCATTTATCCGGCCCCTGCTGCACTTCCGGAAGGGGCACCTCTTTCATTGGTGGTCAGTGGGAGGAGCATAGTTCCCATTGAAATACTGGTCAGTTTGTTGATTTAAATTTACTTGTTCTTTATTTTAAATACTGTATTTGTTCCCATTTTGTTTTTTTACTTTAAAATATGTGCAGTGTGCATAGGGATTTGTTCATAGTTTTTTTTATAGTCCGGCCCTCTAATGGTCTGAGGGACAGTGAACTGGCCCCCTGTGTAAAAAGTTTGAGGACCCCTGAGCTATGCTATGGCCTTGAAGCCTTTTGCCTTCCCTTCAGACTAACCTCACCCACTCAGTGGTTATGAGGAAACAATGTTTGATCCTCTAGTACTTTTTGGGTGAGCAGAGTTGAAACAGCTGCAGTATGAGATGCAACCATAATTTTATTTTGGGCTTTGAGTGGTTTGGGGAATTACTGGGATTTAAGTGTTCATCAGCCTAGTTCTGTCCACAGATCTGGTGGACTGGCCTTGCCACTCTGGAAGAAGTTGAGTTTCTCTGAAATGAATTGGATGGGATTCGGCTTTGACCCAGGTAATGTGATTGTTGAGTTTGCTGTGTGCTTCTTACTGAAAGATGCTCTCTAAATTGGCTCCCAGACTTGAGTTCTTGAAATAGAAGTTTGGGGAAAGAGCAAGGATAGTTGTCCTTAGCCAGTTCCAGGAATTTCTCCCACCCCTCTGACTTTCACTGGAAAAGCACCCTACAGAAATGGTACAGTTTATTTTAACATTCTAGTCACTGGTGACCCTTCTTTGCAGGGAGGTCCTCTAGCCAGGTAGTTTCTGGAACCCATACTGCCCTTCTACAAAATAAACTTTTCACGTTGACTTGGTTTGTGGTCATCTATACGGTCATAGTTGCACTGTAAGCATGCATGTGAATGCTACTGTCCAGTTCAGTTGGATACATAATGATGTGTTGCCATGCCAGCTAATTGCTTTGCGTTGTTTCCACTGTGCACCCTCCTTCCTGTTGCTGCTCGGCCTCAGTCTGGGACTGCGACGTCACGCCAGGTAACTGCAGCAGCTCTTTCAGTGGCCTGAGTCGAAGGTGAAGATGAAGAATTCCAAGTGACTTTGAAGAAGCAGTTCTCAATTTTTCACTCAGTCAATATTTAGTAACAACCATGTGCAGAGCCTCTGTTAGGCTATGAGAAAACAAAGATGAAGGGGGACCCACCCCTTGTTCTCAAGATCAATTTCACCTCCCACCTAACTAGCCAGCAGGACACAGCCACTCAAAGCCACGATAAATTCTCTTTGCTGCTCCAGTCCCTGGGTTGTGTCTGACATTCAAGACCCTGTGTCCCCCGACCTATCCTCACTTTCCCTCACCCGGGATCCTTACTCACAAGCCTCCTAAGGGTTTCCTCTTCCATTAGAAGAACACATGCTTTGAAGTCAGACCCAGGTTTCTCTTGGCATCCCACCTAGCGGATGTGGGAATCTCCCCACCTGGGATAGGCAGCATGGCAAATGGTACCAAGCATTGGCTTTAGAGCCTAGCTTCAATTCTTGCCTCTAATTCTTGCTAGCTTTACAGGCCTAGGCATATTTACATAACGTTCTGACCCTCAGTTTCCTTATGTGTGAAATAGGAATTAGAACCCTCCCTAATGGTCTGTCGTGAAGATTAAGTTCATTTACTATACTATAAAGCCTTTGGTGCCTGGCAAGCAATATAAAGGACTCAATAAACGTTATCTCGGGTTTAGCACTTCATTTTATAACGTACTGTTTGCCCCTGGTTTTGTTTCTCCAGTTAGATTACACTCTGAGAGCAGGCACTGTATTATACTTGGTTAATTCTTCCAGTCGTACCTACTACAGAGATATATAGGAATCACTTATTAGATATTTGAGTACCAAAAATTTTTCAGATGAAAAAAAGTTTTTGACCTCCCTCAATTACAGTTGTCTGATTGATAGGTGACAGATTCTTAAGCACCCATCCATCACTTCACTTGTAAGACTGTAAAAGAAACCAAAATCTCCCTAATTTGAGCTTTTAGGACTCCTTCTTTGAACCATCGTTGGAGTTTTTATTCTTTGAAGCTATAGGTCTGGAGGAGAGGTGCTTCTAAGGCCTCATTGCTATCATAGTTGCCAAGGGAGCTGTTAAAATGTTGATGTCTGAGTCCCTCCTGAGATCAATTAATCGTCAGGGGGTGGGAGTAGGGGTGGGAAGTATGTCTGCCATCTCTTAAAATTTTTTTTTATAAGTTCCCTAGGTGATTCTAATGTGCAACCAGAGTAGAGAGCTGGGGGGGGGGGGGTAGAGCAGTGGAAGATTGTATCCACAGAGCTGGGGGGGGGGGGGGGAGAGCAGTGGAAGATTGTATCCACAGACTGTTAGAGCCAGAACAGATTCTTGCAAATCACCTCATCTGCTGCTTTACTTACAGATGAGGGGTTGAGGCCCACCGCCGGGAAGTGATGATACGGTAGCCATCTGAGCTGCTTAGAGAAAGTCCGTGCTTGAGCCCAGGCCTTCCAGCTCTGTCGTGACTTCCCAAACCAGAGCCGGCAGAGGGATCTGCTAAAGCGAGGGGGCTGAGGCTGCTGCCGGGAGACCCCAGGACGCCAGGCCCTCCGGTCTGGATGTCCCCTGCAACAGCTCAGCCTTCTACTTCTGTGTGAATGGGAACACGTTCTGCAGCTTCAAAGAGGCAACCCCTCAAAAAACCAGGACTCCTCCCATCAGATGGGGAAACTGAGGCCCAGCAAAGCCTGCAAAGCCATACAAGCTGTCAAGTGGCAGAGCTGGCCCCAAAAGTCAGACTGATTTCAACTGCCTGGAGGTATAGGCAGGTCAAGTGACTTCCCCAAAGGCACAAAACTTGAATGCCTACTAAATTTTCTAAAATCTAAGATGTTACTGTTTGTAACAGCTTGATAGGAGAAATACAAAAATGTGAATAAGTATGTATCTTAGAATCAAGGAAATACGGTATTTGCCTGAAATCTGAGTTCCTTCAGGGACTGAGCTTATGCTGAGAATGCTTGTGTACTGGGTGGGTCTTGGATATGACTCTCTCTGAACTTGCCCAGAGAAATAAGGGGGAGCCTGGGAAAGACTAGACAGTTTGGAATCTGATAGATGGGTTCAAGTCCAGCAGTTGTGATCTTGAGCAAGTCCTTTATTTCTCTAACCTCGGACCCTACGGTGGCTTTCTAATACTTCCTTCAGACTTGGCAGCAAGGCCAAATTGCCAAGCACAGGCCTCACATGGGATTGGGGCTTGGGAGTGATTTATGAAGTTTAAGTTGGCACTCTTGCTGTTGATCTGACCCTACCCCCTCCAAGAAATGTGAGACTGCCAGTGGGAGCAGTCTGCTCTCCAGGACCTGAGCTGTCAGGCGCAATCCCTGGGGAGAAGACGGATGCTGGGTGGGAAGAGGAACATGACTCAGCCCCTGGGATCTTGGGAGAACAGCAGGTTCTGGGACATGAGCAAGGAGGGTGGGTACAGAAAGAAGCCTTCCTCCCATGGGGGTGACCGGACTTTGCCTTGGCCTCAGATACTTCCCACCTGCCTACCAAGAACTGATCTTCCAGAATTGCACATTATTAGGATAAAGATGTCATTAACTGTAAGGCCCTTGTTAGGGATAACATGTTTTACCTTTGAGCAGGTGACACATTTCCCTCTGAATACCAACTGTTGACATTTGTATAGTGAGTGTCCCCACCACCTTCAGAGTTTTTCCATATGAAAGCATCATGTTCAATTTGATCTTCACTATAAGCTAGGAGACTTCAGTTAGGTGATATTATTATTCCTCCATATCCCTCCATCCCAGAAAGAAATGAGAGCCCAGAGAAGTTGTATGTCCTGCCCGGGGTCACAGTGCAGAAGTGGAATGCTAATCCTGACTTCACTCATCTATTAGCAAGCAACGTGAATTGCGCAGCTGCCATGGGCTTGGCTCATGCTGAGGGATTTGGGGATCTGAGGATGCCTCAAGGGGTCAGACACATTCTCTACTCTCAAAGGATTCTCAGTCCAGAAGTGGAGATGGACATGTGAACAAGAGGGTCAGTGCAAAGAGAGAGATGTCGAAGGCTGTGTGAGCCCCAGAAGGCAGAGCAGGACAGCAGTTAGGAAGGAGTGTGGGCTTTGACCCAGAGAGCCTGCCATCCTGTCTTCCACGGAATCACTTCCTACTGTGTGGCCTTGGGCAAGTGATTTAAGTTTCTCTGCTTCAGCTTTCTCTTCTATAACTGGGAGTAATGATGATAACACTTTATGGAGTTGCTGTGATTTTTGATATGAGAAAACACTTGCAAAGCTCAACAAGCACGAGCTCTTATCTTTGCGCAGTGGAAAAGAGGATGGTCAGGGAAGGCTTCACAAAGGAGGAGGCATTTGAATCAGGTGTTAAGGAGTGAGTTTTCCCAGGTGTGAGGAAATCATTCCAGGCAATGAGCATACTTTACACAGAAACATGAAGGAATAAAGGGAGGGGGTGCTGGCACACTGGGAGGCAGGAATCTGCGTGGGGATGGGGGAGAAAGGTGAGGGTGCTGGGGAGGGAGTATGAAAGGCCTTGAGTAATGGGAGCCAAGGGCTGCGTGTGTGCTCCGCTCTCCTGCTTGCTTCGCCTCAACTGGCTCAGTCTGAGAGACCGAAGGAGAGGGCCATGGCATAAAGATACTTTGCCAGGGAAACTGAGGAGGAAGAAGGCTACCAGGTAGGAACCTAAGGAGAGGACCCTGGCCTCCAGCAGGAGAGGGTGCAGCTTCCAAAGAGGGGTGGACAATGTGGCCTGAGTCACCTGCCTTCCAGGTCTGCTGAAAGTAGTTCACCCATCCTGATCCTGATCAGTGTGTCCAGCTGCAGGCAGAGCATCCAGAGACCTCGAGAGAGGACAGGCCAAACAGCCCACTGTGCTGGATGTTTCTACAGGTCCTTGTTTCATAAACAAGGACCAGAAAGGAGCCATCTGAATCCCAGGCTTGCTGGGCAAGCTGGCCTTGAGCAGAAGTGGGTGTGGAGGAGCCGTGGTACCAGGTAGAAGCTAGCTGTTGGGAGCAGCAAGGCAGTGATGAGAACGGGACACATGGTACAGTGTCTGCCTAGAGAGCTCATGAGAAAGGATGGTTCAAGGCAGGAGGACATCCTGTAAATGAAATAAAGACCTGCATCACTTTTTCTCCCTTAGTTTTGTTTGTTTGTTTGTTTTTAATTTTTTTTGTATTTTTTGAAGTGAGAAGAGGGGAGGCAGACAGACAGACTCCCGCATGCGCCCGACCAGGATCCACCTGGCATGCCCACCAAGGGGCGATGCTCTGCCCATCTGGGGTGTTGCTCTGTTGTAACCGGAGCCATTCTAGCACCTGAGGTGGAGGCCATGGAACTGTCCTCAGTGCCCAGGCCAACTTTGCTTCCATGGAGCCTTGGCTGCAGAGGAGAAGAGAGAGAGAGAGAGAGAGAGAGAGAGAGAAAGAGAGAGAAAGGAGAGGGGGAAGACTGGAGAAGCAGATGGGCACCTCTCCTATGTGCCCTGGCCAGGAATTGAACTCAAGACTTCCACATGCCGGGCCAACGCTCTACTGTTGAGCCAACTGGTCAGGGCCTCCCTTAGTTTTAATTTATTATGGTTATACAAGCACATAGCTTAAGAATTCAAGTTCTAAAACAAATCTCTAAATAATAGATTTGTAATGTTATTCTGTGTTTCTTTATTTTTTGTTTTTCAGTTATTATGCATTATCAAGTGGCATCCCACTATGAAAGATTCAAATTTGGCTGTTTTTTTCTCCAATTTCCACCAAACGCACATACATCCCATCTCCCGCATCTTCTCAATATAGTTCTACGGGTTTTCACTTAGACTAATATTCAGTGGTTACATCATTAAAATTATGGCCTGACTAGGTGGTAGCACAGCGAATAGAGTGTCGATGTGGGATGCTAAGGACCCAGGTTCAAAACTCAGAGGTCACCAGCTTGAGTGCAGGCTCACCAGCCTGAGTGCAGGGTCACTGGCTTGAGTGTTGGATCATAGACATGACCCCATGGTTGCTGGCTTGAGCCCAAAGGTCACTGGCTTGAAGCTCAAGATCTCTGGCTTGAGCCCAAGGTTGCTGGCTTGAGCAAGGGGTCACTGGCTCAGGTGGAGCCCCCTGGTCAAAGCACATATGAGAAAGCAATCAATGAACAACTTAAGTGCTGCAAATACGAGTTGATGGTTCTCATCTGTCTCCCTTCCTCTCTGTCCTTGTCTGTCCCTCTGTCTCTTTCTCTGTCCCCCTTGCATGTGTGCTAAAAAAAGATTATGTAAATGTAGAGATGAGTCATGTAATAAACTGAATCATTTTTTTTTTTTCTGTATTTTTCTGAAGCCAAAACGGGGAGAGACAGTCAGGCAGACTCCCGCATGCGCCCAACTGGGATCCACCCGGCAGGCCCACCAGGGGCGACGCTCTGCCCATCAGGGGGCGATGCTCTGCCCCTCCGGGGCATCGCTCTGTTGCGACCAGAGCCACTCTAGCGCCTGGGGCAGAGGCCAAGGAGCCATCCCCAGCACCCGGGCCATCTTTGCTCCAGTGGAGTCTCAGCTGTGGGAGGGGAAGAGAGAGACAGAGAGGAAGGAGAGGGGGAGGGGTGGAGAAGCAGATGGGTGCTTCTCTTGTGTGCCCTGGTCGGGAATCAAACCCAGGACTTCTGCACGCCAGGCCGACGCTCTACCACTGCTGAATCATTTTTATTCATGCAGAAATGCAGAACATTCTGTTTTACCGAGTTAATAATTTTTTTTCACTAATTCAGTCCCAAACCTTTCCATTGATTTCTTTTCTGGTTTTCTAAAATTTATTGATTTTAGAGAGAGAAGAAGGGCAAGAGAGAGAGCTAGAGGGACAGAAACATCAATCTGTTGCTATAAGGGCCCTGACTGAGGATTGAACTGGCAACCTTTGCAGATCAGGTTGGTGCTCTAACCAACCAAGCTATCTGGCCAGGGCTATCTTTTTTCTGTTCTGTTTATTACTACTATCTCCAGTGGGGGGTTTTCTGCAATATAATATCATTGCCAACATACAACATTTTAGATATTTAATGAGTGAAGTTGGTTTTGACTGGCTAGTCTGAGAACATTGCCACCATTTATAGTGTTGATTCTTTACGGAAGTGTGTTTTGTTAAGTGTACTGTAGGCATGACCACCTGTATGATGCCCTCGTTTCTGCCCTCAAGGAGCTTCCGGTGTTATCTGAGACCCAACGCTGAAACAAATAAATGACATATGTAAATGAAGAAATTGCCATCCAGGCAGAGACAATCCAGCGCCTACTGGACAGAATGGATAGATGGGTAAGGACTAGACGGTCACCTTGAAGGAGCTGGGGTTTGAGTTGAGCTGTACGGGATTAATATATGTTTGTTTTATTGTGGTAAAATATACATAACACAAAATTTATCATTTTAACCATGTTTAAGTGGACAGTTCAGGGGCATTAAGTAAACTCACACTGTTGTACAACCGTCACCACTATTCCCAGAACTTCTTCGTCAGCCCAAACCAAAGAGTGTATGTATTATTTTTCTTCTCAGTTACATTTACTATTTCTAATTACGAAAACAATCTGTCTCTAGATAATTTGGGGAAAACATAGAAAAGCACAAAGAAGAAAATTTAAATATCCCATAATTCCACAAATTGGTCAGCAATTTAATGATCAGGAAGAGGTGGAGAGGCATCCCAGGGTGAGAGGGGACCCAACCCACCTGCCCACGGGGTTTGAGCCAAGACGCAGTGTGAGGGGTAGTTTTGAATATGAAGGCTCTGAAGATATAATCTTATCTATTTTTGTGTATTCCGTAAGAGAGGATGAATGGGAAAGAGAGTGCAAGTTGTAATAGTGAACCAGGTACACTAAGGACTCCAGTGGTTGTTCTGGTTACCTAGTACAAACCATCCCAAATGTCATGGTGTAAAACAACAACAACCATTTGCTATTTTTACTGCCTCTCACAGTGCTGGGGGTTAACTGGGCTCAGGGTCTCCAATGTGGTCAGAGTCGGACAGTGGCTGGGCCGGACACTGGGAAGGTGGCACTTACACACTTGGCTCCGTGGCTAAAACAGCTGGGACTTCCCCAGCGTCATGTCTATCTCCATGTGGTCTCCTCCCTGGGGCTCTCTAGTATGGCAGCTTCAAGGTGGCTAGACTTCTTGCATGGCAGCTCAGGGCTCCAAAGGCACATGTCCTCCAGAGAAAGCCAGGTGGGCGCCGTGTCCTCTTTTATAACAAACCTAGGAAGTCATGCAGCATCACCTTCTCCACATCCCATCCTTTGGAAATGGATCACTAAGGCCAGCCTGTACAAAAGGAGGGGAGGCAGACTCTACTTGTTGACAGGAGGAGTGTCAAAGAACTTGTACACCTATATTTAAACCACCACCCTAGTGGATTCTGCTGTCTTTTCTACAATGATATGGTGCTACATAGATTGCTGGTCCTACAGAGCAAGTGGTCCATAAATTCTTGATTTAGAGTCACAGAGCCTTCCAAGATCTTAAAGCTTACTCAGGCAAGTGCGTCCCAACATTTTTGGATATCCAAACCCCTTTCACAGTAATATGCTCTCTTGAGAACTCCCTTAGTGATTTAAAACTTTCATCATTTTTTGCATGAAGGAGTAACTTTTTAAAAAACCTTCATTGGGCCCTGGCCGGTTGGCTCAGCGGTAGAGCGTCGGCCTGGCGTGCGGGGGACCCGGGTTCGATTCCTGGCCAGGGCACATAGGAGAAGGGCCCGTTTGCTTCTCCACCCCCACCCCTCCTTCCTCTCTGTCTCTCTCTTCCCCTCCCGCAGCCAAGGCTCCACTGGAGCAAAGATGGCCCGGGCGCTGGGGATGGCTCCTTGGCCTCTGCCCCGGGCGCTGGAGTGGCTCTAGTCGCGACAGAGCGACGCCCCGGAAGGGCAGAGCATCGCCCCCTGGTGGGCGTGCCGGGTGGATCCCGGTCGGGCGCATGCGGGAGTCTGTCTGACTGTCTCTCCCTGTTTCCAGCTTCAGAAAAATACAAAAAAAAAAAAAAAAAAACCTTCACTGCCCTGGCGGGGTAGCTCACTCGGTTGGAGCATCATCCTGATACGCAGAGGTTGCAGGTTTGATCCCCAGTCAGGACACATACAGAAACAGACTGATCTTTCTGTCTCTCTCTCTCTCTCTCTTCCCTCCCCCCTTCCTTTCTCTCTAAAACCAATAAATAAATTTTTTTAAAAGTTTTTAAATAAAAAACATTCATTAAGGCCCTGGCCAGATAGGTCATTTGGTTAGAGCATTGTCCAGATATGCAAAGGTTGTGGGTTCAATTCCCAGTCAGGGCACATACAGAAAGAGATCGATGTTTCTGTCTACTGTCTCTCTCCCTCCCTCTCTCTCTCTCAAATTAATTTTAAATTTTTTAAAAAAGAATTTTATATGTTAAAAAAAATTCATTGGGGCCTGACCTGTGGTAGCGCAGTGGATAAAGCATCGACCTGGAAATGCTGAGGTCGCTGGTTCAAAACCCTGGGCTTGCCTGGTCAAGGCACATATGGGAGTTGATGCTTCCAGCTCCTCCCCCTGTCTCTGTCTCTCTCTGTCTCTCTCTGTCCCTCTCTGTCTCCTCTCTAAAATGAATAAATAAAATAAAATAATTTAAATAAATAAATAAATAAAATATTTAAAAAACAAACAAACAAAAAAAAAATTCATTGGGATCTTACTATATGCTGTGCACTGTGCAAGATGCCAGGAAAACAAGAGTGAGCAAGATACACACGGTGCCTGCCACAAGGAGCTCACTGTCCAGCCAGACAATTTACTAAAGAATATTGTGCACCTGATCAGGCGGTGGCACAGTGGATAGAGCATCGGACCGGGATGCAGAGGACCCAGGTTTGAAACCCTGAGGTTGCAGGCTTGAGCGTGGGCTCACCAGCGTGAGTATAGGGTCACTGGATTGAGTATGGAATCATAGACATGACCCCAAGGTCGCTGGCTTGAGCAAGGGGTCACTGGCTTAGCTGGAGTTCCCCTCAATCCTACCAAGGCACATATGAGGAAGCAATCAATAAATAACTAAGGTGCCACAACTATGAGTTGATGTTTCTCATCTCTCTCCCTTCCTGTCTGTCCATCCTGTCTGTCCCTCTCTTTCTCTCCCACTAAAAACAAACAAACAAAAAAGCCCTCTTCCCCATTTAAGAGATGCGTGCTAAGTTTTTTTCTTTTAACTTTTCTGTTGACTGTGAGAGAAAGAGAAGGCATCAACCCATCGTTCCACTCAGTGGTTCCACCTAGCTGTGTACTCATTGATTGCTTCTTGAATTTGGGCCACCCAGCCAAGGCCTATGAGTGCTGATTTTAAATTAATTGGAAAAAAAAACACAATTGTCAACAAACAAAACTATATATCAAATTTGAAGACCAAATATACATTGAAATTTAACCACAGCGTCAAAAAATAGACAAAAGTTGCTTTCCCCATGGCCAGATAGCTTGGCTGGTTGGAGCATCATCCTGTTGAAGGTTGCTGGGTTGCTGGTTGCTGGTTTGAATCCCCATCAGGACACATACAGAAACAAACGATGTTTCTCTCTCTCTCTCTCCCTTCTTCTCTCTCTAAAATCATAAATAAAAAATTTTTAAATGTTTTCATGATATGGTTCCATTATGTGCTACAATAAAAATAAATAAATTTTTTAAGTTTTCATTCTGAAATGTGAAATAAAAGAATTTATACTTATTGGGAAGTACCTCTCCACAAATAACATTGTAGATACAATAAGTGTGCCTTTCTCATAAACAAAAAGCCAAATTAGATTGAATTATCACTAGATTTTATTTTTTTAAACATTGGCTTTTGAGTTTTTAGTGACTAATGCTTTTGATTAGAAGACAATAACATTCTTTTCCATCAAAAATTGAGGCAAATTTGCAAAATTATCATTTTCTCCTTAGCATCAGACTTTTGTAGTCTAGCCATCAGTGCCCTTATACTTCCTGTCATGTATTTCTCATGGTCTAATAAGGCTATAAATTAAACAATATATACAAAACTAAAATGGAAAACAATTTAAGCTGTTTAAATTGTTCAATTTTTTTTCTTTTTTTTTTTAAGATTTTATTTATTTATTATAGAGAGGGGAGAGAGAGAGAGAGAAGGGGGGAGGAGCAGGAAGCATCAACTCCCATATGTGCCTTGACCAGGCAAGCCCAGGGTTTTGAACCGGCAACCTCAGTATTTCCAGGTTGACGCTTTATCCACTGCGCCACCACAGGTCAGGCTTAAGCTGTTTAATATACAAGCCATGACAGTGGCTAATGATGTTTACCTCAGCATGTTCATTGGCCCCACATGGCCCTCTATACACATGAATACCCTATACAATTTGAAGATGTTCCATGGTACTATTTGAAAGGGGAAAATAATAGAGTATTTTATGGACTGATTTAAAAAAGAAAGAAATCAGTAAATTTCATTGCAGCATTATTTACAATAGCCAACATTGTGAAGCAGCCCAAGTGTCCTTCAGTAGATGAGTGGATAAAAAAGCTGTGGTACATTTACACAATGAAATATTACTCAGCTGGAAAAAAAAAAAAAAAAAAGGAAATCTTACCTTTTGCAAAAGCATGGATAGACCTGGAGAGCATTATGCTAAGGAATTAAACCAGTCAGAAAAAGACAACTACCATATGATTTCACTTATCTGTGGAATCTAATGAACAAAATAAACTAACAAAATAGAAACAGGCTCAAAATGGACTGACAGCTGTCAGAGGGGTTGAGGGACTGGGTATGGATTCCTCTCTCACCCCTGTCATCCTTCCTGCCCAGCTCACACCTCTCACATACGCTTACACTGGATTCAGGTGTTTGTTTTCTCAGAGGCTTTCCCTGCCTCCCCCACCTCACCTCTCACACCTGGCTAGGGTGACTCCCCCGCTCCTCCTGTCCCATCACAGCTTGTAGCAGCTGCCTTTCTACTTGTCTGTTTCCCTCACTAGACCCAGTGCCATGCAGGCAAGAACCATGTGCCCCACTGTGTTCTCAGTGCCCAGAGCAGGCCTGACTCACAACAGGTGGCCCGGGAATATCTGTATAGTTCATTATTGGCTCTGCCCTTTCTGGAAACTTCCTGTGCTCTCACACCACAGAGTCTTTGCAGAGGTTGTTTCTTCCCTTCACCCCCTTGGGTTCTACCCTCCTTAAATTGTCAAGACCCAGGTCAAACATCTACAACAATCAACAGTTCTGTGAAGACTTCTTCTTCAAACACCCATCACTACACCCTCCTTCTCTTGCTCCTGTCCTCCCTACTATCCCATGCCACTTAGGACACTATTGTCCCTGTACGTAGTGACTTATATCTTTTATCCTGGCCATTGGCACCCACACAGTGCCAATACTGGTCTAGCTGCTTAGAATTCAGCAGTGAACCTAACAAACAAAAATCCCAGTCCTCATGAAGCCCACATTCTGGTTGGGGGGACAGACTATAATAAGTGAGTAAAATGTAGAGCATGTTAGAAAGAAGTGATAGGGAGAGTCTGGGAAGTTGTGAGGACAGGAGAGGTGGTGGGGGAGAGAGTTTCAGACTTGCACAAGCTGGGCAAAGGTCTAGAAGCAGGAAGGAGGGGGCTGGTCAAGATTAAGTTACAGCCAGGAGGCTAGTGCAGCTGGAGAGGTGGTGAGCAAAGGGGACGTTGTGGGAGGTGAGATCAGAGAGATATAACAGGCCTTCAGATCAGACAGACCTTCTAGTCATAATACGGACTTTGGCTTTTGCTCTGAGCTAGGAGGCCCTGCCTGGTAGGTTTTGAGGAAAGAAGTGACACAGTCTCGTTCACATTTTAACAGAATCACTTTCGATGTTGTATTAAGAAAAGACTGAAGGGAGACAAGGACAGAAACAAGGAGACCCATGAGGAGGCAACTGCAACAATTCAGGTGAGAGGTGCTTGGATCAAGGTAGTAGTAGGAAGATAGAGCTTGAAAGTGAAGGGTCAAGGATGACTTCAATGATTTTGACCTGAGTGAGCAACAGGAAGGATGGAGCTGCTAGGAACAAAGTGGGAGGAAACTGTGGTAGGTGCAGGTTTAATAAGGAAAATCAGAGCTCAATTTTGGACATGTTATATTTGAGATGCCTATTAGACAAGCCAATGAAAACGTTGAGCAGGTAGCTGGATAAGCCTGGGGTTCAGGGGAGATGGTCTAACCTGGAGGTATAAATTTAGGCATCTTCAGTATAAAGATGTCACTTAAAGACGTGATAACCAGATAACATCACTAAAAGAAGCAAGTGGGAGTGATTGGCTAAGTCAAATGCTGCTGATGGACCTGGCAATGAATGAATAAATGCCAGATCCCATTAGATCTGTAAAGTACAGGTCATTATTAAGGGTTAACTAGCAACAGATGGGCAAGGCACTAACCTGGTATGGAGACCAAATAGCTCTAAGTCATTGGAACACTGGAAACACAGGGAATAAAGCACCACAGCATCTTGGTCTTGGAAGGGACCTTAAATAGGTCATTTAATCTGTTTCCAACCCTAGCCTGAAGATTGAATCCCTGGCTTTAGAACAAGGAATATTTGTGGAATACTGAAGCAACCAGTCTGGGTAGGATAGAAAAGTCACGGTTGAAGAATGAGTGGGAAATGACCTTCTGGAGTCGGAAAACTAGGGTTCTGGTCCTGTTCCTTGGCCTCATGTCCTTAGGCAAGTCAAGTCTTCACCTCCTCCAGCCTCCGTTTTCCTATGTGCAAAATGAAAGCAATCAAACCTTCCTTGTTCCTTTCAGGGTTGCAGAGACTGCTGAATGTGTCTGGGCTCAGGGTTGAGATTTTAAATGCCCTTCCTGGGTTGGTTATTGAAAGAGCAGGGGAAGGAGGCCAAGAGAAGCCCTTAGCTTGTAATGGTAATGGAAATGGGGGTAAGGAGGGAACTGTTATGTCCTCAGTGGATTTGTTGGCACAGCGCGTGGAGAAGCTAACTGGGATTCAGGACAGAACCTGAACTGGAATGGACTGGGCTCCAAAGGCAAGATGGGGACAGCAGGCCAGAGACCCAGGCCTTGACTCTGCCTCCATTTAGCCTGGAACCGAGATTGTGGAGACCCTGAGGCAGCAACAGGGAAAAGAAACAGAGACATCAAAGCAGAGAGACCGGTGAACCCTGAGACAGGAGAAACTAAGAAGCAGACCCAGAAACAAGAGGCCCAACAGGGGCCCAAGGCTACTGGGAGAGGCCAGGCACTGGGGTGCAGACCCCAGCAAGGCAAAGCCCAGCACGGTGCAGGGTCGCGGGGCCTGGGCGACCGCACTCATTAGACGCGCCCCCCTCGGTGGTTCGTCCAAGATGGCGATGGAGGGGCGGGCGAGGCGGCCGCAGCCCCGGCCCCCGCGCCGGCCCCCGCTCGGTCCCGGGCCCCCGAGGCCGCGCCCCCGCCCGCGGCGCCGCGCCTCCCCGGGCCACTGACGCCCGGCGCACCCTCCCTCGGCGGCGGCAGCGGAGGCGCGGGGCGGTGGCGGCGGCCCGGCCCGGCCCCATGGCGCTGGGGGACGCTGGCTGCGGTGGCGGGCTCATCGCGCTGACCTTCTGCCTGCTGGCCGCGCGCGGTAAGGGCGGGCGCTGCGGCCGGCCCGTTCGGCTGCGGGGTCTCTGTGCCCCCGCGCCCGGGGTTGCGTGGAGCTGTGGGGCTGGTGTGCGTCCTGGGTCCGGAGCGAGTATCGGGTCCGTGGGGCGCGGTCTGGGCGTCCAGGTCCCTGTGATGCCTGCGTTTGGGGGTCTGGGAGCCGCGACCAGGGGCGTTTGGAGCTCTTGTCCGCAGGGGGTGTGTGTCCTTGGTTTTCGGAGTCCAGAGTGAGTGAGTGAATGAGTGAGTGAGTGAGTGTGCGCGCGCGCTTGCAGAGGGTGGGGAAGGGGCTCTGCGGGCATACGTGTCCGCAATGCGTGCCATGGTCTCGGCGTGGCATCGCGGGGCTGTGGCTGCGGTGTTGGTGTTGGTGACTTGCGCGAAGCGGGCTCTGCCTTGCTCGCGCGTGTCTCAGGGTTAAGAGTGTGAAAGACAAGGACTGGGGTGTGTGTGTGTCTGCACCTCCATTTGTGTCCAGACCGTACCGTGTGTGATTGTGTTTATGGAGCTGAGCTAATATTTGGCCTTGTCTTTTGGGGAGTGTCCTTGCCGGTGGGGGTTGGGGGGACAGAGCAGAAGATTTCTGATTGACTAGGGTTAGTGGTGGTAAAACATTCAACTTTGCCCAGTGGGTGTGGCCCTGGGGCTGGAGTATTTGTGTATGGGGTGTTGCTACCCCAAACCCGTGGTCTGGAGTGGACAGAAGAAGAGGGCAGGAAACCAGCTGCTTTTGTGGACGTATCTAATACTCGTTCTCGGGATGGGACGCTTGTCACTCCTGCCCCACCCCCCAGGGACAGATCAGGGAAGCGTGGACGAGGTCACCAAGGCCTCCTTCAACCCCTCACCTCAGTTCGGGATTGGGGTTTAAGTCAGAGTTGTCCACGCTGGAGAAAGAACTGGGGATGGGGTGACGGAGTCCCGAGTCTCCATGCCTAGGGCTCCCTCTTGCGCCCCCAGCTATCTCACTTTCTGTCCTGTGTGCGTTTGGGGGGCGACCCAGGGGGAAGGCAGATAGTAGGGCTGGGAGGGGGATGGGCTGCCCGCTTTTGTTTGCCCAGTTCTTTCCTTCCCTGTGGAGGGGAGAGCTGAGGATCTGTCCGGGGCGAGTTGGGGAGGGACTTGGAGGTGGGGGTGGGGAGGGGGATTTCTCTCCAGCTGCTGCGGCTTTCCAGAGAGACTCAGCCAGGCCACGTGGGAGGGAGCAGGGATGGCGAAGGGAGAAGGAACCTTCGCCTGGCCGGCCCCAGGCCGATCTCCAGAAAACCCAATCTGCGGGAGTGGGAAAGTGCCGGGAACTGCTGGGACCACTGTCTCCCTATAAGGACACGCCCCTTTCTAGGCTGACTGCCCACCTGGCTGGAGGCCGCCTGGGGGCAGGGTCCGAGGCTGGCCCAGGGGTGTGGAGTGCCCCGGGGTTGTCAGGTGAAGAGGGCAGGAATAGGCAGACAAATGTCTGCCCTCCTGGAACCCAGGAGATTAAGGAATAGTTGTGCCCAGTGTCTTTGGCTTATCCAAGAACTTCCCAACAAAGCTGTACCAAGGCTGGGAAGTGCACTGGAGCATTATGATTACTGGTGGGGCCTCTGGCAAGGGGCTCAGTTAGCCTCAGAGACCTGGTCTCTGTCTGCTCCGACTGCACAGGCAGTGGCAGGGACAGATCTGGGGCTCCTTTAACAGCAGTGTGTATATTTAACACAACTACTGCACCAGACTTCCATCCCAAAACCTTTGCTGTGCAAAACTGAGCAGGTCTGGGACACTCCTATAGAGTTCTGACTAGCCACAGTGATCTGGACCAAGGTCATTCATTCATTCAACAAATATTTGCTGAGTACTTTTTTCTTTTTGGCTAGCATGTGCTTGGTGCCTACAATATAGTAAATAAAGAGGTAGACCTGGTCACTGGTGCAAAGCTTCCAGTCTAGGTGGGGCAGACCTGACAGATACTCTGGAAAGGTCAGGAAACGTTTCCTTCAGGAAGCAATGAATAATGGAGCTCACTGCAGAGCCTGAGTTAACCCTGGAGGTGAGTAATGATGGGGAAAGTTTTCCAGAGAGAACAGCATGTGCAAATGCTCAGAGGTGACTTAATTTAGACCATTGAATGAAGTTAGACCTGGCTGAGTTTAGAGCACAAGGGGTGAGAGTGGAGCAGGTAGGGAAAGGTTGGGATGAGGGAGCATGGAATGTCAAAGGAGAAGGGGGTTGGGCCTGGACCCAGCTCATGAAGGGCCTTGTGAGCCCTGCCAAGGCTTCTGAGGCCCTAAAAGCCCTTGGTGGGTTTCAACTCAGCCTTGCATCAGATCGCTCCAGCCAGTGTGGAAAATCAATTGGGCAGGGCTGAGGCAGGAGCTTCAGCTTCTTGGGAGGCTGTCACAGTAGAAGAAGAAGATGGTGGTAACTAGCATAGTAGCAGTTGGGGTAGCCACAGTAGCTGGGTTCTAGAGATATTTAGGGAGTAGAATCAGTAGAATTTGAAAATAAATCGAGTTTTTAGGGGGTAAGGGAGAGGGATATAAAAAATAATAGACACTTCAGTAATCTAGCATGGCAGAATGAAGGGTTGGTATTGGGGTCAGGACAGTGACTGCCTCTCTCTCTCTCCCAACACTTTCTCTGAGTCAGACTTCAGGAACTGGGGAGACATTTTGTAGAAATGGGGTTGGTGCTGGAATGCTTTGTATGCTCTTTTCATGACATGCAAGAAGTTGGGCTCTCTCCCTTTCACCCAATCAGAATTTGGGGGGTGGGGAAGCCAGAAGTCATAATAGAAGGCCTCTAAGAACATGAAAACTACTTTCTTCTCTCCTAAACACTCCCGCCTCCCATTCCTTTCTCAGTCTGGAGGCTCAGAGGACAACCTCATCCAGTTGAAGTGTTGGGGTGGCTTTCTCTGACCTTATCTTGTGGTTTAGGAACCAGGTGAAATGCACTTTCTCTTAATGGTAAATCTTATCCAGGAGTTACCTAAACCTTCTTTAGTCTTGTTTGTACTTTCCTGGCCCAATTAACAATACATAATCTATAAATTAGCATTTCCTTTCTTTTCTCCTCAAAGTACCTCTTTCAAGTTGCGATCTCACAAAGCATCCTCAAACTTAGAAATAATTTTAGCCTGAACTTATTTTACAGATGAGAAAACTGAGTGACTTCCCAAAGTTGCATGGCTAGAGACTGAGTTGGGGTTGCAACCAGTCTCCTGGCTCTTCGAGCAGCCAGATTTTCCCTGGATTTGGTACACACATACCCAAGTTCAGTCTCTCTGTACCACCTCCCCCTCACATCAGAAGTGATCAACTATGGGCTTGGCCCCCTCAATTGGTGTGTCTGGGCTCCAGAATCCACCCTCCTCCATCCACCCACCCCCCACTGTCTCCTGTTCAGCCTCCACTGTTTCTGAGGTACAGCAACCAGACTGACACAGAATTCCAGATGCAGAACAGATGTCATTGCCAGGCCTGCCTGGGGGCTCCCAGCTCCCTGGGGTGGGGGGGAGAGAAGTAAGAGCAGCTCTGACGGGGGAGGACCCCGGCCCCAGCCTGGTCAGAGAGGGATGATGGGAACTGCAGGAGAAGGAAAACCAGACAGAGGATGTTCTGGGCCTGACATGCAGAGAAATGGAATCCTTATCTTCAGAGCTCACCGGCTGCCAGCTCGTACTTTCTCGCTGCCAAGGCTGAGGCATCCTTTGGATTTGAGGGGTTGTGCAGTCATAGGGGTCAGGGAAGCAGAGGGTCAAGAAGCTTTCTGGTACAAGCTGGGGCAGAGACAAGACTTCTGGATAAGGGCTCATTACTTTATCACAGAGTTTAGAGGACAGAGCTTTGGCAAGTGAGTAGAATATACAGGGAGGAAAACGCGGGCCCAGGAGGAAGACAGTTTTCATCATACAAGCTATAGAGCAGAGCAGGTGAGGCAGTGAGCTCCCTAGTCCTGGTAATGTTTAAGTACAGAGTTTCTTTCAGTGTGTTTGCTGTTCTGTCTCTGTGCTTTTAAAGCATTTGTTAGGTGCCTCATAGAAAGCAAGGCAGTTTTCACATCATCTCCAGCCCTGAAGGGAGTTCCTTTGATTTTTACAGATAAGGAAATTGAGACTTGGGAAAGCATGAGGGCCTCTGTGTCGTATCTTTTTTTTTTTTTTTTTTGCACATTTTTCCAAAGCTGGAAACGAGGAGGCAGTCAGACAGACTCCCGCATGTGCCCAACCGGGATCCACCCTGCATGCCCACCAGGGGGCGATGCTCTGCCCATCTGGGGCGTCGCTCTGTTGCCATCAGAGCCATTCTAGCGCCTGAGGCAGAGGCCAGAGCCATTCTCAGTGCCCGGGCCAACTTTGCTCCAGTGGAGCCTTGGCTGCGGGAGGGGAAGAGAGAGACAGAGAGGAAGGAGAGGAAGAGGGGTGGAGAAGCAGATGGGCGCTTCTCCTGTGTGCCCTGGCCGGGAATCGAACCCGGGACTCCTGCACACCAGGCCGATGCTCTACCACTGAGCTAACCAGCCAGGGCCTGTGTCGTATCTTTTTAAGTGTGTCCTGCATGTGCACTCGTGTTCAAGGAATATTTACCGAACACCTAATATGTGCCCGGCACTATTTCAGGGATCTGGGAATTTAGAAAGCTGACTAGGACATAATCTTGAGTTTGGGGCCTAGTTGAGGGGAAAGGCAAATAAAAAATCAAGAGCAATAACTGCAATGATCAGAGTGCCCAGGGGCCTTTAGGACAGAAAAAGGAGAGGTGCCTAAATCAGACCCTGGATGGCATAGCTGTTGTAGGGAGAGGGAGCAGCGTGAGGAACGCGTGGAAGGGCAGCACACTTCCAGAGAACCGGAAGTGGTTTGTTCTGGTGGGGCCGAAGGTCCCAGGGAACAGAGGTGGGCAGCTGGCTGAGTGTGGCTTTGCTGTCAAGTCTGCTGAAGGGAGTTCTCCGGCCTTGGCTTTCCTGTGTCCAGGCAACCATCCCAAGCTCTCCTTCCAGCTGTTAGTGGGAGGGCCTTAGTGTGCAGTTAGGGAGGTGGAGGGGGCAGAAAGGGAGGTTTCTGGAAAAAATTGACTCGTGTCTCCTGGGAAAGGAGAGTGGTGATGGTGTCATGGAGAATTGCCCTAGATCAAAAACAAGTTGTAAATCTGTTAGACCCTGAAGTTCAGAAGTGACAAGGCATTGATGTTTGTGGCAAGTTCTTGGCTTAATTAAGGAGGCATCTCGGCTTCCTTCCCCTCTCCCTCCCCTCCCCACTTCTTGCGTGAGATTTCACTGAAAAGTGGAACCCTGGCTCACACCAGGCCCCTGCAAATCCCATAAAACAGCACTGAGCGGACCCTGGACCTCAGCAGTATATCTCCCTTCTGCCTGCGTTCCAGTTGGCCTCATACAATCAGATTTATCCTGTAAGCAGGGAAAATAATCTATCAGAAGGAGAGTGAGAGATGGCCTTGGGCCCCCAAGCACGGAGGCTCTGTGTCTCCAGCGGGGTCTCACCGAGGACACCAAGGAGGACCGAGGACACCAAGGAGGACTGTGGGAGACGGAGGGCTCTCGAGGCTGCAATCGGAGGCAGCAAGTATCCACTGTCTCTGCCCCAGTCCTGAGAGGGACAGCTGAGAAATGCTTGTGGGAGAGGTTCTGGGGGTCAGCCATGGCAGTGGGCTGGAGGTGGCAGGAAGGAGGTAGCCACAAAGCCACTGGACAAACAAGGCCCACTCCTCAGAACATCACTTTCACTAAAAGATTTGGTGGTGGAGGAACCACGTTTATATGAAAACAAACATTGCTGTATAATAGAGCAGAAGGTACAACATGCCAAAGGTTTAAAATAAAACCATCTTGGGCCGTCAGCAAGCCTCCTGAATATGTTTCCCTCTGCTGCTGGGAGAATTATGGTGAAAATGAGGCACGTGGAGGAGACTCTTCATCTTTAAAACTGCAGAAATGAAGGCTGAAAGAACAGGAGTGGACCCAAGGTCATACAACAAGTGATAGACTTAGGACTCTGACTTTAGGTCAAGGCCTGTTCTACCAAGTCCCATTGTCCATCTAGACAAGAGAAAGCATGGATGTCCAAGTGGCTGGGTGGTGTGAGACTCAGGAAAAACTTCTGGGGGAAGACAGGGACAGCTTTATGGAGGGTAGTGCCCAAGCTGAGCCCTAAGGATGCATGACCTGGCCACAGAAACTGGGTGGGGCACTGAGGCAGAAGGAAAGCTCTTATTCAGGAGCAGCTGCCTCCCAGAGAGATGAGACCCTCCTCCTGGGCCTCATTTCCCCATCTATAAAGTGAGCAATCTCAGGCTTCCTACCGCGGGCAGGCCTGTACATCCCTACTGGTTTCCCCGTTCTGCCTTATTGGGTGCTGCTGGGCTCCTCAGAGGTGAGGAAGCCAGACATCTGCTGATCCATGAATATTCAGGAAGGGAATTGGAGCCTCCTCTGGGCTCCCCAACCAGCCGCCGGCCCCTCTGGCCGCCGTCCTGCCCGCCAGAGCCCAGGCTGCTGACATACCCAGCAGCTGCTTGGGCCCCAACTGTTCACATTGTTTGTTCAGCACGGCAGGGGATTTTCCAAGCCCCGGACATGCTTTGGTGGGGATGGGGGGGTGGGGGAGACTGCTGGAGGGCTCAGGGATTCTTGTCATGCGGGGCTTTTCTCCCCTGAAACTCAAACCGACTGCTCAGTGCCTGGAACCGGGCAACTGGAAGCCACTGGGCTGAGAGCCCAGACTTGCCTGCATTTGAATCCTAGAATCTAGGGCCTCAGAGATAGAAGGGACTGGATGTTAAGAACAGTGATTAGCATTTGTGCAGCCCCCTACAGCTTTAAAGAATGAGCTCCCATTCCTTGATTGATGCTTACTGGGCTCTGAGCTGGAGCCCTGGCTTACGTCATCTCGTTTAATTCTCCCAAATCTGGCAATATCATCTTCATTTCACAGATGTGGAAACTGAGGACCAGAGAAGTTAAGTGGCTTGTCACACAGCTGTAAGTGAAAGATCAAGATTGGTACCTTGATCTTCTATGCCAAGGTCAAATGCTCATTCCACTACAATGAATGGCCAGCAATGATGTGCATGTCAATTTGGTTTCCCCAATTAGAATGGAAACTGGGTGAGGGCAAGGGCTGCCTTCTCCTTCCTGCACCCACTGGTGACGCTGAGCCTTACTGTGTGGCTGGAGGTGCCAGCAGAGCCTTCCTGAAGGATTAAGCAAGGCAGGGATGGGGGCCGGGTGAGAAAGGGAAGGGGAATATGTCAATAATATTGTGATAAGATTGTATAGTGACAGGTGATTACTAGAATTAATGGGTGATTACATTGTAAGGTATAAAAATATCGATGACTCTCTTGTACATCTGAAACGAATATAACTAATATAATATTGTATATACCAACTACACTTTAATTAAAAAATAAACAAAATGTCCCTTCTCAAAAAGAAAAAAAAGAGCAAGAGAGGGAAGGAAAGAAAGAAAGAGAAAAAAGAAAGAGAAAAGAAAAGAAATAGGGAAGACAGAGACCTGGTTCAGGCCCTATCTGTCTGTCTGTCTGTTCTTCACTCTACAGGGTCAGACTGTGGGGTCACGCTGCTTCTGCCCTGCACTCCTTATCTCAGCCAGTCAGGGCTTCTCCCCTTAGTCTTCTTCTCTGAGGGAGGTGATAAGGGAGCCTGGGACAGACAGGGGTTCTAAGTCTGGGTGTAACTGCATGTAAGTGTCCAGGTTTCAACAAGTGTGGCAGAGATTGGGCTGCATGTGTTTGAGTGTGGGAGGTTGTATCTATATCTTGTGTGTATGTCTAGATGATGCTCTATGTTTCTTTAGCAATAGGTATATCTAACTCATTAATAATCCTAAAATCATAGCATCTCAGACATCACCCGTTACATTTGAGTAAACTAAGGCAAGAAGAAGTGGCTGGCCCACAGCCACACAGACTATGACAGAGCCAGGTCTAGAACTGAGGGTCCCTACTTCCCTAGCCATTGTGCTTTCTGTATGCCCCACACGGCTCTGTCAGCCCAGACCTGCCTTGTAATAAGTAGGGGTCATTGTCCCTGGTGGAATTCTCAGATACTCCATTCTACCCTGAAGGAAGGAGTCAGGTCAAAGGATGAGAAGCAACCTTGGGCTACTGAGGGACAGGGAGGCAGGAGGTCACCCTTCTCAGAGACACAAGTGGGAGAACCAACCATCTCCCTAGGAATAATGGTTCCCTGGGTGCTGCTGAAATGTTGGTTAAAATAATAAATATTGACCTTAGTGTGTTTTTGTTTTGTCCCTGGGGTGGCATTTCCTTCCTCTTCCTCCTCCCTTGGTAACAAGGGCAGTACTGGAGCTGCAGGGCCTCCTGGGGCCCCTGGAGAGAAAAGGTCTCTGGCTTGGTCAGGAGACTGGCTCTGGTTTGCTGCGTGGCTTTGGGGAAATGAGTGGCAGGGGGAGTGGCCAGCTCCTGCAGCCACTGGGGTAGAAGTGGGTAGGGCGATAGTGGTCAAGACATCTGTTAGGTTCCAGGCAGGGAGTGACTAAGCCCTGATTCTGAGCCAGGTCAGGCTCCGGGCTGTACTCCTTTCCCCCATCATCTCAGTCAGCGCTCACCACAGCCGTGTCAGAAGTGGACAAATCTGGTGTTTAGTGTAGTCACAGGCTATGTAACCATCACCACTGTCTAATTCTAGAACATTTTCATCACCCCAAAAAGAAACCTCATATCCCTTCACTGTCACTCTTCATTCTTCCCTCTCCCCAGTCCCTAGCAACCATTAATCTATTTTCTGTCTCTATGATTTGCCTATTCTGTACATTTCACAGAAATGAGATCATATAATATGTATCATTTTGTGACTGGCTTCTTTTACTCAGCATAAAGTTTTCAAGGTTCATCCATAGTGTAGCATGTATCAGTATTTCATTCTTATTTTTAGTGAGAAAGAGAGAAAGAGAGACAGACAGGAAGGGAGAGAGATGAAAAGTATCAACTGGTTGTGGCACCTTAGTTATTCATTGATTTCTTCTCATATATGCTTTGACCGGGGGGATCCAACCAAGCCAGTGACACCTTGCTCAAGCCAGTGACCTTTGGGCTCAAACCAGCAACAATGAGATCATGTTGAGGATTCCACGCTCAAGCCAGTTGACCCCACACTCAAGCTGATGAGCCCGCACTCAAGCCAGATTAATCTGTGCTCAAGCTGGCATCCTTGGGGTTTTGAACCTGGGTCCTCAGCATCCCAGGTCGATGCTCTACCCACCGCGCCACCACCAGTCACACTAGTACTTCATTCTTTTTGATGGCTGAGTAATATATTTATCTACTCATCAGGTGATGGGCATTTGGGTTGTTTCCACTTTTTGCCTATGATGAATAATGTTGCTAAGAACTGTGTATTTTTGCGGGTGAGGAGACTGAGCAGCTGGGGAATATGGGCATGGAGAGGTGTAGCAGTTTGCCCAAGATCACAGTAAGGGACAGACCCAGGGTCCAGACTCAGGTCTTCCTATGAGAACTCTTTCTCCACAATTTGCCCCAGCCCCTGCATGGGTGACTCAGGAGCTGGAGGTTGTGGGAGGCGGGAGGACACACACTGATGGCTCTGGTGCCCCGTTCTCTATGCAGGGGATCTGCCATTGCCCCAGGAGACAACCGTGGAGCTGAGCTGTGGAACGGGGCCAGTGCAAGTGATTCTGGGCCCAGAGCAAGTGGCAGTGCTGGACTGTAGTCTGGGGGCTGCCGGTGCTGGACCTCCCACCAGCGTCACATGGAGCAAAGACGGAGGTGCCCTGCTGGAGCACCGCCACCTGCGCCTGCTACCCAACAGCTCCCTGTGGCTGTCCCAGCCCCTTGCACCCAATGGCAGTGAGGAGCTGGCCCCTGAAGCCTCAGATGTCATTGAGGGCAGCTATTCCTGCCTGGCCCATGGCCCCCTCGGAGTAGTGGCCAGCCAGGCTGCGGTGGTCAAGCTCGCCAGTAAGTGCCCGGATCTGGGGTCTGAGCTAAGACCTGGGAGGCCTGGGGTGTGGGAAGTGGGATCCTGATTAGTTAGCTGCATAAGGGCCTACCTCGGGCCCAGGACCCCCTTCCCTGCCTCCCTTCCTGCTCAGTGGGTCCCTCCCTGGTATTGTTTGCCTCCCTGTTCATTAGTCCCGTTTCTCCACACCTCTGTTCTTTCTCCTTTTTTCCCCCATTGAGTTCGAGAGTCTAAAGTTGTGTTTTCCTCCAGGAAAACAAGCCTGCCAGAGAGGCTTGTAAGAGTGTCAGGGTCACAAAAGTGCCTACCCAGGGAGCTCCCACCCCACAGCAGGTGGAGTGTGTGGAGTCAGGCCCCACTGTCCAGCCTACCCTTTGGGGGGCTCTAAAGAGGCACAGATCACCATGAAGTTCAGGCCAGAAGAAGTGTGCATCTTACTGTAGTCAGACCATTACGCTGATGGGTAAAGCCTGGGTCACTGGCATTCACAGCATCTGACCAGTAATGACCACTTCTTATCTTCTGGTGACCTGTGTCCAACTGTGTCTCTGTTGGTCTGAATCTGCTCTGCTTTTGTTTCTATCCCTCCGTGTTTGTGTGTGCGCGCGTGCATTTGGGTGGCACTGTCTGTGCACACGGTGGCTTCCCTGTCCCTGCCCCTGCCTGTGTGTCACTCTCCTCATCCTCAGCACTCGCAGGCTTCTCTCTGCATCCGGAGTCTCAGACAGTAGAGGAGAACGGGACAGCTCGATTCGAGTGCCACACCGAAGGGCTGCCAGCACCCAGCATTACTTGGGAGAAGGACCAGGTGACAGTGCCTAAGGAGCCGCGGTGAGTGTCCTGTAGGGGAGTGGGGCCCAGTGGGCAGGCCAGACGGGGCTCAGGGGTTCTTAGAGTCAGGGTGGCTCCATTTGCCCAGACTTAGGAGCCAGCCACTGCTGGATTCTCAGCTCATTTCTGGTCTCAAAGAGAAGTTGGGCAAGAAGTTTTTGCTCCAAGGGAGGAAAGCCAGCCCCTAAGCTCCGGAGCTTGGGCAGGGAACAGTGAGAGTCCTTCGGCGCATCTCTAGTCCACCCACTTGCGTTACTGAGGAGATGCGGGCTGGAGACGGGTGCTCTTTATCCAAGGGCACACCCTGAGTCATTGGCAGGATGTTTGTGGTTTGTTCAAGGCCCCAAGGCTGCTTGAAAGGTATTCTCTTTGCAAGGTTCTTCTGGAGTTTCTACCCCTCTTCCTTCCTCAGTTGCATCCAGTGGGTGCAGCCTCTGATAAGTGGGCTGTGGAGCTCCTTCCTGCTTCACCCTCCTTGCTCCCCATGAAGTCCACGGGCAGATGGAGCCGTGCCAGGGAAGAATTTCTATTTTTTTTAATTTGTTTATTTATTTTAGGGAGGAGAGGGAGGGAGGGAGGGGGAGAGAGGGGGGGGGAAAGAGAGGAAGAGAAGGAGAAGGCGGGGAGGAGCAAGAAGCATCTACTCCCATATGTGCCTTGGTCAGTCAAGCCCAGGGATTCAAACTGGCAACCTCAGCGTTCCAGGTCAACACTTTATCCACTGCGCCACCACAGGTCAGGCTAGGGAAGCACTTCTAAAGTGGAAAAAGAAGCAGAGGCTAGATCCCCTGTGGCCTCCTGGGTAGGCCCAGGTGTACCTGCTGCAGGACCAGAAAGCACGAGGCTCATTTGCATGCAGTCTCTGAGTTGATCTCGTGACTCAATTGTCACCCCGTAGATTCTTACATCTTTGGCTTGTGGCTTCCCAGGCCTGTCCCAGCCGCCCTGCAGCCCTTCCCTACATCTCTCTAGCGGTGGTCACCACTTCACTCTCCCGGTGGAGGCGGGCTTCCTTAGACTCAGAAACTCTGGTTTTCAGATCTCCCTGCCCAGGGACTAACCTGTCTTGAGTGTGTTACACCGTCCCAGCTTCTCTGACTTTGCCCATGTCTAGGTAGAGGTGAGAGTATAAGAGAAACTTCTAGGTAGAAAAGCCACAAGATACATCTCTGTGACAGTTGTGAAGGCAAGAGGTCAAGATATAAGCGACCCTGTTGACTTTGGTGATTGGTTAGCCTCATTGGTCTTTAGCAAGTCCCTTCTTCCTCAGCTTCATTCTCCTCTTTTGTAAAATTAAATGAAAAAATAACAAATGAAAGGGCTGGATTAGATCATGGTTTCCCAAAGTGTGTTCTTTGTAGAACACTAGGCCCTAAAGAGACTTTCTGGAAAAAAAACTATCCTGTTGTCAAGGTCAAGAAACTGGCCATAATTCTCCCTCTTGGAATTGACAAGGCACTGACAAGTCCTGTACTGAAAACCTGTTTAACTTGTTTAACCAAATGCTTCCTAGACTCATCGGCCCAGAGCCCCTCTGGCAGCGTTCGGTGGATGAACATTCTAGGGAGTGGACCATAGAAATACTGACATTTTGTTATGCCTGTCAAACGTGGGGCTTCTCGCTGCTGTTTGGTGGGTGCTTCCTGGGAATTGCTGGGCTAGTAAGAGCCCACTCTTGACAGCCCCCAGAGAGAATGAGAGAGAGCAAAGAAAATCTCCGTGTTGAAAGTCACAATGGGCATCACTTAATAAGAGCTGCATTTTCTCAATCATTCCCATCCTCCTTCAAGGTAGCTACTTTGAAGTATGACCTCTTTTAGCTTATATTCCTTGACAATGCATTTTCCAAATTCACATAAATAAAAAAAGAACAAAAATTACTCATTATCCTGTCACCCATAGAAAGCCACTGGTAGTTTTGATGTTTGTCCTCTGGACTTTTCTTCTATATGTTTATAAATAGTCTCTTTATAAATTTGAATTATATTGTACATACTGGTTTTTGTTTTTTTTTTGGTCCAGTCACCTTTTTTTTTTCAAAACAAAAATGGGATTATATTTCAACTTTTTTTTTTTTTTCACTTAACACATAATAAACATCCTTCTAAGATCTGTACATATGGCTGTGGCAGATATTATCCAGATTGTTACATGAGGGGACCGAGGAACAGAGACAGAAATACCTTGGCTCAGGTCACACAGCTAGTACCCAGAGTGTCAGATGCCAGAGCGCTGGCATGGATGACACACAGCCTCTCATGATTTGGTGGCTGGGGTGGAGCAACTACAGTATGAGGAAGTTCCTACTACAGGTGAGCTTGGAGACCAGGTGGTCCCACTGTGGCTCAGAGCAGAGAAGTCACTTCCCCAAAGTTTCTTAGCAAACAGTTGGATTCAGACCTTGCCTCCCAACATCTATATAGTTCAGGCATCATTCCATGAAGCCACAGGCCTCTCCCAGAAGCCTGGAGCTGCCAGTTCCTAAGCTCTGGGAGTGTTTGCCCCAAGTCCTCTGAAAAGTGATCCTCATCTATAAATAAGCCAGTCTCACATGTCCCAGTACATTGTGTGGGGGGAATAAAGAAATGTCTAAAACAACAACTTGATTATGCCCAAGGTATGTATTTTTACACATGCCCAGATATAGTACATGTACAAATATGCTATTCGTAAACTCAGCCCAGGGGTTTGAAGGAGACCATATGCCTCAGTGTAGGGTGTGCACATGTGCAGTTAATAAACACACTCTGAAAAAAGAAAATAAATAAACACACTCTGTCAGGGTGTATGTGCATATTTTTAAAAGTGATTGTGAAGACTAGACCCTAAGGCAATTCCTCAGTACTTATTCTAATTTCTAATGATAGGGGATAATTTTTCTTCCATGGGAACCATTCATCAATGTGAGCAATGTTTCCCAAAATCCAGGCATTCATAAATCCCCTTTATAATTTTAGCCATCCCGAAACCATTTATACAACCACTTACTTAATACGTTTCTTTAAATCAGCTCTCTTTTGTAACTTAACACATACTAAAGGGGAACATTATCTCACTGCAGTAAAATGGAAAACCAGCAACGCTTACCATAAATAGAAGGTGGCCGTAAAAATAAATACATAACCGCTGGAATAAAAAAAAAATGTGTCTGGATCCATTGAAATCATTTTGTTATCGCCATTCACTCACACTTTAAAACCGTGGCACTAATGGACCTACATACCTTGGGCTCCCTAGTCCAGTCTCGGCCCTGCCCATTTCCCAGGGTCTGTCGAGTCCAGCAACATGGTGTGACCCTCAGCTAGCGTCCCTTTTCCCCAGGAAGATCTCTGCAGGGTTTAGGGTGGGAGCTCTTTGGCCTTCAGGAAATTCAGAGCAACTAGGTCTTTTCTTCTGTGTTCTTGAATCCCTGAGTCGAAGTGGCCTTTTGTGGGAGTGGGGAGCAGGCTCCAGCTCAGGCTTGGAAAGAGGATTCCTTCCTTTTAGAAAGAGGTTGCTGTTCATTCTATAAGTAGTTAGTTTGTTTTATTTGCAATTTGAATTAATTTTAAATGATAAAATATACTAACTTAAGGGGGGGGAATCACCTACCACCTGGACATAGACAGCTATTATCATTTTGATTATTCCTTCCAGTCTTTTAAAATATATGTACAAGGGGGAGGGGCACAAAGAAAACTAGATAGAAGGTGTCGGAGGACAATCTGACTTTGGGTGATGGGTATGCAACAGAATTGAATGGCAAGATAACCTGGACATGTTTTCTTTGAATATATGTACCCTGATTTATTGATGTCACCCCATTAAAATTAATAAAAATTTATTTATTAAAAATAAAAAATAAAATATGTGTACAAGGTTTACACCATTGTAAAGATGCATTTACAGTTTGCGATTCATAGATAGTGTTTATGTCCATTATCTAATGTGAGCTCATAAGACATTAAAAGAGTCAGGGTTGCAACATAGGCAGGACAAAAATTATTGAACCCATTTTTCAGACGAGAACCTGAGGCGCAGGCGTGGGATGTCACTTGCTAAACCACATGTGTTGGATCTCCTTCTCTCCACTGTGCCGCAGAGCCGGAGCTACAACACAAAGTGTGCAAGAGCACGTGTTTTTTTCTATTTAAAGTTTTTAAAGTTTTGTATTTCCAAACTAATAAATATTCACTGCAAAATTTTTTTAAAAAACACAATAAATAAGTCCCCAGTGATCCCACTTCCAGAGAAAACCTTCCGTAAGTGATGGGAGTTTTACCACCCTTAACTTTTGTGTGTATATCCTAACATATCATTTATTTCTGTCCCAAAAATAGAAGTTGCTTCATAAACACTGTTTTGCAACTGTTTTCCCCACTAACCAATATATCTTGGACATCTTTCCAAGGACAGAGCTTCTAAAACCACACTTGAGCAGAACAGAAAAGATTTTAGACGGTTTTATCCCTATTGGCTGTAGCAACAGCACATCTGAGGAGAGGCTTCACTCATTCATCCAACACGCAAAATTAAGGAAATGTTACTTGTCAAAAGAGCTATTGGCTCTTAGGTACCTGGAGCAGAATTTCCCTGGAAAGACCAGGGAACTTTGGGGTTAAGAAGTGTGGGCAGCTCCTGTCAGGATCCCTGCAGGCAGGCAGCCAGACTAAAGGAGGACAAAGGGTCTTGAATGCAGAGTGTATGAGGTGGAAGAGACCTGGATGGGAATGGGGTCTTTGTTTCCCAAATAAGTCCTGCTTATCTTTCCCCCCTTGGCCTTTCCCATCAAATTTTCTGTGGCTGCAGGCTGGGTCCTGGCCCAGGGTTTTTACCTCCAACCACCCTTTGCTTCCTGTCCCTTCTCCCCGACTGGCCCAGCACGGATATGGGCAGCTGTTGGATCTGAGGGTGAGATGCTGGGGCAGAGGTGGGTTTGCCTTTCAGGTGAGGGAGAGAGTGATGCAGGTTTCTGTTGTTTTTTCTCTCTAAGTCTTTGGGCTCCAGTAGGTTTCCAGGCCCATGGCCAGAATTCTCTCAACACCCTTGAGCTAGTTCTCATCTCCTGTGCATAAATTTTCTTATGCCCCGTGTCCTCACAAGCTAAGGGATCTTCTTCACCAGTGCAGAGAGCTGCCCTATTTCCTTTCTGGCCTTGGCCCAGCCCACATCCAGGGGCCAGCACTGTTTGCTCTCTTGAGAAATTAGCACTTGCAACCTCAAGCTGACCCTGCAAGGATCACAATCGGAGGATTCAGGAGGACCCACTCATTCCCTCATTCCCTACTTGGGCCAGAATCTGCCACCCTGGCCCCCACGGGCACTTCCCTGCCCTGGATTGCTTTGTTTCTTAAGCAAGCTCTCTGGGCCTTCCCAGCCTGAGCCACATTCCAACCCACTAACCAAGAGGGCAGAGCATACCACCCTCATCCATCCTGTCCCTCCTCGGTACTGGGCATGTGGACTGGGGCTTGCCGGGGGGGACCCCATCCCTTCCATTGGCATTCTCAGCCATCTAAGTGCTGCTGAGATAGGCAGGTGGGAAGAACATGGGGCTTGGTACCAGAAGACCTGGGTTCACGTTTCAACTCTACTCCAGCTATGAGACCCCGAGAGAATTCCCTGCTCTCTCTGAGCCTTAGTTTGTCACCAATAACATGAAGGTTGTGATCCCTTCTATTTTGGGGGCTTGTTTTGAGGGTCCGATGAGAAAGTGTGAATAAAAGGAGGAGGAACATATAGAAGGTTATATAATAAAAGTAAGTCCTCTCCTACTTTCAGATCCCAGTTCCCCTCCCCAGAGACATCAGCAGCAGCAGGGACATCCAGTGCCAGCATATATGTACATATCCCCCCCACACACACACACTGTTCTGCACTGTACACATTTGGAGATCTTCCTATATTGACACCATGGAGCTGCCTCCTTTGTGACAGCTGCCTAGCATTCCACTGTATGAATGTACTCAGATAGATTTAGCTAACCCTCACCCTACAGATGGACACTGGATTGTTTTTTCAGTCTTTTGCTATTAAAGACAATGCTGGAGTGAGTAAACATACGTTTTGTGTACATGTCTCAGAATATCTGTGCAATAGACTCCTTAAAGTGGTGCTGGGTCAGAAGGCATGTGCAAATTTAAGATACCACCAGTTTGCCCTAGATTGACATGGCTACCAGCAATGCAAGAGTGCCTTCCCTCTGTTCCTTCATCCAAGTAGTGTGTTATCAAACCTTCTGATCTTTGCCTATCTGATGGGTGAAACTGGTATCTTATAATTCTAATTTGTATTTTTTAAATTCACTGGGGAACAATTTTTTTTTTCATTTTCTGTTCAATGAGCTTTTAGAACTGTTTCTATATATTTCTGCATTGCTGATTCCAAATCTGAAATCTGTTTTTTGGTGCATGCTCTAGTTTTTATGCAATTTTAATTTCTTTTTGTTACAGTTAATGGCATGCATTGGTTTTTAAATTGGAGTTAAAGGGCAATGACTCTTAGATTGAACATAACCACAAGGCAACTAATATTTTACAAACATCACTTTTACATAATTGTAGTTGTTTTTAAATGTAAAAAATCCTTATCTGATAAAAACACCCTCTTATTTTGTTTTAAGATTGAATCATGGTTTCTTTGAGTAGACGTAAATGTAAGAATAGTCCTGACACCTTCTGTTATATATGTGGCTCTTACACACTTCAACGTCAAAGGTGTAATATTTCATCATTTGTGACACGTGCATATATTGCCTATTTTCAAGTTCCCCTTGGCGATCAAGACAAGAATTGGGCTACTCACATTGTGTGTCATAATTGTGAGGATATGCTTCATGACTGGACAAAAGGAAAATGCAGAGGAATGCCTTTTGGTATCCCCATGGTTTGGCGTGAACCTAAGGACCACAGCAGTGACTGTTATTTCTGTCTGATCCATACAAAGGGCATCGGCAAGAAAAAACGGCATATGATCGCATATCCTAATATTCCTTCAGCAATACGATCTATCCCACACTCTGAGACACTCCCGGTTCCAGTTTTCAATGGTTTTATTTCTTCTAAGGATGAAGAAAGTGAACATGGTGATCAAGTGTATTTTGATAAGATGCATGAGGAAATGGTTGTAGAATCTGAAGGGTCTTCTTCTGATGCCAAGCAGTCATTAACCCCTCAGCAGTTTAGTCAACCCAAATAGAATGACAGTAAGAATAACATAAAAATTGTCCTCGACTTTCTGAAGTATGAATAGCATAACTGGATCGTTTGTATGGTTCTTAAAGTGGTAAATTTCCTGCTAGGACAACAGAGAGGTTTCACGAAGTATCCTTGCTTTCTGTGTTTGTGGGACAGCTGAGCTCGGGAGAAACACTGGACACAGAAGGAGTGGCCGAAACATGAAGCTCTGGAAGTAGGGATGCAAAATATTGTGAATGAACCTGTAGTTAATCGAGACAGGATCATTTCCCCCCCACTTCACATCAAACTTGGCTTAAATGAAGCAGTTTGTTCAGGCTTTGAATAGAGAAAGTGAATGCTTTCAACATATTATTTATGCTTGTCTTTCGAGAAGATAAAAGCAGGTATATTCGATGGACCTCAAATTCGAACCTTCATACGTGATGAAGAATTTTCCAGGAAGATGAATAAGGAGGAGAAAGCAGCATGGCAGTCTTTTGTGGCAGTTACAAAGAACTTCCTTGGCAACAAAAAAGCAGAAAACTATGAACTTCTGGTTCAAAGAATGCTGTTGGCTTTCTGCGACATTGGATGTAACACGAGCGTTAAGATTCACTTCCTGAACAGTCACCTTGATAATTTTCCTGAAAATCTTGGAGCTGTTAGTGATAAGCAGACTACTGCTGGGGCATCAAATGAGATTGTCCTCAACAAGTACACAAATGCAAGAGCTACAAACACAAATTTTTGCCTGAATAGAATTTAAATAAGTGCCCTGCCCGGTTGGCTCAGCGGTAGAGCATCGGCCTAGCATGCGGAGGACCCTGGTTCGATTCCCGGCCAGGGCACACAGGAGAAGCGCCCATTTGCTTCTCCACCCCTCCGCCGCGCTTTCCTCTCTGTCTCTCTCTTCCCCTCCCGCAGCCAAGGCTCCATTGGAGCAAAGATGGCCTGGGCGCTGGGGATGGCTCTGTGGCCTCTGCCTCAGGTGCTAGAGTGGCTCTGGTCGCAACATGGCGACGCCCAGGATGGGCAGAGCCTCGCCCCATGGTGGGCGTGCCGGGTGGGTCCCGGTCGGGCGCATGCGGGAGTCTGTCTGACTGTCTCTCCCTATTTCCAGCTTCAGAAAAAAAAAAAAAAAAGAATTTAAATAAGTTTTGTGCACATTTTATGATTAAAATAAGTGTTTTAATATGTTCTATTTCAAAATTGTAGACAAATTCTGATGCAATCATATCTTTTAGTGTATGAGTGTATTTGCTGCATTATATAAATTATTATATTTTCACAAAAATGATGCCTAAGAAGACATTCTACTTCATTGTTAAACTAAATGTTGAAAATTTTACAATAAGATGAAAACCTAAAATCTTGAATTGCAAAAAACTGTAGCTTACAGAGAGAAAAACTAATGTCAGATTTGAGATCAGCACACTCGAATTAGGTAAGAACAAGTGTTTTTGTGGAAGCAACAAAAATTTTGTTCCCCTGTGTTACGAGTAAGGCTTGAAAGTGAGACATTATGTATTTCAGGTTGGAGTGGGGAGGCCCATTTTGAGCATGTCACCTGCCCTGCAGAGCTCCTGCCCACCTCACAGGTGCCTTCTTCCCCTTCCCAAGGCTCATCACTCTTCCCAACGGGGTTCTCCAGATCCTAGACGTTCAAGAGAGTGATGCAGGTTCCTACCGCTGTGTGGCCACCAACTCAGCCCACCAGCGCTTCAGCCAGGAGGCCCTACTCAGCGTGGCCCGTAGAGGTAAGGGGGTTGGCTTTTGGTGGAAACCAGGGTGTTTTTGGAGTCAGACACCTCAGAATTTGGAGGGGCCTCAAGAGGTCTAAGCCGGGCCGTCAAACAGCTGATGGAGTCTCTCTCCCATCAGACAGTAATGAAGCCCAGAGAAGGTACTGCCGCCCAGCAAGTTGGGGAGTCCTGGGGCTGGATTCCCTATGCAGGGCTCTCTTCCTGTGGAGCCCCTGTGGTCCCTTGGGTTGGTTGGAGCATACAGGGCTGGATACAGGGGTGGGGAGGTAAGGCGTCTGAGGAGGTGTGTCAGTGCCCTGAAGCCCTGATTGCTGCCCTTCCATGTGCCCTGGGGGCTCAGGGCACTGGAGGATTTGTCCCTCACTGCTTACTGTGCCCTGCGAATCTGGCGCCCTGCAGTCTAGTGTTTCTGTCTTCTCCATTTCTCTGAAAATCTCCCATCCCAGGGTTTCGCAGGAGGAAGGTCACACAGGCTTTGAGGTCAGAAAGGCCTGATTTGAATCCTGGCTTCTTTACTCACCATCTGTGTGACCATGGGCTGGTTATCAAATGTCCAGCTCTGGGAGGTTGTGAGAATAGCTGAGATAAGAGTAGAAGGTGCCTGGCATGGATCTTACGTCAGGACTGCCACAAGAGCCTCTCACTTGCCTCCCTTTTCCATGGGTATCTCCCTTGCCCATCCCTACTCCTCCGCACATCTCCTCCCATCCCCCTGCATGGGCTCCCCCCTCCCCCCCACCACTTCCTGGGGGCTTAGCTAGTGAGCTTGCTGTCTCTGAGTCTGTTTGCTCTCCTTCCAGCACCTGGGGTCTCTGCCTCCACCTGCTGGACAAACCCAGGTATTCACCACGCTGACCCAGGAGTCCAAGTCACACTGAGAACTTGGCAGGAATCAGTGCTCAGGGAGCTGCCAAACTGGCAGAAACTCGAGCCCACCCCCTGCCTTTCACACATGGGAACCGGAGCCCCTTTGGAGAAAGGATTGGTCTAAGGTCACACAGCAGGATTATGATGATGATAATAAGTGCTGGAACTAAAAACCATGACTGTTGATGACGAGTCTACTCATGACCCTGACGGTCCTCTACCTGGAGAGTGGGTTCAGTGTGGCAGGGAAGAATGGGGGTGGTGTGTTGGAGACCAGGTTATTCCTCTTCTGGATCCAAGAGAAGGACTCAGAAGATACTTCTGAGTCCCAGTCCCAGCTCTGCAGAACTATGTGGCTGCCTTCCCCATCTGTCGGATGGAACCTTGGCTGCTCTCTCACCTGCCTCACCAGGGGAATCCCGGGAGGTACGCAGATGAAGATAACACGTGGTAAAACACACTGCTGGTCTATCCTCTCTCCAGGGTCCCTGGCGGCTACCAGGGGGCAGGACGTGGTCATTGTGGCAGCTCCAGAGAACACCACAGTGGTGTCTGGACAGAGTGTGGTGATGGAATGTGTGGCCTCTGCTGACCCTACCCCTTTCGTGTCCTGGGTCCGACAGGGTAAGTGGAGGGAGGGAACTGGAAGGGCATGGGAAAGGAGGGGTGTGGCACTTCATGTTTCACCAAGTCACAGTTATATGGGTGACCCCTTCAAAGTCAACAACCTTTGGTGTGGCAAGCACTCCTTTCCCAGGGCTGAGTATGGGACCTAGACAAACTTAATCAGCTGTGTAGCATTTTTCCTTCACAAGGCACTTTGAATTTGCCACTCCCAAAATTTTTACGGAGATCGTACTTAATGTGAGCACTAACTTCTCAACCTTACTTGTTTCACTCCTCACAAAAGTGTTGCAAGTGAGTGTGTGAGAGCTGGAAAGACACCCCACAGCCCATGAGTCAGGTGGAACCAGGCCCCCACTGCTGTTCTGTTTAATTACAAAGCTGCCTCTTGGTCCACCCAGTGTGCCTCTGCCTTTGTGTGCCTGGCTACATGCTGGGCACGATGAATAGAATACCCAGATGAGAGACACAGGAGCCCTCTGAACTCACAGTCTGGGTGAGGGAGATAAGAAACAGCCATGAAGAAAGGCTTGACGGTATCAGGCAGCAAGTAATAAGTGCCAAGTGGGACTGGGTTACAGGAGATGTTATCAGGGAAATGAGAGCCCTGGGCCAACCGTCACCTGGCAGTCCACTAAACACTCACACCCACCCTCCTGCCTGAGCCTGCAAGAGCGCCCTTGGAAGAGGGGAGGGGCCAGGACTATTATTGCCAATAGGCAGAGGAGAAAGCTGAGGTTGAGAGGCAGGTGGAAAGCCAGGATCCACACTGTAGAGCAAGTCCACTTTCTGCTATACCACTCCCTACAGTCCTGTATGGAAGAAAAGCAAGCGTAATTTTTGTTTCCATTTGTCGATAAGAAGTGACTTGTCCCAAGCTGATGGCAGAAGTCTTAAACCTAGCCCTCTTTACTCTTCTTCACTGGCTCAGTCTGTTACCCTATATCACCTCCTGTTTTGTAAGTTTCTATCTCACATTCCAAGAGCACATAATGAATACATAGAGTTTAAAGAAAAATGGCCCTGGCCGGTTGGCGCAGTGGTAGAGTGTCGGCCTGGCGTATGGGAGTCCCAGGTTCGATTCCCAGCCAGGGCACACAGGAGAAGCACCCATCTGCTTCTCCACCCCTCCCCCTCTTCTTCCTCTCTGTCTCTCTCTTCCCCTCCCACAGCTGAGGCTCCATTGGAGCAAAGATGGCCCGGGCGCTGGGGATGGCTCTGTGGCCTCTGCCTCAGGCGCTGGAATGGCTCTGGTTGCAGCAGAGCGATGCCCCGGATGGGCAGAGCGTCGCCCCCTGGTGGGCATGCCGAGTGGATCCCGGTGGGGCGCATGCGGGAGTCTGTCTGACTGCCTCCTCGTTTCCAGCTTCAGAAAAAATACAAAAAGAAAAAAAAAAAGAAAAATAAGAAACCTAACACCTATGTATCTCCTCCCAGTGCTCTGATGAGATAGAACAGTTCTGGAATCTGCACCTCCCTCACCTGCAGGGCCTCACTGGACTTGTGACATTTGCCCAGTTAGGGGGATCCTGGGGCCATTGGGGATCTCATACTATTATTGGGATAACCCTGTGATGTTGTCCAGGAGTTGTAATATCAATGTTTCTCAGATACTGACCATGTGCCAGAATGACCCAGAGAGCTTGTTAAAACTGCAGATTCTTTCCCTTCATGCTTGGAGAATTGTAACCCAGGAATCAAGTGCCCTAGTCTTTGCTACTAAATGTGTGATCTTTGGATCTACCAGCTGGGCTTAATTAGAAGTGCAGAATCTGGGTCCTGCCATAGGGCCTCTGCATCTTAGGGCTCCCTGCAATTTGAGACTTGCTGTTCCAGGGGATCCTGACACCTATAGTTTTGGCACTCACTTGGAGAAGCTCTGCTAATAGCACTCCTGGACAGACCCTGAAAGGATTTCATTCCTCATTCCTCATTCTGAGCGCAATTCCTTTTCTGGGAATTTAACTCTACTACGTCAGGGAAGGGACATTTGTTTTATTTTCTTCTGGTTGCAGAAGTTATATGTGTTCATTTGTAGAAAATGAGGGAAAAGCAGAAAAATAACACCATTCAGAGATAAAAATGAATATATGTATGTGTATTTTCTTCCAGATTTTTTCTATACACATGTACATTTCCCCCTGAAATTGAGAGCATGTTGAATTTATAAGTCCTATTTCATTCAACATTATCGCATAAACATTTCCCCATCTTTAAAATGTTTTCAGAAAATAATTCTGACTATATGATGTTCCATCATATGAATGTAGCTGTAATGTAATATTCCAGTTCCTACTACTGAATTTTAAAGTTCTTTTGAGTTGTCCACTATTTCAGTTAACACTACAGTGATCAGCCCTTTTCACATCTCTCCAGGACAGGTGCCCGTAAGAGGAATCCCTGGCTTCAAGGTTAAGGTGGAGCAGGGGTATAGTCCTATCAGCATTTATCCTTTCTCCCGTATTGCAGCTAACAGTTTAAAACAGTTTCCCGGCCTGACCTGTGGTGGTGCAGTGGATAAAGCGTTGACCTGGAATGCTGAGGTCGCCGGTTCGAAACCCTGGGCTTGACTGGTCAAGGCACATATGGGAGTTGATGCTTCCAGCTCCTCCCCCCTTCTCTCTCTCTGTCTCTCTCTCCTCTCTCTCCCTCTCTCTCTCCTCTCTAAAAATGAATAAATATCCCTGGCCGGTTGGCTCAGTGGTAGAATGTCGGCCTGGCATGCAGAAGTCCCAGGTTCGATTCTCGGCCAGGGCACACAGGAGAGGCGCCCGTCTGCTTCTCCACCCCTCCCCCTCTCCTTCCTCTCTGTCTCTCTCTTCCCCTCCCGCAGCGAGGCTCCATTGGAGCAAAGATGGCCCGGGCGCTGGGGATGGCTCCTTGGCCTCTGCCCCAGGCACTAGAGTGGCTCTGGTCGTGGCAGAGCAATGCCCCGGAGGGGCAGAGCATCGCCTCCTGGTGGGCGTGCCGGGTGGATCCCGATCGGGCGCATGCAGGAGTCTGTCTGTCCAGCTTCGGAAAAAATAAATAAATAAATAAATAAATAAATAAATAAATAAATAAATAAGAATAAATAAAATTAAAATTAAAAATAAAAAAAATTACTAAAAAAACAAACAAACAAAAAACAGTTTCCCAATATGCTAGGTGAAAAGGAACACCTGTATTTTAATGTGCATTTCTTTGATTCTGTTAAGTTGAACATTTTTTTTTTGGCCATTTGTATATATTTTTCCCTGAATCTTCTGTTCATATCCATTAGGCAAGGGCTTTTTTATTATTATTAATTTTAATGATGTGACATTAATCAATCAGGATACACAGGTTCAGAGAAAACATCTCCAGGTTAGGCAAGGACTTTTAAAATGGTTTTCATTGCACATTAAGATGAAAATCTCTGCACATATTCAAATCTTTGGTTTCAGTCAGACCTTTCCAGCCATAGTTCATCATAGATACTGGGCTAAGGCCATACAGGAGTGTGTTCTTCTTGGGAGAAATAAATTTTAACGACCATGGTAATAAATAGTGTACTGAGCACTTATTATGGACCTGCATTATACCAGAGGTTCTCACAGAACTTACTCATTGCACCCCCACAGCAGTCCTTCCAGCTAGGGACTATCTCTTCATTTTACATTGGGCGACACTGAAATTCAGAGGGGGGTCACTAGGCTTGGAAGTGAAAGAACTAGGACTCCAAGCAGGGACTGACTGTTATGATCTCATAACCCGGGTGTACAGAGAGCCCCGAAGTTGGGGAAGTGGATAGAGGGGCAGTCCTTACCTCCCCCCTCCAGAGCTCTTCCTTCTTCTCCCCTAGACGGGAAACCCATCTCCACCGATGTCATCGTCCTGGGCCGAACCAACCTGCTGATCACTAGTGCGCAGCCCCGGCACTCTGGCATCTACGTCTGCCGCGCCAACAAGCCCCGTACGCGCGACTTTGCCACGGCCGCCGCCGAGCTTCGCGTGCTGGGTGAGGCAGGGTGAAGGCTGGGGGAGTTAGGTGTGCCGGAGACCAGATTGGGGCGGGTTAATTGGGGCCAGGGAGGAATGGGGGTGTGTGTGTGTGGGGAGTGAAGTGGGCAAATTGGCTGCGGTTGGAGGGACTGAGAGACATCCTGGAGGATGAAAAAGGGGTAGGGCTGGGGGAGGGGTCGAGATGTTGGGGAGGAGTGTTTAGTGAGGGGGGCTGCGTGGAGGGAACAGACTACATCATTGGAGGAGGGGAAGCGGTGGAAAGAGATTGGAGGATGGCGTGGGGAAAGCTGGGTCAGGAAAAGAAGAAGGATAATTAGAGCTTGGGTGATTGGAGGATGGGGAGGGTGGTCTGGGTGGGATTTAGGTAATGGGGGGGTGGGACCGACGTTAAGGGGGAGATATATAGTAGAACTCTGAGTGGAACTAAGAAAACTGAGGGACAGGATTGTTCAGCACAGGGATACTGTAGAGAGGGGTAAAAACAGCACGTGTGGAAAAGTAGGTGATACAGGAAGAAGTTGGGTTAGACCAGGAGGAGGGGAGGCTGAGGAGGCCTGGTCAGCGTGGGCTGGGTAAATGGGGAGAAGACTGCGCTGCGCTAGAGTATCTGGGGAAAGGGTGAATCGGGGAGTGTTAGAGAGATTAGGGAATTTGGGGGAAGGGGCAGAGCCCCTAGTGGCCGGAGCGCGCGGTCAGGTCAGCGTCCTTCTCGCCCGCAGCGGCCCCTGCCATCTCGCAGGCGCCCGAGGCGTTGTCTCGGACGCGGGCCAGCACCGCGCGCTTCGTGTGCCGCGCATCCGGAGAGCCGCGGCCCGCGCTGCGCTGGCTGCACGACGGCGTGCCGCTGCGGCCCAACGGGCGCGTCAAGGTGCAGGGTGGCGGTGGCAGTCTGGTCATCACGCAGATCGGCTTGCAGGACGCGGGCTACTACCAGTGCGTGGCGGAGAATGGCGCAGGCACAGCGTGCGCCGCTGCGCCGCTGGCAGTAGTTGTGCGCGAGGGTCTGCCCAGCGCCCCCACGCGGGTCACAGCCACGCCGCTGAGCAGTTCTGCGGTGCTAGTGGCCTGGGAGCGGCCCGAGCTGCACAGCGAACAGATCATCGGCTTTTCCCTCCACTACCAGAAGGCTCGGGGTATGTCTGCGGGGATGGGGGTTTGAGGGGCGGGGGTTGGGAGGGAAGTAGGAAGGAGACGCCCCAGCAAAGGCCCAAGTAGGGATGTTGCGAGGGCGGTGACTTGGTTGACCGACGGGTTGCCTGTCCGCTACCTTTGGGGCTAGTATAGCATGTGGTGGGAGCCCACCGGAGACACCACGTAGATATGTACTACACTTGGTGCTCGAGGGGTCAGTGTGTGTGGTACATTATTCTTCAGTCACAGTTTATGAAAAAGGAGGGCTAGGATGCTTCTCCTCCCAGGGAAAATGCCCCTGGCATTCCTGGAGCCAGCTATTGAATGCAGTAGATGTCACTTCAATTAGATGCAGGAAAGAACTTCCTGACCAGTGGCAGGATTAATACAGAGAAACTAGAAGCCAGGAGAGTTTATACTCTTCAATGCAGATTATCTGGGATGATTTAGCTACAAACAGACTATTCCAGAGATTGGGACCATATGAAAGGCCCTTAGATAGCCTCCAGCTGGTGGGCCCCTAGTGGTGTTCCTGTGACGGTCCCTTTGTCCCCTGTGTCACTGCCCCAGGCATGGACAATGTGGAATACCAGTTTGCAGTGAACAATGACACGACAGAGCTACAGGTTCGGGACCTGGAACCCAACACGGATTATGAGTTCTATGTAGTGGCCTACTCTCAGCTGGGGGCCAGCCGCACCTCCACCCCAGCGCTGGTCCACACACTGGATGATGGTAGGGCCTCTGAACCTGCAATGGGCACCTTGGGGTCCAGAGAATTCCCTGGGGGTGGTAGCTTGGCTTCTCTACTAGTAAATGCCAAGGCATTTCTACCTGCCTTGTGTCATCCTTTGTATCCTAAAAGGGGTGGGCAAAGGTTCTTTTTCCCAATTTATAGTTGGGGAAACTGAGGCCCAGAAAATGAGAGTGACTTGCCCAGGGTCAGTAGGACAACTGGGACTTGAGAGATCTCAGCTTGTGATTCCCTATATTATAGAGCCCTTTTTCCCTGACACCCACATACCACCCAGTCAAGCAGGGACCAGTGACTTTAACCCACTGGATGTGGAAGATTGTACCCTAAACCTTTTTCAGGGTGGGGAGTATGTCTCCTCCTCTCCAGCTTGGGGCTCCCCTGAGAGGCTCCCTTTCCTCCCTCAGATCCTGGTCCTGGTCCTACTTCTGACTTGCTGTGTGACCTGGGCAAGTCTCTGACCGCTCCTGGGCCTCACCTTCCACGTCGGTGGAGCAGAGCTCATGCTGATGTTCTTCTGTCTCAGTCCCCAGTGCAGCACCCCAGCTTTCCCTGTCCAGCCCCAACCCCTCGGACATCAGGGTGGCATGGCTGCCCCTGCCTCTCAGCCTGAGCAATGGGCAGGTGGTGAAGTACAAGATAGAGTACAGTTTGGGAAAGGAAGGTGAGTGGAGGCAGGGTGCTGGCTCCACCTGGCTGGGAATTGTCTGTGAGGAGTTGCTCAGAGCCTCTGAAGACCTATGTAGAGTGAGAGGAGTCTGAGGAAATTAGGCAGCGTTGGGGAGCAGGGAAAGGTGAACCTGGAAAGGAGGAGTGTGGAGCTAGAGGTGGAGGTGGCAGGAGTGAAAAGAAGGCTGGCTCAAGGCAGAGGGAGGCCTGTGTTTTGGCTCCACCTTCTTTACAGCTGTAATGTGTCATCCTGCTGAATCCCTGCCTCAGTTTCCTTATCTGTGATATGAAATGGGTGGCCTGGGTGAGCCCTGGGGTCTCTTCCAGCTCAAAGAGCAGATGAGGGATAGGGAGGTGAGGGGGTGCTTGTGGGGTGGGGTAATGGGGGAGGATATGATAGGGCTGATGTCGGCAATCTAAGTCAGGAGTTTGAAAGGGATAAAGGTTAAAAGAAGGCAAGTGGCCTGAGGGCCAGGGTGAGAGTGAAGAGGGAGGGGAGGAGAGGGTGAGGCAGGGGTTTGGGGATGGTTTTCAGGGCTCTGGAAGGCAGGTGGTAGCTGATGGCCCTCACAGACAACCTCTGCGCTTGCACCCTGGTGTGTGCTGGGGGAGGGGGTGTCATTGACCTCTTATGGAGAAGTGGGGACTGCATGCCATGATTCTTCCCACTCCAAGCTGATGCTGACGGCGAGGGTGGGAGGCCCAAGGGTCAGCCCTGGAGCCATGGAGTCCACACAGGCACTGAGCGGCTAGTGCTGAGAGGGCCTCAGTCTCTGATGGCAATGAGGGACCAGACTCTGAGGTAGACAAGTCTGTGTAGGAGAGTTGAGGGGTCATTGTCTTCAAGTGACCTTTCAGCAGCCAGTCTTTTCTGTCCCAACAGATCAGATTTTCACCACCGAGGTGCCAGGGAATGAGACACAGCTTACGCTGAACTCACTTCTGCCCAACAAGGTATATCGAGTGCGAATTTCAGCTGGCACGGGGGCCGGCTATGGGGCGCCCTCCCAGTGGATGCAGCACAGGACGCCCAACATGCACAACCAAAGCCACGGTATGGGCTCAGAGGGGACAAGACCAGGAGGTGTATGTGCCTGTGTGTGTGTGTGTGTGGGAGGGGGTGACCTTGGAACCCAAACCCAACCACCCCCTCTATCAGAGATTTGCCACAGCTCCCCCTGTTTGACGGGTCAGGGAGGATGGGTGTAGATGCGGCCTTTGCAGACACATCTGGGCTCAAGTGCCCCTTCTTCTGTGTAACCTTCTACAAACCAGTCACAGCTCTAAGGCTTCATTTACTTGCAAGCGAGGCATGAGGACTGATAATGAATGTACTGTCAACAAAATGTTTAGTGCACAATAGCTGTTAAATAGCAGCTGCTGCCATTATCATGTTTGTTGGTTTTGTTGAAAGGCCCAATAGTAGAGTGACTAAATGCAGACAAAACCTGGTGCATATACTATCTGTGTGACCTTGGGCAAGATATTTTTCTCTGCGCCTTTCTTACTTGTAAAATGAGGATAATGGTATCTTCATTATTTTATAGGGTTGTGAGAATGAAGTTAAAATATATACACAAAATGCTTAGAGCAGTGTCTAACACACAGTAAGCCCCCTACATTTACGCGCTGCCCCTCCTTCCTGGTCTCAGTAACCCTGTGACCCTCTTGCCTTTGCAGTATCCATGCATTCATCCTTCAGAAAACTTACGCTATCACTGTGCAGGGACTGTCAGCCCTGCCATCGGGCGCTCCCTGCTAACCTCTATGCAAATGCCCAGGAGATATCCCCCATTCTCAGCACTGTGGGTTTGTGGGATAGTGAGTTCACCTCTAGACCAGTCCTGGCCTGGCACTTAGAGTGGTGGCTGAGTAGCGATCACTTAGGAGAAGGCTGGCAAGGCTCTCACTCAATGCTGTCTTCTTCCTTTTTGCTTCCTCCCGCCTCGTCCCGCTCTCCCATCCCTGGCCTCCTTCTCCTCATTCCTCATTCATTTTCTCCTCCTCCTCTCATCCTGCTCCCCAGTCCCTTTTGCCCCTGCAGAGTTGAAGGTACGCGCAAGGATGGAGTCCCTGGTTGTGTCGTGGCAGCCGCCCCCGCACCCCGCCCAGATCTCTGGCTACAAACTGTACTGGCGGGAGGTGGGGGCCGAGGAGGAGGCTGATGGTGAGAGCCCCCCAGGGGGCCGTGGAGACCAGGCTTGGGATGTGGGGCCTGTCCGGCTCAAGAAGAAAGTGAAGCAGTATGAACTCACCCAGCTAGGTGAGGAGGGCTGGTGTGGGGGGGGAATAGAGTGAGACAGATGACAGACATAGCTTCAGGCGACTGGATAAGCTGGGTACAGGATAAGCTGGGGGCAGAAGTCAAGATGGAATCCTTAATGGGGAGGAGACAGTGACCCCACAGGTTCCTCTAGCTAGTGAATGACCCCTTGACCTTCCCCAGTCCCTGGCCGGCTGTATGAGGTGAAGCTTGTGGCATTCAACAAACACGAGGACGGCTACGCAGCAGTATGGAAGGGCAAGACGGAGAAGGCTCCCATGCCAGGTGAGGGAGGCGCAGGCGAGAGGTCTGTGTGTGGCTTCCTTTCCCTTTCCTCTGGGCTGGCCTTGGCGGTCAGGCTGTCTGGTAGCCTCAGGCACCCCAAACCCATTCTCCTAGGCTTAGGGGTCCTCTAGATCCAGACAGCCTCTGTTACGGAAAGAAGCTCCAGTTTGTGCATGGTCTTCTAGGTCTGCTACCGTATTTTCCTTATCTATGAGCAGTGCTAATTGGGAAGGTTTGGACAGAGCAACCCTATGGATGATCAGTGACTCCTGACCCCAACTTTGACCGTTAGTAATTTTTAAAAGATTTTATTTCTTGATTTTAGAGAGGGGAGAGAGAGAGAAAGGAGAGGGAAGAGCAGGAAGCATCAACTCATAATAATTGCTTCTTACATGTGCCTTGACCTGGCAAGCCCAGGGTTTCGAACCGGAGACCTCAGCATTCCTGGTAGACTCTCTATCCACTGTGCCACCACCAGTTAGGTGATCTTTAAGCAGTTTTTAAACCACGTCCACCTACATCATATTGTTTATCAGATTATCCCTCCACTACAGGCAGGGAGACTATCCCCATGTGGCCTACCAGGAAACAAAGGCTCAGAAAGGTAAAGGGACTTGTCCAAGGTTGCACAGAGCCTGGACTAGAACCAAGACCCCTGGCTCTCAGGCAGAAGTCTTTCCATGGCAGGCCTGTGTGGCCCTGTGCTGGACACCTCTGTTGCCCATCATGACATTCGCTCACCCCTGGCTTCCCAGACTGATATTTAACCACGTGGAAGGAGCACTCAACCAGTGCCAAGAAACCTGGGTTCTAATTCCAGCTCATTCACTCAGCAGATATTTTACTGAGTGTCTACTTGCAGGGGTCCCCAAACTACGGCCTGCGGGCCACATGCGGCCCCCTGAGGCCATTTATCTGCCCCCGCCGCACTTCTGGAAGGGGCACCTCTTTCATTGGTGGTCAGTGAGAAGAGCATAGTTCCCATTGAAATATTGGTCAGTTTGTTGATTTAAATTTACTTGTTCTTTATTTTAAATATTGTATTTGTTCCCGTTTTGTTTTTTTACTTTAAAATAAGATATGTGCAGTGTGCATAGGAATTTGTTCATAGTTTTTTTTATAGTCCGGCCCTCCAATGGTCTGAGGGACAGTGAACTGGCCCCCTGTGTAAAAAGTTTGGGGACCCCTGGTCTACTGTGTGCCCTCTATTCGGGGAATTTAGTGGTGGACAGCACAAGTAAGGTACTGCTTTCATGAAGTTCATTTTATTTTATGTTTATGTAATGAACACATCATTCATGTACAGTACTCATAGTGCTTGCTATATATGCCTTAGTTTATGCTGTTCTAACAAAAATACCATAGACTTCAATAACTACCATTTATTTCTCACAGTTCTAGAGGCTGGGAAGTCCAAAATCAAGGCACTGACACAGTCGGTTTCTGGTGAGAGCCTACTTCCTGGCTCATAGACCATTAGGCTATCTTCTCACTGTGGCTGGAGGGCTCTTCTGCAAGAACATTGCTAGGGACTGAAAGTTTGCGTCCCTCCAAATTCATATGTTGAAACCCTGCCCTCCAGTGTTTTGTATTAGGAGATAATTAGGAATTAAATACAGTCATGAGTGTGGAGCCCTCATGAATGGGATTAGTGCCCTTATAAGAGTCACAAGGGAGTTTGCTTCCTTTCACTACTCTTTACTATGGGACTGTGCAGTGAGAAGTTGGCAGTCTGCAACCCGGGAGAGGGCTCTCAGCAGAGCCTCCCCACACTGGCGCTCTGATCTCAGACTCCAGCCTCCAGAACCAGGAGATGTTTATAAGCCCCCCCCTGTCTATGGTACTTTGTTATGACAGTCTGAATGGATACAGACAGGGACTGATGCCATTAATGAGGACTCCACCATATGTTCAAATTTCAACATATCAAATTGGGAGATACACAAACATTCAGTCCATAACATGACACATACCACACAAAGGAATGAAGTGCTGAAACATCGTACAACATGGAGGAACCTTAAAAACATTGTAAGCCTGACCAGGTGGTGGCGCAGTGGATAGAGCATCGGACTGGGATGCGGAAGGACCCAGGTTCGAGACCCTGAGGTCGCCAGCTTGAGTGCGGGCTCATCTGGCATGAGCAAAGAGCTCACCAGCTTGGACCCAAGGTCGCTGGCTCCAGCAGGGGGTTACTTGGTCTGCTGAAGGCCCACGGTCAAGGCACATGTGAGAAAGCAATCAATGAACAACTAAGAAGTCGCAACACGCAAAGAGAAACTGATGATTGATGCTTCTCATCTCTCTCCATTCCTGTCTGTCTGTCTCTGTCTATCTCTGCCTCTGTAAAAACAAACAAACAAACAAAAAAAAAACAAAAAAAAACATTGTAAGTGACGGAGGCCAGATATAACCCCCTAAACACATATTGTGTGACTCCGTTGATATGAAATACCCAGAGTAGGCAAGTCCATAGAGATATAAGGTAGGTTTGGGATTGCCAGGGGCTGGAGGAAAGGTGACATGGGGATTCATGGGGAACAGGGTTTCTTTTCAGGACAATAAAAACTTTGTGGAATTGGGTAGTGTGGATGGCTGCACAAACTTATGAATGTACTAAAAACCACTGTATTGTACATTTTTAAACTGCATTTTATGGCATATGAATTATAACTCAAAAACAAAACAAAAGAAAATGTCAGATACATTTCTATACACTTTGCAAATATTAACTAACTTAATCCTCATAACAATACTATGAAGTAGGTACTATGAGGAGCCTCGCTGACAGAATAGGGAATGGAGACATAGAGAGGTTAAGTCATTTCTCTAAGGTCACACAGACAGCAAGGGGCAGAGCTGGAATTTGAACCAGGGCAGCCTGGCTCTAGAATCTGTTCTTCATTGCCATGATTTGCTGCCTCTGTCTTTTACAGTCTACTATACATATGACCTTGGCAAAAAAAAAAAAAAAATCACTTAACTTCTTGGGAGCCTTAGCTTCCCCATCTGTGAAGTGAGAAGGCTGCTCCCCACTCAGAGGACCAAGGGAGAAAGGGCAGAAGAAAAGGACTACACTGGGGACTGTAAAGCACCATACCTTTTTTTTTTTTTTTTTGTATTTTTTTTCTGAAGCTGGAAACAAGGAGAGACAGTCAGACAGACTCCCGCATACGCCCGACCGGGATCCACCCGGCACGCCCACCAGGGGCGATGCTCTGCCCACCAGGGGCGATGCTCTGCCCCTCCGGGGCGTCACTCTGCCGCGACCAGAGCCACTCTAGCACCTGGGGCAGAGGCTAAGGAGCCATCCCCAGCGCCTGGGCCATCTTTGCTCCAATGGAGCCTTGGCTGTGGGAGGGGAAGAGAGAGACAGAGAGGAAGGGAGAGGGTGGAGAAGCAAATGGGCGCTTCTCCTGTGTGCCCTGGCCGGGAATCGAACCCGAGTCCCCCGCACGCCAGGCCAACGCTCTACCGCTGAGCCAACCGGCCAGGGCCAAAGCACCATACCTTTTTAAGGTTAGTGTCCTTCCTCCCTTCCTCACACTCTAATTTTTACCTTTCAGACCTGCCCATCCAGAGGGGGCCACCCTTACCCCCCGCTCATGTCCATGCAGAATCAAACAGCTCCACGTCCATTTGGCTTCGGTGGAAAAAGCCAGATTTCACCACAGTCAAGATTGTCAACTACACTGTACGCTTCAGCCCCTGGGGGCTCCGGAATGCCTCCCTGGTCACCTATTATACCAGGTGGGAAAGAGGGCTTACTGCTGTAAAAGGGGAAGGAAGGCAGCAGGTAGGGATGAGAGGGACCCTGGGGGATTCAGAAACCTTTAGGGCCCCACGTGTTACAATTACACTGGGGAAACATGGAGGGTCTGATGACCTGACGGTGACGAAGGAGAGTCCACGTGATCCCATCCCCTCACAACAGAGCCTGGTACTGAACCCTTGGGAACGTGATGCAGACAGACCTATTTCTTCAGCCTCCGAGGGCTCCCAGTATGATGGTGAAGAGACGGCCCCGCTGCTTTCCTGAGAGGGCCCCCAGTCAGATGGGGAGACAGAACCCGGCCCTCAGGAGCTGCTGGTTTGATAAAGGAAACATTGCATTAAAAGCAATAGAGGTATACAGTTGCAGCAAAAGTAAAATTAAATCAGGGAAAAGATGCATCAGAGATGGTTCCTTGGGTGAAGGATGACTTGAATTAATCCAGGAAGGTGGCCTAGAGGAAGGGGCCTAGCTTGGAGATGGGATGTAGAGCCTGATGTTCTTGAAGCATTGTGCATCCAGACCTCCGTGTAGCTTCTCTGACTAGTGTTCGTGGCCCCCTTCCCAGGGCAGGGCCTGGGGCCGGGCTGGGGGCAGGGGAGTAGGTTTCAAGGAGCTGCCCTGCTAGGAGGGCATGCCGAGAGTACTAGCTACGTTTCTTGCCTTGGCAGCTCTGGAGAAGACATCCTCATTGGTGGGCTGAAACCGTTCACCAAATACGAGTTTGCAGTACAGTCCCACGGTGTGGACATGGATGGGCCTTTCGGCTCCGTGGTGGAGCGCTCCACGCTGCCTGACCGTGAGTGGCCCTCATACCAATCTATCTGCTACCCAACTCCTTGTTCAAAAGCCCTCTTTTCTAAACTATCACTTAGAACCCCATAAGGGTATGTCATCTGCTTACATTTACACAGGCCAGTCCTGTGCTGGTCTTTACCATTTATCCATAAAAATAATAGCGTAAGATTTAGAGGAGTGGCTTCTTTTAAGAGACTGTGCAAAGACCTGCTAAGCTGGTGAAGGGCAGGGTAGGGGGTCAGGTGTCCTGGATTCTGCACGGGGTTCCTCATCCTGTCTCTGACATACCGGGAGACTTGGGCAGGTTCCTTCCCCACTCAGGGCCTCAGTGTCCTCATCTGTAAAAAGAGAGGGTGGGACCATTCACTCTGCAAATCTGTGACTCTGGAACCCTCCGGAAATAGCATTTCAAGACAAAAGGACTTTTGTTGTCACAGCAGAGGCTGTTCGGTTCTGCCAGCCCTAAGACTGTCACCTTTCCATCCACAGAAGACCTTTGTCCCACGACCTGAAACAGGAAGATGGGGGGGGGGGTAGACTGTGGAGGCTCTCCGCTCTCATGAATTTGCTTTTTTAAAAATTGCTTTCAGATTGTTTCTCACCCCTCTTTGACTTGTTATTATGGTCTTAAATTGCATGCAGAATTTAGGGAGACCCAGTGTTGTCTTGAAGTTGACTTTGTGACATTGGATCTCCAGCACAAGTGACCGGGCTACAGAGGGGGAGAGCTTCTTTTTCTTCATATGGGGAAACTGGAGCCTGAGAAGCAGAGGGTCCCCCAGAGTCAAAGAGGTGGCAGTGTTAAACCTTTGCACCAGGGTCCGCATCCCGCCCTCTGTCAGGCCTCGGATACCTGAACTCCCAAATCTCTGTCCTTCCCAACCCACCAGTCATCTGTGTCCCCCTTCTCACCTTCCTCATCCACCCCCACCTCCCAGGATCAGCTGCTTTTCTTAAAAACAAAACAAAGTCTGCCAACGTGGTACTTCTCACATGGGGGTGCCCAGGACACTGGACCCGCGGGCATAGACGGGCTACACAGAGCATCAACCAACTTCACTTGAAGATTTGGGGTGGCAGGGGAGTTAGGAACTTTAAGTGATAAGTATCAATAATTTTAAACACTATTTTTTAAATTTAATTAATTGTGTTTACATAGATTCTAGTAAACACTATTTTGATAGTAAACTTTGCTATGGGATAGAAGGCAAACTTAGTTTGAGAGTTTAAAATAAAAGGTAAGCCTTCCAAAAAATTTTGAGCTCTGCCTCCAGGTCCCTAGAAGACCAGACATTCTCTTCAACTCTTGGAAATATCTTGGTGTGGAAATTTAGGGGGCTCTGCTCCAAGGAGGGGGGAAGAGTTTCAGCAAGGAGAGGCACAGTGTTAAAGCCCCCCTCCAACTGTTTTCCAGAAATTCCCCAATTAGACGCCAGATCTCATTTTGCTTTGTGACTGGGTGGTTTGTTCCAGTGAAGAAAAAAAAAAGAGATGTCATGTCCTCATACTCTGTCTCACAACTGCCCCCAGAGCTAAGGCTCCCAGTGACCCCGACTTACCCCTTTCTCTCTTGCACCCCAGGGCCCTCAACGCCCCCATCTGACCTGCGCCTGAGCTCCTTGACGCCGTCCACTGTTCTGCTGCACTGGTGCCCCCCCACGGAGCCCAACGGGGAGATCGTGGAGTATCTGATCCTGTATAGCAACAACCACACCCAGCCCGAGCACCAGTGGACTCTGCTCACCACGGAGGGTGAGGGCTTTACCTGAGGGTGTCGGAGCAATAGCTCCCCCATGCTCTTCCCTCTTTCCAACCTCTCCAATGGCTGGATCAGTAGTGGGCGTGCCGCTGAGGTTCTAGGGGTTTCGAGGAGGAACAGGCAGAAACCGCTGTCTGAGTGGGAAAAGCAGACTTTCTCAGTCCTGCCTCCCAGCCTATCCCTGCGTCCTGCCGCCGCTCCACCCACTAGCCTTGCCCTCCCTGCTTCCCCTGCCTCCCAGGAAACATCTTCAGTGCTGAGGTACGCGGCCTTGAGAGCGACACTAGGTACTTCTTTAAGATGGGGGCACGTACGGAGGTGGGGCCTGGGCCCTTCTCCGGCCTGCAGGATGTGATCACTCTCCAGGAGAAGCTCTCAGGTAAGAGCAGGAGGGGAGGGGCGGGGCCCATCCCAAGGCGGCCTGAGGTCCCCAGAGGCCCCTGGAGTTGACTTCTAACCCTAAAGCCATCTGTTCCAAGGCCCTGCCTCTAGGCACGACTACACTTTCATTGGTTTGGACAGCTGCCCTCCTAGTTGGGTGCGGAGAGAACAGATTTGAAGGGGAAGTAGATGTGGTTTGGTTCAGAGGTGGTTCTGCTGAGAGGTCAGATTTTTGGGAGACTGGCTTGGTTTCTTTGGGAGATTGCTTTGATTGGAGGGTTGGCTTGCAGAAGTGATGAGCTTTATGGGGTGGTGGTGGGCAGCAGGACTGGCTATGTAATTTGAAGATCCCAATGTGAAATGAAAGTGAGAGGTTTATTATTTTTAAAATTAGGAAAAGTTTCAAGATGGTGGCAGTACAGCATTAAAACCAAGCACAAGCCCTGGCCGGTTGGCTCAGCGGTAGAGCGTCGGCCTAGCGTGCGGAGGACCCGGGTTTGATTCCCAGCCAGGGCACATAGGAGAAGCGCCCATTTGCTTCTCCACCCCTCCGCCGCGCCTTCCTCTCTGTCTCTCTCTTCCCCTCCCGCAGCCAAGGCTCCATTGGAGCAAAGATGGCCCGGGCGCTGGGGATGGCTCTGTGGCCTCTGCCCCAGGCGCTAGAGTGGCTCTGGTCACAACATGGCGACGCCCAGGATGGGCAGAGCATCGCCCCCTGGTGGGCAGAGCGTCGCCCCCTGGTGGGCGTGCCGGGTAGATCCCGGTCGGGCGCATGCGGGAGTCTGTCTGACTGTCTCTCCCTGTTTCCAGCTTCAGAAAAATGCAAAAAAAAACCAAACAAAAAACAAAAAAAAAAAACAAAAAAAAAAACCAAGCACAGAGCCCTTCTAAGCATGAGCCATGCAACCACTTACCGCACACTCATGGAACCAGCCCTGGTTGATGGGGAGGGGCCACAACTTTCCAGTGAGAAGAACAGGGAGGAGGTAGCTGTGGTCTCTGCGAGGCTATGGGGCTCTCCTGTCCTTGCTTCAGGAGATTTCGAGTGTCCAAAGGGTGGAACTTGAGCCAGTGGTCCCCTGAGGAAACCGTAAGAAGTCCTGATCTGTGAACCCTGGGCCTCCTCCGGCCCTTGACCTGTCCTGTCCCCTCTCTCCCCCCAACCAGACTCCTTGGATGTGCACTCAGTCACAGGCATCATCGTGGGCGTCTGCCTGGGCCTCCTCTGCCTCCTGGCCTGCATGTGTGCTGGTCTGCGCCGTGTTCCCCACAGGTGGGCAAAGGAGCTGGTGTGACCACTGAGAGGAGAGGCTTCCAGAAGAGTTGCAGAAATGAGAGCGCAGGGAACGTGGCCATGACTTGCCCGAAGCACCCCCAGAAGCCCCATTAATATTAGGGCTCTGGGTTGAAGGGATTGGGAGTGATATCCTCATGAGAGTAGGGGATAGCTTTAGGGAAGCTTCCAGCATGTCCCCTCAACAAGAGGTACATATAAGCAAAGCCACCTGGCTCCCACTTCCTCTAGCTGCCAGCATCTTGGAAGGAGGGAGCCCAAATCTCCAGATGCCTGGAGGAAGGGAGGAAGGGTCCCATTGGTAGTATCATAGTTGTTTTGAACAAACAGAATTTCTTACTCATTGCACAGATTGGAAAGCAAGTCCCAGAAATGGAGAAGAACCTGCCCAGGGACATAGGCTGGACCAGGTCCCAGACCTGCCCTCACTCTGACCACTGTGCCAATCTTCCCTTCCAGGGAAGCCCTCCCAGGCCTGTCCTCCACAGCCACCACTGGGAACCCAGCGCTGTACTCCCGAGCCCACCTTGGACACCCCAATCCCCCAGCTACCCATGAACTGGAGTCTCTTGTGCACCCCCATCCCCAGGACTGGTCCCCACCACCCTCAGACATTGAGGACAGGGCTGAGGTGCACAGCCTTATGGGTGGTGGAGTTTCAGACTGCCTGGGTCACTCCAAGAGAAAGGTGAGCCTGGAGCCTGGGTTGGTTGAGTCCCACATTGCGGCACACTCCCAAATGTGTCACCAGGGGGCGCGAGAGCACAACGGGTGACCCTGTGAGAGACCCTCTCCACCCTCCTATCCTCTCCGCCCCCTTTGAGCCAGATGCAGAAGAAAAGGCATGTCTCCCTCTTGAAAAGGTTGGCAGGGCTGGGAAGCAGGTGGGCCTCCGTTTCTGGCGGAATAGGTCAGCCTGGCATCATGGAAGAAGGAGAGGTCCCCCAGTGGGTTGTCTGCAAGTGACTCTGGGTAGCCAGAACACCCAGATCCCTCCTTATCCTGGAATGTGGGGAGACCTCTAGGATCCAGCCCTCCCCAATATGGACAAAAGAGGATGGTCAGCTTGTCTGTAGCCAAGTGGGACAAGAACGTGGATAATGTGGGCCACTCAGGGCAGGTTCCCTCCATGCTGGCGGTGGTGGCTTATCCCACCCACCCTTCTCTGACCAGCCTGCTCAAACCCCTGAGCCCTTCCTCACCTTTCCCTGCCTGCCTGCTAAAAGAGACCCTGCCTAGCTGGGAAACCTCTGGGCTTTGCCAAAGCAGTGGGATTAGGCTTTTCTGTAAGAGGATTTATTTGTCCTGTTTCTCCCAGAATCAGCCTATTCTTCGCTCTTCCCACAGCCTTGGGGAGGGAGAAGACAGGGGTGCCAGAGGCTATGGGAGGGGGCTCCATCCACTTCCCTCTCCCTGCCAGCCCCTCTGTGCCTCCTGTTTCTCTCCCCCGTGCAGATCTCTTGGGCTCAGCCAGGTGGGCCGAGCTGGGCAGGTTCCTGGGCAGGCTGTGAGTTGCCCCAGGCAGGCCCTGTGCCTTCTCTGACCCGGGCCCTGCTGCCCCCTGCTGGAACTGGGCAGACGTTGTTGCTGCAGGCTCTGGTGTATGATGCCATAAAGGTCAGTATCCTGGGAGGAAATGGGAGAAAAAGGAAAAGAGAGAAAGGTCCCCATGCTTGTTGAAGAGCAAGTAGTAAGTTTTCTGGAGACCCCTGATGGTAGCTTCCCTGGGGATTGAAGTTTAGCCGGAAGACCACTGGAGCCTCTAAAGGTGAAGGGGGAGAAGAAGGTTGGCTATTTGCAGGAATTGGTGTTTCACCTGGGTTGTGGACAGCCCCTCCTCTACATAGACCTAAGCGGTCACAGCCGTTACCGTGGGCCTGAGTGTCTTCAGCCCTTCCTTCTATTCTCTGAGGTGCTGACTGGGTCCCATATTTCTGGAACTCTTGGGCAAGGGCAAGTAGTAATATTCCGTTTTCCCTCTCTTCCCATGGGTCTAATCACCATCTCTTGTAGGGACAGTCAGCATGCTTCCTTTACCAGCTCCCATGTGATATATACTCTGGAGTGCTAGGGAGGGGTATCAGTCTCTCTCCACCCCAAATATGTTGGTCATTCTTCTCATGAGCACTCTCAGTGATAGTCTCTGTCTCCATGTTCTCTGCTCTGACCAGGGCAATGGGAGGAAGAAGCCACCCCCAGTCTGCAGGAACCAGGTGGAGGCTGAAGTTATTGTTCACTCTGACTTTAGTGCCTCCAAAGGGAACCCTGATCTCCACCTCCACGACCTGGAACCTGAGGATTTCCTGCCTTCGGAGGCTCCTGACCTCACATTGGATGTTGTGGATCTAGGGCAAGGGGTAGACTGGCTGGACAGGGAGCTGGGAGGGTGTGAGCAGGCAACCATTGGGTCAGACAGACTTACCTGTCTGCCAGAGGCACCTTCTTGCCCCTGCCCAGACCTTCAGCCCAGTGAGGCTCTAGAGGAGGCCGCTGGGAACAGCTGCCAGTCAAAGACCCCCTGCCCCTTAGGAGCCAGCCCAGGCTTGACCAGAGCCCCCGTCTCCTCCTCTGCTTAGCTCCCTTAGAGTCTACAGTTTGGGGCAGGCTGTTATGGGTCGTGGGATGTGACACCTGTGTACCTGTAGTACTGAACTTCATCAAGCCATTTGGAGCCTCCTAGGGTACTTTGGCTAAAGGGAGAGGAAGAAATGGATTATTCACTCCCCTCATACTCTGTGACACATGTACTATGGGAGAGACATGTGAGGCATGGCTAGATGTGATGTACACATATGTGAAGCACATGTGTGTGCGCTGGTTGGTGAGCTGGGAAACCTTGGTCCAGGCAGTGGTCACTACAGCCTAATTCCTACTCCAGGTCAAGACAGTACCCCAGAGTGGTCGATCCCCAGCCCTGTGGGTCCCCGACCTGCGTCACCCAGCCTTTTATTACACACTCTGAGAGTGTCTTCAGTGCCCTGTCTGACAAAGACAGCCCCAGCCCATTTTCCTGTCTGGCTGGGCTGAGTGCAAGTAGGCTCTGAATGCCTAACAGTCTAGTTCCATTGCTGCCCATCTCCCACCTCCCGTCGCCCAGATAGAGAAGGTAACTCTGGTTCCCCTCAGAGCAACTCTGCATTTAATTTTGTAACTTGTGAAGTGCCTGGTTTTGAACATCTTCTTTCTCTTGCTCTCCCTTCCTTCCTCAGCCTTCACTACTCTAGTGGCCTCTCCCCCAGCCAACTTGCTCTCCCATTCTAGTGCCCTTTGCTTCCTTCCTGATCCTCTTCCATCTCCTCTCCGCCTTTTCTGTGTCTCCTCTTTCTGTCTCTCCTGCCTCTCACGCTTCTCCCAGACTGTGTCATGTGGTTCTCCCGCCTTCCTTCCCTAACAACATGACTACCTCATGTCTGCTTCGAGGCCATAGCGTGACTCCTGTGTCTGGCCCTTCAGTTTGCCATTACCCTCCTTCCTCCTCTTCTCTCTGCGCCTCCGTGTGCGTCCTCCCCAGGCAGACTGCCCACCCCCAATGCAGGTTTAGAGAAGACCTTCTAGCTTCCCTTGTATCTTTCTCCCAGGGATTGGAATGGGAGGGCTTTCCTTGGAGGTGATGAATCCAGGCCTCACAAGGGGACTTTTGAGATGGGTAAAGAGGATAAAATTATAAAATTCGCCTGACCAGGCGGTGGCGCAGTGGATAGAGCGTCAGACTGGGATGCAGAGGACCCGGGTTTGAGACCACGAGGTTGCCAGCTTGAGTGCGGGCTCATCTGGTTTGAGGAAAAGCCCACCAGCTTGAACCCAAGGTCGCTGCCTCCAGCAAGGGGTTACTCGGTCTGCTGAAGGCCCGCGGTCAAGGCACATATGAGAAAGCAATCAATGAACAACTAAGGTGTTGCAACGCACAATGAAAAACTAATGATTGATGCTTCTCATCTCTCTCCGTTCCTGTCTGTCTGTCCCTGTCTATCACTCTCTCTGACTCACTCTCTGTCTCTGTAAAAAAAAAAAAAAAAAATTCCTCCCTCCCTTCTATGCAGGGAGGTAGATTTGCTGGATGGAGGGGGTTTGGGTCTTCTTTCCTGCTGAAGCTAAGGGGGGGAGGGGAGTGGCAATTAGGCTCAGGGCAGCCAGCCGTTTCCCACTCCGTGCGCCTTGAACATGAGCTGATGGGGAAGGGGGTAAGAGAAATCTCATTCCTCCTGTGTACTAGAAGGAGGTCTTTGCACAGGACAAGGGCAGTTGGCTTATTTTGTTTTGTTTCGTTTTGTTTTTAATTCAATCCAATCCTGAAGTAATTTTCTATTGACCTGCTATACAAGGACAAGCTTGACTTCTGTTTCCTGAGTAGAGAAAACAATGTAATTTATTTGATTTTGCATCTCAGCTTCTCATAGGAGCATCTTTTTAACTGATTGGCATATCAAGGGTTAACTCTGGCTTCTGCGCTAAATTAGAAATAACCAGTCTATCTTCACCGCCCCCCCCCCCCCCATGGTGAAATGTCTCTCAGCAGAGTTGCAGCTTCCTCAGACCCTTTCAGCATCTGTGTTTATTACACTCGGGTGTCACTCACGTTTGACATCGCACCTACATTTCCTCCCTCTCCCCCTCCTTCAACCAGCCTATGATAACACTAAAGATTATTAATGTTGGTTTTTGTATCTTGTTAAGGACAGAATTGTCACTTGTATTATTTCTGTAGCATTCAGCATTGCTGTTGCTAACACCACTCTATATGTTTCATCATTGCTCTGAAGGTCAAAAGCCTCGTTTTATTTTGCCGGTTTGATTTTTTTTTTTTTTCCTAAAGGAAAAAAAATGCCCTGAATTAAATGGCTGTTTTAACAGTAGGCTCTTAGCATTACACCACATAGTCATTTTTCATGTTCTTGTTTAACAGGCACTGAGGTTCTGGTTTAAATTAAATAGCTGCAAATGAGACAATTTATAACCCATTAGGTTGGGTGGAAAATTGTTTCTCAAAAGCAAATAAGTAATAAATCTGGTATCTGCCTATAACTCACAGTTGATAAGAAAGTGGCCATTACTCACTAGTATTATATATGACTTGAGCTCTGGGTAATTTGGAAGTGTTAGGTTTGTGTCTTTGTTGTAGTATTTTTATTAGGAAAGAGTCTATTGGCCTTTTACAGGGTATTAATCCCTTTGTCACCTACCATCAACGCCTTATGTTTTTGAGTCTCATTTTAAAACCTTCCTTTTTTTGATGCATGACAAGTGTAATCAGTATCTGCTCATTTGTCTGTATTTAGTTTATGCTGTATTATTTAATTATTTTTCCATCTTTTTTCCTCTTTACAAATATGACATTTTTTAGTGTTAAGCCAAGGTATTGATTATGTATCTGTCCTTATAATGAATTAATAAACTATTTTCCAGAAATATGGAATTCTCTTTTGGAACCAATGTTTAGAATTTCCATAGCCTTTCTGCACAGAGAATGCATTTTCTACCAGATGGGAAATGTTGGTTTTTGAGGGTTGAGAGCAGGTGGTCATGGGAAAGAACTGAACCATCTTCTTCCCTAACAGGCACTTAGGAAAAAAGACTTAAACTTAGAAAAGATGTGTGTCATTGATGGCACTGTTTTAGGCTCTCTGGAGATCTCTTTCCATCTGGATACACTTTTTTTTTTAAACTTTCTTGGGTGTAAGAGAGGAGTGAATGAACTCCAAGATTTTGGGCTCCACCATTATTATTCTATATAACTCTGGTCTCCAAAATTACTCTTGGCTGCACATTCACACATACATATAGGCAAGCTCAGAGGTTACATGTGCACACTCACCTTCACAAACACCTTTGTGTTCATTAACTCAAATATGGGCACAGAGTCACATACAAAGATCCCCATTCATACCCCACGCTCATCTCAGGTTCATGGGTGGCGGCTGCTCTGCTAAGATCTTTACAGAGCCTGGATCATGCATGCTTGTCTATTGCCAGGAACTAAAAGCCAGAGGCTTCCCTGCCCGGGACCACCCCTAAAGCGGCTGGTGGGCCAGACCCTAGTTAATTGACAGATCATACGGAGAGATACTGCACCTTTTGCATGCGGCAGAATAGCTATTATTTGCATATCACTCTCAGACCAAGGGTTGTGATAAAGAAGAATTAAACACTTGTCAAAATGAATTTAAAATGACAGCAGCTCAAGACACCAATTTGACCTCCCTGAGTCCAGGACAAGCCGAAAGGGGGTTGTTGAGAATTCAAGCCCTGTGGGAGAGAGTTCCAAGACTTTGGGCCCAGAGGCGGCCCCCTTCCCTCTGTTTCCTATGGCCAGTAGAGGGCCATCATTCCTGCCCTTCCTTACAAAGAAATCAGTTCGGGGCTTTGGGGCTTTGGTGTGCTGGTGTCCACTGACCCTGAATTTCTCCATGGCCTCCCACTGCTCGTGTGACTCCAGTGTTTGCTTCTCAGACTCATCTTCCAATTGCTACTACAGAGGAGTCCCTGGGCCGCACAAACCTCAACATTAATAAAACTGGTTTCTGGGGGCTTGTACTTTTTTATTTACCGAGACCAAAGCTAGTTTTATATATACTACTCACAAAAACTAGGGGATATTTCAAAATGCATATGAAGCTATAAAATATCGCCTTATTTTTGAGGGCAGTGTATATGGGTAACTTTCCTGATCCTAAGATTCCAGAGTCGGTATCAAAAGAGAGACTTGGCTATTCCTCTGCCATCCCGGTCCAATGCCAGAGGAGCAAATAGCTGAGTGAGACAGAGATTGCTCCCTTTAAACCTCTTGCTCCTAAAACTTAGTAGATGCTCAATAATTCTGATGGACTAGCCCATTATGCTGAACTCAACGGAAGATCATGCAATGGGGATTGGCGAAGATTCAAGATCTCTGAGCTAGCATGCCCATGTTATCTCCTAGGAGGCATGCTTACCCTCTCCCACACTCTCACTCAGGACTGTGTTGTCTCCTTATTCCTTGACATGAAACACTGAATCTTCTTTGGGCATTGAAATGTTACTGGGGATTTTAACTTTGAATTTGCTTTTCCAGTTCTCTGCTCATTTGTCAGGATCTGTGTGGTTTAAAGATCTCTAGGGATGAGGAGAGAACTGATTATCTTGATTTTTCAGGTGAGCTCAGAGAGTGTCTGCCTGGGTTGGCTGGGCTACACAGCAGGTAGAACTAGGGTCGGAACACCGGTTACTTTAGTAGTGTTCTCATTGTCCTGTTGGGTCGGCTCTCCGCATCCCAGAGGAAGCTGCCATCCCACCTCTCCTGCCTCGAGTCCACCCAAGCACCAGAACGCTTCAGTCCTCTAGGAAGACCAGTCTTGAGGCTAAATGCCCGAGCCTTTGGGTGAAAGAAGCAAAAACCCACGCAAAACCGAATCTTTAACAACTTTATGCAGTTTTGAGGGAATTACCTAAAAAATATAGACTTAGACACGGTGGAGGAGGGTGCAGATGAAAGAGATGGTTAGAGGAAATCCCGCAGCGTTGAGTGTTTCTCCGCAGCCCGGACCCACTCCACAGTCCGCCGGGTCTCCAATTCTCCAGCCCCCAGGACCCGGGCTGGCCCAAGGGGAAGGGGAGAGTAGGGGGCTGCAGCCTGGGACGACGCCCGTCGCTCCAGCCACAGTTCAAAGCGCAGGGGGCGCGTCCGCCGAGCAGCCGGGAATGTCCGGCCGCTTAAAGCGCTCGCCGGCTCTTTTGTTCCCCAGACCCGGCCTCGGGGGAGAGGGGGCTGGGGGAGGAGACCGGAGGGGAGGGAAGTGGGGCGGCAGGCGGCGGGAGGAGGGAGGAAGGCGGGGCGGTCGGTGCGAGTGCGGAGCGCGCACCCGGGGAGACTGACAGATCGCCGGGATAGGTGCAAGATGGCGCAAGCGGCGCTCCCCCGGCGCTCCCTGCGCTCCTAGGCAGGCATGTGGCCCCAGCCCCGCGCCGCCCGGGCTCGGCCTCGGCCGGTGCCCCGGCCCCGGCCCAGGCGCCGGCCCCGCGGGACACTGTGAGCCACGAGAGGCCCCGGAGCCGCGCGTCGCCGAGTCGAACAGACCGAGAGCCCCATGGCTGCTCCGCGCGCCGCGTCCCCGCGCCGCCCTCCCGCGCCGCGCCGGCCCTGGCTCCTGCTGCCGCTGCTGCTGCTCCTACTGCTGCGGCTGCCCGCGCCGAGCGATGGTGAGCGAGGGCGCCCGCCACCGTGCGGCTACGGGCCGGGAAGGGCGAGAAGGGAGTAAGCGGGCGCGAGGGGCGGACCTGGGGAGAGCGGTGCGGACCTGCGGGCGGACCCCGGACAAGAGCGACTTGCGGAGAAGGGGAACCGATCCGGACGGGGCGGAGCCCGGGAAGAGGGCACCAAGGTGGAGCTGCTGGGGGCGGCAGGAGGATGCTGAGGACGGAGACCCCGGAGAGAGCCCGGACTTCGTCCGAAGCGGCTCCAGGACTCGGAGCAAGGAGGGCGGCAAAATGGGAGCTAGGCGGGAGGACTGTCCTCGGGGACCGGGGGAACCAACCAGGGGGGACCACAGCGCTGAGTCCCGGCCGAAGGGGCGAGCTTGGGTGTGCGGAGCTCCGCGGCAGGCAGAGTAGCCCGAGGCTGCAGAGGCAGGAGACAGCAGACCGGGGGACGGATGCCGGGACCCAGCGGGCAGCGCCAGGCAGGAAGGACATGTCCTGGATTTGGAGGTAGAACCGAGACGCGGAGTGCGCGGGAAGGACCGAGGAAGAGAGGAGGAACATTCCCGGTGGCCGCGCGTGGGGAGGGGAAGACCCGAGAGACACCCTGCGAGTTGAGGAAGGGAAAGAGAAGACGATCCAGAGCAAGCGAGCGCGGGATTCCCACGTGCCCGCATTCAGAGCCCCTGTCCCCGGACTACAGAGTCCGCCGGGTCTGCTGCCTAGAGCTCCGTCACACCACCCTGTTCTCTCAGCGGTTGTAATGGGTGCAAATCTATATAGTCCTTTCCCTTCCCACCACAAGTTCTCAGCTGACACTCACTGAGCCGTGTTCGCTCTCCTCTCAGCTCCGAGAAGCAGGCTATCGGGTCCGCATCTCGGAGAAACTTTATCCCCTAGTTGCTATACGAGGGTTAGGTTGGGGGCTGAGGCAGCTGAAACACAGGTCACGGGAAAGAAGGTTAAGGGTTTGAAGGGGTTTGATCCTCAAATGTCTTAAAATATTTTATATCCGTGAAGTTGGGGGGACCGCCCATAACCCCAGCCCTCCTCCTCCTTTCTCTTCACCCACTTCCCCATCTCCCCCAGCCGGGAAGGACGCTGGTCTGTTGAGGAGGGGCAGTCCAGGATCGCTAGTTTTATGGAAATGTGAAGAGGGGTCTGTGGCTGCCTTTTCAGCCCAGGTGGGTTCGTAACTACTGGAGTGAAGTTGTAAATTGGTCTGGTGGGTTACTTGTTGGAGAAGTTAGCCACTTAGCATCAGGCCTGGGATTGGAGCGCTTGTCTATCCCTTGAGGCTTTTCCTGATTTTCCCCATCACACTCTTCCTCCCCCTTCCCTTCTTCCCCTTCCTCTTCCAGTTCATCTCTCTTCTGCAAGAGCGGATCTGTTGCTGGGAGTAAAGGTTCTAGGAACCTCCTCTTCTTGAATTTTGGGAAGTCTGAGTTGATGTTTGGTATCCCTCATCTCTCTTTATAACAAAAGCACAACAACCCAAACAAACAAACAAACCCCAGCGCATCCTAGGGGAGAGACAATGGAGTTGAGCCACAGGCTAGACTGTACCTGGTATTGGGCCCACACACCCTGCTCCCTGTCTGCTGGTTTTGCCAACAAATAGAAGCAATGATTTATTCTATTTGTCTAAAACTTTTAACTTTTCACAGTGCCTTTGAGTTTGTTAACCATGTTCAACAACTCTATGACTCAAGCTGTATTGTTGTAGTTTGGGATTTAAACAGATGAGGAGCCTGACCTGTGGTGGCGCAGTGGATAAAGCGTCGACCTGGAAAGCTGAGGTTGCCAGTTCAAAACCCTGGGCTTGTCTGGTGAAGGCACATATGGGAGTTGATATCCTGCTCCTCCCCCTTCCCCTCTCTACTCTCTTTAAAAAAAAGAGAGAGAGAGAATAAAAATAAATAAATAAACAGATGAGGACTGGGAAGCCAGGGCAGGTTGAATACTTTTCCTAAGCTCACACTCTGAAAGTCTGTGAAGCTTTGATGCTCAACCACGGTGACCACAGAAGTTACAGCAGCTGTGTTGGAATCAGTTCTGCTTTGGGATTCCAGATTTGCAACTAGTAATTGTCAGACTCTGGACAAATTGTTTAATATCTCTGGGTTTCCATTTCCTTGTAAAAGAAGAAATAGTATAACTAATACCTAGCTCTCTCAGAGGGTGTGCTGATTAAGTAAATTACTGCAGAGGTGATACTTTGTAATGCATAAAGTTCTACATATTAATAGAGATTCTTATTAACATTACAGAAAGGTGGGGATGGGATAAAGGGATCCAGAGAACTTTGAACTCCTTTGTGTGGGGTTCTTTCTGTTTGCTCATTCCACACTAATTTCTTTTCCTCTCATTTCCCCTGCTAGGTCTCGGCCACTCTGTGGAACTGGCATTTGCTGTGGAGCCAAGTGATGATGTTGCAGTCCTTGGGCAGCCTGTAGTGCTGGGCTGTAGGGTGGAGGGGACCCCTCCAGTGCGAATCACCTGGAGGAAGAATGGGGTGGAGCTGTCCGAGAGTACCCACTCCACAGTGCTGGCCAATGGGTCCTTGATAATCCGTCACTTCCGGCTGGATCAAGGAGGCAGCCCTTCAGATGAGGGTGACTATGAGTGTGTGGCTCAGAACCGCTTTGGGCTGGTGGTCAGCCGGAAGGCTCGCATCCAGGCTGCAAGTAAGTGGGCACCCTTTACCTTTTATCCAGACTGGGGGTTGAAGGAATGGGGAGAAGGGGGAGCAGTTTCATTTTACACAGCCTTCTGGAGGACTAATTTCTCTGCATGGGTCAGTTGAGAGGTACCTAGCAGTAATTTGTGGTGATGGGATTATATCATATACTCATTTAACTGGTTGGAATATGATTTGACAAGAATATCACAACACAGCTGTAGGGGGAGAGGGAGAAAGAGTGAACACTTTCTCCAACTTCCGGTGTCTTAGTTTCCATATGCTGTATATTGTGAGCTTCCTGGCCTGCGGAGTATGAGTCTTGTGTTTCAAGACAAACAGGTGTCATACTTTTGCATGATTTAAGAGAGTTTTGAAGGGAAATTTTGGCTACATGGAATTTTTAATTATGTGCTGACTTTCAAACCTTTTGGGTAGGCTAAAACCTCCCTATACAAGTAATGACATTCTGAAGCTTGTCAACAATTTGCTTTACAAAAAATGCAGTAGAATGATTTTAGAGTTATCACAATAATGGTATTAACATGACTCCCACTCGCCTTCATGCTGATATGCGTTTTTTTTTTCTTTTCTTTTTTAGTTTTATTGAGGTATAATTGACAATAAAGTTCTAAGATATTTAAAGTATACATTGTGGTGAGTTGATATCTGATATGCTTTTTCGAACGGGAGAGAAAAAGCCAGGCAAGGTGTTTCAGCTCTAGAATTATGCTTTGCTGGAGTTGGTGGTGTGGTGATGAAAGGATGGCTGTGTTTTATGACCCCGTGTTGCCAAATTCTGTTGTTGAGTATAATCTGTGAACACTCATGGGAGTGTGTTGCATAAACCAAAATGACCTATATATCTTGGGGAGGTGGTAGGCTATTGGGGAGGCATGGTTGAGAACCACTGCTCTTGAGAAACGACAGAAGTTTTGGCAGGTGTGTATGTTCTCCATCCCATATATCTGTACTTCTCAGGGAGAGGGCTCCCTTAAAGAGGCTGTCTTCACTTTAGTTGACGGTGATTCTAGCTGTTAATTTATTAAGCACTTGCTGCATGAGTGGCACCCAAAGTGCTTTACATGAATTCTCTCATTTAGTCATCGCAACAACCCAGGAAGATAGACAGTTATCATCCTCTGTTTCCAGATGAGAAAACTGACATGTTCTGGTAAGCAGAGGAGCCAGGACCACAGTCCAGGCAGTCTGCACCCCACACCCTCCCACTGAACTCCTATGGCACGCTGCCGCTTTCCTGTCGGATCACTGACAAGTTTCTTCCTGGCTCTGAGGGCATTTGCACAGTTGCTCTGAACGGCTGGTGAGTGATGAATCGTTCTGAGGCAGGAGCCCTCTCATTGAGTTTAAGATGCCCCTTTGTTCTAAGAAAGGCGGACCCAGGCCCCCATATGGAGCTCTCTGGGAGGCAACTCTGGACCTTGAGACCGAATCACTTCTGGCTCAGCAAGCCCTCATCCCCTGGCCCTCCTGGCAGTGTAGGGGACGGCTGGTGCAGCCTCTGAGCAGATGGCTGGGTGTGAGGAAGAGAAGCATGGACAGAGGGTAGGGACCTGAGGAAGCTTGCAGATGGGAGAAATGAGACTTGTCAGGGAGATGACACCACACTCCCTAGCCTGTGTCAATGCCAAGGGATAGATGGCCTCTGCATCAATAGCCTAGAATTCTGGGAGATAAATCCCTAGGTGTTTCTAGATAGTTAATTGTAAATGTGCTTCTCTATAAATAGTAATACTTTCAAGATGTTTGGTTTTCTTAAACTCCTAACGGTATAAAAAATTGCACTGTGGGCTCTGGCTGAGTGAAGAGGCGGTATGTGAGGCCAGCATGGTTAAGACTTTGGGGTCTTGGGGACAGCTGGGGGTGCTGTCCCCAAACACTGGCAGTCTGAAATGGCCTCTTTCTCCCGACAGGGCTGGTGGCGCCATGGGGAACGCTTGGATAGCAAGCAACTGAGTGGCTGGATCCCCTTTTCTCACTTCGCAGGCTGATATTCCTAGAAACCCCCAAAGCTGCTTAGCTACCTAGGTTTCCTCCTTCAGTAATGACTCCCTGCCAGCGAGCCTGCAGGCACTACAGATGTTGTGTGACATGGGAGGGTGCTTTGCTGAAAAGGTGTGAAGAGCCCCCTGAAGCCCCCTGCTTCTCCTGCCTACTCCCCAGAGGGTCATGGAGAGGGGCGCTCTAAGCACCCTCACAGACATGCAGTTGCCCCGGAGGGTTAACCCGGTGAAGCAGATGGGGTCCAGGTCTGCGTATGGGGGCAGGTGTGCACGGGCATCCCAGGCGGACCGCTGGGAATACTTCTCTTCCATCCCAGTGGGCTCAGATGCTGCCTTTGAAAGATGGCCCGGCCTGGGTGGACTGAACCGTGGGCTGATTCCCTGGGGGCTTCGGCCTCAAGTATCCCCTTTGAAGGTGGAGTGGGTCAGGGTCCTGTGAGTTCTCAGGCTTCTAGCATGTAAGGTTTCTTTGCCTTGCTGTTCCATGTGCTTATCGTTTGGGGACTGAAAATAGAGATACTTGTTAAGGAGGAGATCCTGGACAAGTTCACCTCTCTGTAGTCCAGTTTCCTCACCTATGAAATGTATGTCCTACTTTGAGAGGTGGTTTTGGGGACTAGCACACCGCACACTTGGCCCGGTGCATAGGAGATGCTCAACAGTGGGCTCTCATTTAAAGGCGGCTTCAGTGACAGGGCTAACAAAGCAAACTGCCCAAGTCTGCTCCCAGCCATCAGCTGTCTCCCTCACCGGGACTCAGGTAGGGAGCACTCCAGGGAAATCTTACCAGGGACTGGAATTATTGGAGCCTTACTGTAACTTGTTCTGTTTTAACCCCGTCCTGAGAGGGCCTGGGGATTCTGCCAAAGCTTTCAGGTATTGGCCGAAGCTCTAGGGAGGGCATGCGGGTCCACCTGACCAGGGGACCATGTGCATTGTGGTCTATGTGCCTGAATGACTCCAAAGAGGGGTGAGCTAGCTACAGGAGGGGTGAGAGTTGGGGGGCCCACTGCCAGCTCCCCTCAGGCAGAGGCCCTCGGTTCCTGCCCTTCACTTCCTAGCCTCAGTTCTGGAGTGAAGAGCTTTGTGGTCTAGAGCAGGATTTCTCAAACTTTATTGTGCCTGTGAATTACCTGGGTGGGGATTATGATGAAATTCAGATTTTGAATGTAGGTCAATTTAGGGGGGTTCTGCATGTCTAACAGGAGCCCAGGTGCTGCTGATGCTGCTGGCCCACAGGTGCTGGAGGAGAGCCCATTCCCCTGTCACAGTCACCGGTGTGAGGTCTATAGACAGCATTGTGAAATCTGCAGTACCTGGGCTTCAGGGCCAGACCTAGGTGGGTTTGAACCCCATCTCTGCCACTCCTTGACCATGTGTCCTTAACACAAGTTACTTAACCTTCTTGACCTCGTGCCCTCATCTGGAAAAAAAAGGGCATAATCCCATCAGTCTACCAGAGCTTTTGAGGATTAAACAAGGTGATGGACCTAAAGCACCTGGCACAGGGTTGGCATCTACGACATGCTCATTAGGCATTATTGTTAGTGCTAGGTATTGCCCACTAGTTTAGGATGAGGTCCAGCCTATTTCAATGCTGGCTGGGTTCTCAAAGAGCCAGGATGGCCACCCTCCCAGCCTGGGGCCATCCTGACTGAGCAGACCTAACAGTGGTTATGAGGGTGGGCTATGGAGGCCACAGGACCCCAGCTAGATGGACTTGGTCAAGTCACTTAACCTCCCTGAGTCTCCGTTTTCTCAACTTTAGAATGTGGAAATAATACTTACCAAGGAGAAATCTTGGGAGAATCACCTAGGATAATATGTGTAAAGAATTTAGCATGTACAGAGGGCATATAGAAAGTGTTCCTTAAAAATCAACTGTTGCCTGACCTGTGGTGGTGCAGTGGATAAAGCATCGACCTGGAAATGCTGAGGTCGCCAGTTTGAAACCCTAGGCTTGCCTGGTCGAGGCACATATGGGAGTTGATGCTTCCTGCTCCTCCCCTCTTCTCTCTCTCTCTTTTCTTCTCTCTCTCTCTCCCCATAAAAATGAATAAATAAAATCTAAAAAAAAAATTTTTTTTTAAAGAATTGATGCTTCTCATCTCTCCCCCTTCCTGCCTGTCTGTCCCTCTCTCTGTCACATATGTATGCACGCACGTGCGCATGCACACACACACACACACACACACACACACACATCAACTGTTATTCTGGGGAGGTATTAGAGATGAGAAATCTGAAGTTCTAAGCTCTGTTAGTTGTGGTGGTTCCAGGGAGGCCTCTGGTGAGCCCAGACCTCCAGCAAGATGTGGTGGGGTGGGGTGAGAGGGGAGAAAGGCCATTTCTAGTCCCCTGCTGTCTTCACCTCAGTAAGTCACTATTTCTCAGGCCCTCAGTTACCCACTTTTAAAGTCCAAGTCAGCCTGACCTGTGGTGGCGCAGTGGATAAACCTTCGGCCTGGAATGCTGAGGTCACCGTTTCAAATCCCTGGGCTTGCCTGGTCAAGGCACATATGGAAGTTGATGCTTCCTGCTCCTCCACCTGTTCTATCTCTTTCCTCTCTCTCTCTCTCTCTCTCTCTCTCTCTCTCACTCTCTCTCTTTTTAAAAATGAATAAATAAAATCTAAAAAAAATAAAAAAATAAAGTCCAAATCATCCTCATCCTGTCTGAGGAGGGCTGTTTAGCCAATTGCTCAAAAATCCTCTTTCAGCAGAAATATTTGTGGGTGTAGGGATCTGTGGGCAGAATCTGGGCTTAGGTCTGTGGAGCCAGGTCTGGGAGGGGGTTGGGAAAATTAGGGGCCGGAGCTGCTGGGGAATATAGCTTGTGTGGCAGGCTTATTGGCTTTAGGGGGTCCAGAGGACCTCTGTCCAGGGCAGTGGAGGGAAGTGGCTCCTGGAGCAGGGGCTGGTAACCCTGGAAGCCTTTGTCACCTGGAGGTCGTATGCTCTGACCTGGTCTGTGGGATCCAGGCTTTTCTCTCCTCCTTGAAGAGCAGCTCAGCTGAGGTAGCCCTGAACAAGTCTCCCCCTCTGGCCGCAAACACACACATCTGTCTACCTACTAGGACAGTGATCAGGTGCTGCAGCTGAAGCGTCACTGGTGTGATGGTGAGTGGCCGTGCCTAGGCCTGCTGTCATGCCGGCAGCTTACCCGTATGCATGCAGAGGTAGGTGCCAGTGGGTGAGGTTCAGGCTCTTTTACCTGCCATTCAGCACTCCACAGACGACGCCTTCTGACACTGCTGAGAAACTGTAAGATGTGATGGACATGCCCTTGCCCAGACACCAGGTGTCCTATGTGGCTCTGGGTAAGTGGTTGGACTGAGGCTCATCCCTACCCTGAGGTGTTAAGGCTTCCTTGTCACGCAGCCAGTCCTTGAAACACACCTGCCTTCTTTGGGCCTTTTCCCAGTCTATTCTTGCCCCTGCTCCTCCTTACCTAGTCCTAAAGATCACTTAGCTTACAGTCATTTCTTCTGCCCCCTGCTAAGGCAGGCAGCATTTGTGGTCTGGCATTCAGGCTCAACCTTCCTCTCAATGATGGCTCTCTGCATTATTAAGTAACTGCTCTGTGGCTGGATAGCCCATCTGTCTCAACCAGATTTTAAGCTCCTACAATGCTTCTCTCTCTTTTGTATTTTCTCACTTCTCTTTCTTTTGTATTTCTCACATCCCCTGCCTGTAGAGCCCGGTCAAAACTAAATGAACATGTAGCCTCCGGGTGCAAAGCTCTGTCTCTTGTTTCTCTCTCTGCTTCCCTTTTGCTTTCTCTCTCTCTCTTCCTTTCTGTCTCTCTCTGCCTCATAATTGATAGCATAGCTCAAAGGAACAGAAGCTTGTGAACAGGGAGGATCGGCAGGGGAATAGAACACACTCGGGGCGCGCACAGTCACCGAGTGGCCGCTGCTGCATGTTTATCTCTGGGAGAACTGAGACTCTTCCTCACCAGATGGGGTGTGAATCAGAGGCCAAATTGCTGGTATTTCTCATGTCTGGTTCTTGGGGTCTCCTGCCTTGGACTTTATTCCTTGCTTGGATGAGGCATGCATCCCAAAGCCCATTGGCCCTGACTGTTGGGGGAGGGCCCCCTCACTTCCACCCAACAGGATTTGAGTGTGGAAGTCGAATGCTTCTGGTTCCCACACCTTGGCTCCACTGTCGCAGGCAGCCAGCTGGCCCCTTGAACACAATGTGCAAATCTTCTCTGTTCCTGTTCCCGGCATTGTCCCTGGCCAGGCGCCTTGGCTGGGAATGTGGGCCGGTGAATAGGGAGGCATTTGCAGCCTGCAAATGAAACAGCCCCCCAGCCCCCCTTAACTCCCTCTTCCCTCCCACCCCCAGGGAGAAAGGACTTTTTCACTCCTGGCCTTCTTGTATTGCCTTTCTCTCTCTTCTGTAGAGTCCTTGCAAGCGTGTGTGTGTGTGTGTGTGTGTGTGTGTGTGTGTGTGTAAGAGAGACTTTTCACAGCAGCTCGAAGGCTGTTCTAAACAGCCTTCAATAAAAGTAGGGTGGAACAGAAGGGCACCCAGGATGGAAAACCAAACAGCTCGCTGCTTTGTTTAAACTGGACTGAGAGATTACAAAAATGTCTGCCTTGTGTGATTCACCTCTGGCTCCCTAAGATTCTCTGACCATAGCCTTGATGCAACAGGGGAAGTAGAGACCAGGTATGTGTTTGTGTGTATGTCACATGCATGTGAGCCTGTGTGGGCACCTGAGCATATGGGTGCATGCCTGAGCACGTGGATGTGCACAGGGCCCAGGACTGAGATCCAGCTCTCCTTGAAGGGTCTTGTGAGGGTCCCTCTACCTTGAGCTTTGTGGCCAGCTAGAGTGGACAGAACTGGTGCCAGGCAAGAGGCAGTGGTAGATCATTTTATTAGGTCTAGCAGGGGACTGATACTTACCCAGCTGAAGTGAGAGAGGAGAAGGGAAGCCAGACCTAGGCCATTGGTGGAAGGTAGAGAGTGGGGGCTTACGTGATGGGCACATGGGCGTGGCCACCATACCTCCAGGAGTCTAGGCTTAGTCATGAGTAAGTCATAGTTTCCTTACTCATCAGGCGGGGCCGACAATCTGGCTGCAGTCTGAGCCTGCCCCGTGCTGCCCCATCCTCCCCGAAGCCGCTCTTCGATTTCTGAGCTTGCCTCTCCCTATCCCCGACTTTGTTCACCCTGTTCCAAGTAATGCTAACCCTTTGTGACTGCCCTCAGATGTCAGGGAAGGGCATAAGAGAGACATCTCTACAGACTGGAGCAGTCCCAGTGGCTTCCTGAGGGAGTGCCTGGTCGGGTGACACTGGGACCCAGTGAAGGTGAAACAAAGGCACGAGGAGGGCAAGCAGGAGGGGCTCCTGGCCAGACCACAGGCAGATGGAGGCGGCCATGCAGGCCAGCCTCCTGATTCAGGCTGGCAGAGAGAAATTCAATGCAAAGGGTTCACATCCCAGCTTCTCCCTCCCACTCACCCTTCTCCATCTCCTCCCTGGGTCTTGGTCTCGCTGCTTTTCGACACTCCCTATACACTGCCCCTTACTTCTGCCTTCCTGTGAGACCACGTTTGGTTTAGGGTCTTGGTCTTTATTATCCCTCATCCCTAGTTTCTCTTGCCTTGTCCTTTCCACCTACTGTCTTCCTCTCTCCTGCTCCTCTCTTTCTACCACCCTGTCCTTCCTCTTCCTCTTTCTCCATTTGTGGTGATTTCTGTGACCACCATCCTTTGCTGTGCTTGGAGGGAGATCCTTCTGTTTCAGGAGCAAAGTAGGTGAGCAAAGAGATAGGAAGAAGAGAGACTGAGAAGGTAAGGTTCAAAAAGGGGCCACAAAGGATAGGGTCTTTGGCCTCCCCAGCAAGTCAAAGCCTTTCCAGGGACAGACCTTCACTGGGAGGAACCTGAGAACGCTGGCCCCTGTGGCTGAACCAGGACACTGACCACAGTGGGTGGTGGGGGCAGTGCTCTGGAATGCTGGTGTTGGGTTGCAGTGCAGATGTGAGCAGTGATAATGGGCAGGAACTGGACTTTCTGGTCTGGCTGCTGCCCCCAAGGCCATTGGAATGTGAGGGGGGACAAGCAAGAGGCCCCAGGGACTTGGGGTGGGCAGATGGAGAGCAGACCACCTAAATGGAGAGGAGGGGGCAGACCACCGGGAGAGAGAACCAAATCCTGGCCCTGTCACTGAGTTGCAGGCTTCAGCAAAAACATCCTAAAATCCCCAGTCCATGTTGGACCTTGGAGGTCTTCCCAGCCTCCAGGTCAGAGCCCAGGCATCCAGAGCTGTGGGAGAAACTTTAGAGCTCTTCTGGTCATTTTACAGTCTCAAAAACTAAGGCCCTGAAGGCCTAACCTGCCCGAGCGTGGCTGGTCCTCCAGCCTGGGCAGGCAAGTGAGCCTCTTGGGTCCCTCACGCCTCTCCCTTCCCCAGTGCCTCACTTCCTTCTGGTTGGGAAAGCGGGGTTCTTTCTCTATCTTTCCAGGGCAGACTGACAGGCACATATCTGTTTTTCTTGAATCCTGCTGTGCTCCAAGCTGTTGTTCTGGATGTGTTAACCAGCCAACCTTAGGTGGGGGGCTCCTGATAGCCATGGCATATTACAGAGGCCTCTGATTTTCCCAAACACATTGGATGCTGAGCTAAGTCGTTTGAGGACTGCTTACTTCTGTGTTGGTGCTGGTAGTGAACTAACTAGTAGTCGTAGAAGCTGCCCTAGTATTATGGAGCTGCATTGCTGTAAGACCTTTATGTATTAATTTACTTAATTCCCACAACAATTCCACTAATAGGTATTACTAGTCCTATTTTACAGATGAGTAAACAGAAGCCCAGAATGGACTTGCCCAAGGGTACACAGTATGTAGGTGCTGGGATTTAAACTCAGGTTTGCCTGACCGAAATTTAATGTCCTGAGTGTCCTTAGAGGGGGCTAGAGTCCCTTGAGGACATAATCAGTATCAGTGCCTCAAAAATAGAGAGGCAGGCAGATACATGGGCAGATGCAGGGTAGGGGTTTGGGGAGGTTGGGAGTAGAGAGCAGCTTAGAACCCTGGCCAAAGTGGGAGCCACTTCTGGGTGGGCCAGGCAGAGATACACTCCCACAACCGCCACCGTCCTGGAAGTTCTTGGAGAGTCTAGAGCAGGGGTCCCCAAACTTTTTACACAGGGGGCCAGTTCACTGTCCCTCAGACCGTTGGAGGGCCGGACTATAAAAAAAACTATGAACAAATCCCTATGCACACTGCACATATCTTATTTTAAAGTAAAAAAAAAAAAAAAAAAAGGGAACAAATACAATATTGAAAATAAAGAATAAGTAAATTTAAATCAACAATCTGACCAGTATTTCAATGGGAACTATGCTCCTCTCACTGACCACCTATGAAAGAGGTGCCTCTTCTGGAAGTGCGGTGGGGGCCGGATAAATGGCCTCGGGGGCCGCATGCGGCCTGGCCGTAGTTTGGGGACCCCTGGTCTAGAGGCCAGCTAAGCTGGGCTGGGATGCTCTACTCTGTGTGGAGAGCCTTGCTCTACCTGTGAGATGGGCCAGGGCTGGTCGGGGCAGAGCTAGCTGGCAGGAAAGAAAATTGGGAGGGTGCTGGGGCTGCTGGAAGTGGAGGTGGGAGTCGCTTCTTCCTGAGGGAAGACAAGTTACCCTCCCCCTGGGGTCCTCTCAGCTCTCTTTCCCTTTCTTGTTTCTCTGCATAATAATGCTGATTGCTCCACATCTGTCATAATTATTCTTTGTTTGAAAATTCAGAACAAATCACAGGAGAGGAACTGGTGTAGTGAAGGATCCTTCTCCCTAGGGGTCCTGTTGGGAGGAGGGGTAGTAGGGGAAAGCCATAATCAGGCTGGAGGAGCCAGGCTACTGGTTGTCCTTGTGCTGTCCCCTTGCCTGGGCAAGGTGGCCTAGGGCCTCCTGGAGTTACAGCCCCCACTTCTCACTCCAGGCCATGGACCCTACCTGCTGTGGTGGCTGGGAGATTCTGCCCCATCACAACCCGAGGGACCCCGGCCCTCTTGGCCACACTGAACAATGGGATGGACAAAGGCTGCACAGTAACCTGAGCAGCACAGCAGAGAGGGGCAGCCCCAAGCATGGCTCAGGGATCCTTATTAGCAAGAGGAGTGGGGCAGTTGTGAGTCTAGGCATTGGGTCTACTTTTAAAATATAAAGAGAACCAGGAAAGGGGCTATTACTTCCAGGGGGCATTAAACTGGACAGTTCTGGGAGCCTGCAGCAGCCCTGGGTACTCAGTGCTTTTGCACTCACTTCTCCACATCTGACTTCTGGTGAAGGTCCTGGTTCCATCCCCCATATGAAGGCCTTTGGTTTAGGGGGCTAATAATTCCTGGGGCATGAGCCCCAGGCTGTGGCCTGGCCTGCCATGGGCACTCCTCCATGTACCCTTCCCAGACTAACCTCTTACACCTGTGTCTGCAAAGACTCTGCACTTTTGTGAGGAGAAATCAAGGACAACCTAGATTTCATCCCCAGACTCTACCTGTAGTGAAACCTAGGTGCTCTTGCCTGGGACCATGGGGGACTACAGACACCCTTAAGGAGCTGGAGTGAAGCAAAATGCACACGGACTTGCAGAGGACTGGGTCAGAGTTCAAGCTTTCTCCCTTGTGTAAAGTGTTAGGCCTCAGTTTGTCTTTGTGGGAAATGGGTGAGTGTACATGTCTTCTAAAGCGAAAAGGATGATTAGGGTCCTGTCACCCATCCACAATTGGAGGCACCATAGTTTATGTTCAGCAGGGCAGAGAAGCTGAGTAGAGGGCCCAGTCTTGGAGAAAGGACCCCAGGGGGTGCCAGGCTTGGAGGGATCACCTCCTCTGTCCCACCATTATTGATTGAAGGTCATGGGAGGAGCTTGGACTTGACTCAGACACCATCATGTTCACTTCTGTGCCCTCCCTGGCTCCCACTTAAGCAAGAAGCTACTTTTAAAATATAAATAATCAACTCATCTTTTTGTGACTATGGACCTATCAGTATGGAGAGAATCGGAGGAAAAGAATCCTAAAGTCCCTACCCACTTCCAAAATTGTGGGACACTTTTTTATTTTGAACACATTTCCTCCTCTCCGTCTCTCTCCAGGCTCGCTCCAGCTCTCTCCTCCATCTCCCTCCAATCCCTCCTATCTCGAGCTCTCCTGGAGCTCAGAGCTGGGCTCCCTCCTTTTATAAATGTCAGAATCAAAGTTTTGCAGAAAAAGCCCTCTTTGTCAATCTCACCCCCTTTCGCTGCCCCAACTTGGTGGCCTCCCTCCTCGCTCCCGCCAGCGCACGTGTCCAGAGTGGCCCGCGGGTCCTTGGGGCTTGCATGGCCGTGGCTCCGGAAGAATTTTGCGGTGCGCTCGCCAGCCCCTGTGTGCTCCCGGAGCGGGGTCTCCTGCGAAGCAGGTCCCCGCACAGGAACTTGCTCTCAGCTCGGGGTGTGTGTGTGTGGGGGGGGATGTGAGCGCGGCGGGGAACAGAGTGGTCCGGGGGAGCTGGGCTCCGAAAACGACCCCTGCCCTTCTCCGCGGAAAGGAGGAGGTACCCCTCACCCAGCACAAAGCAGCTGTTTCTTGCCCTGAGCTCCGCGGGCAGACGCAGCATTCAGTTAACCCCATGCCGTGCAAGTAACCACGCTCTGGTGTGTCTGTGGGTGCAAGGTCTTGTGTGCGTGTGGAAGTGTGTGTGAGTATATGTTGCCTGTGAATGTGTGTGTGTCCTCGCTTCCCGGAGCCCTCTGCTCGGTACTTGGCACCTCTGGGTCACTACTTTCCAGGCCTGCCTTGACAGAGGTGAATTAAGGTCGGTTGAGGCCCCGGGGGCAGAAGAAAATATTGGTCCCCTTAAAAAAGAGAGAGAGACAGGGAAAATAAATATACATGTTAACCATATTTTTAAATAAATAAAAAATATTATGTACTATTGATGTTAAAATTGCATATATGAAACCAAACTTGGTGTCATTAGAAAAAAGTGTCAAGTTTCGGTTTTGCGGGGCCCTTCAGAAGTCGAGGCCCTTAAATCCGCCTCTGTGCCTTGGCCAAGGTGGGAAGAGACTTTTTCACTCCCTAAGCCAGGAACTCACCACCAACAAATGGAAGCCTGGAGCTGGTCTTAGTGGGTGAAATGAAGCAAGAGAGTAGAGGTCTCTGGTTTCTAACCCCCTTTCTCCTAATTGGCTTGGTGTAAACCAGAGATTTCTGACTAGGAGCTAGAGCTAGACAAAAGTTTGTGAGGAGACCTTGCAACAGACTAGCTCAAGGAAGAAGAGGAAGCTAGTCCCAGAGCCTTTATAGAATAGAAGACTTGAACACAGGGATGGGTGCTTGGGGCTCTAACAGTGCTTGGGAGTACTCTCACCCCGGGGCAGATGGGATTGGGGAGGGGGTAAAGCTTTCCAGGTTTTGCTGACCCTCCTCTCCCCTCGCCCCAAGCCTTCCTGCCCATGTTTCTCATATCACTGCTGTGGAAGCTGAGGCCCAGAGAGAGAGAGGGCCCTGCCCAAGTGCAGGTAGACAGAGCCGGGACAGAAAGGTCAGATGCTCTTTCCAACATGCTGATTGGCCAAGTGGGATTTGGGCTCTAACTTCAGAGCCTGGATCTTGGAGAATTGAAACCCAGTATTTGGCTTGTGATAAACAATTCTTGGATCGCCTGACCTGTGGTGGCGCAGTGAATGGAGCATCGACCTGGAAATGCTGAGGTTGCCGGTTCAAAACCCTGGGCTTGCCTGGTCAAGGCACGTGTGGGAGTTGATGCTTCCAGCTCCTTCCCCCTTCTCTCTCCCTCTCTCTCTCTTCTCTCTCCCTCTCTCTCTCCTCTCTAAAAATGAATAAATAAAAAAAAAAAAATTAAAAAAAAAACAAAAAACAATTCTTGGATCTTTTTCTGCTGCCTTCACCCACTTTGGGGTTATTTTTGTTTTGCCTCTTTCATCCTGGCTTATATGGAATGTCACCCTTTTTCTGCAGTAATTTCCTTCACCCTAATTTTTGGAGGTCTCTTAAAATTGTATTCCAAACCTCTAGTACCTTAAAGAAGCCCTGCTAATTAATTTATCCTGCTTGAAGATTGGATTAGAATATTCTTCCTTCTATTATGTCTGATTATCAGTAATGATATTACAAAGAATGAGTCTCAGGATTGAGCCTGTTTGGTTCCTGCCCTCCTGTGTTTCTGACTTTGCTTCTCAAATCGGTCGTTTTCTCATCAAACTATGACAAAATCAAGATAATTACAAGCAAAGCTGCTAACAGTGATATTGATAGGATCAAGGCTTTCCTGAAATAAAGTGATACAGTTTTTATTATATCAATTAAAAAGGATGCATTGCGCTGTTTGCCCAGTTTTGCTTTTGGGGGGTGGGGGAAATCAGAAGACTTGGTCTGTTCTGAGACAGTGAGTATACAGCCTGTCCCTCCCACTGGTGTGCAAACTCCTTTCAAAGGTTTTCAAATCCTTCAGGGAGGGGCTAGCTCCTCTGCATCTGAGTGCTGAGAATCGGGCTTGGCCTGGAATTGGTGCCTGGAGAGGCTGAGAGAATGAGGAGCCATGGAGGTATGCAATGAGAGCATAGGAACTCTTTCTGCTGTGGGTCCCTCACCTTGTGGGGGGCTGTTAAAGTTGAGTCAGATATTACTCCCCAAGGGCCTACTGGTAGTTTTACCTACGCCATTCTCCCAGGATTCCTGAGTCCTATCAGGAGCTGAGAGCTGCCATATCGGCATCTGTGTCCTAAATCTCCTCTTCTGGTCTTATCTTTCTTTTCTTTTCTTTTCTTTTCTTTTCTTTTCTTTTCTTTTCTTTTCTTTTCTTTTCTTTTCTTTTCTCTTCTTTTCTTTCTCTCTTTCTCTCTTTTCTTTCTTCCTCTTTCTCTCTTTCTCTTTTTTCTTTTCTTCCTCTCTCTCTCTCTCTCTCTCTCTCTCTCTCTCTCTCTTTCTTTTTAATTTTTTATTCAGTGAGAGGAGAGGAGGCAGAGACAGACTCCACATACACCCCTACCCAGCAAGCCCAGCTCTGCCCATCTAGGGTGGTGCTTCGTTGCTCAGTAACCAAGCTCTTAGCACCTGAGGCAGAGACTATGGAGCCATCCTCAGTGCCCGGGGCCAGCTTGCTCCAGTTGAGCCATGGCTGCAGGAGGGGAAGAGAGAGACAGAGAGAGAAGCAAGAGGGGGAGGAGTGGAGAAGCAGATGGGCGCTTCTCCTGTGTGCCCTGACCAGGAATCAAACCCAAGATATCCACATGCTGGTCCGACGCTCTACCACTTAGCCAACCAGCCATGGCTTTAAAAGGCACCCCTATCTCTCTATTTTGTTCCCTTGAAACACCTTTCTTTCAAGGTCCACTGCTGGCCACCTGGGAGAGGAGAGGGATTAGACTGAGCTGCAGGTGCCATGACAGTACTGAGTGGGGAGGACTTGGCTTGGTGAGTTCAGACCTCAGACTTGGCACCCTGGGAGAGTTGGCTGCTGATACTCAGTCACCACAGGGTGGGACATCTTCCCAGCCACTGGCCTCATCCCACAAAGAGCTAACAGGCCAAGTTCCATGCTAAGAAGCATCCCTCTGCCCTCCAGCTTCTTGTGCATCCTCTTTGGAAGAACTAGCCCTGTGTGTACATGCCTACCTTCCTGTTAGCTTGAAAAGTCATAGCAGTGCTAATGAAGCATTTTGTGAGTGCAGGTTGCTGTGGAAATGGATAAGGGAGAAAAACACACTCTCATTATTATACTTATTACCTTCCTATCAATACACACCCATGGAGCGTCATTTTAAAAGTTTCTTATGGTCTTGGGTTTGGAGAAAGAAGAGATGTGAAGGGAAATAGGTTTCATTTGAAAGCACTTTTTTCAGTTAAAAGTATTGAGTCTCTAATTTGGGCCTGGAGGCAACTCTTGCTTTTTGAATAGTGGATCATTTTCCAAAGTATAATTTATCTGGGGACGAGACATTCAGGCACTCTTGCTGAAACCCGGGCAAACCATAAAGACACACATATGTTAATAGATCCTAACAATTATGTTTGTAGTTCCTGTTTGAATGGTCATTTTAGTCTTGTAAAATGAAGCTAGTGGTCTGTATAGTATTAAAATGACCCTTGATCTGCTAAATTGCTGTTATTTCCTTGGATAAGTCCTTTTTCCTCTAGAACAGGGGACTTTACTCATCATCCCTTAGAGTTCTTGGGTCTGTCAAGGGGGCTCAGGGGCTGGAGATTTGGCGGGGAAGGGAGGCTATACTGGTGGGGCACCAAGCCTCCCACATCTACCCCATCCACAGCAGCTCTGCTTTATCTTTCTGTTTTGTTTTGGAGTTCTGTAAACCAAGTAACTAAGCAGATCAACTACTAGGCCAACTGGACTTCAGCAGCGGCAGTGGCAGGTGCCATGATGCCAAGCAGGCTTAGGGTTCCAGGGCTCTCGGCCCAAGAAATATGAATCTAAGATGAAGATTTAGGGGAATTACAAAGAAAAATATTTTGAATCACATCAAAAGTTATGGCGAGGGTTGATTCAGGATTGGTTAGAAAAACAATGAGCTATAGTTATATAATTTTATCTCCTTTAAAATCATGTTTTTCATGCATCGCTGTTACAACTAGTGCTTGGTAATGTTAAATATGGTTGATCGGTCAAAGCAGGGAACAATTTTGGCTGCTGGTCACTCAGTCTCAACATTGTTGACTGTTCTTTCATTTTATTCTCTTTATTTTTGGATTTTATTTATTCATTTTAGAGAGGAGGGAGGGAGGGAAGGGGAGAGAGAGAGAGAGAGAGAGAGAGGGAGGAGTGGGGGAGGAGCAGTAAGCATCAACTCCCATATGTGCCTTGACCATACAAGCCTAGGGTTTCAAATCGGCGACCTTAGTGTTCCAGGTTGGCACTTTAACCACTGTGCCACCGTAGGTTGGACTAATTTTATTCTCAAATAAATATATAGATGGCTGGGTAGATGGATTGTCCTGTTTATGTGTTTGGCTATAGGTGGCCCTCAAAGGTTTATAATCTAGCTGTGGTGACATGGATGTTAGAAAAGGTTGTAGTCTCAGAAAGAGCTCTGTAATTTGCATCAAATGTGTAGTCTATTGGGGTGGTGAACACACAATACAGTATACAGATAATATGTTGTAGAATTGTGCACCTGAAACCTGTATATTTTTGTTAACCATTTTGAATTTTATTGAATAAAGTCAATAAAAAGGAAAAAAGGCCCTGGCCCATTAGCTCAGTCGGTCAAGAGCATTGTCCGGAAACAACAAGGTTGCTGGTTCCATCCCCAGTCAGAGCACACATGGGAAGCAACCAAAAAAATGCATGACTGAGTGAAACAACAGATGCCTCCCCACTCTTTCCTTTCTTCTCTCTGTCTCTCTAAAAATCAATAAAAATTAAGCCCTGGCTAGATAGCTCAGTTGCTTGGAGCATCGTCCCAGAATGCAGAGTTTGCTGGGTTCAATTCCCTGGTCAGGGCACATACAGGATCAGCTTGATGTTCCTGTCTCTCCCTCTCTCTATCCTTGCCTCTCTCGGAAGGAAGGAAGGAAGGAAGGAAGGAAGGAAGGAAGGAAGGAAGGAAGGAAGGAAGGAAGGAAGGAAGGAAGGAGGGAGGGAGGGAGGGAGGGAGGGAGGGAGGGAGGGAAGGGAAGGGAAGGGAAGGAAAAAGGAGGAAGGGAGGGAAGGAAAAAGGAGGAAGGGAGGGAAGGAGGGAAGGAGGAAAAAGAAAGAAGAGAAAAAAATGAGTGGTGTAACTAAGGACTACTGGTTCAGCCCAACCACCTGCTGTTGATTTGAGCAACATACTAGACCTTTTTATCATTTGAGGAGCTCAGTAGAACATTGGACCCTATGTATTACATTCTTCCTTTAGGCAGAACTAGTCTAAGGGCCCATCGGAAAGGATTTGAAAGTATGTGCTTCCAGGAAACGTGTACATGGAATTGAGGGGTAATAAAGCAGGTCAGTTCTCAAATCCACAAATCTTCAAGAGCATTGGTCCTGTACCTACCTGCCTCCGAGCTAAGAACTCTGAGAAACAGAAAAATAAGACACTTCTGATCTGGAAGGATGCAATCTCCTTCCCTCCTCCCCAAAGAAAAACCCTTATCTGGTGGTGATGCTGAAGAGAAGGCAGTCTCAGACAGCACAGAGAATCAGCTTGTCCATCTGCATTGTGGTTTCCCTTAGGTCTGATCTCTAAGCTGAGCTACTTCCTATCCTTATAGGTGAAAAAAAAAACAAAAAAAACCGGTGAAATGCCTCAGGCTAGTTTTCTTTCTGATAATGAGTCAGTTTCCACAGACATGTGGTTGGAATTCCAGTCTTACTTATCAGCCCACCACTCTCTTTGGGCCCTTCTTTGGATCAAAACTGGCCTCAGGGCTTTGGGCTTTACATCCAAATTCCAAGACCTGGTTTTGCAGCCGTTCTATACCTTGGATCCCCCTTTCCAGCCATTGCCCTTTTTCTTCTTGAGTACTCCAGTCCCCTTCCTCAGTCCAGGCTCCCCACAATTCCCCATCTTCCTTCCCCCCCTTCTCAGGGTCTTCCTCTCCTGCCTTCTCCATTCAAATCTCGCCATGCCATTCTCTGAACTTCTCCAGCCCTTTCAGTTGGGTGCATATGGTTGGTTGGGCACTGAGGTATATAAATTCCCAACTCCACCAATTGTTTCATGTGTTCAGAACAAAATCTAATTAGTCAGTTGAATACAAGGCCATGCCTGTTTTTCTGAGTCAAGGACAGAACTGGGTGACCACCGTAGGTGCCCCTAAGACTCTGCTGGTGGAGAAAGCTTGGTAAGGAGCCCAGGGGTGGGTGTGAGAGAGGGGCTCCCGAGCAGTTGTGTGTCCGTCTGCCCGTCTTACACGGAAAGAAACAGGAACTGTTTCCTCAGTTTCCCCGAGGCCACAGCCGAGACGGACAGGTCCGGCCCAGCTGGGGAATTTGCACCACTGAGGGGAGGGGATGGCGGGAAATGGTGCCTCGCTCGCCCCAGCGACATCAAACCCTCGTTTGGCGTGTGAGGACAATGGCTGTCTTATTTTCTCCATTCGCCGCGCACAATGCCGGATTCTCTCATTCACCCGCGGCGGTGCGAGCGAGGTAATTAGCCAGCGCCATTCAGCGCGGACACTATTGCTATGCGGGGGGGCGAGGACGCCCGCGTCGGCGGGGATTAGCCGCCGGCCGGGGTGTGCAGCTGCGGCCACTTCAAAGGGGCCCTGCGGGCTGTGGGAACCGGCGCGGCCGCCCCCCGGGAGCCGCGCCGCCGGCTCGGTCCGGGGCCGCTGCGGCTGGGACCCGCCGGTCCTCCTTGGCCCGGCCGCCGCCGCGCTCTCCGCTCTCCCTGGGCTGCTCGGCCCCGAGCTCCCGCGGCCGCTGTCGCCCCCCATCACACTCCCACTTTCATCAGAACCTCAAGTGCTTTTTTCTTTTGAGTCCCGAGAGTCAAAGGGCAAGGAGGGGAAGGAGGGGGAGGAGCCAGGGGGGTGGGAGCTTGACACAAAGCGCTGACCTCGGAGGAGTGGAGCAGATGGTCCCACTTACTCCTGCCGCTGAGCCGAGCCGGCGGCTCTCAGGGCCTGAGGCTGGGGGCCCTGACCCCACCCGCCATCCGAATGCCTGAACTGGGGCCCCGCGGGGGCTGAGCTCCCACATGCTCCTCCACCCTCCCCACTGCCCACTCTACGCTTCCTGGCTTTGGAGTCAGACTTCTTGGACCAGCCGGCCTCTGGCAAGGCTTGAGGGGGCTGGGCCAGGAATCTGCTGGAGCCTCAGGAGGGATGAAGAAACTCAAGAACCTGTCAGACTCGGGGTTCCTAATCCTGGCTAGGCATATGGGACAGCCCCTGATCTTCAGTAGAAATATAGATTCCTGAACCCCACACACCCCAAAGCAGGGGATCTGGCTCTCTGGCAGTGGAGTCCAGAAATGTGCACTGCTTCCCAGTCCCCTAGGACCTAGGTTATTCTGATGCACAGCCAGGTTTGCTGATTGGGGAGCCTAGTTAAAGTCCTTTATTTTTATTGAAGAAGTTGAGACCCAGTTAGAGGAAGTAACTTACCCAAGAGTAGGCAGGGTAGGGTGGGAGAGAAGGTGATGGGGAATGATCCACCCCGCTCCCCACCAAGACCATATGACTTTAAGGAAACTCAGGAAACCGTTTATGAGGACTTATAATTTACCTTATTATTTATTTGTTCTAGGTGCTGGAGGGTAGAAAGGTAAATTAGACGTCTCTGCCCTTACAAGACTCATAGGCTAGCAGGGGCATTGATCTATGAACAGCTGAGACTAATACAGTCTGGTAAGAACTAGGAGAGAAGCACAAGATAACACATTCAAGGCAGGAATTAATTCTGCCTCCTTTGGGGGATGTGGAGGATGAAGGTGCTCATAAAGAAAGAAGCAAAAGAGCTCCAGGCAGAGGGGACAGCAGAAAAAATATAAGCATGAACTTTTATTATATATCTAGAGAAGGTAAACTTGTCTCACATGGTCAGAGTACAGAACACATGAAGACAGAATTAACTGGCATTTGGGTCTGGAAAGATGAAACAAAACCTAATAATGAAGACCTTGAATGGCATCCCAACAAGAGTACCTTGATTCGAGACCATGGAGAGCCACCAAAGGCGTTTAGTGATCATATTGGATAGGAAGATAATTACGGTTTCAGAGTAGAGGAAGAAGGATGGAAAGAGGGCTAGAAGTAGGAAGGCTGAAAGGGAGAAGCTGTTACATAAACATTAAAGAATGATAAGAGCCTAAGCCCAGGCAATGGGATGGAAAAGGGAGGGTTGACTGGGATTTGGTGACCAATTGGCTGTTGTGGCAGAGAGGGAGAGGATGGGGCACTGACCCCTTGATACTCCCATGGAATGTTGGGGTAGAGGGCCTGCATGCCTTAATCTGTTGTGGTTTGGTGTTGAACCACCTGAGATTCTGTGGAGCCGTGAAGCATACGTACAGCATCAGATCAAAGTTCAAGAATAGAAGAGGATCCTTTCATGGATGGAGAGGGACCATGTTACCCAGTGTTATCTTAGAATCTTAATGTTGGTGTGGACCTTAGAGATTATTTTGCCTATTCTGCCCCACTCCCATTTTACAGATGAGAAAAACTAAGATTGGAATTGAAAGTTCACATAGGAGTCTGTGACAGCCGGGCATGATCCCAGGTCCCCTCTCCTCTACCTAACTCCTACTCTATTAGCCCCTACAAATCCTAATATATGGCTCTGGAAATTTGGGGGAAGTATCTGTTTTTGTTGAGTAGACCTCATGGTCATGTGAAAGCAATTTACTTAATAGCTCCAGCCTGGGCCCCCTAACCAGACGCCCTTCCGGGAGGTGAGGGAGATCCGGTGTCCTGACCAGAACAACAGAAGTTAAGGATGTTGTGGGCCCCGGCAGGTTTACATAAGGAAGATTGGTGACCCTGACATAGGAGGAGACACGCAGTCTGTGGAGAGCAGCTCTGCAGGGCCTGGACATTTTCAAGTCTAAGGCAGAGAATGATTCCCAAGTCAACTCCCAGCCTCTGACCCTATACCCTTGGCTGGTGCTTGGAAGCAGATGTGCCTCAAAGGCTGCAGCTGGATGAGACTTTATAACTTGTCCAACTCAACTTCCCCATTTCACAGAGAAGGAAACAGAGGGGCTTTGGCTTTAGCAATATCACACATCCAGATTTGCAATAACATGAATGACGTTGAGCATATTATGCTAAATGAAATAAGTCAGAGAAAGGCAAATTCTGTTCACTTGTATGTGTAATCTAAAAAACAAAAACAAGCTTATAGAGTCCTGGGGATGTAATGTACAGCATGGCAACTATAGTTAATAATACTGTAATACATTTTTGAAAGTTGCTAAGAGAATAGTTCTCAAAAGTTCTCATTACTAATTCAGTAACTATGTATATGGTAATGGATGTTTAGACATTATGGTGATTATTTCACGATATATACCTAAAACTAACATAGTATATATCAATTATACCTCAATTTAAAAAATAAAAATAAACATTCAAAAATCACACATCCAGTTATCAAAAGGATTAAATAAGTCTCACTGTTAGTTTTCCCTTTAGCACTTCCACTGCCTGCTCCCCCCCCCATCTCACTCCAAGGAAGCCACCAGCATTTCACAGTGCTTAGAAAAACGAACTGCTCCTTTCTCTCTCTCTCTCTCTCTCTCTCTCTCTCTCTCTCTCTCTCTCTCTCAATAGAAACAGAGAGAGAGACGGAGAGGGACAAGACAGGAAGGGAGGGAGATGAGAAGCATCAGTTCTTCATTGTGGCACCTTAGTTATTCATTGATTGCTTTCTCATATGTGCCTTGACTGGGGGGGGGGCTACAGCAGAGAGATTGACCCTTTGTTCAAGCCAGTAACCACTCGCTCAAGCTGGATGAGCCTGTGCTCAAGCCAGCAATCTTGGTTCTTCCAACCTGGGTCCTCTGCATCCCAGTCCAATGCTCCATACACTGCGCCACCGCCTGGCCAGGCTGCTCCTCTCTTTTATAAGGTCCCAACAGGCCACAGGCAGCCCTGCAGCTTGGACTTCCTGTATTGCCAAGTTGGAAGTCCTCAGGGAAGAGCTACCCTGAGATAATCATCTTGGTTGTTTATTCGCCTGTGTTAATAGAACTTAAGAAACATGTGTGGCTCAGTGGCCTTTAGAGAGATGATAACACCACCTTATCATGGTGCTTATCTGCATTAGTACACTCTATGAAACTTACCTACCCCAAACCCAGGGGAAGTTCAATTAAAGTGAAACCTGCTGGCCCTGGCAGGTTGGCTCAGTAGTAGAGTGTCCACCCAGCACGTGGAAGCCCTGGGTTTGATTCTCAGTCAGGGCCCACAGGAGAAGCACCCATCTGCTTCTCCACCCCTCCCCCTTCTCTCACTCTCTCTCTCTCTCTCTCTCTCCTTCCTGCAGCCATGGCTTGAATGGTTCAAGCAAGTTGGCCCCGGGCTCGGAGAATGGCTCCATGGCCTTGCTTTAGGCTCAAAAAAAGCTTAGTTGCCGGGCAATGCAGCAGCACCCCCAGATGGATAGAGCGTGGCCTAGTAGGGGGCTTGCCAGGTGGATCCTGGTCAGGGCGCATGCAGGAGCCTGTCTGTCTGCCCCCCTGCTTCTAATTTAATAATTTTTTTTTTTTAAAAAGTGAAACTTGCTGTGTCATGGGTGCCTGAATGTGAGTAGGAATCGTGCCTATAAGGGTCTAGGATGTTCTGTGTCTGTTTTTCAGTGTGAATATTCTTAGGTATCATTAGTGATGGCTGAGCAGCATTGGAATATGTGCCTCCTCCATTGTCCAGGGCAGCTGTGGTGCAGGAAAAACCCCCACTGGATTTAGAGTTAGAGCACTCAAAGTTCAAATGCTTGTCTTAACACCATTAACCAGCTGTGTTCAAATGCTTGTCTTAACGCCATTAACCGCAGGCAAGTTGCTTAACTTCTCTGAACCCAAGAAGGGCTAATACTCCCTACTTCTCAGAATTATACTGATTATGTAATATCTAATCTTTGACTGTCAATGGCTTCTGCAAGTCTCTGGTTTTTAGGGCCATATTACTGTGACAGGACCTAAGGCCCTGACCTTGGTGCTTTCACCCTTCTGACATTTCTTAGGAGCTTGGGTGGGAACACCTAAGGACAGGGCTTGTGGGATGGAGGGAATTTGCTTCTGGGGTACCAGAACATCCTTTCTGACACATCAGTAGTCAGTAAGTATCTGTCAATTGAATGCTTAGAGTCAACTCGGTGAGTCTGGTGTGTAAATAGGACAGATGACTATTTCTCAAACCAAAAAGCAGGACATATCCTCTGACTCCTTGTCTGATCACGGAATGAAAATAAAGATTTGGAATTGGGACTGCTTTTGTAAACCTATCAGTGGGGTAGGTAGGGCAGTCACATGGGGTGGGAATGCCTCTCTCCCTTTCTCTTTCTGAGAATGTGGAAGAGGCCACCACTGAAAGCAGAGGGGCCCTCCCGCCTGCCAGTGGAACATCCATCCGAGCTGTCGCTAAAGGCAGGCTGCTGGCAAGACTGTGCCCACAGCACCTTTTCCCCCAGGCACACTTTCCACACCCCACTGATGGCTGGACGGTGCAGGAGGAGGAGCTCATGGCTTGATCTGGAGGAAGGACTGGAGCTTCCGAATTATGGGCTGAGTAATTTAAAGTAGGGCTTTGAGAGGTTTTATTTTCCTTGGGTTGTAAAAACCCAACCCAGGGGCTGCTGAGAGCCCCAGATTGCCTCCCCTGCAGCCGTGCATTGGGCATCACAGGCCATTGGAATCAAAGATCAGGCCATAAAGGTTCGATGCTCACCAGTTCTATAATGGGCCAACAGCTGGATACAGGGACTTTCCCAAGCTGAGGCCAGCTCCCCCCTGCCTACCACCTCTCCCCCATCCAGGCCCCCATTTGTCAGAGGTGGCTGCTGGGAGGGAGAGGAGAGACAGAGGGGAGAGACTGGATTTATGGCTGCTGACTTGAAAGACAAAGTTGCCTTTTGTGTTCAAATTGGGGTGGGGGTGTGGTGTGGCGAGCTGGTGGTAGAGTGGGAGGGTGTTAGGGAGGGGCTGGGGTTCAGGGGCCCAAGGCAGGGGGTGAGGGGCTTGAGGAGGCAGACAAAGGGATCCAGAGGCTCCTCAGAGCAGGGTCACCAGCTCTGAATCAATCACCCCCCAGTGAAGCTGAGTGGGGCCTCTGAGCCATCAAAGTCCCTGGGGCTGTTTGTAAGTGCTAGACACTGTCCACTCACACCTATACAGCAGCCAGACCATACACACTCCCCTGCCCCCCTCCTCAAAACATACTCTAGATTCAAAGCCTTAATTCAGCTCTCAGACTCCCCTTCGCAAGCCCAGGGAAGTTAATACAGATCTCATAAGTTCATACCCACCACCCCAAATGACTGCAGCCAATCAATGTGGGGTTTCTTCCCTTATATACAGATCCAAAGTCAGGGCAAGGTGAGAAACCAGGTAATGGGGAGACAGAGAAACAGTGTTGGAGAGGGTGGTCCTGGGCTAAAGAACCCTGAGAATAAGACCAGTACCCCATTAGGGACTATGGGCAAGTCGCCAGCTTCTCCCGGACTCGGGGTTCTCTGCCCTTGCCTCCCTCCCATAGATATTTAGAGATAAAGCATTTACAAGTGCTTTGAAGAATTTAAAGGGCGTGTAAGGTGGGCCTTGCTGGCCTCCTTGCCCTTCAAGGGCCACTCTGCCCCACCTGAACCCCACAAGTAGCTCTGCGTGGTGGGTCTGGGTGGAGGCCAACGTAGTCATCGGGTGCCTGAGTTCAGCAGGTGCTTTAACTACACCTCAGAGAGCCACATCCATCCCCCGGAATGAGCCTGGCCCATAAAGGCATGAGTTTATGAGCTTCATAAACATTTTACTAGAGAAATCAAGGCCTCAATTACCCAATGGCCTCTTCCAACTGACAGCTCGGTCTATGGGGGCCTCTGTGAAGCCCCAGGCAGAAGTGAGATAGAAGCCAAGCTCCGTTTCATACCTAGTTCTCCCCTTGCCCCCCACGGACCCCTCACCTTTCAAATCTTGCAAATTCTTACTTTACTCACATCTCTGGAGGATTGGAGGCTCTACCACTAACTCTGAACCTTAGCATTTCTGAGGGAAGATGCCTGCTCCCTTGGAGAAGATGGCTGCTACCCTTCTCATCTCCCAACCCCTAGCCATACCCTTTCATAACCTGTCAGCTCCCTTTGAACTCAAGATCCTACTATTTTCCATCAGCAATAGTTAGTATTTAATATTTGCCAAGGACTGTGCTAAGCACTTTACAAATATGTATCATTGAATCTCTGCTGCAGCTCTGGCCACATGAGCTGTTATCACCCCAACTTTATAAGTGAGAAAATAGAAGGTCTCAGAGGTTAACTTGCCCAAGGTCACCTAGCTGACAGTGGCGGTGTTGAATATTTTATTTTTACTTTATTTTTATTTTTTTGTATTTTTCTGAAGCTAGAAAGGGGGAGAGACAGTCAGACAGACTCCCGCATGCGCCCGACCGGGATCCACCTGGCATGCCCACCAGGGGGCGACGCTCTGCCCACCAGGGGGCGATGCTCTGCCCCTCCGGGGCATCGCTCTGCCACAACCAGAGCCACTCTAGCGCCTGGGGCAGAGGCCAAGGAGCCATCCCCAGCTCCTGGGCCATCTTTGCTCCAATGGAGCCTCGGCTGCGGGAGGGGAAGAGAGAGACAGAGAGGAAGGAGAAGGGGAGGGGTGGAGAAGCAGATGGGCGCTTCTCCTGTGTGCCCTGGCCGGGAATCGAACCCGGGACTTCTGCACGCCAGGCTGACGCTCTACCACTGTGCCAACCGGCCAGGGCTCGGTGTTGAATTTTGAATCTAGTTCTGTATGAGTCCAGAGCCTGAACTGTTCGCCTCTTCACTGTAACACTACTTGAAAAAGCTCTTAGAAGGTATTTCTCCACCAGCAGCAGAAATGTTGCCCTGTGAGTCGGTCTCTGCAATGCAGTGAGGTAGCCCTGGGAGATCTATCGAATGTGGGCCCTGTCAGTGGTCGCTGAGTCTGTGTGCAGGGAGCTGTCAGGGGCAAGGCTCAGCTACCGATGAAGATGGAGAGGAAAGGCGGCCTCTCAGGTGGGGCAGCAGGAGAGAAGGCAGCTGGGCGTCTGAGGCTTTGTCTCAGGGCTGGACTGAGCAGCACTGTCCAACAGATTTTCTGTGGTGATGGGAATAAGCTATTGGAGCTGTCCCATCATGTAGCCAGCAGCTACTTGTGGCTGTGGAGCACTTAAAATGTGGCTAGTGTGTTAGGGAAACTGAATTTTACATTTTTATTCAACTTGAATGTAAATGGCCACATGTGGCTAGAGGCTACCATATTGGATGGCACGGGGGAGGGGGGGTGCTCACCACTGCTGATGGCTGAAATCTGTTCAGAGTCCTCTGGTGATCTAAGGTCCTACGGGCACACCCCTAAGGGGCTCTGGCCACTTCTAGATGCCACATTCATTGCAAGGGCGCCTTGTCCACATTGAGCTTGGCTAGAGGCTGGAGCTTGCCTTGGCCAAAGGCATCTGAACATCATTCCACACTACAAAGTGGCTGAAGGATTTAAGGGTGTTTTACTTCAGAAGATGTTTCTCGGGAACAACCCAGACCTCAAGTATTTGAAGGGCTCTTATGTAAAAAACAAAATTGTTTATATCTTCTAGAACTATACTGTTTAGTGAAAATATAATGTGAGCTACCACAGGTAATTTAAAATTTTCTAGTAGGTCCCATTAACAAAAATTGTTTTTTTTAAAAAAAAAACAGATGAAGTTAATTGTAGCGGTAAATTTTATTTTAGTTAATATATCCAAAATATTATCATTCCATATATAATCTTTATTTTTAATTATTAATAATATCTTTCCATTTTGGGGCTGTCTTTAAAGTATTATTTCAACTTGTAATCAGTATTTTAAATTAATTATTATCAATTAAAATTATTCTTTTCCAATTTTTTATTTTGTATTCTTCTGAAGTGAGAAGTGGGTAGGCAGAGAGACAGACTCCCGCATGTGCCCGACCTGGATCCACCTGGCAAGCTCACTAGCGGGCGATGCTCTGCCCATCTGAGGCGTTGTTCCATTGCAACCGGAGTCATTCTAGTGCCTGAGGTGGAGGCCAGGGAGCCATCCTCAGTGCCTGGACCAACTTTGCTCCAATGGAGCCTTGGCTACAGGAGGGGAAGAGAGAGATAGGGAGGAAGGAGAAGGGGGGGGGGAAGGGTGGAGAGGTAGATGGACGCTTCTCCTGTGTGCCCTGGCTGAGAATTGAACCTGGGACATCTATACACTGGGCTGACACTCTACCACTGAGCAAACCAGCCAAGGCCTCCAATTTTTTTATTATGGTAAAATACACGTATCTATACCAAGAAGTGGAATTGCAGGAATATATGATAGTTCTACTTTTTTTTGAGGGGTCACCATGCTGTTTTCCATAGTGGCTACACCATTTTACATCTCCACTGACAGTACACAGGATTCCAGTTTCTCCACATGCTTGCCAACACTTTCTTCTGTTGTTTTGTGTTTTGTTTTTTGATCGTAGCCATCCTGATGGATATGGGACGGACTCTCTTTATGGTTTTGATTTGCTTTTCCTTAATGTTTAGTGTCTTTTTATCTTTTTTTTTTTTTTTTTTTGTATTAATATTTTTCTGAAACTGGAAACGGGGAGAGACAGTCAGACAGACTCCCGCATGCGCCCGACCGGGATCCACCCGGCACGCCCACCAGGGGCGATGCTCTGCCCACCAGGGGGCGATGCTCTGCCCCTCTGGGGCTTGCTCTGCCAAGACCAGAGCCACTCTAGCGCCTGGGGCAGAGGCCACGGAGCCATCCCCAGCGCCTGGGCCATCTTTGCTCCAATGGAGCCTTGGCTGCGGGAGGGGAAGAGAGAGACAGAGAGGAAGGAGGGGGGGTGGAGAAGCAAATGGGCGCTTCTCCTATGTGCCCTGGCCAGAAATCAAACCCGGGTCCCCCACACGCCAGGCCGACGCTCTACCGCGCTCTACTTCTGAGCCAACCGGCCAGGTCCTAGTGTCTTTTTATCTTATACCGAGTCTTTGAAATCCACTTACAACCACTGCAATTTGGACTAGCCATATTTCGTTGTTCGCTGACGACTATATTGGAAAATGTATTCTAGAGGGGAAAGTTGGGGGCAGCGGGTAGAAACATACAGGATTCAGGCACATCCTCAGTATAAAGAGAAACGTTACAATCACCCAAGCTGCCTGAGAAGGGGCTGGGTATCGAGGAGGCTGCATACCCTGGTCTTTGGCAGGGATGGGTAAAAGGGGGGACTGTAGTTTGGAAGAGTCCGTAGTTTGTGGTGGTTCCTCTCGCATGGCTGTGTGATGGAGGTAGTCTGTGCCTCAGACCCTCCGTGGCACCAGCTTTTGCAAAGGCCGTTTTTGAACTCTCCGTCCCAACGTGCCCACTGGTCTCTTTGTCATCACACACCGGATAGGAGTCTGGCTGTAGCCACAGGGTGGGAGGCTGGGCTTGGGGGGGAGCTGCTAGCTTCCTTCCCAGCACTCTGCCTTGACCCTGCGCTGCCCCCCAGCATCCTCCTGGAGCCTGTCTAATCAGATCCAGGCCTGACCTTGCCATAGGTCCTGGACCAGGAAGAAAGCTGCCCCTCCCCTCCCTGAGCTGCTCTAGATTTGGCTCTCAGGAGACCCCTCCCCTTCGGGTGATTTATAGGGGTGTCCAGGAGTTGTTTCCTGCCTAGTTCTGCTTTCTTCCAGCTTGGTGGATGGCTGGGCTCACTCTCCGCCCTTGTCGTTCCCCGTGGCCTGGCTGTCCCCAAGGTCAGGGTAAAGAGGGGCTCGGGGACTCCTTCCCAGAGTGCTTGGGGACAAAGGCGTTTCTTCTTCCTTTCTCCATAACTCCCCAAGCTGACCTTTGTTGACCCTGTCACTCTCCGTGGCCTTCACACTGAAGGGTCTCTCAACCACTGCCTAGTACCTCCTCTTATCACCTAGCTTGAGTGAGCGACCAAAACTATCCCTGCATGCCTGAGGTGTCAGCAGGAGTACAAAGCATCAACAGCCACAAGCCACGGGACCACCTTCATGTCCGCCAGCCACAGACACAATCCCTGCAACGCTGGCCACAAGTAGTGCCTGTAACCAGTGTACAGCATTATCAACCTCAAAGCGGCCTCCAAGGTGGCTTGTTCAGGACTGGAAGTGCTCAGAGGCCTGACCCTCAGCCTCACATACCCATGCTTGCCCAAGGACCCTCTCCCCTGAGAGACACGATGAGGCACAGTTTACTTCCAGCTCTGTGTGCTGCTATCCCAAGCCAGGGCAAAAACAGATTTGTAGCCCAAACGTGCCCCACTCTGAGAGATTGGGAAAGGCTCAAATGGCCCTAAGAAACTTTCTCCTCTGACTTCCTAAAGAAAAAAATGCTATTACCTGTGAACTAGAGTGATTGGGAGATTCCAAGAGACCTCAGCTAAGCTGAGTAGGGACAGAGGCCTGTTTATAAAGGTGGCAGGAGTCAGAGCTGGAAGCGCCCGGCAGAGTACTTGTTCACCTCTTCACTTACAGACAAGAGGACTGGCACCCTGACACGGCCTGCCAAGGCAGTCACAGCATGCCCCGGACATCCAAGGGGTATCCAAGGCTGACCAAAGGGTTGGGCTGGAGTATGAGGAAGGAGAGGGAAGAAGAAGCCTCTGATATAGAGGACCACACCTTCCCATTGGGCCCACCTCCTCTGGACCACGTCTGTGTAGCCATCTGGGTTCCAAGGAATGGGTTCCTTTTTTTTTAATTGAGAGAGAGAGAGAGAGGAATATTGAGCTGCTTCTATGTGTGCCCTGAATGGGGAACTGAACAAGCAACCTCCATGCTCTGGGATGATGCTTCAACCAACTGAGCTATCAGGCCAGGGCTTAATTTTTTTATTTGTATTTATTTTTTAAGAAGCAGGGAAGAAATGAGAGAGAGGGGAGGTGAAGGGAAGCATTCATTTGTTGTTCCACTCAGTTGCACATTCATTGGTGGCTTCTCATGTGTGTCCTGACCAGGGATTAAACCCACAACCTTTTTGTTTTGGGATGACGCTCTTAACCGACTGAGCTAACCAGCCAGGGCCTAGGGGTTCTTAATCCCACCTGCACCTTGCAACACGGCACCAACTCCCCACCAGTGAGAAGAGGCTGGTCCAACCTGCAGTTCACTCTGAGTTACCTACCCTTGGAGAGTAAAACACTTGCTGGAGAACTAAGGGACCACCCCAGTAGAGCGCCTCAGGAATGGAACTTTTGATTCTGATCTGGTAAAGCCACCAACTGGTTCTGGGTCTCAGTTTCTCCTTCATAAAATGAAGGGATTGTGATGAGTGGTTTTCAAGCACTTTTATTTGTTTTTTTTTTTTAATTTTTTAAAATTTACTTATTCATTTTAGAGGAGAGAGAAAGGGGGGAGGAGCAGGAAGCATCAACTCCCATATATGTCTTGATCAGGCAAATCCAGGGTTTTGAATCTGCGACCTCAGCATTCCAGGTCAACGCTTTATCCACTGTGCCACCACAGGTCAGGCTTCGAGCACTTTTAAAGGCAAAGCTGCCCTGGCTGAATAGCTCGGTTGCTTGTGTATCATTCCAATACACAAAGATTGAAGATTCAATCCCCAGTCAGGGCACATATAGGAATAGAGCGATATAGAGTGATGTTTCTCTCTCTCTCTCTCCTTCCCGCTTCTTCTCTAAAATCAATCAATAAAGTTTTTTTTTTAAAGGAAGAAAAATAAAGGCAAAACTACCCTTCAAATGAAATGTGTGGCAGAACTGCAATTGAGTAAAGCGGATAGAGGCACAGCAAGGTCCTGCTGTCTGATGGGAGGGAAACGTGGGGCTCTGAGCCGAGCCAGGAGGGGCCCAGCCACATCCCAGGGGCCCCAGGGGAACCTTAGGAGCCCTGCTGTACCTGAGTGACGAGCCACCAGACTGGTGCCTTACCTACCAGTGGCACATTGAGTCCATGCCACTGTTGTTTAGTTTCGGAGGAGAAAGGAGGGGTAGAAGGTAGACGCCAGACTTTCTCCATCCCCAGCACCCCGATAAAGAAGCAGCCCTATCCCTTGTGTCTCTCCTCAGGCCAGCTCCTATCTCTAGGCGCCTCCAGGGAGCCCGGAATGGGGGCGAGAAACACAAAAGGATTCAATTCCTTAATGAGGAGGCATCTGTAGTCAGCAGAGCCATTAGTCCCCGCCCCTGGACCCTGGGGGTCTGTGTGCTTCTCTCCAGTTGGAGTAAGGAGGGGGAGGCAGCTCCCCACTTTTGCATGGGCAGGGCCCAGGGGGCAGAGACCCCTGACTCAGGAGCCAGGGTGCCCTCTCCACTCTCCAAGCCCGCTTCCAGCCCCGCCCTCCTGGAGGTTGAGAGGCCGAGAGGCCTGGGGGTCCCAGAAGGGCCCCAGCAGTGCCTCCGTTTCCACACCCAAGCCCCTGGACTGACCTGCAGGCCCTTGGCCAAACACAGCCTTTGGCCTGAGACAAGACAGGCTGACCCCCCTGTGCTCCCTGGAGAATCATCTTGTAAGCTTGATGGAGACACCAGCTGGGGCACTTGCCCCCACCTCCTGCCCTGAGGGCCCCAAGGTGCTGTTTGTAAGGGCTATACCTACAAGGGGACATGTGTGATTGATTATCAGAATCACACACCAGCCACAGGAGCCAAGGGATACAGACCCCCATTCCCATCCAGCTGTGGATGCTCAGACCACTTACCCAGGGACAGCTCATCCTCCTGGCAAACACAGACCCACAATATGTGCGAGGAGGCACTCCCACCCATCAGCTACATTCCCTGGAGGCCCTGAAAGAGGAGGAGTCAGGGCAAGGGATTTTTATGCATGTTTATATTTAATGAACCACATGCAAATGAGATGGAGAACACTCCACAAAAGAATCAGCCCCCAGAGGCTCTGGGAAGACGGCACAAAGGCTCCCTCCGCCTTTCTGGGCTGCCTAGGAGTCCAGAACAGGTCTGCGGATCGAGGGGGCCTGAGACAGAGTGTGCCCACCCACTCCACGGAGCTGGGAGCAGGAGCCAGGACCAGCTCCAGCACCCCTGCTGCTGTGGGGGGAGGGGTCCTTCTGGGAGGGGCCGACTGTCCCAGTTGATGGAGTGCCGGAGGGGAGGTGCTGCCTGCCTGGACAGATGGTGAGCTGCCTTCCCGCACTTGAAGCAAAGTGGATTTTAATGAAATCGCAGCCCTGGTGTTGAAGCTGGGAACCCGAGAGGGAGGAGCCCCTTCCCTGGGCTTTATAGGGTGAGGTTTGGGGATGGATGAGAAAAAGGGTGGGTGGGAACACTTAACCAGCCTAAAATGGGGTGTGTAGGGGGGGGGTATGCCACAGCCCTCTGCACCACCCCCTGCAGATCAGAGTTTAAGCAGTTATTTCAGATTCCCAAAAGGTGGGGAAGGGATCCTTGAATATTTATGACGCATTGAAATGTAGATTGGATTGGTAGGTCTGACAGTCTTCTGAGAGGCTTGTCACCTTGGATGGATATACCACCCCCTTGGGGTGCTTCTAGAAGCTGCAGAAGCACCAGGGATGGGGGGTGATGAGAAAAGGCAGTGAATACTGCTGGGTGCTAGTAACCAGGGCTTACCGGCAGGTGTCCCTGCTGGGCAACCCTGGACTACCTGCTTCCCCTCTCTGGGCCTCAATTTCCTATTCTGTAAAATATGCAGCATAACAGTTGGGCCTTGCTAAGGCGGAGTTTGTAAAAATAAGTTAGAAAGCAGCAGAAAAAGTAGGCAGAAGTAGGCAGCAGGACTCAGGAAAAAAGCTTTTTCTGACTGGCCCTGTGGGTCACCAGCCCAAGATTTCCTGGTTAGAGGTTTATCATCCAAGAATTTGTCCAGACCTTTCTGGTACGTGCCAGCCCAGCTGGTAGGACCCCTAAGGGGGAGATGTTTTCCAAGGTGGGGGGCAGGGCAAGTGCCGATGTGTTCACAAGCTGATGCCCTGTGTCTGCCAGTCCCAGGAAAACCTTGCCCCTGGGTGGTGGGGTGAGCTCCAGGGTTCCAGGACACTGGCCAGTGCCACCCCGCCACCTGTCCCCTGCTCCTCAGCACCTGCCTTTTCCACACACGTCTCCCTTTCTCTCACCAGCCATGTCGGACTTCCACGTGCATCCCCAGGCCGTTGTGGGCGAGGAGGGCGGTGTGGCCCGCTTCCAATGCCAAATCCATGGGCTTCCCAAACCCCTGATCATGTGGGAGAAGAACAGAGTGCCCGTAGATACAGACAATGAGAGGTGAGCCGCGTGTGGGAATGCTGGAGGGAGGACAAAGAGGTGGGCCCAACGTCTGGACCTTGAAGAAGGACTCCCTGCCTGCTCCAGCATGGGTTTCTGCAGCTTGTGTTGAGACTGAGTATCCCCGTGGCTGTGGCACCCAGATGTGATGCTCGTGGATCTGTCCATGGGGAGGACTGCGTGTGATTGTTGTCAAGGCTGGAATTGCAGGTGCGCTGACCTGCGTGAGATCCGGTGTGTGTCTGTGATGATGACGATGACATTGGGACAGTACCTGGGCACTGGGCTATGTCTGTGATGCTCAGTGTCCTTCTGGCCTGTGGTGCCAGTGGCTGTGCTGGTGGTCAGCAATGTCCTCCCTCCTCAACAGGTACACGCTGCTGCCCAAGGGCGTCCTTCAGATTACAGGACTTCGGGCTGAGGACAGTGGCGTCTTCCACTGCGTGGCCTCGAACATCGCCAGTGTCCGCGTCAGCCACGGGGCCAGGCTCACTGTGTCGGGTGAGCGTCCTCTTTCCTGCCTAGTTCTCTCAGCCAACCTCCTGACTTCTCCCCACACTTGAATCCAATTCCCCTTCTGCTGGCCCCCCAAGACCTGTCAGCCAAGAGTGTACAGAGTACCTTGTAAGCCCGACGTTCTGTGCTCCTTACAGCGAGGGTGCAGAGGGATCTGAGGCCCACTCCTGCCTCAGTTCTCTGCCTGGGGAAGCCCAGTCTGGTTATCCTGGGGGCTCTCTCATTGCTAGAGGCCTGTAGGGCCAGGAACAGAGAGATGGGTGTGAGCAGCATCCTGGGGCCTCCGGCATTACTTCCTGCCTACAGGACCCGGTGTCTGGGCTAGATAGAGCTTGTTTCCTGCCCCTCATGTCCGGGGTTGTGGGTGGGGTGAGGAGGTAGGAGAGTCCCAGCTGAAGCGGAGAAACGTGGCATCTTCCTTCCAGGCTCAGGCTCCCGGGCCTACAAGGAGCCTGTGATCCTCGTGGGGCCTGAGAACCTCACCCTGACCGTGCACCAGACTGCAGTGCTGGAGTGTGTCGCCACGGGCAACCCGCGCCCCATTGTGTCCTGGAGCCGCCTGGGTGAGCCTCATCCCAAAGCCCCTGCCTCTCCCACCCCTGCCCCACCCCCTAGGAGAGCCAGTCTCATCACCCAGCTCTGGGGGGTTGGAGGGGGCTTTGAATTCTGTTTGTTCTCCGTGGGGGTCCAGTCTCAGCAAGGCCTCAGCAGTACCAGGGAGGTCCGCCTGCCCTCTGCATTCTCCCTCCCCCTGCATGGATGGCTTAGCTCCCTGGGTTACCTCCTCCAGTCCTGTGCCAGTCCCTCCTCCCTGCACCCCTCACCCTCAGCACTGGGCCCTCCAGAACCCCTCTGCAGCTCTCAGCACCCTGATCTCTTTCCCTTTCTGCTCGTCTCTCTCCTCTGCACCCTGGCCATACGCCCCAGCTATGCCATCCCAGACCCCTAAAAATCTCAGCCAGTTGTCACACCTTCATTCTGGGCCCCCCAGTCTCTAGTCTGGCCCCCTAAATCCCTGGCCTAAATCCCTAGGCAGCTGGAGCCAAATGAAAGGGTGCAGATGGGCCCACATTGTCTGAGCAGAGAGGTCACTGGGGGAAGGAGAGTCTGGAGGGACAGGGTGGGGTGGGCATTCACAAGGAGACTGCGCCACATTGTAGCAGCTGAGTGATGGGGGAAGGAGGGGGCAGCAGGCCGGATAATGGAGTAGATTTCACCACTTCAGGGCCTGAATGGGGAGCTGTCTCCTTGCATTCTGACTGTGCTAATCTGATCGTCTGTCCGGGTGCAGGGAGGGCCCGGTCCCGGGGAGAGACTGGAAAGAGTGGCCTCACCATTAGGAGGAGCCCATAGGCACTGCAAGGACCATCTGGTCTAACATTTCCCAGAGCGGGAGCTGCCCAGGGAAAGACTGGGTTGGTGGTCTAACAGGTTTAGGAAACATATCCAGATCCTTCAGCTGTAGGACTTCTCAGAGCCTTTATATTAATGGGCATTGTGACAGTCCCAAGAATAGAATGAATATTTGATCATGGAAGTTTTTTCAAGAGAGACAAGCCAGACTGGGAAAGGTCCAGTGAATTCAAACCCCTTGGTTTCCTGGTTGAGAAACCGAGAGGAAGGGACTTGGGGACCACCCCTGAGTCAGTGAGAATGCTGGAATTAGGACCTGGGTCTCTGTTAGAGGAGTTTTCTGTGTGGCTCCTGCCGCCGCCATGGTGCTGTGCTGACGCTGAGGAGGGAAGGCGCCGAGTCAGAGCCTGGGGCCCACGGAGGACTGGTGGATTGCACAGGCCTGAACGTTCCTGTGCTTTCCCTTCTTCCACACCTGTCTCTGGACCCGCCCTCATTTCCAATCCCCTTCCTCCCCAGATGGCCGTCCCATTGGGGTGGAGGGCATTCAGGTGCTGGGCACAGGGAACCTCATCATCTCGGATGTGACCGTCCAGCACTCTGGTGTCTACGTTTGTGCAGCCAATAGGCCTGGCACCCGGGTGAGAAGAACAGCGCAGGGCCGGCTGGTGGTGCAAGGTACCTACCTACCTCCCTGCCTGTGGGAGATGAGGGGAGGGTCTCCCACACGCCCCCTCCTCCTGCCCTGTTCCTCGCCTCATCAACACCCTGGCCCAAGCCCAGGGCCCTAGACTTCCCAGTTCCCTGTACTTGCCCTAACCCTGTCCCTGCTCCTCCCCGGGTCCCCAGGCCAGGCCAATGGGGCAGCTCTTGTCTTTCCTCTGGGAATGCACGTGTTGGGAATGGGGGGACATTCTGGTCATGGTGCCCTGTGTGCCCCTTCCAGGTGCCAGCATGCCCCCCCCTGTCATTTTCACTTTATAATCCTAGCCCGTCGCTTACACATACGTGTCCGTTGCACCATGTGCTGTTTTCGTTCCCATGTGCTCACTCCCTCCCTCACACCTGCCCGCACGCTCTCAGCACTGTTTGTTGTTTTCACATTCCCACCCCAGCTCCCGCCTGGCACAGCGCTGGCCTCCACTCCCCCCGTGTGCAGGGCTTCTGCAGCTGACCAGGTCACTTTGTCCATCCTCCCACCCTGGGGCTCGGATTCCCCGTCTCAGGGGTTGGCTGTGGCTGTGTCCTCCCGGAGAGCCAGGGAAAGGAGTGGGAGAGAGGGGTATTAGGGACTTAAATGCCCGTTTGTTTAGCATTCCATGTGCCATTAATCTGTCCAAATGAAAGTGATGGAGCATTTCATTTCTCGGGTGTTAATGGAGGCTTGAGGCCTGGGATTGGAGGAGAGCGGAATTGAATGTAGGGGTGGGGGGGGCTGGCACTGAGGGCTCATCCATCTCCCCTCATTACCACCTTGGAGGTGCAGCCAAACCTATTAGCACATTTATTTATTTAACAATTTCCTGAAGGGGGGGGGGTGCTCAGCTTGATTGCTTTCGGATACAAATGTCAGTCTTTTAAATAGTCATTAAAATGGAGTCCTCTCTTGGGTCTGCCCCTGGGGTGGATGGAGGTGGGGCCTGCCAGCATCTCCTGGAGCTGGGGCCCACCAGAGGGCTCTCCAGGGGCTGTTCATCACAGCCCACCCTGCCCCCGGCCCCTTTCCTCATTCCTTCACTCGCAGTGGTGTCGTCCTTCTCCACCTGACCCTCACTGCTCCTCATGCTTCTCTGTGCCCCCCCTCAAGCCCCAGCAGAGTTTGTCCAGCACCCCCAGTCCATTTCCAGGCCAGCTGGGACCACAGCCATGTTCACCTGCCAAGCCCAGGGTGAGCCGCCCCCTCACGTCACATGGTTGAAGAATGGACAGGTGCTGGGGCCAGGAGGCCACGTCAGGCTCAAGAATAATAACAGGCATGTGTCGGGCGCTGAGGATAGGTCGGTTGGTCTGAGCCTCGGCCTCAGGTGCTGAGGATAGCTCAGTTGATTTGAGCATTGGCCCAAGATGGGGGTTGCTGGTGGACCCCAGTCGGGGCTCATGTGGGAGTCTGTCTCTCTATCTCCCCTCCTCTCACTTAAAAAAAAAAAAAAAAAGGATAACAACAGGCATGTGTGTGGTGTATTATGGTGGGGTGTGGTCTCAATCAGTGGTCTGGGCAGACTGCACACATCCCACCAGAGAAGAACGCTAAGTTGGGAGCTGGAGAGTTGGGCTCGAGTCTCAGGGCTGCCGCTCAGCTGCTGGGAGACTGCAGATCGGTCGCTTGATTTCTGGAGCTCAGTTTCTTCATCTCTCAAATGGGGGGATTGGGCCATCTGCAGAGGTACTGTGCGAGGAGGCTGGGACCTGAGGCTCTCCCTCCCGCTGCAGCACCCTGACCATTTCTGGAATCGGCCCCGAAGATGAGGCCATCTACCAATGTGTGGCCGAGAACAGTGCTGGCTCCTCACAGGCCAGTGCCAGGCTGACTGTGCTGTGGGCTGAGGGTTTACCTGGGCCACCCATCAATGTGCAAGCAGTCTCCATATCGTCCACTGAGGTCCGCGTGTCCTGGAAGGAGCCCCTGGTCAACACTAAGGAGATCATTGGCTACGTCCTGCACATCAGGAAGGCTGCTGGTGCGTGGGGGCTGAGTGGGCACGGCTGGCTCTGCAGTCCCTTCCTCGTGTTCACTGTCTCTCATTTTCATTCTGCATGTCCTGACCCAACGCCTTCCATTCTTTCTCCCCCTGCACCCTGGCTACCCTCATTTCATCAACGCTGGGAGGACTCCCTCGGGTCCCTGACTCTCTCCTGTTTCACCCTTCACCTCCTCAGACCCACCAGAGCTGGAGTATCAGGAAGCAGTCAGCAAGAGCACCTTTGAGCACCTGGTGAGCGACCTGGAGCCCTCCACTGCCTACAGCTTCTACATCAAGGCCTACACGCCCCGGGGGGCCAGCTCAGCCTCTGCCCCCACGTTGGCCAGCACCCTCGGCGAAGGTGAGGCCTGCTTGTGGAGTAGCAAACAGCAGACCCTCAGGGTGTTAGAGCAGAACCACGTGCACACTTGTTCACGTTGTGCACTGACGGGGTGCTTGGCTCTGAGGCTGAGTAGGGGCTGGTTCCGCCTAGAGGAGGAGTATCCTTTTCTAATTCGTGTGAAGGCGCTGTGTGAGCAGGCTAAGGGCAGAAGCCAGAGAGTTGTCTTCGGGGTATGGGTCACAAGCGAAAGGGGGAAAGAGTCCTCACATCTTGACCTCCTTCTCCATCCACAGCCCCCGGCCCACCCCCCTTGTCGGTGCGAGTCCTGGGCAGCTCCACACTGCAGCTGCTGTGGGAGCCCTGGCCCCGGCTGGCCCAGCACGGGGGCGGCTTCAAGCTGTTTTACCGCCCAGCGAGCAAGGCGGCCTTCACCGGCCCCATCTCGCTGCCTGGAACTGTCTCCTCCTACAACCTCAGTCAGCTCGGTGAGGCGGACACAGCCTGGGCTTGGGGAGCCTGGCAGGGGTGCCGTGCCCGGGGCCCCTGTTTCCGTGCTGGGATAGCAGGGATTCCCAGCCAGGGAGGCTGGCTGGTCACTGAGCGGCCCTCCCTGTCTTCCTCCCAGACCCCACTGCAGTGTACGAGGTGAAGCTGCTCGCCTACAACCAGCATGGGGATGGCAACGCCACAGTCCGCTTCGTGTCCTTGAGGGGAGCATCTGAGAGGACAGGTGAGGACTGGGGTGGGATGTGAGGCTGAACACTGGCAGTCAGGAAGGGAGGCCAGGGGCCAAGGGAAGAGAGGAGCAGGGACCCAGGGAAGGTAAGAGGGTGGAGGAGTGCATGCAGCCCTTGAGAACACAGGCTTAGATTTGAGTTTGAAGTTTGGCTGTGCAACCATTCTAGCTGTGTGACCTTGGGCAAGTTACTTAGGCTCTCTGAACCCTAGTTTTCTCTTCTAAAAAAGAAAGATAATAATACCTACTTTGTAGAGCTGTATTGAGGATATGCAGTGTTATTCCCAGGATCTGGCACACAGTGCTCAGTAACTGGTAAAAACTGAGAAGTTTGGGCTGGGGCCTCATAGGCAAGGGCAAAGGATCTGTGGATGTGGGGTGGGGTAGCTCAGGGTTAAGGAGCCCCCAGAGATTGGGTGTCTGAGAGTGCTTTAGCCCAGGAGACTCACAGCCCCCAACCTGCCCCCCGGCCACAGCCCTGAGCCCACCGTGTGACTGCCGGAAGGAGGAAGCCACCAACCAGATGTCTACCACAGGCATCGTCATTGGCATCCACATTGGGGTCACCTGCATCATCTTCTGTGTCCTCTTCCTCCTGTTCGGCCAAAGAGGCAGGTGAGTCCTGGACCAGGGAGAAGGGGCCGGACTGACAGGGTGGGAGGCCTGCAGGAGGGGTGCTACCAGGGAAAGGAGGTTGGGCTTAGTGTCTCTTATCCTTTTGTTCTCTCCCCTCTCATCCTAAATGCTTGACTCACCCTTTAGGGTCCTCTTGTGTAAGGATGTAGAAAACCAGCTGTCCCCTCCTCAGGGTCCCCGGAGCCAGAGGGACCCTGGTGTCCTGGCACTGAATGGGGCCAGACTGGGAGATCGGGGCCAATCGGGGCGAGATGAAAAACGCGTGGACATGAAGGAACTGGAGCAGCTGTTCCCCTCGGCCGGGGCAGTGGGCCAGCCAGACCCCAGACCTAGACCCAGCTCCAGACCCACGGTGAGTGTCCCTCCCTTGAGCAGGCCTCCTCCTTCAGCCTTCGGCCCCCTTCCGATCATCCTGCACTCCTTTACCTTGGCCATCGGCCTTCACCCGGCTCTAGGTTTCCTGCAGACACAAAATACGGCTGGTGCGCTTCTTTGCCCCTGAACCAGGCAGGGAGGCCTGAGTGGGATTGGACCCAGAGTGTGTGACCCTGTGGCTGGAGGGCCTGTCCTGATGGTGACCCCTGTGTGCCTGGCCCATTCCCCAGCAGGATCCTGCGGCCCCCGCCCTGTCTGAGGAGACCCAGCTGTCCATGCTGCCGCGTCCGGGGCGGGGCCTCCGGGAGGAGAGCGCGTCGGAGGCCAGGGCTCCCTGCGCAGGCCCCGCGGCCGCCCCAGCACCCCAGGACGCAGGCTCCGGCCTCCTCGGGGAAGGACCAGCCACCCGGCCTTCCTCGGCACCAGCTGCCCAGCCAGCTCTCTCGGGACAGTAGCCGGAGTCTGGCCAGCTCTGGAGGGGGCGACCCCCCATTCTCAGGTCAAAGGCAAGATTTCTCCTGTCATGTGGAATTCGGATGGGGACTTCTTAGCATTTATGACTGCCCCTCAGGTTGTCAACACCTAAAGAAGCCTCGGCAGGGAACCCCCCCTATGGACCTGGAGGGGTCTCTGCAGGAGCCCTTCCCTTGGGCCAATACCCCCTCACCTCTGCCTGGTGACTTGGAACCCACATGACTTGGAACCGAACTAATGTTTTCCTTTAAAAAAGAAAAAAAACCTTAAAATGAAAAAAAAGAGAGAGAAGAAAAGAGAGAGGAAGGTGAATAGACTCCAAAAAGATGCCCCTGCTGTGGCCGGGCCCCTGACTCTGGCGCCTCCGCTGACCTTGTTTTCTCAGGATGGATTTTTGCTGTTTTGGTTCTCAGCACCTACCTCAGCCGGAATGAATGTCCTTGGGGGAGTGGCTGTGGCCTCAGCCCCCCCCCCCCCACAGAGCCCCGAATGCACTCCTACCTCAAGCCCCTTTATGGGCACTCCCTCTCTCTCCCCACGTTGTTGTCCAGAGTTAAAAAAGAAAAAAAAGAAGAAAAAAAAGCACTTCCCTATTTCCAGGTGTGAAAGAAACCGTCTACCTCAAGGCTCCCTGGCTCTGGGGCCTGCGTTGTTGTCACTGGACCCTCTATCCTGACTCGTCCTCCTGCCCACAGCCCCCCTCTCTCCCCAGACAGGAGGCCAGAGGCTAAGCCACCAAGGGCAGACCTCTCGGGGGCTACAGAAATAAAGATGGAATTGGTCAAAGAAAATGTGAAAAAAAACAACAACCAAAAATGAGAGGAAAATTTGTTCCTTGAAATACACAAATTGTTGCTCCAAACTAGCCACCTCCCAGCACGCTGCTGGTGCTCTGCTTTGTCTCGTCTTGTCTGTGCAGTCCAATTTTGACCCTCTCAGCCAACTCCTCCTTGACTGAGATCCCCACGACCCTCTTCCCACCCACCCTTTGGAGGGTGGGATGTCACTTTGAGGCCTGCCTCCTGTCCCGCCCAGACACAGAGCCCTGGAGCAGGCTGGCCCCGGAATGTACTGTGTGCATGGTGGGCGAGTGTGTGAGTGGGGAGGGGTCCCCAGCAGAGGCCCACCAGACCTCTGTCCCACAGGACGCAGCCAGCTTGACCCACCCCCTGATAGTGGAAAGACCGCTGTCAGCAAATGTGGCAGGAAGCTATTTTTATACAAGGTATGTTTAAGGATTTTTATGTTCTAGTGACTTCTTGTTTCTCTTTTCTGTTGTGTTGTTCTTTGAAACACTTAGTTGAAGAAGTACAAAAAGAAAACCAAGGAATTGAATACCTATTTTTGGTTACACTCAGAAACATTTTTTTAAATAACAGGAAGAAAACTTTCCTTTAAAGGAACAAAAGATAAGTGTATTCCTCAAGTGTGAGATTAGATTATAAAGTCCCTGACCCCCAACCCTCTAGGGACTCCCTCACCCTGAACTTTAGTTAATTAGCTGAAGAAGGCAGACTTTGACATTCCCCTAGAAGACTGGAGTCGTGTCCGTGTGGACTCAGAAAGGCTGGCCGCCCCTTCTCCCAAATGCTGGGCCCATGCTGAGGGCTCCTCAAAGCTCCCAGATGGCGCCTCCTTGGTCCCCACAGTGGCTTCTCTGTATCCTCTTCATCCTATAACCCGTTCTCCTGTGAGAAGGGTATGTCTGGAGGAGGAAGAGGATGGGGGGCCACCTGGCCTGACTTTTGTCACACTCTGTTCATTTTGACTGAATAAAAGTCCTGTTGCCAAAGTAAACCTCGAGTTTGTTGGTGGCTGTGTCGGGTCCTGGAGGAGTGGGTAAGAGCGTGGGCCAGGCGGGACTCTCCCGGGGTCAGATCCCAGAATGGTAACAGCAGATCACTGTGTACCACTTACAGGCACCAAGCATGCTAAGTCTTCTAGATGGGCGGGGAGGCCTGCTGGGTCCGTACAACCTCCCTGCGAGGGAGGTATTCTAGTCATCCCCTCCATTTCACAGAAAGGGTCAACCAGTCCCGGCAGGATCAGAGTGTGTGTCCAGACCGGGCCACTAGTTCCAGGATCTGCACTCCAACCACTGCTCCTTGCCTCCTCAGCTGCCGGCGAGGAGCCCCAGACCAGTCCCCAGCTCTGAGTGACAGCCCACCAGCATTGAGCCAGGTGCTTGGCAGGGCTATGTGCTTTTTATACATTGTCTACAGGAAAGGTCTATTTTCCTTCCCCAAAGTTAAGGAAGCTGGGCCTCTGACTGAGGGACTCTTTCCAAGACATGCAGTCAGAGCCCCTGGCCAGCCCTCTGGCCTCCTCCCTGTCCTCTTAGTCCAGGCTCCTAAACGCAGCTGTCTGGGGCTGCCGAGGGTCAGGCCAGGCCTGGCCAAGAGAGACTTGGGTTTAAAGTGGTTGTGCTGACAAAGATCTGGAGGCTTCAGCAGACCTCAAGCTTACTGAGAGGCAGTGGTATAATGCAACTGCTTAGACTATTAGTGCCCCCTCTGCTGCTGAAATGGAAAGCCAGGGCTCAGGCTGAGGGGCTGGGTCCCCTGGCTGTGGCTAGGGGAACGGGGGAACTTCTCTGGGGAGCTCGGCTCTTCCCGCTCACCCTCACCCAGAGCAGCTCCTCTTTCGTCAGCCTTACCTGTTGGACTCTTCATGAGACTGCATTTGAAAACAGGGTTCTGCTCCTGAAAGACTGTTTGAAAGCGCCTGGTCTGGCCCCTCTGGAAGAGGCCTGCTGGGGTGTTTGGGGTTGAAGCCAGGCCGGAAACAATGGTGCTGTGGATGCTAAACTAGGAGAGAGCATGAGGCCACCACGGCACCTGTCCTGCGTCTCGGTGCCTGCGTCTCGGCGTGTGTGGGCGGGGAGGTGGGGGAGTGGCTCACTTGCCCTGATTTTCCTAGCGGAAAGAACTAAGCCCAAATGTAAACAGACTACCTTATCATAGAACTTGGCAAACGCAGGACCTTTTCAACAACTCCAACCCTCAAGGGCTGCCTGGCAAAGTGGTGGGCTTATCATCTGTTCAAGCAAACTGCATCAGTGCCCTGTCCCCTCCAAGAGTCCAAGATGCTAGTACCTCCCCAACAGAGGCATCAGGCAAACGTAAAAAACCCACCTAATATGACTCATGTAGATGTATGCAAATTGCATATAAATTACATAAAATACAGGCACAGCCTGTCCTAACAAGGCCCTGAACTAGGCTAAGGTAGAGAGAGAAGCAAGGTTCCAATTTAGGTGTTTAGCAGAAATAGATGTCAAAGCTGACTAGCCCAGCTGGATTCTGGGTCTTGAGATCTCAATCTAGAGGCTTCGGGCTGAAGATCTCCACCGCCCATCTCCCAACATGTGAACACGTGCACACATGCACACATGCATGGGCACACACACACCACCTCTGGCAGAAAGCAGCAGCAGCCAGGCCTTGCAGCCTGCCACAATTAGCTACTGCTCTGTAACAAATCACCCCACAAGTTAATGGTTCATCCTAACCTTTATTTTGCTCACAACTCTGCAGTTTGGGCCGGGCTCAGCAGGACAGCTCTCTGCTCCACTCGACATCAGCATCAGTGGGGCAGCTTGAAGCCTGGGGGCTAGAATCATCCTAAAGCTCCTGGCTCACGTATCTGATAGGTGAGGCTGGCTTCCGGCTCCAGCACTTCTGTGTGGCCTCTCCGTGTTGGCCTGGGCTTCCTCACAGCGTGATGTCTGGTATCCAAGAACAAGCCTACTGAGAGACAGAGCCAGATGGAAACTGTGTCATCATTTTGAACCTAGCCCTGGATGTCACACAGAGTCATCTCTGCTCTGTTCTATTCACTAGAAGCAAGTCACCAAAGAAGACATAGTCCAGGGGAGGAAATTAGATTCCCGTTCTTGATGGGAGTAAAGTAAAAGAAGAGTGGACGTGTTTCTACTTCAGGACCACTTTGGTGGGACAGGTGGAGAACAAATGTCAGCTGGGCTGGGGGTGGGAGCTCCCTCGCCCCCACCCCCCGGAGGCCCTGGGGGGAAGGAGGGGAGAGAGGACACAGTGTGTAGGGGCTGCAGCGGTTGCCACGGGACAGGGGCTGCTCCTGACTCCTGACTCCTACACTGAACCCTGCTTGTAGGTCTCCTCCTGATTGCTAGTGAAGCTCGGCCCAGGGGTCCAGTCCTGAGGCCAGCAGGAGGGAGGCCAGGCTCCTGTGAATACAGAAAGGGGCTCTCTGCTCCCTGCCCCTCTCCTCCAGCAGTGAGAGGTGAGGGGGGACTGGTAGAAGTTGGAGATCCCCACTTTCCCACGGTAGACGCCAGAATGACAATGCTGGAAAGGACCACTGACCCCTCACGAGACTCATGAGGCAACTGAGGTACCACAGGGACAGGAGTCGCTCAGGGTCACAGGGAAGTTCGAGGCAGAGCCAGGCAGGGAAGGAACATCTAACTCATGCCCCTCCCACAAAGTGATTCTAAGGATCTAGGGTAGGGAGGGAGAGGGGAGAGCCGAGGCTAAGAGGAGGGCTGAGGGAGCAGCCAGGCTGGGAAGGGTCTTGTTTCTTGAACTCAAGAGGGATGGGCACTGGACTTGGAGCTCCCAAGCACACAAATGGCCTGCTGGTCACCCTGTGCCATGTGCTCACTGCCACAATGCAGGGCCTGGCCCTGGCCATCACGCCAAAATGCCCACAGCCTGGCCTGACTCTGGATAGGGCAATAGTTCTTTGATATAATGCCAAAAGCACAATCAAAACAGGAAAAAAATATGGCTACCTTGAACATCATCAAAAATTTAAACTTGTGTGCTTCAAATGACACCACGAAAATGCAAAGATAACCACAGAATGGGAGAAAATAATTGCTAATCATATCTCTGATAATGAACTTGCATCTAGAAAATATAAGGAACTCTTATATTTGATAATAACAACTCAATAATAAAAATACAAATAACCCAATTTAAAAATGGGCAAAGGATTTGAACAGACATTTCTCTAAAGATCAATAGGCACATGAGAAAAAGAAAAAGTAAAACCACAATGAGATACCAGCTCACTCCCACTAGGATGGCTAGAATCCAAAAATCAGATAATACCAAGTGTTGCCAAGGATGTGGAGGAATCAGAACCTTTGTACACTGCTGGTGGGAATGAAAAGTGGTACAGTTGCCACAAAAAACAGTCTGCCAGCTCCTCAAAAGGCTGAACATATAGTCACTATATGACCTAGCAGTTCCATTCCTGGGTGTATATTCGAGAAAAATGAAAACATGTTTGTGTTTTTGAGGAATGAACAGTCCATTTTATTGGGAGTCCATGAATCTTTAGGACCTCTGTGTATCTGTCGATTTTCTTGTCCACATTCTTTTTGGCCTGTTTCCAGTCTCAGGAGCTGTTTTTCCTTCTGATAATGGATCTTGACCTTCTCCTTCCTCTTCTCTAGAGTGGCTGTAACTACCTGGTACTTCCAGCCGACCTCATGAGCCAGCTGTCCTACATAGGCAAACCCTAAGGGCTCCATGCTCCTCCCGGCATCAGCTAAGCCCCTGGTCGGCAAACTGCGGCTCGCAAGCCACTTAGATCTGTTAACTAATGAGTTGCCGACCACTGAGCTAAGCCATTGGCATTATTGGCACTGCCCACAGTGGCATTTTCCATTCACCATCATGAGAAAAAGCCATCCTCTGCCAGTCTTGGAGACCTTAACTTCACGTGCCCAGTGGGCCTGGGATCCCCAAGATAGCCCACTAAGTATAACCTGGAACTCACTGAAAATATGTTTACACAAAAACTTGTATACTGATATTCATAACTGCATTATCCATAATGGATAAAAAGTGTAAACAACCTGTCCTGGCCAGATAGCTCAGTTGGTTAGAGCATTGTCCTGATAAACAAAAGTTGCAGGTTCAACCCCCAGTCAGGGCACATACAGGAACAGATCTATATTTCTGTTTCTATCTCACCTTTCCTCTCTCTATAAAATAAATAAATTTTAAAATAAGTTTTAAAAAGTTTAAACAACCTAAATGTCTATCAGCTGATAAATAAATAAACGAAGTTTGGTATATCCATAAACAGGATATTTTTTCACAGTAAAATGGTTGAAACTTGAAAACATCATGCTAAGTGAAGGAAGCCAATCCCAAAGGACCACATGTGTGTGATTCCATTTATATGAAATGTCCACAGCAGGCGAATCTTCAGACCAAAACGATTAGTGTTGCCTAGGACTGGGGACTGGGGGCTGGGGGTTCGAGTCTGGGGGAAAATGAGGAATGACACTAATGGGTACAGGGTTTCTTTTGGTGGTGATTAAAATGTTCTAAAAATTGTGATGATGGTTACACACTATGGAATAGACTAAAACCAGTGCATTGCACACTTTAATGGGTGAATTGTGCGGTATGTGAATGGCATCTTGATAAAGCTATCAAAAAAAAACTTGCTGAAAAGGACTCAATGAGTTCACAGTAAACGAAGTGTGCAGTTTAAATGCTCAAACGATCCACAGTTACAGGTAGAGAAACTGAGGTGGTCAGGGCGAAGTGACCCAAGTGGAGGGTGGGGGCAAGATAAAGTAGAAAATAAGCTTGAAGGGACCTCTTCACCTCGCCTGGCCTCTAGAGCAGAGGGAGCCTGGAAGATCTGTGCTTCAGCAAGAAGGGCCGTGATGGGAAGGTTTTGCTGCCACCCCATGGAACTATTGAAAATTACAGCTCTGGGGGACTAAGGCCTGATCTCTCCCGGCATCTGACTAAAGCTAGCAGTGAGCATGAGCTCTGCCCCATACTGGAGAGAGACAGGCCCAGTCAGCTAACAGTGTGGGCTTGAAAAAAACCTGCATATATGCTTACTTGCATGGGTACCAGCAACAAGCTGTAGAAACAGAAGAAAACGTGATTCACTGAAGTCCAGGATTAAGGAAGGCTCCGAAGAGGAGAGGAGAAGGGAGAAAGGGCATCCAAGGCTGAAGACACAGCTCAAGCAAGGGCTTGGGGGCATGGAGTACCTGGGGAGGTCACTGAGCAGCTGGAAGGCGCCCACCTGCTGCGTGGGGCCTGGCACTCAGTAGATGCTTGATACATGTCTAAATGAATGATTAGCAGGTATCCAGAGCATATGCTCTTTGTACAGCTGATGTATCTATCTGAGGAAAGCCATATATGGTTTACCAGGTGGAGAGGGAACCAAACAAAAGGGCCAAATAGCCTAGAGCAGTGGTCCCCAACTCCCAGGCTGCAGACCGGTACTGGTCCGTGGGTCCTTTGGTACCAGTCCGCAGAGAAAGAATAAATAACTTACATTATTTCCGTTTTATTTATATTTAAGTCTGATCGATGTTTTATTTTCAGAAAATGACCAGATTCCTTGTTACATCCGTCTAAGACTCACTCTTGACTCTTGTCTCGGTCACGTAATACATTTATCCGTCCCACCCTAAAGGCCGGTCTGTGAAAATATTTTCTGACATTAAACCAGTCCGTGGCCCAAAAAAGGTTGGGGACCACTGGCCTAGAGCTTCCTCAGGAAAGGGAAATAGCCTCTGTGGAGTTCCTAGTGTCCCAAAGATAAGGATTATACCTATGTTATTACTTCTTGTGTAATTTGATAGAATGTTTCCACATTATCTCATCTGAGCCTTTTCACAGCTCTGTACTAGACAGGACTGGACTGTCCTCCCATTTAACAGATCAGGAAACTGAGGCCCAGAGAAGTGAGGTGGTGGAGCTGTGGCTTGAACCTGGGCCTCCTTGTTCTAAGCTCATGCTCTCTGATGACTTGTTATCTGTGTATTGAGGAGAAGGGGGCAGGGGAACTTGGGGGCAGGGGAAGGGGGAGGGAATGGTCTAAATTGGCTAAGATAGAGTTTTTCTTTTTGAATATTGAGGAGAGACCCAGGAATGTCAGAGGAGCAGGATTAGAAACCTGCCATAGCTCCCCATTGCTCCCGGAGCAGTCCAACACCTTTGGCCTGGTATTCGAGGCCCACTCACAAGCAGCAGTGTAGCTCAGTGCTTGAGAACACCGGCTTGGGTTTGTAATCTCCATGCAGCCTCTGTCCGGCTCAGTGACCCAACGGATAACCCCTTAACCTCTGGTGCCATTTCCTTCTCTATAAATTATGGATAAAGACAGCACCCACCTCATAGGCTGTTGTGAGCAGTAAACAAGTCAGTTATGTAAAGCACTCAGGACCTTGCTTGCTATTATCATTATCATTATTATTGAAAGCATAGCCTAATTTTCAGCTCCTAGCATTGACTCCAGTCCTCCAACTTGGGATCCTGGCTTCTCTTGAACAAACTGTGCATAGCATCGCCTCTAGGCCTTTCTGCGAGTTGTTCCTTCAGCCTGGAATGCTGCCACTCCACCATCCCTTCTAGACCTAAACATCGCCTCTTCCCGATCCTTTCCGATCTTTTCCAGCTAGAACCACTCTCCTCCCTTTGCCCGTCAGCACCTCAATCTCCTTCTGTGGCACAATATGCACAAGATGTGTGTCTGTTGTCCCTGCTCTGAGAACTACGGATGTGAGTGCCCCAGGGACAGGCATGGTGTCACCTCTTCATGGCCCACCAATGCTGTCATGGAGCAGCACCAAACGCTCAAAAAATGCTTGAGGAAAGAAAGCAATATAAAAGGAAAGCAAAGAGGGAGGGAGGGGAGGAGCAAGGAAGAAAGAGGAAGAGAAAGGAGAGAGATGAAAGGTGAATTAGAGATGAGGCCACGAGAGACCTTAAGAGAAGCCCTCCTAACAGCTTTGGGGCGGGGAAGAACACAGAGACTGGAGACTTTGGGTGATTTGCAACTCTTCAGTGGGTTGTATTTTCATTCCTTGAGCTGTGGCATTAAAACAGATTTTGAAAACCTCAATGCGTCTTCGGCCTTGCTATGTAGCCACTTTGAAGCTCAATTGCCTCATCTGTAATGGAGATAATAATGGCACTAATCTAATTGGGTTGTTATGAAGATCAAATGAGAAAATAACTGGAAAATCCTTGGCACCTGATCCATAGGAAGAACTCAATAAATACTGTGTTATGATGGTGATGGTTTGATGATGCCAAGAATTCCAGGCATGTTCGAATAAAAGGCTGAATGCTGCTGGGGACAGGAGGTGCTTCCTAAGCTTGGAGAGATGCCTATTGTCCCAGTGTCCAGCCCAGCGGTCACATAGAGGTCACACAGTGTTTTCTCCTGGGCCTTCCCTCCTGCCCACCCCCAAGATACACAATAAAGATTTCTGATTGCTTGATTAAAGGAAGCGGATACACAATTAATTTCAATTTGAGACTCACCCCCCCCACACATACACTTTTCAAAAAGAATTGCACATCCCATTCCAATTTACACACTGAACCAACATGGAATTTTCCAGCGGGTTCTGAAGCCTTTGAAGTGACCAGACCAGACTATTGATTTATTTTCAACTAACCTCTCTCTTTGAACCCAAAAGGGTCAAGGTTAATTATATAATAAAACACACTGCGCCCAGCTGCCCCCTCTGAGGGCACAAGGAGCCCCCGACCTTTCTGAGCTGGCTAGCGGTAGATCGTATTTCCGATCCCTTCCTCACATTCATTTCCTTCATCGGGGCCTATTAAGGAGAAGAAGCAAAACAAAACAAAACAAAAAAACCCTGACCCCTCATTTCCTCCTTGAGAGATGTTTTAATTTGCTGGGAACCAACAAAGGGGGGTCTAAGCCATGTTTCCAGGTGGCCCTGCAGCTGAGAAATCTTGCTGGGAGCACCTATTATGGGGCTGGCTGGGAAATGGGGTGCGGTGGCTTTGGCCGAGGAAAGAAGGGGATGCACTCTCCCAAGTCTGCCTCCCACGTGAGGAGCGAGTCCCCAGAAGGGCTGACTCTGTGGGTGCTTCCAGCCTGGCCCGTCCCATTAAGTCTTCCTTGCAGGCTCAAGTGAGATAACCCACTGGCCACAGCGTCTCCGTGGGCACTCAGTCAGACCTCAGCAGCCACGCGAGGTGGACACTACGATAATCCCACTTTCCCAGACAATGAAGCAGGCTCCGAGTGGTAACAGAACGCTCCCAGCTAGCCCAGGTGGGAAGTGGCAGGCCCTTGGAACCTACGCTCCTGCTCTCCCTGTTAAACAATGGATTCTCTTCCCTGATTCCTTCTACCCCAGGGAAGCAACACTGTAAATGTTCTTTTTATTTCCATCATCAAAAGGAAAAAAATGATTAAAATTTGTTATCTAATTAATATATACTCCATAATCCAACGCCCACAACTGTCCCAACAATGCTCACCTCAGCTTTGTCTTCCCAATCCAGGATCCAACCCAGACCCACCCACTGTCTCCGTTGTCATGGCTCCTTACTCTCCCCTGTTCCAGAACGGCTCCAACCTTCTCCGTTTTTCCTGATGGTGACATTTCTGAAGGGACCTGGTCAGCTGTCCTGCAGAGCGACCCCACAGCGTGGGTATGTTTCATGTTTCCTCCTGCCTGGAAAGACGAGATTTTTGCCATAAACAGTTTACATTTTAGGGCACCACATCTGGAGGCCCATGATGCCGGCTGTTTTGGGTGAGGGACCCAGGATTTTCAGCTCAAAGGCCAATGCTTGTTCTCTGATCCCCTGGGAAGGACGGAGTGCGCACGGTTCTGCATGGGGGAGCCATCGCGTTAGCTGTAGGAGGGGCACGTCTCGGACTCTTCCAACCCCACAGATTGCAAACCTAGAACCTTGGGAGGAAGTCACCCGACGCAGCCAGTACAAGACGCATTTCCCCCATTTCTTTCCACCCCGTTTACGTCAAGGGCAAAACCCACCTCCCCCTCCATGAGTCACCTTCGTGACTCTCAGGCAGGATCAGTTTCCTTTATTCCTTTCCTCTCTGCTTCCACAACCCTTAGTTTCTGCCTTGTTGCATGGTCTCTCTAATGTAGTCGAGGTTCCTGGGGAGCTTACTGCCGCAGATGCCAGGGCCCAAGCCAGGGTCCAGCCCAGGGCCCACCAGAGAGGTTTCTCCATAAATATTTGCCAAAAAAAGTTGAAACCCAAAGAAAACCAGTTTGTCTTGTTTCAGTTTTAATATTACATTTGAAAGAAAATTCAACATCCAAAAACAAATTGGAAAGCTGTTTGAGTCTTTGATGAGTTGCTTGGAAGAGACTCAAGAGGAATGACATTAGACATCGTACCGAAGAGTCCTGAATATTCTCCTTGCCCATTTTTTTTTCCTGTCGGCTCATGCTTCTTCACCTCCAAACCTCTCTTCTTTCTCTCCCTAACTTTAGTCTATTCTGAACTTCCTCTTGTTCTTGTCCAAATCCTTCTTCCCTCTGGCTGCATCTTGTTCTTCAAGTAGCTCTATGCCTTAAAAACATTTTTTTAAATTAAAGTTAAGTAATACCCAAAAAGTCTCATTAAAAAAAAAAAAGTAGGCCTGGCCAGGGAATTTAGTTGGTTAGAGCATCGTCCTGATATGCCAAGGTTGCGAGTTCGATCCCTGTCAGGGCACATACAAGAATCAACCAATGAATGCATAAAAAAGTGGAACAACAGATCGATGTTTCTCTCTCTCTCCCTTCCTCTCTCTCTAAAAATCAATAAATAAAAAATTAAATAAATAAAAGTAAAATGTCACATTATCTCCCCTCACAACCACACCAAGCCCAGTCCCTTCTTTTTTTGTTTTGTTTTGTTTTGTTTCAGGGACAGAGAAAGAGTCAGAGAGAGGGATAGATAGGGACAGACAGGAATGGAGAGAGATGAGAAGCATCAATCATCAGTTTTTTGTTGCGACACCTTAGTTGTTCATTGATTGCTTTCTCATATATGCCTTGACCGCGGGCCTTCAGCAGACCGAGTAACCCCTTGCTTGAGCCAGCGACCTTGGGTTGAAGCTGGTGAGCTTTTTGCTCAAACCAGATGAGCCCGCGCTCAAGCTGGCGACCTCAGAGTCTCGAACCTGGGTCCTCTGCATCCCAGTCCAACGCTCTATCCACTGTGCCACTGCCTGGTCAGGCCAAGCCTAGTCCCTTCTAGGGATAATTGTTGTTATCTGTTTATGGTGTCCTTCCAGCCTTTTTCTGTGAATTATAGACTTCCACATGCACCTAAGTGAAATACATGAAATACTAAATAATACCATTTACAGTTCCAAAATGTTTCTTATTTCCAATGCTGCCGTGGACATCCTTGCATCACCTCCCTGCTCTTGGGTTCATCAGCATGTACTTCTGTAGAGTAGAGACAAGATTTGCTGGGCTCTGGGGCATGCACATGGTAAATCTAACCAGCCCTCTGAATCATCCCAGCAGTCTATGAGAGGATCAGAACTGTTTGTCTTGCACAGGCAGCTTCTGTTTCTCCCAAGGCTGCTTCGAGGATCAAAGAGAGGATCCAAGAGCTTTGCCCATCAGTCAACAACTAGTTCAGGAGTTGGGAACCTATGGCGCGCGAGCCAGATGTGGCTCTTTTGATGGCTGCATCTGGCTCACAGACAAATCTTTAATAAAAATAAATAATGTTAAAAATATAAAAACATTCTTGTGTATTACAATCCATTTATTTTCTACTGCTCATGTTCATGGTTGCAGGTGGCTGGAGCCAATCACAGCTGTCCTCAGGACAACACCAAATTTTTATTGGATAATGCATAACGTACACGGGTCGTTGTATGGCTCTATGGAATTACTTTTTTTTTTTTTAATTTTATTTATTCATTTTAGAGAGGAGAGGGAGAGATAGAGAGGGGGGGGTAGGAGCTGGAAGAATCAACTCCCATATGTGCCTTGACTAGGCAAGCCCAGGGTTTTGAACCGGCGACCTCAGCATTTCCAGGTCAAGGCTTTATCCACTGAGCCACCACAGGTCAGGCTGGAATTACATTTTAAAATATGTGGTGTTCATGGCTCTCTCAGCCAAAAAGGTTCCCGACCCCTGAGCTAGTCTAATCCCAGCAATCTCAGCTGATTTAGAAATTATTTAATTGCTTCCCTTATACAGCACAGACTAGCATCCATGTTAATACACTCAATACTAAACCTATGAGATAGAAAGTGTTATCATCATGTCTGCTTCATAGATGAAGTAATTAAGGAACAGAGAAGTTAGGTAACTTGCTCGAGGTCACACAGCTAGGGAACTGAAAAACTGGAATCAGAATCTGGGTGGTGCCCTGGCCGGTTGGCTCAGCGGTAGAGCGTCGGCCTAGCGTGCGGAGGACCCGGGTTCGATTCCCGGCCAGGGCACACAGGAGAAGCGCTCATTTGCTTCTCCACCCCTCCGCCGCGCTTTCCTCTCTGTCTCTCTCTTCCCCTCCCGCAGCCAAGGCTCCATTGGAGCAGAGATGGCCCGGGCGCTGGGCATGGCTCTGTGGCCTCTGCCTCAGGCGCTAGAGTGGCTCTGATCGCAATATGGCGACGCCCAGGATGGGCAGAGCATCGCCCCCTGGGGGGCAGAGCACCGCCCCTGGTGGGCGTACCGGGTGGATCCCGGTCGGGCGCATGCGGGAGTCTGTCTGACTGTCTCTCCCTGTTTCCAGCTTCAGAAAAATGAAAAAAAAAAAAAAAAAAAAAAAAGAATCTGGGTGGTGCGGCTCCAGGGCCTGAATAGTAACCACTGTACCACAGTTCCTTTCAAGATTTAATGTGGGCATACCACACTCATCATTAGGCACAGATGTTTGTTTTCCAAAGCATTATTCTCATTCTGTTATTTCACTTGAATGAATCTCTCAATGACTCTTTGAGGGATAGGAAGGCCCAACTTAGAGATGGGAAAAACTAAAGCTCAGAGAGAGATCACTAAGGGTATAGCACAACAGGGACAGATTTCATCTCAAGAGGAAAGAGGAAGGAAAGAAACGCCCTTACCAGACACTACAGTGTCAGTTCAATCCCTCTTTAATGAAGATGTCAAAAGAAAAGCTCCCCCCACCCCCATATTCACCTCTGTTTATTCAGCTCTCCTTCCCCACCTGCCTCCCTCCTCCCTTGTGTCTTATTTCCTCAGCTCCCTCATTGAGTCAGGCACCCATTTATCTTTTCAAGAAACATTTCTTTTTTTTTTTTTTTTTTCTTTTCATTTTTCTGAAGCTGGAAACAGGGAGAGACAGTCAGACAGACTCCCGCATGCGCCCGACCGGGATCCACCCGGCACGCCCACCAGGGGCGAAGCTCTGCCCATCAGGGGGCGATGCTCTGCCCATCCTGGGCGTCGCCATGTTGCGACCAGAGCCACTCTAGCGCCTGGGGCAGAGGCCACAGAGCCATCCCCAGCGCCCGGGCCATCTTTGCTCCTATGGAACCTTGGCTGCGGGAGGGGATGAGAGAGACAGAGAGGAAAGCGCGGCGGAGGGGTGGAGAAGCAAATGGGCGCTTCTCCTGTGTGCCCTGGCCGGGAATCGAACCCGGGTCCTCCGCACGCTAGGCCGACGCTCTACCGCTGAGCCAACCGGCCAGGGCCAAGAAACATTTCTTGAACCCAGGAGGTGTCAGGCTCTGAGGTCAATGCCAGGGATACAGAAGTGAATGTTGGAATTCTCCTCTGGAAGGGCCAATACCAAGTCAGCACCTACCACCTGCCCCCCTTCTTGCTCAAGTTCTCCCTTCCCCCGCCCCAGTTAGCAACAAGAACAGTTTTTCTGCCAGTCTCCCTCACGCAGTGGCGGATACCGGAGAATATATTTTCTGCCGGCCTCCCTCACGCAGTGGCGGATACCGGAGAATATATTTTCTGCCGGCCTCCCTCACGCAGTGGCGGATACCGGAGAATATATTTTCTGCCGGCCTCCCTCACGCAGTGGCGGATACCGGAGAATATATTTTCTGCCGGCCTCCCTCATGCTGTGGCAGATACTGGAGAACTGGTAAGACTCATGAACTGTGAGCGGGTGGGAACCAGCAGCGGAGACCCAGAGCAGCACATTTGCAGGGGAAAGCCTGCATTCTGTGCCTGCTGTCTGCTCTGGAAAGCCGGGCTTCAGTTCCTTGGGTTCAGTCCACCCAGAGAGGCCGACTCATCTGGGCCAGCAGGATGCCTTATACCCAGCCTCATAATTCCCAAGAAATGACAGCTGGTGACTGAGGGCAGAGAAGTGGGCAGGTCCCCAGACTTGGTGAGATGAATGTGTTTGTGCACGTGTGTGTACATGTGTGAGAGTGGGCATATACATGTTTGTGCGTGTGCACACTGTGTACACATGTGTCTGTGAGTGCATGTGTGTGTGCATGTGGAATGTGTGTGTGCTTGTGCGTGTGTGTGGGCGTGCACTAGCATGTCCAGCCTGGCCATCTTGGTGTGACTGTGCAGCCCTACTTTGGTCCTGCTGAGTCTTCCATTCCCAGAGGGAGCAGTGTCCCAGTCGTGCCTGATGGGATCAGCTGTGGAACTGGAGGCAGGGCATTCTGATCACAGGCAGTATTGTTTGTCTTCCTCCCACTCTTATCTCCACTCCCCTGAGCTCAGAGTTTAGTATCATAAAATGTCAGAGCCTGAGCCCTAGCCAGGTAGTCAGATGGTTAGAGCATCCTCCCGCTACACCAAGGTTGCAGGTTCAACTCGCAGTCAGGGCACATACAAGGATCAACCAATGAATGCATAAATAAGTGGAACAAAAAAATTGATGTTTCTCTCTCTCCCTTCCTCTTTCTAGAATCAATAAATAAAAGTTTTTAAAGAACATCGGAGCCAGGAGGGAAAATTGGAGATTATCTAACTCAGGTCCTCTCTTGATACTCGAGATCAAGCCTGACCTGTGGTGGCGCAGTGGATAAAGCATCGACCTGGAAATGCTGAGGTCGCTGGTTCAAAACCCTGGGCTTGCCTGGTCAAGGCACATATGGGAGTTGATGCTTCCAGCTCCTCCCCCCTTCTCTCTCTGTCTCTCCTCTCTCTCTCTCTCTCTCTCTCTGTCTCTGTCTCTCCCTCTCCTCTCTAAAATGAATAAATAAAAAATTTAAAAAAAAATAAAAAAAGATACTTGAGATCAAGCTCCAGCGAAGGTACTCACACCTGGAGGAGGTCACCCAGCCAGTTAGAGGCAGAGCTGGGATGAGTATCCTCATCGCTCCAAATCAAGTTTCACACTCTTGTCACAACCCCACTGCCCAGACTTATGTCTGCCCCACAGTCTGCAACTGATAGACCAACGGGTCCCGGCTGGGCATGAGGACACTCAATGCTGGAGGAGTCTGGTAGTTGGGGGCTGCTTTCAACGTGTCCAGGCTGGACCCCTCCCCCTCGGGCCAACGTCATACCCGCTCTGGGAGAGTATTCTGGTCTCACACCGATCAGAACTTTAGTTGCTGGTCAGCCATGCTTTTGATGGATTACAAATGGGAAATGAAGAAATCTTACTTGATAAATGCAGTGGGCAAAACTCTTTCAATAGGTGGGGGTTCATGAGAAAAAGTAATAAAATGATATCTTTGATGAAAGTCTTGGAAATGTCTTTGGAACATTTACCTAACAGTATAACAGGGGCCTGGGAGAGACTGGACTTGAGTGGCTTTGGGTCTCTTCATCAAAACAAAAAGGGTCACTATGGAATACTACTCAGCCATAAGAAATGATGACATCGGATCATTTACAATAACATGAATGGAACTTGATAACATTATACGGAGAAGTAAATCAGAAAAAAACTAAGAACTATATGAAACCATACATAGAAGGGACAGAAAAATGAGACTCAGAGATGAACAAGAATGTGATGGCAACAGGGGTGGGGGTTGGGGGGAGGGAGGATGGGGCGAAGAAGGAGAGAGGGGTTGGGGGAGGGGAGGGGCATAAAGAAAACCAGATAGAAGGTGACAGAAGACAATTTAACTTTGAGGGAGGGGTATACAGCACAATCAAATGTCAAAATAATCTAGAGATGTTTTCTCTCAACATATGTACCCTGATTTATCAATGTCACTGCATTAAATTTAATAAATAAATTAAAAAAAATAAAAATGTTTAAAGGAAAAAAAAAACCAAAAAGGGTCATAGAGTCCTCTGCATCACCTCAGGAGGTAAATTACCTTTGAGGAAGTGAAGAAGCTTTTCTATGACAGGAAAGGGGCTGCCTTTGATAACAACCGTTTGCACTGGAAAGGGGGTATAATTAGAATTCCTGTGTGTGCTGGAGACCATCCTGGGGTCGGTTGGGAAGGATCTTTTGCAAGGTAGCTCTAACAGGAGAGGTAGCTGCACTTGCTGGTGTGGGGCCCCAGGGGAGGCTGAGGGCGGTGGGTCCGGGAGTGAAGCGACCCTTCCATCCCCCAACAATGCTGATTTGGGTCCCGAGGAAATAGTGAGACAGCAAGGGGCTGCCTTCCAGGCTCTACAGCAGGTTTCACTCCTTGACGGCACCCAAACCGGACTACCATCCCTGAGTGCAGGTCCCCATCCTTAGTAGCATCCTTGAGTGGTGTTTGCAGGTAGCATAGTGTGGCCAGAGCAGTGCCCACAGTTCTGGCTGCAGGAACTGGCTAGACAGTTGGGCTTCGGTGTGGAAGGCACAAGTTATCTCAAGTTTCCAGAGTTTGGAACAAATGCGGGTGTGTGTGTGTGTGTGTGTGTGTGTGTGTGTGTGTCTGAGCTGGGTTCTTGTCTTATTTGCCTCTGCCTTTCTGGAACAGGTCACAGCTGTAATTGAAGACATAAGAAAGGACTTCGCAGGAAGCCTCTGTGTTACTGTCTAGTTTTGGAAGATTAGAACAGTTTCATCTTGCATATCACTTTTAAACATTTCCCTTTTGTATCCATCCTCTAATCTTCTTGTCACTATACCCTGTGATACAGGATTGGCTCCTCTTGAAAACACTTAATGAGAAGGCTATCTTCCTCCTGCTGCTCCCTTTCACCTTTCCTGGGACCTACTCCTACTGTTTCCATGGCCCTGGCCAGGGCTGACAGGAAAGACAAGACTGAGGCTGTGGGAGGAGCTTCTAGACTGGCAGGAAAGCCCCAGCACAGGAGTAAGGGTAACATCCAGCAGAAGGTGAGAAGCTGCGAGTGGTGACTTAAAATATCACTGTGATGAGTACTTAGAAAGGGATAGTCTAGATCATTCCCCTTTCCAAATGAATTTAAAAATCAGCTGGTTGAGTGGCACAGAAATTCCTTTTGAAACAATAGGAAACAACAAAGGAAGTAAACAGTATATTGAAGATATAACACCTAAGTGATGGAAAGAAGATATGCTAGAGAGGATTATAAAATCACAAATTTGGTTCCTTAAAAAAGAAAACTAATAAAATCGACAACTTCTGAAGTGGCTTATAAGGTAAAAAAAAAAAAAGAGAATAAATAAATAATATTGGGAATGAAAAAAAACGGGGGGGGGGGGACATAATCACAGATAGAGCAGAGACCTAAAAGATAGGGAATATTAAGAACAACTGTGTGCCAAGGTCCTGATGGGACAGCTCAGTTGGGTAGAGCGTCCTCCCAATACACCAAGGTGGCGGGTTTGATCCCCCCGCCCGTCAGGGTACATACGGGAATCAACTAATGAATCCATGGATAAGTGAAACAGCAGGTTGATGTTTCTCACTTTCACTCTTTACCCTTTCTCTAAAATCAGTCAATAAAAAGAAAGAAAGAAAGAAAGAAAGAAAGAAAGAAAGAAAGAAAGAAAGAAAGAAAAAGAAAGAAAGAAAAGAAAAGAAAAAAAAGAAAGAGCGCTCTGGTCAGTTGGTTGCTGGTTCCATCCCCAATCTTTTTCTCTCTCTCTAATCAATCAATCAATCAATCAATCAATAAAAAGAAAAATTAATCTACCAGCAAACGCATAAATAAGTGGAACAACAAACTGATGTTTCTCTCTACTCAGTGGATAGAGTGTCATCCTGGTGCACCAAGGTCATTGATTCAATCAGCTTGGGATGCATAAGAGAAGCAATCAATGAGTCCACAATTACTAAATGGAACAACAAAGTGAGACAATGAGTTTCTTCTTCTTCTTCTTCTTCTTCTTCTTCTTCTTCTTTTCTTCTTCTTCTTCTTCTTCTTCTTCTTCTTCTTCTTCTTCCTCTTCCTCTTCCTCTTCCTCCTCCTCCTCCTCCCCTTCTCCTCCTCTTCCCCTTCTCCTTCTCCTCCTCCTCCTTCTTCTTCTTCTTTTTCTCTCCCTTCCCACTCTTCCTCTCCCTCTCTGTCAAATCAGTGGAAAATTTTTAAAAATAAAATAAATAAATAAATCCTGGATGGATAGCCCAGTTGGTTACCATATCCTCCCAAAGCACAGGTTGCTGGTTCTATTCCTGGTGAGGGCAGATAAAGGAACAGATGGATGTTCCTCTCTCTCTCTCTCCCCCTTACCCTCTCTATAAAATCAATCAATAAATTAAGTAAATAATAAATAAATAAAAAGAACAACTGTGTGCCAATATGCCAATAAAATGCAAAACTGCAGAAAAATGTATACAAATATATATATGTTTAAAAAGAAGAGGAAATACTTTCTAATTTATTTTATAAGTTTCACACCTTTGATAATAAAACAAGACAAGGACAGTACAGTAAAGTAATATATATATATATATATATATATATATATATATATATATATATATATATATATTGTGTGTGTGTGTGTGTGTGTGACAGAGACAGATAGTCAGGGAGAGGTACAGATAGGACAGGCAGACAGGAAGGGAGAGAGATGAGAAGCATCAATTGTTTGTTGCGGCACCTTAGTTGTTCATTGATTGCTCTCATATATGTGCCTTGACTGGGGGCTACAGCAGACTGAGTGACCCCTTGCTGGAGCCAGCGACCTTGGGCTCAAGCTGGTGAGCCTTGCTCAAACCAGATGAGCCTGTGCTCAAGCTGGCGATCTCGGGGTCTTGAACCTGGTCCTCTGCATCCCAGTCCGATGCTCTATCCACTGTGCCACCGCCTGGTCAGGCTAAAGTAATATTTTTACAGGCAAATCTCACTAGAGAATTTAAATATAAAAGTTTAATCACAATATTAGTAAACTAAATCCATCATTGTTTAAAAATATAACATGATCACATTGGGTTTTGCAGTGGACTGAATGTTTGTATCCCACCAAACTGGGAGAAGGGACATATAACCAATAAACAATTACTACAGTTTTTAAAATCTGGAGTTTTGCATGACCTGTGGTGGTTCAGTGGATGAAGCTTCAACCTGGAATGCTGAGGTCACCAGTTTGAGATCCAGGCTTGCTCAGTCAAGGCACATAATAAGAAGCAACTATGAGTTGATGCTTCTCACTCTCCCCACCCCAACCGCCTTTCTTCACTCCTCTCTCTAAAAATCAATAAATAAAATCTTTTTAAAAAATCTTTAAAATCTGGCCTGACCAGGCGGTGGTGCAGTGGATAGAGTGTCAGACTGGGATGCGGAAGACCCAGGTTCGAGACCCCGAGGTCGCCAGCTTGAGCATGGGCTCATCTGGTTTGAGCAAAAATTCACCAGCTTGGACCAAAGGTCGCTGGCTCAAGCAAGGGGTTACTCGATCTGCTGAAGGCCTATGGTCAAGGCACATATGAGAAAGCAATCAATGAACAACTAAGGTGTCGCAATGCACAACGAAAAACTAATGATTGATGCTTCTCATCTCTCCATTCCTGTCTGTCTGTCCCTGTCTGTCCCTCTCTCTGACTCTCTCTCTGTCTCTGTAAAAAAATAAAGTAAAATAAAAATAATTTTTAAAAAATCTTTAAAATCTGGAGTCTAGAGACTATGTAAAAAAAAAGCCCAAAACTCTTAAAATCACTAAGAAAAAGATTTGTAATCTAAGAAATAATAGGCAAAAGACATCTACGTGTACAGGAGACCAGGAATGGCCAAAAAAACGTTGAAAAGATGAACCTCATTAGTAATTAGAAAAATGTATATTAAAATCACTGTAAGATATTTCATGCCTACCAGATGGACAAAAATTAAAGCCAGTGTACCAAGGGCCAATAAGGATGAGACGCAAGGAAAAACAGAGGCCTTTGGTGGAAGTGTAAATGGGTACATTCACTTTTGGGAAAAATTATTATACCTACGTGACCTAGATGCAGTGATTCAATTCCACGCTTTAGAAAGAGAATGGCCCTGGCCGGTCGGCCTAGCGTGCGGAGGACCCGGGTTCGATTCCCGGCCAGGGCACACAGGAGAAGCGCCCATTTGCTTCTCCACCCCTCCGCCGCGCTTTCCTCTCTGTCTCTCTCTTCCCCTCCCGCAGCCAAGGCTCCATTGGAGCAAGGATGGCCCGGGCGCTGGGGATGGCTCTGTGGCCTCTGCCTCAGGCGCTGGAGTGGCTCTGGTCGCAACATGGCGACGCCCAGGATGGGCAGAGCATCGCCCTCTGGTGGGCAGAGCGTCGCCCCTGGTGGGCGTGCCGGGTGGATCCCGGTTGGGCGCATGCGAGAGTCTGACTGTCTCTCCCTGTTTCCACCTTCAGAAAAATGAAGAAAAAAAAAAAAGAAAGAGAATGTCTTGCACTTGCTCACTATGAGTAACATCAGTCTAAAAACCATAATCTGGAGGTGGGTGTGGGGTGAATCCTCTGTGAAAATAGAATGGATCTATAAACTGTAGTCTGTTCATACATTGTAATACTACAGAGTTGTGCTGTCCAATACTGTCACAAGGGCCTGTTGAGCACTTGAAACATGCTAAGTATAAAATATACACTGGATTTGGAAGATTTAGAACAACAACAAAAAAATAATATAAAACACTCATAACCTATATTGATCAACATATTGAAATGATGCTTTGGCTCTATTAAATTAAAATATACTAAAATCAATTTACCTTGCTTTTTATTTTGTTTCACTTATTTATTTAATTGGCTTTCTGAAATGAAAGAGGAACAACCAACAAGCATATGTAGCAAAACAGGTATATAACATGTGAATCCTTGTAAAACAGTTTTTTGAGTAAAAAAAGCAAAACCCACTGGAGCATCTGCTGCATACTCTAAGACCACGTTGATTTAACAAGTTTCCAAGCACAGAAGCTTTTAGTACTCAACAGTACTAATTGCTTAAGTCCAATATTTTAAGCACAAGTTCTCAAAAGCAGTTCAAAATTAAAATCTATTTTTAAACAGTATTATTAGCCCTGCCAAGACAAGGCCTCAAAAAATTGAGTTAAAACTCAAGAGTTGTTCCTCTCCACGGAAATCTTTAGTAAAAGGCGAAAGATTTATACGATCTGAAGAGAAACCAGAGCATACCCCATAATTTGTTAATACACACCTCAAGTAAAATAAACATCTTTTTCACTGATGGTAGCTAGTTAACGCCAAGACTCATTGCATCAGTAAAAATTTCCAGGTATCTTTGTATATAATAGTCTAATATTCAAAAAATGTAAGTAAAGGATTTTTTTTTAATTTTGCCGTTTTAAACTTGTACTTGGTGCAGTGCACTGTGGGTATGTAAATAAGGCGAGTCACCTTTCGATTCGGGAAATATCTTGGTATTCACACGATGCCTTGTGTCACCATTAGGGGGCGAAGCGGAGATTTGGCTGACGAGGATCTTTTTTTTTTTTTTTTTTTTTTTTTCTTTTCCTGAAGCTGGAAACAGGGAGAGACAGTCAGACAGACTCCCGCATGCGCCCGACCGGGATCCACCCGGCACGCCCACCAGGGAGCGACGCTCTACCCACCAGGGGGCGACGCTCTGCCCACCAGGGGGCGATGATCTGCCCCTCCGGGGCGTCGTCTGTTGCGACCAGAGCCACTCTAGCGCCCGGGCCATCTTTGCTCCAATGGAGCCTTGGCTGCGGGAGGGGAAGAGAGAGACAGAGAGGAAGGAGAGGGGGAGGGGTGCCCTGGCCGGGAATCGAACCCGGGACTTCTGCACACCAGGCCGACGCTCTACCGCTGAGCCAACCGGCCAGGGCCTGACGAGGATCTTAACGCGATCTTGATCAGACTTGGGTTTGATATGTTTTGTGTATTTATACATTTGAATTTGATTCAGGACAGTGGTTCCTTCCCTTTGGTGGACAGTTAGGGGTGTAACTGGGAAAGGGCAACACAGGTTTTAAAATTTGACTATTTTCTTTTTCTAAAGCTGCATGGTGAGCGCACGGGAGTTGGTTTGTTGTTTTTTAACCGTGCACCTCCAGGGTATACACTCCTGGATACCCTCTACCTTGGCAGTTGATGTCTTGTTTAAAATAGGAACTTGCATTTTCGGTTTCAGGTTTTCTGCCCCACCTGACAATACTGTTCCAGATGAAATCTTGTACAGTATTGGAGTTTCAGACCTCCCATCGTCCTATCCTGTGCTTTTAAAATGTGTTGTTCTCTTGCCTGACCTGTGGTGGTGCAGTGGGATGAAGTGTTGACCTGGAACACTGAGGTCTCAGGTTTGAAGCCCTGGGCTTGCCTGGTCAAGGCTCATGTGGGAGTTGATGCTTCTTGCTCCTCTCTCTCCTTCTGTTTCTTTCTCTCTCTCCTCTCTGAAATTGAATAAATTCTTTAAAAAAAAGTAAATAAAATATGCTGTTCTCTCTTCTGTGGCGCTCAGCTGCCAGGTCCAATCAGCCTAGCCGGACTCTTCCCTAACAATCCATCATCATGGTAACAGAACAACCTTGGGGGAAAAAAACTGCAGCTCTTTTTTTGTTGTTGAGTTGCTTGTGCAAACATTCCGCTTCCCAACTTTGACACCTTCTCTAAACTGGCATGTTTGTTTGAACTGGTTCTTGTGCTAATGAGTCAAACATATTTGACATATATTTGATTTAAATTTTTATTATATGGTACATTTAGAAAACATCCTTATTGGATGTGATTCACTTTCCATACAATTCTCCCATTTAAAGTGTATAATTTACTGTTTTTCTGTACATTCATAGTTGTGCAATCATTACCACAATCTAATTTTAGAATATTTTTATCACCTCAAAGAGAAACCATGAACTCATTAGCAGTTACTACCCTCAATGCCACCCCCCAGATTCTGGCGACAGCTTATCTACTTTTTGTCTTTCAAGTGCTTGTTCTGGCCCTGGCCTGATAGCTCAATTGGTTAAAGCAGAGGTCAGGAACCTTTTTGGCTGAGAGAGCCATGAACACCACATATTTTAAAATGTAATTCTGTGAGAGCCATACAACGACTCGTGTACATTACGCATTATCCAATAAAAATTTGGTGTTGTCCTAGAGGACAGCTGTGAATGGCTCCAGCCACCTGCAACCATGAACATGAGCAGTAGGAAATGAATGGATTGTAATACATGAGAATGTTTTATATTTTTAACATTATTATTCTTTATTAAAGATTTGTCTGCAAACCAGATGCAGTCATCAAAAGAGCCACATCTGGCTCGCTAGCCATAGATTCCCGACCCCTGGGTTAAAGCATCCTCCTCAAATGCAAAGGTTGGCCTGACCTGTGGTGGCGCAGTGGATAAAGCGTCGACCTAGAAATGCTGAGGTCGCCAGTTTGAAACCCTGGGCTTGCCTGGTCAAGGCACATATGGAAGTTGATGCTTCCTGCTCCTCTCTCTCCCCCTCTCTCTTTCCTTTCTAAAATGAATAAATAAATAAATAAATAAATAAATGCAAAGGTTGCCGGTTTGATCCCCTGTCAGGGTACATACATGAACAGATCAATGTTTCAGTCTGTCTGTCTCTCCCTTCCGCTCTCTCTCTCTCTCTTTCAAATCAATAAACAAATTAAAAAAAATAAAGTGTCTATTCTGGACATTTCATATATAGTCATTTCTTAGTATCTGCAGAAGATTGGTTCCAGGTCCCCCATGGATGCTCAATTCCTTATATGGAATAACGTAGTTTTTTTTTTGTTTGTTTGTTTTTTACAGAGGCAGAGATAGACAGGGACAGACAGACAGGAACGGAGAGAGATGAGAAGCATCAATTATCAGTTTCTCGTTGCGCGTTGCATCTTAGTTGTTCATTGATTGCTTTCTCACATGTGCCTTGACCGCGGGCCTTCAGCAGACCGAGTAACCCCCTGCTGGAGCCAGCGACCTTGGGTCCAAGCTGGTGAGCTTTGCTCAAACCAGATGAGCCCGCGCTCAAGCTGGCGACCTCGGGGTCTCGAACCTGGGTCCTTCTGCATCCCAGTCCGACGCTCTATCCACTGTGCCACCACCTGGTCAGGCAATAACGTAGTTTTTGTATATAACCTATGACCATTTTCCTATGTACCTTAAATCATATCCAGATTACTTATAATACCTAATACAATGTAAATACTATGTAAATAATTGTTTTTCTGATTGTTTAGGGAATAATGACAAGGAAAAAAGTCTGTATAGTACATGTTCAATATAGATGCAACCACTGTATGCCTAACTAGATTGTACACATCAGCAACAAATGTAACATGTTTTCCAAATACTTTCCATCAGTGGCTTTTTGGCCAACATAAATGGAAGTGGACCTTTTGTGATTGCCTCTTTTACTTAGCATAATGTTTGTGAGGTTCATCCATGCCCCCTGGTCGGCAAACTGCGGTTCGCAAGCCACATGCGGCTCTTCCACAAAATACCACGTGCGGGTGCTACCTCGATAAGGAATGTACTTACCTACAGTGTGTCCGTAAAGTCATGGTGCACTTTTTTTTTTTTTATCCATTTTTTTTTTTAGATTGGAGAGGGAGAGACAGAGGGGGGGGGGGAGACGGAGAGAGAGAAGGGGGGGAGGAGCTGGAAGCATCAACTCCCATATGTGCCTTGACCAGGCAAGCCCAGGGTTTCAAACCGGCGACCTCAGCATTTCCAGGTCGACACTTTATCCACTGCGCCACCACAGGTCAGGCCTCATGGTGCACTTTTGACCAGTCACAGGAAAGCAACAAAAGACGATAGAAATGTGAAATCTGCACCAAATAAAAGAGCCTGACCAGGTGGTGGCGCAGTGGATAGAGCGTCGGACTGGGATGCAGAAGGACCCAGGTTCGAGACCCCGGGGTCGCCGGCTTGAGCGCAGGCTCATCTGGCTTGAGCAAAGAGCTCACCGGCTTGGACCCAAGGTCGCTGGCTCCAGCAGGGGGTTACTCGGTCTGCTGAAGGCCCATGGTCAAGGCACATGTGAGAGAGCAATCAATGAACAACTAAGAAGTCGCAACGCGCAACGAGAAACTGATGATTGATGCTTCTCATCTCTCTCCGTTCCTGTCTGTCTGTCCCTGTCTATCCCTCTCTCTGACTCACTCTCTGTCTCTGTAAAATAAATAAATAAATAAATAAATAAATAAAAGAAAAACTCGGCCCAGCGGTAGAGCGTCAGCCTAGCGTGCGGAGGACCCAGGTTCGATTCCCGGCCAGGGCACATAGGAGAAGCGCCCATTTGCTTCTCCACCCCTCCGCAGCGCCTTCCTCTCTGTCTCTCTCTTCCCCTCCCGCAGCCAAGGCTCCATTGGAGCAAAAGATGGCCCGGGCGCTGGGGATGGCTCTGTGGCCTCTGCCCCAGGCGCTAGAGTGGCTCTGGTCGCAACATGGCGACGCCCAGGATGGGCAGAGCATTGCCCCCTGGTGGGCAGAGCCGGGTGGATCCCGGTCGGGCGCATGCGGGAGTCTGTCTGACTGTCTCTCCCTGTTTCCAGCTTCAGAAAAATGAAAAAAAAAAAAAAAGAAAAAAGAAAAACTCTCCCAGTTTCTGTAGGATGATGTGGCAGCATGTGCACATGCGCAGATGGTGACGTAACAGTGTATACAGCGGAGCAGCCCACAGCCGTGCCAGTCGAGATGTGGACGGTACAGAGGAAAGTTCAGTGTGTTCTGTGGCTCTCTAAATTCGAATCTGTGACCAAAGTGCAATGTGAATATCGGCGCGTTTATAACGAAGTGCCACCACATAGGAATAACATTACTCGGTGGGATAAGCAGTTGAAGGAAACCAGCAGTTTGGTGGAGAAACCCCGTTCTGGTAGGCCATCAGTCAGTGACGGGTCTGTAGAGGCTATATGGGATAGCTACCTAAGGAGCCCTAAAAAATCTGTGTGTGAGCCCACATCGAACTGCACTGAATGGGTATGAAACTGGGAGAGTTTTCCTTTTATTTGGTGCAGATTTCACATTTCTATCGTCTTTTGTTGCTTTCCTGTGACCGGTCAAAAGTGTACCATGACTTCACGGACACACTGTATATAGTTTGAGTTTAAAAAATTTGGCTCTCAAAAGAAATTTCAATCGTTGTACTGTTGATATTTGGCTCTGTTGACTAATAAGTTTGCGGACCACTGAATTCCATGCAAACATTTGTTTTGATCCTTTTTGCATTTCACTCTTGCTACATTTTACAATGTAATGGAAAGTTAGAGACCCATGGAGAAGAAAAGTTCCTGTCCTATGGTAATAGCCACACCTCATAGGGCTTGACCAGGAGCTAAGGTGCTGATATAAGTATGTTTCTCTCTTTTCCTCTCTCTAAAATCAATAAATAAAAATTTACAAAAAGAAAAAAATGAACAAAATAGAAGTCTATTTTTGTGAAAGACTGAAACTGCAATTAGGTTAGATGTTAAATCTAGTTTTGGTATTATAGGTTTCTAGCACAAGTGATGCCATACTGGGCCTGTGGTTTCTCTTTAACAATGCAGAAAATTACATTAATAGATTTTCTGTTGTAAATCATCCCTGCATTTATTTATAGCCTAACCTCAATTTGGCAATAATGAATTTAAAAGATTTTATTTATTGATTTTTATTTTGTTAAAATGTTTTAAAGGTTTTATTTATCTATTTTAGAGAGAAGAGAAAGAGAGAAATGGGGGAGGAGCAGGAAGCATCAACTCCCATATGTACCTTGACCAGGCAAGCCTAGGGTTTTGAACCGGCAACCTCAGCGTTCCAGGTCGATGCTTTATCCACTGCGCCACCACAGGTCAGGTGGCAATAATGTATTGAAAATAAATTTTATTTTTTAAAGAAATTATAGCCCTGGTTGGCTGGCTCAGTGGAAAGAGCATCCGGCGTGCGGATGTCCTGGGTTCAATCTACGGTCAGGGCACACAGGAGAAGTGACCCTATGCTTCTCTTCCCCTCCCCCTCTTGCTTCTCTTTCTCTTCCCCTTTTGCAGCCAGTGGCTTGACTAGTTGGAACATAGGCCCTAGGCGCTGAGAATAGCTCAGTTGGTCAGTCTGAGTATCGGCATCAGGTGCTGAGGATAGCTCAGGTGATTCAAGCATCAGCCCCAGACAGGGGGGTTGTTGGGTGGATTCTGGTTTCGGCACATGTGGGAGTCTGTCCCTCTATCTCCCCTCCTCTCACTCAAAATAAGTAAATAAATAAGAAGTTTTAAATTTACAGAAAAATGGTGAAGCTAGTGCAAAATTCCTGTATATCCCACATACCCAGTTGCCCCATCATTAACATTTTTTAAAAAGTTTTATCTTTAATTACCATATTTTAAAAAAATGATTTTAGAGAAAGAAGGGGAGAGAGAGAGAGAGAGAGAACATCAATTTGTTGTTCCACTTATTTATGCATTAATTAGTTGATTCTTGTATGTGCCCTGACCAGGGATTAAAGCTGCAACCTGGGCATCTCCGGAGAACACTAACCAACTGACCTACAGGGCCAGGGTTAACATATTATTACCATGCTTCAGCAAAGCAACTTGCATGCATTCATCCAACAAACAATCCTTAAGGCCAAGAATGAGGCTTTGTCTAAGGGCCACAGAAGAAGAGGTGGAATGACGGATGGTTCCCAGGCTTCCTGCACCACTACTGTAGACTCTGTCTTCCAGGCTTGATCTTCAGCAGCCATATTAGAGTTCCTACGTCTCATGAGGTCCCAGGACTTTGGGTACACTAGGATATTTTTTAGTGCGTCTGGACCAGTCCAGGCCTCAGAGCAACCATGGGTCTGACTAGCATTTCTGGGAGCAGCCAGCACTCACTGCCTGGCCTGGGAAGCCTGTAGTGTCTGGGGGTCCAATCTTGCTCTTCCTCCCAAAGTCATACAAACCCATAGCATAGATCACCTTTCCTCTGAACCCAAGGCCCAGGGCAGCCTGGATGCATAGGGAGGGGAAGTTCCTCCCTCAGAAGATGCTGGGGTGTGGGATATGGGCAGGGTATTGAGAGCTTCTTGGTCTAGGAATTAGCAACGGCCTGTGTTAGATCTGTATGTGACCATGGGGCCAAACTTTGGGATTTTCTCTCTAATGGGGTTGTAAGTCAGAAGAGAGGATGGGAGTTTAGTCCCTTCCCTCCTGCAGTTAGGTCAATCTCCCGAAGCTCTCCTCCAGAGAGGACCCCAAGGGGGATCTTGGTACACCTGTCTGAGAGGCCAGAATCTTAATGCAGAGAATTCGGGAGGTTTAAAAGCAGAGGAAAGGTCTTTTGGTTTTCAGTTCTGAGTATGAATCCCAGCTTTACCTTGTCTGGCTGTGGAACCTTGGGCAAATACTGCAGCACTCTGAGACTCAGTTTCCCTGGATCATAAGTGGCTCCCCAGGAGCCAGTTTTTTGGGGAAATGATTCAAGAAGGAGGCAGTAGGTAGTAACCCGCCGGGACAAAGGCAAATCCAACGGCAGGTCAAAAGGGCGCTGGGTCCATTTCTACTCAGGACTTCTATGGGAATGGCACGTAGCGGCGGAGGCGACTCAGCCGCGACCACACATCTAGCTGCTAGGGCTCATTTGGGTCGCGCTGGGCAGGCAAACCCTGCATCTGGTAGGGGGCGGGCCCTTGGCAGCGCTGGGAGGAGCGCGGAGCAGCTTGGGGAGCGCGGCGCCAGGAGGGGAGGTAGGCCAAGCGCGCGCGCCGGGCGCAGGAGTCCCCTTCGGCGGGCAGGTCTCCACGAGGGGCCCTGAGACTGCTGGCGGAACGCAGGCGGCGCCGAGGGCAGCCGGGCGAGCGCCGGGGCTTCGGCGGCGCCCAGCCGGAGGCGGGACAGGAAGGCGCGGGCCGCGCCGCAGCTTCGCGTCGCGCGGAGAGGGATCTCTGCCTGTGGTCCCCCCCTCCCCGGGTGTGCCCCCAGCCCCAGGCCACTGCAAGAGGACACGTGTCAGCAAGTGCCCGTCGTCGTTGTGGTCTCATCTCATGTCATAGCCCCTCCCCCAGGCGTGGGGACTCCCCCCATTATCTGCAGGCCACCTCTCCCCGGCCTCGCTGATCTGCGGCCCCTGCCCTGTCTTTCTCCTTCATCGGTCCTTTTCCCCGGGCAGCGAGCGCTTCTGCCTAGACCACCGTGGAAGACACTCGTCAGCATGTTCTCACCCCTGTCATTTAATCCCTCTGCTTAGCTCCACTCCAGGCTTTGTAACCCCGGTCCCTGCTGGCCCTTTGTCCCGGGCCTAGCCCCGCGCTGACCGCAGGCCCAGCCCTCGCTCCTGAACCGCCGCATCTCCCCCCTCCCCCCCGCGGCAACACTCGGCTACTCAGGATGCAGCCTGCAGGCAGGGCGGCCGTCAGGGAGGCGGCGGCCCGCGACGTGCTGGCCGCGGATCTGCGGTGCAGTCTGTTCACCTCGGCCCTGCAGAGCTACAAGAGGGACTCCGCGCTGCGGCCCTTTCCTGCCTCCTATGCCCGCCACGACTGCAAGGACTTTGAGGCCCTGGTGAGTGTGTATCTCCCCCACCCCCGCCCCGGCTCTGTCCACTGTTTCCCAGGCCACGTGTCCTGTAGAACCCATGTTAGTAAACATGCCAGTCTCCAGACTTTTCATTTTCTGCCAGGCGCTGGGGAAGGTTTCTTTCCACGAGCTAAGAACATTCCCCACGCTCTACATAGATACTCCCAAGACGCTTTGTGGCTGCTTCCTCTTGTTAATGACAAGTGACTTTCCGGATTGAAGTGAGGAATTGAATAGTTACATTGGCCTCCACAAGATTTCCTACTGTGGCCAGCAATAGGGTGTTGATCTGAGTCAGCTGACTCTGACAAATAGGATGTTATCCATCCCTTTGCAAATACTTAGACAATAAAAGTAACCAAAGCCAGCCATACCTTGATCTTCGTAAGAGGTAATATATGGGTAGTGCTCTTATAAATTTTAACATACAGCATACATGTGAGCTGTTATTTCTCTGATGATTCACAAGGCACTTAATTTCCCGCAGAGTTCACTTTAGGCTCAGCGTTCCAGATATCAGTTATCTTTGTAATCCAAATGTTTGGAATTACCTAGAAAAATATAATTTTCCAAAATTGATTCTATAAGAAATAGAAAATTGAAATAGTCTGTAATCATGAAAGATAATTGAATTAGTAATTCACTCAAAGAAACTTCAGGCCTACCTGGTTTCCTTGTGTCTTGTCTTCAATTTGTAAAAAAACAATGTTTGGGCCTTAGCCGGTTGGCTAGGTTGGCTCAGTTGGCTCAGCTCCTAGAACGTTGGCCCTGCTTATAGAAGTCCCCAGTTGGATTCCCGGTTTGGATTCCCTGTCAGGGCACACAGGAGAAGACAACCGTCTGCTTCTCCACCTTTCTCTTTCTCTCTCCCCCTCTCCCTCCTTCTCTCCCCTTCTCCCTCTCTCTCCTTTCTTCTCCCACAGCCATGGCTCATTGGAGCAAGTTGGCTCTAAGCACTGAGGATAGCACTGTGGCCTCACCTCAGGCACTAAAATGGCATGTGTTGCGAGCAAGGCCCCAGATGGGCAGAGCATCGCCCCCTAGTGGGCTCACCGGGTGGATTCTGGTTGGGGGGACATGCGGGAGTCTGTCTCTCTGCCTTCCTGCCTCTCATTTAATAATAATACACAAACAAAACCCCCCCAACAATGTCTGTGAAGTGCAATAAAATGAGGTATCCTATATATGATGAAGAAGTCCAGAACAGGGACCACAACCCTTGGCACTGAACTGGGGTCAAGAAACACTAGCCAGGGGCAGTGGCTGATGCCATGCTGAGTCCATAGGGACATGGAGGATTTTGAGGAGCAGAGGGGAGGTTAAGATTGCTATTCTAGGAGGAATGGCAGGATGGGCAGAAAGCCAGGAGCTCACTGAGAAGAACAAGTCTGTCTGTATTTTAGTGTGGTTGTTGTGGGGAGCAGGAAAGAAGGAGGCCAACCAGAGTGTACAGGGCCTGGATGTGTAGATTTTATCCTTGGTGGGGGGAGCATTGGTAAGATCTGGGATACATTACTGAAAGACCCATGTGGTAGGAGGGTGAGAGAGGGATTTGTTCAGGAGGAGAGATTGAGGTCAGAGGGACCATGTTCACCAGAGACGGTATCCCACAATGCACTTCATTAATTTTTACCAAGAAATATCCAAGTATACTAGAATACTCAGTGCCTTCTCTTCCTGCTGGAAGGGCTTATTGGCAAATATAATCAGGTTTGTTTGATGAATATGGGATAAATGCAAAAGAAACTTTTATTTTGATTTGTTTATGCTTTAAAAAGACATTTTTAAAAAAAATTTATTGATTTTAGAGAGAGAGGAAAGGAGAGGAGAGACAGAAACATTAATCTGTTTCTATATGTGTCCTGACCAAGTATCAAACCGGCAGCCTCTGTGCATTGGGACAACACTCCAACCAAGCTATCCGGCCAGGTCTTGTTTATTCTTAAAAAAAAAAAAAAAAAGCCTGACCTGTGGTGGCGCAGTGGATAAAGCGTCGACCTGGAAATGCTGAGGTTGCCGGTTCAAAACCCTGGGCTTGCCTGGTCAAGGCACATATGGGAGTTGATGCTTCCAGCTCCTTCCCACCTTCTCTCTCTGTCGCTCTCTCCTATCTGTCTCTCTCCCTTCTCTCTCCTCTCTAAAAAAATGAATAAAATTAAATAATAATAATAATAATAATTAACTCTAGAGAGGGAGGAAGGGGGAAAGAGAGAGAGAGAGAGAAACATCAATCTGTTTCTGTATGTGCCCTGATCAGGGATCCAACCAGCAACCTCTATGCTTTGGGACAGCGCTCTAACCAGCTGAGCTATCCAGACTGGACTGTTTATGCTTTTTAAAAAATTATTGCCTGACCTGTGGTTGCGTAGTGGATAAAGCATCGACCTAGCATGCTGAAGTCGCTGGTTTGAAACCCTGGGCTTGCCTGGTCAAGGCACATATGAGAGTTGATGCTTCCTGCTCCTCCCCCTGTTCTCTCTATCTCTTTCCTCTCTCTCCTCTGTATTTCTCTAATAAAAATGAAATAAAAAAATTATTATTATTGTTATTATTTTAAGTGAGAGGAGAGGAGATAGAGAGACAGACTCCCGCATGCACCAACTGGGATCCACCTGGCAACCCCCATCTGGGGCTGATGTTTGAATCAGCCGAGCCATCCTCAGCACCATGGGCCGACTCTCAAAGCAGTTGAGCCACTGGTTGTGAGAGGGGAAGAGAGAGAGAAGGGGGAGAGGGAGGGGAAGAGAAGCAGATAGTTGCTTCTCATGTGTGCCCTGATCAAAGATCAAACCCAGGACTTCCACACGCTGGGCCAGCACTCTATCCACTGAACCAACCTGCCAGGGCCTAAAAAATTATTTTTAATTATGCAAGGGATGTTTGAATATATTCTTGTTATAAAGAAATTCAAAGAGTCTGACCTGTGTTGGTGCAGTGGAAAAAGCATCGACCTGGAACGCTAAGGTCACTGGGTCAAAATCCCAGGCTTTTACCTGGTCAAGGCACATATGAGAAGCAACTATGAATTGATGCTTCCTGCTCCTCCCCCAACGCCTTTCTCTCTCTCCTCTCTAAAATCAATAAATAAAATCTTTAAACAAAAATTAAGTAAAAAGTTAAAAAAAAAATTCAAAGTGCCCTTTATAGAGCTCACACTATCCCACATCTCTCCCTATGGGTACCAGTGCTTGCAGTTTGGGGCACACTCTTCCTCCCAGACCTCTGATTCCTTAGGAGAGCATCAGGTCGCCCCAAACAGCCACATCCTCTGGAGCTGGGGTAGTCAACCTTTTTATACCTACTGCCCACTTTGGTATCTCTGTTAGTAGTAAAATTTTCTAACCGCCCACCGGTTCCACAGTAATGGTGATTTATAAAGTAGGGAAGTAACTTTACTTTATAAAATTTATAAAGCAGAGTTACAGTAAGTTAAAGCATATAATAATAATTACTTACCAAGTACTTTATGTTGGATTTTCGCTAAGTTTGGCAGAATAAATCTTTTTTTTTTTTAACTTTATTTATTTATTTATTTATTTTGTATTTTTCTGAAGCTGGAAACGGGGAGAGACAGTCAGACAGACTCCCGCATGTGCCCTACTGGGATCCACCCAGCACACCCACCAGGGGCGCCGCTCTGCCCACCAGGGGGCGATGCTCTGCCCCTCCGGGGCGTCGCTCTGCCACAACCAGAGCCACTCTAGCGCCTGGGGCAGAGGCCAAGGAGCCATCCCCAGCGCCCAGGCCATCTTTGCTCCAATGGAGCCTTGGCTGCGGGAGGGGAAGAGAGAGACAGAGAGGAAGGAGGGGGGGGTGGAGAAGCAAATGGGCGCTTCTCCTATGTGCCCTGGCCGAGAATCAACCCGGGTCCCCCACACGCCACGCTGACGCTCTACCGCTAAGCCAACCGGCCAGGGCCGGCAGAATAAATCTTTATAAAACAACTTACTACTATAGTTAAATCTATCTTTTTATTTATACTTTGATTGCTCCGCTACCGCCCACCATGAAAGCTGGAACGCCCACTAGTGGGCGGTAGGGACCAGGTTGACTACCACTGCTCTAGAGGGACAGTCCCTCTGGTGAGGCTCATTGTGCTGGTTCTATAGCTCATCCTTTCTTTCAAGGGCCCCTGGAGAAACACAGATTCTGAGCTGTTCTGTTGCCATATTCCTTACTGGGAACCATTATTGGGGAAACTAGTCCAGACCATACAGTTTCTTGGCTATCTGTAGGTATGGCTTTAATGAACAGTGGCCCAGAAGAAGGCTACTCACCAGGCAGGACCTGGTATGACCTCTGGGAGCATGCAGATGTTCTTAGATAAATACACTTCAGGTTTTGTTTGTGAGTTACAGGAAAAAATGTGGAGAATTTGGCATCTGGACCTGTATCTGATTCAGTGGTTAACTGTGAAAGAAAAGGGAAGGAGGTCTGGATGTATCCTTCTGTATCATTTTTGTGGTTACCTGGAGAAGGAAGGTATGGGCTGTTCAAAAGACTTATTTTCATTTGTTTAGCTAAAAGCACCTGAAGCGATGTGAAACAGTTGATCATTTTCAAGCATTCTAAATTAGTTTTCTCCATACTACAACGTGTCATTACATACCTTACAACATATATGTTGCCATTTCCAAAAATTCGAGCTCTGGGTTGAATTACTTTTTTGATTATTGCTTTCCTGAGAATGTTCCCTGCTAAATCAAACTCTTGGCTTTAAGCGCAGCTCTGGTCCTATTCTCTCACACTTCCCAAAGTCCCAAATCATTTCTCAAGTGTCTTGTTCGTGGATAGTTGTATGCTGCACTTCTGTTTTACACTGGGAGGTCTTTGTATTCCCAGCATCTGACCTGGGAGGTGCTGAGGAATCAAAATTCGGTATGTGCACTTACCCAGGCTGAGGATTTCTGATCGTGTTCCTTGGAACAAGGATTGGCTAAGCCCTTATTAGGTCAGAGAATCTGTAGCATTCTTCGGATTTCTTCAGCTCTGACCATTGGCCCTCAAACTTAAGGTTTTGTTTTGTTTCCCTAGGAAACCCCATGCTCTGATTCTCCATTAGCCTACAGACCCTTTCTGGGAGTGGGAGGTGTGGGGGGGACGGTCCCTTTGTATTCATCCCAGGCCCTTGCTGCTCAAAGTGGGGTCGAGGACCAGTAGCAGTAGCATCACCTGGGAGCTTCTTAGAAATGTAGAATGTCAGGTCCCCCCTTCCCTAGACCCACCCAGTCAGGATCTGCATTTTTCTCAAGTCTGAGAAGCATTGCATCTAGCCTGCCCTAGACCTAGCTACTCTTTGGGGATGGGGGCAGAGGGCTGAGCTGCTCTAGTTAGCTCTCCTGGCTCTGCTCTCTGGCCCGCACTCTCTAGATAAGCTGACTGCTGGGTTGTCTGGGTTAAAAACCTGAGTAAGCTCCTCTGTGTCCTACCCCAGGACAGGCCTGCCCTCCCCATGCCACCCCCCACGTGGTCCAGGCACACTCCCCCTCACTCTTTAAGACACAGTTGGAACCTCATCTTACTCTGTGCCTTCATCCCAGCCGATTGGAGTCCTTCCTCTGGTTCCTTCACCATAGTATACATTTGCTCTCATAAATCATACTACGATAAACATCTCTTTACATCAATCATTGTTAATAGCTCTAACTATTGTATTTCCCATGTATAAGATGCTCCCATGTATAAGATGCATCTTAATTTTGGGGCCTGAAATTTGAAAAAAAAAAGTATTACATAAAGTTATTGAACGCAAGTTTTATTCATCATAAGATTCATACAATTCTTCCATGCGGAAAAGCAGGAAATGCAAGTAAAAAAACTACAACCACTGTATAAGATGCACCCAGTTTTTAGACCTCAAATTTTTCGAGAAAGAGTGCATCTTACACATGGGGAAATACGGTATATATTTTCTTGAGATAAATTCAAAAAGGTGAAATTGCTGGCTCAAAGGCTAACAGAACTTTCTAAAGAAGGCGTTTGATGCTTATTTCCAGCTTGGAAATTGAATATTGACATTTACTACGGTAGATCATTTTTTTTCTTTTAAGATTCTAATTTTATTTTTATTCATTTTAGAGAGGAGGGCAAGAGGGGGAGGCGACAGAGTGAGAGAAGGGGGGAGGAGCAGGAAGCATCAACGCCCATATGTGCCTTGACCAGGCAAGCCAGAGATTTCAAACCTGTGACCTCAGCATTCCAGGTTGATGCTTTATCCACGGCACCACCACATGTCAGGCTAGAAGATCATTCTTTACAAGGCTGTCAGCCTTGGTTCACATTGGGATCACCTGGAAAGCTTTAAAAAATACTGCTGTCTGGGCCCCACCCTAGAGATTCTGATTTAATTGGTCTGAGGTGGAGCCTGGGCATTGGGATATTTTTGTTTGTTTATTTGCAGAAAATATGTAGTTTAAATTTTTTTCTATTAATGAATTGATCATTTTCATGAGCACCCACCTGCTGGTATTGAGGAAATGATAACAATTAGATTCAGTCCAGTCAATAAGTGTCCATGTAGGTACATACTTGATATCTCAAGTTAAAATTCTCGGTCTCTCAGATTACCTTTTTATTTCCCTGTTCTCAGAGATGGTATGTGAAGGGTAGGGGGTATACCAATATTGAAAGATATGAGTACAGACATAGATAGGATGTGATGTGAGTAGTGGTGCGTGTGTGGCTAGAAGGATGCTTTAGCCTATGGGATGATGATGTGGAGGATCCAGGGGTGGGATCCATCTTCCCAGTAGAAACCCCTCCTCCCTCCCTTCCCAGCCATCCCTGAAATGCAGGCCTTTTCTCAGCAGATTGGTGAGTGATAGAATACAACACCTGAGTAATAATAACAGTATATTACCTAATAGCCGCTTATACAGTCCTAAAGCTGCTACTACTTGCTGGGCACTGTTCTGAGCTATTTTTACATGGAACTCAAGCCTCCTAAAAACTCAGTGATGTAGGTTCTATTAATATCCCTGTCACCATCAGCTAACTAGTATATGTACTGGTGGCAGATAAGCGTCCAGCTCCCAGGTGTTGCTGGCATGTAATCAGGGTGAAGAACCACTCATTTAAAGGGTCCCCATGATGTTTCCTTCTATGAAGAGTTCTCCTGTAGAGTAGACTTCACTGCCAGTCTGATTTAGTGACTGTAGATTTCGTACCTTAGGTTTGTGCAGAGCAACATCTCCTGTATGTAACTCAGTGTCTACATTCCAGCCTCATCTTTTTTTTTTTTCAGACAGAGGGACAGATAGGGACAGACAGGAAGGGAGAGAGATGCGAAGCATCAATTCTTCGTTGCGGCACCTTAGTTGTTCATTGATTGATTTCTCATATGTGCCTTGACCAAGGGGCTATAGCAGACTGAGTGACCCCTTGCTCGAGCCAGTGACCTTGGGCTCAAGCTGGTGAGCCTTGCTCAAACCAGATGAGCCTGCGCTCAAGCTGGCGACCTTGGGGTCTTGAACCTGGGTCTTCCGTGTCCCAGTCTGACGCTCTATCCACTGTGTCACCGCCTGGTCAGGCCAGCCTCATCTTGGCAGCCTATCAGCTCCACCCATCCCTCCCACCCGACTCTTGCAGGTGTCACTGCGGTCCTGAGGCTAATGATCTTGGCTGCACCTGTGGTTCATGTCCTCCCAGTGCCTCCGCCCACATCTGATAATTATGACCTCTGGCACCTTCCTAGACGAGGACTTTTTAAAGATGTTCTTTCTTTCCTGCTGCCAGCCCTTCCAGGACATTGCTTAACATCTATACCTGATAAGAAGCACCCGTGGCAACTTCTATAAACAGACTCCTGGGCCTACTCCCCAGGAGAGTATGATCTGGGTGTTCGCAGAGCGGCCCCTGGGCTGTGCTGTCACTTCCTGACTCAGAGGGAGGAGGTTGAGCTGCCTCCATGCTGGGCCATCAGTCCTCACTCCTCTGTGCTCCCCCTGCTGGCCTCTCAGTCTCCCAGACCACCTCTTTCTTTTTTTTTTTTTTCCGCTTTTTTCTTTAATTCATTAAAAAAAATTTTTTTTTAGACTTTATTCACTTTTTTTAGAGAGAAAGAGAAGGGGGCAGGAGCAGGAAGCTTCAACTCATGTGCCCTGACCGCGTAAGCCCAGGGTTTTGAACCAGCGACCTCAGCATTCCAAATCAATGCTTTATCCACTGCGCCACCACAGGTCAGGCTAGACCACCTCTTTCTTGAGAGACTTCTTAAACCCTATGACTGCCTAGCTCTGCCTACCATTCAGGCCTTGCCCAGGACCTACTTCTCCAACTGAAGCTTTCCTCGTCCCCCAGAGTAGAGGCTGAGAAAGTGTGTTCTGTGGGGTGACAGGTTTTGTTTGTCCACTAACCTTTAGAAATTGGGAAGTTTTTTAAAAAGTGCAGCTTGCTGACATTGTTTTCTTTTCTTTCCACGTCCAGCCTCAAGGCTCAAGACTTCTTGTTCCCTCCCTGCACGCAGACTGTGTGTATGTGATGGGGACCAATCTCAGTGTTGGCAGCAGGCACCCCAGCTCATAGTGTCACTTTTTGTGGTGGGACTTTCTCTTGCCCTGGGTCTTATACTGCTTGTGCTAGTTGTCCTGAGAGATGCCTATGACTTGGCGCTGGCTGAAAAGAGCTCTGATTTTTTTTTTTTTTTTTTTTGAAGCTAGAAGTGGGGAGGCAGAGAGACAGACTCCCGCATGCAACCGACCTGGATCCACATGGCATGCCCACCAGGGGGCGATGCTCTGCCCATCTAGGGCATTGCTCCGTCTTGGCCGGAGCCATTCTAGCTTCTGAGGCAGAGGCCAAGGAGCAGTCCCCAGCGCCCGGGACAACTTTGCTCCAGTGGAGCCTTGGCTATGGGAGGGGAAGAGAGAGATAGAGAGGAAGGAGAGGGGGAGGGGTGGAGAAGCAGATGGGTGCTTCTCCTGTGTGCCCTGACTGGAAATCGAACCTGGGACTTACTTCCACATGCCGGGCTGATGCTCTATACTGCTGAGCCAACCGGCCAGGGCCTGATTTATTTTTAAAATGAAAATACTGAGGGCCCTGGATGGGTGGCTTAGTAGATAGAGCGTCATCCTGGTGGTCTGAGGTCGTGGGTTCGATCCCTGGTCAGGGCACATATGAGAAGCAATCAATAAGTGCACAACTAAATGGAACGACTAAATGGAATAGCAAGTTGATGCTTCTCTTTCTTTCCCTGTTCCTCTCCCTATCCCTCTTCCTCTCCCTCCCTTCCTCTCCCCCCTATAACCCTCCCTCCCTTTCTCCCCCCTCTCTCTATCTCTTTCACTCCCTTTCCCCCCTACTCTCCCCCCTCAAGTCAATGGAAACTTTTTTTTAAGATTTTTATTTATTCATTTTTAGAAAAAGGAGAAAGAGCAAGAGAGAGAGAGATACAGAGAGAAGGGGGGAGGAGCAGGAAGTATCAACTCCCATATGTGCCTTGACCAGGCAAGTCCTGGTTGTTGTTTTTTTTTTTTTAAATATTTTACTTATTGATTTTTTTAGAGAGAGAAGAGTGAGAGAGAGAGACAGAGAGAGAGAGAAGGGGGAGGAGCAGGAAGCATCAACTCCCATATGTGCCTTGACCAGGCAAGCCCAAGGTTTCGAACCGGCGACCTCAGTGTTCCAGGTCGACGCTTTATCCCACTGCGCCACCACAGGTCAGGCCAAGTCCTGGGTTTTGAACCGGCAACCTCAGCATTCCAGGTCGACACTTGATCCACTGCGCCACCACTGGTCAGGCTGGAAACTTTTTTTAAAGAAAATTCTGAGGCTCCACTGCCTGGGTGGGGGCCACTCTTGGGTCGAAACCAGCTGGAACTGGGTGTTGATGGCTCGGCCCCTTGCTAGGCCAGAGATCTCTGTTCAACACAGCCCTCACCACTCTTTCTGAGACTCCCCCTGTACTCCTTGTCATCACCTCTCTGGCTCTGGGGCATTTGGGCCTGGGACCACAATTTGAGACAGGGACTGTTCACTGCCTGTCTGCCAAGCTCCTTCCCACTGGGGACACACTCTGTACCTCCCAAGTCCTTCCTGTCCTTGCAGGCCCCATTCCCATCCTGCCTGCTCTGTAAACCCTTTCCTCTGCCTTCTCCCTCGCCCCAGAATCGCCTGCCTTCCTCCTGAACACTTATTCTTCTCAGTCCAGTTCTTGGTAAATGCCTTCCACTGCCATGCCATGAATGTGGTTTGTAATGCTTGTCTTGATGGGGGGTTTTCTGTCTCCTGACCCACTTCAGACCGCATGTGACATATGTCTTTGTCCCCACCTACAGGGCCTAGGCACAGCCAGTGGCTGTCTTGGTTGTATTATTTGGGGGTGGGAGACTCCAGAAACGTACCCAATTGACTCCTTAAGCAGTGTCTTAAAGTTCTGGCAGAACTGCTCCTTCGGGCTAAAATATTTAGTCCATTATACATTTCTCCATTGGTTTGATAGGAGAGAATCCCAGAGAATGAACCTTGGAGTCAGGCGGCCTGGCTTCATGGCCCTGCTGCTGAGGAGCTGCAAGACCATCGGCAAGGTGCTGAACCTCTCCGAGCCTCAGTGTCCTCCCCTTTCACAGGTTGTGGTGAGGATAAAACGAGATGACGCATGCACAGCGTCATTTAGCCCAGTGCCCGGGATGTGATAAGGCCTCAATAAATGTTAGCTTTTGCTATCTTGTTCTGATCTCTGTGTCAGGTCCAAGGCTGGCTGCTGGACTCCAAAATACATAAGCTGGGTTGGTCTTCAGGACCATTTGTCTCAGGCAAATCTGAGGTGGCCCTAGAGAGTCAAGGACCAACACAGGATTCTGCTTAGAGCACAGGGAGCACAGAGGTTGTGAGTGGTCAGGGTCGGGGTATGTGACCTCAGGCTGGCCTTGCAGACCGAGTGGAGGCCTGTGCTGGCAGCTGCAGAAGCACAGAGAAGGAAGGACAGAGGGCACTCGGGGAGTGGTGTGGGAGGGCAGGTTACTGTTAGGCAGAGAGGCCAGAACAGATTCCCAAAGGCCTTGTGAGGGACAGGGTTGCTAAATTTAGCAAACGAAAATATAGGCCACCTTTTAAAATTTGGATTTCAGAGAAGCAACAAATACATTTTTTTTTTTTTTTTTGTATTTTTCCGAAGCTGGAAACAGGGAGAGACAGTCAGACAGACTCCCGCATGCGCCCGACTGGGATCCACCAGCATGCCCACCAGGGTGCAACGCTCTGCCCACCAGGGGGCGATGCTCTGCCCCTCCGGGGCGTCGCCCTGTTGTGACCAGAGCCACTCCAGCGCCTGGGGCAGAGGCTGAGGAGCCATCCCCAGCGCCCGGGCCATCCCTGCTCCAATGGAGCCTCGCTGTGGGAGGGGAAGAGAGAGACAGAGAGGAAGGAGAGGGGTAGGGGTGGAGAAGCAGATGGGTGCTTCTCCTGTGTGCCCTGGCCAGGAATCGAACCCGGGACCCCTTGCACGCCAGGCTGATGCTCTACCACTGAGCCAACCGGCCAGGGCCTTTTTTTTTTTTTTTGAAAGCAAGGAAAGCAGGGAGAGAGAGAAAGCAGGTAAGGGAGAGAAAGAAACAGAACATCAAATGTGTTGTTCCACTTAGTTATGCACTCATTGATTGCTTCTCATATGTGCCCTGACCGGGGCAGCCCCAGTGGGCTCGGGATCAAACTGGCAACCTCAGCGCTCTGGGGCAGTGTTCTATCCACTGCGCCACCCACCAGGGAAACAAATAATTTTTTTTTTTTTTTTTAAAGAAAGGCAGACTGCCACATGCAGCGCCTCACTTGGATGTGTCTGGAGTCTTGGAAGCTTGACTACCCTACGTTCTCCTACAAATGGAGCTTGAGACTTGTTTGGAGGTTCTAGCAGGGGAGCGCAGCTACTCGTATACCCTTGACCGAAGAACGGTCCTCTCCTCTAGCGGGGAAGGTCGTCCTCTTCGACCCAGCGCGCAGCTTCGGGAGGGACGCACATGGAGCGGTGAGGGAGGAAGGGGACACCCGCCTAGCCAGCCAGATCAGCCGAATCAACCCTGGCGGTCAATGGGGTGACAGATGTCGCAGCCAGATCGCCCTCACATCCGAAACAAATAATTTTTGAAGTGCAAATATGCCCCAAATATTGCATAGGTTATACTAAAAAATAAATTTTGTTATTTATCTAAAATTCAAATTTAATAGGGCAGACTGTATTTTATTAGACAGCCCTACTTGTGTGCCCGGTCCCCAAAAGGTCCTGCTAAAACGCAGACAGGTTTTGATTACAAGAGGGAGGATCCTGTTAACTTGTTGGAGCAGATTTATTTTTCAGAGTAGCCTGAAGAGTGAAAGAGGACATCAGGAAGGCCTGTTGAGAGTGAAAGGGCAGGTGGGGTGTAAAGAGTGCAGCCTGGCAGGACACACAGGGCAGGTGGCAGTGGGAGGGCCTGAGCCCTGGAAGAGGGCTGTCCCCAGGGGAGCTCGGGGGAGGCCTGGGTTGAACTTAGAGCCGGGAGTGGTTTCTTTTACTTCTCCAGACTGAGCCCCTGAAAGGGACCTGGCTTAGCTCTCTGACTGTCCTTTTGTAGGGGTCCCGGCTCCCAGTTCTGGACTGTTGGCAAGGGCCGTAGCTCAAAGGTGAGATTTGAGAACAGAGTGATAGGGACAGTAATTGTGGGGAAAAAAGACTCATCTCTAGTTTTGGAACAACAAGTATGGTCAAGGAGTAGAAAAACAGGACAGGGAGGTCACAGGATGCTGGGAGGTATCCTTTGGACTGGGCAGGCAGCAGGCCTTGTGGGTGGCCACCTGGGGTACACCATTTGGAACACATCTTCAGGCACCCTCAGGAGCTCCGGATTGCCTACAGGACAAACCCCAGAGACCCCCAGCGAGGGTGTCCACGGCTTTCACAGGTTGATCTCATCACCTTCTCAATCCTGTTCCTCCTCATGACCTCTCCTCCACACTCTAGGCTCTAGCCACACCAAACCACCTGCAGTTAAAGACGCCAGCAACTGTGGCAGTGCCCACAAACATTAGAGTACTTAATGCCTTCCTCTTGCTTTAAGCACTGTACTTGTTTAGCTTGATAAACCTGCACAGAGATCCTGTGAAGTGGCTACTATTATCCCAATTATGTGTTTGAGAAAACCAAGACACAGGAAATCAAACAACTCACCCAGGTCACACAGATAGTAGTGGGTTTAAGAGTCCAGATTTGGACCCAGGCTGCCTAGGAGGAGAACCTTCACAAGTAACCATGTCCCTTCCATTACCTTCACCACACACTGCACTTTTGTGCTTCTGTGTCTTTGCATATCAAACCCAGGGCACACAGCACCTCTTCTGCAAAGCCTTTCCTGACCATCCCCATGTCCCCTAGCCTCTACCCAACACAAGTCTCACCAGGTCTCCTTAGTAGTTTGTATCATCTTTTTATGACAGGGAAGGTCTAAGTCATAATTATGTATTTTTCTGCCTCTCCATTGTATATAGCACCAACACTTTGCAGAGTGTATACACACTATTTTTTAAGCTAATACTTCATGAGATGTACAGATAGTTTTATGAGAAGTCTGAGCCCTGACTGGTTGGCTCAGTGAATAGAGCATCAGCACAGTGTATGGACATCCCAGGTTCCATCCCCAGTCAGGGGTCACATGAGAAGCGTCCATCTACTTCTCTTCCCGTCCTTCTACCCCTTCTCTCTCTCTTCTCCTCTCACAGCCAGTGGCTCTATTGGTTTGAGCATCAGCCCTGGGTGCTGAGGATAGTTAGGTTGGTCAAAGTGTTGGCCTCAGGCACTGAAGATAGCTTGGTTGATTCAAGCATCAGCCCCAGATGGGGGTTGCTGGGTGGATCCTGGTTGGGGCACATACAGGAGTCTGTCTCACTATCTCCTCTCCTCTCACTTAAAAAAATAAAAAGTCTGAAGCTATTGAGTGAATCTTTGGAATAAAGATAAGAATGAAGTAACTCTGAAATCTTTCTAATTGTCAACTATAGATTAAAAAAAATAAAATCCCCAAGGTCAGCATCAGTGGTTGTAAAGAATGGAAAGAAAACACTGATATTTATAAAGTATCACTATATCCCCAGTAAAAGTATGTGTGTGTGTGTGTGTGTGTGTGGGGTGTTGTCAGGGAAAAATATAAATGAGAAAAAAAAGAAATGGACATGTATAGGCTAGGCCCTGATATTCTGTTACGTTCTTTAATCTTCCTGACAACCTGACGTGGAAATAATGTGGCCCCCATGTTAGGAGATTGAGGCTCAGCCAGGTTTAGTGCTTTGCTTAAGGAACAGGGATTCAAACTGCGATTTGTCTGCTTTCCCCCCCTGCATCCAAGAAAGAGGATTAGAAAAATATAAGACTGTCCCTGGCTTCTGGGAATCCTGGCCATACTGTGGGGAGGGGCTGAGTGCCTTAGGATTTAGAGAGAAGGGTGCCTGGATTCTTAGAAGTGGAGTAAGGGGCATTCCAGGGGACTGATACAACCCAAGGCATGTTCACAGATGGTACCAGTCTATGGCAGTGGTTTTATTTTTTTTAATTTTTAATTTTTTTTTTTTTTGCTTAGAAAAGTAAAGTTAACAGGGTGACATTGATCAACAAGAGTACATAGGTTTCAGGTAAACATTTCTGTAGCATTTGAACAGTTGATTATGTTGTGTACCCGTCACCCAAAGTCACATCATTTTCGTCACCTTATATTTGTTCCTCTTTATACGATTCCTCCAACCCTCTCATCCCCTTCCCTTAAATCCCCCTTCCCCTGGTAACCACTGCACTCTTATCTATGTCTGTGAGTCTCAATTTTTACGTCTATGATGATGGTTTTAAATACCATGCTAGACAGAGTTGCCTTCTAGTCATAATTTCAAAGCAAAAGTGACAGTTACCAGTCCCTTATCAGAAAACCTGGCACCAGCCTGGCCTGTGGTGGTGCAGTGGAAAAGCATCAACCTGGTATGCTGAGGTCACTGGTTCGAAACCCTGGGCTTGCCTGGCCAAGGCACATACAACAAGCAAGCAATGAACAACTAAAGTGAAGCAACTATGAGTTGATACTTCTCACTCCCCGCCTCTCTGTAAAAATCAATAAATAAAAATCTTAAAAAAGAAAACCTGGCACCAGACGTTTTTCAGAATTGAGTCTGCCCAGTTTTACAGAAGTAATAATGTGGTATAATACACCACTAAATGGACCAACTCAGACATCTGTTGCAGGCCACACAGGCACCAGTCTAAATCAGAAGGCCCTGAGACGGGTCACGACTTACAGCCGGGTGTTCCATGTCTGCTGAAGTCCTTGCAGCAGCCCATACAGTGGTCTAGGTCTAGGTCTAGCCGTTGCCCTGGAGGGGGACAGCTCATATGTAGAAGTCCTTGCAGCGGTCCATACAGTGGCCTAGGTCTAGGTCTAGCCGTTGCCCTGGAGGGGGACAGCTCATATGTAGAAGTCCTTGCAGCAGCCCATACAGTGGTCTAGGTCTAGGTCTAGCCGTTGCCCTGGAGGGGGACAGCTCATATGTAGAAGTCCTTGCAGCAGCCCATACAGTGGTCTAGGTCTAGGTCTAGCCGTTGCCCTGGAGGGGGACAGCTCATATGTAGAAGTCCTTGCAGCAGCCCATACAGTGGTCTAGGTCTAGGTCTAGCCGTTGCCCTGGAGGGGGACAGCTCATATGTAGAAGTCCTTGCAGCAGCCCATACAGTGGTCTAGGTCTAGGTCTAGCCGTTGCTCTGGAGGGGGACAGCTCATATGTAAGAAGAGGAGATTCACGTCGGGTGGTGTAGGAACTGTTCTAGCCTAAGGAAGCCCCAATGAAGCCCCGTGTTCTACAGAGGCTGGTCTCTCTTGTAAGAATACCACCGATAGCCGCCAGGGCCCTCGCAGAAAGTCCCACTCAGGGAAGTCTCACTTGCACTTTCCCCGGTGCAGGTGCCGCTTACCATTCTGGGTCATTTTTATTTATTTTATTTTATTTATTCATTTTTAGAGAGGAGAGAGACAGAGAGGGAGAGAGAGGAGAGAGAGAGACAGAGAGAGAGAAGGGGGAGGAGCTAGAAGCATCAACTCCCATATGTGCCTTGACCAGGCAAACCCAGGGTTTTGAACCAACGACCTCAGCATTTCCAGGTTGACGCTTTATCCACTGCGCCACCACAGGTCAGGCCCATTCTGGGTCATTCTTACCATAAGCACTGTTGCCTGGTTATGGGTGTAGTTGCTGTACTTACCTTTATCTGGTCTGCAGGGAAACAGGCTGGCAGAAAGTTAACTGAAGGTCATTTTTCTCATGCCCATCCATGTATATATCATATATTTGCTTAGCACCTTCAGCGACGTGGCATCCCATTACCAGAATTAATGTTCCTGCAGCAAAATGTAACATGAAGTGGGATAAATAAAGATTAAATGAATTTCACGTCCCCCCACCCCCACGTTTGACTGACTAAAAAAAAAAAAAAAAAAAAAAAAAAAAAAAAAAAAAAGAATTTCACATCAGTTCAGGTCAGGCTTTGTACCAAATGAATTACGAAACAATCTTTCAGTATTTGGAGCATTCGGAGTTGGGCATTATTTGGAAAGGGGGTGGTAGACCTTTATGTGCATTTCTCTCTTAGGAAATTCATGACACGAAAGATGTGCAAGTTGCCTGCCTTGCCACGAGAGGGCACCTGGTTCTCATTTTGTCTAGGTAGGATCCTTGCTAATGGAGGTTTTCCTCACTTCAGCTTGCAGACGCCAGCAAGTTACCCAACCTGGAAGAACTTCTTCAGTCCTCCGAAGAAAAACACAAAAGGGCCTGGGACCTGCTGAGCTGGATTTTATCCTCAAAAGTCCTGACAATCCACAGTGTAGGGAAGTCAGAGGTGAGACTTTGTAGCATCACAGGATCCTTGGAGCCTTTCTGTGCAGCAGATGACCTCGCCAGCTTGTTGCAAATGCTGATTCCTGTGCCTTGCCCCCGGGATTCTGATTCTGTTATGAAGTGGGGCCCAGGAACTTGCACACTAGCAGTGCAAAGCTCTATTCTCCCTCCTGCTAGCTGTGTGACCTTGAACATGTGCATTTCAGTATCTCAGCTTCCCTCTTCTGTAAACTGGGGATACGAATAGTGTACTTCCATCAGAGAAGTGGCTGTGAGAGTTGAATGAGAGCAGTGCCTAAGGGCACATGCTAAGGACTCCGTAAATGTTGAGTATCTAACAAGCACCCCAGTTCATTTTGATTAGGGTGGACCCTTGACCACACCATAAGAAACGTTGGTAGGAAACAGAGAGGCAGAGCCCGAAGTAATGGAAAACCTCGTTGTCTGGGTTCAAATTCCACTTCTATCCATAATTGGGTCTCCTTTCCCCATCTGTAAGTTGAGAATATCAATAGTTACCTCAGAGGGGAGCTATAATGGAATGTGTGTCATTCCCAGTATAGTTTTGAGGATAGACCAGACAGTCCATAAGTTGGAGTCCCTTGCCTGGCCGGACCTCCCAGGGCCAGGCTGGGATGACAAGGACTAGAGTCTGGATGGCAGATCCTCAATCTGGTGCTTCTTCCTCTGAGAGGCAGCGGGGGTTTATCTGCACTGTTCACTTAATCAGTTTTAATGCAAGAGCATGCAATTTTACAAGCTTCTGCAAAAGACATAAATCCTCCTGAAGTAGCATAGAACTTGCTGTCTTGGATTCTGGTATCTGGGAACATCCATCTGTGTTGTGTGGTAAAATAACAGAAAGATCCCTGAAGTGGGAGTCCTCAGTCCATTTCAGGTCCAGGCTGGGCTCTTCTGGATGATCTCTGGGTTTCACTTTTGTCATCTGTTAAACTGAGATTTATTCATTCCTCATGGGGGCTCAGGCTTCTACTAGGTACTGTTGCAGGTGAAGAAGATAGCCAGTGCTCCTTGACCTTTGATTCTGGACCAGTTAACTTCCATTAAAATACGGAGTGTTGGCACCCAGGCTGATCAGCTTTTTATTGTGCCCAAGCAAGGGCATTAACCTACAACATATCCTCATTATATAAAATAGATGTCTTATCACACACAAAAAAGAATGGTGCTGACCTCAGAATAAAGAATAGTTCTTCCCAAGAAAGGATCATGACAACCTCACAGCAATATAAATATGTCTGTTACATTGCTCTAATTTTTCTTATTTAATCACAACCCAGAGAAAACTTCACCACAGATTGTGACTTACTGTTTGGAAATCACTGAAATGATGAGGTCTCTGTCCAGAAGAGGGTTAAGTGCCTCTTAGGAAGTTCACTCTTGTGTATCAATTCATTTTTTTGCTGTATAACAAACCATCTCCCCAAAATCTAGTGGCTTAAAACAATGCTGGTTGTTTCTCATGATTCTGTGGGTTGGTTGGGTGGTTCTTCTGGGTGGGGGTGGCTCACTTGGGGCTGGGAGATAGCCTCACTTACAGGTCTGGGGTTCAGTTGGGATGGCTGCTGTGTGGGGGCCTTCGCTACGAGGCTCTCACCCTCCTGACGGCTAGCAGGGCTTGTTTATCTGGCGCTGAGGGAGAGGGATTCCCAGGGGCAGACAAGGAAGGCAAGTCCTTTTCAGGCCTCCGTTTGCCATATGTTTACCAACATCCCATTGCCAAGGCAAGTCACATGGCCAAGCCCAGAGTCAAGGGGCAGAGAAATAAATTTCCATCTCTTAATGGAATCTTGGTGGAATTCTACCTACAAAGTCACATCGCTGAGGGGTGGGAGGAAAAATCTATGGCCATTTATCACACCTTCCTACCTCCTGAGATTATTGTGAGGGTGGATGGAATACAGAAATTAGACGTGAATGTGTTATGAAAACTAGAACTATCTTTTGTTAGAAGGAGCAATGTATGCTTCTCAGCCTGTTGTAGGGAAAACATTATGAGAGGAAGGCAGTCTTGGGCTATAAGCTCTGAGGTTGTTTATAAGTTTATGTCTTTATTCTCATGAAACCAGTTGTTCTCATGAGCAGAGTCCTTTGGCCTTAAGCCGAGGCCATTTTGGCAGCACATTTTATCAGCTTCTCAAATAAAATTGTGACTCCCTTCATGTTTTCAAGTTTGAAAAGATCCAAAAGCTGACTGGTGCCCCTCACACTCCTGTCCCCATGCCGGACTTCCTGTTTGAAATCGAGTACTCGGACCCAGCGAACGCCAAATTTTATGAGACCAAAGGAGAACGAGACCTACTCTACGCCTTCCATGGGAGCCGCCTGGAAAACTTCCATTCCATCATCCACAACGGCCTGCACTGCCACCTGAACAAGGTGGGGCCCAAACCTGCTGACGTTTGGGGGGCTATCAGAGCGGGGTAGGGGTAGGGACGGTAGGTTCATTAAGTCCTTGCTACTCAAATGTGGCCCACAGACCAGCGGCAGCTGGGAGCCGGTGAAGATGCAGACTCCTGGGCCCACCCGGAGCCTTCTGAGTCAGAACCTGCACTTGAACAGGCTCTCCAGGTGATTCCTGCACCAACTGCAGTTTGAGAAGCATCAATTTAAAGATGGTTTCCAGCCCCAGCTGCACATTTAGAATCACTTGGGGAGCTTTTAAAACTCCCCATACCTGACTGTTCTCAGACCAATTAAATTAGAATCACTGGGAGTGGGGCCCAGACAGGAGCATGCTTTAAAAGCTCACCAGGTGATCCCAGTGTGTGGCCAACCCTCACCACTCAGCATGGTTCCTGGACTTGTTGGGCAAGTACCTGGAATGTCAGGGCCTACCCCAGGCCATCTGATGAGAACTCACACTTAACAAGCTCCCAGGGGATTCACTTGCACATTGAAGTTTGAGAAGCCCGGCTCTAGGGGTCACTCCGATGGAGTCAGCCCTGGGACAAATCGAGCGATGCACCAAGGAGAAGTCCTTCCCCTCCTTGAGCTCGCTTCCTTCCTTTAGTTTCCTCCTTTTTTTAAGAGTCAAAACAGTGTCGGCCAGTTTTTCTCTGCTGGCACTTCTTTGCCTCTTAGGTAAAAGTGTAGGAGAAAGAGTACAGACAGGAGCCAAGTAGACCACCTTAGCAGCTGTGTGGCCCTGTGCAGATTGACTTAAACTCTCTGAGCCTCAGTGTCCTCATCTGTAAAATAGGCCGCCATTACCCACCTTCTGGTGCGCGGAGAGGACTGAAACAATGCACAGGGCTCTTTCGGTACTAAGCACCAAGGACGCTGGTTTTTAGGCTGATGCAGTGGGAGTCCGGGCTGGTTGGACTGCTGCAATCTCTCCTCCAGTCGGGGCAGCACCTGCCCTGTCCGAGGCGCTGGTGCCCAGAGCACAGGCTGAATTGCTGATGCAGCCCGGAGGCGGGAAAGACTTCCCAACAGTGCTGCAGCTAATTAGCGTAGTAGGGTTTTGTTGAGGATGACGGGCTTGTTTACACTGGCTCTCAGCTGATTGTTACGGCCAGGCTACCGGAACCTGGGGCCTCCCTCCACAGTGCAGCCAGCCTGGAGAAGTCGCCTGCAGATTACAGTCCTGTACACCAGACCTTCACTTCTGTACCCCAGGAAATCTGCTGTTTAGCGGCATCTTATCTGAGTCCTTTGGTGAAGTGGTTGCTCTTCTGGCCTCTTCTGTCTGGGTTTTCAGTGAGGGGCCTGCCAGTTGAAGCTGTGAGATTGTTCTTACGGTAGAAAGACCCCATTTCCTGCCTTTCTGCTCACTGTAGCCGTGCTCGAGGTTCTTGACTCTAGGGAGGGGTGTATATACAGACATAAGGGGAGAATGAGTGTGGGTCAGATCAGAGGACATCCGGTGTCCTTAGAGAAGGTGTATATCAGCTTTTGAGGCATGGGAACTCTGTCTCACCTAGCAAGGGGTTCCCAAAGGCCAAGCAAAGCTTGTTTCATTTCCCGTAAGCATCACTTAACTGGCTTAGAACTGTGGATGTCTGATGGCCCCAATTAGAACATTTCTCAGTTCCCAAGCATAGGATGTTCAGTGTGCTGTTAGAGTTCCCTCATCATTTTGAGGTACTGATGCTGTGGCCCTGGAATAGCAGCTATTCTGGGTAGCAGCTACCTGGAATGTTGTGTTGGAAAGAAATCCGAGTCAGTGTGAGTACCACGATCTATATTTTTATGTTAGCCATCATGGTTGATTATTGATTTCCCTCCCTCCCTCCCTCCCTCCCTCCCTCCCTCCCTCCCTCCCTTCCTTCCTTCCTTCCTTCCTTCCTTCCTTCCTAGTGAAAGGGAGGGAGATAGTGAGACAGACTCCCACATGTGCCCCGATTGGGATCCACCTGGTAACCTCGTCTAGGGTTGATGCTCGAATCAACCAAGCTATTTTTAGCGCCTAAGGCTGATGCATTCAGATCAACTGAGCTATCCTCAGTGCCCAGGGCCAATTCTCGAACCAATCGAGCCACTAGCTGTGAGTGGGGAAGAGGGAGAGAACAGGGAGAGGGAGGAGGAGATAAGCAGATGGTCACTTCTCCTGTCTGCCTTGACCAGGACTTGAAACCAGTATGTCTATATGCTGGGCTGATGCTCTACCCACTGAGCCAACTGGCCAGGACCAATTATTGATTTCTACCATGAGCAAAGGATGTGTTCACTATGCCTTCTGTAGGCTCAGCTTGAGGAATTAAACCTGAGATCCTTTTTTCTCTCCTGATATGCTTTCTCATGGAAGGTACCAAGTTAGCATTTACCATCAGGGAGCTACCTTCTAGATTTTTGGACATTTTCTAGGTCAACACCAATACAAAGAGTAAAACTTACCCTGTCCCTCCTATAGGCCTTCCTTATTCAGTTATAGTTTCTGGTCTGAGAGATTCACTTCTTTTATAAGTAGTGACTCAGATACTTCCCCCTTTAAGTGTGATCCCCCTTCCAATATGTAAGGATGTGACTATTTCTGCATGCCCATTAGTGTGACCATGCTAATGCATTCATGTAGCAGGAATCACTACATACCCTATGCCGTGAGATCCTGTGATGGAGTGCCCCCTGTCATGTGCCAGGTGTTCTGATTGATGCTTTGTACACATTATCCTATTGAATCCTCACCCACAACCTTTAAAGGAGATACTGCTATCACCATTTTGTAAACGCAACTGAGACGCAGAGAGTTTATATAATTTGCCAGCTTGTTGGAGATATAGGCAGGATTCAAACTCAGGTCTGTTGATACTCTTATACTTATTTTTTTCTCACTCAGCCTTGACCACAAGAACTACCAGTTTGTCATGCTAGTTGGGTATATCCACCATCAGTTAAACTGTCATCAGATAAGAATGTGTTTATTAATAACCCTGTGATGATGTCATAGGATTATTTGATATTATTATGCCTTTTCCTGGGATAAAAGGAGGCTTAAAAATTTTGTGTTTATTATTCAACTCCGTTGAAGAAAGATCTGTGTTGTCTTGCTTGTGCCATTCTATAATTACTCAGCCCTGCTTCTTTTCTGATGGCCTCTGCCATTCTAGACATCCTTGTTCGGCGAAGGGACCTACCTCACCAGTGACTTGAGCCTGGCCCTCATTTACAGCCCCCATGGTCACGGGTGGGAGCACAGCCTCCTTGGCCCCATCCTCAGCTGCGTGGCTGTGTGTGAGGTCATTGACCATCCAGATGTCAAGTGCCAAGCCAAAAAGAAAGGTGAGTGAGTACTTGGCCCAGACCTGGGCTGCTGGCCTCTGGGTTTGCAGGCCCTTGCCGTTGGCCCAGCTGTTGGGTGGAGTACCCGTTGCATGCCAAGGGATGGGCTGAATCCAGAGCAATGTAGAACAGGGCCTGCCTTCACGCAGTGAGCAGTCTTCTTATGGACTGAACACAGTGCGGAAGATACCACTTACTACAAGGTGGTTGGGAGAGAGTGCCAGGTGAGGGGGCTGATGGGATCCACAGGGCAGCTCAGAGGAAGGAGCAATTGTGGGTCCAAATGCTCAGAGAAAGCTTTGGGGAGGAAATGAGCATGATAGCTGAAAGTGAGGGGTGAGGCCAGAGCGTGGGCTCCTTGAAGGCAGGAGTGGATCTCATTCAGTGTTGGGCACCTGGTATCACTATGGAGCCTGGTATGTACTTGACATTCAATAAACATTTGCCAAACTGAGGCTAAAGATACGTGTTTAGACCTGTCCCTCCAGGTTGCTCTCTGATGTGTGTTGGAGCCCCTGGAGGATGTGAGAGGCAACTGAGGCCATGGGCAGTAAATCCCAGGCCTCCAGGGAGCAGATGACTGGCTTCTCGGATATGTCCCTTAGATGATTTGCTGGGTACCCCCTGCTGTCTTGCCTGCAAAGACAGAAGAGTCACAGAGCTGTCATTCTGATCTCCAGAACTGGCCTGTTGGGTCCACTGAGAAAAGAAAAATTGAGAAAACTGCCTGTTCCTGGCCTCTAATGTAAAACAACTGGAACGCTGAGGAGCGGGCCCAGGCCTGACGCCACCCTCCTGAACCAGACAGCATGGATATTTGCATTTATAATTCCTAGGAAGTTTGCAAACCATGACATTAAACATCAAAACAAAACCTTGCAGTGTCTGCTGTCACACAGCTTTGGCCTTTTAAAAAAATTGCTAAAGCTTTTCATGTTATTAAAAGAAAAGTTTTGTTTCTGTTTTTTTGTTTGTTTGTTTAAACAAGCCTTGGTACAAAGAGGAGATGTGTTCTAAGAAGCTCGAATCTGGAATGATTAATTTAAAATGCCTGCGACGAGGCTTGTCTCTGATCAGGCCCTGTTCCTCGTGATGTTTTGGACATCAGTCTGCTTCTTTCCTCTGCTTTCCCCATTCAGTTAAGTTTTTTCCCCCCTTGTATCTCTGTTATTTTCCTGTTCCTTTTCTTCCTTCTCCTGTTTGTCTCTCTGTTAATTCTTCTGTGTTTTTACTGTTTCACATACACACATAGGCCCCTTCCTCAGCCTGCTGGGGCCTCTCCACCCCCGGGACCAGGAGGCTTGACCCGTTTATATTTATAATCGGCTTCTTTTATTATTGTAGCCCTTCCCACAACCCCCAGTGAAGTTGTGCTTTACTCTCCTTATTCAGATTCCAAGGAGATAGATCGCAAGAGAGCGAGAATCAAACACAGTGAAGGGGGCGACATCCCTCCCAAGTACTTTGTGGTCACCAATAACCAGCTCCTGCGAGTGAGGTACCTGCTGGTGTACTCGCAGAAGCAGGCCAAGAGGTAAGAAGGCCGCATGAGAAGCGCCAGGTCCTCTGTCATCAGCACCCTCTTTCCTCCAGCCGCAGGCCTCAGCTGTGTCTAAAGTCTGTAAGGCACTGTGCTAGATATGGTGAGGGGTGTGGATAAGGTTGGATAAGATGTGGTCCTGGCCCTCAGAGGACTGTAGATTCTAGTGATGAAGACAGAAAGAGAGTCATAAACACAAATAACGTGAGGGGCTGAATGAAGCCAAATTGGCTCCCCCGGACCTCAAGGCCCCTCAGTCACCTAGGCTCCGTCCCGATGGCAGGCTGAAACCCACTGTTTAGATTAAGCTGAAGAGGCAGGGTGTTGACTGGCTGGGATCTTGTGTCACCCAGCTCGGTCACTTTCCATGGTGGCTGCTGAACCACCGTCTTCTCCTCTCTGGACCTGAGATGCTTTACCTTCATCTTTGACGTGAAGGTGTTGAACCCAACAGCAGATGAGGCCTTTCGGCTTCTCAGAGCCACGGTGGCCGCCTCCTCCCATCTCAGCAGTGTGGTGGTGGGAGGGTGTGCGGGCTTCTCCAGCGTCAGGGTCACTTGGAGATCTTGTCGCATTGTTGGGATCTAGCTTCTCATGGGGATGAGCAGTAGGTGAACAGGTAAGACAGGAAAGGGGGACACTTTAAACACTCCCCACTCCTGCTTATACACACTAGTGGGTTCCATGCTTCGGGACTTCATAAACCAGTAAAAATTCCCCCTTCCCTCAAATGTGGGATATTTGTATAGAATTCCTGAGTCTGGGGACATTATCTTTTGGTTTAAAATTATCTTGCTTTTTGTACTTGCAAATTTCATTCCTCCCCACTTCTCCCTGGAGTGTCTCTTTAGTGCACACTGGGACGGTTTAGTTCATCTCCCAGCAGGCCAAAGAGGATTTCCCCGGCACAGACTGATAGCTGTACGTGTCTAAAAGTCAAAAGACTTTTGCTCAACAACCTGCCACCTGCTGCCATCTGGGCGGACGCTTTGAGTGAGGTCATTCTTCTAGATACCAAAGTCCTGCTTAAGAAAAGATGGGCTAGAGAAGGTTCAAGAGGAGCAGCTAGAAAAGAGAAGATCAGGATGAGCTCATTGCATAGCTGTCTTTGTCCATTTAGGACATGTTCTGGTAAAGCCCTGTCAGTGCCAGGGCAAACAGCCTCAGCTTTCTCGAGCAAAGGAGAAGGCACGAAGCCTCATTTCATGGCTCACTCACAGGATGAAATTTATCATTTCATCTTTGAGCCAAAAGTTGTTGCATACACTTTAAAAAAATGTTTTTCTCGTTTTGCCAACATCACTTTATTTTCCCCCTTAAGCAGGGCTTCCAGCCAGCTGTCCTGGTTTTCCAGCCATTGGTTTATGGTCATGATATCCCTGTATCTGCTGCTGCTGCTCGTAGTGAGTGCCATCAACTCCTCAGCTTTCCAGCACTTTTGGAATCGCGCAAAAAGATAATCTTTCTGGGCCTGGTGTGGGGACCACCTCCACCATGTGCCTTGTGACAACTTGTTCTGTGCCTTCGTGCCCCATGTCTAGCCAGGTTGATCCTGGGGGCCAGCTGGGGACCACAGGACAATTTTCATGTGCCATAAATGTATAGATCACCTTTGATGGGCTCCTAGCCACACTCCAGCCACGGGGACCACTGGTCCTTCACTGATAGGTTTTGGGGAGCCCTTCTGTCTACTCCTGCTGAACAGTCCTAGGGAGTTGGCTTTTCCATCAGGGCCAAAGGAAAAAGTCCTGCTGCATTTAAAAATAAAGTGTCCAAGCTGTCAGTGGTATGTTTACAATCGTTCCTGGCGGACGTTGGCCCTTTCTCTAATGCCTTCTGGAAGGCGGAAAATGTGTAGTGGGAACGATAAATCATTAGGCGGTTGCCTTGTTTTGACTTGAAACACTCAAGAGGAACAGTCATGTTTCTCATAAAAATCGGTGGGATCGGTTTTTGAATTCCATCCGCCTTTGTGAGTACAAAACATTTTCAGTTTTCTCAAATCAACAAACAGCGTTCTGCTACAGCTGTGACCCCCATTCCTGACCATGGATGAGAAAGGAAGGAGTCAGAGATCGGAACAGAAAATACAAACCCAACAGTGAGCAACTCAAGTCGTCTTTTTCTAAAAATTACCAACTGCTGATTATAGCTGCAGGCCCGCCTCCTGATCTTGTTCTCACGAAGCTGCCTTGATTGTGACCTGCCAGCCACAAGTGCCACGCTGTAGGCCCTCTGTCACCGCCGGCTTTCAAGACTGGCCTGTGCGTCAGATGTGCGTGGACTGAGTCTCCCTCAGAGGGGTCACCGGTCCTTGGGGCTCAGCCTGGGCTGCCCAGAGAGCCTCGGTTCCGCTTGCTGTATTCTTTGCCCCTCCTTCCTGTCCTCTTGCAGCCGTAATGGAGCCCTGTGTTATTTGGGAGGGGAAGGAGGAGAGGGAGGGAGAATGGGAGATTTCTGTAATGAAGGAGGAAGGTCATTTTTCTATAATTTGTGAAGTTGTGAAAAAGCCACTATTGTGGTTTTTACATTAACTATTGGGATATTTCAAAAATAATAAAGGTATTTTCCTAATAACCAGCTCACCTTTATGATTGCTTTCAGCCCAGCCTAAGTCCGCCATGATGCCCTTTGCTAAAAATCTTACCCTCTTTTTCCTTCCTTGTTTGAGGTGGCTGTTTGCTGGAAAGCATATATCAGGATATCTGGTAGGTGTCAGATTTCTAGTCATTGCTATCCCAGATATGAGCACCTACTCTGGGCCAGGCACTAGAGATAGGGAAGGACCAAGATCAAAAAAGTCCCTGTCCTCATTGAGCTGATAGTCTGGCAAGGTGGGTCATTCTCAGCACTGGGGTTGACATTATATGGCATTGTTATAAAGGATTTTTGGAAAATACTTGGCAAAATGTCTTAACGTGGCTTGGAAGTGTGGAAGTGACTCGTGTGGCCCTGCAATGTGCCTTCTGTTGTCTTTAATCCTCACAACAGATTAAAAAATTGTAGTCCCAGAGAGTTTAAATAGTTTGCCCAAGGTTATTTAGCTAGGAAGTAGCAGAGCTGGGGTTGGACTTGGCAGATAGGTTTCAGTGTTGGTCTCATAACCACCATGCTCTGCAGCCTCCGCACCCTCACCCCCCAGGTCCCAGAAAAGGCGATGTTCAACTGAAACCTGAAAGAGCCATCAGTGTTAGGCTAAGAGGTGGAGGAAGAGTATTTCAGGCAGTAGGAACAGCATATACTAAGACGTAGAGTTCTCAATGGAGAAGCTAAAAGCAGGAGGATCGTAGGAAGAGGCTGTGGTGAGAAACGGGGCTGGTGAGATGGGCAGGGGCCAGATCATAAAAGAGCTTACAAGTTGTGAGCTGGAGAAGCCATTAGAAGGTTCTAAGCAGAGCTTTTAAGTGAAAGATCAGATTTGGTTTTGAGAAAGTCACTCTGGCTGGTGGTTGGAAAATGGATTTAGGATTATTTTTAGGATTGAAAGAACTGACACTTAGTATTATAATAGTGCCCAGCACAGAGTAAAAAGCTGGTATGTTTAAGCTGCTATTAGTAGTAGTAGTAGTAGTATTTTCTTCATTATCATCACCACTATCATCATCATTATTTATTTTTAATGGCCCAGCAGAGGAGATGAATATGCAAAGAGACAGCAGGAATATCCAGGGAAATGGGAGGAAACCAAGACCACAGTGTGGTAGAAGCCAAAAGGAGGGCTTGATGAGTAGTGTCGAATACTGCTGCATAGTCAAGATTAGACCTGAGAAGTATCTATTGGATTTACTGAGTGGGGGATTGCTGGTGAACTTGGCAGGAGTTCAGTGTAGGGGACGGGGACAGAGTCCTGCCACACAAATGTGACATGTTGTGTAGGTTTCCAGGGATTCTCAGGCAATGTTTATTTAAACCTAGTACTTTGTGCCTAAGGTTACCCCACCACCACCCCAAAAAACAAAAAAGAGGCAATGTAGTATCTGATGTGACTATGAAACTGGCCCTGAGCTTGTGGGGATGTGAGGGTGAGTGAAGAATGGTCTTCCCCTCCAGGAGCTCCTAGAGTGGTGAGGGCAATTGGTGGGTACACTTTGATGTGGGGAAGGAAATCCCTGGAATCTAGAAGATTGGAGTGGGCAGGAAAGAAGACTAGAGCAGGACCACAGATGACTTTCATGGGTCCTGAGAATGTTTGCCTTCATGGGTCCCGAGAATGTTTGCCTTCATGGGTCCCTTCCTCAAAAACAAGCAAACAAAACCTTAACATTTTATATATATATTATATATACATAATTTTTTATAATATATATATTATATATATATATAATTTCTTTTTGTATCTTTCCGAAGTTAGAAGGGGGGAGGTAGTCAGACTCCCACATGCACCTGACCGGAATCCTACCTGGCATGCCCACCAGAGGGTGATGAATGGCCCCTCTGCGGCGTTGCTCCGTTGTGGCCAGAGCCATTCTAGCGCCTGAGGCAGAGGCCATAGAACCATCCTCAGTGCCCAGGCCAACTTTTGTTCCAATGGAGCCTTGGCTGCAGGAGCAGAAGGGAGAGATAGAGAAGAAGGAGAGGGGGAAAGGTGGAGAAGCAGATGGGCGCTTTTCCTGTGTGCCCTGGCCGGGAATCGAACCCGGGACTCCAGCACGCCAGGCCGATGCTCTACTGCTGAGCCAACCGGCCAGGGCCACATTATATTTTATGACTACATAGATAGAAAGATGAATATGTTGCTACCAAAATGTTCTCTTCCACTTAGAAGTTCATTTTCCCACCCTTTTGATTGTGAAAGAAATTAAGACATTTTCATAATGTGAGTCTTAGGCACTGTGCCTACAATGCCTAATGGATGAGTCAGCCCTAAACTTAGGATAATGGGGGATAGTATGAGATCTCTGGATACCTGGGAATGGAGAGATAGGAAGGAGACAAACCCAGTTCTGTTTAGCGTTGACTGTATATCAAGGTGGATCCCACAGGCCACCCAGCTCCAGGAAAAGGCACATTTGGGTATTAGGAGTCCAGAAGGCTCATGCTGCAGACACTTTTCATGGAGGAGGAAAAAGCATTGTCCTTGCTGACAAGCCCCCACTGGGCCAAGAGCTTCACCAGGCAGCTGATGGCAGAGACCAGATGGCCATTCAGTTGGAACCACCTCACATTGGAGCTCCAGCTGCCTTGGTCTTGTGTAAACAACCCCATCAGACTAAAGTCACTGCCAGGGAGGACAGCTTTGGGAAGGGTGGCAAGTGAATCTCCCACAGGTGAGGTACCTGTTTCTGGGAAATGCTAAGAATCCTAAGAGCTGTCACTTTCTGCCACAAAGGGAAGGGGTGGAAACTGTGGGCTTTTGGATAAGTGTCCGTGTGTATGTGAGAGAGACATGGAGTAGGGATGTGGTTCACTGTTGTTTCTTATTAATTCATTTCATTAAACACTGATTGCCTACTCACCACAAGTGGATGGGGAGTTTGTGATTTATAGAGCCCAATTCGGATATTTTTCTTTAGAACATGGCCCCATGCATCTGAGCCCATTCCTGCTGCTAAACCCAGGAGGTTTGTGTTGGCTTGGAATCAGCAGCACTCACCCTCCCTGTTGCCATGGTGATTCTTGGGTGGGGGGTGTAGGACTGGATTCAGTTCCTCACATAGACAAAATCCCAGGACCATGCCCCTCCCTATGTCCCCTCTACAGCCCCCACCCGTCTCCCTTCTTCCCTCATCTCCACCCTGCCCCACCTCCTGAGTTTTCCATCTCTTGGCCTTTGTTTGTTTTTGCTTTTGTCATTCTTTTTTCTCTGGATGGGTTTCTGTTTGTTTCCGAACTGTCTGGAGCTCTGCACCATGGAGACAGTGTCCCGGGCTGCCCCTTGCCCTGATCTGGTTAGAATAAGCCCCTCTCCTTTGCATGCCTCTCTAACCTGATGTTAGGAACATCCCAAACAACTCACGACATTCTGAGTCAAGATCATTTCTATCAACCACTCACTTCTGGCACTTTTGTCCACCTGGAAAGGGTTGTTAGAAAATTTCCGGTGTTCTACTGCAGTGTCCATATTGTGCAGCATTTATTTATTTATTTATTTGTTTATTTTAATTTTTCTGAGGTTGGAAACAGGGAGGCAGTCAGACAGACTCCCGCATGTGCCTGACCGGGATCCACCCGGCATGCCCACCAGGGGGCGATGCTCTGCCCATCTAGGGCGTTGCTCTGCCGCAAACAGCCATTCTAGTGCCTGAGGCAGAGGCCACAGAGCCATCCTTAGCGCCCGGGCCAACTTTGCTCCGGAGCCTTGGCTGCAGGAGAGGAAGAGAGAGACAGAGAGGAAGGAGAGGGGGAGGGGTGGAGAAGCAGATGGGCGCTTCTCCTGTGTGCTCTGGCCTGGAATCAAACCCGGGACTTCTGCATGCCAGGCTGCTGCTCTACCACTGAGCCAACCGGCCAGGGCTGGCATTTATTGAATACTACATTGTACTAACTAGTGGGCTAGGCTTTGCTTGGGGACATTTCCTGCATTAAAATTCGACTGCAAGTGGCTGAAGGGCAGTGACCAGGTTGTCTCTGTCTAACCAAATATCTAAGATATGGTAGATACTCAAGAAAAGTTTGTTGGGTGAATAAAAGTTTTTGAAAGGATGCAAAAACGTCCCTGCCTTAGTAGAAGGTAAGGATTGAACATCAGCAAAGGAATTGAATAGACTTGAGAAAATGCGTCAGCAAGGTGGTGTGGGTGGGTGAAGATTTCAGGAAGGTTGTAGGCGCCTGTTGCTTGATTCAGGGAGTCCCACTTGCTTTGAGTCACCAGAAGTACCTTTGGGAGTAGTGGAGTTGGGCAGGACCAAGCCTTTGTTTCACTGAACAGGCTCAGACTTGAAATGCAAATGATCCTGAGAGAGGTTAGGCTATTGATTTCATGCTTAGACACATGTGTCAATGACTGAGGATAGCCTTTCCTAAGAACAGGTTTTAGTAATGAGTTAGGAGGGGGGTGAGAGAGAAAGAAACTATTGGAGATTCAAGGCTGAGAGGAGCTTTCACCTTGCAAGGGGGCAGGGGGAGAACAGGAAGGCTGGGGCCACTGGAGTCAAACTCTCAATACTCGGACATGCAGAAGAAGCCCCCTTCCCAGGCTAAGGCTGTTAGCTCTGCCATGTCCCAAAACAGGGGGCATGTAGGATGCTGGAAGTGGGGCCATCAGAAGTCTCCTCTGAGGCCCACACTGTTAAGAGATCTGGGCTCAGTTCCAGTTACCTTTGTTGCCCTGTCACATGCAGACCCAGCAGATGAGCTCAGAGGCACACATGGCACTGAATGTGGGGCGGGGAGAGGCGGTCCTCCCCGCACCCCTGCTGCCTGCTCAGAGCACGGGTATCAGCCTGCTCTGATTAAGTTGACTTCTTCGAGACCTTACTTCCAGGAGCTGCTAGCAGCCAAATCCCCCTGATTGTCTGGGATGTTCCCGACATCAGAGAATAAACAGTCTCCCCTGTCCAGCCAGCTGTGACGAGCAGCATTCCTGTCGCCCCACCCAGCTGGGTGGGGCTGCAGCCCTGTGTCCACCTCCAGCAGAGGCCTGGGGGACACGGGGAGTGGGTGGAAGGGAGAGGAGTGGTCGTTGTCTGTCTGCAGACTGCAGAGGACATTCCTTCCCCTGAGTCCCCATTCTGCCCCAGTGCCAGGCCTCTCAGCTTCAAGCCGCTCCCGACACAAGCTCTGTAATAACGACTCTGTGACTTAAGAGGAGGCCCACACTAGGACACTGTCCCTGGGGGGCCAAGCCCCTTCACCCTGGCCCAGGGACTGTCTGGGGAACTGGAGATTCCTACAACACTCTAGCTAGAGCTGAAGGGATCGTACCCAAATGGCTCATTTCATAGACATGGGTGCCCCAGGTCAGCAGCAGAAGCAGGAACGGACCCCAGGCCTTCCACTACTGTCTGCTGCCTTGGGATGCTGTGGGTGTTGTGGCTAGAATGACGTTAGGGGCTCTGAGTGAGAGGGGTGGCCCATGTTTTCACAGAGGAGCAGAGGTGTTTTCATCCTACGCCTGTTTTGGAGATCAGGCTTGAGGCCGAGCCGTTTCCTGAGGAAGCAAGGCTTCTGGAAAAGCGCTGTTCACCAGCTCCTCCTAAATCATCCTGTCAGGAGTCGAGCTGGGGCCGCAGGACCTGAGTGGGGTTCTACACTGTGCAGAGACGAGCGCCCAGTCTGGGCTTGGCCAGGCCATGGGAGGTGGACAGGACGGCGAGCAGGGAGCTTGGGGAGGGGCAGTTCCCCCAGCACACACACCATCTGCTTCTCTGCCCTAGGACTCTGGCCTGGGACTGCGGGGGAGGCGGGAGAACAGCTTTTCTCAGCCAGTCTGCAGAAGGAATTCCCTCTAGGAGGCCCTCTGGCCACAGACAGCCAGGGTGGAGGAGGGGGGAAGACAGACAGTGTGGGAGCCCAGGGCAGCCCAGGGGGTCTCTGTGGACAGGTGTCTCTGTCCCAGCCTTTGTTGGGCCTCCAGCTTTGTCTCTGTGTATCAGTGTGGATTGTATGCGTAGGCGGCTGCATTTCTGATTAGAGCTGGGTTCCTCCGTGGGAAAGTGTGTACTTAGTGTTTGCCTGCATATGTTTGTATCCACAGCTGTGTAAGCTCAGGTATGTGGGTATCTTCAAGGGCAAGTGTGGGTCTCTATGTCTATACATGGATGAGTGGGGATACACCTGCCTGCCTGTGTCATGGGAGTATCCATGTGCTCTTTTAGCTCATTTTGGTATAAACATATACTTGTTTTTCTAGCTGTAGGTTTAGGCCTGTGTGTCTCGGACCGTGGGCATATAATCATCAATAATATTTTGTTGAGTCCCTGAAAGCATGTGTGCCTGTCTGTTTACGTTTGTGCAGAAGCATTCATCCACTCATTCATCAATTCATTCATAAAGTGACTTGCTAAACTGACTTGCTCATTTACTAACAGACATCTTTAAAGTGCTCACTCTGTGAGTGACCCCACACTGGGCCCACAGTGGAAATTTAGGGAGGTGCTCAGGGCAGCTCTAACATTTGCAAGATCCAGGACAAGAGTACAAATGAAGGCTTATATTCTTATGTCTAAATATTTAAGTGTTATTAAGTCAAAACAACAAACCGCTAAGGAAACTACTCAATCCTAATGACCCAAAAGGCTGAGTTTGATTTCTTTTTTTATATTGATTTTTTAGACAGGGAGGGAGGGAGGGAGGAAGAGGGAGAGAGAGACGGTGAGGGGAAGAGGGAGAAACACTGATTTGTTTTTCACTTATTTATGCATTCATTGCTTGATTCTTTTATGTGCCCTGACTGGGGATCAAACCCACAACCTTGGTGTGTACAGACGATGCTCTAACCAACTGAGGTACCAGGCCAGGGCTTGGGTTTGATTTTGAATTTTCAGCTCCTCCAAGTTCTGTGCTGGAACTCAGCAACACAGAGTGAGTGTGAGTGGCCCTAGCCTCTTTTTTCCCCTTTCTGGCTCTGCTCCGTATCTTGAGGGGCCTTGCATACATGTGTTACTCCTCACATGTGTCCACACTACATGCATGCACTCCACATACAGCTGCCTCTTGGTTATCCTTTAGGTCTAGGGGTATCCACATCATCGGCAAAATCTGCCCCAATGACTCCAAGTAGGAAGTAATGGAGTCGCATGTACCTGATTTGTAATTCCAGAGGAGGGCCTCGGCTCCTAGTGGGCCCATTCCCTTTGTCCCAGGGACTGTTCACTGTCTAGGGTGGAGAGTGGCCAGAGTAGAGCTAGAGTGTGGCCACCTAAAGGATGGGCCCAGGGGCAGGGCCTTTTTGCCTATTTCCTCAAGGCACTTGCAATCAGGAAAGGAACGTGCATCCTATAGAGCAAGCGTCCCCAAACCACAGCCCGCAGGCCACATGCGGCCCCCTGAGGCCATTTATCCGGCCCCCACTGCACTTCCGGAAGGGGCACCTCTTTCATTGGTGGTCAGTGAGAGGAGCATAGTTCCCATTGAAATACTGGTCAGTTTGTTGATTTAAATTTACTTGTTCATTTTAAATATTGTATTTGTTCCCGTTTTGTTTTTTTACTTTAAAATAAGATATGTGCAGTGTGCATAGGGATTTGTTCATAGTTTTTTTTTATAGTTCGGCCCTCCAACGGTCCGAGGGACGGTGAATGGGCCCCCTGTGTAAAAAGTTTGGGGACCCCTGCTGTAGAGAGATGTGAGCAATGCAGTACATGGCTGGAAGCGGCTGGTGTGTCTTGTGGCCTGTGTACCCATGTCTCCGTGTCTGCCCGTGTGAATGCCTGTCTGTGCCTATGTGCTTCTCTGTTCATCTTTGTCTGGCTTGTCTTCTAGACAGCAGAGTCCGCAGCTTTTCTCCCGCCCCTCCTTCGCCTGGGTTGATTTAGGACTAGAAGACAGCCTGAGCTGGCGGGAGGGGCCCTGAGCTGAGCCCGAGCAACTGTTCTGTGTTCCGCTCTGTGATCTGGCCTCAGTTTCCTCATTGGTAGAATGAAAGGGCTGAATTACCATGTCTTTAACTTCTAGGTTTTGCTTGGTTTACAGAAGGAGTCTGATTGATTTCGTGAGTTAATTACCTTCTAGAAGTCAAGTTGGGGAATGCCTAATTGTAGAATCCCAGGTCTGCCATATATGAGCTGTGTCTCCTTTAGTGTTACTTCATCTCCCTCAGGGCTGTGAGGATTAAATAAGGTCACGTGTGTAAAGTGTTGAGCATCATGCCAGGTTCGCAGATGTTCAATAAGTATTAGTTTCTGTCTTTAGCTAGGGTCTTTCCAACTTGCATACCTTACAAATTCTGAGTTCAACAGACATGCTGGCTAATTGAAGTCATTGGAACCACATGTTTAGGGTGTTCTGGCCTTGTGTTGGTTGTTGGGGGTGGAAAGTTAGGTGAGAAAATCTGACCCTTTTTTCTGTGTCTTTTAACTCAGATTTGGGTGTGAGCTCCGCTCCACTTTTGGATGGGACCCTTGGCTTTGCTCAGGCTCGTGTAAGGCATGTGGAACATGGGTTCAATGCCCTCCTCTGACCTGATTCTGCCCCAGAACCCCTCCCTGGAGCTGCAGAATGCTGAGCTAAGTAGGATCAGGCCGCAGAGCTAAGCTGGGTCAGGTAAGGCCTCAGGCTTCCCAACGTGCCTGAGCCTGCCTGACCAGCCCTAATAGTGAGCAGACCCAGCGAGCCAGAGGGCACCTGTCTCCCATGACTGATCCTCCTGGGAGGGCATTGCTCTGCTCTTCGCTAGATGGTCTTAGGATCCTGGAGCATCAGGGAGACTGAGGAGGCCTCTATGCCCCCTATGCCCTCAAGGCCTATGGAATGGCTGAGTGCCAGCAGGAACAACACAAAGAGTCAGTAAGGGGAGGTGACAGCACTTCTCAGTCAGGGCTCGTGGGGGTGACCATCTTGGGAATCCTCTGGAGTCTGTGCAAACTGGTGGCTCTTGGGCTCTCCTGAAATATCTCTGACCTGGAGGGACTGAGGGAGGGGTCTAGGGCCTAGCCAGGGTTGTCTAGTTGGGAAATGCTCTGAGTATGCGCTCGGAGGGGCTGGGGTCCTAAGCCAGACAGGAGAGGGTCAACCTTGGGGTCCTGCTGGCTCTCCCTCTGGCCCCTCCCCCACACACGTGGGTGACCAAGAATTGGTTTGATAATCTCCCAGCTCCAGGGATTACTGGGAAGGTAGGAGCAATTTAAACTGCAAAAGGCCCTTTCGAGGGTCACTGTGATCTCCCCCCACCATCTCTAGGCTGTTTTGTTTAGGGCCAGAACTGGGAATTTTCCTCTTGAAAAAAAAATTCAAAGCTAGGGTTGAGGCCAAAATAATGTGTTTAAGGAAATTTCTGCTTCATGCTGGCTAGGACAGGGAATGTCTGGTCAAAGAGCTGCTGACGGCCAGGGTCTCTGTAAGTAAACAGGCCGCCTCCGATGGCCTCCTTGAGCTCATTTCCCTCAGCACTGTGCAAGGAAGATGATGTCACCAAGCAGGGCCTCCTGGTCATGGAGTTTGTCAGTAAGCAGGACGGAGGCTCAGTGATTGCCGGCAGCCTGGGTGCCGCTGTCTAGTTATTGCAAACAGCTGCTTCCTACATGAGTGACTCTAACACCCTCCTACATATACTCATCTATGATGGGACTCCAGCCACATGCACGACCCATAGCTAAGAGTGTTGCTGGGGAAGCGTGGGATTAACTTTGAAGTTGCCAGCTCCCATGCAAGGCCTCTTCCTCAACCAGAGACCTAGCCTCCTCTGGCTTCCGGAGAGGGGAACCTAGGATGGGTTCCATTGCAAGGAATGGCCCTGGAGGCACAGGCCTATGTCCTGCCTCCATGCAGAGCAAGCAGTGGCAACCTGTACCACACACAGCCTGTCTCCTGGGGCCGGGCAGCCAGGGCCAGTGGGAGAGTTTCCATGAACAGAGTGTGTACGTCAGGGGAAGCTGGGAGGTGGGATGGGGGAAAAGCCACAAAGCCCTCTCTGTGCCTCCTGCACAAGCTCTTCCTGAGCACTGCAGTCACCAGGTGAGACTTTTATGGGGTTTGAAAACCCTGAGGCAGAGTTGTGAGGGAGTAGCCGCCAGGTTGGGCCAGCTCTGTAGTCTCCCTCCATCCACCCGGTGCCACCCCCTCTTCACCTCGTGGTTGGGCAATGGGAGCAGGGAGCTCTAAGTAGATAGGGGGGCCAGAAGCTTCTTGGTGGTGGGCCTTAGCCTTTCACTTCCTTGTGTTCCCCAGAATCCTGTGCTGACTCCACAGGCAGTTCATTCATTATACAGAATCACCTCACAGAGCAAGCAGACCACTCAGTGTGTGCCTGATCTACTCCAGGCTGCCCCAAAACCTCAGACTGACTCACTGACTTCCTCATGTGAAGCCTGACTGATCAATAGGCCAAACCACTAATTTAGTCTACTTACTCAAAAAAAAAGTAATTGGCCCTGGCTGGCTAGCACAATTGGTTGGAACATTGTCCCAATGTGCCAAGGTTGCGGGTTCAATCCCCTATTAGGGCACATACAAGAAGCAACCAATGAATGTATAAATGAGTGTAACAAGAAGTTGATGTTTCTCTCCCTCTCCCCCCCCCCTCCCTCTCTCAAATCAATAAGTAAATTAAAAAAAAAAAGTAATTGGCCTGACCAGGCGGTGGCACAGTGGATAGAGCGTCGGACTGGGATGCGGAGGATGCAGGTTTGAGACCCCAAGATCGCCAGCTTGAGCGCGGGCTCATCTGGTTTGAGCAAAGATCACCAGCTTGGACCCAAGGTCGCTGGCTTGAGCAAGGGGTTACTTGGTCTGCTGTAGCCCCCCAGTCAAGGCACATATGAGAAAGCAATCAATGAACAACTAAGGTGTCGCAATGAAAAACTAATGATTGAAACTTCTCATCTCTCTCTGTTCCTGTCTGTCTATCCCTCTCTCTGACTCTCTCTCTGTCTCTATATAAAAAAAAAAGTAATTGAACACCTTGTTTGTGCCAGGTTGTATGTTGGGTGCAGGGGATATAATAGTGAACATGACAGATAAGATCCCTTCTCTTAGGGAGCTGATAGTAAGCAAACAAAACAATGACAGGGTGCCTGCCCAGGTGGTGGCGCAGAGAAGACTCTGAGGGCTTTAAGGAAAAGTGTGATACACATTCAAGAAGAAATAGCCTGAATAGCCCTATATTCACTAAAAAAATTGAACTTATAGTTAACGATCTCCCTATAATGAAAACTCCAGGCCTGGAATGCCTGCTGAATTCTACCTAACATTTACAGAAGAAAGGGCTTATCTATCTACATATATGTGTTATTCCAGGTCAACTGTAGTTTTGTCCAATCCATGGTTGGGAATTCTCTAATGCACAGGACCAAGTTAAATTGCTGATTTCCCAATGCTTGGGTGGGGCTGAGGACAGTGCCCCTAATACCTGTGTTATTCAAGGATCAACCATATATGAAAATCAATTGTATATGAACAATGGATGTTTGGAAATTGGCATTACAAAAACAGTACAATTAACAATACTATCAATAATCTGAAATAATTAGCAATACATTTTTTTTTGTATTTTTCTGAAGCTGGAAACGGGGAGGCAGTCAGACAGACTCTCGCATGTGCCCAACTAGGATCCACCCGGCACGCCCACCAGGGGGCAATGCTCTGGCCATCCAGGGCGTCGCTCTGCTGCAACCAGAGCCATTCTAGCACCTGAGGCAGCGGCCACAGAGCCATCCTTAGCGCCCAGGCCAACTTTGCTCCAATGGAGCCTTGGCTGCGGGAGGGGAAGAGAGAGACAGAGAGGAAAGAGAGGGGGAGGGGTGGAGAAGCAGATGGATGCATCTCCTGTGTGCCCTGGCTGGGAATAGAACCCAGGACTTCTGCACGCCAGGCCGACGCTCTACCACTGAGCCAACCGGCCAGGGCCACTTTAAATTTTTTAAAATTGATTTTAGAGAGGAAAAGAGAGAGAGAGAGAGAGAGAGAGAGAGAGAGAGAGAGAGAGAGAAAGAGAGAAATGTCAGTTTGTTGTTTCACTTATTTATGCATTCATTGCTTGATTCTTGTATGTGCCCTGATTAAGGATCAGACCTTCAACCTTGGTGCATTAAGATGACGCTCTGACCAACTAAGCTACCCAGCCAGGGTGCCAATTGATTATTGACAAAAGTGCCAAGGCATCTGTGGAGAAAACATAAGCTTTTCACCACATGGCACTGGAGCAACTGGATATCTGTGTGGAAAAAAAATGGAACATCTGCCCTTATCTTATATCATACACACAAAAATTAATTCAAAATGAATCACAAACCTAAATGTAAGAGCAAAAACTATAAAACTTCTGGGAGAAAGTCTTTATATCCTTTAGTTGGACAAAGAGTTCTTAGATATGACCCAAAAAGTGCTAATAATAAAAGAAAAAGTTGATAAACTAGATTTCATTAAATTTAAAACTTTTGCTTTCTAAGATACCGTTAGGAAAGTAAGAAGACAGTTACCAGTGGAACTATTTACAAACATATATCCAACAAAGGAGTTGTATCTAGAATATATTTTTTAAAAACCTTTAAAAAAAGAATATATAAAGAACAAAATATATAAAATATAAAGAACTCAGAATATATAAAGAATAAAAGATTTGTATCAAGAATATATTTTAAAAATATAGCCCTGGCCGGTTGGCTCAGTGGTAGAGCGTCGGCCTGGCGTGCGGAAGTCCCGGGTTCGACTCCCAGCCAGGGCACACAGGAGAAGCACCCATCTGCTTCTCCACTCCTCCCCCTCTCCTTCCTCTCTGTCTCTTCCCCTCCTGCAGCCGAGGCTCCATTGGAGCAAAGATGGCCCGGGCGCTGGGGATGGCTCTGTGGCCTCTGCCTCAGGCTAGAGTAGCTCTGGTCGCAACAGAGTGACAACAGAGCGACTCCCCGGATGGGCAGAACATCACCCCCTGGTGGGTGGAGCATCGCCCCCTGGTGGGCGTGCCAGGTGGATCCCGGTCGGACGCATGCGGGAGTCTGTCTGACTGCCTCCCCGTTTCCAGCTTCAGAAAAATACAAAAAAAAAATTATATATATATATATATTTTAAAAATATATGCAGCTCAATAAGACAAAAAACCACAAATTTTTAAAAACTGAGCAAAAAGTTTGAACAGACACTTCTTTAAAGGAGATGTGCAAATAAGCAATGAAAAATACTCCTTTGGTTATCAGAGAAATTTAAAGTAAAACACAATGAGATACCACTACATACCCACTAGAAAAGCTAATATTAGAAGTGTGACCATACCAAGTGTGGGCAAGCATATGAACAATTATAACTATTCTACACTACCGGTGGGAATATTAAATAGTATAAACATTTTGGAAAACAGTTTGGCGATTTCTCAAAAAGTTCAGCATATACCTCCCATATGACCCACTTATTCTTCTCCTAGGTATTTAGCCAAGAAAAATGGCAGCATGAGTCCACACAAACACCTATACAGGAATATTTATAGCAGCTTTATATACATAACAGTTATAAACTGGAAACAACTGTCCATCATCACATGAATGGTTAAACAAATTTTGGTACATTCATGAAATACTACTCAACAATAAAATGAAATTAATTATTGATACAGTGAGTAACATGGATGACTCTCAAAATTATTAAGTCACATAAAAAAAGAGAACAGGCCCTGGCCATTGGCTCAGTGGATAGAGCATCGGCTTGGCGTATGGACATCCTGGGTTCATTTCTTGGTCAGGGCATACAGAAGAAGCCACCATCTGCTTCTCCCCCCCTCCTTTCCCTCCCACTTCCCCTCCCACAGCCAGTAGCTCGTTTGGTTCGAGGATGGCTCTGGGTGCTGAGGATAGCTTAGTTGGTCTGAGTCGGTCTGCCTCAGGTGCTAAAGATAGCTAGGTACTTGAGCATCAGCCCTAGATGGGGTTGCTGGGTGAGTCCTGGTTGGGGCACATGTGGGAGTCTGCCTCACAATCTCTCCTCCTCTCACCTGAAAAAAAAAAAAAGAAAGAAAGAAAAAGAAAAAAATACATACTATATTTCATTTATATAAAATTCTGAAAATGCCAACTAGATTATAGCAACAGAAAGCAGATCAATTATTGCCTGGGGATGAGAGGTTGGGAAGGAGGGTCGGATTTCACAGGAGCGCTAGGAAATGTTTTGGGGTGACAGATATGTTCCTTATTTTTATTGTACCGATGATTTCACGAGTGTATGCAATGTCAAAACTTATTCAGTTGTACATTTTAGTATGTCAACCAGACCTCAATAAAGTTGTTCAAAAAACTGAAACCTGGTCTAATTTTTTGTATCTCACTGTGACTGCTGTGAGCAGGGACTGTGGGGGTAAGAGGTGAAGCTGGGAGCCATTAGGAGACCGGTGCCGTCGTCTGGGTAAGAGATGCTGGTGGCTGTGGTGACCGTGGAAATGGAGTGGAAAGATTTAAGAAATATCTTGAGACCTAAATAATAAGACTTGCTAGCAGTTGTGTATAAGGCTTGAGGGAAATGGAAAAATCTAGGATGGTTACCACATTTCCGACTCAAGCTCTGAGTGACTGGGGACGCCTGGCCAGGAAGATTTGGGGTTGGGGGTGGAACCAAAGGCCTCTTTTCATCTACCTGTGACAATGGCTGAGCTCCATGCGAAGGGTCTGGACGGAAACAACATTTGGAGGGTATTAGCAAATAAATGGCATTTTAAAGCCAAATGAATGGATGAAGTCACATAGGAAGAGAAAATAGAGGTCTGAGAATTGAGCCTGGGGTATTCCATCACTTCAGGGAACTAGAGGCCCCCATGAAGGAGCCAGGAAGGCTCATCAGGAAGGAACAAGTGGGGAAGTGCCTGACTATATTAATTTCCTAGGGCTGCTGTGACAAGCTACCACAAACTGGGTGGCTTAAAACAGATGGAAATGTATTTTTTCACAGTCTGAAGGCCAGAAGTTCAAAAGCAGATCACTGGGCTGAAATCAAGGTATTAGCAGGGCCATACTCATGGGGACAATCTGTTCCTTGACTCTTCCAGCCTCCGGCAGCTGTTGACGTACTTTGACTTGTAGCTATATCACTTTTTTTTTTTTTTTTTTGGTGACAGAGACAGAATCGGAGAGAGGGATAGACAGACAGGAAGGGAGAGAGATGAGAAACATTAATTCTTTGTTGCAGCACCTTAGTTGTTCATTGATTACTTTCTCATATGTGCCTTGACCAGGGGGATACAGCAGACCAAGTGACCCCTTGCTCAAGTCAATGACCTTGGGCTTCAAGCCAGTGACCTTAGGCTCAAGCTGGTGAGCCTGCACTCAAGCCAGATGAGCCCTCACTCAAGCCGGCGAGCTCGGGGTTTTGAACCTGGGTCCTCCGCGTCCTTGTCCAACGCTCTGTCCACTGTGCCACCTCCTGGTCAGGCTATCTACATCACTTTTATCTCCATCTCCATGTCACATTACTTCCTCCTCTTCTGTCTATGTTAAATCTCCCTCTCCCCACCCTTAGGAGAACATTTGTCATAGGTTTAGGGCCCGCCCAGATAATCCAGGATTATCTCCTCATCTTGAGATCCTTAATTTAATTACATTCACAGAGACTTTTTTTCTTCCCCAAATAGGTCACATTAACAGGTTTTGGGGATTAGAATGTAGGCATATATTTTGTGGGAGGCCACAATTCAACCCATTACACCAATTGACTGATAGACTAAAGGAATGACTAATTGAGTAATTCAAGATGGCAGGACTTTCTGTGCCTGTGAAGGACTGAGGTCATCAGCTATAGATTTTAGAGCCTAGCCTGGAGATAGAGAACATAGGCAGCTTCTGGCTTGAGCATGTGTGTGGGAGAGTCCCATGGAGAGGGGAAGTACTGCAGACAGGAATCACCCTGCCTTCCCACTCCTGACTCAGCATCTGGCAGGGGCCATCTACACAGCAGCCAACGTGATCTTTATAATGCAAATCTGTTCCTATCACTATCCAGTGAAAGACCCTTCCCTAGCTCCCAATAGTTTTTAGGCCAAAGATGGATATCCTCACCTGGCCTGCAAAGTCTGGGGGCCAGTCCCAGCGATCTTTGCAGCTTTGTGTCTCACCTACTGTCTGCCTCCCCTGCTAACTGCCTCCATACACAGTGGCTGCCTCTCAGGCCACCATCCTTCTGCCCTAGGGCCATGGCCTGTTGTTCTCGCTGCCTGGCTTTCTTTTCAACATACTTCACAGAATCAGCATCCACTTATGCTCCAGCTCTCAATCCAGATGCCTCAAAATTTTTTTTAATTTTTATTTTTTACAGAGAGAGGGGCAGATAGAGACAGACAGAAAGAGAGAGATGAGAAGCATCAATTCTTCATTGCGGTACCTTAGTTGTTCATTGATTGCTTTCTCATAGGTGCCTTGACTGGGGGCGCTCTAGCAGAACGAGTGACCCCTTGCTCAAGCCAGTGAACTTGGGCTTCAAGACTGCAACCTTTGGGCTAAAGGCAGCGACCATGGGGTCATATGACTCTGATTCCATGTTCCAGCGACCCTGTGCACAAGCTGGTGAGCCCGTGCTCAAGCCAAATGAGCACGGTCAGGCCAGATACCTTTTCTTGAGGGAGTTCTTCCTAGGATCCCTGGTCAGGCCATACAAACATATAATGTAATTTTTCATTGCTCCCTTTTCTCGTCTTCCACAGCACTATCAAAGTTTACAATTTTGTGAATATTTGCAATAGTGTTTTATTAGTGTTTTTCTCTACCTCTAAACCATAAGGACCATAAGGGCAGGATTTGTATGATTCACCACTTTGTCCCACGTGCCTTGTCTAGTGCTTGGCATGCAGAGGGGTGTGTGGTGCTTTTAAAGCATGTCTGCAAAAACATGTGTTTCCATCAAGAGATAGAGTTTAATTGATCTTCCTTTAAATGTGGGCTGGTTTAATAACTTGCATCTGGTTAACAGAATGTGGCAGAAATGATGCTGTCTGGGCCATAACAGGTAATATGGCTTCCTGCTGGCCTGCTCTCTTTTTGGGTGCTCCCTTTCAGAACCCAGATGCCATGCTATGAGGATGCCCAGGCCACATAGAGAGGTCACATGTAGATGTTTCAGCCAAAAGCCCTACTGAAAACCTAGCCTACAGACAGCATCAACTGCCAGACATGCACCAAAGAAGGCTGTGAGATGATTCCAGCCTCAGCTGCCATCTGACTGCGACCATATGAGAGAGCCTGAGTAAGAATGACCTAATTGAGCCCAATTACTCCTAGAACTATGAGAGAGAAAAATAAAATTGTTATTATTATATAAGCCACTAAGTTTTGGTATGATGTGTTATGTAACAGTAGATAGCTGGAACAGAATGCAATAAATACTTATTGAGTGAATAAATGTGGAGAGCTCTGGTTGAAGGAATATTGCCTGTGCTTTAGCTCTGTGCGGGTTTTAGTTGATAACTCTCAGCCTCTCCTTCCCCAAGAGGTTCTGGAGATCCTGGAAGCCCTAATACAGAAACTCAAAGGTCTGTACTCCTCATACCCACCCAAGGGGAGAGAGACTTGTGGAAAATCTCCATTCTGGGCAGAGAACATGATGAGGCCATCAAAAGTGAGTTCTGGCAGGAACCTCAGAGAGGTTCATGGGGGATTCTTAAACTCTTTCATGGTTTCAGGGTAGCAAAAACATACATATTCTGTGTGTGTGTGTGTGTGTGTGTGTATTTATTGTCTTGAGGAGAGGATCTCCAGGATCTATTTTTTATCAGATTCTTTTTATTTATTTATTTATTTATTTATTTATTTATTTATTTATTACAGAGACAGAGAGAGAGTCAGAGAGAGGGATAGACAGGGACAGACAGACAGGAACGGAGAGAGATGAGAAGCATCAATCATTAGTTTTTCATTGCATGTTGCAACACCTTAGCTGTTCATTGATTGCTCTCTCATATGTGCCTTGACCGTGGGACTCCAGCAGACTGAGCAACCCCTTGCTGGAGCCAGTGACATTGGGTTCAAGCTGGTGGGCTCTTGCTCAAACCAGATGAGCCAACGCTCAAGCTGGCGACCTTGGGGTCTCGAACCTGGGTCCTCTGCATCCCAGTCCAACGCTCTATCCACTGCGCCACCGTCTGGTCAGGCTTTCAGATTGTTTATTTATTTATTTAATTAATTAATTAATTAATTTATTTTATTTATTTATTCATTTTAGAAAGGAGAGAGAGAGGGAGAGAAGAGAGAGACAGAGAGAGAGAGAGAAGGGGGAGGAGCAGGAAGCATCAACTCCCATATGTGCCTTGACCAGGCAAGCCCAGGGTTTTGAACCGGCAACCTCAGCATTTCCAGGTCGACGCTTTATCCACTGCGCCACCACAGGTCAGGCCAGATTGTTTTTTTAAAATGTTATCAAATTTAATTATTTTTTATTTATTCATTTTAAAGAAGAGAGACAGAGAGAGAGAAGGAGGGGGAGCAGGAAGTATCAACTCCCATATGTGCCTTGACCAGGCAAGCCCAGGGTTTCGAATGGTGACCTCAGCCTTCCAGGTCAGCACTTGATCCACTGCACCACTACAGATCAGGTTTTATCAGATTCTTAAAAGGTCAGTGTCCCCCAAGTGGTAAGAACTACTGATCTAGTTCAACTCTCTCAATTTCTTTGTTAAGAAACTGAGCCTGACCAGACAGTGGCGCAATGAATAGAGCATCAGACTGGGACATGGAGGACCCAAGTTCAAAATCCCGATGTTGCCGGCTTGAGCAAGGGCTCACCAGCTTGAGTGTGGGGTTGCTGTCTTGATCGTGGGATCATAGACATGACCCCATGGTCGCTGACTTGAGCCCAAAGGTCGCTGGCTTGAAGCCCAAGGTCGCTGGCTTGAGCAAAGGGTCACTCACTCTGCTATAGCTCCCTGGTCAAGGCACATATGAGAAAGTAATCAATGAACAACTAAGGCGCTGCAACAAAGAATTGATGCTTCTCATGTCTCTCCCTTCCTGTCTGTCCCCATGTGCTCCCCTCTCTGACTCTGTCTCTGTCAAAAAAAAAAAAAAAAGAAAGAAAAAGAAAAAGAAACTGAAGATTCCTGGCTGGGTAGCTCGGTTGATTAGTGCACCGTCCCAATATGCCAAGGTTGCAGGTTCAATCCCCAGTCAGGGCACCTACAAGAGTCAACCAGTGAGCCCTACCCGATTAGCTCAGCCAGTAAAGAGTGTCATTGTGAAATGACAAGGTTGCAGGTTCGATCCCCAGTCAGAGCACACACAGGAAGCAACCAAAAAAATACATGACTGAGTGGAACAATGAATGAATGCTTCCCTTCCCCTTCCCCTCTCTCTTCCTTCCCCTTTCTGCCTCTCTAAAAATCAATTAAATAAAATAAAGCCCTGGATGGATATCTCAGTTGGTTGGATTGTTGTCCTAGAGCATGGAGGTTGCCGGTTTGAATTCCCGGTCAGGGCATGTATAGGAGCATCTCAATGTTCCTGTCTCTCTCCCTCCCTGCCTCTTAAAAAAAAAAAAAAGGATCAACCAGTGAATGAATAAATAAGTGGAACAACAAATTGATGTTTCTCTCTCTCTCTAAAATCAATTAATTAAAAAATATTAAAGAAACTGAAGACACTTTGTTTTCTGGTAATAAGGTAGATTAGGTACCCTAAATAAGTTTCCTTCTGAAAACAATTCTGGATAAAAGAAATCTTTTCATTTTTATTTATTTATTTTTTCTTCTTCTTTTTATTTAGTGAGAGGAAGGGAGGCAGAGACAGACTCATGCATGTGCCCCTACTGGGATCCATCCAGCAAGCCCACTAGGGGGCAATGCTCTGCCCATCTAGGGCATTGTTTTGTTGCAAAAGGAGCCATTTTTTAGCACCTGAGGCACAGGCCATGGGACTAGCCTCAGTGCCTGGGGCCAACTTGCTCCAGTGGAGCCATGGCTGCGGGAGGAGAGGAAAAGAGAGAGAGAGAGAGAGAAGTGAGAGGTGGAGGGGTGGAGAAGCAGATGGGTGCTTCTCCTGTGTGCCCTGATGAGGAATCGAACCTAGGACATCAACAGGCCTGGTCAACACTCTACCGCTGAGCCAACTGGCCAGGGCCAAAAAGAAAACTTTTGAAAATGCGCTGAAGAGCTGGCAAGAAAATGAGAATACTTAAGCCAAAAACTCAAGAATCCAGAGAGGTAAGCTAATCAATGAAATAGACTTTTGCCTTGAGCATATTTTTACTTAATTATTTATCTAAAATATATATAACATGAGATTTACCCTTAACACATTATCAAGTGTACAGTACAATATTATTAACTATAAGCATGATGTTGTATAGCAGATATCTAGAACTTTTTCATGTAGAACAACTGAAACTATCAATTTTTTTTAACTCAGTAAACTTGAGCTTGAATATTTATGGTCCTGTGGGTGTGGGATGATTTGAGAGAAACCAGTGGCGTGCTAATAATTGGCTCTCCAACAAAGCAAAGCTCCCTGTTTTTAGTGTTTGCTGATTTCCATGGTGTAAATACTCAACCATGGCCAACTTTTTTTTTTTTTTTTTTGTATTTTTCTGAAGCTGCAAACGGGGAGAGACAGTCAGACAGACTCCCGCATGCGCCCGACTGGAATCCACCCGGCACACCCACCAGGGGGCGATGCTCTGCCCCTCCAGGGCGTCGCTCTGTTGCGACCAGAGCCACTCTAGCACCTGGGGCAGAGGCCAAGGAGCCATCCCCAGCGCCTGGGCCATCTTTGCTCCAATGGAGCCTCGCTGCGGGAGGGGAAGAGAGAGACAGAGAGGAAGGAGAGAGGGAGGGGTGGAGAAGCAGATGGGCGCTTCTCCTGTGTGCCCTGGCCGGGAATCGAACCCGGGACTTCTGCACGCCAGGCCGACGCTCTACCACTGAGCCAACCGGCCAGGGCCCCATGGCCAATTTTAAGCTGTTAATGGTATTAAGAACTAGCATGTAAAATTCCTGGATATTTGATTTTTCTGAGCTAGCAGGAGTCAGTTCCAGCACACTACTGAGAGAAACTCATGCCCCCTCTAAGGAGGGAAGGCTAATAAAACTGTCCCCACAGAAGAATAGGAATTCAGTGAATGAATGAACTAAATATAAACCCCACCACCTCCCAACAGACTGAAAAGAAAAATATTTACCTTAATTTTCCTATTCTCAGGAGAAAATAAAACAGCCCCTACCATGCCTGACTGGTGGTGGTGCAGTGGATAGACTGTTGACCTGGGATGCTGAGGACCCATGTTCGAAACCCCAAGGTTGCCAGCTTGAGCACAGGCCCACCTGGCTTGAGCACAGGCTCACCAGCTTGAGTGCCGGGTCACTGGCTTAAATGTGGGATCATAGACATGATCACATGGTTGCTGGCTTGAGCTCAAAGGTTACTGGCTTGAAGCCTAAGGTCGCTGGCTTGAGCAAGGGGTCACCGGCTCAAGGCACATATGAGATGCAATCAGTGGAAAACTAAAGTGGTGCAACTACAAATTTATGCTTCTCATCTCTTGCCCTTCCTGCCTGCCTGCTTGCCTGCCTGTCTGTCTTCTGTCTGTCTCGCTAAAGAAAAAAAAAATTAAATCCCCTGCAAATACATAATAACATGCCATACCTATATGGATTTGAAGCTCAAATTCATACAACTTAGGTGATCTAAAATTTTTAAGTCAAGCATTAATTTCAAGAGTGCCCAGTCTGGTAATGCTGTAAGCATCTGGCAAATCAAATACAAACTCTCCCAGAAAACCCACCTTTACCCTAAACAGGGTAAATTCCAAAAAAATGAGTAGCTCCTAGTTGAAAATCACAAAACATTCAGGGAAACAACACACAAAGGAAGCAAATCAGCATAGACTTCGGATATTGGGATTATTGGAAAAATAATATAAAATAACTTTAAAATGCTGAAAAAAGAGAAACTTGAAAATTTGAGCAGGAAACAAGAGATTGTGAAGAGGGATTACGTGTATTTGAACAAGAAAGAAATATAATTACCCTCCAGAAATTCAAGTATCAAAACTAAATCTACAAATTCAATGGTTGTATTTGATAGAAGATTAGACACAACTGACCATATCAGGCACAATAAAATTAGTTCTAGAAGACAGACCTGAAGAAATTCTCTAAAATATAAAGATAAATAAGAATATGGAAAATATGAAAGAATAATTAAAAGACATAGAGGATAGAGTGAGAAGGCCTAAGATACATATAACCAGAGGTTCCAGAAAAAGAGAAGAGAGATTATGGGATAGAAGTAATATTTGAGTTGATGACTGAGATTCATCCAGAAATCTATCAATCCACATATTCAAGAATCTCAATAAATCTCCCCCAAATAATTAAAAAATATATGAATAAATAAATGATAGTGAAAATGCAGAACCAAATGCATAGATTGCTTTCAAAGTAGTGACAATTAGACTGAAATAGCTGATTTCTTATTTTTTTAAAAATTTCCATTGATTTGGAAGAGAGAGAGAGAAGACAGGCGGGAGAGAGAGAGAAAGAGAGAGAAGCATCAATTCATTGTTTCATTTAGTTGTCCCCTTTAGTTATGTGCTCATTGCTTGCTTCCTGTTTGTGTCCTGACCGGGGATCGAACCGGTGACCTCAGCACACCAGAAGGACACTTTATCCACTGAGCCATTTGACCAGGGCTTATTTTTTAATAGCTGAGAGTTAGTGGAATTATATCTTCAATGTGCCGAGAGGAAATGACTATCAACCAAGAATTCTAAAGTCAGTGAAAAGATATTTTAAGAATAAGAAAATATAATGACATGATGAGATGAACAAAAACTGTATTTGCCACCAGCAGGTAGAAAGAAAGTGATTCCAGGTAGAAGGAATGAAAGACAAAAAGGAATGAAATGCAAAGAAAGTGGTACATATATGAGTAAATAGGAATAAATATTCTACAAACAATAATAATAATATTTTGTAGGCTTAAAAAAAACCAAGGCAAAATGAAAATACATAAAAGCAATAATATATATAAGCTAGGAGAGGAAAAATTAGAATTAACTCTAAGATCCTTGTTTTATTTAAGAAAAAAAAAGATGATTAGACAAAATATGAACATTAAAATTTCTAGTGTAACCACTAAAAACAGCAAATAAGGCATAATGTACAAACTAGTAAAGGAGAAAAATGAAATAAAAAATAATTGAGAAAGCAAGAAAGAATAGAAAAAGAAATCTAGGAAAGTTTGGGGAAAATACAAAATAATAATAGTACATATTTTATTATATATTAAATAACATAGATAATAGTATATACACTATTTTTTTTTTTTTTTTTTTTTTTGCATTTTTCTGAAGCTGGAAACAGGGAGAGACAGTCAGACAGACTCCCGCATGCGCCCACCGGGATCCACCCGGCACGCCCACCATGGGGCGATGCTCTGCCCACCAGGGGACGATGCTCTGCCCATCCTGGGCGTCGCCATGTTGCGACCAGAGCCACTCTAGCGCCTGAGGCAGAGGCCACAGAGCCATCCCCAGCGCCCGGGCCATCTTTGCTCCAATGGAGCCTTGGCTGCGGGAGGGGAAGAGAGAGACAGAGAGGAAAGCGCGGCGGAGGGGTGGAGAAGCAAATGTGCGCTTCTCCTGTGTGCCCTGGCCGGGAATCGAACCCGGGTCCTCCGCACGCTAGGCCGACGCTCTACCGCTGAGCCAACCGGCCCGGGCTACACTATTTTTATAATAGTACATATATACACACATAAAGACATAGATGTGTGTATGTATCAAAATTTTGATAAGTGTAAATAGACTAAATGCTTCAGTTAAAAGAAAAAGATTGGTGGCCACACTAACCGATGCATTGATCTGCTCATTTTACTGGAATATGCTTATGGCTCCATCTCCTCCTCTATGGGGTAAGTTCCTCAAAGGTAGGGGCTGTGCTTCACTCTGTCCTGTACCCCCGGCACCCAGCTCAGGGCCTGATCCATGGTAGAACTAAAAATAACTGTAGGATGAATGTGAATGTGTGCATACAGGACATTTGTGGTAGAGGCAGGGTTTAAGCCAGATCTTTCTGGCTTCAGAACCTCTGCCTTTTCTGCCTGAGATGTGGTGGTGGGGTGGGGGGTGGAATGGAGGCAGGCTGAAGTGCTTTTCCAGCTCAGTAGTTCCCTGTTTCCTCTGGTGTAGCTGAGGATGCAGGGGTTTCTCTGGAGGCCACAGCCCGGCCCAAGGGGCCTAGATCCTCCTTGTACCCACACGTAATGTGCCCTCTTTTTGGTGTGCCCTCCGATAGGAAAGAGAACCTGCATGGAACAGTGTTCCCTAAGGTGGGGTTGTGGCCTCTGTTCTTCCTGCACTCCCCTTCATAGGGTCCACTCTGGCAGTTCCGCAGCCCTCTCCTTCCAGCCTTCTGAGGGCCCCTACCACACTCCCCACACCTTCCTCCCTCTGGCCAGGAGCCTGGGGCGCAGTGCTATGAGTAAATCTCAGGACAGTGTCTTCAGTGAGCGCCTTTTTTCAACCACAGCTCATCTGAGGAAAACCAGCCACTTCTTCCTGGGGCTGAAGTCTCCTATGGGGGCTTGACCCCGGCCTGTTCACTACCCAGTTGAGGAACCTTGGGCCTGGGGAGGCTGAGGGCTCTGGCCTCTGCTGGAGGTCTGAACTTCAGCTGAAGCTCCCCAGGTGGGTACTGGGCAGCTCCTGGAGAGAACCTGTCCTCTTCTCTGTTGTCCAAGACCTGCTCACTCTGGGGTAGGGCACTGGGGTGGATGCTGTCCTCCCTAGGAGAAGCCGTGTGCTCTCCAGCTGTTTTCCTCTGGGCTGTGGGGCCTCCTGCAGATCCCCTCTCCTCAGGAGGAGGAAAGCAGTTGTCACTCTCCAAGCCAGGCCCCCAAACAGCTGCTCCTCGCCCTGCACCAAGAACCTGGCTCCCTGCTTGTTTAATTCTCTGGGGACTGCTGCTGTTTACCCCAATGTGCAGTGAGGGGGTGATGGGAGCGGGTTGACCTTGGGCCCCAGTCCCCCTTTCTGGGCTCAGGGCCTGTGTCTGGGGAAGGAATCTGTCACTCAGTCACAAGTTTGGCTCCCTCTGTGGAGGACCTGGCCTGCCCAGCAAAAGGGTCACCAGGCCAGGTTGGTCGGGTCCTGGCCTGGGATGGGACTGATGGCTCAGAGGTGTCTGTCTATGGGCAGGGCTGGTTTAGAAATTCTGAAGTCACAGGTGCACCTGCAGGACCCCTCTCCTGCCTGTCTAAGTGCTTTCCCTTCACCTCTGCCAGTGGATTTCAGGCAGCCATGGGGTCAGCTTTTCTGGAAATGGGTGATGTGGTGCCCTAGCTCATCAAACCAGCAGCCGGCACCTGTTAAAAGTCCCCTTAGAAAGTGCTTTCCCGCCTGGCCTGTGGTGGTGCAGTGGACAAAGCGTCGACCTGGAAATGCTGAGTTCGCTGGTTCGAAACCCTGGGCTTGCCTGGTCAAGGCACATATGGCAGTTGATGCTTCCAGCTCCTCCCCACCTTCTCTCTCTCTCTGTCTCTTCTCTCTCTGTCTCTCCCTCTCCTCTCTAAAAATGAATAAATAATTGGCCTGACCAGGCGGTGGCGCAGTGGATAGAGCGTTGGACTGGGATGCACAGGACCCAGGTTCGAGACCCCTAGGTCTCCAGCTTGAGCGTGGGCTCATCTGGTTTGAGCAAAAGTCTACCAGCTTGAACCCAAGGTCGCTGGGTCCAACAAGGGGTTACTCAGTCTGCTGAAGGCCCGTGGTCAAGGCACATATGAGAAAGCAATCAATGAACAACTAAGATGTTGCAAGCGCAATGAAAAACAAATGATTGATGCTTCTCATCTCTCTTCGTTCCTGTCTGTCTGTCCCTGTCTATCCCTCGCTCTGACTCCCTCTCTGTCTCTGTAATAAATAAATAAATAAAAATAAAGACTTAAAAATGAATAAATAATTAAAAAAAAAAAGAAAAGAAAGTGCTTTCCCATCAGAGTGGTTCTCCATGCTGGCTATGAGTGAGAGTCATCTGAGGGCTTTTTAAACCACCAGGTCCAAGCTGTATACCCCATTCCGGTTAAACTGGTGCCTCTGAGGGTGAGCGCTCACAGGGGCATGTTTCAGAGCTCTCCAGGTGACCTGAAAGTGCAGCCTTCAAGCCTCACAAGGACCTTGAAAGACAGGCATTGTCGTTATCCCCACTGAACAGGCAGGGACACTGGGACTCAGAGAGGTAAAGCCACTTGGCCAAGGTCAGAGAACAAGTGGAAGAGGTGAGGACTGGAATCCCAGATGGAACAAGCAGGTGGCCCTCTCTTGCCATGGGTCCAGGCTTCACATGGGACCATATGACCTTTGGCTGGCCGAGGAGCTAGTCTCCTTTGGCTGTGAGGACATTTCTGTCACCTCTTTCCCTGAAGCTTTGGGCTGGGCTCTTCCAAGCCATAACACGGTGGGTCACCCACCCCCACTCACCCAGCTCCTGGTTCCTCTCGCTGGAAAGGCGTGCCCTTTGGTGAGGGGGAGGATACATTTTTGAGGTGAAATGTTGTCTAACAGCCAGGAATGGAAAATATTAGAAGCCCACGGGCGCCAGCAAGGTTCGCACCAGGGCCAGAAAGTTCAGAAAAGAGGAGGTAGGCTCTCTGCGGTGGGGTGCTCCCTGGCTGCGGGATCAGCCAGGCGCCTGTGCCCTGCATCCCAGGCTGCCGCCGCCTTCAGAGTTAGGGCAGGCCTCGCCTGGGCCAGAGGAAAGTCCCGCGGTGGTGACCCCAAGGGGAAAGCCCCATAGGTGTATTAGGTTTAGTTTGCCCGGCATTCCAGAGGGCGTGGTGGGCTAGGGAGGTAGAGCCGCTGGAGATGGAATATCTTTCTGAGAGTACATGAGGCTAGGCAAGCCCAGTCCACACACAGGTTCTGAATGGCCCAGTTGTTGGGATGCTGAGATAGAGTGAGCCATGGTATGGTCCCTGTCCTCTAGGAGTTTCACTGTAGAGAGAGGGCAGGCAGAAAAACTGACAATGTCAATAGAATGTGATAAATGCTCTTTGGAAGGTGCACTGGGCACAAGGTTTGTGGAAGTCAGAAAGGGGACAGTCAGCTCAGCCCAAGGCTACAAGGGAGAATTCCTGGAGAAGGTGGTACCTGGCTGAGTCTCGCTACAAATAGATCCTGTGAAAATGTGTACAAAGCGGCTGTGTGGTACGTGCCCTTAGGAATGTGTCTCTGTGTGTTTGGAAAAAGAGACACAGAGACACAAGCAAATGGACTCATTCTCCCCATGGGGGTCCCTGCCATCTCTTCTGTTCCTACTGCCCATCGCAAACACACTAAGGTACAGGCACACTTGTAGTCACAAACAATTACTTAGAAGCTCAGGCACATGTGCAAGGTAGTGCTGAAAATACCAGAATTCAATGAGAGAGCTGTTCCTACGTGAGAAAGGTTTTAATGAGAATTTGGGGTAGCAGAGAAGGCCCTGGTGGCTGGGCATCTGCAGGGACAGGGTTTCAGAGCCTGGGGAAACTGCTCTGCTGAAAACAGGGTGAAGGGTCTAGAGCAGGGGTCCCCAAACTTTTTACACAGGGGGCCAGTTCACTGTCCCTCAGACCACTGGAGGGCCGGACTATAAAAAAACTATGAACAAATCCCTATGCACACTGCACATATCTTATTTTAAAGTAAAAAAACAAAACGGGAACAAATACAATATTTAAAATAACGAACAAGTAAATTTAAATCAACAAACTGACCAGTATTTCAATGGGAACTATGCTCCTCTCACTGACCACCAATGAAAGAGGTGCCCTTTCCGGAATTGCGGCAGGGGCCGGATAAATGGCCTCAGTGGGTCGTGTGCGGCCCGCGGGCCGTAGTTTGGGGACCCCTGGTCTAGAGGGAGGTTAAAAAGCGCAGTGGTGGCAGGGGAAGAGGAAGGAGTTCTAAAGTCCGTCTAATCCTCTTATTTCACTGTGGAAGAACTGACATCCAGAGCGGGAAAGTGAAATGCCTCAAGTTATATTGCACTTGGGGATCAGAGCTGAGTGTGGGCAGACACACGTCACAACACACCCAGTCAGGCTTGCACGTTTCCACACAGCTGCTCGCTCTGCACACACAGTAATGCTCACAGCCCTCCACAGTTGCAGGCACTGTCCCCTGGATTGCCGTCACATATACTTCAAGCTGTTCCTCATTAAGCTGGAGCAGCTGGGTCTTGCCTGCCCGCCACTGCCCCCTCCACTCCAGCCCTCATGAATCATGTGGTCCACAGTGGGAAGTATAGCATTTGGGAACCTGGGGTCATGCTGTCAATGGGTCTGCTCTGAGCATTCCCTGGAGGATCCCTGTAGCAGAGCAAGAAGTTCACCCCAGAACTGACTCAGAGCTGCCTGGGAGTCAGGGCCGGATCTACATCCTCAAGGGGGAATGTCTTAGGGTCTCAGGGCAGAGCCTGAAGCCTACCAGACCCAGGAGTGAGACTGCACTCTCCTAGCTTCATCTCAGCCCAAGGGTTCAAGGAAGAATTCCTGGAGACGGTGGTACCTGGCTGAGCCTCACTACAAATAGATCCAGGGAGATGCCAGGGAGCCTGCTGGAGTGCAAAGTGGAGCCTACATGCGGAGCAGAGACCTGGGCTCCACCCTGGCACAGCCCCTTCCTCCATGAATGGCCTTAGATCAGCCCCTTCCCCTCTTTGAGATCTATGAATTTGTGATGTTGAGTAAGGTACATAATCCTCATCTTCCAGGAGCTCAAGGGAGGGAAGACACAGCATTTCTAGGTAGAGTGAAGAGTTCTGCAACTCAGGGTGGAGCCAATGGGATGTGGTGAGGCTGGGCATCTCAGAGGGAGGAGATAGGTGTAGGTTGGACTGCTAAGGGTATGTGTACATGCATGTTTCAGGTATGTGGATAAATCTTCATATTATGTTGTCAACCCTCATGGTACCACCACACCCCAGTTCCCCTTTGTGCTGTAACTGCATGCCCACAGCCCCTTACTCCCTACTTGAGGAAGCAGTATCACCATGGTGTTTAGCCAGGATTGGCCACCGATTGGCTCAACTGAGCACCTGACCTAAACCCAGTCTATCCACAGGCTGACTGGTGAATAGTGAAGGGCTTCATGGGAAAGGCTCCAGTCAATAGAGGTAGGGGTGGGAACTAGCTGAGCCAATCAGGATGATTCCTGCCAGAATTTGAACTAAGAAAATGCAGACAATGGACCTGTCAGGAGCAAGAGGCAAGGAGAGCTACCACACAGAGCGAAGTAGGCATACCACAGGAGAAATACCAGGCTGCCTGTGAGAGAGAGACCTGCCCAAGAGTTGCCCAGCTCAGCTCCTGACTTGGTTATCTTTACAACAATCCTGTGTTGTTGTTGTTTTTCTCAGAATTCCCAAGAGTTATAATTTTTGTTCCCTGAAGTACATAACCGGTTAAGGAGCCCCCTCATCTCCCTGGCATCTCAGAAAGCCACCAACTCTCTCCATCATCCTGTATGAGAGGCCACTGGGGAAAAAAATGGAAAGATCGTAGGACTGGAAATGAGGAAACCTGACCTGGGTTCAAGCCTGAATCAAGTTCCTAAGCTTTCCCAAGAGCCAGGTCATGATGGAAGTCTCATACGCCTTACACAGTGTGCTTGTCAATTCACTAGTTAGGACTGGGATAAAATAAAAACCCACAGCAACGTTGACAGGTGAAAGCAACCACAAAGCTAAAGGCAGCTGATGTCCTCCTGGGGCATCTGCTCTTTGATGGAGGCTGATTAGTCGAGTGTGGAGGAGCCTCCTTGGGAGATACGTGAGACACTGGAGAGGCAGCTCTCGACCCAGGGCTGTCTCAACAGTCAGGGCGGTCGCCTGCTGCAGTTCTCAGCAGACGCAAGAACGAGTCCTGAGGAGAGCAGGGGGGCTGCAAGGAAAGGCTAAAAGAGATATTTCACTGGCAAGGCTGCATCTTATTTGGGCAAAAGCAGTCCCGTTTTGGGATCAGGTAAGAGAGGCATTCATTCCTGCTGTGCTATTGACCTTTGTGTGTTGAGAAAACTCTAGGGGTTTGATGCCAATGCCTTGAACAGCCGAACAGCCACGGTGTTAAAAAACAAAACAAAACAAAACAAACCAGGATGGTCAGTGGGAAAAGGACAGTCTTTTTTTTTTTTTTTTTTGTATTTTTCTGAAGCTGGAAACGGGGAGGCAGTCAGACAGACTCCCGCATGCGCCCGACCGGGATCCATCCGGCACGCCCACCTGGGGGCAACGCTCTGCCCACCAGGGGGCGATGCTCTGCCCCTCCGGGGCGACGCTCTGTTGCAATCAGAGCCACTCTAGCGCCTGGGGCAGAGGCCAAGAGCCATCCCCAGCGCCCGGACCATCTTTTGCTCCAATGGAGCCTTGGCGGCGGGAGGGGAAGAGAGAAACAGAGAGGAAGGAGAGGGGAGGGGTGGAGAAGCAGATGGGCGCCTCTCCTGTGTGCCCTGGCCAGGAATCGAACCCGGGACTTCTGCACTCCAGGCCGACGTTCAAGGACGATCTTTTTAACAAACAGTCCTGGAACAATTGGATATCCATGTGCAAAAAAATGAACCTTGACACATTTTGCACTACCTGCAGAAAACTAATTAAAAATGAACCGTAGACCTAAAGGTAAAACCTAAAACTAAAAATATCCTAGAGAAAACATAGGAGAAGATCTCTGTGATCATGGACTTGGCAAAGATTTTTTTGATCCCCAGCACCAAAACCACAACCCATAAAATAAAAAATTGTAAAATTGAACTTCATTTAAATAAGGAACTGCCCTTCAATCAAAAGACACTGTGAAGAAAATAAAGAACAAGCTACAGACTGGGGAAAAATATTTTCAAAACACATATCTGATAAGGAACTTGTATCCAGAATATATAAAGTACATGCAAAGCTTAATAGTAAGGAAACAACTCACTTACAAAGTAGGCAAAATATTGAAGTGGACATTTCACCAAAGAAGGTATCTGCATGGCATATACTACATGAAGATGCCTAACATCATTGGTCACTATAAAAATGCAAATTAAAGCCACACCGAGATCACACTACACATCCATTAGAAGGGCTAAAATAAACGAACAAACAATCAAACAAGGAATCAGACATAGACCTTTGACAGTGTCAGATGTTGATGAGAATGCTGAGCAACTGGAACTCCCATACACTGCTGGTAGGACTATAAATGGCACAATCAGTCTGGAAACTGTGTGGCAGGTTCTTATAAAATTAACATCCCCTTAAACGTACAACCCAGCCACTCCATTTCTAGGTATTTACCCAAAATAAATGCAAAACGTGTTTACACAAAAATATGTACACAAATATTTATAGCTGAAATGTAATTGCTAAAAAACTAGAGAAGACCTACATATTCTTCAATGGTGAATGGCTAGATAAACCATGGTATAGCCACCCAATGGAGTACTGCTTGACAACAAAAAAGGAATAAGCCATGGACACAGGCAACAACATGGGTGAATAAATTAAGTGAAAGAAGGCAGAATTAAAAGACTCATATCAAAAGAGTTCATATATATGGCATTCTCAGAAAGGCAAGACTACAAGGAAAGAAAACAGATCAGTGGTTGTCAACAACTATGAACAGAAGGAAGGGGTTGACTACAAAGGGAACTTCCAAGGTGATGGAAATATTTTATGTCTTGATGGTAAGGTGGCTACATGATTGTTGACATTTGTCAAAAATCATAGAACTGTATGCTCAAAAGGGGGCACCGTGGGGACACTATGATGTCCATATATAGAGTATGAGCTCATTGGTTCATGCAGTAAACACTAAAATGTCACTGGTGTGAGCAAACTAAAGTGTGGTGACTATGAGCACATGATGGCAAGCTTGGTGAACATCATGGTAACATATAGAGAATCCCATAGTCAGTGGTAGGAAAAACCCTGGGGCCTCTGGGGGTGGTGAACACATTGTGGTAAGTATGGTGAACAGTGGAGGTGCTGCCTATGAACATATGGTTGTGATTGTGGTGAATATACCACAGGGACAGTGAAGTGACCTTTTTTAATCTCAAGGAGCATTCTGTGATTACCACAGTAGGTATATGACATAAGAGAGAGGGCTCGACTAGACATGCTTTGGGATACCTGCCTGACCCAAACCCGTTCTCAGGGAATCTGCTTCTACCTACAACCTGCATGGAGTAAGTTTACCCCTATAAGGCGGTGCTGACCTGTAGGCTGTACTATGTGCAATATGTGTCACATGCATGGTCCTAAAGATTTCTTTCTTTTTCTTCCATTTCATAAGCTAGAGTTGCTCAGTGTTGCTCAGCTCTTCTGAGGTATGTTGATGCAGTTACAAGGTGAGGAGAGTCAGACACGGGTGGGTTGTAACAGAACAAAGGGAAGGTTAACTTTGAGGTTGACAGCTATTAAAGTGGTCTCTGGATAACAAGACTCAACTCCTGATATCAAGCTCAGTTGTTAGACATTTTGGGTTGACTCCTATCAGGAAAGGGGTGCTTGTGTTTGTGGTTGTGTTTTTAGTGGGTACATGTCATTTTTTACTTCCCAGCATCCGTTATTCCTACTCCTGGTGACAGCACCACAACTTTCCTTTGGGAAAAATCAGTCCATGTGATCCCAGTGTGGTGGTATATCCCTGGCTTTAGAACTGGGCTAATCAGAGCTTTCCACACCCAAGGTAACAGGGACTGGGTCAGGAATGAGCCATGAGAGCCTTTCCCATGAACAAATGAGGAAGAGACACTCTCTTGTCACTGGAAATGTAAGATGTGCTAGGAGGGAGCCTAGAGCTTCTGGAAATTCTATGTGGAAACAGCTCTGCTCCAGTTACTGTTGCTCTGTAACAAACTATCCCAAATTTTAGTGGTTTAGATTTTATTATACCCCGTGAATTCTGTAGGTCAGGCTTTCAGGTAGGGCGTGGCTGGGCAATTCTGATTTTTGTGACATTGATTGAGGCCAGTCAATGGCACTCATCAGGTAGATGAGCCGGTCTGGTCTGGAGGGCCCAAGACAGCTACACTCACATGTTTTAGCGCTTTGGTGGTGAGGGTTGAAAGGCTGGACCGACCCAGCTGGGACTACTAACCAGCATGCTGACACCAGTGTTCTCCAATGTGGTGGTCTCAGGGTTGTTAGACTTCTTACATGCCAGCTGGCTTTCTCCAGGGCAAATGTCCCAAGAGAGCCAACTAGAAGTTGCATGACCTTGTCTGACTTAGCTTTAGAAGTCCACCTCTCCTCTAAAAAGAAAAAGAAAAGTCTACTTTTTTCTTGGTTACAAGCAAGTCATGGGCTTGCTCAGATTCAAGGGGAGGAAAATTGGATTTTACCTCTTTATTTTTTTTTAATTGTTATGAGTTTATAGAAGCTAGACTGATAATATATATCAAGAAGCAAGACCTAAAATGATTACTAGATTCTACCTCTTGATAGTGGAATAGTACAGTCACATTGTACAAAAACATATGCAATGAAAACTATCATTGAAGCCATCTTGGGAAAATACAGACTGCTCCAGCCTCCTTGAGAATAAAGCAATCTCAGAGGAAGCAGTTGAAAAATAGAGAGAGAATAGTCCTAATGGTGTCTGAACCTGGATCAATTTTTTTGCCCCAGGACTTCAGTTATGAAAATCATCAGATTCCTTTTCTGCTTAAACCAATCTGAGTTGTGCTTTTGTCACTTGCAACTGAAAAAGCTTTTCCTCTTAGTGCAGACATCAGTTATCTGTTACAGCATAAAAAACCCTACGAAAACTCAGCAGCTTGCAACAATAATTTATTATTTCTCAGGATTCCGTGCATTGGCCGGGCCATTCCTCTCCTGGTCTTACCTGGGTTCAGTCATGCAACTGCTGGAATGGCAAGTTCCAGGTGGTCTCATTCACATGTCTAACTGTTGGCTGGGGGCCTCAGTTCTTCTCCATGAGGTCTCTCACCTTCCAGTAGGATAGACTGATTTCTTTCCTTCCTCCTTCTTAGGCCAGTTTTTCAAGACAATGAAGGTTGCAAGGCCTGAACTGCAGAAGTTGTATCGCATTACTTCTGTCATATTCCTCTGTTCAAAGCCAGCCCAGGTCAAAGGAGCATGTAAATAGATTCCATCTCATAATGGGAGAGTTGCAAAGAATTTGTGACAGTATTTAATCCACCACAGTATGGTAGATAGCTGGATCACATTAGTGGGAGCATCTGTAGAATTAGTGTATGTATAGGAAGCAGGGTGTGTGTACCAGACAGACTGAGCCAGACCATTCTAGGCATGTTTTCACTGAGAAGCATAGAGTTGGAATGTGATTTCCATGGTGGCTCCTCTGAGCTAAGGGCCTCATGACAAGTCTACACCAGACCACTGGTTCCCAGGGGCAACTTTGAGTTGAAGACTTACTGGGTCTGAGTGACTTCACCTCTATGAGCCTCAGCTTTCCTCTGTAAAATGGGTGTGATCATCCCTGCCTCACAATTCAGCTGTGAGGCTCAAGATGAGATAATGACAGAGGCAGATTAAGGCCCCAGGCGTAGAAGAAAATATTGGGCCCCTTAAAATTTGGTGTCATTAGAAAAAAGTATAAAGTTGGGGTTTTGTGGGGCCCTTCAGAAGTCGGGGCGCAGGATATGCGCCTGATCCGGTGTGCCTGCCATTAAATCCGCCTCTGGATAATGACCATGAAGGTGCTTTGTAAATTTCAGAGAGCCATTATCCTCTGAGATCTATGAAGAATAATCAAGATATGCCTGGGTGGTCAGAGAGGGCAGGAGACTGAGATGGGGCTTTGAAAGATGGGAATAATCATACTGCTGGGGAGGAAGGGCTATATTTCAAATCAGGAACCTGGGGAATAAACCTATAAAGGCACAGGGATGGAACAGTGACAGGCAGGAGAACATAGTCAGAGGATGATCTCTCCCACTACCCTGGACACCAGGTTTCTGGGCTCCCAGGTACTGGGTCAGCAGCCCTGATGGTCTCTCAGAGCTTCAGTCAAGCCCTCCAGTCCCCAGGGATCACCAGTGGCTTGTCCCTAGCCAGGCCTGCAAAGCCTCCCCTGGCCACAGGGGGGGGCGATGAGCTTAGAGACAGAACATCTTCCTCTGGATTCACCAGTATCTGGTCAGACTCCTCCCAGTGTTCCCAAGCTCCTTTCTATGCAGCAGTGTAAGAACCCCTGACCATAAACTTGGGTCACATGTGGCCTGGCAACACTGGGCTCCAAGACCCCCCCACCCCCAATCCCCTAGACAGGGGTAGGGTGATTGATGCGTTTCCAGTGTGTTCCAGGCAGACGCTTGGAGCCGCTGCAGACCTAGCCTGGCCTGCAGAGGTCCCAGATGGCCACTTATGGCTGGGGCTGACCCATCCAGGTCAGGCCCTGGACAGTCCAAACTGAAGCCGCCTCCCAAGCCCTGTCTGTCTGTCTGTCTGTCTATCCTGGGTTCTGGCTGAGGACAGCAGCAGCCTCTCCCTCCAAGGAGTCCTTGGAGGAGGGGTTGGGGTAGACTCGGATTCCCCCAATCTAGCCCTGTGCAGCTCACAGCTCAGGCCCACTTGGGGACAGGAAAGGATCCTTGTGGCCTTCTAGTGCTCAGCCTAAAGCCTGCCGCAAATAGGGGCTCGGGGAGGGTGTATGGAAAGAGAGAGGTGATGCTGGTGTTGGCCAAGGCCACGGGGGTCAGGCATCCATCTCCAGACCCTGGCATGAGGCAGGACGCTCAGCCTAGGCCCGATCAGCCTGGGACATGAGGCAGGCCCTGCCAGCCCCATCTGTACCCCCTCCCCATTTTCTGCCTCCAGCTGGAACTCTCTCCTTGTGTGGTCCCTGAATCAGCAGCATCAGTAGCACCTGGGAACTTTTAGAGATGCAAAGTCTCTGGCCTGCCTCAGACCTACTAAATCAGAAACTCTGGGTGTGAGGCATAGCGATCTGTGTTTTAAGAAGCCTTACAGAGGATTCTGAAGAATGTGAAAATTGTAGAACCATTGCCTGAGACAACAGACAAACTCAGGCTGAGGTGGAGGTGGTTGAAGTCCCGAAGCACAGGCAGCTGCTTACGCCACACTATGGGCAGGGCTGGCTGTCCATGTGCTGCTAGGTGCTTATACCCAGAGCCAGACACATACCACAGACCAGCACAGGGTCTCAGAGAGTCTGCATGCAGGGGCTCCGGGGTCCAATGGGCACAGACAGGCACCCAGATAAAAGTAAGCAGGGCCAGGGAAGAGCTGTTCTCACCAGGTGACATCCTGTGTCCCACAATTCCTTTGTCCCTTCTCCCTTCTGAGGTCAGAGAAGCTGAGTAATTGTCCAATTCCAACCAGGCACCCCCCGCTAAAAGGTCAGGTGGCCTGTGTGCCTAAAAGAGTTTGGAGTATGTGATAAAATCAACAAAGTCCTTTCTCTGCATGAGCAGGCCATGGCCAGGGGAATGTGGGGATCAGCAAGCAAAGCTTAGGCAAGAGCGCACCACCCCCTGAGCCGTGAAAGCCTGCCCAGATATACAATTCCCCTTGGCCCCTTCCCAGGGCTGCTCCCAGTGCCCACCCCAGCTCCCCACCCACCTCTCTGTTCTGGCCTCTGGAACCTCAGGCCTCTCTGTTCACTTGGCCCATCACCAGGCCCTGCGGCATCTTCCCCTAAGGATCTGGAAGTGAAATCCCAGCCTCTGGGAGCTGCCTGGGATGTGGGGAGGGGAGAGAGAGGCTGAGCTTCCTCATGCTCAGATCTGGTTTCGCGGCCGGCCGCTTCCCGTGGCGCACTGCCACAGGCTGAGCCACCAGCTGTGCTATATAAGGCCCAGAGGCTGGACCGCTGGAGAGACGAAGACTTGGACCCCCCAGCTGAGGAGTCCGGCTCAGGACACGGTGAGCTCCACTCCCATTCTCCTCGCCTCATCCCTGCATCCCACTGCCCAGCTCAGCCATTCCTGCCCTCCCCTGACCAATCTGAGCTTCCCCACAGGAGAACCCCTTTCTGCTTTGGAATTCTCTCTTTCCCCCCATTGACCCAAAGTCCTCTCCTTCCCCCATCTTAGATCAGGGGCCCTCAAACGACCCCAGTCAGGATGTCTGTACCTCTGAGCACCCTGCTTCTTCCCTGCGGTCAGCCAGCCTGCTGTGTGTGAGAGTTCTGAGGAGCTTGGGACGGGGAGCCTACCCCGCAGAGCATATGCTGAGGAAACTTCTGTGGGCTGCCAGATGGGAAATGGTTTTTCCACAAGGTGCCTCAAGCCACCTTGGCCTCCCGGGCAGTCCGCAGCGGCCTCAGACTGAATGCCGTGCAGGCCCACAGAGCACTCCGCTCCCTGCTCGGAGCCGGAGCTTGGGGTAAGACACACAATAGCTGGAGACCTTAGGAATGCCCGTGCCTCTGTTCCTGGGCTGAGGAACAGCTGGTGGTGGGGAGAACAGGCTTAGAGCTAGATGGTCTGTGATGTAGGATTGGTCTGCTCTTGCCCTGGAAGTACAGCTAAGTACTATCGAATCTTTTATTCTAGAAAGAAGGACTCAACCCCCTTTTACCATACCCTGACTTTGGAGGTAGGAGGGAACCACTTTTAAATCTCTAAAAACTGGTCAGATTCTGGGTTGACCAGAGCTCTGGAGAGAGAGAGAGAGAGAGAGAGAGAGAGAGAAATGAACAGGAGCCTGGGCCACGCCCCACAGGCCCTTGTCCTTATTGCTGCTTTCCTCTTCCTGCTCCTGCAACCTCTAACTCATAGACAGAAGTTATTAGGGAGCCCTGGACTGTCACAATACAGCCCCCCTGCTCCTCTTCAGTGGGCTCCTGGCTGTGTAACTCCCAGCCAGACCCCAAACAAACAAGCCAGAAATGTGTTCCAGCTGCAGCCCGTGCACATCTGGGAATGTGTTCATGGAGGTGGTATGTCTAAAGCATCCGTGCTCTCCTGCTAGCCTGCCCTGTGAGAGGCCATTGTAGTTGGGGCTGGGGCTTCACGGCCTTGATATGTAGCCCCTTTGTGCAAGAGTATGAGCCCTACCAAAGGGTATCAAAACATGCCCCCACACCCAGGTCTTAGAAGTAATTAATGAGTCAACCAGAGGTTGCTGGAAATGAGCTGGGCCCCTCCTCATTGGCAAGGAACATACTTTCTCTCCCTTGTGCCCCATTTCGATGTGGGGCCCTCATGCCTGGCCCCAGGGTGTGAATCCAGGTCCGCCTCATCTGAACTCAGATTCTGAGTTTCTGCACCTCCCCAGCTGCCTGCGTTTGCAACTTTGGCAGTTGTTGCCTTCCATAGACTTCATTCTATCCACCGTTCCACCCTTGATAGGTCAAGAAATAATTCTGACTGAAAAATGTAAAACCTGACAAGCTTTGTTTTTTTGCAGGTTATTGGATCCGAGAAGCTTCCTAGGGGACCACGTTCCAGGGACGACCTGACTCTGTGAAGCACCCTCACCCATCTTCTGTCATGTTCCCCACAGGGTCTGGGGGAAAGATGATGGGGACCAAGGCCTGGATGTTCTTCTTCCTGGTCGTGGAGGTCACCTCTGTATTGGGTACAGGCTAAGTATCTGCTGTCCTCCAAATCCCCGACTTGACATAGTAGAGTCCTGTCTGGTTTGGGACTCAACTATGCATCTGCCTTAAGACCTGAGGCTGGTTTAGAGATTTATTCAGAATTTATGCCCTGCTTGGTTCTCCAAGGGATGTGAGATAGTTCCCAATATTAAAACTCACAGAACAGAATCTTTTAAATGAGAAGAAGAATGAGCTGTCATGGAGAGGGAGGAAAAAGGATAAGAGGGCTACCAGCCCTGAGTGATAAATTTAGGTCTGAGCTTCCTGGCAACCAAAGCAAAAGGAAATCGCAAGGGATCACTGAGTTCTCAGAAGCAGGTTTGGGGTTCAATCTGGTTTTGGTTTCATAAAAATTATTTTGGCTTAAAGCTCAATTTTATTTAAACCCTGCAGCCAAATTTCAGACACTAGAACCCCTTACTGTTCCCTTGTCCTCTGACCCCATCCTCTGGTGACACTGAGTTCTTGAAGGAATAGGTGGAGAGGATTTGCTTAATGGACAGTCCTAGGCTTCTAGGTGTCAGAGCTCCCGGCTCTATCCTCTATACCAGTGGCTCTCAACTTTTCTAATGCCGTGACCTCGCAATACAGTTCCTCATGTTGTGGTGACCCCAAACCAAAAAATAATTTAGGTGGCTACTTCATAACTGTAATTTTGCTACAGTTATGATTCGGAATGTAAACCTGATATGCATTATGTATTTTCCGATGGCTTTAGGCGACCCCATCGGGGTCGCAACCCACAGGTTGAGAACCGCTGCTCTATACCCTCTTGTATCTTCCCTTTCTCTCCTGATTTCTTTTTTTTTTTTAAAGATTTTATTTATTTATTATAGAGAGGGGAGAGAGAGAGAGAGAGAGAGAAGGGGGGAGGAGCAGAAAGCATCAACTCCCATATGTGCCTTGACCAGGCAAGCCCAGGGTTTTGAACAGGCAACCTCAGCATTTCCAGGTTGACACTTTATCCACTGCACCACCACAGGTCAGGCTGTCTCCTGATTTCTAACCAAATACTTAGGTAAAGAAAAAGAAGCTCAAACCCCTCTTTTAAAACCGCATGCCCTACAGGTTTTGTGATCGCAGATGCAGGAACAAAGGCCGGCTCAGAGTCTTGCCCAACCCTGTGTATGCCCATCTCCTGCCTTGCTCTGCTCACTCTGACAGCTGCTGCTTCTGCAGATGATTAAAATTCAACCATCTGAGGGCAAATCAGAGTCATCTGATTAAAAGAGCTCCTATCACCCCAATTAAATGGCATAGAGAATTCTGATTTGGCTCCTCACATGAGGGTTAATTGCTTTTCAAAGCTCTTGCAGACCTCTGCTCTACTTTCCCTTCCCATTCTGGAGCCCCAACCCAGCCTCAGGTGGGGTGGGGCTGGAAGCTGCTTTGTGTCCATCCTCAGGCAGTCCCTGCCACTCTAGGGTCAGAAAATTGAGGACTACTGCCCTAATTGGGCAAATAAGTCTTTTATAGGGAGGGTGGACTCCCAAAGCCAAACTTTGCCAATGGAAGGAAAATGGGCGTGTATCGTCTAGGCATTGAGCTAACAGGAGTTGCTAATGCTTATTCACAGCGAGCACTATGTACTAGGCATTATTTTAAGTGGATTTTGTGACTGAGCTGATCTAATCCCCACAATTCTCTGAGGCAGGAACTATTATTATCCTCAATTTATGATGAGAGAACAGGGGTCAGATGAGTTAAGTACCGAGCCCAAGGTCGCACAGTGTTAAGTGGCAAAGCATGCTCTCAATCTTCATATACTTTAGAGACATTCCCTTGTGTTACTTCATAGACATCTTGTGCCAAACAGGTCACCCTGGGAGGTGGAAATTAATATCTCCATCTTATAGATTGGGAAAATAAGGTTTTGTTCTGGTAAGGACAGGCCCAGGCCCTAATGTCGGAGCTCCCGCCCACTGGCTGCTACACACCATCCAAAGATCTATTTCTAGAACAAGAGCAAAAAGAGAATGACCATTTGTTAAGTATGCTCTACATTCTAGCTCACTTTATGCTCATTATCACCCTGAATATGCCCAGGGCTCTACGATGTAGTGATTATAATGCGGTCTTATTTTATGGGGAAACAGATTTAGAGGAATTAAGCTTTTATGAGGTTGCACAGCCAGTAAGTGGCAGAATGGGGATTTGAACACATGTTCTGTGCTTATGTTCCATCTACCACATCACACCGCTTCCCTGCATCTGGAGAGGCTAGTAGCAGGGCCCAGCAGGGTGTCTAACAATTCTGGCCTCTCACTTCTCCTCCTGTCCCTCAGGGAGGCAAATGATGCTGACCCAGTCTGTAAGAAGAGTCCAACCTGGAAAGAGGACCCTCAGCAACTTTGCCAAGCCTGAGGATCCTCTGGAGAGTGAGTTGTGGCTGGAACTAGGAGTGGTCACAAAGGGTGTGTTTATTGAGCTTGGACTCGATGTCAGGGTTGCATAGAAACCCACTTTTACAAGGCATTTGGCCTACATCTTTATCCAGGCAGAGGGACCTAATCCAGAATCATGAAGCTGCCTGATATATTTCAGGAATGCGGTAGGGTTAGCTGGGGCCACAGCATAGGCAGGTGGGGAGAAAAAGGGGAGATGAGGGTAGAGAGATAGCAGGGGCCAGCACATAGCAAATGTAGTTCTGGCCAAGGGAGTTAAAGCTGCGAGTGTGTGGTCAAGCCATATATAGAGAGCTCACCCTGACTGTTGTGTCGGGAGGGGTGGGGATGGGGTGGGGTCAGGGGGAATCTTGAGAGAGAGACTGAGGGCTTTAATGGAGCCCCGGGCGAGGGGAGGGGTGCAGAAGGGCAGGAGACTGAAGAGATACTGGAGAGACAAATCCTATGGGTCCTGAGACCTATGAAGGGGGTTGGGTGAAAGCACGATGATACAGGGCTGACTCCCAGGGGTTGAGCAGGAAAAGGGAATGGAGCTCACCTGGGGCTCCAGGGTCCGGCTCCTGCCTCACCTGGCTCCATCTCTCAGGTCTGGGCGAGTGGACAACGTGGTTCAACATTGATCACCCAGGCGGGCAGGGTGACTTCGAGCGGCTGGATGCGATTCACTTCTACTATGGGGACCGTGTGTGTGCTCGGCCCCTGCGGCTGGAGGCTCGGACCACTGACTGGATACCTGCAGGCAGCACTGGCCAGGTGGTCCATGGCAGTCCTCACGAGGGCTTCTGGTGCCTCAACAGGGAGCAGCGGCCCGGCCAGAACTGCTCCAATTACACTGTGCGCTTCCTCTGCCGGCCAGGTGAGCCTGAACGGCCCCCACCCCCTACCTGCTCTGGCCATGGGAACTCTGGATATCACACATACACATGCTGTGGCTCCCTACTAATAACCTACTAGTGTCGTGATAGCCATCATCTTCCCAACAGTGTTCTGTGTTTCTGGGTGCTCTTCATCCAGTCCACTTCTCTGGGTGCGTGTGGCATGGTGGCGAAAGCCACAGGCTTGGAAGCTGGCTGCTTGGTCCCAACCCCACGCCTGCCAGCTGAACTGTATTCCTTAGGCACGTTTTCTGAAGCTCTCTGAGCTTCAGGTTTCTCACATGTACAACAGGGGTTATATTAGTAAATCTTCAGAGGTTTTTTTTTTTTATAATGATTAAATATGGTAATGATTACAGAGTGCTTAACCCAGGGGAATGTTCACTGAGTGTTAGTTTCTATTTAGTGCCTATGTGCCAGACACTGTGCTAGTTATCTACATCACTCAGACTTTACAACTGACCTGTGAGGAATCTCTAGTTGACAAGTTACTCCACGTTCAGAAAGGTTGGATAACTGCATGATTACACAGCTGTAGGTGGAAAGCTGGGGTTTGAACCCTTGTCTGTGTTTGCAGAGTCCAAAAGTTTGTGCTCTTTACACACATCCTTCCCCCCCCACTGGGTAATACAGAGCCAGCTGCAGGCCTGCCCACTGTGATGGGCATCCTCCCCTCCTGGGGTTCTGCCAGTGCACATAGCCTGACCCTGCAGGCCAGGGTGGCCGTGGCGGTCACCTGGAGTGGGAGGGCAGGCTGTGCACGGTTCCCGGGCAAGGTCTGAGGTCCTGACTCTTATACACAGGCCTCAGACCAGAGGAGGGTGATGTCTGAATCACTGAAGTCCCAGGCCCTGGTGGCTGTTTCCACACTGGTGGAGAGAGAAGATGGTGCTGGCCCTGCACAGCCTGTGACAGCATATCAAAGTCCCAGTGCTTAGCCAACAAGTCCCTCTCAGGGCCACCTCTAGTCCATATGGTGTCTTTGTGTAAGTTAGAGACACATCTTCCTCAAGACTCTTAACTTCCATCTGTTGGAAAGATCATTGCAGTAAATATGAATATCAGTGACATCTATAATGTAAATAGAAGCCCTGCTCTCAGAGAAAAACCAGGTTTAGGGTCAGCTTTCCTGACAGAGGCCCCTCAGGAGGGAAGTCTGACTGTCTGCTGACCCTGCTTTGCAGGATCCCTGCGCAGAGACACAGACCGCATCTGGAGCTCATGGTCTCCGTGGAGCAAGTGTTCTGCTGCCTGTGGTCACACTGGGGTCCAGACCCGAACACGCACCTGCTTGGTGGAGACAATGTCACTGTGCAGTGAGGCCACTGAGGAGGGTCGGCTTTGCATGGGCCAAGCCTGTACAGGTACTACTCTTTCTCCTGCTACTGGGCAGGGTGTGGGGCAGAGGCTGAAGCTGCCTAGAATAGGTTAGAGGGTCATACTGAGATGGAGCCATTCATTCATTTACCAAGTATTAACTGAACATCTATTATGTACTCTGATGGGGGGATATAGGGGATTATGCGGAAGCACAGAACTGGGTTCATTATCATAGCTTAGGGGAATCAAAGAGGACTTCCTAGAGGAGGTGTTCTGAGCTAAGTCCTGAAAGATGGGTAGGAATTAGTCATGCAGGCTAATAAGGAAGGGTAACAAAGTCCTAAGTAAGAGAGAAGCACATGTGAGTCCACAGGCTGAGCTGTGGCTGAAGGAAGGCCAGAATCCATATAAGCCCTCCTGATGTGGCCTCTTCTTCCACAGCCTGTGACCTGATCTGCCCCATGGGCCAGGTGAATGCTGACTGTGATGCCTGCATGTGCCAGGACTTTGTGCTGCATGGGGCTGTCACCCTCCCTGGAGGTGCCCCAGCCTCAGGGGCCACTGTCTACCTGCTGACCAAGACGCTTAAGCCACTGACCCGGACAGACAAAAATGGGAGATTCCGAGTCCCTGGCTTATGCCCAGATGGCAGAAGCACTCTGAAGATTACAAAGCCCAAGTTTGTTCCCATCAAGTTCACAATGCCCAAGACCAGCCTGAAGTCAGCCACCATCAATGAAGAGTTCGTGAGGGCAGGTATTTGAGTTCTTTAGGGTAGGGCTGGATTTTTAAATAAAGGGTTTCCCAGTTTGCTCAGAGTAAAACTCAAAATCCTTACCATGACCCACAAGGCCCAATATTATCTTGCCTTCCTCCCTACCCCTACCCCCGCCATTACTTCTCTGCTCTTCCATTATCCTCCCATCTGCCCCTACTGTGTCACTCTACTCTAACTACAATGTCCTATCTATTCTTTTTTTTTTTTTTTTTTTTTTTTTTTTTTTTTTTTGCATTTTTCTGAAGCTGGAAACGGGGAGAGACAGTCAGACAGACTCCCGCATGCGCCCGACCGGGATGCACCCGGCACGCCCAACAGGGGGCGACGCTCTGCCCACCAGGGGGCGATGCTCTGCCCCTTCGGGGCGCCGCTCCGCCTCGACCAGAGCCACTCTAGCGCCTGGGGCAGAGGCCAAGGAGCCATCCCCAGCGCCCGGGCCATCCTTGCTCCGATGGAGCCTTGGCTGCAGGAGGGGAAGAGAGAGACAGAGAGGAAGGAGGTGGGGGGGTGGAGAAGCAAATGGGTGCTTCTCCTATGTGCCCTGGCCGGGAATTGAACCCGGGTCCCCCGCATGCCAGGCCGACGCTCTACCGCTGAGCCAACCAGCCAGGGCCCCTATCTATTCTTCAAACACACAGGCACACCCTTGACTTGGGGCCTTTGCATTTGCTATATACTCTGCTTGGAATGTTCTTTGCCCAAATATTGGCATGGCTTGCTCTCTCAAATGAGTTCTTCCCTGGGCCACCTTATCTAAAATAGTCATTACAACACTGTGTGAGGTGTGGAGGTCAGAAAGAGGGAGGCTGGGGGTATTCAGAAGTTGTACAGAATGGTCAGAAAATTCTGCTGGAGGCAGCAGAATAGCAATATTGCACTATTTAAAACAGCCAGCCCTATCCCAAAGGCAGTGCTTGGGAATCGTGGCTGGCGCAAGATCCCTTTGGTTCTCCGTTGCCTCATCTACATGGTGCCCGAGATGCCATGGGAGCAGGTCCTAGGCTGAGGAGGTGGAAGGGGTGGACCCCATTCTGGATTAAAACCTTCAGAGAATGGCAAGTGGGGTGTGGGGTGGGGTGTATGTAAAGTCATACAATTTTAACATTTGTCAAAGAACCTGAGGGAGCAGGGCTCTGGAGAACCCGTCACAAAGGAAAACCAAACACCATTTCTCATCTTCTGTCCCAGAGACTCCATACATTGTAAAGAACCCCGAGACAAAAGCCCGAAGAGCCGGACAGAGTGTGGCCCTGTGCTGCAAGGCCACAGGGAAGCCCAGTCCAGACAAGTACTTCTGGTGAGTAGTCTGCCAGCTACCCGGCCGGATTCTCCTCTGGGCAACCGGAGCTTTCTTGCACTCGGTCTGGTCTTATTAATTATAACACTAACTGAACTTTACTAATCATAACGTAACAGAACAAAGTTACAAGTTGGGCCCTGGTGCGGAGCCTGGAAGTTGGCACTTATATGTGAGGGCCAGCAGGGTTGAGGCCACCCAGACAACCAGCAAGCCCTGTTGCGCTATTCTCGAAGCTGGGGTCCCCACCAAGCAGCTCTGGTCTCTGGACCCTGACTTGCATGTCTTTAGGACAGTGGAGGTTCTTCAACCCTGCTTCCCCAACAAAGGCAAACAAGGTCGGAATGGCTATGAGTCCTTTACCCTTCACAAATATTTTATAGCCATTATCTTGTTTGACTCTTCCAACAATTCTGTGATGTCAAGCTAGGAATCACTGCCCTCATTTTATTGATCAGGAATTGAAGCTCAGAGAGGTAAGATGATCTGTCCAAGGATCCATAGCCAGTGAGTGTTGGGGCTGAGACTCAGTCAAGTCCCCTGACTCCCTGGCCAGGCACTGCTCTAGGGTGGACGGCGTGAAAGGTGGCGTAGGCATCTGCCACCTGGCACTGCCCCCTCAGGCCGCACCCCCTCATCCCTCGCAGGTACCACAACAACACGCTGCTGGACCCCTCCCTCTACATGCACGAGAGCAAGCTGATGCTGAAGAACCTGCAGCGGGACCAGACCGGGGAGTACTTCTGCAAGGCCCAGAGTGACGCTGGGGCTGTCAAGTCCCAAGTCGCCCAGCTCACTGTCATCGGTAAGCCTGTCAGGGTTCCTGGGGAGCCCCCTACTGCAGGACCGGGGAGCACCCAGTGGGCATAACTGGGCAGTAAAAAACTCTAGCGTTTCTGTGCTGTGTACAGTGCTGTGCCCTCTGGGACACGAAGATGTCACAGACCACAGTCCTACTCTCACAGAGTTGCCTGCCACCCTAGGAGAGGCAAAGAATCGTAAATAAGTGACAAGTGAAGATAGGGAAATGCAGCTGAAACAGGAGATAAGAGGCCGTGGACTCTACAGATGAGAGACAGAGACCTTCCAGATAGGACTGACCATGGTGGCTGCTTGAGGGCGCAGTGTTTCAGCTGGGGCTTAAATAGTGGTTCTTAGCTTTGCCTGCCCAGTGGGATCACCTGCTTGGTTTAAAAAACAAACAAGCAAGCCTGACCTGTGGTGGCGCAGTGGATAAAGTGTCCACCTGGAACACTGAGGTCACCGGTTCGAAACCCTGGGTTTGCCTGGTCAAGGCACATATGGGAGTAGATGCTTCCTGCCCCTCCTTCTCTCTCTCTCTCTCTCTCTCTCTCTTCTCTTTAAAATAAATAAATAAATTTCAAAAATCTAAAATGAAAACAAACAAACAAAACCAAAACTGACGCCTTAGTTGTACCCCCAGGGAGTCTGATTTCCTTGACTTGGGAGGTAGCCTGGGTACGCACAGTTTAAAGCTTTCCCAAGTGCCAAAGTTGTAAACACTTGGCCTTAAAGAATGGCCAGAGAATGTGTGGATGGAGGTGGGGGAGTTCCAGATCGAGGGGCCCAGTGTGAGCAAAGGCACAGGAGTGGAAAACTGAGGGGGCTTTACAGGAAAGGGGGACTGATTAGAGCTGGCTTCCAAGAGTGAGCTCGAGCCGGAAAAGACTTGAGGCCAAATCCAATCAGGAACCTGTACTTGGAAAGTGAGGGAGGAGGAGGAGAGCTTAGTAATTGGCCTAAACAAAACCAAACAAAAGGCAGAGGAAGAGAAAATTTATTAGAAGGATTCTAGAATATTTTACAGACTCCAAGAAAGTTGAGCAACAGACCTCAAGACACGGGACATTTGGACCTTGGCAAGAGTAGAGCCCAGTCAGCCATGGTTCCCGACCCATGATACCAGTGCTCCCCATCTGTCACAGTTATATCTAATACTCTACAATTGTAACATTTCAGAAGTAAAAAAATATTTTTCTATTCTGGTTAAAGTTATAGATAATTAGTTAACTACATATAATTGCCATGTAGACCTGCATACAGCCCAAACTGTACCATGAAGGAGAAATAAAAAAGAAAATAATTTTAGTACAGAATAGTTTATATTTCAATATGTAAAGGCTTTAGCATAATTACACAAGAATGCCAGCAAGAGGTCAGACACCTGCACTTGAATCCAGTCATTGTGAACATGACAGCTGCAGATACTGATGGATACAGGGATATCTTTTGGTGGTTCACCATTCTTGGGTAAGGTTGTAGGTACATGATTTTTCTGAGACAAGGAATGATTCTTGGAATTTTTCTAGGATAAGCAAAGTACAATCTTAGCTTGATTTTTATGGTAGTTGCATTAAAAAAAATTCAATGTATGGTTAAACCATGTAAAAAGAATTCTAGGCTCTGATCTTTTTATTTATTTATTTATTTTTTCTGAAGCTGGAAACGGGGAGAGACAGTCAGACAGACTCCCGCATGCGCCTGACCGGGATCCACCCGGCACGCCCACCAGGGGCAACGCTCTGCCCACCAGGGGGCGATGCTCTGCCCCTCCGGGGTGTCGCTCTGCCGCGACCAGAGCCACTCTAGCGCCTGGGGCAGAGGCCAAGGAGCCATCCCCAGCGCCCGGGCCATCTTTGCTCCAATGGAGCCTTGGCTGCGGGAGGGGAAGAGAGAGACAGAGAGGAAAGAGGGGGGTGGGGTGGGGGTGGAGAAGCAAATGGGCGTTTCTCCTATGTGCCCTGGCCGGGCATCGAACCCGGGTCCCCCGCACGCCAGGCCGACGCTGTACCGCTGAGCCAACCGGCCAGGGCCTCTAGGCTCTGATCATTTTAAACAGGTTTCTCCCCCTGAATGTCTAGTGGGATATGTAAAAGAACAGCAATTCCACCACCCACTATGTGCCAGTAGCTGTCCCAGTTTGGGTGGTAACTCAATACACCCTTCCAGAGTTTCAGAACACCTCCAATGAGAGTCATTACTTCAGTGGTCTCAGCAATCAACTCCATTTCTCCATGCATAAAATGGGGTTAGCAGCTGCTGTTCCATCTTCCTCAGAATTTGGTGAGAATCAGGATCATGGATATGCAAGTACTTTGAAAATTATACAGCACTGCAGAGGTGAGGTTAATGTACCCTTTGTGTAGGACGTGAACTTACATTTAATCGCTATATCATTTCCTTCCACAGCCCTTGATGAGACTCCTTGCAACCCAACCCCTGAGAGCTACCTTATTCGGTTGCCCCATGATTGCTTCCAGAATGCTACCAACTCCTTCTACTATGATGTGGGCCGCTGCCCTGTCAAGACTTGTGCAGGGCAGCAGGATAATGGGATCAGGTGCCGGGATGCTGTGGAGTACTGTTGTGGCATCTCCAAAATGGAGGAGAGGGAGATCCAGTGCAGTGGGTACACGCTGCCCACCAAGGTGGCCAAGGAGTGTAACTGCCAGAGGTGCACAGAGACACGGAGTATTGTGCGGGGCCGTGTCAGCGCTGCTGACAACGGGGAACCTATGCGCTTTGGCCATGTGTACATGGGGAACACCCGCGTGAGCATGACTGGCTACAAGGGCACTTTCACCCTCCACATTCCCCAGGACACTGAGAGGCTGGTGCTCACATTTGTGGACAGGCTGCAGAAGTTCGTCAACACCACCAAAGTGCTGCCCTTCAATAAGAAGGGGAGTGCCGTCTTTCATGAGATCAAAATGCTTCGACGGAAGGAGCCCATCACCTTGGAGGCCATGGACACTAACATTATCCCTTTGGGGGAGGTGGATGGTGAAGACCCTGTGGCTGAGCTAGAGATCCCATACAAGAGTTTCTACAAGCCAAACGGGGAGCCCTACACAGGAAAAGTAAAGGCTAGTGTGACCTTCCTGGATCCCCGCAATATTTCCACAGCCTCAGCTGCCCAGAGTGACCTGAACTTTATCAATGATGAAGGAGACACCTTCCCTCTTCGGACATATGGCATGTTCTCTGTGGACTTCAGAGATGAGGCAACCTCCGAGTCACTTCATGTTGGCAAGGTGAAGGTTCATCTTGACTCGACCCAAGTCAAGATGCCAGAGCATGTGCCCACTATGAAACTCTGGTCTCTCAACCCAGACACGGGGCTGTGGGAGGAGGAAGGTGACTTCAAATTTGAAAGCCAAAGGCGGAACAAAAGAGAAGAGAGAACCTTCCTGGTGGGCAACATGGAGATCCGAGAGAGGAGGCTTTTTAACCTGGATGTCCCTGAAAGCAGGAGGTGCTTTATCAAAGTGAGAGCCTACAGGAGTGAGAGGTTCTTGCCCAGTGAACAGATCCAGGGGGTTGTGGTCTCTGTGATCAACCTGGAGCCCAGGACTGGCTTCTCATCCAACCCCAGGGCCTGGGGCCGCTTTGACAGTGTCATCACAGGCCCCAATGGGGCCTGTCTGCCTGCCTTCTGTGATGACCAGTCCCCTGATGCCTACTCTGCCTATGTCTTGGCAAGCCTGGGTGGGGAAGAACTGGAAGCAGTGGCATCTTCTCCTAAATTCAACCCAAATGCAATTGGTGTCCCTCAGCCCTACCTCAACAAACTCAAGTACCGTCGGACAGACCACGAGGACCCACGGGTTAAGAAGACAGCCTTCCAAATCAGCATGGCCAAGCCAAGGCCCAACTCAGCTGAGGAGAGCAATGGGCCCATTTATGCCTTTGAGAACCTCCGGGCATGCGAGGAGGCACCGCCCAGTGCGGCCCACTTCCGGTTCTATCAGATTGAGGGGGATCGGTATGACTACAACACTGTCCCCTTCAATGAGGATGACCCCATGAGCTGGACTGAAGACTACCTGACCTGGTGGCCCAAGCCAATGGAGTTCAGGGCCTGCTACATTAAGGTGAAGATTGTAGGGCCAATAGAGGTGAATGTGCGATCCCGAAACATGGGGGGCACCCACCGACAAACTGTGGGGAAGCTGTATGGGATCCGGGATGTGAAAAGTACACGGGACAGGGACCAGGCCAATGTCTCATCTGCTTGTGTGGAGTTCAAGTGCAGTGGGATGCTCTATGACCAGGATCGTGTGGACCGCACACTAGTGAAGATCATCCCCCAAGGCAGCTGCCACCGAGTCAGTGTAAATTCCATGCTGCATGAATATCTGGTCAACCACCTACCACTGGCAGTCAACAATGACACCAGTGAGTACACCATGCTGGCACCCCTGGATCCACTAGGCCATAACTATGGAATCTACACTGTCACTGACCAGGACCCTCGTGTGGCCAAGGAGATCGCACTTGGCCGGTGCTTTGATGGCACATCCGATGGCTCCTCCAGAATCATGAAGAGCAACGTGGGAGTGGCCCTCACCTTTAACTGCATAGAGAGGCAGGTGGGTCGCCAGAGTGCCTTCCAGTACCTCCAAAGCGCCCCGGTCCGGTCCCCTGCCTCCGGCACCGTCAGAGGAAGAGTGCCCTCCGGGAGGCAGCAGCGGGCAAGTAGAAGTGGCCAGCGCCGGCCTGGCCAGCGCAGGCTTGGAGGAGTGGCCTCTCTGAGATTGCCTGGGGTTGCTCAGCAGCCTCTGAACAACTGAGTTTTGTGGTTCTTCTCTTCTCCCCCCACCTCACGTGACAGCCATTGTGAGACTGAAGTACAAACTGTCACTCGGTTAATTTAAGCACATCTGTTCTGGTGCAATTGGCTTGTTTGTTTCTTCATGTCTTTACTTACTTTGTCCCGTGATACTGATTGGCATGTAGCCTCCCAAATGGCAAAATAAGGCCCCTTTGATCTGTTCTTTGAAAGAAATACCAGAAATTGGTCATTGGCAAACTCTGTGGCTTTGACTGTTTTTCGTATAGTACCTTCAATGGAAATACCCTTTCTTTTCTTTTTGCGTGGTTTGCCCACCTTTGTGATAATGATAATCTGAAATTGAAGATCAAATAATCAATATAAAGTATATTTCCTGGTCTTGCTTCATGGTACGTAAGTAAGGTCTTCATCACAGCTCAGATATAAATGATGGTGAAATAAAGGAATAAACTCCAATATTTTTACTTGAAATGTAAATAAGTTATTTCTTTGCGGAATCTGGGACTGTAGTGCACATTTAATGTTAAGCTATTGAATATAGGATAATCATAGTTCTCTACCAAGTCTGGAAAAAACATCTCGTGTCCATGACTGTACCAGGCTGCTAATGACATTAACATGTTTCCCTTTACATTTGCTTTTGTTCTTGCTAGAAGCCCAGTGCAGCCCAGAGCAGATGTCAATAAATGCACATTTTGTACTTGATTTTGAGACTGCTGTCCTGTCTTTTAACGATTAAAGCAAGTCAGCTGCTTGGGGAGACATAGGGGACTCTGGAAAGCAATCATAAGGTGGCGTGAGCCACTGCCCCCTCTAAGTGACAAGGCCGGGGAATTAGACACACACTCCACGATCAAGTTTGTTCTCATGGGTCATATTTTCCACTTCCAGGGAAGAGCAGAGATTCCTGGAGTTATGAACATGTTCTGGGCTCCTGAGCACAGCTAAACACGTCCCAATTTTTTTTCTTTCTTTCCAATACTGGGGAGCTTATACAATAGCTTGGCCCAGGGTCTGGCCAGCTGGCCAAGTGGTCTTTCAGCAACCCCCCACAGCCTGCTGCCTTCTCCAGCTGGGCTGGCTGACCTCATTCAGAAATGATGGGCTTTCTCTTTTTCTTTTATTCCCAGGCTATTCTATTCTAAATACACCCAGCTTTTCCAGACACCAGATTTCTACTGTGTAACAGCCTCTGTTCCTTGAGTAAAACAACTGTTCCAAATGAATAGGGTTTTGTTTTTAGAAAAGGTGTTTGGTTTAAAATAGTAAATCAGAGACTGGTGAATAGTGCCAGAGTGATTTTAGAGGCATCAACAGCCAGGGCAGGGGGGATGCACTGATTGCCCCTCTCCCAATCCCTCCAGAATCTGTCAGGAAGAGGCATGGGGATTGGCAGACATTTATTATCAGGGACAGAAAGCTTTCCTTGATCTCCTGGCTGACTCATTGCAGCTCCTTTGTCCACCTTTGCCCTGGACTGGATTTGTACTCTTGGATGCTGATCTGCCCAGCTCCCAGGAGTTTGGTTCATAATCAATTAGAAATTTCTCTGGCTGAGCACCCTTTCCCTATGACCTCTGAGAAAGTGAGCACATGCAGGGCTGGGGCCTAGTCGCCTTGTGATTGCTCTTTGACTCACTTCCAGACTAGGATCCCCAGGGAGCGGCTCTCACTGACTGCCCGGGGTGGGGTGTGACTGTCCCTGCTGAGAGTCAGTGATTAGCTATCTGCAGCACAGATGCCTTACTGCCTCAGGAGCCAATGCGTACTGCTTTCATCTGACCACCCAGTTCCCTTCCCACTCACTGAGAGGGGCACTGAAAAAGATGAACTCGCTGGGCTCCAGCCCCAGGCCCTTCCCTTTCTGTTCTACACTGAGGGTTGGAATAAATGGACTCCAGCAGGTGGCAACTGGTACCTGACTTTTTTCTTCACTCATCATTTATTGAGTGCCTACTCCATGCCAAGCTACATGTGTGCAAGTGGACAGAACTTTATTTTTTTTAATTAATTCTGTTTACATAGATTCTAGTAGAACTTTATAAGTATATAAAATAAGCCACACATAATGGCACTCCCACTTGGGGTGGTAGTCGGAGGAGAATTCTTGGAGAAGGTCTGATTTGTGGTTTCTAATTTGAGGTCTGAATTAGCTGAAGGCGTGGCTGTCAGGGCCAAGGAGCACAAGTGGAAACATCTTGGAGGCTGGGAGGGAATGGCATATACATCTCTTTCAGATAAAGAAACACTGTTGAGCTCATGACACCTAATTTCTAAGCATCTTACTCCCAAAGACAGATGTGCTGCCTTGCTAGCTGCATGAGTTTGGTCCAGTTGGTTTCCCTGGTCCTCATTTTCTTTACCTATAAATGAAGGAGTTGGTTGTACACCTAAAAACTAATATAATGTTATATCAATTATGTTCCAAGAGCTAGATATTTTTTAAATCATTATTAATAAAGGAGTTGGTCTAGATTAGAATCTAAACCATCTCTAAAGTCCTGCACATGGTTTTTAGTGAGGCTAAGAGCACAGCTCCCAGTATGCCTTTGCTTCACCAAACTGCTGATGATTCACCGGGTGTTTCCTTCCCCTGTGGAGACTCTGCACACTGGATGGACAAAACGTTCATTTCAGAGAAGCCCTGGGGTTTCGGTCTCAACCTGCTGTATGCTGGCTGAGCACCCAGTTACTGAGAGTGAACTGTATGAGGATGGACACCAGGTGGCAGGGAGGAAGGGCACAGACAGAAAGATGGAAGGGCCAGTCATGCTGCTTCTGCTCCTAACCTAGGAAGTTTTCCAGGCAGAATACTCTCTCTAGTTTGGAGAGCTCTGGGAGCTAGGGTGATAGAGGAAAATGTCAGGACAAGAACAGAGTTTTGAAAGATTGAGAAAACCTAGACAAGCCAAGTTGGAGGCAGTGCAGGGGTGAGTGGCACTTCCAGTACAGGGATTGGCTAGAGGCAAGGAGGAGAGGTGGGACTGTGCACTGGAAGGCTTTTGGTTACAAGTGACCTGGGTACTAGCAGACATGAGGAAGGATTGGAACCGGGAAGTGCAAAGCCGTCAGAATCCAGGCCATTACTCTCTCTGGTTTTGATTTTCTTATTTTCTCACACTCAGTGGTTTTTGTTCTCTGTCAATCTCTCAGTCCTGCTCTATATTTTCTGTTTCTCAGATTGAGTCTCTGACTCTGTTTCTCTCTCCTCTTTCTCGGTCTCTCTCTCTCTCTCTCTCTCTCTATTTCTCAGTCTCTTCTCTCTGCAGGAACCCTTCTCTTTGCAGATCAGTTTTCTCTATTCCCCTGGCTTCCTAGAAGAGGTGGCATTTCCTCAAGTCAAAGAAGAGCCCAGTCCTAAATCCAGATTTCTTGGAGAGAGAATCTAATTGGCTCAGTTTAAAAGCAGGCTCCACCTCTAGTCTAACTGACTGTGGCCATACTGGGGGTGGGCCATAAAGGGCAGCCCTATTAGCCAAGGTTGCTGAGGAGGTGGGGCAATTCTCATAGAAAGGGAATCCTGGTGAATTGGGGACACACCCCAAAAGGTCAATACTTCAGGGGACAGTGAGCAGATCATTGTGGGCTTGCTGGAAGTTCAGGGTTTTTCATTTTCAAATACCTGTATCAGGGGATTTTAAATATGTCAAATGAGATCTATTCTTTGAAATCTGAAGTCTTGCGTCAAGATTTAGTACGTGGTCAGTTTTTGCAGTTTCCATGTGTGGGGGTGGGGTGGTGGTGGGGAAAATTTATTCTGAATCATTGGGTACAGGTTTCCATATAAGACTATTAACTCACACTTGTTAATTGTTCAGTACAGGAAGGAGTGTGCTGAAATTGTCCACTAGGTGATGCACTTGCCATTTTCACGCTGTGATTCCTCATTTAGGCTTTATTTATTTTGAGGTTATTTTAATGGATGTCTATTATGTATCGAATTCTCATGTCTTCTTATATGTTGAATCTTTTATCGTTATACAGGGTGGGGCAAAAGTAGGTTTAGAGTTGTTTGTATGGAAAATACTAAAATAAACTGTTTTGTGTACTCACAACTATAAATTACCCCCCATATAATTAATGTTAATTGTTCCCATAATGCTTTTTTGACTTAAAGCCTATTTTGTATAATAATGTATCTCCCAACTTTCTTTTGGTATTTGCTCAGTATATCTTTTTCTTTAATTAAATTTTTTTTTTTTTTTTTATTGAAAGGCTAGGAGGCTGAGAGATAGACTTCTGCATGTGCCTAGACCAGGATCCACCTGGCGAGCCCCCTACAGGGTGGTCCTCTGCCCATCTGGGACTGCTGCTCCATTGATCAGCAATGGAGCTATTTTAGCACCTGAGGCAAGGCCAAGGAGCCATCCTCAGCACCTGGGACCAACTTGCTCAAACCATTCGAGCCATGGCTGCAAGAGGAGAAGAGAGAGAGAGAGAAGGGGAAGAGTGGAGAAGGAAATGGTTGCTTCTCCTGTATGCCCTGACCAGGAATTGAACCTGGGCCTTCCACATGCCGGGCCGGCGCTCTACCACTGAGCCAACTGGCCAGGGTCTTCAGTATATCTTCTTTTTTTTTTTTTTTTTTTTTTACAGAGGCAGAGATAGACAGGGACAGACAGACAGGAATGGAGAGAGATGAGAAGCATCAATCATTAGTTTTTCGTTGCACGTTGCGACTTCTTAGTTGTTCATTGATTGCTTTCTCATATGTGCCTTGACCGCAGGCCTTCAGCAGACCGAGTAACCCCTTGCTGGAGCCAGCGACCTTGGGTCCAAGCTGGTGAGCTTTTTGCTCAAGCCAGATGAGCCTGCGCTCAAGCTGGCGACCTCGGGTCTCCAACCTAGGTCCTTCCGCATCCTAGTCCGATGCTCTATCCACTGCGCCACCACCTGGTCAGGCAGTATATCTTTTTAAATCTTTTTACTTTTAACCTTATGTGTCTTGTTTGTGTTGTTAATTTATTTTGTTCCTTACAGTCCATATATGAGTGAAATCATATAGTACTTGTCTTTCACTTAACATAATACTCTCCACATCCATTCATGCAGTTACAAAGAGTAAGATTTCCTTCTTTTTTATGGTTGAGCAGTATTTCATTGTATAGATGTTCCCAGAGGCACATTAAGGTCAGCTGAGGCCCTGGGCACAGAAGAAACTATTGGGCTCCTTAAAAAAAAGAGACAGGGAAAATAAAAATATATGTTAACCATATTTTTAAATAAATAAAAAATATTATGTATTATTAATATTAAAATTGCACATATGAAACCAAACTTGGTGTCATTAGAAAAAAAGTGTGAAGTTGGGGTTTTGTGGGGCCCTTCAGAAGTTGGGGCCCAGGGTGCATGCCTAGTGTGCCCGCTGTTTAATCTGCCTTTGGATGTACCACAGATTTTTTTTTTCTTCAATTTATTTTTGTCCTCTTTTTCTTTTTTTCTTATTAAATTTAATGCAGTGACATTGATAAATCAGGGTACATATGTTGAGAGAAAACATCTCCAGATTATTTTGACAGTTGATTGTGCTGTATACCCCTCCCCCAAAGTCAAATTGTCTTCTGTCACCTTTTATCTGGTTTTCTTTGTGCCCCTCCCCTCCCCCCACCCCCCACCCCCATTGCCATCACATTCTTGTTCATGTCTCTGAGTCTCATTTTTATGTCCCATCTATGTATGGATTCATATAGTTTTTAGTTTTTTCTGATTCCCTTAATTCCCACCAGCAGTGCAGGAGGGTTCCCTTTTCTCCACATCCTCGCCAGCACTTATTCTGTGTTGTTTTGTTGATGAGCGCCATTCTGGCTGGTGTGAGGTGATATCTCATTGTGGTTTTAATTTGCATTTCTCTAATGATTAGTGATGTTGAGCATTTTTTCATCTGCCTATTGGCCATCTGTATGTCCTCTTTGGAGAAGTGTCTATTCATTTCTTTTTCCCATTTTTTGATTGGATTGTTTGTTTTCCTGGTGTTGAGATTTACAAGTTCTTTATAAATTTTGGTTATTAACCCCTTATCAGACGTATTGTCAAATATGTTCTCCCATTGTGTAGTTTGTCTTTTTATTCTGTTCTTATTGTCTTTAGCTGTGCAGACGCTTTTTAGTTTGATATAGTCCCATTTGTTTATCCTGTCTTTTATTTCACTTCCCCGTGGAGATAAATCAGCAAATATATTGCTCTGAGAGATGTCGGAGAGCTTACTGCCTATGTTTTCTTCTAAGATGCTTATGGTTTCACGGCCTACATTTAAGTCTTTTATCCATTTTGAGTTTATTTTTGTGAGTGGTGTAAGCTGGTGATCTACTTTCATTTTTTTGCAGGTAGCTGTCCAATTTTCCCAACACTATTTGTTAAAGAGGCTGTCTTTATTCCATTGTATTTCCTTACCTCCTTTGTCAAATATCAGTTGTCCATAGAGCTGTGGGTTTATTTCTGGGTTCTCTGTTCTGTTCCATTGATCAATATGCCTGTTCTTATGCCAGTACCAGGCTGTTTTGAGTACAATGGCCTTGTAGTATAACTTGATATCAGGAAGTGTGATACCTCCCACTTTATTCTTCTTTTTTAAGATTGCTGAGGCATTATGGCTGAATACTAGTTTATTTTATCTAATCTAACAATCTGCCTTTTAACCAGTGAGTCTAGTAAATACATATGGTGATTGGTTATATTTGGACTTGTTTTTAGCATCTTACCTGATGGTTTTTTTGGGGGGAAAATAACTTTTTTTTTTTTTTAATTTTTCAGTAGGGAGAAGCAGGGAGGCAGAAAGACTCTTGCATGTGCCTGACTGGATCCACCTGGCAAGCCCACTAGGGGGCGATACTCTGCCCATCTGGGGTGTTGCTCCATTGTAACCAGAGCCATTCTAGCACCTGAGGCAGAGGCCATGGAGCCATCCTGAGCACCCAGGTCAACTTTGCTTCAATGGAGCCTTGGCTACAGGAGGTGGAGAGAGAGAGAAAAAAAGAGGGGGAAGGGTGGAGAAGCAGATTGGCACTTCTCCTATGTGCCCTGGCTGGGAATTGAACCAAGGACATCCACATGCTGGGCCGAGGCTCTACCACTGTGCAAACAGGCCAGGGCTGAAATGACTTTTTTTTTTAATTTTTTAAATTGATTTTTAAAAATTAATTTATTTTTATTTATTTATTCATTTTAGAGAGGAGAGAGAGAGAGACAGAGAGAGAGAAGAGAGAGAGACAGAGGGGAGGAGCTGGAAGCATCAACTCCCATATGTGCCTTGACCAGGCAAGCCCAGGGTTTCGAACCGGCGACCTCAGCATTTCCAGGTCGACACTTTATCCATTGAGCCACCACAGGTCAGGCCTACTAAAATTGATTTTTGAGAGAGAGAAAGAGTGAGATATCAATTTCTTGTTCCACCTATTTATTCGCTCATTGGTTGATTCTTGTATGTGCCCTGATCCAGGATCGAATCTGCAACCTTGGTGTATCTAGACGACACTCTGGTCAACTGAGCTACCTGGCCTAGGTTTTAAATAATTTTTCTTTAATATTGTCAGCTTTAGGACTGAGTAATATTTTTTCTTTTTTTAAATTTCTATTTATTGATTTTAGTGAGAGAGGAAGAGAGAGAAAGAGAGAGACAGAAATAGGAACATCAATCTGTTACTGTATGTGCTCTGACTGGGAGTCAAAATGGTAACCTCTGTTCTTCTGGATGGTGCTCTAACCAACTGAGCAATGCAACAAAGTGAGTAATATTTTCCTTATACAAATTTTTCCTTATATTTATCTGGGAGTTTTACACTTTTTCTATTCTTTTAGTGTTTTCTCTTTAATTTTTTATTATACACACGGATTTTAACAAAATCAAACAAAGTTAAATTGTATCTTCACTTCTCAAACAATATTTTAAGGATTTTTGCCCCTCAAAACACACATTATTTTATACCATGTTTGTTTAGGTTTATTTATATGTTTATCACCTCAGACCTTGCTTTTAAGGTCATTTTTGTTTTTCCTGAAGTATAGCTTTTAGAAATTATTGTAGTAGAGGACTGTTTTTGGTAGAACTATCAGGTTTTTAAAAGTGGGATATAATTCACATGCCATAAAATTCACCATTTTAAAGTGTACAATTTAATAGCTCTTAGTATATTAACAAAGTTATAAAAACTACCATCACTTTCTATTTCCTGGACATTTTTACACTGGGAAGAAATCCCATACAGGGTAGCAGTCACTTCCTGTTCCTCCACTCCCAACCCCCAGCAACTATTTTGTCTTTATGGATTAGCCTATTCTTGACATTTCATATAAATGCAGTCAAACAATATGTAGTCTTTCATGCCTGGCTTCTTTCACTTAGCATGTTTTCAAGGTTTGTTTATATTGTAGCATGTATCAATATTCCACTACTTTTTTATGGTAGAATAATATTTCATTGTGTGGACATACCAAATTTTATCTATTAATCAGTTGAACATTTAAGTTGTGTCCACTTTCTGCCTGTTTTGAATAATGCTGGTATGAACATTCATGTACCTATTTTTTTTTTTTTCATTTTTTTCTAAAGCTGGAAACAGGGAGAGACAGTCAGACAGACTCCCGCATGCGCCCGACCGGGATTCACCCGGCACGCCCACCAGGGGCGACGCTCTGCCCACCAGGGGACGATGCTCTGCCCATCCTGGGCGTCGCCATGTTGCGACCAGAGCCACTCTAGCGCCTGGGGCAGAGGCCACAGAGCCATCCCCAGTGCCCGGGCCATCTTTGCTCCAATGGAGCCTTGGCTGCCGGAGGGGAAGAGAGAGACAGAGAGGAAGGCGCGGCGGAGGGGTGGAGAAGCAAATGTGCGCTTCTCCTGTGTGCCCTGGCCGGGAATCGAACCCGGGTCCTCCGCACGCTAGGCCGACGCTCAACCGCTGAGCCAACCGGCCAGGGCCCTATTTTTTTTTTTTTTTTTTCAAGAGCGAGAGAAAGACAGGGAGAGAGAGAGAAGCATCAGCTTGTTGCTTTATTGTTGTTGTTCATTGACGGCTTCTCATATGTGCCTTTGACCAGGGAGTGGAAAAGTGACCTCATGATCAAGTGGAACCAGTGACCCCTTGCTCAAGCTGGCAACCCCTTGTTCAAGTCAGAGACCTTGGGGTCAAGCTGGTGACCTTGGGATTGTGTTGATGATCCTGTGCTGGCTGGTGTTGGGGCTGGTGACCTTGGGTTTTGGTGACCTCAGCATTCCAAATGGGTGCTCTATCCACTGCATCACCCCTCATCAGTCTATGTACCCATTTTTATACAAATACATCATTTCAATTCTCTTAGGTATATATTCAGGAGTGGAATTGCTATGTCATGTGTGAGGAACTACCCAACTGTTTTCCACAGCAGCTACCCCATTTTAAATTCCCACCAGCACTGTGTGAGGGTTCTAACTTCCCTTTGTCCTTGCCAACAATTGGCATTTCTGCTATTTTAAGTTATAGCTGTCTAGTGAGTATAAAGAGGTATCTCATTATGGTTTTGGTTTGCATCATTTCTCTAATGGCAAATAATGTTGAGCATCTTTTCATCTCATTTGTATATCTTTTTTTTAAAGAAATGTCTATTCAAATCCTTTGTCCATTAGTCTCTTCAGGCTGCTATAACAAAAATATCAAAGACCAAGTGGCTTATAAACAACAGAAAAGGATTTCTCACAGTTTTGGAGGCAGGGAAGTCCAAGATCAAGGTGCTGACAGATTTGGTGTCTGGTAAGTATCTGCTTCCTGGTTCATAGATGCATGGTAGAAAGGGCAAGGGAGCTCTCTGAGGTCTTTTTTATAAGAGCACTAATCCCATTCATGAGGGCTCCACACTCACAACTTAATTACCTCCTATAAAGCCAATAGCCACAGCCACCATCACAGCCACCTGGCTCATGCAGGTTCGCATTTGATTCGAATAGATGGTAATGAAACAACAGAGCCAAGAACTGGTGGGCCATTAGCTTTAATCCTAGCTTGCACCCAGTGGGCAAGAAATACACATAGTGGGAAAACACTTCCCTTTCCATTCAGGGCTCCCAAAGCCACTGACTTATTCGAGTTTCCTAGAATCAAAGGTTTCTAGCTTACCAGCCTTATTCACCTCTGTTCCCCATCTCTTTCTCCCTGCACAAACTCTGCACAAACTGGCTTGTCCTTCAGTACTCCGCCATCTTGGCTGCTTCTCCTCTCCTCCACGTGGCCTTTTTCTGCTCTCCTCTCTAATGCTAATCTCAGGAACCAAGAGAGAGCAAGCTCTTGGTCTGCCCCATTTTATAGTGTAGAAATCAAAACCTTTAATCCAATATACAAAAAAGGAAGTCTCTGATACAAAGTCACTTAGGGTGGGAAAGGCTTAGTCTTAAACCTAAGCCTTAGGGTATAAAAACCCTGCCTGCTTACAGCCTGTCCCCCCCACCCAATGCAAACTATAAGCAGGCAAACATATACATCATATTTGCAAACTTATTTGACCCACACCTCCCAAAGGCCTCACATCCTAATACCATCACATTGGGGATTAGGCTTCAACATATGAATTTGGTGGTGGGGGCACCACAAACATTCAATCTATAGCACCCATTTTAAAACTGGGTTGTCTTTTTATTGTTCAGTTTTAAGAGATCCTTATGTAATACTGTAAATGCGATCTATATCCATGTCAATACTTGATTTGCAAATATTTTTCCCATTCTGTGGGTTGTCTTTTCACTTCTTGATAGTGTCCTTTGAAGCACAAAAAATTTTTATTTTGATGAAGTCTAATTCACTTATTCATTTATTTTTGGTTGCTTGTGCTTTTCGTATCTTATCTAAGAAATTGTTGCTTTAAGTAATCCAAAATCATAAATTGAACACCTATATTCTTCCAAGAGCTTTATGGTTTTAATATTTACATTTAGGTCTTTGATTCCTTTTGAACTAAATTATGTACAAGAATATAGGTAGGGGGTTTAACCATTTGTATTTGGATATCCTGATGAGCCAGCACCATTTGGCAAAAGGAGTCTTCTTTCCTCTGAATGGGCTTGGCACTCTTGTTGAAAACTGACTGCAAATGTGAAGGTTTACTTCTGAACTTTTAATTATATTCTATTGCTCTGTCTATCTATTCTTATGACAGTACCACTCTGTCTTGATTAGTTTTGTAGTTAGTTTTGAAACCATGAAGTGAGTCCTTCAACTTTGTTCTATGTTTTTATTATCTGCAAATGTATTTTGCCCTAATGCCTGAAGATAATTTTGCCACTACACAAAAACTAATTCAATTTATCCATGTATTTTAACAATTATATTTTTCATCTTCAAAAAGTTTTGAAAAGGAACAACAACAAAAACCATCTGGTTATGTTTGATAGCCTCCAATTGCTTGCTCATTTTAAAAATGATTCCTGGCCCTGGCTGGTGGCACAGTGAACAGAGCATCATTCCAGAGTGCCGAGGTCATTCATTAGATCCTAGGGGCTTCCAGCTCAAGCTTGGGGTCGCTGGCTTGGCCCCAGGGTTGCCTGCTCAATCCTGAGGGTGCCAGCTTGACCCCAAGGTCACCAGTTTGAACCTGGTCAGGACATATATGAGAAGCAATCAATGGATGCACAACTAAGTGGAACAACAAACTGATGCTTCTTTCTCTCTCTCTCTCCTCCCCTTTTTAGCTCTCAAAATAATTAAAAAAACAACAACCCTGGGTTGCCCTGGCCGGTTGGCTCAGTGGTAGAGCGTCAGCCTGGCGTGCGGGGGACCCGGGTTCGATTCCCGGCCAGGGCACATAGGAGAAGCGCCCATTTGCTTCTCCACCCCCACCCCCTCCTTCCTCTCTGTCTCTCTCTTCCCCTCCCGCAGCCAAGGCTCCATTGGAGCAAAGATGGCCCGGGCGCTGGGGATGGCTCCTTGGCCTCTGCCCCAGGCGCTAGAGTGGCTCTGGTCGCCGCAGAGCGACACCCCGGAGGGGCAGAGCATCGCCCCCTGGTGGGCGTGCCGGGTGGATCCCGGGAGTCTGTCTGACTGTCTCTCCCCGTTTCCAGCTTCAGAAAAATACAAAAACCAACCAACCAAACAAACAAACAAACAAAAAAACCAAAAAAAAAAAACACCCCTGGGTTTATTTTTGATTCTTTAAAACGTATATTATAAATTTTCATTTTATGTAGTAAAGTGGGACTAGTATGAGGATTAATTGAACATATATATGAACATATAGCAGTATATATTAGTTAAAAGCATAGAGTAACTTCTAAGTGTTTATTGTTATTACTGCTAGAAATGGAAAAGACTGAAAATTTGTGTAGATTTAATAAGGTAATGCTTCAATTTTGTGGTTTCACAGGAAATTGAATGACATAAAATGCAATTTTATTCCCTTTATTTAAGCTCCAAAACTTTTAAACTTTTATTTTGATCTGTTTGGAGTAGAAATCCTTACAATAAAGTATATATTCTATCTTTTACAAAACAGAAGTAACATAATTTAATCTTTTCTTGATGGATTAGTATTATTAATTATTATGGTAGTTAATAATGGCAAGTACGGCTGATATGATATATAAGAAATCTGACCAATACCAAAGGACTTCAGACTAGATACTCCTCTTGTTGAGATCTTATATCCATTTTTCCATTTCCTCCTTTTTAGTCAGGCTCTTAGATAACTCTTTGGCTGCAGTCAATATGCCTGGTTCTAGCACCTCTCTCATTTCTAATTTACTCAGTTGTAGGCTGGGGATCTATATCACCAAAGCAATATTAAAAATGAGTAAATAGACTCAGAATGAGATTATGAAGGCCTCGGTATGAGTAAAGTACATGAACTCTGACATGCCAACTCTGCAATATCCATTTTGTTGACTCAAGACTTTTCTCTTCATTTCCTTATTTTGACTAATTTACCAATGAGTACTACTTTACATACACAGCCCAGTGGGTGTGTGTGTATGAATAAATATTGCTTTTAAGTAATGAGTTATTACAGTTGTTATGAAGTAAATATCACTTTTATTATTTAATATTATGGCTAATGCAGGTTAATTGCAAATTGAAAAAGACATAAACCAAGAGTCCATATCCTCTCTCTTTCACCTCCTTTTCAGTTTTTCATTAGAAATCAAACAAGCTCCTTAGAATGCTAAGGTAAAAAAAGGCAGGGTTACGTCATTAACAAGCTGGCCAGGAATCACAACTAAAGGAATTTTTTATAGGCATAAAGGAGAGCCATAAATTACATACTGCACAGTAAAAAAAAATCTTTATTTATGAAGCATCTACTCTATAACATGGATCAAAGAATCATTTATTCCTCATATTAACCCTAGGAGGCCAAGAACACCTCAATTTATAGTTGAAAAAACAGGCTTATGAAATAACTTGCCAGAAGTCACACAGCTGGTAAGTGACTCAGCTGGGATCCACACACCAGTCATGCCCCCACTGACATCTGTGCCTTTTAGAGAATACTAAACAAGCATTTTCTAGCACTGTCTTCAAGATTTGGTATGCCAAAATTTCCAATGATTAGGCTTGAAAACACACCCTTCTTCCCCCTCCATTCAAAGAGGGAAGCCATGGTGAGTTAGGGCCATCTGCTGGTCATCTCCCTGAACATCAGAATGAAGGACTATCCTATAACTGAGGGCAAGGAGGGTCTTGTGCTCTCTGAAGTCTCCACAAAGGAAAAAGAAAGTTATAGACACAGGTAACAGCGTGAAGACTGCAGGAGGGAAAGGGGGTGGGGGGAGGTGGAAGAGGGTTTAGGGCAAATAGATGGTGTTGGAGCGAGACTTGACTTGGGGTGGTGAACACACATTGCAATATACAGATGATGTATATTATAGAACTGTACACCTGAAACCTGTATAATGTTATTAACCAATGTCACCTTAATCAAGTCAATTAAAAAATTTAAAAATAAATAAATATACACTAAGTATCCCACAGGTCACTTTCAGACATGCACACCATAGATGAATTCATAGGAGAAAATTGGAACCAAATTGCTGAGATTTGTTATCATTTATAACATATTTCTAATTTTATGAAATTAAAAAATGGTTGTTTCCACCAGAAAACACAATGTCACCACCAGCCCCCACAGATAGGCCCAGGAGGATGGTGAGCACCCAGCAGTACACCCCTTAGTCTCCCCACAATACCAAAGCTGGGCAGTGACTCCCTGAGGGAGAAAGCAGTGGCAATTGGAGGGAGTCTAATAAAGAGACCTTTAGCCTGACCAGGCAGTGGTCCAGTGGATAGAGCATCGGACTGGGATGCAGAGGACCCAGGTTCGAGACCCCGAGGTCACCAGCTGAGCGTGGGCTCATCTGGTTTGAGCAGGGCTCACCAGCCAAGGTTGGACCCAAGGTTGCTCGGTCTGCTGAAGGCCCATGGTCAAGGCACATATGAGAAAGCAATCAATGAACAACTAAGGTGTCACAACGAAAAACTGATGATTGGTGCTTCTCATCTCTCTCCATTCCTGTCTGTCTGTCCCTATCTATCCCTCTCTCTGACTCTCTCAGGGGGAGGGGGAAAGAGACCTTTAGAAATAAAAGCACAGGCTTCTACCACCAAAGTGAAAATTCACCTTATTCAGCTCTGCAAATATACCTTAGCATCACCTAATTCTAGTATTCTAGCAGTAAAAAATAGATTCCTGAGTCCACTCCAGACTATTTTATCAAAACTTTTAGTGGCAGGGCCTAGGTATATTTTAACACACAATCCAGGTCATTCATTCTTAAGGAAGTATGGGAGGGGGTGTCACTGCCTTAACGGAATGGCAGCTTTTTAGTCACTGATGTGAGATATATGGGTAGGGAGTGGAGATTCTGCAGACCCTTAAAATCTTTCCAGTTTTGGAGGAAGACATAGGAAAGTAATAAAAACAGTAGCAGTTAGGGTGTGAATCCTGGTTCTGCTGTGACCTTGGACAAGTCACTTAAACCCTCTGTCTTGATTTTCTCAGCTGCCAAACTGGAGTTCAAATAACAACCTCACTTGCTGTGACAATAAGATGAGATTAGAATGAAAGCATTCTGCATAATCCTATACAGCGTTGTATTGTTTTGAGTCTCATACTGTCTCTAGACATAAACTCTTTTTATAGTCCTTATCTTCTAAACTATAAATGTTGAGTTCTTATGTGCCTAGCAGAATCAATGTCTGCTTATCTAAAGGATCAGTGTTCAGCCTTGAAAAAAAAAATGCCTTTATTCAGAAGATACAGCAATTCCCAATGGAATGATGGCTCTCTGTAAGGCTCAAGCTGGCGACCTTGGGGTTTCGAGCCTGGACCTCAGTGTTCCAGGCCAACACCTTATCCACTGTGCCACCACTTGGTTAGGCAATTCCCGCTTTTTTATATCTGAAAAATTCAGTGCTAAATTGGATGACTCCCTGACTCTAATCTATATTTTTCACTTTGCAACTCACAATGTTCACAATCTTGGGAGGTAGAATCAAGTATAAAAGAAGCCTGACTAGGCGGTAGCGCAGTGGATAGAGTGTCAGACTGGGACACGGAGGACCCAGGTTCGAGACTCCGAGGTCGCCAGCTTGAGCGTGGGCTCATCTGATTTGAACAAAGATCACCAGCCTGGACCCAAGGTCGCTGTAGCCCCATGGTCAAGGCACATATGAGAAAGCAATCAATGAACAACTAAGGTGTCGCAACGAAAAACTAATGATTGATGCTTCTCATCTCTCTCCGTTCCTGTCTGTCCCTATCTGTCCCTCTCTCTGACTCTCTCTCTTCTCTGTAAAAAAAAAAAAAAAAGGTATAAAAGAAATAAAAAGAATTTTATGGAAAATGGAGACATGTCAAGTTCTCTGTCTTCAGCTATGTTGTTCATATATGTAAATATATGTAAATAAGATAAGGAGGCAGCTCCTAGAAACTGAGCTGAAAAATTGCAACTGACTTTCTTTTTAAAGCGTTATTAACCTGTCAGAACAGAGCTGAAAGTAGGTGTGATGTAGAAGTATTTTGTTCCAAAGAGCTGATAAGATGTGACCACAGGTATTTGCCACTTTTCTGATAGAGGACCCATTTTTATCACAGGGAAAATCTCAAATCCAGAATTTGAGGGGACAGCCTGTTAGGAACGTGGCCAGAGGTTATATATGAAGTGCCAGCTGAGAAAGAGGGTCCTAGTGAGTCTCTGGAGCCTCACTGCTCTTTGCTAGGATGCCAAGCTCTGCTCCATTTCATGGCTACCTGGCTATCCCCTGGAGCAAGGACAGTGTCCCAACCTGTGAATTTCAGGTCAGGGAATGTACACTCGTAAAATGGAACATGTTCCCTTGTCAAATAGCCAAGTAGTTTCTAAAGAATGATCCCTTACATTCGAACCCTTTCCAATATAGATGTTATTTTATTTAAACTTGACACTCCTCTGTGCTCAAATACCAAATGGGAAGTCTTGTTATATGCCCATGGTATAAGTTCTCTAATTTGAGCACAACTATAAGACTTACATCAACAAAGAGGTTAGTGTCCCAATCCATGCCTGTTGGGTGCTAATCCACATATATTCTGACCCACAGAAGACTGTTTTAAGGGGATGCATTGAAACTACCAAAATCATGTTGCCTGTGTGACGAAACCATCACTAGTCTGATGCCAAAGCCACATGACCCTTGTTCACATTACTGAGAAAAAGTTAAACAGCTGTGTATAGTTCCCTTTGTTTTGTACTTTCTAGGGCAAAGTCTACATTCTGCTAATCAGAAATCTCCTGGGAATTCCATCTAGGGCACTGAGTCAGTTGGATTAATCATTGTATAAGTTTGTAGTATTTGTGTTTATTAACACTCACCTCTTTGGCAATTATAATCTGCTCTAATTATATGTCAGGTTTTCTGAAGACATCATCACAGGTTTCTGCTAAACAAAAGTATTGTTGCAAGGTAAGTACTTAACCAAGTACTTCAAATTTCTACTGTGTATTCAGTACAAGCATGTAATTAAATACTTGCCTTCAAAGAGCTCCCAGTCCAGTTGAGATACAGGCAAAATACACAATATATCAGTTCATAGTAAAATGAAATGCTCAGTTGTCCTGAGAATAATATAAGGATATAATACCCAACAATATTAGGATATTCCTATGTCATACTGGCCCTAAAGTGGAATACACATATATTTTTACTTACTGTCTTTTATTTCTCCACTAGAATGGAAGCTCCATGAGGGAAACATTTTTGTTTAATGTTATTTCCTCAATGCCTAGCACGTAATTGGTGTTTAATAAACCGTTATTGACTGAGTGAAAAAGAAGTCAAATTCTTAGAGAAAGGGAAAGCTACATGGAGTGCTCCCAGATGAGCCTTGACTTCACTAAGCTTTTATTCAGCTTGCTTTATAGCACTCTATAGATTTTAGCAAACAATTTACTTATAGAATAAGAATGAAATGTGTATATAATTGAAATAGAAGAGTGGGATGAATATTTAAATCGGGTGTTAGGGTCCATGTAACCTGCTTAGGTTATTGCTAAAAGGAGAGATTTGTCCTACAATCGATGTTTTGAAACATTGTTTTAAAGCAGAACTCCTTTTTCAAACAAAACCCCAATACATGAAACAGAATAGAGCTGCTCTGAACGACTTTGGGGTGGCATGAGGGAGGAGACGGGAAAGGTCCACCCCCTTAGTCCCCTCACCACCACCACAGAAGCTATGGCTTCTGAGGAATTCTAAGAACACAATTTGAAAACACTGTATTGAAAGAACTTTAGAATCTCTACTTTCTCAAAATTCTATTAATGGAGGGAGCTGAAAAAAACCTGGGCTCTGTTCTGGTATCTGCCGCTTTAAGCTGAGGGAGTACTAGGAGTCAGCTGAGAGAGAGAGAGAGAGAGAGAGAGAGAGAGAGAAACACAACACGCAAAACAGCACTGCCTGGGCCAAGGCCAAGGCCCGTTCTCATAGACTCACGGAAGTAGAAGCCACATTTTTCTGCTCCAAGACTGATGAAGGCTAAATAATTTGTGTTGCCTAGTCTTGACTCTAGCTTGCACACACCCCCACCCCCCAAGTCAGAACTAGAAGCATCCAAACCCAACCTGCAACTTCTCTGGGCTTCTGAGTTAATCAGAATCTTAATACGCAAAGTAAATATTCAGGCGCCAACTCAGATGGGAAAAGAGTCTGATTAATTTGTCACCATCTTCCACTTCGTACAGGGTCAATTTGCTTTAGCTGTCCAGAGAAGAATCAGCCATGCACGCAGAAGACTCAAAGGGTAACAGAAGAGTTAATGAAGGAAAGGTTTAACGAACCAGGCAGAGTTGTAAAGCAGCTAGGGACTAGCAATAGCTCTAAGTCATCACCACTGGCTTGAAAAAACAGAGAGAGCTATCATCCAAAAACTGTTGCTAGGGAGACTAGGTAAAAATACCACTTCATATTAACAAGTGAGGAAACTAAGGAAAATAAGGAGCACAGGATGTGGAATCCCGATGGAAGAAATTTATTTAATCTGAGGGATTTAACCGCAGTGAAGACCTTTAAAGGCTCCACCGGGGGCGGGCTAAGCCACTGGTCTCACTTTCGTCCTTCCTTGCCACCAACCGAAAATGAGCAGAGCAGGACTTGACTGCGACAGATTGGGACTACTATTTCTGGCTTTTATCTTTCCGAGCCTATCTCAAACTTTTCAACACCAAGATAAAGGTGCTTCCGGAAGAATTGCATGGTGGGACTTGTAGTTCTTACAGTTACGACCAGCCTCCTTCGTAGAGCGTTCATTGGCTCCCAGGTCTCCGCCCCCTTCCCTCACCGTCCGTCGGTGTCTCACGTACACACACGCAACACGTGCCAACACCCCCCTCCCTAGGCCTAGGACGCAGGCGCGCGCACGCTCCCCGGGCTCTGTAGGCGGGTGGGGGAGGGATGGGGAGAAGGAGGAGGGGAGGGAGGGAGAGGGGTTAAGGTATCTACTCTCTTGGGTAGACGGCAGTGGGCCACTAACAGCTCGAAGGCCTGGTAACTGCGAGGCCGGTGAACTCTGCCCTGGGTCGAGGGTCGCGGTCGGGTCCGGAGCCTGGTCAGCGCACCCTGCGAGGAGGAGTCGGCCCACTGAGACTCGGAGGACAGCAGGGGAGAAGCCCCGGCCTAGGCCCCGCGGACATGTCCGGCTGCGGCGCTTGTAGTTGCGGAGCAGTCGCCGCGCGGCTCATCTCTTCCTCGCTCGCCTCCGCGCAGAGAGGTACTACTTTGTTACCACTGGGTCCGGAGTGTGCCGGCCGACGTGGGGACCCCGGGGAGAGCCAGAGGCCCACCCGACCGCGAGGGTGAGGGATGCGGGGCGCTTCGCCGGCCCCCCACCCCCACCAACTTTCCCCGTGGAATGGGGCTCTGCCAACCTCTGGAGCAGCTGTTTCTCAGTTTTGAAGTATAACCCCTGAGTTCCCCGGCCCGCGCACTTTCAGGCCCCCGGACTTGAGGGCCGGAATGTGGCCGCTTCGCAGGAACCCTGAAAGGCACCAAATGCTCCTCCTTTCGTTAGATCCCCAGACCGTACTCAGCGCTCCAGAGACTGCCGTCAGCCCCTGCTGCGGCTCCTCTTCCGGACCGCGACCGGGTTCCCCTCGAGCCGGTCGGGAGCTGAGAGAAGGGCTCGGGTGAGGGGCTGCCACGGTCGGAGCCTTGGGGCCGCGGGGCGCCGAGCAGGCCGTCGTGGCCGCGGAGCGCGCGAGACCCGCGGCGTCACTGTCATTGTGTGGCCGCTTACGCCGGACAGAAACAGGTCTCAGAGCACTTCCTGGCGCCCGGAAAACTTCCTGGGCCCGCAGGAAAGCGTCCGGGAGAGTCGGGAAAGTCCCCCACGAATTAAGTACTGAGATCGCTCAGCAGTTGTTTTTCCAGCTTGACAGTTCCAGATAGTTTCTTAAGCGTGGCGCTTGTTTACCTTTGCTTTCTGTGTATCAGGAGCTGTGACAGTGGCACTCCAGCCAGGAGATTCCAGAAAAGAAACCATTCTTTTCTCTTCCCCGAATCTGTGAATATCAGGCTATGAGGCTAGATCCTCTTATAATCACTAACTTATAAACAAATTTATTTTAATTTGGTTTGTCAGTTTATGACCCTTGGATAAAAAAAACCCAAAAAACCCATTTCCTAAATTTTAGGTTAATTATAAAACTTCAGTAAGTGTACATTTTCTGACAGTTTATTTCATGGAGGAATTAAATGAAAATGTGGGCAGAAACATTTTGTAAAATGATATATGTGTAAAGGAGTGAATTTAGTCCCAAGATCTTGTTAAACCTGAACAAGTATATGTCCCTATTCCAGGAATTTGAGTTGCAAACACTTGAAAGTTATACTTGATTTTATAGACTTGGCGTATATATGTTGAGGGTCTACTATGAGCCGGGCTGTTTTGGTGCTGGATATAGTGTGATGAACAAATCCTCACCTTCAATTTTTTTTTTTAAGACTTTATTTACTGATTTTAGAGAGAGGAGAGAGAGAGAGAAAGGCAGGGGGGTGGAGCGTAAGCATCAACTCAGTACGTAATTGTTTCTGGTATGTACCTTGACCAGCCGGGTTTTGAACCAGACCTCCAGAGACCTCAGCAATTCCAGGTGGAGACTTTATCCACTGTGCCACCACAGATTGTTTTTAGAAGTGGATAAAGTATATGTGTGTTCAAGACCATTATAGAATTTAATATTTTTGCACGACAAACAGCAAGAGATTTTCACATTGATATAGGACTTTCCCAAGAGTTAATTACATAAAATACTTATTTTCTATAGTAGAAGCTCTTAATTAAAAGTCTACAAAAATGTAGCGCTCTCTCTCTCTCTCTCTCTCTCTATATATATATATATATATTTTTTAAGGATTTATAAAACTCCAGGAGGATTTTTATTTGAAATTCCTGGAAAGAGGAAGAAAGGCAAAAGAGAAAAGTCAGAATTGAACTTTAGCTAGTTTATTATTCCTATAAATAATAGAATTAAGAATTTTAACATAAGACCAAAAAAAAAACTTGATCAAAATAATCTAACAAATTGTAAAATGAATTAAGGATAAAAGGGAGCCTGTTTTCTCTCTCACCTCCCAACCACCCCTCTCCTTCCCCCAGGCGTATATCCTTGCCTTTTTTTTCCTTCTCAACTCGGAGGGCCCTTTTGCCTCTGTAGCTTGTTTCCTGAGCCAATGCTGCCTAGCTGGCTCACTTCTACTTTTCTGACTTTCTAAATAAACTTTTGCTTGTATTTGAAATAAATAAATAAATAAATAAATAAATAAAAGGGGACATTTCAGAGCTGCTTTCAAGTACAGTGTTATTCTCTATTTCTACTCATGTTAATTTTAGACTTAAATTTTATATGGTAGTTTATGAAAAATTATTTGGTAAATTGTCATACTAGATACTGGATGTATTTTCCTGATGGGTTATGTTTATCCTACTTAGTATGTTTTTCCTCTTTAGTTTTTTTGAATATGAAACCTATAATAAAGTAGAAATTTTAAATAATTTTCTACCAAAGTTGCTGGTATTTTCCAGTTTTAATGTATATTTTTTTAAAATGTACTTTGCATATGTAAGTCATTTTGTTTTCTAAATATGAGTATTTGGAAATGCTTGATTCCATTTAAAAGATTCTGAATGGCACTATTTGGTCTGAATTTGGCTGTGAAAATTAAGGGATCACGTGCTTTCTGTCCTTGTCTATATAAAAGGTGTCACCTCATGAGGCTGTAATGATGTGAAGATGCCCATACATGTTGTCCATAATTTTCATGATAGTTATGTAATGTGCCTAGACTTTAATTTTAGTTCTCTCTCGCTCTTACTCTCGCTCGCTGCAGTTAAATACAGTACAATTTAAACAAGGCAGAGTAAATAAATGATATAGCATCTTTATCGCAATTTTTTTTTAAGTGACAGAGAGAGTCAAAGAGAGATAGATAGGGACAGACAGACAGGAACAGAGAGAGATGAGAAGCATCATTAGGTTTTTGTTGCGACACCTTAGTTGTTCATTGATTGCCTTCTCATATGTGCCTTGACCGTGGGGCTGCAGCAGACTGAGTGACCCCTTGCTCGAGCCAGGGACCTTGAGCCAAAGCTCGTGAGCTTTGCTCAAACCAGATATGCCCGTGCTCAAGCTGGCGACCTTGGGGTCTCGAACCTGGGTGCTCCACATCCCAGTCAGTCACTCTATCCACTGCGCCACCACCCGGTCAGGCCAAACTATTTTTTAATCAACATTTCTCTTTTCTTGGCATATTCATCTTCAAACCTTAGTGACAAACCTTAGTGACTAACCTTAGTGACAAACCATCAAACATTTTTAAACTCAAGGAAAGCTATCAAAGGAAGGATGCTATTTTTTCTTTTAAGATACTCTGAATTCATGGAACAATAACTTGAGCATAAAATAATTTTGAGACTGATAAAAGCAATAATCATGTACTAAGTTGCTGGTTTTGTTTGTGAGGTTTGAATTTTTTTTTTCCAATTTGTGGTAAAGGTTAGAGGCCAAGTGTTTAAGCAAGCGTTTAACTTGATTTGCCATTTCATCAATTGTTATGCACTTAAATATTGTCACTGCAAATAATTAAAGATGTTTTATTCTTTCACTCTCTAAAATATGAGTTAAAGAGTGGTTTATCTTTTAAACTGAATCATTTGTATGTTTTTGGAAAATACTTAATTCAAGGTTGAATATAGGCAAATATTTAAAAGTTGAAATAACTCTCCTAGTTTTTTTTTTTTTTTTTTTTTTTAATTCTGAAGCTGGAAACGGGAAGAGACAGTCAGACTCCCACATGCGCCTGACCGGGATCCACCCGGCACGCCCACCAGGGGGCGATGCTCTGCCCACCAGGGGGCAATGTTCTGCCCCTCCTGGGGCGGGGGGTCGCTCTGCCGGGACCAGAGCCACTCTAGGGCCTGGGGCAGAGGCCAAGGAGCCATCTTTGCTCCAATGGAGCCTTGGCTGCTGGGGGGGGGGGGACAGAGACGAAGGAGGGGGGGTGGAGAAGCAAATGGGCGCTTCTCCTATGTGCCCTGGCCGGGAATCGAACCCGGGTTCTCTGCACGCCAGGCCGACGCTCTACCGCTGAGCCAACCGGCCAGGGCCTCTCCTAGTTTTTAATAACCTGAAATAAGTGTACCTTACTCTAATATTTAAGTTGCATTGAAACTCAGAAAGCTTTATCTGTATGACAGAAGTTTTATAAATGGTTTAATTTTTAACTGTCTTTTTGTCATTGCTGCCAAGTAGCCTTTCAAAATATACTTTACAGAAATATTTCCCTTTTTGGTTTTAGGGTTTTTCATTCTAGGTTTATAGGCCTCCAAAGGGATCTAGGGATATAAATCAGAGATTCTGTGAACTTTATTTTCACAAATCTTCACATGAAACACAGCATTTTCTTAAATTTTTAATGCATGCAACAAACTACAGTAGTAGCAGTGAATTTGTTATTAATCAAAATCACAAATATTTTCATATCACATTACAACTGCATATATCTCAAAATACTGTTTATACTTTTCACATCTTTGAAATCATGGTAGTTATTAAAAAAGCTATTAGATCTTATTTAATTTTGTTAGTAAAGAAGGATATTTTAAAAATATTATTTTATTTTATTTTTTTAGAAAGGAAGTTCTTTTTTAAAAAAATTTTATTTTTTACAGAGACAGTGAGTCAGAGAGAGGGATAGACAGGGACAGACAGACAGGAACAGAGAGAGATGAGAAGCATCAATCATCAACTCTTCATCGCGTGTTGCAACACCCTAGTTGTTCATTGACTGCTTTCTCATATGTGCCCTGACCACGGGCCTTCAGCAGACTGGGTAACCCCTTGCTGGAGCCAGTGACCTTGGGTTCAAGCTGGTGGGCTTTTTGCTCAAACCAGATGAGCCTGCGCTCAAGCTGGCGACCTCGGGGTCTTGAACTTGGGTCCTCCGCATCCCAGTCCCACACTCCATCCACTGCACCACAGCCCGGTCAGGCTAAAAAATATTTTGATAACTACTTCAGTGTAATTACTTTTCTTTGTTAGATATTTTATTCTATACATTTAAAAACATTCTGAGCCTGACCTGTGGTGGCACAGTGAATAAAGCATTGACCTGGAATGTTGAGGTCGCAGGTTCGGAACCCTGGGTTTACTTGGTAAAGACCCATATAGGAGTTGATGCTTCCTACTCCTCCCTCCTTACTGTCACTGTGTCTGTCTCCTCTCCAAAATGAATAAATAAGGTCTTTAAAAAATAAAATGTTGCCTGACCTGTAGTGGCGCAGTGGATGAAGCGTCGACCTGGAGATGCTGAGGTTGCCGGTTCGGAACCCTGGGCTTGCCTGGTCGGGGCACGTGTGGGAGTTGATGCTTCCAGTTCCTCCCCACCTTCTCTCTCTGTCTCTCCCTCTCCCTTTCTCTCTCCTCTCTAAAATGAATAAATAAAATTTTAAAAAAATGTTAATTAAACAAAAACATTATTCTGAGAAGGGGCCTGTTCATAGACTTCCCCAGACCGTTAAAGGAGTTCATGACACAGAAAGGGTTATAAACTGATTAGTTTGCTGCAATGATTTCTGTGACAATTTATATGATTGGTGAGTGACTGGTTATTTAATTGTTTAGTGGTTTAAAAAGTGTGGTCCCGCCTGACCTGTGGTGGCGCAGTGGATAAAGCGTCGACCTGGAAATACTGAGGTCGCCGGTTCAAAACCCTGGGCTTGCCTGGTCAAGGCACATATGGGAGTTGATGCTTCCAGCTCCTCCCCCCCCCTTCTCTCTCTCTGTCTCTCTCTCTCTCTCTGTCTCTGTCTCTCTCTCTCTCTGTCTCTCCCTCTCCTCTAAAATGAATAAATAAAAATTAAAATAAAAAAAAGAATTAATTAAAAAAAAAAAACAAACAAAAAAATAAATAAAAAGTGTGGTCCCAAACCAGCAGTATCGGCATCACCTGAGAACTTGTTAGAAATACATTCTTGGCCTGGTCAGGTAGTTCAGTTTGTTAGAGCATTATCCTGATATGCCACGGTTGCAGTTTGATCCTGGGTCAGGGCACATACAAGACTCAATCAAAGAATGCATATATAAGTGGAATTAGAAAAATTGGTGTTTCTCTCTTCCCCTCTCCCCCATCTCCCCTCTCTCACTCCTTCCCCCCCCTCTCCTCTCCTCTCTCTTTCTCTCCTCACTCCCCTCCTCTTTCTAAAATCAATAAAGTAAAAAATAAGAAAGAAATGCATTCTTGTGTCCCATTTCATACTTTTTGAATCAAAACAGGGAAGACCTTCTGCAATCTGTTTTAATAAGCTCTCCAGGTGATTCTGATACATGCTTAAATTTGAGAACCATGGGTATAGTATTTATGGCATCTTGTTACTAGTCTATAGATTATAGGAATTTAAAACAGCAATATAGTACCATACCATCAGGGCCAGCAAAGAAATTCTTAAATTTAGAAGTTTAAATGATACCATGTTTATCAGGTAGTATTTTTTTTTTTTTAGGGAGAGAGGAGGGAAGAAAGATGAGGAGCATCAACTCATAGTTACAGCACCTTATTTGTTCATTGATTGCTTCTCATATGTGCCTTTACTGGGGTGCTCAAGCCAAGCCAGTGACCCCTTGCTCAATCCAGCAACTTTGGATTCAAGCCACTGACCAAGGGGTCATGTCTATGATCCCACGCTCAAGCTGGTGACCCCACACCCAAGCCAGTGACCTCGGGATTCTGAACATGGGTTCTTATCCCAGGCTGGCAGTTTATCCACTGCACCACCGCCTGGTCAGGCTCAGATAGTATTTTTTGTGGTGACTATATAGATGCATTGGTTTCATATGTTACTTGATAAGTTATTTAAGGGGAAGGATGTATTTTTCTTTCTATTCAAGTAGACTTTAATTTTTATTCCATTTAAATTTTCAAAGATATTTTCTTTCAGCTTATTTTCTAATAAATATTGTAAATTGTTAAACACTGTTTTAAAAGATATATTTTATTGTAAATGGGAAATAATATACTATATGTAGTACTTCATTGTTCTAAATATCCAAGTACAAATAGCCTCACATAATTTTGTTATAGTTTTTGTTTTCTTTGTGAATACATTGTATTAGCTCAATTAAAACATGCTTACATGACCAGGCAGTGGTGTAGTGGATAGAACATTGGTCTGGGTTGTTGAGGACCCAGGTTCAAAACCCCGAGGTTGCCAGCTTGAGCACAAGCTTATCTAGCTTGAGCACGAGCTCGCCAGCTTGAGTACAGGGTCGCTGGCTATAGTGCGGGATCATAGACATAACCCCCTGGTCGCTAACTTGAGCCCAAAGGTCTTCGGCTTGAAGCCCAAGGTTTCTGGCTTGAGCAAGGGAATCACTGGCTCAGCTGGACACCCCCCCCCGTATGCCCCCCCTAACAAGACACATATGAGAAAGCAATCGATGAACAACTAAAGTTCCACAAAGATAAGTTAATGCTTCTCATCTCTCTCCCCTCCTGTGTCTGTCTCTCTCTCACTACATAGGTTATAATTTATTTTGCTACTTTTTATATTATTATGAACATTTTCAAACACACAAAATAGAACAATGAACTGCCAAATACCTGTCGTCCAGCCTCAATGTCCATTTAACTCTGCATTATTGATTTCATCTATCCCTCTCCCCCATTACTTTTTCTAGACCTTTTTATATTGTCATAGTCTTTAAATCATATTATATCCTTGGACAAACATTAGTGTTTAGCTTAAAATTTATTAACTGTCTTAAAATGGCTGTTGTCATTTCCTGTAAAAAATAGAAATATTACACTTGAGAAAATTTGAAATGTCTTTTGAAAACATTACTTAAAAGAAAATCAAATGTAGTTTCTTTTCTTACTATATTTAAGTTTAATAATGTTAAGGAAAATTTTACAGTCTATAGATTAGGGACTTGGGGGTGTTATAAATCTAAACCTATTCTGGTATTTTTTGTGAATTTATGTACAGATGAGAAAACTTGGTTCCTCTTATTTATATCTTTCCTGAGAAGTTTAGTGGGTTCATTTTTGTACTTTGTGGAACAGGTGATGGCGTAGGGGGAGCGATCTTCAACCTTTTTTATCCCATGGCACATATAAACTAATCACTACAATTATGTGGCGCACCAAAAAATACATTTTTTGCCAACTTTATAAAAAATAGGTATAATTTGCCTGGCCTGTGGTGGCGCAGTGGATAAAGCGTTGACCTGGAATGCTGAGGTTGTCAGTTCAAAACCCTGGGCTTGCCCGGTCAAGGCACATATGGGAGTTGAAGCTTCCTGCTCCTCCCCCCTTTCTCTCTCTCTCTCTCTCTCTCTCTCTCTCCCTCTCCCTCTCTCCTCTAAAATGAATAAATAAATAAAAATAATTCTAAAAATAGGTATAGCCTGACCAGGCGGTGGCGCAGTGGATAGAGCGTCAAACTGGGATGCGGAAGGACCCAGGTTCGAGACCCCGAGGTCTTCAGCTTGAGTGCAGGCTCATCTGGTTTGAGCAAGGCTCACCAGCTTGAGCCCACAGTCGCTGGCTCGAGCAAGGGGTTACTCGGTCTGCTCAAGGCCCGCGGTCAAGGCACATATGAGAAAGCGATCAATGAACAACTAAGGAACCACAACGAAGAATTGATGTTTCTCATCTCTCTCCCTTCCTGTCTGTCTGTCCCTATCTGTCCCTCTCTCTGTCTCTGCCAAAAAAAAAAAAAAATAAAAATTAAAAAAAAAAATAAAATGTTAAAAAAAATAGGTATAATTTGATGGTTTACCAAAAAAAAGATAGTAATTACCTACCCTTTTTAGTCTGAGGTGACTTTAAAAAAATGAGGTGCCCATACTTGTATGCAAGGATTTCTGCTATCAAGAATTAACCAGTCAAACTTTGTGACCAACCAATAAGATGCAACTCTATTATATGACCTATATATTTATGGTTCAAGACAGGGCATTCACACTGGACTGCTGCCATTGTGTTGGCTGCTTTTTTTTTTTTTAATTTGACAGTTTAATGGAAAAGAGCTTGTACCCCGATTAAATAGTTAGGTATTGCGTGTTTTAAACTAATAAGAACACTTGAGCTTTGCTGAAAGACTGAGAAATGAGGGTATTGTGTGTTTTAAAAATTCTTGCAGCGCCTGACCAGGTGGTGGCGCAGTGGATAGAGCGTCGGACTGGGATGCAGAAGGACCGAGGTTCGAGACCCCGAGGTCGCCAGCTTGAGTGCGGGCTCACCTGGCTTGAGCAAAGAGCTCACCAGCTTGGACCCAAGGCCCCTGGCTCCAGCAGGGGGTTACTCGGTCTGCTGAAGGCCCACGGTCAAGGCACATGTGAGAAAGCAATCAATATACAACTAAGAAGTCGCAATGCGCAACGAGAAACTGATGATTGATGCTTCTCATCTCTCTCCGTTCCTGTCTGTCTGTCCCTATCTCTGCCTCTGTAAAAAAAAAAAAAAAAAAAAAAAATTCTTGCAGCATACCAGTTGAAAATCGTTGGGCTAGGGTGATCTAAAGAAACTAGTTCTAACGTTGTACACTATTGGAAAATTGGAATTAAAGCTAGTTACATGATTAAGCAATTGTTTTTGACTCGTTTGAAGGACATAATTTTAAACCACTTTTTGCCTTTGGATACAATACACAGTAAGTGTATGATCTCTTAAAAGACAGAAATAAAAATGTAAAACCTGAGTTGAGAATTTTTCAGGGAATACAATGAGGGAGGCAAAAACCTGCTTCTTAAATTTATTTAAGTACTTTATTAACATTAATATACATATTCTTTTTATTATTTATTACCTTCTAACAGCACTCTGGTAAACTGCTGGGAAACTTTCTTCTTGGCTATTCATTAATGTAGGTTAGCTTATGCAAAGTTCTGGGTATCCCTGGTCCTGAAATCTGTGGAATTTTGTTTAATTAAGTGCCATTCAGTTTTCTTGTGTACGAAACACTTTTTTTTTTTTTTAATTTTAGGAAACACTCTTAAAGACCAGCTTGGGAAATTGCCCCACAGTATGCAGTATATAGCTTTCTTGCCATTGCCTATAATTGTTTTGGGATTTATTTTGTATTCATATAAGTAAAACGAGGGGTCAGCAAACAATGACCCCATGGACCAAGGATGGCCACACCTGTTTGTTTATATGTTGTTTACATTTACTTTCCTGTTATAGGCAGAGTAGTTGTGACTTAGACTGTGTCGCCCCCAAAGCTGAAACTATTTACTGTCCTGACCTTTTACAGAAAAGGTTTGCCAAATAATAACTTATATTCCTTTAAAGACTTTTAACTTTATGTCAAAACGTTAAAATCTTTGAAAACAAAATGGTTACACAGCATTTATTGAATTATATTTTTCTGTAAGATTGAAATATTTCATTGAAATGTTTGTTTTAATGAACAACACATGACTTTTTAAAAAATATTATATATTGCAAGCAACACTCTGTGGCAGATGCAAAACTGTCTGACACAATTTCAGCTTGCTATACTAACAAAGTCTAACCTATTCGGGTACTCTCTTCTCCATGAGACAAACCTTTGTATAGACTTAGACAATGTAAAAATATATATATATTACCCTAGTATAACCAAAGAGACAGACAAGAATTCACGTCAACTGATTATTCTCAATGTTAGAAATAAGAATAAGAATATAGGATATAAATGGCCATTTCTTCCTACAAGTGAGGCAGATTTTGAACTACTTATTTTAATCTTTGAAAGAGTCACTTTATTCACTTTCAAAGGACAGGGCTGGGAAGGAATCCTTATTTACCTGGAATCTGTCCAAGGCGCAGGTCTGGCCTGTTTTTGAGAAGGCTTTGCCTCTGATGGTATCATCACTATTTTCTTTACCAGTTTGTACTACTGTGAAAACTATAGCTTTTTTTTAACCTCCTTTATGCTTAAGGGATTTTTGTTTCTAGGGGATTTATTGAAAGCATGGTAATATTTGATGTGTAGATAATAAATTTTATTACATTTTCAGGTATTTCTTGTGGTCGCATTCATATACCCGTTTTAGGAAGGCTTGGGACCTTTGAAACTTATATTCTACGAAGAGTTCCTTTTAGAGCCTTTACAGAAACACCAGCATACTTAGCCTCAAAAGATGGAATAAGTAAAGATGGCTCTGGAGATGGAAATAAGGTATTCTGTTTTTATTGACATCTATACATATATTCGAGTTCCTAGGTAATTAAATGTGATAAAAGTACTCTGTATCCCATTGGTTTATATATGTTTTCTGTGGGAAATCTGAAATACATAAAGTGAGCTGAAGACTTGTATGTAATTTTATTTTGTTTTCAGTTTTAACCATAAAATCATTTTATAAATTGCATTTAAGCTGTAATTTAAAAGTTGTAACAACCCAAAGTAGTAAAGTAGCTTCATTAAATAACCTATGTAGTCAATCTCTTGGGTTGAATTATGAATAGCCATCATTTCCTGCTTTCACACAACTTTTACAACTCATAATAGTATAAACCCACTTCATCCTCTATTTAAAATTCTTGGGTATCTCTATGACAATGCTGGGCTTCTTTATAGGTAGCAAGTAGATAGTTGGTGATTGTATTGGGTTGTTGGTGAATTACTACCAATTTTTATATTATATGAATTTTACTGACACTTGAGTTAATATTATATAGGAGACAAAATGCTCAGTGCTTTCATATTCGCACTTAATCCTAACAGTGAGTCTCTGACGTAGGTGATGTTATCTTCATTTTAGAGATGAAAAAAGTTAGATTCAAGAAAGTTAAGAATTACTCCTTGCTGTGATGATAACTCCCTATTCAATTTCATGGAAATGTAGGTTTATTGGGTAGTTTCTTTACTTATTGTAATTTTTTTCTCCTTAGTTCTTATTAAACTATTGATTATACATGCTGGCACACACCTACATTTACCAGCAATAGTAGAGATATAAATTACGCAAATAATTCCGTTCTAGAAATTATAAAAATTGTACGATTAATTATAAACTATGTGTGTATGTGTGAATATATATATATGTATATATATATATATATTTTTTTGTTTGTGAGAGAGAGAGAGACAGGTAGGCAGGCAGGAAAGGAGAGCAATGAGAAGCATCAACTCATATTTGTAGCACTTTAGTTGTTCATTGATTGCTTCTCATACGTGCCTTGACTGAGGGGCTCAAGCCGAGCCAGTGACTCCTTGCTCAAGCCAGTGACATGGGGTCCTGTCGATAATCCCACGCCCAAGCTGGTGACCCTACGCTCATGCTGGTGAGCCTGCACTCAAGCCAGATGAGCCCTCACTCAACCCGGTGACCTTGGGGTTTCGAACCTGGGACCTCAGCATCCCAGATTGATGCTTTATCCACTGTGCCACCACCGGTCAGGCTATAAACTATATTGTTTATATTTAAATTTACATATAAAATGGTTGCCTGAAAGTAATAATTGACACTCTTTTTTTTCCTTCTCCAAAAACATTAGAAATCAGCGAGTGAGGGAAGCAATAAGAAATCAGGCTCTGGGAATTCTGGGAAAGGTGGAAACCAGCTGCGCTGTCCTAAATGTGGTGACTTGTGCACACATGTAGAGACCTTTGTGTGTAAGTATTACTTCTGTTGTTCTTTTTCTCGACCTTTTCTGTAATTTAACTGCATATAAATATATAAAATTAAAAAAAATATATATATATATAAATTATATAAGCCAGGACTATTTTCTTCCTGAACTTACATAATTTCCTCTTATGTTCACCAGACACTAAAAATCCCCAAGACTAATAATATTTTGCACTGTGGTATAGGGAGAGTTTAAGAAATCTATTTTCTTTATTTTGCTTATGTGTGTTGATTTTAACTTTGGATTTTATGAATTTTTTAACTTTAACTTTTTATTATCTTTTAATTCAGTTTATATGATATGCATCTGTGAAAGAATTCAAATTTATTGAATGAAAGACTTTGCTTATGATTTACAAAACAGTTGAAAAACAAGTTGTTGAAGTGGTAGCATTTAGTGAATTAAATAGTACAGTTCTGTAGGAGGGATCTGTAATTGATGTACATTTCATTGAAAAAAACAGTTTTAGGTCACCATGCAGATTTATACAATAATCAAATGCAGAAAAACACAAGGCCCTGGCCAATTGGCTCAGTGGATAGAACATCTGCCTAGCATGTGGACGTACTGGTTCAATCCCCAGTCAGGGCACACATAAGAAGGAACCATCTGCTTCTCTTCTCTTCCCTTCCCATCCCTTCCCTTTCCCCCTTCTCTCTCTCTTACCCTTCCACAGTGAGTGGCTTAGTTGGTTGGAGTGTCAGCCTCGGGTGCTGTGGATAGCTTGGTTGATTCGAGCATCAGCCCCAGATGGTATTGCCAGTGGATCCTGGCCAGGGTGCTTGCAGGGTCTCTATCTCCCCTCCTCTCACTTAAAAAAAAAAAGGAAAGAAAAAGAAAACACAAAAAAGTAAAGTTCTACATGATCCCAACTGGGCTACCCTTTCCTTGATCATAAGAGAACCAAATGATTTTAGAAGCTAAAGCTATTAAGTTCACAGAAGTGTAATACACTCAACAAAGACTTTTTATTTTTAAGAAAAAAGTATGTTTTCTAATTTTCTCTTAGCATAAATTTTCATTCTATTCAGTGGAACCAAAACCTCTTGAACCCCTTTCACTGTCATCCAAAACTTGAACTTCCTGTTTCTGGGTGAAAAATCCGTTCACAAATGAGTTGTACAATTTGTTCACCCTTTTTTACTTCAGACTTTTCTATGCCAAAATTAAACAGTACAACAATATTTCATCTGTAATCTTCATTTATGACACCAGTTCCTACATCTATGAAGTGTTTTGCAGTCAAGCCAGAATGTGGAAGTACTTTTCCATAGCATCTAGGAGAAAGAGCTGTCTAAATGTCCGTTTACACAGGGTTTTCTCCTAGGGTACTGTATAGTCCTAGGCACTGTACAGGTCATAGCCCGCAGCCTGCACAGACCCCTTGTTAAGGGCAGTGGCTTGCTCTGAGAGCCAGGTAAAGCCACTTGCTGGGAGAGATGGCAAGTGTCTCTCCAGAGCACAGCATGGCAGAGCAGAAGGGGGATGAGAGGTGGCAGCAGAGGGAATGAGAGGGCACAGGGTTGGATCTTGTGAATTTTTGTGCATGTAACCATTAAGCTGTAGAATAACCAAGGCTTATTTATTCTGTATTTATTATTTCATTCTTGACATACCTATTGATCATCTCATAAAACTGGAGAGGTCAGTCATTCAAGTATTAAGGTATTTTTCTTCTCTGAGTACTTATCAGAGGAGTTATGCTCTCAATTCTAGGAAATATATCTGATAATCATTAATGAATCAGACACTAAGAGAAGGAAGAAATCAACAGTTCTACTTTTGCTGTTAGTATTAACAACTCTGAAATGCAAAGATGTTACTACAGATATTTTGTTTAGTGAATCAAATAACTAATTTCCTACATGATTAGAGTTAATGGTAATGACTCAAGAGTAAATTACCATTATATTACTGTGTCAACCTTCCTATACAGCCCAATTATGAAAAGGTTGATGGTAAGGTCTGGCAGAAGTTTCAGTTTCTGATGATTAGCTGGAGAGGATTCTCTGTATTCTAACCTAAATATTGAGACTTCAGTTACAGTTTTACATATATCAGCAGTATTAATTGGCCACTATATGAAAAAGTACTACATGTAGCATGTTTTGACAGTTTTGGAAAGACTATTAAAGTAATTCCAGTCTGTAGCTGGAATGTTATAGGTTCTGATTGTAGTTTTTACCTAGTAGAGATCAAAGAGAAAAATCAGTCAGAATGAATTATTAATTTGGATTGCAAAATAAAATTAAAATGGTAGAACTACATGATGTAACTTCTGTATAATATTTGCTGTTAACAAAATTTGGTATAATATCTAAAAAAGTCAACTTATAATGGCAGCATCATATTCTATATATTTTAATCAAGAAATTTCCCCCTTTTTCCAGAGAAAGATTTCAACTCCTATAGATCTAGGAGTAATTTCTTAGAGTAGAAAAGCAAAGGAACTAACATTTGATGCCTATATATTTTATTCTCACTGTCTTTTATCAGGACAGAAAATATCCTCATTTTTATCAGTGAAGAAGCTGAAATTGATTGAGCAAGTTTAAATAACATCTAAGGTCACACAGAGCACTCAAGATTTGCTTTTCAGAAGTCCCTATCTCATATATTTCTAGCAACTGGAATTTTTTGGCCTTGATGTTAACTTTATTTTTCTTTAATGCAGTGTTTTCAAAACCTACCAGGCCACTGTTGTTTAACAGTAAATTAAGTGAACATTGAGGGTGACTGTTAACCATAGATTCCCTTCTTTCCTAGAGATTAAGATTCTGTAGATGTTGGGTAGGATCCTAGAATCTGTAAATGTAACAGTGAGATCAAGTGTGGGAAACCCTCTATATTAATCAATTCAGTTCTGAGGTGGTCCGTTTCCTTTGGGAGTTCTAATAGGGTAGGGGGATATAGAAGAAAAGAGTAAAAGAAGAATACATATATGTAATTTAGTAAGCAATGCTCTGTTGAGTCAGACACTGCTAGGCTCAGAAGTCATAGCTGAACATGACACTCACTGTTCTTGTCCAGTGGATCTTTACTACTGAGGAGTAACAGATCCTCCTTTGATTTTGTTGATCCATAATAAAAGTCTCTTCAGAATGCATCCCTTTTGAATGCAGTGGATTTTCTGTGTCTACTCATTGAAAATTGGGTCATTGTAGTTCTAAATGGTTTTGTTTAATCTCAGACTATTCATTTTGTTTGAATCTGTATTTGTTTAGTTACTAGTTCATAAACATCTTTTTATGTGCTTTTAGTTGTAGTTCTTTTGTGAATGGCTTATTTAGATAATTGTCTACTTTCTGTCACTTTTAATTAATTTTTTAAAGATTTTATTATTCATTTTTTGGGGGGGAGAGAGAAATAGAATGGGAGAAGGAGCAGGAAACATCAACTCTCATATGTGCCTTGACCAGGCAATCCCAGGGTTTCAAACTGGCAATCTCAGCATTCCAGGTAGACACTTCATTTACATTTTTAATTACCTGAGGAATATATGTGGGTATCCCCCTTTGTGAAAAAGTAGAGCATTGTAGATAAAGCTAAAGATAAATTTTTGTAGTATATTTTTATTAAACATAAAACTTTTTAAAAGCATAAATAGCAAAATATTGTTCATGTTTTTACAAATTGCTATTCCAACTCAGCAATGTCTTGGGTGTAGTCCTTTCCTTTTTAAAATTCTATTATTTTTTTTTTAATTAAAATTTTTTTTTAGAGATGAGAAATATCAATTCATAGTTGCATCACTTTAGTTGTTCGTTGATTGCTTCTTATATATGCCTTGATTACGGGGCTCCAGCTGAGCCAGTGATCCCTTGCTCAAGCCTGTGACTTTTCACCTCAAGCCAGTGACCTTGGGATCATGTTTATGATCCCACACTCAAGCTTGGCACCCTGCGCTCAAGCTGGTGAGCCTGCATTCAACCCAGATGAGCCTGCACTTAAGCTGGTGACCTGGGGGTTTCGAACCTGGGTCCGCAGTGTCCCAGGTCAATGCTCTACTGCACCACCACTGGTCAGGGTCATTTTTTTTTTTTTTTTTGCATTTTTCCAAAGCTGGAAATGGGGAGGCAGTCAGACGACAGACTCCCGCATGCGCCCGACCGGGATCCACCCGGCATGCCCACTAGGGGGCGATGCTCTGCCCCTCTGGGGTGTCGCTCTGTTGCATTCAGAGCCATTCTAGCGCCTGAGGTAGAGGCCACAGAGCCATCCTCAGCGCCCAGGCCATCTTTTTGCTCCAATGGAGCCTCGGCTGCGGGAGGGGAAGAGAGAGTCAGAGAGGAAGGAGAGGGGGAGGGGTGGAGAAGCAGATGGGAGCTTCTCCTGTGTGCCGTGGCCGGGAATCGAACCCAGGACTCCTGCACGCCAGGCCGATGCTCTACTACTGAGCCAACTGGGCAGGGCCAGGGTCATTTTTGAAATTTAAATTTTTTTATTGAGCTATCATTTATATACCATACAATTCACCCTTTGAAAGTGTATATTTCGGCCTGACCTGTGGTGGTGCAGTGGATAAAGCGTCGACCTGGAAATGCTGAGGTCGCCGGTTCAAAACCCTGAGCTTGCCTGGTCAAGGCACATATGGGAGTTAATGCTTCCAGCTCCTCCCCCTGTCTCTCTCTCCTCTCCCCTCCCTCCCTCCCTCCCTCTCTCTCTCTCTCTCTCTCTCTCTCTCTCTCCTCTCTAAAATGAATAAATTAAAAAAAAAATTTTTTTTTAAGTGTACATTTCATGGGTTTTTAGTATATTCACCAAGTTATAGTCATAACCACTGTCTAATTCAGAACATTTTCAAACCCTAAAAGAAACTCTATACTCTTTTTTTTTTGTTGTATTTTTCTGAAGTTGGAAACGGGGAGGCGGGGAGGCAGTCAGATAGACTCCCGCATGCGCCTGACCGGGATCCACCGGCACGCCCACCAGGGGGCGATGCTCTGCCCATCTGGGGCATCGCTCTATTGCAACCAGAGCCATTCTAGCGCCTGAGACAGAGGCCACAGAGCCATCCTCAGCGCCCGGGCCAACTTTGCTCCAATGGAGCCCCAGCTGCGGGAGGGGAAGAGAGAGACAGAGAGGAAGGAGAGGGGGAGGGGTGGAGAAGCAGATGGGCGCTTCTCCTGTGTGCCCTGGCCAGGAATCGAACCCGGACTTCTGCACGCCCAGCTGACACTCTACCACTGAGCCAACCTGCCAGGGCCTAACTCTATACTCTTTTAGCAGTCACTTTCTACCCTTCCCCTCCCAGCCCTGGCAACCATTAATCTATTTGTTGTCTCTATGGATTTGTCTATTCTCGGTATTTTATATACATAGAATTATATAATATGTGGCATTTTGTGTGTGGCTTCTTTTATTTAGCATGTTTTCAAGGTTCATTTGTGTTGCATTATGTATCTGTACTGCACTGCTCTTTATGGCTGAATAGTAGTATTTCATTGTTTATTCAACCATTGATGAAGATTTGGGTTGTTTCTACTTGTTGGCTATATGAATAATGCTACAGTGAACATTTGTGTACATGTTTTATTTTTACCTGTGTATATGCTTAGGAATGGAATTGCTGGGTAAACTGGTAAGTCTATGTTTAGCTTTTTAAAGAACTGCCAAACTGTTTTCCACAGATTGTACCATCCTATAACCCAATTAGCAGTGTATAAGGGTTCTAGTTTTTCCTTATCATTTTCAACACTTTACATTATCTATCTTTTTTATTGTAGCTATCACAGGGATTTGATTTACATTTTTCTTAATGAGTAATGATGTTAAACATTTTTTTCATATCTATTGCCCATTTGTATGTCTTCTTTGGAGAAAAGAATATTTAAATCTTATGTTCATTTTAAATTGGGGTTTTTTTTATTGTTGAGTTATGAGAGTTCTTTATTCTGAGTGCTAGACCCTTATTCAAATACATGATTTGTAAATATTTTCTCTCATTCTATGGGTAGTTCTTTTCTTTTGAATGCTGTATAGCAGGAATCAGTAAACTTTTGCTATAAAAGACCAAATAGTAAATATTTTAGGCTTTGTGGGCCATATGGTCTCTGTCACAATTATTCTCCTTTGTCGTTATAGAGCCAAAGCAACCACAGATAATGTAAGTGAACGAGTATGTCTGTGTTCCAGTAAAACTTTGTACTGGACACTGAGATTTGAATTTCCTATAACTTTCATTGTCATTTTTTCTAAAATGTAAAGACTATTTTTAGCTCATGGACCTTGCTATATATAGTCTATCTCACAAGTATATTTGTAGTAATTTCTGTGTTGTCTTATAGTGGTACTACTTTTCCTTGACTTCGTGGAAATAAAATACCATTCTTATAGATACCATTATGAATGTATAGGAAATCATCAGAAATTGAAATAATATCTAAGAAAGTTTTGATTATAATGACTTAAGATATGCTGTTCTTAGCCCACTTAAAAAATAACTTGTCAAACCTAAATAGTTTCTCCACTTTAAGTAGAGGCTTTAGTTTTTATTTTTATGTATATAATACTTTTATTTTTTTCATTTTTCCAAAGCTAGAAATGGGGAGGCAGTCAGACAGACTCCTGCATGCGCCTGACTGGGATCCACCTGGCATGTCCACCAGGGGGCGATACTCTGCCCCTCTGGGGCATCGCTTTGTTGCATCCAGAGCCATTCTAGCGCCTGAGGCAGAGGCCACAGAGCCATCCTCAGTGCCCGGGCCATCTTTGCTCCAATGGAGCCTCGGCTGTGGGAGGGGAAGAGAGAGACAGAGAGGAAGGAGAAGGGGAGGGGTGGAGAAGCAGATGGGTGCTTCTCCTATGTGCCCTGGCCGGGAATCAAACCCGGGACTCCTGCACACCAGGCCAACGCTCTACCACTGAGCCAACCGGCCAGGGCCTGTATATAATACTTTTTGAAGGCTTACTGCACTTACATGTCCTATAGGGTGGAATTAAAGTTTTCTGCAGTGTTTTGGAGATTTTATGTTGAACCCTGAAACTTGTTTAAAATCATGAAAAACTTTTATTCCAACAAATCTCCTAGAGTTTTTACCAAGGTAGTCTCTCTGCTATTGGTATATTATACAGGCATGTTGACTAGGATCAATATTCGGTATATCCAAGGATGTAAGATACTTGTACTAATCATTTTTTTAAAAAGTGGTTTATTGGGCGCTGGCCAGTTGTCTCAGCGGTAGAGTGTCGGCCTGGCATGTGGAAGTCCTAGGTCAAATTCCTGGTCAGGGCACACAGGAGAAGCACCTATCTGCTTCTCCACTCTTCTCCCTCTCCTTCCTCTCTGTCTCTCTCTTCCCTTTCCGCAGCCAAGGCTCCATTGGAGCAAAGTTGGCCTGGGCGCTGAGGACGGCTCCATGGCCTGCGCCTCAGGCGCTAGAATGGCTCCTGTTGCCACGGAGCAACGCCCCAGATGGGCAGAGCATTACCCCTCATGGGCATGCGGGTGGATCCTGGTTGGGAGCATGCAGGAGTCTGTCCAACTGCCTCCCTGCTTCTAACTTCAGAAAAATACAAAAAAAAAGTGGTTTATTTATCCCCTGATAATTTAACAAAGTTAGAGCTTTGCCTTTAGTTTTTTAAATAGCATTTTGTTAAATAAAATCGAATCTTTAAAAAAAAATGTATTGATTTAGAAAGAGAGAGAAATATTCATTTGTTGTTCCACTCATGCCTTCATTGGTTGATTCTTGTATGTACCCTGACTGGAGATTGAACCTGCAACCTTGGTATATTGGAATAATACTAACCAACTGAGCTACCCAACTACTTAGCCAGAGCTAAAATGGAATCTTTCAACTTGGATATATGTTGAACACGTTTCAGTGTATATATTCCAGTAGAATTTTTTTTTTTTTACAGGGACAGAGAGAGGGATAGATAGGGACAGACAGACAGGAATGGAGAGAGATGAGAAGCATCAATCATCAGTTTTTCGTTGTGACACCTTAGTTGTTCATTGATTGCTTTCTCAGATGTGCCTTGACTGTGGGCCTTCAGCAGACCGAGTAACCTCTTGCTCGAGCCAGCGACCTTGGGTCCAAGCTGGTGAGCTTTTTTTGCTCAAGTCAGATGAGCCCACGCTCAAGCTGGTGACCTCGGGGTCTCGAAGCTGGGTCCTCCGTATCCCAGTCTGACACTATCCACTGTGCCACCGCCTGGTCAGGCTATTCCAGTAGAATTTAAGGAAACTTTCAACAGTAAGCAAAGAGGGATCTGATTCATTGGTGTTAAATCTCTTTTTGCTTTGACCTAATTTCTTCAGAGAAATATTTTGTTTGTGTGTCCTCAGGCCAGATTTTCTTGTCACACAGAGGCTTCTCTGTCCTTTAATCATTGCCCTGTTTATTATCACTAACAATTGTAAGCTGGTACCTCAAAATGAAGGCATTGATGGGAAATGGTGATAAAGTATTTGGGCTTGGATTAATTGAAAGTGCTTGGAATAGCTTGATATTTTCTTTAGATAAGCATTCCCTTTTTTAGTTTAAAATGTGCTGCTAGAATTCTCCAGAATGTGTTTGTTATTTATTTTTTTATTTTTCCATTGATTTGAAAGTGAGAGAGAGAGGCATCAACTCATTGTTCACTTAGTTGTGCACTCATTGGTTGCTTCTCGTATGTGCCATGACTGGGGAACAAACCCAAAACCTTGGCTTATCTGGACAATGCTGTATTCACTGAGCCACCTTGCCAGAGTCAGAATGTATTGTTATTTTTTAGGTGAGAGGAGGGGAGATAATGAGACAGACTCCTGCATGTGCCCCAACTGGGATTCATCTGGCAACCTTGTCTGGGGCCAATGCTCGCGACTGAGCTATTTTTATTGTCTGACTCTGATTGGCTCTGACCAACCGAGCTGTCCTCAGGGCCGTGCTCACACCAATGGAGCCAATGGCTACGGGAGGGGAAGAAGGAGAGAAGGGAGCGAGGGAGTGGGGGAGAGAAGTAGATGGTTGCTTCTGTGTGCCCAGACCAGGAATTGAACCCGAGACGTCCATATGCCAGGCTGACACTCTATCCACTGAGCCACCACCATCCAGGGCCCAGAATTTTTTTTGTTGTTGTTGTAGTTGTTTTTGTATTTTTCTGAAGTGAGAAGCAGGGAGGCAGAGAGACAGACTCCTGCATGCGCCCGACTGGGATCCACCCTGCAAGCCCACTAGGGGGGCGATGTTCTGCCCATCTGGGCCATTGCTCCGTTGCAGCTGGAGCCATTCTAGTGCCTGAGGCGAGGCCATGGAGCCATCCTCAGCGCCTGGACCAACCTTCCTCAAATGGAGCCTTGGCTGTGAGAGGGGAAGAGAGAGATAGAAAGGAGAAAGGGAAGGATAGAGAAGCAGATGAGCGCTTCTCCTATGTGCCCTGGCCAGAAATGGAATCTGGTACTTCCACACGCTGGGCTGACACTCGACCACTGAGCCAACTGGCCAGGGCCCCGGAATGTTAGTTTTGATTGGCCTTGTGTTTAAGAATGAATACATAAAGCCTGACCTGTGGTGGCACACTGGATAAGGTGTTAACCTGGAATGCTGAGGTCGCCAGTTCAAAACCGTGGGCTTACCCTGTCAAAGCACATAGGAGAAGCAATGAGTTGATGCTTCCTGCTCTTCCCCTCCCTCTGCCTTTCTCCTTCTCTCCTCTCTCTAAAATCAATAAGTAAAATCTTTTTTTTTTTTTTTGTATTTTTGTATTTTTCTGAAGCTGGAAACGGGGAGAGACAGTCAGACAGACTCCCGCATGCGCCCGACCGGGATCCACCCGGCACGCCCACCAGGGGCGACACTCTGCCCACCAGGGGGCGATGCTCTGCCCCTCCGGGGCATTGCTCTGCCGCGACCAGAGCCACTCTAGCGCCTGGGGCAGAGGCCAAGGAGCCATCCCCAGCGCCCGGGCCATCTTTGCTCCAATGGAGTCTCCGCTGCGGGAGGGGAAGAGAGAGACAGAGAGGAAGGAGGGGGGGGTGGAGAAGCAAATGGGCGCTTCTCCTATGTGCCCTGGCTGGGAATCGAACCCAGGTCCCCCGCACGCCAGGCCGATGCTCTACCGCTGAACCAACTGGCCAGGGCCAATAAATAAAATCTTTAAAAAAAAAAAATTAAAGGCCTGTCCTGTGACGGGCTCATCAGCTTGAATGCAGGCTCACCAGCCTGAACACGGGGTTGCTAGCTTGACCCTGCAGGATTATAGACATGATCCCAAGGTCACAGGCTTAAGCAAAAAGTCACTGGCTCAGCTTGAGCTCCCCAGCCAAGGCACATATAAGAATCAGTGAGCAACTGAAGTGGTGCAACTATGAGCTGCTTATGTCTCTCCCTTTGTGTCTCTCTTGCTCTCTTTCTCTTGCTAAAAATAAATAAGATTAACTTTAGTGTTTGAGAAATTAAAAGACTGTCAGCCAGTCTTTTAATGAATTATATCATAAAATGGGCCCTGGCCGGTTGGCTCAGCGGTAGAGCGTCGGCCTGGCGTGCAGGGGACCCGGGTTCAATTCCCGGCCAGGGCACATAGGAGAAGCGCCCATTTGCTTCTCCACCCCCCCCTCCTTCCTCTCTGTCTCTCTCTTCCCCTCCCGCAGCCAAGGCTCCATTGGAGCAAAGATAGCCCGGGCGCTGGGGATGGCTCCTTGGCCTCTGCCCCAGGCGCTAGAGTGGCTCTGGTCCCGGCAGAGCAACGCCCCGGAGGGGCAGAGCATCGCCCGCTGGTGGGCAGAGCATTGCCCCTGGTGGGCAGAGCATTGCCCCTGGTGGGCGTGCCGGGTGGATCCCGGTCGGGCGCATGCGGGAGTCTGTCTGACGGTCTCTCCCCGTTTCAGCTTCAGAAAAATACAAAAAAAAAAAAAAAGAAAAGAATTATATCATAAAATGAAAGAACCTAGTGGAAATTAAGAAAATGTAGTTTGCTGGCCCTGGCCGGTTGGCTCAGCGGTAGAGCGTCGGCCTGGCGTGCGGGGGATCCGGGTTCGATGCCCGGCCAGGGCACACAGGAGAAGCGCCCATTTGCTTCTCCACCCCCCCCCCCCTCCTTCCTCTCTGTCTCTCTCTTCCCCTCCCGCAGCCAAGGCTCCATTGGAGCAAAGATGGCCCGGGCACTGGGGATGGCTCCTTGGCCTCTGCCCCAGGCGCTAGAGTGGCTCTGGTCGCGGCAGAGCAACGCCCCAGAGGGGCAGAGCATCGTCCCCTGGTGGGCAGAGCGTCGCCCCTGGTGGGCGTACCGGGTGGATCCCGGTCGGGCGCATGCGGGAGTCTGTCTGACTGTCTCTCCCCGTTTCCAGCTTCAGAAAAAAAAGAAAAGAAAATGTAGTTTGCTAAACTTATCTATCTTCATCACCTATCTTAGATATAAACGAGGCTGTTTGTTGTGGCTAGGGAGTGAACTACAAGCCTACTTTTTGTCAAGCACATAATTTTAATTTGCAGTGAGTCTTTGAGGTGAAACACTGGAATTATTTATCTATTGACCTTTCTTTAACAGCATCTACCCGTTTTGTGAAGTGTGAAAAATGTCATCATTTTTTTGTTGTGCTATCGGAAGCAGACTCAAAGAAAAGCATAATTAAAGAACCTGAATCAGCAGCAGAAGCTGTAAAATTGGCATTTCAACAGAAACCACCTCCTCCTCCCAAGAAGGTAAAAAGTCTTAGCTCAGTCTTACAAGCATTTTATCTTGAAAACATTTCATTTCTCTCCTCTCCCTGATTTATATTGGATCCTAATACTAGTATCTAAACATATATTGTAAGTTATTAATATGGACTATCTATATCTGGCTAAATTGTTTTTGATATTTGATGCTTAGGATTTATATATGGAATCCATTGCCTTTCATGATTACTGTATTCAGTAACAATGAAATGTAGTCAGATGATTATTAAAATAGTGTTAATACTAAATCCAAAATGACAACCTTAAAATAGAGCAAATATGGATTTATTTTTGTTAATTTAAGCACCTAAATAATGCCAGCCTGTGATCCCCCATTAAATTTGTCTATTTTGTTTGTTTATTTATTTATTTATTAAGTGAAAAATGGGGAGGCAGAGAAACAGACTCCTGCATGCGCCCCAACCGGGATCCACCTGGCAAGCCCCCCTGTGGGGTTGATGCTTTGCCCATTTGGGGCCTTTGCTCCGTTGCTCAGCAATCAAGCTATTTTAGTGCCTGAGGTGAGACCATGAAGCCATCCTCAGCACCTAGGGCCACCTTGCTGAGCCATGGCTGCAGGAGGAGAAGAGAGAGAGAAGAGAAGAGGGGTGGAGAAGCAGATGGTCGTTTCTCCTGTGTGTCCTGACTGGGAATTGAACATGGGACATCCACACACCGGGCTGGTGCTGTACTGCTGGGCCAGCTGGCCAGGGCAAATTTGGCTATTTTATGATAAACGGTGTTAGACTAACAATGGAGGTCAGTAATTTTTTCATGGCTAGTGTGCTGGCACTTTCCATTATAGTATTGTGGCTTTTGTGGTATGGGCTCTTTCCAGGAGTCTCAGACAGACTATGATTTGGCCATATGAAACACAACAGAGTGTACTACTAGCTTCATTGGGTGGGTACTTGGTGTGCACTTCTTAGAACAGGGAGCTCTGCTGCTGGGCAGTGTGCCCTGTGTTCTGGCCATGTCTCAGATGTTTGTACTCTTCAGTTATTTCTCACCCTCTGTCTCAGTATAGCTTTCTTCTACTCTGTTTAGATATCATTACATTTATCTCTTCATCCAAATGTGCTGTGGCAGATTTAATAATTCATGAGTATAATTTGTGAGGAATGAAGATTTTTTAAAACCATAATAAAATGCTTATGGTTGACAGCTAAAGAATTTATCATATAAAAATAAATAATGTAATAGAAAATATAGCTGTTGCCCTGGTGGAATAGCTTAGTCAGTTAGAAAATCATCCTGATATGCAAAGGCTGCCTGTTCGATCCCCAGTCAGGGCACATACAGAAACAGATCAGTGTTTCTGTGTCTCTCCCTCTCCCTCTCCATTAATTTGTGTAGTCTTCAGACATCTGAGTCAAAGTTCTAGAAAATAGTCAATTAAACTATTTTCCAGAGTTAGTGAATATTAATAGTTCATTTCTATTTGCTGAAAGTTGAAGAAATTTATGCCAGTTTTTAAAGCTGTTGGCAATATTCAAACATTGAATAGAGCTTTAATTTCTTCAAAGAACAAAGCTCTTCTATTGCTGTGTAGATAAATAGTAGTTTTAAAGTTAATATCTAAGAAAAGGCTAAATGTGTGTGTGTGTGACTGTTAAAACATATATATTGGTAGTATAATGGCTTTTGATTATATAATGCCTACTTTAGAAAAGGGTAGTTTTATAATGCATTGTCTCTGTGAAGACTGTTATTCATATGATTGAGAGAGGTATAGAAAGGATTGATTTTAATGATTTACATTAATAATGATACCTTTAGACTCTAGGTATTCTAAGTGACTTTAATATTAACTTTTAAAAATTAGGATCAATGGCATTGTTTATAGAATAGAAACTAGTGTAGAACTAGAAGAAGACAGTGAAACTTTCAGGGGTCGTCAAACTTTTTATAAAAACGCCCACTTTTGCAGTGCTGGTCAACCTGGTCCCTACCGCCCACTAGTGGGCGGTCCAGCTTTCATGGTGGGCCAATCGCAGCGCTGTTTGGTTGCGAGGTAGGGACCAGGTTTTAAATTTTTAAATTTTTTAGTGAAGTGGGTGGCAGGGAGGCAGAGAGACAGACTCTGCATGTGCCCTGATTGGGATCCACCCAGCAAGCCCCTTACAGGGTGATGCTCTGTCCGTGGGGCTGCTGCTCCATTGTTTGGCAACTGAACCATCTCAGTGCCTGAGGCTAGGCCATGGAGCCATCCTCAGCACCTGGGGCCAACTTGCTTGACCCATTTGAGCCATGGCCGCAGGAGGAGGAGAGAGAGAAGAGGGGGGGAAAGGTTGAGAAGCAGATGGTCACTTCTCCTGTGTGCCCTGACTGGAATCAAACCTGGGCCCTCCACATGCCAGGCCGACACTCTACTGCTGAGCCAACTGGCCAGGGCCTGGAAAATTTTTTTTATGAGTCTTTGTTCAAATTTAAAACTGGAAGCAAATATGTTCAGTGTATAACTTTTTTATGTGTGTTTTTATGATAGCTCATATTAAATTATTCATACCTAATTACTTTTCAGATTTATAACTACCTCGACAAGTATGTTGTTGGCCAGTCATTTGCTAAGAAGGTGCTTTCAGTTGCTGTGTACAATCATTATAAGAGAATATATAATAATATCCCAGCTAATCTGAGGCAACAAGCAGAGGTTGAGAAGCAGACATCATTAACACCTAGAGGTTAGTGGTTTGATACTTGGCCAAAATAGAGATTACTGTGTTTAGAAATATCTTTATTGCAATTCCTTGCTCTTGTCTTAAAATGTTTTTAGTATAATACAGTCAGGTCACTTCTTATTAGAGGATTATGAAATGATTTTGGTAATTTGCCAACAGCAACTTTTTAAAAAAGTTAATTGATATGAATAGAAAGTACCAGAGCACATTAACTGTAATTAAATACCATTTCTTAAAACCTTTGCTTTTAGATATATGTGCATGGGTTCTGAGTCACAGAGTAAAATGTATTTCTTACCGAGGGTCTCAGTGAAAAATGTTTGGAAGTCACTGGGGTAGAGGTTGAGATATCATCCTGGATTATAGACCTCACCCCAACTAGTTCTCCGTGACTCTACCATTGCAATGCTCTATGTGACTCTGAGTTCTTCTCTTTTGGGTTCAGGATACAGATTTCATCTGCCTAAGTTTGTGTGTGTACGTGTATGTACACACACGTGCATGCACGTGCATATGGAGATAATGCTTTCAGAACATATATATGACTTTCATTTTTGGGCTCCAGCTGTAGTGCACAAGGTTGGGGCAAATTTGTAAGTGATTTAAAGTATAATTCCTATTAATGATAGATTCTAATGCAGCAATAAATGATGTAATCTCAACTTATTGTGGACAATAATGTGTTATATTAATAGAATGGTTTTATTAAAAAACTGAATAGCCTGACCAGGCGGTGGCACAGTGGATAGAGCATCAGACTGGGATGCAGAAGAACCAGGTTCGAGACCCTGAGGTCGCCAGCTTAAGCGCGGGCTCATCTGGTTTGAGCAAAAGCTCACCGGCTTGAGCCCAAGGTCACTGGCTCGAGCAAGGGGTTACTCAGTCTGCTGACGGCCCATGGTCAAGGCACATATGAGAAAACAATCATTGAACAACTAAGCTGTTGCAACGCGCAACGAAAAACTAATGATTGATGCTTCTCATCTCTCCATTCCTGTCTGTCTGTCCCTGTCTACCCTCTCTCTGACTCTCTCCTCTCTGTCTCAAAAAAAACAAACAAAACAAAAACAGAAACAAAAACAAAAACTGAATAAAGTGTAAATATTTAAAATTTTGTTATTGACCATGGAGCTCTGATTTCTTAAGTAAGTCTATAGTTATCATTTTACATTATTTTAGTCATCATTATACAATTGGAGGGTGTTCTGCTGAATTCTTACTTTTATAAAACTCTAATATCTTGTGATTACTTTTAGTAGCTACTAAATATATAACTGGCTCAATGAAGACTCTTGTTGAGCTTACTGCAAAATAGTTATGGGGTAGTATCAGTTACTCTATTTTTAGAAAGTATAAGTCATAGTAACTAATGAAGAGTTGGAACCTTCATTTTTATAAAGTCCAAATAGCACTGCTTAGTAATGGAGCAAACTGATTTTCCTGGTTTCTTCAGTCAACAAATCAATAATTAAGCTGTTCTAGTTGTAGAAAAACAATTGATTATATAATATTTATAGTATGAAGGGTTTAAACTCTTATGGAAGACTTAAATTATTACTATTAAAATAGATGCCAACTTTGTATTTAACAAGTGTGAATATTAGCAACTGGATAGCCATCATTAAGTATGTTAGGTTTTTTTTTTAATATAGATAGTATGCAGCATATAGATTCTTTCATAATCTTTTGAAAGGCTTAAAAAAGTTAATGAACACATTCTTTATCTTTGTAAGGGACAAGAAGTAGATACTCTTTATTTGTTCCCCTAAACAAATATGTAATGCTTTCATGTTGCCATTTCCATCTTTCTTAGAGTTAGAAATAAGAAGACGGGAGGATGAGTACAGATTTACAAGTAAGTGACCTCTCCTCAGGTCCTCCTCTGTAATCATTCTTCCTTTTGAGATTACCTCAGTGAAGTATATTCCCAGTAGTAATGGGGACATGTATTTGCTTGTGTTTTACCAAAAAAGATGTTGTATATTACCTAAACATATATTATCATACATGTTATATATAACTTTGGAACAATTTTCCATAACTAATTTGTGTAGTTTGTATATGTTGGGTTATTTCAGATATTTGATTTTATCTTTTCTGTTGTGGCATTTTGTAAAGCATAATATAGAGAGATTAAAAAGTATTGTGTAAGCTTTTTTTTTATAAATGTAGACCTACATATTAACAGGAGTTGTATTCAATATTTGTAAAAATTTATAGCTTGCCATTTTATCTCTTTCTCTTTTCTGCCATACAGTTAGAGTTGGTCTGCATAATTATAAGTGACAGAAATGAGGAGGGGGCGATTATTTTCCAGCTACTCTTTGCCAGAAACCACATTGTTTATTCTTTGGTGTATATGAAACCTTGCAAATTATGTATAAGCCCAACTCACTGTTTCCAGCCCTGGATTGCCCCTTGAAGCATCACAGGTCTGATAGAGGGTGTGGAAGGACCTGATACATCAAGTATAGTGCCATTTTGATGTCTTGCATCTATTTGTTTGGAGAGTGATATAATTGCTGCACAGAGGGTGAAGGTTTCAGGAATATCATAAAAAGATTTACATGGCCCTTTGTTTCAGTAATTAAAATAACAAATATAAGTAAACAAATAATACACTGGTATAAACATTTTTCACTTACAAGTTTGATGCATTTGCTTTGCCTTTGACCCAAGCAGTATTATCTACTATTTGAAGCGTACTATATATATACTTTGTGCCCTGAGAACATAACCAACTAATTTACCAACTCTGGCATGAGACTTTCTTCATGATAAAATGAAGAAACAGAAAGTTCAATAGAATTAGATTACATATAAGAATGTAAGATCTACTCCTGGCCGGGTAGCTTAATTGATTAGGGCATCATCCCAATACACTGAGGTTACAGGGTTGATCCCCAGTGTCAAACAGTGAATAAATAAATACGGGGAACAACAAATTAATCCCCTTCTCTCTCCCCTTCCCCCTCCTCTGTTCTCCCCTTTCTCCCCCCCATTCTCCCCTCCCCATCTATTCCCTTCCCTCATCTCTCTCCCTTTTTCCCCTCCCCTCCCCCTCCTTTCTTCCTTCCCTTCTTCCTTCTCCCTCTCTCCCTCTAAAAAATCAATAAATAAAATTGAAGAAAAGAATGTAAGGTCTAAATAATACACTTTAAATGCATATATAATATATATTTTATAATCCAACAATATAACCAAATGTGCTGTCAATATTATATTCATAAATTTGGGCAGATGGCTAGTGAAACTAGTAGCAAAGAAAAGTCTATAGTGACTATTTTGAAAAAATACAGATTATATGTAGTGTTTTAATGTAATTTAAATGTTAACAAGTAATAGTATTTACGAACTTAGGTAAAAATTTATATATATTGATTGACTTGAAAATTAATATTTTGAAAGCTTAAATAGAATTTGTTTCCATGTATAGTTTAGTCTTATCCTACGTGGGATTTTAAGTTCTAAGTGAAAGCATTAGGCCAAAGACATATATAATCAAAATATTCTTGAAAGATTCTTTGGAAATCACATTAGATATCAAATACTATATAATAAGACTGGTGACTGATAGTAGAAGTACCCCATGCCATAAAAATTTACAATCTGTATTTGGGACAAAGTGACTGGGAACTGGGAGTGGGACATTATACGGGTCTCATTCATGAGCTTCTTGATTTCTTTGTATCCCAGGTCTTGTTCATGAGCTTGTTCATTTCTTTGTACAAAAAGAAGAGAAAACCCACTAAAAACAAAAAAGACTGATGGTTTTTTCTCCATCATTGGAACATATATTTTTCTTAAGTTGAGCACCAGGTGAAATATACTGCTCACAAAAATTAGGGGATATTTCAAAATGAATATGAAGCAATTAAAAAAAAGCATTTGATTTTTTTTATTAAACAAGAACATCAGAAAAGCAAACAAGTCAAAGAAAGTTGTTCAATTATGCAAATGAGATGCAAAACCAACTTTTAATTCATTGGTGAAATGCACTATACAAAAGGCTGAAAGTACTGGAGTATCTGCACGTTCCCTGATCCCCTAATTTTTTGTGAGTGGTGTAGTTGGCTTGCATTTAAGGGCTATATTATAGAAATACTTAAAAAACTAGCTGAATAGCAATGCTAATAGCAAAATCTTCTATGATGCTTATAAAACTGTCTTACCAGGCACTCTTCTAAGTGTTTTACCTATATTAACTCATTTAATCTTCCCAACCTCTTGTAAGACAGAAACTTATTTTCACCCTCATTTTACAGATGAGAAAACTGAAGCGCACAGAAATTTTAAGTAGTTTGTCCACGGTCATACAGCTGATGAATTAGTTATGCAGCTAACTACTATACTGTCTGCCTGTTCATAGTCCTCATTATAGACCGTTGTTTATGCAGTGAGCGATATGCAGAAACAGGACTAAAAGAATGTGGCATATTTTCATAAAATGTAATGATTAACATCATCTAGGTTCTGCACTATTTAAATTCTTTAACTTAAATCATTTTTAAAAACTTTTTATTTAGAAAATTAAATTTAACAGGGTGACATTGATGAATAAGAGTATAATAGGTTTCAGGTAAACATTTCTATAGCATTTGAACTGTTGATTATGTTGTATACCCATCACCCAAAGTCAAGTCATTTTTCGTCACCTTATATTTGTCCCTCTTTACACTCTTCCCCTCACTGCCTCCCCCCTTCAACCTAAATCACTGAGGAAGTCAAATACATGCATCATGCGTCTTAGTTGTAGTTAATATGCTTCTTGCAATTTTATTCAAATTATTTACCTAAATCATTTGTTTGTAGTTGGGAAAACACCTACATTGGACCCAAGCTGCTTCTTAGTTTGTTAAAATTCCTAACTAGATTTTTCGGAAATTTTTTAAAAAAGCAAACAGTTTTGGCCCTGGCCGGTTGGCTCAGTGGTAGAGCTTCGGCCTGGCGTGCAGGGGTACCGGGTTCGATTCCGGACCAGGGCACACAGGAGAAGCGCCCATCTGCTTCTCCACCCCTCCCCCTCCCCCTCTCCTTCCTCTCTGTCTCTCTCTTCCCCTCCGGCAGCTGAGGCTCCATTGGAGCAAAGATGGCCCCGCTGCTGGGGATGGCTCCTTGGCCTCTGCCCCAGGCGCTGGAGTGGCTCTGGTCGCGACAGAGCGACGCCCCGGAGGGGCAGAGCATCGCCCCCTGGTGGGCGTGCCGGGTGGATCCTGGTCGGGCGCATGCGGGAGTCTGTCTGACTGTCTCTCCCCGTTTCCAGCTTCAGAAAAAAAAATGCAAAAAAAAAAAAATAAATAAATAGATAAAAGATATTTTAAAAAAAAGCAAACAGTTTTGCTAGGGACAACTAGTTAACTAACTGCACTCAAATAAGGAACTGCATTTTTTTTTTTTGGCCTGGTGTGGATTGTAATGAAGCATAGCATTGTGAATTAGTCAGTAATTCTCAAATGTAGCACAATTCAATTTAAATTTATTAAATGCCTATTACTTTTGATGAATAGAATAACCCTTTATCTTAAGTGTGACCACTAAGATAGTTTTAAAGTGTGACAGCCCAGATGGCCTGATCTGTGGTGGCACAGTGGATAAAACATCAACCTGGAACGCTGAGGTTGCTGGTTCGAAACTCTGGACTTGGCCCAGTCAAGGCACATAACGGGAGTTCGTGCTTCCTGCTCCTCCCCCCTTTCTCTCTCTCTAAAATGAATGAATTCTTAAAAAAATAAAAAATAAATAAAAAATAAAGTGACAGCCAGATGGACTAGGACCATAATAATAGTTGTGTCTGCTGGACATCTATCTACTGTTTTAAAACAATAATGCATTGGAAAATACTGATATTCTTAACCCATTTATTAAGAACAACTTAAAAATAAATTCAGAAAATATAAGCAAGTATGATATGAGCACAAAAGCCTGAAATGCTGAGAACCAGGAGTGATATGGATATTTATATAAGTCTGGACAATTGAAAATACTATTGGGATTCTTTCCTTCAGTCAAGGGAGAGTGAGAATAAAATTTTATTGTTTATTTTTGTTTTAGGAATCTGCTGATAAACCGATAGATAGTTCACCAGCAGTATCAATCCTATCATAGTTAAGTGTTGTATCTTTAATAAAGGGACTAGAAAGATCCAGTTGAGATCCTATAAATCCAATTCAGACAAGGCCAGGGATAGTGAGTCTTACCATATCTGGTTTCCCTGGTAGACTCACAGAATTATTCTTAGATGCTAAAGAGACTGTATATTCTTACACCTCCCACAACCATGTTTTTGAAATTGGTAGGAAAGCAATTATTACCACTTTATAAATTAGGAAACAGCACTAAGTTTGTATGACTTGCCTCAAATCATATAGCCATTTAGAGACAAAAGAAGGATCAAAACTAAAGCTTTCTGACTTCTAGCACTGTTCTCTTTCCTTTATACTGTTTTCCCTTGAGTGAAAGGGCATTCTTCATATAGGCTTACATAAATAAGAAGAGGAGTTTAAAGATAATTCATCCCCTTTGCTTGAGGTTCCCTGAGTAATCGTGTCTTGTAAATTTGTTACTAGATAATTGGAAATTTTCTTTCTTTTTAGGTAAGACATTGTCAAAAGATTTAAATTTTTCTAAGTAAGTGATAAGTTTTAGATAAAAGATTTTATTGGGCATTTTTTCAAGTAAAATCAAATGAAGTTCTAGTAATTTCTTTGGCATTTTTTCAGAATTACTTCAGATTGCTGGGATTAGTCCACATGGCAATGCTTTAGGGGCATCAGTGCAGCAACAGGTAAATCAGCAGATGCCTCAGGAAAAACGAGGAGGAGAAGTATTGGATTCCTCCCATGATGACATAAAACTTGAAAAGAGTAATATATTGCTGCTTGGACCAACTGGGTCAGGTAAATAACTTCCTGAAAAAATGTACTGTTCATTTTTAAAAATACAATGTAAATGATTCTGTAACCTGTGTTTTGTGATGGGGAGATCCTGGCTCTTGAGAAGAATCGAAGGCTAATCTTATGCATACATTATCACTATTTCTGCATAGACTTCCAAATGAATTTGAGGCATTGGTATTGCCCTTAATACCAGTTTCTAACATTTTAACAAAGATAATAAAAGTAACGTACCATTGCCCTTAATACCAATGTCTAACATTTTAACAAAGATAATAAAAGTTTAGTAACATACCATTAGGTCTGAATAATAGTGGAGAAAAGATGTGATTTTTTTATTGTATACTATTCACATTTATTTCTCATTTTTTAGAGAATTTGTATGTCAGCGTATTTTTACTAAACTTTTTGTTACTGTTTTCTATTTGTAGGTAAAACTCTGCTGGCACAAACTCTAGCTAAATGCCTTGATGTCCCTTTTGCTATCTGTGACTGTACAACTTTGACTCAGGCTGGATATGTAGGTGAAGATATTGAATCTGTAATTGCCAAACTGCTCCAAGATGCCAATTATAATGTAGAAAAAGCACAGCAAGGTATGTTTTCAGCATAGCTCGTCTGTCCCCAGATGTAGTCTATTGAGAAAACAGTCTAATATTAAGAGCTAATACAATTCTTATTTTGAATCAAGGAGTAAAATTCTATAATTATATAAAAGTAGCTCTGTTAAACATTTTCTAGTATACTGAGGGCCAAAAGTTTGCTTTGTTTTGTCGTCATTAGGTGACTACTAGAGTAAAAACTGGCTAAATTACTATTTTATTAGGTCCTTAATACTGTCGTTGTGTTTGGTGTTCTGACTCTCCTCTAGACCTCTAATGCTAGGGTGGGGTGGGGAGGGGGACAAGGGCATGGGCAGGAAAGTGCAGGATGAATCTAGAAACAGAATAGCCTGTTGTCCTATAGGATGTCATAGCTACTGCATTTCTCCTTTCCCCATGTATCACCTGTCCTTGTTTACATGAAGAGCTTGACAGTTTCCTGTCCAAATTCCTTTGAGACAATAATATAGTTGGGAAAGAGTAAGCCAAAGTTTTGCTAGTATCAGCACTGCGTGTACCTCCTGCTTCTACGCTAGACATCTGTCTCAGCTCCTAGCATAAAGACCCTGAAAACATCAGTGGGGTAGATAACTATTGTTAGAGAGAATTGGTTATCATAACCAACTGATATTATATAAATGATAAAAAAGTTGTAGAAAATGATGAATAGGAGAGATAGTGGTATATTTTTATAACATTAAGCCATTGAATAGGTGAAGTGTGAAAGATCAAATAAATTTGTTCTCTGGCTACCTAGTCTTTTAAAGCTCACGTTGTCTTGTGTATATCTTTTTCATATTATAAATAGATTCCTCCTTAAATTATAGGAATTGTCTTTCTGGATGAAGTAGATAAGATTGGCAGTGTGCCAGGCATTCATCAGTTACGGGATGTAGGTGGAGAAGGCGTTCAGCAAGTAAGCAGTTGAATATTTTGTTCAAGCCCACTAAAAGGAAGGGAATACATCAACCTCCCAATATTGTACGTTTGGTTTCATATTCAATTAGATTCTGTTTTGTTTATTTTTTCCAACCCCAGCTCCACGTACCATTTTAAAGTACTTCGGATCCTAAGAGAAAGCTATTGACAATATTAAATACCAAATTATCTTTCTTAGGAAATGAAAAGTATTTTAAAGAACAGAAAAAAATGAAATTTAATTTTTGTTGGTTTTATTCCTCAAAGGCCCAGTTAAACATTTCTAGAGGAGCCTTAAAAGTTCTGGTTCTAATGAGACACAAATAAACTATATAAATGTATCTCATTCTTTTTACTGAGTTAGATAGGATAAAATAGTGTTTCATTCCTTGTAGTATCATAATTGAAGTCTTAATGATATGTTGGTCAAATGACCTTTTACTGGTAACTAATTATGACAAACTACAGAATAAGGAAAATTTTTTTCTTCTTTTTCACCAAGACATAGAGAGTTACAATTACAATTTTAAAATATGCTAGATAATTTTTTATAAAGGCATAATATAGATATTCTCAAAGGTTAACACTAGGAATAGAATAAAATTTTTATTTATATGTAAGACAAATCTATATTTTCAAATTTTGAATGTTCCCACAAATGTGGATACCTTCTTGTAGAGTCATAGTTCTGTATGTCAGAATTATGTCTTCACCGTCAAAAACAACCTCTCAGTTAATGGTTTCCCAAATGCATCAGGAGTCCTGTAATTATTCCAAATAAATTTATAAATTATTAATGTGATAGACGCATTAGATTTTCATGTTAGTTGTAGAAATTTAGGAGTTTTCTTTAGTTATGCTCATTGACCATAACCACATATTATTTTCCCCATTGAATCCCATTATCTAAAGTAGAATAAATGATACATTTGTATGATGATGCTCTAAATCATTCATTCTTTATTTAGGGCTTATTAAAACTACTAGAAGGCACAATAGTCAATGTTCCAGAAAAGAATTCCCGCAAGCTACGTGGAGAAACGGTACAAGTTGATACAACAAACATCCTGTTTGTTGCGTCTGGTGCTTTCAATGGTTTAGATAGAATCATCAGCAGGAGGAAAAATGAAAAGGTAAGTTTTTCTGAGGGGTTACTGGGATAGAGAGCATCTGTTCAGAGGATAGACACTCAGTTTCCATTCTCATATCTGCTGGCTGCCAGCTGTGAATATTTTCTTTTTCAATTGTGAATTTTTAAGAGTTAGGTTTTCTTAGAGCATACCAGAAATACATTTCTAGGTTTTTTTATTTTATTTCAGAGTAGTAAATGCGAAGATTTCTAAATATCATCTATATATGGGCATTTTTAAAGTATAACTTGATTTCATATTTATATTTCATTTAAGGAGTTACTTTATTAGGTACTGTATCAGTAAAATTTCTATTCATTCCTCTCTCAATTCACTGAAGCCCAGTAAAGAGCTTGTCTCCATTGGCCCAGCTGATAGATCACTGCTGATATTCACAAATGTAAGGAAGCAGTTTGGGGATTGGAGGAAAGGTTGTAAATACCTTTTTTATAGATGCTTCTTAAACATTCTTATAAACCTTGATTTTAACTGGAACTTACTTATTGTATCCTCAAGGTACATGGCCAGTACTATTTGTTGATAGATTATAATAAAACATATTATCAACATAGAATCCCAAAAGGCCTGTATTTTCTGTGTCTTTGTGTTTTACATAATGACTAGCCACAAACAATTTCTTTTACATAACAATGTTCTACCTAAATGAATACAGCTTTGCTGTATCATTTGCTTTAAGTCTCTCTCCTTGGCTTTGCATGCACTAGTTTCAGTAGTTTAGTAGTAGTAAAAATATAATGCTGCTATTGGGAAGGTTGCCTGTGGTAATTCCTTTGCATAGTCTAGATGAGAAACTATTGTACAATTACTAACAGAGCCATGCAATGCTGTTTTATTATTCCTCAGTACCAGGTCTTATTCAGTATGGATCAAGTTATATTTTCTACTTTTCATATTATTAATTTGGATTATTTGCTTCTGAAATTCTATATAAATTAGCCTAACAAATTTGAAATTGTTTGTGTGTGTGTTTGTGTGAGTATGAAAGAAAGAGAGAAAGATAACTTTATATTTGAAATTCTGTAACCAAAGGCAGAAAGGCAGGGACCATGTTCTGATATTTATAATTAACAATTCCAGCCCTGGCTGGTTGGCTCTGTGGTAGAGTGTCAACTGGGCATGTGGATGTCCTGAGTTCGATTCCCAGTCAGGGCACACAGGAGAAGCACCCATCTACTTCTCCACCCTTCCCCCTCTCTTTTATCTCTCTCTCTCTCTTCCCCTCTCACAGCCAAGGCTCCATTGGAGCAAAGTTGGCCAGGGCGCTGAGGAAGGCTCCATGGCCTCCACCTCAGGTGCTAGAGTCTTTCCGGTTGCAACAGAGCAGTTGCCCAGATGAGCAGAGCATCACCCCCTAATGGGCATGTGGGGTGGATCCCTGTTGAGCGCATGCAGGAGTCTATCTCTTTGCCTCCCTGCTTCTCACTTCAGAAAAATAAAAATTAAAAAAAAATTGTCAAAAAATTTGAAGCTAAAATATGTAGAAAAGAACAGTTAAAATTGGCCCTGGCCGGTTGGCTCAGTGGTAGAGCGTCGGCCTGGTGTGCAGGAGTCCGGGTTCGATTCCCGGCCAGAGCACACAGGAGAAGCGCCCATCTGCTTCTCCACCCCTCCCCCTCTCCTTCCTCTCTGTCTCTCTCTTCCCCTCCCACAGCCAAGGCTCCATTGGAGCAAAGTTGGCCCGGGAGCTGGGGGTGGCTTTATGGCCTCTGCCTCAGGCGCTAGAATGGCTCTGGTTGCAACGGAGCAACACCCCAGATGGGCAGAGCATCGCCCCCTGGTGGGCATGCCGGGTGGATCCCGGTCGGGTGCATGCGGGAGTCTGTCTGACTGCCTCCCCTTTTCCAACTTCAGAAAAATACAAAAAAAAAAAAAGAAGAAGAACAGTTAAAATTAATGTGAGTAAAAAGTTCAGAAACACATAAAAGGTAGGTTTAGGTCATATGAGGTCTTCAGGACAGACAGATTAAAAAAAAAGTTTGTCACGAATTTTTTTTTTTTTTTTTTTTTTTACAGAGACAGAGAGTCAAAGAGAGGGATAGATAGGGACAGACAGACAGGAACGGAGAGAGATGAGAAGCATCAATCATCAGTTTTTCGTTGTGACACCTTAAGTTGTTCATTGATTGCTTTCTCATATGTGCCTTGATGGTGGGCCTTCAGCAAACCGAGTAACCCCTTGCTCGAGCCAGCGACCTTGGGTCCAAGTTGGTGAGCTTTTTGCTCAAACCAGATGAGCCTGCGCTCAAGTTGGCGACCTCGGGGTCTCGAACCTGTGTCCTTCCGCATCCCAGTCCGACACTCTATCCACTGCGCCACCACCTGGTCAGGCTGTCACGGATTTTTATGAAAAGGAGACAGGCATAAGAATCTTCAACAGCCTGACCTGTGGTGGCGCAGTGGATAAAGTGTCAACCTGGAAATGCTGAGGTTGCCGGTTCAAAATCCTGGGCTTGCCTGGTCAAGGCACATATGGGAGTTGATACTTCCTGCCCCCCCCCTTCTCTATAATAAGTAAATAAAATCTTTAAAAAAAAAAAAAGAATCTTTAACAGTGATTTTATAGAGGATTAAACACATCCATGTGGCTATTTTATCAATCCTTGTTGAAAGCCAGGGGTACAATATTAAATAATATACTTGAATTCCAAACATATCAAAGTGCTTGCAGCCCTAAGTTTTATTCCTCTAGCTCATGCCCTCCACTTCCTCAGTCTAGTTGGCAAAACATATTCATCCTTCAAGACTTGGTCTGTTAAGTGATTAGGCAATTTCTCTGTGAAGGCTTTCTTTACCTCTTACTCTCTCTCCTCTGTAGGTGCCTTTTTTCCTCCTTTCTACTTCATTGTTTCCTGTACAGTTGTCCTTTATTGCACCTATGATACTTGAATAACTTTAAGTGTTCTCTAAATAAGCCCTTTTAGGGTAAGGACTGTGGTCAGTTTGTGTCCCCGGTATCTTATAATAATGCTTAATTTTTATATAATAAATATGTATATACTTATTACTATATATAATACATGCTTATTAATAAGTGCTCAAATTACTGAATTAAAGGTATTTTGCTTTCTGATACACTAACTGTTCATGTACACAGCTTAGAGAATCAGAGAATTGATTTTTAACTTAGGCTATTTTTTCACACATCATGTGCTTACACTTTTGCCAAAAGCTATATATCATATCAAAATTAAACTTTCTTATGATTGCCTAGACTAGTATAGTTCTTTTATATTGACTGAAGTAAGATTCATACACCTTCAATATCCAATCTTTTATAGCAAAGTTAGCATCCTTATTTGTCATCTTTATAGGTTCTTTATAAAAATCTAATCTTGTTATTCTAATTCATTGGTAGCTGTATGCAATCCCAAATCATGATTTTAATAGAACAGTTAGCAGTGACTAATAAGGCTGCTTGTTCCATAGGCATTACTCCTATTTACATTATTACAAAATTAACTTTCTTACACAATAATTACTATCTCTGTTTTCACAGTTCTTACACATTTTGGAAACCACATTAGTTCAGAGATCTCACAAAATCCCAGCAATATCATTATCTGTGTTCTAAGGGACTTCCCTTCATAATTCTTACTTACCTACTTTTACTAGATATCATTCTTTGAGAGTTGGTTACTATATAGTGGTACGTTCTCAATTCTGAAGGCAGGTAGACTTGAGTTCGAATCCTGTCTTTACCACAATAGCTTGGTCAAGGTACTTCTCTAGTCCCATTTGTTTCATTTGTAAAATGTGAATGATAATAGAACTTTTTCTGTTGCAAAGATCACATGAGATGTGCATGCAAAGTACTTAGTGTATTTCAACTTTATTCTGCTGTTTATAATATCCACCTGTTCTTCTGCAGTATCTTGGATTTGGAACACCATCTAATCTGGGAAAAGGCAGAAGGGCTGCCGCTGCTGCAGACCTTGCCAATCGAAGTGGGGAATCAAATACTCACCAAGACATTGAAGAAAAAGATCGATTATTACGTCATGTAGAAGCCAGAGATCTCATTGAATTTGGCATGATTCCTGAGTTTGTGGGAAGGTTGCCTGTGGTAGTTCCTTTGCATAGCCTAGATGAGAAAACACTTGTACAAATACTAACTGAACCACGTAATGCTGTTATTCCGCAGTACCAGGCCTTATTCAGCATGGATAAGGTAAGATTTTTATTTTTCATACTTAGTTAATTTATGGGTTTTTGCTGTTGAAACTACATAAATTAGCATAAGAAATAAAAAAGTAGGCCCTGGCTGGTGGATAGAGTGTCAGCCCAGCATATGGACATTCCGGATTCGATCCCCAGTCAGGGCACACAAGGGAAGCAAACCATCTGCTTCTCTCCCCCCCTTCTCCATTTGTTCCCTCTTCCTCTCATAGCTGGTGGTTTGATTGGTTTGAGCATGGCCCTGGGCCCTGAGGATAGCTCGGTTGGCCTGAGCATCGGCCTCAGGCATTGAGGATAGCTTGGTTAATTTGAGCATCTGCCTCAGATGAAGGTTGCTGGTGAATCCCAGTCAGGATGCATGTGGCTGTCTGCCTCATTATCTCCCCTTCTCTTACTTAAAAGAAAATACAAACAAAGATAAAAATAAATAAAAAAGCAGTCCTGTTCATTTGGAATACCAACCTATTCCACACTAAATATAGATCTAGGAATCAGATAAGGTACATTTTTGTTGTATTAGACGTTTAGGAGTTGCCTTTGTTTTTTCTTAAACTCTTCATTGTAGTTTAAAGTCCAAAAACATATAAATGAATGAATGAATGAATAAATGATTCTACCAGCCTATTATTCTCAACCCCTCAAGCCAGACACACAGGATTGTCCTTTCAGCCTTGATATTCTAAATGCTGTTTTTGTTATATACTGTGTATACTTTTATATACCATACTTTTTTCTATGAAGTTTTATTAGCTCCCACATCCGCTTCTCTGGAGCCAGGTGCATGGAGGTCATTCAAGCCCACACAACCAGTCTGATAACAAATGTTTTGGGGTGTTTTTTTTTGTATTTTTCTGAAGCTGGAAACGGGGAGAGACAGTCAGATAGACTCTCACATGCACCAGACCGGGATCCACCCGGCACGCCCACCAGGGGCTACGCTCTGCCCACCAGGGAGCGATGCTCTGCCCCTCCGGGGCGTCACTTTGCCACGACCAAAGCCACTCTAGCGCCTGGGGCAGAGGCCAAGGAGCCATCCCCAGCGCCTGGGCCATCTTTTGCTCCAATAGAGCCTTGGCTGAGGGAGGGGAAGAGAGAGACAGAGAGGAAGGGGGGGGGGTGGAGAAGCAAATGGGCACGTCTCCTGTGTGCCCTGGCCGGGAATCGAACCCGGGTCCCCTGCACGCCAGGCCTACGCTCTACCGCTGAGCCAACCGGCCAGGGCCTGTTTTGGGTTTTATGAACTTAGTATCTCTAAATATTAGTCTCCTCTCCATTGCCACTGCCATTACCTCAACTCAGGCTCCTTTATCATTTTTCACCTTGACCAATGCATTTGGTTCCTGACTGGTCAGTCTCCCTGTCTCAAATCTGTCTCTGACCATCACTACTATCATCTTCCACTCACTTCCAGAGTGAGTCATTTTTAAATGATTGAGCACAGTGCCCAGAAAACAGATATTAATGAATGTTAATAATATAATAATTCTTAATAAATATTTACTGAGCGAATAAACACAAAGCTAATTATTTTACTCCCCTCCTTAAAACCCTTTAGTGGTCCCTGCTCTTATTTAGCTGCCCCCACTTTGGTGTTCTACTAGCACAGTGTGCATTCACTGTGCTGTTTATGGTAGTTTGCCAATTTGTCAGCATGTAGTAGATTAAGTTCCTTTAGGGCAAAGAGGGTGTCTAATTCATCATTCAGTCTCTAATATATAAACACATTGGGGTTCAATAATTGTTGAATGAAGTCCTAGAAAGTACATGTTAATCTAGGAAAAAAACTCCTCAAGGATTAAGGACAAACTTGTTCATAATACTGATGCCTTCTGATAGGTTAACTGATTGAAACAGGTGGTGCTTCTTGAAGGCAAGGTTCTAAAACTCCATGAGCTATATACCTTACTTAAAATTACATTATCTGGAGGTAGAAATTAGTAACCAAAAGCTGTTTAATGCTAAGATTTTGTGAAATCTGTTGTTCCCAAGTACTTGATTTTTTGGTATGTTAAATTCTTGATAATTTGAACTCTGTTTTGAAATGTGTGGTAATGTAGAGACTTGTGTAAAGTTTTATCTTTGTACTATGAGAGGGTTAGTAGCACTCTTTAAAATGTATGTTTTCTAGAAAGAAATTGATAGTCTAAAAATGCTTTAAATATAAGAGGGGATAGATGGGGTTAGTCAAGACATAAAGATTCTGGCCCTGTATTTCTAAGTAGTAGGTAAGCAGTGTACTTACCCCTCTGGCATGCTTTTTTTTTTTTTTTTTTTTTTTTTTTTTAAGCGAGAGAGTGAGAGATGTGAGAAGCATCAACTCAAAGTTGTGGCACTTTAGTTGTTCATTGATTGCTTCTCATATGTGCCTTGACTGGGGGGGGGGGGGGGGTAAGAAGCTCCAGCCAAGCTAGTGACCCCTTGCTTAAGCTAGCAACCTTGGGCTTCAAGCCAGCAACCTTTGGACTCAAGCTGCCGGCTTCCGGGTTTTGAACCTGGGACCTCAGTGTCTTAGGTCGACGCTCTGTCCACTGCATCACCGCCTGGTCAGCCTCTGGCACTTTTTTATCTGTGAAGTCAGGGCATTTGTTCCTTTTTGTTCTAAAAAGACCATTAATGGTGGTAGGTAGTAATAGTTAATAGGTAAAATGCTATATGGATATATTGAGAAAATATCATGTATTATATAAGTTCTCATTTTCTTTAAATGTATTTTTAGTGTGAACTGAATGTTACTGAGGATGCTTTGAAAGCTATAGCTAGACTGGCACTGGAACGAAAAACAGGTGCACGAGGTCTTCGGTCCATAATGGTAAGTTGGTGTTATTATTACAAAAACTAGATTATTTTTTATCTGAATTTTGAGAATATTAGGCTTCCATGTTTTCTTTTTGGAAATATAGTATATCCAGATAATTGGCCAAGTGTTTTAATGATTTTTTTTTTTTTTTGGTCACAGTAGATTATATTTTCCTTCTTTCTAAAAAGAAATTAAAGTGTTTGCAACAAAGGACACATATGATATCATTAATGAAATAGAAATCAGATCAAGGGAGGGAGAATTTCAGAAAATTCTGCACAGGCTTTTTAACTAAGCCTTAGAGTGCCTTCCCAGAGCCATTGAAATTCTCCTTTTTGTTATTTGCTTGAAATTAATTTGCAGATACCATGCCACTGTAACCCTAAATTTTTCAGTATGGTATGAACTCACTATTTTTTATTTTGTAACAAATCCTAGATACCCAGCCTGTTTTCAGCCACAACCTACACTTTCTTAGAGTTCTTTTCCCTACCCCAAGGTCTAGCTGTATAGTAGATTACTATTTCCCTGCATGCTCCCAAAGCAAGATCGTGTTCCTATTTTCTTTTAAGGATTTCACTGCTAACTCTTACTTCTCTCATCTTTGTAGGATAGTTTGAGATTATACTCTAATGAAGGCCTAGACTTCAAGTGTTACTGATTAAGGACAAACACACACACACATATATATATGAACATGCAAACTAGAAGAGTAGGTGATAGTGTTGACATTTTTTAGGAAATTTGATGTCCTCAACCAATATTTTTCTTAAGATGGAATGTAATCCAGCCTCTACTTAAGCAAAACTAGTTTTCTTTTTTGTTATTTAGAAACTTAAATTTAAGAAGGTGACACTGATCAATAAGAGTACATAGGTTTTAGGTCAACATTTCTATAGCATTTGAACTGTTTATTATATTGTATACCCGTCACCCAAAGTCAAGTTGTTTTCCATCACCTTATATTTGTCCCTCTTCATACCCTTTCTCCTATGTTCTCCCCCTGAACTAGTTTCCTTTAGTCAACAACTTTAGATCTACTGCAGTACTTGAGATAAATGCTTATTTGAAATCATAGTAAAAATTGAAGAGCTTGGTAGGGTAGAGATGATTTAGGATTAAATCTTTTTTTTTTTTTTTTTTAGGTGAGAGGAGGGGAGATAGTGAGGCAGACTCCTGCATTCACCCTGACCGGGATCCACCCGGCAATCCCATTTGGGGCCCATGCTCGAAGACCGAGCCATTTTTAGCACCTGCGGCTGGTGCGCTCATATGGAGCTATCCTCAGTGTCTGGAACCACAGTTGATCCAATCCAGCCACTGTCTGTGGGAGGGGAAGAGGGAGAGAAGGGGGACCTGGGAGAGAAGCAGATGGTTGCTTCTTCTGTGTGCCCTGACCAGGAATCGAACCCTGGATATCCACACACTGGGCCAATGCTCTGTCCACTGACCCACTGGCCAGGGTGGATAAAACTATTTTACAAGTAAGGATTACCAGTTGGTCATTCGTGGTCATAGAATATGCCAGGAATGCTTTTGAGAAACAATTGAATTCAGAAATAGTGTTTTTTTATATGTATGTGCATGGTGACCTAAGGAGGCAGAGTACAAATAGCCTTTCCTTATAGAATGACTTCCTTCTGAATTTAGTTAGAAGATTTTTTAATATAAAGAATATAGGCCTGACCTGTGGTGGTGCAGTGGATAAAGCGTCGACCTGGAAATGCTGAGGTCACCGGTTCGAAGCCCTGGGCTTGCCTGGTCAAGGCACATATGAGAGTTGACGCTTCCAGCTCCTCCCCCCTTCTCTCTCTGTCTCTCTCTCCTCTCTCTCCCTCTCTAAAAATGAATAATATATACATATACATATATATGTATATGTGTATATATATATATATATATATATATATAGAATATAAAAGCTTTTTCATTGACTTTTACCACATTCAGTTCCTGGTACATAATAGGTACCCAGTAATAGTTATTGAGTTCTGATTTCTATTTGTGGCCTGTAGAATACAAGTATGCTGTGTGTAACCTCAGTTTCCTATGTCATTCATTACTTTTTATCTCTTTAGGAAAAGCTGTTACTAGAACCAATGTTCGAAGTCCCTAATTCTGATATTGTATGTGTGGAGGTTGACAAAGAAGTAGTAGAAGGAAAAAAGGAACCAGGATACATCCGGTAAAGTTTATTGTCAAGCTAGAACAGATCTAAAATTTAAGATCAGCTCTTTAGTGCTGTAGTTTATTGGTTCATCATAAAAACCCTTATATTTAGAAGGGAAGTAATAATCATAAATTTTCTTTAGAAAAATATTCTAATTTTGGTTTATAAAATAATGTTTTTTGAGTCTTTTGAAAATTTATCTTTAAAATCAACCTAAAAATGACACAAAAGTTATCCAAATGAAGAGATTTAAATAAGCTTTACTGCTAATTCTGTAATTTGTGAATTGGCTTGTTTTGTGATTTTCACAAGACCAAAACTTTGTGTACATAATTTTTCTCTCATTTGTATTATATCAGTTGACAAATTTGACACATAATTTTTACTGCTTTTTCTATTCCAGGGGTCAGCAAACTTTCTTGTAAAGGGCTAGCTAAATACTGTAGGGCCATACAGTCTGTATTGTAACTACTCCCACTGCCCTTATAAAAGCAGATACAATCTGTAAATGAATGAGCATGTCTTTGTTCCATTAAATCTTCATTTACAAAACAGGTAATGGGCCTGTAGGCTGTAGTTTACTGACCTGATCTATTCAGTAAATATTTATTATACAGTGCTTGATGGTTAATGTTACTTATACAAAAGTTTGGTTTCTGTTTTAACTGTCACAAGGTATGTAATGTTTTATGTTTGTTTATCTTCTAAGATAACTTAGGAGGCAGCTGACTGGTTTTGAACAACTTTGGTTATTTAAAGATACAATCTTTTATTTTTGTTTTTTAATGACATTAAAGGAATTGTGGTAGTCTGATCATAATTTTGACTAGTTTGATTCAAGTCAAATTTGATCAGAAGCTGTCATCTTCTTTACCTTGTGTGCTAAAAGTCTAGCATTTGACTAGAAATAATACATTCTAACTTTTTGCTGAAGAAATAGATGTTTTTAAGCCTTCACAATTAAAGCCGTGTCAGTTTATTTCAATAATACATTTGTTAGGGAAAATGTTGGGAAAAGTACTTCTAACTCTTGGTTGTGGGGTCTAAATGTTTCCCATATTTCATTAGGCAATTTTTTTTTTTTTTTTTTTTTGTATTTTTGTGAAGCTGGAAACGGGGAGAGACAGTCAGACAGACTCCCGCATGCGCCCGACCGGGATCCACCCTGCACGCCCACCAGGGGCGGTGCTCTGCCTCTCCAGGACGTCGCTCTGCCGCGACCAGAGCCACTGTAGCGCCTGGGGCAGAGGCCAAGGAGCCATCCCCAGTGCCCGGGCCATCTTTGCTCCAATGGAGTCTTGGCTGCGGGAGGGGAAGAGAGAGACAGAGAGGAAGGAGGGGGGTGGAGAAGCAAATGGGCGCTTCTCCTATGTGCCCTGGCCAGGAATCGAACCCGGGTCCCCCGCACACCAGGCCGACGCTCTACCGCTGAGCCAACCAGCCAGGGCTCACTAGGCAATCTTAATATTAAAAGTGCTTTTTATATTTCCATTTTTTGTGGGCTATGTTAGCAAGGTGGATTACTATATTGAGTCTAGAAATCATGTTTACCCCTCATTTTTATTTAAAAAAATAAACCAAGCTGATGGCTTTTCTTTTTAGGGCTCCAACGAAAGAATCCTCTGAGGAGGAGTATGATTCTGGAGTTGAAGAAGAAGGATGGCCTCGCCAAGCAGATGCTGCAAATAGCTAAACTGTCAGATTTTTGTCCTGTATATAAAGCTTTTCCTTCTGTGTTTAAAATTGTAACTGTCTCTACAGTCTGACATTAAAAGCATTGGATCTGTATTGGATATCATACATGGTCAGAACCTTTAGGATGAAAATCAGATCATGTATATTAGGTAACATCACATTGATTGGTACAGAGGACATTATGTGGACTTGAATGACACAGTGTTCAAAGATAAAATGTACATTATCATAGTTCAGTTTTTAAAAAGATATGCTGAAACTAAATTCTTAGGGATTCTTTTAAGCAATGCAGGTGTTGTAATAACTGTGGATTATAATAATGTTACTCTACAAATGGGAAAATAAATTCTTTAAAATGGAAGATTGAGATACCATTTTTTAGTTTAATTTTTTTTACCCATATTTGTTTCCTAAAGATACTAGAATTTTATTCATCTTAAACATTGGAACAGGTAGTTCCCAAGAAGTTAAAATTTTTATGGAAAATGTACCCTGAAGAACCATATTTTAATGGTTTAACTGTATTCTTAGTCTTATCTGCTAATGCATGACACTATCTTCCCAGTTGATACTATAAAAAAGATCATTCTCTTGCTGACTTGTCTGATTGACTTGCCATCTTTAATACATAGTACCACAGGGGAGCAGATGGAATTGAAGTCTGCCTTAAATCTTCAGAAAAAGACTACATCTAATTCTAAAAGTAGCATGTAGCATCAGTCATAATAGCAGCAATATGCTGAACTAAATAAAACATCCTAGTTGTGCACTTACCTAAAGTACTCAGCTAGTTTTTTGTTTTATTTTTTTCGTGCTGGATATTTGTCTAATTCTTTGGTTTCATAGAATATTAAAGAAAACTGTACTTTGCTATTGGCATAAGTTAATGTGTTCACACTAAAATATTATTAGTCTTCATTACAGGGTGGGGCAAAAGTTATAGTTCATATGGAAAATAATACAATAATAAGAATAAACTCTATTTTGCATACTCATGACTGTAAACCTACTTTTGCCACTCCCTGTATATATATAATAAAACTGGGGGAACTTTGGGGGACTTAAAAAATTATTTGTTTGCATAAATATTAAAATATTTGGGTACCCTTTAAGCTTTTTCTTCTGTTACAATTTTCTATGCTATTCAGTTTAAACTTACTTGAAATCGTTTAAATCAGAGTACATTGAAATATTGGGTTTTATTTTTTGGTTTATAGACTCTTGAGTTTTCCTTTTACCCCCTTTTCCTTAGGAAGAGAACCTAAATCTATTAGCAAATTCTAAATCCTGTTGGTGAAGAGTTGGCTTTCTATGATGTAATAAGAGAAATGAACTCTCTATCTATGTCTGGGGTAGGACCAGAAGGGCACTTTTACAGAGTGTTTATTAAGCCTGGTTGCTGTAGTCTGGAACAGGAACAAGTATCCGTCTTAGTCTCCCTAGTAATGGTTAAAGTTTTTCTCAGGAATTCTTTCATATTATGATTATTCAGTGTCTTTTTTCTATGGCCTCATTATTTTCCTTTTTGTAGAGTGAAATTGGAGTAACAACTAAATATATTAAAGGTAATCCTCCAGAAATGGACTGAGAGGTATTTTAGTCCCGACAACTTACATTTGGTTTGGAATTTGTTAACAAAATATAATTGATTGATGTTTTTAAATCAAACTCAACTGAGTATAACATTTGTATCTTGAAACTTATGTTTTGGCATTTGAATAAAACACAAGGACTAAATGAATGCCAGTGTGGTGGTGTGTCCATAATGCAGTGCCATTTTTAAAAGGACACAGATATCATGAGCTGCTTTATTCTAATGTTTAGTTAATCCTTGGCACTTGCATATCCTGCTAATAAATTCTAGTTATAAATTCCATGAACAAAAAGTCTGATATTAAAGTTTATGTTAAACATTTTTTGAAAACCCTTGAATATCCTGCATGGGCCTTATTTAGGGACCCAGGCCAAGCTTTTAAAGTAGCTTACTAGTATAGTAGGAGAAGCAAACACAAACATCGCTGTGTTATCATAATAGAAGTGAGGTAGGTACCAGGTTTGGTGGCACAAAAGGTGGTGGCCCAGATGAATCTGGAAGAGCAAGTATGACTTTTCCAGAAAGGAATAATGAAAATATCAGGAATTTGAAACAACTAAGGAGTTTTAGGAGTTGCTAGGCAACAAATGTGACTTCAAATTACTGCTCTGAGATGACCATTAAATATATATTCTCTCCCTCTCCAGTCAACTGAAGAATTTTTCTCATATTTCAGTGAGAAACCAAAAAGATGAAAGTCACCTTCCCATCATCAAATCTATACCTACTTGAGCACCCCACCTTTTTTCTCTAGTTACAACTGAAGAATCCCTCTTACAAACTCTCACTCCGCATCCTTATTATGAAGGGATTCCATCATTCCTTCTCATTTCTCAAGACCTTTATTTCTTTTGTCAGTATCTCTACTACGTTATTTGTCTTCTGAATCATTCCCAGCAGAATCTAGTATTTCCTGTCCTATTAGCAAACCTGCCAAGTTTATTTTCACTTGTCTTTCTGACTACATGTGGTGAAGACCATGCCTGTTTTAACTGTAACAGCACTTACTAAAGTACTTCGTATATTTGGTGCTCCATACATTTTTTGTTTTTTTGTTTTTTTTAATGAGAGGAGGGGAGATAGACTCCCACATGTTTCCTGACCGGGATTCACCTGGCAACCCCTGCCTGGAGCTGATTCTCAAATCAAAGTGAGCTATTTTTAGTGCCTGAGGCCAACCCTGGGACCAACTGAGCCACCGACTGTGAGAGCGGAAGGGAGAGAGAAGGGGGGAGGGAAGGGGAGAGAAGCAGATGGTTGCTTCTCATGTGTGCCCTGACTGGGTATGGAACCTGGGACATCTGCACACTGAGTGGATGCTCTGTCCACAGAGAAAACAGGCCAGGGTACTCCACACATTTTAAAACAAATTATACCTTGTAAGCCAGGTTAACTTGTAATTTTATGCAGAAAGTAGTGGGGTATCAAAAGGGTTTTAAGAGCCTGACCAGGCAGCGGCACAGTGGATAGAGTGTCAGACTGGGATGCAGAGGACCCAGGTTTGAAACGCCAGGTTGCTGGCTTGAGCTTGGGCTCACCAGCTTGAGAGCAGGATCACTGGCTTGAGTGTGGGATCATAGACATGACCCCATTGTCGCTGGCTTGAAGTCCAAGGTTGCTGGCTTGAGCAAGGGGTCACTCGCTCTGCTGTAACCCCCCAGTCAAGGCACATATGAGAAAGCAGTCAATGAACTAAGGAGCTGCAGGAAAAGAACTGATGCTCTCCCTTCCTGTCTGTCTGTCCCTATCAGTCCTTCTCTCTGTCTCACAAAAAAAAAAAAATTTTTTTAAGAGAACAAAATGTAAAAGGGTTTTAAGTAGAAAAATTGGATATCATTAGTTGTGTTTTTAGGTTGTTGGGAAGTGGAGGTGCTGAGGAAAATGGAGGGAAACATGATTAGAGGCCTACTCATGGACATTTCTCTAGCACTTGCCCCTTTATCTCCTACCTCATCACTGTCTTCCTGTGTTTCAGGACAGTTCTCATCAGCATACAAGTAAAACACAAGTCTCTTGAACTCAGGTCCCCTCCACAGTAAACTAAAAGTTGATCTTGCTCTTTCCAATTCCAGTTCCTTTCCAAGCTTTGATTCAAAGTGAGTTTAGAAGTTAGTGGAAGACTTTGCACAGAGAAATGACAATCTGACTTAAGTTTTGACAGACCATTCTGGTTGCCGTGTAAGTGAATAGAATATAGAGGAGCAAGGATTGAATCAGGGACACGGGGGCTATTATAATAAGCTTGCCAGGCAATGATGGTTTGGACTAAGGTGCTAGCAGTGGGAGTGGAAGAGTGGGTGGGTAGATGATTTTGAAAATCTGAAAAGTGGTATCCTGTGTTCTTCAATGGGGAAACTCAGTATTCCAAAGGTGTCCATTATCCCTGCATTAATTTATATATTTAATGTTTCAATAAAATACCAATAAGGTTTTAAATTAAGACATTCTGAAGTTTATATGGAAAAGTAGGCAAGAATGGTAAAAATAATGTGTACTCATATAGTGCTTACTCTGTCACTGTTCTTTTTTCTTTTTTTTTTACAGAGGCAGAGATAGACAGGGACAGACAGACAGGAATGGAGAGAGATGAGAAGCATCAATCATTAGTTTTTCGTTGCGCGTTGCGACTTTTTAGTTGTTCATTGATTGCTTTCTCATATGTGCCTTGACCGTGGGCCTTCAGTAGACCGAGTAACCCCTTGCTGGAGCCAGCGACCTTGGGTCCAAGCTGGTGAGCTTTTTTTTTTTCTCAAGCCAGATGAGCCTGCGCTCAAGCTGGCGACTTCGGGGTCTCGAACCTGGGTCCTTCCGCATCCCAGTCCACTGCGCCACCACCTGGTCAGGCTGTCACTGTTCATTTAATGGAACAACTTGATGAGGTAGATTCTATGATCAACCCTTCTTAAGAGGTGAAACTGAAGCCCAGTGGTTAAGTAGCTTTCCTAAGGTCACACAACTAGTGACAGGATTTAACCCCAGGTAGATTGGTTCCAGAGCCTCTCCACGTAACCAACACACTGAAAAAATAATGAGGTACTACTGCCTCTTCTATTAAAAATAATTATATATATAGCTTTACAAGTTTAAGGATGTGCCAGTATATGAATTAACAGGCAGACCAAAGGAAAAGAATGGAAAGTCCAGAAATACTGTAGATTCCAGATATATATGGGGATTTGGTATTGGAAATAATGATATTTCAAATTAGGATAAGAATATTCAATAAATGGTAATGACAATTGAGTATCCATCTAGAAAATACAAAGTTATAGCCATGCCTTACCTAATAAATTTTAAGATAAGCCTTTAAATGTTATGTCAAGGATTACATAATACATAAGTAAATATTATATAGAGTATTACAAAGAATTTCTGAGAAATAGGAGAGATCCCTTGGGAAGTGGGGTCAGGTCCTGCTTGGTTCTTTGCTACAGAGCTGGGCTCTTACTCAAAAGGGCACTCATTACTTTTGCTTTAAAAGGTAAAGAAATAGGACCTGGCCAGGTAGTTCAGTTGGTTAGAGTATGGTCTTAATATGCCAAGGTTTTGGGTTCAATACCGGTCAGAGAACATACAAGAATCAACTAATGATGCATGAATGGGTGAAACAACAAATTGATGTTTCTCTTTCCCTGTCTCCCTCTCTCCCTAAAAACCAGTAAATAAATTAAAAAAAAAAATTTAAAGATCTAATCATATTAGGAAAAAGTAAAGAAAAAGAATTTAAGGACCTATGGCTAAGAGTTCTTAGACTAGACTCCAAAGGCATGATCAATAAAAGGAAAAACTGATAACTTGGACTTCACCAAAATTAAAGACTTATGCCCCACAAACAAAACAAAAAACCTTTTTAAAAAGATGAAAAGACAAGCTATAAACTGGGAGAGACTATTTGTAAGCCATGTTTTAGATAAAGGGCTGGTATCTAGAATATATAAAGAACTCTCAAAATCATCAATAAAAAAACAAATTAGAAAAATGGGCAAAAGACATGATCAGACATCTCAATGAAGAAGATATACAGATGGAAAATAAGCATATGAAAAGACATTCACATAGTCATTAAAGAAGTGCAAATTAAAACCACAGTGAGATCACTACATACCTATGAGGATGCCTAAAAAAAAAAAGTAATGCCTGACCAGGCAGTGGCGCAGAGGATAGAGCATCAAACTGGGAGGCAGAGGACCCAGGTTCGAGACCCCGAGGCTGTGGTTTGTTACTTTTCAAACTTTTTCCAGTCTGCCCTTCCTCCCTCAGTCCAAACCCTTGAGGTCACTAGTTGGAGCGTAAGATTATTACAGGTCCCACCTCTTCTGCATTTTTCTGGTTTCTCCTCTCAATATGAATCTTCAATGATCTCAAAATAGTTTAATTTTTTAAAAAACCAGTCATGCAGCATGGCCTTCCCTTTGGTGACTCATTGTTCCTAAGATTTGAGATCCTGGCGTCTATAATCTCCACCTCCTAGGATCACCAGCTCCCTTCATGCTTTTTGTGCTCCATTCGCACTGGCGTTCTCTCAAAAGCTAGGTGGCTTTTGCAAATGCTGTCCCCATCTGAACCGTGCTTCCCCTTCTTCTATTTAATTCCTACTTTTCAGACCTCAGATGAAGCCTTTTCCTTAGGCCAACGTTCCCTAACCTCTCTAAAATCAAATTCTCCTATAAACTCCTTGCCCCGTATTTTCCTTTTCGATAGTATTGTACTTATATTCACCGCGACACTTTAACATTAGTTTGCATAATTACTTGATTAATGCCTTTTCTTTACCAGACAGTTTCACAGGCGAGAAACTGTATCAGTCTCACTGCAAAGCAGCTGGCTCCACATCTAGAACGCTCAGTAAGAACAGTATGAAGGCTTGAATGAATGGTTACGCCTGCGCCGGGTTCTCTAAACCGGACGCACAACACTGGCGTTGCACGTGGTATACGTCGCACGAGGTATACGTCACTTTCTCCCGGAAGACCCTTTCTCGGAAAACCACTCAAATTGCTGTCACTTCTCAGAATCCTTCGGTGGTGGCCATGGCTCTACCGCCCTTCTTCACCCCGGATCGCCCGGGCCCGCTGCCCCCGCAGCCGCTGCCTCCTGCTCCCTTCGGCTGCCCACCGCCGCCGCTGCCCTCCCCGGCTTTCCCACCGCCTCTTCCCCAGCGGCCTGGCCCCTTTCCGGGGGCCTCCGCCCCCTTCCTCCAGCCTCCGCTGGCTTTGCAGCCCCGGGCCCCTGGGGAAGCCTCCCGCGGCGGCGGCAGCGGCGGTAGCGCCTTCTACCCGGTGCCGCCACCGCCCCTGCCTCCGCCGCCTCCCCAGTGCCGGCCCTTCCCGGGGATCGACACCGGCGAGCGCCCGCGGCCGCCGCCTCCAGGCCCGGGGCCGCCCTGGAGCCCGCGCTGGCCTGAGGCGCCGCCACCCGACGTATTTGGGGACGTTGCCCTGCAACGCCTGCGCGACCGGCAATGGCTAGAGGCGGTGTTCGGGACCCCGCGGCGGGTGGGCTGTCCGGTGCCCCCGCGCACGCCCGTGGGGCCCAGCCTGGGCGAAGTGCGCGCGCGGTTACGCGGGGCTCTGCGCCTAGTGCGGCGGCTGCGCGGCCTGGGCCAGGCCCTGCGCGAGGCCGAGGCGGACGGCGCGGCCTGGGCACAGCTGCACGCCCAGGCGGCGCCCCTGCGCGCGGAGCTGGCCGAGCGACTTCAGTTGCTGACCCAGGCCGCCTATGTGGGCGAGGCACGGCGGAGGCTCGAGAGGGTCCGACGTCGCCGGCTGCGGCTTCGCGAAAGGGCCAGGGAACGCGAGGCCGAGCGGGAGGCCGAGGCCGCGCGAGCTGCGGAGCGCGAGCAAGAGATTGACCGCTGGCGGGTCAAGTGCGTGCAAGAGGTGGAGGAGAAGAAGCGGGTAAGAGCAGTGGTTGCGCATGGGAGCAAGGATAATAGTGTTTGGAACGTGAAGGTGCAGGAGGTTTGACCTACCATTTCCCAGGTGGAGCCTCTTTTTCCTCATTTGTATAACAAAAAGATAGCTTTTTCTTTCCGACCTCATATCTTCGTATTGATCGCGTGTTGATGATATGTAGTATGTGTACAACGCAAATGCCCTAGGTGCACTACAAAGACCTGTAATCACAAGATTACATAGTGGCGTTGCAGGGATGACATCTCCTGCGCCAAGCTTCTCGCATTCTGACATCAACATTCAAGACTAACAAGCATCTGGTCCTAGATGATTTATTTTAAGACTACAAAATATAGAGACCTTGGGACATTTGCTCAGAGAACATATACCCTAATTGGCTGATGGGTCAATAGTGATGATTTCCCTAGGATTCCTTTGTTTACAAGCTTTAAATCACATATCAGGAGATTCAACAATGGTGTTTTTTGAGCACTTACTATATACTAGGCACTATGCTAAGGTTGATACATATACCAGATCGTGAATCCTTTTAACAGCCTGACAGGTAGGTTAGGTATTAACTCAACTTTACAGATTGGCAAATTAAGGCATAGGGAGATTAACCTGACAACAATCACACAACTGGCTTGTGGCAATTTCACTCCTGATTGGAGCCCAGGTTGTGTGATTCCAAAGCCTGTTGATCTGTTTTGAGGGTGAAACTGGAAATTGGTCAGATGGTTGTTTAAGACACTGTCATTACTTTTGAGTGCTTCTAGGCATCCCCCCCTTCCTCCACTCTCCATTACCAGCTAGCGTTTCCTCCTCCTCCTCCTGGTGTCTTCTACAGCCAGAGTTTGATTTAACTCCCCTTCTGAAGTGTATTGATGGACAGTTTTGTCTTCAAGTTACCAAAAACATCAGTGCTTTTGAGAAGAACACTTGGAGGCAACACTTCCTTAATCTAAGGAAGTTTGAGTTAGTTCAGACATTTAATGAGGGCCCACTATATACTAGGCCCAGTGCTAGGTGCTAGGAATAGAGAAATAGGGCATAGTGCTTGTTCTTAAGGGGCTTAGAGCCCCATAGGGAATCATATCTGTATAGCGTTGCGTGTTAGGATGTCATATGTAGGTGCTATAGGAGCCCAGAAAAGGAATATCTAATCCTTTGAGAAAGGTGTCTGGGAAGGCTTGGATGATAAAGTGACAACTGAACTGAGTCTTAAAGAAATGTCAAAGCCAAGTGAGAGCAACAGGTGCTGTTCAGGCAGAGGGAGTAACACACAGAGAAGTGTGAAACAGCATGATATAGCTGAAATGGTGAAACAGGTTCTGGTTTGACAGATGAGAAAGAGCTTTAGGCAAAAGCATCCTTACCACCTATGGTGAGGGTGTTGGAGATAGTCCCTTGAGCAGTGGATTGAGGAACCAGAATTAGTGAGCCAACTTAAGAAGAGTAGGATAGGGTCTTCATATGTTTGTTATGTTGATGATCCTTGGCAGTGGTGATTTTTAGGTTGTCATTGAGCATTGTAGAGTCCTGCGCCTTTTCAGTCCCATTCCTTATCTTCCTTGCTAGCTCCAATCTTTGGGTCCAGGTTTCTACATTTTTAATCAGAGCCCCAACTTTACAAGGAAATTTGAATGCAGATGTTTTTTGGACCACACTTTGAGAAACTCTGAGGATGAAACAAAGACCAATGCCATGTGGAAGCTGCAGAAAGGATAATCCTTTGGATGCACCAGTGTAGAGGGGTATTTTTGTGCACGATCTGGGAAATTGGAGTGTAGGTCTAGTAGAGTCTTTCTTAACCCTGGGACTCTCTGATCTCCGAAACCTCACTGCTGGGCACCTGTCCTGTCCTCATGGGCTCTTTTCTCCTCCAGGAGCAGGAACTTAAAGCTGCTGCTGATGGTGTCTTATCTGAAGTGAGGAAAAAACAAGCAGACACGAAAAGAATGGTGGACATTCTTCGGGCCTTGGAGAAATTGAGGAAACTCAGGAAAGAGGCTGCAGCAAGGAAAGGTAACCATGGCTTTCTGTTTCTACTGGCACTTCTCCCTTTGTTCCCCTGCTTCTTGCCTTTCTTTACCAGAGTGTTTGCCCTCCCCCAAAATTTTGAAAGAAAATGCTTGATACAAACTGAGCTTGTCAGCAGTACCTCAGAACTTTTGAAGTAGGAAGTCTCAGAAGATGTTTAGCACTTGGTAGCCAAAGCTGAAAGACAGGTGTGAGATCCCACTGTACCATCTTCCCCTTCACTCATCATTCCCACCCCAGACATTCCTGGCTACATTTTTGCAAGTGAAGTTAACATGCTTGGTCAACTTTACTCATGTGCGTAGTTGAAAGCTATCCTATCCTATCCTTACTTGATGCTTCTGAAGGTGTTGAAACTTGGCATGTTCCTTCAGATACATTTCAAACCTGAAACATGGATATTTGAAGAGGCAGGAAGGATTGGACAGGGAGTGAGTGCCCTGTAAAAGCCTCTTCATCTGCATGTCCCTTTTGGACTCAGAAAACCTCAGTGGTCTCCTCTTGCTTCTAGAGTTCCCAGTTTGCTTTCCATTTGCCTGTTCAGGTCTTTGCTCTTGACAGTCTATTCAGCTGGAGGGCCCTCATTCCCATCTTCGCTATTTGAAGTTCTCACTGTCCTTCAAAACCAAATTTAGATGGAATATCTTCCATTCTTCTCTGCTCTGGGTTGAGGCGACCTCCTGCTCCTTCTCACTTGCACCTGGTTTGGGCTACATGCTGCCTTGTTTAGTAGGTTGTAGGCATTGACCTTCATCAGGGATATTTGAGAGTACACAAATTAGCAAATACCATGATAGCAAATGCATTATTCTCTGTGGTTTAAAATAAAAATGAAAAGGACCTGTGGTGGCGCAGTGGATAAAGCGTCGACCTGGAAATGCTGAGGTCGCCAGTTCAAAACCCTGGGCTTGCCTGGTCAATGCACATATGGGAGTTGATGCTTCCAGCTCCTCCCCCCTTCTCTCTTTGTCTCTCTCTCCTCTCTCTCTCCCTTTCTCTCTCCTCTCTAAAATGAATAAATAAAATTGAAAAAAATAAATAAATGAAAAGTACAATTCAGACCCTTAAATAAAATGTTGTTGGGATGTGACCATTGTGTGTTCAGCCAGGTTTATTCACTAGCTAAGTGATGTGCTTCTGCATTTCATCCCTTAGAGTGGCTGAAGGTGAGGTCAGCAATATTTTGCCAAGTGAATTTACAATCATAATTTCCCACAATTAGCCTCCCTCTATTTGGTCCAAAAGAAAGAATAAATTTTAGGAGGAATTATAATTTATAAAAAATAGGCTCTGGCCTGACCAGGTGGTGGTGTAGTGGATAGAGTGTCGGGCTGGGACATGGAGGACCCAGGTTCAAAACCCTGAGGTCACCGGCTTGAGCGTGGGCTCATGTAGCTTGAGTGCGGGCTCACCAGCTTGAGTGCAGGGTCACTGGCTTGAGCATGGATCATAGACATGACCCCATGGTCACTGGCTTGAAGCCCAAGGTCGCTGGCTTGAACCAAGGTTACTGGCTTGAGCAAGGGGTCACTCAGTCTGCTGTAACCCCCTGATCAAGGCACATATGAGAAACCAATCAATGAACAACTAAGGTACCGCAATGAAAAATTGATGTTTCTCATCTCTCTCCCTTCCTATCTGTCTCTATCTGTCCCATTCTCTGTCCCTCTTTCTGTCATAAAAAAAAAAGGCTCTAAAGTTTACTGATTTGAATTTTAAAATGACTTGGTTGCTTTGTGTACTTTAAAAGAAAACAAGCAGCTTTCTTAACTTCTCTCTTCAGGCGTATGCACCTTGAAGAGTAAGTTGCTTACCTCCAAGTAAGTACTAAGAAAATGAGGCTGGATATGTAAAGTAGGGCCACATCACAAAGTGTGTTATGGGCCAGGCTAGACATGTCACCCTTGCTTACAGCTGAGGGGAACCATTGAGAGAGTTTAAGCAGAGAGTGAAATGATGACAAAGATCAGTGCTGACAGAGCAGAGAAAGGTCTGGAGCATCTAGGAAGAGAGACCAGTAAGGCTGTTGTAGTCTGGGCAGAGATAATGTGGGAGTATGAACTACAGGCCAGATGGTGAGTTGGAGAAAAGTAAAGTGGAGAGAGCAAGACAGTGTGTGTGTGTGCATAGAAATAAATAATTTGGGGAACTCAGCATGTAGGAGCTGAAGGGAAAAAATGATTTCCAGGTTCTGGCTCGATGTACTGAATGAATGATGATACCATTTTAATTGGTCAGGAAGGCAGGAGGAGGAGGAGAAGGAGGAGGCGGCGGTGGCTTTGGGTTGACAAGTTCAGCTTGGGACCTGTTGAGTATGAGATGCCTTTGGGACATCCGGATAAGGGTTCATGAGCCTGTAAATGGACCGTAAGGACGTTGTACAGTGTGTTCGTAAAGTCATGGTGCACTTTTGACCAGTCACAGGAAAGCAACAAAAGACGATAGAAATGTGAAATCTGCACCAAATAAAAGGAAAACTCTCCCAGGTTTCATACCTATTCAGTACAGTTCGATGTGGGCTCACGCACAGATTTTTTAGGGCTCCTTAGGTAGCTATCCCGTATAGCCTCTACAGACTCGTCACTGACTGATGGCCTACCAGAACGGGGTTTCTCCACCAAACTGCCGGTTTCCTTCAACTGCTTATCCCACCGAGTAATGTTATTCCTATGTGGTGGCGCTTCGTTATAAACGCGCCGATATTCACGTTGCATTTTGGTCACGGATTCGAATTTAGCAAGCCACAGAACACACTGAACTTTCCTCTGTACCATCCACATCTCGACTGGCATATATACTGCTCCGCTGTATACACGGTGTTATGTCATCATCTGTGCATGCGCACATGCTGCCACATCATCCTACAGAAACTGGGAGGGTTTTCCTTTTATTTGGTGCAGATTTCACATTTCTATCGTCTTTTGTTGCTTTCCTGTGACCGGTCAAAAGTGCACCATGACTTTATGGACACACTGTATATTGTGCTGAGTGCCAAAAAGACAAAGTCCAGGAGAATGTTAAAATTAAGATAAAGAAAGAGGATGCCACAAAAGAGATAAAGAGAGGTCAGAGAGCCAGGAGAAAAAGATTACTTCCTGCAGAGTGGCAAATGCTCAGAGAGATTGTGCAGTCTTGGTATGTTTCCTTGAACTTCTTTGTGCTTCAGTTTCTTCATCTGTAAGAAAGGAATGATGATAGCACTTACCCAGGAGGTGTTACAGTGATTAAATTAGTAAACATGAGTAAAGTACTTAAAACAGTCCTGGAACATAGTAAATGCTGTATAAGTGTTTCATCTTATTCTTATCACATAATAAAAAGCTTGAGAAACATCCATAGGAATTAGTACCCTGCAGATTACTGACCTATGTTAGGGGCATTTCAGTGGAGTGGTAGGAGTAGAATCCTACTGCTGGAGTGGATCAAAGGGAGTAGGACATAAGAAAAACAAAGAGTGAGTTTAACTTACTAAAAGTTTGCCTGTGCCTGACCAGTGGTGGTACAATGGATAGAGCTTTGACCTGGGACACTGAGGTATCTGGTTTGAAACCCTTAGGTTGCCGGCTTGAGCACAAGCTCATTGGCTTGAGTATGGGCTTGCCAGCCTGAGTGCAGGGTTGCTGGCTTGAGCCCAAAGGTCGCTGGCTTGAAGCCCAAGGTCGCTGGCTTGCACAAGGGGTCACTCGCTCTGCTATAACCTCCTGGCCAAGGCACATATGAGAATGCAATCAGTGAATAACTAAGGAGACTAAGGAGCCACAGCAAAGAATTGAGGTTCCTCATCTCTCTCCCTTCCTTTCTGTCTGTCCCTATCTGTCCCTCTATCTGTCTCTGTCACAAAAATAAAAATAAAAAAGAATAACATTTTCAAGGACCGACAGGATGGACCACATTTCCATCACTCTAAGATGACTCATTTAGCATTAAAACAGCTTTTATATTGTGAGGCCATTCTGGTATGAGTGCACAATTGCAATCTACATGGGTATTCATTAAATTTAAAAAGTTTTCCTTAGAAAATTTTATGAAAAATTTTACACATACAAAAATAGAACACCTAAATAAAATAACCATCATCAATTATGATGCCATTATCACATGAAATTGGTAATAGTTCTTGGATATCACCTAATAACTAGCCTAAAATGTTCCCAGTTGTGGCTCTAGCTGTGTTGGCTAGACTATTAGCTGACTCCACAGTTAAATCAGGGTGACCAACCACCCCAGGTTTCCCAGGACACTGGGCTTTCAAATGCTAAAACCAGGCACACTGAAACATGTGGCCACCCTCGTCTTTGCAGCAGACTGTGACGTCAGTGTGTTTGGGTGAGTGTATTTCTTCCTTAATATTTACATGTGTTCTTCATGAACTTCAGATTGAGAGGGAGAACTGGGGGAGTATCACAATGAAGAAGTACAGACAGTGCCTTCCTGTAGTGAGCCTACTCTCCAACTGTAGGGTCAAAACCATTAGAAATAAACAAAATCACAGGTTAAGTTGTATGCTCCAGAGAGAAGAATCAGAGGAAAGAGAAAATCAGGATAGGGTCAGATTAATTAGAGACTCGAGGAGAGCAAATTTGCCTGACCAGGTGGTGGCACAGTGGATAGAGCATCGGACTGGGATGTGAAGGACCCAGGTTCAGGACCCCAAGATCACTGACTTGAGCACAGGCTCACCAGCTTGAGCGTGGGGTCGCTGGCTTGAGCGTGGGATCATAGACATGACCCCATGGTTGCTGGCTTGAGCAAGGGGTCACTTGCTCTGCTATAGCTCCCTCCATCAAGGCATGTATGAGAAAGCAGTCAGTGAACAACTAAGGAGCTGCAACAAAGAATTGATGCTTCTCATCTCTCTCCCTTCCTGTCTGTCCCTATTGTCCCTCTCTCTGACTCTGTCAAAAAAAAAAAAAAAAAAAAAATCAAATTTATCCTTGAAGATTGGTTAGAATTCACAAATTCTAAGCCAATTCCTTCTGTAAGTGAGACTTGGAGTCTGCTCATTAGAACACAGACTTTGGGGTGAGAAAATGTTGTAACTAAAATACCATTTGGATCTCGTTGCCTAGGGGTCTGTCCTCCAGCCTTAGCAGATGAGACTTTCGAGCATCATCTTCAGCGACTGAGAAAACTCATTAAAAAACGCTCTGAACTCTATGAAGCTGAAGAGAGAGCCCTCAGAGTTATGTTGGAAGGAGAACAAGAAGAAGAGAGGAAAAGAGAACTAGAAAAGAAACAGAGGAAAGAAAAAGAGAAAATTTTACTGCAGAAGCGTGAAATTGAGTCCAAGTTATTTGGGGATCCAGGTAAGTTCCTCTGTAACCAGTGGAGAAAAGGAAAATACTAGATTGACTTTTCCTCATGGGTGACCTCACCCTAAGCTAAGGGGTAGTAGGCAACAGTGACACCTTCGGGGTTTGAAATTCTAAACTGCATTCTGGAAATCATGGATAGAGATGAAACCCATTTGATCATATTGTTGTTATAGGCTTGGTCATCTTGCCTTGACGACTTTAGATATGAAATACGATAATGTGCTGTTCTGGCTTTTCTTTTTCAGATGAGTTCCCACTCGCTCACCTCTTGCAGCCTTTCCGACAGTATTACCTCCAAGCTGAGCACTCCCTGCCGGCGCTGATCCAAATAAGGTCAGAGGGGCACGCTCTGTGTCACATGTATCTTTTTTTTTTTTAAGTTTCTAGTGGGCTTATATAAAGTTTCCGAGTTTCAGGGAAGCTGCGCACGTCTTGTGTAGTCCTCATTCACCCTTGAGAACCAGATGTCCCTATTTTAACAGGTGAAGAAACAAAATCAAGTTGTGGCTGGCTCTTTTGTGTTCTCTCAGGCTGTGCTGTTATATTGACTTGAAGCTTTGACCTCTGTTTTCTAGTTTTTTTCTGTTAAACAGACCCGCCTCCACTTGCCTGTAGAGACGAAGACCCATGCTGCTGACTTGTGAGTTCTTACAGATCAAAGCCAGGAGAGCTAGGAACAAGGAGTCTCATCTTTATATGCTAAATTTTGTAGCTCTCTAGGTCTCACTCTATTCACCTATAGAATGAAAATGGTGGACCAGAATGTGACCTTCAAACTTTGGCAATAGTTCTCTTCCCAAATGCAGTCTTTGGACAAATCAGTTTATAAGACAGAATGATTGAATGGGTTCCACAGGCAGCTTAAATCTGTTATTGACTGGAGGCACTTTGTTGTTTCTAGACTCCCCAGACCATCTACTTGGGCCCTGGGGGCTTCAAAGCCTGTTTTGAAAACCTAAGTGATCTGCCCTGGCCAGTTGGCTCAGTGGTAGAGCGTCGGCCTGGCGTGCGGAGGTCCCGGGTTCGATTCCTGGCCAGGGCACACAGGAGAAGCACCCATCTGCTTCTCCACCCCTCCCCCTCTCCTTCCTCTCTGTCTTTCTCTTCCCCTCCCGCAGTGAGGCTCCATTGGAGCAAAGATGGCCCGGGCGCTGGGGATGGCTCCTTGGCCTCTGCCCCAGGCGCTGGAGTGGCTCTGGTTGCAACAGAGCCATGCCCCGGAGGGGCAAAGCATCGCCCCCTGGTGGGCAGAGCATCGCCCCATGGTGAGCATGCTGGGTGGATCCCGGTCGGGCGCATGCGGGAGTCTGTCTGACTGTCTCTCCCTGTTTCCAGCTTCAGAAAAATACAAAACAAACAAACAAAAAAAACCCTAAGTGATCTGTTCTCTGAGATTCCTTCCAAAGCTCCGACAATGCTCTTTTGTATACCAACTTTATGTTCTGGGAAAAGTGTATTTCTGGCTAATATACAAGTTTTAGCTTTTAAATGTGAGTACATCTAATTCTTATTATTTAGGGTAACTGTTCTAAAAAGCCACAAGTACTGAATGAAAGAATACTGAACTGCCGTTCCTAAAAGACGTACAGGGTTAGGTTTCTATGAGCCTCTGGCCATAACATTTTTGTCAAATGATCAATAGAAAACATTGTTTTATGGGACCTGGCCGGTTGGCTCAGCAGTAGAGCATAGGCCCAGCATGTGAATGTCCGGGGTTCGATTCCCAGTCAGAGCACACAGGAGAAGCGACCATCTGCTTCTCCACCCCTCTCCCTTCTCTCTCTGTCTCTTCTATCTCTCTTCCCCTCCCGAAGTCATGGCTTGGTTGGAGCAAATTGGTTCTGGGTGCTGAGGATGGCTCCGTGGCCTTGCCTCAAGTGCTAAAAACAAACAAACAGTAGCTCAGTTGCAGAGCAACAGCACAACAGCCCCAGATGGGCAGAGCATCACCCCATAGGTGGCAGGCCGGGTCGATACGGGTTGGGGAGCATGCTGGAGTCTGTCTCTCTGCCTCCTCACTTCTCACTTAAGAAGAATTAAAAACAAAAACATTATTTTATGAGTATTTCTTTTGAAAAACACTGTTATTTACTATATCTTGTTGATTCATTAACATTGAACTCATGGCTAACAGCATAACTTATGCCTGAACGTAGTTTATGTAACATACATGTATTCTCCGTAAGGCACATCACAGCCTTCTCGTGCTCGCTAGCACTTCGGTACTATACTTTGGTGTCATTTTAAATGGCAAAATTGCCAATAAAAAACACAAAAATGCAAAAAAAGTGATACTAAATAGACTGTTTACAGTATGAGAGCTGAAAAGAAGCAGAGTGTCACCTTGTTCAACCTCAGTTGGAGTGTGCCTGTTGGTGACTCATACTTTTCACCACTCTGCATGTTGGCAAGTGACCACAAAAATACCACAAGTAATGATTTGGGGGTTACAAATAAATTTTAGTGAATAGGCAGATTTACAAATATGGAATCTGCAAATAATGAGAATTGACTATACGTATATTATCTGTAAGATTATAAGTTCTTTGGAGTTTTTTCCCCTTTTTATATGTACATTTAAGAAATACAGTTTTTTGCGTAATTCCTAGTAATCTAGTTCTTTTAGTATATGTACTTCTGAAGTGAGCACAGGAATCTAGTTCTTTAGTGGACTAGTACATCAGTCATTGAAAAGGTAAGTTCTGAAATAGAATACTTAGTTGCTGAACATCTTGCTTGGACTAAAACAGAAATAAACATTTATTCTATGATGTTCTTATTAAGGCATGATTGGGATCAGTACCTGGTGCCATCTGATCATCCTAAAGGCAACTTCGTTCCCCAAGGATGGGTTCTTCCCCCGCTCCCCAGCAACGACATCTGGGCAACTGCCATTAAGCTGCAATAATAAAGATGCTCCAGGCGTATGGACCAGGCAACGCTCTTTCCAGCTGTAAATACTAGTGATGCTGCCATCTTCTTGTGCTGTAGATTAAACAACCACCTGTAAACTCCACATGGCATAGCCTTACCCAGAAATTATATTTGCCTTCTGTGCTCTGTCCTGGCCAGAGGGGCTTCTTGAATCAGGAGATTAATCTGGTTCTTTAGGTAGGGACCTGGATAAATTGGGGCTCTTACCACATGCCCTGGTCCACTGAATTTGCCTCTGTTTTGAGGGGCTTGGTCCAGAGTGACTTGCTGATTTACTCAACTTTCTTGTGTGGTAGTGGGTAAGTACACACTCTACCCTCGACACAGGTGTGCACTGGGTGGTTCAGCAGCCCTGTGCCCAGCACTGAGTGCGAAGGCAAGCCTGATGCAAAACTTCCTTGCCCTTCTTACCCAAAAAGCCCCCTGACTTCCAGGTAGGAAGGTCAGAAATGTTTTACCTTTGATTTTGTGAATCCCACTTTCACTACAGACTGAGGAGCCATAGACTGTGGGCTGGGCTGGGCTGGCAGGAGAGCTGGCGGCGTAGTCGGATTGTCCCGTGGAGAACTTGGAGCACCTGAAGGGTGCCTGTACCCAAATTGGATCATGTTTTAATGGATGATGGCACACTTTCCCCGTGTTGGAAGGGTCCTAATGAAAGGAACTGCTTTTTAAGTTCCTAGAGGTCTAGTTGTTCAGAATCCCTAAGGATAGAAATTTATTTCCCTATGGGAGTAAGAACTTAATCTAGTGCACTCAGTAGGGGACGGAATTGCTATGGAATTTTCTTTGGAACTCAAGCTCCAAAAATATCCATGCGGTTAAAGCTGGGGAGAAGCAGATAAAAATAATAAAATTTATTTTTTTACATTCATTAATAAATGCTGTTGTGCCTGGAGATGATCAATGATATGTCAGTTTTTTATTTTGTTTTGCCTTTTGTCATTTATTATTATTTATTTTTCAAAAAAGCTAAATAAATATCATTTTTATTTTTTAGTTTGAGCCATTGCCCCCAATTTGTTCCCTCTCAAGTCACTACACACACATTCGCATTGATAAAACACATTTTTCACTGTAAAATTCAAACTTAGGCATTTGCTATAGGAGAGTGAATCTCAAACACTAAACTTCGTAGAATCCACCTCTGGATAGGCAGGGAAGGACACCGTTAACTTTGGAAGTGATTTCATGAAGTTGAAAGCTGTTGGGTGCAAGATGCCAACACCTTTGTCCCTTTGTGTTGTTTAACCCACTCTTAAACTTATGTAGAGTGCATTGCACAGTTACCAGGGTGTATGCAAGCCAGCATGCCTCCCAAGTGTGTGTCTAAGCTCATAAACCTGAAAATCTGATGTGATTAGCCTCACATAACCCCATGGGCACATGCCTCACATAACCCCATGGGCTTGTGTGCCCTTTTGTTATATAAATCTCCACCATTTGCTCTGGTGAGGTACAGAAAAAGTAGAAATGAAAGATGACTTGTACGTTGTACGTTTGGTTTCCGGACAGCCTTGCCGTTAAGACATTGCTTTGATGGGGCAGGGACGTGAAGCAGGGACTCTGGAAAAATCAGGCAGCACAACCCAAGAAGGCATTTAATGCCAGGTGGAGAAAACCATTTCCTTTGCTCTCTGGCAGTTTCTGCAAAGTTTTAATAAAGTGAGAGTTATCTTTGTCTGGTTTTTGTTTTGTAACTTTTTCTTGATATATTGCCTTGTGTAGTGGTGGTGGCAGCAGCCACTGGTACTTAGAAAGAAAAGATTTATAGTGGTATCTTTAACAAATGATATGTCTGAGAATATGGACAGTGTCATAGTAATCTTATCCCACAGTCTTAAAAAAACTTTGTAGAAAATTTCAAACATATCAAAAGTAAAGAGAATAATACAATATTTCCCATATACCCATCATCCAGCTTCAAATAATTGTCAACTCATGGACAATCTTGTTTCATCTGTACCTTCACCAAACACTCTGCAGTATTTTGAAGCAAATCCTAGACATACTTCATAAGTTTTTCAGTATATACCTCTAAAAGATATTTTAAAATTTTAACCACAGCGCTCTATCACACCTAGTGAAATAAATAACTCCTTTCTTAATAACATAAAAAAACTAGTCAGTGTTCAAATTTCCTTACTAATGTGTGTTTTACATTTTGTACAAATCAACCTCTTGATGCAATCTATGCATTGTTGATTGATATGTCTGTTAAGTGTTTGATAATTTATAGATCTCTCCTGTTTACTTGTGTACACTCCTGCACTTTTTCTCTCCCTTGTAATATATTACTTGAAAAAAATCAGGTCATTTCTTCCTGAAGAGTTCCCAGTCTGGATTTTGCTAATTGTATCCTTCTGATAGCATGTTCCTCTGTTCTGTATTTCTTATAATTTGGTGATTAGACAGAGCTGTACTGTCTGATATGGTAGCCATGTGTAGTTATTGGGCACTTGAAATTGGCAGTTTGAATCGAAACAGATTGCATTGAGATGTACAATTACCTATGTGGCTCACATTTCTGTTGGACAGTGCTGATCTAAAGACTTGACCATATTTAGATTGAAATTTTCTGGTAAGACCATTTCCTAAACCTGGTGTGCACTCCAGGAGAACTAATGTCGGTTGTCTTTGTGATCTGAGCAACCACTAATAATCAAAACCTAGATTCATTCATTTCGGGTTGCAAAATAGTGATAGTTTAATTCTGCCATTCTTTCTTTGTTAGCTGGAATACTTCAAAAAAGAGAACTATTCCCTTATCAACTATTTTGTTACCTTGTGGGGTATAATTTGCATTGGAAAGGCAAGAGATAAATATGTTATTTCCTTGATTTACTAGTTTTCAAAATAATGGTTTCCTAGCCCAACCAAAGGTGACTAGAGAATTTTGTGTTTCAAGTATCATTATGAAGTCAGATCTAAACATATTTGTCTTTCAATTATTTCATTGTTCTCTTTATTGATTGCACCACCTTTAGTGGGAGGAGCCTCTAACTCAGCTTTTGAGTTCCCATTTGATCTCATCATTCTGCTCCAAATTTATTTTTCTATCCCAGGTCTGGAAGCAGTCATTTCTCCAATGACCTCAGGTCCCTCTAAAGTGGAAAAGGTATTTATAGGCCATAACCTGCAAGATAGGGGTGCTCATTGTTATTGCTGGTCATTGCTAATCAATTATTTTTTTCTGTTAGAATTAAGTGTTAGGTTTGGGTTCAGGGCTCCTTTATATCCAAAACCCCTTTAATCTCAAATTCCCCTCACTTAACCTTCCACTAGGGCAACTTCTTCATTAAGCATCTCCCTCACCCAACCTCCCCATCACTTTAAGCAACTCCCCCCACCCTGGGAAAGTTCTGAGAAATGTCCTTGGGACAAGGCCATCAGAAGGGACCTGAGGGTTGGGAAAGGGAGACAGTCTGTGACCAAGGCCATAAACCAGGATATGCTAATCTGAGCATGTCTAGGTGCACCAACCTCATGCCAGCAAATGCCTGCAGCAACCCCTATATCTAACTCTTCTTCCTGCAGCTTGGGGCTGACACCCTTTGTTGGCCTCATCCCATCTGCACCCAGATGCTTTTAAAATAAACTTTCCTTTGGAACACACTAGCCTTGTGTTTTCAGTTGAGCCCACTGTTTCTGCCTTTCATTAAGAACTACAGTTCTGGCCCTGGCCAGATGGTTCAGTGGTAGAGCGTCGGCCTGGTGTGCAGGAGTCCTGGGTTTGATTCCCGGCCAGGGCACACAGGAGAGGCGCCCATCTGCTTCTCCACCCCTCCCCCTCTCCTTCCTCTCTGTCTCTCTCTTCCCCTCCCACAGCCAAGGCTCCATTGGAGCAAAGTTGGCCCGGGCACTGAGGATGGCTCTGTGGCCTCCACCTCAGGCGCTAGAATGCCTCTGGTTGCAACAGAGCAATGCCCCAGATGGGCAGAGCATCTCCCCTTGGTGGGCATGCCGGGTGGATCCCGGTCGGGCGCATGCGGGAGTCTGTCTCCCTGCCTTCCTGTTTCCAACTTCAGAAAAATACAAAAAAAAAAAAAAAGAACTACAGTTCTGTTGAGCCTCCAGCCCTTGTCTAAGTCATGTCTTTTTTACACCTATATGTAAATGCTCTATATATTCAACATTAATCAAGTGAGAGAAACTCAGCCAAAGACTAGCCAGAAAAGTGTTGATTCATTGTGTCCTATATGCAAGAATATTGTTTATCTTATTTCCCAGTAGAGGAGAACCTGGACTTGTGAGAAGCTTTAACAGAAGCATTCATTTTTGAGAAGTAAATATAGGGAAGATTATAAGATGAAATAAATAGATTAATTATACATTAAATACTAAGAGTGTTCATCCCAAGTGGCTGAGTTTATGACGTCAAAGACTTTGCTGTAAGCCAACCAACTTAATCACTCTAAAACCATTCATGTTTCTGTGGGCACGTGACTTTTGTGCAAGGAAGTATCAAGAAGCTTAGCTGGGATTATACCATCTGTTATAGCATTTCACTCACTTGTACGAGTTTTGTCCGCAGGGACAATCCTGGGAATTGCAAGGTGAGTTCAAATTATGTCTTATTCTATTCAAAGAAATAAATATATCAGGAATGTGAAATGCTATGAAACATTAGTGATACATATTAAGGACTAGAGGTTGCATGAGGCATTTCCAACTTAATCTCTTTTTTTTTAATGCTTGTAATCAATAAGCTATTTCTGTATAATTCACTGTTTGCTTCTGGGTACTTCCTGACCTGCCACATCTGGCTATCCAGGAAGAATTTGTTTCCAAAGCAGGTTCCATTTGCCTTTTGGAATAAACTGGGTTTCTGAAGCCAAGATTGAAGTCTTTGAGGTTATTGGTGTTAAAGTGCATAACTAAGCAGAGGGAGACACTTCTCAACATTATTAATTCATGCTTGATAGAATCTAGACACCTGGATTTGAACTTGTACTTGGGAAATGACTTTTATTTATTGTTTGCTAGGTATGATGTTAAGAGCTAGAGACATAAAAAGTAGCAAACAGGATTCCTGCCATCCTGGAGTTAAGAGTCTAGAGTAAAGAAGCCCAATGATTACACAGGTAATTAGAGTCACTTATAATTTTAATAAATGCTAAAAGAAAAAGTGCTTAGTCACTAATTTTTATATTTCGTTGTTCAAATATTTATTAAGTGACTGTTGAGGTTCAGATAATTTGCTAAAAACAAGGGCTATGAGCAAAGTACTAAATAAATCCTAACACAGGTTTTAAGGGAGATAAGATATTATCCAGTAATCATAAAAAGTGTGCTGAGTGATTTGAAGGACAAATATGGTTCTATAAGATTAACTAGGCCTCCCCGCCCCCCAAATTGAGTGTTGTGTAATGCATTTAGGTGAAGTAGAAAATATATAGTAAGGGTAAGAATTGTCATTATTCAGTTTACAAAGTCAAATGTATTTCATCCTGTGAGTCACAGTAAAAAAAAAAAATGTCTGGAAAGCCACTGTGCAAGGTAGATCTATCCAAGTTTGGGGGTCAGGGAAAGCTTTTTTGAAGAAATGTTTCAGCTGAGCTCTAAAGAATGAACAACTATTAACTAGTAGGGAAGAGACATGGAAGAATATAGCAAGTATTTGGAATAGCATATGTAGGAGCCCTGTGTTGGATCAAGAGACCAGAGACCGAAACGATTGAAGGTCAACACAACTATTATAAATTAAGACAGTGAGAGGGGAGAGGCAAGTCACTGCATGGCTTTGGAAGCCCTGTCAGGAGTTTGAGTTTTGCTTCTTAGAGCAGCTGGTAACGACTGGAAGCTTTTAAGCAGAAGAATGGCTTAATTTGCTGCTTTGAAATGATCACTTTTGTCCCAGTGTGTAGAACAATTATAATAACAGGGCACAAGAGGAAATATGGACGCCAGTTGTCCAGGTGAGAAATAATAGGGGCTTGGATTCTCATGACAGCAATGGAGGTAGTATGAGATTAAAGAGAAAAACTTGGCAGGGATTTGAGATGGGTGGCAATGAAGGGGAGGAAACTGTGGGAGTGAGTCCCAATATTGTGCACCTTAGACATTCCTTGAGATAAAGAATCCTGGGGGGATGAGGAGCAGCTTGGGGGAGGGGAAACTCAATTTCCTTGGGGTATGTTGCATTTGAGGCACCTGTGAGACATCGTGGAGGAGCTGCCTTGTAGGCATTTGTGTTTATGAGTTTGATCTCAGAAGAGGACTGGAAAATTTATTGTATGAGCATATAGATTACTGAAGCTATGGGCAAGGATGAAATCATTTAGAGAGTATAATGGAGATCTTATAAATAATACTGGCCTTGGCCAGTTGGCGCAGTGGTAGAGCATTGGCCTCATGTGTGGAAGTCCCGGGTTCAATTCCTGGTCAGGGCACACAGGAGAAGCGACCATCTGCTTCTCCACCCCTCCCCTTTCTCTCTTTCTCTCTCTCTCTCTCTCTCTCCCTCCCTCTGTCCTCCCCTCCTGCAGCTATGGCTTGATTGGTTCAAGCAAAGTTGGCCCCAGGTGCTGAGGATGGCTCCATGACCTCACCTCAGGCTCTTAAATAGGTCGGTTACTGAGCAACAGAGCAATGGCCCCAAATGGGCAGAGCATCGCCCCCTAGTGGTCTTGGCGGGTGGATTCCAGTTGGGGTATATGCAGGAGTCTGTCACTCTGCCCCCCACTTCTTCACTTAGTAATAATAATAGTAATAATAATAAATAAAAATGCCATTGCCTGGGTTCCTTGTAGACTGATTACTATAACCCCCATCCACTCTGCCCCTGTCCCCAGCCTCAGATGATAGCCAAATGGGCACAGACCTAGGGACTGGTGTTGGAGAGATCCTGTATGATGCTGTTTGCTGAAATATCACAGATTGGTGTTCCTAGTATCCTCACTTGCTCCACTGCCTACTGCATGGAGTCAGCACCCAGCCTAAACTTTAGGGTCTGCTCAGCTGTATTTACCCCAGTCTATCCTTTCAGTCTTACTACAGACTGCTTCCCAGCACATACTATCTACTTGGGTCTCCCCTTCATTCTGCCCACCTCTGCTCCCTGGCTCAGGTTGTTCCGTACCTGAAGTTATGCTCTCCATCCCCCCTTTTCCTTGCTCACAGGCTGTTGGCCCACCCTCAGGGTCCAGGTCAAGCCCCATCTTTCTGAAGCTTCCCAGCCCCCACAAGGACTAGAATACTCACCTTCCTTTGAAGAATATCATCACTTAATGATCTGCACTTCTCATTTGGTATTTAGCAGAAGTGATTGTCATTTTAGAATATGTTCTAATTAGATTACTGTAGCCCTTGCTATTCTTCATTTTTTAATTATTTTTATTTATTCATTTTTAGAGAGGAGAGAGAGAGACAGAGGAGAGAGAGACAGAGAAAGAGAAGGGGGGAGGAGCTGGAAGCATCAACTCCCATATGTGCCTTGACCAGGCAAGTCCAGGGTTTTGAACCGGCGACCTCAGCATTTCCAGGTCGACACTTTATCCACTGCGCCACCACAGGTCAGGCTAGCCCTTGCTATTCTTAAGAGTTGTATTTCTAGAACCCTCAAATGCTTAAAGTACTCCAGAGCAGGTGTAGAACTGAGTAAAGAATATCTATTTAGGATGCAGATGCTGGGTCAGAGGTAAGGACAAGGGTGGCCCTGTACCTGCTCAGTGGACAGGCAGTTTACTTGGGTCTCAAAAAAACTGTGGTCCTTCCCCATAGCTCAAAACTCTAATGATAGCCAAAAATGTAAATGAGAAACCTGAGAATGCCAAAATTTGCTAACTTTCCTGGGTTCTCTACAACCCACTGTACCTCAATGTCCCTTGTAAGAATAGGGGGATGGGACAGATAACTTATTGATCACACAGGGACCTGTCTGGTCCTGTAGCATAGAGAGCCACTCTAAAGTGCTGGGAGACAGTGTTTTGAGTCTTATAGACAGTAAGATATGGATAAGAATGAGTTTACATCGGAAATAAGGGAATTAAGGGGATTTGCCCATCTGGCCTCATTTGATCTCTCTACACTCAGATTACCTACTCTAAGTCTTCACATGATGCTCTAATGTGGGCATGGGGATGACCCCAGGGAACCCTAGCAGCAGGGCTTTGCACCATCTTGATAGGGATGACATTATATTAAGCCAGAGGTACTCCCTGGTAAACATGATTGTTTGCAAAATGCCAGACTGCAGTCAGAAATCTAGATTAAAGTATATTTTATAGGCAGTCATGAACTTGAATTCTTGTGAATGCATGTTGTTTTGTTTTTTAAGGCAGCAGAATCTTTTATGTAATATTGTTTAAAATACATAAAAAAATCGCCTGACCTGTGGTGGCGCAGTGGATAACGCATCGACCTGGAAATGCTGAGGTCGCCGGTTCAAAACCCTGGGCTTGCCTGGTCAAGGCACATATGGGAGTTGATGCTTCCAGCTCCTCCCGCCTTCTCTCTCTCTCTCTCCCTCTCTCTCTCCTCTTTAAAAATGAATAAAGAAAAAAAGGAAAAAAAAGATTAAAAAAAAAAAAATCAAATCCCTGGTTATTGTGATTATTAAACCAACAGATACTATACTTGATCTCAGCCAAAAGGCCCATAAACTATGTGTGAATGAGTTTATAAATTCTTAGATTTCAGCTTTAATGGATACTGTTAACTAATACTAATTGACTTTCTCACCAACAATGCACGAGAGTTCCAGATGTTTCCACATCCTCATCATTTGATATTATCAGGCTTTAAATTTTTTAATTATGTCTGTTCGTGTGTGTGTGTATGTGTGTAGTGATATTTCATTCTTTAATTTTGCATTTTCCTGATAGCTAAGGAGGTTAGATTATATGTTTGTTGGCTATTTGGATAGCCTCTTTTGTGAAGTGCCTATTAAAATTTCTTGCCTATTTTTGAACTGGGACTTTTCTTACTGATTTGTGGAAGTTATATATTGAATATGAGTCCTTTGTCGGTTACATGTGCTGCAAATACCTTCTACTCTTGTGATATATATTTTTTTACTCTCTTTTTTAAAAAATATTTTTAAATTTATTTATTTTTTACAGAGACAGAGAGAGGGATAGACAGGGACAGACAGACAGGAACGGAGAGAGATGAGAAGCATCAATTATTAGTTTTTCATTGCGCGTTGCAACACCTTAGTTGTTCATTGATTGCTTTCTCATATGTGCCTTGACTGCGGGCCTTCAGCAGACCCAGTAACCCTTTGCTGGAGCCAGCGACCTTGGGTTCAAGCTGGTGGGCTTTTTGCTCAAACCAGATAAGCCCATGCTCAAGCTGGCGACCTCGGGGTCTCAAACCTGGGTCCTCTGCATCCCAGTCCGACGCTCTATCCACTGCGCCACCGCCTGGTCAGGCTATTTTTTTTTACTCTCAATGCTATCTTCTGATGAATGAAAGAAACTCTAATGCAACCCAATTTATCAGTATTTTCCTTCATGGTTAGTCATTTTTGTCATCTGTTTAAAAAATATTTGCCTATTCTAATCCCATGAATGTATTCTCCAATTTTATCCTCATGCTTTACCTTTATATCTTTTGCATTTTGATCTGTGGTATACGTAAAATTAATTTTTGTGTATGATGTGAGGTAGAGGTCAAGATTTTTATTTTCTAGATGAATATCAAATTGATCCACAACAGTGATTTTTCAACCAGAGTGTCACAAGAATTTTTAAAATATGCAGTACCTAACTATTTAGTCAGGGGCACTGACCTCTTTTCCCTTAGATCGTCAAATAGGAAAAATGACAGCAGCCAATACAGCAATAGCTATCTGGTATGAATGAATCAAAATTATACCTATTTTTTTTATCACATTGGCAAAAAAATAGATATTTTTGGTGTGCCACAGAATTTCAGTAATTAGTTTGTGTGTGCTGTGAAATGAAAAAGGTTGAAAATTGCTGATCCAGAATCATTTCTTGAAAAGACCTTCATTTTCCTATTGCTCTGCAGGCTCGTAAATTAAGGATCTATGTATGTGTGGATCTGTTTCTGGACTTTCTTTTCTGGTCTATCGGTCACTTCGTAAGTCCTATGTGTCAGTTCCGCACTGTCTTAGTTCCAGTAACTTTAAAATAAGTCTTGATATCCAGAAGTATAAATCTTCTAACTTTGTTGCATCTTCTTCAAGATTGTCTTGGCTTTTCTTCGCTCTTTTTACATTTCATTTAAATTTTAGAATTAGTTTGCCAATTTCCACCAAAAAAAGTGATGGAATTTTGATACGTGGGATCCATAAATCAATTCAGGGAGAATTCATATCTTTATAATATTGAGTCTTAGAGCCCATGGTTATGGTATGATCCTCCCTTTATAGTTTCTGTGTAGACATCTTATACATCTTGTGTTATATTGAGTCCCAGGTAGTTGATGCTAATATAAAAGTTATCTTTTAAAAATTTCATATAAATGGTATCTTTTAAATTTTTTATTTAAAAGTAATTTTTGTTAAGCTTTTTTCGTTAATGTTCATGAGATTGGCCTCTTATTTTCTTGTCAAGTTTGGTATTAAAGTGATGCCAAACGAGTTTGAAAGTATTCCTTCTTTTTTGGAAGAGTTTTGTAATTTGATATTTCTTTCTTAAACGTTTGAGTGAAAACTCTTTTTTAAGATTCTAATCCACTGCTTTTGATGTTTATTAGGTTAACAAAAACTGTACACTTTTGGGGGGTGTTGAAAGCTCTTTTGACACGAGACTTTAGAACTAGTTATAGACCACGTTTTGGGAAACAATGGCCTAGAGTTAGATTTAAACATGAAATAGTGAATTCTGGTCAGCTTGAATGCTCTTGTTTTTATTCATTTCCTCCCTTATGCAGCACTGGCCACTTCACCTTTTCCTTTTCGGCTGTGTGGGACTCAGCTAAGTCACCACACAGAGCACTGAGGCCACCGGAGACCTGAGCAGAGTCCTCAGGACTGTGCTCTCTCCCTGCCACCAGGCAGCCTGCTCAGCCTGCTCAGGCATCTCCACACTCCTCTGACAGAATGAATGCCCTCGATGATGTCCCTTTCAAGGTGCCCAATGGCTTTGTGATAGGCACAGAGCTTCTTCCAGGGCCAGAACTCAGTGTCCCAGCCTGCAGGGAGCTTCTGCTTGGTTCTATGGTGAGTGCCTCTCTCTGTCTGTCTGTCTATCCCCTAGTCCAGGGGTCCCCAAACTACGGCCTGCGGGCCACATGTGGCCCCCGGAGGCCATTTATCCAGCCCCCGCCGCACTTCCAGAAGGGGCACCTCTTTCATTGGTGGTCAGTGAGAGCACATTGACCATCTCATTATCCAAAAGCAGGCCCATAGTTCCCATTGAAATACTGGTCAGTTTGTTGATTTAAATTTACTTGTTCTTTATTTTAAATACTGTATTTGTCCCCCCCCCCTTTTTTTTTTTACTTTAAAATAAGATATGTGCAGTGTGCATAGGGATTTGTTCATAGTTTTTTTATAGTCCGGCCCTCCAGTGGTCTGAGGTACAGTGAACTGGTCCCCTGTGTAAAAAGTTTGGGGACCCCTGCCCTAGTCCCTGCGTCTGTGGGTCTGATGCTAAGCCTCATGGGACCTTGTTCCTTGATTTTAAAGGGCAGCTAGGCCTGCTCTGGTATATTCCATGGAGTTTGGAAATAACCTAAGAGGAAAAGGTGTTTCATGAGGAAGGCTGGTTGCCTGGTGATGGGGATTATGGAATGGGTCTTATTTTAGCCTTCAGATAACTGGAAGGTCACCTATATAAAGTGCCTGAGGGTCATAGCACAGATGTTCTGTTTCCTCCCTTCCCTATTAGCTTGCTGCCATGTCTAAAATTCTACCATTAGATTCACTCCTTTGGGTTACATTAGTTCCTGAATCCTCTGTTAAAATGCAGTTACCTGGGACGGGACACATTAGAAAGGATTACTGTGCCCCATGTCTTCCCTAGAGGCACCCTTAAAGCGCCCTTTGCCCCATGGCTTACCGACTAGGATATGGCCCAGTGTATGTGGTCATATAATATATGGCCTCAGGATAAACATGATTATTTAACTTCCAGGAGAAGTAAGTTTATTTGAAGATTTAAGGGGAACTTAGTGCATTTAAATTATTACACAGATGTATGATGGGGTAGAAGGCAAAATCCACATGAATTCTTTTGTTTGTTTATTTATTTATTTATTTATTTATTTTTAACAGAGAGAGAGTCAGAGAGAGGGATAGACAGGGACAGACAGACAGGAATGGAGAGATGAGAAGCATCAATCATTAGTTTTTCATTGTGCATTGCAACACCTTAGTTGTTCATTGATTGCCTTCTTATACATGCCTTGACCGCGGGCATTCAGCAGACCGAGTAACCCCTTGCTGGAGCCAGCGACCTTGGGCTCAAGCTGGTGAGCTTTTGCTCAAACCAGATGAGCCCTCGCTCAAGCTGGCGACCTCAGGGTCTTGAACCTGGGTCTTCCACATCCCAGTCCGACGCTCTATCCACTGAGCCACGGCCCGGTCAGGCCACATGAATTCTTTTAAATGAAAGAATAAGATTGCAAACAACTGTGGAGCTGGCATTGGGCCTCTTGGGGCTGAGTCCTCAGACTCTTGCGTGCTTATTCTCCAGTCTGCAAAGTGCTTCGTGGAATAATTTGAGGAACATGAGAAACCCGAGGCCCAGAAAAAGGAAATGAATTGGCCAAAATTAGCGGCAAGACACAAATCCAGGTTCTGACTCCAGATCATTTAATATTAGCCAAGAGCAGGATTGCAATGTGAGAGACACCAAACAGGTGATGTTTGAAGACAAAAAAAGGGGTTGTGGGAAGTCAGGAGCAGAGAGCACAGTCCAGGAAGGAGAGGCCTGGGGAGTCAGGTAGAGAGGATTGAGTGGCCTGGGCACAGCAGCAGTAGTGGTGCAGTTAGCTTCATCTGCAGAGCTGGAGTTGCGCTGAGGCTCCTCAGGTCAGAGGTTTCCAGAGCTGAAATAAGCTTCTTAAAGCCCAAAGCAGTCTGTGTGGGGCAGGAACTCTTGCTCTCCCCAGGCAGCCTGTGCTGTGGGTGTTCACTCTGGCAGGAGCCTGTATTGTTGCTTTACTGAGCTCCAGTGGAGGTGGGATTACCACAGCTTTTCCCTTCCTGCTGAACTCAAGCCAGGCTGGGAAGAGGCTATTCTTCTCCTAGTAGCAGAAACAAGGCACATTCTGCCAAGTCCATGACTAGTGTCCTAGCCAACTGCTGACCTCTTGCTTGTAGGGTGAACACCTGCAACCCCCTGAGCCTGTTCCCTGCCTGAGCCTCCATTTCTTTTACTGTTTGGCCAAACTAACAAATAGAGAAAGATGAGATTCTAAGTATGATTTACAGCCTCTCCTGATCAGTCCTTTGAGTTCACTGAGCTGTATTCCCCATGTTAAGAACTTGAAATGCATTTTCCCATAACAACAATGTTATCTATGGTGGTTAGAGTACCAGATAGACCTATAGTGGCCTAAAGGGGGAAAATAACAGCTACCATTTATTGAGCACCTGCTATGCACCAAGCCCATGCTAGGTGCTCTTTACATGTTTACTCTTCTCTCTCATTTCTATGACCCTTTCAGCAGCTGGGTGTTTCTACTCCATGGCACAGGAAATCAAATCTTCCACCAAGTGAGAGCACAAGTAGGAGCTCTCACAGGGTCTCATGGCTTGTGAGTGATACAGCCAGGATTCCAACAGAAGTCTGTCAGATCCCAAAGCCCATGCCCACCCCTTCACCTTGCTCCTTTCCAAGGAGCCCTTTCTTGCATTTTTTTTTTTTTGTATTTTTCTGAAGCTGGAAACAGGGAGGCAGTCAGACAGACTCCCGCATGCGCCTGACCGGGATCCACCTGGCATGCCCACCAGGGGGCGATGCTCTGCCCATCCAGAGCGTCGCTTCTGTTGCGACCAGAGCCGCTCTAGCGCCTGAGGCAGAGGCCATGGAGCCATCCCCAGCGCCCGGGCCATCCTTGCTCCAATGGAGCCTTGGCTGCGGGAGGGAAGAGAGAGACAGAGAGGAAGGAGAGGGGGAGGGTTGGAGAAGCAGATGGGCGCTTCTCCTGTGTACCCTGGCCGAGAATCGAACCGGGGACTTCTGCACGCCAGGCCGACACTCTACCACTGAGCCAACCAGCCAGGGTCCCTTTCTTGCATATTTAACAAGCAAGCTTGACTCGAAAGAACCACTGAGCTGCCTGACCAGGCAATGGAGCACTGGATAGAGCGTCGGACTGGGATGCGGAGGACCCAGGTTCAAGACCCCGAGGTCGCCAGCTTTAGCATGGGCTCATCTGGTTTGAGCAAAGCTCACCAGCTTGGACCCAAAGTCACTGGCTTGAGCAAGGGGTTACTTGGTCTGCTGTGCCCCCCCCTCAAGGCACATATGAGAAAGCAGTCAATGAATAACTAAGGTGAAGCAACGAAAAACTGAAGATTGATGCTTCTCATCTCTCTATTCCTGTCTGTCTGTCCCTATCTATTCCTTTCTCTGACTCTCTCTCTCTGTCTCTGTAAAAAAAAAGAAAGAAAAAAAAGAACCACTGAGCTAAAGCCAGCCCATTCCTTGCATATTTAAAGCCTCTTCAAGTCTGTTTTGTCATTTTATAGTATATATAGTCATAGAGCGGGACTCGATAATTATTTTCTATGAAGGGCCAGAAGTAAAAATTGTAGGGAAAGAGCAGACTTGAGTGATTGCCCAAGTTTTTACAGACATTAGGGAAAGGAGAAGATGGGCATGGCTCTGTTCCAATAACACTTCATTTACAAAAACAAGGTGAGGGGGTCAGTGTGGCCCCCAGACACAGTTTGCTTACCCTGCCACCATTGCCTTCCCTTCTGCTCTATTCCCCTCCCCACCCCACCACAGGCCACTCTGTTACTCACTGTATATTCTTCTAGAGATTCTTATGTCTGTATATACAAGCAAATACAGCTATTTCCTCCCTTTTTCATCCCAAAGGTAGCATTTTATATACATTGTTCTTGATTTTTCACTTAATATATATATATATATATATATATATATATATATATATTTTTTTTTTTTTTTTTTTTTTTTTTTTTTGTATTTTTCTGAAGCTGGAAACAGGGAGAGACAGTCAGACAGACTCCCGCATGCGCCCTACCGGGATCCACCCGGCACGCCCACCAGGGGGCGACGCTCTGCCCACCAGGGGGCGATGCTCTGCCCCTCCGGGGCATCACTCTGCCGCAACCAGAGCCACTCTAGCGCCTGGGGCAGAGGCCAAGGAGCCATCCCCAGCGCCCGGGCCATCTTTGCTCCAATGGAGCCTTGGCTGTGGGAGGGGAAGAGAGAGACAGAGAGGAAGGAGGGGGGATGGAGAAGCAAATGGGCGCTTCTCCTATGTGCCCTGGCCGGGAATCGAACCCGGGTCCCCCGCACGCCAGGCCGACGCTCTACCGCTGAGCCAACTGGCCAGGGCCTCACTTAATATATTTTAAGATCTTCCATATCTGTACATAGAAAGCTTCTTTAGTTTTGTTTTTCACTGAAGTATTGCACTATTATGGATACATTGGACTTTATCCGCCAAGTCTGGTTTTGATGGACACTTAGGTTCTCTCCTTTGTTTTACCATTACAAACAATGCCTCAGGAAAAAGTATTGAAAATGGCCTTTTGCATTTGTTGAAGTATATTGCCAAATTGCTCTCCATAGGGGTTATACTAATTTACATCCCAACCAGCACACTAGAAGAGGCCTGTTCCACCTACATACCTAACAGAATGTCTTTGTCTTTGGGTCTTTGCCGAGGAATAGGAGAATAGTATCTTAGCGTAGTTTTATTTTGCCTTCTTGTGAGTGAGGTTGAACAGCTTTTCCTGTTGTAAGGCCAGGGGCCGGTGCTATGGCCATGCAGGTTCACATTGGATTAGGGCAGACAGTAAAGGAACTGTGAAGCCAGAAAAAGGTGAGCCATTCATTCTGTTTATTAGAGTCTCCTAACGGCAGACAAGCAAACAGGCAGAGAAGACCGCTTCCCTCTCACTCAGAGCTCCCAAGCCCCTCAGCACTCCAGATTCACTGGACTCATTCTCTCTTTGGACTCCCTGGACTCAAAGGCCCCCACCAGCCTCAGCACTCCTCAGCAAAACAGACCTGGCAGAAATACCCCTTCTCCAGCAAACAATAGCAAACAATCCTCCCTCCCGGTGGAGGCAGGCAATCCGCAATTTGCAATCTGCTGCCCTGAGAGCAAACACCTGCAACCTTTCATAGACTATACACACATGGTGCTGCCCCAATACAAGCGAAAAAACCTAAAAAGCACTTATTACAAACTTGTTTTCCCAACACCCATATTTAAGAGCCATCTGTATTTCCTTTTCTTTTCTTTCTTTCTTTTTTTTTTTTTGTATTTTTCTGAAGTTGGAAACGGGGAGGGAGGCAGTCAGACAGACTCTTGCATGCGCTGGACCGGGATCCACCCGGCATGCCCACCAGGGGGCGATGGTCTGCCCATCTGGGGCTTTGCTCTGTTGCAACCAGAGCCATTCTAGCGCCTGAGGCAGAGGCCATAGAATAGAGCCATCCCCAGCGCCCAGGCCAACTTTGCTCCAATGGAGCCTTGGCTGCGGGAGGGGAAGAGAGAGACAGAGAGGAAGGAGAGGGGGAGGGGTGGAGAAGCAGATGGGTGCTTCTCCTGTGTGCCCTGGCCGAGAATCGAACCTGGGACTCCTGCATGCCAGGCTGACACTCTACCACTGAGCCAACCAGCCAGGGCCTGTATTTCCTTTTCAATGGACTGTCCATATTATCTTTTGTCCGTTTTCCTGTTGGGCCGTGGGTCTTTCTCTTACCTATTTCTAGGATCTCCCTATATTAGTAAAGGTAGCCCTTTGTGATATGAATGCTATTTCCCCCTAGTTTGTCATCTGTCTTTGACCTTGACCAGAAGGAGTATTTGCCATGCAGATTTTGGACATATGCCTGTGTGAACTTTTATAGCTTCTGGATTTTGATTTAGAGTAAGAAAGGCTTTCCCACTTGAAGTTACAAAGGCTTTCTCCTAGTTTTATAGTTTCACAGCACACAGTTGAATTGTTGATTCTTTTGGAATTTATCCTTGCATATACAATGTGAGAATGGATCCACCTTTATATTCTTCCAGATAGCTAACACCATTTATTGGCTAGTTCTTTTTCCCATTGCTTGAGATACCATCTTTATTATTTACTAAAGCCCCATAAATATTAAAGTCTATTTCTAGACTTTCCATAATCTATGTGTACCAGTACCATAGTTTTAATTATTGATGTTTTATAATATAATAAATCAGCTGGTAGGGTCAGTCCTATTATCTCTTTCTCTCCAGAGTTTTTCTGGTTATTCTTATTTATTTGTTTTTCATAGTTTTCATAGGAACTTGAGAATCATCTTGCTTAGTTCCACAAATTACAGGTGTTGGTATTTTTATTGGGTCTTTGTGTCGTTTTATTCCCTAGGTCCCACCGGCTGTCTCTTTATCTCCTAGTCTCTTTCTCTGCAAGTCTGCTTCATTAGTTTTGAAGTTGTCTTTTTCCTTTTCCGTTTTTCACAACTCGTCTATTTTGCTCCAATCTCTTTCTATAACCATGTGTTCTGCACACACTTACCAATGTCCTCTCTGTGCCAGGCCTGCACCTGTCCTCTCTGAGGACACAGAGAGGATTAAGACATGGTCCTTGACTTCTTCAGTCAGGGAGTCACCCTGGACCAACTTAAATTATGCTCCTCTGCCCAACCTAGGGTCATGTCAGTGGCGGGAGGGAGTAGTGCCTGTGACCCTAGCATGTCTGTGTTCTTCTCTCTGTCCTCCTTTTCCCTCACATGCTACTTCTCCCAGACTCTTCCTTCATTGTCTATCATAGAGCATTAAAGTTGCCTTTTAAAATTTTTAATACTTTTCATGGCTGTTTATATTCCTGTTTCTTAATTTGAAAGATAGGCAGCAGGAATATTTTATTTTTGCCTGATCTATTTGTGTGGGCTCCAGATAGCCTTTTTAGGTGGCCCGACATGTAGTGGATAAAGCCCCTCAGTCTGATGCACAGAGAAATCCCAGCTCAGCCACTCACCTTCAATCTGACCTCCAGCAAATGAAATGTTCTGAGCCTTATTTTCATAATCTAGAAATAGGAATAACACTAAAATGTACTAAGTAGGGTTTAACAAAGATTAGGGAACTTTACATTTCCTGGGTCTCAAAGTAATCTCAGATGGCAGCCAGGATGGGGGAAGGTGTTACTCGTTGGGAGGTTTATGTGCCTGGGCAGGCCTCCAGGGCTGACTGCTTACTGGCAAATGGTGCTGGGTGAACGCCTTTGCTAAGAACAAGTCTTATTGGAGAAAGTTTTTAAGCTGCTACTGTTTAATTACATACTACATGGCAAAGGGACTTAGATATTAGATTTCACCACATTTCATCCTATTAACCTATTCTTCACTTTGTCCTTCATGCAGTTTACCATTAAATTGTGATTGATATCCATCTGCCCCGTGCTAGTTTAAACAGAGGGTGGGAGTGGGTTGTGATGGCTGCTTGGGGCTCAGGATTGGAAGCTGTGGGAATCTGGCAAGTTCTGTGGCTAAACAGGGTCCCCCAAGACCAGGGGAGAGGCGTGTGCCCTGGGTCCCTGGTTTACATGGCCGAGTCACACACAGCCTCTTTCTCAGCAGCATGACTTCAGCCTGGAGAGGAGGACTCTCTTCTGGGTGGAGGCTGTGGTCTGGGGACCCTGCCAATTCCAATGCGACGACGCCGTTGGGATAGCATCAGCCCCTCCGGCCTGGCATTTGCTGGTCAGCCCGGAATGCGGGCTGGTGCCTATGCCACCTGCAGCCAAAGGCCCTGAGGCTGAACCCCAGGAGCAGCCCGAGGAGGAGGAGGAGGAAGAAGACGAGAAGGGGGAAGAAGAAGAGCAAGAGGAAGAAGCCTCCCTTGCGGTGGAGGAGAAGCTGGGTCCTTGCAGCCCCCAGCCCAGCGCTCCTGGGAGCCCCAGCCCTGGCCATCACCGGTGCTCGCTGGATGTGCTGCGCGGTGTGAGGTCGGAGCTGGCGAGTGCCCGGCAGAGGCTCTCTGAGGGCAGGATGGCCGCCAGGCCCCGCGTCCTCCTGCAGCGCATCCGCCACCGGGCGCTGAGCTTCTGCCCCAGCCCCGAGCCGCCCCAGGCTCCCACGTCCCGACTCCCCAGTGTACCTGTGCCACCCCCGCGGCCCTCCACCGCCGGTGCCATGCCCCCACTGCGGAGCCACAAGCCCACGGTTGCGGTAAGAAACTTGCCTGCTTGGCCAGCGCCGCAGATTAGCAGCAAGGCAGTCATAGTCTGGGTTCCCAGTCTGGTCCACAGCTTCGGTCCCCTCCTCTCTGCACTCCTCCCTACCCTTACCGCTGCTCTCACCATGCTGTTCTCCTGCGGCCCTTTGCCAAGAATATTCCCTGCTCAGAGGACCCCCGCTGTGCCTGCTTTGCCTCTGTTAGGGCGCACGTCACATAATTGAAGTTACCCAGTACCTGTCTCACTCTTCCAGGGGAATATGAGTTCTTCTAGGGCAGGGGCTGGAACCGTTCCTTTTTGTTTCCAGAGCAGCAGACTTGGCCTATAGGGGGTGCTCGATGAATGTCTGCTGAATTAATTAATGTGACTCAAAATCTAGGGCTTGCCAGAGAGCGAAGTTTGCTGTAAACGGGGTGAGCTATAGGTTGAGTCAAGGTATTGTCACTGTCAGTTAATTCCTGCCAGACACTGGGCTGGAAGAGACAAGGTCAAACCCCTGGACCAGAAGTGTTGCCCAAGGTGGTGTGGGGACAAGACAAGCACTGTATAGGGGGAAGGATCAGGTGTTGAGAAAGGTAAAGGTTGTTGCAGGCTGGGTAGGCTTCAGGACAGAAGGCTTACCCAGAAGAATGGGGAGCAGAAATGAACATACCATGAAATCAATGAAGCTTACACCTCAGGCCCTTGACTTTGCTCCTTTCAAAGCTCTGTACCTAATTTTATAGTTATAATTGTCTTTTTTTTTTTTAAAGAGATTTAAATTGTATAAACATGAAACTCCACACAGTCTGGATTCAAGCAGATTGGGGGCGGGGTCAGGATTGGTAGCAGGAGATATCAATAGGGCACAGTTTTCTGGCTCCCAGCTGCCCCACAGTAAAGCCCATAGGTGCAAAAGAAAAAGGCCAACATGAAATTAAATCCAAAAGAGACTCAAAGACTGGCTTTTCTACTCACTGGTTTGTGATCTTACACAAGTCAGCGAAGCGCTCTGAGCCATCCTTTCTCTACCTTGTAAAGACAGCCAGCAACCATTCCCACAGATGTTTGGAGAAAACAGAGAGAAGAGGCTCTGTGACCTGGACTAGCCATGCCCACATCAAAGACCAGATGTTGATGCCAGGATGGCTCTTCTCTGATCCAGATTAAATATAACTCTAGCCACAACCCTGTGTGTGTGTTGGGGGGAGGAGGGCACAGTTTGGAGCAGATTTTCTGTAGAGAAGAAAATTGAGGCAGAGCACAGCTAAGAATCTTTTTCAAGGTCACCAGAGTAGACTTATCCTAAGATTTTGGATGTTTTCCTCTCGGGGTAAAGAGCAGACCCAAGGGTGAGGTCATCGGAGACAACCCCTGAGCTATGGGGATGGATGAGGAATTCATATGTCACATGTACCATGCCCCAGGAGCGAGGGCAGCAGCTGGGCTTCCTTGGGGAGGAGGGCACAAGGCAGTCTGTTCAGAGCTGGCAGATAGGCGCTTCTTCATGGGGAGGGATGTTAGGGTTGATGCCACCCAGACCAACTAAAGTGCCCTGAAGTCACCCATCTTAGCCCAGGATCTGCGTCCAGTCCCTACCCTGCTCTATGCCTCTCTAAGCTTCAGCCCAGCCAAATTCAAGAGTGAGGGTCTGGCTGGAAGACCCCCTTAAAGTGGGGGGTAAAGAACCCTGGATTTGATTTTGAGTCAGGTTCTGGTCCCAAATATGTGTTGCTTACCAGGTCATTAACTTCTCTGAATCTTGATTTCAATATCTGTAAATGGGATAATAGGATGGATCTATCCAATTTCTCTGGCAGGGTTGGTTCTAAGCTGTAGATGAAATTAATCATGTACTGACAATTTCTGTATGCCAGGTCCTTTGCTAATTACTTTTCTCACATTGCCTTATTAAGCCTTGTAACAACCCTTAAGGTATCCAGTATGATTGCCTCCATTGTACACATAAGTAAACTGAGTAAGCAGTAGATATCTGGGGTTTGAACCCAGGTCTGTAGAACTCCACGATCTCCACAGCATTAGCCCTACACTCTGTATAAAGGTGGCATGCAAAGACACTTTTAAAAATGTCCTGCCCAGCTAGATGTTGCTTCCAGTGCTGACACATCCAACTTGTCTCTATTTCAGTCCCTCAGCCCATACACCTGCCTGCCACCTCTTGGGCAGGAGCCCCGACCTCTCATCACCCACAGAGCACACCCTGATTCTGCTGACCTACTGTCCGCCCTTAGCCAGGAGGAGCAAGACCTCATTGGGCCAGTGGTTGCCCTGGGGTATCCCCTGCATAGGGCCATCGTGGCTCTGCAGGCGACAGGGCGGCAGAGCCTGAGCCAGGTGAGTGATTGTTCAGAGCTGGGGGGCTGTGGGGCTGGAACCAGGTGGGAAGTCACGTGATTTTATCTTTAACTTGAAGAAGTTTTGTTTCCTTCTCTTTAGAGGCAGAATCTCAGAGTGGCATTAATTATTGGAGATTGTAAGCAAGTGTCTAGATCTGAATGCTATTTTCTCAATAGGAGTTTATCAGGAATCCCCCTGCCCACTTGGAGGATCTTGAATTCTACTCCTCTTCTGTTTCTGCCCCAAATACAGGGGGCTGGAGCTTTGGGCCTCCAAGAATCTCTCTAGAGCTGCCCAGTACAACCTTCTGCAGTGAGAGAGATTTTATACCTGTTGTCCAGGTATTCACTAGTGATTATATGGTTACTTAAAATGTGGCTAGTATGACTGAGATTTTTAATTGTAATTAATTACATCTATGTGGCTACTGAATACCATATTGAATGGTACAGCTCTAACCATTTTCCTCAGTGAATGGTTTACCCATACTCGTCTCTTTCCATCTCCCATCTATCCATGTAGTCAACAGTATTTATTGGGTGCTTACTGGGTGTTTAGAAGCAGACTCAGATGAACTTTGGCATGCAGGATAGTTACTAAGGAGGCTCTTGGGATCAACTCCTGGAGAAAGGAGTGGACAGAAGCAGGAGTGAGTAGATGGAGAAGTTGAGCTTTGTAGACTCAGCGACATCATCAGCCCACCCCACAGTCCTGGAGCATATATGGCACTTCAGAGTTGTCCTAAGTGGGGCTGAGATGGGCAGACCTTTATATCTCTGCATCAATCAGTCATTAGTGGTGTTAATATTTAGTAAACACCTTCTTTGTGCTAGTCCCTCAACCTGAGAGTATACAATTAGGTCTTCTTAATTCTGCAAGGTTGCTACTACTGTCCCCACTTTGCCGATGAGGAAACTGAGGCTCATTTAACGGCGAGTCTTTGTTGCGCAGTGTTTTCTCTCATTTTCTGTGTGAGAACCTTCCAGGGCAGCACCTCAGGCTGATCTGAGACTTAAGAGTGGATCTAAAGTTGCCCTCACCTTCAGCTGCCACCGAAAGTCAGGACCGTGGCCAAGAGGATTGTTAGGGTTCAGAGTCACAGAGGGGGCTCTGTAATGTCCCCCCAGTCTCTAGGACTTGTGAAGGCTGAGGTCCCAGGCCATTGCTCTGGAGAGCTGAAGATTAGGTGGAGCCAGCACAGGCACTGGCCTCCCTGTGGGTGGCCTGGAAGAATCCCACTGCTCTAGGAACATTGTGTTTCCAGACACAGACTGACCACCTGCCTGGCCTGCTGGATCTCTGGGTGGCCTTTTTCCCTGGTAGGAAGTTAGGGGCTAGGCTCTGAGGGGTGGGCCTGAAGGGCCATTGGATGACTTCATCTGTCTTCCCCCACCAAGTTAATATTTCCTTCTCTTCTGTGAAATTCCACTGTTACCTAAGCAAAGCCTTTGGGTTCAGTTTCCTTCTCCCCTTGAAAGATACACTATAATAAATCCTTTATGGTTATGAGGGAGGGCATCAGGTATCTTCACTTAGAAGAGCCCGGGAGAACAGAGGACACACAAAAGATAAGCTTTGTCCGTCACTCCTTCTACAAGGATCAAAGCCCACTGACTGCCTGCAGGACAAGCACGGGTAGCATAGGAGAAGGCCCAGGGGCCAGGCCCAGACTTGCTATGGGACGTCAGCCATATCAGGGCTCCTCGTTGAGCCTCCCTTTCACTATTAACAGAATGGAAAGAGGATATGTGCTTATAATCAATGACTGCTGGGGACCCCAGCCTGGAGTCTGAGGCAGGCCAGGTGGCTGCTACAGTCCTATAGGCCCCAAATCTGATCAAGCAACAGAATATGTACAAATGCAGATTCCCGGGACCTACTCTCCAGGGGCCCAGTCAGTGGATCTGGAGTATGTCCAAGGGCCTATCAAAGATCTGTAGATGGTTCTGGTATGCAGCTTGGCATAGGGTCCTGTGGTATGGATTGATGTCCGCTGTCCCTTAAGTGGTTCTCAATCTTGGCTACATGTTAGAATCACCTGGAGAGCTATAACAACCCCAGTGCTCAGGCTGCACCCCCAGACCAGTTCTATCAGAGACTCTGAAGGCGAACATCAGTGGTTTATGGGTAGTTTTAAAGCTCCTAGGTAGCCGCAATCAACACCAAGGCCAAGAACCATTGCTGTGGGTAAACTAAGAGGGGAAGGGAGCATTCCCTGTCTCTCTTGCCCCCGCTCCTGTTTTCACCTTCAGAAACCCTGTCTACTTTCAAGCTAGCTCAGGCCCCTCTAGCAGCTGGCCTGTGGTGGATAGGCACTGGCAAGAGGTCAGGTGATCTAGACCCTAGTCCTGAGACCCTGGGAAAGCTGCCTGCATTGCTTGGACCTCAGTTTCCTCAAGTGTGCAAAGAGGGCTTGGCTGGGTGGTTTTCTAAATAAACTCATAGCAAGGTTTAGGTATCCTGGGACAAGTGATTAGATAGTTCAGAAGCTAAAACCATTAGTCTAGATGATCCGTGCTTTCTGCCCAGCTCTGAAGGTCTGCAGAAACCCGTCCTGTTTCTTTTCCACTTCTACCCATAATTCTTATGGCCTGGCACCTTCATTTGACACTGACTCCCTGTAAATCCTGCTTTGATGTGCCTGGTCCTGATGATTTCCTGTATCTGGTTCATCTCCCCCACTGAGCTGTGAGCGCCTTGAAGGTAGTTCTTAAATCACTTTATAAACACAGCTTGTATTTATTGAGTTCCTCTGCCTGCCATGCTGGTGCTGGGGCACAGTGGTGAACAAGACTGGTACAAGCCCTCCCTCGTGGAGCAAAAAGTCAGTGGATGAGAGATGAGAAAGGCAGCAGAGGCCCTGGCCGGTTGGCTCAGCGGTAGAGCATCGGCCTAGCGTGCGGAGGACCCGGGTTCGATTCCCGGCCAGGGCACACAGGAGAAGCGCCCATTTGCTTCTCCACCCCTCCGCCGCGCTTTCCTCTCTGTCTCTCTCTTCCCCTCCCGCAGCCAAGGCTCCATTGGAGCAGAGATGGCCCGGGCGCTGGGGATGGCTCTGTGGCCTCTGCCTCAGGCGCTAGAGTGGCTCTGGTCGCAATATGGCGACGCCCAGGATGGGCAGAGCATCGCCCCCTGGTGGGCAGAGCGTCGCCCCACGGTGGGCGTGCCGGGTGGATCCCGGTCGGGCGCATGCGGGAGTCTGTCTGACTGTCTCTCCCTGTTTCCAGCTTCAGAAAAATGAAAAAATGAAAAGAAAAAAAAAAAAAAAAAAGAAAGGCAGCAGAGCAGTTACAACGTTGTATGTTCTGTGGGAGCACCAAGCACGGCACCCTGAAAACGGGGCAGAGAGGGTCCCCGGGTAGGAGTGAGGCTGGCGTTGGTTGGGAGCCAGATACACAGAGATTTTGGGGGGGGGGGAGCTGAGGTGACTGACAGGGGAGGAGCAGGCCTTTGAGCCTGGTTGGGAGGCAGCACTTCATCCCCATGATAAAAGCAGCCCTGATGACTAAGCAGGAAGTGACCTGAACAGGTTTCAGGCCTGTGAGAGCCTCCTCTGTCTCCTCTTCTTTCCAGCACTGATGCAGGACTGTGGGCGCTCACGAAGCCCTGGGTGCAGAGATCTCGGTGTCTAGGGGTGGGGTGGGGGTACACAGGTGTGGAGGGTACCCTCAAGCAGTTAGGTGCTCCCCAGGGAGGGCGAGCGGGCTAGGTGGGTGGTAGGTGAGACCCCTGTGTTGCAGGTATGCTCCACTCCCCGCTTAGGTTCTGGGAGCACCGTAGTTCACCCTGACAGCCCTTTTCCTGGATTCCAGCCCCCCAGTTTGGCATATTTGGTGAAGACTTGCTGTCTACCTGTCCCCAGGTCTCTAGAGAGGCCTCTGTTTCTCTTCTGTTGGCTCACGGGGTTTCTGGGGCCCTGTCCTGTGTGGTGGATTGCCTAACCAGCAGGCCTGAGCTCAGACCTTAATGAAGTTCCTGGGGTACCTCCTCCATCTCATCTGCTGCCTCTGCCACTCCTTTTATCGCCCCTTCTTCTTTCCGGCCCAGTTTCTCAGCTACCTTAGCGCCTGTGACCGGCTGCTGCGGCAGGGCTATGAGGAGGGCCTAGTGGAGGAGGCCATGGAGATGTTCCAGTTCTCTGAGAGCCAGGTCAGCTGGGCCGCCCGCCTGGGCACTAGGGGAGGGGAGGGATGGGGGTGCACATGGACCTGGGTGCAGGGGCGCACTGGTGTCTGCTTGCTCAGCCCTGGGGAGAAGGAGACAGCCCAGGGAGATGAAGGAAGGAAGGGGAAGGGAGGAGGAGGGTAGGGAAACCAGAGGCAAGGCTTTTTGTATTATTTAGCTGAATCAACACAAGTGTCATCGAATGCCCACTCTTTGTGAGACACCACATAGGAGCCACAGGCAGAACAGAAATGCTTGAACTCCCTGGGCAAAGGGTTTGCCACCTACTCGGAATCCAGAGTATGGGTAGCTGTGGGCCCAGTAGTGATTCTGAGTGCTGGATGGACCTGTCCACACTCAGCAGCTGGTGCGTGCTCTCTGAGCAGCTGGTCACAGAGGCTGAGGGACAGAGGGCGGGAGGAGAGGCAGGGAAGTTTAAAGCAGTGCTGGGATTCAGTTGGTTTGCACCATTTCTGGCAGAACCGATAGCTAATTTTTTTGTTGAGTTCCATGAAGCAGTTGTTACAATGGCACTTGTAATCAGGGTTCTCTCTAAGGTGGGCCCTGGGCAGCTGCTCAATGTGGAAATCACAAATTTACCTTCCTCACTCTTTTTTAATGTTCATCTGCACAACAGCATATTCTAAGTGCCCGTAGTAATGTTCATTCCGTCCATAAATTTGACAGAACTATGCTTATAATATTTATTTATTCATTTCATAAAACTCATTATACCTTTGATGAAATTCTACATTTTAATTCTCTCACATTGGTTATTTCAGTAAACATATAATGTAAAGAGAAAAAGTGCCAAATGACCAGAGGTGACAAGCTCTCACTGGAAATATCTTAAATAACAGTTTTATTGGTTTTTTGTCAGGTATTATTTATTTTTTCATTCATATTTTAAAACTCTTTTTTATAACATAATCTAGTTTTGTGTACCTCTTTTGTTGTTCTTACTTAAGTATTAAATGCAAGAAATAATAAACTACCTTTTGGTATATCACTTTTTTATACTTAAAAGGGTCATTAGGGCAGAGAACCGGTTGTTAAAGTATTTGAATCCTACCCCTGGTTTAAAGCACTGGGGCCAGAGGAGGAAGGGAGGTGCAGGCTGCACTATGTGAAACCTGGGCTGGGTTTGGGGCCTGGGCAGGGGCCCCGGGCTGTGCATCCTTGGGCACCAGTAGTTGACTTTCTTCCTCTTCCTGCCCCAACACCCAAGCATAGGCAGTCAGGAGTGAGCCGGGGTGGGGGAGTAAAGCCAGGACCAAGCAGTGGCCGGGTTGGGGCCTCCTTCCTTGGCACAGGATGAGAGGTCCACGCTCATGTCTCCTCAGAAGCACAGGGGTAACACAGGTGTTGGCCAGGATCAGGTTTACCTGGTCTGTGGGGGCCAAAGCTTTCTGGGAGTAGTTACAAAGGACACAGGGTGGTGGGAGGAGAGGGGGCGGGCGGTTCCCCACAGTGGAGGCCAAGCCTCAGCACCCTCTCTGCCTCCCCTCCCTCAGGCAGGGGAGTTCCTGCGCCTCTGGGAACAGTTCAGTGACATGGGCTTCCAGCAGGACCGGATCAAGGAAGTGCTGCTGGTCCATGGCAACCGTCGCGAGCAAGCCCTGGAAGAGCTGGTGGCCTGTGCCCAGTGACCACTGTGGCATTCTGCAGTGCCTGGCATCCCAGACCTGTGTAAACCTGGCAGTCCATTCTAACTGGAGACCACATGAGAACAGCAAAGCGACGCACGTTCATTGTAAAAATACAAATGATACCAAGTGTGGGAGCGGGTCCAAAGATCTAATTTCTGATTTTGGTTCAGCTGATGGCTGGCTGAAGGCTTCTCTGGGCCTCAGTTTCCCCAGGAAAAGTAGAGCGATTGGAGCTGGCTGCTATTGATAAGAATCCCCTGAGGAGTTTGTTAGCGTCCCAGGCCTCACTCCTGGACTGACTCAGAAAGTCCAACTTGATAGCCCCTGGGGATCTGTTTTGTTTTTACAGGAGCTCTCTGGAGACCCCCCTTTTTTTTAATCTTTAAAAAATCTTTGCTATTGTTGTTGATGCCCTTTACCCATTTCTCCCACCCCCACCCCCACCCCCACTTCTGGCAACTGCTACCCTGTTCCTGGTGTCTATGAGATTGGTTTTTTTTTTTTTAATTAAATAATTTTATTTTTTTAATGGGGCGACAATAATAAATCAGGATACATATATTCAAAGATAACAAGTCCAGGTTATCTTGTCGTTCAATTATGTTGCATACCCATCACCTAAAGTCCGATTGTCCTCTGTCACCTTCTATCTAGTTTTCTTTGTGTCCCTCCCCCTTTCCCTCTCCCTCTCCCCCCTTCCCCCGTAACCACCACACTCTTATCAATGTCTCTTAGTCTCACTTTTATGTCCCATCTACGTATGGAATAATGCAGTTCCTGGTTTTTTCTGATTTACTTATTTCACTTCGTATAATGTTATCATAGAGCTTGGTTTTTTTATTTTTAGATTCCACATATGAGATCATACAGGATTTGTCTTTCTCTGTCTGACTTATTTATTTAGCATAATGTCCTTGAGGTCCATCTATGTTCTCCCAAATGGCAAGATTTCATTCTTTTTTTATAGCTGAATAATATATCACAATTTCTTTATCTATTCATCTGCTGATGTATTGATAGACGCTTAGGTTATTTCCATATCTTGGCTATTGTAAATAATGCTGCAATGAATATGGGGGTGTGTATATCTTTTTGAGTTAGTGTTTTCATTTCTTTGGATAAACACCCAGAAGTGGAATTGCTAGATCATATGGTAGTTCTACTTTTAATTTTTTTTGAGGAAGCTCTGTGCTGTTTTCCACAGTGGCTGCACCAATGTGCATTCCCACCAGCAGTGCCCAAGGCTGCCCTTTCTCCACATCTTCACCAACACTTCTTTTTTTTTTGAGGATAGCCATTCTAACAGGTATGAGGTGGTATCTTATGGTTTTGATTTGCATTTCCTTGATGATTAATGATGTTAAGCATCTATTCGTGCACCTTTTGGGCATTTGTATATCTTTGGAAAAGTGTCTATATGGATCTTCTGCCTATTTTTTTAATCAGGTTTTTTGTTTTTGCTTTTAAGTTCTTTGTATATTTTAGATATTAATTCCTTATCAGACATATGATTTGCAGATATTTTCTCCCATTCATTAGGTTGCCTTTTGTTTTGTTGATCACTTCCTTTGCTGTGCAGAGCCTTTTAGTTTATTGTAGTCCTACTTGTTCATTTTTGCTTTTTTGCTTTTGCTTTTGATGTCAAATCCAAAATATTGCCAAGACCTACGTCAAGAAGCTTACTACCTATGTTCCTATGTTTTCTTCTAGAAGTTCTATGGTTTCAGGCCTTACATTTAAGTCTTTAATCCATTTTGAATTAATTTTTATGTATGGTATAAGATAATGGTAGAATTTTATTCTTTGCATGTAGCTGTCCAGTTTTCCCTACACCGTTTACTGAAGAGACTGTCATTTTCCCATCATATATTCTTGGCTCCTTTGTCATAAATTAATTCACTATATATGTCTGGGTTGATTTCTGGGCTCTCTATTCTGTTCCATTAATCTATGTGTCAATTTTTATGCCAATTTCTCTGGGGAATCTTATTCAAAGTAATGGGCCCATGGCTAGTGTGTGTGACCCTCAGGGCCCACAAATCTGGGCTTCCTTCTGCTTTGCCAACTGATGGTCCTATGTCAGTCTATTCTCGTTTGGGGAGTGGGCTTGTTTGGAGCAGTGTTGTCTTCAGTCACCCAGGCCTACCCTCTGGAGTTCCCCAGGGATTGAGGGGACCAGTTTTTGGAGCTGCTGTGACTCAGTCAAGCAGAGGACAGAAGCCAAGACACTGGTGCCCCTGCCCTTCTCAGCTGGCCCAGTGCAAAGGCCTGAAGCAATTTCCACAGCATAAAATCTTCTCACTCCTCCACCCAGCAAACAGGGCTGGACCTGGAGCTAAGTCCTATAAAAAACCAAACACTTCCACATGTCTCCTGGCTCCAGACACCTTGTTTGAGCATTAGTGAGGATCTCTGCAGACCCACACTGGCCTAAACAAGTTTGAGACTAGAACCCAGGTCTCCCAAGGCCCATCCAACCCCTGGGTCTGTTCCACTAAGCCTTGATGTCTGCAACTTGAAATCACATTAAAAATATTCTTTGGCCTTAAAACTTGCTTTGAAAACTAGCAGCAATGCAAAACTATTTTGAGAAAATTAGCAAAACGTTTGAAAGTTGGTCAAAAATAAAACTGCACTTGGAAAAGAATAAAGTTCAAGTTCAATTTCTAAGATGAAATGTTAAGTCCAAAGTTATTTATGTTTCGATTAAGGTAATCTGGTCTCGGTCTGCCACTTTATTAAGTTCCCTACATTAGTGGTGACCAGTTGGCAGGCCCCTCATACACATCACATGTCCTTCTCCACTGCCACGCCTCCCATCCTTTTCCTACTTGCTCAAACCTTCCCATTCCTAGAAAACTATTGTTTGACTAAAAATGAGACATCAAGGCCTTGGCCAGTTGGCTCAGTGGATAGAGGGTCAGCCCAGCATGAAGATGTCCCAGGTTTGATCCCTGGTCAGGACATACATGAAAAGCGACCATCTGCTTCTCTCCTCCTCCCTCTCCCTTTTTTCTCTCTCTTTCCTTTTTGCAGCCAGTGGCTCAATTGTTTTGAGCATTGGCCCCAGGCGCTGAGGATAGCTTGATTCAAGCATCGGCCCCAGACAGGGGTTGCCAGATGGATCCCAGTTGGGGGCATGCAGGAGTCTGTCTCACTATCTCCCGTCCTCTTACTTAAAAAAAAAAAAAAGAGAGAGAGAGAGATAGAGACACCAAGACATCATTATTAGTTTAAAATATTTTTAGGAGGCAGAATAATGTGGTAGTGAAATGTATGGACTCTAAAGTCAGACCTGGGCTGAAACTACAGTCCTGTCATGAACTAGCTGTGTAGCCTTTTGAAAGTCACATAACCTCTCTGTGCCTCAGTTCCTTTTCCATAATATTGAAACTTCCCAACTGGGAAGATTAAACAGGATAGTACACAGGAGGCCTGTGGCATGGTATCTAGTAGAACTTTATTTATACATATTTATATCCTCCCTTGTTCTATAGTCAGTACTACCTTTACTCTGATCCTTCTCCTCTTCATTGCTATGTTAACAAATCTCCAGCATTTACAGTCAAACTCAGGAGACCTGGAAGAACCTCTCCCCATCTCTGGTCAGAGATTTTAAAAAGTTGGCTGGAGCAGAGGGTTCTGTGAGTACCACCTGGGAGAAGGAATCTCTACAGCAAATACTAAGGGTCAGGTGGCTGCATTGGTGGCTCCTTGAAATAGCAGCAGATGACACATTCAGTTCCCTGAAGGCATGATCTAGATAAGATGAGCCTTGGAGAGGAGGCCAGGAGAATGTAGAGTCTGGGCACCAGGTGGCGACCCAAGGCCTGGCCCAAGGATGCAGAGTGAAGCATGTTCTGCCCTGATTGATTCTTGCTCCCCTTATGCTCGGCCTCCTCTTCTGTGTCCCCACTATGTTCCCTCAGAGACCCGGTGCCAGCAGGTTGAAGAAGGTCTCCTGCCTCTGATGGGGGAGTAGGTGGGAGCGTTTTATAAACTCTCTCAGTTTTTTGTGTGTTCCCTTCCCAGGCTAATGTGCACATTGTTCTCTATCTAAATTGCCCCTTCTCCCTGCTAGTTACAAGGACCTTTGCAATTACATTGGGCCCACCTGGATAATCCAGGATAATCTCCCACTGCAAAATCTTTAACTTAATCTCATCCGCAAGTCCCTTTTACCATGTAAGGTAACATAATTCCAGGGCTTAGGACATGAACATCTTTGGGGGGCCATTCTGCAGCCTACCAGAGAGGGGCGATGGCTAACCCAAAATAATCCATAACTAATGGTGGAATTTCAGGCAGTCATCTAGGGGAGTTGTGTTGTGTTTTGTTATATAAAGAACATTTCTATTTTGGAGCAGAATGACAGTGGAGTAGGCCTTACCCAGAGGTCAAGGTCTCAGGCAAGGCTGGACCCCCGCCCCCAGGTTCAAGCTGATACAGCTGGCTCTGATCTCTCTCACCTCGGCTAGGAGCCTCTCTGGCTCTTGCATCAACTTGAGCCAGCCTCCTGCAGCTGACAACATTCTCCTGGCACCTGAAGCAGGGCCAGCTGAGGGCCTGCCAGGGCCTCCTCTCAGCCCTGACCCTTCCACTCTGGGGATGGAGCGGGGTGTGCCCTCAGGTCACGGTTGGCCTCCCAGGATCAAGTGGAGAAGCCAGGAGCTTCCTCCTCTGAGACCTTCCTCTCCTCTCAGACCCTCTTCCTTCTGCTTCTTCTCAGTCTCTCTCCCCAGCCTGACCTCTAGCTGCCCTGTGCTTCCACTTCATCTGGTGATTACAGAATTCCTTTGTTGGCCCCTGCAGGGACACTGTTTGTCTTTTAAGAGGATTTAGGGAGAGGGCAATGCTTAACTCATGAGTAGTGACTCATAAATGCTGGGGTTTTAGGCCCAGTAAAAGCTGGCAAAGGGAAGGGTGGCCCTCCCAGCTCCTCCTGTCATCCAAACATCCGCGCCTATAGGTAGGACTCGCCACCAGGAGGATTTGGGTCCCTGGGAGCTCTGGAAAGTCTTTGCTAGTGAGGGTGGGGAAGGCTTCCCTTCCCTCCGTGCGGGACCTCCTGGTGCTCACTTCTCCTCACCCTCAGATCCTGAAGACCAGGGCTTTGTTTCTAGGTATGCTGGGGTCAGAGGAACATTTTGACAACCAGGGTTTTCCTGGAAGCTAGCTCACTCTCTCTCTCTCGTATCTCTAACTTGCTCTCTCCCCAAACACACACATATACTGTCCTCAAGGGGAGTGAAACCCCTGCCACAGACATTATCTGGAGTTTTGGAGTGTGCATGCCTTCCCGTTGGGGACAAGTGTGACCCTGCGTGAGTCAAGGACTGCTCAGCTCTACTCAAAGGCAGGCCCCACTCACCCACCGAATCCATTGTTAAGCTCCTACCGTGCACTCAGTCCTGCACTGGGCCCTCTGAGAGGTCGCTGTCCCTGAGTTCCAGGTGCTACAGCCCAGTTGATGAGCCAAAACTACCACCGAAGGACCCCTCACTCACTAACTCTCCCACCCAGCAAACCTTTATTGCAGACCAGCTGAGTGCCAGGTCCAGCTGGGCCCAGGCGTGGGGGAAGGTGGGAAGAAGGATGAGAAACAGCCTGTCCTGGGGCGGAGGTTCCCAGTGCTAGGCTGGGCAGTGTGGGCTAGCGTGGCCGTCGGGGGAGAGCAGGTCCGTGCCTGTGCCGGTGACGATGGCAGTGAAGGAGGACAGGCAGGCTTTGGCCCAACGAGGGCCTGTGGAGGCGGCACTTTGCCAACTTCCCCCATGGAACTGGGTCCTAGCCAGCACCCCTGCTGGCTCCACGCCCGGGCCAGTGGTGGGGCACCCACCCCCACCCCAGCATCCCCCTCTTCTGGCGGGTGGCCCTGCCTCCTGCCCACTCTCCTCCTGAACCTGTCCTTATAAGGCCACCCACTCAGGAGACGTGTGTTCTATGTCCTCTGGGAAGTTGCCCACACAACGTCATCTGCTCTTTTACTGCTCAAGATCTTTAACCTCTGATTTGATTTTTTTTGTCATTAAGAAAATGTTTTTAGGTTTAGCAGAGACATTAACTGGGTGCCAGGTGAAGAAGGAAGAATGGAGGCAGGGGGTTGAGGCGCCGGGGAGCCGGGGTATGGCTGAATCAGATTCTGAATCCCTCGGCAGGCCCTGTGCTGGGCACAGGAGGAAAGAGGGATGGGGAGACCCTCAGGGACTCTGCAACGGGGACAGACAGCTCATAAGCCGTACATTCTGGTGCAGTAAAAGTGGCCCCCTGGCAGACGTGAGGCCAACTGCAGGAGCTCGAGCCAGGCTGAGAGCCGGCTTCAGGCTGGCCCAAGGCATCGTCTGGGAGGGGCCACACGAAACCAGGCCTTGCAGGTGGCTGAAGTCTTTACATGGGAAGCAGAGGAAGGACACTCCAGGCTGCAGTCACTTAGGCATGGGACAACCTGGGACAAGAGGGGAAATGGGGACCTCCTCAGTGTGCCTGGAAGGTGGAGTCTGGACCTTGAAGAATTTGAACTTGACGCTGCAGCCAGGGAGCAACGGAATGAACACAGCGGAGCCCACGAGGGTGACGGAAGGGGAGACTGTGGTGGTCACTGCTGTTTACTGGCCACCCACCTAGGAGCTATTTCTCCTTATTCTTAAGTGACACCCAGTAGACTTGGAGGAATTACTCTTCCTTCCATTGTGGACCATGTTACTGTGTTGTCAGTCAAAGTGCTCTGTCCTCTGCTGGCCAGACGCTGGGGCACATGTCACCCACACAGGGCCGGGCCGACTCTGACATGGAACCCTGGGATCTTGAACACAGTCACTCTGGCCACAGCCACAGAGGAGCTGTATACAGTTCCTGCTGCTGCAGAACCTCGCTGCTGCTGGGCTCCTGTCCTTTCCTGGCCCCACCCTCACCTTTACCGGGCGCCTATACAGTTCCTGCTGCTGCAGATCCCTGCTGCTGCTGGGCTCCTGTCCTTTCCTGGCCCCACCCTCACCTTTACCGGGCGCCTATACAGTTCCTGCTGCTGCAGAACCTCGCTGCTGCTGGGCTCCTGTCCTTTCCTGGCCCCACCCTCACCTTTACCAGGCGCCTATACAGTTCCTGCTGCTGCAGACCCTCGCTGCTGCTGGGCCCCTGTCCTTTCCTAGCCCCACCCTCACCTTTCCCGGGCGCCTGGTGCTCCCAAAGTCCTTCCAAGAGAATCTTGTTCTTAACTTTGCTGACAACCAAAGCCCCCTGCTGGATGCCATGAGAGAACATGAGTAAGGGCAGCAGCGGCCAAATAGGGCAGAGTGTGTGTCCTGTCGGTCCTGGAATCTACAGAAAGGTCTACGATGGCAAAGCAGGACAAGGAAGGTTGATTGCCAGATGTTGGGCAGATAAAATGTATTATGCTCACTTTGTTAAAGAGGCCGTTGCCCAGGTGATATTAATGTGTGCTGAGAATTGTTGTAGCCTGAGGCTTGGTTTTGGGATTAAGCCTGTCCCACCCTTTTTGGCGTGAGGTGGTACAATCCTATCATGCCTCATAGAAGTGATTTTGTATTAGAGACTTCCCCATTATGTATATTGGATTAAGGGTTTGGATTTCTACACTATAAAATGGGAACGGAGCGGGAGTTTGCTCTCTTGGTTCCTGAGATTAGCAAGAGAGAGCAGAGGAGAACAGAGAAAGGCCACGTGGAGGAGGCCAGGAGAAGCAGCCAAGATGGCGGAGTGCTGAGTGAGATGCCAGTTTATGTAGACTTTGTATCTGGGATAAGGAAGGAAATGGGGAACTGAGGAGAATAAGTCTGGTGAGCTAGAAACCTTTGATTCTAGGAAACTCGGATAAGTCAGTGGCTTTGTGAGCACTGAGTGTGACTGGGTTTTGGAGCCCAGTGTGTATTTTTACTTGCCCGCCGGGTGCAAGCTAGATTAAAGACTATGGCCCACCAGTTTTTGGCTCCATGGTTTCTTTACCGACTGTCCGAATCCAATGCGAACCTGCATGGGCTGGGCTCCTCTGATAGTGGCCCTGGCCTTGGCTCCTGGCTTTACACCAGAGAAGGCTTGGAAGTCCTGGTTCTCACCGAGGGATGTTCTCTCACCAGGGAATTGCCGCGGGTGGTCCTGTAACTGCCAAAAGGCCACCCCTTTATTCCACTGTGCAGCCCTGGGGGGCAGGACTGAACCTGGTTTGTTTCTCTGCATTCTCCACCCTCCAGCTTGCAGTTAGAGGAGCTGCTCTGAAGTGTTTGCTGAATGGAAAGGAACAAAGGGAGGGAATGAGGGAAGGCAACCCATGGAAGTAAGATAAGCCCTCTAAGGAGTGGCCCATGCCGAAAGGCTTCCAAAGAGGTTCCACCAAATTGCTAAGTGAAAGATGCACCAGAAAGTATTCAGGGAAGCTCTGGGTACTTGGGATGACACTATCAGTGAGGTGACTTCAGGGGACAAAGGTGACCATCCCCTGTTCCTTAGTGCCTAGCTCCTCAAAGCCTGGAGGGGCCACACTGCTGAAACTAGATGAATAAGAGATCCTGGTGGCTGCAGGGAGGGTCTTGATGTTAATTTGCACAAGGCCCTCTTAATGCCCTGTGGAAGGGACAGAGGTCCAAGTTAGTTCATGGCTCCTGCGATGTGTTCCTTTGGGGAGCACATGGCTTTCTGATGGCAGCAGGGCTGGGCAGAGACCAGCGTGGGTCACCATCCCTGAGCCGGCCAGAAGCAGTGGCCACACTCTCTGTGGCAGGCCAGGCTGAGCCCTGAGAAGAGGGCTGGGTGCTGCTGGTCAAGGAGGCCTCCACTCCTGTCTCTGTGATGAGGAGCTTTGCTCTGTCCACCCCAACCCCAGGCCATGGGGGGAATGTGGCCAATGAGATGGCTTAGAGTTCAATCCAGAGCTATTTTTAGGGTTCAAGGTAGGTCACTGCTTCTGAAGGGAAGAGAAGCATTTTGAGCTCCCCAGGGGTGCAGGGCCTTCAGTTACGGGGGCTGGGGCCCAAGGATTATCAGGATGATACCTTCTCAGTATCTGGTGAAAGGACTCACATACCTGCCCCTCCACTTTACCTGTCTTATGTCCCTAAGACCGTGCAGGGTCAAGGAATTACATTCTGGAGACAATGCCTACCAGAAGGAATAGTGGGAGATGTTTTTAAGGCCAAAAGCCTCTCTTTGGGGTTCCCAATCATGTATTCATTAATTGCCTTATCCATCTGAAGCCAGACCAATTGCTATTGCCAAGATAAGCCACCGTGCTCACCTGAGGGTAGAGGGCTTTCTGGTTTGTTGACACTTGCTGTGGGCTGGGCACTGTCCTAAGCTCTTTCTGTGTACTATCTCACTCACTTTCGACAACGCTCATCAACAGATGCCATCTGAGGCTCAGAGAGGTTAACAGCTACCCAGGGTCACATGGTTAGTAGTGCTAGAGCTGGGTTAGAATCCAGAAAGTCTGATCTAGAAGCTGGAGCATCTTAGCTTTCTTCACTCTGGGCCTGCACAGTTTCCTTACCTGACCACACAGCAAATGCTGCTCAGGCAGGGGCTACTGTCTTCAATGATAGATGCAAAATTGGGCACAGAGAGGTAGGGCAGTCAGCCTCAAATCGCCCAGCAAATGGGTGGCAGGGCTAGGCCGGGAGTGTGGGTATGCAGGACCCCTGGATAAGCCTGGTAAAGGCCAGGTCTGGCCAGAGAACCAGGCCCTATCTAGGGGCAGGGCCTGCAGACCTGCCTGGCCCCCTACTTGGGAGGGGCAGCGGAAGTTATGCTCCCTGGAGGGCATGCATATGGTTCTGTTTCCATTCTTCACCATTCCTCAGAGAGCTTCAAAAGGTCACTTTTTTCCCCTCAAATTCAAGTGGCTTGGGAGGCAAAGCCTTAGCTTCCGGTCACTGAAGCCCCACCCCTTCTGGTAAGACACTCCTCTGGTTCCCATCACTGTGTAATTACTAGGCTAAGGCATTGAAATGGACATTTCCCAGTATTCTTTTCTGTGCCCACACTGAACCACTCAGTGACAGATGCCCAGAGGGACAAGGGCCAGAGGGGACAGGGCGGGAAAGAGATGGCATACTCAAATGGGGTCACTGGGGGAGAGTTGAGAAAAGAAGCTGTCTACAGGGGAGGCTACTATAAGGATGATGTAAAGCTAGTGACAGCGGGGCTCTCACCTCTCCTACAGCTGGAGACGGAGAGGGCTGCACAGAAAAGGCCATCTGACAGGAGTTGTGACCCTGGTTGGTGGAGAAAAAAGATCAGTCCGAGGCAGTCCTGCAGGGAGGGATCCGGGAACAAAGTCCCCTGACTTCCCATTCCTCCCCAACCCACGTTCCGCTAGAGTCCCCATTGGGAGCCAGAGTTCAGTGAGCCCGTTGCTATAACCCAAAGGAGCACCCTCCTGGGGTGTGGAGTTTAGAAGGAGAGAGCGCATCTGGAGGGGCAGACAGGAGCCATGCGGCACAGGGCAGGGTGCGGCGCTGGGTACTGGTGTCTGTCTTCCACGGTCACCAGCTCAAACACTAGCTGTGGTTCCCACTTCCTGCAGAGGAAGGCCCAAGTCCTCAGTCCGGCATTGAAGGCTTTTCACACGCAGGCTCCAATCTACCTCCCTACTGGGAGAGCTACAGGTGCTTCACACAGCCTGTCCACAGAACAACTCTGCACATGGCAGGGACATCCCATCATCATCATCATCATCATCTTCATTATCATTTTATACAAAACCCAAGTTCTCCCGAGATGACACAGCTGGCGAGCGATGGAACTGGATTATGATCCCAGGTCCCTGTCACCAAAGCCGCTGCTTACTCATTCTTCCACCCTGCCGCCTCACTGAACCATCAGTGCATAGACAGCAGAAACCGATGAGGCTCATCCCACCCCGGCCTGCTCCACGAAAGGGTCTCAGTCAAGGGGTGAGGGGGCGGAGTAAAAAGGAGGGGAGGAGACAGGAACAAGGAAGGTGAGCATAACATAGGCTGGCCTGTCGGTTCTCATTTTACTCCTGTAATGGTCAGAGCCAGGCTTTGGTTTGACTCAAAAAACCAGCTGGTCACCTGGCAGGCAAAGCTAGCCTCTGCAGAGTGGCGCCTGCAAGGCGGTCAGCCTTGTTTCCACCCCAACCCAATGCTATGTCCCTTTCAGCACGCCCAAAGTTCCCTCTGCTAATCGTGGCTTGGAGTTAGGCACATCTCTAGAAGGCCCCTGTGAGAATGAAAGTGTTACTGGGAAGAGAAGCATTCTGGGCCAGTGGCATCAGGCCACCCTTAAGTTGTTAAAATTGTGTGTGTGTGTGTGTGTGTGTGTGTGTGTGTGAAAGAGAGAGAGTATTAAAGGATCCAGGTGCCCAAATACCACCATTGGAGATCAATTCCTTTGTCTTAGTCTGCCGAATGAAAGCAGAGTGCCTACCAAGAGGGGTGAGAGACTTACTGGAAAAAATTAGGGTAGAAGTCTGGAGTCAGTGGGGTAGGCCTGATGGGTCATTTGGGGGAACCCCCCTCATAGAGCTCCTGGAAGGCAGCACAAGAGATGCAGCATGGTGTGGCAGGAAGAGGATTCTAGAGGCACGGGGTTTGGCTCGGGCTAGTCCACTGCACTGCTGTGTCTCCAGGCAATTTACCTGCCCCACCTTGATTTCTCTTTCCTTTCTATAAAAAGAGAGGGTTTGGATGAGATGCTTACATCATGTTCTAAGACCCTGTGGCTTTACAGAAGTCCCCTTTTATCTTTTGTCAGCTGTTGAAGCACCAGACAGGGGCTCCCCATCCATCTAGGGCAGAGGACACTGCTAGAATGAGTACTGGGAGACCCTCTCCATTGGGGTCCCATGTCCCGTATTCATGACTGATGTGCTCCTAGGTGGCCTGTCTGCCCACAGCTGTGTCTCTCACCAACACAGTTAATTTGCTGCTGTTTCTGGGAAGTGACAGCAACTTGAAGCAAAGCAATTAGGATGAAAAAGAGGCCCAGCTGCTTGGGGCCAAAGGAAAATAAACAGACCAGCCCTGTGTGTATTCCACCGCCAAGAGGAGCAATTCTTCACAGAGTGATTACCACTTCCAGTTCCAGTCTCCTCCTCTCCACTGAAGGCACAGAGGTGACCTACCGGCTGCTGCTGTCCTCAGATCCCGCTCTTCACAGAATGTACGGTGGACCTGACAGCTCATCACCGCTTCATGAAGACTCCCCTAATTACCTGGCCCCTCATCCCCTGCAGAAATGATACCCTCTACTCCGAAATCTAAACAGCTTCTATGGGTTTTTCCTTTGGCTGATGAATCAGTTCATTCATTCTTCTGACATCCATTGAGCACCATTCATTCATTCATTCATTAACATTTATGGAGCCCCTACTATATTCTAGTCACTGTTCTGGGACGTGGCAGATACAGCAATGAACAGACAAAAATCTGTGCCTCATGGAGCTCAGTTTTAGTAGAAGAAACAGACACTAAACAAGTAAAAATATAACACAGTAGGTGATTCTAGAAGCTATGGAGGAAAGTGAAGCAATAAAGGGCAGTATGGAATGTAGAGCAGGAAGAGGTATATTTTAAGTAGGGTAGTCAGGAAGGGCCTCTGAAACTGACATCTGAGTAAAGCCTGTAGGAGGTGGGGAGTGCACCAGACGTCTCAGTGAGGGAGGTGCGCCGTCAAGGGGCACCAAGGAAAGGCCCCGAGGTGGGAGTGTGCCTCACGAATCTGAACTGCAGTGAGGCTGGGGGACAGTGGTCAGAGAAGTCACAGAGGAAATGGAGCAGTGGATCCTGAAAGGACTTATGTTTTCACTCAGGTGAGATGAGGAGCCACCTAAGGGTCTGAGCAGAGGAGCAACAGGTCTGGCTGGCATTTCATTCTGGCTGCCACGTGAGCAGACTGAAGGGAGGCAAGCAGGACAGCAGGCCCTGGGTGAAGTGTGAGGAAGTCTGGCTTCTCCTCTGGCCTCTGTCAGGCAGGCTATATAAGCAGAACAGAATAGTTTCCAGGGAGAAGAAAGCTTGGGGTGCAGGACATCCAGACACTAACCAATCAGGGTCAAGGAGAGTTTGTAGACAGCTAGAGAGAGCTCCGGAGAGTTGGGCTGCAGGGCTGTCGTGGAGGTTCAGGGAAATGCTCCTTGCTGGGTCAAGATCTCCATGTGAGTGTCTGTGTGTGTGTGTGTGGGGGGGGGGTCTCTCTGTTAGGAAAGATTTCTCATAGTGGATATGTGGGCAGGGAGAGAGAGGTTTCTTTACCTACAAACCAGGCATAAGTTACAATCCTTGCCAAGAGTGATGGGTTGTGGGAGGAACAATGGAGTCTGACCTTTGAGGCCAGAGAAGAAGGGGTGCTGGATTACTTCATGAGGGGGAGTATCTGTGAGAGTGCAAACACACCCAGGGCCTTAACCAGACATTAACAGCCTCGTGAAGTGGGCCATTAGTCTCCTAGCTAGATCTGAAGGCAAAAGAACCCAGGACAGTGAATTTTCCTATTGAAGGAGGAGGGAAAAGGCTGGGTCCAGGGAATGGATAAACCCAGGAAGAGGAGGTAGAGAGAGAAGGATAAAGGAGTGTTAAGGAGACAGGCAGAAACACTTTGTCCATCTTAGAATGGCAGCCAAGCAAGGAGGCAGCAACAGAAAATAAGTATGTGGGCTTTGGTTCAAAGCTGGGCTCTGCTACTTGCTAGCTGTGTCTCTTCCAATCTGACAACCTTCTGATGTTTTGGATTGATTTTCCCCCACTTTTTCTTTAAGAGGGAAGAGAGAGTGTTTCTGAGCTGCCTATCACTTAAAATTCTTACAAAGCTTAAATAAGTCAACTGTGGGAAAACTATAAACATTGTATTATTATTATGCACAAAAGACATCAGAAAGGGCTACTCTGGACCAAAGAATGACCAAACCTCAGGAGCCAGCAGGCCATATCAAGGCTGGTCCATGCAGCCAGCTGCAGAAGCTGACAAACACAAAGCTCTGTGTTTTGTGAGAGAGCAAACGAGCCAATGGATCTCGAGATTGCAAGTCTCAGGGTGGCCGGCACTGGACTGAGCAAAGAGATCACTCTGTACTGCTAAGTAGGCAAAAGCAGGGCTGCAGGTCTTTTCAATGTCATTCTGGGGCAGAACTGAACAGCAAGAGTTAGATAATTAATGCACCTGTATTTTTATAGTTTACTACTGATAAGGTCCTGACTTTGGGAACTTATATGCTAACATGTATCTGCATGTACAAGTATGTATGAGCATGTACGTAAAGATGCAAAGGATTTTAGTCCAGTAGTAACCACAAAAGTTATGGCTTTATTGCCCTGTAAGACATTAACCAGCTTCATTTCCTATCTTGGCACAATTATTTCTGTATGTCTTTTCCAACTAAATATACAAATCTCTCTCTCTCAAATCCTCCTTTGATGAACAGCTTTACTATTTTTCTGGTTCCCTTATTGAGTTAAATAAATCCTGGACAAGTGATAAAAATAATACTTCGACAAAACCCAAAAGGGAGGGCTATATCATACTTTGGCATAGACCAGTGGCTTTGGGCCACTCAGCCCCTGAGCCTCACCTATCTCATCTGCCACAGGAAGGATATGCCCAACTCCCAGGACTGAGGTAGGGCTACAGTGGGAAGAGGGACAGGAAAGCACTTTGGACTTCATTCTCAGGAAGCAGAAGTCAGGATTTATTATTGTGATTTGTCAGATTACGCCAGGGCTAGAAGGTCCCAGGCTTCTGAGGGCAGCATTGTCCAAAGCTTGGGACATAGGTCAGGGGAAAAGGCAGCTAGAGGCAGCCTTGACACTAGACTCCATGTCCAGGGGGTGCCACGCTGATGCTGCATTCTCCACTTGGGATGAGGCCAGGATTTCCCATGAGCCTTAGGTCCTGGAGGATGAAGACCACTCAGAGAAGTCTGCCTAAGAGCATGGAAAGGGAGGGGCACCTGACCAGGAACCAGGGTGGGGGGTATTCTAAAGAAGGGAGAAGAGTCCTTATCTAACACCAGGTCCCTAACTAATGGCTTCTATAGCCTGGGTTCTTTTAGAACCTCTTCAAGTTATTTTGTAGGCAGGGAAGTGCCCCCCAACTCAATTGCCAGCACAATAGGACCTCTACCCTTGGTATCTGCCTACGTGCATGGTGGTGCACACAGAACGATATCACTCAGGGGTCCAATAAACAATGTAGGCAGCCAAGGTCAGCAACAGCCAACTCTGCACAGAAGAGGTGGGTACAGAGCCAACAGAAAGCGAGGAACAGGAAAGGCATTCCAGGCCCAGGGAATAGCAGGAGCAGAGGCAAAGAAGAGAGAATTAACCTGTAGAATGTGGGGGAAGGATAAGATGAGGCAATTAGACCTTGCCAGGACTGGAGCACACCTTGAGTGACCCGTAATCATGGGAGTTAATAGTCCACTGCCCCTGGAGTGATGGCAAAAAGGAGAGTGGGCAAGGGGCTTACTACTGGGTTCTCCTCTGCAGGTCCACACCCCATAAGGGGCTGTGGGAACGCTTTTACTCCTCACAGGCCTCACTCCAGATTCAGTTTAGTTATTATCTATACAATTCAGCCCAGCCTTGCCCCACCCCAAATGCCTCCATTCACAGCTGCTCTGCCTTAAAGGTGGGGTTCACAGAGACTCTTCCCATCCGCTTAAGCCTTCCCCCAGCTCTCTTCTGAGCTCTGCCTCCACCATACGAACCTCCCTTTTTAGCATCTGTCTTCTTCACAGACTTAGTGTACCCTCCTTCCTGGAGTTATGTATTTTTCCTCTCCCTATTTTCGCTTTGCCCTGATTTCTTCAGTACTATATTGTGGTTTTTTGTTTTGTTTCTGCATGTTGCCTTCAACCCGCTGTCCATTTAGACAAATATGTGTAAACCTTATGTTATCCTGTAAATGTTCTGTTGAGTTTTTCTGGGCTATACTCGAAGCTTCGTGGACCCCTGTCTGGCAACTACAGACTATATTAGGACAAGCAGTGTGCTGGGCACACAGTAATTGCCTACTTCTTGCCTAGTGATTGGCAGTTTGATTAAGATCACTTAACCCACTCCTAGCCATGCTCAATTACTGGCCCATTCACACAAAAGCCTAGATGACAGAGATCCCCCAATTCCTTCCACTGACATTGTGACCCACCAGCTCTCAGCGAAGCACAAGTAATTTGAGGGCTCGACCCCAGCATCCTCATTGCTCCCTGAGTTTCTTGAACATGTTCACACCAGAAGACATGAGATGCCCACGTCTCAACCAGGGAGTGAGAAGTTCCCCGCTCCTCCTAAGGCCAGATTCAGCCGTGGCTCAGAGAGGACTCAGGAGGTTGTCCCCTCCTAAAGCCCAGCGGTCACAGTTCAGGCGTTGTCGAGGCCACAGGCCCCAGAGGACCAGGAGGCAGCCTCAGTAGAAAGGTCTGCAAGGAGCCTGGCCGTGGGAAGCCCGCCTTTTCCCTGAGTAGCCGCCAGGTGCTGCCCTCAATGGCATAGAGCACCGTGAACATGCGGTTGACAGTATAGACTGTGTCGCCACGCACCACCGCCGTGAAGAGTGCTCCCTTGCTGTTGACATACTGGCCAGGCAATGCTGTCCACTGGCCAGTGGCTAAGTTGAGGCAGTCGATGGCACAATGTAAGAAGTCGTCGGACGGTCCGTTGCGCACCACGTAGAGGCTGTCGCGGTGGGCCACCATGCAGTGACCATAGCTCTGCGGACGCCGCAGCTCAGCCACCGGCAGCCACATGTCAGCCCGCACCGTGTACTCCACCACAGCTGTGGTGTCGGCGGGCCGCCACAGACACACAAAAAGGCGACCGCACGCTTGGGCGCAAGGCACGCCGGCAGCTGGCTGCGGCAGGTCTGCCACGAAGCTCCAGCAGCCCGCGGCCGGGTCGTAGCGCTCCACGGAGCTCATGGCCGTCCTCTGGAACTCGCCGCCAATGGCATAAAGGCAGCCGTCGAAGCCGGCTAGCGCCGTGTCGTAGCGGGGCTGGTGTGGGCTGGGGAACTGGCACCATGCCCCGCTGTCGGGATCGTAGCAGAAGCCCAGCTCCACCACCTCCTTGCTGGCGCCCCGCACGCCCCCCACAATGTAGAGCTTGTTGCCCAGCGTGGCCACGCCTGCCAGTAACGTGCTGGCCTCCAGGGGCAGCGCCACCAGCGTGCGCCACGCGTCCTCCTCCTCGTCCAGGTAACACATCGTGCGCGACTCGTCCTCCAGGAAGCCGGGCGCGGGCGTGTGTGTGCTCAGCGCCACGTAGCTGCTGGGCCGTAGGGCCGCCACGTAGGCGCGGGCCTCAGGCAGAGCGAGCTCGGTGGCCAGGTCCTGGGCGCCGTCGCGGATGAAGAGCGCGGCGCTGTGGAACAGGTCTCGCAGGCCGAAGGCGGCGGCCGCGTCGCACAGCAACGCGCAGTTGTCGGACGTGAGGCTGTGCTCTAGGAAGCGCGCCAGCGCCGGCGCCTGCAGGAAGGCGGCGCACTCCACGGCCTGCAGCAGGTCGTCGGCGGCCTCCAGTGCCGGCCGCTCGCCGCGCAGCACCTGCAGCGTGGTGCCGAAGCCTCCGGCGCTGAGCGCGCCCAGGCGCACCTCGGCCGCGCGCGCCTCCCTCATGCCGGAACGGAAGAGGCCGCGGAAGAAGCCGCAGTGCTCTACCAGCAGGGCCTGGTCGGCCTGGAAGAGCTGGCCGCTCACCCACACCTGCACCGGGGCCTCCGGACCCCGAAGCATGGTGAGAGCGAGGGCAGAGGCCGCTGCTGGGGGCTTGGATTCAGCGGCCACCGACTCTGGGGCTTCCCGGTAGCGGAAGAAACCTCTCCGGGATATAAATATCTCCCTGCTAAAGATAGTATGGTTCATGTGATGTGGTGGCTAGCAGGTTGTATGGCCTTGGGCCCAGAGCATGTCCCGAGATCAGCACGGTCACTCAGTCCCTCATGGGAAATTATAACAGTGACCATATACTGAACACCTATCTACCTACTGCATGCTGGGCACTGTGAGGGACGTGGGCAAGAACCATAACTCTTTGACTCTCTATTTCCTCAAAAACAGGGCCAATAATAACACCTCTTTTATGGTACAGGTATCCCCTGCTTTGAAAGTTCACTTTATTCCGTTTTTCTTTTTCTTTTTTTAATGATAGAGGGAGAGCCATGAGAAACATCAACTTGTAGCTGTGGCACCTTAGTTGTTCATTGATTGCTTCTCATATGTGACTTGACCTAGGCAAACCAGTGACTCCTGACCTTGGGTTCAAGTCAACGACCTTGGGCTTTAAGTCAGCAACCATGGTGACCCGTCTGTGATCCCATAGCTCAAGCCAGTGACCTCGGGGTTTTTGAACCTGGGTCCTCAGCGTCCCAGGCTGAGGCTATATTCACTGTGCCGCTGCCTGGTCAGGCCCATTTTTCTTTCTTGAAAGACCTACTTTAGTATCTGTTTTCACTAACTAAAAGAAAATCCAAAAAGCAAAAATAGCATTCAGTGTTTCACAGCCAGACCTTATAGAGTCAGGGTACACCCTGAGCAGCAGCGAGAGTGGCCCCTCCAAGCGCCTTCCCTGGGATCTACCACTTAACATCTCAGCATTAAGCTGCTGTAACTCTGAACTGTCTGGGAGCCTCTGAGTTTTAGGAATTTTTTTTTTTTTTAATTTTATTTATTCATTAGAGAGAGAGAGAGAAGGGGGGAGGAGCAGGAAGCATCAACTCCCATATGTGCCTTGACCAGGCAAGCCCAGGGTTTCGAACCGGCGACCTCAGCGTTCCCAGGTTGACGCTTTATCCACTACGCCACCACAGGTCAGGCGGGAGCCTCTGAGTTTTATCTCGATCTATTTTCTGCATCCATTAGCAAGATGTTTCCTAAGGTGATTGAGTTTTTGCTTTAGGCCCTTTCGATTTACAAAACGTTTTGTAGGACGGCTCTACTTTCAGATAACTGGGGAAACCCGTATTGGGACAATCTGTAAAGTGCTCAGAATGAGGCTCAGAAATTTTGCATGTCTTGTTCAGGGTCATTCAACTGGAAAGAAGCTAGGACAGGTTTAATACCTATCCCAGCCCATCTGCTGATGGGGGCAGGGGGTACGTGGGCACTGGAGGGAGGAGGCAGAGGTGGAGCAAATAGAGTGAGCCAGGCTGGGGTCTGGAGCAGAGTTCTAATTTGGCCCAGGCCCTGACTCTGGGCTAGTCCAATTTCATTTTGGGCCTGGTTTCCTTCTCTATAAAATGGGAGGACAGCAGGTAGTGTCCAATAAGCCCCTGAATGTGGAAGTACTTCCTGACTGGGGATGGGAATGGGAAGTGGATGTCTATTCTCCACTTGGCAGCATTCCTCCACTGCTGTGTCTCTAAAGCTTAAGAAAAGGAAAGTGCAGCTGCAGATCATGTACCTGTGGGTGAGAAGGGCAAGGGCTTCTTGAAATAATAATATGTAGTTAACACTTATATTACACTGTGTCAAACTTTTATAAGCACTTTAACTCGTATAATTCTTGCAATAATCCTATAATTAAACACTCTTTTTTCTTGTGACAGAGACAGAGAGAGTCAGAGAGAGGGACAGACAGACAGGAAGGGAGAGAGATGAGAAGCATCAATTCTTGGTTGCGACACCTTAGTTGTTCATTGATTGCTTTCTCATATGTGCCTTGACCGGTGGGGGGGGGGGGCTACAGGAGACCAAGTGATCCCTTGCTCAAGCCAGTGACCTCGGGATCTCGAAGCTGGGTCCTCCACATCCCAGTTTGACGCTCTATCCACTGCGCCACCGCCTGGCAGGCAAGGAAACACTCTTCCCTCACTTAATAGATATTATCCACTTATTGCTTATAGCAACTTATTGCTTATAACTATGAGTTAGATAGTATTGGCCCCATTTTATTGATTAGTTCACTAACGCACCAGGAGCTTTAGTCAGGTACTCAAGGTCACATGGCTGGAAAGTGGCAGAGCTAGGACTGGCATGCAGCCAGTCTGACTCTGTGCCCTTAAACTGTGCTTGCTGTCTGTGCTACAAATGCTGGGCCAGGAGGTCACAGTTGGAAGGAACTTCAGGCTCAAACGGTTCAACCCCTTCATTTATAGTGGAAGGTCAGAAAGAGAATTGCCCAGGGTGATTTAGCTTGGGGCAGACAGTCCCAGGTCTTCTGCTACCCAACCCCAGGGCACTTTCCCCACGGCACTGAACTTTTCTGGGTGACCAGCTAAGACTCTGGACCCCAAAATGTCAGGTGGAAGGGAGCTTAGTGAGTATCTTCTTCTGCCACCTCATTTTATAGGTGGGGAAACTGAGGCCCAGACTTATCTAGGCTGATATCTGCCATTCTGGAGATGTTCAACTGCAAGGCTTTTTCAGGAGGATGGAGAGGCTCACAACGACAGAGCTGGAGTTCAGAGCGGGCAGGGGAACCTCTCTTCCCCCAGGACACAAGCAAGCACAGACCCTCATGTAAGAATCTGCAGGCCCAACACAACCTCCCCTGCCAGGGAAATCCCACCCACTTTACTCCATCAAAGCAGGTCTGGGATGTGGGGACCTCTTGTGTGAGCCTGGGAAGCCAAAGGCCTGTAGGAGGCAGCCAGAAATATCCCCGATTCTCTGCCCTAGGGACCGGACAGGAAGAGGAGGCGGAGATGGAGGGGGTGGGCAGAAGTCCCTATGAATACTATCCCAGGCCCTCGGCCAGCTCCTTTCCTTCCCTGCGGCCAGTCATTGGCTGTCAGGAAACAGTTGTGACAATCTCCCTCTTGGAGGAAAATAGGCTCTGCAGTGCCTAGTCCTAACTGTCCTTGCTAGTGGGCTCAGGGGCAGGAAGAGGGTGTCTGACTATGCCATTTCACAGGTGAGGAAAGAGAGACCTAGAGATGGGATGGACTTTTCACTTTGATTCTGAACAAAGATGTAAGACTGGATTGAACCCTATCCATTGATCCCAAGTCCTAGGACAGCTGCCTCTCCGCATCAGCACTAACCTTGTCTCAGGGGAGACACTGCTGTCTCCAATGGAGTTGGGGAGGGGCTGACCCCGAGGGGGCCACAGTTCACTCCCAGATGGCCTGTTTCAGGCACTTAGTAACTGGCAGACACAATAAGATGGAGCCACTGCCTGGACTTCTTCTGAGAGCAGGAGGGAATAGGAGAGCAAATCCCTCCCAGCTGAAGTTGCTCCCAGTCCCAGTTTTTCCCAAGTCAAGCCCTGGGTTGAGACACTGGTACACACACCCAGCTCCTACCCTCATGAGCCAGGGGTGGGGAGCAGGTCACCCAAGGTAAAGGTCATGGTTCTGAGGCTTGGCTGAGGATCAGGCCTTTGGCTCTGCCCCAAAACCCCAGTGGGGTGTTGTCTGCAGCTGGTGAGTTCCTCCTCCCAGACAGTGAGCATCCTTCTGGGACTTGAGAGAACAAAGAACTCTTCTGCCTGTGGGCAGCCCACGGAGTTCCCAGGCCCTGTCCACCCCCCACACCAACCTCCCTCTCCACTTTGCACCCACTACACTGGGGGCAAGGAAAGGGGCTATGTGTCAGACCTCGAGCCTTTCTAGAGCACACATCCAGCCTTTTTTGTCTCTATCCACAATGAGTGGCCCACAATAAAGGGTCTAGTAAGCCTGACCAGGCGGTGGCGCAGTAGATAGAGCGTTGTACTGGGATGCAGAGGACCCAGATTCAAAATCCCGAAGTCACCAGTTTGAGCGTGGGCTCATCTGGTTGGAGCAAAGCTCACCAGCTTGAGCACAAGGTCGTTGGCTCGAGCAAGGGGTCACTCGGTCTACTGTAGCCCCCCAGTCAAGGCACATATGAGAAATCAATCAATGAACAACTAAGGAGCCACAACGAAGAAATTATGTTTTTCATCTTTCTCCCTTCCTGTCTGTCTGTCCCTATCTGTCCCTCTCTCTGTCTCTCTCTGTCCCTGTCTCTCTCTCTCTCTCTCTCTCTCACACACACACACACACACACACACACACACTAAATAAATAAAGGGTCTAGTGGGTGGACTCCTGGGCCATAATGTAAAGAAGGAGTCCCCAGTATGTTGGAGGAGAAACAACCCGATACCAGAACCTCTAGTCCAATGAAGGAGACATAGCCCTTGCCCTAGGAGACCCCCCTCCCTACAGCCTGATGGAGGACCCCTGGTCTTTACCATCCCTGGTGCTATTTCTACACACAGGGTTGTGAGGAGCTGGCTTGGACCTGAAGGAGGAAGAGCACTGGGCTTAGAATCAGGATTAGTGCTGGGCTCTGATGCTGGGACTACCACTGGCTTGCAAAAACTACCCAGCTTCTCTGACATCTGAATTTATCATTGTATAACCTCACAACAGGGTCTCAAAAGCTTGGCTTTATGTGGAATGCCTCCTGGGGGGGTAACTGGCAAGGGTAGGATCTGGCATCCTGAAATCCCCACAGGCTTTATCTGTCTAGACCTGTACATGCCACACTCATTCACTTCAGAGACATGTGTTGGGCACCTGCTACATGCCTACTGCTAGGCCGGGTGCCACATCCTCTGCGTTTTGAGTACTTGACCGCCTCCTATAAGAACCTCAGAGAAGGGGAAGTGGTGGTAAGGAGGGCAGGGCTACTTGCCCTAGCAGGAAAACCTCTCTCTTGACTTGAAGTGTCCAAACTTCTGGCCACTAAACAGTTGTGGCTTCTTGGCAGGTGAGTGAGAAGTGTGTGCTATTCATGTCCAGGGGAGTGGAGGGAACGATCACTTGCTTTTCTGGGCCATCGACCAAGCTCTGGGTGGGACACTTTCATGTTATCTCATCTAATCCTTAATATTATCCCAATTTTAAAGATGAGGAGCTGAGGCCCCAAAGGGCAAAGCAGCTTATTCCAGAGTCTGACAGTACGTGATAATTCCAAAGGCTTTTGCAGTCCAAAGTGGCACTTCTGGGTGGTGGACAAGCAGCCTGCAGATGAGGAGCCTGAGGATGAGAAAAGGGACTGGTTGTAGTTGTAGATCAGCAGTTTTCCTCCCAAGCCTCCGAGGAGGGGCCAACTGTGGGCATTTCGCAGTCACAGATGAGGACCTGAGTAACCAGCTGACAACTGGTTTAAATCATCTCTGAACTGGAAGGGGATTAAGGATCATCTCAGATCCACTCCTGAAAGTCATGATGGAGTCCCCTCTACAGAACCTCCTTGAAGTGGTCACCCCTTGGTTGCCTTCAATGTTGGGGGGCTTCAGATGGTTAGAGCTCACCCGCACCCTGAGCTAGAACCTGCCTCCTTGAAGCTCCCATCTACTTTTGATCCGGGTTTTTTTTTTTCTTTTCATTTTTCTGAAGCTGGAAACAGGGAGAGACAGTCAGACAGACTCCCGCATGCGCCCGACCGGGATCCACCCGGCACGCCCACCATGGGGCGATGCTCTGCTCACCAGGGGGCGATGCTCTGCCCATCCTGGGCATCGCCATGTTGCAACCAGAGCCACTCTAGCGCCTGAGGCAGAGGCCACAGAGCCATCCCCAGCGCCCGGGCCATCTTTGCTCCAACGGAGCCTTGGCTGCGGGAGGGGAGGAGAGAGACAGAGAGGAAAGTGCGGCGGAGGGGTGGAGAAGCAAATGGGCGCTTCTCCTGTGTGCCCTGGCCGGGAATCAAACCCAGGTCCTCCGCACGCTAGGCCAACGCTCTACCGCTGAGCCAACCGGCCAGGGCCTGATCCGGGTTTTAAAGATAAGGAAAATGATTCTTCCAGCCTCACACAAGCAAGCAAGCAGCAGAACCGAACTTTACACCTGGTTGGGCTAGTTTGTCTTCCCATAGAGCCCAGCCAGAACCAGCCTGTCCTTACAGGACTGGGGCCAGTCCAGGGATGTGCCTGGAACTTGGCTCCCACTTGCTCTCCTCCAACTCAGAGGAAGATCCTTCACCGTTAGCTCCGTGAGCAATTCTGACCTGAGTGTGTAATATAAACAAATTCCTTCCAACACCTTAGAGCTGGTTTACCATGTTCTCTCAGAAACACAATAAGACTGAATCGATATTAATGTCCTGTCCTAAAAAGTAGTTATCCTTCCTTTTTTAAGCGCAAGAAAGAGGAAGGGAGAGAGATGAGAAGCATCAGCTTGTAGCTGTGGCACCTTAGTTGTTCTCTGGTTGCTTCTTATGTATGCCTTGACCGGGGGGCTCCAGCCAAGCTAGTGACCCACTGCTTAACCAGCGACCTTTGGGCTCAAGCCAGTGACCTTGGGATCATGTTGATGATCCCACGCTCAAGCCAGCAACCCCACATTCAAGCTGATGAGTCTGCACTCAAATTGGATGAGCCCGCATTCAAGCTGGTGACCACAGGGCTTTGAATCTGGAACCTCAGTGTCCCAGGTCAACACTCTATCCACTGTACCACCACTGGTCAGGCTCCTTTTATTTATTTATTTTTTATTATTATTTCTTACCGGGACAGAGAGAGAGAGTCAGAGAAAGGGATAGATAGGGACAGACAAACAGGAATGGAGAGAAATGAGAAGCATCAATCATCAGTTTTTCGTTGCGACACCTTAGTTGTTCATTGATTGCTTTCTCATATGTGCCTCTACCGTGGGCCTTCAGCCAACTGAGTAACCCCTTGCTGGAACCAGTGACCTTGGGTCCAAGCTGGTGGGTGAGCTTTTTTTTTTTTTTTTTTTTTTTCCTCAAACCAGATGAGCCCATGCTCAAGCAGGCGACCTCAGGGTCTCGAACCTAGGTCCTCCACATTCCAGTCCGAAGCTCTATCCACTGTGCCACCACCTGGTCAGGCTCCTTTTATTTGTTAAGAGAAACAGCTTTTATTTTTGTTTGCAGTCTGTAAAATTGAATTCTTTTGTTGATATAAAATACCAAAACCTCATTTGAGGACCATGCTACCTTCTGAAAATGCTACACACCTGCTTATTAAACATGTCAAAGTTACAGCACATCTTAGACATGTCCAAAACTGAAGCAACAAACAGCTGACTGACTGTTCTTTAACAAGCGCTTTCTCAGGCCACTCTCTCACTGTTGCAAAGCAGCCATGGAACAAGACAGTGTAGCCAGATAGAAGGCATGTTTTATTTAAAGGCAAGCCAAATGTCTCTCTGGCATCTCCTTTTGGCTGTGTAAATGAGTCCCTACCTCGAATTTCTTATTTTTTAAGGGGTGATTTGGATGGACTTGTTGAGAATGGTATCCATTATCTAAATAAGTAATGAAAGAGATCTCTGTAGTAACGTGTAAACTTGTGATGGGTCTACAGATGAAGAGGTGAAGAGTGTAGTGAAGAAGTCAGCTACAATCCATCTATGTGAAGGTCACACCAGCTTCACTGTCCACCTTGAAGACTTTCTCAATGGCATTGATGTAAGTAGCCTTTCTGGTCCAATCCCAGGTTATACTTCATGGCTGTGTGCATGGTTTGCTTGGCTGAGCGCTCCATAGTGTAAGCGAAACCAGAGTGTACAATGTCTTTCTCAGATGCCCCCGCTATCCTGTCTTGGAACTCTGCTGTGGGCACAATAGGAATATTCCATTGTGCTTTCTAAATTTTCTTTCCAAACTCTCTTGAACAGACATGAGCAAGTGATAGTTAGAATTCCTTTCATATTTCAAGGTCAAACAGCCATAGCACACATGATTTAGGTTCTTCAGCTACTCAAAGAAAGACCCTGTCACTCCTCTGGAGTTCAAGTAGAGATCTGGAATAACCATAATGTTCCTCTGCAGGAAAATCTTTTTAGTGTCTGGAGTTGTTGGTCCATTGACACCTTCAGCAATGACCTTGGCTTTGATTCTGGGTGCATTGGACTTGGTCCAATGTGGTTCTCAGTGGCAGCAGGGATCAATATGTCACAGTTGACCTCTAACATTCTCCCTTCATAAAGCTTTGCCTTGGGGAAGCCCAGGATTGATCCGTGTTGCAATTTAAAGTCTTCTAGTTCCTTTGGGTCAATACCATCTGGATTCCATATGCTGCCATCAAATTCACCAACACCAACACATTTAGCACCAGTGCAACGCAAGTATCTCATAGCGTGCAGGCCCACATTACCAAATCGCTGAACAACAAATGTTTTATCTCCAAACCCTGATCTCATTCCTAAAATACTCTTGTAAGCAGCTTCATTGATGAAATTTTCAATCCCATGGAAAATGCCCTGGCCTAGAGCAGAGAGCCGTCTGTGGATTCTACCCTGATTGATGGGCTTACCAGTGACACAGGCATGGGAATCAATATCATAGTGCTCTATGATGTTAGCATAGGTGTCAGCAATCCAGGACATCTCCTGCTTGCCCGTGCCCATGTCTGGGACAGGCGCATCAATGCCAGGACCAATAAAGCCCTTCTTTGCCAGTTTTATGGTGAACCTCCTTGTGATCTTTTCTAATTCATTATTGGTATTGATCTTAACACCAGCTTTGGCACCTCCAAATGGTACATCAGCCCCTGCACATGTATATGCCATCAGAGAAGCCAAAGCTTTTACTTCATTGACACATCAGTGCTGTAACGAATACCTCCCTTGAAGGGCATGCAGTGCTGATTGTGCTGGGCCCTGTAGCCCTCGATGACCTCCCAGGAGCCGTCCTCTGTCCGGATGGGGAAGGCAAGCTCAGCACATGGTTGCAGGGCTTGATGATCACAGGATGCCGTGCACCCAGTTCCGCTTCTGCTCGTTCTTCTGGGTCTTGACGTCCTCCACCAGCTTGTCCTCCACGATGCTTATGCCCTCATCAAAGAAGCCCCACACCATCTTGAAGAAGTTGGGGTCGCTCTCCTCCTGGTCGGCTGGCGCTTTGCTGTAGTGTCATTTGGGAAGGCTATGTGAGCCCCAGCTGCGAGGTGGTGGCTATGGGCGGGTTGGGCCCAGTAGCACCGACAAGTCAGCGTCTGCCTAGCCCATGGGGGGGGGGGGCAGCACGGGATAACAGCAGCACTTTGCCTAGGCTGCGGTACATGGCTAGTAGGGGGGTGGAGGCAGCAGAGGAGAGGAGCTCTCAAAGACTTGGCGACCATGAGAGGGAGCAACAATTCAATTACTTTTCCTGCTGACCTGTGTTTCCATGGTTTTTCTTGTTCTGGTGGGTAGATTAGCTGGTGGGTGGGGGAGATAGGAGCTGGAAAAAGAAGTGCTGCAGTGAGAGGTGTCAGACTTCCATTCCCTTCCCCACTCTAGCCTGCAGAGTTTTCCAAAAGAGAGGTCTCAGTCAGGCCTGGAGCCCCCAGGGCTCATCCTTATCTCTCTCTGTTAGACCTAAATCATATCATGGTGTTTTGGGTTTATTTCCTCCCTTTTTAGTATTATAGATGGGGACAAAAAAAAATCCCAAAGAGTCTGACCAGAGGTGGCGTACTGTGGATAGAGCCTCAACCTGGAATGCTGAGGTCCTAGAATTAAAACTCTGAGGTCACCAGCTTGGGCGCATGGTTGTCAACTTGAGCTGGGATTGCCAGTTTAAGTGTAGTATCCTGTGGTCATTGGCTTGAGCCCAAAAGTCACTGGCTTGAAGCCCAAGGTTGCTGGCTTGAACAAGGGGTCACTGGCTCACCTGGAGACCCCCAAGTCAAGGCACGATGAGAAGCAATCAATGACCAACTCAAGTGCCACAATTACGAGTTGATGCTTTCTATCTCTCTCCCTTCCTGTCTCTGTCTCTTACTCAAAAATAATTAATTTAAAAAATCCCAAAGAAATAAGGTGACTTACCGAAGGTTACTCAGTGAAGGAGCTGGTGGTGGATCCTAAGTGTTTGGATTCCCTGTCTCCAGCATGACCAGATTTACCCTGAGTCCTAAGGGCAATGACAGGTGACATCTGCCAGGCTCATCTACCAATGCCAGAATCATTATAGGCAAGAGGGAGAGCCAGGTTTTAGGACTAATTTAAATGACCTATTTACACAGTAGGCCACAAACACATGCAACTCATTAGCACTGGTGGGGTAGCAAACAGTAATCCAGGATGGGTTAGGTTTCTTAAAGCTGGACCTGTATTGACCATGAAATATTAGTCAGGAAGTCTCATGCGCCCCCTTTGAAAGCCTGGGTTCTGCCTGGGTGCTGCAGTGATGCCTAAGCGTCTCCTGCAGGGCAGGGTAATGTGACCTGGGAGCTATGTGCTGAACTTGAGTTGACTGGGACCAAGAAAAGGGAAAGGCTTGGAGTTGAACCCAACAGGCTTCTCAGAGGAAGAGGCGGAAGCAGCTGAGTAGAACAAAGGGAGAGATTGATTATCTTGCTGGAAGGAGAGATTGAGTGGAGGTTCAAACTCCTCTCTATTGCCCTACCCCGGGTCTCGCTCTCTGGTCCTTGTCCTTCCCTGCTGGGTCTGGGGCGCTCCCGACAGAGACTGCGCCCCAGCCCCCTAGGCCAAGCACGGTGGGGTGCGCGGGCGGTTAAGCACCCTTCCCCACGTCTGCGGGGTGAGTGCGCCCCGCGGGGTGCTCCCACAGCCCTAACAAGGAGTTTGGCGGCGCTCCGGGCGGTCCCGCCCGCTGGGTTCCACCAGTCCCTCCCCCCAACTGCTCCGACCGAGCCGAGGAACAAGCCCGCTCCGCGCGGGATCCCGGGCGCGGACACCGACGGGGCCGGGCAGCCACTGCCAGCCAGGGGAGCCCGCGAGTCGCCCCCGAGGTCCCGACGGGCGGGCAAGCTGCTTGGGGACGTTCGGCAAGAACCCGTGTCCCTCTCCGCAGCGTCGCCATGTCCTCGGTGTTCGGGAAACCCCGCTCGGGCAGCGGACCGCAGAGCGCACCCCTCGAGATCAACCTGGCGATCCTGGGGCGTCGCGGAGCGGGCAAGTCCGGTGAGTGGGGCGGGTGCCCCGAAGGGAAGGGGTTTGGTGGGTCGGGGGAGCCGAGGGAGGGATCCAGGCGCTGTGGACGTGAGGGCAGACTCTTCGCTGGCTTTGGGCGCTTCCTGCACCAGGTGAGCTGGCAAGACACTGATTTTCTTCTTTGCCTCAGTTTCTCTGTTGCTTGGCGCTCTCTCTGCTTTGTTCTGAGCTCCTCCATTTCTCATCTGTCCTGTTTTCCTTGCCTGGCTCTCCTTCTGTATCTTCCTACTGTGTCTCTGTGCTCAGAGTCTGTGACCCCAGCTGTCTCTTCCTTCTGTCTGTCTTCATGTCTCCCAGTTCTCTGCTGGTCTCTCCCTCTGGCCCCCTACCCTCTGTCACCTCTCCCTGGGCCAGCAGTCAGCTCTGGTGATTGACACGGAAGGGACCTGTTAGGCACTGATCTCCACTCAAGGCCCCTGTGAGCTTAGTGACAGCCTTGCTACTCCGTGGCTTAGGCTGGAGATGAAGGAGCCGCTGGCCCCTGAAGGGAGGCGGTAGAAGTTACTGGCTATTGGATTTCCCAGGTCACAGCCCCCACTCTCCTCTTCAACTCCTCAGGCTTCTGGAATAAAGTGTGCATTCTTATCAAATGTATTTGTTTCAAGCCAGACCCCTCTCTTTTTTGGAAACAAATTGGACGGTGGTCCCAGGTGCCTGGAACTATCCTTAACAAACCAAGATCTTGAGCTTCCATTGAGATCATTTCTATCAACACTGAACTCTGCCCTTACCACTCTTGGCAGCTCTTAGCCACCTGGAGCCAACCCAGAAAAAGGTCCAGCCCTCCCCCTGCCATTCACAGTCCCAAGCAGCTGAAGGTGGGAGGGGAGAGGGGCTCCTTCACTGGCCTTTTTCCAGTTACAGCTATTAGTGAATGGCCAGCAGCTGCTCAGATCGCTGTTGGCTCCCATCCCCAGAGTGTTCTTTAGGTCTCGCTGGGGGTTGCCTCTCCGCTTTTGAAGCCATCCCTCTGTCTCAGAGAGAGATGACTCTGAATCACATTTTCCAACATAAAAGACTTGCCCTCTTCCCTTTGAAAATAAAATTATTATCTGGAGCTCTGTCACTGGTACAGTTTAGCCAGTGGCTACATGAATGAAAGAATTTAAATTAAAAAATATGTATTCCCTGGATATTACTTTACAAACTGACACTGATAGGAATCCTGGGGAAAAAAATGTAAGGATTTTCTTTAAAATATCACATTACTTTTTAAGAGTTCAGTATAATAGCCTGACCAGGCGGTGGCGCAGTGGATAGAGCCTCGGACTGGGATGCTGAGGACCGAGGTTCGAGACCCCGAGGTCTCCAGCTTGAGCGCAGGCTCATCTGGTTTGAGCAGAGCTCACCAGCTTGGACCCAAGGTCGCTGGCTTGAGCAAGGGGTTACTCGGTCTGCTGAAGGCCCCCGGTCAAGGCACACATGAAAGCAATCAATGAACAACTAAGGTGTTGCAACACGCAATGAAAAACTAATGATTGATGCTTCTCATCTCTCTCCGTTCCTGTCTGTCTGTCCCTATCTCTCTCTCTCTCTGATTCTCTCTCTGTCTCTGTAAAAAAAAAAAAAAAGAGTTCAGTATAATAGTTGGCTGGCTCTTGGCTTTATGTGGTTAAATTCTGAACAAAATCAGAATTCTGTTAATGCATTGCACCTGGGGATAACTTTATTCTAGAGTTAGTTTTACATTCTGCAAGGAACCATGATGAGTGTGGAGGCTCTAGAGCCAAGACTTGAGACGTGAAGCACTGAGGACTTAAGTGTGTTTACTTGAGACACGGCTCTTGCCTGGACCTCGCCTGGAAATCCCAGGCCCTCAAGGGGTCATATTGCCCCCAGGGATCACCCACTGATCAACTTGGATCTTATTCTCTTTTTGGCTTGTAGCCAAAACTGGAATAAATGCCCCCACATTTCAGAATCCTTGTGACTTGTCTAGGGTGGGGGATGTCTCCCTTTGGTTGGGGCTGACCCTAAGGTAGCTGGTTGCATGGGTCCTGACCCCTTCCTTCGAACATTCAGAGACACCCCTTAGACTTTCCTCTTATTGCTTTTCTTGACATTAAAAAAAAAAATCCCAGGATGTAACTGAAGGGACATAAGACCCCATATTTCTGGTTTTTCTGAGCTTCTCAAACCAACTCCTCAGCTCCCAGCCTCATTCCTCCAGAGACTTGAGCTTGATGTCAGCCAGGGGTCACAGAGGCTAGATAGGCCTCCAGAAAAGGAAAGGGGTAAGCTGCAGGGGCCAGCAGCCAGACACAGCAGGGGAGATTGAGCCAGTTTCTTTCTGCTTCTTGCAGCCCTGACCGTGAAGTTTCTGACCAGAAGGTTTATCAGTGAATATGACCCCAATCTGGGTAAGGACCACTCCTCCCTATTCCTCCTGCAGTGTCCCCTTAGAATCACCCTCAGCCCCACCATCACCCAACAGACACCTACCCTGTGGAGGGTCCAGGTGCGACCAGGACCAAACACCTGGAGGCAGGGGGAAGGATCCACCAGAATGACTCGGTTCATGGAGGGAAAATGTTTAAGTGCCAGAAATATGCTCTCCACAGCCCACCCCAGACAACTTGGGGGTTGGCCAAATTCAGAGAGCTGTGTGATTTTCTCTAAATATGAAGTATGATGAGACTTATTTTGAAAAAAATAATTAAACATAGTAGAACATCCATATTCATTAAGTATTGTTCTTTAAGATGGTTACTTAATGCACTTTCCCCCCCAAAAGCTAGATAAGACCTTTGAGAAATTCTCTAATAGAATTGGCTTCTGAACCAGTTTTAGAACCACACTAGTCTTGTTTTATTGACATATGATGATATATTGGGAAAAGGGATGCTCTGGTGTCACTCAGAGCTGAGTTTGCCTGGCTCTGCTCCATGTTGGCTGTGCAACCTTGAGTAGCCACCTACCCTCTCTGAGCTTCTGTTTCCTCATATATAACATGGGCACAAAACACCTATCTCAGAGAATTACTGTGAGGATTAAAGAGCTAGCATGTAAAAGAGCTAGACTAGTGCTTGACCGTCAGTACACATTTGATGCATACTCGCTTATCCTTCCTTCTCTTCCCTTCTCAAATGGCTTCCCATCTATGGTGGCTGAGATCCCCTCAAATTAATCAGATCAGTGTTTCTGAAAGTTATTTTTAGCAGCAGGATCTTTTCCTTAAATAACCCTTACATGGAACCCCAATATCTAAAACAAATAAAACAATCTTATTAGAACCTAAAGCTCACATTTATAACATTTGTTGTCGTAAAATAGACACAGAAAAATGAATTGTCTGGAGCTCTTAGCCTTTTGAAAATGAAGGTTGCCATCTTAGATTACTTTCCTCATTCATAAGGATTGAATGAAGCGTCTGTGGTCCCCGAGGACCCCCTGAGGGAACACGGACTGGGCTTTGGAGCAGGTTAGAAAGCTGCACAGTACAGCACTTCCTGCTGCAGGCCCAACAGAACACCACGCCCCACGCCATGCCACGGTGACACCTGAGCATCCCTTTGGGCACTCTTAGCCTATTGGTGCCCATTGGCCCCTCAGATCAGGCTGCTGTACTGAATCCCAGCGTCAGAGCAGGAAGGGACCACAGGGCTAGTTAGGCCAATGGTTTTTAGAATGTTTTCCTTGAGTAGCAGAATCCCTTCTTCTGACCAGGAGGTTTGTTGGCGACTGTGATCCCAACTTGGGTAAGAAACCACTTGGGCAAGGAGATCTTAAACAGAACCCCAGTGTGTTGAACAGAGAAACTGGAAGGGCTCTCCTGGCTAAGTCAGGTGTGCAAAGCAGGTGACTGGGCAACAGCCCCTTAGCGGTTTGTTCCTCGAAGTTTGGTTTGACCACCAGTGCTTTGACACAACCCCTCCATGCTGCAGTGGAAGAAATAGGCCCAAAAAGCTGAGACTTCTGGGCCAAGGTCACACAGCAGATCTAAGGAGAGTCCATTTGATTAGCAGAGGTCAGGGTCCATGGGAATAGGACACAGGATGCGATTGTGTGCAGCGGGGCAGGTGTTGGGAGAAGCCAGAAATTGAAGTCAGATGGAGTAGGCCAGGGGTCCCCAAACTTTTTACACAGGGGGTCAGTTCACTGTCCCTCAGACCGTTGGAGGGCCGGACTATAAAAAAAAACTATGAACAAATCCCTGTGCATACTGCACATATCTTATTTTAAAGTAAAAAAACAAAACAAAACAAAACAAAAAAACAGGAACAAATACAATATTTAAAATAAAGAACAAGTAAATTTAAATTAACAAACTGACCAGTATTTCAATGGGAACTATGGACCTGCTTTTGGCTAATGAGATGGTCAATGTGCTCCTCTCACTGACCACCAATGAAAGAGGTGCCCCTTCCGGAAGTGCGGCGGGGGCCGGATAAATGGCCTCAGGGGGCCGCATGTGGCCCGCGAGCTGTAGTTTGGGGACCCCTGGAGTAGGCAAACTGAAGAGAGGAGGGGAGGGGGGAGGCGGGGAAGAAGAGGGGAAGGGAAGACACACAAGCAGGAGAGTCTGGGCAGGGAAATCAGGGATTCTGAAGGACGGTGCCTCAAAAGACCGAGTCTGCCTAGCTCAAATACTGCCCATGTATACTAAAACTTATTTTCCCTCTATCTGAAGTTCACATTTAACTGGGCACCCTATGTTTTATCTGGCAGTCCACCTCCAGTCTCTCTTCCTCCCAAACTCCCAGTCCATACCCTTTGTGCAGGATCCTGTTACAGAGGAGCCTGTTACAGCGATGGTTTGAGCTTCCTGATTGAGTAATTTTGGAATTCTGACCTGATAGTGGAATGTGTGGTCAGACTGTGGGGAGGCAGTGACCCATAATGGTTAGTCATTCCACCCTGAGAGCCTATGAGCTGGAGAGATGACCAGACACTCTCCCCTGGGGGGAGACATTCTCCCTGGGGGGCCAATGCCACTCCTGGGGGTTCTATTTCACTGTCCAAACATTTTGGCCTCTATCCCATGGCGGGTTCCAGCAACAGTGGGGACTCTGGGACCAGCGCCTTCCCCTCTCTGCAGAAAGGTCTGAGCACCCAAGGGCAGAGTTAGCCCTCGGGAGGGGAGAACCACTCTTTCCCCTTTTCAAAGGTCTTCCAAGAGCTTGTGCTCAAATGGAGCCTCTTTACTTTTTAAATCTTTTCTTTATTTATTCCTAGAGAGAGAGGAGAGAGAGAGAAAGAGAGAGAGAGAAGTAGGAGGAACAGGAAGCATCAACTCCCATATGTGTCTTGACCGGGCAAGCCCAGGGTTTTGAATCTGTGACCTCAGTGTTTCAGGTCGACACTCCTTCCATTGCGCCACCACAGGTCAGGCTCAAATGGAGCCTCTTAAGGGTGGGAACCTGTATAATTTGTCCCCATTTCCAGCATAGAGCACAGTACAAGGTACAACATACTACTCATAAACATGACTGTGAATTTTAATTTTAGGATTGTCTTTTAAAAGAACAGCTTCTATTATTATCCCCATTTTACAGAGAAAGAACCTGAAGCTGTGCCTGACCAAGTGGTGGTGCAGTAGATAGAGCATTGACCTGAGATGTAGAGGAACCAGGTTCGAAACCCTGAGGTCACTGGCTTGAACACAGGCTCATCTGGCCTGAAGGCAGGGTTGCCGACCTGAGCGTGGGATCACAGACATGACCCCATGGTCTCTGGCTTAAGCCCAAAGGTTGCTGGCTTTACCCTAAGGTCACTGGCTTGAGCAAGGGGTCACTGGCTCAGCTGGAGCTCCTGATCAAGGCACATATGAGAAGCAATCGATGAACAACTAAAGTGCCACAACTACGTGTTGATGCGTCTCATCTCTCGCCCTTCCTGTCTGCCCACCCCTCTAAAAAATAAATAAATAAAAAATGTTATTACTGTAAATGAGAGAAAAATGCTTTGAGAAAAGAGCATTCTCTCAGCCTTAATTAAAGTTCACATAATGTTGTTTAAAATTAGAAGTTTTGAGACCTAAAGACACCAGAATGCCCTTAGGGCAGTAACCAAGCAACGGGAAGAAAGGATATTCCTGTGACTTGGAAAGGAGCCCCAACCCCCCAGAGTCACCTCACTTGCAAAGGGGGTGGAAGCTGGATAAGATGGTCTCTGAGTTTCATCCAGCTCACCCAGGCATGTTCCATGTCCTCCCATGGCCTGGGAGGGAGCTTCTGCCCAGATAGAGCTGGAAGATTGGCTGGTCCACTGAGCACAGGGGGCTTGGAGGTCCCAATGGGGAAGTAGCCCAGACTACAAAACCTGAGTTTAAGTTCCTTTACGGGTAAGTGTTGAGGGGCTGTGAACAAGTTCCCTCCTTCTCTAGACCTCACCTCCCTGTCATCTCTCCACAGTGCAGCTAACAGCAAGCTTGAAAGGCTGTTGTGCTACAAGCGACTATGGAGACCAGGACCGGGATTGGGCTAATATTTTTCCTTGGACTGGGCAGGACATGGTGCCTGTTTGGGAACAGAATCTGTGAAGTGCCTAAAAGGGGTGCATAAGACAACTTGGGCAGGAAAATCTGAAAGAGATGTCAGCATCTAGGGGCAGCTCTTCTTGCACCAAATATAGTTAAACATTTGGGGCATATTTTCCATTAGGATTTTTTTTTTTTTTTTTTTTTTTTGTCTTTGAGTAAGAGTGGCATTTATCCAAGTCCCCAAAGCAGGCTGGGGACGGGAGCTGTCTGTGATTCCTGCTGGCTGCTAGTTGACGTGGAATGTGTCCAGGCCTTGCTTGGCTGCCAGTGGCTCTCAGAGAGAAGTGTTTGACTCAGCCAGGGTTGGGGGTTCTCTTCTCACAGTGGCTGCTACCAGGAAGACAGAGAGGGCCTTAGTTCTTCCCAGAGGGGTCTTCTTTGATGTCCCTTGGGACATGGAGCTACCCAGGGAAAAGTAAGGACCAAGTGCACTCATGAATGTGAGCCAGTGGCACAGGGAAGGTTGAGGGTAGGGAGCATGATTGCCAATAAGGCAGCGAGGTCCTCTTTGCACACCTGGCTACTTGCTGCTTTCTTAGGTTTGAGGTCATGAGAACTAAAAAAAATAAAGTAAAAATCCATGAAATCCAAGTAAGGTTGGTAGTTTACTTGACAGTATAGTGCTAATATCAATTTCCTGGTTTTGATCATTGCGTTAAGGTTAGGTAAGGTGTGAACAATGGGAGGATGGGGTTTGATGGTCGTGCACACATGTAGACAGGTGTACCCACGTTTATACAGAGGCTTCCCTGGCCCAGCTGGGGGGATGGTGCACAGGAACTGTATGATTGTATAACTTCCATATGAGTCTAGAATTATTTCAAAATAAGTTTTAAAAAATCACCTGGTAATATGAACCTACCCTGTAAACTCTGAAGCACCATGGTCCCCACTGTCCTTTATCAGACATTTGTGGAGGGCAGGGCCCTCTCCCAGGGCCCCTCCAGTCCCCACACAGCCCTGTGAAATAGTGCCAGGACAAGCATTTAGCACAGTGCCTGGCACAGAGTGAAAGCTTGAAAACTGTTAGCCAATGTTATCATCTTATACCCATTTTAAAATGAGGAAGCAGCTCTTTTCTTTCTTTTTTTTTTCTTCCATTTTTCCAAAGCTGGAAACGGGGAAGCAGTCAGACAGACTCCCGCATGCGCCCTACAGGGATCCACCTGGCATGCCCACCAGGGGGCGATGCTCTGCCCCTCTCGGGCATCGCTCTGTTGCATCCAGAGCCATTCTGGCACCTGAGGCAGAGGCCACAGAGCCATCCTCAGTGCCCGGGCCAACTTTGCTCCAATGGAGCCTTGGCTGCGGGAGGGGAAGAGAGAGACAGAGAGGAAGGAGAGGGGGAGGGGTGGAGAAGCAGATGGGCACTTCTCCTGTGTGCTCTGGCCGGGAATCGAACCCAGGACTCCTGCATGCCAGGCCGACGCTCTACCGCTGAGCCAACCGGCCAGGGCTGGAAGCAATTCTTTTCAAAGAGCTGAAATGACTTGACCAAGTCACACAGCTAAAAAGTAGCTGAAGGGAGATTTGGTTCCACATCTCCACCCTAGATTCCTCTGCTATTATTTTGACAAGGATTATTTGTAAAACCTTCTTGGGACTTCTAAACAGGGTTCTCCCACTTTGGGCAGGAGAACTGTCCTTGGGGACTTCCTGTGGGCCAGGTCCTGTGGTTAAAGGGGAAGAGGGTAGAGGAGCTTGGAGTTTGGGAGGAAGGGGCTGGCAGTGCAGCTTCTGAAGCTTCTGGAGCTACCTGGGCTCATGGCCACACACTCTGTCCTGCAGGCTTGGTCGGTGGACCCAGAACACATCCCGTCCCCCATGGCACGTTTTGTGAGTGGCCTCTGTTACTCTGAGCCCTGACAAGGGGAGCGGAATCTCCTTGGTGGAGGGTCTGCTCATGTCCTCCGTGTGGATGCGAGCCAAGGCCTTGGCAGTGGTCCTGCTCGGCCAGCCCTGGGTTAGGTCCCCAGGGCGGCATGGGGGTCCAACACAGAGCGGAAGCTGGGACTCAGACCTAGTCCATTATCTATCTATTCAGTGCCCTGCTCTGCTTTTCATCTTGCTGATTATCTGTGTTGCAGAGGACACCTACAGCTCTGAGGAGACCGTGGACCACCAGCCTGTGCACCTGAGGGTCATGGACACAGCAGACCTGGTACAATCATCCCCATTACAGCGGAGAGGCAGTGCAGGCTCCTGAGAAATCTTGGCCCCACAGTGGGGGCTCACATGGGAATATATATATCTCTTATAAGCTCCAGTTTTCTGTGTGACCCTCTCTGGGGCTAAATGAGAAGGGACGGGGTGGGACCTGGGGAAACCTGAGGACCGCCGGCAGCAGCTCTGAGATCCTTGCTCTGGGGTTTGATGCTCATGCACACGTGGGGACAGGTGCACACACACATTTGCACAGAGGTTTCCCTTGGCCCAAATTCCTCCAGTGCACACATCTCCCCTGCGTTCTCACCACCTCTTGCCAAGGCTAGATGCCAGTTATTCTCAAAAGCCAAAAGGCACCATGAACCTGACCCAAAACCAGCAGTGTCCAGAGATAGCCAGGTCTCTGTAGGGGCCATGCCAGAGTGTTGGCTCTGTGCCGCAGAGGTCAAGGTCTCCAAGTCTCGGGCTGAGTGTTGGGAGGAAGGCTTACAAGACAATGTCTCCTTTCACACCAAGCCAAATCCATACTCAAGTGCCCCTTTGACAAGAGTTCTGCTGGGGGAACAATATACAAAGACCCAGAGAGTGGGGGGGGGGGATGGGGTAGCTCAGGTGAAGACCGTTAGCCTGACCTCCTCTGTCCCTGACCAAGGCTTCCCTCCTTTGCCCCAGGACACCCCCAGGAACTGTGAGCGCTATTTGAACTGGGCTCACGCCTTCCTGGTAGTATACAGTGTTGACAGCCGCCAGAGCTTCGAAGGCAGCTGCAGCTACCTGGAGCTGCTCGCTTTGCACGCGAAGGAGACGCAGCGCAGCTACCCCGCTCTGCTGCTGGGCAACAAGCTGGACATGGCCCAGTACAGGTGAGCACGCGGCTTGTCACACAGCTCCAGTGCTCTCCTTCCTCATTTGTGAAGTCTGGGTGTCGTCTCCAGGGATTATTTGGCTGCTAAGAACAGTAATCTCCTCGACTTTAGGTGAAAGGGGGTGTGTTGTAAGGGTGTGGTTTCCTTTTTTTTTTTTTTTTTGCATATTTCTGAAGCTGGAAACAGGGAGAGACAGTCAGACAGACTCCCGCATGCGCCCGACCGGGATCCACCCGGCACGCCCACCAGGGGCGACGCTCTGCCCACCAGGGGGCGATGCTCTGCCCATCCTGGGCGTCGCCATGTTGTGACCAGAGCCACTCTAGCGCCTGGGGCAGAAGCCAAGGAGCCATCCCCAGCGCCCGGGCCATCTTTGCTCCAATGGAGCCTTGGCTGTGGGAGGGGAAGAGAGAGACAGAGAGGAAGGCGCGGCAGAGGGGTGGAGAAGCAAATGGGCGCTTCTCCTGTGTGCCCTGGTGGGGAATCAAACCCGGGTCCTCCGCACGCTAGGCCGACGCAGGGTGTGGTTTCCTAAGCAGCAAGGACAGGAAGGGAAGGGCATCTGTCAGCACAGGGCTGGACTTGGAAAGTCAGAGGAGAGGCCACTCTTCCATCCTCATGGGGATCTGTGGTCTCTCTCGGCCTCACCCTTTCTTACCCGAGTCTGTATGACCTTCTGTTCCCATTCGGTGCAGCTGGCTAGTCATTCTGTGCCCAATTCCAGTTCTAGGGAGAGAGGTTTTAACTGGTTTCCTGGGTCAGGTGTCTGCCCGGTGCAGCCAGCTCCCAGTTCACCTATGCATGGCCCCCATGCTCACTTCCATGGCTGGCTAGGCTGAGGACAGGTTCTCTTAGAAAGGGTTAGACTTGACTCAGAGGTCACAGCCTGGGCCAGGCATCAATGCTGCAGCCATATTTTACTTGGCCAGTGCTGTATTTTAGAAGACCTGGAATTGGAATGCTTGGAGGCAGGGCATGCTTTTTCTAGCTGACCACAGGCCTCACTGCTCCCCATGGCTTAACTCCACCCTCTCCACACATTTAAGTTGCCTGCTTGCCCTGACACATTCGAGACTCTGATGCCTCTACTTGATAAGTAACCCCGCTGGCCTTCTTCAAAACTGACATTTGTGCCAGTCTGCCAGCGAGGTTTGGCCCCTTCCAGCAGCCTTCCACCGGTCCCTCCCGGCTCCCGGCCAGTCACTCCTGCCTTCCCGGGCCCCAAAGGTGCATTGACTGGCGATGGCAAGGAGGGGATCCTTTGTTTGAAACAGGTGAGATGGACAATGGGAAAGGAGGTTGCAGTCTCATGAAAGGGGGGGCATGGTAGGAGCCTTTAAATGCGGGCAAGCCTCAGACCCAGAAAGACATATTCCATTTCAGGGAATGAGGGAGTTGTGTGATCTTAAAGCCAGAAGTAATCGCAGAGCCCCAAAAGCCTACAAGAGGGGTCAGAAGACTGGATTGAGATAAACCAGTTTTCATTATGAGGAAAAAAACTAGACTGCTATTTTTATCACAATCTTTGTCAAATAGAATGTCTAAAAATGGTTTGGGAGCAAATAACAGATAATATGGGCTGCAGTGAAGCAGCATCAGATCCCTAAGAACAAGTTCATTTATCCCCACTTTCTTCTTTGATCAGGTCCCTAGGTTAGGAGATCAGGATTTGATGGACATGGTAAATCTAACTTTGACCTGAGCATCAGTGTCTCTTATGATTGCCTGCAGCGAAAAGGTAAAATGTTATTTAGATCAGTGGTTCCCAAACCACTGATAAAATTTTTACCAGGCTGCAACAAAATAGGAAAAAGGATAATATTGGGCCGTGGCTGGCTGGCTTAGTGGTAGAGCGTCAGCCCAGCCTGTGTGGAAGTCCTGGGTTTGATTCCCAGCCAGGACACACGGAAGAAGCGCCCATCTGCTTCTCCACCCTTCCCCCTCTCCTTTCTCTCTATCTCTCTCTTTCCTTTCTGCAGCCAACGCTCCATTGGAGCCAAGTTGGCCCCAGGGCAGGGGGGTGGGGTTAAGGACAGCTCAATGGCCTCCACCTCAGGTGCTAGAATGGCTCTGGCTGCAAGGAGTAACACCCCAGATGGGCAGAGCATCGCCCCTTAGTGGGCATACCGGGTGGATCTCAGTCGGGCGCATGTGGGAGTCTGTCTCTCTGCCTTCCTGCTTCTCACTTCAGAAAAATACAAAAAAAAAAAAAAAAAAAAAAAAGGATAACGTTACATGCCTGTGTCGCCCATACACACACACATGCATGCATGGGCTACTTGTTTCTGAAAATTCATTATTCAAGCCCCACGGTGACAAAGTTTCAGGTTCAAGTTTATTATAAAAGTAAATAATACTAACTAGTCTTTCAAAAGGGGTTCCTCAGGAAGCAGTGAGCTTATACAGGACACCAGCCCTGGGTGTGGAGGGGATTAGGTGCCCCTCCTCTGACCCTTTCTGTCCCAGTCACGCTGTTTATTGGGTACTCCCCTGAGTAGCTAGCTCACTCCCACCCCCTACACCTGCCAAATGAACCTTGGCTCAGAAAGCTTTTCCATCAGTATCCACCCTGGTGTCTCCTCTCATCTCATGGGCTGTGCCATTGTCCTCAGGAATGGGTGGGGCAGCTCCATAGTGGGGGTGGGGGGTCAGAAGAATTCAGCCACTGAATCTTGGCCTCCAGACCTAAAGGACCCCCTGTCCCTTCTCTTTTCTGGACATCTGACCTCCCCAAGAACAGTCTTCTTTACTCTCTCACCTTAATTCCCATGGCTTCCAGGGCAGAAGCTTTCAGGACCTTCCCACTTGCAAATATTTGGTCCCACCATTCTGGGAGGTGGTATACAACCAAGCTGGGATTAGGTGCTGCTCCCTCGCTCCCTTTCCCCCTCCTTGCCATGAAATGTTGGCACCCCCAACCCGCCCCTCCTTCGAGCAGGCAGACAAAATTCCCCACGAGCCTGAGCGCTTTCCCAGCCGCAGGCGTCCTGAGTGACCTTGGCCCTCCACGCTGCTGTAGACGCTGTGGCCTCACATCCTTCAGTCCAAACCACTGCCTTTTTCTAGAGCTGATTCCACAAGCGAGGGCTGCGTGTGGCTCATTTCCTGACCAAATGTGGGGGTCAAGGAGAAATGGGGCCGGGGATGGCTGTCTTCCTCTGGCCACGGGCAGGGCCTAAGTGGGGCCTTTGCGTCAGCTTCTCCCTTACCCTCAAACTCGTTCCTAAATTCTGTCTTTGGTAACATCAACCACCATTTCTTGAGCCTGACTCTTTTAGATACTGTGGTAGACAGACACTCAACAGAAATTATTTTTCCTAATCGTCTTAACAACCCTGAGAGGCAGATGTTATTATCCCACTGTGCTGATGAGAAAGCTAAGCCTCACGGAGATGGGGATGAGCAGCTGGTGAGTGGGAGCCGGGTGGGGGCCCAGGCCTGCCTGACTGGGTGCATGCTCCTGACCCACCTCGCCCTGCTTCCCCACCAGGCAGGTCACCGAGGCGGAGGGTGCAGCCTTGGCGGGCAGGTTTGGGTGCCTGTTTTTCGAGGTCTCTGCCTGCCTGGGCTTTGAGCACGTGCAGCACGTCTTCCATGAGGCAGTGCGGGAAGCACGGCGGGAGCTGGAGAAGAACTCCCTGGCTCGGCCCCTCTTCATCTCCGAGGAGAGGGCCCTGCCCCACCAGGCCCCGCTCACTGCCCGTCATGGGCTGGCCAGCTGCACCTTCAACACGCTTTCCACCGTCAGCCTGAAGGAGATGCCCACCGTAGCCCAGGCCAAGCTAGTCACTGTGAAGTCATCCCGGGCCCAGAGCAAGCGCAAGGCACCCACCCTGACCCTCTTGAAAGGCTTCAAGATCTTCTGAAGACCCCCTGAGGATCCTAGGCTCAGAGGCTGGGCAGGGCTCTGCAGGACGGTGGTGGATTTCTGGCCACTGGCTTTCCCTCTGATGGGACAATAGCCTGTGCCCTCTGGTGGACAGCTGACCTCTGCTCCGGCACCCAAGAAGTGTTCCGACACCCAGTTCAATGTGCGAGCTGGAAGGAGAAAGAAGAATGCAACTCCTATTCCCTGCAGGGCCTTGGTTTCCATGGTTACCACTGTGGTTCTGATGTGGAAGGGAAACAGCCACTGGGACAATCCGGACACCTGGGGTCAGCCTTAAGCAGGAGGAAATGGCAGTGCCCATCATGGTGTTACCACTTCCTGCTCCAGCTCCAGCCAAGTCAGCTGCGGTCCCTGCGGACAGCTCCAGGAGACCCTGCAGAAGTTTAAGCCTCAGAACATCCTGTAGGAAGGACAGCCCTGAGGTCCTCAAGCCACCTGGTGGACAGGAAGGGCAGGGTGGGTACAGATTTTGGAGGGCCAAAGTCTAGCCCAGCCCTCCCATTGTTTTCTGCCCTCATGGAAGCCAGAAGCCGCAGGCAACAAACCCCACAGTTTACCTATGTAATACCTACTTTGCACCTGCAGGACCTCTTGTAAGAAGCAAAGTTGCAGGAAGGGCTGCTTCTACTACTTTGCCTCTCAAAGAAGATAGAGGGAGAGGCTCTGGGTTGTCCAGTATAACGGGACTCTAGATTGTTCACCAGGAAGCAGGGCCCCCTTATTTTCCCACCTTAAATTAAGGACTTTTCACAGCCAGGACCAGCCCCCTCAGTAGAATGATCAAAGCTGCAGAACGAAGTCATTCTTTCCGGTGACAATGACTCAGGACTCCAGGGAGCCCACAGCTGGCAGCATCAGACATCCAGGCACTATGAGCCTGTTCAGGGTCTGTAGGTAAAAACAGTGGACTAGTTTGTAGCCTGGTTTGACAGGACCTAGTACCCTTGATAACGGGTCTGAGTGTGCAAAGCCTTCTTTTGTAAGATAGAACCTAAAGCATTTTGGGTTCCTAAAGCAAATTTTTGCATAAATTATTTGGGGTTGCCCCCACATCTATACCACAGCACTGTGGCTCAGACAGATCAGGACCCCCCTGGGGACCCCATGGTAGCAAGAGAGGGTCTCAGAAGTTGGGCGTTTCATAGTACCATGGAACTGGTTCTCAATGCACCATGGGACCCCTGGCTCAAGGGCAGTCTTTCATGGACCCTCAGCAGATGAGCAGATAAAAGAGGGCTCTTGGGGAGGAAGGGGTGGGAAGGGGAGTCTGAGTCCAGAATTGTGCCCCTTCCCCTGTCAGCAGTTCCTGGAGCTTGGATCTAAAACAACAGCCCTAACCCAGCCTTCAGCCCCATTTTATAGAGATGGAGAAGCTGAGATCAGAGAGAGGCTGTGGACTGACTCCTCCAGACCACACGAGGCGTCCTGGCCGGGCTCCCTGACCCACAGGCTGGCCGTAGGGTTTGCACTTTCGCTCCACGCTGCTTATGTGTGGACCACCACCGTGTGAACAAACCAAGCAATTCCAACTGCCCGTATCCAGAAGCGTTTTAATAAAAAGGTTTTTTTTTCTTCCCACAACACAATTTTAGTTTGATGGCCGTTCTTTCATTTTATCTGCTAACAACATGGGGGAAGCTGTGCGCGCCCACTAGCTCTCGGATTCTTGCGGGTCTGGAAGGACGACGGGTGGCACATCCTTCTCTTTTAACTCAATTTCCACCTGGGCCAAACTTGGCTTTTCTGAGAGCAAAGTCTCTGTTAGGATGTTCAGACTGCTGTCATCTTTGGTCCTGGCCTCAACCACGACTTCTGGAGTTTGTATTGCCGGTGGCAGCATCTTTTGCTTCCTGGGAGGAGAGAAAACATGGTTGGCCGTGAACTCCCAGAGCTGGGGCTACTGAGTGGCTGAGCCAGGCCTGGGTTTCCCAGACCTGCATGAGAGAGTTCAAGGAGGCCGTTCTGGAAACTGTTGGGGGAGAAAGCTGAGACTGTTTGATTTTCTTTCAGCAGAGAACCAGCTGATCCTTGTGTGGGCCTCTCACCAAATCCTCACTGCCACCTGTGAGTGAACTATTCTTGCTCTTCCTTACCAAGGAAATATGGCTCAGTGAAGCATGTACCTGGGGCCTGCATATAAGTCTCCGGACTCTGAGTCCTGAGTTTTCACCAAATCACATTTTCTCCTGTCCTGAGACTATCATCATACTTAGAATAGGTCTTTGTCACTTTACATCACATCCCAGGCAAACTGCAGGAAATTCCTAACTAATCTTCCTGCCTGTGACTGCTGCTTCTCCAGACCAGCCTGAACACACCAGTTATGTTTCAAAGCCTCAGTGTGCACATATCACTCCCCAGCTCAAGCACCTTCAGTGGCTCCCCACAGCCCACCTCCTTAATCTGCCATTCAAGATCCAGCCCTCCTTCCAATAAGTCTCCCACATGTCTTCCCTCTGTGATGGTTTTATTCAAGGTATACTTCCTGGCCGCAGTGGAGGGACTCAGCCGTGGTCAGAGCCAACTACCCAGAGAACAGAGAATCTGCTTGGGCCGTCAGACGAGCAGCTTGGTGTCTGCTGCTCCCTGGGACACCTTGTCTCTCAGTTGACCTTGCTGAGGGGGCTGGCAGCTTGGTGTCTGCTGCTCCCTGGGACAGACACCTTGTCTCTCAGTTGACCTTGCTGAGGGGGCTGCTGTCTGACAGGGTGAGGAGGGCAAGGTCTAGAGGCTGCACACCGCTGAGCCCTTCTGTGTCTTGCGTGCAGAATGATCTTGCTAAAACACAAGCCTTTTATGACCCTGTGCAAAGCCTTTCTCATGAGCTAGAACCTCACGTCCTCAGGATGGCCCTCCAAGTGTATAAACTCTGGGCCCTGCTGCCTCTTGTCCTCCCTCCTCCCCTCCTTCAGCCCCTCCCACGCCGCTGCACAGTCCCTCCCTCCTGTGCTGGGTACACGCTCTCCCTTGGTCTGGAAGGTTTCTGCAGCCTACCCTCCCTCTCTTTGCCAAAGGCTCCAGATCCCACAAGACTCTGTATGTCCCACAGTCATCATCTGTCACTTTGAACTACAATCATCTTCTCACCAAACTGTTAATTCCATAAGGCCGAGGCTGATCTATCTTGGCCACTACTGTGGCCCCCACTCTCAGCATGGAGCTTGGCACAGAGCAAGTGCTTAGCTCATACCTGTGGAATGAATCATGAATGGGGCCACAGCCGTTCATAATGACCAGTCCTCAGTCTGAACTAAGTAGGGTTATTTCTCTTTGTCTTTAAAGCAGAACTGTGAGGAAGATTCACAGATGATATAAACTAGCTGCATAGAAGGAAGAGCACAGAGGTTAGGCCAATCCTCCCATGGATTCTTATTTTTTATTTTTTTTTATAGAGACAGAGAGTCAGAGAGAGGGATAGATAGGGACAGACAGACAGGAATGAAGAGATGAGAAGCATCAATCATCAGTTTTTCGTTGCAACACCTTAGTTGTTCATTGACCGCCTTCTCATATGTGCCTTGACCGTGGGCCTTTGGCAGACCGAGTAACCCCTTGCTCGAGCCAGCGACCTTGAGCTCAAGCTGGTGAGCTTTGTTCAAACCAGATGAGCTTGCGCTCAAGCTGGCGACCTCGGGGTCTCGAACCTGGGTCCTCCACATCCCAGTCTGACACTTTATCCACTGTGCCACCGCCTGGTCAGGCAGATTCTTTTTTTTTTTTAAAGGCAAACCTATATGTTTATTTTTTTAAATTATTTTTATTTTATTTATTCATTTCAGAGAAGAGAGAGAAGGTGGGGAGGAGCAGGAAGCATCAACTCCCATTTGTGCCTTGACCAGGCAAGCCCAGGGTTTCAAACCGGCGACCTCAGCGTTCCAGGTCAAGGCTTTATCCACTGCACCACCACAGGTCAGGCCAGGCAGATTCTTAATGACTTTATTCTCTACAATGAGAAGAAACAACCTGTGCCTTCCCAACTTACAGAGCTGCCTTGGGGCTCAAATAAGAGAATGCGAAGGTGCTTATAAAGTTACAGAACATGACAGATTTGAGGAAGAGGTTCTCATTATTGTTTCAAAGTTACTGATGGTTATGGTTGACGGGTATATAGCTGAGTGAGTGAATTAATGGGAATGAGTGAACTAAGCATTTATTGAGTGATTTCTAGGACCAGACACTGTCAGTTGCTTGGAGAAACAAATGCAGTCCCTACCCTCAAGGATCTCTCAAGCATTAGTCCTGGGATCATCCAGAGAGTTTAACTAAATGCCACTCCCCAGGTCTCACCCCAGACCCTTTGTAAGAATCTCCAAGATGAGGCATAGCATTCTGTATTTTTTTTTTAAGTGAGAGGAAGGACGATAGAGAGACAAACTCCTGAATGTACCTCAATGGGGATTCACTCAGCAACCACTGTCTGGGGCTGATGCTCTAATCAACTGAACTATCCTCAGTGCCCGGGGCCGATGCTTGAAGCAATGGAGCCACTGGCTGTGGGAGAGAAAGGAAAGAGAGGAGGGGGAGAGAGGGGGAGAGAGAAGCAGATGGTCGCTTCTCTTGTGTACCCTGACCAGGAATCGAACTGGGACATCCATACACCAGGCTGATGCTCTATCCACTGAGCCACTGCCAGGGCCGCATTTTGTGTTTTTAATATTGCTTCTTGATTTGTTGTGCAACCAGGGTTAAGGAGTATTATCATTATAAAAATATTAAAATTACTTCAGGTGCCTCATTTTATCTTGGAGCAGGGCAAAGCTTTCCCCTTTAATAGCATCCCTGACTCTGCAATAGCCCCCACTGAGCATTCCCCACAAGGGATTAGTAATTACCACCATTTATAGAAGAAACTGGTTCAGAGGTATTGAGTGTATTACTCTGCTAGTAAGTGGTATGAACCCAGCCTATGTGACTCCAGAGCCAGAGATCCTGACCTCTGAGACATACCAGCCCTTGCCCTGCTCACTGGCCATGGCCAGCAAGTGGTAAGCAGGGACAGTTGTGAGTTTTCCAACAATTCTAAGTTCTCAAAGGACCCTGAAGGCTGCATTTTGCTGTCCCTAAGGGTAGACAGCCAAGGTCCACAGAAACCCTTCTCTAGGTCTCCCTGGGGAGGATGGGGCCCCTGCCTTCCAGAGGCCACCTTCCCCAGACTAGCTCCTCACCTGTTTGCCTTGATGCTTCTGCCCAGGAGGAAGATGCTTATCACGACCACCACACCCATCAGAGCAAAGATGGAAATGTTCCAAGGAGATGCTGGGGAGAGACACACAGGACAGAGACTTGAGGAGAGGCTGGGTCCCTCTCAGGCCTACTAACAGTTGGGGTTTGGGCTCAGACACAGCTCACAGCATCAGCTGTTCCCTGCTGGGGACCAGTATTGTAGAGAGACTCAAATTAAGGCAAAGATAAGCTCCCTGCCCTGCGGGAACCCCCGTGTGTGTGTGTGGGGGGGGGGAAGGACTATCTCTGCCTCGGAGCAGCCCTAATCTAATGGGGGACAACACTGCAGGTGGATGGTAACGGGGTGGGGATAGGGTGGGTCAAGATGAACTTCACAATCTTCAGAGTATTGCCAGGGACTGGTGGTAGCGGGCAATACAAAGGAGGGAGGGAGAGGAGCAAGGAAAGGGAGAGAGGGAATGAAGGGAGGGAGTGAAGGGAAGGAGGGATAAGAGGAAGGGAGGGATGAAGGAAGGAAGAAAGGAAGGAAGGGAAGGATGGAGGGAGAAAGGGAGGGGAGAAAGGAAAGAGGGAGGGAAAAGGAAGGAGTGGCAGTTAAAATGGACCAAAGAGTTGCCCACAGACAATACATGAAGTGGCTAATCTGAGTTTGGATAATCAAGATTTGTCCACACTGTCCTGCAATGAGGCAGGATCCAGCCTCAGAGCTTTTGCATTTGCTGTTTCCTCTACCAGGAATATTCTTCCCCCATGTAAGCTGCATAGCTAAATCCTTCACCTCCTGCAGGCCTGTGTTCAAATGTCACCTTCTTGGGGAGGCTTCAGGGCCACATTACCTACCCTTGCTGCATACTTCCCATTCCCTTTCTCTGCTTAATTTTTTTCCTTATTTTTCTTAGCTCTGGAATCACTCAGTGAGTTTAACAAAATCCTGCTGCCCAACTCATTACCAACACACTATGCATTTTGGTTGTTTATCCTGCTTATTTTTTGTCTCTTTTACTAAAACATATGCTTCATGAAGGCAGAGATCTTTGTGTTTTATTCACTACTGTAACCCCGCTGCTGAAAACAGTGTCTGGCGCACAGAGCAACTTAAATATTTGTGAACGATCGGATAGATGAGTAAATGAGCCCTGAGAAAGGAGGGTGAGGTTCTGCCAAACCCTTCCGGGTACTGAGACCCCTCAGCTCAGTCCCTGCTTTGAAGGAGACGTGCAGCCTGCTGTGGGGGAGAGGACCCAGTCAAGGGCGTCAGCCAGAGTCCACCGCTTGTGTTCTGGGTTGAGGGCACACACCCACACACCAATCCCCTGCCACTTACCATCTTCTGTGCGGAAAAACCAAAGCATTTCTTCCAGCAGCTCCTGAGGTACCACAGTGCCAGCTGGGGCTCCGGTAACCCCCTGACCATGGTACATACTCTGCTCCTGCGTGGGGGACATTTCTGACAACAAAATCCTTGGGCTCCTTCGCTCCCCAAGCTGCCCTCTTGGCCTCCCAGGTTCTGGCCTCTCAGCAAAGCCCTGAAATCCCTGGAAACAAAGTAGAGAGCATGACCACACAGCCCATCCCAGTTTGAGCTCCCCTCCCTGCCCAGACCAACTCTCCTCTGGCCCAGTTACATGACCCTCAGAACAGCCTGACTCCAGAATAGGCGGGGCCTGGAGAGGCAGAGACCACAGCCTTGGGGGTCACTCCGATCTTTATTAAAATCCATCACACGCGGGGAGTGAGGAGGACTAAGCCACTAATGGGCAGTGGGACCCCTGCAGGGGACATCTCCGGTTTTTGCCTGCTGAGCATCTCCATCCAGCCTCGACGATAGCCCTCAGTTTCCCTTCTCCCTGGTTCCTTAGCAAAGAGTCCAATCCCGCCCATTGATTTTTATGTAGCAGCCAATCACAGGATCCACGTGACAAAGACTGGACCTATCACAGTCTCTCATGTGGAGATTGGCATGTCTGTGACCCAGAGCTGAAAATAAGAGAAAGTACCAGAAAAAGGTAGCTGTCAGGCCCTGGCCGGTTGGCTCAGTGGTAGAGCGTCGGCCTGGTGTGCAGAAGTCCCGGGTTCGATTCCCGGCCAGGGCACACAGGAGAAGGCGCCCATCTGCTTCTCGACCCCTCCCCCTCTCCTTCCTCTCTGTCTCTCTCTTCCCCTTCCGCAGCCGAGGCTCCATTGGAGCAAAGATGGCCCGGGCACTGGGGATGGCTCCTTGGCCTCTGCCCCAGGCGCTAGAGTGGCTCTGGTTGCAACAGAGCTGCCCCCCGGAGGGGCAGAGCATCGCCCCCTGGTGGGCAGAGTGTCACCCCCTGGTGGGCGTGCCGGGTGGATCCCAGTCGGGCGCATGTGGGAGTCTGTCTGTCTCTCCCGTTTCTAGCTTCAGAAAAATACAAAAAAAAAGAAGAAAAAAAAAAAGGTAGCTGTCAGTTACTGCTGCTGAGAGCTGGGAGCTCCTTTATCTCAGCTGCCATCCCTGGGCCTGATTGGTGAGTGCGGCTCTCAGTCAGCAACCCCCTGATAACTTCTTCTTCTCTTGGACATACGATCAGAATTGTTTTATGTCGTTTGCGGTGGAAGAACCTGAATTCATGCTCCCTGGCTAAAACCCTTCATTAATTTCAGCCTATTTTCATCCCCACAAAACAAAGCAGGTTAAGCAATCTGTGTTTACTAAATCTCAGTCAGATGTTGAATCCTAGTAATAAAAATAATAATTTCAATTTTGGATGTTGAAATGAGGCCATATCACTATATCAAGGGATCGAACAGAAATGTCATAGAGACCTATGTACCCATGTGAACTTAGTGTATAATAAACGTAGCTGTACTAACCGGTAAGGAAAGGAGGAATCAATTAGTAGAAGGTGTCAGGGAAACCGGCTCATGTGTGCAGAAACTGTGGCTTATGGCATGTCCTGACAAACAGCGCACACAAAAGCAGACTCCACAATTAAAAGCCTAAATGGAAGAGAAAAAAATATATAAAGTTAATAAAAGTAGGGTAAAACTTTTAAAACAAAACCATAAATGCTCAAATCATTCAATAACAAAAAACTGATTAGTTCAGTTATATTAAAAATAAGATTATCAGTTTAATAAAGAATACCACCAATAAAGTAATTAACACCTTTCTGATTGGGATAAGATACTTGGCAGCGCTTAAAACCAGGAAGAGACTGATAGCTAGGATACATAAAGCATTCTTGCAAATTAACAAGAAAAAGATAGGAACCCTAAGAAGTGGGTAAAGGATCTAAACCCACAGTTTACAAAATAGAAAACTCAAAAGGCTAGCAAGCATGTGAAAAATGCTCAAACTTTTGGTAATCAAGATGAAAATTCAAAATGAAATACCATGGCCTGACCAGGCAGTGGCGCAGTGGATAGAATGTCAGCCTGGAACGCAGAGGACCCAGGTTTGAAACCCCAGGTCACCAGCTTGAGTGCAGGGTCGCTGTCTTGAGCATGGGATCATAGACATGACCCCATGGTCGCTGGCTTGAGCAAGGGGTCACTCTCTCTGCGGTAGCCCCCCCAGTCAAGGCACACATGAGAAAGCAATCAATGAACAACTAAGGTGCCTGGGTGCTAAGAAGCATCAATGAAGAATTGATGCTATTCATCTCTTCCCTTCCTGTCTGTCTGTCCCTCTCTCTGTCTCTCTTGCAAAAAAATAAATAAAAAGAAACATCACTTAACATCTATTAGCTCATCATAGTTTGAAAGGTGAATAATGCTGTGTGTTGGTGAGGCTCTGGGCCTAGCCTCATGCACTGATGGGGAGTATAGTTTAGGGCAGCCATCTAGAGAGCAAATCAGTCATAGCACATGTACACAGCTGCGCTGCTCCTGAGTGTATATGTAACTGCATTTTTAATGTGTGTGGTATCTCTCTCTCTCTCTCTCTCCATATATATATTTAATATATATATATAATTACCCCTCAGGATCATAGGAGACATGCCATACTGTTTTATGAAAATGCAAAAATAACACACACAAAACAGCACAGCACATATTTTATAAAAACACACTTTAGAAAAGACACATTAAACACATTAGGTTAGTTCTCTCTGGAGGAAGAAGAAAAAGGGAAAAGGGATGGTGATAAAAGTCACTAAAGAAATATAACAGAAGGGTTTTGAAGAGACCAATCATGGAAGCATGTCATGGAACACATGTCATGAGGCTAACAACAATAGGAACAGAGATGGCCCCGTGCTAGCTCAAGGGCCCCTGCTCCTACCCTGCCTTCCAAACTAGCTTTCGGAGGCTTAACCAGAAATATTTAAAATAAAATAAAAAAGGATGGCAAACAGCCAAACAGAAAAGCAAAACACTAAAAAAGGACTTGATTGGCATCAGAGTTTTCTTCAACTCTGAGAAAACTGAGGAAACATCTATAGATTTTGAGGGGAAATATTTTGACAGAAAATATAATATTGAGCTAAGGTTTTCATATATGAAAGATCATTCACGTGTCAAGGTGGAGATGGTATTTACAATAGAAAGAAAGACAGACCTTGAGTAGACTCCCAGGGACTCAGAGGCATACATCTACTTCCAGGGGTCCCCAAACTTTTTACACAGGGGGCCAGTTCACTGTCCCTCAGACCGTTGGAGGGCCACCACATACAGTGCTCCTCTCACTGACCACCAGTGAAAGAGGTGCCCCTTTCGGAAGTGCGGCAGGGGGCCGGATAAATGGCCTCAGGGGGCCGCATGTGGCCCGTGGGCCATAGTTTGGGGATGCCTGATACCCTTTTGAGGGATATATGTATATATACTGAATAATGAAAGGACAATGTTACAGGGATGGCTAATCAATATGATCTTGTTTCCAGCTCCAGCTGTCTGTCCAAAGTGTTTGGTAAGAAGGGTTGGGACTTTCTGTCCAGTCTCAGATGCTGGAGTGCCTGGAGTAAATAGAAACATTTCCCATAGGCCCCTTTTGCTTATGTAGACATCCACACACCCACAGAGAAAAGAATGGAAAGGTTGAGAAACCAAGCACTGACTCCTACAGAAGTTGGCTGGGGCCTAGACGCATGGGAATGCTTTGAATACTTCTGTATTGCATACATTTCTCATGAGTACGCACGATCTTCATGAAAACAATACATGGAATTATTATATACAATATTTTAAATGTACATACTTTTGTGTGTATATTTGAAATATATGTTTATTATTTGTATGTGTTTTTAATTGTATGTCTATACTGTATTTATACCCTTTGAGACAGTAATTCCAGTTTTGGATGGGATGTTTAATAAAACTAATCAAGATGTCAGCTCTTCCCAACTTGACCTATGGATTCAATGCAATCCCAATCAAAAGCCCAGCAAGTTATCTTATGGATATCGACAAAATGATTCTAAAATTTAGGTGATGTAGCAAAAGGCTCAGGGTAGTCAACACAGTGAGGAAAATGAGCGGAGCCAGGGAGCTGACGCCGCCCAACTCCAAGACTTCTCATCAAACTGCAGCAATCAGGACAGTGTGGCACTGGAACCAATCAGGTAAGCGCACAGCTTGCACATGGGCTGATTCCGCAGTGGACTGTGTATTTTAAATATGGTACTATTGTTATAATAAACATATATTTATTAACCAACAACCAACAAACAAAATGACAAGACGATACAAGTCCAGAGCTGAGAGTCTGCCCTCCCAGACTGCGTTAGACATTACAGAAACCAAGATGCATTTCCCTCAGGTACTTCATCAGCTTCTTCTAGAGTGAGTGTCATATTAATTTCCCTGCTTTTCAAAAATCAACTAAATTTCATGATTTATTTGGATTTTATTTTTCCATCAATGTCTTTTTTCTGTTCCAGGATCCTATCCAGGATATCACATTGCATTTAGTTGTCCTGTCTCCTTAGGCTCCTCTGGGAGATGTCTGCATTTTAAACAGAGTGTAACCATCTGCTACTGGACTGCATTTCTTACCAGAGACCCCGGGCCACCCATCCCCATGGGAGGTTGAAGACACTCACCCCGGACCCTGGGCCTGCCGGGACCTGTGCTTGGGAGCCGCGCTGACTTCTGTCTTCCTCCTCCTCCTCTCCCAGGAGCACTGGCTGGTCTTTGCTCTTGAGCTCCCCACACAGCTGTCACCTGGGGTTCGTGCGGCGGGTCTGCGGCTGCCCAGCCCATCTGGCTGCTCCGCTCTTAGCACACGCCCAGGCCTGAGTCTTCTCTGCTACTCTGGGGTGACTGACCTCTTGAATGGGAGCCCTCAGATGGCAAACAGTCTCCACCCAACTTTAACAACTTGAAAGAACGAGGAGCCCAATGCTTTCTTTCTTATATGTTGGCCTCAAGTAAAGTGAAAACACCCAGACCCTCTTGCCAGGCCAGGGGGATGGTCTGGGGGTTCCATCATCGCAGGGGGATACGTGGTGTACCCTCTCTGTCTCCTCTATGTCCAGGCCTCTGTCTCCTGGTGTTATCAATATTTAACCACAGGGCACAGAGCCAAGCCTGGCCTTTTATAGCCTGCTCTTGCTCACAGGGAAGGCCTTGTATGAATTCCTTACAAGAAGCTATAAAATAAGACCTTTGGAGGGCAAGGGGTGGAGAAGACAAGGCAAGTGAGGCCGAGTGACACAGAAAGAAGGAAAGAGCCCAGGAAACAGCACAGAACGGGGTGGAGTTGGCAGGGAAGCAGGAGTAAGATGCTTCCCCACCAGGCCAGACCCATTCAGTTCTGATCATCAGTGGGCTCTGGGCTTTCCCAGCCAATGACTCCTTGTATCTCCAACAACCCCGGGAGCAAGGAGAAGGTTTCCCATTTCACAGATGAGGTAACAGAAGTCGAGTGAGATCAAGTGACAGGTGCAAGTTCCTCTAGGAGTTAAGCACAGGTCAAAGGTATGGACAACAGCCCAGTAAAGAGGAAAGGAGACCCAACGTGGAACGTAGGGGTCTGCATAGAACTCCAGCAACTCATTGTTTTGTAACTCATTCATTCATTCATTCATTCATTCAGTAAATATTATTTAAGCACCCACTACATAGATGACATAATAAACAAGACAGGCAAGGTCCCTGTTAGAGAGTTCACACTCTGGTGGTGGAGATAGGCAAAAAAAGAGTTAGCAATACATAAGATAACTTTAGCTAGTGAATTCTGTGAATAATTTAAACAAAAAAAAATGATATAGAAAGAGGTAGGGTAGGAGAGCTACGATTGCTACATTCCTATACTAAAAACTGAAGGACAAGGAGTTAACCGTGCAAAGACCTGGGATAGCAGGTACTAAGTCACCTAAGAAATAATGAGCGCCATGAGTTTGAGAAACAAAACGGAGAAAACTGAAGGGCACTGCGGCTGAAGCGGGCGCGGGGGGGGGGGCATGGGATCAAGTTGGAGGGTAGACAGAAGTAGATCTTGCAGGGCCTTGTGAAACAGGATAAGGGTTTGAAAGTAATGAGAGGGCACTGGAGGGTTTAGGTGGGGAAGTGACATGATCTGGTTGACATTTATCTAAGATCGCTGACCTGCCCCGTGGAGGAGAGTAGGGAGACAGTGAGAGGATGTTGCATTCAGTCAGGTAAGAGATAGCGGTAGTTTGGTCCAAGGTGTGGCTGTGGAGATGGTGAGAAGTGGTCAGATTCAGGGTGCTTTTTGGAATGAAAGGCAGCTGATAGATTTCAAGAGAGAGAGGACCTCAACACTAACTCTCTTAAGCAGCAAAGGGATTCAAAAGTAACTTTTTGCTCATATAACTGGGAAGAGCAAGGTGGAGCTGACCTTAAGGAGAGCTGGACCCCGCAGCCTGAAGACCCTTAGCCCTTTCTCTCTCTAGCTCTCTCCCTGATTCTCTCTGGATATCAGGCTCATTTCCAGAGGTTAGCCATCTCCAGGAAGCTGGGTCAGGCTCCAGAAGTCCAGGCTCACACCCTTGCAGCTGGAGGAGAAGGGGCTCCTTTTCTCTACTCTAGTCTGGCAATTCCTAGAAAAGGGCTCTAATTGTTCTGTTTTGGGTCCTATACCCATGTTTTGGATCAGTTGTTTTAGCCAACAGCGAGGTACCGTGAATGACCAGTTCAAATCTCATGCCTGTCGGGGTGCCAGGAGAGAAAGGCTGTGAGCTGGGTAGCTGCTCCAGTGTGGGTCGCCAGAATGACCCCTTGACTAGAATTCTCCCTGTCAGCCTTAGAGGAGATTCGTGGGGAGCCTACCCCACCCCAGGCTTTCCACTCCTCTGCCTGTTTCTTGTTTATTCCTCCTCTTACCTCAGTTGTCTCTGCCGTAGGTTATCCAATCGTATTCTGTGTCTGCTCTGTGCCAGGCACTAAGCCAGTGATGAACAATCACAGACACTGTCCCTGACCTCATGAAGATCTCAGTCTAGTGGGGAATCAGACCAGTGGTCACCCCAGGGGTGGTGTAATTATGACTGCCGTGTAACAGGTGCCGTGAAGGAAATGTGCACTCAGAAATGAAAGCACATCACCAAGCTCTCCCTTCCTCATAGTTTCAAGCATCAATTCTGGACAAGTCAGTTCTGCCTTAGAATCTCCTTTCCTAATGTCTCCAGTCCTGGTCCCCCTGCCTGGCAGATGGTGGGCAGTTTGGAGTGGAGTGGAGTGGAGCGGAAAGGGCTCTGGCTTTTCCCTAATATTACCATATCTGCCATGTCACAATTCTAGCCACTGCTTACATGTTAGCTTGTCAGGAAACCCTTTCATATCTGTTAAAAATTGTGTTTTGCTCTGGGTAACAAAGACCCAATTTAAATGGTTTAAACACATAAGGGTTTGTTTTCTCATATAAGAATTTCTGAAGTAGCTAGTTGCTGATGTCAAAAGCTCAAGGAAGTCAGGGCTAAGATTTCTGAGATTCCCTCACAGTCCCAAGATGGTTGATGCAGCCCTGGCCATTATGTCCAAGTTCCAAGCAGAAGAAAAGAAAAAAGGGACCACAAAATGTGGCCATCAGATATAATGGACAAACAACCTAGCAGAGGGTAAATCCGGACAACAGGGAGAGCTACGGACAAGGGCTAACAGGCCAGAGGCTTCACGGTGGTAGACACTAATCTATGTTTCCAAGTCAGCCTGTTCCGCTCCCTGGGGTGAGCCATCCATCCGCTGACCCAGGAGGGCTCACACTCTTGACTAAGGTTTATTCTTATCTTCATTTTTACAAGCATCACTTACACTCAGAAATCAATTTAGTGATTCAATTTGGACAATAATTCCGTCAAGTACCTGCTAGCACGTTCTCTTCTAAGTAGAGAAAGCTTCATGGAAAATAAAATTAAATCTAAAAGTGGTGAAGTAAAGAAAGATAACACACAGGAGCAGAGATATATGGACAAAGATATTCACTGTGACTTTGTTAAAGATGGTAAAAACAAAACAAAACCTAAATGTCCACCTGACTAGGCAGTGGCACAGGGGATAGAGCGTTGGCCTGGGATGCTGAGGACCCAGGTTCAAAACCCTGAGGTTTTTTGCCGGCTTGAGCGTGAGATCACAGACATGACCCCAAGGTTGCTGGCTTGAGCAAGAGGTCACTGGTTTGGCTGGAGCTCCCCCACCCCGGTCAAGGCACATATGAGAAAGCAATCCATGAACAACTAAGGTGCCACAACTATGAGTTAATGCTTCTTATCTCTCTCGCTTCCTGCTTGTCCCTGTTTGTCTCTTGGAAAAAAAAAACAACAACAACAACAAAAACCCTACATATCCAAGAACACAGGAAGGATTAGATTACAGTATCAATGAAACTGGATGTCTCTTCTAGGGGCCAATTTTTTTTTTATTAAACCCAGAGTGGAGAAACATATGGTAGAATAAGGATGGACATTTTTGAAAAAGTAGGGCAATTAAGTGCAGACTCTTTTGTTGCTTAAGCACTGACTTGATGCCTCCATCTGTAATAGGGTGGTTGAGAGGAAGCATGGGCATCCAATGGGAAGCCATTGTTACACTGAAGTAAAATGATCCGAATGATTAAATGCTTTTTCTTTCTCTCTCTTTCTCTCTCTCTCTCTCTCTCTCTATAGAAATATATATAAATATATATTATAAAATATATATAAATATATATATAAAATATAAAAATATATGTAAATAGTTAGATATATTTAAATATAAATAATTCTTTATATAAATATATTTAGAAAAATATATATATATATATTTTTTTTTAAGCAGGATGAGGGGAGATAATAAGACAGACTCTCGCATACACCCTGACTGTGATCCACCTGGCAAGCCCTTCTGGGGCCAATGCTAGAATCAACCAAGCTTTCCTCAGCGCCTGAGGCCAACGCTGGAGCCAATCAGACACTGGCTGTAGGAGGGGAAGAGGGAGAAAAGACAGAGAGGGGAGGGGAGAGAAGCAGATGGTCGCTTCTCTTGTGTGTCCTGACTAGGAATCGAACCTGGATATGCCAGGCCAATACTCTACCCACTGAGTCAGCTGGCCTCAAATGCTTTTTCAACACACACATATTTTGATGGAAGCAATTTGGGAACATCTACCAAGTATTGGAAGTTTGGGCAGAAACTGGTATGAAACAAGAGATAAAGTGTGTACTTTCTCTATGAAAGATCATTCTGCAACCACCACCTTCATTCCTTTCATCTCAGCTGTACACATTTGACACATCCTAGGTCACTGGCCCTTCTTAAGAATACTTAATACCGTCTATGTCTTTGACCCCTTGCTTCTGGTTACAGTATAACCAAATATCTTCTTCAGTCCCTGAATAAATCAAAGTCCAATAGCAGAATAAAATCAAAGTCTCTCAGCCTTTCGTTTGAATTATATGAGTGTTTGTGCTTAATCATTCCCATAAACAACATTCTGAACAGCCTCATCTTGAAGGGGAATTACTCAATGAGTTTGAGGAATGTCAAACAACTTGGTAAATCAGCATTGTGTGTTACTTTGCATTTTGTTGCTCCCACATTTTATAAGCAAGTCAGCATTCTTTGAGGGAACAGAGGTGGCCCCAGTATTAAAAAAAACACAAAACAACAGTTCAGACAATTCAGTTAAGATTATTTTATTAGTTAAAGTTTTATTACAATCTTTCCATGAGGGGAAAGGCCTCTGGTAAGTCCATTTTAGAAATTCACTTTTGGTGAATGCTTAGATAGATAATAGTGATTAGACTAAATTTTTTAAAAAAAGAATATTCAATTAAAAAGTCAATAAGATACTTGACTGGGTAAGTGAATGAGTAGGTTTTCAGGACAAGTCTTAATCCTTTTAAAGTTTATCAGAAAACTTTCTAAGCATTTTTACCAGGAATCATAATTTTTTTCCAGAAGGAAATTGTGAATTAAATTATTTAAAAAGAAAAAAAGTTCTGTCCTGGTTCAGATTTGGGACACTTTTCCTTCCTTCCTTCCTTCCTTCCTTCCTTCCTTCCTTCCTTCCTTCCTTCCTTCCTTCCTTCCTTCCTTCCTTCCTTCCTCCCTCCCTCCCTCCCTCCCTCCCTCTCTCCCTCCCTTTCTTTCTTCCTTCCTTCTTTCCTTCCCCCCTTCCTCCCTCCCTCTCTCCCTCCCTTCCTTCTTTCCTCCTTCCCTCTCTCCCTTCCTTCCCTTTTTCCCTTCTTTTCATTCTTTCTTTCTTTTTTCAATTACAGTTGACATTTAGTATTATATTAGTTTTGGGTGTGCTGCATAGTGGTTAGACATGTATATAACTTACAAAGTGACCCTCCTGGTAAACCCAGTACCCACCTGACACCACACACAGTTATTACAATATTATTGACTATATTATATACTGTACTTTACATCCCCATGACTACTTTGTGACTACCAATTTGTACTTTTCAATCCTTTCACCTTTTCACCCAGCTCCCACCTTTCCCCCCACTGGCCACCATCAGTTTGTTTTCTGTGTCTATGAGTCTGTTTCTGTTTTGTTTGTTCATTTATTTTGTTTTGTTTTGTTTTTTTTTCTTTTCTTTTCTTTCATTTTTCTGAAGCTGGAAACAGGGAGAGACAGTCAGACAGACTCCCGCGTGCGCCCGACCGGGATCCGCCCGACCGGGATCCACCCGGCACGCCCACCAGGGGCGACGCTCTGCCCACCAGGGGGCGATGCTCTGCCCATCCTGGGCGTCGCCATGTTGCGACCAGAGCCACTCCAGCGCCTGAGGCAGAGGCCACAGAGCCATCCCCAGCGCCCGGGCCATCTTTGCTCCAATGGAGCCCTGGCTGCGGGAGGGGAAGAGAGAGACAGAGAGGAAAGCGCGGCGGAGGGGTGGAGAAGCAAATGGGCGCTTCTCCTGTGTGCCCTGGCCGGGAATCGAACCTGGGTCCTCCGCACGCTAGGCCGACGCTCTACCGCTGAGCCAACCGGCCAGGGCTATTTTTTTTTTTTTAATTCCAAATTTAAGTGAAATCATATAATATTGGGACAATTTTTCTTTTAAAACCCCTCCTTTTGGCTCAGATAATTTTTTTTCCCATATTTTTCTGAAGTTGGAAACGGGGAGGCAGTCAGACTCCCACATGCGCCCAACCGGGATCCACCCGGCACGTCCACCAGGGGGCGATGCTCCGCCCATCTGGGGTGCTGCTCTGTTGCAACCAGAGCCATTCTAGCGCCTGAGGCAGAGGCCACGGAGCCATCCTCAGCGCCCGGGCCAACTTTGCTCTCCTGGCATCAGCCAAGCCATTGGCATTATCGGCAGTGCCCACAGTGGCATCCGCAGACCGGCTCAGATAATTTTTAAAGATCAGTCTTGGTTAAAAATAGAAAGGATGTCAGTCAGTTGAGTATCAACCCAAAACAACACGATTGCAGGTTCAATTCCTGGTCAGGGCACACACGGGAAGCAAACAATGAGTGCACGACTGAGTGGAACAACACATGAATTCTTCCCTTTCCCCTCCCTTCTCTCTCCCTTCCTCTCTCTGTCTCTCTAAAAATCAATCAATAAATTAAAAAAATAAAACTGAGCCCTGGTCGGATGGTGGAGTGTGGTCCCAGAGCACGGAGGTGCCAGGTCCATCCTCGCTCAGGGCACACACAGAAACAGCTCGAGGTCCCTGTCTCTCTCCCTGCCTCTAAATAAATAAATAAGTAAGAATGAAAATTTAAAACAAAATTAAATTAAAAAATAAAAAGGATAGACCTTGAGAACATTATATTAAGTGAAATAAGTAAATCAGAAAAAGCTCATGAACTATATGATTTCACACAAAGGTGGGCTATAAAACAGACTCATGGACATAGATAACAGTGAAGTGGTTACCAGAAAAATGGGGAGTGGGAGGGGTATAAATAGGGACAAATATATGGTGATGGAACATGATTTGACTTTGGGCGATGGGCACACAACGTAATCAACAGTTCAAATGCTATAGAGATAGATGTTCACCCGAAACCTATGTGCTCTTATGGACCAATATCACCCCATTAAATTTAACTTAAAAATTAAAAAGAGTTATTTAATTTCTTGCCTAGATGACCCCTTTTTACATTTTTTAAATGTATTGATTTTAGAGGAAGGGAAAGAGAGAGAAAGAGAAACACCAGTTTGTTGTTCCATTTATTTATGCACTCATTGGTCGATTCTTGTACGTATCCTGACCTGGAATCCAACCCCCAACCTTGGCATATCTGGATGATGCTCTAACCAACTGAGCTACCTGGCCAGAGCCTTACATTTTTTAACAAATGGATGTAAGTAGGGATATAAAACATACACAATCATTGCTGCCAGAAGTGTTTGTATCCATATTGATGTTATTCTTTTGTTAAACAACAGCCTTCATGGCTGAAAGCTTTTCTGAAAGAAAGGGTTTACAGTATTGGGCCATTCGCTAGCCAGAGAAAGGACCAGGTCCTGGGACATACAGTCTAAGCCACCAAAAGCAGGGTTGGATGGAGAAGACAAACATGTCCACCATCCTGGAGCTACAGGGCTGTTAAAAAGGTGAAGTGGGGCCTGACCAGGCGGTGGCGCAGTGGATAGTGCATCAGACTGGGACCCAGAAGACCCAGATTCGAAACCTCAAGGTCACTGGCTGGAGTGCGGGCTCACCAGCTTGACAGCCAGGTCACTGGCTTAAACATGGGATCATAGACATGACCCCATGGTTGCTGGCTTGAGCCTAAAGGCCACTGGCTTGAAGCCCAAGGTTGCTGGCTGGAGCCCAAGGTCACCAGCTTGAGCAAGGGGTCACTTGCTCTGCTGGAGCCCTCCCCTCCCCCATCAAGGCACATAATGAGAAAGCAATCAATGAACAACTAAGGAGCTGCAACGAAGGATTGATGCCTCTCATCTCCCTCTCTCTCTCTCTATCCCTATCTGTCTCTGTCTCTGTCTCTCTCTGTCTCTCTCTCTCTCTCTCTCTCTCTCTCACACACACACACACACACACACACACACACTGAAGTGGGACAGTTCAAGGATAGCAATGACAAGGACACAACTCTGAGATGTCCTGAGTTAAGTTATTAGCAGGCTAGAGAAGGGAAGGGAAAACCAACTAAAGACTGCTTACATTACTGAATCCTGAAACTCTGAATTAACTTCCAGGTGGCTATTTCTGCAGTATCTAAACAGAATATCCAGGAGCCACCAACCCCCAGGAGCCTATGCTTCTTGCTTAACACGTGAACTTTCTAGACTGTTGCCCATAAGCAATCTTAAAGAACAAATACTTTCCCTTAACTCTACACACCAGAACTAACCCTGCCTCTTCTTCCATTTCCCTTAGCTATAGCCAAATGAAATTCTTTCAAAAACAACACACATTGTTCTTCCCCAGCTTGGTGTATAAAGAGCCTGTCAACTCCAGGACAGTGGATATGTTGCTTTCTCTATCCAGCCCTGCTGCTGGTGGTTTAGACTTCAGGACCTTTACTGGCTAGCATTTGGTTGAATAAATCCTTCCTTTTTAAAAAGCTTTCGGCCATAAAAGTTTCTGGGTTTTTTTTTAACAGGTGTTTAGTCCATAAGGAGGAAACATTTACTGCTTGGGATCGGTTGTGGGCAATATTTGTATTTCCCTTAGTTTATTAGGTTGTCTGTCAGCAGCAAAAGGATGCTTCCTTATCCCTAAGCTGCTTGGTCCAGTAGTCTTACATCTGGCTTCCTTCAGACGACATGTGCCCTCTCCAGTCTCTCTCTTCAAGGACACCCTGTCCTGTTGGCCCACACTGCCTCTTTAGCACTTGCCTGGGGCAGAACGACATTCTGTATCCTAATAGCCGGGAGAGTGTTGCATAGAACAGCCTCATTAGTATTTATCACATGTAAGAGCTGTGAGCATGGGGGATGGCCAGCGTGTCCCAGTCTGTCCCCGGCAAGTGGCCTTGCAGCCCTAGCCCTGCTTTAAAGAGAGGGTGGACAAATTTGGCAGTAACATATCCTACTGACACCACAAAGGACAGCAGCAACACAGACAGCCTAATCTGAATCAGAAGCGCTGCCACATTGTGCTGTCCTCACGGTCAGTGGCTGGAAAGGTTGTGAGCAGCGCCCCCTCGCGGACATCCTCTACAACCACAGGCAGGAGATTGCAGTACAGTACATGGAACTTCTCTCTGAAGGCTTCGCTGGACTGTGACAATAGGTCCAGTTCGGAACCCTGACATTGGTCCGATGCATGTGTATGGCAGACCTTCCGCTGGTCAAATGGGGCATTGCTTCCCCAGGCTACGTTCAGGAGTTCTTGTGAATTCAGGCATCCGCCACCTTACCAACCAGAGCTCTGACCATTTTCTTCATCATGCCCTGGCTCCATCTTCCCCTGAGCTATGGTTGCTTCTCCTCTTTCACCCTCAAAGCCAAAGGACTGATTATTTGCACACACACACACACACACACACACACACACACACACACACCCATCATGGAGGTCAAGCCCATGTGTGAGATTTTTACCAACCACCTCTATCTACTTACTTGTCTCATCACTTCCATGGACGTCTAAATTTATTACCTAAAACTCTTTGCCACTAGGTAGCTTCAGTTTTGCTGTGTGCTTTATAGTAACTCAAGCAATGGATTTATCTGGGCTTGGAAGTGGACACCCCTCCCCCATACATCCCTACTTACTACCAAGAGTTTCAGAAAGATTTCCATTTTAGCATCCTGGGGAAACCTAAATCACTACAATTTCATACTCAGTTGTTTAAAGAGACGTCTGCTGCAAATCAGAGGTGGATTTAACACGGGCGCACCAGGCACGCCCCCTGGGCCCGGACTTCTGAAGAGCCCTGCAAAACCCCAACTTTACACTTTTTTCTAATGTAAGGGTCCCAATATTATCTTCTGTGCCCGGAGCCTCAATCGACCTTAATCCCCCTCTGCTACAAATCAAAATACCATACACTAGAAAAGTAGCTGTCTGTGGCAGGTAGCAACTCCGTAGAGGATGTCTGCCCCTCAAACTGAGAAGTCGTTGTATGGTCAGCAAAGGGCAGTGTGAACAGCTCAAGGTGGCTCTAGGGGACAGCTGTGAAGAACTGTCTGGCTGCTGAAACTTAAATGTAGCATAATGCAGACTCTCTAACTCAAGGAGAGAAATGACATTAGCACAAATATAAAGAGTCACACTTTAAACAGCAGCCAGGTTCTAAGGTGAAAACCCGAATGGCTATCTGGGTTGTATTTATAGGTCATGTTGTATGGGAAAAGATCATTTTTAAAATATTAGAATCATATTCTCCTTACCCTAAGAAAGGATACAAAAAGAGAACTCCGTTGAAAGAACAGAAGGTTTGGGGTCCCATCTCACTCTCCTTCTCATATATGATCACATGAGCAGAATCACTGGAAATTCAGTCTGTCCCTTCCTCTTTGCCTCTCTTTTCTATTCAACACACAGGTGAATTTGTCTGTCTATGCGTACATTAGTCAACTTCCCTCAGTAACTCTAAACTTGGTAAGAGGCGGAGGTCCCACAGAGCATTAAGGAGATGCATTCAGAAAGACATTAAATCCATACAAGCAGGAGCTCAGGGGAGGATGTCTGAACTTTGTATTGAAGAACTGATAGCATTTAGAGAGAAGGGAAGTGGAGGGGGCATCTAGGAAAGACAGCATGAGCAACGCACAGGAGCAGGAATGTATAGAGCTCATAATTTAGGAACAAGGACTGGTCCAGGGTCATTGAATCTAAATGTGTGTGATGGGGAAAGATGGTGAGAGTGACTAGAAAGGAATCTGGTCTCCTCTCTATAGCCAGGATATGTGACCACATTCAAGGAGAAGGACATTGCATAGGCCTCAGGGATACAGATCTAATCAGTAGAGGTCCTTAGAGGTCTTCTAAGAACAGCCCCTCACCCCGGCCCCCCACCCCAGCCCATTTTCCCTAATAATCTCTTCTATGGTATCCCTCTGTGCGGGAGGAAACCCACAGGATAGGGACAGAGTAGGGCCTTTGATTCAGCAGAGTGACTATGAAAGTAAGTAATTGAACCTCATTTTTTTCAGGTGCAAAATAGGGACACCAACTTTCATAGTATATAAGATTGCTATGAATGTGAAATGGTTAGGATCACACTCTGGAGCTAAATGGTCTAGCTGTAAGGACGTTAGCTAATTACTTAGCTTCACTGAGCCTCAGATTCTTTTCAGTAAAATAGTTGTAATCAGTGGTGGGATTCAAATAATTTAACAACCGGTTCTCTGCCCTAGTGACCGTTTTTTTGGGTTTTTTTTCTGAAGCTGGAAACAGGGAGAGACAGTCAGACAGACTCCCGCATGCGCCCGACCGGGATCCACCCGGCACGCCCACCAGGGGGCGACGCTCTGTCCACCAGGGGGTGATGCTCTGCCCCTCTGGGGCGTCGCTCTGCCGAGACCAGAGCCACTCTAGCGCCTGGGGCAGAGGCCAAGGAGCCATCCCCAGAGCCCGGGCCATCTTTGCTCCAATGGAGCCTTGGCTGCGGGAGGGGAAGAGAGAGACAGAGAGGAAGGAGGGGGGGTGGAGAAGCAAATGGGCGCTTCTCCTGTGTGCCCTGGCCGGGAATCGAACCCGAGTCCCCCACACGCCAGGCCGATGCTCTACCGCTGACCCAACCGGCCAGGGCCATGACCGTTTTAAGTATTAAAAAAATGATATACCAAAAGGCAATTTATTATTTCATGCATCTAGTACTTAAATAAGAATAAAAGAGGTACAGAAAACTAGATTGTGTTATAAGATTTTTTAAATGTTTTTTTCTTAATTTACTTCTTTATTCTTTTTTATTATTAATTTTAATTTATTGTGTTAACATGGATTCATGTGTCCCACTCAAAATAACTCTCTCACCCCCACCTCCTTGTCCCCCATTACTCCCTCCTCTTTGCTCCCCTCCCCCTAACTCCCTCCCTCCTTCCCTTTGGGATTTACTGTCCTGTTATCTGTATCTATGTGTTATGTATATATAATTTCACTAATCCCTTCACCTTCTCTGATCTTATCCCCTCATCCCCCTTCCCTCTGACAGCTGTCCCTCTGGTCCCTGTGACTCTGCCTCTATTCCGTTCTTCAATTCACTTTGTTCATTAGATTCCACATATAAGTGAGATCATGTGATATTTGTCTTTCTCTGCCTGGCTTACTTCACTTAGCATAATAATCTCCAGGTCCATCCATGCCATCACAAAGGGTAAGATTTCCTTCTTTGTCACGGCGCTTAGTATTCCATTGTGTATATGTACCATTGCTTTTTAATCCACTTGTCCACTGACGGACAACTGGGCTGTTTCCAGATCTTGGCGATTGTAAACAATGATGCAATAAACATGGGAATGCATACCTTCTTTTGAATCAGTGATTTGGTATTCTTAGGATATATTTCTAAAAGAGATAGCTGGGTCGAAAGGCAGTTCCATTTTTAATTTTTTGAGGAAACTCAATACTATTTTCCACAGTGGCTGCACAAGTCTGCATTTCCACCAGCAGTGCAGGAGGGTTCCCTTTTCTCCACACCCTCACCAGACTTATTGCGTGATGATTTGTTAATGAGCGTCATTCTGACAGGTGTGAGGTGGTATCTCATTGTGGTTTTTAATTTGCATTTCTCTGATGATTAGTGACATTGAACATTTTTCATATGCCTATTGGCCATTTGTATGTCCTCTTCGGAGAAGTGTCAATTCAGGTCCTTTGCCCATTTTTTTTAAAATTTATTTTTAGAGAGGAGAGAGAGACAGAGAGGGAGAGAGGGAGAGAGAGGAGAGAGAGATAGAGAGAGAGAAGGGGGGAGGAACTAGAAGCATCAACTCCCATATGTGCCTTGACCAAGCAAGCCCAGGGTTTCAAACCGGCGACCTCAGCATTTCCAGGTCGACGCTTTATCCACTGCGCCACCACAGGTCAGGCCTTTGCCCATTTTTTAATTGGAGTGTTTACCTTCCTGGTGTTGAGTTTTAGAAGTTTTTTATAAATTGTGGTTATTAACCCCTTATCAGATGTATTGGCGAGTATGTTCTCCCATTGTGTGGGTTGTCTTTTTATTTTGTTCATGGTGTCTTTTGCTGTGCAAAAGCTTTTTATTTGATCTAGTCTCATTTGTTTATTTTGTCCTTTATTTCACTTGCCTGTGGAAATAAATCGGCAAAAATATTGCTATGAGAGATATCGGAGAGTTTACTTCCTATGTTTTCTTCCAAGATTTTTATGGTTTCACAACTTACATTTAAGTTTTTTATTCATTTTGAGTTTATTTTTGTAAATGGTTTAAGTTGGTGGTCTAGTTTCAGTTTTTTGCATGTACCTGTCCAATTTTCCCAACACCATTTATTAAAGAGACTCTCTTTACTCCACTGTATTCTCTTACCTCTTTTGTCAATATCAATTGACCATAAAGGTGTGGGTTTATTTCTGGGTTTTCTGTTCTGTTCCATTGATCTATATGCCTGTTCTTATGTAGTACCAAGCTGTTTTGATTACAATGGCCTTGTAGTATAACTTGATATCAGGAAGTGTGATACCTCCCACTTTATTCTCCATTTTCAAGATTACCGGTGCTATTCGTGTTCTCTTTTGGTTCCATATAAATTTTTGGAATATTTGTTCTATATCTTTGAAGTATGCCATTGGCATTTGATAAGAATTGCATTGAATCTATAGATTGCTTTGGGTAATATAGACATTTTAATGATATTTATTCCTCCTATTTATGAACACGGTATATAATTCCACTTATTTGTTCTTCCTTGATTTCCTTTTTCAATGTCTTATAATTTTCCAAGTACAAATCTTTTACCTCCTTGGTTAAATTTACTCCTAGGTACTTTATTTTTTTTGTTGCAATAGTGAAGGGGATTGTTTCCTTAATTTCTCTTTCAGAAAGTTTATTGTTGGTGTATAAAAATGCCACTGATTTCTGAATATTAATTTTATATCCTGAGAGTTTTAAAATATTAATGAAAATATTAAATATCTGACCAAAAAAACAATAAAACTGTCATTTAAGATATTTCCATATTGCTTCTTAATTGGTGTTCTCACTTGCAATTTTTTTCACCTATGGATAGAATGAAAATTACGGGTGCTTAGAATATGCTGTTATGCAGATGAACATTAAAAAAGAGTAAGGAATGTAAATTTGTGATTTCCACATTGGGCGGCTGCCCAGGCGCCTACCTGATTACAAGTGCCATTGTAACAGCTGGTTCACCAAACTCAACAAAAACTTAGGCATTGGTTCTGCTGAACTGGTGCAAACCAGCTGAATCCCACCAGTGGTTGTAATAATGTCTATCTGGTATGGCTGATATGAGGATTAACAGGACTAATCAAAATGCTTAGCCAAAGTGTGACGTATAGCAAATACACAGTAATTTTTTTTTTTTTTAAACGAGAGAGACAGAGAGAGGGACAGACAGGTAGAAAGGGAGAGGGATGAGAAGCATCAATTCTTCATTGCGGCACCACGTGCTGCAGCTAAGGCTTAGTTGTTCATTGATTGCTTTCTCTTCTGTGCCTTGACCTGGGGCTACAGCTGAGCCAGTGACCCCTTGCTTAAGCCTGCAACCCTGGGCTCAAGCTGGTGAGCCTGGGCTCAAGCTAGCGACCTCAGGGTTTTGAACCTGGGTTCTCTGCTCCCCAGGCCCACGCTCCATCCACTGCTCCACAGCCTGGTCAGGCACACAGTAAATATTCGTTACCACCACGGGTAAGAAAATGACACCAAATTATGGAAATAAATGAGATTTCAGCCCTGGCCGGCTGGCTTAGCGGTAGAGCATCGGCCTGGCGTGCGGGGGACCGGGGTTCGATTCCCGGCCAGGGCACATAGGAGAAGCGCCCATTTGCTTCTCCACCGCCCCCCCTCCTTTCTCTCTGTCTCTCTCTTCCCCTCCCGCAGCCAAGGCTCCATTGGAGCAAAGATGGCCCGGGCGCTGGGGGTGGCTCCTTGGCCTCTGCCCCAGGCGCTAGAGTGGCTCTGGTCTCGGCAGAGCAACGCCCCCTGGTGGGCAGAGCGTCGCCCCTGGTGGGCGTGCCAGGTGGATCCCGGTCGGCACATGCGGGAGTCTGTCTGACTGTCTCTCCCCGTTTCCAGCTTCAGAAAAAAAAAAAAAAAAAAAAAGAGATTTCATTGTCTGAAAACACACGATTTCTTCCCAAAAGAGTTATTTTGGGAGAGTAGATAAATCGTGCAAATAAATGCAACAAAAATCATGTAGACTCTTGAACTTGCAGATTTCTTCATCCTCTGCAACACCAACGGCCACGCCTCCAGCCAGACAGACCCCGCCCCCAGCCGCGGACAGACCCCGCCCATCGGGTTTCTTCCCGGTCCCGCCCCTCCAGTGTCGCTCACTCACCCTCACCCCGATGCGCTTGCGCAGTGTAGACCGCTCGCGGAAGCGATGAGGGTCCTAGTGCGGCGCTGCTGGGCACCCTTGCCAGCGGGTGGCGGCGCGGGTCGGAGGCCGAGCCCTCAGTGGCGATCGCTGGCCGGGCTCGGCGGATCCCCTAGCGGGGAGGACTCCCGGGGCGCCCGAGTCCGCAAGAAGCCGCCCTGGCGGGTGCTCTTCTTCGGCACAGACCAATTCGCCCGTGAGGCACTGCGGGCGCTGCACGCCGCCAGGTACCGGGGCCGGGGCTTAGGGGACCCGGCTGCTGACGGCGCCGATGTCCAGCCGCTGCGGCCGGCCCAGACGGTTTGGACTCCCGTTGGGGAAGGCAGCGGCACCGGAGGGGTGTGGGCCTACATCGCGGCGAGTCCGGATGCCCGGAAGGTGCGCCGCACCCGCTGAGCGCTGTCAGATCTACACCCTACGCTCCAGGCCCTGTCCGCTTGTTCTCTGGGCATTGACCGGCTCCCCGCGACGCCATGAGCGTGCCAGCCGCTGTGGCTGCATCACTTCCGTCTAGTCTTGCCACCTCCCTGCCCGTTTGAGTATTAATAAAGCAGAGCTCGGAGAAGTTAAGCGCTTGCCTAGGGTCATCGTTGAGCGAGTGGGACTAAAATGGGGTCTGACTTGTAAGTCCTTCCCTTTCTGCTTCCTCGGATTCATCTAGTTTGTACCTTCCAATGCCTTGGGCTTCTTCACAGGCGCAGGCATCCTCCTGCACACCCACGCCTTATTCCTTCGCGCCCAGCTCCCTGTGTACAGCTGGACCTAGTTTGCGTCTGCAATGAGGCCATAGTTTAAAAAATGAACTCTTTTCAAATGAATAAATTTATAAATCAGAAATGTTAGGTATGTATTTAGTATTTCTAAAATTTAACACGTCTTGTTTACTGGAAATAATTTGTGATCCAACCTGTCCTGAAAGTGGATGGCATGTGGTGGCTTTACCCATACACAGCTCACAGAAATTAGGGGGTCAGGGAACGTGCAGCTACTCCAGTACTGCCAGCCTCTTGTATAGTGAGTGCATTTTCACCAATGAAGTAAGAGTTGGTTTTGTGTCTCATTTGCATAATCAAACAGCTTTCTTTGACTTATTTACTTTTCTGATGTTCTTGTTTAATTTTAAAAAAATCAAATGCTTTTTTATCGCTTCATATTTATTTTGAAATATCCCCTAATTTTTTTGAGCAGTATATGTACTGCTCTGCCTCCTTCTCCCAACCTCCAGTTTATATTTCCCCATTTTGTTTTTTTCTGATGCATGCCGCCCCCACTCCTGTGATCTTACTCCATCAAGTCTTCCCTACAGATACTTCACAGCAGCCCCTCATATGCCTCCCTCCACACTGTCCTCTGCACACGCAGTGAAACACTCCCTTCCCACATGTTCCCTTTGCACACCCTCCATGTGCTGCTTTCCCCATGGTGCCCTCCACATCTCTAGCCACATGTATCCTGACCCTTCCACTTGGTGCCTCCATTACTTTTGCACGTTTAGTGCCCTCCTAGATACTCCTTTTCTCATAACTCCTCAACATGTGATGCAACACCTGCTGAATAAATAAATTAACAATTCCCACCCCCACCCCCCGCCTTGGCACTGGAATGCCATGTAGCAGGTTAAAAGAAAGAGGTAGTGTGGTATGTACTGTCATGGAATGTTGCCCATGGAATATGTATTTTTTCCAAGTATTTATTGTTTGAGTAGCACATGGTTATGGTACAAAATTCATAAGATTCAAAGACTATATGGTGAAGAGTCAGTTTCTTCTACCGTTGTCTCCCAGTTTCCAGTTCCTCTCTTCAGAGACAGCCACTGTTTTTAGTTTCTTGTTCTAAAAATGTTAGTTGCATATACAAGCACATGTATAATAAAACGATGTTTTCAAAAGACTCCCATAATAGCATATATAGTGTTAAAAGGAAAAAATATATATAAAGCTGTATATATACTATCCTAATTGTATAAAATGTTTGTACTGTGTATGTTTTTGTATACACAGGAAATATCTAGAGCCATGCTATCCAAGCAGTAGCCACTGGCAACATATAGTGCTTTAAATTTAAAGTAATTAAAATTAAATAAAAAATTAGGACTCAGTCTCTCAGTTGCTTCCTGAATTTAATCATAAAAGTAATGTAGAGGTGTGGGAAGTAGTTTAGCTTTGAGTCATTGTCTTAATGCTGTCACATTTTCTTTCAATCTTTACAATTTAGGGAAAACAAAAAAGAAGAGTTAATCGAAAAACTGGAGGTGGTCACTGTGCCATCTCCGTCACCAAAAGGTCTGCCAGTAAAACAATATGCTGTCCAGTCTCAGCTGCCGGTGTATGAGTGGCCAGATGTGGGATCTGGAGAATATGACGTTGGAGTGGTTGCTTCATTTGGCCGACTTTTGAGTGAGGCTCTTATTCTTAAATTTCCCTAGTAAGTTTTATTTATAAGGAAATATAGTATAGAGACCTGATATCTATAAAATGCAATAACTTGAATTCTAATTTTGCTTTCTTTAGTATTTTCTCTTAAAAAGAACTTTTATTAGTGGCATGAATTGTTAGAATATATGATGCTCTTCACTATGGGCTTTCACCCACCCTCATTTAAATTCCATATATATGCTGACAATTCCCAAATTTATCCCTCTGGTTCAGATCTGTCTCTGAACTCCAGGCCCCTGAGACCCACTGCCTCCTCCATAGCCCTGTTTGACTGTCTAATAGGCTATTTAAGCAGTCCATATCTATATTGCCAAACTTTTGCCCAAAATCTGTTCCTCCCCAAAATCCTCATCTCAGCAGATGGCACCTTCAGCCTTCTAGTTGCTTAGTTCCCAGACGTTGGCATCATTCTTGATTCGTTATCTCACACCACGCATCCAATCCATCAGGAAATCCTATTGGCTTTGCCTTTGAAATCTGTCTAGAATCTGACACCACTTCTGCTGCTGCCACTGTTGCCTGTAGTGCTCCGGTAGCTTCCTAACTGGTTTCTACTTTTGTCCTTGGTTCTCTCAGTCTTTTACCAACCCAGTAGCCAAAGTGATCAGTTTAAAGCAGGGGTCCCCAAACTACGGCCCTCGGGCCACGTGCGGCCCCGAGGCCATTTAACCGGCCCACTGCACTTCCAGAAGGGGCACCTCTTTCATTGGTGGTCAATGAAAGGAGCACATTGACCATCTCATTAGCCAAAAGCAGGCCCATAGTTCCCATTGAAATACTGGTCAGTTTCTTGATTTAAATTTATTTGTTTTTTGTTTTAAATATTGTATTTGTTCCTGTTTTGTTTTTTTACTTTAAAATAAGATATGGCCCTGGCCGGTTGGCTCAGCGGTAGAGCGTCGGCCTAGCGTGCGGAGGACCCGGGTTCAATTCCCGGCCAGGGCACACAGGAGAAGCGCCCATTTGCTTCTCCACCCCTCCGCCGCGCTTTCCTCTCTGTCTCTCTCTTCCCCTCCCGCAGCCAAGGCTCTATTGGAGCGAAGATGGCCCGGGTGCTGGGGATGGCTCTGTGGCCTCTGCCTCAGGCGCTAGAGTGGCTCTGGTCGCAATATGGCGACGCCCAGGATGGGCAGAGCATCGCCCCCTGGTGGGCAGAGCGTCGCCCCTGGTGGGCGTGCCGGGTGGATCCCGGTCGGGCGCATGCGGGAGTCTGTCTGACTGTCTCTCCCTGTTTCCAGCTTCAGAAAAATGGAAAAAAAAAAAAAAATAAAAAAAAAAATAAGATATGTGCAGTGTGCATAGGGATTTTTTTTATAGTCCAGCCCTCGAACGGTCTGAGGGACAGTGAACTGGCCCCCTGTGTAAAAAGTTTGGGAACCCCTGGTTTAAAGCATAAATCATATCAATCATTTTGTTTCAAATTCTCTGGTAGTTTTCCATCTCACTCAAAATAAAAGTCAAAATCCTTATTTTGGCTAATGAGGACCTGTCTACTTGATCTGATCCCCTGCTGGCTCTCTGCTAGTACTATTCCTCAGGTTTACGCCACTCGAGCCACGCTAGCCTCCTTGCTATACTTGAACTTGCCAGCTTCTACTTTCCTCAAAACCTTTGTACTTAGTGTTCCATCTGCCTGGAAAGCTTTTCTCCCACATGTCTGCCTGGCTGTTCCTTACCTCCTCCTGTTTTTGCCCAGTGTCTTAATTGGTAAAAACTTCTTTGACCACTATTAAAATTGTAACCTCCCACCCAATAGTCCTATCCCTTTCTCTGTTTTATTTTTCTCTAAAGCTCTTAGCACCAGCTGACAAACTTTTTTATATACTTTTTTACAAACCTTTACATCCTTTGTTGTTTTTTTTATTGCTGATCTCCCACTCTTTGCACATAAGCTCACTGAGGGCATAGTTTGTTTTATTTTGCTCGCTATTGCTTGTATCCCGGAGATCATAGAACGTTGCCAGCACATGGATTGTGCTCAGTTAATGTTTGTTGAATGGGTGACACTGAGCTGAACAGTGGAACTTAGAATGGAAGACTCATATACACACACTCTCAAGTGTATACTCAAGCTGATGGAGACATCATTAAACTAATGACAGATCAGAAAGTTATTTAAATTGCTCATTAATGAGAAATAGCTGTATTGGGGTAAACAGTGAAGGTGATGGGGACTCAAGAAGCTTGTTTTAGGCATTCTGTGCAAACTAAGAGAAGTGAGGATAATGATGTAACTAAACTATCAATGTCACTCACACCCTCCCTGAGATGCATGCACCATAGGGTTTGAGTAGTTCTTCTCATCTAGTAAAAAATGCACTTTTTGTGTTTATTTAAAAACTCCCAGACATCATGAGCCATTTTGCAACATCTTTGGAACAATAAATAGTTGTTCTTGCTCTGTTTAAAATTGAGTTTCATTGGCCTCTTGTGGTAAGAGAGTGAACTGCCTCCCTTTTCCAATAGTATAAGACTAGATTTAACTGTTAGTTTTTTAAAATTTCTGTGGAAGTTTAATGACAAAAATGTAGCATATTAGTTTAGGTAGCAATAACTAAATTGTACAGGTCATTGGCATACTAACTTCTGTCTCTCCTAACTCAGTGGCATATTGAATGTCCATCCTAGTTGCCTCCCGAGGTGGCGTGGTCCAGCCCCTATAATCCATACAGTGCTTCATGGAGACACAATTACTGGAGTAACAATTATGCAAATCAGACCTAAAAGGTAGAGCGTTTTTTTCTTGAGATTTTTTTTGGTGATTTTGAATGTTGATATTGGCTTGGGGTGGGGGAAGAAATGGATAAAAGAATGGTGCTCTAATTTCTTTGACTCCAGAATCCTTCCTTTGCTTTTGTATTCTTTCTACTTTTTCCTGGCTTCTAACATTCTAACATAAGCCATATTGTTTGGGTATTTGTGCAGTATCTCTTGCTCTTTCTTTTTAAGATTTAAATAAAAAGTTTAATGTATTGATTTAAAGAGAGAAAAAGGAAGGGAGAGAGGGAGAGAGATAGGAACATCAATCTGCCCTGTATGTGCCCCAACTGGGGATCGAACCAGCAATCTCTGCGCTTTGGGACAACTCTCTAACCAACTCACCTATCCAGCCAGGGCTTTTAAAAAAGATTTTTATTGCCTGACCTCTGGTGGCGCAGTGGATAAAGCGTCGACCTGGGAACACTGAGGTCGCCGGTTCAAAACCCTGCACTTGTCTGGTCAAGGCACATATGGGAGTTGATGCTTCCTGCTCCTCCCTCCACCCCCTCCTCTCTAAAAATGAATAAATAAAAAATAAATAAATAAATAAAAAAGATTTTTATTTATTGATTTGACAGAGAGAGGAGAGGGGGCTGTGGAGCAAAAAGTATCAACTCATAGTTGCTTCACTTTAGTTGTTCATTGATTGCTTGTCATGTGTGCTTTCCCCAGGAAAGCCCAGGGGTTCGAACTGGTGATCTCAGCATTCCAGGTGAACGCTTTATCCACTGCACCACCACAGGCGATTTATGAAATCTCTCTTTAAGCCCTTGGGAAAATTTTAATTTAATTGAAATAAATTACATTATTAACAACTGGATTTTTAGAAAATATATTGTGTAAATGAGGTATTTTTTTTAATTAGTTGTTATAAATCTCAGTTCCGCTGGCCTTGATTTCTATAGTCAAACTTAGGGCCAAAATTTTTGGAACCTGACATGAGAATATATTGTATACCAATAATTGTCTTCAACATTTAATTTTTTATTACATCTACAATCTAAGAAACAATTACTTCAAGTTGCTTCAATAATGTACTGTAGTAAGCCTCTTCCAGTTGTCATCTAATGTCCCCATAGAAAAGAATAATTCACAAGTTCAAACAAAACAACTCAGTATCTAGGATTTGTTTTAACTTACTTCAGAAAAAAAGAAAGTAGATGAAACAAGAGTGGCAAAACTTTGATGATTCTAAAATTTGGTAATGTGTATGTGGTGACTCATTCGACTATTCACTGTTTCTCTGAATGTTTGTAATTTTTCATAATAAAAATTTTATCAAAGCTCATAGGTTAAAAATAGAATTAAGAGAATCACAAACATATTCAAAATAAAGCATACTTCTAATAAAGGTCAATGACCAGTATTTACAGAACTTGATGTAAAATGTAGGACTTGTAGGAATGTAGGTACTGGTACGTACTTATGATCAGCAACAATTAAAATCCAACAAAACCCTTATCCTTTGAGAAAGGACATATAGAAAGTCATAATTAAGAATTTCCTGGCCCTGGCCGGTTGGCTCAGCGGTAGAGCGTCGGCCTAGCGTGCGGAGGACCCGGGTTCGATTCCCGGCCAGGGCACATAGAAGCGCCCATTTGCTTCTCCACCCCTCCGCCGCGCCTTCCTGTCTCTCTTCCCCTCCCGCAGCCAAGGCTCCATTGGAGCAAAGATGGCCCGGGCACTGGGGATGGCTCTGTGGCCTCTGCCCCAGGCGCTAGAGTGGCTCTGGTCGCAACATGGCGACGCCCAGGATGGGCAGAGCGTCGCCCCCTGGTGGGCGTGCCGGGTGGATCCCGGTCGGGCGCATGCGGGAGTCTGTCTCTCCCTGTTTCCAGCTTCAGAAAAATGCAAAAAAAAAAAAAAAAAAAAAAAAAGAATTTCCTAATTGTAGCCTGACCAGGCGGTGGCACAATGGATAGAGCGTTGGAATGGAACACGGAAGACCCAGGTTCAAATGCCCAGGGTAGCCGGCTTGAGCCCAGACTCATCCGGCTTGAGCACAAGCTCACCAACTTGAGCATGGGATCTCTGGCTTGAGCATGGGATCATAGATATGACCCCATGGTCCCTGGCTTGAGCCTAAAGTTCAATGGCTTGAAGCCCAAGGTCACTGGCTTGAAGCCCAAGGTCTCTGGCTTGAGCAAGGGGTCAAGCTGGAGCCCCCCAGTCAATGCACATATGAGAAAACAATCAATGAACACCTAAGGTGCTGCAATGAAGAATTGATACTTCTCATCTCTCCCTTCCTACGTGTTCCTATCTGTCCCTTTCTCTCTCTCTCTCTCTCTGACCCTAAACTTTTTGCTAAAAAAAAAGAAAAGAATTTCTAATTATACTTCCTGGGAAAAGAGATTCTTTGCTCTATGCTATACAAATAAGATATTTTTCATACTGTTTATTACTAATTATAGAATTATCTATAATTGCAATTAAGCCAATGCAACTTTATACTTTTTTCCTTTAGGAAAAAATGAATTTAAAATTAAGTACAGGCTAGATTTTACTCACCTTTCTTTCAAACTGACATTTATCCCTTGCTAATAGCTAACAATCAAATTCGTGGCCAAGGTTAAACTATCGCTGTGGTATGTAAACACTCATGTAGACAGACATTTTGGTTGTAAGAAGCTGTCAGTAATCATATTATTTGTTTTCTATTTTTTTTTTTTTGGTAGATTTGATGTAGGCCCAATTCTCAGACAGGAAACCATTGCTGTGCCCCCCAAGAGCACCGCAAAGGAATTGGAAGCAGTGCTGTCAAGACTGGGTGCCAACATGGTACAGTTCTCTGATATCCCACTGCTTTTACTCATTTATTAGATTTCCTAAGTGGTTATGATGAAAAGAACAATTTTATGATATGTAACTTTAAGTCTTTTTAAAAATATTTATATCCCTGACTTCCTAAAAATTAGCTTGGCATTTGTAATCTTATATAAGTCTTTGAGAATTTATACATAGTGGATACTTAATAACGGTTTTCAAATGAAACGTGATCTTATATGGGCCACTGCTTCACACTGAAGCTTTAGACCAGTGATTTTCAACCTTTTTCATCTCATAGCACACAAAAGTAATTCTGAAAATTCTGCGACACACCAAAAATATATATTTTTTGCTGGTCTGACAAAAAAACCAATAGGTATAACTTTGATTCATTTATACCAGATGACTATTGTTGTGTTGACTGTTGTCATTTTTTTATTTGACTATCTAAAGGAAAAGAGCTCAGTGCCCTTGACTAAGTAAATAGTAGGGTATTGCATGTTTTAAAAATTCTTGCGGCATACCAGTTGAAAATCACTGCTTTAGACTATTCTTCCCAATTTCACTCTCCTCAGTCTCACAGAGACTTTTATACCTGTCAGACTGAACCCATTGCATTTCCTGAGTGACTCCTAGCCTTCCTCCAAGCACTTCTGTTCCAGTCATTGGCATCCATATGCACTGGAATTCTGCTGGTCCCGGCTATAAATGTACTCCATGGCTTTGTACAGTTCATTGAATCTGTATACAGTAGGGTCTGAGTAAATGCTTAATGACCAAATTAGTGATTTTCATGTGAACTGGTTAATTTTTTCTAGAGGAAAACTTTCCCCCAACTATATAGATGGTGCTTCCTATTCTAGGCACTGACCTCAGAAATGCTGTTATAATAGTGACCGTCATTTTTTGAGCACTGGCTTGTGTGCCAGGACTGTCCTAGATACTCCAGAGACTTATTTTTTTTTTACCTTCCAAACAAACCTCTTAGGGCAGGGGTCCCCAAACTTTTTACACAGGGGGCCAGTTCACTGTCCCTCAGACCGTTGGAGGGCCGGACTATAAAAAAAAACTATGAACAAATCCCCATGCACACTGCACATATCTTATTTTAAAGTAAAAAACCAAAACGGGAACAAATACAATATTTAAAATAAAGAACAAGTAAATTTAAATCAACAAACTGACCAGTATTTCAATGGGAACTATGCTCCTCTCACTGACCACCAATGAAAGAGGTGCCCCTTCCAGAAGTGCTGCGAGGGCCGGATAAATGGCCTCAGGGGGCCGCATGTGGCCCGCGGTAGTTTGGGGACCCCTGTCTTAGGGAGCTCTTGCTGTTGACTGTTTTACAGATGATGATATTGAAGGCCACAGACAAGTAAAATAACTTTTTCACAATGACACAACTAGTAAGTAGTGGAACTGAGATTTGAATCCAGAAATATGTGATTCTAGAAAGCACTCCACTTCTGTGAGGCTCCATTGCCTTCCTCCCTGCAGGATGAGAGTGTGGTTAACTGGGCATAGTTTGTCCTGATATTGAGAGCTTGCACAGCCGGGCAAAGGTCAGCATTCTCCCGCAGCAGATCAGTGACCTGCACTCTACAGAGAGTAACATCTACTAAAACCCCACCCAGCAGACATGTAGGCTCCCAGCTGAAGCAATTTACTACCTTATCTGCCACACAGCTCTCTACAGCTATAGATAATGTCATGATACTAATTGTAATGTATCTCTGCTTTTGTTCTTTTCATCTTGAATACATTGCTGTCCTTTTTTTTTAGCTTATTTCAGTTTTGAAAAATTTGCCTGAAAGTTTGAACAACGGAAGGCAGCAGCCAGCTGAGGGAGTGACCCATGGTGAGTGCAGCTGCAGAGACCCTTACCTCCTCCATAGGCGTCTTCATGGCATCTGGACACTCCGACTTCTTCATTTGTACATTTCCCTTAATTTCTTTTTTATTCTTTTTTTAAATTTTATTTATTTATTTATTCCTTTTTAGAGAGGAGAGAAAGAGAGAGAGAGAGGGAGAGAGAGGAGAGAAAGACAGAGAGAGAAGGGGGGAGGAGCTGGAAGCATCAACTCCCATATGTGCCTTGACCAGGCAAGCCCAGGGTTTGGAACCGGCGACCTCAGCATTTCCAGGTCGACGCTTTATCCACTGCGCCACCACAGGTCAGGCCATTTCCCTTAATTTTGACTTAAGATGGAATGCTCACTTGTATGTCCTTTTCTAAGAAATGGTTGGTAAGATCTTCCTCTCTTTTCTTTTTCTTTTAATTTATTGATTGATTTTAGGGAGACAGAGAGAGGAGAGGGGGAGGGGTGCATTCATTTATTGTTCCACTCAGTCATGCATTCATTGGCTGCTTCCCATATGTGCCCTGACTGGGAATCAAACCTGCAACCTTGGCATTTTGATAGGACACTCTAACCGACTCAGCAAACCAGCCAGGACTCTTCCTCTCCTTTGTAACATGCAGTCTCATGATTCTTTTTTGTTTTGTTTTGTTTTGTTTTGTTTTCCCTGTACCTTTCTGAAGCTGGAAACGGGGAGAGACAGACTCCCGCATGCGCCCGATGGGGATCCACCCGGCACGCCCACCAGGGGGGGCGCTCTGCCCACCAGGGGGCGTCGCTCTGCCGTGACCAGAGCCACTCTAGCGCCTGGGACAGAGGCCAAGGAGCCATCCCCAGCGCCCAGGCCATCCCTGCTCCAATGGAGCCTTGGCTACGGGAGGGGAAGAGAGAGACAGAGAGGAAGGAGGGGGGGTGGAGAAGCAAATGGGCGCTTCTCCTATGTGCCCTGGCCGGGAATCGAACCTGGGTCCCCCGCACACCAGGCCGACGCTCTACCACTGAGCCAACCGGCCAGGGCCAGTCTCATGATTCTTTGTGCTGCTCAAGTTGTCCCTAATTGGCCAGTGGGAGCCTCTTAACATGGGCTCCTGCATTCTTTTGACACTTTCCCCTGCTCCCCATTAGTGGACATTTGGGTTGTTTCCAATCTTTTGCTATTTCAAATAAGGCCACTATGAGTCATCTTATGCATATGTTACTTCCTAATCTAATAGATAAGAATTATCATGAAGTAGTTTTGATTTATATTACTCCTTGAGTGAGGTTGTGAATCTCAATATGTTTGAGGACTATTTGCATTTCTTTTTTCTGGGGAGGATCTATTATCTCTTTTGCCAATTTTTCTATCAAGTTCTTTCTTTTTTTATTCTTAGTTTTTAGGAATACTTTGCATAATAGATATAAATAAATCTATATAATAGATATAAAGTCTTCTTAAATATCAGATGTAACTATATATAAATACAATGTGTCTGTAAAGTCATGGTGCACTTTTGACTGGTCACAGGAAAGCAACAAAAGACGATAGAAATGTGAAATCAGCACCATATAAAAGGTTTCTGTAGGATGATGTGGCAGCATGTGCACATGCGCAGATGATGATGTAACACCGTGTATACAGTGGAGCAGCCCACGGCCATGCCAGTCAAGATGTGGACGGTACAGAGGAATGTTCAGTGTGTTATGTGGCTCGCTAAATTAGAATCCGTGACTAAAGTGCAATGTGAATATCGGCGCATTTATAACAAAGCGCCACCACATAGGAATAACATTACTCGGTGGGATAAGCAGTTGAAGGAAACCGGCAGTTTGGTGGAGAAACCCCGTTCTGGTAGGCCATCAGTCAATGATGAGTTTGTAGAGGCTATACGGGATAGCTACCTAAGGAGCCCTAAAAAATCTTTGTGTGAGCCCACATCGAACTGCACTGAATAGGTATGAAACTGGGAGAGTTTTCCTTTTATTTGGTGCAGATTTCACATTTCTATCGTCTTTTGTTGTTTTCCTGTGACCGGTCAAAAGTGCACCATGACTTTACGGACACACTGTTTATATTTGGCTCTGGCCGGTTGCCTTAGTGGATAAATCATCAACCCAGCATGCAGATGTCCCAGGTTCAATCCCTGGTCAGGACATACATGAGAAGTAACCATCTGCTTCTCTTCCGCTCCTTCTCCTCCTCTCTCTCTTCCCTTCTCGCAGCCAGTGTCTCGATTGGTTCGAGTGTTGATAGGTCCCAGCATCAACCCTGGGAACTGAGGATAGCTGGGTTGATTAGAGTATCAGGGGGGTTGTCAGGTGGATCCCAGTGGGGGGGGCGCATGTGACAGTCTGTCTCTCTATCTCCCTTCCTCTCATTTAAAAAAAATTATATTTGTTATATAGCTGTATGTCTTAAATATATCTATGTAAATAGATATAAAGTACAGGAGGGTCCTCTGGTTACAACAGTCTCGACATACAATGTTTTGAGTTTACAACTCTGACTCCTATAAAAACTTTAAAAAATTGAGATCTGAGTGTTTCAGCTTATGCCATTAGCATCATACTTACAGACTCCATGGGCAAACTAGTTTGGTTGCAAGTAGCAGAATACACAGTATAGTGTACAGTACAGTATATTTATGTCCTTTCCTTTTTTCTGAGGCTTAGTTGTGTTTTTATGTTCTAGATTATGATTTTACAACTGTGTTAATATAGGTAAGTGACTTAGGTTAGGCTGTGTTTCGACCTACACCAAAATTCAGGTTACGTCACTGTCATAGGAGTAGAACTGTGTGTGTCTTAACCCAGTGATGCCCTGTATTGTTATATAAATTGCAAATACTTTTGGTTTGTCTTTTTTTTTTACTTGAATTATGGCATTTCTTTTTGTCTTGTAAAATTTTTTTTTTTTAATTTTTATTTTTATTACAAAGACAGAGAGAGAGTCAGAGAGAAGAATAGACAGACAGGAACAGAGAGAGATGAGAAGCATCAATCATTAGTTTTTAATTGCACATTGCAACACCTTAGTTGTTCATTGATTGCTTTCTCATATGTGCCTTGACCACAGGCCTTCGGCAGACCGAGTAACCCCTTGCTAGAGCCAGCGATCTTGGGTTCAAGCTGGTGGGCCTTCCACTCAAACCAGATGAGCCCGTGCTCAAGTTGGCAACCTTGGGGTCTCGAACCCGGATCCTGTGCATCCCAGTCCAACGCTCTATCCACTGCACCACCGCCTGGTCAGGCGTAAAATTTTATTTTTATGTAGTCAGATTTATCAGCCTTTTCTTTAATTGCTTTTGTATTTTGAATCATAGAAGATTTTTTTTCTGCACCTAGGTTATAAAGAAATTCAATGATGTTTTCTTGTTATACCTGCATAATTTATTTGTTTATTTTTACTTTATATTATGTGAAATTTTAAACATATACAAAAATTGAGAAAATAGAATTATATCTATCATTCAGCACCAATAGTTATCAATTCATGGACATTAAACCTGATATTTATTCTTGTCATTGGCTTAATCTTGTAGCCCCTAAGATTTCTGCTGGTACCAGCTGTATACAGTGGGAGAAACAAACTTCAGAGGAAATATTCAGACTTTATCGTGCCATTGGAAATATAGTAAGTTGCAAGTTAGATTGCAGTTTCACTTAATTGTGTGTGTGTGTGTGTGTGTGTGTGAGAGAGAGAGAGAGAGAGAGTATGTAATTCACTTTCCGAATATTCTTATTTAGGAATGAGTTTCATAAACTAAACCTAAGAATCTTGAAATTTATGTTTTAAAAAATAATTTTTTGTGGTAAAATATACATAACATAAAACTTATCATTTTAACCATGTTAGGTCAGTGGTGTTAAGTAATCTCTGATCTTTAGTTTGTTCATCAGAAAATTAGGGCTGTTAAATGTATGTAAAGCATCTAATACAGTATATAGCACAGAGTAGGTACTTATTAATTATTAAATGAATAATAATCTGTTACATTGATCTTTATTATAAATTCACACTTTACATCTAGGTTTTCTTTTTTTTTTAAGTGAGAGGAGGGGAGATAGTGAGATATTATTTCTTCTTTTACTTATTCATTCATTAAACAAAATATTGAAGGCCTATATTATGTCAGGCATTATTTTAGGTACTAGAGATAAAGAGGGTGTGGAAGAAAACAAATAAGCAAATAAATAAAAATATCAGTTAATATGGTAAGTTCCTTGATGAAAATTTAAAAAGGATACTGAGATAGACTAACTGGAGGTAATTTTAGATTGGATAGATGAGATCTGAAAGACAGTAAGAAGCCAGAGCATTCCAGGCAGAGCAATAACTAGTACAAAACCCAAGGCAAAACCAGATAAAAACATTATAAGAAAAGAAAACTAAAAATTAATATCCCTGGCCCTGGCCAGTTGGCTCAGTGGTAGAGCGTCGGCCTGGTGTGCGGGAGTCCCAGGTTCTATTCCCGGCCAGGGCACACAGGAGAAGCACCCATCTGCTTCTCCACCCCTCCCCCTCTCCTTCCTCTCTGTCTCTCTCTTCCCCTCCTGCAGCCAAGGCTCTATTGGAGCAAAGTTGGCCCAGGCACTGAGGATGGCTCTGTGGCCTCTGCCTCAGGCACTAGAATGGCTCTGATTGCAGCAGAGCGACGCCCCAGATGGGCAGAACATCGCCCCCTGGAGGGCATGCCAGGTGGATCCCGGTCGGGCGCATGCGGGAGTCTGTCTGACTGCCTCCCCATTTCCAACTTCAGAAAAATACAAAAAAATTTAAAAAAAAATTAATATCCCTTATAAACATAGAGGCAAAACCCTCAATTAGCAAACTGAATCAAATAACATATATAAACAAGGCAAACAACTCAGTTTCTTTAAAAAATGGGCAAAGAGCCTGACCAGGCAGTGGCGCAGTAGATAGAGCATCGGACTGGGATGCCAAGGACCCAGGTTTGAGACTCTGAGGTCACCAGCTTGAGCGCGGGCTCATCTGGTTTGAGCAAAAGCTCACCAGCTTGGACCCAAAGTCGCTGGCACGAGCAAAGGGTTACTTGGTCTGCTGAAGGCCCTCGGTCAAGGCACATATGAGAAAGCACTCAATGAACAACTAAGGTGTCGCAATGCACAACAAAAAACTAATGATTGATGCTTCTCATCTCTTCGTTCCTGTCTGTCTGTCCCTGTCTATTCCTCTCTCTGACTCTCTGTCTCTGTAATAAATAAATAAATAAAAATAAAAAATGGGCAAAGAGCATAGTTTTCAGAGAAATAAATAAAATGCAAGCAAATAAATAAAATAAAATACAAAATGCTCCTTGACCTCAATAATAATAAACAGCAACATATTGTTACCCCCCCCTTAAGGCAGTTTAACAATAAAATGTTGATGTTCTTTAATTCAGGTACCCTAATAAAAAATAATAATTATACTCCAGAAATATAAAAGTCCTCAAAGATATCTCTACCAGGCTATTTATTTATTACCACATTTTACAATGTCATAATAGCAAATATTCATTATAAAGGTATTGGTTGCATAAATTTGGTACATTTATAAAATCAAATACTCTGCAGCAGATACAAGGAGTGAAATCAATAAGTGTATACTAGTGAAATTTGTCTAAGATTTATGGTTAAGTTTAAAAAGTTCCTTATATGTTCTAGATTTTTAATAATACTATTTATAGGGAAAAACAAGGATATTAATATGCATCAAGCTATTAACACTGGTTACCTCTAGGGATGGATGTAGAGAATATTTTTACCTAAATTTTTAAACATAATTGTTGAAACGTTTGCATTTTTATAATGTGCATACATTTTTAATTGAAATATTAGTAAAGATATAAACATTGATTTTAAAATAGTGTTTAGTGTTAAGCGCTTATAAATCCTGGAGAATGATATAGAAGATCATGTTTGTGTTCTGTTCTGTAAGATTTAGAAACTTAGTTCCCAATTCCTCTGTAATTGAGAGACAAGTCAGAGCTGATTAACACAGAATAGTGGTTGGAAAGGGTTTCAGGGTTGAGGGTATTTCTTTAATCATACCTTCTTTAATTATATTTGCAGATTCCGTTGCAAACACTCTGGATGGATCATACCATTAAACTTCTGGATTTGGTAGAAGTTAATAGTTCGGTCCTTGCTGGTACTAACTTTTGAATAGCTAACATGAAAAATGTTTTCACTATAGTCTATTTGAAAATGTGTCTGTTTTACCATAGTTGAAATTTACTAAAAATAAGGATTCTTTTAGTTTATTTAGGTTCAATAATGATAATACTCGACATTCATTTAGTGTCCATTCACATATATTGTCTCATTTAATCATCAGAGGAACCTGGGAAGTAGGCAGAGCAGTGTTACTATCCCACTTTAAGCTCTGTGATTTCCTATACTAAGGTTTTCAGGAAGTGCAAAATGACTTGGTTGATTTCATTCTGGTGCATATCATAATGAAAATCTCTGGGCAGCTCAGTGAGACTGCTTGACCAGGGTACAACATTTACAACAACACAGGTCTGTTCTAAGGCCCATCAGTGCCCTCCCAATGTGGTGGACTGAGGAGTGGGAGCCACAGCAGGTGCTGGTGTAGTTCAGTGGGAGTCAGAGTTTCCCAGAAGTCTAAGAATTGGGTTTTGTTTGGTCATGGATGAAAAGGCCACCTTAGATCCTAAGCCTCCTATGTATCTCTCTATTGGTAACTAGTTAGTTACCCCCAATGGCCAAAATTTGTAGATTCAACATTTTTAGGTTGATCTCTAAGAGCCTGGGTAAAGAACTCATAGCTTCTTATGTGTATGGAAATCCTCTCTTTGAGTTCAAGATAGCACAGAGTACCATCGTAGGTTTTGGGTTACAAAGTCAGGTCATCGGCAGTTGTGTCCTCTCTAGTATTAGTACTGCTTCCCATGATGTTTTTCATCTTTCAGAAGCACAGTGAAATTGTATAATTATTCTCGCTCTCTTTTCCCCCCCTCATTCTTTAGATCCCAAATTAACAAGACAGGCTTTTATTCCAGGATCCATAATATACCACAAACAGTCACAAATACTTCTGGTTTGTTGCAAGGTACATTTCCTTTAGTTTTTAAATTATACTTGTTTTACTGACTTTATTGTGTGTATCATTTATCATTTTTAATTAGGGTTTTACTAAATTACTTGTCCATCGGATTGAGTCAATGGATAGTTTTTCTTACGAAATAGTAGAATCTGGCCCTGGCCGGCTGGCTCAGTGGATAGTGTTGGCTGGCATATAGATGTCCCAGGTTCGATTCCTGGTCAGGATGCACAAGAGAAGCAACCATCTGCTTCTCTTCCTCTTCCTCTCCCCCTTCTCTCCCTCTTCCCCACTTGTAGTCAGTGGCTTGGTTGACTTGAATATTGGCCCCAGGCAGGGGCTGCCAGGTGGATTCTGGTTGGGACATATGCGAGAGCCTGTCTCACTATCTCCCCTCCACTCAATTAAAAAAGAAAGAAAGAGAGAGAGAGAGAAAGAAAGAGAGAGAGAGAAAGAAAGAGAAAGAAAGAAAGAAATCGTACAATCTCTAGTATAATTTTTGAAAGTGATCAAGTTTTGCCAAGGCATTATTATTACTCAAACAGTGAAAAAAGATTCAGTAAATTGAGTGCTTCCTTCAAAGAAACTTATATATTCTAATAATCCAATTTAATTAACAAGCTCTTGTTTAATTGCCAGTCTCTTAATAATTAACAAGTCATGCCTGACCTTTGGTGGTGCAGTGGATAAAGCGTAGACCTGGAATGCTGAGGTTACCAGTTCAAAACCTTGGGCTTGCCTGGTCAAGGCACATATGGGAGTTGATATTTCCTGTTCCTTCTCTCCTTCTCTCTCTCTCTCTCTTTCTCTCTCCTCTCTAAAATAAATAAATAAAATCTTTAAAAAAGAACCTTAATTAACAAATCTTGTTAATATGACTGTCATAAAAGATAGTCATTTCAAAGTATTTAGCTGAACTACAGAACCTGTGTCCTACTTGCCTTTACATGGGAGATTTCTTGACTACTTAAAATGACTTTGGAACCATTATTGTTTTATTAGACAATGCTGTGTTCCTAAGAAGTGTTCCTCATTCCTTCCATTTCCTTCATGTGGTGTTTATGAGATGTTTCATGCTCACGCAGAGGTGTTTAAAATGTGTGATAGATGGATCTGATGACCTACACAGACTGTTGATACAGAACTCCTACATCAACTTCTCTTCAATTTTTTCTGGAATGACACTGGGTGCATATGTCTCATTGTCCTTGTTTGAGTCTGTAGTTTGCTCTCATGGAAGAAGCTGGTGTTGTCTGAAGATGCGAGTTTGAGTCCCACCACCTGTGTCACGTTGGACCAATCACTCACCCTCTAGCAGGGGTCTCAAACTCGCGGCCCGCAGACTAATCCACGAAGTTCAAAATATTTTGGATAAAATTAAGTAAGCCTGTGGATTAGGCTGCGGGCCGCACAAAATTGTTCGGCGGGCTGCGTGCGGTTTGAGACCCCTGCTCTAGGGGCATCAGTTTTCTCTTCTAAAATCAGTTTTCTCTGTGGATGATATTGGATCTGTGTACCTTATAGAGTGGTTATATTTTGTTGACTAGTCATAATAAGATACATGGAGCCTGACCAGTTGGTGGCGCAGTGGATAGAGCGTTGGACTTGGGATGCGGGAGGACCCAGGTTCAAGACCCCGAGGTCGCCAGCTTGAGCGTGGGCTTATCTGGTTTGAGCAAGGCTCACCAGCTTGAGCCCAAGGTCGCTGGCTCGAGCAAGGGGTCACTTGGTCTGCTGTAGGCCCCCGGTCAAGGAACATATGAGAAATCAATCAATGAACAGCTAAGGAGCTGCAATGAAGAATTGATGTTTCTCATATCTCTCCCTTCCTGTCTGTCTGTCCCTCTCTCTGACTCTGTCTCTTGCAAAAAAAAAAAAGATACATGGACACACTTAGGAAACTGTAAAGCACCCTGCAAATATATCTTTTTATTCTCCCTCTGTTTAAATAGATTTATGCAGGTCTGTACATTTATCATCACTCCTTGGTAATAAACTTTTAGAGTCAAAGAATAATGTATGTTACAGTGCTCTTTGCAGCTAGACATTTAGTAAACAGTTTTTGGTTGGTTTATTTGTTTTCATGATAAAGTTTTATAAACCAACATTTACTTAGTTTTACTACCATTCCATATTCACAATTTGTCTTTTGCCGTTTAGGATGGCTGGATTGGTGTTCGATCAGTGATGCTCAAGAAAACACTAACGGCTGCTGATTTCTACAATGGCTATTTGCACCCCTGGCACCAGAGAAATTCCCAGGCTCATCCAAGCCAATGCAGATTTCAGACTCTCAGACTTCCAACAAAGAAGCCGGGAAGAAAAATTGTTGCTATGCAACAGTACATTAAGTAGTTAGGAAGAAGATGGAGAAGACCTATTTGTAATTTATTAAAAGCCTTATTTACAAGAAATTACTTTGACTTTCAAAGAGTATAACACTGTTGGAGAAGATTACTGTCAAAAATATTAATTACCTCACTTCCCAGTTTTTGTTTAACAGTAGTTAAAAACAACTTTTCTATTTGAATAACAAAAGAAGCTTTGAATAAAATTTTTATTTATGTCAAAGTCAAGGAGATTGTATCTTTCCCCAAGAGTAAGTGGAACTAACTGGTATGCATATATATACTGAAAAGAAAATACATTCATTAAAAAAATGCATCTAGCCCTGGCCTGTTGGCTCAGTGGTAGAGCGTCGGCCTGGCGTGCAGAAGTCCTGGATTCGATTCCCGGCCAGGGCACACAGGAGAAGCGCCCATCTGCTTCTCCACCCCTCCCCCTCTCCTTCCTCTCTGTCTCTCTCTTCCCCTCCCGCAGCCGAGGCTCCATTGGAGCAAAGATGGCCCGGGCGCTGGGGATGGCTCCTTGGCCTCTGCCCCAGGCACTAGAGTGGCTCTGGTCACAACAGAGCAACACCCTGGAGGGGCAGAGCATCGCCCCTGGTGGGCAGAGCATCGCCCCTGGTGGGCGTGCCGGGTGGATCCCGGTCCTGCGCATGCGGGAGTCTGTCTGACTGTCTCTCCCCGTTTCCAGCATCGCCCCTGGTGGGCAGAGCATCGCCCCTGGTGGGCGTGCCGGGTGGATCCCGGTCCTGCGCATGCGGGAGTCTGTCTGACTGTCTCTCCCCGTTTCCAGCTTCGGAAAAATACAAAAAAAAAAAGAAAAAAAAAGCATCTAACCCTGGCTGGGTAGCTTAGTTGGTTAGGGCATCATCCCAATATGCCAGGTTGAGGGTTTGGTCCAAAATCAGGGCACATACAAGAATCAACCAATAAATGTATAAATACATGGAACAATGAATTGATGTTTCTCTTTCCTCTCTCTCAGATCAATACATTTTTTTAATGCATCTATTAAATTTTAAAAATTTATGTCTCCTCTGACTAGGTTTTCATTTTAGGAGTATTTACCATATTTCTCCATGTATAAGACACACCCTTTTTAGAAAACTTTGGGGTTTAAATACTTGGTGCATCTTATACAGTGTCTGTAGATTTTTAACTTGCACTTCCTGCTTTTTCGTGCTTGTCTTTGCACTCATTGTTGAAGATAGTAATTCGTCATCAGACACAGATGAGGACAAGCTAATGGATGGGAGTTTTGACAGTGATGAGTTGTATGAATTTTATGATGAATAAAACTTGAGTTCAAACTTTATGTAATATGTTTTTTTCAAATTTTGGGCCCCAAAACTAAGGTGTGTCCTTTTTTTTTTAAAAGACTTTTTATTATTATTATTTTTATTTATTTTTTACAGAGACAGAGAGTGAGAGAGAAGAATAGACAGGGACAGACAGGAACGGAGAGAGATGAGAAGCATCAATCATTAGTTTTTCATTGTGCATTGCAACACCTTAGTTGTTCATTGATTGCTTTCTCATATGTGCCTTGACCGTGGGCCTTCAGCAAACCGAGTAACCCCTTGCTTGAGCCAGCGACCTTGGGTTCAAGCTGGTGGGCTTTTTTTTTTTTTTGCTCAAACCAGATGAGCCCGCGCTCAAGCTGGCGACCTCGGGGTCTCGAACCTTGGGTCCTCTGCATCCCAGTCTGACGCTCTATCCACTGCGCCACCACCTAGTCAGGCAAGATGTGTCTTATACATGGGAGCATCTTATACACGAGGAAATATGGTTATCTGCATTTCTGATTTTCAATTAGTAGTAAAGTCAGTTTTTTAAATTCCTCTACTATCTGACTCCTATCAAGTAGTAAATGGATAATAATCTGTTACATTGATCTTTATTATAAATTCACATTTTAGATCTAGGTTTTCCTTTTTTTTTTTTTTAAGTGAGAGGAGGGGAGATAGTGAGACATACTCCTGCATGAGCCCCGACCGGGTCCTGGCAACCCCTATCTGGGACCAGTGCTCAAATCAGCTGAGTCAACTCAGCACCTGTGGCCACAGCTCTAGCCAATTAAGCCAGTGGCTGCAGGAGAGGGAGAGGGAGAGGGAGGAGGAGAGAAGCAGGTATGTGTGTGCCCTGACTGGGAATTGAGCCTGGGATGTCCATATGCTAGGCTGATGCTCTATCCACTGAGCAAACTGGCCAGGACCTAGGTTATCTTGAAGTAGGAATATCCTAACATTTTTCAATTCACTTACGCAATAAAAGTCATTGAGCATCTGGTCTGCAAACTCACAAATGCTTCTTTCTGGAGGAGGATGCAGGTGCAGTAGCCAGCTGTTGAATTTTTATTTGAGGATATTTACATATAAGCTTTTCTATTCAACAACATTTATTGATAGTGCAATCATTTAATTGACCATTTAAGTAAGAACATGTTCATGAGTAAAGCAAGTACTTGTAGAAATTATTCCTGGACAGCAGGCATAAGCTAGGACTCTCCCAGGCGCACTGAGTTATATAAACATCCTATTTCTTGAGCACTTTCTGTGTAACTAGCCTTTATGCCGGTTGCTGGAGATGAAGAGATTAAATAATATTTGGTATCTTCAACCTTCTGGGAAGACAAACATAAGCAAATATAATACTGTTATAAATGCCATAATGGAGGTGTAATAGAAGCATTCAATCTCCCTCAAGGGAGTCAGTGGAGGTTTTCCAGAGGAGGTAAAGCTGAATCTGAGGTCCCAACCTGTGAGTTCGCTATGCAGACTAAAGCCTGGAAGAGTGTTCCAGCATGTGCAGTGGCACAGAGGCATAAAAGAACACGCTCACGGTGGGGTTGGTAATCCTAAACTGGCTGGTGGGAGCATGGTTGCCTTTTATTATTCCTTAAGCCATAAATTTGCTGTGCATTCTCTTCAATGTATGGGCTAATTACCTACTTAACATACATATAAAGCTGTCTGGGAAAAAGCTGACAATGGATCATGAAAGAGAAACAATGGCATGTTAAATCATTTTAAGACCAGTGTTTGGAAGATACTAGAATTGATACAAATGGAATACAAGGATGGATATGAGACTGGAAGAGCAAGACTAGAAGGCCACATCATTGAGGGCTTTGAAATCCATGAGAATTCAGACCTTTGTTTTGTATACAAAAGATTTAATCAGGGAAGTCACATGGCCAGACTGCATTTTTGGAAGGTAACCGGTTATGGGATAAAAGGTAGATTGGAGGTAAAACCTGGGGCAGGAAGATCTCTTGGGAAGTTGAAAATGTGAAGATCTAGATTACAGCTCCAGTTATGGGGGGGTGGGGGTGGGAGGACAAGAATTTAAAATATTTTTACTGTGGAAATGAAAGAACTTGGTTATCACTTGGGTACTATTATATTCTTATGGAGAGTTTTGACTCCACACCTGATTAGCTCCTTGATGTCTAACAAGTCAATCATGATCACTGAACTTTAGTTTCTTCATGTGTGAAAAGGGGCTGAAGATAAAAAACAAAGCCAAAACACTCCCTAAACAGTTATGAAAATGATAGATGCTGTGAACGTGCTTTTATGTTGTTTTCAGTTAGTGTGTATTGAGCACTTAGTTACTCCCCCCTCTGGGCACTAAGCTCAGATAATGAAATTCAGAGAGAAGGAGAATCAGTGCCCTCTGGGAGCTTGTAGGTCTGCGGTGGAGGTGATTTCTGCAGAGGATCTGAGAAGTGCCCACTCAGATACCGCCACAGGGAGTGGGGATATCTTCCTGAGGACACAGCTTTCTGTTTATTAGTTCTGATCTCTTACTACCTAGTGGTTAATGGTCTCAGGTCTCTCACCCCACATGCTGGGGGGATCCTATCTGGTTGCTTAGCCAGTTACCATTTCCCATACCAGGCCGAATCTTTGTCAAACCACCTCCAGTCCTTGGCCAACTGTGAGTCAAAGCCCACCCCAGTCCAATGACGTCACCTGCACAGAAAACAGCCTAATGCTGAGCAGGGGGCTGTGGGTGACACAGTGTGAGCTGGAGGGAAGTTGGTCATCATGACTGGCCTGGTTGGTATACTTAGGACTATATGAAATACCTTTCATACATGCAGAATCTTGAGACAAGAGTGCAAAGCCCATCCTGTAGCCAATAGTTTCCTATCCAGGAAGCCTTGAGCCCATCCTGGAGAATAAACACCAGATTTAGAAATACCATCTTCAAGTTGACAGCCCATTCTTTGAAAAAGTAAATAGTGCACATCCTAGATAGGCCTCAGGAAGCTATCTGACTCATTCTGTTCAAGCTCCTATAGAAACCACAGTCCAGTGTAACTGAGCAGGGCTTCTCACCTGAATGAAAATCACCTGGCATATCTGTTTAAAATGTAGATTCCTGGGCCCTACTCCAGACCAGAAATCAGAATCTCTGGATATGGGACTCTGCATTTTATCATACTCAACAAATAATCTGTATGTTAGAGTACTAAATAGCTTTAACTAGCTTAAGTGCTGCACAGGGATCTGAGCTATATGCTGGCCGCTAGGTCCAGGGTCCTCTCAGGGAAGGTGAAACACAATCTATTTTGTGCTCTGGCAAAAAAGGATGGATTTGCAAACACATTCCCTCCTTTGCAAGATGCTTCTATTTTGGTTCTTGTTGCTGAAAAAACATCAGACTCCAAACCGAATTCAGTTACTCGTTTACTAGTTGGGTTACACAGGACAAGTTACTTGAAATGTTTAAACTATGATTTCTCAGTTTAAAAACATGGATAATGTCTGCCTTGAAGAATAGAAATACATGCGGAATAAGCCCAGGTAAGTGCCTGGCACATACAGTAGTAAACACTCAATAAATGGTAGCCAGTTTTGTCACCAGAGTGTAAAACGTCCATAATTCCTTCTCTGGGCCGCAACAATGTTTCTCCTCTGGATGGCAGCAACTGATTGCAGAGCTGCCTTTAGACCCGCAGGAGGGAAAGGATTTTAGCGTGGGAAAGGATCTATGATTCAGTAACTCAAATTTTCATTTTAGAGAAGAGTCAGGGGTCAAGCAGCAGCTAGCTATTGATAATACTAAGATTAGAACCTGGAGACTAGAGATTTTGTTTAAAAGAATTTTACTCTTGGGTCAGTTTGGGGAACAAAAGAAACGTTTCTGAGCATTAAAAAGAGCTCTGAAGAATGGCTGCCAAAAAGGATGCTTGTTTCTATACTTTGTACTTAAGACAGTAAAATCGATTTTCACCACTTTCCTTTCGATTACTCAAACAATATCAATGTAAAAATACACTCTTTTTAGAGTCAGAATCTTAGATTTAACAAACATGGTGTGAGCCCTGGCCCTGCCTCTGAATGAGCCTAAACTAATTACCCACTCTCTTGGAATCTGTTTCCTTAGCAATGAAATGAAAATTGTACCTACTTTGCGAGGGTTGTCATGAGAAATAGAAATATATGTAGTGCATCTAGCACAGTGCCCAGAACACAGTAGGTTCTCAATACCATTATTATTAGCTAATAGTCTTTTGAGTTCTAGCTATGTATCTACGGACTTAACCTGAACTATCTCATTTTATCCTTACTCTAACCCTCTGAGCCAGGTACTGTTATTGATCCTTCTTTTTCCAGAATGTTAAATAGTTCATAAGTGGTAGAGAGTTCACACTATTTGTGATGAGTGGCTAGAAGAAGTTCACACTCCAGTACTCTGACACCATGGCACCAGTCTGTGGTCTACCTTGCCTCTATTTGCAAATGTGTTTTTTTTTTAATGTTTATTTTATTGATTTTAGCAAGAGAGGAAGGGAGAGGAGGAGAGATAGACAGGAATACTGATCTGTTCTGTTTCTGTATGTGTCCTGACGGGGAATCAAATCAGCAACCTCTGCGCTTTGGGATGATTCTCTGACCAACCGAGCTATCTGGCGAGGGATATTTGCAAATGTTTTTTATCTTTGATTAGGGAATTCAATGTGTTATGCTTTAGTGATTAAAACAAAGAAATGGGAGCACATTTTAATTGAGTGCCCATTATATGTAGGCGTTGTGCTAGACTATTTCAAAACATATTTTTCTCACTTTTGTTGCTGTTTAACCACTGTCTTTATTACCACTAAGAATTCATAAAGTTTTCTAGAACTCTCCAGATTTGTTTTGCGTTATATTGTAGTATATTAGTGCAGCCCTTATGTTGCAGGGTTTGAAGCTAGATTATCACATTGTTGTTTACAGAAGAAACAATGAGATGCTAGGTTGGCAGATGATACCTTTGCTTAGGAACTTTTATTTTAAAAAGTTAATATGGACAAACATGAACTTATCCAAGAAATTAAAATACTGTTTTCATTGAAGAGGCATTTTTGTGATACTTTATTATAGGTTGATTGGAAAGGGAGAGGCAGTGTGGAGGGGGATTGTCAGGGAGAAGCAACTTTGAGGAAAGGCTACAGTAAAGAGTCTGTAACATAGCTCTCATATATCTATAAAATCTAAAATCTTAGACTTGGCAAGAACTTAGTGATCATTTAGTCTAACCTGGACTTATTTTATAAAGAAGGAAACCACTCTCAGAGAGAGGAGTGTCTTGCCCAAGGATAGAACTCAGGTTTCTTAACTCCCAAAGGATAATAAATGTTAATTAAATATAATTGTACATAATTTGTTTAATAGGACCTTTAGGTAGCAATCTATAGAAGAGTCACATCTGTATCTTCCTTGAGCAGTTCCAGAATCCTCACTCTGTGGCTGATCCCTATAATCCAGTGTAGTATGTATCTGACACAGACTTTGTCTGGCAATGAGGAAACAACATTTATTTTCAATCTTGGATGTCAGCATGATTTGATGTATAACACTGCAGTCACTTGTACCCTGAGAAGCTTTCAAAGGATGGTATTCCAAGAATTGGTATTATTGTGAAAATCTAAGTGTTTTGTTTCTTTTTTCACATACCCACAGTTATTGGGGGTACAAAGGGGTAAATCACTCTGGTGGGTTAAGGAAGGGAGGCATTTTAAATGGTGGGAAGACCATATACAAACATCTGGAGGTTTGAGACTTCGTAGGGTGTTCTGGGCCCTTTGAGAGAGCCAGACCTGCTCTAGCCTGTGGACCTTGAACTTCAGCTTCAAGACAGTGGGGAGATATTGCAGGATTTTGAGCAGGGTTTAGGGTAGCTTTAAAGCATGAATAAAGTAACACAAATAAATAAATAAAAAGAAATTCATCATTAAAAAATAAAGCATGAATAAAGTTGCTTTTAATTATTTTTATCACACAATAACATCTGAATACATTCTTATATAAATTCAAATACTAAATCTAAAAGCCAAAGTTCTCCTTTAGCACTCCTTATATTCCCAATTTTTCCTAGAGGTAATCACTGTTTTGTTTGGTTTGTGTACATGCATTAGAGATATATCTAGGATTATTTTGCATGTGTGTTTTAAAAACAAATATCCATGGCCTGACCTATGGTGGCGCAATGGGATAAAGCATCGACCTGGAACACTGAGATTGCCGGTTCGAAAACTTGGGCTTGCCTGGTCAAGGCACATATGGGAGTTGATGCTTCCTGCTCCTCCTCCTTCTCTCTCTCTCTCCCTTCTCTCTAAAAATCAATAAATAAAATATTTTAAAAACAAATATCCTGTCAAGAGATCAATTTGAGAGAGAGTGTGGGTTTGAGTAATTCTGAGAGCCAGCTGGCCATCTGTTTACTTTAGTGTTCACAGAGTATTCTATGAACATTCCAGATTTTAAGTGAAATTCTCACACAGGGATTGGTGTTGTGGGAACCATGTGGCAGACCCCAATAATGACAGCTGCAAAACTTCACAGCCTTAAACACCAGGTGTGTTTCTTTCCTGCAGTTGTGCAATTACAGGACAGCTGGAATTCACAGATATTAAATGTTCCTCATTCCGATTAGGGGATGGACAATGTGCTTGCCATGTGCTATAGAACAACTGAGGATCCAAACATGACCATGGTGTCCTTTTCTAAAAGAAACAAAACATTGAGTTTGATCTTTTACATTTTAATGAAAGTATATATGTAACAAAACATATCTACATAGTGAATGGTTTTTCATTATCAACAGTGAAGTTAAAACTTATTACCAAACAAAATATATATTTATATTGGGGTTGTTACTAAAGTAACGTTGTTAGTGATGTCTAGGGTGTGGGATCTACGGAATACAGTTTTAGGAATACATATGGATAGTTCTATTTTTTCTCTGATTAATTCATTCAATATATATTTAGTACCTATTATGAGCCTGACAATTTGCTAAGGCACTGGTTGAATCATGCTCTTTCCTTTCCCCCCTTTTCCCTAAATTAAAGCTCCCAACCCAGTTGGACAGATAAATAATGTGATGAGTACCCATAATAGGTTTTACATACAAGCAGTGATTTGTCAGTTATTCCACTCATTACAACTATTGCAAAGTTTTGAGGAAAAGCACCAAGGTTAAAAGTCTTCCGTGGGAACATGCCCTACACATGAAGGTGCTTATAATAAAAGACTGCTTCCTGTGACTAACTCGAAATTCCAGAAGAGGTTATGATGGAGGAAGGGGGACGGGCTGCGAATGTGTTACTGTGCTCTTGGGAAATGTTTTTGGGATTTGTCCAAGTTCTATACTGGGACCCAAGACTCCTGAGCAGGGCAGGGCAGAGGTCATACCTAAAGATGCAATTTACTAGGATTCTCCCCTGACCTTAACCCTATAAACAGGTGCCTGAGGTAAGGGCAAAATCCAAAGGCATGTAAACACGGTACAAGCTTTCCCTAAAACAGATTAGGGAGAAGCACTTGCAACAAGACCTTGTGACAGGACCCCTAAGAACTTCAAACAAGAAGACCTGAATGTCATTCAACCTTACCAATTTTTGCAGCACATATTATACTCAAAAAGTGATGACATCTGCAACATCTTGCTTAAGAAAAATGATTATAAATAAATCAATATTCTCTACTCCTTTAAGAGAAAGTGATGGAGCTGGCAGCTCCGTGGGAGGTGTTCCCAGAAAGCCGTCAGAACGTCAGCACGACTCTGGAGAGGGAAGGGGATGTCTTCAGTGGAGGACAATGGAGGGCGTCTGTGGCTGTGCCAAAGGAACAAGACTTGCTGAGAAGAGAGGACTTGCCAAGGAGGAGTCCCACCCAAGCCCGGGACTCAAAGAGGTCACCTCAACACGGCGGAGAGGGAACCTGCTTAGTCCAAGAGGGCGCGAACTGAAGCCAGAGGCAGGTCGCAAGGGGCTCGGCGACCCAGCTTTCATTCCCAAAACCTCTCCTCGGCGCCCACGTTCCGCAGACGACCCAGAGCTGACCCAGAGCTGACCCGGTGGCAGCTCGGATCGCCTCTCCGCGTCCCCCACCACAGCGGTGGCGGAGCCGTCTTCCCTCCTGACGGGAAAGAGCTAGAGTGCTGGAAGTCTCTCACTCAGCCCGTCACCATGGTGACCACCGTACCCTGTAGCCCCACCCCTTCCTCGTGACGTGGCCCCACCCCTTCCAAACCCGGAAGTGGGAGAGTCGCTCCCGATGCGCGGACGTTTTTGGAGGAGGGAGCGGGGCGGCCCAGGTTCGCTCGGCTGCGCGCCCCGCCCCTCGAAGGCTGCGGGTCCTGGCTTCCCTACTGCCTCCTGCACCTGCGGGTCCGGAGCCCTCCGGCCGCCGGTCCCCACGCGGGCCCACCATCTCCCCGGCCCGCCCCCGTGCTGGAGGGAAGAGCCGCCTTGGGGAGGTGGAAAGGGACGTGGGGGCGACCTCGGCAGGTGAGGGGTGGAGCAGGCCCTGGGAAGCGGGGGTTGTGGTGTGTGATGTGTAGGGGGTTGCGGGTGAGTGTGTGTGTAGTGTGCGCGCTGCCTTAGTCGGTGTGACTTTGTGAGTGGGCCGATCCATGTGACCGTGCACGTGATCACATGTCCGTGTGTGTGTGTGTGTGTGTGTGTGTGTGTGTGTGAGCTCAGTCTGAGTTTATGGGGGTGGTCAGTGTGGCTGTCACCGGTGGGACGGGAGAGGATGGGGATCCGTGTGGGGGTCGTAGGGTGAAGGTGGGGCGCTTGACCAGGGCTTACTCCTGTAATCACATCGCGGGGCTACGCTGCTGCAGCCCAGGATCATGTTTTCCAGTAAACTTTTAAGAACTCTGAGCAGAGGCCAGTTATTTTGGAGAAGGCGCCTCAGCCTAAAATTGACAAATGACTTTGTCATTGCTGAGTAGGGCCAGGTGTGAGGCTTGTGAATGGGGGTTGAGAAAAGTAGCAGGGCTGGAGTGTCTCACTTTTCCTCTTCTCGTTTTCCTGAGTTTTGAGTTCTGCATTTATGCTGCTTCTCCACTTACAATGTTTCAGCTCCTGTTTGTACAAAGATTCAAGAGACTGAGGAGTAACTTAATAGCTGTGTGCAAATTTCCAAAAGCTTTTAAACCAAGAAAGAACACAAGATGAGGTGTCACAGAAGAAATGTCAAGTAGGCAGCTTTTCTCTCATAAGGTTTAGAAGATAAAGAAAAAACATTCATGAACAACAATAAAAAAAAGGAGGGATAAATCTTCCCTTTAAGAGATCTAAAAAAGGATAGCTATTTACTGGTGTGGTAATACCAGTAGGTAGTACCTGGAGACTCTGGTTCAATATTTTGTTACTGTGGTATTAATAATAAGCACAGATTGTCCATATGTAGATCAACTACAGACTGAAATAAAGGATCAGAAACTAGTGTAGCTAGTTATATGCCAAAGGGGATTTCATTGACTGTAAGCTGTGAGGTTCTGTTGAAACTCTGAGATGTAAGTACTGGTAATTCTTAGTGTACACTCACAACTGGCAGTTTTTTATTGTTGAGCAGCACTAGGGCCAGGGAGGACCAGGCGTCTGAAGACCTCCGGAGGAGGGGCTTCCTTGGGCAAGATTAAGGCTGATCTCTGCAGCCCTTTCCCTACCAGCGTGAACAGGTGCTTTTGTTTTTGTGAAGAATTGAACTGTGAGAGATCAAATCAGTGTTGAACTCGTGGTCCACATTCTTTCTTTTTTAATACCAACCAGTTTGGTTACAATCTCAGTTAACCTTTTTTGCCATGTGCAGAATGTTCCTCTTGTGAGTTGGAAAAGTATACCCCTTTAGTGGATGAAAGAGAGCTGGGAGAACAAACTTCCTTTTCATACTGCTCACAGCTGCTTTCCCTTTGCATCAGTCAGCTTAGACGTCAGTTGGTCGTAAGCAGCATTTGGTATCTGTTTTACCTTTCATGTCCTTCCAAACTAGCACAAGTGTTAAAATCACTTGCCGCTACAAAAATTTAGGCACAGTTGGGTGAAATCTCTCCAGCCAGATTAGTTATAAAATGTTATGATACTGGAGTGGTTGTGAACAATATTGAGGACTGTGGTAAGGAACATCTTTCTATTTATTGCTATTGGAAGGAGTGGAGGACAATGTATGTATGTGCTTGTGTATAGTAGTTTGGTTAATACATTGTAGTTGATTCCAAAGTATGAATAATTTGTTTTATGCCAAGTTTTGTAAATCTAGAAGGAAGCTTTCTGGTTTTAATTAGCTAAGGTGTTTTATCAGTTAATTAAGTAGTATTTGGGTTTTTTGTTTTGTATTTTTGCTAAACATGATTTTGAAATTTCCCTCTGTAAAATAGTAATTTATAGTAATGCAATAGTTTAAAAAATGTCTCCATTAGGAAGTATTTAGATGATATAGGAGTATTTCAAATCTGTCCAGGTTGAAATACTCCAGAATTAACATGTGCTAGTTGCTTTCAATTAAAAGTGGTAACCAGCTCAGAGAAAGGCTATAGATTTTTTAACATGTTAATATTTAAGAGAAAATGGGCCTACAAAGAATTATTTTCTTTATTTCAGTATGAATAATAACTGTCTGTCCATACTGAGTTTCTGGATAAGACTGGCTAATGATTTTCAACTTACGATTTTTAACTAATTTTTCTGAAAGTACAATCTTAGCCTCAAGAGAAGAGAACATTAGTGCAATGTCAAGGTTGTAAAATCAAGTTTAATATTGGATGTCTACATTTACCATTTACTTGGGGTAAAACCCCCAAGATTAGAAGTAACAGTTGAGACTGCTGAGTGCCCTGTGCTGAGGGAGCAGATGTGGAGGGCCAAGGAGGAAGGGCGCCATTGGTTTTGGAATCCTCTGCCCCTGGTCAGTGTAGAGAAGCCCCTCTAAAACAACAGTTCTGAGTGAGCCCAGAAGCTAAGTCCTAGGGTCTCAAATTCATCCCAGCCCTACTAGGAAATCCAGACTTGCCCTGTGTACATTGCAAGTATTTGAATCCTTCAAAACCAATGGGTGGAAGTTCCTCATTTGACAATAGGAATCTGCAACAGGGAACTAAAATTTCAGGTTCCTGTTATGAAAGAACAAAGAGAGCAGCCTTTAAATTGAAGATGCTGCCTGACCAGGCGGTTGCGCAGTGGATAGAGCTTTGGACTGGAATGCAGAGGACCCAGGTTCGAGACCCCGAGGTCGCCAGCTTGCGCGAGGGCTCATCTGGTTTGAGCAAAGCCAGCTTGGACCCAAGGTTGCTGGCTTGAGCAAGGGGTCACTCGGTCTGCTGAAGGCCCATGGTCAAGGCACATATGAGAAAGCAATCAATGAACAACTAAGGTGTCACAACGAAAAACTCATGATTGATGCTTCTCATCTCTCTCCATTCCTGTCTGTCTGTCCCTATCTATCCCTCTCTCTGACTCTCTCTCTGTCTCTGTAAAAACAAACAAACAAACAGATAATGCCTGCTGTGTGCCAATACTGTTTTAGGCTTTGGAGATACTATGGTGAAACATCAGAGATGAGAAAAACAAGCCCAAAGAAGGTCAATGACTGTTCCAAGGTCACACATTTTTTCTAAAGACACGTTTAGTTTGGGTGTTAGTTCTAGTGCCTTTAAGCATACCCTGGTATGGTATATTACCATAGAGCTTTCAGAGGATAATAATGTCATTTTAATCACACCTATATGAACAGCACTTTTCCAGTATTTTGCCTTAAGAACTATGTGTGAGGTTCTGAAGTTATGTTCTACTGGATTTAGAGTATTTTGTGAATCAATCAGGAAGCAAGCTTGCATTAACTCCTCTCTCTAGTGTGGACTGTTTTCTATAATTCTATCAGACTGGAACATCTTTATTAAAATGGATTAGTAAGATACTGTCAAAAGATAGGTGATGGATGGCCCTGGCCAGCTCGTTCAGTGGATAGAGTGTCAGCCCAGTGTATGGACATCCCGGGTTCGATTCCCAGTCAGGGCACATAAGAAAAGCAACCATCGGCCCTGGCCGGTTGGCTCAGTGGTAGAGTGTCGGCCTAGCGTGCGGAGGACCCGGGTTTGATTCCCGGCCAGGGCACACAGGAGAAGCACCCATTTGCTTCTCCACCCCTCCGCCGCGCTTTCCTCTCTGTCTCTTTCTTCCCCTCCCGCAGCCAAGGCTCCATTGGAGCAAAGATGGCCCGGGTGCTGGGGATGGCTCTGTGGCCTCTGCCTCAGGCGCTAGAGTGGCTCTGGTCGCAATATGGCAACGCCCAGGATGGGCAGAGCATTGCCCCCTGGTAGGCAGAGTGTGGCCCCCACGGTGGGCGTGCCGGGTGGATCCCGGTCGGGCGCATGCGGGAGTCTGTCTGACTGTCTCTCCCTGTTTCCAGCTTCAGAAAAATGGAAAAAAAAAAAAAGCAACCATCTGTTCCTCTCTTCCTTCCTCTCCCCCTTCTCTCCCCCTTCTCTCCCCCTTCTCTCCCCCTTCTCTCCCCCTTCTCTCCCCCTTCTCTCCCCCTTCTCTCCCCCTTCTCTCCCCCTTCTCTCTCCCTTCTCTCCCCCTTCCCTTCCTGCAACCATTGGCTCGATTGGTTCAAGTGTTGACCAGGCAGTGAGATAGCTCAGTTGATTCGAGCATCAGCCCCAAACAGGGGTTGACTGGTAGATCCCAGACAGAGCACATGTGGGAGTCTGTCTCACTATCTCCCCTCCTCTTATTTAAAGGAAAAGAAATAAAACTAGGTGATGGTACTGAAGTTTAGAATCATTTAACTAGTACAGGCAATCTCATACTGTTGTGTGTCTGGTCCTCAGTTTGCAATAGTTGTAGCATCTCTGGTAAGTGGTTTAAATTTTCTAGACAAGATGCCTGAAGGAACTGAGAAGGTTTGAAATATTATCTATCAAGGACCCTTCCTGCTCTATGATTATAGCATTTCACCAAATTGTTTTCTGTAATTAAATATATACCAGCAAGGTAAAATTAGCCTATTTTCTTTATTTTAACCTTTAAAGTATGTATTGTTGGTATAGCTAGACCAGACTATACGTTTAGTTCTGATGTAAACACAAATTCTTGACATGAAACATCACATGCTTTTATTTCAGGGTTAACCTCCATTTCAGCTAATCATGGGAGAGATTAAAGTCTCTCCTGATTATAACTGGTTTAGAAGTACAGTTCCCCTTAAAAAGGTATGTATGGTTTTACTACACTTACTTGCAAAATCTTACATTGTTTTTATGTGTGATTTAGAGGTTATATATTAGAATCTTAGTAGTGTTTTAGAGTGAAGGTTATTGTCAAGTATCATGACTTTAAGTTGCAGAGCATGAAGTTCACCCCTTCTCTGTTTAGTACAATCAACTTTTGAGACTCATTCAAAAATAAAAGCAAGTAGAACTACACTCATTATTTTATAATACTTCTATATATTCAAGCAAGCAAGAAATGTATATTCCAAAGTATAGTTTAGTGGAAAGCTCACAGCAACAGCAATTATATAGTAAGGGCAATCAGATTCTATTATGAAGTATTTTTCTATTCCTCAGATATAAGATTCACAGTGGGTTACATTAGAGGTGCACTGTTAGTAATGATAGACTCGGCCTGACCTGTGGTGGCGCAGTGGATAAAGCGTCGACCTGGAAACGCTGAGGTTGCCGGTTCAAAACCCTGGGCTTGCCTGGTCAAGGCACATATGGGAGTTGATGCTTCCTGCTCCTCCCCCCTTCTCTCTCTCTGTTTCTCCTCTCTGTCTCTCCCTCTCCTCTCTAAAATGAATAAATAAAAAGTAAAAAAAAAAAAAAAAAAAAAAAAAGATAGACTCTGCCATAGTCATCTCCTGGAAATTTTGAGCAAGGGGTCACTGGCTCAGCTGGAGCCCCCCAGTCAAGGCACATTTGTGAAAACAAGGAACAACTTAGGTGCTGCAGTGAAGAATTGATGCTTCCCATCTTTCTCTCCATTCCTGTCTGTCTATCCCTCTCTCTCTTGCTAAAAAAGAAAGAAAAGAAATAGTTTTCTGGAAAGTTTTAGAGATCTTTTCTCATATGAATTTATTACTACAAGGTTGAGATTTACTTTGTGCACTGTCAAAGGCCATTGAAAGGTTTTTACTACAATTACAGCAAAAAGACATAAAAAGCAAAAATGTGAGTGGCAGAATACAAAGGACAAAAAAGGAGTATGAGATCCTATTGTGACTTCTATGACCCGGGGAAATCCAAAATGGAATTGTCAGGGTCCTCTGGACTTTGCCGTGCTCTGTTTTCTGCTCCCAGTGACATCATTGACCGTAGTTAGTGTGCTGCCACCCAGGGTGACTGCCAGCTAGATCTAAAAAAATGGAGCCTAAAGGCCTTGAACTTTTTAATGTAAAATTACGATAAATATTGATTTGCATTGGCAAAAGTTCAAACCATTAATATGCTTTTCCAAATACCACCAAAAGTCAAAGAAAACAAAAATTAAACTGCCACGCAATGAATAATACTAATAGCCAACAGTTATTGAACACTTGAGTATCTGCCAAACTCTGCTGAGCACCTGAGTAGACTCAACTCATTTAATGCTCATTGTTTTCCCCTGTGGGGTCAAGACCCATTAAATCAGGATGACCTACCTTCTTTCTACCCACAGTTTTACCCCCCAAAAGCCAGTTTTTCTTGTACCCGTTTCCTACCCCCAACTGAATGGTTTGAAACATTCTCCTGGGATAGTGACATCCACACCTGCTTTGTCTCTACTCTCTAGCTGAAGTCTCCCTTTTGGAAGCTTGGTCTAGATCAGGTTCCTGAAACATCTCCTGAGCGGTACCATCTATACCCAGTTTCTTGCTAGAGCCTAAAGTCTTGCCTCCCCTGTTCACTTTGACCATGCTGATCCCAGTCAGTGCTCTAAGCCAGCACCAGAGAATGACTCTGCCAACTGCCCTTCCCACACACAGACACACACACACACATGAATAACTGCCAACTGCCCTTCTACACAAACACATACACACACAGATGACTGCCAACTGCCCTCCCTACACACACACCCCATCCTCCCACCCCGCCCCCCAGAAGTATGGGGAAAAACAAGGTGCCATGTACAGAGTTTACTGTTTAAAGATAAACAAAACAGATTTCATATAATTATGGATGATAAGGAAAATTGCAAACTGATAGAAAAAGCAGCTCTTTGGAAGAGTATAAGCAATTCTGTGGAATATTTCCTTAGCACCAAAGAAGGAAAAGATCAAAGCAGTTTATTTTATATACTGATCTGGTGTGACCTCCTAGATTACCTTTTAACAAACAAGGCAGTGGTATTAAAATTGTAATACAAAAAAAAAAAAAAAGCAATACAAAACCCAAATCTGTAAGGTTTTCCATTTTTTTTATAACTTTTCTTCCAGATTATCGTGGATGATGATGACAGTAAGGTATGGTCGCTCTATGATGCAGGTCCCAGAAATATCAGGTGTCCTCTCATATTCCTTCCCCCAGTCAGCGGGACTGCAGATGTTTTTTTCCGGCAGATTTTGGCTTTGACTGGATGGGGTTACCGGGTTATAGCTGTAAGTATTACTGATTCAAAATTCCAGTTCAGGTCCCCATTTTATATATTTTTTGTGCTTGTATTTCTCATCAGCTGTGGTATGGGGCACACTTTTTATTGAAGTAAAATACTGGTTTCCTTTTTTAAAATGTGAAATGAAACCTTTTGAAAGAAGGTGGTGTGGAACACAGACATATGAAGATGCAGAGGGGACAGACCTTTGTTGGAAGCCTTGTCTGCTCCCAGCTTTTCTGTGCATTCTCTCCTGTAACTCTTCTCATAAGTCTTATCAGTAGGAAGCATTGTCCCTGTTCATTGATAAGGACAATGTGGTCCAGGCCATTTTAGTGATCACTGCCAAGTCACACAGCCACTAGGTCAGGCGGGGCCAACAGTTTTTGCCCCTGGGCCAGATTAGAAAACAAACTTTTTTCATGGGCCAGACGAAATATTAAAATTAAAAAATGTTAAATACAAAAACAATTAGTTTAAGTAAACAAAATTTTATTATGTAATTTTTTATGAATAAATACGAGTGAAAAGAATTTAATATACAATATTTTAATAAAAATATTTTTTAATAAAATATAATTACATACTGTATAAATATCCAAACTATCGCAATTGAAACAATATTTAATTAATAGAATGAGTTGAAGGGGTTATATCGCAAATAAAACAATTATTTCGTTTTACAAACAGCCTGGACACGTTTTCAGTTATCAACTGCAGCTATTGTCTATGCTACAATGCCACTTGATTCAGCACACTTGACCACAAAAATAACGATTTGTTTGACCTTGGGTGCGCACTGGCAAACTCCGCCTAAAAGAATGTGGGTTTCACATCGCTGCTAAACATCAAACAGTTCATATCAAGTACAGACATGTACAAAAGTAGTAAATCTTTATAATGGAATTTTTTTAAAAAATAAAGAAGTACCGTGAATCCATTCGACCAATTATTGGAAGTTAACCCTAGGTTAGTCACACGCGAAATTCTTTTCCATGTATCACTATCTTCTTAAATATCTCGATTTCCAATAATCAAAGATGCTTCCGCTTCAGAGTAGCTAAGATTTTAAAGTAGCGGAGAATATTAAAAATTTGATCGCAGGCCACATAAACTCATTTCGCGAGCCCGCCCATGGGCCGTATGTTGGCCATGCCTGCACTAGGTGATGGAGGGAGAGCCTTGCTCAGTCTTCGACTCCATTTCCACTTCTCATTTTGTTACACCATTGCTTCCGGGGTAGGCGAGCATGGAATGTTAGACAGCAAGGTCTCTGCTAACATCCTGGTGACTGAAGGCTTCCTTTAATGTAAATCTTTGACAGTTGAAGTGAGGTGATTAGTTCATATCCTTAGCATTTCATTAAGAACTTTTTGGTTTCTAGTTGCTGTTTCATCATTGAGCTTGGTCTGAATCTAGTTTCCCATTGCTCGTTCTTGAGTCTTCTTCCCTGGAGAAAGGACACATTGCTGGTGACTGATTTTCACAGAATGCCTCTGCTGTGTAAGGACAGTGGAAGTTGATCTAACTTCCAAAAAGGAGAAACTCTTTTTGCTTTGGAGTTGGCAGTTGTTTCTGGGACCTGGAATATTAACATATGAATGGTACTTCCTATGGAACCACTGCTGCTATTACACCTTTTATTTACTGTCTAATGGAAAGAAAATATGGGCCACTTCTCTTGAAAGGTAACGAAAAGTTCTGAGAGCTCCACTGAGTAGGGCTGCACAAATTTCGCTTCCTCCTGACAACCATTTCCTTTTTAGAGTAAACTAGTTATCATCAGCAGGTACTACTGCCTGCTTGCCTTCCTAGGTCTTCTGTGATTGAATTTCTCCAGATTCTTGAACCATTCCTCAAAAGGCATGCTTGAGTCTCTGCAACACAACCTCCCTTGTTCTAGGTTTTCAGTAATCCCTCTTCAGGATTCCGTGAGAGCAGGGCGGTAACCACCCTTCTCCCAGCCCTCTGCAGCCTCGCACAGGACAGACAGTACCTTTCCTGGTGGCCACTGTTGATAAGCCAGGGAGGAGGAGACCCCGGCTTCTGTCCCACTGTAGAGTGCGGCGAAAGCTCACTTATGTTAATCTCCTCAAACTGGCAGACTGTGAAACCTTGCCTTCTGGTTGGATATTTCTTCTTGCCCTAAAGCTTTTTGACGGGGGATTTTCCTATTTTATTGGCTAAATAGTTAATCAAGAAAAGGCCAGTGGTGTTTTTAAAATTACTTTGTCCTTACAATTTGAATAGAATACCCAACCCCATGAAGTTTTGAAACTTATTAGATATTTGTTAGTATCTAGCAGTTAAAATGCACAAATACTTTTTTCATTTAAATGAAATTTAATCTGGAAAGATATCCCTTTTACACTAGGTCAGGTTTCCTCCAGTGGTCACATTTTGCAGAACATCGCTATCACAACCAGGGCATTGATATTAATATAATCCACTCATTCAGATTTTCCTGTCATACATATACTCAGTTGTGTGTGTACTAAGTTGCATACAATTTTTTCACTTGTCCAGGGCACAGATATTTTTTAATTAAAGGTTTTACAAAAGTGTCTCCCTTTTAGGGTATCATCTGACTCAGATTCTCAAATTTTCTGCTAGGGAGAGTCTGTTCTCCATGCTGTCACAAAATAGCAGAATCTTAACCACAAATAGAATTTTAATAGTAAGAGTAACACATTACATAAATCTGAAATTATCCCATAATTTACATGGCAGTATTTATCCCAATGATTCATTAATGACAGAATGAATATAAGTGCTTAAAACACCAAGCCTGGGCGATGGATTACATGCTATTAAAGAGAGGGACTTCTTAGGTGACAAGACTGAGTTCCCTAGAAAAGAGTTAGTGACTTGTATTTTTTTTTCTTCTCCTCCTCATTAATAGGTGACTTAGAGGCAAGCACCATACTGTTTTGATCACACACAAAAAAATGTTCAAGAAATCATACAGACTGACTAAGTCAATTGAAAGAAAAGGAACAATTTTACTGAGAACTCCCTTAAAGAAATGCTATCCAAAGGAGAGGGAATTCTCCTTATAATAGATTTTGTTTCTATTCAATAGTTCTGAGTCACAATTCAAAATGAAATTGGATTTAAGGGGAAATAGTATTTCTTTACTTGAGCAGGTTCTGCTCTATGTACCCTTGAACCTCAGACTTTCTCAGCCATTTGGAAAGGAAATTGATGTGAATTGAAATTGTTATTCATACAATATCACTACTAGAGTGCTTCTTAAAATTGGTCTGTTGGGTAAAATGTGAATTGTGACAGGAGGTGAGAAATGTATTTTCACGTTTTTGTTTTTTTGTTTTTTTTTGTATTTTTCTGAAGTTGGAAACGGGGAGGCAGTCAGACAGATTCCCGCATGTGCCCGACCGGGATCCACCTGGCATGCCCACCAGGGGGCGATGCTCTGCCCATCTGGGGCATCGCTCTGTTGCAACCAAAGCCATTCCAGCGCCTGAGGCAGAGGCCATAGAGCCATCCTCAGCGCCCGGGCCAACTTTGCTCCAATGGAGCCTTGGCTGCGGGAGGGGAAGGGAGAGACAGAGAGGAAGGAGAGGGGGAGGGGTGGAGAAGCAGATGGGTGCTTCTCCTGTGTACCCTGGCCGGGAATTGAACCTGGGACTTCTGCACACCAGGCCAATGCTCTACCACTGAGCAAACTGGCCAGGGCTTTCACATGTTTTGAACTAGGAGCAGAGTTTGAGCAACTGAGAAATGCTATTATGAGAGTCCTAAATTTTTCAGATATATATATATATGAATTACATTTTACCTTCAAAGTTTTGAAATAAATTAATTTTTTTTATTATTATTTCAGTTGCAATATCCAGTTTATTGGGACCATCTTGAATTCTGTGATGGATTCAGAAAACTTTTAGACCATTTACAACTGGATAAAGTGAGTACCATGAAACTAATTATTAACATGAGACTTTAATGAAATATTTACATTACAAAGCCTTGTGATGTCTTTCTTTTATATTTTAATAACAGCTCTTAGGAGATGAAAGTCGCATACCATTCAGTTTACCCTTTTCAAGTGTATAATTCAATGGTTTTTAGTATATTTACAGATATGTGCAGTCATCACCACAGTCGGTATTAGAACATTTTTTTCACTCCAAAAAGAAACCCATACTCCGCAGTCACTCTCCCCTCCCTCCCTAACCTGGCAACCTGCTCCACTTTCTGTCTCCATGGATTTGCCTGTTCTGGATATTTTGTATAAATGGAATCATACTATATGTGGTCTTTTCTGACTGGCTCCTTTAGCTTAGCGTAAAGTTTTTGAGGTCCATCCATGTTGTAGCATGTACTTCATTCCTTTTTATTGTCAAATAATATCCTGCTGTATGGATATAGCACATTTCATTTATCTGTTTATCGGTTGGTGCTCATTTGGACTCTTTTCCAGAATATGTGGCTATTATAAATAACACTGCTGTGAACGTTCCTGCACAGATTGTGGTGTGGACATCTGTTTTCAGTTCTTTGGGTATAGAGCAGAATAACTGAATCATAGTTTTCTTAAACAGAAGCTGCTCAGTGGTTTCATTTTCACTAATGCAGTCTGTGAACAGTAGCTTTTTTAACTTGTGTACTTTGTATGCATGGTTGTATTGTTTTTTTGAAGAATGTATAAATTGCATTTAACTACAGTATTTCCTAAAATTCTAACTGCTATAGATATTTTAATCTATTGGCTAGTAGTGACATTCTATTTTTGGGTTGGTGACAGTTAAAACAACCTTTTTGTTTATATATTTACGTTCAGGATTGATCATTGTTACAGGATCCTCCTTGTTTGTTTACAATTAGGTTCATCTTTTTGGGGCTTCTTTGGGAGGCTTTCTGGCCCAGAAATTTGCTGAATATACTCACAAATCTCCCAGAGTCCATTCCCTTATCCTCTGCAATTCCTTCAGTGATACCTCTATCTTTAATCAAACTTGGACTGCAAACAGGTAAGAACATAAACATTTGACCAAAATTCTTACTAATTTTGTTCAATGGAATTTTGAAAATGCTAGCTTTTGGGTTATTTTTTTGTTGTAACAGAGAGGGAGGTCAACTCTACTTTTGTCTTCTGAAATCACCTTGGCTTTTAAAATTAGAGTCACCTTTGCAAAAGAAAAGAATGGAATGAACTCGGAATTCAGTTCTTTCAGCTACTGTAAATTATTGTTTAGCTTTGTTTAGTACACATTCATATGTTCTCAGTTTCTCTCCAGTGTATACATAACTACTCTGTGTTCTGCTTGTTCTGTTTATTTTGTGTGAGTTCTGTGTATTGACTACCCAGTTTCTTAGGCATTTGGCTTCTCCCAATTTTTCATCATGTTCTACTGTAAATCTTTGTACAAATTAATTTTTTCCTTCCCTTCCTAGGTTATTTTCTTGAGATATATTCCCCCAAATGGAGAAACTAGAGCATTTAGTCTGTCAGCAGATGTTCTGCAGGTCATGACATTTAATGTTCATCTGCTTTTCAGAAAGATGGAGATGGTGGATGGCTTTGTGGGGCAACCAGGGGCGCACCTGCTGCCTCTGAGCATCCTTTCATTGATTTTGTCATTGTAGTTAGTCTGATGGATACCTGATGGTACCTGAAAGCTGACTTAATGTGCATTTCTTTCATTGTTAGCAAGGCTAGGCTCTACCCTAAAAAAAAAATCCCGTTGACTAAGCATACCCATCTGATCAGATTGGTTTTCATATAATGTTATAGATAAATGTTTTAATGATTTTCACATCTACTTAAGATTATACTTAAGATGTCATCTCAATAGTTTACTCAGCATTCATCCACAATTTCTTGTATACATGAGCTACAAGTATGTCATATCCAGGTGATGTACTAAACCTCATTGGTGGTTTTTGATGATCTTTAATGTTTCAATCGTCAGATGCCAATACTGATCTCATTTTGTGCTCTTGCATATTAGCTACTTTTTAATCAAATATCTAAGCCCTTACTGTGTGCAGTACACTGAGGCCAAAGGAGTGAGCACAGCCAACAGGGTCCACCTGCACAGAGCATACTTAGGCATCAGGTCTTTTCAGAGGATGAGAAAGCTAGGGGGTGGGGAGTGGAGGACTTAGGTAAGTGAAAGAGGGCCGACTATCCTTGTAAGGGGCCTGACCTGTGGTGGCGCAGTGGATAAAGCGTCGACCTGGAAATGCTGAGGTCGCCGGTTCGAAACCCTGGGCTTGCCTGGTCAAGGCACATATGGGAGTTGATACTTCCAGCTCCTCCTCCCTTCTCTCTCTGTCTCTCTCTCCTCTCTCCCCCTCTCTCTCCTCTCTAAAAATGAATTAAAAAAAAATTAAAAATAAAAATATCCTTGTAAAGGAAGCTCAACAAACTGTTCGACTGAGAAGATGCATCAGAAGGTGGTCTGCGCCTTTTATAAATCATTTTCAGTATACGTAGTCTTAGAGAAATTAGTGTTTACCATACATAATGGCACTCAGCATTTGTAATTAATGGAATAAATATTAACCAAAAATCACATATAAATATCCATAAAAGTAGAATTGCCTTGAATTAGCCCAGTTAAATCTAATAGTAGCAAACTTTGGGAGGTACAGTAACTCTTTCATTTTGCTATTTTGAAATCTATTTTGAAATATCAGTCAATCCAAAGGTGACATAAATGTGAAGGGTGATATCTTAGGTTTTCAGTCTTCTAAAGCAAATAGTTTAGCCTGTCCTGTGGTGGCACAGTGGATAAAGTATCAACCTGGAACACCAAGGTTGCCAGTTTGAAACCCTGGGCTTGCTTGGTCAAGGCACATATGACAAACAAGCAATGAACAACTAAAGTGAAGCAACTCTGAATTGATACTTCTCACCTCTACCTTGTCTGTAAAATAAATAAATAAAATCTTATAAAACAAATTTAAAAAAATAAAGGAAATAAGGCCAATTAGGGGGAAAAAGTCTTAGAATCATCAGAATATCTATCTTGCTAAAGGAGTTTTGAAATATCAGTTATAATTATTCAAATCCTCAAAGTGTAATTATATTAAGCCATAACTCTTTGGGAGCTTGGGAAAGTGTATATAAAATCAAGGCGCAGGCCCTGGCCGGTTGGCTCAGCGGTAGAGCGTCGGCCTAGCGTGCGGAGGACCTGGGTTCGATTCCCGGCCAGGGCACACAGGAGAAGCGCTCATTTGCTTCTCCACCCCTCCGCCACGCTTTCCTCTCTGTCTCTCTCTTCCCCTCCCGCAGCCAAGGCTCCATTGGAGCAAAGATGGCCCGGGCGCTGGGGATGGCTCTGTGGCCTCTGCCTCAGGCGCTAGAGTGGCTCTGGTCGCAACATGGCGATGCCCAGGATGGGCAGAGCATCGCCCCCTGGTGGGCAGAGCATCGCCCCTGGTGGGCGTGCCAGGTGGATCCCAGTTGGGCGCATGCGGGAGTCTATCTGACTGTCTCTCCCTGTTTCCAGCTTCAGAAAAATGAAAAAAAAAAAAAAAAAAAATCAAGGCGCTAAGTTCTTTGAAAGAAGAGACTCGGACTTTTTATCTTAAGATCCCAACAACCTAGCTAATAATAACGCTTCATGGTTGAATCAATATTTGCTATTTATGTGTTGTCTTGGAAGTTTAAATGATCAGGTCTTTGTTTTACAGCTTTTGGCTAATGCCATCATTTATGCTGAAAAAAATAGTTCTTGGAAACTTTTCATCTGGCCCAGTGGACCCTGTGATGGCTGATGCCATTGATTTCATGGTGGACAGGGTAAGGATCATGGCGTTGGGGTGGGGATACCTTGTACTGGGAGTTTTCATGTTTGGAGTGTTCATGTTTGCTTGGTTCTTGAAGATATGTTTATCTCATTGAGTATGGATTATATATGCTTATTAAGCAGTCTTCATATTTATTTTAATATATCCAAAAGCTGTTACTGTTAGAAATTCATTAGAATCAGTAGGTGGAGCTTTTCCAAATACAGATTCCAAGGTCTCACACCGGTCCATCAAACTGAAATTCCTGGGAATGGGATCTAGGATTCCTGTATTTTTACTCCACTTCCTCCTTCTACCTCCCCCAGGTGAATCGAATGTAGCAGATCTGTAGACACAGTTAGAAACTGCTGGGCTAGATGACTTTTCTGAGGTCTTATTTAGTGCTAAGACTTCCTAAGTGTTTGTTTCCTGTCTTTGAGCTGCAGGAATTCGCCTGCTGCCCACAGGCATGTACTGCACCCACAGGCATGTACTATAGTTGAAGAAGCAGTTCAGGTTGAAGACTAAGAAAGCCCAGGTTCCCACCACCTGAGAGGCCTAGTTGATGTCTCTCAAATACGTTGTGTTTCCTTATTGGTAAACTTTCTGGCCCCACCACACGTGATGCCACCTTTATAAGCACAGATACTATATGTAGATTTAATGGAAATGTGAAAAAAAATTAATTTAAATTTTTTACCTGTGTTTCTTTCTGCAGCTGGAAAGTTTGGGTCAGAGTGAACTGGCTTCGAGACTTACCCTGAATTGTCAAAATTCTTATGTGGAACCTCATAAAATACGGGACATCCCTGTAACCATTATGGATGTAAGCTTTCTTTTGAGTAAAATAGATGCTTTATCTTTTTAAATGTGTATGTCAAGATCCTCATCATAATTATTTTATAATTTTTCAATATTCTTCAAATTCTTCGGATTTATTTTTTAACTCTCCAGCTTTCTTGATTCCAAAACCATCTGTTTATTGCTTACCCTATATTTTTCCTGGCAGGAATAACACCTTTGAAGACAGAATAAATTTAAACAAACATGGTAGTTCTTACCCATTTTGGTGTATTTTTTTTTTTTAGAATAAACACCTTTATTACATGAGAAAAGATAGGAGGGAAGGGGATTTCTTGCCTCTCCAGGCCTGGTTTCCTCAGCTGGGACCCCAGCGCCTTGCTCTCTAGCACGTAGCCGTCCACTTGGCCGCCCTGGCCTGGTCTTCAGGCGGTGCATGCGAGAAGCTTGCCCTACTGGGTCTGCTCCTCTGGAAAATGGCTGATTTGGGCATTCTTTCTCCTTTCATCTTATTTCTTCTGAATTTTCTTTGATCATTTTTTTTGTTTAAAATCTCTTCCTCCTCAGAAGTCAGCGTGGCCCCCTACTTGCAGCCCAGAGGCAGTGCCTAGTGGGGCTCAGACCACTGGCGGTAGTGTGCTGTCAGTGAGCAGATGCAGCTCTTTCCTAGGGTCTTGGTGCCGACCGGTTTGTTATTGCGTGCATCGTAGACACGTCAGCAGTCCTTGTCCTGTGCATACAGCTCTCTGAGCTCCAGGAGAAGCTGTCCACGTCCAGCCTCAAGGCTCAGCACTTCTTGTTGCCTCCCCGCACGCAGACTGTGTGTGTGTGGCAGGGGCTGCTAATCTCAGTGTTGGCGGCAGGGCTTATAGTTTTGCTTCCTGTGGGACTTTCTCTTGCCCCGGGTCTTGCTTGTATACTGGTGCCAATTGTTCTAAGTGATGCCCATGGCTTGGCGCTGGCAGAAAAGAGAACTATTTTTGTTATTCCTATCAACAGAGACTGCACTTTAGCTAGTTCACATCTGGGCAGCAAAGAGAAGCTGTCTCAGGAGGGCAGAGAATCAAGAATTCCATAAAGTCTAATTGTTACAAAAATTTCTTATATACTTGAATTATGGTAAAATATACATCACAGGTCCTGGCCGGTTGGCTCAGCGGTAGAGCGTCGGCCTGGTGTGCAGGAGTCCCGGGTTCCATTCCCGGCCAGGGCACACAGGAGACGCACCTATCTGCTTCTCCACCCCTCCCCTTCTCCTTCCTCTCTGTCTCTCTTCCCCTCCCGCAGCCGACGCTCCATTGGAGCAGAGATGGCCCGGGTGCTGGGGATGGCTCTGTCGCCTCTGCCTCAGACGCTAGAATGGCTCTGGATGCAGCAGAGCGACTCCCCAGAGGGGCAGAACATCGCCCCCTGGTGAGCATGCCGGGTGGATCCCGGTCGGGCGCATGCAGGAGTCTGTCTGACTGCCTCCCCGTTTCCAGCTTCGGAAAAATGAAAAAAAAAAATAAAAAAAAATACACACACACACACACACACACACATCACAGATTTTACCATTTTAACCATTTTAGAGTGTGCAGTTCAATGGCATTAAGTACCTTTACAGTATTGTGCAACCACCACCATTATCTATTTCCAGAACTTCATCATCCCAAACTGAAACTCTGTACCCATTAAAAGATAAGTTCCCACTGCCCCCTCCTCCTAGCCTCTGTAACCATGTAGCAGGTGTCAGAATGTCATTCCCTTTTAAGGCTGAATAATATTCTATTGTGAGTATGTTTCATCCATTCATCTGCTGACGAACATTTGGGTGGTTTCTACCTTTTGGCTATTGTGACTAATGCTGCAATGAACATGGTGTACAGACATCTGTTTGAGTCTGTACTTTTCATTCTTTTGGGTATAAACCTAGCAGTGGAATTGCTAATTCTGTGTATGGCTTCCTGAGAGACCATATCGTCTTCCACAGTGGCTTCCACATTTTACATTCCCAGCAGCAATGCACAAGGCTGCCAGCTGTTCCATATCCTCACCAACACTTGTTATTTTCTGTGGTTTTGACAGTAGCCATCCTAGGGGATGTGAAGTGGTATTTCACTGTGGTTTGGCTTGTGATTTTTTAATATCATATAACTATTATGCCTCAAAAATAGATTTATTCCTGAAGTCAAATACAGTGTGTTCGTAAAGTCATGGTGCACTTTTGACCGGTCACAGGAAAGCAACAAAAGACAATAGAAATGTGAAATCTGCACCAAATAAAAGGAAAACCCTCCCAGTTTCTGTAGGATGATGTGGCAGCATGTGCGCATGCACAGATAATGACGTAACACCGTGTATACAGCAGAGCAGCCCACAGCCATGCCAGTCGAGATGTGCACGGTACAAAGGAAAGTTCAGTGTGTTCTGTGGCTCGCTAAATTCGAATCTGTGACCAAAGTGCAACATGAATATCGGTGTGTTTATAACGAAGCGCCACCACATAGGAATAACATTACTCGGTGGGATAAGCAGTTGAAGGAAACTGGCAGTTTGGTGGAGAAACCCCATTCTGGTAGGCCATCAGTCAGTGACGAGTCTGTAGAGGCTATACGGGACAGCTACCTAAGGAGCCCTAAAAAATCTGTGCATGAGCCCACATCGAACTGCACTGAATAGGTTAGATATGAAACTGGGCGAGTTTTCCTTCTATTTGATGCAGATTTCACATTTCTATCATCTTTTGTTGCTTTCCTGTGACCGGTCAAAAGTGCACCATGACTTTACGGACACACTGTAGTTGATTTTTGTCAGGAAATTATTCATTATAAACATGTAAACAAGAACTTTTTTTTTTAATCATTTTCTACTGTAATTGCTACATTCTGACATTTACTATGGTGCAAGAGAGCCTTCCAGTACGCTTCTTGAAATATTTGCTCTTCACAGTACATTTGATCTGCTTGTTCATCCTTTAAAACTATGCCCACCATGTGGGTATGTGGTCACTGAAAATTGTCTATAAGCTTTAGCAAGTTGAGATGCAATTTTTTTGCTCCTTTTAAGTTACTTTTTGAAAAACATTTTGCAAACATGTATAAGCATCAGTTTGTATGAGCCTTGAGAAATGTCTGGAATCATAGGCCCCAAACGGCTAGCAGTGGCTCTCCTAGGGAGGATCTGGACTTTTTCTTATAGTCTTTACATTTGTTTGGAATTGTTTTTACGTCTACGGCCATACCACCCTGAACACGCCCGATCTCGTCTGGAATTGTTTTTACTGAGCATATACTACCTGTATAGCTCTGTTATTAACTAATAATAAAATTTAAGAGTTCTTTTGGGGTTTTATGATCTTTTTGAAAATTAACTGGCATTTGCAATAATAATAGTTTACTATTAATATTTGCTAATTTAGGTAGCTATGTTTGAGGGAAAAGTAAATTCATAGGAGTATTCCACCCCCACCCCCCAAAAATACAAAAGACATTTGGCAGCAGAATCTGTAGCCAATGTCTTATATTGGACTTAGACTCACCAGGGGTCAGCAGGAAGAGGAGGCCCAAACTGCACGGGGGTTCAGCAGTGTCTCCTTACGAGAAAGAAAGGTTTGGGGTAGCACTTTCCGTCATGTGAAAAGAACATAATACCAGTAGGTTTCAACCTTGTCTTTTTTTAAAAAGGTATTTGACCAGAGTGCACTTTCAACTGAAGCTAAAGAAGAAATGTACAAATTGTACCCTAATGCCCGGAGGGCTCACCTTAAAACAGGAGGCAATTTCCCATACTTGTGCAGAAGTGCAGAGGTGAATCTTTATGTACAGGTGAGTCCAAGCTTGGAACCCAGAGTACTTTGAACCCAAAGTGTATGGTTTGAAACATAAAGCTTTTTCTTTTTTTTTTCTTTCTTTCTTTTTTTTTTTTTTTTGATAGTGGAGTAAAAGAACTACAGAATTTTCTATAAGAATGAGGCATTGATTCAATAAAATTGGTTTACATTTATAACTTATATGAGAATTCAAGCAGGTATATTGGAGATATCTAGCTAACTCCCTTCCCACCATCCTTTTTCTAAGAACAGCAGGACACTTATGTAGCCATTTGGTGTGATGTGACCTTGCCTCCTGGACACAACAAATTCAGTCAGAGCAGGACACCGGACCTCAGTGGGGTCAATCTGAGTTCCATGAAGCAACTTCTTGATCTATTTTAATGCATTAGAAACACACACACACACACACACAAAATAACAAAACCATCTCTTCATCCTCTACCTAAATGAGTATTAGAATATCAGTGAGAAATAATTGTTTTGGCAGTTTGGCAGAAAGTATCAAGAGTCTTAAAAAACCAATCACGCCTGACCAGGCGGTGGCGCAGTGGATAGAGCATCAGACTGGGAAGCAGAGGACCCAGGTTCGAGACCCCGAGGTCGCCAGCTTGAGCGCAGGCTCACCTGGTTTGAGCAAAAGCCCACCAGCTTGAACCCAAGATCCCTGGCTCCAGCAAGGGGTTACTCAGTCTGCTGAAGGCCCGCAGTCAAGGCACAATTGAGAAGGCAATCAATGAACAACTAAGGTGCTGCAACGCACAATGAAAAACTAATGATTGATGCTTCTCATCTCTCCGTTCCTATCCCTCTCTCTGATTCACTCTCTGTCTCTGTAAAAAATAAATAAATAAAAATTAAAAAAAAAAAATTTTTTTTAAAAACCAATCACGTTCTTTGATCCTGTCATCCTCTTGTGGAAACAGATCCTAAGGAGAGGATCTTAAATACAGAAACACTTGGTGGCCGGAGACATTCATTTCTAGCATTAGGCAGAACAGCAGAGGCTGCGAAGGCCCTGTCTCACAGCAGCAGCAAGGGAGAGTAAACACCTACTCATGGAGCAGTGTGCACCATTTAAGATGTTTATGAAGAGTTTATAGGAACTTGGGAGAGACTGGTTACATATTAGATGAGGAACAAAGATCCCAAATTATGGTTTTTAAAAATGCTTCTTTGCCCTGGCTGTTTGGCTTAGTGGATGAGCGTCAGCCAGGTATACAGACGTCCCAGGTTCAATCCTTGGTCAGGGCACACATGAGAAGCGACCCTGCCCTCCTTCTCTCTCTCTTATCCTCCTGCAGCCAGTAGCTCAGTTTGAGCATTGGCCTTGGGCGCTGAGGGTAGTGGGTTGGTCCAAACATCAGCCTCAGGCACTGAGGATAGCTCCATTGATTAGAATGGTTGATTCAGGCATTGGTCCCAGATGGGGGTTGCCAGGTGGATCCTGGTCAGGACGCATGCGGTAGTCTATCTCCCCTCCTTTCACTTAAAAAATAAATAAAAATGCTTCTTTGACTTTTCTGTGTTTTCCAATTTTTCTCTAATGGGTATGTATTACTCTGTAATTTTAGAAGTACAAAGCATTTGTATACGATGGTGATACTTGAAATAATGAACCTGCATTTCAACAGATACATTTGCTGCAATTCCATGGAACCAAATATGCGGCCATTGACCCGTCGATGGTCAGTGCTGAGGAACTCGAGGTGCAGAAAGGCAACCTCAGCCTCAATCAGGAGGAGCAATAGCTGGGGCTTTCGCTGGTGCTGACGAGTGATCCAGCATGTTCTCGTGCGGTCAGCGACGTCCGTGCCCAGCAGTCGGCCTCTCTGTTCAGTTCATCAGGCTCACCGGGTATCACTGTTTGGAAGTAGGACTGAGTCTCACCTTCATGACAGGAGGCAGCTCTTCTAAGCCAGTGTAACTGTTCCCGCTTCGGTTTTTTTAGCTTTTGAATTTGAAGAAATACTTTTGAAGATTCCCATTTTAAGAATTGTGAAAATTTTGCTACCAAAAGTCTTCACCATTATGTTCTTATGTGAATGTTAATTTCTGAGGTTTGGAATTTTGTAGCTGGTTTTTTCCTTGTCCTTTTCCTTATCTTTCATTTCATCCTTTCTTCCTTTTTATATTATTTGCTATAAATACCGCACATCCAGACTATGTATTGGAAGGCCAGTGTTTATTTTATGCTTTCCTGGTTATAACCGTTACGGAGGTGCCAGGCTGTCTTCACACCCTTTGCTCTCCTGCCAATCAACTACTTCTGATTTCCAGTTATGCAAATTGTTTTGAGTTTTAGCTGTTGTCTTTCTAGCCATTACAGTCATTTGGAATAAAAATACAAATTCAGTTTCAGTGAGTGGCTTTTATGAGTATTGTAGCTACCTGACTGGGCTACACAGACAGGGAGTTCTGAGTAGCAGGCCGTGGTGTTTGCCAACTCAGTGTGGCCTTAGTTATTTCATCTCTCTTAAGTACAGTTTGCTCATTATAAAATAACAGTAGCTTTCCTTTATTGAGCTGCTACTGTGTATCAAGTACTTTTCATACTTTCATGGAAAATTTTAAACATGCATAAAGAAGAGAAAATAATATAGTGAACTATGTCCCAACCACCCAGTTTCAAAAATGATCAATTCGTGGAGAGGGTTGTGTGTCTTCCCTAACCCCACCTCACTTCTTCCACACCTACACCCATTACTGGGTTATTTATTTTTTTAAAAAATTTTCTGAAGCTGGAAACGGGGAGAGACAGTCAGACAGACTCCCGCATGTGCCCGACCGGGATCCACCCGGCACGCCCACCAGGGGCCACGCTCTGCCCACCAGGGGGTGATGCTCTGCCTCTCCGGGGCGTCACTCTGCTGCGACCAGAGCCACTCTAGCACCTGGGGCAGCGGCCAAGGAGCCATCCCCAGCACCCGGGCCATCTTTGCTCCAATGGAGCCTTGGCTGCGGGAGGGGAAGAGAGAGACAGAGAGGAAGGAGGGGGGCGGTGGAGAAGCAAATGGATGCTTCTCCTATGTGCCCTGGCCGGGAATCGAACCCAGGTCCCCCGCATGCCAGGCTGACGCTCTACCACTGAGCCAACCGGCCAGGGCCTACTGGGTTATTTTAAAGCAGTTTCTGATACCATATGATTTTATCTATAATTTTTCTATAGATAACCTTCAAGAGGTAAAATAACCATAATGCCATTAACATGCTTGAAAATGCACCAGTTCCCTTATATCATTAGTCAGTGTTCCCATTCATGACTATCTCATCAATGTCTTTATGATTGACTTGTAACCAGCTTCCATACAAAGTTCACACTTTGTATTTGATTGAAATATCTCGTCTTTTTTTTTTTTTTTTTTTTTTTGTATTTTTCTGAAGCTGGAAACGGGGAGGCAGTCAGACAGACTCCCGCATGCACCCGACTGGGATCCACCCGGCATGCCTACCAGGGGGTGATGCTCTGCCCATCTGAAGCGTCGCTATGTTGCAACCTGAGCCATTCTAGCACCTGAGGCAGAGGTCATAGAGCCATCCTCAGCGCCCGGGCCAACTTTGCTCCAATGGAGCCTTGGCTGCGGGAGGGGAAGAGAGAGACAGAGAGGAAGGAGAGGGGGAGGGGGGGAGAAGCAGATGGGCGCTTCTCCTGTGTGCCCTGGGCGGGAATCGAACCTGGGATTCCTGCACGCCAGGCCAATGCTCTACCACTGAGCCAACTGGCCAGGGCCTCAAGTCTCTTTTAAAGTATAAGTTCCTCTGCCCTCTATTTTTTGTTTTCCTTGCCATTTATTTGTTGAAGACATGGGCTTGTTTGCTCTGTAGAAGTCACCACAGCCTGAGTTTGGCTTATTGCAACCTCATAGTGTCCTTTTACTTGTTCCCCTGTTCCTGGTGTTTCTCATAAACTGGTGGTTATATGTAGAAGCTTGAGCAGGTTTGAGCTTTCTTTTTTGGCAGAATGCTTCATAGGTAGAGTTGCATGCTTCCTGTTTGGAACTAAGCTGTTAAGATTGCTCTGTGACTTCAGGTGTTATGAGCCTGCTCCAGGCACTGGAAAATTCCCGATAGTTTAACTGCCACTGCTGATCATTACATAGAAGCATATTTCATTAGGGGTTACAGAACAGTGATGATACTTTAATTTTTATCATTCCTTCTGCATTTATTAACTGGAGTTTGCTGATTAAACAAAAAAGCAACCACAGCGTTTTCTCATTAACTATTTGGTTGCTGAAGTACAATTTAGACTAAAAAACAGTAAGCATCTATGTTTCTTTCTCTTTAAGTTTTCAGAATATTGAGTTGGCCATACTTTGTCAGATTTTATCCCCCCCCCCCCCCCCCGATTAAACAGATTTTACAGATGAAGTCACAGAGACTGGGAGAGGTTGAGTCTTGCTCAATATCACACAGTCAGGAGTGGAAATGGAGTGCCGGGTTGGATCTGACCATCCCTAAAGCCAGTCACCCTTCCACAAAGGCCACAGTGTCTTCCCTGACTACCTTGTGACTTGACAACTGTCATTAGTTATGGAAGCAGTTGGTAAACCATGAAGGCAGGGCTGTTTTTAACTGTTCGCATAAGTCTTCCTTGAGGCTGCCACACTTTTCACTGTGTGTGACTTCCCAGCAAAGCGGGAGCTCCTGTGGGCAAGGCCAGGCCACACGTGGTCAGCAGCCCTGCCCTGCACCTGGTGCAGTAATGGACCAGAGTTGCCCTCCACTTTCTTTTCAAATTCTCCCTTTGCGAGCCATGCCCCTAACAGCTTTCACTGCTCCCTGGCTCTACCCCCTAATGACTGCCACTTCCAGCCCTGACCGATTCTGAGCACTGGCCTTGAATGCCTATTCAGGCCTATCTATCAGGCCAGTCTTCTACAGCCACCCCAGCGTCTGCTGAGAAAAGCCATACGCGGCCACTATCCAACCTGCCCCTCCTCTCCCAGACCCCATCATCTCAGTTCCCAGCACCACTGCCTCTCAGACTTCCCAGCCACACAAACTCAGCCATCTGAGACCCCCACCCCCACCCCTCCACCCCCATGTCTCAGACAAGCAGATGCTGAGATGAAACTTTGGGTTCAAGATGTTTATTAAGGACAAAGGAAGGAAGGTTGTGGAAGGAAGATGGCTTGGGCATCTGAGATGCAGGCCCAGCCAAACACCAGTTGACAGAGAGGCAGGGTTCTGGGGCCAGTAGAGCCCACTGGAATAGTCTCATGAGGGCTGGAAAGGCTGACCCCTATGCACACCCTGCCCCTGGCAGCGCTTCTGCCTCTCTAGCACATCTCTGCTCCCATGCTTCCTGTGACCCAGCCACCCTGTTCCCCAACAGACCCATCTCCATACCTCCATGCCATTGCATAGACTGCTTTTTGCTTGGAATATGCTTTGCCCACTTCTGTCTTCCCTGTGAGCCTCTCACCTTCCTCCTCCTTACCTTCTCCAAGGAAGAATAAATCCCATAGTTCTCTGCAGACACCCATTACAGCACTAAGTGCATTACATTACATTATTGGTATTTGAGCCCGTCCCTCGCCGAGGCCACCAGCTTCCAGAGGACAAGAACTGTGGGCTACTCCACTCTGCTCCCCGGCTCCCAGCAGACTGCCCGGCATGGAAGACAGTCAACACTGACGGCTGATGGTGAGTTGAACAGTTGTGGTTACGCAGAACCAAACCACAGCTGTGTGTCTGGTTTGAAATTTGGCCATAGACCTCCCAAACAAAAAAAAATGAGTATTGAATTTGAGAGCTATTTCATCATTTCAATTTAATTTAAGAACTTGCTGTTTTTGTCTCCAAAAAAAATACAAAACTCAATGGGAAAAATTCAACCAGATAAATTATCTAAAACCCATGTTGTACAAAATACCTTTCCCAAATGGAAGATAAAGAGGAGGGGTTTCCACCTCAACACAGCATGTGCAGGGGATGGGGGCCAGAGGGCACAGAGGCTGCGTGCAAAGTGGGGGTCTGACTCCAACTGGGAACTGTGGGGCCTCGGGCAAGACACACCTCTGATCATCAGGTACTGGCTGTACAATGGGCTGGTTTCAAAGCCTCTCTTAGTTTGTGTTTCTTTTTATTAATAGACTTTATTTTTTAAAAGTAAAAAAGAAACTGACCAGATAGTAAAGAGTTCCCACATACCTCTCTGCATGGCCCAGTTGCCCCGATTTTAACTTGCATTAGTGATAGCATAATGTTTGCAGGTTTACCTGTAGGGTAACTTCCTAGAGGTGGGGTTGCTGGGTCAAAGGGTGAATGCATGTGTAATTTTGGTAGATAATGCCTCATTGCCTTTCAGAGGATTGTACCATTGTGAATTCCCACTAGCCATGTATGATAGCTGAAACTCCTTCCCAGGACTCAGGCCCAGTGGGTAACTTTGTGGGGAGTTTTTCTAGGATGTGGGTTCCTCTACTGGCTTAGCCAGCTGTGCCATACGCAGGGAGAGCTCAGATTAGACAGCGAGAGTTGCAGGCAGAGCCTCCAGGCTTTCAGCAGGTACTCTCCACATGCTGTGAAACCATGAAACGTTCAAGGTCACAATGCCCTACAACCACGTTCTTGGTCTGGTGGGGCTGAGCCACATCATAACCTGTGTTTGCTCATCATCTAAAAGTGAAACTCCAGACCAGCTATGCCACCCAACATGGTTGCCCACTTGCCACAGGTGCCTATTTAAATTTCAGATAATTAAAATTAAATAAAATCAAATAGTTCCTCAGTCCTACTTGCCACACGTCAAGTACTCAGTAGCCACAGGCAGCTAGTGATACACATGCTGTGTAGCACAGATCCAGAACACTCCCAGCATCGCAGAACGTTCGGTTGAATAGAGCTGCTCCAGAGAGGTGAGGCTTCACATGGGGCTGTAAAACTGAGGACGATGCCCTTCTGCCGTGGCAGCCATTGAGGAGCAGGGGCCACTGCCGTGGGCCTCAGCAAAGGCCACAGGTGACCAAGAGCGTGAGCAGGCTGTGGCACAGCCGCCGTGGGCACCTCACTAAGCACACCAAGTTCTGTGGGATGTGATCCCAGAGGTGTGTGGCTTTAACCCCTATGAGCGTCATGCCATGGAGCTGCTCAAGGTCTCCAAGGACAGGAAGGCCCTGAAATTCATCAAGAAAAGGATTGGGACACATATCTGTGCCAAGAGGAAGAGAGAGGAGCTGAGCAATGTCCTTGCAGTCATGAGGAAGGCAGCAGCCCAGAAGCGCTGAGCCCCATCCCCTGGGTGTAATAAAACCTGCTCAGAAACTTGAAAAATAAAGAAATGAGAATGACAACTAAATGCGAGGTGTGTTGCTGGACTGCATCCTGGTCCAAAGAAAGGACATGGATGGCTCGACTGACTCAATCTGACTAAGGTCTGAAGATAAGCTGACAGCATTGTATCTGTGATCATTTCCTGGTTTTGGAAATTATGCTCTGGTTATGTAAGCTGTTAATACTTGGGGAAGCTGTACTGCGAAGAGTATTTGGAAATCCTTTGTATTATTTCTGCAACATTTTTGTAAGTCCGGAATGATTTCCAAAAAAAAGTTTTAAAACAAAAAAAAATTTTAAACAAGAGAGAAAAAAATGAGGGTGTGTGCCTCTTGGAACTGTCAAAGTGTACAAGTAAACTTGGGAACAGAAACAGCTGTAGAGTAAGCACAGCATTCCTAAAAGCCAGTGAATGAGTTAAGGGCAGTCCCTTTTTAAGTGATGGATGGAGCCCTTCACCAGCCGGGGAGGCGGGAATGCTGGGTTTGGCCCCTGACCTCACCACCTGATTAGCAGCTTATCCAGCCAGACCACATGTCCTCTCTGAGCTGGAGGCTCTGAGATGATGCAGATGAATGAGCTGAGAGAAGTGAAGGACCATACCTACGGGTCCAGGCCCCCAGACCAATCACTGTCAAAGAAATTACAAACATTTGCCTGTTGGCCCTGCATGACTAGGTGTTTCAGTAAAAACAGCTGGAGGTTTGTTAACAGTGATTTTTTTAAGCCCTTAAATGGTGGTTGTCTTCGGTTCGGTGGTCCCCACTCCAAGGTCCAGGCTCCTAAAGGTCCAGCCCCTCTGGTTACATGGCTGTACACCTCCTTGGGGCACTTGGGTCAGCATTTGCTTTCTTCCTGATGCTTTCTGCAAAAGACAAGACTCCTTTGGCCTCATGTTGCCTAAGCTCTGCCCTACAGGGCTGGTTTTAGGTTTTAATTGGCTGCCAGAATTTGTGTTAAAAGAAGCAACAGCAAAATTTAACTTTTGGGAAGGGAAAGTTATGCCCAATTTCTCCACTCTGAAATGACTCTGTTTTCCTACCTGACCTGTGGCAGATGTGAAATAGCCAGCCTGTCAGGGGCTTTCCTTTTTCCCTCAGTAACACGCCATCAATGTTTTTCCTTGTTGCCACATGACTAATGTAGCCTCCATTACTATTGGTGACTGCCAAATACCCCTTCCTGTGGTTGTTCCATAAAGTACCATGCCAATGAACATTATGGAATTTAAGGATTTGTCACCAGGAGCTGACCTTGTTGTTTGTTTTTTTCTTTTCTTTTTTCTAGTGAGAGAGAGAGAGAGAGAGAGAGAGACAGGAAAGGAGAGAGACAAGAAGCATCAACTCATAGTTGTGTCACTTTAGTTGTTCATTGATTGCTTCTCGTAAGTGCCTTGCCTGGGGAGCTCCAGCAAAGCCAGTGAGTCTTGCTCTAGTGAGAGACTTTTGGGCTGAAGCCAGTGACCATGGGATCATGATCCCACACTTAAGCCCGCGACCTCAGGGTTTCCAACCTGGGACCTCAGCGTCCCAGGTCAATGATCTATCCACTGCCCCACCACTGATCAGGTGAGCTGACCTTGTTTTTAATGAGGGATTAGTACTACAGCCTTTTATCCCTCTTGCCTGATGGTTCCATGGGATGACCTGAATACCAAACCAGGCTTTTGGGATTGACAATTTTTTTCTTTCTTTTTTTTTCTTTCTTTTTGTTTGTTTGTTTGTTTTTCTGAAGTTGGAAACAGGGAGGCAGTCTGACAGACTCCTGCATGTGCCCGACCGGGATCCACCTGGCACACCCACCGGGGGGTGACGCTCTGCCTATCTGGGGCGTCGCTCCGTTGCGACCAGAGCCACTCTAGTGCCTTAGGCAGAGGCCATGGAGCCATCCCCAGCGTCCGAGGGGAAGAGAGAGACAGAGAAGAAGGAGAGGGGGAGGGGTGGAGAAGCAGATGGGCGCTTCTCCTGTGTGCCCTGGCCGGGAATAGAACCCGGGACTCCTGCACGCCAGGCCGACGCTCTACCACTGAGCCAACTGGCCAGGGCTCTTTTTTTTATTTGCAAAATCCATATATTTCATTCTTTTTGTTTAATAGCTGGAATTCAAAAGTTGTGATGGCCTTGGAAAGTTTGAGATCTGACTGGTTCAACTCATATTAAGCCAGTTCTAGCTCATATGTCTTAATGTTTATGAAAAAGAAAGTTTCAGCTTTATTCTAAACTGAAAAGAAAAAATCAAAGTAGAGAGAGCTAGAGATGAAGAGATTGTAGTGTCATTAGCTTTGGGGCTGTGAATATCATAGGGATCAACTGGGCCAACATTCTCCTTGCACAGATGAGGAAACCAGGGCCAGGAAGGGCTGTGATTTGCCCAAGGCTCTGCCTGAGTTCCAGATAGAGGCAAGGCTAGGACCAGGAATCTAGAAAGTTCAGAGCCAGTGCCATGGCATGGTGGTCTGAGCAGCCCTTGGAAAGTCCTGCTGCTCTGACCCTGGGGCTCGGCTCTTACCAGCCAGGGGGCACTCTTACCAGCCAGGTCCCTCCTGCCAATGGCCACGAGGCCCTCGAAGAGCGCTTTGCTGGGGTTCTCACCCACCGTGACCACGCCATGCAGCCAGATGAGCAGCATCCGATGGCCATGCTCCTGGTAGCTCTTGGTGCCTGAGGACCATGAAGAAAAAAGAGAGAGGGAGAAAGCATGAGCCAGGTCTGAGCACACATCTATGCTGCCCTGTAGTGCCTCCTGAACACCAGGCCTTTCTCTGTGCTGTAGCAGAGTTCAGCCCAGAGATGGGCAGGGGAGGGGCAGAGCAGCCTCAGATGGGGTGGGGCTGGAGGTTTTGTGTTGGGGACCCTTGACCTCCCCAGCCCCAGTCTTTCTCCTAAGCATCTACCACACATACTCTTGGTGTCACTCTTAAGAGAAATAATTGGCACCTGTTGTGGTGGTACCAGTGCACATGGCTGTACCCTTCATCTCTGGCTGCTGAAGGTAATCTGTGCCTTGCATGACAGTGACCCTGTTCTGCAGATGAGAAGACGGCTTAGTCAGAGACACAGTTGGCCAGGTTCTTTCCCCTGTACAAGTGGTTCTTTGGTTCTTGACCATAGGTACCCACTGGGAACACTTGGGAAGCTTTAGAAAATACTGACACCTAGGTCCCTCCAGCCCCCAGAGATTACGACAAACTTGGTTCTGGATGCAACCTAGGCCCCAAGCAGTGTTAAAGCTTCCCAGGTGATTCCAGTGTACAACCATGTTTGGAAAATAAGTGTTCACACTTCTCAGTGCCATTGGTGGGGTACACTTGTTATTAAACTGTGATTAGGTCTACTATCCCATCTGGGGACACCAACACTCAGGCACAGCCATCGGGTCCAGGTCAGTCCTTCAATGTGTCCTCTGGCTGTCTGGCCCCTTGTGGGCCCTCTGGCCGCACTTCCGCATGGTGCTGCCCTTGGTGGGCAGTTTCATTGGACCCATTTGCCCACTAGCCTTTACCCCAGGGCTCCTTTATCGTGTATGAGAGCTCTTACCTGTAACAGAGTTTACTTTTGTACACCCTGCTCTAATCCACTAATTGGTTTGCATATTTTTGTGTCAGGTATATATCTATATTATTTTAGCTTTATAAATGATTGAGTCTAGTTGGGTTAGAGCTTCTTCACTTTTCCCCCCAGATATTCATTTATATATTCCCTGTTTTTTCTTTCATGTGAACTGTAGAATCCTTTAGTCAAGTTTTAAAAACCTATGTTCATTTGATTAAAACCAGATCAAAGTTTTTATCTAATTTGGGAAAAATCAATACCTACATGACACTTATTCTAGCCAGAGCTACCTCATGTCACTTCCCCAAGTCTTCTTTTATGATTCAACTAATTTTTATTGCTTTATTCACATGACATTTGTATTTCTTTTTGGAAATGAACACTATTATAAATGTAACATTTTTTAAAAATACCTCTATATATAATATTTTGCCCGCTTATTGATGGTACTTAAGGAATACTTTGGTTTTTGTACATTTTAGTATATATTTAGCCATTTCATTGGATTATTTTATTCTAAGAGTTTTTCGGTTGATTCTTCTGGACTTCCTATGTATATAATCATAGCACCTGAAATTAATAAATCTCTCTCTTCCTTTCCAATATTTGCATTCATTTCTAATTCTGTTTCATGCCTTCATACCAGGACCAAAATTTCCAAATAGATGTTAAATGATAGTGGTGACAGCAGCTCCTCTTCTTTTTACTGGGAGTGCCTTTAGTTTAGCGTATGAACAACAAGTATCAGCTCGGGCTGGTTCATGAAAAAAATGTGAAGCTCACAGGTCAATGGGGAGGGAAAGGCAGAGGGCACAGCTGTGCAAAGGTCTGGAGGAGTGAAAGAACGCCCAGTGTGCTAGAAATGGCATGTGGCTTCGTGCGGCTGGGCTGCGAGTTACACAGGCTTTTTCCCCACAAGCATAAAGAACTGAACACAACAACTCCAGCGCCCCTGCCCCTCCGCCTGCTGGTTGCCTGGGGAGGCAAGGCAAGGTCATACCTGTCCACTGTTGCTTGATGGCGTGGACATGGGCCTCAGTGAACTCCCAGCAATACGCGAGCTTCTCCCATTCATGGGGCCGTAGGTACCTGGAGGCCAGTCGCCACAGCACAGAGCGAAGCTGCTGTGTTTCCTGTCGATGGTCTTGCTTAAAGGTCAAACTCTTCCCAGAGGGATCAGTGGGGTCCCTGAGTGAGAGATGGTCCTGTGGGGAAGATCTCAAAAGTGCAACAACAGTCTGGGAGAGATCCCTGACAGCCTCTCCTTTGTGATCCTGGACTGGGAACTGAAAACTGGCATCATTACCAGCCTGGGGCTTACTGTCCACTACCCTGGTTTCTGCCTCAGTGCTTTGTCTTGACCTCTGGAGCCCAAGCTGCTTACACTGTTCCTCCATCCAGATTTCCTTTTTTACGCCCCTGTCCATCAACCCCATTGCCATAGTCAAAGAAACACCCAAATGCCACCTCTTCCAGGAAGGCTTCCCAATTCCTCTCTTTTCTCTGTGTTTCTATACCATATTGGTATCAATAGAGTGACTCAGCAGTTGTGGCTAAAACCAAGCAGCCAAGAACCAGGCACTGAACTTGCCAAATCCCAACAAGTAATGACAGATAGGGCTATGGAATTCTTTCTATGCAAAGCATGTGATAAGAGGTTACAAAAGAATTATGTAATAGCATAAACTAAACCCACAAAAGCCTCCGTAAGCCCCCTAAAGAAAGTGGCTGCAGAGTTCTGGTTGTGAAAAAGCTCATGGTGAGAAAAATCACCCTGGTGTCTGCATGTTACATCCGGTCAACAGTGTCTGGCCAGGCACCCGTGAGGTGATGACATGGGAGCTTAGCTCTCACCTGGGGTGGTAAAAACCATTCCTTAGCACAGTATTCTCAGCTGCAGCTGTGCACTGGGATCATCTGTGAGTTAAGAACTACAGATGCTTAGTCCCCAAGCCGGAGATTCTGGCTGAATTGGCCTCTCGGATTGAGTTGGTAAAAAGGGGGAATTCGTGATTCTAGCTGCACCTCTGCCCTAGTGTTGAGAACTTTTAAAGAGTGAGAAAGTGAATTAAGCACAAAAATGAATCATTTCATCAAATCCTTGATATTACATTTAGTAGACATCTGTTGTAAAGGGATTATAATGTTTATGAGATTCTTGCATGTACAGTGAAAGAGACTATCTCATGATTCCTATTAAAATTGGTTACCCACCGGCCCTGGCCGGTTGGCTCGGTGGTAGAGCGTCGGCCTGGCATGCGGAAGTCCCGGGTTCGATTCCCAGCCAGGGCACACAGGAGAGGCGACCATCTGCTTCTCCACCCCTCCCCCTCTCCTTCCTCTCTGTCTCTCTCTTCCCCTCCCACAGCCAAGGCTCCATTGGAGCAAAAGATGGCCCGGGCGTTGGGGATGGCTCCTTGGCCTCTGCCCCAGGCGCTAGAGTGGCTCTGGTCGCGGCAGAGCGACGCCCCAGAGGGGCAGAGCATTGCCCCCTGGTGGGCAGAGCATCGCCCCTGGTGGGCGTGCCGGGTGGATCCCCATCGGGCGCATGCGGGAGTCTGTCTGACTGCCTCCCCGTTTCCAGCTTCAGAAAAATACAAAAAAAAACAAAAAAACTGGTTACCCACCAACTGATTTTGGAATAGTGTATTTTATTTGAGAGGGTAGAGAATTTACAAAATTTGTAAACCATATTGGAATATTTAAGGTATTTGAAATTCACTTTATTTATAAGTTTAATTTATTGGATTTACGAGGATAATTTTAAAATTTGGGAAGCATTTGAAATACTTTAAAAGAAAAGCTATTGTATTAAATGTATTCATTTGGTTTAAAATATTTAAGGTTGTTTAACTCAGTGGTTTTCAACCACTGGTCTGCAGACTGGTGCCTGTCCACCAGAAATTTTGTTAGACTCTCTAATCTTTGTACAACATCAGGGTGGTTAACTTTCACAGATCAGCACAAAATTTCTGGTGAACCAGCACTGGTCCGCAGACCGGTGGTTGAAAAACACTGATTTAATTGACTAAATTTATCCATGGGACCAAACACTAGTCAAAAGGCTTCTTTGAAAGTGACCGTTAAAATTTAGAAGGTTGAATACATGGAATAATAAGATTTACAAAATAAATTTTAAAGTTTAAGGAAAATTAGTTTTTAAATTTGTAATTTAGTATTAATTCTTAAAACTGAAGTAAATGCAAAAAGTTACTTTCTGTGCATAAAAACAACCCTCAAAGACACCAAAAAACTCCCTATCCCATCCTCATTTGCTGGCAATTAGAACAGCAAATTCATAGCCACTCTTCTTTTCCAGTTCCACAGCAGACATCACTAATCACTCCCAGCACACTTGCCTTCTGGGCTCAGCAAGTTGCCTGAATACAACACCCCAAGCAGTAATTCCAATCACCTGGGGATGGCAGTGAACTGGAACCAACTTGCCATCTCTTTACCTGTGCACACACGCGTGCATGTATTCCTCCACCAATGAGGAGTGACAGCGGAGTCCAGTGATCTCTCCACAGTGGTGTGGACCTCAGTCAGACTTGTTTCAGGGTGGTTTGGATGCTCCCCCACCTCCAGACCCTCACAAAAAACCTTGGTAGTAGGTAAGGCAGGGATTATCACCCCTTTGGAAATTGAGGGGCCCCTGAATTGGTCACAGCCAGCTCCACCTGGAGCCAAAGGCGCTCCCTTTCCAACATGGAGAGGCCAAGTGCAGGGTCTCAGTACCTTCTCCCATCTGTAGAAGCGATCAGCTTTTATGATCATGTCCACCAGGTTGATGTGGTTGCTGCGGGCGGCCACTGCCAGGGCGGTTTTCCCTTGCTGCAAGTAAGAAACGAGAAGGGAAGCCAGAGTGTCTAGGAGGGGTGGAAAGTGGCTTTTAGCAGTGACTACAAACCCTGCTGCTCAAAGATAGCGTTTTCCCACCATCTACCATGGAGAGCAGAAAGGCTTTCTGGGCAGGACGAGGAGGGTGGAAAAGTCACAGGTAGAATAAGGCAATAATAATAATTCCAGCCACCACCTCCTGTGTTCTATAGAATTAAGGAAGCCTCAATGCTTATGAAACTCAGCCTGCATAACCCTTCAACATCACCTAGGAAATAGATCTTACCAGCCCCATTTCTCAGGTGAAACCAGAGCCCTGAGAAGGGGCTGGGGCTCACTGTCACATTTGCCCACCTCCCCACAAGCCCTCAGCCCTTTGATCTGGGTCTCCTGCACAGTGCTGGCCTCAACCACACCCAGGGACCTATGTGGAGATGGGCAGCTCCTCTTCAAGCTTGGCCAGCTGTCCTGGGGTCCAGCTCAAAGCAAGGAGCCCTTCCCAGGTCCAGCCTCAGAGCCTGATCCTGTCCCCAACCCTCCCCGCACCATCCCAAGGGCTGGTCTTGCTGGGCTACAGGGACAAACACCCTTCCGCTCACAAGCCTCATACTAAGTCCTCACTCTTCTCGGACCTCACCCCAGAGGCACGATGTCCAGAGAAGCTTCCCCCTCCTCACCAAGGGACTCAAGGCGCTCAGAGCCTGATGGGGGCCATGAAACAAAAGACAACCATGTCACAGGCCCGGACCAGAAAATCTGAGGGCCCTCAAAGGAGACAGGGGAAGGTGGCAGAGGAGCAGGAAGTCTTGCTGGAGGAGGCTGCAATGGAGGTGGTAACAAAGGAAGGGAGCCTTCGAACTCTGAGAGCAGGCAGCACTCACAGCAGGGTCTCTGGCAGAGAGGGAGCCTGTGTGCAGAGGTACCTTGTCTCTCAGGTTTAAGTTCACTCCCGCGACCAGGAGCATCTCCGCTATGTCCTGCCAGGCGTGCTCTGCGGCAAGGTGGAGGGGCGTCTGCTGCCGCTGGAAAAGAAGCCAAGGGAGACAGAAAAGCCTGTAGAAATGGCCCGTGGCTGAAAGCCAGGATAGGACCACAGTCAGTACACTACCTAACTTACTGGGCCTTAACACAGTCTCTCTAAGAAGTTATGAAGGAGGGTAAACTGGGTTTAATCATAAACATAATACCAGAGGAAAGTTGGTAAAAACAAAAAAAAAAAGTAGAAAGAACAAAAAAAAAACACTGTTCACTAATCCATCTAAGTCAGGGGTCGGGAACCTATAGCTCGAGAGCCAGATGTGGCTCTTTTGATGGCTGTATCTGACTCGAAGACAAATCTTTAATAAAAAAAATTATAACGGCCTGACCGGGTGGTGGCGCAGTGGATGGAGCGTCGGACTGGGATGCGGAAGGACCCAGGTTCGAGACCCCGAGGTTGCCAGCTTGAGCGCGGGCTCATCTGGCTTGAGCGGGGAGCTCGCCAGCTTGGACCCAAAGTCGCTGGCTCCAGCGGGGGGTTACTCGGTCTGCTGAAGGCCCGCGGTCAGGGCACATGTGAGAAAGCAATCAATAAACAACTAAGAAGTCGCAATGCGCAACGAGAAACTGATGATTGATGCTTCTCATCTCTCTCCGTTCCTGTCTGTCTGTCCCTGTCTATCTCTGCCTCTGTAAAAAAAAAAAAAAAAAAAAAAAAAAAAAAAAAAAAAATTATAACGTTAAAAATAGAAAACATTCTCATGTATTACAATCCATTCATTTCCTACCGCTCATGTTCATGGCTGCGGGTGGCTGGAGCCAATCACAGCTGTCCTCCGGGACAACACCAAATTTTTATTGGATAATGTGTAACGTACACAGGTCATTGTATGGCTCTCACGGAATTACATTTTAAAATATGTGGCGTTCATGGCTCTCTCAGCCAAAAAGGTTTCCAACCCCTGATCTAAGTCAACCTCTGTAATAATATTTTTTCTAGTCTTTTTTTGAAACAGAATGTTCTTTGTTGGTTTTGCATATTTGAAATCATCCCATATGATTTTGCACCTATTTTTCTACCTAACATAACACTTTACACATATTCTGAACTCCGATAAACACCATAGCTCCATAATAATCTATGTCAGTACTGTGATTTACCTAAACACTTGTCTATTAAGTAGTTGGGCCATTTTCAAACTGAAGACTGATAATACTGCGATGAATATCTTTGTGCATGAGCTCTTAATATATTTCTTGAAGCTCAATTCTCAGACGTGAAAATACTAACCATTTTAACTGTATATCCTGCTAAACTGCTTTCCACTGCTAGTGGTTGTGTGTGCTGGCACCGAAGACTATATGGTTAGGAGGCGGATTGTGGGACAGGGATTTAAAAGGGCTCCTCACTGATTAATCACAACTTCAAGACTCAGATGTCTCTTGTTATTACACAAGACTGCTCCAGTCACTCCTGCCCTGGGAACTCTGCCTAAGGGGGCAAAAATCAGTGAAAGGAAAAGGTTGAATGTAAGAAGGTATATATATCATGGCAAAAACTTGGACACAACCAAAATGTTCAAAATAGGGAAATGGTTAATAAAAACGATGCTACCTTCAACAAATAAAACAGCTTTTTAACAAGCTACAGAAGCAATTTTCTTAGCTCTGGGCCACGCTGGTAGACCACGGCCAAGCCCTGCCAGCCTGGGAGGGTGCCCAGAGGCTTCGTGGGATCCAGGTGGTTTCTGCAGCCGCTTACATTGTCGGTGGCGTCCAGGTCACTGCCAGCATCAATGAGAAGCTGCACCAGAGTGGGGAAGTTGTACCTCACGGCAAGGTGCATTGGAGAGGCTCCCTGCTGGGGGGAGGGAGAGACACAAATTAATTGCTGGGTCCCTCCTAGAACTGCCCAGCTGCGGATGGGAGTAGGAAGGGGCATTGATAGTGGCTTGACAGATGTCCTGAGGTATTTATAGCCCCAAAGCCTGAATTCCTAAGTCCAATAACTGAACTTCAAGGTGGATAGGGACCTGAAGACCCAAGTTTGAGATTTTGCTGTGCGAGGAACTCACTATATGACTTTAGGCAAGTCATTTTCCTTCTCTGCTACTTTTCACCTGGCAAGTGATATTTGCTAAGGTCCCTTCCAGCAACAACACCTTCATGTTCTCTAATATCTCATTTAACCCACACATGAACCTGGACAGTATAGAGGGATGGTATTATTACTAGCATTTTAATCTTACAAACAGAAACACTGAGGTTCCGAAAACTTATGCGACTTGCCAAAAGACACACAGCGGCCCTGGCCGGTTGGCTCAGCGGTAGAGCATCGACCTAGCGTGCGGAGGACCCGGGTTTGATTCCCGGCCAGGGCACACAGGAGAAGCGCCCATTAGCTTCTCCACCCCTCCGCCGCGCCTTCCTCTCTGTCTCTCTCTTCCCCTCCCGCAGCCAAGGCTCCATTGGAGCAAAGATGGCCCGGGCGCTGGGGATGGCTCTGTGGCCTCTGCCTCAGGCGCTAGAGTGGCTCTGGTCGCAACATGGCGACACCCAGGATGGGCAGAGCATCGCCCCCTGGTGGGCAGAGCGTCGCCCTGGTGGGCGTGCCGGGTGGATCCCGGTTGGGCGCATGCGGGAGTCTGTCTGACTGTCTCTCCCTGTTTCCAGCTTCAGAAAAATGAAAAAGAAAAAAAAAAAAAAAGACACACAGCTAATAGAGACCATGTGTTATTGAACTTTCTACCCCCAGCACCCAGGTAAACGCCTGATACCTATTTATGTATGAAATGAATGAATGAAAGAGCCAGCCTTGACCAGAACAGATATCTCACTCCAAGTCCAACCCTCATGCAAGACCTTGCTCAAGACTAGAAGACTCCCTCTCCTATGGTCTCCTGTGACCCCTGACTTCATGACAAAGTGGGGATACTTTTCTAGGTAATACAGTAACACACACACTGTGCAATAGTACAAAGCCAGTAAAATTGATAGTATAGATCTATACTGATTGTGGGGAAACACTCTCACATATTGAGTATAAAAAGGTTATAAGAGGCCCTGGCTGGTTGGCTCAGCAGTAGAGCGTTGGCCTGGCGTGCGGGGGACCCGGATTTGATTCCCGGCCAGGGCACATAGGAGAAGCGCCCATTTGCTTCTCCACCCCCACTCCCCTCCTTCCTCTCTGTCTCTCTCTTCCCCTCCCACAGCCAAGGCTCCATTGGAGCAAAGATGGCCCAGGCGCTGGGGATGGCTCCTTGGCCTCTGCCCCAGGCGCTCGAGTGGCTCTGGTCACGGCAGAGCAACACCCCGGAGGGGCAGAGCATGCCCCCTGGTGGGCAGAGCGTCGCCCCCTGGTGGGCGAGCTGGGTGGATCCCGGTCGGGCGCATGAGGGAGTCTGTCTGTCTCTCTCCCCGTTTCCAGCTTCAAAAAGAAAACTAAAAAAAAAAAAAAAAAAAAAAAAAGGTTATAAGACAGAACACACACATACAATAACAAGAATGCCCACTATTGTCATTACTAGTTTAGGACAGGGGGAAAGAAAGGCTTATAAATATTGGAAAAGAAGATTTTAATAATGCCATTATTTGTAGGCAATGTGATTATTTTAACCTAGACAAGTTAAAATAGTTATTATTCCTCCCCCAAAAAACCCTAGTAGAATTAATTTTAAAAATCATATAGAAGATAAAAGCATCCAAGTAATTGTAATGAATGTAGCTCTCTGGTGGGTGATGTTGATAATAAGGGAGGCTATGAATGTGTGGGGGTAGGAAGCATAAGAGAAATCTCTACCTTCTGCTCAATTTTGCTGTGAACTTAAAACTGCTCTAAAAGTAAAGTCTATTAAAAACAAAGAAACAAACAAACCTCCTGACCAGGAGGTGGCGCAGTGGATAGAGTGTCAGCCTGGGATGCTGAGGACCCAGGTTTGAAACCTCAGGCTCGACAGCTTGCGTGCGGGCTCACTCCACTTGAGCATGGAGTTGCTGCCTTGAGTGTAGGCTCATAGATATGACCCTATGATCACTGGCTTGAAGCCCAAGGTCGCTGGCTTGAGCAAGGGGTCACTGGCTCAGCTGGAGCTCCCTGGTTATGGCACATAGGAGAAAGTAATCAATGAACAACTAAGGTGCCACAACTATGAGTTGATGCTTCTCATCTCTCTCCCTTCCTGTCTGTCTCTTTCTCTATCTAAAAAAACAAAACAAAACAATAAATCCACAATGATAAGATTATGTCAAGGGACACAGAAGCCAACTAAAGGGCTCCCAATGGTCAAAAACAATTTGAGCAACAAAATAAAGAAGTATTAGAGTATAATACAAAGTATAAAATAAATGAGTCCATACTGATATAAATAAATGATTGATTGAATAAATAAGTAAATGAAGGAGAATAAACAAATCTCCCACTCAGCAAAGTTCCAGATAATTTATGTAGCTATTTTGCCTTCAAAGAGGTGGAACATGAAACCCCATTCCTTAAATGTGGACTTCGCATGGCAACTTCCTTTCAAAAAGTACAGTTTGGGAAGGGAATAAAGAGTAACCTTATAATAGGGAAACTTGATAAACACTACCTCAGCAAAGTGATTCCGGCCAACATCAACAATGATAAATCATGTTGACAGCACATACTCTTAACTTGGTGTGATGACAATGACTCTTTACCTCTGTGAGCTTCTTCTCAAAGCTCCGAGCCCCAGTCTAATCATGAAAAAAAAAATCAGGTAAATCCCAATTGGGAGACACTCTACAAAATACTTAAGTACTACTCAAAACTGTCAAGGTCATCACAAACAATGAAAGTCTGAGAAACTGTCACAGACAACAGGAGCCTAAGAAGACATGACAATTAAATGTAATGTGGTCTCACCTGACCAGGTGGTGGCGCATGGATAGAGCGTCGGACTGGGATGTGGAGGACCCAGGTTCGAGACCCCGAGGTCGCCAGCTTGAGCGAGGGCTCATCTGGTTTGAGCAAAGCTCACCAGCTTGGACCCAAGGTCGCTGGCTTGAGCAAGGGGTTACTCGGTCTGCTGAAGGCCCACGGTCAAGGCACATATGAGAAAGCAATCAATGAACAACTAAGGTGTCACAACGAAAAACTGATAATTGATGCTTCTCATCTCTCTCCGTTCCTGTCTGTCTGTCCCTATCTATCCCTCCCTCTGTAAAAAAAAAAAAAAAAAAAAAAAAAAAAAAAAAAAGGACTGTGGTCTCCTGGATGGGATCTTGAAACAGAAAAAAACACAGCAGGTAAAAACTAAGGAATCTGGGGAAAGTAGGGATTTTAGTTAATAATGTATTGGCATTGGTTAATTAATTATGACAAGTATACCATACTAATGTAAGATGGTATTAACAGGGGAACTGGTTATGGAGTATCTGAGAACTCTCTGTACTACCTTTGCAACTTTTTTGTAAAACTAAATATATTCTTTTTTTTTTTTTTTCAGTGAGAGGAGGGGAGGCAGAGACAGACTCTCGCATGCACCCTAGCTGGGATCCATTTGGCAAGCCCACTGGATGCTCTGCCCTTCTGGGATGTTGCTCTGTTGCTCAGCAACTGAGCTCTTCTTAGCCCCTGAGGCGAGGCCATGGAGTCATACTCAGAGCCCGAGGCCAACTCGCTCCAATCAAGCCATGGCTGCAGGAGGGGAAGAGAGAAAGAGAGAGAGAGAGAGAAAGAAAAGCGAGAAGGGGAGGGGTAGAGAAGCAGATAGATGCTTCTCCCCCTGACTGGGAATCAAAGCTGAGATATCACACGCTGGGCTGATGCTCTACCACTGAGCCAGCTGGCCAGGGCCAATATATTCTAATATAAAAAGCTTATTAAAAACTACAGTGTGCTCTTCCTCCCAGGAGCACACCCATACCTTTCCCTTCCTCCCTTCTTCCCCCTATGGCATGCATCTCTTAAGCTCTAAGGGTCCCTACAAACTTGCAACCAGGACAGCAATGGGCAGCAGCAGCTCATCCAGAGCTAACCCCCTGGGCATGAATCTGAGGCCCTCTTTTCTCGACTTTCCAATGAGCCAAAGCAGCCCCACCTAGGCTGTCCTGTTGCTTCTTCTCTCCTAAACCCTTCCTTATTTCACTGTCCCCAGTTTTAATAAATGTACTCTCAAAACAAAAGATGAGAAAACAAAACTGCAGAATAGTGTGAATAGTATGCTTAAAAAAGGGGGGGGATGTAGGGAGGCCCACAGAAATATGCCCAACTGATTTTTGACAAAGGTGTAAAAAGCAACTCAGTGGAGGAAGGTTACACAGCCTTTTCAACAAATGGTGCTGGAGCGATTGCACTTCTGCAGGCAAAAAAATAAGAGGTTTGACTGAAACCTCACACCTTATACAAAATTAACTCAAAATGAATCATGTAAAATAGATGTGAAACTATAAAACTTTTGGAAAATATTGATAAAGTGGACCTCATCAAATTAAATGTTTTTATTCAGCAAAAGCTTCTGTTGTTACAAGAATAAAAAGACAAGTCACAGACCAAGAGAAAATATTGGCAAATCACAGAGCTTACAAAGGCTAGTTATAGACTATATAAAGAAATCCTCTTAAAAGTCTACAGTAAAAATAAAAAAAAAAGACATTTTACTGAAGAAGATACATAGATGTCAAATAAATACATGACAAGATGTTCAACTTCATTAGCCATTAGGGAACTGGCCATTAGGAAAATGCCAGTTAAAACTACAATAAGATGTCATTACCTATCTATCATAATGGTTAAAATAAGAAAATAGCAACAACACCAAATGTTAACACGAACGTGGACTGCAGAGGAGATGGGAATATTCCGAGGGCACAGCCACCACCACCATGAGCCTCTTCAATTAGCCCAAGAGTGAGATGACCCCAGGGGAGCTGCAGAAGCGGGAGGAGGAGGAGTTTAACACGGCCCACTCTCCACGCTCATGTAGTCAGTCAAACAACACCCAGGTGCTCATCAACTGTCGCAACAAGCTCCTGGACTGTGTGAAGTCTTTTGACAGGCACTGCAGTACGGTGCTGGAGAATGTGAAGGACATGTGGACCAAGGTCTCGAAAAGTGGCAAGAGCAAGAAGAAGTCCAAACCAATCGACATAAACTGCCACATCTCCAAGATGTTCCTGCGTGGGGATTTGGTCATTGTGGTCCTGGGGAACCACTCCTCGCTGGCAAGTAGGGGATTCCTCTATGTGGTCATAACTCACTCCCCTGTGCTGAAGAGACCTGCCCTTTGGCATGAGAACAGTGAAATCCTGTGTTGTTTTATCTTAAAGATAAAGAATGTGCAGAAACTGAATTACTCATATATTGCTGGTGGGGATGTAAAATGGTATAGCCACTCTGCAAAAACAGTTCTGAAGTTGTTTATAAAACTGAGTACGCTATTCCCGTAGGACATAGCAACCGCATTCTTATTATTGCAGAGAAATTAAAACTTACATTCATACAAAAACCTGTACATAGATGTTCATCACAGCTTTATTCATAATAGCCCCAAACTGAAACAACCCAGATGTCCTCCAAAGGTTCCTACAAATCATTATAAAATAAAAAATAACCCAAGAGAAAAATGGTCAAAGGATATGAACAGATATTGAAAGAAAATGGAATACAGAAGACTCTTAAGAGGAAAGCAAATAAAATTCTTCACTCATCAGATTGGCACAAATCCAAAAATTTTGCCAAATGTGTTGACAAAGCAGTGGGGAAATAGGTACCATTTTATAGTATTGAACTGACTATAAACTGATATAGGTCATACAGACAGCAATTTGGCAATATGTATAGGAAGTGCAAATGTATGTGCCTTTTGACCCAACTAATCTTCTTCTAGACATTTATTCTATAGAAATACTTCCACATATATGGAATGATGTATGTACAGATTTTTGTTGCAGTATTGTTTGTAATAGCAAAAAATTAGAACCCACATTTGCCAAGGGGACAATTTAATAAATTATGGTCCACCCATGCAATGGAATACTATGCAGTTCTAAAAAATGAATATGTTTTGGGAAAAAATATATATATTTACATGGAAATATCTTTTTTTGTGTGATAGAGATGGTTGGGGGGAGACAGACAGACTAAAAGGGAGATGAGAAGCATCAATTCTTTATGGCAGCACCTTAGTTGTTCACTGATTGCTTTCTCAAATGTGCCTTGACCGGGGGGCTTCAGCAGAGCGAGTAAACCCTTGCTCAAGCCAGTGACCTTGGGCTTCAAGCTGAAGACCTTTGGGCTCAAGTCAGCGACAATGGGTCATGTCTATGATACCACACTCAAGCCAGTGATCCTGTGCTCAAGTTGGTGAACCCGTTCGCAAACCGGATGAGCCTGCCCTTAAGCCTGCGACTTCGGAGTTTTGAACCTGGGTCCTCTGCGTCCCAGTCCAATGCTCTATCTATTGCGCCACTGCCTGGTCAGGCATTATATGGAAATATCTTAAAGATGTATTTATGTGAAAATAGCAAGATGTACGTTTTTCAATAAAAGGTACCAGGCCTTCTTGGAGAAATGGCTGATTCTAGCACTGGGGCAGGAAATAATATAGGCTAAGTCTGGAGCATGTTGTAGTGACAAAGTAAAGAAATGCACCATAAAAACACAGTGATGCACACATCTAGTAGAATGGCTAAAAGCCAGGACACTGACAACACCAAATGCTGACAGGGATGTGGAGCAACAAGAACTCTCATTCCTTGCTGCTGGGAATATAAAACTTAATAAACACTTTGGAAGACAGTTTGGTAGTTTCTTAAAACACTAAACATACTCTTACCATATGATCCAACAGTTATGCTTCTTGGTATTTACCCAGAGGAGTTCAAAATTTATATCACATAAAAATGTACTCATGGGTGTTTATGGCAGCCTAATTAATAATTGACAAAAGTTGGAAGTGACCAAGATGTCTTTCAGTAAGTGAATGGATAAGTAAACTGCAGTATATCTAGAGTCTAAAATTTCTAGACAATGAAATATTACTTGGTGCTAAAAAGAAATGAGCTACCAAGCCATGAAAAGACATGAAGGAACTGTAAATGCATATTACTAAGTAAAAGCCAATATGAAAAGCCTACAAATGCATAATTCCAACTAAGTAACATTCTGGTAATGGCAATCCTACAGAGACAGTAAAACAATCAGTGGTTAGGTCCTGGCCAGCAGCTTGGTTGGTTGGAGCGTTATCCTGATGTGCCAAGGTTGTGGGTTGGATCCCCAGTTAGGGCACATACAAAAGTCAACCAATGAATGCATGAAGAGGTGGAACAACAAACTGATCTCTCTCTCTCTCTCTTTCTCTCTCTTTCCTTCCCTCACTCTCTCCTTATATTAAAAAAAAATGAGCCTGACCAGGCGGTGGCACAGTGGATAGAGCATCGGACTGGGATGCAGAAGACCCAGGTTCGAGACCCCGAGGTCGCCAGCTTGAGTGCAGGCTCATCTGGTCTAAGCAAAAGCCCACCAGCTTGAACCCACGGTCGCTGGCTCCAGCAAGGGGTTACTCGGTCTGCTGAAGGCCCACGGTCAAGGCACGTATGAGAAAGCAATCAATGAACGACTAGGTGTTGCAACACGCAATGAAAAACCAATGATTGATGCTTCTCATCTCTCTCCATTCCTATCTGTCTGTCCCTGTCTATCCCTCTCTCTGATTCACTCTCTGTCTCTGTAAAAAATAAATAAATAAATAAAATTTAAAAAAAAAAATGAAAAAGGTCAGTGGTTACCAGAGGTTGGGGCAGAGGTAGGGGGATGAATAGTCACAAATGATTTTTAGGGCAGTGAAAACATTCTGTATAATAGTGGGTACATGTCATCATATTTTTATCCAAAGTTATAGAATATACACCACCAAGAGTGAATCCTAGCCCTGGCCGGCTAGCTCAGTGGTAGAGCATCGTCCTGGCATGTGGAAGTCCCAAGTTCGATTCCCAGCCAGGGCACACAGGAGAAGCATCCATCTGCTTCTCCACCCTTCCCCCTCTCCTTTCTCTCTATCTCTCTCTTCCCCTCCCACAACCAAGTCTCCACTGGAGCAAAGTTGGCCTGGGCGCTGAGGATGGCTCCATGGCTTCCACCTCAGGCACTAGAATGGCTCCAGTTGCAATGGAGCAACACTGTGGATGGGCAGAGCATCGCCTCTTAGTAGGCGTGCCAGGTGGATCCCAGTTGGGCGCATGTGGGAGTCTGTCTCTCCGCCTCCCTGCTTCCCACTTCAGAAAAATACAAAAAAAAAAAAAAAAAAAAGAGTGAATCCTAATGTAAACTATGGAGTTTTTAAAAATAGGTTTTTTAAAACCTAATATACATTGTTGGTGAGAGGTCTAAGAAATGGGCAGCCCACACCCTGCTGTGGCTCTGCATATTGGCACAAGACTTCTTTTTTTTTTTTTTTTTTGTATTTTTCTGAAGCTGGAAACGGGGAGAGACAGTCAGACAGACTCCTGCATGCGCCTGACCGGGATCCACCCGGCACGCCCACCAGGGGCGATGCTCTGCCCACCAGGGGGCGATGCTCTGCCCCTCCGGGGCGTCGCTCTGCCGTGACCAGAGCCACTCTAGCTGCCTGGGGCAGAGGCCAAGGAGCCATCCCCAGTGCCCGGGCCATCTTTGCTCCAATGGAGCCTTAGCTGCGGGAGGGGAAGAGAGAGACAGAGAGGCAGGAGGGGGGGTGGAGAAGCAAATGGGCGCTTCTCCTATGTGCCCTGGCCGGGAATCGAACCCGGGTCCCCCGCACGCCAGGCCGACGCTCTACCACTGAGCCAACAAGACTTCTAGAGAGTGATTCAGTTTATATATCAAGAGCTAGAAAGATATTCACAATATTTGACCTCAAATTTCCACTTCTGGGAATCTTTCCAGAAGAAAAGTTACATGCACGAAGCTGCACTACTTGTACTGGCAAGTAAACTTGATGTTCTGCCATAGTTAGAGGGATCGATAAATCATGGCACCTCCATCATCAGCCCAGATGTCTTCACCAATAGCTATACAGCAACATGGAGGAGCTCATGATTATCTGGGCACAAAATTACATGTAAATCATAATTCTACCTATACCAAGGTAGGTAATTTTTAAAAAGATTGTCACAGAGTAAATAAAAAAGAATATCTGTGGGTAGTAGCAATAAAGATAATTTTATTCTGTTTTCTAAACTTCATTTTATATTTTAGTCCTTTAAAATTTTTTTAAAGTTTAACTTTGTTGGCATATTTAAATTAATATTTGAATATACAGAGATACATATTGTGTTCTATATTGGAAGGCTAAATATTAAAATCATTTTAATTATCTCCAATTAGTTAACATATTACAGTGATTGATCTAAATCTTAAATTAATTTTTTATTTGATAAAATTACTTTAAATTTCAATTGAAAGAATAAACAAAAAGTGAGAATATAAAAGGGTAACCGTTTATACTAACAGAAGAATAATTAAGGGAGACTAGATAATTTTAAAATGAATTATAAGGCAAAAATAAAATAGCATGTTTCTGGCTCAAGATTAGACATACCACTTATTGAAAGAGATTCATTCACTTAGAAATAGAACTCATCATATAACAAAATATAAATGTGTAAGGAATGAAAAGCACCAAATAATGTTAGAATTCTTAATAAATGTACTCGAGATAGATAATATAAAATTTTAGGGGGGAAATCTATTGAGTAATATATCATACCATATGCAAAAGTACATTTTACAAGGATTAAAGAGAAACATCAAAGATTAAATCACAACTAGAAGATTAAATTAAAATTCAAAACTTATGTCAAGAATACCTTTGATCAAATAAAAATTTACATCTTTAGTATGTCAAAAGTTGTAAGAGTAAACAACATAAACAATGGCCCAAGAGCCTGGCCAGGAGGTGGCACAGTGGATAGAGCATTGACCTGGGATGCTGAGGACCCAGGTTTGAAACCCCAAGGTCGCCAGCTTAAGCACAGGTTCACCAACTTGAGTATGAGATCACCACCTTGAGCATGGGATCATAGACATGACCCTATGGCCACTGGTTTGAATCCCAAGGTTGCTGGCTTGAGCCCAAGGTCACTCAGCTGGAGCCCCCGATCAAGGCACAAATGAGAAAGCAATCAATGAACAACTAAAGTGCCACAACTATGAGTTGGATGTTTCTCATCTCTCTCCCTTCCTGTCTGTCTGTCCCTGTCTATTCCTCCCTCTCAAAAACAAAACAAAATAAAATAATGGTCCAAAAGTAATGATCTCATAAAAATTGGTTAAAAAAAAACAAAACAAAATACCCTATCAATATAGACAAAGGATCTAAAGAAATACAAATATTGATCTACTTACGACCTATGCAACTTACGACCATTCAACTTTACGACCACAATTGCTAGCCATGACTGCTCCGCGTCTGGCAGCGCAAGCATTGCCCAGCTGGGCGCACGACAGTGCAGACTAGCTTCTGGCAGCACTACCATCTCTGCGTGCATCATTTCAACTGTTATCCCAGACTCAGTACAGCAATTTGTGTTTTGTGTCTTGGATATTTTTCATCAAACCTCTCCCAAGATGTCTACCAAGAGGAAATTGTCTTTGCAAATATTAAACCAGTTGTACTGGTAATGCAGTGTTTTACTTAAATCTGACGAATGTAAAAATAAGAAACAAAATGGTGTAGAGATGATACAAATGGCATAAAACGAACAAAAAAATTATAATATATAACAATAATGAAAGAAAATTATGATAAAATATGACTTAAAGATTTTTATAACATCATTTCACAGTACTGTACATATAGCCTACTCAACTTACGACCAAATTGTGTTACAACCGAGCTATCGGAACCAATCGTGGTCGTAAGTCGAGCACTAGCTGTAACTCACAACAGAAGAACTTAAAGTTGAAAAATAAATTAATGGGAAAAGTTCAAAATCAATAGTGATCTAAGAGATTCGAAGTAAAACAATAACAAAGAATCATTTAACTATAAAATTGATAAAATAATATATAATATTGGAGAAAGGTTACTCATAAGTGATGGGAAGCAACTTAACAATTTACATCAAGGCCTTGGCCAGTTGGCTCAGTAGTAGAACATCAGCCCAGTATGTAGGTGTCCTGAGTCTGATTCCTGGTCAGGGCACACAGTGGGGGCACCCATCTGCTTCTCCATCTCTCCCCCTCTCGTTTCCCTCTCTCTCTCTCTCCTCTCCCGCCTCCTGCAGCCATGGCTCAATTGGAAGGAGTTGTCCCCAGGCACTGAAGATGGCTCTATGGCCTCTGCCTCAGGCACTGCGAAGAGCTATGTTGCTGAGCAAAGGAGCAATGCCCCAGATGGGCGGAGCATCGCCCCCTGGTGGGCTTGCCAGGTGGATCCCGGTTGGGGCGCATGTAGGAATCTGTTTCTCTGCCTCCTCTCCTCTCACTGAATGATAATAAAAAAAATAGAATTTGCATCAAATCTTAAGACCTTGCTTCTGTGTTCCTCACTCAAAATGCCTGGTGAAGCCAAAGAAACAGTCCCTGCTACAGGGCAGGAGCTGCCACAGCCCCGGGCTGAGACAGGATCTGGAACAGAATCTGACAATGATGAATCAGTACCAGAGCTCCAGGAACAGGACTTCACACAGGCAACCACACAATAAGCCCAGGAGGCAGCAGCTAAAATCAGTGAAGAACCAGCCCAGCAGCTAAGATGAGTGAAGAACCAGCCAGTAAAGCGAAACAGAGAGAAAACATATGAAAGGCTATGTCCAAACTGGGTCTTCGACAGGTTATAGGGGTTACAAGGGTCACTATCCAGAAACCTAAGAATATCCTTTGTCATCACAAAACCAGATGTGTACAAGAGCTCAGCTTCAGATACCTACATAGCTTTGGGGGAGGCCAAGATTGAGGATTTAACTCAGCAAGCCCAGCTAACAGCTGCTGAGAAATGCAAAGTTCAAGGTGAAGCTCTCTCAAACACTCAGAAAACACAGACTGTTTTCCTGTACACACAACTATGCAAGAGGAGAGTGAAGAGAAAGAGGTTGATGAGACAGGTGTGGAAGTTAAGGACATAGAATTGGTCATGTCACAAGCAAATGTGTCAAGAGCAAAGTCAGTCTAAGAAGCCCTGAAGAACAACAGTAATGATATTATAAATGCTATTATAGAATTAACACTGTAACCATCTACCTGACTGGTGGTGGCACAGTGGATAGAGCCTCAGCCTGGGGTGCTGAGGTTCCCAGTTAGAAACCCCAAGGTCACTGGCTACAATGCGCAATCCTCGGCTTGAGTGAGAGCTTGCCAGCCTGAGCGCCAGACGGGCTTGAGCATGAGATCATCGACACTATTCCAAGGTCACTGACTTGAAGCCCAAGGTTGCTAGCTTGAGCAAGGGCTCCACTTGAGCCCCCCAGTCAGGCATGTATGAGAAGCAACCAATGAACAACTAAAGTGAAGCAACTATGAGTTGATGCCTCTCATCTCTCTCCCTTTCTGTCTCTCTCTCTCTCAAAAACAAAAACAGAAAAACAAAGAAAGAAAAATATTGTAACTATCTAAAAACAAGAACTTTTTTTGGTGTTTTAAAGCTGTAATTTCAGCTTTGTTTGAAATGTGGACTGTTTCTGTCATTAATAGTTATAGCTTCTTGTCAGATGGAAAAAAAAATCATAAAAATGTTTTTCCTACCTGATCTAGAAATCCTGTTTGGAGAATTCATATATAATGCAAAAAAAAAAAAGAAAAAAAAAAGTTATGCTATAAAGACATTCATGAATCACTCTTTATAGTAGCAAAGTCAGAACCAACTTAAATATCCAACAGTCGACTATCTGCTAAGTATGCTGTGGACACTGAACCGCATCTGGCATGGTCAGCACCTACAAACTGTCTCCCAGGAAAAGTGCGTAACAACACAGGGGACCTGGGATGGGTAGACTCCACTGGCCTTGAGTCAAGATTCTAGTTGGAGGAAAAACAAAATTCTAGATGGGGAAAAACAAATAAGCATCCTCCTTCCAGAATTCTGCCTTAGCCTGGATTTATTCCACCTGGAGGCGCTACTATACGTATGAGGAGAAACTGAACAGAAATAAAGAAAATTTACTGCCTACGGAGTCAGGATTAAGGATGCTTTTTTTCTCTATATTCCAATGAATTGTGTAACACTGTTTATACAATAATTTTAAATAGAGTATTTATTTCAGCTATATGAAATGACCTCTTTCTAATTTAAACAATAGATAGCTCCTCTATCATGTAATGGGAATAATAATAGAACCTATAGGTATGAAAATATCTGCCCGGGGAGGTCAAAGCTGCTTGTTCAAGGTTGTTCAGTTTGTGAGTGGCAGAGCCAGGTGTCAAAATGAGGTTGTCTGACACTGAAGTCCATGTCTTAACCACAAATTTACACTGTTGCATACAGTATACTGCATGTACTATAATATAACAGAAAGAAAATGAACAACCAAAAGGCTAAATCTGTAATAAGATCATTACTAAGACCCAATGGGTACATAAGAGGAGAATACTAGCAGATATTTTGCTTGGAAGGAAACGCAAGCTTGGTTTTTAACCCTGTTCCACTAGAACCTTCTGTGACTCTCCTACGCGCTGCCAGCTGCCCTGGGCCTGGCCTCCACCACAACCCCACTCAATGAGGTCATGGAAGACTTTGCAGTGGGGACCCCCTTCAGTCCAGGCCCCACACTTACATGATCAGCCACGTTGGTGCAGCCCCCTGAGTGGATGAGGGCACGAGCCACGTCCTCAGAGCCACCGACAGCTGCATAATGGAGGCAGCTCTGCTTCTTCTAGAGGAAAACAGGAATCAGTGCAATGTCCTACGGACCCCTCAGAGTAGGATTTCCAAAGCACTTTGGGATTTGTTATTCCATCTTCTCTCACAACCCCATCCCCACCCCGGGACGATTATCCCCCTTAAACTCAGAGGCTGGAGAAATCAATGACTTGCCCAGGCCTGGCGACTAGTAAAAGGAGCTCACTGTGACCTCAGCCGTTCTTTGCCTATCGTCACAAACTCCATCCAGAACATGTGCTAACGCCTGCACATTTCCTTAGCTGGTAAAGACATGCAGAGTATAGACTCCAAGGAAATGGTTTTTAAAGAAGGGGACAAATAAGATTTGCTAGTTATAGAACAAACCTCTCCCACACACGTTGCCCAGCTGGAGCTGGTGTCAGGGTGCCCTAGCAGGACCTGGCAGGGCCTGAGCAAGGGCCTCACCCTGGACTAGCCTCCCACGTGCACTCTTTCAGTTGGAGCCCACTCCTGGCCCAACGAGAATCTCACAAGACCATCTCCACTCTGTGACAGGCAGGCCCCCCGTGGTGACCAACTGTCTCAGTCTGCCAATACAGGGCAAACCAAGATGAGTTGGTCACCCTCACAAAGTCCTCTCTGAGTGCACAGGGTGGGTGGGAACTAGCCCCACCTCCCAAAGGGACATACAATCACTTTAGGTTGGCTCCCCCCTCAGAGTCCCTGCTGCATGACACTTCAAGGGCTGGGAATTTTGAGATGGAATGTGGCCTCTGTCAGAAACCTCTAGCCAAGGCTAGAGCACAAAGTCCAATGAAGTGGGTGGCTCCAACCCCCCCAGTGACCATCACCTGCTGGACGCAACCTCCACCGTCTCTAAATTCCTAGGCTCCTTCTGTCACAGAACCCTCCCACCCCTGAGTACTGACCTGGGCACAGGGAAAGGGCCTGCTGACCACGAGCAGCATGGAAGAACACAGTGGGGTGCCCCGAGGCAGCTACTTTCCCTCTGCCCCCTGACACCCTAGGCTAGTGGCTCCCACAGCTTCTGAAGAAGTTCTAGACAGTAAGTGTTTTATGGCTCATAAAACATTATTCCCACTTATGGTGGCTTAACACTGACTATGAAATTTATATTTGCCATTTTGCTATTTATTTTCTATATGTCTCCTATCTATTTTGTTCTGTTTCTCCTTGGCTGTTTTTTTTTTGGTAACAAATAAATATTTTTAGCATGCCAGTGTAATACCTATCCCATTTTAAACTATTTTTGCTATTATTTATACTGAATATTTTATTATTTATTAGCAATATTATTTTTGCCTTATTATTAAAATTTAGAACAAATAAAGAATTCCAGACCCTGAAGCAATTTAACCAGCCAAAAAAGATTATTTGTCATTGATTTAAAAATAAAAAGCAAAGCCTGACCAGGTGGTGGCGCAGTGGATAGAGCGTCGGACTGGGATGCGGAAAGACTCAGGTTCGAGACCTCGAGGTCGCCAGCTTGAGCGCGGGCTCATCTGGCTTGAGCAAAGAGCTCACCAGCTTGGACCCAAGGTCGCTGGCTCCAGCAGGGGGTTACTCGGTCTGCTGAAGGCCCACGGTCAAGGCACATGTGAGAAAGCAATCAACGAACAACTAAGAAGTCGCAACGCGCAACGAGAAACTGATGATTGATGGTTCTCATCTCTCTCCATTCCTGTCTGTCTGTCCCTGTCTATCTCTGCCTCTGAAAAAAAAGAAAAATAAATAAATAAAAAGCAAAGCCAAATAAAACAAAACCACCAACTTCCTCCCTAAAGAAAGTCCACAGCCTTCCTGTCCAGGACACACGGGAGAATTTCTAATGGCTGACTGAAGGAGTACTATGAGAAGGGAGAGAATAGGCCTGTCCCAGAGTCACACCCAGGCCAAACTCTGAGGACGGTGTGGCCCCTGCAAAGGTGGGCCTCACAGTGGGGACCCTCCCAGTGGGTGGGTCAAACCTTCCATGCTCTAGAGTCGAGACAATAGGCTTCTCAGACTCAGCTTTGATTCTTATCAGCTTGCGACCTAGGAAAGTCACTGACCCTCTTTAGGCTTTAGTTTCCTCATCTGTAAAATGGGGGACTTTTTCTAAGGCGCTTTGTGAACTATCAAGATACAAATAGGCCTGACCATGAGGTGGCACAGTGGATAAAATGTTGACCAAGGACGCAGAGGAGCCAGGTTCGAAACCCCGAGGCCAGCAACTTGAGCACGGGCTCACCAGCTTGAGTGCGGGGTTGCTGGCTTGAGTGTGGGATCATAGACATGACTCCATGGTCACTGGTTTGGGCCCAAAGGTTGTGGCTTGAAGCCCAAGGTCGCTGGCTTGAGCAAGCGGTCACTCGTTCTGCTGTAGCCCCCCAGTCAAGGCACATATGAGAAAGCAATCAATGAACAAGTAAGGTGCCACAATGAAGAATTGATGCTTCTCATCTCTTCCCTTCCTGTTTGTCTGTTCCTTTCTCTGCTCTCTCTGTCACAAAAAAAATAAAAAGATACAAATAGGTGCTGAGTTTCTATTATGACTTGTGCTAAGTGTTAAGTTAAAGTGTGCTGTGCTAAGTGTTTAATCCTCACAGCAATGTAAAAATGTAAGTATATATTATCCCCATTTTATAGTTGGGAAAAGAGACTCAGAGAGGTTCAGTCACTTGCCCAGATCACAACAGCTCAGCAGTGGAGAAGCCAAGACCAGAACCTGGGCCAGCCCCTGTGCACACAATGTTCAGCAATCATTGATACTGTTACTGTTGACACTGTTACAGCTCAGCAGCCCAGCGCAGATGTCAGTCAGTCAGGGGAGGCCTGGCTACCTGGTTGAGGGCGTTCACACTGCTGCCAGCATCCAGGAGGAGCCGCACACAGTCGGGGTGGAGCCCTTCAGCAGCCGCGTGCAGGGCGCTCAGACCCTCCTGAAACACACGGGAGAGGGATGAGGACAGCAGGGGGTTGCGGCCAGAACCTGAGAGCGGAGGGCACCCCCATGCCAGGCTCCAGGGCCCTTCGAGCTCTCCACTGCCCTGCTACTCAGGATAATGACCTGGTTGTTGGTGGTTCCCTGAGCCCCTCACCTGATCTTCTCACTTGACGGGCATGTGATACATTCATCTAATTCTCCACCCCTCTGTCACGTTCTCCTCACCCTCCAAGCAGCCTCACTGTCCATTCTGTCCTATTCCAGGAAGCCGTCCCTGACTATCCTGGCCACTGAGACTTCTCCCTTCTTTGAGCACACACCTTGTGTAAGACTTCTTGGTAATCCCTCATGCCTGGTGCCCCACGGAGCCTGGAGTCTGTGCCCCTGCTTAGCTTTTCCTGGTGAGCTGTTAGTTCAAGAACGTATCCTCAGCTCCTGGCTTCAAGGCCTCTACCGGGAAAAACAGACTATGCCACAAGCTGTGGGTTCCCTGAAGGCAAGGAGTGAGTGTCACCCATCTGTGCATCATCCAGGTGACAACTCACCGCATTCCTCTCCTCCAAGTCCAGCCCGATGTCCACGAGCTGCTGCAAGACAGCCAGGTGGCCCCGGCCAGCGGCCAGGTGCAGAGCCGTGTTCCCCTCCTGCAAAAAGAGGCTGCTAGAATCACAGAGCTTCCCAGGCTCCGGGACCTGCTGGAGGTCTTACTCTCCTTTCCTTTTTCTTTTTCTTTTCTTTTTCCTTCCCTCCCCTCCCCTCCCCTCCCCTCCCCTCCCCTCCCCTTCTTTTCACTTCCCCACATGGAAACTGCGGTCCAGAGAGGGAAAGTGACTTTCCCAGGGTTCCAGAGGAAGTCCATGACAAGCTGCAGTCCTGAATGCTGACCCAAAGCCATCCTGCCCCTGAGAACTGTGTCAAAAACTATAACCAGGGGCACTTTCAAGGGCCAAGTCCTGGTCTCTTTTTCCTTACACTTCAAGGCAGACACATTATTTAAAAAAAAAAAAAATCTCTACTTTTCATGCTCTTGTCTAAAGCTGGTCCCTCCTGAGGGTCCCTAGATCACCACCCCTTCCCTCTGCTCAAGGCCACAGTTTCAGAGACTCTCCCAGGAGGGCCCACTTGTCACTGGCCTCCTTGTCTTTGTTCAAGACACGATTAGTTTCTTATGTAATAACGTGGCCCACCCTCACCACACAACTTAAAACTGGAACTCCCACCCCTGTCCTTCTGATCCCTTTATCTTACTCAACATCTCCTTTCTCTCCATAGCACTGATAGCCTTCTAATACCTTTATAATTTACTAGTATACGATGCTTGTTTGTTGTCTGACTCAATCATAAGCATTGCAGGGTGGGAATTTCTATTCTGTTCTCTGAAGTTTTCCCAAGTCCCTAGAATAGGACCTGGGGCACCTGGCAGACACGCAATAGATATTTGTTCAATGAGTAGATACTGTGATGAGAGCTTGATGTGTGTTTCCTGGCACTTAAGAGCCAGAGGCTCTCAGTGTTCTCTGGTAGTTGCCTCACACTTGAGAAGTCCAAAGGTGACAGTGACAGAAGCTAAGAGAGCTGGCTCCATAGGATGAGGGGAGGGGATGGGGGGCAAAGGCACAAGTGTTCCTTGTATTAGCAGTGGTCCCACCAAGGGCAGCCTGCTTGGGGTTATCCTTAAAGGGATCTTACTGCAGAGAACACCTGGAGGGTGAAGGGGCCCCAGCAAAGAGGATGACAACTGGAAGTGGCCAGAGATAAGGTATGTCCCTGAAGAGAAACCACAGATGAAAGACCAGGGCAAGGACCCCTGAGGAACGCACAGAAGCATCCAGAAAGGAAGATGCAGCTGTGGCCATTGCTCACACCCTGAAGGCCCTTGGGACACGGCTAGCTGAACCAGTCAGGGGATCTCCTAGCCCAAGCTCTCTTCTCACTCTGGCCTGTCTCATTACCTTCCTGGGGAGGGGCCAGTCACCGGCTCAGATATTTAAAGGACCTGATGAGGATGTGAATATATACAAAAGCCGAAGCAGTACTTAAAAGAGTTAAAAACCAGCCCTGGTCGGTTGGCTCAGTGGATAGAGCATGGGCCTGGCGTGCGAACGTCCTGGGTTTGGTCCCCAGTCAGGGCACACACACGAGAAGCGACCATCTGCTTCTCTTTCCCTCCCTCTCCCCCTTCTCTCTCTCTGCCCCCCTCGAAGCCAGTGGCTCAATGGGTCCCAGTGTCAGCCTCAGGCACTGAGGATGGCTCGGTTGATTGGAGCATTGGCCCCAGACAAGGATTGCCAGGTGGATCCTGGTGTGAGGGGGGGACACATGCGAGATTCTGTCTCTCTATCTCCCCTGCTCTCACTTAAAAAGGAGCCCTGGCCGGTTGGCTCAGCGGTAGAGCGTCGGCCTAGCGTGCGGAGGACCCAGGTTCGATTCCCGGCCAGGGCACACAGGAGAAGCGCCCATTTGCTTCTCCACCCCACCCCCCTCCTTCCTCTCTGTCTCTCTCTTCCCCTCCCGCAGCCAAGGCTCCATTGGAGCAAAGATGGCCCGGGCGCTGGGGATGGCTCTGTGGCCTCTGCCTCAGGCGCTAGAGTGGCTCTGGTCGCAACATGGCGACGCCCAGGATGGGCAGAGCATCGCCCCCTGGTGGGCAGAGCCTCGCCCCCTAGTGGGCGTGCCGAGTGGATCCCGGTCGGGCGCATGCGGGAGTCTGTCTGACTGTCTCTCCCTGTTTCCAGCTTCAGAAAAATGGAAAAAAAAAAAAAAAAAGAAAGGAAAAAAAAAAAGAGTATAAAACATATGTTTTATACCCCCTCCTCTACAATAGATCCACACATACATAAAACAGCTATAACTATCTAAGGGATCAAGGATGAAACATTTAAGTTTCCTTTACAACAATAGCCATTTTATATTAATAAATAAAAACCAACTTTTAAAAAAGTCCCAACAGCTTTGTCCTGCTTCTCTCCCTGCTCCATGCAGGTGCACACGTGGTGGCCTAGTCAGCTCTTTGCAGCAAGTGAGGCTCAGGCTGCGGAAAGGTGGCCACAGGGTGAAGTCTCTGTGTTCAAAGAAACGCAAATGAACAAAGGGGGCTCACATGTGCCCCCAGCTAGCAGGGCTACAGGACACAGGGCAGGGCTTTCTTCTTCCTTCTAGATTATAAATATCCACATCCTGCCCTTTGAAGCTGCAGGTGGCAGGGACCCCCTAACAGGGCACTGCAGTTCTGCCTGGGCTAGGCCAGGCAGGGGTTCAGAGGCAGGAGAGTCAGGCAGAAGGAGGACTTGGCCTTGGGCCCAGTGCCCGCTGCCCTCCGCTGTGGGGATGCCCATCCTCCCAGCTCTGTGAGACCCTGTCAGCATCTCCTCAATGTTCCTTCTGGAACTTCTAACTGTAAGGTTCTGAGCAAGCTCATCAGAGCCGGGTTCTGGTGCCCTTGCTCTGCTTGGGCCCTGAGTACAATTATTTGTTGCCTCCTGGGTAGAGGTGTGCTGGCAGGGGGCTGTCTTTTACCCTTTTCTGTAACCCTGCTTCCTGGCCGGAGCCTGGCGCAGAGTACAACCATTTCCAGTCACGTTTCCGAAATCAGCCTAATCTGATTCTCAGACTTTTTATCTCAAAATGGTGAAATGAATGTGGGCATTCAGGCTCAGTGTGGACCTGAGGGTCAGTGCCCAGGAGGCAGCCTGGAGAGAGGGAGAAGCACAGCATCATCAGGATGCTTGTTCTAAACCAGCTTCACCAGTGTCACGCTGTGTGACCGTGGCTAAAGCATTACCCTCCCTGGCCCTCAGTTTCCACATCCGTAAAGTGAGAAGCTTGAACTGCCCCTTGATGAGGATGCCTTCCAGTTCTGAGACCCTGTGGTATATTTGTGAGCTCTCTGTCACTGGCTTAGAAACAGGACTCCTATTCTGGCCAAGCGCCCTGCCCAGCTGCTCTCTGCTTCCCCAGCCCCTTTGGGCTTGCAGTGGCCTCTCCCACCCAGACACTTTCCCCTCCCCTCACCCCATCACCCTACTCCTATTCTGACCAAGCACAGGAATCAGAGGATTAAAATTGGGGTTCACCCCTTTGTTAGAAGCATTGTTTAGAACTTGCTGCAGCATATCTGCCAAATGATTTGCAAGGGTCCATTGATATGAGTCATTTGCGGGTTAGTCCCTTCCAGTCCCCATCCCTCACCCCTTCCCAGATTCGTGAAATCCACCCGAATGAAGTGCTCCAGCCTCAGTGCTCTCACCCTACTTTTGCCATAATCACTGTAGCTTACTAAACCACAAAGAAAGCAAATAAGCACAGGGGTGTGGCTACCATCCCCCTAACTCTTCCCATCCCCCCAGCAACAGAAGGAATCACAGTTCCCTCAAACCCATAGCAGGCAGCACTACTGACCTGTCCAATTTATCATCACGCTTGCCACACTGGATCACAGCTCTTTGCTAGAATTGTGGCAGAGTTCCCTGGGTATCTCTGCGCTCCTCACCCATAGCACAGGGTTGGCCCATAGCGTGCACTCAAACAATGCTTGCTGGATAAACATCAGGCACACTCTGGTCTTTGGGCCACCTGCTCCTCTAGCAACTTGGTATCAGAAGTAGGCCCAGGTGAGCAGCCAGCGCCCACCTGGTCAGGAGCCCAGAGCCTGGCCCTCCCCGGGACCCACAGTCACAGTACCTTGTCTTTGACGCTGTGGTCACAGCCAGAGCCCACAAGAAAGTCCAGAGCATCCAGCTGCCCGTGCTCAGCAGCCCGGTGAAATGCTGTCCTTCCCAGCTGGCCAGGAAGAGAAGACAGCCTCCGTGCCCTGCCCAGCTGCTCTCTGCTTCCCCAGCCCCTCTGGGCTTGCAGTGGCCTCTCCCGCCCCAGACACTCTCCCCTCCCCTCGCCCCACACACCCTGCCTGGAAAGCCCAGACCCAAGTTCCCAATAATACCCCCCTGAGGGGCGGGGCTCCCCTGCTGCCTACTGAATAAAGGACAGAGTCCCAAGGCTGGTGGTTGAGATCACCACGAGGGACCCCAGCAACCCTTCAGGCTCGTACTCTCAATATTCTGACACACAAAGGGCCCTTTCCCACATCTAAGTCTCTAGCGATGCTCTCTTCTCCTTTTGGAATGACCCCCTGCTTTCCAATCTTACTGACAGAATTCAATTAATTCACCAAATGCCACCTCCTCCAGGAAGCAAAAAGCAGCTCCCTTCTCTAACCTGTCTAGTCCCTATTAGAGCCTGCCTCCCTGAAGGAACTGACCATGTTTCTGCCTGTGTCTTGCTCATTTGTTCCCGAATGCCTCTTTGAGACTAGCAGTTCCCCGAGGTGGGGTCCAGCCTGCCCTGGCCATAGCTCAAAGGACACACCAAGGAATGGGCACAAGGGGCCCCAGAAGCCCCAGGCCCAATGGAAAAGACAGGCTTGATGCCACTCTCACCTTGTCAGCATGGTCCAGGGCCACATCTTCCAGGTCTTCCATTATGAATGCCAGCACCGGCACGTGGCCTTTTTGGGCTGCACAGTGCAGTAAGGTTAGGCCGTCCTGGAAACAAGCCCAGGGTGGTCCCTGCAGTCTGTGAAGGGAAGCCCTTCTCACACACTGTGAGGAAGGAGGTCTCTTGGCCCCAGAAGCAACTTAAGTGAGGGAGGTTTACAAATCCTGATTACAGCCCAGAACCTCTACTCTGGCTTTGCATTACAGCTAGGTTGTTTAAAGCACTGTTTTTCAAATAGATTGCAAAAATCAACAGGTCAATCTGACCAGTGGTGGTGCAGTGTCATCCCGGAATGCTGAGGTCCCCAATTTGAAACCCTGAAATTGCCAGCTTGAGCACGGGTCGCTGGCTTGAGTGCAGGATCACTGATACGATCCCACAGTTGCTGGCTTGAGCTCAAAAGTCGCTGGCTTGAGCCCAAGATTACTGGCTTGAGCCTACTGGCTTGGCTTGAGCCCCCCGGTCAAGGCACATATGAGAAGCAATCAATGAACAACTAAAGTGAAGCAACTATGAGTTGATGCTTCTCATCTCTCTCTCCTTCTCTCTTTTCCTCTCTCTCTCTAAAATCAATAATAATAGGCTGGATCTGTGGTGGCGCAGTGGCTAAAATGTTGACCTGGAACACTGAGGACGCTGGTTCGAAACCCTTAGCTTGCTTGGTCAAGGCACATATGGGAGTTGATGCTTCTTGCTCCTCCCCCATTCTCTCTTTTTCTCACCCTCCCTCTGTCTCTCCCATCTCTAAAATGAATACATTTTTAAAAATCAATAAAAAAAGAATCCTCTCCAAATTATTATTTTTTAATCAACAGGTCATAAAAATCAATAGAACAATGTTTTACATCTTGGCAGTGGTTTGCATTATATAGGAGTAACAGTTGTTAAATCCCAGAGAGTATAAATTTAAGATTTGTGTATTTCTTTGTATATAAAGAAATTGAACCCTAGTTAATGCTGTGCATGCTAAAGTATTTAAAGGGAAGTACAGTGATATCTGTAATCTATTTTTAAATGCATTTAAAATTTATAAAGAACTCTAAAAACTCATCAATGAATAATGAAATGACAATTAAAAAATAATTTGGACATCAAAGAAGAAATATGGGAAGCAAATAAGCATGTGAAAAGGTATCTGACATACTTAGTCATTATTGAAATGCAAATTAAAACCACAAAGAGTTTCTAACAATAGACTATGAAAAGGGGAAAATGCTACCATTACAGTGGAGAAAGCTGGCCCATCTCCTGCAAGGCAGGGAGGAAAGGACTGAGGGTTAAACCAAGCACCAATGGCCAAGGATTGCATGTGTCTATGTAATGAAGCCTCCACAAAAACCCAAGAGAAGGGGCTTCAGAGAGCTTCCAGGCTGGTGAACCACAATGCATCCATGTGCTGGGCCCCAACCCCACAAGCACAAGAAGCTCCTTTGTTGAGAACCTGATCCTATGTTATCTCTTCATTTGGCTATTGATGATTCCTATCCATTAATATCCTTTATAATAAGCCAGTAATCTAGTAAGTAAATGAGTTTCCTGAGTTTTGAGAGCCAGGCTAGCAAATTATTCAAACCCGGGAGAGGGTCACGGGAAGCCCAAAAACCAACCTGGATTTAGGGTTGGCATATGAAATGGAGTTAGTCCTGTAGGGCTGAGCCTTTCACTGTCTTCAAGTAGACAGTGTCAGAATTGAGTTCAATTTACGGGACACCTGGTCAGTGTCTAGAGAATTGAGCTAATTACATGGTGGCATGGAAAAAACACACACATAGCAACTGGTGTCAGAATTGGATTAAAGTAATATATTATCAGTGACAAATCACGTTGGTGTCCTATGTCCCCTGATAGCAGGAGGTGAGAAAGGCACTTGAGCTCTGTGATCTTCCCAAAATTCTATCACCCCAATCTAATCATCAGACAAACCAAAATGAAGGACTTTCCACAGAATACTTGACCAGTACTCTTCAAAAGTGTCAAAGTTGTGAAAAACAAGGAAAGATTGGGAAATTCTCACAAGATTAGAGAAGACTAATGACTAAATGTACTGTAGAATATTATCAACAACAAAAAACTGATGAAATTTTAATGCAGTCCGTAGTTTAGTAAGACTTTTAATATTATCGATGACTGTCAAGGTAAGCCAGAGAAAGAAAGCTTCAGGCTGAGCAGACAGAAGTAATGAACAGTTTCCTGACCCAGCCCACAGCTCATCCAAAGGTGAGGAGACTACCTCTGGAGAGGACCTTGACCAAGGGATTGAAAGTAAGACTGGGTGGATTGTTTGCAAAGATGGCCATACAATTCTTCCCACCTCTGGAAACACCCTAAGTGGTGAGACTGTACTGCTCTTTTCAAGAGGGGAATCCAATATTCTCCAACCCCCACACCTAGGCTGGCTCTGTGATGGGCTTTGAGCAATAGAAGGTGGTGAACAAAGTATCATGTGACTTTCCAGCTTCGATCTCAAGAGACTGATCCACTTCCACCCCTATGTTAATTCATCATTGAAAGAAATACTAAATTTTCAAGCAGAAGTCAGTGAAAAAAAATGTTTTCCCCATCCAAATTGCTGAATCCCTAAATTCTAAGGACCCAGGTTGAGAATCCCTGGCCGATAGCATTCCGCCAAGATGTTTGCATTTTCTTTAGAACCACCGTAAGGGGATTCCAGGCACTCTGCCTGGCTGGGCCTTCCTCACTGGAACCACAGCGCACTCCAGTGAGCAGCGAGGGGCCACTGGGCTCCCTGCTGTGCCAGACGCTGAGCCAGGAACTTTATATACAGCACTGCCCTTGCTTCTCCCACAGCTCGGAGGTGGGAGAAGGGGAAAACTGAGGCTCGGGGAGTAAAGGAACTTGCCCAAGATCCCAGAGATTGGTAACCATCACTTCCTGTCCCACCAGCCTGAGCACAAGGGAGGCAGGGCCTTTGGGGAGTTGGGAGGAGGCCCCACCTCTGTCTCATTTAAAATCTTCCTAACCACCCTCTGAGCACTTGCATTCCTCTTCTGTGAATAAGGACACAGTCAGACAACTGGGGACAGTCCTAACACCTAGAGTGGTAAAAGCTGGGGGCATCAGGGGAAAGAGGGGTTCAATGTTGATGGAAGAGTTCCCTCAGCCCTCTCCCAGAGCCAGAGGGGGCAGCGAGGGTCCCAGCTTCACAGGGATGAACTCAGCTGGGTTTTCAGCAGGCAAGCTGGGGCAGGCAGAGGCATGTGGGGGACCAGAGGGGGTAGTGGTGGAGCAGGTGGCAGAGGTAGGGGCAGACCCGTGCAATTAGGGGCCGGGGAAACAGAGGGGACAGGGGCAGGGCAGTGGGGTCCAGCGGGCTGCCAGCTGAGTCCTTACCTTGTTCTCACAGTGGATCTTGGCCCCCGAGTTAACCAGGATCTGAAGAATCCTTAAGTGGCCGAACCAGGCAGACAGGAGAAGGGCGTTCATACCAAACTAGAGGAGAGGACGCAGGGGAGGAGGGGAGGAGCATGTGAGGAAGTGTGGCCACACTGTAAAATCACACAACCATAGGGGACCATAGCGCCACCCAGGCCAAGGAGCTCCCAGCTTTAGGAATTTAAAGTCCTGAAAAATTGTTTTTTAATTTTTATTTATTTATTTATTTTAGAGAGGAGAGAGAGAGAAAAAAAGAAAGGGGGAGGAGCAGGAAGCATCAACTCCCATATGTGCCTTGACCAGATGAGTGCAGCATTTTGAACCAGCAACCTCAGCATTCTAGGTTGATGCTTTATCCACTGTGCAACCACAGGTCAGGCCTGAAAATTTTTTGAAATAGATACTGTGCCTGACCTGTGGTGGCGCAGTGGATAAAGCGTCAACCTGGAAATGCTGAGGTTGCTGGTTTGAAACCCTGGGCTTGCCTGGTCAAGGCACATATGGGAGTTGATGCTTCCAGCTCCTCCCCCCTTCTCTCTCTCTCTCTCTCTCTCTTCTCTAAAATGAATAAATAAAAATTGAAAAAAAAGTTTTATAAAAAAAACCTTGGGCTTGCCCGGTCAAGGGACATATGGGAGTTGATGCTCCCTGCTCCTCCCCCCTTCTCTCTCTCTTTCTCCCTCTCTCTCCTCTAAAATAAATAAATAAATAAAAAATTTAAAAAAAAAAAAAAAGAAATAGATACTGCAAACTTGGGGGGAGAGGGTTGCTAAAGAAAATTTAAAAATAAAACAGCTACCATCTACTGTTGCCATCATTCCATAAAGAGGGACCATTTAATAAAAAATTTGGAAGGAGTCAATCTCAGAATATACTCTCTCCAAATACAGTCACGAAAAACACACTACAGGGGGTCTTCAGGTTATGACAGTCTCGATATACAACATTTTGAGTCGACGACGCTCATTCCCATAAAAACTTTAAAAAATTGAGACATGAGTGTTTTCAGCTTACGTCGTTAGCATCATGCTTACGGACGATGTGGGAGAGCTATGTCATTTGGTTGCGCACAGTGGAAGAATACGCAGTAATGCGGCATGAGTGAGGGAGTTGAGATTTTTCTGTAGCTTAGTTGTGTTTTTATGTTCTAGATTATGATTTTAAAACCATTTTAGGATAGGTAAGTGACTTAGGCTAGGGTGTGTTTCGACCTACACCAAAATTCAGGTTATGTCACTGTCATAGGAATGGAGCTGTGTCGTAACCCAAGGACCCCCTATACATTGTTTTTATTTTCTGGTTTGCCATGACTGGTGAAGACCTCTTCCTAGACTGGTGTTTGAGAATCAATTATTTGAATCTTCGACAGAACATCCTTCAGGCTGATGGCTTCAATGTTCACACGTGCCGGGACAGCAGCTCGCCATCGCACGAGTGTCCATGGTCCAACACTGCTCACCAGGTGAAGGCCCCTCCCTACAGCCTACTGAGCTCTGCAGCCCCGTGCGCTCCACCCCACGGGCCCTCTTGAGCAGCTGAGAATATGTGGGATTCTTCTGATCGCCTCCCAGCACGTTTGCAGGATGCTCCTCCTCAACACCCGCGAAGTGCCACAGGACCATCAGAGCCCCTTCACGGACCTTGGTCCTCGTGGGGTTCTGCATCTGAGGGCAGCCCTCATCCCCACCTCCCCTGAGTCTTCACTGCTCTGTGACGAGCACCCCCACGCCTCCAAACTCACCTCCCAGGATGCATCGACAGCTAGCCACACTCCCTGCAATGGTTTTTCACTGTCTTTCCTTGGCTGTGGTGGTAACAGGCCAGGTTTGAGCAGAAGAGAGGCCTGGGAAACTATCATCACTTTTGGCCTAGAGGCTGTGTTGTCCTCCCTCAGTTTGAGGCACCCCCAAAGTGTGTCTGTTAGTCAGGTATTCACAGACCAGAAACAGGGTCATGTGTGGTTTTAGGCTCCCCAGCGAGGCCAAAGGCCTGTCATATATAGAATGAGCCCACAATACGGTCTCATTCTGATGGGCCAAAGAATCTCCCATAAGCATAAGGGGCAGGCCTTTAGTGGGCAAATGCTTACCTGTCCAGCTGGGAGCAAAAACGCAGAGCCTACCCTAAGAAGAACTAAGGGGTGAGTGTCCCCCTAATCTGCTCCCACCCCAACATGCTCAAAGCTCCCTAGGGGCCAGAGGACGGGGCTGGCCAGTTCCAAGTCCTGAATCAATTTTAGTCTGGACCTGGACAGAGGGAGGGGGGGCATTCCAGAACCTGCACGGAACACCCCTGTCACAGCTGCCTTTCCACTGTCTCCACGAGAAGGGGTGACAGGAAAGGGGCCTTAGTGGCTGGCACCAGATTTCCTCATAGGGACTGCTTTGACCAGTGGTTGGGGTGAAAGGTGAAACCCAGAGTGAACGGACTGATCAGCAGGCACCCAAACACCCAAAGACCACAGCTCTGCTTAGAAACAGGCAAGAATTGACGGTGGTTGTCAGAAGACAAGAACAGCATTGGGAGAGGTTGAGCCCAAGACAAGAAAAGTGCCAAAGGACTTTAAAGAACAGAAGTATAAAAGAGGATTTTAGGATTTTTATATTGTTTTCATATAAATCCCCTCATCTCTTATTTTGGACACAGCCTGTCCCACATCAAAAGCCTTGTGTATGGGGTCTCTATGGAAACCAGGTAGAAGGACTGAGATTTATGTTAGGGGTGATGCCGGGGTAGACACAAAGGGTTATTTTTTTAAAATAACTTTTTAATTTTCAATTATGCTTCACATATAAAATTATATTAGTTTCAGGTGTACACCCTAGAGATTAGACATTATATAACTTACAAAGTAATCACCTGATAATTCTAGTACCCATCTGACACCATACATAGTTATTACAGTATTATTGACTGTATTCCCTAGGCTATACTTTACATCCCATGACTATTCTGTAACTACCAATTTGTATTTCTTACTCCCTTCACCGTTTTCACCCACCCTCCCAACTCCCTTCCCATCTGGCAACCTTCCAAATGTTCTTTGTATCTACTAGAGACAAAGGGTTATTTGCAAATTTCAAGAGGAGGAAAAATTGGCCCTGGCCGGTTGGCTCAGCGGTAGAGCGTCGGCCTGGTGTGCGGGGCACCCGGGTTCGATTCCCGGCCAGGGCACATAGGAGAAGCGCCCATTTGCTTCTCCACCCCCCCCTTCCTCTCTGTCTCTCTCTTCCCTTCCCGCAGCCAAGGCTCCATTGGAGCAAAGATGGCCCGGGCGCTGGGGATGGCTCCTTGGCCTCTGCCCCAGGCGCTAGAGTGGCTTTGGTCGCGGCAGAGCGACGCCCCGGAGGGGCAGAGCATCGCCCCCTGGTGGGCAGAGCTTTTCCCCTGGTGGGCGTGCCGGGTGGATCCCGGTTGGGCACATGCGGGAGTCTGTCTGACTGTCTCTCCCCGTTTCCAGCTTTAGAAAAATAAAAAAAAAAAAAAAAATGAGGAGGAAAAATTGAGCAGAAGCAGAAAGAAAGAGCCAGCAGTGACCATAAGAAATTAAGGCCTCTCTCCTGAAATCTTAGGGAAGGTGCTGAACCTGCCATAGCGCCTCAAACGGGGACTAGCGCCGGTGTTAGCGCTAGAACCAGAGAGGCGAGGAGACCCAGCTCTGACTCAGGACTCAGCCCCTGGTAAAACATCGGTAACTGTGGTCTGGCTGGATGAGAGAGGGGAATAAGCACAGGGCAGAGTCCAGGTGGAAAGCCTATGGGAGGAAAGCCTACAGAAGCGTGGGAATTAAAAGGGCAAGGCTGGTGGTCGGGGAAGGAGAGTCATGGTAGCCACAGCCTCCTGCCATTGGGGACTCCAGGGATACCTCACATTCCTAGTTCCAGGAACTTCCCAGGACAGAGCCCTGTGGCATGTCACTAGAGACAATAGATTTCTTTTCTCCAGTGTCTCCTCCACCCTCTTGTCTTCCAAGTATATTCACTGCTATTTGCAAAGGAAATAGATTTATAAAAGCTCTCTCATACCCTTGTATTTTTTTTCTCAATCCCTTAAGAAAAAAATCAGAGAGCACAGCAGTGATAGTGGGGGAGGGGGACTTTGTGGGCAAAGGGCTGTCAAAAGAGGCTCCAGAGTTTTATTGGGAAACTCAGACTAAGGATCCCAGACATTCTCCTTCAAGGGTCACCTCTAAATGAGGCCTAAGCAGGTGCAGGGAGGAGTGGGGAGGTGGGTTGTAATCAAGCTCTCCTTGCGGCAGGGCCTGGGAGCAGAGAGAAGCCAGGGCGAAGAAAAGTAGTTCCATGAAAACTAAGTATCTGCCAGAAAGTTTATGATTTTTTTGTTTTGTTTTGTTTGGGGTTTTTAAATTTTGAACTCAAATGATTTTAATTTTACTGTTATACTTAACGGTCTTAATAGCATATGCATTTGAAGGAATTTTAGATTACAAAGAAAAACAACTGTGATAATCTTTTTTCTTTTTTTTTTTAGCGAGAGAATGAGAGAGGAGGACAAACAGGGACAGACAGACAGGAAGGGAGAGAGATGAAAAGCATCAACTCGTAGTTGCGGCACTTTAGTTGTTCATTGATTGCTTCTCATATGTGCCTTGACCCCGGTGGGCTCCAGCTGAGCCAGTGACCCCTTGCTCAAGCCAGTGACCTTGGGCTCAAGCCAGCAACCATGGGGTCATGTCTATGATCCTACACTCAGGCCCAAGCTGGCAACCCTGCACTCAAGCCTGATGAGCCCGCGCTCAAGCTGGCGACCTCGGGTTTTCCAACCTGGGTCCTCTGCCTCCCAGGTTGACACTCTATCCAGGCACCACCACCTGGTCAGGCCAATGATGATAATCATTTAAATAATAATCATTATTTAAATTGTAATGTGGTACTGAGCCCTGGCCAGTAACTCAGCTATTTAGAGCATTGTCCCAATATGCCAAGATTGCTGTTTGATCCCTGGTCAGGGCAGATACAAGAATCAACCAATGAATGAATAAATAAGTGCAACAACAAGTCAATGTTTCTCTCTCTCTCTCTCTCTCAAAATCAATCAATAAAAATTTTTTAAAATTAAAATTTTTAAAAATTATAATGTGATACCTACGGATTTATTTCAATAAATTTTTTTAAATTTAAATTTAGACTCTTAAATGTATCCCTGTCAAAATGTCATTATCAGATTCATCTCTTTCCCCAAAACTGTAAAACTAATTTTATAGATCCTGCCATTCTTTAGTGCTCTATCTCAGCAACGTGCTGCTGCCAATCTGTCAGGTGAGACTGTGAGTCTTCATGCAAAGTGTTGGTTCAAGGATTAGCCAGGACAGAGCCTCGTGGCGTATCATGAGAGACCTGCCTCCTGATGACTTTACTAATAAGGCCTTTATTAATCCACCCAATTATCTGTCCAACAGCCCATATCTCTCCTTGCTCACATGATTATCCGGAGGAAGTGAAAAGGCTCTCTGAGAATTGAAAGGCTCTTGAAAATAGAGAGATCTTTATGACTGTGCAAAGAATAAGTGAGATCGGTGCAGTGCCAAAGCCCCTGAAGACTGTCTGCCCACGCTGCACCTGTGCATCTGCGCATCAGCAGCACCCTTGGCAACAGCTGGCTCATAGATCCAGAGAGAGCTCCAGTGCCCCTCGCCCACCCTGAGACAGACAGACAGACAGACATGCACACAAAGACACGCCTCCACAGGGGTCCAGTACCGCATCCTCGTCGTCCACAGCAGCCTCGTGCTCCAGGAGCAGCCGCACAGCTTGCTCGTGCCCTGCGCCTGCAGCCCAGTGCAGGGCCACCCTGCCCACCTGCCGGGAGTGAAAGGAATCCTGTGAGGCTCTGGCTGGCTGCCTGGCCCAGCTCCCACCCCTTCCCCACCACCCGGCTAGGAAGCTGGTCTGCAGCGCGAAAGGGCCTTTGCTAGCTCTGATGACCAGTAGCTGGGGCTCCAGCCCCACTCTGGACCCCTCCTCCACATGGCAGAAGCTGTACTGGATGTAGTAAAACACAACTAGATCCACCTGTCTCACACCTAAAACTCTTACAGCTCCCAGCTGCTTTGGGAACAAACTGAATGGCCTGGCCCCGCCTACCACTGCTTCTCAGAAATGCCAGCTTCCCCCACCTGTCTGTTCCCGAGGCCTATGATGATTCTCCAAGTCCCTGAGGGCCCCTGAGAACCTGGGTTCTGTCCCCTCCTTCCCTCTGATTGCGGTTCCGCCAGAGTTTTCTGCTTGTGAGGGGACAATGAAAGGAAACACTAGTTTTCTGTGTGGTGTCTCTGGGGATCAGCTGTTCCTTCCTCAAGGCTTTGCCCATGCTGTCGCCTCTGCCTGGAACATTGTCCTTTGCCTTCCCTGAACCCTCAGGTGGGATGGCTTCCCCACCCCTACACATTTTCAACTTACCACAGTGGGAATCAACTGTGTGATGATACTCTGTGTAATGTCAGTCCTGCCCCACCAGAATATCAGCTCCAAGATGGTAGGTATCATGTCTTCCATGGGTTCTTCTCTGTCCCTAGCACCTAGCACAGTGCTGGCACAGAGTAGTAAACCCTTAACAAATACTTATCCGTTGACTGAATGAATGAATGAGCCTAGCATTAGCATCCTATCATCCAACAAGTCCATGCTTCCTTGCTAGTGCTTGTGCAGGAGTTTAGACCAAGGCTGCAGGCACCAATAACCTGCAGTGCGACCTAAGGTGACTTGATGGCCCTGTGTGCCTGCCTCAAACTATAAGCAGAACTAATATCTCCTCACCCCTCCAGGGGTGAGTGAGGACCACCAGGAAAGAGGTGGACAAGAGTTGCGAAAACCAAAGTATTCTGAAAACTCCAGAATTCCTGTTACTACTGCTGAGTCCCAGGAAGACTCTGAAGACCCAAGTCACACCCTGTCATGTCACCCCAGACATAGCAGCCTCTGCTGCGCCAGAAATCCTGCATCTTAACTTTTCAGCCTCCACTGACTCAGCACCCAAGCTGGCATCTCCTCTCTGGTGCTCCTGGACCCGAAGGTGGGAGATGCTGCCCTGGATGGTACTCAGGTCTATCCTCAGTGTCCCCCACCAGAAGGAATGGCTTTTCCCTCTGCCCCCTCCCCCAGCAGGGCTGTGGACCATCTCACCTGCAGCCTTCCCTGAGACCTGAGCAGCCGGGCTGGTCTGCCTCCCGGCCTGGCCTTTGAGCCCCCGGGGCAGGCAGGGTCCCACAGCTTTTACATGTTCGATGGACACAGAGGGCCCTCAGAGAAATGAGTTAAACTGCTGCCTCATGCATGCTCATCCTCTCTTGGTCTGGTCTCTTTGGGTCTCACACCCCTGGACTTCTGACCACAGGCACCACTCCACCTCTGTCCCTCTGGTGTCTGCCCCTATCTGCCTATCTGCCACCCTCTGACTCCTCACCTTTGACCCGCTGGTCTCCTGACTCTGACTTTTGTTCCTTGGGTACGCCTTTCAGATGAGTCACGGGGGTTAAAAGTATAAGCTTTGAAATTGCCCAAGCCTGGCTCAGAATCCTGACTCTGAACTTGATTTGAGTGAGGCCTCAGAAACCCTGAGCCAATGTGGACGACCTGGGCCTCCCCCAAGTTAACACAGGCAAATGCGGGCTCCATGAACTGTCCCTCCTGGGCGGAGGCATCCCCACCACACTGTCCCTAAACCAGCCCAGTTGGAGGAGCCCGTTTACGCACATGGTTTCTGGCCCTGACGTTGACTCTTCTCCCAATCAGCTCCTTCATCCTCACGATGTTATTCCGGCGGGCAGCTTCCTGGAGCTGCCTCTCCAGAGGAAGCACTGCGGGGAGAAAAGGGGGTGTCAGGAGGAGCAGCGAACAGCCCCACCCTGGCCCTGAATGTTTCCTGGGCCGGTGTCCTCTGGACTCTGGAGGAATGACGGGAAGATGTTTCGCCTCCTTCTCTACGTCAGGACTTCCCCAGACAGGTTGCTTTTCCTTCTAACTCACCACATGTCCACATAGCCAGGACTTGGCAAAACTCTGAAGATGGGAGACCATGGCAAGACCATCCCCAGAGCTCAGAGGTACCCCATCGTCCAGGTATCATGTCTGCTCCCCAAGAGCTGCTCTTGGGAAGGGACTGGAATTCATTCCACTGGAGCCGATAGCTATGTTTTCCACAGCGCAGTATAGAAAGCAGTCAGGATCCACTGAGCCACCTACGGCATCAGGCCCGGCAGGGCTGGCAGAAGCCAGAAGCATGTTCACCTGGCTTCTTTGTCCTCGTCCCTCCACCTCTTCTCCTCTCCTCTCCCAGTTAGGAGGCACACTCTGATTGGCTTTCTCTGTGGTCTCTCTGCATGTCTCCTCATTGCACCTTTAACCTCAGACAGTCACAGCCTGGAGAGAACCTCAGAGCTCCCCTGCCAGCCCCCTGTCATGGGTAGCGGTGGGCTCAGGTGGCTAGCGGCCAAGTGAGGAGGAATCAGGCCTGGTGACCCCCATGCTGCTGTCATCCTGTCTTCTCTTGGCTTGTGAGGATGTCTGATCTCCTTGGCTGGACCTCAATCTCCTTTCTAATCTACTGGACCCTTCCCTATCTACCTGCAGCTCACAGCAGGCCCAAAGCTGGGCACAGGGAGGAATCCATGAAACTCTGCTTCCATGAGTGACACTAATAATCCCCAGACAAACAGATGCCCATCCCTTCTCCAGAAAAGCTTAGACACACTAGCACAAGAGACAAATATTTCCTAGCCCTTTGTACAGTCATTATAGTCTTGTGATTTTATTGCTGCCAAACCCACATCCTGTATGTGTGGTCCAGTGTGAATATCCAAACCCAGCCTCTCTGTCTATCTAGGGACAGGTGGCCAGTGTCTGGCAGGGAAGGCTAATAATGAAGCAAAGAGGTGACAGACAACCCAGCCATCAGTTTGTTTTTCCATAGCTTTCCAGATGTGGGAGAGGGTCTTCTGCTTTCTGATGCCTCACAGGTACAACGTGTGGACCTCAGAGCTGCTGTCCACAGGCAGTCAGCTCTGGCTGAGTCACTTCCCGGCCTGTATGACTTAGTTACTTAATTTTCCTGTGCCTCAGTTTCCTCATATTCTAAATGGAGATGCAAGTTGCCCTATAGGATTATTGTAACGATTAGATATAAGATATGAAAGCCTCTAGCATGCTGTCTGGCAAATACATAGTGTCATAATCATCGTCACTACTCCTCCTCCAAGGCAGAGTCAGAGATTAAATTCTGATGGCCAAACACCTAGAAGTGGTAAGGCCTCCTTCATTCAGGGCCCTCTGAGTCAGTGAAGCCCCAACCCAACAAGCACCCTCCCTACCCACCTCCCTGCATTATTTTTCTCCATAGCATCTCTCACCATTGACACATTTAAGTCTATTGTCTGCTGCCCCCATTATAATACCTATAAGCCCATGAGGGGAGAGATTTTTGCCTGATTTGTTAACTACTATATCCCCAAATTCAGACCCCTAGCGATATATATATATTTTTTAATTCAGGCCCTGGCATATATTTGCTGAATGAATGAGTAATACACAAATCATTAAATCTTTTCAGAGGCCTGTGAACTATAAAATGCTGCCCTGATTAAGAATCATTAGCCCCATGAAAAAGCAAGCCATAAGCTCAGGTAAATGATAGGAAAGAAGCCCCAGGGGAGGGAGGTTCCTGGCAATACTTCAGGGGATAGAGAAAACACCACCTTCCAAGTGTGGTCCACATTGATAACTCCATCCTTCCCTGTTCCAAAGGGGTCTGCCTTTCCCGCAGGTAAGGAGAGGGCCCTTCTGGAAGACCCCCTCTCAGATCTCAAAGATCTCCAGGAAGCACTGTGTTCCCAGCTTTTCTTTCTTCAACCTCTTTGCTGAAAACCACCACAATCCAGGTTTGGGGGAAGAGCTGGCCTTTCTGGTGAGAGAGCTTAGGGAAGCTGGGGTTCTAGTAATCACTTTGCCACTTTCTAGCAGCAGGATTCTGGGCTAGTCTATCTCCCTTGGGGTCTCAATTCCTTCAGTTGTAAAATTGGGGGAGGGTGAAGAAAGTGATGTGAAGAGATCTCTTCCAGCTCTGCCTCCCCTTCTCTTAGCTGAAGTCTAGGTGAAGTAGGCTGGTTTGTGTCGGCAAACAGCCAAGAGTCCACATGGGAGCAAGCAGACCCTGCATAGTGCGATAAAAATGAGTCTCATCTCTTCCATCCACCTCTTTGGCCACTTCAAATACAAACTGCACTCTGGTCTCTGAGCCTTTGCCCAAGCTGGGTCCTTTGTGAAGAATTCCATCCCACACACCCCAAAGCACCTTGCTGTACAGAGTTAAGGTCCTGATCATGTGATCTTCTCTCCAGAACCCCATTCCCTTTGAAATGGCACCTTGATAGAGCTCCTCACCCCACCCCCATCCCAGTAAGGACACTGGCACCACCCTTCTCTCCCCTCTTCCAGCCAAAGCCCCCTAAGGGAACTGATGCCCACATGCATGCTGCTGCCTGGGCTCAAGGTCCAGGCACTGGGCTTACTCCTGGATCAGGCTCTGAGGTGCCCTCACCCCGCAGTGCCTGTCCTCTGGGCTTCTGTTTCCCCACCTGATATGGTCTCCACTCTCCATCCAGCTCCAACACGCTGGGGGAACTGGGTCCTTCAGCATGTCTACCACTTAATGACTACGTAACCTTGAGCCACTTACTTAACCACCCTGTGCCTCAGCTTTCTCTTCTGCACAAACGGAGATAGCAATAGGTCCTACCGATAGGGCCTTTATGAAGATCAAATAGTGTGCCAATCCTGGTTCGGCCTGGCATACAAAGTAAGTACGTACTCAATAAAGGATCGCATTAACATCTTATTTTTAGCTAATGTCTCAGGCACACGGCCAGTGTCCTCTCGGCCGGGTGTGCTCTCCTCTGGGCGCCACAAAGGAGCCCAAGACGGAGGTGGATAAGCGGACAGTGCCGATGCCATCCAGGGTCGCCCCCGTGGGAGTGCGGGGGATGCTCTTGGCCTCTGCCCGCACCCGCCCTCCGGCCCCCCGGCTCCCCAGCGCCGCGGACTCACGGCAGTAGGTCTCCCATGGCAGGTGCTCCTCCATGCCACCGCTCCGCAGCCCCTGCGCGCGCGCGTGCGCGGTCTGGCCCAGCGCCAGCCCACCAGCTGCGCGTCGGCCGGGCGGGCGAGGAGCGGAGGGGAGGGTCCCGGAGCTGGGGCGGGGAGCATCGAGATGCGGGCGGCAGCGGCTCCTCCAGACCCCTTGCCTTAGCCTCGGCCCTAGGGGACCTGGTGGGCCAAGCTCTGTGGCCTGTCCCCTACCCCCTACCCCTATCCCGAACCAGGCGGCGGTCGGTCCTCGGGCTCGCTGGACCTGCCCAGCCCTCGGTGTCTTTCACACTCTTGTCGGGCGGGTCGGGGCCTCTCCGGGCCCGCTGGTCCATCTGGGCTTATTCCCCACCCCCCAACTTTCTGAGCCTCTCGCGCCCCGAGGTGCGTGCAAGGCCTCCAGCAGGCCCCATCCTTGGGAACTTGGGCAGGTTCTTAAGGAACAGAGAAACCCCAGCAAGTCTGCAAGCATACGAAAAGATGGTCAGATTTTTTCATGATCAGAAAAAAATACAGGTTAAAATGATTGTGAGATAGCACACCAATTAGACTGGCAGAAATGAGAAAGCCGAATAATGCCAAATGTTGGTGGGGAGGAGCTGTCAGGTCCCAGTCACTGCTGGTGGAAGTAGCCTGGGCAGCGGAACAGCCATTCTGAAAAACAGTCTGGCAACAATGAGGGAAATAATACACAGTAAAATGTGACCCTAAAATCCAGTTCTTTCTCTTCCTCTTCATCTGCAAAGCCCATGGGTTGGAGGTAGGGTGTGTGAGTGGTCCGGCTTGACGGTCCCTGGTCGGGTGCAGTGGTCTTTCTCGAGGTCACTCAGGAGGACTTGCGGGTCCCCCAGCACTGGTGGCAGGTTTCTCCACAAGTTGGCTCTCCTGGCTTCTCTCTGTCTTTACTTCACATCTTGAGAAATTAGAGTTTTTTGTTTTCTTAACAAAATAGAACTGTGACTTGTGCTTTGCAGTCTGCTTAGTTGCTTTCATGCTTTTTGCTATTTGAGTGGCGTTCTGCTAGAAAGGAGGCATCCCGGGCCCCAGCCCAGAACTGTTGAGTCAGAATCTGCATTTCAACAAGATCCCTGGTGATTCCTGTTGACACTAAAGTATGAGAAGCCCTGCTCTAAGCTATCCACACCACTTGATTCCAGCCCACTTTTTTATAAGCTTTTATTTTGGCCTCTTCCACAAGCAGATCTAATCTCCGCTGTCTTCATTGATTGAACATCAGCTGGGATGCGGCCACTGTGTCAGTCCTGGATCAGCATTATCTCCTGTACTCTTCCCACCCGCCCGCAAGGTAAATACTGTTATCAACCTTTTTTTTTCCAGGGAGAAAACTGTTGTGCACAGATAATCACAAGACCTGAGGGACCACATGCCTGAGGTCCCTCAGCCAGTTAGTGGCTGATTCAAACACAGCACATAAGCTACACAGCTGCTGCTCTCATTGAGGGCAAGGTTATTATGCTGCTTCTGTCCATCCCCTGCAAGAAGATGGACACATGCCAGTGTCAGGACACAGTACACAATGGCCCTTGTCACCATACCGTGGTGGGTGCCTTTCCCTCAGAGTCGCAGGGCCACTCATTAGGAGTCTGGGGGTCTCTGCTGGCACCTTCAGAGAAACCCAGGCCTGCAGTGCATGCTGCCTCCTTCCCCTTCTGAGATGCCCTGGTTCTGCACATCTCAAACTGGGGTGCCCATACTCTGGGGTACATAGTGATGGGCAAGGGGCACAGGAAAACCACAATCAAAACCGCAATTTTTGCCTGAGCAGGCGGTGGCGCAGCGGATAGAGCATTGGACTGGGATGCAGAGGACCCGGGTTCGAGGCCCCGAGGTCGCCAGATTGAGCGCGGGCAAAAAGCCCACCAGCTTGAACCCAAGGTTGCTGGCTCCAGCAAGGGGCTACTGGGTCTGCTGAAGGCCCGCAGTCAAGGCACATATGAGAAAGCAATCAATGAACAACTAAGGTGTTGCAACACGCTATGAAAAACTAATGATTGATGCTTCTCATCTCTCTTCGTTCCCTTCTGTCTGTCCCTGTCTATCCCCCTCTCTCTCTGAAAAAAAAAAAAACCAAAAAACCCTCAATTTTATATGATGCCTGGGAGGGGATTAAAAAGTTTCGTTTTGGCCTGACCTGTGGTGGCACAGTGGATAAAGCGTCAACCTGGAAACGCTGAGGTTGCCGGTTCAAAACCCTGGGCTTGCCTGGTCAAGGCACATATGGGAGTTGATGCTTCCTGCTCCTTCCCCCCTTCTCTCTCTCTCTCTCTCTCCCCTCTCTATAATGAATAAATAAAATCTAAAAAAAAAATTTTTTTTTCGTTTTTATTAAAACAACCATGGTTTTACAAGTAAGAGTATAGATGCTAAATTCATTGGGTCACTTCCAACAAAGCCACAAAGTTTTGGGTGTTCCCACTACTCTATCTCTGGGGGTATTTGGAAGGAAATATTTGGGGGAGCCAAATATTGGCTCTGCCCTTTTTCTGTCCCTGCCAGGACGCAGAGCCCATTTCACCGTGCATCTCTAGCCCTCACCACACACACACACACACACACACACACACACACACACACACCTAGCCATCTCTATGTTATTCTCAAAGTAGATGGTACCCAGCTTCACATATGTGCTGCCTCCACCCTTTTGGCATCAGGGACTGTGAGGTCAAGGGACAAGAAGGACATGTACTTCGGAGACCACCAGGGATGACATGGATGGACAGAGCACCTGAGAGCACAGTGCTGGGCCTTGGGGTAAAGGATGGAGTAGGGGATAGGGGTGTTTCGGAACCTGTCTGAGTCTGTGTGACCGAGGGAAGTGATTGACTTTAACACTGATTAAAAATGAGGAGGAAATATGGAAGTAAGGGAAAACAGATGAAAACCTTGGTTTGACTGTGGAAAAATAATGCCAATTTGTGTGTGTGTGTGTGTGTGTGTGTGTGTCATTTAGGAGTTCTACATATCCTTTTACCCTATTAACTTTGTAGCTTAGGAATGCATACATTACAAATATCTTTTATTTTAATCCTCAGGGAGGGGGAAAACAATAAAGTTAAACTTGTTAAAGTTCTTCCAGCAGAATGATATTTCCTCCGTCCTGTCTCAGAGCCTTTGCACTTGCTATTCTCTTTTGCCTGGAACAGCTCTTACCCACCCTTTTTCCATGGCTGGCTCCTTGTCATTTTTCAAGACTGGCCCAAGTGTCAGTCTCCCAGAGTAATTGTGCTACCCCTACCCTCACTGTCCCTCTCATAGCAGCCTTTTCCTCCAAAGCACAATCATAATGTGTAATACTGTCACATACAAATAACACTGGGCTCACCTGTTCCCACTCAGAGCCCACTGCCCTGTCATTTCATTGTCCAAAGAAACACTAGTCTGATTCCAAAGCCTTGGAAAAAAAATACAGGTCATTGTTTTTAAAGTGGCAAGAAATTCAAGAAAATTCAGACACAGCAAAGCATCCTAAAAATCTTATATCTTTTACCAAAGGGTCCAGTCATCTCAGTAGGGCCCCCAACTCTCCTCCCAAGTCTCCTTTGCCTCTCTTCTCCCTCCAACAAAACTGTGTGTGTGTATGTGTGTGTGTGTGTGTGTGTGTGTAATACCTAAATGTCCTCTGCCTACCTTTGTATTTTCATACAGAATAACTTTGTCTACTCACCCCTTCTGCCATTGGACTCTCCTCACCACCCTAACAGCCCTATGGGGTGCCCACAAACAGTCATCTCCTTCAGAGGATGTAAAGATTCATAGTTTAATACTTTTGAATATGACACGTGAGTATCATGGATGAAAAAGAGGCACAGAAATAAATTTGAGTGAAAGTGACCCCACAGAACAATCTGATCATAAATTCCTAACAGGGCAGGTCATGGTGGGTAATCATACCTCAGGCCTATCTCCCCTAGTAAAAGGTTATCTTTGCCTTAAGCTATCCCCATCCGTTGTCTAGGTCAGCAATTTTCAACCAGTGTGCTCTAACAATTTTTAAAATATGCAATACTGGCCCTGGCCAGTTGATTCAGTGGTAGAATGTCGGCCTAGCACGGCCTAGCACGTGGATGTCTTGGGTTCGACTCCCAGTCAGGGCACACAGGCAAAGCCCCTATCTGTTTCTCCGCCCTTTCCCCCTCCCATTCCTTCTCTCTCTCTCTCTCTCTCTCTCTCTACCCCTCTCCTCCACCTCCTCCTACTTCCACAGGCATGGCTCAGTTGTTTCAGGCAAGTTGGCCTCAGGCTCTGAGAATTGTTTAATGGCCTCTACCATAGGTGCTAAAAAATGGCTCAGTCTCTGAGCAATGGGAAAACAGCCCCAGATGGGCGGACCATAGCACCCTAGTGGTCTTGCTGGGTAGATTCTGGTCCAGGTGCATGCATGAGTCTGTCTCTCTGCCTCCCCTCCTCTCACTAAAAAAAAAAAAAATATATATATATATATATATATATACACACACACACACACACACACACACACACACACACACACGCAATACCTGACTATTGACTATTTAGTCAGGGGCACTGACCTCTTTTCCCTTAGACTGTCAAATAAAAACATGACAATAACCAATACAATAATAGCCATCTAGTATGAATGAATCAAATTTATACCTATTTTTTTGGTCAGATCAGCAAAAATATATATTTTGGTGTGCCACAGAATTTTAGTAATTAGTTGATGTGTGCTATGAGATGATAAAGGTTGAAAATCATTGATCTAGGGCTAACACATCTTTGAAATGCATCTTTTTCAGACCCCTTGGAAGTTTAACCACCTTCAAGAGACCACATAATCCTGTTAATTTACTTTATAATCCAATCCTAGCCCTGCTTTCTCCACACCTTCATGTAATCTTCCTTACTTCTCTCCTTAATTCCAAATGCAATTTCTTTTAAAAATCTGCAAAATGCGCCCTGGCCGGTTGGCTCAGCGGTAGAGCGTCGGCCTAGCGTGCGGAGGACCCGGGTTCGATTCCTGGCCAGGGCACACAGGAGAAGCGCCCATTTGCTTCTCCACCCCTCCGCCGCACTTTCCTCTCTGTCTCTCTCTTCCCCTCCCGCAGCCAAGGCTCCATTGGAGCAAAGATGGCCCGGGCGCTGGGGATGGCTCTGTGGCCTCTGCCCCAGGCGCTAGAGTGGCTCTGGTCGCAATATGGCGACGCCCAGGATGGGCAGAGCATCGCCCCCTGGTGGGCAGAGCATCGCCCCTGGTGGGCGTGCCGGGTGGATCCCGGTCGGGCGCATGCGGGAGTCTGTCTGACTGTCTCTCCCTGTTTCCAGCTTCAGAAAAATGAAAAAAAAAAAAAAAAAAAATCTGCAAAATGCTGTAGAAATGTTTACCTGAAAGCTATGTACTCTTATTTATTAATGTCACCCTTTTAAATTTAATTTTATAAATAAAAATTTTTTAAACCCTGCAAACTGTTATTTTGGGAAGCATTTTTCTCAGTCTACTGAGATTGGCTTCAAAGCATAACCTCTGTTTAGTTCAAATAAACTAATAAACTATTATTTTAAAATTCTTCAGGTTTGGACACTTCTTATGTCGACAATATATTTTTGTTTACTTGCTTATTATCCACTTCCCTCGCTTTCCTTTAAGCACTTTTGTTCACCATTAAATCACAGGGAGAGAAGGAAGGAGGGGAGGACAGTGGAAGGCAAATCTCAATGGCATGTGATTCCCCAGTTGATGGGAGCGCTGAACATGTAGGTCTGAAGTGCCAGGTGCCCCAGGTAACATTTGAAAGGAGTCTAGATACCCCTCGGTTGTATTCCTACCTCTGACCTTTCTGGGTTTGGGGATTGCTCCATATTTATTTTTATTTTGCTTTTTAGATACCTTTAACATTAATTTTGTTTTATAATTCTGTAAAATATTTACACATTTCAAAGTCAAGTCTCTGAAAGTTGTCGTAGTCAGTTGTCATAGACCAGCAGTTTCCAGCTTGTTCTCGCTCTCCTTTACTCCATATCTGTTTTTATTCCCAACTGATGATGCAGCTGACTGACTAACAGTGGCCCCGGCCCACCACAGATGCTCAATGGCCAACCCAGAGGCATTCACTACGCTGAGGAAACAGCTTCCCACATAGACCTTGTTGGTAGCTTCCCGTGGTTCCATGTCAGCAGCTGGACATACTTGGTTTCTCAGAATGAGTGGTTAGCGACGCCTCTGAGTCTCTAACTCCCTTTCTGATGACTGCCTTTGCCAGCTCCCTCTACAATTGTGTAAAGCAAATTACTATAATAAAGCCCCATCCCACCACTCAAAGCGGTTCTGCTCCCCAACTGAATCCTAACTGACAACGGTAACATTTTTATTGTTGTTGCTTACCCTTATATTATTTAATTCTATCATACACATGCACATATGATATAACATATATATTTTTTTCTCTTTCCTATAGTCACATATGACACACAATTTTTCTCAGCTTGCCTTTTTTTTTTTTTTGGTAACAGCTTTCTTGAGATGTAAGTCACATACCACACAATTCACTCATTTAAGTGTATGTATAAAATATAAAAATCAATGGTTTTAGTATTGTTCAGAGTTGTATAAACATTACCACAATATTTTAGAACATTTTCATCACCCAGGAAAGAAACCCCATACCAACCTGGCCTGTGGTGGCGCAGTGCATAAAGTGATGACCTGGAACGCTGAGGTTGCCGGTTCAAAGCCCCAGGCTTGCCCGGTCGAGGCACATAACGAGGAGCAACTACTATGAGTTGATGCTTCCCACTCCTTCTCCCCTCTTCTCTCTCTCTCCTCCCTCTCTAAAATCAATAAATAAAATCTTTAAAAAACACACACACAAAAAAAAAAAGGAAAGAAAGAAACCCCATACCCTCTAGTGTTACTCCCTGGCTACCACCACCACCAGTCTTCCATCCCCTTACAGCCCCAGGCAACCACTCATCTACTTCCTGTCTCTACAAATCTGCCTGTTCTGGACACCCACGTGGCTTTATTCACCAAACAACCCACCCGGGATCTCTCCACAGGAGTATGTTGAGCTTGCTCTTCCTCATTCCTTTTGTGGTCTCAGAATCCTTCATCGTGTGGCTTATTCACCCAGAACCTGCTGGTGAACTTTTCCCTACTTCCAGTCTTTGGCCATTACCACAGATTTATAGTGAGTAGCCTTGTCGATGCATCAGTTGGTATTTCTTACCAATGCAGAGCTGTATAGGCCTTTTCTTAGAGGTAGATTTCTGGGTCAAAGGATAAATGGACACATGATTTTGCTAGCTATTGCCAAATCCCCCTCCACATGTCTGGACTATTTTGGACTCCCATCAGCAATCAGTGGATGAGAGTGCCTGTTTCTCACGGCTTCCCAACAGACTCTCAAACTTGGATTTTTGCCAATCTGATAGGTAAAAAATGGTAACAGTCTACTTTTAATTTCCATCTTTATCATTATAAGCAAAGTTGTTGATCTTTTTCTATGTTTAAGAACCATTTTCATATTTTTCCCTGAGAACAATCTGTTCTTTAGCTTGTTTTCCTTTATGATTGTTGGCCCTTTTCTTAAGAGAATTTTAGAATAACTTTTATTTCTTGTCCTATTAATAAAGTAATGTTTGTTGGTTACCAAAGAAAATTTAAAATACAGTCAAGGAGGCTAGTCCAAGTGCCACGGTGTCTACAATTAAAATACAGCCAAATTTAAAAAATAGCCACAATTTATCTACTCAAAGATGCCACTGGGAATCACTCCTTATATTTTATGCTAGACCCTTTCTAACAAAAGAAAAAGATACACGCACTGTTGTGATTAGGTTTCATATGATTTCAAATCTATTTGTTTATGACTTAAGTGAAGTTCTTTTAATCCACTTGTTTATGACAAAGAGAAAAAAATGCTTTCATATAAGTATGAAGTCGTGCAAGGATGTTATCATTCTACCTCTGTTGTCACTTATAAGCATTCAGTAGTCCAGCAGCCCTGGGATCCCCATGGGCTTATTGATAAAAAAACGTGTAGAAGCAACAATGACAAGGAGACATTTACACTGTAAATACTGATCGTTTGTGAAGACTATTTCAGTTTTGGCTTGGGCAAGGCAACTCTTCACTAGCCTAAACACTTTTGGAAGACCCTTGGGGCCTTTGCTCCTGTCCTGGCCACGCACTCCTTATAGAAACATTGATGATAAACCATAGGGCTGCCCAGTGAAAAAGATCAGCTCGCCTACTAAAACTGGCATCGTCATTCCCTAGCAACATGCTCTAGCGATAGAGGACTTTTACTTTAGCACTGGCAGCTGGAAATCATTTCTGGTTGGTCTACTCCATGTCTGTTGGTATGAAAAGGCACACCTCATATTAAAATTGGACTTGATTCCTTCATTTCCCCTTGCCTGAAACAACAGTGTGATTAATTTGTTTGGAGTATGTTATTTTTATATTTAGCTTATTAAGAGATATTATCCTGCATGCTGTTGGCTTATGAAATTATTATAAATCCCACAACAAGCTTGTGCTAAATAAATTGCTGGAGCCTGACCTGTGGTGGCGCAGTGGATAAAACATCGACCTGGAAATGCTGAGGTTGCCAGTTCGAAACCCTGGGCTTGCCTGGTCAAGGCACATATGGGAGTTGAAGCTTCCAGCTCCTCCCCTCCCTTCTCTTTCTCTGTCTCTCTCCTCTCTAAAAATGAATAAATAAATAAATAATTGATTTAAAAAAAAAAAAGATTCACTTCCTAAATTAAAAAAATAATAATAATAAATAAACAAATTGCTGGAAAAGACAACTCAGTCTCATCATTTTTGCTGCCCCAAAACAAAACACACATGCACACACACATGCACACAGTGGTAAAATATTTGCCTGTCTTGTGCCAGCACTTGGGATTCATAGGCTGCCCAAATCTCTCTGCTTAGAGCATTGGTAGTCAACCTGGTCCCTACCGCCCACTAGCGGGCATTCCAGCTTTCATGGTGGGCAGTAGCGGAGCAACCAAAGTATAAATAAAAAGACAGATTTAACTATAGTAAGTTGTTTTATAAAGATTTATTCTGGCCCTGGCTGGTTGGCTCAGCGGTAGAGCATCGGCCTGGCGTGCGGGGGGCCCGGGTTCGATTCCCGGCCAGGGTACATAGGAGAAGCGCTCATTTGCTTCTCCACCGCCCCCCTCCTTCCTCTCTGTCTCTCTCTTCCCCTCCCACAGCCAAGGCTCCATTGGAGCAAAGATGGCCCGGGCGCTGGGGATGGCTCCTTGGCCTCTGCCCCAGGCGCTAGAGTGGCTCTGGTCATGGCAGAGCGACGCCCCGGAGGGGCAGAGCATCGCCCCCTGGTGGGCAGAGCTTGGCCCCTGGTGGGTGTGCCGGGATCCGCATGCGGGAGTCTGTCTGACTATCTCTCCCCGTTTCCAGCTTCAGAAAAATACAAAAAAAAAAAAGTAAAAATATATATATATATTTATTCTGCCAAACTTAGCAAAAATCCAACATAAAGTACTCGGTAAATAATTATTACTGCCTGACCTGTGATGGCGCACTGGATAAAGCGTTGACCTGGAAATGCTGAGGTCGCTGGTTCGAAACCCTGGGCTTGCCTGGTCAAGGCACATATGGGAGTTGATGCTTCCAGCTCCTCCCCACCTTCTCTCTCTGTCTCTCTCTCTCCTTTTCTCTCTCCTCTCTAAAATGAATAAATAAAATTTAAAAAAGAAAAAAGAAAAAAATTATTATTATATGCTTTATCTTGCTGTTACTCTGCTTTATAAATTTTATAAAGTAAAGTTACTTCCCTACTTTATAAATCACCATTACTGTGGAACCAGTGGGCGGTTAGAAAATTTTACTACTAACAGAGATACAAAAGTGGGCGGTAGGTATAAAAAGGTTGACTACCCTTGGCTTAGAGTATCAGCTCTGTGAGGGGAGAGAGGCCTGGAGTGCTCAGTGGAGGGAAGGGCGAGGAGGAACGGCAGAAGGTTCTGGCCAAGTGTGGTAAGGAGCAGCCAGTGCACAGCCCCTGGAGAGGTGCCTGTACTGAGTGGGCAATGTGATTGTTTGTGGGAAGGAGCATCACTCTGCAGAATTGCTCACCCAAACCGGAGGGGTGGGGAGTGGGGGGGGGGGGGGACAGCAGGACTAAAACTGAGGCTCCAGTCCAGTTCTGAGCTGCCCAGATGTGTGACCATGGACAAGTCTCTTAATCTAGAAAATGGGCCTAGATAGTCTTTTAGGTCTTCTCATGAAGGAATTACTGTATACTAAAACGAGGTGAATAATCCATTAGAGGAAGAAAGCATTGATTAATGACCCAAAGAAAGGCAGGGCTGAATTATTTTCGGGCCTCTGGACACGCCCTACATTCGCAAACCTTAGACTCCCACCCACACTTCCCAGCACTTGTGTATCCATGTCTTTCTGAGTCTAGCCCCAGCTCTGCCCATCTCGTGCTGTGTGGCTCTGGACAGATCACTAAATGTCAATTTCTTCCTTCAATTTCTTCCCTGGGATGATACTTTTTTACAGTCATTTCAAAATGTCTAGGGCAGTCCGCGGCATACAGCGAATGCCCCGTCATGGTGGTGATCCCTATCCTTCTGCCCTCCACCTGCCACCTATACTATCCCAATGGATCATCTTGACAACCTTGTGAGGCAAGTGCCAATAAATCTAAACTCCATTTTGCAGAGGAGGCAAGTGAAGTTCAGAGAGGTAAATGACTCGACCAGGACACGCTGCCAGCAGCTGAGAGAGATGAAAGTGGAATCCAGATGTGCCTCTTTCCAAAGTGAGCTCCCTGGTCCCCAAGGTGCTGAACCCGCTGAGTCCAGGCCGGGGCCACGCCCGCGGGTGAGACCCGAAGACATCTATCAGACCAGCGCCCGTGTGGGCACCCCGACTCTAGGGGCGACGCTCTCATCGAGAAGGAAGGAGATTTGGGGGCGGGAGGGGAAGCCTCAAACACAGTGTAAACAGGTACCCGGGTGTGAAGAAGCCAGAAGAGAAGGCGGACGCCCCGCTTCTCCAGGCTGAGCCTCCTCCCAGAACTCTGCCCCGAGGGGGCGGAGCCGGTTGGGCCTCACTGAAGTTCTTCTTATCGACACGCGGGGGAGCCAGAGCTGCCAAAATACCGTAATTTCCGCGGGTGTTCGCGCACGTCATCTGTATCCATCGTGGTTATGACAGAGACACAGGCCCGAGGGGCGCGAAGAGGGAGAAGCTGGGGACACAGGCTGTAGACTGACCTGGGGTTGGCTAGGTCCGCGGGTGAAGAAGGAAGCACAATGCGGAGAAGCGTGCGCCCGCCCGCTCTGACTCTCGCCCGGCTAGGCCCTCCATCCAGCTGCTCTGTTTCCGGAGGGTTTTCCTGAATTGCCGGTGGAGGTCCTTGAATACCAGGCTAAGGGCTTGGCGCATGAGAGCGGGGTGAGGGAGGAAGAGTTGAGCGGAGATATAAGTAAATGTGGGGTTTATTGCCTTAGGCCTTTGAAAACCACATGGAGAAGGTGGAATAACTATTCCCATCGAAACTTTGGGAATTGACTACAGGTTCCTGTTAGAGTAATGTACATTTTTAAAAGATGCAGAACAGGGCCAACTCTTAACCCAAATGAACTTCTAAAGGCCTAATTTCTGAGAGGTGTTGCCTGGAGAAGAGATGAAATGACCTGGCATTCGTGGGTTGGGAAGTGAAAGCAGCTTCGTGTGGTCTGGGCCCTGGAGCGGGACCTGGGCCAGTCCATGCCAGCACATGGGGTCCGAGTCCCAATCAGTCCTCTGTAAGAAGGTTGCCCACCCATAAGCAGGGTCCATAGGCTGTGCCCACCACCCAGGGTTTTGCCAACCCAGCCAGTATGGTTCAGGGTAGGGAGTGAGGGATGGGATGGGGAGTGGCCAGAAGGGGAGATGATGAGGGAAACACAGGAGCTGGGCAGGACTTCCCTTCTCCAGGCCTCAGTTTCCTCGCCTGGAAGGTGGAGATAATAACACTACCTAATGCAAAGAGCTGTTGTGAGAATTTAACGAGCAGGTATTCTAAACAGTGCTCTGTAACCAGTACAAAGGCTAGGCAGGAAACCTCTGTGAATGCCTCCCAGATTGCCCCAGATCCAAAATGCTGCGCTTTCCTGGGGGCTCTCAGAACCCACGGTCCAGCCTTTGATGCCAGCCCTGGCCTCAATGGGGGTAACTGTTTGTTTTACATCTGTCACCCCCACTACACGGCTATGCCCACTCCAATCCCTGCCGGACTATGAACATTTTAAGGCAGGTATAGTGGCTGATTCATCCTTTTCTTCATTCAAAACAAGGCCTCATAAAACTTGGCAAAATGATACTAAGTTCAGCTTTAAAAAACAAAACAAAAACATGTGCAAACAAACAGCAAAATTATGAAAACAAAACTGTGGAAGGGAAAAGGGACTTGATATGGAAACATCAGACTTTTAAAAAATGTACATGAGACTATACTCCACGACTCCATTCCTAAATCTACACCACAGAAATAAGAGCAGTGATAAGGCAAAGATAAATATGCAAGGGTGTTTACTGTAGTATTATTTGTAACTATAGCAAAGTACTGGAACCAACCCAAGAGTCCATCAAGAGAGTATGGTGAAAGCCTGACCTGTGGTGGCACAGTGGATAAAGCGTCGACCTGGAAATGCTGAGGTCGCCGGTTCGAAACCCTGGGTTTGCCTGGTCAAGGCACATATGGGAGTTGATGCTTCCAGCTCCTCCCCCCTGTCTCTCTCTCTCTCTCTCTCTCTCTCCCTCTCTCTCTCCTCTCTATTTAAAATGAATAAATAAAATAAAAATTAAAAAAAAAAAAGAGAGAGTATGGTGAAATAAATTGAGGTGCAGCCATACAATGCAATGCTGAGCAATGGTTAAAAAGAACTGAGTGGGTAAGTGCTGAGGTAGGAAGGATCTCTAAAAGATAGCAAGATGCAGAACAGGAAGTACAATATGAGCCCATTTCTTTAAAAACATTCTCCCACCACTGCCTCAAGCCTTTATTTGTCAAAGCTCCCTTCCCTGTCCCACCCAGGATGTCAATCTGGCAGATCCTTTGCTACACAATCCCTTTAGGTTTAAGATATGAAAAGTCTGATCTACCACAATTTAAATTCCAAGCTCTTTCCAGCTTCAAAATACATATATCAGAGATACATACCAGGCTTGTCATTTTAACTCATGTATTTCTCACCACAGCCATCTGAAGTAGTTACTGTGATTACTTACCATCCCCATTTTGCAGATATGGTATAGAGAGAAATTAAACATTTTCCTAAAGTCACACAGATCATAAATGGCAGAGCCAGAGTCTCTGGCTCCAGAACTACTCTGTTATGTCACCCTAGGCCTGAGCCTAGGGTGAAAAGAACCACAAATGGAACTTTTTCTTGGCTCAGCACTTCAACAAGCATAGTATATATCATTAACTACATATATTAGAATTAATTTAGCCATTCCCCTAATGATGGACAGATAAATTGTTTCCAGTCTTGTTTTCTTACAAACAGTGCTACAATGAATGTCTTTGGGTGTTTTTGGACACTATGCAAACATTTCAGTAGGTTAGATTCATAGAATCTATGCAATTTCTGGGTCAAAGGGTAAATTTAAATTTGGAGAGCTATTTCAGATACCTATGGCTGTATAACACACTACTCCAAAACCTGGTGCTTAAAACTATTTTATTTTATTCATGATTTTGTGGGTCAGGAATTCAGGAAGGGCTCAGCTAAATGGTTCATCTTTGATTCTGTTCCAGACTGGTTTCATCACTCACGTGACTGGGCCTCAGTGCTGTTGACCTCTCTCTCTCTCTCCATGTAGTGTCATGCCCTCCAGGGCTTCCCTACCTGGTTTGGTTGCTTCAGAGCATGGTGATGTCAGCTAATTGCAGTTCAGATAATCTGGCAGTTGGCTTGCGAGAGATAAGACGTGAAACCCAGAGGGCAAGTTAAGGGATACACACTTGGAACTAGGACATTATAACTTTTGCTGAATTTTACTGGTCGGAGAACTCAGAAGCCCAAATTCAAGAGAAGGGAACCCACATCTCTATTTGAGGACTGTCAAAGAATGTTTGGCTGGCCCTGGCAGACTAGCTCAATTGGTTAAACTATCATCCTGTTACAACAAGGTTGTGTATTGGATCCCCAGTCAAGGCACATACAAGAATCAACAAATGAATAAATAAATAAGTGGAACAACAAACTGTTTCTCTCTCTCTTTTCCTTTCTCTCTTTTTTCCTCTCTTTCTAAAATAAATAAACAGTCTGACCAGGCGGTGGCGCAGTGGATAGAGTATTGGCCTGGGACTCAGAGGACCCAGGTTCAAAACCCCAATGTTGCCAGTTTGAGTGTGGGATTGCTGGCTTGAGCATGGGATTATAGACATGACCCCATGGTCGCTGGCTCGAGCCCAAGGTTGCTGGCTTGAACAAAGGGTCACTGGCTCTGCTGGAACCTCCTGGTCAAGGCACATATGAGAAAGCAATCAATGAACAACTAAGGTACCGCAACAAAGACCTGATGCTTCTCATCTCTCTCCCTTCCTGTCTGTCCCTATCTATCCTTCTCTCTGACTCTCTCTCTCTGTCTCTGTGAAAAAAAAAGAAGAAAAAAACTTATAAAATAAACAAATAAATAAATGAATGTTTGGCCTCCTTTACTCCACAATAGGTATTTCCAAATTGCCCTCCAAAATGTTGGTCAATTTACATTCCCACTAATAATGTAAGAGTCTTTCCCCACATTCTCACCAACACTTTACATTGTAAAACATTTTCATTGGTATCAATGTGGCAGGTGAAAATAGTATTTCATTATTTTATCATGCACTTCTTTAATTATAAGTGAAGTTGAGCATCTTTTCATGTGCTTACTATTTATTTTTAATTTTTCTTTCCTTGTGATTATCTTTATTTTAAAATTTGGTTGCCTTTTAAACATTAATTTCTAAAATGTGTATATTAAGATTAGCCTTTGCCTGACCTGTGGTGGTGCAGTGGATAAAGCATCAACCTGGAAATGCTGAGGTCGCCGGTTCGAAACCCTGGGCTTGCCTAGTCAAGGCACATATGGGAGTTGATGCTTCTAGCTCCTCCCTTGTCTCTCTCTCCTCTCTCTCTCTCTCTCTCCTCTCTAAAATGAATAAATAAAATAAAATTTTTTTAAAAAAGATGATATATTAAAAAAAAAAAAAAGATTAGCCCTTTACATGACAGTATGTCACAAATAGTTTTCCCAGTGTGCGATCTTTGACTTGGCTTGTTTTTTAAGTTAAAAAAAATTTTTTTTACAGATTTTGTTTTTATTTATTCATTTTAGAGAGAAGAGAGAGAAGGGATGAGGAGCAGGAAGCATCAACTCCCATATGTGCCCTGCCCAGGCAAGCCCAGGGTTTTGAACCGGTGACCTCAGCATTTGAGGTGGACGCTTTATCCACTGCGCCACCACAAGTCAGGTGGACTTCACTTTTGGTTAATTTTCCTCATTCAGATTTTTAGGTTTTTCTGTGTTCACATTGTCTGTCTTTTACTTTAGACCCCTAGGTTTTGTGTGGTTATGTCCCTTTCCTTTTTCAGAATTTTCCTGCTGGTTTCAAATGTTTATTTTTCCATTTTCTGGGGCTCCTTCTCCAATCTTGTTGGTGTTGGATTGAAATAGCTTTCACTTGTTAGACCCTCTTAGAGAAAGTGTATAATTTTACACCTGAAGGGCTGGGTTAAGTGTCATCTTGTTTTGAATCTTCTCTTTTATAGGACACTGAGGTTTACTGAAGGTTGGCAGTGACATCTCAGGAAGTCCCCATCATCCTGGGCACCTGTGGACAAGGGAGCCGAGAGCCAAGCACAGGCAGCTCTGTGATCAGGCAGGCCCTGCACAGCCCTGTTCCTGCAAACCCAAGACCTGGTCAAGGGAGGCCTAGAACACAGCCCCTAGCCTGCAACTTCAGGACCTCAACTGCGGGTGAGTTCAGGCCTTTTTGAAGGAAATATTCGAGGGGCCAGATGTGCCCACAAAGAGCTGATTCATGAGGTAGGAGATTCCACAGAGCAGCATCTTGTTCAGAAGACCGAATGCTGTAAGGCCTTTGCCAAGGACAATCCTTCTGGTCTCAACATCACAGCCTTAGGGAAAGGCAGGGATCTGCTCCAGGAGCCACAGGTTTTGGGGGCTGCTCTGGGCATATGCTTTCCTTCCCTCCCTGGTCAGGCTCCCCAGCTTCTGTCCAATCCTGGAGCCCAAGACAGCAGCATCCGCCCACTCACTCCCCAGGCAGGGGCCCAGAGGTACCCCGGGAGACTGAGGGGGCACGCATGCATTCAGGGATTATTTGTGAAGTGTCTGCTATGTTCCAGGCAGTGTTCTTGAGATACAGTAAAGAATGAAAGAAACTAAAATTCCTGTCTTCTGGACCTTACAAACAATAAAAATAAACATGGTGAATAGCTAAATATATTAGGACATAAGTGACATGGGAAAAATGGGCAAGGAAAGACTTGGAAATTGGAGGTGGGAGTGGCTAATGATAGGGGGGACTTCCATGGGCCCCCCAGCCTTGTTCACCAATTCAGAGCCCATTCAGGAGAAACAGTAAGTAGAGGGGAGTGTGTATGTTCCCGGCTCCTTCCCTGCTGGTCCCTGCTCCTATCAGGTGGCCTTTCCCACAATTCTCAGCTTCCTGATTCCAGCAGCCACTTCTTCCCCCCCCCCCCAGGCCTGTGGGTAGCAAATGTGCCCATGCTCCTGGGCAGGCAGGCACTGCACTGTCCTTTGGGGTTTTCTTACATCCCATCCTTACCTTGGCAAAGAGTCCTCAAATAATCCTGATGTGAGTGCTGTATTCTGCTGGAATGCTGAGAAATGCAGTGACCTCCGAGCAGGCTGGCTATCAGGCCCTGTAGATACCCAAGGAATAGTGTTCTGGGCAGGGCCACCAGTGCAAAGGCCTGGAGATGGCAGGTTAGGCCTGTTCTGTTTGAAGGAAAGCAAGAAAGCTGGAGAGACAGACGGAGAAAGGGGCAGGAACTCTTTTTTTTTTTTTTTTTTTTTTTTTAAGACTTTATTTATTCATTTTAGAGAGAAGAGAAAAAGGAGAAAGAGAGAGAGAGAAAAGGAGCAGGAAGCATCAACTCCCATATGTGCCTTGACCAGGTAATCCCAGGGTTTTGAACCGGCGACCTCAGCATTCCAGAGTGACCTCAGCATTCCAGAGTGACGCTTTATCCACTGCGCCACCACAGGTCAGGCCAGAACTCTTATCAAATGGGTGTGTTGAGAGGTGCAGGTGTGGCTTTTGCTCCCGGCCACTGGAGGGCTTCAGTCTAAGGAGTGGTATGATCTTATTTTTTTTACTTTTTTTTAAACATATATTTTTTTAGATTTTAATTATTCATTTTAGAGAGAGGAAAGAGAGAGAGAGAGAGAGAGAGAGAGAGAGAAGGGGGAGAGGAGCAGGAAGCATTAACTCCCATATGTGCCTTGACCAGGCAAGCCCCGGGTTTTGAACCAGCGACCTCAGCATTCCAGGTCAACTCTTTATCCACTGCGCCACCACAGGTCAGGCGAGTGACATAATCTTTAACACAAGCACTCTGGCTGCTGTGTTGATAACAGACAATGTAGGCCAAGGGCAGGAACCAGTGAGGGGCTACTGCAGTCTGCCAGGTGAGAGACAGCGGGGGCCTGCTGGCAATGGGTATCAAATGATCTGCTAGGATTAGACACGGGGCATGAGAGAAAAGAGGATGCTGGCCTATCGAATTTAGCAGAGCTACTAGATTTCTAGTGGCTTCTCTGCCTCTACCCAGCCTGGCCCTCATATCCTGTCCCTCTGGGTGGTGAGTGTGTGTGTGTGTGTGTGTGTGTGTGTGTGTGTGTCCAGTCCCAGTGCTGTAGACTGCAGACCCATCTCTTCACTGGCAGGCCTAGAGGTCTGCTACCATCTGCCAGGACAGTCCTCAAGCAAGTCACAGCCCTCTCTGCTTCACCATCTATCTGCTGGTCCCTGGGCCAGGGTCAGGAGCGGATTCGGGCCTGGGGTGCTGGGAAGGGAGGCTAAGCCAGATCCCCAGAGGCAGCCTCAGTGAGCTGTCACCTTATCAGTGACCTGCTTTCTAGGGTACTCCCAGACCGATGCTTTCTTTAGCCTGCATTCTGTGGGTCAGCCAGACCTGCATGTGACCCGCTTCCTCATCTATCAGTTGCTCAGCTGGCTTCCTCTCAGGCTCCCGCCCTCTGTGGGGCCTGCTCGGGGGTGGCCCAACAGCCTCATGGACCTCAGCAGCTGCCCCCCACCCCACTGGATGTGCAGCCTTTTATTACCCCAGTTTGGGAAGCCCTCTCTCACAGCATCCTGTGGGGTCACTTGGCTGGACTCTCACTGCCCCAGTCCCTGAATCCAGGCTGCAAGCACCTTCTGGGCCCGACAGGCCTGGCCTCCATTGATAACACCACCACAGAGTACTTCCCCTGAACCAGCTCCCTGCTGAGCTTTCCACAGGCCTGCTGGGGTCTATCAAGTACAGAGGGCTGGTTATAGGAGTGGGTTCTAGGGTATAAGCTCTGCCACTCAGCTGCATGTGACCTTGGGCAGACACTTTACTTGCCCAAGCCTCCATTTCCTCAGCTGGTCTTGTGTTGTCTCTTGTACATTGGAGGCCCTTGTAAGTACTTTCTGAAAAAGTTACTTTGTACAGTATGCTTAACAGTGTCTAATTTGTAGTAAGTATACAATTAAAGTCAGCTACTTAAAACATACCCATCTCCAGATGAATAAACTGAAGCTCAAAGAGGAATGCAACTTGTCCAAGGTCAGAGAACTTGAAAATGATGAAGCCAGGCCAGGTGCTGAGGGTAGCTCAGTTGGTCCAAATGTCAGCCTCAAGCGCTTAAAATAGCTCGGTTGGTTTGAGCACTGGCCCCAGACAGGGGTTGCCATATGGATCCCAGTCAGGGTGCATGCAGGAGTCTGTCTCTCTATATCCCCTCCTCTCATTTATAAATAAACAAACAAATAAATAAATAAATAAAAAGAAAGTGGTGAGACCAGGTTTCCCTGTGCCTGACCCATCAATCTACCCCTCCCCTTCTTCTGTGCTTCTGTGAGGCAAGCACAGGGTAGGTGTTAACCCACAAATAAAGAAGCCAGCAACTTACACTCTTAGAACCCCAGAAGGTAGGGAGGCTCCTGTCATTATGGGAGATAAAAAGATGAAATAAACACAGTGTCTTCCCTTAGAGGAGGGAGCCATGGAGTTCAGCATCCTTCCCTACATAGAGGATCCAGGAAACCTCCAGGGAGGATGACATCTGGGTTCCTGGTACATGACTGGCTCATTGAACCATACAAAACATGGTGACTGCAGAATCTGATTTTTTTTTTTTTGTATTTTTCTATAAGTGAGAAGTGGGGAAGCAGAGAGATAGACTCCCGCATGCACCCAACCGGGATCCACCTGGCATGCCCACTAGGGGGCAATGATCTGCTCATCTGGGGTGTTGCTCCATTGCAACCGGAGCCATTCTAGCACCTGAGGTGGAGGCCATGGAGCCATCCTTAGTGCCCGGGCCAAGTTTGCTCCAGTGGAGCCTTGGCTATAGGAGGGGAAGAGAGAGACAGAGAGGAAGGAGAGGGGGAGGGGTGGAGAAGCAGATGGGTGCTTCTCCTGTGTGCCCTGGCCGGGAATCGAACCCAAGATTTCCTCAAGCCGGGCCAACACTCTACCACTGAGCCAGCTAGCCAGGGCCAGAATCTGAATTTTTAAAGACAAAGTTTCTAACATTTTTTCCTATTTTTGGGAGTAAAGCATCAAGAGACCCCAAAGAATCCAAAATTGTAGCACCTAAATGACCTCTCAGAGCCAGATGGGCCACAATAATTCATGTTACTTCACAGGTCCTGAGCTCGGCTTGGGGAAGTAGGGTCTCCATTATGCCGGCACATAGCTGCCAGCTGCCGCATTTCACGGATGTGTACGTGTTCACACAGACACTAACACCAGCGAGGCTCAGGTCACCCTCTCGGCCATTAGGTAACTGTGTGACGTGAGTGAGCACCCTCACACCATCCAGCAACAATCCTAACCCAGTACTGGGCACTGTAATGTCTGGAGAGGACTTTAATCCTCAGAGATCAGGAGTCTCTTGCCTTGCACATTTCTTGTCACATAAAGGCCAAGGTCTGGTCTAGGTGACACCAAGGTTGTAACTAGGGTGTCTCAAGTAACTCCCTCAGCACGGCTTTGCAATCTGAGCATTCTGTTGCAGACCTGCCTTTCACGTTGACTCCTGCCAAGACTTTTGGTTTTGGTTTCTGAGAGCAGAAATGAGTCCTACCCTTTTCCCCTGCTGCCCTCTACATTCTACTTCCTCCTGCCTTGTCTTGGTCCTTCCCTCCCTCTCCACCCCTGGTGGGAAATGGCAACCTGGTCCCCGGCTCTGCGAGAAGGGGGTAAGGGAAAGTAGTGGACAGAGTCGCTCGAGACCTCATTTCATTTTCAGGGCTGGGTGGCCACTCACGGTTGTGCCAACTGCATACTGCACAAATCTAGGGGATGCAGTCTCGATGATGTCGCCAAATTTGCATTTTTTTTTTTTTGGTGCAAGTTTCAGGCAGATGGCAGTCAAGTGTCCTGAGAGATGGCATATTTTCCTAAATTGCCTGAGGTGCTCTGAGTGGGAGGAGGGAGCTGAGTACATTTAGGCTTTGATCCCCCATATCTCCAAGGTAGCTGGTGTCCTACAAGCCACCATCGCCCCAGGCCTGGCCCTCTAACCTGCACGCCCTTCATTGCTCAACTTCTCAGCTGGGCTACAGCCCCAGTGAGAGACTCTGGTTCAAAAGAGTTTGGCCAATCATCTCTAAGGCTATTTGTGGGGCCCCAAGCAAATCTCTTTCTCTCTGGGCCTCAGTGTCCGTATCTGTAATATGTGGACAAAATGGTCTCTGAGGGGCTCTCGATTGACATCTGAGTCTGCGCTGAGGGTGCCTGGGAGGCAGCCTAGGCATAGTGGGGTTGGGCCTCAGAGTACGCTTTACTTGGAAGGAAGGAGATTGTTGGTCCTCTGACTGATAGCAGGGCTCAGAGAGGATTCTTTTGTTGAAGGGTGATGGTGAAGATCCCACGAGGTCACCCAGAGGGACAGCTGTGACCTGGGCAGCTGTGACCATGCCCTCTCTGGACTTCAGTTTCCTCCCCCATTAAATGGGCTGATAATACTCACCTTGCACACAGCTGTGAGGATCAAAGGGAATACTGTATGCAAGGGCTGGCACAGAGGTGCCGCCCAGAGAAAAGCAGAGGCAAGGGGCCCTGAGGAACTCAGCAGAGCAGGACTCTAAAGCCCTGGTGGAGGCTGGGACTGTAGAGTACAGTAAGTAGCCCTGTGAGGCCATCACTGCCTGAGCTCATGTTCCAGGGCAGGAAACCTACCTCGTTTCCTCTGGGTCTGACAAGCCACCCCCCACAACCTTCCTCCCACTGTGGCTCCCCTCCCCTCTCTTTGCATGACCACACTTCCGGGAGGATGCCTAGCTCTGCAGGAACCCCACAGAGCCCACATCCCTTAGCCTGGCACAGAGGGCCCTCCCCTACTGCCCCCTGCTACCCCTGCTGCTCCCCAGTCACTTTGAGTCACCTGACATTCCCAAACAAACCTCTGTGCCTTTGCCCATGCTATATCCCTCTGGTCACATGCCCTTCCTTCTCCCCTCTCCCTGCCCCCAAAGTAGCTTAATCCTGCTCATTGTTTAGGGCTCAGCTCAAATGTCACCTTCTCTGGGAAGGCTTTCCTTGTCTTTCCAGTAAAGAAAATACTCACCCTTCCTGTTGATTCATTCAGCCCAGGACTCACAATTGGGAGTCCTGTGGAGCTACATCAGTCTGATCCCCGCGGAGCCCCAGTGCCTTTATCTGTAAAATGGAGGTAAATCATCTCTACCTAAAAGGAGGGTGTTGGAAGAATTCAATACACATAAAGCCCCTAAACACAGTGTGAGCACACAGTTCATACCCGATAACCCCTGGTCAAAACTTCAATTCTAGCCGGCCAATCCTGCAGGGAGCAGGAAAGGTGTTTCAGACACCCTTTCCATCCCCTACTCCAGCTCTTTTCAGTGGGTCCTCAGGTTGGCACGGCCTGAACCACAGTTCATTGGAACATCAACAATGATGGACAGGCTCCAAGCCCAATGATTGACCTAGTCCTTCCTGGAGCAGGTTGTCCATCCTACTGCCCTCTTTGGGCCTCTACCTGAGGAAGACAGAGGTGGGGAGTCATTTTGGGGGATAGGTCTGGTCTCCCCAGGTAACCTTGAGCTAGCCTGGGCGGCCTGACTGTCCCACTGATGACTCAGGTCTACTCCCCACCCTTCCCCTTCAGGAAGAGGCCCTGTCATAATCGCAGTTGTGCTACATAAAAATAACTTCAGTTCACAGATACGTGAACACCGGGCGTTTCACTGAGGGAAGAGGAAGGCCATTTCCCCACAAGCACTCCCACCACAGGCCGGATTCAAAAGCAGATCCTCTGGGGTGGGTCTTCACACTTCTCAATGGATGGCTTCAGGAGCTGCTTCCTCTCTAGCCTTGGTGCAGAAGGCTTTTTACCGCTTTACACTCAGCTTCTCACATTTTCTTATTTGCTCCTCACACCAGAGAGGTAGGGCTCAGCAGAGGTTATTGTACCCATTTTGCAGGTGCAGGAAGCCAGACCACAGGAGGGGAGGTAACTTGCTCAAGATTACGCAGTAAATTGGTGGTGGAAGTTGACTCCTGCCACAGTTATTTCTGCTCCAGCATATGTCTCCTTCTTGGAAAATGCTGTGGCCACAGCCAGGGCAAAAAGGAAAAGAGGAGGTGAGAAAGGCTAGACAGAGCACAGATTTGAGGAACAAGACATTCGGGCAACGAACATTTGGCAAGCTCCTATTACGTACCAGGCACCATGCTAGGCACTAGAAATACAGCAGAGAGCAAACAAGAGGTCCACTTCCTACACTCCACAGAGCTTACAGTTTAGTGGAATGAGAGCTAACATTTGTTGAGCATGTTCTTTATACCAGTTGCTTTGCTAAGCACTTTCACATGGAACTTATTTATTCTCACCAATATTGTCATAAGGTAGCATATTGGATATTTGTCATTTCTGTTATCCAGCCAGAATCCTAATCTCCTTCTTATGTGTAGGGTATTCTCCATTCATGAAGAAGAGCCCAGCTTTCATTACTGAGACTAAGTATGCCAGATACTCCCTTCCCCAGCATCCCTTGCAGCTAAAGATAGACATGTGATCAGACTCGGCCAATCAGCATGACCACCCTAGACCTGCTGTTGAAGCAGTGATATACTAATCCATCATGGCAGTCAGTTAAGGCAGTAAAACAGGAGTCTCTTTTGGCTTCCAGGGGCACCAGCAGCCATTCATAGGGACAGGATTCCTCACTCACTGCTGGTAGAACTCATGTCTATGTCCAGTGGTGGCAGCTAGTGTTGTCCCTCCAGCTCAGCAGAGATTGAATATTTCTCTATAGCTAGTTTTAAAAGTGGGGGTCACTTGGACAAATATACAGGGATAGAAAATGATTTGACTTTGGGTGATGGGCATATAACACAATCAACAGTTCAAATGCTATAGAGATGTTCACCTGAAACCTATGTATTCTTATTGACCAAAGTCACCCCATTAAATTTAATTTCCAAAAAAAGTGAGGGTTCCTGCTGCTTCCCCCAGAGAGAGTGGGTAGGGTGGGCAGCACCTAGAAATGACAGGGAATCTGGGGTAGGGGTTAGGCTTTCTCAGGCCTTTCAGCCTGAACTCGGTGCCCTGGACTGGGGTGGAGGTGGACACGGGGTGGTCTCAGAAGCCTGCGTGTAGAGGCTGCATAATCATTCTTGCCCCTATCTATTCCAGGCTGTCTCCCACCCTCCTCTCCATCCCACTGCTCCATGCCTGGCTCTACCTCCATGATCCCTGCTTGGACACCTGTAACCGCTCTTCCTTGGTCCCCCTGCCTCAACCTCATCTCCTCGCATCTACTCACTACCATCCTTCATCCTGGAGTCAGAGTGAGCCTCTGGAACACAGGACTAATGGATTCACACCCTTCCTTTAGCACCTCTCAGACATCTGGCACCCAAATACCTTTCTCTGACTGGCACTCAAGCCCTTTCGTCCTCTCTGACCTGCATGCCAATCCTCCAGCCCCATCCCAGAACTCTGACCACATACCCCTATGGCCAGTCGCCCCTTGTTCCATTGCCACCGTACCCTTCCATGACCCTTGCACTTTCTTGCACTACCTTTGCTTATGCTGTTCCCTCTGCTAGGAAAGCCCTTCCTGGTCTCCTCCACTCTTCTCTCCAATAAACTCTTGTTCATTCTTAAAGCAGCTTCAAATGGAAATTGTCAATAAAACTGCTCTCAAGTCTAGACTTCCAGTAGTACTACTGTTTCCTTTATTTTGTTCATGAGAAATTTGGTAACATTTTATGGGTGTGCGAGGTGCTGCTGCCTGGATCAGTCACTTTGGCATGAAGAAAGGCCTGCCTGTGGAACTAGGAACCTGGGCTCTTAGTCAAACAGACACGAGTTCAAATCTAGACTTTGCCATTTACAAGCTGGGCCATTGTGAGCAAGTCAGTTAACCTCTCCAAAGATCCATTTCTTCAGCCTCACTGAGCCCTCGTGACAAATTGGTGGTTTCTCTGTCAGTCTGCCCTGTGGATTATGCGCAGCCCCTCTAGACCAGGACTAAGAGTCATCTGCCATGGGGCCCAGCATGGAGCATGGAAGCCCTGCCTTGTCTGAGCTCCTCCCCTTCAATCCACTCTCCACTATGGAAATAGAAGACAGATCAGAGGGTACAAGGTGGGAACCTCTAATGGGGCTTCTCTTGGCACAGGTGTGTCCCATCTGTGTGTCTAAATGCCAACTAGTATAAGCAGGTGGCTCTGTATATGTGCACACAGCTGTGTACAAACTTAGGGGAGAGTCAGTGTGGGTATATTGGGGCACTTGTGCTTGTCTGTGTATTTATATATAGCTGCTGTGGTTGCCAACTCAGAGCAAAAATGCACACACTTCCTGTTAAGAATCAATTAGAGCCCTGGCCAGTTGACTCAGTGGTAGAGCGGTGGCCGGTGTGTGGATGTCCTGGGTTTGATTCCAGTCAGGGCACACAGGAGAAAAGTGACCATCTGCTTCTCTCTTCCTCCCTCTTCCCCTTCTCTCTTTCTTTTTCTTTTTTCTTTTTTTTTTTTTTTTTTTTTGTATTTTTCTTAAGCTGGAAATGGGGAGAGACAGTCAGACAGACTCCCGCATGCGCCCAACTGGGATCCACCCGGCACGCCCACCAGGGGGCGACGCTCTGCCCACCAGGGGGCGATGCTCTGCCCCTCCGGGGCGTCGCTCTGTTGCGACCAGAGCCACTCTAGCACCTGGGGCAGTGGCCAAGGAGCCATCCCCAGCGCCCGGGCCATCTTTGCTCCAATGGAGCCTCGGCTGCGGGAGGGGAAGAGAGAGACAGAGAGGAAGGAAAGGGGGAGGGGTGGAGAAGCAGATGGGCGCTTCTCCTGTGCGCCCTGGCCAGGAATTGAACCCGGGACCTCTTGCACGCCAGGCCAACGCTCTACCACTGAGCCAGCCGGCCAGGGCCTCTCTTTCTTTTTCTCCTGCAGCCATGGCTCAGTTGGAGCAAGTTAGTACCAGACACTGAGGATGGCTCCATGGCCTCACCTCAGGCACTAAAATAGCTCAGTTGCCAAGCAACAGAGCAATGGCCCCAGACAGGCAGAGCATCACCCTATAGGGGGCTTGCTGGGTGGATCCTGGTTGGTGTGCATATGGGAATCGATCTCTCTGCCTCCCCATTCTCGCTTAAGAAAAAAAATCATTAGAGCCTGGCCGGTGGTGGCGCAGTGGATAGAGTATCAACTTGGGATTTTGAGGACCCAGGTTCGAAACTCTGAGTTTGGCAGCATGAGTACAGGCTCATCCAGCTTAAGCACAGGCTTGCCAGCTTGAGTTTGGGATCATAGACATGATCCCATGGTTGCTGGCTTGAGCTCAAAGTCACTGGCTTGAAGCCCTAGATTGCTGGCTTGAGCCCAAGGTTGCTGGCTTGAGCAAAGGGTCACTGACTCAACTGGAGCCCCGTGGTCAAGGCACATATGAGAAGCAATCAATGAACAACTAAAGTGACACAATTACAAGTTGATGCTTCTCATCTCTCTCCCTTCCTCTCTTTCTCTCTCTCTCAAACACATACACACAAAGAATCAATTAGAGCATCTTTTATAGAAGCCCCAAATCTCCCTGGGTCACTGCATAACCCTAAACAAGTTAGGTCCTCAGTTTCCCTTTCTGTGAAAGCAGGATGAGGGATTAGACTGGGTGATCTCTGAACCCTCCCAACCCTCGTATTTGGAAACTCAGATTCATATCCAGAGTTCACTTCTCAGAGGGAGGCACCACGCACAGTCCAGATATCCCACCAGGCACGCCCCCACCTACGCATTCATCTAACCCTTCCCAGACCATCCTTAGAAACCCACAGGCTCCTCCTGATTATATGGGAGGGGGGCAAGGAGGAAGTTTCCAGTGGAGAAGGGTTTAGTGACAGCCAATCCCCCACCCTCATCAACAACTTCCTCTCCAGCCCCAACCCCACCCTGCCCTGCTCCTTCCTGGTTCCCACATCCTTAACCAGAAGATAAACAAATTAGTTACTCAATAGGACAAGGCAGGAGTCTCTGCCCCTTCCACCCTCCCCATCTGCAGTGGGCGAGAGGAAGTGAGGGAAAGGCTGGGTTCACAGTCAAAGCTGGCCCCTCATTTTACAGTTGAGAAAGTCACGTGAGAGCCAGTGACTTGCTCAAGTCATGGTGAGACAGAGGCAGTGCCAGGATTGAACCCAGCTTCCCACCAGCCTTTCCATTCTCACTTCCACTGAGGGTGGAGTACAAGTACAGGAGCTGACATTGCAGCACGGGAGACCTGGGATGGATGCCAGGAAGCACTTCCTAGGATTGGTAGTCTAGACAGGTGTCAAAGGAATACATCTTTTCCCAGACAAGCCTTTAGTGTAGGATACCGTGGAATGCAGTAGCTCCTTGTAGTTAGGAAGACAGTGGGGAGACCAGGTTTCCTGCCCAAGTTATCCAACGGGGCGGGGGGGGGGCTCCAGGAGGAGGAAAGCTGCCATGGCCAGACCCTGTGCTCAGTACTCACATCCATGCCATGCCCATGACAGCTGTGGGAAGGAGGATTTTACAGATGGACAAACTGAAACCCAGAGAAGTTAAGTGACTTTCCTAAGGTCGCACAGCCAGGAAGTAGTAGGACCTATGTAATATGACCCCCAAATCTATGTCTTTCTACTAAATAGTTTCCTGAAACATGGACTACAAGATTAATTGACTTATTTATTATTATTGATTTGAGAGAGAAACATTGATTTATTGTTCCACTTATTTATGCATTCATTCGTTGATCCTTGCATGTGCCCTGACCTGGGATTGAACCTGCAACCCTGGTTTTATTAGGACAATGCTCTAACCAACTGAGCTACCTGGCCAGAGTAGACCACAAGATAAATTTAAAAATATGTTCCATAAGGTGAGTTTAGATGACATGGGGGTGAACTTTTTGTTTTTTAAAACAATATATTGATCCAAATGTAAATCAGGAAAAAATAAATCAGCTCATCAAAACATGATTTCAGGCCCTGGCCGGTTGCCTCAGTAGATAAAGCATCGACCCAGCACACTGAGATTGCGGGTTTGACCCCTGGGCAGGGCACTTACGAGGAGCGATCAGTGAGTACAAATTAAATGGAACAACTAAGCAGAACAATGAGTTGATGCTTCTTTCTCTCTTGCTCTCTTTCTTTCTTCTTCTTCTTCTTCTTCTTCTTCTTCTTCTTCTTCTTCTTCTTCTTCTTCTTCTTCTCTCTCTCTCTCTCTCAATCAATAGAAAGTTTTTTTTAAAAAAGCTTATGGTTTCACAGTATTATTGCTTGGGAGTAGGCTAAGTTTTGAAAGGGGTTGATTTAAAGGAAAATATTAAATGGATAATAGTTTAGGTAGTAAATGTCTGGAAAGCAATCCACAAATAGCTGAAGCTTTAGAAGTAATGCTTGAAGCTGCTGGTCGGAGCAGTGAGCGTGGCCTCTGTTGGCAAACATGGGGCCACTCCTGAGTGTCCCCCACCCCAGTCCAGTTCATGCATACTGCTCTGGCTCTGGCATGTGAGAAGGGGAAGTTCATCCTGGGTAATGCCAGCCCTGGGGAGATATGGGAGGCAGGAGAGCTGCTGGCTTCTGGGGAGGGTGGAGGGCAAGAGGGAGGACAGAAGTGTGAGACCAAGTACCTCGGCACCAGGAGTCAGCTCTGAGGAGAGCCGAGGTTTTCCATCCGGCCTGCCCTGCCTGGGCGCCCCTTCCGCTCTCAGTTTTAGCTCCTCATTTTGGATCTTGGTTCCTACTCTCCTCCTTCCCTATTGGTTTCAGCCTTGCTCACTTTCACAGGAGCCAGTTGCACAGGAGGCAGACTGCACCTCTTTGAGGAGCAGCTCCACTCCAGGGCCCCCCTTCACGGGTCTCCAGGCCTGGCCTCGGGAACCAGTGCAGCTGAGCATCAGTCCTGGCAGCCAGCCGGCCTGCTGAGCCCAGGGGACTGAGGGAGGGTGCAGAGCCCAGAAAGGGCCTGGCCCACTGGCCTTGCAGCCTGGGGGTCAGCCCCACAGGGGCAGGCCATCAGGAGGTCAAATGTGCTTGCTCCCAGGTTAGGAACCTCCTCCCTGCAGTAGTAAGCCCCATGGTGGTGGTGGGAGGGGGCAGGGGGCTCTGCTTTCCTTCAGTTCCTTTATCATACTAGCCCTTGGGTCTTCCCAGCCTGCTTAATTATTCATGGCCTGTTCATTTGCTCTGGATTTGAATCCTGAATGATCATGATCATATTCATCAATAAATATCCTTTTTAGGATATTTTTCTCTAAAGCTCTAGGCTGAATGTTCTTCACACGGGATTTTATTGAATTTTCACAACCCTCAGAGTAGGTCTTGTTATTATCCACACTTAACAGATGATAAACTGAATCTGAGACATGAACCATCTTGCCCAAGGCCAAACATAGTGCAGGGAAGAGCCAGGATTCAGTCTGACCCTCTGCTGTTTCTCCCCTTCTTGTGAAGGGAGAAATCACCACTGGAAAAGAAGCAAGAATTTTTTTTTTGTATTTTTCTGAAGCTGGAAACGGGGAGGCAGTCAGACAGACTCCCACATGCGCCCGACCGGGATCCACCCGGCACGCCCACCAGGGGCAATGCTCTGCCCACCAGGGGGCGATGCTCTGCCCCTCCGGGGCGTCGCTCTGCCGCGACCAGAGCCACTCTAGCGCCTGGGGCAGAGGCCAAGGAGCCATCCCCAGCGCCCGGGCCATCTTTGCTCCAATGGAGCCTTGGCTGCGGGAGGGGAAGAGAAACAGAGAGGAAGGAGAGGGAGAGGGGTGGAGAAGCAGATGGGCACTTCTCCTACGTGCCCTGGCCGGGAATCGAACCCGGGACTCTTGCACGCCAGGCCGATGCTCTACCACTGAGCCAACTGGCCAGGGCCAAGAAGCAAGAATAGATCCCCAATTTAAATACAAAGTTGCCTGACCTGTGGTGGCGCAGTGGATAAAGCATCGACCTGGAAATGCTGAGGTCGCTGGTTCGAAACCCTGGGCTTGCCTGGTCAAGGCACATATGGGAGTTGATGCTTCCAGCTCCTCCCCCCTTCTCTCTCTCTCTCCTCTCTAAAAATGAATAAATAAAATTAAAAAAACAAAACAAAACAAAAAAAATTAGCCTGACCTGTGGTGGCGCAGTGGATAAAGCATTGACCTGGAAATGCTGAGGTCCTGGAAATGCTGAGGTCGCCGGTTCGAAACCCTGGGCTTGCCTGGTCAAGGCACATATGGGAGTTGATGCTTCCAGCTCCTCCCCCCTTCTTTCTCTCTGTCTCTCCTCTCTCTCTCTCTGTCTCTCCCTCTCCTCTCTAAAATGAATAAATTTGCCTGACCTGTGGTGGCGCAGTGGATAAAGCGTCGCCCTGGAAATGCTGAGGTCGCCGGTTCAAAACCCTGGGCTTGCCTGGTCAAGGCACATATGGGAGTTGATGCTTCCAGCTCCTCCCCCCTTCTCTCTCTCTGTCTCTTCTCTCTCTCTCTCTCTGTATCTCCCTCTCCTCTCTAAAATGAATAAATAAAAAAAAAATTTTTTTTAAATGAATAAATTTAAAAAAATTAAAAAATTAAAAAAAAATACAAAGTCCACTGGGAAAAGCCACCATGAAGCTTTATCAGTTGCTTAAACCTTGGTGTGAGTGAACGGATGATCACTGTGACTTTGAACTATAAATGTTTTCTCACTACCGCCTCATTTAGTCCATGACAACAGAGCATATAGAATTACGGCCATTTTGCAGCCAAGGAACCAAGACCCGAGGAAGTGCAGGAACGGGTCTCACAGTGCCCTGACCAGCTCGAGGACCAGCCCCTCTGTTGGGACCACCACCCATCCACACTCTCCTGCCCTCTCTCTCTCAGAGCACGTTTGGACAGGTGGAAGGGGAACCAGTGTGAGGAACCAGGACCCCGGAGAGGGAAGTTGATGAGGGGAAGAAGTGGGCTGTAAGGAGAGAGCGGAGACCATCTGATCGGTCCCAGTTATCCTGGTTTTGAATGTTCGTGTTTTAGTTGGGCTTCCAGAGCTGCATCAGGACTGTAAGGGCCACCCTTCATTGAAGCCACACAGCTGTCCTGCATCCTCTCCCTGCTGCCTGCCGCCCAGCCTCTTTTCTAGCCCAAAGAACTCTGTCCCTTAACCATCCCTCTTAGGACATTGCCAGTTATGGAGAGTATACATGGATATGAAGAAAAACATGCAGAGGACTCCATTTCGATGCCTGTTGGGGGAAATTTTTTTCTGCCAGTAGACTGAAGTGTTCAGTTGGAGAGCAGTGGATTGATCACTGTCCAGTAATGGTGGGAGTTGAATTTCACTTGATTAAGTAAAATAACCAGATCAGCATTCAACTTTCTGACGTAACTAAAAAATTGTCCTTAAAAAGAGCAGGATCTATTTCTAAAATATGGGTTCTCGAAAACATGACAGGACAGCCCTGCGTCTGGGGCTGTGAAGCTTTGTGTATGTGCCATAGCCCCTCTGTCTTTTGGGGAAGCCTATGGACCCCCTCTCAGAATAATATTTTTAAGTACACAAAATAAAACAACATAGGTTTATAAAGAAAACCAACTCTATCAAATGTAATTACCAAATGTTTTTAAAAAAACAAAATTTCAATGTAGAAATAGTGACTAATAAATGCATGAAATATTAAGATCTGACAATAAACCTAAGACTAACTGTAATTTTGAAATAAGGATGAGTGTAAAACATATTTTGAAACATCTGAGAAGACCATAATCTGATTTGAAAATATAATTCTGTCAGTGACACCATTACAAGTCCTGTTAATACTGCTGTGACATTTTGTGTGTTTGTGTGTGTGTGTGTGTGTGTGTGTATGACAGACAAAGAAAGACAGGGAGAGGGACAGATAGGGACAGACAGACAGGAAGGGAGAGAGATGAGAAGCATCAATTCTTTGTTGCAGTACCTTAGTTTGTTGGGGACCACAAGACAATAGGGTCTTTGTGGTTTAGATTTTTGGGGGACAGAGGTTTGGGAGACTGTCAGTTCCCCACACCTCTGTCCCCCAAAAATCTAAACCACAAAAACCTTGTTGGCTTGTGGTCCCCAACATTAGTTGTTCATTGATTGCTTTCTCATATGTGCCTTGACCGGGGGGCTACAGCAGATCGAGTGACCCCTTGCTCAAGCCAGTGACCTTGGGCTCAAGCTGGTGAGCCTTGCTCAAACCAGATGAGCCCGCACTCAAGCTGGAGACCTCAGGGTCTCAAACCTGGGTCCTCCGCATCCTAGTCTAATGCTCTATCCACTGCGCCACCCCCTTGTTCAGGCTATACTGCTGTGATTTGTAACCATGTCACGGAAGAGAAAAAATTCAGGTGGAGGTTCCTGCAAATAAAGATGTATTTTTTTCTCTTCCAAACTTTTAGACTCCTTGACCTCTATCCTTAGATCTTTCAGGGTTCCATTGACGCCAGATTAAGAACTCCTGGACTAGTTCTATCTTTTATTTTATAGTGTGTGTGTGTGTATAATTGTATCAATCATAGTTTTCAAAATCTGATTAAATTTGCCCTGGCCAGTTGGTTCAGCAGTAGAGCGTCGGCCCGGTGTGTGGAAGTCCAGGGTTCTATTGTTCCTGGTCAGGGCACACAGGAGAAGCAACCATCTACTTCTCCAACCCTCCCCATTGTCTCTACCCCCATCCCCCTCCCTGCAGCCATGGCTCGAATGGTTTGAGCAAAGTTGGCCCCAGGTGCTGAAGATGGCTGCATGGCCTCACTTCAGGTGCTAGAATAGCTTGGTTGTGAAACAACAGAGCAGCGGCCCCAGATGGGCAGAGGATTGCCCATCTGCTGGATCCCAGTCAGACACATGTGGAAGTTTGTCTGTCTGTGTCTCTGCTTATTTTTTTTTAATCTGATTAAATTTACAGATAAATAAAGTGCTTGGCAGGTAGTAGATCTTAATGAGTGAGGGGCTCTTGGGGCTCCTGCCATAGTTACTTCCTTAGGTGTTCTTCTAGAAATGGAGCCTCTTTCGCTCATCTGGAAAGTGAGCCTCCCAGGACTACATGGCAGTACTGAGCCACGCCTTCCTCCACCAGAGTGGCCTCTGTGCACCTCCTCACAGGAGGTCATTCAGCAAGAGAACAATAGAGTTAGGCTGAGGATATTTAGACTGGCCCTCAATCCTGGGAGGGCCCAGCTGACTTCACAGCTCAGCTCTCCACCGCCCATGCCTCTGAGGCACCCCTTAGGCCTCCCTCACCCAGGCCTTGAGTGGCCTCCAACCCGGGAATTCCCCGGAGGCCCTCAGGCATCTGCTTCCCCTCTTGACTCATTCATGGTCACACAAGATGCACAGTCACGAGCCAGCATGACTAGGTCAGTGCTGACAGGCTCACAAGACCTTGGCCGGGAATCAGGCAGCAGACATTGGCTGCAAGCTGGGAAGCCCTCAGAGCCCAGAGAGCAGAAGCAAACCTAGAGGAGAGGTCCACTCTTGCTCCTCAGGCTTTGGGACAGGCCCAACCAGAACTCCTCGGAGCTCACCCCCCACTCCTCCTTTTTGGCCTCCTCCCCACTACCAAGCCACCTTTCCTCCTGCTCAAGTTGTCAGCAGCTCGGGAATTCATGATCTCCCCTCTAGCTAAGGTCTGCCATCCAACTGCCCTGCTCCAGAACCTTTATTTACAGATAAATAAAGCGTTCCCTTCATCCCTTCCACTTTTCTGTCAAAGCCCACTTATTCTGTGACCCACCAGCCTTTGCTCTCTAAGGCAACTGCCATTATCTGAGGTGCATGGGATTTGGCATTAAAGACCTATATTCAGGTATTGGCTGTGATAGGCTCTGAAATCCCTGCCTCTCTGAGCCTTGTTCAACACCCTCATCTATTGGATGGACATGTTTAAATTGCTGCACTGCTTTTCATAGCTGTTATGAGGATCTAAAACATTTTTAAATGCGCAGTCACTTTGTAAACTATAGAGCACTTTCATAGTAATAATATGAACCTCATGGCTGACAAGTTGTTTGATGTGTTTCTATTTATCAGGGCCCTTCTGGAGAAATGACATAAAGGAATGGCCTTAGTGATGGCATTTCAGGCAGTGGGGAGACCCATATAATTAGAGCAGTGATTTTCAACCTTTGTTTCTCACGCACTCATAAACTAATTACTAAAGAAAAAGGGGCTCTGACCTCTTCTCCCTTAGTAACTAATTTATTTGTGCCATGAGATGAAAATGGTTGTATTTAGTCAGGGGCACTGACCTTAGTAATTAGTGTGTGTTTGTGCCATGAAAAAAAAGGTTGAAAATCACTGAATTAGAGGGCCCTGCCACATATTCCCAGCCCCCCTTCCAAATCAGATCCATGGAATACATGCCCTTGTAGGTAGTGTGGTCTTGAATCTGGATGGGAGTTTGAAACTCCAGATTGACCCACCCTGAACCCAACATGAGAATTTGACCAAAAGGTGCTAGGTTTTGTTGGGGTTTTTTTGTTGGTTTTTTTTTTTTTTTTTGTATTTTTCCGAAGCTGGAAACGGGGAGGCAGTCAGACAGACTCCCACATGCACCCGACCGGGATCCACCCGGCACACCCACCAGGGGACGATGCTCTGCCCATCCAGGGCGTTGCTCTGTCGCGACTAGAGCCACTCTAGCGCCTGGGGCAGAAGCCAAGGAGCCATCCCCAGTGCCCGGGCCATCTTTGCTCCAATGGAGCCTTGGTTGCGGGAGGGGAAGAGAGAGACAGAGAGGAAGGAGAGAGGGAGAGGTGGAGAAGCAGATGGGCGCTTCTCCTGTGTGCCCTGGCCGGGAATCGAACCCGGGACCTCCGCAAGCCAGGCCGACGCTCTACCACCGAGCCAACCGGCCAGGGCCCAAAAGGTGCTAGGTTTGATGCAGAAGATTTGCTTCTACTTTAGATGCCATTGACCTAGTTTGCCCTAATCACTGTTGAGCAAAAGGGGGATGGAAAAATGAAAGTCTGTTTCTGAGAAGGAAAGTCAGAAGAGGCACTTTGGTCCAGGAGCAAAGCCTGGGGCTCAGGAGGACATGTTCAAACGATTTGTTCGCTTAGGGGCCTGGAATGTGATCTGCTAGGATTGATTCAGGGTTAAAGATCAGAAGGTCTGGATCCCAGACCCTGCTCTGTCATACCCAAACTATGTGCCTGTGGGTAGGTCATTGGTTATATCTGGACCGATTTTTTCTATCTGTAAAGGCCTGTGATAATCCCTAACTCAGCAGGACCTTCTAAGGATTCATGTTCACAAACCCAGAAATGCTTGCAATTGGGTGTCAGGGTGAAGTGCCCAGCCATCTCATCTCCCAGTGGGCCCAACCCCTGTGTTGTCACCCAGCACAGCACTTGTCTAGGCCTCTTGTGTGTCTGTTTCCTCACTGGGCTGATTTCTGCAAGAGGGAACAATGCTGCCTGACTGATGGTGGTGCAGTGGATAGAGTGTTGGCCCAGGAAACAGAGGGTCCTGGTTAAAAGCCCCAAGATAGCTTGAGCACGAGCTTGCCAGCTTAAGCGCAGGGTCGCAGGTTTGAGCGTAGGATCATTGACACGATCCCAAAAGTCTCTGGTCTGAAGCCCAAGATCACTGGCTTGAGCTAGGGGCCGCTGACTCAGCTGGAGCCGCTCCCACCCCCAGGTCGAGGCATGGATGACAAGCAATCAATAAACAACTAAAGCGAAGTAACTACAAGTTAATGCTTCTCCTCTCTTTCCTCCCCCTCTCTCTATCCCTTCCTGTCTCTGTCTCTCTCTCTCTCTCTCTCAAAAAAACCAAATAGAGCAAGAGAGACAACAGTGACTTTTCATCTTATACTCACAACGTGGGCCCCTGTGGGCATTCACTGTGCACACTGGCTGAATGGAGGGAGAGAGCAGTGCACCTGGAATTACCCCAGACTCACGTGGCAGCAGGGCCAGGAGCCCAGGAGGGTCCTTCCTCCTGTGAGGCTATAATTACGTATCTACATTTGTACTGTTTTCAGATATTTCATTTAGTTTTTTCCTCTGTGATCACAGAAAACATCACCCCCAGCTAGCAATTGTCCCAATTTCTGGTCTGGGAGTGTTTCACCAGGGTCCTTTCTTCTTTTCTTCTTCTTCTTTTTTTCTTTTTTTTCTTTCTTCTTTTTTTTTCTTTCTTTTTTTCTTTTTTCTTCTTTGGAGCTAGACAGCTAGACAGTCTGGTTCAAATCCCAGGTCTGATACTTAGCAGCAATATCTTTGGGCAAGTCATTATCACTCTGGGCCTCAGTTTCCTCATTTGTAAAATGGAAATAATAATTCAACCTATTTCTAGGTAAATTATATTCAGCTTCACAAGAAAATGTCAAATTGTTTTATAAAGTAGTTGTGGGAATATATAAGTTTATATTCTCAAAAGCTATATTTAAGAGATTTCATGGTCCACATCCTTGTCTACCTTTGTATGGTCAAACTTTTACCAGCCAAATGGATGTCAAAATGGTATTTATTTACTGATTACACTGGGGAAACAATTTTTTTTTATTTTCTGTTGCATGAGGTTTTAGAACTGTTTCTATATATTTCTGCATCGCTGATTCCAAATCTGAAATTTGTTTTTTGGTGCATGCTCTAGTTTTTATGCAATTCTAATTTCTTTTTGTTACAGTTAATGGCATGCATTGGGTTTTTTGTTTGTTTGTTTGTTTTTTGTTGTTTTTTTTTCTTTTCTGAAGCTGGAAACAGGGAGAGACAGTCAGACAGACTCCCGCATGCGCCCGACCGGGATCCACCCGGCACGCCCACCAGGGGTGATGCTCTGCCCACCAGGGGGCGATGATCTGCCCCTCTGGGGCGTCGCTCTGCGGTGACCAGAGCCACTCCAGCGCCTGGGGCAGAGGCCAAGGAGCCATCCCCAGCGCCCGGGCCATCTTTGCTCCAATGGAGCCTTGGCTGCGGGAGGGGAAGAGAGACAGAGAGGAAGGAGGGGGTGGGGTGGAGAAGCAAATGGGCGCTTCTCCTATGTGCCCTGGCCGGGAATCGAACCCAGGTCCCCTGCACGCCAGGCCGACGCTCTACCACTGAGCCAACCGGCCAGGGCCGGCATGCATTGGTTTTTAAATTGGAGTTAAAGGGCAACGACTCTTGGATTGAACATAACCATAAGGCAATTAATGTTTTACAAACATCACTTTTACATAATTGTAGTTGTTTTTAAATGTAAAAAATTGTTATCTGATAAAAACACCCTCTTATTTTGTTTTAAGATTGAATCATGGCTTCTTCAAGTAGGTGTAAATGTAAGAATAGTCTTGTTATATATGTGACTGTTACACACTTCAACGTTAAAGGCGCAATATTTCATCATTTGTGACATGTGCATATATTGCCTATTTTCAAGTTCCCCTTGGCAATCAGGACAAGAATTGGGCTCCTCATATTGTGTATGATAATTGTGAGGAAATGCTTTGTGACTGGACAAAAGGAAAACGCAAAGGAATGCCTTTTGGTATTCCCATGGTTTGGCATCAACCTAAGGACCACAGCAGTGACTGTTATTTCTGTCTGATTCATACAAAGGGCATCAGCAAGAAAAAACAGCATATGATCACATATCCTAATATTTCCTCAGCAATACAACCTATCCCACACTCTGAGACACCCCTGGTTCCAGTTTTCAATGGTTTTATTTCTTCTAAGAACAAAGAAAGTGGCCCTGGCCGGTTGGCTCAGTGGTAGAGCGTCGGCCTGGCGTGCAGAAGTCCCGGGTTCAATTCCCGGCCAGGGCACACAGGGGAAGCACCCATTTGCTTCTCCACCCCTCCCCTTCTCCTTCCTCTCTGTCTCTCTCTTCCCCTCCCGCAGCCGAGGCTCCATTGGAGCAAAGATGGCCCGGGCACTGGGGATGGCTCCTTGGCCTCTGCCCCAGGTGCTAGAGTGGCTCTGGTCGCAACAGAGCGACGCCCCGGAGAGGCAGAGCATCGCCCCGTGGTGGGCATGGCTTTGCCCCTGGTGGGCATGCCAGGTGGATCCCGGTTGGGCGCATGCGGGAGTCTGTCTGACTGTCTCTCCCTGTTTCCAGCTTCAGAAAAATACAAAAAAAAAAAAAAAAAAGAAAGAAAGTGAACATGGTTATCAAGTGTATTTTGATAAGATGCATGAGGAAGTGGTTGTAGAATCTGAAGGGTCTTCTTCTGATGCCAAGCAGTCATTAACCCCTCAGCAGTTTAGCCAACCCAAATTGAATGACTTAGTAAGAATGACATAAAAATTGTCCTCAGGCCTGACCTGCAGTGGAGCAGTGGGTAAAAACATTGGCCTGGAATGCTGAGGTCATCAGTTTGAAACCCCAGGCTTGCCTGGTCAAAGCACATATGGGAGTTGATGCTTTCTGCTCCTTCCCTCCTTCTCTCTCTCTGTCTCCTCTCTCTAAGAAAAAAATGAATAAATAAAAAAATATATAGAAAAAAAATTGTCCTAGACTTTCTGAAGTATGAGAAGCATAACTGGATCATTTGTGTGGATCTTAAAATGGTAAATTTCCTACTAGGACAACAGAGAGGTTTCACGAAGTATCCTTGCTTTCTGTGTTTGTGGGACAGCCGAGCTCAGGAGAAACACTGGACATAGAAGGAGTGGCCGAAACATGAAGCTCTGGAAGTAGGGATGCAAAATATTGTGAATGAACCTGTAGCTAATCGAGACAGGATCATTTTTCCCCCACTTCACATCAAACTTGGCTTAATGAAGCAGTTTGTTCAGACTTTGAATAGAGAAAGTGAATGCTTTCAACATATTATTTATGCTTGTCTTTCGAGAAGATAAAAGCAGGTGTATTTGATGGACCTCAAATTCAAACCCTCATACGTGACAAAGAATTTGCCAGGAAGATGAGTAAGGAGGAGAAAGCAGCATGGCAGTCTTTTGTGGCAGTTACAAAGAACTTCCTTGGCAACAAAAAAGCAGAAAACTGCCTGACCTGTGGTGGTGCAGTGGATAAAGCGTCGACCTGGAAATGCTGAGGGCTTGCCTGGTCAAGGCACATATGGGAGTCGATGCTTCCAGCTCCTCCCCCCTTCTCTCTCTCTGTCTCTCTCTCTTCTCTCTCTCTCTCTCTCCTCTCTAAAATGAATAAATAAAATTAAAAATTTTTTTAAAAGCAGAAAACTGTAGCCCTGGCCAGTTGGCTCAGCGGTAGAGCGTTGGCCTGGCGTGCGGGGGACCCGGGTTCGATTCCTGGCCAGGGCACATAGGAGAAGCGCCCATTTGCTTCTCCACCCCCCCCCTTCCTCTCTGTCTCTCTCTTCCCCTCCCGCAGCCAAGGCTCCATTGGAGCAAAGATGGCCCGGGCACTGGGGATGGCTCCTTGGCCTCTGCCCCAGGCTCTAGAGTGGCTCTGGTCGCAACAGAGCAATGCCCCGGAGGGGCAGAGCATCGCCCCCTGGTGGGCAGAGCATCGCCCCTGGTGGGCGTGCCGGGTGGATCCCGGTCGGGCGCATGCGGGAGTCTGTCTGACTGTCTCTCCCCCTTTCCAGCTTCAGAAAAATACATAAATAAATAAATAAATAAATAAGAAAGCAGAAAACTATGAATTTCTGGTTCAAAGGATGCTGTTGGCTTTCCGCGACATTGGATGTAACATGAGCGTTAAGATTCACAGTCACCTTGATAAGTTTCCCGAAAATCTTGGAGCTGTTAGCGATGAGCAGACTGCTGCTGGAGCATCAAACGAGATTGTCCTCAACAAGTACACAAATGCAAGAGCTACAAATGCAAATTTTTGCCTGAATAGAATTTAAATAAGTTTTGCGCAAATTTTATGATTAAAATAAGTGTTTTAATATGTTCTATTTTGAAATTGTAGACAAATTCTGATGCAATCATATCTTTTAGTGTATTACTGTATTTACTGCATTATACAAATTATTATATTTTCACAAAGATGATGCCCAAGAAGACATTCTACTTCATTATGTTAAACTAAATGTTGAAAATTTTACAATAAGATGAAAACCTAAAATCTTGAATTGCAAAAAACTATAGCTTACAGAGAAAAACTGATGTCAGATTTGAGATCGGCACACTCAAATTAGGTAAGAACAAGTGTTTTTGTGGATGCAACAAAAATTTTGTTCCCCAGTGTTATTTGCATTTTTCTGAATGCTAATAAGATTGAGTGTGTCTTTATATGTTTATTAGCCATACATATTTTCTCTTCCGTGAAATGGCGCTTATATCTTTTGTTCTTTTTTTTTTTTTTTTTTTTTGACAAACAGAGAGAGAGACAGATAGGGACAGAGAGACAGGAAGGGAGAGAGATGAGAAACATCAACCTGTAATTGTGTCACTTTAGTTGTTCATTGATTGCTTTCTCATATGTGCCTTGACCGGGGGGCTACAGCAGAGCGAGTGACCCCTTGCTCAAGCCAGTGACCTTGGGTTCAAGCCAGCGACCATGAGGTCACATCTATGATCCCACGCTCCAACCAGCGACCCTGCACTCAAGCTGATGAGCCCATGCTCAAGTCGGTGATCTCAGGGTTTCGAACCTGGGTCCTCTGTGTCCCAGTTCAACGCTCTATCCACTATGCCACTTCCAGGGCAAGCTCTTTTGTTCATTTAAAAAACAATTTTATTTATTGATTTTAGAGAGAGGAGAGAAGGGAAGGAGGTTGCGGAGGGGGAAGCATCAACTTGTAGTAGTTGCTTCTACATGCCTTGACCAGACAAGCCCAGGGTTTCAAACCAGTGACCTCAGCATTCTAGGTTGACACTTTATCCACTGTGCTACCACAGGTCAGGCTCATTTTTCTTTTCTTTTTTTTTTATAATTTATTTATTTATTTATTCATTTTTAGAGAGGAGAGAGAGACAGAGAGAGAGAAGGGGGGAGGAGCTGGAAGCATCAACTCCCATATGTGCCTCGACCAGGCAAGCCCAGGGCTTTGAACCAGCAACCTCAGCGTTTCCAGGTTGACACTTTACCCGCTGTGCCACCACAGGTCAGGCAGGCTCATTTTTCTATTGTCTAACTCTTTAACAATTGATTGATAAGAGTGTGTGTGTGGCCTGACCGGGCGGTGGCGCAGTGGATAGAGCGTCGGACTGGGATGCGGAAGACCCAGGTTCGAGACCCCAAGGTCTCCAGCCTGAGCGAGTCCTCATCTGGTTTGAGCAAAAAGCTCACCAGCTTGAGCCCAAGGTCGCTGGCTCGAGCAAGGGGTTACTCGGTCTGCTGAAGGCCCGCGGTCAAGGCACATATGAGAACGCAATCAATGAACAATTGAGGTGTTGCAATGCGCAAAGAAAAACTAATGATTGATGCTTCTCATCTCTCCGTTCCTGTCTGTCTGTCCCTGTCTATCCCTCTCTCTGACTCCCTCTCTGTCTCTGTAAAAAAAAAAAAAAAAAAAAAAAAAAAAGAGTGTGTGTGTGTGTGTGTGTGTGTTATAAATTTTTATTGATTTTCAGAGAGCAAGAGAGAGAAGGAAGAGAGAAACATATCAATTTGTTCCACTTATCCAGGCATTCACTGGTTGATTCTAGTATGTGCCCTGTCTAGGGATTAAACCGCAACCTTGCCATGTCAAGACTATGCTCTAACCAACTGAGCCACCTGGCCAGGGCTATGTATTTTTAATACTAATCCTTTGTTGGTTATATAAAATAATTATCTTCTCCCAGTTAGTAGCCTTGTCTTTTTACTTTAGTTAAGGAATCTTTTGATGGGAAAATTATTAATTTTAATGAAGTAAGACATCAAAAAGATATTCACTTGCCTGACCTATGGTGGCACAGTGGACAGAGCATTGACCTGGAACGCTGAGGTTGTTGGTTCAGAACCCCAGGCTTGCCATATCAAGGCACATATGAGAAACAATCAATGAACAACTGAAGTGAAGCAATGAAGAGTTGATGCTTCTTGCCCTCTTTCTTTCTCTCTCTAAAAATCAATAAATAATATCTTAAAAAAGAGATGCTTGACCCTGGCCAGTGTCTCAGTGGATAGAGCATCACCCTGGCATATATGGACATCCTGGGTTCAATTCCTGGTCAGGGCACACAGGAGAAGTGACCATCTGCTTCTCCCCTCCTTCCTTGCTCTCCCTCTCCCTTTTCTCCTCCCACAGCCAGTGGCACAATTGGTTTGAGAATGGCCTTGGGCACTAAGAATAGCTCGGTTGGTTCGAGCAGGTCAACCTCAGGTGCTAAAAATAGCTCAGTATTTGAGCACTGGCCCCAGATGGGGTTGCCAGGTGGATCCTGGTTGGGGCACATACAGGAGCCTGCCATACTATCTCTTCTCTCACCTAAAAAAAAGAGAGAGAGAGAGATTCACCAAATATTTTTTCTAATGATTTTAATATTTATCTTTTCAGTTCTTGATCCGTCTCAAATTGATTTTTTGTGTGTATGGTGTGAGGTAGGGCTTTTTTTTTTTACATTTCTATATGGATAAATACGTAAATTTTCTAGTTTTATTTGTTGAACAGTCTTTGATCCAATTCTTTTTTTTTTTTCAGAGACAGAGAGAGAGAGTCAGAGTGAAGGATAGACAGGGACAGACAGACAGAAACAGAGAGATGAGAAGCATCAATCATTAGTTTTTCGTTGCGCATTGTGACACCTTAGTTGTTCATTGATTGCTTTCTTATATGTGCCTTGACCGCGGGGCTACAGCAGACTGAGTAACCTCTTGCTTGAGCCAGTGACCTTGAGTCCAAGCTGGTGAATTTTTGCTCAAACCAGATGAGCCCACGCTCAAGCTGGAGACCTCGGGGTCTCGAACCTGGGTCTTCCGCATCCCAGTCTGACGCTCTATCCACTGCGCCACCGCCTGGTCAGGCTGATCCAATTCTTTTTCCTGGGTCAATCTAAATTGATATTGAGAGGGCAAAGAGGGAGGGCTCAGCTAACATCTGACTGACACAGAATTCCTTCTATTCCTGACCAGTAACTTCCTGAGTCCTGCGAGGGTCACATCCAAGGAGGCTAGAGACTAAAGAAGCTGCACTGCAGCTTTGCCCAAGCAGCCTTTGCCTGTATCAGAGCTCAGCATTAACTACTTTATTAATAGATCTAATATATGTATATGTATATGGCAAATAATAATTTCAAATACTACTAAAAAATATCAAATAAAAAGTTAAATTCTTCCACCTCCAGAACTACTGCCCAAAGCTAATCACTTTAATAGCAAATGGTTTTTATCTGTTATAAATTCTCTCCCTAATTGGAAATTATATGCTTAATGCTTCTATTTCTTGATTTATCAACCCTGGAATAGCTAGATAGCCTCTGCTGGAAAAGTTTGTTTCCTTACAGCTGCACCATCTCTCCTCTCTTTGCACTCATTTCCAATATTTGGGGTATTTTTTTATTTCTTTTTTTTTTCTTTTTTTTTTTTTTTTTTTTTGATTGACTTTAGAGAGAAGGGAAGGAAGAGAGAGAGAAACATCAATTTGTTGTTCCACTTATTTATGCATTAATTGGTTGATTCTTGTGTGTGCCCTGACCAGGGATTGAATCCACAACCTTGGCATATAGGGACGGCTAACCGATTGAGTTCCCCAGCCAGGACCTATTTCTTTTTTTTCTTTTTTTTTTTAATGAATGCTAAATGTTATATCAATTCATGCAGCTGCTGCCACAGCTGTATTTCAGGAAATCCAGCCCTGGGAGATTGCCAGGCCACCTCACCCCTGCAGGAGGACGTCAGAACACTTCCCATCACACCGTTTCCTGATTCCAGGCATCAACGCTGAGCTGGATAGAAGAAAAATTGTATTTGGGTGTTGGAGGCTCTTTACAACAACGGTGCCAATAAAAGGACCGGGATCATTTTCCAACTGGGGGAGGAGAGTTGGGGGCAGGGGTGGGTAGAATGTTGCACATGAATCCCATGTAGCTGATGCCCTGTTCCTGTGTGACCTGAGGCAAGTTTTTTATCTAAACTCTTCAGCTGCGAAATTAGAAATTCGGGTCACTAAGGCTCCTCCCACCATAGACTTTCTGTGATAAGATTTAGAGTGGCAGCTCTGGGGAGGGCTTTCTGATAAGAGTAGAAAAGACTCTCTTGAGAGACAAAATGTTAATATAATGACAATAAGAATAACTGCTGCTTCCTGGGTGCCTCCCTTGGGCCAGGCACTGTTCAGACCTTTTATATGCATGACCTTATTTAATGCGCAAAATTCTAGGTGGGTATTATTCTCCTCATTTAATAGATAAAGAAATTGAGAATCTAAGAAGTTAGGCAACCTGTCAGAGGTCACAGGGCCAGAAGGTCTGTGCTTCCAATGCAATCTATTCCTGTTGGAGAACTTGGATATTTGAGGATGCTGAAAAACTCCAGGGCCCCTCTGAGCCTCCAGATACAGGTTAGAAGGCAGAAATGAACCCTTCCTGAGCTCACAGAGACCCTGCTTCCCAGAACCACTGCAGGGACTGACCCTAGAAGGCCCAGTAAGCGATTCTGAAACCAGTACCTTTCGGGGGGCCTTTTCATAGCCAGAGAACAGCAGGGGCTGTTTGGCCTGGGGAGACTTTTGCTCACCCACCACAGGGACCCCAAACAGTTCAGAAGGGTCTGGAGACTATTCCTCTCCCAAACCTCCCCAGAGGCAGAGCTGTTGATACCATTCCCCATCCCACTGACCAGCACACTCTTGGCCACATCATGTCCTGGGGACTCTGGGGACCCACAGGCCTTAGCCTCAGCATGGCCTGGCACTGGCCACAGCTAGAGCAAACCAGATTCCCTTCAGACCCAAGGCCACAAACCAGAAAGGAAATGAAGGTGGGAGAGGCCTAGAAACGCTGACTCAGCTGGAAGGCTGCCTGGAGGAAGAAAGCACAGAAAGGCCTGGTCCACGGCTGTGGGCAAAGCCGGCAAAGCCACCCTGGCATCTCTGTGGATTCAGGGCCACGGGGCCTCACCTTGGCCACCCAGCCCCAGCCTATGGCCAGGAGGCTAAAGGCAGGGTTCTGACTGGGTCACACTGTAAGTGAGGGATCGAACCAGAGTCCAGCCCTGGCTGCCCAGACTGTAGGACTTCTTCCCTCACCAGAAGTCAAGGGGCTAGGCTGGGAGGCAAAGCAATGCATACATCTTAAACCCTTCCTCTGTGAGTCTCGGCTGGGAATCTGTGCTTCTGAGACCAACATCCAAAAATGAATAAAATATGCCCTGGCTGGGCGGCTCCGGGGGATAGAGTGTCGTCCTGATGCACCAAGGTCGCGGGTTCACTCCCCAGGGGTCAGGGCAACGAGAAGCATTCAATGAGTGCACAACTAAATGGAACAACTAAGTGAAACAACAAGTTAGTGCTTCTCTCTCTCAATCAATGGGAAAAAATGTTTTTAAATTAATAAAACAAAGAGAAACAAATTCTACTGCTGGACTTAACGCATACGAGACAGAAATGACTTTGTGTCACTGGTCTCTTGACCTGTCTCCCCCAGAGCTCAGATTTGAGCTTCTGATGAACTTTCCTAACACCATGGCCTCTTGTCAGTCACAGTATATCTAATGCTAAGTAACGTATAAAATACGACTCTGCCATGCTGTGGCTTTCAGTCACCCACCACCTAGATGCCCTGACTTTCAGATTTGCCAAGCCAACTTCTGGCAGTTCACCAGAACCCTCCACGTAGTCGCTGTCTTCTCCCCAACCTGCCTCTCCCCCTGATCAGGAAAGAGCTCCTCCACACCCCCAGCATCCTGTAAGTTGTCTCTAATTTCTCTTCCTCCCACTCCAATTCTCTCACTTCCACAAGAATCTAAAATCCCCCATTCTACTTCCTAAAAACTACTTCTCCTCCACTCCACCTGCAAAGTCGCTGTCCCAGCTCAGGCCCTCAGCACCCCATACCTGGTCCTTGCAACCACATCCTGACTCTTCTGGCTGCCTCCAGTCTGTACCCCGTAGCCTGCCCCACCCTCTTTGAACGCTCTCACGAATCCCCTTGGTCACTAGGACAAGGTCCAAGCTTTCCAGATGAACATCATAACCCTCTCCTCTGCCACCTCATCTCCCAGTTCCCCCCACCCCCTCAACACCTCCGCCTACAAGATAGAACACAAAGAATTTGTCACAGCTCCAGTAACATGCTGTGATTCTGCTTTTGCACATGCTGTTCCCTTTGTCTCCAATGCCCTCCCCTACTCCTCTGCTCAGCTAACTCTCACTCCTCCTTCAAGGCCCAGGCAAAGGTTACCTCCTCCACGAGGCCTTGCCTGATTTCTGCAGCAAAAGAGCAACCTGCTGATCCCTGCTCTGTGCTGCTGTGGAACTTGCCTGTCTCACTCAGGGCTCATCCCACTGTGTTCACAAAGTTCAGGGGTCTGTCTCTCCAATTGGCAGTGGCAACTGCTAGTTAGGAAGGGATCCCATTTTGTTTTACTTGAAATCCACAGCACCTAAGGTGATGTTGGCACAGCGTAGGCGCCCAGTACACCATATTGTTACTCATTTACTAAGCCTGTACTATGTGCTAGGCCCTGAGCTAGAGGTTCATGTGTATATATGTATATATATATGTAATATTATGTATGTAATATATGTAATATGTATGTAATATTTTTCATCTTATGATACAGATGGGCATGTTCAGGTCCTTCCTCTGAGCAGTTACTTCCTCCTCTCTACAATTTTTGGAGGGACTAAGTGGGCTTAAAGACCCCTCTCAGTGCTGCTGTCCTGTGATTCCAGTTCTCAGATGGGTGGGGGGCTGGTAAATTCTGTTGGTGAGGGCAGTACGCTAGGGACACAGCAAGGGGAGGAGGATGGATAAGACTACCAGCTGACCGGCCCCACCCACATCCCATCCCTTTACGGCTTGACCCTAGAGGTCCAAAGGGAGAGTGGACGCTTGACCAAGAGCCTCCTCCTGTCTTGGCCATTCTGAGGATGGGTCTGGAGTCCAGACGGTGAGTTTCCTGCTGGGCTTACAAGGGTCCTGTCCCCTGTCTAGGCCTTGGTTTATGTTATCTTCCCTTCTCTGGGCCACCAGCTCTAGCTTCCCAGACTCTGGCTCCTCCTCCCCTCTTCTATTCGCGGGACCCTCTGGAAAGCCCCACTCAGCACAGCACAGATACAGGAAAGGGAGAGGGAGGCTCATGGGCGAGTTCCTGCGGAGGCCCAAGCTTTCAGCTGTAGCCCTTGGTTGGAGCCTGTCATTTCCCTTCCCCCGCCCACCCAGCTGGGCTGCTGACAAGTTTCATCACAGCTGAGTTGTTGTCCTTATAAGGAAAAGGCCTCCAGAGCCTCTTCCTCGGGCCACAGCTGGCTGGTGGAGAGCCAGGCCGACCTCAGGGTATCCTCTAGGCACGAGAAAGGTGGAGATACCCCAAGCCTGCCAGAAATCATCTGGGCTGCGCATCCATCTGAAGTCACAGACTCTGCAGAGATAAGCAGGAAACAGTTGATTGTGGCACCAGGCCATGACCCTAGGGGGTAGAGTCCCAGGTCCTAACACTACCTTGTGGCCTCCCAGGCAAATTGTGTAAGCCTCAGTTTCTTAACCTATAAATGGAGTGAACATAAATACATCTTCCGCATGAGGACACGTGGTGACAAAGACCAACATAGGCCGGCCAAATAGTAGGTGCTCTGTGAGGCCAGGCCATTGGGGCTTATTAAGCATTTTCCATGAGGCAGGCCATGGGCTAAGAGCTACCCTGTGAAGGAGAATTAACCTATTTTACAGACAGGAAAAATTGAGGCACTTTGCCTAAGGTAACTCACTCACGGCTGGGGCTTGAATCTAGATGTGTCTCCCTCCTAATCCGAAGTCATGGTTTTTCTACTTATATATGACTTCATCTAGGAATTTTGTCCCCTAATAAAATTATTAGAACAGGGAAGAATTCCTACCACTACCTTCTATTCTCTGTTTCCCCCCACAGAGCCTCCTGATAACACAGTGAAACCTCCACTTGGGTGAGTGTATGTGGCCTTTTCTGACAGCCCCGTCTCATGTCTCAGGACGTTTCACGGAGTGAGGAGAGAGGCTGGAAGACAGGAATTGGAAGGCAGCGAACATGGTGCCTCCAAGACACCGGGAACTTCCAAGTCCTGGGCTCAAGTGAAGGCGAGGGGGGGGGGGGGGGGTAATCCGGACACCCCTCCCCCACCAGCCTCTGCTCTGTCCTGAGTCTTGTCTGAAGGTGGCCACCTTGTGACCTGCAGAACCATGCACTGTAACTCCCCACAGGACTTCCGGCCACTGAGCCAGCACAGCATGTGTTCAAAAGGAAGACCTTCCTGTACAGGCCTCCAGCCCCCAGGACCAGAGAGAAAGTTCTCACCACATCCTTTCTCTGCCCTGTGGCGGGTCAGTGACACCTTCACAGCAGCTGTTCCCGTTAAGGCAGTCCTCCAGAGAGGACCTTGTTTCTGGCCCAGGGCTGGGGGACACCCCCATCAATAAAGGGAGTCTTCTCCCTTACCTTGGCTACTCCTCACAGATAAGGAACCCATGAAGGTGAAGTGATTTTCCTGAGGTGCCCCAGCTTCTGCAGGCCACTCACTCAGGATGGCTGCTGCATGTCAGGCCAGTGCCAGGGGAATTCAGGAGGGACGTGAGGGTCAGAGCCATAGTCGATAAGCCCTGGATCAGGTGCTTCCTGTTATGTTGGCCACTGGGACTGTCCAGCAGCTCTCAGAGGAGGAGGGGAGGCAGCCTCTGAGGAGCACAGCAGTGCTTTCCCACATAGGGGAGTGGGGAGCACTGAAACTCCCCTTTCATGGGTAAGGAAACTGAGGCCCCCTGAAGCTGATCCTCACCGTCTCTGGGTGGAGCCTGAACTTTGGCAACTTGGCTTGGAGCTCTGTCCACTGGCCAAGGGGCTGCCAAAGAACATGCAGTGATGTCCTGGGGTTCTGCTGAGATGTATTAGGGGTGCCATGGGCATAACGCGGGCCCCAGGCTCACCCCTGAGTGGACCAGGCTCTGAGGTTAAAATAACAGTTGGAATCACTTTGAACCATCTTAGGAAACACCTCTGCAGGCAAGAATCCTCAATGGAGGCTCAATGTAGGGGTTTATTTGATGAGATGCAACATATTTGCGCAGAGTCTTAAAATGTCTCCCAGATTGTTCATTAGTTGCAAAAGAATAGTCATAACTCTCCAGCAGAAAAATCAGATATCTTGACCAGGCAATCAAAATTACCATCAGTGAGGGGCACAGATGCATGCAGCTTCAGATGGGATGCCCTGGGAAGGGCCTAGTAGCACCTGTGCAGTTTCATGGCTGAGAATCCACAACCTCAATCTAATTATGAGGAAACCTCAGAAAAACCCAAAGTGAGGAATGTTCTATTTAAAAATGAAGGGCTGAGAAGGACTATATTCTTCAAAAACGTCCATGTCATGAAAGATAAAGGCTGTGGAAACATTTCAGATGAAAGGAGACTAAAGAGATGTATGCGGCCCTGGCCAGGTAGTTCAGTGGATAGAGCGTTGTCCCTGCACTGAGGTCGCGGCTTCAATCCCTGGTCAGGGCACATATGGGAAGCAACCAACGAGTGCACAACTAAATGGAACTATTAAGTGGAACATATTGATGCTTCTCTCTACCTCCCACCTCCCTCAAATCACTGGGAAGAAAGAGACATGTATACAATATCCAACCCTACAGACGAGAAAAAATATGATAAAGGTATTATTGGGTCAAGTGACAAAATTGGAATATGAACAGTAACTATTATAAATATGTGTTAAAATTTCTGAAGTTGGTAACTGTACTATGGTTACATAAGAAAATATACTTATTTTAGGAAATATACACTGAAGTATTCGGGGGTAAGGGGCCATGATAACTAATTCTCTGATTCAGAAAAAAATTATGTGTATGCTAAAGAGAGAAAGTGCTCAAAAGATAAACCAATGCATCAATCCGGATAGAACATAAGGGTGTTCTTTGTACTATTTTTTTTTTCTTTGTACTATTCTTATTCTTGCAACTTTTCTGTTCAAAATTATCTCCAGACAATTTCAAAAACTGAAACCATTGTTTCCATGACAGCCCTCAGCTTGTATCAACATGTGTGCAGGTAATACTGGGGGCCTGGCTGAGTTTAGCAGATGGACCCCTGTGGGAGGGCAATACTCCAGCTCTAGAAGGGGTCTGAGATGACCAGTGAGGCCAGTGGTCAACCACCTCCCCTGCCTCCTTGAGGTCGCCCTGGAGCTGGCCCCACACCAACAAACAGGCTTGCAGCAGAAAAGTTCCATAAAAAGGCATTTATTGCCAAACATGATAAGAAAGGCGCTTCATAAGCAGAAGACATGGAAGACCATCCTCCTTCAGGAGGCGGGCAAGGCAGCCCCTGTATATGTTCCATCCTTCTCCTCCCCCGGAAGCTCGCATCCCTCTTTGGGCCCAGGCTGCCCTGGCATGGGGACCTCATAGGATTCAATGGCATTAGGCCACCTGGAAGCAGGTGACTTTGCTAAAGCCCCAGCAGCCCTCAGAGAATGGCTGGTCCCTGGAATAAGTGTACTTGATGACATTCTTGCTCTCATACTGAAGATAGGTAGAGGAGTAGGCAGACTGTGGCATGGGAGCCTACTTTATCCAAGGAGTGCGGTTTGGGGAGATCCAAGGGGGGTCATGGGCCATGACATTGCTGCTCATACCCTGTCCAGTACAAGCAGCAGAGCAGACATCCATTTGCCCCTCCTGATCCCTGGCTACTACCCTCAAGAACAATGTCGAAGTACAATAAAGAAGGCATCAACCTGCACTGGCAGGCCTCAGTGGGCACAACTGGTGGCAGAAGGTGGGGCAGTGGGCAGAGAGGCCAGAGCACACAGCTGTGGCCCTCCCAGTCCTCTTTCCGTAAACAAAAGTGCACATGCAGAAACCCCCTGAGCGAGCCTGTCAGGAGCTGCTCTCACTCCCACAGGCCCCAGGGAGAGAGGCTGCAGTCCTCAGGGCCTTTGCACCTACAGGCTCTGCCCTCAGTCCAGATGCTACAGCAGGAGAGAGACAGGATGTGTTCCCAGGGCCAGGGTTGATAGGGAGGGGATGGGATGAGGGGCTAGGGAAAGGCCAGGGTGCAGGCACGGGCCAGGAGAAAATGTTCCTTTCAATAGGAAGTTCAGGAAGAGCAGTCCAATAGAGGCCCGAGCCAGAGGGGTGAAGGAAAGAGGGAAGGGTGTGGTTTCAGGCTTTAGCATACCCCCTCAACATTAGAAGAAATGACTGGAATATTGGACCTCTCTGAATTGTGGAAGAATCACAGACCCAGATATAAATGCTATCTGGGGAGGCACAGAAGTTGGGGTAGCTTCTCTTAATAATGAGTTACATACAGGATTTTCCGATGTCAACAATGGCCAATTCTGAAGTTCACCTCTACGGGAATGTACAAGACTGGACACAGCTCACCCAGAGGCAGGGACTAGAGACCTTTCAAGTTCCTCCTCCACTGGGGAGTCCTCCAGTGCTGGTCATCAGAGGGGGAGGCCTACAAAGAGTGAAGCCCAGAGTGGGGCCACACAGCAAATGGCTTTCTCACACTGATGCCTCCTACCTGCCTTCAGAGGCCACACCTGGGCTCAAGGTCTAGCTGAGCAGTGAACCTACAGCCTAGACTCAAGGCCTCAGCAGCTACTAGAAAGAGGTGGGTGAGAGGTTGGTTACGAGAGGTTGAAGCTATCTTTGCCATGAGGCTGTCTGCCTGAGGACATCTGGACGTAGAGGCTGTGGGGGGCTCAGCTGTGCTCTATTCAGAAGTCAGGAATGTAAACTACTGGTGGTGAGGAGCAGGGATGATGCCACCCCCAGAACCCACAGTGCTGTGCCAAAGCCCTGGGACAGTTCGGAACCATGCAAGCTCAGAGGTCCTGAGTGTGTGCTCCTAGCCCAAGCCAGAGCCCGGAAGCCAGCCAGGCCATATAGCCAGACAGCGGCCCTGGGTGGTGCCTGGCACCACTGGCAAAGGCAGGGCAAGAAGGATACCAGGGGCCTCTGAGGTCCTGGCCAAACCCTGACATGTCCGATGGCCCTTCAACAGCCTGAACAGATGCACATTCCTTGGCAGGGCTGGGTTTTGATGAACTGGGCCAGCCAGGAGGGACCGTGCTCAGGTCGGGAAAGCCTAGGGTGCACTTCTCCTGTAGAGCGTCACGAGCTCCTTCTGCTTCTCTCGTAGGCCGGGTACTTCCTGCCTCAGCTCTCCCAGATCCCGGATTTCCTGCAGGACCTGGGTGGCCTGCCTCAGCTGCTCCACAGCTTCGCTGAGCAACGTCTCGGCGCTCACCGGGACCGGCTCAATGTCCAGCACCTTGTTCAACAGTTTCTCTGTCTGTTCTGAAGCCACCTGTACCTCCAGCTGGGCCCGGTACAGCCGTTCCCTGGGCTGCTGTGGACGGCGGGGGCCTTCACCGAGCAGGTCCCCCATGGAGGAGCAGCGGGGATGGAACTGAGGTGGCAGGTCCCAGGAGAACTGTGCTGTAGATGTTGCGTTCTTTGGGGGAGTTCCTGGGGTGCCCGCAGCCTGGGCTGGTTTGACAGGCTCAGGACTGTCATCCAGGCCATTCAATGAGACCTGTGTTGGGCCTGGGGCAGAGGTCTCAGAGGGCCCAGGACTCCGGGCTGGCCTTGAAGCTTCCACCCCACTCATGGAGGCTCTCAGTTTCTTTGATAAGATCTTGGGTGGCGGTGTCGGGGGCTTCCCACCCTCCTTGGTTAAAGCCTCAGAAGTCTCAGAACAGGGCGCCTGGGGTGGTTCTGCACTTTTAGGGTCAGGGGGCTCTTCAGGGCTGGGGCTCTCCCAGGTCACTTTCAGTTTGTCAGGTACGACCCTGCTGGGTTGCTGCTCAGAGGGACTGTCCTTTCCCTCTGGGGTCTCTGAGTCCTCTCGGCTCTCAGAGTCAGCCTCAGAGTACGCTGAGACAGGAGTTGGGGCTCTCTCGCCCATGGGAGTTTCCTCTCTGTCACCCAGTACGGTCATCTCAGGTGCTGGAGAAGGCTTGGTAGGAGGCATGAGGGGCCGGGGTGTCTCCCGGGGCTGGGCTGCACTGACATCATTGCTAGGGGCCAACACTGGTGGCCTGCTGTCCAGAACATCGAGGTCCAGGCGTGAAAGTCCATCAGAAGCTGCACTGGCTACCTGGTGGGGGGCAGCACATGTAAATCATCTTGGATGAATGGCCTTTGAGTTTTACATGCCCACCTATAAGGGTACTAACGCCCTCCCATCTAGACTGCCCAGGTTCCCAGACCTCCACTCTCCACACCCTCTGATGAGTCCTCTCCTCTCTCTCACCCTATAGAATTCTCTGCCTCAGAACCACAGGCCAGGAAGTCAGAGCCAGGGTATCCCAGGGTTCCCACAGGCAGGAGGCGACAGGACCAGGACCCAGTATAGGTCTCTAGAATTGTCTTTTGCTCACTCACTTCTGCTTCCCTCCCTGGAGACCGCTGTCCAGTCTGCCAGCCTACACCCAGCCCGCCGGCCCAGATCTCTCCAGCCCCTGCCTGCCCAGCTGCTCGCAGCTTGTGCCCAGTCTCCTCACACCAACAGATGTGGCCCCAGATACAAGCAGCCCAGACTACAGCTGACTGCCAGAGGGGAACAGCTGCACCAAGAAGACAGCTGCTACCAACCTGGCCCCAGGGACCCACAGGGACAGCCAGCAGCCACACACAATCACAGGGACTATCTCAGGGAGCCTCAGAGGCCCTGGAGCAGGGCTGAGCAGTAGGCCTCTCCCATGGTCCCTCAGGTGGTGGAAGTCCCGGCTGGGACCCTCATTCCCTTTTACATGTACACAGATGATCTGGCGGACATGCACACTCCAGGTACTGAGATGAGAGCCCCTCCCTGAATTCTTCTCAAGGGGTCTGTCCTCCCAGGCTGACCCCCCTATCTCCTAGACCCCCCACCTCAGGCATTCCTTCCCCCTCTGGTTACTCCCTCTGCAGGCTGTTCCCCTCAGCTGACAGACAGGAACAGGCTGCCTCACTTCAAAACCAGCTCTCCAATGGCCTTGGCCCCTTCGCTTCTCCTTCTTTCCTCCTAGGGTTCTCCCTGCTCCGGCACCCCAGCTCTGTACCCATCACAGCCCTAATTTGACTCCTCTGAGAAAATATGCTATACACCACCTGCCTCTATGACTTGTGGCTGCCAACCTGGCTGATGACCCCTGGGTCCTATGCCCTTCTCTCCCTAGATGTGCCACTCACCTTTCTGGACTCTTCTTCTTTGGCTTCCTCCTGCCCCTCATTCTCCAAACATAGCATTTGCTAAGGTTCTTTCCTGGTCACCAAGATCTCTACCCCACCGTCCACCCCCAGCAGCAGCAACGGTCTGAAAGGGGCTCCTCGCTCACCCTCCCCTTGCCCATACCTTCTACCAAATTCTCTGTGCCCAGGCCTCTGATTGCCCAGCCTCCAGGCTTGGGGCACCACTGACAACCCCCCTCTTCTGTCCTCTTGCTTCCCCAGCCCTGTAGTCAATCACAAGAGCCCAGGTGACTCCTGCTTCCCAGTCTCTCTCTCTCCACTGGACCCTCCCTTTCAACCCCTTTGAGAGCCTGGAGGCCCTGCGGCTCCTCTTCTTCCTGGTCCCCTGCCTTTCCCTCCCTCAACCCCCGCCCCTGGGCCTCAAATTGGAACACACCCTGCTATCCATCCAGTCCTCAGTTCCTTCCTTCAAGGTCTCCACAATTTCCTCCCACTAACCCCACCCCCCTGACAGATCTCCTAGTCAAAGGTACGCACACACCTTGAACTCTCCTGCCTCATGCCTCAGCTCACATCCACCGGGCATCTCCCTCTCACCACATCTGTCAATCAAAACCTGTCTTATCCTTCAAGGGTCAGTTCAAGTGTCAGTGGGCCTTTGTGGTCCCTCCTCCCCAGCCTCCCAGAGCTGTCCTCTGTACAAATATTAGACACAGCTCTGGTTGGAGCAAGTCTTCATTTATTTATTTATTTATTTATTTAATTTTAGAGAGGAGAGAGAGAGGAGGAGGGAGAGAGAGAGAGAGAGAGAGAGAGAGAGAGAGAGAAGAGAGAGACGGGGGGAGGAGCTGGAAGCATCAACTCCCATATGTGCCTTGACCGGGCAAGCCCAGGGTTTCGAACCGGCGACCTCAGCATTTCCAGGTCGATGCTTTATCCACTGCGCCACCACAGGTCAGGCTGGAGCAAGTCTTTTTTCCAGCTGGAAGCTTGGGCTCCGAGAGGCACAGACTAACTCAGGTCTCAGTTTCCCTCTGGCATTGACTCTGGCTCAGGCCAGGGTGTGAACTCAAGCGCAACAGGCACCCCCTACACACCGAGCACATCTAACACACGTGCCTCCACACAGACTCCCGCGTAAACTCAGGAGACCAGCTCTAGGAGTCCTCAGGAGAAAGAGGACTCCAAGCCTGGCTGCCATCCTAAGGAGCTGGGGTCCCGGGCTCAGCTGACTTCCCATCTGTCCAAGCTGGGGACAGAGTCTTACCTCCTTCAGGTGGATTCTTGTAGGTGGCCGGCGCCGCTGGCCCCCACGCACTCGGTCCCGAGTCACATGCTCCAGGGCACAGCTCTTGTCCACCTTTACCTGGGAAGGAGAAGGAACCAGGTCAGTCCCCATCAGGCTTGGGGAGAGAAGGAGATGCCCAGGTATTAACTCAAAGTCAGAGTCCATGCCCACAGCCTCACCGCACAGGGCCACGAGCCCCACCTCTGCCTCTCTCTTTGAAGCATCTCCCATGTCTGGACCTCTGCTCTTCTCCCTGTCTCTACATTGCTTTGTCATCTCTGGGCAGTCTGAGGCTCGCCCTCTCTTTGCAGCTACACTTTCTGCCTCAGTCTTCCTGCCTAAACATGGGCTGTTAATCCTTGTTCCTCAGTCTACTACTAATATAAATATATAAGTAGCCCTGAGGCTGCATTTGGGCTTCGCCTGGGGAGGAGATGATAGTCCATGATTCCCTGGTACCTTCTTCTAGAATAGACCTTGCTATGGCCCCAGCCACTCTCCCAGGACCCCTGGGGATAGGCCTGGAAAGAGCAAGGCCTTTGCGCCTCGGGTCAGGGAATCTAGAGGGCAGCAAAAAGGGGTGAAGAGTAGCCCCCTGAAAGGGGCTCCTCGCTCACCCTCCCCTTGCCCATACCTTCTCCCAAATTCCCTGTGCCCAGGCCTCTGATTGCCCAGCCTCCAGGCTTGGGGCACCACTGACAATCCCCTTCTTCTGTCCAACTTGCTTCAGGGTGAAGCCACAGGGTAGGATTCACATAGGAAATCCAGACTCTGAACCCCAGAGCAGCCTGTCCCTATGATGGCGGGGTGGGGCTAAGACTGTCCAGCTCCCAGGTCAGGTTCAGGGCTCCGGCCACCTGGGCGTTCAACTGTCTCTGTTCCTCAGAAAGGCTGACCTTGCTCCAAGATTGCGGGCTGAGGCCCAGCCCCATGCTCTTTTGGCCTCCGATACCCATAATATGTTCCATCACCCATGTGCCACAAAATGGGAGTATTTTCCCCAGCTAATGAAGCACTGAGCATGACAGTCACATAAGACATAGGAGCCCTGGAAAGATTTGCTTCTCTCAGGTCTCAGGCTTCTGCAATCCAAGGCTCACCCCACATAGCCTCTGGGTCCATTTTAGCCCAAATAGCTAAAAATCCACGATGTCAAAGACAATCCTCCCTAAGAGATCTTGCCCAATGCTCCCCTTGGGAAACCTTGCCTGTCTCAAACCTGACTGTGTCCACTGTTGCTACCATCACCACTATAACACAGGGGATGGGGGGCCGCTGCAGACCAACAGGGAGGCCCAGGGCTAGAGCCAACCTGGCCAAACTGAAAAGTGAGCTTCCTGGCTCTCAGGCCACCGTCCACGCTCTCTGGCCTGGGCCCACCTGCTGTTTCCAGCTAATGCTGGAAGAGCTGCATGGCAACCGGTTAAATTCTACCCTACCACTTACCCATGTTATCACTTTAAACATGTCACTTAACTTCCTGATATCTCAGTTTCTTTATCTCTAAAGTGGGAATGCTACCACCTACTTTGAGGGATATTGTGAGGAATAAATGAGGTAACAGCAGCAGATGCCTCAGTGTTTGTAGCAGTGACATAATCGAGGGTTATCCGGGATGAGGTGGGGTAGGGTCCTCTCTGAGCTCACACACAGTGGGAAAGGGGACACAGCTGTCCTCAGGACTTTCACCGCACCTCATCGAAAGCCTTGTTCTTGCCCCGGTTGATGCCTTCATTGAGGGCTTTGATCCAGGATTCCTTCTCCTCCCCACTGGGTGCTTGAAATTTGATGTCGCTGACCTGCAGGGGGCATGGGTGGGTAGATGGCAGATGTTTAACCAGGCTCACATTTGGGGTCTTAAGGAAGCTTCCAACCCCAGATCCCAAAGCTGGCCCTGGCACAGCTGACTAGGATAAAACCAAAATAATTCCCATGAGCCTGACCAGGTGGTGGCGCAGTGGATAGAGCATCGGACTGGGATGCAGAAGGACCCAGGTTCGAGACCCCGAGGTCGCCAGCTTGAGTGCGGGCTCATCTGGCTTAGCAAAGAGCTCACCAGCTTGGACCCAAGGTCGCTGGCTCCAGCAGGGGGTTACTCGGTCTGCTGAAGGCCCGCGGTCAAGGCACATGTGAGAAAGCAATCAATGAACAACTAAGAAGTCGCAACGCGCAACGAGAAACTGATAATTGATGCTTCTCATCTCCGTTCCTATCTGTCTGTCCCTATTTATCTCTGCCTCTGTAAAAAAAAAAAAAAAAAGATTCTTCTTAAAACTGAATAAATTAAAAAATAATAATAATAATAATTCCCATGACAGGTCTGACACCGGGACCTCAGGGGAAGGGAGGGGAAGGGAAGGGAAGGGACAGAGCCAGCAGAGAAGGGGCTCTCTCCCTGCATGCAGCTGTCAGAGATTTAGACTAGAATCAGCCTTGCCCTGTGGAAAGAGCTCAGACCTGGTTTTGCTTCATGTGACTGTCTGCCCCAGGCTAGCTGTCTGACCTCTGGGTTCCAGTTTTCTCTGGAGTAGGTGAGGTAACAGAGGTGACAGACACAAGGGGTGTCCATTGATGAAGGCCCAATGGAATCAGCTCCCCAGTGGTCCCCACACTCAGCTCTGGCCCCAAGTAAAGAAGTTCCAGAGTCTCCTTTCTAGCCTCGAATCATAGACTATAAGTGAGAAAAAAGGCACTGGGGTCAATTCCAACCCCCTCATTATACAGATGAGGAAACACAGGCTGACCAGATGGGATGGGATTGGCCAAGGTGGCCTAAAGTAATCCATGACTCTTGACTCCACACCCCATGCCACCCCAACCCACAGGCCCCTTCCATCCCAAGCAGAAGCTCCGAGCTCCTTTGTTAGAATCAGAGGGCAGCTCAGAGAACCGCCTCCCTGCCAGGCCCCAAGGTCAGACTGGAAATGATGGAAGGAGGAAGGCCATGCAAACTGAGAAGCCACTCTGCAGGGTAGACATCGCAACAGGGCCTCTGAGCTAGACAGACCACTGCTTTCAGTGGGCTGATCTGGAGCCTCAGTGTCCTCGTCCAACCTGCTTCATGGAGCTGTGAGCGTCACTGACATATTTAAAGTGTTAAATGTGCAGTTGGGCACAGAGTACTTGTGGTAGAAATTACCACTATGGCCTGCCTCTGGACAAAACAACCCCAGTTTCCTCATCTGGAAAAATGCAGAGGGAATTCAACCTGACTAAAGCCAGGACCCAGCACATAGTAGGTACTCAGTAAATAGTTACTAAATGAATGAGCCAATAAATGAATAAACTAGTCCAAGGTTCTTTCCCTTGCCCCGTTTTTGGGCTACTGCCCACTCTCTGACCTGAAGATGCCCTAGTTCTTTGTTAGGCGGGTCGCCAGCCCGCCCATCCCCCGCCCTGGTGTTGGTGCCTTCCCTCCCGCCACTCTTCCAGTTATGTAACTTCGAAGTCCGCCTGCCCCTCAGCAGCCTCGTTATATAACTTCTTCCTGGCTGCCGCCTCTTCTCCTCATACAGGGCCCTGGGTCCCACCCACCTCCCCATGCCAGGCACAGCCAAATGCTCATTTGCATGACCAGGGTAAATTTGATCCTGGCAGCAGATCTGCAGTTAAGTCAGAAACCCCAGGGCACCTTGGCAACTGCCTCTCAGCCCAGCCATCGGGGCTGCTGGGAGCTCAGGGAGGGACAGCACTGCATCAGGACTCTGCGAGAGCCCACCCAACCCTGTGATGGGGTTGTGAGAAGGTGGGCCAGGGCCAGCCCCACCAAGCCCACCTGCTGCTCTTGCTCGCAGTCCCTGAGTTGGTGGGGTCCCTGTCTGGGACCTGAGAGAACCTGAGAGCCTGAGAGTCATGTACTTGAACTCAGCAGTAGATGTAGCAAGAGGGGGGTAGAAAACGAGCACTGGCCTGGGAGTCAAGATCACAGAGTTCTAGGCTCACCGAACTGCAGTGGTACCCTGGACAGTACCCTGCACCGGTCTTTCCACTCGGGGCCTCACTGGGACAAGTACAGAACCAACCACTGGGCCCAACCCAAACTGCGACCTTCCCCTTTGGCTAGCCCACCACCTGAGGCAGGCTAGGGGGAGGGTATTGGCCAAAGGGCTCCCCTAGGAGAATACAAGGTTAAATGGGACCCTGCTACACCCTTAGGAGCCCGTGATTGTGGCTGAATGAGCCAGGCATCCCACAAGGGCGAGCAGAACAGGATAAGCAGAATACCAAGAAGTTGCTCCTCCTGGCCACCCCACCCCATATCCTCACGAGCCATGGGCTACACAGGTCCCGCCCAAATCTTTCTAAGAAGCCGCAGGGTCAAAGGCCCTGCAAGGACTTTAGGAGCTAACAGGTCTGGCCACAGAATAGGCCAACACAGCTGAGAAAGGGGGGAGGACAAAATGGCAGAGAGGGGAAAGAGGGAGGGGGAGAGGAGACAGGAAAAAGGAAAAGGCCAAGCTGGCTGAGACCAGCAGGGCAGTCAGGCCCAGCAGAGGCCACCCTGCTTCCTGGCAGCGTCTGCCTGTGACCTCATGGAAGGGCGTGGGGATGGGGAGGCAGAGGGAAAGGGGCATGCAAGACACTGGAGTCTTTGTTTATTTGATTAGAAGGAAACAGAGGCGGCCTCAGGACCAGATGGCTAGGGTCATGTGACCTCACAGCCAGCAAGCCGCCTCACTGAGGACAGGGAACATCCAGGGCGCTAGGAAGGCGGTGAGAGGATGCAGGGAAAGTGGTACTCTGGGCGTCCCCCATGTGCCCTCTGTGTGAGCTCCTGTGGAGGCAGGGTCAGGGGACCCTTGAGCTGGTCAGTGTGTACTGTCCCCTCACTGCTCTGCAGCCCCCACCAACTGCCCCACAGTCTACTCCCAGACTGGTCATCCTGTTCCCAGAGTCACCCAGAGCCAACCTGAGCTCTCTGAAGAACCGGGAATGGAAGGGAGAATATTGGCTGAAGCAGGTGAGAACACAGCTGCACAAACAGGCCTCTCCGAAGGAGATGCCCCACCTGCACTGGGCCTGACCCTCCTACCCTACCACCATCTGATCCTTAGAACAGGAGAAAGGAGGCGGCTCACAGAACAGCACTGGCAGAGGCAGAAGCAAGGCCCCCTCTGCTCCATGTCCATATAGGCTCACTAAGAGACACACAGACAGGCCGTGGCCAAGTGAACACACACCTGTACATAAAGAGGCGCACACACATGTGCCCGATACCCAGGTGCAGACAGACCTTCACGCATAACAAACTTTGCATATCCCTCAAACACACACATACAAATATAGCGCCCACTAGAGAGAAAGCAGGCCTCCAGGACAGCATAGGCGCTCCAGGCCTGAAGGACCAAACTATGGCTCTCTTCCTCAAAGAGCCCTAAGCAGCAGCTATTAAGTGAAACCTGGGCCTAGCCCCATAAACCCTCATGACACTATAAGCCTGCCCCCATCTTGGGCACACCCCCACTCCCAGGGTCAGAGCCCTGCAGTTGCTTCTTTGCCCCCACCCAAAGCAGAGCAGGACAAAGGGTTAGTGAGTAAAACAGCAGGGTCTCCTCCAAGGCCCAGAGCCAACAGGACTGGGATCCCGGCCCTGAAATCTGGGGAAGAAACAGAATGATCTCCAGCAGGCCCGACCAGACCCGCTCCCCAACCCCCAGCCTCTGTGACTCAGTCCAACTCTGGGAGGCTCCACATGACGTGCAGAGGTCAGGAAGAGGCGTGACCCAGCTGCAGATGGGCGAGAGCTGGCGAGAGAAGAGGTGCTGTACACGCCAGCCTCAAATCTGACTCCCCCCGACATCTGTGAAACTACACCATGTGTCAACACTCACCCAGACTCCCTGCCAGAGATATGTGGTACAAACAGCAAACTTCATCTGCACAAACAGAATGTCCCAGGGAAAGAACCTCTCAGACAAGAGACTTTCTCCAGCATTTGCCAAGAAAGGAAAGCGCAAGGGGAGGAAAGCTGGCGGGCTACATGTCTCCAGGCACCGAATCCAGGATAGAGAAGCCACCCAGAAAGGCCTGGGACACACCTTCCCCTCTGGCCCAGACTACATCACAGTGTCAGAGGCCTGTGGGACGGAGAAGGCCTCATCCCCAGCTTTCCTGCCTTAGCCCTGGGCCTCCTGTGACCAGGGTATGGGAGAAGGCCAAGAGTCCCACCTCTTAAAGGCTACTTTCCAACTACAGCCAGGGAAGGAGGCCTCAGAGCCTGGAAGGGGAGAGGGGAACAGAGCTCTCAACAGAGCCCTAAATGCATCTCCTATCAACCTGGGGCTGGGGAGACTGCAAGACAAATGAGCAAAACCTGTGGCAGCCCCAGATTTGAGCCTCAGGCGCACTCCACAGAGAATGCACAGGCTGCATCCAGGGCCCCCCAGCCTGTCTTACAGAGCACCCAGGGTGATCTTCCCAAACAGGATCCAGCCTGGAAGAAGGTCAGGCCACAGCGGGTACAGCCCTACCTTGTTCCCTGGCGATCTCAGTAGGATAAATCGGTGTTTCCGCTTGAGGAGGGCACGAAGGTCCTGGCACTTCTCATAGCTGCCCAGCTCCACTGTCTCCACACACTTCTGCTCATCCTGGGAAGGACACAGAGGGGACATGAAATGGTGACAGCTGGACACACTCAGACCCTCAAACACCCAGGCCTCACCTCAGACCCTGGTCCACTCTGTGAAAGCATCACTTGCTCAAAGGGGGACCCCGGGCTGCCAATCAATCACCAAAATGAGGTATTCACAGCCCAGCAGGTCTATGCTGGCTGGAGAGACACACTCAGAGCTCACCATGCACATGAGATACAGGGCGCACAGAACGAGATGGGGAGCAGGGCTGGCCCAGATGTGCCTAAGGCTATAAAAGAAAACAGGGGAAGCTGAGAGGCTTAGAAAAACGTGCCTGGGGACCTGTGTAGGCCCAGAGACCAGGCAGAGACATCCGGAAAATGTAGCCTGGAAGAGGGAGCAAGTTCACAAGATGAAAGAAAAAAGAAAAGGCTTCCCAGCCCTAGCCAGGTAGCGCAGTTGATTAGAGCATCGTCCTGAAACACCAAGGTTGTGAAATCCATCCCTGGTCATGGCACATATAGGAAGCAACCAATGAACACAAGGGAAACCACAAATGAAGGTTTCTTTCTCAGTCTCTCTCAAAATCAACCAATGGATGGAAGGAAGGAAGGAAGGAAGGAAGGAAGGAAGGAAGGAAGGAAGGAAGGAAGGAAGGAAGGAAGGAAAGAAGGAAGGAAGGAAGGAGAGAGAAAGAGAAAGGGAAAGAGAAAGAGAAAGAGAAAGAGAAAGAGAAAGAGAAAGAGAAAGAGAAAGAGAAAGAGAAAGAAAGGAGGGAGGGAGGAAGAAAGAAAGTCTTTCGAGGGAGAAGCACAGAGGGAAGAAAGCGAGAACAAGGCACATTAGGGGCCACATGCCCTGCCTTCGCCACAGGGATCCAGAGTTGACTTCTCCACTGGCATCTTCCTCCACTGACCCTTGGCTTGGGGAGAGAGGCCACTCTCTTTGGCCTGCACAACAGAGAGCGAAAGGGTCCCTTTTAAGAGTACCCCACCCCCAGGTTCTCATCCTGAGGCCTCAGCAGTAGAAGGACCAGTGGCCAGGAAAGTGGTCAACCTCTTCTAGGCCACCCCTGAACACTGGCTAGACTCCCTTTTTGCCCACCAGCCCTGGCACCTGAGTGTTTTCTCTACCAGTTGACACTCTGGCAAGCTGACTAGGACAAGCTCCCTCAATGGAGATCAAATGGTTCCTCTTCCAGGAAGACCTAGCGGGAACAGTCTCCTGGACGTGGCAGTCTCACCCTGGAGACTCCAGGGAAACAGAAGCAGGCCCTGTGCTGGCGGAGGCAGGGGAGACACTGCCCTGGAAACTGGCCGACAGGTGAAGGAAACACCTGCTGTGGGATGGCACACAGAGAGGCAGCAAAAGCACCCATCCAGGGAATCCTCAGTGCTCTGCAGTTTTGGGTGGAATATCTGGAAAGCAGTGACTTACATATTTACAGAGGAAATACCCCAATTTCCCTCTATGAATCCACGTATACAGTCAGCCCTCTGTAGCCAAGGGCTCTACATCCACAGATTCAACCAATCTCGAATAAATATATTTGAGCCTGACCGGTGGTAACACAGTGGATGGAGCGTCAGCTTGGGATGCTGAGGTCTGAAACCCCAAGGTTGCTGGCTTGAGTGTGGGCTCACCTGCCTTGAGCATCCAGTCGTCAGCCTGAGTATGGAATCATCGACATGACCCCAAAGGTCGCTGGCTTGACCCCAAGGTCACTGGCTTGAGCAAGGAGTCACCAGCTTGGCTGGAGCCTCACCCCCAGTCAAGGCACATGTGAGAAGCAATCAATGAACAACTAAAGTGCTGCAACTATGAATTGATGCTTTTCCTCCCTCTCTCTCTCTCTTTCTCTCTCTCAGAAAAAATATTTGAAAAAAAAAGGTTACGTTGTTGCTGATGTACTATGTAGTGAGGCCTACTAGGGTTGCTTGTCTACTGACCATGTACAAATGTTTCTTTCTTGCCATTATTCATTAAACAACTATTTACATAGCATATATATATTTCTTTTTATTATGTATTATAAGTAAGCTAAAATAATTAAACTATATGAGAGGATGTGTGTAGGTTATATGCAAATACTATGCCATTCTACATAAAGGACCTGAGCACCCATGAATTTTGTTAACCATGGGGTCCCGGAACCAGCCCCCTGTGAATACCAAGAGACAACTGTATTATGAAACCCTGACACTTAAGAGAGCATTTTTGCATCTCTGATTCTTCTGAGCTTCTCAATCACCCTAAAAGCTTAGAATTCCAGTATTTGCCTCATTTTATAGGGGAAGAGAATGAGGCTTGGAGACAAACTGATCTGACCTAGGGGCACAGACCCAAATATAAGAGGTAGGGCCAAACTCAACCCCACATCCTCTGGATCCCAGGCCAGAGCTCTTCCCAGCACAGCGCACTGCTCCCAGCGGAGGAGGAGGCTGGGGCAGTGCCTTAGCTGCAGACTGCTCCGCACCAGTGGCCCTCCCAGTACAGCACCTGATTCAGCAGCAGCAATATAACCTGAGAACATGTCAGAAATGCAAATGCTCCAGCTCCATCCCCATTGAATAGTAATCTTAGGGGAATGGGCCTGGAAACCTGAGCTTTAACAGCCCTCCAGCTGATTCTGATGTATACAAAAGTTTGAGAACCTGTAGGTTCTCAACCTTGATGGCACTGGGACCTTTAAAAATTCCAATGCTCAGGCAACATCCCAGATCAATTACATCAGGATACCTAGGGAATGGAGCCTAGACATCAAAGTATTTTTCAAAGCAGATGACTGTACAGCTAAGGTGTATAATCACTGACACACCCTCCCTTCAGCCCCTCAAGGAAAGGGGAATCGCCAGGGCAGCCTGATTTTTCCCTTCCAGAATCGGTCAGCTTTCTTTTCCATTTTTTGCCTCTACACATCTCTTTCCAAACCCTAGTCTCCAATTGCTTCCACGTTTCCCACTCAACACAGGGAGAGTAAAATCCACCTGGTCCAGGGAGCTCAACTGCCCATCCCGTAAGTCCGAGCCTTGGTGCTCCCTCCCTTCTCTGAGGTCCCCCATCCACAAAGCTCCTGCCAGGTGCAGGCACCGGACTAGGCTCTAGGGACACCCTGCCAAGGGAAAAACAGTCCTCACTACCTGCTAGGCCACCTTTCTCTATCATATGTTGCATGTCTGCTCTCCTTTTTGTTCCCCCTACAGTGCCCTACAAAGGGGCAGCCCTCAAGAGCAACACATATAGGACCAGTTTGCTGGCCTGAATGCCTGACCCGGAGTGAGATCCCAGGAAGTACCCACAGTCTGGGCATCCAGAGGAAGGAGGGAGCTGCCTGGAAGAGGACTTCCAGTTGCAGAGAGTGAAGCTCACCGGCCCGTGTGCACATGCTGCCCACAACTGGACAACTATTGACCCACACAAAAAGTCAATCCATCTCCACCACCCTGCTCCCCACGGCTGCCTGATCTGGGTCTCCTCCCACCCGAAATGCTGAATCATCCAGCCCTCTGCGGCTCCAAAAAATGGACAAACCATCAGGAATTGGGTGGGGGCAGCATTTTTGGAACATCAACCGCACTGACAGCAAAGAAACAGCCAAGAGCCATTCCCACTAGCCTAGTTCCTTACATCAAGAAAGAGGAATTGAACTAATCGGCATTTCTCAATTCCTGCTCTTGTGCCAAGCTCTCCACCTCTGAGAGCTAAGTTCTTGAAGCTGCACTGAGATTTTCAATAGTGATTTTTTTATAAGTGTGATTTAGATTTTTCATGCTTAGGTGATGTGAAATCCTTCCCACTTTCCAGCTGTGGCCAGATATGAAGAGACAGCCTAGGACAAGTCTGGCAGTTCCTGACAGACTGACAGCTGGGGGGATGTCACTCAACTCTTAGGCAGCTGGGACTAGAGGAAGCTTCGACAACCCCCTTTATTAGGAAGCAAAGACATCCCCCTGCTGCCGCCACCACACAGCCTCATTTGATGAGAGCAGCAGTATAGAACGTCTGGGAGGCTGCCTGCACAGTTCACCCAGCTGCTTCTCTGACACCCAACTCCATGAGCCTGGGCGTAGGGCAGGAAAGGCAAAGTGCTTCCCAAAGGTAGCTCCTTTCATCACAGAGATTTGGGTGCCCAACCTTACTTGGCCTGGGACAATTAGGACTTGGCCAAGACAGCCTGAGGCACACTGAGAAGCTGATGAGGACCAGGCAGGGTTTCCTTTCTGTCCCCCGGCCAGTCCTTCCCTATGTCCTCCATCTGTCAAAGGTATACAGTGATGCCCATTTTCAGTGGATGGGTCCTCTGTAGCCTCGACCGCAAACACAAATATCGTTTACAAGTAAAAGCCACCTTTCCTCTTCAGGACTTCATCCAGAGCTTTGTCAACTCTTAACACACAATTTTAGCATCCTTGGTTGTCCAAATTCTAAGCCTGCTGAAATGAGAAGGGGCACAAGCCCAAAGTGGGAAGATGGGAGGATTGTGAGAGGCACACAGGACAGCAGAAGTGGTGACTGGTAGCTTAATGTTATGGAGAAAGAAAAGATGAAAAGAACAGTCTGGCAATATAGACTGTCTGAACACAAATGACTCTGAGCCACCAAGGAAAGACTCAGTGGAGGCTGGTGCCTTCTTTTAAAGAGGGCAGAGAAGAGTCAATACATTTTAGAGGACCTCCACCAAAATCAAGTTGTAGAGTTTACGTGCTGACATCAGCAGGTGGAGAGAGCACTGGATTTGGTTCTAGACCTGGCTTCTTTATTCACTGAGATGCTGAACGGTCATTTGGCCATCCTCGGCTCAGAATCCATGTCTATAGAATAGGACATGATAATCACCCTGAAGGGACTGTTGGGAGCGTCATACGAAAGCTCCAAACACACATGAGCAATAAGTATTATTTCTACCATCACTGATAAATGGAGCAAGCTTTAGCTTTCTGGAGCATTCACATATGTGGAACATAGTCCAGGGCCAGGGAGTTGTAGTGTAAGTGTACAGCTGAGAAGACATACCATCCTAATCACATACACTCCAAAGAGCTCCTCATCCAGGAACCCTAGACTAGCATCTAGAGCAGGAGTTGGGAACCTATGGCTCGCGAGCCAGATATGGCTCTTTTGATGGCTGCATCTGACTCACAGACAAATCTTTAATAGAAAAAATAGTAACATTAAAAATAGAAAACATTCTCATGTATTACAATCCATTCATTTCCTACTGCTCATGTTCATGGTTGTGGGTGGCTGGAGCCAATCACAGCTGTCCTCCGGGACAACACCAAATTTTTATTGGATAATGCATAACATACACAGGTCGTTGTATGGCTCTCACGGAATTACATTTTAAAATATGTGGCGTTCATGGCTCTCTCAGCCATAAAGTTCCCGACCCCTGATCTAGAGGTATCGTCCCATTCTGCAGAGACCCAGAGAGCATCAGGTACTCACCTAAGGTTGCACAACATGGCAAAAATGAAACAGATCTTCCAGTCCTGGTTCTGGGATGCCCTTGCTGGCCTGGGCTGCCCGCTTTTGCCCCTGTCCCAGCACCCCAACCTCAGGGCCAGGCAGGTCCTCACCTCGTTCTCATAGACCAGCAGCTGGGCCTGGCAGAGGAGCAGATAGCGGTCTTTCCAGAGCCCTAGGAGGCCCCCGCTGCTCTTCTTGATCCAGCCAGCCTTGTCTGCCGTCCGTGCTCCCCGAGGCTTCTCGCCCCTCTCCTTCACACCCTGTAAGAGAGCACCAGAGCATGCCATGAAAGTTGCCACCCTGAGGCAACACAGTCCACAGGCCATACTAGGGATATGTCTCTCTGCAGGGTACCTACTGACATCTTCCCATGTGAGCTTCCCTAAAACCCCCAAGGTGAATATTCTCAATCCAGTATTAGAAATAACAGTAATAAGAGCAGCAACAATAACAATATTAGCAGCAGTCCCCTTATATTGAGCCACCACATTGTTTTCACACATTGCCTCTTGTAGCCCATTCAACTGCCCTTCGAGGCAGTGGCATCATTATCAATATATCACAGCAAACTCAGAAGGATAATTTGCCAGAGTCACACAGCTGGAGAGACAGAGACAGAATTCAAACTGAGACTCTGATTCTACGTATTTCCCGCTCCACCATTCTGCCTCCCACGTGTTCATTCAACTAGCCAGCAAATGCTGTACAGAGCACTGACAACGTCACGAGTGCGGAGTAGGCAAAAAGAATAAAAATAATGGATTTTCGCCCTCACAGAACTGGCAATTTGGGGAAGGAGGAGCAGAACAAATACTAGACACACACATTAACAAGTGTGAAATGCTACAAGGGAAATGGTGAAGAGAGGTTGGGGAGGTAAGAGAGGGCAGTGTGCGACCTGGTTCAGGTAAGGTAGCCCAGGAAAGCCTCCCAGGAGAGGGCATTTAAGCAGAATCAGAAGGATGAGAGGAGGGAAGCAGGCAGATGATAATCTGCCTCTCGGCCCCTGCCCTTCTAAAGAACACCTTCTGAAGCCCCAGCCTCTGCCCCTATAAAATAGGAGGAGGCTCTTCTGGCCTCCGCCCCACCCCAGTCCAGGACTTTGGGGCAGCCACCTTATCTCATGAGGGCTCCAAAGATTCTGTCGTTGACCAGAGTCCTGCCCTAAGACATAGAGGCCGCCCTGGGGCCTCCAGGCCAGCCACTGACATCTTGTGCCCCCTGACTACCTGCTTGGGTAGCTGGGTGCCAGGTGTATACCTACCAGATGGGATCAGATTCACCTCTGGCCCCCAGCACCCAGCACTATTCCTTTACACAAATGGGAGCTCAAGAAATATCTGAACTGACCTGTGGTGGCGCAGTGGATAAAGCGTCGACCTGGAAATGCTGAGATCGCCGGTTCAAAACCCTGGGCTTGCCTGGTCAAGGCACATATGAGAGTTGATGCTTCCAGCTCCTCCCCCCTGTATCTCTCTCCTTTCTCTCTCTCTCTCTCTCTCTCTCTCTCTCTCTCTCTCCTCTCTAAAATGAATAAATAATTTTTTTAAAGTTAAAAAAAAAAAAGAAATATCTGAAATGGAAATAAAAAGAACCCAATTTGCTAACCATTTTGCTTCAGTGACTGGTACCCACAGTTGTGAGTGTGAAGGAGAGGGAGTCAAAAGTGTGTCAGAATCTAGAGGATGCTAGATGGAAATTAGCACTAATTTTGACTTCTTGATAATTTACATAAAGCTCAAAAAAGTGGCCGCAGTTAAAAGGAACACACCTCTCCCCAGGGGATACCATGTGGCCACAGCTGCCTTTGGAAGGACAAGCCCAGGCAGATGGAAGTGTGGTGAGCTGTCAGGGGCTGGGCAGGGCACAGCCTTTTATTATGGCAGGGAAGCCCTAACCTGGTTTTCACTGTGCCCCCCACCCCTCTGAACTGTATACTCTGGAAGTTGGAAATCTGAGCTTTGAAGCCCAAGTCACACAGACCAGAGGCAAGTCACTTGATCTCCTTAAGCCTCAGTTTCTTCTGTGAACTGGAGATATATACAGAAGTTGCAAAGATTATAACTGCATGAGGGCGGGAGTTTTGTTTTTGTTTACTGCTATGTCCTTAGTGCCTAGACTATGTCTGGTACATAGTAGGTGCTCAATAAATGTTTGTTGCTGAATAAAGATATGGCATATAATGCAGTGCCTAGGATATCCTAATGTTAGTAAATGATAGCTGTTATTGTTCACTGCCATTCCCTCTGAGACTCAGGGACCCTTTCTCCCTGGGCCTGGTTCAGAATGTAAAACAAGGCCCTTTCTGGGCTTAGCTGCTGGGCATACTGCCCCAGGGGATCCTTGGAAAGTGAGTGCCCCTCAGGGTCTCTCCCTAACTTGTAAATGACAAGAAAAATAGGGAAGTGGGATGGTCCCAAATGGTCTTCCTGGATAGAGAAAAGAGAAGTGGAAGGTTTGCCTACAGGCCAGAATCAGCTATCCTGACAAGAAGGGACTTTGGGGCCATTTAGAAGAAGACGGAAGCCCTCATATCCTATCATCCACTCAACTCCCACCCCTCCCCACATCACCTGTGTTCAGCCCCATGGGCTGTTTGACCCGCAGGGACCTCATCCCCCCAGGGCTGGAAGGGGTGAAATGGGAAAGGACAAGCCCCCCACCCCCACATCTCACACTCTACCCATAACTACAGCATTGCTGGCTACTTCCGAGGCCTGTAGGATACACGGTCTCTCCTAAATTGGGCAGTAGGGACAGTGGGGCCTGAAGCTGCTGCCCAAGTATCCCACCTCTGAGCTTCAAGCTCCCCTCCTGCTTTTCAGTGGTCCTCTCATCACCCCATCAGATCTCACGCCCCTTTCTAAACCTCCTCCACTTGTGACTGCCCCTGCCTGCCTCACCACTGACACGTGAAAACTTCCTGCTAGCTGGAAGCCCCCAGGGTACAAGGCTAGAAATCTGTGCCTTGACTTCTGTCCTCTCTGGGAGCAGCAGAGCAGTGCCCAGTGAACAGCATGGCTAGATTGGCTCGAGAAGCCAGTCCAGGGCCTTAGGGACAAGGGGACAGGATAAGACTGAGGTGAAAAGGCACTTTGGGATGGGAGGAGTGACAAGTGAGGGGCTGGCAGAATGAACCAAAGCCCAGGGAAGGGTTCCCTTATCACAGCCCCAACCACCTGAAGGGAGACCTGGCAGGAGGTCCTGCTCGCCTGCCACCCTTCACCCAGCTCCTCTCCCTGCTCCTGAGACACTGTCCCGCCAGGGGGCCTGACTCTGCCCCAGTAAGTTTTAATAAGTGGCCCTTCCCCTTGGCAGGGCTCACAGGGGAGGTTTTGTCCTGCTCAGCCCAGTTTCTCAGCCTCCCCTCCTGTTGACCAGCTGGCCACTGTTCCTGTTTCGCCCTCTCCTCTCCCATCTATCCTCACTCAGGCCCTCCCCTGCCTACTACAGGCAGCTTCTGAGGCACCCCGGACACCAGCCTAGCTCCCTTGCCTGACAGGGAAGACCTCTGGCTCACTCATTAAGAAGAAAAAGAAGCCTGGCCTGTGGTGGCACAGTGGATAAAGCGTTGACCAGAGATCACTGGTTTGAGACCCTGAGGTTTTCTGGTCAAGGCACATGCAAGAAGCAAGTTGATACTTCCCGTTCTTGCCCCATCTCTTTTCTAATAAAATCTAAAAGGAAAAAAGAAAAGAAAAGAAAAAGGAAAAGATGCCAGGTCACCCTGACTCTATGCAAAGAAGGGAACAGGTGAAAAGCCACCAAACAGCTATGACAGAGGCAGAGACCTGCAGAAGAAAACTTGTTGGCACCTCACATCACAGGGAGCTTATGATGACAATCTTTGCCCTTTGACTAAACCCAGTAATGCTCTGACCAAACTCTGCTAAGAACCTACCATGTCAGAGCCCCGTGAAGGGGCAGTCAGACAGAGGAAGCACAGGCTCTGCCCTGGGGCAGCACAGGCCCTCGTTGGGAGGGCCATAGCACCTACCCAGAGGGATACCTCAGTCCTAGCTCTCTAATGGGTAAGTAAGGGCTTGGGGTTAGTTTGGGAAGCCCTTGCAGAAGGCAGGGTTTTGGTAGGACTCTGAAGATGGAAGGAGATACAGACACCTTGGCCGGGAGAAGGAAAGATACAAAGAGTATCAAAGACCTATGCTCTCAACTCCTTCACTACAGAATGAGAAAGTATAGCCCAGGAAGGGCCAGAGATGAGCTCAAGATAACAAAACCAGTCCTGGGTTTTCTAGATGGGAAAGGGCAACTGAGCAGCCCGGTGCCTCTGGAGGCCAGACTAGGAAAAGGCATGCCTTAGAGGAGAAGGGGTAGAATCCCAGGGCAGGCACAGGAAAGCCTGAGTCCAGGGTTTTCAACCCCACTTCAGTGTCAAGAATACCACATTGATGGCGCAGTGGATCAAGCGTCGACCTGGAAATGCTGAGGTCGCCGGTTCGAAACCCTGGGCTTGCCTGGTCAAGGCACATATGGGAGTTGATGCTTCCAGCTCCCCCGCCCCCCCGTGTGTGTGTGTCTCTCTCTCTCCTCTCTAAAATGAATAAATAAATAAAAAAATTTTTAAAAAGGTGATTTAAAAAAAAAAAAAAAAGAATACCACATTGATATTTGCAGGTTTCAAACCTTCTGCACATGTCATTGCATTTCTGGATTGCCCATCTCCCCCATCTCATAGATGGGGAAATGAGGCCCTCAGAACACAAGTGGACAGATGCCCAGTGCCTGGACTGTACTTCTTCACCAAGCCTCAGGGCCCTGACAGGGTCTGTCAACCCACTGCACAGAGGAGGTCATTGAGGCTGATGGGGCTTGGCACCAGGGTGACTAGGGCATGAGGAGGAAGCTCAAAGCTAGGGGAGAGCTGAAAGCAGCCATGTGGGAGCGAGATGATGAGACCAGCCTGGGGTCATGGGGGAGAGCAGATGACACTATGATCTAAGAGGGGTTTTATAGACACATAGATGAGACACTGGGGCCTAAAGAAACAAGGGGGCCCTGGCAGGATAGCTCAGTTGGTTTGAGCATCATTCCAATACACAAGGGTTGTGGGTTTGAGCCCCAGCCAGCGCACATACAGGAAAAGAGCGATGTTTCTGTCTTGCTCTCTCACTCTCTCTCCTCTCTCTCTCTCTAAAATCAATCAATAAAGTTTATTAAAAAATAAAGAAACAAGGGGAAGAAATAGGAGGAAAAGAGTTAGAGATGTCAAAGGAAGTAAGGGATAGGGAGCCCCTAGCTGTGTGGGGAAGAGGTGAGCAAGACCTTAGATAACCCAGCTATGCTGGGAGTTTTGGTTGCATTCGGTAGGTGGCAAAGTTAGAAACTCAGAACCAAAGGGAGTGTGGGGCTGGGCTGGCCACAAGACAAACCATGGGCCCAGAAGGCCCCAGGAGAACTTCCCTTAATTGGGGGCGAGAGCAGATCAGAAGATGGAGTAATCCTGCCCCACATCCTCTGGGAGAAGGGGAGGAGCCATGGCCAAGACAGCCAGCCCCCACAACAGGGGCCTGGGGCAGGGGAAGGCAGCCCCACCTCTGTCAGCAAGAAACCAAAGCAAATCACAGTGGACTGAGTTAGCCCCTATTTCCATTCACTCTGAGAGAAGGGGCCACAATCATGTCAGGACCTGGGGAGGAGGCCCTCAGGCCCTCTATTTTATAGAAGAGGAAACACAAGCTGAGAGGGGAAGTGACTTATCTACCATCCCACAGAAATGCAAGGCCTGGCCTGGAGGGAACCCTGACACCCCAGCTGTTCCTGGGCAGTGGCCCCCAGGAAGTAAGGAAATGGGCATTGATGGGGACACAGGCAGCCTGGTCCACTCAGGGTTCCCATGGTGGCCAGGATTGCCCCTAGAGTGAAGGCCACTACATCTTTCCTCCCCACCCACGCAGGCACAGATATACCTATACCCTCCCCCTTGACTAGGGCAGAAGCTGACATCCCCTCAGAAGACAAGAAGAAAAGTCTTCAGGACCCTCCTCTAATTTATTCATTCCACAGGCATACATTAAGTGTGTTTGCAGTGTGTTTGAATGATGGGGCTGCTAGGAGAACTGAGTTTGCAGGTAAGGGATTAGAGTCAGAGTGCCAGACCCTACCCCAGACCAAGAAGGTCCTGAGGGGGGATAGGCTCAAAAGGGCACTGCTGGTCCAGCTGCCCAACTCCTTCCCAGACCTAGCCTGTCCAGGGGTATGGGGAAGGCAGGGGCTAGGATCAGTCCCTACTGAGCTGACTATAGGCTAGATGAGAGAACAGGGTAAAGGGCACTCACAGGGACTTATACAGGGGAGAAAAAGCAACTTCTCCAGTCCTCTGGCCACCAGACAGTCACAGCCTCAAGATTCCTTCAGGCAGGGACTCCAGGGCCCACAGACACCCCAACAACAACACCACCACCACCACCACCACCACCACCCCACACCCAAAACAATACACACAATCTACCCCATCAGGATCCCATCTGGCTGACAAGGAGAGTCAGCGGTAAGATGAGTTCCAGCCCAGCACCCCAGGACACTTTCAGCAGAGCCTCAGTCGCCCGGTCAATCCAATGGGAAAAAATCATGCTCACAGTTGGTGAGAGAAGCCAAAGACATCATGAAGGAGGATGGGTCGCAGAAGTGCGGGATGCGATCTCTACTCCCCTCCCTAGACTCTGCCTGCGTGGGGGGTGGGGGTGGGGAGAGGTGTGCTAATGTCCCCCGAGACCCACGGGAGAGGGGCTGGCTGGCTGGAACAAGGGCCTGAGCCCGGGACCCCAACCTTCGCAAGTGGCTCGAAGACCAGGCCCCCCACCTGGCCGGCCCTCACCTCCTCCTCCATGGCGAGTCCGCTGAGGTCCTGCGATCGGCCGCTCTGCCGTTCACTCCAAGCGCCGCGCAGGCTCCGCCACCTCCATCCAAGCCCGGCCGGGCGGCAGCTCTCGACGTTCTGTCCTGCCGGCCGCCCGGGGCCCAAGAAACTTCGGAGGGGCGGGGCCGGGGGCGGGGAGAGGCTTCCGGGGGCTTAGGGGCGGGGCCTAGGAGGGGAATAGCGGGGCCTGGAGGCCTGGGTTGGGGCTGGAAGTGGGGGAAGCGGCACTGGGGGGCGGGGGTGGGGCTGAGGGAGGAGCCTGGGCGGGGCCGGGCGGGGGTCTGGGGACTGGGAACCCAAGCTGGAGGAAGAGGGAAGGACTGGGCGGAGAGAGGCTTCCCCGACCCACGGAGGGAGGGGGACTGGGAGGGTATAAAGGGTGCCGGAGACCGGGAGGGAAAAGGGGGAGGGGGTTTCCGGCCAGAGTCGGAGGAGAGGGGTGGGTGCGGGCGGGGCCCGGGGCGGAGCCCGGGGCCGGGTGGGGCAGGGCCGAGCTGGCTCCCGAGGCGCTGGCGGTTTGTGCCTTTGAGGTCTCCTGACCGGAGTGGGCTGGGTTTGCTGGACAGGGCCAAGCGCCCTGGGCGGCCCAGAGATGAGGCCACCGAGAGGCTCCTCTTTTTTCCTCCCCGACGCCAGGGCAGTGGCGGCGACCTGGTTCTCTTCTCTCTGGAACCTCCTGACAGGGCCGGGCCTGGAACTTGAGTCCCATCCGGAGAATAATATAACCGGAAGAACTGAGGCTGGGAGGCTGGGCTCCTTTGGGGGAGGGGTTTTGCCCCTGGTTCTCAGGGTTCCCCAAATGCAATGTTCTCCAACCTTCGTCCGGCAGTGCGCTCAGAACTGTACCCTTCTCTGGTGCCAGTATCTGACGGTCACTCCCATCCCCCACCCCCATTCGGTGGTAATTTACATCCTTGACAATCTTGAAATGTCGAGACCAGCAGAGAATGGTGTTAGTTACGCCTTACACCCTCATTTTATACTTAGAGAAACGGAAATCCAAAGAAAGTGACTTGCTACATCCCATCCTCTCCCCTGTCTTCCCCCAACCCCATCCCACCCCACCTCTTTCCCCTTAGCTCTCAAGTCAACCCTATCCCCATGTCTCAGCAGGAAGAATAAAGTGCTGTGGGATCAATGGTGACCTCCTTTGGCTCTGGCTGCCATAGCAGCAGCTGCACCATTTGGTCGAGTTCTCCTTTCACTGCCTTCTGCAGGCAAGGGGCAGCCTGGGGACCCAGGGCCAAAAAGATAATGGGAGCACACTTTTCCCTCATGCCTCTGCCTGGTTCTCTTACTTAAAGGGATGAAGAAAATTCAGCCTGGAGATCTGAGAAAGTCAGTGTATGTGGCAATCTCTTGCAGCCACCACATGGCTTTATTCCATCAATTTGCTGTGCTGTGCAGCTGTTGCACCCCATGCCTGAAGATCCAGAAGGTCCTGTATCTGGAAACTCAGATTCCACCTATAGGAGAGCAGATACCCTGGGGAATCCATATTTTTGCACAGATTCAGCTCATGGTGAGGGTGGGGGCGAGGTGGGTTTGATATGCAGCCAGCTCTGCCACTGTGAGGAATGAGCCACTGATAACCACTTTGGCCTCAGTTTCCCCATCAAGCCCAGGCTAGCCCTCTGGTTGTTGCCTCCGCACCACATGCATTCATTCAACACAAATATATACTTCATTGGCCTGACTGATTGCCAGGCTCTACACTAATAGCTAATAGTTAGAAGATAATGGCAGGACCCAGGTCCCTGTCCTTATCAGGAGAGAAATGTAAACAGGTAAAAAAAACTATGTGAGGATAAATGAGGAAAGGAAGGACACCAAAATCAGGACAAAGGGGCAGCAAGCTATTCTAGGCAGAAGGGATAGTGTGCACAATGGTATAGAGGTTTGAAACAGCATGGTGTGTGTATGTGTGTGTGTGTGTGTGTGTGTGTGTAGGGATGCCAGGCTGGAGAAGCAGACAAAGCTCAGTGTAGAGAGGGCCTTGAAGGCTGTGTTCAGGAGACTACATTTTAACATCAGGGCAATGGGAAGTCATTGAAAGTTTTGGGAGGTGAAAGTAATGGCGTCTGTTTTGCATGTACACACCATTTAGTCAGCCAAATTTATTGAGTGCTCTAAGTGGGGTCCTTTTCAATACTTCATCCTGAAGTTTATCTATTCACTCAAAAGAATTTAGGGAACCTCTTATCTGCTTACTGTACTAAACTCTTCACATGTATCTAATTTAATCCTCACACAAGTAGGTACCCATCCATGAAATAAATATAACTATTAACCTCATTTTACAGATCAAGAATCCAAGGCTGGATGTGTTTAAGGTCACTTGATTGGTAAATGGTGGTGCAAGAATTAAAAACCTGTCTGACACCAGAGTCCATGCTTGCTACTAAATTACCTATTTTGGGAGCATTGTGTGACCAGGCCACACAAGATTCAGGCCAGGCCTTGGAGAGTTGATGAACCACTAGGATGGTCTTTTATTATTATTATTTTTTTTTTTTAATAATTTTTTTAAGACTTCTTTTTTTTTTCTTTTTTTTTTTTTATTTATTCATTTTAGAGTGGAGAGAGAGAGACAGAGAGAAGGAGAGAGAGGAGAGACAGAGAGAGAGAAGGAGGAGGAGCTGGAACCATCAACTCCCATATGTGCCTTGACCAGGCAAGCCCAGGGTTTCGAACCGGCGACCTCAGCATTTCTAGGTCGACGCTTTATCCACTGCGCCACCACAGGTCAGGCTATTATTATTTTTTTATTCATTTTTTGAGAGAGAGAGAGAGAAAAGAGAAAGAAGGGGGGAGGAGCAGGAAGCATCAACTCCCATATGTGCCTTGACCAGGCAAGCCCAAGGCTTTGAACCAGCAATCTCAGCATTCCAGGTCAACACCCCATCCACTGTGCCACCACAGGTCAGGCACTAGGAGGGTCTTGAGAAGGGCTCTGATGAAGGAGTATAAAGAGTGTGGTAAGAGCTGGTTCCCAGCAGGAGGGGCTAGAGTGACTAATTTGTATTCTAGCAGGGTTAGTTGCATGTAGGGAGGGGGAACAGAGAGAGTTCAAGAAAAGAGAACATCTCACAAAAATGAGAACTTGTGGCCCTGGCCAGTTGGCTCAGTGGTAGAGCGTCGGCCTGGCGTGCGGAAGTCCCGGGTTCGATTCCCGGCCAGGGCACACAGGAGAGGCGCCCATCTGCTTCTCCACCCTTCCCCCTCTCCTTTCTCTCTGTCTCTCTCTTCCCCTCCTGCAGCAGAGGCTCCATTGGAGCAAAAGATGGCCCGGGCGCTGGGGATGGCTCTGTGGCCTCTGCCTCAGGCGCTAGAGTGGCTCTGGTCGCAACAGAGCGACGCCCGGATGGGCAGAGCATCGCCCCCTGGTGGGCATGCCGGGTGGATCCCGGTCGGGCGCATGCGGGAGTCTGTCTGACTGCCTCCCCGTTTCCAGCTTCAGAAAAATACAAAAAATTTTTTAAATAAAATATTTATTTAAAAAAATGAGAACTTGTAAACCATTTTGATTTGTTAGGGGAAGGGTATAAGCAGATTTATGTTGTCATAAGTGTATAGTGGCAGTGTTGAGTTTGGAAAAATGCCATCAAGCAGGCAGCAAGAGCTAGAGTAGTTGGGGCTTTGAGTGCTGACCAAAAAGATTCGAGATTCCTCCTGCAAGTAGCAGAGACCCCTGATGCACTGAAGTAGGGCATGACATGGTTTTCATGACTACTGTGTGAAGAGTGGTGACAAGGCAAGACAGAGAGGCCCCTTGGTAGGAAATGGTTACAGAAATCCAGGTTGGAAGTTATGGAGCCTGAACCAGGCCAGTGGTTGTAAGGATTGTAGGGACAGATTCAGGAGATAGTAAAGAGATAGAGGGATTAGGACTTAGAATGGTTTTATTATTCATTGATTCATTCATTCAATAAATCTGTTGAGAGTCTACCATATCTCAGGCACTGCTCTAAACACAAAGCACAAAGCCATAAACCCGACAGGCATGATCTCTGCCCTCATGAAGCTAGAAGAGAGAGATGATAGGAAGATATCATGATAACATCATGATAACATGTTATCATGTTCATTTCATCTCTATGAAATGAACACGATAACAGAATGTGGTAAATTCTCTAAGGGAAATAAAACAGTGCAACAAAATAGTAACTGGGAGCTCATTTTAGTCTTTCTGCAGAGTGGATATTTCAAAACCTTGGCACAGGAAAGGGCTTTGGTGTTCAAGGAACAGCAAGGAGACCAATGTGACAGAAGCATGATAAGGGAGAAAGTGGTAAACTTAAGGTCACAGTGAGAGAAAGGTAGAAAGTTGGCTTCGGGCTATGGTAAGGACTGTGGATTTCATTCTAAGAGGAATAGCCTAGGGAGGCATAGAGGACTTTTAACTAGAGCCATAGAAAAATTTGATTTATATTTTTTAAAACTTCACCTGCTGCTGTTTGGAAAAAGGATTATAAAGAGGCCAGAGTGGAAGCCATGAATGCAATGAGATTAGGAGGCTACTGCTGTAGTTCAGAGGAAATGACAAGCTGCTAGCTCTAGGGAGTAGGGTGAGGATAGAGAAAAGTGAATAGATTAAAAATACATTTTGAAGGCAGAAACAGTTTTGATAGTGAATTGGATATGGTAGGTGAAGAAGAAATCAAAGATGATGCTGCCTGACCTGTGGTGGCGCAGTGGATAAAACGTCGACCTGGAAATGCTGAGGTCACTGGTTCGAAACCCTGGGCTTGCCTGGTCAAGGCACATATGAGAGCTGATGCTTCCAGCTCCTCCCCCCTTCTCTCTCTCTGTCTCTCCTCTCTCTCTCTTTCTCTCTCTCTGTCTGTCTCTCCCTCTCCTCTCTAAAATGAATAAATTAAAAAAAACAAAAACGGTAAGGTGAAAAAAAAAAAGATGATGCAGGTTTTTTAACTTGAGCCAAAATTGGTGATGCCATTTACTAAGGTAATGACAGGAGAAAATCAGGTTTATTTTGGTATTGGAGAAAGAGAGTAAAAGCTCTGTTCTGGAGAAAGTGAGTTTGACATCCCTGTTAGACATCTTTGTGGAGCTATCAGGAGGACAAATGGAGATGTAATCTGGAGTTCAGGGAGGAGGAACAGACTAGTGCACAATATTGGAAATCAGCACGTAGCTGGTAATTAAACCATGGGACTGGAACAGATAGAAATTAAAAAAAGGATAAAGTCCTCCTACAATGAGATGTCTGATTGAGGAAAAGGGTTAGCAAAGGAGACTTAAAGGGAGCAGACAACTTGCAGGAAGAAACAAGGAGTGTGTTGTGGAAGTTAAAAGAAGAGAGAATTTTAGGGAACAGAGATCACTGTACCAAAGGTCAGTGGAGTACGAGTCCGCTGCCCAATGATGAAGTTGTGTTCTGGAGGGTGGAAGACTGTGAAATACCTTTCCAGTTTCTTTACAAGTCTGTCCTTGTAAGCTTAGGGCTGTAAAGGCGGGAGAGCAAACGCTTGGAGAGAAAGGAACATAAGATGAAGAGGAGGGGCTCTTAAGTATCAAAGGAGCTAACACTGAAAATGCATTTTGTAAACCGCTCGGCCCTGTTAAGAGCATTGTTGTTTTTATTCATGAGCCGGGGATTGGACTGAGACCACCGGTAAGAGAGAGCCAATAAGATGAAAGGCAAGAGTTCTAGAGAAGGAAATTTCATGAAGCACAGAATCCCGTTCCTCCTGAGAGCCTGAGTCAAAACCAGGTGTCATGTTAAGCGAAGAGATTCGAGTTCACACCGAACTGATCCCAGGAAGGAAGCAGCGACCAGAGTACCAAGCAGATGCCAGGGATGCCCAAAGCCAAAGGAGGAAGTCCGGCCCTAGATATTACGAGTCCCTCTGGCTCCGCCTTCTTCCTCCACTGACCAATCAGGATTCAGCTAACCGGAGGAGCGGGAGGAGGAGGGAGCTGAGACCGTTAATTTTTTCCCTACAAGGGTTCACTGTTACTGCTCTTACAAAAACCTACGTGGGTATATAACCACTTTGGGAAAAGCTCTGGCACTTTCATATGAAACTAAATATACATCTATTCTATGACCCGGCAATTTCTTACCTAGGTATTAAAAAAACCCAAAAAACAAAACATAAATCCACAGAAAGCCCAAGTATCAAGTATCCATCAGCAGGGAAACAGATAAATTCGCATACCCACATAAGGGGATATTACTCAGCAATAAAAAGGAAACACCAACTGATACACGCAGCAACATGGATGAATCTCAAAATTATTATGCTGCGTGAAAGAAACCTGAACACACAAGAATACCTATTGTATAATTCCATTTATAAGAAGTTTTAGAACAAGCTAAAATAATATTTGGTGAAAACAAAATCAGGATATGGGTTACCTGAGGACTGAGGATAGGGCCTGACTGCAAAGGGTCGTGAAGGGACTTTCCAGATGATGGTAATGTTCTTAGAACTTTGTGCAGTGGAGGAAATGTCTGTGTCTGTGCTGTTAAACAGGGTAGCCACTAGCCATATATGGCTACTGAGCACTTGAAGTGTGGCCAGTGCAAATGAAAACTGCATTTTTAATTTTATTTAATTTTAATTACTCTAAATTCAAAATTAGCCATATGTGGCTAGTGACTAACCTTATTTAACAGCACAGTTCTATATCCTGTTAGTGTTTAGGCCTCACAGGTATATTCATCTGTTAAATTCCTCTAACAATAAGCCTAAGATGTATGAGTTTCACTGTATGTAAAGTTTACATTAAAAAGATAAGCATAGGCAGGGCACACAGGAGAAGCGCCCATTTGCTTCTCCACCCCTCCGCCGCGCCTTCCTCTCTGTCTCTCTCTTCCCCTCCCGCAGCCAAGGCTCCATTGGAGCAAAGATGGCCCGGGCGCTGGGGATGGCTCTGTGGCCTCTGCCCCAGGCGCTAGAGTGGCTCTGGTCGCAACATGGCAACGCCCAGGATGGGCAGAGCATCGCCCCCTGGTGGGCAGAGCGTTGCCCCATGGTGGGCGTGCCGGGTGGATCCCAGTCGGGCGCATGCGGGAGTCTGTCTGACTGTCTCTCCCTGTTTCCAGCTTCAGAAAAAAAAAAAAAAATGAAAAAAAAAAAAAAGATAAGCATAGGCCTGGCTGGGTGGCTCAGTGGATTAAGTGTCATCCTGGTGCACCAAGGTCACAGGTTTGATCTCCGGTTAGGGAACATTCGAGAAGCAACCAATGAGTACACAACTAAATGGAACAACAAAGTGGGACAATGAGTTGATCCTTCTCTCTCCCTTCCTCTCTCTCTCCCTTCCTCTCTCTCTCTCTCTCAAATCAATGAAAAAAAATTCTTTAAGATAAGCATAAACTCTAATGTTATGTGTTGAAATGTTTAGACTTCAACTTGCACTGTTTTCTGCAACTTTGAAATGCATAACCAAAAAATGCATAACAAAAAATGAAGGGGTGCTAAATTGTTAGACATATGATAAAACAAATATAGCAAAAATTAATTGTAGAATCTTGGTAGCAGATATATGGAAATAGTGGTGATGTTTACTTAATGGCAATTAATTGTACACTTAAAATAGTCAAAATGGTAAATTTTATATTTGTGTATCTTTTACAATCAAAAAGTTGTTTGAAAGCCAAAAGAAAAATATTGAGGAAAATCCATGTGAAAATTTCTGTGCCTTCTCTAGAGGCAGTCTGGGGTACAGCACAAAAAGAGGGGGGAAAGGAGCAGGCTGTGTGAGTGTGCTAGGACCACTTGGAATAGAATGCAGAGGGAAGAGAAGGCAGTCTTTGGAAACAGGCCTGGGCTCTTAATCCCAGAGCTTTCAGTTTCTAATTGTATAACTGTATTTGTTTCATCCTCTTCAACATGGCTCTGTGGCGGTGCAGCCTCTCTGCAGCAGTGCAGCAGCTGCCACCCCCAACCCACCCACCCACACCAGGGCTGTGGCTGCTGCGTCTGGGGCGCGCTTCTATTCCAACAATAATGAAGGCAGCTGGTTCTTCTTCCTCTTTGTGCACAAAGTGTAAACCCAGCAAGATGCCCAATCCACCCTGCTGTTCAAGAAGGAGACCAGCAATGTGTGCAAGATCCAGTTTCACAATGTGAAGCCCAAGTATCTGGATGTCTACAACAATCTGATGGAGGCTATGCTGCTCAAGCTGTGTCTGGAAGAGGACTACTCCTGCTGGCTGGTGGGCAACTGGAACACGTGGTGGTGGTGGGAGGACCAGGCAGTGCTCTTGGGCGTTCCCAGGTGGCTGCCCAGCCCCCATGGACTGCACAAATAAGCTCAAAAACAACAAGGAGTACCTGGAGTTCTGAAAGGAGTGAAGCCATATGCTGCTGTTCAAAAAAAAACCAGATGCTCCTTGAGTTCAACTTCTGGAAGGAGCCACAGTCTAGAGTGGGCCCCAACATCTATGAGCTGAGGACATGCAAGATTAAGCCAGGAACCATGATCAAGTGGGGGAACAACTGGCCTAGGGACATCAAGTACTGGCAAAAGAACCAGGAGTCAGTGGGCACCTTCTTCTCACAGATAGGAGAGCTCTATGTTGTACACCATCTCTGGGCCTATAAAGACTTGCAGTCTTGGGAGTAGACTAGAAATGCTGTCTTGGGGAAGAGGGGCTGGGGGAAAAAATGTCTACTACACAGTCCCCTTGGTACAACACATGGAGTCTCGGATCATGATCACTTTGAAGATTTCACCTCTCCAGTGATAGTAGTAAAGAAGTAAAAGCGAAAACCCACAAGTTAGCCACGTCAGCAGGAGGTCCATCTGTTCTGCCCAGAAAGGCTGGGAAAGGGGAGCTGAGAAGGGTTCTGCTACTGACTTCCCCTTCTTCCGCAGACAGGGGAGCTCCCAGTCCTGCTCTCTTGGTATTCTCTCAGATGTGGGAGAACTCTAGGAGCTACTGCTCAGCTCAAACAATGGGGAGCTGAGTATGACAGGGTTCTGAGGAATCTTCAGTAGCGCCCAAATCCTTTCTACCTTCCCTACCTGCTCCTTCCCCTGTGCTGGAAGCAGCTTCTAACTTCTCTGAATGAAAAACAGTAACCTTTTAAATGTCTTCTTACATTTCCCCCTAGGATTTCTCATCTCAAGGCCATCAGTCTCCAATTATCACCACGGAAATCCTTAGTTTAACTTTTATTTTTTAAGCGAGAGAGACAGAGAGAGGGACAGACAGACAGGAAGGGAGAGAGATGAGAAGCATCAATTCTTAGTTGCAGCTCCTTAGTTGTTTATTGATTGCTTTGTCATATGTGCCTTGATTGGGGGGGGGGGGGCTCCAGCCAAGCCAGTGACCTTGCCCTCAAGCCAGTGACCATGCAATCATGTCTATGATCCCACTCTCAAACCAGCGAACACGTGCTCAAGCTGGTGAGAGCTGGTGAGCCCACGCTCAAGCCAGCAACCTCTGGGTTTCCAACCCGGGTCCTCTGTATCCCAGGCTGACATTCTATCCATTGCGCCACCACCTGGTCAGGCCTTAGTTTAACTTCAGTTGCACAAAAGGCAGAGTGTTCAGTGCTTAGAGGTGGGGTGGGAAGGGAACAGCCCCAACCAGGCCAGTAATTCCTTGGTCTCCACTGGGCCACCAATTTGCTGGACAGTCTGAACCAAGTCCTTCCTGCTGGGGAAAAGGCTAGAACTTCCTCAAAAAGTAACGGGGGAAACCCTCAAGTTAGCAAAGTCAGCAGACAGTCTACCTATTCCACCCAGAAAGGCTGGGAAAGGGTCTCTGGGGAGAACCTGGGGCAGGAAACAGAATGGAACAAGAACAAGAACTCAGACCCAGGAACCCAGAAGGTAGAACATAGAATTCAGAACTTGGGTTTGAACCACAGAACCTGGGACACAGAATTGGGAAAACAGAACAGAGGTGACAGGCCTTGGTCAGATAGCTCAGTTGTTTAGACTCTAAACTTTAGAGCAGGTGTCCCCAAACTACGGCCCCGCAGGCCGCATGCGGTCCCCTGAGGCCATTTATCCGGCCCCCGCTGCACTTCCGGAAGGGGCACCTCTTTCATTGGTAGTCAATGAGAAGAGCACATTGACCATCTCATTAGCCAAAAGCAGGCCCATAGTTCCCATTGAAATACTGGTCAGTTTGTTGATTTAAATTTACTTGTTCTTTATTTTAAATATTGTATTTGTTCTGGTTTTGTTTTTTTTTTTACTTTAAAATAAGATATGTGCAGTGTGCATAGGGATTTGTTCATAGTTTTTTTTTTGTTTTTTTTTGGGGGGGGCCCCCGAGGGGGGTGCACCGTTCCCGGAAGTACTGCAATACCGGGTCGATGCGTGGAGTGGACGGAGCAAGCCCCTATTCCATCTCCTATTTCCAAAAATCCATTTAATATATTGTCCTCGGATAGAGGACGTATCAGATATTAAACTGATAAGAACAGATACTACACATGATCTTAGCCAAAAGGACGAGAAGCGATGTTCATAGTTTTTTTTATAGTCCGGCCCTCCAACAGTCTGAGGGACAATGAACTGGCCCCCTGTGTAAAACGTTTGGGGACCCCTGCTTTAGAGCATCGTTCTGAAGTGCCATTTCAGTTACTGGTCGGTTAGGCACATGCAGAACCAGATTGAAGTTCCTGTCTCTCTCTCTCTCTCTCTCCCTCTCAAATCAATAGTACAATAAAAATTATATATATATATATATATATTATATATATATATAAAATAGAGGTGACAGAAGACCACTTGGAGAAGGGTTCCTAATACAAGACAGTTGAAAAGAGACTCATCTGACCTAACTAGGCGGTGGTGCAGTGGATAGAGCATCAGACTGGAATGCAGAGGACCCAAGTTCGAGACCCCGAGGTCGCCAGCTTGAGCTACGGGCTCATCTGGTTTGAGCAAAGCTCACCAGCTTGGACCCAAGGTCGCTGGCTCTAGCAAGGGGTTACTCAGACTGCTGAAGGCCCGCGGTCAAGGCACATATGAGAAAGCAATCAATGAACAACTAAGGTGTCCCAACGAAAACTGATGATTGATGCTTCTCATCTCTCTCCGTTCCTCTCTGTCTGTCCCTGTCTATCCCTTTCTCTGACTCTCTCTGTCTCTGCAAAAAAAAAAAAAAAAAAGAAGAGACTCATCTGTTTCTACACAATGAGGTTGAAAACTTGAATGTGTAGTTCTAGCCCTTCTGTGCAGGAGAGTCTCCTGCCCTTCCTTTTTCTTCCTCCAAGCAAAGCAACCAGCCAGGGCCTGTATTTTCTTCACCCTGCGTCCCTTTTCTCCTTCTTCACATTCTATATGCTCCGCCCTCATTCTGCTGGGCCACCAGGTGTGTGGAGTGGGGTTAGTGATTATGTGGGCCTCCTCAGTGACCCCCAAATCTCATGACCTCTGGGTAGCTTGATTCTTCCTCCCTTTCAGGAAAACTTGTGCTAGAGTTGCTGATGGAACCAATGAAACATTTACTATTAAAAAATATTTGTTTCTTATTGCTATTACTACTGTAACAAATTACAACAAATTTAGTAGCCTGGAACAACACAGATTTATTATCTTATAGTTCTGAAAGCTTGAAGTGTGTCTTACCCCTATAACATCAAGAACTGCATCCTTGGCTTCCCTTTTCCTCTTCCTGGGATGGTGTCTTCAACATTCACAGTGGTCCAACATTTGACATACCATTGGAGGCTGTCCTACAAAACAGCCTCTCACAAAAGTAGGCTGTACCAAACCTCTGGTTATAGAATTGTTTACCTTTATACTAAAAAGGTTGGGAAAGCACCAAAATCAGCACGTGGCATGTGCCCATGCTGACTTCACAGAATTCGTGCTGTGAGACCTATAGTGCTAATGAGATTGACCGAAACAAAAAAGCATGTAAGCAGGGCCGATGGTGGGTCCATGTGTGCTAAATATTTCTGTGACAGGATCAAGCATGCTTTCCTTATTGAGGAACAGAAAATCATTGTGAGCCTGACCAGGCGGTGGCGCAGTGGATAGAGCATCGGACTGGGATGCAGAGGACCCAGGTTCGAGACCCTGAGGTCGCCAGCTTGAGCCGCGGGCTCATCTGGTTGAGCCAAGCTCACCAGCTTGAACCCAAGGTCGCTGGCTTGAGCAAGGAGTTACTCAGTCTGCTGTAGCCCCTGGTCAAGGCACGTATTAGAAAGCAATCAATGAGCAACTAAGGTGACACAACGAAAGAAAAAGAAAATCATTGTGAAAGTCTTGAAGGCATGAGCAGAGTCAGAAAGCTAAATTTAAAAAGAAAAAAGCTTTTGTAAGAAAAATAAAAGAAGAAATAAAAAGAACTTCTTTCTTCCTCTGGAGACTCTAGGTGGGAACCCATTTCCTTGTCCTTTCCAGCTTCTACAAATCTCCTGTATTCTTCGACTTGATTCATGGCCTTTTCCTTCATCTTCAAAGCCAACAGTAACATCTTTTTTTTTTTTTAATGTTTTATTTTATTGATTTTAGAGGGATAAGGGAAGAGAATTGGAGAGAGACAGGAACATCTGTTTCTATATGTGCCCTGACAGGGGATCGAACAGGCAACGTCTGTGCTTCGGGACAATACTAACCAACTGAGCTATCTGGCCAGGGCAGGAACATCTTCAAATCTCTCTTTTACACACCCTCACCCCTTCGGCTTCCTTCATCACATCTTCTTCTCTGCTCCTTTCTCCCTCTTTCCCTTATAAGAACCCTTGTAATTCCATTGAGCCCACCCAGACAATCCAGGATTATCTCCCTATCTGAAGATCCTTAATTTATTACATCTGCAATGTTCCTTTTGCCATGTAAGGTAACATATTCACAAGTCCTGAAGATCAGGACGTGGGCATGGGGGGAGGGGTCATTTTCCTGCCTACTACATTGACTTTGAAATTTTATGCTATTCGTCAAGGCTACACTGAACAGGAAACATATTTCTTAATATTTTCCCCCTCATAGTTTTATTGAGGTATAATCCACATACTACACAATTTGCCCATTGAAAACAAACAATTCAAATTTTTTTAGTAGTTACTGAGTTGTGCAATCACCACATTTTCATCTTTCTGTCATTTTTTCATTCGTGGAAACAAAGGCTTGAGACATTAAGGAAATTTGCTTAGGGTAACATCTAATGGCAGGGCTGGGGCATTGCAGTGGCTGTCAGGAGCTGAAATGCCAGTCCAGGACTGACTCCCTTCGTGAAGACCAATCCCCTGGGAGCAGTGTGGCATAGCAGTGAGACACACAGGTGCTTAGGCCAGGTTAGACTTGGGTTTAAGGCTCAGTTTCTGCTATCAACAAGCTATGTGATCTTTGGTAAAACTCTTGGAACCTTGGTTTCCTTATTTGTAAAATGGGGACAATAAAATAAAGAGCAGGTGCCTGACCTGTAGTGGTGCAGTGGATAAAGCATCGACCTGGAAATGCTGAGGTCGCCGGTTCGAAACCCTGGGCTTGCCTGGTCAAGGCACATATGGGAGTTGATGCTTCCAGCTCCTCCCCCTTCTCTCTCTCTCTGTCTCTCTCTCCTCTCTCTCCCTCTCTATCTCTCTCTCCTCTCTAAAAATGAATAAATAAAATTTAAAATTTAAAAATTTAAAAAAAAGAGGTGTGGGAGGACTCACCTGTAAGATCCCTTCCAGGCGCATAACTCCAAGCTTCAATGGGGTGGGGTAGGGAGGGGGGAAAATTAAAAATAAATTCCCCAGGCATCAAGGGCAACAAGAGGGATGGATGAGTTCCCTGAAAACGAACTCACACAGTTCCCTGGCACAGGTCTCAGAGCCACTCAGTGATGGTTATCAATGCGGAAAACCCCTCTTACAAAAGTAGAGAAGGGTGGTAAGAGTTGAGGGGTGGGGCAGGCCTTGGGGTGCTCTGCCCAGAAGTGGGCAATGATTCCCCGTGTAGAAACAGAGGTGGACCAGATCAGTGGCAGCTCTTATCCAAGTGTTGGAGGGATGGTTCTGAAAAGACATTTTCAGAGAAGAGTGGGTAACATCACCACACACGGCGCAGCCGCATCCCCCAACAGTCTCCTGCAACGCCCACTCGCCCACGCAACGTGGTATGCTCCGCCACCGTAACAAGCCTCTTCCCTCTGGCGTGCGGTTGGTATAGTCCAAGCAAGGGTGTGTGTAGGAGGGGGGAAGAGACACGCCCCTATCTCTAATTGGCTGGAGAATTTAAAGATCCGGCCAGTGATAGGGTGATTCTCTACGCCTAGTATTTGAAAGTTCCTAGAGCCGGAGGGCTGCTGGCACGTCGGCTCTGTTCAGTTTGTTCGTCCGAGTTCCGGCGCAAGTGAGTGTCCACTCGATCTCAGAGTTGGGAGGAAGAGAACCTGCTTCTTTAAGGGGTACCTGCCGGGAGGGTGCAAACGAGAGGGTCAGACGCAGGGAGCACACATTCCAGGGCCCCAAGCTTCCTCTGCGATTCCCTAGCCAAATACTCTACCTTTCCCCACCTTAGAGACGGGAAGCGCCAGGGTTCGGAATTACACTAGCCCGGACTCCTACCAGCCTTGTGGCCTCTCCCAGCTGTTTACACTTTTGGACACGGGGAATAATGAGAACTGGCCCGCTGTGTATAAACCAGTGAACGTACCTGGATAGCCATGATTACAAGTCAGCACCTTTGCTCATCTCCTCACGTGAGATTCCCCTGCTTCCTGTGGAGAGGGCCAAGAGGATTCCCGTGCCCTCCCTGGGTCTCTTTGAAGCTGGTTTCTTTTCTGTTTAGGGTCCCTTCTTCGGCTTTTGCCAGACCGCCGAGGCTCCCCAAACCGGGGTGCATTTGACTTTGCCCATCTGCCTCTCTGGAAATTATTGCATAGGAAAGTAATTTCTTTTATTTATTGATTGATTGGTTTTAGAGAGAGGAGGGGAGAGAGAAGAAGGAAGAGAGAGAAAGAGAAACATCGATTTGTTGTTCCACTTATTTATGCACTCGTTGGTTGATTCTTGTGTATAACCAATGACTGGGGATTAAACCCGCAACCGTGGTATTGGAGAGGATGCTCTTTCCAACTGAGCGAATCAGCCAGTGTTAGGAAAGTAATAGTGAATTTACCAACTTGGTCCCAGGGTCCTTTTACCATCACTGTGACCTCTTTGTGATCCTATATGGCCTTGGCCGGGCTCCTCTTCACGACATTTATACTACCTGTTCTGTCCTTGAGTCCCTGTGACACCTGTGCTCCTAAACTTCTGCAGAGCAGACCGGCAGAGGCAGTGGCAGTACCGTCGGGCACCCTGGCAGCGGCTTCGGAATGCGAGGACACGGAGCTGCGGTGCCGCGTGGCTGTGGAGGAGCTGAGCCCCGGCGGGCAGCCACGAAGGCGCAAGGCCCTACGCACCGCGGAGCTGAGCCTGGGTCGTAACGAGCGCCGCGAGTTGATGCTTCGGCTGCAGGCGCACGGGTCCGTGGAGCGGCCACGCTGCTTCCCCCTGCGCACCGCGCGCCTTTTCACACGCTTCGTGGCCTTGGGGCGCAGCACGCTGCGACTCCCCGCCGAGGGCACTCCCGGGGTGGGCGCGGTGCAGCTACTACTCTCTGACTGCCCGCCCGACCGCCTGCGCCGCTTCCTACGCATGCTGCGCCTCAAACTGGCTGCAGACCCGGGTCCTGGGCCGTCCTCCGCCCGCACACAGCTGCTTGGCCCGCGGCCCCACGACTTCTTCACCATTAGCCCGGTGCAACCCGAGGAGCTGCGGCGCGCAGCAGCCACCCGGGTCCCAGACACCACGCCAGTGAAGCGACCCATGAAGTCCCGAGTAAAGGCAGAACCCAACACCGTAAGAGTAGGAAAGGGGGGGACGCCTTGGGGACTGGGTGTGCCGCTGAGCTGGTAGAGACCAAGGGACCCAAGTTTGAGAGGAAGATGGTTATCTCAGAGGAGATGCCCATTGGATTTCTAAGTGTAAGAGATGTGGGAATTGAGCATGTGTTTCTCATAGTGCAATTCCTGAGACTGGGTAAGCCAGAATAGAAAAAGGGGACCCAAGTCACATTAAAAGAGAAAGCAGAGCCCTGGTCGGATAGCTTGGTTGATTAGAACATCGTCCAGATATGCAAAGGTTGCACATTGGATCCCAGGTCAGGGCACATACAGAAACAGATAGATGTTTCTGCCTCTCTTTCTTGCTCCCATTCTTCTCTAAAATCAATAAAATAAAGAGAGAGCAGAGAAGGAGGCCCGAAAAGGAGACTTCAAAATAAAAAGTAAGAATGTAGTCATTCTACAGAAGGAGAGGAACATTTGGGAAAAATGTAGTGGTCAGCAGTATTGGGCAGCCAACAGGTCGGATCAGATGGGGGTAGGGACAAAGTCTGGTGGGTTTTGACAGTTTTTGAACTGCGGCAGATGGATCACAGGGGTTTGAGTACAAGCTGGTGAGAAGATGAAGATGGGACAAGAAGGGGCCCTGACTAGGCAGGGTTTTGCTTGGGTGTTTTGAAATGAGAGACAGGTTTGTGGCAGGAAGAGAAGTGAGAAGGAAAAGTGGGTGAGAGGACCAGGAAAGATAGAGAGCCCAAGGGAGGAAGCTGAGGGAGAACCAGGCCCACACCGTGGGGTCTTCAGGGCACCAGGAGTCAGGGGAGACCCAACCTTGATCCCTTCCTCAAGGAGAGATCTGGACCCCAGTAGTTACTGCAAGATCTCCAGGTGAGCCAAAGCTGCTTGAGGGCTCCAGGGAATGAAATTATCAATAGCAGAGACACAAGGGCTACCAGGGCTAGCATTGCACCTGGGCCAAAAAGGGAGAGAGATTGCAACGCCTAGAATATGGGGAGAGGTTCTGAGATAGCCCTGTCCTCCAGGAAGCCCCCAGGTGGCCCCTGCCTGTGAAGAGGCTGAACTTGCCCTCCACCAAACCACAGCTTTCTGAGGAACAGGCTGCAGTGCTGAGGGTCGTCCTGAAAGGCCAGAGCATTTTCTTCACTGGGAGTGCAGGTAGGTATAGTGAGGGGCAGAGTCTGGGAAGGAGAATGGTGGTCAAGTTGGATGGAGGAGAGGTGATCTTAACTTTGTCCTCTGCCTAGGGACAGGGAAATCTTATCTGCTGAAGCGTATTCTGGGCTCACTGCCTCCCACAGGCACTGTGGCTACTGCCAGCACTGGGGTGGCAGCCTGCCACATCGGAGGTACCACCCTCCATGCCTTTGCAGGTAAGTAGAGCCCCTGGGACTAGTGAGGAGCAAGCCAGGCCTGTAGGAAGGGAGGAAGGGGAAGTCAGGGTTGAGACAAAGCCAGGGTCTCAGCCCAGGCTGAATAATGTCATTCACAGGCATTGGCTCAGGCCAGGCTCCCCTGGCCCAATGTGTGGCCCTGGCCCAGCGGCCAGGTGTGCGGCAGGGCTGGTTGAACTGCCAGCGGCTGGTCATTGATGAGATCTCCATGGTGGAGGCAGACTTATTTGACAAGCTAGAGGCTGTGGCCAGGTCAGTGAGGGCTGAGTTCTGGTGGTTTTCCATGAGAAACCTGCCCACCCTTGCCTCTAAAGAACTGCTTGCTCCTGTCCAGAGCTGTCCGGCAGCAGAAACAGCCATTTGGAGGAATCCAGCTCATCATCTGTGGGGACTTCCTGCAGCTGCCGCCTGTGACCAAGGGCTTCCAGCCCCCGCAGTTCTGCTTCCAGGTACCACTCACCTTCCTGTCCTGCCCCTTCCCACAGCGGTCTGCTCTGCTCCCTGACATCCCCATCCTCCCCACCAGGCCAAGAGCTGGAGGCGGTGTGTCCCAGTGACCATGGAGCTGACCAAGGTGTGGAGGCAGGCAGACCAGACCTTCATCTCTCTGCTGCAGGCTGTGAGGTTGGGCAGGTAGGCTCTATGACTGGAGAAGGGGCCCAGATGAGGATCCAAGTGTGGGTCACAGAGGAGCACAGGGACCCAAAGAAGGGGAAGAAGTGCTTCCTGGACCCAGAGGAGATGGTCACTTTGTGATGCTGAGACCTTGCCTCTCCCAGAGTTAGGCCCCCATCAGCCAGCACAAGGCCTGGCACAGAGTAGTTGTCAGGGATCTATGGGCAGATGGACACACAAGAGGAATTCAAACACGTCAACTCCCCTTTCACAGATTCAGAAACTGGGGTTCTAAGAGGTGACATGACTTGCCCAAAGTCATGGTCTATAAGTGACTGAACTGGGATTTAAACCTAGGTCTAACTTCCATTCTTTTTTTTTTTAAGAAACAGAGAAAGGGATAGGGATGGACAGACAGGAATGGAAAGAGATAAGAAGCATTAATTATCAGTTTTTCGTTGCGACCCTTTAGTTGTTCATTGATTGCTTTTTCATATGTGCCTTGACCATGGGGCTACAGCAGACCAAGTGACTCCTTGCTCAAGCCAGCAACCTTGGGTCCAAGCTGGTGAGCTTTTTTTTTTTTTGCTCAAGCCAGATGAACCACGCTCAAGCTGGCGACCTCGGGGTCTCGAACCTGGGTCCTCCACATCCCAGTCTGACACTCTATCCACTGTGCCACCGCCTGGTCAGGCTAACTTCCATTCTTAAAGCCTGTGGGGGGTCACTTGGTGGGGGAGAGTGGGTTACTGACATGATCTCAGCCAAGCTATGACAAAATGTTGAAATGCTACAACTACTCTAACATGGGAGTGGACAGGCCAGGAGGGCAGATGACATGGGCCAGAGCTGAACCTTGAAAGCCAGGTCTGATTGGGACAGGCTTAGGAGAGGGTGGTGGTAGTGAGCTGCTCTCTATCCCTGGGAACAGGAGGTAGGCAGGAAGGTGCACAGCACACACCAGCATGCATGAGGGACAAGAAGGCTGAGTGGCAGAGCAGGGAGAAATGGGCCCAAGTTGTACCCCCTCCTCCCTGGGAGTTGCTGCTGTACCCAGGCCTCCCGGGTGGAGGATGCCTAGAGATGAGGGAAATAGAAAGGCTAGAATTCCCCCCCAACGCAGCAGGACAGGGGCTAGAGGCAGAGGCAGATTTAACGGCGGGTGCACCAGGCGTGTGCCCTAGGGCCCCAACTTCTGAAGGGCCCTGCAGAACCCCAACTTTACACTTTTTTCTATTGTAAGGGGCCCAATATTTTCTTCTGTGCCCGGGGCCTCAACCAACCTTAGTCTGCCTCTGGCTAGAGGCCAGTCTGGCTATAGGCTACCAGTATTATAGGTATCAACATCAGCACCTGGTCTAGGTCCTCTAAACCTCTGGACTGTGCTCACTCAGCATATCAAACTTCCTGAGGAGCACTGGGGATGGGAGGGTGGCTAGCTCCTTCCTGGGGCAGGCACAGGAAAGGGTACCCACCCATGATCACAGCTAAGCAGCCCACACACACATGATACTTATTCCCCATGTATGGGTTCCAGGTGGAGAAGGGACAGGTTGGCCAGCCTAGGGCCAGCAAATCATGCCCAGATGCCTCTTTCCATTCCCCAGACCTGATCCATGGCCTGCTACTTGGGCTATACCACCCACAAGCTTCACCTTCCCTGGTGTTCAGGTGGGCTCTGCCCTAACAGCCCAGCCCCCACAGGTGCTCGGATGAGGTGACCCGCCAGCTCCAAGCTACAGCTGCACAAAAGGTGGGGCGAGATGGGATTGTGGCCACGAGGCTCTGCACCCACCAGGATGATGTGGCCCATACCAATAAGAGGCGGCTGCAGGACCTGCCAGGTGAGCATGGAGCCAGACCTGGGTAAGATCAGCTGGGAGGGGTTTCAAACAGGCATACCCCCCCCCCCCCAGTTGCCTGGACCCTTGAGATCATTTAGATATCTAGGCCACAACTTCTATGGCTATAAGGCCCCTACATATGCAGATGTAACTGATTTTGAGAGGTATGACCTTGAGAAAGTCAAGGTCACTTAGCTGGTGAATGCTGGAAGTTTACCTTCAATCCAGGTCTCTGACTCTAAAGCCCCAGTCAGGCCCAAGCTGTTCCTGCTACCTTCCCTCATTCCCTGGTCTGATGTGTATTTTTGGGAACTAAGCCATTAATGACTAGTAATCTGTTTGCCCCACTCTTTTCGTAGGTGAGATTCACAGCTTTGAGGCCATAGACAGTGACCCTGAGCAAGCCCGGACTCTTGATGTCCAGTGTCCCGTTAGCAAGCTTCTTCAGCTAAAGCGGGGGGCCCAGGTAAGTGGGAAGCAGGGTCCAAACCCTGGGGGCTTGAGTCTCCCCGATCTTTGCCCCTCGGCCCAGACAGCACCACAGCCAGAGGCCCCGGCGGGGACCATGGCAAACTCCCTTCCTCTTGTTCCCAGCCACCTGCCTATCTTCAGCTTCCACTGCCCTTCTGTCTCTGCACCTGGAGCTCCAAGCACTGTTGCTTTGGATAAGTCCCTTGCCCTTGCTCATCTCTTTTCTAAATCCAAGAGTGAAATATCTACCGCACACAGTTGCCTTCTATGTATATAATGTATCCCATACTGTGAGCGAGTCCTCCTTCCTGCCACCATGTTGGGGTGGGGCGAAATGGGAGCCTTCCCTCAGATTCCAGAGGGCACCCAAGGGGAAAATACAGGCACCGTGTGGTTGCAAGAGGGATGGCAGGACCTATTATCCCCCAAGATTGTGGCCCACACACATACCCCACAACAGATGTGGCAGTGTTCAAAGCCCTGTAATGTCTCTTCCTTTATAGCTCTACTCCCTTCTGAGCAAATGTCATTCCTCTTGACACAAAGGGAAACTGAGTCCCAGAAAAATAAGGCATCTTGTTGCAGGGGTCACAGTCAGCCAGTGGCCAAGGATTAGGACTCAGTGCCCCTCCATGACAGCCCCAGCCTCCCAGGACTGCAGCAGTGCAGTGACTGCCGGACCTGGAGTGGCATAGGAACGGGCCGCTCTCCAGGCCTCCTGTTCTCTTTCGCTTGCAGGTGATGCTGGTGAAGAACCTGGCAGTGTCCCGGGGCCTGGTGAATGGTGCCCGAGGGGTGGTAGTTGGGTTCGAGACTGAGGGGAGAGGTAAGTGATGAGGGTGCAGTTCTATTGCTTCAGGCAGCAGGGCTCCAGGGAAGTGTGAGGAGAAGGCTAGGATCCAAAGGTGAGGCCTGCTTCTCACCTCCGAGCCCTGAAACAGGCCTGAAAAGTTGGGCTTCTCCATGCCTCCCTCAGGGCTGCCCCAGGTACGGTTCCTGTGTGGAGTCACCGAGGTCATCCGTGCTGACCGCTGGACAGTGCAGGCCGCTGGGGGCCAGCTCCTCAGCCGGCAGCAGCTGCCCCTGCAGCTGGCCTGGGCGCTGTCCATCCACAAGAGCCAGGTGAGCAGCCAGTGTGGGAGATGGGGACAAAACAGGCCTGGGGCATGTTGAGGGGCCTTAAAGGCTTTTCTGGGGATTGACTTTGCCCCGGATGGGAAGTTCCAGACCATGAAGAATAAACCTTTCTTTAGTGCATCTCCCATCCCACCTCTCTCCCTTTCCCAAATACAAATACTTCCCCTCTGGCCTGACCAGGCGGTGGTGCAGTGGATAGAGCGTTGGACTGGGATGCGGAAGGACCCAGGTTCAAGACCCCGGAGTTGCCAGCTTGAGTGCGGGCTCATCTGGCTTGAGCAAAAAGCTCACTAGCATGGACCCAAGGTCACTGGCTCGAGCAGGGGGTTGCTCAGTCTGCTGAAGGCCCACGGTCATGGCACATATGAGAAAGCAATCAATGGACAACTACGGTGTCGCAACAAAAAACTGATGATTGATGCTTCTCATCTCTCTCCGTTCCTGTCTGTCTCTCCCTATCTATCCCTCTATCTGACTCTCTCTCTGTCCCTGTAAATAAATAAATAAATAAATAAAAATATTAAAAAAAAAAAAAAAATACTTCCCCTCTGTCATCTCCTGCCCTGCCATTTTCTGAACCCACTACCAGGAGGACACTGGGGCTCAGAGGGATTAAGTAACTTGTCCAAGGTCAAACAGCTAGTGCAAGGCAGAGCCAGGATTTCTTTCCATCCCTGTCTGACCTGGGCCTGAGTTCTTGCCTCTCAGACCTATCCCTCTCTCTTATCGTGACGTGTCTCCTGTGGTCTCTCCTACTCAGATACCCACCCAGGGTCAGCCTATCCCCCTGCCTTGAGGATCTCTGGACTGGGCGAGGAGATCCAGGGGCAATAGCTGGGCTGGTGAGGTGGGTCAGGCTCTTGGGTGCAAAGGACTTCGGGCAGAGCTGGCTGCATCTCTGTTTCCGTCCCCCAGGGCATGTCTCTGGATTGCGTGGAGATCTCTCTGGGCCGTGTGTTTGCCAGTGGCCAGGCCTATGTGGCCCTTTCCCGTGCCCGCAGCCTGCGGGGCCTACGTGTGCTGGACTTTGACCCCATGGTGGTTCGCTGTGACCCCCGTGTGCTGCGCTTCTACGCCAGCCTGCAGTGGGGCAGGGGCCTCTGCCTGGTAAGAGGGGGTCACCCAGTAGTGGGCCCCCTGGCTGTGGCAGCCTAGGAGCTGGAATGAAGGAAAGGCCGAAGGACCCTGGGTGGGAGGGGCAGAGCCTTCTCTAGCTCCACTTGGGACAGGGACAAGCAGAAGGAGATGCTGGCCCCCCAGCTGTGGCTCTGGGAGGCAGCAGAAGCCCATGACTCAGGTTTTCTGGCTTCAATCTAGGAGGCCACCAGTGATGATGGGGCACCCTCAGACCAGGAGAATGTGGACCCAAACCTGTGAGCCACAAAGAAGACAAAGGATGGTCTCCCCTCCTGCCCTCCTCCTGCCCCTTAGTGTGCCAGGACCCAGGAGATGGCAGGAGGTCAGCCAGTGCCCCTTTCTTCCTTCATTAGGGCCTCTCAGCCTCCTGGCAGGGGTCCAGGCACAGTGCTTCCCACCCATTTGCCAGCTGTGCCTCAGTTTCTCCTCTTGCCTGAGGTAAGCTACTTCCAGGGTCAGGAGTAACCCTTTCTGTGCCAGTTGGGAATGGGCCTGTGGTGGTATCTGGTGTGAGAGGACAGAGCTCTCTGTGAGGGCTGCCCACAGGGCCCCAATCATGAATGCCACCCTCTTTGGGCTGCAGAGGGGAGAAGTGCTCCAGGAGCAGGAATAGGCCGCATGGGCGCTGTAGGCCTCAGGCCAAGCACAGGACCCAGATAGAGAAGGGAGGCCCAGCCTAGCACAGCCAGGACACCCTCCTGAGCCTGCTGTGAGAACAGACTGCAGACTGCGCCTGTATCATAGCTGCTTTGGGGGGGAAGAAATGTGTGTGCGGATTAAAATGGATGTTCTCACATCGTATTTATTCAAGACAAATAAACTTGTGAATTGTGTAAGGCCTGTCAATTGAGTGTTCTGCTATCTTTAAGAAGACTGGCGAGGCCAGGCATGGCCAACATACGGCCCGCGGGCTGGATATGGCCCGCGTAATGAGTTTATGAGGCCCGCAATTAGACTTTTACTATTCTCTGCTACTTGAAAATCTCAGCTACTCAGAAGCGAAAGCGTCTTTGATTATTGGAAATCGAGATATTTAAGAAGATAGTGATACTCGGAATTCCACGTGTGACTAATCTAGGGTTAACTTCTAATAATTGGTCGAATGGATTCGCGATACTTCTTTATTTTTAAAAATAATTCCATTATAAAGATTTACAACTCTTTTACTTGTCTGTACTTGATATGAACTGTTTGACGTTTAGCGGCGATGTGAAACCCACATTCTTTTAGGCGGAGTTTGCCAGTGCGCACCCAAGGTCAAACAATTCATTATTTTTGTGGTCAAGTGTGCTGAATCAAGTGGCGTTGTAGCATAGACAATAGCTGCAGTTGATAACTGAAAATGTGACCAGGCTGTTTGCAAAACAAAATAATTGTTTTATTTGTGATATAACCCCTTCAAGCTCATTCTATGAATTAAATATTGTTTTGATTGATTATGATACAGTTTGAATATTTATATGGTATGTAATTATATTTTTATTAAACTATATTTTTATTAAAATAATATTGTATATTAAATTTTTTTCACTCACATTTATTCATAAACAAATTACATAATAAAATTTTGTTTACTTAAACAAATTGTTTTTGTATTTAACATTTTTAAATTTTAAGATTTCATCCAGCCCATGAAAAAGTTTTCTTTCTAATCTGGCCTGGGGACAAAAACTGTTGGCCACGCCCGGGCTAGGCCCTAGCAGGTTGGCTCAGCGGTAGAACGTCGGCCTGGCGTGTGGAAGTCCTGGGTTCGATTCCTGGCCAGGGCACACAGGAGAAGCGCCCATCTGCTTCTCCACCCCTCCCCCTCTCCTTCCTCTCTGTCTCTCTCTTCCCCTCCCGCAGCCAAGGCTCCACTGGAGCAAAGTTGGCCCGGGTGCTGAGGATGGCTCCTTGGCCTCTGCCTCAGGCGCTAGAATGGCTCGGATTTCAGCAGAGCAACTCCCCAGAGGGGCCGAGCATCACCCCCTGGTGAGCAATCCGGGTGGATCCCAGTCAGGAGCATGTGGGAGTCTGTCTGTCTGCCTCCCCCCCTCCGCTTCTCACTTCGGAAAAATACAAAAAAAAAAGAAGACTGGCTATTCCTGGTACTGGGGGCTAAGCCTGTGTGCCCACCCCTAGCCCTGCATGTGCACACAGGTTTTTACACCATGATGACTGAACTCGCAGACCCTGTGTGAGGTTTTCTTAGTATCACTGGTTATTCGGAAAGCTGAGTTACCTGAGGTTAATGACTCACAGTGAAATGACAAGGTGAATCACCGTCACCCAGTAGTCAGATGAGGACAAACTAGGGAATTTGTGTGCTGAGAAATGGGCCTGTTGCAACATCTGAAGAATGCTGGGAGCCTCCATTTGAAACTTTCTCACTTGGACCTTGCGGGGGCTCTAGCTTGGACATTGTGATGGGGAAGGGATCTCCAACAAACTAGCTTCAGCTAATCAAAAAGCTCAGGGCCCTTATCGACTGGTTAAAACTGTTAAGCTTCCCTGCTTATGAGCAAAATGTATCGATTCTGGCTGGTAGTACAGTTATGGTGGAAGCATGCACTGGTAGCTACGAAAGCCATGGATAATAAATGTGTATAAAATTGCCAATGACGAGTTTGAGAATGAAACTATGCTGGTGTGTGTGTGTGGGGGGGGAGGCATGAAATATGGGTTCTTGAAGGCGTTCATTCTTGTCTACCAAAAGCCAGCAGAGGCCCCAGGGCACAGAGTAGGTACTCAGGGAGTGTCTGGTTAAATGGTAGAGGCCATTGACGTGGGGACTCAGTGCTATTGTGGTTCAGAGGGGCTATGAGGCCTCAGACCTCCACTGTGGGATTCATGGAAGAGGCAGAGCTACAGCCTGTGAAGAAATTGATGATTAAAGCTCAGGGGAGAGACTTGGCTTTCCACTCTGATTTTGCCACTCGCCAGCTGTGTCACTTTAAGCATGTTACACAACCTTTCTGAGAGGGTTTCCTCTCCTATAAAGTACAGGTGGTAACTTCCTTTCACATAGAGTTGGGAGAAAGGCCAGTCACATGGCAGGAATTCAATCAGTAACTGTTATTAATGTTTACGATAACTAATGATTATCACCAGGATGTCTGGTTTCTATACTGGCTCCTTTGACAGACAAGATCTGGAGGCGCACAGGGGTGCCATCGTGGCCCCTGGACAACCTCTGATTGTCTGGCTCTTGCTACCACCCTTCCTGACCTTGAGAAGTCAATTGTTTTTCTATAGCATGAACCCTTTTCTTTGCTGCAAATAGAAGACACTGTTAGGAGAAGCCATGCCCACAGGGTGACGCCCCTCAACATGTTGGCAACCATGGGTGCCTGGATGTTTCCTATCTGCCCATATGACAGCCCCCCTCCCAGATCCAGCTGTTAACAGGTCACATTGTGGCCCTGCCAGCAGGAAGCTTACGTTCTGATTGCATCTTGCATTTTTCGCTTCTTCCACTTAACACACAGTTTGGGGACCGTCCAGTTCAGCACAGATGGCATTGTCTCATGCTTTCTAGCATCTCTGCACCAGCTGGGGTTCTTGGAGAAACTGACTGAGGATAACTTAAGCAGGAAAGGAAGGTAATGGAACAGAAGGCTAGCTCAAAGAAGTGATGTGAGGCCCAGAAACCCAGGCTTGGAGACTAGGGGGAACCAGGGAGGCTAGAACCACTGGCAGGCGTGGAGCTGGGAGCAACTGGCCAAGCAGACCTCTGTGGCCACCCCTGGACACCGAGCACAGCCACCAGGGGGAGGAGTCCTGTGCTCTTCAGTCCCCTCACATCACAGTTCAGACCTAGAGGCAGTCTGTGGCTGGCTGGGCTTGGCCTCCCACGCAGGTCCTACTGCTACTGGCAGGAGGCTGAATGTGCAATGAAGGTGCAGGAGGAACCAGGGCTTCTGCTGGGAGATGAGTCTTACATTATGGCCCAGAGCCTGGAGGTTGAGGATGTCTGAGGGGCCTCTCCTGGGATTCTCCTCTCTGACTCCACCCTTAGCATGTACTGCCAAGGCACCCCTCCCCCTCCCAGCCCTTTCCCCCCCCACCCAGGCACTGATTTCAGCTTTCCCTGGGCTCATGTGGGCCTGCCCTGCTCAAAGATGCCTTCCTCGTCAGATTGCTGGGCATCAGAAAGTCCTGTCCTTAGCAGTCCCTTTTCGTTGTGAAGATGCTCTCCAGAAGCCCCTGGAGAAAGGCAAGCATGTTCTCTGTGAGTGGGAGCTCCAAACAGCACTGCCTCTCAAAGCAGATCATCTTGTTAGGAAGACATTCAAGAAACCTCACAGCTATTTTCTTGACATCTAATCTAGTCTAATTTCTAACCTACTATATATCCCTGAGGGTGTAGGGAAACCCCATCTCAGTCAGTACTGGGGACTCCCCAACCCCAGGGTCGTACAGGCAGGGAGGGGCTTGTAGGAGCAGGCCTTTATCTCTAGGGCCTCATGGTGGCTGCTAACAGCTTAAGTGACCAGTATCCACAAGCCATAACTCTGCTGGGCCAAGGGCAAGGTAGGTGGGGAACTTTCTGAGAGCCAGTCTCTCCAGGGCCCTCCTGCCATGCCCTCTGGAACCCTGCTACCTCTCCGTGGTGCTTTCAGGGGACCTGATGATCATTTGCCCCTCCCCAGTCTCGGAGACCCTCCTCTCTCTGACTCTCCTTCCCCTCAACATAATCCCCTCAAGGAATTGGACCTACAAATCAAAAGTCAGAAGAGTGTGTCCTCAGATAGCTTCTTTTGAGGCAAAGAAACAGAAAGGTCTGGTGACACTCTTAGAGTATGGGGCAGGAGTGGATGGCTAAGTATGGGCAGAACAAAGTATGAAGTATCCCCAGGAATCTGGTCACATTGAGGTAAAGAAGACGTCCCACCTATCCTGTGTGTTCACTCATTCATTCATTCCACAAACCTTTATCCAGTTCCTCTAATAGGCCAGATACAGGGCTAGACACTGGAGACCCCGCACTAAACCAGAGCAATGTGCCCTGGCTGGATAGCTTGGTTGTTTAGAGCTTCATCCTGAAGCACAGAGGTTGCCAGTTTGATCCTCGGTCATGGTCCATACAGGTCCTGTTTCTCTCCCTTCCTCTCTCACTGAAATAAAAATAAATATAAAAAACAAAGAAGTAGCCTGACCAGATGGTGGCGCAGTGGATGGAGCGTCGGACTGGGACGCAGAGGACCCAGGTTTGAAACCCTGAGGTTGCCAGCTTGAGTGTGAGTTCATCTGGTTTGAGCAAGGCTCACCAGCTTGGACCCAAGGTGGCTGGCTTGAGCAAGGGGTTACTCGGTCTGCTGTAGCTCCACGGTCAAGGCACATATGAGAAAGCAATCAGTGAACAACTAAGGTGTCACAATGAAGAACTGATGTTTCGCATCTCTTTCTCTTCCGATCTGTCTGTCCCTATCTGTCCCTCTCTCTGTCTCTGTCACACATAAATAAATAAATAAATAAATAAATAAATAAATAAACAAACAAATAAACCACAGCAAAGTGGCCCTGCCTCAGGATGCTGTAGTGAAGGGACAAAGACTGATTCTAAACAAGCAAATAATAAGATAACCTCAAATTGTGACCAGTGCTCAAGAATCAAAGAATAGAGAGTACTGCTGGGTGCAGGGAGCTCCCTTGGAGGAATGGTCGGAGAAAGGGGGTCCGAGGCAGACGCCCCCCCTCACACCTCCCGACTTGGCTGCATGTTTCTAGCAAATCTGTAATGGCCAGATTAACCCTTCATGACTCACCTGAGACATCACCTCCTCTGTTTCCCAGGACCCTTCCCAGACAAAACAGTGAGGTCCAGCCTCTGAGCACATCCACTGTGCTGTCCTTGGCTGTGGGTCTGTCTCCCGCACACACAGCTCCTGAGAACAGGATGGAGTCAGCTCTGTCCCCTATCCTACTGCTGGGGGACCCCTTGACTTCTGATTCCTTCCTAGTTGCCTCGTGGTAGGGATTTCTCACTCTCTCCCCCCATCTGCAGAAGGAAGGCTGGAGATGAGTTTGTCAGGAGGACAAGTTGGAGACAGTCATTAGGAAAAGGAAACTGCATAGTACAAAGACACAGAGGTGTGAAAGATGGAGTTCGATGGTCCACTTTATTAAAGACGTTAAAGCAGGAGAAGATGGGACCTGGAGGGTGGTAGGCCAATCCCTGCAGGGCTTGGTGAGAGCCCCTCTGGGGCACAGCAAGGGCTCCTGTGAGTCCCTAACCGGCAGGCCCCGTGGGTCTCCCCTGCCACACAGCTCCCTCCTCAGTGCCAGCTGTGAGCTGCTTGAGGGTGATTATCAATTTACAAGTCTGTATCCGCATGAATAAAGCGGGGCCCCTTGGCAGGAAACTTGCCTTAACTGTATTTGTGTCCCCACAGCACCAGTATGATGATGGAGTTTAGAAAGGAGACACTTCATACAATGTTTGATAAATGGAAGAACACAGCACAGTGCCAGGTCCCCTGAGAGGCAGGGGTGTTTACTTCAACTGTGCACAGGAGGTGGCCGAGTCCTGGGGAGCTAGGCAGTGGCAGAGCTGGAACTCAACCCCGTGGCCTCCCCTCGGTCTTCCCGGAGGTGTCCAAAGGAAGATGTGGGTTGAGATGGTAGACTGGTTGGGTACCCAGCTTCACCCTACCCTCAGGGAGTGGCCAGGGGAGGGCTTAGCCAGTCATGACCTCATTATTTCTGAGGTCCTGGAATATTTTGCCCACACTCACAAGGCAATGGACATGCTCAAACCCTCAATCTCAGAGCAACCAGGCCCTCTCGTTCCCCGAGCACCACACACCATGAACCACTAGGTGGCACCAAGTGGTCAGTCAGTCCCTTCCCAGAAACCCGGCAGGTCCTTTGTGTCCCAGTGTGTCTGCCTGCTTGGGGCACATGGACACCTGAAGAGCTGGGAGCCCAGTGAGATCGGGGTGGGGAGGGCCCTTTGTTGAGGGGTTTGCACCTGATATCTGTGAGTACCTCATGGTTTGTGTTCATTAGCCCTCTTATTTTTCACAATAACCCTGAGAAGAAAGTGGAACATGATCCTCACCATATGGGGAGAGAAAACTAATTTTTTGAGAGGTTAGGTGACTTGGCCAAGGCTACACTGCAAGCTGGGTCTAGAACCCTAGTCCCAGGATCCTGGGGTTTTTGAAAAGTCAGCAGAGGGCCCTCAAGTCCTATACTGGCTTCACTACTTCATGTGTGACCTTGGACATGCTGCCTAAATCCTCAGCCCTAGCTTCATCATTAGTGAAATGTGGCTAACAGCCCATCAATGAACTCAGGACAAGTAAAGAGCCGGGGTAGGGCCAGGCGCCAGGGAAACCCTCCTGGTTAGCGCCTATTGGCCTTCCTCACTCACCTACAGTGGCCACCCTGCAACCTCCTCCCCACCCCGACCCTACCCCCGCCCCATCTCCTGAGTGGCCTGGAGAGTAACAAAGAGAATCAGCCAGAGCCCAGAGTAAGTGAATGCTTTATTTCAGTCTTCCACAAGATAGAGGCTGTGCCCACCCACTAAGGGGAATGGGAGAGTGAAGTTTTTCCCCTCTTTGCCTCCCAAAAAATGCGGTCTCAGCCCTGGTCTGAGTACATCTGTCATAACTGCTCTGCTTTCCCCCTCTCCATCTTCTAATCAGAGCGTGTGTGAGGAGGGCCTTCAGACCTAGTTTACAGAAGAGGAGACGGAAGTTCACAGGTGGGCAGCTCAAGGTCTCAAGGCTGTAAATGGTGAAAAAGGTGTGAGCAAGGTGCCGGCTAGGTAGTCAGGTGGTTAGAGCATCCTCCTGATACTCCGAAGTAGCGGGTTTGATCCCCTGGCCAGGACACATACAAGAATCAGCTAATGAATGCCTAAATAAGTGGAACAACAAGTTGATGTTTCTCTCTCTCTCCCTCTCTCTAAAATCAATAAGTTTAAGAAAAAAATTTTTTTAACAGAGCAAACTTGGGGTGTCCGCTAGCCCCTAGCTTTGTCTCTGAAATCCCATACTCGATTCCATTTCTTTAGGATTCCAAGAGCATCCCTGCTGAGACATAAGTGGCTAGGAGGGGCCAAGATGGAAGGGGAGAGGCTTGGAAGGAACCCGGAATAGGGGAAGTGAAGCCAGGTGCCAGACAAGCCCTGCAGGGCGGACGGTGACTTTGCCGCTGGCCCACCTCCCACTCCTCAGCCTCTCACCCCCTTGGCTCCAGCTCCCTCCTTCAGCCTCACAGCCTCCAAGCAGATGCTTCCCCAGGGCTGCCCCTCGCTCCCCTCCCCAACCTGGTGTTGGGTTCGGAAAGTGGAGCCCCAGCTCACCCGGGAAGGTGTGGAGTGAGGAAGGCGTCCAGTTACAAGGTGGGGCTGGGAGGGCAGGCAGGGGCAATCTGGGGGCAGGAGCCAAAGGCCTGGGAACTGATGGTGGGGGCAGGTGTCATGGACCCATGGCTCCGAGACGCCCCCACCCTGCAGAAACGCCCCTCCCAGCTATAGGCAGCCCTATTTTCTGGGCTCCTTGCCTCCGTGAACACCTTCTCCCAGCTCCTGGGGGCTGTAGCAGAAATACCGTGGCATCCAGCATCAGGTGTCACTGGCAGCTAGTGCATGTCAGTCCCCTGACCCGGGCCTCAGTTTCCTCACCTGCAGAATGGGGATAGTATGGGAGTAAGCCCTGCTTAAACATCTGCTGTCAGGGTGGATCCTGGAACTGCGCTTGATAGATGGTCAAGGACTGTGCACAGCCCTGGGGAGGCTGTTCTCCTCAGCCTCACTCCTTTCTCTCCACCACCCAGGGTGGCCTCCTCACCCCCCCACCTCCCCCTCCCCGCCCTGGCCTGGCACAGCACTCCATGCCTATTTAAGGCAAATCTCCTGATCTCCTTTTAAATAACATTCTCTCCTTGTGGAGAAGACAAACAGGGCTTCAGGAAAGGGGAGGAGAGCCGAAAGGATCCCATCAGAGGGTGGAGGGGGAAGGGAAGACATGGGGGGGGGCAGCCACTCCCCTCTTCCCACAGTGCCCCCCCACCCCCCCAGCCTCCCGTTTTGGCCCCCTCATGGCACAGGCCCTGAGTCAGCTAAAACTTCTTTAGTGGGCTGGGGCATCCCCTGGCCACTGTGGGGGGGGGGGGGTGAGAAATAAAGCTAGTCCCCAGGACCTGGGGGGTGAGGGGAGAGGAAGGTGATCTCTCCTGACCTGTGGTGGTGCAGTGGATAAAGTGTCAACCTGGAATGCTGAGATCACTGGTTCAAAACCTCAGGTTTGCCTGGTCAAGGCACATATGGGAGTTGATGCTTCCTGCTCCTTCCTCCTTCACTCTCTCCTCTCTAAAATGAATAAATAAAAATCTAAAATATTTATATGAAAAAAGAAAAGAACTCTGATCTCACAGCCTGCCCAGTGTGAAGCATGAAACACAACTGCTCTTTGGTTCTAGAATCCGAGGCTCAGAGAGGCGAGAGACTTTCCCAAGGCCACACAGCTAGTGAGTAGAAGAGTCTGAAATCCAGGCCTGCTGGCTCCAGATTTAGTGCTCTCTCCCCTTCTCTGCCAGGTCTCCTGTGTCTGAGGTGGTATGCGACACCTGTCAGTGACTCTTACCAGAAAGTAGGCATTATTCTAAGCGCTCTGCACAGACCCTTCCTCTGCCTGTTTCACCTCTCAGGCAGGGCCCTGACTCCTTTCCTTCTGCCTCACTCCTCTTTTCTTCGGGCCCACCCACCTCTTCTTCCCCTTCTCCTGGGTTCTGCCCCCCTCACCCACACACTAAGAACTCACCTTGATTTGGTTCACGCCCTCAGAAACTTACAGCTAGAAAATGGCCTGTCCCACACCCCTCCAAAGGACCCAGGCTGGGGCACCTTCCTTCCCACTGCAGGACCCCAGCAGGGCCCTTTCCCTTGAGGCTCGGCTCCCCTTGAGGCCCAAGGCCCTCCCTCTCCTGCTTCCTTCTCCCCCTTCTTCCCAGTCTTTCCCCGGATGACCGCCTCCCCAGCCTCCCATCTCAGTCCAGCTAATCCCCCCTGTGGTTCTCACATGACTGACACACTCTCTCCAGGGTTCAAAAGGAGAGGGTCAGGGATCCTTCACAGATCATATAGCCTCCTCAGGACCAGGCACTCATTCCTCAGGCATGTGAGCCACAGCAGGCTGCCCCACGCCATGCCCCAGCCCCCAGCTAGACTGGGTGGGGATAGAGTGAGGATGAAGGCCTAGCCTCCTCTTCCTTTGAGCACTTAGAGCAGAAAGAGGCCATATTTGGTCAGCTGGTCCAATGGCCTCATTTCACAGATGAGCGAACTGTGGCCCAGGAGAGGGAAAGGGAGGCCAGGGGTTCTACTATGAGATAGAAGCCCAGGTGGGTCTCACTGGGACCCTGATAACCTCAGGTATGGACTTGATCCCTGGGGGAGCAGGGTCTATTATACTTTCAGCTCCTTGTTTAACGGAGCCTGAGCTTACCAGAGTCTTTCTAGCTTGGCTCTACCATTAGCCCACTGTGTGCCCGTGGACAAGCCCCTTTTCCTCTTTGGGTATCAGTTTCCTTGTGTAAACCGGGTGGGGTGGATAGATGAACTTTGAGATACCTTCCAGATCAGACTTCCCGAACCTCCCATCAGCCCAGCCCTAGGCTCCTGCCCTGGCCCAGGCCTGCAGCATAGCTCACTGAGCTTGCTCCAACAGCCCCTGCACCATTGCTGGCCTCCTCCATTCTCTTCCCCTCTGGTTTACCACCCACACATTGCTCAGGTAGCCTACTGAGTCTTGGGAACCTCCCATAGCCCCATGGCCTCCCTCAGAATGATCCACCTCATCACCTGACTGACCTTCAGTACATCCTGCCAGCTGTCTTGGATGCTGGACTCAATTTCTTTATCTGCTAAGGGCACACTAACAACCCTTCATTCAGCGCACTGTGTGTGGACACACAGTGGGACCCACTAAAGGGGCATGGGAAAGGCTGGGTAGCCTACCCAGCAGTCCTGGCTTCTCTGCTGCAGAGGCTGCCAGCCGGCCCTCACTCTCCTCATGCAGTTGGCGGGATCCTCCAAGGCTGCTTCAAGTCCCACAGCCTCTAGAAAGGCCACCCTCTAGGACTCCATCAGAGTTGACCCTGCCCCCTGGAGCTCCCACAGGGCCAGACTCCACCCACCTGCCTGCGCCTGCAGCTCCCATCCTTCGGGGAATGTGTAACAGAGGGTCCCTAGAGAGCCAGCTGGCAAGGCATTTGCTGAGGGTAGGGCTGGGTCCATGGGCTCCAACCCACTCCCTCTACCTTCCCCTAGGGCTGGATTTTTGACACAGATTATCTTTGACCCTCAGCACCAACTTTAAAACAGCTGATAGCTGGGACTCAGGGCAGACTCTCAGCTGGAGTTTCAGATCCTGTGTTGCCCTGTTCAGGTGACTAACCAAATCGACTCTCAGAATGATTCCCCAAAGGCCTAGGAAGTGGTAGCTGGTAGAAAATACACGTTATTAGAAGAGACTGCTAGGGAAAGAGAAGCCAGACTTTCTAGAAGCTTAGAAACCACCCACACTGGAGTCAAACACTGCTTCAACCATTCACTATTTATAGGGCCTTGGGCAAGTTACCTAATGTCTCCAAGCCTGTTTTCTCATCAGTAAAGTGAGGATAATAATACCTATCTCATCCTTTAACAAGAACATTAGATAAAGGTTCAAAATATGTTAGCTGTAGGCCTGACTAAAGATGGAGGGACCAAGGCCCCCAGCTGAGGGTGGGGAGGGGAGCTGACGAGAAGCAGGGAGACGCCCAGGCCCAGGTTGCTTAGCCAGAGACAGGCAGCTGGCTAGTAGCTAGACTAAAACACAGTCCCAGGCCTGGCATTAAGCAGTGTACATACATGATCTCATTTAAACCTCAGTTCCCAGTAAAATATAGGGGTTTAGAACAGAAGCTTCCTAAGGCCCTTCTAATTCAGTGAGTACCTGTAGAAGGCTTTCATTTTGCAAAGTATTTTTCACTTTATAGAGTCAACCTTTAATTCTGTGAGTGTAGTAATGTCATGGTCACAACCAGATCTGGGACCAGAACCATGAGGATGGCTCCATCTTTCCCTAGAACCTGGTGGCAGACAGCTCTGAGAGGGATGGGCGAGACCTAAAGCTCCACCAAGGGCCCAGGGAGGGGCATGGTGCTTGAAGACGACGTCATGGAAGGAAGCTGGGCTCTGGCTCCTGCCCAGCGTCCGGTCTGTCAGGCTATGCTGAGGCCCAGAGGTCTGGGTCTGGATCTCATCAACCCCACCTGTCAGCCCTCCCATGGCCAGCGCGCTCGGCCTTTGGTTATCACTAAGGAAAGTGTGGCTTCCGGCCAGGGGCTCAGAGTCCCTTCCCTGCAAGCAACCTTAGGGCAGGGAGCTGTGTTCCCATCATCCAAGAATCCCCGATTTGACTGAGCTGTTATATGACAGGCACCGTGAAATATGCAAAGACCTCACTATTCATAAATATTTATTGAACACCTACAGTGTGCCTGGCCCTGAGCTGGCTCCAGGGAATCACAAAAACTTCTACTTACTCTAGTAAAAATAAGCTATAAAGAAAAGCTAAGTGAGATGGGAAATAAAAGAGAGCAATTCCCTTCACACAAGGGGATCAGAGAAGACCTTTGAGCTGAGAGAGGGAAGTGCAGATGGAAAAGGCATCCCAGACAGAGGAAAGGGCCGGGAAAGGCCCTGCAACAGGACAGGGGCGAGCATTTGGAGAGCCACAGGACCAGAGTGGGGAGGCACACAGCAAGCTCTCCCCTCCGTAAATGCCAGCTGAACAAATGAACAAACCATATAAGGACTCTCACTTCCAGCCAAGTGGAGTCACAGGGACTGGATTTACATTCCCACATAACACAACTAAAATACCCAACAAAATATATGAAACATTGGTACTCAAGACATTGAATGCCAGACAATAAAAAATGGTGATTCCTGAGAGTCAGGAAACCAATGAGGTGAGCCCTACTTTACTGCCTGACGAGTCTCCAGGCCAGAGCAGAGCAAGAGGAAGGCGGGGGAGTCTGGTGGTTTCCCTGCACTGGGAAGGGGGGGCCAGGAGTCTGAGAATCCCAGGCAGAGAACCAAAGAGGTAAGAGCGGCACAGAACCCGGGAGCTCCACAGAGGGTACCTCTTCAGTAATTCAGCTCAGGGCCTATATGTGGAAACTACCAGAAAACATGGTAAGAACTACCCAAAAGAATTAGAGCAGTGGTAGTCAACCTGGTCCCTACTGCCCACTAGTGGGCGTTCCAGCTTTCATGGTGGGCAGTAGTGGAGCAACCAAAGTATAAATAAAAAGATAGATTTAACTATAGTAAGTTGTTTTAGAAAGATTTATTCTGCCAAACTTAGTAAAAATCCAACATAAAGTACTTGGTAAGTAATTATTATTATATGCTTTAACTTGCTGTAACTCTGCTTTAGAAATTTTTTTTTTTTTTTTTTTTTTTTTTTTTTTTTACAGAGAGAGTCAGAGAGAGGGATAGATATGGACAGACAGACAGGAACAGAGAGAGATGAGAAGCATCAATTATTAGTTTTTCGTTGTGACACCTTAGTTGTTTGTTCATTGATTGCTTTCTCATATGTGCCTTGACCGGGGGGCTACAGCAGACCGAGTAACCCTTTGCTTGAGCCAGACCTTGGGTCCAAGCTGCTGAGCTTTGCTCAAACCAGATGAGCCTGCACTCAAGCTGGTGGCCTCGGGGTCTCGAACCTGGGTCCTCCACATCACAGTCTGACACTCTATCCACTGTGCCACTGCCTGGTTAGGCTGCTTTATAAATTTTATAAAGTAAAGTGACTTCCCTACTTTATAAGTCACCATTACTGTGGAACTGGTGGGCAGTTAGAAAATTTTACTACTGACAGAGATACAAAAGTGGGTAGTAGGTATAAAAAGGCTGACTAGCCTGACCTGTGGTAGCGCAGTGGATAAAGCATCAACTTGGAAATGCTGAGGTCGCTGGTTCGAACCCCTGGGCTAGCCTGGTCAAGGTACATATGGGAGTTGATGCTTCCAGCTCCTCCCCCCCGTCTCTCTCTTCCTCTCTCTCTCTCCTCTCTAAAAAAAAAAATGAATAAATTAAAAAAAAAAAAAAGGCTGACTAGCCTGACCTGTGGTGGCACAGTGGGTAAAAGCATTAAAAAGCATTTGACCTGAAATGCTGAGGTCACCGGTTCAAAACCCAAGGCTTTCCTGGTCAAGGCACATGTGGGAGTTGATGCTTTCTGCTCCTCCCCCTTTTTCTTTCTCTCTGTCTCCTCTCTCTAAAAAAAAAAAAAAAAAAAAAAAGGCTGACTACCCCTGAAGTAGAGAGACCAGCATGTGGAAAACCCTGGGTTCGATTCCCAGCCAGGACACACAGAAGAAGCACCCATCTGCTTCTCCACCCTTCCTTATCTCCTTTCTCTCTATCTCTCTCTCTTTCCCTCCCACAACTAAGGCTCCATTGGAGCAAAGTTGGCCTGGATGCTGAAGATGGCTCCATGGCCTCCACCTCAGGCACTGGAATGGCTCCAGCTGCAATGGACCAACACCCCAGATGGGCAGAGCATCACCCCCTAGCGGGCATGCCTCGTGGTTCCAGATCGGGCACATGCAGGAGTCTGTCTCTCTACCTCCCCGCTTCTCACTTCAGAAAAATACAGAAAAAAAATAATAATTAGAGGGGAAAATCCTAGGAGCTGACACCAGGCTGAGAATAGAGCTGGCTCCCACAAACCAGCATGGAGACATCACAAATAACGGGGCATTGAGTAGAGTACTCAGAAGAGTTTCTGGCTCAAAAGTAGGTAAAAACTAAATGCTGCTCTGGTACCATCTAACAAAAACAAGATCTGAAAAGACTGAACTATTTTTTTTTATTTAGAAATTAAATTTAATGGGTTGACATTGATCAGTAAGAGTACATAGGTTTCAGGTAAACATTTCTACAGCATTTAAACTATTGATTGTGCTATGTGCAACTAATTTCAAATAAGTTTAGTACCCCAGAACAAAGCTTACGAATATTTATACAAATACAAAAATAGCTAGCACCCAGCAAAATAAAATTCACAATGTCTGCCAACCAATAAAAATAAGCATGTGCACAAAGAAATAGGAAAATATGACTCAAGATGGAAAGAAAAACCAATCAATTGAAATCTACCCAGAAATTATACAGATGACAGATTTAGGACACACAGACATTAAAACAATTATTATAGGCCTGACCTGTGGTGGCGCAGTGGATAAAGCGTCGACCTGGTAATGCTGAGGTCACCGGTTAAAATCCTGGGCTTGCCTGGTCAAGGCACATATGGGAGTTGATGCTTCCAGCTCATCCCCCCTTCTCTCTCTCTGTCTCTCTCTCCTCTCCCTCTCTGTCTCTCTCCTCTCTAAAAATGAATAAATAAAATAAAATAAAAAATTTATTATAACCTGACCAGGTGGTGGCGCAGTGAATAGAGTGTCGGCCTGGGATGCAGAGCACCAGGTTCAAAACCCGGAGGTCACTGGCTTGAGCGCAGAGTTGCCAGTTTGAATGTGGGATCATAGATATGACCCCATGGTCGCTGGCTTGAGCCGAAAGGTTGCTGGCTAGAGCCTGTCAGTCAAGGCACATGTGAGAAAACAATTAATGAAAACTAAGGCGGCCTTGGCCAGTTAGCTGAGCCTGGGTAGAGCGTTGGCCTGGCATGTGGAAGTCCCGGATTCAGTTCCCAGTCAAGGCACACAGAAGTGACCATCTGCTTCTCCACCCAACCCTCTCCCCTTCTCTCTCTCTCTCTCTCTCTCTCTCTTTCTCTCTCTCTTTCTCTTCCTTTCCCACATCCATAGCTCAAATGATTTGCCTCAGGCACTGAGGATGGCTCCGTGGCCTTGCCTCAGGTACTGAAATACATTGGTTGCTGAGCAATGGAGCAGCTGCCCCAGATGGGCAGACCATTGTCCTGTAGGGCACTTTCTGGGTGGATCTCAGTCAGAGCACATGCGGGAGCCTGTCTCTTTGCCTCCCTGCCTCTTTGTCTCTCAATAAAAATATAAATAAATATTTAAAAAATAAGAAAACTAAAGTGCCACAACTACAAGTTGACGATTCTCATCTCTCCCTTCCTGTCTGTCTATCTCTCCATCTCTCTCTCTCTCGCTCGCTAAAAAAAAAACAAAAAGAACAATTATTATAGCCCTAGCCACTGGTGTAGTGGATAGAGCATCATTTCAGAGCACTAAGACCGCCAGCTCGATCCTGGAGTCACCACCTAGATCCACAGGTCACTGGTTTGAGCCCCAGTCAGGGCACATATCGGAAGCAATCAATGGGTGCACAACTAAGTGGAACAAGGAGTTGATGCCTGCCTCTCTCTCTCTCTCTCTCTCTCTCTCCCTTCCCCTATTTCTCTCTCCCTTCTTTTCTCTCAGATCAAAGGGGGAAAAGGTTATAACTCTATTCCATAGGTGCAAGGAGATACAGGAAAGACTGTTGTGTTAAGTAGAGATATAGACTTATATTTGAAATCAAAAGACTTATTAAATTGAAATTCTAGAGATGAAGACTATAAAGTCGGAGCCCTGTCAGGTAGCTCAGTTGGTTAGAGTGTCATCAAGGTTGCATGTTGGATTCCATGCCTGATTGGAATACAAGAATCAATCAATGAATGCACAAAAAAGTGGAATAACAAAATGACAAAATGATGTTTCTCTCTCTCTCCCTAAAATCAATCAATTTTTTAAATTAATTTATTTTTTTTACAGAGACAGAGAGAGAGTCAGAGAGAGGGATAAATAGGGACAGACAGACAGGAACAGAGAGAGATGAGAAGCATCAATCATCAGTTTTTTGTTGTGACAGCTTAGTTGTTCATTGATTGCTTTCTCATATGTTCCTTGACCGTGGGCCTTCAGCAGACCAAGTAACCTTTTGCTTGAGCCAGCGACCTTGGGTCCAAGCTGGTGAGCTTTGCTCAAGCCAGATGAGCCCGCGCTCAAGCTGGCGACCTCAAGGTCTCAAACCTGGGTCCTCCACATCCCAGTTCGACACTCGATCCACTGTGCCACCACCTGGTCAGGCCCATTGGTTGATTCTTGTATGTGCCCTAACCGAAAATCAAACCTGCAATCTTGGCATATTCAGGCAATGTTCTAACCAACCAACCTACCTGGCCAGGGCCATTATAAATAGCTTTTAAAAAGTGATAAAGAGAACAACCTAAAAGCAGCCAGAGAAAGAAGACATAATACATGCAAACAAAAATAAGAATAGGCAGATTATTTCTTCAAAAACAATTCATGTGAGAAGTGGAGCCATGTCTATAAAATACATTAAGAAAATGTTTTACACAGAAAAAATATCTTTCAAAAATAAAAGTGAGCCTGATCTCTAGTGGCACAGTGGATAAAGCATTGAAAGCATCAACCTGGAATACTGAGGTCACAAGTTCAAAACTTGTGGCTTGCCTGGTCAAGGCACATATGGAAATTGATGCTTCCTGCTCCTCCCCATCTTCTCTCGCTCTCTCTCTCTCTCCCCCCCCTCTCTAAAATGAATAAATTTAAAAAATTAAAAATAAAAGTGAGACAACATGGGATGAAATTAAAAATCAGTGACAAGGCCCTGGCTGGTTGGCTCAGTGGTAGAGCGTTGGCCTGGCATGCAGGAGTCCCAGGTTCAATTCCTGGCCAGGGCACACAGGAGAAGCGCCCATCTGCTTCTCCATCATTCCTCCTCTCCTTCCTCTCTGTCTCGCTCTTCCGCTCCCGCAGCCAAGGTTCCATTGGAGCAAAGTTGGCCCGGGCACTGAAGATGAATCTATAGCCTCTGCCTCAGGCGCTAGAATGGCTCTGGTTGCAACAGAGCGACGCCCCAGATGGGCAGAGCATCACCCCCTGGTGGGCATGCCAGGTGTATCCCAGTTGGGCGCATGCGGGAGTCTGTCTGACTGCCTCTCGGTTTCCAACTTCAGAAAAATACAAAAAAAAAAAAAAAAAATCAGTGACAAAAGGAAATTGGGAATATTCACAGATATGTGGGAATTAAGCAACAATTCCGAAATAACTAATGGTCCCAGGAAGAAAACACAAGGAAAGTTAGAAAATACTTCGAAATAAATAAAAATAAAAACACAACATACCCTCTGACCAGGTAGTGGCACAGTGGATAGAGTGTGGGACTGGGACACAAAGGACTCGGGTTCAAAACCCTGAGGTCATTGGCTTGAGTGCAGGCTCATCCAGCTTGAACATGGGCTTACCAGCTTGAGCACAGGGTCTCTAGCTTGATCATGGGATCACAGACATGATCCCATGGTCGCTGGCTTGAGCCCAAAGGTCACTGGCTTAAAGCCCAAGGTCACTGGCTTGAGCCCAAGGTCGCTGGCTTGAGCAATGTGTCACTTACTCTGCTGTAGCCATCCCTCCTCCCACCCTTGTCAAGGCATATATAAGCAATCGATAAACAACTAAGGTGCCTCAATGAAGAACTGATACTTCTCATCTCTCTCCCTTCCTATCTGACTGTCCCTATTTGTCCCTCTCTCTGACTTTCTCTCTGTGTCTGTCAAAAAATAAATAAAAACACAACATACCAAAACTTACGGGATGCAGCTAGAGCAGTGCTTAAAGGGAAATTCATAGCTGTAAATGCCTATATTATAAAAGAAGAGCCTGACCTGTGGTGGTGCAGTGGATAAAGCGGTGACCTGGAAATGCTGAGGTCGCTGGTTCAAAACCCGGGGCTTGCCCTGGCCGGTTGGCTCAGCGGTAGAGCGTCGGCCTAGCGTGCGGAGGACCCAGGTTCGATTCCCAGCCAGGGCACATAGGAGAAGTGCCCATTTGCTTCTCCACCCCTCCGCCGCGCCTTCCTCTCTGTCTCTCTCTTCCCCTCCCGCAGCCAAGGCTCCATTGGAGCAAAGATGGCCCGGGCGCTGGGGATGGCTCTGTGGCCTCTGCCCCAGGCGCTAGAGTGGCTCTGGTCACAACATGGCGACGCCCAGGATGGTCGCAACATGGCGACACCCAGGATGGGCAGAGCATCGCCCCCTGGTGGGCAGAGCGTCACCCCTGGTGGGCGTGCCGGGTGGATCCCGGTCGGGCGCATGCGGGAGTCTGTCTGACTGTCTCTCCCTGTTTCCATCTTCAGGGAAAAAAAAAAAAAGAAAAAACAACCAAAAAAAAAAAACCCGGGGCTTGCCTGGTCAAGGCACATATGGGAGTTGATGCTTCCAGCTCCTCCCCACTCTCTCTCTCTCTCTCTCTCTCTCTTCTCTAAAATGAATGAATAAAATAAATTTTAAAAAATTTAAAAAAAAAAAAGAAGAAAGAGCTCAAATTAATAACCTAAACTTTCACCTTAACACGAAGGAAAAGGAAGAGCAAACTAACTCTAAATCAAGAAAAGTTAAGGAAATAACAAAGATTAGTGTAAATTAATGGAATAGAGAACAGAAAAGTAGAGAAAAATCAACAAATGAAAAGCTGGGTTTTTTGAAAAGATCAACAAAATTGACAAACCTTTAGTTATATTGACCAAGAAAACAAAGAAGACTCAAATTACTAGAATCAGAAATTACTACTTAATTATTCAAATTACTAGAATCAGAGCATTACTACTAAACTTATAGAAATAAAACGGATTATAAAGAAGTACTAGAGGCCCTGACCAGTTAGCTCAGTGGTAGAGTGTCGGCCTGGCATGTGGAAGTCCTAGGTTCAACTCCTGGCCAGGGCACACAGGAGAAGCGCCCATCTGCTTCTCCACCCTTCCCCCTCTCCTTTCTATCTCTCTCTTCTTCTCCTCCCACAGCTGGAGCAAAGTTGGCCCGGGTGCTGAGGACGCTAGAATGGCTCCAGCCACAACGGGGCAGCGCATCACCCCCTGGTGGGCATGCTGGGTGGATCCCAGTCAGGTGCATGAGGGAGTCTTTCGGGCTGCCTCCCTGCTTCTAACTTCGGAAAAATACAAAAAAAGAAATACTATAACTACTGTATGCCAATAAATTAGATAACTTAGATGAAATGGACAAATTCCAAGAAATAAACCATCAAAACTGACTTGTGAAGAAATAGACAATAGGCCTGGCCTGTGGTGGCACAGTAGATAAAGTCGACCTGGAATGCTGAGGTTGCTAGTTTGAAATCCTAGGCTTGCCTGGTCAGGGCATATATGAGAGTTGATGCTGCCTACTCCTCCTCCCTTTTCTTTCCCTTCTCTCTTTTTCTTTCTCTCTTCTCTAAAATGAATAAATAAAATCTTTAAAGAAAAAAAAAGAAATAAACTATTTTATAGACCTAAAACAAGTAAAAAGGTCAATAAAAAATTTACCCACCAGGAGAAGCGCTCGTCTGCTTCTCCACCCTTCCCCCTCTTCTTCTTCTCTGTATCTCTCTTCCCGCCCTTCCCCCTCTCCTTCCTCTCTGTTTCTCTCTTCCCCTCCCACAGCCAAGGCTCCATTGGAGCAAAGTTGGCCCCGGCACTAAGGACAGCTCCATGGCCTCCGCCTCAGGCGCTAGAACGGCTCCAGCAGCAACAAAGCAATGCCTAGATGGGCAGAGCATTGCCCCCTGGTGGGCATGCCGGGTGGATCCCAGTCGGGCACATGTGGGAGTCTGTCACTCTGCCTCCCTGCTTCTCATGGAAGAAAAAAAAAAGTGGGACAAATGAATCAATGTTTCTCTTCTCTAAATAAAAAAATATAGCCCTGGCCGGTTGGCTCAGCGGTAGAGCGTCGGCCTAGAGTGCGGAGGACCCGGGTTCGATTCCGGCCAGGGCACACAGGAGAAGCGCCCATTTGCTTCTCCACCCCTCCGCCGCGCTTTCCCTCTCTGTCTCTCTCTTCCCCTCCCACAGCCAAGGCTCCGTTGGAGCAAAGATGGCCCGGGCGCTGGGGATGGCTCTGTGGCCTCTGCCCCAGGCGCTAGAGTGGCTCTGGTCGCAACATGGCGACGCCCAGGATGGGCAGAGCATCGCCCCCTGGTGGGCAGAGCGTCGCCCCTGGTGGGCGTGCCGGGTGGATCCCGGTCGGGCGCATGCGGGAGTCTGTCTGGCTGTCTCTCCCTGTTTCCAGCTTCAGAAAAATGGAAAGAAAAAAAAAAAAAATATATATATATATATATAAATAAAAATCCTCAATAAAATGCTAGTAAACTGAATCCAGCAACATATAAAAAGAATTACACCATGAACAAGTGGAAATTATCCCAGGAATGCTAGGTGGAGTGAAGATCCAAAAATTAATTAATGTAATATACATTATAATAGACTAAGAACAACAACAAAAAGCACACAATTATCTCAATAGATGAAAAAAAAAAGCATTTAACAAATCCAAAACTCATTTATAATAAAACAAAACTAAACAAATTAGGAAGAGAAGGGAATTTCCTCAACTTGATAAAGGCCCACAGCTAACATCACACTAAGTAGTAAAAGATTTGACACATTACTCCTAAGATCTGGAACAAGACAAGGATGTCTGCTCTCACTATTTCTATTCAGCATTGCACTAAAGGTTCTAGTCAGGGCAATTAGGCAAAAAATAAAAATAAAAGGCATCAAGATTAGAAAAGAAGCAGCAAAACTATCTCTATTTGCAGATGACTTGATCTTGTATATAAAAGTCGTAAGGAACCAAGAAGAAAAACTATTAGAACTAATAAACAAGTTCAGCAAAGTTGCAGTAAAAGATAATATACACAAATCAATTATATTACTATATACAAATCAACAATCTGAAAATAAAATTAATAAAACAATTCCATTTACAACGACATAAAAAAGAACGAAATACTAAGGAATAGATTTAACAAGTGAAAAATATACTCAGAAAACAATGTCCTATAAAACAAAAGAAGGTCTGCCCTGGCCTGCTAGCTCACTTGGTCAGAGCATTGCCCTGCCACACCAATGTTGAGGGTTCTATCCCCGGTCAGGGCACATACAAGAATCAACCAATGAATGCATGAATAGGCGGAACAACAGATCCATGATTCTTTCTCTCTTTCTCTCTCTCTCTCCCTCCTCCTTCCCCTTCCTCTCTCTCTAAGATCAATAAATAAAAATTTTAAACTTTTTTTTTTTTTTTGTATTTTTCTGAAGCTGGAAACGGGGAGAGACAGTCAGACAGACTCCCACATGTGCCCGACCAGGATCCACCCGGCACGCCCACCAGGGGGCGACGCTCTGCCCACCAGGGGGCGATGCTCTGCCACTCCAGGGCGTCGCTCTGCTGTGACCAGAGCCACTCTAGCGCCTGGGACAGAGGCCAAGGAGCCATCCCCAGTGCCCGGGCCATCTTTTGCTCCAATGGAGCCTTGGCTGCGGGAGGGGAAGAGAGAGACAGAGAGGAAGGAGGGGCGGGGGTGGAGAAGCAAATGGGCGCTTCTCCTATGTGCCCTGGCCAGGAATCGAACCGGGGTCCCCCGCACACCAGGCCGACGCTCTACCGCTGAGCCAACCGGCCAGGGCTAAAACATTTTTTAAAAGAAATTAAAGATCTAAATAAGTGAAGAAACATCTCATGTTTCTGGATCAGGAGACCTAATACTGTTAGGACAACAATATTCCCCGTTTTGATCTATAGATTCAATACAATCCTTATCAGAATTTCAGCTATCATCATTGTAGAAATTGACATGCTGATGCTAAAATTCATACAAAATTTTAAGTGATTCAGAATAGCCAAAACAGTCTTAAAAAGAAGAACAAAGTTGGGTGATCCACACTTTCTGACTTCAAAACTTACTACAAAGAAACTAACGGTAAGTAAGACAAATATAGATAGACTGTAGATCAATTGAATAGAATTAAGAGTCAGAAATAAACCCAAGTGTCTATGGATAATTGCTTATCTTTTTTTTTTTCTTCTTTTTTTTTTTTGAGAGAGACAGGAAGGGAGGGAGGTAAGAAGCATCAATTCATCATTGTGCCACTTTAGTTATTTATTGATTGCTTCTCATATGTGCCTTGACCAGGCAGGGGGCTCAAGCTGAGCCAGTGACCCCTTGCTCAAGCCAGTGACCTTTGGGCTCAAGCCAGTGACCCTGGGATCATGTTGATGATCCTGAGCTCAAGCCAGTGAGTTCGTACTTAAGCTGGCAAACCTGTGCTCAAGCTAGCGACCTCAGGCTTTTAAACCCGGGACATCAGCACCTCAGGTTGACACTCAATCCACTGTGCCACCACCAGTCAGGCTAGGTAACTGATTTTCAACAGGGTGCAAAGATTATTCAATTATGAAAAAATAACCTTTTCAATATTGCTGGGACAACTGGGTATTCTCAGGTAAAAACATGAAGTTGGAACCCTTACCTTATAATAGATCAAATACCTAAATGTAAGAGCTAAAATTACAAAACTATTAGAAGAAAACGTAGGAGTAAATCTCAAATTAGGCCAAGGATTCTTAGCCATCACACTGAACGCAAAAGAAAAATTAGATAAGATGGACTTGAGCATTGGCCTGGCATGTAGATGTTCTGTGTTCGATCACCAGTCAGGACATACATGAAAAGCGATCATCTGCTTCTTTTCCTCTCCTTCTCCCAGTTCTCTCTTCCCCTATCGCAGCCAGTAGCTCAATTAGTTCAAGCACTGGCCCTGGGCACTGAGGATAGCTCTGTTGATTCAAGCATTGGCCCCAGAAAGGGGTTGCCAGGTGGATCCTGGTCAGGGGTTCATGGAGCAGTCTTTCTATTTCTCTTCCTCTCAAAAAACAAACAAAAAAAGAAATAAAGGAAGGGAAAAGATAGCTCACAGAAAGGGAGAATATGTTTGCAAATTATATACATATCTGATAAGGGACTTGTATATAGAATACATAAAGAACTTATGAGCCTGACCAAGCAGTAGCACAGTAGATAGAGTGTAGCCTGGGACACTGAGGACCCAGGTTCGAAACCCTGAGGTTGCTGACTTGAGCACGGGGTTGCTGGCTTGAATGTGGGATCACAGACATGACCTCAAGGGTGCTGGCTTGAGCAAGGGGTCACTGGTTCAACTGGAGTCCCCCAGTCAAGGCACATATAACAGAAGTTGCCGATTTGATCCCTAGTCAGGGCACATACAGGAGCAGACCAATATTTCTGTCTCCTTCTCTCCCTCCCTCTCTCGCTAAAATCAATAAATAATAATTTTAAAAAGAAGAAAAAATAACCTAAATAACCCTGTATCTGTTATAGAAAGTGAATCCATTGTAAGAAAAATAATTTTTTCAAAAATGCTGTTGGAATAATTGGATATTCATATACACATAAGAGAAATTTGATTGATACTATATTTTACATGACTGATACCATATAGACTATGATACCATATCTATACATACATTATGTACATATAATTGATTGCTACCATACATATATGATTGAATATATATATATGTTAACTCAAAATAGATGACAGATATAAAGGTAAAACTTAAAACTATAGACACTTGTTAGTATTTCTATTAAAAAGACTAAAACCAAGGATTTGGCGAGGATATGAAACAACTAGAATTTTCATACACTGCTGGTGGGACTGTGAAACAGCATAACCACTTTGGGAAACAGTTTTGGCAACTTTTCAAAGTTAAACATAGCATGCACCTATCATTAGTTCCAGCCATTCCACTCCTCAGTGTTTCTCCAAAGGAAATGAAAGCATGTCCATATTCAAGGACTTACACAGGAATGTCCACACTAGTTTTATCTGTAATAGCCAAAACTTGGACCAACCCACATGTCCACCAACAGATGAAGGTTGTATATCCATGTAATTAATTACAATTCAGTTATGCAACAAAAATGGAATGATCTGTAAAGATATATAATAACATCATGAATCTCAAAATATATAATTAAGCTAATGAAGAAGACCAAAAAAAAAGAGTACATAGAGTATGATTACATTTATATAAAATCTAGAAAATGTGAACTAATCTATAGTGACTAAAAGCAGGTCAGTGGTGGCTTGCGGTGAGTGTTAGGGAGAAGCTGGAGGGATTAAGAACAGGCAGGAAAAAACTCTGGTGGGTGATGGATCTGTTCATGATCTTGAATGTGATGGTTTCCCAAAGTTATACTTATGTCAAAGCTGATCAAATTGCATACCTTACTATATGGATATGCCAATTACACCTGAGTTAATCTGTTTAAAACATGATAGGTGGTATATGTGAGGTGGTGTTTCCACTGCTAATGCACTATATGACCTCTGGCACACTGGTAAACCTTTTTTTTTTTTTAATTTATTTTTTACAGAGACAGAGAGTGAGTCAGAGAGAGGAATAGACAGGGACAGACAGACAGGAATGGAGAGAGATGAGAAGTATCAATCATTAGTTTTTCATTGCGCGTTGCAACACCTTAGTTGTTCATTGATTGCTTTACTCATATGTGCCTTGACCGCGGGCCTTCAGCAGACCGAGTAACCCCTTGCTGGGGCCAGCAACCTTGGGTTCAAGCTGGTGGGCTTCTTGCTCAAACCAGATGAGCCCGCGCTCAAGCTGGTGGCCTCGGGGCCTCGAACCTGGGTCCTCTGCATCCCAGTCCGACGCTCTACCCACTGCGCCACCGCCTGGTCAGGCATGGTAAACCTTTCTGAGATTTAGTTTCGCTTTCTGTAAAGGTCAGGAAGTATTAGAATCCACAAATACTAGTTTAAATCCTAAAGGGAATTCATTGGAAGGAAACTTCCAAAAGTGATGGAGCCCAGGAAGCTTTCTCTAATACTTGATTTTTCTTCTCTGATCACAGCTTTCTGTTTCTGCATTTCCATGACGGAAAAGGGAAACTACCAGCTTCACATGTTACAGGTTTAATCACTCACAGAAGTGCTCAATTGACCCCCTGTTAATCCCAGGTCCATGTATAAAGTCTCAGAGGGAGAATTAACGGCCCACTTGAGTTAAGGATTCCACCGTGCACCAATATGCTGCAGTCAGGGGGAGGAGCCATATAGGATGAACCTGGGACTGATCTCGAATCCTGCAGACAGTGCTAGGAAAGTGCTGGGTGTACAGAATATGAGAGGTGAGAGGTGTTAGGAGATACTGATCAGAATTCAGGAGATCTGTCTTGTCCTTAGAATTGTGCCTCTGGATGGTGGCAGCAGGTGTATACGTAAGGATCAGCTGAGCAGTGGGAGATCAGTGTGGGGAGAAATTAATTCCATTTGGGCAGTCTGGGCAGGCTTTGTGGAAAAGGTGCCATTGGTATTAGGTCTGTGAGAAAAGTTATGTTCTGCATTTGTGTGGCCTTTAAAGTTTACTAAGTGCTTACAGATGATGTATTGATGTATTATAGAATTGTGCACCTGAAATTTGTAGAAATTTATTAAATAATGTCACCTCAATAAACTCAATACATTTTTTTTTTAAAGTTTACTAAGTGTTTTCACATCCTCTCTTAGAGTCTAGAGCCATCCTATCAAGCTCTCCTTGGGGTTAGCATTATTATACTCGTTGGCACAGATGGGGAAACTGCCTACTAAAGACATTGAATGACTTGCCCAAGTTCACACAGCTTGGCAGGGCAAGATGCAACCTCCAGTGTTTGACTCCAGAGCCCCGACTCATTCTCCATCTGAGGCTGACTCTCTAAATGGGACCAGGGATGGGGGGAAGGGGAGAGGTCAGTGACTGTTTGTCAGGGATTGAAAAGGGGGAGCTCAGGCAGAATCTCCCGAGCTCCTCTGCATATCCTGTCCTCCAGCAGACGCCCCACCCACTCCCCTGGCCCCAGATACCCAGAGACCACCTTGGAGCTGTGCTGCAGACTCTTAGATCAGCGTTTCCACTCCAGACCTCTCTCCTGACCTCCAGTCCTGCAGCTCCAACAGCCCGTGAACCCTCAGACTCAAAATGTGAACTCTTAGAGTCGAGCAGAATGGCCAGAAATCTCTCAGGACCCACCCCAACCACCTGAGGATAATGACACTAATAATCAGAGCCATGGATATAGCTGTAGCATATACACATACAGGACTTGAGCTGAGTGTTTCACACAGTGCTGCATTTCATCTTCACACACACTGTGAGGTAGGTACTACTACCACCCCCATTTTATAATTCAGGGAAACTGAGGCTCAGACAGTGTATTTACTGTCCCAGTACATGTAACTGGAAAGTGGTAGATCCAAGTTTGTCTGATAATAAATGAACTATGCTTATCCTAGTTCTTCCTCTCAACCTGCTGATTTCTACCAGTGGCACCACCAAGCCCCCAGGCCTGAGACACCGCCATTTCTTCCAGTTTCAGTGTCTCAAGACAACTGGCCACAGAACTGGAGGCTTGAATGGCACCAGGCAGGCCCTCCACACTGAGGTGGTAGGAGAGCAAGGGGGACCTGACCGCTTCACCTACCAACCATGGACTTACTGTTGCTACTTTTTTTTTAGTTTTATTTATTCATTTTAAACAATTTTTTAAAAAGTTTTTTTTAAGACTTTATTCAATTTTCAGAGAGGAGTGAGAGAGAGAGAAACAGGAGAGAGAGAGAAGGGGGAGGAGCAGGAAGCATCAACTCCCATATGTGCCTTGACCAGGCAAGCCTGGGGTTTCAAACTGACAACCTCAGCGTTCCAGGTCGATGCTTTATCCACTGCACCACCACAGGTCAGGTGCTTCTAGCTTTTAATCTCAACTTTTGGCCCTGGCCGGTTAGCTTAGTGGTAGAGTGTCGGCTCGGCATGTGGAAGTCCCAGGTTTGATTCCCGATCAGGACAGACAGGAGAAGCGACCACCTGTTTCTCCATCCCTCTCCCTCTCCCATCTCTCTCTCCCTCGCCCCCTACCAAAGCCAAGGCTCGAATGTCTCCAGCAAGTCGGCCCCAGGCGCTGAGGATGGCTCCACGGCCTCCCCGCAGTAGCTAAATAGCTCGGTTGCTGTGAAACAGATCAGCAGTCCCAGATGGACAGAGCATCACCCCATAGGGAGCTTGCCAGGTGGATTCTGGTCAGGGCGCCAGCAGGAGTCTGTCTCTCTGCCTCTCATGTAATAATAATAATTTTAAAATTCCCAACTTTTTTAAGAGTTAAATTTAATTGCCACGTTGCATGCCCTAGAGGTTAAAAGCAAGGAGTTTGAGGTCAGAAATACTCGGCTTGCTCTGTGATCTTGAGGCAGCCTCTAAATCTCTCTGAGCTGCATCTGGAAAAGAGTTAACAACGCCAACCCTTTTGGGTTAAAAATCTTGTGAAGGGAGATGGGTTACCCTAGCGATGGCCAAGGCTCAGGTGGCCATAAGTGCAGCTACACCTGCCCACCACACTAACTCCATCCATCCCTTGAGGCGAGTTTACTTCAAAACATTTAAAAAATACACTCCACAGTATCAGATAGTTACACCTCTTAATGACTGCTTAAGTTTACCTGTCTGGAATGTAGTTCCAGGAAGTCTTTGTGAACCTCAGTGAGACACCCCCCACCAGCAGCTAAGCCGATCTCTTCTCCAACAACCCCCTTCTTTCCAAGCCTTTCACATGCTAATGCACATTGTGGACCTCCCAGGGCTGTTGGGGGTGGGGCTGTGGAGCCTCCCAAACTGCCTGCAGCACCTACCATTATCTCCCCTGAGAAGGGGCTGCTGCCTGCTATTCACTCACCTTGGGCAATCCTTTACCTAAGAACTCAGCTTCCCATTTCCAACCACCTGAGACAGATTTCCTACCAATCCAGCTTTCTTCTCAGTCCCGGCCTGCTGTCCTCTGCCCAGAACCTGAGATGCACTATCCCTCTCCAAGTCCCTCCTGGAAAGCTTGTGAGGCCCAGTGCTTGGTCCTCTCTCCACCTTCTGATGACTCTTGGTCTAGCTCAGTGGTCCCCAACCCCCGGGCCGCGGACCGGTACCGGTCCGTGGGCCATTTGGTACCGGGCCACAGAGAAAGAATAAATAACTTACATTATTTCCGTTTTATTTATATTTAAGTCTGAACAATGTTTTATTTTTAAAAGATGACCAGGTTCCCTCTGTTACATCCGTCTAAGACAGGGGTCCCCAAACTTTTTACACAGGGGGCCAGTTCACTATCCCTCAGACCGTTGGAGGGCCGGACTATAAAAAAAACTATGAACAAATCCCTATGCACACTGCACATATCTTATTTTAAAATAAAAAAACAAAACGGGAACAAATACAATATTTAAAATAAAGAACAAGTAAATTTAAATCAACAAACTGACCAGTATTTCAATGGGAACTATGCTCCTCTCACTGACCACCAGTGAAAGAGGTGCCCCTTCTGGAAGTGCGGCGGGGGCCGGATAAATGGCCTCAGGGGGCCGCATGCGGCCCGCGGGCCATAGTTTAGGGACCCCTGGACTCTAAGACTTACTCTTGATGTTTGTCTCAGTCACATGATACATTTTTCCTTCCCACCCTAAAGGCCGGTCCATGAAAATATTTTCTGACATTAAACTGGTCGGTGGCCCAAAAAAGGTTGGGGACCACTGGTCTAGCTCACACCAGGGTCCTACATGGACCCAATTCTCTTTGTCTTCTTATCTAACACTGCAGCCAAACCAGGCCCTGAATACCCTGAGTTTTCCCACATTCCCTCTGCCTGGAATGCCCCCATAAAAGAGAGGAATGTCAATCCGTTGTTCCACTTATTTATGCATTCACTGGTTGATTTTTTTTTTTTAAGTGAGAAGAGAGGAGATAGACTCCAGCAATGGGATCTACCCGGCAACCCCATTGAGGGCCGATGTTCAAATCAACTGAGTTATCCGCAGTGTCTGAGGCCACACTTGAACTAATTGAGTCACTGGCTGCGAGAGAATGGGGGAGTGGCGGGGAAGGAGAATCAGATGGTTGCTTCTCATATGTGCCCTGACCGGGGATCGAACCCTCACCTGGGATGTATGCACACCGGGCTGATGCTCTATCCACTGAGACAACTGACCAGGGTCCCATCATTGGTTGATTCTTGTATGTGCCCTGTCTAAGGAATCAAATGGGCAACCTTGGTGTTTTGGGATGATGCTCCAACCAAAGGAGCTACCCAGCCAGGGCTTCACTCACCTTTAACACACAGTGCTCATTCATCCATTCAGCAAGGGTTCAAGGGCCTCCTGTTGTGTCCTCCAGGCTGAGCTACTAGGGACAGAAGAGGGGGTGGAGACAAGCTGACTTTATAGCTATGCAGAATGACTTCACCCTGCTTTCAAGGCCCTACCTAAGTGATCATACCTGTGTACCTTTGCCATCTCATTTGCCCCAATCACATTGGCCTTCTTCTTGTCTGTCAAATGCACAAATTTTCTTCCTACCTCCGGAACTTTGCATATGCTAGTTTAACTGGCTCTTTTTCTATTGTGGGGCCAAGTCATTCGTTATGCTTACATTGCACTTGTAAGTTAAATATTTTACTTGTTTTTTGTTGGTCTCCCTGAACATAAAGTGAAGTTTCTGTCTCATTCACTCCTGGAGCCCAGTGCCTAACATAGTGAGCTTTCATATGTTATTCAATAACTGTTTATTAAATGAATGAAATGATTCTTGGACAGAGTATATCTTCTCTTCCTGGCTCTGTAAACCCACTCACTGAGTCAAATTTCCCTTCTCTGAGTCTCAGTGGCCTCCTGTCAGGTGGCATGTGAGGGTTGGATGAGAAGCTCCTAGCCTTTTGGTTTGAACATGCTATGACTTGAAAGTACTGCCATTGGTAGGTTTGGTCGTAATAGGTTATATTTGACTGTGAGCCTCAGTCCCAGCCCGGGCCTGGGGACAGATGGTAAAGTCTCTACTGAGCAATGAGGGGAGGAAGAGGGGAGGGAGTAGGAGGAGGGGAAACCCAGCATCAGACAAGCATGGAAGGCTCTGAGAGCTGCAGGCCTAAGACCGAGGAGGGAGTGCCCAGAACAGGGAGGTAGCCCTGGCTGGATAGCTCAGCTGGTTAGAGTATCGTCCTGAAGCTCAAAGGTTGCTGGTTCGATCCCCGGTCAGGACACCACAGGAACACATCTATGTTTCTGTGTCTCTGAAATAAATTTTTACAAATTGAAAAACAAACAAACAAAAAACAAAAAGGAGAGCCCTGGTGGGTTAGCTCGGTTGGGGTTGGTTTAGGGCATCGTTTCTAACCACAAAGGTTATAGTCAGAGCACATACAGGAATAGACCGGTGTTTAATATTTCTGTCTCTTGGGCCCTGGCCGGTTGGCTCAGTGGTAGAGCATCGGCCTGGCGTGCGGAAGTCCCGGGTTCGATTCCCGGCCAGGGCACACAGGAGAAGCGTCCATCTGCTTCTCCACCCCTCCCCCTCTCCTTCCTCTCTGTCTCTCTCTTCCCCTCCCGCAGCCGAGGCTCCATTGGAGCAAAAGATGGCCCGGGCGCTGGGGATGGCTCCTTGGCCTCTGCCCCAGGCGCTAGAGTGGCTCTGGTCGCCACAGAGCGACGCCCTGGATGAGCAGAGCATCGCCCCCTGGTGGGCTTGCTGGGTGGATCCCGGTCAGGTGCATGCGGGAGTCTGTCTGATTGTGTCCCCGTTTCCAGCTTCAGAAAGATACGAAATGACCTGTGGTGGCACAGTGGATAAAGCGTCGACCTGGAAATGCTGAGGTCGCCGGTTCGAAACCCTGGGCTTGCCTGGTCAAAGCACATATGGGAGTTGATGCTTCCTGCTCCTCCCCCTTCTCTCTCTCTGTTTCTTTCTCTCTCTCCTTTCTAAAATGAATAAATAAATAAAAAAAAAGATACCAAAAAATATATATATATATTTCTGTCTCTTGCTCTCTCTCCCTTCCTCTCTCTCTAAAGTCAATAAATAAAATTAAAAAAAAAACAGGGCCCTGGCCAGTGGCTCAGCAGATAGAGCATCAGCCCAGAGTATGGGCATCCCAGGTTCGATTCCTGGTCAGGGCACACAGGAGAAGCAACCATCTGCTTCTCCTCCACTCCATCTCCCCCTTCTCCCCTTCTTCCCTTCCCATAGCCAGTGGTTTGATTGGTTTAAACCTGGCCCTGGGTGCTGAGGATAACTCAGTTGGTTCCAGCATGTCAGCCTCAGGTGCTAAAAATAGCTCAGCACTCAAGCATCAGCCCAAGATGGGGTTGCCAAGTAAATCCTGGTTGGGGCATGTGTGGGAGTCTATCTCCCCTCCTCTCACTTAAAAAAATAAAAATAAATAGAAATAAAAAAATTTAAAAGGCACAGGAAAGGGAGGCAGACAAGGAGCAACCCACTTCACAGACATGCCTTCAAGCTTAGAGTTGTTTGAAATTTGTGTAACAAGTATGCATTAGTTTTGCAACTGGAAAAATTAAAATGTGCATGCCCTTTGACCTAGTAATTCCACTTCTAGGAATTTCCCCACAGATAGAGGTTTGTGTGAAATGACCCATGTCCAGGCTATGAAAAGCTGCCTTGTTTGAAACAGCAAGACTGGAAACAATCTACACATCCATCAAAAGGAGACAAGCTAGATAAACCAAGGCATATCCCTGAAATGGAACAGTATAGAGACGTTAAAAAGATCGTAGCTAGCCTGACCTATGGTGGTGCCATGGATAAAGCATTGACCTGGAATGCTGAGGTTGCTGGTTTGAAACCATGAGCTTGCCTGGTCAAGGCACATGTGAGAAGCAACTACTATGAGTTGATGCTTCCCACTCCTCTCCCCTTTCTCTCTTCCTTAAAATCAATAAACAAAATCTTAAAAAAAAAAAAAGATCATAGCTAGTCTGTTAAGTACTGATGTAGAATCATCTCCCAGATCTCTGCTAAGTAAAAGAAACAAGGCTAGGCCTGACCTGTGGTGGCGCAGTGGATAAAGCATCAACCTGGACCACTGAGGTCGCCGGTTCAAAACCCTGGGCCTGCTTGGTCAAGGCACATATGGGAGTTGATGCTTCCTGCTCCTCCCTCCCCCTTCTCTCTCTCTCTCTCTCTCCTCTCTAAAAAAAAAAAAAAATTAATAAAAAGAAAAACTAAAAAAAAAAAGAAACAAGGCTAGAACAATGTATACAGGATGCTACCATTTATATGAAAGACTACATGCACAAATGTTTATAAATGCTCAGAATATCCTTGGAAGTTGTACCAGTTGCTAAGGGATGGTTTTTTCGGGGGGGGGGGGGTACTTAATGTTCAATATTCTCTTTATAAAACTGAGTTAAAATTCACATAAACATGAATCATTTTATTTTAGAGAGAAGGCAGAGAGAGAAATATCAATTTGTTGTTCCATTTTTTTATACATTCATTGGTTGACTTTTTTTATATTTTCATAACTTTTTTTTTTATTAAGTGAGAGGCAGGGAGGCAGACAGACAAGACTCCCTCATGCACCCTGAACAGGATCCACCTGGCAAGCCCCCTACAGGGCAATGCTCTGCCCATCTGAGGCCACTGCTCTGTTGTTCGGGCAACCAAGCTATTTCAGCACCTGAGGCGAGGCCATAGAGCCATCCTCAGCGTCTGGGGCCAATTTGCTCCAACCATGAGAGCAATGGCTGTGGGAGAAGAAAGAGAGCATGAGAGAAGGGGAAGGGGGAGGAGTGGAGAAGCAGATGGTCACTTCTCCTGTGTGCCCTGACCAGGAATCGAACCCGGGATGGTCGACTCTTATATGTACTCTGAATGGGAATTAAACCTGCAACATTGGCACATCAGGTTGACGCTCTAACCACCTGAGATACCTGGCCAGGGCCTCATTTTAACTATTTTAAAGTGTACAATTCAGTACACTCAGTGTTGTTCAACCATCATCTTCATGTAGACCCAACATTCTCATCACACCAAAAAAAACCCCAAAATCCCTGACCCATTAGCAGTTACTCCCTATCTCCCCTTGCTAGTCCCTGGCAACCACAAATTTGCTTTCCTCTCTACAGGTTTGCTGATTCTGCATATTTCATATAAATAGAATTAAATAATATGTGATCTTCTGTGTCTGGCTTTTTCACTTAGCATGTTTTTGAGGTTCATTCACGTTGATCCTTTTTATGGATTTTTTTATATTCCATTGTATAATATGACCGTACCGCCTGTCATTTATTCACTGATGGACATTTGTGTGGCGATTGTGACTAGCACTACTATAAGCACTCATGTACAGGTTTTTGTTTAAATACCTGTATTCAATTTTTTCGGGTACATATCTAGGAGTAGAATTGTTGGGTCATGTGATAATTCTATGTTTAATTTTTGAAAAGACTTTAAACTGTTTTCAATATTCTTTTGTACCTTGTGAATCTTCTACCATGAGCAAACATTAACTCTTCTAAAAACAAAAACAACAAAAATGAAGGTGTACATTTATGAAAAAAAGTAAAGTTTGCTATGTAAACACAAGGGATTATTGCTAGATAAGCAATTAGCAACATGTACCCAGATGATTCCTGGAAGAAAATGCATTTTGGACTTAGACCTCAATTCAAATTCAATTCTTTTGTTTCATTCTAGTTCTAGTAATGGAGTATAGGGAGACCTGGGTTCAAATCCCAGTCGTCCGTTATAGCTGTACATTATTGTACAGGTTACTTAACCTCTCTGCCTCTCAAACATACAGAAAAATCACCTACCCAGCCAGCTGGAGAGCTGAATGAGTTCTAGCCCTGGGCTGAGCACAAAGCTGGCAGTCTGAGGGAGCAGCCTGATGCAGGCAGGGTCCGCGGGCAACTCCGCTCCCCAAGATCACTGTGCTCTGTGGCCTTCGTCTCATTAGCCTCTCTGGTTCCCCACATGCTCAGAGAACTCCCGGAGGCCTGTCCCTGCTGAACACAATATTTCACCACCCCTAATACCAAACAGTCTAGAAGAGAGGTCAGCCAGGGTGTGAGGGGACAGAAAGCAGGGTCAGGTGCTGGGGAAAAGCGCTGTCGACGACCATTTTATTACAGGAGTATGGGCTTGCTCTATGGAGCTATAGAGATCAGGGCCATAATAGGAAGAGCTGGGTAAAGGAACAGAGAGGCAGATTTGGGTTTTACTGGAGGCACAATTTAAATTTTTAATCGACAGGATATAATGCCAAGCACTGTTGGGTAATGCAATACAAACTCTCCCCACTTCACACATCAAGAAATTGAGGCTTGGCCTGACCTGTGGTGGCGCAGTAGATAAAGCATCCACTTGGAAATGCTGAGGTCGCCGGTTCGAAACCCTGGGCTTGCCTGGTCAAGGCACATATGGGAGTTGAAGCTTCCTGCTCCTCCCCCCCTTCTCTCTCTCTCTCCCCCCTCTAAAAAAATGAATAAATAAAAATAATTAAAAAAAAAAAGAAATTGAGGCTTGGAGTCCTTTGTCACTTTGTACAAAGTCACAAAAACAAATATAAAGTGCACCAAGGTCTGAACCTAGGCCTGTCTCAGTCTAGCACTTGGAACCTTAGCCTCTATGCTAAGAGGTCAATGGCCAAGTACTTGACAAATGTGAATTATCACTAATCATCATCTGATAACAATATTGCTATAAGTAGAGCTGGAGGTGCAGCAGTGGAATGAGCTGTTTGGGATGGGTGATATGAGTTGCTTCTCCCCACGTTCTGGCAAGGCTGGATTAGCTTTTTGTGGAGATTCCAGTGTTTGATATAGGAGGCTGGATTCAGATCCTCAGGTTCTAGTTGCTAGGGTATAGGAGATTCCCAAGGTCTGCCCCTAGAGATATGGATATAGTTGTTTTCAGATGGGCCACAGGAATCTGGGTTCTTCAAAAGGCAATTCTGGTCTGCAGCCAAGTGTGAGGTCCACTGGCTAGGGCTCTTTCTATTATAATACAGATTCTGTGATCTACAATGCCCACCTTGGGGGAAGCATTCTTTTAGACTAGGCATCACCCTCTCCTCCTACTGCCTCCTTAAGTCCCTAAAGTCTAAGAGAATGATAGCAGTTACTCTCTTCCCCTTATGAATAAGAGGCTTTTTAGAAGGCAAAACAGACTGTAAAAGGAGCCTCACTGCCACCTCCAGTGGTGAAAGTAGAGCCAGCTCGTCCTCCCTCCTTGTCCTTCCCCACCCCACTCTATGCAGAGCCCCAGTCCCCAGAAGACTGTCACTTGCCCCACTGGGCCCTGGTCAAGTACGACTATTCCTACTTTCAGTCCCTAGGTCTTTCTCGGAAACTGTCTAGTGGGGCCAGCTTCCCAGCATGCCAGGCAATTCTGCAATTTGTCTGGCCTGGGGGACCCTTTCCCAGCCTCGGAGAGACCGGCAACTCAGGCAGGGAAGCAGGCCAGAGTGGCATTCTTGGTGACCTTTGGTTCCCTGGGAAGGACTCAAAACGAGTAAAAGTTTAGCAACTGCCATTTAATTGTTGCCAGAACTTAAACTTTCTTTTTTCAAAAACACACTTTCTTGTGGGTAAGACATCATTTGAGGGCTCCATATGAAAAGATCTTTGATTAGTTTGTTTTTTCTAAGAAAGAAAATTTCCAAGCCATCTGGCTTTGAAATTAAATAAAAAGCATAAAATGAACTCAAAGCCTGGCCATATGACCTCAGTTGAGTTGATTTCAGCCACTGAACCTCAGTTTCTCCATCTGCAATGGCCACTGGCCCAGTGGTTGGGTAGGAACTGGTGGTGGGGCAGGAGCTCTGGCTGCTGAGAGGAAGGTGTAAGTTGGGAACCCATGTCCAGCCAGGAACCTTTGACCAGCTCAGACATGCCTTTTGGGTTTCTGATTGTTGTTTTTTAATCTTCCGCTTACCTTTCAGGTTCCCTTGGGAGAGAGAAGAAAAAGCAGTCATTGACATGTTAGTATAAAAATACTTTCAGGGATTTTTTTCCATGGTAACCCAAGCCTTTCATTCATTCAATATTTGTTATTGGCCCTGGCTGGTTAGCTTAGTCAGTTAAGAGCATCACCTCGAAACAACAAGGTTCCAGGTTTGATCCCTGATCAGGGCACATACATGATTGAGTAGAACAACAAATGCTTCCCTTCCCCTCCCCTCTCCCTTGCTGTCTCTCTAAAAATCAATAAAAATTAAGTCCTGGCCAAGATAGCTGTTAGTTGGAGCATCATCCCAGATCACAGAGGTTGATAGTTTTATTCTACGGTCGGGGCACATACAGGAGCAGTTCGATGTTCCTGTCTCTCTCTTCCTGCCTCTCTCTCAAATAAATAAATAAATAAAATGTTATTAAACCCACTCTTACCAGGACCTGAGCTGGGCACTGAGAATTCAAAGATGAAAAAAGATACCAGGCCCTGGCCGGTTGGCTCAGCGGTAGAGCGTTGGCCTGGCGTGCGGGGGACCCAGGTTCGATTCCCGGCCAGGGCACATAGGAGAAGCGCCCACATTTGCTTCTCCACCCCCCCCTCCTTCCTCTCTGTCTCTCTCTTCCCCTCCCGCAGCCAAGGCTCCATTGGAGCAAAGATGGCCCGGGCGCTGGGGATGGCTCCTTGGCCTCTGCCCCAGGCGCTAGAGTGGCTCTGGTCTCGAGCAACGCGCCGGAGGGGCAGAGCGTCGCCCCTGGTGGGCATGCCTGGTGGATCCCGGTCGGGCGCATGCGGGAGTCTGTCTGACTGTCTCTCCCCATTTCCAGCTTCAGAAAAATACAAAAAAAAAAAAAAAGAAAGAAAAAGAAAAAAGATACCATCCCTGTCCTCAAGGTCCTCCCCTAATTTTCTATCGTGTGGGAACAGAAGAAATACCATTATGTGAAGGGAAGGAAAGACGCTGCCTCTTGGGCAGACCGGGTTTAAAGTGAAGTTCTTGGTTCTATTCCTTTGCTGATTTTATAATCACTTCTGTTGCCCCAGAGCTCTGAGGCCTTCACAGAACTTCCAGAACTAGGATCTCATTTAACACTCAAGAAAGCCCGGATTGCCCTGGCCAGATAGCTCAGTCGGTTAGAGAGACGTCCTGAAGTGCAGAGGTTGTCGGTATGATCCCGGGTCAGAGCACATTGATCTGTTCCTGTCTTTTTCCCTTCCTCTCTTGCGAAATCAATCAATCAAAAACAAACAAAACCCCCCAGAAAGCCTAGATAACACACACGAGAGCCTCAAGGGCAACTCTAGTTTTACCTCGAGAAAATAAAACCTTAAGGAGACTAAACTACTTGTTTTTGGTCACACAGGTTGCCAAAACAACCTCAAACTCAGGTCTTTTGGGACTTTTTCTGGAAATACTGTTTGTTTTGGATTTAAACCTGGGACCTAAGTAACTGTGTAGCCCGGAGTAAAGGAAGCAAGAGGAGGAGAGAGCTCAGAAACTTTGGGCTGAAATGACCCAGCCTCCAATCTTGACCTGCACCACTCTGACCCTGACCTTCAAACTAGCAGCAGGACCAAGGGTAATAATCACAAACACCAAGAACTTACCATGAACTCTTATTCAAACACATCCTTGGAGTTGTGCACTAGTATCCCCATTTTACAGAACTCATTGATACTCAGCTGGTAGGCTGCCCAAGGTCACAGAATCGGAATCCTGTTGCAAGGCTATTTTACACTTCCCATCATCCTTGTCATCCACTAGTAGCTAGGCAGGTTTCCTTAACACTTCTGGGCCTCGGTTTTCTAAACTATAACTAGGAATAGCAGGAACAATGGGAGGATTATGTGAGACTGCATTTTAACTGCCTGGAGCAGGAAGGAATAGGTCCTTTATAAATGCCAGCATCCTGCCCCCTTCCCTTCCTGAGACCTCTTGCACCCAGGTGGAGCTTAAACCTTTAACTGCCAAGAAAATACACTTCAGCTACAGCCCAGCCTTTGGGCTTCAAGGTCACCCTCTCTACCTGCCTTCTTATTGACCAGGCTTTCCTGATGGTGGGGAAGCTAGGGTTAGAAAGTAGCCAGGCATATCCTCAGGATGCTTGGTGGGCCCCAGGGCAGCATTTTCCAGGAGTGAGGTCATCTGACACTTTTCCATCCCCTAAGAATGAGACACCAAAGGATAATGTAGGTACAGTAAATCAGAGAAAGGGTCATATGCCCCAGATAACCCAGAGGCCCCAGGAATGGTCCAGGATCATTTCAGCAAAGGTTTATTGAACAGCGACCACTACAAATACTCATCACTCATCAAGCTCTCTGCTTGAGGCTTTGAGGGCTACAGAGATTGACAGGTGAGACTCTATGTGAATATATATTCACATAGAGGCTTCGTGGATAGTTCTCAGAGTCCGAGATTTTCCCATCTGGCAGGTGAGATTGCAAGACAACTTATTCCCAAGCTCAAGAGGACACAAAGAAAGCACTCTGAGAACATCTGGGAAGGGGAGTGGGGAGTGGGTTTGGGAAGATTAGGAAGCTGGGGAAGGAGTAGGGGGGTGGTGGCACCAGGCAAAGGGGAAAAAAAATGTGAGAACCTCAGAGGTGATGGGAAACCAGGCACTGGGCACTGAAGAGGTTGTTAGAGGCTGGGCTGCTAGGTCACAGTTGGGGGAGATGGAGTTAAAAGTTCTCACCCTCCAGGTAGGCAGTTTGCCAAAATTGTATGCCCTGAACTCTTCTCTCCAGCCCCATTTATATCAGCCCCCAAGTTGGTGGTATCACTGGGTAGTCATACCAGGCTGAGTAGGGGCTTTGCGATTATATCATATAATTTCCAAATCCCTCTGGAGTCAGAGATTCTTTCATTTCAGGGTTTGTGGAGGACACAAAGGAGGAATAAGACAGTTGCTGCCTCCAATGTGCTTAAGGGCTGGACACATGTATAGGAACCTTCCTGAAACACTATGAATTCTCCTATAAGGTGTTTCTTATTAAGGCAAAAAAGAATAAAACTGGAAATAATACAAATGTCTAACAACAAAAGTTAAATTATGGCACATCTCATGGGGGTTAAGCAATCATTAAAAACAATGAAAATAAATGTCTGACCAGGCAGTGGTGCAGTGGATAGAGAGCATCAGCCTGGGATGCAGAGCACCCAGGTTCAAAACCCTGAGGTTGCTGGCTGGAGTGCAGGGTTGCTGGCTTGAGCACAGGCTCCTCAGTTTGAGTGCGGAGCTCACTGGCTTGAGCATGGGATCCTAGACATGACCCCATGGTTGCTGGCTTGAAGCCCAAGGATGCTGGCTTGAGCAAGGGGTTCTGGCTCAGCTAGAGGTCCCCCCCACATCAAGGCACATATAAGAAAGCAATCAATGAACAGCTAAGGTGTTGCAACGAAGAATTGATGCTTCCCATCTCTCTTCCTTCCTGTCTGTCTGTCTCTAGCTGTCCCCCTGTTTGTCTCTCTTGCTAAAAAATTTTTTAAAGAAATATTCATAATAAATTTAAGAGAAAAATAGGGTATTGAAACTATGTTCAGCACAGATTGCAATTTTTTAAAAATATTTTATTTATTCAATTTTCAGAGAGGAGAGAGACAGAGAGAGAGAGACAGAGAGAGAGAGACAGAGAGAGAGAGAAAGGGGAGGAGCAGAAAGCATCAACTCCCATATGTGCCTTGACCAGGCAAGCCCAGGGTATCGAACAGGCGACCTCAGCGTCCCAGGTCGATGCTTTATCCCACCACGCCACCACAGGTCAGGCCGCAATTTTTTTTTTTAAGTGAGAGGAGGGGAGATAGTGAGACAGATTCCCACATGTGCCCTGACCAGGATCCACCCAGCAACCCCAACTGGGGCTGATGCTCAAAATCAACTGAGCTATCCTCAGCATCTGGTGCAGATGCTTGAACCAATAGAGCTACTGCTACGGGAGAGGAAGAGGGAGAGAAGGGGGAGCGGGTGGGGGAGAGAAGCAGATGGTTGCTTCTCTTGTGTGCCTTGACTGGGAATAGAAGCAATTTTGTTTTTTAAAATAGGAAGAAAGCGCCTGACCAGGCGGTGGCGCAGTGGATAGAACGTTGAACTGGGATGCGGAAGGACCCAGGTTCGAGACCCCGAGGTCGACAGCTTGAGTGCAAGCTCATCTGGCTTGAGCAAAAAGTTCACCAGCTGGGACCCAAGGTTGCTGGCTCGAGCAAGGGGTTACTCGGTCTGCTGAAGACCCGCGGTCAAGGCACATATGAGAAAGCAATCAATGAACAACTAAGATTTCGCAACGAAAAACTGATGACTGATGCTTCTCATCTCTCTCCGTTCCTGTTGTCTGTCCCTACCTATCCCTCTCTCTGACTCTCTCTCTGTCCCTGTTTAAAAAAAAAAAATAATAATAATAAAATAAAATAGGAAGAAAAGCCGGACCTGTGGTAGCTCAGTGGATAAAGCACTGACCTGGAATGTTGAGATTGCTGGTTCGAAACTCCAGGCTTGCCGGGTCAAGCACATATGAGAAGCAACTACTGAGTTGATGCTTTCTGCTCTGCCTTGCCCCACCTTGCTCTTCTCTCTCTCAAATGAATAAATAAAATCTTTAAATAAAAAAAAAAAAATACAGGCCTGACCTGTGGTGGCGCAGTGAATAAAGCGTCGACCTGGAATGCTGAGGTTGCCGGTTCAAAACCCTGGGCCTGCCCGGTCAAGGCACATATGGGAGTTGATGCTTCCTGCTCCTCCCCCCCTTCTCTCTCTCTCTTCTCTAAAATGAATAAATAAAAATTAAAAAAAATACATACAGAAATGCAGAGGTTGCTGGCTTGATCCCTAGTCAGCGCACATTAAGGAACAGATCGATGATTCTACATCTTTCTCTCCCTTTCTCTCTCAAATTAACAAATAAAAATTTTAAAATATGCACAGACAAAAAGACTAGAGGGAAATATTAATATAGCTTTCTAGATGGCAGATTGCTTTCTAAACTATTTTATAGCTTACAACTACTCAAAAATGTGCCTGCATTGCTATTACCATCAGAAAAGTAAAAATATTATTTAAAAATAATTATCAGCTTCATAATATGGTGAAGTAGGTCAATTGTGGGACCTGTGTCATTTGTCACCTCTTTAGGGCTCAGCATTCTCCTCTATAAAATGGAGACCTGAAGGGCAAGATGAGACTCCCTTTTTGAAAAATTCAAACTAACTTCTAAAGAGTACCTGAGTCTAGAAAACTGGCCAGGCTCCTGAAATGGAGCTGAAATGAAGCAGGAATTTGAGGGAAGTGAGGACTTGGATTGATAAGGCTGGAAAAGCAGAGGGGAAAGAAAAAGGGGGCATGGGAGAGGGATATTGCTGGGCCAAAGCTGGTGAAATGTCTGGTGGGAAGATCTAGGGAAGGGGTGGGGGAGATAATGCCAGATGGACTGCAGCCTAGGAAGGATGCTCAGCACATCTAGGAGTTCACAAGGTTGGCTCCACCTGGAGGTGCTGGAGGCTGGAAGTTCCCAAAAACTGGGTAAAGTGAAGCACCTCATGGAATGGCAGTGCCTGTTTCCTATAGGAGGCAGTTTCCTCCATGACAGAGCCTGAAGCAAATGCTGGCAATGGGGTGTGGGAAACCAGGGTGCTTCTGGCCTAACCACCAGCACACAGTAGGTGCTAAACAATTATTTACTGAAAGAATATGTCGTTGGGAAAGATATTGCCTATTTCTAGACCTCAATTTACTCATCTGTAAAATGGCAAGCTAGGGAAGAGATTATAATTCGTTGCGGAGACTAGTCAGGAACATAGCATGCTTCACACTCGGTAGTCCGATATGTATAAATACTTATTAAGCAGGTCGGCACATCGAGGCTCCGAAGGATTGAGTCACGGGTCCAAGGTCTGGGATCCTAACTGCTTTGTGACTGCAAACCCAATTTCTCCCACTCTACCGACGACGCTTCCATCTTTAAAACACAGGTGCAACGACCTGGTCTGGCAGGCAAAGTGAACAGAAACTAGGTGCGGGAGGCAAATCACACCTGGCAACGCTTGATGCCGGCCAGGGTCCCACCGTTCTCCTCAAGCCCCAACGGAGCCCCTGGCTGGGATTCCCAGGGTCGCAGCTGGAGTTCGGTGGCAGTTCTCTCGGGCTAGTGGCTGCCGCGCTTCAAGCGCGACCCCAGGTGGGTTTGACGAGGTGGCGGCAGGGGCCGGCCTCAGTCCTAGAGTGGTATCAAAAGTCTGAGGAAAACCGACCTGGTGGCCGCGCCCTCCAGACCCGCGCAGGGGAGTCACTACAGCCCCGCCCAAGCCACGAGGCTGCTCTCTCCTCCCTCTGCCACTGGGCTCGGTATAGGAGGGGAGAGAAAGGTGTGTTAGTGTAGGGGGAATTGAAACTGAGGAAGGAGAGGACCCCCAAAAAGCTGGCGGTTGGGAAAAGGGAGGGAAAGGGCGAATGGAATCTTCTCGGTATTTCGAAGTACCCCCTCCCGGGGCTAATAACTATTTGGGTCCCAAAGACTAATTTCTCTGCCCTCAGTCCCATTCAGTAACTGGGAACGGGACGAGGGCTGGGCTGGAAGCCTGAGGCCAGAGAGGGGAGGCGAGTTCCTCAAGGTCACGCAGCAAAACAGCACCCAGCCAAGGCCAAAGCCCATGTGTCCGGACCCACTCTCTGCCCTCATCGTCTTCTCCAGAACCCGACCCCCAATAGCCCTGAGCTCTTTTGGAGGGAGGAGAGCGTGGACCAAGACTAGAAGGCTTAATATTGGGGTGAAATGAGTGCGCCAGTCCAAATAACCCCAGATCAAGGTATAAATAAAGCATACTTCCAGAAGCCGACGCCCCAGAAGCCCCGCTCGGGAGCCCCGTGCGTGGGGAGGCTGGGGTGGCAATGCCAAAGTACGAAGGAGCGCCGGTGTCCCGCACCCAGCTCCACACCCCGCAGGCTGGGACAGCGAGGTACGCGCGGCCCCTTTAAGAAAGTTCGCTGGGCGAGTTCATCAAAGTTTAAAAACTTGTGGAGAAAGGAAAAGGGGAAAGAAGAGAAAGGGAAAGAGACAACGAGAAAGAGGGGGAAAAGCTCCGCCGGGGGCTAGCGCGCCGCGGCCCGGCCAGGGCGAGTCCACAGTGGGCGGCGGGGATTGGCTGCGCGTTCCCCCGGAGACCGCGAGGAGGGCGGGGGGCTGGCCCGGCCCCAGCTGAGGCCGGTTCCGGCCCCCGCCCCCCGCCACCGCCCGGCGCCCGCCCCCCGCCGCCGCCGCCGCCGCCGCCGCCGCCGCGGGCGCACTCGGCGGTCGCAGTGAAAAGGCGGAGGCGGCGGCCGCTCCGGCTCGGCTCCGGTTCCCAGCGCCTCCCCCGCCGCACCCCCTCCCCTCCTCCCGCACCCGCCAAACTTGATGTGACCCCAGCCCGACGCCGCGGCCACCCCTCTCACCGCCCCGCGCGCCCCCCACCGCTACCCCGCCCCGCACCCCCGGAGCGCACCGCTCACCGCGCCCCCTCCCACCTCCTCGCCCGGGCCCGGCGCCGCGCTCGCCCTCCGCATTCCCTTCCTCTCGCCACCCCCACCCCACCCCCCGCACCATGAGCAACCTGAAGCCGGACGACGAGCACAGCACCGGCACCGGCACCGGCACCGGCACAGGCTCGGGCTCCGGCGGCAACCTGGAGGAGGAGGTGGGTCTGCGGCCCCGGGACTTGTCGGGTGAAGTGCACGCGGAGGTGGGCGGGGGAAACGGCGCGCTGCGCCGGACTGGCCGTCGTTCCTGGAGCCTTCCCGCCGCTGCCCTTCGGCTGGGAGGATGGCCTGCGGGCGGGGGTGTACGGCCTGGACTGCCCCGCTGGGCGGGCATTGTCTCCCGACCTCCCGGGCCGCAGTCCGTGCGTCCCGTAGTGTGCGAGCCGCGCCGCGGCTGCCCCACGCCTGCTTTCCGCGCGTCCCTCGTTTTCCACTCTCCGCCCGGCCTTCTGCCCCCTTCCCTGACGCTCCTCCCGCATGGCCGGGACTCCCGCCTCGGCTGGAAGGAACTGAGAGGGATTAGCGCGGCGGGCGGGCTGCACAGCCCCATGCCCTCTCCACCCTGACCCCTCCCCGTGACCTTGGAGGCTGGGGCCAGCCGCCCGGCACCTTGGTTCACTAGAGCTTAGTCGTGGCGGCTGGACGGCCTTGCCTCAAAGCCCCAGAAACTGGGCTTTAGCAAAGAGGTCAGTCAGCAATTAATTAGAGCTGAGAAGAAGATGCCTAAAGACACTTCCAGGTTCTCCTCCGGTTTTGCCATGACGCCAAGCTGGGACCCCAAAGCTGGCCTGGGTGGGATTCCACAAGTAAGGGCGACACTGTCTTGTTACACCCTCATGTGCTAAGTAAGATGTGAGAGTGTGAGGCGGCTTCGTGGAATCTCCAGCAGCTGGGTAGTTAATGGGATGGTGAAATCGGGGAGGATGTGTGTATGTAAGGAGGGGAAATGGTGGTGAGGTGGTGGATAGGCTATCAGTGAATGGAGACTAGGAGTGGGGCAGGCAAAGACAAAAACTAGTGTGTAAAGGGGACAAGGTTTTTAGATCCCTCAAAGGGCCTCCAGCCTCCGCTGTGTCACTCTAGGGCTCAGAGACCCTTCCTGCCCCGCCCTCCTATGTCTTGCCCAGGAAACCAAGGGCCAGTTATCCACCCTGAGCTCCTTTCCCCTTGGTCTGGGGGCAAAACCGCAGAGCCCCTTGGTGGGGGGCTGGTGTTGCTACCTCCTTCCATTCCAGTGGCGTTGCCGCTGGCCGTGCTATAGGTTTGGTGCAGAATGGCGGCAAGGCCCCACTGCTGGGCTGGGCTGGGCTCCTCAAAGTGGGAGGGATGGTGGGAGGGTCACACTGCCAGCTCCCACTCTTAGCAATTCAGAGGCCTGCTGCCAGCCCTAGTCCACCAATGGCATGACATCTTGAGAATCTAGGTCTAGATTTTGCTTTTTTGAGGGGTAAGGGTAAGAAAGGAATACACAACTTTTCACACTGAAGAGTAGTGAGGGAGGGCCTGACATCTGTCCACTAGTGTGGTATGGGCTCTAATGTGGTGGTGTTTTGGTTCCTGAAGGTCTTGTCTTTCTTGGACCTTGATGCCCACAGGTCCTCAGCTTTGGGGACCTTAACCCCATCCTGACTCTACCTGGTTGTTTAGAATCTCCCCCTGAGAGTTGGGAGAAGGTGACAGGGTTGTGGGTGTGTGTGGGGTGGTGTCTGCTTGGCCTCCTGTGAGCTGAAATTGTGGGAAAGAAGCTGTCTCCTGTGAAGCTGGACAAGGACCCAGAATGCCACTTCTGCTAGGCGATTGACTTAACCAGGGACCTCACAGTGCCAAAGAGGTTGGGCTAACCCTGAGACCTCTTTAGTGAGAAGGGTGAACCGTGTGGCCAATTTCAGATATTGCTCACTTTTTCTAAGTGCCATTTCTGAGAGAGGGCAGAATCCTCAAGAAGTGGAATCCTTGCTGTTCCTTGGGGGTGGAGGTGGCCACAGCACTGTAGTAGTTCAAGGAGTCAGTGCAGCTGGTGGTGTAGGGTCCTGGACTCATGTTTAAAGGTCTAAAACTAAGGGCTGTGAGGATCTCTTGGAGCCCAGTATCTTCTGGTCAGGTAAGCACAAGGATTAGCCCCCTCCCCTGATAAGCCTTCTGAACAGTGGGCCAAGAGCTCTCTTGCTGGTGTTTCATTTTGGACTGGTGGTTTGAGCTGGATGTGGACTACTTCCCTTTAGCTTAGATGCTCCCTAGGCAATTAGTTCTGCAACCCCTGAGAGCCACCCCCTGGTGGCATTAGCAATAGTGATTTACTCTTATAGCTGAGCTGAGCTAGGCTGGCTCTTCCTAGTTGACTATTGGAGATTCACTAAAGCAACCCTAAAAAAAACAAGGAATCTCGGCCTGACCTGTGGTGGCGCAGTGGATAAAGCGACAACCTGGAATGCTGAGGTCGCTGGTTCAAAACCCTGGGCTTGCCTGGTCAAGGCACATAAGGGAGTTGATGCTTCCTGCTCCTCCCCCTGTTCTCTCTCTCTCTCTCTCCTCTCTCTCTAATAAAAATGAATAAATAAAATCTAAAAAAGTAAATAAATAAATAAATTTAAAAAATTTTTAAAACCGAGGAATCTCACTTGTCCACCATAAGACCTGAGTTCCTAAAGATGTTAGAACACTGGAAAGGGGTGGATTTTCACAGTTCCAGGATGCGGTTTCAGGGGGGCTTTCATCTTTGTATACCCTTGACTCTTGACAGTTGTTTAATTTGTATAGCCTGGCTTCTCCCTACTTGACCACCCTACCCATGGGGGCTTCATCCATATCATAAGCATTAGGTTTCTTTTCTGGACCAGGGTCAGGGATATGGGTGAAAGATTACAGGCTGTGAGATGAGAAGGATTTCCTGGGAAGTGATGGAATGTTAGATACAATGGTAGATAAAATAAGGGAAGATCAGCAAGCAATACAGGGATGCCACTGAGAAGCTGGAGGCTGGACCTCTCTAAGATGTGGCTGAGTAGGAGGTTGTTATGTTAGACCTGTGGGTGTGGGAAAGGCATTCCAAGAAGAGAGAGTAGCATAAAAGTGACTGTGAAATCATGTAGCTTGTTCGGGTGACTACCAGAAGTTTGCTATGTTGCAGCATTAGTTGTGGGTACATTATGATCATGCAAGTTTGGGAGGGAAATTTGCATTTTTTCTACCACTTGGGAAGTAGATTTGTTAGAAGTGTTGATACCCTTTTAAAGCTAAAGAGGGCAGCCTGACCTGTGGTGGCTCACTGGGTAAAGTGTCGGCCTGGAATGCTGAGGTCGCCGGTTCAAAACCTGGGCCTGCCTGGTCAAGGCACATATGGGAGTTGATGCTTCCTGCTCCTCCCTCTTCTCTCTCTCTCTCTCTTCTCACTAAAATAAATAAAAATAAAATAAAAATATTAAAAAAATAAATAAATAAAGCTAAAGAGGGCAAAGAGGAATTAAGGGGAGGGTCTGCAGGGGAAGAGCTAAGTGTCGGTTTCAATCTAGAGGCTATACCCTACCCTAGGAGGGTCATGCCTGGCGTCCAAGCTCTAGAGCAGGGGTAGTCACCTTTTTATACCTACTGCCCACTTTTGCATCTCTGTCAGTAGTAAAATTTTCTAACTGCCCACCGGTTAGAAATGGTAATGGTGATGCCTGACCAGATGGTGGCACAGTGGATAGAGCATCGGACTGGGATGCGGAAGGACCCAGGTTCAAGACCCCGAGGTCGCCAGCTTGAGCGTGGGCTCATCTGGCTTGAGCAGGGAGCTCACCAGCTTGGACCCAAGGTCCCTGGCTCCAGCAGGGGGTTACTTGGTCTACTGAAGGCCCGCGGTCAAGGCACATGTGAGAAAGCAATCAATGAACAACTAAGAAGTCGCAACACGCAACGAGAAACTGATGATTGATGCTTCTCATCTGTCTCCGTTCCTGTCTGTCTGTCCCTGTCTATCTCTGCCTCTGTAAAAAAAAAAAAAAATTAAAATTAAAATTAAAAAAAAAAAAAGAAATGGTAATGGTGATTTATAAAGTAGGGAAGTAACTTTACTTTATAAAATTTATAAAGCAGAGTTACAGCAAGTTAAAGCATATAATAATAATTACTTACCAAGTACTTTATGTCAGATTTTTGCTAAGTTTGGCAGAATAAATCTTTCTAAAACAACTTACTATAGTTAAATCTATCTTTTTATTTATACTTTGGTTGCTCCACTACTGCCCACCATGAAAGCTGTAACGCCCACTAGTGGGCGGTAGGGACCAGGTTGACTACCAATGCTAGAAGGTGAGGTAATACACCTTCTAGAACCTGCTCAGGGCAGGCTTGCCTCCGATGCTCCTCAACCTCAGTCCCAAGCATGGCCTGTCTTAGTGATTCTTGAGGGACAGCTAGGCAGTACAGTGTTTCTGGAGGGGGGGGGTGATTTGAAAACATTCTATTTTGAAAATGGAGACTTGACTTTCATAATACAAGATAATACTAAGTTAGAGTAGTTATCCTAATGGGAGGGTAGTATTTGGAATCTTGGGGTAGAGGATTGAGTTTCCAAGAGTTAAAGAAGTTTTATGTCAGCCTAATGGTAAACTATAGAAAGACAGAGATTAATGGCAGCTAAGGGGGTGACAGTTTGTTTGACTTGAAGATTTTGGTTTCTTGCTGTCCTCTCCTTTTTTCATGGGGACCCATTTTTGCTTGTCCATTGTGTTTGCTATGGCTGTGCCAAGGCCTAGTATTCCTGGGTCCATATGTGTTCTCTAGGGCAGTGGTTTTTTAACTTTTTAAACTTAGGGACCTGTGAAAATAGAATTATTTGGGGATTAAGGCAGAAATCATCTTGAGCATACGCAAATTTGACTAAGATTATTGAGTCTTTAATCTTTATACAATGTCAGGGTGGTTAACTCTTCCAAAGCCCAGCACAAAATTTCTGGTGGACTAGTCCCCTAACCAGCAGTTAAAACTACTGTTCTGGGTGTGGGGGTGTCTCTGAGGAACCAGCCATATCCCTGGCCCATCCTAGCTTATGATTTCTCCATCATAAGCTTTTGACAGAATCTTGTGCTCCGTCTGCAGGCTTTTGCTGGTTTAAGGGAAGAGGGGCTGTCTATGCTTCTGAGGTTTTACCAGGAAACAGGACCCAGGCAGGTAGATTCAGGCAGATGCTTCCTGGGTATTGTGTATGTGTCCCCTCTGCTCAAGTAACCTATGGAAGAAGCTGTCCTAATAATAGTAAGCTCATATATGTGTTTGTGCCAGGCAGTGCTCTAAGTACTTTACCATTTGAACTCCTTCAGCTCTCACCACAGCCCTGTGAATTTCTTACATCATCATCCTCGTTTCATAAATGAGGAACAGACAGAGAAGTTAGATGACTTTCATGTAGCTGGTGAGCAGGTGAGGGGATTTGAACCCAGAGTTTGTTCTTCACTACACTATACCTGCTGTTCTGTTTTATATTAGGGTTTTTGGTGAGACTTAGAGGCAGGGGGAGAAAAAGTCCTACAACTAAAGTTTTTGAAGCCTGAACTTTGGGTGATGTCAGGGTCTGGATGGAAGCTCAGAGACTGGCCCCAGGCTAGTCCCTTTGGTCTGGGGACATCCGAGGTTGGGTGGGGGGCTGTCAGCCCCTGCCGGAGCAGCATTTTATCACGGATATTGTTTAGAATTGCCATCTCGTGGTGATGATAAAAATCAGAACGAGTCATTTTTATTTTTCAGTTCTCCACAGACAGTGTGCTTGCTCCCTTGTTGCCTGTACCAGGGTTGACCGCCTTCACACACCCCTTGGTGCCCTGCTGCTTTGGGCATCTAACTAAAGAAACCATGTTGGCTGTAGAGGGACTGTCTGCCATTTGGGGAGGGGCCATTCTCTTGGGTCTACTTATCTCCTCCTTCCCTGCACAAAGGTAGCCTGGCTAGTTTGCCCCAGTAAGAACCAGCTTCTCAGTCTCATTCAGCATTTGGACATCTGACTTCTCGTCCCCTTCTTCAGTGGGCAGCTGGCGTCTGCTGTAATAGAGGCAGGACATGAATTGCAGGGTGCTATATTTTCCATTGGACCTCCAGGCAGGCCTGAGAGTTGGAGGCCAGGAGGGGCCCTTCCGCCTGCCCTGGTAGCTGAGTTACTGGTCCAGGACCACCCACCTCTTGTTAGAGCTGAACAAGAGTGTTAGAGAGCCTCTGCCGTCCCCTGACCATGGCTGCCTGAGAAGGGCCCTCACAGCCCTGGCAGAGCCGTGAGGCAGTGCAGCCGAGCCCATCACTGTACTTCAGAAATCATGCTGCTGTGAGGTGGGCAGTGCAGGCTGCCCATGAAGTTCCACATGCCAGAACCCCCATCTGTCTGCCCCAGGGCCGAGCACAGACTCCTTGCTTTCTGTTCCTTCTCTATTCTGTCCTTGGGTGAAGAGAATAAGGTTGCCTCCAAGATGTGCCAAGGCTAGACAGGTGGCAGTTATTGTTGGGTCCTCCCTTCCTGAAGAGTCGGTCCAGTGTTGAATCCATCTGTGCTGGGGGCCTCTGGAGTACAGCAAGGGATGGGTAGAGTGGGAGGGTCTGCCTAGACCCATCTGCCATGGCCTTTAGTCATTTATGGATGACTGAGCGGAAGCCCGTGGCTGTCACAAGTCATCAAGGTCGTCTGTATAGTTCTGAACAGGACCCACAGGATTCTTGACTCTTGGGGAGAAAGTAGGGCCTGACCTGGACCAGGCCATGGGATTAAGTGTCTGCAGTACCTAGCTTCTCTTGGGTAGAACCAACCTACCCCTCCCCAAGTAGGCTTTTACTTTGCTGGGTTGGAGTCAGGAGAAGTTATTAGAATATTGAAACCATTTTTGAGAACCTGTCACAGTGAAGGCTGTGAAGAACTTCTAACCATACTTGTCCCTGTTCTTGATGGGTAACTGGCTATATCCAGGCACAGCTGGGGAAGGAGAGATCCTCGTGAATTTGTGACAGGGGAGCTCCAGACCAGAATGCAGCTGCCATTCCCGAGCAGAGACCCTCTCCCAACAGGAGCATTACTTTAGGAAACATCTCTTATCAGGCGTCTTCTGCCTCAGTCAGATGATGGGCTGTGTGGTGGGCTTAGTGCTGTGTGTTCACGTTACGGAGGGTTCACACTGAAATAACGTCATGTGGCTTAAGGGTTGGAGGTATTGATTTTGGAGCTGGGAGAGGGGTGTAAGATTCCCCTTGGCCAAAGCCTTGAATCTGTGGAGTGGTATGTGGCAGTGGTGACAACTGCAACCCTTGCCAGGTACAGGAGACAGGCAGTAGATCTGCACCGGCTGAGCACACAGCACCAGGAAGGATGGGAGGTGTGTGACAGAGAAGGGGAGGGAGCCTCGCGCAGGGGGGCCTGGTGCCGGGGACTCACAACAAGATGGTAAGCCTGTTTCTGGAGCTAAAAGTAGCTTGGGGTGTGGGGTCTGAAGCTTTCTTATTGAATACTTGATACAAGTCAGCCCAACCACAAAAAGAATAAAATATTTTAAAAATAATAAAAATAAAAATATCTATGCCACCTTGTCTCTCCCTTTAGAGAACTTCTTATCACCCCAGCTTGATTCCCCTCCCTTGTACACACACACAAAGTCTTGGACACATTGCAGGCTATGGGGGAAGAGCCCCAACTTCCCAGGACCTTGGACTTGATCTGCAGCTCTGCCACTGGCTGCCAGGCATCTAGCCCTGAGCTGGTTTCCCCATCTGTGAAATGGGCCAGTATCGCTCTGCCTATCACATCAAGAGCCTGCCAGGCTCACATGCCAATGGTAAGCGCGAAAAAACTGGGAGCTACAAAGTGCTGCCCAGATGAGGTGTGAGAACCAAGCCCTGACAATACGTGATTTGGGGTTGGAATTTGCAGGGACAGGCACAACACTGGAGCAGACCCTAAGCCTGGGACTTCACACCAAATTAGACTGTGATGGCAGCACTGGCGTCCTGGCCTGGGAGCTGAGCAGCCCAGAGCTCCTTAGAGCAGTGGTCCCCAACCCCCGGGCCGCGGACCGGTACCAGTCCGTGGGCCATTTGGTACCAGTCCGCAGAGGAAGAATAAATAACTTACATTATTTCCGTTTTATTGATATTTAAGTCTGAACGATGTTTTATTTTTTTAAAAATGACCAGATTCCCTCTGTTACATCCAAGACTCACTCTTGACGCTTGTCTCGGTCACGTGATACATTTATCCTTCCCACCCTAAAGGCTGGTCCGTGAAAATATTTTCTGACATTAAACCGGTCCGTGGCCCAAAAAAGGTTGGGGACCACTGCCTTAGAGGAAGCCAGGGAAGCACTGCGGTTCTGGGAGCATGTGAGTCCCGGTTCCATCTACTGCTGGCTGTGTCGGCTTGCTCTTTATCCCTATGCCCTTGTTCAGCCCTTATAAGTCCTGGGTCTGCGGCCCATGTCACCACATTCCATCCACCTCTCGTCAAGTGGCCTCACTCACAGGGACTTCTTTCCCCCGGGAGGGATAAGAGTGATCTGTTGGTGCCAAGCCTAAGCATGGGACCCAGGCAGAAAACTCTGCCCCCCTACCCCCTACATATATACACAAAATAAAAGTCCTGGCCACTGAGATCTTTGCATGGGAGAGTGTGACTGCTCTGAGCTTTCTTTTAGGTAACCCCAATACTGCCTCAGCAGAGACCCCTCGCAGACCCCCGGGCCCAACTTTGCCCAGGGTCTGACTTCTGACTTCTACTCTCCTACACCCTCGTTCTCTAACCCCTTCACCACTGTCTTTGTCAACTTGTGGGCAGAGGAACATGCTTAAGCTGTGAGCAGATGGAGGACATCTTCTCCTGATTCCTGGTACCTTAAAAGGTAGGGTGTGAAGGACCCTAAGACTGGCCCATCCCCCTTTACTGCTGAGACAGTGGAGGAAGTCATGAAGCCACCTGCCTGGCTGGGCTGGGACTTCAAACCCCTTGACAGTTGCCTTGACAGTTTTCTTTTGTGCCCATGTCTGGCCAGCAGGACACACGTTTGCCGAGCAGGACGGTGAACCCGAGTCACCTGTATCGGTTCTCCATAGGGTCTCTTTCCCTTGGAGGAGCCAGAGCAGAGCTGGGTGTGATGATGGCTGGTACAAGTTCAAAAGGGATCTTTAGTATCTTTAGATCAGGAAAGCTGTAAGGTGTATATAATTCAGGCTATAGCTCATGAAGCCTGTGGACTGGCTGGTGGGAAGCCAGGTGACCTGGGTTCAGTCTTCCTAGAGCTACATGTGCCCAGTTGTCCTGTCCGGGGAGCTCGAGGGGGCTCCCACCCCCACACCCCCTAGTCGGTGGGGCACAAGGCTACACTCAGTTGCTGGAAGTTTGGTAGTCTGTCATTTTTCCCTTTGACCTCCCTAAAACTGACCCTGATCATCCAGTAGGATCCCCATTCAACCTTCTGTGAGGGGCTGGTTCTGCCTTCATAGCTCAGAAGCTGAAGGCCACCTACCTGTCCTCGGGTGCCCAAGGCTGACTACCCTAGGGTCTGAGTGGATTGGTTGTGTGAGATTATGGTCTGCAAAAGAGCTTTCACTCATGAGCATCTGGGGACACTGGGTCTACTTCTGACATATCCAGGATGACCACAAGCAACTTGCTGGACCCCTCATCTAAAAATAAGGTTTCTTTGAGCTCAGATATATTCTATTCTACATTTCAGTTGCTGCTGAGGGCTGGAAGCTAGGGAAGGATGTGGGAGGGGCTTATAAGAGGCTTGTTTTTCCCTTTTTGGATTCCACCCCCCCCCTTCTTTAAGTGGTGTTTTCCATCCAGATGACATGGTGAGAGTTCACACTAGGCAGCCAGTAGGCGGGGAATAGGAGCAAGTACATTATTTGAACATTTTGATGGAGTGGCCAGTTGAAACATTTTTTCCTTTCCAAACTGAATTCTAACTTTCAGAGATGCTAAGAGAATGCTGCAAAGAATCAATTTTCAAATATCTTTATTTCTTTGGTAGAATGTTCTATTGCCTAGAGTTGCGATTCCCAAGTGTGTCTTTCCTTGAATCCCAGCCTTGTGGGGCAGGGATTTAGGGAGTGTTTGTGGTGGATCTGTGGCACTTGTTTGAGAGTGGAATGAGGGAAGAGCGGAGAGTGGCTCTGATGTTTTTCTGCCTCAGCATCCTTAGTGGGGAAAGGTTCATCCTCCAGGCAGGTGGACCCTGAAGTCCAGGCTGCTGTTTCGAAGATGACCAGGCTAGGGTAGGAAAAAGACTGTGGTTGTCCTTCAGAGTCAGAGGAGAGGAGGGTCTGATATCCATGGAAAGCTGTGTTTGCCTTTTTCGTCTCTGATAAAAGCTGGAACTTAAGGAGCCTGTATCCTGAGCACAGTACTCTGCTGCCGCCCTTAACTGAGAAGTTGAGTGCTTAATGCTCAATGTGAAGGAGGTCTTTTGTGTTGAAAGATTGGGTCAAGTTAGGGCTACAGAGTCCGCCCTCAGCATCAGGCCTGCCCCTCCCCTTGCGGAGAGGCACCCACCTGGGTGGGAGCAGAGCGGCCAGGACCCTAGCCTGGCCTCCGACTGAGTGTGGGGTCCTCTTCACTGGGGAGGGAGGGCTCAGTGGTTCCCGCTGACCCCGCACCCCAGTCCTGTTCCACACGGGGGCTTTGCTCAGCTGCTTTTCTCCTTGTATAGCACCCACCCCCTCCTCCTTCCCTGCCAGCCCCTTCCTTTAGTTTCCGCGGGGCCCCTGCTTGTGCCCTGGGGTGGGGGAGCCTGAGCAGGCGCTATCAGGAAGCAGGCCTGGCTTGGGGACACCTGAATGCAGGTCTGTCTGCCCATTGGAGTGTCCAGAGTCAAGGGAGATGTCCCTCTGGGCCAGTAGAAATTGATCAGTGTCCTGTCTGAAAGCTTTTTCCACAGAAACCTGAGAGATAATATTTGAGGTGAAGGCACCGTGAAAATGGGCCAGTTCTACACCCTCATTTTACATATGAGGAAACTGAAGTTCGGAATCGGAAGGAGACAGAGCCTTGGGTGTCATTGTCACCTTGCTTTTAAAGGCTTTGGTTTGATTTTATTTTATTTTTTCTTAGAATCTTTAAACAGATTTCAGTTTGTCTGATAGAGGAGCATCACTGACACAGAGATATGAGTGAGTTTGTCAGAGAGCCTCTCCCTGCTTCTCTTTTTCCTATAAAAAGTGAGCTCTTACCTTGAGGCTGGGGAAGGCTGCCGAGAGGAGAGGGACACCCAGATGATGACCTGCATGGAGGGGAGGACTGGTCATCCCCGGAGCCTGCCCCTCTGTCTGGCTGGGATTAGACAGTGTGGTTGAGAGGCACCTTGTAAACCTCTCTGTGGGAGGGGCATCCCCACCCCAGGGGCCTCAAGAATAAGGCTGAGGATAGGAGAGTGCCCCTTCCCATGCTGCTCAGATACCGTCTTCTCTGCCCCTCCCCTGGAGCACTGGAAGTGAGAGTCAGGGGCCACCGCTGGAGGAGGTGAGGAGTGGGCAGGTGGTGGGTGGGAACCCTTAGGCCAGGCGTGGCCAACAGTTTTTGCCCCAGGGCCAGATTAGAAAGAAAACTTTTTTCATGGGCCAGACGAAATATTAAAATTTTTAAAATGTTAAATACAACAAAGATTTAAGTAAATAAAATTTTATTATGTAATTATTATGTAAGTGAGTGAAAAAAATGTTAATATCCAATATTTTAATAAAAATATATTTTAATAAAATATAATTATATACCATATAAATATCCAAACTGTATCGCAATCAATCGAAATAATATTTAATTCACAGAATGAGCTTGAAGGGGTTATTTCGCAAATACAACAATTATTTTGTTTTACAAACAGCCTGGACACGTTTTCAGTTATCAACTGCAGCTATTGTCTATGCTACAATGCCACTTGATTCAGCACCTTGACCACAAAAATACTGAATTGTTTGACCTTGGCTGCGCACTGGCAAACTCCGCCTAAAAGAATGTGGGTTTCACATTGCCGCTAAACGTCAAACAGTTCGTATCGAGTACAGACACGTACAAAAGTTGTAAATCTTTATAATGGAATTATTTTTAAAAATAAAGAAGTATTGCAAATCCATTCGACCAATTATTGGAAGTTAACCCTAGATTAGTCACACACGGAATTCTTTCCAGCGTATCACTATCTCCTTAAATATCTCAATTTCCAATAATCAAAGATGCTTCCGCTTCTGAGTAGCTCTGATTTTAAAGTAGCGGAGAATATTAAAAATTTAATCACGGGCCGCATAAACTCATTACGCCGGCCGTGTGTTGGCCATGCCTGCCTTAGGCACTCTAGGTCTCTAGGTCCAGCTGGAGCTGGATGGAGAGAGCCCAGGAAGTCTGCCAACCAGTGATAGCCTGTGAACTTCGCAGAAAGGGCTGTACCCCCCACCCCCCTGCTCCTAGTAACCTAAGAGGAAGACATGTAGCAGGACTTGTGTAAGGAAAGAACCACCTCGGGAGCCCCCAAAGCCTTGCTCACAGAGTGACCACTTGAGCTAGAAGGCCAGTTGGTTCCCCCAGGCAGGCTGCTCCTAACAGCAGTGAAGGCCACACAGCCATGTCTGTGATGTCCTATATGGTGGGATGCCTCTCTGGCCAAGTTCTTGGTCCATATTGAATTTGCTACTTCCAGTGGCTTCCATTTGAAAAGCTGTTCCTCAGCATGTTTCTTCTGTAACTGGCTTCTAAGGATTCTTCATCTATTCTTTATTTCTCCCCCAATACCCACTACCCCATTCCAGGCAGATATTCCAGTTGTGCTAAGAGTATGGCTGTGGTCCAGTACCATCTGCTCATACTTCCCATTGAAGGTGGTCATGTCTTTTTATTTCGATTTTTTAGATGAGAGGAGGGGAGATAGTGAGACAGACTCCCACATGCACCCCTGCCAGGATCCACCTAGCAAGCCTGACTGGGGCCATGACTGGGGCCATGCATGAACCAATCAAGCCACTGGCTGCGGGAGGGAAGAGGAAGAGAAGGGAAAGGGGGAGGGAGAGAGAAACAGATCAGATGGTCGCTTCTCCTGTGTGCCCTGACTGAGAATCAAACTGGGGACATCCATATGCCAGGCTGATGCTTTGCCCACTGAGCAACTGGCCAGGGCCTGAAGATGGCCATTTTATTTTATTTATTTATTTATTTTACAGGGACAGAGAGGGAGTCAGAGAGAGGGATAGATAGGGACAGACAGACAGGAACGCAGAGAGATGAGAAGCATCAATCATCAGTTTTTTCATTGCGACACCTTAGTTGTTCATTGATTGCTTTCTCATATGTGCCTTGACCATGGGCCTTCAGCAGACCGAGTAACCCCTTGATCAAGCCAGCAACCTTGGGTCCAAGCTGCTGAGCTTTTTTTGCTCAAGCCAGATGAGCCCGCGCTCAAGCTGGCGACCTCAGGGTCTTGAACCTGGTTCCTTCCGCATCTCAGTCCGACGTTCTATCCACTGCGCCACTGCCTGGTCAGGCTGATGATGGCTATTTTAAAAGGGCAGTGGTTGCTTTCTACATTCCAGGACAGCAGAAGATAATCCCTTGGGTTGTGTGGATACTTCTGGAGAGAGAGGGAGTGTACGGAAAGAAAGGGCCAGGTAAATGAATTTGGTGACTACTGGTATCCTGGGATTGTGGGAACACCTTTTATGCCCCCTCAAATACTGAAAACATTTATGTTGAATTTTTATAAGTTTGTGGAATAGGCAAGACATGGTTTCTTTGGTTTACCTTTCCATCTTGGTATCAACCAGCTGTTGGTGTCTGCACCCACCCCTGTGAATATTGGCCCTATTGCCAGGAGGCTAGCACCAGCAAGTGGCACGAGAGGTGGTCTCCAGTGCTGGCCTGGGATGCAGGACTCGTTGACCAGGCCTTAGAGATGTAACTGTTCGTTTCTGTCCCTGCCATCCCTAGAGGGTCCTGACCGTGCGGTCAGCTTGCTTTGTCCCCTTCCGATTCCGAACCTCAGTTTCCTCATATGTAAAATGAGGGTGTAGAACTGGCCCATTTTCACAGTGCCTTCACCTCAAATATTACCTCTCCTGAAAGAGGATAAAAGAATCCAGGGACTGCCTAAGATCATCTCCCCCATGTTGCTAACTTCAGACAGGCTCAGAATTGACCCAGCCTCACTAGGCACTTATAAATAAATGGCTCGTGGTACCCAACTGGTGAGGTTTTCATGCAGGTAACCCCTGGAGTTCCAGGAGCCCTAAGTGAACGCACATTTTGCTGAGCCTCCTGTGTGCCAGGCATGGAATAAGGTGAACCCTTCTTCTCAGAGGTAGTTGGTATCCATGTTGTACAGATAAAGAAACAAGAGTCAGAGACATGAGGCATCGTCCCCAAGCCAAGCCTGAAGCTGGGGTGCAGACTGCAGCCTAACTAAAGCCTCTTGTCTTTCCCACTTGTCACATTACTCTGCCATGCTGGGCTGCATCGGTCTCTGGCTGGGAGTTTCTCTGGAAGGACTGAGGTGCGTAGAAACAGTGGAGGTCCAGGCCCTGGCCGGTTGGCTCAGCGGTAGAGCGTTGGCCTAGCGTGCGGAGGACCCGGGTTCGATTCCCGGCCAGGGCACATAGGAGAAGCGCCCATTTGCTTCTCCACCCCTCCGCCGCGCCTTCCTCTCTGTCTCTCTCTTCCCCTCCCGCAGCCAAGGCTCCATTGGAGCAAAGATGGCCCGGGCGCTGGGGATGGCTCTGTGGCCTCTGCCCCAGGCGCTAGAGTGGCTCTGGTCGCAACATGGCGACGCCCAGGATGGGCAGGGCATCGCCCCCTGGTGGGCAGAGCGTCGCCCCCTGGTGGGCGTGCCGGGTGGATCCCGGTCGGGCGCATGCGGGAGTCTGTCTGTCTCTCCCTGTTTCCAGCTTCAGAAAAATGCAAAAAAAAAAAAAAAAAAAGAAACAGTGGAGGTCCAGATGAGGAGGCCTGACTCTAGGTACTTTGGAGGCTAGGTTTGAGACTCGGCTCCCTTCTCTGAAGTTTTATGGAGTCCAAGTGAGGAGTCAGCTCAAACGGTGGAAGTGATCTGAAGCCAGGGGTCCTAAGGGCTGTGTAGGGCTTCGGAGGAAGGAAGGGGAAGTGAGGAAAGAGAAGGATGTGAAGGCTGAGAGCCGTCAGTTGAGGAACAAGGCCGGGGAGGCCTGAGAGGCAGCACAAGCCTCTGGAGCTTGTCGGGGACCTGGAGGGGACGGGGCTGCAGCAGGGCTGGCGGGTGGCTGTCCTCTCGACGTGCAGCTGATCAGCCTGCTGAGCCCAAGCTTCCTTCCCTCCACCTTGGTTTGCCAGTTTCTTCTTGTTCTGCTCCTGTCACTCCAGCTTTGCTTGTCATCCTAAACCAGTGCTTAAGGAAAGGACCAGCTACTGAATGGGTGTAGGGCAACACGTGACCCACCCCTGAGGCTAACGAGGCCACCCAAGTGCTGCTCCGTCTGTCCCCACGGCTGGATGGTTTGCTGATGGGACAGATGAGTGAGTCTGGGTGCCTCGGTCTTACCCAGCCCTGCTCCTTGATGAACTAAGCTGCAGGAGCCCTTTCTGGGTCTCTGTTTCACTGTCTGCACAAAGGGATTGGCAGGGGTCCCGCCATCTGCTGTGGTGGCTAGGATCAAGTAAGACCTAGAGAGACTAGTCAGGCCAGGTTTCCTGTGACTTAACTTCTCAGACTTTGATCCCAGCAAAGGGCCTGTGACCTGGCAGACAAGGACCCACCACCTCATCCATAACTGCCGTGGCCTCAGCTTGTTTCCTGAGAGGTGGCTAGGGACAGGATGGGAATGATATTGTAGCCCTTTGAACACTTCAGAGCCTAAAAGATGGAAACCAGAAGAAGAGGCTGGAAACATCTGGCCCAGAGGGAAGGCTGGAAACAAGGATCTGAGCTGGGAACGAGGGAAAGATCCCCTGTACTCCCCCCTCCCCCACCCAAGCAGGAAACTTTGTGCTGAGAACTTGCTATTTAAGGGGGCCTCTGGGGAGGTCTGGCCAGAAAAGAGCCGTTTGAGGACTAGTTTAAAATTAGCTGGGGTGAAATGGGTGGCCCCTGGGGAGAAATGAGGCGAAAGTTTCTGTGGGGTGGCCCTGGTGCTGTGCCTTTGACCCAAACCGCGTCCTGCCATCCCAGGAAGAAACAGAGATCCAGGTCCACTAGCAGGGCCCGAGCTGGGTGTGCTCCTTCAGCCCGTCCTCTGGACATGAGCTGGAAGCCCGAGTCCGGGCTCTCAGAAGCAAGTATCATCTCTGCCAGCCCAGAGACGTCCCAAGTCTGCTGCCTTTAAAAGCTGTGTGTCCTGAGCAAGTCAATTCCTTTCCGGGGATTACATTAAAATTCAAGAGCTTTCCATCAAGGGCAGAGAATATAGAGGGTGGTTGCCCTCTGGGGTCCAGAGGCTCAGTTGAGCCCACCCTGGAGCCTCATTTGTCCAGTTTCTCCCAGGTGCTTCTGGGAACAGGGCAGCACTCGAATACTGCGTGTACAGGGACGCAGAACTGCTGGGGTTGTGCGGTGTGCGGTGTGCAGAACCTTCACCCCAGGCCTGGGAGCAGAGGCACATCTGGTTAGGGAAAGGCATTACTAAAGGGGAACGGTGCACCCTAAATGGCAGTGGTATCCTTCTTGGCAAAAACTCATGTGAGTGAAGAAGCTTGTCCTTACCCATTTTTTATCAGGCATGGCCTGGGAGTCATTCTCATGGGGCTGAGGATGGTGATACTGGTTACTAGTAGCGATCCATGCTCATTTCCTTAGCCATTCCTGGCTCTGGTGTGATGTGTGTGGGTGTTTTGGGTGTAACTTTGCCTGGCTGCTTCAGGTTTCCTGATTCAAGCTGTAGTCTATGAAAAGGCTGCTGGCTGGGTCCTACAGGCTGTCATGCAATTCAGGAAGTCAGATTTGGCTGGAGTCACGGGATAGACATCTGGTGTCTAGATCTGGCTTTACCACCAATTCATAACCATGCTGAGGGAAAGGCTAGTAACTTACAGCATCATCTGCCGCACTTGAAGCTGGCAAGATCCTACTCATTCTTCAAAACCCACCATAATTGTTCCATCTCTGACTCCTTACTCAGGTCTCTTATCCGGTAAACATTTAGTGCCAGCAGCATACTAGGAGCTGGGCATAGAGGCAAGAATACAACACATTCCCTACCGTTGAAGAGCTTACATCTAGTTTCAGCAGCAGTTCCCAGAAGATGAATGTGAAAGTGGTGGGCTCTCTGTTGAAATCGCTCCAGGGTGTGGCACCGGACTTACGTTCCGTCTACATCTTTGCCTCTGCCCTAAACCAGACAGAGCTCTCAACCTGGGGTCCATGGGCATCTGCAGAAAAATATAAACATTTTAACTTGTGCATTTGGGGGAGAGGGTAAGACTGTAGTTTGCCTCGGATATGAGAGGGGCCCTTGATCTGAAAATGGATCCATGATCTGCGCACTCATTAAATAGGGCTCTCTCCTGGTGGCTGTCATCAGCCGAGTCCTGCACAGAGGCGCTCAGCAGGGGCTTGTGGCGTGACACTGCAGGATGAACCCAGAGAAGGGGACGTGGACAGGAAGGGCTTTGAAAAGTTAACCACTAGGACACTCTGAGTGTTCATTTACCTCAACCTCCAAAGGAGGCCCAGGAAACACTGAATACCTCCCTAAACTCTGGAAGGATTCCAGTTCCTTTCTGAAGGAAGGGCCATCATTCCTGTCCTTCTGTCAGTCTGGCCCTGACCACTCTGGTCTCTGTTCCCAGGTCCGGACACTGTTCGTCAGTGGCCTCCCTGTGGACATTAAACCCAGAGAACTCTACCTGCTCTTCAGGCCGTTCAAGGTGAGTCTGGGCCCAGCCACCCATGGCGGAGCCGAGGGTGGAGGTGAGGAATCAGGAGTGAATCTCTGACCTGGATTGGGCAGCAGGAAGATGTAGAACAGTGTATCTGAAACTGTGATCATAGGCCTGGCTCTCTGTCCTAGTTCTGTTCATTCACATGTTGCTTTCTGTTGATTGCTTAACTGTTCTGAGCCTATTTCCTCATCTGTAAAGTGGGCATGTGGAGAATCTCTAGATTTTGCTGTATAAGTAGTCTCTGAGATTTGGTGTAGCCTTTTCAATTTGCAGTTGAGAAAACTTAACAAGGTAAGGTATGTGTGTCTGGATTACTAAGCTAGTGGAGCAAATGGGAATTTATGCATGAAACGATGACCGCTACCGCGTGATGTCCGCCCATGTGCTACCCATGTGACACAGAATGCAGGGTGCAGAGCGCCCAGCAGTGGCGGAGGTCAGCGTGGGTCAGCTTTGTGAGGGGAGCGAGAATGATACAGGGGAGCACTGGGGGAAACGGTGGGGTGATGTCAGGGGGGGCTGGGACAGCACAGCAGTGGCTCTGACCTTCCCCGTTAATGACTGCCTCTCTCTGCAGGGGTACGAAGGGTCCCTGATCAAGCTCACGTCAAGACAGGTAATTTCTTTCCAAGGTTTTTCTTCCTCCTAGCCCAGCCCAACTGCTGAGCTTGGAACTAAGTCTGTTGCCTTTTCCTCAATCTTTCTGGCAGCTGAGACCTGCTCCCTGTTTCCCATTTCTGTCCTAGGCTGACGAAACAGTGGCCTCCATGGGTCCCCTCTTCTTTTTCTTTTCCTTCTTTTTTTTTTTTTTATTAAAAATTTTTTTTTTTTTGCATTTTTCTGAAGCTGGAAACAGGGAGAGACAGTCAGACAGACTCCCGCATGCGCCCGACAGGGATCCACCCGGCACGCCCACCAGGGGCGAAGCTCTGCCCACCAGGGGGCGATGCTCTGCCCATCCTGGGCGTCGCCATGTTGTGACCAGAGCCACTCCAGCGCCCGAGGCAGAGGCCACAGAGCCATCCCCAGCGCCCAGGCCATCCCTGCTCCAATGGAGCCTTGGCTGCAGGAGGGGAAGAGAGAGACAGAGAGGAAGGCGCGGCGGAGGGGTGGAGAAGCAAATGGGCGCTTCTCCTGTGTGCCCTGGCCGGGAATCGAACCCGGGTCCTCTGCACGCTAGGCCGACGCTCTACCGCTGAGCCAACCGGCCAGGGCTAAAAAAATTTTTTAATTGATTGATTTTAGAGAGGAAGGGGAAAAAGAGAGAGAGACAGGAACATAGATGCGTTCCTATATGTGACCTGATTGGGGATCGAACCAGCAATCTTTGTGCTCCAGGACAAAGCTCTAACCAGCTAAGCATTCCAGCCAGGGCCATGGGTCCCCTCTTCTTACCAGTCAACTCCTGGTCCTCCTTCTCTGAGTCTCAAGAAGCCCAGCCTGGCTTCGAGGCTGAGAACCATAGAAGTGGCTGGGCTCTGGCTCCTGATGCCAGGGGGCTTGGGGGCATTTGGGGTCTGGACTAAAACTTGGCAAAATGACATTGGAGAAGTTTTGAGCTTTTTCCCCTTTATTGAATCTGGAACCTCCCATGCATCTGATATGTTGAAATCACCTTACTTTCTGGAGAAAACACTAGAACTTAATTACTTACATGCATTAAAAAAAACCAAACACGACTTTTACCGAAAGGATGATGTTTAGTGAAGTGAGATGAAGGCTCCGTTGGCATCATTTCCCGCAGTGTGGCACCTGGGTGGGTGGCTTTTGTTGCATAAGAATCTTCTGTTCCAGCTGAACATAGGAAGGAAATAGGCAAGGTTGCTTTTTATTATGTTTTGGGGGCTTGTTGTTTCTGTTTTGGGTGTGTGTGTGTGTGTGTGTGTGTGTGTGTTCCCTGAGGGGTAGATGGGATGTTGGGAGAGATGTAAGAGTGTTCTCTCTTTTTCCTACTAGCCTGTTGGGTTTGTGATCTTTGACAGCCGGGCAGGAGCAGAAGCAGCCAAGAATGCGTTGAATGTGAGTAGGTAAACAGGTCTTCCTCTGACCCACAGACCATCTTTCCATGCCCAAGGAGACGGCCCACAGATGTACCTTATTTCCCAGCCGCCCTGGGGCACAGGCCTTGGCCGTGCTGTCTCGGCCAAACTGTCACTACTCACAAGGCCCAAGCAGTGTGTCCTCTTGGCCCCATGTGGGCAAGTCTTTCAGGCAAGATCTTTTCTGGGAGTGGGCAGGCTGGGTTCTACAAAGTAAAGTCTTTCCCTTCCTTTCCTTCCGGTGTAGGGCATTCGCTTTGATCCTGAGAACCCGCAGACCCTGAGACTAGAGTTTGCCAAAGCCAACACCAAGATGGCCAAGAACAAGCTAATGGCTACGCCAAACCCCACCAGCGCTCACCCTGCCCTAGGAGCACACTTCATCGCACGGGACCCTTGTGAGTGGCACTCAGAGCTGCAGTCAGCTGCCCTGGTACTTTGCCTGAGCTGGGGGCCCCCAGTGGTGTTGCATACAGAGGGCAGACATTGAGATTCTCGTTGGGGGAATTAGTCCGCCCGCCTGCCCCCTTTTGCAGGAGGCTGCTTGCACCCACAGCCATCTCTCTCTATGGGTCCATACTTCTGTCCTCCACTCAGCCTTTGGATGAGCCCCTGAGCCATCAGCCTTGCCCGATTTCCCTGAAGCCTTCTCTGCTTTCTCTTGATTGAGATGGGCAGAGGCCCATCTGTGAGCTTCTCAAAGCAGACGCGACATTCACCGTGCCAGGCCCTGTGGCTTCTGTCCCTGGTCTTGAGGGAGTCTGGCCTGAGTGGGGAGCGTGTGCTTCATCCATAGTGCTGGGTCCCCTTCTCTGTTTGGAATGGGGCTGTGGAAGGGGAGACCAGTGTTCTGATGATGGGGGCTATTGTCTCCCTTTGTAGATGACCTGATGGGGACTGCTCTGATTCCCACGTCCCCAGAGGCCTGGGCCCCCTACCCCCTGTATACCACTGAGCTGACCCCAGCTATCTCACACGCTGCATTTACCTACCCAGCTGCCACTGCCGCTGCCGCCGCCCTGCATGCTCAGGTAAGCTCTCCCTCTGGGGGAGAGGCAGGAAGGGGGAGGATGAGGTTCCAAGTTGGCCAGATTTGGTACTTCCCTGGCTTCTGGACCGTGCATGTCTCCAGAGCTGCTGTCTTCCAAGGCAGTGCCTTTAGGATGTGGGCTCTGACAGAGGGGAGGGAGAGGATGGGTGTGTGAGGCCACCCTGAGGACTTGAGGCGGAGTCCTGAGAGAGACCCAGCCATGGTGCCACCACTGGCCGAACCCCACAGCACCGTACTGCATTCTGCCTGATGACAGAGCCGCGATGCAGATCCCAACCTGAGTGTGGTCTCTAGAGCCCGGCAGCCTGCCTCCCTTTTGTATTTTTTCTGAAGCTGGAAACGGGGAGAGACAGTCAGACAGACTCCCGCATGCGCTGGACCGGGATCCACCCGGCACACCCACCAGGGGGCGATGCTCTGCCCCTCCGGGGCGTCGCTCTGCCGCGACCAGAGCCACTCTAGCGCCTGGGGCAGAGGCCAAGGAGCCGTCCCCAGCGCCCGAGCCATCCCCAGCGCCCGGGCCATCTTTGCTCCAATGGAGCCTTGGCTGCGGGAGGGGAAGAGAGAGACAGAGAGGAAGGAGAGGGGGAGGGGTGGAGAAGCAGATGGACACTTCTCCTGTGTGCCCTGGCCGGGAATCGAACCCAGGACTTCTGCACGCCAGGCCTACACTCTACCGCTGAGCCAACCGGCCAGGGCCTGTGCCTTACATTTTTTTAGTCATCTGGAAAAGGAGAACAATATTATCTGCCTCAGGGTTGCTGGGAGAATTAAATGTCAATACATGGTAACACTCTGCGAGTGTCCCCGTTTTCATGAGACCTGGATGTTCCCCCTCACGGACTGAGCTGGGCAGGTGCGGGTGCGAGCACTGGAGGAGAGAGGCGGGGGGAGCGGGGTGGGGGCTGTGCTCACCGAGCGTCTCGCTGCGTGCTGTGCTCGGGCGGCAGACAAGCAGGTGGTCACTCTGCGAGGCAGAGGCGGGATTGCCAGCTCTCAGGGGGACGGACAGGGCACTGCCAGGCGAGCCCACCTCCACCTCTGATCAATGGGGAAGCGTGACCGGGCCAGGGCGTTGAAAGAAAGAAAACGGGGCTGCCTGGACTTGGCCAGGGCGGCGGAAGGGGACGAGAAGGAAAAGGAAATGAGAAGCCCGGAAGGGAGAGTTCGCAGGAACTAGAAGCTGAGGTGGGAGGAGTTGGGTGCTCTGGCCAAGGGCTAAGTTCCTGTTCATCTTGGTCCTCTGGAGGGCTTAGTGACGCCCGGGTTGCCCAGTTGCAAGATAGAAGGTTCAGATCCTGGGGCTACTACCTAGCAAACCGTTTTCTCCAGCAGGGAAATTCTCCCTGGCCACGGCAACTTTAGATTGTACCAAGGGCAGAGAGTCATTGAACTTGGCCCTGCTCCCCAGCTGCTCAGCACAGACAGCAGGACAACTGACCGGGAGTAGGGAGGTGGTAAAGATCTCCCCCTCGCCCCAAACCGAGGTCTGTGGTGGGCACAGAGCCGTTAGCAGGGAGCGCTGCCCCTCTGTCTCCGACCTGGCACAGGGTGGCAGGCCACATGGTACTCGGCACGTGAGGAGTTTAACTGCTGCGGTCCTCATCTCTGATCCCAGCTTTGCCACCAGTTAGCTGCCTGATCTTCAGCAAGCAGCTCACTTCTTTGCGTCCGTGTCCTCATCTGTAAAATGAGAGGGTTAGACCCGATCGGGTGAAAGGTTCTGCCTCATCAGCTCTGAGACGCTAGGCAGTGACAGTTGTGACAAAGCAGAGGTTGGGAGCCAGGGACAGTAGGTGTGTCCGATTAATGAGGAGAGGCACTTCTTGCCCTTCTTGGGGTGGCCCCCCAGCTGGCTGGGATTGGTGCACTCACACCCCCCTGAGGCCTTCGTGCCCCATGTCGTGTTCCTTCCCAGCTTCCTCCCACCCTCCCACGACTTGTAGTCATTCATTCCAGTCCAACTGCCGCAGTCCAAATCCTGGCTGTCTCTTTCAAAATTTGTGTGACTTTGGGCAAGTTACTTAACCTCTCTGTGTCCCAGTTTCTTTGCAGAATGGTAATAATCATACCTAGTTTATAGGGTTGTACAGAGGGAAGGTTGTGGAAGTACCAGTTGCCATGGCTATTATTTAACATGACCATTGTCTAGTTTCCTCACCCGGGTCCTCTCGGAGGCTGGAGGCCTCATCGTGCCTGAGTTTCTGTCCTTTGGTGTCCCAGGAAAGGGGCTGAAGGCCACCTCAAAAGATAGTAGCACTTTGGGAGAGGGAGACTAATGACAAGAGTCTGGTCCAGGTAGTAACTAATTCTGCCTCTGCTCCTCGCTCTCTGGAAAGCCATTTATTTCCTCAACAGTGAAATATGCTTTTAGGACCAAATGCAATAATAGGCATGAAAACATTTTCCAAGTAGTAGAATTTTTTTCTTTTCCTTTTCCGAGCCCCCTCCCTGCCTCTTTGACAGTGCTGCCTCAGAAGTGGAGGCTGAAATTGCCTAAATGAGACGTGGAAGGTGTTGATCCTAAGGGGATTATTCTGAACCCAGAGGACCAACAAAACTGAGGTTTTTTGTGCCTGGGGGCAAGGAGGTGGCAGCCAAAAGACCAGAGGGGGTGAAAACAGTCCTTCCTTTCTCTCCCAGACGGGCACTCCCTAACTCATTCCTTTTGTCAGTAGCTCAGCCTTAGCCACGGGGACCAGACACCTGTAGGAAAGGGCTGGAAGACCGTTCGTCGCACTCTGTCTGGGCACCAGGCCGTCGAGCTCAACCTTCTGATCCTCTTGATAGCATCTTCTCCTTTAAGAGGATGAGACATGCCAGAGGCGTAGAATGCAGGGGCACACTGGTCTGCCACATGAAGACAGTAGCTGAAAAACAGGAGAAGACCTTGTCCCCTTGTGTCCCAAGGTCTTCTCAGACTGGGACTTTATTTTCCCTCTTTTTTTTTCTTCTTCTTTTTTTTTTTTTTTTTTTTTGAGAGTGAGACAAGGACAGACAGACAGGAAGGGAGAGAGATGAGAAGAATCAACTCATAGTTGCAGCACCTTAGTTGTTCATTGATTGCTTTCTTATATGTGCCTTGACTGGGGGGGGGGGGGTTTCCAGCCAAGCTAGCGACCTTTGGACGTAAGCCAGCGACCATGGGGTCATGTCTATGATCCTGCACTCAAGCTGGTGAGCCCACATTCAAGCTATGTGAGCCCGGACTCAAGTCGGTGACCTCGGGACTTTGAACCTGGGTCCTCCGCGTTCCCGGCTGACGCTCTATCCACTGTGCCACCACCTGGTCAGGCTGTTTTTCATTTCACCTGAGGTAATGGAGGTCTCACCGTGGCTTCCACCACCCATCCTTAAACTGGGTCAGCCACTTACTAATGACCTTAAAGTCACATGAGCTCCCTTGCCTCTGTTTTTTTTATCTATATAATGGAATGGTAATAGCATCCATCTCGTAGGGTTTTTATGAAAGTTAAATAAATGAATTTAGTACATAAAAACTACTTAGAACAGTACTTGGCACGTGCGAAGTGTTCTATAAACATTAGCTATTAGAGGTCTGGAATTTATGGAAAAAATAGGCTTTTTTTTTCTCTTTCCCTTGAGGTTATCCTGCTCCCCAGAAAATTGCTACTTTTAGTCCTTACACTTGGTAGGTAGTTGGGTGCAGGTGTATAAGTAAATCCATAGATGAGAATCTTTGGATTATTGTATAACACACTTGATCATTTTAAAATTTAACTATCAAGACATTTTTCCACATCAGTAAATGTAGACCCACGTCCTAGGTGCCTGGCAGCCCGCCCCTGTGGAAGTGTGCCCAGCTCCCTGTAGAAGGCGAGTAGGCGGTTTACACAATTTTTTTTGCTACTGATAGGCTGTGCAGCAGTGGACACCCATGTTCACACCTCTGTGGGCACCTGTCATGCTTGTTTACCTTACCGTAAATTCCTAGAATTGCTACAGGGTCAAAGTGTAGACTCGCCAATCTGGGTTCAGTAAGACTGGGTATTACTCTAATTGGCTTTCTGGTGAGTGAGGCTTCTGTATTTATTAGCTATTTATATTTCGTCTCGTGTGGACTCATTCCTTTGCCCACTTCACTTCTTGGCCTGTCTCCTCAGTTAGTCAGTCCTAAGATGTCAGAGATGCTTTTGTTTTGATGCTGGTCCTCTTGGAGTCTGGTTCATTCTAGATATCCATGGGCCGGTCCCTGTGGGTTGGCTTTTCAGGACCCCAAATCTCCTGTCCTGTGAATAACTAGAGGTCCTTAGAAGGGACTGATCACTCGTTCCCGGATATGCAAGCACTAAGCCCTGGGCCTGGGGGTCTCATTCTGAACTGGGACGGGTATGGGCCACGCTTTTTTTTTTTTCTAAGTAAGAGGAGAGGAGATAGTGAGACAGACTCCTCATGAATCTGGACTGAGATACACCCGGCAACCCTGGTCTGTGGCCGATGCTCAGACCAACCAAGCTGTCAGCCCAACCGAGCTATTTTTAGCACCTAAGGCCAATGCTCAAATCAGCTGATTTATCCTCAGTACCTGGGGCTGATGCTTGAACCAATCCAGCCACTGGCTGCAAGAGATGAAGAAGGAGAGAAGCAGATGGTCACTTCTCCTGTGTGCCCTGACCAGGGATTAAACCCAGGACATCTGCACAACAGGCCAACATTCTCTTTACTGAGCCACTAGCCAGGGCTGGACCATGCTTCTTTAGATGACCAGACCTCCAGCCTGCACTGGGTTTCTGAGGGAAGCAGAAATGCAGCCCGTTGCGTACACTCAGCCCACTTCAGGGAAACAGCTTTCTTGAGCCCAGAAATGGGGTCTTTCCTCTGCTTCCTCCCCAAGAAGGTGGTTGACTCATCTTAAGCTACAGGCAAAGCTGCTTCTTTGGAGGCAGGAATCCCAGCCCTAGTGGAAAAGGCGTGGCCCTCTCTGAGGGAGCCCTGAGGCGGCTGCAGGAGGCCTCAGCTGCCCCAGTGGTGACAGCTCCGTCTGGAGGCTGGGTGAAGGGTGGGGGTCATGGCCCCAAGGGGGCTCCCTGAGCCAGACCACAGGCTTATCCGGGAGGAACGGCACTGGTTTCCTCATCCTTCTTGTGCCTGAGCTCTGGGGTCCAGCTGGGCTTCAGCTGAGGGCATCTAGGGCTTACAGAGGGAGGGGAGGCTTTCTCCTGCTCAGCTGTCCCAGGAAGGAGGGGAGCTACTTTCAGATGTTTAGGAGGCAGGCAGGGTAATCCCGCGGCCTCTGAAGCTGAACAGCTCAAAGGCTAGAAGAGGGTCTTGGCCCCTTCTGTGTGGTGTGGCTTTAGTCAAGGTAGTTCTAACTAACAGCCTGGGGCAGCTGTGTCCTGGTGACAGCATTGCCACATGCTTGGAATCCAGAGAAGATCCTGTGCTGGTCAGGTGACCTTAAGACTTCGCCTTGCTATATATGCTGTATGCCAAGCGTCCGGCATCCTGGGGTGACCAGCCCCTGACTTCCTGCTGAGTGTGTTGTGGTCTGAGTCTTGCACTCTACAAAGCAGTACCTAGCATTGGAGGGGGCACAGGAGCAAGTTCTCAGGAAGCTTTCGTCAGCCCCCAAATGGCCTGGCATTGCTTGATGTCTTTTCTGCTTCCCCAGGAGGCAGGGATCCCACGTGGCCAACTGAGTGACAGGGTCTGACCGCTGTGGCTTCCAAGGACTTGTCTGTGTGTCCAGCTGCCCCTCATTTCTACATCGGCTGTCGTGTGCTATCCCTTCCTTTCCTAAGGAGACCCTGGGCTCCTGTCTCTGGGTAATCGCCCCCTTACTCAGGGTCCTGTGGTACCCTGCCCCCTCCCCCTGGCAGCCATGTCTATAACTGGGTCAGGTGGCCCTCCCTGCACTCTTAGTGTGGTCCCCAGCCCAGCTTACCCTCCAGGCGAGTGGCCCATGTGGAAGGGGGTACATGTCATTTCCTGACCAGTTTCTGGGAATCCTGCTTTGGAGCTACTGTTCTGTGGGGCCTTCTGGCAAGTGCTGGGGTTTCCGGAGCTCCAGGCCCCCCTCAAGGGCTCAGCTGGTAGGTTATAAATCTCTAGACTTAGGAGGGTTATAATGGAGGGAATAAGAGGGGTAGGGAGGTGGAAATGGGGAGGACGCAGCAGCTGGGTCTCGTCCATGGCTTCCTTACAGAATTCTACTAGGACAGAACCAATGTCTGGAGTCCAGCCCCTTGGAGACCACACCAACTTTGCATTCTAATGTGTTTTGACATTTGGTCTTACTGGTCGTCACGACTGCCTTGACGTAATCATCTCTAGCCTATAGCTGACTGAGGACACCGAGACTCAGAGAAGTTGAGCAAACATTTATTGGGTTCATTCCTCTAAGTTAGGAATCCCACAGTGTCCCAGGAAACGGTGAAGGGAAGATTGTTAGCACCAGCGCTGTCAGCTGCCAAGACTCCACCTCGTCCCACCTGGCACATTCTAGTTAGGTTTAGTGGCGTGTGAAACACCGCAACCATTCTCTGATTTGAACCTTCACCCTGTGGGGGAGGCAGGTCAGGTGGCTCTCTCCCATTTTCAGGATGCAGAAACTGATGCTTAGAGGTCTGCCAGTCAGTGACAGAAACAAGACCCCAGCAGGGACACAGAAGGCCTTGTTTGCAGGGCTCCCGTGCTGAGGGAAGCGACCACATGGCTGGCTCCTGACCTTGGCTTCTCTTGCAGGTGCGCTGGTACCCCTCCTCTGATACCACCCAGCAAGGATGGAAATACCGTCAGTTCTGTTAGTTCTTCAGTAAGTGTTGGCCCAGAGGTCCGGGGTGAGGATCCGAGACCCCGGCTTCCTGCAGGGTCCTGGTTCCCTCCCTCCCTGACTCGGAGAGCCTGATGACACGAGGCGTCCGCCCGGGCTGGGCACTGGGCGTTCTGCCTGGATTCCCCTTTCTCCTCCCGCCTTGTCCCCCACCCCCTGCCACCTGTCTTGCAGACTCCGCCCAAAGGGAAGGCGCGGTTCAGCTCTGGTCCCGCACCTCTGCTCAGGGCCGTCTCTTTCCCTTCCCTCCAGGTCTTGTTACCACAGCTTGAAGTCCCTGCCCCGCGGGGGAGGAAGCTGCCCGAGCTTCCACCGCCCCCAGGCGGCCTGCGGCGAGCTGCTGCTTCCCTCCAAAGACTGTGAATTTTAAGCCTGACTCAGTGGACTGCTTCCTGTTTCCTCTCTCACCTCTCCCTCAGCCCCGTCCTGCCCCAGAGCCCTTCTCCAAGGCCTCCCAGGGAGGATTCAGGGGCCTTCTCACTAAGACACCCACACTCAGCTCGGAGGCCTCGCTGGGACCGAGCAAGGCCCGACCTCCAGTCCAAACTTGCTTCTGTAGCTTCACCTCAACGAAACAAGGCATTTTGATTTTGCATGTTTTCTGGCATGAATTAAGACACTTAAAACTTGTATATGTGAGTGTACAGTTTGTTCTCACATTGTGTCACCATAGCAACAGGTCCTGGCCTTGGTGGTTCATCATTCCTGGCCCTCTCTCCACACCCCTCCCCTGCACTCACCCGGCTTCAGTGAGGCCCAAGCCCCGCGGCCAGGTCTGCCGGGCGCCTCCCACCGCCCCACACACTTCCAGGCTGAACGGCCACGACCACCCAGCGGAGATAGAGTGTTTTGTTTTTCACTTTAAGTCAGGGTCCTCGCGTCCTCCTCAGATGGGCCGGCAGCTGTTCCAGACACCCCTTCTCTGCCCGTCTCGCCTACCTCTGCACAGCACACCCACCCCTGCCATTGCTCTTCGTTCTTTCCGAACTCCGAAACCAACCAAAAAAGTGAAAGTATTTTTGTACCCTGTGTAACAAAATATTTATGCATCATAAAGGATTTTTCGTGTGTGTGTGCAATTAATTATTGAAGAGACCTTGTTCGCCCTGTCAGATAAGTTTAATGTTTAGTTTGAGGCATGAGGAAGAAAAGGGTTTCCATTCTCCAGCCACGAGCCTTTGTGTCAGGCGTTAGTTTAAGAAAAATGAAGGGAAAATTGTGCAATTTTTTTGTTTCTTGAGCACATCAGTGCTCTGCCTTCGGCGGCAGCTGTGGCTGTCTGCCGTTTTCAGACGTGGGAGACGAGGTGGCGTTGTAATTGCTGACCCTGTGAGAATGTGAAACTGGATGATACGTGAAATGCAAAATAAAAAGTCATCCAAAGTAACTGCTCTCTGACCTTTGCTTCCACGGGGTGGAGACTGCTGCTGGCGGAGCATAGCGAGGGCACAGATGTTGAGGGTTCGGGGGGCGGAAGTGAGGTGGGTCCGGGCTGAGAGCTCCTGCAGCCTCTCCCTTCTTTGTGTAACAAGTCTGAAGGGGAAATGTCTTGCCAAGGACCATACATCTGTGTGTGTGTGTGTGTGTGTGTGTGTGTGTGTGTGTGTGTGTTGGGGGGTAATCTGTCAGCCCACCCTGTGTTTAATGCATTCACTTTCTTCATTTTCCGACTTCTGAGACTACAGAGATTCCCTGAACCCACAATAAGCACTCGGGACCTTCACTTTCTCCAGGTGCTGTTGTCCAGTTGGCCTAACCCTTCATGGCCTGTGTAATTTTGGGGCCCTCTAGTAGAGAAGGACTGTGGTTTGGGAGGTTGGACTCCTCTGTGCGGCGTCCTGGGTGCATGCCTCGTGAGGCTGTGTTCGAGGGGAGAGGACCCAGGAGTCTGGCACAGACGTGCATTAGTGCACCCGCCCTGTCGGGCCCCCAGCTGCAGCCCTGATCCTGAGAGGAGGCTTTGCCGGGCGCCAGAGCACATGGGAGGAAGGTCAAGAAAACGGGCTGGTGCCAGGACCCCAGGCAGCACTGGACCCGCTAGGATTCCTGAAGCTGGTCCTGCTTCCCCTCTGGGACTTGGGACCTCAGCTCCCTCCAGTGGTGTGGTTTGAGGTCCTTTTCAGCTCCTGGGGGGTTGAAGCACTGACCTGATGACTTTGCTGATTCTCCGTCCTCCCCCCATGTCTTTCACTGCTTGACTCGGAAGTTGTGCCTCGGAAGGGAGGGCAGGAGAGGCCCCAGAGCCTCCCTGCCACTGGGGTTGGCCCTGCTCACTTCCTCACCTGCACCTTATGTGACTTTGCTGTCCTCTCCACGCCCTGCCTCACGCCCTCTGAATCCCAGGCCTGCCCTGGGCAATGTCGGTTTACCATGTTCTGCTGATGAACGTCAGCTGTTAGAGGCTCACGGTGCATTTGCAGCCCCCACTGGTACCTGCAGGTGAAGAGGACAGAGCATCCCCAGGTGCTATGAAGGCGGAGGAGCCTGGCCCTGTAGGTAACTGGGTGTCGAGTGGTGCATTTCCCCGACCCTGGAGGGAGGCTCCCTGGGAGGAGGAGTTGGTGGCTGTGTTCATGCCAGCAAGAGTTGGGGTGTTGATGCTTTCCTGTCTTGTACCCCCCACCTCAGTGCTGTATTTGGATCAGCAGGGTGCTTGCCAAGCCTGCAGTCCCTCCTAGTGCTGATGGGGAAGCTGCTCTGAGCTCCCCAGCCCTCACCCAGGGCCAGGGCGATAACTGACCTACTTTAGCTGTGTCAGGAACCACTGGGTCTTCCTGAGGTGGTGAATTATTTAGCTGGGTGCCTGGGCCTTTCTGAGAGGGGCTAAGAAAGCTGCTCCATAATTGAAAGGCCCCCGCGCCTCCGGCCTCCCTGGGGGGCCTCCTTCACGCTCCGCCAAGCAGGCCTCAGGCCTGAGTCTGAGAGCAGCGGCTGGGAAGGGGGAGGCCCTGCAGCCATCCCAGAGGGGCTCTCCAGCTAGACGGGGCCTGTTCTGGAGTGAGGCCTGCACAGAAGGGCCTAGTGGACAGTCACGTTTGGACTGGACTGTGGAGTTGACGAGGCTCAAATAGTTAAAGGGCTTCCTGGCAAGGACACCGGGAGGCTGGGGTCAGAAGCAGCTGGGTCCCGACTCCCCATTCTATGTTCTTTCCAGAAAGCACCTTATTACTTTCCACACGTGCTTAATCCGGATCTGTAGGTGGAAGGCTTCTTTCTGAAAGGATTCTCGGCACCTGGGAAGGACCAGGGCTGGTGCTCAGGGGTCCCTTCCCAGCAGCACTGACATTTCCCTCGAGACTAAGGGGCCATCTCCATACTTACACTGCCTTCCACCCCACTTCCCACACAGGCTGGTGCTGAGTGGATGCTTGTGAGGGGGGGTGCTGCCCCTGAGGCCGGCTCTGCCTGCCGGGAGAGGTGATGTTCAGGTGACGCTGCCTGAACAGCCTCTTTCAGCGTGTGACTTTTATCCTGGAGCCCTGACCGGCGAGCAGGTTCCCAGGCCCACCTCTGGAACTCCCCGCTGCACAGCCTGACGATAAGCTCTCCCGGGAATCTGTGCAAGGCTCAGGCTCAGGCTCCCTGGGGACCTGGAGGTCTTAGGAGGGACCAGGCTCACTTGTCCCTTGACCTTTCCATTCTGCCCTGCCTGTCACGTGTGCGCCCAGCAGAGCCTCATTTCCTGAGGTCTTAAAGCCTTTTTGATCTTGAGCCCTCTACCAAAATGTAGGTATCCCTGAGAAACAGGGTAAAGCCCCAGAGCAGGATTAGGGAAAGTGCCAGGAGGGGAACCTGGAGGGGAGGGGTAAAAATGGGGAAGAAAGACTTTTCCTGCAAAGTCGGAGGAGGGAGACACACAGCCACAGTCCACCCCGCCTGGTCTGCCGTGCGTGGTCTCCACCCCCGCGGGCCACCTCCGACAGCAGGCCCTGCTCCCAGGCCTGCGCCACGCCCCAGCCTGTCCCTCAGGGACAGAGGAGGGGCTTCAGGGGCTGAGGGGAAGGAGGCTGGGCAGATTGCCGCCCCGGGAATAGTTCAGGGGGACAGGAAGGGGGCACGAGCTCCTGCGGCGTTTCCCCCAGGCCTCCTCAACCATCACTCAGCCCACCACTCCCTCTGGTCAGTATGGACAGCGTTCCTGGGCTCCCTCTGGCTTCTGTTTGGGTTGAGTGAGTGGGAGCCCCCGTAGTAGTTTGAAGGAAGGTCAGTGAAGTAAGGCCGGGTGCCTCTCAGCCATTGGCTTCATGACCCTGGAGCAAATCATTTTGCCCGGTTTTCCATAGACTTTCATGTCAACCTGGAGCGTCTTTAGTCCAACCCCCTCTCCCATTTTACAGATGAAGAATTTGAAGCAATGAGAATGACGTGATTTGTCTAAGTAATAAAGACAATGGCCAAGGTGTGTGCCACTCTCCTGACTTCTATAGTCTAGCTCCTTCTGCCACCCCACCTGGCTATTCCAGACCACACACACACACCAGAACCTGGCCCTGTGCAGAGGGAAAGCAGACAAGATCAGATGCAGGATGGCCACAGGCTTGAAAGCCTCTCCCCACAGTTCCAGGAGCCAGGACTACAGCTTGGGTTTCCCAGTACGCCACACTCTGCCCTAATGTCTTCCTCAGTTACTAGGTGCTCCCTGTTTAAGGACAAAGAGAAGGCCCCCAGTGACCAGAGAAGGCCTTTGGACCTGCAGGTCCCACAGAGCCCTCAGTTTATGCAAGAACCAGGACACAGTCCCTCCATTTCTGCCTGTGGTAGAGAAAATGCAACACAACTTAGGGGGAGGAGTCTGAGCGCTAAGAAATGGTCATATGACCCTGGCCGGTTGGCTCAGTGGTAGAGCGTCAGCCTGGCATGCAGGAGTCCCGGGTTCAATTCCCGGCCAGGGCACACAGGAGAGGCGCCCATCTGCTTCTCCACCCCTCCCCCTCTCCTTCCTCTCTGTCTCTCTCTTCCCCTCCCGCAGCCAAGGCTCCATTGGAGCAAAGTTGGCCTGGGAGCTGAGGATGACTCTATGACTTCTGCCTCAGACGCTAGAATGGTTCTGGTTGCAACAGAGCAGTGCCCTGGATGGGCAGAGCATCGCCCCCTGGTGGGCATGCTGGGTGGATCCTGGTCGGGCGCATGTGGGAGTCTGTCTGACTGCCTCCCCGTTTCCAACTTCAGAAAAATACGAAAAAAAAAGAATAAGAAATATTCATATCATATCATGAAAGTCATATTTCATGATATGACTATCATGAAATAGTCATATCACATCATTTTTCCTCAAAATGTATATATATTTCTTTGAATCTGTGCCCTTATCTCACAAGGTTATTGGGAGGGTTAATGGGAACACAGTAATGTACCTAATACATAGTAGGTATTCAATAAATGTTTGCTCTAGTTACCTTAAAAAGAATGCTTTTTCATATTTCATCCTTAAATGAAATTGAGTTGATTCTAAGCACTCCTCGGTTATTTTTCCAGTGGATCAATAGTCCTCAAAGGGGCCTGACCAGGCAGTTGCACAGTGGATAGAGCATCAGACTGGGACGCAGAGGACTCAGGTTGGAAACCCCGAGGTTGCTGACTTGAGCGTGGGTTCACGAGCTTGAGCACGGGGTTACTGGTTTGAGCATGACATCATAGACATGACCCCATGGCCGCTGGCTTGAGCCCAAGGTCGCTGGCTTGAGCAAGGGGTCACTTGCCCTGCTGTAGCCCCCTGTGGGTCAAGGCACATATGAGAAGGCAGTCAATGAACAACCAAGGTGCTGCAATGACGAGTTGATGCTTCTCATCTCTCTCACTTCCTGTCTCTCTATCCCTCTCTCTGAATCTCTCTCTGTTTCTATCAGAAAAAAGAAAAAGGCCTGGCTGGTTGGCTCAGCGGTAGAGCATCAGCCCGGCATGTGGCAGTCCTGGGTTGGATTCCCGGCCAGGGCACACAGGAGAAGCGCCCATCAGCTTCTCCACCCTTCCCCCCTCCTTCCTCTCTGTCTCTCTTCCTGTCCCACAGCCAGGGCTCCATTGGAGCAAAGTTGTTGGGTGCTGAGGATGACTCCAGTTGCAATGGAGCATCGCCCCCTAGTGGACTTGCTGGGTGGATCTCGGCCAGGCTCAAGCAAGAGTCTGTCTCTCTGCCTCTCCGCTTCTCACTTCAGAAAAATACAAAAAAAAAAAAATCTGCAAAGGTTTTAACACCTCACTACCTGGAGGGAAGATGGAGGAGTAAGAGGAATCGCAGGGAGCACACTAGTGCCCCGAGCTAGCTTTTGGTACTCTGACATCTTTGGATCCAACTCCAGCCTTCTAATCAAATCATTTAGGATTTCAGAGTTCTGACACCAGTACTGTAGTAGTAATACATTAATTTACTACTTTACAGTTTACACGTTCACATACGCCATCTCTGGTTATCCTCATACAAGCCCTATAAGTAAGGAAGCTATCCACTTTTTGTAGCTATAGAAACCAAAGTTAAAAAGGTGCGTGGAAAGCAGAAGGCTCAAGACCCAGGTTCTCTGGTGTCCCCATCCAGAGAGAAATGGTTCCCTGGAACTCTAGGTCACAGGGTCCCACAAAGGCCAGGGCTCCTGGGAGACGGGGAGTCTTACCAGGATCAGAGATGCTTGGGCAGGAAGGAGAGCCAGTGGTTACCCAAACCTCTTTAGTTACAAAATAGTTACAAAATAGGCTATCAACAAAAGACAGAGGATACCACCACTGGAGTATGTGGGAGGGGAAAATCCTAGACAAGGGTGATCAGAGTTCGGAAATCTCTTCAGTAGACTTGTTTCCTAATTTGGCCACAGCAGGATTATACACGTGCCAGTATTAACGGCCTTCATCTGAGTTGGACTATCTTTTTAGGGTTTGCAAGCAACTGCAACTTTTTTGTTGTTGTTGTTGATCAATTTTTAGAGAGAGGAGAGAGAAGAGAGAGAAAGAAGGGATAAAAGTGGGAAGCATCAACTCGTGGTAGTTGCTTCTTTTATGTGCCTTGACCGGGCAAGCCCAGGGTTTCAAACCAGCAACCTCAGTGTTCCAGGTCGACGCTTTATCCACTGCGCCACCGCAGATCAGGCCTGTCTGCATCTTCATAATGCCTGAATGAGTAGTTTTTACTCAAAACGAACAACTGTACTTGAGTTTGTTTTAAAAAACTTAACACCATGGGGCAGGAGAGAAGGAGGAAGCTGAGTCACAGGTCGTCACCACAAAGCACTCCTGTCTCTGCTCTTCACCCTCTGATCCACTGTCGCCCTGGGGCATAGCCATCTCCAATTCATCCAGCCATTTCCATTTCATGGACAAGAAGTTCAAGTTTGGAGGGGGCCAAAGTCATGTTTGGCCTTGAGGAGCCAAGCCAAGGCTCTGAGCTCTGGGTTCTTGTCACCTCAGGAGAGGGACGACACACGCTTACCCGTTCATTCTCTTCCTGTCGTTCTTCCTGTCTGCAAACACTTGTTGAGTGTCTGCTCTCTACTGGAGTCTGTGTTTGGTACAAGGGGGAGTATAGGTATAGTTACTGTTCCCAGGGCATAGCTGGGGCCTGGGGGGCTGAGCCATGGAGCTACGTAAGTGGGTAGCAACAAGGAACGAGAAGTTTAAGACGTTAGAGATTCCAAATGACCGTTTCCTCTTTTCCACCAGGATGCCTTCCTACTGCCTTTATCCCCCCTAGAGTCCAGAGACCCACTGCGTTTCTGCCCTTGGACTCTCCGAACAGCTACGTGGGTGGCTTAGGAACTGGGCACAAAGGGAGATGCACCACTTCTGGCCCCCAGACCCCTCCTCAGCTTCCAGAGCGGGACCCTCAAACTCCAGCCATCATGAGGCAGTCTCTCACGATAGAGGCTTTTCAGCGGGGCCTGCTTCTCTCTCCAGACCCAGGTTCTTATTCCTGGAACCAGTGGCGTGTGCCTTCTGGAAGCTAGCCCTCGGGGAAGAGGAGGAAGAAACTCTATAAAAGGGGAATAAGGAAGGGGCTATAGCCCCCAGAGCAACACAGACACCATACTCCCAAATATTTCTCTGCATATACTTTTCATGAATGTATATATTTGAATTTCTCTTTTCTATGTCTGCTGGATGAATTGTGACAAAATACAACTTTACAGTTTTAAAGAACTTTTTTTCATGGTTCTCTACAGCCGATGGGCTGATGGCCAAATTCAGGCAAGCATTCAGGACCCACCCCAATCTGGTTTCTGGCCCCTTCCCTGTGCATTCAAGTCAAAACATTTGCGGACCACTGTGCAGGCTCTGAGATACTCACAGGGAGTTTTTTTCCTTATGAAACTGAGCATCGTTTTCATGCTCAAGGTAATGGGGGCCCTCTGTGTGACCTCACCCCAGGTCTCACTTCCTAATGGATTGGGAGGCGTGCTCTGTGACCCCAGCAAGTTCCTTTTCTCTCTTTGGCTTTTTCCCTGTCCTGCCTCTCCTTGTCTTCCATTTGCTCTCTTATTCTATGTTCACCTGTGTTTACATCTCAGGTGTCTTGTCTTGGCCCAGTGGTGCCAACCAAGGGGTTTCTGGTCACTTAAGGCAGCACAGCACACAGGTGGTTTCTGATGGAGCCTACCTCTTCCCAGGGGCCTGGTGGGAGGAGTGAGACTGAGGCGCCCTCTTGTGGGCGAAAAATGCCCACAAAACTCACGTAGAGATTTTCTCCTTTTAATCTTCAAAGACAAACTCTCCCTGGGGCTCTACACCAGGGCCCGTTTGTTGAGACCATCTGTGGGCCTCTGTTTTGGCCAGTGCTCTCAGAAGAAGTGTTGGCAATCACAAACATTTATGGAACATCTATTGAATTTGTACATAGTTTATATTCCAGATAGCCAGTTACTGTGCTGGCACTGAGAATACAAAAGTGAATATGAGGCCCCGAGAAATTTGATTCAAGCCCTATTTATGAATGAAGAAGCTTCAGCCCTCACAGGCAAAGACATGTGCCCAAGTTAACATGCAGAATTGACATAAAACTCAGGTGTCCTGATTCATGGCTTCATAGAAGATCCAGTCAATTACCTGAATGCCCTTCTATCTTCCAAATGAAACATCTAGGCATGGCTGAGTAGCTCGGTCAGCTAGCGTGTCATCCCAAAACACCAAGGCTGTGGGTTCAACCCCTGGTCAGGGCACATACAGAAAGCAGTGAGTGAATGCACAACTAAGTGGAACAGCAAATGAATGCTTCTCTCTCCCTCTCCTTCTCTCTGAAATCAATCAGTTAAAAAATCTCTTTGAAAAGATAAAACTCCTAGATGTCCATAGTAAAGTACCAGAGCTTAATAACCACAGTTGATATTTCCATAGCTTATATGTCTAATTTCTCACAAGTGGAGACTCTTTACCCACTGGAATGTCATGGGTAGAGCTCCCTGAGAGCTCAGATCTGGACTGTTCCTTTTCAGTGCACTATGTAATCCCAGGTGTCATGGTATCAGTTAGCTTTGCCAGGCCCTGAGCTCATCTGTACAATCTTTGTTGGTTCCTTTAGAGCAGTGGTCCCCAACCCCCGGGCCAGGGACCAGTACCGGTCCATGGGCCATGGGCCATTTGTTACCGGTCCACAGAGAAAGAATAAATAACTTACATTATTTCCGTTTTATTTATATTTAAGTCTGAATGATGTTTTATTTTTAAAAAATGACCAGATTCCCTCTGTTACATCCGTCTAAGACTCACTCTTGACGCTTGTCTCAGTCACGTGATACATTTATCCATCCCACCCTAAAGGCCGGTTCGTGAAAATATTTTCTGACATTAAACTGGTCCGTGGCCTGAAAAAGGTTGGGGACCACTGCTTTAGGGTGTCAGTCCTATCATCATCACTTACCAACATGTCTAGGGGACCTGCTGGTACCTAACCCATGTCTGCTAACTGGCTACTTCACTTTTTAGATACATTGCAGATAAATCTCTTCTCTGGACACGTGTCTTCATGGGAACGCAGCCTTGATGGAGGTTTCCACCTTGTCTAAGCAGACACAGCTATCTGAAGGTACAGCGGGCTGCCTAACAGACCACGATGTTCTTGTCCCCAAAGGTTTTCAGGTATATGCCAGATGGTCTGGCATGTCTGAGACGTTAGTGGGGAGGTTCTGGAGGCGAGTCACACATGGGTGACTGGTTGGCCTCTGTCCTGATATATGTTGACCACGAAATTCCAGCCTCAGCGCAGGGGCACAGGTGATGGGCTGAGGGGGGGCGGCTGAGGGGACTCGGTGGCAGGAAGCCTCACGCCCACTGAGGGGGCAGAAGCTTGTCCTCAGCCCCAGCCAGCTTCTGCGCGGCAGGATGGGGGCCCCACGTGGCTGGATGTTTTGATTTTTCAAGAGAAACTGGACATTCAGATTTTAATGTGAAATTTTATGATGTTGGATGTTGACAACTAACCAAAAAATTTAGAAACCATTCCATGGACTAAACTAAACTATGCCCATGTGCTGCTGGTTTGCAACTCAAATATTTCTTTTAGTTTCTCACTTTTTGCAATTAATCTGGGGACAAAGACTGCCCCCAAGTGCTCAGTCATCCCCAATCCATGTGTATGTCCCATCCTCTGTTCCCCTCTTTCTCTATGGCTTTGGCCATAGTCCCTTTCATCCTTATCAATCCACGATCTCGTGATAAGAACCAGAATGTATCAGCAATGTGTTCAGAAACCACCAGGGGGCAGGGTTGGGTACAGGAAACAAATGGTTTTGGCTGGCAGGCTGCCAACGTTGTAGATCTGTCTGGAATCCAAGTTTGGGGGTTCAGGAAAGTATCTGGGGTCATTCCTTGAGGGTACAGTGTGACTCGCTGTTCCTTGCCTCACCTTCTAGTGGGTTCCATTGCCTCACCTTTGGATTAAAGAATCAACTTTCTACCGGGACTTCCTACCCTTAATGCGCCCTCCCGCCTCTTCTCCCTACCCCACCCCTTATCTCCTGTGTCCTTCAACCACCCAGTAGTCACTGATGATCTGCTTAAACCCGCTTTCCACAGAGCCTTCAATGGCTGACCATCACATACAACTTTTCAGATGTGCAGTTATCAAGACACTGATCCCCGCCTGGTAGGTAGAGCAGGAGTGGGCTGGGAGGAGCTTTCCTGTTACCTCAGTTGTATCGTCAGAGCAAAACTTATTTCAATTTCATGGATGAGGAGACTGAAGCACACAGAGAAAAGCAACCAATACAGCCATCAAGCAGAACTCACATATTTTTCAAACTGTCCTCGCTATATAGTATGAGGGGTATAAAAACTTGTAGAGCCTGACCAGGCGGTGGCGCAGTGGATAGAGCTAGGACTGGAATGCGGAGGACCCAGGTTGGAGACCCCGAGGTCACCAGCTTGAGCGCAAGCTCATCTGGTTGAGTAAAACTCACCAGCTTGAGCCCAAGGGGTTACTCGGTCTGCTGAAGGCCCATGGTCAAAGCACATATGAGAAAGCAATCAATGAACAATTAAGGTGTCGCAACGAAAAACTGATCGTTGATGCTTCTCTCTCTCTCTCTGTTCCTGTCTGTCTATCCCTCTCTCTGACTCTGTCTGTTAAAAAAAAAAAAAAAAAAAAGGTTTCTATCCTCAAAGAGACTACAGACTGTCAAGAAAACATGGTACACATATATAAAAAGGCAACTAATTCCCAGTAGCTTCCAAGTGTATATTGCCCAGTAAGCAACAATGACATACAAAAAAACCCACAAACAAACAAACAAACAAAAAAACAAAAGCAACAATGACAGCAGGTACCAGGAGAGGTTCCTAAATCTACAGGCTCAGGAAAGGCTTTGCAAAGGCAGCAGTGGTCTTCACACTTGGGCATGGATACCCCTAGAGATACAAAAAGGGGAGAGATTCTAAGAAGGTGGCCGGGGTATGTTGAAGGGAGTCAATTTCTAGAACACATCATCAGTAAGTACTATTCTATGCCTGAGAAAGCCTCTCCTTCCTTCATTTTCACAATTTCTTGTCTCCCACTTTACAAAAGAAAGGTGTATGGTATTCACAGGCACTGTTCACCTGTTTTTTCTCTTCTCAGGTACTTTCCCACCTTTTTTTAATTTTATTTTTTAAATTCATTTTAGAGAGGAGAGGGAGAGACAGAGAGGAGAGACAGAGAGAGAGAGAGAGAGAGAGAAGTGGGGGGAGGAGCTGGAAGCATCAACTCCCATATGTGCCTTGACCAGGCAAGCCCAGGGTTTCGAACCAGCGACCTCAGCATTTCCAGGTCGAAGCTTTATCCACTGCACCACCACAGGTCAGGCACTTTCCCACCTTTTAGCTGACTTGTGATGGACATGAACTGTGAGTTGGGTCTGGCAGTGAGGGAGAAAGGAAAAAAATTTTATTGGTTTAAGCAACTAAGATTGTGAGTTTGCTTGTTAGTACAGTATAACATAGACTATACTATTCGAAGGACTTAACTCTAGCCCATCCTAAAGCTGACTTTGCCATGTTGTTTTGGTGTGTGAAAATCCCTGGGGCTTCAGCCCTGACCAGTGGCTAAGTAGATAGAGCGTCATTCTGGCATGCGGAGGTCAGAGCACACACAAGAAGCAATCAACGAGTCCACAACTAAATGGAACAACTAAGTGGAATGAGTTGATGCTTCTCTCTCTCTCTTCCCCAACTTCATTTCTCTCAAATCAATGAGGAAAGAAATGTTTTTTTAAGCCTCTGGGACTTCAAACAATTTAAAGTAATTATTTCAATACTGACAAAGTGAATGACTCGAAAGGACTGGGTAACATCCTTTTGCAAATCAAAGATTTCCCAGTGTTGAGCTTTCAGCAGTTGAAGGTGGTGAACAAATTCAGTTGTCAGCAACTGGTGGTTTTGAGCGACTCTGCCTGAACTTCCATTCCCGTGGTCTTATTTATACGAACAAGATTTCTCAGCATTCACATTTATAAAACTTAAATGTGAAAATAAAATTAATGTTGATCATGTCTAATTCCAGTGTGTACACATCTATCTCAGTATTTTCTATAAAATTTTACTTCTAATGTTTAATAATTCTCTATCAACATTTGTAATATGTTTATGTTTTCATAGTGAACTAATAATAATTGTGATAAGTCAATCCAGAAGAAAATCTTAAACTCCAGATCCTTATGGACACACACACACCAAGTAAAAATTATATATATATATTTTTTTTTTTTTTGTAGCAGAGACATATGATTTGATGATCAATAAAATATTTCCAAGCATAAATTTTATTTTTTTATCTTTTAAATATTTTTTAAAAGGGGAAGGAACAGGAAGCATCAACTCCCATATGTGCTTTGACCAGGCAAGCCCAGGGTTTCTAACTGGTGACCTCAACATTCCAGGTTGACGCTATACTCACTGAGCCACCACAAGCCAGGCCCAAGCATAAACTTCAAATTATACTAGCCTAGCATTGTGTGTAAGAAGTAGAAAGAAAATATGAGCTCACAGAGAAAATGCAATAATGTAAATTTTCCTCTGTTGAAGAAGAGTTTGATTATATATTCAGCAAATGGTTGATGATTGTTATCAAATTTCTGTGGTTCCATTGAATACATTTAATATGTTATGTTTTTAAGTCAATATTTTCAGTGTACTAGAAGTCACATTATTTGCAACTGTTTAAATTTGGTTGGAAAAAAATTTTTAATTAAAGTATTTCAAGAGGCCCTGGCCAGTTAACTCAGTGGTAGAGCATCAGCCCGCGTGTTCCCAGGTTTGATTCCCAGTTAGGGCACACAGGAGAAGCAACCATCTGCTTCTCTATCATTCCCCCTCCTCCTTCTCTCTCCCTCTCTCCCTCTCCTTCTTCTTCCCCTCCCACAGCCATGGCTTGATTGGTTCAAGCACATTGGCCTGGGCGCTGATGATGGCTCTGTGGAGCCTCTGCCTCAGGTGCTAAAAATAGCTCGGTTGTGAGCATGGTCACTGATGGGCAGAGCATCAGCCTTAGATGGGAGTTGCTGAGTGGATCCTGATCAGGACACATGTGGAAGTTTGTCTCTCTGTCTTCCCTCCTCTCACTTGGAAAAGAAGAAAAAAAAATTTCAGGATAACCTAGTTTTTTAAAAGTCAGCTTTATTGAGGGGTACATCATTTAAAATTTTTGTTTAGGGTGTGCATGAGCTAAATTATTGAAAGACTATTGTCTTGGGGCATGGGCTGGATTTGGCTTGGTAGAGGAGGGGAGAAAGGCATTCTGGGTATGAAGAAGAGAGAGAAAATGTATAGAAGCAGAAACGGAGCATGTTCGAGGAACTGTGACTGGACCAGTTCAAGGCAGCAAGTAATCGAAGACAAGCTAGAAAGGTAAATTAGGATAAGACCAACAATTACTAGGCTAAAGCATTTCTGTTTCATATTCATTTTAATTATGCAAGTTATGCATGATACAGTCTCCCTGTAAAAATTTAAACTTTATGAATAAGCTTGGGGCCATCACCTCCATTTTGAGTGCCCTGTTACCTCCCCAGAGGTAACCCTGGTTTTTCATGTGAGCTCCATCAGGTGTGTTTCCAAGTAGTCACAGGCACTTGTCGCAGGCCTCTGCATGAGAGAACTCCTCAGCTAAGGAGTTTCAGGTTTCTCACGTGGCCATTAGCAAACTGGGGCTGGGGGATGAGCTGGGGCTGCTCCAAAACATTATCCTTTATGACCTGCAACTATAATTTGCTCACTGAGAAATGACATTTGTGATTTTGGGGTGAGAGGGAAAGGATGGGGTAAACTTGGCACAAAGCCTGTGACAGTATTGTCAGAAGGTGGCATTAAGCACCGCGTCACTGGAAGGTGGAGGAGATTGTGTGGAAAAGGTGGTGGTAGGACACTAAATCCCATCTTTATTTGCTCACAAATATACCTGGCTGAGTAGAAATAGTCTTTCTAGTTGTCCTGGCCAGATAGTTCGGTTGGTTAGACTCGTCCTGATAAACAGAGGTTGCCTATCAATCCGGGCCAGGGCACATACAGGAACAGATTGATGTTTCTGTCACTCTCTCTCCCTTCCTCTCTCCCTCTAAAATCAATCAATCAATAAAAAATAAACAAAAAGAAATATTTTCTCTAGAAATAGGTGGCCCTCTTTTTAAATTTATTTATTTATTAAAAAAATTTTTTTTGTATTTTTCCGAAGTTAGAAACAGGGAGGCAGTCAGACAGACTCCTGCATGCACCTGACCAGAATCCACCCAGCAAGCCCACCAGGGGGCGATGCTCTGCCCATCTGGGCCATTGCTCAGTTGCAACTGGAGCCATTCTAGCACCTGAGGCAGAGGCCATGGAGCCATCCTCAGCACCTGGACCAACTTTGCTCCAATGGAGCCTTGGCTGTGAGAGGGGAAGAGAGAGACAGAGAGAAAAGAGAGAGGGAGGGGTGCAGAAGCAGATGGGTGCTTCTCCTGTGTGCCCTGGCTGGGAATTGAACCCGGACTTCCACACATTGGGCTGATGCTCTACCACTGAGCCAACCAGCCAGGGTAAAAAATTTTATTTATTGATTGATTTGGGGGTGGGGGAGGAAGGGAGGAGAAAGAAAGAGAGAGATCAATTTGTTGTTCCACTTATCCATGAATTCATTGGTTGATACTTGTATGTGCCCTGAGCAAGGATCAACCTGCAATCTTGGTGTATCAGGATAAATCTTTAATCAACTGAGCTACCTGGCCAGGGCCCTCTTTCTTTTATGTCACCATTTTTTAAAGAGATAAGGACAAAGAAAACTATGTAATAATCATGCAAGTGTGATAAGCAACAGAAACTTATATTTAGCTTCAGTGTTGAAGAAAATGAGAAGTGGAGACTGTGGCAAAATGGACAACCCAGAATATTTTTTTATTTTAATTTTTATTTATTAATTAAAAAAATGTTTCCATTGATTTGAGAGAGAAAGAGAGAGATAGAAAGGGAGAGAGAAAAAGAAGGTAAGGGAGAGAGAGAAGCATCAACTCGTTTTGGGGTTTTTTTTTTTTGTTTTTTTTTTAGGTGAGAGGAGGGGAAATAGTGAGGCAGACTCCTGCATGTGCCCCAACCAGGATCCACCCAGCAACTCCATCTGGGGCCGATGCTCTGCCCATCTGGGGCCATGCTCGCACATGAGCTATTTTTAGTGCCTGAGGCTGATGCTCTCCAGTGGAGCCATCCTCAGTGCCTGGGGCCATGCTCAAACCAATTGAGCCACTGGCTGCGGGAGGGGAAGAGGGAGATAAATGGGGTGGTGTGGGGGGAGGCAAATGGTTGCTTCTCCTGTGTGCCCTGACCAGAAACTAAACCGAAGACGTCAATATGCTGGGTCAATGCTCTATCCATTGTGGCCAGGGCTTCAACTCATTGTTCTACTTAATTGTGCATTCATAGATTGCTTCTTGTACATTCACTTATTTATGCATTCATTGGTTGATTCCTGTATATGCCCTGACCGGGGATCAAACCCACAACCTTAGCATGTCGGACAATGCTCTAACCAACTGAGTCACCTGACTGGGGCAGCCTAAGCTATTTCTAAAGGGAGCAATCTTACTTAGCCCAATCAACTGTTGTCTTGGGGGAATATGGTATCAATGTTTGCCATATCTTATCATTTTTCAAAGAACTGTAGAAGTTGGGATTTTTTGTGTGAAATCTCTCAATCTGGCTCAAAAATTTCCTTTTTCAAAAATTTATTTATTGATTTCAAAGAGAGAGAGAGAGAGAGAGAGGGAGAGAGAGAAGAAACATCACTTTGTTGTTCCACTTATTCGTGCATTCATTGGTTGGTTCTTGGATGTGCCCTGATTGGGGACTGAACCTGCAACCTTGGTGCATTGGAATGATGCTCCAACTAGCCGAGCTATCTGGCCAGGGCTCAAACATTTCTTAAGAGCTGTGCAAGCCAAATAAGGCATGTGTCTGCAGGATGCATGTGGCCTGTGGGCTGCTTGTTTGTGCTCTCTTCCTTAAGGCTTCTTGCCTGAAGGCAGAACACTGGGCCATTTTATAATCTCTGGCATCCTGCTTGGCTCTAAAATCTGTGTGGTTCTGAAGGATTCCGGGGTTCTCAGAAAGATGCTGTGGGAATGGTTGACTTCACTCCCCATGACCCATTCACACCTGCTTTCCAACACCCAGTGTGGAAGAGTTCTGTTAGGAAGCTAGGAACCTAGCAGAAGGTTCCAGAAGTGTCCTCATAAATCCAGGAAGTCAGCCAATCTAGATTCACTAGAAGCCAAGACTCCTCAGGGATTTGGACCTTCGGCCCCCAGTGTGCTACTCTCAAGAGTTGGGACGGGCTTATTTGCCTCTCCCAGGGCAGAGCCCAGTGGGAACATATACTGGTGACTATTTCTCAAAGGGCTTTGTCCTGTGACTAAAGCCAAGCAAGGCAGTCAGACACAAATGAAAATACACACACATACACTGTCCCCAGCACTTCTAAGACCTTTTCCCACGCACTCCCAGGGCAGCCGGAAGGGCAGCTGGTCGTGGGAACCGACCGAGGCCCCCTCCCCCTATGGAAGCTCCACCCTGCTCCATTTACTCCTGGCAATGCAATCCCCGGCCCCCTCTACCGGCTTACTACTTCCAGGGAAGGAAGTAGCTGAACAATGTGGCAGATCACAGAGCAGGCGCCCAGCCCAGGGCCCAGCACTGGGCCTTGGCAGGCTGTGAGCTCCGACACCTTGCTGCCCTGCACCCACGGCACACCCTCCCACTCCTGGCTTCCCTGGAGGCTGGCCTTCCTCAGACCAATCTTCCTATCTCCTCACCATCCCTATGGAATCTCTTAGGTTTGCCCCTTCCCCTCTGCGTGTTAGTTGGTGGTGACCACAATCTCACTTGGGTATAACTGCTGGTATGAGGGACTGAAGCCAGGCTTTGATGGACATTTTGGCCATTGAAAGTGGCCAGATTTCAGATGTTGTTTGCCTTGAACATAAGTGGTATTCCTGGTGATGGTACCGTGTGCTCAGTAAACTGCAGAGTTTACACGGCACCGGTCACTAAGCTTCTTTAAACTGTTATAGTGATTTCTCAAGTTTGCATCAAGTCCTTTTGGCTGTCATTTGGGCCTTGATCAAGATCAACAACCAGTAAAAAGGGGAGAATTGTCCTTCTGTAACCGTCTACAATTCCAGAGGTGAAAGCGAGTCCTGAGAATGCAGACATGCTGGAGCAGAGCACCGTTTCCGAGGTCTCGTTTGCCCTCTGGACAGAGCCATCTCAGCCTGGGCGGGCAGGGATGGACGTTTTTACAGGCCTGGGGGGGCCACACTTAGAGGGACAGAAAGGAATCGGTAGTCATTTCCAATTTCTTGAACTTGGGAAGTTGGTGGCAACCACTACTTTTATTTTTCCTGTTGGTCTAGAATGGCAATTTTCAACCTCTTTCATCTCACGGCACACATAAACTAATTAGTGAATTCTGTGGCACACCCAAAACAATATTTTTTTACTGATCTGACAAAAAAAAAAGTGGTAATTTTGATTCATTCACACTAGACGGCTATTGTTGTGTTGGCTGTTGTCATTTCTTTTTATTTGACATTTCAAGGAAAAGAGATCACCGCCCCTGACTAAATAGTCAGCTATTGCACGTTTTAAACATTCTTGTGGCACACTGGTTGAAAATCACTGGCCTAAAATAATGTTCTGCCTGGGCTGGGAACTCGTGGCCCAGGCCGTTGGTCCTGCCTCTGGCTCCCTCTTGGTTCTAGTGCTTCTAACTGCCTTGCCTTCCACCAGGCATTTCCTGCTCAGGCAGCCGAGGGACTGGGCTCCTCACAGATCTTTGCCACCTCTAAAAGCCAGCCTCCCCTCTCCTCCCCTGATCCCAGCTGAGGGAGTGAGTGGTGGGGCAGAAGCTAGATATTGTGAGGGGGTGATGGCAGATCCCCACACCCAGTGTAGTTCCAGGACAGGGGTGCGATGGGTTCTGAAAACCAAGGTCTTTTCCCTAACATTTGGTTTCTTCCCCTGTGTAGCTTGACCATAGCCAAGCGGCCACTTGGAAACCTAGAAACTCTTGAGAGCAGGGAAGAGCCCTCAAGAGCTTTGAAATCTAGGTGAGGAACTGAAGCACAAAAGAACACATGTGCCTTGCTCAAGGTCAACCACCAGTAACGGAGGGGGTGGGGTGGGGGGGTGGAGGCAGCTTTCTGTAACCTCCTACAATTCCAGAGAGAGCTTTGGCATAACCCCGGGAGGGAGCAGAAGGAAAAATGCCTGTCTCTTGGTGTCCTGATCTTCTTGCTTGTGCCTTTTAGAACATTTAAAAAAATATTTATTTATGAGAGAGAGAGAGAGGGAGAGGGAGGGAGGGAGAGAGAGAGAGAAACAAGAGAAACATCCATTTGGCCGTGGCTGGATAGCACGATTGTTTAGATCAGGGGTCCCCAAACTACGGCCCGTGGGTCACATGCGGCCCACTGAGGCCATTTATCCGGCCCCGCCGCACTTCCAGAAGGGGCACCTCTTTCATTGGTGGTCAGTGAAAGGAGCATAGTTCCCATTGAAATACTGGTCAGTTTGTTGATTTAAATTTACTTGTTCTTTATTTTAAATATTGTATTTGTTCCCTTTTTTTTTTTTACTTTAAAATAAGATATGTGCAGTGTGCATAGGGATTTGTTCATAGTTTTTTTTTATAGTCCAGCCCTCCAATGGTCTGAGGGACAGTGAACTGGCCCCCTGTGTAAAAAGTTTGGGGACCCCTGGTTTAGAGCATCATTCTGAGACACAAAGATTGCAGGTTTGATCCCTGGTCAGGGCATATAGAGAAACAGATACATGTTTCTGTCTTTCTCCCTTCCTCTCTTTCTCTGAAATCAATCATTTCTTCAAAAAAATTTTTTAAAGATTATTTATTCATTTTAGAGAGAAAAGAGAGAGAGAAGGGGGGAGGAGCAGGAAGCATCAACTCCCATATGTGCCTCAACCAGACAAGCCCAGGGTTTTGAACCAGTGATCTCAGTATTCCAGGTCAATACTTTATCCACTGCGCCACCACAGGTCAGGCCAATCAATAAATTAAAAAAACAAACAAAACCACATCCTTTTTCCATGTTATTTACTTATGCATTCATTGGTTGATTCTTGTATGTGGCCTGACTGGCGATCAAACTCGCAACATTGGTGTATTAAGACAATGCTCTAGGCCCTGGCCGGTTGGCTCAGCGGTAGAGCGTCGGCCTAGCGTGCGGAGGACCCGGGTTCGATTCCGGCCAGGGCACACAGCCCATTTGCTTCTCCACCCCTCCGCCGCGCTTTCCTCTCTGTCTCTCTCCTCCCCTCCCGCAGCCGAGGCTCCATTGGAGCAAAGATGGCCCGGGCGCTGGGGATGGCTCTGTGGCCTCTGCCTCAGGCGCTAGAGTGGCTCTGGTCGCAACATGGCGACGCCCAGGATGGGCAGAGCATCGCCCCCTGGTGGGCAGAGCGTCGCCCCTGGTGGGCGTGCTGGGTGGATCCCGGTCGGGCGCATGCGGGAGTCTGTCTGACTGTCTTTCCCTGTTTCCAGCTTCAGAAAAAAAAAAAAAAAAAAGACAATGCTCTAACCCAGTGGTCCCCAACCCCCCGGGCCAGGGCCAGGGACCGGTATCGATCCATGGGCCATTTGGTACCAGTCCGCAGAGAAAGAATAAATAACTTACATTATTTCTGTTTTATTTATATTTAAGTCTGAATGATGTTTTATTTTTAAAAAATGACCAGATTCCCTCTGTTACATCCGTCTAAGACTCACTCTTGACGCTTGTCTCAGTCACATGATACATTTATCCGTCCCACCCTAAAGGCTGGTCCGTGAAAATATTTTCTGACATTAAACCGGTCCGTGGCCCAAAAAAGGTTGGGGACCACTGCTCTAACCAACTGAGCTACCCAGCCAGGGCAGAACATTTACGTATTTTTATTCGATTTATAGTGCCTCAGGCTCCATTTCTACCTTTGTTCTTAGCAAAGAAGCTGACGCTGCCTGACCTGTGGTGGTGCAGTGGAAGAAGTATCGACCTGGAATGCTAAGGTCACCAGTTGGAACCCCTGGGCTTACCTGGTCAAGGCACATACAAGAAGCAAGTTGATGCTTCCTGCCCCCCTCCATCCTTTTCTCTCTCTTTCTCTGTCTTCTATATAAAGTCAATCAATAAAAGAATATTTAAAGATTTTTTTTTGAAGCTGACACTAATTTTTCTACAGTCCTGCACTCACAGGCTGAGCAACACACTTTTGCACTAATTTCTGTCTGCATTTGCTTCCTACTTGTTTCATACATGCAAATAATGTCTCTCCATCTATACTGTAAGCTTTCCAGCTTTACAAAACAGTCATTGCATTTTACCACAATAACATGCTTACTATGGCCAGGCCCTTTGCTTCTCACCCTCAGGGAGCTTTCAGTCTAAAGGGCAAAAGATGCAATGAGCAAAGAGACAGCTGACTAAACGATTACAGATGTGACAGCGGCTGTAAGGGAAATGCCCAGGGCGTAGTGATGCTCGCAGGTTTGTTCTTTTTGGCTACTTTACCCATATTGTCTGCATGTCATAATAATTATTTCCTTTTTTTTTCTTTTTTCTTTTCTGAAGCTGGAAATGGGGAGAGACAGTCAGACTCCTGCATGCGCCCGACAGGGATCCACCCAGCACACCCACCAGGGGCAACGCTCTGCCCACCAGGGGGCGATGCTCTGCCCCTCCAGGGTGTTGCTCTGTCGCGACCAGAGCCACTCTAGCGCCTGGGGCAGAGGCCAAGGAGCCATCCCCAGCGCCCGGGCCATCTTTGCTCCAATGGAGCCTTGGCTGTGGGAGGGGAAGAGAGAGACAGAGAGGAAGGAGGGGGGGTGGAGAAGCAAATGGGCGCTTCTCCTATGTGCCCTGGCCGGGAATCGAACCCGGGTCCCCCACATGCCAGGCCAACGCTCTACCGCTGAGCCAACCGGCCAGGGCCTAATTATTTCTTAATATCAAGGTCAGTGTTCAGATTTTCCTAATATACATTTTATAGTTGGTTTCTTTGAACCCCCTTCCAAAAAGTGTCAATGGCTACATTTGGTGGATAAATCTCTTAAATCTATTTGAATCTGCAGTTCCTATCCACCCCACCCCTTTGAATGAAGAGAGATCTTGTCCTTTAGAAATTTCCTATATTTGGGATTTTGCTGATTGCATTCTTTTGTCTCCTTCTATTTTCCGTAAACGGTAGTTCAATGGAAAGGCTTACTCTGACTCAGGTTAAAGTTTCTGTCTAGAATATTCATAGGTGGTGATGTATCCTTTCATCAGGAGGCACATAACTGTCCTCTGTCTACCTCCTTTGTGACATTAACAGCTATCAGTTATCACAATTGCGTTAAAGGCTTGGAATATGTTGGTGCTCTATTATTTCTTCTTTGTTTCTTTCCTAACTGGTTACCTTGAGGCATGTCTGTAAGAAAATTAGGTTAAATGCTTGTTTATTACTCTTACCAGTTTTCAGAATAATTACTTCCTATCAACAATTTTGTTAACCCAAAGTACAGTTCACAAAATAAAGGTGAGTTAAATGCTTGACTTGATTTTCTCCCTTTATTTACCAGTTTCCAGAAAAATGAGTTGGTTCCTTCCAATTCTCTAAAGGTGGTCAATGGTATTTCTTGTTTTCTTTTATTTCTCCCCTTCTACTCTTTCTTATTGAGTATCGGTAAGCACTCATTAATTTTATCATTATAAATTAGCTTTAAAAAAAAATCAAATAATGTCACCTGACCAGGCAGTGGTGTAGTGGATAAAACGTTGGACTGGGACACAGAGGACCCAGGTTCAAAACACGAGGTCGCTGGCTTGAGTGTGGGCTCATCGGCTTGAGCACAGGGTCACTGGCTTGAGTGTGGGATTATGGCTTGAGCCCAGAGGTCGCTGGCTTGGAGCCCAAAGGTCGCTGGCTTGAAGCCCTATGTTGCTTGCTTGAGCCCAAGGTCACTGGCTTGAGCAAGGGGTCACTTGCTCTGCTGGAGCCCCCCAGTCAAGGTACATATGAGAAAGCAATCAGTGAACAACTAAAGAGCCACAATGAAGAATTGATGCTTCTCATCTCTCTCTCTTCCTATCTGCCCCTATCTGTCCCTCTCTCTGTCTCTGTTACACACACACACACACACTCAAATCTTGTCTGGAGAGATTTTTATACAGAGAGAAGTGGGACTGAATTTACATTTATGGAACATTTTCTAGACACTGGGCTAGGTGCTTTCACATACACTGCTTTATTTAATGCCTATGGTGCCTGCCTGGGGTGGTGCAGTGAAGAGAGCATTGATCTGAAACACTGAGGTTGCCGGTATTAAACCCTGGACTTGCTGGGTCAAGGCACATATGACAAGCAACAAGCAAGCAATAACAACTAAAGTGAAACAAATATGAGTTAATAGTTCTTGCCCCTCCCCCACCATAAAATCAATTTAAAATTTTTTTTTTTAATTTTTATTTATTCACTTTAGAGAGGAGAGGGAGAGACAGAGAGAGAGAGAGAGAGAGAGAGAGAGAGAGAGAGAGGAGAGACAGAGAGAGAGAAGGGGGAGGAGCTGGAAGCATCAACTCCCATATGTGCCTTGACCAGGCAAGCCCAGGGTTTCGAACTGGCGACCTCAGCATTTCTAGGTCGATGCTTTATCCACTGCGCCACCACAGGTCAGGCAATTTTAAAATCTTTTAAAAAAATGCCCATCGCAGTCTTGGAGGGTGGGTGCCAAGGTCCCTGTGGAGGAAGCAGGTCCTCAGTCGCCATGTGACTAGTTCAAAGTCATATAGCCGGCCAGTGGCCCAGCTTAGATTTGACTGAAACACATAGGACCATATAGCTTTTTTTTTTTTTTAAACGAGAGAGAGACAGGCAGACAGGGACAGACAGACAGGAAGGGAGATGAGAAGCATCAACTCATAGTTGTGGCACCTTGGTTGTTCACTGATTGCTTTCCTCATATGTGCCTTGACCGGGGGTTATAGAAGAGCGAGTGACCCCTTGCTCAAGTCAGCAACCTTTGGGCTCAAGCCAGTGACCATGGGGTCATGTCTATGATCCCACGCTCAAGCCAGTGACCCCGTACTCAAGCTGGCGATCTCGGAGTTTCAAACCTGGGTCCTCTGTGTCCTAGTCTAACGCTCTATCCACTGTGCCACTGCCTAGTCAGGTGTACCATATACCTTTATGAATGAGATCCTACAGATACTGAGTCCCTAAATAGGGTCCACTGATTACCCCTCCAACCTCTCTCTTACCTCTTACCATATATTCTTTTCATACTTACCTGTTTTTGTTCCCTGGAGTTTGTCACTCTCATACTTGCAAGAACAGTTCTTAGGGACTAGAATTCTCTCTGCCCTGTAACTTAACTCATATTATTTTGTTGTTGTTGCTAAGTATAGTTTTATTGTATTTACATATGTGATTTTACCTGAATGCAAACTTATCACATTGTATATATTATTTTTTAAATTTGAAATTCAATTGAAAATTGCTGAGTTGTATCCCATGGTGTGATGTACCAGTGTGTTTAACCATTCAACTATTGAAGGACATCAGGGCTGATTCTAAATTTTGGCGATTATGAACATAGCTGCTATGAACATATGTGCATGAGTTTTCTTTTTAAAAATGTGAACATAGTTTTTATTTCTCTGGGATAAATGCCCAGGAGTACAATTCCTGGGTCATCTAGTGGTTGCAGTTAGTTTTCTAAGAAACTGCCAAACGGTCTTATTCAGAATAGCGGCGTTAATTTTTAAGGATTGGAGAGCATGTTTATGGGCTGAAGGGAAAGATTAGGTTGTAGGAACCAGGTTCTTGAAAAAGGGAGAAGGGATGGGCCCCTAGCTCCTGTGGAAAGATTAACTGGTCTTTGGTAAGGGAGGGGGTGCACTTCTCAGAGTATCGGGGAAGGGAGAGATACAGGTGCGTGGAGAGGCAGATAGGTTTGCGGGCTGTGCTTGGAACAAGAGAATGCTTCCTTTTGCTTCTATTTCCTCAGTAACATAAGAGACTAGGGACATATATATTGATTATCATGCTGTATACCTAAAACTAATATGATATTATGTGTCAATTACATCTCAATAAAACTGGGAAAGGGGAGTAAAAGAGGCTAGCTCATCAGCTAAGATGAGAGGGGTAGAAGTTTTGCAGAGAGAAAATACGTATACAGGGCCTGACCTGTGGTGGTGCAGTGGATAAAGCGTCAACCTGGAAACACTGAGGTTGCTGGTTCAAAACCCTGGCTTGCCTGGTCAAGGCACATATGGGAGTTGATGCTTCCTGCTCCTCCCTTTCTTTCTCTCTCTCTCTCTCTCTCCCCCCCAAATGAATAAATAAAAATTATTAAAAAAAAAGAAAAAGAAAATACGTATACAAGTTGTCTTAGAGAGTGGAAAAGCAAACATTGGAGAAATGTAGTAGGAATTCCCAGGCACTGCTGAGAGCCATTTCAGGGCAGGATGGTGAACATGGCATGAAGCTAATCTGCCTGGTGGTATGATTTTGCTTGAGCAAAACTCCTGAGAAGGCAGATGGTGAGTTTTTCCAGACAAACACCAAAGGAGAAGATGAGGCAAGAGAGTGGTTATAGTGATGGATGATGGAAATGAAGCTAAAAGGAAGGAACATAAAAACTAGGGCCAATAGCCTGACCAGGTGGTGGCGCAGTGGATAGAGCGTCGGACTGGGATGCGGAAGGACCCAGGTTCGAGACCCCGAGGTGGCCAGCTTGAGCGCGGGCTCATATGGCTTGAGCAAAGAGCTCACCAGCTTGGACCCAAGGCCCCTGGCTCCAGCAGGGGGTTACTCGGTCTGCTGAAGGCCCGCGGTCAAGGCACATGTGGGAGGGCAATCAATGAGCAACTAAGAAGTCGCAACGCGCAACGAGAAACTGATGATTGATGCTTCTCATCTCTCTCTGTTCCTGTCTGTCTGTCCCTGTCTATCTCTGCCTCTGTAAAAATAAATAAATAAATAAAAAATTAAAAAAAAAAAAAAAAAGCCTTTAAAACTAGGGCCAATAAATAGTGAAAAATTAGGGAGGTCAAGGGATGGGAGATCATGAGAACGGTCAAAGAATGGTTGAGGAAAGCTTAATTAAGAAAAAGGTTGACCCTGGTGGGATAGCTTGGTTGGTTAGAACATCATTCTGATACGCAAAGGATTTAGGTTCGATTCCTGGTCAGGGCACATACAGGAAAAGATCAATGTTTCTGCCTCTGTCTCTGTCTCCCTTCCTCTCTCTCTAAAATCAATCAATAAATTTAAAAAAGGTGTGTCAGAGAGTCCACATATTGGAAGCTGTATGGTTTTTGGTGAAAATAAAGTTGAGGGTATGACTATATGAGCGGGCAGCTGCTGTGGTGTGGGAAATATCCCTGGAGATGAGGAGGTCAAGGAAGTGAGAGGAGGATGTCAGAGAGGCCATCATATGGATGCTGAGCTCACCAAATAAAACAAAATGTAGGATGGAGAGAGGCAGTGAGCCAACAGTCCAAATGGGGCTTTTGTGGGAAGGAGGGGAAGCACTGTAGGAAGGAGGGGCTTAGAAATGGCATTGGGGATGGGAGAGGAACATACTTACCCACTTCCTGACCCTGAGGTACATGAGAATGAGAGGAAAACAGCGTTCACTTAAGAGGGCTGCTAAAGAAGCACTGTCCATAGCGGATAGCCAGGTTTTGGATCAGGCAAAGAGATGAAGGCAGTGTCGTGAGAAAAGGTTGAGGATATGGAAGAATTCACTGATCACAGGTGGCAGAGGGCACAGGGGAAGGATGTGGCTGGGGGCAGGGAGCTGGGAGTGCGCAGGCATGTTGCCAGTGTGAGGACAAGGATGGAGGTGATAACGGATGAGACAGAGCTCGATCCTGCGGTAATGAATGAATAGGGATAGGGGAATGATGGGATATAGCACTGTCCAGAAATTTCTGTGTTGATGGAAAATATGCACTGTGTGCCTTGGCCAGGTAGCTCATTTAGATAGAGCATTGACCCGTTACATCATGGTTGTGGGTTTGATCCCCGGTCAGGGCACATACAGGAAATAACAAGTAGGTACATTGGATAGGTGGAACAAAAAAAATGATGTCTTTCTCTAGAAAATCAATATTTTTAAAAATTAAAAGAAAAGCCCTGGCTGGTTGGCTCAGCGGTAGAGCGTTGGCCTAGCGTGCGGAGGACCCGGGTTCGATTCCCAGCCAGGGCACATAGGAGAAGTGCCCATTTGCTTCTCCACCCCTCCGCCGCGCTTTCCTCTCTGTCTCTCTCTTCCCCTCCCGCAGCCAAGGCTCCATTGGAGCAAAGATGGCCCGGGCGCTGGGGATGGCTCTGTGGCCTCTGCCTCAGGCGCTAGAGTGGCTCTGGTCGCAGCATGGCGACGCCCAGGATGGGCAGAGCATCGCCCCCTGGTGGGCAGAGCATCGCCCCTGGTGGGCGTGCCGGGTGGATCCCGGTCGGGCGCATGTGGGAGTCTGTCTGACTGTCTCTCCCTGTTTCCAGCTTCAGAAAAATGCAAAAAAAAAAACAAAAACAAAAACAAAAAGAAAATATGCATTGTGCAATACTATAACCACTAGCCACATGTGGCTATTAAGCACATTACGTGTGGCTAGTGGGACTGAGGGACTGAATTTTAAATTTTAATTAAATTTAAATAGCCACAGGTGGCTAGTGGCTATCATATTGGACAGCACCGGTTGGAGGTAGGTGGCTCTCCATTTTTTTCATTTGCTTACCAGGCAGCCACCAGGGTGGTCACTTCTTTAAAGAGCAAACTGTGGCTCTGGCCGGTTGGCTCAGTGGTAGAGTGTCAGCCTGGTATGCAGGAGTCCCGGGTTCAATTCCCAGCCAGGGCACACAGGAGAAGCACCCATCTGCTTCTCCACCCCTCCCCCTCTCCTTCCTCTCTGTCTCTCTCTTCCCCTCCCGCAGCCAAGGCTCCATTGGAGCAAAGTTGGCCCGGGTGCTGAGGATGGCTCCATGGCCTCTGCCTCAGGCGCTAGAATGGCTCTGGATGCAACAGAGCGACGCCCCAGATGGGCAGAGCATCACCCCCTGGTGGGCATGCCGGGTGGATCCCAGTCGGGTGCATGTGGGAGTCTGTCTGACTGCCTCTCCGTTTCCAACTTCAGAAAAATACAAAAAAAAAAAAAAGAGCAAACTGTGGCAGAGACCTTCTCATTCCTTCACCACGTAAGTCCAGATAAAGCACAGGATGAGGCAACTCTGGGTCCAAATTCTAACTCTATCACTTACTAGCTTTTTGAATTAGAGCAAATAAATTAACTTGTTGGTAAAACTTCCCGGAGTTTTCATTCTTTTCATCCGTAAAACGGGAGTGGGGATCTGTTGTAGAAATTAGTGTTTTATGATGCTTTATAATTGGTCATGACAGATAAAATGGTTACTCAGCTGCCATCCAGAGAACAATGCAGGCTTAAAGGAGGGCCCAAAACAGAACATTCTTATCCCCTACTGTAAGGTTGTAGTTAATTTGCTTGCTATTCTCTCTCTTAATGGCTTTCTGGCCTTTACTTTGAAATGTAGCAAAAAGTTTACCTTTGCAGGTATGTCAGGAAAAGCTTACATTGAGGAGGGACCTGACAATTAAGGGAGTTTAAATCACAATAGTTGTTTGTAAAAATCCTAGCCACGGGATTTACTGTGGAAAGTTAGCCTGTAAATTAGTTAGAAACTTAGATCACCAATTTTAAATCTTTACTTTGTATCTTAAGAAAACAGGGAGGTTTTTTTCCACAGATAATTCCCAGAGGCAGATGGTCCCAGAGGTGCCAGGTCTCAGCTGTTCTTGGGAGTCACCTGACCTCGGCTGACTTGAAGATTTACTAAGGATGTCAGATAGGACCATGCTGATAAGGCCTGTGCTACATCAGAAGAACTTGCAGAGGAGGTGTTTCTGCAGCAGAATCTTCCTCTTGCTCATCATCAAGTCAGTGACCAAGGCCATAAACCAAGATATGCTAATACACCCCTAACCCCTATATCTAATGCTCCCTCCCTGCAGCTCAGGGCTGACACCTTTTGTTGGTCTCAGCCCACTTGCACCCACCTGCTTTTTTTTTATTTGAAAGATTTGATTTATAGATTTTTAGAGAGAAGGGAGAGAGATAGAGAGAAAGGGGTATGGGGAGAAACAGGAAGTATCAACTCGTAGCAGCTGCTTCCCACATGTGCCTTGACCAGGCAACAAGCCCAGGGCCTCGAACCAGCGACCTTAGCATTCCAGGTTGAATACTCTACCTACTGTTCCATCACAGGTCAGGCGTACCCAGGCACTTTTGAAATAAATTTTCCATTTGGAACACACTAGCCTCGTATTTTCGGTTCAGCCCGCAGCTTCTACCTTCGAGTCACTATTACTGACATAGTTTAGTTCTCAATATTTGCTGATTTATTGGTCACAAACTATTCTTCAGGCCAAAAGATCACTTGTCAAGGGGTGGGCTGGCAGAAATGAGCCATCCCAGCTGTCTTTGAGGGCCAGGAAAATTGCCTAGGTCTCTGGGACTATGAGATGGGGTGAATCAGAGCTGGGTTTAATTGTTCAATTCTGCTGTATACTAATGTAAAAACATTCCTACTTTGAACTTGGAAGAGCAAGTAGGGAGAGCCAAGGAGACAAGGTGAGGCTCTAAAGCGAGCCAGAGTATGGGATCAGCCTTTCCTTAAATATCTAGTGATAATTTGGGCAGTTCTGGTATCATTTACCACTTCCCATTTTTTGCTGGAAAAGACTTAGTTTAGCAGTTCCAAACTTTCTTCCATTTCTGCACCCTCAAAAGTATGCTGTTTGTTAAGTAGAGTAATGGTGTCCTGAGATGGTTCTAATGTGGAACATTTGTGATTTGGGGCTGTTATGAACTGGGGCCCAAAGTGTCCTCTGATTTGGAGTGATTGTGATCACCCTTTCTACAAAGCATCCCTAATTCCCTCGTTACTTTCTCTATCTTTTCCCTCAGGTGGAGCAGTTATCTCATATTGTGATGGCCTTTCTGTGTCTCCCCCTCTGGCCAGATTATGACATCTGAGACAGGGACTTTACCTAGTTAATCATTAAGTATTACTGGATTCTAGTACATGCCTGGAGCACATAGTAAGTAGCTTATCAATAATTATTTGTTGAATAAATGAATGGAATTTGAGGTGATAGTGCTCCACTGTGATCTATGATATGATAATGTGACCTCTTGTTGCAATCTGGATTGACTGAACAAAGTTGGAAGTGCCTATGATTGTGATCTGAGAGGTCCCTGCCCCAGTGATTGGAGGTGACTGTAAACAATTTGTGATGGTGCCTTCCACTACTTCTGTCAGGTAATGTGACCCTGACTCTCAGATATTTGAATTCAGATGACCACCAGCCAGTGTCAGCCTTTGACTGTTGACCTGAGACTTGTCTTCACGGTGCAGATTGTTGATCTCAGCTGACAGCTGAGGCTACTGATCTGCATTAGGAGCTGAGGTACCTGAGATCTATGGGCTTGGGCTTAGCCTGGTAATGGCGTTAATATGTGTCTAGTGCTTTCAGAATTCAGATTTTGTCTTGTTTAATAAATAACCTACAAATAACATGGCCCTGGTGGCTCCAGGTCAGAGTCAGAGCGCAGAAAATTCTACTTTTAAATACAACGCATCTTCCCAGCATTACAGCCACCCCCTCAAACCTCTCATCTGGACCTCCACCCACCCTCACCCTACCTCCCACTCCGACTCCTGGAGCGCCTGCTTGGAGGCGGGGCGGTGCTTTGCCCTTTGTTGTGGGCCCCAGTTTCCCAGGACACCGCGCGGCGCTGGGGTGGGGCTATGCAGATGAGCACCCGGGGGCGGGGCGGTTGCGGCGGTGTCGGCGGCGGCCGGGGAGGGTCAGTTGGAGGCAGGCGCTCGCTGAGGCAGGAGGAGGGCTCTGGGCCCGCGGCCTGACAGGGACTTAACCCGCAGAGATCGGCCCCGCGCGCGACCCCACACCCACCCACTCAGCCACCTACCCCCTCCCTGCGCCGCCTCCTCCCACCCTGAGCAGAGTCGCCGAGGATGATAAACACCCAGGACAGGTAACGGCCCGGCCCAGGCTCCCCGCCCCCATCCTCCCCTCATCGGCTCCCGAGGGACTCCTCCCCCACTATCCAGCCGGTTCCCGTCCCCTCCCCCGGCGGGGCCCCATCCGCCCGCACTTGGACCCTTCCCCACTTCAGCCACCCCAGTCCAAGTCCCAGTCCCGCAACGGGGCCTCCTTCCGTCCTTTAGCCCCCACCCGCCAGCCTTGCCCATCCCCCTTGTCCGGGCCTGCTCATCCTGTAGCCCCCAGAAACCGGAACCCAGTCTTCCAATCAACTCCCCATTTTCCTTCAGCTCCGCCGATCGGTTCCCCATTCCTGAAAGTGGGGTTTTCCCTCATCCAGATTCTCTAAATTGTTTCCCATCTTCTCCAAATCTTTCTTCCTCCCCCTTTATGTCACTTAACCCTACCCTTTAAATCCCCTAATTCAAACTGCACCCTCCAGCTAGACCTCTGTCTTATCACTGCCACCCTCTCTGATCCCCCGTCAGGCTCCATCCTTCAGTTTGTCGTCACCCCCCCCCCCCCCCCGGGCTAATAGTCTTTACAGTGATGCCCAGCTATCTCCTTAGTTCTGTACTCCAGCTTCATCTTTTCCCTTCCTCCCTCCCTCAACGCTCTTTTCCTAGTTGGGCCCCATTTCCCCTGTCTCCCAACCTTATTCTATTTAATTCTCCAACACTTTGGACTTGACTCCTGTCTTCCCTCCTGTTTTGGTAATGGGGTCCCCCAAACACTCTTCTCAACACTCCTGCCCTCTAGTCACTCTCAACTGGAACTCATCTTTACTTTCACTCTTCCCATCTTAATTGAACCCTATCTTTAAATGAAGAGATCAGAGTACTCAGCCCACGCTGGCTCCGATGGAAGGCTTATCCTCTGCCTACCTTCAATGCCTCCATACTCTGGACACCTGGCCCTGTTAATTGGAGAGAGAGGCTGCACATCTTTCTGAAACAGCACCAGTGGTTTTTCTAAACTTACATCATATCTACTTCCCCCTGCTTAAACTAGGCAGAATTCATAGTTCAGTTTTCCTCTCTGACTCTCCCGGTTTTCTCCAAGGCCCTCAAACATCTCTCCCTCAAACATACTCCATATTTCTGCCTCAAACTCATCTTTGAAACTTCCATAATTTCCTGATTCCCCACCATTTTTAACACCAGTTATTTCTTATACACCAGAATGGCTTCCACTTGCAATATGGGTCTCATTGTCTTCCTCCTTTTCCCCCTAGACTTGTGCTGCCCCCTCCAAAATGAGTCTGAAGCTCATTAGTTCCTCACACCAGCCCCTTTGTCTCCAGATTTGGCCTTATGGCCTCTGCCCCTCAGTTGGGCCTCATTGTTTTGCAAGCAGACCCATTCCCTTCTTAAATTGTGCCTTGATTGGTCCAAAACTAGACTGTTTAGTTCCTCGTATAAACGTAGCCTTCCTCAAGGTTCCTCTGACACTTGGGCTCCTTTCTCACTAAAATGGCTTCTAACTTGCCATTTCCCATTCCTTTAGCAGTAGCATCCTTAAATCGTCCAGCTGGGTCTTTGTTGTTTCTTGTATCTCAGTATTTCTTAACTCTGGTTGCACATTTGAGAAATCAATCACCTGGGCCCCACCTCAAGAGATCTGGTGTAGTTGGCATAGGATGGGGCCAGGTATTAGCACAGGCGTATTATTAAAGCTCCCTGGGTAATTCTGATGTGCAGCCAGGGTCCAGAAACAACTGCCTCTGCACCCCTCCCCCAAGAAGACCCTTCCCATCATATTCCTTTCATGGGTGTCAACCCTTTTTCTTCTGAAAATGACCTTGTCTTCAGGGGTTTCTTTAGCCTTTCTCTCCCAGGTACTACCCAGAAATACCCAAGATACCTGCAACAGCCTTTGAAATTCTCCTGCCTCTTGTTAGTTCTCAGCCAACAGCCATTTTCATTCTTAAACTCTTATTTTTAGCCCACACTTCTATTTCTTCCCTACATGTAGAATGAAAATTCACTCTTCGTTTCCTGGTTCTTACATTCCAATTTGACCCAGCACCCCCCCTCCCAAGTCCTCTTCCTACAGTCCCATTCTGCTGTTATATTTTCCTTTTCCAAGACTCTCCATGTCCATCTCCCTTTGCAGTCTCGTCTTTAATTCCATCTTCTCTAACCCAGCCCTTCTGGAGCTGAGGAAGTGGAGGTGGATGTATACTTGGATGTTGCTGGATGCAAAAGGTATTACTTGTGGTAGACATGGCTGTGTGTGTTCTGAGGATAGCCAGCAGTTATGGGAGAAGGCAGAATGAAGCACAGAGGCAGAGGGAAGCAGAAGAACCTACAGGAAAACCTTTCCTGGTCTTTATGTTTTTGTCTCAGCAGTGGGGTTTGGAAGGTGGTCTCAGCAGGCAGTCTTTGGAGCATGGGGGAATGAGCTGGTCTCTGCGCCTAGTCCGGTGCAGGCTGAGCTCTGAGAGATGAGCGCTTGGGACCAGCACATAAGGATCTTCACTGACTGTGAGGTTGAGAGACCTGAGTTTTAGTTCTGGCGTAGCCAGTGTGCTTACATGTACGAAGAGGGGGTTGGGTATGCTTAACTTGGAGATTCCTTCCAGCTTCCTAAGTGGCAAAACAGGCTTGCTTTTCTCTAGGGCCCTTGCTTAGTGTGTTGGTAATTTGAGGGGCTGGCTGTATGACAGGCAGGTGGAGGGAGGAGCCAGCTAGCTTGCCAGGGCCTGGGCAGGAGCAAGGCCCTGGATCAGGCACCTCCACTTTGGCCTGGGGGTGGGGTGGTGTGTGCAGGGGTGTCTGGTTTCTTTGAGTTATGGCAATCCTGTTTCCATAGCATGTTTCCCAGCCTCCTCTGGCTGCCTCTAACTTTTCTAAAAGAAATCCTGGTAGAGCCTTAACTAGGGATTTTGATAAGAGCCGGATGTTCTTCCCCCTCAGTGTTCTTGGTGTTTTGTATCCGCAGAGGGGGGAGCTGCTAGCTGAGAGTATAGCTCCCATCGGGTGGGGGATGGGCTTTCCAGCTTCCCTGGCTCCAGTGAAATATTCAGGAGGTGGAGGCTTGGTTTCCTGGAAGAAATACTTGCAGAGGAGCCGGCAGTGTGTTTTGAAAACAAGGCTCTTCCTTTCCAGTTTTGTTCTGATTAGTACCTCCAGAATGTCAGGACTCCTGACGGTGGAGGAAGGAAGAAGACACAAATACAGGCACTTTTATTATTATAGTTTTTGGACATGAGGTTTAAGTCCGAGGAAATTAAGCTTCCTGGCCTTTCTCTTCCTGGATTTTCAGGAGCAGGAAGATAGTCTGTCTAGGTCTTGCTTAGTCCCTGTGACAGTACAGTACGTGGTAAAGAGCTTGCCCCAGCTCGAGAACCATCTGTTTCTGATGGGCTTTGGGGAGAAGCATTTGCTTCTACAGGTGGTTTTAGGTGGAGGTGGGAGTAGAGAGGGTACAAGAGCACATCAGAGCCTTGAGCATCTTTACTAAATGGTTCCCTTGGTAATGGAATTTCTGTCTTTCCCCCCAAAGAATTTGGTTTAGCTGTTCTTTACTTACTGGCACTCTGGCTTGTTGGGTATGAGGTAGTAGGGAGAGAAGTTTTCCTGTTATGTGCCTTCAAGGTCATCCCTGAGATAGAGACGTCTTCTAGTATAGTCAGGAATCCCCCCAAATTGGAGGCATGTTTCAGAAAGCAGTGTGAACTAATAATAGTAATTCCTCACTCTGCCAAGAAATCCAAATTTAGCCTCAGAGCTGCTCAGAAATATAAAAAAGGGGACTGAGGATTGGGGTAGAAAGATGACATTACATATGTGCATTTCTAGAAGAAAAAGTAATTCATCCTATTTTGAAACACTATGCAGTGTTGATTCAAGCTGGTGACATGATTTGGAAGGCAGTAAAGCCTAATCGAAAGCTACAGATCAGAAATGTCCAAGTAGGTGAGAATTTTGCTACTCGAGGTGAACAAAACAGGTAGTTTTCTGTTGGCAGCAGCAGAAAAAAATGCTATGTGTAAGATAAGCCTTAAGAAAATTACCTAGGCCTTTGATATTATATAAACAATGAAATGATTCTAGCCTGGGAAGAGGCCAGAACTGGGTGATGTCTTCACTATACAAACTAGATCGAGGTACTTAAAACGTAAACTTAAGCACTTTATTTTAAAGCATGATTACCTAGCTATCCACCAACCTCTGATAGCGTATGTAGCTTTGCCCACCATTGGTGGAAGATGTAGCAGTATCATCTGTGTAATAAGATAAGCAAACCTCAGAGACACAGATATTCTAGCTGCCACTGGTGTGTTTCTTGTGGAGAATCAACCAAGCCCAGTTTTGATTTCAGTCTGTGATTCAGAGTGGTGATGTCATTTTCTTTATAATTGTGCTTAGCAAGTAGACTCCCTTTGGCACACACAGAGCAGCCCTAATGAAATGACTTATGCCTGGCATCTAACCAGGGCCCCTTTCTCATATGGAAAGGGAATTGGCAGCTGGAAATCAGCCTCTACGCGCACACTAGACTGGAGGTGGCCATCACCTCCCACCTTTCTTCATATTTCTTTTTAGCTAAGTGTCATGGCAGCCCTGGATTGGTCCCTCTTTGCTTAGGGGCTAGTCATCAGAGACCTTCCTAGTCTCAGAGTAAGAACTGCTTGTGTGAGAGAAGTCAGGCACTGTAGTGTTCTAAGAGGCAGGGCCAGAGGTAGGAATGGGTCAGAAGAGAGTGAAAGGGAGGAATGAATGTAGAATGTTTGGGAATATGCTTTTTATGTCTTTTTCACTTGATACCACAATGTAGGTAATACCAAGGCCATCTGACCCTCCTCTTGACATGTAATGGACAGAGAGAAAGGGTGCAGACATGAAAGAGCTCAGGCCACTGACTCAAGTAAAACATGATCAAAGTATATGAAGAATATGAATTCAAGTTTTTGTTAAGATTTAATGAATGGAAGTTAGCCACAGAATTGCTGTTATATTAAGTCTCTATTCTATGTAGCAGGCTGTGTCCTGCTTTGAGCAAATTAAATATAGGAAATTGACAGTCAACTAAAGTGATTTTTGACAGGAGATCCTTTATGAAGAGATTTAAGGTTACTTTCTTTAAATGATAAGCACCCTACAGATTTTAAAATATAATTTGAATTATAAAAATTTGATTTACCAGCAACATTCCCCAGGACTACATCTGCTTCATACACTGCCTGTCTGTAGTCAGTATATGAAATTACAACCTGCTAAGGACATTTTAGACAACAGTCACAGAATGCTTTAAATTGGAGGCAGCATGATGTGATGATATGTTGGTAGCACTCATACGTATCCTGAGGAGTGTTTCCATGGGCATGTCCAGTAACAACTGAGAAAGGAAAAGGCACTAACAGATTGGCTCCAATCTCTCATCTCTCTTCCGAATTGACTTGGATACATTTGATTCTCTTTAATCAGCCATGATCTTTTCAGCCTCTAGACTGAGCTTCTCAAATTATCCTTGTGTGGTAGAGATTAAACCAGTCCTGCCCCCCAGTGGAGTGAGCAGGATGTGAAGAAGGAGTGGAAAAAGGTAGGCATTGGGCCCGACCAGGCAGTGGCGCAGTAGGTAGAGCATTGGCCTGGGCTGTCGAGGACCCAGGTTAAGAACCCTGAGGTCGCCGGCTTGAGCGTGGGCTCACCAGCTTGAGCATGGGGTTGCCGGCTTGGGTGGAGTCATAGACAGGATCCCATGGTCACTGGCTTGAGCAAGGGGTCACTGGCTTAGTTGGAGCCCCCTGGTCAAGGCACATATGAGAAAGCAATCAGTGAACAACTAGGGTGTCATAACTATGTGAGATTTTTTTTTTAAATTTAATTTTTTTATTTTATTTATTCATTTTAGAAAGAAGAAAGAGAGGGAGAGAGAGGAGAGAGCTAGAGAGAGAAGGGGGGAGGAGCAGGAAGCATCAACTCCCATATGTGCCTTGACCAGGCAAGCCCAGGGTTTCGAACCGGCGACCTCAGCATTTCCAGGTCGACGCTTTATCCACTGCGCCACCACAGGTCAGGCTAGGGTGTCATAACTATGAGTTGATGCTTCTCATCTCTCTCCCTTCCTGTCTGCCTGCCTGCCTGCCCCTGTCTCTCTCTTGTTCTCTCAAAGAACAAACAAAAAATACCAGGTATTGGAACCAGTAGAAACATGACTAAACTGAATATGAAATCTAACCTGGTTTGGATCTTGTGATAGAATCTACTTTTTTCTCTTACGCTTAAGTCCTCCATGATCCACTTTTTGTATTGAGGTTGGTGGCATATTTTGCCACAGTACCATTTGAACATTAAATTCAATACAAGAAGAGCAGGCCATTCCTGGGGAATTTTATGCCCCTTAATTTCTTTCCCCATTACATTTGTACCCATCTCCCTTCTTCCCTTCCCTTCTTCAGAAATGATTAGGTTTTTTTTGTGAGAATTTGCCATTCATAGCAAGTAACGAAAAACAGATCCGTTATGATAGACGATGAAGATAATTATTGTGATCTACTATCTACTAAGTTTATATCAAACCCCAGCTGTTTCTCTTTGGGAACTGGATACTAGCATGGGGGCCTGAAACACCCTTCTACCCCTACTCACATACACACTTGCTTTCTCTGTAGACTTTGTGGGGGACGAGGAAAGGGTTCCAGGGATCCTAGTTGTGACTGGGGAAGTAAATGATTTGTTACCATGAAATAGACTTTTTGCGTTTATTTGAAGAGGAGTAAGATCAGGACACTAGACACACCATAAGCTCATACTTTAGTGCTGGAGATAGGGAAGGCCCTAGGGATTCTTTCTAAGAAGACAAAGGGGATTCTGGATCTAAAAAAAGGAAAACCCACCTTATTCTGATTTTTTCAGTGGGTTGGCCCCATTGTCTCTGCCATTTGCAAGTAAAAATTAGCTCAGAATCAAGATGGTGGTTGGAATGCAGGTCAGGGGCTGAATGTAACTCATCAAAAGATCACTGAGGAATAATTTCTCTGGGAGCAGGATTCTGAAGTTAATTGAGTGAGCACCAGAATTGTAGAATTCCAAGGGCCTTCCTTGGGATCTAGTTGTTTTGTGAACCCACACAGTTCTGGTATAGGAGGCTACCTCTCATTTGTCTACCTCAAGAGGTTTGTCCAGTCCTTGGTAACTCTCACTGACCAATACAAGTGAGCCAGCTTTTTCTAGAGGCCTGAAGTGGTCACAGGGGAATGGGAAGGGAACCGTACTATGTGGGATGTGTGTGTGCCACTCTATTCTACCCCTAATACACCAGAAGGGGGGATCATAACAACTCACTGTCCCTAGTAGAAAACAAGCCCCATCTTTGAGAACAGTAGCATAGTCCTCATTCATGGCTTGTGTTCCTTGGTGAGGCCAGGAGTGGGAGATGAGGCTGTCTATAGGAGGTGGTGCATGTGGTTATCACTTCCAGGTGCTGATGTTGCTCTAGGCCCACTGACACTGCCTTAGAGCCATCTCCTAGCAAAATTTCCAAGTATAATTTTAGGCCCCTTATTGAAACCCTGGAGAACAGAGGAGCCAAGCTATAGTAGTAATGGGTTTGGACTTCTGTCTCAGCTGGAATGCTTATACAGGTCTCTTAGTACTGAAGGTCTCATTGGGCTCTGCCCCTTTAGTTACTGTACTGTTGCCAGCGTAGGTGTGAGTTCAGTTCTGCACTCTGAGCCTAAGAAAAACCCCAATCTGGCATGCAATGCTGTGCAAAGCATGTGTCTCATGTTATTTTAAAACTGGTTTTCAGGGGGGGAAAAACCTTAATTTAGAGCATTTGCTAATTTCTGGTATGTAAATACTTCCCCTATAGCTGATTCAAGCTACCAACATGACAGACAACCAGTTGGGAAGAGATGTGCACTGTTGGGAGAGCAGGCTGAGTCATGGAGTACACGCACAGACACTTCACCGTTTTCATTGCTTCACCTGCCCTTGGCCTGCGGAATGAGTTATATCTCAGCTTAAGGAGCCATTAAATTGGATTCAAAGGCAGTGGAGCAGATTTGGAACCCTATTGGGTCCCACTGAAAATCCTGATGGCCAGTAAGGGCACATAGTTGGAGATGATTATTGGCATTCAGCATGTTTATTTCCTCTCAGCAACCACCCACCCCTGATACATACACACTTGACTGTCTGTTCTGACCATGTCAAGACACCTAAACTCCCAGGCTTAGGTCAGACTCTAGCAAAGAAGGGCAAGGAAGCCTAGCATTTGGTGGCACACCAGGGACAAATTTAAGACACCATAATACTCTGTACTATAGTGTACCTCCTCTCTGGGAGCCAGATCTGTGGATTTAATTCAGTTCTTGACCTTAGATGGACTGGGTAAGTGATTTCTGTCTAGTTACTCTCTTTAGATAAGAGAGGAGGCCACCTTTGGAAAAGTGGCCTTGAGTGGTCCGCAGGGACACAGTACCCAGACCACATGACTTCCTGAGGCCATATGCCTCTTCAGGTTGAGGTGATTGTATAGGCTTTGTTATTGTGCCACATAGGTTGAGACACTGTTGGGGTAAGGAAGGGGGCTGTTGGAAGGTACTGGGCTCTCAGCCTGGCAGGCAAGCCAGGATCTGGTTCCTCCCAAGGTCTGCCAGGACCACAGAGATTTGTTTGGTGTTTGACAGGTGCTCCTCTGGTCACGTATCCAGCTGGACTCCCTTAGCCCTTCTAGGACTCCCTATGCTTCTGCAGGATGGTGGGCTCCTGCCCTTTAAGAGCAGAGGTAGCTCTAAAAGCCGAAGCCCAAGGACTGGCCCGGTGGCATAGCCTTAGAGTACTTGTTTACGGAGAGCCAGGGCAAGGGTTGGGATGGGATGTTGAAGTAAATTTTCAAGTCTTGGTGTTTACTGTCTCACCTTGTCTGTCTCTTGCAGTAGTATTTTGCCTTTGAGTAACTGTCCCCAGCTCCAGTGCTGCAGGCACATTGTTCCAGGGCCTCTGTGGTGCTCCTGATGCCCCTCACCCACTGTCGAAGATCCCCGGTGGGCGAGGGGGTGGCAGGGATCCTTCTCTCTCAGCTCTAATATATAAGGTAAGGAGGACCCTGTGGTGGAAGGCTCAGAGCAGAGCCTTCTCAGACTCACCGTGCTGCTGCTGCTGGGCAGTAATCACTTCCCTTAGTCTTTTGACTCAGGCCTGGCCAGTAGGTGGATTGGGAGGGCCTCTTTCAACTGTGGCTGCTATGTGGCTTTTGAAGAGTACTAGAAGGATATCAGCACCAAGCAAACACCCTGCCATCTTCTCTGCGTGGTGGTCTGCACTTGAGTGCCAGTTCAGGGTTGGAGTGAGGGGGATGTGAGAGCTCTTTTCTGGTGCTGCTCCTTCCTCAGATTCTGTTGAGAAAGACCATGGGCCAGGAGGAGTTTTCTCATTGTCCTCACCCTTTGCCGTTCTGACTTTTGTCCCTTATCAGCCTGATTGGGAGGGTGTATGTGGAGGGTGGGAAGGGTAGTGTGGAGGGGTTAGGGGTAGTGTGGAGGGTGGGAGGGGTAGGGTAGAGGGGTTAGGGGTAGTGTGGAGGGTGGGAAGGGTAGTGTGGAGGTGAGTGGTAAGGAGAGGGGGCCTTACATTTCAATCACCTATCACCCTGGTAGCATATAGCACAGCCCAAAGGCTTCAGAGAACCCTGAGAATCTTCCTGGGAACGATCTGGGCTGGGGTAGCCAGCCCTTTGCTGGTTTTTAATCTCCTGTGATTGAGGCCTAGAAGTTAGTTTAGCTTCTCCCTAAGCCTGGCATTGAAGAGCAGCAGGGCAGCTGAATTCTGATCTCTTGAGCTTGTGGCCAGGATATACAACATGGACCCTGCAGTCCACCTGGGAGCAGGCTTTGGTTGATCTGGGCCCCAGCCAAGCCTCAGACATATTTTTGTTCCTGATGTTTCTCTTTCAGAGGGAAGGGAAAAATTGTGGTGCTGGGGAGACAGGCATGGGCTTTGAGTCAGGGAGACCTGGTTTGAATTTCCACTAGCTGTGGAGCCTTGGGTCAGTTGCTGAATTGTTCTGGGCCTGTAGATCTCAGATTTAAAATGGGCATAATTCTGCCTACCTCAAGTGCTGTTGAGATTGAAAAATGGGGAAGCACCTTGCACAATATTGGGCATCTAGTGCACGCTTGGTAAATATTTATATTTTCCTTCCCATCGCACTGGCTTTTAGCCAATACCAACTAGTCTTAGTGCCCGATGAATGACGGTCCTATTTAGCCAGCATACAGCTCTACACTTTCGTGCCCTCTAGCCCATGCTACCCTGAGATAGACTGTATGGGGACTCTCAGTACCACTGAGGTTGGGGAGCCTATGATGAGGCCAGAAGCAGTAGTGACATTGTTCCCTGACTAATCTCCCAGGACGAGAAGCTCACTGTGACCCAGGACCTCCCTCTGAACGATGGAAAACCTCACATCGTCCACTTCCAATATGAGGTCACCGAGGTGAAGGTCTCTTCCTGGGATGCAGTCCTGTCCAGCCAGAGCCTGTTTGTAGAAATCCCAGATGGATTATTAGCTGATGGGAGCAAAGAAGGGTAAGGAGCGAGGGCTGGGGAAAGGGAAGGAACAAATGGGGAAAGAGGTCCCATTCCAGAGAAAGGCATAGGCTTACTGGAGAGAACAGAAGAGTGGGGAGTCTGCCTTCTTCCTTAGCTCTAGCTGAGACCTAGAGCTAGATACCATTTGAAACAGGTTATTTTTAGCCAGTAAAACAGGGCTGCTCTAGGTTGTAATTAAAGCAGATCATTATCACATTAACCAAATCCCTGTCATTAATTACTCCATGGTTCACTCTTCCCAGCAAACGTTAAATTCTCCTTGAGCCACCATATAGTGGTACGGTTCAAAAGGCCAGGAAGCTCAGAGACCCATTGCGATTTCACTGGATTGGGCAAGGCCCTCTAAGCAGTCAGGTGTGTGAGAAAACAGTCCTGAGGACAGAATTCATGAGTGGTTCCAACCTCTTGAGGAAATCCTTTTTGGCAGTGTTAGTGCCTGAGATTCTCTCAGTGGTAGATAGTCATCAAAGTTGGCACCTTTGGAAGGCCCTTGAAAAACTGGGTTCTCTTCCTAGGCCCCACACTGCTTTATGAACTGCATTAGTTTAGTTGATCAGTATTCATTTCAGAGGAAGGACCCCTGTTCCAGGAAGAAATAATTCAATAACATTTTTCTTAAAGATTGTGGCTTATTTTTTTCTAAACTCAGGGCTCCTGGGGTCTTGAAATAGGAAACCTCCTCCCTGAAGTTATTTATAATTTGGCTTGAAGCCTCAGAAAAGCCTTTTTTGGGAGTAGCTGGGTGGGAAGTCTATAGAGGTGGTAATGGACTTGAGTTTTCTTTTCTTCAGATTGTTAGCATTGCTAGAGTTTGCTGAAGAGAAGATGAAAGTGAACTATGTCTTCATCTGCTTCAGAAAGGGCCGGGAAGACAGAGGTGAGGAGTCAAAGAAGCCTGAGACCTACTTCCTAGAAAATGGGGTCTGGGGAGGAGAAAAGGGGCTCCTATACAGTGAGCTGTGAGGCTCTTGAGTTTGCCGTTTAAACTTGGGCACTCATGGGGCGTCGTTCCTGAAGGGGCTTAGGCAGGCCTAGTGCTTTTTTATTCCATTTTTGTTTTGGGTTTCTCCTCAATTTGTCCCTACCCTTGTTTCCTATCGGAGTCGCTTATTATACTCTTCTCTTCTGCAGCTCCACTCCTGAAGACCTTCAGCTTCTTGGGCTTTGAGATTGTACGTCCAGGCCATCCCTGTGTCCCCTCTCGGCCAGATGTGATGTTCATGGTTTACCCCCTGGACCAGAACTTGTCCGATGAGGACTAATAGTCAGATTATGCATTGCCCAAGAGCCACAGTGGGGAAAGAAAGGAAGTTAGGCAGCCCTGGGACAGAGGAGGGGGCTCCTTGCTGTCTAGGGAAGGACGCTGAGGGACTCGGGGTGAGGGTTGCCTACTGTGTTCTTGGAGTTGACTCATTGAAATTGTTTTCCATAAAGAACAGTATAAACATATTATTCACATGTAATCACCAATAGTAAATGAAGATGTTTATGAACTGGCATTAGCAGCTTTTTAAACTGCGCTGTGTGCTGTGCTCTGTCTATCCTAGGGGAGGACACTGCCTAGAGGGGGAGCACTGTCTGGGGCGGGGCAGGGCAGGGCAGGGCAGGGCAAGGCAAGGCCTGGAGGGCTGGTGGGCAGCACTGTCGGGCTCAGGCTCCCCAGCTGTTGGGCTTTCCTTTTTGGTTTTTAAGACTTGTGTATTTTCTTTCCTTGTTTCCTGTCACCCCAGGGGCTCCTGGGTATAGGCTTCTTAACCTCTGGGAGGCAGTGTCCTTGAGTTGTTTTTGACACTCCACCTGGCCTTCTGTGTGTGCTTTTGTGTCTGGCCTGGAGAAAGCAGGCCTGACCCCTCCTTCTTTACAGCTTAGTGTTATTCTGGCATTTGGTTAAGCTGGCTTAATCTGTTTAATGTTATCAGTGCATTTTAAATAGGGGCATTTGAGGTTCACTCCCACCACCAGGGCTTTTTTGGGGGGTGCCTGGGCCTTAAAAACACTAGCCAAACTCTTAATTCTCAGATCACAGCCAGGAATTCATGCTCCTGGCGGCAGGCCCAGGCCCCAGGGTGTCTCCTTTCTAGGGTCACACAGAGCAGGGAGGAAGAGGAATAACAACTCAGGGCCTGGGGGTTGGGGGGGGTCTGTTCTTAAGGACTGGATGCTCTGCTCAGCTGAGTACAGTGCTAATTGCACATCCCCTCACCCCACCCTGCTAACAGGTTCTGAATAGTGCCTGAGACCCTGCTCCAAGGGCCTGGGGTGGCACTGGGGCTGTAGAAGTGGTCTACCCTTTTCTGTTTTCAAGGAACAGTTTGTTCTAAGGGGGGAGGAAGGGGGAGAGATCTAGACTGGGTGAGGGGGGTGGGGGTGTCAGGGAGGCAAGTGTGTTGTGTTACTGTGTCAATAAACTGATTTAAAATTGTGGTTGGTCTGTTTATTCCTGTACCAGGACCAGCATCCTACCACTACTGTCTTCTGAGTCCTGAGCCTAACGGATTAGGGGTGCATTGTGAGCTTCTCAGGGAAAAAGCTGCAGTGCATCAAGACACATGAACTGGCAGAGGTCTCCAGGGCCACATTACACAGTCAAATGTGGGCTGCTAAGAGTCTGGGACACACTGCCAGCAGCACCTACTCAGGTGTGTGTTCACAGCAGCTTCGCCCAGAATAGAGGCCATGTACCTGGAAGCCAAGCTGTTCATAGGTCTTCCTATTGTATAGAAGGCTGTCCTGAAACTGGGTTCTGGCTTTTCAGGGAGTTGACATTCCCATCTGTGGGGGTGTCTGAAGGAAGCAGCACACACCTTTAGGAAGGAGGTTTTCTCCTTTTGGAGCTCAGTGCCGAGGCATGGCTGCCATTCTCCTTGGACCACCAGCCTGCTGAATAAGCTCTCAGTGGCACTGGAGGGGGCTAGAATCCTCTTCACCTATGGCCTCTTCTGCTTTCTCAAGGGCTTATTAGCAGTTCTTTCCTTTTGCTTCCATTTTCCCAAGTGAAGTTCTGGGCCTGTTGTTCTTCCAACTCCTACAGCTTTGGAGCGATGTGCTGCTGAGAGGTGGCTGTATTTACTTTCTCTTGAGTCTTTGGCCTGTTCTCATGTTCTTTGTGAAGCTTATGTTTTCACACTGGGCCCACCTGGTATTCATTAAGAGAAGGAAGCTCAGCACCTTCACCCCTTCACAGTATTAGTAAAAGGTCTGGGCCCAGAGACATTCAGTTGAAATTAGAAGGGCCTAAAGATGCCCTCCATGGAGCAGATAACCCCTAGAGGCAGCATCAAATCAGTGAAAAACATGACTGAAAAACATGAGATTTTTTAGCAGATCCACGTGAATGCTGACGATGGCAAAGTTAATGTAGGCAGTTTAGATTTCAGTTGTTAAACTCAAGGAATCTACAAGATAGGCAAAAGAACCAAGACAAAACTCAGTCCTTTATTGTCCCCAAAGCTAAGTGGACAGGAAACATGCCTGAGGCTCTGCTGCCATCTACTGGTGGATCCTTTTTAATACAGCTAGAATTAGAACAGTAAAATCAAACCCAGGCACTCAGTATTTCCCATTCAAAAAGAAAAACCTTTGCTAGATAAGACCGCTGACAGGAAAGAAATATGGTAGGTACCCCAAATCTGCATTCCAATTAAAAAAGCAACTTAGAAGGTAGAATATTTTGGGGGATGATGGAAAGGGAAGATATGTGAAAGGCAAACTGTAAATTTAAGAACAGGGACATTAAAAACTTTATTCAATAAATACAACAAATAATTTAAAAATATACTTCAATTCCAAAGCCAATTAAAAAAGAAGTAGCAGGACAGGGGAAAAGGGGTGAAGGGTAGGAGAAAATCAGAGGGGAAGGAGGAAGTTCAAGAGGTGGAACAATGATTTGATTGGGCTATTTCAGAATGTACCACCTTGGAAATTCTGATCGAATGCTCTTGACCCATAAACCCTTAGCGCTTGTTCTGATGGGGTAGCCATAGGAGTCCACCAGCTGGGAATGATTCTTGGTTTCTGGATCAGAGCACTCTGAAGGCTGGAATTGGGGGGGGGCAGTTTTGAGGGGGCGTTTCCCACTCATTTCCTAAAAAAACCATCTAACTTCCAGGCAGGTTGAAGTAGTGCAAATTCTTAGGCAGAGAGCTCCCAGCTGCATAGTTTCACAGGTGAATATCCAAAATCAGGGTCTCTGGGAAGTCCCAGAGTACCCAGGGGTCCAAAGCCACTTCGGTGAATGGGGAAGACAGGAGAGGCCAGGGCACAGGTTAAAGCTCCTGGGTAAGCCAGTGGCTGAGCCAGGAAACACTGCTGGGCAGGAAAGGACTTCTGGGCAGGTAGTCTGGACACTGGATTCAACAGCTTGCCAGCAGCCAGGGAAGGTGGAGCTGAGGATGCGTATGGAGCAGGACCAGGAAGACAAGAAAAGCTGAGAGAACGGAAAGGTGGGGAGGAGAGGATGCAGCTCAGCAGCAAACTCCAGGAGAAATAACCAGCAGCCCTCACAGATTTGTGATTGTCTCTTAAAAAGATTTATTTTCTCTTCTTGCCTGAATGTACAAAGGCAAAAAGAGTACAGTTTGTATATATATATATTTATATATATATAAAAAAACAAGGAACTTGGTAATGTACACTTTACAGAAGGGAAGAATCAGGAAGACTAAAATTAACAGCAACGCCAATGGAACAAAAGCTATGAACAGCAACACTGTCCCTCCAGCCCGGGCCTCCAGCTCGCCCCAACCTGCTCCCAATGGGGGGCTAGCACCAAGGCAAGCGGGTGGGCTGGGGCAGGAGGGGCTGGGACGGGGCTTGGGAAGGGCTCAATCCCAGGAGGGGCCCATGGCAGAGGATCATTAGAAAGCGTCCTGGGATGCCCTAGTAATAAAATGAATAACAAAGGCCCAGAATTATGGGGCCATCTAGCTGCCCAGTGGAATCTTGGGGCATCAGAGTAGACATTGGGATGGTGATAGGGTATCTGGGATAATTAGTGACATGGGTGACTTCAAAGCCCATACACAATAACTCTTAGCCCTTCTGCAGTCTTGCCCTCCGATCCCAAGGCCAAGTCCTCCCACCTCCACCTTGGAGCCTGGAGAGAAGAGATTTAAGAATCACCATTTCATTTTGTGGGGTACCCGCTTAACCCTTCTGCATGTGGTCCTTTGACCTTGAGAAGTGTGGAGAAGGTGAGATAAGAGAAGGAAATTTCATACATGTACACATACATGTACAGACAGGGAAAGGGTATGAAAGGTGGTGACACACCTTCAATGAGGAAGAAGAGGATGTGAATCCTGAGCAGCAGCTCTCGGAGCCTTGGCTGTTCTACCTGGGGTGAGGCTCTCTCCCTCTGGGCTCTGTGGGGAGCCCGGTGAGCAGTATTTAGCGGAGGCCTGGGCAGCGGTGGCTCCAGGAGAGCCTAGGTCTGGTGGTCTGGGCCCTTAGCAGCAGACTTTTCCAGCCTTTGCTTGTGGGGTGGGGTGGAATGGAATCCTTGCTGTGTCTCATCTCTGGCCAGGTCATGGGTGCCACAGGTACCCTTTCCTGTGCCCTCCTCCCCATGTAGAGAGGCTGGAGGTGGAGAGCAAATCCTTCACTCCTCACTTGTCAAGGGTCTGTTTCCTCCGCTGCTGCTCTGTGTTATTCCAGGAAAGGGAGATTGGACCTGGCAGTGATCTGAGACCAGGAGGATGAGGATCAGGAGAGACAGTGCCATTCTGCCATTATTGGCTTTAACCAGCTCTTCTGGTAGCTCAGCTCCTACTCTTCAAGGGAGACTTGAATATAAGGATCCAAGAGCCAAATGTTTTTTAAGGAATAGAAAAAGAAAAAACTGTTCCCTTCTGTAGAACCCAAGGATGCCCTGCTAATATGGAATTTTCTCTTCTCTGTGTTACAGAACAAAGTGAAAAGGGCAGGAATGCAGACCATGCCTGCCCAAAGGGAAAAAATTACTCCAAACGTTTTCTTTACAATATGTACAGAGCACGCTGTAAGCCAGCGCCACAGATACAAAACACACAACAATATTTAAAAACAAACAGGAACGGAGACAGGCCCTTGGCTTCACCCCACGGAAGTGTGGGAGGGCACAATCAGACTGAAATTCAGAGTCATCCTCTTGGCGGGGGTGACTCAGGTTAGGTGGGTGAGGTGTCCACACCAAATACTTCCATGGATGAAAGGGGACTACTGCTCAGAGCACTCCCTGCTGGGGCAGCAGGGGGCCGAGGGAATGATGGAGGAGAGGGAGGCTGCTTGGGGGCCTATTAGGCCTAAAAAACAGTGAGTTTTTTTTGGATGAGCTCAGAACTCAACTTGAACAAAAAGAACATGAAACCTGGAGGGAAGGTCTATAGGTCAGAGGGGCTCCTCTTGGGCAAATGACCCTAAGACTCTCTAGAGTAGGGCTCTGGGGTGCTGGACATTGTGCTTACTGCCCTCCACTTCCGTGCCCCACACTATCAGAGCCAAGTCCTTGCTTTTAAATGGTCACTTCTGGCACTCTGGTTACACATACCCCTCTGTAGCCTAAGCTGGTATCTGTCAGTCTTTATCTTTCTTAATCCAGAAGGTCAAGAACAGGAGAGGAGAACAGAGATGACCTCAAAAGCAAAGTAAGAGCTAAAGCTTTGCACATCTTTGGGAAGAAGTGACTCCAATAAAGCTACCAAATTATCATCCCTTCCCAGTACAAAAAGCATACAGAGCCTGGACTGGGAGACTCATTTCTAAGGCGAACAGAGAAATGTCTGCTGCCTCAAAGCACAGCTCCCATTGAGTACACTGTGGCTCGGAGGAATAATGGCTTATGTGTCATCCCAGGGTCTAAGGAACACAAACTCTCATGCTCAGTGGCTCTTAAAACAAAAACGTGTGTTATAAAGAAACATGGCTCATATTGGCACACATGGGGTTATAGATTGAGCTATATAAAATCATGTATACAGACAAACTGGGCTGTATATCATATATTTGTAGCTCTAAATAAGGACACTCAGATGGCTGAATGGATAGGACTTCTCAAGAACCGCTTCTTGGGCCTCCTTGCCTTCAGGTGACCTGGCAGACTCCAAAGCTCCCAGGCTGGGGAATACTATTTTACCTGCCTGAGTCTTAAAAGCCAAGCAGTGGAAAAGAAGAGGAGAGATCAGTGTGGTGATCCCCCTGGGAAAGGCACCAAGGGGTCAGGAGGGAAGAGAGAAAAGGTCAAGGTGTTGGGGGCTAAGCAGCAGGACATAGTAGGGATGCAGGTTCTATTTCAGACTCCATTCATGCTCCAGCTCCAGCTTACTCCCAGTATCTCTGGGGAGCCCTGTGCTGGTGTGGGGACCCCTGGCCCTCTGCCTGACAGGCAGCCCAAGGCCATGCTGGGGCAAATACCTTGGTCTTCCTTTCCAGGTGGGGCTCTGAGCATTTATATGTGCTCATGTGAGAGGCGAGAAGTCTTCACGTTTGAAGACTTTGTTTTCACAATCATAGGGAAAACAGCCCCAATTTCTTTCCTGAGATTCTAATTCCTCCATGTGCTGCCAATTTCCAGGGCCAAAACCGCAGGGAAGATGCAGGACTGGTTATGGTGGCAATGATGGTGAGAAGGGTATGGCTGCTGTGCTGTCTTCAGACCTTACCCAGTGCTTGGGGGGGAGGGTGTCTGGGGGGGTGGTACTCTTCCGGCAGCTGACCCGGGGTTGGGGAACAGAGCAGTGACTTCTCTGGGTTGAGACCATGTTCCCCCGGTTGCTCCCCGTGCCTTCATCTCCACAGAGACCACCCAGTCACAACTGTGGCCGAGAGAATAAATATTTTCGCTAAGTACCAGCTCTCCAGCTCCTGAGGAAGAGGGAGGATGGGGGAATCCGGGGGCCTGGTGGAGGCGAGATAGCCAAGGGTCTGCCTTCAGTCATGGTGGGAACACGGCAAACAGGATGATCAACACCATTTAACTGATGTCTAAATGGCATCTCCAGCACCTCCTTGGGTGAGCCAGTCCGGGCCCGTGAAGCTGACTTTCTCCGGGCACTTGGTGTTCTGCAAGGGAAACATGGACAGATAACCAGGTACTCAGCTGGCTGGCAAAGCAACCACAAGGTGGCGCTCCAAGAAAATGAACAGTAGGGGAGGCTGCTACTGGTCTAGAGGACGCTTGTGGTCCACAGCTCCTCTGGATGCACATGGCTTCATGGGAGACTTGTTTGTACAAGAGGATTGGCCAGGGTTCCACCATTTCCAGACTGCTGACCCCACACAGCTATCCCTCACCTGGGCCCCACAGATACTCTGTGATCCAGTTATCAACTATTCCTACTCTATGTGTTGCCCCAAATTAAAAAGTTACTTACCATTCTCACCTCCGGGGGGGTGGGTAGAGTGAAGGAGCTGAGCCTTGCTGGCTGGCAACAATGGCTGTAGAAGAAAGCCCTGGGCGAGAAGGAGGACATGTTAGAGTAGCACTCCCAGAACTTTTGATTTAAGCCCTTTCTCTTCACCAGGCTGGGTGGGATTGGGAGGAGTTTCTCAAATTCCTAACTCCACTGAGTTTTGTGGCACTGACAGGAAAAAGATATGATGGTTGGCTAGATACAGTTGCCGGGGATAACTAATAAGGCTCCATTTTTCAGCTGCTTCTTTCTCTCTGGCTGTGGGAACACCTGTTCCTTATTCTTCTGAATATGAATGCCAATTTTCTGGAGGAGTTTGAGAGTCCCCAAGCTCCAAGGGAAGAAATAAATGTCATACGCTTTAATGATGGTCTGCAGAAGGCTAGGACTGTGACAGATTAGAAGCTCAAAAAAAGAAAAAAAATCTTGCCAGGGGCCCTTGCTGTAAGAATTGCAGTGGGAAAGGAGACTGACCTGCTGCATAGGGTAAGTTGTACTGTGCTGGGAGCAGCGAGTACCCCAGGTGGTGGTGGTGGTGGTGTGTGGACATCAGGCGCTGGGAAGGGGAGGTGCGGGGCCGGTCTGCACTCCTTTCACCGGCGCCTGCTCCCCCGATGCTGCTACAGCTGCCACCACCCCCAACCACTCCACAGCCTCCCCGATCTCTCTCCTGAGAAGTTTTATCACTTATCTGGAAAGGAAAGCAGACACAAAAGCACTGTCGTGACACTGACACACTGACACACACACACACATACACAGCAAGGCACCCAGAGCCCACATGACTCCTTAAACATGTGGGATGCCTAAGAATCAAGGTGGTGTCCAGAGGAACCCATGTCAAGACAGGCAAACTGCACTGAGGTTAGGACCTGATGTGTCCGCCTCCTCCCAGACTCTGATTCTGGTCCCATTGGTCTTTGATAACAGCCAGTGTAACTGCACTTTGCTTACCGTGGGAGACTTGCTCTTGTAATGACTGGCATGCTGCTGCAAGATGTCCAGGGCTTTGGACTCTGAGCTAGATTTACAACTGACACTGGGGCTGGCTCGGGCCTTGTCGGCATCTTCACCTCCTGAGACCTTGCTGCCATACGGGGAGAAAGAGTAGCTGGAAGGCAGGTAAGAACCTGGGAAAGAAGAAATGAAGCAGTTAAAGAGATAGGAAAGGTAGGAGTAACTCTGCTCCAGTGAGCGGGGCTAGTGAGTGTCCCTAGGCACAGGGACAGTGTCTACCCTGGTGTTTTTAGGCGAAGACTATTATGTAGTTTGCCCTTTCTTTACTGAGCTCTAGAGGCAAACCTAGCTCAGGGATATTAGGTACATGACCTTCAGTCTCTGGGAATCAATTTCCCTACAATCCTAGCCTCAGAGATTCATCTTAGAGGTGAGATGATCAAGTAGAGAGATCATGGTATATGAAGGCAGATGGCCTTGGGCTGAAATCCTACCTCTGAGCCTTACCAGTTGGGCAGCCTTGAGCAAATAGACAACTTTTCTGAGCTTCAGTCTCCTCACCACCAAAACGAAGATACCAAGACTTATTTCACAGGGAGGATTAAATAAGATTAATGTACACAAATACCTAATACAATGGCTGGCCCAGATCAGGCACTCATCAAATGGAACTATTATTTTTATATAGAAGAATGGGGTCAAGGAGAGACAGTTTTCTACCTGTTTGAAAGCTTACTGTCCCAGAGTTTGCTTTATAATGTTATGACAGAATAGCAGGACTATTTAGGCTGCTCTCCTGCAGGGAGGTGGCAGCTTTAAGGAAAGAAGTTCTTGTCTATCCCACATGGCTCTTCAGGCAATAGAAGAATGGAATAAGATCATTTTCTTCTAATAACTTAAAAAACACAAATTCCTTTGTGTCCCCCTTCCCAAGAATTCTCGGATGGCAGTATAAAGAGCTCATATTCTGCAAGCTGACCCCTTTTCTGGCTGGACTTCTCCACAATCTGACTTTCACTTGCTCTTGCCCTCTGACTGCCTTCCAACCTTACAACTGAACACGACCTTGCAAATGAATACATGCATTGTCCTTGTTTGAATGTTACTTGTTCTAAGTGTCTCTCTTGCTACTAGTAGGTTGTAAGCTCCTTGAGGGGAGGAACTAGTCTTCCCTATTTCTTTTGTGTTCTCCACAGTGCCAAGCAATTGCAAAATGTATAATATGTGTTTAAAAAGTCCCAGCTGAGGGAAGTCAGCAGTGGAAAAGAGGATGTTTATTATTCAAAAACAACAGCTCCGACAAGGGGTTAATATCCAAAATATATAAAGAACTCACAAAGCTCTACAACAAGCAAGCAAATCCAATTAAAAAATGGGAAGAGGACCTGAACTGACATGTCTCTCATGAAGACATACAAACAACAAATAGGTATATAAAAAGATACAATGAGATACCACCTCACAACTGTTAAGATTGGCTATTATCAACATGACAGTTAACAACAAATGTTGGAGAGGCTGTGGAGAAAAAAGAACCCTCATTCACTACTGGTGGGAATAGAAACTGGTACAGCCATTGTGGAAGAAAGTACGGTGGTTCCTCAAAAAATTAAGACTAGAACTACCATGTGACCCAGCAATCCCTCTACTGGGTATCTACCCCCCCAAATTGAAACGTGAATATTGGCGCGTTTATAAGGAAGTGCCACCACATAGGAATAACATTACTTGGTGGGATAAGCAGTTGAAGGAAACCGGCAGTTTGGTGGAGAAACCCCGTTCTGGTAGGCCATCAGTCAGTGACAGGTCTGTAGAGGCTATACGGGATAGCTACCTAAGGAGCCCTAAAAAATATGTGCGTGAGCCCACATGGAACTGCACTGAATTGGTATGAAACTGGGCGAGTTTTCCTTTTATTTGGTGCAGATTTCACATTTCTGTCGTCTTTTGTTGCTTTCCTGTGACTGGTCAAAAGTGCACCATGACTTTATGGACACACTGTATATACTATGGAATACTACTCAGCCATAAGAAATGATGACATAGTGACATTTGCAACAACATGGATGGAGCTTGAGAATATTATGCTAAGCAAAATAAGTAAATCAGAAAAAGCTAAGAACTATATGATTTAACACAAAAGTGGGATATAAAACTGAGACTCATGGACTTAGATAAAAGTGAAGTGGTTTCCAGAGGAAGGGTGATAGAAGGAGGAGAGAAAAAGGGGCCAATATGCAGTGACAGAAAATATTTGATATGGGTGATGGGCACACAACACTGAATAGTTGACATGTTATAGAGATGTATACCTGAAACCTATGTGTTCCTATGGACCAATGTCACCCCATTAAATCTAATTTCTAAATATGAAAAACAATGTTTTTTAAAGAGGGAGTTGACTTTTAGTTATCCATGAAAAGTGACTAGAGGCAACCCTCCAGCTGGAGCAATGGACGGAGAGCTGGTCCCACAGATTGTAACTAGGGGTCATTTAAGGAGTCTTAGTTTAGAGTGGCCACTTCTCAGAATGTCACATTCAGAAAAGGGCTGTCATCTACAGCCTCAATAAGCCTTGGGACTGAGCAAGAAAACTGGATTTGAAATCGCTGCTCCATTTCCCCCCAGTTAATGCACACCCGCTGGAAGGGTACGTACCTGGGTAGTTCTGCATCATCACAGCCGGCATGCCCCGGTAGCTGGGGTGGCTGGGGTCATAGGACTGGCTGTAGGAGTAGCCGTGCATGTAGGGGATGTAGGACTGGTGCTGGGTGAGGGGAGAGGACACAGGCACATGGACACTTGGTCGGGGCTCCTTGCTCCCAAGGCGGGGTTCCTCAGATGTGGGCAGCTTGCAGTCACTACTTGTGCTTTCCTTCCCGTCCTCCTTGGGGACGGAGTCCTTACTCCGACTCCTTTCCTCCTTCAATTTGCGGTCCCGCTCCTCTTTCCACCGCTCATCTTCTGACTTGATGTCGGAGTACTTGGCAGGATAAACATATGTCCACATCCGGGGCTCTGCTTCCTACAACAATCACAGAATGAGTACTGAGTATGTAACAAATGGGGGTGTGTGTGTAGATTTCAAGTCCAGGGTCCCAGCAGAAACATCAAGGCAGTTAATATCAGTCACCTGGGGCAGAGATGATCGTGACCTCTACTGATTGTTTACAATGAATTCTGATCCCTCCTGCTTAAAAAGTCTGTCCCTTCCCTGCCCAAAGGAAACGATGTGGGGAGAGAAAAGGAAAATCCATCAGTGGGTCTCCTCTAGGAGAAGACAAGCCTTCTGGCAAAATGACTCCTTGAATAGAAGAGGCTGCTCCATTTCTAAGGATATTCAGGTTGTTTCACTTCTTTGGGGGGAGTAGCACAGGGTGAAAGGTCTAACTGTGTCTCCAAGAGGGAAGGGAAGACTTTCTAAGTCTCTTGAGCAGAGCAAGATAGGAGATCAAGTTCTTGGTTCTCTTTCTATAAAATCTGAAAGTCACTCAGTCTGAGTAGTGTACTTCTGGTCTACTCTGCAATACAGACAGCTCACCATCAACTCACTCCACAGGAATAAGCAATGGGAGACACTGGACTAGGAATCAGCACACCTGGGTTCCAGGTTTGGCTCTGCTAGTCAACCCTCGTAACCCTACACAAATCAAGCTAACTTACCTGGTCCTCTCTTGTCAAGTGGGAAAACACCTTTTTACTGATCTAAAAGTGCTTTTCAATTAAACATTAAAATGATTTACAAAGGTAACAAATCCCTAAGCTTATAGACTTCTCCTGCTAATCTGTATTCTGCTGATCTCCTACATCAGGACAACCCTGATTGTGAGAAAGAGAAAGATGATCAAACAACTTCTATTTCCTCCCAGAGTAAGTTACCTGTCGGTACCAGAGTATTGGATCCACTTCTGCCTGTCGGCCACACTCAGCACCCGTCTTAGCCTCAGAGGCCTCCTTGCCTAGGTGGCTGGCCTCACTCAGCTTCACTTTCAGTGTTTCTGGGGCCTGGCCCGGAAGTTTGGAAGAGTCATCTAATTTGGGAATAATGACGGATTTGGCAGGGTCAGCCCCTGGCTCCTTGGCCTTGCCGGGTCCTGACTTCACCAGGTCTGTCAGGCTGGGAGCCTTGGTGAGAGTTGGTGGAATTGACGGCTTTTGCTTCCATTCTTCCTTGAGTGCTGCCTCCCGCTCCTTCAGGCCCAACTCTGCCTTCTTGTCCAGTCCCCGCTGCTGCTGCTCCAAGCTCTGCCGTTTCTGCTGCTCCTCATACTGCTGCCGGTAAGCTGTGTTGGTGCTCAGGAGGTGGGTGTGGTAGCTCTGGTCGCTGTAGCCGTAGGGGGGCACATAGGCATACTGGTTGTAGTACAGGGACTGCATGTACATGTTGGGACGCTGCTGGATGACAGAGGGCTGCTGACTGGCACTGCTCAGCTCTGGCTTCTTCTCCTCGCAAACATCGTTCTTCACTTTCCCCTCTATGCTTTCAGGCTCCTCGTCCTTTTTTGTCTTCAGGGCCTGGCTTTCCATGCCTGCCTGGTTGCTGGGGTTCAGTGCCCCTGGGCTGGACTGTGTGTAATTTGGAGAGTAGTAACTCTCAAAGCCTTGGTAATACGGTGAGTCTTTGCTCTGTGGCTGAGGAGGAAAAAGATTTTTCTTAGCCCCTTCCTTAACCAACTGTTCGGGGTCCTTTGATTTGACACTGTCCACTTTGCCCTCCCCGTCTTCCCCTGCATCAGAGATGTCGGAGTAGGCTGGGCTGTTGGTTTTGACTGAGCTGGCTTCAGCTCCATTCTGAGTCACTACGTGTAAGGGAGTCATGGGCTGGGTAGGGGTCGTGCTATCTAGGCGGCTACCACCTCCAATGGAAGGGCTGGGAGCATTGTCTGTGAAGCTGTAGATCTTATCAGCCTCAGCCTTGATGCTAGCCAGTCGGCTCTGGTGGGGGTCTGATGAGCCATTTAGGAGCCCTTCCATTTTCATCCCATCTCCTGATGATTCCCTGAAGGGGCTTTTGCCTTCTTCTGCTCGACATACCTTCCCAGGAGTCAGAGGACTTTCAAGTTCCTTTGAAGACTCCTTCTTTTTTTTGTCTTTCTTTTTCTTGTCCTTGGCTGGAGTCAAGGCAGGGTTGACTGTGAAAGGTTCTCCCATCACAGTGGGCTTGGGCTGAATGGGCTTGAGTTGGGGACTGTTGGGCATGGCCTGGACCACTGTGGTGGTCAGGCCTGAGGAGGAGCCTGGGCTGCCTGCGGTGAAGGTGGCTGTCTGGAAGGTGTAGATTTGCTGTGGGGGGATGGCTGGGGCAATGGGCCGGGCTGACTTTAAGCTCTTGGAAGGCATCTTTTCAGGTTTCAAACCAGAGGGTTTTTTACATTTTTCTTTTTCTATACACTTCCTTTCCAAAGAATCAAAGGCATCATTGCTTGTTTCATCCATTACTGAGGGTCCATCATCAGAGCCATCATTGGATAAGGTCCCAAGGTCTGTGTCCCCTTCCCCACTCAACTTTTTCTTACAGAGGCCTTTTGTGCTGAATTTGCTTGAAGGAGAAGGGCTATGGGGCTCTACAAGCCGAACTTTGGGGGTAGCTGAGCGGGCAGGGGATAAGGAACCTTTCTGTGAGACAGGTGCACCATTGCAGTTCCCGAGGTCTGCATGGAGGGTAGGTTCCTCTCCGTACTCACTGTCTCCGTCTGCTTCTGGCTTGCTGTCATCATCTGTATGGGCATGAGCTTGATGGTACTTAAGTCCGTTGATGTGCTTATACTTTTTGTTGCAGTTTGGGTGGGGACAATCAATCAGGACTGGGGAGGGACAATTTCTGTCTAAAACAGTGGTTTCCACTTTGGTCCCAGGGAGAGGGCCAGTGGCTGAGCCCATGGAATTCGTACGGACACGTTTGCTCCCTTTGGAGTCCTCTGAGCTAGAATTCAGCTCCATGTCCGAAAGGGGTTTGTTTTTCCGCTTATTCACTGAGGAAGGGCTAGCCTTGACATCCTCAGAGGTGCTACTGGCAGGTGGGCGATGCTCTGAAGAATTCTGGCTGCCCCGACGACCTTTGCTATTGGCTCCTGCTCGAGTTTTGCTGCTGTTGCTGGTCCCTTTGCTGTCAGTGGCTGTGGCTGTCTCATTGACAGGTGTGTTACTGTTGGGACGCATGCGTTTGCCTCTACCCCGACCATTTCGCATTTCCAAGTCACTGGTGGGAGAGTCGCAGAACCTTGGCAAAGGACAAACACAACAGGATATTATTATTATTTTTTAACAAAAAAAATTTTTTTTAATAGAAAGACAGTCAGAGAGAGGGATAGATAGGGACAGACAGACAGGAACAAAGAGAGATGAGAAGCATCAATCATTAGTTTTTCATTGCAACACCTTAGTTGTTCATTGATTGCTTTATCATATGTGCCTTGACCGTGGGGCTACAGCAGACCTAGTGACCCCTTACTCAAGCCAGCGATGTTGGTTCCAAGCTGGTGAGCTTTTTTTGCTCAAACCAGATGAGCCCACGCTCAAGCTGGCGACCTTGGGGTCTTGAACCTGGGTCCTCTGCATCCCAGTCTGACGTTCTATTCACTGCGCCACCGCCTGGTCAGACACAACAGGGTATTATTAAAAAAAGAAAATGTCTTCAAACTGGTTTAGCTGCTGTCTCTAGAAGAACTGTCCAGATGGTAACTATCATTTTCAATGAATATGATTTGTTAAAGGAACTTCGGTAAGAGTGGGAAGTGGTAAGCTCCTAGAATGCTAGCTGTAAATTATTCCCTAAGATTTGGGTTCCCCAAACCCTGGCAAACTTCAAAGTAATATTAGGAATAAGCTGTACCCTGCGATTCACTGAGATGTCAATCTTAAGATCAAATTCCAATGTGAAACCCACATTGTCTAGTAGAGTTTCAAAAACTAAAATGTTCCTCAGTTCGCCTGACCTGTGGTGGCGCAGTGGATAAAGCGTCAACCTGGAAACGCTGAGGTTGCCAGTTCAAAACCCTGGGCTTGTCTGGTCAAGGCACATATGGGAGTTGATGCTTCCTGCTCCTCCCCCCTTCTCTCTCTTTCTCTCTCCCCCCTCTCTATAATGAATAAATAAAATCTTAAAAAAAAAATGGTCCTCAGTTTAAACTTCTGAGAGAGATGCCTGACCAGGTGGTGGCGCAGTGGATAGAGCGTCGGACTGGGATGCGGAAGGACCCAGGTTCGAGACCCCGAGGTCGCCAGCTTGAGCGCGGGCTCATCTGGCTTGAGCAAAGAGCTCACCAGCTTAGACCCAAGGTCGCTGGCTCCAGCAGGTGGTTACTCGGTCTGCTGAAGGCCCACGTTCAAGGCACATATGAGAAAGCAATCAATGAACAACTAAGAAGTCGCAACGCGCAACGAGAAACTGATGATTGATGCTTCTCATCTCTCTCCGCTCCTGTCTGTCTGTCCCTGTCTATCTCTGCCTCTGTAAAAAATAAATAAATAAACTTCTGAGAGATAGCTAACATTAAAAAGGATCATCAGTGAATGTTTGTTCACCAATAGTCAGACTCTATGGTCTCAGTCTTAAGGTGCCTACAGGTAGCAGTGAGAATTCAGTAATTCCAAACAAAGGCTTAAATAGGATCTCCTCCCCATTTCAAGCCAACCCATCAATGCCTAATTCATTTATTATTATTTTATTTTATTTATTCATTTTTTAGAGAGGAAAGAGAGAGAGAGAGAGAGAAGGGGGAGGAGCAGGAAACATCAACTCCCATATGTGCCTTGACCAGGCAAATGCAGGGTTTTGAACTGGTGACCTCAGTGTTTCAGGTCAACACTTTATCCACTGTGCCACCACAGGTCAGGCTATTTATTATTCTTGAATGCCAGATGAATATAGTGCCTCTCCTTGTCTCTATACCATAATATCCTTTAAAAGCTGGGGGGGGGTGTCTTTTTTAAATTTCTTGTACAGCAAGTGCTTTTATTTTATAAAAACACATTTATGAGATCTATGGTGAAAATTACCATTATGAGATGCTGTCAATTTGTTAAATTCTTCCTTTTTAAAAATAAATATTTTTTAATTTTAAAATATTTTTTATTTATTGATTTCTGAGAGAGAGGAAGGAAGAAAGAAAGAGACAGAAACATTAATCTGTTTCTGTATGTGCCCTGACCAGGAATTGAACTGGCAACCTTTACATATCAGTAAGATGCTCCAACCAGTGGAGCTATTCAGCTAGGGCTAAAAATAAATAATTTTTATTTTTCAATTACAGTTGATGCATAATATTATATAATATTAGTTTCAGGTGTACAAACCAAAGCTAGGTGTCTTTAAGAAACTACCCAGTTCTAGTAGGATAAAGGTATAAAACATCACTGAGTAGGGTGGTTCAATCTAACATAAACTAAAAAGTCACAGAGTGCTTACCTGGGGGGTGCCCAGTCATGCCGTGTGCAGTCAAGAAGTGTACCTACGTATGTCTTGTTCCTCCATGTTACATTCACCACCAACATCCCTGGAAGACAAGACTCAGATATAGACAAGAGAAACCTTTTGGCCACTGAGAAGAGTATTTTCTATTTGAATAGCATTCTGGTTCCTGTAGGAGTGTTTAGGGGTGCTCTGGGTCCCAAAGGGACAAACAGAATTAGAATGGAATAGTTCCACGGGAACTGCCTATAGCAATATTGGGGCCCCTTTGAATGGGCAATAGTTGCAAAGATTTTATAATCCAGTTAAGGCACATTTTTATAACTTTAAAAAAGTATGCAGTATTTGAAACATACTAAAAATTTTACAAAGCATAGTCTAACAAAAACTCATGTACCCACCAATCAATGCTTTATAAGATTTTTGTGCTATTTATGAATGTGTTAAGTCTAAGAACTCTTTGCCTACTGAACATTTTCTTCTAGGTTTTTTCCCTAAACGTTTTAGTTTTCTGTTTTAGTCCTTTATTTATTCTGAGTCAATTTTTTTTATGAAATTCTTTATTTGGGGAGGGCTATGGTGTCCTTTTGTTTCAATTCTTTTTGAAAAGGCTACTTTGCATCCCAAGAATGCTTTTATACCTTTGCCAAAATCAATCACAGGGTGTATCTGTGTGTCTGTTTCTGGGTTCTCTGCTCTAATCCATTGGTTTAAGTGTCTATTCTTCCACCAATATCACAGTCGCATTGATTGATTACTGTGGTTATAAGTCTTGAAATCAGATAATCTGATTCTTCCCACTTTATTCTTTTTCAAAACTCTTTTAGCTATTTTAGTCCCTTTGTTCTCTACATATAAATTTTAAAAAAATCTTACCTATACCTACACAAAGTATCTTGCTGGAATTTTGAAAGAAATTGTATTAACCTGTATATTAATTTGGGAAAAACTGACATCTTCACTATTAATTTAGATCTTCTCTGATTTCTTCCAGCAGCATTGTGTAGTTTTAGCATACAAATCTTGTAGATGTTTTGTTAAATTTACAATAAGTAGTTCATTTTTTTTGAGCTACAGTAAATGGTGTTACATTTTAAACTTCAGTGCCCATTTGTTCATGGCTAGTATATAGTAGCCATACAAATGATTTTTGTATGTTTATCTTATATTCTATGACCTAGCTAAACTCACCTAGCTAAACTCACTCACTAGTTCTAGGAGTTTTTATATAGTTATTGGTATTTTTCTATGTAGACAATCATGTAACGTGCAAATAAGTAGTACAGTTGTATTTCTTCTTTCCAATCTGTATGCCTTTTATTTTCCTTTCTTGTGTAATTGCAATATCTAGAACCTCCAGCAACATATTGAATAAGAGCAGTGAAAGTAGACATCTTTCCTTGTTCCTGCTCTTAGGGGGAAAGCATTCAGTTACTCATTATTAAGTATTGAATATAATGTTCAGCTCCATGTCTGGGACATATGAGGCAAAAAGAAAACATAGAAAACTCTCCACGATGTTGTTACTTAGGTCTTAATGTCCCTACCTGGTCTGCCTTCTTTTCTCCACCTTTCATAGTTTTGTTATACTTGTTTTATATATAATGGATGGGGATTTTAGTTGTTTTTAGTGGGATAAATAGGAAAAAGTATACCTGCTTCATCTTCCCCAAAGTCGAAGTCCTGGTTAAATCCTATTGGTTATCTTTCTTAGTGTTAGATTTCTATTATATAAAATTTTGGTTTGCAAGCTGTTTTTGAGTGAGGTGTTTTTGTTACTGATTTTGCCCTTCTCTGTTTCATACTTTTGCAATTTCTTCCCTCTAGTCCCCTAAGGACCTAGTCTGAACAGGTCTTCTAATGGCCTGTGCCATTAGAAGAAATTTAGAATAGCCTAGTTCTAATCATTGAACCAGCAAGCAACCTGACCAAATACTTCTTCACAATTCCTTAGGCTTCCTTTTTCCCTTACTCAATTAACTGTTTAAAGCCTTTCATGAGGCTGGCTGGAGGCTGGCAGATCACTCCCCTGGCCTCAAGGTCTACCTCTATAGGGGGCGTTTTCAGTATCTAGTTATTGGTCAGAAGTTCACCTCTCCGGTACCATTCTCTGTTCCCAGACCTGGAGACTGGCAGGCTCACAGCTTTAGCCTCAGTGATTTACCATATTTTGCCATGTTTAAGACACATCCTTTGCCTGACCTGTGGTGGCACAGTGGATAAAGCGTCGACCTGGAAATGCTGAGGTCACCGGTTCGAAACCCTGGGCTTGCCTGGTCAAGGCACATATGGGAGTTGATGCTTCCAGCTCCTCCCCCATTTCTATCTCTCTGTCTCTCCTCTCTCTCTCTCTCTCTCTGTCTCTCCCTCTCCACTCAAAAAAAAAAAAAAAAAAAGACACATCCTTTTCCGAAAAATTTGGGGTCTAAAAACTGGGTGCGTCTTATACAGTGGTTGTAGATTTTTTACTTGCATTTCCCGCTTTTTCACATTAGTTTTTACGCTCATTGTTGAGGACAGTGATTCGTCATCAGACACAGATGAGGACAAGCTAATGGACAGGAGTTTTGACAGTGACAAGGAGTTGTATGAATTTTATGATGAATAAAACTTGAGTTCAATAACTTTTTTTTTCAAATTTCAGGCCCCAAAATTAAGATGTGTCTTATACATGGGATTGTCTTATACATGAGGAAATATGCCATATCTCTTCTATTTTTCTTTCGTTTTTTTTACAGAGACACAGAGAGGCAGAGAGAGGGATAGGTAGGGACAGACAGACAGGAACGGAGAGAGATGAGAAGTGATTTATCAATCATCAGTTTTTCATTGTGACACCTTTGTTGTTCATTGATTGCTTTATCATATGTGCCTTGACTGTGGGACTATAGCAGACCCAATAACCCCTTGCTTGAGCCAGCGACCTTGGGTCCAAACTGGTGAGCTTTGCTCAAACCAGATGCGCCTGCGCTCAAACTGGCAACCTTGGGGTCTCGAACCTGGGTCCTCTGCATCCCAGTTTGACGCTCTATCCACTGTGCTACAGCCTGGTCAGGCTCTCTTCTATTTTTGATTCCTAGAAATAGTTATTTTGTTTCTGAGCCCAAACATATTCTTTGATTTTTCACTTTATATATTTTATTCTTTGCTATGTGTTTGGACCAGAGAAGATGTGTCAAAAGTTTGAAAAGAGGCCCTGGCCGGTTGGCTCAGCGGTAGAGTGTCGGCCTAGCGTGCGGAGGACCCGGGTTCGATTCCCGGCCAGGGCACACAGGAGAAGCGCCCATTTGTTTCTCCACCCCTTCGCCGCACCTTCCTCTCTGTCTCTCTCTTCCCCTCCCGCAGCCAAGGCTCCATTGGAGCAAAGATGGCCCGGGCGCTGGGGATGGCTCTGTGGCCTCTGCCTCAGGCGCTAGAGTGGCTCTGGTCGCAACATGGTGACGCCCAGGATGGGCAGAGCATCGCCCCCTGGTGGGCAGAGCGTCGCCCCATGGTGGGCGTGCCAGGTGGATCCTGGTCGGGCGCATGCGGGAGTCTGTCTGACTGTCTCTCCCTGTTTCCAGCTTCAGAAAAATGCAAAAAAAAAAAAAAAAAAAAGTTTGAAAAGAGTCATTTTGATTGGAAATCCCAAGGTACATTTTCTCTGTAATGTTTCTAGAGAATAAGCCTGGGGATTCTAAAATTAGCCTTTTGTTTGCCTTGGTCATACTACTATTTGATTCAGCACTCCACTCCTAGGGCCTGTCTGTAGTATATACGACCTATATTCATTTTCTTCTTTGATGTAGAAAAGATCACTGGACTTAGAGTTAGAAAACCTTAGTCTAAATCCTTGCTCTGCTATAGTGTAAGCATGGACAAGAAACTTAACCTCTATGAGTCTCAGATTTTTAATCAATACTACAGAATTAAAATAGAAGTAAATGGTAAGATTTAAAATTAGATAACTAGCCCATCATAGGCTTTTAATATGTCAATACAAAGAAAGTGCTTAGACAAAACTATGGAGTATCAGGACTTGAGCCTTGAACTCTTAGGCATGCCCTTAAATAAGACCTTATTTAGCCTCTGTTCTTTTTGGGATCTGATTTTGGGATGCTCTGTCAGAAAACCAGAAATAAAACCAGATCAGGGAAGGGATCTGGGGGTGGCAGTAAAAAGAATTATACTACTAGAAAATCTCAATCCAATAAAATTAGGGAAAGGAAAAACTCTGGTTAGTCAATTAGATTCTAATTCAAACATTTATTGAATCTGTTATGTGTTAGCTGTTTTCATACTCATCAGCTTATCAAATATTCTCAGCCTTAAATCACTTTTTGAACAAGGTACACCATTAAGAGAAAGCATAGTCCTCCCAACAGTCCTGCTATATAGGGATTGTTAAAGCTGCTTTGCTAATTGGGAAATGAAAGCCCAGAAAGGTTATGTAGTTTACCAAAGGTTTCACTATTCATTAGTGGTCAGATCTTTAAGGCATTACACAGCTATCTCTAGTGGATTCTGATTCTTTTCATACAATTCCCTCAAAATGTCCCTTTAGTTTCAGCTAAGATACAAAAACACATACAGGGAAGATCGCAGGGGCAAGGGGGAGACCTGGAGGGAAAAAGGACAGGATTCTAACTCCTTCTATCCCTTTCTAGGGCCCTGGCATCTTAAGAGACAGGGCAAACATGAGAAAGCAATTAGGCTAAATTCTCTCTGGCTATTAGCAAGTGAATTCAAATGGAATTCTTTCTCAGTGATGGGCTGATCTGATTATTGTATAACCAATCTGAACAGGAATAGAGTCCATTTATTTCTAGACAAGGTAAGACTTAGATATACGCACCTCATTAATAAGGGCAGATGAGCACAGCTGTGTATAGAGAGCAAGCATACAATTAGAAGACGAATGTTAGTCCTACTCTTGAAACAGCTGGGCAGGAACACATTTATAAATCTGTCTTATTCCTCTGTTACAGTCTGAAAACCTTAGCAATAATGAATGAGCTGAAAGGAAGACAGGTCAGACAGAGTGCTGGAACTGGGATAGGGGAAGAGGAAGAACTCTTTATGGAAAAAGAAAATGGAGGCTAGTTTAAAGGTCAAAGCATATACACTTTTCTGAAGTGTAATTCTTTCTGCAAAGTCCTGAGTTGAGACAGCTGGGAGAATGAGAGAACAGGAAAGAAAAGGAAGAAAATAACACTTCCCCATGGAGGAGAGGTGGAAACCGCAGCCCCCCCCCCCAGTGCTGGCAATGCCCATACCCAAACGCCCGAGGCAGCAGCAGAGGGGGTGGTGGGCCTGCAGACAGACCACACCTAGGGAACACAGAGGCCACACCCATTGGACTCCAGTGGCCACACCCTTCTTATACAAAGACAAAATGGGAAGGCAGAGAAATGCAACCCAATTGAATCAAAGGAAATCCCCGGAAAAGGACTTCAATGAGTCAGATATAACCAATTACTGGAAGCAGAGTTTAAAATAATGATTGTTAGGCTGTTGAAAGATCTTAGAACAACAATAGATGGTCATAACAAACAACTAAATAAAGAGATAGCAAGTATAAAAAAAGGATATTAAAATAATAAAAAAGAATCAGTCAGAAATGACAAATACAATATCAGAAATGAAGACCACAATGAAAGGAATTAAAAGCAGGATAGATGAAGCTGAGGATCAAATCAGTGAGTTAGAGGACAAGATAAACAAAGGCATGGAAGTAGAGCAGTAAAAAGAAAAGACACTCAAAAAGTCTGAGAAGCCCTGGCCGGTTGGCTCAGTGGTAGAGCGTCGGCCTAGCGTGCGGAGGACCCGGGTTCGATTCCCGGCCAGGGCACACAGGAGAAGCGTCCATTTGCTTCTCCACCCCTCTGCCGTGCTTTCCTCTCTGTCTCTCTCTTCCCCTCCCGCAGCCAAGGCTCCATTGGAGCAAAGATGGCCCGGGCGCTGGGGATGGCTCTGTGGCCTCTGCCTCAGGCGCTAGAGTGGCTCTGGTTGCAACATGGCGACGCCCAGGATGGGCAGAGCATCGCCCCCTGGTGGGCAGAGCGTCGCCCCTGGTGGGCGTGCCGGGTGGATCCCGGTCGGGCGCATGCGGGAGTCTGTCTGACTGTCTCTCCCTGTTTCCAGCTTCAGGAAAAAAAAAAAAAAAAGTCTGAGAAAACTCTAAGAGAGCTCTGTCACAACATGAAAAGAAATAACATCCGCATCATAGGAGTTCCTGAAAAAGAAGAGAAAGAATAAGGGATAGAGACTTTGTTCATCAAATCATAGCTGAAAACTTCCCTAAATTGATGCAGGAAAAAGTCACACAAGTTCAAGAAGCACAGAGAATTCCATTAAAGAGAAACCCAAAGAAATCTACACCAAGACACATCATAATTAAAATACCTAAGCTAAGTGATAAAGAGAAAATATTAAAAGCTGCAAGAGAAAAAAAGGCTATCACCTACAAAGGAGCCCCCATAAGGATGACATCTGACTTCTAACACTTGAGGCCAGAAGGGAATGGCAAGATATATTCAAAGTAATGCAGAACAAGAGCCTACAACCAAGACTACTTTATCCAGCAAGGCTATCGTTTAAAATTGAAAAAGAGGCCCTGGCCGATTGGCTCAGTGGTAGAGCGTCGGCCTGGCATGCGGGGGACCCGGGTTCGATTCCTGGCCAGGGCACATAGGAGAAGCGCCCATTTGCTTCTCCACCCCCCCTCCTTCCTCTCTGTCTCTCTCTTCCCTTCCCACAGCCAAGGCTCCATTGGAGCAAAGATGGCCCGGGCACTGGGGATGGCTCCTTGGTCTCTGCCCCAGGCGCTAGAGTGGCTCTGGTCGCGGCAGAGCGACGCCCCAGAGGGGCAGAGCATCACCCCCTGGTGGGCAGAGCGTAGCCCCTGGTGGGCATGCCAGATGGATCCCGGTCGGGCACATGTGGGAGTTTGTCTGACTGTCTCTCCCCGTTTCCAGCTTTGGAAAAGAAAAAAAGTTAAAAAAAAAAAAAAAGGAAAAAGAAATAAAAAGCTTCCCAGACATAAAACCTCCCCAAAACTCAGGAATTCATGAAAACCAAACCAATGCTGCAAGAAATGTTAAGGGGCCTGTTGTAAACAGATCAAAGGGGGAAAAGAATATAGCAAAAGAGGAATACAGCTTTAAAGAATAAAATGGCAATAAACAACTATATACCAGGCCTGACCTGTGGTGGCGCAGTGGATAAAGCATCGACCTGGAAATGCTGAGGTTGCCAGTTTGAAACCCTGGGCTTGCCTGGTCAAGGCACATATGGGAATTGATGCTTCCTGCTCCTCCCTCCCTTCTCTCTCTGTCTCTCTCTCCTCTCTCTCCCTTTCTGTCTCTCTCCTCTCTAAAACTGAATAAAAAATCTACCTAAAAGAAACTTTAAAAAAAAACAACAACTATATACCAATAATAACCTTAAATGTAAATGGATTAAATGATCCAATCAAAAGACATAGGGTAGCTGCATGGATAAGAAAACAGGACCCATACATATGCTGTCTACAAGAGACACATCCTAAAACAAAAAATGCACATAGGCTGAAGGTTAAGGATGGAAAAAAATATTTCATGCAAATAGAAATGAAAAAAAAAGTGGGGTAGCAATACTTATATCAGACAAAATGAACTTTAAAACAAAGGCTATAGTAAGAGATAAAGAAGGTCACTACATAATGATAAAGGGTGCAATTCAACAGGAAGATATGACCATTATAAATATCTATGCACCTAATATAGGAGCACCTAAATATATAAAGCTGACTTTGATGGATATAAAGGGTGAGATCAACCTATAATAAATAGGGGATTTCAATACCCCACTAATATCACTAGATAGATCCTCAAGAAAGAAAATAGCAGACTTAAAGAACATACTAGATCAACTGGATTTAATAGATATCTTCAGAACCGTTCACCCTAAAGCAGCAGAATATACATTCTTTTCAAGTGCTCATGATACATTCCCTAGGATAGACCACATGTTAGGGCACAAAAGCGGTCTCAACAAATTTAAGAAGATTGAAATCATATCAAGCATCTTCTCTGATCACAATGGCATGAAACTGGATATCAACCACAACAGAAAAATTGAAAAATACTCAAACACTTGGAAACTAAACAGCATGTTATTAAATAACGAATGGGTTAACAATGAGATCAAAGAAGAAATAAAAAAACTCCTAGAAACAAATGATAATGAGCATACAACAACTCAAAAGTTATGGGACACAGCAAAAGCAGTACTGGGAGGGAAGTTCATAGCATTATAGGCATACCTTAAGAAGACAGAAAAAGCTCAAATAAACAACCCTGCATCTAAAAGAACCAGAAAAAGAACAGCAAGTAAAGCCCAGAGGTAGTAGAAGAAAGGAAATAATAAAGATCAGAGTGAAAATAAATGACATAGAGGCTAAAGAAACAATACAGAGGACCAATGAAACCAGGAGCTGGTTCTTTGAAAAGGTAAACAAGATCGATGAACCTTTAACCAGACTCACCAAGAAAAAAAGAGAGAGGACTCAAATAAATAAAATTAGACATGAGAGTGGTGAAATAACAACTGACACAACAGAAATACAAAGGATTATAAGAAAATACTATGAAGAACTGTATGCCAAAAAAACCTAGATGAAATGGACAAATTCCTTGAAACATATAATCTTTCAAAAATCAATCTGGAAGAAACAGAAAACCTAAACAGACCGATTCCAACAAATGAGATCGAAACAGTTATCAAAAAACTCCCGACAAACAAAAGGCCGGGGCCTGATGGCTTCACAAGTGAATTCTACCAAATATTCAAAGAAGAACTAACTCTTTTCTTTCTCAAGCTATTTCAAAAAGTTCAAGAGGAAGGAAGACTTCCAAGTTCCTTTTATGAGGCGAGCATAATTCTGGTTCTAAAACCAAGCAAAGACAACACACAAAAAAGAAAATTATAGGGCAATATCCCTGATGAATATAGATGCTAAAATCCTTAACAAAATATTAGCCAACTGGAACCAGCAATATATGAAAAATATCATACACCATGATCAAGTGGGATTTATTCTGGGGAGGCAAGGATGGTACAATATTCATAAATCAATCAATGTGATTCATCACATAAACAAAAAGAAGGAGAAAAACCACATGATAATTTCAATAGATGCAGAAAAAGCATTTGATAAAATTCAGCACCCATTCATGATCAAAACTCTCAGCAAAGTGGGAATAGAGGGAACATACCTCAACATGACAAAGGCCATCTATGACAAACCCACAGCCAACATCATACTCAATGGGCAAAATTTAAAAGCAATCTTTTTAAGATCAGGAACAAGGCGGGGGTGCCCCCTTTCATCACTCTTATTCAACATAGTCCTGGAAATCCTAACCACAGCAATCAGACAAGAAGAAGAAATAAAAGGCATCCAAATTGGAAAAGAAGAAGTAAAACTATCATTATTTGCAGATGATATGATATTGTATGTAGAAAACCCTCAAGTCTCAGTCAAAAACTACTGGACCTGATAAATGTATTCAGCAAGGTGGCAGGATATAAAATTAATATTCAGAAATCAGAGGCATTTTTATACACCAACAATGGACTGTCAGAAAGAGAAATTAAGGAAACAATCCCCTTCACTATTGCAACAACAACAACAAAAAAGTACCTAGGAGTAAATTTAACCAAGGAGGTAAAAGACTTGTTCTCAGAAAAATTATAAGACATTAAAAAAAGAAAACAAAGAAGATACAAACAAGTGGAAGCATATACTGTGTTCATGGATAGGAAGAATAAACATCATTAAAATGTCTATATTACTCAATTCAATTCCTATTAAAATACTAATGGCATACTTCAAAGCTCTAGAACAAATATGCCAAAAATTTATATGGAATCAAAAAGAACACATATAGGCTCAGCAGTCTTGAAAATAAAGAACAAACTGGCAGGTATCACACTTTCTGATATCAAGTTATACTACAAGGCCATTGTACTCAAAACAGCTTGGTACTGGCATAACAACAGGCATATAGATCAATGGAACAGAACAAAGAACCCAGAAATAAACCCACGCCTTTATGGTCAATTGATATTTGACAAAGGAGGTAAGAGCATACAATGGAGTAAAGATAGTCTCTTTAATAAATGGTGTTGGGAAAATTGGACAGCTACCTGAAAAAAAATGAAAACTAGACCACCAACTTACACCATTCACAAAAATAAACTCAAAATGGATAAAAGACTTAAATGTAAACCGTGAAACCATAAGCATCTTAGAAGAAAACATAGGCAGTAAGCTCTCCAACATCTCTTGCAGCAATATATCAATATTTGCTGATTTATCTCCACAGGCAAGGGAAATAAAAGACAGGATAAACAAATGGGACTATATCAAACTATAAAGCTTTGCACAGCTAAAGACAATATAAACAGAATAAAAAGACAAACTACACAATGGGAGAACATATTCGACAATATGTCTGATAAGGGGTTAATAACCAAAATTTATAAAGAACTTATAAAACTCAACACCAGGAAGATAAACAATCCAATAAAAAATGGGCAAAAGAAATGAATAGACACTTCTCCAAACAGGACATACAGATGGCCAATAGGCATATGAAAAAATGCTCAACATCACTAATCATTAGAGAAATGCAAATTAAAACCACAATGAGATATCACCTCACACCAGTCAGAATGGCGCTCATCAACAAAACAACACAGAATAAGTGCTGGCGAGGATGTGGAGAAAAGGAAACCCTCCTGCAATGCAGAATGCTGGTGGGAATGCAGAATGGTGCAGCCACTGTGGAAAACAGTATGGAGATTCCTCAAAAAATTAAAAATCGAACTGTTTTTTGACCCAGCTATCCCACTTTTAGGAATATACCCCAAGAACACCATAGCAGTGTTTCAAAAGAAGAAATGCATCTCATGTTTATGGAAGCATTGTTCACAATAGTGAAGATCTGGAAACAGCCCAAGTGTCCATCAGAGGACAAGTGAATTAAAAAGCTTTGGTATATATATACTATGGAATACTACTCAGCCATAAGAAATGATGACATCGGATCATTTACAACAACATGGATGGACCTTGATAACATTATACTGAGCGAAATAAGTAAATCAGGAAAAACTAAAAACTATATGATTCCATACATAGGTGGGACATAAAAATGAGATTCAGAGACATGGACAAGAGTGTGGTAGTTACGGGGTGGGGGGGGGAGAGGGAGGGGATGGGGGAGGGGAGGGGCACAAAGAAAACCAGTTAGAAGGTGACGGAGGACGATTGGACTTTGGGTGATGGGAATGCAGCATAATCAAATGTCAAAATAACCTAGAGATGTTTTCTCTGAACATATGTACCCTGATTTATCAATGTCACCCCATTAAAATTAATAATAAAAAAAAAAACAGAGAGAAAAAAAGAAACAGTTAACAGAGCTAATTTTTCTATTGGGGCTAGCCTTAGAGCAGTAAGTAGGTTGAAGAGAAAGATAATTTGGTTTTCATTTTAGAAAGCTTCCTATTTTGAATGTGTTCATAAAATAGAGAAAGACTTGAGTGCTTGAAAATAATAATAATGCTAAAAATAGTAGTGATAAATTATGTCTTGTGTTTCTCCAGGTGGTAAATTTCATATTTACCAAGGGTCTTAAAGACATAATCTCATTAAACATTAAGTTTTAAAGTGTTGAGTACTCTCCCTTTTTAAGGTTAACACTGGAGCAGAGTAGAGGGGAAAAGACATAGATATGAGGCAGCGGTCAAGTTCTTCCAGGTCTCAGGGAGAGTGCAATGTTGAGACAAAACCTAATCCCAAAGCAGCACTTATTTGCTTCAGAGGATAATTCAAAACTTCCTACAGCTGTGCATTTAAGACTGACCCAAGCACAATAGTGGACAGAGTAAAATTTATCATCAGGGTCTCATTTTTATCATTTCTAGTACACACTTTCTTTCAGGGATTTGGTATCTTCATGCTCAGCTGACCACTCTTCTTTATTTTTATATTTTTAAGCAAGAGAAGAGGAGACAGACAGATTCTGGCATGTGCCCTGACCATGATCCATTCAGCAAGCTCACTGGTGGGGGGGGGGGCGATGATCTGCCCATCATGGGCTTTTGCTTGGCAATCAAGATATTTTTAGGGTCTGAGTTGGAGGCTCCACTGAGCCATCCTCAGGTCCTGGGGCCAACTCATTCGAACCAATTGGAGCCATCGCTGTGGGAGGGAGAGAAAAAGAGAGAAGGGAGAAAGAAAGGGATGGAGAAGCAGATGTCGCTTCTCCTATGTGCCCTGACCGGAAATTGAACCTGGGATATCCACATGCCAGGCTGACTGACCGGAAATTGAACCTGGGATATCCACATGCCAGGCTGACGCTCTACCACTGAGCCAACCAGGACCTGACCACTCTTCTTGAAACACTTCCTTCACTTGGCTTCCAAGAAAAGGACATCATATACTCTTGTTTTTTTCCCTTATCTTTCTGGTCTTTCCTTGGCATCTTTTGCGTGTGTGTGTGTGTGTGTGTGTGTGTGAGAGAGAGAGAGAGAGAGAGAGAGAGAGAGACAGAGAGAGACAGAGACAAAGAGAGACAGAGAGAGGGACGGACAGACAGGAAGGGAGATGAGAAGCATCAATGTTTTGTTGTGGCACCTTAGCTTAGTTTGTTCATTGATTGCTTTCTCATATGGGCCTTGATGGGGGGCTACAGCAGAGCGAGTAACCCCTTGCTCAAGCCAGCAACCTTGGGCTCAAGCTGGTGAGCCTTGCTCAAACCAGATGAGCCTGCGCTCAAGCTGGCGACCTCGGGGTCTGGTGCCTGGGTCCTCCGCACCCCAGTCTGGCACTCTATCCACTGCGCCACCGCCTCGTTAGGCTCTTTTGCTTCTTTATGTCTAACTAATGACGCTTGAAATTCTACCTCCAGCCCCAACCTTTCCTCTGAACTCCAGATTCATATATCTAATTGCAAATTTGACATTTCCATTTGATGTCCAAGTAGAGATCTCAAATTTAACATGACCCAAAATGAGCTCCTGATATCCAGTTTCTCCCTGACACATCCCCTCCTCAGCCAGCCAACAACTGGCTCTGAGTTTTCCCTATTTCAGGTTAATGGCATCTTGATCCTTTTAGGTGTTCAGGTCCAAAATCTCTGGAGTTTCACTTGACTCCTCTATTACTCTCACATTTGACAACAAATCTTGTTAGCTCAACTTCAACATATACACATATTTTGACCATATCTCACTACTTTCACCTCTCCAGCTCTAAGAACTCTTTAAATTATTGCAACAGCCTCCTAACTTACATTCTTCCTTATCCTTCTCTGACCTATTCATAACACAGGAGCCAAAGAGATCCTGTGTTTGTTTTTTAGAGATAGGCAGGGAGAGACAGAAACATTGAGCTGTTCCTATATGTGCCCTAACCAGGGATTGAACTGGTAACCTCTGTGCTTCGGGTCGAAGCTCCAACTGAGTTATCCAGTCCAGCCAGGGCTTAACTTTTTTATCTATCTATCTATCTATCTATCTATCTATCTATCTATCTATCAACAGAGAGAGGAAGGGAAAGTAAGGGAAGGGGGAAGGTAAGAATTCATTTGTTGCTTCCTGTGCATGCCTTGACTGGGGATTGAACCTGCAACCTTGTCCTTTTGGGACAATGCTCTGACTGAGCTAACTGGTCAGCGCCTCTCCTCACTTCTTTCAAATCTTTTCTCAAAAGTCATCTCAGTGAGGCTTTCCCTAATCCCCACTTATACATATATTCACTGACATGCTCTTTAGTTCCCTTTCCTCCTCACCTCATAGTATTAGTATGTAACACAGAAGAACTTTTATTTATTTATCTTGTTTATTGTCTAGTCCAGTTCTGTTAGAATGTAAGCCATGAAGGCAAATATTTTTACCAGTATTTTTCACTGCTGTATCTATAACTACTAGAAACATATTTGAGATATAATAGATGCTCCATAAATACAGTATATGTTGAATAAATGAATGTTCCTTATTTCTCTCCAGAAACTCTGTTTAAGGAAATAAAACCTTACAAGCAGTTTCATTCTTATATATAATAAGTCTAAGGAGTCTTACTAGTGTTTGAAATGAATAATGGTTTATTTTGTGGGTTGAGTAAACATCTCCTTCACCCAACTGAGATGGTAACTATTAGCATTCTATTTTATCCTTCTGGGTTTTCATTTCCTCATCTGTAAAATGAGAGGGTGGGGCGAGATTACCTTCATATCTCCTTCCAACTCTAAAATTCTGTGATTCTATGAGAGGCTATGAAACTCAAGCACTTAAAAATGTGAACAACTTTATATTTTTTCCATTTTTATTTTTTCTTTACAGAGACAGAGAGTCAGAGAGAGGGATAGACAAGAACAGACAGGAACAGAGAGATGAGAAGCATCAATCATTAGTTTTTCGATGTGTGTTGCAACACCTTAGTTGTTCACTGATTGCTTTCTCATATGTGCCTTGACCGCGGGCCTTCAGCAGACTGAGTAACCCCTTGCTCGAGCCAGCGACCTTGGGTACAAGCTGGTGAGCTTTTGCTCAAACCAGATGAGCCTGCGCTCAAGCTGGCGACCTTGGGGTCTTGAACCTGGGTCCTCTGCATCTCAGTCCGATGCTCTATCCACTGCGCAACCGCCTGGTCAGGCAAAAATGTGAACTTAAAATTTTATTTATTTATTTATTGATTTCACTTAGAGGAAGGAGAGGGAGAGGTGAGGGGGAAGAGAGAGAGAGAGAGAGAGAGAAGAGAACATTAAGCTGTTCCTGTATGTACCCTGACAGGGAACAGAACCAGCAACTTGGTGCTTCAGGATGGCGCTCTAACCAACCGAGCCATCCAGCTAGAGCTACAAATGATTTTTAAAAAGTAAAGCACCCATTTCCCATAGAGTTTTAACAGTGATAAAAGGCATGTCATTTCAGAGATTATTTATCTGGTAAAAAAAATGTTTTACCTGAGTGGGAATATAAATTGGTAAAAGCATTCTGGAAAACTATTTCATTTCTACCAAAGCTCAAGTATTTCTAAACAGATCTTCTAACACTAAACATATACCTACCCTATGACCTAGCAATTCTTTTTTTTTTTTTTTTTCCATTTTTCTGAAGCTGGAAACAGGGAGAGACAGTCAGACAAACTCCTGCATGTGCCCCACCAGGATCCACCCGGCACGTCCACCATGGGGCGATGCTCTGCCCACCAGGGGGCGATGCTCTGCCCATCCTGAGCGTCGCCATGTTGCGACCAGAGCCACTCTAGCGCCTGAGGCAGAGGCCAAAGAGCCATCCCCAGCGCCCGGGCCATCTTTGCTCCAATGGAGCCTTGGCTGCGGGAGGGGAAGAGAGAGACAGAGAGGAAAGCGCGGCGGAGGGGTGGAGAAGCAAATGGGCGCTTCTCCTGTGTGCCCTGGCCGGGAATCGAACCCGGGTCCTCCGCACGCTAGGCTGACGTTCTACCGCTGAGCCAACCGGCCAGGGCGCAATTCTTATAAATAAGAGCTTATACTCAATAAGAGACATGTAAAAGAATGTTTATAGCAGCTTTACTTGTAATAGCCCCAAACTGGAAACAACACAAATGTCCATAAAAAATAGAATGGATAAATAAAAGGTGACATATTTGTAATGTTATATTACACAGCACAGAAGAATGAACTACAGTTACATACTATAGCTTGGATAAATCTCTCAGACATAATATTAAGTGAAAGAAGCCAGAAAACGAAAGTACATACCATGTGACCACATTTTAAGATAAGAAAACTCATCTATGATGATAAAAAATCAAACTGGTGGTTACATTTTGGGATAGTATTGACTGGAAAGGGCATGAGAGAACCTTGTAGGGGTACTGGTAACATCTAATTCTGGATCTAGATAGTGGTCACACAGCTTTATATACGTGTAAAAATTCATTAAACCATGTACTTAATATTTATGCATTTTATTTGTTATACTTCAATAAAATATTAAAGTGATCTACAGCAGGGTTCTTTTGTAGTAGTACCCTATTCTATCAAGAGTTTAAAAACTTTCTGGAATATAGTGACCAGCTCAGTTAACCTTCAAAGAGAAAGTCCATCTCCCCTGATATTAATCAACAAACAATTATTGGGCATCAACATGAGCCAGGCGGTGTATTGGCAACAAAATGTAAAAATGTATATAATGCTTTATTTATTGGCAATACTGCTCCACATAGTTTTTCCAGCTAGTTTTAATAGTTAAGCTCAAGAAATTTAAATTGTGAAATCTCTAACGTTTTCTGCTATTACAATGCCTAGAGAAGGAAACTACCACATTCATATATTTGCTGATGGGTGTATGTACCTATATTATAGGTATTTACCTATAAATATTCTCAGTGTAAAAACACAAGGCATTTTCTGCAATGTAATTAATAACAAAAGATGGGAAGAAACTAAATGTCCTTCAATGAGGGACCAATTAAGTACATTTTTGTACATCCACACAATGGAATACTATGCAGATGTTAAAAAGAACGAAGCAACTATAAATAAGCTGATATAAAAGAAATACTTAGAGCCTGACCAGGCAGTGGCGCAGTGGATAGAGCGTCAGACTGGGATGCCGAGGACCCAGGTTTGAGACCCCGAGGTCACCAGCTTGAGCGCGGGCTCATCTCGTTTGAGCAAAAGCTCACCAGCTTGGACCCAAGGTTGCTGGCTCAAGCAAGGGGTTACTTGGTCTGCTGAAGGCCCGTGGTCAAGGCACATATGAGAAAGCAATCAATGAACAACTAAGGTGTCGCAATACGCAATGAAAAACTAATGATTGATGCTTCTCATCTCTCCGTTCCTGTCTGTCTGTCCCCGCCTATCCCTCTCTCTGACTCTCTCTCTGTCTCTGTAAAAAAAAAAGAAAAAAGAAAAAAGAAATACTTAGATATACAGGTGAGTAAAGGAAAAGCAAGGTACAGAATTCTAACATAGTATGCTACCATTTGTGCAGAAAATAAGTGTATAAATGTGTATTTATAAGTGTACAGAAAGTCCCTGGAAGGATAATAAACTAGTTTAACAGTGATCTTCACCAGGGAGGGAAACCAGGTGACTGAGATTCAGGTGAGGGAAACCTGTTTTTCATTTCATGCTCATTTTACCTTTGATTTTTGCACCATATTCATATATTACCTATTCAAAAACATAAAGACAGAAATAGCTATTTATTTTGGTAGGAGTCCTTAAAAAATGTTTTGAAAGTTTCCTCTTAGGAAGGAGTGCAGGCAATGTTAAACCTGAAAAGGGCATTCAAACGGCAGAATAGACACTATCTCTGAGACTTGGTCTTATTTCCTTAAATGGGCAACATCTCTTTATTCAATTCAGAGTATTGGAATGATTGTGGCATTTTCAAAATATATCCACAAATTCTTTAACATTGTTCCCTTCAAAAAGGTGAGGCCTAATTCTCCTTGAGTGTAAGCTGCACTTAGTAACTTGCTTCTAAGAAACAGAATGTGGTGGAAGTGATCTGCATGACTTCTCAGACTCAGTAGTAAAAGGCACTGTGGGTTCCTCCTTGTTTTTGCTCTTGGATTACTTCTCCTGGGGAAGACAGCTGCCATGCTGTGAGGATATTCAAGCAGTGCACCCTATGGAGAGGTCCATAAGGCCAGAAACAGAGGTCTCCTGCAATAGCCATGTAATGAGTCAACCTGGAAGTGGATCCTCCAGCCTCAAATAAGCTTTTGGATGATGGCAGCCCCAAGATGACATCTTGACTGTGACCTCATGAAAGACCTCAAGACAAAGCCAGCCACTCCTGAATTCCTGACCCACAGAAACTATCTGAGATAATACCGTTTTAATCTGCTATATTTTGGAGGTAATTTGTTACATAGCAATGAATAACCTGAAGCAGTGTCTTATCCTGAGTAGGCAAAGAATTCATTTAATTTATTTATTCCTTCCTGAAGCAAGTATGTACTAAGCTTCTGTTATTTGCCAGGTATTGTGCTAAGTAGTGAAAAACAGTTGAGAAGACATGAAGGTCCATTCCTGGGCTGGGAGCAAATACTTATTAACAGTCTACTTTGTGGAATTCACTGGAATAGGTACTAAAGAAAAGATATATAAGGCCAAGCCTGCTTTCAACATAAAGGATTGAAAAGAAGGCCCTGGCCGGTTGGCTCAGTGGTAGAGCGTCGGCCTAGCGTGCGGAGGACCCGGGTTCGATTCCTGGCCAGGGCACATAGGAGAAGCGCCCATTTGCTTCTCCACCCCTCCGCCGCACCTTCCTCTCTGTCTCTCTCTTCCCCTCCCGCAGCCAAGGCTCCATTGGAGCAAAGATGGCCCGGGCGCTGGGGATGGCTCTGTGGCCTCTGCCCCAGGCGCTAGAGTGGCTCTGGTTGCAACATGGCGACGCCCAGGAGGGTCGCAACATGGCGACACCCAGGATGGGCAGAGCACCGCCCCCTGGTGGGCAGAGCGCCGCCCCATGGTGGGCGTGCCGGGTGGATCCCGGTCGGGCGCATGCGGGAGTCTGTCTGACTGTCTCTCCCTATTTCCAGCTTCAGAAAAATGCAAAAAATAAAAAAAGAAAAAAAAAAAAAAGAAAAGAAGAAAGGATGGGAGTAAGAGGTCACATATGACTGAATACTCTAGTAACTTTGAATTTTCAAATGGAAACATCAGCATTTGCCTATATCAGTGGTTCTCAAACATTCTGAAGTCGGGGCGCATTTAAAATCCTACAAATAATTTCACTATATACAAATTTCTGAGAAATATGTTATAATAATTAAGTCAAATATTAAAGAAAAAAATATAAAGTCCAAGCATGCTTTAATGGTAATTAAATGAAATAAATACAACAAAATTAAACTTATTCTGACATTAAAAAACATTTATGTTACATTTTTTTGTTATGCTTTTTAGAATTCGTAAAAAAGGGGTTAAAAATAAAAAAGAACGTCCTGGCCAGTTGGCTCAGTGGTAGAGCGTCAGTCTGGCGTGCAGAAGTCCCGGGTTCGATTCCTGGCCAGGGCACACAGGAGAAGCATCCATCTGCTTCTCCACCCCTCCCCCTCTCCTTCCTCTCTGTCTCTCTCTTCCCCTCCCGCAGCCAAGGCTCCATTGGAGCAAAGATGGCCCGGGTGCTGGGGATGGCTCTGTGGCCTCTGCCCCAGGCACTAGAGTGGCTCTGGTCGCAACAGAGCGATGCCCCGGAGGGGCAGAGCATCGCCCCCTGGTGGGCAGAGCGTCGCCCCTGGTGGGCGTGCTGGGTGGATCCCCGTCGGGTGCATGTGGGAGTCTGTCTGACTGTCTCTCCCCGTTTCTAGTTCAGAAAAATACAAAAAGAACAAAAAAAAGTTATCTTTTTATATATAGATACATTCTTAGTAAGATTTAGTAAATTCGGCAGGTCCCAGTGCAAATGCGTTAAGTTTTTTCATTCTTGTGTTTATGAGAAACATGAGCCTGATGTGTCCTAGGCGATTTCTTCAATGTTTGGGCATATATCTGAAAGGCAAACTCATTTCCTCGTCAATACATTGTAGAATTCCCCTCTTTTTCCTCTTAAGTGTGTTGAGGGTAGAAAATCCTAATTCACATAAATAGGATGTTGAAAATTGTAGTAAAATGTTCAAAGCTTTTTAAGATATTGCCACATATTCTTCTTTAGTAGAAATCCAAAAGGCTTCAAGAGACAATTCCTTATGTTCAATCATCAATCCACGATCAGTGGATATAGCTGCCAGTTCTTCTGTTAATGTTAAACCAAAATCACTTGAAGCTTTCATGAATGGGTTTCTAATCCAATCGTATTGTTCAGTGTTAAGTGAATGGAAAATGCTATAAATTAAATTCTGCCTTTCAGCCTTCAAGTCTTACAATTAACTTTTGCTCACTTCCAGAATAGAATTCTTCAATATCACACTTCTTTTTGAGAAATCTATCCATTTTATTTGGGTGTATTTATCTAAAAATAATATAATGATGTGTTAATAATAAATATAATAATGATGTGTTAACAAAAAGAGCGGTATTTCCGTAACAAAATGGTATAACAGAGTAACTATATTTATTTTTATATCTGGGCACATGCCACAAACCAGTGCAGCTAGTAATTCCAGATCCTGAGTGGGAATAATGTGGAATTAAAAAAATACGGGGTTAGGAGGGTCCTGTAATTGCTGCTGGCAAGAATAAAGCGCGCCCAAAAACCACATCTTGCTTTATTTATAGGGCAAAGTGAGGCCATTAGCAAATATTAACTTTACACCAAACAAAGGATAGAAGAAACTTGCCACCAGTCTTTCTGAGGAACATGGGGGGTAGTGTAAACAATCCAGCACCACAGCTTAACAGCCTGTTGCAACCTAATCAGGCAAGTGAGGTATATGTGTGTGTGGGGGGGGTTGGGCAGACTGTCAGCTTACAGCCAATTCCCCATACCTCTGTCTCCCAAAAATCTAAACTCCAAAAACCCTGTTGGTTTTTTGGTTCCCAACAGGCACATATTTCTCTGGAACACCAGGGCACACTGGTGCACACTTTGAGAACCACTGGCCTATATGCTGTTTTTAAATCTTGTTTCAATCTGAATTTTCAATCCTGGTTGATGTTGACAAATCCCTCTGGATAAATGACAGACTAGCATGCATGTATACTTGCCTGCCTGCATCCATTCATCATTCATTCAACAAGTGAAGACCTGTTCTGGGCCAGAACTGTTCTAAAGTGATGGGATATAAAGCAAAACAACAAATTGATAGTCTTGTTCTTATGAAACTTATATTCAAGTGATAGGAGACAATTAATAAATAAACAAGTAAATATATGTTAGTGGTATGCCCTATGGAGAAAAATAAATTAAGAGCTGAGGAATAGAGAATGTGAGGGATACAGATTCAGCTATTTTATAAAGGGCTGTGAAGCCTTATGACAAGTCCCATTCCAGCAGATAAGCCTGACAGAGGTGAGTGGGTAGTCATGTGGAAATTAGAAGGTAGCAGGCAAAGCAGATACAAAGATCCTCTGATGCTTGGCATGTTCTGAGGAAGAATGAAGTGGAGAGTGAGGCTATAGTGAAGTACATGAGGGGAAGAGATGAGGTCAGCAAGACCAGGGTAGGCCAGAATATGGAGACCAGGGGTTGACAGACTTTTAATATAAGAACACACAGTAAATATTTTAGGCTTTGCAGGCCACACAGTCTCTGTGGTAACTTCTCAACAGTTATAGCACAAGTAGAGTCACAGATAATATGTAAATGAATGGGCACAGCTATGTCCCAATAAAACTACAAAAACAGGCAGCAGACTGTTTGGTACCTGGGCCTTAGTTTGCCAACCCAAATGTAGACCATCGAACCCCTTCCAGAGCAAATGATGGAGGCCGGAAGGGAATGTATAATATCTAAGCCTAGGCTTTGGCTTCAGAAAGCAACCTCACTGAAACAAAGCTAGAAATGACAGCTAACTAAAATACTTCTATTAATATTAGGCACTAAAAATTGTTTGTTGAACGGATAAAAATGAAAGAGCAGTTTGGGACCCAAAATAACAACTGTTTAACTGTTTGTATAGAAAAATACTTTCAGTTCCAAAAAAAATGTCTCTGGTTTTCAGCAGTTACTTCTTCTTGTCATTATTATATAGCCTTTCCCTTATTGCCAACTCTGTATCATGTACAACTTCCTCTAATCTACACTAGATGAAGAAATCAAGGAGTCAACACTAATGTAGTTGTGTCATCAGGTCCCACAGGTCCTCTTATCTGACTTCATGGCCATATACAGTGTGTCCATAGTCATGGTGCACTTTTGACCGGTCACAGGAAAGCAACAAAAGACAACAGAAATGTGAAATCTGCACCAAATAAAAGGAAAACCCTCCCAGTTTCTGTAGGATGATGTGGCAGCATGTGCGCATGCGCAGATGACGTAATACCGTGTAGACAGCGGAGCAGCCCATGGCCATGCCAGTAGAGATGTGGACGGTACAGAGGAAAGTTCAGTGTGTTCTGTGGCTCGCTAAATTCGAATCCGTGACCAAAGTGCAACGTGAATATTGGCGCGTTTATAACAAAGCACCACCACATAGAAATAACATTACTCGGTGGGATAAGTAGTTGAAGGAAACTGGCAGTTTGGTGGAGAAACCCCATTCTGGTAGGCCATCAGTCAGTGACGGGTCTGTAGAGGCTATACAGGATAGCTACCTAAGGAGCCCTAAAATATCTGTGCGTGAGCTCACATCAAACTGCACTGAATAGGTAATGAAACTGGGAGAGTTTTCCTTTTATTTGGTGCAGATTTCACATTTCTATTGTCTTTTGTTGCTTTCCTGTGACCGGTCAAAAGTGCACCATGACTTTACAGACACACTGTATATTCTATATCCATTAATTACATGATTCTCTGAGGGTCTGTTATATTTGGAACTCAAAGTCCATGGGGGAAATTTTTATAGCTACTAACCAAAGGAATCAGTCAGGCAAAACCATTTTTGATAACTCCCTATATGCAGTTTGTCAGTTGAACTTTGAATGCAGTGTGTGGGTATATGTGGTCAATGTCCAATTAACACAATTTTTAAAATTGAAGACTTGTTTTTACTCTTTTTTTAAGTGTGCCATTTCTACCAATGAATAATTAAGGTCTCAGCTTAGGTGTAAAGAATGCCTAGACATTACTACAGACTGAAACATACATCTTTAAGGCTTTCATAGACAGAAAAAACTAAAAAAGAATTGCTTATGGCCCTGGCCGGTTGGTTCAGTGGTAGAGCGTCAGCCTGGCGTGCATAAGTCCCGGTTCAATTCCCGGCCAGGGCACACAGGAGAGGTGCCCATCTGCTTCTCCACCCCTCCCCCTCTCCTTCCTCTCTGTCTCTCTCTTCCCCTCCCGCAGCCGAGGCTCCATTGGAGCAAAAGATGGCCCGGGCGCTGGGGATGGCTACTTGGCCTCTGCCCAAGGCGCTAGAGTGGCTCTGGTCGTGACAGAGCAACGCCCCAGATGGGCAGAGCATTGCCCCCTGGTGGGCATGCCAGGTGGATCCCAGTCGGGCGCATGCGGGAGTCTGTCTGACTGCCTCCCCGTTTCCAGCTTCAGAAAAATACAAAAAAAAAAAAATTGCTTATGACAGTGGTTCTCAAAGTATGGTTCAGGAGCTCCTGGAAGTCTCAAATACAGTTTTAAGGCGTCTACCAAGTCAAAACTATTTTCATGCCTGACCGGTGCTGGCACAGTGGATAGAATGTCAACCTGGGATGCTGAGGACCCAGGTTCAAAATCCCGAGGTCACTGGCTTGAGTGCAGGCTCACCAGCTTGGGCGTGGGGTTGTTGGCTTGAGCGCAGGGTCATCAACATGATCCCAGTGTTGCTGGCTTGAGCTCAAAGGTCGCTGGCTTGAGACGGCTTGGCTCAGTTTGAGAGCCCCCCACCCCATCAAGGCACTTATAAGAAGCAATCAAAGAACAACTAAAGTGACACAACTACATGTTGATGCTTCTCATCTTTCTCCCTTCCTCTGTCTCTCTCAAGAAAAAACCAACAATTTTAATAATAATAATAATACTAAGATAGAATTGTCTTTTTATTTTCATTCTCTCATGAGTGTACAATAAGTTTTCCAGAGGCTGCATGACATGTGGTATTTAAATGAAATGAATATAGAAATATATATATGAAAATCAGACTTGTCTATTAAGCTAGCATAAAAAAGATTTGTAAAAATGTAAAATGCTATTCTCACTAGATATTTTTCTTTTAGAAACTATAGTTTTCATAGATGTTAACATGTAATAGGTTTATTATTGTTATTTTAAAATAGGTTAATAAATACACATTATAACAGTTTCTCAGTTTTAATTCCTATTATGGTAAATACAACAGCTATAATACCAAAAGATATAAACAAAAGCTATATATTACTCATTAAACCCCATCACTGTGCCAAGTGCTACTGGAGGTTCAAACTTACTTTGAACTTAAAGTACTCTATTTGGGGGGTGGAAATGATACCTAAAATCATCAGTAAAAAAAAAATACATATGCTACATACTGTGGTAGAGCCATGGAGTATGACAGAACAGAGAAGGAAGAATAGGTGAGATTCTGAAATCGAAAGGGGATCTGGGATGAGCAGGCACACAGAAGACAGACTGAAAGCATACGATGATGAACTGAGGCTGCGTATTAGAGAACAGGAAGAAGATTTTAAAGAAGCTGGTCTAATTCTTGATGCTAAATAAATACTTTTTAATTGTTACTGATTGAGTGTTAAAATAAATTATATATAGATAAAATATGAGATAAGAACTCTTGATTGGTGTCCTGGGTTGTTTAATTCATTCTCTCCCAACAGCTGCTGCTCATCCACTATGTTTTCTAAATATGGTAAGAATGAGGGTATGGTTTTCAGCTTCTTTTTGTTATTTAATTACTTGTTTCATTTTACACAATTTCCATGCCCCTTCCTCCCATAGTCTTCTTTATGTTTAATGTGAACATTTTTGTTTGCAGATATTCATATAAAATGTATATTGTTTTAATTTCATGTATTTTATATATTATACTTATTTATTAATTAATTATTATTATTTTTTTCTAGAGAGAAAGCACCAACTCATTGTTCCACTTAGTTGTTCATTGATTGCCTCTCATACATCCTTGACTGGGGTTTTTAAACCAGTGACCTTGGTCTCAAGCCAGGGACACTGCAATCAAGCCAATGCCCTGGGGTTTCAAACCAGTGACCTCAGCATTCTGAGTCAATGCTCCATCCACTGTGCAACCACCAGTCAGGCCGATTTCATGTATTTTAATTTACACACATAGTATTATGTTATTGATCTCATTCTGTTTTTTCAACTTGGCACTATGTAGTTAAGAATCATCCACATTGCTATATTGCATCTAATCGGTAAGGTTATTTGTAATATCTGTACCTATCATTTAATAAGTTCTTAACAGTAGTTAGGGACTATGAAGACAGACAAAATAGAAGCTGTGGTTTCTATCCTATCCTCAAGTATCTTATAATCCAGACGGAACAGATAAAGACACAAAAAGATAACATGCTTGATAAAGTCAAAGATAAAAAATAAAGTCAAGTTTCATTAAATGCCTGGGTGAACTGAACCTTTACCATATCCTGACTTGTTGAGTAAAAAAGAATAGGAAGTAAAAAAAAAAGAAAAAGAAATGTGGCATCTAGATTTAAATAAAGTAATATGGTAAATCTGTAAAATAACATTTTATTTAGTTTTTAAAAAATTATTCGTCATTTTTATTTATCTGCCCAACATTTAGTTATCTATCACCTCAGGTTTATAGTTCTTTAATATGGAAATACTCCAATATATAATTTTAATGATAAAATACTTCAAGGGACAAAATTGGCACATGGAATACTCAGATTTCGCTTATATAACATTGTGAAACATAGAATTTATAAAAATGTATTCATATTACTTCCAAACTAACAGAAACATGTAATTTTGGAATATTTTGGTGGCATATTGTAAATAACATACTAAACATTTCTAGATTTAAAAAAATGTTTATTTTATTGATTTTAGAGAGAGAGGAAGAGAGAGAGATGGTGCAACAGAAACATCCATCTGTTCCTGTATGTGCCCTGACCAGGGATTGAACCAGTAACCTCTGCATTTCAGGACAACACTCTAACCAACTGAGCTATGCATGCAGGACTCTACTGTCTTACTCTTTCTGTACCTTTTGAATACTGTGCCACATCATATATGCATATAAAAAAACAACAACCCACGCTTTCCCAAAAAATCCCAATGATACTATGTTAGAAGAGATAATACCTATATATTTTTTTTCTTTTCCCACATAAATACTTAGCAGGTACTCAGTAACTAACAAACAGAATAAACAACCCCCAATACTGGTTTAACCCTTCACGCAGGGTTTGGATAGGTACTAGATTTTATCTTGGCTGATGAGCTTACAGCAACTACTTACACTTCCTTCTTTCAAAGATAAGAATCTCAGTTTGTGATTCTCAACCTAGTGTGGTTCACCAAATTTCTAGTAGCAGTGTGTGTGTGTGTGTGTGTGTGTGTGTGTGTGTGTGTGTTGGGGTTCAGGAAAGGAGTGTTAGTAAGCTTAAGTGACAACATTCACACAGCAATGTTTCTGGTATTAAAATGTAGGGTAGAAATTTAGAATTTTTTAAAAATTACAAATACAGCTAAACTGAGTTATATATTTCCAATACTTCATTTAAAGTTATAATTCTATTTTCCCAAAATTCATCTAAGGGTTAACACTGACTGCAAAAACCAAATCTGTCATACATATTTTATTTCATTGGGTTCACATTTAAAAGTAAATTTCTGTATTTGTTCAAAGCTGAAGTCAATTCAAATTCTTACCTTTCATTTGTCTTGCTTCCAGACAAAATTTGTTGTAGATTTTGCAATAAGCATCTATCTTTCTCTTCCACCTGTGAGATGAACCATCAGTAACAACCTAGACCTTAACTGTTGTCACCCACTGAATCTGCCCATTTAGTTAAGATTTAGACTCTGACATACTTCCACTAAAGTTGTGGGAGTCCTACTGATACAAAAAGTAAAAGATGCTTCCTCCCAGACACAATGGGTTAAATCCTTTGTTGCTTTCTCTGATTTTTTTTGAGGTGGGGGTGTACAATATTTCTGTGAAGCCTTGATGGTTTTCAAGATAATAACCATTTATTGTGCTTAAGAATCTTCCATATATTATCTAATATTCAATCCTCTCAACAACCCCCAAGGCATTATCATTCCCATTTTATAGATGAAAAAATGGAAGTGTAGAGCAATCTGTTCCAATGTTACATGGCTAGCTAAATAAATAAGATGCAAAGCCAAGATCTGAATCCAAGTCAGTATGACTCTGAACTAAAGCCTGTATTTTTATGCTTTCTCGCAAGATGAAGATATACTTTCTTGGTTCTCAGCAGCTCACATTTCCAACTGTGAAACACTAAATGGTCCACATACTTGTACTTGAGAATACAACTGTAGACGAGAATGAAATATATCAATACTTGTAGGTTTATTTTTGGCTGAGATGTAGGTTATTGATTTTATGTTTGACCTCTTGCTACCAGAAAAGAAATAGAAGCAGCAATAAAGCTGTATACTGGTGGCAAACGGAAAGGTACATAGAGCAGAAGAGGCAAGAAGCAGAAAGAGAATATCAAAGTAAGCAAAAGGCACCAAGGGGACAGAAACTCAAAGATACAAAGCTACAAGGCTATTATGAAATATATGTGTTTCCTTTGTCTGTGTGTACTTTATTGATGGTAGAAAACCAAAGCTCATTTCTTGAAGAGCTAGAAATTTTCAGAAGAATCTTTTTTAAAGCCATTAAAAAAAAAGAGGGCTATAACTTGACTACATCAATCATAATACATACTTAACATGGAATAATGCAGTGGTTCTCAAAGTGTGTGCAGGGCACACTGGTGTGCCCTAGAAGATTTCCAGGTGTGCCCTATGGTATTCCAGAGAAATATGTGCCTGTTGGGGACCAAAAAACCAACAGGGTTTTTGGAGTTTAGATTTTTGGGGGACAGAGGTGTGGGGAATTGGCTGTAAGCTGACAGCCTGCCCAAGCCCCCCACCTCACTTGCCTGATTAGGTTGCAAAAGGCTGTTAAACTGTGGTGCTGGATTGTTTACACTACCCCCATGTTCCGTGGAAAGACTGGAGGCAAGTTTCTTCTATCCTTTGTTTGGTGTAAAGTTAAGAGGATATGTATAGTGGGGGTTTTGGGTTGATGATTAAACCTAAGGAATTGTCTCTTGAAGCCTTTTAGATTTCTATAAAAGAAGAATATGTGGCAATATCTAAAAAAAGCTTTGAACATTTTACTACAATTTTCAACATCCTATTTATGTGAATTAGGATTTTCTACCCTCAACACAATTAAGAGGAAAAAGAGAGGAATTCTTCAATGTATTGACGAGGAAATGAGAGTTTGCCTTTCAGATATATGCCCAAACATTGAAGAAATCGCTAGGACACATTAGGCTCATGTTTCTCATAAACACAAGAATGAAAAACTTGCCTGACCAGGCGGTGGCACAGTGGATAGAGCATCTGACTGGGATGCGGAAGGACCCAGGTTCAAGACTCTGGGGTTGCCAGCTTGAGCACGGGCTCATCGGGCTTGAGCAAAAAGCTCACTAGCATGGACCCAAGGTCACTGGCTCAAGTGGGGGGTTACTCAGTCTGCTGAAGGCCCGGGGTCATGGCACATATGAGAAAGCAATCAATGAACAATTACGATATTGCAATGAAAAACTGATGATTGATGCTTCTCATCTCTCTCTGTTCCTGTCTGTCTGTCTATATCTATCCCTCTATCTGACTCTCTCTCTGTCCCTGTAAAACAAAACAAAACAAAAAACTAATGATTGATGCTTCTCATCTCTCTGTTCCTGTCTGTTTGTCCCTGTCTATCCCTCTCTCTGACTCTCTTTCTGTCTGTTAAAAAAAAAAAAAAAAAAAAGAATGAAAAACTTAACACATTTGCACTGGGTCCTGCCGAATTTACTAAATCTTACTAAGAATGTATCTATATATAAAAAGATAACTTTTTTGGTCATTTTTAAATTTTTTAACCCCTTTTTTATTAATTCTAAAAAGCGTAACTCAAAAAATGTAACGTAAAAATGTTTTTTAATCAGATTTTAATTTTGTTGTATTTATTTTGTTTAATTATCATAAAAGCACGCTTGGACTTTATATTTTTTTCTTTAATATTTGACTTAATTATTATAACATATCTCTCAGAAATTTGTATATAGTGCGCCTACAATTATTTGTAGTAGGATTTTAAATGCGCCCTGACTTCAAAAAGTTTGAGAACCACTGGAATAATGTGATTATTTATTATTTTTCCTTTTCCTTTTTTCCACTTGACAACAAGTCCCTTTGTTTGCAGTAGGAGCACCGAGGTACAGCACATGGACCTCCCCTATTTTATGTTAACACTGAAATGCTCACATGCACAGCCTCCTAAGATCCAGGTGCATGGTCTGCTGTAGTGATGGTGCTGTCTGAACTGGAGCCCACAGTAACCGCATGTCCCCGTTTTTGTATCTTTGTCCAAGTTTATGTAGACTTTGGGTAGCCAAGAGCCCTTCCACCATCATCACACGCTATTATGCAACTCTCCACTTCACTCACAGGCTACTTGTCTATCAAATCAATGGCAAAGTTCTCATTCTCCTCTTTCTGACAACCTACAAATCCCTGTAGACCTTTTCATCATAAACCTGGTCATAACCTGGCTGGTGTGCGTGACCTTCTCCCTGGTTGGGGAGATGTGCACCCCGAAACACCTGGCGCCCTGGGACAAGCCAAGTAATGCTGCGCCAATTCCACACAGCTGCTGGGAGAATGTCATTGCCACTGCCATCTTGCAGACTTACCTTTTTTAAACTTTTTAAGTTTACTTATTCATTTAGGAGAGGAGAGAGGGAGAGAGAGAGAAGGGGGGAGGGAGGAGCAGGAAGCATCAACTCTCATATGTGCTCTGACCAGGCAAGCCCAGGGTTTCAAACCGGTGACCTCAGAGTTCCAGGTCAATGCTTTATCCACTGTGCCACCACAAGTCAGGCAATGTGTAGTTATTTAAAATATTATAGAAGACCATTTAATGTTACAGGAGAATGTTTATGACATAGTCCTCAATAAAAAAAATATACAGTGATGGGTCCAAATTTGTTAAAAATAGAACAACAAAAGTATGTATAACAAAATCATAATAGTGGTTATCTCTGGGTGATTTATGATTTTCTTCTTTCTGGTTTGTGATTTCTCCTTTTTCTTTGTTCCTTGAATTTTCAACAAAGAAAATATTACCTTTTTTGGAACCCTCACTACTAAGATAGTACCAAAACTTTGTGTGTGTGTGTGTGTGTGTGTGTGTGTGTGTGTGTGTGTGTCAGAGACAGAGAGAGTCAGAAAGAGGGACAGATAGGGACAGACAGACAGGAAGGGAGAGAGATGAGAAATATCAATTCTTCGTTGTGGTTCTTTAGTTCATTGATTGATTTCTCATATGTGCCTTGACCGGGGGGGCTACAGCAGACCGAGTGACCCCTTGCATGAGCCAGCGACCTTGGCCTCAAGCTGGTGAGCCTTGCTCAAACCAGATGAGCCTGCGCTCAAGCTGGCGACCTCGCAGTCTCAAACCTGGGTCCTCCACATCCCAGTCTGACGCTCTATCCACTGCGCCACCACCTGGTCAGGCAGTACCAAAACTTTTTAATCACCTGAAACAGAAACTTTATAACCTTCAAACAATAATTATCTACTCCCTATGCCCCCTATCTCCTAGTAACTTTATTCTAGTTTCTGTTTTTATAAAATTGCCTATTTTAAATACTTCTCGTAAGTGGAATTATCCAATACTTGTTCTTTGTGTCTGGCTTATTTCACTTACTATTTTTTCCAAGGTTTATCCACATTGTAGTATGTATCAGAATTTCATTTCTTTTTATTTCTGAGTAATACTCCATTGTAAGTATATAGCATATTTTGTTTATCCATTCACAGGCTGATGGACACTGGGTTGTTTCCATCTTGATTATTGTAAGTAATACTGCTATGAATACTCATGTACAAGTTTTTTTTGAACATCTGTTTTCAATTCTTTTTAAATTTCTTCTTTTTTTAAGATTTTCTTGTTTTTTCATTTTAGAGAGGGGAGAGAGAAAGAGAGAGAGAGAGAGAGAGAGAGAGAGAGAGAAGGGGGGGGAGAAGTAGGAAGCATCAACTCCCATATGTGCTTTGACCAGGCAAGCCCAGGGTTTGAACCAGCCACCTCAGTGTTCCAGGTTAGCACTTAATCCACTGCACTGCCACAGATCAGGCCTATTTTCAATTCTTTAGGGTATGTATTTAGGAGTGATATCGCTAGATCCCATGTTAATTCGACGTTCAACTTTTTGAGGAACTACTGTCTTATACAATGGCTGCAACATTTTTATGTTCCCACCTGCAACCTACAAGGGCTCTTTACATCCTCTCCAACTCTTGTTATTTTCCTTATATATACATATATTTAAGTAATAGCCATCTACTAGGTGTGGTGGCTATCTTACCATGGTTTTGATTTACATTTCCCTTGTGATTTATGTGCTTATTGGTCATTGTTTATGTTCTTTGGAAAAATGTCTATTTAAGTCATTTTGCTCAGTTTTTTTGTGACAGAGACAGAGAGAGAGACAGATAGGGACAGACATACAGGAAGGGGAAGAGATGAGAACCACTAATTTTTTGTTGTGGCACCTTAGTTGTTCATTGATTGCTTTCTCATATGTGCCTTGACTGGGGGGCAGCAGACAAAGACCCCTTGCTCAAACCAGCGACCTTGGGTTCAAGCTAGTGAGCCTTGCTCAAACCAGATGAGCCCGCACTCAAGCTGGCAACCTTGGGGTTTTGAACCTGGGTCCTCCGCATACCAGTCTGATGCTCTATTCATTGTGCCACCGCCTGGTCAGGCTCATTTTGCTCAATTTTGAACTGGGCTGCTTGTTGTTTTTTTGTTGTTGTTGAGTTGTAGTTCTTTATATATTCTGGATATTGATTCCTTATCAGATATATGATTTGCAAAATTTTTCTGCCATTCTGTGAATTGTCCTTTTTACTCTCTTGATAGTGTCTTTTGATAAGCAAAAGTTTTAAATTTTGATATAATTCAATATCTATTTTTTTCTTTTGTTGCCTGAGCTTTTGGTGTTATATCCAAGAAACCAGGCACTATTTTTTAAATAAATAAAAAGATGTAATTTAAAAAAATTAGAGGAGCCCTGGCCAGTTGGCTTAGTGGTACAGCATCGGCCTGCTGTGTAGAAGTCCCGGGTTCGATTCCCAGCCAGGGCACACAGGAGAAGCGCCTATCTGCTTCTCCACCCTTCCCCCTCTCCTTTCTCTCTGTCCCTTTCTTTCTCTCCAGCAGCCAAGGCTCCCTTGGAGCAAAGTTGGCCCGGGCGCTGAGGATGGCTCCATGACCTCTGCCTCAGGTGCTAGAATGGTTCCGGTTGCAATGGAGCAATGTCCCAGATGGGCAGAACATCACTCCCTAGTGGGCATGCTGGGTGGATCCTGATCAGGCACATGTGGGAGTCTGTCTCTCTGCCTCCCTGTTTCTCACTTTAGAAAAATACACACACAAAAAAAAAATTAGAGGAAAAACTAGTTGCTGCTGGTGTAATAGAAAAGGTAGAAGATATAGTTAATTGCTTCTCATCCTGAATTTGAAGTACAGTATAACACAGCTTTTTAAGCATACTCATTCCTTTTCTGACTACAATGTGACCTAGTGGAGGATCTCTTGGTCCAAAGATATGTATAAAAACTTCTCAACTTCAAACTTTCAACTTATCAACTTTTATAATAAAAGAAAGCTACCAACTGGATCAGAGCTCATCAGTTTTGCCTACCATTTATAGATTGCATGTCAGATCATTTGCAGTGTCCAGATTGGAGTTAAAAACTAGTAGATTTAGCCCTGGCCAACTAATGTAGTGGATAGAGTGTCGACCTGGAGCACTGACGTTGCCGGCTGAAGCCCAGAGTCACAGATCCTGGGGTTGCCAGCTCAACCCTGAGGTCGCTGGTTTGAGCCCTGGTCAGGGCATATAGGAAAAGCAGTCAATGGTATAGCTAAGTAGAACAACAAGTTGATGCTTCTCTTTCTCAAAACAAAACTAACAAGTAGACTTAGCAATAGCCCCTTGGCATCAAATTATTTTATTTTTAAAAGAATTGATTCATTGAATGACTGATTTGAGAGAGAGAGGAGAGAAAGAAAGAGAGAATTAGCAATTTGTTGTTCCATTTATTTATATATTCTTTGGTTGCTTCTTGTATGTGCCCTGATGGGAGATAGAACTTGCAACCTTGGCATATTGGGAGGATGCTAACCTACTGAACTATTTGGCCAGGCTGATTCCAAGTTATTTTATGCAATCTATAATTGACTTTAACACCCCAGACTTACATCTCAAAGCAGAAAATCTCATTAAAGGAGTTATTCATGGGTGTGTAAACATTAGTTCTACCATCGTTTATTTTAAAAGACCAATGTTTCTTTTTCTTTGTTCTCTTCTTCTTTTAAAAAAAGCTTGTCACACTGGCTGACACATCTCAGTTGGTTAGAGTATTGTCCCAATACACCAATGATGGTTTGATCCCCAGTCAGGGCACATACAAAAATCAACCATTGAATGTATAAACAAGTGGAACAATAATAAGATGTTTCTCTCTTTTTCTAAATATCAATAAAAAAGCTTGTCATCTTAAAAAAAAAAAAAGATTCCTTTGGACGCTGTATTTCCTTAGCTTGATTAAAGAATTAATAAGTGCTAAGCCTCATATCCAGTGCTAATGGGAATGGTTAATAATAAACACTAATGGTGTGGCTAACACTCTTTTTTTTGTTTTTTTGCATTTTTCTGAAGCTGGAAACAGGGAGAGACAGTCAGACAGACTCCCGCATGCGCCCGACTGGGATCCACCCGACACGCCCACCAGGGGGCGATGCTCTGCCCATCCTGGGCGTCGCCATGTTGCGACCAGAGCCACTCTAGCGCCTGGGGCAGAGGCCACAGAGCCATCCCCAGCGCCCGGGCCAACTTTGCTCCAATGGAGCCTTGGCTGCGGGAGGGGAAGAGAGAGACAGAGAGGAAGGCGCGGCGGAGGGGTGGAGAAGCAAATGGGCGCTTCTCCTATGTGCCCTGGCCGGGAATCGAACCCGGGTCCTCCGCACGCTAGGCCGACGCTCTACCACTGAGCCAACCGGCCAGGGCTACTCTTTACACTGGTGCCAAATTGTTCAATTTAGTCTGTTCTCTAGAAGTTGAATATGCCTTTGGCTGCCTTCTTTGCTTTCCTGGTAAAGTCCTCTACTCTCCCCAAACCATATATATAGGCCAAAGGTCTTCTTAACTACTGCTAAATGATCAAGAGCCTGTTAATGGGCTCTTTGTCATCCCAATTTCTTTCTAAAGGAGAATGACAGATATGTTTGTCTGCTAATGTTAACAGTGAGGGGCAAGAAGAAAGAGGATGTATCTGCAACAAATATATCAACTCCATGCAGGTTTCCTAGTCCTTTTTAGAAATGGGGTGGAGGAAGAGACCCTATCTATCAAAGTAAATAAATCACAATTTCTGGAAACCTCCAAGCATAGCTGCATCCTGGCCCAGAGTAGTATCATGCAGGAAACTGGCTAGAACGAAGAGAAGAAGGGAGAGTTACAAGAGGATGCCTGGGAGAAAGGCTAGTTTGGAACTCTGGGTACTAGTACCTCTGTGGAAGCCCCAGCTGAGGGAATGTAGGAATGTGTTTACCTCCTACAGCTAATTTCTGGTATATTATATATATTTTTAAAATTTTTTCTGGTATACTATATCTTGCCATCTGATTAGAGATTATACAAATTTCTGAGCGCTGTTTCTTCTAGGACAAAAGTTCAAACCAAAGATGTAGGTAACGATGAAGGTGAGTAGCCTTCAGAAATGGAAAAGACTAGGAAAAATGAAGATCATCTGTGGTTCATCTACTCGTTAAGATTGTTTTTCTAACAATTTTTTTTTTTAAAGAGAGAGAGAAGAGAAGAAGATGGAAGAGGAGCAGGAAGCATCAACTCAGCAGTTGCTTCTCACATGTGCCTTGACCAGGCAAGCCTGGGGTTTTAAACCTGTGACCTCAGCATTCCAGGTCAATGCTTTATCCAAATGTGTCACCACAGGTCAGGCTATTCTTTTTTTTCTTTTAATGAGTTTGTCATGTAAGTAATGTCAGCAACTTTGGTAAGGAGTGCCACATATCAGAGGAAAAAACCCTAGCACCAAATTTGTCTATTGCAGTTAAAATTACTAGTGAGAATGTTTTGCTATGCTATAAATTCTTATGTTCTACCATGCCCCATGTAGGTGGTGTAAGGTCGGTGGATAGAGGGATAGTCATGTGGAGAACTCAGACCCGCCCACTTTGGCTAGGACCGCCCACAATCAAGCCCGCCAAAGGAAGCTTCCCAGGAACCATTTGGAAAGAAGCAATTGTCTGCCAGCCAGTGAAATTTCACCACGTCATAGTAGCTCCACTTCCCTAGAGGGACCCTTTAAATATCTCCCACGCGGTTTAATCCGTGCAACTTCCCTAGCCTCCATCTCCTTCATCTTTCTTTCCTCGGGGCCAGGGAACCTTGCCGGGCGGGATGTGCGCTCTGTACTCAATAAAGCCGTTTACTTATTCCACACTTTGCGGCTCCGGCCCCATTCCTTCCTTCTCGGCGGGGAAAAATACCTTACAGGTGGAACCTCAAATCAGCTAAAAGTAACATCTCTTGGTTTATCTCACTTATCCTGGCAATCTATTTATTTACAATTCAAAGATTTGACTGTAAGGATGTAAGGAAGAATCAAATCATGTACAGGTCCTCCCAAAATCAGAAACCCAGTGGCAGAAATGTAGTTATTATCTCCTTAAAGGGGATACTTCCAGAAAGAATCTATATTTCCCAGGAGCCTTTTATGAACATTCTAAGTATAAATCTCAGATTATACAGTAATAAAGCAATTTAGCATAAGGTCTTCTGCAAAAATGCTTGAAGACTGTGGAGCAGTGGTTTCCAAATTTTGCTAACATTGTATGCACCTAGAGTTCTTCAAAGACTACTGACAACATGTGGATCCCACCTACAATACATTCTAATTTAACTGGGTTAAAACCTGGGTATTTGGATTTTTAAAATCTCCGCTACATTCTAATGTGCAGCAAAATCTGGAAACCACTGCTATAGAATATGGTGTTTTCAAACGTTTTTGGCTTCAGTTCTGGGATTGACAGGCAACACAAATCCTGAGCCCTTATTTCTGGGATCTTCTGGGGCTGAATGAGCCAAAGAATGCACAAAGGTGACACACATCACCCTAAAACTGCTTCCAAATGACAACAGTATTTTCTCTACAAAGAATTTCAGCATAATAGCAAGCCAGCTGAAAACATCAAGTAAATACCAGCCTGGGGAGGGGTTAGGTAGATCTTTTACTGCTGAAAGTATAAGCAGGAAAAGAACTGGTATTGAGTAGAGATGTAAGAACAAGGTGAGACATCCACCAAAAGTAACCCACTTCACCCCCAGGCTATGGGGGGAGGCTTGGGAGAAATACTGAAGATCTGATACAGTTCTTCCTCCCATCTACAAGTTCCCACACCATGGAAATTTTGCGTAAGCACAACAAAACCTGGTTTGCCACACCCTTAAATCACACATCCTCCCTTTCCTCTTACTGAGGTAACCACACACTGTACCCACAGTGGGAGGTGGTTCAGTAGAGGTCATCATGCCCTTGACCATCCAGCTGGAGTCCTTGTGTGAAAACCACTGCAAACAAGGAGGATGGTATCATTATCTCAATGGGACAGCTTGGAGGAAATACTTGGCATGGGGTTGAGATGGAATCCCACTTGTCTACAGTTTTACTGCTTTCTGACCTAGCAGGAAGAACTGGGATAAGAACATGGCCAGGGCTGGCCTACCTGAGGCACTTCCCTTTCAGCCTTCTTTAGCAAGAGGTTGACAGATGCAGCCAACTGCTGAAACCTCCTTTTCTTTCTGGTAACCTCCGCTCGGCATTTTCAGGATTTGTTAACAGAGCCAAGCAGAGGGGAAATAGCAATGCAGGGAGAGGAACAGTTGAGATCAGAGGGTGGATGCTCTCCTGCCCAGACAGGCTTTAGCAAGCAGTGCCTCTATTATGTATAGTTTTAGATTTCCTTCCTCTTTTTAACTTGTGACAGATAATTATTTTGAAAATTTTTTGAAAGAGAGAGGAAGGGAGATGGAGAGAGGGAGAGAGAGAAACACTGATTTGTTTTCACTTATTTATTCACTGGTTGATTCTTGTGTGTGCCATGACTGGAGATTGAACCGACAACCTTGGAGTATTGGGACAATGTTCTAACCAATCCAGCACCTGGCCAGGGCCTATTAGAAAAATTACTTTAAAATTTTTTTCTATTGGTTGAGAGAGAGAGAGAGAAACATCAACTCATTGTTCTACTTAATTATTCCATTCAGTTGTGCACTTATTTTTTTTTAAATTTTCTTTTTTTTAATTAAAAAAATTTTTTTATTTATTCATTTTAGAGAGGAGAGGGAGAGACAGAGAGAGAGAGGAGAGATAGAGAGAGAGAAGGGGGGAGGAGCTGGAAGCATCAACTCCCATATGTGCCTTGACCAGGCAAGCCCAGGGTTTCGAACCAGCGACCTCAGCATTTCCAGGTCGACGCTTTATCCACTGTGCCACCACAGGTCAGGCCAGTTGTGCACTTATTGATTGTTTCTTGTACATGGCCTGACCAGGGATCAAACCTGGTTAAATGATGTGTTAAATGATGTGTTAAATGATGCTTTAGCCACTGAGCAACCTGGCCAGGGCCTATTTTGAAATTTTTGATAGTCTCTGTTATGGCTTGAATTGTGTCTCCCCAAAAGATATATTGAAGTCCTAAATCCCAGTACCTCAGAATGTGATCTTATTTAGAAATAGGGTCTTCACAGAGGCAATCAAGTTAAAATGAAGTCATTAAAGTGGGCTCTAGCCCAATATGATTAGTATCCTATTAAAATGGGGAACACATTGGACACAGTGACAAACACATACAGGAAAAAAGATGTGAAGACACATAGGGAGAAGATAACCATGAGACTGGAGTGATGGCTTCTATAAGCAAAGGGACACCAGGAATGCTGGCAAACACCAGAAGCTACAAGAGGCAAGGAAGGATTCTCCCTCAAACCATCACAGAAAGCATAGCTCTGCCAAGACTTTGATTTCTCACTACTAGTCTCCAAAACTAAGACAATACATTTGTTGTTTCAAGCCACCCAGTGTTTGATATTTTGTTATAGCAGCCTTAGAAAACTAATACAGCCCCAAGGAGACCTGGCGTTGACTAAATCAGTCAGATTTTGCCTTAACTAGCCTTAGTGAATTACTGGTGCTAGCCATGGAGATTACAGTCCAGGTCAGTGTTCTCAAATAGGGTGGTGGAGAACAGTAGTTATGGCAGGAAAACAATTTCTAGGGGAGCTGTTTCACAATAAGCATGCCTAAGCACCATCCTGAACCTGCTGTTCAGAATATGAGTAGTGGGGGTTAGCTAACATGTATTTTAAACAAGCTCCCAAAGTGTTACCACTGACTTGCTCTGATCCTCCATCGCTCCCCCAAACTGAGTAATACTAGCTTAAATAGAAAGGATAAAACTTGGCCCTGGCCGGTTGGCTCAGCGGTAGAGCGTTGGCCTGGCGTGCGGGGGACCTGGGTTCGATTCCCGGCCAGGGCACATAGGAGAAGTGCCCATTTGCTTTTCCACCCCCCCCTCCTTCCTCTCTGTCTCTCTCTTCCCCTCCCGCAGCCAAGGCTCCATTGGAGCAAAGATGGCCCGGGTGCTGGGGATGGCTCCTTGGCCTCTGCCCCAGGCGCTAGAGTGGCTCTGGTCGTGGCAGAGCGACGCCCCGGAGGGGCAGGCAGAGCATCGCCCCCTGGTGGGCAGGGCATCGCCCCTGGTGGGCGTGCTGGGTGGATCCCGGTCAGGCGCATGCAGGAGTCTGTTTGACTGTCTCTCCCTGTTTCCAGCTTCAGGAAAAAAAAAAAAAAAGGATAAAACTTGAAGTCTACCCCAAATTGATCTGTAGATTCAATGTAATCCCAATCAAAATCTCAGCAAGTTTTTAAAATAAAAATTCATGCCTGACCTGTGATGATACAGTGGATAAAACGTCGACCTGGAATGGTCAGGTCTCCAGTTCAAAAACCCGGGCTTGACCAGTCAAGGCACATACAGGAAGCAACCACTATGAGTTGGTGTTTCCTGCCATCCCCCCTTCTCTCTCTCTCTAAAAAAAAAACAAAAAAAACCTCACAACCTAATCCTAAAATTTATATGTAAATGTAAAAGGCCAAGAATATTCAAGGCAAGCTTGAAGTACAATAAAGCTGGAAGACTTACACTACTAGATATCAAGACTTATGAAGCTATAGTTATTAAGACAGTGTAGTACTGACATAAAACTAAACAAATGGATGAATGGAACAGAAGAGAGAACCCAGAAATAAACCCACACAATCACTTGATTTATGACAGATGTGACACTGCAGTGCAGTGGGGGAAGCGTGGGCTTTCAGTAAGGTGCTGGATTAGTTAGGTATTCATATGAGAAAAACAGAATCCTGACTCCCAACTCACACCCTACACAAAAATCAATTTCAGATAGATTTTAGATACAAATATAAAAAGCAATAAAGCTCTCAAAAAAAAAAAAGGTAAAATTTCCTTAAACAGCCAGGACACAAAAAGCACTAACTATAAAACAAAAATGATAAATTAGTCTTTATAAAAATACAGAAATTCCATTTATGAAAAGGTACCACTAAGAGAAAAGGCAAGATATTGCCTGACTGGTAGGGGCACAGTGGATAGAGCATTGACCTGGGACACTGAGGTCCCAGGTTTGAAACCCCAAGGTCACCAGCTTGAGCACATCTGGCTTGAGCATGGGATCATAGACATGACCTGATGGTTCCTGGCTTGAGCCCAACCAAGGTCACTGGCTGGGCTGGAGCCTCCCACATGAAAAGCAATCAATGAACAACTAAAGTGATGCAACTACGAGTTGATGCTTCTCATCTCTCTCCCTGCCTGTCTCTCTCTCTCTTAAAAAAAAAAAAGAGAGAAAAGGCAAGATATGGAATAGAAAATATTTATAATACATATACCTGATAAAAGACTTATAACCAGAATATACAAAGAACTACAAATCAGTAAGAAAAAAACCATACAAACCAATCCAAAAAGATTTACTTGAAAAGATAGTCAATTTCATGACTCATCATGGAAATGCAAAGTAATACCAAAATGAGATAATACCACACATCAACCAGAATGGCACAAACGAGAAAGGAAAATATGGTCAAGTGTTGCTAAGGCTGAAGAGCAGCCAAGATTGTAATTGGATGTGGGAGTATAAATTGATTCAGACACTTGGGGAAACTGGCAATATCTATTAAAGCTGATCTTGTGCATACCCTATGACCCAGAAATTCCATTCCTAAGTATATATAGAAATGTATACATTAATTCCCTAAAAGACATACACAAGAATTTTTACAACAGCCCCAAACTGTCAACAACCTAAATGCACATCAACAACTTAATAAGTACCATCACACAACAGTTCCTCCGCCTCCCTTTTCTCTGGTGGATGGATGCCTGACACCATGGCTAGTACCAAACCCTATAAATGCTGTTTTTTCCTATACATATATACCTATGATAAAGTTTAACTTATAAATTAGGTATAGTAATAGATTAATAGCAAGAACTAATAATAAAATAGAACAATTATAACAATAAACTTAGCACAACGTGAGGTGGCATCAACCTGGAATGCTGAGGTCACTGGTTCAAAATCCTGGGCTTGCCTGGTCAAGGCACATATGGGATGACCACCCTCCTCTTTCCTGTATCTAAACTGAATAAATAAAATCTTTAAAAAGAAAACAACCCCCCACAAAACCCCCAATAAATATATAAAAGTTGTATGAACATGGTCTTTCTCTCAAAATATCTTATTTCATTGATAAAGTCATTCTTTTTTTTTTTTTTTTTTAAAGTGAGAGGAGGGGAGATAGGGAGACAGACTCCCACGGTGCCCTGACTGGGCTCCAGGTTGCTGATGCTCAAATCAACTGAGCTATACTTAGCGCTGGGGCTGACCATTGAACCAATTGAGTCACTGGCTGCAAGAGGGGAAGAGAGGGAGAAAGGGGAGAACGAGGGGAAGAGAAACAGATGGTTGCTTCTCATGTATGCCCTGACTGGAGATCAAATCCAGGACATCCACACACCAGGCCAACACTATCCACTGAACCAACTGGCCAGGGTAGGAAGATTCTTTTTTTTTCTTTTTCTTTTCTTCTGAAGCTAGAAACAGGGAGACAGTCAGACAGACTCCCGCATGCGCCCGACTGGGATCGACCTGGCATGCCCACCAGGGGCGACGCTCTGCCCACCAGGGGGCGATGCTCTGCCCCTCCGGGGTGTTGCTCTGCAGCGACCAGAGCCACTCTAACTCTAGCGCCTGGGGCAGAGGCCAAGGAGCCATCCCCAGCACCCGGGCCATCTTTGCTCCAATGGAGCCTTGGCTGCGGGAGGGGAAGAGAGAGACAGAGAGGAAGGAGGGGGTGGGGGTGGAGAAGCAAATAGGCGCTTCTCCTATGTGCCCTGGCCGGGAATCGAACCCGGGTCCCCCGCATGCCAGGCCGACGCTCTACCGCTGAGCCAACCGGCCAGGGCCGGAAGATTAATTCTTACTGTAAATTTCAGTAACCTCAACATACAATTTTTTCTTTCATAATTACATTAAGAATTTTTGCCTTTTTACTTAACGCCCTTTATGGCTTCTCTTTGGCATATCTGAGTTGCTATCTAGTGGCATATCTTGTGCTTTGGGGTCATTAAGTAAAATAAGGGTTACCTGAACAAGTATTGCTATACCACCACAGCTGATCTGTTAATTGAGATGACTACTAAGTGACTAACGGGCAAATAGTGTACACAGTGTGAATACGCTGGAAAAAAGGATGACTCACATCCTGGGCAGGATAGAGCTGACAGCACAAGATTTCATCATGCTACTCAGAATGGTGCACAATTTAAAATTTATGGATTATTTACTTCTGGAATTTACCATTTACTATTCTTGGACCGTAGTTAACCATGGAAAGCGAAACTGTAGATAAAGGTGGACTACTGTATTCACATAATACCATAAAATAATGAGACTAAACAAAGTATAACTGCATGCAACAATATGGATGGATTTCACAGGCATATGTTGAACAGCTAGACATAAAGTACAGACTGTAATGATTCTATTTATGTAATGTTCAAAATGGATAAAACTAATCTATGGTGTTAGCAGTTAGAATTGATTTTCTTGGGGGGATTAGCTATTGGAGGGAGCTATGAAGGGGCTTCTGGGCTTCTAGTCATATTGCATCTCTTCATCTGGGTGCTGCTACCACAAAGAGTGTTCACTTTGAAAATTCAATGATCTTCATGCTTATGATTTGTGTACATACTTATACTTATATGTTATTGTTCAGTAAGACCTATTAACATAAAAACAAAAATAAAATCTTTGTGTTTGTGATTCCCAGAGATGAGTGCAAGGCTCAGCTGAGAGGCAGGCTAGTTCTCTAGGATTCTGCCCAATCTCCAGGGAGGCAGACCAGTCCCGTGTCTAATGTTGCACACTTTTTTCATCAGTTTTTTCCTCAACACTGATTCTTAATTCTGGAAGTTGTTTTTTTTTAAAAAATATAATAATTCTAAGGAGCAGGCTAAAAGCTGAAAAGCAGAGGGGAGCTTGGTAAATAGGAGAGGCACAGTTATTTCAAGTGTATTGAATAAAAGGGGACATTTTTCAAAAGATGAGGATAATCAGAGTCAAATAAGGAGAAGGCAGGCAGGTAGTTCACTGAATTAGTTCAGAGCTAAAAGTTTCATTCGGTTATGAGTTCAATAAGGGTAGAAAATTATTTGACCTCAGTCTTTTAGGCCTTTTAAAGCTATCCTAAAGAGAAAATAGAGTACAACTTGTGGGAGGGAAGACTACCCAATTTCTCACCATAGCCTTTTTGTCATAGAGCTTGTTGCTATGGAGAAGTCCATGAAGGGAGCAACTAAGGGAAATAAAGGATCGGGCGGGAGTAAGCACAGGGACAGTGCATTACACAAAAATTCCTTGAGCAATTAGCGAGTAGCAGGGCCTATTAATGACACACTTTCCATTTTCCCTTAACCCCTACCCTCTAAAAGTACATGGCCCTCGTTTGCCACTATAATTTAACTCTAATACAGGGAAGCCTGAATGGGCCTAACAAAGCCCAAGCCTGGCAGATAAAACACAAGGCCATTTAGCAATGAAGCCTCATGCCAGGGAGAATCAGCTACCTACTCACCCTATCCTGGAGAAATTCTCTCCAGCTGCCTAAATTTTCAAGTTGATGCCCTATGATTTCTTTGTTCTATACAGCCCGAGGGAGCTGGAATAATGAAGTATCAGAAGTGAAGAACGGCCTCTTGTTTGAGAAGTCAGAGACAGAAAAAGAAGAGAGAGAAGAGAGAGCAGACTCTGTGTGTGTGTGTGTGTTTGTGAAAGGGAGAGAGAGAGGGAGATCTCACTGGTATCATTAAGAGGCAGCAGCAATGACCTGGGAGCAAAGCTCTGTCTGAAATGGTCTGAAACTACTGCTGTGGGAGAAAAGGCTAGATGCCAAGTTTGTTAATAGCTTCTGCCCATCATTGTTACAGCAGCTTTATCAACCAGGGCAGGCCCAGGCCCTGTTTTTAGCAGTGTAAGCTCTGAGACCGGAGGGCTCAACTTCTTTCAGCAGATCTCGCCACAACCAATAATCAACAAAGGCAGTTCCCTCTTCTGTCCTACACAAATGATCACAGAATTGTAAGTATCAGAGCTGAAAGGACCACAGAGATATGAGAGTAAACTAAGGCCCAGACCAGTTAAATGACTTACCACATCATCAACAGGGCAGTGGCGGGATTCAAATAATTTAACAACCAGTTTTCTGCCCTAATGATCGTTTTAAGTATAAAAAAATTATATACCAAAAGGTAGTTTATTATTTCATGCATTTAATACTTAAATAAGAACAGTAAAAGAGGTACACAAAACTAGATTATAAGAAAGTTTTAATTTTTAATTTTAATTTTTTGTATTTTTCCGAAGTTGGAAACGGGGAGGCAGTCAGACAGACTCCCGCATGTGCCCGACCGGGATCCACCCGGCATGCCCACCAGGGGGCAATGCTCTGCCCATCTTGGGGCATCGCTCTGCCGCCATCCTTAGCACCCGGGCAAACTCTGCTCCAATGGAGCCCTGGCTGCAGGAGGGGAAGAGAGAGCCAGAGAGGAAGGAGAGGGGGACGGGTGGAGAAGCAGATGGGCGCTTCTCCTGTGTGCCCTGGCCGGGAATCGAACCTGGGACTCCTGCATGCCAGGCTGACGCTCTACCACTGAGCCAACCAGCCAGGGCTGAAAGTTTTAAAATACTAATGAAAAATATTAAATAACACCTGACAAAAAAATAACAGTTAGTTAAGATATTTCCATATTGTTTCTTTTTTTTTTTTTTTTTTTTTTTGCATTTTTCTGAAGCTGGAAACAGGGAGAGACAGTCAGACAGACTCCCGCATGCGCCCGACCGGGATCCACCCGGCACGCCCACCATAGGGCAACACTCTGCCCACCAGGGGGTGATGCTCTGCCCATCCTGGGCGTCGCCATGTTGCGACCAGAGCCACTCTAGCGCCTGGGGCAGAGGCCACAGAGCCATCCCCAGCGCCCGGGCCATCTTTGCTCCAATGGAGCCTTGGCTGCGGGAGGGGAAGAGAGAGACAGAGAGGAAGCGCAGCGGAGGGGTGGAGAAGCAAATGGGCGCTTCTCCTGTGTGCCCTGGCCGGGAATCAAACCCGGGTCCTCCGCACGCTAGGCCGACGCTCTACCGCTGAGCCAACCGGCCAGGGCCTCCATATTGTTTCTTTTTTTTATTTTTTTTTTATTTTTTTTTATTTTCTTTTCATTTTTCTGAAGCTGGAAACGGGGAGAGACAGTCAGACAGACTCCCGCATGCGCCCGACCGGGATCCACCCGGCACGCCCACCAGGGGGCGATGCTCTGCCCATCCTGGGCTTCGCCATATTGTGACCAGAGCCACTCTAGCGCCTGAGGCAGAGGCCACAGAGCCATCCCCAGCGCCCGGGCCATCTTTGCTCCAATGGAGCCTTGGCTGCAGGAGGGGAAGAGAGAGACAGAGAGGAAAGCGCGGCGGAGGGGTGGAGAAGCAAATGGGCGCTTCTCCTGTGTGCCCTGGCCGGGAATCGAGCCCGGGTCCTCCACACGCTAGGCCGACGCTCTACCGCTGAGCCAACCGGCCAGGGCTCATATTGTTTCTTGATTGGTGTCCTAACTTGCGATTTTTTTCACCTTTGGAAATGAGTATTACTACTGGCACTTAGAATACAGCATTACGCACATAAACCTTAAAAAAGAGTAAGGAGCCTGAACTGCAGGCAGTGGCACAGTGGATAGAGCGTCGGACTGAGATGTGAAGAACCCAGGTTCAAAACCCTGAGGTTGCTGGCTTGAATGCAAGCTCATCCGGCTTGAGCACGGCTCACCAGTTCGAGCGTGGGTGGGGTTGCTGGCTTGAGCATGGAATCATAGACACGACCCCATGGTCACTGGCTTGAGCCCAAGGTCGCTGGCTTGAGCAGGGGGTCACTCACTCTGCTGTAGCCCCACCCCTACTCCCCGTTAAGGCACATATGAGAAAGCAGTCAATGAACAACTAACTAAGGCGCTGCAATGAAGAATTGATGCTTCTCATCTCTCTCCCTTCCTGTGTCTGTCCCTATCTGTCCTTCTCTCTGACAAAAAAAAAAAAAAAAAGTAATGAATGTAAACCTGTGATTTCCACATTGAGCAGCTGCCCAGGTTCCCTCCTTAGAGAAAACCCTGATTATGAGTGCCATTTCAACAACCGGTTCGCCAAACTTAACAAAAAATTAGGTATTGGTTCTGTCAAACTGGTGTGAACTGGCTGAATCCCACCACTGCAACAGGGCAAGAAAACATCAAGACTCACAGATGGGGCCTTTTCCTCTTGAAGTCACACGCTGAAGCTAAATTAGCTAGGGCTAATGATTAGCCCCACTTTATACCAACTATATTTACTGCCTAGGTATCAATCACTAACCTGGGTTCATACATAAGTATCAGGAACTAAATTAATTGTCAAAGGATGGCATTAGTAACAAAACAGATCTGTCTGAGCCCATTTCAGGTGGTTTTGTTACTGAAATATCAGAAGAATCTCATTTGAAACAGCCTTACCCATCTGGCAAGCCTGCAGTAGCCAACTGAACTGGCTGACTATTCTTTGCAGGGAGGTGAGTGAGAATGCACAAAAGAATATCTCTCTTCCTTGAGATTAGTTTATTTAGCAATTTGTAAAATGAAACTAAAAAAAAAGTCTATAACTGAAAATTTTCCTAGGGCTTCAGATTTAAATATGACAGTGGACAGATAACATAACCCACAAGGGTATATAAACACAGAACTGCCCTAAAGCATGCCCTAGGAGTAAGGTGAGGGTGGAAAGAATGTGCTGGCTGTTGTTTGGGATGGGGGAAGGGTGGGAGAAAGTAAGTATTGATTTCCCTAATGTTTCCTTTGTGTGGCTGCTGTTGCCATGTGGTGGTCTGTTGCTATGAAGATCTGTGGTGCCAGACAATGACTGCTAGACTCTTTATGACTGTTATTGGTAGTGCGGTTTCTGTGGGAGTCTGGCTAATAAGCAATTGGCTAAGCAGTGGAGAAAACATGGTCACTGTAAGCCACCTTTCTCCAGGTAAGTGCTGCCCAAGGCAAAGGGGTGTTAGTTATAGCCAAAGAAAAAGAAAAACCAGTAGCTGGGTACCATCTTAACTTTCCAGTATAAATACCTAAAATTAAGTACTTCACAGTTCACATATGTACTTTCCTACATCACAATCACACGGAAAAAACCAAGGGTAATGCCCAAGGTTACTATTTCCATGAAGAAGATGAATGGACAGCCTCTTCCTTTCAGTGAAAAAGATGAAGACCCACAAGCCAGGATCTGCAATCAGATGAGGATACAGAGCAGCTGGGGCAGGTTTTCAGCGGAACTACCACAGGCAAAACTAACTTCCTGCTAAGCAAACCACTGCCTATTACTCTGATAATGAGAAAGCTACAACCCACAGACCAAAGCACAGGGCTCAACCACAGGGTTTGAAGCAGGGCCAAATGTTTTCTCAGGTAAAAGGAGCCAAATCACACAGAAAGCACCCTGGGTCTGAGTGGATGTCAGCTCTTTACCACCCTCTTCACTCTCCCACACATTACTCATCTTTCCAGCTCAGAGTCTAAATACACTTTTACATTATACATAATTTAAAGGCCATCCAGCTCCTATGCTGTTCAAAACCATAAAACACTAGCTACATGTGGTTATTTAAATAAAAATTCTTATTTCCTTTATTCAGTGAGAGAAGGGGAGGCAGAGAGACAGACTCCCGCATGCGCCTGAACCGAGATACATCTGGCAAGCCCATTAGGGGAAATGCTCTGCCCATCTGGGGCGTTGCTCCATTGCTGGGCAACTGAGCTCTTCTTAGTACCTGAGGCAGAGGCCATGGAGCCATCTTCAGTGCCCAGGGCCAACTCGCTCCAATAGAGCCATGGCTGCAGGAGGGGGAGAGAGAGAGAGAGAGAGAGAGAAGCGAGAGGGGGCGGGTGGAGAAGCAGATGGGCGCTTCTCCTGTGTGCCCTGACTGGGAATCAAACCTGGGACATCCACACACTGGGCTGACACTATCACCGAGCCAACCAGCCAGGGCCTTAAATAAAATTTAAAATTCAATCCCTCAGTTCCACATGCCACATTTCAGGTGGTTGATAACACATGTAACGAGATTACCATTTTGGAGAGTATATTTCTTTCTTTAAAAAAAAATTTATTTATTTATTTTAGAGAGAGAAGAGACAGAAAGGGAGAGAAGGGGGAGAGGAGCAGGAAGTATCAACTCATAGTAGTTGCTTTTCATATTGGGTCTTGACCAGGCAAGCCTGGGTTTTGAACGGGCAACCTCAGCATTCCAGGTGGACACTTTCTCCACTGCGCCACCACAGGTCAGGCTGGGAGAGCCATCCCCAGCGCCCGGGCCATCTTTGCTCCAATGGAGCTTCGCTGCAGGAGGGGAAGAGAGAGACAGAGGATGGAGAGGGGGAGGACTGGAGAAGCAAATGGGCGCCTCTCCTGTGTGCCCTGGCCGGGAATCGAACCCAGGACTCCCGCACGCCAGGCCAATGCTCTACCGCTGAGCCAACTGGCCAGGGCCCAAATATGGTATATGTGATCAAAAGGAAAAGAATTTAAAGGTTGTCTGATGGCATTTTTGATGTATTAGATATAATATATAAGACCAGGTGTTCCCAAAGTTTTTTATTAAAAGACCACACAGTAGATATTTCTGCTTTGTAAGTCATCTGGTCTCTGTCTACTCTGTCACTTTAGTGCAAAGTGACTGAAAATACATGAAATGAATGTAATTAAATTCCAATAAAACTTTATGTATGGACATTAAAATCTGGATTTCATATAATGTTCACCTCACATAATATTCTTTTTTTTTTAATTTAACTTTTTTATTTTTGATGACAGAGAAAGAGAGAGACAGAGAGAGGGACAGATAGGGACAGACAGGAAGGGAGAGAAATGAGAAGCATCAATTCTTTGCTGCAGCATCTTAGTTGTTCATTGATTGCTTTCTTTTTTTTTTTTTTTTTTTTTTTCATTTTTCTGAAGCTGGAAACAGGGAGAGACAGTCAGACAGACTCCCGCATGCGCCCGACCGGGATCCACCTGGCACGCCCACCAGGGGCGTCGCCATGTTGCGACCAGAGCCACTCTAGCGCCTGGGGCAGAGGCCACAGAGCCATCCCCAGCGCCCGGGCCATCTTTGCTCCAATGGAGCCTTGGCTGCGGAAGGGGAAGAGAGAGACAGAGAGGAAAGCGCGGCGGAGGGGTGGAGAAGGAAATGGGCGCTTCTCCTGTGTGCCCTGGCCGGAATCGAACCCGGGTCCTCCGCACGCTAGGCCGTGATTGCTTTCTTATATGTGCCTTGACTGGGGGGGGGGGCTACAGCAGACCGAACGACCCCTTGCTTAAGCCAGCGACCTTGGGCTCAAGTTGATGAGCCTTGCTCAAACCTCAGATGAGTCCGCGCTCAAGCTGGTGACCTTGGGGTTTCAAACCTGGGTCCTCCAGGTCCCAGTCTGACACTCTATCCATTGTACCACACTGCCTGGTCAGGCACACAATATTCTTTTTAAAATTTTTTTCAGCCCTGGCCGGTTGGGGCTCAGTGGTAGAGCATCAGCATGGCGTGCAGGAGTCCCGGGTTCGATTCCCAGCCAGGGCACACAGGAGAAGCGCCCATCTGCTTCTCCACCCTTCCCCCTCTCCTTCCTCTCTGTCTCTCTTCCCTTCCCGCAGCCGAGGCTCCATTGGGGCAAAGTTGGCCTGGGTGCTGAGGATGGCTCCATGGCCTCTGCCTCAGGCGCTAGAATGCCTCTGGTTGCAACAGAGCAACGCCCTGGATGGGTGGAGCATCGCCCCCTGGTGGGCATGCCAGGTGGATCCCAGTCGGGCGCATGCGGGAGTCTGTCTGACTGCCTCCTTGTTTCCAACTTCAGAGAAATACAAAAAAAAAAAAAAAAAGTTAAAAAAATTTTTTTTCATTAAAGTTTACTTTCAATATTATAATATTTTCTGTTGGTTTCTGGTATACAGCACAGTGGTTAGACAATTTCACACAATATTCTTTTGAATTTTCCCCCCAACTATTTCCAACCATTAAAAAACACTGCCTGTTTCTTTATTGCCCATAGGTCATATAAAAACATGCAATGAGTGTAAGACAATTACAACATCAAGAAGGGAGGGTTATATGGTGTTAAGATTATTACATTCCACTTGTGATAAAAAAATACTAATCATAAGTAGACTGTGAAATACATATATATAAAATAAATCCTAGAGCAACCACTAGAAAACTATACCAAGAGATGACAAATTAAGAGTCAAAGATAACTAGGGAGGTTTGAGCCTAGAAAACTGGCAGGTAGGTAACAGAGATGATGAAGGTAGTAGTAATGAAGAGAAACAGAAGAAGGAAAGAGAACCAAATTTTCAGGAGAAAGATGACTTTTTTAGACATTTAAAACGTTAAGAAATCAGCTTCTGGCGACATTCAAGTCAGCAGTATGAAATGGTTTAGGCAAAAGGTCAAGTCTAGAGACAAAGTTTTGGAGATTGTTCATACAAGGGAGACAGCTGAAACCATGAATATGTAAGATTTCACTTACTAAAAGAAGGCTGCCAAGGTAACAACTTTTGGGAGTTATGACTATGAAGTTTATGCAGAAAAAAAGTGGCCATTTGCTTCCTATTTTTCTTTAGTATGAGCCTCTATTTTGTGTTGGGAAGTAACATACGCAGCTAAAAAAGCTTCATTTTCGTGCCTTCCTTGCAGAAGGGGTAGCCAATGAGATAGAGGCAGAAGTCTTAGGGTGTGGCTTCTGGGAAGGTTGTCAAAGGCAAATTTTAGGTGGGAGGCAAATACTGTTTTACTATTCTCTAGCCTGGAAAGTAAATGTGATGGCTAGATCTGTATTAGCAGTTTTGCAAGAACAAATTAACTTTAAGGAACCTGGAATATTGATTACATTGTGAAGCCATCATACTAGCCCTAGACTGCCTACCTTCAGAATTCTCTTACATCAAATCATTATTTCCCTGCCATCTATCTGGCCCACACTGCCCAATTCTGCATCTCGAGTGAATTTCAAAGTCTATTTTTTCTCTGCTCTACAGCCTCACAGGTTTTCACTGACTGTAGAATAAAATTCAAGTTCTTAAGTCTAGTATGAAAGGCTGCAAGATAAGATTCTACACTCCATTTCCAAGTGTATCTCTCACTGTCCTTTCACTTGTATCCTGAATGCCATGCATAACCATACCTGGAATTTCCTATGGGCTTCCTTACCCATATCTTTGATCACTCAGACTGTCTACCTAGAATGCCCACTCATGTCCCCTTTGCCATTCCTTACCATTTTAATATTTGAAAAACTATTCTCTACAAAAGATCAGAAAACTCTATAATGGACTATGGACCCACTTTCCATCTACAAGAATTACTAACATTTTGTTTCTTCTATTTCCTTCCCATACACTTTTTCTTATATTTTAAAGCAAATCCCACACTTAATTTCGTGTTATCTGTAAGTCTGTAAATATGTCAGTATATACCTCTAAGAGATAAGAACTTTTTAAATCTGACTACATTGTTATTATAAACCTGATAAGATAAACAAGTTATTCTTTAATGTCATCTGATACTCAGGAGGCATTCCAATTTCCCAGCTTATTTAAAAAATGTCTTAAAGTTGGTTTGACTCAAGGTATAAATGAGGTTTACATATCACATTTAGTTTTCTCTTAAGACTCATTTATTATATAAAATTCTATTTCCCCCTTTTTTTATACCGCTTATTTGTTGAAGACGCTGAGGCATTTATCCTTTAGATTCTCCCACATCCTGAATTTGGCCAATTGCTTCCTTGTGCCTTCAACTTGCTCCTCTGTCTTCTGTATTTTGGTAAAGTCAGATCTAGAAGCTTACTTAGGTTTAGGTTCTTTTTTTTTTAAGATTGCCTGGTAGGCATCGCTGGGTGTCTCCTGTTGCACTACATCAGGAGAGGCAAGGCTGAGTGAGTCATGTCCCACTTTTAGTGATGTCAATCGATCATCTATTCAATATGAAGTTCCCCATCAACATTTGACAAGAGGTTTAGCCTATATTAATGACATAAATGATTGTTTCCTCCATTCATATTTCAGTGAAGATTCAAAAATAATAAATTTTCTACTTCTATAATTTCTTCTGCATTTATAAGCTAAAATTGTGAAGACCGGCAAAATTAAACTGCATTATAAATATTATTTTGAACTGATATATGTATATTGAGAATAAAGCAAATATTAACATTAGGGATTTTCAGAATAAAGGAAAAGAGGTACAAGTCTAAAATTGAGGAAAGTAAAAATCCTGTCATCTTAAATTTAAATTGAAAGTATCAATATGAATTCATGACTTATATTCCCCTTTCTAAACATCACATACTCCTAGTTCTGTCCCCTGAAAAGGCCTAGAAGCAAGCAATGGTAATACCCCAGATTTTTCATGTTGAAACCCTAATTCTGATGTGATGGCATTAGGAGCTGAGGCCTTTAGGAGGTGATTAGGTCATGAGGGTGGGGCTTTATGAATGAGATTAGTGTCCTGAAGAGGCTACAGAGGCCTGTTCTCTTTCTGTCCTGAGGATACAAGAAGTTAGTGTCAAGCAACCTGGAAGAGGGATCTCACTAGAAATGGACTGTGCTGGTACCATAACTGTGAGAAATACATTTCTGTTATTTAGAAGTTGCCCAGGCCCTGGGTGGGTAGTTCAGTGGATAGAGCATTGTCTAAGTGCACTGAGGTCATGGGTTCCATCTCTAGGCAGGGCACATCGGAGAAGCAATCAGTGAGTGCATAACTAAATGGAAAAACTAAGAACAATAGAATTGATGCTTCTTTTTCTCTCTCCTCCCAACCTTTCTTTTTCTCTTTCTCTCAAATCAGTGGGAAAAAAAAGTGCCCAGTTTAAAGTATTTTGTTATAGCAGCCTGAGCAGATTAAGACAACTTTCAAGGTACAAATTATTTAATAATCAGCTCCCCAAACTGCTGAATATTTAACAACTGACTCTCTAGAGCCTGTACAACACAACTTTAGCACACCACTGGACATGTACAGCAGTCTGAGAAAAAATGCAGTTAGTTATCAGGAAACCAGAAAAGACAGAACCCAGGAAGGAAAAAGAATATTAACTTGATGCCTAGAATGTGCCAAGTGGCTCATATCAGAGGTATCAGTACTAAATTCTTTCTTACCTCAGGACCTTTGCATATATAATATACATTTTTTCTTTGCCTTGCTAGCTCATTCTTATTGTCCAGGCCTTAGCTTAAATGTCAGAGAGTTTTCTGACCATTGTGTTTAAAGTAGGTGTGTATATCTCCTGAGGTGGATTTCCCTGTGCGTACCACTCCACTCAGACTCTCTTCAAGGAAGGATTTGCCCCGATGCTAGGAGTGCTGTCAGCTGACATCCTTCAGAAGTCAGCTCCTCCAGGGACTGTCTCAACTTTAGAGAGCCACTTTCCCAAATGCGGTTCACATCCAATAATTGATCAGTGCAGGAACAAAAAGGCCTGGCCATTTCAGCCCAACTTGGGAGAAATCAGAAGGGTCATTCCAGTCCCACAGGACTGACCATTCTGCTTCTCTTTCTCCTTCCAGTGGGTGCATATCCCAGGGTACTCCTTAATAAACACCATGCATGCTCAACTCTGCCTCAGAATCTGTTTCCCACTGGATCCAGTCTGCAACATTCTTCACCCCAAATCTCATAACTCACTATTCTTTATTTTTCGTGTGATAGAGACAGAGAGACAAAAAGAGAGACACATAGGGACAAATAGACAGGAAGGGAGAGAGATGAGAAGCATCGATTCTTTGTTGTGGCACCTTAGTTGTTCATTGATTGCTTTCTCATATGTGCCTTGATGGGAGGGGGGCTACAGCAGATCAAGTGACCCCTTGCTCAAGACAGTGACCTTGGGCTTAAGCCAGCGACCTTTGGGCTTAAGCCCGTGACCATGGGTTTATGTCTATGATCCCACGCTCAAGTTGGTGAGTCTGTGCTATAGCTGGATGAGCCTTCACTCAAGCCGGTGACCTTGAGGTTTCAAACCTGGGTCCTCTGTGTCCCAGTCTGATGCTCTATTCACTGTACCACCGCCTGGTCAGTCCACACCTCACTATTCTTTATCTCAGCCTTTTGGTTCTTTCTTTAAAAAAAGTTGTATTTGTTGACTGAACTGCTTTTTACTTATCTCTAGTAGAACATAAAGTAATGATTTATGCACAAAGAAAATAAAATCATTATTACTTCATTTTCTTTCCTAGCAGCCAAATACCATTCTTAACCCAATGTTTCCTCAATTTTCCCCATTATGGCATACGTAGTAAATGAAAAATATATTGTAAATAGGCTGCTTGTCTGAGGGGAAAGGGAATGGGGCACCAGCTGCTAAAGGCCCCACCTAGAGGCAACACGACTGAACTGACCATATTTCAGCATCCTAAAACTCATCTGGAATTTCAAGAAATGAGGTTTAGGGAAGTGTAGTATGACAAAGGCAAGAGAGGAGAGTTTCAAGAATAAAAAAATAGTAGAGCCTCTGAAAATTCATGATTAACTGAGAGAAGACCTTTAGAAAATAGATGATCACCGGTATGAGAAATGTTTCAGTCAAAGGGTGGCAGAAGAAATCTGATGGCAAGAGGTTATATGAGCAAGCAGAAAGAGATAACAGCAAGAATAAGTAGTGAAGAAAATGAGAGAAGTCAGTAGTTCAAAGGGGTAACAAGGATGAGGACAAGGAAAATATTTTCATTGTAAGAAAGTGTTGTAGAGCAGAAAGAGTTAATAGAAGGAGAAAAAATAGATAAAATTCATGGTAAAATCTTACAGAATCTTCAGAATAAGAGGAGAAAAATAACAGGGTAAGAAAAATGCATTATAAGAAAGAGAGGAGGAAGGTTGGGGGATGTATCTTTGATCTTAGTTTATGAGTATAAAGAGAATGAATTGGGCTAACAATCTTGACAATGAAATAAGTATTGGGGAATGTGAATGTAATAGGGAGATGAAGGGACTGCTACACAGTATTGTGAGCTCAGCTTATGTCTGCTGACAACAGCTGGGTTTTATAATTCTTTCACTTGTCTGGCCAGAATCAGGAGTTGAAAAATGGAAGGTAAAGATTTCCTCAATTTGAGGTTCATTTTTCTGATAAAATATATCTATATAACAAGTATATAATGAAATTTCATTGGTGTTAATGTTTTTCAGTTTTCATTCTCATGACTGGTATATAAAACTTCATTTTCAAGATGCCACAGTCAATTAGTACTGGATTCATACTGATTCCTAGGGTTAAGTCACAGGTCCTTATCATTTAAAAGCTGGACAGGTCCTTACTGGTCACTAGATCAAGAGATGAGGTAACTAAGGTCTAATAAGTTAAGAAACTTGCTGAAGGTCACACAATGATAGTGGCAGAGGGCTTCTGATTTTCACTTCAGCACTCTTTGCACTATAGAACCAATTCTTCTAGAAAGCACATCTGCCAAAGTAAAATACACTACTGGTGAGAGCCTCTCACTTAGTGTTGTGGTCTAAAAAGGAAAACCAGCCCTGACTGGTTGGCTTAGCGGTAGAATGTCGGCCTGGCATGTAGAAGTCCTGGGTTTGATTCCTGGCGAGGGAACACAAGAGAAGTGCCCATCTGCTTCTCCACCCTTCCCCCTCTCCTTTCTCTCTCTCTCTTCCCCTCCTGCAGCCAAGGCTCCATTGGAGCAAAGTTGACCCAAATGCTGAGGATGGCTCCATGGCCTCCGCCTCATGCACTAGAGTGGCTCCAGTTGCTACGGAGCAACACCCCAGATGGGCAGAGCATTGTCCCCTTATGGGTATGCTGGGTGGATCCCTGTCGGGCGCATGCGGGAGTCTGTCTCGCTGACTCCCTGCTTCTCACTTCAGAAATATATAAAAGAAAAAAATTCCATAAAAAGGAAAACCTATAGCATCCCCTGGAATTCTTTTTTTAAATTAATTTAATTTTATTTATTTTTGTGACAGAGACAGAGAGAGAGAGAGGGATAGATAGGGACAGACAGACAGGAAGGGAGAGATGAGAAACATCAATTCTTCATTGCAGCACCTTAGTTGTTCATTGACTGCTTTCTCTTATGTGTGTTGACTGGGGTCTATAGCACACCAAGTGACCCTTTGCTCAAACCAGGTGAGCCTGTGCTCAAGCCAGCAACCTTGGGGTCTCGAACCTGGATCCTCCACGTCCCAGTCTGACTCTCAATCCACTGCACTACTGCCTGGTCAGGCTGGAATTCTTTTTTTTTTTAAGTGAGGGAGACAGACAGGCAGGAAGGGAGAGCGATGAGAAGCATCAATTCTTTGTTGCAGCACCTTAGTTGTTCACTGATTTCTTTCTCATATGCGCATTGACCAGAGGGCTCTAGTACAGCGAGTGACCCCTTGCTCAAACTAGCGACTTTGGACTCAAGCCAGCGACCTTGGGCTCAAGCCAGTAACCATGCGATCCTGTCTATGATCCTACGCTCAAGTCGATGACCTCGAGGTTTTGAACCTGGGTCCTCTGAGTCCCAGTCTGATGCTCTATCCACTGTGCCAACACCTGGTCAGTCTGGAATTCTTAAAGTCAGCTTACCTTTCTTTAAAACACCATAGAAGCTAGTAAGCAATTCTGCCTCAGCAAAATATATGGTCTGCCTTAAGGCTTCTTGTACATTCTTTCCAGGATCCTGGGTTAAGGCAAGCCTTGTGAACCAGAAACAGACTTGGGACCTCTTATTTTGATTTGAAGTTAGGTGGGACAAAGAAATCAGGTGGCATCAGATTTCTGCATAAGTGCTAAAGAAAAAAAAATCCAATTAAATACTTCCAGGTTATACTTGAGACTTCTTAAATAGTCCTACGGTTGAGCCTAGTCGAGGATCTTTGCAGTGCTGGCTGAATCATGAGCAGTCTAAAAAGAGATGGGATCTGCAGGAATTTTATAATTCCTCCAAGGCAAAATTTACAGTGAGAAGTGGAGAAAAAAGAAGCAACACTGCAGTACAGATAAGCAAAGAAACAAGGAAGAATTGAGGCCATGATCCCTACACCTGTTCTCAGCAAGGTGGCTCAGTTCCATAGGACCTGAACGTCCTCTGTTCCCCTCAGAGGCCAAGCATTCACAGCTTCCCTCTAAGCTGTAAGGGTTTTTCCATTTGAAGATAGTAGTTTGCTGGGAAAAGAGGTAGCAAACGAAAAGCCTAGAAGGCTAGAAGTATTTTATTTTAAGTATCTGTATATAGTTCTTATGATTAACTTGCGCACTGACTCAGTACACTAGCAGAGCTTACAGAGAATGACCTTTGCAGGAAATTTCTGTTACCTAAAGATGAAAAGGAAAATGAACCAACTCTGATCTCCAGTCAGACTATTGCCAACTGACAGCTCAGTTGAATGCCCTCTGGAATGGCCAGGAAGTGAAATAGAATATGTAATTGCAAAATAGTTCTCTTTCCCTTGGGCTGATGAAAAAGAAAGAAAAAAAGTACTAAACCCTGAGACAATATAGTAAGTGGGGAAAAATACAATATTAAAAGTAGGAGAACTAGAGCCTTGGCCAGTTGGCTCAGTGGACAGAATTTTGGCCTGGTGTGCAGACAGACATCCCGCATTTGATCCCTGGTCAGGGCACACATGAGAAGCAACCATCTGCTTCCCCTCCCTCTGCCTTCTCCCTCTCTCTTTCCCTTTCTCTCTCTTCCCCTCTCGCAGCCAGTGGCTTGAGTGGTTCGCATGTCAGTCCCAGGCACTGAGGATAGCTCGGTTTGTTTGAGCATTGGCTTCAGTGCTGGGAATAGCTTGGTAGATTCAAACATTGGCCCCTGGTGGTCAGTGCATCAGCCTCAGATGGGGGGGTTGCCAGGTGGATCCCGGTCAGGGTGCACGCAGGAGTTTGTCTCACTATCTCCCCTCCTCTCACTTTAAATAAATAAATAAATAAATAAATAAATAAATAAATAAATAAATGTAGGAGAACTACAGAACTGGGCACCTGAAACCTGTATAATTATGTCAAACAACTGAATTCAATAAATTCAATTTGAAAGGTAGGATTTAATTTTAAAAAAATTTAATTAAATAAATGAGAGTGACCTCAAATGTGGTATAAGTAGTTTTTATTCTGAATTTCAGAGAAGGTGAAGAATTCTTGAAAGTATTTGACATGGCTTCTAAGTTCAAACAATATTATCGTATCTTCCAGGTATACATTAACATAGATCCAGAAATGACAATGACATAGATGCAAGCATTCATTCATTCAAATAAATATTTTTGAAGTGTTAAGTGTTAGGGATACAGTGGTGAACAAAACAGAGTCCCTGGGCTCATAGAATTTCTAAAATAGAAGTACACATTGATAAAAAAAATACAATTACAGATGGTTCCTGATGAACAACAGTCTCACTTAAGATTTCTCGGCTTTCTGAGTGTGAAAGCCATATGCATTCAGTAGAAACCATACAGCCTCTTTTGTGAGGCTGGGAAACAGCAGCAAGATGATCTGCCCAACTGTAGCTAATGTAAGTGTTTTGAGCATGCTTAAGGTAGGCTATGCTACACTGTGACGTTTGGCAGGGTAAGTGTTAAATGCAATTTCCACTTAAAGGTATTTTCAACTTAAGATGGGTTAATCAAGATGTAACCCCATTGTAATTTGAGAAGCATCTATACACACAAAATTGAGATGAGTACTGTGAAATAAAGTACAGAAAGCACTGAGAATGTTTAACAGGGGAGTCAAGCGTCTATGGCCATACCACCCTGAACGCGCCTGATCTTGGAAGCTAAGCAGGGTCAGGCTTGGTTAGTACTTGGATGGGAGAATGTTTAACAGAGGAACTTGATAATAGGCTGCAAGTGATAACCAGAGAACCTTCCAGAGCAACTAATTTATTAAAAAAAAATTCTATGCTAACATCTTCCTAGGAGAACAGGGATCCTCAGATAAAAAGGTATCTGCTAGTCTCAGGAGCATAAAAGGTGAGCCTTACTCTCCTGCAAAGTTTTCATCAGGTTCACATTCACAAAAAGCATCTCGCCCTTGGAGAAAAGTCACCATCATAAAGATGGATAGACTAAATAGGCAGAAACTGATGTCTTCTATCTTCAATAGATTGAAGCAACAGTCCCCCCAAAGGTTGCTTGGTGGCAAGAGTTGTGGTCTGGATACGTTGGTCATTCCAACAGACACTGTGGCTGTTGAGACATTTGGCCATAGGCAGATGACATTTAAAAAATCAGAGGCCCTGGCCGGTTGGCTCAGCGGTAGAGCGTCGGCCTGGCGTGCGGGGGACCCGGGTTCGATTCCCGGCCAGGGCACATAGGAGAAACGCCCATTTGCTTCTCCACCCCCCCTCCTTCCTCTCTGTCTCTCCCCCTCCCGCAGCCAAGGCTCCATTGGAGCAAAGATGGCCCGGGCGCTGGGGATGGCTCCTTGGCCTCTGCCCCAGGCGCTAGAGTGGCTCTAGTTGCGGGCAGAGCGACGCCCTGGAGGGGCAGAGCATCGCCCCCTGGTGGGCAGAGCGATGCCCCTGGTGGGCGTGCCGGGTGGATCCTGGTCGGGCGCATGCAGGAGTCTGTCTGACTGTCTCTCCCCGTTTCCAGCTTCAGAAAAATACAAAAAAAAAAAAATAATAATAATAATAATAAAATAAAAAAATAAAAAATCAGAGACAGCCACTTGTGATTTCTAGACTGTATATTTTATACACACATCCAGAGTCAAGATCGAGGGTAAAGCTCTCTGTCTAGTGACTCTGCATCAGTTTCTAACACAATAGAATTTTTTTTGTTAAGTCTTAGGCTCACAATAAAACCTCAACAACAAGGTTATTCTTAAAGCTGAAGCTTTACTATATTACTAATAATGAGAGACCCAAGAACACAGAATTCTTAACCTATATCATATCATTGCTAACTGCATGGTAGACTTTAAATAAATACTGAATCATAACAAAATATTCAGAGAAACAGACTTTTATCAGAATGACCAGAATGAAATGCCTGAATTTCCACAGGCAGCCAGACAAGATAGCTTATGATAATCAGAGATAATGAGCTATGCTCCTCTGGGCCTCTGAGCTCCTCAGAGTGGGGGCACTTTGAAAGTCTGGTTACTGATGCAGAGACCCGGGGTACTCTGAGGCCCAGCCTTTCTTTTTAAAACATTTTTATTAATTTTAATTTATTGTGTTAACATGTATTCGAGTGTCCACTCAATATAACACCCTCACCCCACCCCTATGTCCCCCATTATGTTCTCTTTGCCCCCCTCCCCCTAACTCCCTCTCCCATTCCCCCTGGGATTTGCTGTCCTGTTATCTGTATCTATGTGTTATGTGTGTGTATATATATATATATATATATATATAAATATAATTTCATTAATCCTTTTACCTTTTCTGATCCCATCCCCTCATCTCCCTTCCCTCTGCTCCCTGCGACCTTGCCTCTACCTCTATTCTGTTCCTCAGTTCACTTTGATCATTAGATTCCACATATAAGTGAGATCATATGATTTTTTTCTTTCTCTGCCTAGCTTATTTCACTTAGCATAATAATCTCCAGGTCCATCCATGCCATCCCAAAGGTAATATTTCCTTCTTTTTCACAGCTGCATAGTATTCCATTGTGTATACGTGCCACAGCTTTTAAATCTACTCGTCCACTAACAGACACCTGGGCTGTTTAAAGATCTTGGCTATTGTAAACAATGCTGCAATAAACATGGGGGTGCATATTTTCTTTTGAATCAGTGATTTGGTATTCTTAGGATATATTCCTAAAAGTGGGATAGCTGGGTCAAAAGGCAGCTCCATTTTTAATTTTTTGAGGAAATGCCATACTGTTTTCCACAGCGGCTGCACCAGTCTACATTACCATCAGCAGTGCAGGAGGGTTTCCTTTTCATTACATCCTCATCAGCACTTATTGTGTGTTAATTTGTTAATGAGCACCATTCTGACAGGTGTGAGGTGGTATCTCATTGTGGTTTTAATTTGCATTTCCCTGATGATTAATAACGTTGAACATTTTTCATCTGCCTATTGGCCAACTGTATGTCCTCTTTGTAGAAGTATCTATTCAGCTCTTTTGTACATTTTTTAATTGAATTGTTTACCTTCCTGGTGTTGAGTTTTAGAAGTTCTTTATAAATTTTGGTTATTAATCCCTTATCAGACGAATTAGTGAATATGTTCTCCCATTGTGTGAGTTGTTTTTTATTTTGTTAATGGTGTCTTTTGCTATGCAAAAGCTTTTAGTTTGATCTACTCCCATTTATTTATTTTGTCCTTTATTTCACTTGCTTGTGGAGATAAACAGGCAAAAATATTGCTACGAGATAATGGAGAGTTTACTGCCTATGTTTTCTTCCAAGATGTTTATGGTTTTGCGACTAACATTTAAGTCTTTTATTCATTTTGAGTTTATTTTTGTGAATGGTGTAAGTTGGTGGTTTCATTTCATTTCTTTGCAGATGCCTGTCCAATTTTCTCAACACTATTTATTAAAGAGACTATCTTTACTCCATTGTATGCTCTTACCTCCTTTGTCAAATATCAATTGACCATAAAGGCGTGGGTTTATTTCTGGGTTCTCTGTTCTGTTCCATTGATCTATATGCCTGCTCTTATGCCAGTACCAAGCTGTTTTGAGTACAATGGCCTTGTAGTATAATTGATATCAGAAAGTGTGATACCTGCCACTTTATTCTTCATTTTCAAGACTGCTGAGCCTATATGTGTTCTTTTTGGTTCCATATAAATTTTTGGCATATTTGTTCTAGAGCTTAAGTATGCCATTAATATTTTAATAGGAATTGAATTGAGTAATATAGACATTTTAATGATGTTTATTCCTATCCATGAACACGGTGTATGCTTCCACTTGTTTGTATCTTCCTTGATTTCTTTTTTCAATGTCTTATAATTTTCTGAGTACAAGTCTTTTACCTCCTTGGTTAAATTTACTCCTAGGTACTTTTTGTTGTTGTTGTGGCAATAGTGAAGGGGATTGTTTCCTTAATTTCTCTTTCAAACAGTTTATTGTTGGTGTATAAAACGCCAATGATTTCTGAATATTAATTTTATATCCTGTCACCTTGCTGAATTCATTTATCAGGTCTAGTAGTTTTTTGACTGAGACTTTAGGGTTTTCTATGTACCGTATCATGTCATCAGGAAATAATAATAGTTTTACTTCTTCTTTTTCAATTTGGATGTCTTTTATTTCTTCTTCTTGTCTGATTGCTGTGGCTAGGACTTCCAGGACTATGTTGAATAAGAGTGATGAAAGGGGGCACCCCTGCCTTGTTCCTGATCTTAAAGGGATTGCTTTTAATTTTTGCCCGCTGAGTATGATGTTAGCTGTGGGTTTGTCATAGATGGCCTTTATTATGTTGAGGTATATTCCCTGTATTCCCACTTTGCTGAGAGTTTTGATCATAAATGGGTGCTGAATTTTATCAAATGCTTTTTCTGCATCTATTGATATAATTATGTGATTTTTATCCTTCCTTTTGTTTATGTGATGGATCACATTTATTGACTTGCGAATATTGTACCATCCTTGCCTCTCCAGAATAAATCCCACTTGATCATGATGTATGATCTTTTTGATGCATTGTTGGATCTGATTTGCTAATATTTTGTTGAGAATTTTAGCATCTATGTTCATCAGGGATATTGGCCTATAGTTTTCTTTCTTTGTAGTGTCTTTATCTGATTTTGGAATGAGGATAATGCTTGCCTCATAAAAGGAACTTGGAAGTCTTCTTTCCTCTTGAATTTTTTGAAATAGCTTGAGAAGAATAGGTGTTAGTTCTTATTTGAATGTTTGGTAAAATTAACTGCTTTTCTCTTGCAGCTTTTAGTATTCTTTCTTTGTCTCTTAACTTTGGCATTTTAATTATGATGTGTCTTGGTGTAGGCCTCCTTGGGTTCTTTTTTAATGGCACTCTTTGTGCTTCTTGAACTTGTATCACATTTTCCTTCACCAATTTAGGGAAATTTTTAGCTATGATTTCTTCAAACAGGTTCTTTATCCCTTGTTTGTTCTCTTCTCCTCAGGAAGCCCTATGATGCAGATGTTATTTCTCTTCATGTTGTCACGGAGCTCTCTTAAGAGTTTCCTCAGTCTTTTTGTGCCTCTTTTCATTTTTCTGTTCTACTTCTATGCTTAGGTTTATTTTGTCTTCTAAATCGCTGATTTGATCGTCTGCTTCATCCAGCCTGCTGTTTGTTGATTCCTTCTAGTGCAGTCTTCATTTCTGATATTGTATTTGTCATTTCTGACTGGTTCTTTTATATGATTTCAATGTCCTTTTTGATGCTTGTAATCTCTTTATTGAGGTGTTCATTATTACCATCCATTGTTGCTCTAAGATCCTTGAGCATCCTAAAAATCATTATTTTAAACTCTGCCATCTGGTAGTTTGGTTATTTCCATTTCATTTAGTTCTTTTTCTGGGGATTTCTCTTATTGATTCGTTTGGGTTGCATTTCTTTGCCCATTTTGTCTGTGTATTAGTTAGCGCTGTCTGATTTTGAAATTTCTGTGGTGTCTTTATGAGAAAGATGGGCTTGGTGGTACTGACTTCCAGGCCACCTGTTTTCCTTGTTCTAGGAATGCTTCTTGAGGGTACTATTTTCCCTCCTGTTGTATATGAATATTGAATACAGTTGGTCCTTTTGTGGGTATGGTTATTCCTTCAGGCTGGCTGGCTCTACGGGTCAACCTTGATCATGTGTATTATATGCTGTACAATGTCTGTCCTGTTGGGCATATTTATTCTCCACAGTGTCTGGTACCTGCTAGACTCCTCCTTTGGGCATACTGCTTGTGTAGCTAGCTGAGTCTAGGGTTGGTGCTGTCTGCCACCCACTACCAGTTGTGTTGGTTTTAGATCTTCTTAGGTTGATATCAGCTGTTGTTTGTAACCCACTGTGGGCTACTGTTTGCAGCTTACAGCTCTTTTTGCTGTTTGTATCTGTGTTTTCTGTGCCTGGGTAGTGTGGGAGGGACCAACCTGTGTATAAAGATCAGCTTCCTCCTGCTTAGAGATGACAGCAGCTCCATAAAAGCCCCAAGCTCCGTAAGATTTGCCTCCATTTTTCAGCTGCTCCACCTTCTCTTGTAGCTGCCTGGTCTTTCCACAGAGCCTTCTGTAGAAAGACTGTAGTGTGGACTCAGACTGGCCTTACCCAACCACTCCCTCTATAGGTTGCACGCTTGTTGGGTTAGGGCAGCTGAGGTTGGGAATACAACGTTAGCCGGACCCCCTACTTCAGGGGTCTCTTGGTCAGGAGCTCAGTATAGGGAATGTGGCCCCTACTCCAGTGCCCCTACTCCAGTGCCTAATCCTTCAGCCACTGCTGGATACTCAAATTTTATTTCTCCCCAATAAGGTGAACAGCAGATTAAGATCAAGTGGGACTGACAGTCCCCTCTGCAGAAGTTCTTTCAGCTGGTGAGACCCTGGTTTCATGTAGGAAGACTAAGAGTCCTCTCCTGTGGCTGACTGTGGCCCCCCCAGAAAGTAGCTAAGCCCCTTCCTTGATCAAATCCAACAATAGTATCGTAGAGACCCACACTTTAAATGTCCATGATCCAAGCCTCTCTCCCTTCCCCCTGTGGAATCTAGCCCAGCAGGGCAGGATATCCAGCACCCAGGCCAGCTGACTGTGAAGCTGCACCCTATCCAATGCACATGAGCCACTGTGCTGGTGCTGATCACAGACAGTAGAACTTGCCTCAGCTGGGCCAGGTATAAGGAGCCCTTCCTTAGGATACCACTCTAGCAAGGGTTGTTAGCTCCTGAACTGATGCTCTCCACAGCTGGCCACTGGACATGCCAGCCTGGGAGGCCCAACCTTTCTAACCACACATACTTTGAAAAAGACATGGATTTTTTAATAAAAAGAATGTATTTGCTAAAATCAAATTGCCACAGACGGTATGAAGGGATCTGAAATACCTGGTAAGTCCCTTTGCACTCTTATTTTTTTCAGGTTTCTGAACTTCTAAAACATAAGAGATTCTGTTCTCAGGGGCAAATGGAACATATAAGAAGTCTGAATGGTAGCCCTGGGCAGCACCATCCTACAGTGAGCCAACTGCTTAGTGGATACCTGAAAACAAGACCATGTAAACATTTCCCTGTTGCCTAGGCCTATAAACTCTGTACTGACAGATGCATGAAGAGGCGTGGGTGGCTGGACAGTGAGGCAACCAGTGGGAAGGAGCTGGCTGCACCTTCAGGTGTTAAAAAAGGCAAGAGTTGCACATTCAATGAGCCAACACTAAGTCAATTTAAGAGTGTTTTTCATTTCCTTGACCTCCACAGCTGCCCTTTTATTACTTTTTCTCTTCAAGCCTAACCCAAAAGTTCTTTTATTTGAATTCTCCCATATAAAATGATAGAGAAAGGTGTGGAAAGTATAGACACATAGTTTGAATTACCTGGCCAGCACCTATCAAATGACTACTTAAATACCAGGCCAACACTGTTGAATAGCTATGAGGGGGAAATAATTAAAATTGGCAATCTCTAGAAGCTGGGAGTTTTTACTAAGGAGTTTACTGTAATCCTCTGGTAGCTACCACCAGCAGACTGTGGTCACTTGAGACTCCTAATAAATACTTGGTATTATTTACAACAATAAATCCCTGCTGGCAGAAGCAGGTTGAAAAGGGATGGGAAAGCCACATGTAGCACTTACCATCTTCTGTTTCCTGCCATACAATGCCCTCGAGGTTGACGCTTGTCCCAGGTTCACAGGGGCCCAGGCACTCCGGCTCGGTGGCTAGAGCCACATCACATGTGTTGACCCCGACTGATCGAGTACGAACCATAATCTGCTCACAGGGAGATGAGATGTCATTACTGACCACTGGCACCAAAAGATGCAGTGGCAGCACTGCTGGTGTGGAGACAGGAGACTCCATCTGTGGGGAAAGAGAAAGTAGTAGCTGAGTTGCAGGAAGAAGATTTAGAGGAAACACCTTCTCTGTGTTTAATCGAGTCCTTTCCTGCCAGAGTGCAGAGGGCTCTAAATATAACACTTTGGTCTTTCCTTTTGAGTTCTAGCTCATAATACCACTACAAATCTAGTTGTTTAGATGAGTGCACCCTGTGGCCAGGAGAAGTTCTATTTCTTAATAACAATTTTCCTCATAAACTGTGTGTGGCTAAAAGTATAAAAAAACTTGTCACATTTAAAAATCTCTAGTGAAAGAGAATCAGGGCCAGTTTTCAGCAGTAACAGAGCACATAGATTTGTGAGAAAGAAAAGGAGAACCAGTTTCTGAACCATGTTCTGCTGCCACTATGATTCCTGACAGTCTATTATTCAACAAATCATATATTAACCAGGTATAAAATCCAAGAGTACAGATTATGTAAAAAGGGGGAGAAATATCCAAATCCTAGGAATGCCACTTCAAGAAGACTGGAGCTTTAATTCATCTTTAGCTAAAAGGAAATCTTAAAATTTATATAGGAGAGCTGGGTGATGGGAGTTTCTATTATAACAGCAATTAGTTGATAAGAATGGCATTTTGGAATGTGAATCTAACATCAAATTTATTTGATAAAATAGGAGGTGTTTTACTACCCAGAATCCAATCAACAGCAGTCTGCTGATGAAGTTGATTATACTACACACAGAATTAACTGAACAAAAGGATTAACCATCATTCCAAGTCCATAACCTCTCACAAAAATGCAATTAGTTAGATTCCAAGAAGAATGCAACACATTTAGAGTTAAAAGTTATAATAGAGAGGAATTGTGCCCTGGTTGGATAGCTCAGTTGGTTAGACTTAGAGCATCACGCTGAAGTGCAAGGGTTGCCGGTTCAATCCCCGGTCTGGGCACATACAGGAACAGATTGATGTTTCCCTTTCTCCCCGCCTTCCTTTCTCACTAAAATCAATAAATAAACATTTTTTATTTTTAAAAAGAGAAATTGTAATAATCCCTTAACTTGTTAAATCCTAGCATTAATCAGGTTGACAAAGTACCAACTCTGAATCTCTGGTGCCCAAATCCTAACTGAACAGAGTGTTTTGCACGTGCAAAAACACTCAATACACACTGCCTGATCTGGTACAATACCAACCATCAGACTTAGAAAATGATAGGGACTCTCTACCCCTCTCCTTTGAGTATACAGGTCTTTTTAGTCCAGGTTGAATATAGTCCTTCTACAGACCTACATTCAGAGAGAGCCACACAATGCACCCATTATCCAAGCTGTTGGACAGCTCTGCAACAGAACTCTCGTTCTGGAATAGTTTACTGCATGACCACTGCTCCAACTAAAATCCACTTACTTCCTCTTAACACTGACATCTGGGTATTGCATCCATGCTCTGCAGTTAGCTCTTGGCTTATAAAAGTCACTGCTATTTGTAGATCATCACTGTCAGAGTCCATGGACTGCTAAAATACTTATTCTGATTAATTCTGGTCCCTGAAAAGCTGCCAAAACATTATCCTTATCTGCTGTCACATACACCTACCTTGTACTTCCCTAACTCCGCCTTTTTCGTAAAATGAAAGTAAAAGCTTGTATAATGAATTTTCTGCATGATGACAAATGCCAAAAGGCACTTTTGCTCTCTTTGTATTTTTGAAAATCAGGCATTTATAATTTAATTTTGCATCATGGTTGAGCTGTGGTGCCTCCTTGAAAAACCCTTTAACATTTCCATGCACAGACTTGAAGGTAGAAATAACACAGAAAAAGTAAACTAGACTCCCTGCTACTCCTGTGTAGTGCTAGAATCTGGCTCTAATGATTTAGCCCTTTCAGGAATGCTGCAACAAGGTGGCTTTTAACTCTTCGGAAAGAAAGTTTCCTGGAAAGTTTACCCTTGAGAGTTACTAGAAAGGGGAAATTAGAGACAGAGTATACAGGTCATCTTTACTCTTGGTCTTTCCTTTGTTTCTCTGTTCTTTCTCTTGGGGAAGAACTGAGACAGAGCAATTTTGCAGTCAGGATGTGCATTTCCTTTGCTTAAGAGTCTGTTCCCTTTTCTATACCTTTCTTCTACTCGTAAGAGAAATTCCTACAAGGCCCTCTTTCTGGGACACAGAGATTGACCTAAACCTTCTAGGTCATGTCTGTGAATTTTCTGATTGCCTTGCTTGAGCATTTCATGTTGCCAATCTGTTCCACTGCTGAGACAGCAATCCCAAACCCAGAAGGAGGTAAGTCTCCAGGGAATCACCTACATATTCTCTCAGCCATCAAGGACAGCTCTTTTCTGGAAGTGCTTTCATTTCCTGCTAAATTATTCAGTGCTGCTGGAGTCCAAAAAGAAGATAGGTCACTAACATTCTAGATAAAGCCAAGCCCCTACTTCCCTGACAGATCCAGAAAACAAGATATAAAATATAAGTAGGAAACACCAATGCTGCATTCAAGCACTTTGCCAAATTCCAAATTAAACTCTGCTATAGAACACCTAAAGAGAAGAAATTTAGATGAATTGATCACTAAGAATAACAAGAACTAATTCACATGAGGAGCTGATTAACATGTATATACATCAAACTACATTACTGATCAGAGTTACTAAGTCGAGTTCAGGATCTCTGTGTGAGGATGATTTTAACTATTTAGCTGATTTTGAGGTGTGGGGAGAAGTGAAGAAATCCACCTATGAGTTTGGAACTATTCAGTTTCCTTCCACTTTGCAACACAAATCTAAGGAGAAATCATGGCACAGCACAATAATGTTTAATTAGAGCTCCAACTCTGCTAATTACCGTTTGGTCACATCTATAATCTACATTAAGCCATAGTGCATAATAAGCAGCTCTGTGGTATTCATCTTATAAACTAGGTGGCTTTATGGGATTTCATATTCTACTATTCATTGGAGCAAACAAAGCTTCATTTATCACTTTCAAGGAGAGAATAAAAATCAGAAAAGGACTCATTTTGTCATCTTTCCCACATACTTAGGATATAAGGGCAAAGACTATCAGAAAATTGATGACAGCAGGGAAGATAAGGAACAGGAATATAAAAATTTAAGGTACTGTAATTAAATACCTTAACAATTAGGACAACAATAAAAGCTGGGCCAATTCTCACCCTGAAATGCTAAGTGCCACCATGGCTCTTGGGGCTTGCTGAATGGGAGGTAAACAGCAAAACAAAAACCCCAAAAGCGCGAGAATTTAAAAATGGAAATCTCTGAAGTTTCCCAACAACTCATGTCCTTTATCTTTTAATAATAGTTCTTTTCAATTCACCTTTAGATATTAGTCTTAATATCACCTATTAGGGATCTGAGTGCTGATAGGCAGGGGACACAGCAATGAGGACTAGAGAGAATAAAGAAAGGCCAGAGCCATTAATCTCCCCACAAGAAGTAATTATACACTGACTTCAGTTGCTTCCTACACACGAGAGATACTGATGGAGGAAAAATTTCAAGGCTGCAACAGAATTTTGGGGATAGAAAATGCAGTGAAGAAACATTTGGTCAGCCTGGCCTGTGGTGACACACAGTGTCAAACCAGAACACTGAGGTCCTGGTTTGAAACCCCGGAGGTTACTGGCTTGAGCACAGGATCATCTAGATCAGCGGTTCTCAACCTGTGGGTCGTGACCCCAGTGGGGTCGCCCAAAGCCATCGGAAAATACATAATGCATATCAGGTATTTACATTCCGAATCATAACTGTAGCAAAACTACAGTTATGAAATAGCCACCAAAATTTTTTGGTTTGGGGTCACCACAACATGAGGAACTGTATTGCGGGGTCATGGCATTAGGAAGGTTGAGAACCACTGATCTAGATGATCCCAACGTCGCTGGCTTGAGTCCAAGGTCTCTGGCTTGAGTAAGGGGTCTCTGGTTCAGCCTGAGCCCCCCTGATTTAGGTACATATGAGAAGCAATCAATGAACTAAAGTGAAGCAATTATAAGTTGATGCTTCTCATCTCTCTCCTCCCTCTCCCTTCCCCCTCTAAAAAAAAGAAAAGAAAAATATTTGGCCAAATCCTCCTCTCTTCCCCATACAAATCTTCACCTTCACAGTCAAAAGGTAGAAAGGAAGCTGGATCTACAGATAACTGCAGTAGCTCTAAGGTCTTAAACTCCCTTTTGGCACTCTTTCTTCCAGAAGTATGTTGGCACCTTTCCCTTCCCCTCCTTCTTCTTCCCTTCTTCACCAATGTACTTTTGCATTTTCCTTGCCCCTCTCTTTCTCCTAAGCTCTAAGAAACCCCACGAGGGGAGCAGCGGGCAGTAGCACTCGTCCCAGGGTAACCCCATGAACCTATCTCCAAAGTCCCCTTTTCTCTACCTTTCTTCCTGAAAGGCCAATAAATTCTTCCTTTAATTGCTACAAATAAAAGAAATTCCCTTTTATTTAAGAAGGGAAGATAATTGGAGACAATGATTAGATGAACATTCATATTTCTTCATAATTACTGCATAAGATTATATAGAAAGTAAAATGTCATCAAATATATTAAACTGCATTAATAAGATATTTTCTTTCTTCAATAATTGTAAAGCTCCTTCAAGATTTTCCAGTGACTTAGCATTAGCAATACTAACAGTAATATAGAGTCCTGATTCACGGATAAATACATAAGTACTCCCCCTGATGACACATTATATAAAACTTGATTCACTCACAAAGTTTTTATTGTGGGTTATTAAAAAGAGCAGGTTCGCCTGACCAGGAGGTGGCGCAGTGAATAGAGCGTCGGACTGGGATGCGAAGGACCCAGGTTCAAGACCCCGACATCGCCAGCTTGAGCGCGGGCTCATCTGATTTGAGCAAAGCTCACCAGCTTGGACCCAAAGTTGCTGGCTTGTGCAAGGGGTTACTCGGTCTGCTGTAGCCCCATGGTCAAGGCACATATAAGAAAGCAATCAATGAACAACTAAGGTGTTGCAACAAAAAATTAATGATTGATACTTCTCATCTCTCTCCCTTCCTGTCTGTCTGTCCCTATCTCTCTCTCTCTCTGACTCTCTCTCTTTCTCTGTAAAAAAAAAAAAAAAAAAAAAAAAAGAGCAGGTTCCTGACTGGTGGTGACACAGTGGATAGAGGTTTGACCTAGGATGCTGAGGTCCCAGGTTCAAAACCCTGAGGTTACCAACTTGAGTACAGGCTCATCAAGTTTGAGTGTGGGCTCACCAACATGAGTGTGGGATCACAGACATGATCCCATGGTTACTGGCTTCAGTCCAAGGTCACTGGCTTGAGCAAGGGGTCACTGAATCGACTGGAGCCCCCTGGTCAAGGCACATAAGAGAAGCAATCAACAATAAACAACTAAAAGTGCTGCAACTACGAGCTGATGCTTCTCATCTCTCTCCCTTCCTATCTCTCTCTTTCTCTCAAATAAATAAATAATAAAAGAGCAGATATTTGTTAAAATAATTTATTTTTACTATGTTATTTGTCTCAAATTAAAATAGAGGAAAATATTCTTAGTTATTTGAACTGCCTATGTTGACTGGGATTTCGAGACAAAGTAAGTTTACTGTATTTTTTTAATAATCAAGGATTATTTTTATTCTGAAATATCAATGATTCCTTGCTGTGAGGCTGGCAGATAGAAATCATGGATTAACTGAGGATCAAGGGAAAAATCTAAATTCCTCCTTTCTACAAAGCTCTTGTCAGAATTCAATAAAATATTCCAAGTAAATTCTAAAACAATACATTTAACTATATTATGAAGGAGGAAATCAGCCCCTTTCAAACACTAAGTACCCTCTGACCAAGCTACATACCAAGGCTGGCTTCTACTAGCACTTGCCCAGGGGCAGGTCAACAAAAAGTCCAATGCAGCCCAAAATCTGCCTCCACCTGCCGGCTCCCTGTTAGGCTCAGTCACTCCAAGAGCCTCTGAGGTAGGTTCTCAGTGAGTCACCAGGTAGGGAAGAGTGGTATTTGCCATATGGATACAGGTACAATCTCAGTACCAGTGCTGGATCTGAGGCCACTTAGCAAATGTCCCAGGGTATACAAGTCTAGCTGCCACCTTCTGGGTGCGTGCACACATTTTTGATGTTGGTGGAATCTCAGGGAGTCGTCAGTGTGAGGCCAGTGGAGTTTATCAGGCCCAAACAGACCAAGATTTGGCTGTGTGAAGGGAGGGCTCTCCACCAGGTGCGAGGAAAAATGACCTGTCCTAGAACCACACCATGTAGTCTGTTCCAGATTCTCTCCAAAGCCCTCTTTGACCCTGCCTCGGAAGGGAGGGAGGAAGGGAGGGAGGGAAGGAGGGAGGGAGGGAGGGAGGGAAGGAGGGAGGGAGGGAGGGAGGGAGGAAGGAAGGAAGGAAGGAAGGAAGGAAGGAAGGAAGGAAGGAAGGAAGGAAGGAAGGAAGGAAGGAAGGAAAGAAAATAAGATAAAAGAAAAGAAAAGAAAAGAAAGAAAAAAGGCCCTGGCCAGGTTAACTTAGTTGGTTAGAGCATTTTTCCGATATCTCTATAAATCAAAGTTGTGGGTTTGAACCCCAGTCAGGTCACATACAAAAATCAACCAATGAATGCATAAATGGGTGGAACAAAAAAGTCAATGTGTTTCTGTTTTTCTGTCTTTCTCCCTTCCTCTTGCTCTAAAATCAATCAATAAAAAATATATTTTTTAATCTTTAAAAGAAAAAAGGAAAAAGAAGAGGTGGCTGGTCTGTTGAACTTACAGATTTCACTTAGGCTACTTTGAAGAAAAATAATTTGATTGTAACTGGTTAACTTCCAAGACATCTTATAGCAGAAGGCAAAGAGGAAAAAGAAGAAGAAAGACATGGTAGCTGGCACCATAACCAGATATCAAACAGTTCTTAGAAGCTACATATTCTATTCACAGAAAACTTACTTTAAATTTTAGCCAACAGGCCCTGGCCGGTTTGCTCAGTGGTAGAGCGTCGGCCTGGCGTGTAGAAGTCCCAGGTTTGATTCCCGGCCAGGGCACACAGGAGAAGCGCCCATTTGCTTCTCCACCCCTCCCCCTCTCCTTCCTCTCTGTCTCTCTCTTCCCCTCCCGCAGCCGAGGCTCCATTGGAGCAAAGATGGCCCAGGCGCTGGGGATGGCTCCTTGGCCCCTGCCCCAGGCGCTAGAGTGGCTCTGGTCGCGGCAGAGCAACGCCCTGGAGGGGCAGAGCGTCGCCCCCTGGTGGGCGTGCCGGGTGGATCCCGGTCGGGCGCATGCAGGAGTCTGTCTGTCTCCCCGTTTCTGGCTTTGGAAAAATACCAAAAAAAAAAAAAAAAAAAAAAAAAAAAAAAAAAAAAAAAAAAAACCCTCCCAAAATCTATACAGTAAATATCTTCTAAGTAGGAATGTTTATGAGTTAGGGATTAATAAATTTCAGCAGTTGAATAAATAGTATTTTTTAAATCTGGGATAATGAAGAGCTCAGTTAATTGTTTAGAAAATGGATAGATGGACCTTGGCTGGTTGGCTCAGCAGCAGAGTGTCAGCCAGGCGTGTGGAAGTCCTGGGTTTGATTCCCCGTCAGGGCACACAGGAGAAGTGACCATCTGCTTCTCCACCCCTTCCACTCCTTTCTCTCCCCCCCCCCTTTCGAAGCCATAACCCGAATGGTTGGAACAATTTGGCCCCAGCGCTGAGGATGGTTCCATGGCCTCACCTCAGGCGCTAAAATAGCTCAGTTGCCAAGCAACAGAGCAAGACCCAGATGGGCAGGGCATTGCCTCATAGAGCACTTGCTGGGCGGATCCTCGTAGGGGCGCTAGCAGGAGTATGTCTCCTCCACTTCCCCGCCTCTCACATAATAAAAAAATGAACAAATGACAAATGACAATTAACTACTGACAAAATTGACCCTTAACCTTGAGGGAAAGGAGGGAGAAATCCGTCTCTCTAGTGTCTACCTGTTTTCAAATGGCCAAGAATAAGACTTCTCTAAAATTATAACTTAGTAGTTCAGTAGTTAAACATAACATTATCTAAAAAATATTTTTAAATGGGTCTTTAATCAGAAGTTATCATTTCCTACAGAATTCTTCCTTGTCTTTGCTATATAAGCTAAAGGTATAGAGATAAAACATCAGAAGTAGTATGAATGGTGTTGTACAGTATAAATTAACTTCTGATTATGGATACTTTGGCACTATAAAACCAAGAGGGAAATGACCATCTGTTTAAAGTATTGATTGCCACTGATTGATTTTGGAGAGAATGAGGGGACATGGGGAGGGAGGGAGAGAAGGAAAGAGAGAGAGAAAGAGAGGTCAATTTGTTGTTTTACTTGTTTATGCATTCATTGGTTGATTCTCATATGTGCCCTGACCAGGGATTGAACACTCAACGTTGGTGTATTGGGACAATGCTCTGACCAGTGGTGGGATTCAGATGGTTCATACCAGTTTGACAGAACCGATACCTAATTTTTTGTTGAGTTCGGTGAACTGGTTGTTAAAATGGCACTTGTAATCAGGGTTCTCTCTAAGGTGGGTGCCTGTGTGGCTGTCCAATGTGGAAATCACAAGTTTACATTCCTTACTCTTTTTTAACATTCACCTGTGCAACAGTGTATTCTAAGTCCCTGTAGTAATGTTCATTCTGTCCAGGTGAAAAAAATTACAAGTGAGGACGCCAATCAAGAAGCAATATGGAAGTATCTTAAATAACAGTTTTATTGTGTTTTTTTTTCAGGTATTCTTTAATATTTTTTTCATTAATATTTTAAAACTTATAACATAAACTAGTTTTGTGTACCTCTTTTATTGTTCTTATATAAGTATTAAATGCACAGAATAATAACCTACCTTTCAGTATATCATTTTTATACTTAAAATAGTCATTAGGGCAGAGAACCAGTTGTTAAATTACACTGCTCACAAAAATTAGGGGATATATCAAAATGAATATGAAGCAATAAAAAGAAGCATTTGTTTTTTTTATTAAATAAGAACCTCAGAAAAAGCAAACAAGCCAAAGAAAGTTGTTCAATTATGCAAATGAATGCAATGCCAATTTTCATTTCATTGGTGAAAATGCACTGTACAAAAGGCTGAAAGTACTGGAGTCTCTGCACGTTCCCTAATCTTGAAAGTACATTTTGAAATATCCCCTAATTTTTGTGAACAGTGTATCTGAATCCCACCACTGGCTCTAACCAACTGAGCTACCTGGCCAGGGTGGCCATCTGTTTAGATAGGCTTCATTGCCCAAGAGTATCCTAGGTGATTTTGTGTTCTAGAAGGTCACAAAATATCCACTGATTTTGTTTAACTTCCACATAAGACTCACAGCACTTTACAGGAGACAATGGGTTAAATTTGATGAAAGGTTATTCTATTTAAAAAAAGCACCTAGCCTGACCTGTGGTGGTGCAGTGGATAAAGCGTCAACCTGGAAATGCTGAGGTCACCGGTTTGAAACCCTGGGCTTGCCTGGTCAAGGCACATATGGGAGTTGATGCTTCCAGTTCCTCCCCCCTTCTCTCTCTCTGTCTCTCTCTCCTCTCTCTCTCCTCTCTAAAAATGAATAAATAAAATTTTAAAAAAATAAAAAAATAAAAAAATAAAAAATAAAATAAAAAAAGCACCTAAGCAGCAAAGCTGATTTAGGTTCCTTGAGAAACCCCTAGAGGGCATATTTATGCTATAACATCTCATTTTACATCATGTGTATGTTCCTAAAAGAATATGCACAGACAAAACCATAGTATGGATGAACCTTAAAAATCATCTAGTTAACCACTCAAGGGTGAAATCTTTCTATAATAGTTATTCATAAAACCCCTATTTGAATTCCTACCTATGTGGGTGAAGAAAATAAGCCTTACTTTACTGGGGTGATTTAAAAGATTAAATTCCTTAACATATATCGAGTGCCTAACTGTGCTACACTATTCTGACAATCTCAAATGATGGCCATTACCAGTTATTCTAAGAGTCAAGTCACTTTTGAACACTCATTTTGAACATTCATACCCATTAAAACTCCCCAGATATTTTCTAATCAAATTTTGAAAAGATTCTCTCCTATCCCTGACCCCCAGTTTTCTTTCCCAGAAGTGACCAATGTAATGCATATGTATTTGCTTGTTTATATGTACCTTCCCTTTATTCTTTTTACACAAATGACAGTGCACTAAATACACTGTTTAGTACTTCATTTGTTCATGTAATAAAAATGTAGCTGTGGCTGGTTAGCTCAGTTGGTAAGTGCCATCCCAATATGTCAGGGTTGTGGGTTTGATCCCCGGGTCAGGGTACATACAAGAATCAAGCAATAGCCTGACCAGGTAGTGGCGCAATAGATACAGCGTCGGACTGGGTACTGGAGGACCCAGATTTGAGACCCCGAGATTGTCGGCTTCAGCACGGGCTCATCTGGCTTGAGTAAAGGCTCACCAGCTTGAGCACAGGGTTGCTGGCTTGAATGTGGGATCATAGACATGACCCCATGGTTGCTGGTTTGAGCCCAGAGGTCGCTGGCTTGAAGCCCAAGGTTGCTGGCTTGAGCAAGGGGTCACTTGCTCTGCTGTAGCCCTCTGGTCAAGGCATATATGAGAAAACAATCAATGAACAAGCAATCAATAAACAACTAAGATGCTGCAATGAAAAATTGATGCTTCTCATCTCTCTTCATTCCTGTCTGTTCTTATCTGTCCCTCTCTCTGCCTCTGTCACACACACACACACACACACACACACACACACACACACAAAGAATCAAGCAATGAATGCATAAATGGGTGGAACAGCAAGTTGAAGTCCCCCCCTCTTCCTTTCTTTCTTTCTAAAATAAAAAAAAATAAAAAATTTAAAATGTAGGTAACTTTTAAACTTGTCAACCAGATAGACAAGTTGAAATCTCAACTCTATTAGTTAATACCTGGGTGACCACAGACATATAATACACTCTTTCTGAGCTTCACTTGCCTTTTCTGTGAAATAAAAACATCAAGGATGCCAGTATTTCATATGGTCATTGTATAGCAATTAACTGCAGGTAAAATGCTAGTGCACAGTGCCCAAGACACAATAAAAGTTCAATGCATATTAGCTAATAATAATGATTGTAATAGTAACAATATCTTATTAATTTTATTCCATCTTTCAGTATCTTATGACATTGTCAATCTCTATTCAGACATTCAGTGCTTGAACTATCTGTAATTGCTCATGATAGTCCTTTTTGACTTTTATTATGCTTTCCCTTCTTTCTTCTTCTGGAGGAATTTTTCTTTCCTGTGGGAAATCCACTCCTCCAACTTCATTCCACTAAAGGAGTAACCCAACCCAACCCAAACTATATAGACTCAGTTCTCCACAGGCTATGGAGATTCCTTCTTCTTCTGGTCCCTTAAGATAAAAGGACTAATTAATCTGTCAGTGGCCATTTCTCCTACCACACAAAGAAGGGCTTGCCTAAGAATAAAGCCAATTCAAGGGAAAGTAGAATAGGGAGATGAGTAAAGACAGAATCTGGATGAAATTATTTAAGCCCCAGCCTGAAACCAATAAACTCCATTCATGGGAACCCACAACTTCCTTGTTTGCTTAAACTAGCTTGAGCCAGGTTTCCATTACAACTGAAAAGTCTTGACCGCTATATATCACCCACAGATCTATATGCATAGCTTCTATTTTGTCATGGAATTTAGAATAAAAATGTTGAATAAGACTGGATCAAAGGCCGAGTCTTGTGGTGTACCACCTCCATCCTAGCTGACAAACATCTAACAATCAATACTCTTTAAATATAGCTCTCAACCAGCTATGAAGGCACCCAACTGTATCTGCATCCAGTCCATATATCATCATGTCATCAAGAATATCATAAGAGGCTTTTTCAGATGTTTGAAGAAATCAAGGCATTCTAATCTATCCACCTAATAATTCTATTGGGAAGAGAGAGAAAGTTTAGAGTGCCTTGCTTTAGCACTTACTTTGGCTTTTAATAAGCATTCTTTTTCTGCATCCTTTCTTCATTTGGAAACATTAAGTACTTACAATGGCCAAAGCAATGTACTATGTAATGAATCTTAATATGAAAATAAATACAAGGTAAATAGCTACGCACATAAAATTAAATTATATTTCTGCTGTATAGCTACAGAAACTTAAAGATAACTGAAAAGCCTATACTTTGTTTAAAGCTAGTGTTTATCAAATATCCTGCTCCTAGGTCTAGTGGGGCAAACAAACATGAACAAGTAATTAAAGCAATGTAATAAAGGGTACAAATGAGGTAAGTACAAATGGGGTAGAATGACTTGTGTACACCTGGGAGAGGCAGGTAACACTTTACCTGAGTCTTGAGGAATAAGTTCAACAGAAAGATAAAGAAAATTAGGTTACTTTTGCCAGCTGCAATACCAAATACATCGCCTGATAGGGAACCACAAAATTTGGCATGGAGAGGGTAGGGAGTGGTGGGAGATTACATGTATAGGGAAACACTGTATTAGGCTTGCTTGCTTGCACTTTGTATGATTTATGTATGAGCACGTGGCACAGCCACGCGTGTGTAGCCTACATAAGGCTGTAGGTGCTTTCCCTCAGCACAGATTGCTTGCCTGCCACTGTGAGGGGCTGTTTTGCAGATTGCTTGCCCACCACTGTGAGAAGCAGTTTCCCCGTCTGATTGCTTGTCAGCCCTTGCGAGACACTACGAAACGGGAACGGTCCAATGCTTTCTGGCTTTGCAGTTCCTTTACCGTCTGCCTGAATGCGATGTGCACCTGCCTGGCTTCAGCTGCTGGCATTACATCATGTCATTGTAAAGACAGTCGCTGTGGAATTTTAAGTGGGGAAGTAATATAATACTCTTTTAATTTTTTACGTTGGCTCTGAAAGAGATTAATCATGAGGTAAGGACACCAGTTAGAAACGCACTATAACTATCCAAGTAATATAAAATGTGGCTAGAACCAAGGCAGTAGTAGTTGTAATGGAAAGAAAGAAATGGGTTAGAGGTGAAATCAATAGAACTTGGTGGTTGACTCAATATTTAAAAGGTAAGAAGAATGCCGGGCCTGTGGTGGCTCAGTGGATAAAGTATCAACCTGGAATGCTGAGGTCACTAGTTTGAAACCCTGGGTTTGCCAGGGCCAATACAACAACCAATCAATGAATAACTAAGATGAAGCAACTATGAATTGACACTTCTCGCTTCCCCAACATCCTCTCTCTGTAAAATCAATAAATAAAATCTTCACACAAAAAACGTAAGAAAAATCTGGGCTGCATTTAAGGTTTGTGATGCCATTATCTCAGACAGAATATATAAGAAAAAAGGAGCAACAATAACAATTGTTGGTGGGACAGAAGCCAAAAACAAGTTAAACTTTTTTTTAAAGATTTTATTTATTGATTTGAGAGAGAGGAAGGATGTGGGGGAAGGAACAGGAAGCATCAACTTGCTTCTTGCATGTGCCTTGACCAGGCAAGCGCAGGGTCTTGAACCAGCAACCTCAGCATTCCAGGTCAATTCTTTATTCACTACACCACCACCACAGGTCAGGTACAAGTTAAACTTTGGACACGAGTTTTAAGTATGTAGTTGGAGATATAGAACTGGAATTCAGGGGAAAGGTCACGGCAGTAGGTAACAGAAGCTATGAGATTGCTTTACCCTGTTGTAAGAGTCACTATATTAACAGATTTTTACTGCCTCCAATACTTAAACATGGTATTTATTCTAATACAAACAAATCCACTCAACAGAGCAATAAAATGGAGAATCACAAGACTCTACAAGGCTCAGAAAAAAAATATTCTGCATTTGTTGAGTTAATACAAAGTTTATATCCTTGCTTGCAATGTTTCATTTTAGATTAGGAGATAAAATGAAAAATAATCATACCAGAGAGGAACACAGGGTTTGCAAGTACCCTACCCAGGGAGTGACCGCTGGAGCTGGAGTGGACCCCTAACCGGTAAGTTAGGAGTCTCCCAAGAGAAAGAAGGAAGAAAGGAACAACCTGTTCAAAGGTGCCAAAATATTCAAAAGCTGCAAATTGTTTGGTATGGCTGGTGTAAAGAGTACAGGTAGAGTAAAATTTGGACTTAATTTTGCAAGTATTAAGAAACTACTGAGGAATTAAAGCAAAGGAGTAATGTTATCAGATTTGTATATTTAAAGATAAAATTAATAGAAGGGAGTAGACTAAGAGATTCAAAGGAAGGGCTCCTAGCTAGGAGCCTACTGCCATAAACCCTGGGAGTCAGAAGTACGAAGTCAACAGGAAGGACTCAAGATACTCAGGATGTAGAAGCGATTTAAATTCACAAGATATCAGACATGTAGGTAATCAGCAGAGGAGTCAGGTATGATTAAAATGTCTGATTCATATTCCACAAATATTTACTGAGCACCTAATACATGCCAGGCACTATTCTAAGTGCTGAAGTATACTGCGAACAAAACAGACCAAAATCCCAGTCTCTGGAGCTTAATTTCAAGTGAAAGGTACTTAATTACTGAAGGAAAAAGAAAAAAGAGGACAAAGAGGTTTTAATTTTGAGATAGGCTAGAGAGAGAAGTTGATACAGATTTTTGTTTTGCTTTGCTTAGTTGCCAACCCTCTAGGAAAAGAAGACTGGAAGTAGGTAGGTCTTCAAGTGCACAGTTTGAAGGGGTCTCAGTATTTTTAAGGACTTCAGAATAATATATAAATACAAATGAAAGCATAATATAGTTTTACACCTATCTGGCTGGCAAAGATTAAAGAATTGAACAATATCCAAGTTGGCAACAGTATGGAGAAGGTAGGCAGTCTTTTGCAGTATTCCTCAGTGGGACTGGAAGTTGGTAGAGAGCCTGGAGAGGGCAATTTGGCACTATGTATCAAATGTAAAATAAAATATACATGCGCTTTTGTCCAAAGTACATTTCTAAAATTTATATCAAGAAGTTAACAGGACAAATGCACAAAGATGTATGATGTACCGTTTGGTCAGTGCTGCTTTTACTAGCCAAATAAAAAAAACACACACACACACACAAGAAATGTCTACCATCAAGAACAGATATATCCACAGCATATTTTTGAGCAATGGTCACAATACAGCATGTAATAGATTAGCCCATTAAAGTTAAATTGATCTAAGTATACATGACTATTATATATGTAGATCAGAAGTTAGAAATAGAAATTGCGATCTGAAAGAACATTCTTGTAGTCATCTTTCAGTAGTGAGAATTTGGATGATTTTTAGTTTCTCTTTGATATTTTTCAGTATTTGGTTTTTCATTATATTGAGAATTTTTTATTCTAGTTTTTTTTAAGCTAATTTTATTTTAAAGCAGAAGGGAAAGATGTTTACATATGTGAAGGTTTAGGTTTAGTATAAGAGAAAGGACCTAGGTCAATGAGAAAATGGGTAGGTAGATGACGAAAGTCAGAATAGCAGGGCATGTAAATGGAAGGGGGAGGCAGGAGGGTAAGGACATAAGTCAGTACATCCATTGCACAGGTCACTGGCAATAGGACTGGCCCCAAAGAGCTGGGGACAGGGCAGTACTACATGAACATTTCTATGACTTTCATGAGGCAGATATTCATAACCTAGGGACTACTGCCTATAGTCATTTGATTCTCATTGAAAACCATGTGGCATCTTCTATGCATGTTGCAAATATGCAAAATTTTTCTTGAGAAATAAACAATAATCTCAAACCCCATCTGCAGTAACCAGAATCCTACCTGGAACAGGGCCAGAAAAAGCCATGTTTCCAGCACTTCTGAGAAAACCCGCTGCTGCTTATCAAATTAAAATGCAAAGCAGCTCACTCCAGTGTCACTGGGAACTGTCAGAAAGGGATTATGGTTCCCACCCCAAGGATGCAGGTCAGCTAAACAATACCCATCTTCTTGTGCTGAGGAGGGAGGAGGAGAAGAAAGATTAGGCTGGTTTCCAAATAGCAGGCCTGTCTGCTTGTTACCGTGGTAACCTCCCTTCCCAGAGCTGCTCTCATTTGTCTCTCTGCCTGACCTTCATGTTGATCTGACAGTAACTGAGGAGGAAAAGGTGCCCGCCTGCCAGCTAAGCACTAAAGTAGAGGGCACTGAGCAAGAAAAAAGGCACTCAAAGTCCCTCTCATTCGTGACTCTAAATGGTGACTGAGCAATTAGAGTCCTGAAAGAGATTTCTGGTGGCCCTTGTCATTCCAGCCTTCCTCCTCTGCTCTCAGGGCCCGCCCCCTCTCTGATATACTTTTTAGTGTGAGGAATCAGAGTCAAGTACGTAGGTGAGAAGTCACCGAGAAAAAACAAGGTATGACAAGCTGAAGAACAGAGGTAATAAAATATTAACTAAAAAAAATGTCTGAGACAATTATCAGTACAGTAGTTAAATACAGCGTTTAGTTTCCTCTCTTTTCAGGATTCCTGCCATTTGTGTGGTCAGTGGAGGTGTGAGGGCAATTAAGGCACTCAGGACAGGATGGGGAAGAACCCAAATACTCAGTGTTTTAATTGTTTTTCTTCAAGCCCTGGATATATAAAATTCAATCATTTAACACATAATTATTGAGTGCCCCTATATGCAGGTCCTGTGATACACACTGGGTATGGACTGGTAAATGAAAGCACCTGGTAAATAAATATAAATTAGAAACCAATTAAGGAACAAACAGGGTAAGTGATAAGAGAACAGTGTGAGCTATCTAGGGTAGTCAGGGATGGCATCTCTGAAGAGGCTAGCCTTTAGCACAGACTTGAAAGATTTGAGAAGATACGAAGAACTTAGGGATAAGCAATGTGGCAGAGGGAACAACGTATGCAAACCTCTAAAGCAGGAAAAAACCTGGCATATATTTAAAGTCCATTTTTTATTTCATATTACTGGATACACCCATGGAAAAATGTTTGAGTCTAACTCTAGAATCTCAGGAGACCCAGGGAATAGGCAACATTAGAACAGCTAGCCAATTATTATCCACTAAATTTACAGATGACTGAGTTAAGATATCAATCATAAAATACTATAGACATAACTCACCCAATAATCTAAAAAAATAAGAGCTACAATACTAGGGTCAACTTTCTGCCAATAGCAGTCATTCCAAAAGACTTACTGTGTAACAGTAGGGATGATTTCCATTATTTTATTTTAAATGGCATTCTCAAACCTATCAAAGACTATACCCAAACCTACTTAAACTGATTTATGTTGGAGTAATGAGCTTGCATAGGGGGTAGCAGAGCCAGGTTTTAGTCCCAGTTTTCTACCCCTTAGTTGTATAACCGTAGGCAAGTCACTTTGCTTCTCCAAACTTCAACCTCATGAAATGAAGTAGCTGGACCTTATGATCTTTAAGGAGATTGCATTAGGGCTTTTTCAGTTACAAGAGACAGAAAACCGCAGGCAAAATGACAAACAAAAAGGGACTTTAGTGGCTCTCATATAATGAAAGAAGTCCAAGTTAGTTAGGCATGGCCTGATGCAGGGGCTCAAATGATGTCATGGAGACCTAGTTTCTATCCATCCCTTTCTTGTTGCTGTTTTCTCTGGTCCAGCTTCATTTTTAGACAGGCTCTCCCTCTGGGTGGCAAAGTAGCTGTAGCAGTTTAAGCTTTACAAGCTTGTAACTCCAAACCCAGTGGAAAAATAAATTCGTTTCTCACCACTCTAACAAAACTCCTGAAATTCATTCTAACTGACCCAACTTCTGGAGTTTAAGAGCCAATGACCCTTAAAACCTTTTAAAAATTTTATGTTTTGTAATAGTTGAACATGTTCTCTACAAGTCTTTACCTTTTCAGGTTTTCTTTTTCTTTTTTAATTTTTTTTTAAATTTATTTATTCATTTTAGAGAGGAGAGGGAGAGACAGAAAGAGAGAAGGGGGGGAGGAGCTGGAAACATCAACTCCCATATGTGCCTTGACCAGGCAAGCCCAGGGTTTTGAACTGGCGACCTCAGCATTTCCAGGTCAACGCTTTATCCACTGCACCACCACAGGTCAGGCCGGTTTTCTTTTTCTTTTAGAGAGACAGAAAGGAAGAGAGAAGGTGAGAAGCATCAACTCATAGTTGCTTTTATTTTAGTTGTACATTGATTGCTTCTCATATGTGCCCTGACCAAGGCCATGCCAGTGTCCCCTTGCTCAAGCCAGCAACCTTTGGGCTCAAGCTGGCAAGCTCTGGGATCGTGAGAATAACACCTCACCCCTCAAGCCAGCAACCCCGTGCCGATAAGCCTATGCTCAGAGCCAGCAACCCCAGCATTCTGGGTCAATGCTTTAACTGCATCACCACTGGCCAGGCTTCAGGTTTTTATTATTATTTTTAATTTATTGTACATTTAATTTAATTTTTACTTTATTGTGTTGACATGTTTCAAGTGTTCTACTCAAAAACACCCTTTACCCCCCACATTGTGTCCCCATACCCCACCCGGTGCAGTCTCTTTCCACTCCTATTTCACCCTCTGTCCTCCCTTTCCCTATGGGAATTGCTACCCTGTTGTCTGTATCTATGTATATATTATGTATATATAATTTGACTAATCCTTTCACCTTCTTTGATCTCATTCTCTCTTCCCCCTTCCCTCTGACCGCTGTCCATCTGTTCCCTGTGACCCTGACTGTTGCTGTCTGTTTTGTTCCACAGTTTATTGTGTTCATTAGATTCTACATTTAAGTGAGATCATATGATATTTGTCTTTCTCTGCCTGGCTTATTTCACTTAGCATAATTATCTCCAGGTCCACTCATGGTATTGCAAAAGGTTAAGATTCCCTTATTTTTCACGGCCACATAGTATTCCGTTGTGTATGTGTACCACAGCTTTTTTGTCCACTCATCCTCTAACACTTGTGCTATTCTCAGATCTTGGTTATTGTAAACAATGCTGCAATGAACATGATGGTGCATATCTTCTTTTGAATTAGTATTTTGTGGTTCTTGGGATATATTCCTAGAAGTGGGATATCTGGATCATAAGGCAGTTGCATTTTTAATTTTTTGAGGAAGCTCACACTGTTTTCTTTCTGCCTTTTTTTTTTTTTTTTGCAAGATAGAGACAGAGAGAAGGATGGACAGACAGAAAGGAAGGGAGAGAGATGAGAAGTATCAACTTGTAGTTGAGTCCCTTTAGTTGTTCATTGATTGCTTTCTCATTATGTCTTGATTGCGGGGGGGGCTACAGCTGAATCAATGACCCCTTGCAGCAACCTTTGGGCTCAAGCCAGTGACCATGGGATCATGTTCATGATCCAACACTCAAGTCAGGACCCTGTGCTCAAGCTAGTGAGCCCACACTCAGGCCAGATGAGCCTGCACTCAAGCTGGTGACCTTAGGGTTTCGACCTGGGTCCTCAGTGTCCCAGGTTGACGCTCTATCCACTGAGCCACCACCTGGTCAGGCATACCACACGGTCTTCCCACAGTGGCTGCACAAGTCTGCATCCCCACCAGCAGTGCAGAAAAGTTCCCTTTTCTCTATACCCTTGCAGGCACCTGTTGTTTGTTGATTTGTTAATGAGCGCCATTCTGGCAGGTGTGAGGTGGTATCTCATTGTGGTTTTAATTTGCATTTTTCTAATGATTAGCGACATTGAGCATTTTTTCATATGCCTACTGGTTACCTGTATGTCCTCTTTGGAGAAATGTCTATTCAGGTCTTTTACCCAATTTTTTTTTTTTGGTATTTTTTCAAAGCTGGAAACGGGGAGGCAGTCAGACTCCCACATGCGCCCGACCAGGATCCACCCGGCATGCCCACCAGGGGGCTATGCTCTGCCCATCTTGGGGCGTTGCTCTGCTATAATCAGAGCCATTCTAGCGCCTGAGGCAGAGGCCACAGAGCCATCCTCAGCGCCAGGGCAAACTTTGCTCCAAAGGAGCCTTGGCTGCAGGAGGGGAAGAGAGAGACAGAGAGGAAGAAGAAGGGGAGGGATGGAGAAGCAGATGGGCGCTTCTCCTGTGTGCCCCGGCCGGGAATCGTACCCGGGACTCCTGCACGCCAGGCCGACGCTCTACCACTGAGCCAACCGGCCAGGGCTTACTCATTTTTTAATTGAATTGTTTACCTTCCTGGTGTTGAGTTTTAGAAGTTCTGTATAAATTTTGGTTATTTACCACTTATCAGATGTATCAGTGAATATGTTCTCCAATTGAGTAGGTTGTCTATTTTGTTTATGGTGTCTTTTGCTGTGCAAAAGTTTTTTAGTTTGATATAGTCCCATTTATTTTGTCCTTTATTTCACTTGCCTGCGGAAATATATCGGCCAAAATATTGCTACGAGAGATGTCTGAGAGTGTACTGCCTATGTTTTCTTCCAAGATTTTTATGGTTTCATCATTTACATTTAAGTCTTTTATCCATTTTGAGTTTGTTTTTGTGAATGGTGTAAGTTGGTAGTCTAATTTCATTTATTTTGCATGTACTTGTTCAATTTTCCCAACACCATTTATGAAAAAGAATGTCTTTACTCCACTATATACTCTTGCCTTCTTTGTTAAATATTAATTGACCATGTACATGTAATTTTTATCTGCACAGGATCCCTCTTCCCTAGAGGAAAATTGCTCCTTACCAGTTCTCTGTTCCTAATAAGATGGGTGATCACAGTGCCCCTTCAGTCACCTGGCTCTGGAGTGGGCTCAGCATCAATCTATTTATTTCTTCTCAGATAAGTCATTGATGCAATATTAACTTTATTTTTTAGAAGCTGAAGCCATGCTTCATCATGAATATGTCTGTGCATGATTTAAAACCTTTTGATCCTGACTGGTAGTTGCACAGTGGACAGAGGATCGACCTGGGACACTGATGACCCAGGTTCGAAACCCTGAGGTCTCTGGCTTGAATTCAGGGTCTTCCGGCTTGAGTGCAGGCTCACCAGCTTGAGCATGGGGTGGCCAGCTTCAGTGTGGGATCATAGACATGATCCAATGGTTGCTGATTTGAATCCAAGGTCACTGGCTTGAGCAATGGGTCACTGGCTTGGCTGGAGCCCCAGTTTGAACCTATAATTTTATTCTTATTCACTCAATTCTACTACAGAAATGAGTTACAGTTAAGGCACATATGAGAAAGCAATCAATGAACAACTGAAAGGGATGTAACTTTGAGTTGATGCTTCTCATCTCTCTCCCTTCCTGTCTGTCTCTCTCTCTCTTGCTAAAAAAAAAACCCCAAACAAAACATACCTTTTGAACCTCTCCTGCTCTTAAAGGTGTTACATTTTTTTTCTTCTTCCTTAAACAAAATACTTGAATGAGAGCCAAGGAGTTCCACCACAAAAGTATTAATATGACTATAGAGCAAACACCAATTGTTTATCAATTCAATTATATTACAGTTTGAACCTATAATTTTATTCTTATTCACTCAATTCTACTACAGAAATGAGTTACAGTTAGATTATCAAAACATTCTGGATTATTCTTGAATATGAGAACTCAAAATTTTTTTTAATGTTTTTAAATTTTATTTATTGATTTTAGAGAAAGAGGAAGTGAGAGAGAGAAAAACATCAATTTGTTGTTCCACTTATTCATGCATTCATTGGTTGATTCTTGTATGTGCCCTGACCAGGGATTGAACCCACAACCTTGGTGTATTGGGACAATGCTCTAACCAGCTGAGCTACCCAGGACAGATATGTGAAGTTTCTTGAACACTACAGAATTTTCAGGTTGCAAAAAGCCAGATTATCAGAATTTCACTGTATCATAAACATTTTTATGTCAGTTAGCTACTAATTTAAAACAATGTTAACTGTCTGACAAATATTCTTTTGAACAAATAAACCATAATATTTGACCAATGCCCTACAGGTAGATATTTATTTGAAAAAGATTTTATTTATTGATTTTACAGAGAGAGGAGGGGGAAGAGTGAGAAGTATCAAGTCATAGTTGCTTCACCTTAGTTGTTCATTGACTGCCCATCATATGTGCCTTGACCAGGCAAGCCCAGGGCCTTGAACTGGTGACCTCTGCATTCCAGGTCAGTGTGCCATCCACTGAGCCACCATAGGCCAGGCCAGACAGATATTTAGGTTGTCCCAATTTTCACTTGTATAACAAAGCTGAGAGGAGTATCTTAATGGCTAAATATCTCGCTTCTGTTTTTTACTATATATTTTCAAAGGCTAATATCCTACATTTGAGATTAGTCAGTAAAAGGCTATGTATTATTTCAAGGCTTTTTATATATACTAATTTCATCAACTTTCAGGCTTTCTACAGTTAACTTGAGTGTGTGTATGTATGTATATATAAAAATATATATGTGTATATATATATACAACATACAATATGCACTACATATGCAGAGTTTACCTCATTCCCCACCCCAATCACATATGCATGACCTTATATTTCTCCAGAGGTAATATCCAATTGGTTCAGGCTAAAGAGATTGAATTCTGATAAGAGTCTGAGTCCCTCTTAAGCCAGGATAATAATAAAAAGTTGGATTTCTTAAGAGTAAATATTAGAAGTTGAGTTTTTAAAATTTATTTTAGAGAGAGGAGAGAGAAAGCGAGAAGGGGGAGGAGCAGGAAGCATCAACTCCCACATGTGCCTTGACCAGGCAAGCCCAGGGTTTTGAACTGGCAACCTTAGTGTTCCAGGTTGACACTTTACCCACTGAGCCACCACAAGTCAGGCTAGAAGATGAGATATCTAATCAACAAGTAGTTAACAGACAGAAAAGATTTAAGTTCATCAAATAAATAGGGACCATTCGCCTGACCAGGTGGTGGCGCAGTGGATAGAGTGTCGGACTGGGATGAGGAAGGACCCAGGTTCGAGACCCCGAGGTCGCCAGCTTGAGCGCGGGCTCATCTGGCTTCAGCAAAGAGCTCACCAGCTTAGACCCAAGGTCTCTGGCTCCAGCAGGGGGTTACTTGGTCTGCTGAAGGCCCGCGGTCAAGGCACATGTGAGAAAGCAATCAATGAACAACTAAGAAGTCGCAACGCGCAACGAGAAACTGAAGATTGATGCTTCTCATCTCTCTCCGCTCCTGTCTGTCTGTCCCTATCTCTGCCTCTGTAAAAATAAATAAATAAATAAATAGGGGCCATTCACAGAATGTTTTTATTTTTCTTCTCTCTCCATCCTTTTCCGGGCAGCTCTTTGACTTTCTAGTAAACTCGAATAATGTTTTAGCTTTTGCCATAATCAGTATAATCAGTCATACCATCTAAATCAGTGGTAGTCAACCTGGTCCCTACCACCCACTAGTAGGTGTTCCAGCTTTCATGGTGGGTGGTAGCGGAGCAACCAAAGTATAAATAAAACGATAGATTTAACTATAGTAAGTTGTTTTATAAAGATTTATTTTGCCAAACTTAGCAAAAATCTGACATAAACTACTTGGTAAGTAATTATTATTATATGCTTAAACTTGCTGTAACTCTGCTTTATAAATTTTATAAAGTAACTTCCCTACATTATAAATCACCATTACTGTGGAACCAGTGGGCGCTTAGAAACTTTTACTACTAACAGAGATACAAAAGTGTGCGGCGGCCCTGGCCGGTTGGTTCAGTGGTAGAGCGTCGGCCTGGCGTGCAGAGGTCCCGGGTTCGATTCCTGGCCAGGGCACACAGGAGAAGCGCCCATCTGCTTCTCCACCCCTCCCCCTCTCCTTCCTCTCTGTCTCTCTCTTCCGCTCCCGCAGCCGAGGCTCCATTGGAGCAAAGATGGCCCGGGCGCTGGGGATGGCTCCTTGGCCCCTGCCCCAGGCGCTAGAGTGGCTCTGGTCATGGCAGAGCGACGCCCCGGAGGGGCAGAGCATCGGCCCTGGTGGGCAGAGCGTCGGGCGTGCCGGGTGGATCCCGGTCCGGAGCATGCGGGAGTCTGTCTGACTGTCTTTCCCCGTTTCCAGCTTCAGAAAAATACAAAAAAAAAAAAAAAAAAAAAAAAGTGTGCGGCAGGTATAAAAAGGTTGACTACCCCTGATCTAAATGTTTGCCAGTAACTATCAGTCTCAGTTTTTAGTCACTTATCTGTGAGTTTTCCCTACCAAATCTTTATAATGAGCAAACCTCTTAAGTTTCTGGGTCTGTTTCCAATATATAAAGGCTCTTAATAATTTTATTTATTTATTTATTTTGACAGAGACAGAGGGACAGACAGACAGGAAGGGAGAGAGATGAGAAGCATCAGGTTTTCGTTGTGGCACCTTAGTTGTTCATTGATTGCTTCCGCATATATTCCTTGACTGGGGGGCTATAGCAGAGCGAGTGACCCCTTGCTCAAGCCAGTGACCTTGGGCTCAAGCTGGGGACCTCAGGGTTTCAAACCTGGGTCCTCTGTGTCCCAGATCAATGCTCTATCCACTGCGCCACTGCCTGGTCAGGCTTAACCATTTTATTTATAATTTTAACCTTGTAGAAAAGAAAACCTCACACTTAAAAAGATCCCCGAAAAAAATTTACAGATGTGGACTATTTTAGGAACTAGCAGAGGATTTTGGTTTAAGAATGGATAAGATAAAGGAAGAAAGACTTCTTCAAACAGAAGTAAAGGGTGAAGATAAGTAGGAGGAGACAGATAAGAGAAATGGATGTTGAAGATAGATAACTTGGATTCAGATAGATCCACCACCAATGGCTGTGCAGTTTTAGGCAAATCATTTAACTTCTTTAAGACACCAGTTATCCAATCAGTACAATGAAAATCATATGAGTATGCATCTCACAGAACTACTGAGAATGAAATGAAATATATAAAAAGCGCTTAGCGCCTGACCTGTGGTGGCGCAGTGGATAAAGCGTCGACCTGGAAATGCTAAGGTCGCCGGTTCGAAACCCTGGGCTTGCCTGGTCAAGGCACATACGGGAGTTGATGCTTCCAGCTCCTCCCCCCGTCTCTGTCTCTCTCTCCCTCTCTCTCTCCTCTCTAAAATGAATAAATAAAATAAATAAAAATTTAAAAAAAAAAGGCTAAAAAACTAATGATTGATGCTTCTCATCTCTCTCCGTTCCTGTCTGTCTATCCCTCTCTCTGACTCACTCTCTGTCTCTGTAAAATAAATAAAAAGCGCTTAGCACTGTTGCCTGGCATATACCCTGATAAACGTTAAATGCTGCTGCAGTTTCTGTTATTATTAAATGTGCCCTAGAGATTCTCCAAAGGGGCTCCATCCACTGACCTCTACTTTCAGAACAAAGATTAGAAGGTTCATAAGCCAGATATCAACAACTCTTTTCAGGCTAAGAGCAAGTCAGAAGTTGGCTACTATATTATCAATTTAAAATATCAAATGAGTTTTTCTCCTTTTTAGCTTTGCAAGTCCATCCTTATTTCAGGATGATAGATGTGTACATGAGGTGATTATACCTTCTATAATTCTTATTAAAATAGAATTTGCTACTGTTCATTTGAGCAAGCCAGGAACAAACCCAGGAGAGCAAGTCCCAAAATAACATTCTGATGTGTAGGTAAACTGCTTGCCCTATATGGGTAGCTGAAACATTGTCCTTGTTGCAGTATTAAGACTGGGAAATAGATTGCCAGAAACTCCAGCAATTTGTACAATTTCCTCCTTGTAGAACAGACCGCATACCCACAGTCTCCCCAAGCAGATAAAACTGGTCAGCAGGTGACAAATTGATAATAATCCTATAATTCTCTAAGGTGTTACAGAGCAAGCACTTAATCTCCACTTCAATGAGGTATTTGACTAATCACCAGCTTGAGAAGAAACCTTTTGAAAAACAAATGGTTGGGACAGCTTTTAATAAGGGGAAAATGCCTATGGAACAAATACTTGAGGAGTCTTTAAAATGATCAGGGAAGTCTCCTCAGTCTGCTCCTCCCCTGCCCTCTATAACAAGCAGAACTTAATTCTGCAAAGGAAGTTTCCCTGGCTCCTATTCCTGTTTCTAGTACCCTCAAGACATTTCTAGACATTAGCTGTGGTCACTTAGGTTAGGTTCTCTTGGCTTCAGTTTTCTTATGAGATTAATAAAATGCTATGATTTTAGTCTCTCTTCTAAATTCTAATCTTGCCTAAATCCAAACTGGTATAACTGCCAGGGGGCAGCTATCCTTAACAACATTGCTGTTTACTGAGCTTTATTACAAGGGGATCCATCAAAAGGAAAACCTCTCTCTACACTCAGCATTTTCAGTACAAAAATAAAACACTGCCAACTAGAAACCTACTGAAAATGATAAGAATGACATAAAGGTAGCACCCAAACCAGTGGCTATGGGCTGACATCATCAGGCTTAGGGTCCAAGCATGACAGGTGTTGGAAGAATCACAATTTTTGAGCTCCACAGAGATATGTGCACTTCGAGTATAATAAATGGTGAAATAGTTCTGATGCATTTCTCCCTCAGGCAAAGAGATATCTTTTTTCAATCTATGAAATATTAAAATGACCGATTTTGATCAAATTTTCACATTTCCAGTGTTCCAGAGCCTAGTTCTAAAGATAATCTTTTTTTTTTTTCTTTATAGGTTTTGCTCAAGTTGCTAGAGAAAATCCTAAGGATTTCTAAGCTCAAAGCTGACTGATCTGATTGAGCAAAAGATCAGAGTAAGAGAGCAGGCAGACACATGCAAGAACTAGCTAGGAACCAAATATACCAGGTCACAACTGCCGGAAGGAAGACACCTGTATAGAAACGCTACTTTTTATTTCTAATGAGTTCATATGCCAGAAATACATGCTTTTCAACTTCATTGTTTACCTCATGCCTTAGTCAACATCCAATATTTCCACCAATTTACAAAGAAACTCCTAGTAAACTTCATGCTGTGCACCATGCTGTGCCATGTTATTGTAACAACAGATCCAAAGTAGATGTTTCTGTTCTCCCTCAAAACTAAGGTTTTGTCTAATAGTAAAACAAAGAATTTCTTTTCTAATCTCCAGCAAAAAGAGAAAAAAAATGAAGTTACATTCTAAGAAGTCCTCATTTCATATACAGTATTTCAAGCCATGTAGCAAAGATCAAGTTATTTCCTTACCACCCCAATAAGATGAGACATTCTATTTAGGGCGAAAGTCTATATTCATATATACACACTGTATTTAGAAGGATGTTATCTCAGTACACTGTCCTTGTTTCAGAGTACTTAGAGGAAATGATACTTTGTACCTTATAAACCTTGAGATTAGGTTTGCCTGGAGAGTTTTTAACAATTGTTTTATTGATTTTATAGAGAGAGGAAGGGAAAGAGAGGGGAAGAGAGCAAGGAAAAGAGAGAGAGAGAGAGAGACAGATCGAAATATCAATCTGTTCCTGTATGTGCCCTGACCGATGACAGAATCTATGACATCTGTGCATCAATCGGGTCCATGCTCTAACCAACTGAGCTATCTGGCCAGGACTAGCTTGGAGAATTTTTAAACTCCCATCCCTGTATTCCTTTTGGGTTTGTTTCTTTTAAAGAATGAGAGTAAGAGAAAGAAAATATAGGCTTCAGTACACATAATGATAGGTGCTCCCACTATTTTTAATCACTTATTGGACACATTTAAGATAGTATTATGTACCACCATACTGGCAAAGTTTTTGAAGTTGACAACATCAAGTACTGATTAAGCAAAGCTGGTGGAAGCATGAACTGGTACAACCACTTTCATAAATTGGCCTTACCTAGTAAAGTAGAACATCTGCACACCTCACTACCTAGCAACTCCACTCCTCAGGTGGTAGCCTAGAGAAACCCTTGTAACGTGCACTAGGAGACATAATAATGTTCATAGCAGCAATGTCTATAATAGCAAAAATACTGAAAAGAACCCAAATATCCACCAACAGACTGACAATATGTATTTTCATATATTCATACTGTGAAACAGCAAAAGCAGTGAAAATAAATTAACTACACTGCCATATCAACAGACAAGGGAAAAGCAAGTCATCAAGAAAGGTACAACATTGTGATTGCATTTAAACCAAGAACAAGCCCTGGCCAGGTAGCTCACCTAATTAGAGTGTCACCCCGACATGCCAAGGTTGCATATTAGATCTCGCCCAGGCCACATACAGGAATCAACCAAAGAAGCATGGCCTGTGGTGGCGCAGTGGATAAAGCATCAACCTATAATACTAAGGTCACCAGTTTGAATCCCTGGGCTTGCTCGTTCAAGGCACATATATACAGGAAGCAACTACTATGTGTAGATGCTTCCCACTTCTCTCCCTCTCTTTCTCTCCCCTCTCTCCAAAAAAATCAATAAATAAATTCTAAAAAAAGATAGGATTTTCCTTGACTGCTTAGGACGCGAAAGAGTTAACCGCCCTGATGTTGTATGAAGAATATAGACCCAATGAGCTCAGTTGAATTCACTTATGCTCAGGGTGATTGCCACTTATCAGTCTATATCATTGATGAAAATACTATTGAGGTTGCCTTTGACATTTTTGGAACTTGTTGGCTTGTCTGAACAACCTTTTCACTGTTCAGAGCATTTACAAATCATGAGCAATGGACAAAACACACTGAGACCAACTTAAGTCATATTCAATGCATTGTGCACGTGGAGTTTGGAAATCAAGCATCAGCTTGTACCGTGCTACACTGTTATGCGTGGTGAGCGATGGCCTGGCATGTGGATGTCTTGTGTTCGATTCCTGGTCAGGGGACACAGGAGAAACAACCATCTGTTTCTCCATCCCTCCCTCTCCCCCTTCTCTCTCTCTTCTCCTCCCACAGTCCTGGCATGATTGGTTCAAGCACATCCACCCCAGGTGCTGAGGATGGCTCCGTGGAGCATCCGCCTCAGGTGCTACAAAGAGCTTGGTTGTAAGCATAGCCCCAGATGGGCAGAGCATTGGCCCCTGAAGGGGGTTGCCTGGTAGATCTCAGTTAGGGCACATGCGGAGTCTCTTTATCTCCCTTCCTCTCAATTGAAAAAGAAGAAGAAGAAGAAGAAAAAAATATATATAGTATTCCATTTTTGTTAATGAATGATTACTGTACAGGTACACTAAAATTTGCTTATCCTTTAATGGGTTATCTGAACTGATCTTGTTAATGGGTATCTGAACTGCTTCCAGTTTTGGACTATTACAAATGAAGCTTCTATGAATATTCGTGTACAAGCCTTTATGTAGAGACTGACCAGTTGTGACACAGTGGATAGTGTGTCCACCTGGGACAGTGAGGTCCCTGGTTGAAAACCTTGAGGTCTCTGGCTTGAGCATGGGCTTGCTGGCTTGAAAACAGGGTGACCTGGCCCTGGCCGGTTGACTCAGTGGTGGAGCGTCAGACTGGCATGCAGGAGTCCCGGGTTCGATTCCTGGCCAGGGCACATAGGGGAGGCACCCATCTGCTTCTCCACCCACCCCCCTCTCCTTCCTCTCTGTCTCTCTCTTCCCCTCCCGCAGCCAAGGCTCCATTGGAGCAAAAGATGGCCTGGGCACTGGGGATGGCTCCTTGGCCTCTGCCCCAGGCGCTAGAGTGGCTCTGGTTGCGACAGAGCCCCGGATGGGCAGAGCATCACCCCCTGGTGGGCATGCCGGGTGGATCCCGGTCGGGCACATGCGGGAGTCTGTCTGACTGCCTCCCCATTTCCAGCTTCAGAAAAATACAAAAAAAACCAAACCAAACAAAACAAAACAAAAAAAACAGGGTGACCGGCTTGAGCTCGAGATCACTGACATATCCCAAGGTATGCTGGCTTGAAGCCCAAGTTCGATATCTTAAGCAAGGGGTCACTGGCTCGACTTGGCGCCCCCTCACCCCCATGAAGGCACATATGAAAAAAAAAAATCAAAGAACAACTAAAATAAAGCAACTCCGAGTTGCTCTCCATAAACACCTTGTAATGGAATGGCTGGGCTATCTTAGGTATGTAAGTAATTTCTTTAAGAATCCTGAAACTTTTCTAAAGTAGTTCTATCATTTTACATTCTTACTAATGACGTAAAAACAATTCTAGTTCCTCAAAAAACACTGGGCATTGTCTTTTTAATTTTAGATATGTTAATATAGGTATTTAGTGGCATCTCATCGTAGGCTTAATTTACACCTTTTTGTTGGCTAATATTAAATGTATGTATGTATGTATATATATATATAAATAAATAAAACGACAGAGACAGAGGGACAGACAGGAAGAAAGGGAGATGAGAAGTGTCAATTCTTCATTGCAGCTCCTTAGTTGTCTACTGTTTGCTTTCTCATATTTGTCTTAATGGGAAGGTAAGGCACTACAGCAGAGTGAGTGACCCATTGCTTAAGCCAGCAACCCTTGGGCTAAAGCCGGTGACCATGGGGTCATGTCTATGATCCCACTCTCAAGCCAGTGACCCTGCACTCAAACTGGTGAGCCCACACTCATGCCCCTGACCTCGGGGTTTCAAACCTGGGACCTCTTAATCCCAGTCTGATGCTCTATCCACTGTGCCACCACCTGGTCAGGCTGGATATATTTCTATGCACTTACATTTGGTATCTGTTCAATTTTTTTTTTGCACATTTTTATTGGGTTATTTTCTTATTATTGAATATTGAGAGTTCTTTACACATTCTGGATAAAAATCCTTTAATCAGATATGTAATTTGCAAATATTTCCTCCCAAAATATTATATGTAGCTTGCCTTTCATTCTCTTAATAATATCTTTCAAAACCCAAAACTTCCTGACTTTAATGAAGTACAATATCATATTTTTCCTTTTATAGATTATATTTTTGAAGTTATATCTAAGAAATCTTTGCCTAATCCAAGGTCATAAAGTTTTTCTCCTATGATCTTCTCTGGAAGTTTTATATTTTATCTAGATCCATTTTGAATTTATGTTGTGAGGTATAAATAGAACTTCATTTTGTTGCACATGGATATCCAATAGTTCCAGTACCACTTATCAGAATTGTCCATTCTCTATTGAATTGCCTGTGTGTGTATGTGTGTGTGTATAAAATAAAAAAACATTTTAAATATAGGTCAACTTTTGGAGTCCTTCCATTGACCTATTTGGTTTTGTCAATATCTATGCCACACTATCCTGATCATTATAGATTTGTAATAAGAACTGGAAGACTTCAAAGAGGCTCTACTAGAAAAGCCAGATCTGACAGTGGATTACAAACAACAGCTAATGCCAACCCAAGAAGACCTAGAAATAACACAACTGAAAATTGGAGGCAGAAAACACCAATCCTCAACTTATCCAGCTCTACAAACAACAGACCCAAACGAGGAGAGTATACACAGACAAAATGAGAAGACAGAAAAGTGCAATCCAAATGAACCAAAACAAGAGAAACCTCCAGAAAATGAACTCAGTGAGATGGAAATAAGCAAACTACCAGATGCAGAGTTTAAAATAATGATTATTAGAATGCTGAAAGATCTTAGAACAACAATGGATAGACATAATGAACACATAAATAAAAAGATAAACTTTAAAAAGGACACTGAAATAATAAGAACCAGTCAGAAATGACAAATACAATATCAGAAATGAAAACTACACTAGAAGCAATTAAAAGCAGGCTGGATGAAGCAGAGGATCAATTCAGTGATTTAGAAGATAAGATAAATGAAAACACAAAAGTGGAGCAGCGAAAGGAAAAGAGGCTAAAAAAATCTGAGGAAACTCTAAGACAGCTCTGTGACAACCTAAAGAGAAATAACATCTGCATCATAGGGGTACCTGAAGAAGAAGAGAAAGAACAAGGGATAGAGACCTTGTTCAATGAAATCATAGCTGAAAAGTTCCCTAAATTGATGCAGGAAAAAGTCACACAAGTTCAAGAAGCACAGAGAACTCCATTAAAGAGAAACCCAAAAAAATCTACACCAAGACACATCATAATTAAAATACCAAAGCTAAGCGGGAAAGAGAAAATATTAAAAGCTGCTAGAGAAAAAAAAGGCTATCACCTACAAAGGAGCCTCCATAAGGATGCCATCCGACTTCTTAACAGCAACACTTGAGGCCAGAAGGGAATGGCAAAAAATATTCAAAGTAATGTGGAACAAGAGCCTATAACAAAGACTTCTTTATCCAGCAAGGCTATCATTTGAAATTGAAGGAGAAATAAAAAGCTTCCCAGACAAAAAAAAAAAACCCTCAAGGAATTCATTACTACCAAACCAATGCTGCAAGAAATGTTAAGAGGCCTGTTGTAAACAGAACAAAAAGGGAAAAAAATATAGTAAATGAGGAATATAGCTTTAAAGAATAAAATGGCCGGCCCTGGCCGGTTGGCTCAGTGGTAGAGCGTCAGTCTGGCGTGCAGAAGTCCTGGGTTCGATTCCCGGCCAGGGCGCATAGGAGAAGCACCCATCTGATTCTCTACCCTTCCCCCTCTCCTTCCTCTCTGTCTCTCTCTTCCCCTCCCGCAGCCGAGGCTCCACTGGAGCAAAGTTGGCCCGGGCACTGAGGATGGCTCTGTGGCCTCTGACTCAGGTGCTAGATTGGCTCTGGTCGCAACAGAGCAATGCCCCGGATGGGCAGAGCATCGCCCTCTGGTGGGCATGCTAGGTGGATCCCGGTCAGGCGCATGTGGTAGTCTGTCCGACTGCCTCCCAGTTTCCAACTTCGGAAAAAAAAAAATTTAAGAAAAAAAAAAAAGAATAAAATGGCAATAAACAACTACATATCAATAATAACCTTAAATGTAAATGGATTAAATGATCTAATCAAAAGACATAGGGTAGCTGCATGGATAAAGAAAACAGGACCTATACATATGCTGTCTACAAGAGATACACCTTAAAACAAAAGATACAGAAAGACTGAAGGTAAAAAATATTTCATGCAAATTGAAATAAAAAAAAGCTGGGGTAGCAATACTTAACCAGACAAAATGGACTTTGAAACAAAGGCTATAGTAAGATTTAAAGAAAGTGACTACATAATGATAAAGGGAGCAATCCAACAGGAAGGTATAACCATTATGAATATGTACGTACCTAATATAGGAGCACCTAAATATAATTATATTAAGCAGACTTTGTTGGATATAAAGGGTGAGATCAACAGCAATACTATATAACAGTAGGGGATTTCAATACCCCACTAACATCACTAGATAGATCCTCAAGAAAGAAAATTAACAAAGAAACAGTAGACTTAAAGGACACATCAGATCAACTAGATTTAATAGATATCTTCAGAACCGTTCACCCTAAAGCAGCAGAATATATTCTTTTCAAGTGCTCTTGGTACATTCTCTAGGATAGACCACATGTTAGGGCACAAAAGGGGTCTCAAGAAATTTAAGAAGATTGAAATCATATCAAGCACTTCCTCTGATCACAATGGCATGAAACTAGAAATCAACCACAACAGAGAAACTGAAAAATACTGAAACACTTGGAAACTAAATAACATGTTATTAAAAAACGAATGGGTTAACAATGAGATCAAAGAAGAAATTTAAAAATTCCTAGAAATGAATGATAATGAGCATACAACAACTCAAAATTTATGGGATACAGCAAAAGCAGTACTGAAAGGGAAGTTCAAAGCACTACAGGCATACCTTAAGAAGCTAGAAAAAGCTCAAATAAACAACCTAACCCTGCATCTAAAAGAACTAGAAAAAGAACAGCAAGTAAAGTCCAGAGGTAGCAGAAGGAAGAAAAAAAGATCAGAGCAGAAATAAATGACATAGAGCAGCGGTTCTCAACCTGTGGGTCGCGACCCCAGCGGGAGTCAAACGACCAAAACACAGGGGTCGCCTAAAGCCATAAGAAAATACATATTTATTATACAATACATTTATTTTCGAATGACCCTGTGTTTTGGTCATTCGACCCCCGCCGGGGTCGCGACCCACAGGTTGAGAACCGCTGACATAGAGGCTAAAGAAACAATACAGAGGATCAATAAAACCAAGAGCTGGTTCTTTGGAAGGGTAAACAAGATCGATGAACCTTTAACCAGACTCACCAAAAAAATGAGAGGACTCAAATAAGTAAAATTAGACATGAGAGTAGAGAAATCACAACTGACACCACAGAAATACAAAATATTGTAAGAAAATACTAAGAAGAACAGTATGCCAAAAAATTAGACAACCTAGGTAAAATGGACAAATTCCTTGAAACATATAATCTTTCAAAAATCAATCTGGAAGAATCAGAAAATCTAAACAGACCAATTACAACAAATGAGATAAAAACAGTTATCAAAAAACTCCCAACAAACAAAAGCCCTGGGCCTGATGGCATCACAGGTTAATTCTACCAAATATTCAAAGAACTAACTCCTATCGTTCTTAAGATATTTCAAAAAATTCAAGAGGAAGGAAGACTTCAAAGCTCCTTTTATTAGGCAAGCATAATTCTGATTCCAAAACCAGGCAAAGACAACACAAAGAAAGAAAATTATAGGGCAATATCCCTGATGAATTTAGATGCTAAAATCCTTAACAAAATATTAGCAAACCGGATCAAGCAATACATGAAAAAAGTCATATATCATGATCAAGTGGGATTTATTCTGGGGAGGCAAGGCTGGTACAATATTTGTAAATCAATCAATGTGATTCATCACATGAACAAAAGAAAGGAGAAAAACCACATGATAATTTCAATAGATGCAGAAAAAGCATTTGATAAAATTCAGCATCCACTCATGATCAAAACTCTCAGCAAAGTGGGAATACAGGGAACATACCTCAACATGACAAAGGCCATCTATGACAAATCCACAGCCAACATCATACTCAATGGGCAAAAATTAAAAGCAATCCCCTTAAGATCAGGAACAAGGCAGGGGTGCCCCCTTTCACCACTCTTATTCAACATAGTCCTGGAATCAGACAAGAAGAAGAAATAAAAGGCATCCAAATTGGAAAAGAAGAAGTAAAACTATTATTATTTGCAGATGATATGATACTGTATATAGAAAACCCTAAAGTCTTAGTCAAAAAACTACTGGACCTGATAAATGAATTCAGCAAGGTATCAGGATATAAAGTTAATTCACAGAAATCAGAGGCATTTTTATACACCAACAATGAACCGTCAGAAAGAGAAATTTTTTTTTTTTTTTTTTTTTTTTTTTTTTTTTACGGGGACAGAGAGAGAGAGAGAGAGGGATAGATAGGGACAGACAGACAGGAACAGAGAGAGATGAGAAGCATCAATCATCAGTTTTTCGTTGCAACACCTTAGTTATTCTTTGATTGCTTTCTCATATGTGCCTTGACCGAGCAACCCCTTGTTCAAGCCAGCGACCTTGGGGTCTCGAACCTGGGTCTTCTGCATCCCAGTCCGATGCTCTATCCACTGCACCACCGCCTGGTCAGGCAGAAAGAGAAATTAAGGAAACAATTCCCTTCACTATCACAACATAAAAAAAATAAAGTACCTAGGAGTAAACTTAACCAAGGAGATTAAAGACTTGTACCAGGAAAATTATAAAACATTGATTAAAAAAAAATCAACGAAGATACAAACAAGTGGAAGCATATACCATGTTCATGGATAGGAAGAATAAACATCATTAAAATGTCTATATTACCCAAAGCAATTTATAAATTCAATGCAATACCGATTAAAATACCAATGACATACTTCAAAGATACAGAACACATATTCCAAAACTTTATATGGAACCAAAAAAGAACTCGAACAGCCTCAGCAATCTTGAAAAAGAAGAATAAAGTGGGAGGGAATATGGAAAGGAGAGTGGAAAGGAGTGTGCAGGAGCGGCGGCGGGTGGAGGTGAAGCCCCGTCAAGGTGCCAGGAAGTACCTGCGTCTACTACATACAGCCCATCCCCAGGGGCCAATTACAGCCCAGCTCTGTACACCCCCTCCCCTGCCCCTACCTATACTCCCTCCTCACCTGCCCCCACATACTCTCCCTCCCCTGCCCCCACTTACTCTCCCTCCCCTGCCCCAGCCTATACCCCCTCACCTGCCCCCAACTACTCTCCCTCCCCAGCGCCTGCCTATACCCCCTCTCTTGCCCCAAGCTATAACCCTGCGGCCTACAGTGGGGGCCCTGCTGAATCTGCCAGCCGCCCCCCTTGGATGACAGACGACAGCTTCTCTCAGAAGTTTGCTCCTGGCAAGAGCACCACCTCCTTCAGCAAGCAGACCCTGCCTGGAGGGGCCCCTGCCTACACCCCAGGTTCCCAGGTGTTCCCCCTTGCCAGGGGCACTGTCCAGAGGGCCAAGCACTTCCCAGCCAGCAGCAGGACTCCACTCTGTGGCCACTGCAACAACGTCATCCGGGGCCCCTTTCTGGTAGCCATGGGCCGCTCCTGGCACCCAGAAGAGTTTAACTGTGCCTACTGCAAGTCCTCCCTGGCAGACGTGTGCTTTGTGGAGGAGCAGAACAACGTTTACTGCGAACGGTGTTATGAGCAGTTCTTTGCCCCAATCTGTGCCAAGTGCAACACCAAAATTATGGGGGAAGTGATGCATGCCCTGAGACAGACATGGCACACCACTTGTTTCATCTGTGCAGCCTGCAAGAAGCCCTTTGGGAATAGCCTCTTCCACATGGAGGATGGAGAGCCCTACTGTGAGAAAGCCAATTCTTGTGCAAGATGCCGAGCATAGAGGAGGAGGTACCTCCCCTTCAAAACCTCAAGTAGCCTGACCTGTGGTGGCGCAGTGGATAAAGCATCAACCTGGAATGCTGAGGTTGCCAGTTTGAAACCCTGGGCTTGCCTGGTCAAGGCACATATGGGAGTTGATGCTTCCTGCTCCTCACCCCCCCCCCTTTTTCTTTCTCTCTCTTTCCCTTCTCTAAAATGAATAAAGTCTTAAAAAAAAAAAAAAGAATAAAGTGGGAGGTATCACACTTCCTGATAGCAAGTTATACTACAAGGCCATTGTACTCAAAACAGCTTGGTACTGGTATAAAAACAGACATGTAGATCAATGGAACAGAACAGAGAACTCAGAAATAAACCCACACCTTTATGGACAGTTGATATTTGACAAAGGAGGTAAGAGCATACAATGGAGTAAAGACTGTCTCTTTAACAAATGGTGTTGGGAAAACTGGACAGTTGCCTGTAAAAAAATGAAACTAGACCACCAACTTACACCACTCACAAAAATAAACTCAAAATGGATAAAAGACTTAAATGTAAGTCATGAAACCATAAACATCTTAGAAGAAAATATAGGCAGTAAGTTTTCCGACATCTCTCATAGCAATATATAAATATTTGCTGATTTATCTTCACAGGTAAGTGAAATAAAAGACAGGATAAACAAATGGGACTATATCAAACTAAAAAGCTTCTGCACAGCTAAAGACAATATGAACAGAATAAAAAGACAAACCACACAATGGGAGAACATATTCGACAACAGGTCTGATAAGGGGTTAATAATCAAAATTTACAAAGAACTTGTAAAACTCAACACCAGGAAGATAAACAATCCAATCAAAAAATGGGCAAAAGAAATAAATAGACAATTCTCCAAAGAGAACATACAGATGGCCAATATACAGAAGAAAAAATGATGAAAAAATGCTTAACATCACTAATCATTACAGAAATGCAAATTAAAAGCACAATGAGACACCTCACACCAGTCAGAATGGCACTCATTAAAAAACTACACATGATAGGTGCTGGGGAGGATGTGGAGAAAAGGGAACCCTCCTGCACTGCCAGTGGGAATGCAGACTGGTGCAGCCACTGTGGAAAACAGTATGGAGATTCCTTAAAAAATTAAAAATGGAACTGCCTTTTGACCCAGCCATCCCACTTTCAGGAATATATCCAAGAACACCGTATCACTGACTCAAAAAAAGAAATGCATCCCCATGTTTATGGCAGTATTGTTCACAAGATCTGGAAACAGCCCAAGTGTCTGACAGTGGACGAGTGGATTAAAAAGCTGTGGTACATATATATTATGGAATACTATGGGGCCATAAAATAGAAAGAAATCTTTCCTTTTGCAACAACATGGATGGACCTGGAAACTATTATGTTAAGTGAAATAAGCCAGGCAGAGAAAGAAAAATATCATATAACCTCACTCATTTGAGGAATCCAAGAAACAATGTGAACTGAGGAACAGAATTGAGACAGAGGAGGATCAAAGGGACCAGAGGAAAAGAATACAGAGGGAAAGGGGATGATAGGATGGGATAAACCTAAAGGGAAGGGGGCTAGGGAGATGCTGAGGGGAATATGGGGGAGGGGAGATGCATTTGGGACACCAGAATCTATGTAAATACAAGAAATTAAATTTTTAAAAAGCAAAACAAACAAACAAAAAACATGCAAATAGAGGAAACCAAGGTGTCACATGTATAAATCTAGGGAGATAGTGTAAAGCATGTGGGTTTAGAGTCAGGTTGCCTGAGTTCAAATCTATATTCTGCTGCTGACTAGCTTTGTAATCCCAGGAAAATTATTCTACCTCGTTAACCCCTCATCCGTGAAAGTAAATATTGCACCTTATAAGATAAAAAAACAAACAAAAACTGAAGCCAGGCAGTGTCAGTATATCTCCATATTAATTTTAAAATCTGTTTACCAATTTATATTAAAAAGCCTGCTCAGAATTAGGACTCATTTAATCTATCAATCAATTTGAGGAGAATTGACATAACACTATCAGGTCTTTTTGGTCCATAAACATGGTAAATCTATTTATTTGGGTTTTCTCACATTTCTTTCAATAATGTTTTGTAGTTTTCAGTGTACAGGTCTTAAACATCTTTTGTCAGGTTTATCCTATTTCCTACTTTTAATACTATTATAAATTATATTTTTAAAATATTTCAATATGATTGCCAGTATGCAGAAATATAACTAATTTTCACACATTGTACTTTATCCTACAATATGCTAAACTCACACATAAATTCTAATAGCTTTTTTATAGCTTCCTTTGCATTTTCTATATGGATGATCATGTCATCTATAAATAAAGACAGTTTTATGTCTTCCTTTCCAATCTGGATGCCTTCTATTTCTTTTTATGGCCTTACTCAACTAGCTTACTTACACTTCTAGCCACCAGTGTAATGAGGGCTAGAAGTGGTGAGACAGGACATACTTACCTTAGTTTTCATCCTAAGTCAAAAGCATCTAGTTTTTCACTGCTACAATGTTAGCTGTAGGTTTGTGGTGGAGACCCTGATCAAGAAGACATTCCCCTCTATTCTAGTTTTCTGAGCACAGTGAGGCAAATGATGCAAACCATGCATGAAATGTACTCACCCTGGGTACAAAATTTAAGGAAGCAACAAAAAACTCAGCAATAAAGATAAATGATACATCAAGGCAGTATTCTTTAAAAGTCAAAATTAATGCAAAAATCTATAATGAACAAAATATCAAAATTTAAAAAAGGATTCAATCAATATTATTGATTTTTCCTTTTTCCTTTAGCTCCAATCTATGCATGGTGCTGTTACTGAAGCCATGAGGATAACAAAAAGGTGGGCATTACAAACAGAGGGAACAGCACACACAAAGACAGTAAGGTAGGAATATGCCTGGAGCATCTGAAAAATATTAATGAAGTTAATATGATAGGAAAAGGGTGAGACCAGAATGAAAAAAGGGCTAGATAAGTAATGTAAAAACTTTGACTTTTTCTGAATGATATGGGAAGCCACTATGTGGTTTTAAGTAGAGGAGCGAAATAATTTGACATGTTTTAAAAGAATCACTCTGAGCCCTGGCTCGGTAGCTCAGCTGCTTAGAGCATTGTCCTGATATGCTAAGGTTGTAGGTTTGGTCCCCGGTCACAGTGTATACAAGAATCAACCACTGCCTGACCTGTGGTGGCACAGTGGATAAAGTGTCACCCTGGAAATGCTGAGGTCACCAGTCTGAATCCCTGGGCTTGCTCAGTCAAGACACATACAGGAAGCAACTATGAGTAGATGCTTCTTGCTTCTTCTCCCTCTTTCTCACTACCTCTCCCTCCAAATATCAATAAAATCTTAAAAAAAAAAAAGATCAACCACTGAATGCATAAAAATTGGAACAAATCAATATTTTCCTCTCACCTTTTCTCTCTCTCCCCCTACCTCCACCTCCTCTCTACAATAGCAATAAAAAATATATTTTAAAAAATCACTCTGACTGCTATATTGAGAAAAGATTATAGGGCACTAAAGTCAGGAAGTCTAGTTAAGACCTATTACAATAATCCAAAAGAGGTTAAACAGTAGTTTGGACCAGCTGGTAGCAGTGGAGGTAGTGAGAAGAGGTTGGATTTTTCTGAAGTGAGAAGTGGTGAGGCAGAGAGACAGATTCCTGCATGTGCCCAACTGGGATCCACCGGCATGCCCACTAGGGGACGATGCTCTGCCCATCTGGGGCATTGCTCCGTTGCAACCGGAGCCATTCTATCTCCTGAGGCGGAGGCCATGGAGCCATCCTCAGCACCTGGGCCAACCTTTGCTCCAATGGAGCCTAGGCTGCAGGAAGGGAAGACAGAGATAGAGAAAGGAGACAGGGAAAGGTGAAGTAGATGGGTGCTTCCCCTGTGTGCCCTGGCCGGGAATCAAACCCAGGACACCCACACGCCGGGCCGATGCTCTATCACTGAGCCAACTGGCCAAGGCCTAAGAGGTTGGATTTTAATACATCAAAGAAAAATGGAACCTGACTAGGCAGTGGCTCAGTGGATAGAGCATCAGACTGGGACATGGAGGACCCAGGTTCGAAACTCCAAGGTCCCCGGCTTGAGCATGGGCTCATATGGTTTGAGCAAGGCTCACCAGCTTGAGCCCAAGGTCGCTGGCTTGAGTAAGGGGTCATTCAGTCTGCGGTAGCCCACTGGTCAAGGCACATATGAGAAAGCAATCAATGAACAACTAAGTTGCTGCAACAAAGAATTGAACCTTCTCATCTCTCTCTCTTCCTGTCTATTTTTATCTGTCCCTCTCTTTGTCTCTGTCACAAAAAAAAAGAAAAAAAAAGAAAAAAATGGAATTGCTATTTACTGAAATGAGGAAGACTGAGGGAGGACCAGGTTTTGGAGAGGAAAAAAATCAGGAGTCTGGTTTTGTACATATTAAGTTTGATATGCCTAACAGATATCTAAGTCAAAATGTCAGTAGTGGCCCTGGCCGGTTTGCTCAGTGGTAGAGCGTCAGCCTGGTGTGCAGGAGTCCTGGGTTCGATTCCTGGCCAGGGCACACAGGAGAAGCGCCCATCTGTTTCTCCACCCCTCCCCCTCTCCTTCCTCTCTGTCTCTCTCTTCCCCTCCTGCAGCCAAGGCTCCATTGGAGCAAAGTTGGCCCGGGTGCGAGGATGGCTCTATGTATGGCCTCTGCCTCAGGTGCTAGAATGGCTCTGGTTGCAACAGAGTGACGCCCCAGATGGGCAGAGCATCGCCCCCTAGTGGGCATGCCGGGTGCATCCCGGTCGGGCGCATGTGGGAGTCTGTCTGACTGCCTCCCGTTTCCAACTTCAGAAAAATACAAAAAAAAAAAAATGTCAATAGGCAGATAAATATACTGCTCACAAAATTTAGGGAATATTTCAAAATGAATATGAAGTGATAAAATATTCCCTAATTTTTGTGAGCAGTGTATATGAGACTAATAATAAATTCGAAGTTGTCAGCATACAAAAGAAAACAGAGGAGGTAAGTAATCTGAGGACTGAGTAGGGGGCACTTCAATGTTTATAGGTTAGAGAGATTAAAAATAAGCAGCAAAGAAGAATAAGGTGAAGTGTACAATTAGGTGAGAAAAAAAATCAGGAGAATGTGGTTCTAGAAATCAAGTGAAGAAAGTATGTTTTCAGGTACTTTCAAATCTGCTAAAAGGTCAAGAAAGATAGAGAACTGAGGACTATCAAGAAAGTGAAAAGACAATCCATTAAAAAATGGGGCAAAATATTTCCAAATCATATATTTGTTATGGGACTTGTATCCAGAATATATTTCTAAAAAAATTTAAAACTCTTGCAACTTGCCTGACCAGGTGGTGGTACAGTGGATAGAGTATCTACCTGGGACGCTGAGGAGCCAGGTTTGAAATCCAGAGGTTGACAGCTTGAGCACAGGCTCACCATCTTGAGCATGGGGTCACTGGCTTGAGCCCAAAGGTCTCTGGCTTGAAGCCCAAGGTTGCTGGTTTGAGCAGGGGTAATTGGCTCAGTTGGAGCCCCTGGTCAAGGTACATAGAAGTAATCAATGAACAACTAAGGTGCTGCAACTACCTATAAGTTAATGCTTCTCATCTCTCTCCCTTCCTGTTTGCCTGTCTGTTCCTCTTAAAACCAGAAACAAACAAACAAAAAAACCCTCTTGCAGCTCAACAATAAGAGGATATATATATAACCCAATTAAAAATGAGCAAAGGATCTAAATAGATGTTTTCCACAGAAAATATACAAATAGTCAATGAGCACATGAAAAGATGCTCAGAATCATTAGTACTTAGGGAAATGTGAATTAAAATCACAATGTGATACTACTTTACATCTACTCCGGTGGCTAAAATAGATAGTAAGAAGTGCTGTTGAGGATATGGAGAAGTTAGAAGCTTTATATATTACATGCAGCCACTCTAAAAAAAAAAGTTGGCAGTTCTTCAAAATGTTACCAAGTGACACAGCAACTCCACTCCTACTTATATACCCACATGACTCAAATAGGTAAGTCCACACAAAACTTGTACGTACATGAATTTTCTACAGCAGCATTATCCATAACAGCCAAAAAGTAGAAACAACTCAAATGTGTCCATCAACTGATGAATGAATAATCAAAATGTGGCATATATTCCTACAATGAAATATTACTTGGCCATAAAAAGGAAAAAAGTGTGGACAGATGCTACAATGTAGATGATCCATAAAAATATCATGTGAAGTGAAAGAAGCCAGACATAATGGGCATACATTGTATGATTCAATTTATATGAAATGTCGAGAATAGGTGAATTCACAGAGTTGGGCAAGAATGTGTAATGACTACTAATGAGAACAGTGTTTCTTTTGGGGGTGGTAACAATGCTCTAAAATTAGATAGCAGTGATGCATAACTCTGTGAACATACCAAAATCCCCTGAATTTTATACTTTCAAAAGGCGAATTGTATGGCATGTAAATTATATCTCAAGAAAGCTATTACTTAAAAAAAAATTAAGAGCGCCTGACCAGGTGGTGGCGCAGTGGATAGAGTGTCGGACTGGGATGCGGAAGGACTCAGGTTCGAGACCCCGAGGTCGCCAGCTTGAGCGCGAGCTCATCTGGCTTCAGCAAAGAGCTCACCAGCTTAGACCCAAGGTCGCTGGCTCCAGCAGGGGGTTACTTGGTCTGCTGAAGGCCCGCAGTCAAGGCACATGTGAGAAAGCAATCAATGAACAACTAAGAAGTCGCAATGCGCAACGAGAAACTGATGATTGATGCTTCTCATCTCTCTCCGTTCCTGTCTGTCTATCCCTGTCTATCTCTGCCTCTGTAAAAAAAAAAAAAAAAAAATTAAGAGCCTGACCTGTGGTGGCGCAGTAGATAAAGCGTCGACCTGGAAATGCTGAGGTCGCTGGTTTGAAACCCTGGGCTTGCCTGGTCAAGGCACATATGGAAGCTGATGCTCCCAGCTCCTCCCCCCTTCTCTCTCTCTCTGTCTCTCTCTCCTCTCTGTCTCTCTCTCTCCTCTCTAAAAATAAATAAATAAATAAATAAATAAAATTAAAAAATAAAAATTAAGAATTGACCATTGGATTTACCCAATGACCATGGTCACTGAAGCGCAGTTTCCATGGTCACTGAAGCGCAGTTTCTATAGAATGGCAGAGGGAAAAGCCAGATTAGGGTTGATTTAGGAAAGAAAGGGAGGAGAGGAATGGAGATGGTTGTGTTGACTATAATTGGGTCTACATTATAATTGGAATATAGGCTGCTGTTTGAGAAGTTTTGCTAAAGGGAGCAAAAAAAAAAATAAGGTACTTTCTGAAAGAGAATATGGGATCAAAAGATTAAAAGTAATATTTAGTGCATGTGTGCTGCTGATGGGAATGATCCTATATAGCTCAAAATCCTTAACTTAATCACATCTATAAAATCTCTTTTGCTATTTAAAGAAACAGATTCACAGGTTCCAGGTATTGAGACAAGGATTTTATAGGAGGTCATTACTCTGCCTAGCACAGTAGGTAAATACAAAATGCAGTGTAAATGTATTTTTTGTTTGTAACTCTTTGCATCTCTTATCTAATTTAAAAGATGGCTGTATAAAGCAATAATTATAATCTGTGTTGATGGGCACATAGGTTTAAATAGTCATTTGTGGCCCTGGCTGGTTTGCTCAGCAGCAGAGTGTCAGACCGGCGTGTGGAAGTCCCAGGTTTGATTCTTGGTCAGGGCACACAGGAGAAGTGACCATCTGCTTCTCCACCCCTCCCCCTTCTCTTTTTCTCTTCCTCTCCCACAGCCATGGCTTGATTTGAGCAAGTTGGCCCTGGGCACTGAGGATGGCTCCATGGCCTTTCCTCAGGCACTGAAATGGCTCTGTTTGGAGCAACGGAGCAGTGGCTCCAGATGGGCAGAGCATTGCCCCCTAGTGGGCTTGCCGGGTGGATCATGGTCAGGGCACATGCAAAAGTCTGTCTCTCTGCCCTCCTGTCTCCCCATCTTTCACTTAATAATAAGTATGTCATTTGTATGATAATAGCACAAAGGAGAAAGGAGGGTACAGAGAATAAAGATTTTGCATACTACTGAAAGTAAATTGGCATTAATCCATACTAGATTATCATTTTTTTCTTTTCTTTCCAAGTGAGAGGAGGGGAGCTAGATTCCTGCATGCGCCCTGACCAGGATTTGCCCAGCAACCCCCATCTGGGCAGATGCTCTGCCCTCAGGGGCCATGCTCGCAATGGAGCTATTTTTAGCAATCGAGGTGGAGGCTCTACAGAGCCATCCTCCGCACCCAGGCCCAATGTGCTTGAACTAATCGAGCTATGGCTGTGGGAGGGGGAGAGAGAGAGAGAAATAGAAAGGGGAGGTGGGAATGGAGAAGCAGATGATCACTTCTCCTGTGTGTCCTACCCAGGACATCCACACGCTGGGCCGATGTTCCACCTCTAAGCCAATCAGCCAGGGCCCCACACTATATTATTATAAATTACGATGTTAATTGTAATCTCTGGGACCACCACTAAAAAAAAACCCTCAAAATATTATAAGAGACAGGGAATTAAAATGGTACTCTAGAACATATGTATTTAATACAAAAGACTATTTATTGTAGAGGAACAGAGAAACAAAAATGATATGACATATAGAAAATAAATAGCAAAACGGTAGACATAAATATCATCAGTAATTAAATGTAAGTAAATTAAAAATTCCAATTAAAGAATGATAAGAAGTAACCCCAGAGTCTAAAAGATGACTAAAATAGACAAATGACAAGACATAATCCTGGGAGCTTTTAGAGAAAACGGAGAGACAGTGATCTGCAAGTGGCAAGAAAGAGAAAGAAAGTCCACTTTTAGGTTCAGTGATGGAATGAAAGTGAGAGAGAAAACAGACACTGCTTGAGAGGACTGCAGAAAAGCAAAATCCTTTGGGGTTAAGGTCTTTTTAGATATTAAGAAATTTAAATTTTTTATTTAGCAAAAAACTATCACTCTTTTCATTTGTTTCTTGCCTTTGCATTCATGTTCACTTAGAAAGTTACTCACATCCTGAGAACAGATAAAACAAATTCATCTACATTCTTTTTATAAGCAAGATTTTTTTTTTTTTTTTTTTTTTACTTTGAGGCAGGGAGGCAGAGAGGCAGAGAGACAGACCCCCGCATGCACCCCAAGGGTGGTGCTCAGCCCATCTGAGGCCACTGCTCCGTGCTCCGTTGCTCAGCAACTGAGCCATTTTAGCACCTGAGGTGAGGCCATGGAGCCATTCTCAGTGCCTAGGGCCAACTTGCTCAAATCAAGCCATGGCTGTGGAAGGGGAAGAGAGAGAAAAAGAAGGGGGAGGCATGAAGAAGCAGATGGTCGCTTCTCTTGTGTGCCCTGACCAAGAATTGAACCTGGGACTTCCACACACTGGGCTGACGCTCTACCGCTGAGCCAACCGGCCAGGGCTGCAAGATTCTTAAATTAGGCCTTTCATCATTTTTACCTTGTAGACTCTGCTGCATAAAACTCTCATTTGTCTTTCATAGAATCAAAAGAAAAGGAGAGTAAAGGAGACAATGATGTATCCTAGAAAGAGCTCTATATTAAAAGGCAGCAGTCCCAACATTTCATCTAAAATCCACTGTTATTAGGTCACTGGGTGGTTAACTTGATCTGTAATCTGCCTCCTTCCTCTCCCATTGCCCCAATTCAACTCTACATCATCTCTGGTCTATGGCTATAGGCTATTGCAGTATCTCCCAACTGGCCTAGTTGACAGTTGTCTCTCTTTTTTCCATTCCATCCACCACAAGGGCTAGAATTATAGACCTAAAAAAATCCTTAAAATGAAGAATTCATGTCAAAAGCTTATATAAATAATTTGGAGAAATAATTCCATATAAAAATGAGTAAAGAATATCAACAATCAATACACAGAAAAAAATAAAAATGACCATTAGATAGATATATTTTAAAATAACGTAACTACTCTAATAATTAGGCAGACACAAAACACAGAGACAAAGCAACTCTCCCACCAAATCAGCATAATTGTAAAAAATGATAACACCCAGTTTAATTAAAGATATAGAGAAACAGAAACTTACAAATTAAAATCTTGTTTACATTATGGAGTTTCATAATGAAATTCAAACTTAATATAACTTAATATAGGCTTATTTTTCCTTTTTCTTCTCTATACTCTACCCACCCTGAGCTTTACCTGCAAATCACAAAGAAAACTCATGAAACATATCAGATTTTTCATCCCTTAGCTGGTAGTTAGAAAGACATGTTATTCCTACTGCCTCAAACGATCCTTTTCCTTCATGTTCTCAATGCAAATGCCACTATTTCCTTTCAAAATTTAATTCAAGTATGCCTTTCCACAATGTCCCCAAATTTAGTTGTCCTCTCCTTTGTGCTCTCATGGCACTTTAAACCTCAAGAACCCTTAACACTCTTCTTTCAATGGAAGTTACCTATTGATAATTGTCTTCTGAATAGACTGAGGGTGGCCCTTGAAATTCTCATCTTATTTATTTTTGTTTTATGGTGTTTAGCACATAGTTGGTGCTCCATAAAAACTGAGTTAGTAACATTTCATCTAACACTAAAACTAACAGCAAGGCTTTTTTGATTTCTCAGTTTATAAAGAATTTAATATACCTTAAAAATTACAAAACTAATTTAGATTACCTTATATTGGTAATTATATTATTGATCATTTACAGAGCTAAAAAAAAGCTAGGCCCTGGCTCAGTGGTAGAGCGTCGGCCTGGCGTGCAGAAGTCCCGGGTTTGATTCCCGGCCAGGGCACACAGGAGAAGCGCCCATCTGCTTCTCCACCCCTCCCCCTCTCCTTCCTCTCTGTCTCTCTCTTCCCCTCCCAGAGCCGAGGCTCCATTGGAGCAAAGATAGCCCAGGCGCTGGGGATGGCCCCTCGGCTTCTGCCCCAGGCGCTAGAGTGGCTCTGGTCGCGACAGAGCGATGCCCCGGGTGGATCCCAGTCGGGCGCATGCAGGAGTCTGTCTGACTGTCTCTCCCTGCTTCCAGCTTCAGAAAAATACACAAAAAAAAGGGGGCCACTTAACTATGTTTTGCCTGAATAGTCAGGTTTTTTATTCTTCCCTCAAAGATCTCTGTTGTGGGTGTTGATAGTCCTATGTTCTGCTGCTTTGCTTAATATATGGTGTTTCCTTTATCCCTCCTACCTCAATGCCCCACTCATATTTCAGGCTGGGACCTACTCCTAATTTAGAGCTCTCTTTCCTCCTTTTGCCAACTTGTATTATGAATTTACCTTTGCCACCCAGCTTAGTGTATCCCAAGGTTCTCTTTACCATGCCACAGTCACAGAGCTCCAGGGAAAAGCAACCTGGTCTCAACTCTCCAGGCAGAGAACGGAAGCTCCATATCCACACATGCTGCAGATGGCTTTTTCCAGTCTACCTGAATCATTGCCAGCTAGAAGCAGCGGTCATTGGGACTTGGACATGAGCTGCAAAGTATAGAATGGTGACAACAATTCCAGTGCCATGCAGACTTCTCCTGTGGGGAACTTTCCTGGACTCCTGCTCCCTGTGACAGCTCCTAACAGACTGAACTGTGGTTGGGTTGCATTTTTCAGGGATTTGGCATGGTGATGGGGCCAACTTGGACTTGGTGAACATGTTAAGGACACTACTCTTTTATGGATTCTTGCTGTATTGGCCAAGAGTTTGCTTAAAGGCTTTTAATCACTGTAAAAAAAAAATAATAGAGGACTGGATGAAGAAGATGGGGCACATATACACCATGGTATACTATTCAGCTAGGAGAAATGATGACATCGGATCACTTACAGCGGAATGTTGGAGTCTTGGTAGCATTGTGCAGGGTGAAATAAGTGAATCAGAAAAAAACAGGAACTGCAGGATTCCATACATTGGTGGGACATAAAAGCGAGACTAAGAGGCATGGACAGGAGTGTGGTGGTTGGGGGGGGGGAGGGAGTAGGGGAGGGGGAGGGGTACAGAGAGAACTGGATGGAGGGTGGCGGAGGACGATCTCTCTTCGGGTGATGGGTATGCAACAGAACTAAATGACAAGATAACCTGGAAATGTTAAATGTTTTCTTTGAATGTATGTACCCTGATTTATTGATGTCACCCCATTAAAATAAAAATTTATTTATAAAAAAAAAGGGAACAAATACAATATTTAAAATAAAGAACAAGTAAATTTAAATTAAAAAAAAAAAAAGCTAGGGCCCTGGCCGGTTGGCTCAGCGGTAGAGCATCAGCCTAGCGTGCGGAGGACTCGGGTTCGATTCCCGGCCAGGGCACACAGGAGAAGCGCCCATTTGCTTCTCCACCCCTCCGCCGTGCTTTCCTCTCTGTCTCTCTCTTCCCCTCGCGCAGCCAAGGCTCCATTGGAGCAAAGATGGCCCGGGTGCTGGGGATGGCTCTGTGGCCCCTGCCCCAGGCGCTAGAGTGGCTCTGGTCGCAACATGGCGACGCCCAGGATGGGCAGAGCATCGCCCCCTGGTGGGCAGAGTGTCGCCCCTGGTGGGCGTGCCAGGCGCATGCGGAAGTCTGTCTGACTGTCTCTCCCTGTTTCCAGCTTCAGAAAAATGGAAAAAAAAAAAAAAGCTAAATGTTTGCTTTTATCAATAGGTTAATTCAAAATAACAAAAATGCTATTAGAGAGAAGTGTGGTGGTGTGCAAGGCAGTTGATTCCATGTTGACAGACTGAAATTGGCCAGGGTAAGATTATGCCATGGAAATCGGTAAACACTACAAATAAGCCCTGTCTCCTCCTCCAAGCTGGTTAAACATTTACTAGCACACCACTGGACAAAAGTATATTTATTCTAGTAGGACAGCCCTGTGACTAACTGCTGAGTAAATAGTAGTCTTCTTCTTCAAGAAGTTTCCTGATGTAGTCTTAACTTCATGTATTTCCCCCTTAATTTATAACTCTTAAATCTATGTCAAAAAGTTTCACTTATATTCACCTAATTTATTCTATAAATATTTACTGAGTACCTGTGGTACTGTCCATACTGATGATCAGTTGTTTCACTCATTCATTTCCCCCCCATTAAACAGTAAAGCTTTGTGAAAGAGGAGTGGGTTCTCAATAAGTACTTAGGTAATGACTGGGGTAGCAGATATTGTAGTTGGCGCCCAACATCCATTTCACCTAAGACAATCAACTTAAGACAGTCACAGAAATCCCATTCTTCTTATCAGTTACTAGTTTAAAGATTTTATTTATTCATTTTAGAGAGAAGAGAGAGAGAAGGAAAAGGGAGGAGGAGCAGGAAGTATCAACTCCCATATATGCCTTGATCAGGCAAGCCCAGGGTTTTGAATTGGCGGCCTCAGCATTCTAGGTCAATGCTTCATCCACTCTGCCACCACAAGTCAGGCAGCAGTTACTAGTTTAAAAGAGGGCTTGTGACCCAATTATTGTCAGAGATGTGAGGATCAAAGTCTGCTGGGGTCTTCTAGGAAAGATTTCTTGCTCCTAGGAAATAAAGCAGATTTCCCTTTTTAATCTCATGTTATAGTACTTGTATATATGCTACTGAAGTGAGCACTCATTGTTGTGGTATTTGGATGAAATGCTTACAAAACTGCAGTCATAACATTATCCAAAACAAACAAACATACAAACAACCCCAAACCTGACCCACCTCTGACATTGCTATAAGTGATAAAAGGTTTCCTTATTAAGCGATTTAAAAATAGGGTTTCTGTTACTGGCAGTCAAAACATATTAACTGGTAAATCAGAAATTCAGACAAAGATAAGCGCACTGAAATAGGATTCTTTTTTTTATTTTATTTTAATGGGGTGACATTGATAAATCAGGGTACGAATGTTCAGAGAAAACATCTCTAGGTTATTTTAACATTCGATTATGCTGCATCCCCATCACCCAAAGTCCAATTGTCTTCTGTCACCTTCTAACTGGTTTTCTTTGTGCTCCTTGAAATAGGATTCTTACCATAGCAAAATTTGTTTAGAGAGTAACTGTGTTTTAAATTAAGTGATCTTTTTTTTTTTTTTTTTACTTTTAACATTTTCCTCCTAGGCACACAGTTATTTTTTTTAAAGATCAAAGTGAGTTTAAAGAGTTAGAGTTCTACAAAGTTTGTTAAAAAAAAACAGTAGCCCTCACCCCTGTTGCTATACCACTTCCACTCCCTAGAGGCAAACCACTTGCACATCTTTTAACTGATTATTTTGGCACTGATCTCTATTTTTCTAAATGACTTGATTACCTCTTGATTTTTCACTTTTGGGAATTATCTATTGATTTCCCACATTGGAAGATGATGAATATTCAGTGTACATTACAATGACTATATAAGCCTAGCCACACTTGAGTCATACAGTAAACCAGGATGATCTTGCCCTTCCTGTACAACTTTTTGCTTTTCCTATAAGTACTTTTTTATTCATTTGCTTAGATTTTCTATTTATTCATCAATATTTCACCCCAGAAAATCTTTGTCAGCTGTAGAAATTTCCTCTCGAAACTTTCAGACCCATCAAATACTCTATTTCACTTTCCTACAGAAGTTTCTTCAGGAGAACTGACATTTTCTATAGTATGGACTAGCTGTTCTCTCCATGCTGGTAACTTTACTGAAATCTCCACTATTCTGAGCAATCCCCTGGCCTTTCTCGTTTACTGGACTCCCTGTGTCCTCCATTACATGTTTACCTCTTACTTTGGTTTACACCCTTATTTTGTGGAGAACATTTTCTAGTAGCTTCCTAGATGGTGTATGGGAAGTAAATGTTTTGAGATATTGCACGTTTATTCTAGCTTTTCAGACAAGACTGTCAGCTGAATAAAAAAAATTCTAGACCCCATTGTGGAATATAATTGACACTGATGTGTACTAACTTTCTCTTTGACTTTTAAAACAAAAATTTGATAATAAATTCTTCATTGACATAGGAACTGAAAAGCACATGACAATAGAAGTCTTATCAGAATTTATAATACATTTAAGCTAGGCTAGAGTAAGAATATGGTCTACTGGAAAGTTCTGTCCGTTTCTATCACAACAGGTTTCGACACGTAAGCACATGTTTATTTGGCGCATGTGTGCCTCTCTATTTTTATCACTTAATGTATACATACTGACGTAGCAAATTAACTAAAACAAAGTTGATTCACCTTAGTCTTATGTGTGAAGCGATAGTGTACCCATAGTTACTGATAAAGTTCATTTACGCCACTGTAATTTTTACGAATTTCAACAAGAAATAAATGCTACAGAAGCATGTCTGTTGCATCCACCATATTCCCCAGACTTAGCACCCTCCGACTATCACTTGTTTTTGTCCTTACAAAATTTTTTGAAGGGCAAAATATTCAAAAATGAAGAAGATATCAAACAAGCACTGGTTCAATTTTTCACATCAAAAGTTAAAACATTTTTCAAAAATGGGATATACAAATTGCCCTCACGCTGGCAAGAAATCATTAATAATAATGGCAATTATATTATTTAATAAAGTTTATTGACGGTAAGAAAAATTTGTATTTTGTTTTATTCCAAAAATGAACAGAACTTTCTGGTAGACCTTATATTAATGTTTAAAGAAAGTCTCATGAGGCCCTGGCCAATTGGCTCAGGGGTAGAGTGTTGGCCCTGCATGTAGAAGTCTCAGGTTTGATTCCTGGTCAGGGCACACAAGACAAGAGATCATCTCCTTCTCTACCCCTCCCCTTCTTCTCTATTGTTCACTCTCCCCTCTCCCCTTCTGCAACTATGGCTCAAATGGTTAGAGCAATTTGGCCCTGGGCTGCTGAGGATAGCTCCATGGCCTCACCACAGGCACTGAAATAGCTCAGTTGCCAAGCAATGGAGCAGCAGCCCCATTTGGACAGACCATCACCCTGTAGAGGGCTTGCCGGGTGGATCCTGGTTTGTCAGGGCACATGTAGGAGTCTGTCTCTCTGCCTCCCTGTCTCCCACTTAAAAAAATAGTCTCATGAAATTGGCAGCAAGTAGGCATTGAATAAAAAGTAGTTATTAATAACAAAAACCATACTCACATATGCAAGTTCTGATATAAACAAAATAGATAAATTAGACCTATATACACAATACCTTTTCACTTAAAAGGAAGCACTTTATGGCTTCTCTTTGGCATATCTGAATTGCCAGCATCATACTCTTGCACTTTGGGGCCATTAAGTTAAAATGAAGGTTACTTGAACACAAGTACTGTGATACAGCAATAGTCTATCTGATAGCCAAAATGGCTAAGTGACTAATGGGTGGGTAATACATAGAACACAGACATAGTGGATAAAGGGATCATTCTACCTCAGGCATGAAGGGAGACAGCATGAGATTTTATCACAGTATCCAGAACAGTATACAATTTGATTATGAATTGTTAATTTCTGGAATTTTCCACTTAATAGTTTTGGACTGTAGTTGGCCTCTGGTAACTGAAACTATGGGAAATAAAACCACAGCCTGACCTATTGTGGCGCAGTGGATAAAGCGTCAACCTGGAAACACTGAGGTTGCCGGTTCAAAACCCTGGGCTTGCCTGGTCAAGGCACATATGGGAGTTGATGCTTCCTGCTCCTCCCCTTCTCTCTCTCTCTCTATAATGAATAAATAAAATCTTAAAAAAAACAACAACACCACAGATAAGGAAGGACTACTGTACAATGAAAAACATGAAATAATGTGTTTGTTTACAAAATAATGGCCCTATTTCAATAACAAAAAACATGCCTGATGGCTAGATCTTGTTCTCTAATACTATTCTTTAGTAAAAGGAATCAGGGTTTCTTAGAGAAATGGCTGATTTCCAGACTGGGGCAGGAAATATGTATACAAGATGAGTCTATTGCATTTTGCAGTGCCAGGATGCAAAGAAATGCTCAAACAACAATGCACACAAGTACATATGCATGGGGGATAAGCACAAACACATAGACACACACACATACACTAATGATAATATACATTATCAAAGGACTGTGAAAACTGACTGAAAGTGCCCCCAATGACCAAAGCAGAAACAATGTGAACAACATAAAGTAGTAACCAACTATAACCCAAAATATAAAATAAATACCCAAGAGTCCATACTGATATAAATAATTGGGCCTGACCAGGTGGTGGCACAGTGGACAGAGCACTGACCTGGGATGCTGAGGACCTACGTTCAAAACCCTGAGGTTGCCTGCTTGAGCGTGGGATCATAGACATGACCCCATAGTTGCTGGCTTGAGCCCAAAGGTTGTTGGCTTGAAGCCTAAGGTCACTGGCTTGAGCAAGGGGTCACTGTCTCAGCTGGAGCCCTCCCCCACCCCCAGGTCAAGGCATGTATGAAAGGCAATCAATGAACAACTAAGAGTGCTGCAACTATTGGTGCTTCTCATCTCTTCCCTTCCTGTCTATCTCTGTCTCTCTTGCTTAAAAAAATTTTTTTAATGATATAAATAATTGAATTAAGCAAATACATGGGAGGAGAAGAGACAAATCTTTTATGTAGAATTCCAAAAAATTTGTGTGCATACTCTGCCCTTAGGAAGGAGTAGCATAACTAACTCCCCACTTCTTAGGCTGTGTACTGTGCATGGCAACTTCTTTCTAGAAAGTACAATATGGAAAAGGGAGGGGAAAAGAGAGTAGCTTTACAGTGAGAAACCTGACAAATACTTCCTTAGACAGGTGATCAAGGCCAACATCAACAGTCATAAATCATGTTAATAGTATGTATGCTTAATATGATGTGATGAAAATTGGCACGTACTTCTTTGGTTATCATCCTAATGACCCATTATGCCAGTCTTCCCATGAGAAAAATATAAGATAAATTCTCATAGTGGAGCATCCTACAAAATACCTGACCAGTACTCAAAGTTGTCTAGGTCATCAAAACAAGGAGTCTGAGAAACTGTCATAGAGAAGAGGAGCCTAAAGAAACATGACAACTAAATATAATGTGGTATCCTAGATAGGACACTCAAACAGAAAATAAAAGGTAAGTTAATCTAAATAAGATATGGACTTTAGTTAATAATAATACCAAAATTGGTCCATTAATTGTAACCAATGTATCACACTAATAATAGGGGATGTTAATAACAAGGAAAACTGGGCTGGATATGGGGTCTACAGCAATTCTCTATACTATCTTCTCCACTTTTCTGTATATCTAAAACTATTCTTAAAAATGAAGTCTATTAAAAAGATGACATAATATTTATAATTATCCCTACTGCCAGGTCAGAATGTGATCTGATCAAATCAAGGTGGGGTAAGGAATTCAATATATTAGAGCTCACGAAGAAACACACTTCCCCTACACCTTAGGAAAAAATATAAAACCTGTCATCCAGGTACATAATATTAGATCAGTTCTTTGATTATAGATATAAAACATTTAAGTTTCAAAGTAATTATATCAGAATCAAGCACCCTAACTGATAATAGAGCTTGCAACAAACATGGATGATCTGACAAGAGATCTGTGGGGGCAAGGTGGCTGAAAGTTAAAAATTCAGATAATAATTTTAATAGATTAGTTTTGCTTAAAAGTAAGAGCAGATAAAAATCTTTGGAATCACATCTTAAGAAAGACTAAATTACTAGAAAAATCCAATCAAATCAACAAATGCTGAGTGTTTGTTATGCATATGGCATTATCCCTGGACCTTTACTACTCTTAAGTGTACTCTCAAGACTGGTAGCATTATCCCTTCCTGGAAACTTGTTAAAAATGCATTCAGACTTCACCCCAGATTTACTAACTCAAAATCTCTGGGGGTTCAGCCTAGAAACCAGTGTTTTTAACATGCTTTCCAGGTGATTCCCACACATGCTAAAGTTTGAGTATCACTGTGGTGGGCAGTTGATCCCTCTGTGAATGAGGCAAACACATAGAGTGGTCTGGAGTGCAGGTAAGAAGATGGAGAATTCATGTCCCACAGCAACCCCCACCTGCCACATGATTGCCAAGCAGCACTGATCAAGCAGTCAACCCCCCTCTACCCGAAACTATGTAGAAACACTATGGTTAGATTCCTTGAGCTTTCTGTGGCAATTTCAAAATCCATGAACAAGGAAAAGGGAACAGAAATCAGAAGCAGACTGAAAATGCCTGCCAGGAGGGAGACGTACATAACAGCAGATGTAGTGCATATTCTTCTACCCAGTGAGCCGAAACAGACCAAGTGCTGCAATCTAGTCCTCTTAACATCTCCAGGTCTGGTTTTGCATGGAAACACGGAGATTTGGTTTTGTCTCTTCTGTACTTTGAGACCGATGTTTCTGTCTTATTCTTGCCCATTTAAAAAGTAAAAAACACTTTCTATATCACCAACAAAAGCAATTCAGCCTGACCTGTGGTGGCACAATGGGTAAAGCGTAGACCTGGAACACTAAGGTCACTGGTTCAAAACCCCAGGCTTGCCTAGTCAAGACACATATGGGAGTTGATGTTTTCTGCTCCTCCCTGTCGCTCTTTCCCTCTCTGTCTCCTCTCTCTAAAATGAATAAATAAAATCTAAAAAAATTTTTTTAAAAAAGGAATTCAGCAGGATTCATTTCTACTGTGCTGTCAAATATAAGCCCCCTTAATGAACAGCACAAGGGACTAGGGCTTGGCTTGGTAAATGATTAGCGTGTCAGGAAAAATCTAGCTCCGCAAGCTGCTGCTTTTTAGAAAAATACATTTAACTGCAGCCACAGGTCCCTCCCGCCCATTGCTTCAAAATCAGATGTTCACCCATCCCTAGCAGCTAGATGAAGACCTTAGAGACAGGGCCCTGACAGAAAACCACCGAGGCTGCAGACACAACTCGTTTTAATTGCATCAGCAACTGCTAAGCAATTAATGAAAAAGGAGGAGGGAGCACCCAGGGCAAAGTGAAGAGAGACTTGAGCAACCATGTGGAAATAATTCATCCTCACCCCAATGAGAGCAGGTGATATATGGCAGCTGCACACAGCATCAAATCCTTGCAGCTGAACTCCCAGGCCACTTCCCAGGCAGCAATAAAGAGACATAGTCTAGATTTCCTCTTGCTTACAGTTTTCTATCTCCCATTTTCCTCCCTGTAGCCACCAACAAAGATGAAAGAGGGAGAAAGCCAACAGATCAAGTGGGTGATTTAGCTATGAAGTCCCTTGGGCAGATTCTATGCTTTGCACAATACTGGGATATAAGGATCAGTAAATACTAAATACTAACAGCAGTGATTCATCAGAAGCATGCATGTACTAGGCCTAGGGCACAGTGGGGCAGGAACTCCATCAATAAAACTCGGCAGTTTCCTCCTTTTTCAAGCTGCATCCTTATCCCATCACAGAAGAGAAAGGCAATAAGATAAAAACTGCCAACAAAAACCTCTCAGAAAATGAACTCTCAAATATAGCTAGGGGTGCCAAAAAAGCATCAGCATGAAAGAGAAACAAAAGCTCTAACAGTCACTTAATGCCAAGATCCCAGCTGTTATCTCCTCAGTGAACAGAGAAACCTAAATTACATTAGTGAAGGTTGGTGTTTTGGGGGGAGAGTGGGAACTGATGAAAAATGAGATGGTTTGACTAATTCACACAGGAAGTTCCTAAACAGAATAATGTTCGGATGCCCTCACTCTCCCACCCCTCATTATTTAGTCACAAGGACCAGAGGTTTTGGGTTTTTTGCAACAACCCTGATTTTAAAATTCTACCCTACGGTGTATCTGTATTTGAGGTTACCAGAAAAATTGTTATTTTATATATAGCTTAGCCTAAAGCCCTTCACACAGAACTTGATAGCAATGGTAAAACAACATATGCACATAAAATGCAATGCCAAATAGACAAGGGTAAAGAAAGCAGAAGAAAGGTCCCTGAGGTCAGGGACCAAAAGCTTTAAAGGTTGGACTTCAACAAACCTGGCCTATGCCTTTCCCTACTACAGAATTACTTGCATTGCTTATTAAAAATACAGATTAGTGTTTGCTTTGGCAGCACATATACTAAAATTGAAACGATAGGGAGATCAGCATGGCCACTGCACAAGGATGACACACAAAAATGCAGAAGATTATGATTTATTGAAAAGTATTCCAAGGGACTTCCAGCTAACTGCTATTAGGGGAAAAAATTCAAACAGCTTAGAAGTCCCTACCAGATCTAGTTTCTTGCCTACCTTTTCATCTCATTATCATTCCCTCCTTTACTCTAAGTTATTCCGACATCCTACAAATATGTATATATATTTATTCAGTGCCTGCCTGCTACTTGCTAGCGCTGTCGTTGGCACTAAGGATGCATATAGGACTGTCATATAATGGTTCAATTATAGCTGAGGAGGCAGGATGAGCCTGAAATCCAGATTGTGCTTTGATGGCTAAACTCTACAGCAGGGGTCGGGAAACTTTTTGGCTGAGAGAGCCATGAACACCACATATATTAAAATGTAATTCCGTGAGAGCAATACAACGACCCATGTACGTTAAGCATTATCCAATAAAAATTTGGTGTTGTCCCGGAGGACAGCTGTGATTGGCTCCAGCCATCCGCAACCATGAAAATGAGCAGTAGGAAATGAATGGATTGTAATACATGAGAATGTTTTATATTTTTAATGTTATTATTATTTTTATTAAAGATTTGTCTGCGAGCCAGATGCAGCCATCAAAAGAGCCACATCTGGCTCATGAGCCATAGGTTCCCGACCCCTGCTCTACAGCCTGGTGTGGGCCCGCAACTTCCTGGAAAGAAGATTTTTTCTAATTTGCAATAAGAAGACTAATGGCCTAAGAGAAACCTTAGTTACAGTGACGAACAAACCAGACAATAATCCCTGTCCTCATGGAGCTTATATCCCATTGTAGAGGAGATAGACAAAACCAAATCAAATTAGTATATGAGACGGTGATAACTGTTAAGGAGAAAATATATAAAATAGGGAGAAGGAAAAGAGAGTTTGTATAGGTATGTAATTTTAGAGAATTCAGGGAAGGACACACTGAGAAGGTGACACTTCTATGTTTAGAGCCTCATCAAACCTACTCTGCAGTTGAGGCCTTTGCACTTGACTTGCCTTAGTCTCATCCAGGCAACCCCACCCCACCCCATTTTTGTATGGCGAGCTTTTCAATCTCAGCCTAAATGTCAACTCCTCAAAGGGGCCTTCCCTGGCTACTCTAAGGGAAGCTACCCAGTCTCCCTAGGAATTCCTAACCAATAAAGACTGGAGTTTTGAATTCTATTCTATCTCTTGGCTTAACCTCTGGCATTTAGCTTCCCCATCTGCAAAATGGATTAAAATACTACCTATCTTATAGGATTCCTGTGAAGATTAACTACAGTCGCCACCACCACAATAACATAACAATAAAAATGACAATAGCAGCTATTACTTATATAGCTCTTACCATGTGCCAGGCATTATTCTATGTGTTCTACATTTATTAACCCATTTACAATCCATTTATTTAATTCATGCAAAATACTTAACACCGTATTTAGCACACAGTAAATAAATGTTCGCTGTCATTCTCATTATCACCATCAGCCGTGGCAGCATTATGAGTTATTCTACTAAAGTATCTAAGCGCTTTGCCTAACTTGCTGCTCCACTAAAGGACCAATGTCAAAAAGTTTCTTATTTCCCTTCCAGGATTAATAGTTTATAGAAGCAATGTATGTATCCTCAGCACTCACTCTGCAAAGTGACCTCTCATTCTTGGCAGTGGCATGAATTTTAGAAAAATAAAAAGACATAAGACTGTCCTTATGGATCACATCCTTCTAAGTCTCTAGAAGACAAGTAGTAAGGTAGTGTGGAACTGGAGGTCAAAATCCCTGGATTCACTGACTCACCTCATATTAGAGGTTATCCAGATTAATCTCTCATCTTACTTATGAATAAAATCACATTCAGAGAGAAGAAGTTATTTGCTGACTTGTCCAGTTACTTACAATTAGTTCATTATAGACCCTGGAACTAGACTCTAAATCTGTTCTCTCCCAATCCAGCAATTTTGCCATTACCCCATGGAACCAGCAGTTCAAAGTGGCCATTTGCAAAATAAGGGAAGTAAACTTGTTCATTATAGAGGTCTCTTCTCAATCTGTTCTAACACTGTAATTCTAATAGGGATAAAACCAAGAAATAGATAAATACAGTCCAAAACAAACTTTCAATTTTGGAAAGTCTGGGGCTTTTAACACTAGCTCAAAGTTCAGAAGAAAAACTAAGACTAACAGTAAACTTGATTCTGTGCGTCGTGGAAAAAAGGAGAAAGTGGGATATCTAGTTCTGCCATTATTGTTATGACTCCAGGCAAATCACTTTTCCTCTTTATTTTTCATTTTTAATTGATTTTAGTGAGAGAGAGAGAGAGAAACATCTGTTCCTGTATGTGCTCTGACCAGGGATAGAACTGGCAACCTCTGTACTTTGGGACAATGCTCTAACCAAATGAGGTCTTCCAGCCAGGGCTTCCCTTTTCTTCTTTAGAACTCTAAAAAGAGGGTTAGGCTAATTATTTCTAAGTGCCTTTCATTATTAATGATCTAGGATTTCAGGCCAAATACAGAACAGAACAATATAGCAGTTTAGAATTGGCAATATGATTTTCCTTCTAAACAAACTCTAGCAAGATCAGCTTGCTCTAAGTTTGAAATACAAGGGTTAAAAGACAGAAAGTAACAGTTTAAATTATTAACTACTGAGGCTTAATTATAATTTACAACAAATAAGTACAACAATTAACTTATGAGTGGATATCATTTTTGGAAACTATTTACCTGATGTCATGAAAATGACATCAGGTGCATTGCTTGGCATATAGAAAATTCTCAAAAATTTCTTGGATGAACAAATATGTAAATTAATAAATGAATTAGCCAATTAGATATGTTTACTTTTTGAGACAGGTCAATCTGATTAAAGAGAACTTTTGTCAGCATAGTAGTGAACCTCTTAAGAGTTTGGCTCTATAAAGAAATATTCCAGGTATACTATATACAAAAATGCTAACTAATCTAGAAGGTGAAAATAAAATTAGTTATATTTGGACTATTTTTTTGTGTGTGCAAAGGGCTATGTTTACCAATCGTATGTTAGTTTCCTGTGGCTGCTCTGACAAACTACCAAAATATATTGGCTTAAAACATCATAAATTTTATCCTCACAGCTAGGAAGGCCAGAGGCCACAATCAGTTTCACTGCGGTGAAGTAAGTGTCAGCAGGGTCAGGTTCCTTCTGGAAGCTGTAGGAGAGAATCCGTTCCTTGACGCTTCCAGTGTCTGGTGGTTGCCAGCATTCCTTGGGTTGTGGTTACATTACTCTATTATTACTCTAATCTTCAAGGCCAGCATCTTCAAATCTCTCTCTGTTCCATCTTCACATCACCTTCTCTCCTCCCTTCCCCTCCCATCTTCTCTTCTCTCCCTCTTTCTTATAAGGTTACATACATGTGATTGCATTTAGAGCCCATCTAATAATCAAGGATAATCTTCTCTTCTTAAAATCCTTAATCACAACTGCAAAGGCACTTTTTCCATACAGGTCAACATTAACAGGTGCCAGGGATTAGGATGTGGCTATCTCTTGGGTGAACCCTTTTTTTCTCCCAGTTTACCATGTACAATATAAAAAATGGCAACAGAGTGGTAGCCAGAGTCTAAAGAGGTAGATCTTAAAGTAGAGTTGAGGAGGGTAGAAATATAGTTTGGAAGAAAAGAAGGGGGGAAAGGTGATTGAGGAAGAAGGTGAGTGTGAGGTGGAAAGAATGGCATAAATCAGAGGTAGAAACAAGTGTGTTATGCATAAACAAAGGCAAATATTTACTGTATGAAGGGTAGGGGGCAACTAGAGTAAAAATTTTCAGCAGCGAAGCAGCACAAAATAAAATTAGTTATATTTGGACTATTTTTGTGTGTGTGCAAAGGGCTATGTTTACCAATTGTATGTGAGGTGCCCTGGGGCAGCAGAGCAAACTCAGAAAAGTACTTATAAATGTTTTAAATTTTTGAAGGAAACACAGTAATACTCAACATCTGTAAGAAACAATACAAACTACAACAAAATCACCACACAAATAGTTCACAGTTTCAATATTAGATCATGCTAATGATATCGTATCTTTTGCAAAACTAGGTTTTCAACAGTTGTGATAAAAAGCAAGTATGCGAACATTAGTGTGCGATGGGAAATGAGGGTGGTGGTCTAAGGTGATTCCAAAGATTAAGAATTTGTACAGGACCTTGCCAGTTGGCTCAGTGTTAAGAGTGCTGGCCCAGTGTGGTTCAATTCCCAGCCAGGGAACACGGGAGAAGCACCCATCTGCTTCTCCACCACCCTTCCCCATCTCCTTTCTCTTTATCTCTCTCTTCCCCTCCCGCAGCCAAGGCTCCACTGGAGCAAAGTTGGCCCGGGTGCTGAGGATGGCTCCATGGCCTCCACCTCAGGTGCTAGAATGGCTCTAGTTGCAATGGAGCAATGCCCCAGATGGGCAAAGCATCGCCCCCTAGTGGGCATGCCAGGTGGATCCCGGTCAGGCACATGCAGGAGTCTGTCTCTCTGCCTCCCTGATTTTCACTTCAGAAAAATACAAAAAAAAACCCAAAAAACTTGTGAAATTCCCAACAAGTGCACCCATCAAATTAGTAACTGTAGTTGTTTAAGAATGGAATAAAATGACTTTTCTTTTAATTTTGGGTATTCTTTTTACAAGTGATGCTTATGTTGTTAGAACATAAATACTTAAGTTATTTAGTCCTAATATTAATAAGTAGAACCATTAGATCTGTCTTTTGATCTATGCATGTTGTAAAAAAATGACTGAAAGACTAAGAATACTGACAACCAAGAAAGTTTAGAAACCTCTGACAAAGGGCCCTATGGTTAAATTTAAGCATCTGAAGTATTGCAAGACACGCAGTGCCTAGGACAGTGATAGGCACTAATAAATGTTTGTAGGAATAAAGCGACAAATGACTTTTACATTCAGAATTAGAAAATTTGAATGCAACGTCAGCATCATGATGAAGACAAATTTAATTTGATGTTGAAGGGGAACTAATGTTATTAGCACAAGAATCATTTCTTCTTTTTCTTCTTTTTTTTCAAATAGAGAGAGGCAGGGAGAAAGAGACAGAGAGACAGGAACATTGAGCTTTTCCTGTATATGCCCTGACCGGGGATTGAACTGGCAACTTTTGTGCTTTAGGATGACACGCCAACCAACTGAGCTATCCATCCAGGGCTTAATTTTGATTTATTGATTGATTTTTAGAGACATAGAGAGAGGAGCGGAGAGAGAGGGAAGGGGAAAGGGAAGCACTCATTTGTTGTTCTAATCAGTCGTGCATTCATTGGTTGCTTCCCGTGTGTGCCCTGACCGGGAATCAAACCTGCAACCTTGTCATTTCAGGACAATGCTATAACCAACTGAGCAACCAGCGAGGGACACTTCTTTAAAAAAAAATTTTTTTTTAAATTTATTGATTTTAGAGGGAGAGGAAAGGAAAGAGAGACAGAGAAAAAGAGAAAGAGAAACATAGATTTGTTATTCCACTTATGTTATTTATGTATTCATTGGTTGGTTTTTTTTGTGTGTGTGTTTTTTTAGAGACAGAGAGAGGGATAGCTAGGAACAGACAGACAAGAACAGAAAGAGATGAGAAGCATCAATCATCAGTTTTTCGTTGCGACACCTTAGTTATTCATTGACTGCTTTCTCATATGTGCCTTGACCGTGGGGCTACAGTAGACTGAGTAACTCCTTGCTCAAGCCAGCGACTTTGGGTCCAAGCTGGTGAGCTTTGCTCAAACCAGATGAGACTTTGCTCAAGCCGGCGACCTCGAGGTCTCGAACCTGGGTCCTCCACATCCCAGTCCGACGCTCTATCCACTGCACCACTGCCTGGTCAGGCTTCATTGGTTGATTCTTACATGTGTCCTTGACTGGGAACTGAACCTGCAGCTTTGATACATCATCGGATGATACTCTAACCAATGGAGTCAGGGTAGGATCATTTCTTCTTAAATTTTACTTTTTCCAATAAGAAAGCATGTTTCAGTTGGGCTGTCCTACTCAAAACCATAAATACACACATTTTGCCTTAAATACAGCTACATTTAAAAAACAAATTGAATACCAGTGCAGGCCACACACAAGTTGCAGGATGATATATGGAAAACAACCATCCTGATTGTGTTGCATAAGACTGCTTTCCTTGCCTGACTGGAGGTGGCGCAGTGGATAGAGCATTGATCTGGAACACAGTGGTCCCTGATTAGAAACCCCAAGGTCGCTGGCTTGAGTGCAGAATCATCAACATGATCCCAAAGTTACTGGCTTGAGCCCAAGGTTAAGGTACCACAAGAGAAGCAATCAATGAATAACTAAAGTGGAACAACTACGAGTTCCTTCCTCCCTCCCTTCCTTCCTTCCTGCCTACCTCCCTCCCTTCCTTCCCTTCCTTCCTTCCCCTCTCCCCCCCTCCCTTCCTTTCTTCCAGATTTTATTTATTCATTTTAGAAGAGGAGGAGCAGGAAGCATCAACTCCCATATGTGCCCTGACCAGGCAAGTCCAGGGTTTCAAACCAGAGACCTCAACGTTCCAGGTGGATGCTTTATCCACTGCGCTACCACAGGTCAAGCCAAACTGATGCTTTTCATCTCTCTCCTCCTTCTCGCTCTCTCTCTCTCTCTCTCCCTGTCTATAAATAAATAAATAAATAAATAAATGCTTTCCTTATGTTAAACTAACCTTATTAACAAAGTTTGATGATTTTATACAAATCTGAGCTAATTTGACTTGTCCCACAAAATGTAACATGGAAATACAAGGAGCTATCTCATTTTAATAACATTAGTATATCTCAAAAATAATTAGGATTAGCCTGACCTGTGGTGGCACAGTGGATACTGTGTCAACCTGGAACACTGAGGTCACTGGTTTGAAATCCTGGGCTTGCCTGGTCAAGGTACATATGGGAGTTGATACTTCCTGCTCCTCCCCCCTTCTCTCTCTCCTCTCTCTCTAAAAAAATAAATAAAAATCTAAAAAAAAATAAGATTAAACACAAATGTGTCCTTTTGGATCCCCTGCTAGAGATAGCCTAGAATCCATGCATTTAACACCATAGATATAAAAATATAATAATCAGGCCCTGGTGCACGCCAAGGTCACAGGTTCAGTCCCTGGCCAGGCTACACATGAGAATCAACCAATAAGTGCGCAACTAAAAGGAACAACTAAGTGGAACGAATTGATGCTTCTCTCTCTCAGTAACCAATTAAATTTTTTTAATTAAAAGAATTAATCAGAAGGCTTAAAGAAAAGTAGAAGTCCAGAATTTTGGTTCCACTTTCCAGACTCATGCATTAACGAACATTAACAAATGGTGATGCTACTATTCTTTAAGATTGATTAGCACATGGCTTCTGAGCAAGCCCATTGGGAACTACTGGTATTATCCTGTTATCTGTTGCTTTGAGACATAAATTTACCCTGAGTCATTTCAAATGCCTTTTCTAGAAATATTTAAATGATAAAGGAGAGAAAAGAATATAATAGGAGGTAGTGTGGTTAAAACTGTGGAATATAAAGTCAGACTGACCTAGATTTTAATCCTGATTAAACAAATCACCACCCAGGAAAAGTTTTTTCTTAGCTTCTTAAAACTCACTATGCTCATGTATAAAATGGGAGTAAGAAATAGTTCTTATTTCACAGAAATGATGTGAGATGTGTTCTAATCATTAAACGGCTGGTACATATTTCAATATTAAAGCTTGCCTGACCTGTGGTGGCGCAGTGGATAAAGCGTCGACCTGGAAATGCTGAGGTCGCCGGTTCGAAACCCTGGGCTTGGCTGGTCAAGGCACATATGGGAGGTGATGCTTCTAGCTCCTCCCCCCCTTCTCTCTCTCTGTCTCTCCTCTCTCTTCTTTCTCTGTCTCTCCCTCTCCTCTCTAAAAAATGAATAAATAAATTAAACAAACAAACAAAAAATATTAAAGCTTAAAAGATTACACCCAGAAGAAAATTTAAGAACATTCCGTGTACATTTACTGCATTTCCTTTTTGCCTGAAAAGGATAACACAGAAAATTAACTGATGAATGCTACCTCCTTCTTGATTGACAGTGATTCACAATGAAAGAATGGCTTATCAGCCATTGTATTTTTCTAGCATTACCTAACAAATTCCTGTTCAGAAAGAGAAGTATTAAGATAGCATAATTATTGTTGATGCTTTTTCACAAGGAGACTAACTATGAGAACAAAAAGGAACTTTATAACCTCAGTCTGGGGAGAAGACTACTGAAATAACAGAGCCAACACTTTGTTACACATTCAGCAGAAGTACCTTCCAGCTGCTTAAATTTGCTAAGCTTTTAGCATTTATAAGAAAAGATGCTCCTTGAGGAAGGGCCATGTGGGGATTGATAGGAGATTGTCTCAGAAGCTTGTCACAATTACAGTCACCACTTTACTTATTTATTTATTCAACAAATATTTATTAGGCATTCTCCATATCTCAGGCATTTTCTACAGTTATTGAGAATACAGAAAACAAAACAGATGAGGTCCTGGCTCTCTCGGTGTTCTTACATTGCAGAAGGGGCAGGGACCATAACAAACAAGAAAATATCAAGAAGGAATAAGTGCCAAAATGAAAATAAACATGATGATATGATATGATATATGATATGAACTATCTGGGAGGTTACTTTAGGGGAAGTCTTACTGAGGTGGTGCCATTTAAATTGAAACCTAAATGACTAGCAAGGGCCAGTGTTCCAAGCTAGGGTGGGAGGTATGGGTGGGGGAAGAAAGCTAGTAAAAAGATCCTAGAATAGGAAGAAATACATCGTATCATATGTTTGAGGAACAGAAAGAAGGTCAGAGTGGCTGAAGCATCAAGAGAGGTGGTAAGAGTGGTAGAGGTAACATCAGAAAGAAGAACTGGGTCATAGTAAACCCTCATAGAGGTTCAGGACTTAGCTAAAGTCATACAACATGTTCCTGGCAAAGCTATAATTTAATTCCATAGAAGTCTCAACCCCAAGTCTACTATCTTTTCCAGGCCACCACAGTTAACCGATCTTATTCATCATTATGAATGGAATTTAACTTGATGCTTTAAACCAGGGGTCTCAAACTCGCGGCCCGCGGGCCACACGCGGCCTGCTGAATAATTTTGTGCGGCCCGCAGACTAATCCACGAAGTTCAAACTATTTTGGATAAAATTAAGTAAGCCTAGGGGCCTACTTGTATTTTTCATTTCTCTAGCATCCTAGCTAGATATTAGCTTAGTTAACAGCAGTTGTGATGCGAACTACAGTTTCTGGTCGTTTTTGTGACACTGAGTAAACTGCATGTACGATTGTGCTTGTTGTACTGATTTTTTTTTTGTTTTCAACTGCAGTGAGAAAAGTGTTGCGTAACAGTTGCCTTTTGTAGACCTAGTGCGGCCCGCTGAACAGCTGTGATCTTGCTCTGCAGCCCACATGCTGAGTTGAGTTTGAGACCCCTGCTTTAAACATTGCAGATGTTTAGTAAATGTTTATTGAAAGAAAAGGAAAAAGCTTAAACACCTTTGCTCTTTTCTGGTCAGAAAGATGTCAACTGGTCTTCCAAACACTTGTAAACACTCTCAGTGAAGATTACTTGAATCTACCACTGTGATTCTCAATCTTGGACATGCACTAGACTCTCCTGGGAAATTTAAAAGCATTAATGCTTGAGTCCCCCACCCCCAGAAATTCTGATTTAGGTGCTGAGAAATAGATTAGGATTTTTATTTATTTATTTGTTTGTTTGTTTATCTATTTTTTAAAAAAGATTTTATTTATTCATTTGAGAGAGGGGAGAGAAAGAGAGAGAAGGGAGAGAAGAGCATGAAGCATCAACTCCCATATATACCTTGACCAGGCAAGTCTGGGACGTGAACCTGTGACCTCAGCATTCCAGGTCAATACTCCATCCACTGCGCCACCACAGGTCAGGCAAGATTAGGAGTTTTAAACACTACCCAAATTATTCTAATGTGCATCCAAATTGAGAACCATTACTCTAGAGCAGTGGTCCCCAACCTTTTTTGGGCCACGGACTGGCCTTTAGGGTGGGATGGATAAATGTACCACGTGACCAAGACAAGCGTCAAGAGTGAGTCTTAGACGAATGTAACAAAGAGAATCTGGTCATTTAAAAAAAATAAAACATTGTTCAGACTTAAATATAAATAAAATGAAAATAATGTAAGTTATTTATTCTTTTTCTGCGGACCGGTACCAAATGGCCCACGGACCACTAAGGGTCCGTGGCCCAGGGGTTGGGAACCACTGCTTTAGAAGTTCACAAATTTAAAACCATATGAATATTCAAACAATTTCATCAATTGCTGCTGGGCATCAGGTCCATGGCAAAGTGATAATGAAAACTAAGGCCCTGGAGGAAGACGAGTTACTATAGTGAGGAAAAACAAACTTAAATAATTGGTAAATATCTTGCTACACATGAATTACATGGTATTAAGAAATTATAGTGTAGCTATGGGAGTTGATGCTTCCTGCTCCTCCCTCCCTTCTCTCTCTCTCTCTTTCTCTCTCTCTCTCTCTGTCTCTCCTCTAAAATGAATAAATAAATAAATAAAAATTAAAAATATTTTAAGAAATTATAGTGTAGCACAATAATGGTAATTTGGTTATATAAGCAAAATGTTTAAGTTTTTGGAGATAGATGTTGAAGTATTTAGGAGAGAAACATCATGTTTCAAACTTCTAAATTGTTCCACAAACTTATAAATTGTTCCACAAACTAATAAATAAACTACACATATATAGAACATAGCAAAACTTTAACAATGATCAAATCTAGGTGGTAGGTGATCATTTCACTTCTCTTAACTTTTGTGTATATTTAAAGTTTCAGAAAAAAAGGCTGAGGGAGGGAAAATATCTTGCTACTATACAGTTAGTCCATTATACCTGAAAAGCTGACTTGGTAATGTTTTTGCCAAACTTTTAAAGATGCCAGTTCATGCTATCTCAATTAAAAATATAAAGTAAGAATGCTTTAAAAATATTTTGTAGGTCCTACTGGTTGGCTCAGTGGTAGAGTGTCAGCTCAGTGTGTGGATGTCCCAGGTTCAATTCCTAGTCAACGCACAGAGGAGAAGCACCCATCTGCTTTTCCACCCCTCACCCCCACTCTACCCCTCCTGCAGCCATGACACGATTGGAGCAAGTTGGCCATGGGCCCTGAGGAAGACTACATGGCCTCCACCTCAGATGCTAAGAAAGAGCTTGGTTGCTGAGCAACAGAGCAATGCTCCAGATGGGCAGAGCATCAATCGCCCCCTAGTGGGCTTGCCAGGTGGATCCCAGTGTGGGCACTTGCGGGAGTGGGTCTCTGCCTCCTCTCCTTTCACTGAATTAAAAAAAAAATTGTAAATATTTAAAATCTATTTATAAATATTTTCTCTCAATTCTTCTTTATTTATTTGTTTTTTTGGATTTTTGGGGGTTTTTTTTTAAAGAGAAGGAGAGAGAGAAGGGGGAAGGAGCAGAAAGCATGAACTCCCATATGTGTCTTAACCAGGCAAGCCGTTTTGAACCGGCAGCCTCAGTGTTCCAGGTTGACACTTTATCCACTGTGCCACCACAGGTCAGGCCTCTTAATTCTTCTTAGCCAGATCCTTTTTTAGTTCATTTCGATATAACTGCAGAACAGGTGAAACTTGCACACTCTAGTTCATGATGTTTCACTCTTTCTGGGAATCAGATTTCCCAAAGCTTAACACTAAAGGCCTCTGCACTATCAGCAGCTTCAGGCTGCCTGCCATGAAATAGTCCTCACCTTGGAATGACACTAAGAGATACTACCCATGACCTGGAAGAGGATGGTGGCCTCTAGCTGAACTGAGTAACACAACTAGGCTGTAATACAATCTCTTTCCACTAGCTCTCTAAAGCAGCTCAGAATTAGTGAACTGTATTTAGGGTCACCCAAGGTAAAACTGGGAAGTAGGCAACACTGTCTCAATCACTCCCTCCTCCAGACAGTTCAGGACCCTCCAAAACTAAACCTTTCCCCATCTCTTTTGCATCTGTTCCTTTATTCATATTTAATTCTAAGCTGTGAGTCAACTAAATAAATTAACCCTAGTAAAATATGTTTAGCTAACTGGCCTTTCAAGAAATGGTTAGAATTTCTGGCTTTAAGCAATCTCTTCAAAGCACACCATGGTCAACAACTCTAATGTATATTTCTTTTTCTTTTCTGATATATATTTCATACATACATATTTTGAAGTACCTACCTTCAAAATTTTGTCTGAAGTTCCTATAAAACAAAGTCCACTTTTCAGAAAGTTCAAATGTCAACCATTGACTGGCTATGCTTACTTCTTTCTCCACGTCTAGTCCAGGACACTCATTTAAAGTATCAATAGAAAAGTGCCTGTATAAATGTATAGATCAGTGTTCAAGTGCATACTTACTGTCCTCCTTACTTTAACCAAAACTCATGGTGAATTTCAAGGCACACAAAAAAAGAAACTTAGCTCAATATTAAGAATGCTTATTCTATCATGGTTCTCTCAAGAGATGATCAGAGTCACCATAGCAGTGACTTAAAATGCCTTTGTCAAACTTAATTTTGCTAGTTTTCCATTCTGCACTCAATGCTTCTAAAATTAAAGCTATTAAATTCATTTACTAAAATGTTTATGTAACGTAGTGGGCATTCCTAGTAGCCTAAGCAAACATTAAATGTCAACCATGGAGCAGTTTTATATATTAAGTACATACTTTGTCCTAGTAAAGAGATAAGCACTTACAAAAATTAAGAAACGATTACTGTATAAGAGAATATGTTTAGTGAGCAATATGCACAGCAATGGATCAGTGACAATGCCATCATTCACTGTGATCCAAGTGGACTGAACGGAAGTGGCTAAGTTTGGCATACTCTAACATACAACTGGTTTAATTAAACTCAGATCATACAGATTGAAGCCACAGTGAAATGGGTATAACTTCTCTTCACTTGCTCCACAACAAAACATACAGACCCTGGTTTCCCTTGTGAATATGACAAAATATCAGTGAAGAGTTCATTCTAATTAAGGATGGATACCATTATGCCTGAAAACAATATAAAACAAAATGCTTTTTATTTCAGGCGTTGTAAAAAGTAAAGTCAGAATAAACCTTCACTGTTTGTTCAACCTCTAAATATTAATATTAACCTCTCCCTTATATCATCCCCAACTTTGACCAGAGAAACCGTGAAACAACACTTAATATATAGTACTTAACAGCTCCTCTTATGTGATTATCTTGTGCTGTAGTGATTTTCACAACAAGCAGCTTTCTAGACTACAACAAACAGCTCTCTTCTCTGAGCCATTGAGGCAATTATTGTGAATATCATTGATCTGGTTTATATACTGTTTGGTGTAGTTATCTCCTTAATCCCTTTTTAAAATTTTTTAAATTAATTTTAATGGGGTGACATTGATAAATCAGGGAACATATGTTCAGAGAAAACATTTCCAGGTTATTTTGACATTTGATTATGTTGTGCTTAATCCTTTTTAGAAGTATAGGTCATCCTTCCCCCTCACAATTAGACAGTGAGACCTCAGAAGTGACCTCACCTCTTTGCATAGTATAGTAACTAGTTTCCCTCTCCTTCTAAGCAAATACCCCTAACCTCCTCAATACACACACACAGGAAGCTGCTGCTAAAATTAATTTTTTTGCTGGCTTCTGCTTCTGAACCATAAACTCGGGTTATTGTTTAATTATGATGATCATAAGATCAATGCAAATAAATGAAGACTAAAAACACCCTTTCTATTTGTCTAGCACCATTAGTTAAATTTGAGAAATTGAATAGAATTATGTAGTTATTTCAGCCAGGAACTCCAAGAATGTGTGTGGCTGTGATATAGAGAAATTATTAGTAACATGTGTGCCTGGTGTGGGTGTAATATTAGTACCTCAATCAAATTAAATAATATAGGCAGCCAAGCATTGTGGTAAGATGATCAGCTTTGAAGTTACACACAGACCTAGGTGATAAATCAACTTCTGATCCTTTCCAATTGTGTGATCTTGGGGAAGTAAAGGTTTCTAAGCCAAGGTTTCTTCAAATGTAAAATGTGAATAGTTAGCAACTACTTGTCAAGGTTGTTGTGAGATTTATCAAGATAAATTGCTGCCTAGCACAGACTACTTTGAAGGCACTCAAAATAAATGATAGCTATTATTACTAATTACAACTACTTTCAGGGAACAGAATTTTTACATTTATTTAGCAATCAACATTCATCAATATACTCGGTACTATGCCAAAATGAAAAACAGACTATACTTAGAAGAATGAAAAGCGAAACCTGGAGAATGAAAAAAAATTAAACTGAAATTTTAGGTTTTATACTAGGATCTGAGATTTATTTTCAGGAGTTTGCAAGAAGTTTGGAGATTTGGAAAACTCAAAAAGATAGATAATTCATACTAGCCGGATAGCTTGGTTGGTTAGATAAACCAAGGTTGCAGGTTTGGTTCCCGGTCAGGGCACACATAGGAACTGATAGATGTTTCTGTCTCTCTCTTTCTCTCTAAAAAAATCAATAAATAACTTTTAAAAAGAATAGATAATTCAGATGTTAAATGATATAATATTGTATGCATTTTTCTACTATTGGATTTCCTAAACTGGTTAAACTGACAATGCTCCTGCATATATAGCAAAAGCATTTATTGTATTTTGTCAAACCTTTCGAATTATGGGTATTTCTTACAATCGTTAAAGTTGAGGTATTATTAAAGTGTACCCAGCAAATATACATATTTTAAGGACAATTTAAAAAAATTTAAAAGGGGGGAGTCATATCCTGGAACTCCTATGGGTCCACCATATCATGCTTTTTACTTAAAAAATTTTAAATTTCCTTTGAATGCTGATGAACAGGAGACGCCAAATCTTTTTCTCCTGCAAACTTCTACCTTCTTTTATTTGATCCAGCTAATAACACTGTTTCGTCTTTTTCCAAACAGCTCCAGATATACAGAAAAGGTTTATATAGGCGAATGGGGATCCTCAAACCCCTCAGGGAGATCTTCTGAGCATGGCTTTTAAGTTACCAAGAGGCAGAAAAAGCCCAATAGAGATCAGGTGAACTACTAGCTTTTAGGATACACCCTTAAAGGCTCCAAAACCCCAAAGGGGTCTCATAGGATTCCATCTGGGTCCTGCTTCAATAGTGATTAGGAAGGTCATTGAGCTAAAGTCTGCTAGGCTTACATGCCTTTGCTGTGAGGAAAAAGGGACACTGGAAGGTAGGCTTCCTCCTCTCTCCTCTAAGGGAGGGTTTCAGTGTCTTCCAGCCCTGCTCCAGCCACCTATGACCTAACCTTGCCCAGAAAGCTGGGGTTTGCCACTGAAGGCTGAAGGTGCCCAGGGCCGTCGGCCCCATCTACGACACTGTGGACTGTGGAAGAGCCTAGGGTATTTCTTCCAAGAGGCAGGTAAACTGATCTCACTTGAACAAGAGCCACTTAACTATGTCTTGCCTGAATAGTCAGGTTTCTTATTCTTCCCTCGAAGATCTCTGTTGTGGGTGTTGATAGTCCTATTTTCTGCTGTTTTGTTTAATATATAGTGTTTCCTTTATTCCTCCTACTCAATGCCCCACTCATATTTCAGGCTGGGACCTACTCCTAATTTAGAGCTCTCTTTCCCCCTTTTGCTAACTTCTATTATGAATTTACCTTTGCCACCCAGCTTAGTGTATCCCAAGGTTTTCTTTACCATGCCACAGTCTCAGAGCTCCAGGGAAAAGCAACCTGGTCTCATCTCTCCAGGCAGAGGGGAACAGAAGCTCCATCTCCACACATGCTGCAGATGGCTTTTCCAGTCTACTTGAATCATTACCAGCTAGAAGCAGCGGTCATTGGGACTTGGACATGAGCTGCAAAGTATAGAATGGTGACAACAATTCCAGTGCCATGCGGACTTTTCCTGGATGTGGACTTTCCCTGGACTCCTGCTCCTTGTGACAGCTCCTAACGGACTGAACTGGGGTTGGGTTGCATTTGCAGGGATTTGGAATGGTGTTGGTGCCAACTTGGACTTGGTGAACACGTTAAGAACACTACTCTTTTACGGATTCTTGCTGTATTGGCCAAGAGTTTGCTTAAAGGCCTTAATCACTGTAAAAAAAAATAGAAGGCTGGATAAAGAAGATGTGGCACATATACACTATGGTATACTACTCAGCCATAAGAAATGATGACATCGGATCATTTACAACAAAATGGTGGGATCTTGATAACATTATACGGAGTGAAATAAATAAATCAGAAAAAAACAAGAACTGCATGATTCCATACATTGGTGTGACATAAAAACGAGACCAAGAGACATGGACAAGAGTGTGGTGGTAAGTGGGGGGAAGGAGGGAGAGGGGGAGGGGGAGGGGCACAAAGAAAACTAGATAGAAGGTGACAGAGGACAATCTGACTTTGGGTGATGGGTATGAAACATAATTGAATGACAAGATAACCTGGACATGTTTTCTTTGAATATATGTACCCTGATTTATTGATGTCACCCCATTAAAATTAATAAAAATTTACTTATTTTAAAAAATGATATAATATTAAAAATAGTATCAAAATATTCACAGGGCACAAGCAGGAGGTACACCCTTACCTCACTGAAACTTAAACACAACTATAGTTCTTAATGTAACATAACGGCACAAACTAGCCTGCACTGAAAAATAACCAAACAACTTTCATTCTTACAATACCCACACAAAACATTTGGTTCCTACTACTCAGAGGAGAGAGAACATAATGTTAACACTCGATCCGTTGTCTACAATAGGTTTTTGGATAGAAGGCCTTGGTCGAACAAGTTTCTCTCTAGGATGCACTCAAAAAGAGTCAGAAGTGAAAACTATTATGAGAGAATCCATTCAGCATTATAAAAAGGGAGTGAGAATACAGAACTTAGGTCTTTTTTTTTTTAAGATTTTATTTATTGATTTTAGAGAGAGAAGAAAGAAGAGCAGGGGGAGAGAGAGAGATGGTGGGGAGGATCAGGAAGCATCAACTCCTAGTAGTTCTCATAGGTGCCTTGACCAGGCAAGCCCAAGGTTTTTCTTTTCTTTTCTTTTTTTTTAAGTAAAAGGAGAGGAGATAGTGAGATAGACTCCCACATGTGTCCTGACTGGGGGCAGCCTGCAGCTGCTGTAATCGAGCTATCCTCAGTGCATGAGGCAGCCACTGGCTGCAAGAGGGGAAGAGAGAGAGGGGGGAAGAGAAGGAGATGGGCACTTCTCATGTGTAACTGGGGATCGAACGCGGAATGTCTATACATTGGGCTGACACACTCTACACTGAGCCTACTGCCAGGGCCCACAACTTAGGTCTTTATCAAATCTTAATAAATAACATTATATATTTGAAGTTAAGATGTATCCTGTTTTGGTTTGCTATGTTAAGACTATTCAATAGAAGGCTGGGCAATGGGACAGTAGCAATCAGTGAAGAAGAGAAAAGGACCAACTTCTCTTCTCTAGAAGAGAAACACTGAAAAATAAGAAAACAATATGCCCTGGCTGGATAGCTCCATTGGTTGGAGCATTATCCTGAAGCATGGAGGTTGCTGGTTTGATTCCCAGTCAGGGCACATGCAGGAGCAGATTGATGTTCCTACCTCTCTCCCTTCCTCTCTCACTGAAGTCAATGAATAAATATTTTTAAAAAGAAAGAAAAGAAAAAAAAATAAGACACTTTTAGGCAGTCTACATGCTATTACAAAAATAAAATAAAGTAATGGGTTAGACCAGGGGTAGTCAACCTTTTTATACCTATTGCCCACTTTTGTATCTCTGTTAGTAAAATTTTCTAACTGCTCACTGGTTCCACAGTAATGGTGATTTATAAAGTAGAGAAGTAACTTTACTTTATAAAATTTATAAAGCAGAGTTACAGCAAGTTTAAGCATATAATAATAATTACTTACCAAGTATTTTATGTCAGATTTTTGCTAAGTTTGGCAGAATAAATCTTTATAAAACAACATACTATAGTTAAATCTATCTTTTTACTTATACTTTGGTTGCTCCACTACTACCCAGCATGAGAGCTGGAATGCCCACTAGTGGGTTGTAGGGACCAGGCTGACTACCACTGGGTTAGACTACAAATAACTGGGGAAAGGTATCATTTGATAAGTGGGCCTTAAAAATATATGAATGAGGAGTAAGCAAGGTACCAGGGAGGGGTAGCAAGGGCACAAAATCTGACACAGGCTGTGGGCTAGTATATGACTGTGGAACAGAGGTTAACATCGGTTAAATAGGCAGTCACAATATATAGGTCAGATAGGTAGGATTTTGGCCTTGGTAAAGTAATTTGTATTTTTGGTAAGTCATTAGAGGTTTCTTTTCTTTCTTTCTTTTTTTTTTTCAGAGGCAGGGAAAGAGAGACACAGGAACATTGAGCTGCTCCTGTGCCCTGACCATGGAATCAAAATAGCAACTTCCACACTCTGCACTGTGGGATGACACTCCAACCAACCAAGCTATTCAGCCAGGGTTTATTTACTTATTTATTTATTTTTAAGACAGTGAGAGCAAGGGAGAAAGAGGGGACGGGGAAGGGAAGCATTCATTTGTTGTTCCACTCAATTGTGCATTCATTGGTTGTTTCCCGTGTGCCCTGACAGGGATTGAACCTGCAACCTTGTCATTTTCAGATGATGCTCTTTGCCAACAGCTAAACGGCCAGGGCCTCATTAGAATATTTTAAACAGAGAAATTAGTGACATTAAGACTATAATTAGCCTGACCAGGAAGTGGAGCAGTGGATAGAGTGACGAGCTAGGATGCAGAGGACACAGGTTTAAAACCCTGCTTGAGCACAGGCTCATCCAACTTGAACATGGACTCACCAGCTTGAGTGTGGGGGTGCTGGCTGGAGTGTGGGATCATAGACATGACCCCATAGTCGCTGGCTTCAGCTGAAAGGTCGCTGGCTTGAGCCCAAGTTCACTGGCTTAAGAAGGGGTCACTCATTCTGCTGTAGCCCCCCAGTCAAGGCACAAATGAGAAAGCAATCAGTGAACAACTAAGATTCTGCAAAGAAGAACTGATGCTTCTCATCTCTCTCCTTTTATGTCTGCCTGTCCCTATTTGTCCCTCTCTATGTCTCTGTCTCTATAAAAAACAACAACAAAAAGACTATAATTGAAACCTAAAGATGCTGTTTTCTGTTAAAGATCACAGGTTCATAGAAAGTCTTTCGAAGTTCCTGAAAAATGTATGAAGGAAGTGTATGTGTTAAATTAAAACACACATTCTATAGTCATTTTTTACTTATTCCTCTTCTTCGTTTCCCTAATCCAGTCACTGAAGAAGTCCTGCCATTTTCTCCTTCATAATCTTCATTTATCTTTCCTTTTGCCAAGCATCCTCCATTTTTTGTTTTTCTGAGAGAGAGAGAGAAAGAGAGAGAGAGGAGGGGAGAGAGAGAGAGAGAGAGAGAGAGAGAGAGAGAGAGGAAGCATCAATTTGCAGTTGCGGCACTTTAGTTGCTTATTGATTGCTTCTCATATGTGCCTTGACTGGGGGGCTCCAGCCCAGCCAGTGACCGCTTGCTTAATTAAGCCAGCGACCTTGGGCTTCAAGCCAGTGACCTTTGGGCTCATGCTAGTGAGCCTGAGCTCAAGCCAGCGACCTGAGGGTTTTGAACCCAGAACCCTAGCATCCCAGGTTAACACTCTGTCCACTGCACCACCACCTGTTAGGCACCAAGCATCCTAAGTTAAACTTTTTTCCATTTTTTGTTCTTTCCCTCCTCCTTTTTAAAAGATATTGCTGATATGCACAAATGCACAGAGATGGGCATATAATTGAAGAGATAACCCTGTAGAGAGGTCCTTGAATTTTCTATGTTAGAATCTGAATAATGAATATGAAAGAATATTTTGTTTCCAGAAAGAGAAAAATAAGAGATTCACTAGGTAAGAGTAATATGAACAAGGAATAAACAAACTCTGGAATAGCATCTGATGGACTGTAGAAAGCCAAAGGATCCTTTGTTGAAAAAAAAAAACCCAGAAAAATCTGGGGAGACAACAGAAAGGGTGAATGAAAATACTGTATGTGGTTACTCTAGATCCAGGATAGGGTGTGGCAGCTCATACAGTGTAGGATATAGCTTCACGTCTACTCTCTTATCATAATTTTATTCTCCTCAAAAGACCTGGTTTAAAAACTATGTCCTTAAAGAGACTTTCTGTAACCTTACCAAGCCAGAATTAATTTTTTTTCCTTTACAGTCTCATATTTGAACTTCTATTTAGCTTGGTTTATTCTGTCTTATATTACACTGTTACTCTTATGCAGTGATTAATATACAGCTGATCCTTGAACAACGTGGAGGTAGGGGTGTTGATCCCCTGCACAAATATCACATATAACTTTAAAAAAAAATTTTTTATTTATTCATTTTACAGTGAAGAGGAGAGAAAGAGAGAGAGAGAAGGGGGGAAGGGAAGAGCAGGAAGCATCAACTCCCATATGTGCCTTGACCAGGCAAGCCCAGGGTTTCCAACCAGCGACTGCAGCTTTCCAGGTAGACACTTTATCCACTGCACCACCACAGGTCAGGCTGTCACATATAACTTTTGATTCCCTCAAAACTTAACTACAGTCATCTCTGAAATTCTCTAGGATACCATGCCACTTTTTAATTCCTCCAACAATTACCACTGCACCTGGTATGCAGCAAGTGACAAATAAATATCAGCGTTGGGAATACACTACACAGAGGTTCTTCTAGTGCTCTGCTGCAGGGCCCCTTCTAAAAGTCCTGACTTAGCCATCAGTGGTCTCAGTCAATAGTCCTTTCCACTTGACTGTTGCCACTCAGCCACTTTTAATTCCTGAGATTTTCCTCCACCCGATCCCCAGCTGACTTTTTATCTCCAGGACTGGATACTTACTAACATTACCTTTTCATTCCATCTTTAAGTGAAGCTATTTTTCCTTTCCAAACAGATGTTGCAATTAAAGCAGAATAACAAGCACTCTGTTGACCTAAGTGAAAATTTTACATGTTTGAGGCCCCACATCAAAATAGTTCACAAAGTTAGGGCCCAGCCTGGGAATTAAAGCTAATTTAACTGCAAACACACGATTTCCTTCAGACATTAAAAAGGTCATTTAGTGCAAAACTTTGATTTCAGAATGGGGGATGGAAATAGAATGAAACTGAAAAACCTTCACTTTTTGGGTCAAGGTTCAGATGAAAGGCTTTGTGACTTGGAAAAAGAATGGAAGGAAGCTCTGTATGGTGGGATCTTGGGAGAGGTTAAGAATGGAAATTCCGCACCCGGGTTCGATTCCCGGCCAGGGCACATAGGAGAAGCGCCCATTTGCTTCTCCACCCCTCCGCCGCGCGCTTTTCCTCTCTGTCTCTCTCTTCCCCTCCCGCAGCCAAGGCTCCATTGGAGCAAAGATGGCCCGAGCGCTGGGGATGGCTCTGTGGCCTCTGCCCGAGGCGCTAGAGTGGCTCTGGTCGCAACATGGCGACCCCCAGGATGGGCAGAGCATCACCCCCTGGTGGGCGTGCCGGGTGGATCCCGGTCGGGCGCATGCGGGAGTCTGTCTGACTGTCTCTCCCTGTTTCTAGCTTCAGAAAAATGAAAAAAAAAAAAAAGAATGGAAATTTAAGAAAAACCAGATTAAGCTGGGGCACCTTATATTAAGGAGGCCAATATCAAACTTAAGAATCATTAGCGTGTGTTTTACAGCAGTAGGCAATGAAGTGATTTCTTGGTGTCTCTTCTTTTGAGACAATCTTGCTGTATGCCATTATCAGAATTTAACTTCCTAAAACACTATTTCTATGATGTAACTACCCTGCTAAAGAAGTCTTTAGTAGCACTCCACTGACTATAGGATTCATTCCCAGTGGTTGAGCCTTCACAAAATGGCCTCCATCTCTCTTCTCAACCTTTTTTTGATTTCCAGGAATCCCAACTACAAATTTCAGCCCTATATAATATTATGTTTTGCTCTTGGAACAAACACTATTTTTTAATGTTTATTTTTATTTTAGAGAGAGGAAAGGGGGGAGAAAAGGAGAGAGGGAGAGGGAGAGGGAGAGGGAAACACTGATCTGTTCTTGTATGTGCCTTGACCGGGGATCGAACTGGCAACCTCTGTGCTTTGGGACAACCAACTGAGCTATCCTATCCAGCCAGGGCACAAGCACTTAATGCTGAATAAAATTTAGAAGAAATATTTCAATTAACACTTTGCATCATACTTCAACCAACATACAATACTCCAATCTACAAACAATATATTTATCACTCTTACATAGTTTCATAATTTTGAGTGGGTGCACACAGAGGGAGAAGAGTAAATTTGTGCAAACAGAACCAGTAACTTAATATTTCTCAATGCTTTTACATGTATAAAATCATTGCATGTATAAAAACTTTTGACATAATGAAAAGTATGTAAAGAACTCCATTTCAAGTTTGTTCAGTGGCAAATATATTGCTCACAAAAATTAGGGATAGTTTATCACTTCATATTCATTTTGAAGTATCCCCTAACTTTTGTGAGCAGTATATTTTAGCATTCAGAATAATATCTGACATACCAAATGCCACAATTTCAAATGAATGAATCTAGGCTATCCCCAAAAGCCACAATTTTATTCTTGCCAAAATGTCAGGAAAGAGAACTACATTTAATGCTAAATTGTGGTATAAATAAATCTAGATTTTAGGTATAATTATCCTGTTTCTTAAAGTTTTTGGTTTTTAATATTTAAAAATTTTATTGTATGACTCATTGTACATTGCCTTAAATCTTTTTTCAAAACTTATAATAATTTAAAAATTCTCTCAGTGGTGAAAAATTTAAAGACATATTAAATCTAGTTACTACAAAAAAAATCTCAATTATGTATATTGGTATTATGCCAAAGACTAGTAGTGTTAAGTATTAGTGGGTAGGAGAAAAGGTCAAAGATTTCTATGTTAAATTTTTAGTTAAGTTTGAAAAACTAACCACTTATTTAACTTTTCTGTAAAATACAGTATCAGATCATCATCAGGGTTAAACGTTAATGCACATGAAGTATTTACCTGGCACTTAGTAAGTATTATTGCTGTTATTGACAGTATTAGTAGTCGTATTAAAAGACTCAAAAAAATAAGTGGAATGAAAACAAATACTTTATCCAAATTTAGATTTGCATCACAGGTCAGAGGAGGGAAAGACATCTTGTTTTTCTTGTTTTAGACAAGTATATAGTAAACATACTTGGTTTAGCCCCAACTGTCTATAGCCCTCACCAAATAAAGAAAAAATGATAAAGGTATAAAATACATTTTTCACAATGCCTTTTATCCCTATAACATTGCTACACTATGGATTTCCCAGTCACTCTGAACTCCCTCACCTCTAGGATATTAAGTGACAAAATCACCTAACTCTTTTTTTTTTTTTTTTTTTTCAGAGACAGAGAGTCAGAGAGAGAGGGATAGACAGGGACAGACAGGAACAGAGAGAGATGAGAAGCATCAATCATCAATTTTTCGTTGCAACACCTTAGTTGTTCATTGATTGCTTTCTCATATGTGCCTTGACCATGGGCCTTCAGCAGACCGAGTAACATCTTGCTCGAGCCAGCGACCTTGGGGCCAAGCTGGTGAGCTTTGCTCAAACCAGATGAGTCCACGCTCAAGCTGGCAACCTCAGGGTCTCGAACCTGGGTTCTCGGCATCCCAGTCCAACACTCTATCCACTGCGCCATCTCCTGGTCAGGCTCACCTAACTCTTATACCTGCTCACTAAGCGCTTGTTCCTATAGGTTAATACAGGCTTCTGCTTTCTGAGCTGTTGGAGGACTTCAGTACTTTGATCTCTGTATCATATTCCATGTTCAGTCTGATCCTCATCAACACTTCCCTCGCCTTTCAGTCTGACTTCAAGACCAACCATTTAAATTAGGATCTCACTATGGTGGATTTCATAGACCACAACTAATTCATTTTTCTTTGTCCTTCTTTTCCAAGTTGAAAGGAGGGATGAGATAGAGAGACAGCCCCGACTAGGATTTACCCAGCAACCCCTTCTGGGCTGATGCTCTGCCCATCTGTGGCCATGCTCACAACTGAGCTATTTTTAGTGCTCCAAGCAGAGGCTCCAGAGAACCATCTTCAGTGCCTGGGGCCAATGTGCTTGAATCAATTGAACCATGGCTGTGGGAGAGGAAGACAGAGAGAGAGAGAGAGAGAGAGAGAGAGAGAGAGAGAGAGAGAGAGAAAGGGGGATGGGGAAGTAGGTGGTCACTTCTCCTGGGTGCCCTGACTGGGAATCAAACCCAGAATATATACACGCCAGGCCGACACTCTACCAATGAACCAACCAGCCAGGGCCCATAACTAATTCTGAAAAAAATAACTTAGGAGATTAACATATGATTGACAACTTTTTATTTAGTCAAAGGAGAATAGTAAAAAAAAAAAAATAAAAATCAAACACCATTATCTATCATAATTTCATAAAAGGGCCTTTAAATCCCAAAAGTAGGAAAGGCAATCTCAAAATAAAGGATAGTACCTTCCTAGGAAGAAACTGAAAATGAGAATAAGAACAAAAAGAATTAATTTTTCAAATGTAAAAGTTTTAATTTTCAAGTTTATAAAGTTTTTTTCTGTGTATTTTCTTTTTTCTTTTTTTTTTTTTTTTTTTTTCTTTTCATTTTTATGAAGCTGGAAACAGGGAGAGACAGTCAGACTCCCGCATGCGCCCAACCGGGATCCACCTGGCACGCCCACCAGGGGCTACGCTCTGCCCACCAGGGGGCGATGCTCTGCCCATCCTGGGCGTCGCCATGTTGCGACCAGAGCCACTCTAGCGCCTGGGGCAGAGGCCACAGTGCCATCCCCAGCGCCCGGCCATCTTTGCTCCAATGGAGCCTTGGCTGCGGGAGGGGAAGAGAGAGACAGAGAGGAAAGCGCGGCGGAGGGGTGGAGAAGCAAATGGGCGCTTCTCCTGTGTGCCCTGGCCGGGAATCGAACCCGGGTCCTCCGCACGCTAGGCCGACGCTCTACCGCTGAGCCAACCGGCCAGGGCCGCTGTGTATTTTCTTAAAAAAAAAAAAAAAAAGTCAAATTGGAAAACTGTATTCAGTACTGTCACCAGAAATGAAGGTTAAGTACCACTTCAGGATTTTCAGAGTGAACAGAAGGCAGTGAAGAGACATTCGTCTCTGCCCTTCAGCAGTACTTGGACTTTCTCCTGAAGAACTGAGGTGGCAGACCAGGTCTGGACAAGGCTGCAGGGCCATCTTCTATCACTCAACATGAAGATGACAAAATATATCTGAAAGAGAATTTGAAGCCCACTAAGAAACAGACGGAGATACCTTGTTTTAGAATACATCTTTTGGAACCTTCTTTTAGCAGATATGTTTTGTACTGGTTCTTCATTTCCCCTCTCCTTTAAGAAATCATCCACACCAATCTCCTTCAAGACCCCTACAATAACTGAATGGATAGTGAATGGGTTGTGGTGGAGTAGGCAGATGGGAGGTATTAAAGACCAGTCCAGAGGAGAACCTGTGATCTGAGTTAAATAAATTCTTGAGAATTTGAAACAAGAGATGGAGCATGAGTTAGGTCAATAGCTCTCAACTTCTTTGTTCATAACACAGTGAAAATTACTTTTTATTTCATCATTTCTGACTTGGATTATTATCTTTCTCTCCCAAATAGTGTCCTTGCTTCCACCCTTGACAATCGTCAGTCTATGCCAGGCGTCCCCAAACTACGGCCCACAGGCCGCATGCAGCCCCTTGAGGCCATTTATCCCCCCCTCCACCCGCCGCCGCACTTCCAGAAGGGGCACCTCTTTCATTGGTGGTCAGTGAGAGGAGCACTGTATGTGGCGGACCTCCAACGGTTTGAGGGACAGTGAACTGGCCCCCTGTGTAAAAAGTTTAGGGACCCCTGGTCTATGCTCAATACAGCAGCTACAGAGTTACAAACTAAATAGAAAGACTTGCTCTTCCAGCCAAGACTTGAGTAAGAGAGATCAGATTCACCCCCTACCTGAGACAAGGGGGAAAAAACAATAAAATATATGATGTTTATCAAAGACACTGAGCCAGCCTGACTAGGCGGTGGTGCAGTGGATAGAGCGTTGGACTGGGATGAGAAAGACCCAGGTTTGAGATCCCGAGGTTGCCAGCTTCAGCGAGGGCTCATCTGGTTTGAGCAAAAGCTCACCAGCTTGAGCCCAAGTTCGCTGGCCCGAGCAAGGGGTTACTCGGTCTGCTGAAGGCTTGTGGTCAAGGCACGTATGAGAAAGCAACCAATGAATAATTAAGGTGTTGCAACGTGCAACGAAAAAGTAATGATTGATGCTTCTCATCTCTCCGTTCCTGTCTGTCCCTGTCTATCCCTCTCTCTGTCTCTGTTAAAAAAAAAAAAAAAGACACTGAGCCATGGTTCTGTGTACCAATGTCACCCCAATCAATTCAATAAAAAAGACACTGGACCAGAAAACAAAAATAACGATCCCTGAGAGATGAGAAACAAATGAAGAAAGCTCTATGACCACACACAAGCTTACTGCCTGAGAGAATTCCTAGGTTGCGGGAATCCAAACAGAACCAGAGCAGAGTTGAGATTTTGAAGAAGTTGAAACAACTAGAGTTTTCAGGGCACAGTACAACAAAAGAAAGTGCTGCAAAACTTCTGAAGAGCTGCAGAGGGTCCCCTCAAGTTATCAGCTGAGTACCGACTGGTCAACACATGTGTGTGAGGAAACTACCTGAGGCTAGTTTTTTGTATGGAAGAGAACCATACAAAAAAATTAAGAGGGGGAAAATATTGGTATCTCACACAGTACAGGGAATAGTGCCTGTCCTAGACACCAGAGAAGAAAACCTCATAAGTAACAGAGCATCAGACACAGTCCACATAAGAGTTTGGTTTTAGTAGTGGAAAAAGTGAGTCCTACTTTAATACTGCTTTGGTCCCACCTGAGGAAGCTTAAAAGATAAACTATTTCTAAGAAATCTAACCACAACTCAGAACAAAGCTCAAGAATATTTAAAGTAATATAAGATATCCAGCACAATGTCTGGTATCCAATAAAATATTACCAGGCATGCAAAGACGTAGGAAAATCTGACTTGTAACAAGAACAACCAATCTATTGAAATCAACCCAGAAATGACAAAGAATAGACAAAAACATTAAAATAATTGCTATATCTCATGCATTCAAAGAGCTCAAAGACAGATTAAGTATTTAAATGAGGTTTTGTAACTGTAAAAGATCTAAATAAAAATTCGAAAGATAAAAGCTATAATATCTGAGGTAAAATGGACTCTATTAAAGATTAATTACAGATTAGACAGTGCAGAAAAAAGGTTGGTGGCCTGACCAGGCGGTGGCACAGTGGAGAGAGTATCAGTCTGGGATGTGAAAGACCCAGGTTCGAGACCCCCGAGGTCGCCAGCTTGAGCTCAAGCTCACCAACTTGAGCACAGGGTCCCTGGCTTAAACAAGGGGTCACTCGCTTTGCTGTAGTCCCCTACCCATCAGGACACATATGAGAAAACAATCAATGAACAAGCAATCAACGAACAACTAGGGTGATGGAACGAAGAACTGATGCTTATCTCTCTCCCTTCCTGTCTGTCTGTCCCTATCTGTCCCTGTCTCTGACTCTCTGTCAAAAAAAAAGGGTTGGTAAACTTGAAAACACAGAAATCATCAAAAATGAAACAAAAAGTCTGGGGGGGGGGGAAGCAAGTTCACGTGGAATAATAAGCATGTAATTCAGGTCTGCAAAGAAGGTGAAAAATATTTGATTAGCAGCTGAAAATTTTCCAAAGTTGGTGAAAACCATAAATTCATAGAAACAAGAATTGCAACAAACCCCAAGCATGAAGAAAACTATGTGAAAGCACATCAAAATCAACCTAATTAAAACAAATGACAGAAAACATTTAAAGCAGCCAAACTTAAAAAAATATTTTAACCACTGAATTTACTTAAATGTTAATTAAATTAAATTTAAAAACAGACTCCCACATGGAGGAACAAACATGAGAGTGACTACAGATTGGAAAGAAACAGTGCAGACCTTGAAAGACACAAACTACCAAAGCCCACTCAAGAAGACAAAACTTAAACTGTTTTCCATATATTAAAAATATTAAATTTTCACAATTAGAAGCATTCCTACTGCTATTCCCCTAACCCTTCACCTTCAATAAATTATGGGCCCGGAAGACTTCTCTGGTAAATTATACTAAAACATTAAAGGAAGAAATAATACCAATTCTGTGTAAACTCTTCCACAAAACTGAGGAGGTAGGAATACTTCCTGATACATTATGTGAGGCCAGAACTACTCTGGTACCCAAACCAAAGGCATTATATGAAAAGTTTAGGTCAATATTCTTTATGATTATACACCCAAAAAATTATTTAAAAATAGCAAATCAAATCCAAGAATATATAAAAAGGTTACTCTAGTAGCCTCCCTTATCTGTCGTTTCAGTTAGCTGTGGTCATTCGCAGTCCAAAAATATTAAATGAAAATTTCCAAGAATAAACTATTCATAAGTATCAAACTGCACACTGTTCTGAGTAGTTTGATGAAATCTCATATTGTCATGCTTCGTCCCACTGAGGATGTGAATCATCCCTCTGTCTAGTATATCCATACTATATATATCCATCACACACACACACACACACACACACACACAACCTGCCTGTTAGTCACTTAAGTAGACATCTATCTTGGTTATCAGATTGCATTGCTGTGCTAAATAATGACCCCTTAACACAAGAGTAGTAATGCTGGCAATTCAGATATGCCAAAGAGAAGCCATAAATCGTTTCCTTTAAGTAAAAAGGTATAGTATGCCTGACTAGGTGGTGGCGCAGTGGATAGGGCGTCGGACTGGGACGCAGAGGACCCAGGTTCGAGATCCCGAGGTCGCCAGCTTAAGCGTGGGCTCATCTGGCTAGAGCAAAAGCCTACCAGCTTGGACCCAAGGTCGCTGGCTCCAGCAAGGGGTTACTCAGTCTGCCTAAGGCCCATGGTCAAGGCACATATGAGAAAGCAATCAATGAACAACTAAGGTGTTGCAACGCGCAATGAAAAACTAATGATTGATGCTTCTCATCTCTCCATTCCTGTCTGTCTGTCCCTGACTATCCCTCTCTCTGACTCTGTCTCTGAAAAAAAAAAAAAAGTATAGTACAAAAACATAGTATATATAAGGTTCAGTACTAAATGTGGTTTTGGGCATCCACTGGGGGTCTTAGAAAGTTTCCCCTACAGATTAGAGACTATTATGCATTATGATCCAGTGAGTTTTACTCAAGGAACAAGGTTGTTTGAACATATGAAATTCAATCAATATATTTCACCATGGACAGAATAAAATAGTAACAGACTAAAAAAATTTCAAAGTATATAATTATCTCAGTAAATGAAGAAAGGACATTTGGCAAAATCTAACATCTGTTCCTGATAAAACACTCAGCAAATCAGGAACTGAAGGGAACTTTCTCAATCTGATAAAGGGCATCTATGAAAAACGGACAAATAACAGCATTTTTCAGCAGGTCTGTCTGCCTGTGTCATTAAGCAAGCATCTATCTCTTCAGGTTCTTGCCCCTGCCTCAGTGGTAGATTGCTGTTGAGTGTACTCAGTGCAAGGCTAGTGAAGGGAATAGAATACTCCTTGCTCCAGTTTCAGTCTTTGACAGACCTCGTGGACCCAAACCTCGTGGGTAGACTTTATCCCTGTGGCAGACAACCTCTGTTTCCTAATCAATTCATCTATTATATCATATATAGCTCAGGAGATTTCCTGCAACCCTCCTATCCCTACCCCTTGCACTCACCTCCTTTCCTCCCCAAAGAGCAATTGCACTCTGCCTTACATTATAAGAGGTCTTGAGAAGAAGGAAGCAAAAGGCAGGGATTTTGGGTTGTTTACTAATGCATCTCTGTGTGGTAAATAGTAAGCACTCAATAAGCATAATACATTTTATGTTGCAATAAGTATGCATTCAAAGACACAGAACTTACTAATTGTACTGACTTACTTTTTTTTTTTTTATATAGAGACAGAGAGTCAGAGTGAGGGAAAGACAGGGACAGACAGACAGGAACGGAGAGATGAGAAGCATCAATTATTAGTTTTTCTTTTTTTAAAAAATTTTATTTATTTTATTTTTTTTAATTTTATTTATTCATTTTTAGAGAGGAGAGAGAGAGAGAAACAGAGAGAGAGAAGAGGGAAGAGCTGGAAGCATCAACTCCCATATGTGCCTTGACCAGGCAAGCCCAGGGTTTCGAACCGGCGACCTCAGCATTTCCAGGTCGACGCTTTATCCACTGCGCTACCACAGGTCAGGTCAATTATTAGTTTTTCATTGCGTGTTGCAACACCTTAGTTGTTCATCGATTGCTTTCTCATATGTGCCTTGACTGAGGGCCTTCAGCAGACCAAGTAACCCCTTGCTGGAGCCAGCGACCTTGGGTTCAAGTTGGTGGGCTTTTGCTCAAACCAGATGAGCCTGCGCTCAAGCTGGCGACCTCGGGGTCTCGAACCTGGGTCCTCTGCATCCCAGTCCGACACTCTATCCACTGCGCCACCGCCTGGTCAGGCTCTTCATCACTCTTTATCCTGAATCTGTCAGTTTCCAAACAGCCTGGAACTCTCAAAACTTTCCCCAGTACTCCCACTTCACCCTCAGCAAATACTCTGCCACTAAAATGAGACTAAGTATCTATTCTGGGCTCCGTCAAATTTTTATTCTTTTTTTTTTTTAAGATTTTATTCAATTTGGGGGGGGGGGAGAGAGAGAGAGAGAGAGAGAGAGAGAGAAGGCGGAAGGAGCAGGAAGCATTAACTTTCATATGTGTCTTGACCAGGCAAGCCTGGAGTTTTGAACCAGTGACTTCAGCATTCCAGGTTAATGCTTTATCCATTGCGTCACCACAGGTCAGGAAATTTCCATTTTTTTTTAATTCAAAAATTCCCTTCTAAAACTTTTTTAACCTATTTTTTCTGCCGTTTCCTTTCTTTTCCTTTTTTTTTTTTTTTTTACAGGGACAGAGAGAGAGAGAGAGAGAGTCAGAGAGAGGGATAGATAGGGACAGACAGACAGGAACGGAAAGAGATGAGAAGCATCAATCATCAGTTTTTCTTTGCAACACCTTAGTTGTTCATTGATTGCTTTCTCATACGTGCCTTGACCACGGGCCTTCAGCAGACTGAGTGGCCCCTTGCTCGAGCCAGCGACCTTGGGTCCAAGCTGGTGAGCTTTTTGCTCAAGCCAGATGAGACCGCGCTTAAGCTGGCGACCTTGGGGTCTCCAACCTGGGTCCTCCGCATCCCAGTCCGACGCTCTATCCACTGCGCCACCACCTGGTCAGGCACTGCCCTTTCCTTTCTTAAGAGGAAGATCTAACTCTCTCCTTGATGTGGCAAACTTGATAAACTTTATTTTTTTATGTTCTATTTGTTTAAAATTTTTTAAAGATTTAAAAATAATTACTTATTGATTGATTTTTAAACAGAGAGAGGAAGGAAAGCAGAGAAAGAGAAGCATTCACTTGTTCCACTTTAGCTGTACATTCATTGGTTGCTTCCCATATTTGCCCTGACCAAAGATCAAACCTGCAACCTTGGCATGTCAGGTCACTGCTTCAACTGACTGATCAAACCAGTCAGGGTTTCTGTTTTAAATATTATTTTTATTTCAAAACATTTCAAACAGATAATAAAAAATATAAATACTTTTGTACACATCAAGCAGCTTTGTTGCATCTTAATATTGTTACATTATTTCAGACAGCCCTTAAAAACACTAAGACATTATAAATTGAAGCTTCCTATGTATCCTTCCTGAACTTCTTCCCCTCCTTTGGCCTCCACCCCAAGGAAAACCACTATCATAAATTCAGGGTTTATTGCTGCCAAACACAGATTTTAAACATTTATCATACAGAGTGGGCAAAAATAGATTTACAGTTGTATCAGAAAGTTTATTCTTGCATTATTATTTATTAATTATTGTATTATTTAGTTGTATTACAACTGTAAACCTCCTTTTGCTCATGCCTGTAAATTTATGTATCCATAAACATTATAGTATATTATTGTTTTATAAGTTGTGTACATTTTTTTTTTTTGAAAGAGAGAGAGAGGCAGGAAGAGAGAAGGAAGAGCTTCACTTTAGTTGTTCATTGATTGCTTCTCATACATGCCTTGACTGGTGTGTGGGGTATGGGGGTTGGGGTGGGTTCTAGGCAGAGCCAGTGACCCCTGGATCATGTGCTCGAGCTGGCAAGCACATGCTTAAACTGGTAATCTTAGAGTTTGGAATCGGAAACCTCAACGTTCAGGGTCAACAGTCTATCCACTGCACCACTGCCAGTCAGACTACTTCTTTTTCCTTAATATTTTCTTGACCTCTTCAAGTTTTCTTCAATTATTTAAAAAAATATTCCCTATTTAAAGTACAACAATCCTTTCCTTTTTCTTTCTGTTCTAACAACTGAAATTTCTAAGTGAATAGTCTATACTTGTTTCTGCCACTTTCGGTTTTTTTTGTTTTTGTTTTTTTTGTATTTTTCTGAAGCTGGAAACAGGGAGAGTCAGACAGACTCCCGCATGCGCCTGACCGGGATCCACCCGGCACGCCCACCAGGGGGCGATGCTCTGCCCACCAGGGGGCGACCAGAGCCACTCTAGTGCCTGGGGAAGAGGCCAAGGAGCCATCCCCAGCGCCCGGGCCATCTTTGCTCCGATGGAGCCTGGCTGCGGGAGGGGAAGAGAGAGACAGAGAAAGGAGAGGGGGAGGGGTGGAGAAGCAGATGGGCGCTTCTCCTGTGTGCCCTGGCCGGGAATCGAACCCAGGACTTCTGCATGCCAGGCTGATGCTCTACCACTGAGCCAACAGGCCAGGGCTCTGCCACTTTCTTACCACCCCATTTTCCTAAATCCTTTATGACAACTCTTTAAATTGAGGACTAGATACCACTGGAGATAAAAACAATGTACCAGAAATAAACCACTGGATAAAAGCTGGATCTTTACCTTACACCATATACAATAATTAACACAAAAGGAATCAAACATAAATGTAAGAGAAAATTATAAAACTCTTTGAAGAAAACATAAGGAACACTGGATTTGGCAGTGATTTCTTGGCTATAACACCAACAGCACAAGCAACAAAGATAAAAGAGATAAACTGAACTTTTATCAAAATGAAAAACTTTTATGCATCAAGAGATAAAAGACAACCTATTGGCAGATCATGATCATAGATATAATAAGGGATTAATAATGAGAATACAAATAACTCCTACAATTCAGCAAAAGCCCAACCTAATTCAAAATTTGACAAATAATTTTAATAGATACTTCTCCAAAAAAGATATATATATATATGCAATAAGCACATGAAAAGGTGTTCAATATTACTACTAATTAGGGAAATGCCAATCAAAACCACAATAAGACACTATTAGGATAGCTATTATCAAATAAAACAAAATAAAACAAAACAAAAAAGAGACAGCAAATAGCAAATGTTGATGAGGATATAGAGAAACTGGAACCCTTGTGCACTGTTGGTATAGGAATTTAAGAAATGGTGCAGCCACTAAGAAAAACAATATGGCAATTTCTCAAAAGATTAAAAAACACAGACTTGCCACATGATCCAGTAATTCCACCTCTGGGTAAATACCCACAAGAATTTTAAAGTTGGGACTCAAGCTAATATTTGCAGATCTATCTATATTCATAGCAGCGTTATTCACAACTACCAAAAGGAGCAAGCAACCCAGTGCCCATCAAAAGATGAATGAATAAACAAAATGTGCTATATACATACAATGACATATTAGCCTGAAAAAAAAAAAGTAAATTCTGACACATGGTTCAACATGTATGAACCTTGAGGACATTATGCTAAGTATAATAAGCCAGTTACAAAAAGACAAGTACGGTGTAATTCTACTTATATAAGGTACCTAGAGTAGTCAGACCCATAGAGACAGAAAGTAGAATGATAGTTGCCAAAGGCAGAGAAGAAGAGAATAGGAAATTGTCTAATGGATTGGCTACAGTTTGGCAAGATGAAAAGAGCTCTGGAGATTGGTTGCACAACAATGTAAATGTACTTAACACATTCTATTTATCAGCAGGTCTGTACACTTAAAAATGGTTAAGATGAGCCTGACTGGTGGTTGTGCAGTAGATAGAGCAGGGGTCCCCAAACTATGGCCTGCGGGCCGCATGCGGCCCCCTGAGGCCATTTATCCGGCCCCCGCCGCACTTCCGGAAGGGCCAACTCTTTCATTGGTGGTCAGTGAGAGGAGCACAGGATGCGGATGCGGGAGCATCCTGTGCTCCTGGAGTACTGTATGTGGCAGCACCGCAAAGCGTGACGCCGCTCACGTACAGTACTACTTCTGGTGACGCAGGACGCACGTGTTCATGGCTCCAGAAGTGCGTCATATCACTTGTTACGGCTAGCAGTGACAAATATGGAACCAGACATTGACCATCTCATTAGCCAAAAGCAGGCCCATAGTTCCCATTGAAATACTGGTCAGTTTGTTGATTTAAATTTACTTGTTCTTTATTTTAAATATTGTATTTGTTCCCATTTTGTTTTTTTTACTTTAAAATAAGATATGTGCAGTGTGCACAGGGATTTGTTCATAGTTTTTTTAATAGTCTGGCCCTCCAACGGTCTGAGGGACAGTGAACTGGCCCCCTCTGTAAAAAGTTTGGGTACCCCTAGGATAGAGTATCAACCTGAAACTCTAAGGTACGGTATTCAAAACCCCAAAGTTGCTGGCTTGAGCTTCAGATCATCACCACGATCCCAAGGTCGCTAACTTGAGCAAGAGTTCACTGGCTCAGCTTGTGTATCCAGATTAAGGCACATATAAGAAGCAATCAATGAACAACTAAAGTGATGCAATTATGAGTTGATACTTCTCATCTCCCTTCCTGTCTCTCAAAAAAAATAAAAATCAACCAATGAAGGCATAAATAAGTGGAACAACAAATCAATATTCTCCTCTCTATCCTTTCTTCTTTCTCTAAAAAAACCCCAATAAATAAAAAATATATATAATAATAAATGGTTAAGATGATAAATATTATGTTATGTATGTTTTACCAACAATTTTTTTTAAGTTAAACAGAAACAAAAACAATCTCTGGAACCAGATTACCTGGCTTTGAATTTTGGCTCTGCTACTTCCTAGCTATTTAACCTTGGGCAAATTCCCTAATTAGTCTGTGCCTTATTTCCTCAGCTATACATGGGATCAGTGGTGGGATTCAAATAATTTAACAACTGGTTCTCTGCCCTAAAGATCCTTTTAAGTATGAAAAGATATACCGAAAGATAGTCTATTATTTCATGCATTTAATACTTAAATAAGAACAATAAAAGAGGTATGAAAAACTAGATTATGTTATAAGAAAAAGTTCTAAAATATTAATGAAAAAATATTAAATAATACCCAACAAAAAAACAATAAAACTTAAATATATTTCTATATTGCTTCCTGATTGGCATTCTCACTTGCAACTTTTTTCACCTATGGATGGAATGAACATTACTACAGGCGCTTAGAATACACTGTTGCACAGATTAATGCTAAAAGAGTAAAGAATGTAGATTTGAGATTTCCACATTGGGTGGCTGCCCAGGTGCCCACCTTAAAGAGAACCCTGATTACAGGTGCCATTTTAACAACCGGTTCACCAAACTCAACGAAAAATTAGATATTGGTTTTGCCAAACTGGTCAGAACCAGCTGAATCCCACTACTGGATGGGATGACATAACTGTAGTACCTGTATTATTAACTTGTTGTGATGACTAAATTAGTAAATACATTGAGTCCTATTTTAAATGTTTGTTAATATTAGAATCACCATTTGAAGGCATAAGTTAATGTGAAATTCAGGCCTGCAGGCAAAACTGAGTTTCTTCCTTGCAAAATTGAATAAAACAATTCGTGTGCTTGTAATTCAGAGTTTTCAGGTAAACTCTTGATATAAAGCAGCACTAACACACGTACTGGGGAAAATTTCCATAATATCTTATTTTTTCAAAGACTTCATTTACAATTTTGAATATTTCATCTCAAGTATCAATAGTTTGTTTTAATAGATGTTCTAAAAATTTCTCTTCAGGGATTCTAATCAGTACTATTAACTGGGCACATTAACTAATGTCTATTGATTCATCAATCTGTAATGGAAAGCACAGATTTAACAACCATCTGGTGTGGTGTTATTTTTACAACAGCTGATGTTTTATAATGTCCACAGGTAGAATAACTCAAAAGTGGTACCTTTTCTATTTCCCTTTTTGCACTGATCTCAAACATAGTATTAACCATTTCTAAGCAAGATGGTAAAATGAACAATTCTGCAATTGTGTAAGGCTACCACCTGTTTCCTATACTGTATTTGTAGATGCTGAAAAAATTAAACTCTCTTTCTGTGAAAATGAAATGTCTTGTGGTGAGGGATCAGTGTAGTTTGCTAAGAACAATTTCTTTTTAAAACTTTTCCTTGCAAATAAGGCAATTAGGTTCGGGAAGAAAATCAGTGGGGAATATATATCTAAACTTGATATCATCCTCCTCAGAGGATCATCATTAACTGAATAATTATGAATTAACTTTTTTTCCTGCTATTTGGTTTGTAAGATGACTGATGATTTTCCAGCTTTAATCAAGTAGTCTATAAGGGTCTTACAGTATAAACATATAAGGGTCTGTATACCTGTATTCCCCTTTCTTCTTCAAAGCTGTATTTGCTCTAAATAAGACACATAGACGTATTTTCTTTTTTTGTTGAGATAGACAGCTTTTCATGCTTAGAATTTATTGTGTATTCTTTTCTCACTAGAATGTAATAAAAACAGAGGTTCTTTTTACTGTTTCATTCACTCATGTATCCCAACTACCAAAACAGTAGCTGATACCTGGTGGGCATATCTGATCAATGAATTGGTAAACAGCCTTACAAATGGCCAGCGGTAGTTCCATTATCCTCAGATGTAACCTGATTTTAGGAAGTACTTCTTTTGAGACAGAGCCAAATTTTATTATTCTTTAGAGTACAGGCCTTCTTTCTAAATTTTCAATAGCCCAAAGGGCAAACAGCCTTCTTTACAATCTGCCATGCCAATTCTACATATGATTATTACTGCAATTGTATTCACCCACTTCTTATTCAAAGTTTCAACTTCAATTATGTCATCCTAATGTGAATGCAGAGATTTAAAGAATAAGGCTTCCATGTTCATTGCAGCACTGTTCACAGTGGCCAAGACATGGAAACAACCAAAAAGCCCTTCAACAGAAGACTGGATAAAGAAGATGTGGCACATATACACTATGGAATACTACTCAGCCATAAGAAATGATGACATCAGATCATTTACAGCAAAATGGTGGGATCTTGATAACATTATACGGAGTGAAATAAGTAAATCAGAAAAAAACAAGAACTACATGATTCCATACATTGGTGGAACATAAAAACGAGACTAAGAGACATGGACAAGAGTGTGGTGGTTACCAGGGGTGGGGGGAGGGAGGGCATGGGAGGGAGGGAGGGAGAGAGTTAGGGGGAGGGGGAGGGGCACAGAGAACTAGATAGAGGGTGGCGGAGGACAATCTGACTTTGGGCGAGGGGTATGCAACATAATTTAATGACAAATTAACCTAGACATGTTTTCTTTGAATATATGTACCCTGATTTATTAATGTCATCCCATTACCATTAATAAAAATTTATTAAAAAAAAAAAAAAGAATAAGGCTTTCAAATATCCAGCCAGAACACTAAACAAGCCAAAATTCCAGATTATGTGGATTCTACCCTTACTGCCTAAAGGTAAATAAGATAAGTGCAATACTGATGCTATGGTTGTCCACATGAAAAATCTTAGGAAATCTAAAACAAAACAAAAAATCCTGCTAGAAATAAGAATTAAATAACTTTGATATAAGGTCATATACAAAACTTAACTATTTCTATATACTAGGAACAAACAAGGGAAAAATGAAATTTTATTAAATACCATTTAAAATAGCACCAGAAAACATGAAAAAATAAAATCATAACGATACTACTTTAAACCACTAGGATATTATAATGAAAAAGACAGACAATATCAGTTCTGGCAAGGATGTGCAGCAACTAGAACTCTCATAAAGTTATTGATGAGAGTGTAAAATCATGCAATCACTTAGGAAAATAGTTTGCTGGTTTCTTAAATATATACCTATTATATGACCCAATGATTCCACTCATATGGTGTTTAAGAAAAAATGAAATCCTATGTCCATAAGAAGGATTGTTGATTATAAAAGCCTGACACTAGAAATAATCCAAATTTCCTTCATTGGTGAATAAAAAAACTGTGGTATAGCCATACAAATAAAATTTAAGTATTCAACAGTATAAAAGAAACAGTTAATACGCACAACAACATGGACAATTTTCAGACACTGAGAAAGAAGCTGGACCCCAAAAAAGTACATATTGTATGATTCCTTTTATACAAAATCCTGGACTGGGCAAAATTACTATATAGTACTAGAAATCAGATTAGTGGTTAGTTGCAATAGGGTGAGAGGAGAAGGCTGATTGCAAAGAGACACAAAGTAACTTTCTATGAAAATTAAAATATCGCCTGACCTGTGGTGGTGCAGTGGATAAAGCGTCGACCTGGAAATGCTGAGGTCGCCGGTTCAAAACCCTGGGCTTGCCTGGTCAAGGCACATATGGGAGTTGATGCTTTCAGCTCCTCCCCCCCTGTCTCTCTCTCTTCTCTCTCTCTCTCCCTCTCTCTCCTCTCTAAAATGAATAAATAAAAAATTAAAAAAAAAAAAAGAATCCTCAGGGAGTATCTTTAAAAAAAAAAATTTTTTTTATAAAAAAAAAAAAAAAGAAAGAAAATTAAAATATCCTACAACTAGGGTTGGGCAGTGGTTAAATAGAGGTATTCATTTGTCAAAAATCATCAATCTGTACATTTAAAATGTATGATTTTTACTGTATAGCTATTATACTGCAATAAATTGATTTTTTAAAATCTTTTTTTTTTATAAGTGAGAGAGACAGAGACAGAGGGACAGATAGGGACAAACAGGAAGGGAGAGGGATGAGAAACATCAATTCTTTGTTATGCACCTTTGTTGTTCATTGATTGCTTTCTCATACGTGCCTTGACCAGAGGGCTACAGCTGAATCAGTGACTCCTTGCTTAAACCAGTGACCTTTGGGCTCAATCTGGAAACCATGGGTTCATGTCTATGATCCCATGCTCAAGCCAGCGACCTGCATTCAAGCTGATGAGCCTGCACTCAAGCCAGATTAGCCCGCACTCAGGCTGGTGACCTCAGGGCTTCGAACCTGGGTCCTCAGTATCCCAGGTCAATGCTCAATCCACTGTGCCACAACCCGGTCAGGCAATTTTTAAAAATCTTGATTACCTGGACACTCTTCTCACTATACCAACCCTTATCTCCTCCCCCCCCCTTTTAAATTATTTTTATTTATTTATTCATTTTAGAGAAGAGAGACAGAGAGAGAGAGAGATAGAAAGAGAAGGGGGGAGGAGCAGGAAGAATCAACTCCCATATGTGCCTTGACCGGGCAAGCCCAGGGTTTTGAACCGGTAACCTCAGCATTCCAGGTCGATGCTTGATCCACTGCACCACCACAGGTCAGGCTCCTCCCCCCCTTTTATCAAGCAGATCTGGTTGAAATTACCTCCAGGAGAAACATAAAGGTGTTAATAAAGAAGTAGGTTTCGCCTGACCAGGTGGTGGCACAGTGGATAGAGCACTGGACTGGGACACAGAGAACCCAGGTTCGAAACCCCAAGGTTGCTGGCTTGAGGACGGGCTCACCAGCTTGAACATGGGGTTGTTGGCTTGAGCGTGGGATCATCAACATGACCCCATGGTTGCTGGCTTGAGCCCAAGGTCGCTGGCTTGGCAAAGGGTCACTCACTCAGCTAAAGCCCCCCCCTCCCCGCAAGGCACATATGAGAAGACAGTCAATGAACTAAGGAGCCACAATGAAGAATTAATGCTTTTCATCTCTCTCCCTTCCTGTCTGTCTGTCCCTATCTGTCCTTCACAAAAAAAAAAAAAAAAGAAGAAGAAGAAGAAGTAGGTTTCTAGTATAATTTAATCCTGATTAGTAGCCAGTCTTAACCTCATTTACCTGCTAATAAGAATGGCAAACACCATAGGTTCATAGTTCTTTCATTATAAGGAAATCACAGCTTTCTATAATTGTTTAACATCTGGGGACCACCTTGATATATGCACTACACCTACAACTTGGACCAACAGCAGAAGAGAAAGCACTGACTAACAATCTAGAAACTGAAAACCAAATACCTTTTAACAAACAGTGTACCTGCCTTGTTTTACCATCTTATGGCTTTCATGCTAGACTAGTAAGAAGGGGCTTGTTTGCTGACAGCTTAGTGGATTTATGAGAAGAGATTAGTCCTGGCATTGCTGTTGAGAAAACTCTGAGCTAAGACAGTGAGTGACCCATGGCCTTGGAAAGGGGTGCAGATGAGGCTATAGAAAAAAACAGGTCTTCATCAAATAAAGAATGTTGCCTGCTGTACAATACAAAGGAATAAACATCAGTCTGAAAAGAGAAGTTCCAACCTAGCATTATTTGTCTGACTCACAAAAATTACCTTAATTACATTTTGTATGAATCTAGATGCCAAAACCCAGTGAATGTATAAAGCATAAAGCAATTCAATTATGTTCCAACAGGCCCCAGAGTTCTTTCAAATTCTATGATTTTGTTTGACTTTGGGTCTAATGAATATTACTTGAAATAAATGAGTCCAAAACTCAACCTTTCTGCTCCATTTATATTTTTTTCTTTTTAACAAGAATGAGTTTCAGTCAATGAGCATTTATGGAGAAGCTACTTGAACCAGGTCCTATGTTAAGTAACATGGCACCTAAGATAAAAACGACGTAACACTTGCTCTCGAAAAGATTTTACAGTCAGTGAAAAAACAGAATTAGTTCATACTGAGTGGTGTGATCAATACAAATGTGTACATATAAGGTCTTAGAAAACAAGGGCTTCCCAAAGTAAAATTTCTACTGATTCCTGAAGTAAAACTAGAACTTATTTGATCAAAAATGGCAAATATATACGATGTACACAAAAAGACACACTGATATAAGACAATAAGAGGTATGAAACACCAAGGTATGTCTAGGGAACTGCTAGTATCTTAGTATGGATGAAATAAAGGAGGAATGGTAGATGAAGCTACGGAAAGCAGACTGGGATGGAATTCTGAAGGACTGTGTGTCTTAAAATTAAGGAACTAAAATTTAATCCAGAATGCTACAGAAAATAATTACATATTCTAAATAATATGTGCCTTGATCATGCTATCATTTTACAAAAATAATCTGGCAGCAAAATAAAGAATGGTCTGGAGAGCCTGGCCAGGCGGTGGAGCAGTGGATAGAGCATTAGACTTGGACGCAGAGGACCCAGGTTCAAAACCCCAAGGTCGCTGGCTTGAGCACAGGCTCACCAGCTTGAGTGCAGGGTCGCTGGCTTGAGAAAGGGATCATAGACATGACCCCAAGGTTGCTGGCTTGAGCCCAAAGGTCAGTGGTTTGAGCCCAAGGTCGCTGGCTTGAGTAACGGGTCACTCGGTCTGCTGTAGCCCCCTAGTCAAGGCACATATAAAAAGGCAATCAATGAACAACTAAGGTGCCGCAACAAAAATCGGTGCTTCTCATATCTCTTCCTTCTTGTCTGTCCCTCTCTTTGTCTATCTCTGTCACACACACACACCAAAAAAAAAAAAAAGGATGGTTTGGAGAGATGCTAAATCAGGAGCAGGATAACCAACTGGGAAATAAGTGGGATGAAGCAGGTAGTAAGTAGAAGGTCCAACTAAGGCAAAGAAGTGGGATAGAAAGGAGAGAGGGTTTTTTTTTTTAGTGACTGAGACAGAGAAATAGAAAGAGAGAGCAAAGCAAGAGAGACAGGAAGAGAGAGAGAGATGAGAAGCATCAACTTGTAGTAGTAGCACTTATTGCTTCTCATACGTGCCTTGACTGGGGTGCTCCAGCTGAGCCAGTAACCCCTTGCTCAAAAGCCAGCAACCTTGGGCATCAAGCCAGCAATCTTTGGGCTCAAGCCAGCAACCATGGGGTCATGTCTATGATCCCACGCTCAACCAGTGACCCTGCACTCAAGCTGGTGAGCCCATGCTCAAGTTAAATGAGCTTGCAGTCAAGCAACCCCAGGGTGTGGAACTTGGGTCCTCTGTGTCCCAGGTCAACACTCTATCCACTGTGCCACCACCTGGTCAGGCGAGAGAAAATATTTTTAAGAGAAACCATTCACAGGCCCTTCCCAGCTAGCTCAGCGGTAGAGCGTCGGCTGGTGTGTGGAATTCCCAGGTTTGATTCCTGGCCAGGGCACAGGCACACAGAAGTGCCTATCTGCTTCTCCACCCTTCCTTCCTCTCCTTTCTCTCTATCTCTCTCTTCCCCTCCCAAGCCAAGGCTACACTGGAGCAAAGTTGGCCCAGGTGCTGAGGATGGCTCTGTGGCCTCTGCCTCAGGCACTAGAATGGCTCTGGCTGCAACAGAGCAACGTCCCAGATGGGCAGAGCATTGTCCCCTGGTAGGCATGCCAGGTGGATCTCGGTCGGGCGCATGTGGGAGTCTGTCTGTCTGCCTCCCTGCTTCTCATTTTGGAAAAATACAAAAACAAACAAAAAACCGATATCATTCATAGAACTTAGGACTTCTGGCATAAGTGAAAAGGAGTGAGTCTAGGATACTTCTGTTTCAATTTCAGCAATTGTATGGTTGTATATTAAGCAGCACAAAATATGAAATATTAATAGACAATCAGGTTTAGGTAGAAAGATAAGAATTATTTTAGACATTCTGATGAAAACATAATGAGTATTAGACTGTAGTGCACAGAAATCTGTATGGTGCCAATATTTAAATTCCACTTCAGTAATATAGGGCTGAAGTTCTATTTGATGATGAGAGAACAGGAAATCTTAACTTCCAGAGCAAAATGGTTTAAATCTCACAATTGAACCTTGAAAAGGTTATCATTTCTGCCTCACTCTCTCATAATAACTACTTATAGAATAAGTCTATTAAATTCAGGCAAAATTATACTTTTAATTTTGCCAAAGAGACCTATACATATTGTAAGTAAGTTCAAAGTTTGAAAAAGACTGGTTTTAGACCATTTTCTAAGCTTCCTTACTCTTAAACAGCATAAAAAATATATACTGGGAAGTAGGTTCTAGACTCACCTATCTCAGAAGACCTACTTAACTTGAAAAGACTGAAAATACAATTTCAGTAAATAGTAGGATCCAAAAGGCAAAGGCAAGGAGAAGAGATTCCACTTGGGTAACAATTCCTTTTCTATAAAATTAGTTGTAGCCCAATACAATTCATTTATAATGCTCCACTCTGCCAGGTATTCTCCTTCCAGGCAAATGCAACTCTTTCCCATGTATCCTAGTTGGTAGAAAAGACAGGAACTCTGTTTTTCTGCTAGACTTGAGGTTTTTACCTACATTTTAAAAACTGATCTATTTTAATCAAGATTAATCTGGATTACTAACACAAAGTTGTCAATAACTGACAAAAAGAAAAGCGGTAGTTGGTATTAGTGTTCCTTCACTTTAAATTTGAGTATCCTCCTTTCACCAGTCCTTCTTCTCTCCAGCTTTTCAATTCTCACATAGTCCTGCCTAATCTTTCTTCTTCAAGAACAGATACTCTGACCAGGTGGTGATGAAGTGGATAGAGCACTGAACTGGGACATGAAGGACCCAAGTTCGAAACCCTAGGATGAGCATGGGCTCATCCGGCTTCAGCACGGGCTCACCAGCTTGAGCGTGGGGTTACTGGCTTGAGTGTGGGATCATAGAAATGACCCCACAGTCGCTGGCTTGAGCAAGGGGTCACTTGCCCTGCTGTAGCCCCCCAGTCAAGGCACATATGAGAAAGCAATCAATGAACAACTAAGGAGCTGCAACAAAGAACTGATGCTTCTCATCTCTCTCCCTTCCTGTCTGTCCCTATCTGTCCCTCTCTTGGTCTCTGTCTCACACACACACACACACACACACACACACACACACTCTCTCTCTCTCTAAGGAAGAAGATGAAGATGGAGAGAGATAAGAGAAAAATAATTTTTTTAAAAATGTGTTATCAGGTATAGGAGAAATGCAGATCTAAAACAGCTGATAATAAAAATCCTCTTTTCAGACAAAATCTGAAAAAATGAAACACTCTGGCCCCTGTATATAGCCAAATTTACTGCGATAAACCAGTGTATGAACTAAGCAAATGTGTGAAATATTTTGGTAGAAGACTTACCAGAGGCCCTGGCCAGTTGGCTCAGTGGTAGAGCATTGGCCTGGCGTGCAGAAGTCCCGGGTTCGATTCCCAGCCAGGGCACACAGGAGAAGCACCCATCTGCTTCTCCACCCCTCCCCCTCTCCTTCCTCTCTGTCTCTCTCTTCCCCTCCCGCAGCCGACGCTCCATTGGAGCAGCGTTTGCCCGAGTGCTGAGGATGGCTCCTTGACCTCTGCCCCAGGCGCTAGAGTGGCTCTGGTCGCAACAGAGAGACGTCCCGGAGGGGCAGAGCGTCGCCCCTGGTGGGCGTGCCGGGTGGATCCCGGTCGGGCACATGCGGGAGTCTGACTCTCTCTCCCCATTTCCAGCTTCAGAAAAATACCAAAAAAAAAAAAAAAAAAAAAAAAAAGACTTACCAGAGTTTTCCAAAATTCTTAAACATCAAGATGGTAATTTTTTTTTAAGTGAAAGGAGGGAAGATAGACAGATTCCCGCATGCATTCCAACCAGCATCCACCTGGCAACCCCCGTCTGGGGCCAGTGCTTGAATCAATGGAGCTATTGGCTGTGAGAGGGGAAGAGGGAGAGAAAAGGGAAAGGGAGGGGAAGAAAAGCAGATGGTTGCTTCTCATGTGTGGCCCAACTGGGGATTGAACCCGCTATGTCCGTATGCCAGCCAATGCGCTATCCATTGAGCCAGCCAATGCTCTATCCATTGAGCCAGCCAATGCTCTATCCACTGAGCTTACTAGCCAGGGCCAAGATGGTAATATCTTGTTGTCATATGCTGACAGTCAAATATCACAGCTTAGAGATCTAACAGTAGACCCCAACATACTGTTTGAGCACACCAACACTAGAAATTTTAGGAAAATCTAATTCACCTGAAAAAATTTTCACCCTCTAATGCAACAAGGGAAGGTAATGAACCTAATTAGAACACTACTACTCTAGAGCATGCATTTTCAATGAGGTCATCATCATCTGAAGGGGCAAAATAATCATAAAATATTATGTTTGTGTTCCAACAAAGGGCAAGAGTATAGAGAGATATGCAGCATACAACTGGTATTAAAATTTCATGGATGAAGGCAATTGAGCAAATATCTTAAAAGACTCCTTAGGAAACAATAATGAAGAAAAAAATCAAGAAACATTGTTCGCCTGACCAGGAGGTGGCGCAGTGGATAGAGCGTCGGACTGGGATGCAGAGGACCCAGGTTCGAGACCCTGAGGTTGCCAGCTTGAGCGCGGGCTCATCTGGTTTGAGCAAAAGCCCACCAGCTTGAACCCAAGGTCGCTGGCTACAGCAAGGGGCTACTCGGTCTGCTAAAGGCTCGCGGTCAAGGCACATATGAGAAAGCAATCAATGAACAACTAAGGTGTTGCAACGTGCAATGAAAAACTAATGATTGATGCTTCTCATCTCTGTCCATTCCTGTCTGTCTGTCCTTGTCTATCTCTCTCTCTAACTCACTCTCTGTCTCTGTAAAAAATTAAAAAAAAAACAAAAACAAAAAACCTTGTTCAAGATTAGAGGTTGACAAACCATTTCTGGAAAGGGCCAAATAGTAAATTTTTTAAGGCTCTGATGGTTGTACAGTGTGTCACTATTCAACTCTGCCACTGTAATATGAAAACAGCCATAGACGATATGTAAAGAAACAGGCATGGCTGTGTTCCAATAAAACTTTATTTATGAACAATAAAATTTGAATTGCATATAATTTTCACATCATAGAACATTGTTTTTAACCATTTAAAAATGTGAAAATCAACCCAAATATCCATCAACTAACAAATGGATATATAAAATGTGGTATTTACAAATGATGGAATGTTATTTAGCAATAAAAAGGAATGGAGTATTGAATCATGCTATAATATGCAAGACAATAAAAACACTATGCAAAGTGGGCCTGACCTGTAGTAATCAGTGGATAATGCATTGATCTGGAATGCTGAGGTCATCGGTTTGAATCCTGCGACTTGCCCCGTCAAGGCACATACGAGAATCAACTACTATGAGTTGATGCTTCCCAGTCCTTAACCCTTCTCTCTCTCTTTTCTCTCTAAAATCAACAAAATCGAAAAAACAAAATCTATGCTAAGTGGATGAAACTAGTCACAAAAGATCACATATTTATTGTAATTCCATTTATATGAAATGTCCATTTCATTTATATGCAATTCCATTTACATGAAGAGGTAAATTTAAAGACAGAATGCTGATTAGTGGTATTTGGGAGAAGTGGAGGCCAAATGCTAAAGTATATAAGGTTCTTTTGGGGATGATAAAAATGTTCTAAATTTTAGATGCTATTCAACTCTGTGAATATACTAAAAACCTTTGAGATGCATACTTTAAATGGGTAAAATTTATGGTATGTGAATTATATCTCAATAAAAACATTTTCTTAGCCTGACCAGGCAGTGGTGCAGTGGATTTAGCATCAGACTGGGATGCGGAAGACCCAGGTTCGAGACCCCGAGGTTGCCAGTTTGAGCGCGGGCTCATCTGGCTTGAGCAAAAAGCTCGCCAGCTTGGATCCAAGGTCGCTGGCTTGAGCAAGGGGTTATTCGATCTGCTGAAGGCCCACGGTCAAGGCACATGTGAGAAAGCAATCAATGAACAACTAAGGTGTCGCAGTGCGCAACGAAAAACTAACGATTGATGCTTCTCATCTCTCCGTTCCTGTCTGTCTGTCCCTGTCTATCCCTCACTCTTGACTCTCTCTCTGTCTCTGTTAAGGTTAAACTCATTCTTAGCTCACAGACTGAGAATAGGGAGCGGCCCGATTTGGTCTGCAGTCTGTGCTTGCCAATCTCTGTGTATTAGTTAAGCAAATGAGATCTTAAAAGGAGAATATGAACAAACATATTAGGAGTCCGACACTGATTAAAAGAGGAAATATTTTTCATGGCCCTTTAGGAAAAGCAAATGCTCTTCTGTAGGAAAAGCAATATACTCTAAGAACTGCTATCCAGGTTATCCTGCACACTCAATAAACCAAATGAGATACTCAAATTTTAGCCAGAATCAGCATGGGGGGAGGAAGGCAATTGTTCAGAAGGATTGCTAGGCCTCAACCTGGAGTTTCTGAGATGGTAGATCTAGGACAGAGATGGAAACCTGCATTTCTTTGTTTTGTTTTGTTTTAAAATGGATTTGAGAGAGGGAGGGAGAGAGAGAAAAAGGGAAGACAGAGATGAGAAGCATGAACTTGTAGTTGCATCCCTTTACTTGTGCATTGATTGCTTCTCAATGCACCTCCCTTGACAGGTGAGGTGGGGCTCAACCCAAGCCAGTGACCCCTTGCCTTGTTCAAGCCAGCAACTTTGAGCTCAAGGCAGTGACTTTGGGATCATGTTAATGATCCCATGCTCAAGCTGGAAAGCCTACAATGCTCAAACTAGCAACCTCCGGATTTCAACTGGGGACCTCAGCATCCCGGGTGGATGCTCTATCCACTGCACCACCACTGGTCAGGCAGGAAACCTGTATTTCTGACAGATTTCCAGATAATGGTGATGCTGCTGATCTGGGGTCCACACTCAGAACCACTGATCTAAACCATTAGACTATAACTACTGAAATATTTAAATATTTACTGTAGCTATATATCAAATATAAACACTAAAAAAATATTTTTCTTTTATTTACTTGAGTAGGTCTTTGTCTTTGGCTCATTAAGCAGTATAACAAATATACTGCTCACAAAAATTAGGGGATATCTTAAAATAAACATAAAGCAATAAAAAAAGCATCTGATTTTTTTTTAAACAATAACATCAGAAAAGCAAACGACAAATCAAAGAAAGTTGTTTGACTATGCAAATGAGATGCAAAACCAACTTTTATTTCATTGGTGAAAATGCACTATACAAAAGGCTGAAAGTACTGGAGTATCTGCACGTTCCCTCATCCCCTAATTTTTGTGAACAGTGTATTTCCTTTCAATATGCAATGTGGCTGTATGCAGTCACAAAACCTTCTCCTCCTTTCTTAAAACTGAAGTTGACTGTCCATAAACCATCAGAGCCCTAGGTACTTTTTCTTTTAGACACAAGTACATAGACAGTTCTTAGTGTTTTCCAGAGGTTCACTGTTCATTATTTTCAAGAAAGTCTAGGCAGCAAAAGGTGATGAAACAAAAACAATCGAGATCAATAAATCACAACCCAACAGTGTTTTCTTAGAGAACCTGACATGTTTTTATATATAAGAATCCAGGGACAAGACCCTTGGAGATAGGGAGTTTGTAAAATATCTCACAGCTTTCTACCTTCCTTACCATCATAAACTGAGTTATTAAAAGCTAAGAGTGGCCCTGGCCGGTTGGCTCAGTGGTGGAGCGTCGGCCTGGCGTGCGGGGGTCCCGGGTTCGATTCCCGGCCAGGGCACACAGGAGAAGCGCCCATCTGTTTTTCCACCCCTCCCCCTCTCCATCCTCTCTGTCTCTCTCTTCCCCTCCCGCAGCCAAGGCTCCATTGGAGCGGGGATGGCCCGGGCGCTGGGGATGGCTCCTTGGCCTCTGCCCCAGGTGCTGGAGTGGCTCTGGTCGCAGCGGAGCGACGCCCCCTGGTGGGCAGAGCGTCGCCCCTGGTGGGCGTGCCGGGTGGATCCCGGTCCGGCGCATGCGGGAGTCTGTCTGTCTCTCCCCGTTTCCAGCTTCAGAAAAATACAAAAAAAAAAAAAAAAAAAAAAAAAGCTAAGAGTAATACCCATGCAGAAGAATTCCAAATAATTTATGTAAATATTCTGATCTCTAGGAGGGAGAGCACTTGACTTCTCACTCCTTAAATGTGGGCTACGCATGCTTACTTCTCTCCATACAGTATCAAAAGGAGAAAGAGTAACTTGACACTGTCAAAACCTGACTAACACTATCTCAACCAGGTGATGAAGTTCAACATCAACAATGGCAAATCATGTAAATAGTATATACCTTTGATGTAATGAGTAAAAATATTACTTTACTTCTGTGGTTCTTCTTTCAAAAATCTGTTCATTCCAGTCTAGTCCTGAGGGAAACATCAGATAAATACCAATTGGGGGCATTCTACAAAATAGCTGACCACAACACCTCAACACTGTCAAGGTCATCAAAAACAAGGAAAATCTGAAAAACTGTCACAGTGAAGAGGAGCTTCAGGAAACATGATAACTAAACATAATGTGGTCTCCTGGATGGGATCCTAGAACAGAAAAGAATATTTGGCAAAAACTAAAGAAATCTGAATAAAGTATGGAAATTAATTAATAAGAACATTCCTTGACCCGGTAGCTTAGGTTGGAATGTTGTCCCAATATGCCAAGTTTGTGGGTTTGATCTCCAGTTAGGGAACATATGAGAAGCAACCAATGAATGGACAACTAAGTGGAGCAACAAATTGATGTTTCTCTCTCTCTCTCAAGTCAATTTAAAAAATTGTAGATAGCCTTCAGGAAATTTGAAAAGAAATTCTGGAAAAATCAAATGTCTATATATTCTTCACAAGCAGGCCTGTAACATTCCCAGTTACATACCAGTCATGAAAATTACTAAGAGTGAAAGCACGTACGTTTCTGGCCAACTTAAATATATAATCCTAACATCCTCCCTTCCTTTTTTTCATTCCTGTTTTCACCCAGAATGAATCAGGCGTATCTAAATACTATTAAAAGTTCTCAGTGACAATAATTAACAATTACATTTTCCTGACTGACATCTACCTTTCTAAACATTTCTTCTTTCTATCCAATTCTATCCAATAACTGAGTCCCAATTAACCCAAGCAGCCCCTTCAATAAACCAGTTTCCAAATACACACGTATAATCCGTGTTAATATAAGCTATCATATTTCTATGTGATATAGATCTAATATTTCATGACTTTTGACTCTGAATAAGATATGCTTTTCTTTAACATGTACTGTGGTCTCTACTTTCAAAATTCAATTACTTACTAAATTACTCATAGTTCATGGCCACTTACAGAAACTAACTCTGGCTGATTTAAACAAAAGGTGAAAGATTAGTGGGTAACTCATAAAACTCTCAGGAAGTCTAGAGAATTAGGCTTGGAAAACAAGTAGACACAGAAAGAGGCACAACAAGAACCACTAACAAAATCATGCCATATTATCAGTTTGATAACATTGCTGCCTCCACATTGAACCACTGATGCCACTGATACTGTATGGTGCTGTCACCACCACCACTATAAACATTTCTCTCTCTCTCTCTCTCTCTCTTTTTTGTGGCAGAGACAGAGAAAGTCGGAGAGAGGAACAGATAGGGACAGAAAGACAGGAAGGGAGAGAGATGAGAAACATCAATTCTTCATTGTGGCTCTTCAGTTGTTCATTGATTGATTTCTCATATGTGCCCTGACCGGCGGGGGGGGGGGGGGGGGCGCTACAGCAGACTGAGTGACTCCTTGCTTGAGCCAGTGACTTTGGGCTCAAGCTGGTGAGCTTTGCTCAAACCAGATGAGCCCGTGCTCAAGCTCACGAGCTCAGGATCTCGAACCTGGGTTTCGAACCTGGGTCCTCCACATTCCAGTCCAACGTTCTATCTACTGCACCACCGCCTGGTCAGGCACTATAAACAGTTTTCCACTGTCTCTTTCTTATTTAAAATCTTTCCTCTGAGTTACCTTTTTATTATTAGTTTTTTAAGGACAAATTTACAGAAAAAATGATCAGATAGTAATACAGTACAGAGGTCTCATGTTATCTCCCTCCCACAGTTTTACCTGTTTTTAACATCTTACATTAGTACAGGGGATCCTCGGGTTACCACACAGTTCGGTTCCTACGACAGTGACGTAACCTCAATTTTGGTATAAGTCAAAACACACCCTAGCCTAAATCGCTTACCTATCCTAACACAGTTGTAAAATCATAATCTAGAACATAAAAACATAATTAAGCCACAAAAGAAAGGAAAAGGACATAAAATATTGTACTGTACTGAATATTCTTATGCTGCGCACAACCAAACTAGTTCGCCACAGTAGTCTGTAAATATGACACTAACAGTGTAAGCTGAAACACTCACATCTCAATTTTTAAAAATTTTTATGTGAGTGAGCATCATAAACTAAAAACGTCATATGTAGATACTCTTGTAACTCAAGGATCCCCTGTATAGAACAATTTGTTACAATAAATGAATCAGTATTAAATATTAAATTTCATTAAGTATTAATTATTAAATAAAGTCCATACGTTATTCAGATTTCCTCAGTTTTTATCTGGTGTCCTTTTTCTATTCCAGGATTTTATCCAGGATATCACATTGCATTTAGTTGTCATATATCACATTGCATTTAGTTGTCATGTCTTCTTAGGCTCCTCTTAGCTGTGACAGTTTCTCAGACTTTCCTTGTTTTTGATGACTTGAACCATTTTGAGGAGTATTGGTCAAGTATTCTGTAAAATGCCACTCTGCTGCAATTTGTCTGATATTTCCCCCTCATGATTGGACTAGGATTATGGGTTTTTGAGAGAAAGATCACAGAAGTGCCATTTTTTATCACATTATATAGTTTCTTAACATCGGGAACTGATTAAAAATATGTATTAGGAATGATATATATCTGATTGGTGAAACTTGGGTCAAGGTCTCAAATCCTCACTGCTAAGACAGCTGGTAAAGTAAGTAACTGGCATTTTCTGATTTTATAGTGGACACTGGACTTATAAGGTGCAGAACTATCTCTAAACACAGAGGCTCAGATAATTGGTGGCAAAAAAAGACAAAATGTTCCTTATCTGTAATAATTAGTCTATCTTGCAAAGTATTAAGGGCATATCTATGTAAAATACTATAGTCTAAATAAAAACACAGTATCTTAGGAAAAAAATAATATATTTAATCAAAATAATATGAGTAGTACAAGAAGAGGTAATAGCAATTATTTTCATATATGGATGGTGATGTTTAACTTTTCTCAGTAACTTAAATATAAATAGTAACTATCATTTAGTCAAAGTAGCAGCAGTTCCATCCAAACATGATAGAAGCACAGGGATAAAACAATTCTGTACTAAAATAGAGTAGATAGATTTAGTAAAGAAAAACTCTAGAAACTCTTTCACAATTCATCCATAATTTTAAAAGATTTGCATGCCAGACACTTGGAGTCTGGATATTATAAAACATTTTGGATGCTAAATACTGCCGGGGGAGGGGGGTTGAAAGGAAGGATGCCAGGGTGGGGTGGAATGAAGTCAGAAAAGGCTTTGTTGAAGAGATGTTCTTAAACATCTGAAATGATAAAATGAGTAATAGCACAGAAAAAATGGCAGGGAGAGGAAAAATAAATAAAATTATAATACCATTCTAATAGGAGATAGGCGTAGTTCATTTATCACTCCAGTTTTAAGCAGGTGAATATGAAAGTTTATATGAATGCATACCAAAAACAAAAAGGTATCAAGTTGGATCACTGGGATTTATTTTCCCGAAAGCAAATGCAGATATGGATATGGAAGATTGCAAAAAAAAAAGTCACAAATTCTTCCTCTCCCTGAACCTCCTCACTTGCAATTCTCTCATCAAGAGATGTAATTTTTACCACTTCAACTGTGCTAGCCTTATGACTTGCTCTGGCCGACAGAAAGTGGAGGAAGCAGAATAGAGCCAGTTCTCTGCCTGAGCCTCAAGAGGCCCGGCACACATGCCACACTTCTTCCTGATTATTCCACGTGAATACCCTTTATATAGCCTGCTAGAGAATGAAAAACCACGTGAAGAACATGGCTCAGTTACCCCACCCAAGGTAAGCCAAGTCTGGCACACATCACCAGAACAATGTAGCAGAATCCAGCCTAAACTGCTAATTCTCAGAATAAAAAAAACTAAGTAAATAATTGTTGTTTTAATCCATCAAGTTAGATTGCTTTTTATACAGTAAAAGCTAATTGAAGTAATGGTAACAGAGGTAATGGGTTTGGAAAATATGTGGATAGAACTGATAAATAAATGTTTTCTGATTTCCTCAGCAGTATATTTCAGAAAATGTATTTATGTATGTACGTATGTGTGTTGTGTGTGTGTTTTTTAAGAGAGAGAGACAGGAAGGGAGAGAGATAGAAACATCAACTCATAGTTGGGTCATATAATTATTCATTGTTTGCTTCTCATATATGCCTTAATGGGGGGGAGTATGGGGGTACCTCCAACCAAGCCAGTGACCTCTTGCTTAAGCCAGTGACCTTTGGGCTCAAGCCAGAGATCAGGTTTTGAACCTGGAATTTCAGCATCTGCCTGGGGTTGACATTCTATCCAATGCACCAACACTGGTGAGGCCCTACAATATCTTTTTTTAAAATGGGTAAGAGATTATCTAAAAGCATAAATGCTTTAATATTCATCAACAATAGAATGGATAAATAAATTGTGGTATATTCTCTTAATGGACTACTATAGAGCAATGAGAATGAGAAAACTACAACTAAATGCAATTACAGTAAGTCCTCGAGTTACAAACATCTGACTTAAATACAACCTGTACTTACGAACAGAGTGCCATAAAGGCTACTGGTCATCAACTGTAGTTGGACATCAGTGAAAATGATATCACAGAGTTACTCGACTTCTATGGCAAATAACTAACCAATGAAGACTTTATGGAACTAGAGCAGCAGATGATAGCATTTAGGGAAGAAAACGGGGACCTAGAAACTCCAGAACCAAAAATATTTTCTATAAGAGTTAGCTGATGCCTTTTGTCTCACTGAAACAGAAATGGCAAAGTTAGAGGAGCAAGATACCAATACAGAGAGTTCATCAAAGTTTAGCATTCAGTTACTGAAGGCCTAAGATGTTACAGGGCCATTTATAAAAGAGAGAGAGAGGAAAGAGCAGAGAGAGAGAGAGAAAGAGAGAGAAAAGAAAGAAAGAAAGAGAAAGAGAGAGAGAGAGAGAGAGAGAGAGAGAGAAAGAAAGAAAGAAAGAAAGAAAGAAAGAAAGAAAGAAAGAAAGGAAGGAAGGAAGGAAGGAAGAAAGGAAGAAAGGGAAAGAAAGAAAGAAAGAAAGAAAGAAAGAAAGAAAGAAAGAAAGAAAGAAAGAAAGAAAGAAAGAAAGAAAATGAGAGAAAAGCTTTGCATAAACCTCTCTTGATGTCTACTTCAAGAAACACTGCAGCGGCAGAATCAAACCCTGACTCTAACACCAGTCCCTTCCTCTCCAGCACGTCTATCATCTTCTGCATCATACAAGATTGTTCAAGGCTGTACAGTGGTACCTTGAGATACAAGCAGACCAACAAATGAATTTTAAGATACGAGCTGCGACTCGGTCTGTATTTTTGTTCAAGATCTAAGCAAAATTCCAAGATACGAGTCATGATTTGGGAAGCTACCACTAGTTGGCGCATGGGTCCAGTATTGGAACACACACCAGCATCTCGTTCTTTCTCATATTACCCGCAGATTCAAGTTGAATCTCATGCGCTGTACTCATTCTTGCATCATTTTTGCATTTTTTTTGTATCTTTTTTTTCTGAAGTTGGAAACAGGGAGGCAGTAAGACAGACTCCCACATGTGCCTGACCGGGATCCACCCGGCACGCCCACCAGGGGGCGATGCTCTGCCCATCTGGGGCGTTGCTCTGTTGCAACCAGAGCCATTCTAGCACCTGAGGCAGAGGCCACAGAGCCATCCTCAGCGCCCAGGCCAACTTTGCTCCAATGGAGCCTTGGCTGTGGGAGGGGAAGAGAGAGACAGAGAGGAAGGAGAAGGGGAGGGGTGGAGAAGCAGATGGGTGCTTCTCCTGTGTGCCCTGGCCGGGAATCAAACCCGGGACTCCTGCACTCTGATGCTCTACCACTGAGCCAACCAGCCAGGGCCTCATTTTTTACTAACTTTTTTTGTGTGCTATCATAGGGCCGAAGAAAGTGAGTGTAAAGGACATTGGTGAGAAGAAGAAGAGAATGATGCTGCTAGAAGCAAAGTAAGAAATAATAGAAAAACAAGAGCGTGGTGTACGAGTTATTGAACTGGCAAGACTGTATGAGAGCAATACATCTACAATTTGTACCATTCTTAAACAAAAGGATGCCATCAAAAGTGCAAATCCAGGCCCTGGCCAGTTGGCTCAGCGGTAGAGCGTCGGCCTAGCGTGCGGAGGACCCGGGTTCGATTCCTGGCCAGGGCACACAGGAGAAGCGCCCATTTGCTTCTCCACCCCTCTGCCATGCCTTCCTTTCTGTCTCTCTCTTCCCCTCCCGCAGCCAAGGCTCCATTGGAGCAAAGATGGCCCGGGCGCTGGGGATGGCTCTGTGGCCTCTGCCTCAGGTGCTAGAGTGGCTCTGGCCGCAACATGGCGACGCCCAGGATGGGCAGAGCATCGCCCCCTGGTGGGCAGAGCGTTGCCCCATGGTGGGCGTGCCGGGTGGATCCTGGTCGGGCGCATGCGGGAGTCTGACTGTCTCTCCCTGTTTCCAGCTTCAGAAAAATGCAAAAAAAAAAAAAAGTGCAAATCCAGTGAAAGGAACTACAATTCTGTCCCAATTAAGGACAAATATCCATGAAGAAATGGAGAAGCTTCTGCTGGTGTGGGTGAAAGAGAAAGAGCTGGCAGGAGATACAGTGACGGAGATTGTAATATGTGAGAAGGCACATATTATTTAGGGCGACTTGAGGAAGAAAGAACCATCAACCTCCAAAGAGGCAGCAAAAGATACGTTTAAGGCAAGTCATGGCTGGTTTGAAAATTTCAAGAAGAGACCTGGCATCCACTGGGTGGTGAGGCATGGTGAAGCTGCGAGTGCTGACATTAAGGCAGCTGAGGAGTACATTGCACGTTTTGCTGTGCTTATTGCAAAGGAAGGCTACATCCCCCAACAAGTGTTCAACTGTGACGAAACAGGACTGTTTTGGAAAAAATGCCCCAGAGGACTTTCAACACCGCAGAAGAGAAGAAGCTGCCAGGCCATAAACCCATGAAGGACCGTCTGACCCTTGCACTGTGTGCAAATGCTAGCGTTGACTGTAAAGTAGAGCCACTGCTAGTGTATCATTCCCAAAGTCCTCGAGCCTTTAAGACTCACAAGATTTTTAAAGAAAAACTGCAGGTTATGTGGCACGCCAATGCTAGGGCATGGGTTACGTGGCAGTTTTTTATTGAATGGGTAAATCTTGTCTTTGGACCTGCAGTGAAGAAATATCTTCAAGAAAATAAACTCCTGATGAAAGCATTACCAATCCTTGATAATGCTCCAGCCCACCCACCTAGTCTTGAAGATGACATTCTCGATGAGTTTGAATTTGTGAAAGTCCTCTACCTCCCACCCAACAAGACTTCAATCTTGCAATCTATGGATCAGCATGTCATTTCCAACTTTAAAAAGCTTTACACAAAGCACCTGTTCCACTGCTGCTTTGAGGTGACTGAGAATATAAATCTAACCCTTCGAGAGTTTTGGAAAGATCACTACAACATCGTGATATGTTTACGCATTGTTGACTTGGCATGGCAAGAGGTTACAAGAAGAACCTTGAATTCAGCATGGAAAAAGTTATGGCCTGATGTTGTTGCAGACAGGGACTTCGAAAGATTTGAACCAGAGACCAAGACCCAGGTAGAAGCATTGGAGGAGACTGTGTCCCTCAGAAAGTCAAGGGGTCTGGAAGTAGATGAGGGTGGTGACATAAATGAGCTAGTCGAGGAATATGAGGAGGAACTCTCAACTGAGGAGTTGAAGGAGCTAGATGATGCAACATACGGAGCTTCTGCAAGAGATTAGTAGTGAGAAGGAGGTAGAGTCGGAGGAAGTGATTTCTACAAGTGAAATTAAAGACAAGCTGGCAATGTGGGAGAAGCTTTCAACTTTCACTGAAAAGAAACACCCAAAAAAAGTTTCAACTGGTCAGGCTTCAGCACTTTTTAATGACACTTGTTTGTTACATTTCTGTAACATTTTAAAAGGTAGGCAAAGCAAACCCCTTTGGATAGATTTTTATTCAAAAGTCCTGCAAGTGAAAGTGCTGAAAGTGCAGCCCAAAAGGCAAAAACAGGTGATGATTAAATGAAAATATGTAATGTTAAGCTTAGGTTAAGTTTAAAGTTAAGAAAGTGCATTTTTTTTACAATTCAGTTTTTGTGGTTTCATTTTAAGTAAAGAAAGTACAGTTTTAGTTTTGTTTAAAGTAAAAAATTGCAGTTTTAGTTTACATTTAGTGTTAAGAAAGTGCAGTTTTAGTTTATATGTCTACAGTGCCTGCATCCCTCCCTACCTCCCTCCTCCTCCACCATTCACCTCCATTAGCTGCATTCGTCTGTCTCCAAGGTAAGAATACAGTACTAAATAACAACTTTTTCTTTTATTTCATATATTTTGTTATGCATTGGTAAAGTGTACATGTGTGTTTCTTAATTTAAAATGTCTTTTTTCATAATTTAGGATGGTTTGGGGATGTTTCTCAGGGCTGGAACGGATTAAATCTATTTCAGTTATTTTAAATGGGAAAAATTTGTTTGATATATGAGTTGATTGACTTACGAGCTTGTTTACAGAATGAATTAAACTCATATCTCAAGGTACCAAGGTATTTGAAAATGTTTAGCCCTGGCCGGTTGGCTCAGCGGTAGAGCGTCGGCCTAGTGTGCGGAGGACCCGGGTTCGATTCCCGGCCAGGGCACACAGGAGAAGCGCCCATTTGCTTCTCCACCCCTCCGCCGCGCTTTCCTCTCTGTCTCTCTCTTCCCCTCCCGCAGCCAAGGCTCCATTGGAGCAAAGATGGCCCGGGCACTGGGGATGGCTCTGTGGCCTCTGCCTTAGGCGCTAGAGTGGCTCTAGTCGCAACATGGCGACGCCCAGGATGGGCAGAGCATCGCCCCCTGGTGGGCAGAGCGTCGCCCCTGGTGGGCGTGCCGGGTGGATCCCGGTCGGGCGCATGCGGGAGTCTGTCTGACTGTCTCTCCCTGTTTCCAGCTTCAGAAAAATGAAAAGAAAAAAAAAAAAAAAAGAAAAGAAAAAAAGAAAATGTTTAAGTATTTATATGCACAAAAAGGTAAAAATAAATACTATGTTTAAACAAATGTCTAAGTTGCGTTTATAAGTAAATGTACCTGTTCCAACTTACATACAAATTCATACATACAAATTGTAAGAAAAAACCTACAGCCTGACCAATGGTAGCCCAGTGGACAGAGCCTCGAACGGGGACACTGAGGTCCTAGGTTCAAAACACTGAGGTCACGGGCTTGAGCACAGGCTCATCTGGCTTGAGCACAGGATAATCAACATGATCTCAAGGTCACTAACTTGAGTCCAAAGTTTGCTGATTTTATGTCCAAGGTCACTGGCTTGAGCAAGAGGTCACTGGCTTGGCTTGAGTCCCCTGGTCAAGTCACATGAGAAGCAATCAATGAACAACTCAAGTGACACAACTATGATTTGATGCTTCTCATCTCTCACCCGTCCTGTCTCTCTCTCAAAAACAATAACAACAACAACAACAACAAAACACCTACAGAACCTATCTTGTCTATAATCTGGAGCCTGCCTATATGCTTATGACTCTCACAGGCTCAAAAGTATATATAAAAATTAAAAACAGCCTCACCAGCCTGACCAGGTGGTGGCGCAGTGGATAGAGCGTCGGACTGGGATGCGGAAGGACCCAGGTTCGAGACCCCGAGGTCGCCAGCTTGAGCGCGGGCTCATCTGGTTTGAGCAAAGAGCTCACCAGCTTAGACCCAAGGTGGCTGGCTCCAGCAGGGGGTTACTCGGTCTGCTGAAGGCCCGCGGTCAAGGCACATGTGAGAAAGCAATCAATGAACAACTAAGAAGTCGCAACGCGCAACGAGAAACTGATGATTGATGCTTCTCATTTCTCTCCGTTCCTGTCTGTCTGTCCCTGTCTATCTCTGCCTCTGTAAAAAAAAAAAAAAAAAAAAAAAAACAGCCTCACCAGGTGTGGCGCAGTGGATAGAGCGTCGAACTGGGACACAGAGGACCCAGGTTTGACATCCCAAGGTCGCCAGCTTGAGCGCAGGCACATCTGGTTTGAGCAAAGCTCACCAGCTTGAGCCCAAGGTCGGTGGCTTGAGCAAGGGGTCACTCAGTCTGCTGTAGCCTCCCAGTCAAGGCCCATATGAGAAAGCAATCAATGAACAACTAAGGTGTTGCAACGAAAAATTGATGCTTCTCGTCTCTCTCCCTTCCTGTCTGTCTGTCCCTATCTGTCCCTCTCTCTGACACTCTCTGTCTCTGTCACAAAAAAATAAATTAAAAATAGACAAAACTAATTTAGGCTGTTAGAGTTAACATAATGGCTCGCATTAGGGGGATTGTGAGTTGAAGGCAGCACAAGGAAATTTTACAGGAGCTAATCATGTACTGTTTTTTAATCTGAGTGCTGGTTGCATGGATGTATTCAAATTGTGAAAATTCATCAAGCTGTAAGCTTATAACTAGTGTACTTTTTGTATGTGTAATAAACTTTTTTAAGTACATATTATTCTAATGTATAATTGATCATTATTACCTTTATTTACTTAGTATATGTATTGTACTCCCAAAATATTATTAAAAATTTCAGACCACAAAAATCTAAAAAATAGTATACATATATTACTGTATTTTGATTGGCATCTCTAATGATCTTTTAGCTCAACCTTCTTAGTCAAAATACATAGCTATTTTGTTTTTTACCCCTAATTCATCCCTTCCTAATATAAACATTAATACCAATCAAACCTAGACAATTCTTGAAGAAAAATCAGGAAAACAGGAACAAGCATACTTTAAGTGCATGTGTTTATGAGTCTCCTATGGCCCTGGTCGGCAAACTGTGGCTCGTGAACCACATGCGGCTCATAGGCCCCTTGAATGTGGCTCTTCCACAAAATACCAAGTGCGGGTGCTACCTCGATAAGGAATGTACCTATCTATATAGTTTAAGTTTAAAAAATTTGGCTCTCAAAAGAAATTTCAATCGTATTGTTGATATTTGGCTCTGTTGACTAATGAGTTTGCCGACCACTGTCCTATGGCCCTCACTGGAATCAGAGGCTTTTGACCACCTTGCTATTTTCTTTTTCTATTTTTAGCATGAGAGACAGAGACAGAGAGACAGAGAGAGGGACAGATCAGGACAGACAGACAAGAAGGGAGAGAGATGAGAAGCATCAATTCTTTGTTGTGGCACCTTAGTTGTTCATTGATTACTTTCTCATATGTGCCTTGATCAGGGGAGCTACAGCCCAATCAGTGACCCCTTGCTCAAGCCAGCAACCCTGGGATTCAAGTCAGTGACCTTTGGGCTCAAGCCAGCGACCATGGGGTCATGTCTATGATCCCACACTCAAATCAGCGACCCTGCACTCAAGCTGGTGAGTCCGCGCTCAAGTCGATGAGCCCATGCTCAAGCCAGATGAGCCTACACTCAAGCTGGTTTTGAACCTGAGTCCTCTGTGTCCCAAGGCCAACGTTCTACCACTGCACTACCGCCCGGTCAGGCAGAAGCAGTTAATTGATACATGCAGGCTAGAGACTGGTTATCCAACAGGTCATTTATATACAACCAAACGTAGTTTCTCCTTAAAAACGAAGTTTAAAAATACAAAAATTCTAGCTAGAGTTCACAGGCAGATGGTAAGATAGATTGAGGAGAAGAAAGAAGATAGTGACTGAAAAAACTGAGGGCTGACCAGTGGTGGCACAGTGGATAGAGCGTCAACCCGGAACACTTAAATCCCCAGGTCAAAACCCCAAGGTTGCTGCTAGAGTGTGAGCTCGTGGGCTTGAGGGAAGGTTCACTGGCTTTAATGTGGTATCACTGACATGATGTCAAGGTTGCTGACTTGAGCAAGGGGTCACTAGCTTGGCTTGAGTCTCGGTCAATGCACATAGGAGAAGCAATCAATGAACAACTAAAATGATGCAAATACGAGTTGATGTTTCTCATCTTTCTCTTCCCTCTCCATCCCCTTCCTGTCTCTCTCGCTAAAATAAAATTTAAAAAAAGAAAAAGAAAAAAACCGAGTACATAGGGATCCTTTCCTAGAGCAGGAATCTGGAAGGGGTGGGGGAGGGGTCCCTTAAGAAAATCCCAATGGCCAAATTCAAAGAACCACTGTATTAGCACATTTTATTTAAATATACTCACTCAATATTCACACACACACACACACACACTTACATATATTCTGAGTTTTATTATTATGGTTCCAAAGGTTATTATTACTTCAGTTTTTCTTCTTTATTCACTCAAACACTCATGCACGTTAGGGTCAAGAAATGTGAGACAGCACTGAGAAGACATGCTTAACCACCATCCTTAGGGACAAACACCTATATATACAATATCTAATGATATGTCCCATGGCATCACATTTTTCTATTGCTGTTATTCTAGGGAGAAAAATGAGCCAATAATGTCACATTTGTAAAGTTTACATGGGGTCCAATATTGATTTTTGTGTTTTGAATTAGATGAGAACAAAAAACGATAGCTTCATCTATGAAGTCCAGAACAAACACAAGACCCTAGACTTGAGTAAATGAAGAGATATAGATCTACCATGTTCTGAGGTGGTAAGCGAATAATAATAATGATAGTGCAATAGTTTATTACATTATTGTAAAGACCATTTCTCCCTCAAATTAAATCCATGAAGTCTACAAATTCAATCAATAGCTGAATTGGATTTTGGGAAGACTATAACAAAACATTTTTAAAGCTAGTCTAGAAAGAAGGAATGTGAGGACTTTACCCTGTTACAAAAGCCTAATTCTTACTATGTTATAAAGCAGGGGTCCCCAAACTACGGCCCTTGGGCTGCATGTGGCCCCCTGTGGTCATTTATCCAGCCCCCTTTGCACTTCTGGAAGGGGCACCTCTTTCATTGGTGGTCAGTGAGAGAAGCATAGTTCCCATTGAAATACTGGTCAGTTTGTTGCTTTAAATTTACTTGTTCTTTATTTTAAATATTGTATTTGTTCCCATTTTGTTTTTTTACTTTAAAATAAGATGTGTGCAGTGTGCATAGGGATTTGTTCATAGCTTTTTTTATAGTCTGGCCCTCTAACGGTCTGAGGAACAGTGAACTGGCCCCCTGTGTAAAAAGTTTGGGGCCCCCTGTTATAAAGCGTTAAAAGAGCCTTACTTATATTAATGTATTTAATCCTCACAATAACCCTATAATGTATGTAATATTATAATCCTCATTTTTCAGACAATATTGAGGTCTAGAGAATTTAAATAATTCACACTGAGTCACCTAACTGGTAAATGGTGAAGCTAGCATTTGGCTAGTCCCTTGGTCAGCAAACTGTGGCTTGCGAACCACATGCAGCTCTTTGGCCCCTTGAGTGTGGCTCTTCCACAAAATACCACGTGCGGGCGCTACCTCAATATAAAATGTTAGCTACCTATATAGTTTAAGTTTAAAAAATTTGGCTCTCAAAAGAAATTTCAATCGTTGTACTGTTGATATTTGGCTCTGTTGACTAATGAGTTTGCCAACCACTGGGCTAGTCTAAACTCCTTGTATCATGCTATGCCTCCTCCTAGACATTATAATATCTGATAGGCCCACAATAGATTATTAAGAGTACAATATGATGATATAACAGATGACTGACCTGATAAGAAAGCCCAGCAACAGACCTAAATATATATAACAATTTAGATTATAATAAAGGTGAAATAAATGAAAAACTTTGATGAATATTCACTAAATGATGAGAACTGACTCTCCAATTGGATTTTTTTAAAAATGAGATTCCCACAGTATACACCAAAACAAATACCAAATGGTTTTCTAAAAACTAAAAACCAAGATATTTGGGGTAAAAAAAAAAGTACAGGTTAATATTTTTTATAATCTTGGGGTAAAGAAGTTATTTTTAATTAGATATGAAATTCAAGAGTAATAAAAAAAATCAACAGATTTCATTAAATACAAACTTCCCTGGTTGGAGCATCATCCAGATATGCCAAGATTGTGAGTCCGGCCTGACCTGTGGTGGCACAGTAGATAAAGTGTTGACCTGGAATGCTGAGGTCACTGGTTCAAAACACTGGGCTTGCCTGGTCAAGGTACATATGGGAGTCAAGACTTCCTGCTCCTCCCCCCTTCCTCTCTCTCCCCTCTCTGAAATGAATAAATAAAATATTAAAAAAAAAAAAAAGATTGTGAGTCCGATCCCAGGCAGGGCACAGGTGGGAATTGGCCGATGAATGCATGAATAAAATAGGTAAGGCAGCAGGTCCATGTTTCTCTCTCTCTCTCCCTCCCCTCCTTTCTCTCTCTAAAAATCAATATGTAACTTTTTAAAAAGACTAAAAACACAGTGCTTGCTTTGGCAGCACATATATGAAAACTGGAACAATACAGAGAAGATTAGCATGGCCCCTGTGCAAAGATGACATGCAAATTCATGAAGCATTCATATCTGGGGAGATATAAAGTACAGCAGAGGAAGTCTAGTCAATAATATCACAAAAACTTTGTATGATGATAGATGGATACTGGACTTTTTGTGGTGATCACTTTGTAAATTATATAAACATCACATCACTATGTTGTACACCTAAAACTAACATAATACTGTATGTCAAATATACGATAATTTAAAAAGCTTTACAGTTCAGAATGAAAAAAAAAGACTAAAAGCACATAAGTAAACTTTAAAAAATATGAATTTTCCCCATAGTGCAATTCCTATCAAAATCCTAGTCAAGATTTTTTTTGTAGCAGATGGCTCCATATCCATCCCCCCTTTTTTTTAGATATAGATAAGCGGATTCTAAAATTTATATGGAAAAGCATTGGCCTAAGAATCACTCTACCCTATATTAAGGCTTACTTAATAGCTATAGTAATTAAGACAATTAAGTACTGGCAGGGAGACAGACATATAGATGAATGGAATAGAGCAGAGAACCCAGAAATAGATATTTACAAGTATGATCAAATGATTTTGACAAAGGTGCTAAAGCAATTCAATGGAGGAAGGATGGCCTTTTCAGCAAATGATGCCAGAACAACTGGAACAGCCATCCATAGGCACGTACACACAAAATGAGCCTCAACCTAAACCTCACAGCTTCTAAAAAATTTCACTCAAAATAAACTGATCTTAAGAAAAAAAGGATCACAGGCTTAAGTGTAAAACATAAATGCAACCATGTATCTCACAAAGGACTGCATCCATAATATATAAAGAACTCTAAAAACAGCAATAAACAATTAGAAAATAGGCAAAAGACATTCAGAGACATTTCACTAAAGAAGATATACACATAACAAACAAGTACATGAAAAGATCTTCAACAATGTTAGTCATTAGGGAAATGCCAATTAAAAACACAATGAAATATCCCAAATAACTATCAGAATGGCTAAAACTAAAAAAAAAAATAGCCCTGGCTGGTGGGCTCAGTGGTAGTGTCAGCCTGGCATGTGGATGTCTGGGTTCTATTCCTGATCAGGGCACACAGGCACACAGGAGAAGTGATCATCTGCCTCTTTATCCCTCCCTCTCCCCCATCTCTCTTCCCCTCCCACAGCCATGGCTCCAGTACAGTGACCTCAGGCACTGAGGATGGCTCCCTAGTGCCTCCACCTGAGGCGCTAAAAATAGCTCAATTGTAATCATGACCCCAGATTGGCAGAGCATCAGCCCCAGCTGGGGGTTGCCGGGTGGATCCAGTCAGGGTGCATGGGGGAGTCTGTCTCTATCTCCCTTCCTCTCACTTGGAAAAAGAGGAGTAAACAGTGATAACACTAAATACTGGCAAGGATGCAAAGAAAATGGATACTCATGCATTGTTGGTATATAAAATGGTGTGTAAAATGAGCCTGACCAGGTGGTGGTGCAGTGGATAGAGCATTGACCAGGAAACATGAGGTCCCAGGTTTGAAACCCGAGGTCACAGGCTCGATCACAGGCTCACCAGAGTGTGGGGTCACCAGCTTGATTGAGCCCAAAGGTTGCTGGCTTGAAGCCCAAGGTTGCTGGTTTGAGCAAGGGTCACTGGCTTGGCTGTGGGTCACTGGCTGTAGCGCACCCCTTCCCATCAAAGCATGTATGAGAAGCAATCAATGAACAACTAAAGTGCTACAACTATGAGGTGATGCTTCTCATTTCTCTCCCTTCCTGTCTCTGTCTCTCTCTCTCTCTTTCACTAAAAATAAATAAAATAGTATGTAAAATGGCATAACCACTCTGGAACATTATGTGGTAATTTCTTAAAACACTCAACACACAATTTCCATATGACCCAGCAACTGTACTCTTGGACACTTATCCCACAGAAATGAAAATTTATGTTTTCACAAAACCTGTACATGTTTGTTCGTATCAATTTTTTTCATAGCAGCTCAAAAATGGAAACAACCCAAATGTCCTTCAATAGGTAATTGTTTTAACAAACTGTGGCACATACACACCCATGTCATAGAAACTCAGCAATAAAAAGGAATGAACTACTGATACATGCAACAACCTGGATAAATCTCCAGAGAATTTCGCTGACTGAAAAAAGCCAATTCCAAAAGGTTACTTACATACTGTATGATTTCCTGTATGTAACATTTCTGATATGACAAAATTTTAGAAACAGATTAGTGGTTTTCTGGGATTCATAAGAGAAGGGGGGGCTATACAGAGAGGGAGGTGGCTATAGTATAAAAGGACAACACCAGGGATCCCTGTGGTGATGGTGGAACAGTTCAGAATTTTGACAGTGGTGGTGAATACACATGTGATAAGATTGTAGAGAACTACACACACACACACCCGAACACACACACAAAACTGGGCAAACCCGAATGAGACTGGTGGATCAATGTCAATATCCTGGTTGTGATGTTCTAGTTTTCCACAATGTTACCATAAAAGGAAACTGGGTAAAGTGTAAAAGAGAACTTGGGTGTCATTTCTTATAACTACATGTGACTCTACAATTATCTCAATAAAAATGTCAATTTAAAACAACAACAAAGGGACAAAGGACAGACAACAAAATAGCTGTAATAAATAAAATTGACAAAATTACAAAAAAGGATTTTCTGAAAGACTTAAACTCACAAGGAAGGGAAGAAGAGATAACAAACATTTCAGAATCTAGAAAGCAAATGAATGAATGGTAATTGACAGTGGTCGGCAAACTCATTAATCAACAGAGCCAAATATCAACAGTATAATGACTAACTTTTGAGAGTCAAATTTTTTAAACTTAAACTATATAGGTAGGTACATTGTTATTAACTTAATTAGGGTACTCCTACGCTGGCCACACTCAAGGGGCCAAAGAGCCGCATGTGGTTCGTGAGCTGCAGTTTGCTGACCACTGGACTAAGCAAATGTAAGAATGCTGAATACTACACCTACAATAGGGAGACTTCTAACTATATATACCAATCAACATCACAGAATTTTCCCCGTATGAACTCAGGAACTGGTCGCACCAGGTACCTCGGGGGGGGGGGGGGGGGGGACGACTGATGATTTAGTGTTAATAAGACTAATTGAAAAATGTTTAAGAAGCAATCATATCCTTAACCCTTTGAGTAGTGAGGTTTTTTGTTGTTTTTTTTTCATGCCCTCTGACCCCTGGGAGTGACTTTTTTTTCAAAAAATGAAAGTAGTTCCAGTTACTCTGGATGGTCAGGAGGCACAAGGACATTCATGAACATTCATACTACTCAAAGGGTTAATCCTTCTTCTTACTCAGATGCCCTCCCCAACTCAAGTTTTCCAAGCAGATAATCAAGGATTACCAGGTATCTGAGGAAAACCTCTAACATAAAAGTATAGATTAAAACAGCATTTCATAGTCAAGAGACTAGAGGTTTATTTTCCAGAGAGAGTCAAATAGAGAATCTCTGAAACAGCATGTTGCAGGCATGAGGACCAGACTTAAAATAAGGGGATTAAATGAGGACTTAAGGATACTGAATGCTGAAGGTCAAAATCCAAAGTCCTCTTTTTTTGTTCCACTTGGCACAAAGAAAGCTGGTATTCAGTCCTTACCTTCCAGGAGAATCAGAAGAAATTTTCTAAGAAATAAGGCAAACCCATGAGAAAAGGCCTAAAGATACTGACTGATATGTAGGGTTCACTAAATGAATAACCACCTCACTGTGAAGTTCACCATAATATACCCTGTGGATGCACTAAGAGCTTCAAATTAATCTTTCAGTGCCTCATCTTAAAGATGTTTAAAACATGAGCAGATAACCAAAGATTACCAGATATCTGAGGAAAACCTCTAACATAAAAGTATTTAAAACAGCACTTCATAAATGAATCAACTGAGGCTTATATCAGCTAAAAAGGACATGAGTATTCACTACACTGCCCTGCCATCCATATGTTTAACAAATATTTAATGGTTCAGATATTATTAAAGATGCTTGGGAAATAAGGGTGAACAAACCAAAACAAATAAAAAAAATCTTTTCCTTGGTAGAGCTTACAATCCAGCAGAGTCAGACAATAAATGATAAACATAATAATTAAGTACACACAATAAATTAGAAGATTAGGTAAATTAGAAGATAAAAGACTGGTGGGGAGCAGTGCAGAAGTAATTGCAAATTCAAAATAGGATGACATTAAAAAAAAAAACTTAGAGGCTGGGCCTGACCAGGCGGTGGCACAGTGAATAGAACACGGGACTAGGATGCGGAGGACCCAGGTTTGAGACCCTGAGGTCGCCAGCTTGAGAGAGGGTTCATCTGGTATAAGCAAAGCTCACCAGCTTGGACCCAAGGTCGCTGGCTCTAGCAAGGGGTTACTCAATCTGCTGAAGGGCCACGGTCAAGGCACATATGAGAAAGCAATCAATGAATAACTAAGGTATTGCAACAAAAAACTGATGATTGATGCTTCTCATCTCTCTCCTTTCCTGTCTGTCTATTCCTATCTATCTCTCTCTCTGTCTCTGTAAAAAAAACTTAAGAGGCTGGCCTGTGGTGGCGCAGTGGATAAAGCCTTGACCTGAAATGCTGAGGTCACCAGTTCGAAGCTGTGGGCTTGGCTGGTCAAGGCACATATGACAAGCAGTCAATGAACAACTAAGGTGAAGCAGCTATGAGTTGATACTTCTCACTCCCCCATCCCTCTCTTTTCTCTGTAAAATCAATAAACAAAATTTTTAAAAAACAAAACAAACAAAAATGAGGGAGTTGACAATACTGTCTGTAAAAAGAGAAGTTTAGAAACTGGAATCTTCACTGTATAATCAATCCCTAAAGCAAAAGGACTATGGTTGAGATGATCAAGAATCAGCAGAGTCTGGTATGGCTGGAGAAAGGAAAGAGGGAAAAAATAAGAGATGAGCCCACAAAAGAATGGTGAGAAGAAGTATAGGTCATGTAGGGTCTTAGAGGCCATTAGCTTTTTCTCTGAATGAACTGAAGGGCCAATGGACAGTTCTGAGAAAAGAAGTGATAATGAGTTAACAAGTCTTAAAAGACTAACTATGGCTGGTGTGTTGAGACTGGGTGGAAGCAAGAGACACTTAGTAAGAAAGATGGAATAAAGTCTCTCAGAATTACAGAACTGACAAGCCTTAAAAATCATTTTTTCAGCAAGAAGGAAACTGAGGTCCATGAAGTTAACTGAGTTTTCCAAAGTCATGTATTAAAGTCTGGAATGATACACTTTGCATTTGTATAGCATTTTCAGTGCATTCAGGTTTTTCATCGCATCTTGTGCTCAACAATCCTCTGGGCAATTCACAGGGTAGTGACAGCTGACATTCATTTATAAGACAGCTGGCCAAAATTAGGGACCAAGTCTAAAATATTCCCTCTCACATGAACAGACACTTCTCCCAGGAAGAAATACAAATGGCCAACAGATATATGAAAAGATGCTCATCTTCTTTAGTTATTAGAGAAATGCAAATCAAAACGGCAATGAGATACCACCTCACACCTGTTAGAATAGCTATTATTAACAAGACAGGTAATAGCAAATGTTGGAGAGGTTGTGGAGAAAAAGGAACCCTCATACACTGTTGGTGGGAATGTAAAGTAGTACAACCATTATGGAAGAAAGTGTGGTGGTTCCTCAAAAAACTGAAAATAGAATTACCTTATGACCCAGCAATCCCTCTACTGGGTATATACCCCAAAAACTCAGAAACATTGATACGTAAAGACACATGCAGCCCCATGTTCATTGCAGCACTGTTCACAGTGGCCAGGACATGGAAACAACCAAAAAGCCCATCAATAGATGACTGGATAAAGAAGATGTGGCACATATACACTATGGAATACTACTCAGCCATAAGAAATGATGACATCGGATCATTTACAGCAAAATGGTGGGATCTTGATAACATTATACGAAGTGAAATAAGTAAATCAGAAAAAACCAGGAACTGCATTATTCCATACGTAGGTGGGACATAAAAGTGAGACTAAGAGACATTGATAAGAGTGTGGTGGTTACGGGGGGAGGGAGGAGAGGGAGAGGGAAAGGGGGAGGGGGAGGGGGAGGGGGGAAGGGGCACAAAGAAAACTAGATAGAAGGTGACAGAGGACAATCTGACTTTGGGTGATGGGTATGCAACATAATTGACCGACAAGATAACCTGGACATGTTATCTTTGAATATATGTATCCTGATTTATTGATGTCACCCCATTAAAAAAGATAAAATTATTAAAATTAAAAAAAATAACAAATAAAATAAAATATTCCCTCTCAGTACTCAATATAAATTAACTGTCTATACAGGAAGTGTTACTTTCAAGTAACAGAAAGGATTCAATTTTACATGATCCTAGCCTTATGGCTCTACAGCAGATCTAAAGCTACCAAATGTTGCCCATATATATATATTAGGTAGTGTGATGTCCAATACAAATTACAAAAAAGAGTAATTCTGAGGCAAATGGAAAACAGCAATTCTGTTCCCTATGATACTGTGTGCACCGATTTCTTACTCTCCCCTTTCTTTCCAGCCCAGTTTCATCTTGTAAAGTCTTTCTCAGATTAAAAAGCAGGTAGTAAATAACTAATTCCTGCAGGCTAATTGTTGATACTAGCACAAGGTATTATCTCTCTCCAGGGGTCTGTGTATTTGAATAGGAAACTCAAAACCTTCAAATCCCAAAGGAACTGCAAGCAAGTCATCAGGGGATATTATTTTGAAGAAGAGCTCCTAGCATTTTATCAAATCATACTAAATAAACTCAAATTCAGCAACTGTTTACTGATGATCTATCATAGTGTCAATCACAAGGATGAGACATAGTTCTCGCCCTTCGATGCTCAGCCCAACTGGAGAAGAAAACAACAAAAGTACTTGTTTTTCTTTACTAAATGTCGGCTATACATTGGGTTGGGCACTGAGCGGTTTTACATAAGCAATATGTATTAAGTATCATACTTAACTCAGTGCTTAGCAAATAACATTCAATTTATTGTGGCCATGATTACTGTAATTATTACCTTCATAATTACACTTAATCTTCACTTCTGCTCTATCAAGTAGTTATTAGCTTTACTTTAAGTGAGGAAACAGAGGCTCAGAGAGGCTGAGTAACATGCTCAGGATCATACAGCTATTAAGAGCCAGGAATCAAACTCAAGCCTGTATGATTCTATAATTTATGCCATTAACAACTATACAATATTTAATATTTCCATAACATTAATACAAATGCCACAGAACAATGTTTCAATCAAAGAAAGAATTCATCTACAACAGTAGTCTCAAAGATTATAATGGAGCTGAAAAATTCCTAGTGCTAGTGATGTCATAGCCATAAGGTAGTCGTGCAACACATTACTCATGTGTTTGTGGTGATGCTGATGCAAACAAACCTACTATGCACATACAATTATGTATAACATAATAGTTGGCAATGATAATAAACAACTGGTACTAGTTTATTATTACTTATACTATACTATATACCTTTTGTCATTATTTTAGAGTGGAATCTTTCTATTTGTAAAAAAAAGTTTGCTTCAAAGTGTGTTGGTAGCAGCCTCATACAACTTGTGTATACCATGTCTCTTGACTGCATCATATTCTCCTGTGCTTGATTTAATCTTGTGTTGTTTTATACAGTAACACGCTGTACAGGCTTGTAGTCTAGAAGTAGTCAACTATACCACATAGCCCAGGCATGTAGTAGTCTACACCATCTAGGTTCACTTAAGTATAGTCTGTGATGTTCACACAATGGCAAAATCACCTACAATGCATTTCACCCAACATATTTCTGTCATTAAGTGGCAATGACTACAGAAAGATGTTCAATTTCACCCAGAAGTCTGAGGAGTTGGTAACAAGTATATGCTATAAAGAAGTGACATTTGAGCTGAATCCTGAATGGCACTTAATTTGCCAAGTGGGTAAGAAAGGAGGTGAGAGTTTGGTCCAACTAAAAACTGATGAGGGTCTGAACAAAGAAAGTGGCAATGAGTATAGAGAAGGAGGGAGGTAGAGAGAGATATAGAGAAGAGATATGTAGGAGATAGTCTCTCAAAGGGACTTTGTGATACACTAGATGTAAACAGTGAGGAAAAAGTGTCAAGAATAACTTAGAAGTTTCTAGTTTGGGCAAATGGAAGAAAATATTCCCATTACTAAAGTGAGAAAGCACAGCCCTGGCCACATAGCTCAGTTGGTAAAGTACATCGTCCTTGATACCCAAGGTTGTAGATTCAATCCCCTGTCAGGGCACATACAAGAAACAACTAATAAAAGCATAAATAAGTGGAACAACAAATTGATGTTTCTCCTTTCCTCTCTCTATAAAATCAATCAATAAATTTAAGGGCCCTGGCTGGTTGCTCAGTGGTAGAGCGTCGGCCTGGCGTGCAGGAGTCCCGGGTTTGATTCCCGGCCAGGGCACATAGGAGAATCGCCCATCTGCTTCTCCACCCTTTCCCCTCTCCTTCCTGTCTGTCTCTCTCTTCCCCTCCCGCAGCCGAGGCTCCATTGGAGCAAAAGATGGCCCGGGCACTGGGGATGGCTCCTTGGCCTTTGCCCCAGGCGCTAGAATGGCTCTGTTCGCGACAGAGCGACGCCCAGGATGGGCAGAGCATCGCCCCCTGGTGGGCGTGCCGGGTGGATCCCGGTCAGGTGCATGTGGGAGTCTGTCTGACTGCCTCCCCGTTTCCAGCTTCAGAAAAATACAAAAATAATAATAATAATAATAATAATAAATAAATTTAAGAAAATAAAAAGTTAGAAAGCATTCAAAAAGTTGGGCTTTAGGGATAATCATAATTTTGTTATAGATATTGTGAGTCTGAAGTGTATTTAGGACAACCAAGCAAAGAAATCTGTTAGTATCTAGAAACAAACTTAGGAAAGAGGTCAGAGTAGAGGATGAAAATTTGGAAGTCACTGCTATGACTATAGTAGTTTTAAAAAAAATGAGTATAAGAGATTGACAAGTAGGTAGCACTCATGATATATACAATAATAAGGCAAGTCTTATCACTGAGACCATACTGAACTCTGAAAATAAGCAAGGCCTTACTTAACAAATGCACATAAACCAAAATATGCCCAGTGCCTCCATCTTCACAGATAAAAAAACACTGAGGTTGTTGGTACAGAGTGGGAACTGATAACCAAAGACAAAGACTTCAGTGAAGATACTTTATATCTTCAAATACGTATCTAGCAAATTGAATATTCAATAAATACATAATGAACAGAAAACATGAATGAAGGAGGCATGAAGAATAAAACAGAATGCCCGAAGTTATACAGCTCAAGTGATAGAATGAACATTAATACCCAGATGCTCTCAATCTTGTAAACTTTGTATTCCACAGGTTTCTCCAACCCTATCTCCTTCACACACACACACACACACAATCTTGTTATAAAACATAATTGAAATAATCTGAAATCTCAAACAAGAGTAGAAATGTTCCCTTCAAAACTCCATATTAATAAAGGGCATTTCTAAAATAAACCATTGTTAACCTTACATCTAACAGTAAAAGACTGAACATTTCCCCCTAAAATCAGGAACAAGGCCAGGATGTCTGCTGTTGTCACTTCTATTCAACACTGTACTGAAGGCTACAGCCAGGCAATTAGACCAGAAAAAAGAAAAAAATCTGTATTGGAAAGTAAGTAAAAGTATCTTTATTTGCAGATGACATGACCTTGTATATAGAAAATCCCAAAGAATGCACAAAAAAAAACTATTAAAGCTTATAAATTAGTTCAGCAGATAAAGATCAATAAACACAAATCAATTTTCTTACTGATTGATTTTAGAGAGGAAGGGAGAGAGGGAAAGAGGGAGAGAAAAAGCATTCTTATTCCACTTGGTTGTACATTCACTGGTCGCTTCTCATATGTGCCCTGACTGGAGATCAAAACCACAATGTTGGTGTTTCAGGATGATGCTTTAACTGATTGAACTAAACATCCAGGGCATAAGTCAATTATATTTCTATACACAGCTCCCCCGGTTGGATAGCTTGGCTGATAGAGCGTCATCAGGAAGCACAGGGGTTGCCAGTTGATCCCCAGTTAGGGCACTAAGAATGCTGCAACTATGAGTTGTCTCCCTTTCTGTCTGTCTCTCTCACTAGCTAAAAAAATAAAAATAATAAAAAAATAAAAGTGTGAAACTTGTACTCTAAAATCCACAAAACATCATTGAAAGAAATTAAAGACCTATAAATGGAAAGAGAATCTATGTATATGAATTAAAAAACTTAAAATAGTTAAGATTGCAATACTCTCCAAATAGTGTAAGAGTCAACAATCTCTAACATGATCCTAAAATTCATATGGAAATACAACAGACTCAAAATACCCAAAATTATCTTTTTTAAAAAGTATAAGTGGTTTTATTTATTTATTTATATTTTTTACAGAGACAGAGAGAGAGTCAGAGCGAGGGATAGATAGGGACAGCAGACAGGAACAGAGAGAGATGAGAAGCATCAATCATTAGTTTTTCGTTGCGACACCTTAGTTGTTCATTGATTGCTTTCTTATATGTGCCTTGACTGTGGGGCTACAGCAGACCGAGTGACACCTTGCTCGAGCCAGCAACCTTGGGTCCAAGCTGGTAAGCTTTGCTCAAACCAGATGAGCCCATGCTCAAGCTGGCGACCTCGGGGTCTCGAACCTGGGTCCTCCGCATCACAGTCCTACGCTCTATCTACTGTGCCACCGCCTGGTCAGGCCAAAAATTATCTTGAAAACAAAAACAAAGTTGGAAAACTCACAATTCCCGATTTTAAAACTTACTACAAAGCTAATAAAATAATACTGACATAAGAATAGATGTATGTATCAGCAGAACATAAAACTGAGAGCCCAAACAAAAACCCGTGCATTTCTAGTAAACTGATTTTCTACAAGGATGTCAAGACAAACCAATGGAGAAAGAACAGTCTTTCAACAAGTGGAGCAGGGAAAACTGGATATCCACATATAAAAGAATAAATGGATCCCTACTTCACACTATATACAATAATAAACTCAAAATTGATCAAAGATCTAAATGTAAGAGCTAAAACTATAAAACTCTTAGAAGAAAGCCTAGATGTAAATCTTCATGACCTTGGATAAGGCAGTGGTTATTTTTTTAAATACACCAAAAGCATAGCAACTAAAGGGAAAATAGCTAAATTAGGCTTCATCAAAATTTAAAATTTTGTGCTTCAAAGGACACAATCAAGAAAATGAGCCCTGGGCCCTGGCCAGTTGGCTCAGTGGTAGAGAATCGGCCTGGTGTGCGGGAGTCCCGGGTTCAATTCCCGGCCAGGGCACACAGGAGAAGCGCCCATCTGTTTCTCCACCCCTCCCCCTCTCCTTCCTCTCTGTCTCTCTCTTCCCCTCCCGCAGCCAAGGCTCCATTGGAGCAAAGTTGGCCCGGGCGCTGAGGATGGCTCTATGGCCTCTGCCTCAGGTGCTAGAAAGGCTCTGGGTGCAACAGAGCAACGCCCCAGATGGGCACAGCATCACTCCCTGGTGGGCATGCTGGGTGGATCCCGGTCAGGCACATGTGGGAGTCTGTCTGACTGCCTCCCCATTTCCAACTTCAGAAAAATATGAAAAAAAGAAAGAAAGTGAGCCCTGGCCAGATAGCTTGGTTGTTTAGAGCAGTGATCCCCTACCACCGAGCCACAGACCGGTACCAGTCCGTGGGCCATTTGGTACCCATCTGCAGAGAAAAAATAAATAACTTACATTATTTCCATTTTATTTATATTTAAGTCTGAACGATGTTTTATTTTTAAAGAATGACCAGATTCCCTCTGTTACATCCATCTAAGACTCACTCTTGACGCTTGTCTCGGTCACGTGATACATTTATCCATCCCACCGTAAAGGCCAATCTGTGAAAATATTTTCTGACATTAAACCGGTCTGTGGCCCAAAAAAGGTTGGGGACCTCTGGTTTAGAGCATCGTATTGCTATACAAAAGTTGCAGGTTTAATCCCCAGTCTGGGCAAATACAGGAACAGGTAAATGTTTCTCTCTCTCTCTCTCTCTCTCTACTCCTCTCTAAAATCAATAAATAAAGTTTTAAAAAAGTAAAAAGACAATCCATACAAATGGGAGAAAGTATTTGCCCATCATATAAAGAGTGGTATCCGGTATATATAGACTTTTACAACTCAACAATAAAAAGACAACCCAAATAAAATACTGGCAAAAAATTTAAACAGGCGTATCTCCAAAGAAGATATACAAATGGCCAATAAGTATATGAAAGATGTTCAGAATCATTAGTCATTAAGGAAATGTAAATCAAAACCACAATGAGATAAACTTTATACTCATTAGGATGGTTATTCATTAGGACAGTTATTATCAAAAAATGGACAAAAACAAGTGTTGACCAAGATGTAACGTGTGTGTGTGCATGTGCACATGTGTGCGAGACTATTAATGGGGCCACAGGCTTCTGTTTAAGGTGATGAAATTATTCTGGAATTAAATAATGGTAATGGTTGCACAATCCTGTGAATTTGCTATAAAACTACTGAATTATACACTTAATAAACAGGAGGTGTAAATAACTTAATTTTTTTTTTTAGAGAGAGGGGGGCAGGAAGAATCAACTCCCATATGTGTCTTGACCAGGCAAGCCCAGAGTTTTGAACCAGTGACCTCAGTGTTCCAGGTCAATGCTTTATCCACTGCGCAACCACAGGTTAGGCAATTTATTTTATTTTATTTATTTATTTATTTTTTTGGTGAGAGAGAGACAGAAACAGAAAGGGAGAGAGATGAAAAGCATCAATTCTTGTTGCAACACCTTAGTTGCTCATTGACTGCTTTTTCATATGTGCCTTGACTGGGGGCTCCAGCCAAGCTAGTGACCCCTTGCTCAAGCCAGCGGCCTTGGGCTCAAGCCAGTGGCCATGGTGTCATGTCTATAATCCCATGCCGAAGCCAATGACCCTGCGCTCAAGCCGGATGAGCTCAAGCCAGTGACTTCAGGATTTCGAAACTGGGTCTTTCACATCCCAGGCCGATGCTCTATGCACTGCACCATGGCCTGGTCAGGCTAAATAACTTATTTAAAAAAATTTGTATGAGGTAAGAAAAATCCCCATATATAACCTGTTAGCTCACCTCTTCCCAAAAAATTCTCCACTATCTATCATTCTTTAAGAGTTCAAGAAATACATTACTGTCTACTTCCTGGCAATAAGGCAAGGCAGGAACATTAAAGCCTACTGATAAGCAAACAAAAATCAGAAATATTATCCACAATTTAGACTACCAGACATCATTTCTCAACTTTCCATTCACATGAAATTTAAGTTACATGAAAGATTATCCTAGATTAACTTAAATTCTTAAGGCAGTTTCTTGGTCAAAGCCTACTATTAAGTAGTCAATCTTATTATAGAGAAAGAGAAAGAGAAAGAGGCGGGGGTGGGGAGAGAAGGAGAGGAAGATGAGAGAGTGAAAGAAACATTAATTTGTTGTTCTACTTATTTCTGCATTCACTGGTTGATTCTTGTATGTGCCCTGATCGTGAATTGAACCAGCAACCTTGGCGTAATGTATAACCAACTGAGCCACCCAGCCAGGGATAAGTAGTCCATCTTGATTTGATTTCTTCAAACCATAGTGCTGGCTCTGCCGTTGGCTCAATAGATAGAGCACTGGTCCAGTATGGACATCCCAGGTTTGATTCCCAGTCAGGGCACACTACTGTGTGAGAAGAGACCGTCTACTTCTCCCCTATTCAGTCTCCCCTTCCGCAGCCACAGCCGGTGGCTCTATTGGTTCAAGCGTGACCCCAGATGCTGAGAAGAGCTTGGTTGGTCCAAGTGCATCAGCCTCAGGCATTAAAAATAGCTCAGGACTCTAGAATCGGCCCTAGATGGGGTTGGCAGGTGGATCCCAGTTGGGGCATTGTGGGAATCTGCCTATCTCCCCTCCTCTCACCTAAAAAAAATTAAAAAACAAACAAAAAGCCCATAGTGATGATAGTTCCAAAAGATTATTCTCAGAATTGCTAGCATAATTATCTTGAGTAGAAACTCCTCTGTCCCTATTATATGGAGAGTCCATGTTAAATGAAAAGATAATCACAAAATAACCTATCAGCACAGAATGCATATCTTCAGAGAATATAAATTAAAATATACCCAGCTTGCATCTTTTCCCATTTCTTTCCTATCAAAAGATTATAAGGGTATCCAGTATTAGTAAAGGTTTCTTTGGTGAATGGCCACACCTATCTAGCCAATGCCAAAGAGTGCTTTTTAGAAACCAGTCTCTTGTAGTCCCTACCAATTTTTAACATTAAGGAGGAAGAATAAATAAGTCTAAAATACATTTCTCTACTAGGCCAAGATTCTCATTTTCTTTATCACCAACTTCTAAATGTTAAACAAAAATCTAAACATCTAATAAGCCAAAGTTCCAGACTAGTCAATATAAATTCAGTAAAAAATTACATATAAAAAAAGATTTGTTTCTGTGTGGCTGCCTTAACTAAAATGTTATTCTAAGGGGAAAAAAAAAGTCCCCGTGGCTCAGTTTATCTCCGGATTCAATGAAAGACAGCCCTTATCTTTTTCTACAGCAAGAAGTCTTCAAAGACTTAGACTTTCAATGAAAGCATAATTGTTCTGTTAATTGATACCACAGATACCTCTTTCCAAAAATAGGAAAGCAGGTCAACATTTAGCGTTCAACAATAAAACCACCCCCCTTCACACACATATTCATTCATCAAAACTAATTTAAAAAGCAAACTCCCAGCCTGACTAGGTGGTAGTGCAGTGTATAGAGCTTTGAACTGGGAAGCAGAGGATCCAGGTTCGAAACCCCGAGGTCGCCAGCTTAAGCACGGGGCCAAGGCTCACCAGCTTGAGCCCAAGGTCACTGGCTTGAGCAAGGGGTCACTCAGTCTGCTGTAGCCCTCCGTCCCGCCCCAGTCAAGGCACATATGAGAAAGCAATCAATGAACTAAGGTGCTGCAACGAAAAACTGATGCTTCTCATCTCTCTCCCTTCTTGTCTATCCCTATCTGTCCCTCTCTCTGTCAAAAACAAACATTGAGATTTCTAGAGACAATCACAGATGAAGATTAACAACTTGGCTTGAACGGGGTGGGGGGGAGAAAAGGGAGGGGTTTGGGGGAGGGGAGGGGCACAAAGAAAACCAGTTAGAAGGTGAAGGAAACAATTGGACTTTGGGTGATGGGAATGCAGCATAATCAAATGTCAAAATAACCTAGAGATGTTTTCTCTGAACATATGTACCCTGATTTATCAATGTCACCCCATTAAATAAAAAAAAAAAACAACTTTGCTTGAGACAAGTTATAAAAACTTAAAAAGGCAGAGTTTCATACTCCAGGGTAAGATTTCATCAAATGTAATAAAATCTATATAAACTGGGCCAGATTAGGTTGTTCTCAAATGGGAAAAGTAAAGGTGTTTAAAGGAACAGGGTTGAGAGTCATGAGGTGTACAGATTATGCCCATGCCAGTCCTGAACCAATAATCTTAGCCAGTTTCACAACATTAAAGAAATTCTTGTTAAGAAAAAGAACATGGTAGAATTCATTTTTGTTCTTCGTTTCACCTTTCTGCATTTTCTAAATTCTTTATAATAAAGCACTTATTACTTTTATGATATTTAAAACTTTTTTTAAAAAGCACTAATAGTAGGTTTCAACACCTGAATGCTGAAACTTCACTACTAAAAAATAATCTCAAAGAAACGTAAGACCAAGTAGACCAGTTGCATAAGTCACAAGGTTAAGACGTTTCCATTTGCCAAGTAGTTTGCTCTGAGGGCATCAGAGAGATAACAATGGTTGTACTTTGCCCCAATCTTCCCTCTGACAAAATAGGTTTTTGTTTAGAGTCACCAGATGTCTCAGCAAGTGCCAGAAGCTCAGAGCCTAGGTAACACAGCTGAAGTTTGGGACTCCCATGCAGGCGTTAAGAAACATTCTCCTGCCCACAACCCTATTGAGCAAGCTCTGGCAGCTGCCCAGGGCCAGTAAAGAAGAACGAGGGGACAGGGGTCCAGAGCCACAGTTGCACCCACATCAGTGCTCTTGTTTTGTCCTCAAATGGCTCACTCTGCTGCCAATTTCAGAATTTCAGGTCTTACTGGTCTTCCTGGTTTAGCCACAGTGGCTGTCTACCCTCTTTAAAAAAAAAAAAGAACCCACACTGGCAATGGCTGGATTTTAGTAAAACTTAAATACTTCCAAATAAACTAAGGGTACCTTGCTTAGGGCACTTTCATAAAAGTTATGAGCCTTGATTCCACCTAGTTAAATCCCTCTGGCTTTCTTCTTGGCAGACCAGAATATTAATAGGCTGCCCTAGAAGAGCTGTAAAACACTCAATATCCAACCACTTCCTGTACCTTGAAATGTTAATACTAAAGGGGGGAAAAGGAAAAAAAAAAAGCAAAATAAGAAAAGGAAGGGGGAAAAACCTTCCTCTTAGGGAAATGCCTAGACCCCAGAGACCAGGTCTAAGTTCCCTCCCTGCTCCGCTTCCAGCCATTACAGCTAAAGCCAAGAACAATCTTTCCACTTACAGAGCCTTCCTCAGCCAACTTCTGAGCCAGAACGAGACTCTGTTGGCACATGCCAGTTCTTGTTTATGAGCTGGTTACCACCTCAAAGGCTGCTTGGGCCAAGGCCTGCCCTCTCTTTAGAGGATCTTTCAAACCTCAGAATGGGACCTTTTCTTGGATTCCTCTCAAGACACTAAGGTGGTTACTTAACCTCCTGTTTTTTATCCAAGGACTTCTCTGGGTACTATTGTATATTCTCAGGGAACGGTCAACGTCATCCAACATGAAAAGACATTTCACCCACCCATACAAATAGAGAAAGACTGAAAGATTTTATGTTAAAAGTAAAAGCAAACACTTTCAAAAGTAATGGTCATAAAGAAAGGGGGTCATTAGAGTTGAAATGACCAAAATCAGATGATCATCTCCTTTGTTGTTACAGTATAACAGAAAAAGTGGGAAGAAACATACCTGTTTTGCTGACAGTTCAACTCTATCATGTGCCCAGAATTTATTTTTGAAATTCTATAATAGAAATTTTTCTAGGTTGAATTCCATACCCTACTGGCTAGGAGTTGAAAATAGACATTTGGAAGCTAGATTTTCAGAATATTTTTTGCTGCCTTTCCATTCTACCTAGGTCCCTTTCTTCCCCTTAATTCCACTTTTTAGGGACTAAGGAGGAAGAATGAAAACCTAAACATACTTAGATGTAGTTATACGTTAGAACCTGGTTCTCTACTGCCTTAAATGAAAAAAGGATTTTAAAAACGTTTTGTGGAAACATAACATTCACAACAGAAAATTGCATATATCATATATGTACAATTTACTGTACTTTCATAAAAGTGCACAGCCATGTAAGTACCACCCATCTCAAGAGAGTTTTTTTGTTTGTTTTAGCATACAGTTTAGCATCCCCAAGATTTGCCTTCTTGGGGATATTTGGCAATGTCTGGAGACATTTTTGGTTGTTTTAACTTGGAATTCTACTGGCATCTTATAGGTAAAGGCAAGAATGCTGCTAAACATTCTAGAATACATAGGACTGTCCCCACCACAAAGAATTATCTAGCCCCAAACTAATAGTTCTGTTTTTGAAAAACCCTGGATTATTATATTGAGTGGGACACTCAAAACCATGTCAACACAATAAATTATAAATTTAAAAATTTTTTAAAGAAAAACAAAAATAAAAAATTAAAATTATAAAAAGAAAAGAAAAAGCCTGGATTATAACAACCCAGAAACCCTCCTTGTACTTCCTCTGCAGGAAGAACTTCTACTACTAAAATGCAAAGCTCTCTGGCTCTAGCAGAAAAGCTGCTGTTACATGATGCCATGAGAAAGGCGAGACACAAAGCCTCAATGATCTCGGATGAAAAAACTCACCTACCTCAAAAAACAGGAGAAGCTGCAGAGAAAAGAAACAGAACAAACATTTATTGCTGACATACAACTACTAGACCACCATATACTATGCACTTCCAGTGTAGTTTTAATCCACATAAAATTTAAGAAAAATGAGTTTCAGGAAGGTAGATAATTTGCAAGATTCTACATCAATTAAGTGACAGTGCTGAGATTTAAATACAAGTCTAATCAAAGTCCATGCTTTCAATTTAATTCCATTATGGAAGTTGAGATTGTCCTGGAAAAGACAGTGAAAAGCAGAAAAAAATATAGAAAGTGGTTGAAGTAAAAAGCAAAGATCACTCTTTCATTGCTTATACGTAGCATGGGGGAAAAAAGCTTTTCCTTAAAGCATGACTCATCTAGTAAACCAAATCTAGCTACAGAACGAAGTTAGGTTCTTTCACCTTTCAGAGAATTTTAAAATGTTTTTTGTAGACATGTGTTCCCCGTTGTATTTTGTATACTATCCATTGCACAGGGAGGAACTTCCTAATATGCCATATAAGTTATCTACCTTCTTGGTATTCCTTAGGAAATCAATCCTGGGCCCCCTTCCTTCCATCTCATTCAAAAGACACATTTTTCCTAGGTAAGTTCACCCATTTCTATGGCATTATCATTTATCTGTTCACATTAATAATTCTAAATCTTTAGATTTCCCGTTCTCTCTCATGACCTTCAGATCTTACAGGGTACTTCATTTCCACTTGGTTGTTAATTCATTTAACTTTTTCCTCCAAATTAAACACTTTTCTTTAGAGAAAGACATACAGGGACAGACAGGAATGGAGAGAAATGAGAAGCATCAACCCATAGTTGCAGCACTTTAGTTGCTCACTGATTGCTTTCTCATTTGTTCCTTGAAGAGGGTACTCCAGCCGAGCCAGTGACCCCTTGCTCAAGCCAGCAACCTTTGGACTCAAGCCCGTGACCTTTGGGCTCAAGGCAGCACCCATGAGGTCATGTCTATGATCCCATGCTCAAGTCAGTGGCCCCGCACTAAAGCTGGTAACCCTGCACAGCAAGCTGATGACCTTGGGGTTTTGAACCTGGGACCTCAGCACCCTAGGCCAATGCTCTACCTACTGCGCCATCGCCTGGTCAGGCCAAATTAACTACTCTTCATCCTTCAGATATTTACTCAAACTTCTTCATTGGCATTTTCTGACCCCCACCCTGATATGGACAAAAAAGGGGCCACAAACTAAACCTAACAAGCTCAGGGGAGGCCTGCCTGGCAAGCTTTACAAACTCAGAGACCAAAAGTAACCACACAGGATGGTCTGAAATTAAAACTTCCTAACTGAAGGCAATTCATGGCAGGTAGTCATGCCCTAGGCAGGTACCTTTCTTGACAAAGGTCAATCTTTCCCTTCCCTAAAACTATTTATTATTATTTTTTGCATCTATGAGAACACACCTTTGGAATGTCAGAGTAATCCCCTTTTTCCAGACCCCACAGGGCACAGAACCCCTCTTTGCTATCTTGTTCTCCTGCATACCATCTCTATGTGCTGTAAATGTTAACTATGCTGTACCCATCGATGTAAAAATAGTATTTGTCATTTCATTTTACTTTTTATCCAATCTCAGAGATTTCCCTGCTTTGCTTTCTTCTGCCTCCCTAATCTACCACAAATGAATTTCACAAAACCCTTCTTTGACTATAATATATAAAATAAGGTATAAAACTAACATTCTCTGGAGCATTTATCAATCCATGAAAATTGTGCTTCCAAGCAATTGTCATCAGTTTGGCTCTAATAAACTCATAAAAATTCTCTATAGGCTTGGATGTTTCTAACATAACACTGATGTACATGTGATTACTTGATTCTATTCTGTCTCTCTTACTAAACTGTATGTACTATTGGACTTTTTATTCAGTAGTCCGCAAGATGAACTCTGGAAATGGTTCTGAAAGATATAGAGACATATAAGCAGAATAAATACAATGATAGAACTATTCCTAAGATAAGATCAATACAAGAATACTTAAGAAAGATAATTTTTACTAAATGAACACACCACACTAAAATCTAAGTTTCCTTTAAAAACACTGTTTTTGGCCCTGGTTGGCAGAGCTGTGGACAGAATGTTCTTCTAAGCGCGAAGGTCATCAGCTCAACCTAAAGAGAAGCAATCAACGGTGCACAATTCAGTGGAGCAACGAGTTAAAAAGTTTTTTGGGGAGTTACTACTTAGACCAAAGACATCATCTCTTGCTAGCAACTCCAAAATTACCCTAATCTCAAATTTCAGGTCAAAACCATCTCTAGAGGGTGCTAAACCAGTCATTTGCTATTTTTCTTGCCAACAGCAAGTAAATAAGTGGTAGGGAAAGTGCTGAGATTTGTGTGTTATTGTTTAATATAAAAATAAACCATCATAGTTTATATTCAAGACTCACTCCCCATTGTTCCCAGTTCATTTCAACAAACTTTCACCAGTATCAAAGCTCTACAGGGTCAAGGGAATGGGAAGATTTAAGTAAGATTTGCCTGGCTCTTTTCTCCTGCTTTTGGTTATTAGATATGAAATGAAGGATGACATGTGACTACGGAATAAAAACAAATTGAGACATCTGAATGTCATTAGGGTACATATATTTTCCAACTATTTTCCCAGATTTTGTTCTGAATGCCACTTCATGACACTAATCCAACAGAAATTAGGAACAGCAATAACCTAACTTGACTTCTAAACAGTCAATCCTTTCCTGTGTGTGATATTTGAGATCACCTACTTGTTTAATTGTAAGAGGGTGATTAGAGATTGGGAAGTGACTTTATTTTAAACCAGGGGTCCCCAAACTACGGCCCACGGGCCGCATGTAGCCCCCTGAGGCCATTTATCTGGCCCCCACTACACTTTCGAAAGGGGCAGCTCTTTCATTGGTGGTCAGTGAGAGGAGCACAGGATGTGGATGCAAAGCATGGCATCGCTCACGTACAGTACTACTTCCCGTGACGCAGGATGCACGCGTCACGGCTCCGGAAGCACATCATATCACTTGTTACGGCTAGCAGTGACAAATATGGAACCGGACATTGACCATCTCATTAGCCAAAAGCAGGCCGATAGTTCCCATTGAAATACTGGTCATTTTGTTGACTTAAATTTACTTGTTCTTTATTTTAAATATTGTATTTGTTCCCATTTTGTTTTTTACTTTAAAATAAGATATGTTCAGTGTGCATAGGTATTTGTTCATAGTTCTTTTTATAGTCCGGCCCTCCAACGGTCTGAGGGACAGTGAACTGGCCCCTATGTAAAAAGTTTGGGGACCCCTGTTTTAAACCTTTAAATACTCCCTATCCCTTCCCTTTCCCCATTTTGAAAAGAAGCTCCATTTCACAAAGGCTGAAGGGTAACAACCCAAAGCTTCCCAAATGAATGAACTTAGAATTTCCATTTCTGAGCATTATTTCCTGGCCAAACTACTTCCCAGGTAGATGTAAACTGTACTTTTCTTCTTCTTCCAGTGACGTTGTATTGGCCTACACAGAAACATTTTTATTTAGCTCTTCAAAAGAAAATTTCTGTCTCTCTTGTCCTATACTACAAATGCAATGTTCCATCCAAGAGCTGCCACTAGCACACAACTAAAAGTGCAGCACTGGAACCAAGCCTTCAAATAATGTGTTCTAGTCATAGCAGTGTCATCACTAAGTAGCAGCTAATAGCAATTTCAAAATGGGTAAAATCTCATTGTCAAATAATACAGTGGTTTTCGTGATACAGCCAATGCTGTGCCCAAACTGCAATGAATGCCCATGGTAGAACATACAATTATTTTAATTATTTATTTAATTACTTTCAGTTTAAATAAATTAATTTATTTAATTAATTTATTTAATTACTTTCAGTTTAAGAGGACAAAAGTCCTCTTAAAATCTGCATGACTAGCCTGACCAGGCAGTGGCGCAGTGGATAGAGCATCGGACTACAATGCCGAGGACCCAAATTCGAGACCCTGAGGTCTCCAGCTTGAGCATGGACTCATCTGGTTTGAGCAAAAAAAAAGCTCACCAGCTTGGACCCAAGGTCACTGGCTCGAGCAAGGGTTACTCGGTCTGCTGAAGGCCCGCAGTCAAGGCATATATGAGAAAGCAATCAATGAACAACTAAGGTGTCGCAATGCGCAACGAAAAACTAATAATTGATGCTTCTCATCTCTCCATTCCTGTCTGTCTGTTCCTGTCTATCCCTCTCTCTGACTCTCTGTCTCTGTAATAAAAAATAAAAAAAAATTTTTTTTAAAACTGCATAACTAAATATAATCCCATCTGATTAAGACAGGACTAATAACAAATGTAAAAAAATAAAAAAATAACAATAAGATTTTTTAAAGTGATTTTCAACATTTTTCATCTCATGATACAAACTAATTACTAAAATTCCATGGGTTGGCTCTGGCCAGTTGGCTCAGCGGTAGAGCGTCGGCCTGGCATTCAGGAGTCCCAGGTTCAATTCCCGGCCAGGGCACATAGGAGAATCACCCATCTGCTTCTCCACCCCTCCCCCTCTCCTTTCTCTTTGTCTCTCTCTTCCCCTCCCGCAGCGAGGCTCCATTGGAGCAAAGATGGCAAAGATGGCCCGGGCACTGGGGATGGATCTGTGGCCTCTGCCTCAGGCGCTAGAATGGCTCTGGATGCAACAGAGCGACGCCTCAGAGGGGCAGAACATCGCCCCCTGGTGGGCATGCCAGGTGGATCCTGGTCGGGCGCACGCAGGAGTCTGTCTGTCTCCCTGTTTCCAGCTTCGGAAAAATGAAAAATAAATAAATAAATAAATAAATAATTCCATGGCTTACCAAAAAATAGTTTTTTTGCTGACCAATCTGCAAAACAAAACAAAACAAAAGTATAATTTTGACTCATTCACACCGGACAGTTTGTTGTTAGCTGTTGCCATTTTTCCTTTCACAGTCGAGGTCAGTACCCCTGACTAAATAGATACTGCATGTTTTAAAAATTCTTGTGGCACACTGGTTGAAAATTGCTGATTTAAATTTTTGCTGAAAGTCAGAAAAGGACAGATAGTGAAGAGTAGCTCAAAGAAGTTACTAAAGGCACTGAACCTAAGAAAGAGATGAGGTTCAGGAATATTTATGTTGGTAAGATGAGAATATCTATCTGTTCTTCAGTTTGCTGATAGGATGGTTCTTGTTTAACTCAAGGGTAAGACCTGAAGTTACCATATAGCAAAAACTTTATTTCTTTAGTGACCAAGGGAACCTAAAAAGAGGAATTTGTGGGTATTGTGAGAAATGTGAAAGTCAGAATTGAAAAGTAAATGCTACAAAAGATAAAAAACATTATATTAAGATGGATTAAATCCATGGACCTGTAAATTTCTACTACGGAGAGAATCTGGACCCCAAGATTTCTTTTACTGTCATAACATATCTTTGTACAGCAAATAGTTAACTAAATATATACGTTTAACACAATCAAATAAACTATATGTAGCTGGTAAAAAAGGAAGGGAGGGAGGGAGGGAGGGAGGGAGGGAGGGAGGGAGGGAGGGAGGGAAGGTAAATATGTCTTTGGGATATCCCCTCCTGCACTTGGCCACCATGATGTGAAAAGCTCCAGATGACATGTGGACACCCAAACTCCCAGCCAACTGCCAGCACCCACTGTGGACAAGGCCCACTGGGGACTACAGAGACGCAGAGACCCGACTCCGGGGACCAGGTTCAGTGACACAGATCCCCAATACAGTCTTTAAACACAAACCAACTTTTACATGAGCCCTCAAGTGAAGAAATAATGGTCTGTTCAATGCAGGAGAAAAAAACTGTGTTGAATTTATAAAGCCAGTATGTCAATCTCCAACATGATATCATCCTAAGTAATTTTCAAGGGAACTTTCTGACCAAGTACTTTATATACTCTAACTTTATTATTTATTTGTTTGTTTGTTTGTTTGTTTAATCAAGTGAGAGGCAGGGAGGCAGAGAAGCAGAGAGACAGATTCCCACATGCACCCCAACCGGGATCCACCCAGCAACCCTCATCTGGGGCAGATGCTCTGCCCATCTGGGGCCGCTGCTCTGTTGCTCAGCAACCGAGTTATTTTAGCACCTGAGGTGACACCAGGGAGCCATCCTCAGTGCCCAAGGCCAACTTGCAAACTATGGCTGCAGAAGGAGACAAGAGAGAGGGAGAGAGAAAGAAGAGGGGGGGGGGTGGAGAAGCAAATGGTTACTTCTCCTGTGTGCCCTGACCAGGAATTGAATGGAGGATGTCCACATGCTGGATTGATGCTCTACCGCTGAGCCAACCAGCCAGTGCTATATACTCTAACTTTAAAGCCTGATCCTTGTATGAGATAGGAAAGGACAGGGGAGATACCAGAGGCAAACAAAAATGAAATAATTTCTCAGCCTCTCTCTGAAATTATAATAAGCAGGCAGCCTGTTTGAATTCAAGTCCTACATTCTCAATCCAAGCACGTATGTATAATCAAAATGAAAAATGCATTATGGCAAATTTTATCTAAAACAGAGACTCTACCAGACGTTTAGGAATCTGCATACTGATAGAATTAAGATCTAGTCTAATATGGTGTATATAAATGTGTAGTTATTTTGTATGATGTCTTCTCCACATTTGCCAATTTTTTCTCTTCCTAATCAATGGAATATACATTTGGAATATACATTTGAAATACTGCAAAACCTAAAAAGATCCATCAAAATTATAGATTTAGGCACCTAACCAGGCAGTGGCACAGTGGATAAAAGCGTCAGACTGGGAGGCAGAGGACCCAGGTTCAAAACCCTGAAGTCACCAGCATGAGCATGGGCTTGCCAGCTTGAGCATGGGATCATAGACATGACCCATGGCCGTTGGCTTGAGCCCAGAGGTCTCTAGCTTAAAGGTCAAGGTAACTGGCTTGAGCAATGGGTCACTGGCTCGGCTGGAGCCCCCAGTCAAGGCATAAGTGAGAAAGCAATTGATAAACAACTGAGGTGCCACAACAAAAAACTGATGCTTCTTGCCTGACCAGGTGGTGGCGCAGTAGATAGAGTGACAGACTGGGAATGTGGAGGACCCAGGTTCGAGACTCCTAGGTCACCAACTTGAGCGTGGATTCATCTGGTTTGAGTAAAGCTCACCAGCTTGGACCCAAGGTCGCTGGCTCGAGCAAGGGGTTACTCGGTCTGCTGAAGGCCAATGGTCAAGGCACATATGAGAAAGCAATCAATGAACAACTAAGGTGTTGCAACGAAAAACTGATGATTGATGCTTATCTCTCTCTGTTCCTGTCTGCCTGTCCCTATCTATCCCTCTCTCTGACTCTGTCTCTGAAAAGATTAAAAAAAAAAAAAAAAAAAAAAAGAACTGATGCTTCTTATCTCTCCCTTCCTGTCTGTCTGTCCCTATCTGTCCCTCTCTCTGACTCTGTCATACCAAAAAAAAAAAAAACAACAAAAACCAAAAACTATAGCTTTAGGTAAATTCTGAGAGCTGGTACTAGCACTAAAAACAGTATTTTAAATTTTCTTATAAGAATTTCAGGTTATAGCCTGGCCTATGGTGGCGCAGTGGATGGAGCGTCAACCTGGAATGCTGAGGTCGCTGGTTCGAGGCCCTGGGCTTGCCTGGTCAGAGTACATACAACAATCAATGAACAACTAAAGTGAAGCAACTAAGGGTTGGTGCTTCTTGTCTCTCCCTGCTCTCCTCTCTCTGTAAATCAATAAAATCTTTTAAAAAAAGATTTTAAGGTTGTAGAATTATAATTTTGGCCAAAATATGATATTCTACTCTTTAACTATAAATTTACAGCATATTCAAACATGTGTTCATCTCTGATAGTAATTAACATTCTAATTACTCTTCCTTAGGTATGAGACTTAAAGTCCCAGCAGAAAAATACTTTCTCCTCAAAAAACATTTAATTCTCTTGACTTCAAGGAAATAGTATGTGTTTATACAAAAAAGCTAAGAACTTGGACAAGGGATGCCTATTTCTGTGAGGTGATGCTCTTTCTTACCAGCCCCCCTTTCTTTTTTTTTTTTCTTTTTTTTTAATTTTTTTTTTATAGGAATAGAGAGAGAGTCAGATAGAGGGATAGACAGGGACAGATAGACAGGAATGGAGAGAGATGAGAAGCATCAATCATGAGTTTTTCGTTGCGACACCATAGTTGTTCATTGATTGCTTTCTCATATGTGCCATGACCGCGGGCCTTCAGCAGACTGAGTAACCCCCCGCTCGAGCCAGTGACCTTGGGTCCAAGCTGGTGAGCTTTTTGCTCAAACCAGATAAGCCCACGCTCAAGCTGGCAACCTCGGGGTCTCGAACCTGGGTCCTTTCGCATCCCAGTCAGACGCTCTATCCTCTGCGCCACCGCCTGGTCAGGCCCCCTTTCTTTAGAGAGAAAGAGATGAGAAACATTAAACTCACAGTTGCATCACTAACTGCTTCTCATATGTGCCTTGACCAGGACAGGGTTCAAGCTGAACCAGTGAGTTCTTGCTCAAGCCAGTGACCATGGGATCATGTTGATGATCCCATGCTCAAGTTGGCAACCCTGCGCTTAAGCTGGCGAACCTGCACTCAAGTTGAATGAGCCTGCCTCGAACTGGCAACCTCAGGGTTTTTGAACCTGGGACCTCAGTGTCCTAGGACTAGGTTGATATTCTATCCACTGTGCTACCACTAGTTAGGCAATGCTCTTTCTTCTTAAAATAGCATGTTTAATTTGAATGTGTTCAGAAGAGGCTCAGGAATAAGGTCTTTGTTGAACAGCTGCATTATTTTATTTTGGGGTATCATAGATTTCTAGATTAAAAACACCTATTGTCCAACATAAACACAAAAATATATTCACAAATCAATGTGAAACAAAACTGCTGTTGTACTAGTTGCAAATTTAGATTATCTAAACCTGTCTTCTGCTCCCTTAAAATTTACATAGAAAAAGATCACATATGGCAAATGTGTCTATTCATAAGAATTCTACCCTGTGGATAGGATAATCTGGCAGAAATTGGAGCCATCAGAACTACCACCACGTCTGTGACAAGAGCAGCAAGATGCTGCAGCATATCAACTACAGCAGTGGTCCCCAACCCCCAGGCCGCGGACCGGTACTGGTCCGTGGGCCATTTGGTACCCGTCCGCAGAGAAAGAATAAATAACTTACATTATTTCCGTTTTATTTATATTTAAAGACTTTATATTTAAGTCTGAACAATGTTTTATTTTTTAAAATGACCAGATTCCCTCTGTTACATCCGTCTAAGACTCACTCTTGACACTTGTCTCGGTCACGTGATACATTTATCCGTCCCACCCTAAAGGCTGGTCCATGAAAATATTTCCTGACATTAAACCAGTCCGTGGACCAAAAAAGGTTGGGGACCACCGAACTACAGGATAAAGTGCATCCTGTAAGATGGTCAAACTTTCATTGGCACCTTTGAGGCTTTCGACAAGCATATGACTGATCCTGTGATTGTGCTGAATTTAGGAGATCTAGATAAAAAACTCAAAACAAGCATAAAGAGAAGTGAGTCCTCCGTCTAGTTCTGCTTTAAGGGGAGAAGCTGGTCCCAATGACAGTAGAGGAACCTCCTCCCAAAGATACTGGCATTGCCTGAGTGCCATTTGCTGGAGCTCCTGGGGGCCCAGGGGTTGACAGGGCTGCTGGCAGAGGAATCCCAGCTGCTATTCCCATGCCACAGGCCCCTGCAGGACTTGCTGGGCCAATTCATGGGGTGGGTGGGCCATCCCAACAGGTGATGACCTAGAAGAGGAACTATTGCAGCTGCTGCCACAGCAAGTATTGCAGGGGCTCCAACCCAGTACCCACCTAGCTTTGGCGGACCTCCCCCACCTATGGGCCAAGGGGCACCCTCTCCAGGCATGATGGGCCACCTCCTGGTATGACGCTTCCCATGGGTCCCGCAGCGGGGATCACTCCTGGATGAGGAATTCCAATAGGCATGACCTCTTCAGAAATGTGGTCCCCTCCCCCAGGAATGCAAGGCTTTCTTTGATCTTGGACACAGTGTTATGGAAATAACTCCACAGAGCTGTGGGCTGCCAAATTATCACACACCAATTTGTCAGTTATGCTGTTGTACATAGAGTCTCACTGGATTGTCTGGTTTCCCTTACAGCAGCGGTTCTCCACCTGTGGGTCGTGACCCCGGCAGGGGTCGAACGACCAAAACACAGGGGTCTGTTTTGGTCGTTGGACCCCCGCCGGGGTCGCGACCCACAGGTTGAGAACTGCTGCCTTACAGGGTCCCCTCCCCTGGGAATGCGCCCACCAAGGCCCTAGACTCATCTTGGCCCTCCTCAGCTCCCTGCCTGTTTCTTGAAAGAGTGTACATAATCCTTTTATTTCCTTGTGGCCTGTGAAACAAATTTATAATGAACTCCTAATAGAATATTATTTTTTTTAAAAAGTTTTGCTTAAATTTGCCTTAAAAATTCTGGAACAATAATTTTTTTTCTTTTCTATTTTTATTGATTTAAGAAAGAGAGACAGGAAAGGAGAGGGAGGAGAGATATGAGAAGCTTCACTTAAGTTATTCGATGATTGCTTCTTATACATACCTTGACCAGGAGCTCAAGCCGAACCAGTGACCCCTTACTCAAGCCAGCCACCCTGGGCTCAAGTTAATGACCTTGGGTTTCAAAGTCAGTGACCTCATGCTCAAGCTGAAAAGCCTACCCTCAAGCCGATGAGCCTGTGCTCAAGCTGGCAACCTTGGGGTTTCGAACCAGGGACCTCAGCGTTCTGGTTGACATTATCCACTGCACCACCACCAATCAGGCTGGAACAATAATTTTTGCAGTTGACTGATTATAGAGAGATAGAGTGAAGAAGGAGGAGGGCGAGAGGGATGAAGGGAAGGAGAGAGGGAGAAAAAGAGGAAAAGAAGAAGGGGAGGAGGGGGAGAAAGAAAGAGGGGGAGAAAAAGAGAGAGAAGCATTCATTTATTGTTCAACTTAGTTCTGCATTTGTTGGTTGCTTCCTGTTATGTGCTGTGACTGGGGATTGAACCTGTAACCTTGGGGTTTCGGGATGATGCTTTAACTGACTGAACCAACCAGCCAGGGCTGGAGTAATAATTTAAAACTTAATCATTAAGTTAACACTGATACGAATGCTCTACCTTAAAGGCTATAAATAACTATTGAAATTCAGTAATTAATTCTCCTAATTAAGAGGATAATAAAAAGTCAGATTCATTATAGATGTATTTCTAAGTAACTGATCCCAACACAATTGAACAATGAAAAAGGAGTTAGAGGAGAGCCTTGAGCATTCTGTAAAACGCTTGAGGATCACATGATATCTCAAGTGCAGGGTAGCTCCATTTGGAAATGGCAAAGGCAAGGCCAGGTTTAAGAGTTCACTCAGCTAATAGGGTTTTCCAGTGGCTGTATAGTGAAGCTAAAGTCCTTTTCACAATGATAGTGGTTTTAAACCAAGAGGTAAGTTAAAAGCACCTGCTGAAGTTTTTTAAAAAACATGTACACGCTGGGGTCCCTAGCCCTAAAGATTTTACTTTAGTAGGGCACTTTTATTTTGTAAAAGCTCCTAAAGTGATTCTGATATGCACCTCCAGTTGAGAAGCCTTAGTACCAGGAGACTCCTCTGCCTGAATGTTTATATCTCTAACCTCATGCTACTTTGGTTGGTGTGAAAATGATACTACCATTTATATATCTCCTTTCCACAGTATTGTCTGTAACTTTCTCTAAGGTATGATTCAATGCAGAGCTAAGTTCTTAACTTCTGAAGAAACATATCAACAAGGAAATATCAACTCTAAGCTAGGTCCCAGTTCATAAAAAACTTTCATAATGAAGATAAACCATTACTGAACAAAAACAGAGGCCAAGAGAAGACATACAGACGACCAACACATACATGAAAAGATGTTCAACATCACCAGTCATTAGGGAAATGCAAATCAAAACTACAGTGGACCTGTTAGAGGGAATATTATCAAAAAGACAAGAAATAACAATTGTTGGCAAAGATGTGAAGAAAAGGGAACTCTTGTGCACTGTTGGTGGGAATGTAAACTGGTGTAGCCATTATGACAAACAGTACGGAGGTTCCTTAAAAAATTAAAAACAGCCCTGGCCTGATAGCTCGGTGGGTTAGAGCATCATCCAGAAGTGCAGAGGTTCAATCCCTAGGCAGGGCATATACAGGAACAGATTAATGTTCCCATTTCTCTCTCTAAAATCAATAAAAAAAAAGAAAACTAGATAGAAGGTGATGGAGGGCAATCTGACTTTGGGTGATGGGTATGCAACATAATTGAATGACAAGATAACCTGGACATGTTTTATTTGAATATATGTACCCTGATTTATTGATGTCACCCCATTAAAATTAATAAAAATTTATTTATTAAAAGAAAAAGGAACATATGATCCAGTAATTCCACTTTTGGATATTTATGCAAAAAATGCTAATTCAAAAATATATATGTTCATAACAGCATTATTTTTTGTTTATTTTTAGTGAGGAGAGAGACAGTGAAATAGAGAAAGAGAGAGAGATAGAAGGGGGAGGGGCAGGATGCATCAACTCCCATATGTATTTTGACAGGACAAGCCCAGGGTTTTGAACCAGTGACCTCAGCATTCCATGTTGATGCTTTATCCACAGCACCACCACTGGTCAGGCCATTAGAGCATTATTTACAATAGCCAAGATATGGAAACAACCTAAATATCTACTGATAGATGAATGAATAAAGAAAATGTAGAACATACATACAATGAAATACTACTCAACCATAAAAAAGAATGGAATCTTGCCATCTGCAACAATATAGATGAACTCTTTCTTTCTTTTTTCTTAACATGGATGAACCTTGAAGGCATTACAGTAAATGAAATAAGTCAGACAGAAAAAGATAAATGCCATATGATCTCATTTATATATGGAATCTAAAACAAACAAACAAATAAACAAACCAAATTCATGGATACAGAGACTAGACTGGTGGTTGCCTGAGGTAAGGGGTGGGGGATGGACAATATGGGTAAAGGGGGTCAATATGGGTAAAGGGAGTAAATCATGGAGATGTAATATACAGCATGGTGACTATAATTAATAATACTGTACTGCACATTTGAAAGTAGCTAGGAAAGTGGATCTTGAAAGTTCTTATCACAAGAAAAATGTTTATATATGGTAACAGATGTTAAATAAATTACTGAGGTAATCATTTTGCTATATACAAATATCAAACCATTGTGTTGTACACCAGAAACTAATATTATGTTATGTCAGTTATACCTCAATTAAAAGGAATAAAGAGGTCATGAAAGCAGGTCTGGCTCATCTAAACACAATCTAGTATTTGCCATTAGGTCTGGAACCCAGAGATCTCAAATTTAAAAAACAGTTACAAGAGTATTTTTCAGGCACATAGTTAAATTGTACTCTCTCAATAAACAACATGTTAAGTTGAAAACTGACCACCTCCAAAAATCTAAGAATTATCTTTTTATTTCCTGCAGCTAATGATAAATTCACAAAAAGAAGTATCTCAATCCTTACTTTTCTCCTGATTGTTCATACTACCTGTAGGGATTCTAATCCCTTCATCAGGCTAAAGTCTATAATTGTCAAGGATTGGGGGGGGGGGGGGCTTTGTAACCTAAAATAAAAAGAGCCATGATTCTTCAACCTGAAATCAGCCCTATACCAAAAGGAGTCCAACAAACCGTTCCAAAGTAACAAATCAATTAAACAATACAACCCAAAACCTCAATGGCTCCAAATGCTCCGAATCAATCTCTCCTCAAGCCTTCCTGGAAATCAGTAGGAGTGAAAATACTAGCTATCATAAACTCCATTATTTTCAAAAACCTCCACAGGTTTAACTCTTCAAAGTCTCTAAGGATATCCCTTTCTCCTTAATTTCACAATAACCCTATCTATACCTCATAGCTATTGTGATAACACTGTATCAGCAACAGCTAACATTATTGAGTACAGTATTTTCCACATGCTAGGCACTATGTTGAATGCTTACCCTTCTTTATCTCAACTAATCCTCACAATAACCCTATGAGGTCAGTACTGTTATTCATTTCCACATTACAGGTGAGAGGCTTAGAGAGTTAAATAATTTGAGTGTCTCTTCTGCTCTCAAAGTTCCAAACCCTTAGATATTCCTTCCAATTTTAGGCTCTTGTCATTTTGTTCACACACACACAAAAAAGACATATGAATAGCACTCAGGAAAAAAAAAATCATACCTACAGTCCAAAGTTACCTTTATCCTTAAAGTTTTTGGTACATGTGATCTTGATTATTAAAACGGAAGGGTGCTCTACAATAGTGGACCTCAAACTTTAGTGTGTATCATGATCAACGGAAAAGTTAATATTAAAACACATTGCTAGGCCTCAATCCTAGAGCTTCTGATTTGGGGACCTAGGATGGGAACTGAATTTCTAACAAGCTCCCAGGCACTGCTGATGCTGAGGCTAATACAGGCACTGCTTATGAGAAGGTAAAGGAAGTAATCCACTCTCACCTTAGCAATCAGCTTCTCATGTGAAAACACTTCTCTACAGAGTACTTCCAATAAGAGAGACACTTAGGATTTAAAAACACCTCCTGACTCTGAAAGCTAAAAGATAACTTCCTCCCAGCCCCTACTTCACAAAGGCTCCAATATCACCAAGGCAGTGAAAATTCAGAAAAAGGAAAATTAAGAACAGAATGATGGTAAACTCTGCTCAAGAAGCTCTTACACCCACATTTCACATCTTCAGCCTGAAAAGTGTTTCCTTTGGCTCTCTTAGGGCAAGAGAAATACCAACAGAAAAAGGAAGTAGATTGTTCTTTAATACTTAAAAAAGTGAGGACAGGCTCTGAAAATATAATAGAATTTTACCCTATAAACAGAAAATCTCAAAATGTTATAAATTCCTCTTGTCTTTCTCTCCTTTGTCACATTATCCTGCATCGCAAAAGAGCTACATATTTTATCCAAGACAGACTTAAAGTCTATACTTTCTTAGGTGGCTTAAGCATTGATTATGTCAATGTCAGAGAAGGACGACTTTAAGGAATAGGATTTGTTAAAAATCCTCAGCCAGCCTGGGAAGCTTCTTACTTGGGTGGGTGCTCTCAACCATGACTAAACTGTACCGAGAAATATATTTTAAAATATTAATATGGGCTAGCACCTTCCCGATGCTAATCCTTCCAGGCCTATCCCAATGGCACAACTAGGAAATTAATTGAAGAGAAAAGCAATCTTCCCCCTGCTCTTGACTTTCAGATGTTCCTCCTATATAGCTATGCCATGCAAAGACTCATTGTACACACACACACACACACACCACAGAGAACATGTGCACACACACAAATAACTCGGCAGGAATCAAAAATCAAAGCCTAACCCCATGGTTTTTAAGTGAGCAAGTCCAATTTCCTTCTTTGTAGACCTTGACACATGCTGGCTGGGAGCCGTCTGGATTTTTTTTTCCCCTTGTTTCTGCACCAGAAGGCTCTGCACTGCAGGTCAGGGAATGATAAGGAAATGAATAGTGTAATTTCCAAGGCCTCTGAACACGGCCCTGTCAGCAGCTCTGGAGGCAGGTTACTCAAGCATGGCTTGAAGAGTAAAAACCACAGAGAGGAGGGTTCAGCCAGCCAGCAGTGGCAGGATCTCAGCTGTGTGTGTTACTGCCACCTCCAGCCTAAAAGCCCAAGCCCTGCTGCCTCCTTGGATGAGCTCTGCAGGTAAAAGCTCTCATACCCAAATGGCAAAAATACAAGTTCACACTGGGGGAGGAAGATTAAGGGCTAGGACTTAGATTTTCCATGCACTCTTATGTAGAAACAGAAATATTTAGCACTCTCCCAGCATACATGAGACTGTACATACTGGCAAACCCAGAGCAACAGCTATCCAACATACCCAGCCCCACATCAGTGATATGGCCAGAAACGAAACTCAATTCATATGAAATCTGAAATTCAACAGGCTACTTCAATATCCTTTGAAGCCAATTTTGGTACCCCCTACTCACACACACAACATAAATATCAGGGGCTTTAGAACACATCATCAGTATGCATACTTTCCAACCCAGACTTGAAACTTCTTCTGAGTATAGTACTGAAAGGCTTAAATAACATGTTTATCTACACACACTGGGCTTCCTGTATAGGTGGAAATGTTATTATACCTCAGCCTAGGGTGGACTTAGACATGTTTCAATACAAATAATGTTTTTCTTCTTTTCTGATATTTATTGAATGCTTCCCAAGTGCCAAGCAGGATTCAAGTGTTTTATATTTATTAACTAACTTAATCTCATAACAATACTACATAGGAACTACCGTTTTCCTCATTTTGCAGATAAAAAAAACTGAGGCAGATCTTGAGTAACTTGCTCAAAATCACTAAGTTAATACGTGGTAAAACTGGAATACAAAACCCAGATAATCCGGCTCCATCAGAGTTTACACTCTTTTCTTTTGAGAGACAGAGAGAGAGTCAGAGAGAGAAACAGACAGACAGGATGGGAGAGAGATGAGAAGCATCAATTCTTCGTTGCAGCACTTTAGTTGTTCGTTGATTGCTTTCTCATATGTGCCTTGATGGGGGGGTGCAGAGGGGCTACAGCAGAGTGAGTGACCCCTTGCTCAAGCCAGTGACCTTGAGCTCAAGCCAGCGACCTTGGGTTTCAAACCAGTGACCTTTGGGCTCAAGCTAGTGATGATGGGGTCATGTCTATGATCCCACGGTCAAGTCAGTGACCCCATGCTCAAGCTGGTGACATTGGTGTTTCAAACTTGGGTCCTTCATGTCCCAGTCCAACACTCTACCCACTGTGCCACCACCTGGTCAGGCCAGAATTTACACTCTTAACCATTAAGTCAAACACAAGAGTTGATGAAAAATTTAAGTGGCTACCAATGCCCACCTTATAAAGAAAATTCACAATAGTTCTCAATTATTAAAGTATATAGTAATGAGGATGGCTCTGTGGCCTCTGCCTCAGGTGCTAGAATGGCTCTGGTCGCAACAGAGTGACACCCCAGATGGGCAGAGCATCGCCCCCTGGTGGGTGTGCTGGGTGGATCCTGGTTGGGCGCATGCGGGAGTCTGTCTGACTGCCTCCCCGTTTCCAACTTCAGAAAAAAAAAATACCAAAAAATACCAAACAAACAAACAATAAATAAATAATAAAGTATATAATAATTACGTGGAGAGTCTTCTGGAAGCAGATTGTGGGGCCCTACCCCTAAAATGTATTTAGTAGATCTGGGGTGGTAGCCAAGACTCCTCATTTTTGACATGCAGGTAATATGAAGCACATGGTTTTATTGGCCACACTTTTAGGTACTCCACTATAGATGGTAAACTGTAAGCTCCTCAAAGAGCAGGAACAATCGCTGTTTTACTTGCCAATGTATACCCAGCACCAAACACAATAGCTGGAATCTAAAATGTACTCAATTAGTCTGACCAGGTGGTAGCACAGTGGATAGAGGGTCAGGCTGGTACATGGATGACCCAGATTTGAAACCCCGGGGTCACCAGCTTGAGGGCGCAGGCTCATCTGGCTTGAGCATGGGCTCACCAGCTTGAGCACAGGGTCACTAGCTTGAGCATGGGATTATACACATGACCCGATGGTCGCTGGCTTGAAGCCCAAAGTCAATGACTTGAGCCCAAGGTTGCTGTCTTGAGCAAGGGGTCACTCACTCCACTGCAGCCCCCCAGTCAAGGCACATATAAGAAAGCAATCAATGAACAACTAAGGAGACTAAGGAGCCACAACGAAGAATTGATGCTTCTCATTTCTCTCCCTTCCTGTCTGTCTGTCTCTATCTGTCCCTGCCTCTCTCTGTCATTGTCACACACCAAAAAAGCACTCAATTAATGTACTGAATGAATGAAAGGTAATAATGGTATCCAATAGTCTGTCAGCTCCTTACAAAACAGTTAGGTTAGTATCCACAATACTTTTAGGGTCTGCCAATTAGTGGTATGTCCAAGAAGCACCAGGGCAATTTTTTTTTCTTACCTGCAATTGCCAAATAAAGAAGAACTGGCAATGCCTCAATGATTACAATAAAAATTTGACTGAATGCAATATTCGAGAACACACACATACACACACTCTCAAGAAGCCAATTTCCAAGTAGCAGTTTTAAAGTAACTTTCCCCTTTATATGTAATAGGATAGGTTCAATGTCAGGTTTAAGTGGTGTTCTTTGCAAACATGATCATCTTACCAAAAAAAAAAAAAATCTAAACTCAAAGATTCTTTTATTGTCTACAATGTTAAAATCAGTATGAAAAACAAATGAAAGTAGTCTTGTACCATACACAAAAATTAACTGAAAATGGATCATAAACCTAAATATAAGACCTTAAACAATAAATTACATAAAAGAAAACATAGATAACTAAACTTACAGGCCTTGATCTTAAGATAAGATTTTTATAAATTTGACCTAAAAAACAAGGAAAGTAAGAGAAAATAAATGATGGTACTATATTAAACCAAAAAGTTTCTTCACAGCAAAAGAAACTGTCAACAGCCCTGGCCGGTTGGCTCAGCGGTAGAGCGTCGGCCTAGTGTGTGGAGGACCCGGGTTCAATTCCCGCCAGGGCACAGAGGAGAAGCGCCCATTTGTTTCTCCATCCCTCCGCCGCGCTTTCCTCTCTGTCTCTCTCTTCCCCTCCCGCAGCCAAGGCTCCATTGGAGCAAAGATGGCCCGGGCGCTGGGGATGGCTCTGTGGCCTCTGCCTCAGGCGCTAGAGTGGCTCTGGTCGCAACATGGCGACGCCCAGGATGGGCAGAGCGTCGCCCCTGGTGGGCGTGCCGGGTGGATCCCGGTCGGGCGCATGCGGGAGTCTGTCTGACTGTCTCTCCCTGTTTCCAGCTTCAGAAAAATGGAAAAAAAAAAAAAAAAAAAAAAAAGAAACACTTAAAAAAAAAACAAAACTGTCAACAAGCCAAAAAAGCAACCAAACAAATGCAAGTTATTTGTAAACAACCTCTGATAAGGGGTTAATATCCATAATAATATATAAAGAACTCATACAATTAAACAACAAAAATACAACAATAATAAACAATCCAATTAAAATATGGGCAGCCTGATCAGGTGGTGGCCAAGTGGACAGAGCATTGACCTGGGAGGCTTAAGATCCAGGTTTCAAACCCCAAAGTCACCAGCTTGAGTGCGAGCTCATCTGGTTTGAGCACAGGCTCACCAACTTGAGCACGGAGCCACTGGCTCAGCTAGAGCCCCGCTCTGGTCAAGGCACATATGAGAAAGCCACCAATGGACAACTAAAGTGCTGCAACTATGAGTTAATGCTTCTTATCTCTCTCCCTTCCTGTCCGTCTGTCCCTCTCCATCTCTCTCACTAAAAAAAGAGGACCTGAACATATACTTCTCCCAAGAAGAAAAGCAAATGGCCATCAGATACAGGATTGGACAAAAGTAGGTTTACAGCTGTTGGTATGGAAAACACAATAATTAAATAATAATACAAGAATAAACTCTGTTGCATGTGCTCACACCTCACCCTGAATAAGAAAAAATCCTCAACTCTACTAGCCATTAGGGAAATGCAAATCAAAACCACAATGAGATACCACCTCACATCTGTTAGAATGGCTATTATCAATAAGACAAAGGAATATTACAGAGGTTGTAGAGAAAAAAGAAACCCGCATTAACTTCTAGTATAAATGTAAACTGGTACAGCCACTATGGAAAAGAGTATGATTTCAAAAAAAATTTTTTTTTCTTAAGTGAGAAGCAAGGGAGGCAGAAAGATAGACTCCCGAATGTGCCCACTGGGATCCACCCAGCAAGATCCCTACCAGGCAATGTGATGCACATCTGGGACTGTTGCTCCTTTACTCAGCAACGGAGCTCTTTTAGCACCTGAGGCAAGGTGGGAAGCAGATGGGTGCTTCTCCTGTGTACCTTGACTAGGAATTGAACCCAGGATTTCCACATGCCAGGCTGACACTCTACCATGGAGCCAACAGCCAGGGCAGGTTTCAAAAATTAAGAGAATAGTTACCGGCCCTGGCCAATTGGCTCAGTGGTAGAGCGTCGGCCTGGCGTGCAGAAGTCCCGGGTTCAATTCCCAGCCAGGGCACACAGAAGAAGCTCCCATCTGCTTCTCCACCCCTCCCCCTCTCCTTCCTCTCTGTCTCTCTCTTCCCCTCCCGCAGCCAAGGCTCCATTGGAGCAAAGATGGCCCGGGTGCTGGGGATGGCTCCTTGGCCTCTGCCCCAGGCACTAGAGTGGCTCTGGTTGCGGCAGAGCAACACCCCGGAGGGGCAGAGCGTCGTCCCCTGGTGGGCGTGCCGGGTGGATCCCGGTCGGGCGCATGCGGGAGTCTGACTGTCTCTCCCCGTTTCCAGCTTCAGAAAAATACAAAAAAAAAAAAAAAAAAAAAAAAAAGAGAGAATAGTTACCGTATGATCCAGCAAAATCTCTTATGAGTATCTACCCCAAAATTTGCCCATAGTTTAAATGGATTGTTTATTGTTGTTGTATTTCTGTTGTTGAATTGTATGAGTTCTTTATATACAGCGTGTCCATAAAGTCATGGTGCACTTTTGACCGGTCACAGGAAAGCAACAAAAGACGATAGAAATGTGAAATCTGCACCAAATAAAAGGAAAACCCTCCCAGTTCCTGTAGATGATGTGGCAGCATGTGCATATGTGCAGATGAAGATGTAACACTGTGTATACAGAGGAGCAGCCCATGATCATGCCAGTCGAGATGTGGATGGTACAGAGGAAAGTTCAGTGTGTTCTGTGGCTCGCTAAATTCAAATCCGTGACCAAAGTGCAACGTGAATATCGGCGCGTTTATAACGAAGCGCCACCACATAGGAATAACATTACTCGGTGGGATAAGCAATTGAAGGAAACCGGCAGTTTGGTGGAGAAACCCTGTTCTGGTAGGCCATCAGTCAGTGACGGGTCTGTAGAGGTTATACAGGATAGCTACCTAAGGAGCCCTAAAAAATCTGTGCGTGAGCCCACATCGAACTGCACTGAATAGGTATGAAACTGGGCGAGTTTTCCTTTTCTTTGGTGCAGATTTCACATTTCTATCTTTTGTTGCTTTCCTGTGACTGGTCAAAAGCGTACCATGACTTTACAGACACACTGTATTATGGATATTAACCCCTTATCAGAGGTGTTGTTTACAAACAACTTAACTTGCATTTGGTTGGTTGCTTTTTTGTCTTGTTGACAGTTTCTTTTGCTGTGAAGAAGCTTTTTGGTTTAATATAGTCCTATCATTTATTTTCTCTTTTACTTTCCTTGTCTTTTAGGTCAAATTTATAAAAATCTTCTCTTAAGATCAAGGCCCATAAGTTTAGTTACCTATGTTTTCTTCTATGAAACACTTATTCATAAAGATGTATGTACCCCTATGTTCACTGCAGTATTATTCACGGTGGCCCAGACATGGAAATAACCAAAGTGTCCTTCAATAGCCAATTGGAATAAAAAAGATGTGGTACATATATGAAATAGAATACTCAGCCACAAGAAAAGATGAAACACTGCCATTTTTGACAACATAAATAGATCCTGAGAATGTCATGTTAAGCAAAATAAGTCAGAGAGAAAAAGGTAAGAACCATATGATTTCATTAATTTTTGGATCTAAAAATGAAAGCAACAAATAAACATGTAAGAAATAAACAAACAGGCCCTGGCTGGTTGGCTCAATGGTAGAGCATCGGCCTGGCGTACAGGAGTCCCAGGTTTGATTTCCGGCCAGGGCACACAGGAGAAGCGCCCATCTGCTTCTCCACCCCTCCCCCTCTCCTTCCTCCCTGTCTCTCTCTTCCCCTCCCGCAGCTGAGGCTCCATTGGAGCAAAGATGGCCTCGGCGCTGAGGATAGCTCTGTGGCCTCTGCCTCAGGCGCTAGAGTGGCTCTGGATGCAACAGAGCGACGCCCAGGATGGGCAGAGCATTGCCCCCTGGTGGGCGTGCCGGGTGGATCCCGGTCGGGCGCATGCGGGAGTCTGTCTGACTGCCTCCCAGTTTCCAGCTACAGAAAAATGAAAAAAAAAAAAAAAGAAACAAACAAACAAAAACTCACAGACACAGACAACAGTGTGGTGGTTACAGAGGCAAAGGTGGGTGGGGAGGTAGTAAATTTATGGTAAAGGGGGTAAAATATATGGGGATGGAAGGTGATTTGACTTTGGATGGTAAATAGACAATGCAATATGCAGAGGATGTATTATAGAACTGTACACTTGAAACCTACATAATTTTATTAACCAATGTAACTCAAATAAATTTAATTAAAAAATAAAAGTCTGACCTATGGCACAGTGGATAAAGTGTCGACCTGGAATGCTGAGGTTGTGGGTTTAAAACCCAGAACTTGCCCAGTCAAGGCACATATGAGAAGCAATTACTATGAGCTGATGCTTCCCGCTTCTCCCTCTTCTCTCTTTCTCCCCATCCTTTCTCTAAAATCAATAAACAAAATCTTTTTAAAAAAATAAATAAAAACCTGACCAGGCAGTGATGCCGTGGATAGAGTATCAGACAGAGATGTGGAGGACCCAGGAATGTAATCCTGAGGTAGCCACCTTAAGCACAGGCTCATCTGACTTGAGTATGGGCTCACCAGCTTGAGCACGGGGTTGCTGGCTTGAGCATGGAATCATAGACGTGACCCAATGGTCGCTAGCTTGAGCCCAAGGTCTCTGGCTTGAGCAAGGGGTCACTCTCTCTGCTGTAACCCCTGGTCAAGGCACATATGAGAAAGCAATCAGTGAACAAATGAGGTTCCTCAATGAAGAATTGATGCTTCTCATCTCTCTCCCTTCTTGTCTGTCTGTCCCTATCTGTCCCTCTCTCTGATTCTCTGTCTCAGTCACTCACAAAAAAAGTAAAAAAGGAAGTAGTCTTAGGAGTATCTGGACATTTACATCCAAATGTTTCTGGGGTAGTCTTTTTTTTGTTTTTAAATTGATTTTTAGAGAGAGAGGAAGTGAGAGAGGCAAAGAGAGAGAGAAACAGTGATTTGTTGTTCTACCTATGCATGCCATCATTGGTTAATTCTTGTATGTGCCCTGACTAGGGATCAAACCTGAAACCTTGGCATGTCAGGATGACGCTCTAACCAAATGAACTACCCAGCCAGGACTCTAACATAGTCTTTAAAGTGGGAAAATGGAGAATCCCTCATAACGGTTAAAAAATTATAAAGAATCCTGGAGTAACAACATGACACGAGAAAGTAAAGAGGTGCAGGTGCCAGAGGCATTCCCACCATCATACACCCTGTGCAGGTGCAACCACCCTTGATCATTCTGCTCTTCTTCCCTTTATTGGCACCATGGCTGATCAGCTGATGGAAAAACAGATTGCTGAATCAAAAAACCTCACTCCTACTTGACAAAGATGGCGATGACAAAGATGGCAACTTCATAACAAAGGAAGTTGGCACTGTCATGAGGTTGCTGGGTCAGAACCCAACAGAAGCTGAATTACAGTATATGATGAATGAAGTGGATGCAGATGGTAATAGCACCATTGACTTCCCAGAATTTTTTACTATGATGGCTAAAAAAAATGAAAGATAGTGAAGAATTCTGCAAGGCATTCCAAGTCTTTGACAAAGATGGCAATGGTTACATCAGTGTGGCAGAACTACGTCATGTCATGACAAACTTGGAAGAAAAAACTAACAGATGAAGAAGTAGATGAAATGATCAGAGAAGCAGATATTGATGGAGGTGTACAAGTCAACTATGAAGAATTCGTACAGATAATGACTGCAAAATGAAGACCTACTTTCAACTTTTTCCCTCTTCAAGAAGAATCAAATTAAATCTTTTACTTTCCTCTTGCAAAAAAAAAAATCATTTACTCATTCTGAATTTGCATAGCAAAATTGAATGTCAAAAGTACACACACAATCTACATGTATTGGTTGGTGGGCCTGTACCATAAATATCAAGTTACACATCGGTTTCACAATATAAATCCTCATACAACCTTAATGACAAGAAAGCACTTAGTGGACTCCTTGCAGTTCCACCTGCTAATGTTTAATGCACTGTTTGGGCTGGCCAGTCTTCATGCATGCAACTTGATAATTAAGCAGAGTCAGGCATTTGTATTAAAAATGAAAAAAACAAATTCAAAACCTATTCAAGTGGGTTCTAGTTTAGTTTGTTAGTATAAATTGTTATAGCTGGTTTACTGAAAGCAAACACATTTAAAATTGGTTTACTTCAGGATGTGTGTAGAAAAATGGGTGAAGAATAAACTGTCTAGGATGTATCCCCACTAGTAGGATGGTTCTCTTGTACTTCTATGTGCCCCGACTTGTGGTGATGATGACACACCCTGGTTGAATGTCCATGTGTATTAGTTTAGCATTTTCTACATTGTGCTAGGAGCAAAATGGATGTTGAGCTGTCACCACTCACACAAATTTTTAAAAAGAAACTTTTACTGCCCTGGCCTATTGACTCTGTGGTAGAGTGTCAGCCAGGCATGTGGATGTCCAGGGTTCAATTCTTGGCCAGGGCACACAGAAGAAGTGCCCATCTGCTTCTCCATCCCTCCCCCTCTTGCTTCTCTTCTCTCTCTTCTCCTCTTCTGCAGCCATGCTTAACTGGAATGAGTTGGCCCTGGGCACTGAGGATGGCTCCATGGCCTCCGCCTCAGGCACTAAAAACTGGCTCCGGACACAACAGAGCAAGGGCCCCAGATGGGCAGAGCATCACCCCCTAGTGGGCTTGCTGGATGGATCCGGGCTGGGGTGCATGAGAGAGTCTGTCTCTGCCTCCCCTCTTCTTACTAAAAAAAAATTTTTTTAAAGAAAAGAAGGGGGGATGCATTTGGGGCGGAAATACAATATGTAAACACAATAAATTAAAATCAATTAAAAAAAAGAGACTTGTACAAAGGGAACATCTTTGACCTTTATATTTTTAAAACCTTCTGAACTTGCAACCAGCAGAGGTAGACTGTGGCTATGGACTTTAGCACAAGCATCAACACTGCTGTTCAAGAAATTACAATTTACGTCCATTCCAAGTTGTAAATACTAATCTTTTATGTTTTTCCAATAACAAGACCACTAACTTAAAACAAAAAACAAACAAACAAACAAAAAAAGAATGCTCACTTGGTTGGAGCATTGTCCTCATATTCCAAGGTTGCAGGTTCAATCCCCAGTCAGAGCACGTACATGAATCAATCAATGAATGCATAAATAAGAGGAACAACAAACTGATGCTTTTCTCTCTCTCTCTCTCAAATCAATAATAATAAACGAAGATTGTGGCCTGACCAGACGGTGGCACAGTATATAGAGTGCCGGACTGGGATGCGGAGGACCCAGGTTCGAGACCCCGAGGTTGCCAGCTTGAACGCGGGCTCATCTGGCTTGAGCAAAGCTCACTCACCAGCTTGGACCCAAGGTCACTGGCTTGAGCAAGGGGTTACTCGGTCTGCTGAAGGCCCGCAGTCAAGGCACATATGAGAAAGCAATCAATGAACAACTAAGGTATCGCAACGGAAAACTGATGATTGATGCTTCTCATCTCTCTCAGTTTCTGTCTGCCTGCCCCTATCTATCCCCCTCTCTGGCTCTCTCTCTGTCGCTGTAAAAAAAAAAAAAAAGAAGAAGAAGAAGATTGTGGTACCAAAAAACCTGGTTTCTTTGTGTGGCTTTGCCACCAACTACCTGGGAGCCCAGGTAAGTCACATGACATCCCTGGTCTTGGTTTCCTCTTCTATAAAATGAGGAGGTTGGACAAGATAATCTTTCCCTTGGCCCTCCTTGAATTACAACACGCAGGTGGAAAACAGAGTTGCTGAGGAAAATATAAATTAGGTTCAGGTTCTACTATACTTAGAGACTACATTTCTGTTCCACATAAATACAAACTTTTAAATTTTTTCCATGAAGGAAAATGCTTGAAGGCATTTGGCTTCAGGAAGCAAGGCTGACTGCTTTGCCATTACTAACTGAGAAAGAACAGCTAGAGAAGGAGGAAGGTGTAAAGAGAGAAAGCCTGTGTCAGAAGGAATAAAAGAGACCTGACCTTGGTTGGGCAATGACGGATTGCAACATGACAGAATTAAGCTGGAAGGCATAAACTAGGGCAGGAAAACAAAACCAAGGGCAAAGGAAGATGCTCTTAGAACAAAGGATATGAGAGCAAGCATGATCAGAACGCAGGACAGCTAAGCATTTACTTCATGATTTTCTTTGTATCCTAAGTAACAGGGGAAGCGGTAAATAGTATATATGCAGCATTCTGAGAGCAGCAGAAGCAGAGTGTTTCTACCTAGCAAGAGCAAAAGCAGCAGCTAAGGAGGTGAGAGGAGCTTCTGGCTGCAACCTTCTATATCCTTTAGCCAGCAGAGCCACTAGTTTTTTTTATATGACTTGAAAAAAAAAAGAGTCTCACTTAAACTCCTAGTTTAAGCTTTGACTTGTCTACGGGACAAGAGTCAATACAGATAGATCGCTGCCTTCTGTGGTTTGTAAATTTCTTTTTACTTGCCTGTCACAGTGGCAATGAAAGCACTCAGCTTGGAACATTCAGACAGGCACCTTTACTCCTTCCTACTTCCCCTTCCATTCCTAATTTAACTATCTATCAATCAAACTGCAGGCAAGAGCCAGAAGGCTCAATCTTGTTTATTCCTCAATAATCTCCCCATCCCCATCTCTTCAGCTGGCAGGAAGTATGAAGCAGGAGTGTTCAATAACAATTCAGGTCAGCAGCAGTTGCTAAGAGCCATCTCTGGACTCTCCTAGGACTTGAGGAAACAGCATAGTGAGCCCTTCCAGAGCAAGATACGATGGAGCCAAACGGGGATCCCACGAAGGAAAACCCACATCCTTGGCTATCAGAAAAATTCCCTCAGTCACAACCTAAGACACCTACTTTGATGACAGAGAAGGTCCTGAGATCATTTGAATATTCAAATTGCCTCATTAGTTAGTGGTAGGCATGTGACAATTTTATCCTACACCACAAACTCTATTTGTCTTCTCTCCTATTTCCGGAGTGGGGGTGGGGGTCCGCTCCTGTCAAGACACTTTCCAAGTATTATGAGGTTTCTTTCTTTATAACAGTTCCCAGCTCAGCGTATGTAATCCCTAGATTATAACAAAATATGTTTTGCTATTTTGGTTCTCTGTTGGTTGTCCCCACATGGAAGGGACATTCCAAACCAATTAAGAAATAGGCAAGTCCACATCTGAAGTTTTCAGAGACTTAGCTCATAAGTTATCATACTAATAATCAAACACTGACTGAACACCTATTATGCCCCAAACCCTGGAGTACTTGTTTCTCAAAAGCTGCAAGATTCCTAGTCTTCTTTTCCTTAACTCCAGTCTTTTCCTCCTCCCATTCCAGAATCACTCTCTCCCTGCAGTGTTTTCATCTCCTAGCAACATTCAAACATTTATTTAAATAATTATTTCAATGGTTCTTTATGTAAAAGCACCCTCAGAACCAGACTATTCAAAAGGGTTGAAGGAATAGGGAAAGGAACTGAGAAAGCAGGTTTGTGCTTACAGTAACACTCAACTGCATAACAAATGTTCTGCTTTAAAAGTAATTCCCGGCAATTTTCTCTCTTCCAAAACCTGAAGCACAGTCTCTCTCCCTTTTCTTTTTCATTCTACTGCCCCATTCACAATCTCCTTGGAAGACAAGGAAGCTATCTTAATATAGGACAAACTCCCTCCCGGGCCACCAAGGTGTATTCTTAGATGAATGGACTGCATCTTTCAGCCCAATTATAATCTGGAGGAGAGCCTCCCAACCAGTCTCTGCACTTATCAGAGAAAACAGGTTCCATTGCTTCTCTGTTGGAGATTATTATGAACATTTAGAATTAAATCCAACAGAAGCTAAGCATCAATCCTTTCACCTGTAGAAGATTGCCGCACTGAGGAAAGAGTTCCTAACAGAAAGGAAAATGAAGGCCACTCAGAAGTGAACACTTTTCAGTACCAGAAGAACAATGATTATGAACATGAATATATTGCAAGTTTACTTAAGCCAGATGTAGGGAATAGTCTAATGGGCCTGGAGCAGAAGAACTCCTGGTACTCCTAGGCCTCTTCAAAACAGTATTATCACCTGACCAGGCGGTGGCGCAGTGGATAGAGTGTTGGACTGGGATGAGGAAGGACCCAGGTTTGAGACCCTGAGGTCACCAGCTTGAGCGCGGGCTCATCTGCTTTGAGCAAAGCTCACCAGCTTGGACCTGAGGTAGTTGGCTCGAGCAAGGGGTTTCTCGGGCTGCTATAGCCCCCCCCTCCCCCGTCAAGGCACATATGGGAAAGTAATCAATGAACAACTAAGGTGTCGTAACAAAGAACTGATGATTGATGCTTCTCATCTCTCTCTATTCCTGTCTGTCCCTATCTATCCCTCTCTGACTCTCTCTCTCTGTCTCTGTTAAAAACAAAAACAAAAATAGTATTATCCATATGTACCCCAGAGAAAATGGTAACTCACAGCCAGCACAGGATGAGCCCTGCCAGCAACCAGCTGGAACTTAACTCTGCTGAGGTGGACTATAGCATCTGCCACCTAAACATAGGCAGTTTCTCTGGCAGCTGCCACTGGTAAAAAGGAATGAACCACCGTGTTATTAGTGGAAGAAAATTCATATCCCTGTAACCAGGGAAGCCCAGATGTTGCTAAAAGCTGCAGATGTGCCAGAAGCAAAGACCAAAATATCTACAGCAAAAAAGCACAAGCTACCACTGGAATTCAGGTACTGAGAGGGCACCACCACTCAAACATACACATCTACCCTCGATTTATTAACACTTACATATGGTAATAGGTATTCCCTGTTGCAGCTGGTATAATTATAGAAAAATCAATTTATACTGCATCTGCTGGGATCAGCTGAAAGCACAGGGTGAGTAGAACAGAGAGCAGAAAATCAGGAGCCAGTGAACAGCTCATCCTCAGGCCAGCTGTTCTGCAGGAAATTTTAAGCTGCCAAGGTTTAAGGCAGCCTGAGCTGACCTAGACTCACACCTACTCTGCTCCAGCCCTGCAAGCTCCATTTCCTGAGACATGAACTGAGATCATCTTCCCAGAAGAGAGCCCCTCCTGGGGCTACAGGCACTTGTCCTTCCAAGTCAAAGAGAAGGCATGGTATCATCATTAGACTGTTTGGCAGATGTTAAACCACCAGGAGACTGATTCCCAATAGTTGAGGGAGATACCTGGCCAAGAATTATATCGTTAGTGGCCAAAAAAATCTCTTTCAAGGCTAACCTTTCACAGCCACAACACTAACTCATAAGGCCTGATTAAGTACTTCATAGTATAGCCAGTACCTCCGCTTATGTACCAGCCCACGTTATGCACCTTTGCTCTTTGGTACCCACCAATACAATACCTAGTAGACATCATGCTATGGAATTTAAAATTTTTCTCCTCCAGAGACCCAGCAGCACCTTTTATCCCATTAAGGACAGAACTCAACCAAAAGCCTAGTAAGTTTATCAACTTATTATCAATGAATCTGAGAATGAAATGCCTGTCAAGCTGAGAACCACAAAAAGGTTGATGTTTGAGGTGGAACAAAAAACAAAGTGGGAGGTTCTCAACAAGACTTAGAAAATTTATTTTACAAGTAGCTGCCTCCAACAACAAATATTCTTCTTGAAAATGTCCAAGCCTCCTATTAATAAATCTGTAGGGAATCCCCTGATTTGAAACAAAACCATATTATCATTACCAACTGCTATGACCTTATAATTGGTCATTACCCACAAACTAATGAGCATCCCACACAGTGCACATAGCATTTGGTGGTTGGTTAGTCCAGGGCAGTTCTGACTGGCAGTGGACAGCCAGATCTGGCCACCGCTTACCTTTTCAGCCTTGACTTTCTTTAGCGGGCGACACTCATTCTCCCCTTCCTCTGGCTCCGGCTTAGCTCCCAAAGGATTGAGCGCTGCCCCAGGCTCAATAGCTATACTCCCAAGTGGCTCCACAGCTCCTGTATCCACCCCTGCACTTCCATCATACTGACCACCCCGTGCTCCCAAGGGGACTGGCTGAAGGACCCCAGGATCCTTTTCTGAACAAGTCCCCACTCCTTCGCTTCTCTCCTTCTTGCTCTTAGATGAGCTGTTCTCCTTCTCCTTTTTGGAGCCGGCTACACTGCGGGACGCCTTAGCCGCCTTCTCAGAGCCCTTGGGAGCAATAGCAGCAACCAGGCTTCCTGCATTGGCACCATCTCCTGAGCGTCCCTGCACCTCTTTCTTGCTAGCTGCCCCCTCACTTGGAGTGAACAGGGAAGTCCCTGGAGTGGGTTTGCTAGTGTCTTTGCCACTCTTATTCCTTTTGGATTTTGATTTGCCTTCCTTCCCTTGAGGACCTGGCACTGGGGTCACAAACTTGATGTTGTCTGGTAGTGTGGCCACAGCATTGGGAGCTGGTATCCCCACCTCCTTTGAGCCTGACATTTCCAGTTTCTGCTGGTCCTTCTCCAGATCGGCGTCCAGGTCAATGATGAGATTCCCTACTCCAATGTCCCATTCATCCCCACTGTCGTATGTCTCAACCGGGTTTGCATCCACTCCTTTCCCTCCGGAGGCTCCACTGCTCAAGGACATCTTAGAGTCAACGTCCCACCTCAAGATTCAAGGCTCTTCCTTGCCCCAGCTTTCCTATTTTCAGCTTCAGCTATGTTCTCAGACCTGCCACATTGGTCAGTACATGCCCAGTGGACAACATCATTGCTGGAAAAAGAAAATTTAAAGAGCTGTTAAAGGAAACAATACAGGCAAGGAGTCAGCCTGAAATAAACTCCCACACAAAACAGACCCTTTCCTAGGGGGCTATCACATCATAACAGACAAGACAAACAAGTTCAACTGTATTTCTAACAGTCACACTGAACCAGAGAAAAGTTAATTCCCACTTCATCTCCCCAGGGAAGAGTACAGTATTTCCAATTGCCCAGAGATTCTGTGGTAAGTCTTAACTAGAAGTCCTCTAGTTTCCCCTCCCCAAGAGACTTTATTTCTACTACCACTGCCAGCTGGCAATCTTACCTCAATCAATACAAGCCCCAGCATATCACAGATTCAAGTTCTAGCACAATTTTATTACTCACACCCCCTTTTTCTACTTTCTACTGCTTTAGTTATCAGGACTCAGAACATGGACTAGCAAAGGCTTTTAAAGCTCTCTCCTAACAGGGAATGTTCTTACTAAAAGTAATAAAGATTCTTTGTTATTTTCCTATTGGGGGTGAGGTATCTAATTATGAGTAAATACAAATAAAAAAGCAAGCAGAAGAGGGAAAAATAAATCAGGACAGGAGACAAAAACTAAAACTAAAAGAGATATTCTCAGTGAGAAGCCTCAATTAATCAATTTAAGTTCAGTTAAATCAGCCTTATTAAACTCTAGATTTCAAATTATATCCCAATAGCAGAATTCAATATGGCCTTTCCACCACCCACTAAAGTACCTGTGAAAATACACTGTACACAAACCAAAAAAAAAAAAAAAGGTTTTACCCTATCAATAACTGAACTACTAGGCCTGACCTGTGGTGGTGCAGTGGATCAAGCGTCGACCTGGAATGCTGAGGTCGCTGGTTCAAAACCCTGGGCTTGCCCGGTCAAGGCACAAATGGGAGTTGATGCTTCCTGCTCCTCCCCCCTTCTCTCTTTCTTTCTCTCTCTTCTCTAAAATGAATAAATAAAAATAATTAAAAAATAAATAAATAAATAACTGAACTACTAAAACAACTGAAAACCTAACACCAGAATGTGGGATAACTCTCTACAATCTTGTATAAGATTGATGGCACTGTATTGGCCTCACCACATGAAATGCATTGGCTAAAGAGGTGGTGGGAGGGAGTAAAAAAGGCAATTTATAGCTCTCCAGTTCCTTAACTCATGAGACCTGAGGACTTTTGTGTCCGTAAAGTCATGGTGCACTTTTGACCGGTCACAGGAAAGCAGCAAAAGGTGGTAGAAATGTGAAATCTGCACCAAATAAAAGGAAAACCCTCCTAGTTTCTGTAGGATGATGTGGCAGCATATGTACATGCACAGATGATGACGTAACACCGTGTATACAGCGGAGCAGCCCACGGCCATGCCAGTCGAGATGTGGACGGTACAGAGGAAAGTTCAGTGTGTTCTGTGGCTCGCTAAATTCAAATCCGTGACCAAAGTGCAACGTGAATATCGGCGCGTTTATAACAAAGCGCCACCACATAGGAATAACATTACTTGGTGGGATAAGCAGTTGAAGGAAACTGGCAGTTTGGTGGAGAAACCCCGTTCTGGTAGGCCATCAGTCAGTGACTTGTCTGTAGAGGCTATACGGGATAGCTACCTAAGGAACCCTAAAAAATCTGTGCATGAGCCCACATTGAACTGCACTGGATAGGTATGAAACTGGGCGAGTTTTCCTTTTCTTTGGTGCAGATTTCACATTTCTATCTTCTTTTGTTGCTTTCCTGTGACCGGTCAAAAGTGCACCATGACTTTATGGACACACTGTATACCATCCCAGTAGTACTTTATGATAAAGCCAGAGTTCTACTCTTGCTCACTGCCCTGTCCACCATCTTTCTATATCCATTTAGAAAATAATTCTCATAACAGAGCAGGAAGAGCAAACCAGTGGTGGCACAATGAATTCTACTAAGTGGATTTTTAATGGGTAAATGCTACAGATAGGACAGAGACCATACAAATTGTACTTTTTCACCTTCTCTCTCAGGACAGTGTCAAAGAGCCAGAGTGCAGTTACAAGAGAAGATGTCACCTAGGAGAGCAGAGCTGTACCAAGTGAATGCCTGCTAGCAATAGGGATTTAAAAAGAAAAGTGTGTACATTAATCCACCATTTAACTATAGATCTGAGAAGAAAATAATCCTTTACCCAAGTAAAGCTTAGTGCCAACAGTAAGCAAACACTGCTGGCATCAAGTCTACATAGATCTTATTTCATAGAAGGATGAGCAAAAAGTGTGCCTGTGGTAGGGGAACACAATGTAGGTCCTATGAAAAAAATGCCACCTACAAGGTAAAGGAAACTTAATTCTTGGAGAGTCAGAGAAATCTCTCTAAAAATGATCTAGAATTCTAAAGAAATTTTAAGTAAAATGTTGGGAATTCTCAACACTACATAAGACTTAACCTTGGCCCTGGCCAGCTGGCACAGTGATAGAGCGCAGCCAGTGTGTGGACATCCGGGGTTCAATTTCCGGTCAGGGAACATGGGAGAAGCAACCATCTGCTTCTCTACTCCTCCCCCTCTCACTTATCTCTCTCTCTACCCTTCCTGCAGCCATGGCTTGATTAGAGCAGTTGGCCCTGGGCGCTGAGGATGGCTCCATGGCCTCAGCCTCAGGAACTAAGAAAAGCTCGGTTGGAGCAATGGAGCAATGGCCCCAGATGGGCAGAGTATCACCCCTAGTGGGCTTGCTAGGTGGATCCCAGTTGGGGCGCATGCAGGAGTCTGTCTCTGCCTCCTTTCCTCTCACTGAATTAAAAAAAATAACTTACCCTCTATGAAATATAGTAGTGAAGTACTTATTTGTTCATTCAGTCAAAAAAATTGGTGTTAATTGCCTACTGTGTGCCAGGCACTAAGAGCTGGGAATACAACAGCGAGTAAGACAGTGAATAAGACAGTGGAACATGGTACTTAAAATAATTCTATTATGAAGGGCAGAGAACATATCTAGAAAAGAGAATACCAACTGAATCTGCCCTATAGAGGAGTATTAAAGCATAGTTCTTACCAACATCATAATTTATGACCTCAGCAACCTTTGCAATTGTGGCTAGGCTTAGAGCATAACCATATTCATCTAAAGCAGGGGTCCCCAAACTTTTTACACAGGAGGCCAGTTCACTGTCCCTCAGACCATTGGAGGGCCGGACTATAAAAAAAATATGACAATAGCGAAGATCTGGAAACAGCCCAAGTGTCCATCAGTGGATGAGTAGATTAAAAAGCTTCGATAGCCCTGGCCAGTTGGCTCAGCAGTAGAACGTCAGCCTGGTGTGTGGGGAACCCGGGTTCAATTCCCGGCCAGGGGACATAGGAGAAGCACCCATTTGCTTCTCCACCCCCCCCTCCTTCCTCTCTGTCTCTCTCTTCCCCTCCCACAGCCAAGGCTCCATTGGAGCAAAGATGGCCCGGGCGCTGGGGATGGCTCCTTGGCCTCTGCCCCAGGCGCTACAGTGGCTCTGGTCGCAGCAGAGCAACGCCCTAGAGGGGTAGAGCATCGCCCCCTGGTGGGCAGAGCATCGCCCCTGGTGGGCGTGCCGGGTGGATCCCGGTCGGGTGCATGCGGGAGTCTGTCTGACAGTCTCTCCCCGTTTCCAGCTTCAGAAAAATACAAAAAAAAAAAAAAAGCTTCGATACATATATACTATGGAATACTACTCAGCCATAAGAAATGATGACATCAGCCTGACCAGGTGGTGGCGCAGTGGATAAAGCGTCAGACTGGGATGCGGAAGGACCCAGGTTCGAGACCCTGAGGTCGCCAGCTTGGGCGGGGGCTCATCTGGCTTGAGCAAAGAGCTCACCAGCTTGGACCCAAGGTCACTGGCTCCAGCAGTGGGTTACTCGGTCTGCTGAAGGCCAGTGGTCAAGGCACATGTGAGAAAGCAATCAATGAACAACTAAGAAGTCGCAATGCGCAATGAGAAACTGATGATTGATGCTTCTCATCTCTCTCCGTTCCTGTCTGTCTGTCCCTGTCTATCTCTGCCTCTGTAAAAAAAAAAAAAAAAAAAGAAATGATGACATCGGATCATTTACAACAACATGGATGGACCTTGATAACATTATACTGAACGAAATAAGTAAATCAGAAAAAACTAAAAACTGTATGATTCCATACAGAGGTGGGACATAAAAATGAGACTCAGAGACATGGACAAGAGTGTGGGGGTTACAGGGGGGGGAGGAGATTGAGAGGGTTGGGGGAGGGGAGGGGCACAAAGAAAACCAGTTAGAAGGTGACGGAAGACAATTGGACTTTGGGTGATGGGAATGCAGCATAATCAAATGTCAAAATAACCTAGAGATGTTTTCTCTGAACATATGTACCCTGATTTATCAATGTCACCCATTAATTAAAAAAAAACACCACTATGAACAAATCCCTATGCACACTGCACATTATCTTATTTTAAAGTAAAAAAAACAAAACGGGAACAAATACAATATTTAAAATAAAGAACAAGTAAATTTAAATCAATAAACTGACCAGTATTTTTTTTAATAATTTTATTTTTAAGGTGGCAACATTAATAAATCAGGATACATATATTCAAAGATAAATGTCCAGGTTATCTTGTCATTCAATTATGTTGCATACCCATCACCCAAAGTCAGATTGTCCTCTCTCACCTTCTATCTAGTTTTCTTTGTGCCCCTCCCCCCTCCCCCTTTCTCTCTCCCCCCTCCCCCCGTAACCACCACACTCTTATCATCAATGTCTCTTAGTCTCACTTTTATGTCCCACCTACGTATGGAATAATGCAGTTCCTGGTTTTTTCTGATTTACTTATTTCACTTCGTATAATGTTATCAAGATCCCACCATTTTGCTGTAAATGATCCGATGTCATCATTTCTTATGGCTGAGTAGTATTCCATAGTGTATATGTGCCACATCTTCTTTATCCAGTCATCTATTGACAGGCTTTTTGGTTGTTTCCATGTCCTGGCCACTGTGAACAATGCTGCAATGAACATGGGGCTGCATGTGTCTTTACGTATCAATGTTTCTGAGTTTTGGGGGTATATACCCAGTAGAGGGATTGCTGGGTCATAAGGTAATTCTATTTTCAGTTTTTTGAGGAACCACCATACTTTCTTCCATAATGGTTGTACTACTTTACATTCCCACCAACAGTGTATGAGGGTTCCTTTTTCTCCACAGTCTCTCCAACATTTGTTATTACCTGTCTTGTTAATAATAGCTATTCTAACAGGTGTGAGGTGGTATCTCATTACAGTTTTGATTTGCATTTCTCTAATAACTAAAGAAGATGAGCATCTTTTCATATATCTGTTGGCCATTTGTATTTCTTCCTGGGAGAAGTGTCTGTTCATCTGACCAGTATTTCAAAGGGAACTATGCTCCTCTCACTGACCACCAATGAAAAAGGTGCCCCTTCCGGAAGTGCAGCGAGGGCTGGATAAATGGCCTCAGGGCATGTGGCCCATGGGCCGCAGTTTGGGGACCCTTGATCTAAGGCTTACCAACTTTCCTCTAGAGCTGCACTATCATTATTGTGTGATTTAACCATTAAGATAACCCCATGTTTACATATCCTTGAAAAAAACAATAACACTTTCAAAAGACCTTCCTCTAAAAAAAAAAAAAAAAAAACCCTTCCTCTAGGAAGCAGAATGGTAATAGAAGAGAGACTCTGAGGTATATGTAAAGGAAAGAATATAAAGTACATAAAAATGTTAGTGCACAATCTGACAGTTCTTTGCTGTACTGGCTGATGTCATATGGAGACAAGAAAAAAATTCTATCTTCCTTTAGAAAGGACAAAAACTGGGCCAACCTCAGACTGCTCTGCAATATCAAATGTTAAAAGAAAATGAAAAAAATCTACAAAATTTTTTTTTAATTTTTATTTATTTATTTATTCATTTTAGAGAGGAGAGAGAGAGGGAGATAGAGAGAGACAGAGAGGAGAGAGAGAGAAGGGGGGAGGAGCTGAAAGCATCAACTCCCATATGTGCCTTGACCAGGCAAGCCCAGGGTTTTGAACCGGCGACCTCAGCATTTCCAGGTCGACGCTTTATCCACTGCGCCACCACAGGTCAGGCCTCTACAAAATTTTTAAGAGAACAAGTTGTTAATCTGGAGTCTTACACTGAATCAGGTTGTCATGTGTAAAGGCAGTAGACTTTCAGTTATGTAAGAATACATATACATCCACCTTGTTAAAATTATCTGAAGCACTCAAGTCAGTTTAGTATAGCATAAATTTGAATAATTCTTGTAATTATTTTGTTTTTGTCTAGTAAGCATGAGATATTGCCATTATTATTATTTTTTAATTGTGCTACTTCTCAAGAAGGAACTGGAGGTGAAGAGTCGGTGCTCATTTCCAGGTCAACCTCTAAAGTGAGATAGTCACTAAATGGAGGGATCTCTAGAAGAATATGTAGTCAAAGACCAGAACCATTTCATAAGAGAAAAGGTGTTATAAACTGGTATATTCTTTAGTCTGGAAAGAATATGGAGAGAAACAGCCTGGTTAGCTTTAACTATAATACAGAGGGAAACAGCCTGGTTAGCTCTAATTATATGATGATTGTAACATGGAAGAAAGAAATTTATTCTGTGATGTTAAGGGTAGAAACAGGACCAGGGAGTAGAAGTTACAGGAAGATGTTTAACTCAGGAAAAAATTTAATAACCTGAGAGTTTGAACAATGACCCACAATGCTTAATGAAGCCATAGCATTATCACTGAAAGTAGTACTGGGCAGGAAAAGCATAGTCACCTGTCAATCAAATTACATAAAGAATTCCTCTATTGCCTGACTTGTGATGGTGTAGTGGATAAAGTGTCAATCTGGAACACCAGTTTGAAACCCTGGGCTTGCACGGTAAAGACACATATGAGAAGAAACTATGAGTTGATGCTTTCTGCTCCTCTCTCCCATCTCCTCTCCACCTTGCTCTCTCCCTTCCCCCCTCTAAAATCAATAAATAAAATCTTTTTTAAAAAAGAATTCCTCTATGAATGGTAAGGGTAGTCTGAACATAACTAAAGCCTTTTCCAAATCTGTAATTCTATTAATGTAGCTATGAAAAAGTATTTTCCTCATGAGAAAAGTACCCAGAATTTCTGAATGACCAGAATGCAAGGAAAACACAGTATGAGGACTGATCTTTAGTAGTACTGATGTTCTTTACAGAACCACTGTCCTATTTTTGAGGGTGTTAAGAGTTTTCATAAATACCACTTTCAACCAGGTGACTTTTCAGAAATCTGGCTTTCCAAACCCAGCAGACTTCATAGAAACTTTGGTGGTACATTTCCAAAGACACACTGTAAAATTGCCAAGGATTCTTTAATCAGATTGGCTGCAGCAGCCAAACCACTTCCCATCTGCTCCCTACAGCATCCCGGGCTTTACACAGCTAATAATCAACTCTCTGACAGGTCATTGCAGAGATGTTTAACCCCAGGAGGTAGGGCAACTAACATGCTAGCTGGAAATGAAAAGCACTGACCTCATGTTTCCATGGCAGAGAAAGTGCAGAATCAGGAGGACCAACACCTTACAGAGAACACAAGGCACTTCCAATCTGCAAAAACTTCTGTAAATATTTTCCTCTCTCTTCTCTCCTGCTAATTATACTCCACTTCCCTACTTAGGACCACAAGACTCTGGAATTCCTTGTCAGCACCATTTGTGCCTTGTTCTTGCACCTGATCTCCTCTCTATGGGGACCAAGCTAGGTCATGACAATCATTCCCCATACCCTGTACCTATAAAGACAGAAGTTCAAATTCTAGTTTCTATTCTAGAACTCAACTCAATCTCTCAAACTCCCAGCCCACAGGCTGGTTTGTAATCACCATTTCAGGTCATTAATTGCTTTCCTAGGTAACATGCCATACATCACAACACTCAAGAATGAACAAGGCTAAAAAAGGGGGGAGGGTAGTCCTCATGTGAGGTCTCTGCCCTGGCGAGAGGACAAAAGCAGCAACTGCCCTTACTTAAGTGCAAGTAAGAATAGTACTTGTCTTTCCACTCAGATAGAGCTCTGTATCCAACCTAGAGGGTTTCAAAGACAGGATTCTCTTTAATTGCTAACTATCCACAAATAATATGGTCTAAGTAGCAAGTTGTCCAATATTGCTCTATTGTTAATTTATCTGTCATCACTTCTCCTTATGGTTTTGTTTAAAAAATTTATTTACTGATTTTAGAGAGAAAGGGAGAGAGAGAGAACAGAGATCGAACTGGCAACCTCTGCATCTCAGAATGATGCCACCACCCAAACTATCCAGCCAGATCTCCTTACAGCAGGGGTCTCAAACTCGAGGCCCGCGGGCCGCATGCGGCCCGCCGAACAATTTTGTGCGGCCCGCAGACTAATCCACGAAGTTCAAAATATTTTGGATACCCTGGCCGGTTGGCTCAGCGGTAGAGCGTCGGCCTAGCGTGCGGAGGACCCGGGTTCAATTCCCGACCAGGGCACACAGGAGAAGCGCCCATTTGCTTCTCCACCCCTCCGCCGCGCTTTCCTCTGTCTCTCTCTTCCCCTCCCGCAGCTAAGGCTCCATTGGAGCAAAGATGGCCCGGGCGCTGGGGATGGCTCTGTGGCCTCTGCCTCAGGCGCTAGAGTGGCTCTGGTCACAACATGGCGACGCCCCAGAGGGGCAGAGCATCGCCCCCTGGTGGGCAGAGCATCGCCCCATGGTGGGCGTGCCGGGTGGATCCCGGTCGGGCGCATGCGGGAGTCTGTCTGACTGTCTCTCCCCGTTTCCAGCTTCAGAAAAATGAAAAAAAAAAATAAAAAATATTTTGGATAAAATTAAGTAAGCCTAGGGGCCTACTTGTATTTTTCATTTCTCTAGCATCCTAGCTAGATATTAGCTTAGTTAACAGCAGTTGTGATGCGAACTACAGTTTCTGGTCGTTTTGTGACACTGAGTAAACTGCATGTACGATTGTGCTTGTACTGATTTTTTTTTGTTTTCAACTGCAGTGAGAAAAGTGTTGTGTAACAGTTGCCTTTTGTAGACCTAGTGCGGCCCGCTGAACGGCTGTGATCTTGCTCTGCGGCCCACATGCTGAGTTGAGTTTGAGACCTCTGCCTTACAGGTTTTAAATCAATCTTCTTATAGGCTTGGACCCGAGCAAATGACAGCTGTGTGTAATCTGCTTGGAACCACAAAGGTCATATACATTTGGATGTGAGGGTATCTGTCAGGCTAGATAGTTCCCTCTAAAAGCTGTATGAACAAAGGAAAAAAAATGCTCTACTCAGGAATGTAGCAGCATGGTGTAGGAAAAAGAGCACACGGAACTTAGAATCAAGAGATGTGATTTCTGGACTCAAATTTCCATTGACCATAGCCAGATTGCAGCCAAGTTCTTCATTAAATATTAATTTTTTTCATTATAAAATGGAAGGAGAATCCATCATGATTCTAAGCATATTATGAGAATACAAAACTAAAAAACAGAAGACAACTCAGAAGTATAAAATAACCTATATTCTCATAATGTTCTAGTGAGAACTTAAAGAGATGTTTCAAGTTATACGTTGTAGAAAGCATCTAAGATATTAAAAAATGTTTAAAAATATTTTTTACAAATTAAATTATAGGTAGTACTGATATTCATTTGAATTCTATGAAAGAAAATGACCATCCTTTCTTCTTCAATGAATTCAGTGGTCTGTGTTCTACCTTTATGGTATTCCCTTTATGTGTGGCTCATAAAACTCTATAGCAGGGGTCCCCAAACTTTTTACACAGGGGGTCAGTTCACTGTCCCTCAGACCGTTGGAGGGCTGGACCATAAAAAAACTATGAACAAATCCCTATGCACACTGCACATATCTTATTTTAAAGTAAAAAAACAAAACAGGAACAAATACAATATTTAAAATAAAGAACAAGTAAATTTAAATCAACAAACCGACTAGTATTTCAATGGGAACTATGCTCCTCTCACTGACCACCAATGAAAGAGGTGCCCTTCCGGAAGTGCAGTGGGGGCCGGATAAATGGCCTCAGGGGGCCGCATGCGACCCGCGGGCCGTAGTTTGGGGACCCCTGCTCTATAGTATAGTGACTGATAAAAAAAAATTCCATTTTGCTTCAAAAATCTCTCAGTGCCCAGGTACTAATCTAAAGGCTCATGGTTTTAATCAGCACTATCTCTTCACCAACTGTTCCAATCCACTAGTATGTTGACCACACTGACAGGACAGGCCTTCAATTCTAAATTCTGTGAGATTCAAAGGTTTGATGTCCAGGGAACTGTCAATAAACTAATGGGATACAGCAAGGTTCTTAGAAGAAAACCATATCATACTATTTTCCCTGAATTCCAGATGCTACCTTGAAATCACTTTGTACTTAGCCAACCTCAGGTGAGGCTAGTACAACATGTAAACCATCCTCAGAGATGCTGAGCTTACCCAGCTGGAAGAACAGGCATCTCCCTCTCCACCTGCCACGCTTCACAGGAGCTCGCTAATCAACTCAATTTCCACCTAGGGCTCTAACAAGAAACAATCAACTTTTCCTTTGGGTCTCTCCCTTAATTTATTACATTAATTACTGTAACAAAGGAACTGTGTCATCTCCTCAAGTACCATAGCTCTCAGCTTATATCACCAATGGGGATCAGATAAAGAACAGACTAACAGTGCCAATTTGAGAAGAGAGATCCAATTCAATAGGGTTCATCTGACCATGTGTCACCTAAGGACATAAAAGTAAAAGCGTGACATCTCTCAGTCTCTGAGTGTTTATATGCTGCATCTCATGAACAATTTTTTTGTTTGTTTGTTTTTTACAGAGACAGAGAGAGAGTCAGAGAGAGGGACAGACAGACAGGAACAGAGAGATGAGAAGCATCATTAGTTTTTCGTTGCGCATTGCGACACCTTAGTTGTTCATTGATTGCTTTCTCATATGTGCCTTGACCGTGGGTCTTCAGAAGATCAAGTGTCTGACCTGTGGTGGCACAGTGGATCAAGCGTCGACCTGGAACACTGAGGTTGCTGGTTCAAAACCCTGGGCTTGCCCGGTCAAGGCACATATGGGAGTTGATGCTTCCTGCTCCTCCCCCCTTTCTCTCTTTCTCTCTCTCTCTTTCTCTCTCTCCTCTGAAATGGATAATAAATAAAAATAATAAAAAAATAAAAAATAAAAAAAAAAAGAAGATCAAGTAACCCCTTGCTCGAGCCAGTGACCTTTGGTCCAAGCTGGTGAGCTTTTTGCTCAAACCAGATGAGCCCACGCTCAAGCTGGCAACCTCGGGGTCTCGAACCTGGGTTCTCGGCATCCCAGTCCGACGCTCTATCCACTGCGCCACTGCCTGGTCAGGCTCATGAACAGTTTTGTTCCTTTTTTGTTTTGTTTTGTTTTTAGCAAGCAAGAGAGAGAAGAAAGGAGAGAGATAATAAGCATCACCTCCTAGTTGTGGCAAGTTAGTTGTTCACTGATTCCTTCTCATATGTGCCTTAACCTGGGGGCTTCAATCAAGCCAATGGCCTTGGGCTCAAGCCACAGACCATGGGATCATGTGAATGACCCCACGCTCAAGCTGGTGAGCCTACATTCAAGCCAGCAACCTTGGAGTCTCAAACCTGGGACCTCGGTGTCCCAGGTCAACACTCTATCCACTGTGCCACCACTGTTCAAGTTCATGAATAGTTTCAAGGCCCTCACAGATTGCTATTCTCAAAGATTATGAAGCTTGACCTGTTTCATTTCACATAAGCAAGTGACACTTCCACCAGGACTATTCAACAGGGCTTAGGTTTAGAGCTTTGGTGTTTGTTGATACTGTTCTGTGCCAGCATACCACTCACAACAGGCTGAACAACATGCTGAATATGTAGACAACTCAATCCCAATTCTATAAGGATTTGTTTGGTGGAACTAGTCCACAGAGAAAATCCCTACCAAGGCCTATGTGTGAGTAGGCCAAGATCATCTAAAGTAAACAATAAAGTGCCCTGGTCAGGTAGCTAAGTTGGTCAGAGTGTTGCTTTGATACACCAATGCTGCAGGTTCAATCCCCGGTCTGGGCACTTACAAGAATCAATCAATAAATGCATAAATAATTCCCCCGCATCCTCACTCTCTAAAATCAATAATAACAATTTTTAGCCTGACCAGGCGGTGGCACAGTGGATGGAGCGTCAGACTGGGATGCGGAAGGACCCAGGTTCGAGACCCTGAGCTTGTCAGCTTGAGCATGGGCTCACCTGGTGTGAGCAAAGCTCAGCAGCTTGGACCCAGGGTCGCTGGTTACTTGGTCTGCTGAAGGCCCACGGTCAAGGCACATATGAGAAAGCAATCAATGAACAACTAAGGTGTTGCAATGAAAAAACAGATGATTGATGCTTCTCATCTCTCTCCATTCCTGTCTGTCTGTCCCTATCTATCCCTCTCTCTGTCTCTTTAAAAAAAAGTTTTTTAAATCAAGAAGTCCATCATTCTCCCTCCCCTAATAATGAGGGCTATGTAGCCATTTATAATTTAGTTCTTATTCCTAAAAGTAAGCTTTCTGTGCTTACTTTTAAAAAGAAAGAGGTATGTCAACTTCTCAGAAAAAAAGTGAACATTGGAAATAGCTAGGAATCATGAGATCTAAGAAATTAGCCTTCCATACAAAAGTGTATCAAAGCTTTTCTGTATCTCACTCTCCTCATTTCAAAAATAGGGAATGAGGCAAGTTCAAAGGCAAAAGAGAAAAAGAAAAACTTAAGCATTTTTCAAGAAATACAGGAATTACCTTCACTTTCTAAATACTAGACCAAAATGTCTTACACAAGAACTACTATCATATAGTAACTCTAAAGAGCAAAGAAAACATCTCTATCAAAAGATAACATACACCGCCTGACCAGGCGGTGGCGCAGTGGATCAAGCATCCGACTGGGATGCGGAAGACCCAGGTTCAAGACCCCAAGGTCTCCAGCTTGAGCGCGGGCTCATCTGATCTAAGCAAAAGCTCACCAGCTTGGACCCAAGGTCGCTGGCTTGAGCAAGAGTTTACTCAGTCTGCTATAGCCCCCCGGTCAAGGCACATATGAGAAAGCAATCAATGAACAACTAAGGTGTCGCAACGAAAAACTGATGATTGATGCTTCTCATCTCTGTTCATTCCTGTCTGTCCCTATCTAGCCCTCTGACTCTCTCTCTCTGTCTCTGTTAAAAAAAAAAAAAAAGATAACATACACCATTAGACTAGCCACAGAAAACGGTGAAATCCACAAGTATATAGTACATCCTTAAGAATATCTAAGCCGCCTGGCCTGTGGTGGCGCAGTGGATAAAGCGTCGACCTGGAAATGCTGAGGTCGCCGGTTCGAAACCCTGGGCTTGCCTGGTCAGGGCACATATGGGAGTTGATGCTTCCAGCTCCTCCCCACTTCTCTCTCTCTGTCTCTCTCTCCCTCTCTGTCTCTCTCTCCTCTCTAAAAATGAATAAATAAAGTAAAAAAAAAAATTAAAAAAAAAAAAGAATCAGATATTTAAAAAAAAAAAAAAAAGAATATCTAAGCCATCTCTACTTCTCCAGCATTGCCTCACGGCCACACTCTGTCTTCTGCACCCCACTCCCATCTTTTTTTTTTTTTTTTCTGAAGCTGGAAACGGGGAGAGACAGACAGACTCCCGCATGTGCCCAACTGGGATCCACCTGGCACGCCCACCAGGGGCAATGCTCTGCCCACCAGGGGGCGATGCTCTGCCCCTCCGGGGCGTCACTCTGCCGCGAACAGAGCCACTCTAGCGCCTGGGGCAGAGGCCAAGGAGCCATCCCCAGCGCCCGGGCCATCTTTGCTCCAATGGAGCCTTGGCTGTGGGAGGGGAAGAGAGAGACAGAGAGGAAGGGGGGGGGGGTGGAGAAGCAAATGGGCGCCTCTCCTATGTGCCCTGGCTGGGAATCAAACCCGGGTCCCCCGCACGCCAGGCCAACGCTCTACCGCTGAGCCAATCGGCCAGGGCCCCCACTCCCATCTTAATGCTTCATGGCCTTTACCTGAAAGACACTCCCCATGCACCTCTCAATGTGTGATGATTTTTTTTTTTTTTTCATTTTTCTGAAGCTTGGAAACAGGGAGAGACAGTCAGACAGACTCCCGCATGCGCCCGACCGGGATCCACCCGGCACGCCCACCAGGGGCGATGCTCTGCCCACCAGGGGGCGATGCTCTGCCCATCCTGGGCGTCGCCATGTTGCGACCAGAGCCACTCTAGCGCCTGAGGCAGAGGCCACAGAGCCATCCCCAGCACCCGGGCCATCTTTGCTCCAATGGAGCCCTGGCTGCGGGAGGGGAAGAGAGAGACAGAGAGGAAAGCGCGGCGGAGGGGTGGAGAAGCAAATGGGTGCTTCTCCTGTGTGCCCTGGCCGGGAATCGAACCCGGGTCCTCCGCACGCTAGGCCGACGCTCTACCGCTGAGCCAACCGGCCAGGGCCTCAATGTGTGATGATTTAATATTTGTTTGCACCACCAGACTGCAAGCACCTTGTTTACCACTGTATTCAAAGAACAGTATTTGGTTCACAGTCTGCCCTCAAATATTTTTGTCAATAAATGAGTGAACTACCCTGGCCTGTTGGCTCAGTGGTAGAGAATCGGCCTTGGCGTGTGAAGTCTCGGGTTTGATTCCCAGTCAAGGCAGACAGGAGAGGTGCCCATCTGCTTCTCCAACCTTCCCCTTCTCCTTTCTCTCTGTCTCTCTCTTCTCCCCCCCCCCACAGCCAGGGCTCCACTGCAGCAAGGTTGGCCCCTGCGCTGAGGATGGCTCCAAGGCCTCCACCTCAGCCACTAGAATGGCTCTGGCTGCAGCGGGGCAACGCCCCAGATGGGCAGGGCATTGCCCCCGGGTGAGCATGCCAGGTGGATCCTGGTCGGTCGGGTGCATGTGGGAATGCGGGAGTCTGTCTGACTGCCTCCCCGCTTCTAACTTCGGAGAAATACAAAATAAATGAATGTGGCCCTGGCTGGTTGGCTCAGCAGTAGAGCATCGGCCTAGCATGCGGAGGACCCGGGTTCGATTCCCGGCCAGGGCACACAGGAGAAGTGCCCATTTGCTTCTCCACCCCTCCGCCGCGCTTTCCTCTCTGTCTCTCTCTTCCCATCCCGCAGCCAAGGCTCCACTGGAGCAAAGATGGCCCGGGCGCTGGGGATGGCTCTGTGGCCTCTGCCTCAGGCGCTAGAGTGGCTCTGGTCGCAATATGGCGACGCCCAGGATGGGCAGAGCATCGCCCCCTGGTGGGCAGAGCGTCGCCCCATGGTGGGCGTGCTGGGTGGATCCCGGTCGGGTGCATGCGGGAGTCTGTCTGACTGTCTCTCCCCGTTTCCAGCTTCAGAAAAATGGGAGAAAAAAAAACAAAAAAAAAAAACAAAACACAAAATAAATGAATGAATGAATGAATGAACAAACACTGCTTTCCTCCATGCATAGAATCATAACAGTGAGTAGGCTGCCACATCTATTCTTACTTCAGCTTGAACTGTCACTATAAACTGTCTCAATTATCTGTCAATCCTCAAACTACTAGAACACAGGATGGATTCCTCTCTCTAGGATAAAGAATGCAGATTCTGCCTGACCTGTGGTGGCACAGTGGATAAAGCCTCAACCTGGAATGCTGAGGTCGCTGGTTCAAAACCCTGGGCTTGCCTGGTCAAGGCACATATGGGAGTTGATGCTCCTGCTGCTCCTCCCTTTCTCTCTCTCTCTCTCTCTCTTTCTCTCTCCTCTCTAAAATGAATGAATAAATAAATAAATAAAGAATGCAGATTCAACAAGAGTCTAGGGGGAAGATAACAAAACATAACAGTCCTCACATTTCTTAAATGCCTAATTGCTCCTGACTATTCTCTTAGCCTTCAAACAGTCTCATCCACACCCAGCTGCTTCCCAAAATAGGGCAAGTCCACAAATCAGGTATTCTAGATATAATCAACTCCTGAGAGCACTCATATATATACTAAAATGTATGACGAGTCAGACAATCAGCCTTAAACCATCCAGTCGCCACATTTTAAACACCTCTGAATTAAAGTTGACAGAAGTTGGAAAAGCGGTCATGTCTGGGAGGGGGTCAGTAACTGAGGAAGCATGAGAAAACCTGGTGAGTGCGGAAAATGTTTGTATCTTGAATACTATGGTGGTTATATATGGGAATATCGAGTTGTACACTAACAATTAGTGTACTAATGTAATTTATTCTCATTATACTTCCAAAAATAAAATAAAGTAGTAAGTACCTATGAACAAGAAAACTGCATTGCTGGATCATGGTCCTGGTCCTAAAGAAGTCCTTTATGTAAGGTAAAAAGAAATCATGCCATCAATCTTTTTTTTTTTTTTTTTTTTTTTAAACAGGGACAGAGAGAAAGTCAGAGAGAGGGATAGACAGGGACAGACAGACAGGAACGGAGAGAGATGAGAAGCATCAATCACCAGTTTTTCGTTAGGAGACCTTAGTTGTTCATTGATTGCTTTCTCATATGTGCCTTGACCGTGGGCCTTCAGCAGACCGAGTAACCCCTTGCTCGAGCCAGCAACCTTGGGTCTAAGCTGGTGAGCTTTTGCTCAAACCAGATGAGCCACGCTTAAGCTGGCGACCTCGGGGTCTCGAACCTGGGTCCTCTGCATCCCAGTCCGACACTCTATTCACTGCGCCACCGTCTGGTCAAGCGCCATCAATCTTCTTAGGTTAGAATATTTAAGGGGATGGTAAGAAGGAAAAAAAAGAAAGAAATGGTTAAAAAAAGGAAAAGAAAGTAACTGCTTAAGCATTGCCGTATGTTTGACTATAAGATTTACAGATCTGTTTTGGAGAGATTGAAAGAATTCATTAGCCTAGCGTGCGGAGGACCCGGGTTCGATTCCCGGCCAAGGCACACAGGAGAAGTGCCCATTTGCTTCTCCACCCCTCCGCCACGCCTTCCTCTCTGTCTCTCTCTTGGCGCTGGGGATGGCTCTGTGGCCTCTGCCTCAGGCGCTAGAGTGGCTCTGGTCGCAACATGGCGACGCCCAGGATGGGCAGAGCATCGCCCCCTGGTGGGCATGCCAGGTGAATCCCGGTCGGGTGCATGCGGGAATCTGTCTGACTGTCTCTCCCTGTTTCCAGCTTCAGAAAAATGCAAAAAAAAAAAAAAAGAAAGAAAGAAAGAATTCATTAGTGACAGAGACAGTAACAAACCAAAATAATGTCATTAATGATATTAAAACCTGGAAAAAAATTAAAATTGTACAAGAAAATATAACAGCAGTATACTAAGTGGCTGAATAATAAACAATCCTTAACATAATAAAGAGTACTAGTTGATCTAAAATTTTGTCATAACTATATGAGGAGAATTTGATAAAAGTGGGAGGACAATAGAAGAGCATATTATTTATTACTCAGAAATATGGGGCCTGGCCTGTGAGGGCGCAGTGAATAAAGCGTCGACCTGGAACGCTGAGGTTGCCGGTTCAAAACTCTAGGCTTGCCTGGTCAAGGCATTCATGGGAGTTGATGCTTCCTGCTCCTTCCCCTTCACTCTCTCTCTCTCTCTCCCCTCTCTAAATTGAATAAATAAAATCTTTAAATATATATATATGGGAATAAATACAAGAAAAAGACTAAAAAGTTTAAAGCAGTTGCCTATTGGGAGTGAGACATAGTGGTGGGAAGGGGTAAATAATAGATTGCTGCTTTTCACTGAAAGCCACAGTACTATTTGACTTTCAATTTAAAGTTCGTGGGAAGAGAAAAACAAAAATATTACATGTATAATTTGACAAATAAAACATTTTAAAATAATTTTACAAAAGGTTCAGAATATATTGATGCTATTTGACTTATGATGGGATTACATCCTGATAAACCCATAATAAGTTGCAAAATCTAAGTCAAAAATGCATTTAATACACCTAAAGCTACTGAACATAACAGTTTTGGCCTAGCCTACCTTAAACGTGCTCAGATCACCTACATTTGGGCAAAATCATCTCACTGTCACCGCCCAGCATCATGAGAGAACTGTATGGCGTATCAGTAGCCTAGGAAAAGATCAAAATTCAAAGTACGGTTTTTACTGAATGTTTTTGCACCATTGTAAAGTTGAAAAATCATAGGATGAACTGTTAAGTTGGGTACTGTCTCAGCAGAAGTGATGCAGGTGTGACTATACTGGAGCAACATGAGGGACCTTTGTGGTGATGGAACTGTTCCACATCTTGACTGTGGTGGTAATAAAATTGCATAAAACTAAATATACACATTCATAAATGGGTACAAGTGAAACTGGGGAAATCTGAATGATAGGTGTCTTGTATCAATGTCAATATACGATTATGATATTGTACTACAGTTCTGCAAGATGTTACAATCATAGAAAATTGTGGAAAAAAGGTACAAGGGATCCCTCTGTATTATTCTTAAAACTGCATGAGACTCCACAATTACCTCAAAATAAAAAGTTTAATTAGAAAACCTTCTTGACCTTATTTTTAATTTCTACTTCCTCTAGGGTTAACATTTTATTTACTTACTGTTAATAAGAGCAACCCAAGAACTAAGCTCAATTCATTTCTAACTCACTATCCAATACAGTAGCCTAGGAATTGATAAATAAGTCTGTATGTTCTTCTCTTCACTTGATAGGATTTTATATTTCCTCTGTCTTTAAAACTGAAGATTTTGTTTTTTTTACATGTCTTCATCAAAGCCTTCAATCCTTTGGTCAGCAGCTCTGATTTGTATTTCTTGGGATCAACAGAATAGAGTTATCACAAACATAGACCATCTTTAGTTTTCCATAGAGGGCAGTTTATTTTTATCTTTATTTAGTTCTGATTCTCTTCCAAATGATGTCAATCATTTCCCTGGCAGCATAGAGTTAATTTTTCTAGGAATACCTTACCAAGATTCCTAGTCTCTTTTGGGGACTACAATTGTCAAATAGAAGTTAATCATGCTAAGAAAATGGTTTGGACTTTCTGCCTCTTTTTAAATGTAATACTTGTCTACAGTGAAGCTAATCTATTTTTTATCTCCCACATATAAGACATTCCTCCCATCTACACACAACAGCCAAGATAGCCTCAAGTATAACTACAATTTGGGAATCTGACTACCTGAAAGAGCTTAAAATTTAAATATGTCACATATGGAAAACATTTATTAAAGTATCAAATAAGATGAATGTTGCTGCCTAAACTCTTGTACCTAGAAAAACTTATCAACACAGTTTTTGGAGGTACTGTCATGAGAAACCAGCACATGCAAAATCAAAAAAATAAAACAAGGAAGGAGACAGAAAAGCTCCATTCTGCTCTTTACTCTCGCCTACTCCCATAGATGAGACAAACTCAAGCAAATCACTGCACTTACTTGAGCCTCAGTCATTTCACCTGTAAAAAGCTGAGATAATTAATACACCATATACAGTGCAATACTCTCAGTAGGAACTAGAATAGCACTCTACCATCAAACTCATTAATATTCCTGCAGCAAATGAGTATTTACTTGAAATAAAACCAAAAAAGACTGTAAGTAGCCAATTAGTTGAATAAGGTTGTGCCTACCTTACAAAAAAAACTTTTTCAGTTTTTGTGTTTTAGAACTGCAGAGAATGGACTATGGAACTATAGAAGTGTTCACAGTCATAAAATCAGTTTGCTAATACACACAAAACATTTTTTTTCCTCTTTTGCATTTTTCTGAAGCTGGAAACGGGGAGAGAAAGACAGACTCCCGCATGTGCCCGACCGGGATTCACCCGGCACGCCCACCAGGGGCGATGCTCTGCCCACCAGGGGGCGATGCTCTGCCCCTCCGGGGCGTCGCTCTGCCGCGACCAGAGCCACTCTAGCGCCTGGGGCAGAGGCCAAGAAGCCATCCCCAGCGCCCAGGCCATCTTTGCTCCAATGGAGCCTCGGCTGCGGGAGGGGAAGAGAGAGACAGAGAGGAAGGGGGGGGGGGGTGGAGAAGCAAATGGGCGCCTCTCCTATGTGCCCTGGCCGGGAATCGAACCCGGGTCCCCCGCACGCCAGGCCGACGCTTTACCGCTGAGCCAACCGGCCAGGGCCCAAAACATATATATTTTTTTTTTTGTATTTTTTCTGAAGCTGGAAACAGGGAGAAACAGTCAGACTCCCGCATGCGCCCAACCGGGATCTAACTGGCAAGCCCACCAGGGGGCGACGCTCTGCCCACCAGGGGGCGATGCTCTGCCCCTCCAGGGCGTTGCTCTGTTGTGACCAGAGCACTCTAGCGCCTGGGGCAGAGACCAAGGAGCCATCTCCAGCGCCCGGGCCACCTTTGCTCCAATGGAGCCTCGCTGCAGGAGGGGAAGAGAGAGACAGAGAGGAAGGAGAGGGGGAGGGGTAGAGAAGTAGATGGGCGCCCCTCCTGTGTGCCCTGACCGGGAATCGAACCCAGGACTTCCGCACGCCAGGCCGACGCTCTAACACTGAGCCAACCGGCCAGGGCCCACACAAAACATTTTTGCCCTTTCTGTGACTAGTTTTTAAATAGCCTTTGGGCTGACTTTTATAGATTTTTCCAAACTAAATAATGTCCACTGGTAACAACTCTATCCACACAACAATTGTTAATCATTTGTCAATGACTTCTCTTTATGTAAACTAACCCAATGCTAGCCCCAATAAGTTATATGAATGGTACCAAGTCATCTCTATCCTTAATTTACATTTTACCAATTTTCCAATATAGTTTTTAGTCCCTCTACCTCCAAACCCTTGTTATTGAGAGAATAACATTTGAAATATACACCACTCTGAGTTGTAGTAATCATGCTACTTACCACTTGAAGTGATACGCTTTCACTAACAGTTCCAATTTATTCTTGAATTTTCTAAATTCTTGAATGGATAAATGTGATTTGATCAAATTTATTGATTTGATCAGGAAAGCTACGCAGCTAAAAAAATATGTTGGAAATACTAAATAAATGTTAACATTTCTCGGATAATACCTAGGAGTTCTTTATATCTTTCTGAGCTTTAAAAATGATTAATCTGCCTGACCTGTGGTGACGCAGTGGATAAAGCGTTGACCTGGAATGCTGAGGTTGTCGGTTCAAAACCCTGGGCTTGCCCAGTCAAGGCACATATGGGAGTTGAAGCTTCCTGCTCCTCCCCCCTTTTCTCTCTCTCTCTCTCTGTCTCTCTCTCAATCTCTCTCTGTCTCCTCTAAAATGAATAAATAAAAATTAAAAAAAATAAAAATGATTAATCTGTTTTCTAATCAAGAAAAAAAAAGAACATTAAGCATCTACCATCATTTGACTTGGCAGTCTTTTTATTTATTTATTTATTCATTTTAGAGAGGAGAGAGGGAGAGAGAGAGACAGGGGGGAGGAGCTGGAACCATCAACTCCCATATGTGCCTTGACCAGGCAAGCCCGGGGTTTTGAACCGGCGACCTCAGCATTTCCAGGTCGACGCTTTATCCACTGCGCCACCACAGGTCAGGACTTGGCAGTCTTTTTAAACTTATTGGGGGGGGGGACAGAAATAGAACTTTGTAATATTTTCATCTCTGAATGGATCTTTCATCATAAGTAGTCTCACCAATTTCCTAGCTGTCTTGCCATTTTTAACATGCCTTCTAAAACAACAGTAAACTCGTACCATTAGTTTTGCAAAGAGGTTTATCAAATTCATCTTTTTTTTCTTTTCACCTAATTTGTAAGTGGCACTCAACTATCATCACTTTGCAGGCTTCTTGTGGCCTTGACTGAAAATGTTTCTAATTTTTTCAAAGTTGGCTTTCACCTCTCCACAGCCTCTAAGACTATGCCAAATAGCCATCTGTTCTGAATGGTTCTTTTGATCCCTTGCTGTCTTTTGACAGGGACTTCCAATATGACAGTTTTTTTTTAAAAAATTATTTATTGATTTAGTGAGAGGGGAAGGGAGTGAGAGAGGGAATGAGGGAGGGAGAAAAAGAGTTAGAAACATCAATCCATCCTGTATGTGCCCTGACTGGGGATCAAACCATCAACCTCTACGCTTTGGGACGATGCTCTAACCAACCAGCTATCTGGTCAGGGCCTAATAAGATAGTTTTTAAGTCTTTAAGCTTCCAGTAGGTTTTTTTTGGTTATTTACCTTTTTAAATCTTTCTTTCCACTTTTCCTAATGTACAATACATATTTGACCATAGCTTGATTTTTTTTTAGAATTGCTTTTCTTTTTTAAATTTTCTTTTTAATTTATTTTAGAGAGGAGAGAGAGTGAGACAGAGAGAGAGAGAGAAAGGGGGGAGGAGCAGGAAGCATCAACTCCCACATGTGCCTTGACCAGGCAAGCCCAGGGTTTCGAACCGGGGACCTCAGCATTCCAGGTTGACACTTTATCCACTGCACCACCACAGGTCAGGCATACAGCTTGATTTATTAAAAAATATTTTATTAATTTGAAAGAAACATTGATCTGTTGTTCTACCCACTTATGCATTAAATGGCTGATTCCTGTATGTGAGAAAACTAGGGATCAAACGCAAAACCCTGGCACATTGGGACAATACTCTGACCAACTGAGCTACCTAGACCCTGGGCCACAGCTTCTTTTCTTTTTATTTTTTGACAGAGAGAGTCAGAGATACGGACGGACAGACAGACAGGAAGGGAGAGAGATGAGAAGCATCAATTCTTTGTTGCAGCACCTTAGTTGTTCACTGATTGCTTTCTCATATGTGCTGTGACCAAGGGGCTACAGTAAAAGCTAGTGACCCCTTGCTCAAGCCAGCGACCTTTGGGATCAAGCCAGCAACCATAGGGTCATGTCTATACTCCCACCTCAAGCCAGGGACCCTGCACTCAAGCTGGTGAGCCTGTACTCAAGCTGGCAACCTCAGGGTTTTGAACCTGGGTCCTCCGCATCCCAGTCTAACACTTTAGCCCCTCCGCCACTGCCCGGGCACGCTACAGCTTGTTTTCTTAAAACTGAATCTCCATATGATAAATTTTGTTCTTTCTCTCCCTGAAGAATGCTGAGCTTAATCAAGACGTAATTACTGTTAAATAATACTGATCTACAGAAACCTTTATCAATTCTTGTTTGTTCCTCAAAGTAAAATCCAGGTTATTTCTTTATAGAATCTAAAACTGCCAGCAGTAGGAAGTAGTTTGTCTTACTCAAAACCACCCCTTCATATCTGCTCTCAAAGCATTTAAACAATCTGTATAAAAATAAACTACATTGTTGTTATCTGGCCTAATTTTGCAAACTCTTCTGATCTCCTTTAACATTTTCAACTCAGTCACATTATTTTGATTAGGAATGTGACATTTTTATTTAAGCAAAGGTTTCAATCTTTATAAGAAATGTAATCCTTTTATATCAATAAAATGAACCTCTTTTGAGTAAAAAAAAAAAAAAGTACCATATTTCCCCATGAGTAAGACGATCCAATGTATAAGATGCATCTTAATTTTGGGACCCGAAATTTGAAAAAAAAATGTATTACATAAAGTTATTGAACTCAAGTTTTATTCATCATAAAATTCATACAACTCTTCATCACTGTCAAAACTCCCATCCATTGGCTTGTCCTTATCTGTGTTTGATGATGAATCACTGCCTTCAACGAGTGCAAAAATAAGTGCGAAAAAGCAGGAAATGCAAGTAAAAAACTACAACCACTGTAGCCTGACCGGGTGGTGGCGCAGTGGATAAAGCATTGGACTGGGATGCGGAGGACCCAGGTTCAAGATCCCAAGGTCGCCAGCTTGAGCGCGGGCTCATCTGGTTTGAGCAAAAGCTCACCAGTTTGGACCCAAAGTCGCTGGCTCGAGCAAGGGGTCATTTGGTCTGCTGAAGGCCCGCGGTCAAGGCACATATGAGAAAGCAATCAATGAACACCTAAGGTGTCGCAGGGAAAAACTGATGATTGATGCTTCTCAACTCTCTTCTTTCCTGTCTGTCTGTCCGTATCTATCCCTCTCTCTGACTCTCTCTCTGTCTCTGTAAAAAAAAACAACAACAAAAAAAACTACAACCACTGTACAAGACGCACCCAGTTTTTAGATCCCAAATTTCTCGGGGGAAAGTGCATCTTATACATGGCGAAATACGGTAATCCCTTTCTGTCATGATTAGTCCTTTAATCAAGTATCTGAGATGTGAATTAAATCATTATACCAAAAAAGAAGGAAAAAAATTGTATAAGAATGGCAAAAATGGCACTCATCATGTTTATATCAATAACACTTTTAAATAAACATAATGTGTTAGATCACATACTCAGATAAAACACATTACAGATTTGCTGTTGGAAGAAAATTTCACTTTACCATTATGTCACCTACCCCAACGTGACCTTGTTGAAGCTGAATTTCTTTCTTCTAGAAAGGCTCCATAAGAAAAATAAATATTGCCAAACACGGTCCTGCACTTCCCTCTCAGTCAGATAGTGTTATGGAGCTCATCTGAAACCCACTGCCTGGATTTCTAGCTGTTAGGATTGGGAGGGCCAACTAATACACACCACAGAGACATTACTACTAAAAAATTACTTTTTACTAGGAAACTAAGCTATGTTAAAGTACTTTTACTAATAAAGCAATACAATTTGGTTAAATTGAGATCTTTTTAATCAGTAAAGAAAAAAACAACATACACTTGAATTAACAGCTGCTGGCTTTAAAGTTCACAATATCAGTAATATATTACTGTACCACTTAAGCACATGAAGTGAGAATGTAAGACTTCACATTTGATATACAGCAAATCCAGAGAAAAGCTCTGTGAAATATGCCTCAAAGTTCACCTAACATTAGAACCATATCTGCCTAAAAGTAACAGATTTTTCTTAGCATGGACCAGAGTACATTTAAAACCCTATTCTAAAATTAGATAGCAAAATAATACATTTTTACAGAATGGGAAATAGGTCTCCTTGTGCACTGCAACTGCACAAGCTGATGAGATAAATAAAAATAGTGCATGCAGGTACCTTGCACCTCAGCGACATCAAACACATTCAGTGTTAACAGGCTGAGAGCTTGATGTCCACGAGCAAGCGTATTCTACATAACTCAAGAATGGAAATAAGACATTCCATCTCTTGTATATTAGGTAGGAATTTTAGCTTGCATACTATTACCAAAACAGCAGTCTGGCCTGAGGGATTTCTGTTTCCTATCAGCTTCATGTAAGGAAAAAAAAAAAGGAAAGAGGTAACAGGAAAAATTATAAAGTAGAAGGGTGAGTAAAGGGAAAGCAAAAAAATATAAGAAAATTTATAATATACAATAATAGACATCTTAAGACATCTTCATCCTCCAGCTAATGAATTAGGTACTAAGACTTCCAGAATATACCATACCACAAACCTGAAAATTCAATTTTTAAGCTGAGAGCAGCTCCTTGAAAGCTTACTTTTAAAGAGCTACCCAAACAGTTGCTGAGGCCTCACTAGAAAGAGATAAGGTCACAATACTGGGTCTTTCCCATTGAGGAAGGGGAAAACCCAGAGGCTAACTCGGCTATTACTCTAGTACCCATAGCCCAGTCAACAGAAGGGTAAATCCCACCCCTCAGGGAACTGGCTACAAGGCTTCCAGTTCCATCCCTGGTGTCTTCCAAACAAGACTGACTGCAATTTTCACCATGATTAACTTCCAGGAATGCCAGCCAGAGGAAGACCCAATAGAAAAGAGTATAACAAGTTATTTCCCCCTCAATGTCAGTTGGACTTTTTGAATCAATTGTGGGCTGCCTCTCTCTCTCTCCACTGGGCAGAAGAGCATTCAGCAACCTCAGAGAAGTGCCAGTAACACACTGGCACCACATTTCTTAAAGATGCCTACCTGACCATCTTATTTAAAGCTGTAAACGCCCTACCTCCCCTACCTATCCCTCTTTCACACTCCTAGTCGTCCTACTCTGCTCCAAATTTTTCCCACATAATTTATCATCCTTTAAATGTTATATAATCATCTATTATACTTATTTCTCTTTCTTCTATTAAAAGATAAAATCCATGAGGTCAGGACGTTTTTGTCTATTTCAGGGGTCTCAAACTCAACTCAGCATGTGGGCCGCAGAGCAAGATCACAGCCATTCAGCGGGCCGCACTAGGTCTACAAAAGGCAACTGTTACACAACACTTTTCTCACTGCAGTTGAAAACAAAAAAAAAATCAGTACAACAAGCACAATCGTACATGCAGTTTACTCAGTGTCACAAAACGACCAGAAACTGTAGTTCATATCACAACTGCTGTTAACTAAGCTAATATCTAGCTAGGATGCTAGAGAAATGAAAAATACAAGTAGGCCCCTAGGCTTACTTAATTTTATCCAAAATATTTTGAACTTCGTGGATTAGTCTGCGGGCCGCACAAAATTGTTTGGTGGGCCGCGAGTTTGAGACCCCTGGTCTATTTTGTTCACATATATATATATATATTTTTAATTCATTCATTTTAGAGAGGGGAGAGAGAGAAAGAGAGCAAGAGAGAGGGAGTGAGAAGGGGGGAGCAGGAAGCATCAACTCCCATATATGCCTTGACCAGGCAAGCCCAAGGTTTTGAACAGGCGACCTCAGCGTTCCAGGTCAATGTTTTTATCCACTGAGCCACCGCAGGTCAGGATGACAGATCTTAAGCAACTAGAACAGGACCTCACACATAGTTATAATCCAATAAATATTTATGGAATAAAAGTAAGAAAACTAAAAAGACCTCCCAGAGATCAACAACACCCAGAGGCCCAACAATGGCTATATCCCTCTAACAGAACCAGTCTGGTTCCTGTGACTACATTGCCTCTATCAGCCATATATTACCCTTCTCCTTTCCCCAAGTCTTCTATCAGCTAGGATACACGAGACCACAGTACTGATGCAGACAGTAAAGGCAACAAATGCTTGTCCTTGAGTCTGAAGGATTTCTAAATTAGAGGTTTACATAGTCTGCCATGTTTCTAGGTTACTTAGTTTGGGATAAAATGTATGGAATGGATGTTATCTTAGCATAAAAAAAGGCCTGGAAAGAAATCACAAGAAGCTTCTGTTTTCAAAAATTAAATTCTAGGCCCAAGCCAGATAGCTCAGTTGGTTAGCATCATCCCGAAATCCCAAGGTTGCGAGTTTAATCCCCAGTCAGGGCATATACAAGCAACCAACGAATGCACAACTAAACAGAATAACAAATGGATAAATGAATGTTTCTCTCTTCCCCTCCCCTTCTCTAAAATCCATTTTAAAAAAAGAATCAACTAATAAATGCTAAAAATAAGCAGAACAAAATTGATGTTCCTCTCTCTCTCATTCCACTCTCTAAAATCAATCAATACATTAAAATTTTTTAAAAATTAAATTCCTGCCTGACCAGGCAGTGGCGCAGTGGATAGAGCATTGAACTGGAATGCGGAAGACCCAGGTTCAAGACCTCGAGGTCGCCAGCTTCAGCGCGGGCTCATCTGGTTTGAGCAAAAGCCCACCAGCTTGAGCCCAAGGTCGCTGGCTCAAGCAAGGGGTTACTCGGTCTGCTGAAGGTCTGCGGTCAAGGCACATATGAGAATGCAATCAATGAACAACTCAGGGGTTGCAATGCGCAACGAAAAACTAATGATTGATGCTTATCATCTCTTTGTTCCTGTCTGTCTGTCCCTGTCTATCCCTCTCTCTGACTCTCTGTAAAAAAATTAAAATTAAAAAAAAAAAGAAAAGAAGCCCTGGCCGGTTGGCTCAGCGGTAGAGCGTCGGCCTAGCGTGCGGAGGACCCGGGTTCGATTCCCGCCAGGGCACACAGGAGAAGCGCCCATTTGCTTCTCCACCCCTCCGCCACGCTTTCCTCTCTGTCTCTCTCTTCCCCTCCCGCAGCCAAGGCTCCATTGGAGCAAAGATGGCCCGGGCGCTGGGGATGGCTCTGTGGCCTCTGCCTCAGGCGCTAGAGTGGCTCTGGTCGCAACATGGCGACGCCCAGGATGGGCAGAGCATCGCCCCTGGTGGGCGTGCCAGGTGGATCCTGGTCAGGCGCATGCAGGAGTCTGTCTGACTGTCTCTCCCTGTTTCCAGCTTCAGAAAAATGAAAAAAAAAAAAAAAAAGAAAAGAAAAAAAATTCCAATTCAATTCAGCAAGCATTTTAAATATAAAGTTATATTCAAAGCACTGGGCTAGAAGCCATGGGAATAGAGGAGACACAGGTCTCCTACGGAGTTTAGAATGAGGGAGGAAAAAAGTACATTCACAAATAATAATTACTTAATTATAATTAAAGACAGCGTGTGATAAAGTGCTATATAATGGAGGTCCTAGCAAAGAGTTAAAAGAGATACAGAGAAAGATGAAATCAATTCTGTAGATGGACGGGAAAAAGAGGGTTATGAAAGGCTTCAGGAAGGAGATGGAGTTGTTACAAATTTTTCTAGAATCAAATTCTTTCCTTTCAGAGCACTGCTGTTCATAATTGTACATTCATTAGTTGATTGTTGGGTCTCCCCCACTAGACTTATAAGTCCTGAAAGGACAGGGACAATGTCTGGCTTGGCATTTAAGTGCTCAATAAATATTAGCTAAATGAATTTTTAAAATTATAGTAATATTACAGCTGTCTATGGAATACAGAAAGAGTCATTTAACCATGAGGTTATTACAGCAATATACAGATGAAGATCTAAACTAGGTGAGTCAAATCAAAGTGGCAAGATATTCAGAGTAATCCAATTCAATGATTAGATAACGTGGTGAGGCACAAAAAAAGAACCAAATGAGTCCAAAATTTTGTGGCATGGCAACTGGAAAAACTGTAATACTTAGGGGGAAAAAAGGGTAGATAGGTTTCAGAAATGATGAACTGCAGTACCATCAAAAACAAATCCCAAGTAGAAAAAAATTTCCCTGTAAACCTTTCAGATTCATATAACATAAGCTCCACCAATTCCAATTTATCTTCCTTCAGTTTCCATTTCTGGTATCATTCTTTAAGGCTCTGTTCTAGAAGTATCAGTTCCAAAGATAAGTGCTGAGTTTCAACCAAACCTCAGAATTTGAAACTGAAGTTTACAAAGAAACATCCTTGCACCCCCACTTGTGCTCCTGTAAATAAAAGTTCATCCCAACCAAACCCAAAGCGCTTCACCTAGGAATGTTGCTAGGAATTTTGCTGGTAAAATCCCCAAAGTACTGGTTGTACTCCGTACATAGAATAGAGCAGACACTGCTGTCTTCCTCTGCAAACACTGCACTATAGCCTAAGAAACTACAGCTACCAGCAGGCAGTGTTGTCGTACCAGCATGCTATGTGGCCTGTCAGGATCTGGATTTCATTCATGGTTTGGTTTGAAGTCCAAAGGTTGCATGGTACCTACTCTGGCCACTTTTCAATTCAATACCCCATGCTTCACTTGCCACCTTTTAAAAACCCATCGACAAAAACTACTCCTATTTCTAATATAAATCTTTCTAAAATCTCACATTCAAGTGGAGCAATTCCCAATAACCTTTGGATTACCTGAAAAACAGTAATGTGCTACAGATGGCTGGGAATAAAGCAAAGCACTTCCAGGACCTTCTGTGAGTCCAAAACAAACAATAGTTCTGCCAACCAAATTTTTCTATTATAGACTGATGGATGTTTTAAATACAAATTTAAAAACAGTGAATGCTTCTCCTAATGTTCAAAGGTAGATTAAACATGATTGTGCTATATTAACAAACTAAAAGACTAAAAGACATTCATCCTCCCCTTAACATTCAATAAATATCTGCTACTGGAAGTCCCAAATCCAAGAATTAACTAGGAAATGTTGACAAAACCCCTAACTTTGGGAATTAATTTGAATATGTAATTTTATTCCTTTAAATTGTTTGAAAACAAAGACTTCCTAACATTTCTGTCAACTTCAAGGTCCCTACCAGTCACTCACCAGCTTTCAATCCTTCAGTCCCTTTTACCAGGTACTCTGGAGATCCTCCTTTAGTCATACTTCACCAAATGTCACCAATTTAGGATTTACAGCATTAAAAATATCAATTTGATTTTTTAAACAAAATATAGTGAGCAACTCATATTCAATCCCAAGAAGTTAGTTCAAAGCAGGTTTTCCACTGGCTGGTCAGAAATGGAAAAACGCCCAACTCATCTCTACAATCAGTCCCATTTGGCTCAAAGATTTGCTGTAAGAAATTTAAGGTCTTAGATCCTGACTGAATGCAAAAAATTACTTATTGATATCTGGCAAATCTTTCCAGGTATGATTTCCTTCTCACAAGCTGAGGTTCTTTTTCTGTAGCTCTCTGATTCCCATTCTTACAGCTTGAGCAGACTAAAAAAAAAGATATATTTGACAAGCTGGTGAACCTGCAGAATGAGGGTATGAGACCCTTCAAAAGAAAATGGCCTAGTAAAAAAAGAGCACAGCATGAGCTTTACACATGTATCAAAGAGGAGTGAGCAACAAGCCTGAGAGAACTAAGGCTGCACTCGTTAGCCCTTCTGAATATTGACTATATTTCTGACATAGTAATTATAAACTACTCACTTCTGTTACTTGCCAGTTAGTGAAAAACCCACTTTCACCACAACCTTGATATCATAAAATTCTAGTTAAATGGGATCTTAGAAATAATCTTGTCTAATGTGCTCATTTTATAGATAAGGACAGTAAAAACAGGTATGACTACAACAAGGTCATATAGCTAGTTAGAGGCACAGTAGTGATAAGAACCTGGATTTATGACTCTCAATTCTATGAAAAGCAAAATAATAATAATAATAATTATATATATGTACACACACACACACTATTAAATCAATTACATAGTTGTAGCTATAATTACACCATACAAAAACAAAAGCCATCCACAAAAAGAGCACAAAGGGTCAGAACAGGAAGTACCCCAAATTAAACAGAAAGAAGCAGCATTTGTTCATACACTACAGGGGTTTCTTAAGGGCATAACCTTGTACATATTTTCTAAGCCATTTCATTAATTACCACCTTCAAGGTTGTGCATCCTGTGCTTCCATCAAATGCATCTTTTTGTGGCAAAGGTTTGAAAAGTGATAACTTCTGCCTGACCTGTGGTGGCACAGGGGATTAAACATTGACCTGGAACACTGAGGTTGCCAGTTCGAAACCGTGAGCTTGCTGAGTCAAGGCACATATGGGAGTTGATGCTTCCTGCTCCTCTCCCCTTCTCTCTCTCACTCTTTTTCTCTCTCTCTCCTCTCTATAAAAATTAATGAATAAAATATATAAAAAAAGAAAAGTGATAACTTCTGGCATAGAAACTGATGGTACAAAAGTAACCCACAAATGTGGTGCCAACAATGAAGAAAGGACTGAAGGTGAAGGGGTGGAGATATTGCTGGGAGCAAGTAATCCTGATAATAGGATAAGAATAAAAATCCAAGACAGCAAAGTTGGCCAGACACTAATAACCAGAAAGCACAATAAAAAGAAGGCAGTTTCAGAGCTTGCCTGGCACCAGACAGCTCTCACCTACAAAAGAAAGAAGGAAAAAATTCTCACAGAGACAAGAGAAAGACCGTAGGTTTGCTCCTGAGTGATGGACTAGATATGACCTAATAGGTATTTGCCATCTCTTATTTCTGGGACTCTGATCCAAGAACAAACAGCAAGAGAACCATGAAAAATCAGCCCTGTTGGATCTGGAGTTCTGCCTTGACAAGATATAAAGCTCATTCATAGAGCTGACTGTGCTCATGAGACTGCAGTTCAACTCCTGCTGCTAGAGCAAGGGGAGGAGGAAGGAAGATAGAAAGGGGTGAGTGGGAAGGAGGTGGAAGATCTGGGTTTTAACTATAATAGCTACAGTAATTAGAGTGTGTCCAAGCTGCTAGAGAAGTCTTCAGAGCAGAGAACTAGGATGGGAGATGGGGGAGGGAAAAAAGCATGAGAAAGCAAACCACTGAGAATGCTAGGAAAGTATATGGTGCTTTGTGAACTGTTTAAAACAACTGTGATGGCTTCATATGGGGAAATAAATTTATATTTTTTCCCAGAAGTGAATACAGTACAAATAATTGCTAAACTCTCATTTAAAGCTAGATTATAAACAAGGTTTAAGCAGATTCTTGCAAAAGTTCGTCTCTGCAGTGGTTCACTGGCTCCCACCAGAGTCACACCATTTGCCTCTCTTACCCCAAATCAATTTAACCTACCTCCTACCTACCTATCTAAATCTCTGTCTCTCTCTGACATACAGGTAAAAGCCTTCACTCTAAGACTTAATAGTACCTTTTTTTTTCAATCAACTGTTAATTAATATCCCTGAATTCATTAGAGAGAGAGAGTGTGTGTGTGTGTGTGTGTGTGTGTGTTTCAATAGAAGCAGCACACAGCCTATCAGTCTAATACAGAAAATGACTGCAAGGCACTAAAAAAGTCAGAAAATAATCATCAAATTACTTGCTTATAAAATTTAGGCTCTGAGGCACTGCCTACTGTAGTTGACCTGACCATGTGAAAGAAAATCACATTAACAGAAGATGATAACCTTTAAGAAAAAAAAATCTGGGAATTTTCAGAAAAATTTCAAAATAGAAAGTCTTCCTCCAAGTTATAGAAAATTCTACATTTGTTTTAAAAATATTTAGTTGAGATATTTCCTTAACATGATTTGGCCCGCTAGTGATGATTTGATTCTAAGTGATATTAATCTCAATGCCAGAGAAAAGTTATAATGATGCTGGGAGAAACTAAAAACGGAATAAAACAAACTTAAGAGATATAAATTTCATGTGGAGAATGATATTCGTAAAGTATAAACACATGTGCCTGGCCTGCGGCAGCACAGTGGATGGGGCGTCGACCTGGAATGCTGAGGTTGCCAGTTTGAGGACCTGGGCTTGCCCCATCGAGGCACATACGAGAATGTTTCCTACTCCCCACTCCAATTCTCGCTCTCTTTCCCATCTTTTCTCTAACATCAATAAATAAAATCTTTTTAAAAAAATCTTCTTTAAAGAAAATATATAAACAAATGCAAATTTCTTGAGTAAGGCATGTAGAATAGACCAATACAAAAAGTCAATTACATCCTTTACCTAAAACCTGCTGGGTATCCTCCCAGTGGGCTAAATCTTTTTCACCACACTAAAAGCAAAGAATTTTCTCCTTCCCATTTCCCTCTAATAAACAAGTACTAGAAACATTAAATTACCACTATTTCCTTCCCATTCATAGGGCAGAAAGCCAGAACTCACAGAAATACAATAGTGCTGTCTAGAAGGACCATGTCTAAGGCAAACTACTCACTAATCTAAAAGAAACAGAGAAAGAATCTCTTTTCTCTATTCCATTATCATCTCACTAACAAACCAGTATCAGGTATTAAGAAATGTGAAACAAAGAGCGATTTCACACATATGAACTGAACCTAAACCACGGAAGACCAAGTATTTTCTTGTCACTGTGGCATGTGATTCTTTAACCACCTGCTCAATAATCCCTCTTCAGCGGCACAGCTGTTGCCAATTCCACATGCCCAGCGAGGCAGGTGCTTTGGTGAATTACCTGTTCCCTAGTGAAAAAGAGTCCTTTACTGACACTTAGTGGGCCCAGAACCTGCCAATCAGCACAACATATCTTAATTTTGTCTGTCACAGCCAAGTTTTATGAGCAAGATCAGGAAGGCATATTTAATATACTATGTGATTTCTGTATTTTGTGGGCTTTTCTTGTTATTCTTGTTCTTTTTTAAAGAAACATGATTTTTAAAAATCAAGTAGACAGTCCTGGCCGGTTGGCTCAGTGGTAGAGCGTCGGCCTGGCGTGCAGAAGTCCCGGGTTCGATTCCGGGTCAGGGCACACAGGAGAGGCGCCCATCTGCTTCTCCACCCCTCCCCCTCTCCTTCCTCTCTGTCTCTCTCTTCCCCTCCCACAGCGAGGCTCCATTGGAGCAAAGATGGCCTGGGCGCTGGGGATGGCTCCTTGGCCTCTGCCCCAGGAGCTAGAGTGGCAACAGAGCGACGCCCCGGAGGGGCAGAGCGTCGCCCCCTGGTGGGCGTGCCGGGTGGATCCCAGTGGGGCGCATGCGGGAGTCTGTCTGTCTCTCCCCCTTTCCAGCTTCAGAAAAATACAAAAAAAAAAAATCAAGTAGAAGTGAGAATTCAGCTGCTGAAAAGAAAACTTGCCACACAGCATAAGACTGCCTTATCTCAGAATGACCCCATCTGTCTGGCAGTATTCCCATCCATTACCAATTTTCCACAAGGAAAATAACAATTGCTTAGCTACCTTTGGAGAAGGAGAAAGTGGCAGTAGAAGGTGCTATGGTACCTAGCGTAAAGAGAGAGATAACAGAGCAAGAACTTCTGGAAACCACACATCATTCCTATATTTAAATCTTCATGGCTGAGCCCAGGCAGTGGAGTTCCCAAATAATGAGTGGCACTTCCACTTGTCAGAGCAATCAGTAAACCCCTCAACAAATTATCCTGTTCCAGTCATTTAGTTTCTATATGCTAATTGCAACATAATTACAACCAGGAGCCAAAATTATGCTTCCATATCTTCACACACAAAAAAGCACAAATCTGTCCAGCTATCCAGACCTCTAACAAGGAAGCATTTTCTGCCAAGATGCTGAGGGGTGGGGGGGTCGGTGGAATCCAAAGTGCTCTCTGAAAGATAGTCACAATCAGAAGACTCATGAGACTCCTTGTGGCAAAGGCCCAAATTTGAAACCACTATATCTAATCATGGCAAATTAATCTGAGGCTTCAGCCTTCACTGTCACCTGACAGGATTCAGAAATGAATGCCAATAGCCCAAGAGCAAAAAGCTTTGGACTCAATTTAGCTGAAGCTTTACTCCATGACCTAGGACATGTACTAGTTGGAAATAGCCTAAAGACAGACAACACCTCTAGTAAGACTTTAAGACAGTCCTGTCATCAAGAAATACAAAGGTCAGAATACCTTCCTAACAAAGCCCAGCAACTAAATGGCAAGCCATCATTTTGAGAGACTCATTAATATAAAGGAAAAAGGGAAACAACATAGATTCAGCACCTCAAAAAGACTTTTACCAAAACCAAAGGCTCAAATTTCTATCCAACAATACCCTATATGAAATGGTTGACTATTGTGTACAGTGTATTGTGTACAACTGCTCTCACAAGTTTGATTTCTAATCTTTTTTAAACAAAAGTTTTCTTTAATGTCCTAAAGGAAAACCTCATTTCTAGCCCCAAATATCTTTGTACCTAACAGTACTATTACTGTATGATATATATATATATATATATATATACACACACACACACACACACACACACACACACAAGGATAGGGTTCCTTCTAGCTTGTTTTCATCTTTCATTAATAACCCTCAAGCTCTCAAATGATTTTTTTTTTTAAATGTTCACCTCTCTGGCACATTTCTCTCTAATAAAGAGGCAGATAGGGACTTCCTACAGAATAAGCTAGTCACCTCCTTTCATCAGAATTAAAATAAAGACTAAAAGGAAAGTTGCTTTGTTTCCACAACATTTGACCAGATAGGCAAATTCTGTGGCTTTTTTGTTGTGCAATTACTACTTACTAGGAAGTCACCATTAAAAAGGTACTGGCTCCTTGGCTCCCTATGTTAACTCTGCACAGGTTTTTAGTGGTATTTCCAAACAAATACACAGAAATCATTTATGAGTGTCCTAGCTCTGTAAAAAGAATATGACAGTTGAAACAAGAGTAGAAACATTCTTTTGGAGGTCTGACATAAAGATCAGGGTTGAGTCTCCCAGACACTATTCCTCCACAACTTAGTACAGGCTAGCTAAAGAGGCAGGCACAACATGGCTGGCATCCCCCATTCTTCTGAAAAATGTGTGCCAATGAGCTCTGCATTGTTCCTCACTCAAAAAGAAGAGCCTTTCTGTCTGGCCTCCTCCAATGGCAAGCCCCAGTCTGGAAAAGGAAGAAAATGGCACTGAGGAGCCTGGGAGATGGAGCATATCCAAAGCTCTCAGACAAGACTTGAACCTATGACCTTCACTGTGTACACAATAGGCGGGTGAGAGGGACGGTTTATCTCTGCAGCAGCAGTTCTCAGCCCTGGGGTAGCACTCCGGATAAAATGACACGACTATTGTGTGTGGCAGCAGAACAGTCATCTCTTCACAACGCCTAAACCAGCACTCCCTCCCCCAAGACAAAGCAGCAGGGGTGAAATTAACTCAAGGCTGCAGAGCAAAGCCTAATACAGAAAAGAGAGGTCTGTGGGGGACTGGGGACTCTACTCAACCCCTGGGGCTCTGGACACATGGCTGGAAACAGACAGGCTTTCTACCCCATTTTCCCCACTCTCATTTAGGTAGGAAGCTGTTTCCTAGAGAATTCAATCATCTGTGATTTGTTCAGAAATATTCCCCCTGAAGGGCTCTGATCTCTCTACCCTGTGTGAGCCTAATTCCTAGAAGCTGAAATGACTGTTTGCTGCTGCCTGTTTCACAAACACACATTAATTGGTCAGATGTGTCTCCTCCTCCTCAACCCCAGAGGGAGGAAGGAGAATCTGAGCAAAGCACAGTGATGATCCAACCGTAATTACACATAAAGAGAAAAGAGGGCAGCATGGGTTTTCCAAACAGGACAGGGTCACAAACCTTCCCAGGGGGGTGCAAGGAGAGCAGTTAAGGGCCAGGTCCAGGAATCCCTCCATTTTGAAGAAAAGGACAGAGGTAAATATGACCTGAAGACTAAAAGGAGCACACACCCACAACCTACTTACGACACACTCCCAGTCACCTTGCCCCCCCCTCCCGGCCCACGCACACGTCCTGCTCCCAACCCTTCGCTCTGAACCCCACTAACTCCCTGACTAGCCCCAGTCGCCCTGGGCACCCTCAAGATAACCAGACTGGCCTCAAACTCTCTAGCCTGTCACCACAACCTAGCCAAACCCTAATCCCCTCTCGGGCACCCCTACCCTCACCCTGAATCGACCCGGCCATGCTTTGAACTTCACCCCGCGCCCCTCGACGCCCCCTCCCCCACCCACGCAACGACCCCCTCCCCCTCATACACACCTTCCCCTCGCTCCGCCCCGACCCCCCAACCCCCACTTCCTCCGTCAGGCGCCGCTGCCCTCGGCCCCCCTCAGCGCCGCCGCCTCTCTCCTCCCCCAGCCCCAGCTCCACACAAAGCTCGGGACTCACCGCGCGGCCGGTCCCGGGAGCCGCCACCTCCGCTGGCCCGGAGCCCCGGGCCGTAGAGCCGCCGCTGCTACGGGGCCCAGGCCGCCATCCGTTCCCGCGGCCCCTCCCCCCCACCCCACCCCGCCTCCGCCTCCGCTCCGGCTCTCCGCCCCCTCCCCGCGCCGCGCCGCCCCGCCCGGCCGGTGCCGCTGTGTCCGGGGCCGCGGGTCCCTCAGCCGCCGCCACCGCCGCCGCTGCCGCCGCCGCGATCCGGGACAACTAGGGCTGCCCGGAAGGCCCGGACACTGGACTACCGGGCCCTCGGATCCGGATTCCAGGCTAGTGTGGAGTCTGCCGCGGGAGAGCGCAGGGGAAACCCGGAACCTGGATGAAGGAGCCAAATCCTGGGTCTCGGAATGCGCGGTCACAAGAGCCAGGATTAGAGCCTGCTCTGGGAATGCTGGAAAACCCGGCGAGCCGGTTAAAACAGAGATAAACTCAAAGAAACCTGGATTGGAAGCTCGAACCTAACGCTCTCTCCTCGTGGAAAGAACTCTCACTGGACCAGGCTTCCTCAGAGAAGGGCCTCTGGGGAAGTATTGTAACTTAAATACAGAAGACAACCAGTTCTGTAGGTGTCCTTCAACTGTGGGAAAAGGGTCATAAGGGGTCTTAACGTGAATATCTTCAAAGAACATGCTTCAAGCACAACTCATAATGGTTTCATCCATTTTATCTCTTGGTTTAGCAAAATATCAACACCCTTCCCTTTTTTTCAACCCCCCTTTTTATCCTTTGTTCTCCAGTTTTCTTTTTTTTCGGATTACCATTTGTTTTTCCCTTCAAAGTACCCATTTCTAACCCTTCTATATATCCCCTTTCACTTCACCATCCTGTTATCATATCATCAAATCCTATTGTTATTATGTCTTTTTTTTTTTTTTTTTCATTTTTCTGAAGCTGGAAACAGGGAGAGACAGTCAGTCAGACTCCCGCATGCCTCCGACCGGGATCCACCCGGCACGCCCACCAGGGGGCGAAGCTCTGCCCACCAGGGGGCGATGCTCTGCCCATCCTGGGCGTTGCCATGTTGCGACCAGAGCCACTCTAGCGCCTGAGGCAGAGGCCACAGAGCCATCCCCAGCGCCCGGGCCATCTTTGCTCCAATGGAGCCTTGGCTGCGGGAGGGGAAGAGAGACAGAGAGGAAAGCGCAGCGGAGGGGTGGAGAAGCAAATGGGCGCTTCTCCTGTGTGCCCTGGCCGGGAATCGAACCCGTGTCCTCCGCACGCTAGGCCGACGCTCTACCGCTGAGCCAACCGTCCAGGGCTATGTAAGTCTTATTCTGTCCTTCTCCGATGCACCATCCTAACGATTGTTAACTTTTACCTTTCCTTATTTACTGCCATTCATCACTTATTGCCCAGCATATATCTAGTACACAGTAGGCATTCAGTTCATGTTTGTTTAATGGACCCTTCCATCCATCCACCGCTCACTTATGAAACATACACTCTTCAGGACCTCTTTTCCTAAAACTTATACCTCCTTCCATAACAAATTTCTTAATTCTCAAAGATCCCCACATTTCAGCCCCTATTTCATACTTCGTGTCCTTGACCTCTTTTGTCACCTCTGCAGTTATCTTTCCTTTCTTTGCTTATCCTGAGGCATCCATCCTTCAACAGTGCCACTCAAGGTAGTATGTGACTTGAGGGGAGCCAGGTCACAAAGGTGTGCGTGCTATGTGTATGTATGTGGTGTGTGTGTGTGTGTTTAGGGGTGGGGGTGATGGCTAAAGATGAATACTAAGGCTATCTAGCCTAGCAAGATAATCTCCCTTTGGTCCACAGATATTCAGCTTGTTTAGTACAGTACAAGGACAGAATTGATCTCTGGTAACAGCAAACTTCCACTCTGTACTAGGTGATATTACGAGTGAGGACTCGGCTCCTTAGCAGGTAGGACCACTGAAGAACATGTTCTACTGGAGACGTGATTGCAAAAATAGGAAACAAAGGAAAGACATTCCTACAGTGAACCCAATTTTTAGTCAGAGAAAGTTTTCAAGTCTGAAGAACCACTAAAAATTTTAAAGTGATTGATGGTCTGTATAGTAAAAGAATCTCAAGTTTTAACTTCCTGTTCCTCTAGACCAGGGGTTGGCAAATTATGGTCCACAGGCCAAATCAGGCTGTGTGGTATGAGCTAAGAATGGTTTTTACATTTTTAAATGGCTGAAAAATAATCAAAGGAAAAAACTTTGTGACATGAAAATTATGAGTTGCATTGGCCACCCTCACTTATCTTGGATTCATCTGCATTACAAGGGCAGAGTTGAATAGGAACAGAGTGTATGGTCTGTAAAGACTAAAATATTTGCTATTTGGCCCTTTACATAAAAAGTATATTGAACCCTGTTCTGAACAAGTACTGTCCAACAGAACTTTTGCAATGTTGGAAATGGTCTACATTTGCACTAATTCAAAAGTCACTACCCACGTGTGGCTATTTGAGCACTTGAAACATGGTTAATGTGACTAAAGACTGAATTCTTAATTTCATTTAAACAACCACGTTAGATAGTACAGCTCTAGACTCCTCTCAGATTTTCTGTATTGACATTTTTGTCCCTTGTCAAATCTCACTCCCTATGACACACCTCTCTATGGATACTTAATCTGGTTCCCAGCTCCCATTCCCTAACTGATTCCACGCTAAGGTACAACATTTACTAGGTATTCTTTCTGGACTGTCCACTGTTGCAGTTGAAATCTGAAATCTGACCAGTTTACCAGGTTTCACCCCATGAATTAATCCACATTATGTGCACACACATAAATGGACATTCACAGAAGTTTCTTTGTGTCAGAGGATGGCACTGTGGCTATGTTCTTTCTTCTCTGCACCAGAGTAGAAAAGCCCTCCAACTGCTGGATCCCTTGTTGCTGCTGAAGCCTGTGATATGGATCACCTCCCTCCAAACACATTCACAAAAGCTGAGAACAGCAGATGTGCACTTGCTATTTGAATCTCAAGGAGAAAACATCCTGCATCAAAGGACTTTCTTTCCTCCCTCTAGGCCTAATAAATTAAAGTTAGATGATTTCTCTAGTTTAAGAGATGCGTGCTTTTTTACTGGCCTTTTCTAGCTGGGCAAAAGAACAACCCCTATACTGTCTTGATCTTGGCTAGGAGCTCTAGCAAAGGCATTAAAAAAAATTTACCAAAGTAAATGAAATCCACATAAATAGGCTTCAGTAGAGAGAGCAGTACTTAAAATGGAAAGAGATTCGAGGTTATAACTTTTTTTTTTTTTTTTTTAGCATTTTTTTTTCCTTTTAATTTTTTATTTTATTTTATTTATTCATTTTAGAGAGGAGAGAGAGAGAGACAGAGAGAGGAGAGAGAGACAGGGGGGAGGAGCTGGAAGCATCAGCCCTCATATGTGCCTTGACCAGGCAAGCCCAGGGTTTCGAACCGGCAACCTCAGCATTTCCAGGTCGATGCTTTATACACTGCGCCACCACAGGTCAGGCTCGAGGTTATAACTCTTAAAAGCCCTAACTTTGTATTTATTTGTAAATGTAATCTTAAAAGCCTAAATTTTTCATACCTACTCCCTAGGAAAATATTGGGTTTTCTGTGAACTTCCAGCTTAAAACAAAAAAAAGGAGGCTCATAGTTCTCTTTCCCCCAATTAGCTATAGCAAGAAAAAAAATCCCTTACTCCATTCCAAACATGTGACAGCAAGGCCAAAGCCTCCTAAATCCTGACAGAGAAAGTCTCCAGTTTTATATATATACTCCTCTCAGCTTATATATTGATAATTGAGGCTGGGTCCTACCTGGAAAACGAAAATAAAAATGCTGAGTCCATCCTGACCTGTGGTGGCACGGTGGATAACATGTCAACCTAGAACACTGAGGTCACCAGTTCAAAACCCTGGGCTTGCCTGGTCAAGGCACATACGGGAGTTGATGCTTCCTGCTCCCCCTCCTTCTCTATCTCTCCCCTCAAACAAACAAACAAATAAATAAATGCTGAATCCTTTAGGTACTATACAAATTGGGAGCCGCTGAACCCAACCATCCAAAAGGGGGCGCAGATATTTAGGCTGCAAAAGAAAACCAGCTCAAAAACGCAAACCTTCCCTCAGGCCAAGCTGTCCTACAGTTGCAGGGTCAGTGCAAAGTGTTGTAAAATACTAAGAGGCTGGCTATTCCTGGGCGAGTTTGTACTCAGGCTGCTAAGAATTTCCACTAACTATTACATTATGTTATTCATCACTGAGCAAAGTAAGGCCATCTACCCTCAGGTCTCTCCCACACTTCTTCTCCGGTGTCTCTGCAAATAAAAGAGAGACTTTAACCACCACCACGTGAGCTAAAGACAGGCTTCCACAGTCTAACCATGAGAAGTTGTTTCCAAGTTACTCTGCATTTTCTCATGTGGCTCCAGCTGCATATTTTCGATGCTGAGGTGGGTTCTTATAAACCTGTAAGGTTCTTGTAAACTTTCTTATCGTGGCACACAAAATAGTTTCATAACCTGAATTCTTGCAGCTCCTAATGTTTTCCTTTAGGCATGTACACATCTATCTAGGTTGAAAAATCAGTTCAGATTCTTCTGTGCTCAGGTTGTCATTAAAATAAAAAGGCAGATAACCCCTCCCCCATCCCTAGGCTCTTTACCTCCTGCCTTTCAGTTTTATTTTGGTATTAAGAAAACCAGACAAGCCTGACCAGGTGGTGGCGCAGTGGATAGAGCATTGGACTGGGATGCCGAGGACCCAGGTTCGAGACCCCGAGGTCGCCAGCTTGAGCGCGGGCTCATCTGGTTTGAGCAAAAGCTCACCAGCTTGGACCCAAGATCGTTGGCTCGAGCAAGGGGTTACTTGGTCAGCTGAAGGCCCGTGGTCAAGGCACATATGAGAAAGCAATCAATGAACAACTAAGGTGTCGCAATGTGCAAAGAAAAACTAATGATTGATGCTTCTCATCTCTCCGTTCCTGTCTGTCTGTCCCTGTCTATCCTTCTCTCTGACTCTCTCTGTCTCTGAAAATAAATAAATAAATAAAAGAAAACCAGACAATTCCAGTTCAGAATTCAAGGTGCTACTGCTTGGTAAACTATTAACTACATAGTGAGCCCAATGCAGCTACAGACCCTACCTAGTCTGTAGAAGGCCAAAAAGACTTTTTTCCCTGAAGAAGTGCCATTAGCTGTCTTTTCCATGTTCTCCACCGAGGTTGAACAGGAAAAGAAAGAAAACACTGCATGTTTGCATCACCAGAACAAGAATCAGGTGGGTTTCCCCTGGGAATCCAGTGATCAGGCCCCCAAAAAACCAGTGCCTAGAGCTATGCAACAAGCAGAGTTCACAGTTGAGTGAACATCAATGCATAATGAGTGGAGGCATTTCAATGCAAATAAAAGCTGAATATGAAGGATTAAAGAAAGGGGAAATTAATCTTTTTCATAACATAGTGCACTTTTTTTTTCTCCCTTTCGCTCTCTTTTTCAAGTCATGCACACAACTGCTGGAGGGAATCCAACTTCCCCAGTGTGGTGGTGCTGCTTTATAAAAAGCAGAACATACACATTTAAGACTATGAATTTCCTGAGGATGCCAGCAACTGAGATTCTGACAGCTCTTCTGAACAGCCTCAGAAGAAAGAGCTTCACTAAGTGGGACCAGACTGACTAGTAAAAATCTCATTTCAAACCAAACTCCTATTTTTCCAAAGCGCATAGCTTCCTGGGGTGTGGATGGTTTAAAGGGTTTGGTTTCAGCATCTGGGGGTATTTGGATGCAATTACTGAAGGGATTTTATTTTTCAGTTTGTTTCTAATTGCCCCATCCAAGTGATGCTTTTGCAATAGCAACAAAATAAATAGGGCAGTTTCATGTTGCTTTAACAGGTGGCTTCATCTCCTCCCAGTCTGGTCCTCTTATGCCTAATGTCTCAAACCAAAGAACGAAGTGGCAGCACCTCTTCAGGTCATCTCTTCAAAACAAAATAAGAAAAAATCTGCCAATGAAGGTTACTCAGCTTTTGAAGACTATTCACTTTAAGAGATGTTGGACTGGCCCTGGCCAGGTAGTTCAGTTGGTTAGAGGATCATCCCAATATGCCAAAGTTGCAGGTTCTATCCCCAGTCAGGGCACATACAAGAATCAACCAATGAATACATAAATAGGTGAAACAATAAGTCAATGTTTCTCTCTCTAAAAGCATTAAATAAAAATAAAGAAAAAAGATGTTGAAATGGAGCAGAAAACATGCTAAAAAGCTCTTTGTTCCATCACAGGTTTATATCAAACATGGGATTCCTCAGACATCTAAATTCTCTATCAGGCTATCATTTAAAAAAAAAACCCACTTTAAAATTCAAGTGGTCCTCCCAAAACTTGTTGGCCTAGGTTAAGAATTTTCCTAACTACAAACCCAAGCCTCAGAGAGGAAATTAATTTCTAACTTGTTTCTTGCTCTTCTAATACCATTCTGAGAAAAATGTCAAAGACCGAGAATTTTTAAAATAAGTTTTTATAAATAATTATTCAAAGATTTTGACCCAGTACATAAAGTAAGAATCCCACTCTTTAAGAAAAATATACAAGTTTTGGTAAGAGTTTAAATCCTCAGAGAGTCAAGCCTGATGCCAAGCCTTGAGATTTCTACTGCTTCAGTTCCAAAGGACCAGAGGATAAAATTTTAGTACACAAAACTCCACTATGCTGTATAGTTCCTTTTCTCCTGGGTCAGACAGCTTTATTCTGCTTCATTAACCCCTTCTTTGCGCCTTGATGGATCTTGGAATCCAGTTTCCCTGTAAGGGAGAAAAAGAAGCCTCATTATTTATTTTTTATATTTGCAATGCAAATCTTTTGTGGCCTCCCAGGTCTTCTGGTTACTGTGTTCCTGTCACATTCAATTATCTTGCTTCAGGACTCAGACTTTCAAACTTTTGAGTTTCATTCTGTAAGAATGAGGAAGCAGTGGGAACACCATATAGAAACACAAAAGCATACACACAAACACAATGAGTATTCACCTAAAGAATCTAAGTTAATATTTCTAATTTTGTAGCTACTAGAAAAGAAACACCATCTTTTCTAGGGTATCTAAAGCTAAGGCAAGTTTTTAAAGACTATAAACATATATAATAAAAGGCAGTGTGAAAACCATTCCTCTGACCTGTTAACTGGCTAAGCATAATGCATGAACCTCTCTCACAATGAGAAAAGCAGTTCAACTCACCCCTTTCCTGCCTCAGATTTAATAGGGGGAGTGACCTGAAACAATGGAGTAGAATCCACATGAATGCTGTACCTACAAAGGGCCCCTATCACCAGCAAAGAAGGGCAAAGGTCATAGGCCGTTTGACTCTTCCAAGTGTTCAAGTTGGAAAACAAGCAACCTTCCTGTCCCAGGTTACCCTAATGAGAGGTTCTTCACTGCTGTGGTCTCTGACCTCTGACTCTTCAGATCTACCAGGATAGAGTTTGGTTCAGTGGTAGCAGCCTTAGAGCTATCCATCTCAAGAAGAGAATCTTAATAGAGTGCCTTCCTATCTATCTGGCCTGAGAACAGAGCTTGCAGGTTGCTTTCTCCCCTCAAAAACGTCTCATTTAAGTCCATAGCAATTCTGCTGTTTCTGTAAACAGAAACAATTAACTGGACCATCAGCCTCAGCATTTAAAAAAACAAATAAAATAAAACAAGGAGCATCCTGGCCTGACCTGTGGTGGCGCAATGGATAAAGCAGAATGCTGGGGTCCTCGGTTCAAAACCCTGGGCTTGCTTCGTCAAGGCACATATGGGAGCTGATACTTTCTGCTTCCCCCCTCCTTTTCTTCCCTCCCCCCTCCCCTAAAATGAATAAAGTCTTTCTTTTTTAAATTTATTCATTTTAGAGAGGAGAGAGAAAGAGAAAAGGGGTGGGGGAAGAAGCAGAAAGCATCAACTCCTATATTGACCAGGACGCCCAGGGTTTCAAACCAGCGACCTCAGCGTTCCAGGTTGATGTTTTTACCCACTGCACTACCACAGGTCAGGCATGAATAAAGTCTTTAAAAAAATTTTAAAAAAGGAAAGAAAAGGAGCTTCCCTGTTTCTACAGGCCCATACCCCCAACCAGTGTCCCTCATATGCTGTCATTTTAATTTGTTGCAGCAATCAGATGCAAGAGAGAACTAAACTAGGACTCAGGAGAATCAGGATCTAGTCCACCCTTGTCAGATACTAACTGTATGACCTGGGGCAAGTCATTGTCTCTCTGGACTTCTATATCCTCATTTGTCAAATTAAGAATATATGACTACTACACAGAGAGATTGTGAGAAAAATAACCTCAAACTAACAAGTTTCCCTGTTTCCTAAATATCTTTTTTTCTTCCTCCTCATCTCTCTAGAGCTACACCTGCCTCTGGAATAATATTATTTTCTTTCCTAGGTTTCCTCAGAAATCATCACTAAATGATAAACTAAATGAAAAAAAAAAAAAAAAAAAAGATACCCTAAATGCCATTCACAATAGTCACAATGCTGTTGATTTTAATTTGGGCTTTAGAGCACAGAGTATTCCCAAGGATTTAGAAGTTCTTTCATCTCCCAGGCTGCCTGGTTGGAAATCCAAACATGTGCCAGCAATCTGGCAAAGAGCCCTGTTACAAGGCAAATTTGCCTTTGTGTCCCTAACACTACCATAGTGACTGCCAAATGGTAGGTACTCAATAGATATTGTCACCAAATGAATTAAACAAAGTAGACACTATCAATTTCAAAAGCTTTACATTATAGGGACTACTAAGTAACCAAAAATGGGTATCAGATAAACATAAGAGTAAAGGTGGTGGTACCCAGAGGTACAAAGAAGTATTATGTCTCATTCAGCTTTTTAAAACAGGCCAGGACAGAATTTAGAATTCTATCAAGGACTCCAGACTTCTAGTTCTCTTTATTGAATAAATTAGAAGGACCAGGTTCCAGTTTTAGTCCTGAGACTATCTAGCTGTATAACCTGGAGAAAGTCACTTGGTCACTCTTGTCCTCAACTTTTCAATGCTAAGAAACTGGACTACATAGTACTGAAGGCCCTTTCCAGCTCTATGGTATTGTGTCCTAAAAATGAAATATAAATTGGAATGATCTGTTTCTCAGGCAATATGAAAAAAAAAGCAGGAAACCTAGAAAAGAATAGAAAACCTAGAAGCAGAAAGATCGTAAGCAAAATTGTCTGACTAGTGATGGTGCCAACCCACAATGCTGAAGTCCTATTTCAAAAACCTAAGGTCACCAGCTTGAACATGGGCATGCCAGCTTGAGCACAGGGTCACTGGCTTGAGACCGAGATCACTGATGTGATACCAAGGTCACTGGCTTGAGGCCCCCCCCCCATCAAGGCACGTATGAGAAGCAATCAATGAACAACTAAAAGTGCCACAACTACAAGTTGATGCTTCTCATCTTTATCCCTTCCTGTCTGTGTCTCTCTCAAAAAATAAAAAGAAAAAGAAAAAAAAAAAGGCCAGCTCAGTAAAAAAAAAAATAGAGGACTGGATGAAGAAGATGGGGCACATATATACCATGGTATACTATTCAGCTAGGAGAAATGATGACATCGGATCACTTATAGCGGAATGGTGGAGTCTTGGTAGCATTGTGCGGGGTGAAATAAGCAAATCAGAAAAAAACAGGAACTGCAGGATTCCATACATTGGTGGGACATAAAAGTGAGACTAAGAGGCATGGACAGGAGTATGGTGGTTACGGGGGGTGGGGGGAGGGAAGGAGGGAGAGGGGGAGGGGGAGGGGTACAGAGAGAACTGGATGGAGGGTGGTGGAGGACGATCTCTCTTCGGGTGATGAGTATGCAACAGAACTAAATGACAAGATAATCTGGAAATGTTTTCTTTGAATGTATGTACCCTGATTTATTGATGTCACCCCATTAAAATAAAAATTTATTTATAAAAAAAACAAACAAAAAAACAAAAAACAAAAAAGACCAGCTCAGATATATCAACCCATCTGCACTCAGTGGTAGGCAGACTAATCTCTGGCTTCAATGATGATGTCACAAAATGGAAAGATAATAGGAGGAAGAAGATATAAAAGAATAAGGATTTCCAGGTCATTCCCAGAGATTCAGAAATTCTTTCATCCCCTAGGCTGCCTTGAAAAAAGAAAAAAACATACATGTGCCAGCAATCTGTGAGCTCCTTACAAATAAGGACTTCTTTGCATTTCCTAATATCCACCACAGTAACATCCAATAGTGGCAATTCTTGGGTCAGCTCTGGGTAATGAGGGCAAAGAAGTGGGGCTTCTTCTTCTTCTTTTTTTTTTTTTTTTTTTTTTTGTATTTTTCTGAAGCTGGAAACAGGGAGGCAGTCAGACAGACTCCCACATGCGCCCAACTGGGATCCACCAGGCACGCCCACCAGGGGGCGATGCTCTGCCCATCCGGGGCGTCGCTCTGTTGCAACCATAGCCACTCTAGCGCCTGAGGCAGAGGCCATGGAGCCACCCCCAGCGCCCGGGCCATCTTTGCTCCAATGAAGCCTTGGCTGCGGGAGGGGAAGAGAGAAACAGAGAGAAGGAGAGGGGGGGGGGTGGAGAAGCAGATGGGCGCTTCTCCTGTGTGCCCCGGCCGGGAATCGAACCCGGGACTTCCTCATGCAAGGCCAACGCTCTACCACTGAGCAAACCGGCAGGGCCAAGAAGTGGGGCTTCTTGCATAAAGAAGCGCCCTTATGGCTGCCTTTGGATTATATAAACTAGGGGTCGGGAACCTACGGCTTGCGAGCCAGATGTGGCTCTTTTGATGGCTGCATCTGGCTCGCAGACAAAATCCATAATAAAAAAAATAATAACGTTAAAAATATAAAACATTCTCATGTATTACAATCCATTCATTTCCTAGCCTGACCTGTGGTGGCGCAGTGGATAAGGCGTCAGCCTGGAATGCTGAGGTTGCCGGTTCAAAACCCTGGGCTTGCCTGGTCAAGGCACGTATGGGAGTTGATGCTTCCTGCTCCTCCCCCCTTCTCTCTAAAATGAATAAATAAAATCCTTTTAAAAAAAAACAAAAAACCCTTAACTACAATCCATTCATTTCCTATCGCTCATGTTCATGGTTGCGGGTGGCTGGAGCCAATCACAGCTGTCCTCCGGGACAACACCAAATTTTTACTGGATAATGCATAAGGTACATGGGTTGTCGTATGGCTCTCACAAAATTACATTTTAAAATATGTGGCATTCATGGCTCTCTCAGCCAAAAAGCTTCCCTATCCTTGGTATAAACTCTGAACTCTGAGTTCTAGTTCAACCTAGTCTTTCAAGACTTGGGATCTGGACAGTAAACTATAGTAACACAGAGTATATATACTCTCTTAAAAGGAAAGTGATAATGCTTAATTTCTGTATTTCCCCAGTACTTTTACATTTAGTACCTGCCACATTTCAGCGTTAAACCACATCTTCAATCATGATACCTAAAAGAAAATCAAATGCATGTGCAGCAGATGGGCAAGAAGTTTGAAGGGGAAATGTATTTGTCATCAATTGATATAACTCTTGTAGGGATTTTCACATGCTTTGCATAAGATTCGAAACAGTATTTGCATGAGTTTATAGAACATGTAGTCCATTTAAAGCAGTGGTTCTCAACCTGTGGGTCGATGGCTTTAGGCGACCCCTGTGTTTTGGTCGTTCGACCCCTGCCGGGGTCGCAACCCACAGGTTGAGAACCGCTGATTTAAAGTAAAAAGATTCCTTTATCTCTTTGAACATTCAACCTATATATTTTACTATACTTAACTTTTTTGCATTTCCTAATTGGAGCATACAGACAGCCAAATGATATGTTGTACATTGCTCTTTTCTGAATTATTTCAATTTCAAGAAACATAATTATTCCCAGGTCAAGCAAGCTCAAGTTTACATGCACAAAACAAAATATATACCTTTACTTGAAGGCATATATACATATATATACATGCTACAACCAGTAAATAAGTTGTATTCTTTTTTTTTAAAGATTTTATTTATTCATTATAGAGGGGGGGAGAGAGAGAGAGAGAGAGAGAGAGAGAGAGAGAGAGAGAAGGAGGTTGGAGCAGGAAGCATCAACTCCCATATGTGCCTTGACCAGGCAAGCCCAGGGTTTTGAACCGGCAACCTCAGCGTTTCCAGGTTGACGCTTTATCCACTGCGCCACCACAGGTCAGGCTGTAAATGGGTTGTATTCTAAAAGTCCATTTGCAAGTCAGAAGTTTAGAACTTGGAATATATTTCTTATAGAACTAATCTATAAAAGGTGGCTAGTTTCCTAGAGTAGTAATATTATTAATACTATGGAACTTAACCACTTCAATAACAACATATCTAGAATAAACTATGAAACATTCCAAAGTAAGAGCCAACTATGTATTTTTCCCCTATGGCAGTGGAATTAAAGACTTTGCCAGCTGTAAACTACTGGAGGTGGTCCCTATATCCTAAGGCAAAGAAGTTATGGCAGAGGGTAAGGTTTTTAGAGATGGTAAGATTGAAGGCAGGATAAAAGAATGGGGAATTACAGAGAAAAAAACTTTAGACCAGACTAAATCCTCACACTGGCTCCCACCCAATAGAATTCTTTTCCTGGGACACACAGGGATTGGTGAGCCTATCCTTTCCTTTATTTTTGTAAGTAAAGTTTCTCTACCTATTGTTTCTGACCAATGTTTTTTCACCTTGTCTGGTCTACCATGGAAGAAGCTGTTGGCTCATAATTTCTATATAGCCCTGTTGTCCCTGAACAAGCATACAGCCCAATTTGGCTTTTTAACACTTAGCCAACAGAAACAATGGTGAAAGACAGGAGATTATTAAAGCTTGCTCCCTAAGATTATGACTCCCCCACCCTTACAAACCTTATGGAAAAAAGCTAAGGCCATATATGTGCTGTGATGACTCTCTACTGAGATAGAGAAAGTACTGAGGTAAAACATTTCAGAGAAGTATCTAAATTCAGTTTACACAGAACATTTTCTCACAGGAGCTTAAACATCAGATAAAGGCCAACAATCAGGTGGGCCTGACAGAGGAGACCTTGCACATTTTCCTCTTACCACCAGTGTTGTTATCAGTGCCTGGGTAGGGTGAGAATGGAATAAAAAAGGCGAAGGGGATATGCTACCACCAAAACGGAGAGGAAAAGAGAAATTTAAATCCTATGGAGAAAAAGAAAAAGAATTTCCAGGGCCCCTTGACTACCAGCTGGGATATAGTCTGAAATAAACAATTTGTCCAAGTTAAAGGCAAATTATGCTCAGATTTTCTGATTTGTAGGAAACTCAGGAACATATATCATTTAAATCATGGGAGTTCCCTGAATTTTGTAGTGAATATTCATTCATCTAAACTCATACTCAAAACATTTCATTTTATGATTGAAAGCAGTATTACTCAAAGTATACTCAGTTGACCAATGGCATCAGTATCACTTGGGAGAAGACCTAGGAACCTGGTTTGTTTGTTTTTTCTAGGAACCTGTTTTAACAGCTCTATAGGTAATTTTTATTTACATTATAGTTTGAGAAGTACTTCTCTTATAAAATGGCTAGTCTCCAAGGTACCAGGTGAGGCAGAGTTATACAGAGGAAGACATGCATGCCCCAAATCATCCAGTTAACACAATAGGAAAGCAATATCACAAAGGCACAAAACAGTAACTGATATGAGCAAATGGGAGTTGTTGATACTGTTTTGAAAAATAAGTTAGGCAGGGAGGACATTACTATATGTTTCTTGAGATTGCTTTAAAATAGAAGAGGCTGCTATAGGACCAGACAGAGGAAGAGAAGGTGGAAATTGAAGTTGAAAGAGTAGTCAACAAACATTTCCTAAGAAGTGAATATATAAAGGGTACTATAATCACAAATACAAAAAAAAGTTATAGAAAAATAAATCAAGAGATTTTAAAAAGAGATAAAAATAGGGCTAGGGCAAAGATCAAGGGAATAGTGGAAGTAATGCCTCCAAAACAGACACTCATGAACATACACTTAAAAAATTATCTTTCCCTTGCATGACCACGTAGTGGCTCAGTGGATAGAGCATCAGACTGGAATGCAGAGGAGCCAGGTTCAAAACCCCAAGGTCACCGGCTTGAGTGTGGGCTCACCAGCTTGAGTGCAGGGTTGCTGGCTTGAGTGTGGGAATCATAGACATGACCCCATGGTCACTGGTTAGGGCCCAAAGGTCGCTTGCTTGAAGCTCAAGGTCACTGGCTTGAGCAAGGGGTCACTTGCTCTGCTATAGCCCCCAGGGCAAGGCACATATGAGAAAGTAAACAATGAACAACTAAGGTGCCACAACGAAGAATTAATGCTTCTCATCTTTCTCCCTTCCTGTCTGTCCTTATCTATCCCTCTCTCTGTCTCTGTCACTGACTAGGTTGCTCAGTGGGTAGAGTGTTGTCCCAGTGTGCTGAGGTCGTGGGTTCAGTCCCTGGTCAGGGCACATATGAGAAGTAACTAATGAGTGTACAACTAAGTGGAACAACAAGTTGATGCTTCTCTTTCTCTCTCACTCTCTCTTTTGCTCTTTCTCTCTTTTTTTTTTTTTAATTTTATTTATTCATTTTTAGAGAGGAGAGAGAGGGAGAGAGAGAAACAGAGAGAGAGAAGGGGGGAGGAGCTGGAAGCATCAACTCCCACATGTGCCTTGACCAGGCAAGCCCAGGGTTTCGAACCGGCAACCTTAGCATTTCCAGGTCTACGCTTTATCCACTGCGCCACCACAGGTCAGGCTGCTCTTTCTCTCTTTACTTCTCCCTGCCCTCAAATCAATGGGGGGAAAATTTTGTCTTTTTTTTTTTTTTTTTTTTTTTATTGATTGATTTTACAGAGAGAGGAGAGGAAAGAACAAGAAGTATCAAGTCATAGTTGCTTCACTTTAGTTGTTCATTGATTGCTTGTCGTATGTGCCTTGACTGGGCAAGCCTAGGGTTTCGAACCAGCAACCTCAGCATTCCAAGTCAACGCCCTATCCACCGCGCCACCACAGGTCAGGCTTGTCTTATTCTTGAATTGAAAACTGAGGAACAATGGATAAATGACAATGTTGCCATTGGCATTGGCTTACTACTTCCTTTCATGAGCAGTACAGGAAAACAAAGAACACCCTATCGGCTGACAAACAGCACTTAAATGTATTGGGTTCCTAAATTGAAGTTTAGAGTGATTCACTAGCAAGCCAATAACTGTGGATCAAGGTACACTTTGGAAAGGCTATACTGTAGTTAACCTAGCATTACAGTTATCAATAAATATAATTTAATCCTCCAACACTTTAGATGCTATAGAACAGGGTAGAAAGAGAAAATTGTTTAAAAAAAGTTAAACATGTAAGATACAAGATAAAAAAAGAAAATCAGACCATCAAAGCTTGTGACTTACAGATTTTTGGATTTCCTTTAATAGGAAACTTCACAATCATTTCCTGGGGATTTGTGCAGATGAAAACAAATGGAGAGTCAGATTCTTGACTCATGTCTGGATACTGCAAAATATAAAAATAAAACGTTCAGTTTAGTCAGGAAAAATTTAGAATTTCAAGAAGATCAAAGGATGTCCCAAATTTCACCTCAACGCACTTCATTTCACACTTAGGCAAAGAGGATTATACTTAACAAACAAGAACAAATTACCTTTCCTAGGCCTTATCACAGTATTCTTTTTTATTGATTTTAGAGAGAAGAAGAGAGAGAGAGAGAGAAATATTGATTTCTTGTTCTACTTGTATTCATTGGTTGAGTCTTGTATGTGCCTTGACCAGGAATCAAACCTACAATCTTGGTGTACTGGGATGGCACTCCAACCAACTGAGCTACCTGACCAGTGTGGCACAGTACTCTTAGTCTATTGCCTACTATTTCTGACTTCCTATAATAGGAATAATTTCTTTAAAAATAATGGATGCCTGATGTCCTGGCCAGATAGCTTGGTTGGCTAGAGCTTCTTCCTGAAGTGCAGATGTTGCTGGTTCGATCCTCAGTCAGGGCATGTACAGGAAAAGATCAATGTTCCTGTCTCTCTGTCTCTCCCTCTCCTTTCCTCTCTTTCCAAAATCTATAAAAATTAAAATTAAAAAAAAAAAAGATGCCTGATTCCCAGAATAAGAACTAGCTGTTCCTTTAACATAAGTGACTGTGAGTTGGGAGATTCAGAGGTCTCCTTCAGGAACACTGGGAAGCCCCTAGGTTCAACTCAAGTGAAACACTGGAAGATTTAAGAAAACTCAAGTATTTGTAAAAATTCTGCTAGAAACAGTAAACAGAACCCTTCTCTCAGTAAAAGGAAGGAAGATGATTCATTCTGAAAGGTATGACCATGAAAAAGCTATTTTGCTGGATGTATTCCAGACTTACTTAGGGCGTAAAGGTAACCGGTAGAGTAATTCTGATACATAATATAAAACAAATCTCTTTGGAGATTTGGATCTCTTAATATAAAACAAATCTGTGTGAATACTTTGGACTTTTATTCCTTCTGCAAAGCAGACATACCACCTAAAGTAGATTATGCTGACTACGTAATCACAATTTAAGGAACAACTGGAAATCGGCAGACAGTGCTCTCCAGCAATGTCCAATTGACCTGGTGTTTCATTATTTCCCATCTTGGGATGTCTTGTGTTTAGCATGTTCGACAAATATGACTCATAAGTTAGCTGCAACTATGGGTCAGACTTCATTACTAGAGGAGTCTTTCTCCCAGTAATTACCATGAAAAGTACGAAATTATTTTCTACTCTTATTCACCTGCTAAGATGTGTACTCTAAAGATCTAAGACTCTAAAGCAGAAATGGAAGACTTGGTAAGAAAATTCAAATTTATCTGTAACAAGTGGAAGCATGAACAGTTAAACTTTTTTAATTTTTTTTTTTTTAATTTTTATTTTATTTATTCATTTTAGAGAGGAGAGAGAGAGGGAGAGAGAGAGAGAGAGAGAGAGGAGAGAGACAGGGGGGAGGAGCTGGAAGCATCAACTCCCATATGTGCCTTGACCAGGCAAGCCCAGGGTTTCGAACCGGCGACCTCAGCATTTCCAGGTCGACGCTTTATCCACTGCGCCACCACAGGTCAGGCCCAGTTAAACTTTTTTATTGGCCACTCTGTGCAAGGTGTTAAATAATGCTGTGGAGAAAGCAAAGGATTTTTTTTTTTTAATTTTTTTATTTATTCATTTTTAGAGAGGAGAGAGAGAGAGAAGGGGGGAGGAGCTGGAACCATCAACTCCCATATGTGCCTTGACCAGGCAAGCCCAGGATTTCGAACCAGCGACCTCAGCATTTCCAGGTCAATGCTTTATCCACTGCGCCACCACAGGTCAGGCGAAAGCAAAGGATTTTAAGCAGGTTTTGGTACTGCCCACATACCACGGCTTTCAGTGGGGACAGTTGTAACATGTATGTTGATAAAACATAGCTTATTAACAAGTATCAGCCACAATTACATTCACAGCCAAGGTCAAAATGTTCATGGTAGAAAAGAAAGTCTAAAGATGACAGGGTAAGCCCTCTTCTTTCTTCCCCCCCAGATCTTTAGAACTCAAAGAAAAGTAGGGCCCAGCTGTTACCGCTGAGGTGTTTCAGCACAAATAAAACCAGAGGCTGCTAGCAAGATGTTAAAACCTAATTCTATTCAGAGGCCAAAGCAATAGTAGTCACAATTAACATCTCTGCACTTTTCCTGCTCTCTCTTCTCTGTGTCTTACAGAGTGTCAAGGCAGAGGACAGGACTTCACTGCTCTGCTTTTCCAAAACTAAAACAACAACAAAAAACACCCTGCAAGCCATTTCAGCCACTGACTCCTTTTTCATCCACATCCATAAATGTTCTCCCGCTACTCGATTACTCTCATTAACAAACATACTTTCTGCCTGACCTGTGGTGGCGCAGTGGATAAAGCATCGACCTGAAAATGCTGAGGTTGCCTGTTCAAGGCCCTGGGCTTACCGGGTCAAGGCACATATGGGAGTTGATGCTTCCTGCTCTTTCCCCCTTGTGTCTCCCTTCTCTCTCTCTCTCCTCTCTCAAATGAATAAATAAAATCTTAAAAAAAAAAATAAAAATAAAAAACCAAACACACTTTCTATAATGCCTGTCATAAAACAAAAACTCTCCAGATCCCACATTCTCTTCCAGCTATTGCCCCATTTCTCAGATTCCCTTCAATAAAATTCATTAAAGATTATCTATACTCCCTGCTCAAATCCCTCCATTTTTTCCTGAATTCACTATAAATATGCTTTCACTCCCATTCCTTCACCAAAATAATTCTTATAGTCATGGTTCATTTCCAAGTTGCTAAGTTAAATGGTCAATTTTCAGTTCTCATTTTAATTTTCTTTTTTAATTTTAGAGAGGAAGGAAGGGAGCAAGGGAGACAGACAGATAGAGAAACATCGAGATGTTGTTTAAACCATTTATGCATTCATTGGTGGACTCTTATGTATGCCCTGACCAGGGATTGAACCCCAGCCTTATCAGGACAACATTCCAATCAACAGAGCTAACTAGCCAGGGCCTCATTTTTTGTTTGTTTGTTTTTTCTTTTTTTATATATATTTTTTATTGATTGATTTTCAGATAGAAAGAGGAGAAAGAAAGAGAGGAGGGAGAGAGAGAGAGAGAGAGAGAGAGAGAAGGGGGAGGAGCAGAAGCATCAACTCCCATATGTGCCTTGACCAGGCAAGCCCAAGGTTTTGAACCGGCAACCTCAGTGTTCCAGGTCGACGCTTTATCCCTCTGTGCCACCACAGGTCAGGCTCAGGCCCTCATTTTAATGCTCTATTTATACACCTGACAAAATTATTCTCTCCCAAATTCTTCTTCCTTCTTTTTAGTGATAGAGAGAGGGAGACAGGAAGGGAGAGAGATAAGAAGCATCAACTTGTAATTGCAGCAATTTAGTTGTTCATTGATTGCTTCTCTTATGTGCCAAGACTGGAGACTCAAGTTGAACCAGTGACCCCTTGCCCAAGCCAACGACCTTGGGCTTCAAGCCAGCAACCTTTGGGCTCAAGCCAGATACCATGGGATCATGTTAATGATCCCATGCTTAAGGTGGCAACCCTGACTCAAGTTGGTGAGCCTGCGTTCAAGCCGAATGAGCCCATGCTTAAGCTGGCAACCTTGGTGTTTCAAACCTGGGACCTCAGCATCCCAGGTCAATGCTCTATCCACTGTACTACCACCAGTCAGGCCTCTCCCTCCTTGAGAACATTCCTCTCTTGGCTTCCAGAACACCATTATCTTCCTGGTTTTGCTGCTTTACTGACTGCTCCTTATCTCACCATCTTTTAAATGTTGGCGTGCTTAAGGGGTCAGGACTCATACCTCTTCTATCCTGGATTTGTAACTATGAGAAGTGATGGATGTTAATGAAACTTACGGTAGTAATAATTTTTCAATTTATACTTATATCAAATCATTATGTTATACATCTTAAAATAATACAATGTTATATGTCAATTATATCTCAATAAAACTGGAAAAAAATAGGGTCCTGAAAATGTATATTGAAATGAGATATCACTTCACACTCAATAGGATGGCTATTATAAAACAAAACAAAAAACATGGGCAATAACAAGTGTTAGAATAAAAATTAGAAGCCTCATGCATTGTTGACATGAATGTAAAATGGTGCAATGTTTCTTCAAAAAGTTAAACACAGGCCCTGGCCGATTTGCTCAGTGGTAGAGCGTCGGCCTGGCGTGCAGGGGTCCCAGGTTTGATTCCTGGACAGGGCACACAGGAGAAGCGCTCATCTGCTTCTCCACCCCTCCCCCTCTCCTTCCTCTCTGTTTCTCTCTTCCCCTCCCGCAGCCAAGGCTCCACTGGAGCAAAGTTTGCCTGGGCGCTGGGGATGGCTCTGTGGCCTCTGCCTCAGGCGCTAGAATGGCAGAGCGACGCCCCAAGATGGGCAGAGCATCGCCCCCTGGTGGGCATGCCGGGTGGATCCCGGTCGGGCGCATGCGGGAATCTGTCTGACTGCCTCCCCGTTTCCAGCTTCGGAAAAATACAAAAAAAAAAGTTAAACACAGAATTACCATATGATCCAGCAATTCCATTTCCAGGTATATTCCCAAAAGAACTGAAAGGGACTCAAACAGATAGATGTTCATAGCAGCATTATTCACAACAGCCACCAGTTTCCACAATCAAAATGTCCATCAGCCTGACCTGTGGTGGCGATAAAGTGTTGACCTCGAATGTTGAGGTTGCCAGTTCAAAACCCCAGGCTTGCCTGGTCAAGGCACATACGAGAAACAACTATGAGTTAGTGCTTTCCACTCCCTCCATCTTTATCTCTCTCTCCTTTCTCTAAAAATCAATAAATAAAATCTTTAAAAAAAATGTTCACCAGCAGATAAATGAATAAACAAAATGTAGTATACAGGTAGAATTAATATTATTTAGCCTTATAAGGAAATGGGATTCTGATACATGCTACAAAATGGATGTCTTCTTTCTTTCTTTCTTTCTTTATCAGAGACAGACAGACAGAAAGGGGGAGAGATGAGAAGCATCAACTTGCAGTTGAGTCACTTTGATTGTTCATCGATTCCTTTTCATACGTGCCTTGCCCGAGGTGCTCCCGCCAAGCCAGTGATTCCTTGCTCAAGTCAGTGACTTTTGAGCTTCAGCCAGTGACCATGGGGTCATATCTATGAACCCATGCTCAAATTGGCAACCTTGGGGTTTTGAACCTGGGTCCTCAGCATCCCAGGTTGAAGCTCTATCCACTGTGCCACCACTGGTCAGGCAAGATGGATGAATCTTGAAAAATTATGCTAAGTAAAATAAACCAGACACAAAAGGGCAAATATTGTATGATTCTACTTATATGTGGTACTTAGAATAAGCAAATTCATAAAAACAGAAAGTAGAATAGAGGTTACCAGGGGCTGGGTGGGGTAGAGAAAGAAGGAATTATTATTTAATGGGTACAGAGTTTCTGTTTGGAATGATAAAAAAAAGTCCTGGAGATGGGTAGTGGTGATAATTGCACAACATGTGGATCAACTTAACACCACTGAATTGTACTCTTTAAATGGTTAAAATGGTATATTTTATGTTATATATACTTTACTGCAATAAAAAAAACATTAAGGTCTTTGATTACCTTCCAAACCTGCTCCTTTGTTACTCATACTCCTTCACAGTAAATAAACAACTATTCCATACATCCAGTTGTTCAGGCCAAAAACTTCACAACTGACCCACTGGGAAATCCTGTCAACTCTACCTTTAAATGATACCACACTAACCTTCTAATTGGTCTCTCTGTTTCAACCCTTAATCCCCTTTTATTATTACTTTTTTTTTTTAATTTAGCCTCCCCTTACTAGAATGAAAGCTCCACGAAGGCAGAGATTTTTGTCAAAATTTACTTCTCATCACCTAGAATCATACCTTGCACATAGTAGGTAAAGCAATAAATACTTGTTGAATGAAAGAATATGAAATTTACCAATTTGTACATTAAGGTTAATTTAATAATGCTGAATACACACATGCTGGAAACTGGACACTCCTCAGACTGTAACTCTAGGTAAAAGCAGATGCTACTCTGTAATCTGTTATCCTTCACGTCAAATTAAAACATTTGTGTCTTGGCAGGTGTCCAATAAGCCCTGGCCGGTTGGCTCAGTGGTAGAGCGTCAGCCTGGCATGCAGGAGTTCCGGGTTCGATTTCCGGCCAGGGCACACAGGAGAAGCACCCATCTGCTTCTCCACCCCTCCCCCTCTCCTTCCTCCTGTCTATCTCTTCCCCTCCTGCAGCCAAGGCTCCATTGGAGCAAAGTTGGCCCGGGCACTGAGGATGGCTCCATGGCCTCTGCCTCAGGTGCTAGAATTGCCCTGGTTGCAACAGAGCAACGCCCCAGATGGGCAGAGCATCACCCCCTAGTGGGCATGCCGGGTGGATCCCGTTCGGGCACATACGGGAGTCTGTCTGACTGCCTCCCCGTTTCCAACTTCAGAAAAATACAAAAAAAAAAAATCCTTATGTTTAATAAAAACTACCCTGACATATATTAACACAGTAAGCAAATGTCAAATAAAGGGGAAAAGTATAGATAAATGAAATTATAGAACCGAGGTTCCTTGGACCCACTCATGCCTCACAATAAAGATAAACCCTAAAATCAACTTTCCCTTGTGAACCAATGTTACCCCAATAAATTCAATTAAAAAAAAGAAAACTTTCACAACTAAATCCAGATTTCATGTGAATATCCCATTTCTCAAGCTTTATCACGAACTTCAGGAGGCTTGTAAGAAACAGAGCCGAAGAACAAAGCAGCCTACAAGGAATAAAGAAAAGTAAGGCTTATGCATTAGGAAGAGAGGTTATTCTTCATGGCAAAATGCATTACAGCAATGTCAGTTTGGCAGAACCTCTGTACCTCCATAAAAGCAAAATCTCTACAACTGCAGCCTGGGCCCTACGAACCTCAACACAGTAACAAGTCAGAGGCAAAAGAGGGATTTTTGGTCTGAGAGTCAAGACTAAAGTGCAGCTGACTCAAAGAGTAAATTAAGAAAGGATTCATATTTGTGAAGAATGTGGATAAACTCTGATATCATATACAGTTTAGAGAGAATGCTACATTAAGGATCATGGACACAGCACACTAGACAATATGGATTATAAGATCAAGCAAACAACTCAAAGCCACAATTCAGATTCAGTAAAAGATTCCTCAGGCCTGAGCAGGCAGTGGCACAGTGAATAGAGCATCGGACTGGGATGTGGAAGACTTAAGTTCAAAACCCCGAGGTCGCAGGCTTGAGTGTGGGCTCATCCAACTTGAGCGGGAGCTCACCAGCTTGAGCATGAGGTCACCAGCTTGAGCATGAGGTTGCCAGCTTGAGCATGGGATCACAAACATGAGCCTATGGTCGCTGGCTTGAGCCCAAGGTTGCTGGCTTGAAGCCCAGGTCACTGGCTTGAGCCCAAGGTCGCTAGCTTGAGCAAGGAGTCATTCACTTTGCTGTAGCCCCCCTGCCCCCAGGACAAGGCACATATGAGAAAGCAATCAATGAACAACTAAGGAGACTAAGGAGCCACAACGAAGAATTGATGCTTCTCATCTCTCTCCCTTCCTGCCTGTCTGTCCCCATCTGTCCCTCTCTCTGTCTCTCTCTGTCTTTGGTCACACACACACACACAAAAAGACTCCTCAGGAAGTTGCTACTGTTCTTACCTAAGACAACATGACTCCCATCACCTGGTTTCTAGCCCAACCACCAGGGGAGCTGGGGGGACTCCTCTTCCATGCCTCATAAGTTTCACAGCTAACATAACAGGTAATTAACTACTAAACAGACATTTTCTTCTCTCCTCCAGAGGAAAATTGTTCTCCAGCCATGTAGAAAATATTTCTTATGCCATTTTCGTAAAAGGAAAAAAAAAGTTTAGTAGTTTTGGGCAACAACTATTAATCAGAACCAAGTGGGCATTTTCACCAACTCTGTAAGTGTGCCTCCATTTAGTTGTACTGAAATGATCAGTAATTCCTCAATGATGTCACTCTCCACAAATCCCCAGATGACCTATAAATCTTATAAATGTCTCCAGAGAACAAAATCAAAAGCTAAAGCAGTCAAGAAAAAAGTCATGGACAAGGAACATATATTTGCTGTAGGTGTTCTTGGTTTAAACTTTGAGGAACTACTAGATAGGACACAAAATCAGGCCCTGAAATCTAGTTAGCTGAAAACCAACTCCAAGTAGATTGTGGTGATAATACTCAGAAAGAGAGAAGGAAATGAGTCAGATAAAAAGGCCACAAGCACAATAGATCCAAAGAAGCAGATCCTGAAAGCAACCGTGTTCTCTGATAAATAGTTCTTGTTTACATTTTCCTTCAAAGCAATTCAAGGTGTTCAAAGGATAACTAGCACCCTGGGCCCCACTCTATTGGAGGACAAAAGTTTTCTCACATCAGAGTAACACTGATCATGATACTCTGACTACTGTATATTTGATTGAGGTTGGATAAAGATCATGCCAGCTGGCCCAAAGTGGGATAGCTGAACTCCCATGTATCAGTAATCAATTCAAATCATGTATCAAAAACAAGTGGTTCCAACTCAATGATACAAAGACAATTCAAATTTGCTTCAGGTAAAAAGAATAAGGGATAAGTGGTATGTAGTTTATGGGTCTTATAGTCACTTGAGGAAGATGATCTGGTTGAAGCCACACAGCATCGATCTCCTGGTCCCATCCTACTCAATGTAAAATTTCCACTGTGGTTTTCTGTGTCTTTTGAAATCCTATGCTGGAACCTCCACATGGAATAGAACCCAATCAAGTATGTTTCTCTAAAATTAACCTCATAGTTTTTCTGTCCTGACTTTTTAAGGCCTAAATGAGAATCACCCATTCATGACAATTATTTTTGGTCTTTTCTTTTTTCTCTCATTTTCTTTTTTAATTTAGTGAGAGGAGGGGAGGCAGAGACAGACTACTACATGCGCCCCAACTGAGATCCACCCGTCAAGCCCACTAGGGGGTGATGCTCTACCCATTTGGGGCATTGCTCCATTGCTCAGCAACGAAGCTTTTCTTAGCACCTGAGGCAGGAGGCCATGGAGCCATCCTCAGTGCCCAGGGCCTACTTACTCCAACTGAGTTATGGCTTTAGGAGGGAAAGAGACAGAAAGAGAGAGAGAGAGAGAGAGAGAGAGAGAGAAGCGAGAGGAGGAGGTAGGAGAAGCAGATGAGTGTTTCTCCTGTGTGCCCTGACCGGGAATCAAACCCGGGATATCCACATGCCAGGCCAATGCTCTACCCCTGAGCCAACCAGCCAGGGTCTTAATTTTCCTATAACAGGTTTTCACTCCAACTTAAACTAGTGAGAACCGAAAGGAAATTGCTCTTAATTAAAGATACTATATTATAAGGTTCTTAACCACTGAAGTCTACCCTGGGGCTAATACTTCAGAATGCTAAGACTTCCCCTGAGTTAGGGACTCTGCCAATTTTAGATTTTATCTCTCAAAGTTTGGTTTGACTCACCTGAAAACTATTCTGAAGCAGAGCTCAAAGAATCCTTTGACCTTAGTTGACACATCAAGGTAAAATCATTATCAAGTAATCTGGAATTATTAACATTAACGATACCCCTTTATCACATATTTGTCTTTTAGAACAACACAGATTAAAAGACTTTAAACTATGCAAATAAAATATTACAGAAAAATTGAATTTAGTATGATCACACACTAGAGTATACCTCTCCTTCACTGCTACAATACAGTAAATATAGGTTTCCTTTGCCAGAGCTCATTTATTATTAGTAGCAGTATTTTAGAAAGAGAGAGAGAGAAAGACAGGAAGGGAGAGAGATGAGAAGCATCAACATAATTAGATATTCATTGACTGCTTCTCATGTGCCTTGACCAGGAGGCTCAAGCTGAGCCAGTGATCCCTTGCTCAAGCCAGCAACCTTGGGTTCAAGCCAATGACCTTGGGTTTAAGCCAGCGACCATGGGCTCAAGCCAGTGACCATGGGATCATTTTGATGATCCCATGCTTAAGCCAGTGACCCCATGCTCAAGCTGGCTACCTTGGGGTTTCAAACCTGGGACTTCAGCATCCCAGGTCAATGCTCTATCTGCTGTACCACCACCAGTCAAGCCATAGCTCATTTATTTTAAAAAGTAATTTACCTTAAAAGAAAATTCTCTTCTTTTGTACACCCCATTTGGACTAATGGTACTACCATTCACCCACCTACCACAGCCAGAAATCCAAGTTTGTCCTAGACTTCTTTCTTTCTCTCATTCTTCATAGTCAATGAAATCACCAAATCCTATAGACTTTACTTCCTAAACATTTCAGTCATTTGTTCTTCTGCCCAACTCCACTGCCAGAGGATTGTTGCAGGCCTTCGTCATGCCTCACCTCAACAATCACATTCTTGTTTTCAGGCTTGCCCTCTCCAGTCCATCCTTCCTATTGCTGCCAGTACACATCTCATTATATCACTTACATCGTTGCCTTTAGAATACAATTCAAATTCCTTCACAAAGCATTGAAGGCTTTTCATATACTGACCATTGCCTGCCTCTCAATATAGTTACCACCTTCACTGAGCACCTTCTATGTGTCAGGCTACATACTAGGACATTGGAGATAAAAAGGTGAATAAGACATATATATAGATGGTGACCACCTAAAGAAATTACATGTGAACAATTTTTTGTAATTACCAAAAAAAAAAAAGTTAAAAAATGCAAAAATATATCAATACAGTGGCCTAGAAGAAGGAAGCAATTTACTGCTAAGCAGGAAATGGGCTGAGGTCAAGAAAGACTGACATCTGAGCAGTTTTAAAGAACGAACAGCGCCTGACCGGGAGGTGGCGCAGTGGATATAGCGTCGGACCGGGATGCCGAGGACCCAGGTTCGAGACCTCGAGGTCACCAGCTTGAGCACAGGCTCATCTGGTTTGAGCAAAAGTTCACCACCTTGGACCCAAGGTCGCTGACTCGAGCAAGAGGTTACTCAGTCTGCTGAAGGCCCGTGGTCAAGGCACATCCGAGAGGGCAATCAATGAACAACTAAGGTGTCGCAATGCGCAACAAAAAACTAATAATTGATGCTTCTCATCTCTCCGTTCCTATCTGTTTGTCTGTGTCTGTCTATCCCTCTCTCTGACTCTCTGTCTCTGTAAAAAACAAAACAAAACAAAAAAAAAAAAACAGCAGGAGCCGAGGATGGCTTGGTTGGTCTGAGCACTGGCCTCAGTCACTGAAGATGGCTAGGTTGATATGAGCATTGGTCCCAGACAGGGATTGCCAGTTGGATCCTGCTTGGGGTGCATGTGTGAGTCTGTTTCACTTTCTCCCCTCCTCTCACTAAAAATAAATAAATAAAAATAAAGAATGAACAGGAGCCAGACTGGTGGCAGTGCAGTGGATAAGGTATCAACCTAGAATGCTGGGGTTGCTAGTTGGAAACCCCAAGGTCGCCAGCTCTGAGCTTGGGCTTCTCAGTGCAGGGTTACTGGCTTGAGTGGCAGGATCCTCCACACGATCCCAAAGCTTGCCAGCTTGAGCCCAAAAGTTGCTGGCATGGAAAGCCCAAGGTCACTAGCTTAAACAAGGGGACACTAGGTTGGCCCTGATAAAGGCACGTATGAGAAGCAATCAATGTGCACATAAAGTGAAAGCAATGAGTTGATGGTCCTCACTCTCTCCATTCCTTTGTCTCTCACTCTCTCAAAAGTAAAAAAAGTAGAAATAAATAAAAAAGAAAGAAGAAAAAAGAATGAGTAGGAACACTCTTGGTGGACAAGAATGTAGCTTGGTATATTGAGAAAGACATTTTTATTTTTTTATTCTTTTTTTTTTTTTTAGAGAGGAGAGAGAAAGGGAGAGAGAGGAGAGAGAGACAGAGAGAAAGAAGGGGAGAGGAGCTGGAAGCATCAACTCCCATATGTGCCTTGACTGGCAAGCCCAGGGTTTCGAACCGGTGATCTCAGCATTTCCAGGTCGATGCTTTATCCACTGCGCCACCACAGGTCAGGCCAGGACTCACCTTTTCTAGAAACTTCCTTAACCCCCCACCCTACCTCCAGCTGAATTAGAAGTTAGATCCCCTCTATTGCGCATTACTTTGTTCATATGATAATTATTATGGTTGGGTTTTCTTGTCTCAGTCTCTTCTAGTAGACTTAAAGAACTAGAGGGAATGAAATGCCTTGTTAAAACTCTGGATCCTGCCTGACCAAACAGTGGAGCAGTGGATAGGGCGTTGGACTGGGACGTGGAGGACCCAGGTTCAAGACCCCGAGATCGCCAGCTTGAGCATGAGCTCATCTGGTTTGAGCAAGGCTCACCAGCTTGAGCCCAAGGTCGCTGGCTTGAGCAAGGGGTTACTCGGTCTGCTGAAGGCCCACGGTCAAGGCACATATGAGAAAGCAATCAATGAACAACTAAGGTGTCCAATGAAAAAATTGATGATTGATGCTTCTCATCTCTCTCTGTTCCTGTCTGTCTGTCCCTATCTGTACCTCTCTCTGACTCTCTCTGTCATCTGCCACAAAAAAACCCACAAAACACAAAAACTCTGGATCCTTATTCTTTAGCATAGTGCCTAGTACATGACACATGGTCAACACTTCATGAATGTATGATTATATAATAGTCTGAGCAATAAAACCTTAACTTAGGAGATGATTAGCCACATGGTTTCATACAGTAGAGTGTATGCCAAATCAAGAAGTCTTGGAGAGATTGTAGTAAGATAGCAAGACTACAGCGGATTCCTTCTATATCCAGCAGACCACTTTCTCTCTAGCCTGGGTTTATTTACAGGTAAAATGAAGGTGTCACATTAAGTGATTCAGTCTCCCTCGTCTAAGTCCACTGGCATTATCCTAGAACAAATATTTTAAAATATCTGGGCCCTGGCCGGTGGTTCAGCGAATAGAGCATTAACCTGGCATATGGAAGTCCCGGGTTCAATTCCCAGTCAGGGCACTTCAAAGAAGCAACCATCTGTTTCTCTCCCCGGCCCCCTGCTCTCCTCTTCCCCTCCCACAGCCAGTGGCTCAACTGGTTCGAGCATTAGCCCCAGGTGGGGGTTGCCAGGTGGATCCTGGTCAGGGCCCATGCAGAAGTCTGTCTCACTATCTCTTCTCCTCTCACTAAAAACAAACAAATAAGCAAAAAACTCTACTTTAGATGATAACACTAGTCTTTCTACCTTCATTTTTTTCACTACAATCCATCTTCCACATTGCTGCCAGATTCTCCTCAAACAAGGCTCTGATCAGTTCAAAACACCTACCCCATCCCATAACTGACTACAGAAAAAAGTCTTTCATTCAAGGGTATCTACCTCTGACCAAAACATACAGTAACTTTCCATTTTTGTATGCTGCTTGTTCCTCTTCACTCATATTTTTCCCTTAACAAACTGGTTTGCTATTACTTTCCATACAAGCCCATAATTTTCTATCTCCCTTACTCCTTCTCCTTGGAATATGCTTTTCTACTATCTATACAAGTAGGAAAACTTAAACAGCAATCCCAATTATACTACTGACTAACAGTACACAAGTTATTTTAACTCTTAAAGTTATTTCATTTCTAAAAAAGTGGCAATAATAGCTTGCTTGGAGTTGTTGTGAGGATTATAAAATAATATACATAATGTCTGGCACATAATAACTGATCAAAAAGTGATAGATTTTATTATCACTATCCTTCAAGGTTAATTCAAAAGCCATCTTTTCCATAAAGTCTATTGTGATCCCTGCTAGCTGGAAGCAACCTTTCCTCCCTTTAAATTCCTCAGAGGCAGTCTTTACTTCTTTTGAAACAGTTGTCTTTACTTTTTATTTTGTATTTGGTTATTTACATACATATCTTATTTACCTAGTGGTCTTTCATTCTGAAGACAGAACCCATGGCTAATTCAACTTTCTTTTTCCTTTAGTGTCTAAAAAAAGTATATGATTTGTGGCAGACATTCAAGTATTTATTGATGAATAAATACTTAAGAGCTTGACCTGTGGTGGCACAGTGGATAAAGCGTTGACCTGGAAATGCTGAGGTCGCTGGTTCGAAACCCTGGGCTTGCCTGGTCAAGGCACATATGGGAGTTGATGCTTCCAGCTCCTCTCCCCCCTCTCTCTGTCTCTTCTCTCTCTTTCTGTTTCTCCCTCTCCTCTCTCTAAAAAAAAAAAAAAAAAGAATAAATTTTAAAAAATTAAAAAAAATACTTAAGAAAATCTTAATAATTATATGTTCATTTTCAGATGAAAAGCTGAACATTTAAAAATGTACATAACTAAATATAAACGTGTTACCATTCTCCTCCTCACTTCAGAATAAACACAAACAGAAAGTATTGCTGCCTAGATTATTCTTTTTTAAAAATGTGCATAGCTGTCCTTAACTCATTAAGTGAATACTTGATATCCAGGTTGTTGCAAAAAACTCAAGACAGTCTATTCTGATTGTTAGAAACTATAGTAGATGTTCCAGTTGTCATCAGAACTATGAAAATGCATTCCCTGTCTCACTCAAGTGAGCTGTGTTTTTATTTTTATTATATCTTTTAAAAATTTTATTGATTAATTTTAGAGAAAGAGTAAGGGATGGAGACAGAAAGAGAGAAGCATCAATTTGTTGTTCCACTTATTTATTCACTCATTGGTTGATTTTTGTATGTGCCTTGCCCAGTGATGGAACCCACAACCGTGGCATGTTGGGGTGACACTCTAACCAGCTGTGCTACCCAGCCAGGGCATGAGCTGTGATTTCAAAGGACTGCTTAGGTTAGGTTAATTGTGGCAGATGTTCAATTCCCCTTTGTTGGTTCTCAGATACAGACCTCAAGATCCCTTAGATACATACATTTTAGATCTATAAATTGGCAGGTTTTCTCAATACAATGGAGAAGACCTTTTCACCTATTTTAAAAGAGAATCTGGGGTCTCTGCATTATTTAAGGCCAATATTGCCTGGTTTAAACACTATTAATTACTGCCTTCATTTTCTAATTTCTCACCTCTCGGACTAGACAATCCATTAGTGATAGAAGCTGATGATTTCCACATAGGAAGTGGTATCTGCAATCTCCCTGGAGTTCTTTATCGCTTGGATAATCTTATAGAAGTCTTCCCCATTGGAAGAATGTAATTCTATTGCTAATGTCAATTATATAGGCACCCAGCAGTAGACCTGCTTCAACATAATTCCTTGAAGATAGGCTCTTGGTTATTAGAAAAACAGTAAGATCAAATGAACTAAAAGGTCAGTAAACTGGCAAGAGAAAACTGGATCCAGACAGAAGAAACTGAATAATCATTGACCTTGGAGATTTCAGACAAATCAGATTTTCTATTGAAGGCAGAGCTATAAATAGCACAACATAACACTGACTGGAACAAAAGCCACCAACTCAACTTTTTGTTTGAAAACTTGTTAGGTCTAAAGAACTGTTTAAACCACAGCTGTTAATGATTATGGATTTGGCAATCAAAATGTCTTTGTTTAAAAAAAAAAAAAAGTTTTAACTGCCTTACTATTGAGGTTACAAACCACAGCCTTGATGCATAGTTGCAGTCAACATCCTCCCTGCTGTTTTTGAGAGCTTACATCTGCTCCTGGCCGATAAAGCGCTGGCAACTGGCAAGGGCTCCTTCCAGGGGAATACGGAAGTTTTAACTAGATGGCTCTCATCTACTTCTCTCCTGAGTTGAGCCTACAGCGCTTTCTTTAGCTCTCCTACCTTGTCTAGGTTAATCTCCTGCTATTACTCAGGAGGGTTGAAGGTCTAGTGGGATTTTTCTTCTGGCACATATCAGCCGTGCCAGCCATACTATTCTTAGAAGATAAAAGGAAGACAAAGTCTTAGCTCAAGGGAAAGCACTTTAAGCACACATTTTAAAGCCACTTATAGTAGTGCACTTGATTTTAAACAACCACTAATAAAACCTTTTCAGTTATTTTTAAAAAAAAAACTAAATGATCACACTATGCTGAAAATAGTGAAGGCTTAGTGCATTTTAACTTATCAAAGAAAGGCCAAGAATGGAAGGTTAGAAATTAAGTTACTGAGTTTTTTCGGGGAAGAAAAAAGTTAGAAACAAGATGGAGAAGTAAAATATGGTCCAAATCACATAGGAGATTAGTTTCAGTTGAAAATTTCTATATCCATACGGGTTTTCAACGAAAATGCAATTCAGCTTGGTGATGAGACAGACATGCATATGGGAATGCAGAAAGAAAACACAGGTCAGGAAAGTGTCTCCTGAATGATTCTCCCTCAGTGAGCTGACCTATGAGGATAAAAGAAAACCAAACATACCCAGAGTAGCACTGCCTAAGCTACACATGACACAAATATGAGTTCTGCAGTGTGCAAGTAGGTAGTGTTGGTGTGTGTAGGGGGAGACTGTGGTCAAAAAGTTTTGTGGAAAAAAAAAAAAAAGTTTTGTGAGCCCTGGCTAGTTGGCTCAGTGGTAGAGCGTCGGCCTGGCGTGTGGGAGTCCCGGGTTTGATTCCCGGCCAGGGCACACAGGAGAGGCGCCCATCTGCTTCTTCACCCCTCCCCATCTCCTTCCTCTCTGTCTCTCTCTTCCCCTCCCGCAGCCGAGGCTCCATTGGAGCAAAAGATGGCCCGGGCACTGGGGATGGCTCCATGGCCTCTGCCCCAGGCGCTAGAGTGGCTCTGGTCGCAACAGAGCGACACCCTGGAGGGGCAGAGCATCGCCCCCTGGTGGGCAGAGCATTGCAAAAAAAAAAAAAAAAGTTTTGTGAACAGTGCAAATTATGTCCACCACATATATCAGAGTTGTATCAGAATCATAATACACACTAGCATATTGAAGGCTCTGAGAAGTTCTTCAGTAAATATATTTATTTAATACAAATACATTTTCCAAATGTATGTATTCACAAAAATCTCACAATACCCTCCCTTGTTTTGGGGGATTTTTTTTTTTTCAGAGAACACCTATGTCATGGAATAGTTTGCGAAATGCTAGTCTAGGGTTATTATTTCTAAATTTTCAACTCATTCTTGCAGAAATGAGAATAAGTTTGCTAAAACAGACTAGGCAATCACATTTTGTACATCATAGTACCTTAGCTCAAAGAGAGACAGGTAGTTTACAAAGAGTGCTTGAGACATTTTTCAAACGCAGCCAAATACCAAAGCTACAATTTTAAGTAAGATCCTTACCTGATTAACAATCACCAAATAAGGCTAATATAAATTCTGAATACATTCAAACACAGAATAGAGACAATGAGGAAAAGCCACAGAAAAACTGACCATAGAGAAAATAAGCATAGGATTCTTTTTTTTTTTTAATTTTTTTTTTTTTTAGATTTTATTCATTTTTATTAGAGAGATAGATAGATAGAGATAGAGATAGAGAGAGAGAGAGAGAGAGAGAGAGAGAAGGGAGGGAGGAGCTGGAAGCATCAACTCCCATATGTGCCTTGACCAGGCAAGCCCAGGGTTTTGAACCGGCGACCTCAGCATTCCAGGTCGATGCTTTATCCACTGCGCCACCACAGGTCAGGCAGGATTCTTATATTTAATGAAGCTTAGAGGCTTCTGGCATTTTGGGATATTTTAATGTCCTATATCAGGGAAATTCATAAGGAGAGTTGCTATGACCACCATTTGGAAACATATGAGAAGATTCATACACTGCTATGTGCCCTCAACATCCTCAGGATAAAAGACCATAAACTCAAGGAGTAGTATCAAACTACCCTGAAAGACAGGTAACCTTGGAGAAACCAAAAAGATCTATTTTGTTAATAAGATTTCTAGTTTCTGTAAGATTTGTGGTACTCCACAGACTAGGATTACAGCTTCCCAACTTTCTCTACATAAATTATGGCAAAAGAAGACTGGACATTTAGCAATAAAAATAGTTTGATCTTGTATCAGGTGGTGGTTTGCTTGACAAATGAGAAAGTAAAAGAAGGTCCCTTGTTCAAAACCCAAAAACCACCACCCATACTACCAGATGACCCTGGGTTCTCTTTTATTTTTATTTTTAATTTTTAAAATTTATTTGAGAGAGAGAGAAAGAAACATCAATTTGTTGTTTCATTTATGCATTCATTGGTTGATACTCATATGTGCCCTGACCGGGGACTGAACCACAACTCTGGCATATTAGGATGATGCTCTAACCAATTAAGCTACTGGCCAGGGCCTCCTGGGTTCTCTTTTGAAATGCAAATATCTTAAGAAGAAAACATAGTAAGTTACATTATGTCCATTATGTCATTAATAACTGTGAGAGTCTCTAAAACTGTAAAGCCTAAACCATGCAAGGAATTCTTATATTACTTCTAGACTAAAAAAAAGGAAAAAAGAGTAGAAGAAAAAGATACAAAACAAAAAAATGGGCAAAAGGGCCATAAGAAAGATAGAACAGGCACAAGGGTGTGGAAAATAAAGAGCTTCCATATGTCTATGGTTTTGCCTAGGTCTGGATCAGATGCTAAGAGCAGAAGAAAGGCTAGGAATAAAATTTCATGCCAAATTGCATTCAATGGACTCATAAAGTAATCAAAGAAGGGCTGAGAAGGTGAGTCACAAGAAAATTAAAGACAAAAACTGACCAGGCAGTGGATAAAGCATTGGCCTGGGACACAAAGAACCCAGGTTTGAAACCCAGAGGTTGCCACCTTGAGCATGGGATCATAGACATGACTGCATGGTTGCTGGCTTGAAGCCCAAGGTCACTGGCTTGAGCCTAAGGTCTCTAGCTTGAGCAAGGGGTCACTTGCTCAGCTAAAGCATGCCCAGTCAAGGCATGCTTGAGAATGCAATTAATAAACAATTAGGGTGCCACAATTATGAGTTGATGGTTCTCACCTCTCTCCCTTCCTGTCTGTCTGTATCTGTCCCTCACTCTGTCTCTCTCACTAAAAAAAAAAAAAAGATAAGAAAAGAAAATCAGACTCCCACATGTGCCAGGACCAGGATCTACCCAGCAACCCCATCTGGGGCCAATGCTCAAGGTACTAAGCTATTATTAGTGCTAGAGGCTAATATGCTGGGACCAACCCAGCCATCCTCAGCACCCGGGGCCAATGCTCAAACCAATCGAGCCACTGGCTGTGGGAGGAGAAGAGGGAGAAGGGAAGAAGCAGATCATAATTTCTCCTGTGTGCCCTGACTGGGAATCAAATCCAGAATGTCCATATGCTGGGCTGATGCTCTATCCACTGACCCACCAGCCAGGGCCTAATTTCATTTTAAAAAGCATACAGTAATAACACTAATGAAAGGCAAATGAGTCTGAAAAATAAAAGAATTTACTAAGAAAAATTAAGCTGAAAAACATTTTTTTTTATTTTAAGATTTTTATTTACTCACTTTAGGGGGATAAAGAAAGGGGGGAGGAGCAGGAAGCTTCAACTTCTATATGTGCCTTGACCAGGCAAGCCCAGGGTTTTGAACCTGCGACCTCAGCATTCCAGGTCAACAGTTTATCCACTGTGTCACCACGGTCAGCGTGAAGAACATTTTTTTAAGCACAGTGGTGGAAAACCTGCTGCTTAAAGTAATTATTCAAAGAACAGGAAAACCATAATGTTATGTAAAACTTTTCATGCTTCCAGGATGGACCTTCTCATTTTGGATTTCTCTAGTCTGAATCTTAAAGACTCTAAATTTCAAGTTTTCCAATTAAGCTAAAGTCCTTCAGCTCCCTCTGCTGTTCAAAAATGTACTTTAGTTATGTCAGTTCAATCTTTAATGATCAAAATACAAATATGTTAAATGCACACATATGTACAAACACCACACCCCAAAATTTGGCACAGTCCCAGCAATCAGAGTTCAAACATTTGCTTATCATGACTCCTCTGGCCTAGACCAAATATTCCAGAATAAGTAATAACAAATTCTACCAATCCCACCCGTAATTGAAATAATTCAGTGGATAATGGAGGGTTTCTTCACCAAAAGCAGCAAACATAAGAAACATCAATTCTTCGTTGCGGTTCCTTAGTTGTTCATTGATTGCTTTCTCATATGTGCCTTGACCATGGGGCTACAGCAAAGCAGCGACCTTGAGCTTAAGCTGGTGAGCCTTGCTCAAACCAGATGAGCCTGCGCTCAAGCTGGCGACCTCGGGGTCTCGAACCTGGGTCCTCCACATCCCAGTCCAACGCTCTATCCATTGCGCAACGACCTGCTCAGGCAGCAGCAAACTTTTAAGGGATGAAGATCCTATATGTATTAGCTGACTTGTGGCAAACGCTTTTTATGCAGAAATGTGTATGTATGCCTGACCAGGTGGTGGCACAGTGGATAGAGCATCGGACTGGGATGCGGAAGGACCCAGGTTCGAGACCCCGAGGTCGCCAGCTTGAGCGCGGGCTCATCTGGCTTGAGCAAAGAGCTCACCAGCTTGGACCCAAGGTCGCTGGCTCCAGCAGGGGGTTACTCGGTCTGCTGAAGGCCCACAGTCAAGGCACATGTGAGAAAGCAATCAATGAACAACTAAGAAGTCGCAACACGCAACAAGAAACTGATGATTGATGCTTCTCATCTCTCTCTCTGTTCCTGTCTGTCTGTCCCTGTCTATCTCTGCCTCTGTAAAAAAAAAAAAAAAAAAAAAAAAAGAAATGTGTATGTATTCATCTTCCAAATACCAGAACCCAAACAATCACTATATTTTTTCTGTTTCTACCCTGGTCTTTTCTATCCCCAATGTTCCCTAATTAAGAGATTCTTTTCACAGCCTGACTTGTGGTGGTGCAGTAAACAGTGTCAACCTGGAACATTGAGGTTGCCAGTATGAACCACAGGCACATATAAGAAATAATCACTGAGCAACTAAAGTGATGCTCCTCTCTCTCTCTCTGCCCTAAAAAAAATTAAAAAATCAGTAAATAAAAAGGTACTTTCACATCTAAATTCAGTTGCTAGCACCTGACCAGGAGGTGGCGCAGTGGATAGAGCGTCAGATTGGGATGCGGAGGACCCAGGTTCGAGACCCCAAGGTCGCCAGCTTGAGCGCAGGCTCATCTGGTTTGAGCAAATCTCACCAGCTTGGACCCAAGGTCGCTGGCTCGAGCAAGGGGTCACTCAGTCTGCTGTAGCCCCATGGTCAAGGCACATATTAGAAAGCAATCAATGAACAACTAAGGTGTTGCAACGAAAATCTAATGATTGATGCTTCTCATCTCTCTCCATTCCTGTCTGTCCCTATCTATCCCTCTCTCTGACTCTCTCTCTGTCACTGTAAAAAATAAAATAAATTCAGTTGCTAGCACCTTACTATCTTCAGGATATTCTGTTTTGAAGGATCTATATGTCAGCTATGATGGTGAACCAAGCATTTGTCCAAGAGAAGTACTCCTACTCACCTGATCCTTAAATTGATTCTGGGACAAGCAGTCAATTAGGTCCACACAGCCCAGTAGACAACCTGATGGATATTCGTTGGGAAATTCCACATCTGAAACAAGAATAACAGAAAAATTAAATTACCTTCTTTGTGACCCTGGAACTTATGAATCTGTTTCAATTCTGAACAAATCACTTTCTCTATTATCTATTTGTAGACATAATGAAAACAGTAAGGTTTTTATTTGGCTCAAATGTTGATATTTTATCAAAAGAATTTTGAGCACTGGCTTAGTCCGCTCACACCATCGAGGTTCAAGGACCTCACAACTTCACTCCAAAAGTACCAATTCCACTACACTCAACTGTATTAGACTGAAGTTTGGTGGTGATAGGTTTTGGAAACAAGCTATGGGTGGCAAGAGAAAACAAACAAAAAAAGTAATGAAAAGAAACATTAAAAGTGTCAGAACACAAACTTAAAGTCAGTTGTATCAGTCAAAACAGAAATACATTTTTATAGAAACACATACTTTTTTGTGTGTGGCAGAGACAGAGAGAGTCAGAGAGAGAGACAGACAGACAGGAAGGGAGAGAGATGAGAAACATCAATTCTTCATTGCAGCTCCTTAGTTGTTCATTGATTGACTTCTCATATGTGCCTTGACCAGGGGGCTACAGCAAACCGAGTGACCCCTTGCTCAAGCCAGCGACCTTGGGCTCAAGCTGGTGAGCCTTGCTCAAATCCAATGAACCTGCGCTCAAGCTGGCGACCTCGGGGTCTCGAACATGGGTCCTCCACATCTCAGTCCGACGCTCTATCCACTGCACCACCGCCTGATCAGGCTAGAAACACATACTTTTGATTCTTAAAGTTTGGCTTAAAAACTTTTATAGGTTTTCTGTAATTATCCTCTCATTCTACCTTAAAATGAACTGTGTGATCTGAGTAAAAGGAAGGAAAATAAGACACTCAAAGGTCACAAGTGATTTTAGGATCCAAATTTAGGGTGCTTGGCTGAGTCCCAAAATACATTCCTTAAGTCAACCAACGTTGGTCTGTCCAAATCTAGTAGAAGACGTCTATTTGGGTTATTCCCAATAAAAATTCTTTTTTTTTAAGATTTATTCATTTTAGAGAGAGAGAGAGAAAGAGAGAAAGACAAGGGGAAAAGCAGGCAGCATCAACTCCCATGTGTGCCTTGACAAGACAAGACAAGGGTTTCAAACCAGCATCCTCAAATAAAAATTCTTATTTGTGCCCTGATGAGGTGGTGGCGCAGTGGATAGAGCGTTGGATTGGGACGCAGAAGACCTAGTTTCGAAACCCCGAGGTCGTCGGCTTGAGCATGGGCTCACCAGCTTGAGCAAAGGGTCACTGGCTTGAGCGCAGGGTTGCTGGCTTGAGCGTGGGATTACAGATATGACACCATGGTCATTGGCTTGAACCCAAAAGTTGCTGGCTTGAAGCCCAAGGTCACTTGCCTGAGTACAGGGTTACTACTTGAGCAAGGGGTCACTCTGCTGTAGTCCCCCTCATCAAGACATATATGATAAAGCAGTCAATGAACAACTAAGGTGCTGCAACGAAGAATTGATGTTTCTCATCTCTCTCCCTTCCTGTCTGTCTGTCCTTATCTCTGATTCTCTTTGTCTCTGTCAAATAAAAAAAATTTCTTATTTCTGGTGTTCTTCCCAATAAAGAATTTAGGATTTATAGTAGTCATAGTAAAGAAAAAGAAAAAAAAAAAAAAAAAAAGGAGAAAATTTTCTCAGATAAAACTAAGACTAGGCCCTGGCCGGTTGGCTCAGTGGTACAGCGTAGGCCTGGCGTGCGAGAGTCCTGGGTTCAATTTCCGGCCAGGGTACACAGAAGAAGTGCCCATCTGCTTCTCCACCCCTCCCCCTCTTCTTCCTCTCTGTCTCTCTCTTCCCCTCCCGCAGCCAAGGCTCCATTGGAGCAGGGTTGGCCTGGGCGCTGAGGATGGCTCCATGGCCTCTGCCTCAGGCGCTAGAATGGCTCTGGTTGCAGCAGAGTGATGCCCCGGATGGGCAGAGCATTGCCCCCTGGTGGGCATGCCGGGTGGATCCTGTCGGGTGCATGCGGGAGTCTGACTGCCTCCCCATTTCCAGCTTCAGAAAAATACAAAAAACAAAACAAAACAAAAAGAAAACTAAGACTAACTGGTTTATTTCTGGTGTTGGGACTCTGATATTCGTATTCGCACTATTTGGCAAATTAATGGTTTTGACAGCTGTCTATGATCTGCCACTAAACAAACAAACACACACACATACAAAATTTAAAGTCACTTTCAGCTACACACACAAAGACATAGGAAGAAAGAAATGAAAAAATCTGAATGTTAATAACTTCTCTCCACAAAGTAACACTAAAAGGAGAATGCACGGTGGTTACCTTTCCCACGAAGAAAACGATATGTAGTCTGGAGTTCTGAGACTTCTTGAGGGGAGGGTCTTTTGGCTGTAGCTGCAATCCAAAGGCGTCCTCTGTGAGGGGTGTACCAGCTTCTGCCTTCCACCCTTAAACAAGTATAAAGTTAGTGAGAAGAATTTAAATTCTAGCGTCTTGGATGACCTTACAGCAAATTATCCAGTTGAACAGAGATCTATAGATCAGTGACTTTCAACCACCAGTCTGCCAGAAATTTCGTGCCGGTCTGCAAAAGAGTTAACCACCCAGCCTGATCAGGTGATAGTGTAGTGAATAGAACATCAACCTGGGATGCTAAGGACTCAGGTTTTGAAAGCCCAAAGTCGCTAGCTTGAGCATGAGTTCACCTGGCTTGAGTGCGGGCTCACTAGTTTGAGTGTGAGATCACTGGCTTGAGCAAGGGCTCACCGGCTTGGCTAGAGCCCCCTGGTCAAGTCACATATGAGAGAGCTATCAATGAACAACTAAGGTGCCACAACTATGAGTTGATGCTTCTCATTTCTCTCCCTTCCTGTCTGTCTGTCCCTCTCTCTCTTGCAAAAAAAAAAAAAAGTTAACCACCCTAACATTGTATGGCGATTATAGACCTAAAATTTCTGGCAGATCAGCGGCTGTAAAACATTGTTGTAGATGATAACTCAGCAAGAGGGGTATTTTTTGTGACAATTTTTCCACAAAACCCTTCACTTGAGTATGAACCGCATTTCTCTACTTTTTTTCTATCATCAGAACAAAGACCATTTATCTCACTCAACTCTTTTTTTTTTTAAATCAGATCTCTGTAACTCATATTGGGAGCTTTCACTAGTGCTGGGACTTTTACAATATAAATCTTCTATTTTCAAGGCATCCAAGTGATCCTGCAAAAACGAAAATCCTTGCATTCTTTGAATCAAAGGCGAACCTTTTCCTGAAAGATTTGTTAATTGTTCTTCAACCTAACAGAAAAGTTCTCACCCATACATATTTCAAGAAAGTTACTTTTATAATTATTATTTGAGTCTAAGTAAATAAAAAAGCTTATCATCTTTACTGTTTAAATTGAAACCACATTCATTTATATTGTCTAAGTATTTTATAAAGGGTTGTGTTCTTTGTAGAAAATTAAACAATCTATTGACTAGTTTGAATTCAATCTTCAAATGAAATAGCAGAATGCATTCAAAATAATTCAATTACTCCAAGAATTACAATAATATGTTTCTCATCAATAAACTAAAGTACCTTTGATAATATACCCTTATGATACTATTCTTTTTTTTTTTTTAATTTTATTTTATTTATTCATTTTAGAAAGGGGAGAGAGAGAGAGAGAGAGAGAGAGAGAGAAGAGAGAGAGACAGAGAGAGAGAAGGGGGGAGAAGCTGGAAGCATCAACTCCCATATGTGCCTTGACCAGGTAAGCCCAGGGTTTCGAACCAGCGACCTCAGCATTCCAGGTTGACGCTTTATCCACTGCGCCACCACAGGTCAGGCTATGATACTATTCTTATACTGGAAATAGGGAATGTGTCATATCCTTAGTTTTCCAATACAGTGAATCAGAAGAGTGCTAGGCACATAGTAGGTACTCAGTAAACGAGGAATAAATCCATATATTTCTTCCCCCTACACCAAATAACCTGAAAGGTTACTGGGAAAATAATCTCACAAGTGTGGCAGAACCACCCACTTTATTTCAGTGTATTTAGTGATTGTGGGTTAGATGCTGTTCATCCTGTTCTCTTCAGTGAGAAAATCTGAACTGTACAGATCCAAAGTAGGATGAGAGAGATGTAAACATTCTGATTCCCACAGCAGAGAACAAGTTATGTAGTTTTCTACTTTAAAAAGGGAAGACACTTAAATTGCAGAGAACTGAATGAGAAAACAGACATCTGAGGACCTAGTTGCCCTGGAGTAGAAGCAGATTCAAGTGCACTTGCTCTAACAGCACTACACACATGGACTATGATACAATTAGAAGCTAAAGCAAGAAAGCTTGACCTTCAAGAGGGTGAAAAACAGTAATGCACCTTAATGAAGAAAGGAAATCACAACTAATCATGAAAACCTCAAAGCACAAATGATTGTTCCTAAATAATGATAATAAATTTTCTTTCAGGAAACTAGAGAAATGACTGAAGCTTATAATGAGAATGGAACACACACTTTGAAACCTGAACTCTAGTTCTATCTCTGCCACTAACTAACTCTGTAATTCATAGCAAGCTACTTTACCTTTGCCTGCCTAAGTACCCTCTTTGTCCAAGATTGTAATGTTACTGGCATGATCTATTTCATAGAGCTACTGCTTTGAAATCTGTAAAATTCTATTTAAATATAAGGTATTATTACTGTTATGAGTTAGGACACTGCCAGACATTTAAAATTCTAGCTGATAAAATAAGAAAGAAGAAAGTAATATCTGTACTCCCATATTTGTTGCAGCATTATTCACAATAGCCAAAACAACCTAAGTGTCCACTGACAAATAAATGAATAAAGAAAATTTGATATAAATAGTGAAATATTATTCACAGTCATAAAAACAAAGGAGTCCCACCTGACCAGGCAGAGGCGCAGTGGATAGAGCGTCAAAGTTAGACGTAGAGGACCCAGGTTTGAAACCCTGAGGTCACCAGCTTGAGCGTGGGCTCATCTGGTTTGATCACACAGCTCACCAGCTTGAACTCAAGGTTGCTGGCTTGAGCAAGGGTTCACTTGCTTTGCTGTAGCACCCCAGTCAAGGCATATAGGAGAAAGCAATCAATGAACAACTAAGGTGTCACACAAAGAATAGATACTCATCTCTCTCCCTTCCCATCTGTCCTTCTCTGTCTCTCTCTCAAAAAAAATAAAAAATAAATAAATGAAGGAGTCCTCTATTTGCAACAATATGGGTAGGGCATTTTGCTAAGTGAAGTAAGTCAGACACCTAGAGAAAGGCAAATTATTGTATGATCTCACTTTTATGTAGAATGTGAAAAAACCAAACTCACAAATACAGAAGTAGAAATACAGAAATGGAGGAAGTAGTCAAAAGTTACAAACTTCCATTATAAATAAGTCCTGTGGATGTATAGCATGGTGAATACAGCTAACAATACGTTTTGTATATATTTGAAAGCCGCTAAGAAAGCTGATCTTAAAAGTTGTCATCACAGCCTGACCAGGCGGTGGCGCAGTGGATAGAGCGTCGGACTGGGATGCGGAAGGACCCAGGTTCGAGACCCCGAGGTCGCCAGCTTGAGTGCGGGCTCATCTGGCTTGAGCAAAGAGCTCACCAGCTTAGACCCAAGGTCCCTGACTCCAGCAGGGGGTTACTCGGTCTGCTGAAGGCCCGCGGTCAAGGCACATGTGAGAAAGCAATCAATGAACAACTAAGAAGTCGCAATGCGCAACGAGAAACTGATGATTGATGCTTCTCATCTCTCTCCATTCCTGTCTGTCTGTCCCTGTCTATCTCTGCCTCTGTAAAAAAAAAAAAAAAAAAAAAAAAAAAAGTTGTCATCACAAAACCAAAAAATGTATTAACTATGTATGGTGATAGATGTTAACTAAACTCATTGCAATAATCATTTTGTAATACATACTTATGTTAAATCATTATGCTGTATACCTAACGCAAATACAAAGTTATATGTCAATTTTCTTTTTTTTCCTTTTTTAGTGAGAGAGACAGAGAGGAACAGACAGGCGGGAAGGGAGGGAGATGAGAAGTATCAATTCTTTGTTGCGGCACCTTAGTTGTTCACTGACTGCTTTCTCATATGTGCCTTGATGGGGGTTTGGGGGAAGGCTGCAGCAGAGTGAGTGACCCCTTGCTCAAGCCAGTGACCTTGGGCTTCAAGCCAGTGACTTTGGGACTCAAGCCAGTGACCATGGGGTCATGTCTATGATCCCACACTGAAGCCAGTGACCTTGTGCTCAAGCCAGCAAGCCCACACTCAAGCTGGATAAGCCGGCGCTCAAGTCAGCAACCTTGGGGTTTCGAACCTGGGTCCTTTGCGATTCAGGCTGATGTTCTATTCACTGCACCACCACCTGGTCAGGCTATGTCAATTTTATAGTAATAAAACTGTATAAAAAGGAAAAATAAATGTAATGATAAGTGAAAGAAGAAAACACAAACATAGTATTTATTATGACCTCACTATATAGTCTGCAGCCCTGGCCAGGTAGAAAGTTCGTTAGACTGTCATCTCATCATGTCAAGGTTGCAGGCTCAATCCCCAGTCAGGACACATTCAAGAATCAACCAGCCTGACCAGGCAGTGGCGCAGTAGATAGAGCGTCAGACTGGGACACAGAGGACCCAGATTTGAAACTCCGACATTGCTGGCTTAAGCATGGGCTCATCTGGTTTGAGAAAGGCTCACCAGCTTGAGCCCAAGGTCACTGGCTGAAGCAAGAGGTCACTCGGTCTGCTGTAGCCCCCTGGTCAGGGCACATATGAGAAAGCAATCAATGAGAGTAAACTTAGGTGCTGCAACAAAGAATTGATGCTTCTTGTCTCTTTCCCTTCCGGTCTGTCCCTATCTGTCCTTCTCACTGTCTCTGACATACAAAAGAATCAACCAATAAATGCATAAGTGGGACAACAGCCTGATGGGTGGTGGTGCATCAACTTGGGAAGCTCAGGTCCTAGGTTTGAGACCCTGACGTCACCAGCTTGAATATGGGTTTATCTGGCTTGAGCACAGGCTCACCAGCTTGAGCATGGAATCACTGGCTTGAGCGTAGGATCAACATAATCCTATGGTCACTGGCTTGAGCCCAAGGCCATTCATTGGCTTGAGCAAGAGGTCACTGGTTTGGCTTGAGACACTAGTCAAGGTATGTGTGAGAAGCAATCAATGAACAACTACAGTGACACTACTGTGAGCTGATGCTTCTCATCTCTCTCCCTTCCTTTCTCTCTTTCTCACTCAAAAAATAAGTGGAACAACAAATCAATGTTTCTCTCTCACACCGTTCCTCTTTCTAACATCAATAAATAAAACAAAAACAATTTGCAATTGGCAAAAGAATATAAACAGTCCAAAATGCTAAAAGTAGCTGTTTCTAGGGGATGGGATTATAGGTCATCTTTCTTTTTCTAGCTACTTTTCTGTATTTTCCAATTTTCTCTTTACATTTATAAAAGCAAAGAGAAAATAAAGAAATTGAATTGTAAAGAAACATATGAAACCATAGAATTGTAACTATTACTACCATTATCACTACTTCCCCGACAGACAGACAGACAGACAGGTCGATCGATCGATAGATAGATAGATGAGAGAGAGAAAGAAAGAAGAAAGGAAGGGAGGGAGGAAAAAAAGAAAGAAAGAGAAACAAGCCTGACCTGTGGTGGCGCAGTGGATAAAGCGTCGACCTGGAAATACTGAGGTCACCGGTTCGAAACCCTGGGCTTGCCTGGTCAAGGCACATATGGGAGTTGATGTTTCCAGCTCCTCCCCACCTTCTCTCTCTGTCTCTCTCTCTGTCTCTCTCTCCTCTCTCCCTCCCTCTCTGTCTATCTCTCTCCCTTTCTCTCTCCTCTCTAAAATGAATAAATAAAATTAAAAAAAAAAGAAAAACAAAACCACAGTTAGGCTAGTGTCTTTTTTTTTAAAGATTTTATTTATTGATTTTAGAGTGAGGGTAGACAGAAAGGTTGGGGAGGGGAACAGGAAGCATCAACTTCCCATAGTAGTTAGTTCTCATATGTGCCTTGACCAGGCAAGCCCAGAAATTTTTTTTTAGATTTTATTTATTCATTTTTAGAGAGAGAGAGGGGATATATATATATAGAGAGAGAGAGAGAGAAAGAAAGAAAGGGGGGAGGAGCAGAAAGGATCAACTCCCATATGTGCCTTGACTAGGCAAGCCAGGGTTTTGAACTGGCGACCTCAGCATTCCAGGTCGACACTTTATCTACTGCACCACCACAGGTCAGGCTAGGCTAGTGTCTTAAAATTAATATATAAATAGGCATTAAAAACTTTGAACTTCAACTAAGATCAAACCATTAAAGTTGTTGAGTGCTATATCACAAAGGCAATGACAAGAGAAGTTTTATCGATAGATTTACCTCCAAAGATTAAAAATTGGTATTGTATTCTTTGTTAGGACTTTGTAATAAAGGTAAATTAGCTTGCTCTGAATCACAAAGTTAGTGGCAGAGATGGAGCTAGAGTTCAGGTTTCAAAATCCTTAGCCATTTTAACCTCCATTTTTAAAGCTATTTAGTAAAAAAACAAAAAACTATAACCAAATCAGTAACATGAATATATTGCTTAAAATTCTATGTACTAATGAGTATTACAAATCATCATTAGCTTGGGGAAAATAAATTCCAACCCATATTCTAAAGCAACTTTATGTCACTGTAAAATCTTTCACTGCCAAGATTCATACCTATTCTTACCTTTTAATCCCTCTGACAAGCAGAGAAGCCCAGGGCTGATGCATAGAGAGGCACCAGCCACCATCAAAGCCTTCTTGAAATTCATTATCCTGGATTCGCAACTGGTGCCGATTTAAGTTGAACTCTAGATCTGATTTTCCTGAATGGAAAGCCTTCTTCTGTGAGGCTGTCACTGTCTGGTCTATCCACTACACAGGAAAGAAATCAAACATAACAGTTCTGAAAATGGGAAAATCTGGAGTAGATATAAAAAATGAGATGAATACTAATAAAGAAATCATAGTGGTAACATACTCTTAGAAAATTTTATCCCATCATTGTCTGAAAAAGGGCCAAAAAAGCTGGAGAAGATATAAATTCAGCCTGAACAGGCGGTGGCACAATGGATAGAGCAGGGGTCCCCAAACTACGGCCCGCGGGCCGCATGCGGCCCCCTGAGGCCATTCATCCGGCCTCCGCTGCACTTCCGGAAGGGGCACCTCTTTCATTGGTGGTCAGTGAGAGGAGCATATTGACCATCTCATTAGCCAAAAGCAGGCCCATAGTTCCCATTGAAATACTGGTCAGTTTGTTGATTTAAATTTACTTGTTCTTTATTTTAAATATTGTATTTGTTACCGTTTTGTATTTTTACTTTAAAATAAGATATGTGCAGTGTGCATAGGGATTTTTTTATAGTTTTTTTTATAGTCCGGCCCTCCAACGGTCTGAGGGACAGTGAACTGGCCCCCTGTGTAAAAAGTTTGGGGACCCCTGGGATAGAGCGTCGAACTGGGATGTGGAGGACCCAGGTTCAAGACCCTGAGGTCGCCAGCTTGAGTGCAGGCTCATCTGGTTTGAGCAAAGTTCACCAGCTTGGACCCAAGGTCACTGGCTTGAGCAAGGGGTTACTTGGTCTGCTGAAGGCCCATGGTCAAGGCACATATGAAAAAGCAATCAATGAACAACTAAGGTGTCGCAACGAAAAACTAATAATTAATGCTCCTCATCTCTCTTAGTACCTGTCTGTCTGTCCTTATCTATCCCTCTCTCTGATTCTCTCTCTGTCTCTGTAAAAAAACAACAACAAAAACTTATATATAAACTCCGTGGGAGTCCCATTTATGGTAACAAGGTCCCATCTCTTTTTTTTTTAATTTTATTTTTTTTGTATTTTTCTGAAGCTGGAAACGTGGAGGCAGTCAGATTCCCGCATGCACCTGACCGGGATCCACCCGGCATGCCCACCAGGGGGCGATGCTCTGCCCATCTGGGGCGTCGCTCTGTTGGGAACAGAGCCATTCTAGCGCCTGAGGCAGAGGCCACGGAGCCATCCTCAGCATCCGGGCCATCTTTGCTCCAGTGGAGCCTTGGCTGCGGGAGAGGAAGAGGGAGACAGAGAGGAAGTAAAGGGGGAGGGGTGGAGAAGCAGATGGGCGCTTCTCCTGTGTGCCCTGGCCGGGAATCAAACCTGGGACTCCTGCACGCCAGGCCGACGCTCTACCACTGAGCCAACCGGCCAGGGCCCAAGGTCCCATCTTAAAGGATAATTAGACTTAAAATCTCCATAGAAAGCTTCCTGATTCCAGCATCAGCATAACTATCAGATCAAATAATTGGTCTGCAATTATTTCCACTCTATGCCTATTAATAATCCATACTGGATTCTGGACAATTTCCCAACATAAATCTATCAGCCAAATGAAGGGTCAACATTTTGGTCTGTACATTCTTCATGTGTTTAGGGGCAGGATGACATCCTGGTACCATAATAAAGCCACACAGATGTTGTTAGGGCCTACAGTTCTGACTATTGGATGCATGAAGCATTTTCTTACCCTGAATTAAACAACTCGTCCCCTAAAAAGAGGATGGAGCACTACAGAAACGAGGCTTCCATCATGTAAAGAGAAGAGAAAATTACAGGTACAGGTAATTAATTACAGGAAACTAAAGAGTCCCAACAGTAGTTCAGTAGAGAATGACAAGGGTTAATGTTTCTTCCACCCAGAGCAAGAAGACTGAACGCTCTGAAATTTAAGGGGAAAAAAGGAGACTTTATTAGAATGAAGTTAGGGTTAGTTGTCTTAATTTTTCTCACTTTTTTTTTTTTTTTGTATTTTTTCTGAAGTTGGAAATGGGGAGGCAGTCAGACAGACTCCCGTATGCGCCCGACAGGGATCCACCCGCATGCCCACCAGGGAGTGTCGCTCTGCCTCAATCAGAGCCATTCTAGCGCCTGAGGCAGAGGCCACAGAGCCATCCCCAGCGCCCGGGCCATCTTTGCTCCAATGGAGCCTCGGCTGCGGGAGGGGAAGAGAGAGACAGAGAGGAAGGAGAGGGGGAGGGGTGGAGAAGCAGATGGGCGCTTCTCCTGTGTGCCCTGGCCGGGAATCGAACCCGGGACTTCTGCATGCCAGGCCGACACTCTACCACTGAACCAACCGGCCAGGGCCGGTCAAATATTATTTCTTTTGTGACTCCTTTAGTGGGCCTCTGAACTCTCTCCTAAATTCATATTATACTTATGACATGTATCTATCAGAGCAATTACCTTAATGAATTGTAATATTTGTATTCAAACACATCTTCCCACTAAACTTGAAGTCCTTAAGGACAGGAACTGGGCCTTTATCTTTTAATTTCCCAGAACCTAGCAATGAAACTAGCTGATGAACAAATATTTCCAGTTAAACTGTCTATAGCACTGCTCTGATTGCAACTCTCTGTTTAAGAACTGTCCATAGCTCACATTTATTAACACAATAAAAATGTAAAAACTTCCACCTGACCTGTGGTGGCGCAGTGGATAAGGCACCAACCTGGAACGCTGAAGTTGCTGGTTTGAAACTTCAGCAAGGCACATATGACAAGCAACCAATAAACAGCTAGAGTGAAACAACTACTTCTTATTCTCCCACCCCTATGTAAAATCAATAAATAAAATATTTTTTAAAAAATGTGAAACTGCCTGTCCAGGCAGTGGCACAGTGGATAGAGTGTCAGCCTGGGATGCAGAGGACCCAGGTTCAAAACCTCCAGGTCACTGGCTTGAGCACAGGGCTGCTGGCTGGAGCATGGGATCATAGTCATGACCCCATGCTGGCTTGAGCAAGGGGTCACTGGCTTAGCTGGAGGCCCCTCTGTCAAGGTACGTATGAGAAAGCAATCAATGAACAACTAAGGTGCTACAATGAAGAATTGATGCTTCTCATCTCTCCCTATCTGTCCCCATCTGTCCCCCACGTATACCCCCACCCGCTAAAAAAAAACAAACAACTTCCTAGATAAACATTAAACTCTGGTATCTACCTACCTAACTCTATTTCTCATGATAATCCCTTTTATGAGTACTATCTGGATTGCCTAAATTCACTGTTCCATACACATATCTCCTGTGTTTTTGTGTAGCCATGCCTTATTCCTACAGTTCATTTAGCCTGGAATTTTTTTTCCCCATCATCCCCAAACATCTTTTATCTTGGACATTTACTTTTAATGCAGAGGTCTCAAACTTGCGGCCCGCCGAACAATTTTTTGTGGCCCGCAGACTAATCCACGAACTACAGTTTCTGGTCGTTTTGTGACACTGAAAAGTGTTGCGTAACAGTTGCCTTTTGTAGACCTAGTGCGGCCCGCCAAACGGCTGTGATCTTGCTCTGCGGCCCACATGCTGAGTTGAGTTTGAGACCCCTGTTTTAATGAATGCAAGCTTCCCTTATAAAAGCCTCTTTTACTCTCCTTAACTGAAAGTAGTCTTTCCCTCCTCCAGGTTTCTACCATACTTTATTTATATTTCCTTTAAGCTTGGAGTTACTTATCTAATCTTTTCCCCTACTAGTCTATGATTTCTTTGAAGATAGAAGTAATGTCTGGTTGATCCCTTTCTACTATGCTTATACATAGTAGATACTCAATGTACCTGAGTGGAAAATAAATGACAACAATGAATATCTGTATTAACGTATTAATTTAAGACATCGCTCTGCGGGACTACCCATATTCTATAAAATATACAGAAAAAAACATTAACAAAAGGACCATGGAGCCCTGGCTGGTTACCTCAGTCAGTTAAGAGCACACACAAGAAGGAACCAAAAAATACACAACTGAGTGGAATAACAAATGAATGCTCCTTCCCCCTCCTCTCTCTTCCTGTCTCTCTAAAAAAAAAAAAAAAAAAAAAAAAAAAAAAAAAAAAAAAATCAATAAAAATTAAGCTCTGGCTAGATAGCTCAGTTGGTTGGCATGCTGTTCCGGAGCACAAAGGTTGCTGGTTTGATTCTCAGAGCAGGGCACATACAGGAACAGTTCAATGTTCCTGACTCTCTTTCAAAAAAGGACCATGGAATTATTGTCTAAATCTCTACAGTACTAAACAAAACCTTCTTTTTGGAAATACTCAGATAATAATATAGGTCAATTTGTCAGAAGTGCTGCAAAAAATCTGGAATAAACTGAGCCAGAAAATAAGATCGGTGGGCGCGTTGAGAAAGCATAGCAGATTGGTATTTAAAGCGCATTAAAGAGGCACACTTAAAAGGAGAAATGCCTAGGACCAAACTTCTTTCATTATCAATTAAAGCAAAGATCCACTAACCTGGGGAGGGGGCTGGTACAGGTTGGGATTCACAAGAATTCCGAAAGGCTCTTCAGAAGATCTATCCAATTGGGTCAGTGGTTGGTTCAAGGTTCCACTGGCAATGGCCTGTATTGTCTCATCTAGTCTGTGATAACAAACCAAAGGATGCAATAATTGGTAATGTTCTATGCTCGAAATATCCTTACTTACCACCAATAAAAAACAAGCTTCTATAGTAATAAAGAGTAAAATTCAAAGAGAGGCTCATAGATGACCTCCTCCTTGTCCCTCCCCAACTTCCTGCTCTTCACTCCAAGACCCTAAGGAATATGAATTAGTAAAAGTTCCAGAATGCTAAGAAAGTAGGTAGGGCACACTACAATCATTTAACCTGATTATTTAAACTGCCAGGATTTGAAAAGTTGCCTAGAAATAGTCTGACCCACAGAAAAGTATTCTACGGCAGCCCATTTACTCAACATACTCGATTATTCCTTTGCCCACTCAGGAGTCCCTCTCTCCACTCCTCCATGCTGATCTGAATTCTAGCCTTGCTTCAAGGCCCAGAAGTTCTAACAATGCTCTCTACTGGCCCTACACAAAAGTGCTTCCTCCTTTCTCTGAAGTCCTATAGCACCTACTATTTAGTAATTGGATACATCGTATGGTTCTGTTTGCTATGACTATTTGGCTCTAATCCTATGTGATAATTTTCATTAGTGGAACTAATTCTACTGGATAGTAAGAGATCATAGGTCCTGCGGGAACCACATCTTATTCTACTCTATAGCACTACATTTCTTGCTGCTTTACTCCATGCCACTGCTGAATGCTTGACAAATGTAGATGATTAATTCTGAGGCACAATGTAATGAAAAGCTTCTTCCAGTAGCAAAAGCTGAACCTGATCTTGAATGCAATTAAAGAGATACTTATTAGGAACTTCTGATATGTAAGGCAACTCAAAAGTTTTAGAGCGTGTTTTTCTAAAGATTAAAATTTTTTTTTCAAGGAATTTGTCCACTTCACCTAGGTTGTCTAATTTTTGGCATACAGTTCTTCATAGTATTTTCTTACAATCCTTTGTATTTCTGCTGTGTCCATTGTTACTTCTCCATCCTCATTTCTAATTTTATTTGAGTCCTTTCTCTTTTTAACTTGGTGAGTCTGGCTAAGGGTTCATGGATCTTGTTTATTTTTTCAAAGAATCAGCTCTTGGTTTCACTGATCCTCTATTGCTTTTTTAGCCCCTATGTCATTTATTTCTGCTCTTATCTTTATTATTTCCTTCCTTCTACTTCCTCTAGGCCAGGGGTCCCCAAACTACGGTCCACGGGCCGCATGCGGCCCCCTGAGGCCATTTATCCAGCCCTGCTGCACTTCCAGAAGGGGTACCTCTTTCATTGGTGATCAGTGAGAGGAGTATAGTTCCCACTTGAAATACTGGTCAGTTTGTTGATTTAAATTTACTTGTTCTTTATTTTAAATATTGTATTTGTTCCTGTTTTGTTTTTTTACTTTAAAATAAGATATGTTCATAGTGATAGGGATTTGTTCATAGTTTTTTTATAGTCCGGCCCTCCAATGGTCTGAGGGACAGTGAACTGGCCCCCTGTGTAAAAAGTTTGGGGACCCCTGTTTTAGGCTTTACTTGCTGTTCTTTTTGTTGCAGGATTAAGGTTTTTTTTGAGCTTTTTCTAGCTTCTTAAGGTATGCCTGTAATGCTATGAACTTTCCTCTCAGAACTGCTTTTGCTGTGTCCTACAGATTTTGAGTTGTTTTATGCTCATTTTCATTTGTTTCAAGAAAATTTTTTATTTCTTCCTTGATCTCATTGTTGACCCAGTCGTCGTTTAATAACATGCTGTTTAGTTTCCAAGTGTTTGAGTGTTTTTCAGTTTTCCTATTGTAGTTGATTTCTAGTTTCATGCCAATGTGGTCAGAGAAGATGCTTGATATAGTTTCAATCTTAAATTTGTTGAGACTCATTTTATGCTCTAATATGTGGTCTATCCTAGAGAATGTACCATGAGCACTTGAAAAGAATGTATATTCTGCTGCTTTAGGGTGGAAGGTTCTAAAGATATCTATTAAATCCAGTTGATCTAGTGTATCCCTTAATTCTGTTGTTTCTTTGTTAATTTTCTTTCTTGAGGATCTATCCACTGATGTTAGTGGGGTATTGAAATCCCCTACTATTATAGTATTGCTGTTGATCTCTCCTTTTATGTCCATCAAAATCTGCTTTATATATTTAGGTGCTCCTATATTAGGTGCATATATATATTTATAATGGTTATCTCTTCCTGTTGGATTGCTACCTTTATCATTACGTAGTGACCTTCTTTATCCCTTACTATAGTCTTTGTTTTAAAGTCTATTTTGTCAGATAAGTATTGTTACCCCAACTTTTTTTCATTTCCACTTGCATGAAATATTTTTTTCCATCCTTTTACTTTCAGTCTATGTGTATCTTTCGTTTTGAGGTGCGTCTCCTGTAGACAGTATATGTACAGGTCCTGTTTTCTTATCCATTCAGCTACCCTATGTCTTTTGATTGGAGCACTTAATCCATTTACATTTAAGGTTATTACTGACAAGTAGTTGTTTATGGTCATTTTGTTCTTTAAAGTTATATTCTTCCTTTACTATATTCTTTTCCCCCTTTGTTCTGTTTACAACAGGCTCCTTAACATTTCTTACAGCATTGGTTTTGCTGTAATGAATTCCTTGAGTTTTTTTTATCTGAGCTTTTTATTTCTCCTTCGATTTTAAACGATAACCTTGCTGGATAAAGAAGTCTTGGTTGTAGGCCGGTAATGGCGAACCGTTTTATAAAAACCACCCACTTTTGCAGTGCTGGTCAACCTGGTCCTTCTCGCCCACTAGTGGGCGTTCCAGCTTTCCTGGTGGACCAATCGTGGCACCGTTTGGTTGCTCCGCTACTGGCCCACCATGAAAGCTGGAATGCCCACTAGTGGGCGAGAGGGACCAGGTTGACCAGCACTGCAAAAGTGGGTAGTTTTTATAAAAAGGTTTGCCATCACGGTTGTAGGCTCTTGTTCTGCATTACTTTGAATATGTCTTGCCATTCCCTTCTGACCTCAAGTGTTTCTGTTGAGAAGTCGGATGTCATCCTTATGGGGGCTCCTTTGTAGGTGATAGCCTTTTTTTCTCTAGCAGCTTTTAATATTTTCTCTTTTTCTCTCTGCTTTGGTATTTTAATGATGATGTGTCTTGGTGTAGATTTTTTTTGGGTTTCTCTTTAATGGAATTCTCTGTGCTTCTTGAACTTGTGTGACTTTTTTCCTGCATCAATTTAGGGAAGTTTTCAGCTATGATTTCATTGAATAAGGTCTCTAACCCTTGTTCTTTCTCTTCTTCTTCAGGAACCCCTATGATGCAGATGTTGTTTCTCTTTAGATTGTCACAGAGCTCTCTTAGAGTTTCCTCAGGTTTTTTTTAGTCTCTTTTCTTTATGCTGCTCTGCTTTCGTGCTTTCACTTATCTTGTCCTCTAAGTTGCTGATTTGATCCTCTACTTCATCCAGCCTGCTTTTAATTCCTTCCAGTATAGTCTTCATTTCTGATATTGTGTTTGTCATTTCTGTCTGGTTCTTCTTTATGATTTCCATGCCTTTTTTATCCTTTTAATTTCTTTATTGAAGTGTTCATTAAGTCCATCCATTGTAGCTTTGAGATCTTAAAGCATCCTAAAAATGACTATTTTATACTCTGCATCTGGTTATTTAATTACTTTCAATTTGTCCAAGACTTTATCAGAGGATTTATCTTGTTGAAGCATATGACTTATGCTTCTCTGCCTACCCATTATTCTCTATGACTTGTATGCTTCTTCCAGCTGTGATCTTCTTACCTAGTAGAGCCTCTTTGAAGTCTTTTTTTTTTTTTTTGGTGGGAGAGACAGAGAGAGTCAGAGAGAGGGACAGACAGGAAGGGAGAGAGATGAGAAACCTCAATTCTTCATTGCGGTTCCTTAATTGTTCATTGATTGATTTCTCATATGTGCCTTGACCAGGGGGCTACAGCAGAGTGAGTGACCCCTTGCTCGAGCCAGTGACTTTGGGCTCAAGCTGGTGAGCCTTGCTCAAACCAGATGAGCTCACGCTCAAGCTGGGTACCTCAGGGTTTCAAACCTGGGTCCTCCACATCCCAGTCCAATGCTCTATCCACTGCACCATTGCCTGGTCAAGTTGAAGTCTTGATTTGTTTGTTTTCTTCTCAGTTTTCTGAACTCAGTGGTAATCTTGTTTACTGATCTCAGCAGGGGGCTTATTTGGAGCTGTATTCAAAAATACAGTGGGTATAACCTGAAACTCTGAAGGCCTGATCTGCACCAGTTTCTCTCTGGGGCAGGGTGCTTTCTCAGTTTCAGTAGGGGGAGGTTATCTCAGATCTCCATGGAGACCTGAGTTATTGCCTGTTTTCAGCTGTCTTGTTGCTCTGATTGGAGCTGGAGAGTTTTCTGGAGGTGGGTCACCCGGAACCAGTTTAGGCTTGTGCTTTGTTGATGGTTCAACCCCTCCCCCACCTATGGCTGCCTCCAGACTGAATGAGTCACCTTCTCAGGTCATTCCATGCATTCCTCTGCCCATCACTGTCTGTCTCTCTTTCCCCAGTTTCCTTTTGGAAGACAAGCCAGCCTTCTCAGCTTACCTTGTTCCCAGGTCCCCAGGCAAGTGGCTGTGAGCAATATTCTCTGCTCTACTCCTTGTAATGAGAGACCTTCTGTACTCTCAGTCTCACCCCACCTTTGCTCCTGGAAGCAGGGGAAACCCTCCGCACCTCAGCGCTCCCTACTAGGCTCAGTGTGGCTTCTTCTTTGCTCCTTAGTTTTTTAGACCTGTTCTTTTAATCCAAAGTTGGTTTTTCACACTGATTGTTCCTAAATTAATTTGTAATCCAGTTTGGTGGTGTGAGCTGGGAGTCTGTGCGTCTGCCTACTCTGCTGTCATCTTGGTTCTCCCTAGAGCAGTGTTTTTCAATCACTGGTCCATGGACTGGCCCACCAGAAATTTTGTGCTGGTCCGCAAAAGAGTTAAGTACCCTGATGTTGTTTGAAGATTACAGACCCAATGGTGTTGATCGAATTCACTTATGCTCAAGGTGATTTCTGCCTTAATGGTTTCCAAAATAATTCTCTTATTTTCACCAATCCTCAAGTGTCAAAAGGTTAAAAAAAAACCCACTGGTTTAGAGGACATGATTCCTGCCTTCAAGAAGCTTTGATTCTAAGTGGTAGGTTTAAGACAGCTAAAAAGATGATGAACATGACAGGATATATATTTTTTTTTTTCATTTTTCTGAAGCTGGAAACAGGGAGAGACAGTCAGACAGACTCCCGCATGCGCCCGACCGGGATCCACCCGGCACGCCCACCAGGGGGTGACGCTCTGCCCACCAGGGGGCGATGCTCTGCCCATCCTGGGCGTCGCCATGTTGCGACCCTCCTGGGTGTCGCCATATTGCGACCAGAGCCACTCTAGCGCCTGGGGCAGAGGCCACAGAGCCATCTCCAGCGCCCGGGCCATCTTTTGCTCCAATGGAGCCTTGGCTGCGGGAGGGGAAGAGAGAGACAGAGAGGAAGGCGCGGCGGAGGGGTAGAGATGCAAATGGGCGCTTCTCCTATGTGCCCTGGCCGGAAATCGAACCCGGGTCCTCCGCACGCTAGGCCGACGCTCTACCGCTGAGCCAACCGGCCAGGGCCAACAGGATATTATTAATACTATTAGGCACCACCTATCTGGCAGTTTTCATTCTATCATCACATTTGCTGTACTAAGTAGGTTCAAGAGAGAGGCAGATATTTGAGAGGCATAGATTGAGGAAGGGATTTCCAAATCAAAGGAAAAGCAAACACAAGGGCATGAAGCTTTAAAAAAAAAAAAAAAAGAAAGAGTATGAGAATTTGAAGGAAGAGAAAGTCTTTTTTTTTTTTTTTTTTGCATTTTTCTGAAGCTGGAAACAGGGAGAGACAGTCAGACAGACTCCCGCATGCGCCCGACCGGGATCCACCCGGCACGCCCACCATGGGGCGATGCTCTGCTCATCCTGGGCGTCGCCATGTTGCGACCAGAGCCACTCTAGCGCCTGAGGCAGAGGCCACAGAGCCATCCCCAGCGCCCGGGCCATCTTTGCTCCAATGGAGCCTTGGGTGCGGGAGGGGAAGAGAGAGACAGAGAGGAAAGCGCGGCGGAGGGGTGGAGAAGCAAATGGGCGCTTCTCCTGTGTGCCCTGGCCGGGAATCGAACCCGGGTCCTCCGCACGCTAGGCCGACGCTCTACCGCTGAGCCAACCGGCCAGGGCGAGGAAGAGAAAGTCTAAAATGGTGGTGGGGAAGGAAAATCTGAAGGAAGGAAATAGATGTAAGACATAGTACAGTGGTAGGTATGTCCAAAAGTCCATAATGTATAAAAGAAATAATACAAAAAGCTAACCAATACATTTTCAGAATGTTCAGATTTACTAGTATACAACCAAAGCATAGAAACATAAATAAAAATTATGATAAAATATCATTTTCCATGTGTTACAATGGGAAATATTTTTTAAAACTATTGAGAAGGAAATAAAGAAACTAGCATTTGAAAACTGGTGTATAGCTGATAAGCTAAAAAGTATGCACAATTTAAATTTTGAGATACTGCCCAATTTCAGTCCTAAAAAAAGGCTGCACCCTTTTGTTTTTTTTTATTCGCTCTATAGTGATTGTTCTTGTAAAAGCAATCCATTTTTATTATGCATAAACTGGAAAATACAAATTAATCAAAACAAAATTAAAAATTCCTAAACCCATCATCCAAAAATAATTTTATTTTTTATTTATATCTTTATTTTTTATTATATCTTTTATATATATACAGAAGAGGTGAGAACAAATTAATTACATTGAAGCTAGTGGTAGAATTTCTTGTAGGAAGAGAATGACCTTTGTTTAGGAAAATTCTATGATGGATTTTCCAGGTACGAAAGAGAAAAGCCAAAAATTAAGCCTTGTAGAAAACACTACTCTGTTCACTAATATCCAGTTGTGTGTGTGTGTGTGTGTGTGTGAGAGAGAGAGAGAGCGAGAGAGAGCGAGCGAGAGAGAGAGATACGTATCATTTTCAAAACAGAAAACAGAGCAAGATTTCTGTGTTTTCTTTTCAGTACTGTGCTGGAGCCAATATGCATATCTATTCTCAACTCTAAGTTACCATAATGGCAATTTTATTCAACAGACTATTTTTTAGAGCAGTTTTAAGTTCACGGTACAACTGAATGTAAAGTTGAGATTTCTCATATACTCCTGTTCCCTCACATGCAGAGCTTCCCCCATTATCAAACATTCCTTATTAGAGCGGTACATTTGTAACAACTAATTAACTTATAGTGACACATCATTATGACACAAAATCCATAGTATACATTAGAGTTCACTCTTGGTGTTAAGGCTGTACCATTTTTTAAATTTATTTGTTTTACTGCAGGGGGGCTCCCTATGTGATTTTAAACACACATCCATATATACTTAGTGCAGAATTGGGGACAGGCCCTCTGCTGTGTAGTTCACACTAATCATTGTTTATGTTCACATGAACACATGGGACAGAACTCATAGTCTAGTCTTGCTTGTGCTTGTTTACCTCCTAAAAAGGCATCCAACTGTAGGATATATGATTATCACCAAGCTATATACCTTAAAGAAGCTGTACCATTTTAACACTCCCATCCACAGTAAAAGAGCATACTCATTTTTCTACACTCACAGATTATGCAATATTATATATATATATTTTATTGCAGCCAATTTAATGATAGACTGTTTAAAAGTCTGCACTTCTTTGATAACTAGTTGAGCATTTTTCAAATGTTTAATAATTACTTGTATTTCCTCATCTGTAAATTGTCTATTTTTAGCCTTTGTCCATTTTTCTACTGAATTTCTTTTGTCTTTTTCTTTTAATTTGCAGAAAGTGTTTATGTTTTTATATAGAATGAATATTACTCTTTAACTGTTAAAAATGTTAAAATTATTTCCTCTCAATATAGTAATTTTTTACTTTATTGTATGTCTTTTTGACTTCTGTGATTTATATCCTGCTTAGAAAGAGATTTATCACACCAAGACTATTCTCCTATATTTCTATATTTCTTTCACTTCTTTTAAACGGAACTCTTTAATCAAGTTTATTATCATAGCTTGATTTAAGGTAGAGAGCTACTGCAGTTTTTTTAAGCTATTGGTCAATTGTCTCATCATATATTTAATCTTTTTCTTACTGTTTAGAAATACTACCTCATCAACTACAAAATTTACACACATATAGACACATACTCATGCACACATACATAAACAATGCAGACACACAGAGGTCTCTTTCTGGATTCTGTTATATTTCATTGATCTATTTCTATGCCCAAACTGTACCTCATTGTGTTAAAAAGTTTTTTATAAAACTACACTAATTACCCAGTAGGACCAGTTCCCCTCCCTGTTGATTTTAAAAATATTCTTCACTACTCTTATGTTTCTATTCCAAATGAATATATATATTTTTTTAATCAACAAAAATAACAGATCTATTAGAGGGGGCAAATCTTTATATTCAAATCACCCTCTTCTTTCGGACCCTTTCTGCTGCTACCCACTTACTTGCTATGATACTCAGCTAGTGGATTTTCATCTTCCACAATCTTCCTTCCTGCAAAGTCAATGGTGATCTTCTTAGAGAGCCGAGAAGCATGTCGAAATTCTCTCAGTTCCTCCTCTCGCTTCTGCAGAGTTTCCCGCTCAATTTTGGACAACCACTGGTTAGAATCACTGGCAAAGTAATCTGATTCATCATCAATTACCTGGGTCCTTCGAATGCTAAGAAAAGAAAAAAAGAACGTGTAATGAGATCATCTATTGACAAATAGGGTCTTAATTACTGGGAAATTTTTTTTAAAAATTGATTTGAAAGAGAAAGAGAGAAAGAGAAAGACAGAAAGAGCGATCTGTTACTGTATGGGCTGTGAATGGAGATCGAACCAGCAACCTTTGCATGTCAGCATGATGCTTTTATCAACCAAGCTATCTAGCCAAGACTCCTGGGAAATTTTCAAGGCAACTCACTATTAAGCTGACCTAAAGGTTATTATTATCTCAGGTATGGATGCCCAAGAATGTTATAAAACCAGGTCAAGCTCTGCCTAGTTCCCATCTTCTACATATATCTTATCCCCACTGCAGGCTTGGCTCAGCTTCTAAAACAAATCTCATCCTCAGGCAGGAAAAGACAGCACCATAACCCACTGTCCTTCTAGCTTTACTCCTGCGCTATTCTTAATCTTCTGAAAACTGGGCTTATGCCTGCTTTGCTGCATCTGAGTTCATATCTTGGCAGCTTACTTAATATTGTAGTCTCTCAAAAATTGGGACCCAGTCTATTCTTATTAGGCCCAATTGCTATCCTTTCCCTTAGAAACTAATGTTCTAATCTGGACTCTCAGTCCTATGGCTTACTATCAGGACACTCCACTACTCTACTACTGTATGTCAGCCACTTTCCCCCAAATCTCCAGTCCCTCACTAATACACTGGCCAAATTCCGTGATATGATAATCAGGCCTATTTCTAAGATTATACCAATGAAGAAAATGTGAACTAGAAGAAATCTTGATCCACCCTCTCATTCTACAGATAATAAACCCAGGGCTCACAGAAGTTAAGTGGCTACTCTAAAGTCACAAATCAACAAGATTTGTGCATAACTACAAATGTGTAATATACATGGGCATATGGAAACACTAAAATCATACTCATATATTGATTTCAATTATTCAGGACTCAGCTTTAAAGTAGAGAGAGTGGGATGTTTAAGAGGACTCAGAAGAAAACTAGTCATATATGTGAACCTAAATAATAAAAGTGGTGGCCCTGGCCAGGTAGTTCAGTCGATAGCACACAGTCCCAGAGCGCCATGGTTGCAGGATTGATCCTCAGTCAGGGCACATACGAGAAGCAACTAGTGAGGGCACAACTAAGTAGAATAACAAGTTGATGCTTCTCTCACTCCCTCTCTTTTCCCCTCAAATCAATGAAAAAAAAATTTTTTTTAAATAATGAAAAAGTAGTGCCTTTGAACACAACAGCAAAAGGGCAACATTAATAGGGACACTTTTCCAGTTTTTATTTATTAAGAAATGTATTCCATGTCTAATTCTAGTTCTAATGTTAAGTTTTACTGAGTAGGGCTACAGATGATATTTAAAGTATTTTTTATTTATTTATTCATTTTAGAGAGGAGAGGGAGAGACACAGAGAGAGAGAGACAGAGAGACAGAGGGAGAGAGAAGGGGGGGAGGAGCTGGAAGCATCAACTCCCATATGTGCCTTGACCAGGCAAGCCCAGGGTTTTGAACCGGCAACCTCAGCATTTCCAGGTCGACGCTTTATCCACTGTGCCACCACAGGTCAGGCCGATATTTAAAGTATTAAAAGTAAATAAGGCCTGGCCAGTGGTGGTTCAGTGGATGAAGTGTCAATGAGGAACACTGAGGTTGCAGGTTTGAAACTCTGGGTTTGCCTGGATAAGGCGCATATGACAACCAATCAATGAAAAACTAATGTAAAGCAGCTATGAGTTAATACTTCTCTCTCTATCACCCCCTACCCTCATATCCTCTTTCTGTAAAAGCAATAAATAAAATCTTAAAAGAGTAAATATGGAGTTATAAATCTTCTGATGGGCTTACTTAAAAAAGTTTTCAAAATTTTATCTCATATATTCATAGCAAACAGTTTGGTAGTAGTAGGTATGTCTAACCAAAGGATGTGAGGGATATACTACCAGATCAGTTGCAGTAAGTAAAAGATTTAGGATCTCTCTAAGAACCCTCATATTCTCTTTTTTTTTTAATTTGGTGGGTATTTTGTGTTTTTTGGGGTTTTTTTTTTTTTTTTGTATTTTTCCAAAGCTGGAAATGGGGAGAGACAGTCAGACTCCCGCATGCGCCTGACCGGGATCCACCCGGCACGCCCACCAGGGGGCGACGCTCTGCCCGCCAGGGGGCGATGCTCTGCCCCTCGAGGGCGTCGCTATGTTGCGACCAGAGCCACTCTAGCGCCTGGAGCAGAGGCCGAGGAGCCATCCCCAGCACCCGGGCCATCTTAGCTCCAATGGAGCCTCGCTGCGGGAGGGGAAGACAGAGACAGAGAGGAAGGAGAGGGGGAGGGGTGGAGAAGCAGATGGGCACTTCTCCTGTATGCCCTGGCTGGGAATCGAACCCGGGACCCCTTGCACGCCAGGCCGACGCTCTACCACTGAGCCAACCGGCCAGGGCCAGAACCCTCACATTCACACGCCATTAGAGAAGTGAGAATTTAAGTTCTATTTAAATAATTGTTTGTTTGTTTGTTTACCATTAACTGGTTTTCAATATATGAATTTGGTCCAAAAGAAGAAAAAAATGAGAGAAATAAAAAATAGAACAAATTCTGTCTTCCAAAGAAAAGATAGTAAAGGAGTGTAAAAGCCAAATTAGGTACATTTTAATATACTGATCATTGACTCAGAAAACATTGTCAAAGGGAAGGAGAAGGGTAAATCATGCCTTCCCATGATATGACATTATCTACACACTCAAAGAGGCAACTTCTCATAGATTCTCCAGAGTGCAGCACAACAATTTGCCATGGTAATAAGCACTCTAATGCGCCAAAAATCAACAAATGTTTCAGTATAGGAGCCTCTTGGTGGGAGCCTATCTCATTCAAACATAGATTCAAAAACAAGATGTAGGCCTCCTATGTTATTTTCCTATAAACTTTTCCATATTCCACCACTAAGAATGTTTTAATGGGGAGAATCTGGGGACTAATTTACTTCTTAGCATTTGGTATTTTAGCCACATCATACCTAGTTCTGTCAAATTCTAACAGTTTGTCTTTATGCTTGATAGCCTTTTCTAGACCAGACTTAAATCGCAATTCTTGATGAGGAAGAAGGTCCTTGGTAGAGATGTCCACCTTTCCAGAATTTTCTGTCCCTGAAATTCAATAAGGAAATCAAACGGTGTCAGCCTATAATTCAAATTAGTTGTATCACTGTGCAGCAAAAAATGAAATATAAGAGAATCTGGTTCTGCCCAATAATTAACAATCTTCATTTCAACAGAAAGCTAACAATTGCCAAGACAGTGCTTGATGCTATAATCAGTTCTAAATAAACATTAAGCTCTATTTCCTCCCTTATGGAAATTTAGATCACCAAGAGTATCAAACTGCTTAACAACACAATGTAAAATGCCTTATAAATTAAAAACTTTATCGAGTAGGACTGAATATCACCTGTAAACACACTTTGCATAACAAAACTACAAACTAAATAATGGGGAAAAAGAAATTGCAAAAAGGAGATAGAAATAATGAAAACTTATTATATGCTAAGGCACTCAATATATATATTATATACTGCTTCAAAAAGTTCATATGAAGCAATAAAATATCCCCTAATTTTTCTGAGCAGTATATTATTTAATCCTCACAATAATCTTGTTAGAAAGGTGGTATTATTTTTGTTTTACAATAAGAAACTAAAGTTCAAAAACGATCAACTGAGTACACTCAGAAATCAGAAAGTAGAAGCAAGCCTGACCAGGTGGTGGCACAGTGGATAGAGCGTTGGCCTGGGATGCAGAGGACTCAAGTTCGAAACCCCAAGGTTGCCGACTTGAGTGCGGGCTCATCTGGTTTGAGCACAGTCTCACTAGCTTGAGTGCAAGGTCACTGGCTTGAGCCAGTGGGATCACAGACATGACCTCCTGGTCTCTGGCTTGAGCCCCCTGGTGGCTGGCTTGAACAAGGGGTCAAAGGCTCAGCTGGAGCCCTGCCTCCTGTCAAGGCACAAATATTAGAAAGCAATGAATAACAAAGATGCTGCAATGAAAAGCTGATGCTTCTTATCTCTCCCTTCCTGTTTGTCTTTCCCTGTCTGTCCCACCCCCCCCACTAAAAAAAAAAATACATTTTTTAAAAAGGTAGGAACAGGCTCTGGCCGGTTGGCTCAGCGGTAGAGCGACGGCCTGGCGTGTGGGGGACCCAGGTTCGATTCCCGGCTAGGGCACATAGGAGAAGCGCCCATTTGCTTCTCTACCCCCCCCCTCCTTCCTCTCTGTCTCTCTCTTCCCCTCCCGCAGCCGAGGCTCCATTGGAGCAAAGATGGCCCGGGTGCTGGGGATGGCTCCTTGGCCTCTGCCCCAGGCGCTAGAGTGGCTCTGGTCGCGGCAGAGCATCGCCCCCTGGTGGACAGAGCGTAGCCCCTGGTGGGCGTGCCGGGTGGATCCCGGTCGGGCGCATGCGGGAGTCTGTCTGACTGTCTCTCCCCATTTCCAGCTTCAGAAAAATACAAAAAAAGAAAAAGAAAAATTTGAAGAAAAAAAAAAAAAAGGTAGGAACAAAATGTAAATTTAAGTCTAAGTCTACAGCCCATATTCATTCCTCAGCCTGTGTGTTATCTCCTTCGTGACAGCATACTATAAATCCATGTGTCCCGGAAAAGAGCCATCATAACCCAACCAACCAATATCTACATTAAAAAAACAAAGTATTTTCGTAAGTGGAAAGTAATGAATACATTTTTTCCTTTTAAAGATGTCCTTAACTCTTTTTATCATTAGTTTTTCAACTATTGAAGACTTAGGAAAGAATTGCAAAAAAAGCAGAGTTTCTGAATAATTTTCATTCAGCTTCTCTTAATGTTAGTATCTTATCTTATATAACCCTAGTACAATTATCAAAAGAAATTAACATTAGTACGCCACCATTAACTAAATTATAGACTTTATTTGGATTTCAACAGTTTTTGCAATTCAGGATCCTACTAAGAATTCAGGATTGTTAGTTTCATGTCTTAGTCCTCTCCAATCTGTGACAATTTATGTCTTTCCTTGTCTTTCATGACCTTGCAAATCTATTCTTAAATGTTCATCCAACAATTTTAGCATACATTGGTGGGTCTTAACTGTAGCAATTACTACTGGTATCATAATGGTAATTTACTATTGCCCTTATTCCTTCACTTTAATTTTTTAAATCATTTTTTTTTTATTTTTCAATGACAGTTGACATACATTATTATAATAGTTTCAGGTATACACCCCAGTGATTACACATTACATAACTAAGTGATTATCCTAAGTTATTAGAATATTATTGATTATATCGACTGTTGTACTTTACATCCCCATTTCTATACTGTTTAATTCCCAATTTGAACTGCTTAATCCCTTCACCTTTTCTACCCAATTCTCCCAAACCCTCCTTCCCATCCAGCAACTGTCAAAATGTTCTCTGTATCCATGAGTGTTTCTGTTCTGTTTGTTTATATTCAATTGTTGATAGATAGATATATTATTGTCACTTTATTGTCCATCTATTTTATCGTTTTTTCCCTACTTCTTAAAGGAGATCCTTTACCATTTCATATAATAATGGTTTGGTGGTAATGAACCCTTTTATCTTTTTCTTGTCTGGGAGTTCTTTATCTGTCCTTTGATTCTAAATATACTGTTCAAAACATTTAGGGGATATTTTATTGCTTCATATCCCTTAATCCTTTTGAGCAGTATAAAATCTTTGCTGGGTAGAGTAATCTTGGTTGTGTCCTTGCTTTTCATCACATTGATTATTTCTTGCCAATCCTTCTGGCCTCCAAAGTTTTTGTTGAGAAACCAGCAGTCTTATGAGAGCTCCCTTGTAGGTAATTAATGGCTTTTCTCTTTCTGCTTTTAAAGTTCTCTTAAAAAAAAGAAAGTTTTTATTTATTGATTTTAGAGAGAGAAGAAACAAAGGAAGGGGAGAAGAGAAAGGGGAAGGGGAGGAGGGAGGGGAGATGGGAAGGGGGAAGGGAACAAGAAAGGGGGGAAGGGGAGAGGGGAAGGGAAAAAGGGATAGAGGAAGGGGGAAGAGAAGAGAGGAAGAGGGAAGGGGAGAGAGGAGGGGGGAGGGGAGAGAGAAAGGTGAAAGGAGAAAGGAAGTGAGGGAAAGGACAGGGGGAGGGGAGAGGGAGAGAGAATGGGTAAAAGGGGAGAGAAAGGAAAGAGAGAGGGGAAAGGGAGGGAAGAAGGTGGGAAGAGGGGAAGATTGGGAGGGGGGTGGGAGAGGGGAGGATGGGGAGAGCAAGACCGTGAAGAGGGGGCAGGGGGCATGGGGTGGGGAAGAAGGTAAGAGGGAGGGGTGGGGGAGAGAGGGGGAGGGAAAGAGGGAGAAGGGGATTGGGAAAGACAAAGAGGGGAAGAAAAAGAGGGAAGAGGTGGGGGAAGGGAGAAGGGAAGACGGGGGGGAGGGAGAAGGGGAAAGGGAAAGGAGGAGTGGAGGGGGAAGGGGAGGGGGGAAAGGGGAGAGGGCATGAAGGAGAAGTGGAGAGGGAGAGAGGGGGAAGGAGACTCACTTCCACCCATTCATTCATTCATTGGTTGACTCCTGCATGTGCCCTGACTAAGAATCCAACCTGCAACCCTGGCACATTGGGACAATGCTCCATCCAACTGAGCTACCTGGCCACCGCAAGATTCTCTGTCTTTAACCTTTGGTATTTTAATTGTGATGTGTCTTGGGGTGAGCCTCTTTGGGTTCATCTTCTTTGGAATTCTCTGTGCTTCCTGGACTTATATGTCTATTTCCTTGACCCAGTGTGAGAAATTTTCTGTCACTATGTTTTCAAATAGGTTTTCTATTTCCTGCTCTGTCTTCTCCTTTTGGCACCCCCATGATGCGAATGTTGGTCCACTTGAAGCTGTACCAGAGGCAACTATCCTCAATTTTGTGGTTTCTTTATCCTTTTTGCTGTTCTGATTAGGTATTTTTTGCTTCCTTATATTCCAAATCATTCATTTAATTCTTTTTTATTATTATTATTTTAGAGAGGAGAGAGAGAGAGAGAGACAGAGAAGGGAGACAGAAGGAGGGAGGAGCAGGAAGCATCAACTCCCATATATGCTTTGACCAGACAAGCCTAGGGTTTCAAACCAGCAACCTCAGCGTTCCAGGTCAATGCTTTATCCATTGCACCACCACAGGTCGCTCATTTGATTCTTTTTTTTTTTTAATTTATTTATTGATTTTTAGAGAGAGAGGAGTGAGAGAGAGAGAGAGAGAGAGAAGGGGGAGGAGCTGGAAGCATCAACTCCCATATGTGCCTTGACCAGGAAAGCCTAAGGTTTCGAACCGGCAACCTCAGTGTTCCAGGTCGACGCTTTATCCCACTGTGCCACCACAGGTCAGGCGCTCATTTGATTCTTGGCTTCATTTATTCTACTGTTGGGTCCCTGTAAATTCTTCTTCATTTAAATTAGTGTAAACTTCATTTCTGATTGGTCCTTTTTTGTGCTATTGAAGTTCACTAAGTTCATTGAGCATTCTTTTGTGTGTGTGTGTGTGTGTGTGTGTGTGTGTGTGTGTGTGTGTGTCAGAAACAGAGAGAGAGAGACAGAGAGAAGGACAGATAGGGACAGACAGAAAGGAAGGGAGAGAGATGAGAAGCATCAATTCTTCATTGCAGCACCTTAGTTGTTCATTGATTGCTTTTCCATATGTGCCTTGACCGTGGGGCTACAGCAGACTGAGTGACCCCTTGCTCAAGCCAGAGACCTTGGGCTCAAGCTGGTGACCTTGGAGTTTTAAACCTGGGTCCTCCACATCCCAGTCTGACACTCTATCCACTGCATCACCACCTGGTCAGGCTCATTGAGCAAACTCTGCATCTAAGAGTTTGCTAGTCTCCATTTTGTTTAGTTGTTTTTTTCTAGAGTTTTGTTCTGTTCTTTCATTTAAGACATGTTTCTTTGTCTCCTCCTTTTGGCAGCCTCCCTATGTTTGTTTTTATGTTATTAGATGGAGCTGCTATGTGTCTCAGGCTTGATAGAGTGGCCTAATATAGTAGGGTCCAGTGGCACAAACTCTCCAATCATTCAATCTAGACACTCAAGGCTCTGGTGGACAGCAGGGCTCCAGTGCCTGCTGAGTCCTCCCCTTGAGTGTGTCACTTGAGGTGTTCAGGTGGTGGTGCTTTGACATGGTCTGAAGCTGTCCACTAGGTGTATTAATTTTGGGGCCTCTCAGGAGGTGCAAGCCAAGATCAGCTGCTGCCTGCATTCTGCTTGGGGCCATGTGGCATTAGCTACAAAGTGCTCTGGAGATGGCTGCTGCTAGTGCTGGGCTTGGGGCCACTTAACAAAAGAGGTAGAAGCATGCCTAAGCCCAGGTGCTCCTTGTTTGAGAGATTTCAGGAAAATCTGAAGGATGAGCCAAAACAGACCATTTGTCTGGAGAAGCTACTGGAAACTCTTTGGTGGGTCCAAAAGTTGTATGAGAAAGGACCTCAGGGAATCACATGAGCAGGGAAAACAGTGTGAGCCAGGCTGATGGAGTCTCAAATATGGCACCTGCCTGCCAGCTCTTTGAGGGAGGGATCATCAAAGGAACAATGGCCTCTGGCAGCACTTCTGTCTAGCAGAAAACTGCCCTCCCAGTTCTCATCCTGATACTGGATAATTCAGTTCCTCTATGTTTGACTCTGGTGCATTTCTTTTTTCTGAAGCTGGAATCAGGGAGAGACAGTCAGACAGACTCCCGCATGCGCCCGACCGGGATCCACCCGGCACTCCCACCATGGGGCGACGCTCTGCCCACCAGGGGGCAATGCTCTGCCCATCCTGGGCATCGCCATGTTGCGACCAGAGCCACTCTAGCGCCTGAGGCAGAGGCCACAGAGCCATCCCCAGCGTCCGGGCCATCTTTGCTCCAATGCAGCCTTGGCTGCGGGAGGGGAAGAGAGAGACAGAGAGGAAGGCGCGGCGGAGGGGTGGAGAAGCAAATGGGCGCTTCTCCTGTGTGCCCTGGCCGGGAATCGAACCCGGGTCCTCCGCACGCTAGGCCCACGCTCTACCGCTGAGCCAACTGGCCAGGGCGACTCTGGTGCATTTCAACCTGCTGTCCCAGTGCTGGAGCTCAGAGGAAATGAGTCCGAGAAGTTCTGTGCATGGGCACTTGAAGTAGAACTGCCTGGAACTCCAGCAACCCTCCATTTTCCTCAGCCTCAATCTCCCCCAGAAGTTATAGGGACTTTTCTGCCCAGCACTAGAATCCTGGGCTGGGGTTGGGTCTGGTATGGGGCTGGAATTCCTCACTGCTCAAGGGGACCTCTGCAGCCAAGATATCCCTCCTAATTTTTATCCACCACATGTGGGTGTGGGACCAGTCCATTCCATGTCTCTATTCCTGCTACCAGTATTGATAGGGCTTCCTCTTTAATTCCCTAATTGTAGAACTTCCATTCATCCAGATTTCAGGCAATTCTAAATGATGGTTGTTCTGTAGTCTCTAGTTGTAATTTCGATGGGGTGGTGGTACGAGGTGAGTACCATGTTTACCTAAACCAGTGGTAGTCAACCTGGTCCCTACCGCCCACTAGTGGGCGTTCCAGCTTTCATGGTGGGTGGTAGTGGAGCAACCAAAGTATAAATAAAAAGATAGATTTAACTATAGTAAATTGTTTTATAAAGATTTATTCTGCCAAACAGCGAAAATACGACATAAAGTACTTGGTAAGTAATTAATATTATTATTATGTGCTTTAACTTGCTGTAATTCTGCTTTATAAATTTTATAAAGTAAAGTTACTTCCCTACTTTATAAATCACCATTACTGTGGAACCAGTGGGCAGTTAGAAAATTTTACTACTAATAGAGATACAAAAGTGGGCGGTAGGTATAAAAAGGTTGACTACCCCTGACCTAAACTGTCATTTTGACTTGGAGACTCATTTCATTTTATAAATTAGAATCCTCTATAAGAAAGAGCTGTCCTTTCCCCCTCATTTAGTTAATTCAGGATACTAATTTTACTAAATGGGTTATAATATATTACTATTATTTGGTTTTATTTTTTGTTCAATGTTATGTGGTTTTCATAACAATTTAAAAAAAATAATAATAAATGCTTAGCCCTGGCTGGATGGCTCGGTTGGTTAGAGCATCATTCCAAAGCCCAGAGGCTGCCCATTCAATCTCCAGTCAGGGCACATACAGGAACAGATCGATGTTCCTGTCTTACATTCTCTCCCCATTCCTTTCTCTCTAAAGTCAATAAAAATAAATTTTTAAAAAATAATTATAGAGCCTGACCTGTGGTGGCGCAGTGGATAAAGTGTCGACCTGGAAATGCTGAGGTCGCCAGTTCGAAACCCTGGGCTTGTCTGGTCAAGGCACATATGGGAGTTGATGCTTCCAGCTCCTCCCCCCCCCTTCTCTCTCTCTGTCTCTCTTCTCTCTCTCTCCCTCTGTCTCTCCCTCTCCTCTCCAAAAATGAATAAAAAAAAAAAAAAACTTAAAAAAAAAAAATAATTATAGAATTAATGAGTGAATAAACTGCATGGTGCAAACCAGGATATGAGAAAGAGAAACTGACATAAATACAACAAAATGCATCCACCACCACAGTAATCCAATCAGAAGATTGCTGCCTACCTGACATTAGCTTCTTGAGCAATTTCTGGCTCTTGTTTGAGTCACGCTGTAAAATATCCTGTTCTTCACGAGTACATACCTATAAGGTAATAAAAGTCACATGATCTAAGTTATGTAAATTGTTTGCTTGATATACCTACAAGGTAACATTAAATTATACATAAGCTATGTCAAAAAAAATTGAGACTGTTGCTGATTTTTATCCAGACAAGCATACCAAAAAATATACATTCAAATGAGTTTTACCCTATTCTTTCCATTTCTCCCTTCTTACAAAAACTCACTTCACTGAAAGTGACCCTGAAAGAATGATTGTTGGGGGAGGAAAAAAAACAACCTGACCCTGGTCAGGTTGCTCAGTGGATAAAGCGTTGACCCAGCATGCTGGAGCTTGTGGGTTTAACCCCGGGTCAGGGCCATACAAGAAGCAGTTAATGAGTATACAACTAAATGGAACTAAGTGAAAAAATGAGTTGATACTTCTCTCTTTCTCCCCCTTCCCTCTTCTCTCTATCCCTCTCTTTCTCTTTCTCTGTTTCAAATCAATGGAAAAATGAATTTTAAAAAAGTCGCCTGACCAGGCAGTGGCGCAGTGGATAGAGTGACGGACTGGGATGCGGAAGGACCCAGGTTCGAGACCCCAGGGTTGCCAGCTTGAGTGCAGGCTCATCTGGCTTGAGCAAAAAGCTCACTAGCATGGACCCAAGGTCACTGGCTCAAGCAGGGGGTTGCTCAGTCTGCTGAAGGCCCGCGGTCATGGCACATATGAGAAAGCAATCAATGAACAACTACGGTGTCGCAACGAAAAACTGATGATTGATGCTTCTCATCTCTCTCCGTTCCTGTCTGTCTGTCCCTATCTATCCCTCTATCTGACTCTCTCTCTGTCCCTGTAAAAAAAATTTCTTAAAAAAAAAGTCAAGCCTATTTTCAAAGGACAAAGATTTTGCATCATTGAGAATATTAGAAAATAAATTCAATACTTTCTTTTAAAGCCTTCTAGTTCTAATCATGAAATTCAAATATTACAGAAGTTATAGATATTATTAAAAAGTAGAAAAATAAATTACAGAACCACCAATAAAATCTAGTCTAACTTTCATACTATATATATTTTTCTTTGCCTTTGAACATTATAAGACAATAAATATATTAAGAAAAAAAAGTTCTGTTTATTATAAAATCACTGCAATTATAAGAAGGCAGGCAAAGCAAGGGTTACTTAAAAACAGATTCACATTAAGCTTATAAAATCGAAAGGCTTCAAGGCCATGCTGATTTACATTACTGTTTCTTGAACCATTAGAGCTCCAAGGGATCTAATAGAAAACTCTGTACTGCCTCACAGTTGCCTTGGTGGCACACAGAGTTCCTGCCAGCAGCAGTAGGCTATTTCTCTAGAGAAAACCCCAGATGGGGAAACCATTTACTGCCGTTTTCTGAACATTTCTGATGGTAGACATTATAGGGTATTTTTCAGGTCATCCATATTCTATCAGCTTGTTCTCTGAGAATACTGAAAAATTAAGGGCTCTACACAAAGCAATTAAAGAGAAGGTAAAATAAAACAATATAAAATAGATGCCTTCACAAACACCAAATACCACTGCTTCAGCCAGCCAGTTCAAATGGCACAGTAAGATTTCTAGAAACTCACAAGGGTGTCTGTAAGAGAGTCATTACTGCTACACTCTTGAGGTCATTCTCTCAGACAACACAGAGGTATACAGAGGAGGTGTCCTTGAAACAAAAGCTTTAATGACCAGAGGATTATGTCAGTGGTTCTGTTCCCTTGGGGATATGAACCACATCAGAAGACTGACAAAACATGTTGATATTTTAGGGCCTAAAGTTTTCTTGAATTGAACTTAATCTGACAGAAGACTAGGGTCTGTCAACGATGTATATTCTCAATACCCTCCTCACTTAACAGGCCTTGTTATTAGGATACAATATTGAGGTTTTAACTAAAAAATTCCTGCTACTGCAGTTTACTGGACATCGTAGGGAAGAAATTTACTATGAAAAAGAGAGCATACTAGAAATGTGACTGCCCCTATTTCTTCGACCAAAGCATCGTAAAATAAAATTAAAATGAAACAATTACCAGAGTACCACAGAATAAGCAAGGGCCAGAACCCTCCTGTTCACAGACTATACGCCCACAGACCAGACAGTTATTGATCAGCTTGTGCTTCTGGCCCAGGCAATCACAAGGGTGGCGACCTGGGATCAGGACTGCAAGCTTGTCTTGTCCCTCTTTTGTGTATAAACTGACAAACTTCGTCTTCTTTTTTAAGGAGTTGCTGTTCTCTTGTGCCTAATTGTACAAAAATAACATTAAATAATTAATTACACTGAAAATAGTTAAGGAGAAAAAAACCTCAGTTTTGTTCAATAACAACTAAACACTACCCAGGAGCAAGGAAAAAAGGGAGTAAGAGAAATACAAATTAGTCATAATCAGGAGTCTAAGGAAAGATTATGCTCTAAAAAAACTAGCTAATATACCCTGCCTTTTCAGCCCTCTATTAAAGCTGATGGGAAGTAGATGTAGCAGTAAAAACTGATTATATGACATAGTTAAGCATAGCTAAAGTGAAGATCATAACAAAAATGTGCCTAAAAGCAGATGTTATTCACAGATTTGTTAATATGAATAAAATAAGAAAAATCAGTAAAAATAGACTTAGTAAGAAGATGCCAGATAACACAATAGAATACTGGGCAAAACACCTAAATAGGAATATCATACAAGAAGATATCCAAATGGCCAACAGTCACATGAAAAGGTGCTTAACTTCATTAGTCATCAAGATAATGCAAAATAAAACCATTGTGCATACAACTACATACCAACCAAAATGGTTAAATTGAAAAAGTCAGAAAATACAGAGTTGGCAAGAGCCAAATACAGAGCAATTAGAGCTCTCATACACTGATGGAATATAAATTAGTATCTACTAAAGCTGAACATATGCATTATCCTGTCACCCAGCAATTCAACTCTTGAATATATACTCAACAGAAATGTGTAAATATGTCACTAAAGATATGCAAAAAATGTTCATTGTAGGATTGGAATTGGAAATTACCCAAATGTTGAACAGTAGATTGGTATATTCACTTAGCAGAATCCTGTGTAGCAAGAAAATTAAAAAGTATAAGCTATACAAAACAATATGGATGATTCCCATAAAGCACATAATTTGAAAGGAGCCAAAACCAAAAAAGTAAATATTAATTAGCTCCATTTATATAAAGTTCATAAGCAGGCAAAACTAATCCATGCTGTTGGAAGTCAAGAAGGTATTTCCCTTGGGACTGTCATTTTGGGGCACACTGGGGGTCTTCTAGAGGAATGGGAATGTTTTGTTTCTGACTATACAGATATGGTCAGTTTGTGAAAATTCATCTATTTAATTCTGTGTGATAAAAATAAATTTAAAGAGAAAACTATATTCATAAGCCTCTGTCTTTTTTGGGGGGGGGTATTTTTCTGAAGTGAGAAGTGGGGAGGCAGAGAGACAGACTACAGCATATGCCCCACCAGGATCATCCTGACATGCCCACTAGGGGTCGATGCTCTGCCCATCTAGGGCGTTGCTCTGTTGCAACTGGAGCATTCTAGCACCTGTGGCGAAGGCCACAGAAGCCATCCTCAGCCCCTGGGCCAACTTTGCTCCAAAGGAGCCTTGGCTGCAAGAGAGGAAGAGAGAGACAGAGAGAAAAGGGAGGGGGAAGGGTGGAGAACCAGATGGGCGCTTCTCCTGTGTGCCCTGGCCAGAATCAGACACAGGACTTCCACATGCTGGGCCGACACTCTACCACTGAGCCAACTGGCCAGGGCCCATAGCCTCTGTCTTAATCCATTCAGGCTGTTATAACAAAATACCCTAGACTGGGTAGCTTATAAACAATAGAAATTTATTTCTTACAGGGATGGAAGCTGGAACCCTAAGATCAGGGTGTCTGCATGGTTGGATGAGGATCTTCTTACAGGTTACAGAAATGACATCAAGGTCATTGTGTCCTTGTGTGGTGAAAGAGAACTCTGTAGGGTCCCTTTTATAAGAGCCTTAATTCCATTCAAGAGAGTTCCAACCTCATGGTCTAAGAACTACCCAAAGGCCCTACCTCCTAATATTATCACATTGGGCATTAGCTTCAATATATGAATTTTTCAGGGAGGGGTGATACAAACATGTAAACCATGGCAGTCTCTGACACATAGTGTATAGATACCTCTCCTATGTTGGGGTCTTACTTCCCTTTAAATTGAAAGTTTCTGGTCCTGGCTGGGTTGCTCAGTTGGTTAGAGCATTGGTTAGACATGCCAAAGTTGCAGGTTCAATCCTGATTAGGGCACATACAAGAATCAACCAATGATGGCATGAATAAGTGGAACAACAAATTGATGTTTCTTTCTCTTTCTGTCTCTCTCCTTTTCTCTCTCTCTAAAACTCAATAAATTAAAATAAATAAATAGAGTTTTTCAATCATTTCTAGAGACTGAAGTTTCACAGTGGAAAAATCTCAGCAGCTGGGAAAAAACTATAAGGAAGAGAACAATTCTTTGGTAAGTATAGAGAGATGTGACATGTCCTAATGTCCAAAGTCAAAATTTAAGATATAGAGACAATATTAAATAAGTCAACATAGATAAAACTTAAAATATAAGAGTTTTGTAAAAATTTTATCTAATTTAGTAGGTTGCACTTTTTCAAACAAGTCAATTATAGCTTTGGCTCAAAGGGGTGGTGGTGGAGGTTAGTGCAGCGGATACAGCATCAACCTGGGATGCTGAGGACCCAGGTTAAAAACCAGGGTTGCCAGCTTGAGTGAGGGGTTGCTGGCTGAGCATGGGGATCACAGACATGACCCTAAGGTCGCTGGCTTGAGCAAGGGGTCACTGGCTCGGCGGGAGCCCCCCAGTCAAGGCACGTATGAGAAAGCAATCAATGAACAACTAAGGAGCCACAATGAAGACTTGATGCTTCTCATCTCTCTCCCTTCCTGTCTGTCTGTCCTTATCTATCCCTCTCTCTGTCTCTGTCAAAAAAAAAAATTCTTATCATCCCACTGCTTAAAATAATCACTGGCTTCCTACTGTGTGTAGAATAAAATCTAGGTTATTTTCTAATTACCTAAAAGCCTTACATATGACTTCTAGGGACTCTCCAACTTCAGCTACACATCACTTTTCCGGCTCACTATGCTCCTGGCACACAGGACTTCCAATACTTCCCAGAACACTTCTCTCCATCTCCCCTTTGCTCTTGTTACTCCTCTGACTGCATCGTTCCTAGCCCACCTCCTTAAATACTGGTCCCTTTTCATATTCAGGTCTTTGCTATAATTTCAGTCCTTCAGAGAGGCTTTACCTGAATACCCTACCTAAACTGACATCTGTCTTATCAATTACTGCCTATCATGCTGTTCTTTTTCTTTCATGGAAGTGTTTCACAATCTATTAATTACTTGAAAATTCTTTTCTTTGACTGTCTTTTCCACTTTTCCTCTGAATCACTAAAATGTAAACTCTACCCTGACCAGGCGGTGGCGCAGTGGATAGAGCTTCGGACTGGGATGCAGAAGACCCAGGTCTGAGACCCCGAGGTCACCAGCTTGAGCCCAAGGTCAATGGCTCGAGCAAGGAGTTACTCGGTCTGCTGAAGGCCCGCGGTCAAGGCACGTATGAGAAAGCAATCAATGAACAACTAAGGTGTCGCAATGCGCAACAAGAAAACTACTGATTGATGCTTCTCATCTCTCCGTTCCTGTCTGTCTGTCCCTGTCTATCCCTCTCTCTGTCTCTGTAAAAAAAAAAAAAGTAAACTCTAGGAAAGCAAGAAAACCTAGTATGTCTTATTTATTGCTATATTTCTAATGCCTAAATCAGCTGACATACAGCACACATGCCATAAAAATTTCTGAGTAACTACCTGACCAGGCAGAGCACAGTGGATAGAGGGTCAATCTGGGACTGAGACTCAGGTTTGAAACCCTGAGGTTGACGGCTTGAGCATGGACTCAACTAGCTTAAGTGCAGGGTTGTTGGCTTGAGAAGGAAATCATAGACATGACCCCATGGTTGCTGGCTTGAGCCCAAGGATGCTGGCTTGAGCCCAAGGATGCTGGCTTGAGCAAGCACCCCCCCCACATCAAAGCATGTATAAGTAATCAATGAACAATTAAAGCACTGCAACAAGTTGATGCTTTTCATCTCTCTTCCTTCCTATCTGTCTGTCCCTGTCTCCCTCTCTTAAAAAAATTTTTTTTTGAATAACCAAATGAATTGCTGTGGAAGCTGAAGATAGATTTACCTATAGGTCCATTTATAGGTACAGTTTGATAATCATTACTCATGCCTCCAGATCTGTGATTGCCTGCTAGCCAAAATATATTTATAACCCCCAAATCAGTACTCCAGGGGCTTTCACAATCATTCGTGGACACACACAGAGTAGCAATAAGTTTGAGTCACCAAATCACATATTTCCAGCTAAGGTCAAGGAAGGAAATGACTTGCTTTCTTGTTTCAGCTCTTGTACAGTAAACAAGTATCTTTTTTAGTCTATTTAGTACCACTTTTTTGCATTTTTCTGCTTTTTGTTGGTGATCTCACCATTTAAAATGGCCCCCATCATAGTGCTGAAGTGCTGTTTAGTGTTCCCAAGCATAAGAAGGCTGTACCTTACATACCAAACAGGTGTCTTATAAGTAACCTTTTTTTTTCAAATTATAAGAGAAAGTTTATTTATTTTTATTGATTTTGAGAGAGAGAAAGGGAGGGAGAGAGAGGAAGGGAAGGAAAGAGAAAGAGAGAGAGGACAGTGAGAAGCATCACTTGTCGTTGCATCACTTTAGTTGTTCACTGATTGCTTCTTTTATGTGCCTTGATGTGGTGGTGGGGGGTAAAGGCTCAAGCCAAGCCAGTGATTCCTTGCTCAAGCTAGCATCCTTGAGCTCAAGCCACTGACCTTGGACTTCAAGCCAGCAACCTTCAGTTCATGTCGATGATCCCAGGCTCAAGCTGGTGAGCCCATGCTCAAGCCAGCAATCTCAGGGTTTTGAACCTGGGACCTCAGCCTTCCAAGTTGATACTCTATCCACTATGCCACCACTGATCAGGTGAAAAAGTTTATTTAGAAAGTTACAGAGGTAGAAGAAATGGCTCAGGAAACAAGTCCCAGCAAAAGAAGGGCCCTTGGGGCTTAGGGGAGAAAGGGGAAGAGAGGAGGGGCAAAGAGGAAAAGAGGGGAAAAGAGGTTTGGGGGTAGAGATAAGCTTTCTTCAGGCATGAGTTATAATGCTGTTGGCTATGAGTCAACATTAATTAATCAACAACATATATTAAATAAAGTGTCTTTAAACCGGAACACACATAAAATAAGGTTATGTATTGACTGGATGATGAAACTGTTGTGACCAGAGGCTCCCAGGAATCTAAGCCTATATTTCCCCTAGGAAGTTCAGTATTCACTAATCTGGTATACACTACAGCTTTAATGAGAAATTACTGCATAGGGGATAAACTATTTTTTCAAACTTATTTTTCAAGTTTGCTTAATGAGTACAAAACACTTAAGGACAAAGCACAGACTCAGAAACAGGTTGTTGAAAGACAAACTGCTCTGAAAACATTAAGAAATATAAAATTAAGTATTAAATCATCATTTATTTGAAGATTTTCCCTACCTAAGTCTAGAAACTTGAGAGTGATGCCCCAGCTCTGCCCAGATAGCTCAGTTCATTAGAGCATCTTCCCAATACATCAAGGTCTCAGGTTTGATCCCGTCAAGGCACATAAAAGAATCAACTAATGAACGCATAAATAAGCAGAACAACAAATCAATGTTTCTCTTTCTCCTTTCCTCGCTAAAATCAATAAATAAATTTTAAAAATAAGAGAGAGAGAATGACCCTCCCCCCAGTTTACTTTATGAAACCTACTTAATAGCAAGCAAGCATCAAGGCATCTTGATCCATTATAGGCCATTAATATAAATAGGTAAATTCCTTATCAAACTATGATTGGCGCCTGACCAGGTGGTGGCGCAGTGGATAGAGCGTCGGACTGGGATGCGGAAGGACCCAGGTTCGAGACCCCGTGGTCGCCAGCTTGAGCGCAGGCTCATCTGGCTTGAGCAAAAAAGCTCACCAGCTTGGACCCAAGGTCTCTGGCTCCAGCAAGGGGTTACTTGGTCTGCTGACGGCCCGCGGTCAAGGCACATATGAGAAAGCAATCAATGAACAACTAAGAAGTAAACCAATGATTGATGCTTCTCATCTCTCTTTCCGTTCCTGTCTGTCTGTCCCTATCTATCTCTGCCTATGTAAAAAAAGACAAAACAAACAAACAAAAAAACTATGATTGGCATTCATCTTGATCCATTATAGGCCATTAATATAAATAGGTAAATTCTTTATCAAACTATGATTGGCATTAACTGCACTAAAAATGTACTTTATAGGCCCCCCGGTTGGCTCAGAGGTAGAGCGTCGGCCTGGCGTGTAGGAGTCCTGGGTTTGATTCCCGGCCTGGGCACACAGGAGAAGCACCCATCTGCTTCTCCACCCCTCCCCCTCTCCCTCCTCTCTGTCTCTCTCTTCCCCTCCTCTTCCCCTCCTGCAGCCGAGGCTCCATTAGAGCAAAGATGGCCTGGGCACTGAGGATGGCTCTGTGGCTTCTGCCTCAGGCGCTAGAATGGCTCTGGTTGCAACAGAGCGACGCCCCAGAGGGGCAGAGCATCGCCCCCTGGTGGGCATGCTGGGTGGATCCCAGTGGGGCGCATGCGGGAGTCTATCTGACTGCCTCCCTGTTTCCAGCTTCAGAAAAATGAAAAAAAAAAAAAAAAGTACTTTATAGCACCAGGAATACCACACAACTAGTGCAGGCTTCCTTAATGTGGATTGGTAAATGAATGATTTACCAAACAAATTAGAGCAACATAGGATCAAATAAATTAAAATATTAAAGAATTAAAAAATAAAAAATTTTTCCAGGTAAGAGAAGGAGAGATAGAGAGGCAGACTCCCGTGTACACTGTAACCAGGATCCACCCAGCAACCCCATCTGGGGCTGATGCTTGAGCTATTTTTAGCACCTGAGGCTGATGTGCTCCAACTGGAGCCATCCTCAGCACCTGGAGCCACACTTGAACCAATTGGGCCACTGGCTGTGGGAGAGAAAGAGAAAGAGGTGGGGATGAGGAAGGGGAGAAGCAGATGGTTGCTTCTCCTGTGTGTCCTGACCAAGAATCAAATCCAAGACGTCCACTTGCCAGGCCAATGCTCTATCCACTGAACCATCGGCCAGGCCCTAGTCACAACCATATATAAAATACATCTGCCTGACCTGTAGTGGCGCAGTGGATAAAGCGTCAACTTGGAATGCTGAGGTCGCCGGTTCAAAACCCACACAAGTAGCAACTACTATGAGTTGATGCTTCCCGCTCCTCCCTCCCTTTCTCTCTCTCTTCTCACTAAATCTTTAAAAAAATACATCTTCTACTTTAAAAACAAGTATTTTATTGGTAAGAGCATATAAAAATTACTCAAAATAATGTTCAGATGGATTACAAACCTAAATGTGATGAACATTTTCCCAAATTCTATATTTTCAAGAATTATGTTTTTAATTGCTTGATTTTAGAGAGATGGAGAGAGAAGGAGAAGGGGAGAGGGGAAGAGAGAGAGAATAAGGTGGGAGGAGAGAGAAAGAGAGATTGTTGCTCCACTTAATCATGCATTCATTGGTCACTTCCTGTATGTAACCTGACCAGCGATTAAAACCACAACCTTGGTGTTTTGGGATGATACTATAACCAACTGAGCTAATCAACCAAAGCCTGGAGATTTTTTTTTTTTTTTTTTTTTCCCTGAAGCTGGAAATGGGGAGAGATAGACAGGCTCCCGCATGTGCCCGACCCGGATCCACCCAGCAAGCCCACCAGGGGGCAATGCTCTGCCCCTCCGGGCGTCGCTCTGTTGCGACCAGAGCCACTCCAGCGCCTGGGGCAGAGGTCAAGGAGCCATCCCCAGCTCCCCGGCCATCTTTGCTCCAATGGAGCCTCGCTGCAGGAGGGGAAGAGAGAGACAGAGAGGAAGGAGAGGGGGAGGGGTGGAGAAGCAGATGGGTGCTTCTCCTGTGTGCCCTGGCCGGGAATCGAACCCGGGACTTCTGCACGCCAGGCCGACGCTCTACCACTGAGCCAACCGGCCAGGGCCGGAGAATAATTTTTATTAGCTGCATGGTATTATATCAAATGAAGGAACTGTAATTTAATCTTTCCCTTACGGCTAAACAAGCAGGTCATTTCAAATTTTAATATTATAAATAACATTGTACAGAACACAAGTTTTTCATGTATTTCTAATTACTTTCTTAAGCTACATTAATAAGTCAAAAGTATATGAACAATTTCCTTTTTTTTTCTTAGAGAGAGACAGAAAGTGGAGGGTGGGGAGGAGCGGGAAGCATCAACTCAAAGTAGTTGCTTCTCGTATATGCCTTGACTGGGTAAACCTGGGGTTTCAAACCAGCAACCTCAGCATTCCAGGTCAATGATTTATCCACTGTGCCACCACAGGTCAGGCTTCCACGATTCTTTTTTTTTTTTTTTTTTTAGTGAGGGGGGGGGAGAGATGGGAAGCATCAACTCATAGCTGTGGCATCTTAGTTGTTCATTGATTGCTTTCTCATATGTGCCTTGACCAGGGGCTCCAGCCAAGCCAGTTACCCCTTTCTCAAGCCAGCGAGCCCATCCTCAAGCTGGTGAGCCTGTGCTCAAGCCAGATGAGCCCGCGCTCAAGCCAGCAACATCAGGGTTTTGAATTTGGGTCTTCAGCATTCCAAGTCGACGCTCTATCCACTACACCACCACATGGTCAGGATCCACTGTTCTTGGTATATGCTGCCAAATTGTCCCCAAAGCTTAAGCCAATATACATTGCCATTTGCAATGTCTAGAGGTTCTTGATTTAATACTTCATCATCACTAAGTATTCTACTTTTAAAATCTTTGAAAATTTGATAGACAGTATCTCAGGGATTAACATGTATTTATTTGATTACAGTAGAGTAACCAGCCATCTTGGTTTGTCTTAGACTCAGGAGAATCCCACAACACAAGACTTTCAATGCTAAAACTGGGAAAGTACCAGGAAATTAGTGTGAAAAATTGGTCACCTTAATTACTAGTAAGGTTAGAGATCTTTTTATATTTACTAGTCATTTGTTTTTTCTTTTGCTTGTGGTCTTAGCTAATTTTATTCTGACCAACAAAATGCTTAAATATCTATTATTTTCCTTTAACTTAACATCAGTTTGTAAACATTTTGCCCTTTTTTTGCATAATCATCACACTCAGAATTTTCTTACCACTACTCTTCCATTTTAGCATAATTAACTTTTCCCTTCTGTTTGGAAATTTAGTTGGTCATTCTTTCCTGATTATAAATATTTCTGCTTACCTCACAGGGACATTTTGATTGTCAAGAGAGACTACAAAAAAGCTCCAAATGCGAAATGATGATGAGGGTGTTGGTGGTGGTGGTATTGGTGGTGGTGGTAGAGAAGGAGGAGGAGGTGAAGGAGGTGGAGGAGGAGGAGGATGGTCCAAAAGAGGAACACTGTTGCGTGGCCGGTGGTAGCACAGCGGATAGAGCACTGACCTGGGACACTGAGCTCCCAGGTTCAAAAACCCACGGTCACTGGCTTGAGCACAGGTTCACTGGCTTGAGCGCAGGCTCACCAGCTAGAGCACAGGATCATAAACATGACCCCATGGTCACTGGCTTGAGCAAGGGGTCATTGGCTCAGCTGGACCCCCCTGGTCAAGGCACGTATGAGAAAGCAATCAATGAATAACTAAAGTGGTGCAACTATGAGTCGATGCTTCTCATCTCTTTACCTTCCTATTTCTATCTCTGTTCCCCCACCCGTCTCCCATTAAAAAAAAGAAAGGAGAGAAACACTGTTAGGACAGCTAGAATTGTTCATTCTTTTAGTATAAACCGACACACATACAAAAAGTTGAAATTCAAGCCCTGGTTCACTTCATTAAATATTTTACATCATATATATATAATCTCAATTTCATCTCTAAGTGAAGATGTTCTTACAATAATTACTTAATCAGACTGCCTAAAAAAACTACCATATAGAAAATAATTATCACTTTCTCTTCATACAAGTCATGCATTTACTGAAATATTACAATTCTACACCAATTTGTACACTCTTCCTATCAGTCATTTTCTCTTCCCCATATAGCCAGAAAAAAATTCATTCTGCATGCGCTTACCTTGGCCAAATCAAAAGGGGTTTTGACCTCTACGGTTGTATCAGGTTCAGCAAATGCAGGAACTTCCTGTCTGTTTCTCCCTTTCCGCCTGCTCCTCTTTAGCTGGTCTCCTGATCGCTGCCCATCTAAAATTTCTTTACAGAAAAAAAAAGTATATACACAGTTTAATAATAGTTGAATTATTGTTAAACTCATTGCTAATAAAGAGAAAGTGATGTTAAATATTTAAAGTCAAGATAGGAAATAGGCAGGATTTTAAGTTATCTTTTCCTTTCAAACAAGAATTAAACCATCATTTTCAAGACTGTAGTCAATATAAAGACTACTGGCTAGGATTAAGAAGTTAAATTAAAATCTGCTATTTTAGGTTGTATAAAAATAATAACTTATTTAGTTTAGTGTTCATATTTTGTACTGTTCAACTAAATAGTTACTTCTAAATATTTTTTATACTGCTTGACCTGCAGTGGCACAGTGGGTGGCGTCAACCTGGAATACTGAGGTTGCTGGTTCGAAACCTCAGGCTTGCCTGGTCAGAGCACATATGGGAGTTGGGAGTTGATGCTTTCTGTTCCTCCCCCCCTTCTCCTTCTGTGTCTCTCTCTCTCTGTCCCTTCTCTCTAAAATGAATAAAATCTAAAATCAAATAAATAATTAAGTAAAATAAAATTTTAAAAAACTAAATACTTTTTATACTAAAATTGCTCAACATTTACATTCATCCAGGTATGCACATAACTGAAAAGTATTTATGTCTTTCTTATTATTTTTTTTTAATTTATTCATTTTAGAGAGGAGAGAGAGAGGGAGAGAGAGAGACAGGCAGACAGAGAGAGAGAGAAGAGAAAGAGACAGAGGGGAGGAGCTGGAAGCATCAACTCCCATATGTGCCTTGACCAGGCAAGCCCAGGGTTTCGAACCGGCGACCTCAGCATTTCCAGATCGACGCTTTATCCACTGCGCCACCACAGGTCTATGTCTTTCTTATTTTTAAACTGAATTTTATTGGGGTGCAATTGGTTAACATAATTATACTGCTTTCAGGTGCTCAATTCTACAACACATCTCTGTAAACTGTAGTGTGTGTTTACTCTCTCTAAATCAAGTCTTTGTTCATCATCATTTATCCCTTATACCCTCCTCCACCTCCCCACCCCTCCCTCAGTCATCAACATACTGTTGTCCACCTCTGGTTTTCTCTTTTATCTTTTTCTCTATCTGAAAACTGTTTCTTTTCTTTTTTTTTTTTTTTGGAAACTGTTTCTTAATCCATGTATAAATTCTTCAAATTATTCTGAAGCTAAATTTATATCCGCAAATAGCATTTCTGTGATATTATCTTTTTTTTTTTCAGGTACAGAGAGTCAGAGAGAGGAATAGATAGGGATAGACAGACAGGAACAGAGAGTGATGAGAAGCATCAATCATCAGTTTTTTGTTGCGACACCTTAGTTGTTCATTGATTGCTTTCTCATATGTGCCTTGACCGTGGGCCTTCAGCAGACCAAGTAACCCCTTGCTTGAGCCAGAGACCTTGGGTCCAAGCTGATCTTTTTTTTTTTTTTTTGCTCAAGCCAGATGAGCCCATGCTCAAGCCGGCGACCTCAGGGTCTCAAACCTGGGTCCTTAGCATCCTAGTCCGATGCTCTATCCACTGCGCCACCGCCCGGTCAGGCGATATTTTCTAAGTTGAAAAAGTCTGAACTACAACAATATTAACAATATTCATCAAAAGTTGAGAAGAACTGAATTAAAAATATGTATACAGCCTGACCAGGTGGTGGCGCAGTGGATAGAGCAGGGGTCGGGAACCTATGGCTCATGAGCCAGATGTGGCTCTTTTGATGGCTGCATCTGGCTCGCAGACAAATCTTTAATAAAAAATAATAATGTTAAAAATATAAAACATTCTCATGTGTTACAATCCATTCATTTCCTACCGCTCATGTTCATGGTTGCGGGTGGCTGGAGCCAATCATAGCTGTCCTCCCGGACAACACCAAATTTTTATTGAATAATGCGTAACTTACACAGGTCGTTGTGAGGTCAGGAAGTAAACTTCCCTCCTTTTAATCAAGTAGTCAGCTAGCTAATTGAAGAAACCCTTTTGACAAATAAGATGGCTAGAAGAAAAAAAGATGAGGAGTATCGTACTTTTCAGCAGACAGAGGAATTCACCTTTGTGGAGAGAGCGGGTTCTGCAGTGTGTCTAATATGCAGTGATAAAATTGCATTGATGAAATGGTCAAATACAAAGCTGTACTTTGACACACGCCATACTACATTTGCATCGAAATATCCAACGGGGGACAACAGGAAGAAAGCATGTCAAGAGCTACTGTGCAGAGTGCAAGCTAGTCAGCAGCAACTCCATGTTTGGACCCAACAAGGTGACTGGAATTCGGCTAACTTTGCTGGTGTTTAAGCAATTGTGAGAAATGGAAAGCCATTCACAGATGGGGAGTATGCCAAAACATTCACGCTTGATGTTGCCAATGAACTTTTTGACGACTTTTCGGATAAAGACAAGATAATCAAACGAATAAAAGACATGCCTCCGTCGGCAAGAACTGTTCACGATAGTATCATCGTGATGGCAAATCAAATTGAGGCAACACAAGTGAAGGACATAAATGCAGCACCATTCTTTTCTCTCGCTTTGGATGAGTCAACAGATGTAAGCCATTTATCCCAGTTCAGCGTGATTGCAAGGAATGCTGTCGGTGACACACTACGTGAGGAAAGTCTTGCTGTTTTGCCTATGAATGAGACAGCAAGAGGGGAGGCTTTATTCAAGTCTTTCACTGAGTTCGCTAAAGAAAAAAATCTACCTATGAATAAACTTATTTTGGTGTGTACTGATGTTGCTCCGTGCATGATGGGGAAAAACAAGAGTATTCGTAGAGCTTCTTCATGAACATGAAAAGAGACCCATCCTAAGTTTCACTGCATCCTACATCAGGAGGCGCTTTGTGCTCAGATGTGTGGTGAGCAGCTTGATGAGGTGATGTCGCTGGTCATTCGGGTGGTCAACTTCATTGTTGCCCAAGCTTTAAATGATCGCCAGTTTAAAACACTGCTGGATGAAGCTGGGAATAATTATCCTGGTCGGCTTCTGCACAGCAATGTGCGTTGGTTGTCAAGAGGGAAGGTGCTCAGCCATTTCGTGGCTTGTCTGAGCGAAATCCGGACTTTTCTTGAAATGAAAAACGTTGAGCACCTTGAGTTAGCTAACACTGAGTGGCTCCTGAAGTTCTATCTCGTGGACATGACTGAATATCTGAACCAGCTCAATGTGAAAATGCAAGGTGTTGGAAATACAGTCTTATCCCTTCAACAAGCAGTGTTTGCATTTGAAAACAAGCTGGAACTATTCATTGCCGACATTGAAACAGGTCGTTTACTACACTTTGAAAAACTGGGAGAGTTTAAAGATGCATGCACAGCAAGTGACCCTGCTCAACATCTTGATCTCCAGCAGCTAGCGGGCTTCACATCTAATCTCCTGCAGTCACTCAAAGTGCGCCTTGGAGAATTTCGTGAGCACACTTGTCTTTTTAAGTTCATCACCCATCCACACGAGTGTGCAGTGGACAGCGCCGACCTGAGTTACATCCCCGGTGACTCTGTCAGAGATTTTGAGCTACAAGCTGCTGACCTGAAGGCCTCAGACATGTGGGTGACTAAGTTCAAGTCACTGAATGAAGATTTGGAAAGACTTGCACGACACTAAGCGGAGTTGGTGAGCAAACACAAGTGGGAAGAAATGAAAAAACTTCAACCCGCGGACCAGCTGATTGTCAAAACTTGGAATGCGCTTCCTGTCACATACCACACACTGCAGCGTGTGAGTATTGCTGTACTGACAATGTTTGGCTCTACGGATGCATGTGAGCAGTCTTTTTCACATCTAAAGAACGTTAAGACCAACCTACTATCACATTTAACGGGTGGAAGTCTCAACGCCTGCACGAAGCTTAACCTCACCACGTATCAACCAGACTACAAAGCCATCAGCAAAACCATGCAGCACGAGAAGTTGCATTAATGGTAAGAAGTACTTTATTCATCATTGGTTAGCAACAGCATAACAATGTTATTAAAAAGAATTCAGAGACTTATTGTACTTTAAAAGTGTTGGTCTTACATAAAATGCACATTTACTTGTATTTAGTGTTAAACATACTGTATGGCTCTCACGGAATTACATTTTAAAATATGTGGCGTTCATGGCTCTCTCAACCCAAAAGGTTCCTGACCCCTGGGATAGAGCATCAAACTAGGACCCAGAGGACCAGGTTCGAAACCTCAAGGTCACCGGCTTGAGCATGGGCTCATCCAGCTTGAACACAGGCTCACCAGCTTAAGCACAGGGTTGCTGGCTTAAGCGTGGAATCATAGACATGACCGCAAAGTTGCTGGCTTGAGCCCAAGGGTTGCTAGCTTGAAGCCCAAGGTCACTAGCTTGAGCAAGGGGTCACTTACTCTGCTGTAGCCCTCTGGTCAAGGCACATATGAGAAAGTAATCAATGAACAAGTCAGGAGTTGCAACAAAGAACTGATGCTTCTCATCTCTCTTCCTTCCTGTCTGTCCCTCTCATTAACTCTGTCTCTGTCCAAAAAAAAAAAAAAAATAATGTATACATATGATTCTGCTGAAGTTACAGTAGCTATGAGGAAATAGAAAGTGAAAGAAAATACCAAAAGTCCTATAAACCAGTCTCTTTGCTTAATTACATTAAATTAACTCACCATCTTTTTTGAAGGACTGCTGCAGAGCACCAGAAATCAACTCCTGATCATTCTTTTGCCATTTGTTTATAAGCTCTTCTATGAATTGACCTTTTTTGCCCTCACTTCCCTGAAGGAGATCAGTAACGTATTCTCGTATCTCTTCAGCACTCTCAATTGACAAAACATACCTTGGGAAGTAAAGATATAAGTTGTTGAAACAAACCTAGGTTACACTATATTATTTCAATGATCATAACAGAGATCAAGGTAGTAAAAAACATTAATTAATCCATTCGAGTGTTTACTTTGAGATAAGTTCTACCCTAGATGCTAGGGATATAAATTTGATTAGGACAAAGACCCTGATCTCAAGCAGTTCATAATCTAATCTCTCTACCACCTTCTTGTATTTCTAAAATCAAATCAGTGTTTTGAAGATAGGCTTGTGAGGCTACACTTAACACAGGAATACTCTTTATTTTTATTAAAGTACTATTGGCAGAATACTTTCTATAACTACATATCTACAGTCATTATATTTTCCTAGGAATACAAATCACTTCATCTCTATTGGAAAATCTAAAATTTCTCTTCATTTTTGCTAAAAATATGAATATATACTAAAATCTAACCGGTTATTGATTTAACATTCTTAAAAATTATTAATCAAGATTAGCATCACATCGCCTGACCAGACGGTGGCGCAGTGGATAGAGCATTGGACTGGGATGTGGAGGACCCAGGTTCAAGACCCTGAGGTCGCCAGGTTGAGCGTGGGCTCATCTGGTTAGAGCAAAGCTCACCAGCTTTGACCCAAGGTCGCTGGCTTGAGCAAGGGATTACTCGGTCTGCTGAAGGCCCGCGGTCAAGGCACAGGTGAGAAAGCAATCAATGAACAACTAAGGTGTTGCAACATGCAACAAAAAATTAATGATTGATGCTTCTCATCTCTCCATTCCTGTCTGTCTATCCCTCTCTCTGACTCTTTCTCTCTCTGTAAAAAAAAAAAAAAAAAAGATTAGCATCACATAAAAATAAGCAGATCTACAGGCATACATCATTTTATTGTGCTTCTCAGGTGTTGGGTGTTTAAAAACTGAAGGTAAGACCCTTCACAAGTAAAACGATTATGACTTCCTTTACTGCAATAGTTGCTTTATTATAGTGGTCTGTAACCAAACCTGCAATATCCCAAAGGTATGTCTGTATTTAGGGAAATGTTATAAAGGGATCCTAAAAGTGAAATGGGGTGGGAGTAAAAGTCAATACAACTTTTCTAGAAATCAACTGGTCAATATATTTGAAGTAACTTAAAATAATCCAATAATTCCCCTTTTAGGACTCTATATGAAAGAGACACAGAAATTTTATGCAAAAACATTAAGTACATCACTGTTTAAGTTAGTGAAAAACTGGACCCTGGCCAGTTGGCTCAGTGGTAGAAAGTCGGCCAGGTGTGTGGATGTTCTGGGTTTGATTCCAGGTCAGGGCACACAGGAGAAGCGTCTATCTGTTTCTCCGCCCCTTCCCTCTTTCCTCTCCCCCTCCTGCAGCCACAGCTTGATTGGAGTGAGTTGGCCATGGATGCTGAGGATGGCTCCATGGCCTCCACCTCAAGTGCAAAGAAGAACTCAGCTGCTGCCTGACCTGTGGTGGTGCAGTGGATAAAGCATTGACCTGGAACGCTGAGGTCACCGGTTTGAAACCCTGGGCTTGCCTGGTCAAGGCACATATGGGAGTTGATGCTTCCTGCTCCTCCCTCCTTCTCTCTCCCTCCCTTTCTCTTTCTCCTCTCTAAAATGAATAAAGTCTTAAAAAAAAAAAGAAGAACTCAGCTGCTGAGCAATGCCCCAGATGGACAAAGCATCACCCCGTAGTGGGCTTGCCTGGTAGATCCTGGTTGAGGTGAATGCAGGAGTCTGTCTCTCTGCCTTCCCTCCTCTCACTGAATAAAAAAAATAAATTAGCCCTGGCTGGTTGGCTCAGCGGTAGAGCGTCGGCCTAGCGTGCGGAGGACCCGGGTTCGATTCCCGGCCAGGGCACACAGGAGAAGCGCACATTTGCTTCTCCACCCCTCCGCCGCGCTTTCCTCTCTGTCTCTCTCTTCCCCTCCCGCAGCCAAGGCTCCATTGGAGCAAAGATGGCCCGGGCGCTGGGGATGGCCCAGGCGCTAGAGTGGCTCTGGTCGCAACATGGCGACGCCCAGGATGGGCAGAGCATCGCCCCCTGGTGGGCAGAGCGTCGCCCCTGGTGGGCGTGCCGGGTGGATCCCGGTCGGGCGCATGCGGGAGTCTGTCTGACTGTCTCTCCCTGTTTCCAGCTTCAGAAAAATGAAAAAAAAAAATAAATAAAATAAATAAATAAATAAATTAAAAATTTAAAAATGAACAACTGGAAGCTACTGAAAATGGAGTAGGGACAAATGAATTCAAATTTTTGGACTTTACATAACGTAATATGCTACCACTAAAAGTGAAAGTTTTGAATAATTATTATTGACCTAAGAAAATGCTCTCATATAATGGTAAGTGAAATAGTACGACAGATTGTCTAGCATATGATCCAAATTGCTATAAAAAGAAATCTGTATTTCCATACACTTATGTGTAGAAGAAAGGCTACAAAGTTGACACCAAAATGACTATAACCCAGTGGTACAATTAAAAAGAGTTTTGGGCCCTGGCCGGTTCGCTCAGTGGTAGAGCGTCAGCCTGGCGTGCGGAAGTCCCAGGTTCGATTCCCAGCCAAGGCACACAGGAGAAGCGCCCATCTGCTTCTCCACCCCTCCCCCTCTCCTTCTTCTCTGTCTCTCTCTTCCCCTCCTGCAGCCAAGGCTCCATTGGAGCAAAGATGGCCCGGGCGCTGGGGATGGCTCCATGGCCTCTGCCTCAGGCGCTAGAGTAGCTCTGGTTGCAACAGAGCGACGCCCCGATGGGCAGAGCATCGCCCCCTGGTGGGCGTGCCGGGTGGATCCCGGTCGGGAGCATGTAGGAGTCTGTCTGACTGCCTCCGCGTTTCCAGCTTCAGAAAAAAAAAAAAAAAAAGTTTTGGCTTATTTTTGTTTTCTTTTTTCCCCTACAATGAGTATTTTTTGAAAATGTATTACAATGTGCATAGAAAACAAACCCTAAAAGAGAAATGATGGTTATCTCCAGGTTATAGCATTATGGTAATTTTAGTTTCCTTCTTTAAAATATTTTTTAATTTTCTAAAGTAAATATGCACAATAAAGAAGTGGGAAAAATACTTATAAATTAAGATAATGGACCATGAAAATATAACATTTGGAGAAATTGTAATTCAGATACCTGTATGGTATACAAAAAAATAATGCTATATCCTTTAAATTTAAAACATCATGTAATTGTCCTATTGGTAGATAATCATTTCCAGGACTTTTATAGTTTAACCAACTTGAGCCCCAAATTTAACAACTTCCATCAAAAAAATATCAATTGCGCCTGACCTGTGGTGGCGCAGTGGATAAAGCGTCGACCTGGAAATGCTGAGGTCTCTGGTTCGAAACCCTGGGCTTGCCTGGTCAAGGCACATATGGGAGTTGATGCTTCCAGCTCCTCCCCCTTCTCTCTGTCTCTCTCTCCTCTCTCTCCTCCCTCCCCCCTCTCTAAAAATGAATAAATAAAAAAAATTAAAAAGGAAAAAAATATTTAAAAAAGAATTTAAAAAAATATATCAATTGCTAGCTAGGACTCATAGAGCTGCAAGGGACCTCAAGGGACCATTTAACTCACCACTAGGGAAGCATTTAAAGAGCTCCAGAAACATTTGAATAAGTGTCATTTTAACTAAGTATAATAAAGAACAATGTATGCCCAAATATGTAATATTCTCAATTTTGTCAAAATAGAGTCAATCAAAACATGAATTAATGTGGTGTGGAACAATATTTACTTTGCTAAATCTGTGTACAAAACAAATTTTTTTTAAGAAAGGGAGGAAGGGATAGAGATAGTGAGACAGAAGCATTGCTTTATTCTTGTATGTGCCCTGACCTGGGATCGAACCTGCAACCTTTGCATATAGGGACAACGCTCTAACCAACCAAGCTATCTATCCAGCAAGGTCTACAGACCCTTTTTTTTTATTTATTTTTTTTATTTATTTATTTCTCTGAAGCTGGAAACGGGGAGAGACAGTCAGACAGACTCCCGCATGCGCCCGACTGGGATCCACCCGGCACGCCCACCAGGGGCGATGCCCTGCCCACCAGGGGACGATGCTCTGCCCCTCTGGGGCGTCGCTCTGCCGCGACCAGAGCCACTCTAGCGCCTGGGGCAGAGGCCAAGGAGCCATCCCCAGCGCCAGGGCCATCCCTGCTCCAATGGAGCCTTGGCTGCGGGAGGGGAAGAGAGAGACAGAGAGGAAGGGGGGGGTGGAGAAGCAAATGGGTGCTTCTCCTATGTGCCCTGGCCGGGAATCGAACCTGGGTGCCCCGCACGCCAGGCCGACGATCTACCGCTGAGCCAACCAGCCAGGGCCCAGGGCCGAGATCTTAACGTCTCATAAAGGTGTCACTGATTAGGAAGGTAAGAGCTCTGCGCTGTCTTCTTAAAATATTCAGGCCACTCAAGTCAAATTATTCAAGTTACCAGGCTATTATAGTACACTTGGATAATTCTTAAACTCTAAGCAAGACACAGCAAATTTATGCGGCAAATGCTTTCATCATGGCATCACAGTCTGTCTGCAGTATCTAATAAAAACCTAATAAGTGGTCCAAATAGCATTATATTGTAGGCAGCTTTAGTGCTTAAATTTTAAATAATTCTTTTCTAACTTATATTTAAGAATGTTTAAAAATGCAAGGAGGGCCCTGGCCGGTTTGCTTAGTGGATAGGCATCTGCCTGGTGTTAGGATTTCCCGGATTCCATCCCAGGTCAGGGCACACATGAGAAGTGACCATCCCTCTCTTCCCCTCCCTCTCCCCCTTCTCTTCCTCTTCCCCTTTTCAGCAGATTGGTTCAAGCATCGGCCTGGGCATGCGGGAGTCTCTCTATCTCCCCTCCTCTCACTTAAAAAAAAAAAAGAAAATGCAAGCAGGTGTTCAACCATATTTAATGCTTCAACCTTAAAACAAATTTCTCATCATTCCTCTTTTAAGGGTGTATACGAGTAACAAAGGAAAATCTAAGGCTGCAAAATACACTCTTAAACCACAATCTATGAGATTGGAATTTTCCAGAAATTGTGTAAACTGAAAACATACAATTGGATTTGGAGACTGATAAAACTGCACCAATCCACACTCCATTGTTGATTCATCAAGAATAGCCTCAATTTTTAAAAATTGAATTTTTTTTAGTTCGGTATATAGCAAAAAAAAAAAAAATCTCATTTTATTTAACAGCATTCTACTGCTTTAAAATATATATATTTGAAAAGCTACTTAACCTGGTCTTGTCTTCAAATAAGGGTAAAACCAAGCCATACAACTTGGCTGGGAGTTTTTGATAAGTCTATTCCAGTGTTAAAAAAAAAAAATCCTTTAACACAGGCTCACAGGCTCTCTCCTTTTCAACAAGTCTATTTTCTCTCAAACCCTGAAACTCACCTTCTTACAAAAGTCCTAGAATTGCTATTCTGGTTTCAGAATCAATAAACAAGGAATCAAATCAAGAAACATGGGATCCTTGACCAAAGGCAATTTTTGAGTGTTTTCCCTCCCACGTGAATACTGCACCTCCACCTAGCCATTCCTTAGTTCTCAGGTGAAAGTCATCCCTCGCAGTAAACCTTACCATTCTCAAATCATAAAGAGAGTCCTTTACTCCGTGCTCCCACAATAGCCTGCACCTACCCTACCTCAGGAATCACCAACCAAGCAGAACCCAACTGTATCTATTGTTCTTGTTGCTCCAGCACCTGGCTGGTAGCAGCGCAACAAATGTTTGTTAAACAAACCAACTGAGCCTGACCTGTGGTGGCGCAGAGAGTCGACCCGGCATGCTGTGGTCCCCAGGTCAAGATCCTGGGCTTGCCTGGTCAAGGCACATATGCGAGTTAATGCTTCCTACTCCCTCCCCCTTTTCTTTCTTTCTTTTCTTTCTTTTCTTTCTTTCTTTCTTTCTTTTCTTTCTTTCTTTCTTTCTTTCTTTCTTTTTCTCTCTCTTTCTTTTCTTTCTCTCTCTCTTTCTCTCTCTCTCTCTCTCTCCCCCCTCTAAAGTAAATAAATAAAATCTTAAAAACCTGTATAAAAAAACCAAGTGAAAGATATTAAATCATGTCACCATCTCCACTTTAAAAGAATCAAAGTATCAATAAGGTAAGCTCCATTAGTTAGTCAATTTATAGGTAAGTAAGCTAAGGTACCAGAAAGGAAAATTAAGCTGCCCAAGGTTCTGAAACTAGTAAATGGCAATAGAAAATAGAACCTGAGACTTCTGAGACAGGAGCTATCTGCACCATACCACGACGCCCCATTTAAATTTTAGGTCCTATTTGACTCAACCTATATCGGGCAAACTAAAATGTTAAGAGTAAGAAATTTCTGGAACGACAATTTGATTCTCCCCTTTTCTCCAGAATCTATAAGGAAACTGGCGTCCGGGACAGTCTTAAAAGTTCTAATTACAGAGATTTCGCGTTTTCCTAGGGAAAAAACGCCCCATTGGCCAATTGTGGAGCTGGACACCCTATTCAAGAAACCAAACTATAAAGCCAAAGGTAAAAAATTCGAAGTCCAAAGACCAACAGCAGCCCTTATATCACATTATTTTATTCTCATCAACTTTTTAGTCCTCCCTGCTTCCCCGTTCGCTCAGGCAGTTCGCATCTCAGAGCTCCTTCCCGCCCTGGCCCCGAATCGGTCTTACTGCATGATTTCCTCACTGACATCCAGGCCAAAAGTTTTCCGCAACTGCTGGGTGCACCACCCCACCAGCTGCTCCCGAGACGCCGCCCCAGCCACCGCCATTTTCCTCAGCCGGAACCAGCTGGGCTGAGAAAGCCTCGAGTCCTGCGCCGGACTAGTCCCTTCGCAACACCGACTTCGCTTGCGCGGGTTCCGCCAGGCTGCACCGCCTCGCGCAGTCGCGACGTCCCCAGCTCAGATCCCTCCCACTTGTGCCGGCTCCTTCTACTTACCCTCCGTGATGTACATATTTGCCCTTGTATCAGAGCGTCTGCACCTGATTCTTCCGCATCGTCAGATATAGGACTCGAAAATTAGGAATTTTGTTGAGAAGACAGTATAAATACCTATAAAAACTACAGTTTAGGAAAAGCAAAACTATAATCTGTAACCTGAGAGGCCAATTTTAAATTATCTGGTTTTATGTAAAGCATTTAAAATAATAATTGGAAGCTAGAGTAAAGCACTATAAGGATTTGGTCTAGTAGGGGTTTTGTTAACACCGCCCTCCTTTTCATTCTCGCCCTCACCGTGGGCTAATACTAGATTAACGATGCTAAACCTCTAATTTTTTTGAGGCAGATCTTTTTTTAGGAGGGCCAAGACAAATCAGCTAGCTCGAAGTGGAGAAAACCTTTTAGTAAAACAGATGTTGGACCTGATCAAGCGGTGGTGCAGTGGATAGAGTCTCGGACTGGGATGTGTAGGACCCAGGTTCGAGACCCCTAGGTCACCAGGTTGAGCGCGAGCTCATCTGGTTTGAGCAAGGCTCACCAGCTTGAGTACAAGGTCACTGGCCCGAGCAAGGGGGCACTCCGTCTGCTGTAGCCCCCCGGGTCAAGGCACATATGAGAAATCAATCAATGAACAACTAAGGAGCGGCAATGAAGAATTGATGCTTCTCATCTCTTTCCCTTCCTGTCTGTCTGTCCCTATCTGACTCTGTCTCTGCCACAATAAATAAATAAGTAAATATTTAGATCAATCAATAAATAAAAACAGGTGTTGGGATTCGGCTTTGAAGATCCTCCACGTGAATTCTCTGTAGTGATTTTTAAGAAATGAAAGGTATGTATTTCAACCCAAGATGACCAGATTTAAAGGTATTTTGCTACTGTGGACTGGGGAAATTTTAGCCAGACTTTGAAAAGCATACTGTCTTTTAATATATATATATTATATACTATATATTATATATATTATATATTATATATATAATATATATATTTAATCAAGAAATTTAATTGGGCCTGACCAGGCGGTGGCGCAGTGGATAGAGCGTGGGACTGGGACGCGGACCCAGGTTTGTAAACCCGGAGGTCGCCAGCTAGAGAGCAGGTTCATCTGGTTTGAGCAAGGCTCAATCAGCTTGAGCCCTAGGTCGCTGGCTTGAGCAAGGGGTTACTCGGTCTGCTGAAGGCCCATGGTCAAGGCACATATGAGAAAACAATCAGTGAACAACTAAAAAGTGCTGCAATTAAAAATTGATGCTTCTCATCTCTCTCCCTTCCTGTTTGTTCCTATCTATCCCTCTCTCTGACTCTGTTTCTGTCAAAAATAATAATTGGCTGGCTTTGTTTTACTTTTACATTAATGGGTTCTTCATTCTCATTAGGCTATTTAGAAAAAGTTATAACATTAATTGGATGCTGCTTCATCTTTTTTTTTGTATTTTTCTGAAGCTGGAAATGGAGAGAGACAGTCGGACAGACTCCCGCATGCGCCCGACGGGATCCACCCAGCACGCCCACCAGGGGGCGACGCTCTGCCCACCAGGGACGATGCTCTGCCCCTCCGGGCCGTCGCTCTGTTGCGACCAGAGCCACTCTAGCGCCTGGGGCAGAGGCCAAGGAGCCATCCCCAGCTCCCGGGCCATCCTTGCTCCAATGGAGCCTCAGCTGTGGGAGGGGAAGAGAGAGACAGAGAGGAAGGAGAGGGGGAGGGGTGGAGAAGCAGATGGGCGCTTCTCCTGTGTGCCCTGGCCAGGAATCGAACCGGGACTTCCGCACGCCAGGCCGACGCTCTACCACTGAGCCAACCGGCCAGGGCCTGCTTCATCTTTTTATACCTGTTTTTATTGACACAAATTATCAAAATCATAAGTGCATTGTTATTAATTTTGAAAACATGATTTTCTTTTTTCATTGTTTTCGCTGATTTATTTTATTTTATTTTTTTGTGATAGAGAGGGACAGATAGGAACAGACAGACAGGAAGGGAGAGAGATGAGAAGCATCAATTCTTCGTTGTGGCACCTTACTTGTTCATTAATTGCTTCCTCATATGTACCATAACCAGGGGGCTACAGCAGACTGAGTGACTCCTTGCTCAAGTCATCGACCTTGGGCTCAAGCTGGTGAGCCTTGCTCAAACCAGATGAGCCTGCTGCTCAAGCTGGAGACCTTGGGGTTTCGAACTGGGGTCCTCTGCATCCCAGTCCGACGCTTTATCTACTGCGTCACCGCCTGGTCAGGCTGAAAACATTTTCTAGCTTAATAAATAGTCTGTGAATATTTATTAATAGTGAGCAAAAGTTACATTTCTTCGTAAAAATTCTCTACATTTCATACAAATTATAAATATCCAAATAGTTTACCTGTTTATCTGTTCAGTCCCTATAACTAAAATGTAACTTCTTTAAGACAGAGACTATGACTTCAGTTTGTTTGTTTTACTGATTTTAGAGAGAGTGCTGGGAGAGAGAGGAAGGCTGTGGGGGAGGAGAGGATAGGTGACTTGACCCGGCAAGCCTTGGGTTTCAAACTCGACTTCAAACACTGTGTCATGATAGGTCAGGTTCAGTTGTCTTTTTTTTTTTTTTTTTTTACAATAAGACTTAATACATCATACATATTGTGATGAAATGACTAGATCCTCGAGAATAAAAGTGTTCTTTTTTCATAAGGCATCTTAAGGATTGTAAGCTCTGGTTTCTAATAACTGAAATAATGTAATGCCATTTACAATCATTATGATTATTAAAATACATTTCTACCTGAGCAAAGCAAGCACACTTATTTAACGTGACTCAAAGATATTCTTTCATATAATCTGAGGCAGAAATTTTATTCATACATACTATGATTTTTCTTAATGCCCTAGCCTTTGAAAATTTCAGATTCACACCACAGAACTCTGTTTTATTTAACTGACAGGGAGAAGCACCTCCTCAAAGCAAACATTTAAATTAAAGAATTTTTGCTAGGCATCACTGTGTTTTTCCTATTTTTTTTACTCTACCATGCATTTTCCCTATCAAAATGGTATTAAAAAGACAAACTTACAAACAAACATAGTTATAATAATATGTAGACTGTCCTTGTCTACAAAGGTATATTTGCAATTCTTTCTAGCAATTTACTTGGCATGTGGATTAGGAGAAAAAAACACCCCAGAATATTCTCCATGCAGTTCTAATTTCTGCAGGGATCTGCAATTAAGTAATTTAGGTCTTTGCAGAAGCCACTTTAACTAAAAAGAAAATAATGTGTATTGAAGAACCACTGTGTATTGAGAGGAGCATGATGACAAATAACAAAGGAATATACCCTGGGGATTGTTGATTTTTCTAATAGGAATTTGGCTGTAATCTTAGACTCCAAGGTTTATACAAAGCTACTAGCTATAATACATTTCCTGCTATTATAACGCTATTTTAAGCTGTTGTCTTTCATTTTAAAGCACAAAGTAGTTGTTGATTCTGTTAAAATACTAAAAAAGTTTCGAAAGCTAAAACATAATTTATTGTAGAAAATCAATGCCGCGCTTACACTTTCAGGGTTACTTTTCAAATGAGCATTTAACAAAATCCCAAGGCAAGCTCTTCTGATGTTTTATGCATGGTATTCAGAGTGAAAATCCCTCCCCGGGGGTTTTGTGAGTAATTAGAAGATAGGCATAGGGATAGAGAATAGTTATGAGTTCCTATTTTAGAGCTATCCTTACTGTCTGCCAGAGATGTGCCCTTAGTACATTTGACATATTTTTAAAACAATTTTGAGACTATATATGTCTTGAGAAGACGTTTTATTAACTTGTTTATTTTATGGTATGTGATTTTGTATATACAATTCACCTGGTTTTTTAACCTTAGTTTCACACCATTCTAAAAACGTTAAAAAAAAAAAAAAGCCCCATTAATTAAAAGTATTCGCTTCCTTTTCTCCCTTTCCTTAGAATTGTTTTAGTTAGGGACGCCAAGGATAGAGTTCCGGCGGTATTAAAGGAAAGTTCTTTTTATTTTGATTTGCATGAAAAAGTCCGCTTAATTTCGCTTCTAAGAGTCAATCACTATAGATTTAACCCTGAGGTAACTTTTGAACAAATGGTAGAATTCTCTCTTTTCTGAGCAGGCCCATTTCCCTAGTTCCCACACACCAGGCACCCCAGGAAACCACGCCGGCACCGCCCATCTGGGGAGGGTACGAATCCCAATCTTCTGCGAATTGATGGACTGATCAGTACTGCACCAAGGCCCGCTGCTGTCATCACTGAACATTGGCAATTGGTTGTGGGGGACGGCGCGGAACCAATGGGGAAAGGGCGCGGAGCCAATGGGGAGAGTTCGTGGAGCGCGCGGGAAAGAAACCAGTATAAACTGGCGGGAGATTCGTTTTCGGGGACCTGTCTAGGGAAACACCCTTCGCTGGGAAATCCGTTGGTTACTCTCCTTTCCTGGCGTTCAACATGGTGCGGACTAAAGCAGACAGTGTTCCAGGCACTTACAGAAAAGGTGAGGCAGTTGAGTATGGTAGTGGAAGGCTGGGGGTGCTCCGAACAGCCCCCGCTGCGGGCGGAAGAGGCCGCGGGTGGAGGGGAGCCCACAGCTCTGTGAGCAAACTGGTCCAGCCCGTCCGGAAGCAGCGGCCCAACCCCTTAAACTGGAAGAATAAGCGGAGAGGGCAGGGAAGGGTTATCCTGCTGTTCTGGATCGTGGGGCTCTCCAAGAGCTTGGGTGGGGAGCTGTGGTGAGAACGTGGCTCCGAGACGTGGTGTCCAAACCTTACTGTCCCCTTCTGAACTCCCTCCTTTGCCTCTCTCCGCAGTGGTGGCTTCTCGAGCCCCCAGGAAGGTGCTTGGTTCCTCTGCCTCTGCCACTAATTCCATGTCGCCTTCGTCGAGGAAAGGTAAAAAAAAAAAAGTCCCTGCAAGCTCGTGGAGGAACCCTCTCAAAAGAGGGTCGGGCCTGGCTCCACAATTCTCCCCTTGGCACATTTCTCCTGACCTGCAAGCCCCTGTGACCCGTCGTGTAATTTATTTTCCTGAGATCCTCATGCCCAAATTTCTTCCTTGCATTATAATGAGGGGACCTTGGCCTCTCGGCAAGCAGGTGTATAAGCAGGGTCACATGTGAAAAGAATGTTGAGCCTCAGTGTTAGAGGAAAACACAATTTATCTTCAAACCTATTTGTTCTGGCTTAACGTTTCTATTTTTATTTTTTTAAATTGTGTTTATTAATTTTAGCCAGTGAGGAAGAGAGAGAGAAAGCAAGACAGGAACATCTATCCATTCCTGTATGTGCCCTGACTGGGATTGAACCCACAACCTTTGTACTTTAGGCTGATGCTAACCAACTGAGCTATCCAGCCAGGGATAGCGGTTTTGTTTTGTTTTGTTTTGCTTTTACAGAGTCAGAGAGAGGGACAGATAGGGACAGACAGGAAGGGAGAGAGATGAGAAGCATCAATTCTTCGTTGCGGCTCCTTAGTTGTTCATTGATTACTTTCTCATGTGCCTTGACTGGGGGGCTACAGCAGAGTGAGTGACCCCTTGCTCAAGCCAGCGACCTTGGTCTCAAGCCAGCAACTTTGGGCTCAAGCCAGTGACCATGGGGTCATGTCTATGATATCACACGCAAGCCAGCAACCCCAAGCTCAAGCCAGCAACCTTGGGGTTTCGAACCTGGGTCCTCTGCATTCCAGTCCAACGCTGTATCCACTGTGCCACCAGTTTTTATTTTTAATGTTGACAAGTAGATTTTTCTTTTTTTTTTTTTTTTTTTTTTTGCATTTTTCTGAAGCTGGAAACAGGGAGAGACAGTCAGACAGACTCCCGCATGCGCCCCACCGGGATCCACCCGGCACGCCCACCAGGGGCGACGCTCTGCCCACCAGGGGGCGATGCTCTGCCCATCCTGGGCGTCGCCATGTTGCGACCAGAGCCACTCTAGCGCCTGGGGCAGAGGCCACAGAGCCATCCCCAGCGCCCGGGCCATCTTTGCTCCAATGGAGCCTTGGCTGCGGGAGGGGAAGAGAGAGACAGAGAGGAAGGCGCGGCGGAGGGGTGGAGAAGCAAATGGGCGCTTCTCCTATGTGCCCTGGCCGGGAATCGAACCCAGGTCCTCCGCACGCTAGGCCGACGCTCTACCGCTGAGCCAACCGGCCAGGGCCAAGTAGATTTTTCTTGCAAGAGATTATGTGAGCATCCCTTTACTAGATTAAGAATTAGGGTAGTTGACTTTTTTTGGGGGGGAGGGGAGAGAGAGAGGGAGAGAGAGAAAGACAGGAACATCCAGATGCTCCTGTATGTGCCTTGATCAGGGAATCAAACGGGCAATCTCTATGCTCCAGGATGACACTAACCAACTGAGCTATTTGGCCAGGACTTAATTTTGATTGATTTAGAGAGGGAGAGAGAGGAGAAGGGAAAGGGAAGCATTTGTTGTTCCACTCAGTCGTACATTTTTTTATTGCTTCCTGTGTGTGCTCTGACCAGGGATCAAATCCACAACCTTGATTTTTTGCGATGACGCTCTTAACCAACTGAACTAACATGCCAGGTCCTCATTGTCTTGTTAGTGTAAAAGTTTTGTTTTAATTTTTGCATGTTTTTTTCCCTTTAAAAATTTTGAGTGGGGCCTGACCACGTGGTAGTGCAGTTGGACTGGGACACAGAGGACCCAGGTTCAAGACCCCGAAGTCACCAGCTTGAACGCAGGCTCATCTGGCTTGAGCATGGGCTCACCAGCTTGATTGCAGAGTCGCTGGCTTGAGCAAGGGATCACTCACTCTGGTGTAGCCCCCAGATCAAGGCACATATGAGAAAGCAATCAATGAACAACGAAGGTGCTACAAAGAATTGATGCTTCTCATCTCTCTCCCTTCCTGCCTGCCTGTCCCTACTTGTCCCTCTCTCTGTCTCTGTCATACAGAAAAAAGTTTTTGAGTGGCGTTCTGTGTGTTTTCCAACTTTGCAACTCCTGATATACTGCTTTTGGGTCATAGTAATGAAAACCTGGCCAGGAAAATAGCTTCACACTGCTCCTTTGTGAAGATAAGTTGAGAAAATACAATGCCATCTGGTGTCTCATTCCTTTCAGTAGGAAAATTGAGCAGTAAGAAAGATTAATTCACAAGGTCTAGTTAAGAACATACAAGGAAGCACTATTAAGTACTTCATGTGTTTTTCATGTTAACTCAAAACTTCCTCCTTTTTTTTTTTTTTTTTTTTTTCCATTTTTCTGAAGCTGGAAACAGGGAGAGACAGTCAGACAGACTCCCGCATGCGCCCGACCGGGATCCACCTGGCACGCCCACCAGGGGGCGATGCTCTGCCCATCCTGGGTGTCGCCATGTTGCGACCAGAGCTACTCTAGCGCCTGGGGCAGAGGCCACAGAGCCGTCCTCATTGCCCGGGCCATCTTTGCTCCAATGGAGCCTCGGCTGCGGGAGGGGAAGAGAGAGACAGAGAGGAAGGAGAGGGGTAGGGGTGGAGAAGCAGAAAAGTCAAATGCGCCCTGGCCGGTTGGCTCAGTGGTAGAGCATCGGCCTGGCGTGCAGGAGTCCCGGGTTCGATTCCAGCCAGGGCACACAGGAGAAGCACCCATTTGCTTCTCCACCCCTCCCCCTCTCCTTCCTCTCTGTCTCTCTCTTCCCCTCCCGCAGCCGAGGCTCCATTGGATCAAAGATGGCCCGGGCACTTAGGACGGCTCTGTGGCCTCTGCCCCAGGCGCTAGAGTGGCTCTGGTGGCGGCAGAGCATCGCCCCCTGGTGGGCGTGCCGGGTGGATCCCGGTGGGGCACATGCGGGAGTCTGTCTGACTGTCTCTCCTGGTTTCTAGCTTCAGAAAAAAATAAAAGAGAGAGAACAAAAGTCAAATGCTTTTTTTTATTGCTTCATATTCATTTTGAAATATCCTCTAATTTTTTTTGTGTGTATTTTTCTTAAGTTGGAAACGGGGAGGCAGACAGACTCACGCATGCGCCCGACCGGGATCCACCCGGCATGCCCACCAGGGGGCGATGCTCTGCCCATCTGGGGCATTGCTCTGTTGCAACCAGAGCCATTCTAGCGCCGGAGGCAGAGGCCATAGAGCCACCCCCAGCGGCCGGGTCAACTTTGCTCCAATGGAGCCCTGGCTGCGGGAGAGGAAGAGAGAGACAGAAAGGAAGGAGAGGGGGAGGGGTGGAAAAGCAGATGGGCGCTTCTCCTGTATGTCCTGGCCGGGAATTGAACCCGGGACTCCTGCACGCCAGGCTGACGCTCTATCACTGAGCCAACCGGCCGGGGCCTCCTCTAATTTTTGTAAGCAATATATATAGATAAAAAGAAATAGGTCAAAAGTTTTGAAAATATATGAATTTATTGAGAATATCTTATATCCTGTATCACTAGATGAAATTCTAGTTTAGGAGCACATTGCCTGCCCCACTGTTGAAACAAAATTGAATAGGCTCTTAATGAACTTGTATTGGAGAAATGCACCTATTTAGGCATTTTACAGATCTCTTTCTCACCAATAATCAACTATATGAAATTGGTAATATTCTTATTTTACTTTATTTTTTAAAACTTATTTATTGATTTTAGAGAGACAAACATCTATTGGTTGATTCCCATACATGCCCAGACTAGGATCAAACAACAACCTTGGTTTGTATAAGGACAACGCTCTAAACAATGGAGCTATCCCGCCAGGGCAATATCCTTATGTCTAAGATGAGGAAATTTGGACCTGGCCGGTTGGTTCAGTGGATAGGGTGTCAGCCCAGCATGTGGACATCCTTGGTTCAATCACCATTCAGGGCACACATGAGAAGGAACCATCTACTTCCCTTCCCTCTCCCCTTCTTTCTTTTCCTCCCTTGCAGCCAGTGGCTCAATTGGTTTGAGCATCAGCCCTGGGCACTGAGGAGAGCTTGGCTGATTCGAGCATTAGCCCCTGACAGGGTTGCCATGTGGATTGCTGTCGGGGCATACAGGAGTCTATCTCCCCTCCTCTTTAAGAAAAAATGACAGCTTATCCTGTGGTGATGCAGTGGATGGGGCATTGACCTGGAGGACTGGGGTCACTGGTTTGAGCCCCCAGGCTTGCCTGGTAGGGGCACAGGTGAGAGGCAACTACTGCAGGTTGATGTTTCCACTCCTATGCCCCTTTTTCTCTCTTTCTCTCCCCTCTAAAATCAATAATAAAAATTTTTTTTTTAATGATAAGCACTTGTCATCCTGTAAGTAACTCTTTGAGCACACTTTTAAATTTTGGATATAGTATTACCCTTCCTTTGTGAAACTGTAAGTACAAAATATGTATGATCCTCACAACCTTAGTGTATCTGGAGGACACTATAACCAACTGAGCTACCTGGTCAGGGCAGGATCACTATTTGGTAAAGGCCATTTGTACTTTTTATAAAGTACCAGCCATATTGCCCTGGCTGGATGGCATGGTTGGCTAGAGCATTGTCCCAAAGCACAGAGGTTGCCGGTTTGATCCCTGGTCAGGGCACACACAGAAACAGATGTTCCTGTCTCTTTCCTGCTCTCTCCTTTCCCCTCTCTAAAATCAATAAAATACACATTTTTAAAAATAAAATAAATAAAAAGTACAAGCAGTATAACTTCACACAGTATATATTGAAGTACTTTTATCAGTCTTTTTAACAGCTAGTTTTTGTGACAAATATGTTTAAAGCAAAAGATATATATGGTAACTTAATCCTGTTGGTATTCTAATCACTACTTTATAAAAAGGTCAGGAATTTCCCTCAAAATTTCCTTTAAATTACTGTTTTAAAATAATCAGGAATTGGATTTACTGTTTGAACTGAAAAGGAGCCAAATGTTTTGAAAAATGGAACCTATTTATGTGGAAATGTTATCTGCTGTACACTACTTTTTTAGCCTTCTATATGTGCTTTAACTAAATAACCTTATTAAGTAAAAAGTTGGCAGTTTATACTACATGGTGCTACTTTATATTAGAAAAAAGTGTGTCAAACTTTATTTTGACGATATATAAGGCTATTCGAATAACAGTTTGTAGACAAAATAAAAATATTTTCAGTTGTAAAAATTCTGTTATACTGTTTTTCTAGGCTAAAGGATAACTATAATAAAGTATTATACTGTAATACTGTATAATGTACTATTGACTGAATGCAGCTTTATTTTGTCACATTTTCAGTTCTTTAAAATGGATGTAAGACTATTGAATGCCCTTTAGATTTTATGTTAAAATACTAAGTTTCCCTTTAAGGAATGGCTATTGTATGCTTGTTCTTATTTAGTTCCATATATTTATATTTTATAGCTGAAAATAAGTATGCAAGAGGGAATCCAGTTTGTGTGCGCCCAACTCCCAAATGGCAAAAAGGAATTGGAGAATTCTTCAGACAGTCCTCTAAAGATTCTGAAAAAGAGAATTGGATTCCTGAAGAGGCAGGAAGCAGTGGCTTAGGAAAAGGAAAGAGAAAGTAAGTTTTTATATTCTAGAATATAAGAAAATATTTATATTGTTGAATATAAGAAAATCTTTATACTGTTGGAAATAAAAGACAACAGGATATTCAGGAACTTTAAAGTTTCTCCTTGAAAAGATAAAATACAACCCAAAAGGTTTTCAAAACTTGTGTTAATCTCTCATTAAAAGTCACTTGCAGCCCTGGCCAGTTGGCTCAGCGGTAGAGCGTCGGCCTGGCGTGCGGGGGACCTGGGTTCGATTCCCGGCCAGGGCACATAGGAGAAGCACCCATTTGCTTCTCCACCCCCCACCCCCTCCTTCCTCTCTGTCTCTCTCTTCCCCTCCTGCAGCCAAGGCTCCATTGGAGCAGAGATGGCCCGGGCGCTGGGGATGGCTCCTTGGCCTCTGCCCCAGGCGCTGGAGTGGCTCTGGTCGCAGCAGAGCAACGCCACAGAGGGGCAGAGCGTCGCCCCCTGGTGGGCGGAGCGTTGCCCCTGGTGGGTGTGCCGGGTGGATCCCGGTCGGGCGCATGCGGGAGTCTGTCTGACTGTCTCTCCCCGTTTCCAGCTTCAGAAAAAGAAAAAAAACAAAACAAAACAAAACAAAAGTCACTTGCAGCCTGACCTGTGGTGGTGCAGTGGATAAAGCGTCGCTCGGAATGCTGAGGTCGCCAGTTCAAAACCCTGGGCCTGCCTGGTCAAGGCACATATGGGAGTTGATGCTTCCTGCTCCTCCCCCCTTCTCTCTCTCTCTCTCTCTCTTCTCTAAAATGAATAAATTAAAAAATTAAAAAAAAAGTCACTTGCATATTTCAAATATCAATGAAGAGTATTTTTACTCATTCCAATCACTTAAAGAGGTTTATTTCCCATCAAGACAAGTGCTATGTTATTAACCATGACCTAACTTTTTTTAGTCTTTTAATTTTCGCTATTTTCTATAGTCTTTATCAAAAAGCAATTTCCATGTTGATTAATTTAGTTTGAATTCCATAACCCCACCTCTTAAAAAACTATTAGTTTAACCTCCAGAAGAAATATATAACCAATGGAGAAAAGTTGGAAAGTATAGAAAACCTCATCATTTAAAAACAACCAAAATTAACTCCATGGTGTATTTTCTTTACAACTTCTCTACAAGTACAAAAGAGTACTTCAAAAACAAAGTGGGGATAAAACTGCACATCTACAGAATTCAGTGTGCAAACTTCTTAGGAAGATAACTCATGTTTTTTAAGCTTTTAATGTGAGGGAAATGCTCATAAGTGTTTGTTAAGAAAAAAATTCTGGATGCAAAAGCACCAAATACTTTTATACAAATATATTTATACCAAATATTTGTATAAAATATACCAAATAATAATATTAAATGAAAATATACCAAATATCAGTAAAGATCATCTCTGGACAAAACCTCTCCTCATACTTACTAAGGGCTGCCAATTTTCTTTCTTTCTTTTTGTTTCTTTTTAAAATCCCTCAAAGCAGCAATTATTTACCCATTGCATTCCAAAACATTTAATTTAGAAGTCTGGCATTTCAGTAATCATCTTGATTGACATGGACTGACACACATGGTGTTGTCAGGATACACAGAATAGCCAAAGAGTTACAAAAAAAATAAGTACATGTTTCTTAAACAATCACAACCTTCCCAAAGAAAGTTACAGATATCAAAATTTTAGATGCATTTCATTTAAAATAAAAGAATATTTGTGGGAAGCATTTTAGATCTTGTTCCCTGGCATATGTTATCAGTTTGGCTCAGATACTCTAATATATATTTAAAAAAAGAAAAACCTTGCCTAGTAGCTCAGTTGATTGGCGTGTTATCCTGATACACCAAGGTTGCAGGTTCAGTCCCTAGTCAGGGCACATACAAGAAGAAACCAATGAATGCATAAATTCGTGGAACAACAAATCTATGTTTCTGTCTCTCCCCCTTCCCCTCTCTCTAAAAATCAATCAATCAATAAAAAAATAAAAGGTTTGTGCAATCATAATTCAAAGAAGCAAAACAAGGCACTACTGAAACCTCATGTTAACATAAAGCTGATGGAAAGGAGCGCATGTTCTCTGTATCAGCTTCCCTTAACAGTTTTCCATTTGCTAAAGGAAGGTAGGATGAATTCATTTTTGTATGTACAGGATGTACATTGCTTATTAAGAAAACACTATACCAAAAAAAAAAAAAAAGCACCATTTAAATATTGTAGCCTGTTTTGGCTAATTCTCCTTTCTAAACTTCCCCATTGCTTTCGCCTGGTTTCACAACTATCAAGAGGAATAGTAAAATGCCTCATTCAGAATGTATTTGTCTGCACAATTTGAAAAGAAAGCTCCTGTAGATTCAAAGTAACCATCAATCTAGCAATGCCCATTAAGATTTATCTGAAACTACTTCCTGGGGCCAAGGGAGTGGATCTGAGTAGCTGTGCTGCCAGTACAGATAGATTACTACTGTAATAGTTTAGCTCTATTACTACTGACTGTGGCAAGGAAGAATCATGATGATGGGGGTTGTGGGTGATGGAAGGGCCAAGTATCTGAAAGCTCTTCAGTCACCTTCTGCTTCATCGTGCTGGTCGTTTGTCCAGAGGGTGAGGTTGTCTCAAAAGTGCTCCCAGGCCCTGGCCGGTTGGCTCAGTGGTGGAGCGTCGGCCTGGCGTGCAGGAGTCCCATGTTTGATTCCCGGCCAGGGCACACAGGAGAAGCGCCCATCTGCTTCTCCACCCCTCCGCCGCACCTTCCTCTCTGTCTCTCTCTTCCCCTCCCGCAGCCAAGGCTCCACTGGAGCAAAGTTTGCCCAGGCGCTGAGGATGGCTCTGTGGCCTCTGCCTCAGGTGCTAGAATGGCTCTGACTGCGGCAGAGCGATGCCCCAGATGGGCAGAGCATCACCCCCTGGTGGGCATGCTGGGCGGATCCCGGTCGGGCGCATGCGGGAGTCTGTCTGACTGCTTCCCCGTTTCCAGCTTCAGAAAAATACCAAAAAAACAAAAACAAAAAAGTGCTCCCAATTTTTAACAATAAACATAATTTTAAGAATGAAGGGGAGCCTGACCAGGCAGTGCACAGTGGATAGAGCATCTGACTGGGACATAGAGGATCCAGGTTCAAAACTCTGAGTTCGCCAGCTTGAATGTGGGCTCATCCAGTTTGAGCATGGGCTCACCAGCTTGAGTGCGGGTTGCTGGCTTGGACGTGGGATCATTGACATGACCCCATAGTTGTTGGCTTGAGCCCAAAGGTTGCTGGTTTGAAGCCCAAGGTTGCTGGCTTGAGCAAGGGGTCACTTGCTCTGCTCTAGCCCCCCAGTCAAAGCACATAGGAGAAAGCAATCAATGAACAACTAAGGTGTCACAACAAAGAATTGATGCTTCTCATCTCTCTCCCTTCCTGTCTGTCTGTCCCTGTGTGTGTGTCTCTCTCTGACTCTCTGTCAAAAAAAAAAAAAAAAAAAAAAAATGAGGGGCCTGACCAGGCGGTGGCACAGTGGATAGAGCGTCAGACTGGGATGCGGAAAGACCCAGGTTTGAGACCTCGAGGTCGCCAGTTTGAGTGCGGGCTCATCTGGTTAGAGCAAAAGCTCACAAGCGTGGACCCAAGGTCTCTGGCTTGAGCAAGGGGTTACTCGGTCTGCTGAAGGCCCACGGTCAAGGCACATATGAGAAAGCAATCAATGAACAACTAAGGTGTCACAGTGTGCAACGAAAAACTAATGATTGATGCTTCTCATCTCTCTCCGTTCCTGTCTTTCTGTCCCTATCTATCCCTCTCTCTGACTCTCTGTCTCTGTAAAAAAAAAAAAAAAAAAAAAAAAAATGAGGGAAAAAAATAATGCTGTTTGGAAAAAAAGACAATGGAAACCTTTTTTATTTTATTTGTATTCATTTATTCATTTTCGAGAGGAGAGGGAGAGACAGAGAGAGAGAAGGGGGGGAGGAGCTGGAAGCATCAACTCCCATATGTGCCTTGACCAGGCAAACCCAGGGTTTCGAACCGGCGACCTCAGCATTTCTAGGTTAATGCTTTATCCACTGCGCCACCATAGGTCAGGCCCGAAAACCTTCTTCAATATAGATGTATAAGTGGTAGGATCCAGGCTCTCTAAACAACTTTCAAAAATTTTGTTTTGAAAAGAAATTATTTGGTTGGGGAGGTGTAGGCAGTGGTGAATGCAAGTGGGTGGGTCATGCCACATCACTGCCATTATGATGCCTCCTGACTTAAGACCCCTCCCCTGCACCATGCAGAAGCCCAAGATCCTCCAGTGTACCAAGTGGTGGGCTGGATCCAAGGTACAGTGATCAACATGGGCAAGGAGATAGTAGTGGCCAGGCTCAGTCTGGGGCTGCTGCTTCTGGCACTGCTTCTACCCATGCAGGTGTATCCATTTGTTCCTTTGAGCAGCACGCCAGAACCTCTTGAAACCACAACGTCCAAATGTGCTCTGCAGCTATCAGCCAGTCTTCTTGTGATCTTGTTCACCCTTCTACATCTCTACCTTTAAGAGACTAAGGCCAAGGAATACCTACAGTTCACCAAACCATACTCTGCAGCCCAATCCATATGGCATCTTGAAGTTGTGTGGCAAGGAAAAAACAAGGTTTCATCAATTCTAATTACAAATCTATCAATACAGAAAATGTTGAGAATTTCACATTGGATTGGTTTAAAGAACATCTGGGGGGGACATCTGAAGGTTTGACTATGTAACGAATGCCAATATTAAATCTGCTGGAGTTTCATGGGCAAGAACGAAGAGAAAAATTAATGATGTGATTAAAGGAAGCTTAAAAATTTAAGTATGGACACTTAAAACTTTACCTTGAAAATAAGAATAATTTCACCTGAATCTAAAGAAAAAGGATGAGCTGTGGAATAGAGTCGGTTTTTACTCTGCTTCATTAAATCTAGAAGGGAGTAAAATGATTAGATAATAAAAAAGCTTCTGTGATTCCATTTATATGTGCATTGGAAGGAATCACCAGGTGTTACTATAAATCCTCCGTGTATTTCAGCTGTCCTAAGTTTTCACTATTTTCTTAGGAACTTAACTCTTCCCTCTGGGGCTTTGTATTTGAAATTGCATTTGACTTTAGTAATTTACTTGTACTGGGGCAATGATGGATTGGGATTTACTACAAACCCAATGATGAGTAATTCTTGCATATATACTAAAAGTCAAATAACAGGTATTTCCTACCACACATTCCCATCCAGTAGGAGTGTCAGATTCATTTAGCTAACTTGGATCACTTGAGTTGATTCCAAAGATTAGTAGTGCAATGACATCAATCACTCTTAAGATACTGCTTTTTATTTCTGCATATGTTGAATAAGTTTTACAACTTAAAAATTTATCTGTTTTGAAGGCATATTTGACAAAACTTAAAATTAAGAGGAAAATATGTGAAGGAAACAAATAATTTATATTAGGTATTTGGGAAGTGAAAATTGGAAACTTGCTTCCATTAAATTCAAAACTTGATTGTGCTCTTTCTTTAAATATATATTTTTAAAAAACTTTATGAATCAGAATAACTACATTGGAAATAACTTACTCTATCAGTCAATGTTTGTAGATTATTGGTCCGCCCTGTACAGGTAGCTATTCAGTTAGACCATTGTCCTAAACCTAAATGTACTTGATTCTAGAAATTAAAGCTTTTACAACTGCTTTGATATACAAAAGCCTTTATAAAAATAGACACTCCATGAAAGCTCTCGTTCACACGTTTACAAACCAATGCTTAGAGTACAATATCCAGCATGGCCATAGTACTCTTAAGACTTAAACCAATATTTTCCATCTTTTATTCATATTTCTAAATTGAATTTGTTGGGGTAACGTTGGTTTTTAAAATTAAATTGGTTTCAGGTGTACAATTCGATAATGCAACATCTAGATATTGTATTATATGTTCACCACCCCAAGTCAAGTCTCCTTCCATCACCATATATCCCCCATACCCTCTTCTAACTACTCCTCAATATTTGCCATCTTTAAAACCTACACAGAAACAAAATCCAACAGATCTCAAGCTATATGAGATCTATGTATAATATATGAATGAACACTCTCTTTTGCTTCATATCTGAACACTGTACATCTGTTTTGGATTGTATATTGTGTTTGGAACTGGTTTTCAATGAGCACAACCTAAATATAAATAAATGGCTGGAAGAGCATTTAAAACAAAGTATTTGACATATAAAGTGATGTTTATGCATATACAATTTTAAGAATTCAATACTTTTCATAAGGTCATTTAGTAAATGGTTACAGAGTGCTTACTATCTTATGAGAAAATTAAAAGGAATGTCAAACTCTGGAGCAGTAACTAGATTTTAGACTTTGTTGCTATATCACTATTATTATTTTCAGTTTTTAAAAAAATCAACCAAAGGGATATACATTTTTGAATAGAGCCTTTTTGAAAATTTTTTTATTGATTTTTTTTTCAGAGAGAGGAAAGGAGAGAAACAAAAATTTGTTGTTCCCCTTATTTATGCATTTATTAATTGATTCTTGTATGTCCCCTGACCAGAGATCAAACCCACAACCTTGATATATTAGGACAATGGTCTAACTGAATAGCTACCTGTACAGGGGGATCAAGCCTTTTAATAGACTTGCTTTAATGATTTTATACGTCTCTTCTAGTTCCCTCTCATTGTCTAGCACCATTCTTCTTTCCTCTTTCTTATTCTAATATGAACAAGCTAATAGTTAATATTAGCTCTAGAGGCCTTGGCCGGTAGGCTCGGTGGTAGAGCGTCGGCCTGGCGTGCAGAAGTCCCGGGTTCGATTTCCGGCCAGGGCACACAGGAGAAGCGCCCATCTGCTTCTCCACCCCTCCTCCTCTCCTTCCCCTCTGTCTTTATCTTCCCTTCCCGGAGCCGAGGCTCCATTAGAGCAAAGATGGCCCCGGGCGCTAGAGTGGCTCTGGTCGCAACAGAGCGATGGCCTGGTGGGGCAGAGCATCGCCCCCTGGTGGGCAGAGTGTTGTCCCCTGGTGGGCGTGCCGGGTGGATCCCGGTCGGGCGCATGCGGGAGTCTGTCTGACTGTCTCTCCCCGTTTCCAGCTTCAGAAAAAAAAAAAAATACAATATTAGCTCTAGATTATATTACAATCCTTTTGAATTATTTGTGACTTCCATTAACAAGACAAAATATTTGTCAGTATAGCCAAATATGGATATACCATTGATTGTTATAGCAGTGAGACCTATATTCCATCATTTGGAGAAAGATCACACATGTATTCTCATAAAGAAGTTTGATCTAGCCTGACCAGGTGGTGGCACGGTGGATAGAGCATCAGACTGGGACGTGGAGGACCCAGGCTCGAGACCCCGAGGTTGCCAGCTTGAGCACGGGCTCATCTGGTTTGAGCAAAGCTCACCAGCTTGGACCCAAGGTCACTGGATTAAGCAAAGGGTTACTCGATCTGCTGACGGCCCACGGTCAAGGCACATATGAGAAAGCAATCAATGAACAACTAAGATGTCACAATGTGCAACGAAAAACTAATGATTGATGCTTCTCATCTCTCTCCGTTCCTGTCTATCCCTATCTATCCCTCTCTCTGATTCTCACTCTGTCTCTGTTAAAAAAAAAAGTTTGATCTATGGTATAATAAAGTTTATATTAGTCTTGTAGCCCCTTTCTTAGATTGGTCCTTGTTTAGGAGATTTGTAATTACTTCTTTGTTGATACTAAACCAATAGAGTAACTAGTAACTTTTTTTTTTTTAACATTTTTTTTTAAAGATTTTATTTATTTATTTTAGAGAAGGGGGGAGAGAGGGAGGGGAGGAGCAGGAAGCTTCAACTCCCATATGTGCCTTGACTGGGCAAGCCCAGGGTTTCGAATCGGTGACCTCAGCGTTCCAGGTCGACGCTTTATCCACTGCGCCACCACAGGTCAGGCCGTAACTTTTTTTTTAAATGATATGAAAGATTTTTTTTTGAGGGAGAGGGAGAAGACAGACGGGAAAGGAGAGAGATGAGAAGCATCAACTCCTAGTTGCATCACTTTCGTTCATTGATTGCTTCTGAGACTAACTATAATAAACTATCGGTTTATCAGAAGGGCTTCTGCTATTAACTCAGTTCATAATCTGGAATATGACAACTCCTATGGCTTTATTTTCTTTTTTTTTTTTCTTTTTGCATTTTTCTGAAGCTGGAAACAGGGAGAGACAGTCAGACAGACTCCCGCATGCGCCCGACCGGGATCCACCCGGCACGCCCACCAGGGGCGATGCTCTGCCCACCAGGGGGCGATGCTCTGCCCATCCTGGGCGTCGCCATGCTGCGACCAGAGCCACTCCAGCGCCTGAGGCAGAGGCCAAGGAGCCATCCCCAGCGCCCGGGCCATCCCCGCTCCAATGGAGCCTTGGCTGCGGGAGGGGAAGAGAGAGACAGAGAGGAAAGCGCGGCGGAGGGGTGGAGAAGCAAATGGGCGCTTCTCCTGTGTGCCCTGGCCGGGAATTGAACCCGGGTCCTCCGCACGCTAGGCCGACGCTCTACCGCTGAGCCAACCAGCCAGGGCCTTTATTTTCTGAAAAAGGCAGGGTAAACCCCATCAGTTGCATGGGGGAGAGTCACAATGAAGAAAGACTAGCTAGCCTGACCAGCTGGTTGCGCAGTGGTTAGAGCGTCGGATTGGGACATAGAGGACCCAGGTTCAAAACCCCAAGGTTGCCAGTTTGAGCATGGGCTCATCCAGCTTGAGCATGGGCTCATCAGCTTGAGTGTGAGGTTGCTGGCTTGAGCATGGGATCATTGACATGACCCCATGGTTGCTGGCTTGAGCCTAAAGGTTGCTGGCTTGAAGTCCAAGGTTGCTGGCTTGAGCAAGGGGTCACTCGGTCTGCTGTAGCCCCTCGGCCAAGGCACATATAAGAAAGCTATCAATGAACAACTAAAGTGCTGTAACGAAGAATTGATGCTTCTCATCTCTCTCTCTTCCTGTCTCTCTGTCCCTATCTGTCCTTCTCTCTGTCTCTGTTCAAAAAAAATAAAGAAAGACTAGTTATTTGAAACCTTAACTGAACCATGACACCTGCAGTAAATCAAGTCCTTGTAAAAAGGAACTTTTGTTCATGATAGTGTTCATTTGGTTTAATTTCTTTTTTATTTATTTCAGAGAGAGAGGGAGGAAGAAAGAGAGAAACATTAATTTGTTGTTCTACTTATTTATGTATTTATCTATTGATGCTTGTATGTGCTCTGACCACAGATCAACCCACAACCTCGGCATGTCATGTAATTCTTTAACCAACTAAGAAACCTGGTCAAGGCTGTTCATTTGTTAACTGGATTTAATTTCCAGGAAAATAAAGTGAATTCCTCTCGGTAATTTAGTAGGCAAGTGCCTGACCAGGTGGTGGCGCAGTGGAAGGAGTGCCGACCTGGGACACTGAGGACCCAGGTTCAAGGCCCCAAGGTCGTTGCCAGCTTGGGTGCAGGCTCATCCAGCTTGAGCAGGGGCTCACCAGCTTGAATACAGGGTCATAAATGTGACCCCATTGTCACTGGCTTGAGCAAGGGATTACTGGTTGAGCTGAGCCCCTGGTTCAGGGTACATGTGGGAAGGCAGTTGATGAATAGCTAAAGTGCCTCAAGTGTGAGTTGCTGCTTCTCCTCTCCCTTTATGTCTCTGTGTCTCTCTCATGCTGAAAAGAAAAAAAAAAGGTGAGTCAATGGTAATCTCATACCAGATCAAAATGCCTTTGTTTTAGCTTCCTTCTTTCACTAACTATTAGCTCTATGACCATTTAGCTTATGGATCCAATTTGAAAACTGATTATTTTAGGATAGAGCTTACAAATTTGCATCACCTATAAAATTCTGAAATTTTTTTTTTTTTTGTATTTTTCTGGAGCTGGAAACGGGGAGAGACAGTCAGACAGACTCCCGCATGCGCCCGACCAGAATCCACCCGGCACGCCCACCAGGGGCGAAGCTCTGCCCACCAGGGGGCGATGCTCTGCCCCTCCGGGCTTCGCTCTGTTGCGACTAGAGCCACTCTAGCGCCTGGGGCAGAGGCCAAGGAGCCATCCCCAGCACCCGGGCCATCTTTGCTCCAATGGAGCCTCACTGCGGGAGGGGAGGAGAGAGACAGAAAAGAAGGAGAGGGGCAGGGGTGGAGAGGCAAATGGGCGCCTCTCCTGTGTGCCCTGCCCGGGAATCGAACCCGGGACTTCTGCACGCCAGGCCGACGCTCTACCACTGAGCCAACTGGCCAGAGCTGTAAAATTCTGATTTATGATTACATTTTTATTTGACTTTTTCTCTACAAAAAGTGTAGAGCATCGCCAATCGTGTGGCTGTCCCGCGTTTGATTCCTGGTCAGGGCACACAGGAGAAGTACTCATCTGTTTCTCTACTCCTCCCCCTCTCTTTTCTATCTCTCTCTTCCCCTCCTGCAGCCAAGGCTCCATTGGAGTAAAGTTGGACTGGGCGCTGAGGATGGCTCCATGGCCTCCACCTCAGGTGCTAGAATGTCTCTGGTTGCAACGGAACAACGCCCTAGATGGACAGAGCATCGCCCCCTAGTGGGCATGCAAGGTGGGCCCTGGTTGGGCGCATGCGCGAGTCTATCTGACTGTCTCTCCACTTCTCACTTCAGAAAAATACAATAAAAAAAATATAATGAATACAAATGGCTTTACGATAGTGTCAATTATTTTTATTTATTTACTTTTAGATTTTATTTTTTCATTTTAGAGAGAGGAGACAGAGAGACAGAGAGAGAAGGGAGGGAGGAGCAGAAAGCATCAACTCCCATATGTGCCTTGACCAGGAAAGCTCGGGGTTTTGAACCGGTGACCTCAGTGTTCCAGGTCAATGCTTTTACCCACTGCGCCACCGCAGGTCAGGCAGTGTAAATTATTTTTTAAAAGTTACAGTTAACCATTTGCCTGTTTAAATAATTGTGGTTTGTTTGTTTGTTTGTTTGTTTTGGTAATACATTCATATGGTTCAAAAGGGTGTACAGTCAAATAAGACAATTGGCCATTTTCTCTGCTCAAGCGGATTGTTAATTTTTTTGCTTTTTATCACAGAGTTCTTCTGAGGAATTATATTCTACTTTTATTATCCACTTAACATGTTGAAAGAAGATGCTATAGAAATATTTCCATTTTGATAAAATTGGCAACGTATTCTAAAATAGAAACACTGATTCTATAGATTAACAGACAAATTTAATAATGAAAAGATTTGTTGCTCTAGCACTTGGAATTTGTAGGTGTTTGTCTATTTACAGTTTTTTTTTCATTTCAAGTCACTTAAAACATATTTTTAATTTATTGACTTGAGAGAGAAAGGAATGGGGAGAGAGAGAGAGAGAGGAACGTCGATTTGTTCTACTTTTTTATGCATTTATTGGTTGATTCTTGTATGAGCCCTGGCTAGGGATTGAACCAGAAACCTTGGCATATTGGGATGACAAATGAACTGCCCTGCCAGTCCTCATTTCCAGTCACTTGATCAGACCCACTGCACCATTAATTAATACTCCTGATTTATATGCTTTGTAACTATTTTTTGTTTTTTTTAAACAGTTGATACTATTGAAGTTCTCTGTTCTTTCCACAGAGTATGTCCTTTGCCACCTGATCACACAGATGACGAAAAAGAATAGAACTTTCTTATTCACCCTTGACTAATGTTTCCTGTTTACTCTGGTATTCTAGGATGTAAATTTGCATAAATGTATTTGTTCCATTTAGTTTTGCTGAATAGGCATTTAATTTAAAAAATGAGGGTTAAATATGGTTTTTCAAAAACAAGTAGTTATAATATTGGGAGATTTATGAGATAATTATGGTTACTTACCTTAGTATTCAGTATAATGCAGTAAGTTGTTCTTAACATAAATCATTGCATGTTGTATACAACAAACCTGCTGTAGTTGAGATTTGCTTAGATCTTTGTACTGTTGCCATTTTTATTGGCATTAGACTTTTGGAATGGTGCCATATTTTTGTTCCTTTTATTTGATTTAAAATGCAGAGTTAGATTTTCACGGTTTAAAAATAATTCAGTATTAATTAAACTGCACCTATATTTTTTTAAGAATTGGGGCCAAAGATGCAATGTTAAAAAATTTGATCATTATCTGTCTTCTTAGAAAAATGTAAAGGCAAATGGTCCTGAGAGTTTCAAGCAAGAAGATTTCATAGACTACATTAAGAGAGAAGAATTTCCTTAGAATATGCATTTGATTTGGTATCATAAAACACTACCCTCTGGAAATCAATAAAACATGAAAGACAAACTATGCCATAAACCAGAGTGTGTCTAAAGTTCTTAGAGCTATCATTATATTTTTCAAGATAACTGGGGTATAATTGAAGAGGTGGGTATAATACATATTACTGTAATTCTTGCTTCCTCATCACACTTTTTTGCTCATTGACATCTGTTGTCAAAATTAACCATGTTTTAACATACATGTTTTTCTGAAGTTCGTTTTTAATTAATACTTATTTTCACAATTGTCTATATTCATTTGTGTGCTGCCTAAGATTATATTCTACTAGATATTTCTATTTTATTCCTTTGAAATATAACTCAGTGAATTGATCTCATTTTATCAACTTCCAAACTGAGTCCTGATGACTGTAGATTACATTTTTGCTTTTTCTTTTAGAGGTCAGTATTAAACAAAATGTTACTGAATTGCTAATAAAGTTTTAATCTTAAGTACTTTCTTGATAATTAGGCTTCTTATTAAGTAATAGCTCAAATCAACTATTAAAGTCAAGTTTTGATGGGTCTAAAACCTGTTTTGTTATTTTTTCCAGTGATGGAAAGAGAAACTTTTTGGTGGTGTGCTTCAAGAGGTCTAATTTTGATATGTAATTATATCTAAAAAAATTTGATCTAAAGAAACTACAGTATTTCCAAATATACAACATTTGATGATATTTCACTTTTATTAGATAGAGGTCCCTTGTAATCTGTTTTCTTGTCAAAGTTTTCTTAAAATATAGGTTGGCAACTTAGCCTCTTCTAAGCATAAGAGAAGTACAGACTTCTTGTTTCCATTGAAACTGAATCAAAAAATAAAACATACATTAAAAAGATAATTAAACTAAGTTTGTAATTTTGTGTTCTTCTTTAAACGCTAATCTGGTTTTCCTTTTTGATTAGATTGTTTAAATTGTTAATACTTAAATACCTGCCCAAACTTTTCTGAAATTTTATTTTATTTTTAGCAAGAGAGAGAAAAACAGAGTGACAAGAGAGATAGGAAGGGAGAGAGATGAGAAGCATCAACTTCTCAACTAGTTGCGGTATTTAGTTATTAGTTGATTGCTTCTCATAAGTGTCTTGACAGGGGCGGAGGGGGGGGTCCACCCAAGCCAGTGACCTTTGGGCTCAATGTAGAGACCATGGGGTCATGTCGATGATCCCACGCTCAAATCAGCAACCTCAGGGTTTTGAACCTGGGTCATCAGTGTTTCAGGTTGGTGCGCTATCCACTGTGTCACCACTGATCAAGCATTTTCTGGAATTTTTTAATGTGAGGATCATATATATATTTTGTGTTTACATAGTTTCACAAAGGAAGGGCAACACTATATCCAAAATTTAAGTGTGCTCAGAGTTATTTATAAGATGACAAGTGCTTATCATGAATTTTTAAAAAATTATTGATTTTAGATAGAGGGGAGAGAGAAAGGGGCATAGGAGTGGAAGCATCAACCCACAGTAGTTGCCTCTCACCTGTGCCCCTACCAGGCAAACCTGGGGTCTCAAACTGGTGACCCCAGCACCCCAGGTCAGTGCCTCATTCACTGCATCACCACAGGCCAGGCTATCATTTATTTTTAAAGTGAGAGGAGGGGAGATAGAGAGACAGACATCCTCATACACCCCTACAGGGATTCACCTCTCAACCCCTGTGTGGGTCTGATGCTGGAATTAACTGACCTATCCTCGGTGCCTGGGGATAACGCTTGGACCAGTCGAGCCATTGGCTGTGAGAGGGGGAGAGGGAAGGAAAGAGAGGCAGATGGTCACTTCTCATGTGTGCCCTGACCTGCAATTGAACCTAGGTATGTCCACACGCCGGGCTGATGCTCTAACCACCGAGCAACTGGCCCTGGCAATTTCTTCTTCTTTTTTTAGATTTTATTCATTTTAGAGAGGAGAGAGAGAGAAGGGGGGCAGGAGCAGGAAGTATCAACTCCCAAATGTGCCTTGACCAGGCGAGCCCATAGTTTTCAAATCGGCAACCTCAGTGTTCCAGATCAATGCTTTACCCACTGTGTCACCACAGGTCAGGCCAAGGGTCATTTATTAAAAATCAGAAAATAAAGTGTAAACTAACTGAACCTTTCCTATATGTATATGTACACTGCTTACAAATCCGTTTTTAGAATCCTTCAAGCTAACTTACTTTTGAAAAAATAGAAGATTCAGCTAGGCCAGGGGTCGGGAACCTTTTTGGCTGAGAAAGCCATGAATGCCACATATTTTAAAATGTAATTCTGTGAGAGCCATACAATGACCTGTGTACTTGATGCATTATCCAATAAAAATTTGGTGTTGTCCCGGAGGACAGCTGTGATTGGCTCCAGCCACCCGCAACCATGAACATGAGCAGCAGGAAATGAATGGATTGTAATACATGAGAATGTTTTATATTTTTAACATTTTTTTGTGTGTATTTTTCTGAAGCTGGATATGGGGAGACAGTCAGACAGACTCCTGCATGTGCCCAACCAGGATCCACCCGGCATACCCACCAGGGGGCGATGCTCTGCCCATCCTGGGCGGCGCTCTGTTGCCACCAGAGCCGCTCTAGCGCCTGAGGCAGAGGCCATAGAGCCATCCCCAGCGCCTGGGCCATCTTTGCTCCAATGGAGCCTCAGCTGTGGGAGGGGAAGAGAGAGACAGAGAGGAAGGAGAGGGGGAGGGGTGGAGAAGCAGATGGGCGCTTCTCCTGTGTGCCCTGGCCGGGAATCGAACCCAGGACTTCTGCACGCCAGGCTGACGCTCTACCACTGAGCCAACCAGCCAGGGCCAACATTTTTTTATTAAAAATTTGTCTGCGAGCCAGATGCAGCTATCAAAAGAGCCACATCTGGCTTGCAAGCCATAGGTTCCCGATCCCTGAGCTAGGCCTTGGTCCAAACAACATTGTTACAATGGTTCTTTTTACCTTTGAGGATAGCATATGGAGGTGGCCATAATTTTTGCTGACTCAAAACTGGGAGGAATATTAGAAGTCATGTTCAACCCCAGTTACAGCTGTTCAGTAGGGGGACTGTTTTATGGTTGGCGACTCTCAACTGAAAAACGAGTTAAAAGTTTGAATTTTTCTAACTTTCCTCTTCCTATGCTTGGTTCTATCCTTGACATAACACAAAACAAGTTATTCCTTCCATGTGACAACCTTCAAGTATTTAAGGACAGCTGTTACATCTTTAGGTTTCTCTTCCTAAGGCTAAACATTCCATTGTATATGTCACATGTATCCTGAGTTAGTTTCTCTAAGTTCCTGGTATAGGGAACAATGTCTTTTGCATATTGCTTAGGCAAATAATAAATTTGGCTACATTTCTTGTAACTGATCTCAAGTAGTCATTAATGGTTAGACTTTAGTTTTAGCATCTTTTATATTTAGAGATGCCAATTTGAATATTTGAATTTTCATTATCATGTAACAGTTGTTTTTCCCAAAAATAAACATTAGATGCCCTAATTATTTCCTGAATGATTACAAGGAGCAATAAAAAATGCAAAGTTCTTAAGAACTGAGTAAAAAGGCTACAGGTCAATTGATCTTCAGGATGAAGGCTATATTGAGATCTAACCTAGATCTGAGAGCACTGTCTTAGTTATAGTGCATATTAAGAATATGGATTCATGTCTGACCCGTGATGGTGCAGTGGATAAAGCACTGACTTGGAATGCTGAGGTAGCCAGTTCAAAATCCTAGACTTTCCTGGTCAAGGCAGATATGGGAGTTGATGCTTCCTGCTCCTCCCCTCCCCATTCTCTTTCTCTCTCTCCTCCCTAAAATGAATAAATAAAATCTTTTTAAAAAAAGAATATGGATTCCTCTAGTACAGGTGACAAAATCCTGTGTGTATGTGTAGTTAAAACCCACATAGCTAGTTTTAGATGTGGATTGTGCTCTACATTTTGAGAGGTCTCCAAATATGACTATGTTAAAAATGATAGAATAATAGAAGTCATGTGATCATTAAGGAGTCAAGCTAGTTATTCATATATAAAAATCACTACTACTACTACTACTACTACTAATAATAATAAAACTGATCCTGGCCAGGTATTCGGTTGGAGCATCGTCCAGACATGTCAAGGTTATAGGTTTGATCCACAGTCAGGACACATAGGGTAGTCAACCAACAAATGCATAAATGGGTGGAACAACAAACTGATGTCTCTCTCTCTTTCTCCCCCCTCTTCCTTTCTCTCTAGAATCAATAAAATAAATTAATAAAAATAAACTGTAGGAAGAGAGGATCTAAATGAATACTATTCAAGTCATATTTCTTCAGGCAATGGGAAAAATGGATGGTGATAAGAATTTGCATTTCTATATTTGCCTAAACTACCACATTTAATCCTTTTTTAAAAAGATTTTATTTATTGCCTGACAGGCGGTAGCGCAGTGGATAGAGCGTCGGACTGGGATGCGGAGGACCCAGGTTCGAGACCCTGAGGTTGCCAGCTTGAGTACGGGCTCATCTGGTTTGAGAAAAAAAAAAAAAACAACTCACCAGCTTGGACCCAAGGTCGCTGGCTTGAGAAAGGAGTTACTCGGTTTGCTGAAGGCCCACGGTCAAGGCACATATGGGAAAGCAATCAATGAACAACTAAGGTGTCACAATGCACAACGAAAAACTAATGATTGATGCTTCTCATCTCTCCGTCCCTATCTATCCCTCTCTCTGTCTCTGTAAAAAAAAAAAAGAAAAAAGAAAAAAAGATTTTATTTATTGCCTGACCTGTGGTGGTGCAGTGGTAAAGTGTTGACCTGGAAGGCTGAGGTCATCAGTTTGAAACCCTGGGCTTGCCTGGTCAAGGCACATATAGGAGTTGATGCTTACTGCTCCTCCCTCCTCTCTCTCTCTCTAAAAAGAAATGAATAAAAAATATTTATTGATTTTTAGAAAGAGAGAGAGAAAGATTGGGGGGGGGTACAGGAGGAACAGGAAGCATCAACTAGTACTTGATCCTTGTATGTGCCTTGACTGGGCAAGCCCAGGAATTCAAACTAGCGATCTCAGCATTCCAGGTTGATGCTTTATCAACTGTGCCACCACAGGTCAGGCCACATTTAATCTTAACTGTTAATTTTACCCAAGAAAACCTTTCTATAGAATAAATTTGCCATAATCATGTTTAGAAATTTTTTAGAGACCTCCAAGTCCACAATATTTTTAGATAAGTCATTGTTCATTAGGCTCATAGTTTTACTTTTCTAATTTAAACTTTTCTTTTTATTAAGTGGGAGGTAGGGAGGTAGAGAGACAGACTCCTGTATGTGCCCGGGACCAGGATCCACCCAGCAAGCCCTCTGTGGAGCAATGCTCTGCCCATCTGGACATTGCTCTGTTGCTATGCAACTGAGCTACTTAAGCACCTGAGGCAAGGCCCTGGAGCCATCCTCAGCACCAGTGGTGGGGCAACTTGCTAGAACCATTTGAGCCTTGTCTGTGGGAAAGGAAAAAAGGGGGGATAGAGAAGATAAACAAACAGTCGCTTCTCCTGTGTGCCCTGACTGGATATTGAACCCGAGACATCTACACACTGGGCCAACACTTGGCCACTGAGCAAACTGGCCAGGGCCTAATTTAAACTTTTTTGATAAACCTGTTTACAATTAAAATACCAAGCTCTATTTTGTCATGGTAATGTTTATTGCTTGCCATAGCCAGGTTTTTAAAAGAAACATTAATTACTGAATGTGCTCAGATTCCTTTTTAATTGTGCATGTGTATGTACTTCCACATATACACAGGTCCATGAGAGGGGTTGTAACATGTGTTAGCCTTATTAAACAACCCACTACTGACATTTTTATCTGAAGTGATTTCCTAAAGGTTTTGCTTAACTGTCTAGGGTAAGTCAATCTAATGCTGTTCCATGTGTACAGGAAACCAACAGACTTGCTGTTTCTTTTAAGTTACAAAAGTTCATTTCCTCTGTACCAGCTAGGCAGAGAACAGTCTATTATTGGTGACTAAGAATTTATCATGCCCAGTAAAATTAGAGCTGCAGTTGCAAGTACATTCACTGCCATGGAATAGAGAACAAATTCAGGAGCTACTCTTAAGCTTTACTGCTTTTAAGCAGACCTACTTAAGATAGGAAAGTAAAGCCAAGATTTTTACTCGTTTTTCTCTGAATGCCTAACTATATATTAATATATATCTGAATAGTTAACTGCCACAATGATATGCGTTATTTTTCTAAAGAGTATTAATTCTATTGCTGTCTTTCACCCCAACCAGTAGTTTTCCCCAAATCTTCAAAGCCCAGATCACCCCGACATAAGAATAAATGAAATCTCTTAGCAACACTTTTCTTGTCCACAGTGTAGGTATGAAAAATTTTTTCTGAGTGGAGGATTAAATTTCTTCCTCCTTCCCAAGCTTGATAAGTGCTGCTTCTGGCCTTTTCTTATTGTTTTTCTTTTAAGGATTAAAATCACTCTACTTGATTTACAGCGAATCTTTGTTTTTCCCTTTCATTTAACTAGGTTACTTCTAGATCATACATACACAAACATGTACAAACCCTACAAAAGATAGCAAAGACAAAACTTTCCTTACCATTCCCTCTCAAGGGTTGTAAAAGGAGAACAGAGTTCATGAGAAAGCTTTCATAACATTGAAGATTTAAAAAAACCAATTGAAACACAACTGAAAATCCACAAGAGGGAGATGCTTGCTAAACTCAGAAAGATAACTCCCACGAGGGACTAGAGGGAGAGAGCCCTAAGAGGAGCCAATGGGTCGGCCTGGGACTCAGGGCGGGAGGAAGCAGTTGTATACTGTATAGTGGCCAAGGACTGGGGGGAGGACGGGGAGAGGAGTACAGCTGAAGGGAAAAGCAGGATGGGCTTTGTGACTCTGGCTGTGAAACGTGTGCTACGTCCAAGACCAGAAGCAGAAGGCAGAAAGTTATTATTACCAAAGAAGAGCACACGCTTCGAGCTACCTCCTGATAGTCCCAGAAGAATTGGGGGTGTTGTCTTTGAGGCACTTCCGCTTAGCAACCCCACGCGGTTGCTAAGGAGGGGCTGTAGAGGGATGACCCGGAAGTGGTGGTGTCCGTTTCTCGCGGCCTGCTTTAAGCTTGTCCTATCCAGAGCTCCCCGGTGCTGTGCGACAAGCCGAGGGTGGGGCCAGTGCTAGTAGTTCCGGTTCGGCTCCTGCCTCCCCCCCTCCGCTCCTCGCCTTCCCCCTCCCCTCCCACACCTCTCCTCCCTCAGGTTCCTGGTAAAGAGAGCAGCCACCACTGCGGGTGGGTAAGAGAAGCGCTCGGAGCTTCTGAAAGAGGACCGCGCCCGCCCCTTCTCAGCCACCGAGCACCGCCAGATTAGGTACTCGTTCCGGCTTCGACGGGATCCAGGAGGTTGGAGCTTGAGGGTGTGTGTGTGTGTGTGTGTGTGTGTCTGTGGGGTCCTGTAAGGGGGCCCTTCTCCGGGTCGGGGAAGGGGTCGCGGAGATCCTGGGTGGGGCGCAGGACGGCGAGTGTTTCTGGGGAGGTTTGCGGGGGTGGAGAGAGGGGACCCGTGGACTCCGCCGGCACAGAGTTTCGGGTGTCGAAGGGAAGGTTGCAGACGAGGCGCCCCCTTGGATGCAAAAGACTTCAGCGGGTGTGGATGGGGAGTTTTCCACCTGGAGGGCTCGCTGTGAAATGGGAGCATCCTCCGGGGCCAATAGGAGAGCACGGACCTCGGCAGAGTGGTTGGAGGCAAAGCTTCCATTGCCTGCTTACCTTGTCGCTTCTGCTGGGACATAGCCGGGTTTCGAGGTTTGTGGGGGTTGTGAGTCTGCTGGGCACTGTGGGGAGCCGCCCTTGGCAGAGCTAGGGCAGAAGAGTGGGCAAGGAAACCTCCCTTCACCCAACTTCCGTGCGCTTCCCCCACTTCTTCCTTTACTGGTCTTGCCCAGCGTGGTACGCGAGAGGTACCCCCCAAGTGGGCATGCATCACAGCGTGAGAGGATGATGGAACCGGGTTTGTTGCCTCTGAAGGATACTTCAGATGTTTGGAAAGTGGAAGAGTAGCATGTTCAACAACACCTCCCAGTTTTATATTAAATCATATTATCTTAGGAAATGCAGTTCTGAAAAGCAACAAACTATAGGCTAGTTTGGCATAGCCTTGTCTGGTAGATTTGCGTGTTTATTAAAAAAGTAGCCTAGGAGAACTGTATAGATATAGTGGTCTAGGGGAGACATGTCGAGGCAAGCCTTTTCCAACCTCTTTTTTACCTGCCAGTAAGCCTGCCCTAATTTAAATGAAACAGAAAGATGCTCTCCATTTTTATTTCAATCAGTGACTGAATTGTAAGTACTGTGGGGTGATGTCTTAGAATAGATATTTTCAGAGAGACAGGATTATCTGCTTTTCAGCCTGTCTCTTAATCTTTTAAGGAGATAATTGTGGCCAGGGGAAGTTTTGGCTTTGAGGTAGGTAAATCGGGGATTGAACCCAGACTGCCACTGACTAGTTGGTGACCTTGAGCAAGTCATGGAACTTACCAAAGATTAATTTTCTTCATAAGTAAAATGAGTTAAAATTCTCACCAGTATTGAAAAGTGGGTAATATGTTTAAATAACAGCCCACTTGAGATGGAATCACCTTCTAATTGAAAGATGAATTACCATTAATCTTACACAGCCAAGATAGCCCAGTTTTGTGGAATGAGGTTTGCATTAGGAAGGTAATTGGATAATATTCCAAAACATGTGTACTACAGGACTTTCAGTGATTTATAGAAATTGATCATAAGTGGTTTGAAATTAAGTTATCACTAGTTTCTTAAAACTCTTAAAATTAAAGCAGAATATGTGCATTTATTCAAAAGACTAATGTTTCAAATGTTTTCTCAGATTTGTGATCTGTATAGTAGGATCGATAAGAAAACATTTAAAAAGTAATTTATGTAAATTTTAATTAATGTCCCATGTCTCTGAAGAGAATTGAAATTGGGGCATAAAATAGAAAGTAGTTATAATTTAAGATTAAAATCAACATCAGTGGCATGATTTATCTTAATTAGATTTAAACTATTAGTAAAACTTACAGAATTTTTATGTACAATCTGTAAAATAAATGACTATGGAATGAATTTCTCCTTTTAAATCATTCATGATGGGAGAATAGAATAAATCTCAGGAACATAAAGTCTTTATAATTTGGTTTTTTTTTATAGTTTAAAAATGATAGTTATGTGTAACATTATGTCAGATTTTCAACTAATATAGTTTGCTTTCTGATGAAACTTGTAGTTGGTACTTTTTAATTTTTAAATGTGCTTTATATTCAAAGGATAAGAACCAAACATCTTGCTTTAATAATAGTTTCTTGTGTATAAAAAGTAGGAACTAAATTTGTAACAAAAATATCAGTTTTTAGAGAGGTTTATAGATCTGAACTCATTTAGAGAAACAATTTCAAATATATTTTTCTCCGTGTCTCTACAGGATAGAAATTTTAAAAATATTAAAATTCTGGCCCTAGCTGGATATCTCAGTTGTATAGATTGTCCAGAAGCACAGCAGTTACTGGTTGGATCCTCAGTCAGGGCACATACAGGAACAGATCAATGTTCCTGTCTCTCGCTCACTCTCTCCCTTCCTCTTTCTCTAAAATCAATCAATAATAAAAACCCCATAAAACCTCTGATAAAAGTCTCTAACTGTAGCATGCTTCTTGAGATAGAAATAATATTTTAAGTTTTATCCGTCATTGTAGCTATATACTAAATAATATTGGTCAAATTGATACATGGATGGATATACAGGTATTTAAAATGATTAATGAAGTATCTGTACTTTTTTAAGTTGAAATTATGCTTTGGAAGTTGTAGCTTTTTGTAGGGTTATTCACCTTTCTAAATGGCTTTTTAAAAAGGTGTGAAGTCTTTAGTGTATCTTTAAGCTTTTTTTTTTTTTTTTTTTTTTTTTACAGAGACAGAGTAAGAGAGACCGATAGATAGGGACAGACAGGAACGGAGAGAGATGAGAAGCATCAATCATCAGTTTTTCGTTGCAACACCTTAGTTGTTAATTGATTGCTTTCTCATATGTGCCTTGACTGTGGGCCCTCAGCAGACCGAGTAACCCCTTGCTCGAGCCAGCGACCTTGGATCCAAGCTGGTGAGCTTTTGCTCAAACCAGATGTGCCCGCGCTTAAGCTGGCAACCTCGGGGTCTTGAACCTGGGTCTTCCGCATCCCATTCCGACGCTCTATCCACTGCGCCACCGCCTGGTCAGGCTAAGCTTTTTTTTTTTATTTTTAAATGAATGTAAGAGTCTTTTATTAATTAATTAATTTATTTATTTATTTACAGAGACAGAGAGTGAGTCAGAGAGAGGGGTAGACAGGGACAGACAGACAGAAATGGAGAGAGATGAGAAGCATCAGTCATTAGTTTTTAATTGCCCGTTGCAACACCTTAGTTGTTCATTGATTGCTTTCTCATATGTGCCTTGACCGCGGGTCTTCAGCAGACCGAGTAACCCCTTACTTGAGCCAGCGACCTTGGGTTCAAGCTGGTGGGCTCTTGCTCAAACCAGATGAGCCTGTGCTCAAGCTCATCGCGACCTCGGGGTCTCTAACCTGGGTCCTCTGCCTCCCAGTCCGACACTGTATCCACTGCGCCACCGCCTGGTCAGGCATTTTTTTTTTTAAGAGAGAGAGAAAGAGGGACAGACAGGAAGGAAGGGTGAGAGATGAGAAGCATCAATTCATAGTTGTAGCACCTTAGTTGTTCATTGATTGTTTTCTCATATATGCCTTGACCCAGGGGGCTCCATCTGAGCCAGTGACCCCTTGTTCAAGCCAGTGACCTTGGGGCTCAAGTTGGCAACCATGGGGTCATATCTATTATCCCAGGCTCAAATCAGCACCCCTGCGTTAAAGCTGGTGAGCCTGTGCTCAAGCCAGATGAGCCCACACTCAAGCGAACAACCTTGGGGTTTCACACCTGGGTCCTCTGCCTCCCAGACTGACACTCTATCCACTGCGCCACTGCCTGGTCAGGCTCTTTAAGCTTTTAGCTGTGTTTTCATGGATCATTTTTTTCAACACCTTCAAATCTAAAATTTGAGGGCGTATTATCTTGCTTTGGTGGTAAAGCTATCAGAAACTCCCATTTTTCCACTGTCTTCTCATAAAACTTTAATAAACCATGTGTTTTGGTATAGGATACTAGCTGTTAGAGTAACAATAGAGATTGTTAGAGATGACACTTTTCTTAGTGACCTTTTCCACTCAGTGTATGTGACTGTTCTAAAGATCTTTGCAGTTGGCAGTTATGGAATTTGCTTGTCAGGAAATCTAAAAATGACTAAACCTTCCTTTAATATCCATCTCTTGGATGAACTCAGAAAGTTTAAGGAGAGATTGGGAAGGTTTATATACCATTTACTAGAATCAAATAAGGAACAAAGAACAGTTAATTTTACTGGTGCTCCTAAATCAGGAGTGAAAGTTACTGTGGAAATGTTTTTAAAATGCCTGGCAGTGCTTTACTTTACTCCAACCAAATAAGTATTCTTCCAAAGCTTATTTCTTTTTTAATTTTTTTTAATTTTTATTTTTTTATTTTACAGAGATAGAGGAATAGATAGGGACAGACAGGAACGGAGAGAGATGAGAAGCATCAATCATCAGTTTTTTGTTGCGACACCTTAGTTGTTCATCAATTGCCCTCTCATATGTGCCTTGACTGTGGGGCTACAGCAGACCGAGTAACCCCCTTGCTCGAGCCAGCGACTTTAGATCAAAGCTGGTGAGCTTTTGCTCAAACCAGATGAGTCTGCGCTCAAGTTGGCGACCTCGGGGTCTCGAACCTGGGTCTTCTGCATCCCAATCCGACGCTCTGTCCACTGCGCCACCGCCCGGTTAGGCCCAAAGCTTATTTCAATTTAAAGCAATTTTAAAAAAGTAATTTTCTGTAATATGGGGAAATAATCATTGTATACAGAAAAAAAGGCTTATATCATAGATATTTAAAAATTTTTTTATTTATTTACTTTTTTTTTTCTTTTGCATTTTTCTGAAGCTGGAAACGGGGAGGCCGCCAGACAGACTCCCGCATGCGCCTGACCAGGATACACCCGGCATGCCCACCAGGGGGCGATGCTCTGCCCCTCTGAGGCGTTGCTCTGTTGTATCCAGAGCCATCCTAGTGCCTGAGGCAGAGGCCACAGAGCCATCCTCATCGCCTGGGCCAACTTTGCTCCAGTGGAGCCTCGGCTGTGGGAGGGGAAGAGAGAGACAGAGAGGAAGGAGAGGGGGAGGGGTGGAGAAGCAGATGGGCGCTTCTCCTGTGTGCCCTGGCCGGGAATCGAACCCTAGACTCCTACATGCCAGGCCAACACTCTACCACTGAGCCAACTGGCCAGAGCCTTATTTAATTTTAAGGAGAGAGGAAGGGAGATAGAGATAGAAACACATTGATTTGTTGTTCCATGTATTTATGCATTCTTGGTTGACTTTTGAATGTGCCCTGACTGAGGATCGAATCCGCAACCTTGGTGTGTCAAGACGATTCTTTAACCAATTGAACTACCCAGTCAGAGCCATGGACAGATTTAAATATCACCAATCTTGACAGAAAGTCTTTCAATGACTTTAGGTAAGTGGAAGTAGAGTGTCATGAAAGAATTTTACAATTTGTGGAACAATATTTTTTTTAAATTTTTTTTATTTTATTTTATTTATTCATTTTTAGAGAGGACAGAGAGAGGGAGAGAGACAGAGAGAGAGAGAAGGGGGGAGGAGCTGGAAGCATCAACTCCCATATGTGCCTTGACCAGGCAAGCCCAGGGTTTCGAACCGGTGACCTCAGCATTTCCAGGTCGACGCTTTATCCACTGTACCACTACAGGTCAGGCGAACAATATTTTTTTAAACATCTAATTTCTCTCTCTGCTCATTTCTGTCACATATAAAAACTTTGAGAAGTTGAGGGAAAAAAATAAGGAATTTATTTCAGAATCACCATTTTCAATTTGGGAGATTACTTATTTGGAGAGCTAAATTGGATTTTGACATTATTAGGATTGTATTCAGGTTGGATGTGGGGAAAAATATTAGGCACCATCTGTTTCAGATTTCTTAGTCTCTCACCCCTTCATGTTTTGTGGCTTTGAATTTATCAGATTATTTTTCAAAAATAAAAATCCTCAGATTTAGGTTATATAATTTCAGCTATGTCAGTAAACGTAACTAAAAATACTTGTATTTTTAGACTGAGTTACACAGAAACATCACACACATTGGTTAAAAGCAATTGTTTTCTCAGATATAAACCATTAGGTAGCTTAATGTACCTTTGTCCTTCGTCATCATTCACTTAGTAAACCATTCTTTTTTTTAATGAAATTTTTTAAAAGACTTTATTCATTAGAGAGAGAGAGAAAAAAAAAAGGGCAGAAGAGCAGGAAGCATCAACTTTCATATGTACCTTGACTGAGCAAACCCAGGGTTTGGAACCAGCAACCTCAGCATTCCAGGTCAACGCTTTATCCACTGTGCCACCACAGGTTAGGCCTTTTTTTTTAATAGAAATTTTGAGTTTATGTAGCGAAACTGAAGACATAATGTCAGGGAGCAAGATTTCAAATGCTCCTTAATAAACCATTATTTTTTCTTCTTTAATTTTATTTAGAATATTAAATTTAACAGGGTGATATTGATCAATAAGAGTACAGCCTGACCAAGTGGTGGTGCAGTGGATAGAGCGTTGAAATGGGAAACGGAGGATCCAGGTTCAAACCCCAAGGTCACCGGCTTGAATGTAATAGGTTCATCTGGCTTGAGCACGGGCTCATTACCTTAAGAGAGTGTCCCCGCTTGAACCCAAAGGTCACTGATTTGAAGCCCAAAATCTCTGGCTTGAGCTCAAGGTTGCTGGCTTAAGCAAGGGGTCACTTCCTCTGCTGTAGCCCCCCTAGTCAAGGCACATGAGAAAGCAATCAATGAACAACTAAGGAGCCACAATGAAGAATTGATGCTTCTCATCTCTCTCCCTTCCTGCCTGTCTGTCCCTATCTGTTCCTCTCTCTGATTCTCTGTATTTTTCTGTCAGGAAAAAAAAAAGAGTACATAGGTTTTTTTTTTTTTTTTTAATATTTATTTATTTATTTCAGAGAAAGCGGGAGAATCAGAGAGAGGAATAGATAGGGACAGACAGACAGATAGGAACGGAGAGAGATGAGAAGCATCAATCATCAGTTTTTCATTGCAACACCTTAGTTGTTCATTAATTGCTTTCTCATATGTGCCTTGACCACGGGCCCTCAGCAGACTAAGTAACCCCTTGCTGGAGTCAGCGACCTTGGATCCAAGCTGGTGAGCTTTTTGCCCACACCAGATGAGCCCGCGCTCAAGCCGGCGACCTCGGGGTCTCGAACCTGGGTCCTTCCGCATCCCAGTCCAACACTCTATCCACTGCGCCACCGCCTGGTCAGGCAAGAGTACATAGGTTTTAGGTAAACATTTTTTATAGCATTTGAACTGTTGATTATGTTGTGTACCCATCACCCAGAGTCAAATCATTTTCCATCATCATATATTTGTCCTTCTTTACTCCCTCCCACCAATAAATCATTCTTATCATTACTGTTTCACTATAGTTCACTCCTGGTGGAAGTTGTTAAGAAAATAGATTGTGGAGATGTAGAATCAAATTTTTTTCCCCTTTGATGTCACAACCAGAAGAGAAGCTGCTGGAGATTTTTTGTTTAGTGATAAGTTCACCTAAATTTAGTGTTTCGGTAGTGAGTTTTACTTGACCTCATGCCAGTTAATGTAGTTTTCAGCTAAATTGTACTACTGTACGGTTCATAGGGCACATACTTGTCACTTTTCAGTTTGTATCTTAATAAATCCTGATGCCAGGCTTTTGGGTTTACTGAGCTGGAAAATACCATAACTTGTTCAGGTTACAGTAGTTGACATGTGACATGGACCAGAAAGACCCAGGCATCTTTGAGAAACTGTAAGTAGAACTGGTGTGATATCCCAGAAATGGAATGAAGAGAGAGCCATCTGGATAGAAGGGAGCCATACTTTGTTTTCAGCAGGAGAGTTCTGGTGATGTAGGTAAACAGATGGACTGCCCCTACACTACTGTAGTCTGTTAGTTACCAGCAGTGCTGAGTGTGTAGTGTAGTTATGATAGGGCCTGGGGTATCAGGGATGGGAATTGTTCTTCATTAACAGCTTACGCATCACAATGGAGGCATTAATATACCAGGGAAAGGGGTATTCTCTTGTTTTTTCCTTTACCAGAGAAACTGAGTGAACAGGTAGCCATTTCCCTGGCCATTAAAAAAAACTTGGTGCTACACCTTTGAGTGCTGGATAAGCCTGTCACAGTGCTACAGTTTGATGTGTCCATCAAAATGCCACATAATTTCTAGGGATCACCAGCATTGGGCCCACTTTGCTTTCTGTAGCTTATGCATTCTGACTCTTCAAACTACAAAAAGAGGTGTAGAGTACTTGAGCCTGTATAAGAAAATATACATTACAGCCCCCTTGAATTTATAAATACACTTATTTATTGGCATTAATGAATGATGTGAAAATGTTTTAAATTTTTGGGGGTGTGTGCACACATATGCTTAAGTGTCCATGATAATTACCAGATCTCATTTTAGTTCTTCAGGCTAAATTGCTAACCATAATGGATCCAGCAGCCTCCCAGATGGATATCTCTCCCATTTCCTAGCTGTCACTCTCTGATCTACCGTATTTCCCCGTGTATAAGACGCTTCCATGTATAAGATGCACCTTACATTTTGGGGCTTGAAATTTGAAAAAAGAAATATTACATAAAGTTATTGAACTCAAGTTTTATTTATCATACAACCCCTCATCATTGTCAGAACTCCCATCCATTAGTGTATCCTCATCTGTGTCTGATGACGAATCACTGTCTTCAATAGTGAGCACAAAAACAAGCATGCAAAAACGGGAAATGCAAGTAAAAAAATCTGCAACCACTGTATTAGATGCACCCAGTTTTTAGACCGCAAATTTTCCCCCCAAAATGTGCGTTTTATACATGGGGAAATACTGTAGGTGCTAGAGAGCCGGGGTGTGAGCAGTGTGACCAATGCCAGGAAAAAGGCAAGGAGAGCCTGACCAGGCGGTGGCACAGTGGATAGAGTGTCGGACTGGATGCAGAAGACCCAGGTTTGAGACCCCGAGGTCGCCAGCTTGAGCATGGGCTCATCTGGTTTGAGCAAAAGCTTACCAGCTTGAGCCCAAGGTTGCTGGCTCAAGGAAGGGGTTACTTGGTCTGCTGAAGGCCTGCGGTCAAGACACACATGAGAAAGCAATCAATGAACAACTAAGGTGTTGCAACGCGCAACGAAAAACTAATGATTGATGCTTCTCATCTCTCTCTGTTCCTGTCTGTCCTTGTCTATCCCTCTCTGACTCTCTGTCTCTGTAAAAAAGAAACAAGAAAAAAAGGAGATTAAAGTTAAATTTTTATTTAAATTTAACTTTGATTTTATTTAATTTCTTAATAGAATTTCTGTAAAGTAGCAATAGTGCATCTACTTTTAAGAATTGTGAATTCCCAATTTTTAAAAGATTGACTTATTTTGAACAGTTTTAGATTTACAGAATAATTGAGCAGCTAGAATTTCATGTCTCTCATATTCACATAATCCCCCAAACTCATTTCCCCATTAGTAAAAACTTATATTAGTGTAGTATATTACAATTAATAAACCAATATTGCCTATATTGTATGTCATTAACTATGATCCATAGTTTTCATTAAGGTTCACTCTGTGTTGTATAGTTCTGTGGGGTTTTTTTTTGTTTTGTTTTGTTTGTTTTTTTGTATTTTTCTGAAGTTGGAAGTGGGGAGGCAGTCAGACTCCCGCATGTGCCTGACCGGGATCCACCCAGCATGCCCACCAGGGGGCGATGCTCTGCCCATCTGGGGCATTGCTCTGTTGCAACCAGAGCCATTCTAGCGCCTGAGGCAGAGGCCATAGAGCCATCCTCAGCGCCTGGGCCAACTTTGCTCCAATGAAGCCTTGGCTGCGGGAGGGTAAGAGAGAGACGGAGAGGGGGAGAGGTGGAGAAGCAGATGGGCGCTTCTCCTATGTGCCCTGGCCGGGAATCAAACCCGGGACTCCTGCACGCCAGGCCGACACTCCACCACTGAGCCAACCGGCCGGGGCCTAGTTCTGTGGGTTTTAACAAATGCATAATTACAATTATCATTACAGTTTCATACAGAATAGATTTACCACCCTAAAAATTTTGTTTTAACTATTCAGTCCTCTTCTTTCTCCCCCAGAACCTCTGGAAACCTTTTTACTGTCTCTGTATAGTTTTGTCTTTTCCAAAATTTCATGTAGTTGGAGTCACATAGTATGTAGCCTTTTTATTTTTTTTATTTTATTTTATTTTTTTTGTATTTCTGAAGCTGGAAACAGGGAGAGACAGTCAGACAGACTCCCGCATGCGCCCGACTGGGATCCACCCGGCACGCCCACCATGGGGCGACGCTCTGCCCACCAGGGGGCGATGCTCTGCCCATCCTGGGCATCGCCATGTTGCAACCAGAGCCACTCTAGCGCCTGGGGCGGAGGCCACAGAGCCATCCCCAGCGCCCGGGCCATCTTTGCTCCAATGGAGCCTTGGCTGCGGGAGGGGAAGAGAGAGACAGAGAGGAAGGCGCGGCGGAGGGGTGGAGAAGCAAATGGGCGCTTCTCCTGTGTGCCCGGGTCCTCCGCACGCTAGGCCGACGCTCTATCGCTGAGCCAACCGGCCAGGGCCTTAGTATATAGCCTTTTTAGACTGGTTTCTTTCACTTGGCAATATGCATTTAAGTTTTCTCTATGTGTTTTTTGTGGCTTGATAGCTCTTTTCCTTTTATTGCTCAGTAATTTTCCATTATATGGATATGCCACCATTGTTTATCCCTTTACCTATTGAAGGACATCTTGGCTACTTCCATTTTTTGGAAATTATGAATAAAGCTGCTATAAACGGGCATTTGCAAGGTTATGTGTAGATATAGGCTTTTAACATTTTTGGTAAATATCTAGGAACATGATTGCAGGATGTTATAATAAGACATTAATTTTAGAAACTGCCAAACTGTCTTCCAAAGTTTGGCAGTTTATACCATTTTGCATTCCCATCAGCAATGAATAAGCATTTGTGTTGCTCCACAGCATGGCCAGTATTTGGTATTACCAGTTTTTTTTTGTATTTTAGCCATTCTGATAGGTGGTTTAATTTGCAATACCATAATTACTTAACAGTGTTGAGCACCTTTTCATATTCTTTTTTTTTTTCCCCCTGAAGTTGGGAACGGGGAGGCAGCCAGACAGACTCCCGCATGCGCCCGACTGGGATCCACCCGGCATGCCCACCAGGGGGCGATGCTCTGCCAGGACCAGAGCCACTTTATCGCCTGAGGCAGAGGCCACAGAGCCATCCTCAGCGCCCGGGCAAACTTTGCTCCATTGGAGCCTTGGCTGCGCGAGGGGAAGAGAGAGACAGAGAGGAAGGAGAGGGGGAGGGGTGGAGAAGCAGATGGGCACTTCTCCTGTGTGCCTTGGCTGTGAAACAAACCCGGGACTCCTGCACGCCAGGCTGATGCTCTACCACTGAGCCAACCAGCCAGGGCCTCATATTCTTATTTACCAATCTATATATCTTCTTTGATGAGGTTCGTTCAGATCTTTCGCTCGTTATTAGATTGGGTTGTTTCTTATTGTTGAGTTTTAAATGGTTTTTTTTGGTATGTTTTGGATACAAATCCTTTATCAGATATGTGTTTTGCAAATATTTTTTTTTCCAGTTTGTGGCTTATGTCTTTATTCTCTTAACAGTGTCTTCTATACTGTAGTATAGAAGTGTCTTCTAATCTATAGTACAATGTTTCTAAGTTTACCAAAGTCCAGCTTAGCAAGTATAAAATTTGTGTTATTTGATTTTGCTCACTTTTATTGTTAAAAATGGCTGTGTTGCCTTACCTGTGGTGGCGCAGTGGATAAAGCATCGACCTGGAAATGCTGAGGTCGCCGGTTCGAAACCCTGCACTTGTCTGGTCAAGGCACATATGGGAGTTGATGCTTCCAGCTCCTCCCCACCTTCTCTCTCTGTCTCTCTCTCCTCTCTCTCTCCCTCTCTGTCTCTCTCTCCTCTCTAAAATGAATAAATAAAAAAAAAAATATTAAAAAAAAAAAAAAATGGCTGTGTTATAATGGGTGAATCTGCATTGATGCATAATCACCCAGAGTTCATAATCTAACTTAGGTTTCTGTCTTTGTGTTATTATACATTCTGTGGGTTTGAAAAACATGTGTAATAACATTTATCCATTAATATATGTCATATAGAGTATTTTCACTCTTTTAAAAATCCTCTGGGCTCTGCCAGTTAATCCCTTCCTCTCACTTCAACCCAGGCATGATTTGTTTTGTTTATTTAAAAAAATTTTTAAACATTTTATTGACCTGCGGTGGCACAGTGGGTAAAACATGAACCTGGAACACTTAGGTCGCCAGTTCAAAACCCTGGGCTTGCCTGGTCAAGGCACATATGGGAGTTGATGCTTCCTGCTCCTTCCCTCTTTCTCTCTCTCACTCTCAAAAAAAAAAAAAAAAAAAAAAAAAAAATCTAAAAAACAGTGTATTGTTACAGCTTTCCAAATTTATCAAATAAAAAATATATAAAAAATATATTTTATTTATTGGTTTTACAGGGAGGAGGAGTGAGAGGTATCAACTCATAGTTGCCTCACTTTTGTTGTATGTGCCTTGACTGGGTAAGCCCAGGATTGTGAACTGGTGACCTCAGTGTTCCAGGTCCATGCTCTTTCCACAGCATGACTTTTTTTTTTTTTTTTAAAGATTTTAATTTATTCATTTCTAGAGGAGAGAGAGGGAGGGAGGAAGAGAGGGAGAGGTGGGTTAGAGGAGTAGGAAGCATCAACTCATAGTTGCTTCCTGTATGTATGTGCCCTGACCAGGCAAGCCCAGGGCCTTGAACCGGGGTCCTCAGCATTCCAGGTCGACGTTCTATCCACTGCGCCACCACAGGTCAGGCCACAGCATGACTTTTTAAAGGAAACTGAAATGAATAAAATAATTTGTGGAGGTAGTTTAGAAAAGAGATTTCCCTAACATCTTCAGATATAATTAGAAGCATTATTCAGAGTCTTGAGTTTCCCTTTCAAAAAGATTGATATTTTAAAAAGAATATTGATATTAAGTCACTAGGTGTTAACTGACAGGTGCGTAGTTCTTTGAGATTAGGAAATGTGAACTAAATGTGGTACTGGCCATACAGTTACAAGTGGTAAAAGAGATCTAAATTCAGAATTTTTGAACCATCACTAGAGTTAAGGTTCTTTGCTATTTGTATTTTATTACTGCTCAGGGTTTCTTGATTTCAGTACAGATTTCTTGGCCAGAGCTGCAGTGTTTGTTTCTTATTATGCTTGTTGAAGACTGTCCAGAAGTTTGAGCTGGCAAAGATTGAGTAGAAAGAGTACATGGGTACTGCTGTAGTTGCCTGATGATTTCCAATTCTGACTCAGAGTGGAATTATGTATTCTAAAAGCAATAAAGTGCTATCCTGATACACTGTTTCTTACATAGCCTAAGTAGTAATTGGTAGCTAGAATCCTCTTTCAGTTGGCTTTATAGCTGTCCTGTTCTGGACTCTAGGACACCCTTTGTTATTCCAGACTATCTTAACCTTAGGTGGTATTGTGACACCAGATTTTCTAGTCATCTAGGGTATGATGTAAAAATTGTTTAGTAACTCTATGTTTAGTGGATTATGTTTGCTTTTTCACCTAGTTAAAATAACAGACACAAGGAACAATCTGTTTGTGTGAAAGCCCTTGGGTTTTTCCAAAGATAGATGTTCTCCAAATCAATCAATACATAAGCTCACTTTGTCTTTAATGGGATCCATCTGGTTAATGCCTATGTTTAAGTTTCGTGGTTTATGGAATTATAAAGCTAAAAGAAAATATGGAGATGGTCTAGTTAGAGTCTTTCATTTGATAGCTGAGACTACTTAAATTTAGAGGCTGACTTGATTAAGATTGTACGACTAATGAGTCAAATTGAAACCCACGTCTCCTGAATCCCAGTTCAGCCCTATTTTTAATTAATTAATTAATTAATTAATTAAGACAATTAAATTTAACAGGGTGACATTGGTCAATTAGAGTACATAAATTTAGAGAAAACATCTCCACATCATTTAGACATTGGTTATGCTGTATACATACATATCACCCAAAGTCAAGTAATCTTCTGTCACCCTATATTTTGTTTCTCTTTAAGCCCCTCCCCTTCCCCATATTTCTTATATAATACACTAATTGGTTAATTTTAGTTAATGAAGAAATTATAATTTTATAAGAAGTAAATTTTCCAGGAAATTTAAGTGTGTTAAACTACCAGTCTTAGAATTCAAATATTTGGTTGAATTTTCTAATTGATTTCTAAAGTGTCGAGTGAGTTGTGTTTTTCTTTAAGTACCAGGTGTCAGTGGATCTTTTGTTAAGAGCATATTTTTATTTTATTTATTTATTTATTTATTTATTTATATGTGAGAGAGAGAGAGAGAGAAACATTGACTTCTTGTTCCACTTATTTATGCATTCATTGGTCGATTCTTGTATGTGCCCTAACAAGGGATAGAACCTGCAACCTTGGAATATTGGGATGACACTCTAACCGACTGAGCTATCCTACCTGGCCAGGACTAGTTAAAAGCAGATTTATTTTTCATATTCTAGATAGAAATCCACCAATTTAAAAATAATGAAGATATTCCAGCCTATATTTAGCAAGTACACATGTGGCTGCATTAAAATGAATCATGCCTGACCTGTGGTGGCGCAGTGGGATAAAGCCTCGACTTGGAACACTGAGGTTGCCGGTTCGAAACCTTGGGCTTGCCTGGTCAAGGCACATATGGGAGTTGATGCTTCCTGCTCCTTCCCCTTCTCTCTCTCTCTCTCTCTCTCTCTCTCTCTCACTCCTCTCTCTCTAAAAAAAAATCAATAAATAAAATGTTTAAAAAAAAAAAAATGAATCATAATGGGGGTTTTTTGCACAGTGGAGATAATCTGTTAATATTTAATATCATAAAGCAACAATGGATTCTGCTTCTTGGGGTGGTGTATTTATAAAACTAGAATGGAGTGTTATGTATAAACTAAAGTGCAGATTAATGTGCATCTGGTGAATTCAGGGCTTGAAGGATGCACATCTGTTGAGAAAACAAATCATAAAACTATTCAGATCTTCAGCATCTTTAAATATGTGCGCTTTGATTCTCTTTAACTGTTTTTGAAACAGTCTTAATAGATTTAGAAAAGGTCATTTGCTCTATCTAAGGAAGCAACTGTGAAGCCATTTATGATGCTATTAATAATTTTATTATTATTCACAGCATTTTGATACATTTGTATCTTTCTTTCCAATTTATTTATTGGGGCAGAAAGGAGTTAAATGACCCACCATAAAAAAATTAGTTTGTTGCAAAATTGTATTTTAAAAGAGGAGTATAGTTTCCTGAATTGGATAGATTAGAAATATTTTAAAAATTAATTTACTAATTTTAATGAGAGAATAAGGGAGAGAGAAAACATAGATTTGTTGTTTCACATATTTATGCATTTATTGGTTGATTCTTGTATGTGCCCTGTCTGAGGATCAAACCCACAACACTTGGTGTATCAGAATAATGTTCCAACCAACTAAACTACCCAGTCAGGACCTTAGATTAGAAATATTTTAAAGCTCTGAATTCTGTTTTTTGTTTGTTTGTTTGTTTTACAGGGACAGACAGAGAGAGAGAGAGAGAGTCAGAGAGAGGGATAGATAGGGACAGAGACAGGAATGGAGAGAGATGAGAAGCATCAGTCATCAGTTTTTCGTTGCGACACCTTAGTTGTTCATTGATTGCTTTCTCATATGTGCCTTGACCGCGGGCCTTCAGCAGACTAAGTAACCCCTTGCTTGAGCCAGTGACCTTGGGTCCAAGCTGGTTGCTCAAGCCAGATGAGCCCACGCTCAAGCTGGCAACCTTGGGGTCTCGAACCTGGGTCCTCTGCATCCCAGTCCGACGCTCTATCCACTGCGCCACCGCCTGGTCAGGCTGAATTCTGTTTTGAATTCACAATCAATGAAAATATAACCACAGAGCTCCTATTATATATTCATCACCATACTCGTGCTCTAGGAATATAAAAATTGAAGATATGACCACATACCAAATTGGAGAAACAAGACTTAAAATGAAAGGTACAGAGAATATAGTTTGTTATGTAACTAAGTGCAAACTTGGTGATATAAGCTGGGAACACTATAGGAGTTTAGAGGGGAGAAAATTCAGTGAGTGTTCATAATTCTTCTGGGAAGGAGATTGAAGGTAAAGTGATTGATCTCAATTCTGGCTGCTTATCAAAATCAAATGGGGAAACTTTTCCCAGGATCAGTTGAATTAGAATCTGATGGGTGGTGCATTTATAGTTTGTACAGGCAGTGTTGAGAACAACAGCCTTAAAATGATGGATATAGCCCTGGCCTGGTAGCTCTGTTGGTTAGAGCATTCTCCCAATGTGCTGAGGTTGTGGGTTTGATCCCGGGTCAGAGCACATACAATAGTGAATGCATGAATAAGTAGAACAACAAATTGATGTTTCTCTCTCTCTCTTCTTCTCTCCCTCCTTCCCTTTTCCTTTCTCCCTCCTCCCCCTTCCTCTCTCCCTACCTCCCCCTTCCTCCCTCTCTCCATGCCCCCCTTCCGCTCTGCCTCCTTCCCCCTTCCTTTCTCCCTAAAATCAGTTTTTAATGAAAGAATGGGTATGATTTGGGTAGACGAGAAAGTGTTTAGGGGCAACATGGTTAAACAGGGAGAGAATTGAGCACAGCTTGTGAAAAGACTAATACATCAAAGCAGTGTGTGCTGGTTAGTGAAGTGGGAGAATAGGGTCATTTTGGAGCAATACTTCTCCAAGTGTGGTTCCTCAACCGGCATCACCTGGAAACATATTCTTTTTTAATTTTTAATAATTATTTTTATTTATTTAGAAAATTAAATTTAACAGGGTTACGTTGATCAACTAGAGTATATAGATTTTGGGTAAACCTCTCCACATCATTTGAACAGTTGATTATGTTTTATACCCATCACCCAAAGTCAAATCATCCTCCATCACCTTATATTTCTCCCTCTTTATACCCTTCCCTCAACCCCCTTCCCCTCTCCTATATGCCTCTCCCCCTCTCCCCTCTCCTACATACCCCTCCCCGTTGTAACCACTGCACAAAAATATGGATCGCTTCACGAATTTGCATGTCATCCTTGTGCAGGGGCCATGTTCTCTGTATCGTTTCAATTTTAGTGTATGTGCTGCCAAAGCGAACACAGAAATGTATTATTAATGTAGATTTTGAGGCTGTGCTTCAGACTTAGGGAATTGGAAACTCTAGAGGTGGGATACAACAATCTTTTAACAGGCATTCCAGGTGATTCCAATGTACACTAAAGTCTTTTTGTTTGTTTGTTTTTTCTTTTTACAGAGACAGAGTCAGAAAGAGGGATAGATAGGGACAGACAGACAGGAACGGAGAGAGATGAGAAGCATCAATCATTAGTTTTTCATTGTGGCACTTAGTTGTTCATTGATTGCTTTCTCATATGTGCCTTGACCATGGGCCTTCAGCAGACCAAGTAACCCCTTGCTCAAGCCAGTGACCTTGGGTCCAAGCTGGTGAGCTTTGCTCAAACCAGATGAGCCCGCGCTCAAGCTGGCAACCTCGGGGTCTCGAACCTGGGTCCTCCGCATCCTAGTCCGACGCTCCATCCACTGTGCCACCGCCTGGTCAGGCCACTAAAGTTTGAGAATAGCTCTTACTAGAGGATATTGAAAGTCCAGCAAAGGAAATTAGATTTGATGTTACAGTAAGTAAGTAGGGACCCATTGAAGGTTTTTAAGCTGGGGAGTAACAGAAGTATTTGTAATATGTGAAAGGTAAATCTGATTGCGATGTGCAGAATCCTTTGGACCACTAAAAGATAGAAATGAAGGAAACCAGTTGAAGAGGTACAGACATGACCTAGTAGCAGTAAGGGCCTATTCTAAGGAATTATGGCAGTGTATTGAGTATTTATGTAATGGGCAGTAGGCTCAATTCTTTATTTCATTCTCTTAGCAAGCCACTGAGGTGGGGCTATTATTCCCATTTTACAGATCAGATAATGATGTAGAAAAAGGAAGATTACCTCCAAAGTTCATATGCCTCTTTAAGTGGTAGGCATAGGATGTCAAGTCAAGTAGCTTCAACTCGAAAACTTCTTTGAAGAAACAGCTAATGATATCTGGAGACCAACAGATAAAGGAGAAGACTGACTCAGATAACTTTTTTATGTTTTTGTATTTTGTATTTTTCCGAAATTAGAAATGGGGAGGCAAACAGACTCCCGCATGCTCCCGACTGGGATCCACCTAGCATGCCCACCAAGAGGCATTGCTCTGCCCATCTGGGTCATTGCTCCTTTGGGCTAGAGCCATTCTAGTGCCGGAGGCGAAGGCCATGGAGCCATTCTCAGTGCCTGGGCCAACCTTGCTCCAATGGAGCCTTGGCTGTGGGAGGGGAAGAGAGAGACAGAGAGGAAGGAGCAGGGGAGGGGTGGAGAAGCAGATGGGCGCTTCCCCTGTGTGCCCTGACCGGGAGTTGAACCCAGGACTTCCACACGCCGGGCCAACACTCTACCGCTGAGCCAGCCAGCCAAGGCTCAGAGAACTTTTAATTCTAGGTGACATAGGTAGAGGAAGTCACTGTTAGAAAGGAAATAGTGCTTACAGTGAGTAACTGGGCAATTCACTTAGTCCATTTGAAACTTTCTTATAAAATGATTGTGTGAAATAGCCAAAGGAAATTTTTGTATTGTGTTTTTTAAATGTAAAGCCCTGTGATACCATGTTTAAGAAGTGATTTGTGATAGTTGTTTCTGTATTTTTTTCTTTCGATCACAGTGACTAAATTAGAAGAATCACCTCATCCAGCTTTTAAAAAATTATCTTTTAGATTTTAGAATAAATAAGTCCATGAATAAATTGTGCCTGAGAAGCTTTCCATAATATCAGTCTTTGCTGGTATTATAGGAAATGTCTTAATTTTTTTTTAAAAAGTTTTTTAAAATTTATTATTTTTTTTACAGAGACAGAGAGAGAACTAGAGAGAGGGATAGATAGGGACAGACAAGAACGGAGAGAGATGAGAAGCATCAATCATCAGTTTTTTGTTGTGACACCTTAGTTGTTCATTGATTGCTTTCTCATATGTTCTTTGACTGGGAGACCCCAGCCAAGCCAGTGATTCCTTGCTCTAGCCAGCGACCTTGGGCTTCAGGCCAGTGACCTTTGGGCTCAAGCCAGTGACCATGGGGTTATGTCCATGATCCCATGTTCACACCAGTAACCTCATACTCAAGCTGGTGAGTCCTTGCTCAAGCTGGATAAACCGGCACTCAGGCTGGTGACCTTGGGATTTCTAACCTGGTTGGTTCCTCAGCGTCCGTGGTTGACGCTCTGTCTACTGTACCACTGCGTGGTCAGGCAGCATAATTTTTTTCTAAGTCCGTTTATATAACATGTATCAGTACTTTATTTTTATGGCTGAATAACATTCTGTTGTACGGCTGTACCTACCACGTTTGTTGATTTATTCATTAGTTGATGGATGTTTAGGGTTAGTTCCACCTTATGGTTATTGTGAATAGTGCTTCTGTGAATGCTGATGTACAAATTTTTGTTTGAATGCCTGTTTTCAAGCCTTTTGGGGTATGTACCTAGGAGTGGAATTGCTTGGTCATATGGTAGTTCTGTTTGAGGAACTGCCAACTCTTTTCTACAGAGGCTGCAACATTTTACATTTTACATTCTCAGCAGCAGTGTTCAGTGGTTCTAATTTATGTCCTCACTAATATTTGTTATTTTGTGCTTTTAATTTTTTTTTAATTATAGTCATCCTAGTGGGTGTATTTGGTATCTTCTGATTTTTTTTTCTTTTTAAAAATACTATACTAAGAAGTATAGTATTTTCTTTTTTCTTTTTAAGATTTTTTATTTATTCATTATAGGGAGGGGGGAGAGAGAGAGAGAGAGAGAGAGAGAGAAGGGGGAGGAGCTGGAAGCATCAACTCCCATATGTGCCTTGACCAGGCAAGCCCAGGGTTTTGAACCGGCAACCTCAGCATTTCCAGGTTGACGCTTTATCCACTGCGCCACCACAGGTCAGACAGTGTCTTCTGATTTTGTCTTGCATTTCCATAATGAGTAAATGTTGTGGAGCCTCTTGGGCTTTTTGGTCAGTTGATATATATATATATTTTTTTCATTTCTCTGAAGCTGGAAACAGGGAGAGACAGTCAGACAGACTCCCGCATGCGCCCGACCGGGATCCACCCGGCACACCCACCAGGGGCGATGCTCCGCCCACCAGGGGGCGATGCTCTGCCCATCCTGGGCGTCGCCATGCTGCGACCAGAGCCACTCTAGCGCCTGAGGCAGAGGCCACAGAGCCATCCCCAGCGCCTGGGCCATCCTAGCTCCAATGGAGCCCTGGCTGTGGGAGGGGAAGAGAGAGACAGAGAGGAAAGCTCAGCGGAGGGGTGGAGAAGCAAATGGGCGCTTCTCCTATGTGCCCTGGCCGGGAATCGAACCCGGGTCCTCTGCACGCTAGGCCGACGCTCTACCGCTGAGCCAACCGGCCAGGGAGTTGTTATCTTTTTTGATGAAATGTTTATTCAAGTCATTTGCCAATTTTTAGGTAGACGTTTTTCACTTTATATGTTTATAATTAGTCCAACTACACATTTTAAGTAGATATTCATTAAATGTAGCTCTCTACCTCAAGCTGCTACATTTCCTAAGTGATTACTGCACACATTCACACAATGGTTCTTTCTCTTTCTATACAATTGTGGCAAAATATAAATAACATAAAATTCACCCTTTTAATATTCTAAGTGTATATTTCTGTGACATTATGTACATTCACATTGTGCAACTGTCACAACTATCTCCAGACTTTTTCATTTTTTCCTGCTGAAATGCTATTGAATATTGATATACAAACATCTATCCTTGCTTTTGATTGTTTTGGCTGTACATATACCCAGAAGTAGAATTGCTGGATTATATGGTAATTCTATGTTTAACTCTTTCGATGAATCAACCATACTGTTTTCTATCTGCTACATCAGGGGTTGGGAACTTTTTTGGCTGAGAGAGCCATGAACACCACATATTTTAAAATGTAATTCTGTGACAGCCATACAACGACCCTTGTACATTAGGCATTATCCAATAAAAATTTGGTGTTGTCCCGGAAGACAGCTGTGATTGGCTTCAGCCACCTGCAACTCTGAACATGAGCTGTAGGAAATGAATTGATTGTAATACATGAGAATGTTTTATATTTTTAACATTATTATTTTTTTATTAATTATTTGTCTGCGAGCCAGATGCAGCCATCAGAAGAGCCACATCTGGCTCACAAGCCATAGGTTCCCGACCCCTGTGCTATATCATTTAGCATCCCCATCAGCAGTGCACAAGGATTCCAGATTTCTCCACAACCTCACCAACACTTGTTTTTTATTTTCTGATTATATTCATGCTAGTAGATGTAAAATGATATCTCATTGTTTTGATTTGCATTTCCTGAGTCACTAGTGGTATTGAGAATCTGTGTGTTTATTTGCCATGTGTATATCTTCTAAGAGTTTTATAATTTTAGCATTTATATTTAGGTCTTTGATCCATTTTGAATTATAGTATAAAGTTAATGTCCAAACTCATTTTTTTGCAAGTGGGTATCCAGTTGTGCCATTACCATTGTTGAAGAGATTATTCTTTCCCCATTGAAAGGTCTTGGCGTTCTTGTTGAAAATCAGTTGGTCGTAGATGTATGGGTTTATTTCTGGACTCTTAGTTTTGTTCCATTTACATATATGCTTATCTTTATGCCAATATCACACTGTTTTGATTACTATAGATTTATGGTAATTTTGAAATCATGAAGTGTCTCCACCAATTTTGTTTTCAAGATTTTCAAGATTGTATTTTGGCTATCTTTTCCCTTGCAATTGCATATGAATTTTTAAAAAATATTTATTGGCTGCCTTATGTCTTGCATTACGCATTTACAATTAATCTAATTCCACTACCAAATAACACTATACTGCTTCACGGTTTTTGCAGGTACCTTATTATAGAATTTCCAAGTCCTTTCTCCTGTTTTTTATAACATTTTTGTGATTCATGTCACTTATCCATAAGCCATAAGCACCTAAAACCCTGCTTGGCAAACTGCGGCTCGCAAGGCACATGCAGCTCTTTGGCCGCTTGAGTGTGGCTCTTCCACAAAATACCACGTTCAGGCGCTACCTCGATAAGGAATGTACCTATCTATATAGTTTAAGTTTAAAAAATTTGGCTCTCAAAAGAAATTTCGTTGTATTGTTGATATTTGGCTCTGTTGTCTAATGAGTTTGCTGACAGACAGGAAGGGAGAGAGATGAGAAGCATCAACTCCCTGCTGGAGCTCCTTAGTTGTTCATTGACTGCTTTCTCATATGTGCCATGATTGACAGGGGTTGGGGGAGGTTATAGCAGAGTGAGTGACCCCTTGCTCAAGCCAGCAAACCTGGGCTCAAGTCAGCGACCTTGGGCTTCAAGCCGGCAACCTTTGGGCTCATGACAGCGACCATAGGGTCTTGTCTATGATCCCACGCTCAAGCCAGTGACCCTGCGCTCAAGCCGATGACCCCATGCTCAAGCTGGCGACCTTGGGGTTTGTTTTGTGTGTGTGTGTGTGTGTCAGAGACAGAGTCAGAGAGAGGAACAGATAGGGACAGACAGACAGGAAGGGAGAGAGATGAGAAACATCAATTCTTTGTTGCAGTTCCTTAGTTGTTCATTGATTGCTTTCTCATATGTTCCTTGACTGGGGGGCTACAGCAGACCGAGTGACCCCTTGCTTGAGCCAGCGACCTAGGGCTCAAGCTGTTGAGCCTTGCTCAAACCAGATGAGCCTGCGCTCAAGCTGGCGATCTCAGGGTCTCAAACCTGGGTCCTCTATATCCCAGTCCGACGCTCTATCCACTGTGCCACTGCCTGGTCAGGAGACCTTGGGGTTTTGATTCTGGGTTCTCTGTTTCCCAATCCGATGCTTTATCTACTGTGCAACTGCCTGGTCAGGTAGAATTGTTTTCTTAACTTTGTTTTCAGATTGTTCATTGCTAATGTATAGGAATACAACTGATTTTGGTGCTGAATTTTTTTTTTTTTTTTTTTTTTTTTTGGTGGGCCATCATCTTTAATCCTAGCTTGCACCCGGCGGGCAAGTAAAAACACACACACTGGGCTCCAAAACCCACTCACATTCAGTGCTCCCAAAGCTACTGACTTATCTGAGTTTCCTAGAATCAAAGGTTTCTAGCTCACCAGACTTATTCACCTCTGTTCCCCATCTCCTTCCTTCTCCTTGTACAAACTCTGCACAAACTGGCTTCTCACTCAACACTCCACCATCTTGGCTGCTTCTCCTGGCCTCCTTCATGTGGCCTTTCTCTGCTCTCCTCTCTAATGCTAATCTCAGGAACCAAGAGAGCTTGGTGCTGAATTTATTAGTTCTAATAATTTTTGTATATTCTTTTGGTTTTCCATATATAGGATCATGTCATCTGTGAATAGGTAATTTTACTCTCTCCAATTTGGATGGCTTTTATTTTTTATTTTTACCTAATTTCTCTGGCTAAAACTTCTAGTACAGTATTGAATTGAAGTGGCATATGAAAACACCTATTTTGTTTGATCTCAGCAGGGGGAAAGTGTTTAGTCTTTCACTATTGAGTATTTGAACTATGAGTTTTTCATAAAATCCCTTTTCATGTTGAAGAAGTTTTATACTATTCCTAGTTTGAATGTTTTTATCATGATAGTGTTAGATTTTGTCAAATGCTTTCTTTGTGTTAAAAATGATCATACTATTTTTCTCTTCATTCTGTGTATTTTCTTTCTTTTTTAAAATTTTTTTATTTTTTCACTTATTATTTACATAGATTCTAGTGTCTCCCTGAATGCATCCCCCCTCCCCCGTATTACCCTCAACATCTCCCTTATCCCCCTCCCATCAGCTCCCTCCCCCCTTCCCTTCAGGTTTATCCCATCCTATCATCCCCTTTCCCTCAGTTCTCTTTTCCTCTGGTCCCTTTGATCTCTCCTCTGTCTCAATTCCGTTCCTCAGTTCACACTGTTCATTGGATTCCTCAAATGAGTGAGGTCATATGATATTTTTCTTTCTCTGCCTGGATTATTTCACTTAACATAATAGTTTCCAGGTCCATTCATGTTGTTGCAAAAGGTATGATTTTCTTCTTTTTCATGGCCCCATAGTATTCCATTGTATATATGTACCACAGCTTTTTAATCCACTTGTCCACTGACGGACACTTGGGCTGTTTTCAGATCTTTGCTATTGTGAACAATGCTGCCATAAACATAGGGGTGCATTTTTTTTTTGAGTCAGTGATATGGTGTTCTTGGGATATATTCCTAAAAGTGGGATGGCTGGGTCAAAAGGCAGTTCCATTTTTAGTTTTTTGAGGAATCTTCATACTGTTTTCCACAGTGGCTGCACCAGTCTGCATTCCCAGCAGCAGTGCAGGAGGGTTCCCCTTTCTCCACGTCCTCGCCAGCACCATTCATGTGTTGTTTTGTTAATGAGAGCCATTCTGACTGGTGTGAGGTGATATCTCATTGTGTTTTTGTTTTTTTTTCATTTTTCCGAAGCTGGAAACGGGGAGGCAGTCAGACAGACGCCCGCATGCGCCCGACCGGGATCCACCCGGCGTGCCCACCAGGGGGTGATGCTCTGCCCATCTGGGGCATCGCTCTGCCGCAGTCAGAGCCATTCTAGCACCTGAGGCAGAGGCCACAGAGCCATCCTCAGTGCCCAGGCCATCTTTGCTCCAATGGAGCCTCGGCTGTGGGAGGAGAAGAGAGAGACAGAGAGGAAGGAGAGGGGGGAGGGGTGGAGAAGCAGATGGGCGCTTCTCCTGTGTGCCCTGGCCGGGAATCGAACCCGGGAATCCTGCACACCAGGCTGACGCTCTACCACTGAGCCAAGCAGCCAGGGCCTCATTGTGGTTTTAATTTGCATTTCTCTAATGATTAGTGATGTTGAACATTTTTTGAAATGTCTTCTTTGGAGAAGTGTCTACTTCCTGGTATTCAGTTTTACAAGTTCTTTATAAATTTTGGTTATTAACCCCTTATTAGACGTACTGTCGATTATGTTCTCCCATTATGTGGTTTGTCTTTTTATTTTGTTCATATTGTCTTTAGGTGTAAAAAAGCTTTTTAGTTTGATATAGTCCCATTTTTTATCCTGTCTTTTATTTCACTTGCCTGTGGAAATATATCAGCAAATATATTACTGTGAGAGATGTTGGAGAGCTTACTGCCCATGTTTTCTTCTAAGATGCATATGGTTTCACAACTTATATTTAAGTCTTCTATTCATTTTGAGTTTATTTTTGTGAATGGTGTAAGTTGGTGTTCTAGTTTCATTTTTTTACAGGTAGCTGTCCAAGTTTCCCAACACCATTTGTTAGAGACTGTCTTTACTCCATTGTATGCTCTTTCCTCCTTGTAAAATATCAGTTGTTGATAAAAGCGTGGGTTTATTTCTGGGTTCTCAGTTCTGTTCCATTGATCTATATGCCTGTTCTTATGCCAGTACCATGCTGTTTTGAGTACAATGACCTTATAATATAACTTGATATCCGGAAGTGTGATACCTCCCGCTTTATTCTTTCTTTTCTTTTTTTTTTTTAAAATTATTTTTATTTATTTATTCATTTTAGAGGAGAGAGAGAGAGAGAGAGAGAAAGAGAGAGAGAAAGGGGAGGAGCCGGAAGCTTCAACTCCCATATGTGCCTTGACTGGGCAAGTCCAGGGTTTTGAACCGGCAACCTCAGCATTCCAGGTCGACGCTTTATCCACTGCGCCACCCCAGGTCAGGCTATTCTTTCTTTTCAAGATTGCTGAGGCTATTCGTGTTCTCTTTTGGTTCCATATAAATTTTTGAAATATGTGTTCTATATCTTTGAAGTAAGTCATTGGTATTTTAATCGATATTGCATTGAATTTAGAAATTGCTTTGGGTAATATAGACATTTTAATGATGTTTATTCTTCCTAACCATGAGCATGGTATATGCCTCCACTTGTTCGTTTCTTCCCTGATTTCTTTTATCAATGTTTTATATTTTTCCGAGTACAAGTCTTTAATCTCCCTGGTTAAATTTATTCCTAGATACTTTATTTTTTGGTTGCAATGGTAAAGGGGATTGATTCCTTGATTTCTCTTTCTGACAGTTCATTGTTAGTGTATAAAAATGCCTTTGATTTCTGAGTATTAATTTTATATCCTGTCACCTTGCCGAATTCATTTATCAGGTCCAGTAGTTTTTTGTTTTTTTTTAATGTTTCCTTTATTTATTTACAGAGACAGACAGAGAGTCAGAGAGGGATAGACAGGGACAGACAGACAGGAATGGAGAGATGAGAAACATCAATCAATTTTTTCATTGCGACACCTTAGTTCATCGATTGCTTTCTCATATGTGCCTTTACTGCGGGCCTTCAGCAGACTGAGTAACCCCTTGCTTGAGCCAGCGACCTTGGGTCCAAGTTGGTGAGCTTTTTGCTCAAACCAGTGAGCCTGTGCTCAAGCTGGTGACCTCGGGGTCTCGAGCCTGGGTCCTTGGCATCCCAGTCCGATGCTCTATCCACTGAGCCAGTGCCTGGTCAGGCGGTCCAGTAGTTTTTTGACTGAGACTTTAGGCTTTTCTATATACAATATTATATCATCTGCAAATAATGATAGTTTTACTTCTTCTTTTCCTATTTGGATGCCTTTTATTTCTTTTTCTTGTCTGAGTGCTGTGGCTAGGACTTCCAGAACTATGTTGAATAAGAGTGGTGAAAGGGGCACCCCTGCCTTATTCCTGATCTTAAGGGTATTGCTTTTAATTTTTGCCCATTGAGTATTATATTGGCTGTGGGTTTGTCATAGATGGCTTTTATCATGTTGAGGTATGTTCTCTGTATTCCCACTTTGCTGAGAGTTTTGATCATGAATGGGTGCTGGATTTTATCAAATGCTTTTTCTGCATCTATTGAAATTATCATGTGGTTTTTCTCCTTCCTTTTGTTTATGTGATGAATCACATTGATTAATTTGCAAATATTGTACCAGCCTTGCCTCCCCAGAATAAATCCCACTTGATCATGATGTATGATTTTTTTCATGTATTGCTAGATCCAGTTTGCTAATATTTTGTTGAGGATTTTAGCATCTAAATTCATCAGGGATATTGGCCTATAATTTTCTTTCTTTGTGTTGTCTTTGCCTGTCTTTGTAATCAGAATTATGTGCGCCTCATAAAAGGAGCTTGGCAGTCTCCCTTCCTCTTGAATATTTTGGAATAGCTTGAGAAGTATAGGAGTTAGTTCTTTGAATATTTGGTAGAATTCACTTGTGACTCCATCTGGCCCAGGGCTTTTGTTTGTTGGGAATTTTTTGATAACTGTTTCGATCTCATTTGGTGTAATTGGTCTGTTTAGGTTTTCTGATTCTTCCTGATAGATTTTTGGAAGTTTATGTTTCAAGGAATTTGTCCATTTCACCTAGGATTAATTTTTTGGCATACAGTTCTTTGTGGTATTTTCTTACAATATTTTGTATTTCTGTTGTGTCAGTTGTTATTTCTCCACTCTCGTTTCTAATTTTATTTATTTGAGTCCTCTCTCTTTTTTTCTTGGTGAGTCTGGTTAAAGATTCATCGATCTTGTTTACATTTTCAAAGAACCATCTCCTGGTTTCATTGATCCTCTGTATTGTTTCTTTAGCCTCTATGTCATTTATTTCCGCTCTGATCTTTATTATTTCCTTCCTTCTGCTACCTCTGGGCTTTACTTGCTGTTCTTTTTCTAGCTCTTTTAGATGCAGGGTTAGGTTGTTTATTTGAGCTTCTTCTAGCTTCTTAAGGTATGCCTGTGTGCTATGAACTACCCTCTCTGTACTGCTTTTGCTGTGTCCATAAATTTTGAGTTATTGTATGCTCATTATCATTCGTTTCTAGGAATTTTTTTATTCCTTCTTTGATCTCATTGTTAACCCATTTATTATTTAATAACATGCTATTTAGTTTCCATGTGTTTGTGTATTTTTCAGTTTTTCTGTTGTAGTTAATTTCCAGTTTCATGCCATTGTGATCAGAGAAGATGCTTGATATGATTTCAATCTTCTTAAATTTGTTGAGACCACATTTGTGCCCTAACATGTGATCTATCCTAGAGAATATATACCATGAGCACTTGAAACGAATGTATAACTGCTACTTTACAGTGAAAGGTTCTAAAGATATCTATTAAATCGAGTTGATCTAGTGTGTCCTTTAAGTCTACTGTTTCTTTGTTAATTTCCTTTCCTGAGGATCTATCTAGTGATGCTAGTGGGGTATTTAAATTCTCTACTATTATAGTATTGCTGTTGATCTCACCCTTTATATGCATCAAAGTCTGCTTTATGTATTTAGGTGCTCCTATATTAGGTGCGTAGATATTTATAATGGTTATATTTTCCTGTTGGATTGCTCCCTTAATCATTATGTAGTGACCTTCTTTATCTCTTACTAAAGCCTTTGTTTTAAAGTCCATTTTGTCTGATATAACTATTGCTACCTCAGCTTTTTATTCATTTGCATTTGCATGAAATATTTTTTCCATCCTTTTACCTTCAGTCTATGTATCTTTTGTTTTGAGGTGTGTGTCTTGTAGACAGCATATGTATACGTTCTGTTTTTTTATCCACACAGCTACCCTATGTCTTTTGATTGGATCATTTAATCCATTAACATTTAAGGTTATTGTTGATATGTAGTTGTTTATTGCCATTTTATTCATTAAAGCTATCTTCCTCTTTTAATATATTCTTTTCCTCCTTTGTTCTGTTTACAACAGGCCCCTTAACATTTCTTGCAGCACTGGTTTGGTTGTAATTAATTCCTTGAGGGTTTTTTTTTTTTATCTGAGAAGCTTTTTATTTCTCCTTCCATTTTTTTTTTAAATATTTATTTATTTATTTACAGAGACAGAGAGTAAGTCAGAAAGAAGGATAGACAGGGACAGACAGACAGGAACAGAGAGAGATGAGAAGCATCAATTATCAGTTTTTCATTGCTCATTGCAACACCTTAGTTGTTCATTGATTGCTCTCCCACATGTGCCTTGACCGCGGCCCTTCAGCAGACCGAGCAACCCCTTGGAGGAGCCAGCGACCTTGGGTTCAAGCTGGTGGGGCCCCCCTCAAAGGAGATGAGCCCGCACTCAAGCTGGCGACCTTTGGGTCTCAAACCTGGGTCCTCTGCATCCCAGTCCAACGCTCCATCCATTGTGCCACCGCCTGGTCAGGCTCTCCTTCAATTTTAAACTGTAGCCTTGCTGGATAAAGTAGTCTTGATTGTAATCTCTTGTTCTGCATTACTTTGAATATTTCTTGCCATTGCCATCTGGCCTCAGGTGTTTTTGTGGAGAAGTTGGATGTCATACTTATGGGGGCTCCTTTGTAGGTGATAGCCTTTTTTTCTCTAGCAGCTTTTAATGTTTTCTCTTTTATCTCTTAGCTTTGGTATTTTAATTATGATGATTCTTGGTGTGGATTTCTTTGGGTTTCTCTTTAATTGAATTCTCTGTGCCTTTTTTTTTTTTTTTTTAATTCTCTGTGCTTTTTGAATTTGTGTCTCACGCATCAGTTTAGGGAAGTTTTCAGCTATGATTTGATTGAACAAGGTCTCTATCCTTGTTCTTTCTCTTCTTTAGGGACCCCTATAATGTGGATGTTATTTCTCTTTAGGTTGTCACAGGGCTATCTTAATTTTTTCAGTTTCTTTTCTTTTTGCTGCTCTGCTTCCGTGTTTTCGTTTATCTTGTCTTCTAAATCACTGATTCGATCCTCTGCTTCATCCAGCCTGCTTGTAATTGCTTCTAATGTAGTCTTCATTTCTAATATTATAATTGTCATTTTTGACTGGTTCTTCTTTATTATTGCAATGTCCTTTTTGATGCTTGTTATCTCTTTATGTTCTCACTGTGTCGATCCACTGTTGTTCTAAGATCTTTCAGCATTCTAATCATTATTTTAAACTCTGCATTTGGTAATTTGCTTATTTCCATCTCACTTAGTTCATTTTCTGGGGGTTTCTCTTGTTAATTCATTTGGATTGCACTTCTCTGTCTTCCCATTTTGTCTGTGTTGCCCTGGACTTTCCTGGCCATGGCCTGGCTCAGATCATTGGGGGTCACTGCCTATGACTGGTTCTTATCCACCTTTTGGGTGCTACAGGTTATCCAGATCTTTTGGCTTTCTGTGCTGGGTCCAGGTGCCGTTGTAAATATCAGCTACACTCCTAGGCTTGCTTTTATCTACTCTTGGCCTAGGAGAAGTTCCTTTAAAAGTTTAAGTTCCCCTAAAATCTGCTTTCTGTTGCCTCTTATTGCTGGCTACTTGTTGGGCTTAGTACTGTAATTTAGTGATTAGGCATGGTAGCACTCAGTAGGGTGTAATCTCAAGGGTTCAGTGGGTGTGGCCCCAGTGCTCCCTTGTGTGGTATGTCTACCAGGCCACCGCCACTGTTGCTGCCTGGGACTTTTAGGCGCAGGTGTTGCTGGCGTCTGCCCACTTCCGCGACTGTTGCTGCCCTGGTTCGACTTGCGCTGCCCTTTTGGACTGCTTCCATGGCCACTTCAGCCTCTGCTGCCCCCGAGAGCCAGTGTGCGCTGTGGGCTTGAGCGTCTGCTTCTGGCCTCATCCCCACGGTTAGGGCCGCAGCCTGCTTGGACCACTTCCTGGGCTGCCTCCTCCCCGGAGGTCTGTCAGTGGGCTCAGACTTTAGTAGCCACAGTGGAGGGGCTGCTTGGATTACCAGAGAGGGCGCACCCCACCCCAGGCAGGTTTGCGCGCAGGCCTGGATCCCAACTGGGACAGGCCCACTGGCAGGCTTGCGGGTACACCCACACGTACCCCTTCCTGCTATGCTCGGGCCTCTGTCCCAACCGAGGGCGTGCCTACTCAGTGAGCCAGACTGTGTTTGAGCCTGGACTTCTGGCGGCAGCGGCGGGCGGCTGCGGTGGGGGTTTTGCGCTGCCTTTGGCCTGCCTGCCCTGGGGGAGCATTCAGCATTGCGATTGGTGGTGTACCTTAGACTTCTGCACTATTTGTGTCCCTAACATGGCACCTGACTCTAAGCGCCTTTGTTCTAGCTAGGGTAGGGGAGCCCCTGGTGGATGAGGCACTTTCTTTTCTTTGCTGTTGATGCTGTTCCCAGGAAAAATGTTCATTTTAAATTTGTGGAGTGACTCAGCCCAGTGTTTAGGGTGTCCTCCTGGAGCTCAGGGAAAGTGGCTGTGAGTGAGGCTCTCGGTGCAGTTCCTATATTATGGAGCCTGGATCTGAGACTCCTACCTCCTTCTCTCAAACCATGTCTAGGCTTTTTTCTCAGCCAAATATAGTCTGTAAGCCCCTTCCAGGCTCCAGGGCTTTTGGCTGGGATTCTGGTTTTGGGGATAAGGACCTACAACTCGCTGGATAGCCCTCCCTGTTCCAAAAGTCCCTCCTGGGCACCATTCATTTGCGGCGCAGCCTTTTCTGCATCTCCACCTTTCCTACCAGACTCAGTGTGGGTTCTTTGGTGGTCCTTGGCTGTAGAATCCTCTTAGTTTAGTCCAAAGTTTGTCGTTCATAATGAGTGTTCTCAGATTTAAGTTGTAATCCACCTTGGTTCTGGGAAGTGGGAGTTGGAGCATCTGCTTACTCTGTCCATCTTGAATTCCTCCCATTCTGTGTATTGTGTTGACTGATTTATATGAAATAAATCTCAATTTGTCATAATGTGAAATCCTTTTACTATGCTGTTGGATAAGGTCTGCTAGTACTGTATTTTATTGTATTAAAGGTTATTCATCTGTATTTGTAGGGGATGTTGGTCTGTAATTTTCTTTTTTTAAGATTTTATTTTATTGATTTAGAGTTGAGGGGGAGAGAGATTATAGTTGCTTCACTTGATTTATTGATTGATTGCTTCTTATATGTGTCTTTTTTTTTTTTACAGAGACAGAGAGTGAGTCAGAGAGAGGGATAGACAGGGACAGACAGACAGGAACGGAGAGAGATGAGAAGCATCAATCATTAGTTTTTCATTGCACATTGCAACACCTTAGTGATTCATTGATTGCTTTCTCATAAGTGCCTTGACTTGGGCCTTCAGCGGACTGAGCGACCTTGGGTTCAAGCTGGTGGGATTTTTGCTCAAACCAGATGAGCCCGTGTTCAAGCTGGCGACCTTGGGGTCTCGAACCTGGGTCCTCTGCATCCCTGTCCGACGCTCTATCCACTGCGCCACCGCCTGGTCAGGCCTTATATGTGTCTTGACTGGACAAGCCCAGTGTTTTGAACTGGCAACTTCAGCATTCCAAGTTGATGCTCTATCCATTGTCTCACCACAAGTCAGGCTATGATTTTTTTTTTTTTTTGACAGAGTCAGAGAGAGGGACAAATAGGGACAGACAGACAGGAAGGGAGAGAGATGAGCATCAGTTCTTCGTTGCAGCTCCTTAGTTGTCATTGATTTCTTTCTCATATGTGCCTTGACCGGGGAGGGGGGCTGTAGCAGAGCGAGTGACCTTTTGCTCAAACCAGTGACGTTGGGCTCAAGCCAGTAACCGTGGGATCATGATCCCATGCTCAAGCCAGTGACACTTCGTGCTCAAGCTAAATGAGCCCGCGCTTAAGCCGGTGACCTTGGTGTTTCAAACCTAGGGCCTCTGCGTCCCAGTCTAACTGTATCCACTGCGCCACTGTGCCACTACCTGGTGAGGTTATGATTTTTTTTCTTGTTTTATTTTTGTTTCTTATTTGTTTGTTTTACCTAGTTTTGATATCAAGGTAATTCTGGTTTCATAGAAAGAGTTAGAATGTATTCTGTTCTTTTCTGCATGTTGAGAGAGTTTGAGAAGGATTGTTTTTGTTTTTTTTGTTTTTTGTTTTTTTAAATTTATTTATTTTTTACAGAGACAGAGAGAGTCAGAGAGAGGGATAGACAGGGACAGACAGACGGGAACAGAGAGAGATGAGAAGCATCAATCATTAGTTTTTCATTGTGCCTTGCAGCACCTTAATTGTTCATTGATTGCTTTCTCATATGTGCCTTGACCACGGGCCTTCAGCAGACCGAGTAACCCCTTGCTGGAGCCAGCGACCTTGGGTTCAAACTGGTGGGCTTTTGCTCAAACCAGATGAGCCTGCACTCAAGCTGGCGACCTCGGGGTCTTGAACCTGGGTTCTCTGCATCCCAGTCCGACGCTCTATCCACTGCGCCACCATCTGGTCAGGCGAGAAGGATTGTTAATTATTCTTTGTTTGGTAGAATTTACCAGTAAAGCCATATGGTCCTGAACTTTTCTTTTGGGAGAACCTCTTTTTGTTTTAGCATCAACAGTGCACTTTATTATACAGCTTAGATTTAACTTTTCATATATGCTTTTAAAGCTTCAATCAGTAATTCAATACAAAATAGAAATACACATATGCAGCAGTGGTTCTCAGGCACAGAACTGAGGAGGAGGCTGGAGCTTTTCCCCAGCCCTAGAATATGGTGAGCAGCATGAACCATGACCATAAGATGTCTCCTGCTGACCTAGCTGCCTTTCCGATTGATTCCTTTTACAGTAGACAGCTTCAGTAAGTATATTGACAACTGGAAACGACGAGATTTAAAATATTTTGCTAAAGTCTTTAAGACCTAATGAGTCCTTTTCTCTAACAGCGCTAAGTCATTCAATGAAAATAATCTTGTCCGTATTTGGAGCATTGGCCTAAGAACCACTGCATGTGACTACTCAACATCTTCTGGTCTCACCGAGTGGGATAGTGGTATGATGGACTTCTCAGTGTCCCTGGAAAGGGCTTTTCTCATATCATAGGTGTCATCGTCTGGCTCCCCGTTGCTGGCCAAGTAGTACTCTATGTCTATCCTGTACACACTGTAGTCCAGCTTCTTGTACATGTTGACTGCAACATGGTTAGACACTCTTACAAAGATATAGACAAAAAAACCAACCTTTTCTTTCTGAAATCCCCTCTAATAACCATTAGTTTAGCAGCCAAATGAAGGCGTTAAAATTCTGGAGCAACAGACAGAGCTGTGACCTGCCCATACCATTCTTCCCTAATGACTGAGCGTTCTGCTTTACCCCTAATGTAACCCATTAACTCTCCACCAGACAACTCTGCAATGATGAAATCTTTAATGAAGTGAGCATAAAATATCTGCTCAACAAAGTGAAATATTGATTTGTTGCTTTACTTATTTATGCATTCATTGGTTGATTCTTTTATGTGCCCTGATCCAGGACGTAACCTGCAACCTTGCCGTATGGAAATGACTCTGTAACCCACCAAGCTACCTGGCCAGGCTTACTTAAATCCTCTAGTTGTAAGACTTAACATTCAGACAGATATCAGATGGTTGTTTTGTAGTTTAGTTGTAATTCTGATGTGGTTATGTGAGTATAGCATTGACCTATGCCACCATCTTGACTGGAAGTTTTATAATATATATTTCTTTATTGATATGCTCTACTTGGTGTGATACTGTTTTCTTTAGTTCTTTGTGGTTTCCTTTGCCTGAGCTACAGGCACAGTTTCTATACTAATGTCTCTCCTGTAAATGGGCCCTAGGTTCTTATTTTTTTGCATGCCTCATACTTTTATGTTGAAAATGGGACATTTTGAATATTACTATGTGTCATTGCTAGACATCAGATTTCTCCCTCCACAGGGTTTTTTGTTATTGTTTGTTGTTTGTTTAGTGTCTTTTCTAAACTATTTTTGTGAAGTATGTTTTGTCATGTGTAGTTATTGAAGTCTTTATACTATTAGCTTAGTGATCAACTAGTGTTTGACCAACTTTCTTGTATCCCTCAAACCCAGAAAAGGAAAATGAAGAAAAACAAAAGAAAATACTCTCCTAATTTTGGCTGGAGGTTCTCTGTTCTGATACTCTTTTAACACTAAACCAGGCCATTTAAAATGCTGCTTTGGTTTTCACTTCCTGTTTGTGTGGATCCTGAAGGTCAAACAGAGGTGAAAGCTTAGGGTTTTCTAAGGCCTTTTCTGTGTGTCAGCCCTGGACATATGTGTGTCCTTCTAGATTCCTTGTTACGTATGAGAATTTAGCAATCTCATTTCACCCCACATATCTTATTTTCTCTCATCCTCTCATCTCAGGCTTTTATTTCTGTCTTTTGTCCTATCCTGTTCCTTTTTCTTTAACCTCAGGCTGCTTGTCCTGGGAATAGTCCAAGTCAAGCAGAACAAAGACAAAGTCCTTGTGCCAGTATTTGAGGAAGCTGTCAGGCCATAATTTTTAACCACAGGTCTTTTATTATTATTATTTTAATTTTATTTTAGTAAGAGGAAGGGAGGCAGAGGGAGACTCTTGTATGCACCTGGACTGGGGTCCACCCGGCAAGCCCACTAGTGAGCGAGGCTTTGCCCATCTGGAGCCCTTGCTCCATTGCAACCAGAGCCATTTTTTAGCGCCTGAGACGGAGGCCATGGAGCTGTCCTCAGCACCTGGGGCTGACTTGAACCTTGGCTGCTGGAAGGCAAGAGAAAAAAAGAGAGGGAGAGCCTGACCTGTGGTGGCGCAGTGGATAAAGCGTCGACCTGGAATGCTGAGGTCGCCGGTTCAAAACCCTGGGCTTGCCTGGTCAAGGCACATATGGGAGTTGATGCTTCCTGCTCCTCCCCCTGTTCTCTCTCTATCTCTCCCTCTCTCTCTCTCCCCTCTCTCTCTAATAAAAATGAATAAATAAAATCTAAAAAAGTAAATAAATAAATAAATTAAAAAAAAAGAGAGGGAGAGAGAGAGAAATGAGAGGAGGAGGGGTGGAGGAGCAGGTGGATGCTTCTCCTGTGTGCCGACCGGGAATTTAACCCGGGACATCCACACGCCAGGCTGGCACTCTACCATTGAGCCAACCGACCAGGGCTCAACCGCAATACTTTGAGAAAGATTTGCATTGCTTCCTTGGCACTATCAGCCTGCACCAGGATTAAAGCTGCCATTTTTACTGCCTCTGGTGAACTGGGAGCTGGGGACTGGGAGATGGTAGACAGTCAATTTAAACCCCATAGTACTTACTCTTCTATTGAAATGCTTCTTTGCTAAACCTTTCCTTGGTTGCTTTAAGTTTTTGCTTAGATTCCACAGTTCTGCAGAAGTTGACTCTGACCATTGCCAACTAGTGTGTGTGTGTCTGTGTGTCTGTGTGTGTGTAGGAGATGGAGCCCTTTGGTACTCTGATATTTTTGGTGATGTCTTTCCCCTGCACCCTTCCCCTTTTCTTAAGTTTTCCTACTGAATCTTTTGTGAGAGTGTCAATTTAATTTTTATTGTAGTTTTTCAAGAACTACAGTATATGTATAGTCATATATAGTTTAAAGAATAAAGGTAAATACTGTATACCTATCACTCAAGAAATAGAACATTCTATGTGCACTTTTGTTTTTCTGACCTCATAGAAGGAAACACTGTCTTGAATTTTGTGTGAACTAGATATGCAAATAAGTAGGAAAATGTCATTTATAACTGGAAGAAATCATTCAATAGAAATAGAGCTAAGAACTTTCAATGTGCACTTTTGTTTTTCTGACCTTATAGAAGGAAACACTGTCCTGAATTTTGTGTGAACTAGATATACAAATAAGTAGAAAAATGTCATTTATTTTATTTTTTAAAATTATTTTTATTTATTCATTTTAGAGAAGAAAGACAGAGAGAGATAGAGAGAAAAAGAAGAGAGGGAGGAGTAGAAAGCATCAACTCCCATATGTGCCTTGATTGGGCAAGCCCAGAATTTTGGTTTTGTTTTTTTTTTGTATTTTTCTGAAGCTGGAAACGGGGAGAGACGGTCAGACAGACTCCCACATGCGCCCGGCTGAGATCCACCCGGCACGCCCACCAGGGGGCGAGGCTCTGCCCCTCTGGGGCGTCGCTCTGTTGCGACCAGAGCCACTCCAGCGCCTGGGGCGGAGGCCAAGGAGCCATCCCCAGCGCCCGGGCCATCTTTGCTCCAATGAAGCCTTGCTGCTGAAGGGGAAGAGAGAGACAGAGAGGAAGGAGAGGGGGAGGGTTGGAGAAGCAGATGGGCGCTTGTCCTGTGTGCCCTGGCCGGGAATCGAACCCGGGACTTCTGCACACCAGGCTGACGCTCTACCACTGAGCCAACCTGCCAGGGCCAAGCTCAGAGTTTTGAACCGGCGACCTCAGCATTCCAGGGCGACGCTTGATCCACTGCGCCACCACAGGTCAGGTGGAAAATGTCATTTATAACTGGAAGAAAAATCATTCAATAGAAATAGAGCTAAAAATGCTGAGATGATAGAATTAGTACACAAGGACTTTAAAAACAATTATTAAAAAAAGATTGAAGACTTAACGGTAAATATGAAAATAGTGGAGAAATAAATTTGAGATATAAAAAGAAATACAGCCTGACCAGGTGGTGGCGCAGTGGATGGAGTGTCGCACTGGGACGTGGAGGACCCAGGTTCGAGACCCCGAGGTCGCCAGCTTGAACGCGGTCTCATCTTGTTTGAGCAAAGTTCACCAGTTTGGGCCCAAGGTCGCTGGCTTGAGCAAGGGGTTACTCAGTCTGCTGTAGCCCCACGGTCAAGGCACATATGAGAAAGCAATCCATGAACAACTAAGGTGTCGCAACAAAAAACTGATGATTGATGCTTCTCATCTCTATTCATTCCTGTCCGTTTCTAACTATCCTCTCTCTTACTCTCTCTCTGTCTCTGTAAAAAACAACAACAACAAAAAGAAATACAATTTTTCAAGTTGAAAAACACCTGAATCGTTGCTTTTAATTCTGCATTTTCAGATTTTAGTGGGCAGGTAGTTTTTTTTTTTTGTTTTTTTTTTTTCATTTTTCTGAAGCTGGAAACAGGGAGAGACAGTCAGACAGACTCCCGCATGCGCCCGACCGGGATCCACCCGGCACGCCCACCAGGGGCGACGCTCTGCCCACTAGGGAGCGATGCTCTGCCCATCCTGGGCATCGCCATGTTGCGACCAGAGCCACTCTAGCACCTGGGGCAGAGGCCACAGAGCCATCCCCAGCGCCCGGGCCATCTTTGCTCCAATGGAGCCTTGGCTGCGGGAGGGGAAGAGAGAGACAGAGAGGAAAGCGCGGCGGAGGGGTGGAGAAGCAAATGGGCGCTTCTCCTGTGTGCCCTGGCCGGGAATCGAACCCGGGTCCTCCGCACTGTGGGCAGGTAGTTTAAGTAATCTTCTGTATTTGCAAAAATTGAAGCATAGTTCCTTTCTATCTTCTGCAAACCTTTTTTTCCCCATTATAATTTCCAAATCTTGCTGTTTACTGGTTTCATCATTTTTCTTATTTATTTAACCTAATATTATAAGTTTTAAAATTTTAAAACAGCCTTATCAGGTGGTGGTACAGTGGATAGAGCTTCGACCTGAGATGCTGAGGACCTAGGTTCAAAACTCCAAGGTTGCTGGCTTCAGTGTGTGCTCTTTTGGCCTGAGCGCAGGCTCACCAGTTTGAGCACGGGGTTGCCAGCCTGAGTGTGGGATTGTAGACATGACCCCATGGTTGGTTGCTGGCTTGAGCAAGGGGTAACTGGCTCGGCTGGAACTCTCCCCACCCCCGTCAAGGCATGTATGAGAAATAATCAATGAAGAACTAAAACACCGCAAGTACAGGTTGATGCTTCTTATCCCTCTCTTTGTCTGTCTGGCCTCTGTCTCTCTTTGTCTCCCTTGCTCTCACTTAAAACTTTATTTGAAACACAAATTATGTTTAGTTTTAGCTTACCAAATGAATAATGTCAGTAACATTGCTTTTTTTGATAATAAAAGATAAAAATGCTAAGATCCAAAAAACAGGCGTGTGATCAAGATGACTGTTGAATGAATGATGTAAGGACTAATATGGTTCAAGTAGAAGCTAAGTATTTACTGTAGATATTTTTGAGAATGATTAAACACATTTCATGAAGTATGTTTACATATTTCATGACATTCACATTTTTACTGTATATATTTAATATAAGTTAAATATATTTTTATTTAATACATTTTAATTAACATATGGTAATAGTAAATTACTTATATTTTATTTATTAACTTTTTTAGAAAGAGGGGAGAAAGAGAAAGGGGTTGAGGAGTGGGAAGCATCAACTTGTAGTAGTTGCTTGTCATATATGTGCCTTGACCGGGCAAGCCTGGGGTTTTGAACCAGCAACCCCAGCGTTCCACATCCACGCTTTATCCACTGCATCATAACAGGCCAGGCAAATTACTTACATTTTATATTTTATAGTTAATCATTATCTTTTTTTTCTTGAACTGCACACTTTTAATCATTTTGTAGGCAAGAATGTGCTATATCCTTGTAATTGAACAGTACTGACAAAATAAAGCTCTGTATGTGCTCAGCTATGATTAAATTAAGGTTTACATCCTTGGCATTAAAATGCCACCTTCTACTTACTAAACCTACTTTAAATCTTTCTGAATTTCCACAACTGTATTGTTATCAGGACCTTTGGGATTTTTCTTTATGTGGGGTAAAGGTGGGGACAATTATTTTTCTTTGGTCAAAAAATCTGTTTTCTTCTTTTTGAAACATTCATTTTATGACTTATGTTTGAATAAGTTAAATTTATAGTTGAAAAAGTTGAGTAAGTGTTAATTTGTTCAATGGCTTGTCTGTGATAAGAATTCAGAATTTTTAGCTCTTGGTTCACTTCTTACAATCAATTTCTCTAAATGAGACATTCTTCCTTCTTTTTTTTTTTTTTTTTTATTTATTTTTAATTTTATTTATTAATTTTAGAGGAGAGAGAGAGAGAGAGAGAGAGAGAAGGAGGGAGGAGCAGGAAGCTTCAACTCCCATATGTGCCTTGACCAAGCAAGCCCAGGGTTTTGAACCGGCAACCTCAGCATTCCAGGTCGAGGTTTTATCCACTGCGCCACCACAGGTCAGGCCGACATTCTTCCTTCTTCACAAGATTATGTGCCTTTGGTTTTCTTTAGGTACTAAAGTATATTAAGATGTTGAGTTGGTTATTTGGAATCACCAAATGTGTTTTTTTTTTATATGTAGGGGACTAAATATTGTGTTCACTTAATTTTTTTCCACTTAGTTTTTATATTAAAATTATATTGATTCTTAATGCTGTTATAAAATCTTGAATCTAGGATGATGAATTACAGGGTTGGGAATTTTTAATTTTGTCTTTGATTAGAGCGACTGGAGAGTTCAGACCTCTGACTTGAGAATGAGTAGTCTCTGTGTGCCAAGAAAGAAGTAATGTATGCTATGCACAAAAGTTTAGGTGTTTATATTTTATTATTATTTTAAAAAGATTTTATTTGGCCCTGGCCGGTTGGCTCAGCGGTGGAGCGTCGGCCTGGCGTGCAGGGGACTCGGGTTCGATTCCCGGCCAGGGCACATAGGAGAGGTGCCCATTTGCTTCTCCACCCCGCCCCTCCTTCCTCTCTGTCTCTCTCTTCCCCTCCCGTAGCCGGGACTCCATTGGAGCAAGGATGGCCCGGGCGCTGGGGATGGCTCCTTGGCCGCTGCCCTCGGTGGAGGGGCTCTGGTCGCGGCGGAGCGACGCCCCGGAGAGGCAGAGCATCGCCCCCTGGTGGGCGGAGCCTCGCCCCTGGTGGGCGTGCCGGGTGGATCCCGGTCGGAGGCATGTGGGAGTCTGTCTGACTGTCCCCATTTCCAACTTCAGAAAAATACAAACACACACACACACACAAAACAAAAAAAAAGATTTTATTTATTCATTTTAGTAAGAGAGAGAGAGAAAGGGTTGAGGAGCAGGAGCATCAGTTCATGGTTGCTTCCTGTATGTGCCTTAACCAGACAAGCCAGGATTTTGAATCAGTGACCTCAGTACTCCACAACGCTTTATCTACTTTACCACCACAGGTCAGGCAAAAGTTTGGGTTTTTTCTTTTTTCTTTAATTATTTATTTATTTATTTATTTTTTTACAAAGACAGAGAGTGGGATAGACAGGGACAGACAGACAGGAATGGAGAGAGATGAGAAGCATCAATCATTAGTTTTTCATTTCGCTTGCAACACCTTAGTTGTTCATTGATTGCTTTCTCATACGTGCCTTGACCTCGGGCCTCCATCAAACTGAGTAACCCCTTGCTGGAGCTAGCGACCTTGGGTTCAAGCCGGAGGGCTTTTTGCTCAAACCAGATGAGCCCATGCTCAAGCTGGCAACCTTGGGGTTTCGAACCTGGTTCCTCTGCATCCCAGTCCGACGCTCTATCCACTGCGCCATCGCCTGGTCAGGCAAAACTTTGGGTTTTTAAATAATCAAATACTTCTTGGAAGTAGGTCACTGTGTTACTTGATCTATAAGTAAGTATGTTTAAGATCAGCAATATACATAACTTTATCATATCTATGGTTTTTAGTTTTATAACATCCTGATTTAATGTAATTTAATTTCAAAATAATAAAATATTGTTTAACTTTAACCAATAACTTCTTGTTTTTGTGGCTTCAGTTTCATTAAACTCTGGGATTGTTTCTTTGCAAATGTCATTTTTAATTTAAATACTATTAGTAAGACTTTCTACAGTAAGTTGTTCACACAGTTAAAACATTTCATTAGTAAAAGTTATAGCGTTTTGCAAATTTTTAAAAGTGTAAGTGCTTGTAAATTATTTTCATTTAGAAATTTGGCAGTTTTGTGTGTATTTATTTAAATTCTATTTCTTATATGTGCTAATGTGTAGATATTTTCAGTGCTCTTGTAAAATACACTATGTACTATTTATTTTCTTATTTTTTATATATATATATTTTTGTATTTTTCTGAAGCTGGAAACGAGGAGAGACAGTCAGACAGACTCCCGCATGCGCCCGACCAGGATCCACCCGGCACGCCCACCATGGGCGAAGCTCTGCCCACCAGGGTGCGATGCTCTGCCCCTCTCGGGCGTAGCTCTGCCGCGACCAGAGCCACTCTAGCGCCTGGGGCAGAGGCCAAGGAGCCATCCCCAGCGCCCGGGCCATCTTTGCTCCAATGGAGCCTTGGCTGCGGGAGGGGAAGAGAGAGACAGAGAGGAAGGAGGGGGGGGATGGAGAAGCAAATGGGCGCTTCTCCTATGTGCCCTGGCCGGGAATCGAACCCGGGTCCCCGCACGCCAGGCCGACGCTCTACCTCTGAGCCAACCGGCCAGGGCCTATTATTTTCTTATTTTAAAAACTTGTTTTCTTAGCAGTATCTCAGTATTTTGTTACCATTTTGAGGATATGGACAAAGTGTTTACTTTTTCAAATTTATATGATTATTTCATACTAGAAAGCCTGGCGGTCATACGAAATAACCGCTGTTCTAGATATTATAAATTGTAATTAAAATGATTTGTGCAAAGGTGTCTGCTAATTCAAACTGAATTACCCAGGGCAGGTGGCGAGGACACCCCTTTGCTTAGTGCTCCATGGGGTTTCCCCCTTCTACTTGCTTAATTGCTTAAAGTAGAGTGCAATGAAGGAAACCACTGGCGGTACATTTCTTAAGAGCCACCGCTAGCTCAGTAAGTAAAGGTGATTTAAATAATAAAATGTTAATTCACATGTCAAAGATCTCTTTGAACACATTACTTGTGTAGATCTTTCCATCATTTTTAAGCTGGCCTTGCAGAGGACCATCAATTATTTTTAATTTTACATCTGTTGTTTCACGAACTTTTGAACAGGCAACATAAAGTTGACCATGTCCAAATGCAGGCTCAGGTAAAAAAATGCCAACACGCTTAAGCGTTTGGCCCTGAGACTTATTGATGGTCATAGCAAACGCAAGTTTTACAAGAAATCATCTACGTCTCAATTGAAACGGCAACCCTGTTTGAGATGGAGCCAAATCAATTCTTGGAATGACATGTATTTCACCTTTAGAGGAGCCAGTCAAAGACTTAGCAATTATGACATTATTTTTCAATTGGAGAACCTTCTAGTCTTGTACCATTGCAAAGACCCCTTCTGGTGTTAAGATTTCTTAACAGCTTAATAATTGCTCCAATCTTTAACCTCAGTTTGTGAGGTGGCATGCCAGAAGGTGACAGACTATTTAAAAATTCCGTTGGAAAGTTGTTGGCACTCACTTTATTATCAGCTACAACAGAATCAACACTTAAATATGTTGTGTCGTTCCCTTCTATGATATTTAAGACATCATCATTTAGTTTGTCTACATCAGAATTTTTAGGACACAATATTGCCCTTTCACTAATTTCACTGATGTTTCCAGGCTAGATTTTATTACCAAAAACCCAATCCACTAAACTATCTTTGCATATCATTGACAAAGGAATCTCGACAACAATGTCTTCACTCAATCCATTATCATTAGAAAGAGCTCCATTTCCAAGTTTTAAAAGCCGCTCACTATATTCCTGGTCATTTGACCTCATGTTCATTGTCAGTGGGAGTTTCTTAAATAAATCCCATGATTTTGCAAATTTTATGCTATTTTGTATTATTGTGGCTTGTGGAGCATGAGGCAATACTTATAGACATTGTCTAAAGTCACCTCCAAATGGATAAAACTTTTCCTCCAAATGGATAATCATTTTTCATGATTTCTTTTAACAACCTGTCAGTTGTATTCAAAGCATGGTTTGAAGCCATGGTACATTCGTCAATTAGTGGAACTACAATGTTTCCGTACTTGCAACATTGAGAAAATCCTTTCTTGCCACGGTCAAATCGATTAGTTTCTAACTTGAAGTTTAAGGACTGACAGTGTTCACATTTAATAGTCATGTCACCAGAGGAATGCTCAAAAATTAAAGTTTCTCCGTTTGAAACTGTTTTAATCCTTTTTGCGTTTCGGTCAGCATTACTCTGTCGTTTTTTTGCATTTCTCTCCTGCCTTTGTTCAAGGGACTCATTTTGTTGAGACAGGCTTTTTTTTCTTGCATCTGAGGCAAGCCTTGTTTCTCTATGCTCATCAGTCTCATTTTGCCGAGAAAGACGCATTTGCTCTGCAACTGAAGCAAGCCTTGTCTTTCTCTGCTCAGTGGTTTCTTTTTGTCGAGAAAGCCGTTTTTGTGCAGCTTTAGCTCCTTTTCTCTCTTCAGTGCTGTATTTTCTAGGAGGCATTCTTTTTTTTTTTTTTTTTTTTTTTTTTTTTTTTGTATTTTTCTGAAGCTGGAAACAGGGAGAGATAGACAGCCTCCCGCATGCGCCCGACTGGGATCCACCCGGCACGCCCACCAGGGGGCGACGCTCTGCCTACCAGGGGGCGATGTTCTGCCCCTCCAGGGTGTCGCTCTGTTGCGACCAGAGCCACTCTAGCACCTGGGGCAGAGGCCAAGGAGCCATCCCCAGCGCCCGGGCCACCTTTGCTCCAATGGAGCCTTGGCTGCAGGAGGGGAAGAGAGAGACAGAGAGGAAGGAGAGGGGGAGGGGTGGAGAAGCAGATGGGCACTTCTCCTGTGTGCTCTACCACTGAGCCAAACAGCCTAGGCCCTAGGAGGCATTCTTTAAAGAAATTACGTTAAGACGTAGTTTTTATGTAAAACAGATGATTGCCAATGCAAACAAATGTTCACCTTCCCCTTGACCCGCTCAATTTGCGTTCAGCCGTGTCAACTTCACCCCATTGGTTAGTACAGTTACGCAAGCAACCAATAAGCTATCGGCAACAAACAGACACTTAAGCCGCATATAATAAAGATGTGAGCGTGGTAGAAAAATTTGAACAGAGGAAAGTTACAAAGCACAAAATAAAACCACGTATAACACTTCCTAGAGAGCAATCTTTTTTTTTTTTTTTTTTTACAGAGACAGCAAGAGTCCGAGAGGGATAGATAGAGACAGACAGACTGGAATGGAAGAGAGATGAGAAGCATCAATCATCAGTTTTTTGTTGTGACATCTTAGTTGTTCATTGATTGCTTTCTTATATATGTCTTGACCGTGGGCCTTCAGCAGACCGAGTAACCCCTTGCTCAAGCCAGCGACCTTGGGTCCAACCTGGTGAGCTTTGCTCAAACCAGATGAGCCGCGTTCAATCTGGCGACCTTGGGGTCTCGAACCTGGGTCCTCCACATTCCAGTCTGACGCTCTATCCACTGTGCCACCGCCTGGTCAGGCGAGAGCAATCGTTATTTATTAATTTTTTTATTCTATTATTATATGAGATATATTTTTAAAATATTTTAAATCTAAATAATGAAATTTAGTATCTTTTTTGGGGAAAATACTTCATATCATCAGATAGTTATTTAATGGCCATATAAGAAATTATTTAACTACACCTTTATTGTTGGTTTTTCAGTTATTTCAGATATTTGCTGGTATATGTCCTAAAATAAACATTTTGACTACTTCTTTAGGAAACTATTTCCTTAGGTCATAATAGATGAACATTATTATATATTCCTTAAGGCTCAATTACTGGACATTTTGTTAGAGAGTATTCCGGAGTGTGTTTCTCTAGAATTAGCCAACATTGGGTATCCATTATTTTCTTAATCTTTATCAGTTTTATAGATGAGGACGTTATTTTTATATCATTTTTAACCCTTTGAGTAGTGAGGTTTTTTTTCAAAAAGTGAAATTAGTTTCAGTTACAGTTTTCCTAACTTAAAATCATGTTTGTTTGATAACCAATTTATGGAAACAAGAAGAACATTTGTCTTTTTTTAATGTTGCTTTACACATTTTTAAAAAATTTGATCATACTCTGGATGGTCAGGAGGCACGAGGATGTATGTGAACATTCATACTACTCAAAGGGTTAATGTGTATTTCATGTGTATAATACAACACAGTGCTGTGTGGTCTTTGGATATCATAGATTTGACAACTAACTAAAAAGTAAAATTAAATAAAATTTATGTAAAAATCAATTAGTACAGTTTGAGCCACATCAAATTGTATTAATTCCTGACATATTAGATGATAATGAAAATTGCAAAAGAACTGCTTTTCCTAGTTTACATTATCATATGTTTAAGACTTTGTAGAGCCTGACCAGGCAGTTGCACAGTGGATAGAGTATTGGACTGGAATTCAGAGGACCCACGTTTGAAACCCGGAGGTTACTGACTTGAGTACTCATTGGGCTTGAGCATGGGCTCACCAGCTTTAGTGCAGGGTCACCTGCTTGAGCGGGGGATCATAAAGGACCCCATGGTTGCTAGCGTGAGCCCAAAGGTCACTGACTTGAAGCCCAAAGTCACTGGCTTTAGCTCAAGATCGCTGGCTTGAGCAAGATGTCACTCACTCTACTGTAGCCCCCTCCCCGGGTCATGGCACATATGAGAAAGCAATCAGTAAACAAGTAAGGAGCTGCAATGAAGAATCGATGCTTTTCTTCTCTCTCTCTTCCCGTCTTTCTGACACACACACACACACACCTTAGTAGAGTCTGCCAATGAGTCCACCATGACTTTTGATGAAGTGTAACTATTATGTGGCCCTGAAGGTTGTTAGGTTATAGCTACTAAGAATCATTTCCATCATCTCCACCCTTTGCAGGAAAAGACCTATAGAAAAGATGGTTTGCTAAGAAAATTATTGGTGAAATTAGAATAATAGAGGCAATGGCTAACCTAAAAGAGAACAAATTGCCTTAGAGGCATTTATTTACATTTGAAATTTTAATAATAGACTCTTCCTATTTATTTGTATTAAGGATGTCAGTAGACCCCAAATTAGAAATTATTTTTATTAACTTGCTTTATTTTTTGTATTTGCACACATAACATAGCATTTCTTTCTTTAATATTTTTAATTTATTACAATTTATAAGTTAGGAAAGACATTATTGGGCTGATGTTGAAACTAATTTGCCCTTTCTAAAATACTATAAGGCTATCTCTTACGAATTAAAGCTTTGTTTTCTTTGCCCTAATTAGTAAGTGAAGTGACCTTTCTTTATCCAGTAATAGTTTACATCCATATGCACTGTTGTAGTTTTATTTTTCTAGAACCTTTACATGTATACACACACACACACACACACACAGCTGGAAACTCAAGTGTAGGCTAGAAAGTTTGTATTCTAAAAGTCTGAGTCCTAAAACTCATGTACTTCATTCAGGGTATACTTCTGAAGCTTCCAGGAGAATAGTCACCTGACTTTACTATAGTCACCTAACCTTACTAAAAGGTTTGATTATAGCTCACAGCAAGGTAAAGAAGACAGATTACAAACCACGGAAGGGATATACTGCTAGAACTGAACACACCAGCTCTAAGAAGTAAATCTGATACATAAGAAAAAAATATAGTCTTAAAACTATAAAAATATCATAACTTGGGGCCATATAGTATACTCATTAGGGCTAAATGACACAATTTTTCAAAGGAATATACACTGGTTGTTCTTGGTCATCAAAAAGGTTAAATTCACATAATGTCATGTGTCTGGCTGCCTAAGCATCCATGTGTGAGAATATGCCCTAAAATTATTATCTCTTCAATATTTAAATCTCATTTCTTTTTCTTACTGAATTGGCTAAGACCATTGGTATTTTTACAGTGGCTTCTATTTAAGAATAAAAGTTGATATATCTTAAATTAGTTTTAGGATTTAGAAGTTTAAACTTAAATTTAGTAAATTCATCTGTTTAATAAATAATATCCTAATGATTATACTAATAAAAGAGTATAAAGACATTTATGTCTTATATTCACAGGTACAGTTTGACATACTAACTCACATATACATTTTTTAGAAGTATTTGGTTGGACAATATTGTGGTTGGTAGATTGGAAGGTGGGACAAGATAAAGGCTAATTATGGAAAACAGTGCCAAGGTTAGATAGGTATGAGTGATAGTTGGGGAATAGAAAATGATTAATCTGAAGATTAATATACTAATAGTGTTTCAGAGTGAAAAGTATGGAACTGATTTAAATGATTTATGATTATTAACAAGTGGTATAAAAGGAAAAAGGACACATGAAACCCAGTTAGTTATCTTTTGTTTCTTTTCTCTTTTTTTAAGAGAGAGGAGGAGAGATAGTGAGACCAGACTCTTGCTATGCGCCCTGACTGGGATCCATCTGGCAACCTCGTCTGTGGCCGATGCTCAAATCAACCAAGCTATTTTTAGCACTTGAGGCTGATATGCTCGGACCAACCAAGCCATCCTCAGTACCTGGGGCAAACACTCAAACCAATTGAGCCACTGGCTGTGGGAGGGTAAGAGGTAGAGAAAAGGAAAAGGAGGAGGGGAGAAGCAGATGGTTGCCTCTCCTTTGTGCCCTGACTGTGAATTGAACCCTGGAGGTCCATATTCTGGGCAGACACTCTTATCTCCTGAGCCACTGGCCAAGGCTCCATTACCTTTTGAGTAATAGAATTTTTCTGTCTACAATTATGAAGCATTGTTTTAGACACAGACTTTTATGCAGCCACATGTACAAAATTGTGTGTTTCACTACACTGTCTTGATAATTGAATTTGGCTCTGGCTCATGGGAATCCTGTGAGCATGGGTATGTTTGATCTCTGAGCAAGGTACTAGAGAATGATTGGATTTAATTGACGCTTCACAAAGCAGTGCTAAAATATGGACTTTTGGATTTTTTGTTGTTGTTTGCTGCTTTGTAGTGGACATACTACTGTTTTTTTTCACCTTGTTGTACCTTTCTTGGCTTTAAAGAAGAAACACCCTTCTTACTCATTCCCTTTAATATTTCAAAGTGAAACCAATATGTATAACTCTTAGTGTAATGGTATTGACTACAGGGTTAGTGGTGCTTTTCTCATTTGAGGTGATTGATGATGGGAGTCTGTTTCCTCTTTTACTTCTCTCTATCATTTTTTTGTATCTTCCCTGAGTTTTCCATTGAGGGGTTATTTGCCAGTCAGAGACTACTACTATGCAGATAGATCCAGATACTTAATGGATTTTTGTGAATTCAGTATGGAGTCAGGAATGAAAGAAGAAATTTCTGGGTCTATCTGCCATTATAATAAATATAAACTGTCAAACAAGCTAGAACAAATTCAAGTTCTTCTCAGGGATTCTGTTTGGTGTGGAGGTGCAAGAACAGGAGAAACTTCTTGGCCCTCTGTGTGGATATGAGGAAAGCGCCCTCTGCAGGTTATGGTTGTCTTGTACCTGTTCGTTTTTTTTACCTACATACTTCCTCCTATTGCTTTGAAGCTGTTTATGGGAAGAACAGGGAAGAAGGGAAAGAACACTCTTGGTGGTCTGCCCACATCTCTGATCAATTTTGTTGTTTTTCCTTGGTGGTCATAATTATTTTACCAATAAAGAAATTGAGGCATAATCAAAGGTTACCATTTCCCTGGACTATGTTCATTGCTTTACCCTTGAACCCTTTCCGAGTCCACATGTTTTTAAGAGAATGAGGGAGAGAGTGAGAGAAGCATCAGCTCATTGTTTTATTTATTTATTTATATTTTCTGAAGCTGAAAATGGGGAGACCGTCAGACAGACTCCCACATGCGCCCAACTGGAATCCACACAATACGCCCACCAGGGGGCGACACTCTGCCCACCAGGGGGCGATGCTCTGCCCATCCAGGGCGTCACTCTGTTGCGACCAGAGCCACTCTAGCGCCTGAGGCAGAGGCCATAGAGCCATCCCCAGTGCCCGGGCCATCTTTGCTCCAATGGAGCTTCAGCTGTGGGAGGGGAAGAGAGAGACAGAGAGGAAGGAGAGGGGGAGGGGTGGAGAAGCAGATGGGCGCTTCTCCTGTGTGCCCTGGCCGGGAATTGAACCCGGGACTTCTGCACGCCAGGCCGACACTCTACCACTGAGCCAACCGGCCAGGGCTCATTGTTTTATTTAGTTGTGCACTCACTGATTGCTCCTCATATGAACCCTGACTGAGGCAGAAACCTGCGGCCATGGGATTGAGTGACACTGCATTGGTTTTTATTATAAAATAAACCTGTGGCTGATTTCTGACAGCCACAAAGAGTGAGATGTCTTCGTATAATTTCTAGTTAAAAAATGCAACATGGTAGACTTTACAGTGACTATTTTTTAAATTTAGCAACCCATAGACATTTGCCAGCATTCTGAAACAGCTACATGAGAGAATGGTGAATAGGGTTAAGAAACATGATCGCATGAAGAATTTTTCAGCCTAGGGTGGAAAAGGGAAGCTAGCCAGTTTAAAATGGTGGTGGAATTCATTTTGTTGCAAACTAATGCAATGAAATAATTAAAAGTGAAAATAAAATGAGAATTTCATTATGCTAACAAATTGTAGTTTCCATTCTTATATTTATGTTGTCTATAAATATGTTTAGTTGTTACTTTGGTAATATTATAAATATTTATGTTCTATAAAGCCATATTAAAATTTGGGATATTGGGGAAATTTTAAAGGTTTTAGAAATGGGTGGCAAAGACTGAAGAGTAGTACAGTTGATTCTTGACCAGCATGAGAGTTAGGGGCACTGACAGACACCCCCACCTCCTCAGTTGAAGACCCACATAAGAATTTTGATTCCCCAAGTGTAACTGTGTAATTGCGTTTGTTGACCGGAAGCCTTATTAATAACATAAACAGTTGATTAACTTGGTATGTATGTTATACGTATTATATACGGTATTATTACAATAAAGTAAGCCACAAAAAAGAACACGTTATTAAGGACATTTAAGGAGAAATATGTTTACAATATTTATTGAAAAAAATTTACAAATAAGTGGACCCATGTAGTTCAAACCTGTGTTGTTCAAAGGATCAGCTGTACTTCCTTATAGTTATTTGATTAAGGACACTCCTTAGAAAGGACCTGTTAAGGGGTGAAAGAGAAGAATAAGGAAATGAAATGTTCAAGGATATAATTTCAGAACCTTTGATGTAACATAATCTTACATTTATTACCAGTTAAAAATAGGTGTGTACCATTACTTCATTTCCAGTGATACAGAAACGTTATCTTTAAAAGAAAAAAAAATTTTCCCACTATTAAATACCTAAAAATAATGGATTTTTTATTTTTTAAAAAGGTTAAAATATCACCCTGAGCTGGCAAAAAAGGAAAAGGAAAAAAAGTCAAATTCAGAACGGTTTGCAAGCACCTAATGACTGCTGCCCTAAGGGCGTCTGCTCATTATGGATGACTTGTATTTTCAGTTTTTAAGAGGTTCATGTGGGACTTGGGAGATAAAAATTGGAAGCATGCATTATAGGGAGTCAGGCCAGAGATCTACCATCCCGGAATCAGAAATCACAAAAGGATATATACCCACTGGAAAAGAAAGAAACAACAACAAAAACCACCCTAGAAAAGAGACAAAGTTTGAAAACTTATCCTTCTGAACTGTGGCCATGAATAGAGGGAGAAAGAAGTTTTTCCTGAATATTTATAATTATAAACATGCTGCATAGAGGTCTGGGACCCTACTATCTTTGAGTTTCAAAAAACTCTTTAAGCTGAGACTTGTTTTGAGTAATTATAGCTTGGTATTGTACTCAGGCAAAGAGAGAAGTGAACCCAAATCTTTTCTGGAGGAAGATCCTCTCAAAGACCTTAAAGAATTACCAAAGATGGTCTTACAGAAAGCTTGAGCTCCTTGTAGGAACCATAAAGCTCATGAGGAAATAGGTCACCAGGGGCAAAACAAACATAAAAATCAGACCCACAGAGACACAAGTATTGTCATTACTGGATATAAATATAAAAATAAATGTGCTATTGAATATAAACTGTAACTGAAAAATAAAATTAAAAAGGTAGACAGATGTGCTTAATATATCTGAAGAAACAAATGGGAGAATTGAAAGTATAACTCATTAATAAGGGATTGTCTAAAATAACAGAATCCAAAACCAAAAAAATACGGTTATTAAAATCATAAATTTAAGGGCAAGTTTAACAGCATATTAGAGGCTTAGTGAAGTAGTAGATAGATCTGAAGAAAAAAGTAGGAATGCTGTAATATGAGATCAAGGATATCCTAATTAATCCCTAGAACCTGTAAATGTTACCTTCGATAGCAAAGGGACTTAGCAAATGTGATTAAATGATTTTGAGGTTGGGAGAGTATTATGGATTATCCAGTGAGCCCCATGTGATCACAAGGGTCCTTATAAGGGTAGGAGAAGCAGAGAGAAAGACAGGAAGATGCTACATTTCTGGCTCTGAAAATGGAAAAAGGAGCCATGAGCTGAGGAATATAGGAAGTCTTCAGAAGCTGCAAAAGACAATGGATTCTCCTTATGAACCTCCACAAGGAATGCAGTCCTGTCAACACCTTGGGTTTAGTTTAGTGAGACCCAGTTTGGACTTCTGGCCTCTGGAACTGTAAGATAACAAACTTGTGTTGTTTTGACTATTAAGTTTGTGGTAATTTGTTACAGTAGCGAACTAATATATCTAATCAGAATTCTACAGGGAGACAGGCTAGTGATGGGTAAGAGATATACTAATTTTAGATTTTATTTATTCATTTTTAGAGAGATAGGAGAGAGAGAGTAAGAGAGAGAAAAAGGGAGGAGCAGGAAGCATCAACTCCCTTCCATATGTGCTTTGACCAGGCAAGCCCAGGGTTTCGAACCGGCAACCTCAACATTCCAGGTTGATGCTTTATCCACTGCGCCACCACAGGTCAGAAGAGACATACTAATTTTAAACTTTAAATGTGTTTTTAAAAATTTCTGGAGTAGCCCCTGAAAGAAGAAGACAAGTATAGGACAAATGGAATAAGAGAGAGGAACTTCAAATAGAGAAGAGAAGAGAAACAAAAAGATGGGACAAATATATGGTAGAAATAAGCCAAATATATCAGTAATTGTAACAACTATAAATGGATTAAATGCTTACTTAAAAGACAAAGATTGCCTGACCTGTAGTGGCGCAGTGGATGAAACGTCAACCTGGAAACACTGAGGTTGCCAGTTCAAAACCCTGGCTTGCCTGGTCAAGGCACATATGGGAGTTGATGCTTCCAGCTCCTCCCCCTTCTCTCTCTCTCTCTCCCCCCTCTCTAAAATGAATAAATAAATTAATTAACTAAAAAAATAAAAATAAAAACATAAGGATTTGTCTTCAGTAGCAAATATGTATTCCTCAAAAAAAAACCAACCCCCCCCCAAAAAAAAGACAAAGATTGTCAGACTTATGTAAAATCGTAAGCCAACTGTGGGGTTTTTTTGTTTATTATTGTGGTATTTTTGTTTGTTTGTTTTCTTTTAGCCAGAGACAGAGGGACAGGCAGGAACAGAAAGATAGGAAGGGAGACTGATGAAAAGAATCAACTTGTTGGTGGCACTTTTAGTTGTTTATTGATTGCTTTTTCATATGTGCCTTAATGTGTAGGGAGGCTTCAGCTGAGCCAGTAACTCCTTGCTCAAGCCAGTGACCATGGAGTCATGTCTGCAATTCCCCGCTCAAGCTGGTGACTCCATGCTCAAGCCAGATTAGCCCGCGCTCAAGCTGGTGACCTTGGGGTTTCAAACCTGGGTCCTCAGTGTCCCAAGTTGACACTTTATTCACTGCACCACCGCCTGATCAGGCAAGTGGGTGGTTTTTTTTTAAGAGATTAAAATATTGAGATACAGGCATGTCGAAGGTAAAAGGATGGAAAATGTTATACCTGGCAAAATATTAACCAAAAGAAATTTATTATTTTAATATACTAAAATAGACTTTGCCCTGGCTAGATAGCTTGGTTGGTTAGAGTGTCATTCTGATGCACAGAGGTTGCTGATTCTATCCCTGGTCAGGGGACATAAGAAACAGATTGATGTTTCTGTTTCTCTCTCTCTCAAATCAATAAATTAAAAAAAAAATTAAATAGACTTCAAAGCAAACTACCACACTACGTAGTGTCAGTGTTTCAGATGAGAATTGCTTTTTGCTGCTAGGTAGAGATTAAAATAATAGTGACTTAAAGAAGACACATTTATTTTTTCCTGCATAATGGAGTCTAAAGATTAACATACTAGGGCTGATTATAGAGGTTTCATTTTATCATCAAATGAAATGAGAAACTACTCAGGATATCTCTGAGTAGTTTCTGTACCACCATCTTTTAGCATGTGGCTTACCTTATGGTCCAAGATGGCTTTGGAGCACCAATTCTCATAAATTGCATATAGGAGAAAGGATGAGGGTTGGCTATGGAGTTCTTGTAAGCTATTAGGCCATTACTCAAAGAGGTTCATAGAAGTTTCACCTACCAACTTCACTGGCTCTTAACTGCAAGGCAGTTATGAAATGTATTTTAGAGGACCACATTACTGCCCAGAATAAAATTGTACTTTTTCTTAGAGCCCAAGTGTCCATCAGTGGACGAGTGGATAAAAAAAGTTGTGGTACATATACATGATGGAATACTACGCTGCTGTTAAAAAGAAGGAAATCTTACCTTTTGCAATGGCATAGATGGACCTAGAGATTATTATGCTAAGTGAAATAAGCCAGGCAGAGAAAAATATCATATGATCTCACTTACATGTGGAATCTAATGAATATAGTGAACTGAGGAATGGAATAGAGGCAGAGGTGCAGTCACAGAGCAGAGGGACAGCTGTCAGAGGGAAAGAAGATGAGGGGATGGGATCAGAGAGGATAAAGAGATTAATGAAATTATATATACATGGATACAGATAGATAACAGGGCAGCAAATCCCAGTAGGAAGAGGGGTAGGGAGTCAGGGGGAGGGGGGCAAAGGGGGTATTATGAGGGCATGTTGTTGGGGGTTGAAGGTGTTATATTGAATGGGACACTTGAATTTATGTTAACACAGTATTTTAAAATTTTAATTAAAAAATGTGTTGTCGGAGCACACCTGCTCCACTAGGGATGATTTAGGGGTGAGACCCCCAACCTGAAGAAAAGCATGAGGAGCCAAAGGCAGGGTGGTACATTTTCTAATGTTTTATTGCGGCTTCATCTCCTCTGCTTCTGATGCTCCTGTTGCTGCTGCTGTTATTTCTGCCTTGTATTCCCCCTGGTCTCTTCAGTGTTCAAGTCTCAAGTCTCCTGAATTCTGATGTCTCTCATCTCCCCTAGCAGTGCCGGCACAGGTAGATACAGGCCTTGGGCTTGGGGACAATAGCAGCATGTGGCCAATATCACATCAACCAATTCATCAGTGTGATGATGTCAACTTGCTGTGTTAGCTAGACCATGCCCTACACTGCAATCTTCCAGGAGCCTAGGAACCAAGGCTAAACAAGCCCAAATATGCAGGAGAGCTAGCACCCACACAGGCTGTCCAGGACAGGGCAGCTAGTGCTGCTTGCAGTTTCTCATGAGAACCAGAGCTCAAATCCTGGTCTTCACTATTAGGGTCCCCACATATGTGGTAGAATTAAAAATAAATAAAATTGGAGTTTCTTTACTGAGGAAAGAGAAAAGCATCTATATGGGGCAGGCCACCAGCTGCCTTTGCTATATCATATAATAATAAAAGGTTCTTTTTATCAGGAAGCTACTAGAATTCTAACATTATTTATACCAAATAATACAGGTTCAGCATGCATAAACCAAAATAACAACTACAAGGAGAAATTTACAAATTCACCATCATAATAGTTCTTAACACAGAAACCAAAAATTCAGTAAGGACATGGAAGACTTGAATGACACAGTGAACACACGTGGGCTCCTGGATAATAGAAAACATTCAAGTTTTAAAGCAGCGGTCGGGAACCTATGGCTCGTGAGCCAGATGTGACTCTTTTGATGGCTGCATCTGCTCGCAGACAAATCTTTAATAAAAAAAATAATGTTAAAAATAGAAAACATTCTCATGTATTACAATCCATTCATTTCCTACCACTCATGTTCATGGTTGTGGGTGGCTGGAGCCAATCACAGCTGTCCTGCAGGACAACACCAAATTTTTATAGGATAATGCATAACATACATGGGTCGTTGTATGGCTCTCATGGAATTACATTTTAAAATATGTGGCGTTCATGGCTCTCTCAGCCAAAAAGTTTCCCGACCCTTGTTTTAAAGAGTCAGTACTATCGAGTTACTACTATATTCATTTATAGTACTTTGTGGAATCCAAAATTTCTGATAATGCAACAAAATATTATTCAACATTAAATTGTGCTCCTGCAAAATCTCAACAAATTGCAAAGATTATGTGCCATATAGACTACCTTCTCTGATGACAGTGCAAGCTAAATTTTTAAAAAGGTAACTTTAAAAAAGAAAATTGAAAATATACTTCTAAATAACTAAGGTTGCAGAAGAAATTATGATAGAGGATTAAAAATACTTAAAAACTCAATGAAAATATAACATCAGAATTTGTGGCTGAAGCTTGGCAATTCTTGGGCATAGCACATAATCAAGTTTCATTAATATTCTGTGAGAACTTGAATGTATTTTCTAGTTGTTGAGGGCAGTGTTAATTGAGAGAGGAAATGAGCCTCAAAAGTTGAGAACTGTTTGTTCTAGGACTTAATATTAGCATAAAACCTTGTGTAGTTTGGCCTCTGACAGTTGTCAGCAGGCCCTATTGCCTCCTTATGCTCTCTCTCTCTTTTAGGAGAGAGGAGGGGAGATAGTGAGCCAGACTCCCACGTGTGCCCTGACCGGGATCTACCTGGCAACCTTGTCTAGGGCCAATGCTAGAGTATCAAGTTATTTTTTAGCATCTGAGGCTGTTGCACTCCAACAGGGCTGTCCTCAGAACCCAGGGCCATGCTTGAACTGAACTACTGGCTGCAGGAGGGGGAAAGGTAGAGGTAAGGGAGAAAAAGTAGATGATTGCTTCTTCTTTGTGCCCTGACCAAGGATTGATCCCAGGACATCCATCTGCTGGTCCAACACTCTGTCCACTGAGCTACCAGCCAAGGCCTCCTCATGCTCTCTTTTAATGACACAATTACAGTTCCCTGGTCTTACTAGATCAGTAGTTATACAACTTGGATATATATCAGAATCATCTAGAGGGTTTGTTTTATATCACATATTGCTGGGCCTCAAAAGTTTCTAATTCAGTGGATTTGGACTTGGGTCCCAAGTGATGTTAATGCTTCTGACCTAGGGACCATGTTTGGAAAACTACTGTACCAGAGGCCTCTTGAAAGTATTTTCAACCACCAAATTGTTAGATGTTTCTTGTTTATGGCTTTTTTATACTTGCAGATAACTCCTTTACATCTGTAAGAACCATAAGCATATTCTTTTTTTTTAAGATTTATTGATTTTTAGAGTGAGAAGAGAGAGAAGGAGGTTTGGAGGGAGAAGTTTCAACTCATTGCTTCACTTTAATTATTCATTGATTCCTTCTTGCACATGCTCCAACAGTTCAAGCCCGGGGTTTCGAACTGGTGACCCCAGCATTCCAGGTTGATGCTCTGTCCTCCACTGTGCCACCACAGGTCAGGCAATCATATTTTGTGTGTGTGTGTGTGTGTGTGTATTTTTCTGAAGTGAGAAGCAGGGAGGCACAGACACAGACTCCTGAAAGCATGTGTGTGTGTATTTTTCTGAAGTGAGAAGAGGGGAGGCAGAGTGATAGACTCCCAAAGGCATGCCCACTATGGGGCGATGCTCTGCTCATCTGAGTCGTTGCGGTGTTGCAACTGGAGCCATTCTAGTGCCTAAGGTGGAGGCCACAGAGCCATCCTCAGTGCCCAGGCCAATTTTGCTTCAATGGAGCCTTGACTGTGGGAGGAGAAGAAAGAGAGAGAAAGGAGAGGGGGGAGGGATGGAGAAGCAAATGAGTGCTTCTCTTGTGTGCCCTCGCTGGGAATTAAACCGAGGACTTCCACATGCCAGGCCAATGCTCTACCACTGAGCCAGCTGGCCAGGAGCAGGCAATCATATTCTTTGAAAACCATTAAAAGCTATGTGTTATGTTTGTATTTCTAGGATCTCTTAGTGCTTAGTACGTAGAAACCAGTCAGTAATAACTTGTTAATAAATAAATGTGCTCTTTCTGTCCATGTTTTGATTGTGTTGTGTAGGAAGAAATATTTATGGAAATTTATACAAGACTTTTAAAGCACTGTATTAAAAAATTCTACATTGTACATTCAGAATTATATGGTTAAAATACTCTTTCAGAAGGTCTCTTGGTTTGGAAAAGTTTCTTGTGTTTTCCTGCCATTTCCTATTGGCTGGAGCATAGGAGTAAAGGAATAAAGATGGGGAAGTGAGAAATGGACTACTACAATGGATTAAATAAGGATAAAATAAGAGGTAAGCCAGTAATTTTTCTGTAACTTATTGTATCAGAGTTCAATCAAAAAGCAGCATCAACAGGATATATGTATTATTATGAAGGCCTTTGGCTAGCATTTGTGAGAGCTGGTTAAACAGACTGTAAGACTTTGTTTTTATTTTTTTATTTTTTATTCATTTTAGAAAGGAGAGAGAGAGAGGAGAGAGAGAGAAAGAGAGAAGGGGGAGGAGCAGGAAGCATCAACTCCCATATGTGCCTTGACCAGGCAAGCCCAGGGTTTCAAACCGGCGACCTCAGCATTTCCAGATCGACACTTTATCCACTGCGCCACCACAGGTCAGGCCGACTGTAAGACATTGAATCTATTGCCTTGATCTTAAACTTCACAGGGAGGTAATTGATAAGATAAAAACTGGAATACATGAGCACACACTAGAATCATCAAAGACAGACTGGAATATTTATTAGTTGCCACTACCTTCAAGCTTGCTTGTAAGTGTCTTGCAGGAGAAGCTGGGCCTTCTTACTGAAGGAGCCCAGGAGGAGAAACTGAAGGTAGATCCAAGGGAAGGTGAAATTATTTGTTGCAGGCCTGTATACTTCTACACACTGAGAAAGTAAAGTAACAGCTAAAACGTGTGTAAGTTTTGAAAGCACCTACCCCAGCCCTCTGAGTGTTAAAATTTAAACTGCTGGCCCTGGCCATTTGGCTGAGTGGTAGAGCATCAGCCTGGTGTGTGGATGTCCTGGGTTTGATTCTTAGAGCACATAGGAGAAGCACCCATCTGCTTCTCTATCACTCCTCCATCACTGCCCCCCCCCCCCCCCCCCCCCCCCCCCCCGCTTTTCTCTCTCTCTTTCTTTTTTCTCTCGTCCTGCTCTCTCCTTTTTCTCCCGTCCTGCAGCCATGGCTCGATTTGAGTGAGTTGGCCCCGGGTACAGAAGATGGCTCCTTGGCCTTTTCCTCAGGTGCTAAAAAATGGCTCCAGTTGCAATGGAGCAAGTGCCCCAGATGGGCAGAGTGTCGCCCCCTAGTGGGCTTGCCCTGTGGATTTTGATCAGGGCGTATGCAGGAGTCTGTCTCTGCCTCTCCTCCTCTCACAAAGAAAAGAAAAGAAAGAAAAGAAAAGAAAAGTATATATAATTTTACAAAAAATTGAATATGACAAATTTTATGAGGTAGCAAGAAGTCAAAACAAAGACTAATGGATGAGAATTTGAATAACCCTAAATTTTTATCCAGCTGCACAGTAAATTTTAACATTTGTTCAAATTAAATCGTTCTCCAGGAAGGAAGATATTGTAAGTACAGGTTTATTATACCTAAATAATAATAAATTTTTAGGTATAAAAATTTATACCTAAATTTTTATTAGGTATAAATTTAGGTATTTATATTATACCTAATATAATACCTATATTAGGTATAATGAATTAATATTAAAGGGAATGAGTAAGAAGGGTGTTTCTTCTTTAAAGCCAAGAAAGGTACAACAAGGTGAAAAAAAACAGTAGTATGTCCACTACAAAGCAGCAAACAACAACAAAAAATCCAAAAGTCCATATTTTAGCACTGCTTTGTGAAGCGTCAATTAAATCCAATCATTCTCTAGTACCTTGCTCAGAGATCAAACATACCCATGCTCACAGGATTCCCATGAGCCAGAGCCAAATTCAATTATCAAGACAGTGTAGTGAAACACACAATTTTGTACATGTGGCTGCATAAAAGTCTGTGTCTAAAACAATGCTTCATAATTGTAGACAGAAAAATTCTATTACTCAAAAGGTAATGGAGCCTTGGCCAGTGGCTCAGGAGATAAGAGTGTCTGCCCAGAATATGGACCTCCAGGGTTCAATTCACAGTCAGGGCACAAAGGAGAGGCAACCATCTGCTTCTCCCCTCCTCCTTTTCCTTTTCTCTACCTCTTACCCTCCCACAGCCAGTGGCTCAATTGGTTTGAGTGTTTGCCCCAGGTACTGAGGATGGCTTGGTTGGTCCGAGCATATCAGCCTCAAGTGCTAAAAATAGCTTGGTTGATTTGAGCATCGGCCACAGACGAGGTTGCCAGATGGATCCCAGTCAGGGCGCATAGCAAGAGTCTGGTCTCACTATCTCTCCTCCTCTCTCTTAAAAAAAGAGAAAAGAAACAAAAGATAACTAACTGGGTTTCATGTGTCCTTTTTCCTTTTATACCACTTGTTAATAATCATAAATCATTTAAATCAGTTCCATACTTTTCACTCTGAAACACTATTAGTATATTAATGACAACAAAAAAAATAACACTAAAGCAAAAATAATGTAGAAAACTTCCACCACAATGATAAAAACAGCCTGACCAGGTGGTGGCACAGTGGATAGAACGTTGGACTGGGATGCGGAAGGACCCAGGTTCGAGACCCCGAGGTCATCAGCTTGAGTGCTGGCTCATCTGGCTTGAGCAAAAAGCTCACCAGCTTGGGCACAAAATCACTGGCTCCAGCGGGGGGTTGCTCGGTCTGCTGAAGGCCTGCAGTCAAGGCACATATGGGAAAGCAATCAATGAACAACTAAGTAGTCACAACGCGCAACGAAAAACTAATGATAGATGCTTCTCATCTCTCTCCATTCCTGTCTGTCTGTCCCTGTCTATCTCTGCCTCTGTAAAAAAAAAAAAAAAGATAAAAACAGATAACACTAATTCAATGACATATATTTCAAGGAATGTCTTCCAGGAGTAGTATACTTTGGACCAGAAAGAAAATAGATACACGGTTCAGTTGTGTCTTGAGGGTACAATAGCCGAGTCCTGAGAAAACTACATATGATTTATTTTATATATAAAAATGTTTATATAAATATATTTTTTCTCTTCTTTCTTCAGTGTACATTGTTGTAAATTCTTTGTTGGGGATCTAAGATCCACAGGAACTATCTTTTTTTTTTTTTTGTATTTTCTGAAGCTGGAAACGGGGAGAGACAGTCAGACAGACTCCCGCATGCGCCCAACCGGGATCCACTCGGCACGCCCACCAGGGGGCGACGCTCTGCCCACCAGGGGGCGATGCTCTGCCCCTCTGGGGCATCGCTCTGTTACGACCAGAGCCACTCTAGCGCCTGGGGCAGAGGCCAAGGAGCCATCCCCAGCGCCCGGGCCATCTTTGCTCCAATGGAGCCTCGCTGTGGGAGGGGAAGAGAGAGACAGGGAGGAGAGGGGGGAGGGGTGGAGAAGCAGATGGGCGCTTCTCCTGTGTGCCCTGGCCGGGAATCGAACCCGGGACTCCCGCATGCCAGGCTGACGCTCTACCACTGAGCCAACTGGCCAGGGCCACACAGGAACTATCTTAACAGTATTAAGTGCCACTGCTACTTGAGGAAAAGCTTTCTATGACAATGTGGAACTAGCCTATTCCTGTCTTTGGTTTAATGATGTTAAAGCATGGATAAGTTTTATTTCTTCCATCAATTTAATGCTAGAGAGACCCCTTTGTTCTAGATCAGGGGTCCCCAAACTACGGCCCACGGGCTGCATGCAGCCCCCTGAGGCCATTTATCCGGCCCCTGCTGCACTTCTGGAAGGGGCACCTCTTTCATTGGTGGTCAGTGAAAGGAGCATAGATAGTTCCCATTGAAATATACTGGTCAGTTTGTTGATTTAAATTTACTTGTTCTTTATTTTAAATACTGTATTTGTTCCCATTTTGTTTTTTTACTTTAAAATAAGATATGTGCAGCATGCATAGGAATTTGTTCATAGTTCTTTTTATAGTTCGACCCTCTAACGGTCTGAGGGACAGTGAACTGGCCCCTTGTGTAAAAAGTTTGGGGACCCCTGTTCTAGATCAATGAAACCAAAAACAGATTTGAAAGTCAAAGTATTGAGTTCTTGGTTCTATACTTTCTCCATTTTAAACACCCACTTTTAAAATTTTTATTATATATTATAAATTTTTTTCATTGGTTTGAGAAGGGGGGTAGAAAGAAGAGGGGAAAGAGAAAGAAGCATCAACTCACTGTTTCACCTAGTTGTTCCATTTAGTTGTGCACTCATTGGTATCCTCTCATACGTGCCCTGACCATAGTAGATTTACTTCAATGCAGTATATGTGTTTCTTAAAAGTACATCTGACTATACAAGATATTAACCTCATATATTAACTTTAGAATCAAACCATGGACCCTGGCTGGTGGTTCAGTGGATAAAGCGTTGTCCCAGCCTATGTATGTCTTTAGAATCAAACCCTGGGCCCTGGCTGGTGGTTCAGTGGATAGAGCGTTGGCTCAGCATATGTTTGTCCCTGGTTCAATTCATGTTCAGGGTACATAGGCGAGGCGACCATCTACTTCCTCCCTGCTCCCTCTTTGTCTTTCCTTCCTGCAGCTAGTGGCTCGATTGGTCTGAGCATAGCCCTGGGCACTGAGGATAGCTCAGTTGGTCCAAGCGTTGGCCTCAGGTGCTAAAAATAGCTCAGTACTTGAGCATTGGCCACAGACTGGTTGCCATGTGGATCCTGGTTGGGGCACATATGGGAGTCTGCCTCACTATCTCCCCTCCTCTTACCTAAAAACAAAAAAAAGGAAGAAGAATCAAACCTTGAGTCCCTACTACTTTGATAAGGACATCAACAGAGTGTTATTATTTTTTTGTTACAAGACACAGAGAGGGACAGAGATAGACAGGAGGGGAGAGAGATGAGAAGCATCAATTTTTCGTTGCAACACCTTTGTTGTTCATTGATTGCTCTCTCATATGTGCCCTGACCAGAGGCCACAGCAGAGCGAGTGGCCCCTTGCTCAAGCCAGCGACCTTTGGGCTCAAGCCAGTGACCTTGCGCTCAAGCTGGTGAGTCCATGCTCAAGCCAGTGACTTTGGGGCCTCGAGTCTGGGTCCTCTGTGTCCCAGTCCAATACTCTCTCCACTGCGCCACTGTCTGGTCAGGCCTGCATGTTATTTTTAATAGTAAGAAACTAGAGTCAACTTACATATCTATGCCTATGAAAATGATTAAATTATAACATATATATACCAGTGGTAGTATATAGCTATTGAAAAGATAAACAAGTAGATCTACATGCACTGGTTTTAGAAAGAGAGCCAAATATATTATTAGGCTGAAAATATGCTTGTGCAACCTGACCATTGGTGGCACAGTGGATGGAGTGTCGACCAGGAACACTGAGATCTCTTGTTCGAAACCCCAAGGTTGCTGGCTTGAGTGCAGGTGTTCATGTGCTCCAGCACCATTTGTCAAAAAGACATCTTCCACTGAATTGTTTTTGCTTCCTTGTCAAAGATAATAGTTTGACTACATTTGTGTGGGTCCATTTCTCCATGTGTTGGCTTTCTGTTCTGTTTCATTAATCCACTTGTGTATTCTTTTGCCAGGACCACACTCTATCTTTTTTTTTTTTTACAGAGACAGAGAGAGAGTCAGAGAGAGGGATAGATAGGGACAGACGGGAACAGAGAGAGATGAGAAGCATCAATCATCAGTTTTTCGTTGCGACACCTTAGTTGTTTATTGATTGCTTTCTCGAACCTAGGTCCTTTTGCATCCCAGTCCAACGCTCTATGCATTATGCCACCAACTGGTCAGGCACACTCTATCTTGATTACTATAATTTATGTTTTCTTTTTAAGGAGAGGAAGGGAGAGAGATGAGAAGCATCAGCTTGTAGTTGTTATACTTTAGTTGTTCATTGATTGCTTCTTATATGTGCTTTGACCAGGTTTTTCAGCTGAGCCAGTGACCCCATGCTTAAGCCAGTGACCTTGGGCTTCAAGCCAGTGACAATGGGTTCATGTCTGTAATCCTACACTTGAACTGCCAACCGCATGCTTAAGCTGATGAGCCTGTGCTCAAGCCAGTGATCTCAGGATTTTGAACCTGGAACCTCAGTGTCCCAGATTGATGCTCTATCCACTGCACCACGACTGATCAGGCTACTATAGTTTCATAGTAAGTCTTGAAGTTGAATAGTGTCAGTCGTTCAACTAGGGTTTTTTCTCTTTCAGTTGTAGGTTGGCTATTCTGGGTCTTTGGCCTTTCCATGTAAACTTTAGAATCAATTTGTCAATGTTTATAGAATAACTTGCTGAGAGTATTGTTTTTTAAATGGTACTAAACTTTTGCTATAAGTGGGAGATGTGAAAGAATGTGAAATGCTAAAGGAATAAAAATTGTCGGATGGGTTTAGTTTGGTTCCAGTTGAAGATGGTAACATAGGAAGCTCTTGAACTCACCTCCTTCCTTAGATTCACCAAAGCTACAGCTACACATAAAAGAGTTTCCTCTGAAAGGAATCTGAACAACTTTCAAACATTGGGCAAACAAGAAAAAAAAAAACCCACATCAAAATGAATAGGAAAGGCTGAGACACACTTTTCACAAACCTCATCATGGCACAACCACATATAGTCAGGAGGGAACTCACAGTTTCCAGCTTCTTCCTCAGGAATGAAGGGTTTGGACACAGCATCTAGTACCTCAGCATTTGAGACTTCCTCCTGAGGGACAATCCCCAGTACAACTCCCAATTCTGAAAGCCAGTAGGACTTGCGTCTACAGAACCCTGGTGACTAACAAAGAAACAGTTAACAGGCTCTCAGTGACTTGCTATGGCTATTTCTGCCCCCTGTCCCAGGTCTCAGTGCAGAAGCAGAAGACAGAATTGCCCATGTCCCCATCTTTCCCTGAAAGGACTATTTGCATATTTTAAAAACTGCTGCCTGCAGGTCAAGTTTCTACATCCATGTACAGTCTACAGTCTTCCCCAGAAACCCAGGAGGCCGGCAAGTGCCATCTCCACATTCTCCCTCTTGCCCACTGCATACCTATGTCTCCCTGGAATGAGCTTATACACTCATCTGGTGACCCTGCTTTTGTGGGTACCTCCCAGACAGTACACTTTTTGATTGCCTGGCAATGGTGGCTAGCAGGGTTGTGTTAGTGGGTCCCACAGGACTGTAACAAAGAAACTTCTTAACTGATGAACCCAGTCCTGTATCCTTTGCCCCCCAGGGCTCAGCACAGAGGGGGCCAACTATAAAGCCCAGCTCTCAATCTCTGTCTGAATGAGATCTACTTGCATACTTTAAAAGCTGCTACTTGAGGGCCCCACCGTGGTTAGCCTGGATATAGGTGCTGGCCTGAGGTTCTCCTCTTTGGAACATTGACTGGACTTGGAGCACCCTCATCTATTGAGAGCCACTAAGAACAAAGAAGGAAGCTTGAACAATAACAAAGATTTGAGTGACAATTAAGAGCTAGGGTCTGGCTGAATCCTAAGTTTCATCTACAGACTACTTTATCAAGACTGGAAGAGGTGGCTGTTTTATCCAGTGCACAGAAACCAACCCAGAGAGTGAAAGAAAATGAAGAAAGGAATATTTTCCAAATAAAATAACAATATATAACTTCAGAAATAGACCTTATCTAAACAGAGATTAGTGTTTTACCTGATAAAGATATCTAATGGCCATAAAAATCCTCACCAAAGTTAAATATCCTTTATGTTTGAAGAAGAGATAAAGAATTTTTTAGACATGCAAAGACTTAAGGAGTTCACTACCACTAAACCAGCCTTACACGAAATTCTACAAGGACTTCTTCAACCTAAAACAAAAACATACTATTTAGTAAGAGGAAAACGTATGAATGTATACATCTATTGAGATGTATGTATTATGTATATCATATATGATATTTTAATATTGTGGTTGCAATAAGGTAAAATGCATACTAAAGCTCTATATTTTTACTTGCTCCCTGCACATTTTATATTTTTGATACAATTTCTATCATTTTTTAAAATTTTTCCTTTTTTAGATTTTATTTAATGATAATTATATAGTTAAATTCAGAATGCTCTAGTGCAGTGGTAGTCAACCTGGTCCCTACCACCCACTAGTGGGCGTTCAGCTTTCATGGTGGGTGGTAGCGGAGCAACCAAAGTATAAATAAAAAGATAGATTTAACTATAGTGAGTTATTTTATAAAGATTTATTCTGCCAAACTTAGTGAAAATCCGACATAAAGTACTTGGTAAATAATTATTATTATATGCTTTAACTTGCGGTAACTCTACTTTATAAATTTTATAAAGTAAAGTTACTTCCCTAGTTTATTAATCACCATTACTGTGGAACCGGTGGGCGGTTAGAAAATTTTACTACTAACAGATATATAAGAGGGCGGTAGGTATAAAAAGGTTGACTAACCCTACTCTAGTGTAATGATAGTGGCTAAATTATTTATAAATCTTGTACAAAGTATAAAAGAGAAAATAGTAAAAATAAGTTAACTATAGGTATGCACAAGGTAAAAAGATAGAAATTGTGCCTGACCTGTAGTGGTGCAGTGGATAAAGCGTTGACCTGGAACGCTGAGGTCACCGGTTCAAAACCCTGGGTTTGCCTGGTCAAGGCACATATGGGAGTTGATACTTCCTGCTCCTTTCCCCTTTCTCTCTCTCTCTCTCTCTCTCTTACTCTCTCTCCTGTCTCTCTAAAAAAAAAAATGAATAAATAAAATCTAAAAAAGAAAATTTTTTAAAAAATGATAGAAATTGTATCAAAAATATAAAATGTGGAGGGAGCAAGTAAAAATATAGAGCTTTAGTATGCATTTTACCTTACTGCAACCACAAAATTAAAATATCATATATGATTGATACACAAAAACCAAAGAGAAAGGAATGTAAGCATACATTAAAGAAAATCATTAAGTCACAAAGGAAGGGACAAAGAGAACAAGAACGGGACAAAGGAATTACAAAACAGCCAGCAAATTGTAACAGTAAGTTTATATCTATCAATAATTTAAATATAAATAGATTAAAATTTCCAATCAAAAGACATAGAGTAGCTTAATGAATGAAAAGACAAGACTCAGCTCTGTGCTGCCTACGAGAGACACTTCTGCTTACGAACACATACTGGAAGTGAAGAAATGGAAACCAGAAAGAATGGTAGCTATACTTAAATCAGACTAATAAACTGTAAGGCAAAAAGACTATACTACGAAACAAGGTTATTATATAATGGTGATATTGTCAGTCGAACAAGAGGATATAGCTTTTGTGAGTGTTTTTATGCACCCTACATGGGAACACCTAAATATACTGTTTACAAAAATTAAGGGATATTTTATCACTTCATATTTGTTTTGAAATATTCCCTAATTTTTGTGAGCAATATATATAAATATCAATAGACTTATAGAGAGAAATAGTAACACAGTACAATAGCAGGGGACTTCTGTACCTCACTTTCAATAATGGATAGAACACCCAGACAAAAAAATCACTAAAAAACGTTGGAGTTAAAGTACATGTTAGCCCAGATGGACTTAATAGACATTTACACAACATTTTTTCCAACATCAGCAGAAAACATGTTTTTCTTTACCACACACAGAACATTCTCCATGATAACTCATATGTTGGGCCATGAAACACATTTTAATAAATTTGTGAAGATTGTAATCATATCAAGCATCTTTTCCAACCACAGTGGTATGAAACTAGAAATCAACTACAAGAAGAAAGTTGGAAAATTCAGAAATGTGTGCATATTAAACAACACACTACTTTCAAAGAAGAAATTAAAAGAGAAATCAACATAGTTTTGGAAAGTCCAGCCAGAGAAATTGGGTAACTAACGCATCAAAATTGGAAAGGACAAAGTAAAAATGTCATTGTTTTTGGCCCTGGCTAGTTGGCTCAGCAGTAGAGCATCGGCCTGGTGTGTGGAAGTCCCAGGTTCGATTCCCAGTCAGGGCACACGGGAGAAATTACCATCTGCTTCTCTACGGCTCCCCCTCTCCTTTCTTTCTCTTCTCTTTTTTCTTCTCTTCTTTCCTTTCTTCTCTCTCTCTCTCTCTCTCTCTCTCTCTCTCTCCTCCCACATCCATGGCTTGAATGGTTTGAACAAGTTGGCTCTGCCTCTCAATAAAAAAGAAAGAAAGAAAATGGGGGGGGAAATGTCACTGTTCACAGATGATATATTATATATAGGAAACCCTAAAGACTCCACCAAAAAACTAAACAAATTCAGTAAAGTTGCAGGTTAAAAAATCAATATACAAAAATCTGTTGCATTTCTACACCCTAATAACTATCAGGAAGAAGAATTAGCTGACCTGTGGTGGTGCAGTGGATAAAGCGTTTACCTTGAACACTGAGGTTACCTGTTCAAAACCACTGGCTTGCCTGGTCAAGGCACATATGGGAATTGATGCTTCCTGCTCCTCCCCTCCTTTCTTTCTCTCTCTCTGTCTCTCTCTCTCCCTCTCCCTCTCCCTCTTTCTCTGTCTTCCCCCTCTCTAAATAAACAAATTTAGAAAAAGAAGAATTAAGAAAACTGTTTCATTTACAGTTGCATCAAAAAGAATTAAATATTTCGCCCTGGCCAGATACCTCAGTTGATTAAGCATCATCCTGAAGCACAGAGGTTGCCAGTTTGATCCCCGGTCAGGGTATATACAGGAACAGATTAATGTTCCTGTCTCTCACTCTCCTCCATTTCTGTTTCATTAAGTCAATTTAAAAAAATAAAAGAAAAAAGAATAATATGTCTGGGAATAAATTTAATCAAATAAGTGAAAGGTCTATACACTAAAAACTATAAGATGATAAAAGAAATTGAAGAAGGCCCTGGCCGGTTGGCTCAGTGGTAGAGCGTCGTCCTGGCGTGCGGGGGACCCGGGTTCGATTCCTGGCCAGGGCACATAGGAGAGGCACCCATTTGCTTCTCCACCGTCCCCCTCCTTCCTCTCTGTCTCTCTCTTCCCCTCCCGCAGCCAAGGCTCCATTGGAGCAGGGATGGCCCGGGCGCTGGGGATGGCTCCTTGGCCGTTGCCCCAGGTGCTGGAGTGGCTCTGGTTGCCGCAGAGCGACGCCCCGGAGGGGCAGAGCGTCGCCCCTGGTGGGCATGCCGGGTGGATCCCGGTCGGGCGCATGCGGGAGTCTGTCTGACTGTCTCTCCCTGGCCAAATAGATCGATTGATTAGAGAATCTTTCTGAAGTACAGAGGTTGCGAGTTTGGTCCTGGTCAGGGAACGGCTTGATGTTTCTGTCTGTCTCCCTCCCTTCCTCTCTGGCTAAAATCAATCAATAAAAAAATTAAAAAAATTCTACTTCTGGGTATTTATCCAATAGAAAGAAAATCACTATTCAAAGAGATAGCTGCAGCCTCATAGTTTTGCAGCATTATTTACTATAGCCAAGATTTGGAAACAGTTCAAGTGCCCAACAATGGATAAATGAATACATAAGGCATGGTGCCTGAGGAGGTGGTGGAGCAGCAGATAGTGTCAGCCTGGGACACAGAGGACCCATTTCAAAACCCTGAGGTCACAGGCTTGAGGGCAGGCTCATCCAGCTTGAGCATGGGGGTCATCAACATGATGTCATGGTTTGAGCCTTAAGGTCTCTGGCTTGAGCAAGGGGTCACTGACTCAGCAGGAGTCCCTCAGTCAAGGCATGTATGAGAAGCAATCAATGAACAACTAAAAAGTGCTGCAACTATGAGTTGATGGTTCTTGTCTCTCCCTTCCTGTCTATCTTTTTTTTTCTCTCTCTCTAAAAAATAAAAAGAAAAGAATTAGACATTAATAATCAAAATTTTTGTAAAACAGAAACAGTAATAGTATTTGAATCTATAAATATCATTCGCCTTAATAATAGCACTCCCATAATGTATCTTGGCTACAATCCATCAATATTTGTCAATAGTGAGGTTTTCCTATTGTGTCCCTTTTTATTATTATTTTTTTATTTTTTTTACAGAGACAGAGAGAGAGTCAGAGAGAGGGATAGTCAAGGACAGAGAGACAGGAATGAAGAGAGATGAGAAGCATCAATCATTAGTTTTTCGTTGCGACACCTTAGTTGTTCATTGATTGCTTTCTCATATGTGCCTTGACCGTGGGTGTTCAGCAGACCGAGTAACCCCTTGCTCAAGCCAGCGACCTTGGGTTCAAGCTGGTGAGCTTCTTGCTTAAACCAGATGAGCCCGCGCTCAAGCTAGCGACCTTGGGGTCTCGAAGCTGGGTCCTCCGCATCCCAGACCGACGCTCTAACCACTGCGCCACTGCCTGGTCAGGCGTGTCCCTTTTAAAAAAGCTAAAACGCATTATGTGCCTTCTTTTTGTACTTAAGTTGTCTTATAATTTTTTTTTTTTGTATTTTTCTGAAGCTGGAAACGGGGAGAGACAGTCAGATAGACCCCCGCATGCATCCGACCGGGATCCACCTGGCACGCCCACCAGAGGGCGATGCTCTGCCCCTCCAGGGTGTCACTCTGTTACGACCAGAGCCACTCTAGCGCCTGGGGCAGAGGCCAAGGAGCCATCCCCAGCGCCCGGGCCATCTTTGCTCCAGTGGAGCCTCGGCTGCAGGAGGGGAAGAGAGAGACAGAGAGGAAGGAGAGGGGGAGGGGTGGAGAAGCAGATGGGCGCTTCTCCTGTGTGCCCTGGCCGGGAATCGAACCTGGGACTTCTGCACGCCAGGCCGATGCTCTACCACTGAGCCAACCGTCCAGGGCCTAAGTTGTCTTATAATTTTTTATTGTCCTATGATTTTTGATAGTTTTTGGTGCACATACATCACATGCATACCTGCAGATGTCATTTTTCTAAATATTCACTGACTACGTTCTTTGGGTGTTATATACTGCTCTTAAAGTTTATCCTGTGTTCAGGCCCTGGCTGGTTGGCTCAACAGTAGAGCGTCAGCCTTGCGTGTGGACGTCTGTCTGTCCCTATCTGTCCCTGTCTATGTCTCTGTCAGAAAAAAAAAAGTTTATTCTGTGTTCTAAACGTCAAGTTGGTCTCTGATCCCATTCTTTGAGAAGCCTACAGTGGAAATTTTATATATTGTTGCAGGCACTGTTTGTTGACAACTCAGCATAAGGAGAATTTTCTTGGGAGCTCTGGGGAGAACTTTTATTCTTACCGAAAAATAGATGCTTTTTTGCTATTGCCTTTCATTTCTGTTTTGTACACTGGTGTAGGAAATGATACCTGAAGCTGAAGCTTGTGACTAAAAGACTGCAAGCATTATAATCAAAGTGAACCTGTGGTAGATGAAGAAATAGAAGAAATAAAGGGTGATCACTTTGGAGGTTCTTTAAAGTTAAACATATGCCCTGGCCGGATGATTCAGTTGGTTGGAGGATTGTTGCAAAGCACAGAGGTTGCCAGTTCGATCCCGGGTCAAGGCACATAGAAGAATGGATTGATCTTCCTGTCTGTCCTTCTCCCTTCCTGTTTCTCTAAAATCAGTAAAATAAACATTAAAAAAATAGAAAAAAAATAAAGTTAAACATACACTTATCATATGATCCAGCATTCCTATACCAATAAACAATTTCATTATCTTTATTATATGTGGCTTAAGTGTCTGTTTGTCGCCGGTAGCTTATTGGTTGCTTGCGTAACTGTACTAGCCAATGGGGTGAAGTTGCCACGGCTGAACACAAATTGAGCGGGTTGGGGGAAGGTGAACATTTGTTTGCATTGGCAATCATCTGCTTTTGAAACAATTTAAGGCTGAACGCAAATTGAGCGTGTCAGGGGGAAAGTGAACATTTGTTTGCATTGGCAATCATCTGTTTTACATAAAAACTATGTCTTAACGTAATTTCTTTTAAGAATGCCTCCTAGAAAATACAGCACTGAAGAGAAGAGAAAAGGAGCTAAAGCTGCACAAAAACGACTTTCTCGACAAAAAGAAACCACTGAGCAGAGAAAGACAAGGCTTGCTTCAGTTGCAGAGCAAATGCGTCTTTCTTGGCAAAATGAGACTGATGAGCATAGAGAAACAAGGCTTGCCTCAGATGCAAGACAAAAAAGCCTGTCTCGACAAAATGAGTCCCTTGAACAAAGGCAGGAGAGAAATGCAAAAAAACGACAGAGTAATGCTGACTGAAACGCAAAAAGGATTAAAAGTTTCAAACGGAGAAACTTTAATTTTTGAACATTCCTCTGGTGACATGAATATTAAATGTGAACACTGTCAGTCTTTAAACTTCAAGTTAGAAACTAATCGATTTGACTGTGGCAAGAAAGGATTTTCTCAATGTTGCAACTATGATCATCAATAAGTCTCAGGGCCAAACGCTTAAGAGTGTTGGCATTTTTTTTACCTGAGCCTGCATTTGGACACTGTCAACTTTATGTTGCCTGTTCAAGAGTTTGTGACAGAACGGACGTAAAATGAAAAATAATTGATGGTCCTCTGCAAGGCGAGCTTAAAAATGATGGAAAGATCTACACAAGAAATGTTGTGTACAAAGAAATCTTTGACATGTGAATTAACATTTTATTATTTAAATCACCTTTATTTATTGAGTTAGCGGTGGCTCTTAAGAAATGTACCATCAGTGGTTTCCTTCATTGCACTCTAAGCAATTAAGCAAGTAGAAGGGGGAAACCCTGTGGGGCACTAAGCAAAGGGGTGTCCTCGCCACCTGCCCTGGGTAATTCAGTTTGAATTAGCAGACACCTTTGCACAAATCATTTTAATTACAATTTATAATATCTAGAACAGCGGTCATTTCGTGTGACCGCCGGGCTTTCTAGTAAGTTACATCAGAAAAGAAAGATTTAGCCTGACCAGGTAGTGGCGCAGTGGATAGAGTGTGGGCCTGAGATGCTGAGCACAGGCTGGCCAGCCTGAGCATGGGATTATAGACATAATCCCGTTGTCGCTGGCTTGCCTCCAAAGGTCTGTGGCTCTAGCAAAGGGTCACTGGCTCTGCTTGAGCTTCCCCCACAACCCCCTACTGGTCAAGAAATGTGTGAGAAGCAATCAGTGAACAACTAAAGTGGCACAACTAAAAGTTGATGTTTCTCATCTCTCTCCCTTCCTGTCTCTCTCCAGAAAAAAACAAAAAAGAGGTATATTTTTCTGGTGAATAAACTGTTTACAGTTACTTGTTACTTATTTATTGAATGTGTTAATGTTATGATGAATACATATTTGAAATTTAGAATCAGACCAGTAAGTTTCTTAAAGCTAATTCTAGTATTTCTGTCAATTTAGGAAAGCCTAACTTAAAGGAAAAAATATATATATTTTTTTAAATGTTGGTTAGCACAGTCAGCCCTGTGATATTCTTCAATAAGAGCTGCTCTCTCCAACCCTTTTTTCTAGGAGGATTGTATCAGCAGAGTCTTGCTTCATCAGACTCAGCCTTCTTAGTCCTCCAGAGGAAAAAATATTTTTAAACTATGAAACTTGCCTGACCTGTGGTGGCACAGTGGATAAAGCGTCGACCTGGAATGCTGAGGTCACCAGTTCAAAACCCTAGGCTTGCCCAATCAAGGCAAATATGGGAAGCAACTACTACGAGTTGATGCTTCCTGCCCTACAACTCCTTTCTCTCTCTCAAATCAATAAAGTTAAAAAGCCTGACCAGGCAGTGGCGCAGTGGATAGAGCGTCGGACTGGGATGCGGAGGACGGTTTGAGACCCTGAGGTCGCCAGCTTGAGCGTGGGCTAATCTGGTTTGAGCAAAGCTCACCAGCTTGGATCCAAGGTCGCTGGCTTGAGCAAGGGGTTACTCAGTCTGCTGAAGGCCCTCAGTCAAGGCACATATGAGAAAGCAGTCAATGAACAACTAAAGTGTCGCAACGAAAAACTAATAATTGATGCTTCTCATCTCTCTTCGTTCCTGTCTGTCTGTCCCTATTTATCCCTCTCTCTGACTCGCTCTCTGTCTCAGTAAAAAATAAAAATAAATAAATAAAATGAGCCATATATATATAAATATATGTATTTCCTTATTTCCCCAGGTATAAGATGCTTCCATGTATAAGATGCACCTTAATTTTGAAAAAAAAAAGTTAAATAAAATGTATGAGACCTTACATATTTTTTATAATCAAGTTGTAATTTATTTCAGAAACTTATTTTTACCCTTCCCAGAAAGTATCACTCCATCAATAAATCCCACATAATTACTGAATAAAAACAGATTTGGACACATGGCTTTCTTCACTGGGAAATGATAAGAGCTCTCTAGCAGATTAGATAATTGCAATCTATAGTAAAATCAACAAATCCAAATTTGTCGGTTTACATTAGAGGTGAGAAATATGGCTACCTTCAGAATTGGTTGGTGAAAAGTTACTTCACGGATTGCTCTATAAGATATGCTATAACACTGCATCAAACTGAAATGGGAGAAATTTATGCTTCTAGTAACTACCACCCTGAGCCAACATATTAGATATAGGTCAAAACCAAGAGTAACTTTGGCACAAAGTCATTCTCTATAAGGCAGCAAATAGATGCTTTGTGGGAGTTGTTTCATGGTCTTTTATCCTGAATGAAATAACTAAAGTAAATGTAATACTTTGTGCCATAGTATTTTGAGAAGTTGCATGAAGTTTAAAAACGTAAGTCATTATAAAAGCAACAAAGAAAATATTAAAGAATTATAGCTCTAAAATTTTTTTGTGTGTGTATTTTTCTGAAGTTAGAAGCGTGGAGGCAGTCAGACTCCCACATGCGCCTGACCAGGATCCACCCAGCATACCAACCAGGGGATGATACTCTGCCCATCTGGGGCATTGCGCCGTTGTGGCCGGAGCCATTCTAGCACCTGAGGTGGAGGCCATAGAGGCATCCTCAGTGCTCAGGCCAAGTTTGCTCCAATGGAGCCTTGGCTGCAGGAGGGGAAGAGACAGAGAGAGAAAGAAGAGGGAAAAGGGTGGGGAAACAGGTAGGTGCTTCTCCTGTGTGCCCTGACTGGGAATCAAACCTGGGACTTCCACACACCGGGCCGATGCTCTACCACTGATAGCTATGAATCTCTTAAAAATAAATCACTGATTTACAGATTATTTCAAATTCTCATATACTGGTGTTGTCAAAAATGAGACACATAAATATTTAAATTTTAAAGCCTACATTCTCTTTGCCTTTTTTTGATAGACAAGACAAGGCTGCCAGGCTTCTAAATCTTTTTTTTTTTTTTAAGAGGGGGAGTAGGGGGAGGAGAGAAAGGGACAGATGGACAGAAAGGGAGAGAGATGGGAAGCATCAGTTCTTTGTTGTGGCTCCTTAGTTGTTCATTGACTGCTTTCCTATACTGGAGGCTCCAGTGACCCCTTGCTCAAGCCAGTTACCTTGAGCTTTAAGCCAGAGACCTTTGGGCTCAAACCAGTAACCATGGGGTCATGTCTATGATCCTGCACTCAAGCTGGTGACCTCAAGGTTTTGAACCTGGGTCCTCAGTGTCCCAGCTTAATGCTCTATCTACCGCACTACCACTGGTCAGGCATAAACATCAATTTATTGACATAATTTCTCTCCTTTACTCCCCTTATTTTATTATTAGAAGCATACAGTTTGTCTTTTACTGATGTCCTTGAATGCCATTTTTTAAAAATAAGGTTAAGATATGACTTACCTTAGATATTCTATTTGACCTGGTTCTTGAGTTGTTTTTGATATATGTTACTGCTTGTAACTGTAAATAAACTATTTAATATTCTTGTAAAATAGAAATCCTAACTAGCCTGTCTTCACACTATTGAATTTAAGTGAAATAATACTAGCTTTTTGTTGGAGGAATTGTAGGAGTTCTTAAAGTAAATTGGGGTTCTCTTTACTTTTATTATCTGGTATAAAATACTGTATTTGGTTATGTCACTGGGAACCTTTTCTGTTAAGCAAGAATATCATAATTATTACTCAGTATTTGATCCCAATTATATGTAGGAAAGTTAAGAGATATGATAAGATCTTTAACTTCAAAGGCTTAAATTAAATCAACACTTAGAGTATATATCAATAAGATGTGGTACATGGTTGGTGGCAGATGAGGTATAGAAAGTGGTGCTACAAGTATGAAGTGGTTAGTAAAGGTTTCACAAAGGGAGTGAGTCAAGCCTTAAAATAGAAGAGTTAGTACGTTTGAGGTGTAAGGGCTAAGAATGGATGTTTCTTGTGTTTATTTACTAGCTTTTTAAGACAAATTTAAATGAGGAGTTGACACTGAAGGGATTTAAATGACAAGCTGAAAAGTTTGTAACTGGAAAGTACAAAGTAGTTTTGAGCAATTTGTGGTGATCAAGAAATGTTCAATTTGCCTTCTTAAATGAAAGGCACCACATAAAGTGATATTGACTAAAATTCATCTTTTATTAATGGATTAGAGCAGGGGTAGTCAACCTTTTCATACCTACTGCTCACTTTTGAATCTCCGTTGGTAGTAAAATTTTCTAACCACCCACTGGTTCCACAGTAATGGTGATTTATAAAGTAGGGAAGTAACTTTACTTTATAAAATTTATAAAGCAGAGTTACAGCAAGTTAAAGCATATAATAATAATTACTTACCAAGTACTTTATGTCAGATTTTCGCTGTTTGGCAGAATAAATCTTTATAAAACAACTTACTATAGTTAAATTTATCTTTTTATTTATACTTTGGTTGCTTTTTATTTATACATGAAAGCTGGAATGTCCACTAGTGAGCGGTAGGGACCAGGTTGACTGCCACTGGATTAGACTGTGCTAATGTCCCATGCATAGATTAGAAAATTGATATCTTTTTTTTTTTTTTTTTGACAGAGTCAGGGAGAGGGACAGATAGGGACAGACAGAAAAGGAGAAAGATGAGAAGCATCAATTCTTCGTTGTGGCACCATAGTTATTCACTGATTGCTTTCTCCTATGTGCCTTGATCTGGGGGGTGGGGGGGAGTTACAGCAGAGCGAGTGACCCCTTGCTCAAGCTAGCGATTTTGCGTTCAAGCTGGTGACCTCGGGGTTTTGAACCTGGGTCCTCTGTGTCCCAGTTCAGTGCTCTATCCACTGTGGCACTGCCTGGTCAGGCAGAAAATTGATATCTTAAATGAGAGTTTATGTCATTTGTGAGAAGGAAAGTTACTGTTCTGGTCTACAAGCAGGTGTTAAAATCATCCTTTTCTCTGCTGAAGGCAATTTTTAACTATGCAGTTTTCTCATCTTGCAAGTACTGTTTTTCTATTGCATGCATGCAAGTATACATGGGAAAGTAGAGTTGTGTGTGATTACTCCATCTTAATATTACATGAGTCTCAGTGCATGGAGAATGACAAGCATTTTTAAAATAATCTCCATCTGTTAGAAAAACAGAATGAACACAAAAATATGAAGAGCAACAACAGATAAGGTAGTACAGTTTTCTAAATCTTATAAATGAGACTACTATATGAGTGATAATTTATGAAAATTTGGAAGTTAGTTGAATACTCAAAATTGTTTAGATAGGCTAAGATACATACTTTTTCTGTCTTCAAAAATTCTTGTAATGTGAGGGAAGAAAGTAAAGCGTGCCAGTTTCTCATACAGAACACATTTCCACCAGTTAAGATGGGACTCTCTAAATAAAACATCTTAAATTATATTCCCATTTTCTTCCTAATATTGTTTGAGGAACTTTAGGTAAACAAAGATTATTGGAGCATATTAGCCACAATTGGAAATATAAAAAAAGAATAAGGAGCCTGACCAGGCGGTGGCGCAATGGATAGAGTGTCGGACTGGGATGCAGAGGACCCAGGTTCGAGACCCCAAGGTCGCCAGCTTAAGCGCGGGCTCATCTGGTTTGAGCAAAAATCCCACTAGCTTGAACCCAAGGTCATTGGCTCCAGGAAGGGGTTACTCAGTCTGCTGAAGGCCCGCGGTCAAGGCACATATGAGAAAGCAATCAATGAACAACTAAGGTGTTGTAATGCACAATGAAAAACTAATGATTGATGCTTCTCATCTCTCTCCGTTCCTGTCTGTCTGTCTGTCCCTGTCTATCCCTCTCTCTGACTCACTCTCTGTCTCTATAAAAAAAAAAAAAAGGAAAATATGCATAATGTTGTTAATGTAGGAAGTGCAGTAATTGCTGACCTTGTCTTAATCACCTTTACTTTTTTCCTTAATAGAATATACATTATGAATGTAGATGGCCTGACCTGTGGTGGCGCAGTGGATAAAGCGTCGACCTGGAAATGCTGAGGTTGCCGGTTCAAAACCCTGGGCTTGCCTGGTCAAGGCACATATGGGAGTTGATGCTTCTAGCTCCTCCTTACCTTCTCTCTCTGTCTCTCTCTCCTCTTTCTCTCCCTCTCTGTCTCTCTTTCTCCCTTTCTCTGTCCTCTCTAAAATAAATAAATAAAATAAAATAAAAAATTAAAAAAAAAAAAAAGCAGGACATTATGAATGTAGATGTATTTTTTGAATTCGGAAATGTGTATTTTGTTAATGATTAGCTGTGTGAAAGTCTAAAGTCATTGTGCAGTTTTATCAATGCAAAGAAAACAGGCAGAAAATATGAAAATAAACAATTTTAGCTACTGTAGTAAAGCAAATGGGTTATATTCTTGGATCATTTACCCATTTGTATGGTCAGCTCACAGGTGTCCATAGGAAGCCTACAGTCTAGACATTTTTGCTTTATTGTATACATATAGTAATAACCAAGCAGTTCAAATTCTCTTTTTTCTTAAAGTTTTAAGGAAAATAATTACTAAAAGTGGAAACAGCCCTAGCCAGGTGACTCAGTTGGTTGGAGTGTTGTCCTGATACTCCAAGGTTGGAGGATCAGTCCCTGGTCCAGGCACATACAAAAATCAACCAGTGGATGGGTGGAACAGCGAATCAATGTTTCTCTCTTCCTTTCTTCTTCCCCCTTTCTCTCTAAAGTCAATAAATAAAAAATTTTAAAATGAAACATAAGTATGTGTTTAGTGATAAGAATTTTTGTTGTTAAGGATACTCACCTGGGTTATCAAAAATAGCCTTGAAATTTATCTCATTGTAAACTTGTCTTGGGCTAGTCCTGACCTGAACACTGGAGAATTTTCACTCGGATGAGGATTGTTTCAGCTTTTTTGTTTCTGAGCTTTATTTTCTGTTTGGATTTGTGCACAGAATCAGCTTCAGGCACTCTGTATACTCAGTCCACAGTGAAGACGAGGCCAAAAGTTCAGCTTTTCAAAGCTTTAGTCTAGGATGGCTTACTACCACTAGAGTTTTGGAAAGACCTTTGTAAAGTAGTCTTGGTCATTCAGGGACTTGTCTTGGATTTTGTGATTGCTGTCAGTGCTTGATAAATGATAGGATTGGAGGAGAAAGAGAGTGAGTAATATCATTTCTGATAGGTCCTATCTAAATTAAAAGGAAGAACATTTCATTGTTCTCATAATTAATGAGGTTGAGCCCTACTGTATCCTTCTGTTGGCCTGTGATAAAAAAGTCTACCAATAACTTTCTTCTGGGTCACAGGTACAGTACTGAAAGAGAGAATTTTATTTTAAAGATTTGTGTGTTCCCTTAGCTGCCATGGTCTAACAGCCTAATGAGGTTATGTTACCTGATGAATAACTAGTCCAGATGGCTAAATGGTTGGAGGATATAAAACCAAAACCCATTTCAGGAAACTATCTACTTTGCTAATTTTTGAATAGAAGCCATTCTACTTAGTGATAACTTTATCAATTTGTTTTAAAATTTAATTTTTAACTCTGTGTTTTTTTTTTTATTTTTACCTAGGTTACAAAATACCCTCCTATGCTTGAAACCTACAGACTACATGTCCTACAAGAACGACCCAATGGTTTTTTATCCCCTGGAGATACATTAGAAACATAACTATGGTGCCAAAAGAACTGCTTACCTTTCTCTGACTACGGTTTATTTGGACATACTTTTGAATTGAAGAAAGGTATACAGCCTGAGGCTACTCATTGTGGAGAGACTCTGTCGTGTAGGATCATGGACCATCCTAGTAGGGAGAAGGATGAAAGACAACGGACCACTAAACCCATGGCACAAAGGAGTGCACACTGTTCCCGACCGTCTGGCTCTTCAACATCCTCTGGGGTTCTTATGGTGGGACCCAACTTCAGGGTTGGCAAGAAGATAGGGTGTGGGAACTTCGGAGAACTCAGATTAGGTAAGAACTTAGTTATTACCAGTGGCTTCCCTAACAACAGCAGCAGCAATAGTATGTTGTGGTGTGTTTCAAGATAAGAGGTTTCTAATTTTATGGCAAATTCTCTTAAGGAAGACCTATTGTTATAAGAACTGAACAATTTGTGAATGGGATAGTCATTATCAGTTATAATTGTTATTCAGGGTTCACCTCTGGGTCTATAGGCTTTTAAATTTTCCATAGGGAGATCTGTAAATATCAATAAAATGAAGATTCTGATTTAGTTGGTCCGAGCTCTAAATTCTCTCTTTTTAATAGACTCTCAGGTACTCTAAATGCTGTTGGCCCTTGAACCCTACACTTCAAGAAGGGAGTATGGTCTTGTTTTCATTCAAACCATGCCCCTAATGAGGCAATCATACCCTAATTTAATCTGCAAGCATATACAGTGGTCACTTGTCTATCATGGGGGTTAGGTTCCACAACCCCTTGCAATAGGGGAAAATCCATGAAGTAATGACCTTATATTTATTTTATTATTTATATACATTTTAACGCTTTATAAACTTTCCCCACACTCTTATAAATCTTTCCTACACTGTTATTAACCTTTGTCAGATTCTTATAAACACTTCCTATGCTCTTAAACACTTTCTACACTCTTAAACCTACATAATTTTAGGAAATAAAATTCTATATGGGTACTCACCAGTGAATATACTACAACTTGAATGATGAAGATGATGGTGAGTTAGCTGTGCAGTACCGATAATGATGAAGGTGGTGATGATGAGATGAATGTACTGCATAGCCAAGAAGAGCATTACAGCTCATCTGCTGTACACTACGTATTTTATTTTGATTTAATATTCTTTTAATATATTTTAATATTTTATATTGTTTTCAATTTTTTAGGCTAGAAAATGCTTATTTTACCACAAAAGTAATTAAAACAATAAATATATAAAAATACTTATACACTGCAAAATCCTGCAATTTAGTGAAAAATCCACAACACCAAATTAGATATATACAATTTAAAAATCTACGATACAGTGAGACCACAAAAAGTGAGCTGTGATGTGGTAAGAGAGGCATTTCAGCTGATACTATGTTTACATTTCTTCCTGGAAGTCCCATCATTAGGACTTCTGGGAGAGATTAGGCAATTTTATTTCCCAGCCAAAGAAATGGATTTTTAAAATTTCAAGCACAAATTTATGAGTGAGAGGATGAGTAATGACAAAATTGGCCAGTTTGAAGATGTGAAATTGGAAAAGAGGTACACTGGGTATTTATTTATATATTGGGTATTTATAAACTTTTTTTTATAACCCTCCTAGACATCAGCTTGGATAATATGAGGTCTCCTTTTAAGTTAAAGTGTTTGCTTTGCTTTGCTTTACTTTCCCTCCCTCCTTCCTTCCCTCCCTCTCTTCCTCCTTCCTTCCCACCCTCCCTTCACTCCTTCCTTCCTTCCTTCCCTCCCTCCCTTCCTCTCCTTCCTCTCCTTCCTTCCTTCCTTCCCTCCCTCTCTTCACTCCTTCCTTCCTTCCCACCCTCCCTCCCTCCCTTCCTTTTCTTTCTTTCTGAGAGAGAGAGACAGGAAGGGAGAGAGATTGAAAAGCATCAACTCATCATTGCAGCACTTTAGTTGTTCATTGATTGCTTTCTTAATATGTGCCTTGACTGAGGAGCTCCAGCAGAGCCATGACCCCTGCTCAAGCCAGCGACCTCAGGGTTCTGAACCTGGGACTTCAGCATCCCAGGTTCACGCCCTATATACTGTGCCACCACCTGTCAGGTTAAATGTTTTCTTTTTCTTCATAAACATTGAGGCTGTGGATTGTTATAAGACCCTTTGTTAGGACACTTGGGCCTTTGGGGGAATGGGAGTGTAGAAGCATAAGATAATTTTGCTTGTTACTTCTCTACCTCTGATGATTCTGCAAAAGAAGATGGAAAAAGTTTTTTGTACCTTCATAGAGATTCAGGGAAACATCAGTATATTAGCCAGGGATCACTGGATGCGGTTTTGAATTTAGGAGTGCTGAGAATGAATTTATTTTTACTGGTAGGAAGCTGTCAGCCTAGAATTTTAAGACCTGGCTAGGATAATGCAAGGCTTTTCACATTTAGTGATATGTTCATGTTGAGATTAGGAAAGCCAGCAGATGCTACTGAGCATAGGAGTAAGATGGGTAATTTCACAATGCTTGAGTTCCTAGCAACTACTAAGTTGTTTTAGCAGCTAGTTTCATGAACATTCATTTATGTAATGTATTGACTTTGCTCTAATATAATGGTAGTACTTGAATTAAATAGATTCTGACATAAACATCCACAAAATTACTGCTGAGCGGCAGTTTATAATGTGAAACCCTGGGCTTGCCTGGTCAAGGCACATATGGGAGTTGATGCTTCCAGCTCCTCCCCCCCTTCTCTCTCTCTGTCTCTCCTCTCTCTCTCTCTCTCTCTCCCCCTCTCCTCTCTAAAATGAATAAATAAAAAAAACTATAATGCATATAAATTCACGTATTCTCAAAATATTATAAAATAGTTTAATTTCTATAAAGTTGACAAAAAACCTTGATCAGTGAAAACTGAAACTGTTTTATTCACTTAAATCTAGATTTGTATTACATGATCTTTACATTTACATGGGAATGGAAAACTCCATTCAGTTTAAAAGGATAAATGTGTAGCCCATGTATATTTTCAGAGTAATAAGGTGTTGTGTTTTATTTCCTCTCATGAAATAGGATAATTTTGTTAGTTCTCATTTTGAACTGCCTTGTAGTCAGTAGAAAGCATTTGTCTGTCTTTTCAAGTGGTTTTATTCTTGTGTGTTTATCAGGTTTTCATGAGCCCTGGGACCATATTATTACAGCATTACAGCATTGTATCTAGGAATACTTTTTATTAACAGAAACCAGAAAAGGTACTTTCAGATCATTTGACATCTTTCTAACAAGAATGTTTTGCTGAATACCCCATTCCAGCATTCTTTTGTTCTGATATTTGTAAATAGAAGATTGTGCAGACAACAGAAAGATGTAAACTAGGAAATTCCAAACACAAGGCAGGTACAGATAGTCCTTCACCTGGGTTTCTGTTTACAGTGTCGTGATTCTTCTTCAAACTTATTTCTTGAAATTTCTAGTGACACTGTCTCTTTTGTCCTTCAAATAGCCAAGTTCATTTGCATTTCTACTTTAAAACTTTTATACTTAACAGTTCCTTCTGCCTGCAGAATTTCCCCCCCAAATTGTGCTTATCTGGTTACGTCTCATTCTTCAGTTCTCAGCTTTATTTATTCATTCATTCATTTGAGAGAGAGAGGGAGAGAAACATCAATTTGTTATTTTACTTATTTATGCATTCATTGGCTGATTCTTGTATGTGCCCTGACAAGGAATAGAACCTGCAACTTTGGTGTATTGGACAATGCTCTACTGAGCTACCCGGTTTGGCCAGTCCTCGCTTTTATGTTACTGTCTCAGGGAAACTTTCTTGACTTCTCCCCTACCTCCATTGAAATTAGCACGTTTCTCCTCTAGCCACATTCTGTCCCATGAAACTGCTTTATTTTATGCATTACATTTTCACTATCTGAATTGAATTTCTGTGTTTGTTTACCTATTAATTGCCTTTTCTTACTTGAATATAAGCCCCATGGAAGGTAGCAGTTCCACCTGTATTATTTACTGTAGTTATTTGTGGGATGAATGGATAGATATCCAGATGAATAGGAAGAAGGGGAAAAAATTATGGGTTCCTTTAGGCTACTGGTATATGGGGATGTGGTAGATAATGGCCTTAATGTGTTTAGGCAGACTCCTGGATTCCAGGCAGAACCAAAAAAGTAATGTATGTTAATGATTAATACATTTTGGTTCTCTGCCAATCTGTTTATATCTCATCATTCACTTAACAAACAGTTCTTAAATATTTACTATCTTGGCCTTGACCTATGGTCATGCAGTGGATAGAGCATCCACCTAGAATGCTGAGGTTGCTGGTTCAAATCCCTGGGGCTTGCCCAGTTAAGTCACATACAGGAAACAACTACTACAAGTTGGTGCTTCCTGCTTCTCTCTCCTTTCTCACTCTTTCTTTTTCTTTCTCCCTCTCCCCCCACTCTCTAAAAATCAATAAAAAATTTTTAAAAAATCTTTAAATATTTACTATCTTGCTAGACTTTGGGAAAGATACAAAGAATAACAAGATAAACTTTATGTCCCTGGCCAGATAGCTTGGTTGGTTAGAGCATCATCTGAAGCTCAGAGGTTGCTGGTTCGATCCCCAGTCAGGGCACAACAGGAACAAATTGTTGTTCCTCTTTCTCTCTCTCTTTCCCCCTTCTCCCTTCCTCTTCCCTCCCTTGCCCTCTCTAAAATCAATAAAACAGTTTTAAAAAAAAGCTCTGTCTGTTGATAGAGAAAACAAATTATAAAGTGATAAGCATAATATTAGATTGTGTAAAAACTGCATTGGCAAAGAAGATTGATGAGGGTTTCAGAGACTGAGAGTAGGGCAGGCCTCAGCGGGGATTGGGGTTAGGGGACTGGGTGAAAAAGATGAAGGGATTAAGTAAAGAAAATAAATTTATAGACCCAGACAATAATGTGGTGATTGCAGGAGGGACAGATGGGTAGTGGGAGGTGGAAGAAGGTAGGGGGGGGATAGATGGTGATATAGGGGGACTTGACGTGGAGTGGTAAACGCACAATGTAATATACAGATGATGTGTTGTAGAACTGTGCACCTGAAACCTGTATAATTTTATTAACCATTGTCAGCCCCAAGAAATTCAATAAAAAATTTAGAGTGAGAGGAGGACAGGACTTCCACTGGTCAGTACAAGAAAGAAGGGCATTCAAGCAGCAGGATGCACATATACTAAGTGTTAGGAAGTTGGTTAGCATACTACTAGAGCAGCAACTATATACTTATATGTGGCTGGGGAAGGGGTGTGAAGTGAAAGAAAAGTAATAGATGAGGCTATAGGTTGGGACCAGATTGTCAAGTGTTTGTATTGTATTAAAGCATTTGGACTTTATAGGCAGCGTAGAGTAGAATCATCAGGATTATACAACAGATAAGTGACATGATCTGGTTGTATTGTAGAAACATAATTCAGATAGTTATAAGATTATATCAGTTAAGAAAGAGATTGACAGATTATGGATTTTGCTGTAATTGCAGTACTTGTCACATTGTGTTATTTTCTTTCGTCTAGCTACAGATATGTTTGATGATAGTACTTTGCTTTGTTAAATTTCGTAGTTGCAACTTCTTTTACTGTGTATGGCATATAATGGTTATTTAAGAATGTTTGTTTGGCTTTATAGTCCAGGTAAGAAATGGCCAGGCCTGCCTTAGCTCTGAAAATGACAGTGAGGTGGAGAAGATGGGTTGAATTAGGAGGAATTTCAAAAGTAGATTATAGGCATGATTTGAGGGAAAGGGGTTAAGGATGACTGAGTTTGTCAGTTTGGGGAGACCAAGTGACTGGGGAAACCTTTATTTTTATTTTTTAAATTTTTTGCTGCTGTAATGTTTTTTTAAATTTATTGCTTTGAGATATATATAGGGGAGGGGGAGAGAAAGAAACATCAATTTGTTGTTCTATTTATTTATACATTCATTGATTGATTCTTTGTGTGCCTTGACCAAGGATCAAACCTGCAGCCTTGGTGTATTGAGATGATACACTAACCAACTGAGTTACCTGGCCAGGGCTGAGGAACCTTTAATGGAGAAAAGAAATATAGGATTAGAGTAGTGGCGGAGAAGATAAGTAGAGTTTGAATATATTGACTTTTAGTAGTGTGCAGCACGTAATACAGAAATGTGAATCTGCAGTTTAGAGAAGTTTAGGATTGAGACTAGGGATTAAGAATTTATCACCATGTAGGTGTTAATAAACATGCAATCCTGGATGGTGAGATGATGCTTTGTGGAATTTGAATGAGTGGGAGAAAGAAAGTGCATTTAAGGGATACTGAAGAGAAAGAGCCTGAAGAGAAATTGAAGATTAAAAAGAGAAGAGTTTCTAGAGGTAGGGGGTGTTAAGCAAACCTTTGTGCCCTAAGGTTAAGCAGGAGAGAACTAATTAATTATTGCTTCTGGTCTTTCACTTCTGTTTATTTCTGAGATTTTCCCCCTCCTTTTGTTCTTTTTTAAATGAGTACACATATTTTGTAATCATAAAAAAGCAAAATAATATCCTTTATAGGAAGCATTTTTTAGATTTAATGGGGTGACATTGATCAATAAGAGTACATAGGTTTCAGGTAAACATTTCTATAGCATTTGAACTATTGATTGTGTTGTGTGCCTATCACCCAAAGTCAAATCATTTTCTGTCACCTTGTATTTGTCCATATTTACTCCCGTCCCCCCAGCACCTCTCTCTGGTACCACTTCACTTTTTTTTTTTTTAAAGATTTTATTTATTGATCTTTAGAGAGAGACCAGGGCCCCAGGGGAAAGGAGTGGGAAACATCAACTCATAGTAGCTTCTCTTATGTGCCTTGACCAGGCAAGCCTAGAGTGTTGAATCAGCAACCTCAGCATTCCAGGTCAATGCTTTATTTATTTATTTATTTATATTTTATTTATTGATTTTTAGAGAGAGAGGGGAGAGAGAGAGAAAGAGAGAGAGAGAGAAGGGGGAGGAGCAGGAAGCATCAACTCCCATATGTATGTGCCTTGACCAGGCAAGCCCAAGGTTTCGAACCGGCAACCTCAGTGTTCCAGGTCGACGCTTTATCCCACTGCGCCACCACAGGTCAGGCCTATTTATTTATTTTTATTTACAGAGACAGATTCAGAGAGAGGGATAGATAGGGACAGACAGATAGGAATGGAGAGAGATGAGAAGCATCAGTCATTAGTTTTTCATTGCGACACCTTAGTTGTTCATTGATTGCTTTCTCATATGTGCCTTGACTGTGGGGCTACAGCAGACCAAGTAACCCCTTGCTCAAGCCAGCGACCTTGGGTCCAAGCTGGTGAGCTTTGCTCAAACCAGATGAGCTCGTGCTCAAGCTGGCAACCTCGGGGTCTCGAACCTGGTTCCTCTGCATCCCAGTCCGACGCTCTATCCACTGCACCACCGCCTGGTTAGGCTGGGTTAATGCTCTATCCACTGCACCACCACAAGTCAGACAATACTTAACTTTTATCTGTGTCCATGAGTCTCAGTTGTATATTCCACCTGTGTGCAAAATCATATAGTTCTTAACTTTTTCTGATTACTTATTTCATTTAGTATAATGTTCTCAAGGTCCATTCATGTTGTTGTACATGGCAATATGTCATCATTTCTTTTGGCTGGATAGTATGTCACTGTATATATAATATATATGTACTACATCTTCTGTATCTAATTATCTATTGAGGGACAGTTTGGATTTCCCATGACTTGGCCACTATGAATAATGCTCCAGTGAGCAATGGAGTGCATGTGTCTTTGCATACCAATGTTTTTTAGTTTTTTGGGGTAGATACCCAGTAGAGGAATTACTGAGTATATGGTAATTCTATTCTTAATTTTTTGAGGAACCATCATACTGTCTTCCATAATGGCTATACCAGTTTACATCCCCACCAGCAGTGAATTAGGGTTCCTTTTTCTCCACAACCTTTCCAACACTTGTTATTACCTGTCTTGTTAATAACAGCCAGTCTAACAGGTGTGAGGTGGTATCTCATTGTAGTTTGTTTGTGTGGGTTTTTTTAAATGTCCTCTTCTTTTTTTTTTTTTTACAGAGACAGAGAGAGTCAGAGAGAGGGATAGACAGGCAGGAACGGAGAGATGAGAAGCATCAATCATTAGTTTTTCCTTGAGCGTTGCGACACCTTAGTTGTTCATTGACTGCTCTCCCACATGTGCCTTGACCGCGGGCCTTCAGCAGAGAGTAACCGCTTGCTAGAGCCAGCGACCTTGGGTCCAAGCTGGTGAGCTTTGCTCAAACCAGATGAGCCTGCGCTCAAGCTGGCGACCTCGGGGTCTCGAACCTGGGTCCTTCCACATCCCAGTCCGATGCTCTATCCACTGCACCACCGCCTGGTCCGGCTCATTGTAGTTTTGATTTGCATTTCTCTAATACTAGTAAAGATGAGCATCTTTCCATATGTCTATTTGTTGTTTATATGTCTTCATGGAAGAAGTGTTTGTTCAGCTCCTCTCCCCATTTTTTTAAGTGAGAGGAGGGGTGATAGACTCTCCCATGTACCCCAATCAGGATTCATCTGGCAACCCCTGTCTGGGGTTGACGCTCGGACCAACCAAGCTATCCTTATCTCCCAGGGTCAACACTCAAACCAGTCGAGCCACTCACTGGCTGTGAGAGAGGAGGAGAGAGAGAAGTGGAAGAGGGAGGGGAAGAGAAGCAGATGGTCACTTCTCATGTGTGCCTGACCAGGAATTGAACCCAGGATGTCTGCACGACGGGCCGACACTCTATCCATTGAGCCAACTGGCCAGAGATCCTCTCCCATTTTTTAATTAGAATGTTTGCTTTTTTGTTGTTGAGCTTTTTGAGTTCTTTCTATATTTTGATATTAACCTTTATCAGAGTTGTTTGTGAATATCATCTCTCATTTGGCTCCCATTTTGTTTTGTCAGTATCTTTTGCTGTGCAGAAGCTGTTTAGTTTAATATAGTCCCATTCATTTATTTTTGCCTTTACTTCCCTTGCCTTTGAGGTCAAATTCATAAAATGTTTTCTATGTCCAAGGTCCATAAGTTTAGTACTTACGTTTTCTTCTATGTAATTTATTTTTTCCAATCTTATATTTAGGTCTTTGATCCATTTTGAATTAATTTCTGTGCATGGGGACATTGTAGTCATGTTTCACTCTTTTGAATGTGGCTTTCCAGTTTTCCCAGCATCATTCATTAAAGAAGCCTTCTTTTCTCCATTGTGTGTGTTTTACTTCTTTGTCAAAGACTATTTGTTCGTATATATAAGGTCTTATTTCTGGGCTCTCAGTTCTGTTCCATTGGTCTGTGTGTCTGTTTTTCTGCCAATGCTATGCTGTTTTGATTATCATGCCTCCATGGTATAATTTGAAGTCAGATATGTTATATCTCTGGCTTCATTCTTTTTTTCTCAGGATTGCTTTGGCTATTCGGTATTTTTAGTGGTTCCATACAAATGTAGTGATTTTTTTGTTCCATTTTTTTAATGACATTGGGATTTTAATGAGGATTGCATTAAATTGGTATATTGCTTTGAGTAATTTGGCCATTTTAACTATGTTGATTCTTACATGGAATATTTTTCTTTTTTTTATTTTTATTTTATATTATTATTATTATTATTATTATTTTTGTATTTTTCTGAAGCTAGAAACGGGGAGAGACAGTCAGACAGACTCCCGCATGCGCCCGACTGGGATCCACCCGGCACGCCCACCAGGGGGCGACGTTCTGCCCACCAGGGGGCAATGCTCTGCCTCTCCTGGGCTTCGCTCTGCGGCAACCAGAGCCACTTTAGTGCCTGGGGTAGAGGACAAGGAGCCATCCCCAGCGCCCGGTCCATCTTTGCTCCAATGGAGCCTCGGCTGCGGGAGGGGAAGAGAGAGACAGACAGGAAGGAGATGGGGAGGGGTGGAGAAGCAGATGGGCGCTTCTCCTGTGTGCCCTGGCTGGGAATCGAACCCGGGACTTCTGCACGCCAGGCCAACGCTCTACCACTGAGCCAACCGGCCAGGGCGAATTTTTTTATTTTTTACAATTTATTTTTTTCATTTTTTAAAATAACAGTTTTATTGAGATAGAATTAAAATATGATAAAATTTACTCATTTAAAGTATACAATTCATTGGTGTTTATATGTTCACAAAGTTGCGCAACCATCACTAGAATCACTTTTAGAACATTTCATCTCTCTGTAAAGAAACCCGATACTCATTAGCAGTTACTCCCCATTTTCCCTTGACTCCTTCCCCCGACTGTCAGGCCAGGCAGCCACAGCCTACATTCTGTCTACCGATTTGCCTGTTTCATATATATGGAATCGTATAATATGTTATAACTGGTTTTTTTCACTTAGCATGTTTTCAAGGTTCATCCATGTTGTAGTCTTTATCATTGTACTTTATTTTTTTAATCTTATTTTTATTAATTTTAATGCAGTGACATTGATAAATCAAGGTACATATGTTCCGAGAAAACATCTCCAGATTATTTTGACCTTTGATTATGCTGCATACCCTTCACTCAAAGTCAAATCGTCCTCTGTCACCTTCTATCTGGTTTTCTTTGTGCCCCTACCCTCCCCCCACTCCCTCCCTCTCCTTCCTCGCCCCTTCCCCACCCCTCCACCCCACTCCCTGTTACTATTACATTCTTGTCCGTGTCTCTGAGTCTCATTTTTATGTCCCATCTATGCATTGGTTCATATAGTTCTTAGTTTTTTTCTGATTTACTCATTTCACTCCGTATAATGTTATCAACGTCCATCCATGTTAATTGTAAATGATCCGATGTCATCATTTCTTATGGCTGATTAGTATTCCATAGTATATATGTACCAAAGCTTTTTTTTTTTTTTTTTTTGCATTTTTTTTTGCATTTTTTTTCTGAAGCTGGAAACAGGGAGAGACAGTCAGACAGACTCCCGCATGTACCCTACCGGGATCCACCCGGCACGCCCACCAGGGGTGATGCTCTGCCCACCAGGGGGCGATGCTCTGCCCATCCTGGGCGTCGCCATGTTGCAACCAGAGCCACTCTAGCGCCTGAGGCAGAGGCCACAGAGCCATCCCCAGCGCCCGGGCCATCTTTGCTCCAATGGAGCCTTGGCTGCGGGAGGGGAAGAGAGAGACAGAGAGGAAGGCGCGGCGGAGGGGTTGAGAAGCAAATGGGTGCTTCTCCCGTGTGCCCTGGCCAGGAATCGAACCCGAGTCCTCCGCACGCTAGGCCGACCCTCTACCGCTGAGCCAACCGGCCAGGGCTGTACCAAAGCTTTTTAATCCACTCGTCCTCTGATGGACACTTGGGCTGTTTCCAGATCTTCGCTATTGTGAACAATGCTGCTATAAACATGGGGGTGCATTTCTCCTTCTGGAACTGTTCTATGGTGTCCTTGGGGTATATTCCTAAAAGTGGGATGGCTGGGTCAAAAGGCAGTTTGATTTTCAATTTTTTGAGGAATCTCCATACTGTTTTCCACAGAGGCTGCACCAGTCTACAATTTATTTTTTACATTTTTTTATTTATTCATTTTTTTTAGAGAGAGGAGACACAGAGAGAGGAAAGAGATAGAAAGAACAGAGGGAGGAGCAGGAAGCATCAACTCCCTTATGTGCCTTGACCAGGCAAGCCTGGGGTTTCGAACCGGCAACCTCAGCGTTCCAGATTGACACTTTTATACCCACACTGCGCCACCACAGGTCAGGCGAACATGGAATATTTTTCCATTTCATAGTGCCTTTTCAATTTCTAAGTTCATTTTCTGAAGTTTTATTGTTGGCATATAGATAAGCAGTAGACCTTTGTATATTGATTTTGTATCCTGCAACTTTACTTGTTTTTTTTATTGTTTCTAATAATTTTTCAGGGTTTTCTATATACAGGATCATGTCATCTGTAAAAAGTAATACCTTTACTACTACTTTCCCAATATGGATGTCTTTTCTTTTTGACAGAGACATAGAGAGTCAGATTTATTTATTTATTTCACAGGCCATAATGGATTATGTTCTGCAGTTTAGAAAACATTTTAGCATTGTTGAAAACAGACATATTTTAGCATGTTAATAGTAAATGTTCTATACCATTACAGTGGTTTTAAGCAAGATTTAATAATATTTTAAACAATAATCTGCTTACTAATATTGGTAAGTAACCAAAACATTTGGCACAAGAAGAAATTATTCTTGCTTTTAAGTACTAACCATTGGGAAATGTTTTTGCATAGTATACTAATATGCTAGTAGAATTAAGCCAGTAAAAATGAGAAAGATCTCTTTTTTCTTTAAAGTTGTAGTGCCCTAATCATTCTGCCCACTTAGAGAGATGCTCTCTGGGTAGTGGAGGCAATAGGCTAGCTTGTCATTTGCCCTAGAATGGGCTAGAAGCCAATATGAGTTAACATATGAGTGGTTTCTTGTTTAACTGCTAATTGCCTCAAGATCTTTAGCTGAATTTTGCTTATTTTCTACAGGTAACTTAGAAATGCACTACTTTCACTTCAGGGGAAAAAATGTGACAGCTGGAGATCTACCTAAAACTGAGAACCCAAGATTCTGTTCCTTTTTCAGTGTGACTGAGAGCTGAGACCTGTTGGTTCTTGGAAATAATGTTGTGTTTGATAAAGCTTATGGCAAATGTTGTTTCTGTAGGTGACTTACTGAAACAGGAAGTCTCCATATAGTAGGTTTTATGAGCAGCATCACATCCAGGACTGCTGCTTCTGGAATGGGCTTTTACATATAAAGCTTCTAAAACTACTATGCAATGCAGTCCCCCCCCCCCCCCCATTAACAATAAAAGAATCCATAGCCAGGAAGTGAACTTGGGAAGCATTGTAGATTTTGTACAAAAGATACTAAAAGTTTTGAGTGCTTAAGATTGGCCATCTCATCAGTGATATTTTTCTACCCATTAAACTGCTTGCCTTTCTCACAGTTATTGATATATTACATATATCAATATATATTCATATATATCAATATTTAGCTGAAGCAGTCATTAGTTTTAAGTGGGCAGGATTTTAACTGTATGTAATTGAATTTTTTTAGAGCCAAATTTCTGAGTACTGTCTATCAGTGAGAATAGTGGTTGAGTGAGTGTCTAGCTTTCCTCATGGCAGCATTTTGTATTGGCCTGTTCAGTCTTAATGATGCCGCCTGGCAAAGGAATTTATTTGAATGATGCATAGCTCAAGAGAAGTATCCAGCACCTCCAGTGTCTCTTAGGTGTAAGGATAATTAATTGCTTTGTAAGAGGGTGAGTGTTCGGTTCTTTTGCTGTAACACAGCAGGCTAGCATGTTGTGTTGTTACACAGGCTTGTGATTTGGTGTTACACAGGCTGTCTCATTTATTATACTTCTGTGATTATATTCTTTTATACAGATATTAAAATTGAGGGTGAAGGACATTTCATATTTTATCTATTACTTTTAGGTTTAGTGAGAACTAGATGAAGGCATCACAGTGGAGTGGAATGATCATTGCCTATTCTCATGGTTCTCTTTCTGTTCTCTGCTAATGGAGCATCATATTTGACCCTTCTCTTTCCCTTATCCCTCATGTTTACATGTAAAAAGTGGCTAGATTTTTCTTCAAAATGCCCTAATTATAAATCCTATTTTTAAGTCATTCTCTTCTAGAAATTACTGCTTCATACCAGAAATAATAATAGAAGTAATAAAGTTAGATTTATCTAGAACCTTGCAGTTTACAAAGTACTCTAATATAGTCTTAACTCATCTAATCTTCATAATCACACATGTTCTGCTATAAAACTTCCTATTTATCTTACTTCTAGGTATCCTCTCTTTTATCTTACACATTGGGACCAGATTGGTATTTTAAAAATACAACTTTCACTATTAAAGATTTTTGGTGGTTTCACAGCAGCTGATTAATGAAGTCGAAACTCCTATATTTGCATTTAGGATTATCCATAATCTGATTCTGTGCTAGCTTTCTTTTTTTATTGCCCCTAGAACTTTCTCAGAAAAACTGTCTCCGAGTATCAAGTCAATTTGGTTCACTTCAGTAAACATCTGTTACCTATTGTATATCAGATACTCTGTTTGTTGCTAGGTATAACTCGATGAGTTGAATATTCTTCTTTTCCTCAGGAAATTTATGCCTAATGGAGGTAAGAAGATTTATGTTAGCTAGTTTTAATAGATATGGAAGTTTATGAACTGGGTGTTGCCTCAGTTTTATAAAGTATATTTAGAAAAGGTTTTTTTTAAAGGAACCAAATAAGTGGGAGAGCCTTGGCCGGTGGTGGTGTAGTGGATAGAGCATCGACCTAAGACCCTGAGGTCCCAGATTTGAAACCCCAAGGTTGCCAGCTTGAGCGCATGCTCACCAGCTTGAGGCTACCACAGGGTCGCCAGCTTGAGCGTGGGATCATCAACAGGTTCCCAGGTTGCTGGCTTGAGCCCTTCTGGCCAGGCACATATGAGAAGCTATCAATAAATAGCGAAAATGCCACAATAAAAAAAAACGGGAAAGAAGATAAAAACAGATAAGAAATGTTAACAGATTTTGGAAGCTAGAAAGCAGATAGTTAAGTGGTAACTGACTTAGCAGTCCATAGAAAGCTGAATCATTGAAATGGTAGGCCAGAACTCTTTTTTTAGGGAATGTGTACTGAATACATAAATACCACAGCAACAGCTTCTGTTGGTTTTATTCAACAATAGTGGGTCATACTTAATATATAAAAGGAAGAGGGCAGAATCAAAAATTTTACTAAGAGACTCAGAGACATGGACAAGAGTGTGGGGGTTATGGGGTGGGGGGAAGGAGAGGGAGGGGGTTGGGGGAGGGGAGGGGCACAAAGAAAACCAGTTAGAAAGTGACAGAAGACAATTGGACTTTGGGTGATGGGAATGCAGCATAATCAAATGTCAAAATAACCTAGAGATGTTTTCTCTGAACATATGTACCCTGATTTATCAATGTCACCCCATTAAAAATAATTAAAAATTTTTTTTTGTTTGTATTTTTCTGAAGCTGGAAACGGGGAGAGACAGTCAGACAGATCCCGCATGTGCTGACTGGGATCCACCTGGCACGCCCACCAGGCAGTGACGCTCTGCCCACCAGGGGGCGATGCTCAACCCCTCCGGGGCGACGCTCTGTTGTGACCAGAGCCACTCTAGCACCTGGGGCAGAGGCCAAGGAGCCATCCCCAGCGCCCGGGCCATCTTTGCTCCAATGGAGCCTCAGCTGCGGGAGGGGAAGAGAGAGACAGACAGGAAGGAGATGGGGAGGGGTGGAGAAGCAGATGGGCGCTTCTCCTGTGTGCCCTGGCCGGGAATCGAACCTGGGACTTCTGCACGCAGGCCGACGCTCTACCGCTGAGCCAAATGGCCAGGGCCTTAAAATTTTTTTTTATTAAAATAGTCTACACTTTAAGAAATGGGGAAGTGTTATTTTGTATAGCAACTCATTAATGTTTTAGTATTTGTGGTGTATTACTTTAGAATACTGAAATATTTTTATTGTTAATAAAATTACTTTTCTATGGAAAAAAAAAGAAAGTTGGGGTTCTCAAGGATCCAAGAACAGGAAACCTAGCTTCAAATCTATATGTGAAGCAGTTGGATCACTAAACCCTTTCCTCCCCGGTATCATCTCACCTGGCATTTAGCCCCTGCCACTCTCATGGGTGATGGACATGAACTACACAGAAAATTGGACTTCCCAGCTGAATGTGGGGAAAATGAAAAAAAAGGTTACCTACTGATTAATGAGACCCTTCTTACTCCCAAGTTCTTAGCTCTAGATGTTTAGGAGAATATTGACTTTATTTATACAAGTAGAGAACTTGAGAGGAAAAATTGATATTACTTCAAGGAGAACTATGAGATAGTTAAGTTTTGTCCAAGTAGAGCACTTTTTCCTGCACATAGAGAAAAACAGCTAGAGTTTCTGGTGAGTCAAAACAGATTTGAGAACCGTCTTCTTATATACAGTAGGTAAGTTTTCCAAAAGATGAGTAGGACAATAATGGGTTTTATTTCACACCGTCCTTTATACCAACTAAAGACACTAAATACTGTGACAAAAAATATAAAATCCCCATTTGTCAGTGAGTTAGAAAAATGAGGATTTGTGCTTCTTATGCCAAGAGTTAAAATCTCTGTATCTTTTAAATTCTGGCATTTTTTTCTTGGTTTGCCTCATGACTTAATGGTTGTATAATATTAAATAGCAAAACGTGTATATGTGAGAGAGAAAAAGAGATTTGTCTTCCTTTTAAAAAAATATCTCATGTCTAACTTAAATTCTCAAGCTGTTTTATTTCTTGTCTTGCTGGGTCTTAGGCTGGGTCTCATCATCTCTATTTAGCTTTTCACTTAAAAATTATGTTTCATATATGTGAATAGCATTGGGAATGTGACCTTTCTCATGACCCTGTAAGCTAATAATTTGCTTTGAATTTCCCAGAATAAATGTCACTAAAACATACACATTTTGCTTCTCCCCCAGGTAAAAATCTCTACACCAATGAATATGTAGCTATCAAACTGGTGAGTAAAATCTCTATTAGTGTTAAGTATATTTTGGTGCTTTCATTCCTCACATATCTTTTTACAGGAAATTGTTGTGAGCATTTACAAAAATACTAATTTTTTTTCTCTTGTATATCATCCCACATATTTTCCTTCAACTATATATAGTGTTCCAGCCATAAATCACTGTATACTATATAATATTAGATGATGCTAAATAATAGTGTTATCCATGATCAATAAAAAATAGTTAAGGAAAAAAAAATCACTGGAAAACTAGTAAATAGCACTTTCACAGTGCTTTTTTTAAAGGTAAAATCAACCCTGGTTGGATATAGCTCAGTTGGTTAGATTAGAGCATCATCCCAAGGCACAGAGGTTGCTGGTTGGATCCCTGCTCAGGGCACATCTAAGAATAGCTTGATGTTTCTGTCTGTCTGCCCCCCACCCCTCTTTCCCTCTCTTTCTATCTTGATGAAATCAATAAATAAAAAAAAATTTTTAAGGTAAAATCATTTGAAAATGTTATAATTTTCTTGAATATGACTTGATTCATTTTAAATGTATTTATTAACATACTTAGTACAATACAGAAATTTGATCATCTAATCATTGTCTTAAAAAACTGCCAAACAGCCTGACCAGGCGGTGGCGCAGTGGATAGAGCATCAGACTGGGATGCAGAGGACCCAGGTTCGGGACCCTGAGGTCGCCAGCTTGAGCGCGGGCTCATCTGGTTTGAGCAAAAAGCCCACCAGCTTGAACCCGAGGTTGCTGGCTCCAGCAAGGGGTTACTCGGTCTGCTGAAGGACCGCGGTCAAGGCACATATGAGAAAGCAATCAGTGAACAACTAAGATGTTGCAATGCGCAATGAAAAACTAATGATTGATGCTTCTCATCTCTCTGTTCCCATCTGTCTGTCCCTGTCTATCCCTCTCTCTGACTCTCTGTCTCTGTAAAAAATAAATAAATAAAATTATTTAAAAAACAAAAAAACAAACAAACTGCCAAACATGAAACTCACATCATATAGTTAAATTTGAAGTAAAGAGTTTAGTTTGTCAAATCTAATCTTACAAATAGCTAGTCATTGAAAATAGCATCCTATTAAAAAAGAATAATTACATTATTTTGAAGGATTAAGTATTTTAATTTTTTTATTGATTTAAATTTATTAGTGTAAGGTATTTTTCCCCGCCTAGGATTAACAGTTTTAGAAGAAACAGTTCTTTATCTTACATTTATGGTTGATACAAAATTATTTCTAATTATATAAAATGTTTCATATGACTAGTTTCTATGAAAGTTGTAGGCCCTGGCCAGGCGGCTCAGTGGATGAAGCATCGACCCAGTGCACCAGAGGTCATGAATCAATTCCCAGTCAGGGCATGTACAGGAAGCAATCAATGAATACACAGATGGATGGAACCACTAAGTGAAACAGTGTGTTGATGCTTTTCTCTCTTTCTCTCTCTCAAAAAAAAAAAAAAAAAAAAAATCAGTAAATTTAAAAAAATGAGAGAGAAGATTTCTTTTGAGGCTTTCTGTTAGGGGTAGTTCTTTATATTTCTCCTTCCAGATTTGTACCAGCCAACCTATTTAGATAAACTTGCATAACATATTGTTGACATAACTAATGATTGCATTTCACTTTTCAATTTTATTAAATTTTTATTCTCTTTTGTATGGCCAAGAGTTAAAGCTAAAGATAGACTATGTTATCTAGTATCTTAGGAGGTCTTAGTACTTCATTTCTCTTCCAAATAAATCTTAATGGCTTTATAGAGGACAACAATCTTATCTATGAGCCCCTTCTGTATCCTTGTGGAAGATATAAGGGTAGTAATGGAGCTTTTCTCATTGTAACAGCAAAATTGGCCTTAGGCGTTAAGTCCTACAAGGTAAGCCGTCTGCTGTTGGTTTAGGATTTCTGACAGGCATGTGTATTCCAGAATAACTGTGATTCTGCCATATAGCCTGCCCTCTATGGAAATGTAATCAGCATCTGGCGCTGAAATACAAGGAAGCTCTCCTGTTATTATTTCAGTTCTACTTTTTTTGAATTTTCATTGTGGGCTCTTGTTTCTTGGATATCTAGGAACCTTTTAAAAAATCATATACACTTTAAATGAAATAATGGAATAATAAGTCCTTCCTTAACCCACATTGAGATTTCGAGGGTATTTTTTCCTTTTCTTCTTTTTTTCTTTTTTTGTGACAGAGACAGAGAGAGGAACAGACAGGAAGGGAGAGAGATGAGAAGTATCAGTTCTTCATTGTTGTTCATTGATTGCTTTTTTATATGTGCCTTGACTGGGGGGATACAGCAGAGTGATTGACCACTTGCTCAAGCCAGCGACCTTGGGCTTCAAGCCAGCCACCTTTGGGCTTAAGCCAGTGACCAAGGAGTCATGGGATCATAGGATCCCACGCTCAAGCCAGTGTCCCCGTGCTCAAGCTGGCGACCTTGGGGTTTTGAACCTGGGTCCTCTGCATGTCAGTCTGACACTGTATCCACTGTGCCATCGCCTGGTCAGGTTCTAGGGCAGGGGTCAGGAACGTTTTTGGCTGAGAGAGCCATGAACACCACATATTTTAAAATGTAACTCTGTGAGAGCCATACAATATGTTTAACACTAAATACAAGTAAATGCGTGCATTTTATGTAAGACCAACACTTTTACAGTACAGTAAGTCTCTGAATTCTTTTTAATAACGTTGTTATGCTGTTGCTAACCAATGATGAATAAAGTACTTCTTACCATTAATGCAACTTCTGGTGCTGCATGGTTTTGCTGATGGTTTTGTAGTCTGGTTGATATGTGGTGAGGTTAAATTTTGTGCAGGTTGGTCTTAACGTTCTTTAGATGTGAGAAAGACTGCTCACATGCATACTTAGAGCCAAACATTGTCAGTACAGCAATGCTCACACGTTGCAGTGTGTGGTATGTGACGGGAAGTGCATACCACAAGTTTTGACAATCAGGTGGTCTGCGGGTTGAAGTTTTTTCATTTCCCCCCACTTGTGTTTGCTTGCCAACTCTGCTTGCTGTCATGCAAGTCTTTCCAAATCTTCATTCAGTGACTTGAACTTAGTCACCCACATGTCTGAGGCCTTCAGGTCAGCAGCTTGTAGCTCAAAATCTCTGATGGAGACACCGGGGATGTAACTCAGGTCAGCGCTGTCCACTGCACACTCGTTTGGATGGGTGATGAACTTAAAAAGACAAGTGCGCTCACAAAATTCTCCAAAGCGCACTTTGAATGACTGTTTGAAGCCCGCTAGCTGCTGGAGATCAAGATGTTGAGCATGGTCACTTGCTGTGCATGCATCTTTAAACTCTCCCAGTTTTTCAAAGTGTAATAAAAATGACATGTTTCAATGTCGGCGATGAAGAGTTCCACCTTGTTTTCAAATGCAAACACTGCTTGTTGAAGTTGGATAAGACTGTATTTCCAACACCTTGCATTTTCACATTGAGCTGGTTCAGATGTTCAGTCATGTTTATGACATAGTAGAACTTCAGGAGCCACTCAGTGTTAGCTAACTCAGGATGCTCGACGTTTTTCATTTCAAGAAAAGTCCGGATTTCGCTGAGACAAGCCACGAAATGACTGAGCACCTTCCCTCTTGACAACCAACGCACATTGCTGTGCAGAAGCAGACCAGGATAATTATTCCCAACTTCATCCAGCAGTGTTTTAAACTGGCGATCATTTAAAGCTCGGGCAACAATAAAGTTGACCACCCGAATGACCAGCGGCATCACGTCACCAAGCTGCTCGCCACACATCTGAGCACAAAGCGCCTCCTGATGTAGGATGCAGTGAAAATTTAGGATGGGTCTCTTTTCATGTTCACGAAGAAACTCTACGAATCCTCTGTTTTTCCCCATCAAGCATGGAGCACCATCAGTACACCCCAAAATAAGTTGATCCATCGGTAGATTTTTTTCTTTAGCGAACTCAGAGAAAGACTTGAATACAATCCTCCCCTCTTGTTGTCTCTTTTGTAGGCAAAACAGCAAGACTTTCCTCACGTAGTGTGTCACCGACAGCATACCTTGCAATCACACTGAACTGGGATAAATGGCTTATGTCTGTTGACTCATCCAAAGCGAGAGAAAAGAATGGTGCTGCATTTATGTCCTTCACTTGTGTTGCCTCAATTTGATTTGCCATCATGATGGTATGATCATGAACAGTTCTTGCCGTCAGAGGCATGTCTTTTATTCGTTTGATATCTTGTCTTTATCTGAAAAGTCGTCAAAAAGTTCATTGGCAACATCAAGCATGAATGTTTTGGCATACTCCCCATCTGTGAATGGCTTTCCGTTTCTCACAGTTGCTAAAGTACCAGCAAAGCTAGCCGAATTCCAGTCACCTTGTTGGGTCCAAACATGGAGCTGCTGCTGACTAGCTTGCACTCTGCACAGTAGCTCTTGACATGCTTTCTTCCTGCCGTCCCCCGCTGGATATTTCGATGCAATGTAGTATGGCGTGTTTCGAAGTGCCGCTTTATATTTGACCATTTCATCGATGCAATTTTATCATTGCATATTAGACACACTGCAGAACCTGCCCTCTCCACAAAGGCGAATTCCTCTGTCCATTCCTGTTGAAAAGTACGATACTCCTCATCCTTTTTTCTTTTAGCCATCTTCTTCGTCAGAAGGGTTTCTGCAATTAGCTAGCTGACTACTTGATTAAAAGGAGGGAAGTTTACTTCCTGACCTCACAACGACCCATGTATATTACACATTATCCAATAAAAATTTGGTGTTGTCCCAGAGGACAGCTGTGATTGGCTCCAGCCACCCGCAACCATGAACATAAGCGGTAGGATATTAATGAATAGTAATACATGAGAATGTTTTATATTTTTAACGTTATTAATTTTTTATTAAAGATTTATCTGCGAACCAGATGCAGCCATCAAAAGAGCTACATCTGGCTCACAAGCCATAGGTTCCCGACCCCTGTACTAGGGTGCTTTTTAACAGAGGTGTTATAACAACTGTTTAAAAAAAAAAAATCTCTCTCTCTCTCTCTCTCTCTCTCTCTCTCTCTCTCTCTCTTCACCCTACTAATCTTACTGCCTTCCACAAGCTGTAGACAGGTTGTTTCCTTTACGCATAGTGCTTCCAGAAGAGCACCTTGAAGCTCCAATTGACTGAGCAGGCTACACCTATACGCTGAAGGGATTGGGTAAAGGATGTAAGTCCTTCCATTTGACATAAGGACCCCTCAGTTTTGAACATATGTGATGAGTACTCCCACTTTCAGCCATATAACTCTAAAGAGTTTTTGTTTTCTTTATCTGCTTAGTTATCCAAGATCAGATTGAATACTTCTTATAAATATTTCCAGTATAAAGTTTTGAGACCATTATGTTTAAAGAAGGATCTGTTGCTCTTTGTGGTTTGTCATAACCTAAGATTGTTTCTTCAGAAAGAACAATCCTCTTTTTGATGTTTAGATCGACCTTTGTCAGGTTTCATATTAATATGTCATATTGTTTCTGTTTGATTACTTGTAATTTTGCTGATGAGACAAATTCTATAATTACCTGATTTGATAGTGATGGAGTGGGAGATCTAAAACCAAATGGAAGCCCTGGTTGGTTTCCTCAATGGGTAGAGCATTGGCCCGGTATATGGACATCCTGGTTTGATCCCTGGTCAGGGCACACATGAGAAGCAAACATCTGCATCCCCTCTCCCCCTATCCCCTGCACTTCATCTCCTCTCACAGCCAGTGGCTCGGTTGGTCTGAGCATTGGCCTCAGGCGCTGAGGATGGCTTGATTGATTTGCACATTGGCCCCAGACAGGCATTGCCAGATAGATCTTGATCAAGGCACATGCGGGAGTCTGTGTCTTTATCTCCCTTCCTCTCACTTAAAAAAGAAAAAAAAAAAACCCAAATGGAAACTCAACAGTGATTACTCTCTATCTGAAGGGCTAAACAAATGAAGAAGTGACTCTACAGTATAATTAATAAAATGTATTTTTCTTTTCACCACAAGAATCTTGAGAAGCTTGAAGTCTAATGATTGCTGATTTTACAGAGAAGGGTATGAGTTCTTTAAAGTTTTGACTTATTTATTTATTTATTTATTATTAGAGAGAGAAGGAAGGAAGGAGCAGGAAGCATCAACTTCCATGTGTGCCTTGACCAGGCAAGCCTGGGGTTTCAAACTGGTGACCTTAGCATTCCAGGTTGATGCTTTATCCACTGTGCCACCACAGGTCAGGCCAAGAGTTCTTTAGGGATGTAATACTACAGGTCCTTTAATAATGATTTATTCAATATCATTTCATTACAATCTTGATCGCTTGCCCTAGGAATTTACCTCTTGTTTATATCAGTTTTACCAGTTAGCCTATGGTATAATTGGTTTCATTGTACATTGTTTTGCCACAGTTACAAGAACCTATACTGAGATTAAATGAGGATTTAACGTCTTCTAGTCTGCATAAATTGATTTGAGATAAAACCTTCCAAGAAGCAAAAAGATAGACTGGATAAGTTCAAGGGAACTTATGAATTCTGTAATTTATGGATTCTGTATCTTAACAAGAAAGCAGAAAACTTCAAGTGGGTTCAGAAAGAGCTTTCAAAGGTGACCAAAGAGCTTAAAAAAATAGGACCAGTGAGGAGAGGTTAAAGGAATTGAAATTACTTTGCCTGAATAAAAGGATGTTTAAGAAATGATTGGTTTTATTATTTTAAGACAGCTATTATAGTATTTACAGGTTATTGTGGAACTTTTTATCTGTTACTGAGGACAGAGGAGCTTAAGTTTTTGTAGTGGGGATTTAAATTATTATCTTTTTTATTTTAATAATTTTATTTTTTTAATGGGGTGACATCAATAAATCAGGATAAATATATTCAAAGATAACATGTCCAGGTTATCTTGTTGTTCAATTATGTTGAATACCCATCACCCAAAGTCAGATTGTCCTCTGTCACCTTCTATCTAGTTTTCTTTGTGCCCCTCCCCCTCCCCCTTTTCCTCTCCCCCTCCCTCCTCCCCCCCATAACCACCACACTCTTATCAATGTCTCTTAGTCTCTCTTTTATGTCCCACCTACGTATGGAATAATGCAGTTCCTGTTTTTTTCTGATTTACTTATTTCACTTTGTATAATGTTATCAAGATCCCACCATTTTGCTGTAAATGATTCGATGTTGTCATTTCTTATGGCTGAGTAGTATTCCATAGTGTATATGTGCCACATCTTCTTTATCCAGTCATCTACTGATGGGCTTTTTGGTTGTTTCCATGTCCTGGCCGCTGTGAACAATGCTGCAATGAACATGGGGCTGCGTGTATCTTTACGTATCAATGTTTCTGAGTTTTTGGGGTATATACCCAGTAGAGGGATTGCTGGGTCATAAGGTAGTTCTATTTTCAGTTTTTTGAGGAACCACCATACTTTCTTCCATAATGGTTGTACTACTTTACATTCCCACCAACAGTGAATAAGGGTTCCTTTTTCTCCACAGCCTTTCCAACATTTGCTATTACCTGTCTTGTTAATAATAGCTAATCTAACAGGTGTGAGGTGGTATCTCATTGCAGTTTTGATTTGCATTTCTCTAATAACTAAAGAAGATGAGCATCTTTTCATATATCTGTTGGCCATTTGTATTTCTTCCTGGGAGAAGTGTCTGTTCATGTCCTCTTCCCATTTTTTTATTGGATTGTTTGTTTGTTTGTTGTTGAGTTTTGAGTTCTTTGTATATTTTGGATATTAGGCCCTTATCTGAGCTGTTGTTTGAAAATATCATTTCCCATTTAGTTGGCTGTCTGTTTATTTTGTTATCAGTTTCTCTTGCTGAGCAAAAACTTCTTAGTCTGATGTAGTCCCATTCATTAATTTTTGCCTTCACTTCTCTTGCCTTTGGAGTCAAATTCATAAAATGCCCTTTAAAACCCAGGTCCATGAGTTTAGTACCTATGTCTTCTTCTATGTACTTAATTGTTTCAGGTCTTATGTTTAGATCTTTGATCCATTTTGAGTTCATTTAAGTACAGGGGGACAAACTGTAGTCCAGTTTCATTCTTTTGCATGTGGCTTTCCAGTTTTCCCAGCACCATTTATTGAAGAGGCTTTCTTTTCTCCATTGTGTGTTGTTGGCCCCTTTATCAAAAATTATTTGACTATATATATGTGGTTTTATTTCTGGGTTTTCTATTCTGTTTCATTGGTCTGAGTGTCTATTTTTCTGCCAATACCATGCTGTTTTGATTGTCGTGGCCCTATAATAGAGTTTGAAGTCAGGTATTGTAATGCCCCCAGCTTCATTCTTTTTCTTTAGGATTGCTTTGGCTATTCGGGGTTTTTTATAGTTCCATATAAATCTGATGATTTTTTGCTCCATTTCTTTAAAAAATGTCATTGGAATTTTGATGGGAATTGCATTAAATTTGTATATTGCTTTGGGTAATATGGCCATCTTGATTATATTTATTCTTCCTAACCAAGAACAAAGAATATTCTTCTATCTTATTATATCTTTTTCGATTTCCCTTAAGAATGGTTTATAGTTTTCATTATATAAGTCCTTTACATTCTTTGTTATGTTTATTCGTAGGTATTTTTTTGTTGTTGTTGCAATTGTGAAGGGGATTATTCTTTTGAGTTTGTTCTCAAAGGTTTCAATGTTGGCATATAGAAAGGCTATTGACTTCTGTATGTTAATTTTGTATCCTGCGACCTTACTGTATTGGCTTATTGTTCCTAGTAGTCTTTTTGTGGATTCTTTGGGGTTTTCGATGTATAGAATCATATCATCTGCAAAAAGTGATACCTTTACTTCTTCTTTTCTGATATGGATGCCTTTTATTTCTTTGTCTTGTCTGATTGCTCTAGCTAGAACCTCTAGTACCACATTAAATAAGAGTGGAGAGAGTGGACAACCCTGTCTTCTTCCTGATTTAAGGGGGAAAGCCTTCAGTTTTGTGCCATTTAATAAGATGTTAGCTGATGGTTTATCATATATAGCCTTTATCATGTTGAGATATTTTCCTTCTGTACCCATTTTGTTGAGAGTCTTAAACATAAAATTGTGTTGTATTTTAGCGAAAGCCTTTTCTGCGTCTATTGATAAGATCATGTGGTTTTTGTTCTTTGTTTTGTTGATATGGTATATTACGTTAATCGTTTTACGTATGTTGAACCATCCTTGAGATTCTGGGATGAATCCCACTTGATCATGATGTATTATTTTTTTAATATGTTGTTGTATTCGATTTGCTAGTATTTTGTTTAGTATTTTAGCATCTGTATTCATTAGAGATATTGGTCTGTAGTTTTCTTTTTTTGTGCCATCCTTGCCTGGTTTTGGTATGAGGGTTATGTTGGCCTCATAAAATGTGTTTGGAAAAGTATTGCTTCTTCAATTTTTTGGAAGACTTTCAGTAGAATAGGAACCAAGTCTTCTTTGAATGTCTGATAAAATTTGCTGGTATAGCCGTCTGGGCCTGGATTTTTATTTTTGGGGAGGTTTTTAATGGTTTTTTCTATTTCTTCTCTACTAATAGGCCTGTTTAGGCTTTCTGCTTCTTCTTGACTCAGTCTAGGAAGGTTGTATTGTTCTAGGAATTTACCCATTTCTTCTAGGTTGTTGAATTTAGTGGCATAAAGTTTTTCATAGTATTCTACGATAATTCTTTGTATATCTACAGTGTTCATGGTGATTTCTCCTATTTCATTTTGGATTTTGTTTATATGAGTTCTTTCTCTTTTTTCCTTGGTAAGTCTTGCCAAGGGTTTGTCAATTTTGTTAATCTTTTCAAAGAACTAGCTCCTTGTTCTATTAATTTTTTCTATAGTTTTTCTGTTCTCTATTTCATTTATTTCTGCTTATTTTTATTATCTCCTTTCTTCGGCTGGTTTTGGGTTGTCTTTGTTCTTCTTTTTCTAGTTCCTTAAGATGTGAAGTTAAGTGGTTCACTTGGGCTCTCTCTTGTTTGTTCATATATTCCTGAAGTGATATGAACTTCCCTCTTATCACTGCTTTTGCTGCATCCCATAGATTCTGATATGTCGTATTGTCATTTTCATTTGTCTGTATATATCTTTTGATCTCTGCACTTATTTCTTCTTTGACCCATTCATTTTTTAAAGTATGTTGTTTAGTTTCCACATTTTTGTGGGATTTTTTTCCTCTTTTTTGCAGTTGAATTCTAGTTTCAAGGCTTTATGATCAGAAAATATGCTTGGTACAACTTCGATTTTTCTGAATTTGCTAATGTTGTTTTTATGGACCAACATATGGTCAGTTCTTGAGAATGATCCATGTACACTGGAGAAAAATGTATACTCAGTCACTTTGGGATGAAATGTCCTGTAGATGTCTATCATATCCAGGTGCTCTAGTGTTTTGTTTAAGGCCACTATATCTTTGTTGATTCTCTGTTTGGATGACCAATCTAGAGCCGTCAGCGGTGTATTGAGGTCTCCAAGTATGATTGTATTTTTGTCAGTTTTTGTTTTAAGGTCAATAAGTAGCTGTCTTATATATTTTGATGCTCCTTGGTTTGGTGCATATATATTAAGAATTGTTATGTCTTCTTGATTCAGTGTCCCCTTAGCCATTATGAAATGGCCATTTTTGTCTCTGAGTACTTTTGCTGTCTTGTAATCAGCATTATCAGATATGAGTATTGCTACGCCTGCTTTTTTTGGATGTTATTTGCTTGGAGTATTGTTTTCCAGCCTTTCACTTTGAATTTGTTTTTATCCTTCTTACTTAGATGAGTTTCTTGTAGGCAGCATACAGTTGGATTTTCTTTTTTAATCCATTCTGCTACTCTGTGCCTTTTTATTGGTGAGTTTAATCCGTTTACATTTAGTGTAATTATTGACACTTGTGAGTTCCCTATTGCCAGTTTATAGATTGTTTTCTGTTAGTTTTGTGTCTTGTTTAATCCTTCTCTTTCATTTTTCTATCTTTTGTTTTTATTTGGTTGTATTCCATACATCTTTCCTCTGTTGCTATCTTTTTTAAATCATGTGCTTCTGTGGTGGTTTTTTCAATGGTGGTTACCTTTAAGTAATGAAAAAGGTTCCTACCCTGTTCATTGTAGTGCACTATTTTGTGAATACTTTTTGCACTCCATCATCCTTTGCTACTGTTAATCTCCATCCTCTCCTTTCCCTTTCTTTTTTTTTTCCAGTTTTTTAAAATTTATTTATTAAATTTAATACAGTGACATTGATAAATCAGAGTACATATGTTGAGAGAATACATCTCTAGATCATTTTGACATTCGATTGTGCTGTATACCCCTCCCCGAAAGTCAAATTGTCTTCTGTCACCATCTATCTGGTTTCCCGAAAGTCAAATTGTCTTCTGTCACCATCTATCTGGTTTTCTTTGTGCCCCTCCCCTCCCCCAACCCCTTTCTCCTTCTTTGCCCCATCCCCCCTCCCCACCCACCCCCACCTCTGTTGCCATCACATTCTTGTTCATGTCTCTGAGTCTCATTTTTATGTCCCTTCTATGTATGGATTCATATAGTTCTTAGTTTTTTTCTGATTTACTTATTTCACTCCGTATAATGTTATCAAGGTCCATCCATGTTATTGTAAATGATCCGATGTCATCATTTCTTATGGCTGAGTAGTATTTCATAGTATATATGTACCAAAGCTTTTTAATCCACTCGTCCTCTGACGGACACTTGGGCTGTTTCCAGATCTTCGCTATTGTGAACAATGTTGCCACAAACATGGGGGTGCATTTCCCCTTTTGGAGTCGTTCTATGGTGTTCTCTGGATATATTCCTAAAAGTGGGATAGCTGGGTCAAAAGGCAGTTCGATTTTCAGTTTTTTGAGGAATCTCCATACTGTTTTCCACAGTGGCTGCACCAGTCTGCATTCCCACCAGCAGTGCAGGAGGGTTCCCTTTTCTCCACATCCTCACCAGCATTTATTCTATGTTGTTTTGTTGATGAGCGCCATTCTGGCTGGTGTGAGGTGATATCTCATTGTGGTTTTAATTGGCATTTCTCTAATGATTAGTGATGTTGAGCATTTTTTCATATGCCTATTGGCCATCAGTATGTCCTCTTTGGAGAAGTGTCTATTCATCTCTTTTGCCCATTTTTGGATTGGATTGTTTGTCTTCCTGGTGTTGAGATTTACAAGTTCTTTATAAATTTTGGTTATTAACCCCTTATCAGACGTATTGTCAAATATGTTCTCCCATTGTGTAGTTTGTCTTTTTATTCTGTTCTTGTTGTCTTTAGCTGTGCAAAAGCTTTTAGTTTGATATAGTCCCATTTGTTTATCCTGTCTTTTATTTCCCTTGCCCGTGGAGATAAATCAGCAAATATATTGCTCCGAGAGATGTCGGAGAGCTTACTGCCTATGTTTTCTTCTAAGATGTTTATGGTTTCACGGCCTACATTTAAGTCTTTTATCCATTTTGATTTTTTTTTTTGAGTGGTGTAAGCTGGTGATCTAGTTTCATTTTTTTGGAGGTAGCTGTCCAATTTTCCCAACACCATTTGTTAAAGAGGCTGTTTTTACTCCATTGTATTTTCTTACCTCCTTTGTCAGATATTAGTTGTCCATAGAACTGTGGGTTTATTTCTGGGTTCTCTGTTCTGTTCCATTGATCTATATGCCTGTTCTTATGCCAGTACGAGGCTGTTTTGAGTACAATGGCCTTGTAGTATAACTTGATATCAGGAAGTATGATACCTCCCACTTTATTCTTCTTTTTTAAGATTGCTGAGGCTATTCATGTTCTTATTTGGTTCCATATAAATTTTTGGAATATGTGGTCTAGATCTTTGAAGTATGTCATTGGTATTTTAATTGGTATTGCATTGAATTTATAGATTGCTTTGGGTAAAATAGACATTTTAATGATGTTTATTCTTCCTAACCATGAGCACGGTATATGCTGCCACTTGTTTGTATCTTCCTTGATTTCTTTTATCAATGCTTTATAATTTTCCGAGTACAAGTCTTTAGTCTCCTTGGTTAAGTTTACTCCTAGATACTTAATTGTTTTGGTTGTAATTGTGAAAGGGATTGTTTCCTTAATTTCTCTTTCTGACTGTTCATTGTTGGCGTATAAAAATACCTCTGATTTTGAGTATTGATTTTATATCCTGCCACTTTGCTGAATTCATTTATCAGGTCCAGTAGTTTTTTCAAGCTGCCCGCGGCCCCTCCCCCAACGCTTGATTGTTAGCTTGAATGGCTGGGTGAGGTGCCCCGCCCACGGAGAGAAGCTCCGGAGTAGGGAAGATAGCTTTGGCGCCCTTCCCGCTTGCCTTTCCGCTGGCGGCTGGGGTGCACTGGGCGTGCAGGAAAATGGGGCACTCTGGGTGTGCGGGCGAGTGGGGTGCTCTGGGCGCATGGGCGAGTGGGACGTTCAGGGCACTCGAGCGAATGGGGTGCTCTGGGCATGCCGGTGACTGGGGACGCTCGCTCGCAGTGTGTGGGCTACTGGGGACGCTTGCGGCGCAAGGGAGCTCGCTCTGCGACTGGACCACGGCACTGGATGCACGCGTGTGCGGGCGGTTTCTTACGGCACTGGGGTGGCTGCTCGCAGCGCTCAGGCTGTTCCTCCCCGAGTGTGGGTGGGCAGTTGCACGCGTGGGTTGACTCACCACGGGCTCACTCCCTCCTCGGCTTGAATGAAGTCCGTGTTGTAGTTAGCTTCCTCCACACCCTCAGCTCCGTCCGTCTCTCAGATTCAAGTGATAACAGCCCTTTCGCCTTCATTGTGTGTGGAACTCCGGAATGCTCCGAGGATAAATTTGTCTGTTTCTAGTTGATAAATTTGTTGAGATTTTGGGGAGATCTGTCGTACGCGCTGCTCACGGTGCCATTTCCATCAGATCCAGTAGTTTTTTGACTGAGACTTTAGGGTTTTCTATATACAATATCATATCATCTGCAAATAATGATAGTTTTACTACTTCTTTTCCAACTTGAATGCCTCCCCCTTTCTTTTTGTTGTTGTCACAGTTTAAATTTGGTTTTATTGTGTTCTTCTTGGAGATTTTACTTGTGGCTTTGTTTTTTTTTTGTTCTTTTTATCTGATTGGAGAACCCCCTTTAGTAATTCCTGGAGTGGGGGTTTTCTGATGATAAATTCCCTCATCTTTTCTGTATCTGTGAATGTTTTTATTTCTCCTTCATATTTGAAGGATAGCTTTGATTGGTATAGTATTTGTGGCTGAAAGTTCCTCTCTTTCAGGACTTTAAATATTGGGGTCCACTCTCTTATAGCTTGTAGAGTTTCTGTTGAGAAATCTGATGATAATCTAATGGGCCTTCCTTTATATATTGTATTCTTCTTTTCCCTGGCTGCCTTAAGAATTTTTTTTTGCCCTTGGTTTGTGCCAATTTCATTATGATGTGCCTTGGAGTAGGTTTGTTGGGGTTAAGAAAACTCGTAGTTCTGTTTGTTTCTTGAATTTGAGGCTTTAGCTCTTTCCACAGGCTTGGGAAGTTCTCATCTATTATTTGTTCGAGTATGTTCTCCATTCCATTTTCTCTCTCTTCTCCCTCTGATATACCTATTATTCTTATGTTGTTCTTTTTGATGGAGTCAGATAATTCCTGTAGGGCTATCTCATTTTTTTAAATTTTTGAGTCTCTTTCTTCTTCTCTCTGTTGTGCCTCAAGTTGCTTGTCTTCTATTTCGATTTTCTCTTCCTTAATGGCATCTGAGGGTGGTTTTGTTGATAATATTAATGAGATTTAATAAAGAATCAAAAGTTAAAAAAATAAAAATAAAAAATAAAAAAGTTTTTTTTTTTAATTAATAATTAAATAAAGAAAAATAAAATTAGCCTGACCTGTGGTGGCGCAGTGGATAAAGTGTCAACCTGGAAACGCTGAGGTTGCTGGTTCAAAACCCTGGGCTTGCCTGGTCAAGGCACATATGGGAGTTGATGCTTTCTGCTCCTCCCCCCTTCTCTCTCTCTCTCTCTCTCCCCTCTCTATAATGAATAAATAAAATCTTTTAAAAAAATTAAAATTAAAAAAAAGAAATTATTCCCCCCCTTCTTTTTTCCTCTCCTCCCCTCTCCCCTCTTTCTTGAGAATATCTTGTGGTGAACTGTGAATTATATTGTACTAAATAGAACAAACAATGCCTGTAATGGAGTGCCTGAATTGGGGAGAAGTAATAAAGGGGCAAAAAAAAATAAGGAAAAAAGGGGTATGGGCCCACAAAAAGCTAATAAGGAAAAAATTTGGGTCAAGAATAAAATGATTTGCTTTTACGTGTTGGTTGACTAAGAGTTATGATGGGAGGAATAAGAGGGAAACAGGAAAATGGGGGGACAAATTAAAAAGTTACTATTGTATTTAGTGGAACAAGAACTAAATAAAATGGATAGCCAGGGATGGGAGCACTGCTAGTGAGTTAAAAAGATGCAGTAAAAAGCCCCCAAAATGCCACAAACATAAGTTTGAGCCCCAGATAAGATAATTTGTTTGTTATTGAGGTTTGAATGAGAGGAGACGTAAAGGAGAAAGGAAGAAACTAATATAGAGGGAGAAAACAAAGAGAGAGAGAGAAAAAAAAGAGGGAACCACTAAAAGAAGAAAGAAGAAAAAAGAAAAAAGAGGAGAGAGAGAGAGAGAGTTAAGGGTTTTGGAGTGCAACCCTTATAGAGAGAAAGGAAGAGGAAAGAAAAGATAATGGGAGCTGTAACACTTATGGGTAGTGTAGTTCAAGGAGAGGAGAGAGTAAGACCGGCAGAGAGTTAAACGACCAAATTGGAGGAGGAAAAAAAAAGAAATCAAGAATGAAGATAAGAGAAACAAACAAACAAATATAATAAAATGGGATAGGTTATAAAGTCTGCGGATTATTCTTGATTTGGAGAGGTTATCTTCTTGCTTTTTCTTTTCTCTCCCTCTTCCTGGTCGGTGACTCTGTACCCCGGGTTCTGCCCCTTTGGCACGCTCAGGTAGAGGTTTGCAGTTGATAAGTCTCTATGGCGATGTCATGTATTGTGCTTCAGTCTCGTTGGCAGTTGAGGCTCATAAGCATTTATAGGCTCCGACAGCGAGAGAGTCCATGTTCCTGGAGCCTCTCTCCTAGTCTTTCCTTCCTCAGTTAGTAGCCTGATAAACCAGCTCTGGGGTTGCTGCTGCCTCTGCCTGGATAGTAAGAGGCTCAAAGAGCTGGCAACTCCCCACTCTATTCCCACTCAGTACAGGGCTCTGGGTAAGGCTCAGTCAGTCAGAGCTGCTAGCATAATCAGGCGGGGCTTCCGCCCACTCAAAGACCTCGGGCTCTGCCACTCTGTCTAGTAATTCGGGCGGGCGCCCACTCCTGAGGTGCTCGGAGGAATCTCTCGCCTACTCTCTGTGCGCAATGACCAGGATATCAGGCCAGCCGCCTCACCCTGTGAGTGAAAGTCCCGCCCGCTCGGAAAAGTTGCAGCGTTGGAATTGGCTCTCACTCCCTCCCCGTGCGCAGCTTTTTCAGGGCGCAGGGGCAGCCCGGAGATTCCGCTTTCGGCCCACACATAGGCCCCTGACTCTGCCTATCTGTGGGGTAACACAAGCGCCCACTGCTGAGGCACTCAGAGGAATCTCTCGCCCACTATCTGCGCACTCTGACCAGGAGATCGGGGAAAATGGCTGCCCCACTTGTCTTTCTTTGTCTGGGTTTGTTGCGAGTTTTAGCTTGTATTGACTGGGTTGCCAGAGGCACAATTTTTCCTCAGCTTGGATCTCCATGCCACAGCCTGGTTCGGCCGTTTGTGCCACAGCCTGTATCTATTCACCCCCTTTGCCCACCTCAGTTTCTATATTTTCAGTTCCCAGTGAAAGCAGCCCCGTTTAGGTTAGTGAGGAAAGCGGAGCATTTCTTACTCCCTATTTCCATCGGGGTTTGATTATATATTTAGCCAATTTTTCGCTCGCCCATACCTTCGGGTGTATTGCAAAACATCTGGAGGCTCCAAGGATAGGTTTTTCTGTTTCTGGTTGAAGATCTTGTTGAGTTTTGGGGGAGATTTATCGGTATCGCTTCCTACCGCGCCATTACTCTGATGTCATCCCTACATATCTTTTTATATATATTCCCTACCATGAAGCCAGCATTAATTATCAAGGGAAGCTGTGGAATCTCCTTCCTTTCAGCCTTCCTTTCTTTTTTAAAAGATTTTATTTGTTGATTTTAAAGAGAGGAGAGGCCCTGGCCGGTTGGCTCAGCGGTAGAGCGTTGGCCTGGCGTGCAGGAGTCCTGGGTTCAATTCCCATCCAGGGCACACAGGAGAGGTGCCCATTTGCTTCTCCACCCCTTCCCCTCTCCTTCTTCTCTGTCTCTCTCTTCCCCTCCCGCAGCGAGGCTCCATTGGATCAAAGATGGCTTGGGTGCTGGGGATGGCTCTGTGGCCTCTGCCTCAGGCGCTAGAATGGCTCTGGACGCAACAGCGATGCCCCAGAGGGGCAAAGCATCGCCCCCTGGTGGGCGTGCCGGGTGGATCCCAGTCGTGCGCATGCAGGAGTCTGTCTGACTGCCTCCCTGTTTCCAGCTTCGGAAAAATGAAAAAAAAAAAAAAGGAGAAAGCGATAGAGAAAAGGAGGGGAAGAGTGGGAAGCATAGTACTTGCTTCTTATATGTGCCTTGACTGGGCAAGCCCAATTTTCCAACCAGCAACCTCAGTGTACCAAGTCCACTGTGCTACCACAGGTCAGGCCCTTTGATACTATCTTAAAAATAGGTTAAGTGCCTGACCAGTGGTGGCGCAGTGAATAGAGCATCGACTTGGGACGCTGAGGACCCAGGATTGAAACCCCAGGTCGTTGGCTTGAGCACAGACCTACCAGCTTGAGCATGGGGTCGCCAGCTTGAGCATAGGATCAGAGACATGATACCAAGGTCACTGGCTTGAGCAAGGGGTCACTGGCCCAACTGGAGCCCACCCAGTCAAGGCACATATGGGATGCAATCAATGAACAACGAAAAGTGACACAACTACGAGTTGATGCTTCTCATCTCTCTCTTCAGGTCTGTCTCTCTCTAAAAAGTAAATAAAAAGGTTAAGTAACCATTTAACGGGGAAAGGACAGTTTTTCAAAAATTATGTGGGAAAACTGGATATCCACATGTAGTGAAGTTGGATCCTTACCTTCCTTACCCTTAGACCATCTACAAAAATTAGCTCAAATTGAATGAAAGACCTAAACATAAGAGCTAAAACTACATTTAAACCTCCTAAAAGAAAACTTCAGGGAAAAACTTCATGACATTGGATTTGGGAATGATTTCTTGGTTATCACACAGAAAGGACAACAAGACAAGATATACAGATAAGTTGGACTTGATAAAATTAATATTTTTTTGTACCTCAGGTCTCTGAACAGAGTGAAAAGGCAACCTGTAAAGTGGGAGAAAATAGTTGAAAATCTTATAAACGATAAGGAATTAGTATCTAGATTTACCTTTTTAACCATTTTTAAGGGTACAGTTCAGTGGTATTAAATACATTCACATTGTTAGCACCCATCTCTAGAACTTTTTTATCTTCCTCAGCTAAAATCCTGTACCCATTAAACACTAACTCCCCATTTCCTCTGCCACCAGTTCCTGGAAGCCACCTCAACTTTCTGTCTCTATGAATTTGACTACTCCATAAGTGTGACTAACTTATTTCATTTTGTATGATGTCCTTAAGGTTCGTCCAAGTTATAGCATGTGTCAGAATGTCCTTGTTACAACTAAATCGTATTTCATCTTTCACTTGAAACCAAATATACACACCTTTTAAAATTTTTATTTATTGATTTTAGGGAGAGAGAGAAAAGCATCAATTTATTGTTCCACTTAGTTGTACATTTGTTGGTTGTTTCTTGTATGTGCCTTAACAGGGATCGAACCTGCAATTTTCATTATGTTGTTTCAACCAACTGAGCTACCTGGCCAGGGCTACTTGCATTTTGTTTATCCATTCATTCGCTGATAGATACTTGGGTTGCTTCTACCTTTTGACTATTATAAATAATGCTGCTATGAATTTGGGTGTAGAAATATCAATTTGAGTCCTGATTTTTTTGGTAAATATATAGAACTGAGATTGTGGATCATATGGTAATTCCATGTTTAATTTTTTTGAGAAGTTGCCACACTGTTTTCCACAGTAGCTGCACCATATTATATTCACACCAGCAATGCACAAGGATTCCGGTTTCTCCATATTATTACCAATACTTGTTATTTTCTGTGGTTTTGATAATAGCCATTCTAATGGGTATGCAGATATATCCTTTAGGGTAATGTTTGATTTCTTTTTACCTAGTTGCCTGGTATACTTCAATTCAGAATAATTAACCAGGTAATTCTTGAAGTTTGGTATAGAGCAAAATGTGGTAGTTTGTCTACTTTATCTTCTCTTCAGGATCTTTAGAAAACTCAATCTTTGAAAACTTGAACACCGTATTGATTATGTATTTTAATTACATTTATAATCTAATTCTCTTAAATGTAAAATGAAATAAACAATTTTTTTTCTTCAGCATTATGTATAATATTGAAACTGAAAGCAATCTAAGTGTCCAAAAGTTATTGTTTGTGTGTGTGTATGTGTACATACAGACAGACAGAGGAGTATTGTAGCCATTAAAAATAATATATTCCCTGACCAGTTGGCTCAATGGTAGAGCATTAACTCAGCATGTGGAAGACCCAGGTTCGATTCCCAGTCAGGGCACACAGGAGAAGTGCCCATCTACTTCTCCACCCTTCTCCTTCTCCTTTCTCTCTCTCTTCTCTTCCTGTAGCCAAGGCTCCATTGGCCCGGGCACTGAGAATGGCTCCATGGCTTCCACCTCAAGTGCTAGAATAGCTCTGGTTGCAATGGAGCAATGCCCCAAATGGGCAGAGCATCGCCCCCTAGTGGGTTTGTCAGGTGGATCTTGGTCGGGCACATGTGGGAGTCTGTCTCTCTGCCTCCTCACTTCTCCCTACAGAAAAAAACCCAAGTAATTAAAAAAAAAAAAAAAAAAAGAATACACAGCCTGACTGGTGTTGGTGTAGTGGATATAGCATCAACCTGTCAACCTAGGGTTGTAGATTTGAAGACCTGAGCTCACTGGCTTGAGCACGGGCTCATGGAGCATGAGGTCAGGCTCACCAGTTTGAGCATGGGTTCCTAGCTAAAGCGTGGGGTCATTAACATGATCCCAAGGTCACTAGCTTGAGCCCAAAGATCACTGGCTTGAGCAAGGGGTCACTGGCTTGGCTGGAGCCCCCAGTCAAGGTACATATGAGAAGCAATCAGTGAACAACTAAAGTGCCACACTATGAGTTGATATTTTTTATCTCTCCCTTTCTGTCTCTCTCAAATAAATAAATAAATAATGTACAGCTTTACTTACTGCATGGAAAGATGTCATTCTCACATTGCTGAATTTAAGGGCACATTACAAAATAACACACATAGCATGATTTTATTTATTTAAAAAGTGTTTTAGTCTATTTATATATTAAGTATATATAAATAAATATTTGGAAAGACATTCACCAAAATCTTAATAGTGCTTCTCTATAAAGTGTTAGATGCTCATTTTTAGCCTCTTCCTAATTTTTCTGTACTTGGAATATTTTTTCTGAACAAATATAATTTTTTAAAAAAATAATAAAACTATTTATTACCCCAAATTTATAATAAAACAATCAGGAAATACATGCTGGCAGTTAATTAAAAGGTTTGACGTCGATGTTCCAGGAGAATACATATCAGAGAACACTTTATGATGAGGGAGAGCTATCTTTGAAAGATAGCACATACAGAGTATATTTATTTATTTTAATTTATTTACTGATTTTAGAGAGAAGAAGGGGGAGAGAGAGACAAAAATATTGATCTGTTCTTGTATGTGCTCTAACCAGGGATTGAACCTGCAACCTTGATATATCAGGACTATGCTCTAACCAACCAAGTTACAGTATTTGGCCAGAGCTAAGAGTAGTTTTATTTAAATATCTATGGAAAGAATTATATGTAAATCAGTTTCATCTCCCTCCTACTATGATTTCAGAGAGAAATTGTGGAAAGAAAATGATATCTTATATGGATATCATCTCTAAAATATTAAGTAGTCTTCTAAGTGAAAAAGGTGAAGGATTAAGAAGTACAAATTGGTAGTTACAAAATAGTCACTGGGATGTCAAGTACAGCATAGGGAATATAGTCAGTAATACAGTAATAACTATATGGTGTCAGGTGGGTACAAGATTTAGCAGGATAATCATTTAGTTATATAATGTCTAATCACTGGGTTGTACACCTGAAACTAACATAACGTATGTCAGCTGTAATGGAAAAATAAAAAATTACTTAGAGTCAAAAAAATAAAAATAAATATTAAGTGGTCTTAGCTCTGGTTTATGCTTAAAACCTAGAAGTAGAAAAATTCTACTTGTCCACATCTAATCACAATATCTCTTTTTGGCTTTCAGGAACCAATAAAATCACGAGCTCCACAGCTTCATTTAGAGTACAGATTTTATAAACAGCTTGGCAGTGCAGGTAAGTCAAATCTATTTTCTTTATTTTCTAACATACAGCTTAATAGAAGCCCTAAAAATACACACGTTTTCTTGATTACTTTACTCATACCAGACCATATATCTCCTCTTCTTGCTAGGCAGATAAGTAAACATAGTCAACTAAAAAGCTACTTGCTTTTTGGCTCCTGGAGGAGTAGTTGTGTTAATTGGGGACATGTGGTATTATTACTGTGCCTGTAAACCAACTTTTGAATGCTTTCACCTGCCTGAAATACACATGGTATGGAGTTTTGTTTTTTGGTAGTTTACTCATTCTCTTTCTATTTCTTTATGTATACCAAATGAAAGGAGTAGTGGTTGGTGATTTGCAAGCTATATTTTGCCATATTAAGACTAGTATATTTAAGTTTTAAAGATATATTATAAATACACATTCTAAAATACTGTAATGCTGTCATTTAATTCATTGTTCTCATTAATTTGTAAGAGTTATCTGTATAATTGTGATAATTTATGGCCTTTGAGGATTTTTTTTTTTAAGTGAGAGGAGGAGAGATAGTGAGACACACTCCCACATGTGCGCTGACAGGGATCTACCTGGCAGCCCCCATCTGGGGCTGATGCTCAAATCCACCAAGCTCTCTTCAGCACCCAGTATCTCTTCTGACAATCATCTAAGAGTCATAAAACCTTTTAGGTCTTATGTGAAGGTCAGTGGTGATTTCTGACATCTTTTCTGCTTTGTGAGGTGGTCCACTAAGACTTTTAATATTCTTGCTGCAGCTAACGTGGTAGCCACAAGATTTTCCAACCTAGGAAGAGCTTAAGATCTCCGTTCTTCCCAGTGTTAGAGTTGCTTAACAATTGATCATACATCTCTGCTTAACTACTTCTACCTATAGAGTTTATTGTTCTTTAAGGTCATTCATTGTTGGAAATCCCAAGGCATCAGAAGTTCTTCAGATTTGGGCCAAAATTTGCCTTTTTAAAATTTTCATGGAGCACTGTTGAACCCTGTGTTACCAACTGAGAGGCATTTGTCAAAATTATTATATACTCTCTCCTCTACCACTCACCTCCAGGTCTTGTTTTAAGCCACGTGCCTTCACTTCTTCAGTCTTTTTGCAAAATGTGATTTATAAATACGTGCTATCGTTGCTCCTCTAGCAAGCATGAATATGTGTGTGCGCGTGTGAAAGCAAACGCACTGTATACACAATCACTTCTAGTTTCGTTATGTCCTCCTTAAATGAGCTTCATAAAACAGCACCAGTAACTCTGAATATGGAGACAATGGGATTATCATCCTTGATCTGGACACAATATTTCTTTTAATTTAGAGTAGTTGTTTTAACAGCCATTCCACATAATTGACTTTTATGATTATATAGAGTTTTACTTAGCTGAAACCTTTACATATTTTTTATATAAGCTTCCATCAACCAAGGCTTTCTGCATTTTATGGTTAAAAATTGATTTTGAGCACCTAAACCTCTTGTTAGATGCCATGTTATTTTATCCCATTATTACTAATACTGGGATATTTTTCAATCCTGATTCTGTTACTAATTATTATGTATTGACTAGTTTTATTTATTTATTTAATTTTTTTTTTAAGCAAGAGAGAGACAGAGGGACAAATAGAGACAGATAGGCAGGAAGAGAGATGAGAAGCATTAATTCTTTGTTGTAGCACCTTAGTTGTTCACTGATTGCTTTCTCATATGTGCCTTGACGGGGAAGCTACAGCTGAGCCAGTGACCTCTTGTTCAAGCCAGTGACCTTGCACTTCAATCCAGAGACTGTGGGGTCACGTCTGTGATCCACTCTCAAGCCAGTGACCCTGCGCTCAAGCTGGTGAGCCCATGCTCAAGCCAGATGAACCTGCTCTCAAGCCAGATGAGCCTGCACTCAAGCCGGTGACCTCTGCGTCCCAGGCAAATGCTTTATTCACTGCGCTGCTGCCTGGTCAGGCTGACTGGTTTTTAATTGTAATTGCATACTCTCTCACCCATAAGACTATAAGCTCCTTAAGAACAGGGCTTGTACCTTCTTCACCCTTGTGTCTCAGTTGTCAAGGTCCAACATTGTTCTTTCACATAGTAGGCAGTTTGAAATTATTTTGGTGACAGAAGTTAGGATGATTTGTAAGCATACCTTTTTCGATTTTTGCCAAGTTATTAATAAAAATAGTTTCTAGAAAAAAGGAAATTTATTTTCAAAGTAGTTAAGTTGACAAGAAAGTAGACAAGATTTCAGCATGTCTCATAAATGTGATCACAAACACTAGAACTTCTTTTTTTTTTGTATTTTTCCGAAGCTGGAAACGGGGAGGCAGTCAGACAGACTCCCGCATGCGCCTGACTGGGATCCACACAATACGCCCACCAGGGGGCAATGCTCTGCCCATCCGAGGCGTTGCTCTGTTGCGACCAGAGCCACTCTAGCGCCTGGGGCAGAGGCCATGGAGCCATCCTCAGTGCCTGGGCTGTCTTTTGCTCCAATGGAGCCTCGGCTGCATGAGGGGAAGAGAGAGACAGAGAGGAAGGAGAGGGGGAGGGGTGGAGAAGCAGATGGGCACCTCTCCTGTGTGCCCTGGCCGGGAATCGAACCCGGGACTTCCGCACGCCAGGCCAATGCTCTACCACTGAGCAAACCGGCCAAGACCTAACACTAGAACTTCTAACATAAAATCACAAGGATTTCTCTCCCCATTTTTCTAGAGTGAGTTCTCAGCTGCGAATGTGACTTATCTCATCAGTAGTTAATGCTTGAGCAGCCAGAACACATACCATATTTTCTCATGTATAAGACATACTGATTTCAAAAAATTGGGGATCTAAAAACTGGGTGTGTCTTATACAGTGGTTGTAGATTTTTTACTTGCATTTCCCACTTTTTCACGCTTGTTTTGCGCTCATTGTTGTAGATGAACAAAACTTGAGTTCAGTAACTTTATGTAATACTTTCCCCCACCAAATTTTGGGCCCCAAAATTAAGGTGCCTCCTATACATGGGAATATCTTATACTTGGGAAAATAGAACCAAGGTGATATTGTGGCATTGTAAATAAATGGCACACAGTTAATCAAAATAATATGATTGTTGTTTTTACTCATTAGTGCTTTGTCATTATTCAGTACAGCCCAGTGATTCGCAAAATATTGGGTATTATAACATGGAATATTTAAAGGAAAAAGCTTATTGTGACTTAGGTTCATTGAAGAAATTAATCATTTTTCCTTCAACAATAAATGGATGGAAATTTTGGAGAAATGAATGAGGAAATTTTGGAAAAATGAGTGATTATGAATTTGAAGAATCCTGCTGTTGCTATTGTGACCTGAGTTTGAGACTTGACATTCCTGTGTTTGCTTGGAAAGATGACCATTTCTTCCTGAAGTACTTAGATCTTAACTATTATGTTGGTGTTTTGACCCCTTAATTCCCTAACCAAGTGATCTGGAAATTCATATCAGTTTTCTACTCATGTGGAGCTAGAACAAAAGTGGTAGCACTGGATGTTTATGAACATGGTTTAAGTTGGAGATCTTGCTGATTGCCTCTTTTCCTTGTTTGATCTCTAACTCCTTCCATTCTATTCCCTTCTATCCCCTTCCATCCCATCCCATCCCATTCCATTCTATCCACACTATTCTATAGTGGGCAGTGATACTTGAAGCTTTGTTTGCTGATTATAGCTTTGCCATCAAGAGTTTTATGGCCAGTGGCTCAGTGGATAGAGTATCAGCCCGGCATATGGATATCCTGGGTTCAATTCCTGGTCAGGGAACACAGAAGTAGTGACCATATGCTCCTCCCCTCCTTCTCTTCTTGCAGCCAGTGGCTCAGTAGGATTGAGTGTAGTCCCGGTTGCTGACAATAGCTCTAATCCATTGGTGCTAAAAATAGCTCTGTACTCAAGCATCAGCCTCAGATGGGGTTGCTGGGTGGATCCAAGATGGGGTGCTTGTGGGACTCTGCCTCACTCACTATGTCCCCTCTTCTTGCCTGAAAAAAAAAGAAGAGTTTTAAGACCTGATTATTTACTATGAAGGTTATATCTCAAGATAATCAAGAAAGTAAAGGGGGACTTGAGGGCCTTGAAACTGAGAATGAAGATCTTGATCTTCTTAATAGCTATCATTTTTTTCTTTTCTTGATTTATTGTAGAAACAAATTATAAAATATTAAAGATATTTTGAAAGGAAATGATCCATGCCTCTTACCATCCTAATGCAGCTACACTTTATTTGACTATTTCTCTCCTTTTCATATGCAGATATAGTTAATCTCACTCAGTTCACATGCAGCAGCATGTTATTTTTTCACTTAGCATTGTAACATTTGTTATGATGCAGGAGAATCTCCATGTTTCTAATCATTGTATAATATCCCATTAGCTTCAAAGATCTTAATTTAGGCACCCATTTTCTGTTGTTAAATATTTAGATTACTTTTATTTGAGGTCATTCTTTTTCCTTTTTGATTTCTGATACTTGAATATTATGACTCAAAACTTTTCATTCATGTGTTCTCTCATTTATTCCCACTTATATTATATAGTGGTGATCTTTCAGATGTTCAGAGAACTATTAAATGATAGAGTCAGTTTATTCCATATGATTCTAGAGCAAAAATTATTGAAATAAATCACAAAAGATAAATTTTGGCTTTGTATAACAATTAGAACAGTGTGAAACTAATCTAGATATCATCACTGTGGATCTGGATAAATAAATGATAATATATTTATACCATGGAATTAACTGTTAAAAAGAAGGTAGAATGCTATATACTTACGGAAAGATACCTCAACACATTTTTAAGTGAAAAAGTTTACAAAACAGTATAGCATGATTGTAATCGTATAGCATAAGAAATATATATATAATATATAATACAGATGTGCCTGCATGAGCATAGAAAATATCTGAGTGGATATACCTAAAATTTAGTAATGATTACCTCGGAAGAGTGTGAGTAGAAATGGGAAGCAGTGTCACTCTTACATTTGACTTTAATTCTTTAGTATTTTGCCTTTTTTTTTTGCCCTGACCATTATTATTATAACTAATTTTATTTATTTATTTATTTATGTATTTTTCTGAAGCTGGAAACAGGGAGAGACAGTCAGACAGACTCCCGCATGCGCCCGACCGGGATCCACCCGGCACGCCCACCAGGGGCGATGCTCTGCCCCCGGGGTGTCGCTCTGACGCGACCAGAGCCACTCTAGCACCTGGGGCAGAGGCCAAGGAGCCATCCTCAGCGCCCGGGCCATCTTTGCTCCAATGGAGCCTTGGCTGCGGGAGGGGAAGAGAGAGACAGAGAGGAAGGAGGGGCGGGGGTGGAGAAGCAAATGGGCACTTCTCCTATGTGCCCTGGCTGGGAATCGAACCCGGGTCCCCCGCACGCCAGGGCGACGCTCTACTGCTGAGCCAACCGGCCAGGGCCTAACTAATTTTATTTTTTAAAAATACAGATTACTTGTTTTGTTTTTAATTCATTGTTGTGCAATATCTACTTATTTTTTTTAAAAGACTGCAGCAGTGACTATGGTTTTCTCTTACCTGTTCCATCACCAAGCAACCTGTTTCTGTCCCCATTTCTCTTGAGCTGTGTGTTAAGTTTCAGGGGTAAATTCAACAAGTGGTAATAAAGTGATACAAAACCTTGTTTCCTGTCTTTCCAAATACCTTCTTATAGGTTTTAAAAAACAAATTGTGAACTGTAATAAGTTGTCTTATGCAATAGGATTTCCTGTCCTTTAAAGGGAGGGCAGTTTTTAGGCAAAAGCTGAACAGTGATGCATTTTGGGTGTCGTAAGGGCACTTATGCACTGGGTAAAAAGTCAGATTACATGAATGTTTAAGACCTGTTGGAACTCTGAGATTATATTAAAAATAAAAACTTGTAAAGACTACATTACTATAAAAGAAACATCCTGATACACGTATTATACTTGGTATCTTCCTTAGTTTTAGAAAACATAAACTTATTTTTTAATAATTTAATTTTATAAATATAACCCTGGCAAAATGAACCATGAATCAAAATGGTAACATTATCTAGTGTTTCATATAATTGGATAGCTAGGGGAGGGGTAGGTGTTTATTTGCAAATTATGGTTGAAACCTGAGGTTGCTGAAGTATTTCTAAATTTATTACAAAGAAAAACTTTTTAAACATGAAACTCGTAACTATATGTAATGACTATGAAAAATTATTTTATTATTCCTTCCTTAGTGTTGAAGAGTCAAAGTTTTAGATTTTCTCTGTGACTAAATCAAATATATTCTTGTTTTGTCATATTTTTGCTTCATTCCAACCTATGTGATCATGTTTTCATTTTACAAGGCACAAAGAGCTTTGGTATTGAGCACAGTTACACTTTTCATCTGTAGTTTCTATAGGTTATTCTGTGTACACAGATTAGGAGTCAGGGACTTAAAGATTGTCTGAAGATTCCCTGGAATTTGCTTGCCCTTCTGGTAGCTTCAGTATTGGTTTGGTACAATGATCCAGCTTCACAGGAAAAAAACCAGTAGGTTTTTTTTTTGTTTTGTATTTTTCTGAAGCTGGAAACGGGGAGAGACAGTCAGACAGACTCCCGCATGCGCCCAACCGGGATCCACCCAGCACGCCCACCAGGGGCGATGCTCTGCCCCTCCGGGGCGTCGCTCTGTTGCGACCAGAGCCACTCTAGCGCCTGGGGCAGAGGCCAAGGAGCCATCCCCAGTGCCCGGGCCATCTTTGCTCCAATGGAGCCTCGCTGCGGGAGGGGAAGAGAGAGACAGAGAGGAAGGAGAGGGGGAGGGGTGGAGAAGCAGATGGGCGCTTCTCCTGTGTGCCCTGGCCGGGAATCGAACCCGGGACTTCTGCACACCAGGCCGACGCTCTACCACTGAGCCAACCGGCCAGGGCAAACCAGCAGTTTTTAATCATGGTAATGAAAAGCTGTAAGCCTTGGAATCAGCAGATGAAAGCACCCTTTTAGTTTTAACCATTTTTCTTATTTTATTATATTTTTAAACTTTTTCAGTGATTTGAAATAGAGAGGAAGGGAAAAAGAGAGCGACAGGGGAAGGAAGACAGGTAGAAGCATCTGCTCGTTCCATTTAGTTCCATTTAGTTATGCCCTCATTGGTTGCTTCTCCGTGTGCCATGACCAGGGATCGAACACGCGACCTCGGTGTACCAGAACAACACTGTATTCCCAGCAACCCAGCCAGGACCTCTTATTTTCTTATCATTTTCTTCAGTCATCAGTGATGTGTTAATTGTATGATAGTCACCATAGGTAAGCCCCAAACTTATTTTCATGTTATAGGAATGTTTTTAGGTTTCCCTGTGTTCTCAGAGTTCTTCTACTTAGGAGAGTACATACATTGTCGATTTAAAAATTTCCCAGCCCACAACCCTTTTATCCCATATACCTCCCACTTTTGCTTATATCCAAACACACAAGAATGGGACTTGACGGATGATAGGTTTGGGACAGAGATAGGCAAAACCAGTGGCCTAAACACATAGGAAGTCTAAACGTGGAAGAGAGACAGTATGAGCATGAAGATTCATAGCTAGATATGGGCTGGCCATATGATAAGGGCATAGTATAATATATGTTTGGTAATTAAATGAAAGATGAACAAACCAGATCCAAGCATGCAGCAGAAATGGCAGAAAAAGGGAGAGAGAGAGAGGGAATGAGTCAGAAAGGGCAGAAACAAATAAAAGAAAATGGAGATAGAGGCAAATGGTAAGAAAACAGAACTCTAGATACAGTAATGAGCATGCACGTATATAACATATGGCGGAGCCTGACCAGGCATTGGCGCAGTGGATAGAGCGTAGGACTGGGACACAGAGGACCCAGGTTCGAAACCCCGAGGTCGCTGGCTTGAGCACAGGCTTACCAGCTTGAGCGTAGGATCATAGACATGACCCCATGGTTGCTGGCTTGAACACAAAGGTTGATGGCTTGAGCAATGGGTCACTGGCTCTGATGGAGACCCCCCAGTCAAGGTACATATGAGAAAGCAATCAGTGAACAACTAAGGAGCCACAACAAAGAACTGATGCTTCTCATCTCCCTTTCTGTTCTTCTGTCTCTCTCTTTCTCTGTCTGTCTCTCTCACTAATAACGAAAAAGAAAAAACACTCTGGATCATTTCTAACCTATAAGATATTATAATTGAAGTTTTGCTGTCTGTCCCACTTCTTTGTATTTTGCATCTAGTGTAATATGTACTTATAGTTTGAGAGCAACTACACACCTCTCTGGTTTTCATAATCTGATCATGAGATGAGTTCCCATTTACTATGGCCCATCTGCTTTCTATTAGATACCCTAAGTGTTGTTATTAATCTGATTCCCACTGGTTGTAGCTGTAACCTTAAGGTTTAATCAGGGCCAAAGCTGTAAAAATAAATGATTACTGTCTAAAAATTCCGGCGACTAGCCTGACCTGTGGTGGGGCAGTGGTTAAGGTGTCGACCTGGAGCGCTGAGGTCGCCGGTTTGAAACACCAGGCTTGCCTGGTCAAGGCACATATGGGAGTTGATGCTTCCTGCTCCTCCCCCACTTCTCTCTCTCATTTTCTCTCGCTCTCTCTCAAAAAAAAAAAAAAAAAAAAAAAAGATAAATAAAATTAATTTAAAAATTCAAAGACCAAGAGGACAGTAAGAGTTTCCTAAGTACCTTTCCTGTGCCTCAGCAGTAGTTACAGAGGGCCATGTTTTTATAGCCACTTCACCTTCCATCTGAATTAGTATAGTTAATAGTCTTTGTTGGGTCAGGTGGTAAAGTACATTCCCTTAATCTGGTTCTAGCATTTTACGTAGGTAAAATTCCTTTCTCAATATTCCTTTTCTACTAACCTTCTACAACTTGCTTATTCTTTTTAATTTGTCTCTTTTTACTCATTCCAACATAACCAACTTATTAGGACAAACTTCTTTCTATTAACTTCTCTTGAAAACATACACATCCCTTTCTTTCTTTTTGCAATAGCATTTTTTCTAAATTTCAAAATGAAACCATAAAGGGAAAATTACTGAAAATACAAAAGTTATCTTATACTAGTGTAATTTAGCAATTACAGTATTTACAGTTGGGCTATATATGCAAAGTTTAAGAAAAGCTCAAAGAACAAGTTTAACTATTATTAATATTAGCAGACAGGTAAAGACGAATTAATGAACTTCAACATAATTGTAGGTATATACGCCTTGTTGATGTGTTGGGATAGCAATCACTGATGTCACCAGCTTCTTATCCTTGAGAAGTCTTTGATCTCTGCTGTAGGTGGAGGCTAGTGTCAGACCGGCAGATGTCCATTCATGGTTAGGCATCTGATAAGGTACCTTCCAACAGTGTTGGAGAGTCTTTAATTAATGTCTTTACCGGTGGTGTAAAAAAATCTCCTGGTTATAAGTCATGGTCTTTGAAGTCTTTGTCTCCCAGGAGTATGCTGTGAAATGAATGTTACTAATTTATCAGTTCCTGTAAGCTGGTTAATGAGCCCTTAATAATAATGCAGAATGTCTCCTTTTTGTAAAGTTGACTCATGTGCCCCTTTATCTAGATTCATAGGGTGGCTGGTGACTATTTCATAAGGAGGAAGGCTATGTTTACCAAAAGAAGTAGATTTCAAATTGAGAAGCATTACAGAGAGAGCTTTTGGCCAAGGGAGATTAAAATTTCTGAAAATTTACCTAAATTGAGTTTTAAAGACTTTATTTATTTATTCATTTTAGAGAGGAGAGAGAGAGAGAGAGAAGGGAGGAGCAGGAAGCATCAACTCCCATATGTGCCTTGACCAGTTAAGCCCAGGGTTTTGAACCAGTGACCTCAGCATTCCAGGTTGACGTTTTATCCACTGTGCCACCACAGGTCAGGCCCTAAATTGAGTTTTAATTGTGCCATCAATCCAGAGAACTGGGGTTAATAGGCACAGTGAAAATACTATAGAATAGGCCAAATATTACAAATGGATTGCATTATTTGCCCAGTAAAATGAATCCCTCAACCACTTACTTAAAGGGAATTTCCCAATTGGGAATTGATTTTCTTCCCCAATAATTATTTACCTACCATTAAGGCTGTTGCTCTTTTGCAAGGCAATGCCTCAGCACAGTCCAAAAAGAAAACACCAAAACATCAAATTATACCTAACATGTGTTTGTGTCCCTGCAATGGTGGCATTTGGATAAAATCAAATTGCCATACTTCAAATGGATCTAAAGGGAGTGGGAATTGTTCTTAGGATCTATGGAATACTTTTTAGGGTTATATTTTGGACAGATAGGATATCTTCTGTACACTTTTTCAGCTACAGTAGCAAAAATATTGTTTACTTCATGAAGTCATCTTTTTAGGACCCAAATGTGTTAGCTTATATACATATAAAGCATAGGTCATTAAGCCTCTATAGATAAGATTGGATTCTATTGAGTCCAAGTCATATCTGTCTGCCTAGTACCCCTTTTTGTTGCCATATCCTCTTTTCTTCTGTAGCTGTTTGTTAGAACTATAAAAGAGAGCCTTTTATTAGTTTAATAGGAAGCAAGAAGCATTCTCAGATTTGGATAATTTGGCTAGTTAATGCTGCCTGTCTTAGCTGCAGCATCAGCTAAATAATTTCCTTTTGCCTCCATGGTGGCAGCTTTAGAATGTTTTGGAATTTTGGTAATTGCCAGTTGTCTCAATTTTTTTTTAATATTATATTTAATAATTCTGCAACCTATTTTCCATTCTTTATGGGCTGCCCTGAGAAAGTTAAGAAGCCTCACTGCTTCCACAACATTATATTATAGTTGTGAGCTACATCAAGGGCATAGCTACCATCTGTGTAAATATTGGCTATTTGATTTTTGGCCAGTTGACAAGCTTCAGTTAGAACAGTTAATTCAGCTTGTTGGGCAGTTCTTATTGAAGTAAATAAAAACCTTCAATAATGTGCACCATGAAAGTTATTGCATATTTAGCTCAGCAACATCTCTGTTCATCTTTCAAAGATTCATCTTAAAACATGTAGGTCCAGATTTTCAAGCGAAGCTCACCCAAGTTCACCTGATGCAAAATGAGGAGGAGCCTGTGTGGCACTATGGGCCCCTGCTAGTGCCAAGCATAGGTCCAGGCCTGCATGGAGGTCCCTGGTGGGCTTCTTTGGAATCCTGTCAGACTACATCAAGTAAATGTCAACATAAGAAACGTCCAGACCTATAAGAATTGTTAGGAGTTTATTTGAGCCAAACTGATGACAGTTGCTGGGAAACAAAATCTTAACGGATTGAAAAAAAAAAAAGCTCCCTCTGCTTTGGCTCTCTTTGAGATGCTAATCCTCAATTAAAAAAAAGACAGCAAGGGCCCTGGCCGGTTGGCTCAGTGGTAGAGTGTTGGCCCAGCGTGTGGAAGTTCTGGGTTTGATTCCCTGCCAAGGCACACAGGAGAAGTGCCCATCTGCTTTTCCACCCTTCCCTCTCTCCTTCCTCTCTTTCTCTCTCTTCCCCTCCTGCAGCCAAGGCTCTATTGGAGCAAAGTTGGCCCAAGCGCTGGAGGACGGCTCCATGGCCTCCGCCTCAGGAGCTAGAATGGCTCTGAAAAAAAAAAAAAAGACAGCTAGATACTTACTGAAATTTCACAATGTAACAAAACCCAGGCAAAATCCCATTAGGCAGAGAATGTGTGTGAAATTAAATACCCAGTAGTTACATGTTATGTCATTTTTTCCATTTTTGAGCACAGGGATGTTTAGTAACTTACTTAGGGTCACACAGTAGACAAAACTGAGCTAGGAATGTTTTCGCCTATGTTTTTTTTTTTTTACAATAGATTCAATACAATTCCTATCAAAATATCAATGGCTTATTTCACAGAACTAGAACAAATATTACAGATTTTTGTCTTGTGTGTATATACATATATACATATACTTTTCAGATTCCTGGGGTCTTTAACCCATTACTCCTTACCTAATTATAAGAGATTTCTGGAAGATAGCCATAAAAATATTTAATTGAAACAAACGCTCAGAACTTTCCCCCAGTGAAAGAATAACATATTCTGTTTCACAGGGTGCTTCCAAATTTTATGCCTTTAGAAAACTGCTGTTGTTACCTCCAAAACCTTTCATGGCCTTTGGTGGTTTAGGTTCTGAAACGTTTCTTTTCAAAACAAATATGTCATTTATATTGAATACGTGTGCCTGTATACAACTGAGAAGCTCAGAGCTACCCTGTGCAAGCTGTTTTCACCCACTAAAACCTTTATGCTGTAAATAAAGAAAGTGTTCGTAGAGCTGATCAGGTTTTGCAATTTTGAAGTTTCTAGGACGGAATAGTTTTATATATCATCAAAAAAGATAGGAGGTTTTTGTGCCAGCTGGTACTGGAAGAAGAGCTTCAAATCTGGGCAACTGTTAAATTGAAAAGAACATGGTGCTCACTTCAGCAACACATATATTGAAATTGGACCGATACAGAGATTAGCATGGCCCCTGCATAAGGATGATGCACATATTTGTGAAGTGTTTTATATTTTTTAAAAATTAAAAAGAACATGGTTCTGCTTCAACAGAAGAATAAAGCATAAATCTGAAGAAAATCATAAGAATGTGTGAGATTGACAAAACCCTTTGATAATGTTGTGAACTTCCTAAAGAGTGCATTGTAAACAAGTTGGACAAACATAGGAAGCACTACACAGGAAATAAAAATAAGAATATCTGAAGAGATACTGAAGAGATGGGAATTTTGCTTAAAATAGAAGTGAATCATGTAACAAGCAACATGCCTCAACTTAGATGTTCAGTAGTTAGGAATATTTAAAGAATTTAGAAAAAACATTTTGTATACAGTTGGGCAGAAATTTTTTATAATGAGAAGAAAGGATGAAATGGTAATTTTTATTTATTATTTTATTTTATTTTATTTTTTAATTTTATTTATTCATTTTAGAGGGAGGGGAGAGAAGGGGAGGGGGAGGAGCAGAAAGCATCAACTCCCATATGTGCCTTGACCAGGCAAGCCCAGGGTTTCGAACCGGCAACCTCAGGGTTCCAGGTTGACGTTTTATCCACTGCGCCATCGCAGGTCAGGCTATACATGTGGGTTTTTTTTTTAAATTTTTTTTTTAAATTCATTTTAGAGAGGAGAGGGGGAGAGAGAGAATGAGAGAGAGAAGGGGGAGGAGCAGGAAGCATCAACTCCCATATGTGCTTTGACCAGGCAAGCCAGGGTTTTGAACCGGCAACCTCAGTGTTTCCAGGTTGACGCTTTATCCACTGCGCCACCACAGGTCAGGCTATTATTTTATTTTTTTAGAAAAAGACAGGAAGGGAGAGAGATGAGAAATATCAATTCATAATTGTGACACTTTAGTTGTTCATTGATTGTTTCTCCTACGTGCCTTGACTGAGGAGCTTCAGCCAAGCCAGGGACTCCTTACTTAAGCCAATGACCTTTGGGCTCAAGCTAGCAACTATGGGATCATGATGATGATCCCACACGCAAGGTGGTGAGCCTGTGCTCAAGCCAGATGAGCCCAGGCTTAAACCAGCAACCTTGGGGTTTCAAACCTGGAACAGGGTCCCAGGTCGATGCTCTATCCACTATGCCACCACCAGTGAGGCTGAAACAGTGATCTTGGTAAAAGAAAGTGAAATCTGGATCCTTTCTTGCCATGTATAAGTTTTCCGAAATCTCTCTACCCAGGATTATTATAGAGGAAGGCATAAGGTATTTTTCCCCACCAAGGAAGAAGGAAGGGGCATAGTCATGAAGTGTGGAATAATAAAAGCTTTATTGAGTACAGAGCGCATCCCGCCTGATGAGGTTCCCTGGTCCCCGGGACAGAGGCCAGGGAAGTCGCATAGGGTGAGCCACGTTGAGCTAATATGATGTGATGAAATCTCACTGGCTGGCATACAGTCACTTTTTTCCAAAGGGCCCTGGGAAGTTTCTTTTGGCACACATGGTTGTGGGTGGCTCTAGCCAAAGTTCCCAGGTCCAGGTTCCTCACGTGACCTTCCCCCATTGCTGACCACCTTACATTTCGATCTTTTGTGTTAATGAGGGGCGCTGCTTATTTGTCTGGCTACTTCCTGCTGATTGGGGGCATCGTGGGAAGGGGAGATTGGAAGGTAGTGGCTTTGAGGGGAGTCAGGAGGAACATCTGTTAGACCGTGACTGGAGAAACTTCGTGGATGCGGTCCTGTAAGGATTTTTTTTAAAAAGAGGAGTAATAGGGGTTTTGCAGGGTCCAGCCTCTTGGTGAGCTGGAGATGGGTCGGAGCCAGCAAACTTGAGGCAAAACTGTATGCCAGGAGTGGCATACAAAGGGGGAAAACTGCATATGTCAGGAGTGGCATACGAAGAGGAAAAGAAGGGGTCCCATCCACTCCCATAACCGAGGCCCATGAGGGAACTAGAGGTCCAGAGTGTGATGGCAAAACAGAGAAGGCAGCTCCTGTGTCCACAAGAAATGAGATGGACTTACCCGTTCCTGCAGCATTACCCTGGGTTTAGCGTGGGTGAGGATGATGGGGGTCTCCTAGTCCAGGCTGTGTCAGTCGTCCATGATGTCTAGGAGTTCGAGCAGTGGTCCCACCTGGCTGGCCTGGCGTCCCATTTGGGTGGCCTCTCCTCCACGTAAAGGCGCTGAGGAAAAGCCTGTAGCCCAAAGGGGGCAATCACTCTGCCAGTGACTGGGCTGCTTGCAGTTAGGGCAGGGCTCAGTGGGCAGCTGCAGGCAGGGGCCCTGCCGGGACCAGTGATGGGGTTCCTCTTTGTGGCCTGGTTTTGGGTTGGGCACCTCCTGTGCCTTGCCCCTGTTGCTCTGGTGGCCTCAGGGCTGCCATAAGAGTCTGGGTTTGGAGAGTTACCTTCTGCTGCATGCGGGCCTGGCCAACAGCCTCGGCCGTTTCCTACTAGCTGTGACCATTAAAAACTTGAAATGCCATCTTCACAGGTCTCAGATAGGGATTTGGGGGTTGAGAATAAGAGGAGGTGGGTTCCTGGGGAGCCCGGCACCCAGATCCAGCCAGAAAGGCTGGAGCCAGAGGCAGGACAGGGCTAGAACCTCCTGCAAGAAAATTGGGGTTGGGCGTCCTGCAAACTGGTATAAGGGCCAATGGCAGGCTGAGAATGGCCTGATGGAGGAGGGGCTTAAGAACACAGTGAAGAAGGGAGGGACCCCTGGCCAGCAGGGGAGGAGAAAGAGAGACTGGTATTTGCAGGTGAATGAGAAACAGGATTTTGCAAAGGGAGGGGAGGAGGTTCTTGGAGGGGAGAGACTGGAGTGAAAGAGGTCCGCAGGGGGACAAGGGTCTTGAGAGAGGGGCGCCCCTGGGGGTCAGGCAGGAGGGGGAGAGAGCTGGGGGTTGGGTGAAGGAGGAAGGATTAGGAGTGGAGAGTTTAGGTGAGGTTTCTCTGGCCAAAAAAGGACCTGCGTGTAGAACAGGCGGCACAGAGATTAGGATGGGAGCACGAATAACTAGAAGCCCTGAATGTAAGGGATCTCCAACCAGTTCCCAGTTTTTTTGGTGATAAATTGGTGAAGGTGTTAAAACCAAAAGTCCCTTCAGGAGGCTACCTGGTTTGATTATCCAGTGATTCTGTGGCCTGGCCACAGTGGAGAAGAAGAACAGTTTCTTCTTCTTTAGGGAGGGAGAGATTTCAGATAAAGCAATTTTGGATTAGGTTTAGATTCCTGTGCCCCCACAGCTGCCCTCAGTCCTTGTAGTGGTCAGAGATGAGAATTGGCGTCCCACAATTCATGCTCTGCCACCAGACAGATAAGTAAAGTGGATGTGCTTGGGACGTCTCCATGGGCACACGAGCACTCAGAACGGAACGGAAATGAGGTCCCTGACGCAGCTGCGTTTTTGGACAGGGAGTCTCAGCAGAAAGAACTGAGGGGAGGTTGGAGGCAGGGGACTTACTGCACTTGTGTGCCGAAGTGGGTGGAAGGTTGGAAGTCCTGGTTCTTTCTCGGAGGGGAAGGGGAGAGGAGCGGTCTTTGCAGACTTCTGACTCCTCCTGGGTTTCAGCACCAAATGTAAGGTATTTTTTCCTGCTGAGGAAGAAGGAAGGGCATAGCCACGAAGTGTGGAATAGTAAAAGCTTTATTTAGTAGAGCGCTTCCCAATGATGTTCTCTGGTCCCGGGGACAGAGGGCAGGGAAGTTGCATAGGATGAACTGCGTGAAGGATATTTAAAGAGTCTCTAGGGTGGTCAAGCTAATATAACATGGTGAAATCTCACTGGCTGGCAGACAGTCGCTCTTTTCCCAAGGACTCCTGGGAAGTTTCTTTTGGCGCACATGGTTGTGGGCAGCTCTAGCCAAAGTTCCCGGGTCTGGGTTCCTCACGTGACCTTCCCTCATTGCTGACCACCTTACAGAGGGGACATATCCCACTTAATTCAGGGGGAAATTATCTTAATTAGTATAAAAGGGAAACCTTGAAATTAAATTTTGAGTACTGTGGAGATTTAGACATTTGCCATCTCTAATTACAGGCATTGTGAATAAGGGGAGACAGCCAATTATTGAACCTAGGAGAAAAGTTCAGCCCAATTTTTCCAGCTGTTTCTCTGTGACTCAGTGTTAACCATGTACCCAGGCTGTGCCTCAGTTTTGTATTTATAAAACAGGAAAACCTGTTTCTTATTGAGTTTGCAGACCTGGTGGGGTTGAATGAGGTAATGTCTGTAAAAGCCTTGAATTCTTAAGGTAAAAGTGCTATAAAAACACAAGGCAGTGTTGTTTAACATTTAAACTGAAAATCGAACTTTCCTGTAGAAATGGAAATATCCTATTTACATTTTGCATAGCTTTAAAAAATATTGGAATGAAGAGATAACAGTCTCATTTGTTGAAATTTTCTGATGGATTCTTAGGCAATAGTCACTTGATACTTCCCAGTCTTTTTTCTGACTCAACAGGGCAGAATTCCGGCTACTGTGAACCCATCACATCTATGATTTTGAGGGAGGTGTTTGTTTCTTTCTGAGGAGCTGAGTATGGTCAGGTTGAAATAGTTCTTCTCATTTGAGCCCCTTGGTGAGAAGAAAGACTTCTGTTTCCACAGCTCCACAGCCTTTCATGTCAGTTTGGAGGAAACACTCGGCCACAGCCCTCTTGTAATACCCGGGAAAAGTATCCCAGAAAAAAAGGTCAAATTGCCATACCTACTTTTTTGTTCTGTAAAATCGAGTTGAAACCATTGCGTAAGGACCAGGCCAACTGGTTCAGTTAATGTTTGGTCCTTACCATAATTGAATTCATTTATAAATCCTCAAAGGAAGCGGTGTTAATGCTAAACTACTAAAACATCACAAGTAAGGTTTATTGTTCAGTGGGAATATGTTCCTGAACAGTTGTTCAGTGTTCTATGGTGATGCTAGTGACTGTCAGTGCCCTCAAAAACGAAGGATACAGCCTGACCAGGCGGTGGCGCAGTGGATAGAGCGTTGGACTGGGATGTTGAAGGACCCAGGTTCGAGACCCCGAGGTCGCCAGCTTGAGCATGGGCTCATCTGGCTTGAGCAAAAACTCACCAGCTTGGACCCAGTGTTGCTGGCTCCAGCAAGGGGTTACTCAGTCTGCTGAAGGCCCGCAGTCAAGGCACATATGAGAAAGCAATCAATGAACAACTAAGAAGTCGCAACACGCAACGAAAAACTAATAATTGATGCTTCTCATCTGTCTCCATTCCTGTCTGTCTGTCCCTGTCTATCCCTCTGACTCTCTCTCTGTCTCTGTAAAAAAATAAAAATTAAAAAAAAAAAAAATTAAAAAAAAAAACACACAAAAAAAACGAAGGATACATATACTGCACAACCCCTACCTCTGGTGTGGAAAATGAGATTTCTTATGAAGCCAGATACCGTGAAGGAACAGGTAATAAATAGTTTAGGCTGTGAGGACCAGACCATCTGTCTCTGTTGTAACTATTCAGCTCTGTCCTTGTAGCACAAAACTAGCCGTGAACAATATGTAGACAAATGAACTATACCCTAAGAAAACTTTATTCATGGCCACTGAAATTTGAATTTTATGTAATTTTTATGTACTATGAAATTCTCTAATATTTGTTCAAATATTTTAAAATGTAGAAACCATTCTTAGTTTTCTAATTATACCAAATTAGGTGGGTCAGATTTGACCTATGGGCTGAACTTTGCTTACCCCTGCTCTAGCATGGCAGTGACCAAAACTCTTACTCCTTTTTGTTTGTTTGCGACAGAAACAGAGAGATGGATAGGGACAGGCAAGCAGAAAGGGAGAAAGATGAGAAGCATCAATTGTTTGTTGTGGCACCTTAGTTGTCCATTGATTGCTTTCTCATATGTGCCTTGACCAGGAGGCTACAGCAGAGCAAATGACCCCTTGCTCAAGCCAGCAACCTCAGGCTTCAAGCCAGTGACCATGGGGTCATGTCTATGATCCCACACTCAGGCTGGTGAGCCTGCACTTAAGCCAGATGAGCCTGCGCTCAACCCATTGACCTCAGGGTTTCGAACCTGGGTCCTATGCGTACCAGTCCAATGTTCTATGAACCACTGCACCACCGCCTGGTCACGCTCTTACTCCTTTTTATCACGCCATTTAATTTGCAGAGTACAGAAATTACCTCAAAGAAATATATTCCATGCAGGCACTATAATGAGAATACTCACAGAGAGCCATATCACTCTTACTTCGTAGACTTTAAGCTTTTTATGGGCAAGAAGCATATTTTATTTATTATAGTATAAGCTTGCATCTCACTTGATCCAAAGAAGAGACTCAACAAATGTCTGTTAAATTGATGAAATCTCAGCATGTAAACTCTTCAAGTAGAATTTTGCTGGCACATTAAGCTGCAGCTTCTTTCTTTTGTGCATATCCTCTTTTCTCCAAACTCTCATCCACTTCTTTATTTGCTTATGCCACAATCCTTGATTACCTGTGTTAAGCAGAATAGAGATATGAATGAATAATTTGAGATATTAGGATAAAGTCCTCTAAATTATTTCTATAAGACTTTGGTATATAGTTACAGACATGTATATTTACTAGAACCTACGAACTTGGAGCATCCCAAAATTCCATGGTGAAAGTTCTAGAATTTAAGCCCTTGAAGGTCAGAATTATGTGTGGTTCTTATCAATATAGCGGCCATGGCATTGCAGATCTTCAGTCATGAATAGCCCATTAGTAGCTAGAGAATTATTTGGACACAGCCAAATCAAACTGAGGGTCACAGCTTGTCAATGTTTTGCTTGGCTCCACTCTTAACAGTTATAGTTCAGAAAAGATAACACTCTAAATTTCATACTCTGCTCTGTAAAAAATAGAAAATTTCATAGAAGGAATTTGTAATTATCTATGTGCAGCTTGCCCAAAGGAAAAAAAAAAGCTTTTTCAATTTAAAAATTTAGTAAGTTCTGGAGAAAACTAATATCATTCAAGATTTGAATAAATATATAAAAGAAAGATTTAATTTATCCACTTAGTTACTATTACCATATGTATTTCCTTAGTCTTCTTTATTTCTATATTTTTTATTAAAAATTCTCTGATTTAAAAATTAAACTGGGCATCTGTTTATCAAATAGGAAGGTATAAATTGCAAACAGTCATGAGGTTCTTTTAGCTTTATTATCCAATATGGAGTTGAGAGATGAGATACTAAAGGAATAAGATGAGTTAATTGTCAAGCTGAATATTAAAATTGAAATATAATTGAAATAGTGAAAATATTCTAGGAAGATAAGAGAATGTTAGAGAATCAGTTGCTGGGGCCTGTGTGATGGTTTGTCATATTGAGGCACTGACACTTGAGTGACTTGGCAATTTAGTTTGACTTTAGAGGCTTTGTTCAGAATCCTAACATGCCTCTCAGAACACCATATACCTCTCAGAATACCGTACTTCAGTTAATTTGGCTGCTGGGATAACCTAATAATCAGGCAAATAACTAGACCACTATCAGCTGTCAGAGATCACACCTATGTACTAGTTTAAAGGTATCATTTAGAATGCTAGGATTTTAAGTATGTCAGTTTTCTAAGGACTGTGACATATGAGATCAGGAGCCAAAGTTAGCACACAGGTGAAAATCATGCATAAACAGAATTAGCCTTGAAAAATCCCTTAAATTGCCCGTAGAGTATGGAGTATAGCAGGGGTCACCAAACTTTTTAAACAGGGGGCCAGTTCACTGTCCCTCAGACCATTGGAGGGCTGGACTATAAAAAAAACTATGAACAAATCCCTATGCACACTGTACATATCTTATTTTAAAGTAAAAAAACAAAACAAGAACAAATACAATATTTAAAATAAAGAACAAGTAAATTTAAATCAACAAACTGACCAGTATTTCAATGAGAACTATGGGCCTGCTTTTGGCTACTGAGATGGTCAATGTGCTCCTCTCACTGACCACCAATGAAAGAGGTGCCTCTTCCGGAAGCGTGATGGGGGCCGAATAAATGGCCTCAGGGGGCCGCATGTGGCCCGCGGGCCGTAGTTTGGGGACCCCTGGAGTATAGTCTAATTGGATTTGTGTATTATGATCAGATTCAGCAAATAAGTACTGCATAGCATGGATGTACAATGTATACACTGATACAGAGTTGATGTCATAAGGCATACATCTACAAAACATTTTATGGTAGTTTTTTATTTTCTTAAACTTTTTAGTTAAGCATATAGTGTGAAATTTGAGTAAGTAAATTTGGTTCTTATGCCATTTCATACCACATTCTTCCTTCATTTTACTAATTTTTTTTTTTTTTTCATTTTTCTGAAGCTGGAAACAGGGAGAGACAGTCAGACAGACTCCCGCATGCGCCCGACCGGGATCCACCCGGCACGCCCACCATGGGGCGACGCTCTGCCCACCAGGGGGCGATGCTCTGCTCATCCTGGACGTCGCCATATTGCGACCAGAGCCACTCCAGCGCCTGAGGCAGAGGCCACAGAGCCATCCCCAGCGCCCGGGCCATCTTTGCTCCAATGGAGCCTTGGCTGCGGGAGGGGAAGAGAGAGACAGAGAGGAAAGCGCGGCGGAGGGGTGGAGAAGCAAATGGGTGCTTCTCCTGTGTGCCCTGGCCGGGAATCGAACCCGGGTCCTCCGCTCGCTAGGCCGACGCTCTACCGCTGAGCAAACCGGCCAGGGCCCATTTTACTAATTTTAATGAAAGACTTAACCTAATACCAGGTTAGCTGTTCACCTTTCTGTTTTCTTCCTGTAGGCACTCTGAGACAGAATCTATATCTTATTTATCTTTTGTTGTTTTTCCCCCCTAAAGTATCTAGAATAGTGTTTTGCACATAATCTTTGTTTAGGAAATGATGGTTCAAGTAGAGGAAGATGAGCAGTTATATTTGTATGTTATTCAACACTATTTTAATGACAAATAACCATCTATTCCAATAAGCTTAGACCCGAAAGGAGGATTTACTGGAAGATCACAGGCGTGTATCGTGCAAACAAGAAAGGGAATATGCAGGTCTCACTGGAGATTAGAACAAAGCACTTAAAAAGCCTGTAGGAACCAGGACAACTATCCTTTGTCCCTGACTTCCTGTTGAACTGTTCTGGACTCTGACACTTTATTCGACTCTTCTTTGCCTTGGGTCATAAAATCTCTTGCCTCAGCTTCTCTTAGCCCTGTTCTTTTTTTCCACATCACCAGCCTTCTCTGCTTTTCCTTACATTTGATAGTAAATGGCCTTTCGTGTAGCCCCTCTCAATTTAAGCACCAGCAGAGATTGACTTGAGCCCTGTGTCCAAATTGCCAGTTCCTAAAAAAGACTGGCTGTTTCAGCTTGGAATAACTTTTCAGTCCTGATCCAGGTCCTTTATTCAGGAGGTGCAGAATCACATAGATTCCACCATTCAGCAGAGAGCAGGTTTTCTAAGAATGTGGCATTAAGAACTGGGAGAAAACAGTCAATAGTGTGAAAAGAGAATGGTAGCTTCCAAATGTTACTTTTCTTTCTCTTCATGTAATACTTGCTAAAAAGCAAAACATTTTTCCTTAAGTGAATTCAACATCTTGAGATTCTCAAAGTGGGGAGTAGAGCCTGAAAACAACTCTGTGGTGTCCTGGCATAGGGCAGTGAGTAATCCCAAAAATAAAACTGCCCCTTTAACAACTAATTGTGCCTATGTTTATTGTACTTAACCATTAAAAATCTTAGGAAACTGGTTGGATCAGTGGTAGAGTCTCGACTCAGCGTGTGGAAGTTCCGGGTTTGATTTCTGGCCAGGGCACACAGGAGAAGCACCCGTCTGCTTCTCCACCCTTTCGCCTCTCCTTCCCCTCTGTCTCTCTCTTCCCCTCCCACAGCCAAGGCTCCATTGGAGCAAAGTTGGCCCGGGCGCTGAGGATGCTCTATGGCCTCTGCCTCAGGCACTAGAATGGCTCTGGTTGCAACGGAGCAATGCCCCAGAGGGGGCTGAGCATCGCCACCTAGTCGGCTTGCCAGGTGGATCCCACTTGGGCACATGTGGGAGTCTGTCTCTCTGCCTCCCTGCTTTTTACTTCAGAAAAAAATACAAAAAAAAATATTTAAATTTTAGGAGATGCCTGACCAGGCAGTGGCGCAGTAGATAAGGTTCCCAGGGGTCGGGAACCTTATTGGCTGAGAGAGCCATGAACGCTACGTATTTTAAAATATAATTCTGTGAGAGCCGTACAGCTACCCGTGTACCTTATTCATTATTCAATAAAAATTTGATGTCCTGGAGGACAGCTGTGATTGGCTCCAGCCACCCACAACCATGAACATGAGTGGTAAGAAATGAATGGATTGTAATACATGAGAATGTTTTATATATTTTTTTGAGAATGTTTTATATTTTTAATGTTATTATTATTTTTATTAAAGATTTATCGTGAGCCAGATGCAGCCATCAAAAAAGCCACATCTGGCTCACGAGCCATAGGTTCCCAACCCCTGGGATAGAGTGTTGGACTGGGATGCAGAGGACCCAGGTTTGAAACCCTGAGGTCGCTGGCCTGAGCACAGGCTTACCGACTTGAGCGTGGGATCGTAGGCATGACCCCATGGTGGCTGGTTTGCTAGCTTGAGCAAGGGGTTGCTCACTCTGCTGTAGACCCCCAAATCAAGGCACATATGAGAAAGCAATCGGTGAACAACTGAGTTGCTACAACAAAGAACTGGTGCTTCTCATCTTTCTCCCTTCCTGTCTATTCCTATCTGTCCTTCTCTCTGACTCTCTCTCTCTCTCTCTCTCTCTCTCTCTCTCTCTCTCTCTCACACACACACACACACACACACACACACACACACAGTCTTAGAAAGAAAAGAAAAGAATAATCTTAAAATAAAAACCTGCTTTGGGGCCTGTATTAAGAGAGACAGATCTTCTCATACTTTGAGGGTTTCTGGAATGATGAATTAAGATTTAAAGCTTACATCTGGCAAATTTCACCCTGGGAACGACCTGCTCTCAGTGTGAGTGGCCTATTTGAAATTAGTAAACATTAAAGGAACAGCAGAAACCTCATACTCAAAAGAGGTAAAGTTCTGTCTTCTGGGTAAAGGGGGAGCAGGATGTTTGAAAATATCTCAGCCTTTGTGTGCATTCTTTGCAGAAAGAGTGGCATCAGTGTCACTGTTGTTCCTCTTAGGGAGCAGAACCTAAATATAAAAGTGCTTGAGTAAGAACCTGAGAATATATGAATAGCATCTCTGCCTGACAGTATATGAAACAAACGTCAGACAATGAAAAGTATGGTGTGCTCACCATCTTTTCCTTTTAAAGAGTGTGTGCAAGTGTTTGTTTCCAAATCCACATACATTGTCCAGAAAACATTTTAATAGAACATTTAAATGCTTCCTTTGACATTACAATATAAATCTAATTTGCAACTAATGCTTAATTTTGCAAGGAAAAAGTAGAAATATTTGTTTCATTTTGTGGGCTTGGAAAGGTGTGATTCAACCACTCAGTATTGCTAGTCATTAATGGAGCTAATTTAGCGATGATGGTACCATGAATTTCTGTTTATTCTTCTAAGGATGAACCATGACCTTAGCCTTTATTAAATAGCTACACTAGTTACCCCAAAACGGAACTAATATTTCTGAATTGGAAAACTTCTGGACTAGGATAAATTCTATGGTTGTGTGTCCTTTATATGTATTTTCCATAATTTAGAGCAGTGAGACATTTCTCATATTATACCTAATAAGCTACTCTGTGGTACAGTGAAATATAGGTAAAAAAGTTGATCTCTAGGAGACTTGCTTACCTTTTAGAGCCAAACCCCTGTGGCCCTTCTCTGCCCCTTTAAGCTTTCAAATAGTTATAAGTCACAAGAGGCATATAGAGTAATCACCTGTAATCACATACATAATATTTATCCCTTTCCCTTCTGATGGGGGAGGGGAAATCTATTTTAAAGATTTTGCTGGTGAAGAGTTTTGGGGCCAGTAATACTTCTTTAATTGCAAGTAGAGTGTTGAGTTTATTATAGAAATTGGCCTATATACACCTCACAGTAACACAAAGTACTAACACCTTTTCAGTGTATTGTTTTGCAAAGTGCAAAACTGCTAGAGAAATTTGCTCAGTGTGAAAGCAGAATATGTTACTTGGATTTTGTCGTCTTTTAAGGAACTTCATGAGCAATGGAAGATAAGATTCCAAAATTAGGCCCAAGTAACTTAACTTATATGTAAGTGGGCTGGGCTGGAGAGTTGTACTTGTGTTAGGCAGATAAAATGTATTATGCTCACTTTGTTAAAGAGTCCGTTGCCCAGGTGATATTAATGTGTGTTGAGAATCGTTGTAGCCTGAGGCTTGGTTTTGGGATTAAGCCTTTCCCACCCTTTTTGATGTGGGGCGGTTCAATCCAATCATGCCTCAGAGAAGTGACTTTGTATTAGAGACTTCCCTATTATGTATATTGGATTAGAGGTTGTGAAGCTACAATATAAAATGGGGGCAAAACGGAGTTTGCCCTCTCTTGGTTCCTGAGGTTAGCATGAGAGAGCAGAGAGAATAGAGCCAGCAGCGGGAGAAGGCCACATGGAGAAGGCCAGGAAAAGCAGCCAAGATGGAGGAGTCCTGAGTGAGATGCCAGTTTGTATAGAGTTTGTATCTGGGATAAGGAAGGAGATGGGGAACTGAGGAGAATAAGGCTGGTGAGCTAGAAACCTTTGATTCTAGGAAACTCGGATAAGTCAGTGGCTTTGTGAGCACTGAATGTGAGTGGGTTTCGGAGCCCAGTGTGTATTTTTACTTGCCCGCCGGGTGCAAGCTAGGATTAAAGACTATAGCCCACCAGTTTGTGGCTCCATTGTTTCTTTACCGACTGTCCGAATCCAATGCGAACCTGCATGGGCCAGGCTGCTCTGATGGTGGCCCTGGCCGTGGCTCCTGGCTTTACAACTTGGTTACAGAAAACTGCTACTGGTGCTATTCTTTAGACACTAAGAATGACTTTGTGCCCTGGCTAGTTCACTCAGTGGTAGAGTGTTGGCCCGACGTGTGGAAGTCCCGGGTTCAATTCAATTCCCGCCCAGGGCACACAGGAGAAGCGCCCATCTGCTTCTCCACCCCTCCCCCTCGCCTTTCTCCCTCCCCCCTCCCCTCCCACAGCCAAGGCTCCATTAGAGCAAAGTTGGCCCAGGCGCTAAGGATGGCTCCATGGCCTCCACCTCAGGCACTAGAATGGCTCAGTTGCAGCACCCCAGATGGGCAGAGCATCACCCCCTAGTGGTGGGTTTGCCAGGTGGATCCCGGTCAGGCGCATGTGGAGTCTGTCTCTCTGCCTCCCTGCTTCTCACTTCAGAAAAATACAAAAAGAAAAAAGAAAAAAAAGACTTTGTTACTACTCTTAGAGAATGCTTATTTAAGGAGATCGAAGACCCAAGTTTTAGTCTAAACAAAGGACTAGAGAGTAAGCTCAGTGACTGCTCTAAGGCTGACCATCCCCCTCAATCATTATGTTCCTAACTGACAGTTTATTGAGGATAAAAATTAAGAAGAAAAGTAGCCTGACCAGGCGGTGGCACAGTGGATAGAGCGTCGGACTGGGACGCAGAGGACCCAGGCTCGAGACCCCGAGGTCGCCAGCTTGAGCGTGGGCTAATCTGGCTTGAGAAAAAAGCTCACCAGCTTGGACCCAAGGTCGCTGGCTCTAGCAAGGGGTTACTCTGTCTGCTGAAGGCCCATGGTCAAGGCACATATGAGAAAGCAATCAATGAACAACTAAGGTGTCGCAACGAAAAACTGAAGATTGATGCTTCTCATCTCTCTCTGTTCCTGTCTGTCCCTATCTGTCCCTCTCTCTGACTCTCTCTGTCCCTGTAAAAAAAATAAAAATTAAATTAAAAAAAAAGAAAGGTAATATTTATTTAGCTTCCCCAAAGCTTTGGAGTATTGTGAAATAAAAAAGATGTCATTGAAGTGAATTATTCCTATGGGTTATGAGAAGGTGGAAGCATGTATCCACTGTCTTCTATTTAAACTTAAATACTGTATCTTTCTGAAGTCTCTCACTGTCATTGACGAGAGGGTATATTTTCTTCAAGTTCCAGTAACAACTACATTAAGATAAATAACTCCATGCACCTACTATTAAAATAGTAATCTAGTTGCAGGCTAAGCCCTTCTTTTTTGTAGCATATAACTTATCTATAAACGTGTAAGACAGAGACCAACAAAAAGGTGAATTTTTAACATTTACAACAAGCTATATTATCATCATCTTTCCACAGCTCCTAAGCAAGTAATTTATATTCCACCCACTTAAAAGAAGAGTTCGTCATCTCTGTACACCTCTGCAGTCTTTTATGCTTTCAACAGAGTACATTTTCTTCTTTATATTTCATATTGCTTTAATTCACCATTTCTTACTAATAATAATTCCTATAGTCATAATGCTAGGAGATGGAGTTTTCACTAACAGAAACATGGTGAGCATCATCTGTGTTCATAGCACTGTGCTGATTAATAAGATAGTCTCTGCCCCTCAGGAGACCAAAGCCTTATGAGAAGGAGAATTTAATGTTTACTGATTGTAAGATATTGTTTTACTACTCTCAAGGAGCTCACTGGTGCATCTAAGTAACTATAATGCAAACTAAAACAGTAGAATGGTATTTTTTAAGGTAAATATAAAATGATTTGAAGCTTTGAAGGGAAAAGGGTTTATAATTATTCAGAATAGGGAATGAGGCTGAACTTTCAAAAAGGGATATGGTTTGCCTGACTAGGTGGTGGTGCAGTGGATAGAGCATCGGACTGGGACACATAGGACCCAGGTTTGAAACCCCAAGGTCGCCAGCTTGAGTGTGGGTTTACTAGCTTGAACACAGGCTTGCCGGCTTGAGTGCGGCTCACTGGTTTGAGCCCAAAGGTCACTGTCTTGAGCCTAGAGGTCACTAGCTTGAGCCCAAGGTTGCTGGCTTGAGCAAGGGGTCACTCGCTCTGCTGTAGCTCCCCCAGTCAAAACATATGAGAGAACAATCAATGAACAACTAAGGAGCCGCAATGAAAAATTGATGCTTACCTCTCTCCCTTCATGTTTGTCTGTCCTTATCTGTTCCTCTCTCTTACTCTCTCCCTGTCTCTATCAAAAAAAAAAAGGGAGGGGGGGATATGGTTTGCTTGCACATTTTTAAATAGAAGAGTAAGAAAGCCTTCCAAGTACAAAATAAGGTAAGGTCCAGAGACAAGTATGTGTCTGTTATGCCCTTATTAAAGAGGTAGCCTGACCAGGCGGTGGCGCAGTGGATAGAGCGTTGGACTGGGATGCAGAGGACCCAGGTTCGAGACCCCGAGGTCGCCAGCTTGAGCGCGGGCTCATCTGGCTTGAGCAGAAAGCTCACCAGCTTGAACCCAAGGTTGCTGGCTCCAGCAAGGGGTTACTCGGTCTGCTAAAGGCCCCCGGTCAAGGCACATATGAGAAAGCAATCAATGAACAACTAAGGTGTCACAACGAAAAACTGATGATTGATGCTTCTCATCTCTCTCCATTCCTGTCTGTCTGTCCCTATCTATCACTCTCTCTGACTCTCTCTCTCTGTCCCTGTTAAAAAATAATAATAATAATTAAAAAAAAAAAGAGGTATTTACTGAGCATCCCAATTGGGTTAAGTACTTTTTCTTTTTTTTTTTTGAGGGCAGGAAGGACAGACAGGGACAGACAGAGAAGAAGGAAGAGAGATGAGAAGCTTCAACTCATAGTTGGGTCATCTTTGTTGTTCATTGATTGTTTTCTCATATGTGCCTTGATGGGGGCGGGGAATGGCTCCAGCCAAGCCAGTGACCCCTTGCTCAAGCCAGCAACCTTGGGCTTCAAGCCTGCAGCCTTTGGGCTCAAACCAGAGACCATGGGGTAATGTTTGTGAACCTGCGTGCAAGCTGGAAACCTCAGGGTTTCAAACCTAGGTCCTCAGCATCCCAGACTGTCACCCTATCCACTGCGCCACCACCTGGTCAGGCATGTGTAGTTCTATTTTAAGCGAAGCCCTGAGATATACTGGTAAACAAGAATAGACACTAGTGCAAATTTATATTCTGAAAGGGAGACAAGCTGTGCTCCAGATGAGCAGAATTAGCAGTCTGGATAGTTTAGAGGAAGGAGAGAATTGTGGGCTGGAGAAGGATTCTTGGTCATGGTCATACAGATTACCAAGTACAGAGGCTCTTTCTACTACAGTTTTGTGCTCAGACAACCTCACATATCTTTCATAACCCCTTACAGAGTTGAGCTACAGCCACATATACCTATTGAGCACCTGAAATGTGGCTGATCTTAATGTGTTTTAAGTATAAAATACAAATTGAATTTCAAAGATTTAGTACCTTTCATAAAGGATATAAAATATCACAATAATTTTTAAATTCATTACATGTTGAGATAGTGATTTTTTTAGATATGAGTTAAATAAAATATATTATTAAACTTAACTTCACCTGGATTTTTTGTTGTTGTTTGTTTGCTTTTACTTTTAAAAAGTGGTTTCTTGAAAATTTAAAATTACATTTATGGTTTTCATTTGTGGCTTGCTTTGTATTTCTGCTAGATAGTGCTGCCTGCTTTAATGCAATAGTGTGTTCCTAGTGTGTGCTTAGAAGAAAATACTTCCTGTGAAACTATTATTGAAGATGTACTAAGGCAATGTGGGTATATAATACTCGGACAAATCTTTATTTTTCCTCTTTATTCTTTTGATCTTTTTATTTACTCAGATATCTTTGCCTTTTCAACTTTATTAATGACTGACACATTTTTGAGAGACATTTGCTTAACCAACCGGTGGTTCAGAATTGAAAGAAGCTCCAGGTGAGAGCAAAATAGTCTTAGTTTTTCCAATTTTAGAGAGCTGTTACCCTGCTTTTGCCTCTGTGCATTTAGCTTTCTATATACTTGCTGCTCCCTCAGCCTGCAAGATCTCCACCCCACCCCCACTCCAGCCTAATCAGCTCTTAATCATCCTTCAAGAGTCAGCCATGGTCCCTGTTCTGGGAAGCTTTCTGCAGCTCCTTTAGTCAAAGTTAGATTCCCCTCTTTACTGTTACCATAGCATCCTATTCTCACTTGTGATGTTTGATGAATGGAGAAACTGACCACCAGACACTTTGAACTTAATTGAATTTGAAACTGAGAAGCAGAGACATTGCAGCACTTATTTCTCAAATTAACTGAAAATCAGGAAGATAAATGAATTCATTTTGCTTCCTTGCAAGTCTTCATGCCTCCTCAAGTGATCAGAATTACTTAAGGTCATCTTGAATGTTTTATCAGGTCACATCTATTCTGACTGGAGAGACATTTGGGTGAAAACTCAAATGAAAAAAACACACAATAGGACAGGCTATCTAGCAACTGCTCCATTGACTGGAGGTTGTTCTGTGGCAAGTCACTTAACCTCTACTTTTCCTATTCAGAAAATGAGGGGGACACTTGGTACTTTATTCTCCAAGGGCTATTTTCATGATTAAGGAAGGACATTACAATATTAAGATAGTTTGATAATAGGGGACATTCTGCTTCTGTGCTATGATTAAACTGTGCCTTAGTGGGTTTGATTTTGTTTTTCTCAGGACACTTCTGGGAACAATTTGTTAAATGGACCCAAAGTTAATGAAAACATGCTTATCTGCTTTTTATACTTTATTAATTTAAGCATATGCCAAGTTGCCTTCTGAATTCCTAAATGATTAATTTATTAGGCATCATTTGACACAATTGACTTCTTGGGAGTTGTATGAGAAAAATAGCACTAATGCACTCCTGATGTACTCTTACCTGTGCTTTCATAAGGGAAATATAATATCACTCTTTATTTTTTGAATTCATAATTTGTCAACATTATCAATATGTTGGATGGTCTGTTAGGTTCATGTTATAGACCATGTTTTATGGGATCTTTACAAAATCACTTAATCTTATCCAAGTAATGTGGCTCAGTAGTGCTTGCTGTCACTCTAGATGTCCTTGAATATAGGATACAGATAGATAGGTACATGTGATATAGAAAAAAAAAGCCTGAGACTTAGATGCAAAAGTTGGGGTTTTAGATCTTAGCTGTACCACTCACTGTATAATATGAGCCAGTCACTTCAGATCAATACCTATAGGTACTTGTTAGTCTTAAATGGGAGAATCTATATAAAAAGTGTGGAACAGTTTATGGCCAAAAACTTTTGTGATAGAGTATTCTTTGAGTGAAATTTTCTAATTGTAGCATTGAACAAATAATGGGATAGGAAGGGTTCTCCTGACTTTGAAATATCAATGATAATTTGGATAAAAAGCTAGGAGATAACTTTGTGCTGGGGCTTTGGAAATAATGGGTTATGGCAGGTTTTGAGTGTTTTAAAATACTCTGTGGGCCTGGATACTTTAGAAATAGGACTATCGGCCCTGACCAGGTAGCTCAGTTGGTTATAGCATTGACCTGTTACACCAAGTTTGTGGGTTTGATCCCCAGGTAGGGCACATACAAGATTCAACCAATGAATGTGTAAATAAGTGGAACGACAAATCGATGTTCTCCCCCCCCCCAACTCCAAAGTCAATAAATAAATTTTTTGAAAACGAAATAAGACTATAGTACTAACTGTTGGAAATAGGTCTAGGGCCCTGGTCGAACAGCTCGGGTGGTTAGAACATCATCCTGAAGTGTGGAGGTTGCCAGGTCGATCCCCGGTCAGAACACATACAGAAACAGACGTTCCTGAAGAAGAATGCAGGCCTGCTCTCTTCTTTCCTCCTCTAAAATCAATAACATAATCATTAAGATAAATAGAAGGAGTTCTTTAAAAAAAAGAGAGAGAGAAAGAAATAGATCTAGGACTTGAGACAGACCAAGGACCAAAGAGGATTTAGAACTGTGACAATTTAGCAATATATACTAAAAAGTTAAATATGCATGCCCCTTGCCTGACCTGTGGTGGTGCAGTGGATAAAGTGTCAACCTGGAACGCTGAGGTCGCTGGTACAAAACCCTAGGTTTGCCTGGTCAGATACATTTGCACATTTGTCCAGAAATGTGGGCACAGGATTCTTTGCAGTATTATATGTACATTTGTCTAAACACTATCATTTTCAAGTGATAGTTCAAGCTCACTTAAGAGAGAGCGGGTGGGTGGGTGAAGAATTTCTTGGCTCATAGGACTGAGAAGTCCAGCAATAGTCTCAACTCAGGCCAGCCAGATTCAGGACCAACACTCTCCTTGGTCCTCAGGTGAGGTGGTGTATTTTTCGGTCTCTCTGTTGCTCACAGATTTCCTTTCTCAAAGTGTTATTTTCATTCTCAGATTGGTAGCCCACCTATTTTCACATAGTAGTCTCTGGCAGCTCCTTCCAGTTTAGCAGTCACAGAGGTGCTGGGAGGAGATCGCTGCTCCTCTCTAGTTCCACAGAAGTCCTAGAGTTTACTGTCATTGTACTGACATAGCTCAAGCATCGATTCTTGACCCAGTTTCCTAGGGTAGGGGAATAGAGTACTCTGATTAACCTGGCTTGAATTATATCCTTGGGGTGACAGCATTGAGGAAATGGTGCTTTTCCACTGGAAGAGTAAGGTAGTGTTATCAGAAGAAGAAAGAAAAAATGCAGGCCAAGCAGAAGCAATAGTTTTTCACTATAATGTCTATTTCTAATAACTGATGTTTAGAAACAACCTGACTGTCTATCAGTACAGGAAAACAAACATATGATTCATTATAGGGTGGGATATTATGTAGCTATTAAAATGAGTGAGGTAGCCTGACCTGTTGTAACAACAAATTGATGTTACTCTCTCCTTTCCCCTCTCTCTAAAAAAAAATAAAATTACAGAAAACTGTTCTTAATTGTGCATGTGTGTATTATCTGTTACAGATGTGAATACTTTTCTTATATTTCTATACTGCTTTTGGTTTGCTGTTATGTTTATTTGAAATGCATATATATCACTTTCATACTTTAAAAAAGTAATATTTCAGGTGGGCCTTGTTCTGGACCAGGGTCTGGAATTGACAGAGCTCAAGAACTATATAGAGAGATGGACATATTATAGGAAAGCTGAAAAGATAGTATTGGTGGAGCTGACATATAAATAATGGGAACCAAGGAGTGGATAGGACAGATTCAGCTGCCTGTGTAGCATGGGCAGGGGATTTATATTCTGGAAGAGTGACAAAGAGAATTGCTCGAAAAAGTAAATGTTAACCAAAAAGGCACATGTTTTGGAAGAGGTGGGGAAGGGAGCATGAAAGGGAACAACAGTCAGAAGATGTAGACAGCTCAGAGTAACGAAGAGAGCAGTGAATCTGAAGTTGAGAGTCTGATTATATTTCCTTGAGTAACCCTTTTACCCAGGAAAGGTGACACAGCATCTCTCACAGGCCCTATCTCCTGTGTGAAACGGATTTAGTATTTTCCTGGTTTTCTTCACCAGATGACTGTGAGATTTAAGTGAGAAAAGGGCTATTTATGTAAAGGAAAAAACACACATAATTCTAAGTTAGTCAGGACCAAAATAAAGAATTTGTCTCTGAATGAAGTGGAAGATGAAAAGGGTATGGAATGCCATCAGACTTCCTTTGCGCATTAGACAGGGACTAATTTTGTTGGTCATTTAATCTATTCAGATGAGCAGGTAGTTTTTTGCTGAGGGAACAAATATTTGTTTGTGTGTAGCTTTTGCTGTTGTTAATTAAAATGAATTATTCTACGTATTTCACCTACATGTGGGAACAGCAAGATAAAACTGCACTTGTCATATACAACCATCATTGAAGGAGATACACAGAAGAAAGTCAGTGTAGAACTACAACTCTGAATTAATCATCCCAAGGAATTCAAACAAGAACTACTTGGAAATATCAATTGTGTTAGCAATTCCACGCATATTAAAAATCTAATTAATTTGTTTTGTCCTGTATATATGTGTATTTTACCATTTTGAGGCAAGCATTGTGCAGTCCAAATAGAAAACTCAAGTGGTGTTTCATTGACCTGTATTTATTTATTTATTTATTTATTTATTTACTTACTTAGTACTTTTTCTACCCTTATCTATCATATGCTTGATCAGTGCTAGGCTGGTCCACTGACATACAAGCATAATTAACACTTAGTAGTCACTGCCTTCAAACAACCTTCTGGTAGTAGGGAAGATAGCCACATGGACAAAGAATGTGTAATGAGAGTGGAGTAGGATAGTCAGTAAGGGGTGCATAGTACTTTGGAGTAACTTCTTTCTTTTTCTTCTGATTCCTTTTAAATGCTTGCTAGAACTTTCCTGACTTTTGGTCAACTTATTGTTCAGATGTGTGTTAAGAATTCGGCATCTTGCCCTAGCCAGTTGGCTCAGTGGTAGAGCATTGGCCTGGTGTGGAAGTCCCAGGTTCGATTCCCGGCCAGGGCACACAGGAGAAGCACCCATCTGCTTCTCGACCCCTCCCCCTCTCTTTTCTCTCTGTCTCTCTCTTCCCCTCCTGCAGCCATGGCTCCATTGGAACAAAAAAGTTAACTCAGGCACTGAGGATGGCTCCATGGCCTCCGCCTCAGGTACTAAAATGGCTTCAGTTGCAACGGAGCAGCGCCCCAGATGGGCAGAGCATCACCCCCTGGTGGGCTTGCCGGGTGGATCCTGGTCAGGCGCATGCGGCAGTCTGTCTTTCTGCCTCCCCAGTTCTCACTTCAGAAAAATACCAAAAAAAAAAGAATTTGGCATCTCATTTGACCAGGCGGTGGCACAGTGCATAGAGAGTCAGACTAGGATGCAGAGGACCCAGGTTTGAAACCCCAAGGTCACCAACTTGAGTGAGGGCTCATCTGGTTTGAGTACAGCTCCCCAGCTTGAACCCAAGGTCGCTGGCTTGAGCAAGAAAGAGGTCATTCAGTCTGTTGTTGAGCTCCCTCCCCAAGGACATATGAGAAAGCAGTCAATGAACAACTAAGGTGCCACAACGAAGAATTGATGCTTCTCATCTCTCTCTCTCTTCCTGTCTCTCTGGCGCGCGCGCTCTCTCTCTCTCTCTCTCTCTCTCTCTCTCTCACACACACACACACACACACACACACAAAGAAGAAGAATTAGCTATCTCTTCTTAGCTTTTAAAATTCTGTCTTCATACCTTAAGTCACAGGAACTGCAATGCTAAGGAAAGTGTAAAGTTTTCAGAGACTGGGTTTTTAACTCTTAAATTTACCAGTTCTGAGCTGAATTGGTCTTTTTGGAAAGAGAAAGAATTTCCAACCCCAAAACACAAAATAATTTTTAAATGGTTTTTTATCTTAGATGCTGTCTACCACAGAAGGAATCCATCTGCCTATAGTGGGCTTTCTTTCCTGACTCCTGGATAAAGAAAACTTTGAACCTGCTTTGAGGTTCAAGGCCCTTGTAATTGTGTGTGTGTGACAGAGAAATGGTAAAAGCTCTATTTCTGTGGCCACTGCTCTTGCCTTTCCTCACCTTTTCCCCTCCCCCCATACACATTTGAGCTCATGTTAGCAGCATATGTCTAGCGATATTCTAGCTTCCAAGAGGGCTATGAACAAAACGATTGAAAAACATTTTTTATTATAGGACACAAAAAGTAATCCCGATCCCTTAATTCTAGATCTAGCTGTTCTTTTTATTAAGCCAGCATTCTTAGTAGATTCATATGTTGAACTGCTTCATATTGTAAAGAGGCATTTTTCAGAGTCAGAAAAATGAGAAGGATTCTGTTCTTAAAAGAGAACACATGTATTGTCTCAGATCTTTGTAATAATGCATTGTTTTTATAGAGTTACTTCCTGAGTTTTAAAGGCTATGCTTTCATTTTCCCCTTTCACTTCTTCCTGTGTTTATCTGCTTGTTTTTTCTGCTTTCTTGTGAAGTGGGTTTGTTTAATATTATTGATGATAATTCTCCATGTATTAGTAATTCCTTGACTCTCTCAAACACTAAAGAACATTTAGTAGTTGTACTATTTAGAAGCCACTACCACTGATGGGATCAAGGATAGTTTAATTTTGGAGAAAAAAATACCCTTTTTCCTTTTTTTTTTTTTAATTTTTTAAATTTATCCATTTTGGGGGGGGGGAGCAGGAAGCATCAACTCCCATATGTGCCTTGACTAGGCTAACCCAGGGTTTCGAACCGGCGACCTCAGCATTCCAGGTAGACATTTTTTTATCCACTGCACTACCACAGGTCAGGCCTATCCTATTTTCTTTAAAAATTAAAAAATAGTGCCTGACCTGTGCTGTCACAGTGGGTAAAGCATTGACCTGGAACGCTGAGATTGCCGGTTCAAAACCCTGGACCTGCCTGGTCAAGGCACATATGGGAGTTAATGCTTCCTGCTCCCCCCTCCATAAATGAATAAATAAATTAATTAATTAAAAATAAACTATAAACAAAACAAAGGAAAGGAATTGCTAAGATCATTATGCCCTTAAAGGTTTTCTCCAGCGCTGACTTTAGAAGACAGTTATCTTCAACATATATTTATTATTTTTTCATAGAATATTAATATAGAAGTTATTTTTTTTATATCCAGATATTAATGTAGGTATGGGACTTTGAAATTGCTTCATAGCTAGATAATTTAGTTTTTCAAAAAGATGAAAGGCTAATTGTTAGGCAGTAATGTGATCAAATTATCAAAAGCTTCAAGGTAGTTCTGTTTCAATTCTCAGCCTGATGTGCATTTAAAAATGTCTCTACTTAGAGTAGTTACTGTTCATAATGCATTATGGGATCTTTTTAGTTAACAGCTTGAATGATAAGCCATTATCCTTGATTTGGTATGTTTAACCCAATTTAAATTTATGACAGACTGAAAATTAGCTGTAGTGTTGTATACCTCATTTCCTGTTTTATATGTGTGAGCCATATGTCCACACATATTATAAGGATATGTTACTGATGGATGGAAAAACTGTTTACTAGTACCGTGTGAAAATATACAAGATAACATGGGCATTGTATATATATAACCTTGCAGTTTGGGTTTGTAAGAAATTTAATCTCTTGTTAAAGGAAGTACAGCAAAATCTATTGTAAATCCTTTAGAAGAGGAAATTCAGAATTTGCTTTTTTAATTTAGAAGCTGGACTTTATTAGTGTTTTATTTCTAGAACAGATGAAAGATTATAAAAGTAATTTGGCCTGACCGGGCAGCGGCACAGTGGATCAAGCGTTGGACTAGGATGCAGAGGACCCAGGTTCGAGGTTCTGAGGTCGCCAGCTTGAGCGTGGGCTTATCTGGTTTGAGCAAAGCTCACCAGCTTGGATCCAAGGTCGCTGGCTTGAGCAAGGGATTATTTGGTCTGCTGAAGGCCCGTGGTCAAGACACATATGAGAAAGCAGTCAATGAACAACTAAGGTGTCACAACGAAAAACTGATGATTGATGCTTCTCATCTCTCCCTGTTTCTGTCTGTCTGTCCCTATCTATCCCTCTCTCTGACTCTCTGTCTTTGTAAAAATAATAATAATAATAATAATAATAATAATAATATAATTTGGTTTCTGAAATAACATGGGTTGAAGAATTTAATGCATATCTACCTTGTCTACCTCTTTCCCTTCAGTTTTATTACCTCATAATTATTTGCAGGAAGAACCTTGTTTACCACATGTATACTGTAATTTGTGTTGCATTTAAGGCTTTGCCTTCATACCCAATCATTTTTTTTTACTTTAATGGGGTGACATTGATAAATCAGGGTACATATGTTCAGAAAAAACATCTCCAGGTTATTTTGACATTTGATTATGTTGCATACCCCTCACCCAAAGTCAAATTGTCTTCCGTCACCTTCTATCTGGTTTTCTTTGGGTCTCTCTCCTCCCCCTATCCCCTCCCTGTTCTCCCCCACCCCCAACCCCCGTAACCACTTCACTCTTGTCCATGTCTCAGAGTCTCATTTTTATGTCCTGTGTATGGAATCATATAGTTCTTAGTTTTTCTGATTTACTTATTTTACTCAGTATAGTATATCAGGGTCCATCCGTGTTGTTGTAAATGATCCGATGTCATCATTTCTTATGGCTGATTAGTATTCCATAGTATATATCAGTGGTCCCCAACCCTGGGCCACGGACCGGTACCAGTTTATGGGCCATTTGGTACCGGTCCACAGAGAAAGAATAAATAACTTACATTATTTTCATTTTATTTATATTTAAGTTTGAACGGTGTTTTATTTTTTAAAAATAACCAGATTCTCTCTGTTACATCCGTCGAAGGCTCACTCATGATGCTTGTCTTGTAAGTTCAATAATTATATTTAAAAATACCACAGTTTTTACACTGGTCGCATAATTTTATTTTGTGCATGTATCCGTCCCACTTAAAGGCCAGTCCGTGAAAATATTTTCTGACATTAAGCCGGTCCATGGCCCAAAAAAGGTTGGGGACCACTGGTATATATGTATCAAAGTTTTTTAATCCACTCGTCCACTGACGGACACTTGGGCTGTTTCCAGATCTTCGCTATTGTGAACAATGCTGCCATAAACATGGGGGTGCATTTTTTCTTTTGGAACAGTGCTAATGGCGTTCTTAGGGTATATTGCTAAAAGTGGGATAGCTGGATCAAAAAGCAGTTCGATTTTTAATTTTTTGAGGAATCTCCATACTGTTTTCCACAGTGGTTGCACCAGTCTACATTCCCACCAGCAGTGCAGGAGGGTTTGCTTTTCTCCACATCCTCGCCAGCACTTATTCTGTGTTGTTTTGTTGATGAGCGCCATTCTGGCTGGTGTGAGGTGATACCTCATTGTGGTTTTAATTGGCATTTCTCTAATGATTAGTGATGTTGAGCATTTTTTCATATGCCTATTGGCCATCTGTATGTCCTCTTTGGAGAAGTGTCTATTCATTTCTTTTGCCCATTTTTTGATTGGATTGTTTGTCTTTCTGGTGTTCAGTTTTACAAGTTCTTTATAAATTTTGGTTATTAACCCCTTATCAGACGTATTGTCGAATATGTTCTCCCATTGTGTAGTTTGTCTTTTTATTCTGTTTTTATTGTCTTTAGCTGTGCAAAAGCTTTTTAGTTTGATATAATCCCATTTGTTTATCCTGTCTTTTATTTCCCTTGCCCATGGAGATACATCAGCAAATATCGCTGTGAGAGATGTCAGAGAGCTTACTGCCTATGTTTTCTTCTAAGATGCTTATGGTTTCATAGCTTACATTTAAGATTTTTATCTATTTTGCGTTTATTTTTGTGAATGGTGTAAGTTGGTGGTCTAGTTTCATTTTTTTGCAGGTAGATGTCCAATTTTCCCAACACCATTTGTTAAAGAGGCTGTCTTTACTCCATTGTATGCTCTTACCTCCTTTGTCAAATATCAGTTGCCCATTAAGTTGTGGGTTTATTTCTGGGTTCTCTGTTCTGTTCCATTGATCTATATGCCTGTTCTTATGCCAATACAGGCTGTTTTGAGTGCAGTGGCGATGTAGTATAGCTTGATATCAGGAAGTGTAATACCTCCCGCTTTATTCTTCCTTTTCAAGATTTCTGAATCTATTTGTGTTCTTTTTTGGTTCCATATAAATTTTTTGAATATGTGTTCTATATCTTTGAAGTATGTCATTGGTATTTTAATTGGTATTGCATTGAATTTATAAATAGCTTTGGGTAATATAGACATTTTAGTGATGTTTATTCTTCCTAACCAGAGCATGGTATATGCTTCCACTTGTTTGTATCTTCCTTGATTTCTTTTATCAATGTTTTATAATTTCCAAGTACAAGTCTTTAATCTCCTTGGTTAAATGTACTCCTAGGCACTTTATTTTTTTGGTTGCAATAGTGAAGGGAATTGTTTCCTTAATTTCTCTTTCTGACAGTTCATTGTTGGTGTATAAAAATGCCTCTGATTTCTGAGTATTAATTTTATATCCTGCCACCTTGCTGAATTCATTTATCAGGTCCAGTAGTTTTTTGACTGAGACTTTAGGATTTTCTATATACAATATCATATCATCTGCAAATAATGATAGTTTTACTTCTTCTTTTCCAATTTGGATGCCTTTTATTTCTTCTTCTTGTATCTGATTGCTATGGCTAGGACTTCCAGAACTATGTTGAATAAGAGTGGTGAAAGGGGACACCCCTGCCTTGTTCCTGATCTTAAGGGGATTGCTTTTAATTTTTGCCCATTGAGTATGATGTTGGCTGTGGGCTTGTCATAGATGGCCTTTATCATGTTGAGGTATGTTCCCTGTATTCCCACTTTGCTGAGAGTTTTGATCATGAATGGTTGCTGGATTTTATCAAATGCTTTTTCTGCATCTATTGAAATTATCATGTGATTTTTGTCCTTCCTTTTGTTTATGTGATGAATCACATTGATTGATTTGTGAATATTTTACCAGCTTTGCCTCCCCAGAATAAATTCCATTTGATCATGGTGTATGATTTTTACATATATTACTGGATCCGGTGTTCTAATATTTTGTTGAGGATTTTAGCATCTATATTCATCAAGGACATTGGCCTATAATTTTCTTTCTTTGTGTTGTCTCTGCCTGGTTTTGGACCATACCCAATCTTATTAAAGGACTTTGCAACATAATGTTAATTAATTAAAATTTTTGTAAACAATAGATTAGCGATGGCTCTGCAAAAGAAGAATAAAGTATAAAATATAAGATTTCTCATTTAAATGCAGCCCAGGTAATAAGTATGTGGTAATAACTATGTGGTAATCTCTGACCAAAGAGACAGACTTCCTTAGTGGGCCTGTACCTGTGTTTCACCACCAGCACTGGCCACTTTATGGACAGCCATGCAAGGAACTAGGCACAGACTGGAACTTGCGTGGGCGTCTTTCTGTACAAGTAGTTCTAATAAATTATAGCTACATCTCCCAAAGAGACTTTTATACTCAGCAGCACATTTTCTGTAATATCTAAGAAACTCTAAAGGAGTTTTAAATAGTCTTAAAGTGATTCCCTTCAAAAGGTATTGAGTCTAATTGTTTTGATGGGAAAAAACCTCTGAAAGAGACTGATCTGTCAGTGCTGAGTCCTCATAATACACTGCTCACAAAAATTAGGGGATATTTTATTGCCTCATATTCATTTTCAAATATCCCCTAATATTTGTGGGCAGTATATATTAGTTAGAAAACAGAACAATGCCCTTTACTCTTACCCTCTAATGCAGAGTTTGCCAGCTGAAGTTATACTTCAAGAATCACTTGTGGAGCTGTGCTTCCATCCACTACTAAAAATTCTGTTTTAGCCTGAGCAGGCAGTGGTGCAGTGGATAGAGCTTCAGATTGGGTTGCAGAGGACCCAGGTTCGAAACTCTGAGGTTGCCAGCTTGAGTGCGGGCTCATCGGCTTGAGTGTAGGGGTTGAGTACGGGGTTGCTGGCTTGAGCATGGGATCATAGGCATGAATGACCTCATCGTCACTGGCTTGATGCCCAAGGTTGCTGGCCTGAGCAAGGGGTTACTCACTCTGCTGCAGCCCCCAAGTTAAGGCACTTATGAGAAAGCAATCAATGAACAACTAAGGTGCCGCAATGAAGAATTGATGCTTTTTATCTTCCTTCCTGTCTTCCGTGTCTGTTCCTCTCTGTGTCTCTCTGTCTCTGTCACACAAAAAAAAGAAAGAAAAATTCTGTTTTAGTAGGCTAGAAATGAAGTCACTACATCTGTTTTTAAAGTTTTTAGAGATGTTTCTAATAGACACACTTCTAGTTGAGTACTACTACCGGTTTATAGTTGAATTTCTACCACACATATTTTATATCACATGGAAGCAGCTTTCATTCATATGGCTTTATGCTTGACAAAGAGGAACTTAAAGGGCACTTCTAGTTATAGTCAGAATTTTGGGCTTAAAAGGGAATCATTTAAGCCCCTTCTCTTTACACAGTTTGCAGCAGAACCAAATATGAGATCCAAGACTCTGACTTGAGCTCTTTCTACACTGGCATCTTGGACCTAATTCATCTTTGTGAAAAGCTTTAAAGTCACTCAGTAATCTAGAAGTTGTTTTGAACAGCCCAGAGCTTTCCAGGGTATTGTGAAGTCTCAGGATTTTTAATAAAAGGAACAATAATGAAGCCATCAGGAACTTCTCACATCTTTGAAGTTACTAAGCAGGAGTCATGAGTGATAGAATTCCTAGTTAGAAATTATAGCCAGCACAAGGATGGTTTTGTGACTTCTTTGTAAACATGGAAATTTCTGATTAGGAGATGCCTAGATTTGGTACTAAAGATTGTCGGGAACAAGATGATCATTTTCATTTAAACTGATCCTTATGCATTGGCAGCAAGTCTGGGAAATTATGCCAGTGTTACATTTCTAACAGGCCTGACTTTTAGCTTGTCCTTCAGAAGGATATTGTACCTACATAATGCAGTTTAACCAACTATAAGAATAACATGTTGATTAATTATGAATAAATTTGGCTTTAAAACATTCAGTCAACAGTAGTTCGGTCAAGGTGTAGAGATTGATTTTTCTTTAGGATAAACAAAGTCCAGCCCTGGAGGGATATAGCTCAATTGGTGAGCATTGTTCTGAGGCTCAAAGGTTGCAGGTATAATCCCCAGTCAGGCCACAAACAGAAACTGCTTAGTGTTTCTCTCTCCTCCCCCAAAACCTATCAATAAATTTTAAAAATGGTAAGTCCAGAGGGAGCCCTGCTGGGTTGCTCAGTTAGAACTAGAGCATCATCCAATATGCCAAGGATGCAGGTTCAGTCCCCAGTCAGGGCACACACAAGAATCAACTAATGAATGTATAAATAAGTGAAACAACAAATTGATATTTCTCTCTCTCTCTTGTCAATGAATAAATTAAAAAAACTAAAAAAGTATAAATAATGAGCTTGTAGGAGGAAGCTAACAAACCAGCCTGCCATAGAGTGGGTAGGGACTCAGAAAATTTTATTTTTTCTCTTGATCCCTTTTCCCATGAGTTTACTACCAGTCTCCCATGGAGTCTATATTATGCAACTTGCAGATAAACCTGTCATGTACAAAGAAAAATATCAAAAGGGATAGGCTAGTGAACCCTGGAGCAGAGCTACGGGCTGTGCAGGTGAGTGGGAAAGCACAGGCTTTGGAAGTAGGCTGGGTTTTGAATCCAGAAGGTCTAGGGAAAATTACTTAACATCCCCGAGTCGTTTTTCTCATCTCTACAATGAGAAAAACATTCTTGCTATTTATGGTTGTTGTGAGTGTTAATTGAAGTACTGTATATAAGTATATATATAAGGAATGTATAAGGAAGCTGACCCAAGAGGTCTTCAATGTCTTACTTCTGTTTTCAAAAGTAATTAATACCTCAATGCAATGTATGAATGATGTTTTATAGAATTGCACAACTGAAACCTGTATAATTTTTTTAACCAGTGTCACCCCAATAAATTTAATTTAAAATGTTTTTTTGGGTTTTGTTTTGTTTTTTTTTTTGTATTTTTCTGAAGCTGGAAACGAGGAGAGACAGTCAGACAGACTCCCGCATGCGCCCGACCGGGATCCACCCCGGCACGCCCACCACGGGCGGGCGAAGCTCTGCCCACCAGGGGGCGATGCTCTGCCCCTCCGGGGCGTCGCTCTGCCGTGACCAGAGCCACTCTAGCGCCTGGGGCAGAGGCCAAGGAGCCATCCTCAGCACCCGGACCATCTTTGCTCCAATGGAGCCTTGGCTGTGGGAGGGGAAGAGAGAGACAGAGAGGAGGGGGGGGGAGGGGTGGAGAAGCAAATGGGCGCTTCTCCTGTGTGCCCTGGCCAGGAATCGAACCCGGGTCCCCCGCTCGCCAGGCCAACGCTCTACCGCTAAGCCAACCGGCCAGGGCCTAATTAAAAATGTTTTAAGTAAAAAAAATCCAGAGGGAAGGGAAGTCTAGCATTGGTATGGTTACTTCACAGCCACCAGGGACTCGGATTCTTCTCTTTTTTTGCTCCATTCATTCTTGGCACTAACTTATATCATCAGTGTCTGATAGCTCTAGATGGCTTCTGGAGCTTCAGCCATCATCAACGAGGCATAACCTCAACTTGAGTCATCTCCCTTGAAAGAGCTTTTCTAGAACCACCTTATTTAACAGTTTCTGCTTCCACCTCACTGGTTGTTTCTGTTATCAAGGAAGGCTGGAAAGTTATAACTGGGAAGGTTGCTATTATTGAAGTTCTGTTATTAAGAAAAAAGAAGAGAGTGGATATTGGGCAGGCAACCAACAGATGTGCTACAACCTGTTTTGAAGAATATAATAATACTTACATTAGGAAAACCAAATTTTAGTGACATCATAAACTATTATTTAAAATATAAGTTTAAAAGATCCCAAACAACCATCTACCATGTGTCTGATTAATAAAAGCAATAAATCTCTATGATAGTGTTCTGCTTTGGATTTCTCAGCAGAACTCATTGTGAACAGCTGTTAGGCTTTATATATTTTAAATAAACTGAAGATTGAGTTCTTCAAAACAACAAGAGTAAAAGACATTTCAGATTAAATTCTGTTTCCTTTTGAAGATAAAAACAACCACAAGGACAATTCAGTGGATATTTATGGAATTAGCAGGGGCAGAGTATTCTATATAAGATGACTTGAGCTACAAATGAGCTTATTAAAATACTCAAATTATTTAGTATTTAGATGGAACAAGATAAACTGATGCAGCACATGAAATAGTAAGACATACCATAGCGATAAATCAAACTAACTCCAGATGTACAAGACCTATCCTGGAGAGAATGATGAGCGCAATAGACTAAAGTTTTAAGTAGTAGATATTGTCTTCGTCCATTTGGGCTGTTATATCAAAATACCACACATGCTGGATGGCCTATAAACACAGAAATTTATTTCTCACAGTTCCAGCACTGGAACTCCGGGATCAGGATGCCAGCATGGTTAGTTAGGCCCTGGTGAAGACCCTCTTCTGGTTTGCAGACTGCTGACTGCCTGTGGTGTCCTTACCCTGTGAAAGCTCTGGGCAGGGTCTCTTTCTTAAAGGCACTAATCTCATTCGTGAGGGCTTTGTCCTCGTGATCTAATCACTTAATCATTAGGTTTCAACATTAATTGTGAGGTGTGGGACACAACATTCAGATCATAGCAGATATAATCACTTCTGCCTGAAAAAAATAAAATACAACAGGAAGAAGGAGAGAATTTTGTTGTCTAAAAAACTTGTAGGCAAAAACAAGCAGTAGCTTAACCAAGCAGTGGCGCAGTGGATAGCGCGTTGGACTGGGATGCGGAGGACCCATGTTTGAGAGCCCGAGGTGGCCAGCTTGAGCACGGGCTCTTCGGGTTTGAGCAAGGCTCACCATCTTGAGCCCAAGGTCGCTGGCTCAAGCAAGGGGTCATTTAGTCTGCTGTAGCTCCGTTGGTCAAGGCATATATGAGAAATCAATCAATGAACAACTAAGGAACTGCAACAAAGAATTGATATTTCTCATCTCTCTCCCTTCCTATTGTTTGTCCCTATCTGTCCCTCTCTGTGCCTCTGTCTCTGCCACAAAAAAAGAAAACAAGCAGTAATATGGAGCATATACAACTATAGACCACGGTATACATAACTGTGTAACACGGAAGTATTTCTGTTCTATGAGACCAGATTTTTAAAATGTTCTGAACCGTCATTCATAATCACTGTGCACATGGTGTTAACACATAATTTACTTAATACTTTATATTAACAATACACTTTAAGGAGAAAATTTATTCACAAGTTGCCATTTAAGTAAGAAAGTCTAGATTTTGGCTTTTTCTTTTGTGGCAGAGAGAGAGAGAGTCAGAGAGAGGGACAGATAGGGACAGACAGACAGGAAGGGAGAGAGATGAGAAACATCAATTCTTCGTTGAGGTTCCTTAGTTGTCCATTGATTGATTTCTCATATGTGCCTTGACCGGGGGTGGGGGGGGCTACAGCAAACCGAGTGACCCCTTGCTCGAGCCAGCGACCTTGGTCTCAAGCTGGTGAGCCTTGCTCAAACTCGATGAGCCTGTGCTCAAGCTGGCGACCTCGGGGTCTCAAACCCAGGTCCTCCGCATCATAGTCTGATGCTCTATCCACTGCGCCACTGCCTGGTCAGACTAGACTTTTGGCTTCTTATAGCTATAAATTTCAAATCTGGGGAAAGCCCAGTCTTGTATTTTTTTTTCTTTTCCTTTCATAATTACTTATCAGTAACTAGTCTGGCCTGTCGGTTGACTTTGCTCCAGTTAATAGAAAACAGGAAACTACAGAGCCTCCCTGTGAGAAAAGGGCCAGACTGAACCCTCTGTGACCTCATTCCTTCAGTTTGATTTGTCCTTGGGGCAACATTTGCAAATAGCTCCATATGTGGCTTTGGCAGTAAGCATAGGAAATGCAAATGAACAGCTAATGCAACAGGGTCTGTTAGCCTGGCCTTTGAACTCAGCAAGCCATCTTTTGAACCTATTATGATAGTGTATTTTTGGGCATCCTTGGGGAATTTTTTTTTTTTTTAGTATTTTATTTTATTTAGACAATTAATTTTAACGGGATGACATTGGTCAACTAGAGTACATAGATTTAGAGAAAACATGTCCACATCATTTTTACATTCAATTATGTTGTATACCCTGTCACCCAAAGTCAAATCATTCTCCGTCACCTTTTATTTGTTTCTCTTTATGCCCCTCCCCTTCCCCCACCCCCTTCCGTCTCCTCCCTTCTCCTCCCTCTGGTAACCACTGCACTCTTATCTATGTCCAGGAGTCTCAATTTTGTGTCCCACCTATGTATGGAATCATACAGTTTTTTGTTTTTGCTAATTTACTTATTTCACTCAGTATAATGTTATCAAGGTCCATCCATGTTGTCATAAATGATACTATGTCATCATTTCTTATGGCTGAGTAGTATTCTATAGTATATATGTACCACATCTTCTTTATCCAATCATCTATTGAAGGGCATTTTGGTTTTTTCCATCTCTTGGCCACCATAAGCAATGCTACAATGAACATGGGGCTGCACGTGTCTTTATGTACCAATGTTTTTATTAAACCATCAGCTAACGGAAGAATATTTTTAATTCTGATCAAGTAATGGGTCCAGGGACCCTTCTTGGTCTTATATAGCAATGGAAATACCTTTGGCACTCTGGTATTAAAAACTGCTTATTTGAATGTATTGTACAATGATAGCCTTTCCCATCCTTTATTAGTTCCCTTTGACACTATTGTACCAGTTTAGTTCTCCAGTAGGGATTGTGAAAGAAATAGAAATCTCACAAGTTGTGCTTTCTTTATATCTACCAGTACTGATGCAGCTATCTCATATTTTTATTTTTGTGTCCCCCATTCTGTACCTCATTTCCCCTCTGCTTTCAGGTGAAGGTCTCCCACAGGTGTATTACTTTGGACCATGTGGGAAATACAATGCCATGGTGCTGGAGCTCCTCGGCCCTAGCTTGGAGGACTTGTTTGACCTTTGTGACCGAACTTTTACTTTGAAGACTGTGTTAATGATAGCCATCCAGTTGGTAAGTTGGCATTGCTGTTCTGCAAAAGGATAGTCACATTGTTCCCTCCCCCTACACACACACACACACACACACACACACAAACACACACACACACCCTTTTGTCCCTTCTGGCGATTTACCAGGTGTAGTGACACCTAGTGAATGCACACTCATAGGCTTGATCATTCTAGGAAGCTGGCTGGGGCTAAAAGGGCTAACCCAAAGAAGTTGCGTTCCATTGGCCCTTTGCTCTATTTTAAGAATTTGTATCTCAAAACAATACCCTATCCTTATCTGAAATGGAAACATATAATTATGTTAGGGAGAAAGACAAAGATTAGGTGAAATACAAGTGCAAATAATTTCTTAAATGTTTTATTTTTAGGTTTTAAGCACATGACTTTAAGGTTTTATCATATCCTGTGTCTTCCCTTAGTGTTACATCCAAGAAGAGATTGGATATGTAACCTACTGCCCTAATAATCAGATTCTGAAATTATATGACCATGAACCTGCCATAGTTCTCTGACCTTCAGTTTTCACAGATATGGACACAGCTGAAGAGGCGTCTCTCTTGGCTCCTACCAAGTTACATACCACTACCAGTTTAAGGAATAGTTAAGATGGTTCCTTTGAGAAGTTTGGGCCCTTGGCCAGTGGCTTAGTGCATAGAGTATCAGCCTGGAGTATGGACATCCCAAGTTCAATTCCCAGTTAGGCCACACAGGAGAAGCAACCATCTGCTTCTTCTCCGCCTTCTCTGCCTCTTCCCCTCCTGCAGCCAGTGGCTTGATTGGTTCGATCATGGCCTTGGGCACTGAGGATAGCTCTGTTGGAGCCCATTAGTTTCAGGCACTAATAATAGCTTGGTACTTGAGCATCAGCCCCTGATGAGGTTGTTGGGTGGATCTCGGTCAGAGCACATGCAGGAGTCTGCCTCACTGTTTCCCCTCCTCTCTCCTAAAAAAATAAAAATAAAGAAGTTTGTCAGCCCCTCAGGGGAACATGCAAATTCATCTTTATTGATTGAGATGGTGATGGTCTCCTCCACTTTACAGCAAAAATTTGGAAATGTTGGAAAATTGACTTTGAGTCCAAAATTCAAATGTCTAAGCTTCCCTTTCTATACTAAGTAGAAGAGCTTTGTAGATAGAAATGAACTTAATGAAATTTCAAATAATTTTATTATTGTTTTGGGCTATTTTTATTTTTACATATAAACTGCACCTTTACCTTTCTACTAATTAGCTCTGTGATTCCAGTCCAGTAGTAACTTCTCTGGGCCTCACTTCCTTTATTTCTGCAACTAAGAGAGCTAGGTTGGGAGTCCTGTTCAACTGATAGGAAGGTCTGTGCAGGAGGTGAATGTGGCAGTGGCACTGTCTTCAGTGGCTGCCAATATATTTTGATATTCTGGGAAAACATACTTTTTTTTTAAGATTTTATTTATTGATTTTACAGAGAGAGGAGGGGAGAGAGCAAGAAGTATCAAGTCATAAGTTGCTTCACTTTAGTTGTACATTGATTGCTTGTTGTATGTGCCTTGACCGGGCAAGCCCAGGGTTTTGAACCGGAGACCTCAGCATTCTAAGTCAATGCTTAATCCACCATGCCACCACAGGTCATGCTGGAAAAAAATACTTCTTGCCTCTCAAATGCTTGCTTTCTGAAACAGCATAAAAACACCTAACTCTACTCATCATTTGCTAATTTTAACATTATGAGGTTTAGCTGAACTGTATTATCCCACTAATTTATCTTGTTACTTGTTATGTGTATATCATACTGATCACAAAAATTAGGGGATATTTCAAAATGAATATGAAGCAAAAAGTATCCCCTAATTTTTGTGAGCAGTATAGTATCAGAAAACATTTTCTAGTGTGCAAGAGTAAAGTGACTCTGGGTAGTGAAGAAGAAATGTTTTATTTTCATTTCAGCAATTAAAACCTTGGTCTGATTAAGAAAAAAATATTGGTGTATTTTTTCAGTAACTTTCTTTAGAGTATTTCCATCATTGTGTTTTCTCTTTTAGCTTTCTCGAATGGAACATGTACACTCAAAGAATCTCATTTACCGAGATGTCAAGCCAGAGAACTTCCTGATTGGCCGACAGGGCAATAAGAAAGAGCATGTTATACACATTATAGACTTTGGACTGGCCAAGGAATACATTGACCCTGAAACCAAAAAACATATACCTTATAGGGAACACAAAAGTTTAACTGGAACTGCAAGATATATGTCTATCAACACGCATCTTGGCAAAGGTGTGTTTATTTTCTACTCCATGAGAAGGGCAGGTTTTTAAAACGTTTTATTCCAATAACACTTTGTCACCATTGTGCATTTTAACTTGTGATTTTTTTTTATTGCTTTACAAGGTAAGTGATTTTTATACTTGAGAACTTAAGATGGTACATTAGTGACTTTCCTGAGTTCCTGTTGACAACTTAAGGATTTTAATTCTTTATATAATCGCCCCTAAAGAACATGGGTTTAACTTCACAGATCCACTTATATCAGTTTTTTTCTTTTTCTTTTTCTTTTTTTTGACAGAGGCAGAGAAAGAGAGAGAAAGGGACAAATAGGGACAGACAGACAGAAAGGGAGAGAGATGAGAAGCATCAATTCTTTGTTGCAGCATCTTAGTTGTTCATTGATTGCTTTCTCATATGTGCCTAGACCAGTGGGGGGGGGGGGCTACAGCAGAGCGAGTGACCCCTGCTCAAGCCAGTGATCTTGGGCTTCAAGCCAGCAAACCTTTGGGCTCAATCAAGCCAGCAGCCCCATGCTCAAGCTGAATGAGCCTAAACTCAAACCAGCAACCTCAGGGTTTTGAACCTGGGTCCATCACTATCCACTACGCCACTGCCTGTTCAGGCTTGGTTTTTCTTTTTTTAGGATGAATACTACAGTGTGTCCGTAAAGTCATGGTGCACTTTTGACCGGTCACAGGAAAGCAATAAAAGACGACAAAAATGTAAAATCTGCACCAAATAAAAGGAAAACCCTCCCAGTTTCTGTAGGATGATGTGGCAGCATGTGCGCATGCGCAGATGATGATGTAACACCGTGTATACAGCGGAGCAGCCCACGGCCATGCCAGTCGAGATGTGGACAGTACAGAGGAAAGTTCAGTGTGTTCTATGACTTGCTAAATTCAAATCCGTGACCAAAGTGCAACGTGAATATTGGCGCGTTTATAAGGAAGCGCCACCACATAGGAATAACATTACTCAGTGGGATAAGTAGTTGAAGGAAACCGGCAGTTTGGTGATGAAACCCCGTTCTGGTAGACCATCAGTCAGTGACAAATCTGTAGAGGCTATACGGGATAGCTACCTAAGGAGCCCTAAAAAATCTGTGTGAGCCCACATCGAACTGCACTGAATAGGTATGAAACTGGGAGAGTTTTCCTTTTATTTGGTGCAGATTTCACATTTCTATCTTTTGTTGCTTTCCTGTGACTGGTCAAAAGTGCACCATGACTTTACGAACACACTGTATAAATGTGTTTTCTTGATGATTTTCTTTTCTGTAGCTTACTTTATTAAGAATACAGTATATAATACATATAACATAAATACTTGTTAATCAACTATTTATGTTATCAGTAACGCTTCCAGTCAACAGTAGACTAGTAGTTAAATTTTTAGGACTGAAAAGTTCTGTAGATTTTTTACTGCAGGCAGTCAGCGCCCCTAAGCCCCATCTTGTTCTAGAATCAACTGTATTGTTTCCAAATGCTTAGTTTCTTAGCAATATGAATAATTGAATTAGTGTATTAGGGTGATAGCATTTGAGTAGGTGTAATGATGAGTTTGATCCAGATGATCTTATATATGACATCAGGCTGGTATCTGCTTTGGGGTAAAGTGCTTCATTAAACATGAACTAGGCTTTTGTTCACTGTGCATAATTCCATGAATAATTCTTTATGGAAGAGCCTATGTCTTATTCAGTGAAAATATATTTGCTTTTCCATGAGCCTGGCATTTTATTCAGGATAGACAGTTTTCAGAAATATTGCAAAAAGCTTCAATCAAGGTAAAAGACCTTTATTGTGAGAGGAACTAGTCCATGGGAAAGTATATGTGAGAGAAGCCTAAAGAACAGTAAAAGGCCAAATAGAGCCCAAGGCCTCTCTTAGGCTTCTCCTAAAAGCTTCCATTTTTATCTGTTTTATTTATTGATCTTTCATGGAAGATTCTATTTGAAGAAAAAGTTTCAAGGTGATTGAAAAAATATGTTTGAAAATAACTGCCATAGACTATAGGCATATAAATGGAATATTATCAAGTTTCATAATCTTAGACATAGCTAATTAATCAGGTATTTAAATAGTAATGAACTCTTGTACACTAATAAGTATTTTAAAGACTAAGATAAATAACTACAAAGTTGCCTCATTGAGTAAACTGCAAGATACTCAGATGGATGAATTAGTATTAGTGAAGAGTAAACATGACATTACAAAGTAGTGTGATACAATTTGAGTTGAAGTCATGAATGCTGTCAGAATTTTTCAGTAGCCTCATGGAAATCCTTACTTAACTAAATGTATTACTTTAAAATTGAAGTAGAAGGTTCTCTGCTATTTTTTTTTTTTTTTTGTATTTTTCTGAAGCTGGAAACGGGGAGAGACAGTCAGACAGACTCCCGCATGTGCCCGACCGGGATCCACCCAGCACGCCCACCAGGGGCCACGCTATGCCCACCAGGGGGCGATGCTCTGCCCCTCCGGGGCGTCGCTCTGCCACGACCAGAGCCACTCTAGCGCCTGGGGCAGAGGCCAAGGAGCCATCCCCAGCACCCAGGCCATCTTTGCTCCAATGGAGCCTTGGCTGCGGGAGGGGAAGAGAGAGACAGAGAGGAAGGAGGGGCAGGTGGAGAAGCAAATGGGCGCTTCTCCTATGTGCCCTGGCCGGGAATCAAACCCGGGCCCCCCCCGCACGCCAGGCCGACGCTCTACCGCTGAGCCAACCGGCCAGGGCCTCTGCTACTTATTGGTGTCACTTTGAATAAGTTACTTAGTCTCCCTGAAATTTATCTGTAAAGTAATAATATTTCACAAGAATGTTTTGAAGATTGAACAGGTAATACATATAACACAGGTCTCTCACATAGTACTCAATATTCTCTTCTTCCTTCTTTTTACAAGGAGGCAAGACTGTGTTGTAAATAGTAAAGTCATAACTGCTTGGTTTAACTGACAGATTATAGAAATTGTTGTTCTAGTGCCTGCTTCAGCAATTTGAGTTCAGACTCTTTTTCTTCTTGTCAGAAAAGGCAAGAACAGACAAGGGGCTGGAGTGGCCATGTGTTATGTTTGTATATAAGGTACTGTATAATGGTTAAGAAAAAGAGATAAAATCTTGGCTCTTTCATTTAAATCTATGTAATTTTAGTCCAATCTTTCTTCCTTAGCCTGTTATCTGATCTTTGAAGTGGGTATGATAATAGTGCTTTGTATCATAGGGTTCTGTGAAATAATGCATATAAAGTGTTTAGCATAGTGCCTGATATAATGGTTCTTGTCACTTAACAAAATATTTTAAATATCTACTTTTGTCCGACTGGGTTTCTTCATCTCTTGGTGTAGCCATTTCCACTGGAACTTTTAGTTTATCACCTAACTTGAACTTCCTAGTTCCATAGTTTTTCAGGTCAGATCTAACCTGCCATCAAATTTTGTCCAGGTAGTTGAGAGATACACTTTAAACTCTGGCCAGGGTCTCAAACCAAAGAGGTTTCCATAGGAACTCTCTCGTCCTATTAATTTTTAAGTATGTATCATCTTTTATATTGTAATGAGGAAAAAGGAAACTGTATCTTCAAATGACTTAAGAGAGAATTGCCTATTAATTTTGTGAGGGAAGAGAATAAGAGAAGATGCTTCCTAAACCTGACATTATCGCACAAGATTAGCCACCTTCCCCACTAAGCCCTGTTTAAAGTAGCCATTAAGTATTCTTTAACGGTTGATGTTAAAGTAAGAACACTGGATCACTCAGCTCCTTTTGCTACAACAAGATGTATTTGACCTAAAATCGGGCTCTGGCGCATGTAAACCAGCACATCTTTCTGATTGGTTGAAAGCAAACCTTTATGGTATGGAAGAACTGTGTGTCCTACTGGTCTCATTGGTATTGAAACCTTTCTTCTTTAAAAATGAAAATATCTTGCATGAATAAACAAAGGAGTGTGCAAATACTGACTTGAATGAATATACAATGTATAATGTTCAAAGAAATACAGAAATAAAGCATGGCTCTGGTTTTCACTATATTTTTCATGAAAGGTCCTAATGGCTTAAATTATAGATTATTTTAGAGCTGGAAAAGGATTTTTCAGAATATATAAATCAGCCACTTACTTTTCAGATGAGGAAATTTTGGCCCAAAGTAGATGATGAATGTGGTCATGCTGAATTTCACATGGATTAAGTTGATGGAAAGAATGGGTCAAGATCTATTATGACTTGATTCTAGAACCATTGTTTTTCCTTTATCCCATGTTCCACAGCTATTTTTCATGGTTCTGAGTTTAAGAAAGTTATATTATTATTCCAGTGGGCTTAAATGTTTGGTTTGTTTGTTTTTAACCTCGTTTTATAATAAATAGGCTTTGCTGTGAGGAGAAAGAAGTTGGCCTTTTTTTCTTGTAAAGCTGAATAATATTGAAAATGTGGAGAGTTTCGTCCTCTAGTGCTCAACTAACTAAAGTGCAACCATTTGTCTAGTGAATTTTTTTATTAGCAAAGGGCCTCTTGTTACAGGAAGTGGATATTAAAATGGAGAGCTGCTGAGTAGGTGTGAGGTAGTGTGAGAAACTGCAGTGTGGTTTCTTTATCTGCTCTGATTTATGGGAGGCCTCAATTCACTCTGCTCTTCTTTTTAAATTTGTTTATCTTTAGATTCTGTTAACAAGCTCTGTTTTTTTGTCTAATAGCTTTTGTTTTCAATTATATATAAAATGTATTGCAAACGTAAGGCAAGCCAAGTAGATAAATGCTCCTAGTCTTGCTGTTTTATTTTATTCTTTTTAAGATCATTTCAATTGACGTGCATCAACTCAAATTTATTATCATATCAGGGTGCCTTTAGACGACCTTTGCAAAAACTTTCATACAGCAAATTAGAAAATTGCCTCTTTTTCTGTTTTTCTATCCTGTAGAGTCCTATTCACTCTTTTTCATGTAAATTGCCCATAATTGGTGGCAGCAGTTAGACACCTTGTGCTTTGGTATTTTGAGTTAGCTAACTAGCTTTCCCTGCCTCCCTGACTCTGTTGGGTTTTACTTCCTGCACAATGAAAACAGTCAAATTTAAGGTAACCCCTTAGTCTTGCTTCTGTAATTTGTTTTGATAAAGCCCTAAACTTGATTCTGAAAAATAAACACATAAAATGTCTGAGATAAATCATAATTGGCAATTATTGGAATCATAATTGGCAAATTGGCATGTACTAAATTAAGTCTGACAACCAGAGGTGGTATAGTATGTTTTCTGAGATGAAGTTACAATTTTTTATGAACTATTCTTCAGTTCTTTGCCATTTTAATCATTTCAGTTAAGAGAAAGAAAAATCTAAGAACTTGTTTTATAAGTTTCCAGAATGTAGCAATCCTGTTTTACATAAAGCGTACCTTAAAATTTTTAGGAAAAATAAATTTTTAAGGTGGTTATGAAGCATGGTACAAATGGAATGAAGCTCAGAGATTATCGCTGATGTTCAATTATATCAAATTAAAATTTGATGTTAATTTTTTATTTTTATGATGAATAAAAAGCAGTAGGCATGTATGTCAGGCATTCTGCAGCTTGTGTCTTTGCAGGCCTTGCCAGAGTGGACAGTTTTAACAGCTTCAGCTGCTAATCTGCTGCTCAATTCTCTGATGGTAACCAAGGATATTTGTAGCCCATATACTGAAAATAACATTTCATTTTAATTATCTTATTTTCAGGAAGGTGACAGCATTGAGTGAGGGGTGGTTACTTACTGTTGAGTGATTTGAACTTTGTTTTAATTTAGGATTAGCTCTTTTCACTTGAAATTTACTTGCCAGTGACAGATCTAGGCAAAGGGAGGCACACATTGGTTGTTTTTTGTTGTTTTATTTTTTTGGTTTTTGTCTTGATAAAACACTATCCCTGGTTTAGAGATACAAAGAATTAGTAAGCAGAACTTATCCAGAGCAGAAGAATTTCCGAATGGACTGCTTGGTTTTGAGCCCCTTTCTGCTTTAATAACTGCAAATGTCATGTGTGATTTGTCTTCCCTTTTAGAGCAAAGCCGGCGGGATGATTTGGAAGCCCTAGGCCATATGTTCATGTATTTCCTTCGAGGCAGCCTGCCCTGGCAAGGACTCAAGGTATCCTTGAAAGTGCTCAGTGGAGGGCTTTGTTTCAGTACTCAGCTGTTAACGAAGGGGTTGCCGACTTGATGTTTGCAAGAACAAAGGGGAAGATTGGCACAGAGGAGAAGCGAGGACCAGTTATATTAGTCTACATTGTAAATGGTCACCTGGGCTTCAGAAGCTCTGTCTTGCTCACATTTGTCTCCTTCCCCTTCTGAATCCTTCTTCCTTGTTTTTGGATTTTCCATAATCTCTTCGCTCCTTCCCTCCCAGCCTTGGCATTGCTGCTTTTCTCTCTGTCAGTACGCCTCCTCCACTACCATTATGTAGCAAGATGAATGTTCCTCGTGTTATTGGGGACTTTCTGGAACAAATTGATGATAGCAGCTGCTATACTTTTACCAGCAAGGCCAGCAGGGCTGGTGTGTCCCTAAGGGGAACTGGGAAATATTTGTTCATCCTATATAGGCTGAGTGCTCACCTGAACAAAAATAAAAGTCCAGGTTTAACATTGTTGTTTGAGTGTCTTATTGAATTAATGCCTATGCAGACAATATCCTTTCCTTGTGAAACACATACTTTAGATAGTCTTCATTTGGTAGGTGTCAGTACAGTACATTTGTTAATAATTACAGAGTCAGTACAGAGTTAATTGTTAATTATGAGTATAACCGTTGTAATTATGTTGTGCCTCTGGCTACAGACTAGAAAATAGCAAGCTTCTAACCCATGCTAAGTCCCATTTGATGGTTAAATGCTATATATATTTTTGAGTAGTAATTAATATCAGCATGTTAGTATGGAAAGAAGCAATCAGTACCGTTGGGTAAACCTACACTCTCTACTCCCTCCAAAAGGGCAGAAGATTGATTTTGCTATGCTCTCTAGAACATTGTCACTTTGGGAAGATTTTCTTTCCCCTAAACTTCCTCTCTCAACATTTCCCCTATGGTCTTCTCCTAGTCATACATATCTTCTGATTGATATTGACAGTTGTCAAGTGGAGTTTCTATTTGCTCATTATATAGCCAAACAATACATTCATATATATATATTATTAATTGCTTGAAATTTTCTCATGGTCCATGAAATACTTTAGTGATGATTGTGGATCTAAAATTTCTCCATCTTACTTTGGAACATTACTGCTTAAAGTTGGGTACAACAGGCTAACTAGAGCCTCAGGAGACTCCCTTGATACCACATTGTTGATCCAAGCTCCAGGAGCCCTCTGTCCATAGTTCTGAGCAAACCAGACTTGGCTGCTTTGAGCCACTGACATATATCAAACCAATCTATTAGTCATACCTGTATCATAGATAACATTTTCTGCTCTGGAACCACATTGTGGAAGGCATTTTTTCTACTTCTGTTCTTTCTAGTCAAAATCACAATAAATATTATAAAAAGCCATTTTTCTATCTGCCCCTAATTGGATTAGCAATATTTTTAAGCTTATCATAGAGCTAAGAAAGGGAAAGGCTGAATCACTTTTGAACACCAGTGGCCATGGGAAATTACCTAAGTTGCTATAATTTTGAAAATATTGTGACATAATATTTTTATATTTTTATCCTACCCACTTGTCTCATTACATTTGATGGTGTTTATCTGAGACTACTAAATAATATTTTCAAGTAAATGTTCTAGAATAGAGCAGATGTTTTGTGCATATCTAAATACATAATTTCTACTACATTTCTTATTTGTTAGTGTTATAAAAAAAATTGAGACTATAACAAATTCTGCCAGTTTGAGCACCTCTTTTCAAATAACTTTCTTTACTTTCTACAGGCTGATACATTAAAAGAAAGATATCAAAAAATTGGTGACACCAAAAGGAATACTCCCATTGAAGCTCTCTGTGAAAATTTTCCAGGTAAGATGCTAAAAGGACACTCCAGCAAATGTGACTAAAGGTTTTAAGGTAGGTGAAGATTATGACTTGGGATCTCTAAATAAAGGTGCTTTCCAGAAAACGTACGTTTTCTTCTATTGTTATTTAGACCAAGATAGGTTGTGTCACTTTTATTTATTCCATAAAGAATGCACCAGTGTCAAATAGCCTGTATAGGTAGGTATCCTTGCCTGAACCAGAGCTTCTCCCCCATGAGAGGCATTCAGTTAATGAACATGGCCTTTCACCTCTTTCCTGACAGAGGAGATGGCAACCTACCTGCGATATGTCAGGAGATTAGACTTCTTTGAAAAACCTGACTATGAGTATTTACGGACCCTCTTCACAGACCTCTTTGAAAGGAAAGGCTACACCTTTGACTACACCTACGATTGGGTTGGGAGGCCTATTGTGAGTATCTTCTTTTTACTTATAACCTCTGACCAGCATTACCTCACCCCAGACTTTCTGCTCAAATCTGTAAGGGAAAAAGTTTCCTTTGACTGTAGAATTTACATTTACCAAACCTTTTCAGGCTGATGCCATAGATTGATCTTACTAGAGTTAAGAAGTAGGAGTAACTTCATTTATATGGGTTTTTTGTTTGTTTTAAAGATTTTATTTATTTTAGAGAGGGGAGAGAGAGAGACAAGGGGGAAGGAGGTGGAAGTATCAACTCCCATATGTGCCTCGATCAGGCAAGCCCAGGGTTTTGAACAGGCAACCTCAGTGTTTCCAGGTTGACACTTATCCATTGCACCACCACTAGTCAGGCCGTTTATATGTTTTTAAGATTATGACCAATATGTTCAAAGATACCGGAATTTATTTATTTATGTATGTATGTATGTATGTATTTTGCAAGAAACAGACAAACCAAGATAGGAAAGGAGAGAGATGAAAAGAATCAACTCAGAGTTGTAGCACTTTAGTTGTTCATTGATTACTTCTCATATGTGCCTTGACCAGGGGGGCTCCAGCCAAGCCAGTGACCCTGTGCTCAAGCCGGCAAACTCAAGGTTTCAAACCTGGGCCCTCAGTGCCCTGGGTTAATGCTGTACCATCCACTGCCATCCACTGTATCACCACCTGGTCAAGCAGATACCAGAAAATTTAAGCCAGGTTTTTTTTGTTTTTTTTTTTACAGGGACAGAGAGAGAGAGAGAGTCAGAGAGAGGGATAGATAGGGACAGACAGACAGGAATGGAGAGAGATGAGAAGCATCAATTATCAGTTTTTTGTTGCAACGCCTTAGTTGTTCATTGACTGCTTTCTCATATGTGCTTTGACCGGGGGCCTTCAGCAGACCGAGTAACTCCTTGCTGGAGCCAGGGACCTTGGGTCCAAGCTGGTGAGCTTTTTGCTCAAGCCAGATGAGCCCGCGCTCAAGCTGGCAACCTCAGGGTCTCAAACCTGGGTCCTTCCGCATCCCATTCCGACGCTCTATCCACTGCACCACCGCCTGGTCAGGCTAAGCCAGTTTTTAAAAAGAATTTTCATTTGAATGATCCAGAAGCTGTTGCTATATAAGCTGTTAAGGTGTTGACTTCTATAGGACTGTAACCCAGCACCATAGGACATTTTTAAATTTGCTCTTTTGACCAGGGGTCACAGAGCCTGAGAGTATGCTAACAGACATCATTACAGGATGTTATTTTTATTTTCAAAGGTAAGCTACTCTTTAATGAATTGTTGAGTACGAAACTGCATCCTTTTTGCAGATAAGCAAACTAAGAAGACTTGAAACTGCCCTTGGTGGCTTAAAATAATACTACAGTTGTATGAATTTAAATGATGCTGTACTTTGCAGAGGCATTAAGTTGGACCTGTCCTCCCCATTTGACTTTTTGTTATATTTTTTCAGCCTACTCCAGTAGGGTCAGTTCACGTAGATTCTGGTGCATCTGCAATTACTCGAGAAAGCCACACACATAGGGATCGGCCATCACAACAGCAGCCTCTACGAAATCAGGTATGTGCAGGGACCTCCATTGTTTCAGACATTACCTTTATTTGTGGCTAATGTTAACACTCAAGTTCTTCAGCTTCTCAGTTTAAATTTATATATTGAAATTAAACACAAACACCTTGCCAGTTTTAACTGGTTTAGTGTGGCATTCTGGCATCCATAGGGTTTGGTAATGGCACTGAGATGTAGCCAGCCTACATGAAGCAGGTGCCTTACATGAAGCATCCACTCTTAAGACTCTGGGCTTGTTGTAATCTATTGACTGAAAAGACCTGCTGGACGTACAGGATGTATAGGCTAGCCCACTTTGGGTCCCATGGGAACTCCAGTATGCAGCTCTTGCCAGTCCTGGTTTTTCCTTGCTGATTAGAAAGGATGGGCAGTTTGGACTTCCAGCTGACCTGGGAATGAACTAGCACTACCACTCCACCGGTTAACTCCAGAGTTATGAATGAAAACTCAGCTTTGCTTTAGGCCATTCCAGAGAAAGTCATGTGTGATGATTATCTTTATGCCATAATATAGGGGTCAGAACCTATGGCTCACGAGCCAGAGGTGACTCTTTTGATGGCTGCATCTGGCTCACAGACAAATCTTTAATAAAAATAATAATGTTAAAAATATAAAACATTCTCAAAATATATATATAAAACATTCTCATGTATTACAATCCATTCATTTCCTACCGCTCATGTTCATGGTTGCGGGTGGCTGGAGCCAATCACAGCTGTCCTCCGGGACAACACCAAATTTTTATTGGATAATGTGTAACGTACACGGGTCATTGTATGGCTCTCATGGAATTACATTTTAAAATATGTGGCGTTCATGGTTCTCTCAGCCAGAAAGGTTCCCGACCCCTGCCATAATATATTGCTAAAAGAGAAATGAGGATCCCAGCAGATAAATCAGCAAATAATAATAATAAAGATACACTCGTGCTTGCACATGCACACACACATAATCATCATCACCTATCAAATGAGCTTGTTTCCCCTCACTCCTGATCTCACTCTTTTATATTCACAGACATTTTTACAGTAAAATGCCACAACATTTATCATCTCACAGATGTACATGTGAAATTGCATAGGTTAAAAATACTATATAGAAATACATACACAGCCCTGACTGGGTAGCTCAGTTGGTTAGAGCAGTGGTCCCCAACCTTTTTTGGACCACAGACCGGTTTAATGTCAGAAAATATTTTCTCGGACTAGCCTTTAGGGTGGGACGGATAAATGTATCACATGACCGAGACAAGCATCAAGAGTAAGTCTTAGACAGATGTAACAGAGAGAATCTGGTCATTTTTAAAAAATAAAACATCATTCAGACTTAAATATTAATAAAACGGAAATAATGTAAGTTATTTATTCTTTCTCTGCGGACCAGTACCAAATGGCCCACGGACCAGTACCAGTCCGCAGCCCAGGGGTTGGGGACCACTGGGCTAGAGCGTCATCCTGATATGCCAAGGTGTTGTGGGTTCATTCCCCAGTCAGGTCACATATAAGAAATCAACCAATGAATGGATAAAAAGGTAGAACAATAGATCAATATTTTTCTCTCTCTCTCTTTCTTTCTCTTTCTCTTCCTCTTCTTCCCTCTCTTTAAATAAATAAATATGCCTGCCTTGTGGGGTGGTGGCACAGTGGATAAACCATTGACCTAGAATGCTGAGGTTACCAATTCAAAACCACAGGCGTGCCCAGTCAAGGCACATAGGAGAAGCAACTATGAGTTTGATGCTTCCAGCTTCCCCCACACACATACACACACCCACAACTTTCTCCCTCTCCTCTCTCTAAAATAAATAAAATCTTTTTTAAAAAAAAAAAAGATTTTATTTATTCATTATAGAGCGAGGAGAGAGAGAGAGAGAGAGAGAGAGAGAGAGAAGGGGGGGAGGAGCAGGAAGCATCAACTCCCGTATGTGCCTTGACCAGGCAAGCCCAGGGTTTTGAACCAGCAACCTCAGCATTTCCAGGTTGATGCTTTATCCACTGCGCCACCACAGGACAGGCTAAATAAAATCTTTTTTAAAAATTAAGTTAAAATACATTTACATGTATGCACAAAATATAGACTCACCAATAAGTACATACTCTTAGCAAAATGTGTGGCTGGGTGGTTAAGAAAAAAATGTGTAAAGAAATTAGACAGTAAATAAAAGAGAAAATAGGCAGAAAGATGGGGTTTAATAAACTATCCTAATTGGGTCCATAGTTACATGCTTTCATCAAATAGTTGGCAAAGAATTATAATTTGACTTCTGATTGGACAACAGAATACTGTTGTTCTCTTTCCTACCCCCTTTTTTAAAAGCATAGATGAGTACACATTTAAACTGACACTCATACATTGCTCTTGACTTTGCAAATTGTTACAAGTGCTCTCAAAAGTAATTTGATATAAGTTACTGTCCTCTCTAATAGAATAATCTTACTTCTTTGAATCAATCATAGTAAAACAACCCAAGATACAGATTAAGGTTTGTGTATTAGACTGTCACAGGGTCATTTGTAGCAAAGCTTTAGACATGACCCACCTGTTCAGTTACAAGGGAATGATTATGGATCCAGCTCACAATCTTTTATCAAATAAACGGGGTTTACAATAAAGTGACTTGTAAATATTATATAGCCACTTAAAAGAATATTTGGAAAACTTGTAGCAATGTGAAAATATTTATGGTTTATAGTAACAAAATCAGAATACAAAATTACAGGTGCCTCAAAATTTCCTTTCAGGGGAAGGGAAGATAAGAGAATCAGTGCAAAGAGATAATGCCATAGTATTAACAGAATTTGCATTGGAAGAGGTAGTGTTGTGGGTAATATTTTCTCAACTGTTATGTAATGAAGTTATATTAACTTGTAATGAAAATGTATTTATTGAAACCTGGCTTAAAAAAGAAAAAGAAAATACATTTGCATAGAAAAGAGAAGAAGCCTGACCTGTGGTGGTGCAGTGGATAAAACGTCGACCTGGAAATGCTGAGGTCACCGGTTCGAAACCCTGGGCTTGCCTGGTCAAGGCACATATGGGAGTTGATGCTTCCAGCTCCTCCCCCCTTCTCTCTCTCTGTCTCTCCTCTCTCTCTCTGTCTCTTCCTCTCCTCTCTAAAAAAATGAATAAATAAAAAAAATTTAAAAAAAAAAAAGAGAGAGAAGAAAAAATAAACAATTTAAGTAGTCAGTGAGCTCTAATTATGTGTCTGCCTGCTCATGTTTTTGGGAATATGTGAAAACTAAAACATATGTTTCCTATGGTTCCCTGTTCTTTTCTGCTTCAGTGAGTTCATAACCAGTGCTGCTGTTTTGATTGGATTTTAAAAGTATAGAAACAAGCGATGGTTGAAAACTTAAATTGCTAGAGTAGAAAATGAGGTCATACCTAGTAACTGAGAAAGTACAGTGATTTTCAGTGTACTTTTAGATGAAAAGTCATTAAACCAGTGTATGCAGTTAGGAAATCTCACCTGAAAGGGGATAAGCTTTGTTTTGAAGAATTGAATTGGGTCATCTCTGGGTTTTGTTTTTGTTTTTCTCATTCTTCTTTCTTTCAGGATTTTTAGTATCTCATGGCTGCTGAGGGATTGAAATCCTCCATATTAATGCAAATTTTATACCTTCCTCCCAGCAGGATTCTGAATCCTTGTTGGGTCGAATTCATTCTGCCCTGTGCACTGTGGGTAAATGGATTTGTAGTGTCTGTTAAGCCTTTATACTGTGTTTAGTCTGTGGTCTCATTTTTTATATTCCATCTTTAGGGTTGTTTCTTAGGTTTTTATTCATTTTAGAAAGGAGAGAGAGAGGGAGAGAGAGAGAAGGGGGGAGGAGCAGGAAGCATCAACTCTCATATGTGCCTTGACCAGGCAAGCCCAGGGTTTCGAACCGTGTGTCTTAGGTTTAAAAAAAAAATTACAGCTAAATATGTCCCTTTTATGACTCTAGGGATTGAAAGCAGTATGATTTTTAAAACTAATTCAAGCAAATCAGCAAAAGAAGAGAATAAACTATCTCTTTGAGAGATTGCAAGATATTAACTTTAGTGACAATGACTATTTCTTCAGCAACTTTTGACTCAGTAAATCTAGCTGAGGACCTACTATGTGAAAGTATGTCCTGAGGAAACCAAGATAGTGGAGAGTCCTTGTTCTCAAAAATCTGACAAGCAGATAAGTAAGTAGCCAGATACCTATAACACAAGGCAGAGCAGATAAGCTTCCCAAGTCTCAAATTATTATCATTAGAGATTACAAGGAGATATTTCATATAGTCTGAACATGACAAGGAGTTTCATGAAGAAAGCTGCATTTGAAATGCTCTTAGAAGAATTAAGTAGAAATGAGTCATTTCAAGCAAAAAGGAAATATGAGCAACAGCAAATTATTAATTCCATTTGCTAAAATATATGATGTGAATAAAGGAAACAGGTTAGAAAATAGGTTGGAGCCATTTAATGAAGCTTCTGGAATGCTGGGCCAGAGAATCAATACTTAATTTCAGTAGGGATTAAGTACTAAAGGTTTTGAAACAGAGGAATGATCAAAACTTTGCTTTGGCCTGACCTGTGGTGGCTCAGTGGATAAAGCGTTGACCTAGAAATGTTGAGGTCGCCGGTTCGAAACCCTGGGCTTGCCTGGTCAAGGCACATATGGGAGTTGATGCTTCCAGCTCCTTCCCCCTGTCTCTCTCTCCTCTTTCTCTCTTTCTCTCTTTCTCTCTCTCCCCCTCTCTCTCCTCTCTAAAATGAATAAATTAAAAAAAACAAAAACAAACAAACAAACAAAAAAAAACTTTGCTTTGGAAATCTTTTGGCCTCGAAGGTGGTAATAGCTTGGCAGCCAGCATGCTGACCGATACGACAGTTTGTTCCCTTAAGAGCAAAAGCAGGCCTTCATGGGCTTTAGTAGTGAAAATTAAATAGAATTTAAAAATAACACAGAGATATAATCTACCAGAATTAGCAGCCCATATATATATATGTTAGGATTGAGGGAGATGGATGAGTCAAGCTGTTGCTGAGGGGTTTTTTGTTGTTTTTAAGTTATTTTTGTTTGTTGTTGTTTTAATATTTATTTGTCAAAATTTTAGCCAGAGAGGAAGGGAGAGACAGGAACATTGATCCGTTTCTGTATATACCCTGACTGGGGATCGAACCAGCAACGTCAGCACTTCAGGCCAATGCTCTAACCAACTGAACTATCCATGTCATGTTGCTGAGGGTTTTTTTTTGTTTTGTTTTTTTGTTGTTGCTGAGGTTTTAAGCCTGGATAAATTAGGAGGCTGGTGGTACTATTGTTACTAGAAATGGGAAAGTTAACCCTGGTCATATATATAGCTCACAAAAACTAGGGGGTATTTTATAGCTTCATAACCATTTTGAAATATCCCCTGATTTTTGTGAGCAGTATGATTCAGTTGGTTAGCACGTCATTGCGATATGACAAGAATGCAGGTTTGATTCCTGGTCAGAGCACATACAAGAATCAACCAGTGAATGCATAAATAAGTGGAACAACAAATCGATTTCTCGAAAAACAAAAACAAATCAATCTCTCTATCCCTCTCCATCTCCCCCCACTAAAATCAATAAATTTAAAAAAAATTAGGAAAGTTGGGGAAGAAACCTATTTGGAGTTTCAATTTAGGCAACTTGAATTTGAAATACTAGCAGTGTATTTCAGCTAAATATAATTGGTTAGTACACAGAGGATGGCTCTCAAAGAAAATTTGAGCCTGACCAGGCGGTGGTGCAGTGGATAGAACGTCGGACTGGAACACAGAGGACCCACATTCAAAACCCTGACTAAGGTCGCCAGCTTGAGCGCGGAGTCGCTGGCTAGAGCATGAGGTCATAAATATGACCGCATGGTTGCTGGCTTGAAGCCCAGGGTTGCTGAATGGAGCAGAGAGTCAGTCACTGTGCTGTAGCCCCCCTGTCAAGGCACATATGAGAAAGCAATCATTGAACAACTAAGGTGCCACAACAAAGAATTGATGCTTCTCATCTCTCTCCTTTCCTATCTGTCTGTACCTATCTATCCCTCTCTCTGTCTCTGTCACACACAAAAAAAGAAAGAAAGAAAAGAAAACTTGAGAGCTATTTGGAGATCAATACATGGACATGACATTGATGATAATGCCTAAGAGCCTCCTGTTTCTGGGTGAATCTGCCCATCAGTTGTGTGGTAGAGGAGTGAGTGTGGAGATTAACAGGCTCTGTTTAGTCCTGAGGAGAAAAGAGAAAGAGCTCAGAATTTGATTTTAGCTTATCCCAAGACTTTGGCCAAAGAACACGTAACTTTTGAGGGGCCTTTCCCAAGTAAAAGTTTTGTGTTTTGTTCACTGCTATATCTCTAACACCTAAAACAATGTCTGGAATAGTAGGCACTTGATAAATACCATGTTTTTCACTCCATAAGATGCACCTGACCATAAGACACACCTAGGGTTTTAAGGAGGAAAATAAGAAAAAAAACATTCTGAACCAAATGGTGTGTTAAAATATTTTTAAAAATACGATAATTGAGTGAATAAATGAATCTGTCACAAGAGGAGCATGAATGAAATAGATATTTGTTTAAAATATAACCTCCCATGAAAAATAAATTTGAAACTTTTCTTCCTACTTCTTTTCTCTTTCTGCAAACGGCCATTCTGCCTCACTTGGCAGCCAGAATAGGGCTGAATTGTCTGCTCAAGGAAAAGAGTATAAAAAACCCACAGCAGGCTCTTGCTGCGAAGTAAGTTCAGGCAATTGTATTAGTTCTCCATCACAATGAGAATTTTAAGGGAAAAGTTGCTTGCTGGTATAGGTTGTAGGTATTTTGAATTGAGTACTGTTTGGTTCCTAAGTGCAGTAATAGATCCCAATAGAACTGCATTTAAACTCACCTATGTTGGATCTTTTAAAACTATTTTAATATCAGATGCTTAAGAACAATTTTTTGAACATTAATTTTACTCAGCTAGAAAACTATAATTTGGTCATGAGGCTAGATAGAATAAATATTCTTTTTTTGAGAGAGAGAGAGGGAGAGAAAGGGGGGGGTGTAGGAAAGAAGCATCAACTTATAGTAGTTGCTTCTCATATGGGCATTGACCAGGCAAGCCCAGGGTTTGAAACTGGTAACCTCAGCATTCCAGGTCCACGTTTTATCTACTGTGCCACCACAAATAAATATTCTTAAAAGCTAGATCCATTCAGAAAGATCCCAGTGGGTTAGTCTTTTCTGTAATTTTACCCTTGCTATTTATGGTTTTTTTCCAGTTCCAAATGGTTGTCTTTTTTTTTCTTTTTTCTTTTCTTTCTTTCTTTTTTTTTTTTTTCTTAAGTGAGAAGTAGGGAGGTAGAGAGACTCCCGCATGCACCCAACTGGGATCCACCCAGCAAGCCCACTAGGGAGCAATGCTCTCCCCATCTGGGGCCGTTGCTCTGTTGCAACCAGAGCCATTTTTGCACATGGGGTGAGACCTTGGTGCCATACTCAGCACCCAGGCCAACTTGCTCCAGTGGAGCCTTGGCTGCAGGAGAGGAAGAGAGAGATAGAAGGGAGAGCAGGAAGGGTGGAGAAGCAGATGGTCACTTCTCCTGTGTGCCCTGACCAGGAATCAAACCCAGACATCCACATGCCAGGCCAGCGTTCTACCACTGGGCCCACTGGCCAGGGCCTAAATGGTTAAGTCTGAACTTTGTTCTCTCTCTAAAGAACTCTGTATCCCTCAGGAAAGGGGTGAAGACATTAATACTTATGCCTGTTTGTACCTGGCAGAGCTTCCCTTGCATTTTCTGATCAACTTCAATCAAGAAGTAAGACCTGGCCTTGGCCAGTTGGCTCAGCATGTGTCATCCAGCATGCAGACATCCTGAGTTCGATCCCTGGTCAGGGCACACATGAGAGGCAACCGTCTGCTTCTCTTCCCCTCCCTCTCCCCCTTCTCTCCCTCTTCTCCTCCCACAGCCAGTGGCTCAATTGGTTCTAGTGTCAGCCCCAGGCACCGAGGATAGCTTTATTGATTCAAGCATCGGCTATAGACTGGGGTTGCCGGGTGGATCTCAGTCAGGGTACATTGGGAGTCTGTCTCACTATCTCCCTTCTCTCACTTACAAAAAAAGGAAGAAGTAAGACCTGCCAGTATCCAGAGATCTAACATTATAGTATAGTATATTGTACTGTTGAAGGTCTTACTCACTGTGGTTGTTCAACAAGCTAAATGTAGACGATTGAAATAACTACTAGGATGTGCATGCCTCTTGTTCTTGCAGAACTTTAAGTCTAAGCTTGTAAAAATCCTTACTCAAATAAGTGCTACACAGACATACACTACCATGCTTCAGCAATTTTGATCATTTAATTTTTTTCTCCCGGTGACTCCTTTTATTTGGTAGGTTTTCTGTAGGCACATGAAGAAAGGGTACTTGCCCTAGAACATTAGGGAGAACAAATCTGTTTTGAGGGTAGAAAGAGTTCTGTTGGCCATCGAGAATGATTAAACATGGTATCCTACCCATGCTAATACTGGATCCCAAAATATTTATTTATTTACTTACTTATTTAGAGAGATGGAGGGACAGACAAAAAGGGAGACAGATGAGCCAACTACCTTGGGGTTTCGAACCTGGGTCCTCTGTGCCCCAGTCTGATGCTCTATCCACTGCACCACCACCTGGTCAGGTGAGGTCTCTGGCTTGAGCATGGGATCAAAGACGTGACCCCATGATTGCTGGCTTGAGCCCAAAGGTCACTGGCTCAGCTGGAGCCCCTCATGTTCCATCCCCCTCCTTCTGTCAAGGCACATATGAGAAAGCAATTGATGAACAACTAAGGTGCCACAATGAAGAATTTATGTTTTCATCTCTCTTCCTTTCTCTCTTTCTCCCCCATGCTAAAATATATATATATTTTTTTTTGGGGGGGGGGAGTAATAAAGTGAAATGGATAAACTTCTTTGTGAATGTAATCAAAATTAATTTTTCAGAATAACTACAGTTGTCTCTTGCCATATTGCTGTCCGCTTTTCACGGTCTCACTGTATTGAGGATTTTAAAATTGTATATATCTAATTTTATATCGCGAATCTTTCACTATATTGTGGGATTTTGCAGTATATAGGTATTTTTATATATTTATTATTTTCATTATTTTTGAGGTGAAATAAGCATGGGAAATGTTTATCAGAGTGTGGGAAAGGTTTATAAGTGTGTAGGGAGGGTTTATAAAGCCTTAAAAAACATATAAATAATAAAATAAATATAAGGTTGCTAGTTCGCGGATTTTTGCCTATCACGGGGGTTTCTGGAACCTAACCCCCACGATAGATGAGGGACCACTTGTATATAAAAATAGTATTGGGTGATTTGTTAGCTACACAGGAGAAAGATGTTCTGCCGGCCTTTTGCTTCAGAACAGTATCTTTGTCTCCAGTAAAAATTTGAAATAATTTTTAAGCCATAGATGAGGTTGATATCTGAGCTGTTTTCATACTGTGTTTTTTCTGCTCTTTTGTTAGTGTCTTCTCATTGTTTGTCCATTAATTTCTACCAAGTGACTTACTTCTAGGAGAGGTTTGTTTTCTTTGCCCTAGGCACAAGTAGCGGTTTTGACTTTTACATCAGGCTTCTCTGTTTTCCCTGAACTATTTTTTGTTTTGCCTTTGCTTGATGCTGTGCTGGATTGCTGCTCTCATTTCCACACTCACCTGCCGGTTAGTACCAGTCAGTTCTACACAGGCAATACAGCCACAACTGAAGGTTTTAAAAGATTCCTCCAAGGAATTCCCATTGCCTGAGATCCATGCTCCTGCCTTTAGGGATTCACACTTCATGTGGACCTTTGTATTTCCAATAATGTGAAGACATGGATTTTGCTGAATGACTTCTTCTATCCATAGAGCTCCTGATTGCCTTTAGACACATGTACCTGAATGACCTTTAAGAGGGAAAGTTTTTGGCCCTGGCCGGTTGGCTCAGCGGTAGAGCGTCGGCCTGGCGTGCGGGGGACCCGGGTTCGATTCCCGGCCAGGGCGCATAGGAGAAGCGCCCATTTGCTTCTCCACCCCCACCCCCTCCTTCCTCTCTGTCTCTCTCTTCCCCTCCCGCAGCCAAGGCTCCATTGGAGCAAAGATGGCCCGGGTGCTGGGGTTGGCTCCCTGGCCTCTGCCCCAGGCGCTAGAGTGGCTCTGGTCGCAGCAGAGCGACGCCCCAGAGGGGCAGAGCACCACCCCCTGGTGGGCAGAGCGTCGCCCCTGGTGGGCGTGCCGGGTGCATCCCGGTCAGGCGCGTGCGGGAGTCTGTCTGACTGTCTCTCCCCGTTTCCAGCTTCAGAAAAATACAAAAAAAATAAAAATAAAAAAAATAATTAAAAAATAAAAAAAAGAGGGAAGGTTTTAGGCCCTGGCCGGTTGGCTCAGCGGTAGAGCATCGGCCTGGCGTGCGGGGAACCCGGGTTCGATTCCCGGCCAGGGCACATAGGAGAAGCGCCCATTTACTTCTCCACCCCACCCCCTCCCCTTCCCCTCTGTCTCTCTCTTCCCCTCCCACAGCTGAGGCTCCATGGGAGCAAAGATGGCCCGGGCGCTGGGGATGGCTCCTTGGCCTCTGCCCCAGGCGCTAGAGTGACTCTAGTCCCAACAGAGCGATGCCCCCGGAGGGGCAGAGCATCGCCCCCTGGTGGGCAGAGCTTTGCCCCTGGTGGGTGTGTCAGGTGGATCCCGGTCGGGCGCATGCGGGAGTCTGTCTGACTGTCTCTCCCCGTTTCCGGCTTCAGAAAAATACAAAAAAAAAAGAAAGAGAAGAGGGAAGGTTTTACATGCCAATTTTCTCTTTTGATTTTCTTAGCATATTTGGTTCCTGTGCTGATTATGCCTAATCATAACTCCTATATATACAGCATTGCCTAGAATTCCTTTCTGTAGTTGTTGACATTCCTAGTTGTTTCCTCTAACTCTGAGGCACTCAGTTGCTTTCTCAAACTGGCAAATGACCCTTTCTACTACATCAACTTTTAGATACCACTGCAGGCCCTTAAACTCCAGAAAAGAATACCCATAGAGTTTAACATTATGATGAAAGATAATTTCCAAAGTAACTAACCCAACAACCCTAGGTTCATGTCTTTCATGGTTTTGTTGCTTTGGGAGGATATAGAAGGCATTGGAAAGCAATAAATAGCATGGTGCAGTGTGTTCTCCCTTCATCACAGTGGAAACATTTATGAAGCAATTGGGAACGCTAACATTGTCCTCTCTTTAAAAGATAAGTAGCACATTGCTTTTAGGATGAAAATGGAGTGTGATTTTTAGCCCTTTGAAAAATGTCTTGCTATTTTCATCCAGACAAAAAATCTTAATTCTTCCAATATCTTACTTATTTAGCTAAAGTTAATATAAAGGAGTACATAGCCCTATGAACCAGGCAGTAATATCAAACCATGCTTCTGATGTATTTCAGTAAAAATTTAAATAATAGTTGATCAGGAATTTCTTTCAGTATGCTTGATTCACATGAAACAGAATATCATTCTTACTGCTTTTGAGCACACACATTTTATTTTTATAGAATGAAAGATCTCCCACTTTATCAGACATGACTTGAAAGGACTCTTGGCTGTTAGACACATAAAACAAAGCCCATTGCAGAAAAAAAAACATATGGGTGTTTAAAGTACATTTCTTGGCATTTTTTATTTTATCTGCTTTAAATAAAGGCAAAACAGAAAGAATTCATGGAAGAAGTAATTACATTGAATACATATCACAGAACTCAAAACAATACCCAGTGGCTTATAAATGTCTGGACATTTCTTACGCATTCAAATACTTTGAAAACTGATAGTTCTGTATAGTAGTTTAGGAGCTTAAATATTCTACTTCACTATTACAAAAAATAAAAAAGCCCTGGAGAGCACTAAAGAGGCTATCACTAATAGATATTTGTTATAGATATATTATTTATGATATTAGAAGATCAGATTCGCAAATCTCTAGGAGTAAGAATAAATGAGATTAAGTGTTTGGAGGATATGGATGCTGCCAATAAGTTATATAAAATAGTTATGATTATGTTATAAACCAGTCTTATTTTGGAAAATGAAACAGCTGAACCTCTATTGACAGAAATAATTGGAGGGGGGTATATTTTGGGTAGCTTTGATTCTCTCAAATGCGACAGTATAAAACCAACCTCCCCTTTTGTAAGCATATAAAGCAAGCAAATTAATAGAGCTGCCTTCTTACAGAATATGCTCATTCCCTGAGGAACATCAGAAAACATGGCCAAGATCCTTTATAGTGCTGTTACCCATATGACTTCATATTCCATTATCCAAGAAGATGAGTAAGTTGTGGCTGTCATATGAGGCTTTTAAAAAACAAACAAACAAGTGAAGAAAGCCCTTTTGGTGTTTTATAAGTGAGTTTTAAACAGCTCTTGTGAACAGAAACGGAAGAGTGAACATGGAGCCTTACACCAACCATTGCATCATCACTCTTCTTTTGCCTTTTTTATAGAACATAACATTTATAACTGAACATTTCTGAGATTTACAGAATTCTTACTGGTTTCATGCAGAGTAGTAGTAATATATCTCAACTCCTGCTGCTGTTTATATCAGCAGCAATTAAAATTTGATTTTCTAATACCTCATTGCTGCTTCTCCAGCTCCTCGTTTTTCATTTTTGTTGAGGTTGTAGAGCCTTACTGTTAGGAGCATCATGGTGTTAACAACCTCCTCGGCCATCTGGCACTGGGGCAGAAGCACCTAAACAGATTCTTCGGAATAAAAATCACACACGAGCAGTATCAGAATAATGTGAGATCTCAAAATCAGGTAAAGAGAGCCTGCATGATAGCAAAGGTGAATGCAGAACCAAAAAGGGTTTCAATTGGAAGCCTTCCTTTTGTTGGGAAAAGTTCTGCCTTTTGCTTTCTAGAAGAAAATAATTCATAGTGGTCATATCTAAACTGATTAGAGACTGTTAGCTAAAGGAATCAGGAAAAGACTGGAGCTTTATTATTTTCCTCCATCTTTTTATATTCTTGACCTGAGAATCTGCTTTTGAAGAGATGCTTTATTCATTCTTTTAGCTAAGAAAGGATATTCCAGCCACTACCACTGCTCATTTTGTCTGGAATGAAGTCTCATGGAAGCTTATGTTGACAGTAGTGGCTCCCTATTTAAGGAAAAGGCATATTATCTTGATTCCTAATACTAGAAATGTTCTGTATAGACTGCTGTCTATTTAGATTGACCTTTAGTCAATGAAATGATTTGTAAGTGTGATTGTTCCTTTTTTAAACAGTCTTATTCTGAATTTGGTCTACTTAAATTCTACTAATACGGAAGCTAAAGGGTGGTGATTCCAGCTTTTGGTGTCTTTTTTTTCTGTGTCTGGGTGAGAATGGTGTACTGTAGAACATTAAATTAGGCTGAAAGGAATATAGCCAAGCTACCTTTTCTCCAGTGCTTTGCAGCAGTTGTTAATTTAAAATCCGAAACAACAATCGCTTTTCGGCCTTTTGGCTAAGATCAAGTGTAAAATCCAAAACAAAAACAAAACCCTCCCCTGTACTTGATTTTGTTACTGCTTGCTGTTGCTTCACCTTTACTTCCGTATCTTGCTCTCATGCTTCCTAATGCCTGAGCAGACTGCATCGTCAGAGCGCCGAGGAGAGTGGGAAATCCAGCCCAGCCGGCAGACCAATACCTCGTACCTGACGTCTCACTTGGCTGCAGACCGCCATGGGGGATCAGTACAGGTACTTACTTGCCTTTATTGCCTTTTCCTGGCCTTCCCAGCTTGGCTGGTAGGGTAGAATGTTCACTTGCTTCTGAATCTCAGGTTCCTTTAAAATGGAAATTTATAGCAAGGTTGAGGTGCTTCTATATGTAACTGAATGTCAGTGTGCTGATTTCTGCCTAAGTGGACTTGTAAGAGTCACTTGTTGAGATGATTGCTGGTAATTGTTGACTAAGAAACGTCTATATGATTTCTGATACTGATTTCTGCTTAAACTAGTTCTACAGTCATGATCTACTCATGATAAACCATAAAAATAACTTGAAGGTAGAATTGTAGTGTCAAGTCTGTGAATTAATTGTAAAGACCTGAAATGTATAAACGGAAGTAATTTTTGGATAGAAGACTGTATATGTAGCTCATTTCATGATGATATGTGCCTTAGTGCAGTGGTCCCCAACCTTTTTTGGACCACGGACTGGTTTAATGTCAGAAAATATTTTCATGGACCAGTGTTTAGGGTGGGATGGATAAATGTATCACGTGACCGAGACAGCGTCAAGAGTGAGTCTTAGACGAATGTAACAGAGGGAATCTGGTCATTTTTTTAAAATAAAACGTTGCCTGACCAGGCAGTGGCGCAGTGGATAGAGCATCGGACTGGGATGCGGAAGGACCCAGGTTCGAGACCCCTAGGTTGCCAACTTGAGCACAGGCTCATCTGGCTTGAACAAAAAAAAAAAAGCTCACCAGCTTGGACCCAAGGTCGCTGGCTCGAGCAAGGGGTTACTCAGTCTATTGAAGGCCCGTGGTCAAGGCACATATGAGAAAGCAATCAATGAACAACTAAGGTGTTGCGATGAAAAACTGATGATTGCCCTGGCCGGTTGGCTCAGCGGTAGAGCGTTGGCCTGGCGTGCGGAGGACCCGGGTTCGATTCCTGACCAGGGCACGCAGGAGAAGCGCCCATTTGCTTCTCCACCCCACCCCCCTCCTTCCTCTCTGTCTCTCTCTTCCGCTCCCACAGCCAAGGCTCCATTGGAGCAAAGATGGCCTGGGCGCTGGGGATGGCTCCTTGGCCTCTGCCCCAGGCGCTAGAGTGGCTCTGGTCGCGGCAGAGCGACCCCCCGGAGGGGCAGAGCATCGCCCCCCTGGCAGCCCCTGGTGGCGTGCCGGGTGGATCCCGGTCGGGCGCATGCGGGAGTCTGTCTGACTGTCTCTCCCCGATTCCAGCTTCAGAAAAATATAAAAAAAAAACCCAAAAAACTGATGATTGATGCTTCTCATCTCTCTCTGTTCCTGTCTGTCCCTATCTATCCCTCTCTCTGACTCTCTCTCTGTCCCTGTATAAATAAATAAATAAATAAATAAATAAATAAATAAATAATAAAAAAAAATAAAACCTTGTTCAGACTTAAATTTAAATAAAACGGAAATAATGTAAGTTATTTATTCTTTCTCTGCGGGCCGGTACCAAATGGCCCACGGACCGCGGCCCGGGGGTTGGGGACCACTGCCTTAGTGCTTAAGGTGAGACTGTTAGTTAGCCCAAGTCAACTGTTTCTGAGTAGGTACCCAAGTAATTGGGCTATTTCTTTTTTCTTCTGGATAAATGTGGTCTTGGAGAATTATTTCTGATTTTATTTGGACTGATTTGAATCTATTTTTTCTCTAGTACTTGAGAAATACTTGTATCTCTTTACTTTTCTTATGTCACTCTCTTAATAGTCAACCAAAACGCTTTTTTCATATTAAATTACACCACCAATTGAGCCATGCAAGTGAACCCAGAGCTACCAAATAGATACTCTTTTAAAGGGGTAGACAAACCTTTTGCACATATAAGTGCATCTTTTTTTTTTTTTATTAAATATAATGCAGTGACATTGATAAATCAGGGTACATATGTTGAAAGAAAACATCTCTAGATTATTTTGACATTTGATTGTGCTGTGAACCCCTCCCCCAAAGTTAAATTGTCTTCTGTCACCTTCTATCTGGTTTTCTTGTGCCCCTCCCCTCCCCCATCCCCTCTCTCCTTATTCGCCCCATCCCCCTTTCCCCCAAACCCCACACTTGTTGCCATTCTTGTTCATGTCTCTGAGTCTCATTTTTATGTCCCTTCTATGTATGGATTCATATAGTTCTTAGTTTTTTTCTGATTTACTTATTTCACTCCGTATAATGTTATCAAGGTCCATCCATGTTATTGTAAATGACGTGATGTCATCATTTCTTTTTTTTTTTTTCATTTTTCTGAAGCTGGAAACAGGGAGAGACAGTCAGACAGACTCCTGCATGCGCCCGACCGGGATCCACCCGGCACGCCCACCATGGGCGACGCTCTGCCCACCAGGGGGCGACGCTCTGCCCACCAGGGGGCGATGCTCTGCCCATCCTGGGCGTCGCCATGTTGCGACCCTCCTGGGTGTCGCCATATTGCGACCAGAGCCACTCTAGCGCCTGGGGCAGAGGCCACAGAGCCATCCCCAGCGCCCGGGCCATCTTTTGCTCCAATGGAGCCTTGGCTGCGGGAGGGGAAGAGAGAGACAGAGAGGAAGGCGCGGCGGAGGGGTGGAGAAGCAAATGGGCGCTTCTCCTATGTGCCCTGGCCAGGAATCGAACCCGGGTCCTCCGCACGCTAGGCCGACGCTCTACCGCTGAGCCAACCGGCCAGGGCTCATCATTTCTTATGGTTGAGTAGTATTCCATAGTATATATGTACCAAAGCTTTTTAATCCACTCATCCTCTGATGGACAGACACTTGGGCTGTTTCCAGATCTTTGCTTTTGTGAACAATGCTGCCACAAACATGGGGGTGCATTTCTCCTTTTGGAGCCGTTCTATGGTGTCCTTGGGGTATATTCCTAACAGTGGGATAGCTGGGTCAAAAGGCAGTTCGATTTTCAGTTTTTTGAGGAATCTCCATACTGTTTTCCACAGTGGCTGCACCAGTCTGCATTCCCACCAGCAGTGCAGGAGGGTTCCCTTTTCTCCACATCCTCACCAGCATTTATTCTGTGTTGTTTTGTTGATGAGCGCCATTCTGGCTGGTGTGAGGTGATATCTCATTGTGGTTTTAATTGGCATTTCTCTAATGATTAGTGATGTTGAGCATTTTTTCATATGCCTATTGGCCATCAGTATGTCCTCTTTGGAGAAGTGTCTATTCATCTCTTTTGCCCATTTTTGGATTGGATTGTTTGTCTTCCTGGTGTTGAGATTTACAAGTTCTTTATAAATTTTGGTTATTAACCCCTTATCAGACGTATTGTCAATTATGTTCTCCCATTGTGTAGTTTGTCTTTTTATTCTGTTCTTGTTGTCTTTAGCTGTGCAAAAGCTTTTAGTTTGATATAGTCCCATTTGTTTATCCTGTCTTTTATTTCCCTTGCCCGTGGAGATAAATCAGCAAATATACTGCTCTGAGAGATGTTGGAGAGTTTACTGCCTATGTTTTCTTCTAAGATGCTTATGGTTTCACGGCCTACATTTAAGTCTTTTATTCATTTTGAGTTTATTTTTGTGAGTGGTGTAAGCTGGTGATCTAGTTTCATTTTTTTGGAGGTAGCTGTCCAATTTTCCCAACACCATTTGTTAAAGAGGCTGTCTTTACTCCATTGTATTTCCTTACCTCCTTTGTCAAATATCAGTTGTCCGTAGAGCTGTGGGTTTATTTCTGGGTTCTCTGTTCTGTTCCATTGATCAATATGCCTGTTCTTATGCCAGTACCAGGCTGTTTTGAGTACAATGGCCTTGTAGTATAACTTGATATCAGGAAGTGTGATACCTCCCACTTCATTCTTCTTTTTTAAGATTGCTGAGGCTATTCGTGTCCTCTTTTGGTTCCATATAAATTTTTGGAATATGTGGTCTAGATCTTTGAAGTATGTCATTGGTATTTTAATTGGTATTGCATTGAATATATAGATTGCTTTGGGTAAAATATACATTTTAATGATGTTTATTCTTCCTAACCATGAGCGCGGTATATGCTTCCACTTGTTTGTATCTTCCTTGATTTCTTTTATCAATGCTTTGTAATTTTCCGAGTACAAGTCTTTAGTCTCCTTGGTTAAGTTTACTCCTAGGTATTTTATTTTTTTGGTTGTAGTAGTGAAGGGGATTGTTTCCTTAATTTCTCTTTCTGACTGTTCATTGTTGGTGTATAAAAATGCCTCTGATTTCTGAGGATTGATTTTATATCCTGCCACTTTGCTGAATTCATTTATCAGGTTCAGTAGCTTTTTCACTGAGACTTTAGGGTTTTCTATATACAATATCATATCATCTGCAAATAATGATAGTTTTACTTCTTCTTTTCCAACTTGGATGCATTTTATTTCTTCTTCTTGTCTGATTTCTGTGGCTAGGACTTCCAGGACTATGTTAAATAAGAGTGGTGACAGGCCCTGGCTGGTTGGCTCAGTGGTAGAGCGTCGGCCTGGCATGCAGAAGTCCCGGGTTCGATTCCCGGCCAGGGCACACAGGAGAAGCGCCCATCTGCTTCTCCACCCCTCCCCCTCTCCTTCCTCTCTGTCTCTCTCTTCCCCTCCCGCAGCCAAGGCTCCATTGGAGCAAAGATGGTCCGGGCGCTGGGGATGGCTCCTTGGCCTCTGCCCCAGGCGCTAGAGTGGCTCTGGTTGCACTAGAGTGGCTCTGGTCACAACAGAGTGACGCCCCGGAGGGGCAGAGCATCGCCCCCTGGTGGGCAGAGCTTTGCCCCTGGTGGGTGTGCCGGGTGGATCCCGGTCGGGTGGATCCTGGTCGGGCGCATGTGGGAGTCCGTCTGACTGTCTCTCCCCGTTTCCAGCTTCAGAAAAATACAAAAAACAAACAAACAAACGAATATGAAAAAAATAAATAAATAAGAGTGGTGAAAGGGGGCACCCCTGCCTTGTTCCTGATCTTAAGGGTATTGCTTTTAATTTTTGCCCATTGAGTATGATGTTGGCTGTGGGTTTCTCATAGATGGCTTTTATCATGTTGAGGTATGTTCCCTGTATTCCCACTTTGCTGAGAGTTTTGATCATGAATGGGTACTGGATTTTATTAAATGCTTTTTCTGCATCTATTGAAATTATCATATAGTTTTTCTCCTTTTTGTTTATGTGATGAATCACATTGATTGATTTACGAATATTGTACCATCCTTGCCTCCCCAGAATAAATTTCATTTGATCATGGTTTATGATTTTTTCCATATATTGTTAGATCCGGTTTGCTAATATTTTGTTGAGGATTTTAGCATCTATATTCATCACAGATATTGGCCTATAATTTTCTTTCTTTGTGTTGTCTTTGCCTGGTTTTAGAATCAGAATTATTCTAACCTCATAAAAGGAGCTTGGAAGTCTTCCTTCCTCTTGAATTTTTTGAAATAGTTTGAGAAGGATAGGAGTTAGTTCTTCTTTGAATATTTGGTAGAATTCCGTTGTGAAGCCATCGGGCCCCGGACTTTTCTTTGTTGGGGTTTTTTTTGTTTGTTTGTTTGTTTGTTTGTTTTGTATTTTTCTGAAGCTGGAAATGGGGAGAGACAGTCAGACAGACTCCCGCATGCGCCCGACCGGGATCCACCTGGCACGCCCACCAGGGGCGACACTCTGCCCACCAGGGGGCGATGCTCTGCCCCTCCGGGGCGTTGCTCTGCCGCAACCAGAGCCACTCTAGCACCTGGGGCAGAGGCCAAGGAGCCATCCCCAGCGCCCAGGCCATCTTTGCTCCAATGGAGCCTTGGCTGCGGGAGGGGAAGAGAGAGACAGAGAGGAAGGAGGGGGGGGTGGAGAAGCAAATGGGCGCTTCTCCTATGTGCCCTGGCCGGGAATCGAACCCGGGTCCCCCGCACGCCAGGCTGACGCTCCACCGCTGAGCCAACCGGCCAGGGCCTGTTGGGAGTTTTTTGATAACTGTTTCAATCTCATTTGTTGTAATCGGTCTGTTTAGGTTTTCTGATTCTTCCAGATTGATTTTTGGAAGATTGTATGTTTCAAGGAATTTGTCCATTTCATCTAGGTTGTCTAGTTTTTTGGCATACAGTTCTTCGTAGTATTTTCTTACAATATTTTGTATTTCTGTTGTGTCAGTTATTATTTCTCCTCTCTCATTTCTAATTTTATTTATTTGAGTCCTCTCTCTCTTTTTCTTGGTGAGTCTAGTTAAAGATTCATCAATTTTGTTTACCTTTTCAAAGAACCAGCTCCTAGTTTCATTGATCCTCTGTATTGTTTCTTTAGCCTCTATGTCATTTATTTCTGCTCTGACCTTTATTATTTCCTTCCTTCTACTACATTTGGGCTTTACTTGCTGTTCTTTTTCTAATTCTTTTAGATGCAGGGTTAAGTTGTTTATTTGAGCTTTTTCTAGCTTCTGAAAGTGTGCCTGTAGTGCTATGAACTTCCATTTCAGTACTGCTTTTGCTGTGTCCCATAAATTTTGAGTTGTTATATGCTCATTGTCATTCGTTTCTAGGAATTTTTTTATTTCTCCTTTGATCTCATTCTTAATCCATTCATTATTTAACAACCTGCTATTTAGTTTCCATGTGTTTGAGAATTTTTGAGCTTTCCTGTTGTGGTTCATTTCTAGTTTCATGCCATTGTGATCGGAGAAAGTGCTTGATATGATTTTAGTCTTCTTAAATTTGTTGAGAGCACTTTTGTGCCCTAACATGTGGTCTGTCCTAGAGAATGTACCATGAGCACTTGAAAAGAATGTATATTCTTCTGCTTTAGGGTGAAAGGTTCTGAAGATATCTATTAAATCGAGTTGATCTAGTGTTTCCAATAAGTCTGCTGTTTCTTTGTTAATTTTCTTTCTTGAGGATCTATCTAGTGATGTTAGTGGGGTATTGAAATCCCCTACTATTATAGTATTGCTGTTGATCTCGCCCTTTAAATCCATCAAAGTCTGCTTTATATATTTGGGTGCTCCTATATTAGGTGCATAGATATTTATAATAGTTATATCTTCCTGTTGTATTACTCCCTTTATCATTATGTAGTGGCCTTCTTTATCTCTTACTATATCCTTTGTTTTAAAGTCCAATTTGTCTGATATAAGTATTGCTACCCCAGCTTTTTTTTCATTTCCATTTGCATGAAATGTTTTTTCCATCCTTTTACCTTCAGTTTATGTGTATCTTTTGTTCTAAGGTGTGTCTCTTGTAGACAGCATATGTATGGGTCCTGTTTTCTTATCCACGCAGCTACCCTATGTCTTTTGATTGGATCATTTAATCCATTTACATTTAAGGTTATTATTGATATGTAGTTGTTTATTGCCATTTTGTTCTTTAAAGGTGTATTCCTTTTTTGTTATATTCTTTTCCCACTTTGATCTGTTTACAACAGGCCCCTTAACATTTCCTGCAGCATTGGTTTGGTTGTAATGAATTCCTTGAGTTGTTTTTTGTCTGAGAAGCTTTTTATTTCTCCTTCGATTTTAAACGATAGCCTTGCTGGATAAAGTAGTCTTGGTTGTAGGTTCTTGTTCTGCATTACTTTGAATATTTCTTGCCATTCCCTTCTGGCCTCAAGTGTTTCTGTTGAGAAGTCGGATGTCATCCTTATGGGGGCTCCTTTGTAGGTGATAACTTTTTTTTCTCTTGCAGCTTTTAATATTTTCTCTTTATCGCTTAGCTTTGATATTTTAATTATGATGTGTCTTGGTGTAGGTTTCTTTGGGTTTCTCTTTAATGGAGTCCTCTGTGCTTCTTGGACTTGTGAGAGTTTCTCTTGCATTAATTTAGGGAAGTTTTCAGCTATGATATGATTGAACAAAGTCTATCCCTTGTTCTTTTTCTTCTTCTTCAGGAACCTCTATGATGCGGATGTTATTTCTCTTCATGTTGTCACAGAGCTCTCTAAGGGTTTCCTCTGACTTTTTGAGTCTCTTTTCTCTTCTCTGCTTTCATGCCTTCATTCCGGTTGTCCTCCAACTCGCTGATTCAATCCTTAGCTCTATCTATCCTGTTTTTAATTCCTTCCATTGTGGTCTTTATTTCTGATATTGTATTTGTCATCTCCGACTGATTCTTTTTTATACTTGCTATTTCTTTATTTAGGTGTTCATAATGACCATCCATTGTTGTTCTAAGATCCCTAAGCATCCTTACAATCATTATTTTGAACTCTGCATCTGGAAGTTTGATTATTTCCATATCACTCAGTTCATCTCCTGAAGGTGTCTCTTGTGGTTTCATTTGGATTGTGCTTCTTTGTCTTCTCATTGTCTGTTTTGGGGTTTTTTATTTGTAGAGTTGGTTGAGTCTAGGCTTGGTGTTGTCTGCCTCCAGTTTTCAGTTATTTCTAGGTCTTCTTGGGTTGGTAACAGCTGTTATCTGTAATCCACTTTCGGATTTGGGCAGCTTTGAAGTCTTGATTTGTTTGTTTTCTTAACAGGTGATAGTCTTGTTTACTGATCTCAGCAGGGGGCTTCCTTGAAACTGTATCCAGGAATGTGGTGGGTGTAACCTGAGACTCTGAAGGCCTCTTTAGCCAATTAATCTCTCTGGGGGCAGGGTGTTTTCTCAGCTTCAGTAGGGGGAGGTGTATCTCAGATCTCCATGGAGACCTGAGTTACTGCCCCTCCTCCCCACTTCTTGTTTTCAGCTGTGTCTTGTTGCGCTGATTGGAGCTGGATAGATGTCTGGAGATCTCTGATCCGGAAGCAATTCAGCTCTGTTTTGTGAAAGGTTCAATCGCTCCCCCAGCTATGTCCGCCTCCAGCACAGATGAGTCAGCTTTTTTAGGTCGTCTCCTTCATTCCTTAGCCCCTCACAGTCTGTCCCTCTCTCTTTCCTTTCCACTTGGGAGATAAGCTGGTCTTTTCAACACACCTCGCTTTCTGGTCGCCAGGCAAGTGACTGTGAGCAGTAGTTTCTGCCCTTTTCCCTTGTGTGAGATCCCCTCTGGGCTCTCAGCCTCACCCCCCCATTCCTGTAAGCAGGGGAGATTCAGGCGCTCCCTACCAGGTTTGTTGTGGCTTCTTCTTTGCTCCTTGGTTTTTGAGAACTGTTCTTGTAGTTCAGAGTTGGTTTTTCATGCTGATTTTTCCTAAATTGATTTGTATTCCAGTTTGGTGGTGAGAGCTGGGCGTCTGTGCATCTGCCTACTCCGCTGCCATCTCTTCAGTCCTATAAGTGCATCTTGATAGGTTATTATCTAGGGTGTACTTCTATATGGAGTGATTCACTGAAGATCATGTTAGTCACAGGAAGTTAAACAGCTTTGGCCCTAACCCCATAGGAACATCTAGGTAAAAATTATGAATTATACACACAGATCTACTCTCACTCTCTCCTGAAACAATACTAAAAAATGATAAAGGGATTTTTAAAGGCATAAATCCACATACCAATGGAGAAAACAGAAGAGGAGGCAACAGCAACAAAATGTTAGAAGCTAGAAAGCAGATGGGCAGTTATTAAATGACAGGGTTCTCAATAAAACTGAATTCTGTGCCAGAAGAGGGGACAGCTGAGAGTCTGTTTACGCTGGAGAATCCTCAGAAGACTCAAGTTGGCCTTCTATAAGGGGGAGGTGTTTGGGGAAGGGCACGTGCTAAAATAATAAAGATTGGTTACAGGCCTGTTTAAGGAGCCAAATATCCCACCCTAGCTGGATAGCTCAGTTGGTTAGAGCATCGTCCCTAAGCGCAGAGGTTGATGGTTTGTTTGGTCCTTGTTCAGGGCACATATGGGAACAGGTCAATGTTCCTGTCTCTCTCTCCCTTCCTCTCTCTCTAATCAATAAAGTAAACCTTAAAAAAGAAGTCAGAGATCCCTAGGTGCTCTTCTACCTCCTCAGCAAAAGCCAAAGATGTATTCCTTTTTTTTCCCCATTGATTTGAAAGAGAGAAGCATCAGCTTATTGTTTCTACGTATTTGTTCCATTTAGCTGTATAGTAATTGTTTCTTGTATGTGCAAGGAAGGGTCAAACTGCGACCTTTGGTACACCAGGATGACACTTCATTCACTGAGCCACTCAGCAAAGGCCCAAAGATTTACTCTTTAAAAAGGCATAATAGAGGGTCTCTTGATTAGGGGAGATGAGGCACATTTAGGGGCAGAGTACTAGCCTGATAAAAAATGGAGATTAAATGAATGCTTGCTTTCCCCATATAGTCCTTCAGAATGCTGATAGCCAGGCAGAATATTGAGTTGACTCTGGGGAATCTGATCCGCTCTCCCACCCCCCAAAAATCTGAGCATACTGACAAAGGCTTTCCCTAATGAAATAGTGTAGCCAGATCATTCTGCTATGAGATCTGTACTTTAAAAGTTCCACCCCTCCCTGACCTGTGGTGGTGCAGTGAATAAAGCATCAACCTGGAATGCCAAGGTCACCAGTTTGAACCCCTGGGCTTGCCTGGCCAAGTCACATATGAGAAGCAACTACTACAGGTTGATGCTTCCTGCCCCCCCCACACCTCCAAGATAGACAGTTGCCTCAAAGATGGCAATTAACTTTGTCACCTCCTACTCATCTACTTTTGCATATGAGAAGACAATCAAGAATTATCAGCCTGACCTGTGGTGGCGCAGTGGATAAAGCGTCGATCTGGAAATGTTGAGGTTGCCGGTTCGAAACCCTGGGCTTGCCTGGTCAAGGCACATATGGAAGTTGATGCTTCCAGCTCCTCCCCCCCCCTTCTTTCTCCTCTCTCTCTCTCTGTCTCTCCCTCTCCTCTCTAAAAATGAATAAATTAAAAAAATATTTTTTTAAATGTGGCTTTAAAAAATAAAAAAATAATAAAAAAAGAATTATCAGACTTCTGAGGAAAGGCCTTTATTCTGACAGAGACCAAAGCAAACAACAACAGCAGCAAAAAAATAATCTTAATATCCTCAGAAACTGAAAATACTGCAACAGCGAAGCAAGGACAGGATGCTCTTTTTAGAAGGTACAGTCTCAGAACAAACAAAAAAAGAGCTCTTGGAAAGTAGAAACTTAGTAAACAAAAAAATTTAAACTGAATAGTTTGGAAGACAAAGTTGTGAGGAAGACTCCCAGAAAGTAGAGCAAAGAGACAGGGAGATGAAAATAGTAGAAAACAATACAAGATTTGCCCTGGCCAGATAGCTTGGCTGCTTAGAGCATTGTCCCAAAGCCCAGAGGTTGCCGGTTTGATCCCCAGTCAGAGCACATACAGGAATGGATCATGTTTCTGTCTCTCAGTCTCTCCCCTTCCTCTCTCTCAAAAAATCAATTTTTTTTAAAAAAAAAAGAAAGAAAGAAAATTGGCCCTGGCCGGTTGGCTCAGTGATAGAGCGTCGGCCTGGCGTGCAGAAGTCCCAGGTTCGATTCCTGGCCAGGGCACACAGGAGAAGCGCCTATCTGCTTCTCCACCCCTCCCCCTCTCCTTCCTCTCTGTCTCTCTCTTCCCCTCCCGCAGCCGAGGCTCCACTGGAGCAAAGATGGCCCGGGCGCTGGGGATGGCTCCTTGACCTCTGCCCCAGGTGCTAGAGTGGCTCTGGTCGCAACATAGTGACGCCCCCGAGGGGCAGAGCATCGCCCCCTGGTGGGCAGAGCGTCGCCCCCTGGTGGGCGTGCCGGGTGGATCCGGCCGGTAGGGCGCATGCGGGAGTCTGTCTGACTGTCTCTCCCTGTTTCCGCCTTCAGAAAAATACAGAAAGAAAAAAAAAAAAAAGAAAATCTATGCCAGTAAAATTACACACACACACACACACACACACACACACACACACACACACGAATGATTTAAGGAGAGTCCAGGAGGTCCAACTTCTAAATAATGAGAGTTCCAGAGTGAGAACAGAGAAAGTGCAAGGGAGGAAATCATTAACAAAATAATTTCAGAATTCATAAAAGACTTGTTTCCAGATCAGAGGGGCCCACTGAGTGCCCACCATAATAGATGATAGAGCCATACGAGGCACATCATTGTGAAATATCAGAACATCGAGGGAAAGAGAAAATGCTTCAAGCTTCCAGAAAGAGAAGCCAGTCATATGCAAAGGAAGGACCAGGATTTAGTATAGCTTCAAATTTCTGAATGGCAATACTAGAAGCTAGAAACCAATGAACAATATCTTCAAAATTCCAATGGAAAAATTATTTTCAACATAGAATTCTATACTCATACAAATTGTTAATGTGATTGGAATGTAGAATAAAGATGTTTTCAGAAATCTTTGGTCTCAAAAATTTTACTTTTCATGCACCCTTGTTTATGAAACTACAAAAGGATGTACGCTATGAAAATGAGTGAAAAAAGCAAGAAGGGAATAAATATATGGGATCTAGGAAACAAGATTCAACACAGAAGAGAAGTAAAGGGATTCCCTAGTACAGCGGTTGGGAACCTATGGCTCACGAGCCAGATGTGGCTCTTTTGATGGCTGCATCTGGCTCGCAGACACATCTTTAATAAAAAAAAATAATATCGTTAAAAATATAAAATATTCTCATGTATTATAATCCATTCATTTCCTACTGCTCATGTTCATGGTTGCGGGTGGCTGGAGCCAATCACAGCTGCCCTCCAGGACAACACCAAACTTTTATTGGATAATGCATAATATACACGGGTCAGTGTATGGCTCTCATGGAATTACATTTTAAAATATGTGGCGTTCATGGCTCTCTCAACCAAAAAGTTTCCCGACCCCTGCCCTAGTAAAATGGTAAAGTCAGGAGATCCCGGAATGACAGATGTATGCCAGCAGATCTGTGAGTATAGCCTGTCTCAGAGAGAGGTGGTCACAGTGACTAGGATACCAATATGTCAGAATTTTTTTTAACAAATAAGTATTTTTTGATATATTTATTTCATTTTAGACTAGAGAGAGAGAGAAGGAGCAGGGGGAGCAGGAAGCATCAACTCAAATTTGATTCCTCTGTGCCTTGACCAGGCAAGCCCAGGGTTTCGAACCAGGGACCTCAGCGTTCCAGGTTGGTGCTTTCTCCACTGCTCTACCACAGGTCAGACTGTCAGAATATCTTGAAACTGTTTAGATAAATGACAGAGTTTGGCTAGAATTAGTAATTAGCAACTAATGTATAAAAAGCTAAGTAAAAATAAAATTTAAAAGATAACTCCAAGGAAAGCTGTAAATAGCTTTTAATAGTCATAATGCAAACACTAACAATGATGGATATAGTCAAAATTATAGGATAGGCCCTGGCTTGTTGGTTAGAGCATCATCCCAGTGTGCCAAGGTTGCTTTGTTGTGTTGTTTTTTGTTTGTTTGTTTGTTTGCTTGCTTTCTTTGACAGAGACAGTGTCAGAGAGAGGGACAGCCAGACAGGAAGGGAGAGAGATGAGAAGCAACAATTCTTCGTTGCAGCACCTTAGTTGTTCATTGATTGCTTTCTCATATGTGCCTTGACGGGTGGGGGGGGGCTATAGCAGAGCAAATGACCTCTTGCTCAAGCCAGCAACCTTTGGACTCAAGCCAGTGATCATGAGGTCATGTCTATGATCCCACGCTCAAGCCAGCAACCCTGTGCTCAAGCTGGATGATCCAGCGCCCGCGACCTCAGACCTTGAGGTTTGAAACGTGGGTCCTCCACGTCGCAGTCCGAAGCTCTCTATTTCTTGTGCCACTGCCTGGTCAGGTCAGGTCAGGTTGCGGTTTTGATCCCTGGTCAGGGCACATACAAGATGGAACCAGTGAATGCATAAATTAGTGGGACAACAAATCAGTGTTATCAATGTCTCCCCCTTCTAAAATCAATCAATAAAAAATTTTAAATTACAGGATAAATTATAACGGGAAAATAGATGAATGGAAAAGGTGACTATAATGTCAAAAATGTTGAATTAAGATGCATGTTATTCATAGAAAAAAAAGATGCATGTTATTCAGAGATACGTAGATAGAAAACAAGAGTCAGCTTTCATGGAAGGAAATAGAGGAATGGGGGAAAGAGACCGTTGTGTTTTCTAATCCTTGTAGAAATAATTTGATTCTTCAGACAGTGTATATATATAACTGATAAAAATAAAACCTAACAATTAAATATATACACATATGTATACATTAGTTTTTGTCCATCACATTTGCAGAAATGTGTGAGTTTAATACCAGCCTCTCCTTCTGTTGAAATGTGAATTATAACTATTTGGGAGGATAAATTGGCAATATCTATTAAAATCTTAAACATGTACACTGTGATCCAGTTAGTCCAGTTTAAGATAAATAGCCTTCAGAAATGCACAGTTATGCCTGACCAGGCGGTGGTGCAGTGGATAGAGCATCGGACTGGGATGCGGAAAGACCCAGGTTCCAACCCCGAGGTCGCCAGTTTGAGCGTGGGCTCATCTGGTTTGAGCAAAAGCTCACCAGCTTGGACCCAAGGTCGCTGGCTCCAGCAAGGGGTTACTCAGTCTGCTGAAGGCTCGTGGTCAAGGCACATATGAGAAAGCAATCAATGAACAACTAAGGTGTCGCAACGAAAAACTGATGGTTGATGCTTCTCATCTCTCTCCGTTCCTGTCTGTCTGTCCTATCTATCCCTCTCTCTAACTTTATCTGTCTCTGTAAAAAAAAAAGAAAAAGAAATGCACAATTACCAAAGATACATGTTCTAGAACATGGCTGTTAAAAGAAATATGAGTTATATTTGTAATTTAAAACTTTCTAGTAGTCACATTAAAAAAAGAAACAGGTGAAACTAACTTTGATAATATATTTAACCCAGGATATCTAAAATAGTTCAACATGTAGTCAATATTTAAAATATTAGAAATATTTTACCTTTTTTAAACTTTATTTGAAATCTAGCCTGTGCTTTACTTATAGAACAAATGTCTCCATACGGACTAGCCACATTTTAAGTCCTCAGTAGCCACATGTGGCTAGTAGCTACTGTATTAATGCAGTTCTAAAATATTTATTGCTGGCTTGTTTATAATACCAGAAAATCAGAGGCAACTTACTGTTCATCAGTTCAGCATTAACTAAATAAATAGAATACTGGCATATAGTGGAGTGAGAGAGATTTCTGGGTGTTGTGGAAATGTCTAAGATGTGGGAAAAGCAAATTGTAAAATTTGGCACTTTTATTTACTTTTACATATCTATAAAAATATGTGTAAAAGAGAATACACACAAACAAATGTATATTAGTGTATGCAGAATAAAAAAAAAAATAACATAGAGTAGAGGTGAAAACACAACCAAATGGGCCAAATCCCACTCTGTGCCTGTTTTTTGTTTTGTTTTGGGGTTTTTTGTTTGGTTTTTGTTGTTGTTTATTTTTTACAGGGACAGAGAGAGAGTTAGAGAGAGGGATAGATTGGGGAGACAGACAGGAATGGAGAGAAATGAGAAGCATCAATCAGCAGTTTTTCGTTGTGACACCTTAGTTGTTCATTGATTGCTTTCTCATATGTGCCTTGACCACGAGCCTTCAGCAGACCGAGTAACCCCTTGCTAGAGCCAGCGACCTTGGGTCCAAGCTGGTGAACTTTTTTGTTTGTTTGTTTTTGCTCAAGCCAGATGAGCCTGCATTTAAGCTGGCAACCTCGAGGTCTCGAACCTGAGTCCTCGGCATCCCAGTCCGACACTCTATCCATTGCACCACCGCCTGGTCAGGCTGTACCTGTTTTTATACATAAAGTTTTATTAGAATACAACCACACTCATTTATTTACATATTGTCTGTGGCTGCTTTCATGATACTATGGCAAAGTTGAGTAGATTTGATACAGACTCTGTAGCCCACAAAGCATTTACTACTTGTCCTTTTTTTTATTATTTCTTAATGTTTACTTTATTGATTTTAGAGAGAGGAGAAGGGAAAGAGAGACAGAGACAGACAGGAACATTATTCCGTTCCCGTATGTGCCCTGACCCGGGATTGAACTGGCAACCTCTGTGCTTCGGTACAATGCTCTAACCCAGTGGTCCCCAACCTTTTTTGGGCCACAGACCGGTTTAATGTCAGAAAATATTTTCACGGACCGGCCTTTAGAGTGGGATGGATAAATGTATCATGTGACCGAGACAAGCATCAAGAGTGTCTTAGACGGATGTAACAGAGGGAATCTGGTCATTTTAAAAAAATAAAACATCGTTCAGACTAAAATATAAATAAAACGGAAATAATGTAAATTATTTATTCTTTCTCTGCAGACTGGTACCAAATGGCCCACGGACCAGTACCAGTCCGCGGCCCAGGGGTTGGGCCCCACGGCTCTAGCCAACTGAGCTATTTGCTCAGGGCTACTACTTGTCTCTTTAAGTAAATACTTTGCAAACCCTTGTTCTTGAGGAACGTATACCAAATTTTTCACTAGTCACTTCCATGTGATGTCACTGGAAACTTGCACTTTTTATGTTGGTCTTTTTTAATATTCTAGTTGTTTGGGGGGTTCTTTTTTTCATGATGCACAGGCTTACTTTGAAACAAAGCTAAATAATAATTTTATTATTCATAGTCAGGCATATGTGGACAATTTAGTTTACTAGATTTGTATTTTTAAATCACGAGGATGCTTATTTGGATAGTGTTTTCTACTGTCCACTCTGAGGGTTTGTCTTTAGATTAGAATTGCAGTTAGTTATAGTATCCAGTGGCACTTTTGACAAATGCAGCCTCTTCCAACTCCCTGTAAACTAAGTTCTACCAGCTTCTTTGATATTTGGATAGGTGACAGGTAGTTGTGCTATTTTCCTAATATTAATTCTGCTGCTCGTCACTGTACCTATCTCTGATTTTAACCCCAACTTTTTTATTTATTGATTGATTTTTAGAGAGAGAGGAGTGAGAGAGAGAGAGAGAGAGAGAGAGAGAGAGAGAGAGAGAAGGGAAAGGAGCAGGAAGCATCAACTCCCATATGTGCCTTGACCAGGCAAGCCCAAGGTTTTGAACCGGCAACCTCAGTGTTCCAGGTCGACGCTTTATCCCACTGCGCCACCACAGGTCAGGCTTAGCCCCAACTTTTACAAGCTCATAAAGCTTGTGCTTTTTGCAAACCAAATCAGTAGTACCTTTTCTAACACAAAGAAGCCCACGTATTTCTGAGTTGTCTCACTTCCCAAAGCTAATATGGTCAAATCATGCTTGGCGGCCCTGGCCGGTTGGCTCAGAGGTAGAGCATCGGCCCGGCGTGCAGGAGTCCCGGGTTCAATTCCCGGCCAGGGCACACAGGAGAGGCGTCCATTTGCTTCTCCTCCCCTCCCCCTCTCCTTCCTCTCTGTTTCTCTCTTTCCCTCCTGCAGCAAGGCTCCATTGGAGCAAAGATGGCCCAGGCGCTGGAGATGGCTCTGTGGCCTCTGCCTCAGGCGCTAAAATGGCTCTGGATGCAACAGAGCGATGCCCCAGAGGGGCAAAACATCGCCCCCTGGTGGGCATGCTGGGTGGATCCCGGTCGGGCGCATGCGGGAGTCTGTCTGACTGCCTCCCCGTTTCCAGCTTCGGAAAACTGGAAAAAAAAAAATCATGCTTGGCCTAACCTTGCTGACTGCAGATACTGTGACCTGGTGTGGGGAATGCAGAACTTCACCTAGCCTCTTTACTGGATAATCACATAAGATATTAATTTCTATGTTCTTATGTGATATAGGCAGAATGTAGGATTAATTTTCTAATAGTGATTACAGCAAAATAAATTTCAGATATACAAATAAAATTTTTAAAAAATGAAATTATACTTTAAAAAGTCATTAGAAAAAAATTATAAAAATGATATTGTTTAAAATACTAATAGTTCATAATATTCATAAGGTTCTTTCAAATGTTTCAAATGGCTTTCCTAGACATCATTGTACTTAGTAATTTTGAGGTTGGTAGGACCAAGGTTATTGGCATAATTTAACAGAACTAGAAACCAGGGCTCACAGGGGATGTTGTGATAGAGCTAGGCTTGGAGTGCAGCTTTTTAGCTACCTTCACTAGTGTTTTTTCCACTGCACATGTAAGTAGTTCAGTGGTTTGATAAAATGGACCTCCAGCCTGAAATTATTAAGTGGATGTTCTGAAGGCCCAGATTGATTCCCAAAGTGCAGTTAAGGTTAAACAATTTGTGTTAAGGTTCCCATTTGTGCCAGAGTTCATTTGAGACCAGATTCTCATTGATAATAGATAAGATGTCTAGTCTCTAAAGTGAGGATAACCTCTTCCTTCAATTGCCCAACAGCATTGCTGTGGGCCTTTATAGCAAGGAATATGAGATTTGCCATGAGCAAGCACCATGACCCAAAGTCACCAGGCAACTCACAGTGTTGGTACTTACTCCTACTTCGTTTGTGTCAGTAGAGGCCAAAACATTTTATTTAACATCTTATCTAGTGGCTGAATTGTTCATTAAAAAACTTACTATGGCCCTGTCCCTTTGGCTCAGTGGTAGAGCGTCGGCCTGGCGTGTGGGGGACCCAGGTTCGATTCCCGGCCAGGGCACACAGGAGAAGCGCCCATTTGCTTCTCCACCCCCCCCCCTCCTTCCTCTCTGTCTCTCTCTTCCCCTCCCGCAGCCAAGGCTCCATTGGAGCAAAGATGGCCCGGGCGCTGGGGATGGCTCCTTGGCCTCTGCCCCAGGTGCTAGAGTGGCTCTGGTTGCGGCAGAGCGACGCCCTGGAGGGGCAGAGCATCGCCCCCTGGTGGGCAGAGCGTCGCCCCTGGTGGGCGTGCCAGGTGGATCCCGGTTGGCGCATGTGGGAGTCTGTCTGACTGTCTCTCCCCATTTCCAGCTTCAGAAAAATGCAAAAAAAAAAAAAAAAAAAAACTTACTATGATTTCTCCTTTAACCCTTGTTCTCATAGAATGAACTTACAGCACCATCACTAGTGTGCAGCCAGCATGTGCCCACAAGAAGCAAATGTAGGGTGAGAAAATTAACCAGACAACATAGGTGTGAGGAGCTGTGGTTCTCCAGTCTGTAAAAACCTCTCTCCTCAACCTTTTGTTTTTGCAGGTTTTTCCTCAACTTTTTATTTTGAAATTTTCAAATCCACAGAAAAGCTGTGGAGATACAATAAATTTATATATATATCTTTAACCTAGATTAACAAATTACTAAGATTTTGCCGGCCCTGGTCTGTTGGCTCAGCGGTAGAGCGTCAGCCCAGCGTTTGGAGGTCCCAGGTTCGATTCCCAGCCAGGGCATGTAGGAGAGGCACCCATCTGCTTCTCCACCCTTCCCCCTCTCCTTTTTCTATCTTTCTCATCCCCTCCACAGCCAAGGCTCCACTGGATCAAAGTTGGCCAGGGCGCTGAGGATGCCTCTGTGGCCTCCACCTCAGGCACTAGAATGGCTCTGATCGTAGTGGACCAACGCCCCAGAGGGGCCAAGCATTGCCACCTGGTGGACATGCCGGGTGGATCCCGGTCGGGCACATGCGGGAGTCTGTCTGTCTGCCTCACCCCCACTCTTCACCCTTCGGAAAAATACAAAAAAAATAAAAAAAGATGTTACCATATTTGCTTTAACTCTGCATGTGAGGGGTTGAGGTGCAGGGGGAGTGTTCACTAAACTATTTGAACATAAGTTGTAGTCATCATTACATTTTATCTCAAAATACTTCAGCCTGCATCTCCTAAGAACAGAAACATTCTCTCATGTAATCAGCATCATTTTCATAGCCAGGAAATTAATAATTCCATAATATCTAATATACAGTCCATATCACATTTCCCCTAGTTGTCTCCAAAATTAATTTTCTGGTGTACCAGATTTAGTCAAGGTTCATACATTGCATTTGGTTATGCCTCTTCAGTGTCCTTCAGTCTCTTAGTCTCTGAATTCTTAATATTTTAATCTATAATAGTCACCCTTCTCTTAAAAGAAAAAAAAAGATTTTTAAGACATATCTTTTTGAAGAGTCCAGGTTGTTGTATTGTAGAATGTCCCACATTTTAGATTTTTCCATTTGTCTCCATCGTACTAGACTTAAATAAAGCATTTTTGGCCTGGCCTGTGGTGGTGCAGTGGATATGGCATCCACCTGGAACGCTGAGGTCGTTGGTTCAAAACCCTGGGCTTGCCTGGTCAAGGCACATATGGGAGTTGATGCTGCCTGCTCCTCCCCTCTTCTCCATCTCCCCCCTCCCCTCTCTAAAATGAATAAATTTTTAAAAATTAAAAAAAAATTTTTTGGCAAGAATACTATATAGATGCCTGACCAGGCAGTGGCGCAGTGGATAGAGTGTCAGACTGGGACGTGGAGGACTCAGGTTTGAAACCCCGAGGTTGCTGGCTTGAGCGCAAGCTCATCCAACTTGAGCACGGGGTCAGTCGCTGGCTTGAGCGTGGGATCATAGACATGACCCCATGGTCACTGGTTTGAGCCCAAAGGTCGCTGGCTTGAGCAGGGGGTCACTTGTTCTGCTGTAGCACCCCAGTCAAGGCACTTATGAGAAAGCAATAAATAACAACTAAGGTGCTGCAATGAAGAATTGATGCTTCTCATATCTGTCCCTTCTTGTCTGTCCCCTGTTTCTGTCAAAAAAAAAAAAAGAATACAATATAGATAAGTTATATAGTATTTATTATATCATGTCAGGACATAAATAAAATCAGATGGCTCCATTAATCAGAGCTGCTAAATTGGATCACTAGCGAAATTTGGGTCTTCTTTGGGTAAGTCCAAATTTAATGTTGTATTTTTCTTTAGCTGTACAGCTTTGGTTTCATTTTTTTAAAGCATGCATTATTAATACAGACAACAAATAGTTCTGGTTTAGTAATAATGTTGGGTACAGACTGCTAATAAGTAGTATTCACCTTCTCTGCCCTTTCTTCTTTGAATAAATACTCTAAAGACTCTTCATACTGCCTGACCTGTGGTGGTGCAGTGGATAAAGCCTCGACCTGAATGCTGAGGTCGCCAGTTTGAAACCCTGGGCTTGCCTGGTCAAGGCACATATGGGAGTTGATGCTTCCAGCTCCTATCCCCCTTCTCTCTCTCTGTCTCTCCCTCTCCTCTCTAAAAAAATGAATAAAATAAAAAAAAAAGACTCTTCATAGTAATCATATCCTCCCACCTTCCTCTTTATAACTATGCAGGAAATGTTTATGAATTAACTACTAGTAAGAACCCCAGATCTAGAGGGAGATAAGAATAAACATTTTATAGAGGAATAATAACAGTAATATGGGTATTTATTGAGCCCTTGCTATGTTCCATGACGCTGGACTAAGCACTTTCTGTGGATTGTCTGCACAATAACCCAGTTAGGTAAGCAGCATTGTATCCCCATTTTACAGATTAGGAAGTTCAGGCACAGAAAGATTGAGGATCTTGCCCAGGGACCCACAGCAAGTAAGTGGGGGAGCTAGGGTTCAAACACTTGGCTAAGTCTAGAGCCCATTTCTTATTTACTGTGCTGTGCTGCCTCCGGTATTGTGCACCAGGTATTGTACAGACACTGCCTTATACATTTTCTCTTATAATTCTCACATCAATCTGTTAGAAACAGTCTCAAATAAATGAAGTTACTTACCCACGGCATATGATATCCGAACTATTTATTCTATTTTGTGGTTCTCTCCCATGTTTCAGCCAAGATCTTTAACAGCAAAGAGGTTTGTGCAGCGGGGTCCCTTTTCCCACTCCCCAGCACCCACATAAACAGGAGTCATGTGCTGGAAATGAAACCAGGTGGCAGAAGCAGCTGCACACGCAAGGAAGCCTGATCGGGTCCACATTAACCAGATGACAGGAGTGAGAGCCTTCAGTTACAATTCGGGGACCATCAGTGAGACATGGGGTGACACTGAACCTGAAATAAAGGTTGTTGAAATGAGACTGGTCTTCCAAGGGAAAGCATTTCCTTACCATCTGCCTCTCACCAGAGAGGACGTGGCAGTCTTGTTATTTGAGTACCTTCAAACCGATGGTCAAAGCCATGAAGACATTTCTGAAGGAAAGTGTGATTGCTTATAGTTTCTAATTCCCACTATTGATTTCCTTTGTAGAATTATTTTAAACATCATCACTGAGTCTATATATAATTACAGCATAATAAATTAAGAGGAGTAGAATTAAAGAGGATAGTATGACCTATTGCATAGGATTTTTGTGAGGATTAAATTTACACATACACAGTATACACAATGTAGTGCCGTGCCTGACAGAGAGTAGGCATTCAGGTTCGGTGTGGATGTTATTATATGATTACGATTGGATTTTGTGTTCTCGCACATAATATCTGGAAACTTTTCCTAAATTAGGACAGTTGGCCCCTCAATCCAGGAAAACACACATTCCAGACACTACCTGAGTAGGACCTACTAAGCTAGAGACCAGATCTCCCATAGTGACCCTCTCTGGCACTGGCAGGAGGCTCCTATTGTCATAATGTCTGTCACATTCTGTCTTTCTGTTTCAGGTGGTTAGCTCAACCAATGGAGAGCTGAATGTTGATGATCCCACGGGAGCCCACTCCAATGCACCAATCACAGCTCATGCTGAAGTGGAGGTAGTGGAGGAAGCTAAGTACGTTCTTCTTTCAAGGGGGCTCTTGAGTCATAGGTTAAAAAATATTTTATCTGTTTCTCTCAGTGTGCCGCTCATCTCAGACTGAATTCCTCATGCTTGTGTCCACAGCTTTCTTCTTTTGACCATTTTGCTTTTGCATGGTATTATAAGGCTGCTGCTGCCCTTCTTTACTTGTGTTTTCTGGAAGACAGTCACATTTTTCTAGTCCACATGAGCAAAAGACATAGTGAACTAAAGGAACTGTGATAATAGACTTACAATAGATAGTCGTCAGGAGCTTCTTGGTGCCCTGAAGCTTCTTGCTCCCTATGGAACACAGAAAAACCTGTTTATCTCAACCATGTGCTATGCTGAACAAAATGGCATTTCTGGTTTTTAGCTATCTATTCTGCACACATATAGTTCCTGCAGAAAGGTTTTCAGGGCTATTTTGTTCTCACTTAAATGATTCTGGATTCAGAGAGACTCTCGTAAGTCAGACAAGAAAAACAGTCTCTGTCCCTATGAGTGAGAGGGTCTTGGGAAGGCAAGGAAATCACACTAATCCCAGGAAAGTGAGGAGGTCACCCCACTCCCTTGTCTGCTGCTCTTGCATGTGAATGTCTTGCCCTGTCCATACCACCAGCCCCTGGTGCTCTCTGCATGGTATGTGTTTGAACTCTTAGAATATGGGGTGGAAGGTGAAATAACTGCTAATTCTACAACAAAAGCAGCATTTCTATCACTTCTTTCCCTTTTTACCCCATCCCAAATTTAGATCCAGGTTTAACCTCCAAGAAGACACGAGATAGGAAGAAAGAAGGCCTTTACAAATCAGTAACTGCTGCCAAGCCTGATATGATCGATTTTTCTTATAAACCCTTTGAGAACATGCAGGCTATCCCAATACCCTGTTCTCAAAAGCAGACAACAATTTTATAGTGAATTGTGTCCTAAGTGGTCTCTTGAATCCCCAAATACAAGCCAGAACATGCTTATACTTGTAAATATCAGGTAGTGGGAGGGCGATCAGGATCTGCATTCTTCTTCCTTCCAGATGCACTTTGCATGGTTGTCCCTCCTGCTCATTTCTCTGCTGCCCAGCTGGATGTTGGGCTCACTTTGCTCTCAAGAGGTCTTTTTCTTAGAAAGCCAGGGCTTGAGGATTCCTACCCAGTACATAATAAGCAAGTGAGGACAAACTGAGCTGTTCCCTGTCGAGTCCCTGCTGACCGTAGGCTGCTTTAGCTGCTCCACTCCTGGTTTATAGGAGGCCCTGATTCATAAGGAGGGCCAGGGGAGTTTTTAATGCCACAAAGATAATATTTTTAATAAGGAAACATGCTTGCTTTTCTCAGGAACTTTGGGGATTTCAATGGTATTCACAATTTTTCAGTTTTCAAGACAAAACTTTATTCCCCCAAGTATAAACAGTGTGGTACTCCTTCCCTATGGGTTTTCAGCCTTGGCTGCACTTTGGAGTCACCTGGAGCTTGTTAGAAAATACAAGTATCTGAGTCCTGGCCTCAAAGATTCTGATTTAATTCTTCTAAAATATGGTCGCAGCATCAGGGATTTGTGAAGTTGAGGTGATTCGAATGTATAGCTAGGGTTGGGAACCACTGCAGTAGGCGTGGTCTGATCCAAACATTGTCTGGGCTTGAAAGATGGCTGTACCCATTCCCACCCCACATTACTTCCAGTTCACCATCGTGGCTATTACTTTGAAGGCTAGAAGTTTAGCTCTGGTTTTAATAATATACTTTGAATACCAAGATTGAATGGGCTTTAATCTTACACTGTGCCCTATACAGACTTATTTTTCTAATCCATACAGACTTATCTTTTTAATCCATCCGTTTCATTTCATTTCAGTAAATGTGTACTCTAATTGTGTATGTAAGTGTGGTATTTGTGTCCTGTGTGTAAGATAATGGGTCATTGACACAAAGAGATTCCAATCTGGTATATTCTGTTCTGGTATAAACTAAACTCTGGGATGTAAAGAGAGTTTAATATCTCCCCATTTAGCAAAAAGGGACCACTGTGCCTCTTTGCCACCAGTCTCAGGTTTGGGCCTTTTCAAGACATGGAAACTAGAGGGCATCAATTATATTTGACCAAATATCCTTTAAAAGCTTATAGCTTAGGGCACTTTGTGTACTGATTCCCTTAGTGATCATGAGCTACCAATCTATCTTGGCCAGGGAACTTGCACGGCACAGCCATGTTTTTCTTCTTGGCCTTTATGTGCATGGGCGGGGGTGGGTGGGTACTAAGGCAGAGCCATGTGTTCACCTGCTTGATCATTTTCATGGCTAGAGAAGCACAAGGTATCCCAAATAACCCCTCATTACACGCAATTGTGATGCCATTTTCCCCTCAGCCTGCCTCTGAAAAAGAGGGGGCTGTTGCCCTATTCTAGGATATTGGGGTAACTACGTGAAACCTTCACTACCAAGCTTTTAATTTAGGGTTCCTCACCTGGCTTGCTTTGTGTAAAGGAGGAGAGAAATCACAGGACCTCAGTTTTTGTTCCATATACAACGTGAACATCAAACTTCCCTTTTTCTCTAGTTGCGGAATGCATGTCCTTGTTTCGTATGATTAGAAAGGTATTGAGGCAAGGCAGCTTTTTAGTCGACTTTTGTTAAGAACTCGGGAATTTTTGGTTATCCACTGACTTTTGCTATAAATTGGCAAATACAGTGCTCATTCCCCCTGAAAATGAACAAGAATGGAATTAGGCCTTTCTCTGGCAGTTATACCTTAACCCAGAGCAGTGACCCTCCTCAGTCTGAGTCCTCTCCTAATAAGAGAAAGTGTCTCTTAAGCCTTTTTCCCCTTTAGAACAGCTAACTGCTGACTGCATGTGTGATGTATGGAAGGCTTAGGGACTTCTCTTTTTCTCAGAACAGTTGGGAGGTTAGCTTAACGAATTGCACACTAAGACTTCATATAGGAACCAAAACGGCTTGGCTTTGGTGCTTGATTGAATTCTTACAGGCCAGATGATTTGCTCTTTCTGTTACCTTCCTGGAATGTGCCTAGGAAAGCCTACACAGGGGCACCCATCAACTCACTTTCTGGTTTGCCTTACCCCTTACTGAGATCCAGCTCCTATCATGATGCTTCTATCGGGCACCTGCCCCTCCACAATAGTGTGGGGACCAAGTGGCCTGGGCCTACTCACCCTGCCTTGACAGAGGAAGAAACTAAACACAGACACAACATACTGCATGTTTGCATGGCTCACAGGGAGTCGCTTCCATCTCACGTCTGTGGACTAATATCTCTTTCTCTCTCTCTTCCTTTCTGTCTTTTTCTCTTTACACACTCTGTAGCTGCCTGAAAATGCTCAACCTGTGGTGAGTCCCTCTCTCCAGTTCACATGCTAGGGGAGTGGACCAGACTAGGCTGGGATTGGCAAAGCCAAACAAAATGCCTTAGAACACTGAACAGCTTCTTGCCACCTTTGCCGTAACCACCCAGATTGGGGAACTAGATCCACAAGGTGGGACGGGCAGGCCTGTGCGTAGGAATTAATCTGTTCCTTCTTTCCTTTCAAACCTACCTCATTGCTGCCTCCTCCTGTCAAATCAGTACCTGTCCCACAGTATTCAGAATTATCTTTATTTTTAGTGAGTGAATTTTTTTCTCATATTACTACAACCAGATGTTACCAGAGGGAGAGGGACAGAGGTCGGAGGACAGAATTACTATATCAGTTGTTAAGATTATTCCTCACAATCTCAAGGACAACTGTTGCTACGTTATGTCATATTCTGCAGCTTGGTCTCTACCTGGAAATCAGCTGCTTTGGAAAAATCTGTGACTTTTCTTTTTGATTCAGCTGGGTCTTCCATCTGTAGACTATGAGTCTCTCTCAAAAAAAGGTCCTTCTTGGGGGAGAGATGGATATTTTGTTGTCGTTGTTGTTGTTGTTGTTTTCAGTTTTTTGTTTGTTTTCCGTTTCTTGTCTTTTTATTTCCTTCTTGTAAGAGAATGTAGTGGGCCAAGGGCTAACTTTGCCAATGAAATACTGGAGCCTCTCTTTTCCAGGTTCCTCGAATGCATTCTTAGGAACAATATGAGGTATATCAAAGGGGAACCCTAAAGAATCCATGTTTGGTGAGGTAATACTCGCTATAAAGCAGAGCTGCCTTCCCAGCTCTCTTCCCGAACACTGCCTGGACCTTCCAGGTGCTCCTTAACTACATAGTTGGTCTGTCACAGTCTGGAATTATAACTCCCACATTGTCTGCATGCATGGGGTCATATTCTGTGTGGTGGACTCTATGACTACCTTGTTTCTATTTGTCTCAGTGACTACTTTGGGCACTGGTTTCCAAACCCTAAGCCAAGTTGCCTATGGGGTTTCCCAGGGACAAGGATGTATTGAAGGTAACAGTTGGGTTTTATGGAGATAGAATTTGTAGTCTTACAGTATTGAGGAGTGCATTGGACCTGTTTATTAAGCAAACATGAGCCTGTATAATCTGACAGTGTTATGGTTGTTGTTTTTTCCTGTGAGATGTCAGTTGTATAATTCTGACTGCAAATACAGAGCCTACTCTGTGCTCACTCAACTCAGTGCTTGGAACTCTAGGAGGTCCCAGGGCCTTCCCCCAAATAGCTTAGGTACCATCTTACTAGAGAAACAAAACATACATACTTGAGGACAAGTGGTCCTCCAGGGTACTTACGTCATTGTCCCTTGATAGGTCATTGTGGACAAGATGGTCAAGGAAGACTTCATGGAGACCATGAGACTTGAGCCAGGTACCAGGGCAAAGGAAGAATATACAAGTACAGCAAAGAAGTGAAGTTAGCAAAGGAAAAGCTGAGGGGGGAGAGCCAGGACATAGGGAAAGGACATATCTTTTGCACTAACCATGCCACAGCCCTCATCACTGTCTTCTGGACTAGTCACTGCCCAAGCAAGAGGTGCGTCCTGTTCCACAGGTGGGAGTGAGGAGGGGATGCTCAGGCTCAGGGATGTGCCAGAGCTATGGCTGTTGCCCAGGAGGCAGCACTTGGAGGGCTCATGACTGGTTGAGGCCTGGGGGAAGAGCACTTAGTGGCTTGTGAATAAAGACAATGCGTAGATCAGTGTTCACTCCAGCATGTAAGAGCTTCTGGTTATCCAGTTAAAGAATCAACTCGACCTGGCCTGTGGTGGCACAGTGAATAGATAGTAGAACTGGAACACTGAGGTCACCAGTTCTAAACCTCGGGCTTGCCTGGTCAAGGCACACACAATAAGCAGCCAATGAACAACTAAAGTGGAGCAACTATATATGAGTTGATACTTCTTTCCCCCCACCCCACCTCTCTCTGTAAAATCAACAAACATTTATTTTTTTTTAAATCAGGTTAGAAAACCTAAGACCCTAAAGGGTTCATCACTTGCCTTCATTCTCTTCTGACAGTAAGGTATTTGTATGGAGTAAGTCTGGGTTTGATCTGGATTTGACCGAGTTTAATGGATCTTGTTGCTGGTAACCACCACAGAAATCAGAGTTGAAGAGCAAATTGTGGGGTCTGTTTCCTTGTGGGTAGAATTATTTAAAAAGCTCCTGCTACTACCAAAGCTTTAACTATAGTAACCAACACAAATTATTCTGAGGCTCTAAACCACAGCTCACACTCTCCTCCGATTGGGTGAACTCAGCATTGCATTTCAGGTTATGATATGCTTGTAAGAAGATATTAATTTTTATGACTTGCCTCGGAAGAGTTAAAAGAGAAGTTGTGTCATTTGAAATGGATTAGAACAGTATTTCAAACTTTTTTTTTATTGCTGTTATAAAAACACAAAATCATCATCTTAGCAACCTCTAAAAAGAATAAGAACAGAAATTGGCTTAAATGTTAGTGATCCATTAGAAAGTCATGGTTAATAGGGAACTGGTAACTACTGAAATATAGGTGCTCCCGTGAGATTTAATTTACCTTGTTTAATATTAATTTCAAGACATTCAACTTGGAAAATATCTGTTTTCTACAGCTACAGAAAAATATTTTTTTTTAATTGAATACTTCCCCAAGGAATCCTTTGAGGACTGTTTTAAACAATCAAAAGTGTTGCTCATTTTTATTTAAAAGAATGTATCCAGTCTCCAAATATATATGATACTTTGTTTAATAACTGTATTCATGCCCATTAGTAGTATTTACAAATGTCATTAATATTGTTATAAAATTTTAAGACCTTCTTAAGAAGCTCCTATTTCCAAAACCTATATTTGATTCATATAGATATGGTTAAAGCCCATTATTGTCTTCAAAATTTTAATAACTAGTCTAATGGGTATAGGAAATACCAAGGGGTCTGACCAAAAAAGGAGGGAATGTTAGCTACAGTGGAGAATTTGGGGGTACAGGAAGTAAGCTGAATAGTTCCTTATTTCCATGTGAATATTGCTGGCATTAAACCTGGAAGGATTAGACAAGCAACTCAAAGACAGTTTTCACAGAAAAGCTTTTCTTTCAGGGGTTCAGCAAATCTCAGTTAGACTTCCAACTTTCCTCCCCTCCATCATCAGGCATCTTGGACTCATTCACCACCTCTGCCCCTCACATTCCATTTCCCATGTGTCATTGGCCTGGAAAGGACATAGCTTTTGCACCAGCCATGCTACAGCATCATCACCCCCTTGTAGACTAGTCACTGCCTGAGCAAGAGGTGCGTCCTGTTGCAAAGGCGGGAGTGAGGAGGGATACTCAGGCTCAGGGATGTGCCAGAGCTATGGCTGTTGCCCAGGAGACAGCACTTGGAGGGCTCATGAAAGGAACGGGCCCAAACCACCGCTCTACCAGGGTCAGTCCTAGAGCCCAGTCTGGCACAGCCGCAGCAGTGTCTGGAAGCCAAGTTGAGGCAAACCGTGCCACCAGATGCCTCCTCAGCTCCAGGGCTGTGGCATTGATCCTCTCCAAATGAAGAGTGGACTCTGCTAATTTCAGTCAGGATATCTGAGCTCGCAGTTCTGTTAAGAGTTAGGGCTTCTCCTGCCTACTCCAAGTAAGTGGTGGGGGACAGGGGCGGGGATAGAGAGAATCCTTATTCCTTCATTGGTAGCATTGTGAGATCCTCCTAGAGTTCCAAACATTGTATTTTTCATGGGGTTTGTTTGCCTTAGCTTAGCCTCATACCTGCTGACTACTGTAGTTTTATTAAATAATTTTGCCCTGTATTTCAAGGAGCAGACAATGCAGGCTGTTCTCTTGCAGCCCTGAGGACCCCAGCCTTGGTTCTACATAAAGATGAGGGATCTGGATTGGGTGTTAGATTAGAAAATAAGCCTTCATCCTCCCTCCAAAAATGCTTGTTTCAGCCCTATCTAGCCTGCAGCATTTTGATAATTAGGTTTGGTAGCTACAGATTGAAATGAAGCAGCTATTTCCCTTGGCTTTCCTGGCAGACACTGCCTGTTGCTTCCTGGATGTGCACTGTAGAAGGTGGGCGGCCCTGGGGGGGGGGGGTCCACCCCCTGCAGCAAGGAGAAGCAGGCAGGCAGAAATCTCTTGGAAGCTGTGCACCTCTCACACTGACATGTAATGTTCCTTGTGCTCCAGGTGCTGCTGTTTCTTTAAGAGGAAAAGGAAGAAGACTGTTCAGCGCCACAAGTGACCAGTGCCTCCCAGGAGTCCTCAGTCCCTGGGGACTCTGACTCGATTGCACCTGCATCTCCTGCCATTTCTCATTGGAAAGGACTCCTCTGTGGGGGAGGGTAGAGATCCAAACCAAAAAGAAGAAAACAGATGCCCCAGAAGGAGCCAGTGTGGGCAGCCAGGGCCCAGCGGGTCATTGGCTGTTCCCACCTGCCTAAGGCTCTGAGCAGGTCCCAGAGCTGCTGCCCCTCCACTGCTTGCCCTTGGGGCCACCTGGTTGACTCTCCTTCCTATTGTTTACAGTGAAGGTGTCATTCACAAAAACTCAAGGACTACTATTCTCTTTCCTCCCCTTAGTTTACTCCTGGTTTCTGCCCTGCCCTTAGCCCTCTCCAGCACTAAAGCTAGGGAGTTGAAGGCTGTCTGCTGAAGAAGCTCAAGAGGCTGAGGGTGCGGCCAAGAAGGTAGGAGATGGCAGGCCTGAGTTGGAGAGGAACCTTCTCCACCTACCAGGTGTATGTACCTGGCAGTGCGGCTCCCTTCCTCTGTGCCTGCGCAGCCTGCATCCCCAGCTGGCCGGGGGGTGCAGGTCCCTCCCTCCCTCCCTCCCTCCCGTGAAGTTACACTGTAGGACACAAGCTGTGAGAAATCTGCAGTCTACTGTCCCCACCTGTTGGCGTTCTTAGCTTTCTTGACAAGCGAACTCGATTCTGCAGTCAGTAGTGGAACAATGCAAATTGTTCTGAGCAAAGGAAAAAAAAACTGACTTTATTGCACTTTTAGTTTTTTGTTTTTGTTTTTTTAACAAAAAACATGGCAGATGCATATTGTGTCTGGTTATATTGGGAGTTTTACTTTTTTTTTTCTGTTTTGAGGGGGATGGGGCCAGCCAAGCCATTCAGAGAGAACATGGGTCCAGAGGACATTCTCAATGGAAAGTTGGGTCGGCAGCACCCAGAAGAGAAGAAGCCAAACTCTATGTCATTCTGAGTAAACACTCAGGTTGGCAAGGAAACATACTTGAATTTTCATTCATCTTCTCAGCTACTGAAGAATGTCGCTACCAGAGCCTCTTGACCTCATCAGGCGGCAGTTTGGACCCCCTAGCTCTCCAGCACATGGGGTGAGCCAGCCAAGCCAGACTGTGACCAGGAGACAGTTTACCCCAGAGAACGAAATAACTTTTTTTAAAAAATCTGAAACATCTGTTTCCTCCACTGCCAGGGACTTCCAACTATATAGATAGCCATGTGACTTCCTTAGTGACTTGGGGGACAAAATTAGTGATGAAACAACCACCATCATATTGTCACCAAAGGACAAAAAGAGGAGGAAAGTGGATCTCTGCCTTCCAGCTGCCAAAGGAAACTCAGGACTTGACATCATAGGGCCAGGAAATAAAATTGGTATGTACTGTCTGCCCCAGTAGCTGAATTACAGCATTTGGGCTGGCCTGCCTTATCAGAAACCAAGCACCTGCAGCTTTTCTCCTAGCAGGTCAGGTCCACAGAAGCAGGCTGTAGTGAACAGGAGGGGAAGATTAGTTGGTGCTGGAAAATTCCAGGGGAAAGGAGACTGAAATGAAAGCTCTGAAATTATCTTCTCAGTTGGACATGGACTCCATCCAAATAAGATGGCCATGCACATAGAGCACGTTCTCCCCAGTATACTCTCTGTCTCCCACCATGGTGTGGTCACATGACATACTACCAGGAAAGGTCTTGGTTCCTCATTCACTGCTTAAAAAATTAATGTATGGAGTTAATCTTCTCATGCTCGATTTTCATTTGAATTCAGTAGCTTATCCGTAGAGGGACCTCTCATTCCAAATGTGATAGAGGAGAAATGATTATTTACACCAGGGAACAAGGTCTTGTATCTGGGAGTAGAGCGATGTAAGCATGCAGGACAGTGGTTGGTGACTTACTTTGATGGTTTTGGGAACACAGAAATCATTGCCCCTGACTTGAGGTGTAGGGCTATCTTTTGGACTAGAGGTTGTGGGGATACTTTCTGGTAGTTGGCATTTCCTGACAAGTCCTTTGATGTATGGAGCAGAAATAGTAGTAGCATAAAACAGTTAGTGGGCTACCCCTGTTCCATCACACCTTGGCCAGGAAGTATTTCCCTGGCTTCAAACAGGCCTAGCTTATATAAAAATTGTCATCTTCCATTTCTTTAAAAGAGATTTTTCTCTATACAAAACTGAGTGGCTGGGAGACATGTCACACCCCTTCCCCACAAGAATTTTGAATATTGGGATTTGTTTCCTTGATATTGTCTAGTGGTTAAGGCATAATCACTGCAACTCACACAGTTTCTCAGTTGGTATTTGGGTAACTCTAACTTCCTGTATAGAAACTTTCTCATACCTTTATAGAAAAAGCCTTGCCTCTCAAGGGAGGGCAAGGGGAAATGGTGGCAGAGCCTGGAGCCTCTTGCACTCCGTACCCCACTAAGTGCCTCCCTACCCCCCACTTCCACAGAAAAAGCTAAGGCATTGACCAGCGTGGCTGCAGGGCAAGCCCCCTTGCAGCTGGGTTTATGATTTTTTTCTCTTGAATTGTTTTTAAAAGCTAGCTCTTGAAGGGTTGAACCTGAGCAGTTTTGAGGGAAAGGCCCTTCCTAATCCACTGTTTTCACTCTGCCCCCCTTAAATCTCTTATATATTTGGTTTTCTAGTGAAGGTGAAGAGCCCCAGGTCCCTCTGGCATGCAGGACAGTGGTGATCCTTCCAGAGCTATTGGCACCTGAAGGTGCTCCCAAATGCCTAAAAAATCCTATTGTGATTTTTATAATTAAAAAAAAAAAATGAGTACCTAAGTAATTTAGCCATCAGTTCCATCCCCACCAGCACATTAGGGCTCCTTCCTCTGCTGTTGCTACAATTGCTTTAGCTGTATGCCTCAGCCAGGTCCTTGGGGTTGGGTACTCTCTCCACCCAAACCTACTTGCTCTGTAGTCTTTGAACTTTCTTCATTTCACAACCATGATGCCCAGGGATCTTTTTCTTTAGGATTGATGCATTTGTTTCTGAGTTAGCATCAGGCACTAATAGCATCTGTTCAAAATCCATAATATACCACTGGGAGTTCTCCAGACTCCTGCTGTTCTTCAGGCACTGCATCCCGAGCAGACTGTAACAGCAAGCCAGGAACCCGCCAAGGCATAAAGGGTTCTTCTCCTGTCAGCAGACCATGACTTGTGCCTGTGAAGTCCAGCATGTAAGGGTTGGTCACTTGCTGTGCACACCTTGGTGTTTTGCAGTGATCTCACTCCAGACTGCTCTGCAAAGGTGGGCAGAGTGTGCCAGCAGGCATTGTGCTTTCATGACTGCCTTAACTAACACTCTCCTGCTGGTTTGGGTCTGTCTAGGAGTAAACAGGGTCTAGAAAGGTACAAGTTAGGTGACAAGGTTGGCCTTCAGTTAAAGCTCCATTTCACTTTGGAATTCAGGGGCAACAGGAGACAGCAGGATCCTGGGGTTTACTGGGGAAGTGTTGAGCCTGTCAATTCTTAGTGAACTCTAGATACATATAAATAGCCCCTGCCATTAGCCAGAAAGGTGTCCATTGCCTCTAAAGTAACTTCCAACTTCAGTTCACTGGAAATGTATACTGGTGGTACATACTCAGTGTTGATTCTCAGTGTTAGTAACCACTTTTAATGTTAGAAATATGCAGTAATAGTAAAGTTATGTCAGAGTGGTTACTAAAGATCATAGCCTTAACTTTTTATGCAAAAGATTTAACTTCCCCCTCCCAGTGAGCACGCATGGCCTGCATTTTTTCAAAAATAAGCACTTCCATGGCAGCCTAGAAAGCATCTTCTCAAAAGAACTTGATCATTCTGATGCATCTCTTCCTAGTCCATGTGCCTCCTGTGTCCCAGTTACCTCCTCAGTGTCCATATTTAAACCCATTTTGCATTCCCAGTGAATTGCCCTAACATTATCTCTAGTGTCAGAGCCACTGTGTTAGGGCTAGAGCTTCTCAGACTGGGAGCTTGCAGCACCATATAGCCAGCATTGCCTTCACCAGTTCACTGCCGCCATCCCCACCACTGCTCCACGGTGGGCAGATGAATTCCAGAAACCCTTAGGGAGCCAGGATAACTAGGCACACCATCTGAATTTGCGTGTAAGTAGCAGGCACTTATCTCTGAGGTGCTTGCTTTTGCTGACTCCAGGGCTCAAGGCAAGTCCCATCTAGAGGCTGGTGGACAGTGACTCAGTCTTTCCCATAACAGGTTGATAGAAATCAAAATGGGATTCCTATGGGGTTTTTTTGTAGGGGAGGGCATGATTTTGTATCTGAATAGGAAAGGAAACCTTGGCCCTTCCAAGGGCTTGCAGACTGAGCAGTTTTTTAGTCACAGATAAGTTCTGGAAGTCTGATCAATCAAGCAGTCTTAAAAACATGGTTTCCCTAACTCCTCTGCAGGTGACTTGAGTGCAGAAGAATAGGTTTCTTCATTGTATTCAACATAGTAAATAGGTTCCCTAGATATAGACAGTAGTAATTGACATATTCCCTCAAAAAGCAACCAGGAATTCCCCTCCAGTATTCGTAGATCAGCTTACAAAGGAAAAAGTGAACGTGTACTTCATATAGTTCTAGTTTGATTACCAAACTTGATGTTATTGAGAAACCTGTTTGGTGGGCAATTTCTTTTATTAGTTTTCTTTACTCCTCACAATCATCTTTCCGGTGCCATCACCACCTTCAAGTCTCAGCGCAGAGGGTTATCCATAGTAATAAAGAGGGGTTCAGTGCAGTCATCCCAGTAACACACAAGAGGACGGTTGCCCTGACTGCCCCTTCCCTGCAAATCCCCTCTTTCAGGGCAGGTGAGACATTTTCAGTGTTCCTCTTCATGAGCTCCAGACCAAATCCCAGGCCAGTCCTTGCACCGAAAGCTTTCTTAAGAGGCTTATCAGTCTGTTAGGAATGTCTCAGGAAAGATGAGCCATTTCTTTGGGGGGATATATTTACAGATGGTTGTGTGTAGTTGTATTTGTATGCTTGTGTGTGCTCATTTGTGTGCGTTTCACTTCCATAAAAACTAAGTGTCACAGCAAGCTGGCTCTGGGAATGAGCCCCATTTATGAAGCAGAAGAGTAAAGAGCAGAAAAGATAGAGATGAAACCAAAAATATTATAAACCCCCAATGGAAAATAATGTTGACTCATCAATTCCCATTGGATATATTACATGCTCTAATTTATTATATTATTATTTTGTTTGTTTCTTTAATCTTTGCCCATTGTACTTTTAAAAAGATGGGATGTTGATTGCAATTTTCTAAGACTAGATAATGTATAAATCAGCTGTGGAAATCAGTTTTCATTGATGTGTCAGATCATTGTTAAATGCCTTTTTATATATATATGTGTGTATGTACATACATATATATATACACCTTTTGTTTTAGATGTGTAACATTGTTTCATAAACCCTGGCACTGGTCACAAAGCTCAGCTGTGAAAATGAAACTTGTAGTATTTTAAACATGAATGTCAATTTCAAGTGTATATGAAATGATTCCTCCAGGAGAGAGATTTGTAACATCAGGAAAAACTCCTGCAGAGGAACTGGCCTTCTTTGGAGAAAATGGAAAATGGGTCTTGATATGTTATTTCAGAGTAGCCCATTTCCTAGGGCACCATGGAAAACACAAATGTGATCTTTAAGTATATATACCTCTTCCCAATTTGGGGAGGAAAAAACTCAGTTTGCACCCTTTTTGTATGTAAAATAAAATGTCTTACCTTTCTTGGCTAATTTTGCTTGTTTGATTGATTTGTCTGGTTTTTATCTCCCCTGGCTCATTTGTAACTAAGAATCCAGCTTGCACTAACTGATAGGATTCAAGCCTCCAGTAACTGAAAATAATATCTGATACTTTTGACATTCTTCATTCCTTTAGGTAGAACATTTCTCTCTCTTGTGGGTCACCTTAAAAATAAATATGGATAAAATGCTCTCAAACGTGAAGTTTTGTAATTCATCACTGACATACTAGTTCCAGGATCCCTGTGGTTCTTAAGTGGTAGAACACCAGGAAATTACAGTCTGCTCTGTGGAACAACTTTGAAATAATAGTTTTATAATTCAGCTCTACTAATGAACATCTGTACAAACAAAAGGTGCAGTATAAATTCACAAAGGCATGTATTGGCCACAAAAACAACACTCAGCTGGGCATGAATGGCTGGTTGCAGTCAAGTTTTCTGTCACTATGCAATTAATACCTAATGATTTATTTTTCACTGGTAGGCAAGTAAGAGCAGAAAAGAATGTTTCAAGATCTTTTTCTGTGTGTAACAAGAGAGAGGGGCAGGCAGGAAGGGAGAGAGATGAGAAGCATCAATTCTTCATTGTGGCTCCTTAGTCTCCTTAGTTGTTCATTGATTGCTTTCTCATATGTACCTTGATGGGGGGGGGGGACTACAACAAAGCTAGTGACCCCCTGCTCAAGCCAGTGACCATGAGTCATGTCTATGATCCCATGCTCAAGCCAGCGACCCCGCACTCAAGCTAGTGAGCCTGCACTCAAGCCGGCAACCTCAGGGTTTCAAACCTGGGTCCTCTGCATCCCAGTCCACTGCACCACTGCCTGGTCAGGCTGTTTTAAGATATTTATGAGAGAAAACTTCACCTATTAAAAAATAATAATAATGTTGATTTTAGTGAGAGAGGAAGGGAGAGAGAGAGGAACATTGATCTGTTCCTGTATGTGCCCCGACCAGGGATCAAACCAGCAACGTCGGCGCTTTGGCAGGATGCTCTAATGAACTGAGCCATCCAGTCAGGGAAAAAACTTCACATTTGAGAGCATTTTATCCATCAAACTTTTCTTTTTTCTTTCAGAATGGCTATTTTAATGCCATTTTAGCATTTGCTTCTCAGTGTGAGGTTACTTTGAAAACATGGTTTGGTAAACATTTTTTCTTCGGTAGTGTAAGACCTGTTAGTGGGGGGGAAAAGCTCGACAGATCCAAAAATTAAGAAGAGTGGAGCTGTTTGGAAGATGACCTTTGTCAGCACAACGATTTTATCTAGAAGTTCCTCCACCTGATTGAGGTGGTCTGGATTAAGCTATTAAGATTAGAAATAGCAGCCTGACCTGTGGTGGCACAGTGGATAAAGCGTTCACCTGGAAATGCTGAGATCGCCGGTTCGAAACCCTAGGCTTGCCTGGTCAAGGCACAGATGGGAGTTGATGCTTCCAGCTCCTCCCCCCTTCTCTCTCCCTGTCTCTCTCTCCTCTGTCTCCATCTCTCTCTCTCCTCTCTAAAATGAATAAATTAAAAAAAAAAATTTTTTTTAAAAAGAAAGATTAGAAATAGCAAATGTCATTTGTGTTCATGTGAAAACTGTTGAAGCTCTGTAGCTAGTGTGCAGTGACTTCAGTTTAAGGACAAGTTAATGCCAGTAGCTATTACATAACCTGAAACTTAAGTCAGTAGTACTTCATATAGAGACCAAACTGCAGTTTAGCTATAGAAACAGCCATGCGTACCTACTAGCTGGGCTATGAAGACCAAGAATTCCTGTTACTCTCTGAAAGATAGTTTTAAAGGTGTTTAATGACATCATAGGTCCACGTTTTGGAAAGCTGTCTTTTGGGGTATAAAATTTCCAATACCGAAGTATGTATGTGTTGTAGACTAGAATATCAAGTGTGTCTAAAGACGTCAAATAGTGCTGTGATGGCATCTAATAACTATTCCTGACTTAAACCTCAGGCTGTTGTTTATTTCCCACCTCGGTGATCATGTGACATTATTGCAATCATTATTGAGCACTTAGCCCCGCAAGTGTTGGGGGAGCTATGTACAAAATAAGTGCAACTCTTTCCACTGCTCACAAAGAAATGCAGTCCCCTCTCTAAAGAAAGAAATATATTTGAGAAAATAGATATTTTTTAAAAAAGTTGAGTTGCAAAAAAAAAAGCTGAGTTGCCTGACCAGGCGGTGGCGCAGTACATAGATAGTAGGACTGGGACGAGGAGGACCCAGGTTTGAACCCCGAAGTCTCAAACTTGAGCGCGGGATCGCTGGCTTGAGCGTGGGATCATAGACATGACCCGGTCCTCGCTGGATAGAGCCCAAAGGTCGTTGGCTTCAGTAAGGGGTCACTCGCTCTGCTGTAGCCCCTCCCCACCCCACCACCCCCATCAAAAGCAATCAATGAGAAAGCAATCAATGAACTAAGGTGCCCAACGAACTGATGCTTATCTCTTTCCCTTCCTATTTGTCCCTATCCGTCCCTCTGTCCCTCCGTCTCTGTCACACACAAAAAGATAGTTGAAAACCAAAGTATACATGACTGTGCATTGACTCATACAGCGGTAAATACAGTAAGATTATTGAAAGAAGAGAAAAGTGAGTAGTAAAGTAAGAGGAACCAAGTCAGAAAGTGGATTTTGAAGCAAGTTATACAAGATAAGTACAAGGAGCTATATAAGGTCATACTCTGGGTAAGCATAAACGTACCCTGAGTTCTTGGAAACTACCACAGTTAAGTCCAATTTGGTGGTTGACTGACCCAATACGACAATCGTGAGTACCTCGGGCCACAGAGGCCACCCATATACTTCAGAACAAAAAGCGTCCGCACCACCTTCCAAAGGACTCCCACTTCCTCAAAGACAGCGTGAGACATGTGACGTGCCGCTCTGCATGCCTGGTTTTGTAGTTTCTTCAGAAACCCAATCCTGTACTCTTCGAGGAGGCACCACATTCCGCTAATCCTTTTCCTGTGGGTGGGGATTAGAGAGCTGGAGAGCCAATGAGGCCGTAGTAACGTGGCAGCCACCCACGAGCCCGCGTCTTTGCCCGCCCCATTAGGAGCCAGGCTCCGCCCCCAGGGGGACCTACTATCAGCGCCGATCCAGAGGGGGGAAATGAGGCCCGCCCTCTTCTAGGAGGCCTGCAGGAGGACCGATCCCCCCCGTAACCGAACTCGGTTGGCGGCGCCGGTGTCCACGCCGCCGTACCCCCACCTTCTTCCGGCCCTGGGCTACCGGGGCCGCGTTCGCTTTTCCCGGTGGATGCTGCGCCTCTCTCAGCGGAACATGAAGGTTCTCTTCGCCGCCGCCCTGATCGCGGGCTCCGTCTTCTTCCTGCTGTTGCCGGGACCCTCCACGGCCGATGAGAAGAAGAAGGGGCCCAAAGTCACCGTCAAGGTCCGGCCTCCCTTCTCCAGACCTGCTTGGCGAGGCCTGCCCTCCGCTGCCTGGGTTGGCCTGGGTGCCGCTGGTTACTGGTGACCGAGGCATTTGGGGTCCCTGAGCTTGGGCCTGAGCGTCCTCAGCTTTGGCTCAGCCTCTTCCTAGTTTCCCGGCTGTGGCCTCGTGGTTCCTGGACGGCCCTCCCCGGTTCAGAGTAGAGAATGACCTGGACCCTCCTCGAAGTCCCTGCCCTGACCCAGGAGTTGGCCCCTGGGATGCCCAGGTGGGGCAGGCACCGTCAGCTGCAGAGAAGTCTGTTTGCAAATATCCCGCAGTGTGGCGAAATGGTGACAGAGCACATCTGCCAAATTGTAAATCCTTTCTCTATCTACTTGGGTCAAATTTTAGCCACTTCCAGTTACAAAGCACAGCAAAGTAATACTGCTCTTAAAAATCAGACTGTTTCTCTGCCATCCGCAGGGAGGCTTCTTGGGCCCTCCTTTCCCTAGCAAAGCCCCTTTAAAGTGACTAAGTTTATCTGTTTTTATGGGGTTTTGTGTGTGTGTATTTTTAAATTGATTTTAGAGAGAAAGACAAACATCAGTCTGTTCCTGTGTGTGCCCTGACCAGGGATTGAACCTGCAACCTTTGTGTATCAGGACGATGCTCTAACCAACTTTACTACCTGGCCAGAGCAAAGAGGCCAGGTTTAAAATGCCCTTTTTCCTCAGGTATACTTCGACCTGCGAATTGGAGATGAAGATATAGGCCGGGTGGTCATAGGTCTCTTTGGAAAGACTGTTCCAAAAACAGTGGATAATTTTGTGGCCTTAGCTACAGGAGAGGTAAGTGGCCAGAGCAAAGGTGGTCATGTTCATACCAAGTGAAGTTGGCAAGTATAGCTGGCAGCAAACTGAACGTAGAGCAGGGCCCATCTGTAGCGGTAGCCCTCAGTACCAGCTAACTGTTGCCCTGTTGGCCAGAGGAACCAGTTATCATCTTGAATTTTTAAAACTGATTCCAGAAACCTGGGTTTTTCTTCTTGAGAATACTTAAGACTGCAATAACCAAAGAAAGCATGTCTGAGGAAACAAGTTTGTGGCTTCTGCACTAGTGCATTCTCTCAAGAGCAAGGAGTCCAGAGTTTCCCAGGTTTAAAGAAAACAAGAGTTTTCTTTAAGAAAGTTTATATTCCAACTTTATTTGGGGTCAGCAGGTAACCTTTTTTTTGGTCAGTTTTCTTGCATGTGTTCTTACAGTTAGGAAAAATGAGAAGGGAAAAGCAGAGGCATTGTGTGAAATAGAATTATATAAAATTTGGGGACTGTATAAATGCAGAAGAATGCAATCTAGTCTTTCCTGGATCTGCACGGCAAGCCTGGCCAGTGGTCACTGCTTACTCAGAGCACATTGAACAGTGATGACTCTGGCCAGCAGTGATGTCTCTTCTGTGAGCAGGAGTTGTGGGCTGGGTTCCTGCAGGGCCTGTTTAATGCCTGCCTGGTGCCTCATGCCACCTCCTCACCTTCCCCATCCCTTTTTCTAGAAAGGATTTGGCTACAAAGACAGCAAATTCCATCGTGTGATCAAGGACTTCATGATTCAGGGTGGAGACTTCACTCGGGGAGATGGCACTGGAGGTAACTCAGGTCCTCTCTGGGAAGAGGGTTTATCAGTACAGCCTCCCAGGCTGGGCCATGTTGAGTAAACAAGGCCTCTTCCTTCCATAGTTGCAGAGGCAGGCCTGTCACCTGCATTGAGACCAGCTGCACCCTTCTTAGGGAACCCAGTACAAAGAAGAGGGAGTAATGGGGGGTCTGGTGGACATAAGAGGATCTCACCCAGTTGGCAGACTTGCTAGTCCAGGCCTGCAGCCTTGGTGAAGTGCATGGGTTGCCTGACCAGGCGGTGGCATAGTGGATAGAGCACAGGACTGAGACATGGAGGACTCAGGTTCAAAACCCCAAGGTCCCCAGCTTGAGTGTGGGCTCACCAGTTTGAGCCTGGGGTCACTGACCTGAGCATACGATCATAGACATGACCCCATGGTCGCTGGCTTGAGCCCAAGGTTGCTGGCTTGAGGCCACTCACTCTGCTGTAGCCCCCAGGTCAAAGCATATGTTGAGAAAGCAATCAATGAACAACTAAGGAGCCGCAACGAAGAGTTGATGCTTCTCATCTCTCTCCATTCCTGCCTGTCTCAATCTGTCCCTCTCTCTGACTCTCTGGCTCTGTCACAAAAAAAAGAAAGAAAAGAAAGAAAGAAATGCATGGGTTATTCTAGGTCAGGCATACACAGCCTGTGTGGACAGCCTCGGAAGCTTCAGCAGGGTTGGGAGAAGTTGCTTTGCTTGGAAGTGTCCCACCAGAGCCCACTTGGCAAGAGCAGACTGAGTCTCCCTTCTACGACACTTGTGAACATAGGACAGACAGACAGATACCCTACTAACCTACAGGTCTCACCATACTCGGGTGCATAGCCTGCTGTTCCTTCAGACATCTTCAGCTCACCCCATGAGTGAGAATTTACTGGGCCAGGCTCAGCTGGGTGCTAAGGATGCAAAAATCAGTGGGGCAGTAACTCCCTTTCTGTTCCGGTTCCTGAAAACTAATAAATTAGCCGTAGTTTAGCTCTTAGGACTCAGGCTCTGTCCTCAGGTTATCATCTAGGTGGGAAGAAATAGGAGAAAATACTAGGCACGCTACCTAACAATACAAGATACAAGCAGTAGCTAGCAGCAGGCCGCAGTGGAGAAGGACAAAGCAGACGTCATCCAAAATGCTCATTTCATGGAGTCAGACACAGTTGGGTGTGACCAGGTGTCTGTCACCTTATTTTGTGCCTTACAAGTGAGTCCTCTGAGCGTCAGTTTCTTCTTGTGTAAAGAGTGGTAAGAGTTCTCTGGGTGAGATCTTGAATGTACGTTCCCAAGACATGGTAAGTAGAGTCAGCTGTTGCCAAAGCGCTGACAAGCAAAGGTGATCAAAAATGCCCTTGAGTGTGAGGAGAGATTTGAGCAGGGTCCTGGCTGGGGAGGAAATGAATGGGCAAAGAAGAGGCACGATGAAGCTGTGAGCCCAGCTGTGTTCTGGGGCAGGAACTTGGCCACAGATGGAGCCGGGAATGGAAGCATACTGCTTTGTCCTACATAGAGTGAGGATCTGCTGAAGACCTGAATGTGGGGAAGACCCAGTCATAAAGGAGTTTGAAGGAAAATCATATGGCAGCAGGATTTGGATGTGGAACCGGGGGCAGACTGGTGAGAGGATTGGTGTAGCTCTCCCTGAGATGGAGCAGTGTGGGCTGGAGCCCCGGGAAGGGATGGCCTAGTGGGTAAGAGCAGGGATTTGAGAGCCAGACCCTCTTGGTTTGAATTGCAGCTCTGCTACTTTCTAGCTGGGGTACCTTTAACCTCTCTGAACATCCATTTCTTCATCTTTGAAATAGGGTTATTAGATCCTGCCTCATCAGGTGGGGCTTTTTTTTCTATGTAAAATGCTTACAACAGTTCTCCGGCATGCACTGTTACCACAGTAGGCAGTTGCCATTATTGCCATGGAGACAGCAGCAGGAAAGGCCAGAAAGGAATAGATGACAGGGATGGGGACAACAGTGTACGGAGGAAAAGTTGGCAAAGAAATAGCAGATGTCCAGAGGGAGAGATTACGAAGTATGTTGAGTTTAACATGAAGAACTATCCCTTTAATTTTGGAACTTGTATCTTGGGAAAGGGATTGGATCAAAGGATGTGGATTTGGGGATTGTCTGGAAAGCAGCAGGACTTGAAATCCTGCAGCTGGTTGAGATTTATAAAGAGGATTCTCACATGGGGAGGCTTTTAGCTGACCCCATCCAGGAGTCAGTGCACAGCCGTGGAGAGACCAGTTTCTTCCCAGTGTGGGACTGAGCAGCAGGGCACAGCCCCCACCAGTCAGTCTAGAAATTTTGGGGTTTTAGTCTTTTTTTTTTGAGAGAAACATCAGTTTGTTGTTCCACTTATTTATGCATTCATTGGTTGATTCTTTTATTTTTTGCATTTTTCTGAAGCTGGAAACGGAGAGGCAGTCAGACAGACTCCCGCATGCACCTGACCGGGATCCACCCGGCATGCCCACCAGGGGGCGATGCTCTGCCCCTCTGGGGAATTGCTCTGTTGCGAACAGAGCCATTCTAGCGCCTGAGGCAGAGGCCACAGAACCATCCTCAGCGCCTGGGCCATCTTTGCTCCAATGGAGCCTCAGCTGCGGGAGGGGAAGAGAGAGACAGAGAGGAAGGAGAGGGGGAGGGGTGGAGAAGCAGATGGGCACTTCTTCTGTGTGCCCTGGCCGGGAATCGAACCTGGGACTCCTGCACGCCAGGCCCTGACGCTCTACCACTGAGCAAACCAGCCAGGGCTCATTGGTTGATTCTTATATGTACTCTTACCAGGGATTGAACCTGCAACTTTGGCATGTCTGACTGACACGCTAACCAACTGACCAACCTGGTCAGGGCCTAGAAATTCTTGGTTTTGTCTTTTCCCATTTGCTACATAGCCAGAAATATCTCCCTGATTAATGTCAGCCTAGGAAATTTCCCAACCTGGTTCCATTCTGGAACCACAGGGTGAAAACAGGTGTATTAAAGAGGAAAAAGGAGCTTTGAAAGCTGTTGGATAAAACAAAATGAAATTGCCCTAGCTAGCTGCTTTAGTGGTAGAGCGTTGGCCAGGCATGTGGATGTCCCTGGTTCCATGTCCCGGGTTCAGCTCCCCACCAGGGCACACAGGAGAAGTGCCCATCTGCTTCTCCACCCTTCCCCTTCTCCTTCCTCTCTCTTCCCCTCCCACAGCCAAGGCTCCACTGAAGCAAAGTTGTCCCAGGCAACTGAAGATGGCTCCATGGCCTCAGCCTCAGGCACTAGAATGGCTCCAGTTACAATGGAGCATCGCCCCCTAGTGGGCTTGCTGGGTGGATCCCGGTTGGTGCATGCAGGAATCTGTCCCTCTGCTGCCCCACTTCTCACTTCAGAAAAATACAAAAAGAAAAAAAATTACTGTATCACTGAGTCACAGTGAATCTTTAGAAGACAAAAAAGGCAGAATTTCTCCTGTTATCTTGGGATCTCTGAAACTCTGCTCTAGGCCCCCTTTGTCATGTCCCCTGGCCCCAGGCTCCTTATGAAGAGACATTTACACACTCATTGCCACCTTTTATTTTTTTGTTCATCCATTGATAAGAGGCTTTTGACTTTCCAGAACCCAATGGCAGCTACCTCAGTGTCTCTCATGTTCTTAGGAAGACAGGCTAGTTGGCTACAACATTCCTCCTCTTCAGAGGGTTCTCACCTCCTCCCCTGCCCTGCATCCTGTACAGCCATTCTCCACCAAAATCCTCCATTGTAGGCCTCTCGGGCCAGAGCCTGGGTTAATTGTTAATGCGTGCTTTATGTAAAAGCCATACACTGCATTTTCAGAGATCCATCATGCGAGTTGTTCCCTGATCACCCTGGCCTCGTGACTCACTAGATCTGTCCGCGTGGTTTCGCTTCAAAGGCCAGAGGACAGGAAGGAGACAGCTCTCAGACTCCTGTACTCCACTTCAGCCTGACTGCATAGGACAGGTTAACACCCTGGGATCCTCACTCCAAAGATCTGCTTGGTTTGTGCCAGGCTAGCTCCCCTGATCTCTTTCTTTCCAGGTAAGAGCATCTATGGTGAACGCTTCCCCGATGAGAACTTCAAGCTGAAGCACTATGGGCCCGGCTGGGTGAGCATGGCTAATGCTGGCAAAGACACCAACGGCTCCCAGTTCTTTATCACGACAGTCAAGACATCCTGGTTGGATGGCAAACATGTAGTGTTTGGCAAAGTCCTAGAGGGCATGGTAAGTTTCAGAAGAGGGCTAACCCTGGGTCACCCTTACCAGGGATGTGACAGACCTTGGGGTCAGGGCTTCATATATTTTATCCCTTTCCCTAAAGGGAACCCACAGATTCAGACCAGTGTTCATGTCTGCAAACATAGGGGCATTTAGTAATAATAAGTAGCCTACCTCTGTATGCCCCCATGTCCTGAATCCTTCAGGCGGCTAGGCCTTGTTGAAGTTGTACCACTGCAGGGACCTCGCTCCATCACTGTGTGTGCTGGCTAAGTAGCACCAACTCCCAAGCCACCCTCTTCCCCCTCCCTACCCTTTGCCCAAACTGGGTGATACTTTAGAGGCGCAAACTGCCACATCCTCTTATCAGAGCTGAGAGTTCTCCCTGCCCTGGGCTGGCAGCTGGCCGGGATTCCATTGGGATGTTGGTGCCTTCAGGCTGGTGGGCTGGTCATCACATGGGAGTCTCAGTTCTCTCCAGCTATACACTAGGACCTGCCTCCCTTGAGTGGCGAACCTCCTGATCCACCTGCCTTCTTGCTCCGCCTCTCCCTCCCAGGAGGTAGTACAGAAGGTGGAAAGCACCAAGACAGACGGTCGGGACAAGCCCCTGAAGGATGTGGTCATCGCAGACTGTGGCAAGATTGAGGTGGAAAAGCCCTTTGCCATTGCCAAGGAGTAGGGTCGCAGGGACCTTTTCCTTTTGAGTGACTGTTTGGCCCTGTTGCCCTCTGGCAGGGGTGAAGACAGCACACCCTGGGGCTCCGTGCCACACTGGCGCTAGTGCTGACATCTGACAGAGTGGACCCCTCCCCTCACATTCCGCCTGCCCAGTTTTGTAACAACCTCCTACCAATGCTAACCAATTAAAAAAAAATGGTGGGTTTTTTATAACCTGTGTGTAGGCTGGGTTCTTGAGTCTATAGCACCTCTGCCCATCTGTGTCCCAGCCTGTCTGGGAGTCCTGAGGCAGTGGGGGCTCACCCCTTCCTTGGGCTCAGGCCTAAACCCTTTCCCCACAAACTGTTGAGTTTTTGCTCCTTGTTTCTAAACTTTGCCAGCTATTGTGCCTCAACCTTTGCTTGCCCCCTCCTAAACTGACCTCTCCCTTTATCCTTATCGTCTGTTGTCCCTGCCTGGGCCCCAGGGCTATAGGGTGCACAAGTTCTGGCACACCCAGTCACTAGTGCAGTTGAGTTTTGAGCCTGCTGTGGTAAGTCCTGGGCCCAAGCCAAGAGGGAGCTAGCCCATGTCTCTTCTGTGGGGCTCACAGGAGGCACATGACTGTCCTGGCAGGTGGTCCAAAGGCCTGTAGGCTGGTCAGGGCATCAGTGGCAAAGGTGCAGGGTGATAGGGAGCCTCTGGCTGGGTGTCAGCTGTGCTGGTGCGAAAGCCGTAGAAGCCCTGGAGCACGCCGTTGACCACCACATTGGGCAGAGGCTCTGGGACAAGGGAAACAGGAGGAAGGGGAAGAGGAGGTGTGGGACAGTCCTAGCCTCGGGCCTGCAGCTCCCTGAGCCCCTGCCGATAGCTAGTGGCTGATCTCCTGAAATGAGGCCTCGGCATTCCCAGTTCACATTCCATTTACATTAGCTTGGTAAAGCCAGGCAGGGGAGGAATGCGGACCACGGGAGCCAAGCTCATTTCACCATGTCTGCTCCCCAGAGAAGACAAAGCAGGCAGGTGACAAGTAGAGGAGCAGCAGTGGTCCCAGAAGGCAGCAGAAGGGAGATGCTGCCAGGGGTCCTGGGAGCTGAGAAATGGCAAGTTCACCTCCACTCCCACCCTGCTTCCTGGGCCCTAAATAGGGGCTATAGGTGAGAGGCATCCCTCACCTGGGGATGAGATGCAAACATAGGGATCCTTGTAGAAGGTGATGACAGGCCTGTGGTGCAGCTGTGAGCTAAGAGGAAAAAGGATTAATGAGCAGTGGAGGGTGAGGTGGGGCAGTTTCCTATTGGATACAGACTAGGAATTGAGATCACCAACGACCCACAGGGAAGAGGTAAGAGGGCAGAAGTCTCAGGAGGCACCAACAGGAAAACCTGGACCAACAGGATGGGCAGGACCAGCCTCCTGGCTTATGGCCACCAGGGGGCAGCGGGTGCAGGAAAGGGCTTCAACTTGCCAGCTGTGGCTAGGCAGGAACTCCCCGAGGGCTCTGAAAAGAAGAGAGCGAACTGCCTGCAGATGCTCAGGGGAGCATGAGGAAGGGGTGGAGAAACAAGACCAGAACTTGACCTCCCAGGGGGCCACTGCTTCTATTTGTAACCAGCTCAGTTCCGGAGGCCGCTGGGGTAACCAAGGCTATGCAGAAAACAGCCCCAACCAGGGGGGTCAGGAAAGCTGACAAGAGTGCTCCTGTCTCAAGGTGAAAGAACCAGGCTTGGGCCTGGCAGATGTGAGGAGGAATGGGATTTGGCCTCTAAAACCTTCACCTGCTTGCTGCAGAGAGCCCCTCTTCCCCCGACACCGGGGCCCCTCACATGCTAAGCCATGGCCCCTAGATGTGCTCACCCCCAGCTATTAGCCTTGGCATCTGTAGGGAAGTGCTGAAGACTCAGGAATTCCAGTAGCTCCTTGGGCACATCCCAGTTCAGGTGCAAGATGCCCTGGAGAGGAGGACAGAGGAAACCTGTGACCCAGCTGTGTGATAGCCCAGTGCCAAGTAAAACACGGGTCCTGCCAGGATGGTTACAAAGTTCAAGACAGCCAGAATTAAACCAAGCTAGGCCCCTTCTGAGCATCAGGCCTGGGTGATTACACAGGTATGCCCAGGAAGCTACCTAGCCTGTAATTGGCATCCCTGTGTGGGGAGGAAGGAAGGTGTCACTGACCAACATTCTCTTCATGAGGGCAGTGCAGGGTCTGCATGAGGGGAAAAGAACTAGCTTTCATTTAACTTCCTGAAGCAGGTGGTCCCAGTTCAATGAAAATTCAGATTTAACTGAATTCAATTAATTCTGAAATTACTGTTAAGGAAATTGAGGCTCAGGGTAGGAAAAAATACAAAATGCCTGTCTCAACCATGCCTCCACACCCTCTGGGTCACACCTGTCGTCCAGCAGGCTGGGAGGATAACAGACCCCTGCCCACCTGGATATAGGCCTCCAAGCCCTGCCGCCGCTGCTCCAATCCTCTGGTCCTCCAGTTGGGCAGGCGTTTCGAGGGAAATTCCGGCACTTTGTACAGTTTCTTGATCTGCCAGGAGGTTACCGCGGTGCGATCAGTGTCCCTACTGAGCTCTTCAGCTCCCTTCATCCTATCAAGATCCTCCCAAGTCTCCCCACCCCGAAAATTTAAGGCTCTACCCTAGGACAGACTCGGGTAAGTGTGGTTGGGACATGGGCAAGAGAGGCCCCAACACCCACAGACTCCTGAGGGTGGGCCGGCTGCGCAGGGGCATGGGCAGTACCGGCTGAGACCTGCCTCTCTGTGTCCACCTCGCGGCCCGCAGGGAGGTCAGTGCCCAGGATCTGACCCTCCAGGGGCTTAGGCAGTAATGGGGGTGGAGGAGCAGGGGCCGCAACTCGTCTGCCCGCCCCCCGGGGCTGGACAGAAGCCGGGCTGGGGTCGGTCGGTTGCTCGGCGGCGCCGCCTCACCCTCTTGTGCAGCGCGTGGAACTCGCTGTAGCGCCTCGGCACCGTGTGTCTGCGCCCGCGGTACCGCACCTCCACTCGGAACACCTGCCGGGCGGGCGCGAGCAGGCGGGTGCGCGTGAGGCCCCGCGCAGGGTGACCACCCACCCTCCAGTGCTTAAAGGCACAAAGCAGCCTTGGAGAGCCGCGGCTTCCCGGGAACCCTCCCACGCTCCCCACACTCTCCGGAAAAGGGGCAAGCGGACCCGCCTTCCGCTCGCTACAGTCCGTCGTGAGCCCACTCCGCGGTCCGCCGGGATGGCACATCCAAACGCCCCGTGACCCTCGGCAGACTGTCCGCAGAGAGCGTGGACCGCCTCACTCGGACGCCCCAGCCCGGGGCGCGGGATCGCCATTGCGCTCGGCACGAAGAAGTCCGACGGGTCTCTGCGCCCCTTTCCCATCCATTGCCCCCGCTCACCATGTGGCCTTTCTCTGGGCTCTGCCTGGGCGCCTCGGCCTCCGGCCCCACGGACGGGATGTGAACTTCCAGCATCTGCGCCTGGGCCCCTGCCCCTCCTGGCGTGAAGCTGGAAGCAGGAGCTCTCCCAGCGCAGCTCCGAGACCTTGGTGGGGCGGGGGGCCGACCCCGCCCCCAGATGGGCCCGCCCCGGGCGTGCCTTTGCGCCGCCGGGTCTGGCGAAGGCCAGATTAGTCCGCGAGCCGGGTGGCGGGAGCGGAGAACCTCCATCTGAGCATGATGGGGCTGCAGAGCGGGTGAGGACACTTTGACGGAGATGCATCCGTTTGTCAACATTCACTGAGCGCCCACTGTCAGAAACGTGAACGAGTGAAAATTTCACCTGCTCTTTGTTGAGCACCTACTAACGACCAGAGCCTGTGGGCGAGAGGCATGGAGGGAGCGGGGCGCCTACCTCAGGAGCCAACAAGGGATGTTTCTTTGGTTCTTCACACCTATCCCCGGCCACCCCAATCCTTGTCTCTTCTCCTTCAGCCTGGACCCTGTGAGAGCAGCCACCATGGGTAAGGCTTGGACCCTATCTAGTTTTGATGTCTCCTTCCCTCAGCATCCACAAACCCCTTCATTCATCCGGTTGGTTGGTTGGTTTGTTTATACATTCATGTGCCCTGCAAGAGGCAGTTGCGCACTAGTCCTAGGCTCTGCTTTACGGGTCAGACAGCTTGGATTTTCCAAATTGTGTAGACTTGTGCTCAGTGGTGGGATTCAAAAAATTTAACAATCAGTTCTCTGCCCTAACGACTGTTTTACGTATTAAACATATACCAAAGGTAGTTTATTATTTCATGTATTTAATAATTAAATAAGAGTAAAACAGGTACACAAGACTAGATTATAAGAGTTTTCAAATGTTAATGAAAAATATTAATACCTAAAAAAAAAAACCAGTAATCTTTTTTAAGATTCTTCCATTTTGCTTCTTGATGTCCTTACTTGCAATTAGTTTTCACCTGTGGATGGGATGAACATTACTACGAGCGAGTGCTTAGAATACACTGTTGCGCAGATGAATGTTAAAAAAAATAAGGAATATAAATTTGTGATTTCTACACTGGGCGGCTGCCCAGGGGCCCACCTTAGAACCCTGATTACAAGTGCCATTTTAACAACCGGTTTGCCAAACTTAACAAAAATCAGGTATTGGTTCTACCGAACTAGAGTGAACTGGATGAATCCCACTACTGCCTGTACTCATCTGCAGAATTGGGATAATATGCCTCTTCCAGGACAGTGTGAAAATTGAGTGAGGTGATTCCTGTTAATCCCTGTTGGGCAGATAAAATATATTATGCTCACTTTGTTAAAGATGGTGCTGCCCACGTGGAAGCCGTCTCCCAGGTGATATTAATGTGTGTTGGGGGCGGGCTGTGGGCAGGCAAGATCCTTTTAGCCTGGGGCTTGGTTTTAGGACTTAGCCTTTCCCCCCCTTTGTGGGGTGGTACAATCTAATCATGCCTCAGAAAGTGACTGTATTAGAGACTTCCCTATTTTGTATATTGGATTAAAGGTTTGGATTTCTACACTATAAAATAGGGGCAGAACGAAAGCTTGCTCTCTCTTGGTTCCTGGGATGATTAGCATGAGAGAGCAGAGAGATCACAGCAGAGAGCAGAGAAAGACCACGTGAAGGAGGCCAGAAGAAGCAGCCAAGATGGCAGAGTGTTGAGTGAGAAGCCAGTTAGTGCAGAGTTTGTGCAGGGAGAAGGAAGGAGATGGGGAACAGAGGTGAATAAAGTCTGGTGAGCTAGAAACCTTTGATTCTAGGAAACTCGGATAAGTCAGTAGCTTTGTGAGCACTGAATGTGAGTGGATTTTGGAGCCCAGTGTGTGTTTTTGCTTGCCCGCCATGTACAAGCTAGAATTAAAAACTATGGCCCACCAGTTTTTGGCTCCGTTGTTTCTTTACCGACTGTCCGAATCCAATGCGAACCTGCATGGGCCAGGGCTGCTGTGATAGTAGCCATGACTACTGGCTTTACAATCCCTCAGCAGAGTGGGTGTGTTAAGAAAATGGCAGCTTACAGGCTTGTCCTGGAGGCAGAGATGGGTGGCGTTGGTGTTCAAGGCAACAGATGGAGAAAAGGGACTGTAGAAGGTGGCACTAGGCTGCTCTTGCCCACCCCTCTGGCAGGGTCTTCCTGGGTATGTGACAGAATTTAATCTATAACTCTCACCTCCTGTGCGAGAAAGGGTCTCTGCTCCTACCTCTTGGCTCCTACCCCTCAGCCAAAAGGGAGCTGTTCTATTCAGCAGAGTCTACTCCACTGACTCCCCTACAAAGACTGGGGTGGGTGATGGGGAGAGGAAAGGCCCTGCCTGCAAGAACGCACACCTAGTGGGAGGCCTCATGGTGGGAAGCAGGAAGCAGAGTACCTGGTTTGGGGGGTGAGGTTGCAGACCACTGACTCACTCCATGCCCTGCTAGTGCAGAGGTACTTCTGAGCTGGAGCAGAAACCCTCTGTTTTCAGCTCTGCCCCCAACAGAAGCTGAGAAGACCTCAAAAGGGAAAAAGCAAGTCTCACCCATACTATGTCTCACACTTTCTTCCCCCAAATTCTATCCTCACAGGGGCCCTAGAATCAGGAAGGTGAAACTGTCTGGAAGGGAAATGACCCACCTTGAGGAGAAGTGCTAGAGTTTCATTTCCTTCCTTACACTAGGGCCCCCATCATTCAGGGACCCTTCTCGGCTTTTCCTACTGCCCAGGAGGATTCTCCTTGGACCCCAGAACTCTAAACTTCTTAGTCATCTATCCTAATGACTGTTTGCCCCTCTGCCTCTATTTCTACCACCTAGAAAACGGCTGTCTCCAAATGGATATCCCTGTTTTCTGTGCCTCCCCCAAAGTCCATTTACCTAGAGGCACAAATTGTCCTCAAGGCATCTGCTTAAAACATTCCAAAGGCTTCCCACTGCACGTAGAACAAACCCAGTCTCCTCCCACCACAATCTCCAGAGCTATAAAAGACCTAATCCAGCCTGTTCTCTCCTCTGCTCCTGTCTTCCTTGCACCAGGCTCCAGATAGTGACCTTCCAATTGTTCAAACCTAATGAGCTCTTTCCTGCCTCAGGGCCTTTGTACCTGCTGATTCCTCTCCCTGGAACACTTTTCTTTAACTCTTTACCTGATGGGTTTTCTTAAAACTTCCTCAAAGAGGCCGTCCTTCCTGATCACTTTATCATATCACCTTGTCTATGCAGTCATTCCAAAATGTGGCTACTGTTTATTTTGTGTCTTCCTGATTTCCTAGACTCTGCCCCAGACTCTGAGTGTAATCAGGCCAGGGACCTAGTCTGTCTTGTCAGTGTTTGCCAGCATGATGCCAAGCATGTAGTAGACACTCAAAAAACATTTGTTAACAGAAAGACTATATGAATGGGGGAGAGGGGTGTTGGGGAAGGGCAGGGGCAGGGAGAGGCCTGAGATAGAGGTAGGAAGGAAGAAGGGCTTGCCAAAGGGTTCAGAGGAAGGTGAGCATGGGGTAACAACAGGAATGCTCTTTACACCTTCAGACTTAGACTTCTCTCTTTCTCTCTATCCCACTCTCTCTCTCTTCCTCCCACTCTCTCTCTTTCTCTTCACATTGTTGTCCACCTTGATATTTGCTTAGTTTCCCAGTATTTCTGAGAAGCCTCAACTCAATGGATATTCATCACTAGTTACACAGGGAGTTTCTTCTTTTCTTTTCTAAGTGAGAGGAGGGGAGATAGATTCCCATATGCGCCCTGACCAGGATTCACCTTGCAACTCCTGTCTTGGGCTGATGCTCTGCCTATCTTGGGCCATGCTCACAACTGAACTATTTTTAGTGCCTGAGGCAGAGGCTTCATGAAGCCATCCTAAGCACCTGGGACGATGTGCTTGAACTAATCGAGCTGTGACTGTAAGAGAGGAAGAGAGAGAGAAAAAGGGGGTGGGAGGGAAAAGCAGATGGTTACTTCTTCTGTGTGCCCTGACCAGGAATCAAATCCGGGATGTAGCCTGACCAGGCGGTGGCACAGTGGATAGAGCATCAGACTGGGATGCGGAAGACCCAGGTTCGAGACCCCGAGGTCGCCAGCTTGAGCGGGGGCTCATCTGGTTTGAGCAAAAATTCACCAGCTTGGACCCAAGGTTGCTGGCTCAAGCAAGGCTTACTCGGTCTGCTGAAGGCCCATGGTCAAGGCACATATGAGAAAGCAATCAATGAACAACTAAGGTGTTGCAATGCGCAACGAAAAACTAATGATTGATGCTTCTCATCTCTCCATTCCTGTCTGTCCCTGTCTATCCCTCACTCTGACTCTTTCTCTGTCTCTGTAAAAAAAAAAAAACCCAAAAAACAAAACAACAACAAAAAATCTGGGATGTACACTGGGCGAATGTTCCACCACTAAGCAAACCAGCCAGGGCTTACACAGAGAGATTTGATATGACTGATTTGTAAAATTCCATAGCATTCCATGGCGCTCCAGTAAAGATGAATGAGGAAAAACCAGATCCATTTAAGGTGTGTCTGGGAGAGAAGACAAGTTATAGGAAATACTTTCCTGAAAGGAGATGATATAAACCCCAAAGTAAATATTACAATCAAAGGAAAAGTTTGTTTTCTGTATACATCAAGCATTGGCCAGCTCAGTATATGAACACTGAGCTGAGTTCCAGACTCTGTATGATGGGTGGGGACCCTTTAAAGTGACTTCCATTTTTAGAAAGAGTTGTTATACTGAACAATCCTTGTCTTTTCACTATCATTTTTTTCCTGCCAGGGACAGAGAGTTGGAGAGAGGGATAGATAGGGACAGACAGACAGGAACGGAGAGAGATGAGAAGCATCAATCATCAGTTTTTCGTTGTGACACCTTAGTTCATTGATTGCTTTCTCATACGTGCCTTGACTGTGGGCCTTCAGCAGACTGAGTAACCCTTGCTCGAGCCAGCAACCTTGGGTCCAAGCTGGTGAGCTTCTGCTCAAACCAGATGAGCCCGCGCTCAAGCTGGCGACCTTGGGGTCTCAAACCTGGGTCATTCCGCATCCCAGTTCGACGCTCTATCCACTGCGCCACTGCCTGGTCAGGCTCTATTTTTTTTTTTTTTTTTTTTACAGAGGCAAAGAGAGAGTCAGAGAGAGGGATAGACAGGGACAGACAGACAGGAAATGGAGAGATGAGAAGCATCAATCATTAGTTTTTCTTTGCACGTTGCAACACCTTAATTTTTCATTGATTGCTTTCTCATACATGCCTTGACCGTGGGCCTTCAGCAGACTGAGTGGCCCCTTGCTCGAGCCAGCGACCTTGGGTCCAAGCTGGTGAGCTTTGCTCAAACCAGATGAACCCTCGCTCAAGCTGGCAACCTCGGGGTCTCGAACCTCGGTCTTCCGCATCCCAGTCCGATGCTCTATCCACTGCGCCACCGCTCGGTCAGGCGCTGTCATTTTTTAACACATGAATTTAATATCCAAGTTTCTGGGTGAAAGTTGGTTAAAAGTACTGGTTGGTTACATCTTCTTGGCCAGAGTATTTCCAGATCAGATAATAGAGCAGTGGTTCTCCGACTTCAACAAGCATCATCATCAACACTGTGGTCTGTCAGATGTCAGAGGGCCCTGACCTGTTTTCTGAATGAGTAGGCCTGGCATGGAACCTCACAAGTGCCCTGGCGATGCTGTCTGTTCTGGTTGGGGACCACATTGTAGACACTGGCCTCAACTCCCACAGCAGCCCTGTCAAGGAGCGGGGCCACTCTTGCCCCACTATGCAGACTATGCAGACTTGGAGCCTGGAGATGAGGATCAAGGCCAAGCAGAGAGCAGGAGGAAGAGTGTTGCCCTCAACAGGCCCCTAAGTGTGTGTGGGGGGGGCAGGTTGGGTCAAAGGTGGGATAGATCTCTGTTCCTGGACCCAGCTGGGGCTCTCGCCCTCCTATCGCATCACACAGAGTCCCTTTCACTGGCACTACTTTTGCTGGGCTGCGACTCTGGTAGGGAAGTTTGGCTAATTCTGTTAAGAAAACAAACAGCTCCTGGGCCTTGGGCTGCAGGCGCTGCTGGGCACAGAGGCTGGATTCTTTTCTCTAGGCAGGTGGCCAGAGGCACATGGCCAGAGGCAGACTGGCCCAGAGGGGACCCAGCACCCAGGGGCTGCTTAAATAAGGCTGGGCCTGGACTGCTCCACCCAGGCCGGCTATGGTCACCTGAGCAAGCTTGGACAACTCCCTATGCGTCAGGGTCCTTATCTGTATAGGCAGAGCTGTGTGGATTCACTGACATCATGCTTTTCAAGTGTTAAGCGTGGGGCTTGGCAAACAGTAAATGCATGTTATTATTTGACTGAATTATATGAATTTGCTGTTTTATAGGCCAGAACTGTGAGATATTGACAATTATATGATTCATCCTATATACTGTCACTGATTCAACTTGAAACAATAAAAAAAAAACTACTATTCCTCTTTCAGTATCCTGAAATTGCAAGGCTACTTAAAAAAAAAATCTAATTATTTTAACTACTAAGTCCGTGATCAGGATTTTCCTGATTTTCTCAATATTATGCAACCAAAATAAGGTAAAAGAATAAATTGGAAGCAGAGATTGGTGTAAATTAGCAACTATCCTGTTCATTCTAACAGCCTCAGAATATTTACTGCTTGCCTTTTAAATATAGTACACTTTTAAGTTTGATATAATAATAAAAGAGCCTGACCAGGCAGTGGCGCAGTGGATAGAGCATTGGACTGGGATGTGGAAGGACCCAGGTTCGAGACCCCGAGGTCACCAGCTTGAGCGCGGGCTCATCTGGTTTGAGCAAAAGCTCACCAGCTTGGACTCAGGGTTGCTGGCTTGAGCAAGGGGTTACTTGGTCTGCTGAAGGCCCACGGTCAAGGCACATATGAGAAAGCAATCAATGAACAACTAAGGTATCGCAACGCGCAATGAAAAGTTGATGATTGATGCTTCTCATCTCATCTCCGTTCCTGTCTGTCTGTCCCTGTCTATCCCTCTCTCTGACTCTCTGTCTCTGTAAAAAAAATAAATAAAATTAAAAAAAAAAAAAGAGCCTGATCAGGCAGTGGCGCACTGGATAGAGTGTCGGACTGGGACACAGAAGACCCAGGTTCGAAACCCCGATGTCGCCGGCTTGAGCACAGGCTCATCGGCTTAAGCGGGGGCTCACCAGCTTGAGTGTGGGGTCTCTGGCTAGAGCCCAAAGCTCGCTGGCTTGACTCAAGGTTGCTGGCTTGAGCAAGGGGTCACTTGCTCTACTGTAGCCCCCCCCAGATCAAGGCACATATGAGAAAGCAATCAATGAACAACTAAGGTCCTGCAACGAAGAATTGATGCTTCTCATCTCTCTCCTTTCATGTGTTTCCCTCTCTCTGACTCTGTCTCTGTAAAAGAAATATAATACAGTAAAGAATGTTTTTGTTTTTAATACTGTAATTTAGTGTAGATGTCTAAAAAATAGTTCTGCTCCCTGGCCAGTTGGCTCAGCGATAGTGCGTCGGCCTGGCATGCAGGAGTCCCGGGTTCGATTCCCGGCCAGGGCACACAGGAGAAGCGCCCATCTGCTTCTCCACCCCTCCCCCTCTCCTTCCTCTCTGTCTCTCTCTTCCCCTCCCGCAGCCGAGGCTCCATTGGAGCAAAGTTGGCCCGGGCGCTGAGGATGTCTCCTTGGCCTCTGCCCCAGGCGCTAGAGTGCCTCTGGTTGCAACAGAGCATCGCCCCCTGGTGGGCAGAGCGTCGCCCCTGGTGGGCGTGCCAGGTGGATCCCGGTCGGGCGCATGCGGGAGTCTGTCTGACTGCCTCCCCGTTTCCAACTTCAGAAAAATACAAAAAAAAAAAAATGTTCTGCTGCTGAAACATATTAAATTATTGAGCTAGTCTAAATTCTTTATTTTATAAATGAGGAAACTGAAGTGTGAGGTGAAGTGGGCCCTGGAGAGGCACCTCTGACAGACATGTCCTGCCTGAGCCCAACCATGAAAGCGAAGTTGGGCTCAGGGTAGGCTGGTGGCCTTCCTCTCAGGGCCAGGTAGGCTCCAGCCCCTGGGCTTCAGCCAGCAGGGTTCCTCCCAGGAGTCACATGCCCCTTCCCAGGCTACAGAGGCAGCTCAGCTGCTTCAGACGACATGAGCTAGGACTGGAGCAGGGGAGCTGGCAGTGACCCCGGCCACCTGACATCCAAAGCAGTACAGCTTCTGGGGCAGGGGGTGGGGTTCTGGGGTTACAAAAACTCTGAGCACCCCTTGGAATATGTCAGTGGACCAACCGATCAGCCCCTCCTAGGGTTCAAGGAGCAATGCACTGGGGTTCAAGGAAAAAAGATGCATGTCACCCTCAAGTCAGGAGGGTTTACTGTGAAGAGATTTGTGGGACTGAAGACCTGAGGGTGACAGGAAAGCCAGGCCAGTGGCCAGGAGGAGCTCCAGCCCTTAGCCTCAAAGTCCAGAATGGAAGTGCCCTAGTCTCCCACCCTAGCCCTAGGTGCTCTGAGATTTCTTGGCAAGAGGAGTGTTTTTCCTCTGCTGTTAATGATCCCAGCTACTCACCCACTGCTGCTCTGTCTTCCAGCGTCTGCTCCTGGGCCACACACTGGATGTCTAGGAGGGAGTATCTCACAGGTGTCAGAAGAGCTCAGATGCCTGCAAGGTCAGGTGGGTAACACCCTTAACAGTCCTAACCTACGGATTTTTATTTATTTATTTATTATTATTTTTTAATAAGCTGGAAACAGGGAGAGACAGACTCCCGCATGCGCCCGACCAGGATCCACCCGGCTCGCCCACCAGGAGCGACGCTCTGCCCACCAGGGGGCGATGCTGTGCTCCTCCGGGGCGTCGCTCTGCCGCGACCAGAGCCACTCTAGCCTGGGGCAGAGGCCAAGGAGCCATCCCCAGCACCCGGGCCATCTTTGCTCCAATGGAGCCTTGGCTCCGGGAGGGGAAGAGAGAGACAGAGGGGAAGGAGGGGTGGGGGGTGGAGAAGCAAATGGGCGCTTCTCCTGTGTGCCCTGGCCAGGAATCGAACCCGGGTCCCCCACACGCCAGGCCGACGCTCTACCGCTAAGCCAACCGGCCAGGGCTAACCTACGGATTTATTAAGGTCTATAAGAAAACAATTTAGAGGGTTGATGGCCGGGTTCCTCTTGTCCCTTCCTATGGACCCTGTGGGATATGGTATAGAAGACAAGCTGCCAAGCAGATTGGGTGCAGATCAGCCTGGGGCGTGACCTCGGGCAAGCTTCTTCAGGTCTCGGGGCCTCAGTCTTTGAATGGAGATGATGACGCCCACCTGGCAGAGCACATAGGTACCGAGTAGATGTTTGACACAGGGCAGCTTTTACTACTAGGCTCCGGGTGGGAAGGGAACATCGGGGCATTCTGCATACCACCCTGCACACCTTCCTGGCTGCCAGGCCTCATAATGTTCTGCTGCTGATGTTCTCATGAAGTGAACTGCTGGTTGGGCCCCTTGGTCATTACTGCTGTCACTCAGAACGGAAGAGGAAGCTGAGAGCTCTGAAGCTAGGAGGAGACAGTCATTTGGAAACAATTGTCACATCCCTTTAGAGAAAGGGCCTATCTTAGATTGAAGAGGGTTTTTGTGGACCCAGACAAAGTACACCCTCTGCATGTGAGCAGTGGCTTCCTCTGAACAGTCTTGTGGGGGAGGGGCTTTCTGCCCCAAAGGTCTGGTCATCACAACCAGAGGGGCATTCATTTCCCTGAGGGGGGGGAGCGGCACGCCCAAAAAGAAGCAAGCCCTGGGGCAGGTGGCTGTCACCTCCCAGACTTCAGGCCCCACCTAGGGCACCTGAGCACGGATCCTGCCAACCATAGCAAGGCCTACTGAAACCCAAATCAGGCCTGATTTCTGAATCTCTTAAAAAAAAACCCAAGATTAAGGCCCCTAGGCTCATAAAACAACTACCAGAGCCTAAGGTAGCCATTGCCTTCAAAGGCTGCCTTTGGCGGTGGGGTGAAGGCACCCACAAGGGTAAGAACTACCAGGTAGTCCCTGATATAAGGAGTTCAGCACCCAGGAGGTTCATCGAGGACATCACATTGCACAAGTGTGGGGAAGAGCAAAGGTTGAAGTGGAAGACAGACACAGCTCCTCGCCAAGAGCTATAAGGAGGTTGGCCCCATTCCAGCCTTGGGGTAGGATGAAAAGTGAATCAAAGAAAGCTTCCCTGAGAATAAACTTAGATGAAATAAGTAAATCAGAAAAAAAAACAGGAACTGCATTATTCCATATGTAGGTGGGACATAAAAGTGAGACTAAGAGACATTGATAAGAGTGTGGTGGTTACGGGGGGGAGGGGGGAAGAGGGAGAGAGAAAGGGGGAGGGGGAGGGGCACAAAGAAAACTAGATAGAAGGTGACAGAGGACAATCTGACTTTGGGTGATGGGTATGCAACATAATTGAATGACAAGATAACCTGGACATGTTATCTTTGAATATATGTATCCTGATTTATTGATGTCGCCCCATTAAAAAAATAAAATTATTAAAAAAAAAGAAACTTAGAAAGGAGGCCTCAAAAGATGCACTGCATTATTTTCCCATAATAAAAATAGCTTTATTTAATTTTTATGATTATAAAATAGAGAAATTACAAGCAACATAAAATGGTATAAAAATGTTAAATCATGCAAAATTCTATCCTTAGAAGCAAGCATAATTAACAATTCAATCAACATCTTTCATATATATATATATATAATTTTATATAAATTTGGACAGTATCATACATGCAATTTATTTTATTTTATTTTTTGTGTCAGACAGAAGGATAGGGACAGCCAGCCAGGAAGGGAGAGAGATGAGAATCATCAATTCTTTTTTGCGGCACCTTAGTTGTTCATTGATTGCTTTCTCATATGTGCCTTGATGGGGGAAGGGCTACAGCAGACCGAGTGACCCCTTGCTTGAGTTAGCAATCTTGGGCTCAAGCTGGTGAGCTTTTGCTCAAACCAGATGAGCCTGTGCTCAAGCTGGTGACTTTGGGGTCTCGAATCTGGGTCCTCTGCATCTCAGTCCGACACTCTATCCACTGTGCCACCGCTTGGTCAGGCTATATGCAATTCTATAAGCTACTTTTTTCACTCAAAAGTATCTTTCATTGTCAATGACTATAGTTGTAAATCATTTCCAATGACTATAATATCCAGTTGTATTATGTACCATAATTCATTTACTCCCTCCGTGCCATACATTTAGACTTGTTCCAATTTTTACAACTGTAAACAATGCTATGGGCATCTTTGCATAGTCATATTTATTCTGTCACTGTGGAGAGTAGTCCTGAATGTTGGGGTTCTTCCAGCTCTGAGTCCTCATCTTCAGGACTCAGCGCCCAGAGATTCTTCGGGGAAGCAGAAGTGTAGCTTCATCTCCATACCTCTTCTCTAAACCACATAACTCAAAATAGGTACACAAGGGTCCTGAGGACGATTAAGAGCAGGAGAGCATTCCTCTCCGCCCCTCATCTCTTTCCTGTTCCCTACTCTGTGCATTTGTTCCCACTCATGGCGTTGATGGCTATTCCCTTCTCTCCTCTGAATTTTATTAACATGTCAAGTCTGACCCACCTTTAAATAAAAAATAAAGCCTTCTTTCACTCTGTATCTCCCACCTCTCAGCATTTGGCCTCCTGTGTTACCTGTGTCTTGAAGGGCTTCAGTCTACCCTGAAATCCAAGCCAGAAACCTGCCCCTGTGGGTCATGCTAGTTTGCACTTTCTCCTCCCTTAGGAGACCAGATCCCAGTGGTTCCATCTCTACTTCCTGAACCTCTCCCCTGAGCACCAGCCAGCCCTATTACCACTGCGCTCTCCACCTCCCAGCTGGCTGGGATGAGTCTCACTGCTCTCCTCGTCCGTCTTAGACCTTCTGATATGTCTAAATCATACATGACCACGTTACTTCCTGCTTAAGTCACTTCAGTAGCTCCCCACACTTCCAGGGTAATGTTCAAAAGTCACACCAGGCAGTGTGTGTGTGACCTGGCTCCTGCTTACCCCTCTCGGTGGGCCACGCAGTGACCTGACTGGCCACCCTGCGCCACTTCTATTTCCCTAGATGTGCTACCTCCTGCTGCCAGGACCAGGAAGGCAAAGTGGTCCCAGTAGAAGAAACAAACACCTCTTCACCTTTTTTTTTCTTTTTTGACAGAGACAGAGAGAGGGACAGATAGGGACAGATAGACAAGAAGGAAGAGAGATGAGAAGCATCAATTCGTTGCGGCTCCTTAATTGTTGATTGCTTTTTCATATGTGCCTTGACCAAGGGGCTACAGCAGAGCAAGTGACCCCTTGCTTAAGCCAGCGACCTTTGGGCTCAAGCCAGCGACCATGGGGTCATGTCTGTGATCTCACACTCAAGCCAGTGACCCTGCACTCAAGCTGGCGACCTTGGGGTTTTGAACCTGGGTCCTCTGCATCCCAGTCCAACACTCCAACTACGGCTCCACCGCCTGGCCAGGCCACCTCTTCACCTTTAAGGCACAGTTCAAGCATCCCCTTCTCTACAAATCTCTTCTTCCTAAGTCCCCAGTGAGATAACTCCTTCTTTTGTACCACTATTCAGTGTACAGGTCTCTGACTCATACTCATACCCCAACTGGCTTCCTTGATTTCCATGTCTACAGCTGCACAGAAGTGCACAGCTCTGCAGACATCTGGCTGTCAGCCTCAGGACGCAGGGGGCTGAGGAGGAAGTTCTGAAACCAGAGGACAGCCCCACCCAAGGAAATAAAAACAGACTTATATTAAGACAATCAATGGATGGAACATAAATCATAACAGAGCAAAGAAAGAGTTTTAAAATTAAGTGTCGGCCCTGGCCGGTTGGCTCAGTGGTAGAGCGTCGGCCTGGCGTGCAGAGGTCCCAGGTTCGATTTCCGGCCAGGGCACACAGGAGAAGCACCCATCTGCTTCTCCACCCTCCCCCTCCTCTCTGTCTCTCTCTTCCCCTCCCGCAGCGAGGCTCCATTGGAGCAAAGAAGGCTCCGGGCGCTGGGGGGGCGCTGGGGCTGGCTCCTTGGCCTCTGCCCCAGGCGCTAGAGTGGCTCTGGTCGCAGCAAAGCGACCCCCCAGAGGGGCAGAGCATCGCCCCCTGGTGGGCGTGCTGGGTGGATCCCGGTCGGGCACATGCGGGAGTCTGTCTGTCTCTCCCCGTTTCCAGCTTCAGAAAAATACAAAAAAATAAAATAAATAAAATAAAATTAAGTGTCTTTGGAGAAGAGAGTTACAAATGTGGAAAAGGGAGAAAACTAGAATAAGCCCTATGGCCTAGACTAGAATCATCAGTCTGAATTCATAATTTTTAATATCTAACTCTTCTTTTTTCTTTTTCTTTTTTTTTTTACAGAGACAGAGAGAGAGTCAGAGAGGGATAGACAGGGACAGACAGACAGGAACGGAGAGATGAGAAGCCTCAATCATTAGTTTTTCATTGCGCGTTGCAACACCTTAGTTGTTCATTGATTGCTTTCTCATATGTTGTCTTGACCGCGGGCCTTCAGCAGACCGAGTAACTCCTTGCTCAAGCCAGTGACCTTGGGTTCAAGCTGGTGAGCTTTTTGCTCAAACCAGATGAGCCCACACTCAAGTTGGCGACCTCGGGGTCTCGAACCTGGGTCTTCTGCATCCCAGTCCAACGCTCTATCCACTAAGCCACCGCCTGGTCAGGCAATATCTAATTCTTTAGGTTATCTCTTTCGATATTTTTTTTATTGATTCTAGAGAAACAGAGAAAGGAAGAAAGAGAGAGCATTCATTTATTGTTCCACTTAGCTGTGCATTCATTGGCAGCTTCTTGTATGTGCCCTGATCAGAGATGAACCCATGACCCTGGCATTTTGGGATGATGCTCTAATCAACTGAGCTAAGGGGCCAGGGCCTCTCTCAACATTTCCATATAGATTTATATTTACTTCCTCTCTCTCTCAGCCACACCTAGAAGCAATGACACTCCAGTAGCAATCAGCGCACTCAGCACCCATATTTTGGTTTCTTTATTTTTTTTTCATCTATTTTAGTGGGGTGGGGGGAGAGAATGAGAAGCATCAACTTGTAGTTGCGTCACTTTAGTTGTTCATTGATTGCTTCTCATACATGCCTTGACTGGGGGGCTCCAGCTGAGCCAGTGACCCCTTGCTCAAGCCAGCAACCTGGGGCTCTAGCCAGTGACCTTGGGCTTCAAGCCAGCAACCTTTGGGCTCAAGCCAATAAACTTGGGATTGTGTCAACGATCCCGCACTCAAGCTGGTGACTTTAGGGTTTTAAACTGGGAATCTCAGCATTCCGGGTCGATGCTCTATCCACTGCACCACCATCAGTCAGACTAGATCTTGGTTTCTAAATAAAATTACCCATTAAAAGAACGGAAGCCTTGGCTGGGTACCTCCACTGGTTACAGCATCATCCTGATATGCCAAGGAAGTGGGTTCTATCACCGGTCAGGGCACATAGAATTAACCACTGAATACATAAATAATAGAACAACAAATAAATGTTTCTCTCAAATTACTTTTTCAAAAAATTAAATAAGGACTCAAGATTCCCTAGTGAAATGGCTGATTCCAGAGCTGGGGCAGAGAAGATACAAGATAAGTTTGAAACATCTTGTTAAGCCAGAAAAGAAAGTGTTAAAAAAAAAAAATTGGCCCTGGCTGGGTAGCTTGGCTGGTTGGAGCATGCAAGCTCGCAGGTTTGACCCCCAGTCGGGGACATTCAAGAAACAACCAATGACAGCATGAATGAGTGGAATAGCAGGTTAATGTTTCTTTGTCTCTCTCCCTTCTTCTTTCTCTAAAACTCAATGAATAAAAAATTTTTTAAAAAAAGTTAGGAAGCCCTGGCTAGTTCACTCAGCGGTAGAGCATCGGCCCAGTGTGTGGCTGTCCCAGATTTGATTCCCAGTCAGGACACACAGGAGAAACATCCATCTGCTTATCCACCCTTCACCCTCCCTCTTCTCTCTCTCCTGCTCTCTCCCCCTCCTGCGTCTATGGCTCATTTGGTTTGAGCACATTGGCCCAGGCACTGGGGATGGCTGCATGGAGCCTCTGTACCTCAGGTACTAAAAATAGCTTGGTTGAGAGCATGGCCCCAGATGGCAGAGCATGGACCCCACACAGGGATCGCTGGGTGGATCCTTGTCAGGGTGCACGTGACTGTCTCTCTATCTCCCCTCCTCTCACTTGGAAAAAGAATTTTCAAGAAATGAAGGGAACATGTTAAAAAGATACAGGAGCCTGCTAGAAATCTGGGATGGATTAAAAATAAAAACAGCCTGACCAGTGGTGGTGCAATGGATAGTGTTGACCTGGAACACTGAGGTCACCAGTTCAAAATCCTGGGTTTGCCTGATCAAGGCACATACAGGAGTTGATGCTTCCTATTCCTCTCCCCCTTCTCTCTCTCTTTCTCCTCTCTCTAAAATGAATAAAATCTAAAAAAACCCCAAAACAATGACTTGCAGCTTTGAGTAAAATAGAATCCATTCATACATATTGATAAACATGCACGTTAATAAAAAGGGAAAATGGCCTGACCAGGCGGTGGCGCAGTGGATAGAGTGTCAGACCCAGGTTGGAATGCGGAGGACCCAGGTTCGAGACCCCCAGGTCGCCAGCTTGAGCACTGGCTCATCTGGTTTGAGCAAAGCTCACCAGCTTGGATCCAAGGTCACTGGCTCAAGCAAGGGGTTACTTGGTCTGCTGTAGCCCCACGGTCAAGACACATATGAGAAAGCAATCAATGAACAACTAAGGTTTAGCAATGAAAAAAACTAATGATTGATGCTTCTCATCTCTCTCTGTTCCTGTCTATCCCTACCTATCCCTCTCTCTGACTCTCTTTGTCACTGTAAAAAAAATAAATAAATAAAATAGAGAAAATAGGTATTTCTTTTTTTTAAGCAAGCGAAAGAGAGAGGGAGGGACAGACAGGAAGGGAGAGAGATAAGCAGCATCAACTCATAGTTGTGGCACTTTAGTTGTTCATTGGTTTCTTCTCATATGTGCCTTGACTGGGGGCTCCATTTGAGCCACTGACCCCTTGCTTAAGCCAGCGACCTTGGGCTTCAAGCCAGTGACCATGGGGTCATGTTTATAATCCCACGCTCAAGCCGGCAACCTCACACTCAAGTTGGTGAGCCTGCACTCAAGTTGGATGAGCCCACTTCAAGCCAATGACCTTGGGTTTTTGAACCTGGGTCCTCAGTGTCCCAAGTCGATGCTTTTTATTTTTAATTTTTTTATTTTTCTGAAGTTGGAAATGGAGAGGCAGTCAGACAGACTCCTGCATGCGCCTGACCGGGCCTTTTTTTTTTTTTTTGGTGGGCTTTTTGCTCAAACCAGATGAGCCCGTGCCCAAGTCAATGCTTTATCTGCTGTGCTAGCACCTGGTCAGGTAGTAAAGATACTTTTCTTTAGAAGTAGAATGCCAACCAATAAATGTAGAAGAAATTACAGAATTAGACAATCACATTGGATGAGGAGTAAAATAATGTACATGATCTCAAAGTATCTCCCCACAGATTATTTGTTAATTACCAAGTGGAAAATAGTAAATTTAAAATGGAGAAACCTAGGCCCTGGCCTGTTGGCTCAGTGGTAGAGTGTCGGCCTGGTGTGCGGGAGTCCTGGGTTCGACTCCCAGCCAGGGCACACAGGAGAAGCGCCCATCTGCTTCTCCACCCCTCCCTTTCTCCTTCCTCTCTGTCTTTCTCTTTCCCTCCCACAGCCAAGGCTCCATTGGCGCAGGGATGGCCCAGGCGCTGAGGATGGCTCCGTGGCCTCTGCCTCACGCGCTTGAATGGCTCTGGTTGCAACAGAGTGACACCCCAGATGGGCAGAGCATCGCCCCCTGGTGGGCATGCTGGGTGGATCCCGGTCAGGCACGTGCGGGAGTCTGTCTGACTGCCTCCCCGTTTCCAAATTCATAAATAAAGAGTTAAAATGGAAAAACCTGGCAAACATCAACAACTAAAGGATCAGACTTGACTTTAGCATTAATGAGACCAACTGACATCATTTCTGTGATGTTCCTGCCCAATGTGCAGAACTCTAATCTAGTCATGTGGAACCATTCAGCCTTTAATCCGAATTGAAAAACATCCTACAAAATACTTGGCCTGTATTCTTCAAAAATGCCAAGGCAATGAAAGGCCAAGGAACTCTTCTAGAGTAAAAAAGACGCATGTAATTATCTGTTACAACTAAATATATATAACATACGGTCCTGCACCAAGAAAAAGGGAGTTGCTATAAAGGACATTACTAGGACAAATGACAAAATTTAAAAATGGACCATGGGTGAGATAACAGTATTTATTATATCAGTGTTAAATGTCCTGATTTTGACAACTGTACTATGGTTATGAGAGACCGTCCTTGTTCTTAAGGAAATGCACACTGAAATTTTCGAGGAAAGGGATACAACATGTGCAACTTACTCTCAAATGACTCCGAAAATACACGTAAAAATAGATATAGCAGCCCTGGCCAGTTGGCTCAGTGGTAGAGCGTCGGCCTAGCGTGCGGAGGACCCGGGTTCGATTCCCGGCCAGGGCACACAGGAGAAGTGCCCATTTGCTTCTCCACCCCTCTGCCGCGCTTTCCTCCCTGTCTCTCTCTTCCCCTCCCGCAGCCAAGGCTCCATTGGAGCAAAGATGGCCCGGGCGCTGGGGATGGCTCTGTGGCCTCTGCCTCAGGCGCTAGAGTGGCTCTGGTCGCAACATGGCGATGTCCCGGAGGGGGAGGGGCAGAGCGTCGCCCCTGGTGGGCGTGCCGGGTGGATCCTGGTCGGGCGCATGCGGGAGTCTGTCTGACTGTCTCTTCCTGTTTCCAGCTTCAGAAAAATGAAAAAAAAAACAAACAAAAACAAGCAAACAAAAAAAAAATAGATATAGCAAATTGTTACGTCATAAAGCATCTGGTAAAGTGTAAATACTTGGGAAATCTGGGTAAAGAATATATTCAAGTTCTTTGGGATAGTCTTGTAACTTTTCTATAAGTTTGAAATTATATTAAAATGTAAAAATTTACCAAACAAACCAAGAATCCAACAACAAGGGATGAGTCAGAATTATGATACAGTCACTCTGACTTACAATGACATAACTTTACAGATAAAGTTTGTGGAGATACATAACAACATAGAAGAAAACCCTAATACTATATACAGTGTTGAATGATAAAGGCAGGAAGGAAGGATAAAAAATATTTTATATTATTACAGCTGTGCCAAAGCAAGCATGTAAGAAAGACTGAAAGGATCAAATCAAAGGTGCTAAGCATATTGGGGGTAAGGGGTAGAAAGAGACTGAGTGACTTAAAAACAACCAACGTGTTGACAAAAATTACTGACACTCCCCCTAACCCCTAGGCAGTGCACTGGAAATCAGGGCCAGGTACTGGATTCTCTTGCCTCAGGCTGCCCCTCCCCAAACTTGAACCACCCACAAAAATAAATGACAGCAGGTCTGGAGCGCCTCAGGCAGAGGCATCTTTGGTGGTGGGGGGAGGCAGGAGTGGCGAGGTTCACAGGGCAGGCAGTGAGCCAGCCCCGCAGAGCAGCTCAGTGGTCCCTCTGATCAGCGAGCTCAAGCAGAGGTGGACATAGCTGAGGGCAAGTCCAGCAGCAGCACATCTGAGCCGCAGCCCCTCTGGCCCGGCCAGTACAGAGGCCTCTTTGAAGGCCTTCAGCTTGTGCTGACAACACTGGACCTGTTGATGGCACGCCCCATTCTGGACACAGACAGTAAAGCTTCTTGGAACCTGAAATGGTTTAGGAACTCTTGGACGAACTTATCTAGAAGCAGAGTGCGTAGCTCTTGTCTACGGGGATAGAGAACTAACTACTTATCACTCCTCTACACTTTTCAGGATGAGTTCTGAAGTGTGGCAAAAAGCAGTTCAGAACCCAAGACTCTGCTCTCAGAAGGCAAGACTCAGCACCCTGGGCAGCTCAGGGAACAGGGTAGGTATGAAAGAGAAAGTCGGCCTCCTTTGCAGGAGAACTGGTTTTGCCCTCTTACTGTAAGAGACATCTTTAAAACTCCTTCTCTAAAGAAGTGGGAATCAGAATTAAACAGATTAAAGACCCGCAGACATGCAGCTGCTGCAGACAGAGGAAAAGACACCCCGGTGCCACAGAGCAGCAGCAGCAATGGTCATGAACCCTGTGGACAGAGACCCACTCTGCCTGGCAGCATCAGACCTGCTTCCCAACGCACCCCAGTCTAAAGGAAAAAGCACCACCATTCTGAGTCATGTGGCCTGATTTTAAAATATTTTATTACATAATCTTTTCATGGCACCATCAGGAGTAACAGAAAACGTTATCCCCAGTTCCTAACCACATCCTGAAAAATATACATTTGTATTTATATATTTATATCAATACTCCACCCCTATCCCATAATTCCACCACCTATTATAGGTCTTTTGCTTAAAGCAAGAAACTATTCTCTCAGGTAAGAAAATATATATAGAAGCTAAATGAAGTAACGATTAGAATGACTGGGGACAGCTTGGTTGTGGGTAGGGAGGGAGGGTGAAGTCCAGGTTAGGCAGGATGCATCACTGGGCTCAGCAGAGGTGGAAGAGGGCAGTGTATAAAAAGGCAGCGTCAGGCAGGTGGGCTCTGGTGTCCTTGGTCCATTAGGAGATGGCCTTTGCCTCAGGAAGGAAGGCTTCCCAGTACTTTGCCAGCTGCAAGGAAGCGGGGACAGTAAGCAAGTGCCCCATCTAGTGGCAGAGCCTGAGCTTGGGAGGGGAGCAAGCACAGTGCCACCCAAGTGGAGGCCCAAGGTGAGGCCAAGCTGAGGATGTGGCTAGGCTAAGAACGGACCATGGGACAGACTGGCTAGTCAGCCACACAGCCCCTGTCTCTCTCGACTTAGAAGAATCTCTGAAGACAGTCCTGATTCTGCCCCGGAGGAAATACCCGTGGGGGCCGCAGCTTTGTCTAGCTCAGTTCACTCCCCACAATGGGGGCCTATAACTCATTTTAGGGCTAGGGCAACCCTGATTAGCAAAATTTCCTAATGGACGCTCCATGTTAGAGCAACGGTGCTTACATTTATTACTGATTATAACAGGGCACAGCAGCCTCCAGCACGGGGCCAGCCCAGCCTGTCCAAAGCCACATGCAGACAGCTCACCTTCCGAGCATGCAGTAGAGGATTGAAGTCACACGTAACTCACATACCTGCTGCTGTGAGTACAGGAGTGTCTCCAGGTACTTGATCACATGGTTTTTGAAGTCCTTGGATTTCTCTTTCTATAGGAGACAGGATTCTACACTGACCACCCAGACAGCTGCTTCTTCCCCTCTTGACAGGATGGTGATTACTGATGACCAAGGCCAAACACAGCCTCAGGAAGCAGAGGCAGCAGCTGAAATAGCTATTAATTTCCAGTCAAACAGCCTCTGCCACATGGTCCTGTGAGGCTTTCTAGCATGGCGGGGTGTGGGGAAGGGGAGAAGACAGGGCAGGGGACCGAAGGGTATATGACAGCTGTAAGCTTTGTGTTTTACTGTTCTAGTTCAGCATCGAGTATGGGACACCCACTTTGCCTTAGGAACAGACACACAAACATGAACACAACGACACACACACACAACCACACCTCTTCACAACAACTGCCAGGTCACTGGCAGCTCCATCTGTCTCTCTATTTAATAGACTTGGACAAAACCACCACTACTAAAGCAGGCACTGCACTCTCGTGAGAAGTAAGATCTTCTCTCTCACCTCAAATCGTATAACTTCTTTTCGGACCACAGCTGAAATCCTTTCAAAGTCCCTTTCATACTGAGTCACTCGAGACTCCCACTGGAGAGAAAAAGGAAAAAAAGGATCACTTAATGTTATAATATCATTATTAGTCTTTGCCTTTGGACAGCAATTCTATATATGAGACCTCAGTTGGTCATGTCTGTCTGTCCCTCTGGGTAAGATCAGACACCACATGGGGATTCAGCATGTAAGTCAGCGGCCAGCAGAAGGCCACCTCTGGGGCTGGCTGGAAGAGATGCCTGGCCCCTGGCCAATCCTGGTGCTCAGGACAGCTCTGCGATGCCAGGGCCTCTGGATTTGGCACTCACCAGCAAGGATGGGAGCCCCAAGAGCTGAATTTAGTTGTCATCAGGGGTGCATATCTGAATTACCTTGGATTTCAAAGATCCAGCCAGGACCTCCCAGCAGAGATTCTGATTTGGCAAGTGTGGGTGAAACAGGAAGAGGACGGGCAGGCCTCAAGGCAAGCCGGGACTCCAGGACTCATTCTCAGAGGCTTCCCCAGCGCTGCTGTCCTTGACACCCGGCCAACTCTCTAGCCTGCTGTGGAGTTCCAAGCCTCTGGGTGGGACAGCACCCAGGCTCAGGCAGGAGCCTGTAGAACACCCCTGCAGGGCTGCCTTGGGGCCTCACCTCTACGATCTCATCCTTGGCCTGCTGCAGCTTGTCGGGCTTGTTGGCCCACAGCAGCCGGGCCTCGGCCTCCCGCTTCTTCTGCAGTGTGGCCTGAGCATCCTGCCAGCGCTGCCATGTCTTCATGCGCTGGTCGAAGGCAGCCTATGGGGGAGGTGTTGGGAAAGAGCACAACCAGCCCTGCAGGAGCTCCAAGGCTCGGCCTGGGGCTCTCCCAGCAAGTGGGCTAGGGAAGGATGAGCAAGGGCAGATTTTGCAGGCGAGAGTTAGTGCCCAGGTGCAGTTTAACGTCAAAAAGCACAAGCCTGGGTAAGAATCCTGTCCAAGCCTCCAGTGGGCCAGCGCCATGCTGCTTCATTCCACGCCTGAGGCTGGACAGATGGCTGGGAACACAGTAGGTGGCCCGATGCTGTGCCTGGTACTACAGCTTCCAAATGGCCTCCCTCAGATCCGTCAGTCCATAAACCTACACACTTTCCTTGACTGCCTGCCACACCAGAAACTACAGTGGGAATGAAACACATGGGTCTGCTCTCATAGAGCTTATAATCTAATAGAAAAGACCGACATTCCATTAATAATTATCAACAGTAATTACAAATATGCCGAGTACAGACAAAAACAAGCAGGATACGATAATAAAGCTGCGGACGTAGCCTAGCCTGGGAGACAATCGGAGAAGGCCAATGTATGAAAGCAGCCTTTAACTGACACCCAGAGAGCCTACAGGGTTAACCTGACAGGCCTTGACACACTTAAAGCCACCGCAGGGACACGCTTTTATTCCATCCACACACTCAATTGCTCTAGGCTATACCAAGGCCCCCAAGCTCCCTAAAATCCTCTTGCTGGTTTTCTTGGTTCCAGTCCCCTGAACACAATCAACATTTCCAGAGGACAAATGTCGGACCAACCAAACTATCCCACATGCCCACTGGCTCTGCAGCTTCAAGAGACAGGCTGGGCAAAAGATCTACGCTCCCTGGATGTTTTCTAGGCATTCTTGGTACAGAGCTTTGCCAAAACTTGAACCTGAGGGAGTGAAATGCCACCAAATTCACTTTCTCCGGCAGTGTCACTGGGGCTCACTTGAAATTTTTTAACAGTTCAAAGTCAAAAGATTAAGTAAAGGGTGACGTCATTTCCAGGTAAGACTCAAAAGAAACCCCTGGGCTCACAGTGGTGCAGCTCCAGGTTCAGGCAAAGACACATCTGCCCATCTCTCTTATCTCCCCACCAGCTCCTGACTGTGAGGAGGGCAGGTAAAAAGTCTCAGAGAAAAGTCCAGCTTCCAGATGCTGCCCCAGCACCTGGAGCTCTAGGCCAGGCCCCCCTTACTCGTCCTCAGGGGCACCCGGCCTACGCGTCATATCCAAGCACTACGTTCTCCAGAGATCCCAAACACTGCTCCTCTCTGAAAGTCCCCCAGACAGCACTCTTCCCTGGGATGGCTCTCCAGTCTAAGTAGTCTGACCAGTTCTAAGAATTCCAAAGCAGGGTATTTTTCCAGCTTCTTAGCACTCTGCAGTTTGCAAACCAAATAGAAACGGGAGAGGACAATGAACAACCCCACAGGCTCTATTAAGCCACTCTCCCACTGAGGGAAGGAGAGCCCAGGAGCAGCTCGGCTCTGACTACACAGGAGCTCCCGTCGGGGAGATGGATGGCGGATGGAGGTGGCTCTGTTCCAACTCAGAGGCTCATACATCCTGGTCCAGGGAGGCCATGTGAGAGCGAACACCGCTGGCTTCCTGGGTTGCTCTGAAAGGTCATGGGAAACCAGACTGTCCAGGTCCCAGGAGAAAAGGTGAGGTGTTGACCTGAGGGGCAGGCTGAAGTGTTGTTACCAGGGGGTCAGCACAGCACACAGCAGGCTCTGTGAGAAGCTCTCTCCTCCGTGCATGCCGAGCTGATCTGTGCAGTTACCTGACTGCTCACACTGAAGGACAAGTGGAAGCCAGCAAGAGCTCCTACCCGGGCAAAGCCACCGCTTACTGTGAAGGAGGCAAAGACCAAGGGCTGAGGGAACCACCGCTCCGGGCCAGGGCGGCAGGTCTGTGAGAACCTGGCTTGAAGAGGGAACGTGGAGGGTGCTGCCTGCTGTCAGCAATAACAAGGGGGCCTACTTGGAAATTCAAGAGTGGGCTTTTCTCCTAATGCATTTAAAAAACTCACTGTAGGCCTCAAAATGACGGAGTGATAACTAGCTAACAGTTAAATGGACTTCTTGGTTCACAGGATACCTTCTCTCTTGAGAATATAAAAAAGTAACACCTATTTTGAGGTATAATGAAATTTTTTTGGGAAGGGCAAGAGTAAAGGTAAGACAAGTTAAATGAAGGAAAGGAGGAGGAGGAAAGGAAACAGAAGCTTACTCGGACTATGGCCAGGAGGCGAATGTAGTCGCTCAGGAGCTCGGCAAGGAGGAAGAAGTCATTGTTGGCCTGTTCCTGGTGGAGCTGCTCAATTTTTTCTTCCACCTCAGCCAGCTGAGAGAGTGCCCGTGACAAAGCCGTGTTGTCCTCTGAACTCCCGAGCATAGCTAGACTCTTTGCAAACTGGGCTGTGTTCAGTGCTAGCTCTGGAAGGAGGAAGACAGCAGACACCTCATCTCACAAGGAAAAGGGACAAGTCAGCTGGCACTGAATGGCATGTCTCAGCTGTGCTGCCCCTGCATACCGGGCACCTGTGGGCTTTGTAACCCAGTCACTTACAGCACAGTCGACTGTATTCAGAGAGTGAGGGTCACACAAGCGTGGTCACACAAGCAGGGAGAGGCACCTGCTTTGCAGGCCACATATGGTGTTACATGCTCTCTTTTTTTTTTTTAACTCATCCCTTTAAAAATGTAAAAACTGTTCCTAGCTGGCCCTGGTTGGTTAGCTCAGTCGGTAAGTGTTGTCCCAAAACAAGGTTGTGGATTTGATCTCCACTCAGGGCACACTTGGGAAGCGATCAGTGAATGTACAACTAAGTGGAACAACAAATGAATGCTTCCCTTCCTCTCTCTCTCTAAAATCAATCAGTAAAAACAAAACAAAAAACTGGTCTAGCTCACAGCAAAAAGCACTGGGCCATATTTTGCCAACCCTTACACTGGTCTCATTCTAATGTGTTTTTTGCCCGTTTAGATTTCCAATGATTAGCATGCTTAAGACAGAGAAGGAACCCATTCAAACTTGGAAAAATTCACTAGCTCTTAAGCAAATCCCACAAAGTAAAGTGAGGAAGGGTTAGGAGACATATCTGGTTTCCCTTACATTTACAAGTTGTTCATGTGGCCATGTAGCTAAAGTGTGTGACATCTTTTTGTGGATAATAAGCCCCTAACTCAAATCATACCCACAGTAGCCTGTGTCCCAGGCCCAGCTATACCTGGATGGCCTCCCGCACCTCCCGGGTAGAAAGTACAACCCCCATAGTGGCTGAATCATGGTTCTTGCCCAGAGATGCAGAGCATATCTTTTCAATCAGAACATCAAGGACCGAGTGGGCTGAGAATTTCAAGCTGAGTGGCTGAGAGGCTTGGAAGCAGCATGCCTTCCCATCTCCAGCTCCCTGGAAACATCGACCTCCCCAGCTCCAAGTGCACTGCAGAGGCAGAGGTCATTACCTTTCCTATGGTTGACTAGAGTTTCCACAACAGCATGCAGTTTCCGTAAGCGCTGCTCCTCACACTCTACCTCCTGGAGCTTCTCCTCAAACCACTGAAACACACAAGCCCAGAGCTTTAATGGAGGCTACTCACATAGGTACAGACCACAGTCTTTAGCAGTTTTTTTTTTAAAAAGGACTGAGTTATCTTAAAAAGAAATTTAATTTCAGAAATGTCAGGATTCCTTAGGGCTTCTGACCCATAAGCCTGAGGGAGCAGGGAAGCTGAGAGGTACAGGGCTACTCACTATGTCTGATTCATTCATCTTGATGGTCATTTTGCTGACTGCATCTGTGGCTTTGTTGAACATCTTGAGGAGACCAGCGCCACTCAATGTCTGGGTACTCACAGCGCGTGGCAGCTACAAGACCAAGAAGGCAGGGTTGGCAAGTTATCTGCTGTCCCTATTTTAGGTTCAGAAGAATTAGTATCCATCAGATGGTATGCCCAAACAAATTATTTGAACTGTAGATTGTTGTTTTCAAAAGTAGACAAATCTCTCACCAGCATGTACAGAAAGAAAATCAAAGAATCATGCTAAACAGAATCAGCAGAATTTTCTGCTTTTGATATTGTATGCAGAAAGTACAGTGTAAATGTTATGTGGCAGGTGACCTAATATTGAGATAGTCTCAACATGAAGTACATAAATACCAAGTATGCCTTTGTTAAAAGTTAGAAGTTCTTTTGGATTAGCATACTCTGCACACAGCTGGACTTCAGGTTTTCAAAGACTTTGAAGCTGTGCTGTGATTTCATTTGGATTTCCCCCAGTGATTAAAGATCCAAGGATAGGAGCATTATTTATTCAGATCAAGGCTGCATTTAGTGATGATGTAATTAAGCCAAGCATGCCAACTATTTATACATTTTGATTGTTTCAGTCTTTTACTACTTTCCTAAGGCATGGGAGGGATGCTGACGAATCTATATATATGTATATAGCACATGCTGAAAAATTAAACTTAGTGTTTAGGACACTAGGGCAGTAGGTCTCAACTTGGTGCATTTTGCCCCGAGGGGACATCTGGCTATGCTGGAGATAATTTTTGTTGTTAAAACTGAGAGGGGGGTTGCCTGACTAGGTGGTGACTCAGTGGATAGAGCATTGAACTGGGACGCAGAGGACCCAGGTTCAAGGCCCCGAGGTCGCCAGCATGAGCGCAGGCTCACCAGCTTGAGCGCAGGGTCCCTTACTTGAGCGTGGGATCATAGACATGACCCCACGGTTGCTGGCTTGAGCCCAACGGTCACTGGCTTGAGCAAGGGGTCACTAGCTCTGCTGGAGTCCCCCAGTCAAGGCACATATGAGAAAGCAATCAATGAACAACTAAGGTGCCGCAATGAAGAGTTGATGCTTCTCATCTCTGTCTTTTCCTGTCTTCTCTGTCCCTATCTGTCCCTCTCTCTGTCTCTCTCTCTGTCTTTGTCACAAAAACAAAACAAAAAAACCAGGAGGAGGTAGCTACTAGCATCCAGTGGACAGAGCCAGGGATGCTGCTAAACTTACAATGCACAGGACAGCTCCTATAACAAAGAAGGATCCAAACTAAAGTGTCAATAGTGCCACTGTACACAGCCCTGTTCTAGGGGAGACAAAGTGGGAATAAGTGGGTAAAATGGAAGAATGGATTTAGGAAGCCCAGAGGAGGAAGAAAAAGATTTAAAGCATTAGACAGAATTTTTAATTAAAAGTTCCATTTAGGGGGGAAAACACCCACATACTTAGTAGCATTTTCTTCACTAGATTACTATATATACAAATAAAGAAAAATTTAACAAAAACAAAATGAAAAATACAAAATGATAGTCCTACCCTTTCATTTATTTCCTTCTAGTTTTCTTTCCTATGATACTGTTTTATTCTAGCATTTCTTTTCATTCTTATTGACTAACATCTTTCTACAGCTATATTTTCATGCTATTACATGTTTTACTTTTATAATTCTTTTAATATATGCTTCCTGCAAGTATATATAAACATTCTTGTATACTTTCTGTTATGATGAGAATCAAGTATTTGTTGTATTAATGTTTTACCTAATCCTTCAATTGACAGCAGTTGGGCTGTCTCCATTTCTCACAGTCATGAATAGCTTACACATAGCCTGCGAGAAAAGACTATCCACTTGAATCAACACTTTTGCTACATGGCAGTTCTGTGGTTTGTGGTAACTGATTTTGAACCAATGCCCCTCAGCTCCTGGCACAAAAAAACGTATCCAGTTTGAGCCAAGTAGTAACCTATGAAAGATATGCCAAGGACTTGCCAAGTAGATCGCTGAGCTGATCCAATAAGAAAAATAGCCCTGGCCGGTTGGCTCAGTGGTAGAGCGTCGGCCTGGCGTATGGAAGTCCCGGGTTTGATTCCCGGCCAGGGCACACAGGAGAAGCGCCCATCTGCTTCTCCACCCCTCCCCCTCTCCTTCCTCTCTGTCTCTCTCTTCCCCTCCTGCAGCCAAGGCTCCACTGGAGCAAAGATGACCCGGGCGCTGGGGATGGCTCTGTGGCCTCTGCCTCAGGCACTAGCGTAGCTCTGGTCACAACAGAGCAACGCCCCGGATGGGCAGAGCATCGCCCCGTGGTGGGCGTGCCGGGTGGATCCCGGTCGGGCGCATGCGGGAGTCTGTCTAACTGCCTCCTCGTTTCCAGCTTCAGAAAAATACAAAAAAAAAAAAATAAAAAAAAAAAGAAAAATAAGTTGTGGGAGTAAAAAGGGACAAATATACAGGGTCAGAAAATGATTGACTTTGGGTGACAGGCACACAACACAACCAACAGTTCAAATGCTATAGAGATGTTCACCTGAAACCCATGTACTCCTATTGATCAACATCACCCCATTAAATTTAATTTCAAAATTAAAAAAAATAAAAAAACTAGGTTGCACTGTGACCTCTACAACCAGTTATTTTTGATTATAGGCAGAGAGATTCTTTTCTTTCAAGAGCTGAAAAATACTTTTCCCTCTTAGGGGTTTACAAACTAGAATATAGGCTGTTATTAGCCTATATGCATGCTAAGTGTTCAAATATTTGTTGAATGAACTAGTTTCATTTCACCAGGGACAGCTATAAATCATGAAATCTGGTCTGTACAATACTAACCTCTTCTTTTTCCAAGAACTCCCTGACATCAGGGTCCTGCAGCATGGTAGGATGGCTCACAACCCTCTGCAGGTACCTGTGGGGTAGGCAGTTATCTGGTTAGTCAAGTCGGCCTCCCCGCTTTGGGGGGTCGTACAGTGCTGGTGGGTTACAGTGTGTCCCACTACTTCAATATGTCCTCAGATAAGGCGCTTAAGTACGACTTTACTTGTAAACACATTCAAGTTTATGTTCTTCACAGTTTATGTTCTTTCTAAACAGGAAAGAAAAATAACTGATCAGAAAGAGACCTCAGTTACTCATATTTGACTGTCCAAGAAGGAGAGGATGGCTGTCTACCAGGATGGGGACATGAAGGAAGACAGGATATTCACAAGATGAGAATGTAAGAGACTGAGGGGAAGTTACACAATGAAGGTGTGAATCTGTAATTCATCCAAGTTTCCAACTTCTAACTACAGTGAACATCTCACAATCGAGTCTAAGGTTTCAGCTTCCTCTAGTTCTTATGTTCCTCAGGAAGAAGGTTGTATGGCACTTACCTTTCCAAAGCGGCCCTCCGTTTTTCAAGAAATTCTGCAGAAGAGGAATCTTCCTTCCCAACTTTTACTTTTGTCATTCCTGAAATGGAATTTAAAAAATAAAAATAACCAATAGTCATCATGAAAAGAATAAACCTGTAAATAAATAAATAAATAAAGCAAGCAAGCCCACAGGAGGAAAGGCAATATAAAATAGAATCAAAGGCCACTTCAATGTCATGAGCAACATTGACAAGAGGTTCTTTACAGGAGAGACATTTGTTAAATGAATTTTGAAGTGCCGAAGGTTCTAAACTCTGGGACTTGCAGAGTCTATGTTTTCTAAAAGGGGGGCCATGGGACTCTGAGTACAGATCAAACATCATCTGAGGATAATGGGAGAGTTATTGGCTCCCACCCCCACCCAAACCCTATCCAATTTACATTTCAACTCGGAACAGCAATCATTGAAGTCTCCTGGATACCAATGCAAATATACACACACCCCTACCTGTGGAAGCTAACACCAGAAGTTTCTATTATCCCCCCCAAGAGAACATATCAAAACTTGCTATTTCTCTAGACCTCACAGAGACTTATAGGAAAACACTGGAAATGTTTCTTTCCTAACCACTAGACTCTACATTTTCACATGAAATAGTTTCATATACTAAGTAGAAAGTATATTGTAAAAGAATGCAAAAAACCCCCACTCAGGCAGAATTAGAGACCACAGGCTTACCTATTAGGCTCTTCTCAGGTGGAGGGGGGACAATGAAGCCATTCTGAGAGTGTTTCTCTGAAAGCTTCTCATAAAGGCCCAGAAAGTCACTAAATCTTCTTTTCACCGCAAACTGTTTACTTCTGAACATTGGTAAGCTCGTCTTGGGGACAGAAAAAACAGAACGCAATTTCATTCCAAATAAGGGATAGAGTATCCTGAAAGGCATCCAGCTGACATCAAAGGAATTTACTGCCCAGATCGCTGTCTTAGCCACCTGGTAAATAGCTTTCTTTAACGTTGAGATTCTTAAACTATTTTGAGCTATAGTACCCTCTGGCTCTCTGGAGTCTACACAGCCCTTCTCAGAATAATGATTTTTAAATGAATAAAATATATAGGATTATAAAAGGCAACTAATTAAATTCAAACATACAGTTTCATTGCCAAATTAAGAACCCTTGCTCTAACAAATGTGATTAAAGTCAAGAACCCTTGCTCTAACAAACATGATTAAGTCTAGTATAAAGCTAGAATTCTATGGGCACCTATATCCCATTCATCCTGCACTGACTGACTTAAGGATATTAGCTGCTAGAATTAAAGCAGCCAAACTAAAGACAAGACAGACTATGCTTCTAGCGGAGGATCAGATGAAATGTCTACATTGTAGACACTTTAACCCCTAAGGTGTCACAGGATCTACAACTCACAGGAAGCAGAGACACAAGTGGTAGAGAGATAACATAAAGGAGATGTCTAGTTTAAAAAAACTAGGCCAGCACCATAATGAGAGATCATTTAATACTCACCAGATAGGCATAATTTAAGGAGGATGGCCTTGCCAATGATTGACTGGCAGGAAAGTGTATCAATGGGAACTTTAACACACTGCCAATGGGAGTAAAAGTTGGTGCAAAGACTTTTTAAAGGTTTGGATTCCCTTTCGTCAATATTTGCATGACCCAGGGGAACTACTTCTGGTTATATACCCTAGAAACTCTGGCATGTGTACAATACAAGATACATGCAAGAGTGTTCACAGTTCATGATTATAAAATGAAATATGCCAAATATTTACAACATGAAAACATAAATATATTATGCTACAATCACACAATAGACTCACAGCTACATATAACAAGGCTGGGTCTGAGAAACAAAGCTAATGAAGAGAGCACTATTTTCAGCATATTTTTAGAGATACACAAATGAAGACTTTTTTTTATAAAGGCGAGACAACTTAGAAAAACAGTCACCTCTAAGGTGTGAGGCAGGGGACATGACAGAAACACGCAGTGGATTCAATGGCACTCAAGAATGATGGCAGGTTTGGAGCTTCATTTTTTATGCTTCATAATTTGCATACAATATTGTATAAGTTTTGTATGCATTACTATTATATAAAAAAGGAAGACCAGACGTGAGGGCCAAAAGGTTTGGGAGAGTAACAGGAAACCTCAGAAGAACTGACAATTTTTTTAAATTTAATTTTTTTAGAGACAGGAAGGAGGAAAGAGAGGGAGGAGAGAGATGAGAAGCATCAACTCGTAGTTGCTTCATTTTAGTTGTTCACTGATTGCTTCTCATATGTGCCTTGACTGGGGGACTCAAACCAAGCCAGTGACCCCTTGCTCAAGCCAGTGACATTGGGCTTTAAGCCAGAGACCTTTGGGCTCAAGCCAGCAATCTTGGGATCATTTCAATGATCCTGTGCTCAAGCTGGTGACCTCGTGCTCAAGCTGGCAAGCTCATGCTCAAGCCGGCAAGCCCACACTCAAGCCTCCGAGCCCCTTGCTCCAGCAGGTGACCTTGCGGTTTTGAACCGACACCTTCAGCATCCCAGGCCGATGCTCAATCCACTGCGCCACCATGGGTCAAGAGGATGAACTGACAACTTTAAAACAGGTGATACATAGTTTGGGGCAATCCACCAAACTAGCTCTAAGCCACATAGTTCCTCGGAGGGACAAGACTAGATTAGATAGACTGCATGTTATAATAAAACTTACAAAGTTTCACACTGAAGTGTTAGCTCTCTGGAAGAAAAGTGGAAAGGTTCAGATGAAATTACCAAGGGGATGCAGGCTTGCTCCATCTTGAGTAAACTTGAAGGAAGATGTTGGCAAAGAAACTAAAGAAATACCCAGAAATAATCTGAATGATGACCTTGGTACAAGCACCCAAGTCTATTAAGGTAGTCATCAGCAGGATCACTCGGACTCACCTGTGTTGTAACTTTGTAGGCTACATAGGCATTCATTCCATCCCCTGTGGGAGAACAAGAAAGCAGGATTATTCTGTAAACCAAAGCAGTATTAATCTCGTTAACATGTCACCAGGAATCATAAACCACAGGAGCCCTGTATAAGGGATATTTGTTTCATCTGTGAGCTTTATACACTATCCTAAATTCAGTTCCTACTTTGCCTCAGGGTCTCCATGCTATTATGCCCCATGGATGCTGGCTGGGCCCCAGTTTGAGTTAGACAAGAGTCAGCCCCCTGTTCAAAGCCAGGCTCCATTTATGCCCTCCACAAAGCAGCAATGGATACTGACAATCCATCAGTTGTTACCATGCCAATATTTGGCCTAGTTGCACACATCTGTCTAAAACGAAACAATTCTCTTGCTGTATAAAGCAGGAGGAGGAGAAGGAAGCAACTGATGTGAAAGGAAACAAGTAGTTCTACCCTAAGCTAGCTCTCGGCTTGGTTTGCTCTTTCAGAAATACTGTCACGGCCCCCTCCATTGGTGCTGGGGGATGTTGACCTCTCTCACTAGCGTGTTCACCCAGAGCAAAGGGCTTGGCCGGAAGAGACTTCAGCTGCCTCATGTCCCACAAATCTCTCTTTCCTGGAGGAATTGTTTTTCTGAAACAGCCTTTGACTTAAATAATTGGAATTCAAGCAATTGTTTTTCTCTGTATTAGTGTCCTGACATAGGCCACTTAGGAACATAAAAGCACCATTGACTCCCCAGGCACTGAAAAGACATACATTGGATTGTAGACAGATACAGCTCCAGTGCTAGACTCTGGTGTTTGGGGCTGATTTTGTTCCCTTCTCCCCACACTGAACAGAAAACCTGGTCAACAATTACTGCTTGCTTAAGCGTCTGAACTGCTCATGGGGTAAGGGCCCGGGGGAAGAAGATGCAGTGCTGGATATCAGCAGGGTCACATACTGCAACTTGGTTTCATTGAGGTGGCTGGGAAAGCACACAAAAAGCTGGAGATTGTCCAGGAGCAGCGGGCTTGCCTTCTCTACCTCTCCAGCCCTACCATGAAGGCATATAAAATGGAAATCTCAAACTGAACTTTAGAAATTACTTTACACTGATTATTGCTATTAGTTCTCTTCTAAATCACTCATTCTGCATTGCCTAATGCCACTAAGGATGCTTACTACTGATAAATAGAAAAAGACACCTAGATTTTTTATTTAAAAAAGTATCCAAAATTTCTTTATAGTCATCATCAACTATCAAAAAGATCAACCCCATAATCCTGTGCCTTCAATTAAGGAAAGTCTAAATTCATATACATACATAAAACACAGTAGCAAAGCAGGATCTTGAGACTGCATATTAGCTGCTCTCACTGAGGAAATGTGTAAGAGAAAAATACTTGCACATACACAGAGAGTCACAAGACATAGAAATGAGCTAGCAGTATAGTAGTCTTAAATTTACATTAACTTCCTAAATAATTTCAGAAAATTAAAGATGGTATATGCAAATTAGTAAGACTGTAGGATTCTCATTTGTTTAAATGTGTGTGGGAATGAGAATCACACGTTGCCCTGGCTAGGTAGTTAAGCTAAGCTAGTAAGAATGTTGTCCCCATATACCGAGGTTGTGGGTTCGATCTCAGGTCAGGGCACATACAAGAATCAACCAGCGAATGCATAAATAAGTGGAACAACAAACTGATGTATCTCTCTCTCTCCCTTCTTCTCTAAAACAATAAAATTTTTAAAAATAAAAAAATTTTAAAAAAAGAAACTCATGTTGAACAAACAGCCCACACAAACGTAAGGTGTCACACTTCTTATAAGATGAGGCTTGGAATATGAAAATGCTTTAAGCAGCTGGTTTCACAGCAACATGACTAAGAGTCTAGACCAGGGATCCCCAAAATATGGCCCGCGGGCCACATGAGGCCCCCGAGGCCATTTATCCGGTCCCCGCCACACTTCCGGAAGGGGCATCTCTTTCATTGGTGGTCAGTGAGAGGAGCATAGTTCCCACTGAAATACTGGTCAGTTTGTTGGTTTAAATTTACTTGTTCTTTATTTTAAATATTGTATTTGTTCCCGTTTTTTTTTTCTTTTGTATTTTTCTGAAGTTGGAAACGGGGAGGCAGTCAGACAGACTCCTGCATGCGCCCAACCGGGATCCACCTGGCACACCCACCAGGGGGCGATGCTTTGCCCATCTGGGGCGTCGCTCTGTAGCAACCAGAGCTATTCTAGCGCCTGAGGCAGAGGCCACAGAGCCATCCTCAGCACCCGGGCCAACTTTGCTCCAATGGAGCCCTGGCTGCGGGAGGGGAAGAGAGTGACAGAGAGGAAGGAGAGGGGGAGGGGTGGAGAAGCAGATGGGCACTTCTCCTATGTGCCCTGGCCGGGAATCGAACCCGGGACTCCTGCTCGCCAGGCCGACGCTCTACCACTGAGCCAACCAGCCAGGGCCTGTTTTTTTACTTTAAAATAAGATATGTGCAGTGTGCATAGGGATTTGTTCATAGTTTTTTTTTATAGTCTGGCCCTCCAACGGTCTGAGGGACAGTGAACTGGCCCCCTGTGTAAAAAGTTTGGGGACCCCTGATCTAGACTGTAGTGTAAGGGGATGAAGACTTATTACCTAGTGATTTGTATTTTAATAAATCTGATCCATGTGATGTTTAAATTATGAGTTGAATTGTGTCCTTCTAAAAAAAAGATATTTTAAAAGCCCTAAACCCTTATATCTCAGAATGTGACCTTATTTGGAAACAGGTCTTTCTAGAAGTAATCAAGTGAAAATGAGGTCAGTAAGTTGGGCCCTAATTCAATATGACTGGTGTCCTTATAAAAAAGAGAAATTTGGACACAGACAAGACAGACATAAAGGGAAAAAGACATAAACACACCCAGAAAGAATATCATGTGACCATGAAGGCAGAGATTAGAGGAATGCATTTATTAGCCAAGGAATGTGGGAGGCAACCAGCAGTGAGGGAGGCACAGAACAGCCCTTCCCTAGAGCCTACAAAGGGAGAACGGCCCTTCCCTAGAGCCTACAAAGGAAGGACGGCCCTTCCCTAGAGCCTACAAAGGGAGAACGGCCCTTCCCTAGAGCCTACAAAGGGAGGACGGCCCTTCCCTAGAGCCTACAAAGGGAGGACGGCCGCACCAACACCATGGTTTCAGACCTCTGGCTTTCAGAACTAAGAGAATATATCTGTTGTTTTAAGCCACCCCACTTATAGTATTTTATTACAGAGCTCAAAAAACTGATACACTCCCTCCCTCTCCTGGCTCAAATATCATGGCTTTTTATTTTCTTTATTGTTTTAGAGAGAGACAGACAGTCAGAAACATCAATCTGTTCCTGTATGTGCCCCCCTCAGGGATTAAATCCACAATGATGTTCTACCAACTAAACTATCCGGCCAGGGCTCAAACATCATGACTTTTAAATATTAAAAAAAAAAGTACTATTTACTTATAATTTCTTTATCTTATTCTACCAATGATTTAAAGCAGCTAATAACTATGTAGTTTAAAACCAATGTGCTTATAGAATATTCATAAAACATTAGAGCGGCAAGATATAATCTAAAGTTGTGCCAAGCATTTGAGATTTTTTTTTTTTTTACAGAGACAGAGAGAGGGATAGATAGGGACAGAGAGACGGGACCAGAGAGATGAGAAGCACAAATCATCAGTTTTTCATTGTGACACCTTAGTTGTTCATTGATTGCTTTTTCATATGTGCCTTGACCGCGGGCCATCAGCAGACAGAGTAACCCCTTGCTTGAGCCAGTGACCTTGGGTTCAAGCTGGTGAGCTTTTTGCTCAAACCATGTGAGCCCGCACTCAAGCTGGAGACCTCGGGGTCTCGAACCTGGGTCTTTCGCATGCCAGTCCGATGCTCTATCCACTGCGCCACCACCTGGTCAGGCAGCATTTGAAATCTTGCTTTCTGGCAATGCCGTCAGTTTATCTCAAATAAACACTTACTAAACAAAACAACAACAACAACAAAAATGAACCCACCGAGTTCCAGTCCAGGCTCCACCATGGACCACACTGTAACCCTACAGGAAAGCTACATTTCACTACTGGTCCTCCATTTCCTCTGTTGTTGGATAGGGAATTGTATAATCTGCTCATAAATATCTTACCAGTGCAATAGTATAGGAAAAGTAAAGCTCAGCATTTTAATGACAAGCTATTTTGGCATCAAGTCTTAATTAGACTTTATAAATTCCTGTTCCTAGTTCAGAATAGAGAAAAGGTTGAAATTACAGTTTTTTCCTCTTAACCATATAAAAGCTACCCCCATTTAGGACAAGGCCCTGTATAGTGTCTTCTGTCAGGGATACACCAAGAACAAGGAAAACTGAGGCCTGTGTTCTCTGCTCACTAACAGCTTCACAAGTTTGGGACATGGAAAGGTTATTCTAAAAATGCAAGTTCTGGCCAAAGTTAAGTATTGTGCTTTTTGAAAATTTAATTTCAACCTGACCAAGATTCAACCTGGGTCTTTCAATCTTTACCTAAGAAAGAGAGATGCAGACCTCCCCATTTCACTAGGACATCAAGAGTGTGTGATAAATGATACGTACCAAGAATTTCAAACTTTTTGAGCGAAAAGTAAATTCAGTATTCCCAAATTTAGAACATGTGTTTTTGGGTGTCTAAATAGAATTTATAATCTCAAGAGAAAATAAAATGGTCTCATCAACTCTGGGAGAAAGTAATGTCTGCATTTTTAAAAAGGGATTCTAATAGTATTTGATGTCTCTGATTTTTCTGCCTAAAGCCAAGAAAAGCCTAAATGAAGAACTAGAACTGCCGTTTCTGGCCTTAGAAGCACAGTAAACTGTACAATTCTACAGGAAAGACAATGGTGAGTACTTTACAAGGGCTCGTTCAGTTCTGGAGGTCCTAGTCTGGAAACTGGCTAACCATGCTCTCTGCAGCCACATCCTAACATCACAAGGAGTCCCAGGCACACTTACCTATCTTCTCAGGATTAGTTATACCAACTGTCAAATCAAATTGGTCTTCTTGTTCTTCTTCCTCTAGCTTTTAAGAAGTAACAATCATGAGAGTTGATAAAAAAAAAAAGATCATTAGTTTTACCTTGTATTATCTTCTATCAATATAACTTCAAGATACATCCTTGCTCGTATCAGCATTCAGCTGTCCATTCCCAACAATCCTAATGAGCCAACCTCTAAAATTTTAAGGTGGAGTCTGCTCAGGAGTCTTTGTTACATCTATTATCTTAAAACCATAAGATAATAATGAATTTGATCGTAATGAGTAATTACTAGATTTTGGAAAACTTGCCTCTGTCAGGCTAAGGAGGGAATGAAGAGATTATACTCTTGAATATAGGAGCTTCATACACTGAATATCATTAGTGACCATTAAAAGCCTCTGTGTTATCTTATGGGTTATAGATACTTTGCCCAGGAAAGAGTCCTTTATGATTCTGGCTGTCCATTAACCATAAATGTCTTCCTCAAAAGTCATATATATTTACTGAAGGTTCATACTCAACTCAACTTCAGGCTGGCAGCAACACAGTCCTAAAAAAATCCAAAAACAAAATATACACACAAACAAGACCAATAGCATAGATTCTCACCTCCTCGTAGCTTGGCTGGGGCTTAGAAGAATTTGTGCCTTCTTTTGAAGGAAGAGATACGAGCGTTTTGGCTGGCATCTTCTTCTGATTATTCCGTGTGCTGTCCAGTGATAGCTCCACTGTGGCATCTAAAAATAGTTAATATTTTATAAAAAGGTCAATGGGTCTTTCACGGCTTCATTTAGTTCTATAAGCTATGACCAGAACAGCAACCACTCTCAATACTCAGAGGTTCTCAGACTAAGAAAATAAGAATCAAAAAAATTTTACATGGACAAAAGGGGAGGATGGTAAGGGAAGTATTCTTCTAGCACAAGCTTAGTAGAGCAACATCTCTCACTTCTAAATACAACTACTTGGCTACCCTCTCCTACGTAGAATTTAGGCAAGACCCAACTATCAAGCAAAAAGACTACATAGCCAAAGTAAGTGTGCCAATTTATTTTGCTCTTAGAAGTATTCCTTTAAAACCTTATATAAATAATAATAATAAGACCCTTTATGAATCCTATTTACTCTTGTTATAATTGTCACAAAAGAAGAATAAGTTTGGTTATCTGCTTTATAAGCTAGTATGATAGAAATGGCAGGAATACTCACAGTAAAAAGTGACATCAAAGGAAAAGTAAGGAAAATTGTAAACTAGAAAAAATGGAACCAAGATACACAGTAACTCTTGGGAAAAGATACTGTTTGCCACATCTGAGGATGGCACTGTTGTTTTTAGAAATTTTAATTCTTTTTTAATTTTTTTTTTATTTTTTAATTTATTTTATTTTTTTTGTATTTTTCTGAAGCTGGAAACGGGGAGGCAGTCAGACAGACTGCCACATGCGCCCGACCGGGATCCACCTGGCATGCCCACCAGGGGGCGATGCTCTGCTGCAACCAAACCATTCTAGCGCCTGAGGCAGAGGCCACAGAGCCATCCTCAGTGCCCGGGCCAACGTTGCTCCAATGGAGCCTTGGCTGCGGGAGGGGAAGAGAGAGACAGAGAGGAAGGGGGGGGGGTGGAGAAGCAAATGGGCGCCTCTCCTGTGTGCCCTGGCTGGGAATTGAACCCGGGACTCCTGCACGCCAGGCTGACGCTTTACCACTGAGCCAACTGGCCAGGGCTGTTTTTAGCACATTTTATGAGCTCTTCACAATTATAGTTTTAAGTCATCTTGCAAAGATTAAGTTATGTTTAATATATGTGGTCCAAGGAATTTAAAAAGACATGTACGATTATCTAAAAAATCTTTCTAATCAAAATAGTTTCAGATATAGTGCTTAAGAGCTGCCTTTGTCTAGCTGGGAAAATTTCAGTTTAGCCGAACAGAATAAGTCATCTAGAGAGGATACTCTTTTTTTTTTTTTTTTTTGCATTTTTCTGAAGCTGGAAACAGGGAGAGACAGTCAGACAGACTCCCGCATGCGCCTGACCGGGATCCACCCGGCACGCCCACCATGGGGCGAGGCTCTGCCCACCAGGGGGCGATGCTCTGCCCATCCTGGGTGTTGCCATGTTGCGACCAGAGCCACTCTAGCGCCTGAGGCAGAGGCCACAGAGCCATCCCCAGCACCCGGGCCATCTTTGCTCCAATGGAGCCTTGGCTGCGGGAGGGGAAGAGAGAGACAGAGAGGAAGGCACGGCGGAGGGGTGGAGAAGCAAATGGGCGCTTCTCCTGTGTGCCCTGGCCGGGAATCGAACCCGGGTCCTCCGCACGCTAGGCCGACGCTCTACCGCTGAGCCAACCGGCCAGGGCCTGAGAGGATACTCTTAAAAGAGCATTATGTACCATTTTTAAGCATCAAAATGTTTTTGGCAAATTAAAAAAATGCACTTTCAACTCAGAGCAATAGAGCTAGAATTTCAAAACTTAAATAACAGAATTTTTAAAAAAATAAAAACATAAATATCCATTTGGGTTTGGCTTGATCAGTAGGTATTCAATTTTAGCCCTTAGAAAATTCAAAGAAAGTAGTTTCTTTTTCTTTTCTAGACTTTCATTTGTAGCTAAAATGAAACCAGAGACAGGGGTCTATAAGGCGTAACCAAATCCTAAATCGGTGTTCTAATCATTAAATATGAATCATGTCTACAAACAAGGTTGTCACACTGTTGGAACCTGGTCCCTACCAGGAAAAAAGAGAGGTGGTAACATAATCTGACGCTGGTGTGGGAGTACAAAACAAAAAAAGTATATATCACAAGTCTCTAGGGAGGCAGCCAGATTCTTTGAAACTAGCAAACAGATGAAATTTGTCTAAGACATTCACCTCATGCAGTCCCCACATAAATACAGTTACAAATGTGTTTGGAAATGAAACAGGAGGTGCTTATTTAAAACCTCTGGCTTACTGGAATGCTACTAAGAGCCTTTTGAAGAGCTGTGGATTTTCTACTGAAATTCATGTGAGAAAGATGTCAAAACTTCCACTAAAAATGTTTTTTCCTATGTATTCTTGACAAGATGATGGAAAAGCCTTTGTACGCCATCATAGAGAGTCTTGATCATCACTAAATGAATCATGTCGAAAATACAATCAGAACATTGTAATTTCCAGTCAATAGTTAAAAACATCTGAGAAGTTACTCAAGCACTAAACTAAATGTCTCACTGTAAGCATTCTTTTCTATAGGTATTTTATGATCCTTTCTTAATGGTGAGGCAGGTAGTAAGGGAATGAAGCAAATCAGATTCCTCATGAGTAAAAGGTATGTCCCTAATAGGGATCTTCTGTATGTTCATGTACATAAAATACAATCATGGAGGTAACTCAGTTACACTAACATTTCAGGTCTTTGAATAAGGAAAGATCATATGTTCAGGTCCCAAAGACAGAAAAACCTCTCTTCAACCTGCCATATATCTAAAGACAATTCATTATTTTGTACTTTTCCTCCAGAAACTTTATCAAAAAATAGTATCAGAATGAATAGCATGCACTTTAAGTTACAAGAGACAAAGGGGCCTGACCAGGCGGTGGCGCAGTGGATAGAGTGTTGGACTGGGACATGGAGGACCCAGGTTTGAGACTCCAAAGTGGCCAGTCTGAGCGCGGGCTCATCTGGTTTGAGCAAAGCTCACCAGCTTGAGCCCAAGGTCGCTGGCTCGAGCAAGAGGTCACTCGGTCTGCTGTAGCCCCCCCCCCCCATCACGGCATACATGAAAAATCAATGAATAACTAAGGAACTGCAACAAAGAATTGATGTTTCTCATCTCTCTTCCTTTCTGTTGTCTGTCCCTATCTGTCCCTCTCTCTGACTCTGTCTCTGCCACACAAAAAAAAGACAAAAGGAACACGATAATCTTCTAAATCTTTATTGACTTTCTCACCTCCTTTTCCCTTTTATGTCTTTTAAATTTTCTAGCTGAATTCTAATGTGAGTCTTCCTAAAATCTTACCCTCCACCCTCTCATCTCACCCCTTCCTCACCCTTCTCTTCTTGAAGGATCCCACTGCCACGGCAGCTTCAACCCCTGCGAAGATCCCCTTTCTCCAGTACCTCCCTCTTGCTACAGGTAGAGTGCCACAGTTCAAATCACCTCCTGGGTGTTTCCCTTTGCATTTCAGATTTAAAATATCTAAAACCCAAACTCAATTTCCCCTCAAAGCCAGTTTCTTCTCTACAATGTAGTTCTCAAACAGTATCATTTTCTTCTCAATCCTTGGACTTGAAATCTTTAACTCTGTCTTCAATCCTGATTTTTGGACACCCATTATATCCAATCCCTAACACAAGAATTTGTTGATTTCTTTTTTGAAACGTTTCACAAAACCCTGGGCTTGCCTGGTCAAGGCATATATGGGAGTTGATGCTTCCAGCTCCCTCCCCCCCCCTTCTCTCTCTCTGTCTCTCCCTCTCCTCTCTAAAATGAATAAATAAAAAAGAAACGTTTCACCTTTCCCTTCCTACTTCCATCACTTATTTTCGCTTTGTCATTTGTCATTGCACTCCTGAACTAATTTGTGTATGCCTTCTGAAGTCTCTAGCCTTTGGCCATGGCATTCCATTTTATATAATTCCACTAGATCAGTCTTCCTAAAACATTATGTTGCCATGCCAGTATCACGTTCCTTATTCAAAACTGCCAATGGTTCTTAATTGTCACTAGGACGAAAATTTAACTGAATTATTAGTCCTTCCAAACTAGAAGGAGACTTGACTTGGGGTGGTGAGCACACAATACAGTATACAGATGATGTATTATAGAATTGTACACCTGAAACCTATATAATTTTATTAACCAACAGCACTCCAATAAATTCAATAAAAAATTTAAATTTAAGAAAAGGCCCTGGGAAGGGGGAAGAGGAGGGGAGTAAAGAGGAACAAATATATGGTGATGGAAAATGATTTGACTTTGGGTGATGGACACATAACACAATCAACAGTTCAAATGCTATAGAGACGTTTACCTGAAACCTATGTCCTTTTATTCATCAATGTCACTCCATTATATTTAATTTTCTAAAAAAAAAGGCCCTAGTCAGGCAGCTCAGTTGGTTAGAGCATCAGTCCAACACAGCAAGTCTGCTGGTTCGATCCCCAGTCAGGGCACACACAAGAAACAACCAATGAATGCAAAAACAAGAGGAACAACAAATCAATGTTTCTCTCTCTTCCTCTCTTTTTAAAAACAAATAAATAAATAATAAAAAATTTGGAAAATGTTAAACCAAAATAAGTAAATGAATGAATGAAACCCTCCTGAACTCCATTTCCAGTCCTATCGCCCACAGCTTCTCCAAGGACCCTCCTCTGGCCCACCAGGTTTACTGACTGTCCCTCAAACATACTTTTTACTTCCTCCCAACCACTGCACCCATTCTTCTTTTTTTTTTTTTTTTTTTGTATTTTTCCGAAGCTGGAAACGGGGAGGCAGTCAGACAGACTCACGCATGCGCCCGACCGGGATCTACCCGGCACACCCACCAGGAGGCGATGCTCTGCCCCTCCGGGGGGTCGCTCTGCCGTGACCAGAGCCACTCTAGCGCCTGGGGCAGAGGCCAAGGAGCCATCCCCAGCACCCGGGCCATCTTTGCTCCGATGGAGCCTTGGCTGCGGGAGGGGAAGAGAGAGACAGAGAGGAAGGAGGGGATGGGGGTGGAGAAGCAAATGGGCGCTTCTCCTATGTGCCCTGGCTGGGAATCGAACCCGGGTCCCCCGCACGCCAGGCCGACGCTCTACCGCTGAGCCAACAGGCCAGGGCCCTATACTAGTGTTTTTCTAACTGCAGATTGTGGCTCACTTGGTGAATTTTGAATCAATTTAATGGGTTGCAAATGGCATTAAAGAAAAGAATAAAGGATTTCAGACTGTATTGAAAGTAGTAAGAGCAACATATTTAATAAAACTTGTTTCAGTTTTATACAAGTATGTATATATTTTGGATCATGACACAAAATGTATTTCTTACTATGAACCTTGGTCATAAAAGCCCCTGCTTAAGTCTGATCTCAGACCCCTCTGAGCTCCCATGACTTAGAATTTCTAACATTCTTCTGGCCACATTTATATTACTGTTTAATAGTTTATCTAACTCACATTCTTAAGTAAGATATTTATGTCTTATTTCCTAAACCTGCAAGAATCTTGATGGCAAGAACTGCATTTTATATGTTTGGAATCCACCACAATCCTAGAGTTATGCTTCCAAACATAGATATGTATTTTCAGGGGGAGGGGGGGAATTTAACTCAGTAATTTAGAAGATTCCTAGGACAACTGTTGAGTCCATACTTACCTGCAAAGAGATCCTGTGGCTCTTGGTCTTGTTCCTCATGGATCCCATTTTCTTTAGAGCCACTGCTGATGGGAAAGGAAGTAATTCTCTTTGGAGACTGGGGCTTACTCTAAAAACAAAGAGATACTATGAATAAGACAGTACCATTAAAAACAAACTGAGGGCCCTGGCTGGTTGGCTCAGTGGTAGAGCGTCGGCCTGGCGTGCAGGAGTCCCGGGTTCGATTCCTGGCCAGGGCACACAGTAGAAGCGCCCATCTGCTTCTCCACCCCTCCCCCTCTCCTTCCTCTCTGTCTCTCTTTTCCCTTCCCGCAGCCAAGGCTCTATTGGAGCAAAGTTTGACCTGGCACTGAGGATGGCTCCGTGGCCTCTGCCTCAGGCACTAGAGTGGCTCTGGATGCAACAGAGCGACGCCCCAGATGGGCAGAGCATCGCCCCCTGGTGGGCGTGCCAGTTGGATCCCGCTCGGGCGCATGTGGGAGTCTGTCTGACTGCCTCCCCGTTTCCAACTTCGGAAAAATACAAAACAAACAAACAAAAAACTGAGGCTTGACCTGTGGTGGCGCAGTAGATCAAGTGTCAACCTAGAACACTGAGACCTCTGGTTTGAAACCCTGGGCTTGCCTGGTCAAGGCACATGTGGGAGTTAATGCTTCCTACTCCTCCCCCACTTCTTTCTCTCTTTCTCTCTTTCTCTTTCTCTCTCTCTCTCTCTCTCTCTCTCTCTCTCTCTCTCTCTCTCTCTCCCTCCCTCCCCCTCCCTCTCCTATCTAAAATAAATAAATAAAATCTAAAAGCAAAAACCAAAAAGACCCTGAGAAAGTGACTTTTTTTAAGCAAAATATTCTGAGTCTTAACTTAAAGCTATATGCATCTTGATGACATTATTGGTTTCCACTGATTAGAACCTTCTTGTGGCATCCCTTGATGATAGGTTAAAATCCAAAATCTTTTTTTTTTAATTTATTGATTTCAGAGAGGTGGAAGTGGAAGAGAAAGACAGAAACATCAATCTGTTTCTGTATGTGCACTGACCAGGGATTGAACTGACAACCTTTATATAATGGGATGAGCTCTAACCAACCAAGCTATGTAGCCAGGGCCTAAAACCCAAATTCTTACTGTGCCTTCAAGTCTGTGGATCATTGGTTCTTGATTTTCAAATTAAATTTATTGGGGTGACAATGGTCAATAAGATTATGTAGGTTTCAAGTGTACAACTCTATCAAAGTGACTTTCAGTGCATCCCCTGGTCACTCCTACAGGTGTTTAGAAGAAGACAGGAGCACTAGTCATCCAGTTCAATAAGCAGCAAATTAGTATTAGTGATGTAAGTGCTGCCCTAGGAATCACAGAGCTAAAATAAACTCATACATTTTAGAGTTAGTTTCTAACACCACCATATCCTTGTTGAAATGTTGTACCACAAAGCACATGATACTGATGTATGTGTACACACAGATAATTTTCAAAAGAACCTATCCAAACACATTTTTCTTTTTCAGTTGATGGCCTTTATTCTTTCAAATGCTGATGGGGCACATTTTAGTGACCAGGCCGCCAGACTGGAGTCCAGAATTTAAAGCTCTGATGCTGGTTTACTTTGTGGCCTTAGCTAAACTGTTCACTGAAGCCCAGCTGTGGATATTACTAAACCCTTTGAGGGGCAAGGGGTTTAACACTTTACATCTAATGCTGTTTGTAAACATAACTTATCTTTTCATCCTTAACTTACACAGAAATAATTTTCAACCATACCCATGTCAGACTAGCAGAAGAAAAATCAGTCATGCTTAGCCTAGTGGACACATAGTGAAAATACTGTCATCAGCTACAAAGAAGGGTGGGGAGAGACCCAGACCAGTTACCAGAATGAACAAAGCTGGATTGTGAAAGACATGAACAGACAGCTGGGAATTTGGCTTCAAAAGCCATGGTGTGGTATTACAGGGCTTTGAAGTCAGACCCCAAGGCCAAATCAGTTACAGACCCGGCTGAGGGAATTTTTTATGAAACATTTCCTTAACAAATCTTAGGGATTTTGTTCCTCAGAAATAGGCCTTTTCTGACCTAACAGAAGAAAGGGGAATGACCGCTCTATTGAGTACCCTGAATGTACCATGCAAACAGCTCCATTCCCGTATTTGGACCACCCTCAGGGAAAGAAACTGTTACCAATATTTAGTTTTATATTAGCAAACAATGCTTCTACTGGAATTTTCCTATGCTAATAAAATTTAATGAACACTTAGTAGTTGCATATGCTTAAATGTTACACCAATTGTTAGAGACTTCTAACTGCTTCTACAATCTTAAAAAGCAGAGACAGACAACAAAAATAGGGAACAAACAAAACCCTTCCCTTTTGCCTCATACATTCCCAGCCGCCTTCCTACATGTATACTTTCTTCCTTAAGTATTCTTGTGCTCTTGCACAGTATAGGAATCTCATAAAAAGCCATCCGATTTCTTTTTAATTCGGTTCCCACTGATACCAGTTATCTGAAGATGGAAACCGAGGAGAGATTAAAACCCAAGATACGTAAAGGATATATGTTACAACCTAATTTACTAGTACCTCACCAAGAGACTGAAGCAACAGGTAAGGCAATTTACTCATTTTAAAAAGCACCTAGAGTTCCTGGCCAATTGGAACTTGCTCTCTCTCTCTCTCCCCTCCTGCAGCCATGGCTCAATTGGAGTGAATTGGCCCTGGGCGCTGAGGATGGCTCAGTGGCCTCTGCCTCAGGTGCTAAACAATGGCTGGGTTGTAACAGCCCCAGATGGGCAGAGCATCACCACCTGCTGGGCTTGCCAGGTGAATCCAGTTGGGGTGCATGCAGGAATCTGTCTCTCTGCCTCCCCTCCTCTCACTAAAAAATAAAAAAGTAATAATAATAAAAAAAGTACCTAGAAGAACCCATTCTTGTGATATGGAGATGAATAAAGCCAGCTCCCTATTCCTGATTTACCATCTAAACTTGGCAGTTTAAAGACAAAGAACATTTTCTGAAGCAATGCTATAATAGCAGTGTGTCTATCTCTGTACTAGTCAGAAGACCCAGATAGATGGAATATGCAGTGACAACTAGAGCATAATTACCTGTCTTTCTCCCTCCACCAGACCATCTTTAAGCCCAAACCATAGTTGCTTGGCTAGAACTGTGATGAAAACAAAGACCTCTGCTCCCTTGGCAACTAGGTAAACAACTACCTGTGAGAACAGAAAACTGCTCCTCAGATATCCTCTGGGACTCCATCCCAAAAACCATTCAGGGCTGAGTTCTAAGAAAGCTGAAGATTAGATCGATTGCTATATTTACTACCCTAATCTTTTTTTTTTTTTTTTTTTTTTTTTTTTTTTTTTTTTTTTTTTTTTTTTACAGAGGCAGAGATAGACAGGGACAGACAGACAGGAACGGAGAGAGATGAGAAGCTTCAATCATCAGTTTCTCGTTGCGCTTGCGACTTCTTAGTTGTTCATTGATTGCTTTCTCACATGTGCCTTGACCACGGGCCTTCAGCAGACCGAATAACCCCCTGCTGGAGCCAGCGACCTTGGGTCTAAGCTGGTGAGCTCTTTTGCTCAAGCCAGATGAGCCCGCGCTCAAGCTGGCGACCTCGGGGTCTCGAACCTGGGTCCTTCCGCATCCCAGTCCGACGCTCTATCCACTGTGCCACCACCTGGTCAGGCTACTACCCTAATCTTTCCTCTGTTTTTCTTCTATGTACATAAAAATCTTTATTTAAGATTTTATTGATTGAATTTAGAGAGACATATAGAGAAAGGCAGGGGGAGGAGCAGGAAGCATCAACTTGTAGTAGTTACTTCTCATACGTGCCTTGACTGGGCAAGCCCAGGGTTTCAAACCAGTGATCTCAGCATTCCAGGTCAGGCAATGTGCATAAAAGTTTGTATTCTGTCTTTGCCCCTACAATCTGAACGTTTTTCATGTCATTAAGAGTTGCACAAAAATTCCCACTCTTAGTGACTTAACTGTCTATTGTACTGGTATACCACACATTCATTTCCCTAACAATAAACATTTAGACAATTTCCAGGTATCTGTTTATTTTTCCCCCAAGGGAGAAAGAGAGACAGACAGGAAGGGAGAGAGATGAGAAGCAACAACTCATAGTTGCAGCATCTTAGTTGTTCATTGATTGTTTTTTCATATGTGCCTTGACCGGGGGGCTCAAACCAAGCCAGTGATTCCTTGCTCAAGCCAGCAACCTGGGCTCAAGCCAGTGACCATGGGGTCATGTCTATGATCCCACACTCAAGCCAGATGAGCCCACACTCAAGCCAGAGACCTCAGGGTTTTGAACACGGGTCCTCAGTGTCCCAGGCCACTCTATCCACTACGGCATCGCCTGGTCAGACAATTTCTAGGTTTTATTTATTTATTTTATATATATAAATATTTTATATATATAGGATATATATAAAATATATATTTTAGTGAGAGAAAGAGAGAGAGAAAGAGAAAGGGAGAGAGATTAGAAGCATCAACTCATAGTTGCAACTCTGGTTGTACACTGATTGCTTTCTCAGACGTGCCTTGATCAGTCGGCTCCAGCTGAGCTAGTGACCCCTTGCTCAAGCCAACAACCATGGGGTCATTTCTATAATCCCACACTCAGTCAGCAATCCTGCACTCAAGCTGGTGAGCCCATGCTCAAGCAAGTGACCTTGGGGTTCTGAACCTGGGTCCTCAGCTGCACCACTGCACCACTGCCTGGTCAGGAAACAGTTTCCAGGTTTCTTAGTCATTACAAATAATGATGTGATATCCATCCATGTGTGTGTGTGTGTGTGTGTCACACACATCTGATTATTTCCTTGGGAGAGACCTGTAGGCAGGATTACTAAACATTAAAAATTTTCAGGCACATGCAGGAGTCTGTCTGACTGCCTCCCCGTTTCCAACTTCAGAAAAATACAAAATTAAAATTTTTTGAAAAAAAAATTTTTTTAGAGGTTCTGCTGCCTGGCTGGTGGTGGCACAGTGGATAAAGCATTGAACTGGAGTGCCACCATTCAAAACCCAAGGTTGCTGGTTTGATCCCATGGTCACAGGCTCGAGCCCGGGATCCTGTTGTTGCCAGCTGAATCCCTAGTCAAGGCACCTATGAGAAGCAATCAATGGATGCATAACTAAAGTAGAGCAAAGGATCGATACTTCTTTTTCTCCCTCTCCCCCCTCCGTCCCTCAAAAAAAAAAATAAAGAAAGAAAGAAAGCCCACGACCATCTTACATCCCCCTCTTTTCACCAGCAATGTATCAACGTACTGCATCCATCGCAACATTAAGCATTCTGCCATTTAAAAAATCTTTGCCAGGTTTCCGTGTTTACTGGCCATGTGACTTGATGTACTTTACCCATTTTTCTAAGCAAAGTTAACTTTTACTAGTTAGTTGTACACCTACCTATCTTACAAAAATATGTTTACCTCTCTCTCTGGCATATTGTTCAGTATTCCTCCCAAACTTTATCTCTGTTCACATTTGTTTTATTTTTTACCCTGTTGACGTAAAAAATGTCCAAACCTAGAGAATTTTTGTGAAGTTTATCTGAGCCAAAACTGATGACATATGGGGAAGCAAGATCTCAAATACTCCTGAGAATAATAGGTTGCAGTTTCTTTTTATAAATTTGGAATGAAGGAAGGCAAAAAAGATCACATGCAGGTAGGAGAAAGCAAGGTAGGAATTGGATTAGAGATTAGTTAAGATTGTAAGGTGCCTGACCAGGCAGTGGCGCAGTGGATAGAGCGTCGGACTGGGATGCAGAGGACCCAGGTTTGAGACTCCGAGGTCGCCAGCTTGAGCAAGGGCTCATCTGGTTTGAGCAAAAGCTCACCAGCTTGAGCCCAAGGTCACTGGCTTGAGTAAGGGGTTACTCGGTCTGCTGAAGGCCCACAGTCAAGGCACGTATGAGAAAGCAATCAATGAACAATTAAGGTGTTGCAATGCACAACGAAACACTAATGATTGGTGCTTCTCATCTCTCTGTTCCTGTCTGTCTGACCCTGTCTATCCCTCTCTCTGACTCTCTCTGTCTCTGTAAAAAAAAAAAAAAAAAAAAAGAAAAAAGATTGTAAGGTGTGGGCAATGGAGAAAGGTCACGTGAGAAACCAGACCCGGGAACTTTGGCTAGAATCGCCCACACCCATGTGCACCAAAAGAAACTTCCCAGAGTCCTTGGGAAAAGAGTGACTGTCCGCCAGCCAGTGAGATTTCGTCACATCATATTAACTCAACCACCCTAGACGGTTAATACCCCCCCCACGGTTTTATCCGTGTGACTTCCCTGGCCTCTGTCCCCAGGACCAGGGAACGTCGTCGTTGGGAAGCACTGTACTAAACAAAGCTTTTATTATTCCACTTTGTGGCTACGCCCTTCCTTCTTCTTCGGCAGGGAAAAATACCTTACATTTGGTGCCGAAACCCGGGGGGAGTTGAAGTCCGCAAGAGACTGCTCCTTTCCCCTTCCCTTCCGAGGAAGAACCAGGATCTCTGACCTTCAGCACACGGTGCAGTAAGTCCCCTGCCTCCAGCCTCCCCTCAGTTCTTTCCGCTGAGAATCCTTGTCCAAAATCGCAGCTGTGTCAGTGACTTCTTTTCTGTTCCGAGTGCGTGTGTGCCCATGGAGACGTCCCAAGCACATCCATTTTACTTATCTGTTCGGTGGCAGAGCTTGAGTCGTGGGATGCCAATTCTCATCTCTGACCACTACAAGGACTGAGGGCAGCTGTGAGGGCACAGGAATCTAAACCTAATCCAAAAACACTCCTGGAGTGCCTTATCTGAAATCTCTCCCTCCCTAAAGAAGAAACTGTCCTTCTCCGCTGTGGCCAGGATACAGAACCCACTGCATAATCAAACCAGGTAGTCTCATGAAGGGACTTTCGATTTTAACACCTTCACCAATTTAACTATCGCCAAAGAACTGGGAACTGGTTGGAGATCCCTTACATTCAGGGCTTCTAGTTATTTGCGCTCCCGTCCTAATCCCTGTGCCGCCTGCTACATGGTGCAGGCCCATTTTGGCCAGAGAAACCTCACCTAAACCCTCCACTCCTGATCTATCCTCCTTCGCCCGACCCCCAACTCTCTCCCCCTCTTGCCTGAACCTCGGGGGCACCCCTCTCCAGACCCCTCTCTGGTCCCTCTGCAGACCTCTTCACTCGGGTCTCTTCCCTCCAAGAGCTCCCTCTCCACCCTTCGCTGGATCCTGTTTCTCATTCACCTGCAAATACCAGTCTCTCTTTCTCCTCCCCTGCTGGCCAGGGGCCCCTCCCTTCTCCACTGTGTTCTTAAACTCGTCCTCCGTCAGGCCATTCTCAGCCTGCCATTGGCCCTTACACCAGTTTGCAGGACTCCTTGACCCCATGGCCCAACCCCAGTCTTCTTGCAGGAAGGCCTGGTCTTGTCCTGCCTCTGGCTCCAGCGTTTCTGGTTGGATCTGGGTTCCGGGCTCCCCAGAATAAGTTCCTCCTCTTATTCTCAACCCCAAACCCCTATCCGAGACCTGTGAACATGGCATTTAAAGTTTTTAATGGTTGCGGCTAGTAGAAAAAGGCCAAGGCTGTTCGCCAGGCCCACATGCAGCAGAAGGTAACTCTCCAAAGCCAGGCTATTGTGGCAGCCCTGAGGCCGGCAGAGCAACAGGGGCAAGGCACAGGAGGTGCCAGACCCAAGTCCAGGCCGCAAGGAGGAATCCCACCAGGAGCTTGCTTTAAATGTGGCAAGGAGGGTCACTGGTCCCGACAGTGCCCCTGCCCCAACTGCAAGCAGTCCGGTCACTGGTGGAGCAATTGCCTCTTTGGGCAACAGGATTCTCCTCAGCGCCTCTATGTGGAGGACAAGCCACCCAAATGGGAGGCCAAGCCAGCCAGGCAGGCCCACCGCTCAAACTCCTCAGCCTCATGGACAACTGACGTGACCTGGACTTAAAGACTCCTATCACCCTCGCCAAGCCCAGGGTAATGCTGCAAATAGCGGGTAAGTCCATCTCTCATTTCTTGTGGACATGGGAGCTGCCTTCTCTGTTTTTCCATCACACTCTGGACCTCTAGTTCCCTCCCGGGTCTCAGTATGGGAGTGAATGGGACCCCTTTTTTTCCCCTTCACATACCACCTCTGACATGCAGTTTGGACAGAATCCCATTTTCGCACTCCTTCTTAGTTATGCCATCATACCCTGTACCCCTCCTACGTTGAAACACTCTACAAAGTCTCGAAACCACTAAACAGCTGCCAACATCTTCCTCACTACCAAGGGTTCCCCCATAATCAATACTACCTTCATTTCTAACCACGTCTCTCGCCTCAAGCTTGCCCCCATGCAGGACTGCTGGCAGTTGGAACAGATGTTCCTCGCGACTCCCCTCAAAGCCACCACCTTCCAATCTCCCCCTCCCCATGACACCCCTAATCAGCAGGAAATAGCCAGACGAATAGCAGTGCCCCTATTTAACACAAAAGGTCAGAATGTAAGGTGTGAGCAATGGGAGAAGGTCACGTGAGAAACCAGACCCAGGAACTTTGGCTAGAACTGCCCACACTCATGCGCACCAAAAGAAACTTCCCAGAAGTCCTTGGGAAAAGAGTGTCCGCCACCAAGTGGGATTTCGTCAGGTCATATTAACTCGACCACCCTAGATGACCCTTAAATACCCCCCACGTGGTTTTATCCATGTGACTTCCCTGGCCTCTGTCCCGGGACCAGGGAACATCATCTGGAAAGTGCTGTACTAAATAAAGCTTTTATTATTCCACACTTCGTGGCTATGCCCTTCCTTTTTCCTCAGCAAGGGGTGGGGGGGATACCTTACAAAGATTATATACACTCTTGAGGGGGTTAAAGACCTTGAGGAGTGCCCTGGCCTACTAGCTCAATTAGAGTATCATCAGGGCACATAAAAAAATCGACCAATTAATGCATAAATAGATGGAACAACAAATCAAATCAAATCAATGAGTCTCTCTCTTCCCCTTTCTCTCTCTTAAAAAAAAATCAATATAGCCTGACTGGGCAGTGGCGCAGTGGATAGAGTGTCGGATTGGAATGCGGAAGACCCAGGTTCGAGACCCCGAGGTTGCCAGCTTGAGCGCAGGCTCATTTGGTTTGAGCAAAAGCTCACCAGCTTGAGCCCAAGGTCGCTAGGTCGCTGGCTCCAGCAAGGGGTTACTCGGTCTGCTGAAGGCCCGTGGTCAAGGCACATATAAGAAAGCAATCAATGAACAACTAAGGTGTTGCAACTCGCAATGAAAAGCTAATGATTGATGCTTCTCATCTCTGTTCCTGTCTGTCTGTCCTTGTCTATCCCTCTCTCTGACTCTCTCTGTCTCTGCAAAAAAACAAACAAAAAAGGTGAAGGGATTATTGTAATATTATAAGCAAAATTGTTAGAAAATATTCACGGGGATGTCAAGTACAGCTAGGGAATATACTCAATAATACTGTAGTAACTATTTACAGTTGTAGGTACTCTTAAGTATTGAGGAAATGACTCTGTAAAGTATATGATTGTCTAGCCATTATGCTGCACACCAGAAACGAATACAAAATAATACTAAATGTAAACTGTAATTTAAAAAATTAAATTAATAAAAACACAAAGGTCACATTTTGCCTGACCTGCAGTGGCAAGTAGATAAAGTGTCAACCCTGAAATGCTGAGGTCGCCAGTTCGAAACCCTAGGTTTCCTGGTCAAGACACATATGACAAGCAATCAGTGAACAACTAAAGTGAAGCACCTATGAGTTGATATTTATTGTTCCCTTCCCCTCTGCTTTCTCTGTAAAATTCAATAAATAAAATCTTAAGGCCCTGGCAGGTTGGCTCAGTGGTAGAGCGTCAGCCTGGCATATGGGAGTCCCGGGTTCAATTCCCGGCCAGGGCACACAGGAGAAGTGCCTATCTGCTTCTCCACCCCTCCCCCTCTCCTTCCTCTCTGTCTCTTTCTTCCCCTCCTGCAGCCAAGGCTCCAGTGGAGCAAAAGATGGCCCGGTGCTGAGGATGGCTCCATGGCCTCTGCCTCAGGCGCTAGAATGGCTCTGGTTGCAACACAGCAACACCCCAGATGGGCAGAGCATCGCCCCCTGGTGGGCATGCCGGGTGGATCCTGGTCGGGCACATGCAGGAGTCTGTCTGACTGCCTCTCCGGTTCCATCTTCAGAAAAATACAAAAAATAATAATAATAAAAATAAAAATCTTAAAAAATAAACAATTGTTTATTTCTGGGAGAGGTCAAATTTGAAATTAAGTCTTGATTTGCTGTTTTGGGGAAAGATGACTCCCTTTTAGGCCTGTTATTTCTTCTCTTTTTTGTGTGTGTATGTGTGACAGAGACAGATAGGGATGGACAGACAGGAAGGGAGAGATAAGCATCAATTCTTTGTTTTGGCTCCTTAGTTGTTCATTGATTGCTCTCTCATATGTGCCTTGATGGGGGGGTGGGGGGGCTACAGCAGAGCAAGTGACCCTGCACTCAAGCCAAGACCTCAGGGTTTCAAACCTGGATTCTCTGCATCCCAGTCCGATGCTCTATCCATTGTGCCACCACCTGGTCAGGCTAGGCCTGTTATTTCTTTTTTAACATACTGAAGAGTATCAAGCACACAGTTGGCCTTCGAGGCATAATATTCTCAAGTTTTATGTAAAATAGGATTCAAAAGCTGAGCAGAAATATTTTCAAGGGTAAAAATAAATGGACTGCTCTTAAGTGGTATTCCATATTTGCACAGAGCTATTAATAGAAAACAAGTCCTCCATGACACTAAGAATCTATAATATTGGCTTGTGTGAACAGAAAAGGGGTTCTAGGTCTTTTCCTCCTGGAAGCAGGCCACAGTCTGCCCCCTCCCCTTACTTTCTCCTAAGCTCCTAAGCTCCAAGGACCCTACTTTTGCCTCTGTAACTTGTTTCCTGAGCCCATTTCTTTTACTTCTGTGACTTTCTAAATACTGTATTTCCCCATGTATAAGATGCACCCTTTTTCGAAAAATTTGGGGTCTAAAAACTGGGTGTATCTTATACAGTGGTTATAGATTTTTTACTTGCATTTCCTGCTTTTTTGTGCTTGTCTTTGAACTCATTGTTGAAGATAGTGATTCATCATTAGATACAGATGAGGACAAACTAATGGATGGGAGTTTTGACAGTGATGAGGAGTTGTATAAATTTTATGATGAATAAATAACTTTACATAATACATTTTTATGTATTAAGTTCAATAACTGTACATAATACTTTTTTTTTTTTTCAAATTTTGGGCCCCCAAATTAAGGTGTGTCTTATACATGGGGAAATATGGTAACTTTCTGTCAAAAAGAAAAAAAAAGGCAGTCTCCCTCACGGGAGCAGGCCTGCACCTTCCTCCTCCCACCCTTCTTCCTAGGTGTGTGTTTCCCTTGCTCCTCTCTTTCTCCTACATTCTAAGGGACCCCCTGAGACTTGCAACAAGGGAGCCATGGGCAGCAGCAGCTCAGCCTGGGTTAACCCTCTAAACCAGTGGTAGTCAACCTGGTCCCTACCGCCCACTAGTGGGCGTTCCAGCTTTCATGGTGGGCGGTAGCAGAGCAACCAAAGTATAAATAAAAAGATAGATTTAACTATAGTAAATTGCTTTATAAAGATTTATTCTGCCAAACTTAGTGGAAATCCAACATAAAGTACTTGGTAAGTAATTATTATTATATGCTTTAACTTGCTGTAACTCGGCCCTGGCCGGTTGCTCAGCGGTAGAGCGACGGCCTGGTGTGCAGGAGTCCCCAGTTCGATTCCCGGCCAGGGCACACAAGAGAGGCGCCATTTGCTTCTCCACCCCTCCCCCTCTCCTTCCTCTCTGTCTCTCTCTTCCCCTCCCGCAGCAAGGCTCCATTGGAGCAAAGATGGCCCGGGCGCTGGGGATGGCTCTGTGGCCTCTGCCTCAGGCGCTAGAATGGCTCTGGACGCAACAGAGCGACGCCCCAGAGGGGCAAAGCATCGCCCCCTGGTGGGCATGCCAGGTGAATCCCGGTCGGGCGCATGTGGGAGTCTGTCTGCCTCCCCGTTTCCAACTTTGGAAAAATGAAAAAAATAAATAAATAAATAACTTGCTGTAACTTTGCTTTATAAATTTTATAAAGTTACTTCCCTACTTTATAAATCACCATTACTGTGGAACCAGTGGGCAGTTAGAAAATTTTACTACTAACAGAGATACAAAAGTGGGCGGTAGGTATAAAAAGGTTGACTACCCCTGCTCTAAACCTATTTCCAAGGCTCCTTTGCCCACTCAGTCCCTTCTGAGTTTATTCCTGAAAGGTCAGTAAATCCTTGTTTTACATGCCCTATCCATTTTTCTAGTGCATCTAGGTTAACACAGGTTTGTTTGAGGTTTTTGCATTTTTCTGAAGTTGGAAACGGGGAGACAGTCAGACAGACTCCCGCATGCGCCCAACCGGGATCCACCCGGCACATTCACCAGGGGGCAATGCTCTGCCCATCTGGGGCGTTGCTCTGTTGCAACCAGAGCCATTCTAGCACCCGAGGCAGAGGCCACAGAGCCATCCTCAGCGCCCGGGCCAACTTTGCTCCAATGGAGCCTTGGCTGCGGGAGGGGAAGAGAGAGACAGAGAGGAAGGAGAGGGGGAGGGGTGGAGAAGCAGATAGGCACTTCTCCTGTGTGCTCTGGCCGGGAATCGAACCCGGGACTCCTGCATGCCAGGCCAACACTCCACCACTGAGCCAACCGGCCAGGGCTATACAGTTTTAAAATAAGTGTGAATACCCTCAAGAGAGCACATAATCTTGTGTACTATCCTGTAATCCAATCCCCGTCTTGCTTTCTCCCACCTTCAGGTAATCTTCCTTTACTTCCTCCTTAATTTCCAATGTATAATAGCTGGAAAATTTATTATCTGGAGCATCTAAGATCTTGTTCTGGGCAACTGATTGGCTCACATAAATTCTTTAAAAAAATTCTCTACAGCAGGGGTCCCCAAACTTTTTACACAGGGGGCCAGTTCACTGTCCCTCAGAGCACTGGAGGGCTAGACTATTAAAAAAAACTATGGCCTGACCAGGCGGTGGCGCAGTGGATAGAGTGTTGGACTGGGATGCAGAAGGACCAGGTTCGAGACCCCGAGGTCACCAGCTTGAGCGCGGGCTCATCTGGCTTGAGCAAAGCTCACCAGCTTGGACCCAAGGTCGCTGGCTCCAGCAAGGGGTTACTCTGTCTGCTGAAGGCCCACAGTTAAGGCACATATGAGAAAGCAATCAATGAACAACTAAGGTGCCGCAACGAAAAACTGATAATTGATGCTTCTCATCTCTCTCCGTTCCTGTCTGTCTGTCCCTATCTGTCCCTCTCTCTGACTCTCTGTCCCTGTAAATAAATAAATAAAATTAAATAAAAAAAAACTATGAACAAATCCCTATGCACACTGCGCATATCTTTTTTTTTTTTTTGTATTCTTCTGAAGCTGGAAACGGGGAGAGACAGTCAGACAGACTCCCGCATGCACCCGACCGGGATCCACCCGACACGCCCACCAGGGGCGATGCTCTGCCCACCAGGGGGCGATGCTCTGCCCCTACCGGGCGTCGCTCTGCCACGACCAGAGCCACTCTAGCGCCTGGGGCAGAGGCCAAGGAGCCATCCCCAGCGCCTGGGCCATCTTTGCTCCAATGGAGCCTTGGCTGCGGGAGGGGAAGAGAGAGACAGAGAGGAAGGGGGGGGTGGAGAAGCAAATGGGCGCTTCTCCTATGTGCCCTGGCTGGGAATCGAATCCAGGTCCCCCACATGCCAGGCCGACGCTCTACCGCTGAGCCAACCGGCCAGGGCCACATATCTTATTTTAAAGTAAAAAAACAAAACGGGAACAAATACAATATTTAAAATAAAGAACAAGCGCCTGACCAGGCGGTGGTGCAGTGGATAGAGCGTCGGACTGGGATGCAGAGGACCCAGGTTCGAGACCCCAAGGTCGCCAGCTTGAGCGCGGGCTCATCTGGTTTGAGCAAAAGCCCACCAGCTTGAACCCAATGTCGCTGGCTCCAGCAAGGGGTTACTCGGTCTGCTGAAGGCCTGCGGTCAAGGCACATATGAGAAAGCAATCAATGAACAACTAAGGTGTTGCAGTGCGCAATGAAAAACTAATGATTGATGCTTCTCATCTCTCTCCATTCCTGTCTGTCTGTCCTTGTCTATCTCTCTCTCTCTCACTCTCTGTCTCTGTAAAAAAAATAAAAAATTAAAAAAAAAAAAAGAAAATAAAGAACAAGCAAATTTAAATCAACAAACTGACCAGTATTTCAATGGGACCTATGCTCCTCTCACTAACCACCAATGAAAGAGGTGCCCCTTCCGGAAGTGCAGCAGGGGTCCGGATAAATGGCCTTGGGGCTGCATGCGGCCCGCGGGCTGTAGTTGGGGGACCCCTGCTCTACAGGTTCAGATGATTCCTTTTTTTTAAAGTTTTTTTTATTACTGATGTTAGAGAGAGGAGAGAGAGATAGAGAAAGGCAGGGGGGAGGAGTGGGAAGGATCAGCTCGTAGTTGCTTCCCGCATGTGCCTTGACAGAGCAAGCCCAGGGTTTTGAACAGGCGACCTCAGCATCCCAGGTCGACGCTTTATCCACCGTGCCACCACAGGTCAGGCTGGATGATTCTTATGTTGACATTTGACATCAAAACAAATACCCACTTAGGCATTATAATACATTTCATATGCTATGCCTAAGATTAAAACGCTAATTTATAATCAGTATTAAGGTATCATGTATATTAAAAAGCTAACTTTGAATTATTAAAAACTTTTTTGATTGATTTTAGAGACAGAGAGAGGAAGGGAAGGAAGGAGAAAGGGAGAGAGATGCATTCATTGGTTGCTCTCCTGTAGATGCCCTGACCACGCCTGAACCCTCAACCTTGGCATTTCAGGATGGTGTTCAAACTGACTGAGCTATCCACCAGCACTTATCTGAATAAATTTTAGGAAGGACTCATTTGGGGGGAAAGGAGGAGGCATACTGATTACACTGAGTGACGAAACCAATATTAAAAACCAGCCTTACTTTGCAATCCATATTTTAAAAACCTCTTAGTAGTCAATTAGTCATAAAACTATATGTGTATTTGAAAGGGGCTAAATTTCAAGGAACAGATAAAATTGTGAAGAAAATGGTACGTTTGTGATGTACTTAACAAAACCAAAGCCTGCCTACTTCTCTCTGCCCTACCTACATTTTCTTTCTTTTTTCTTTTTTTTTTAATAAAGGAAGCATTATTTCCTTTAGTGATAGGATCCTAGGTTACGATATCCAACACTTGCTGACTCCCTTTGACTGTTAATTCTAGCAGGTGGTTCCACTGATAAGCTATTTAAAAGTTCAAGTGCTTCTGTTTATAAGAGCACACAGACAGCCTAGTCTTCTCAGAAAGGTGCTAGAAAGATCTGCCAGCAAGAGAACAGTTGTATTAAAAGCAAACAGGTATTCCTATCACCAGCCTCAAACCCTGAGAACCAGGCTATTAATGCAGTTTTCTTAGCTCAGGGAAGGACAGACCCGGACTTGCTGTCTCTCAAAGCTGACACAACCATTCAGTACTCAAGTCCTGCAATTCTGGGTAATTTCCATTTAGGTTAACAAGTTGTGACTCTTCTTCCTGTTGCTCAGCTGCTCTTTGCTCCTTATAGAACCCTTCCTTGCCTTAAGTTCAAGGGACCTCCAAAGGGCCATAATGTTAAAACTCAACTGCATATATACATCAAATCCAAATTAAAAGCTAAGGTAACACTGCTTCTGGAGAACTAGAGTACTTACTTTCTGACAGAAAATTAGATTTAGTAAGGCAAGATGGAGCTATGGTATTGTGTGACCATACTAATGCAACAAGGCAAGAACAGTTAGTAATAAGCAACACCAGAAGCTATATCCAGATGATAACAGAGCAGTCAGGAAGTCTTTTAAAAATTACCCTGGAAGACCTTGGCTTGAAATACTGCTCCTTTTGCCATCTTTACTTCTAAGAAGAAGCAAGTGCAGTGGGACAGTGTATTAGGTTTCTAGTGCTGCTGCAACAAATTATCACACATTTACAGCTTTAAAAGTGCAAATATTTTCTAACAGTTCTGCGGAAGTCAGTACAGGTCTCACAAGGCTAAAATCAAGGTGTCATCAGGACTGTGTTTCTTTCTGGAGGTTCTATGAGAGACTCCATTTCCTTGTTGCTTCTAATTTCAAGAAGCTGCCCACATTCCTTGGTTCATGGCTTGCTCTCTTCAAACAACAAAGGTGTATCTCTCTCTACCTTCCCTCCCCGACCAAAGATAACTGACAAAGAAGTCAGTCATCTTCTGTAGTCATTCTCTGACTTCTATTTTTAAAGGATTCTTGTGATTACACTGGATCCATAGAATCCAAATTAATTTCCCTACCTTAAAGACAGCTGATTGCCCGACCAGGTGGTGGCGCAATGGATTGAATGTCAGACTGGGACCCAGGGGACCCAGGTTTGAAACCCTGGAGTCACCAGCTTGAGCCCAAGATCGCTGGCTTGAGCAAGGGGTCACTCAGTCTGCTGAAGATCCCCAGTCAAGGCACACATGAGAAAGCAATCAATGAACAACTAAGATGCTGCAACGAAGAAATGATGCTTCTCATCTCTCTCCCTTCCTGTCTGTCTGTCCCTCTATCTGTCAAAAAAAAAAAAAAAAGCTGATTCACAACCTTAATTCTGTCTTCAATCTTAATCCCCCTTTGCTTTATAAACTTTAATTCACAGATTCCAGAATTAGGACATAAATATTTTGGGGAGAGGGCAACTACTTTGCCTATTACAAAGTAACTCTTCTCCCACACCAGGTGTCAAAACAGCACACATGCACTGCATTAAAAGCTTCTGTGCTTGGGACACTGAATGTCCACTGGATTTGGGCACAGGTACATCTTACTCAACAGATTGGGTAAATCTCTGATTAATCCAAATGATTTCACAACATTACCCCTCTTACTGTATTTATTAAAGTAGGTGTTCTTATCCTGGAGTCTGTGAAGCAAAGAATTCAGGAGGGTTCTATAAACTTAGATGGTGATAAAACTACAACTTCATTTTCAATAACCTCTAACTGAAATTCAGCATTTTCTTTCATTACAAAAAAAAGGCAAAAGCTTGACCTGTGATGTACAGTGGATAGAGCATTGACTTGGAATGCTGGGGTCACCAGTTCGAAACCCTGGGCTTGAATGGTGAAGGCACATAAGAGAAGCAATAACTACGAGTTAATACTTGACAATCCTCCCCCTCCTCTTTCTAAAAATCAATAAATAAAATCTTTATAAAAAATTGGTAATAAATGATAATACTAACAGCAGGACCTGAAAATTTAATAGAAATTAGATATTTTATATATTACAGTTGTTATAAACTTTAAAATATCAGTTATGCTCATCTCTACTTAAAAATTATGGTTATTAGAGCTATCCTTAGATCTTATTATTTAAAGTATTAAAAAGCACACATTACTAACATAAAATCTTTTTAATACTTTGATAACTGCATTTTAGTGTAATTGGTTTCCTTTCTGAGAATAGGTTGTCAGGCTTCACTGGACTGCTAATGGGTCCATGACACAAAAAAAATAATCTCTGAGGTAAAGAAACAAGTAAAAATTATAAAGGGGGAGCAAGAAGGGTGAAGAAAATGACCTCAAAACTGACCACAGAGCTAGTTAGGAAAAACCATGAGCATGCCCATTAGAGACCTCAGAGTGAAAGGGCATACATACCATGATCTACCAAAATTTAGCTACTGACATTCTACTGAATTCTCTGGTGGAATTTTCCTACTGAACTTTTGGGGTTTCAAGCTACTATAACTCTGAAGGGCCCAGAAAATTGCAGAAGGACCACAGCACTAATGGCTATATCAACTTCTAAACTGAAAAGGCAAACCCAGTTCAAATCTGCTTTGAAAGCAGAACAAAGCCCCAGCTGTCCATCTGACTAAGCAAAAGAATGAGAGAAAAAGTTGAGCAACAGGCTTTTCCTGGAGATGAGCTATGTTACCGCTACTTGCTCTAGTAACTATCCACTACTCGTGATTTATTTCTGCCAACAATTACTCAAGAGTGCTGAGAAGCTTTGAGGACTAAGGAAGAGAAATTAAGTGTTCTTTTTTTTTTTATTCTTTTTTTTAAATTTTATTTATTTATTTTAGAGAGGAGAGGCAGAGAGGAGAGAGAGACAGAGAGAGAGAAGGGGGGAGGAGCTGGAAGCATCAACTCCCATATGTGCCTTGACCAGGCAAGCCCAGGGTTTTGAACCGGCGACCTCAGCATTTCCAGGTCGACGCTTTATCCACTGCGCCACCACAGGTCAGGCTATGTGTTCTTTTTCCTCTCCCTTCCCAACCAAAGAAATCATAATCAAGTCATCATAAATACCTTACAGCTTCTCAGTCTTCTGGCTAAGAACAAGTGAAAAGATACCTTAACAGGACTCTGTTTCTCATATGCTCCAAACTTGAATTTAAACAGTTTTTAGCATGAGGTTATCTGAAGTATGGTCAAATTCATAGAAACAGAAGGTAAAATGGTGGTTAGCAGGGGCTGGAGGGAGAGGGGAAAGGGGAAGTTGTTTAATGTGTATAATTTCAGAAATGCAAGATGAAAAAGTTCTGGAGATTGTGTTTCACAAAAATGTGAATATATATATTTTTTTTTTTTTTTTTTTTTTGCAATTCTTTTTTTTTTTTTAATTTTATTTATTCATTTTTTAGAGATGAGAGAGAGAGACAGAGAGAGAGAGAGAGAGAGAGAGAAGGGGGGAGGAGCTGGAAGCATCAACTCCCATATGTGCCTTGACCAAGCAAGCCCAGGGTTTTGAACCGGCGACCTCAGCATTTCCAGGTCGACACTTTATCCACTGCGCCACCACAGGTCAGGCCAAATGTGAATATATTTAACAATAAATAATTAAATAATTAAACTAAATAATTAAAATTATTATGAAGGTAAATTTTGTGTTTTTCACCACAATTTGTTGCCTCTCAGGATACTTGTATTGATCACAGATATAGGGGTGGATTCCTTGCTTGTCTAAATGTTAAACACCAGTGAGAATATGTAAATAATTCTTGATTAATCAAAAACGATTCAATATATGACCTTTCATGTCCCCTTCTATTACCTTTTTAAAGTTGATTTTAGATGGCCCTGGCCGGTTGGCTCAGTGGTAGAGCGTCGACCTGGCGTGCAGGAGTCCCGGGTTCGATTCCCGGCCAGGGCACACAGGAGAAGCGCCCATCTGCTTCTCCACCCCTCCCCCTCTCCTTCCTCTCTGTCTCCCTCTTCCCCTCCCGCAGCCGAGGCTCCATTGGAGCAAAGATGGCCCGGGCACTGGGGATGGCTCCTTGGCCTCTGCCCCAGGCGCTAGAGTGGCTCTGGTCGCAACAGAGCGACGCCCCGGAGGGGCAGAGTGTCGCCCCCTGGTGGGCGTGCCGGGTGGATCCCAGTCGGGCGCATGCGGGAGTCAGTCTGACTGTCTCTCCTGGTTTCCAGCTTCAGAAAAATACCAAAAAAAAAAAAAAAGCTTTAAAATTGATTTTAGAGAGAGAGGAAAGGAGAGAAACATCAATTTGCTGTTCCACCCATTTATGCATTCATTGGTTTATTCTTGTATGTGCCCTGATGGGGGATCTATCCTAAACCTTAGCATAACCTTGGCGTATAGGGGTTGCTCTTAGTTGGTTGCTCTAACCAACTAAGCAACCCAGCCAGGGTTACTTCTCTATCTTATTTCTCTTTTCTGGCCATTTCTCCAATTACTAGGGTTTCAATTCAAGAATAAAAGTGGCAGGGAAAAAGTCCAATTATTCTACATATCATCAAAAGAAGAAGTTACCAGATTTGTCCAAAATCTAAAGGATATCATGTTCTGTTTTCTTCCCTTCTCTCAGCATGAGAATGGCCAATTCTCCCCTTTATTTAGAGGGCAAATCTAATTGTGGTGCTGGTATATTGCTAAAAAGAGATGGGTATATAAGAACTCCTGGGAAGGCAAAAGAACTTGCTTCCATTCTATCCTTTAGGTTTAGAAGTACGCAAATAAAACCAGTAATGTCAAATGAGGTGTAAAAACATGTATGTCACTTTATAGTTTTTTTTTAACCTAGTAATTTTTTTTTTCAGTGAGAGGAGGGGAGATAGAGCAACAGACTGCCACATGTACCCAGACCAGGATCCGCTCAGCAACCCCCATCTCGGTCCCATGCTCAATCAACCGAGCTATTCTCAGAGCCTGGGCCAATGCTTGGACCAACTGAGCTATCCTCAGTGCCCAGGGTCAACACTCAAACCAGTCGAGCCACTGGCTGCAAGGGGGAAAGAAAGAGAAGAGAGAGAGGGGGGGGGAAGAGAAGCAGATGGTCATTTTTCATGTGTGCCCTGACGGGGATCGATCCCAGTCATCTGTACCTGGGGCCAATGCTCTATTCACTGAGCCAACCAGCCAGGGCTGAATATAATAATTTTAAGAATGAGGAAAGCCAAAAGAATGGCTCCAATTTAGCCTCCTGTTTTACTAAGGAAAATTTTAATCCCATCCCAGAACTAAGAAAGTTTTAACTAAAAAGATACATATCTGGATTCACATAAAAAATTCAGATAATGTATAGGACCACAAGATAAAAGGCAGAAAGAAGGTAAGGTCTTAAATATTCTTAAGAATCAGACCTTTCACAAGCTGGTTTTCAGTTTTAAAGTAATGACTTCAGATTTATTTTAATAATTATTTTAACTCCAGTCTCTCCTTGTAGAGTCTGAAATGCATTATTATCACAAGCTGCCGTTTTGATTGTAAATCAAATTATACTTTTATTACTGCATTAACAAAGCATCTTGGGCTGTAAAAGAATGCAGATGGGATGATTAATAGCAGCAGCTGTTACTTACATCAATGTTCAGGAAATTACACACATAACACACGAGTTTTAAATTTTACATGCCTCAGGTTCCCAGTTCTCTAATGCTCCTCTCTTGGCCTCCAACTCGCAAGAAAACACCATATGAAGATAAACTTAAATCAGTAAGATGTCTACTTTGATGACTCCTAGCTAACCAAATCAATTTTACTAGTTTGATTTTGACAAACTATATTATCAATTCTGGAGTAAATTTAACTTTGTAATTCATTATTAGACTTTGTGGGGGTTTTGATTCTTGGAGTAATTTCATTTTACAAATGCTCAACTGTTTTAAGTGTTTTACAGGTACATATTCTAATTCAATCTTCTTAAGAAACAGTGGAGGTAAATACTATTATTATTCACATTTCCAAGTGAGGAAAACTGTACAGAGTAATTAAGTACCTTGCCCAGGGTTAAGTTAGCAACTGAGCCTGGATGTAAATCAGACTTAAAAGCCCATGTCTTCAATGTTGTTAATTAAGATACAGAAGTAATGCACTCCTTTATCTATTCATATTGGCTCACAACTAAAGCGCATATTGAAATAGAATTTGCATTTAATGGCTATTTTAACAAGAAATTCACAGATGGGGGTCTTCGCTTTCTGAAGATGAGCAGCAGGGCAGGCAGCTCCAAAAATGGCTTACAAGTGGCATTTTAGTTTCCTTGGCAACTCATTTTTCCTGAATCAAAATCTAAAAAATAGTTATGTTTTATGTGCTACAGCAAGGTCACGCTAACCCTCCCTCCCCCCCTTAGCTGGAAATTAGACAGTGTTTTTACAGTCTTACAAGAGAGAAGTATTGATGCACCTGTAAAGTAATCTGGTTAGAGCAATCAAATCACAGCCTCTGGAACTTTTTAAGGTAACTCTAGAAAAGAACTCCTCACCCTCCAGGGTCCTTTTTTTGGAAATAAATCATCATTTGTCTATGTGACCAATCATTGTCAGTGCCAGAGTTTCTATTTTGAGATACTCAGTCTGAATATCTATACTATCCAGCAGTTACCAACAGGAGCTGTTCTCCATGGCAATGGGAGAATTACTAAAGGAATAGACTAAAGATTTTTTTAAGTGGGATACAGAAAGACCGAATTAGCAGCAAGTTATTGCTCAGAATACCAGAGACTTCACTAAACAGTGAATAGGCAGGGAAAATTCTAATGATTGCCATAAAAAATATTTCCAAGAAACAACCCTTTTCTGATGTGGGGGGAGGAACAAACTGTCCCTACCCTTAAGGTTCTCTTTTTTCTTTTAATTTTTTTAACTGATTTTAGAGAGAGGAAGGGGGAAAGAAAGAGAGTGAGAGGAGCCAGGAACATTGATCTGTTCGTTTATGTGCCCTGACTGGGGATGGAACCAGCAACCTCTGCGCTTTGGGACAATGCTCTAACCACCAAGCAATCTGGCCAGGGCCTCAAGGTTCTTTTGGCTGGTCAAATATACATGAGACATATTAGCAAGAGAAATGATATGTATGGGAACCCTGCATCCATGAGAATCCGAGACCCCATATGCAGATAAGGTTCAGAGAAAAGGAACATGAGTATATAAGTCATCCTCAGCTAGGGATGAGGTAAAGTGCCTTGGAGGCTTCAAAGCGTTATTGCAGGATGTCAAGAGCTGATGCTTAGTAAACAGAAGTTTGTCCTGTCCTATACATAGGTCAAAAGAAGTTCTCTCTGATAATATGTATGTTATTATGGGCAAGCCTCCTAATTCAGGCTCTTCTAGGTAGGGGCAGAAGTTTCTCTTGAGCCCAAGCTACAGTTGCCTTTAACTCAAAACAATTTGCATGACACAGAGACACAACTTGGGAAGACTCCTCTGAACCTCCCCTACTGACAAATGAGACAAGCCCGTTTCACACACATACTGCATAAGAATTTAAAGCTGTTTTATTATTTAGTTACTCATATACTGAGTAGCTACTATGAGAAGCATTATCCAACACAGAACGATGAATACACAGACCTAATGCTGAAGTAGTTTTCAACCTGGAAAGAACTGTACCTAGTGGTATGAGTCAGTATTCTTACAAAACACCCTAAAATATCTTCACTAGTTGTAGAATAACAGATTCCCACATTCCACATACAAAGATTTGTTTTTCCCAATACAGAACTCATTCACATTAGAAACCTAGATATTACTATGGGAAACACCATTTCCTCTTCACATTCACAGATTTGCTCCCACAAAGATACTTAGGCACTTTAACACATCCCTTTAAAAGGGACAAAGCCTGTGGTCTATATAGAGATTTATCTGGCAGGGCCTTTTTCAACTGGTCTCTGACAGGATTTTCCTGGAGATCAGAGGAGTCCCCCTAACTTTTATAAAATAAACTAACATCCAGAAAGGTCCTTTGGTAATTACAGGTTAAGTGTTGAGCTAACGAAATGCCTTGTGGGCGGGTCGCTATCCTGGGCCACTCCAGATAACATTATTCATCTTCGGAGCAGTGAAGAGAGAGAAAGTCTGCACCCCACGCGCATATCTTGAACTATTAAATCAGCCCTGCAGGAAACGACCAGGAAAACAGCTCCGTGAGACCGTGGGGTCACTACAAGGCGGGGCGGAATGCCGGCCTCGGCGGTCTTCGCAGTCAGGGACCTGGGCAGAGAAGCCAACACACCCCTTACTCCCCACCATCTGCCCAGGGGCCGGGAAGCCAGGCCCTACGTGTCGCCGTTCATCTAGCGCCTCCAAGCCACCACTACGCTCACCAATGCAAGTTCTCGCCGGGCCCAGTTTGTCCAGCCACCCTAACCATCGCTTAGCCTCTCTTCCATTTTGGGGTGCCCACCCGCCCCCTGGCCGCCCCAAAGGGTGCGAACTCACGGCCGCTGGGGCGCCGGTGAAAATATCCTCCCCCTCAGTGTCGCTGTCCCCAGCCTCAGGTTCTGAACCCCCGGCCGCCCCCTCAGACTCCGGCTCCAGGCCGGGGAAAGGCGGAGGCAGTCTTTGCGATGCACTACAGCCACCACCACCCGACGCCATCTTCCTCCACCCGCGGCGGAAGCCGCAACAACAACTTTATAAAGAGAAAGCTCCGCGAGCAAATCGTTCCAGCGGAGCGAGGAGTGGGATGGCCGCGACCAACCCCAGGGAACGCGCCGGGGCGGGGCCTAAGTGCTGGGGGCGGGGCTTCGGCGGTGGGGGTGGGCACCCGCTGGCTCCCAGCTCTTGCCTCACAAATCTGAGCCCTGGATCGCGACGCTGGGATCTTAACGGAGTGGGTAAAAGGGTCAGAAAAGGAGGAACCAGAAACTGCTCAGGTTGTCAAGGCCCTTTGTGCTTGCATAGCTTTATCTAACAGGTTTCTTAATGAGATGTCGTTTGAGTAAGGAGTCTGAAACCTCCACAGTCCACCTACCATGCCAAGCACAATGCCCTTACAGAGGTTCAATAAATATTTTTGATTCAGGTCTCTGAACAGATTGCAGTAAAGTCTCGCCATTTAGTCTTTGGACAACACTTAGTTAATTCATTCAAGAAATTATACACACACACACACACACACACACACACACAGCATCTATTGTGTGCCTGGCACCCTGCTATGCATAGGAGATACAGAAATAAAGAAGCTCCTGGCCCACTAGGCACTTGAGGGAGACAGGCATTTAAATTAACAACTCAACACTTACAATGCTATAATTTGCTGTGCCAGCACAATAAAATATCATCAAGACCCTGGCCAGTTGGCTCAATGGTAGAGTGTCAGCCTGGCATGCAGGAGTCCCAGGTTCGATTCCCAGCCAGGGAACACAGAAGAAGCACCTATCTGCTTCTCCACCCCTCCCCCTCTCCTTCCTCTCTGTCTCTCTCTTCCCCTCCTGCAGCCAAGGCTCCATTGGAGCAAAGTTGGCCTGGGCGCTGAGGATGGCTCTATGGCCTCTGCCTCAGGCGCTAGAATGGCTCTGGATGCAACAGAGCAGCGCCCCAGATGGGCAGAGCATCGCCCCCTGGTGGTCATGCCGGGTGGATCCCGGTCGGGCGCATGTGGGAGTCTGTCTGACTGCCTCCCCGTTTCCAACTTCAGAAAAATACAAAAAAAAAAAAAAAAAAAAGAGATCATCAATTCTATTTGTTGAAGTGGGGGTGGGCTCACAGAAGAAGTGAAATCTCAGTGCCCTAAATTTGATTGCAAGGACGTTAGGATTATCCTCTCAACTGCTGTGGAGTAAGTGAAATGGAACAGATGGCAGGGAAATTATTAAACTCTGAATAAAATTTCCCTGGAACCTAAACTACTCACTGGTTATCTGTGAGCCTAAAGTCTAAATCAGATAGATAAGATAAATGGGGTAGTTTATCCTGGGATAATTTTGCAAGATAATCCTGATTTACTTCTCAGTAGAAAAGAGATAGATAAAGACAGACAGGAAGGGAAAGAGAGGCATCAACTCATAGTTGTGGCACTTTAGTTGTTCATTGTGAAGGAAATGTTTAACTCTGGTTCTTTTCTTCAACTAAGTTCCCAACCCCTTTCATTCTGATTCCTCTGACCAGGGACTAGAATGAGAAATAACTAACTTGTTTACCAATCTCTCAGCCCCCTTCGTCTGGTCATCCGACCATTCCTCAACCCCCTTACCTAGTGTTGGTCAAATAAGTTTGTAAATATGATATATATGTTTGCTCGCTTGTGACTTATATTGGGTGTGGGGGACAGGCTATAAGCAGGCCAGGTCATTGTAGCCTAAGGTTTGGTTTTGGGACTAAGCTTTTCCCCACACCCTTGACTGATTGTATGATCTGGGTGGTGCACTCTCATGAGGAATCCAATTATGCCTTGGATAAGTGACTTTGTATCAGAGACTTCCTTGTTTGTATATTGGATTAAGGGATTTTGGTTTTCTACACTATAAAGTGGGACAGACCAGGAGCTTGGACACACAGTTCCTGCTATCACAATTGCAGGGGCTTCCCTGATCCCTTGCCCTTCATGGGAAGAGCTGGTTTTCTGCTTTTCCCTTGTCTTCTTTTGTGGTTTGCCTGTCTTGGTGAGACACCAATAAATAGGATGGCCCCCCCCATCCTCTGACTCCGCCATTTCTTTTTTTTTTTAAATTATTTATTTATTTATTCATTTTAGAGAGAGAGCGAGAGAGAGAGAGAGAGAGAGAAGGGGAGGAGCAGCAGGAAGCATCAACTCCCATATGTGCCTTGACCAGGCAAGCCCAGGGTTTCGAACCAGCGACCTCAGCGTTTCAGGTCGAGGCTTTATCCACTGCGCCACCGCAGGTCAGGCTGACTCCGCCATTTCTTTATCGTCTGCCCGAATCCAATGGGAACCTGCATGTGAGTGGCCACGATGGCGGCTCCTGGCCTTACACCTAGTTAATGATACCCTCATCTCTCCCTTCCACCTTGGTGCGGCCATTTAAACTAGCCAATCGGGAAAAAATAAGATTGTATGGTCAACACTCCAGCCAATGGAGCAAGATTCAGCATCCTAGGACTTGCGTTATGCATAAAAACAGAATTTGTCTTCTGCCCATGCACTTGCTGGCTGACTTTCAATAGTGGCAGCAGGCCCTTCTGCAGAAGTTATTAAAGTTGCGTTGCCGGCCCTGGCCGGTTGGCTCAGCGGTAGAGCGTCGGCCTGGTGTGCGGGGGACCCGGGTTTGATTCCCAGCCAGGGCACATAGGAGAAGCGCCCATTTGCTTCTCCACCCCCCCCTTCCTCTCTGTCTCTCTCTTCCCCTCCCGCAGCCAAGGCTCCACTGGAGCAAAGATGGCCCGGGCGCTGGGGATGGCTCCTTGGCCTCTGCCCCAGGCGCTAGAGTGGCTCTGGTCGCAGCAGAGCGACGCCCTGGAGGGGCAGAGCATCGCCCCCTGGTGGGCAGAGCGTCGCCCCTGGTGGGCGTGTCGGGTGGATCCCGGTCGGGCGCATGCGGGAGTCTGACTGTCTCTCCCCGTTTCTAGCTTCAGAAGAGTACAAAAAAATAAAATAAAATAAAATAAAAAATAAAGTTGTGTTGCCGAGGTATTTTGTCTTCACGAGTCTTGCTTAATTTCATCTCTAACAATTGATTGCTTTCCCATTGGTGCCTTGACAGAGGGTGGGGTGGGGGGACCACTCCAGCTGAGCCAAGGACCCCTTGCTCAAGACAGCAACCTTGGGTTCATGCTGGCAACCTTGGGGTTTTGAACCTGGGTCCCTGGTCAGGCGAAAGGTTTAATTTGTTTCTAACTGTAAATTCAACTACAGGAGTTGGCACCCTCACAGATCTATAAGGTTCTTGAAGACAAGGGCCCTGACCTATCCTTGACGTCTAAAGACCAAGTCTGGCAAATTAAATGCCAAAAAAATGTTTGTGATTTCACTGCAGGGATGGATGGATGAAACTAGTATCATCAACCTTGTGACTGGCAGCCACTACAGCCACGAACACTATAGCATGTATGGCATTCTTTCTAGCATGCTGATCGCCAATGTCACTGTTGGATGCAATGGACTCAGGGAAAGCTCTCTATGTTGCCTTTGAAGGCGACTGGCAGGAATATTCACCTTGTAGTGGGGAGTTGTGCAGGCCTAAGCCCTATTAAAGAAGAGAACCAAAGAGCCTTCCCGGGTCACCCCACCACGCCTAACCATTTGGGCTCCCAAAACATCTCGTTCACAGCAGCGGAAACTCACTTCCGGTCTAAGGAAGTAAAAACTTTGCATGTAAGCGGTTCTCTCCGGGAAATAACAGGAGTCTCCGTGCACACGCTCCTCCAGGACGAGAAATCAAGATCTCCTTTACCCTATCTCTTTAGGATTCATCTTTAGTTTATAGAGGGCGACGAGTGAGTCAATCAATGGTGGGTAATAGATAGTTACAGCTCACCCTTCCCTTTCCCGGCGGAGACTACAAGTCCCAGAATACAGCTATCTTCCGAAGAGAACGTCCCATGCGTCCCAGCATGCAATGCGCCTCACGTGCCGCGAGGAATCCCCCCCCCCCCCCCCCAGCCTCGACGAAACCCAGCAGGGCATGCTGGGGTTTGTGGTCCTTGCGGCACCCTATCCTAGGTCCTCCGCGCTACTCTGTCTGGACCCGCCTATTCTCTGCTCCCCTGGACCTTTAGGCTTGTCTTGGCCCGTTGGAAGACCAGGAAGTTGATAAATCGCAAGGCCAGCTGCTGAAAGACGGTGGCTCGGGTGGGACAGTCGCCAGGGATGGCGGAGCGTGAGGATGGAGCGGGTGTCGGGGCTGCTCTCCTGGACGCTGAGCAGAGTCCTGTGGCTCTCGGGCCTGTTTGAGCGGGGAGCTGCCCGGCAGCCCCGGATCATGGAAGAGAAAGCGCTAGAGGTTTATGGTAATTAATTTTACCTAGGGCCGTGTTTGGCTTTCTGCGTGGAGCCCGGGGGTAACGAGGGCCTCACTTGAGGGCTGGGAATGGCGACTCGGTTTTTTGCCGGATCTGGTCGGGAGCGTGGGAAGCGTTTTCTTCGGGATCTTAAGTCATGCGGCAATGTGAGTCTTTCTCGGAGCCGGACTCTTCCTAAACCTGGGGCAAGCGAAGTCTGGAAGTCTTAAACACTTTATTTCCCTTGTCTGACCCACGTCCTAGTGGCAGAGCTGGCGTCTAGTGTGCTTGGTTAGGAAGCCAAGCTGGCCTGGTTGCGGTGTTTCACCTTCTTTCCTCTCCCTGGACACGCGCTCCTCCTGCACCGTTGAGGGCATTGCTGTGTGACTGACAAATCGGGGACTGGCCCAAGGTCACAGCCCCTTTCTTCTACTGGAAAGGCAGTAGGCAGAGGTCCCCTAGAGAAGAGATCGAGATAGACTCCTTGTAGCTGGCCATTGAATTTACAGTTCCTTAATACAGCCAAACCTGGAGTGCAAAAGAACACACACACATACATACACAACTCTTTTTAACTCCTGGGACCATCTTCATTGTACACATGAAAAAACAAAGGTTTAGAATGGATACACAACTCCCTGGAGGTCACACTGCTAGTAAGGAAAAAAGAAAGTTCATGCCTCTGATTCCAAACTTAGTGCACTTTCCACCACTTCACAATTGCCTTATGATTCTCTATTTAGTATTGTTTTTGAAACTAAAAAGCAGTGATTTAACTAATGATCAGATTCCTGCTGACTGAGGGTAAAAGATGACCATAAGAAGACAAATACAGGTTAGGATTGTAGGCCAGGAAAAGGAAAACAGGGATGGAAAAGACCTTTAGAGCTAATGTATACTGCTCACAAAAATTAGGGGATATTTCAAAAACGAATATGAAGCTATAAAATGTCCTTTAATTTTTGTGAGCAGTATAGTTTACCTCTCTTGCAGGAGGTAGACCTAATCAACCGCAGCCAGATAATGGACGCCTTCTTGTCCTTTCAGGCCTCTATCTACAGCTTTTAGTGACAGCAGGGCACTGGGAATAACTTTGGAGGAGAGATAGATGATTCTCATCTTCAAACTTATATTGAGAGGGACAAATATTTACAAATATATGTTTGTTTATTGTAAGCAGTAGAAAGTCACAGGGCGCCTGAAAAGTACAGAAATTCAGAGGAGGGAAATTCTAATTCTGATTGGGGAATCACTTGAGTTGGGCCTTGAAGAATAGTAGGGTCTAGACATATAGAGGTAGGAGGTACACTAAGCAGAGAAAACGAGCAAGAGTATGAAGGTGAGAAAATAGAATGTTTAGGAAGTGGCAGATAGGTGGATAGATAGGATAGGGTTTGTGGTTAAAAATGGTATGGTCAAGGCCCTGGCCGGTTGGCTCAGTGGTAGAGCGTCGGCCTGGCGTGCAGGAGTCCCAGGTTCGATTCCCAGCCAGGGCACACAGGAGAAGCGCCCATTTGCTTCTCCATCCCTCCCCCTCTTCTTCCTCTCTATCTTCCCCTCCCACAGCAGCCAGGGCTGCATTGGAACAAAGTTGGCCTGGGCGCTGAGGATGGCTCTGTGGCCTCTGCCTCAGGTGCTAGAATGGCTCTGGTTGCAACAGAGCGATGCCCCAGATGGCAGAGCATCGCCCCCTGGTGGGCATGCCAGGTGGATCCCGGTCGGGCACATGCAGGAGTCTGTCTGACTGCCTCCCGGTTTCCAACTTCAGAAAATACAAAAAAAAAAAAAAAAAAAAGGTATGGTCAAAAATTGTTTTAGATAGGTTGGAATTGGATACTGAAAGTAAATATAAATGAAAATTTAAATATAAATGCAGAATCATAGAAGAATTTTATTCATGACAGTAATGTGATTTTGTTTGTTTTTTGGGATTTTTGTGACAGGGACAGATAGAGACAGACGGATAGGAAGGGAGAGAGATTAGAAGCATCAGTTCTTTTTTTTATTTTAATTTAATTTTATTTTATTTTATTTATTGATTTTACAGAGAGAGGAGGGGAGAGAACAAGAAGTATCAAGTCATAGTTGCTTCACTTTAGTTATTCATTGATTGCTTGTTGTATGTGCCTTGACCAGGCAAGCCCAAGGTTTTGAACCTGCAACCTCAGCATTCTAAGTCAATGCTTTATCCACCACGCCACCACAGGTCAGGCAGAAGCATCAGTTCTTCGTTGTGGCACCTTAGTTGTTCATTGATTGGTTTCTCATATGTGCCTTGACAAGGGGGCTACAGCAGAGTGATTGACCCCTTGCTCAAGCTAGCAACCATGGGGTCATATCTATGATCCCACGCTCAAGCCAGTAACCCTGTGCTCAAGCTGGTGAGCCCATACTGAAGCTGGTGAGCCAGCGCTCAAGCCAGCAACCTTGGGGTTTCGAACCAGGGTCCTCTGTGTCCCAGTCTGACGTTCTATTCGCTGCGCCACCGCCTGGTCGCGCCAGGGCAGTAATGTGAAGAGAACAATGTTGCTTTCTTTGTCTTCTTTTTTTTTCTTAATGTTTATTTATTGATTTTTAGCAAGAGAGGAAGGAGGAGGGAGAGAGAGAGAATGAGATAGGAACACTAATCTATTCCTGTATGTGCCCTGACCAGGGTTCAAACCGGCAACCTGTGTGCTAAGGGGATGATGCTCTGACCAGCTGAGCTATCTGCCGGGGAAACATTACTTTCTAAAAGAAGTAAATCCAAATCTCTCAAATCACTAGAAAAGTGGAGATGTTTCAAAAGGGGTGAGCTTTAATTTCAGGGTTAAGTAGCATGTAAAGAATATAATGCAACCTGTATAAATAAGCCTTACAGGAAAAAGGCCTAGGATGAAGGGCAGCAAATTCCCTTTCAAAAACCCCTATTTCCCTGAGCTCCATGATGACACAGCCTTGTGAAGGAGAAACTGTCCTCTTTTCCAGCCTCTATTATCAAATTCTGTTTCTAATCAAGTGATGAGCCCAGGAGCTGCTGTGGAGAAGGTAAATTTGATTGATATGTTTTTCCCAGCTGCATTTCTGATTGCAGGGGTGCTATAAATAATAGAACAAAATCTCAGGCTTGGGAACATCAAGCTAATTCTCTGCGAACTCCCTCTGCTTCTGTCCTTTCTGCTTCACCATTTCTCTTTATCATTCTCCTTTTGCATCTTTTTCAACAGCCTCAGTGTGAGGAGGAAATACGTCTTCTCCAAGGCCAGGTTTCCACATTCTTGGTCTCGCTCCCTTCTGCTTATTTTATCAGTTTCCCCATCTCCAACCCTTAAATTTTCAGTCCCTTTTCCTCTGTTTGACCCTTCCCTTTGGGTTATAAAACATACTCAGATTTCCCTTACCCTTGTCTTTGTTCTAGGTTTTTCTAAACCTGGGGCCTGTTCTCTGCCCTTCCGTTTCCTGCCAAAGCTCGAGGACTGCATTTTCAGTTCCCCCTTACTTCCCTTTCTGCAAGCTGGCTTCTGCCTTCGCCTCTACTGAAACTGCTTTCTTACAGGTGACATCCTGGGTGACAAATCAAAGACTTATTTTAGCTCATCAGCCTGAATTTTTCTGCAGCATTTGATGTTGTTAACCACCCCTGTCTTCCCTTCTCTGCTTCTTGTTTTTTTTCTTCCTTTCGATGCCTAAATTAGGTGCTTTCCATAGATACATCCTTGGGTCTCTTATATTAGTGATTCTCAAACTCGGCTACACATAATAATAACCTGAGGAATTTCTTAAAGTCGGTGTCCAGGCCATACTACAAATCAGTTAAGTCAATATCTGGGAGTAGGGCTCAGACATAAGTTTCTGTTTTTGTAAAAGATTTCTGGTGCCTGACCTGTGGTGGCACAGTGGGATAAGGCACCGACCTGGAACACTGAGGTTCCCGGTTCGAAACCTTGGGCTTGCCTGGTCAAGGCACATATGGGAGTTGATGCTTCCTGCTCCTCCCCCTTCTCTCTCTCTAAAAATCAATAAATAAAATATTAAAAAAAAAAAAAAAGATTTCTGGTAATTCCATTCTTCAGCCGAGGTTGAAATCTATTGTTCTAGTCACTCTTCCCTGTGAATCTCAACAACCACTCTAGCTAGCCTTGGTGCTCTCTTAAACCTTATGTCACGGTTCAGTGTTTGCTGGAATGTACCATTGATTTGCCCCTTAAGCAAAGTCATTATGTATTAAATTAAACTGTTTTCCCCAGCCCCCACCCAAATTTATTCCTGTGTTCTTTTTTTTTCAGTGTTCTCCCAGACACTTAACATTCTTTCTCCCTTTCCTTCTCTTCTACATCTAAACAGTTGTCAAATTCTGTTGATTCTGCCTCAGAAATTACTTCTTCCTCTGTCTTCTTCTCTCTGTCACCATTGTTATGTGCCTGATTTAGGCCCAGCTTTTTCAGCTGGTATCCCTGGCTCTGCTCTGGTTGAGTTACAAACTGGCCATGTCACTCTTATTCAGAACCTCTTGAGGACATCCTATTACCAGTAGCTGACCCCCAAACATCCTTGGTGGTTTGGCCCAAACTCTTACACTCTTTCATCCTCTTCATTTATTCTTTTTTTTTTTTTTTTTTTTTACAGGGACAGAGAAAGAGTCAGAGAGAGGGATAGATAGGGACAGACAGGAATGGAGAGAGATGAGAAGCATCAATCATCAGTTTATCGTTGCAACACCGTAGTTGTTCATTGATTGCTTTCTCATATGTGCCTTGACCGCGGGCCTTCAGCAGACCGAGAAACCCCTTGCTCAAGCCAGCGACCTTGGGGCCAAGCTGGTGAACTTTTTGCTCAAGCCAGATGAGCCTGCGCTCAAGCTGGTGACCTCGAGGTCTCAAACCTGGTCCTCCACATCCCAGTCCAATGCTCTATCCACTGCGCCACCGCCTGGTCAGGCCTCTTCGTTTATTCTGGGGAAGAAGTCACAGAGGTAGAAGAAGTGAGCCATGGAAGAAGTGAGCCAGCCGAGCTGCGTGGTTTCCGGGAACAAGTTAACAAGAGGAGAAAGCAGGGCTCTTAGAACTTAGGGGAAAGAGGCAAACGTGCCTGGGGGAAGGGGTTGGCATAGGCTTGGGCATGCTCCATAGAGAGAAGCGCTGAATTGTTATCCATTTTTAAAGGCCTTATTCAGGTCCATGTCCATAAATCCCAACACTACATGTTCCTAAGCCCCTGGTCGGCAAACTGCGGCTTGCGAGCCACATGTGGCTCTTTGGCCCCTTGAGTGTGGCTTTTCCACAAAATACCATGTGCCGGTGCTACCTCGATAAGGAATGTACCTACCTATATAGTTTAAGTTTAAAAAAATTGGCTCTCGGCCCTGGCCGGTTGGCTCAGCGGTAGAGCGTCGGCCTGGCGTGCGGGGAACCCGGGTTCGATTCCCAGCCAGGGCACATAGGAGAAGCGCTCATTTGCTTCTCCACCCCCCCTCCTTCCTCTCTGTCTCTCTCTTCCCCTCCCGCAGCCGAGGCTCCATTGGATCAAAGATGGCCCGGGCGCTGGGGATGGCTCCTTGGCCTCTGCCCCAGGCGCTAGAGTGGCTCTGGTCACGGCAGAGCGACCCCCTGGAGGGGCAGAGCATCGCCTCCTGGTGGGCAGAGCATCGCCCCTGGTGGGCGTGCCGGGTGGATCCCGGTTGGGCTCATGCGGGAGTCTGTCTGACTGTCTCTCCCCGTTTCCAGCTTCAGAAAAAAAAAAATACAAAAAAAATTGGCTCTCAAAAGAAATTTCAATCATTGTCCTGTTGATATTTGGCTTTGTTGACTAATGAGTTTGCCGACCACTGTCCTAAGTTAATTGATTTCTTCCTCTTGAGCCTCTATGACACTTTCCCCATTTTTTTTTAAGGAAGCAAGAGAGACAGACAGGAAGAGAGATGAGAAGTATCAACTCATAGTTGCAGCACTTTAGTTACTCACTGATTTCTTATATGTGCCTTGATCAGGGGTGGGGGCGACTACAGCCAAGCCAGTTACTCCTTGCTCAAGCCAGCAACCTTGGGCTTCAGGCCAGTGACCTTTGGGTTCAAGCCAGTGACCCTACGCTCAAGCCAAATGAGCCCACGCACAGGCTAGATGAGCCTAAGCTCAAGCCCATGACCTCTGGGTTTTGAATCTGGGTCCTCAGTGTCCCAGTCTGATGCTCTATCCAGTGCACCACCACCTGGTCAGGCCTTTTCTCATTCTTATATTCTCTGCAATGTTGAATCCGAGACACTGGATATGATCTAATAATAATCTAAGAAAACAGTTTTCTCAAAAGGAAACTTGCTTGGACATTTTTCAGAAGTCTGGGGAGTGGCTCCAGAATTTGCTTAAATACAAAGAAGAATGTGCTTTTACTTAGGACTGGCAAAATCATTCATATTTAGAATATTAGTGTTGTTACATGATACCTTGTCTGTGGTGATTCTTTAGATTTGATTCGAACTATCCGGGACCCAGAGAAGCCCAATACTTTGGAAGAACTTGAAGTGGTAACGGAGAGCTGTGTGGAGGTGCAGGAGATAAATGAAGAGGACTACTTGGTTATTATCAGGTTCACGCCAACAGTACCTCATTGCTCTTTGGCAACTCTTATTGGTAAGGTTTTTTTATACATATATATTTTTAAATTATAAATTAGCCTAGCTGATACTGACCCAAAGTAACAATTAGCATTATGTATCACAACGTTATGGTTTATAGAGTATTTTCATGTACGCTAGGCCCATATTTGTTGTTTTCACATCTGTGGATTCAGCTAACCAGGTGTTGAAAATATGTGGTGGGAAAATTATATTATTCTGATTTGTGCTACGTACATAGTTAGGCATCCATACTTAACACGTTCAGGCATTTTTTCTTGTCATTATTCTCTAAACAATACAGTATAACAATTATTTACATAGCATTTACCTTGTAATAAGTAATATAAGTAATCTAGAAATGTTTAAAGTAAACAGGAGGATGTACGTAGGTTGTTTGTTTTTTTTTACAGAGACAGAGAGTGAGTCAGAGAGAGGGATAGACAGGGACAGACAGACAGGAATGAAGAGAGATGAGAAGCATTAATCATTAGTTTTCATTGCGCGTTGCAACACCTTAGTTCATTGATTGCTTTCTCATATGTGCCTTTACCATGGGCCTTCAGCAAACCGAGTAACCCCTTGCTCGAGCCAGCGACCTTGAGTTCAAGCTGGTGGGCTTTTGCTCAAACCAGATGAGCCCGTGCTCAAGCTGGCGACCTTGGGGTCTCGAACCTGGGTCCTCTGCATCCCAGTCTGATGCTTTATCCACTGCGCCACCGCCTGGTCAGGTGGAAGTACGTAGGTTATATGCCAATACCATACCATTTTATATAAGGGACTTGAGCATTGCAGAGTTTGGTATAATGGGAGGGAGTCTTGGAACCAGTCCCCTGTGGATAATGAGGGACAACTGTATTGTCTTCTGTAGTCCTCACAATTAGCTTATGAGTGAGTTAATATTATCTTTATTTTATAGATGAGGAGCCAGAGGTTCAGAGAGTTTAAGCTCAGAATCATATAGCCAGAAATGGTGAAAATGAGGCTCAAACCTAGGTCTCCTGGCTGCAAATATGTTTCTTTTAGTTACAGTATGCTGCTTCTCTTTGGTGTATATGCCTGCAATTAATGGAGCGTGGGTGTGGACCATCTCCTCTTCTCAGTTTTGGAGATTGGAGTAGGTGCTGTCAGACTGGCACTGTTGCTATCACCATATTTTCCTTTTAGCTTGTTCTATCAGCATCCTTTTAGTAGGGGCAGAAGTTTTGGTGGGAGGGTATTTTTTGAGGTATTTTCTATCAATATTTAAGAGGCTGCATTTCCAATATTTTAGATTAGTTAGCTGTGAGATATACAATAGGTGTCTATTATATACTTTGTTATAAAGAAGATAAAGGAAGTTTATTTCAAACCCAGTGTTCATCAGTAAGGGATTGATTAAGTAATCATGATGGTGCCTGACCTGTGGTGGCGCAGTGGATAAAGCATTGACCTGGAACACTGAGGTCACTGGTTCGAGACCCCAGGCTTACCTGGTCAAGGCACATATGGGAGTTGATGCTTCCTTCTCCTCTCTCACCTTCTCTATCTCTCCTCTCTAAAATGAATAGAAAAAAAAAAATCAGTGATGGTGTATATTAACAATGAAATACTACGTAGCAATAAAAACAGAGAAGCTCTCCATGTACTGATATGGAAAGATCTCTTTAACATACTGCTAGGAAATAAAAGCAAGTATAGTATTGCTACATTTGTGTTAAAAAGGCAAAAATAGGCCCTGGCTGGTTGGCTCAGTGGATAGAGCATTGGCCTGACATGCAGACATTCCAGGCTCGATCTCCAGTCAGGGCACATAGGAGAAGCAACCATCTGCTTCTCTTCCCTTCCCCTTGCCCTTCCCTCTCTCTTCCGCTCCTGCAGCCAGTGGCTCGATTGGTTTAAGTGTTGGCCCCGGGAGCTAAGGACTGTTCCATTGATTCAAGTGTCAGCCCCAGATGGGGACTGCCAAGTAGATCCCAGTTGGGGTGCATGTGGGAGTCTGTTTCACTATCTCCCCTCCTTTCAATTAAAAAACACCAGATGAGCCCATGCTCAAGCCGGTGACTTCAAGGTTTCCAATCTGGGACCTCAGCATCCCAGGTCAACTCTCTCTTCATTACACCACCACCAGTCAGACTATTGTCTTTTTTTTTTTTTAAGGATTTTATTTATTGATTTTACAGAGGTGGGAGGAACAAAGAGTAGTTGCTTCACTCTCGCTGTTTATTGGTTGCTTGTCATATGTGCCTTGACTGGGTAAACCCGGAGTTTGAACCAGCAACCTTAGCATTCTAGGTCGACACTATCCACTGTGTCACCTCAGGCTATGCTATTGTTTATTTTTAATCAAACCATAATATTAAGATATGTTTCTTTTTTTTTTGTATTTTTGTATTTTTCTGAAGCTGGAAACTGGGGAGGCAGTCAGACAGACTCCCGCATGCGCCCGACTGGGATCCACCTGGCACGCCCACCAGGGGGCGATGCTCTGCCCATCCGGGGTGTTGCTCTGTTGCGACCAGAGCCACTCTAGCGCCTGAGGCAGAGGCCACGGAGCCATCCCCAGCGCCCGGGCCATCTTTTGCTCCAACAGAGCCTTGGCTGCTGGAGGGGAAGAGAGAGACAGAGAGGAAGGAGAGGGGGAGGGGTGGAGAAGCAGATGGGCGCTTCTCCTGTGTGCCCTGGCTGGGAATCGAACCCAGGATTCCTGCACGCCAGGTCGACGCTCTACCACTGAGCCAACCGGCCAGGGCTAAGATATGTTTCTTAAAGCATAACAAGCCCTTAAGTATTAGTAGGTAAAGGAATTAAATTGCTCCAAATCAAAGCCTGCAAAGCCAAATCTCATTACTGAAACACTTTCTCCTCATAATAAGAACAGTTTGATTTATCCTCTGAATCTAGGGGTGTGGATTTAGTTTAAAATTCATTCCTTATTTTGAAGCGGGGGAGAAGTGGAACATTGGCACTGAGGGTCTGTTCCAAGCCTAGTTTTCATTTCTCTTAAAAGACTCAACTGGAAAAAACCCCGACGGAAATGTGTCTTGGCATTGGGGTGATAAACTGAACTTCAGAGGAACTCGTTTTAGGAAAAAACTTTGTATCTTGCAGGCATAGAGGATTCCAGCTTTTAGAGGTTTCTGTGCTCCTTTTTAAGTGGCTCTTACTTGGTTTCAAACTTTTATGTGGTCCAGCCTGTTGTGGGCATTTGGTAAATTTTAATGGGTTTGAAGGCAAATTGTATAGTAGAAAGGACTTGGGTTTTGCAGTGGTCTTGGGTTCCAGTCCCACCTCTGCTACTTTACTAGCCGCATGACCTTGGGCAAGTTACGGTGTGACCCTGGTTTCATAATTTGTAGGATGGGGTTGATAATACCTAGCTCACTGGATTATCGTAAGGAGTATGTAACACTATATCTATATTAAAGTTGCTGGCATGGTGTGAGGCTCAAAGGAGACCTACAGTGGATTGAGCCAAAGCTGTTTTCAGCCACTGTATTATATGGAGATGCCTAGATACAGCTGTATACTTTCCCCAAAACCAGTAAGAAGGGATAATTGGGTCTTTTTTTCCTTCACAGGGCTGTGCTTAAGAGTAAAACTTCAGCGGTGTTTACCATTTAAACATAAGGTAAGGAAGATGTTTTTTGTTATTTTATAAGTTTTATTAAGATTTAATTAAAATTATTGTATAATTTAGTTATTTAAAGTGTACAACTTAATAGTTTTTAGTATATTCACTGAATTGTGCAAAATCACTACAGTTAATTTTGGAACATTTTCATTATCTCAATAAGTACTAATAAGTCACTACCTATTTCTCTCCTCTCCCCCCATCCATAGGCAGCCACTAATCTACTTTTTATCTCTGTGGATTTGCCTATTCTGGATGTTTTATTTAAATGGAACCATACAGTTTGTGGTCTTTTAAGACTGGCTTCTTTCTCGTAGAGTAATATTTTCAGAATTTATCCATGTTGTAATATATATCGGTATTTTATTCCTTCACATAGCCTTATAATAATCCACTGAGTGGGTATACCACTTTTTATTTGTCTGTTTATCAGTTGATAGACATTTGGATAGTTTCCACTTTTTGTCTATTATGAATAATGCTGCTATGAACATTTGTCAACAAGTTTTTGTGTGGGCATATGTTTCCATTTGTTTTCCACTTAAGGAGTAGAATTGGATCATATGGTAACCCTAAAATTAACCTTTTTTTTTTTTTAGTGTGAGAGAGAGAGAGATAGGAAGAGAGAGAGATGAGAAGCATCAACTCATAGTTACATCACTTTAGTTGTCCATTGATTGATTCTCATGTGTGCCTTGATTGGGGGCTCCAGCGAGCCAATGACCCCTTGCTCAAGCCAGCGACCTTTGGGCTCAAGCCAGCGACCATGGAATCATGTTGATAATCCCACACTAAAGCTGGCAATGTTATGCTCAAGCTGGTGAGCCTGCGCTGAAGCCGGTGACCTTCGGGTTTCTAACCTGGGACCTCAGTGTCCCAGTTCAGCGCTCTATCCACTGCACCACCACCGCTTAGGCTCTATGTTTAACCTTTTGAGGAGCTGCCAAACTGTTTTTCACAGCTGCTCTACCATTTTACATTTCCACCAGCAGTGTATGAGACTTCTGGTTTCTTCACATCTTTGCTAACACTTATCTTTTTCATTATAGCCATCCTGCTGGGTTGAAGTGATATATCATTGAGGTTAATGATGGCTAATAATGTTGAACATTTTTTCATGTGCAGAAAATTTAAAACCAATTAAGAGACTCTTATAAAGGGCTGCAAAAGCCCTGGCCGGGTAGCTTAGTTGGTTAGGCAGTGGTCGGCAAACTCATTAGTCAACAGAGCCAAATATCAACAGTACAACGATTGAAATTTCTTTTGAGAGCCAAATTTTTTAAACTTAAACTATATAGGTAGGTACATTCCTATAGGTAGGTACACTCCACCTAGTGGAGTGGCATTGGATGCCCATTACCCAGGAGACATAGCTAGCTTCCTGGTTAAATGGCCTGGAGACTCAATGCCAGTTATACCCTCCTGCTCAAGCTAGATCAGCATCCACAGTACAAGTTGGATCCCCCAGTGGTGAGGCTGCTGGGAGTGCGCACACAGACGAGGCCCACCATCATGCAGGCTCTACGGCTTTACATCAGAACAACCAGCTGCAGGGCGGGCAAGAGCGCCAGTACATCAGCTGCAGCCGTTACTTCCACCGGACCTTCAGTTGTGGTTAACTTTGTTTCTCCAAGATTCCCATGAAGCTGGCTGGGTTGCTGCAGCATCCAGACCCTATTGTCATCAACCATGTCATTAGCGTGGACCCTAACAACCAGAAGAAGACAGCTTGTTAGAACACTGATGTGGAGGTGCACAACCCACTCAAGGCCCAGATGAGCAATTTTCTGGCCCCTACTACCAATCAGTAGGAGCGTGCCTACCTTGATGTCAAGATCTGTGAGATCACTGAGTTCCTCAGCTAGCTGAAGATGCAGAGGGATTTCATGCTCAGCTTTAGTGCTGGCCCCCAGGACTTCATCCAGGAGTGGCTCTGTTCCCAGCACTGAGACCTTAAGGTCATCACTGATGTGATTGGGAATCCTGAGAATCGAGCTGCTTTCTACCACCAGCCCTGGGCCCAGGAAGCAGTGGGGAGGCACATCTTTGGCAAGGTGTGGCAGCAAAGGCAGGACCTGGAACCAGTGCTGGCAATTCACTTGGCCTGGTGAACCTTCAGGGAACCTTCCTTTTTTCCAGCCCTGGCACCGTTCCCTTCTCAGTCTGGAAGGGACTGTTACCTGAGGCTGAAGACACACAGGACAAGGAGGGAGCTGAGGGGTATGTCCTGTCACCTTCTGCTTCACAGCTTTAGTTTCATAATTGTACTGATAGAATTCCTTGTTGCTTGATCCCAAAGCCTATTACTTACTTTACGTGTTGGCCTTAATTAGGTTCACAATGAATGCCTCTGCCCTTGGCAGTCAGGCCCAAGTAGGACTACTGGAGGCCTTGCTTTGGATTGTAACTGAGACATTTCAAAACCCAAGGCTTTGCTTGTTTATGGACTCCCCCTTGGGGCAAGTGCCCTAGCTGGCAGCTGTGCGAGGAAGAGGGGCGTAGCTTACACTCTTCCTAGCATTCTCAACTGATGTTCTTTGTCATTCCTACCAACCCAGTCTTGCTGCTGGCTTTTTCTTTTCCTTTGGGTATTTACACTATTTGGGGAGCAGGTTCTTCTATGCAGGAGCCACTTTTTTTCTTTTTTAGTGAGAGAGAGAGAAGGACAGATAGGGACATACAGGCAGGAAGGAGAGAGATGAGAAGCATCAAGTCTTCATTGCAGCACCTTAGTTATTCATTGATGGCTTTCTCATATGTGCCTTGACCAGGGGGTCTACAGCAGAGCAAATGACCCCTTGCTCAAGCCAGCTACCTTGGGGTTTCAAACCTGGGTCCTCTGTATCCTGGGCCAATGCTCAATCCACTGCACTACTGCCTGGTCAGGCTAAGGAGCCACTTTTTTGTAGAAGGGATTAGTTGGTGTTTTTCAAGGAGCCCTATTTGGTGCCTCCTCCCTTATTTTTTCCCCTCAATCTGTGCAAGTGGCTCTGGCCACCATCATCTGCTGGGATGCCAGAGGGCCACCCCAGCCCTTGAGTCCAGAACTATAAAGCCTCCTAGAGGAAGGAGGCGCTCAAGTTCTCTGGTATGGCCTGAGGTATGTGTGTATGAGATTGGCAGTGGGCAGGGGGAGGTGGAGAGGACTTGTTGCCATTTGGAGCTTGGTAAGGAGGGTGAGCCTAGGGCTTAGAAAGTGCCACTTTAGGCAGGCTTGGAAATTTCCAAATAAATCCTTGTTTATTGGTGGTAGCTCCTTACCTCACTGTCGAAAGCAAAAAAAAAAAAAAAGACTGGGCTAGACGATCTCTAAGGTCTTTTTTAGCCATAAAATGCTGTGATGCTTTTCACTCATGAAAAACATTGATCTCAGTAGCAAATAAGTATATAAGAATTAGTTCATATGCTCTGTGGTTTATATCTGGAAAATGAACAAGTCTTTATCATATAGCATGATTTATTTACCACAGGATTTGCAGTAATTTCAAGTGTTTGACTCAAAAGCTCTGATTCATAGAGGATAGCTCATCTGAGGGAGGGAGTGCAGCAGGATGGGGGGCGGATAGCTTAACCAGAATTATACTTGAGAATAAATTGATCAAGATAAAAGTGGAGCCTGACCAGATGATGGCGCAGTGGACAGAGCGTCGGCCTGTCCTAGGCTGCTAAGGACCTAGGTTCAAAACCTCAAGGTCACTGGTTTGAATGCAGGCTCATCCTGCTTGAGTGTGGGCTCACCAGCTTGAGTGTGGGATCATAGGCATGACCCCATGGTTGCTGGCTTGAACCCTATGGTCACTGGCTTGAGCAAGGGGTCACGGGCTTGGCTGGAGCCCCCATACCCCCATCAAGGCATCTATGAGAAAGCAATCATTGAACAACTAAGGTGCTGCAACTACGTGTTGATGCTTCTCATCTCTCTCCTTCCCTGTATGTCTGTTCGTCTCTCCCTCTGCTAAAAATAAGAAAAGAAAAAGAAAAAAAGATAAAAGTGGATGAGAAAAAGAGGATACTGAAAACTGTATACTGTGATCTCATTTTTGTCATATAAGAAATAAAAAGGAATGTCTAACCTTGGAGTGTGTGTGTGTGAAATCTGTGTTAGATTATAGGGGTACAGAGAAAAATATGGAAGAAACTACACTAGATTATTAACCCTTTGAGTAGTACGTGATGTTGAGTAGTACGAGGATGTTCATGAACGTCCTCACTCAAAGGGTTAACAAAAAACTCACTCAAAGGGTTAATGCAGCTTTGGGGGTTGGAGCAGGAAGCAAGTTTAGATACCAAGTTGGGAAGAAGAGTTAGAGTGCAGGGGAGGGATATCCATGAGTAAAACATATGAGATCTTATTTGTGTAAAATTATATTGCTTTGTATTAAAAAGAAGTGGAATGACCCCTGCAGACCTTTCCCAGGTGACCAAAATTAAAAATCCTTGTTTCAGCCTTGTTTTAGAGAAGAATCTGAGGGATTTGTTACTAAGTCTTTGATGGTAGAAACAGGATTTGGGCTTTCATCCCTAGACTCTTGAGTCCAGTTTACATTCCACTTCACTCATCATCATAGAATGCTCTAAATGTTTTGCTTATAATATTTTTTTCTTCCTAGTTGGAAATCTACATTTCTGAAGGAACCCACTCAACAGAGGAAGACAGTAAGTGAATCTTGAATCATTAAAAACAACTTAACAATACAGTATACAGAGATGTGTTATAAAATTGAGCGGCTGAAACCTGTATAATTTTGTTAACTAGTGTTACCCCAATAAATTCAATTTAAAAATAAGTAAATAAAAGTAAAAACTACTTCAGGTAGTACTTAATCTTTGATATCAGGTTATTTTGCTAACCAAGTGTCTATTGGGTCATTTATTAAAAAGTATAAAATTAGTTATTTTTCCTTGAGGTGTGAAAACAGGCATTTTTTTTGCTTTTATGGATTTTTTTTATAAATTTTTATTAATTTTAATGGGGTGACATCTATAAATCAGGGTACATATATTCAAAGAAAACATGTCCAGGTTATCTTGTCATTCAATTATGTTGCATACCCATCACCCAAAGTCAGATTGTCCTCTGTCACCTTCTATCTAGTTTTCTTTGTGCCCCTCCCCCTCTCCCTTCTTCCCTCCCCCCCCCCCCACCCAACCACCACACTCTTGTCCATGTCTCTTAGTCTCGTTTTTATGTCCCACCAATGTATGGAATCATGCAGTTCTTGGTTTTTTCTGATTTACTTATTTCACGCCGTATAATGTTATCAAGATCCCACCGTTTTGTTGTAAATGATCCGATGTCATCATTTCTTATGGCTGAGTAGTATACCATAGTGTATATGTGCCATATCTTCTTTATCCAGTCTTCTATTTTATTTTTTTTTACAGTGATTAAAGCCTTTAAGCAAACTCTTGGCCAATACAGCAAGAATCCATAAAAGAGTAGTGTCTTTAACATGTTCACCAAGTCCATGTTGGCCCCAACACCATTCCAAATCCCTGCAAATGCAAGCCAACCCCAGTTCAGTCTGTTAGGAGCTGTCACAAGGAGCAGGAGTCCAGGAAAAGTCCACATCCAGGGAAAACAGGCATTTTATGGAAGTAATTTTTTCAGTAGGACTCTGGGTAAATTAGAGTTAGGCCCTGTGGATATTGACTGGTTTAGGCCAGTGGTTGCACCACTATAAAGAACATCCAGCTCTAGGAAGCTTGATTTATAAGCTCCAAAGAGGACTTGATTCTTTTCCTTGGTGGCCCGATAGAGAGCTGTGTACTTGAAACTGAAGGTATAGTGAGTAAAGATTTAGTGAATCTTGAGGCAAATGTTTTCTCTCTGGGTTAATATATTAAAATGGAAGTAGAGAACCTTTTAAATTTTATTTATTTATTATTTTTATTTTTCTTACATGAGAAGCAGGGAGACAGAGAGGCAGACTCCTACATGCACACCAACTGGGGTCCACTTGGCAAGCCCCCTATGGGGTAATGATCTGCCCTTCTGGGGCTGTTGCTCCATTGCTCAGCAACTGAGCTATTTTAGCGCCTGAGGTGGTGACCATGGAGCCATTCTCAGTGCTCAGGGCCAGCTTGCTCCAACTGAGCCATGGATGCGAGAAGTAAAGAGAGAGAAAGAAGGGGAAGGGGGAGGGGCAGGGATGGAGAAGCAGATGGTCATTTCTCATGTGTGCTCTGACTGGGAATCAAACCCGGGACATTGCCTGACCAGGCGGTGGCGCAGTGGATAGAGCGTTGGTCTGGGATGCAGAGGACCCAGGTTCGAGACCCCGAGGTTGTCAGCTTGAGCACGGGCTCATCTGGTTTGAGCAAAAGCTCACCAGCTTGGACCCAAGGTCACTGGCTCGAGCAAGGGGTTACTCGGTCTGCTGAAGGCCCACAGTCAAGGCACATATGAGAAAGCAATCAATGAACAACTAAGGTGTCGCAACGAAAAACTGATTATTGATGCTTCTCATCTCTCTTCATTCCTGTCTGTCTGTCCCTATCTATCCCTCTTTCTGACTTTCTCTCTGTCTCACTAAAAAAAACACACAAAAAAACCCCGGGACATCCACATGCTGGGCCAACACTCTACTGCTGAGCCAACCTGCCAGGACCAGGAACCTTTTTTATATAGAGGACTTCTGACCTACAGAGAGAGATCAATCAGTAGCTACTTAAAAATAACAGAGTTAGGGTTTGGGAAAAGCAAAAGACAAAATATTCCGCATACCCTATGTGTTACATTAAAAACAGAGAACAGAATTTTATCTGCAGGTGTTAAGAGTACAAATAATGAGAAATACATTAAAAAACATGCTGTGCTTAGTAAGCTTTCATCATTAGGTAAATTGAGAAGTTGAAAACAGCAGAGGGGAAGAAAGTGACAATAATAAAGTAAGAGCAACAGTAAGACAGACATACAGAGGGTGACAGTGACTCAAAAGCACTAAAAGGAAGAGATGAAAAGAAATGAACATAGAAGAGATACAGAAATTATATACCTGAAACCGTATAATTTTATTAACTAATGTCACCCCATTAAATTTAATAAAAGAAGAAAAAGAAGAGACACAGACAGGGAAGCCCGCTGCTTTGAGAGCAACAGCCCGTTCAGGAGACTTTAGGTACTGTTGTGAAAACTGCTAAAGTCATATCCTGTTTTCACAGTTGCAGACAAGTAGACTATTCTACTCCTCATGTATTGAATTTATTCAAATTCCATAAACTGATGGCTTCTCTTAATTAAAAAAATAAAAGTTTAAGTACTCTAAATCCAGTGTGTGTGTGTGTGTGTGTGTGTGAGAGAGAGAGAGAGAGAGACAGAGACAGAGACAGAGAAAGGGACAGATAGGGACAGACTGACAGGAAGGGAGAGAGATAAGTATCAATTCTTTGTTGCAGTGCCTTAGTTGTTCATTGATTGATTTCTCGTATCTGCCTTGACTAGGGGGCTCAAACCAAGCCAGTGATCCTTTGCTTAAGCCAGCAACCTGAGCTCAAGCCAGCGACCTTGGGCTTCAAGCCAATGACCTTTGGGCCAAAGCCAGGGATCATGATGTCATGTTTATGATCCCATGATCAAGTTAGTGACCCTGTGCTCAAGCTGGTGAGCCCGTGATCAAGCTGGCGACCTCGGGGTTTCAAACTTGGGTCCTCTGTGTCTAGTCTGATGCTCTGTCCACTGCACCACTGTCTGGTCAAGCACCCTAAATCCACTCTTACGTTTTTGAAATGCTTCTTAATTATGGGATTTTATAATAACATAGTATTAAGCTTTTTTTTTTAAGGGTTTTTCATTTATTAAAAATGGAATGTTTTCTATGTGTAGGGACAATTTGACCTTTGAGTTACATTCTTGCCTTGTGGAGCCTACATTGTAGTAGGAAGAAACAGAAAGAATTGCAGTTGTTTATATAGGAATATATATGTTTGGTAAGTGTAACATTTTAGCAGGATCCTGGAAGTTAGCCCATATTAAGAATATGGCCATCTGACCCTGGCCAGGTGGCTCAGCAGTAGAGCATCAGCCCAGGGTGTGGAAATCCGGGTTCAATTCCCAGTCACGGCATACAGGAGAAGCGCCCATCTGCTTTTCCACCTGCTTCTCTCTCTGTCTTTCTCTCCTCCCTCCCCTCCTGCAGCCATGGCTCAATTGAAGCCAGTTGGTCTTAGGTGCTGAGGACGGCTCCCTGGTCTCTACTAAAAATGGCTCCAGTTTCAGTGGAGCAAGGGCCCCAGATGGGCTGAGCATTGCCCCCTAGTGAGCTTGCCGAGTGGATCCTAATCTTTTCTTTTTATTTATTTTTTATTTACAGAGACAGGGAGCCAGAGAGAGGGATAGATAGGGACAGGCAGACAGGAATGGAGAGAGATGAGAAGCATCAATCATCAGTTTCTCATTGTGACACCTTAGTTCATTGATTGCTTTCTCACATGTGCCTTGACCATGGGGCTACAGCAGACCGAGTGACCCCTTGCTCAAGCCAGCGACCTTGGGTCCAAGCTAGTGGAGCTCTGCTCAAACCAGATGAGCCTGCGCTCAAGCTGGCGACCTTGGGGTCTCGAACCTGGGTCCTTCCACATCCCAGTCCAATGCTCTATCCACTGTGCCACCGCCTGGTCAGGCGATCCTAATCTAAATAAATAAAGAATATGGGCATCTCTTTTGAACCCTTTCATCAGGATTTTTTTGTGTGTGTGAATGAGTGAGAGAGGGAAGAGAGAGATGAGAACCATCAACCTGTAGTTGCTTCACTTCAGTTTTTTATTTTTTTAGATTTTATTTATTGATTTTTGGAGGGGGGAGAGAGAGAAAGAAAGGAAAGAAGGAGAGAGTGGGACAGGAGGGAGAAGAGGTAAGCATTTACTTGTAGTAGTTGCTTCCTGTATGTGCCTTGACTGGGCAAGCCCAGGGATTCAAACCAGCGACTTCAGCATCCAGGTTGATGCCACAGATCTGGCTCACTTTAGTTTTCATTGATTGCTTCTCATATGTGCCTTGACTGGAGGGCTCCAGCTGAGCTAGTGACCCCTTGCTCAAGCCAGCGACCTTAGGCTTCAAGTCAGTGACCTTTAGGCCCAAACCAGCAACCATATAAGAACATGTTAGTGACTCCACACTCAAATTGGATGAGCCCATGCTCAAGCCAGCAACCTCAGGGTTTTGAACATGGGACCTCAGTGTCCCAGGTCAATGCTCTTACCCACTGAGGCACCAGCGGTCAGGCTCATCAGGATTTTTTTTAGCAAATTATAGATGACCGATAAGGTCCAGTACCTTTATTATGTGAAGATCCATGCAAACTGGTTAAAAAAAATTAACAGATTATTAGAAGGAGGCAAACAAAATTCACACAAGAAGAGCTAATAAATAAGGGAAAATATTATCTCACTATTAGTCAAGAAATTGCAAATTATAAAAATAATCAGAACCATTTTTTACCTCATATTTTATGTATTATGTGTGTGTGTATATTATTTTTTATAATAATAATACTGGGTATTTTTGGCAGACTGATAGCGCATGTATTGCTGTTGAGTATATACTGTATTTTTCGCTCCATAAGATGTACTCCCCCCCCCCCAAAAGTGGAGGGGAAAATGCCACGCGTCTTATGGAGTGAAAAATACGGTGTTTTATTTCTTTTTTTCACACACCATTTGATTCAGAACATTTTTTTTTCTTATTTTTCTCCTTAAAACCCTAGGTCTGTCTTATGGTCAAGTGTGTCTTATTGAGGGAAAAATACGATAAATTGGTAAAAAATATTGGAAAGTGATTCAGTTATATCACTTAAACCATAAAAATACTCATATCCTCGAATCTAATGATCCCACTTTGAAAAATCTTTCCAAAAGGAAGGCTGTGTGTTAAAAGGTGTCCACTGTAGCATAGTCTTCATAATTTATTTATTTTTTCTTTATAATTTACTTGGACATTTATAATTTTTGCTGTGTTTAAGAACCCTGTAGTTTAAAAAATAGGCTTAAGGGGCAAAAAAGAACAATTTTAAAAAATTGTATTTACCCTGAATAACACGAAAATATGTATGTGGACAAAGACTGGAAAGAAAATAATTAAAATAGTTGTGATAGAATAGGATTATAGGGGATATTTTTCTCTTTAAGTCTCACTTCCAGAACTTATGAATAATTACCCACAATCAGCTTTTAAGTTCTCAAGGTGTTAAATTCTGTTTTAACAGCTTATGAAAAACGGTGTGCTGCCACATATTGACCGAGTTCTGCTAACCTTGTCTGTGTGTTTTGCAGTCAACAAGCAGATAAATGACAAAGAGCGAGTGGCGGCCGCAATGGAGAACCCCAACTTACGGGAAATCGTGGAACAGTGTGTTCTTGAACCTGACTAACAGCTGTTTTAAGAGCAACTGAACGTTGTTTGATATGTCTGTTTAAACTCTTTGTAAAATATAAAAGACTCATGTTTAATACATAGGTGATTTATACCTCAAAGCATTTTTTTAAAGGATGATTTCCAAGCAAGATTTAATTATAAAGTAGTACCTAGTTTGTTCAGTGTATAACATTCTCAGGATTTATAACAATTAAATGATAAGACAGAAGAATATTTTCTAGTTATTATGTGTAAGATGAGTTGCTATTTTTCTGATGCCCATTCTGATACAACTGCTTTTCATGTCAAATATTTACTCAGTTTAAATCATTACTCTGTAAAATAAATAAAACAGAGATGACTTCTTGTAATGACACACCTTAGAATATTCTTATTGAATTGTAAATTCAGTGTAAATGTTGACTGTTGGATATTTACAAAGATTTATTTTCCTATTATTATGTAGAATCAGATACCTGATTCAGGCCAAAGCCCTGCCTCCCTTCAAGGAGAGTCCTGGACCCATTTACGTATGGGAACAAATACATAGAGGGGTAGATGACATACATAATTTTGAAGGTTAAGAATTCCCCAAAGCTGTTTTGATTAAAACAATCTAACTTTATGGTCTGCCATTTACTTAACTTTATTCAGTTCGCTTTAGGGGATAATGGTCATTTTAAGTGTAAGGATGTGGTAGGTGGCCTCCAAGATGATCCCGGTAACCCTTGATTCCTGGTATTCATGCCCCTGAATGGTTTCCTTCTATATTGAATCAGAGCTGGTCGATGTGACTAAAAAAGAATCAAGAGGTGACAGTATGTGACTTCTGAGGCTAGATCATAAAAGGTATAACTACTTTCACCTTAATCTCTTGGGTTGCTCAGTCTGCGGGAATCCAGCCACCATGTCATGAGAACACTGGAGCAGCCCTGTGGGGAATCCTGCTAGAGAGGAACCAAGGCCTTTCACTAGCAGCCAGCACCAACTTGCAGACCATGTGAGTGAACCACAGTGGAAGCGATCTTCCAGCCCTCATCAGGCTGACATCTTGACTGGAACCTCACAGACCCTGAGCCAGCACTGCTTTGTTAAGCCAATCCTGAATTTCTGACCCAGAGAAGCTGTGAGCAATAATAAATGTTTATTGTTTACACCACTAAGTTTTGGGGTGATTTGTTATGCAGCAATAACTAACTACATACAGGTTGTTAGAGTGGAACTCTTTTGCCTCTAGTTTAATTGAGGATACGAAGGGAAAAACAGAAGAACTTTTTGTTTTGTGGCTCTTGAGCCCCCTTATCTATTTCAAGAATACAAGTTTTAGCCTGACCAGACGGTGGCGCAGTGGATAGAGCGTCGGACTGCGATGCAGAGGACCCAGGTTCGAGACCCCAAGGTCGCCAGCTTGAGTGTGGGCTCATCTGGTTTGAGGAAAAGCCCAGCAGCTTGAACCCAGGGTTGCTGGCTCCAGCAAGGGGTTGCTCGGTCTGTTGAAGGCCTGCGGTCAAGGCACATATAAGAAAGCAATCAATGAACAACTAGGGTGTTGCAACGCGCAATGAAAAACTAATGATTGATGCTTCTCATCTCTCTCCGTTCCTGTCTGTCTCTGACTCACTCTCTGTCTCTGTAAAAATAAATAAATAAATAAAAATTTAAAAACCATACATAAAAAAAAAAAAAAAAAAAGAATACAAGTTTTAGCCCTGCCTGTTGTAGCTTAGTTGATTAGAGCGTCATCCTGATATGCCAAGGTTGAGGGTTTGATCCCTGGTCAGGACACATACAAGAATCAATCAACAAATGCATAAATACAGTAAGTGGAACAACGAACTGATGTTTCTCTTTCTCAATAAAAGAACACAAGAGAGCTTGACCTGTGGTGGCACAGTGGATAAAGCGTTGACCTGGAATGCTGAGGTTGCTGGTTCAAAATCCTGGGCTTGCCCGGTCAAGGCACATATAGAAAGCAATCAATGAACAACCATGTGAAGTAACTAGTAGTTGATACTTCTTGCCCCCCTCCTGTAAAATCAATAAATAAAATCTAACAATAGAAATAAGAAGATAGAATATAAGAAGAGAACAGGATTTGGTAAGAAGATTGATGGATTTCTTTGGCTAAAGCTGTCACTGTGCTGAGTTCAGCCCCCATTTTGGCAGACAGGTAGGACAGTGACACCTATCACTGTAAGCTGAGTGGGATTTCAAGGCAATAACTCAACAGTTTGGAAATGTATTCTCTGCAGTTAGGACACCCAGAAAACTGGTGCCCGATTCAGGACTAAGAAAGAAAGCAAAAATGGGCTGAAGGCTGATATGACCCCTGCCTAGAAAATCTAGGGGTCGAGGGAAAGGCAAGTGAACCACTTTGATGACCGATTCTTTGTCATGGCCAGGGATACATGAATTTTTTCCTATGGACCATATTGTGGGGGGTCATATTTGACATTGTCCAACAGGCCATCGGCAGAGCCAAGCATACCTCAGCAGAAAGGGTTTTGCATGTACTGCCTCGTGCCCATGGCCAGGGGAGAGGACAGCAAGTGAACAGCTAGGGTGGAGATGCATCTTCTAGGATCAAGGGGCGCAGCAGGAACCTCTGGTAAGCTTATGAAAGTGTCAACCCAAGACAAAGCCAACTCTCGTCACCAGGCAGCCCCCAACCAGGCAAGTGAGAACTGCTTTATCTCTAGTGTTTCTCCCTCAGCTTCAGAGGCAGTGGTAGAACAGCTAGAGTGGGCTGCTGTTGAAGAAGAGGACAGACGAAAGAGCAAAGGACTCCATCCCATTGCTCTGCTAGAAGTTTCAGGCTTGAAGCAAGCTCAAATTAGTAAGAGTTAAGCCAAGTTTGTAGTTTTGACTATTAGATGTGACTAGATACTTGAATGCAATGAGATGATATGATTCAATGTGACAGGAAGACTGAGACAGAAATGTGTTTGCCTAAATCTTTACCCCTTGCTTGGCAGAGGGAGATCATGTCTTCTCAACAAAGTTCCATATGGTAGCGGGAGACAAAAATAGAACTAATTCTTATACCACATACTCGCTATAGATGTTCTGTTAAGCCATCTTGGCTTCTGTTAAAGCTCTGCACTATGGGAATGTCTTAGCACAGCTTTCTCTCCATATTCTCCCTCTCTTCTGAGACTATTTGAAATGCTGCTGTATTGGTTAATTCAAACAACAGCCCCAGACAGGGTTGCCAGGTGGATAAGGTAGGGTCACTTGCAGAAGTTTCTATCTCCCCTCCTCTCAATTAAAAAAAAATGTGGCCCTGGCCAGTTGGCTCAGTGGTAGAGCATTGGCCTGGTGTGTGGAAATCTCAGGTTTGATTCCCCGCCAGGGCACGCAAGAGAAGCACCCATATGCTTCTCCACCCTTCCCCTTTTTTTTTTTTTCTACCTTGCTCTTCCCCTCCCACAGCCAAGGTTCCATTGGATCAAAGTTGGCCCGGGTGCTGAGAATGGCTCCATGGTCTCTGCCTCAGGCACTAGAATGGCTCCAGTTGCAATGGAGCAATGGCCCCAGATAGGCAGAGCATTGCCCCCTGGTGGGCATGTGAGGTGGATCCCAGTCGGGCGCATGTGGAAGTCTGTCTCTCTGCTTCCCTGCTTCTCACTTCAGAAAAATAAAAGATAAAAAAATAAATAAAATAATAAAAAATAAAATAAAAATGCTGCTGTCAGAGAAACTAAAGACATTATGGTTTTGCGCACTAGCTTTGTGGAAATGTCACTATCGATACCTGATCTTTGCTATGAAAATTCTCATTGGCTTCTCTTGTCCAGAGCTTTAAATATCTGTCACCCACCACACATAAATCCAGAAGTAATGAGATATTGCTTATTTTTAGTCATCACTGTAATTGCTTCTTTCTAAATTATAAACTCACCAGGAGAGATTCTTAACACCAATACCAAGTTTCTTGTTTCATGGCAGTCTGCGATCCAAGGCCAGGGCAAGAGCCTGGTAGACTCAGTGTGCACACTGTTCTCTATTTTCCCACCCAGTGCACACACGTGTAGACACATGCTTTTTGACCAGCTGCCTTCTTTTTTTTATTTTTTATTTTTATTTTTATTTTTTACAGAGACAGAGAGAGAGTCAGAGAGAGAGAGGGATAGACAGGGACAGACAGACAGGAATGGAGAGATGAGAAGCATCAATCATTAGTTTTTCGTTGTGCATTGCAACACCTTAATTGTTCATTGATTGCTTTCTCATACGTGCTTTGACCGTGGGCCTTCAGCAGACTGAGTAACCCCTTGCTCAAGCCAGTGACCTTGGGCTCGAGCTGGTGAGCTTTTGCTCAAACCAGAGGAGCCCTCGCTCAAGCTGGCGATCTTGGGGTCTTGAACCTGGGTCTTCTGCATCCCAGTCCGATGCTCTATCCACTGCACCACCACCTGGTCAGGCTGACCAGCTGCCTTCTAAGATATTAAAGCATTATCGGGGGGGCTCAGGCTGGCAAATAGCCCAGGGTCATATTCACATTGGTCCCCAAGTTCTGAGCATTTCTCATCACCAGAGCCGTAATGGTTTGGGAAATCCCGGAAGAGAACAGCTACCTTTACATCCCCTTCTCATGAGACTCTGATACGTGAAACTCCCATTGCTACTTCCAGGTAACTGGGGTTGAAGTCAGAGATCTCTAGTGTACACTCTCCCCAACTCATACACTTACTCACTGGTACTTGTACCAACAGGTGCTCAGTGAGCACTTTTCTCCCATCCAAGTACTAACCAGGTCCAACCCTGCTTAGCTTCCAAGATCAGCCAAGATTGGGTGGTATGGCGTATACCAGCGAGCCCTTTTCAAGTACCAGGCACTCTCCTAGGTGCTGAGGATACAAAGATCAGCCACTATCTGTTGGCTGACAGACTCTGCTGTCAGCGCCCCCTGCTGCAGGCAGTGAGTGATGCGGGAGCAGTCTCATCTAGTGCCTGTGCTTGTCCTGGCCACGTAGACATGGCAGCTAGACAATCAGAACCAAAGACAAAACTGTGGGAGACAGCAAGCTGACAAAAGTCCTTGCAGTTTAAGACTTAAGCCAAAGGTGCTAAGCTCTTCCCCACAACCTCTAATTGTTTAAGTTGGTAAAGGCAATTTACATGCCCTTCCCCACACCTCCATGTTTGCTGTGATGCTGATGGTTTCTATTCGTCCCATCTCCCATGTCCCTCTCTCATCCCCCATGCCCCTCGAAGAGATTGGAGGCAGTTTTCTTTTTACCCTTTGTTTTGTGAAGTTAAGATGTTATGCATGGTGGAGGGTTTTTTGCGCTCTGGGGAGAATTCTTGGTTTGCCTCAGGAATGTGACTTTGTATCAGAGATCTCTTTGATTTGCTAATGGTTTTGCTCTCTGCCCTATAAATAAAGCATTTTTGAGGTGGAGACCCACTCTTGCAAGCCATCAGCTTGGCAATGGGTCCTCCCAATCCCATCCTTTTTCTTTCTGTGTTTATTTTCTAATCCTCCACTGTTCCCATCTGAGACCTGCAAAATTATGAGTCATGCTGGTTCGCGACAAAAACTGTACCTTAGGGACTGTCTGGTGAGACCACTGATGTGCTACCAGAACTAGGCCACTGTTGCAGGTGCCCCCATCCTCTGGCCTTGCTGCTCCTGGAAGTCCGATGTAACTGTTGTAGTCTTCACTACTGCCAGAATGCTCTCTCCTCTATCCCAGCTATTTTGTGTAACTCACTCCAGCTTCAAAGCCCTAAATAAGGTCTCCAATGGGCTCATTCCAAGTCACATCTCCATGTCCTGGCTGTGAGGGAGGTGAGAGAAAGAAGACTCTGGTCTTCTGTATGGGAGGCCAACTTTCCAAGCAGGATTCACATGGTGGGAAATCCCCATATACAGTAAGAGGGTTCCAATGATTAATATTCACTACTTTAATAATATATTCAATGAATTTGTACTTTATCAGTCATAATAGCATGTACTTACAAGTGAAAAATAATATGCAAGGTGTATAATCTAGTTCCACTCAGTCTGCCAGCTTTTTTAGAAAAGGACCAGATGGTAAATATCTTAGGCTTTGTAACTCTATTGCAACTCTATAAAGGCTCTTGCAGTGCAAACACAAGCATGATAATATATAAATGAATGAGAGTGCCTGTATTCTAATAAATGTTTATGCATAAATTATTTAAAAAAATTTTTTTTTGTATTTTTCTGAAGCTGGAAACGGGTAGGCAGTCAGACAGACTCCCGCATGCGCCCGACCGGGATCCACCCAGCATGCCCACCAGGGGGCGATGCTTTGCCCATCCTGGGGCATCGCTCTGCCGCAATCAGAGCCATCCCAGCGTCTGAGGCAGAGGCCACAGAGCCATCCTCAGCGCCCGGGCAAACCCTGCTCCAGTGGAGCCTTGGCTGCGGAAGGGGAAGAGAGAGACAGAGAGGAAGGAGAGGGGGAGGGGTGGAGAAGCAGATGGGCGCTTCTCCTGTGTGCCCCGGCTGGGAATCGAACCCGGGATTCCTGCACGCCAGGCCGATGCTCTACCACTGAGCCAACCGGCCAGGGCTGGCATAAATTTTAATTCTATATAATTTTCACATCATGAAGTATTCTTTTGATTTTTTTTAACCATTTAAAAATATAAAATTTTTGCCTGACTGGTGGTGGTGCAGTGGATAGAGCATAGGTCCCAGGTTCGAAACCCCAAGGTCACTGGCTTGAGTGCAAGCTTATTGGGCTTGAGCGTGGGCTCACCAGCTTGAGCACAGGGTTGCCAGTTTGAGCATGGGATCATCGAGTTGATCCCATGGTCGCTGGCATGAGCCCAAGGTTGCTGGCTTGAGCAAGGGGTCAGTCACTGGCTTTCCTTGAGCCCCCGGTCAAAGCACATATGAGAAGCAATCAATGAACAACTAAAGTGCCACAACTACGAGTTGATGCTTCTCATCTCTCTCTCTTCCTGGCTCTGTCTCTCTGTCTCTGTCTCTCTCTCACTAAAAGTTACATATATATATATATATATATATATATATATATATATATATATAAATTTTATTCTTAAATAGTGGGTTGTACAAAAGCAAACATTGTTCTGTATTTGGCCTGTGGGCCATTCACCAACCCCTCTTCTATAGGAATAATCTTAACTTTTTTGGAAGGTCTCTGACATCTTTGAGACTCTGACAAAACAGATGGACTGGACGTTCTCCCTAGGATAAAGGCACTCCCATAAAACTTGGCATGTAACTCCAGAATTTGCTAAGGAGTCAGAGGACCCCAGGTTAACAACTCTGGGGTACAAATTATGTTAACTAAGCACTTGGCCTTCCCATTCCTTCAATAACTAGCTCCTCAGAGTCCAGGGGCCCACAGCCTTGGTTCAGAGCCACTGCTTTCTTAGATCGTAACAAATACTCAAGAAGTTCTCTCAGCTGCGCTATGAAGCAGCTGCCTTCTTACCCAACCTGCAGATGTCTCCAGCAGGATACAATTAACTATAATTAGGGGAGGACTGTTTATTAGGAAGGATAAGAATTGCTTTAAAAGTCATGTTGCTTTCATAGTGTCCCAGAAATTCATCACTGATGCACCATTATTGGAAACATTCTATTTTTTAAGCTGCTAGTGGGCACTGAATTTCTATATCTTTGTGTATATAGTATGAAATATTTTACAAATAAAAAAATTTTTTTAATCCACTGGATCTACGCTGGGCCAATATTTGTCCCTGACTCAGGTAAGGTTGCCTCAAGGGCAGAGGTGTGAACTCAGTCCCTGTGTAAACTTATTTGGGGCAGCTGTGCTAGAGAAAGGGGGGTAGCAGTTGCTGCGTGGGCTGTGTACCATCCAGACGTTTGTCACGAAGGAGGTGGTTCAGAGCACAGACTCTGGCACCAATCTGCCATTTGTTCTAATCGGGGACTTACCCATTTAGTTGTGTGTGACCTTGTGCAAGTTACCTAACTTCTCTTTACCTTAGTTTCTTTTTTTTTTTGTATTTTTCTGAAGCTGGAAACGGGAAGAGACAGTCAGACAGACTCCCGCATGCCTCTGACTGGGATCCACCCGGCACGCCCACCAGGGGGCGACGCTCTGCCCACCAGGGGATGATGCTCTGCCCCTCCGGGGTGTCACTCTGTTGCGACCAGAGCCACTCTAGTGCCTGGGACAGAGGCCAAAGAGCCATCCCCAGCGCCCGGGCCATCTTTGCTCCAATGGAGCCTCCCTGCGGGAGGGGAAGAGAGAGACAGAGAGGAAGGAGAGGGGGAGGGGTGGAGAAGCAGATGGGTGCTTCTCCTGTGTGCCCTGGCTGGGAATTGAACCCAGGACTTCTGCACGCCGGGCCGATGCTCTACCACTGAGCCAACCGGCCAGGGCCTTTACCTAAGTTTCTTATTTGTAAAATGAGGATGATAAAACTACCTATTTCATCTTATGAGGATTAAGAGGGAATGTTAGTAAATGCTGAGCACAATGTCTGAGACATACTAAATGTTTTATTAGTGTTTGTTAAATAAAAACAGAGGAGCCCTGGCCAGTTGGCTCAGTGGTAGAGCGTCGGCCTGGTATGTGGAAGTCCTGGGTTTGATTCCCCGGGCAGGGCACACAGAAGCAACCATCTGCTTCTCCACCTTTCCCACTCTATCTTCTCTCTATCTCTCTCTCTCTCTCTCTTCCCCTCCCTTAGGCCCTGGGAGCTGAGGATGGCACTATGGCTTCTGCCTCAGGCGTTAGGGTGGCTCCTGTTGCAACGGAGCAACACCTCAGGTGGGCAGAGCATCGCCCCCTAGTGGGCATACCGGGTGGATCGCGGTCGGGCGCATGCTAGAGTCTATCTGTTTCCCCACTTCTCACTTAAGAAAAAATACAAAAAAAAAAAAAAAAAAAAAAAGAGGAGAGGTCCCTCAGTGCTAAGTTACTCAGTGAAGGAGACAGTTTTCCTCCCCACTGGGTGCAATTACCTGAAGAGCACTAGGTGGCAGTAAAGCGTGATTCTTTCGCTCCGCTTCCTGGTTTACAGTAGGTCATCCACAAACAGGAAAGAGCCCTGACTGCTTGGAGTCAGCTAGTGTTCCCAGCACCTGCTGAGAGACCTGCCAAGGGAAGCCCTACGACCACCACCCAGGTCACATTCACCACCTCTGCTAAGGCAGGTTCGAGGCTGCACTAAATGGTGTCACACCACATTGGGCGCATTGCAGGCGGTGCCTTTGTTCTGATTGGGGTGATTATCACACAAGACTTTTTTAGTTGTAGAATTACTTTGCCGAAGGTTATGAGTAATTTTGAGGCTTTTGATACATATTACTGAATTGCCCTCTGAAGAAATTGTGCCCATTTTTATCCCACCAAGAATGCCAGTTTGTGCTTTTACCCCATACTACTATTGGATATTATTATTTTAAAAAATCTTTGCCTAATGTGGAGGATTAAAAAAAAAATGTTAACTTAATCTGCATTTGTTTGCTAAGATTAAACATAAAACAATATTTTATTGAGATTTAAAAAAAATCTTTTTATATCCTTTGCTCATTTTTCTGTTTACTGTTTTGAAAGCTATTTTTGCAATATGTATATTAGCATTTTCTTGCTTTCCAGTTTTTTTTGGTGGGGGTTACACAGACATGTTAACAGTTATTTGTCCAGGATTGAATGAGTAATACCTTCAAGTAATTAAAACACCAAAAAGCATAGAAAGGTGTACAGTGAAAACATTCCTTCCCAACCCTGTCCACCCAGTTCCCACCCTCTCAATAGGAGTCCTAGTTAATCGTTTCTTACTATTGCTCCAGAGAGTTTTTATGCCTATAAAATCCAATACAAATATACATACCCTTTTTGTACAAATTTTAGCATCTGTTGTGGCAGACCTAGCTGTTCTGTGCCTTGCTTTATTAATTTTTAAAGGTTTTTTTATTTTTATTTATTTTATTTTTTCCAGAGACAGATTGAGAGTCAGAGAGGGATAGATAGGGACAGACAGGAATGAAGAGAGATGAGAAGCATCAATCATCAGTTTTTCGTTGTGACACTTTAGTTGTTCATTGATTGCTTTCTCATATGTGCCTTGACCGGGAGGCTACAGCAGACTGAGTAACCCCTTGCTCAAGCCAGCGACTTTGGGTGAGCTTTGCTCAAACCAGATGAGCCCGTGCTCAAACTGGCGACCTTGGGGTCTCAAACCTGAGTCCTCCGCATCCCAGTTTGATGCTCTATCCACTGCGCCACTGCCTGGTCAGGCTGCTTTATTAATTTTTACTTAACAATATATTTTTGAGATATTCCCATATCAGTCCACAGAGGTTTCTCATTTTTTTTTACAGTTAGAGTGTTCCATTCTATGTATCATATTTAATAAGCCTCCTATTGACAGACATTTAGGTTTTCACCATTCTTTTCCTATTACAAACTAACTACATTGAGCAACCTTATATATATCTCACATTATGTATCTACAAGTGGATCTCTAGGGTAAATTTCTGAAAATGGATTGTTGGATAAAGGATCTATGCATTGATAATAGATACTGAACAATTGTCCTTTACAGAGATTGTTAAAAAAAATTTTTTTTTTGCAACAGAGACAGAGACAGGGACAGATAGGGACAGACAGACAAGAAGGGAGAGAGATAAGAAACATCATTTCTTCGTTGCGGCACCTTAGTTGTTCATTGATTGTTTTCTCATATGTGCCTTGACTGGGGGGCTACAGCAGGCTGAGTGACCCCTTGCTCAAGCCAGTGACCTTGGGCTTTAAGCCAGCAACCCAAGCTCAAGCCAGTGTCCATGGGGGTCATGTCTACAATCCCATGCTCAAGCCAGTGACCCCACACTCAAGCTGGTGAATCCATGCTCAAGCAGGATGAGCCTGTACTCAAGCCAGCGACCTTGAAGTTTGGAACCTGGGTCCTCTATGTCCCAGTTCGGTGATCTATTCACTGCACCGCCACCTGGTCAGGCTAAAAGATTTTATTTATTTATTTTAGAGAGGAGAGAGAGAAGGGGGGGAGGAGTAGGAAGCATCAATTCCCCTATGTGCCTTGACCGGGCAAGCCCAGGTTTCAAACTGGCAACCTCAGTATTCCAGGTCGACACTTTATCCACTGTGCCACCAAGGGTCATATTAAACTTTTAGATTTTTCTCAAACTGGTAGATGAAAATTTTTATCTCAGTATTATTTTAGTTAGAATTTTTCTCATTATGAGGGAGGCTGAACATTTTTTTTTTTTCTTTTTTTCCCCTGTATTTTCTGAAGCCGGAAACGGGGAGAGACAGTCAGATAGACTCCCGCATTCGCCCGACCGGGATCCATCCGGCACGCCCACCAGGGGGCGATGCTCTGCCCCTCCGGAGGGGGGGGTCGCTCTGCTGCGACCAGAGCCACTCTAGCGCCTGGGGCAGAGGCCGAGCCCCAGTGCCCGGGCCATCCTTGCTCCAGTGGAACCTCTGCTGCAGGAGGGGAAGAGAGAGACAGAGAGGAAGGAGAAGGGGAGGGGTGGAGAAGCAGATGGGTGCCTCTCCTGTGTGCCCTGGCCGGGGATCCAACCCAGGACCTCTGCATGCCAGGCTGACGCTCTACCACTGAGCCAACCGGCCAGGGCCTGAACATATTTTTTATGTTAGAGACATTGTATTTTCTTGTCTGTAAACATATCATTTATTTGTATTTCTTGTTAGGCTCTTAATGATTTGTAGGAGATATTTACATATTAGAGAAAGAGTAATCCTTTGTGATGTGTGTTGCAAGTTTCTTTTTCCAATTTGTTTTTTTAATTTTACTTATTTATTTATTTATTCATTTTAGAGAGGAGAGAGAGAGGGAGAGAGAGAGACAGAGAGGGAAAGAGAGGAGAGAGAAACAGGGAGAGAGAAAGGGGGAGGAGCTGGAAGCATCAACTCCCATATGTGCCTTGACCAGGCAAGCCCAGGGTTTTGAACCGGCAACCTCAGCATTTCCAGGTCAACGCTTTATCCACTGCGCCACCACAGGTCAGGCACTTTTTCCAATTTGTCACTTGTTTGTGACTTTTATTGCTGTGAAGATTTTATTTTTATATGACTGAATTTATCAACTCTTAATATTATGTATCCTGAATTTTTGGTCATAATTAGAAAGGTCTTCTCTCCAAGATTATAAAGCATGTTTCTGATATTTCTTACCTTAAACTTTTATGATTTTATATTTTAAAATTTCAGTCTTTGAGCCATTTGGAATATATACTGGTATAAAATGAGCAATGGAGCCAACTCAGTTTTTATACAGATGGCTAATTATTGTCTTGACAGCAGTTGTTGAATAGTTCACTTTATTTGTAACCACTATTTTCAAGTCCTACTTTAGGAACCACATGATCACAGCATCTTTTTTTTTTTAAATTATTTTACAGAGACAGAGAGAGAGTCAGAGAGAGAGGGATAGACAGAGACAGACAGATAGGAACGGAGAGATGAGAAGCATCAATCATTAGTTTTTCATTGCACATTGCAACCCCTTAGTTGTTCATTAATTGCTTTCTCATATGTGCCTTGACCGCGGGCCTTCAGCAGACCGAATAACCCCTTGCTCGGGCCAGTGATCTTGGGTCCAAGCTGGTGAGCTTTTTGCTCAAACCAGATGAGCCCGCGCTCAAGCTGGCAATCTCGGGGTCTCGAACCTGGGTCCTCGGCATCCCAGTCCGATGCTCTATCCACTGCGCCACCGCCTGGTCAGACACAGCATAATTTTTTATAATAAAAAATGTACAACTTATCATTCAATAATTGGTAAAGTGTTAAATAATTTATACTACATTCATTTAATGGAGTCTTAATGTTTTTAAAGACTCTAATTACATGGTTCTCAAGATAAAATTAAGAGAGAAAAGCAAAATATAAAATAATATATGCCAAGTGATTCCAATTAAAAACAAGAATATATCATATTTACATATAAAATGGATAGAAGCAAATTACAACAATTTGGGTAGTTATTTCTTCTTAAATAGAAGTTTATTTGCAATGAATGTTTTCTTTTAATGTCTTTATAACCCCTAATTAGTGTTACTGAAAACACCAAAGCCCAGGTAGCTCAGTTGGTTAGAGTGTCGTCTTGATATATGCAAAGGTTGCAGGTTGGATCCCTGTCAGGGCACATACGAGAAGAAACCAATGAATGCATAGCTAAAGTGGAACATCAAATTGATGTTTCTCTCTCTCTAAAATCAATCAATAAATACAAAATTAAAAAACACCCCTGGGCCCTGGCTGGTTGGCTCAGTGGTAGAGCATTGGCCAACCAATGTGAATGTCCCAGGTTTGATTCCTGGTCAGGACACACAGAAGAAGTGACCATCTGCTTCTCCACCCCTCCCCTCCCCTTCTTTCTCTTTTTCTCTCTCTTCCCCTCCCACAGCCATGGCTTGGTTGGAGCGAGTTGGCCCTGGACACTGAGAATGACTCCATGGCTTCACTTCAGGCGCTAAAGTAGCTCAGTTACTGAGCAACAGAGCAACAGTCCCAGATGGGCAGAGCATTGCAGGTAGGGGACTTTCTCAGTAGATCCCTGTCAGGATACATGCTGGAGTCTGTCTCTCTGCCTCCCTGCTTCTTACTTAAGAAAGGGGAAACACACACACACACACACACACACACACACACACACATCCCCTCCAAAAATCTTACAGTATATGTTGTCTTTTGTAAAACCATTTAAAAATATATTTTGGACAGGAATATTTTGAGAACACAGCCACCACCACCATGAGCCTCCTCAATTAGCCCAAGATTGAGATGACCCCAGGGGAGCCACAGAAGCAGGAGGAGGAGGAGTTTAACACAGCCCGCTCTCCATGCCCACATCGTCCGTCAAACAACACCCAGGTGCTCATCAACTGTCACAACAAACTCCTGGACTGTTGTCCAGGCTTTTGACAGGCACTGCAGCATGGGACTGGAGAATGTGAAGGACATGTGGACCAAGGTCCCCAAGAGGTGCAAGGGCAAGACGAAGTCCAAGGCAGTCAACAGGGATGCAAATTCTCCAAGAGGTTCCTGTGCGGATTTGGTCATTGTGGTCCTGAGGAACCCGCTCATAGCTGGCAAGTAGGGGCTTCCTCTCTGCGGTCAGAACTCCCTTGTCCTGCAGAAGCTTGCCTTTTGACATAAGAACAATGAAATGCTTTGTTTTTACTAACTAATAATATATAAAGATATATATTACAGGTCCTGGCTGGTTGGCTCAGTGGTAGAGCGTCGGCCTGGCGTGAAGGAGTCCCGGGTTCGATTCCTGGCCAGGGCACACCGGAGAAGCGCCCATCTGCTTCTCCACCCCTCCCCCCTTCTTCCTCTCTGTCTCTCTCTTCCCCTCCCGCAGCCGAGGCTCCATTGGACCAAAGATGGTCAGGGCGCTGAGGATGGCTCTGTGGCCTCTGCCTCAGGCACTAGGATGGCTCTGGATGCAACAGAGCAACGCCCCAGAGGGGCAGAGCATTGCCCCCTGGTGGGCATGCCGGGTGGATCCCGGTCGGGCGCATGCGGGAGTCTGTCTGACTGCCTCCCCGTTTCCAGCTTTGGAAAAATGCAAAAAAAAAAGATATATATTACATATATTATTTATGTATTATATATATATGTTATATATATGTGTGTGTATACATATATGAAATCCCTGCTGCTAGATTTCTGAGGCTGTCATATCAGTGATCCTTGGCTACATTAAGATGAAGTCTGTTCAGATGAGTCAGAATATAGTAGTCCTCCCTTAACTGTGGGGGAATACATTCCAAGACCCCCAGTGGATGCCTGAAACTGTGGATGATACCAAACCCTATATATACTATGTTTATTTTCTACACATACATACCTATGATAAATTTTAATTTATAAATTAGGCACTATAAGAGACTAACAACAACAATAATAAAATGGAACAATTGTAACAACATACCGTAATAAAAATTATGTGACTAGTCCCTCTCAAAATGTCTATTGTACCGTACTCACCCTTCTTGTGATGATGTGACATGATAAAATGCCTATGTGATGAGATGAAGTGGGATCAGTGACTTGGGCATTGTGATGCAGGGTTAGGCTACTACAAACCTGATGATTTGTCAGAAAGAGGCTCATCTACTTCCGGCTGATCCTGGATCATTGAGCCATGACATGTCAATGGCTGGATGTCAGGAACAAATGATGTCAATGGTTGGGGAAACTGTTTGAAGTCACTGAAACTATGGAAAGTGAAACTGTGGATAAGGGAGGCTACTGTATAAAACAAGTGTATATGCAAAGATCAAGGTTGTTTTGCAGGGTGAAACTTCCCAAGTTGCAGAGCTTTGCTGGATTTTCATTTCTTCAACTGCAATACTTGGCTACGATCAGCAATTCTGGGGATTGATTTTATGTTAATCTAAAACTATTACCTCATTTCATAGGTAAGAAAATGGAGGCCAGAATATGGTAAGTAACCTGTCTGTATTCACACTATTAGGTTATAATCAGTGGTCCCCAAACCCTGGGCCGTGGACTGGTACTGGTCTGTGGGCCATTTGGTACCGGTCACAGAGAAAGAATAAATAACTTACATTATTTCCATTGTATTTATATTTAAGTCTGAACAATGTTTTATTTTTAAAAAATGACCAGATTCCCTCTGTTATATCCGTCTAAGACTCACTCTTGACGCTTGTCTCAGTCATGTGATACATTTATCCGTCCCACCCTAAAGGCCGGTCCGTGAAAATATGATATTTTCTGACATTAAACCGGTCTGTGGCTCAAAAAAGGTTGGGGACCACTGGGTTATATGGAAAAAGGCCTGGTTTCCGATTAAGTATTTGTCAATAATAAGCAGCATGGTTTGGGCAAGTCATTTCCTCTCACTGATTGAAGTGAATTCAAAGATAGAATAAAATGTGAAACTTTATAGGTTCCTTAATTATTCTGTAGACTAAAATAGGGGCTAGGTAGGTTGACAGAAACTTCCTGGCAAAAAGTATAGGGCATAATGGGACATAAAAATTAAAATATAATTCTACTCATTTTATTTTCATCAATTTTTGAAGGACATTTTCATCTTCGTATGTCTTCATATTAGTGATATTTAATGTTCTTAGCAATATTTTTTCTTTTAGGGATATTTAGAAAAAGAATGCAATGTCTTTTAATAAAATGCTATTGTTGGCCCTGGCCTGTTGGCTCAGCGGTAGAGCGTCGGCCTGGCGTGCGGTGGACCCGGGTTCGATTCTCGGCCAGGGCACATAAGAGAAGCGCCCATTTGCTTCTCCACCCCCCCTCCTTCCTCTCTGTCTCTCTCTTCCCCTCCCGCAGCCAAGGCTCCATTGGGGCAAAGATGGCCTGGGCGCTGAGGATGGCTCCTTGGCCTCTGCCCCAGGCACTAGAGTGGCTCTGGTCTCGGCAGAGCGATGCCCCGGAGGGGCAGAGCATCGCCCCCTGGTGGGCAGAGCGTAGCCCCTGGTGGGAGTGCCGGGTGGATCCCGGTTGGGTGCATGCGGGAGTCTGTCTCACTGTCTCTCCCCGTTTTCAGCTTCAGAAAAATACAAAAAAAAATGCTATTGTTGAGGAGAAAGGAGACTGAGCGAGCTTGGCTGAGCTCTAAGAACCTCACAGTCATTAACAGGGCTAAAGACTCGATGAGCATTAATGGGCACGAAACATGATATTTATTAATCCTTTTCTGAAAAGAAGAGGCCTCAATGGATGCAAGTTTACCATCTTCAGACCAACCTCTGTTGTACATATTTTGTTTTATTAATTAACATAGTTTTAAAAATCATAGAAATAATATAGAAATGCGGCAAAATCCAAAAATTTTCAGAAACTGAAAAATGAAAACTGGCAGTCTCTTTTTCTACTCACTTCAGTGTTACTCCCAAAGATAACCACTTTCGCCTGACCTGTGGTGGCGCAGTGGGTAAGGCGTCAACCTGGAAACACTGAGGTTGCCGGTTCAAAACCCTGGGCTTGCCTGGTCAAGGCACATATGGGAGTTGATGCTTCCTGCTCCTCCCCCCTTCTTTCACTCTCTCTCTCTCCCCCCTCTCTATAATGAATAAATAAAAAAATCTTTTAAAAAAAAAAAAAAAAAAACAAAGATAACCACTTTCAGCAATCTTTATTTTTATTTTTTATGTTAATTACCATAATAGATGTTATGTATTCCTTTCCCCAACTTTTGATTTTGAAAAATTTCAAAGTTACAGAGAAGTTGCAAGAAGAATTCACTTAGATTTATCAACTGCAACAGCCTGCCATATTTAGTTTTCTCTTATTATATAATATTCATATCCCCTTTTTGCTGAACCATTTGAGGAATAATTATAGATATAATGCTATCATTCCCCAAAATACCTCAACATGCATGTCCCAAAGAATAAGGACATTCCTTTTCTTTTTTTAAGTGAGAGGAGGGGAGATAGTGAGACAGATTCCTGCATAATCCCTGACCAAGATTCACCTGGCAAACCTATCTAGGGCTGATGGTAGAGTACCAAGCTAGCTTTAGCACCTGAAGCTGACACACTTGGACCAACTGAGCTATCCTCAGTACCTGGGGCCATGCTCGAACCAATCAAGCCTCTGGTTGTGGGAGGGGAAGAGGGAGAGAAAGGGGAGGGAAGGGGAGAAGCAGATGTTTGCTTCTCCTGTGTGCCCTGACTGGGAATCAAAGCCAGGACATCCATACTCTAGGCTGATGCTCTATCCACTGAGCCACTGGCCAGGGTCAGGACATTCTTTATCACCACAATAAAATTCTCCCACTCAAAAATAATGTAGCATTGATAGGATTATGTTCTTGACACGTTAGTTACTATTTATTTTTGAGCACTTTCTTACTTTCTAGCACAAGAAGTTCTAGAATCACCTTGTACTTTCTTGCCCCAGCCCTGGTATCAGTCATTTTTCTTGAGAGACTTCCACTATAATTTAAAATCATATAAACTAGAGCAAATTCATTTCCTTCTACCTTTTCTCCCCTTTTTACTTCTTAAATTTGATAGCACTATATTTTTTGTGTTGTCATGATTTATAACATTACATTTTGTTCTGTACCTATAGTTAAATTAGTTTCATTCCCTACTTAGAGGTTGTTCCTAAAAATTAAAAAGTAATGTGAGATGTATTTTATGATTGTATATATGATAATTCCCTTTAGGAACAGATATACATTTGGTCTCACATTTTAGTGTAGATATGAATCTCTGAAGAAAATTGTGAAAGATTTACATTTCTCAGCCCCAGAAGTTCTGAGTCAATAAATTTAAGGGGGCCCTGGCCAGTTGGCTCAGTGATAGAGTGTCAGCCCGGCATGTGAATTTCCTATGTTTGATTCCCAGTCAGGGTACACAGGAGAAACACCCATCTGCTTCTCCACCCCTCCATCTCTCTCTCTCTCTTCTCTCTCTCTCCCTCCCTCCCTCCCTCCCTCCCTCCCTCCCTCCCTCCCCCTCCTGCAGCTATGGCTCAGTTGAAGTAAGTTGGTGGCCAGAACACTGAGGATGGCTCCATGGCCTCCACCTCAGGCACTAAGAAGGGCTCAGTTGCTGAGCAATGGAGCAATGCCCCAGATGGGCAGAGCATTATCCCTTGGTTGGTTTGCTAGGTGGATCCCAGTCGGGGTGCATGCGGGAGTCTGTCTTTGCCTCCCCACCTTTAACTGAATTAAAAAAATTTTAAGGGGTCTGGTGATTCTAGGACATTTTGTAGAAGTATTGTGCATAAAGTAAATATAATACCATGTCATTGAAATTAGGCAGCTTGATTGAGAATTCTTTAAGTGTCATCCCCTAAGAATTCTTTTATTTTTTCCCAGCTGCATTCCGTTTTTGGGGGGAAGAGTCATACTCAGCTCAAGCTATTTCTTATATTGCATATTAGTTTCTTTTGGGGATCTTTAAAACATTTTTACACTTTCTAGAGTAATTTTTCACATCAAATGTGTGTGGTAAGAGGCCCTGGCCGGTTGGCTCAGCGGTAGAGCATCGGCCTGGCGTGCGGGGGACCCGAGTTCGATTCCCGGCCAGGGCACATAGGAGAAGCGCCCATTTGCTTCTCCACCCCACCCCCCTTCCTCTCTGTCTCTCTCTTCCCCTCCTGCAGCCAAGGCTCCATTGGAGCAAAGATGGCCAGGCGCTGGGGATGGCTCCTTGGCCTCTGCCCCAGGCGCTCGAGTGGCTCTGGTTGTGGCAGAGCGACGCCCCGGAGGGGCAGAGCATCGCCCCCTGGTGGGCAGAGCGTCCCTGGTGGGCGTGCCGGGTGGATCCTGGTCGGGCGCATGCGGGAGTCTGTCTGACTGTCTCTCCCCGTTTCCAGCTTCAGAAAAATACAAAAAAAAAAAAAATGTGTGTGGTAAGATTTCTAGCCCTGGCCGGTTGGCTCAATGGTAGAGCGTCAGCCTGGCGTGCGGAAATCCCGGGTTCGATTCCAGGCCAGGGCACACAGGAGAAGCGCCCATCTGCTTCTCCACCCCTCCCCCTCTCCTTCCTCTCTGTCTCTCTCTTCCTCCCGCAGCTGAGGCTCCATTGGAGCAAAGATGGCCCGGGCACTGGGGATGGCTCCATGGCCTCTGCCCCAGGCACTAGAATGGCTCTGGTCGCAACAGAGCGACACCCTGGATGGATCCCGGTCAGGTGCATGCAGGAGTCTGACTGCCTCCCCATTTCCAGCTTCAGAAAAATACATTTTGCTCACATATTTAGTGTACAGTTGGTTTGATCAGTGAGAAGTTCATTGTTGGTCAGATTTATATTTTTCTTGAGGCAAGATACTTGTCCCTCTCTAAATTTTTTTAGTATTTTTTTTCTGTATTCTTCAATTTTATCATGATGTATGTTGGTGTAGATATTTTTCTTATTAACCCAGCCTGGATGTTAGTAGATTTCTTTAATCTAGAAATTTTTATCCTTTAAAAAAATTAATTAAAAAATTTAATTTATTGCTTTGAGAGACAGAGGAAGGTAGAGAGAGAGAGAGAGAGAGAGAGAGAGAGAAACATTAATTTGTTGTTCCACTTATTTATGCATATGTTGGTTGAGTCTTTATGTGCCCTGCTCGGGGATTGAACCTGCAACCTTGGTATATCCGGGCAATGCTCTAACCAACTGCACTACCTGGCCAGGGCCCCTTGTTTTTTTCAAAGATAATTTTCTTTTGGTATATCTTTTACTATTCTTTCCTTTCAATTTGCTCTCTTCTCTTCAACATGTTGGACTTCCCAGATCTGTTCTTTATGTTTCTGAACATTTTTCCATACTGTATTTGCCATCTTTTTGTCTTTTTGTTCTATTTTGGGAGATTTCTATGTTTTCCAGTTTACAAACTGTGTAAGTGGATTGGGTGTGTTGTTAGTTTAGCTTTCCTGTTGGGGACTGGGTGGGGAGCCTGCAGATTGGGGACAAACTGATAAAAATGTGGAGTTTTTCTGTGAGCATAGTGCATCATGGTGCATTTCACTTCTAGATGGAGCTGTCTTTCCCTTTCTACCCTCCACCCCTGATCGAGAGCCAGAGCTATACCCACTCTGGTTCTCCCGAGCACGTCCCTCCTGCTACCATGCCACTCACTAGGAGGCTTCACTAGGCAGGTTGTTCTCTTCTCAGGCTTTATAGCAAATCTAAAGCTGTATCCTCTGGCCAGAATTAGGTGGAAGATGAGGAGTAGCCTACTGGCCCTGCCGTGCCTAATGTAGCACGTCATGAATGATCCTGGTCATGCTGCACATCCCTGCCTCCCCAACTTCTGCTCTTCCTCAGGGTCAATGCAGAGCTTGGAGCTTTAGGGTGTAGCATAAATGGTATGCCAGACTCAGACTGCCTGATTGAAAAATGGGAATTATAATAATATAGTAATTGGTATACAGGTAAATTCTCATTTATTATTAGTGACTATGAAACTGATCTCTTCTATGTTGAACTGTGATTTTATCTGCCTTTCTATCTATCGATCTGATCCTATTTTCTTTTTTTTAATTTTAATCAAAATAACATTATATTTAAAAAATTAAATTTAACCGAACGGGCTGACATTGATCAATAAGATAACATAGGTTTCAGGTAAACATTTCTATAGCATTTGAACTGCTGATTATGTAGTAAACCCATCACTCAAAGTCAAATCATTTTCTGTCACCATATATTTGTCCCTGTTTACTCCTTTTCCCCCACCCAATCCCCACATTACTTTCCCCCTGGTAACCTCTTCACTTTTATCTATGTCCATAAGTCTCAGTTTTATATCCCACCTATGTGTGAAATATAACATTGTACTTTATTTATTCTTTTTTTTTTTTTTTTTTTTTTTCACTTTTCTGAAGCTGGAAACAGGGAGAGACAGTCAGACAGACTCCCGCATGCGCCCGACCGGGATCCACCCGGCACGCCCACCAGGGGCGAAGCTCTGCCCACCAGGGGGCAATGCTCTGCCCATCCTGGGCGTCGCCATGTTGCGACCAGAGCCACTCTAGCGCCTGAGGAAGAGGCCACAGAGCCATCCCCAGCACCCGGGCCATCTGCTCCAATGGAGCCTTGGCTGCGGGAGGGGAAGAGAGAGACAGAGAGGAAAGCGCGGCGGAGGGGTGGAGAAGCAAATGGGCGCTTCTCCTGTGTGCCCTGGCCGGGAATCGAACCCGGGTCCTCCGCACGCTAGGCCGACGCTCTACCGCTGAGCCAACCGGCCAGGGCTATTTATTCATTTTTAATCACCAGAAAGGATTTATTCAGAAAAAAGAAAAGGTTGTAGACCAGTGTATGCAGATATAGCAAGCCACATGCACACGCTCTCAAAATGACATTATTTTAAGGAACAAATATTTTATAAGTCTTATAACTAAAAACCATCATCCCCTGCCCCATCCTGCCTCTCACTTGAGCCCCACTGCCTAGAAGTTACCAGTTTTAACCCTTGAAACTATTCTTATGTTATTCAGCACCATATTTTAAAAAATTAATATAGTGCTATTTCATGCCTTTTTAATATTTTATTGACTACCTACTACGAAAGATGGTCTAATGCTTACACTCTTTCCTGTTCCCCACTCTTCTCTTGATTGAGATAAGATAAAAACTTATTTAGACCCTGGTTCAGTTGGTTGGTGTGTCATCCTGATATGCCAAGGTTGTGGGTTCAGTCCCCAGTCAAGGCACATATAAGAATCAACCAATGATGTGGTAATGCAGTGGATCAAGCGTCAATCTGGAATGCTGAGGTCGCTAGTTCAAAACCCTGCGCTTGCCCGGTCAAGGCACATATGGGAGTTGATGCTTTCTTCTCCTCCCTCCTTCTCTCTCTCTCTCTCTCTCTCCCCTCTAAAATGAATAAATAAAAAAAATAATTTAAAAATAAAGAATCAACCAATGATCTGTCCAGGTGGTGGCACAGTGTTTAGAGTGTTGGCCTGGGATACTGAGGACCCAGGTTCAAAACCCTGAGATTGCTAGCTTGAGCGCAGGCTCACCAACTTGAGCATGGGGTCACTGGCTTGAGTGTGAGGTTATAGACATGACCCCATGGTTGCTGGCTTGAGCCCAAAGGTCGCTGGCTTGAACCCAAGGTCACAGGCTTGAGCAAGGGGTCACTGGCTCAGCTAGACCCTCCTTGCCCCATCAGGCACATATGTGAAAGAAATCAATGAACAATAAAAGTGCCACAACTATGAGTTGATGCTCCTCATCCCTCTCCCTTCCTGTCTGTCTGTCAGTCTGTCCCTCTTTCTCTCTCTCCTGTTCTCTCTGTCCTCTCTCTCACAAAAGAATCAATCAACAAATACATAAATTAACGAAACAACAAATTGATTCTCTCTCTCTTACTCTCTATCACCCTTTCTCTCTCTCTCTAAAATCAATCAATAAAAATGTATTTAAAGTTATTCACACCTTGATACGTAAAGACACATGCAGCCCCATGTTCATTGCAGCATTGTTCACAGTGGCCAGGACATGGAAACAACCAAAAAGCCCATCAATAGATGACTGGATAAAGAAGATGTGGCACATATACACTATGGAATACTACTCAGCCATAAAAAATGATGACATAGGATCATTTACAGCAAAATGATGGGATCTTGATAACATTATACGAAGTGAAATAAGTAAATCAGAAAAAACCAGGAACTGCATTATTCCATACGTAGGTGGGACATAAAAGTGAAACTAAGAGACATTGATAAGAGTGTGGTGGTTACGGGGGGAGGAGGGGGGAAAGGGAGAGGGAAAGGGGGAGGGGGAGGGGCACAAAGAAAACTAGATAGAAGGTGACAGAGGAAAATCTGACTTTGGGTGATGGGTATGCAACATAATTGAACGACAAGATGACCTGGACATGTTATCTTTGAATATATGTACCCTGATTTATTGATGTCGCCCCATTAAAAAAATAAAATTATTAAAAAAATAAAGTTATTCACATCATTTTGATGTAAATATTATTCACACTTCAAAGTTGAGCTCTAATGTATTATGATGAACATTTCCTTACTTATACACCTTTTTTTTCCCCTGGGGTTAATTATCACTTTGTCATTCATTCATTTAATTGTTCTATGTACTTATATTAACCCCATCTCTAAACTTTCAGAGTACCATTCAGGAGGTTAAAACACATGGCCAGATGTGTTGGTTTCTTTTTTCTTGGGGCAGCACTCCTGGAGCCCTGGTTTCCCTGCAGGTTCCCCTGCTCTAATCTGGACCGGCTGCTGTTGTACTTGGGCTTCCTGAACTCCACACACCTCTCTCCTGTGTTAGAAGCTCTTTTTTTTTTTTTTTTAATAATTTATATGATTTTTACATATTCATTTAAAAAAAACTTTTTTTAATATTTATTTATTTTCTGAGACAGAGAGAGAGTCAGAGAGAGGAATAGACAGACAGGAACAGTGGGAGATGAGAAGCATCAATCATTAGTTTTTCGTTGTGACACCTTAGTTGTTCATTGATTGCTTTCTCATATGTGCCTTAACTGTGGGCCTTCAGCAGACCTAGTAACCCCTTGCTCGGGCCAGCGACCTTGGGTCCAAACTGATGAGCTTTGCTCAAACCAGATGAGCCCGTGCTCAAGCTGGCAACCTTGGAGTCTTAAACCTGGGTCCTCTGCATCCCAGTCTGACACTCCATCCACTGCGCCACCGCCTGGTCAGGCATTACATATTCATTTTTTAAAAGATTTTATTCATTTTAGAGAGGAGAGAGAGAGAGAGAAGTGAGGGAGGGAGGAGCAAGAAGCATCAACTCCTATATGTGCATTGACCAGGCAAGCCCAGGGTTTCAAACTGGTAACCTCAGCATTCTAATCGACTCTTTATCCACTGTGCCACCACAGGTCAGGCTACAAGCTCTTTAACAAAGTGGAAAACTCTGGGTGTGAAAGAAAATGTTTTGTTTGGTTCTTGGTCCTTCAGCATTGAACACGTTCCTGGCTCTCCTTATATCAGTCAGGTTCTTGCCAACTCAGCACAAAGGGATTTACTGGAAGGCTAGAGGGACTCAGACTTAATGGGAAGGCAGAATAGCAGGAACCAAAGAAGCTTAAACAATCCATCCAGGATGCCTCCACTACTTCTGATGCCCACTGTAGATAGCTTGGCTTTAGCCACTTGGGATTTAATACATGCGCAGAAGCACCTGACTGACCAAGCCAGTGGTCTCACTGATACTGAGGTTGGGAAAAGGAGGATTTTTTCTCTTCAGTTTTTGTTTCTCACATCTACTTAAACATCCTACTATTGCCACCATTGCTGTTTCCTCTCAAATAGGAAGAGCTCATTGGAAACCAGGCAGCCAAAACAAATGTGCATCTCCAGTGCACTCTTTGAGTCCCAGTGTTTCCTTTTATATATTTAAATAATTATTATATAAAGGTATTCAACTTGGGGATTAATGAGATAGTAGGAAAACATTTAGTACACTGTCTGGCTCATGATAGATTCTCTAAAAATGTTGGTCTGATGTGGATAGAAGTATGAAAATATTCTATGTGGACAGAGTGACACAAGCCAAGACTGAGAGGCCAGAAATCCTCCGGAAAGGAATGAGCTGAGGGAGCCTGGAGTCCCTTAGCCTGGATAGCAGGTCTAGATTGGAAGGAGCAGGGCCCAGTCCTGTTTGGGTCAAATCCCTCTGTAGACGGCTGGACTTGGCCTTCTGTGCCTTTGTTTTCCTGGATGTAACTGCTCATAACTGGGTCAGGACCTAGGCTTAGCTGAAATGGAGTCATCCTGCAAACCAGGGGAGGAAGAGCAGTGGCAGGAGGGGGCAGGCCAGCTACACAAAGGTCAGGGACCAGCCAGGGTTGTGGAAGGATCCACTCCCAGGGTGACCAGGTCTGGCCCTGAAGTTTGCTCTTCAGAGGAAGATGGGGAGGAAATGCTGTCCGACCCATCCTTCCCTTATGGGTCCACCAAAAGCCTCTGATAGTCCAACCATATTATCAGCAAAATGTGAAAAGGATGACAGGAGTCACTTAAAGGGCCCATTAACAAACACAGGAAGGTAAAATCAGCGTCAGCTCAGCGGATACAATTGTAACATCTAAGAAGTGTTCTCTGCCCAGAGAATCCTCCCTGCCATGGTTTCCCTCCTACTTCTGGGCTCCTGTGAGGCTCTTCCCAGCTCTGACCTGGCTCCAGAACATGGGATTCTGGGCCTTTGTTCCCATGCTATCTCCTCTGCTTGGCTTTGGGCTCCCAAAGGGCAGGGCTGTTGCCTCGTTTCTCTCAGGGCCTGGCCCTGGATGGGCACCAGGAAATGTCTGAAAAGTGAATGAGGTTGGAATTGAGCTGAGCCTTAGATAAATAAAGGACAAAGGAAGAAAGTGTCTCAGAGACTGGAGGCAAGGATAACATGGCTGGAGAGATAATGGCACATGTACACTGTCTCAAAAGAAGGAAACATCTGTTTTGGAAGAGAAATTGACATTTGTACCAGTATTTTCTCAATATTTTGTCTGGTTCTCATATCAGCCCTGGGAGAGAGGTGTGATTATTCCAGTTTTACTAGTGAGGCAACTGAGGCTTAGGGGAGTAGGGGTGGTGACTTGTCCAGAAAATGGCTGAAATCAGGAATATAAGTAGACCGACCTGACTCCTGAGTCTAAAGAAGTAGGTGGATGGAATTTGTAGCTCTAAAGGTGGGTATAGTTTGGAGGCCTTGGCCAAACACCCAGTGCCTGTGTCACCAACCTTTGCCACAAACAGAAGGTGATGGAATATACCTGAGTATCTGATCCCACGGTGTGACTCCTGTGCTGACTCAGGTGGGAGTCAAGGTGACAAATGGCAGGTGATTTCATACTCCCAGACTTCTGTACACACATTCCCACCTATGCTGGCTCCCTCTCTTCCCCCACTTCTTACTCTCCTGGTCCTCTTCTTTCAAGTTTGAATCAAGCCTCTCCTTCCCCTCGAGCCCCTCATGATGCCTGCTGGAGTGACACTACTGGGCACTGAGCCTGAACCACACTCAGGAGGTACCCTGTTTATAGAGTGAATAAAAGTGCACATGTACCCAGGAATCCCCATGCACCAGGGATTCCAGGGAAAGGCAGAGCCTCCCATGCCTCAGCCTCTTCTGTCTTTCTTCTTTCCCTTCCCCACCCCATCCCTGTGGTAGGTCGAGGCCTTGCTGAGTCCAACAAGGCCAGAGGTTGAAGCAGCCACCTCTGGGGGCAGGAGCCAGGAGACCTCCTGAGGGAAGAAGCAGGAAAGGCTGCCAGATCCACTCCACATCCCTGACCCTGCCTGGCTAGGTGTGGGAGAGCAGAGGGCACAGGACAGAGTGGGCAGGGCTATCAGGTCACTTTTGAAAGGAGGAGGCTTCCTGCCTGCCTTCCACCAGGGGGTAAGCCAGCTGGGAGGGAACCGCCTGTGCCCTCTCCTGGCCTATCCTGACAGCCTAAGAAAGAACCAGTACTGGATCCATTATCAAGAAGCTTGCCTTCCAGACTTTGACGCTTGCTGAGAACTGGCTCTGGGTCAGGCTGAGGGTCAGTAGGGTGCATCCATTTCCTCCTCTAGAATAGCTCACATCAGACATTTAAGAAGAACATAGATATTATTCATTGAACACATGTCATGTGCCAGACCCTGATCAAAGTCCTTCACACATATCCATAACTAATTGAATGTTCACAACAACTGATGAGATAAATGCCATTCTTAACTCCATTTGACCTAAGGGGATAATGACACAGAGAGATCATGGAGCTGGCCCGAGATCACACAGTAATTTGCATGCTGAGATTCACACTTAGGCATCTAACATCAGCATTCCTGCATTTGGCCCTCACACTATGCATCCTCTAGGGCAGTGGTCCCCAACCCCTGGGCCGCAGACCGGTACCGGTCTGTGGGCTATTTAGTACCGATCTGCAGAGAAAGAATAAATAACTTACATTATTTCCATTTTATTTATATTTAAGTCTGAACAATTTTATTTTTTAAAAATGACCAGATTCCTTCTGTTACATCCGTCTAAGACTCACTCTTGATGCTTGTCTCGGTCACGTGATACATGTATCTGTCTTACCCTAAAGGCCGGTCCGTGAAAATATTTCCTGACATTAAACCGGTCCGTGGCCCAAAAACGGTTGGGGACCACTGCTCTAGAGCAGTGGTAATCAACCTGGTCCCTACCGCCCACTAGTGGGCATTCCAGCTTTCATGGTGGGTGGTAGTGGAGCAACCAAAGTATAAATAAAAAGATAGATATAACTATAGTAAGTTGTCTTATAAAGATTTATTCTGCCAAATTTAGTGAAAATCTGACATAAAGTACTTGGTAAGTAATTATTATTATATGCTTTAACATGATGTAACTCTGCTTTATAAGTTTTATAAAGTAAAGTTACTTCCCTACTTTATAAATCACCATTACTGTAGAACCGGTGGGCGGTTAGAAAATTTTACTACTAACAGAGATACAAAAGTGGGCGGTAGGTATAAAAAGGTTGACTACCCCTGTTCTAGAGTCCAGACTGACCCCAGTGTCAGCAGTCCCAGCTGATGCTTGCAGCATCTTCATCATGGCCTTGCCTCCTGGTCAGCAGGTTAGGCTCTGTACACTTGCCAGGCACCAAAGTGTGCTTTAGGATATCATCACTTTCACTGAACTTTACTGTCTGCCACGGTGACATCTTTCCCTAAGGGCTTGTCTTCTCATCCTATGGAAATGTCAAGCTCCTGTAACTCACCTATATCACAGTCCTTGGAATGTCTTGCACAAAGCAGGCACTCAGGTGTGTTTGTAGTTTGGCTAGTTGATGGGATGCTTTCATTTCCCCAGATCTCTGTGACACGAATAAAGTCATTCTCAACCTTTACCTTGGAATCACCTGGGGAGTTTTAACCACTACTGGTGCCCAGACCCTACTCTACAGGTTCTGATGTAATTGGTGTAGGGTGCAGTCTGAGCCTGGGTTTTATTTATTTATTTATTTATTTATTTATTTTTTTTTTTTCTGAAGCTGGAAATGGGGAGAGACAGTCAGACAGACTCCCGCATGTGCCTGACCGGGATCCACCCGGCACGCCCACCAGGGGCGATGCTCTGCCCACCAGGGGGCGATGCTCTGCCCCTCTGGGGCATCACTCTGCTGCGACCAGAGCCACTCCAGCGCCCGGGGCAGAGGCCAAGGAGCCATCCCCAGCGCCCGGGCCATCTTTGCTCCAATGGAGCCTTGGCTGTGGGAGGGGAAGAGAGAGACAGAGAGGAAGGAGGGGGTGGGGGTGGAGAAGCAAATGGGTGCTTCTCCTATGTGCCCTGGCCGGGAATCGAACCCAGGTCCCCCCACACGCCAGGCCGACGCTCTACCGCTGAGCCAACCGGCCAGGGCTCCTGGGGCTTTTTAAACACTACCAGGACAATTCTGATGGGCATCCAAAAATTCCTGTATTAACACTGTTAGAATACTTGGAAGTTTCTGTTGAGGGCAGGTGGGGAGTGGGGGGGGGGGACGAAAGAGCTTGTGCTTTGGAGATGGGCAGACAAGATTCAAATCACAGCTCAGCCACTTACAGGTTGAGTGAGCTTGGGCGAGTCAACTTCTCAAAGCCTCAGCTATATTATCTGTGAAAGGGGATAATAACATCCATCTTTAAGTGAAGCCCCTGGCATGGGGATGGCATATGCTAAATGTAATATGTGGCAACTATTAAAACTGATTATACATTTCTCTATCCAACGTGTGATTACTTGGAGGACAACAGAAAACAAGACAGTTATGGACCTTTACTTTGCGGCATTTCCATCCTAGTAATTTAATTTCACAAGCTTTATTGGGTTTAGGATATTAGGCATTGTGTGGGTACAAAAATGAACAAGACATTGTCCTTGCCCTTGAGGAAAAGAAAGGACACTGGCCTTGGCCAGTTGGCTCAGTGGTAGAGCATCACCCCAGCATGTGGAAGTCCCAGGTTTGATTCCTGGTCAGGACACACAGAAGAAGCGACCAACTGCTTCTCCATCCCCCCATCTCTTTTTCTCTCTTCCCCTCCAGCAGCCATGTCTCTAATGGTTCAAGCAAAGTTGGCCCCAGGGATGGCTTTTCGGCCTCACCTCAGGCGTTAAAATAGCTCTGTTGCTGAGCAAAGGAGCAGCGGCAGAGCACCAACTGGTAGGGGGCTTGCCAGGTGTATCCTGGTCGGGGCACATGCAGAAGTCTGTCTCTACCTCCCCACCTCTCACTTAATAAAAAAAGAAAAGAAAGAAAGAAAAGAGGATACTAATCATAAATAACGTAGAGGAAGGGGAATGTCAGTTAAGTATAAACTAATAAACCAAGAGTGGTAGGCTTCAGGGAGAAAGCCATCTAGAAGGCAGATCAAAGTTTCCATGGAAGATATACCAGAGAAAGTGCTGTAAGGATGGACAGAATTCTGTAGGATAGGATGGAGTGGTGGTGGTGGTAGAATGGCTTAAACAATGGCTTGGGGGCAGATACAACCAATAATCCAACCTGGGGGAAAAAGCTAGATGTGCACACAAGAGAGGGCAGAAGATGTGCGTGCATAGGAGGGAATGTGGGTTGGAGCCTTAACTGCCAGGCTGAGGCAGTTGGATCCATTTGGTCACCAGAGGGAACCACACAGGAACTGGAACAGGTCACAGAGTTCTTAGCTTTTAATACCTGGACCTTCTTCTGACTTCATTCTGGAAGTAGGTGTCTTTGTTGTTACCACGCTTGGGGCCTCCCTTTCTCTACCCACTACTGGCTTGGTCCCATGTTCAGTACTCAGCGTTCTTTTTTCTTTTTAGTGAGAGAGATGAGAAGCATCAACTCATAGTTGTGGCACCTTAGTTGTTCATTGATTGCTTCTCATATGTGCCTTGACTGGGGGACTCCAGCCAACCCAGTGACCCCTTGCTCAAGCCAATGACGTTGGGTTCAAGACAGCGACCTTTGGGCTCAAGTCATATCTATGATCCCATGTCCAAGTCAGCGACCCCGCACCCAAGTTGGTGACCTTGGGGTTTTGAGCCTGGGACCTCAGCGTCCTAGGTGGATGTTTTATCCACTGTGCCACTGCCTGGTCAGGCCAGTGCTCAGTGTTTTGTTACTGCTTCTCTGGATGGTACCTCTCTAGGCAATTGAGTTTAGCAGTTTCAGTGGAAAGAGCACCAAACTGAAAATCTTGAGGAGGCCTGGTTCTAGTCCTGGCGCTGCCTCTTACCAGCTGTGTGACCTTGGGCAAGTTGCTTTTCTTCTCTGAACCTCAGTTTCCACATTTGGAAAATGACTAGGTTAGATGGGATGATTGACAATAACTCTTCCAGTCACCATGTTCTCTAATTTGCCAAGTAATAAATCCAGAAATGTCTGTTTTGCCTCATGCACTGTTGCTGCAAATTAGGTCTTAAGCATGAGGCTCAAGGGTGAATAGAGGCTACATGTAGGTGCTGCATCCCTGCCAGCTGGGCCCTGCCTTGGATTCAGGTACTAGCTATATGCATGAAGAAGCCTCCAGAATATTCCATCTTCCAACCTTTCAAGTCTTCTCAGGTGAAGCTCCAGACACTGCACAACTGCCTGGATTCCTGACCCTCAGAATTTGTGATACTAGCAAGATTGTTGTTTCAGCCAGGAAGGCTGGGGTTTGCTGCACATTAATAGACAACCAGAAATGAGCAGGGTGTTTTGAGGGTGCTTGCAGGATGAAGGGTCTCCCTACGCTGGTGAAACCTCAGTGGACGTCCTCCTCTACCCACCCACTTTGGAAGCAGCCACCTCTGATCTTGGATAATTACTCCAGGGAGCATGGTGCTCTTGGGAGAGGAAGCTCAGAGCCTGCGCTGTCCTGAGATGTAGTAAAGTTTATAAACAAAGAAAGTCTGGGATCTTTCCCTAGGCTGCCCCAGACTCTGCAGCACTAGTCACCTGGAAGGTGGGGCTCATCTGTATTTGTCAGCAGCCTCCTGTGGGAAAAAGTCTACCGGGTGGAGGGGAAGTTGCTCACTCAAGTAAATGTTCTCTATGTGCATCTTACACACTCTATCTCATTTCAGCCCCACAATAGCTCCATTAGATGTGGTAAGAGGGGGTGTTTCCCCTACATTACTGAGGAGGGAAAACTCAGATGCATGCATGTATGCTCAAGGCTATACAGAGGGAATGGCAGAGCTGGGCTTTGAGTTCACACTGTCTTGAGAAACCCAGTGGGTGGCTTAGGGATGGAAACTCTGAGAAGGGGCGTCCATTTCCTTTGGCTAAACAACCACTTGTCTTGAGGTAAGACCAATGAACTTGGCTGACACTCTGTTTCTTCTTCCGTCCTCACCCCCTCATTTGTTTTTACCTCCAGGGATTTTGAAGTGAGGAAGGGAGGAGAAATCCACTCCCAAGTCCTTTACTAGGGAAGGCTTGATGGTGATGTGGGGTTTCACTCACGGGCCATTCCAGGGCTGGGGGCACAGAGGGCCAGGCCGCCTCCAAGCTGGGAGTGGTGGTGAGGAGGTCAGTGCCTCTCCCCATCACAGCCTCCACTCCACTGTGAAACGTGGGTGGAGAGGTTCCCAGAAGAATCTGTGCGGTGTCAGGGAGCATACTGGCTGGCAGGGAGGAAGCGGCCTATTCCCTATTGGGACTTACTCTCTCACGGTGTGTTTTTTGGGGAGGTGGTGCGGGAATGGGTAAGGAAATACTGTACCATTTTCTGAAAGATTGTGCCGGTCTATGTCATACGTATCAGCTCATTTAAATTAATTTCCAGATAAGACTTGGAGAGGTTAGCTGACTTGCCTAAGGCCACACAGCACGTAAGCGGCAGAGCGGTAAGGACGCCTGGAGGGTCTTGCTAGAGCTCTGGAGGTGACCGCCCAGTCCGGGCAGGGAGGCTCTGGGCCTTCCAACCCGGGCTGTCCGGAGGGTCTCCCAGCAGGGGGCGCCTCGAGCCCCGTGCCGGGGCGCCGGGCGCGCCTCCTGCCGGCGCCTGGGACCGGGCTGGCCGCTCCGCCCCTCGGCTCCTCCACGGCTCCGCGGGCGGGCCGGAGGGCGCCGGGAGCGCAGGGAGCCGAGCGGAGCCGAGCGCCGCGCACCCCGCCGCGTCCTGTGCGCACAGTGCCGGCTGCAGCGCAGTGTTCCGCTGTGAGTAGCATCCGTGTGCGGGCTCGACGGGCGGGACTTGGCGTGCGGACCGACTGCAGCTGCGCCCCGGGACAGGGGCTGGAGGGGGCCAATTGCTCCGGGCGCACTCTCCGTGTTCTCCAAGTCCGCCGCCCGGTCCCCGACGCCGCCCGCGGTAACGTTGGGACTTGCCGCTGTGCTCCCAGGGCGCGCTCTGAAGCCTAGCAGTTTGACCCGAGGGACGAGGGCGGCGGGCAGAGGGCTGGCACCCAGGGGTAAGATGGGAGACAGACTTCCTTTCATCAAGTTAGGGCCCCTTGACAGGGTAGAGCACCCCAGAGTTCTGGGAGAAGAGGAACCAGATCTTCTCAGCATCAGCCGCCTCACCGGACTCCTTCCCCCACCCCCGCCTTTGCTCCAGGAGGTGATGCGAGGAGGCTCCTCCGTACACAGTTTACCTGTGTGGCAGAATGAAACTGTGGTTCCTGTCGTCAGGATCCCGGCCTGGAGCAGAGCTAGCGTGGGCATAGGCGCTGCCAGCAGGTCTGTGCAGGCTGGGGTAGAAAGGCGCTATAGAAGGGGGTTGTCAACAGTTGACCCCGACTCTGGGTCCGCATTGTGGATGTCTCATGGCATCTGCGGGTCTGAACAGCCCTCACTGTAACTGCAAGGTAGAAATCAGTGTTCTCACTTTAGGAAGGAGAAAATGAGGCCCAGAAAGGTGAGCATGGAGGCCACATTGGTGGTGGTAGATTAGGATCGCATACTGGAAGAGAGGATGTCAAAGGTGGCTGTTTAAGAGGCAGGTGGCAATGTCCCTGTCTGCAGGCAGGGTGATCACAGTCTCTGATACCTTGCACTCTAGAATCCTGTGGCCGGTAGCTGGGGGCTGCTGCCATGGTTTCGGACACTCTTTCCCAACCGCCTCTGTGTAAGATAAGATGTTCCTGGGAAAATCCTGGTGATCCGATAGAGGTGCTATTGCCTTGGCCCCTTCACAAATACTTTCATTGTCCTGTTCTTCCAAACCACCCATTTCCCAGGATGTGTTTTTAGCATCTAAAATGACCCTACTGATAATTCAACAGCTTTGGGAAAGCGTTGGGAAGGAGGTACAGGGGGTATGGATGTGGATGGTGTATGCTGGTCTGGGACAAGTTTCCAACTGGCAGGAATGTGACCTGAACTGACTCTGACCACCCACCTAAGGCCTCCCTAGTTGTTAGATATGGGGGCAAACAAGCAGGCTGCCCCGTGGTGCTGGACCTTCACTAGAAAGATGGAGCTGTCTCATGTCAGCATAGGCAGGTGGCTCATCTTCTCTGAGCCCTGGCTTCCTCCTCAGAGATTGGAGTGGGTCAGAGCCTCAAATGCCTGGAGGGGCTCTGTAGTGCCAGAGCCCGCTCCCTTCTGTTGGCAGCCTCCTCAGAACCTGAGTGTGATGATTCCTAATGGTGGGGGTAGGGTGGGAGGTATAAGGGGATAATCACACCTGCCCCTTTGCAATGATCCCATTTCACTGACTCGCACTGGGTGAGGTGAGTGAGGGTCTCTGAGAGTTCAGGAGATTGAGCTAGGACCAGTGGGGAAGGGGACCAATGGTGGGATTCAGCTGGTTTGCACTAGTTCGGTAGAACCTATACCTAATTTTTGCTAAGTTTGGTGAACCAGTTGTTAAAACAGCACTTGTAATCAGGGTTCTCTCTAAGGTGGGTGCCTGGGCAGCCACCCAATGTGGAAATCACAGTTTACATTCTTTACTCTTTTTTTTTTTACAGGGACAGAGAGTCAGAGAGAGGGATAGACAGGGACAGACAGACAGGAACGGAGAGAGATGAGAAGTATCAATCATCAGTTCCCCACCGTGAGACCTTAGTTGTTCATTGATTGCTTTCTCATATGTGCCTTGACCACGGGCCTTCAGCAGACCGAGTAACCCCTTGCTTGAGCCAGCGACCTTGGATTCAAGCTGGTGAACTTTTGCTGGTGACCTCGGGGTCTCGAATTAGGTAGATATTAGACTAATTCATAAGGTAGATATTAGACTAATTCAGCACTCAAGCTGGCGACCTTGGGGTCTCGAACCTGGGTCCTCTGCATCCCAGTCTGACACTCCATCCACTGCATCACCGCCTGGTCAGGCCATTCTTTACTCTTTTTTAATGTTCATCTGTGCAGCAGTGTGTTCTAAGTGCCTGTAATGTTCATTCCGTCCATAGGTGGAAAAAATTGCAAGTAAGGACACCAATCAAGAAGCAATATGGAAATATCTTTAACAGTTTTATTGTTTTTTGTCAGGTATTATTTAATATTTTTTCATTAATATTTAAAAACTCTTATAATCTAGTTTTGTATACCTCTTTTATTGTTCTTAAGTATTAAATGCATGAAATAATAAACTACCTTTCAGTATATCTTTTTTTATACTTAAAATGGTCATTAGGGCAGAGAACCGGTTGTTATATTATTTGAATCCCAGCACTGAAGGGGGCTTAGCGGGATTGAGAGAGTCCTATGGGTGATCCTCTGACCCTGGAGACTGTTCCTAGATTGTCCCTCTGAGGCTACTGACTTCCCCAACCCTGGTGCCACCATCAGAGGTGCTGTCAACAAGAGCCCAGGAAGAGCAGCAGAAGTGAGTTTAGCACATCCCTTCCCTTGTCTGGACCTCAGTTTCCTCCTTTTGTTAAACAAGTGGGTTAGGCTAGAAGGCAGTGGTTTTCAGAGCCTCACCCCCACCCCATGAGTCCTTACACAGCACCCGCACAGATGGTATGAGTAAAGTGGAACTGCTCTGGCTCCCCTCCCTCACACTGGTGGCTCCTGAAGCACAGACAATCTTTGAGGCCCCTTTCTGTGATGTTCTAGGAAATCTGTTTTAACCTCAGAAGTGTTGCCCAGTGTTAGGGTTAGGGGCAGGAATGTGCATTCTAGAGATCCCTTTAAGAGAAATGTGGGCATTCAGAGGGGCCTCATCCTTGGAATGTCTGGAGCTGATGGCTTGTACCTCTGGCCAGAAGTTGTAGCTGTGTCCCTCTGCTCTGCCACGTGGCTTCATTTTTTCAGGGCCAGAAAAAGTGCTTGTGCCTCTGGGTACTAATTTGGGACTAAAATCCCACCTCAGAGTTTCTCTTCTTTAGTTTCATGTTTTAAACGGATAAAATGCTAATCATCTTAGGGAGAGAGGTAAGGAAAGGGCTTTACATTCTCAGTTGTTTTTACCTGATGAGGTATCATCATTTATGGAGTGCCTACTGTATACCAGCTACTACAAGGGGACAGAGGTGAGACTGTCACAACCCCTGCCCTTGTGGGGCTCCAAGACAATAGGTTGGGGAAAGGAACTCACATTTGTAGGGCCCATCTCAGCATTTTATATTTAAAGCATTTTATATTTGTTATCTCATTTGTTTCATAAAGTAGATATTAGACTAATTTTTTTTATTATGTAAAACTCTGTACAAACTAAGCGTGTATCCCAAAAACCCAGGTAACATTACCCAGATCAAGCATTGCCAACACCCAGAAACCCCCTTGTGTTTCCTTCCAGGCACAAATCCTCACCCAAAGGTAACCACTAGTCTGACTTCTAGCACCACAGAGTAGTTTTGCCTAAGTGGAATCACACAGTATGAAGTCTTTTGTGCCTGACTTCTTTCATTCAACATTATGTTTGTGAATTTCAACAATGTACAATTGCAGGTAGTAGTAATATATTCTTATTGTTGTATAGTAATTCCATGGCCTGAATATACCTCTATTTATCCATCCTTCTATTGATGGCCATTTGATTGTTTCCACTTTTTTTTTTTTAAATATACAGGAAGTGACTTAAAATTTTTTTTAAATTTATTTATTCTTTATAGAGAAGAAAGAGAGAGAGAGAGTGTGTGTGAAGGGTTAGGAGCAGGAAGCATCAACTCCCATATGTGCTCTGACCAGGCAAGCTCAGGATTTCGAACAGCAACCTCAGTGTTCCAGGTCGACGCTTTGTCCCCTGTGCCACCACAGGTCAGGCAGTTGTTTCCCCTTTTTAGTTATTAATAGTGCTGCTGTGAGCATTCCAACATGGATCCTTTAGAAAACATCTGCATGCATTTCTCTTTGGTAAGACCATGGAAACAGCCCAACAGTGCCCAGAGTGTCCCAGTGTACTAGTTGCTGCACACACTCATAGACTCTAAGCATTGTCTAGACTCATTTTCCATGTAAGTGATTTGAAGCTCAGCAAAGCTGTCCTGGGCTCAGTATGTGCTAGTAAGTAGTAGCGCTGGGACTTGAACCCAGGCTCATGTGACCATGAATCTGTGCTCTATTCCTCTGGGTTATATGTAGACATAGATTATGATGAGCCAAGATGTGATAAACTGTCTCTCTGAAAATCTAGGAAGAGCTCTCTCTGGAAATTTAAAGAAGGGGAGAATTTTCATCTGTTTTGGCAAGAAAACGGGTCATAGAACCTCACAGGTATGGTAGCATTTGAGCCACTAAGAGGGCTCTCCAGACGGGTTTTCCCTAGAAAGGGCCCAGGCTGAGCGGAGGCATGGCAGGCATGGAGGTTTTGGTAAAATGGGAAATGTCTACTTTGGCTGTAATATAAAATATGTGTGTGTGTGTGTGGGGGGGGGGAGATAAGGACAGGAAGGTGAGTTGGGGCCAAACTGGGGGGCCTAGTTTGTCCGTTAGGGCTCCCCTGCCCTCACCCCAGCCATCCAGGATACGGAGCCCAAGGATGGGCTTGTCCTTTTGCTGGAAAGCTAGGGCTGCTTCCAACCTAGCTCAGCTTCTGATAGCCAGTGTCCCTGGCCTTGTGCCAATGGCAGATCTTAGCTGTTTCTTGGGACCACTCTCAGGGCATCTACCGACAGAATTTGTTGGAGTTTACTGCTTCTATCTAGCTGTGTGAAATTAGTAACCTCACCACCCAGCCTGCAAGTACCTGACCCAAATAGTTTATTTGGGAGGACTTTTTCAGCACAAAAAAGATGGTGCGTAGCAGTCCTGCCACCCTCTGGGTTCGTCTCAGGAGATTTGCCAGGGTGGGGGTGTGGGTTGAGCATGGGTTGAACTTCTGATTCTGGTCAAGCCACATTTGCCAGGAGGATCCCCAGACCTTGTTCAGAAAGGAATGGAATCAGTTGTCTTTTTTTTTTTAACTGAGAAGAAGGGAGATAGTGAGACAGACTCGCGCATGCGCCCCAACCGGGATCCACCCAGCAACCCCCATCTGGGGCCGATGGTTGAATCAACTGAGCCTCAGCTCCTGGGGCTGACACTTGAACCAATTGAGCCACTGGCTGAAGGAGGGGAAAAAGGAGAGAAGGAGAAGAGAGGGTGGGGGAGAGAAGCAGATGGTCACTTCTTCTGTGTGCCCTGACCGGGAATCAAACCCAGGATGTCCATACGCTGGGCCAATGCTCCATCCACTGAGCCACTGGCTAGGGCCAGAATTGGTTGTCTTAATGACTGTGGGAAGCAGAAGCACAAATAGTAGTCTGGGATGAGTCAAACAATAACAGTAACAATCATCCTTTCTTTTTTTTTGCCCATCACAATGGATCCTTACACAGGTGTGTGAAGTAGGTAATCATCCATGTTTACAGATGAGGGGGATTGCATTCAGAGAGGGTGCCAACCTGCTGTGAGTCACATGGCTAATATACAACCAGACTAGCTTGGAACTGCAGCTCCTGGAGCCTGCTCTCCTTAGTAGCCCATCCTCCCTGGGCCCTGGCCGAGCACAGAGTGAAGACCAAGCAGGGAGGAGGATGTGTGATGGACCATGAGTGCTGACAGGCAGAGGTCGGCAGGTGACCCTGAGAGTAAGGTCTGGGTACCAGGTCAGCTCGGTCTGGAGGTCTTCAGGGATGTGTGTACCTCCTTGGAAGGGCGGGAGGCAGGTGGCATCTTGGTAACCGAGTTCTAGTTTGCAGGGGACAGAATGGAGGAAAGAGGGTGGAATGTACTCACATTGCCTGAGAGTTAGAACAGCTCCAGCCACTTGACATTGATGAGACATGCCCTTATGTAATGATGCCTCCACCCATCCTGGTGAGAACAGTCTTTTGGGGTTCATGGGGCACAGGCGTGGTTGGTATCTGATTGGCAGGCAGAAGAAAAGCTGCCAAGACTTGGCCTAGATGAGCTCTGAGAGGCCATGATAGTGACTACTGGAAGACACATCCGCAGGCAGCTGGTGTTATCTTTGTGACTTGCAGACTGTGTCCCGGGCCTTGCCCTTGGGGTGCTGTTGAGGGTGGCATGTGGCTGTCCCAGGAATGGGTAAGCTCCTTGAAGCAGGGGGGTCCCAGTGCAGGATGCAAACAGCCTCTTCTGTTGGAGTGGTGAGCACTCCTCATAACTCAGAGTAGTCCCATGCCTCTCAATGAGGTGCCCTGGGCAAGCAGTTAGCTCCGTTATATAGACGAGGAAACTGAGGCTCCTCTGACAAGAGCCGAGGTCACAGAACTCAGCTGTGAACTAAATTGGAACTAGAGCCTCAGGCTCTTGACTTCTGATGCCTGTTGTAATTTGCCACACCGCTCCCACCCATCTTTCCCTGGGGGTGAGGGTGAAAGGGTTGACAAATCAGTTCACACTCACATTCAGGTGGCACACACCCCAAACGAGCTGAAGTCAGGAAAATTCCTTACCTTTGACTGCATCTTATAGTTTACAAAATAATGCCGTGATCCAATGATGGTTTTACGGTATTAGCCCCTTCCACAGACAGGGAAGCTTAGTCTTCCACAGTTTAAATGACTTACCCAAGCAAAACTGGGACTTGAACCCAGATCTTCTGACTCAAAAATGATTGCTTTTTTCCCCTGTGTCATGGTGCCTCTTTCCCCAGTATACCTGAATTTCCTGAGAACAAATTGCTGAAGTTGGCATGGTTCTGTTTCTCTGAACTTGTTCAGAGCAGATCTGAATCAGGGAGGAGGGCTCTTTTTCTGCCTCCTTCACAAATTTGAGTTACTCTGAAGGAAACCAGACCCACGCAGCAGTGGTCACAGGTGAGGAGAGGCTGATCTTGAGTAATGAGGGCTCTGGACTATTGTTAAATTATTCTCTCTCTTGCAGCAGATTACTTTTAGGCTCAGCCTCTTAGGCTTGTGCCAATTTACATGCCTGTCCTAATCTTAGTTTCAGGGCTGTCTGCTCCAGACCTCAATGAGGAGTCCAAACATGGAGACTTTCAAGCAGCAGAAGGTGGAGGACTTTTACGACATCGGAGAGGAGCTGGGGAGGTAAGAGACCGTGGCAGGCGGAGGGGATGCCTGGCGGAGCCAAGGATAAGTTTCTTGCTGTGCACTTGTCAATTGATCTTGTCACAGGACTTGGGGGAAGCTTTAAAAACCATCCTGAGGTCTATTTATTTATTTTATAAGTTTTTATTGAATTCATTGGGGTGACATTGGTTAATAAAATGATAGAGGTTTCAGGTGTACAATTCTCTAATATGTCATCTGTATATTGTATTGTGTGTTCACCATCCAAGGCCAATTAATCCTTTTTCTGTCATCATTTATCCTCCCTTTACCCTCTTCTACCCCCCCCCCCCGCCCCTCCTTCCCTCTGGGAATCACCCTGCTGTTATCTGTGTTTATGAGGGTTTTTGTTGTTGTTTCGTTTAATCCCTTCACCTTTTCCACCCAGTCCCCCGAACCCCCTCCCCTCTCTGACAGTTGTCAGTAATCCTGAGGTTTATTCATCTTTATGGGCAGCTCTGCAGTCGTTTCTCTGAAAATAAAGACACTAGCAGAAGGGGCTAGAATTGTTGAGCTCTGTGTTTTCAGCACAAGAAACACACGTATTCTGGTGAAGAGTTACGGCGTATCTAAAAAATTCTTGGTTTAGCGGTTACTATTTTCCCAAAGCCCTCACCAGGCTTCGGACTGAGACCTGACCTATTGATTTTCTTCTCTGAGTTCGACTTGGCATTCTCCCTGACTCCCAAGATTTTGTTTCATGAGCTCAGAGCCTGAATGGGAGGTGAAGTAATCCTCCTGGAAGTGTATTTGCATTGAGTAACAAGCCACGCAAACAAAGTCACAAAGGTTCCTAGGATCTGAGTTATTGCGTGCATTTTCAGGTTTGCTAAACACAGAACACAACCAGGGCTAACCTCTGAGATCTGAAAGTAGTTACTATTTGGAGAGAAATGAAGATTTTTCCAAAGCTCTCTTCTTGCCTTCCATTCCTAACAACTGCTAATGTTTAGATGTTGTTTTAGTGATTATAGAACGCTAGTCCTAAAGTTTCATTCTCACAACAGTGAGTGAAATGGGAATTATTTTTACTTTCATTTTTCAGATGGGGAATCTGTGGTCCCAAGCGTTTAAGCAAGTTGCCCAAAGTTGTTCAGCCAGCAAGTGACATAACCAGGGTCTGGCCAGTTCAGTTTGTCACTGCACACCTGTTGTGCTCTCTCCTAGGAGTATGGTACTTGTACACTCACATCTGCTCACTAGTATACCCAGCCTCAGCTCTTCTCACACTCAGTGAAGTAAAAACCTGGGGCTTTACGGCCTCCACTGTATCCAAGACGAAAAGCAGGAGGCCCTTCCTCTTTATAGAGCTCTTGGGTCAGCACTAATTCTTCACTTTCTTTAATTTTAAAAAGACAAAACAGAAAGAGCTTCCAAGTCAGAGCCAGACTCTGAGAAGAGTGGGAGGTGCAGGTGCTGTAAGTTTAGGCAGTGCTTGTCCTGGGTCACCGGAAGGCTGTGTGCTTGAGGGAGCAAGGGACACAGAGACACCAGAAGGGAATGGCCCCTCCGCTTTATTTCAGAGACCAGCTGACACAGGCAGTCCAGGGCCTGATGAAAGGGTGGAGGAGGACAGAGGGCCAGAAGCTGGGGTTGGTCAGTTGGAGTCTGCCTCTGACAAGGAGGCCAGGCTCTCTTCTTCTCAGGTGCTTCTCCTGACCTGGGTGACACCAGGGGCAAAGTGGCATCCTCAGCAGCAGACCCAGCCCATAGCATTTGATTCAGTGGCCCCACCTTGGCCACATCCTGTGTGTAGTGGTCTGTGCTAAGTGTTGTGGCTACCAAGATGAAGAGGACACAGTCTCTATCTTCTTGGAGCTCAGGTGGAGGTGGGGGCAGCCACACACATAACAAGGGCACAGTTGGATGGGACTGGTGCCGGAACTGAGAACTGAGCAGTTGAAACTCTGAAGAAGGAAGTAGACACAGTTTCTAGCCCTGGCCGGTTAGCTCAGTTGGTTAGAGCATTATTCTGAAACATTAAAATTGTGGGTTCAATCCCCAGTCAGGGCACAGGGTCAGGGCACATATGGGAAGCAACCAATGAATGCATAAATAGGTGAAACAACAAATGAATGCTTCTCTCTACTTTCCTCTCTATGCCTCTCTAAAAATCAATCAATTAAAAAATAAAAGGAGAAGTAGTTTCCTTGAAAATTCATCTATTATACCTTCCTAGTCCTGTCTTTCCCCATGCACTGTATCAGAGCTATTAGAACTAGAAGAGATCTCGTGTTTTCTGATGCTCCCCTGTAACAGGGTATGAAGGTCCCATGCATCTCACAGCCTGGGGAGCCTTAAAGAACCCGCCTACTTTTGTACAGTGCTAACCAGCTATGAAGTGGGTAAGAGGCAGTAGAGGCTTTTGGAACGGCTTGACATGCTAGGATTTGTGGTCTATATGGGCTGGCAGGTCACTAAGGGGCTTTTTCAACAGACTCTTCATCTGACAGTTGAGGAAACTGAGGCTCAGAGAAGGGAAGGTCTTGCCTGAGGCCATAAACAGACTGGAAAGAGAGCTGCCTCCACATGACTACTCAGCTCCTGAAGGGACAGTGCTATCTTTCTCTCCCCATCTTCTTTTCTTTGCTTAACATACTATTAAGGACCTCCTGTGTGCCAGGCACTGCCCAAGGTAGTGGTGAGCAAACAGGAATACTCCTGTCTTCTTATGCAGCTTCTGTTCCTTTGGTGGAGAAAGGTGTTAAACAAGCAAACAAGGGAACAGAAAAGGATAAAGCATTTTGACCTGTGTTAAGGGCTATGAATGGAGAGGATAGAGGATGTAGGTTAGATTGGGTGGTCAGGGAAGGCACTGTTAATTGAGAACAGAGGAGTTAATATGCAGGTAGAGGCAACAGCATGGGCATAGACCCAGAGATGGGGAAGGAGCTGGGGCATGAGCTGCTGGAAGGAGGCCAGTGTGGCCTCAGAAGGTGAACTGTGGGCAAGTAGTACTAGGTGAGGTTGGAGACCTCAGTGGGCGCCAGATGTAGCCCACAAGATCCCTGTCAACACAGAATGGTGGGAGAGGTTTGGCTGTAGAGGCCACACAGATTGGGGTTGGGGTCCTCTTCCTAGCTGTGCAACCTTAGGGCAACTCACTCAACCTCTCTGGGCCTCAGTTTCATTACCTATATGATAAGAATAATAACAGTACCTATCTCATAGTTGGGATTAAACGAGATGCCGAGTCTATAGTGTGCGTCACAGAGCTGGGCACAGGGTAAGTGTTCAGTGAACAAGAGCTTCTGGTCTTTGGGAATCCAAGTCCTGCTTCACCTATGGAGCTTCTAGGAGAAAGGTGTGGGACTCTGCAGGACGAACGGTGGCTGGAGGGGGGCCACCGTTCTTGTTTTGGAGAGAGCTGTGTGTAAACCTGCTTCCTCAGCTGTCAGTGAGTACTCTAGCCTAACTCAGGGCTGGCTTGTTGGTTTTAGCTCTTCATTAAGTTCTTACTATGCAAAAATGAAAAGGAATGTCAGTCATTTTTCATTTTTATCTGTACTGGTGGATGAAGTGCACAAACATAATGTTGAGTAAAGGAAGCCAGACTCAAAGTCCACAGTATGTGGAGTTCATACTGTGTAATTCCATTTGTGTAAAGTTTGAAACAGGCAAAATCAATTAGATGTGCTAGAAATCAGAATAGTGGTTATTTGGGGCACTAGTGACTGAAAGGGGACACAAGGGAGATGGGGATTTCTGGGGCATAGGTATTGTTCTGTTTCTTGATCTGGGTGTCTGTTTCACTCTTTGTTCATTTCATGAAAATATATCAAGCTGTACACGTACATGAACATTTTCCTGTACATATGTTATTATATATACCTTAGCCAAAACCATGTGTTAACAAGCAAAGAATCTTTAACTCCACTTCCTGCCCTGGTCTGGTCCCTGAAGCACATGTTTTTGATTCTTTTGGAGGCCTTCTCTCTCCTTGTCCTACAAGTAAGAACATCTGTGAGAAAATCTGCTGAAGCCAGCTTTGGATGGGGACAGCGTGCCCTGGCGGGAGAGTCCTGAGCTCGACTGGGCCTGGCTCTGCACATCTCACCTGATTTCTGGCTCCCAGCGCTGAGTGCAGACACTTGACTGTGCTCACGTGTTGGCGGCAGCCTTCTGGGGATGCTGGAGCGACTGGGGAAATGTTGGCCTGCAGATGCTGGCCTCTCCCAGACTTGGTAGCCACCCTCGGACAGTGCTGAGGAATACAGAGCAGGGCTCATAAAGAAAAACCCCTCGTTTTATAGACAAGGCTAAGGTCAGAGAGAGGAAGTGGCTTGTCCAAAGTCACATGGTGAACCAGTGATAGACAGTGGGGAGGATTGGAGGTCTGACTCCTCGTCTAGGGCTCTGGCCAAACCATTAGGACCCACAGAGCACAAACTCATTTTTTCCTTTAATTTGAATGCTTCTGAGGTGTGAGTAAGGGAGAATATATGATAGGGTGGTCTTTTCTGTTTGATCTTGCTGGTAGAGTAGCAGGGTCAGAGTTAGGAGGTAAGCACTTGGGAGGGGATGTCCCCTAGAGGAAGGGCACTGGTAGTTAGGTCCAGTGGTGAAGTGAATACTATATGCCCAAGAATACAGGTAATTTAATGTAAGCAGCGTCAGTGGTTTCTTCCTTCCCAAACTTATATAGTTTCCTTTACTTAGATTCTCAGAGGTTATCGTGTTAACATAAAATCATTAAATGTCAGTGTTGGACTGGATCTCAACAAGAATTTAGTTCAAATCTCCATTTTATAGGCAAGGAAACTAAGGCCCAGACAGGGGAGGTAATTTTTGTAAGGTCACAGAGCAAGCAATATAGGAGGTGGGATTTAAAGAAGCTTTTCAACTATACTGTGCTGGTTTAAACAGACAGAAACTATCTGTAGGTTCATTTAACTGTTTTATCCTCAGTCCCCACCTTTCTCAGGGAGTTTCACCAGATCATTACCCCAAATGTCCTATCATCCCCTCCCAGCTCCCTGTTGGAGATAGCTGGAAGCCATGCTACTTACAGGAGACTCACATATACAACCTAGGTGCTTACCGTATTTCCCCATGTATAAACGCTCCCATAGATAAGATGCACCCTAATTTGGGGGTCCAAAATTTGAAAAAAAAAAAAACGACATGAAGTTATTGAGCTCAAGTTTTATTCATCATAAAATTCACATAACTCCTCATCTGCGCAAAAAAGCAAGAAATGCAAGTAAAAAAAAAACCTACAACCATTGTATAAGATGCACCCAGTTTTTAGACCCCAAATTTTTCGAAAATGACGCATCTTTTTCTTTTTTTTTTTTGTATTTTTCCAAAGCTGGAAACGGGGAGAGACAGTCAGACAGACTCCTGCATGCGCCCGACCGGGATCCACCCGGCACGCCCACCAGGGGGCGACGCTCTGCCCACCAGGGGGCGATGCTCTGCCCCTCCGGGGCGTCGCTCTATTGCGACCAGAGCCACTCTAGCGCCTGGGGCAGAGGCCAAGGAGCCATCCCCAGCGCCCCGGTCATCTTTGCTCCAACGGAGCCTCGCTGCGGGAGGGGGAGAGAGAGACAGAGAGGAAGGGGAGGGGGACGGATGGAGAAGCAGATGGGCGCCTCTCCTGTGTGCCCTGGCCGGGAATCGAACCCGGGACCCCTTGCACGCTAGGCCGATGCTCTACCACTGAGCCAACCGGCCAGGGCCGAAAAATGATGCATCTTATACATGGGGAAATATGATAACTTGAAGAATCTCCTTTTGTAGGGCCTGGAGCCTTGGACCAGGGAGGGATCCACTGAGCTCAAGCCTCATTTTTCCTGGGAGCTGAGGAATTTCTTGGGACAGCCATATGGGAAGGCCAGACCTGAGTCTCCAGTGGGGTCCCCTGTCATGAAGATCACTCACTGTACAATCAGCTTAGCCTGGGCAACCTCTTTTGGAAGGAAAACAGAACCCTTCAGGAGATGTGTAGAGCTCAGGTTTACCCAGGCTGGGTGCTAGAGCAGTCTGGCCACAGAGCGCAATAGAACACAACAATAGTAGTTGTTTACCTGTCTCAGTCCCTGGGAAAAGGGTTTCCAAGGGAAAACAGTTTCTGAAGCAAAAGGGCTTTTACTATTTTTTTTTAATGAAAAAAAATTTTTTTTTTATTATAGAAGGGCTGCATGGCAAATGCCATAAAGTTATGATGAGTTAAAGTGAAAGGTAGAACCCCTCTGCTCTCCGTCTGTGTCTCACGTCCACAGGTAGACTTTGATGATAATTTTCTTCTTACTTAGAACTTTGCTAAGTTAAGCAAGTGTGCATGGACCCAGATGGGATCACATGACTGTAAAAATCTACAACTTGCTTTTTTCACTCAGTGAAATGCATTGAATATCTTTTATACAGCCATGTATATAGATCTGTGAGACTTACTTTGGATGCAGGTTTTTTTAATAAAAAATTTCAGAAGACTGTTTAAGGCAATACAAGATTAGCAGCCTTCACACAGCAGCTATTTTTATTCCTGCTTTACCTTCTAATCTTTCCACGGCTATTTCTCACGTCCACACATCCCCTCCTCTTTTGTGTGTACACATACACATTCCCCCAAGTGCTAAGCTACCAGAGGCAGGCTGGGAGACTGAGGCGAGCAGGACCAGCCTCACGGGGTGGAGGGTGTTGCCCGGGGATGACATTAGGCTTATCCTGGCTCACATTTGTTTGTATTGGGCCATCAACTCTTTAGAGCAGGGGTCAGGAGCCTATGGCTTGCGAGCCAGATGTGGCTCTTTTGATGGCTGCATCTGGCTCGCAGACAAATCTTTAATAAAAAAATAATAACGTTAAAAATATAAAACATTCTCATGTATTACAATCCATTCATTTCCTACCGCTCATGTTCATGGTTGCGGGTGGCTGGAGCCAATCACAGCTCTCCTCCGGGACAACACCAAATTTTTATTGGATAATGCATAATGTACACGGGTCGTTGTATGGTTCTCACGGAATTACATTTTAAAACATGTGGTGTTCATGGCTCTCTCAGCCAAAAAAGTTCCCGACCCCTGCTTTAGAGGCACGTCCACATCAGTTCTCCCATTTTGAGTATCACTGCAGCACTGAGACAGAGGTCAGAGGTCCCCAAACCTTTGTCACTTCCCTCTGCTCTTGCTGTTCTTTCACTCTTTGAAAAATTAAAATTTTCCTTCAAGGTCCAGATCAAAGGCTGTCTCCCTGTCTTCACCTACCCCATCTTATCCCAGTCCCTTCTGTGGATTTAATTACCTCTTATTCTGGAAGCACATCGCCATTCAGTGCTAACGCCATCATATCTCATGTTACACAAAGGGTACACCTGGTCATCTTCCCCTCTGGACTGAATGTTCCTCCAAGCTGGGTTCCTGCATACTTCATCTTTTATCCACCCATTCCCCCACCCCGCCGCCATAGTGTCCAGCCCAGGCCTTTTATACTTGGTAAGCATTCAGCTCCCATAGATACCCATCAGTTAAGTGCAAAGCTGTCTGGAACCCGCCTTAAGTTATATCTGAGGCAGAAAACAACCGCCAAGCCCCTGGCTCCCATAGGCCTGGGAGTCCACGAACATCTAGGATTCCCCAGACACACAGTGGGGAAAAAAACACAAAAATTACCTCTTTTTCCTGGACACACATTCTTGAATTTAACCCCCATAACACACTCAGAAGCAGCTATTATTCTCATTTTAGGGATAAAGAAACTCAGTCTCTAAAAGTTGGGAAAGGAGAACTCTCCTCAAAAGCTAATGCAACGAGAGATGGTGGAACAACCATGAGCTAATCGAGGGACCCTACAAACAAGTGCTGTTTGTTCAGAGGAGGAAGCTATTGCCCTGGGTGGGGCAGCTCCTGACAGGCTAATGTGGGGAACAGCAGGTAACCACCTCGAGGGAAGGCTGTGCCAGGGACGGCAGAGCAGCAGGCCTGGGCTTGGGCACGAGGGCATAGAGAGGCTCAGAGGGAGGGGGCTGCCAGGAAGATATGCGACTGCAGAGGGCCCTGGATGATTGAAGCCACCGATGAGGGGGAGAGGCGCTTTTATCACCCTTTGTTAGGAAAACAAAGCACAAAGCCACTCAAACAAAGTGGCTGCATTGCATACGCTTCAGTCAGAAGCTGGCACACAGAGCAAATCGCTTGCCCTGAGGGCTAGGTCTCATTGAGCTCAGTCTGCGTTATGAAAACTCCAAGAGCTGAAGAGAGGTGGGGAAAAGGAGGTGTGCAGTTGTTCGTATGGAAAATATTCAGTAATTAATAAATAACAATGCAAGAAAAACTCTGTGTTTCATGTATTCACAATTGTGCACCTCCTTTTGCCCCACCCTGTATGTGGGGCAATGGAATGAATACACTTTCTTTTCTACATATTTGTCACCAGCATGTACTTTTTTATGTTGTGTTATTTTTTTTAACTCAATTTTTAAAAAGATTTTATCTATTGGCCCTGGCCAGTGGCTCAGTGGCTAGAGCGTTGGCCCGCATATGGATGTCTTTGGTTAGATCCCTGGTCAGGGCACACAAGAGAAGTGACCATCTGCTCCCACCCCCACCCCCTTCTCTCCCTCTTCCCCTCTTGCAGCCAGTGGTTCAATTGTTTTGAGCATGGCGCTGGGTACTGAGGATGGCTCATTGGTCCAAATGGGTCAGCCTGAGGCACTAAAAATAGCGCAGTACTCGAACATCAGCCCCAGATGGGGTTGCTGGGTGAATCCCAGTCAGGGCACATGTGGGAGTTTGTCTATCTCCCCTCTTCTCACCAGAAAGAAGGAAAGCAAGAAAGAGAGAGAGAGAGAGAGAGAGAGAGAGAGAGAAAGAGAGAGAAAGAAAGAAAGAAAGAAAGAAAAAGAAATTTTATTTATTGATTTTAGAGAGAGGAGAGACAGGGGTAGGGAGGAGTGGGAAGCATCAACTCAAAGTATTTGCTTCTCATATGTGCCTTGAGCAGGCAAATCCAGGTTTTCAAACTGGCGACCTCAGCATTTCAGGTCGACACTTTATCTACTGCACCACCACAGGTCAGGCTGCTCCATGTTCTTTTATTTATACCTTACATGTATCTAGAGTCAATGTAACTTAAAACGTTGTTTTTTGTTTTGAAATAATTTCAAATTTAATAAAAAGGTTTCAGAATAAGAGAACTTCCATACACCCTTTATCTAGATACCACAGTTTTTAACATTTTGTCACTTCCTCCTGCTTTCGTTCCCTCTTCTTATTTTCTCCTCCTTCTGCTCCTCTCCCCCTCTTCTTCCTTCCCTCCCTCCCTCCTTCCCTCTTTCTTTCCTTTCTTTCCATCTATCTATTATTGTTTCTGAACCATTTCAGAGTCAGTTGCTAACGTTTTGCCTCTTTATCTCTTAATACTTTATTATGCATCTCCTACGGACCTGGATATTTTCTCTCATAAGCACAATACAATACAGTTTTTAAATTCAGGACATTGAGCTCTGACATAATATTTTTATCCAAACTCTCATTCTTGTTCCAGTTTTGTCAGTTCTCCCACTTAGAGTGCTTATGGCAGCTTCCTCCCTGCAGAACTAGATCTGGTGCATGTTGTATATTGCATCTCTTTGTCATGTCTCTTTAGGCTCCGTTGATCTGGATGGTTCCTTGGCCTTTTTTTTGGTTTGTTTAAATTTCTGAAGCTGGAAACGGGGAGAGACAGTCAGACTGACTCCCACATGCGCCCGACCGGGATCCACCCGGCACGCCCACCAGGGTGTCGCTCTGTTGCAACCAGAGCCACTCTAGCGCCTGGGGCAGAGGCTAAGGAGCCATCCCCAGCGCCCAGGCCATCTTTGCTCCAATGGAGCTTTGGCTGCGGGAGGGGAAGAGAGAGACAGAGAGGAAGGAGGGGGGGGGTGGAGAAGCAAATGGGTGCTTCTCCTATGTGCCCTGGCCGGGAATCGAACCCAGGTCCCCCGCACGCCAGGCCAACACTCTACCGCTGAGCCAACTGGCCAGGGCCTCCTTGGCCTTTCTTCAACTTTCATGACACTGATACATATTTTTAAAGAATGCCAATTAAAAAAAAAATAGATATAGTATATAGTTTTGTTAACGTCATAGTATTCTTCTGTACAGACATTCCCAATTTACTTAACTTTCCCCTATTATTTCTCACTACTAAATGTAAGTGTTTCTGTGGACACAGTTGTTTGATTTCCTTTCTCTACATTATTTCTGCTGAGTGTATTCCCAGAGGTGGAGTGCATGGTCAGAGGTTATGACTGATTTGTGTCGTGGTTAAAATTAGAAATACTGAGCCAGTTTACCAGGCCACCATGCGCACCTACTTCCTCATGGCTTTGCCAACACTCACTGTTTTTGTGTATTTCTGATAGTTCAAGAGGTTTGTAAAGATACACTAGTGTTTTTGCTGTAGGGATATTTAAAGTGGTTGAAGTTTTCTGTGCTTCTCTCTTAATTCCAAACCTTATTCTCTCTGCTACTTTACCTTTTTTCATGGTATTCACATTTTATTTTAATTTAGTTATATTTTTATGGATAATGTGAAGTCCCGATAGCAGCACAAGTCAGGTAGGCCAGTATAATAACTCCCATTTTATAAATGATGAAAATAAGTTCCAAAAAACTTACATGACCCATCAGGACCAGAGAGAGAGCTCTTCCCTGTAGATGGATGGATGGATGGATGGATGGATGGATGGATGGTGTTTCCTCCGGCCAACACAGGTAAAGGCGATTAAGGTCTTGGGTGAATCTCAGAACTCCAGCGAAGGGTTCAACTTCTTTGTCTCTACTTTTAGAAGCTGGTGACAATGGTTCTATAAGAAAGCTCTCTAGTCCTGGCTGGGTAGCTCGGTTGGTGAGAATGTTGTCCTGATATACAAAGGTTGTGGGCTCAATTTCCGGTCAGAGCACCTAGAGGAACAGATCGATGTTTCTGTCTCTGTCCCTTCCTCTCTCTCTAAAAATCAATCAATAAATTTAAAAAGAAAGAAAGCTTTCTAAGAGAGAGCTGTTGGGAGAGGTATGATTGGGAAGGGTTATGATATGAGGGCAAAGGAGAGAGCTGTTCCCTTGGTCTCCCCCTTGTTGGGGAGACCACAGTGGGGGGTAAGAATGCCAGCCAGCGGTAGGAGTTAGGCCCTGTGGTACCCATCACTGCAGCCGGAGGGAGGCACCCAGGGCTCGGGCAGTGCGGGAGGGAGGTCATGGGAGACTAGTTTCCAGGGCCTCTCACGGAGGTGATGGCTGCAGCCTTCAGTCTCTCTTCTGGAGACTGCCCAGACCCCAGAGCAGCCGCCAACAGGCTGTAGATGCTAGAACTTTAATCTGCAAGGGCTCCTACAACGTCCAGTCTGGGGGATGAAAACTATAACCCTGTGGCCAAATCTGTCTGCCACCTATTTGTCAATGGCCCAAGAGCTAAGAGTGTGTTTTATGGAAGACAGTTTCTAATAGATTTGATGATAGGAAGCTCAAACTTTGGAACCCAGTTAAGCAAAATGTTATCTTCCCCCCCCCAAAAAAAAAAATTCTTCTCATTGGAAGACTTGTATTACAAAAAAATAGACAAAACAAAATAAACCTCAATTCTTATTATGTAGTGTTTTTAATCTCATTAATTAAATATTTGTTCATATCTGGTTTTCTCCTTTGTTGTATGAAAACCTACATAATATCCTTGATTTTGCTTCTTGGCCCACAACGCCTGAAATATTCACCATCTGGCTCTTTGCAGAAAAAGTGTGCCTACTCCTGACCTACTTCGGTAGAGTTTACTATTTAAGCAGCAAAACTTAAAAAAAGTAGATGATTGTGGGGCAGGGGGTAGGATATGAACAGATCAAAGTGAAGGTGCAGTTGCGGAAAAGGAGGAAGAAGGAGTGTGCAGAAGTCCACTTGCCCCCATTCCCTCTCACGGCCCTTGAGGAACCTCCTAGGAGCCCAGTTGCAGAACGAGGCCAACCCTGTCCTCTTCAGAGAATGCTGGGGTGGGAAGAAGGGAAGGGAGCTATCTGGGTATTGGGCATTGTCTTGTACTAAGCACAGGGTGGGCTGGGGCCATCACCTGGTTAATCCTCTTGCAGCCCTATGGGGCGGTAGGTATTTTTGGTATTTTTCCTGTTGTGCAGATGAGGAAGTGGAAGCTTAGAGAACTTCACCAACTTGCAAACTTTAGTGTCAGAGCTGGGATTTAAACCTGTGACTTTTGATTCCTACTCCAGTATTCTCTTTGAGGTACCAAGCTGCCTAAGATTTTCTTTCTGCCTGTGACCCTCGGGTCCCCACCAGAGAATAGAGGAAGAGGTTGATACTACTCTTTAGGGCTTTTGGTGGTTTTTGGACAATCTGCTGGGAGCCCAGTGGTCCTGTGTCTAATCCACTGCCAGAACTGGCCCTGCCTCCCTGCCCACTTGCTGTCAGCCTCTAACTCTGAGGCCTCACTCAGGACCCTAATCTTGAATCCTGAGCTGCTGGTAACTTGGCCACAAGGCCTGGAGGATAATGAAATGTCCTTTATACCTTGGGATGAGGTTTATTTGGCACTGTGGGGACAGGGCCCATCAGCCAGAAAAGACAGCTTAGCTGCTGAGGGGCTGCAGTGGGCTCTAGGAGACAGTGTTCCTGCTAGTCTTTTGGAGGAGCCCCTGCCAACAGAGAGGAGACAGGGCTAGGGGGAGAAGGGCAGCTGAGGGAGGAGGCAGGGTAGGGCTCTGAGCCATTCCTGGCAGGAGGAGGGGCTCAGGGCTGGAGGCTGATGAGCCTGAGCCTAGTGGTGATCACCCTGGGCATTTGGAGCCACCGGGCCCCAGTTTGACCCTGGCTGTACTACTGTGAGTTGTCGGACCTCGGAAGGCAGTTTTGTTCTCATAGGCCCTTTTTCTTCCTTGTAACGGTCCCTATCTCACTGGGTTGTTAAAATACTACGGGTGGAATCTGAGTCTCTTCATGTTTTTCATCTTTCTGGGGTCTCATCATTAATGTCAAAACAGGAAAAATGAGCATTCCATTCCAGGGCAACAGGAAGTCCTGTTCCAGCCCTGACTTCTGGTTCCCCAGGGAGTGCTCACGCCCTCCTCCGCACCTCCTTTGAGACAAGGCTGACCTCTCTTTGTGACCCTGTCTCAGACATGAACTCAGGCTGATTTCTGAGTGCCTCCCTCACCACTGAGGCTGCTTGAAGGGTAAACTGAGTTTCATGTAAAGCTTGGGGGCAGTGAGAAGAATTTTGGCACAAAGAAGGAAACAGCTTAAAGCTGGAGACAGACACCTCTGCTTCTTAACCCCTGACCTCTGTCATAATGCTGGGGCATTCCAGGACCCTGCCTGAGGCCCCAAACCAACTACCATCCTTGCTACTTACCACCCAAGGGAGACTCTATTTCTTCCACAGTTGCTACCTCTGCCTCAGTGGACTCTAGGTCTCTTTCTTCAGGAATCAAAAGCCCTTTAAAGTTTCTCTCAATCAAAAAGCCATCTCTGACTTCCCCCTCATTCCTGCCATGTGGGATGTGCCTAGCAAATGGTCACAGACATGGACATCATTGTGCTAAAAGCCCAGCAGTCAGTTGCTTTGAAGAGCTCACAGGGAGGAGCTGGGTTGGGCAGCTTCTCCTCCGTTACCTCATTTAATCAGTGAGATTCTCCATGTGGGATAGGCAGCAGGTGGGCAGTCATCATCCACATTTTACAGATAAGAGGCGCAAGGACCCAGTCCCAACCTTTGAGACCACGGAGGCCAGATGGAGAGGAGATAAAGCTGGATGGAGTGTCCACAGGTATTTGTAAACACAGGTCCAGCCCTGGCTTGTTGGCTTAATGGTAGAGCATCATCCCAGTGTGTGGATGTCCTGAGTTTGATTCCAAGTCAGGGCACATAGGAGAAGCGACCATCCGCTTCTCCACCCTCCACTTCCCCTTTCTCTCTCTCTTTCCCTCCCACAGCCATTGCTTAATTGGCATTGGTCAAGTGAGTTGGCCCTGGGCGCTGAGGATGGCTCCATGGAGCCTCCACTTCAGGTGCTAAAAAGAGCTTGGTTGTTGAACAACTGGCCCAGATGGGCAGAGCATGCCCAATGGGGGGCTTGCTGGGTAGGTCCAAGTTGGTCAGGGTGCATGCGGGAGTCTGTCTCTCTGACTTCCCTCCTCTCACTTAAGAAAAAAAAACCCAAAACCAAAACAAACCAAAACAAAAAAACCATACAGATCCAAAGTAGCAATCTTTTTTTAAATCTTAATTTATTGTGTTTACATAGATTCTAGTGTTGCCCCAAATGCATCTCCCCCTCCCTCGTTTTCCCCTCAACATCTCCCTTGCCCCCCTCCACATAGTGTCCTTCCCCCTTCCCTTCAGATTTATCCCATCCTATTATCCCCTTTCCCTCTGTCCTCTTTTTCTCTGGTGCCTTTGATCCTCCTCTGTGTCAATTCTGTTCCTCAGTTCACATTGTTCATTGGATTACTCAAATGAGTGAGGTCATATGATATTTTTCTTTCTCTGCCTGGCTTATTTCACTTAGCATAATAGTTTCCAGGTCCATCTATGTTGTCACAAAAGGTAAGATTCCTTCTTTTTCATGGCCCCATAGTATTCCATTGTATATATATACCACTGCTTTTTAATCCACTCGTCCACTGATGGACACTTGGGCTGTTTCCAGATCTTTGCTATTGTGAACAATGCTGCCATAAACATGGGGGTGTATTTCTTCTTTTGAATCAGTGATATGGTGTTCTTGGGATATATTCCTAAAAGTGGGATGGCTGGGTCAAAATGCAGTTCCATTTTTAATTTTTTGAGGAATCTCCATACTGTTTTCCACAGTGGCTGCACCAATCTGCATTCCCACCAGCAGTGCAGGAGGGTTCCCTGTTCTCTACATCCTTGCCAGCACTTACTATGCGTTGTTTTGTTAATGAGTGCCATTCTGACTGGTGTGAGGTGGTATCTCATTGTGGTTTTAATTTGCATTTCTCTAATGATTAGTGATGTTGAACATTTTTTCATCTGTCTATTGGCCATCTGTATGTCTCCTTTGGAGATTGTCTATTCATTTCTTTTGCCCATTTTATGATTGGATTGTTTATCTTCCTGGTGTTGAGATTTACAAGTTCTTTATAAATTTTTGTTATTAACCCCTTATCAGACGTACTGTCGAGTATGTTCTCCCATTGTGTAGTTTGTCTTTTTATTCTGTTCATATTGTCTTTAGCTGTGCAAAAGCTTTTTAGTTTGATATAGTCCCATTTGTTTATCCTGTCTTTTATTTCACTTGCCCGTGGAGATAAATCAGCAAATTATATTGCTGTGAGAGATGTCGGTGAGTTTACTGCCTATGTTTTCTTCTAAGATGCTTATGGTTTCACGCCTTACATTTAAGTCTTTTATCCATTTTGAGTTTATTTTTGTGAATGGTGTAAGCTAGTGGTCTAGTTTCTTTTTTTTTTTTGCAGGTAGCTGTCCAGTTTTCCCAACACCATTTGTTAAAGAGGCTATCTTTACTCCAATGTATGCTCTTACCTCCTTTGTCAAATATCAATTGTCCATAAAGATGTGGGTTTATTTCTGGGTTCTCTGTTCTGTTCCATTGATTTATCTGCCTGTTCTTATGCCAGTACCAGGTTGTACAATGGCCTTGTAGTATAACTTGATATCAGGAAGTGTGATACCTCCCACTGTATTCTTCTTTTTCAAGATTGCTGAGGCTATTCATATTCTTTTTTGGCTCCACATAAAATTTTGGAATATGTGTTCTATATCTTTGAAGTATGTCATTAGTATTTTAATTGGTATTGCATTGAATTTATAAATTGCTTTGGGTAATATAGACATTTTAATAATGTTTATTCTTCCTATCCATGAACATGATATATGTTCCACTTGTTTGTATTTTCTTTGATTTCTTTTATCAATGTTTTATAATTTTCTGAGTACAAGTCTTTAACCTCCTTGGTTAAATTTATTCCTAGGTATTTTATTTTTTTGGTTGCAATAGTGAAGGGGATTGTCTCGTTAATTTCTCTTTCCGACAGGTCTATGTTGGTGTATAAAAATGCCTCTGATTTCTGAGTATTAATTTTATATCACTGCCACGTTGCTGAATTCATTTATCAGGTCCAGTAGTTTTTGACTGAGACTTTAGGGTTTTCTATATACAGTATCATATCATCTGCAAGTAATGATAGTTTTACTTCTTCTTTTCCAATTCAGATGCCTTTTATTTCTTCTTCTTGTCTGATTGCTGTGGCTAGGACTTACAGAACTATGTTGAATAAGAGTGGTGTTAGGGGGCACCCCTGTCTTGTTCTTGATCTTAAGGGAATTGCTTTTAATTTTTGCCCATTGAGTATGATGTTGGCTGTGGATTTGTCTTAGATGGCCTTTATCATGTTGAGGTATGTTCCCTGTATTCCCACTTTGCTGAGAATTTTGATCATAAATGGGTGCTGGATTTTATCAAAAGCTTTTTCTGCATCTATTGAAATTATCATGTAGTTTTTCTCCTTCCTTTTGTTTATTTGACGAATCACATTGATTGATTTGCAAATATTTTACCAGACTTGCCTCCCAAGAATAAATCCCACTTGATCATGATGTATGATTTTTTTCATATATTGCTGGATCCAGTTTGCTGATATTTTGTTGAGGATTTTAGCATCTAAATTCATCAGGGATGTTGGCCTATAATTTTCTTTCTTTGTGTTGTCTTTGCCTGGTTTTGGAATCAGAATTATGCTCGCCTCATAAAAGGAGCTTGGAAGTCTTCCTTCTTCTTGAATTTTCTGAAATAGCTTGAGAAGGATAGGAGTTAGTTCTTCTTTGAATATTTGGTAGAATTCACCTGTGAAGCCATGTGGCCCAGGGCTTTTGTTTGTTGGAAGTTTTTGATAACTGTTTCAGTCTCATTTGTTGTAATTGGTCTGTTTAGGTTTTCTGATTCTTCCAGATTGATTTTTGGAAAATTATATGTTTCAAGGAATTTGTCCATTTCACCTAGATTGTCTAATTTTTTGGCATACAGTTCTTCATAGTATTTTCTTACAATCCTTTGTATTTCTGTTGTGTCAGTTGTTATTTCTCCACTCTCATTTCTAATTTTATTTATTTGAGTCCTCTCTCTTTTTTTCTTGGTAAGTCTGGTTAAAGGTTCATTGATCTTGTTTACCTTTTCAAAGAACCAGCTCTTGGTTTAATTGATCCTCTATTTTTTTTTAGCCTCTATGTCATTTATTTCTGCTCTGATCTTTATTATTTCCTTCCATCTACTACCTCTGGGCTTTACTTGCTGTTCTTTTTCTAGTTCTTTTAGATGCAGGTTAAGTTGCTTATTTGAGCTTTTTCTAGCTTCTTAAGGTATGCCTGTAATGCTATGAACTTCCCTCTCAGTACTGCTTTTGCTGTGTCCCATAAATTTTGAGTTGTTGTATGCTCATTATCATTCGTTTCTAGGAATTATTAAAATTCTTCTTTGATTTCATTGTTAACCCATTCGTTGTTTAATAACATGTTATTTAGTTTCCAAGTGTTAGAGTATTTTTCAGTTTTTCTGTTGTGGTTGATTTCTAGTTTCATGCCATTGTGATCAGAGAAAGTGCTTGATAAAATTTCAATCTTCTTAAATTTGTTGAGACCCCTTTTGTGCCCTAACATGTGGTCTATCCTAGAGAATGTACCATGAGCACTTGAAAAGAATGTATATTCTGCTGCATTAGGGCGAAAGGTTCTGAAGATATCTATTAAATCCAGTTGAGCTAGTGTGTCCTTTAAGTCTGCTGTTTCTTTGTTAATTTTCCTTCTTGAGGATCTCTCTAGTCATGTTGGTGGGGTATTGAAATCCCCTACTATTATAGTTGATCTCACCCTTTATATCCATCAAAGTCTGCTTTATATATTTAGGTGCTCCTATATTAGGTGCATAGATAGTTATAATGGTTATATTTTCCTGTTGAATTGCTCCCTTTATCATTATGTAGTGACCTTCTTTATCTCTTTGTTTTAAAGTCTATTTTGTCAGATATAAGTATTGCTACCCCAGCTTTATTTTCATGTCCATTTACATGAAATATTTTTTCCATCCTTTTACCTTTAGTCTATGTGTATCTTTTGTCTTGAGGTGTGTCTCTTGTAGACAACATATGTATAGGTCCTGTTTTCTTATTCACGCAGCTACCCTATGGCTTTTTATTGGATCATTTAATCCATTTACATTTAAGGTTATTATTGATATGTAGTTATTTATTGCCATTTATTCTTTAAAGCTACATTCTTCTTTTACTATATTCTTGTCCCCCTTTGTTCTGCTTACAGCAGGCCCCTTAACATTTCTTGCAGCATTGGTTTGGTTGTAATGAATTCCTTGAGTTATTTTTGTCTGAGAAGCTTTTTAATTCTTCTTCAATTTTAAATGGTAGTCTTGCTGGATAAAGAAGTCTTAATTGTAGGCTCTTGTTCTGCATTACTTTGAATATTTCTTGCCATTTCATTCTGGCCTCAAGTTTTTCTGTTGAGAAGTCAGATGTCATCCTTATGGGGGCTCCTCTGTAGGTAATAGACTGCTTTTCTCTTACAGCTTTTAGTATTCTTTTTTTTTTTTATCTCTTAGCTTTGGTATTTTAATTATGATTTTTCTTTGTGTAGATTTCTCTTTAATGGAATTATCTGTGCTTCTTGAACCTGTGTGACATTTTCTTGCATCAATTTAGGGAAGTTTTCAGCTATGATTTTATTGAACAAGTCTCTATCCCTTGTTCTTTCTCTTCTTCTTCAGGAACCCTTATGATGTGGATGTTATTTCTCTTCATGTTGTCACAAAGCTCTCTTAGAGTTTCCTTAGACTTTTTGAGTCTCTTTTATTTTTGCTGCTCTGCTTCCATGGCTTCATGATCTTGTCCTCTAACTCACTGATTCGATCCTCAGCTTCATCCATCCTGCTTTTAATTCCTTCCATTGTGTTCTTCATTTCTGATATTGTATTTGTCATTTCTGACTGATTCTTTTTTATTATTTCAATGTCCTTTTTTTATACTTGCTATCTCTTTATTTAGGTGCTCATTATGTCCATTGATTGTTGTTCTAAGATCTTTAGATCCTTAACAATCCTAACAATCATTATTTTAAACTCTGCATCTGGTATTTGGTTATATTTGACTCGTTCAAGTTCTTTTCTGGGGATTTCTCTTGATTCATTTGGGTTGCATTTCTCTGCCTTCTCATTTTGTCTATGTATAAGAAGGGTGTGGTCACTGTAGTTCAATGGGTGTGGCCTCTGTGTTCCCTAGATGTGGTCTGTCTGCAGGCCCATCACCCCCTCTGCACTGACTTGGGCGTTGGTAGGGGTGTTGCTGGCCTGGCCCACTGAGGCAGTCGCTGTGGTTTCTGCCTCTCCTCTTCTGGTAGGGCCGTGTTCATGTGCCAGGGCTACAAGCCTTGGCTGGCCTTGGCCTTCACCCTGCTGCTGTGGACGGGGCTGTGCCCATGCACTGCACAGAGGCCACAAGCCTTGGCCCCCGTGGGCAAGACTGTGCACCTATGCTCAGTTGCGGGTCTCTGCCATTCTGGCTCTCGCCCTGCCCCTGTGGGTAGGCTGCGCTAGTGCACTGGGCCACAGCCCCAGCTCCACAGGTGGGGCTGCATTTCCACACTCACCTGCAGGTCTCCGCTGGTTTCCCAGCTTTCACCTTGCCCCCATGGGCAGGACTACAGGCAGGACCACTCTTGCTCACCCTGCCTGCAGCCATGGATCAGACTGTTTTCGTGCACCACTTCTGTCCCCATGGTTTCCCTCAGTCTCCGCTCACACAGTCCTTAGTAGTGGCCGGCTGGGCTTCCCCCCCACCAACCAGACTGTGCTTCTGCATCCTGCTGCCTCCTACCCTCTGGCGAGCACTCAGCAGTATGGATGGGGGTGCTGCAACTCAATACTGTAATCCTGATGGCCCCCACCTTCTAAGCGACTCTGCTCTGAGTGTAGCAGGAGAAGTTCTGTTTGGCTGGTGATCTGCTTCCCTTTGCTGGTATTGCTGGTTCCAGGGGAAATATTCACTTTAGATTTGGGGAGTGACTCGGCCCAGGGGATAGGGTGGCTGTCCCTCAAAGTGTTTCTCCCTGTGCTTCCTAGATTACACTCTCTTCCTGCTACTCCGGTCCTCTCATCTCTCCCTGTCCCTTGGAGTCCCGAGTGAGTGGTTGTGATAGAGGTTTTCTGCTCAGTCCTTTTAAGAAGAATCCTGGGTCTGCCCTGGCTGGTTGGCTCAGTGGTAGAGTGTCGGCCTGGTGTGTAGGAGTCCTGGGTTAGATTCCCAGCCAGGGTACATAGGAGAAGCGCTCATCTGCTTCTCCACCCCTCCCCCTCTCCTTCCTCTCTGTCTCTCTCTTCCCCTCCCGCAGCCAAGGCTCCATTGGAGCAAAGTTGGCCTGGGCACTGAGGATGGCTCCATAGCTTCTGCCACAGGTGCTAGAATGGCTCTGGTTGCAACAGAGCAATGCCCCAGATGGGCAGAGCATCACCCCCTGGTGGGCATGCTGGGTGGATCCCAGTTGGGTGCATGTGGGAGTCTGTCTGACTGCCTCCCCATTTCCAACTTCAGAAAAATACAAATAAAAAAGAAAGAAAGAAAGAAAGAAAGAAAGAAGAATCCTGGGTCTGAGAAATCTGTCTCTTTCTTGCAAACAGTATCCTGGCTTGTTTTGCAGCTAAATACTGTCCATACACCTCTTCTAGGCTCTGGGGCTACAGGCTGGGGCTTTGTTCCTTGGGCCCAGGATCCTCCCCTCTCCGCTAAACTCACTTCCCGCCACCTGAGTCCCTCCAGGCTGCCAATCTCTCCTGGGAGCTGGGCAGCCCTGTCCACATTTCCACTTTTCCTACCATTCTCAGTGTGGCTTCTTCAATGATCTTGGTTAAAGGGTCCTTATAGTTTAGTCCAAAGTTGCTTTTTCCAGATGATGGTTCTTAAAATTAAGTTGTAATCCACTTTGGTTCTGGGAGGTGGAAGTTGGTACGTCCACCTACTCCATCACCATCTTGCCTCTCCCAAAGTAGCAATCTTATAAAGATTTCTTTAATTGATGAGAGAGAGAGAGAGAGAAATATTGATTTGTTGTTCCACTTATTTATGCATTATTGGTTGATTTTTGTATATAACCTGACTGGGGATTGAACCTGCAACGCTGACTGAGCTACCCGGCCAGGGCCTTGAAAAGATTTCTTTTTTTTCTTTTTTTAAAGCTGGAAACAGGAAGAGACAGTCAGACAGACTCCCGCATGCGCCTGACCGGGATCCACCCGGCACACCCACCAGGGGCGACGCTCTGTCCACCAGGGGGCGATGCTCTGCCCATCCTGGGCGTTGCCATGTTGCGACCAGAGCCACTCTAGCGCCTGAGGCAGAGGCCACAGAGCCATCCCCAGCGCCCGGGCCATCTTTGCTCCAATGGAGCCTTGGCTGCGGCAGGGGAAGAGAGAGACAGAGAGGAAAGCGCGGCGGAGGGGTGGAGAAGCAAATGGGCACTTCTCCTGTGTGCCCTGGCCGGGAATCGAACCCGGGTCCTCCGCACGCTAGGCTGACGCTCTACCGCTGAGCCAACCGGCCAGGGCCAATTTCTTCAAGATTTTATAAAACATCTTAGATCCAACTAACTCTGCAGAGTTTCCAAAGTTTGGGGTTATGAAATTCTTTTTGATGTCTCATCTGAGCTCTGACATAGGATGCTCCTGGGGTCCACACATGTCTCTGAGAAAATGTGAGCTCCCTGCAGGTGAGGAAGCACTGTAGACCCTGGCTAGGTTGGCCTGGCTCCACAGTACACCACCTTTTCACAAGCCCTCCAGTTCCTCATGCTGCTACCTTCTAGGAAGGTCGGTGGCTGGGCCATGCCATCTCTTTGGGCAGCTGAACCGCTCCTCTCCAATACACAGCCAAGAATTTGTCCTTCAGGCTCAGATTCAAACCAGGAAATGAATACTAGCTTTACTATTAAGTACCTGTGTGACCTTGAGCATGTTACTTCATCTCTCTGAGCCTTGGTTTTTCTTATCTGTGAAGTAGAAATCATACCACCTACTTTATCAGGCCAGTATTTAAACTTAGCTTACTCTTGACTCTAGAGGATTGAATGAGATTATGACTGAGACATGCAGCACAGTGGTTGTCATCCTGGAGAGTATATCTGAGTCACAGAAGCAGTTTAAAATAAACACACACAGACATACAGACCAGGGTTCAGATTTAGAAGGTTTGGGGTATAGAATGTACAACTGGATCCAAGGTCATTTCTTCAAAATGGTACTTGAGATACATAGTAGGCTCTTAGAGATATTGGTTTATCTTTCTTCCTTAATAACAAGTCTCTGTCTGGTTATGTTATTATTTTTTTATAATGCAAAACAGATTTAGTTGTATGTATAGCAATGAGCATTATTCTGTCAAATGGAGGTCAAGATTTTTAATTAGCTGACTTTTAGACCTACTATAATGGGCAAACTTGCTGTGTTGCCTTCAGATGTTAAGTCTTTGTACTTGACACTTCAGCAGGCTTTTTAAATGTGCCTTCCCGCTGGGCCCATTTTTCTAATTTTTTTTTATGATATACAAGCTGGTGAACCAGATAGCCTGTGTTCCTCTTTAGTTTCTCCAGGTGCTTTCCTGTGAAGCGTTAAGGGTTTCACTTTTGCAGAAGCCAAGGCCTTCTGATCTTGCTTGTGAACATGTTTTTCAGCTGCAGAGCAGATTCTAAGCTTGTCTGCCAGTTCCTCAGTTACCTATATCAGGCCTCTTAATCACTGGAAGGCAGATTTTGCCCTAATGTTTTCTTAGATATCTTAGGAAATGCTTTGCATGTCCCTGTTCACCTCAGCTTGGTCTTCAAAGGATGCAGCAAAAAGAGAGGCTTCCATGTCTTCATTGTAATAACTGGCCATTGGTAAATAAGCATCACTGACCTGCGGCTCATAAGATGCCACTTTACTAATAGCAACCCTACACTCTTCAGAGAGGAGGCTCTGGACTGGAATGCCATCTCAGCATTAGAGAAATCCAGGCATAAAATATGCTACCCAGGCTCTTCTGTTATCTTTACTTCTTTCCCTTTGCTCACACTAGACCCCCTGCTGGGATTTTTCTCAAGTCCACTCCCACTCTTCCATGGTGTCTACCACACTCAACCTTCCTTTCTTGCTAAAACTATCCTCTTTTCCCTTCTCCCCAGGCTCCTACCAGTGCCCTCCCCCATAGAGCTGAGCTGAGCTGAGCTGAGTTGGTCTTTGCACAGGGATGGCCCCTGATTGGAACAGGAATGGTCACATGACTCAATAGTGATGGACTCATTGGCTAGCTGGTATCCTATGAGATGGCCCGGCTGAAAAAGCCCTGCCCACTAGAAGCAGTGGTAATTAGCTCAGACAGCTTCTCTCTGAGACTTGATGCAGAATGTGAAGAGGAAATGGAGCCGCCACTGAAGACACAGAGATTCCATAAGCTGATTCCTTGATGGCCTCTAGGTTCACTTCCCATTCTTCCAGAGGATGCTTCAACCAATAGTGCTACCGGGCGAGGGCTTCACTTCCCACATTCTTGTTGGTATCCTTTCAGTGACTGCCTTCCCCTTGAAGAGCCTGGGAGCTCACTTTTCCTGTTTTATCTTCATCTCACCCATCCATGGATCCTCCAGTTCCACAGGTGCTCAGGTTTTGCTTCCTCCCAGAGGTTGCCCTGATTGCTGCAGCTCTGTTGACTGCAGGCAGGGTTGGGCGCACTTGTTCTATGCCCCACAGTATGTTGTGGGTTTTCTTTTTCTTTTTTCTTCTTTCCCAAGTGAGAGGAGGGGAGATGGAAGACAGACTTTCTCATGTGACTGAACCCGAATCCACCTGTCAACTCCCTTCTGGGGCCAATGCTATCTTTAGTGCCTAAGGCAGAGGTTCTGCCTCAGTGCCTGGGACCAATGCGTTAGAACCAGTTGAGCCATGGTTGCAGGAGGGGGATGGATGGAGAAACAGATGGACACTTCTCCTGTGTGCCCTGACTGGGAATCGAACCCAGGACATCCACATGCCAGGCCAATGCTCTAACCCTGAACCAACTGACCAGGGCCTGTTGTAGGTTTTCTAGTTGTCATTATTTGCCTTTGAGTCTCCTCCCACCCTCTTCCACACTACCCCTGAAAAAACTACTGTAGAGAAGCTCTCAGTCCAGTGAGTTTTCTGATCACAGGATCTGGAGGTCATTCTCTTTTATTTCCCGGTGCCTTACACAGTGATAGGCATATAGTAGGTGCACAATAAATGTTTGAATGAGTTCTGGTTTCACTTGGCTTCTATTCTGGGGTCTCTATTCTGGCTTTGCACTTGGACCTTAGTCTGGTTTCTCCTTTCTGGTCCTCAGTTCTAAAATTTCATAAGTCTATGAAATACCTGTCAAGCATGTCTTAGGTAGGAGATGCTATGATGGGCACTAGGGTGGGGAGGGAAGTGGATGAAAAGATAAAGTTTCTATTTTGAGGAGCTTACAGAGAGATGGCAGAGGTGAATGAGCAAACAAATTAACATATACAGAAACAACCCATGAGAGTATCAAGCTCAGCAGCAGTTCAATAGCAGTCAGAACACAGTGCAGCGGAAAAATATCCAGAGAATACATGTGATACCAGTTCAAAACCTGGCTACCTCCATGGTGGCACAGCTGGAGAAAATTTTGGGAGGTGGGAGCTAAGTGAGGCACTGAAGGTTGGGTGGAATTTGGATAGGCTGAGCAGGGAGCGTTGGCATTCCAGGTATAGATGAACTAAGCCACCTAAACAGACAAGATAATGCAAGGTATGTTTTGGTGGGTGGGTCCCCAGAAGCTGGATAACAGGACAGGCAGGGAAGCAGTGAATAAGCCCCGAGTAGCAAGCAGAGGATGGATAGACATCTAAGCCAGCCATTAAAGTTTTAATAATATTGGCCACAGGGGTAGGGGGGAATGGTAGAGAGGAAGGCTATGGAATGATTTAATTGTGCTTTTTTTTTTTACTTACATTGAAAACGTTTAATGTATATTTCATATGTTATATAGAACAAATAGCTATTTAAATATTTCATGCTCAGGAGTTTGGACTTCATACTGGTTTTGAGCCGGAAGAAAGGTTAATGGGATTGGATGGAGAAAAGGGCATGGAAGGTGGGCCAGGGAGTGAATCGCTGTAGGGAATGGGAGTTGATGAGGACCTGGAAGCATCACAAAGGAGAGATGAAGCCTGTCACTGCCTTCATGCAGGAAAAAAGGACTCAGTGAACCCTTGCTGAAGGATTAGTAAGTTAGGATGACAGCAGCTAAAAGGGAAGGGAAAGAGGTGGTGAGGATTCCATACTGGTACCTACAATGAGTCTCCCTTCTCTTTTGACAGAAAAATTCTGGCAGAGGTACCAAAGGATTTGGAAAGAGTCACTTGTCATCACACCACTAGAATTTAGACTGGAGGGCCCCACAATACTGTCTATCTAACCCCTTCAATGCACTGTGAGCTCTTTCGAGGCATTTAAAAATGTTAAGTAGTCTGCTCTTCACAGAAGTATTCACCATGCACAAGTTCTCCTTTTGGGGCGTTCAAAAAAATGACTTGTCTTTTAAAATGTCTACTCTTTAGGGAACTTTGTTGGGTGAAATGAAGTATATTTGCATGTATTATATTGCAAGCCTTCATTCTAGCTAATGCTGGCCTTTGGAAACTCTTCCTAAATAAGAGCTTCCAAAAATAAGTCTGGGGAAACCTTGCCTAATGCTTGGAAGGAAAAGACCATTAACTGAGAACAGAACTGAAACTATTTAAATGTTAATAGTTGCAGATGCTCATTTAGGAATAACAGTGTTGTACATACTCTTTTCTCTCTAAAAGACTTCCCATAGCCAGCACCTAGAGAATTGCCAAGACTCTTGGTGATATTAACCAGCATTTGGATGGTTACTCTTGTAAAACTATATGTACTCTGTGCACACAGCTGTATGTCTCTAATGCATTTACTTTCCCTGTTTGTTGTCACCTAGGTTTCCTCTTCGCAGGGTAAGTGCTTCCAAGGCCAAGGCCAATGTCTAAGCCATGTCTCCTCTATATTCGGTCTAATACAGCGTCAGGAATAAGTGGCTGGCAGATTACACTGAAGGTTGTGGCTTAGTTCCATTATTTTGTCCATTCTACCTGTCCAAACATATCTTTCAATATTTCCAAACCTTTCTCCCCTGTACCTGCTGTCCACATCTTTTAGTGAGACTTTCTTTTCCTTCTTCTGAGCACCTTTCTCATCTCCCTTCCTGTTTTTCACTAATTCTACCCAGCCCTCAAGTCCAGCGAAAACACCTCCTTTCCCTTTGAAGCCTCCCCATGAGTACCACCCCAGCCATCTTTCCAGCTTCAGGCACCCATAGCTCTTAGAGTCTGTGTCTCATACATAATTCTTCTGAAGCAGCAGGTTTTCTAGAGGTTCATTCTGTATTCCAAGCCAGGCTGCCAGACCCTTGAGGGCAGGGGCCAAGCTTTATCTTCCTTAGTGTTTTCACCACCTCTAGCATAGGGCACGATGCACAGTAGGCATTCAGCAACACAGGGGCCAGTGTATGTGCTCAGCCAGCTGAGCCTTGAGGCCTTGGGTTTGGGTCTACAAGCCCAGGAGCCAGTAGAAGTGCAGCAGCACCATTTTCATCTCGGTTCTGCTCACACGACCTTCTTTGTTTCCTTACCTGGAGGGGGCAGGGCAGGGGAACTGGCTAAGTGTGCAGAGCTGTCTGACATCTCAGCAGCTGTACAGAATGCTCACTTATTCTCCCTCTCATGTACCAGAATCTCTCACATCACAGCTTCTTCCTGCACTGGGTGAGGCTAGTGACTTCTGTCTTCTTCCTGCTTCCCCAGGAAGTGGCGGAGCCTGGCTCTGCGAACCCAAGTGGAATATCTAGTTCCAGGGAGAGAAGGTGTGGACAGGGCCTGATCACAAATGAGGAGATCAAGAGAAGTCCTATTGCCATTGAATTTCCAGATCAGGGTTGCGGCTCTTCTTGGGACTGAGGAGCAGAAAGACTCATCTATGGCATCTGAGTCATCAGCCATGGACTTGGAGTAAAGAACTTGATTCAAGTCCCAATATGTTGTGTGGCCTTAGGTAAGACACTTTTCTTCTCATGGCCATGCAACACTTTGGTGGTGCAAGTGGGACCTGAATGCAGGTCTCCCTCCTCTTTCTGTCTGCTCTTTCTCTGCTCCTCCACAGACACTGCGGGCATTGGGTATCACACCAAGTTCCCTCTTTTCCCTTTCGACTGTTCCTGTTAGTACCTGAGGTGCTCTTAGGAATAGGGGCTTTCCTCCAGAGTTCTGCTGTCAGAGATCTATCCCAAACCATAATTCTCCCATATTTTCTTTCTAGAGATACTTTCCTTTAGGTCTTGGATTTCTTTGGGGCTCCCCCATGGGTCTGCCTTTTATTTATTTATTTATTTATTTATTTATTTATTTATTTATTTATTTTTTACAGAGACAGAGCGAGAGTCAGAGAGAGGGATAGATAGGGACAGACAGACAGGAACGGAGAGATGAGAAGCATCAATTATCAGTTTTTTGTTGGGGCACTTTAGTTGTTCATTGATTGCTTTCTCATATGTGCCTTAACCATGGGCCTTCAGCAGACCGAGTAACCCCTTGCTCGAGCCAGTGACCTTGGGTCCAAGCTGGTGAGCTTTTGCTCAAACCAGATGAGCCTGCGCTCAAGCTGGCGACGTCAGGGTCTCGAACCTGGGTCCTCCACATCCCAGTTCGACACTCTATCCACTGTGCCACCGCCTGGTCAGGCGAGTCTGCCTCTTTTGACACCTGCAAAGAGATTCTTCCCAGAAGAGTTGGGCAAAGTAGCACTGCTTTGGTGAAGCAAGTGGTACCTTCCTGTAGCTGGGCTCAATAAAAATCTGTCACACAAATACATGAATAAAGGAATGAATTCCAGTAAGAAACATGATAATAGATGATGCCACGGTACGACCTCAATCATCACTGTAAGAGACCAGGCCAGTCTTGAAAGTAACCACCTCAGATCAGCACTTGCCCAGTTTAAATCAGGCTGGGTTCTGTGGGTTCTGTGCCCACTGCTGTCTCAGCTGCTTCTCCGTGTTGATGCATCCGATGATACCGTGCAATGAGCAGGTGCTGGCGTGGGAGTGCAGGAATCCCGGCTTGGTTTCTGGAGCTACATGTGCTTAGGCAAGTCCTTCCCTGCACAGGGCCTCAGTTTCCCCTTCTCTTATTATCTAAAAGCCTTCCACCACTTGCCTCCTGGACTTTATGGTTACGTGAGGCATCCTTGCTGGGCCAGAGCAAACCTGTTCAGCCAGGGCCAGCGTCACTCACCTGGCAGTGTGGCCGTGGCACAGTAAAGCCTCTGGTGCCGCTGAGACTGCTGCTGCTGACATTAGGCAGGGACGCTTAGCACCAAAAGTTGTGTTCAGGGCCTGTTTTAGCAACACTGCTAGTAAATATTGACTTGCTGGCATGAAAATGGAAAGCAGAGATGACTGCATTAGCTCACTCCAAGGGTAGAAGTTCACCCAGACCTGATAAGACAAGATATAGTTATGCAATGTGTAGGTGTGTCACCAACAAATAAGGTGTTTAGGGGTGGGGAGAGTGGAACACAGGACAAGGAGGCTTCACAGGCAGTCCATGGCTGCTGTCCTGTCGGCTTGGCTGGCCGCTTCTACTTCTGTTTGTTTTTAAACACCTTGAGGCATAGAGAAAAGTGACTGGAAGGAAATATGTCAAAGCATTTACTGTGACATTCTCTAGAAATGGTGAAATTTCACTAATTTGATTGTTTTCATATGCTTTTTCTATTTTCCACATTGCCTTCAATGATCACATATTATTACATACTTTTGTAACCAGAAAAGGGCAATGCATTAGAAATAAAATATTTTTCTTTGGAGGGTCTGCACCTCCAGAATCTTCCAAGTCCCTCAGCTCATTGTGTTTTGTCTACTGGACATTGTATTATATATTAACATAGCTGTCAAGAGAAAAGTCCATGTGAGAGAAGTTATTCTAAATAAACCCTGATCCATGTGTGTTTACTTAATGATTTGTACACATGAAAGCAGAATGTGGTGGAAAACATTCCAATCGCTTGAGATTTCAGGATTTTTTTTCTAAGTAAATAAACACTTACTGCTTTGAGTGCTTTCTGTTTGCTTTCTGTTTGCCATCCCTGCACTCCACAGTGTTCAGGCCCGGCGTGGCCCAGAACTGGGCAGGTCTGAGAACAGGGAACTTTGATAAGTGGTTACATGTGAGCCGAAGCGAGGCAGAGCCAGGTATGGAGGAGGGACTCGACCTTAGAATTTGTAGCATGGGGGTGGGGGTGCCATTATACTAATAATTACCACTGATTAACCCTTTGAGTAGTACAAATGTTCGTGTACATCCTTGGGCCTCCTGACCATCCAGAGTATGATCGTACAAAAATTTTTATTTTAAAAATGTGTAAGGCAACATTAAAAAAAAGGGCAAATGTATGTTTTCCTTGTTTCCATAAATTGGTTATCAAACAAACATGATTTTAAGTTAATAAAACTAACTAATTTCATTTTTTGAAAAATAACTCACTCCCAGGGGTCAGCGAGCATGAAAATAACTCACTACTTAAAAGGTTAAGCACCAACCATCTACCAGGTGCCTTCCATATATTTTTACAAATATTTAGAAAACTTTGTGTGGTGTTTCTCTCTCTCTCTCTCTTTTTAAACAAGAGACAGAGACAGAGAGAGAGAGGAAGGGAGAGAGATGAGAAGCATCAACTCATAGTTGTGGCACTTGAGTTGCTCACTGATTGTTTCTCATATGTGCCTTACTGGGGGGCTCCAGCTGAGCCATTGACCCCTTGCTCAAGCCAGCGGCCTTTGGGCTCAAGCCAGCAACCATGGAATCATGTCGATTCATGTTGACGTTCCCAAGCTCAAGTCAGCGAGGCTGTGCTCAAGCTGGTGAGCCCACACTTAAGCTGTTTACCTTGGGGTTTTGAACCTGGGTCCTCAGTTTCCCAGGTCAACGCTCTATCTACTGCACCACTATCAGTCAGGATGTGTGGTGTTTTTCACATACTGGTAGACCAATCTGCCAGAAATTTTGTGCCAGTTCATGAAAGAGTTAACCACCTTGATGTTGTATGAAGATTATAGACTCAATAATCTTAGTCGAACTTGCTTACGCTCAGGGTGATTTCTGCCTCAGTGGTTCCCACGTGTAAAAAGGTTGAAAACCACTGCCCATGGTTCTCATGGCCCCTCTGGGCCTGCTGAGTCACCCCAGAAGAACAAAAACACCCAGTCTGGGTTCATGTTTAATACATTAGGATCCTATCTGCAGCTACTCATACATTCCCCCACTTACGGCTGCCCGTTCCCCCAAAGACCCTCAGTCCTGGCTGGAGGCTGCACGTACCTTGTTAGCTCAGGCTCCCTTAGGAGGGTTCTGTTCTCTAGGGCAAAACCCTAAATCACATGAGAGGTAGCCTGGTGTGGTGGAAAAGTAAATGCTCTGCAGCCAGGCAGGCACGGGTTTGCACCCAGGGTCTGCTGCTGATTGACTTGGGAGCTTTGGAGAGGTGACTCACTGGTCCTGGTTTCCTAATCCCTAAAAGGCGGCTAAAACAGGTGAGCATTCTCTGAGGACCCTTCATGTTCGGACTGCTTATGCTATGGGGAGGCCTATTGTTGGGGAGCAGGAAATTGGAGCAGGGGGTTGTTGCATCAAGGCCTGTGGGTGATTGTTCTATAGGCCTTTGTACCTGGTTCATTAAAACAACAGTCGGGGAGTCTCATGGTTGTTTAGCTCTTTAGCTAGATTAGCAGAGCTGATTTGTGAGTCTGCGGCAGCAATCGCCTCTTTGGGCTCACAGGTCCAGTCCTCAGAGCTCTGGGAGCCAGCCGCGAGCCTCCCTTCCTCGCCTGCCTCCCCTGGAGCTTTCTCTACCTGCAGACTGTAACTGGAGAATAATGCTGTGCTTGCCCCCATCGCAGAGGAAGGCCTGCCTTCTGAGAATGAATGAATGCCTCGGAGTTGGATTTCAGCTAAAGTTGGTTTCTACTTATTTTGTTTTCTTAGGAGAAAAGATGTTTGTTTTTGAAAGAGAGGAGCTGAATTGCGGTGTGTGGTGTTTAAAAACAACAACAACTTTTTTTGGCCCAAGCAGCTGAGCTGATTGAAGCCCAGCAGTACCCATTATGGAAATGCCTTATCTTGTGGTTCTCCAGAGTTGCGGCTAGAATATTTCTGGTTTCTTGGCAGAGCCATATAGTATTTTGAAATTTGATGGAGCAGGTGTCAGAGTTACCATGGAAAGGGGCGGTGGCATCTGTACACTTCTTCTGGTCCGAGTTTGTGTTCCTCTGGGGCGCACGCCGCTGTACATGCCTTTTCTTTTTTCACATAATAATGATAACCATAATAATTACCTACATCTGTATGAACTTTACAGTTTGTAAAGCACATTCATGGACATGATCTCATTCAATTCTCATGGGGGTATTTCTAGACAGGCACAGGGCTATTAACTGTCTTTTTACAGAAAACTGAGGCTGGAGAGGTTAAGTGACTTGGTCACACAGCCAGGAAGAGGCAGTATCAGAAGTTAAGCCAAGGGTTTCTGACTCCAGACCAGGAAAGGCAGGGACACCCAGTAAGATGTGGACATGTCCATGTCCTGGAATGCAGGCTCTCTGGGCATAGCCATTGCCAGACTTCCCTGTGACTGTCCTGAGCCCAGTAGGACCAACCTCAGTAGAAAACGGGACAACCTTTGAGGTGCAGTTTGGGGTTTTGCATGGGGCTTTGCCTCTAAAGCCTTCTGTGGTTGCTGTTTGGTCTTTACTATAATTGCCCTGTGAGACAGCAGGGTAGGTCGATGCTATTGGCCCCATTTTACAGATGAGAAAACTAATGTTTCAAGAGGTTGTGTGACTCACTCAACGTCGTTTATTCATTATTCACATAACAACTATTTATTGGGTGCCTATTGGATGTACATAGGGGACTGAAGTCACAGGTAGAGACTGGGGAAGGAGGGACTTGAAGGCAAGAAGAGGGAACATAGTAGGTACTTCTCAACTCTGCTGAGTCAGAGCCCTTGAGGACAGCCCCTGGTCGTGAGTCTCTATGTAGCTACCATAGCAATGAAAACATGGTGGGCGAAGGTCCAAGTTTTAGAAAAACTTTGTTATTCATGTAAATAATGCTGATGATAATTGCTACCATTTATTGCCCTCCTATTGTATAGCAAATCATAGGCAAGGCATTTTACATGTGCTGTTCCTAATTGCCATAGTAACTCACGTGGTAGTGATTATTTACCCCACTTTACAGATGAGAAAACTGAGTCTCAGAGAGGCCAAATCACTGATATCCCGAGTCACTCTGGGATTAAATTCCAGCCTGTTTGATTCCAAAGCCAGAACACTTTCCGCGGACCTATCCCGCTTCTCTGTGATAGTGGACTCTGAGAAACCTGCTGGAGCAGGGGGGTCCAGCTACTTTTGCTGAGCTCATGGATAAAGAGGGTCAGGTGTAGAGGCGGCTGTGGTGAGTGGACAGGACTTCAGCTCTGAACAGAGAATCTTTTTTTTTTCCCCTAAAGTGAGAAGCAGGGAGGCAGAGAGACTCCCGCATGTGCCCAACTGGGATCCACCTGGCATGCCCACTAGAAGGCGATGCTCTGCCCATCTGGGGCGTTGCTCTGTTGCAACTGGAGCCATTCCAGCACCTGAGGTGGAGGCCATGGAGCCATCCTCAGTGCCCGGGCCAACTTTGCTCCAATGGAGCCTTGGCTGCAGGAGGGGAAGAGAAAGATAGAAAGAAAGAAGAGGGGGAGGGGTGGAGAAGCAGATGGGCACTTCTACTGGTGCCCTGGCTGGGATTTGAACCTGGGACTTCCACACACTGGGCTGATACTCTACCACTGAGCAACCAGCCAGGGTCGAGAATCTTTTTTTTTTTAAGCAAGAGACAGAGACAGAGAGACAGACAGAGACAGGAAAGGAGAGAGATGAGAAGCATCAAGTCGTAGCTGCATCACTTTAGTTGTTCATTGATTGCTTCTCATACATGCCTTGACTGGGAGGACTCCAGCTGAGCCAGTGTCCCCTTGCTCAAGCCAGTGACCTTGGGCTTCAAGCCATTGCCTGATGAGAAAGCAGGGTGGGTTCCTATCCATGGCTCCTGTATCTAGCTGGCCTGAAGTTCTCAGGAGCCAGAGGCTATATCCTCTTGGATACTCCTCTGAGGGGGGGGGTTCCACTACCATAGGCCTTGTGACCCTGGTTACACAAAGATGAATGACACCTTCTCTCAGAACTCCTGAAAAACCAACTCCTGAAAGCCTGCTTTCCCATCTCCTTCTCTGCCGTGTTAGTGTCCTGGGGCTGCCATAACAAATTACCACAAACTGAGTAGTTTGAAACAATAGACATTCATTTCCTCATAGTTGTGGAGCCCAGAAGTCTGAAATCAAGGTGTTGGTGCCTGACCTGTGCTGGTACAGTGGTTAAAGCGTTGACCTGGAATGCTGAGGTTGCTGGTTCAAAACCCCTGGCTTGCCTGGTCAAGGCACATATGGGAGTTGATGCTTCCTGCTCCTCCCTCCTTCTCTCTCTCTCTCTCTCTCTCTCTCTCTCTCTCTCCCCCTCCACCCTCTCTAAAATGAATAAATAACTTTAAAAAAAGGCAATGGTAGGGTGGGTTCCTTCTGGAGGCTGTGAGGGAGAACGGCTCCATGCCACTCACCCAGCTTCTGGTGGCTGTGGCAATCCTTGGCATTCCTTGGCTGGCAGAAACATCCTTCCAGTCTCTGCATCTGTCATCACATCGCCTTCTCCCCTGTGTGCCTCTGTGTGTCCTCCTCTTCTGTCTGATTTCCCTCTGCCTCACTCTTAAACGCCTGTCATTGGGTTTAGGGCCCACTCAGGTAGTCCACGACTTTTTTTATCTTGAGATGCTTAAATTACATACATCCTCAAAGCCTCTTTTCCCAAATAATAAGATCACCTTCACAGGTATGGGGTTAGGACATAGTCATATCTTTGGGGGGGTACTATTTAACCTACTACATCTGCCACTCCGCTTTCCTCCTGGGACCTTTGGGGTCTGCAGGCTGGGCCCTGTGCGAACACACCTGCCTCTTCTTTCCTAGCAGCCCCTTAAGCCTTATGGTCAAGTGGGTCTTGCCGCCCCCCCCCCCCAGACTAGCAATGGGAGGTTCTCATATGAAGAGCTCATAGAGCCCTGGGGTTAGCTACTTGTAAACTTCAGAGTGATAGTTCCCACTTGGAACATGCTGTCCTTGTCCCACATGGTATAGGCAGGAGAGAGGGTGTCCTTTAATGGCAAGTCCCCATGGGTCAGCCAGGCTATCTCCTGCCTGACTACAGCTGGCACAGGCCCCTGACTATGTAGTACTCTCTCTTGTTGCTTCACCCTGACTTCCCACCCTGCAGGGATCTGCCCTGCTCCTCTGGCCAGAGCTCCCCATCCTTCCTTGCCTGCCTTCTCTTACTCTATGCCTCTTGCTGCTTTGGTAATTTCTCTCTCTTCCCTCAACTGTGTCATGCCATGTTTATTTACTAGTATTAACTTTTTTTTTTGCAGGAGCAGGTCTGTTTATTCAATTAGATGTAAGCTCCCCCAAGGTCCTTGCATGTGGTCTTTGATAAATACCTGTTGGTGCCCCACTGGCTGCTCACCTGGCAGAGGAAAGTATTTGTAGACTCCTGGTCTCGTCTAAGACCTGTTGGGACGATCACACAATGTTCTACCTGAGACCTTTGAGAGTATCTAATAGTCTAACACTGGTCTTCCAGAAGAAAAAAATAAAGACCCAGGAAGTGGATGACTTGTTCCTAAATTATCAAGTGACTTTGAACAAGTCACCCACTTTCTGGGTTCCCATTTCCTCCTCTGGGAAACCAACACAATGGACTGCCAGATACTTTCTGTCAAACAAACTCAGAGCTAAATGATAAAGATTTATTCAAGGGTCTTAGAGTTTGCAAATTATGAAAACAAGTAGGCAAAAACCCAGAAGTGTCTAGAGAAAGAAAAGAGTTCTTGTAGTGCAAAGTGCATTCTTGAGCATAATCAATCCTGCACTCTTAGCCCTAGGATTGGTCCAGGGTGGTTGTCAGTCAGATATCAGGCAGTCTGGATGATAGATGTCAGATGGTCTGGATATGTGAGTCCTTGGGGGGGGGGGGTAATCAGAGGGTTTTCTGGAGGTCTGATGTCTGATGTAAAGCCAGGCATTCACAAAGGATTGGAAAGTTCAAAAAGTTTAATTTCTCAGGCACATTAGAACAAGAGCAGAGACTTTTCCTCATGCCTCAACCTTCATAATGTCAATAATTTTAGCAGCTTGGCTGAAGCGACTCCATTTTATTTATTCCCTATCTTCATTCTCTTCTCATCTCAGAGCTTCTTTGCCAGTTGAGCATGTCTGATAATGGCAGGGCGTGGCCCAACCTGAAGGTTCTCCCTGTGCCCCAGGGAGGTCAGAGCTGCCCACTTCTTCACTTCTGCCTGCAGAACTGCTGCCTCCTCAGGTAGTATTCTTAAAAAACAAACTGCAGGGTGGACCCCACTTTTCCCTGTTAGCAGTCTAAGGGACAACCCCACTTCCTGAAGGTCAGGTTCTCTGTGGTGGGGGAAGGCCATCCATCATGGAGGCTAGTTAAAGAAAAATGAAGTGAATAAACACTTGATCCAAGCTGCTGCAAAGGACTCAGGCAGTCGAACCTCCCAGCCCAGAACCCTAGCCGGAAGGTGTTTTTGTCCGGTGAAGCCACCAGCCACACCCAAAGGTTGAGGATTTGCAAAGTGAAATGACTAATTAGTCCTGAAGTGGAGATTTCTATCTGCTCACAATGGCATCATGATTTATTTATGTGAGGCTGAACACTTGCAGGGACTGGGCCCCTGTTTTTTGTGGCTTCGATGTGCTGGAAAGCCAACTGTATTTTTCCAGAATGGATAATTTCTCAAATCTAGCTTGCTTTCCTTGTGGCAGCCAGGAAACCTGTAACTCTGGTCACTTAATAGCACCCTTCCTCCTGGGTCTGCAGTCATTTTAGAAGAAATGCATTCCTATCTGGGCCTCAGCTCTTTCTCTGGCAATGCCCGGGGGTGGGGTGGGGTGGATTTGGGCTCCATGGTATCTCAGTGCCTTCTAACCCTCAGATTCTTTACTTTTAAATTCTTGCTCCTTCCCCCAGCCAGCCCTTCTGTTTTCTTAAGGTATTTGCTTCCATAGGACTTCTGCAAGGTAATCAGAGATACCTCAGCTGCTTGGAAGCCTCGCGCCTGGTTTCACTTTTCTGCCCAATTACTAAGCCTTAAAAGCCACCTATTGTCGTTTAAGCTGTTAGTTTCTGGCCTAAGATTACACAGATTCACCTAATGTCTTCTGACTTGTGGCTCCCAGCCTAAAATCTCTGTAATGTAAAACAAGGTGCCAGCCCTTAAGATGAGTTAGTTAGGCAGGCATCTCCAAATTCCCTCAGGAGGAGGGCCTGGGGACCTGTTTCACTTTACAGGACATTTGCAACATTACTGTGACTGTTTCCTGCACTCGAGCTGTGGAAGGAGTTGGGCCCTTTAGAGTGTGGTTGCCACCTTGTGGATGGTCTGGGGGCTGGGGTAGCAGGGACCAGATTGTTAGGGGCTGTGTCATGGTTTTGCTTTTGTGCTATTGTTCTTTTCTGTCTGCCTGACCTTATGATCACACCAAAGATACCATTTATATCCCATTTCTCCCAATTACATCCCAGTATAAACATTTTCCTCTGTCATTTCCTTGCTAAATGTATTTATTGGCCATGTGACGTTCCAGATTGAATTTTTTAACTTGATCATGTTTAACTTTTATAGTTGAAAAAGAAAACTAGTTAATAAAAAAAAAGCAAATAGTACATTTAATAGTTTCTTTCCCTGCCTTCCTGACCCTCTCTCAGCCCAATCCTCAGAAGTGACCATTGTTAGGTTTCTGTGTATCTTACTAGAAATTGTATATATGTATACAATCATATTGCATATTCTATATTTTTTAAAAATATACATAGATGGGAATGTACTATACATGTAGATGGGTTCAGAATGTTGTTCTATAATTTGATTTTTTAACCTTGTGCATTTTTCCAGATCAGTGTGTATGTGTGAATGATGTACTTTTTCTAAATTTTTATTTATTGATTTTTTTTTAGAGAGAGAAAGGAAGGTAGAGAGAGAAACTTCAATTTATTGTTTTACTTATTCATAATTGAGTCTTGTATGTGACCTGACTGAGGATTGAACCCGCAACCTTAGTATATCAGGACAACGCTCCAACCAACTGAGCTACTCAGTCAGGTCCTGAGATGTTCTTTTTAACAGCCGCATAGCCTACCTATTATAGATGGACCATAATGAACTTAATCAGTGCCCTTGTTGATAGACATTTATAGGTTGTTACCATATGAGCATCCTTGTACATACATTTGCTTACTTCATTTACTCACCTTCTATCTGCCAAGTATGGTTCTAGACGCTGAGGATTCTGCAGTAAATAAGACAAAGTTTTGTGCACTGCTCGTACCAGTACAATTGACAGATCCGTTCTGGAGAGTGGAATTGTTGGCAGATAGAGGTATCTATCGCACTTATTGAATGCATCTAAGCCATGTAGAATATTTTATTGAGTGTTTGATCAATCAGCGGCTATCTGAAACTTTCTCCCCTCCTCTTCCTCTGGTCATATTATGGTCACCCTCGCCCCAGGCTGCCTATGGTTAAAGGGCCATTTACTGAGGCTTCAGGAAGGTCAGTGCAGCAGTGATGGGTGGTGACAGTAATATGTATTTGCTGACACTTTTAAGGTTCCTAGGGTACTGCTTTGCTGTGTGTCCTCACAACTCTGTGGGAAAGTCAGAGTGGCTGGTTTGTACTTTACAGAAGGAACTAGGACCCAGAGAGGTAAAGTTAGTTAACTAAGGTTGGAGAAGGGACTCCTAGCTCCCCACGAAACTGGCTGGGGGCAAGGCAGCGATGAGGATACAGGGAGAGGGACTCAGCTTCCTGGGACTTCTTCAAGGGGTGCTCAGAGTTTCTGCCACTTAAAGCATTTTACAACCAGAAGACAAGTTCTTTTTTCCTTTCACTTACTGTGTGAAGATAGGGTTCTAAGGACTTGTATTTCGTGAATTCATTAGAGCTGCTCTGTGAAGTGTGGTGGCCACCGGCCACGTGTGACTTAAAAAAATTAATTTTAATTTTATTTTTTAATATTCATTTTGAGAGAGAGAGAGAGAGAGAGAAAGGGGGGAGGAGTAGGATGGATCAACTCCCATGTATGCCTTGACCAGGCAAGCCTAGGGTTTTGAACCAGCGACCTCAGCATTCCAGGTCAACACTTTATCCACTGTGCCATCACAGGTCAAGCTACATGTGACTTTTTAAATTTAAATGTAAAGTAATTAAAATTAAATAAAATTGCAAATAAGTTTCTCAGCCATAGGAGCCGCATTTTAAGTGCTCAGTAGCCACATGTGGCCAGCGGCTCTGCAGTGGACAGTGTGTTTGCAGAACACTTCCGTCACACGCAGTGCTGACTTCGTGTTCCTAAGGCTGTAGCCTTGTTATCTCCTAAACACTTGGATGTTTGTGGGAGGAATTTTTGAGATCATCTTCACTTTCTAACTTTATAAGTAGGGAAAAGGAGGCTCACAGACGGGAGGTGACTAGCTGCATGTCACCATGCAACTGAGGGTTCAAAGTGGCAATTAGAGCCAGTTCTCTTGTGTATCCTCCACCCCAACTTGCCTCATTTAGCCTGAGGGCCCCACTGTGCGTGGCTATATCTGTTACCTTGCCCTGACCGCTTGCTGAACCTAAGGACCCAGATCCGACGCCCTTTGCTACATGGCTGTGGATCTGCCTTCTTGCTGTGTCCCTAAGACCCAGAGAACACAGTGTGAAACAACCACCTCTGCATGGCAATGCTGTGCCCTGTAGGTTCCCTCAGCACTGTAGGCCAGCCCTTGAACCCTTTTCTGATGGGGTCAGGACACGCAACCATAGATTATAAACAAGGTACGGGAAGCTGGGCTGCCGCTCCACCCCACCCCATCCCACCCGGTGTCCGCAGACTGGGACAGGTGCAGAAGAGTGAGGGGATGTGGAGCTTGGACTGGATAAAACCGGAGATGCCAGCAGACTGATCCAATGTTTTCAAAGGTGGGGGCGGGTATGCAAATGAGAGATCAAAATCTCCTGTAGGGACTTAGAGTAATTAAAGTGGAATCTGAAAATCAAGATGATTGAGGAGGCAGATGGAGCTTCTGCCTGTAGTTGTCCTTTTTTTTTTTTTTTTTTTCCTCGCATTTTTCTGAAGCTGGAAACGGGGAGAGACAGTCAGACAGACTCCCGCATGCGCCCGACCGGGATCCACCCGGCACGCCCACCAGGGGCGACGCTCTGCCCACCAGGGGGCGATGCTCGGCCCATCCTGGGCGTCGCCATGTTGCGACCAGAGCCACTCTAGCGCCTGAGGCAGAGGCCACAGAGCCATCCCCAGCGCCCGGGCCATCTTTGCTCCAACGGAGCCTTGGCTGCAGGAGGGGAAGAGAGAGACAGAGAGGAAAGCGCGGCGGAAGGGTGGAGAAGCAAATGGGCGCTTCTCCTGTGTGCTCTGGCCGGGAATCGAACCCGGGTCTTCCGCACGCTAGGCCGACGCTCTACCGCTGAGCCAACCGGCCAGGGCTGTAGTTGTCCTTTGGGGTCAGGGAGGGAAATCACTGGTTTCAGACTGAGAGGCAATGTTGAAAGGGTCAGGAATGCCTTTCCCTCATGCCACTTAGATTTTATTTTCCACTCAACCTCTTTCTCTTGAGAACTGTAATTAGGAAAATTGGCAGAGAACTAATCAGTTGATAACTGTTGTTATTACTGCTACTACTCCTAGTCCTGCTACTCAGTTCTTTCGCCAGTAATAGTAGTAGTGCTAGTAGTAATAACAATACTACTGCTAGTAATAGTGATAGTCTTCAACTGCTTAGTATTCTCTGCCAGTTTTCCTAACTACAGTTTCAGCTGTAATAGTCACAGAAGCAACACTAATAGTAATGAACAGGAAGACCTGAGTTAAAATTTATATCCATAAGCAGTCTTTAGAGGTGGAAGGAACTATTCTTTCTGGTATCCGAGGATATTCCTCTTATGTGTTTACACTCGTGGTTCTCAAATGTTAGCGGACATTGGAATCACCTGAAGGGCTTGTTAAACAGTAGATGCTGGACTCCACCTCAGGAGTTTCTCATTTAGCATCTCTAACAAGCTCCCGGGAGATGCGGATGCTACTGGTCTGGAAAGCGTGCTGTGAGAAGCACTGGTTTATACTATCAGGTGCTGGAGAGAACTCAGCTTAAGTTTCAGTGGCACAGATTTAAACTTCTGAGCCCCAACCAACAAACCCTCCTACCCGTGCCCCAACCGTGCCAGCTGCCCAGGACAAGCCTCTGTACCACCTGGAAACCACTTTTGTCATTACTCACAATGGCTGTGTCTCAGATTCTCAGACCTAACCATCAGTAACTCTTGAGCTTCTCCAATGTCTGAGAGTGGGTGTGGTGGGTCACACTGATGAAGTGTAAAACACTGCCCTACCCTTAAGAAGATTAATCTAGTTTTGGGGTGGGGAAAAGACAAACACAGGGGGAAAATTATACAAAAAGATAAGTAAGTGTACTCAACTTTGAAAGCTGACACATTCAGAGGCGAGGATCCCTGGGGATTGGCATGGTTACGAGGAGCTGGAACTTGAACTTAAGCAGAGGTAGGATTTGAGTAGGCAGAAGGTATCTCAGGATAGGCAAACAGGGCTAGTGACAGTCTGGATGGAGGTGGGAATGAATGTATTGGGCTGTGCCTGCCGGGAAGCCAAAGTACAATTGAGCAAGTAGCATGGGGCCAGGTGATGAAATGGCCCTGGGGCCTGGCCAAAGCACTCAGGCTTGTTGGGAAGGAGAAAACAGGTCTTGGGCAGAGGAGAATGTGATGACATTAGTGTTTCAGGAAGATGGACGTGGGGGATGTGTGGGGTAAACCGGAGTGTGGGTGGAGGACTTCGGGCAAGAAAGCTGATCAGTACATGGTACTAAAGTTGTGTTATTTGTCCGTGAAAGTCTAGCTCAGGAGTTTGGCAAGTTTGAAGAGAGTCTAATCATTCCATTCAGAAAACATGTATCGAAGACCTGTTGTGTGTCTAACACTGTATTAGATGCCTGAGCGTACAAGGAGGGGTGATTATGGGCTCTGCTGACAACCTCACGGTCTAGTGAGGAGGAGGAAAATATAAAGATAGAATTTCAGTAAAATGTGCAAAATGCCACAGTGGTGGTGTGCACCAGAGGTGAAAACAGAGGAGGCCTCGTGTCCAGGACACAGAGAACATTGCAAAGGAAAGATCAGCAGTGATTGAATAAATCCTGGCTGACTTTCCTGTACTCCTTTTGATAAAGAGGTCTTATGTTTGCAGACTAATAAAGGGGGCCTGCCCCTTCCTCCCATTGACTGTAAGGCCCTTGGTGACTGCAGCCAGTGGCCTGTGTTGTGTGAATCCCCCTTGAGTTCATCCTGATTGGATAATTACAGTACTCTGCTGTACTGGTTGGGGGTGTCCATTCAACTGTTTATTCTTTTTCACTTGCTCGCCCTCCCTCTCTCCCTCCCTCTCTCCCTCCCTCCCTTTTTCCCTCCTATTAAAACAACACAGGAAATTATAAAAGGAAAGAGTTCACTCAACTATTCATCATCCTAGCACATTTTTGCATCTGTGTTCCGTGTTACTTTTTGGCCACATGTGTATATTTAAAACAAAACAAGAATGTAATCAAACTGCACATACCATGTGTGCATGTTCACCTAACATTACCTTATAACACGTGGAGCTCTGATTCATCATTTTAACGTTTGTGTAATCTTCCATTGCATCCGAAACAACTGATCGCCACTACAGCTTCTTAGAGGAGGATGTTTAGTTTGTTTCCAGTTTTTCCATGTCTGTGGCGCTGTGATCTTTTCTCTTGAGGTCTCCCCATAGGCCACGTTCCCAAAGAACCCTGCATTAGGACTCAGGTCATCTGATCTTAAGTTCCAGACCTAGTTAGCTATGTTCCCTTAACTCCCTGAGCCTTGACTTCCTGGTCTATGAAATGGTGATAATATTGACTGCACAGGATGTTGAGATATGACCCAGGGTCAGTATGTATAGAAGTGTTTCATGAAGGACACACACATTTAGGCATAAGTAAGCATTTTACGGTTTTTCTTTAATCTCTTTGAGATAATTCATATGCCATGCAATTCACCCATTTATAGTGTAAAATTCAATGGCTTTTTTTTTTTTTTTACAAATCAATGGCTTTTAGTATATTCATAGCATGTGTCATCACCGCAATCAATTTTAGAAGGTTTCATCACCCCCACAAGAAACTCCATACTCATCAAGTCACTCCTCTTTCCCCCCAATCTCTCTATCTCTAGGTAACCACTAATCTATCCATATTTTGGCTAACCAGTAATCTATTTTGGCCTGCATGGATTTGCCTGTACTGGTCATTTTATATAAATGGAATCATGCAACATATGGTATTTTATGACTGGCTTCTCTCACTTAGCATAAGGTTTAAAAGGCTCGTTCACATTGTAGTGTGTGTTTCTGTACTTCGTAATTGCTAAATGATATTTCATTGTATGGATATAGCACATTTTATTTATCTATGCATCAGTCAGATTTGATGCATAATGCTAAATGCCATCTATCAAACATTTGTTGTGTGTCACAAACTGTTTGATGTGTCAAAAGGTAGGACTCTTAGTCCCTTTTTCAGTAACAATCAAACTGCAGAAATTAGGTAACTGTTGGAGACTTCAGAGAGCCATCCCAATGAGTAATGAGGGATCCCAGTGCTGAGTAAGCACACGCCCTCCAGGAGGGGACCCGTGCCTTCTTCCCAGTGCCAACTTTCTCCAGGGCTCCAAGATCAGAGGAGGGGCTTCAGGAGGCAGAGAAGCCTTCCTGGAAGAGGGGGGCTTCCCACTGACCCGTCGAGGATGGACAGCTTTGGCTGAGTGAGGATGGTGGACATCTTGGGCAGTGTGCTCAGGGGACAGGTTGTCGTGGTAGGAGAGTAGAGGGAAGATTTGGGGCCGCTGAATCGGAGGGTCCAGACTTCAGGCTGAAGGGATCTTATACCTTCGTATCATTTTGTGGGTACATGGGAAAGGGTTGGGTGCTGACGAGCGTGATGGGCCTACCACTATCTTTTAGCTTCCCTTCATCCCTGAAGCTGATGGAGGATTTTCTGAGTGATCTTAGCCTCCTTGCATTTTCAGTGGCTTCCTGGGGCCAGGCTACCTGTGGGCGGGAGGGAAGAACAGTTTCTCCTCTTCTCTTGGCTACCTGCGAGATTGATGTAATCTGAACTTGGCTTCCTCCTCTCCCTGCTGCCAGGCTTTCCCCTTGTAGGCGCCAAGGCTGAGCTGTCTGAAACATGAGGCAGGGTGGAGAGGAAAGAGAACTGGGCTGCCTGTCAGGAGACCTGTCTGGTCTTGGATCTGTCTTTGCCTGGGAGATTGGGGGACTTGGATAAGTCCATTCCCTTTGCTGGGCCTGTTTTTCCATCTGTAAAGGTTTTCCAGGTTGTGTTGTGTACTGGGGGTCTCAGACAACCAGCCCTGGTTGGTTCTGCCCTCTTAGGGGGAATTTGTGGCTTCTCCTAAGAGTCCTTTCGGTGCTAGTGCTATGCATCCTTAGCTGGGGGGTGGCAGGGACTGACATACATCATGTAGACCATGATATAATATAATACAAGGAGAGGTGTTTTGGTGTCCTCTGATCACTGACCAGTCAGCCTGGAAGCCTGTGGCTCTGATTGCAAAGGCATATTTTCTGACTCTGGCCTGTTTTTGGTTAATTGGCAAAAGCTACATGTGGCATGATTCAGGTGGGTACAGACCTCAGTGGCAGGTGCTGCTGCGGCAGCAGAGGGCTGGCCTGGGGAATCTGGGTGGACCAGTGTGGTAGGATCGCTCACTGGGGGTTGGTCCTGAGCCTTCTTGGGGATGATGGGGTGCCGGAGAGGTGCTGGGCAGGCTGGCTTTGCCCATGTGGCCGAGATTTACGTGGGTTTGATTTGGTTCCACTCCTGGATCTAGTCCTTGTCTTCACTTTCCCTCCTTTGTGGGCAACATAGTTTATTGTTTCTTCCCTTCCCACCCCCACCTTGGCCATCTCATCTCCTAGTGTTTGCTGTTGGCTTCAAGCTTGAGGAACTTTGGGCAGGTGGTATAAGCCCATTCCCATCTTGGAAGCGTACATGGCTGGCCTCCCAGCTTCTGGGTTGTTTTGGGCATCCGTTTTCACATCTTCTTCAGCACCCAAATGTCTTTCCTGAACTGCACCTGGTATTCCTGGACTAGAGGCTGGGATTTAGGTCAAAGGAAGATACTGTTTCTGCTCCTGTTTCCAATTTCTGTGGTGATGTATCTACTAAACCCCTGACGAAAACACCTGGTCTCACACACAGAGCCCAAGAGTGGAACAAAGCTTTTGGAATTGCTATTTGGGAAAATCTAGGTAGGGTGATTTGTGCTAAGATGAGTGGATTCCCTTCCTGTGGAGAGCTCCTGGTTTCCCCAACACCACAGGTGGGAAGATCCCACAGGGGTGGCCACTGGACTTATTCAAAAGACGTCTTTGTCAAAGAGCCTGGCTCTTTGGACTCAGTTCTCCTGCCGGGGGAATGAGGCTCTCCGCTGGTCGCCTCCTTATTCCCTCAAGCACAGGAGGATAGGGTAAGAGTGTTTTTGAAAGGTCATGAAAATCCTTATCTAAAAGGAGCTACAGTAGTAGAAGGAATTAATGTTTCAGAGGAAAGAAGGAGAAATTGTCACTGATTTTGACTCTGAAGCCAAGAAAGTGAGGACAAAGAATAACCCGTGGCTGCTGAAAGGGAGGGAGCGGCTCTCAGAGTTAAAGTTATAGGATCCTTGGGTTGCATCCCCGGCTGTCTCAGGAGATAGCTCTGCACGTGCTCAGCGCTTTCACGTGTGTGCCCAGAGCCTATGAGGAAGTCCACTGCCAAACCCTGGAGTCCACCATGTGAGTCCCCAACAAACCATCCAGCAGATTCTATTGAGGCCTCACAGAGACACCCCTACCTCCACCCCATGCGTATGGGGCACTAATGGCTTTGAAAGTCTGTATCTCACTAGGGAGTTCACAATCCTCAACAGTCTACTGATCTAAACAAAGCGTGCCATCTGGGCAAAGGCATCAGCATGAGGCAAGTCATGGATGGTGATGATGAGGAATTTTTAAAAAACAAACCCCCTATTGAATTAATGGATCTAGGTATTGACCATGAAAGCTGCTATCATCACAGAGAGAGAAACAGCCAGACTGCATGCACCTCCTAATGGAAGCACACAGCACCACCTATGGAGTTTTGTCACAAACTCAGACCTGAAGCTGATCAGCCTCTACATCCAACTGTCAACTTATAGGAAATACAGGGAACAAAGGAACATGTTAAACAATACTATGGGTGTGCAGTTGAAAAAATCCAGACTGGGAAACTCTACATGTCAAAAGACCTAGTATTTTAGCAAATGAATTTGTGTGTGTGTGTGTGTGTGTGTGTGTGTGTGTGTGTGTGTGTGTGAGAGAGAGAGAGAGAGAGAGAGAGAGAGAGAGAGAGGAGGGAGGGAAAAACAGAGAGAAGAGGAAGAGAAGGAAAAGGGAGCAAAACCTATAGATTAAAAGAGATCTGTGCAATTTATGAACTTTATTTGGATTTTGATTTGGCAAAATAATAGGGAAACTATTACCACTCGGTATTTTTTTTTTAACTTTTGCTTTTTTTTTTTTTTTTTTTTTTGACAGAGACAGAGAGATAGTCAGAGAGAGGGACAGACAGACAGGAAGGGAGAGAGATAAGAAGTATCAATCCTTTATAGTGGCATCTTAGTTGTTCATTGATTACTTTCTCATATGTGCCTTGACTCGGGGGCTACAGCAGAGGGAGTGACCCCCTTGCTCAAGCCAGTGACCTTGGGATCAAGCCAGCGACCTTTGGGCTCAAGCTACCGACCATGGGGTCATGTCTATGATTCCACACTGAAGCCAGTGACCTCATGCTCAAGCTGGTGAGCCAGCGCTCAGGCTGGATGAGCCCACGCTCAAGCCAGCAACCTCAGGGTTTCTAACTTGGGTCCTCCGTGTCCCAGTTCAACGTTCTATCCACTGCGCCACCGCCTGGTCTGGCACCACTGGGTATTGATGATATTAAAGAATTATTGTTATTTTTAAAAGCAAGATATGTCCTGTGGTCATAGTTTTTTTTTTAAAGAATTCTTGTCTTTTTGACATATACATTGAAATATTTACAGATGATTTGCTTCAGAATAACCCAATGGAGGGAGGAATAGATAGGAGTATAGATGAAATAAGATGGCTATGAATTGATCATTGCTGAAGTTAAAAATGTTGTTTTTAATAAGATTTGACAAAAACTTTTATGGAACTGCTTGATTCCAGGTTGATTGAACAACCTTATTGTGTGGACATATCTGTCAGATTCAGTGTTAAAGGCATTATTGAAATATGTGTAAGCCAAATGAACTTCAATACATTAAAGCATAGACTAGGACTATTATTACAAGGTATTAGTAATAATAATAATAGTAATTAATATCTATGGGGATTCTACTGTGCATTAGATACTGTTCTTAGCCCTGTTTATCAGTTTATTTAATCCTCATAGCAACTCTGTAAGATAGATACTATTATCAACCTCAGTTTTTATAATGCACTTTATTTTGGAATTATTTTATTTTATTATTATTATTTTTTTAAGTGAGAGGAGGGGAGATAGAGAGACAGACTCCAGCATGGGCCCAGGATACACCCAGAACCCTTGTATGGGGCCAATGCTCGAATCTCTCGAGCTATCCTCAGCTCCCGGGGCCAATGCTTGAACCAGTCAAGTTATCCTCAGTGCCCAGGGCCAATGCTCGAACCAGCCAAGCCACTGGCTCGAGAGAGGAAGAGAGAGAGAAGGGGGAGAGGAAGCAGAAGAGAAGCAGATGGTCGCTTTTCTTGTGTTCCCTGACTGCGGATTGAACCTGGGATGTCTGTATGCTGGGCCAACACTCTATCCACTGAGCAAACTGGTCAGGGCCTGGAATAAATTTAGATTTACAAAGAAGTTGCAAAATACAGAGAATTTCTGTGTACCCTTCACTCAGTTTCCCCAAATGTCAATAACATTATGCATATCCAAGGTACCTTTTTCAAAACTAAGGAATCAACATCAATATGTTACTATTTATTAAATTCTGCATTTCACCAGCTTTCTACTAATGTCCTCTTTCCTGTTGCAGGGTCCCATCTGCATTTAGTCCCATCTGGGGTACCACATTGCATTTAGTGGGCATGTTTTCTTAGTCTCCTTTGGTCTGTGGCTGTTTCTCAGTCTTTGTTTTTCATGATCTTGAGAAGCGTGAGGAGTACTAGTTGGTTGGGTATTTTGTAGAGTGTCCCCCTCAAGTTGGGTTTGTCTGATGTTTTTCTCATGAGGTTATGGATTTGGGGGAAGACTACCACAGGGGTGAAGTGCCCTTCTCATTGTCTCATAACACAGGGTACCTGATATCAACATGACATATCACTGGTGATATTAACCTTGATTACTTGCTTAAGGTGGTGTCAGCCAGTTTTCTCCACCATAAAGTACAGTCTTTCCCTTTCCATACTCTGTTAGAAGCAAGTTACCAAGACTAACCATGCTCAACGGGAGGGGAATTAAGCTCCACGCTTTGGAGGGGTCAGTATGTACATTACTGGGGTGCTTCTGTAAGGAAGCTTTAATAACCTCATTTAAAGACAAAGAAACCGAGGCACAGCTGCAAACTAAGTTCCCCCAGGGATGACTTCTCCCTAGGCTACTGCAAGCTGTGTCTGCTGAACTTGTGAGTATCTCCCTCCCAACTCAGTCAGTTTCCTATGAAGTTTGGTTCCTGACTTGGATAGAAGAATCACTTTGGCCTAACTGGTGGTGGTACAGTGAATAGAACGTCAGCCTAGGACACTGAGGTCCCAGGTTTGAAACCGCAAGGTCACTGGCTTGAGTGCAGGCTCATCTGGCTTGAGTGCAGGCTCCCATGGTCACTGGCTTGCTGGCTTGAGCCCAAAGGTCACTGGCTTGAAGCCCAAGGTCACTGGTTTGAGCCCAAGGTCGCTGACTGGAGCCCAAGGTTGCTGGCTTGAGCAAGGGGTCATGGGCTTGGCTTAAACCCCTGGTCAAGGCACATATGAGAAGCAATCAATGAACAACTAAAGTGCCATAACTACGAGTTAATGTTTCTCATCTCTCTCCCTTACTGTTTGTCTCAAAAAAACCCAAAAAACACTTTGACCCCCAGTTCACCCTGACATTCTTCACTGTCTCCCAGCATGAACCACGGAATCCCATAGGCTAGAGACAGAAGGGAACATGGAACACATTTGACTCAGTGATTTGCAAGCTGTGTTCCTTAGAACCCAGGGTGCCCCAAGGCCACTGCAAGGGGAAGGGAGAGGGGGTTGAGCGTGGCTCTCCCACCCCTAGCATTTCTGTTTTCATCTGTTTCAGTTTTCTAATTAAGAAGTTTTAAGACTGTGGATCTACTCCAGTTATCTCATTTAAAATGAGGAAACTAAGGCCTATAGAGGATGAGTTTTTTCAGGTTTTAGTGTTTTGAATCAAAAAAGTTTGGGAGGGATTGCTTACAAGTCAGCATTTCCTGTAGACCATTGTGGGTCAAGTTTCAAGGCTCTCAATTTCTCATCACAATAGAAAAATCTACACTCGATCCACTCGCTTATTCCAGCCCTCGGAGCTGGGACAAGGGGGCAGCTGTGCACTTGAGCCCCTTGTCTGTCACCATAGCTCCCATGGTCCACATCTCTGCGGAGCTGAGGCAGTGCACCAGGGGAGACCTCTGTACAGGGGGTCCAGGGGTCCAGGGGCCGGCGCGATCACTTAGCATTAACTAGACAATTCTGTGTTAAAAAGACCCAGAATGCTAAGAAATGATGCTTTAGAGATTATATGATAGGTAGTGGGTTTATTGTGGGGCAAAGGCCCCCTGAACTCTTGCCAAATAGCTGCCAACTGTGAGACTAATGACCCTCATGCATATTATTTCATGCATTTGTATGGGCTTTTGCAGTTTACAAGGTGTGTTCACTTCCATCATCACGTCTGGGCCTCGCAGCAGCCTCACATAGGCAGGGATTGTCCTCACTTTACAGAAGAGGAAATAGAGGCTGAGACAGTTTATGTCTTATCCCAAGCATACCAGCTGTTTTCAGGGAGTTGGCACCAGATCTTAGGTCATCTGACTCCTGGGGTCAAACATCCCAGCAGTAGATGAGTGACTCTAGGGCCTCAGGATGAGGACTCTGCCTGTTCAGATTTATCCTAAAAATCTCCAGTCACCTGTGATTGAGCTAGAAAGGAGTCTTCAGGGGCCAGCTGGAGACTGCTTTGGATGGAGCAAATAATAAGTAGAAACTCAGGTTGAGTTCTCCCTCATGGCCAAGTTCCCAGCAAACTCTGGTGATGTTCAGGATAGATCAGACTTGATTTCTTGGCTTTTGAAATGAACAGGATCTTGACCGTCTATCTCATGGTCTCTCTCCAGACTTCTGACTCAGTTTCCTACTACTCTTGATGAGGTCATCAAGGTTAAGGGTAAGGCTCTGGAGCCAGTCCCTTTGGGTTCACATCCCAACTTTGCACCTTCCTAGCTGTGTGACTGGGGAATTACTTCCCCTCTCTGTTCTTCAGTAGCCTCATGTGTAAACAGGGGATAATAATGATACGTCCCTTATAGGGTGGTTAAGAGGACTCAGTAAGTTAATACACTTTATTCTATTCATTTATTTTTTTGCCCACAATCTTTTTTTTTATCAGTATCACCTCTATTTTATTGCCCACAATCTTAAAAAAATAAAATATAGTTAATATACAATATTATATTAGTTTCAGTTGTATAAGATAGTTATTCAAAATTAATATACCTAACAAAGTGATCACAATGCTAAATCTAGTAACCATCCGTCATCATACAAGACTGTAACAATATTGTTGACTATATTCCCTATGCTCTACATTATATTTCTGTGATTTATTTTATAATTGGAAATTTGTATCTTGTAATACACTTCACTTTTTTTTGCTCTTCTCTCACCCCTTTACCCTCTGGCAACTATCAGTTTGTTTTCTATGTCTGTGAGACTGTTTCTGTTTTGTATTATTTGTTCATTTGTTTTGTTGCTTAGATTCCACATGTAAGTGAGATCTTATGGTATTTGTCTTTCTGTCTGACTTATTTCACTTAGCATAGTACCCTCTAGGTCAGGGGTCCTCAAACTACGGCCCGCGGGCCACATGCGGCCCCCTGAGCCCATTTATCCGGCCCCCGCCGCACTTCCGGAAGGGGCACCTCTTTCATTGGTGGTCAGTGAGAGGAGCACATTGACCATCTCATTAGCCAAAAGCAGGTCCATAGTTCCCATTGAAATACTGGTCAGTTTGTTGATTTAAATTTACTTGTTCTTTATTTTAAATATTGTATTTGTTCCTGTTTTTTTTTTTTTTACTTTAAAATAAGATATGTGCAGTATGCATAGGGATTTGTTCATAGTTTTTTTTATAGTCCAGCCCTCCAACGGTCTGAGGGACAGTGAACTGGCCCCCTGTGTAAAAAGTTTGGGAACCCCTGCTCTAGGTCCATCCATGCTGTTACAAATGGCAAGATATTATTCTTTTTTTTATGACTGAGGTAATTCCATTATACATATCCATATATATACCTCCTCTGCCCATATCTATATCTATATCTATATCTATATCTATATCTATATCTATATCTATATCTATCTTATCTATGTTACATCTTCTTTATTCATCTATTGATGGACATTTTGGTTGCTTTCATATCTTGGCTATTGTAAATAATACTGCAATGAACATGGGGGTGCACATATATTTTCTAATTAGTGTTTTTGTTTTCTTCAAATAGATTCCTAGAAGTGGAATTGCTGGTTCATATGGTATTTCTATTTCTAATTTTTTGAGGACCCTTTATACTGTTTTTCATAGTGGTTGCACCAATTTGTAATCCCACCAACTATGCACAAGGGTTCTTTTTTTTTTTTAATTTTTTTTTTGCATTTTCTTTTCTGAAGCTGGAAACAGGGAGAGACAGTCAGACAGACTCCCGCATGCGCCCGACCGGGATCCACCCGGCACGCCCACCATGGGGCAACGCTCTGCCCACCAGGGGGCGATGCTCGGCCCATCCTGGGCGTCACCATGTTGCGACCAGAGCCACTCTAGCGCCTGGGGCAGAGGCCACAGAGCCATCCCCAGCGCCCGGGCCATCTTTGCTCCAATGGAGCCTCAGCTGCGGGAGGGGAAGAGAGAGACAGAGAGGAAGGCGCGGCGGAGGGGTGGAGAAGCAAATGAGCGCTTCTCCCATGTGCCCTGGCCGGGAATCGAACCCGGGTCCTCCGCACGCTAGGCCGACGCTCTACCGCTGAGCCAACCGGCCAGGGCCTCACAAGGGTTCTTTTTTATCTGCATCCTTACCAACTTATTTGTTCTTTTTGATAATAGCCATTCTGACAGGTGTGAGATGATATCTCATTATAGTTGTGATTTTCATTTCCCTGATGATTAGTGATTTTGAACACTGTTTCATGTGTCCATTGGCCATCTGTATGTCTTCTTTGGAAAGAAGATGTGCCACTTTCTCTAAGGCCCCTGAACTTGGCTCCTTCTCTGGAGCCAAGTGATAGAAGCCAGTGATATCTGTCCTCCAGGGCCTCCCAGGGATTTGGTGAGTATGAAAGAGAGATCTCACATGCAAGTACTTTGTAAATCATAAAGCTCCTCCTCAAGAGTTACTTGTTATTCATAGAATGAATCATTTAATAGATATTTATTAATTTGTGTTATACTGCCCTTTCCAAGGTATGGAAACAATCTCATTGATTCAGATTTTCAGTAAGAAGAGCCAGAACCAAAGAAAATTGGGAATGAAGTTTTGGGTACCCAGGATTCCATTAAGTAATGGCCTGGGGACTTGCCCTGTGTACTATTTTTAAAAACAGGGCGTCTCAGACTTTAATATGTATGTGAGTCACCTGAGCATCATGTGAACATGCAGGTTCTGACTCAGTAGTGCTGGGGTGGGATCTGAGATACTGCTTTTCTAACAAGTTCCTAGCATAAGTCAATGTTGTTGGTCCAAGGATCACACTCTCAGGAGCAGCGTTCTCAGGGTGCAATGTCCAGGGTTGAGGACAGAAAAGGAAGTGTAGTGCAGGCCCCAGGAGGGAAGGAGAATTCCAGGAAGGTTGTGTTGGGAGCTGTGATCGCAACCCAGTGCCCCTGCTTCCTTCCCATTGCCATCTGGTGGGGAGAAGCTGTTGTCTTCCTGGGCTGTGTGTATTTGCTCCAAAGTTTGGAGGGAGAACATGTACATTGTGAGCGTTTGGGGAAGGAGGAGGAAGGAAGGAGATTGCACCATCATGTATGATAACTGTCCTTTCTAGGTGGCAAGCTGCATTTCCCCACGGCTGAACAATGATCTAGAGATAGCAGAATGAGCTATGAAGTTCCTGCCTTCAGCATCCAATGAGGTTGCAGGGCAGAATTCAGTGCTTAAAAAAAGAAATTTTTTTAAAATCCAGAACTTAAAAATTTTTTTGCCAATAGTGGAGGTGGTTTGAAGAGCGTTGACTGAAGTGTTTCAAATAAGGGAAGGACTGAGGAGTAAGCAATCAGAGGGTCCCACACCTTTTTTTTACACTTCTCTGATGCCTTTGTCATCTCCTCTTCCCAGCTGGCCAGCACTGGGTGCCCTCATGCTGCCTTCCAGCAGCCGAAAGACTTCCCCTGCCGGGCCCGTCTTGTTCTGCCTTCTCCCCGAGTGCCTCAGTTCTCCCCATTCCCAACACTATTTCTTCTTCTCCTCTTATATCAAAATTTCTCTTCAGCATAGCTGAAGTTGGCCAGTTGGTAGGAAAGCAGTCTAATTCAACAAATTCAAGTTAAGGTATACATGACTGCCGATCCAACTAGCTATTAGTTATTTATATTTTATGAACTGTGACATACATGGATTCCTCCCTAGTTCTCTCCCTCCAGCCAGAACCCAAGCCTTAAGGAAACCTGAGGCTCCATAGTGGTCCTTTTTGCTATAGAGGGTGATACCTCAAGACAAGAGTGTGGGTGTGAGAGGCTGCCATGGGACAAAATCCAGCTATACCTGATGCAGGTGTGTCTGATCAGAGAGAGAGGCTCCTTTCGCCTCCACAGAAGGCCTCCGTAAAAGCAAGAGGCTGTGATGTAGGGAGGTTTGCTGTAGTTGTGTAGTTTTCACAATAAATCCTATAATACAAACATAGATAGAGGCTGGTGTGTGTGTTTGTGTATGTGTGTGTGTAATAATCAGACTAATGTTTTGTGTTTCTTCCCTTTCAACCAAAGCATCTTTGCTTTTATATATTTGGTACATTAAACTTCTACATGAGATTTATTTGAAACAAACATTCCCCCCCCCTTTTTTAAAGCAAGAGACGAGAGAGAGAGAGAGAGAGAGAGAGAGGAAGGAAGAGAGATGAGAAACATTAACTCACAGTTGCGGCACTTTAGTTGTTCACTGATTGCTTCTCATATATGCCTTCACCAGGGGGCTCCAGCCAAGCCAGTGACCCCTTTCTCAAGCCAGCAACCTTGGGCTTCAAGCCAGTAGCCTTTGGGCACAAGCCAGTGACCTTGTGCTCAAGCCAGATAAGTCCATGCTCAAGCCCAAAGAGTCCACACTCAAGCCAGCAACCTCAGGACTTCAAACCTGGGACCTCAGCATCCCAGGTTGATGCTCTATCCACTGTGCCACTACTGGTCAGGTGAAACAAGCATTCTTAAATTAGATAAGGCTTTAAACGGGTTGCCTCTTACAAGCAGAACTGGGACTGGAGGCTATTGATTCTGCAAAAAAGACTTCTGTTTAATTTCATTTTTATTTAGCCCATGTGTGTATCTTTTACTGCGCTAAAATGTAAAACTACTCTGACCAAGTTGTGGTGCAGTTGATAGAACATTGAATTCGTACACAGAGGACCAGGTTTGAAACCCCGATGTCACCAGCTTGAGCATGGGCTCATCTGGCTTTAGCGTGGGCTCACTGGCTTGAGTGTGGAATCGTAGATATGACCCTGTAGTCACTAGCTTGAGCGTGGAATCATAGACATGACCCCATGGTTGCTGGCTTGAGCCCAAAAGTTGCTAGCTTGAAGCCCAAGGTGCTGGCTTGAGCAAGGGGTCACTCCCTCTGCTTTAGCTCCCTGGTCAAGGCACATATGAGAAAGTAGTCGATGAACAACTAAGGAGCCACAACAAAGAATTGATGCTTCTCATCTATCTCCCTTCCTGTCTGTCCCTATCCCCCCCCCTCTCTCTCTGTCACATCAAAGAAATGTAAAAAATAAATAATAATGACAGGAGAGAGAACTATGCTACTAGAAAAAGTTTGGAAATCCTCGCCAAATCCAAGACACAGAATAGGTGTTGAATGACCTGAAGTCTCTGGGCCTCCGGCTGCTCTGCTGTAAACTGCTTTGTGACCTTGGGAAAGCTACTTTGAGTGTTTCTTCCTCTCCTCTGTAGTTTGACCCTGTAATTCAGGGGTCCCCAAACTTTTTACACAGGGGCCAGTTCACTGTCCCTCAGACCGTTGGAGGGCTGCCACATACAGTGCTCCTCTCACTGACCACCCATGAAAGAGGTACCCCTTCCGGAAGTGCAGCAAGGGGCCAGATAAACGGCTTCAGGGGGCCGCATGCGGGCCGCAGTTTGGGGACGCCTGCTGTAATTCCATGAAAAGCAGCCCTTGGCAGCTGTGGGGGCTGGACTGTCCCTCCCACTTCCTGCATGCCTGGAAAGGCTGGGGTCTGACACCTTGCCTGACCCCCCAGCCCCAGCATACTCAGATACTTCCTGGGCTGGAGAGGAAGAGGCTTTTGAGCAAATGATTTTATATCTTACTCACCATTGGGACCCATGGAAAAATTCCTCCTGGTACAGAGAAAGGATACATGCAGCGCTCCTGAGCCGAGTTGAGTCTGTGTAAAGTGTTTACTGTGAGCTTAGGTGTTCTGGAAGAAAGAGAAGTTCCACAAAACAGCCCTGCCCTCAAAGAGCACGGGAGAGAAGGCAGGTGGAATGTCTAGTTTAGAAAAGAGACTTGCGAGGGTGCCCTCTTCAATACTTGGTGGTTCTTTTCTGAATGAGAAACTGCCTGTTGTTCATCTCTGTTCCCAGTGCCTATACTCAGGAGTCGTTTATCGAGCTCATGCTTGCTGAGTACTTAGAGATGCCAAAAGCTCAACAGTGAGTAAGACAGGGCTGACCCTGCCTTTCAGCCATTTGCAGCCTGGGGTGGGGCATTCAGGCAAGTAGACAGAATAGTTTAGGGCAGTAAGGCCTGTGTTGGGTTGTGCACAGAGAGCGCACCTGTTGTTATGGTCATGGCAATCCCAGCTGCTCCTGGCTAGGCTGCCTGGCAATGCCCCTGCGTCTGCTCTGGGGATGGGCCCACCCAGAGAGATTCAGTGACCTTGGCAGAGATCTCTGCTTATCTGGGGACCCTTCTCTGTGTATATATGAGTCTTGCCAGCCAGACTCAGCCTCTGTCTGAAGACCCTGCAGAGTCCCTGCAATGGAGGAAATGGTGGAAATGGTGGAAATGGTGGAAATGGTGGAAATGGTGTGGTGGCAGGAGGCCCAAGGAGACACTCTGTCCCCTGCCTGTCCTGGGCGCCCTGATGTGTTGAGACACCTCCTGGCTTCTCACTCTGCTTGGAAGGAAAGCTGGGAACTAACAGCTCTCAAGATAAGACAGGAATGTGTGGGGCCAATGACCGCTCTGTGGGCCTCTTCTCCAAGTGTGGAGCTGGTTCTCTGGGTCACTGAGGGGCAGGAAAGGGCAGCCTGTAGCCGTGGGTGGAAACATCTGCTCTGAACCATGATGTTCAGTGTCCAATCCTTAGCACCAAGAATAATACCAGGCTGTGTGCTAAATGTTCTCCCATTTCTCCAAGTAAAATTTCTCCGTAGTCCTGTGAGTTGAGTGTATTATTTTCATTCCACAGGTGAGGAAACTGAAGCCCAGAGAGCTAAAACTACAATCATATTTATCAGTATTTATCATGTGCCAGATGCTGTCCTGGGCCCTTACATGTGTTCATGCATTTAATCCTCATCGCAGTCTCTGTGGTTGACATCCCCAACTTACTGATGAAGAAACAGAGGCACAGAAAAGTTAAAGAACTCATCCAAGGTCCTGGAGCCAGCTAGTAACAGAAGCAGGCTGGGGTTATCCTGGGGTCCTGCTGAGATCTGAGCTCCCTGTCCCCCCAGTGTGCTGTTGATTGACCTCCACCCCTATGATTCCACTGTGAACCATGTGGGTGAGGACAAGGCCAACCGAGGCAGCCAGTGAGGGAGGCCTGGTGGGTGGGCTTCTAGAGGAAAGAGGCCATGTAGAAACCGGGGTCCATTCCAGATTATAGTTTGCATACACCAAGGAAAAATAAGTCATGTTGAATGTGACACATACCTTTCCTGAGTCCCGACAATTAGGCTGGAAGGAAACATGTCAGGCAGTGCCAGATCCTGTAATGACTTAGAGCAGAGTTAGAGGAACCAGGAAGGAGTGGCAGCCCTGAGGGTGCCTGGGAGCTGCTAATTGGGGCTGGTGATGACAGAGTAGGTGGCACAGCTGCAACTCTGAGCTGCTTGCCCAACGAGGCACTGGCTTCTGCTGGGGAGACTGGGCCTGGGTGGGAGGAGACTTGGGAGGGAAATCTGCTTCTAAGAGGACTTGGACCTATTCCCTTCACCTCCGCCCTAGCCTCCAGGCTTGTGGGCACAGGGCGGCTGGGTGTGGATCTGGAGTCAAGTCCCTCTCAGGGTGGGGATGAGGGAATGGGCCACCTGTGAGCACGGGGCCGAAGGGGGGAGGCTGGCACCATTTTATTTCTACAGGAAATGCTGTCTGCTCTGCAATCAGTCAACCCAGCCATTGGGATGGACTGTATGTAAATGGTGTCTGGGTGGCCCTGCCTTGAACAGCCCCTTTAACCATTTGGGGCCTCTTTTAGCTGTCTGTGAAGTAGATCAAGTTCTGTCTTGGCAGGTGTGCTCTGCAGCTCACTCTCTTTCTTTGTGCTGCAGTGACAGCAGCACAGAGCCACTTATAGTTAGTTTCCCCTGTTCATGTGTGTTGAGAATTTGAGGCAACATACGATAAGAGGTACAAAAAATTTGCAAATAAAGGTAGAGGATCAAAAGCCACAAACTCTCCAAAAGGTTATGATTTCTCACAGCCTTACCTGTGGTAAGGCCTGGGTATCTGCATTTCAAACAGGCTTCCCTGATGATTCTATTACACCCCAAGTTCCAGAGCCACTAGTGAGAAGGAAGGAGGAAGGAAATACACCTAAGCGCTAGGTCATCCTCGTTGTCATTGACTACCAAGGACAAAAAGGAAATAAGACAGATTATGCCATTTTCATTATCTGAAACGAAGAAGGATATCAGTTGTTCAGGGTAGACAGACATCACCATGGTACTGATTTCTGAATAAAAAAAGCCATGACCTGTGTCCTCTTATAAAGGACCCTTAACAACATAACAGATACTTTCGAGGCAGGAGAGATGCTTTACATCCCTTAAGAGGGCTGTTGTGCTGGTCACCCCACAGCTGTGGTCCACCCTGGGGATACTGGGCCCACTCTGTATCAGGGCCTGCTCACCCTCAGACACTGTTCCTTCCTGCAATCAGCCAGTAGAAGGGACATTGTCAGGAGGAAGAGTGAGGTGACTTTGAAGAAGGGATCAAGTGTAGGGGATGAGGGATGGTGGTAGTTTCCCTGGGGCCTGTGAAGTAAGTTTGAAGGTATAACTTGGACTGAACACCTAGGTGGCCACAATGTCACCAAGCCACAAGGCATTTCTCTTCAGAGTGCTCCTAAGGCACAGTAGTGACAGGCAGGAGGAGAGAGACATAAAGTGAAAACACCTGTTAACAACATTTGATGCCAAGAAGACCTAAAGCCCCTGTACAGTGCAATCAGGCAGGATCAAAATCTGTAACACACACGACAATGGCAATACCACGTGCATGTAAAGAGCTTTTATGAAAAGTAAGGAAAGCCTGACCAGGTGGTGGCGCAGTAAATAGTGTCGGACTAGGATGCAGAGGACCCAGGTTCGAGATCCCAAGGTTGCCAGCTTGAGCGTGGGCTCATCAGGTTTGAGCAAAAGCTCATCAGCTTGGACCCAAGGTCGCTGGCTTGAGCAAGGGGTTACTCGGTCTGCTGTAGCCCCACGGTCAAGGCACATATGAGAAAGCAATCAATGAACAACTAAGGTGTCGCAACGAAAAACTGATGATTGATGCTTCTTGTCTCTCTCCGTTCCTGTCTGTCTGTCCCTGTCTATCCCTCTCTCTGACTCTATCTCTGTCCCTGTAAAAAAAAAAAAAAAGAAAGAAAAATAAGGAAAAAGCAAACACCCCAACAGAAAAGTTAACAAAGTGTATAGTATATTGGTAGGCACTTCAGATTACCAGTAAACATAGGAAAAGATGTTCATTCTTACTTGTAATTAACTACAAGTTAATTTAATTCATGTTAAAACGAAATGTTATCTTTCAAGTATCAGTATGGTAAAGCTGAAAAAGTAATGAGCCAGTATTTGGTGAAATGTGTGTGGGATGAGAAGCAGAGGTGCTGAGGATATTTATGGCTGTTAGGAGTATTAATGGGACAATCTTTCTGGAGGATAATTTGTCAAATATCAAAAACCTTAAAAATGTACATGATTTTTGACCAAGTTATCCTATTTCCTGGAATTTATCTCAAGGAAAGATAATCAGGGTTTTACACAAAGATTTTATACATAAGGGTATTTACAATGGTATTATTAATTATATAAAAAATAGAATTAATATAAATGTTCAAAATTAAGAATTTGCTTTAAAAACTACGATTTATCTGTATGGTGGGGTATTTTTAAAATTAGGGAGTAAAATGAATTTTTAAGTATGTGGGAAATATATTAAGTAGAGAATAAAAGAAGCAGTTTCCAAAATAGTGTATATGGTATCATCCCGATTACGTTAAAGAAATGAATAAACAAACAGAAAAGACTATAATATGCACTGAAAATAATCCCAAGACAGCAGACCCCAACATGATCACAATGATTATCTCAGGAAGCTTCTTTTGTGCTTTCTGTTTTCTTTCTTTTGCTATTTTAAATAATGTACATGCTCCTTTTATAATAAAAAATACCAACAATGTGTTCTTGTTAAAGCAAGTCTGCCAGTGCAGTTCTGCACTGAAGGCGGCTGTGGGTGACAGTCCCTTCAACACACTTTCTGCCACCACAGTTTAGATCTTTATTTCATGCTAACGCATGCCGAGCAGGCCCCGTGAGAGCTGTAAAGATGAGTAGGACAGTACCTACTCTGCAGGCTCTTAGGGGCTGGTTGGTGGTTAAGGGCTAAGATGGGTACCCAGGTCATTTCCTATAACAATACCTTTGGTGTTGGGTCTTTTCAGCATTTTGCTGGATGTGAAGATGGTACAGGGGCATCTTGTTGAGAATACCTGAGATCTGCTTTCCTTGCTCGAAGCCCTGATTTCTCTCTCTCTTTGGAAATTTATTTGATTAACATGTGACAGAGCCTGACCAGGCAGTGGCGCAGTGGATAGAGCATTGGACTGGGACGTGGAGGACCCAGGTTCAAAGCCCTGAGGTTGCTGGCTTGAGCACGGGCTCACCAGCTTGAGCACAGGGCCACTGGCTTGAGCATGGGATCACAGACATGACCCCATGGTCACTGGCTTGAGCCCAAGGTCGCTGGCTTGAGCAAGGGGTCACTCGCTCTGCTATAGGCCCCTGGTCAAGGCACATATTAGAAAGCAATCACTGAATAACTAAGGAGCTGCAATGAAGAATTGATGCTTCTCATCTCCTTTTCTTCCTGTCTGTCTGTCCCTATCTGTTCCTCTCTCTGACTCTCTCTCTCTGTCAATGTCAAAAACAACAACAACAACAAAATAAAAACACATGTGACAGAAATCTCAGTAGTCTGAACCCATGGCTGGGCCCTGTGCAGTGGGAAACTCAGAAACGACTCTGTATGTTTCTTATTGATTGATGTGACATACTGACCTGCGTCAGAGATTCCTAAGAGGGTGAGCTAGGATGAGGGTGGAGATTGACCTGAAAGAGGCATCTTGGTCTTACCTTTCATTTTTTGGATGTGGACACTGAGGCCCTGCAAGAGAAGTGAACTTGGAAGTTGGTGAGGTATCCAGGGTTCCGATCCCTGAGCTGTGCCCATAACATGTGGTCTTCCCCGTTCACAGCCCTCAGTGTTTGAGGGAGCTGATCTGTGGCATTGTCAAGCAATGGCAAGGAAACCAACTTGGGAAAAAAGTCCAAGTCACAGAAATTCTGAGAAACAGAGCGCATCCACCCTTGGATGGAAAATAGACTATATCAATGAAGACATTGCTACAGGCTCTCGGACATTAAGATCCAGGTGTGCAAAAGGGAATTGACAAAAAATAATAGTTTATGATTGTGCACACAACCACATTCACAAACACAGACACTCATAGTCTGTCCCATTTGCTTGGTATGAATTTTGGGAAAGTAGGAAGACCTTTTTATTTTCAAGTAGTTCCTCCAATTGCCCAGTGTGGGCTTAAACTTACCACAAATAAAGCCCCTCTTGGTCAAGGATGCTGTTAAAACATAAACCTGTTACTTTGGAATAAGGTCAGGTAACACTTGGGAATCCATGGTCACTTTATGCGAATTATGGAAAGATTGCCAGGAGGTCGTGGGCCAAGGGGAGGTGCAAAGCTCACAGGAGCCAGGCTGATACAGAACTCTGCACTGGAAGGGAGAGATCTGGCAAGTTGGGAGGGAAGTGTTATAGAAGATAAACTGCTCACTTCCCCATTTTATGAGGGATGACCCTGTACCCCCACAGTAATAGCAGAACCTCAGCCATCCTGCATTCTTCTGTCTTCTCTCTGCAGCATGAGCTCATGTTTAATGTCTCATCGGTAGGTCCAGCCTCCTGGGCTTTGGTCAGGCTTGGAAGGCCAATTGGCTTCACAATTGGGGGTGATGAGAAGGCTGTCTGACCCAACTGAGCGTTACTGGCTACTTGACTCCTTGTTCTCCTCCTCCCTCCACCCATAGAGAGGAGGGGAAAGGGCAAGTTTCTAGAACAGGGGTCCCCAAACTATGACCCGTGGGCGGCATGCAGCCCCTTAAGGCCATTTATCCGGCCCCCCGCCGCACTTCCAGAAGGGGCACCTCTTTCATTGGTGGTCAGTGAGAGGAGCATAGTTCCCATTTGTTGATTTAAATTTACTTGTTCTTTATTTTAAATATTGTATTTGTTCCCGTTTTGTTTTTTTACTTTAAAATAAGATATGTGCAGTGTGCATAGGGATTTGTTCATAGTTTTTTTTTATAGTCTGGCCCTCCAACAGTCTGAAGGACAGTGAACTGGCCTCCTGTGTAAAAAGTTTGGGGATCCCTGTTCTAAAGTGTTTCCTCAAGAAAGTAGCTACTTGACAGGGAGGAAGTGAGGCGGAGAGGTGGTGACTCTGGGCTCCACAGAACAGAGCCTTCGTGTACCATTCCCTGCCTGTCCAGCTGAGCAGTGTCCCCTTGCCTGTCTGAATCCAGCTTTTTCTTCCAGCCCTGGTCCAAATCCTGTAAGGCCCTCAAAGGCTTCCCCTGACTCCCCTCAGTCAGGATTTGCCCTTCCCTGCACTGAACTGCTGCAGCACCAACCATTTGCCCACTCACTTGACCCAGAGGCAGATATTTCTACACATCCAGAACACATTTCTTTTTCCATTAGTGTTTGTGCGATGTCCCCAGTTAACTGTAAGCCCTTCAAGTTGTGGGGTGAGTCCTGTTTATAGCACTTAGGACACTGATTGATAAATGAGGGATGGAGGATGAATTAGTGATTGAATGGATTGGTGAATGGACAGTTAGGTGGATGGGGTGGGTGGGCGGATGGTACCCGCTAAGCCCAGCACTTTCACAGTAACCTACATCATGTCAGTGTCTAGAATCCAGACTCTAGACTACGGGAAATACCAGAGGCCTCTGAGCTGTATTTTTAGTGAAAACTTTTCTCTATATAGCCAAAGCCAACTTAAATGGGGACCTAATTAATTTCAGACGTTGGACTTGTGAGCTCATGTTCATTTGACAACAGCATCAAAATGTGCTTATACTTAAAAATAGATTTGGAAAAGTAATCATACCTCAGCCCGACTTGGCTCTGCTCAACAATTTCTTCCGTTTTGTGCTTTAGGAGCTTTTTCTGGCATTAAAAAAAAAAAAGGTCAGAGGAAGGAAGTGAGCCTGCTGGACCAGGGAATTAAATGAGCTAACCTGTGAAAGCAGCAGCTACAGGCCTGCCCAGGCAGACACCTGTGATTTTGTGGACGGGGGCCATTATAGGTCAGGGTTCAGCTCCCTGGAGACTCCTGGTTCCTGATGCTTATCATACATGTATTCCTTATTGTTTACCCTGAGGTTGACTTGCTCAGAGTGACTTCTTGAAACACAAGAGAAGCATGCGGGCCCTGGCCATTCGGCTCAGTGGTAGAGCATTGGCCTGATGTGTGGATGTTCTGGGTTCTAGGCACACAGGAGAAGCACCCATCTGCTTCTCCGTTCCTCCCCCTCTTGTCTCTCTCTCTCTCTCTCTTTCCCTCCTGCAGCCATGGCTCCATTGGAGCAAGTTGGCCTCAGGCTCTGAGGATGGCTCCATGGTCTCTCTGCCTCAGGTACTAAGAAGAGCTTGGTTACTGAGCAATGGAGCAACGCCCTAGATGGGCAGCAATGCCCCAGATGGGGCAATGCCCCAGATTGCTCGGGGCACATATGGAAATCTGTCTCTACCTCCCCTCCTCTCAATGAATTTTTTAAAAAAGGGAGAAACACGAGTGTTTTCTCTTTCTCCTTTTTTTTTTTTTTTCATTTACAGTTTGAAACTGCTTTGTGATCATAGAAGAGTATGGCTGGTGTCCCCAAACTATGGACCGCGGGCCGCATGCGACCCCCTGAGGCCATTTATCTGGCCCCTCCTACACTTCTAGAAGGGGCACCTCTTTCATTGGTGGTCAGTGAGAGGAGCACTGTATGTGGCGGCCCTCCAATGGTCTGAGGGACAGTGAACTGGCCCCCTGTGTAAAATGTTTGGGGACCCCTGCATAGCGCATACTTCTCAAATTTTGTTCCCAGGAGCTCTTAGAATTCCATGAAGTCCCTTAACACATCATGAGGGTAGGCTGTGAATAGGTGGGCTCTGAGTGCCTCTCCTCAAATAGATGCATTGCTTTTCATTGGGTATACATATTGCGTTTCTTAGCAGAGAGAGGGTCCACACCTCAAATAAATTTAAAAACCATTGTCAGGAGAGAAAGGCACTGACAACGTGGTCAGGAGAAACAGGTTCATTAGACTGTGGGTCCTAGTCAGTAGCTGGGGGAAAAGGCCATTTGAATGGCTCTGGGTGCTCTTGTGTTTGCAGGCCTTGTGCTGATGTTTCTGTCTGCTTCAGAGTCTCCGCTCACCATGTGCTGGCCTGGACGCTGTGTCCCTGTCACTCTTTGCTTGCCTCCCTGGTTCCAGATGCGCTGCCCACCTGGCTTTTCATAAATTTTCACTCCTTACCCTCGTCTCTCTGGCCTGGGATCCTGACCTACTTTCTGCTCCAACTTTAGTAACTTTATATTTCTTCACTCTATTTTGGCTTCTTCCTGGATATCTAATCCCTTGTTTTCCCTGACTGCAGGTAACTGTCCCATAGTGTGTTCTGCCTTCCTGGATCCTGGCACCACCTGGGGACCTTGCTCTTCAGCTGCCACAGCCCTCCCCTGCACTGTCTACTTTTAAGCTGGGATCTGAGGATGGGGTTTCTTAGACTGAATGAGGTTCAAGAATACGCTGGGATTGAAAAATTGAGTACAGGATCCAGATGTGCTGAGCCAGTGGATGGAGAAAAAGAATAATTCACACTCAAGGAGAAATGAGAGTGTGCATAATGCTTTCACATGCCTGTCTCATGTCATTCTCAAGACAGCCTGGGGTTTTCTTATGTTTGTGTCACTACACACAAGGGAACTGAAGCTCAGAGTTATGTGATTTGCTAAAAGTTGTAGAGCTGGAAATAGAACTTCAAATCCTGGACTTGGATATAGGAGATCAGGAAACAGGTTGTTTACAAAGGCAGTGGGGGGAAGGATCTTGTTCGTGGGAACTAGGAGTGGCGTGGCTAGAGGATGAGGATGGATATATTAGAAAGGGGATGCAGATGAGGGTCAAAGGGCATCCACAGAGGCCCCACAGTCAAGCCTGGCCAGGCAGAGGAGTGAGCATAGGACCCGGTGACACCATTCAGACAGGCTGTTGCTGTAGCGTTTGGGGTTTGGGTCCTGTGGGATCAGCCCGATCTGGTTCCTGCTGACTATAGATTTGAGCTACTTCTGCCCGTGACTTTGAAACACATTAGCTGCAGATCTCATCACTTGGCCTGTGAGCTGCACCTGGGATGACCTTGACTGGAAGCTATTAAGCATTATCCCTGCCTGTGGCCCTGAAAACTTTCAGGGTAATTCCAGAGGACTCTATTCATTGTTCTCCAGGATGGGAAGGGGAACTGCTGTGACCACTGTGGGGAAGCAGGAGGGGGAACCTGGTCCCCACATCCTTCTGCCTTGGAAGACTTCCCATTTGATGCCTCTCCCTCACGTGGCGTCTCATCCCTGGGTATGCATTCTGTGAAGCTCTGCCTCGTCTCCACCTCAATAAATGGTGACTTTGGGGAAGTGACTAAAGTCATAGGCACGTTAGAGTTGACCGAGAAAGGGAATGAGTTAAGCCCATCTTACTCATAGACCTTTCAAGATACCTTTAACAGCCAGCACCTGGGAGGTTGCCAAAACACATCTGTTTGGCTGTGGCTTCCCATGGCAGGTGGTGACCAGTGGGCAGTAGGAGTGGTTTGCTCGATGCTGGCCATGGAAGTACATTATCTATTGAAAATTCAAAACCAATGATAAAATTGAATAAAGACCAGTCTGCTTTTTATTATCACCACGCACTGGCAAATTTAAACAATGTCAGTGACAAAAATGCCCCTCCCTTCTAGAGTGGACCCCTCTCCTCATTGCTCGATGCACCACCCCTGGTTAGTTACCTCAATGTCTCGCTGGAGCTGGAGTCAATAGGCATGATTTAGGTCCTAGCCCTGCAATCAGGGCCTGCTACCTGACCCAACTTACAAGTCACTTTACCTCCCTGAACCTTAGTTTTCTGATCTGTAAAATGAAATTACTTACAAATATTAATAGCATAAATATAAAATTAGCTTGTAAAAAGAAAAGTTGGGGCCCTGGCCGGTTGGCTCAGTGGTAGAGCGTCGGCCTGGCGTGCGGAAGTCCCGGGTTCGATTCCCGGCCAGGGCACACAGGAGAAGCGCTCATCTGCTTCTCCACACCTCCCCCTCTCCTTCCGCTCTGTCTCTCTCTTCCCCTCCTGCAGCCAAGGCTCCGTTGGAGCAAAGATGGCCCGGGCACTGGGGATGGCTCCTTAGCCTCTGCCCCAGGCGCTAGAGTAGCTTGGTCACGACAGAGCGACGCCCCGGATGGGCAGAGCATTGCCCCCTGGTGGGCGTGCCGGGTGGATCCCAGTCAGATGCATGTGGGAGTCTGTCTGACTGCCTCCCCATATCCAGCTTCAGAAAAATCCAAAAAAAAAAAAAAAAAAAAGAAAAGTTGGGTGTGTTGTAATAGCCACATTGTTATACAAAATCCAAATGGTGTGAGATTTGGGTTATATCTGGGTTACTTCCTTTTGGTATTGAAGAATTTGGGGGCATTCTTCCATGAAGCTCAGGAGTGGTGCTAGAGACACCATTTTTGGTGCCGAGGAGCTGTTCTTTTTTCTTTTCTCTTCTCTTTTCTTTTCTCTTCTCTTCTCTTTCCTTTTCTTTTTCTTTCTTTCTTTCTTTCTCTCTTTTTTAAGTGAGAAGAAGAGAAGCAGAGAGACAGAGTCCCACATGCACTTCGACCCAACCAGATGCACCCAGCAAGCCTCCTATGGGGCGATGCTCTGCCCCTCTGGGGCATTGCTCCATTGCTCGGCAACTGAGCTATTTTTAGCTCCTGAAGTGAGGCCATGGAGCCATCCTCAGTGCTAGAGGCTAACTCAGTGGAACCAATCGAGCCATGGCTGCAGGAGAGGAAGAGAAAGAGAGAGAGAGAGAGAGAGAGAGAGAGAGAGAGAGAAGGGGGAGGAGGAGGGGTAGAGAAGCAGATGGTTACTTCTCCTGTGTGCCCTGAATGGGAATCAGACCGGGACATCCACAAGACCAGCCGATGCTCTACCACTGAGCCAACTGGCCAGGGTCTGGGGAGCTGTTCTAAGTTTACTCCTTATCATGTGGTTCCAGGGCAAACAACAGGAGACCCTCATGGGATGCCTGCCTTGGCTCTGCTGAGTTCTGGAATGAGGCCCATCTGTCTCATTCTCTACAGAGCCCGCTCTGTCCTCCCAGGTTGCTAAGTGAGTGAGGAGCTGAGCCCTCCACCTGGGGAGTGAGCTGTGTTCCTGACTTAATTGCACGATGATGCTCTGGCAGGAGCAGGGAAGGTAGTTTCTGGAACTTGTGGATTTACTGCCATCCTGCGTGACTTTTGCAAGCCAGCCTCGGGTGCAGAGTTCCTCCCTTTGGACAGTGCTGGGTGGTAAAGTCCTCTCTCAGGCAGGATCTTGTGATTCCCTTGCCAACTCTGTGAGATGCACAGGCCAGGTTTTCTCCCCCATCTGACAAGGGAGGAAACTGAGGCCCTGGGAGTTGAACAGGCTGCCCAGGGTAATGGCCAGTTAGTGGTAGGGCTTTAACTAAAACAAGTCTATGGACACCAGCCCAGAGATAGGAATTTGGAGAATGAAGCCCTCATTTCTGTCCTGAGTTGTCTCAGGCTCTTTGGAGCTTTCTAAGAGAAAGCTTTCTGAGGTGAGAACTCAGGTGGCAGGTAGAAAAACATGACCTGAGAAGGCAGCACCTTGTCCAAGTCCACGAAGATTTGATGGCCGGTCAGGACCAGGACCCGGGCCTCCTGACCATCAGCCCTTTGCTGCATTAGACCGGGGATTAGGTATTGACTCGCTATGGGGGGCGGGGGATGTGCATGTTTTGCATATGTGCATCACTGTTTCAGGATTCCCATAACTTTTGAATTAGCGTTGGAATGATCTCCATTAAAAAGATTGGATGGCTCCCTTCTGTTCCCTGTCTGGATGACACCCTGGGTGGCTCTGTTCTAACCTTAGAGGGGCCCTCACTGTCACTGTTTTCACCTGCCCATGAGTCTGCTGGTGCTGTGTGGCAGGCATAACAGAGCAACCTCAGGTCTGGCCTTTGTGTGTCTGCTCTGGGTGCAGTGACCAGGGCATGCCTGAATGCCAACTTCTGCTCCTGTTACGCCTCAAAGGCCAGGGTCATCTTCTGCCTTGACTTGCAAATAAACATTGGGGCAGTTAGATTGAGGACCCCTCAAGCAAGAGCTATGCTGGTGGAAAAGGCAGCCTTCCCTCCCTCTTTCCCTTTCTCCCTCCCTCGTCAAATCGAAGAACTCAAGGAGAAGGTTGGGAAAAGGACAAGGAACAATATGAGTAACAGCTCTGCAATGTCGTCTCCTGTAAAGTGGAGATATTTGGAGAACTGTTGGAAGTTGGTGTTTCCCGGCCTGGCTGGACATCAGAGTCACCAGAGAACTTTGAAGTACAGGAAGTCCTCACTTAACATCACTGACAGATTCTACAACTTTAAGTCAAATAACATATAAAGAAACCAATTTTACTATAAGCTAATTGATGCAAACAAGAGTTAAATTTCAATAGCATCTCATCATTTGTTACAATGAAATGACATTATTCAAGGACCTGCTACATGTTCATTCCCAGACTGCAGCCCAGACCCAGAGATCAGAATCTCTGGAGAGGGGACCCAGGCACCAGGAGTTTTGAATTCCCCACACAATTCCAAGGTGCAATGAGAGCTGGGAACCAGTGCTCTAAGGATGAAAAGAATTGGCTAATTGTTTAGAACATAAATATTCCCACAACTGGAAGCCTATGGGAATCACTGGGGGTGGGGAGCTCTTAAAATAATGCTGATTCCCTGGCCACACATCGCAGACTATTTAAATCAGTGAATTATGTGTCTAATGCTTCTCGCTCAGCCTTCACATGAGCCACAAACTAGTAGTCATGATAGCTACCATGTATCAGTACTGACTATGGGCCAGCATTACAGATATTTCCAGTCTTCACTATTCCCATTTCACAGATGAGGAAACTGATACTCAGAGCAGATAGTCTCTTGCCCCAGGTGACAGTGTAAGTTCCTGAACCAGACCTGTCTGACCTTGAAGCCTGCTGTCACTGCCAAAGCCTCGTGGGGGCTGGCCCTGGTGATGCACATTCCACTCTTCCCAGTAACATCCCAAGGAGAGAGGAAACCCAGCAAGTGGCCTTGGCTCTCTTGAAGCTCCCTGGGCAGGTTGAGTGGAGGACCCCATCCTCATGAAGAGAGGGAAGAGGGGTCCTGTCGCCTGGACTCTGTGTTGGTCGCCCACTCCTAAAAGACCTCTGCACCTGCAGCCTGAGCCCCAGCCACCTCCTGCTGCCATAGCTGCTCTCACAAAGAGAAAGCTCAACCAGGAAAAGCAAACACTCATTTGCGTTTTGAGAGCTGGAGGAATTTTTTCAGGCATGTGATGTAGAAAAATGTCTTTGTTTCCCTCATGAAAATAAGAGGAAGCTATGTCAAGGTCACCTGAAATATTTATTTCTGCTTTATAAAAACCCTGCGCCTCTATCTCTGTGCTCTGTAATCTTAAACAAATTGCTTAAAATTCTTAAGTTTTGGTTTCTCATTGGTCAACTGGAAAGAGGGAGCTGTCTGCCCTCAGGACTGCTGATGCCAGGCCACTTGAGGTATCAGAGAGAGAGAGAGAGGAGAGGAGCGTGGCCATCCTGACGCTGAGACTCACAGCTGCCTGCACTGGAAGCTTTGTCAAGTGTTTGCTGGCACCCACTAAAGGACCTGATGTCCCCAAGGCCCAGAGTGGTTCCAAGTCACCAGCTGTGTTAGAGATCTTACTGAATGTGTTCACTCTGGCTTTGGGAGGACTGGCTTCGTTCCACCTGCGTCAGCCGGCGTGTGGACAGCCAAGGCAATACTGGGGCTTAAGTAGCCGAAACTTTAATGTTAGTGGACAATGTAGCATCAATTGGGCTCCAACAAGCCTTCTGCCCAGCCCAGCCACCGGGGCCCTCTCCCTCCCCAGAGATCCCTCTGTACCTATTGTCTGGGTCTTTGGTCCCTGCCCTTTACTGCCCAGCACAGATGCCCAGCCAGCACTGAGTGAATGGAAGATGTGTGTCTGGTGACATCTCTAAGGTGGTTGCCATAGCATGTTGGCATATTTATATCTTGCTTGTTCTACTTGACTTCTGTTATTTTATTTTTTCTTTGGTCACTTAGGTTTATTTTGCAGATTGCCTCACTGAGAATTATTCTAGTAATGGAAAGATTCAGATGAGATGTAAATCCCCAGAGCATTTCATCATGTAACTCTTACCCCAGAACCACTAAGAGAACACATCTCAAACGTGGTGTGTGGTGGCCCCTTATTAAGCCATTAGGCTTAACCTAAGACTTTCTGAGTTTTATCTCAAGCAGTGGGTATTGTGGGTGGCAAGAAGACATGGGGCAATGGTGTAATATTGTGGAAGGGGAGTGGGAGGATCCCCAGGAGGGGTGGCCCCTGGGCAGTCTCTAGGGACGTAGAGCTGTCCCCACTGGTTGCCTGGACCGAGACGGCAAAGCAGAGGCTGCCGCCCTTCCCTGTGGGGTGGGAGCACCTGGGAGGCCAGCCTAGGGCTGCCTGCTGCTCTGGCATGGACACACTTTAAGGGTGCTGTCTTGGTCCACAGAGTGAAGGATTTCCATGCCAAGCCCCGACTCCTGTATCTTAGAGGCTTTGCTGGCAGTGGGCTAGGTGTTCATCTCTGAAGCTTGGCTTCGCCACTGACTCTGTGATGGCCTCAGGAGAGTGACTTGACTTCTGTGCCTCATTTTTCAAACATTTTACAACTCTGTGGCCTCCACCGCCTTCTCACTGTGACGGACTCCCCCCCTGGTCGTTGACAGTGATGGGCCACCCCACCAAGCTCCCCACCGCCCAGCCTGCACAACTTCTTGCCTGTCTCTACGTTCAGTGCATTGTCCCTGTATTTGTCCAGTCCCCCTATTGTCTAGCTGCGTGGCTCATGTCAGGTAATTGAGATTTTATTTCATGGAAGGGGGCTGGGAGCAAAGGGTGAAAAACAAGAATATAGAGGTGTTTGTCACCTCAAAATTCCAAAGCGACAAATCGGTACTATTATCTAGATATAGGAGATTCAGCTGGATGATAGTTGTACTTGATAATGCCGGTCAGAAAAGCTTTTTCTTTTTAATCTTTGCCTTGCATAGTATAAACCACTGGACATTGTGATTTCATCTGGTGAATGCTAAATTGGGTTCTAGCTGAGGCTTTGAAATGGACAAGGCTGTATCGTTTTGATCAAACCAGTAACCTTTCAGGGCCTCAGTGTTCACGTCTGTACACTGAATAGGTTAGTACTAACATTCCTTCAGGATTCATGACAGAAGGGAAACCCAGGACCTGCCCCAGCTCAGCCACTGGTTGATGGCCAGGTGGGGATGCTGACTTGTGGTGGGATTTGTCCTGCCCTGGCAGAGTGGCTCTGAATTAGGGTGGCCTGGGGGCCGATAGGTCACTCCCTTGATGGCCACAGTGACACCCTAATTGTGTGAGCCTGTGTCTCCACAGCGGCCAGTTTGCCATTGTGAAGAAGTGCCGTGAGAAGAGCACCGGGCTGGAGTATGCTGCCAAGTTCATCAAGAAGCGGCAGAGCCGGGCCAGCCGGCGGGGCGTGTGCCGGGAGGAGATCGAGCGGGAGGTGAGCATCCTGCGGCAGGTGCTGCATGCCAACATCATCACGCTGCACGACGTCTTCGAGAACCGCACCGATGTGGTGCTCATCCTAGAGCTGTGAGTGGGCTGCCGGGACCTGTGGAGGGCAGCAGGGGTAGGAGGGGCGGCGGAAGCTCCAGCCTCAGGCCCCCGAGGGCAGCAGCAAGCAGACCTAAGCTCGGTCCAGAGGAGATGAAGGCAGTGGTGGGTGGTTTCCCTGTTACCCACAGCCTCCTTGGGCCAAAGCAGGGGCCAAGCAGCAGGGACAGTGGGCAACAGTCTAGGTCTGGCTTTCATTGGGCCCTGAGGATCAAAAGAAAAAAATGGCTGACGCCGGAGTCATTTCCTGGCTGACAAGCAGGTGGGAGGATGGAAGGGAGAGGGAAGAGGGGGGAGCAGGGGAGATTGTCAGGCAGGGGTCTGTTCTATGACCAAGGGAAGAGCAAACATCCTTCAGGCTCTGCGAAGCCCTTCTCCAGCCCTTTCCTGGAAAATCCACTGCATTTGTGCTGTGATGCCTTTATTGTTATAATAACTATCATTTAGAAAACCATGTGTTTCATGCTTGTCATCTGTTGAGGGAAGTGTCCTAACACAGAGAGGAGACTTTGCATTCTATGCCAAGCACATCTCTTACCTCATTTACTTCATATAATGATCCTTTCACACAGAGGCTCTTCTTAGCTCCATTTCACCAGCAGGAACACTGAGAGGCCAGGTCACTTAGCAGATCCGTTAGTCAGAAAGTGATGGGGCCAGTGTCACCAGATCGAACCAGATCCAAACTCTCAATAGTTGCCAGCCATAAGACAACTCTGAGATGATTTTATGAGAAGGAATTTTATCGCATGCTTGTAAGCAAGGAACACACTGGGGATTGCTCCCAGAATAGCGTGTTCCTCAAACAAACCCTCTGATCCATCTTTATTGGGAAAACCATCCATAAACATCAAGGTGAGCTTTGTCATTGCATGTATGTGTAGGTGGGGACATTCCAAGGCACGGCCAGTTAGAAAACATACACACATCACATGTTCAAAAATAGCGGAAAATCTCCACCTCTGGTTGGAGACTTTAGTATTATCATGAGAATATAATGAAGAAAGTTCATGAGGAGGTCAGAAGAGGGCCTTTCAAACTGTTTCAGCTGGTCTCAGGCGGTTTCAGCTGGTTCACCCTCTGGTCCTGCACAACATCCTGGGCTTGTTCCTGAAAACAGTTTAGACAACCATCAGCATTGGGGGTGGCAGTTGTTATGGAAGGAATTTTAGCTGAGTATGTCTTGGTCTTTCTGTGAAACTTAGCAAATACAAGATACGCCACACACAAACCATATAAAGTCTAGGCTAGGGTGATCTAAGTGGGGTTAGAGGTTAATCAAGGCAAAGTTATAAACTCTAAACAAAATGTTAATTTATGCTAGGCTATCTGATAGGCTACATATACAGGTTAGGTTACACCAGGACTTGAGTCCACACTGCACATGCAGCTAGATGGCTGTGAGCATGAGGGAGGAAGGCTTATGCTGGCCCATCCTGGTGGAATTTGGATAGGTGACACCAAGTTCTCAGGGGATGTCCCTCTTAGAGGTATCTCCACGGAGGGTTCCGGCAGATAAGAGAGTTTGAGTTGGGCTGTGGCACAGGTCACAGTGGCTGTGTCCAGTCAAGCAGCAAGACCTCTTGTTGAGAATGTCCTGAACCTTAGGCATGTATGCATAGGCCAGTTAGCAGAGGAGTAGTGACATTTGTTTCAGCAATCCTTGACTTTGTGACCCTGGGCAAAGTCACCTCATCCCCCTGAGCTTCAGATCTCATCTGTAAAGCAGGCAGCCATCCTTAACCTGCCTCCAGGTGGGGTGGATCACCTAGCATTTGAGGTCATTCTGATTTGAGAACTGTGCTCGGGTGTTGCCAGGATACAGATTTATGTGGCAGATGGGCATCTACGTGCTCTTGCATTTGATTCTTAAATCGTCGTCTGAATGTTTAAGTGCCTAGTGTTGCCCATGTTCTCCTTCTCCCAGTGTCCTCTGTATTTCTCCCGGGGACCTCTTAGCCAGTTGGACTAGTTGGTGTATGCAAGCCTAGTGGGTTCCTACAGTGTGGCCAGTCCAAGGTATGACATGCTCCAAGGCTAAGGGTCAGCAGTTGGCACACTGATTCCCAGGAGTGACAAGCCACCTTCACTGGGAAGGCCAGGCAACTTCTTGAAAAAGTCTATTATCTGCCTGACCTGTGGTGGCGCAGTGGGTAAGGCGTCAACCTGGAAACGCTGAGGTTGCCGGTTCAAAACCCTGGGCTTGCCTGGTCAAGGCACATATGGGAGTTGATGCTTCCTGCTCCTCCCCCCTTCTTTCACTCTCTCTCTTTCCCCCCTCTCTATAATGAATAAATAAAAAATCTTTAAAAAAAAAAAAAAAAAGAAAAAGTCTATTATCAAAAAACTTTACAGTGGCCCTGGCCGGTTGGCTCAGCGGTAGAGCGTCGGCCTAGCGTGCGGAGGACCCGGGTTCGATTCCCAGCCAGGGCACATAGGAGAAGCGCCCATTTGCTTCTCCACCCCTCCGCCACGCCTTCCTCTCTGTCTCTCTCTTCCCCTCCCGCAGCCAAGGCTCCATTGGAGCAAAGATGGCCCGGGCGCTGGGGATGGCTCTGTGGCCTCTGCCCCAGGCGCTAGAGTGGCTCTGGTCGCAACATGGCGACGCCCAGGATGGGCAGAGCATCGCCCCCTGGTGGGCAGAGCGTCGCCCCCTGGTGGGCGTGCCGGGTGGATCCTGGTCGGGCACATGCAGGAGTCTGTCTAACTGTTTCTCCCTGTTTCCAGCTTCAGAAAAATGCAAAACAAAACAAAACAAAACAAAAAAACAAACAAACAAAAAAAAAAACTTTACAGCAACTGAAGAGAAATTATACTGATAATCCCACCACCCAAACACAGCTATTTATGTTTCTTTTTTCCCTGTGTTTCCTCTCAAAAATCTTTTCTTTTTTTTTGTATACAATCACTATACTTGTAGAATTTCCAGCTCCACTTTTTCTTTAGTTAACATAATTCCATAAATAGCTTTTTCCCTTTTAACTGACTGAATCATGTTTCATTAAATTACATACCTGGCCCTGGCTGGTTGGATCAGTGGATAGAGCGTTGGCCAGGTGTGCGGATGTTCTGGGTTCAATCCCTGGTCAGGGCACACATGAGAAGCAACCATCTGCTTCTGTTCCCCCCTTCTGTTCTGCTTCTGTTCTTCTCCCCCTTCTCTCTCTCTTCCCTTCTCACAGCCAGTGGCTCGATTGGTTCGAGCGTCAGCCCCAGGCATTGAGGATAGCTTGGTTGATTCGAGTATCAGCCCCAGACAGGGGTTGCCGAATGGATCCCAGTTGGGGCGCACGTGGGAGTTTGTCTCACTGTTTTCCCTCCTCTCACTTAAAAATACTACATACCTATCTTTTCCTCTTGTTGGTCATTTGATTTTTATTTTCCAGCTTTTAATCATTACAAATTTCACTGCTATAAAACAGTTTTCTTCCCATAATCCCCCCCCCCCCCCATTTTTGTCTTGTCACATAGCCTTCACGTCATGTCAAGGGCTTTGGGTGACTGGACACATCCACATTACCATGATATTCTTTTACATTTCTGCAGCATTCCCTTTAAGGTAGGAATGGTAAGATGTGCCCAAGGTCACAGCCTCACAGGACCCAGCAGGGGCTGGGAATATTAAAAAGCAAGGGCTGCTGGCTTGTCTGTGTTTCAGAGGAGGCCCTGTGGATTGAGAAATTTGCAAAGGGCTCTAGACAGGTCTCTTGCAAATGCCAAGGCTTGAGTTCTGTAAGATCTAGACTAGTCTATGTCATGTTTATATTTTAATTTTTTTCTTTCCTTTGTTCTTTTATTTACCTATCTTCTATGGAATGTTTTTTCTTTTGCTGTGGAAGCAAAAGATAATCCAGCTGGGGAGAGAGACAGACAGATAATGACAGCCAGTGGGCTGAGGGCATGGGTGCTGCTGAGCAGGGATGTCAGAGGACCTGCCCAGTGTTCGGGTGGCTTTGAGCTTGCCTTTCACCTCAGCAACTCCAGTTTTAAACGTGGTGAACTGGAGCTGAGAAGATGTGTCTGAATCATGGTTCTGCCGCTTACTAGCTGTGTGACCTTGGGCCAGTCATTTGCTCTTGGGGGGTCTCAGTTTCCTCAGTTAGGAAATCAGGACAGAAGTTCCATCTATCCCTCAGGGATGTGAGTCTCAAGGGAAAGAATGCTTGAGGAAGCACATGGCACAGGTGGCAAACTCTAAACTCTATATCAGTCCCTCCGCCACGGTTACCCCGGTCCAATGATGTAGTACATGGTATTTACTCAAGGACTTGATTGAGGATCTCAGAGCACTTGCTCAATTTTACAAGATTCTTCCCACTTCTCCCCTCCAAAGGGGGCCATTAGACTTTTTTTTCTTGTTTCCATTTTACAAGAAGAAAAGATGGGCTCTGGAACTCTCAAATTCCCCATCCTAAGGTGAAGGTCGAGTCTTTGTTGCGGAAGGACTGGGGCCACCCTTCTGGCCCTGTGACCTGGGCCTGTGAAACAGACTCAGGCTTACTCCTTCAGCAACTGTGAGGGTGCTCCAGTTCCAGCACCGGCCCCAGGTGGGGGATGGAGCAGAGGATGGCCTCATCCATGAGGTGCATGGAAAAATAGTGCACCAGCCTTGTCCAAACACCCAGGTAGCCACTGGGGGCCATGTCCAGCTCACTCTGAGTAGAGGGCAACTCTCCCAGACAATACACTCACATGTGCCATCTTATCTCATCGTCTCTTTGCCCTTCCCCCTCCCCCTTCTCTCTTTACTGCCCCCCCCCAATGTTTACTCAGCATCTGTTATGTGGTAAACACTAAACATAAGGATGAGTATCTAACTCATGGTTTCTGCCCTTGAGAAGCTCACATCCCAACAGGAACATGTACGTCTGACATTTGTCCATTTACTTAAAGGAGATGGTTTTAGCTCCATTTGACAGTAAGACCGAGGTGGAGAGTGACTTGCTAGGAAGTGCAGGAGCAGCATTGCAGCAGGCCTTCTCCTGCCCTCCAAAGCCGGCCATGCACAGAGCCTTACGCCACACGTGTCCCACGCTCATCGTGTCCCACGCCCATCGTGTCCCACGCTCATCCCGTCTCTGGGCCTTTGCTTGTGCTGTTTGCCTGCTGTCACACCTGTTCTCATTCTCTGCTTCCTCCATCCAGGCCCTGCCCAAGACTCACTGTGTCCCAGCACCTTCTCCAGCACCTGATTCTGTGCCAACCACATGTAACCAAAAAATAACATCATAACACAGTCCCCATGGATGGAGTGCTTTCATGTGCCTGTCACTGTGCCAAGAACCCTGCTCAGTGCTCTGCTAATTTGCTCATCAGAACAGCCTAGCATGTAGACGTTCTCATTATCCCCAAGGTCTAAGAGACATTGCTGAGAATTAGGGTAACTAGTCCCAGTCATATGCTAGTGCGTGGGGACAACATTAGACAGTAGCTGGGGCTTGGACATGGTCTTGACCATGCACGCCCTTGCTGGGATACCTTGCATGGCCACTTCCCCTCTTGTAGGCTTCAGTTTCCTCATCTGTTATGGAAGAACTTCCGTTGGTGATAGACATGTGAGAGGCTGACTGAGGGAGAACATGGGAACTCCTCCTTTGGAAGTTAGCTATTATAGAGAATTCAAACATGTACAAAAGTAGAAAAAAATAGTGTAAAGAACCCTCACATGCCTGCCCATCACCCAAAACATTTTCATATTATTAAATTTAAAATATTGAATTTAAAATGTTTTAAATATTTTAAAGCAAATCTCAGACATCGTGTCATTTTACATGTAAATATTTTTTAGTATGTATCTCTAACTGATGGTGTTTTTTTGTTGTTGTTTTTTTTTTTTGTATTTTTCTGAAGCTGGAAACAGGGAGAGACAATCAGACAGACTCCCGCATGCGCCCGACCGGGATCCACCTGGCACGCCCACCAGGGGGCGATGCTCTGCCCACCAGGGGGCGATGCTCTGCCCCTCCAGGGCGTCGCTCTGTTGCGACCAGAGCCACTCTAGCGCCTGGGGCAGAGGCCGAGGAGCCATCCCCAGTGCCCGGGCCATCTTTGCTCCAATGGAGCCTTGGCTGCGGGAGGGGAAGAGAGAGACAGAGAGGAAGGGGGGTGGGTGGAGAAGCAAATGGGTGCTTCTCCTATGTGCCCTGGCCGGGAATCGAACCTGGGACTTCTGCACGCCAGGCCGACGCTCTACCCCTGAGCCAACCGGCCAGGGCCTGATGGTGGTTTTTAATGATGTATTTATTACACCTGACTGAACTGTGCAGCTGGGCCTTGGGACCACCAAGGCTGTCTATGCTCCAGCAAGTAGTGATGTTCCCCAATGAACCCAAAGATATCTTTTTACAGTTGTTTTACTTGAATTAGCATCCCAATGCATTTGTTTTTTTGTGTGTGCCTCTTTTATCCTACAGCCCTCTCCTTCCCCCTCTTTTTTGATGCCAGTGATTTGTTGGAAAAAACTAAATCTTTTGTTTTGATTGTCTCAGTCTGGATTTGGCTTAGTCCTTCCTCCTGGTGTCATTGTTATATTTTTAAAATTTTTATTTATTGATTTTAGCAAGAGGAGAGAGTGAGAAAGACAGGAGGAGCAGGAAGCATCAACTCGTAATAGTTGTTTCTCATATGTGCCTTGATTGGGCAAGCCCAGGGTTTCAAACCTGCGACCTCAGCATTCCAGGTCAATGCTTTATCCACTGCGCCACCACAGGTCAGGCTTCCTCGTGGTGTTATTTAACATGTCCCTCTATCTCCAGTATTTCCTGTGAACCAGAAGTGAGCTTTAAATTAGATACCCTTCTTATTGGCATTGTTCAGTAGAAACATGATTCAAACCATACATGCAATTTTAGATTTTTTTTCAGTTAGGCACATGATTAAGAAGTAAAAATACTTCTTAAGTATTAATTGTGCATTAATTGTAATAATATTTTATTTAACTCAATATATGCAAAATATTTTAAACATGTATTCAATATAAACATCACTAATGAGCTGCTGTGCATTCTTCAAAACCCAATGGACAAGTATGCGATGCTTACGGCATATCTCAATTCATTAGCAATGCAATGATTAAGGTGAAATGCAATCCTACCAAAGGAATACAGTTGTGTTTAGAAGAAAATATTTTACATCACTTCAGTTTGTTAATTAAAATGAGTTAAAATAAAATAAAATTTCAAATTCAGTTCCTCAGTTGCACTAGCCATATTTCAAATGCTCAATAGCCACTTGTTTTTTATAGTTTTTAGAGATGAATATAATTACTGAGTCTTTTATGTTTAAATTAGGGACCTTTGAAGAGCCCATCTTTTATAAAATCAAAGCAAGGGGCTTTAGGGGCCATCTTACTGGATCTACTCATTTTGCAGGGGAGGAAACTGAGTCCTGCCTGGAGGGGGGAAGTGAGTTGTCCCAGGTCAGTGGCAGGGTTAGATTGGAACCTAGGTCTCCAGTTTTGGGCGTAGCATATTATGTTACTCTTTGTCATCTTACAGCACTTGCTTCTGTCCTCTGCCACCTCAGTCATATGTAGGGGAAAGGGGTGACTCCCAGGGTAACCAGGGACCTGGGCCTAGAGCGTGAGCAGAGGCCTTTCTGGTGACATCCTCATGATGGTTTTCGCCTTGTAATCCAAAGGGAAGGACACACAAATAGAAGCAAAGTCAGCCCCTGGTGCTGACTGGACAAAGCCCCAGAGATGGGTGAGGGGATCCTGCCACACAGGGTGCTCAGGGGTCAGGGGCAGGAGCTGCAGCCATTGGCCTGGGCTCATGACACATGGGCTGACTGGGCCCTTCCACTGGTATCTTGCAGAGTGTCCGGAGGAGAGCTCTTTGACTTTCTGGCCCAGAAGGAGTCACTGAGTGAGGAAGAGGCCACCAGCTTCATTAAGCAGATCCTGGACGGGGTGAACTACCTTCACGCCAAGAAAATCGCTCACTTTGATCTCAAGGTCAGTGAGGATATGTGCGGGGAAAGAATTGATTAAGAATGGGGCCAGTATCTTCCGATGTCATTGCCAAGAGGGGTCAGTGTCTATATGATCCTCCTTCCTTATTGTACAGTTGACAATGCTGAGCTCCTGGGAAAGAGGTGATACCATGAAAGTGTCCACCTCCCCAGTTTCATTGACTATATTAGGAATTCTTCACATAGGCAACTACAAGAAGCTTCTTGACTCTGGCCAATTTGCTCAGTGGCTAGAGCATCAGCCCAGCATGCAGATGTCCTGGGGTTGATCCCCGGTCAGGGCACACAAGAGAAGCTACCATCTGCTTCTCTTCCCCTCCCTCTCCCTCACCTCTCTCTCTTCCTTTCTCACAGCCAGTGGCTCAATTGGTTCAAGCGTTGGCCCAGGCATTGAGGATAGCTGGGTTGATAAGAGCATTGGCCCCAGATGGGGGTTGCCAGGTGAATCCCTGTCAAGGTGAATGTGAGAGTCTGTCTCTGTATTTCCCTTCCTCTCACTTAAAAATAAAATAAAATTTAATTTAATTTAAAAGAAAGAAAGAAAGAAAAAGAAAGAAGCTTCTTAACCAGACCACAGGTACCTTACCTCTTTCAGGAGTAGGTGGGGTGTAATGTTTAAACAAGGGAACCCATGACAGGAAACCTGAAACCAACATGTTTAACAAGACCAAACATTTCAGAAAGCAAGAACAAGCTCCTGAGGAGGCAGAACTAGAAGCAGTCAGAGGGGATGGCTGGCGCTCCAGACCCAGCACAGCGCAGCCTACAGCAGCCCTCCCCAGAGGTTATAAATCTTGGAGGCCACAACCACTGGCCTCTGTCCCCTGTCCCGTCCCATACTGTGGCCATCACACTGCTTCCAGGGGCCACTGATCATTTATGGGAACTGTTTTTCAGGGTCAAGAAAGTTCACTGTGACCACATAGGACTTCATACAGCAAGAGTGTGGTCAAAGTAGAATGATCAGTTCCCACAGTGACTGAGTTCCTTTGCAAAGACTGATGACCCTGCACAGACATCGAGGCATAAAGATCTCTAACCTGTGGTCACAGGGACCTATTTGCAGGAAGGAGATACTCATTTTTCTACCCAGAAGCTCTTGTTGTGTTTCAAGCACTGTGCTAGGTGCCTGGGTATTGCCACAGCTACAGAACCAACTGAGGCCCTGTCTAGATTTAGTTCCTCTTTCCCAGGGAATTTAGCACAGGAGAAGGGGCAGGGGCTTTTTAAGAAGAGAGGCCAGCAGTATACATGGTCCCAAAATAACACAATGTGTTCAGAGAGGGTACAGGCAAGGGGTGAACGTGCTGAATGGCTGGAGCAGTGAGGAGGAGGCAGGCATGAGGACGTGGGAACTAGCCAAAGAGCTAGAATTTTACCCTAAGGGATACTGTGGGCCAGCTGAGCAGAAAGGCGAGGTAAGCAGGTGTGTGTTTCAAAAGGATCTTTCTGACCAGGAAGATGGAACAGTGGCAGCTTGGAGGCTGGGGTTCCGGCCAGGAGCTTAGTGCATTAGTCGGATGAAATGTGGCAAGTATCAAACTAACTTGGAAGGGGACAGATTTAAGACCAATTTCAGAGGTTGGTCTGAGGCTTGATTGGGTACCTAATTATATGTGAGAGATTAAGGAGAGGGCAGAGGCCAGGATGATAGCCAAGTTCTGACTTGGGGGACTGGTCCAGAGAAGGTATGACATGCCCACGGTCTCACAGAGACTGCACCAGGGTATGAGCTCAGTTCCCACACATAAATGTCACCCCAGAACACCCCCGGCCAGGGCACACAGGAGAAGCGCCCATCAGCTTCTCCACCCTTCCCCCTTTCTCTCTGTCTCTCTCTTCCCCTCCTGCAGCCAAGGCTCCACTGGAGCAAAGTTGGTCCAGGCGCTGAGGATGGCTCCATAGCCTCCATCTCAGGTGCTAGAATGGCTCCGGTTGCAATAGAACAATGCCCCAGATGGGTGGAGCATCGCCCCCTAGTGGGCATGCCAGGTGAATCCCAGTTGGGCTCATGTGGGAGTCTGTCTCTCTGCCTCCCCACTTCTCACTTCAGAAAAATACACACACACACACACACACACACACACACACACACACACACAAAGAAATGTCACCCCAGAGCTTATTCTGCATCGTGAGGTGGCCTGTTAAGAGTCCCCTCAACATGGTCCCCCCTCCTAATGCCATTAATCATTGTCTCGCAGTATATTGAATTCCTCCAACAGAAGATGTCTTACAGAGCTATACTTAAGTGTCAAGGGATAAAAGTTGGGGTCGCCAAGGCAGGTGTGACCGGGGCAGACCTTTGGACCTCAGTGTGGTGATGTGGCAGGCAAGAAACACTCTACCGGGATTACATCTTTTTTTCTTCCTGGTAATGTGATGACAATTGACTTGTTTTCATGTCTTTGCTGGCTCTGTGAGATTGGCCTCAAAATGGGCCCCTTTGTTCTCAAACGGGTCTGGTGCAGGTCGGAGGAGTCAGGGAGGCCCGCAGGCCCCACGACTACAGCAGGTTCATGCTGTTGTTTGCTTCGATGGCAGTGTGCTGTGGTGGTGTGGGGCAGGGCGGGGGAGGGGAGAGTGTTGGCTGGGAGTTCGCCAGATCAGGGTTTGAGTCTTCCTCTACCATGTACCAGCAACCTCTGTTCTTCAGCTTCAATGCAAATAACAATACCTGCCTGGCAGAGTTGCTGTAAGCGTTAGCGAGAAGCAGCATCAAGTGCTGAATGCCAAATAAGTGCCCCGTAATAGTAACTGGTGTTGCTATTTTCCTTCCCAGAATAGAGGAGAAGAAAACACAACTCTTGTTACAGTGCTTTGCGCCCTGATAGATTAGGAACACAAAGCCTGCAATTCTAAATTGCCCTGCAGAGAGCTGAGATTGGTTGTTAGGTGGGGCTGCTGGAGGATCTTGTCCGACTCCTGGGCTCAGTCTGGATACTTTCCATAATCTGGAGACAGTCTTGATTTCTCCTGGATGCGTGTAGGGTGAGGCTGCTGCTCATGCCCACCCTGGCCTTGTACCCTTAGAGTTGTTTGGACTCTGACTCCCCAACCAGTGGATCCTGGGCCCAGCTAGGCAACTTCAGGAAGTGATAAGTAGCTGGAACTCAGTGGGATGACCTCATGATTGGGTAGATACTTCCTGGAACCAGAACATGTGTGTATGTGTGTCGCGCGCCCCCCAATCCCCGCTGAAACTTTCTGCCCCTGAGAGGGGGTTGGGCAGAAGATCCACTTGAGAGGGGACTTCCTGGTTCCATGTTGTCTCCCACTATATAACATTCATTTTATATGAATATATTTTTATTGCTGCACTTCATTTGCAGTGAGGGGATCTCTGTTTTCCTCTCCTTTCTTGTTCTATTACTTTTATTCTACCTCACCACCCGAGCCAGGACAGCCATGCTGCCCCATGAACATGGCCACCATGTGTGTCCACGTTCCTACCCACGACCTGTTCTGCACTCTTGACTTTCCAGCTTGAAAGAGCAGGTAATGGAGGAGGGTCACTCTCTGACCTGCCTTTAGAATACGAACGCTTTGACATGTTCCCAGCTTGGTGGCAGAAGGCAGATGAATGGACAGATTAATGTTGATAAGCAATCATGGTAAACAGATCATACCATGCTGATGCCCAGAAATCTGTGATGGCTGCTTATCACCTATAGGGTAAAGGAACACATTCTCAGCATGGCCTTCCTTACGCTGCCTTAGCCTTTGTTCTGGCCTCATCCACCTTTCCCCACTCCAAGACATCAGCCCCAGGCAACAAGCCCACAGGTGCTGTTCTGGCCTCTTTCCTCCTCTGTTTGAGCTGTTCCCATCCAGGAAGCTGCTGCTTCCTCTTCTCCGCCTGTGGATTTCCTGCTCATCCTTCATGGCCCAGCAGAAATACCATTTTCTCTGGGAAGCCTTTCCCATCCCTGTCACCTCCCAGAGCATAACTGAGAACTAGCCTGACTCTCTGCTTCTGTTGCCCTTTGTACAGACTACTGCTAAAAGCATTTATCACTGTGAATCACCTTCTGCTGCTTGTGTCTAGCACAGTGACTGACCTGACAAGTTACTCAGTGCTGAGCAAATAAGCGAATGAATGAATGAATGCCTTAGTAAGATGGCAAAGGCCCCTTCATGTCATCTGGGAAAAGCAAAAGAAGTTGCAGGCAGAGTTCAATTCAGTGATGTGAACATTTATTTGAGGGACTATTTTATGCCAGAAGGTAGAATGACAAACATCAATGTGATATAGTACCTGTTTTCCAGGGGTCCACCATCTACTGGGAGATGGCCAGAGTGGGACTCAGTGGGGAGGCCACCTGAATAAAACCTAACCCAGAAATGTTCTCTTCCAAGCACTGTCTGCCTCACAGAGTGAATACCATCCTGGTGTGTGGTGTCAGTTTGCCACAGAGAGGCCTGCTGGCACGTGTAGGTCGGTAAAGGTAGACGATGTTGCCCTGTGTTTACATAACATGAAAGGGCTGCTGCCCCTCAGCGCTGGGTAGCACCTGATGTATCTTCACACATGCCTTCCACAGGATGGGTTACCAGGAAATAGGGCGCAGTGTCACCCAGGAACCTGACCCTGGTATGTAAGCCTAACACAAATAAAGGCCTTGTAAAGGGTGTTTGTGTGTGGTTTTGTGTTTATTTTGGAGTTGGGAGTTTCCTCTCTGAGTGAGGGTGTGCCTTCTCCCCACCCCCCACAACCTTAACCTGATTTAATTTGAGAGTTCAGAAATGGAAGATAGTCCATGGGTCTAACTAGTATTTTATGCAAAAAAGAATAAGACATGAGATTTGAATGAAATTGTATGCAAGCCAGGAACCCAAAACTCTGAAGGAGTTTTGGATTTATATAAATGGGTGAAAAGGAATGAATTCCTGAGCAAGATATTCTAAAAATCCAAATTCCTCTATGCCCTGATCATCCTTTGAGTTGTTCTTATGTTCATGACATGATGGAATCTGCTCACCAAGCTTTCATAAGAATGATTCTAGGCCCTGGCCGGTTGGCTCAGCGGTAGAGCGTCGGCCTAGCGTGCGGAGGACCCGGGTTCGATTCCCGGCCAGGGCACACAGGAGAAGCGCCCATTTGCTTCTCCACCCCTCCGCCGCGCTTTCCTCTCTGTCTCTCTCTTCCCCTCCCGCAGCCAAGGCTCCATTGGAGCAGAGATGGCCCGGGCGCTGGGCATGGCTCTGTGGCCTCTGCCTCAGGCGCTAGAGTGGCTCTGGTCGCAATATGGCGACGCCCAGGATGGGCAGAGCATCACCCCCTGGGGGGCAGAGCACCGCCCCTGGTGGGCGGGCCGGGTGGATCCCGGTCGGGCGCGCATGCGGGAGTCTGTCTGACTGTCTCTCCCTGTTTCCAACTTCAGAAAAATGAAAAAAAAAAAAAAAAAAAGAATGATTCTAATAACACTTTAAATGTATATGGTATGTTCTAAAATATAGCATGCTTACATCTGTTCTCTCATTTGAATCTCATAGCCACCCACTGAGGTACAAGATATGGCCACTTTATTACATACAAGACAATTGTGATTCAGAGAGGTTAAGTAACCTGTTTAAGACCACACAGGTATTAAATGTCAGGGCTTAGACTTGAACTTAGTCAGTGAGGAAACATTAAGCAAAGCTGGGTGCTATCATCTTTTAGTTTACCAGATTCTAACAATGCAGATTTCTTCCTTAGGTCATGCCTTCTACACACAATTAATCTAAAGGTCTGTACTGTGAAATTTTTATTTTTTACACAGTTAATTTCTTGGTTACATTGGTTTTTTCTTTCTAATAAGCTATTCCTCCTATTTAAAGAAATTAATTTGTATTTTATTAATTGTTATAAAGTGTGCATGCATTTGAAAGTAGAATTTACAAGAACAAAACTCTTTCCTTACTAACACCTGGGGCATGAAGTGGGTGAGACTTGGCAGAGATATAAATGTCAAGATAGGTTAAAGTGAGATTGTAAAGGTTCAGGGCAGACCAAGGAGTTTGTATATAGGCAGTCAGTCATGGGAGGCTTTTTCCCTCAAAATTTTTTATTATGCAAACATTTCAAAAACATTTGAAGAAATTAGAGAAGAATACAATATTTGGTCACACTTGTTTTACCTCTTTCTATTAAAAAACAAAAAAAATCATATAAATAACATTATATATATGAATATATATCTGGTTTTTAAAAATATTTTATTTATTGATTTTTAGAGAGAGGAGAGAGAGAGAAGGGGGAGCAGGAAGCATCAACTCATAGTAGTTGCTTCCCATATATGCCTTGACCGGGCAAGCCCGGGGTTTCTAACCAGTGACCCCAGCATTCTGGATTGACACTTTTATCCACTGCATCACCACAGGTCAGGATTTTTTTTAAGAGTTTATTTATTAAGTTTATATCTGATTTTTAAAAACTTTTGTTATCATTTGAAGGAAGGCTATAACCATCCTGATACTTCACTCTGAACACTTCTTATGTATCTCCCAAGATTCAGGTCCGTCTCCTAACAACCTGCAGTACCATTATCACATGTAAGAAAATGAACAATAACTTATAGAAGACCTTTAATTAGTGGAGAAATATATTTATATTTCTGACTTAGAAAAAAATTCCCCCAGTAGGGAAGAGGAATAAGCCAGCTGGAGATGATAATAATGGGGGTAAGAGATGCAAAGGTAAACTATAAACATTTTTTAAATGAAGTTGATGGCCTTTTATGCTCTTATTTTATGCTAAAAATAATAACTCATAGATAACAAAGAAATGTACACAGAAGTTACCCACAGGGCCCTCCAGTCCAAAGTAATTATTATTAACATTTGGTGTATTTTATCCAGCATTTTATGAGCAGGGTTGTGTGTGTGTGTGTTTTCAGGTGCTTAGAACTACACTACTTTCACGATTTTCTCTCCTGCTTTTATCCCTTTACATTCTCACCCAAGCAGACCATGAGTGCTCTGAAGTATTTTATTTTGCTATAGAAGCTTTTATACAAGCCTTTCCGACTTCCGTACCCTCTCAGTGTGTTCTGTGAGGTGGGACTCTTTTCAGTTCCTCATGCCCAAAGCTTAGCCTATGCCCAGCCTCAGAGTGTGCCCCATGGGCCCCTTCATCTCAGCCCTGCACCAGGCTGTCAGCCTGAAGCCCAGAGATGCATGCTGGCCATTTCATCGGCTCTGCAAGGCCACCACCCTAGGGGAACCTGAGGACAAGTGAATGAGGACACTGAGCTGAATGACTGAGAGAAAGAACAAAATGTGGCAAAAATTAAATGATGGAAAGCCATTATTAAATGGAGAGCATTAAATCAACCAGATGATTCTTGGGAAGATACAGCAGGAGGCCACGTGGCGAAGGGGAGAGAGGATAGGGAAGAGGATTAGGGATTGAGCCTGCCTGAGTCTCGCCACTGCTGTGGAATGTCGGAGAGGTCATGTCTCTGACCTTTCCTGGCCTTGAGAGTGGAATGAAGGACCAGGGAGATATCTGATTATGCAAGGGCCCTGCAAACTCTAAAACTCCTTGCAAGTGCTGGTTGTGAATTTTAACTAGCCTCCCTATAAGGCCACATTTCTCCCTATTCCTCTCTTGCCCCAACAGAATTCAGAAAGGGAGGGCATGGAAACATGCGAAGGGAGAATGAATAAGGTGGCTCTTCCCAGCTAGCAGGCCGTGCCGATTCCCAGGCGGGCAGAACACTGTGTAAGGCTGATGTGCTTGGAGTGCATGGGTCCTGATCCCTGTTTTACAGCTGAGGAACCTAAGACAAAAATGCGGTGCCCTTCTCCTCTTTTGTCCTTATTGCCTTTGCCATCAGTGTGAGGTACTCAGAGGCCTCTTGCTGGTCCCAGAAGCCCGCAGCCTCTTCACTCCTAGCTAGGCCTGACCCCCATCGAAATATCACAGGTACAAAGGTACAAACAGTACTTTTTAAGTTTTATTCACAGATCCACATCAGCCCTCCCACTGCAGCTGATCTAGAAGGAGTGAAAGAATCTTTATTCTGGAAGCAGAAAAGGGTGGTAGAAAGAGCAGGTACTTTTTTTTTTTTTTTTTAAAGGGAGAGAGAAGGAAGGGAAAGAGAGGAGAAGCATCAACTCATAGTTGCAGCACTCTTAGTCGTTCATTGATTGCTTCTCATACATGCCCTGACAGGGCGGAGGGCTCCAACTGAGCAGCAAGTAACCCCTTGTCCAAGCCAGAGACCTTAGGTTCAAGCCAGTGACCCTAAGCTTCAAGTCAGCAAACCTCTAGGCTCAAGTCAGTGACCCCTGGGTCATATCTATGATCCCATGCTCAAGCCAGTGACCCCACGCTTAAGCTGGTGAGCCTGCGCTCAAGCTGGATGAGCTGCTGCTCAAGCTAGTGACCTCAGGTTTCGAAACTGGATCCTCAACATCCCAGGTCAGTGCTCTAGCTACTGCGCTACCAACTGGCCAGGTGAAAAAACAGGTACCTTGACACTAGACCTGGACTCCACCCAACCTCTATCACTTATTAGTTGATTGGCCTTGAGTAAGTTATTTAACTTCTCTGTTCCTCAGTTTCGTATCTGGAAAACACAGATAATAACTTACTTTACAGAGGTTCTGTACAGTGATATTCTGGTAACAGTCGTATCTCCACAAAACAAGTGTATGTACACACACACACACTTATTGTAAATTTTATGATATAAAGATTTGTAAAACAATTTACAAATAATAAAATATATAACGCTTTTTATTGTAAATTCCAGAGAGCCAGCTGATTCTTATAAACCATGTTCCTTGGTTTTTGCCAAAGTCTTGTATCAGTAGCCACATGATGGATGCAGTTGACAAATGAGTGTAATTCCAACAAGAATGTTGGCTGATATTTTGTTTATATTAATAAGTAAGATGGCCCTGGCCGGTTGGCTCAGTGGTGGAGCGTCGGCCTGGCGTGCGGGGGACCCGGGTTCGATTCCTGGCCAGGGCACGTGGGAGAGGCACCCGTTTGCTTCTCCGCCCCCCCCCCTCCTTCCTCTCTGTCTCTCTCTTCCCCTCCCGCAGCCGAGGCTCCATTGGAGCGGGGATGGCCCGGGCGCTGGGGATGGCTCCTTGGCCTCTGCCCTGGGTGCTGGAGTGGCTCTGGTCGCGGCGGAGCGACGCCCCGGAGGGGCGGAGCATCGCCCCCTGGTGGGCTGAGCGTCGCCCCTGGTGGGCGTGCCGGGTGGATCCCGGTTGGGCGCATGTGGGAGTCTGTCTGGCTGTCTCTCCCCGTTTCCAGCTTTAAAAAAAAAAAAAAAAAGAAAAAAAAAATAAGTAAGATGAAAATGAAACAGTGAAGATGTGTGTTGGAAGTTTATTTGTTAGCCAATGACATGAGTAACTTCTTTGATGAATTGGATAATAGTTTCTGCATATTGAAAAAAATTCCTCAATTTACTGTGCTATTCACAACACAATGGCGACAGACACAGCACCCTTTTAAGTCTAATCTTAAAATAATAAAGTGATCGTCTCCAGCACTTCTTCAGTCTAGAATCAAAAAGACAATAAATCAAGTTCTGATTTGTAGTTCTGCCAATTTCCGTGTAAATACACCACTGTTTGTGAGCTGAGGCACATTTGGGCAAGCACTTAGCCTCCCTGAGTCTCGCTTTCTTCATCTGAAAAATAGGAGTGATGACAGTACCTGCCTCAGAGAGTGAGAATCAAATGGGATGAGTGGGGATGCTTTGCAAACTCAGTGCGATCAGTTTTGCTCTATGTGGAACCCTGTGTTCTGAAAAGCATTCAATCCTGCCCTTAGTGAGCGTGCAGTCTAATGGGGCAGCAAGACTGGCACACAGAGCACTTGGCAGTATTGCTGCTACGGGTCGAGATTGCTGCATGAGAGTGGAGTTGGGAGAAGGAAGAGAGGCTAGACTGGGTATTCAGGTGGTTCTTCCAGGAGGAGACAGAATTTTGGCTGGGCTTGGAAGGATGAGTAGGAGTTCAATAGGTAGATGATAAAATAAAGACTCTCATTCTGGGAAGGAGAGATGTGATCAAGGAAATAACAGCAGAGATGTTGGTAACAGCCACAGGCCACTTTATATGCCTTGTTTGATCTGCTTGGTAACCCTCTGAAGGTTTTTATTATCATCCCTAATTTATAGCAGAGAACTCAGGGGCTGAGTATCTTGCGCAGTGTCAGACTGCTAGTAAATGGTAAATATGGGATTCGAACCCAGGTTCTAAGACACTGAGCCTTTATCTGCTGGGTTCCCTGAAAGCAGGATGTGCAGGAAATGCATCTGCGATTACATTGTTTCATGCCTTCATTTACATATCTAGTGAACAGTTCCTGAGCCCCTACTGCAGTCCCAGCTTTTTTGGGTGCTAGGGATGGAAATGAGAGGAAGGCCCCCACTCCCACTCATAGGGCTTCAGTATAGTGGGAAAGGGATGCACAGGAAGTAATTAGAGTGCAGTTGGTTCTCGGCCAAAGGCATGTCAGGGTATCATGCTGGCCCTGGTGGAAACAAGGAGCTGCGTGAGTTGGAGGGGAGGCGTCACAGCAGACATTCCTTTGTGGAAGAGCTGGGGCTGGGTGGTGAGGGGAAGAAGCAGCTTGTCAGGAAGGCATTCAGCAGAGTGACCTGCAGGCTGGGGTGGGGTGGTGCAGAGGCTGATTAAGGTCGGTTGAGGCCCCCAGGCGCAGAAGAAAATATTGGGCCCCTTAAAAAAGAGAGAGAGGGAGACCCGGGTTCGATTCCCGGCCAGGGCACACAGGAGAAGCGCCCATTTGCTTCTCCACCCCTCCGCCGCGCTTTCCTCTCTGTCTCTCTCTTCCCCTCCCGCAGCCAAGGCTCCATTGGAGCAAAGATGGCCCGGGCGCTGGGGATGGCTCTGTGGCCTCTGCCTCAGGCGCTAGAGTGGCTCTGGTCGCAACATGGCGACGCCCAGGATGGGCAGAGCATCGCCCCCTGGTGGGCAGAGCATCGCCCCTGGTGGGCGTGCCGGGTGGATCCCGGTTGGGCGCATGCGGGAGTCTGTCTGACTGTCTCTCCCTGTTTCCAGCTTCAGAAAAATGGAAAAAAAAAAAAAAAAAAAGAGAGAGAGAGGGAAAATAAAAATACATGTTAACCATATTTTTAAGTAAATAAAAATCTTATGTACTATTAATGTTAAAATTGCACATATGAAACCAAACTTGGTGTCATTAGAAAGAAGTGTAAAGTGGGGTTTTGCAGGGCCCTTCAGAAGTCGAAGCCCAGGGCACGTGCCTGGTGCGCCCGCTGTTAAATCCACCTCTGGGGTGGTGAGGAGGTCAGCCCTGATGTAGCAGAAGGTGAGCTGGCTGGAGGTGGGCATTGGGCCTGGTCCCATGGAGGCTGGTGGGCCAGGGCTGCCTGTGGGCTCATCTGTAGTGTGCCAGGCGAGGAGTGAGCTGCGGCACTGTGGAAACCTGCCCCCAGAGCCTGGCAGCAAACAGCCTTGCTTTCTCAGGTTGCCCAGCAAGTCCTGAATAATCTGGGGCCAGGCTTGACATTTCCAGGGAAGGTTCACACGCAGCTTCCTTGTCTCATGCTGGGAACCTGCTCTGCAGAGCTGAGCAGCCTCACCTGGCAACAAGCAGGCCACACGGGCACCTGAAGAAGACACTAAGCCAGGGGTCAGCAGACTTGGACTCTTCCCCTTGCTCAGTAGCTTTGGCAGCTTCTTGACCTGTCTTGTCTGGCTTGTTGCCAGCATGAGAGGCCTGAACGTTCTGAGGTCCTAGCAGCCCCAACACTGTGAGTCTGGGGGTGCAATGGAGTGGGAAGAGAGACGCAGGGATGAGGGAGGGAGGAGGTGGGTCTGTGAAGGGTATGTTCTTCAGCTACCAACAGGTGACTCAGCGGGGATTCAGAGAGGTTCCCAGGGATGACTTGTTAATAATACTGCCTCCTGGAAAGGAGCGAACAGGCGTAGCTGCCGTTCTCTGAAATCTTGGCGGGTGCTGCTCCTTTTGTGGACCATCCCTTCATCCTCGGAACAACTCTATGCCTTGGTAGGTGATGTCCCATTTTACAGGTGGGAAACCAAGGCTCCAGGGAATCCAATCACTTTGCCCAGGTTTCACTGTGAGTGGCAGAGGTGGGATTTGAACCCAGACCTGCCTAACACTAAGCTCTGGTCATTTACACCTTACTACATAGTCGTTGTCGTCCCCCCCGGGGCTGCCTTCATCCTGTAGGGGTTCCTGAACATGCTGTACTGAGCATCACTCATTGACATGGGCCCCACCTGGAGGACCAGGTGCTGGATTGGCACCATAGCAAGCACCTCTGGCCAGGTCCACTGGGACACAAAGGGGCACACTGGCCTCTCCCACTGCTACCCACCTGGCGGGCTGAGCTGGGTGGGTTTGTTTTGACAGGTGAGGGCAGTTTCACCTCCTGGTAGCAGGTTCATGAGCACCTAGGGGAATATGATCCCTCCTTCCAGATGTACTTTGGAGGTGATGGCAGGTATGTGGGTGAAGCATTTGGATGCAGTAAATAAAGCTGGAGGAGACTGACAGGAGCAAGAGAGGACAGATAGGATTGTACAACCCTTGAGGCCAGTCTGGCTTGGGCCCAGAGGCCTGTGGCTGCAGCTACTTGTTCTTCCTTCCTGACCTGGGGCCAGGAGGCCTGAGCTTTGCATGTCCTGCCTTGGGGCCCAGAGCATTGGGCATTTGGGAAGTGGGCCCAAATCCAGCTCCAGATGTTGTGCCACTTTGCAATTGCAGAGTCTAGAGCTCCAAAAGTCTTTGACTTTCATCCACTGTCCATCTTAGAGTTGCGGGCTGGGCCCAGAGCCAGGAAGCGGCCCGCTTAAACTCACACAGCCTTGGGTAGTGGAGCTGAAAGTGGAGTTTCTTAACACCCAGGCCTGGGCTCTTTTCCACCACCCTGCCCTGTTTGGGGAGGGGGAAGTAAATAAATAAACTTGGACCAAACCCTGGGGGGATTGCTGCTTTGCTGGCCCTAAGGCTACTTTTGGGGGTCCTCCCTGAGTCCCTTTTCCTCCTGACTCAGCCCTATAGCAACCTTGTGAGGGGAGTGTATTCAGTGTCCCTAGTGGTGGTGGTGGGTCTCTAGGGGGTCAGACAGGGAAGGACCACTGGCCCCCAAGTCTTCCAATTCACGTCAGCAAATTTTAATGAAATATGCAAGATGAAAGACACCATAGGGGATGCCAGGGTCCTTAAAACTGATTCAAGGCCCTGGCCGCTCAGTGGTAGAGCATTGGCACAGCGTGTGGAAGTCCAGGGTTCGATTCCTGGCCAGGGCACACAGGAGAAGCGCCTATTTGCTTCTCCACCCTTCCCCCTCTACTTTCTCTCTATCTCTCTCTTCCCCTCCCGCAACCAAGGCTCCATTGGAGCAAAGTTGGTCCAAGCTCTGAGGACGGCTCCATGGCCTCAGCCTCAGGCACTAGAATGGCTCCAGTTGCAACAGAGCAACGCCTCAGATGGGCAGAGCATTGCCTCCTAGTGGGCATGCCAGGTGGATCCCTGTTGGGTGCATGTGGAAGTCTGTCTCTCTGCCTCCCTGCTTCTCACTTCAGAAAAATACAAAAACAAAACAAAACAAAAAACTGATTCAAATCTGACCAGGCAGTGGTGCAGTGGATAGAGCATCAGCCTGGATAGAGCATCCAGGTTCGAAACTCTGAGGTCACCCTCTTAAGCGCAAGCTCATCCGGCTTGAGCGTGGGGTTGCTGGCTTGAGCCCAAATGTCTCTGGCTTGAAGCCCAAGGTTACTGGCTTGAGCAAGGGGTCACTGGCTCAGCTTAGCCCCCTGGTCAAGTCACATATGAGAAGCAATCAATGAATAACTAAGGTGTCACAATGAAAAATAGATTCTTCTCATCTCTCTCCCTTTCTGGCCTTTCTTTCTCTCTCTGTCTCTCTCTTTAAAAAAACAAACAAACTGATTTAAGTTGTCTCAGGCAGGCCACCACACAGGGAAGTGGCATCAGACTATGAGAGAGAGCCTGCAACGAGAACCACTCGCTTGTCAGTGCTGAGGGGGTTAGAGCACAAGGTCAAGGAACGGTTCATTGAAAAGCAAGGGAGGAAAAGGAGGCAAGGATGGGGGTAGGCTCTGAAAGTGTGGAGAGTAGGCAAGGCATTCTAGGTAAGGGGGAGAGCCAGAGCGAAGGATGGAATTGAGGCGTCGTTCTGGGTGTGGTAGCACTCAGAGGGGATGTGGGGCAGGTGCAGGCAAGTGATGGGCAGTGAGGCTGGAAAGGCAGCATGGGCAACCCGTGCAGAGCCTTGGATGCCTCAAACATCAGACATGACATCTGGCCTTCCTCTGATGGTTAGTGGGATCATCGAAGATGTCTAACCAAACTGGGTGATGTGATGAAGTGCACTGGGGCTGGACTGCCTTGAATATCCACTTTGACTCTGCTATTAAAAGCTGTTAGGCCTTAGGCAAATGCTTTAGTTCTCTGAGCCTCTGTTTTCTCATCTGTGTAATGGGTTGATAATAATACCTGCCACTGAGGGTGGCCGCAAGGATGATGGGAAGCATTAGTGCACTGCTCGCCTTGGTAACGTTTGGGTACATGTCAGTCCCTGCACTGCCTCCTGGGTGTCATCAGGCTATTAGTGGAGGTTGGGATAGCAAGAAGGCAGGTTTTTTGAAGAAACTTCAGATATGTGATCCAAAACCCTTGGCCAGCCTTGAATCACCTTGGTGGCCTGGGACGGAAGCAAGCATTGATGGCAGGGAGTCCCCAGCCCTGTGTTCTTCTGGTCAGGACAGGACAGAGCCTGAAAGTGCATATGGTCCAAAAGACCCAATACGTGAGTGCAGAAGTGGGGACAAGAACCCAGGTCCTGACCACCTGGCAGACTGTTCCTGTTGGCATCTCGCAGTCTGAAACCCCCAGGCCTCATCACTTTATCCAGACCCACCTTGGGGCTCTCCTGGCCAGGGCCTCTGCTTCCCTCTGAGATGAGGAGGTCCAGCAAAGGAGGTCCTCTTTCAGCCTCTGGGTACAGACTGAGGGCCAGGCCAGGCCAGGCCAGGGGCGGGCTGGGACCCCTCACCTGGGTGAAAGTGTCAGCAGAAGGCAAGGTGTCCGGGATGGGTAGCAGGGGCCAGGCGGGGAAGTGCCACACCTGAGCCGGGGTGTGAGGTGGCTCCCGGCTGCCAGGCCCAGCTGGCACTCTCACTGCCCCCTGGGGTAGATTCCCAGGGCCCCTGAGAGCAGGGAAGGGGGATTATTTAGTCTAGTGGTTAGGAGCACAAGTTTTGGAATGCAAAAGATAGAGGTTAAAATCCCTGTGTCCATGAGCCCTCTTTTCAGCCTTGGATTTTTTTTTTTTTTTTCTGAAAAAAAGAGGAGCGGTGGTACCCACTGCATGAGGTGGCTGAGAGGCTTCAGTGAGGGATAGGGTATGTCACGTGCCTGGTAAGCACATTTCAGGGCTTTGCTAAGTGGCACACATCTTCACTCAGGGAACATTTATTGAGCACCTGATAGATTCTAGGCTCTACATTGATCTTCGGGTAGGCGATAGGAGCAAAACCATTAGGAAGCTCGTAGGGGAGACAGATAGGTGAGCCGCCACCCTGAGACAGTGGGAGACACACTGCAACGGGGGAGCTCACACTGCTATGGGAACTGGGGAGGTGGCATGCGTGTGTGTGCACATGTATGTATGCATGTGCGTGCATGCATGAGTGCCTGCACGTGGATGTGGGTGTGTGCACATGCCCATGTGTGTGAAGGCCTTCTGAAGGAGGTACTATTTTTACTGAGATGTGAATAGGAATCAGACAGGCTTGGGGTAGGAACTGTGCAGGAAGAGTGTCCCAAGCAGGGGAGAAATCACCTGCTGTGTGTTAGGTTCTTGGGGTGGGGCTGGGTGGGGCTTGGGGGTTACTTCCTGGAGAATTCAGCCTCAGATTGTCTTCCTCCTCCCTGTCATTCCCCACCCCTGTCCCTACTGCCCCTTAGTCCTGGGGATTACCAGGTATGGTGCATGTGCCTCTGTCTACTGTGGGCCCCACCCCCATTCAGCAGGTGCTGTGCGGGGGTGCCTGGGCCTCCAGCACACTGTGGTGATCAGAAGGAACTGGGACCCTGCACCAGAGACAAGCCTCGGGGCTATTCCCTGGAAGAGAGAAGTTCCCCATAGGGTGGCTGTGGACTGTGAGAAATGTGGTGGAATAGAGGGAGGAGAAGCCACCTGGCCAGGAGATGGTGTGCAGTGGGAGACTGCAGCTCACTGTGGGGGTGCCTGGACACTTGGGGTCCATGGGCTCACCCAGAGGGCTGAGTCAGGGCACTGGGGGGGCCTCCTGCCTGAGTCCTATCTCCTGACCTTCCTCCGTCCTCGCTCTCCTGTCTGTGGAGCTGAATACGCTGTTCTGACTTGGGAAGGGACTTGGACACATTACAAAATAAAGCTGAGAGACAGCTCCAGAGGGGGAAAGAATAAACAAGCCTAAAAAATACAAAAGGGAATTTTTTTTAAAAAGTGGGGCCCTCAGCCAGCTCACTTGAGTGATAGCTTCTAGCCATTGTGACATAAGGCCACAGAGTGGTCAGTGTGCTTGGGAGTTTGGGGTGGAGGGAGCTGGGGTGTCTTCAGTGTGGATTCAGAATCAGTTCGGCTAACACATAGGCCGCCCTCAGCCTGCTCTCTAGCCCTGTGCTCTACACTGCATGGGTGAGGGTGCAAGACCTGAACCCTACCTGCAGGCCAGGGCCCAGTAGGGGAGCTGGGACAGAGACTGCAAGGACTCTTGGACAAGTAGAGTGTGACAAATGTCATAACAAAAAGGTGCAAATAAGCACAAAGGGGTCTAGGGGAGGGAGAATTCACTTCCGCTGCGGGTGGGGGCTCAGTGATGGTGAGAAAATGTCTAGGCCCTGGCCGGTTGGCTCAGTGGTAGAGCGTTGGCCTGGCGTGCAGAAGTCCCGGGTTTGATTCCTGGCCAGGGCACACAGGAGAAGCACCCATCTGCTTCTCCACCCCTCCCCCTCTCCTTCCTCTCTGTCTTTCTCTTCCCCTCCCGCAGCCGAGGCTCCATTGGAGCAAAGATGGCCTGGGCGCTGGGGATGGCTCCTTGGCCTCTGCCTCAGGCGCTAGAGTGGCTCTGATTACGGCAGAGCAACGCCCCAGATGGGCAGAGCATCGCCCCTGGTGGGTGTGCCGGGTGGATCCCGGTCGGGCGCATGCGGGAGTCTATCTGACTGCCTCCCCGTTTCTGGCTTCGGAAAAATACAAAAAAAAAAAAAGAGAGAGGTCTTAAGGATGAGGTGGATTGAGTTAGACTTTGATGCCTGGCTAGGATTTTTCAGTGGATAGAGGTTAAGTAGGATTTCCAGGTAGAGCAAGCGATGTGAGCAAAGGTGCAAGGTGGGAAATTCTTTAGCAGCTTGAGAAAGAAAAAAATTTAAACTGCCGTGTTGAGATATGTCACATTCCATACATTTCACCCATTTAAAGTGTACAATTTACAAAGCTGTATAAATAACACCACAATCAATTTTAGAAAATTTTCATCACTTCAAAAGTAACCCTATACTCATTAGCAGTCATTCCCCATTCTCCTAGTCCTAGGCAACTAACTACTAATCTACTTTCTGTTTCTATGAATTTGCCTATTCAGGATATTTCGTATAAACGGAATCATGCAATATGTGGTCTTTTGTGACTGACTCTCTTACTTAGAGTGTTTTCCAGGTTTATCCGTGCTGTAGCATGTATCAGTACTTCATTTTTTTTTCTTTACTTTTCAAACCCGCTTTTATTTTCTTTTTTCCTCTTCACATATAGAACTTCTCCAAGAACCGCATGTTTTGCAGCTATATAGTCACTTCATGTTGTTCAGGTACCATTTTATCACTAAAACTTTGCTGGCATCAAAATATGACAGTTAACCAGTGTTAAAAATATTTACGTAGCACGGCACATGAAGCTTTAGACACTTGGCAATTAAGCCACATAAAAGGAGGACAAGACCCCCATGTTCAGAATCAGGTGTTCACAGTCCCCATCTGGTGACTGTACAATGGTTCCAAAAGGCAGCAGAGACAACAGGCAATTACTTCAGAAAACACTAAACACTATGACCTGGAAGCACATTATAATGTTACCCCAGTGTCATGTACCACACACCCTCTCTGTAAGGTGGTCTTATAACTCTAGCATATCAAGACCAGCTGATACAAAATGAAGACAGACAACACAACATTTACTCTGTGGAGATATTCTAACTCCTACTATGCACATATTGTGATTTTGAACACAGCTAATCCTAAAAACTTGTCATGATCATCATGGTTTTTCAGTTTGGGTGATCCAACAATTTGTACTCAACTGTTACTTCTTTTTGGGTGTTGCTAGCACCAAAGCTGAGCTGGATAACAACTCATGGCTGTAGATCCCTCACATGCGGGGTTTTTTTCCATAACATGGACACTATTTTAAGTCTGTATTTCCCTTTGGAAGATAAGCTGATAGAGTTGTTTTGTTTTCACCCTTAGGAATACTAGAACAGTCTATCCTTGGTTCTCCTTGAGGCTGTAATCCAATTATTCTGCTCATTTTTACAAGAATACATGGGTGTCCCCTGGAGTGGCCAAAGTCAGGATCACACCACTGCATGCTTGAAGTAAGGTTACAGGAAACTGACATGCAACATAAACAGACCCTTGTGTTCAACAAGTGCTCCATTAAGACCAACAAGACTATGAGGACTGTGAGATTCTTCTGTTCTTCTAAAGCGGTGGTAGTCAACCTGGTCCCTACCGCCCACTAGTGGGCGTTCCAGCTTTAATGGTGGGTGGTAGCAGAGCAACCAAAGTATAAATAAAAAGATAGATTTAACTATATAGTAAGCTGTTTTATAAAGATTTATTCTGCCAAACTTAGTGAAAATCCGACATAAAGTACTTGGTAAGTAATATTATTATATGCTTTAACTTGCTGTAACTCTTCTTTATAAATTTTATAAAGTAAAGTTACTTCCCTACTTTATAAATCACCATTACTGTGGAACCGGTGGGCGGTCAGAAAATTTTACTACTAATAGAGATACAAAAGTGGGCGGTAGGTATAAAAAGGTTGACTACCCCTGTTCTAAAGCATATGCTTTTAGAAACTTTTTAAGGTCTTCAGTGTACCCTTTATAGGACTCTGGATCAGACATATTGAGCAAATGAATATTCCCGTGCCAACACTGGTTTTGGAAAAACCGTAAGTCCTGGACTAGAAATCTGGTTATGATATTTCGGAACCTTATTGTTCAGAGTTTGAGGCATAGCCCACATTGTGAATGTGACGAGTTGGCCTGGAACCCATAAAAGACTAGGTAGAAGAGCAAGGTCACACCCCAGCTCTTGGTGGTGGTCGCTGATGTAAATGAAGAGCTTCCACTTGGTCACGGTTGAAGGATCTCTTGTCTTTCTTTGTCATGGTATATGTGCCCACAGAGAGGGGGCGCTGCAGTGTGGTGGAGGAGGTGAGGAAAGTAGAGCCGAGTCCTGACTGCGTGTTCTGACTGCTGCAGTGCAGCTGGGCACTGGCAGGAGAAGGTGGGACAGGTGAACACACCCTTTCCTGGCACCCAAGCTGCTGCCGGGTGCCAAGCCAGGCTGCTGCTGAGGCCATGGGAGCCTGAGGCCAGGGCTCCGCCTGCAGCAGCCAATCTCCGCTCAGCTGGACCCGCACTGCTGCTGCCACCTCCGTTTTTTGCTTTTTTCTTTGCCTTCACTCCATTTTGGTTTGATAGCATGGATACTGTATGGACACACCACATTTTTGTTTATCTGCTCATCGGGTGATGGCCATTTGTGTTGTCCACTTTGGGACTATTATGAGTACACTGCTGGGACATATGTGTACAAGTTTTCTTGTGGATGTATGTTTTCAGGACAGTACACTTTCAGTGGAGTCCAGGAGAGTCGTGGTGGAGAGTGGGAAGAAAGAGGGTGACACAGAGGGACCTGCTTGCCCACTGGGTACTCCAAGCAGTTGGGTGGGAGTGAGAGGGTGAGCTCAAAACCCTGTTCTAGACTCACTGGGAGCCTGAGGTTTATGAGACCAGGGTAGGGCTGCCCCCACCCCCACCACCATTATACACAATCCACACTCACATTGTTGTGTCTAATCTGGCAGCTGTTTGTTGAAAATGGCCTGGACAGCTGGTCTTTTCCCAGGAAGTCAGGTGCATTTTTCCCTGTGCCCTGCAGGGGGACGAAATTAGTTAAACACACAGAGAAGTGCGAGCCACACTGACCTTAGAGGAGGAGTGTTGTGGACAGGAAGTTGGACAGGCAGGGGGAAGGGGTGGTCAGGAAGACAAAGGTCAGTAAGCCAAGTGTAAACCAAGGCTTGGCTGCGATGCTCCTACCCCCATCATGTTCACACAGAGGTGGTGGTTTTGTTTACAGGAAATGCTGCTGGTAGCTCCCTGGCACCATTTGACAGATAGGGAAATGGAGGCACTACATTGAAGTAGTCTGTCATTCAGAGGCTGACAGGGGATTGAAGCCAAAGTCTCCAGTTCTTCTGTGAGCAGCAGGGGCAACGGGTTTGCTAAAACCCAGGCCTTGCCCTCCCTGCTGTGCCTGGGTTTTGAGTTCACAGGAGAAGACTGAGGATACAGCAAGAAAGAGTTTATATTGTTTCAGTCTCCAAAAAAAGAACACCAAACCCCACCCCAGCCGCAAAGCAAAAACACAAAACAGGGCTTTAATTACCATCTTTTCTTTCTTTCTCTTTTTTTTTGTTCTCCAGCCAGAAAACATTATGTTGTTAGACAAGAATATTCCCATTCCGCATATCAAGCTGATAGACTTTGGCCTCGCTCACGAAATAGAAGATGGAGTTGAATTTAAGAACATTTTTGGCACACCAGAATTTGTTGGTGAGTTTTGGGCCTATTTCTCTCCCACCTAATAATCAGGGATTAAAAAGTAAGCAATCCCAGTAACAAACCCTGGGTCTGGGCCTCTGAGCTGAGAGATGGTGCCTTGAAGACTCCCTTAGAAACCTAATGGGTGGAGAAAGAAATGTGTTGCTGGGCATGAGGGTGGGTGTCCAGGGCTGGGCTTTGAGCACCCAGGGGGGCCTGGGAGGGCCACGTGGGGCTAGAGGCTTTGGCAGGGTTAAGCCTTCCCAGAGCTTGCCCCCGCTCCTGCTTTTAGATGAGTTTGTTGTGAGGATTTAAAATTACCTCTCCCTCTTGCATTTCCATAAATTCAGCTTTCTCTGAAGTAGCTTTGGATTTCCTGAAAAGGAGAAGGGACACCATCTGCCGGATGCCAGATCCTCCTACTCACCTCTCTGGTGTGCCTGTCCTTTATTTATGCACGGAGGTCCACCTGCAACAGGGCCCTGGAGGCTCTCTCCTCTCTCTCTTTCTCTCACCCTTGGCCCAGGCTCCAGAAACCCCCTCATGGGGCTTGGACTGCAGGTTGGGGTCACAAAGAAACAGCCTTGCAAAGGAATGAGAACCACTGTCTCTCTGCTTTGGGAGTTGGAGTGGTCTGGAAAATGGAGGGAGGGCATGGTCTCCTCAAAACCCAAGGGCGGACACTTCTGACCACCGTCTAAACAAAAGGGAAGACAGAATGTGTCAGGCCATTCACTATGTTGGATTTTTAGGCCACGCATACCACCAGCTCTGCAGCCACTATGGCAGGGGTCCCCAAACTACGGCCTGCGGGCCACATGCGGCCCCCTGAGGCCATTTATCCGGCCCCCACTGCACTTCTGGAAGGGGCACCTCTTTCTTGGTGGTCAATGAAAGGAGCACATTGACCATCTCATTAGCCGAAAGCAGACCCATAGTTCCCATTGAAATACTGGTCAGTTTCTTGATTTAAATTTACTTGTTTTTTATTTTAAATATTGTATTTGTTCCTATTTTGTTTTTTTACTTTAAAATAAGATATGTGCAGTGTGCATAGGGATTTGTTCATAGTTTTTTTTATAGTCCGGCCCTCCAACGGTCTGAGAGACAGTGAACTGGCCCCCTGTATAAAAAGTTTGGGGACCCCTGCACTATGGAATGGTGCTGCAGAGGCTCCACAGACCTACCAGCAGGGGACCCTGGCTGTGTGCTGAGTACTGTGCCTGGTGCTCTGCAGACATTATTTCAGTTAATCCTCAAACCACCCCATGAAACAGGTTTAATTATTTCCTCTATCAGCAGCCTTGTTCAGGGCAAAACAACCAGTAGGTGGTGGGGCTGATGTTCAAATACACATGCATCCAACATCAAAGCCTCTGCTCTTTCTGTTACACCGAGTTGTCTCTCCGAGGAGACCCTACCCCAAGGAGCATATAGTTTGTGCAAATCAGATATTAAGCCACCAAACAAGAGTGCTGGAAGGCTTTTAGCAGATCAGCCGGTCTAGTTTAACAAATGTGGAACTGGTGGTCCGGAGGATTTTAGTTAAGGTCAATGAATGGTTATTCTCCACCTTCTGTATGAAAGATATTAGGTGAAGTACTAGGACAGACACAGTGATGGTAAAGGGCCACATTCAGAATGACACACCCAATGTCACACAGTGAGTTGGTAGCAGACCCAGCTTGAACCTGGGGCATAAGACATCTATCATTGAACTTTTTCTGATACAGCAGTTACTGCCCATTATTCACATAGGTAGTAAAAATGTATGTTTATTTAGTTAAGTTATACCAAATGTTAAATAACAGTAAATGGTTAAGTTAGAAATTCAGGGCAATGATGAGCCACAAAATAGTATGTGATTAATTGTAAAGAGAGTGATATAGATAGTCAAAGACTGTCCGAACAAGGTATCCACTCTGACAAAGTCAGTGGGATCAGTCATGGCCTTGAATTAGTGAGGTTCAAGGGCTGCTATGGGTAGGAGAAATGTCTGAAGAAGGATGGAGAAACAGCCAGGGTAGAGGAAGAGCAAATCCCAGGTTTAGTCAAACATAGTAGGGGGATAGGACCAGAATTAGGGCATTTATCAAGGGCAATTTACTGTTCACTCTGGATGGAGCAGAGAGTTCACACAAACTGGTTGTGTGAATGGGATATTAATGAATGTGGCCAGACTGTGAAGTGTTTTTCCCACTGGCATATTGGTAAATGTCTAACAACTGGGTCTCAAAACAAAACCCTAATTTATAGTATTTACTAATTTCAAGCTACCAACATGTTATCACTGAATTCAGAGTTGGGAAGAGATACACACAGTGGGACTCTTGTGAGCTAATGTGAGCCAGTTGCAAACATAGGGTGGCTTCCATAAGCCCTTTCCCAAACTATGATGCCCAAGACCCCTGAGAAATAGGTTATAACTTTTTTCTTACTCCTACCATTTCTTTGAAATATCAACCTGAGACCCAGTGTTCAAAACTTGCTGTCAGCCTCCAGGAATATATATATATATATATATATATATATATATATATATATATATATATTCTGAATATATATATATTCTGAATATATATATATTCTGAATATATATATAATCTGAATATATATATAATCTGAAGCAATTCTGGACTCATAGGAAATGAGTAAGGATAGCAACCCCTTCAGCATCATGTGTCCCACCCCCAAAAGCAAGTGAAATGAAATAGGAGCTGGAGCTGTGAGCAGCAAGACAATTCAATAGAAAGACTTTTCCTAAAGGTAAGTACACATATCAGCATTTCAATCAGAGACTAGCAAGATTTAGATGTTCAAAGACATAAGATATTGAAATGATCAAACATTGACTATAAAATAAATGGAAAGAGGGAGAAATATATATCCTACATAGGTAAGATATAAACTGAGACTCATGGACTTAGATAAAAGTGAAGTGGTTACCACGAGACAGGGGTGGGGGGGGGAGAGAAATAAAGAGGGACAAATACATAGTGATGGAAATGATTTGACTTTGGGTGTTGGGCACACAACACTATCAACAGTTCAAATGCTATAGAAATGCTCACCTAAAACCTATGTACTTTTATTGATCAATGTCACCCATTAAATTTAATTTCTAAATAAAAATAGATCATAAAAATAAATAATGGAATGTATATAGAAATAAAAGGTAGACTCACAAGGATGAGCAAGCAACAAGGGAGCATCAAAAATAACCAGGTAAATTCTAAAAAGAACCAGATAGAACTTTAAAAAATTCAATAATAGCCTGACCAGGCAGTGGTACAGTGGCTAGAGCATTGACCTGGGATGCAGAAGATCCAGGTTCGAAACTCTGAGGTCACCAGCTTGAGCATGGGCTCATCCGGCTTGAGCACAGGCTCACCAGCTTGAACGTGGGGTCGCTGGCTTAAGCATGGGATCGTAGACATGACGCCATGGTCACTGGCTTGAGCCCAAAGGTCACTGGCTTGTAGCCCAAGGTTGCTGGCTTGAACAAGGGGTCACTTGGTCTGCTGTAGCCCCCACCCCCTGTCAAGACACATATGAGAAAGCAATTAATGAACAAGCAATCAACAAATAACTAAGATGCCACAATGAAGAATTGATGCTTCTCATCTCTCTCCCTTTCTGTCTGTTCCTATCTGTTTCTCTCTCTGACTCTATCTCTGTCAAAAGAAAAAAAAGAAAGTCAATAATATATGCTTTAGAAATTTAAAACTCAATGAATGAGTTAAACAGCAGATTACACACTGCTAAGGAGAGAGTTGAAGAATTGGAACACTGAGCTGGAAAAAATTGTCTAGAGTACCACAGAGTGACAAAGAAATATGAGAGGATAAGTGAATGATGATAAAAGAAAATGCCTAACAGGTCTATTTGGGATCTCAGAGGGAAGAATAGAGACAATAGAGAGGCAACATTTGAAAGAAATGGCTGGGAATTTTCAGAACTGATGTAAAAACATCAGATACTGAAAGGATAATGTATATCAAACAGAAAATAAATAAAAATAAATCTAGACCTAGCCACCTTTTAGTTAAACCCTAGGGTGCTAAAGACAAAGAGACAATCTTAAAGGCAGCCAGAGGAAAAGATAGATCAAAACGAACAAAGAAACAAACAGTAATTAGACTGACAGCATACTTCTTAAAACGACAGTGGAAGCCAGTGTCAAATGGAATATTATCTTCAAAGAGCTGAGGGGGGAAAAAACCTATAATTGTATACCCAGGAAAATTACATTTCAAGAATGAGGGTAGGCCCTGGCCGGTTGGCTCAGCGGTAGAGCATCGGCCTGGCGTGCGGGGGACCCGGGTTGATTCCCGGCCAGGGCACATAGGAGAAGCGCCCATTTGCTTCTCCACCCCCACCCCTCCTTCCTCTCTGTCTCTCTCTTCCCTTCCCTCAGCCAAGGCTCCATTGGAGCAAAGATGGCCCGGGCGCTGGGGATGGCTCCTTGGCCACTGCCCCAGGCGCTAGAGTGGCTCTGGTCGCGGCAGAGCGACGCCCCCGAGGGGCAGAGCATCGCCCCCTGGTGGGCAGAACGTCGCCCCTGGTGGGCGTGCCGGGTGGATCCCGGTCGGGTGCATGCAGGAGTCTGTCTGACTGTCTCTCCCCGTTTCCAGCTTCAGAAAAAAATACAAAAAAAAAAAAAAAAAAAAAAGAATGAGGGTAAAAGATTCAGGTTAAAACAATAACAACAACAACAACAAACAATGCAATTAAAAACCAACAGACCTTTTGAAATAGAATCAAAGATGTACTTATAAATTAAGGAAAATGACCTCTATAGGCATGGCTCAATGTAAGAAATAATAACAAGAAAATCAGTAAACATTAGGAAAATATAAACATTTTATTTAAAATAATGATGATGTTTTCATTGTGAGGATAAAAAAAGGACAGAAATAAAAACTGAAGAAAATGTTAGATAGGACAGAACACTTGAAATTAGGGTCTTGTATTGATAGAAGAGGGTCAAAATGTTAAGTTATGTTAGAATTTGTCAGGTAGACATAGTAAAGTCTCAAGGGTAGCCATTACAAAAATATAAGTTGGGGGGGGAAACCATAAGAAAATTTTAAAAAGAGAGAGAGAGAAAAGAAAAGAAAAGAAAAGAAAAATAGACAAACAAAACCACATAGAAGACAGAAATCAACCAGACAGTATATCGAGCAGAAAATGAGTTGTGCTTCTCAAACTCTCATGTGGTGAAAAACTTAAAAATTCTTCAATCTGTCCAGGACTGCTTTTTCAGTAAGATACAAGAAAAATAAAATTTTAGAAAAATTATCACAGTTTGAATGTCATGACAATGTTAAATTGCTGTATGAGTCTCTAAATGCTTCCTCCCAATTTCTGTACCTATCCTGTCTGGACCAGTGACAATTGGCAGGCCATTTGTCAGTGGACCACACTTTGAATATCACTGTCCTAGAGAAATTTTTGTTTGTATGTGTCAGGAGACAGGTACTAAAACAGTTTGTACAAATGGTGTTCCAATAATAAAAGAAGTGGAAACCATCCCAATGATCACTGAGAAGAAAATAAGTAAAAAATTATATATGTATGTTCACACAATGGACTGTTAGCACTGAAACTGAAAGACCCTGGATGCACATTCAAGGAACGCTAGAAGCATAATGTTGAGTGTGTGTGTGTGGGGGGGATTCAAATGATAGTGGGTCATGTGCAGACTGACATCACTTTTCTGAAGCAAAAAAATAAGCCAAGCCAGGAGAAGGGTTCCCTTTATCTGGAAGGCGGGAGAGGCCAGAGGGTGGGATGGTGGGCACACCCTGTGAAGGCAATGGTTTTGATATTGCTCCAGGTCAACAAACGTAGCCTTTCCCACTCCCCACCTTATTCCATTAGTGGTGAAACAGGTTCTAGCCTTCTCCCTTCTCTAGCCTCTGCCCTCTCTTTCTCCTTCATGTCTCCTCTCTTTCTCCTCCAGCCAAGCTTTTTGAAAGAGTTGTCTACACACTTGTCTCTACTCCCCACACCCAGGTCATTCTCTAGTCACCACAATGTGTGTGAAATTCAACCCTCCCTTCCTTGTGCTTCCTGCTTGATCTCTGGGCTGCATTTGGGCTCCTTCTCTTCTCAGCAGAGCCTTCTTTCTTAGACTCTGCACCTTCTCCTGGTCACCATGTCATTTGCACAATGCCTGTTTCCACCTATACGATGGCTCCAAACCTGATGGCTCTGGCCCAGTCCCCAGTCCCCAGCTTCTTCCTGGACACCTTCTCCTGGATGCCCCTCGGCACCTCACGCTCATCGTCTGGGCCCCAGGATGTCCTGCCCCTGAGGTGGGAGGACCCTCTTTCAGACCAATCTCAGAGGAATGTGGGTTCCCTCTCTGCCATCTTCTCCATCACCTTTCAGTGCTGACCTGACTGCACCTTGTCACTAGGTGCTGCACCTTGTCACTAGGTGCCGTGTTCCCTTCTTGCATCTTCCTTTCCCTACCTTCCTCTTCCTTTTCCAGACATTCCTATGTGCTTTCCCTTGTCCTCACTATCAAGGCCTCTTTAGAAAAGGTTTCTACCAGTTAACAGGCCACTAACTTCCTCTAAATTCCCAGAGCTACATTATCTCCTTCCTTTGATCTAATTTGCCTTAGTGGGGATTCAGGATGGAAACATTTGACACCAAACTTCCTAAAGCTCCCTACATTCATCTCTTCCATGTTCATACTCCTGGCTGACTCTTCACTGTGGCTTCTTACAGCTCCAGAAATTGTGAACTATGAGCCCCTGGGCCTGGAGGCTGACATGTGGTAAGTTGTGTAGGCCACCCGGGTGGTCTAGGGATCTTCCCAAGGGCAGAAGGCCTCAGACCCTGGCTATGTTGAGACACCTCTTGACCGTGAGAACCCTTTTCTCCACACTCACCTTTCAGTGACGCTGGCTGCTCCAGGTGTGCTGGGCCTGAGGCCTGGGCAGCTGGAGGCAACTAGGCCTAGATCTGGGGCCATTGGAACATGGCAGAGGCAGAGAACAAGGGGGGAGCTGGGGGTGGAAGTGCAGCATCACCCTGAAGCCTGCCACAGCACTGACCAAGATCGAGTAAACGCAGCTCCTTTGGCCAGTGCAGCAAGTGATCTTCATGTTCTAGGCTCCGTGGTGGGCCTGGGGGTACCTCAGGGATTGATCCTCTTCTATGCAGACAGCACTTGTTTCATTTTCTTTTAATTTTTATTTTTTTTAGGATTTGTTTCATTTGAACAGTGCTTTATAGTTGGCTGAGTCCCTTAATTAGTTGGTTTTCTAAAATCCTCTCAGCAATTTGGTGAGGTAGTTAGTATTGTCTTCACCATATGAAGAGAAAGAGGTTAGAAGTAATAAGGGACTGGCCCCAACCACAGCCAGCCTGCAAGTGCAGGAGCCTGATCTTGGGCTTGGGTCCTCAGACTCAATGTCCAGAGCTTAATGACGCCCAAATGCTTCCCTGCATGCTGAAGAGTGGCTGGAGAGGGCAGGGGCTCTGGGGCTTGAGATGGCATTCAGAGGCTGCCATAGAGGGGCAGGTGACCACTTCCCCCGAGAACCATGCGGGGAGTCCCTTGTAGACCCGGCATTAGAGCCAGGAGCCCCTGACTTAACTGTTCTTTGTTTTGCAGGAGCATAGGTGTCATCACCTACATCCTGTGAGTATGCCTGATTCTGGATCTCCCACCCAGCTTATACCTGGGGGAACTGGGAGGAGTGAGAGAGAAGCAAGCAGACAGACAGGCTGACATTTCCTGAGCACCCACCACAAACCTGATGTATTTGATCACGCAGCAAACTTGAGACTAAGCCCTCTTAGCTCCATTTCACACACTTGACCCTGTGGTTGGGGTTGCAGTTGGGTGGGAACCCAGGAGAACAGCCTTCCATGCTGTGCAGCCTCTGTCTGCAGCCCCACCACAGCCGGATCCACTGCTCAGCTTCCCCCAGGCCAAAGTTTGCTGTGAGAATGTCAGCTTTCACTCAGAGGCCTTGCGACAGCCCCCAAGCTGCCATGCCACCATCCCTGATCCTGCCTCTTTCTCTCCCTTTCTACCCTCCTTTCCCAGCTCTCACATTCTCCCTCCTCCTTTTCCCCCAGAGTCTCTCTTTCCTGTTCCTGAAGTATTAAGTTGCTTAAGCAGGGATTTTCTGCAGAGCTCTGTGTTTAGTGGAGCTGACACTTTCCATCTCTGGGGCCTTGGGCAGATTCTTAACCTCTTTCTGGGTCTGTATTTCTCATCAGAAAAATGGGAATGGCAAACTTCCCACCCGGGGCGTGTTGTGAGGGTTAAATAAGTGATGTGCAAATTTCCTAGCACTGCTCTGGCACACAGTACATGGCTGATTAGTAGGTATTCACTCCATCAGTGCTTCCCAACCCGTTTCGCCTCAGCACACCTGGAAAATGCTGTATCCCTGGCACACTGGGTCAGAGTCAGCCCACAGCCAGACTCAATGCCTGAGGGGATCGTTCTCTCAACAAACAAACCATTCTCTGATTCTTCCAGCATACTCGGCCTGGAGCGCTGTACAGTGTGGGGAACCCCCTTGAGCAGCAGCGGCGGGTCTAAATCTTGGCTGCATATAAGACCTTTTTTTAAGTCTTTTTTTTTTAAAGATTTTCTTTATTGACTTTACAGGAAGAGGAGGGTGTTGGGGATGAGAAATAGTGGATTCACTTTAGCTGTTCATTGGTTGTTTGTCGTATGTGCCTTGACCAGGGAAGCTTAGGGTTTCAAACCAGCAACCTCAGTGTTCCAAGTCAGTGCTCTCTCCACTGCACCACCACAGGTCAGGCCATAAAACCTTTTAATACCAACCATAGTCCAGGCCCCACCCCAGATCTATTAAGTTAGAAACACTAGGGATAGAATCTGGGCACCAATATATTTTACAATATTGATGTAAAAAGAGAGAGTTTAATGAATTGCTCTATAATTCCAAATCAGAGCCAGAATATTCAGACATTGGCTGTTGAAACTTTGATTTCTTCAGAATTCTGGTTCCCATATTGAAACGTTAAAGAATTCCAGTAGATACGGGGCACAGAGTCTTGTTGCTCATTTGCATTTTATACAGTTTCTTGAGTGCCTGCTCCATGGTGGGCATTGTGCCAGGCACTTGGGGTGGTGATCTAACGGAGAGTCTGCCCTGCTTGTCTGGAACTCTCTCTGTTGAGGTGGGGTGGAGGATGACAGCAGATAGCTAACTCTCACCCGATGAGATCAGGGTTATGGTGGAGATATGAACATATCTCTGTGAGACACAGCAGGACAGGCAGTGGTCTGCTGGGCTTCGGAGGGCTTACTGGGGGGAGGGGGAAAAAGACTGATTGAGTGGTTTGGTTTGAACTGGGCTGTATGGAATGAGATTAATTCTCCAGGGTATAAAGGGAGGAGGGAAGGGTGTCCTGCTAAGGAAGGGAACAGCTAGTGTGTTAAGTATGGTGACATGTACCAAGAATGTGGTAGGGACCAACTTCTGATGCCTTGCTCAGGAGTTTAGATGTGATCCTATAGAGAGGATGGGGAGTCATAGAAGGTTCTTTCTGTTCAAACAATGACAATAATAATTGCCGTCAATTCCAGAGCTTCAGTATGCACCAGGATAGCATGGAGCATTTTTCTTAATGAGAGAGAGAGAGAGAGAGAGAGTGTGTGAGAGAGAGACAGGGACGGACAGACAGGAAAGAAGAGAGATGAGAAGCATCAACTCGTAGTTGCGGCACTTTAGTTGTTCATTGATTCCTTTCTCATATGTGCCTTGACTGGGGGCCTCCAGCTGAGCCAGTGACCCCTTCCTCAAGCCAGCAACCTTTGGGCTCAAGCCAATGACCTCAGGGTTTCAAACCTGGATCCTCAGCATTCCAGGCCAATGTACTATCCACTGCACCTGCCTGTTCAGGCTAGCATGGAGCATTTTATATCTATTTATTCTTCACAACAAGCATGTGAGGTAGATACTTATTTTTTTCTTTATTTTATAGATGAGGGAACTCAGGCTCAGAGAGGTTGAGCAACTTACCTAGGTTCCCCCAGGTAATGAGTGACAGGGCTGAGATTCAAACCCAAGACTGAAACATCAAATATTTTCCAATGTACTATGCTAAGAAAATGGCAGTGTGCATTGGGAAGACCTTCAAGAGATATTTGACCAACAAAACTTTTTGGCCAGTTAGATGAGGTGAGGAAATAGAGGGAGGAGTCAGAAGTGACCCCTGTGTTTCCAGCTTGGATACGTTTGTAAAGTGATGAAGGCAGGGAGCTCAAGGAGGGAAATTTGGGCACAGTGACTTCTAGAAAAATGGTACATCTAAGCAAAGGTTTCCCATGAGCAACTGGAATATGTGTCAGGAGAGAGTAGATTCAAGAGTCGCTATTTGAATGCTACCTCCTGACAAACCCTACAGGGCAACCTCACACTCCCGTTAGTCCCCAGCGGCCACACCTGTCAGGCTTTGCTGAAATTGCTCCCTTATTCTGGAACACCTTCCATTTCTTTCTGACCACTTACAACCTCTTCACTCTTCAAGACACAACTGATGCAATGTCAACTGTCCCATGAAACCTGGACTGGGCCTCCTCTCTGTCCTGTGCTCCCACAGTCCTTTGTCTGGCCTTCTGCTTTGTTCTGCTGTGCTTCTCTCTCCCCTCCTCTTTCATGTCTCTTAAAGACGCAGTTTCTGTCAAGTGCTTAGCAGGAGCCCCATAAGGTGTATTGATTTGGCCTCAGTTGAACAGGCTGCTGACTGGCTGCCCAGAGGGGTCAGGCAGTGCTGCTGGGAACCCCCACCCCACTCAGCAGTATGAATCCAGGTTCCCTGAGTCCATCACCCCACTTCCATCTACTTTCCTATAGTCACGTGTTCTCTGTCTATGTGCTCAGTCTAAGCGGAGCGTCCCCTTTCCTGGGAGACACAAAACAGGAAACTCTGGCAAATATCACAGCAGTGAGCTACGACTTTGATGAGGAATTCTTCAGTCAGACCAGTGAGCTGGCCAAGGACTTCATTCGGAAGCTTCTGGTTAAAGAGACCCGGTAAGAGGACAAAGACAGGCTCGGGCTTCTCAGGTGCTGACCTGTTGCTACTGCTTTTCCCCAAGACATGTCAGTCTGTCCCCGCTTTGTCACAGGCTGTCATCTGCACCATTGTGGTCTAATCTGGGAAGGTGCTGAGAAGTGTGGATTGGCATTCATCTTGTTTGCTCAAGTCTTTCTGCCTTTTTTTTTTTTTTAGCCAAATGCAAATAACTATGTATGTGTGTGTGTGTGTGTGTGTGTGCAGTATGTGTGCCTGTGTGTGCGTTTGGAAGTCATCCTGAGTTTCTCTAGGGCTCATTATCTTGCGAAGTCTGTCCCAAAGTCACCTGGAACTAGAATTTGAAAAGGAAAACAGCAAGTTTTAAGCCAATTCAGGTGGAAGTTAGGGGAGGCGAGCTCAGAGAGGCCAATATGTGGGAGCATAGGAGACATAATCCTACTCCTTTCTCAGGACCCAGGGTGAACTCTGTGGCTGTGGGATCACAGCAGGTGATGGGCAGGGAATTGTAGGGTTTTGGGTGCCCAGAGCATGGCCTCAATGGGGCAAGAATAAGGTCCATAGACTCTAAAAGGTCATGTCTTCTTGGCCCTATAGACTTCAGAGGGAGCCAGAGTGGGGTCCTCTATAGTACAAAACCTTGATTTCTCCACCTAAGGGCAGGGCTATGCAGAACCACCCTACCTGTATACAGTGAAGGACAGAGCAAAGAAGGAATCTGGGAGGCAAACAGAAAAACAGAGACCAAAGATGTAACTATGGAAAGCAGGAAGCTCAAAAGAGCACTTACAGCTTTCCTACAGTGTGGCATTAAGCCCTTCGACTTTATGACCAAAGATGAGGGTTTATGCAATGTCACTCTCTAGAGGGGTCTGCCTCCTGGACCATTTTCTCTGGAGTGCAGAGAATTCAGGCAGTCTCCCATCCATCTCTGCCTCCCCCACTATTCTGGTTTGACGGCAGTGATCCAAAAATGCCAAAATGCAGGTCTAAGATGATTAAGAATGAAGCCCGTGCTCTCAACTTCTGTCCTCATGGGTCATTGCTGTTTCTGACTCTTGTTGCAGGAAACGGCTCACAATCCAAGAGGCTCTCAGACACCCCTGGATCACGGTAAGGGCACAGCGATGAGTTCCTGTGAGCAGGAGGGTCTCTGCTCTGGCTGGCTGGGGTGGCCAGATGCAGAGGGACCACGGAAAGGCCTTTGCTTGAAATACTGGCCCATGGGTGCAGATGAAAGCTATTTGGGGGCTCTGAAGGTTCTGGGCTTTTTCAAATAGGTTTATAGGTTTAAGTTTCTATTATATGGGTTCAGGTGACTTATGAAACACAACCCTTGCAAACCTCAGTTGCAACCCTTTTGCTTTGGGGCCATCCTACAAAGTGTTCTTTGTCCATTGATATGTCGCTGTCATTCTCAAAGCAGAAATCAGGATGCTCCAGTTGTAGAGAGAGATCGATGGCAATGAAAAGTCTCAACTTTGTAATCAGGGCTCCTTCTGACTTTTGGAATTCTGAGTAAAGGATGACACTTAAAGCGGTCACCTGGCTTCCTCAGGCACTGCAAGGCCTCGAAAACGGAGCTCTGAGATGGAGGGCTGGTGGGGAGGAGAGGCAGCTGCTCTCTTAGGGCAACTTCATCCCCTCTGTGGGGAGGGCAGAGGGGACTCCCTGCCTGACTTGCTTTATCATTGCGCTCGCAGCTGCTGGGTTTCCAGAGGGTCTTGTGGTCCAGTCACAGTCAAGTCACAGAAAAGGTGTTTGGGAGGGTGGAGATCAGGAGACTGAGACTCTGGCCCTCCTAGTTCTGTTAACTAAGCAGATGTGCCCTCTAGGTATGTAGTCAGACTTCCCGTTCACTTGAACTGTTACACGAGACAGCTGGAGAGGATGATGTGAGGATGAAGATGAGAAGGGGTAGAGGCCTATGGACAATGGAGAGTGGGGAGGGCTGGAGATTTCCAGAAAGGTCAGGCTCCTCTGCCCACTGAAGGATGGGGAAGGCTCAGAGTACACAGCTAGCCAGGCTCCTGGGCTGCCTCCCTGCTCAGCCTGCAGAGCATTGCCAAGGCCCAGGGACCTGACTGGCCCTGAAGGCAAAAGGCCCCTCAGCGTCCCTCTGTCGGCATGGCCTTGTGTGCTCCTGCTCTTGAGTGGTGCCTGCCGAGCCCTGCTGCAGCCTGCTTGTCTGCGTGGGTGCCCCTAAATGCTATGCGTGTGAAGACCCTCTAATGGCCGTGGGCCACCTGCCGTGATGCGAGCATGCAGGCAGTACCCTGTACTCCTCGACCTTGCTATGGTCCGAGATGGTGTTCCTCCCACCCCGGCCCTCCCCGTGGCTGCCGCATGCAGTGAATGCCGAAGAGGCTGCTCGTGTGCCTGCTGCACTGCCTCAGACTGCTCTTTGGAGCAGGTGTCAAATTAACTTCAGTTCTTCTGTGTAAACACCCACCAGTCCAAAGGGGAAGGCAGAGCACCAGAACAGCGGAAGACAGAGCCCACCCAGCTGAAGACCAAGCACCTGAGAGAGTACACCCTCAAATGCCACTCAAGCATGCCTCCTAACAACACCTACGTCAACTTTGAGCGTTTCGCTCGTGTGGTCGAGGATGTGGCTTGGGTAGACCAAGGATGCCATGCCCTGGCAGGGGCCCATGACACCATTCAGGATGATGTGGAGGCCCTGGTCTCCATCTTTAATGAGAAGGAAGCTTGGTACCGAGAGGAGAGCGAGAGAGCCCGGCACGACCTGTCCCAGCTCAGGTACGAGTTCCGCAAAGTGAAATCCTTGAAGAAGCTCCTGCGAGAAGACATCCAGACCACAGGGTCCCACCTCGGAAGCATGACCAGGAGATTGGACCATCTGCAGGTGCAGTTTGAAGCTTTGAGGCAGGAGCTCTCAGCAGACCTCCGGTACATCCAGGAACTGGTGGGGAGCTGTCCGCTGGAGAGTGGGAGCGCAGACGGCCTGGGCTCTGTGTTCTGCTGGGACGCCGGTGAGCTGATCATGGAACTGCACGACAGACCAGGCAGTGATGTCTTGGCCGGCTTGAAGCTCTGAGCACCAGAATCTAGTCATTAATGCCTCCCAGATGGCTTGCAGAAGCATATTCCCAACTGTCCTGCTGGGAGCTATCCTGCACCAGCTAGGATTATCCTGCAGGGATGTATGTGTGTAGCATAGACTTCCACCCCCTTCACAGAATCCAGAACCACAGAGGTGCTAGTGAGCTATTCATTCTGCACCTCCTCTCACCAACCTGATTTTCTGGGAGAGGGTCTGACAGGCCAGCCAAGCTGTTAGAGCAATTGAGAATAAATGCCTTTCAATGTATCTTTCTCCAGAGGGAAGATAGCTGGCCCTGAAAGTGCTTGATAACTGATTTGTGATCATGGATTTGTGCACATTTCACTTCCCGCCTATATGCCTTAGAGATTGCAGATCTTGGCTAATATTGAGTTAACCAGGGGGTGACAGTAAGTCAGCTTGGTGCTTTTCTGTTTCAGGAGGAGGAGTTTATAATGCATAGAGAAAATACCACGTTTTGTTTATATTGACATCACTTAGCAAGCACTTATACCTTTGGTCCTAATGTCTTTGATCCTTAAAAGAACTTTGTGAGACAGGAAGATGGGTGGCATTATTATTGTCACTATTATTTTCATGTAACTGATGAGGAAATTGATTCAGAGAGGGAAAATGATTTACTCAGGATCATTCATGGCTAGTTGATACAGAGGAAACAGAAACTCAGGAGGCCTGACTTTTTTTTGTTGTTGAGATTTTATTTATTCAGTTTAGAAAGAGGAGAGAGAGAAAGGGGGGTGGGAGGAGCGGGAAGCACCAACTCATAGTTGCTTCCTGAATGTGCCTTGACCGGGCAAGCCCAGGATTTGGATCCAGCGACCTCAGCGTTCCAGCTCGACACTTTATCCACTGTACCGCCACAGGTCAGACAGGACGCCTGACTCTAAGATGAGGGATATGGGAAATTGCGAGGCTTGGCAGTCAAAATCCACCTTAATATTAAAGTTTAGATCGCAGACGTAAAATAAGCAACTTTATGTGTTCTGCCAGGTGGAGGTAGAAGGCCTCATCCCTTCAGATGGTTGTCTGGAGAAGTGTCCTATAGGGCGCACGCAGTTCGTGGCTCCTGTCCTGTCCAGCTTGTGTCTGTCTAAAGACCTGCCCGCAGAGCAGGAGGACAGAGGCAGCATCTCCCCTTCTCTAGCTCTCCCTCTCTGGCAAAGGGCCTCGACTTGGTGTTGGAAATGAGTACCAAAAGGGACTCAGCACAAGAGTTCTTCTTCTTATGTCCTTAGAGCACTGGGTCCTGAAAGGTCTGAGAAATTCCATCAGAGTTTTTGAAGAGGGTGGACAGTAAGACTGGGATGCACAAGGTACAGTGGTCCCTACTTCACCCCAAGCTTTGAGCACAGTGCCCGGAGGACCTATCACCCTTTTCCTGGAGAAGGGCCCAGTCAAGCGGCTCATAGAGACGGTGGAGTGTGCAGTGTGGGCCAGTGCTATGCTACAAGCATGGGGTGGGGGAACAGATGTATCAATCATTTCAAAGTATCTTAACAGATTTACAGAACACCCTTGTCAGGGAGGCAGGGTAAATGCTATTTCCAATTTGGAGATGAGGAAACAGGATGTGATTTGTCCAAGGTCAGAATAGTGGCAAAAATGGAGCTCTCCCGACAAGCCTATTGCTCCTCCTGCTTCCCCCAACTGCCCCGGCCCCCAGGGATTCACTCTCTGCTTCTGAGGCAGGAGAAACTCGGGTTCGCCCATCCATCCATTCACAAATAATAATTTCTGGACACCTACCAACTGCCAGGCACCTGGCATGGCACTGGGGATACAAAGTTAAGAGAAACAGGAATGTTTTCTGCCTTAACCAACTTGGCAGTCCAGTGAAGGATTTCAGTGTCAATCAAGAACATTCTAGGAGTGTAGCACTGCAGCTGGGACATAGGCTGTGAAAGAGAAGCTTGCAGTAAGAGCCTGCAATGGGGGTTTGATCTAGTCAGGGAAGGCGCCTGTGAGGTGGCGATGCTGGGGCTGAGGTCAGCTAAGCAAACTAGGGAGAAAGAATTGTTCCCTACAGAGCCGTCATGGCAGGGCTCTGTGGTGGGAGGGGCATGGGAGACTGAACTTACGCCGGCAAAAAGAAAGCTGGAGGGGAGAAAATAAGAGTATTGTGTAGATGCATCTGGATAAGACTTTGCCATATTGAAGAGCTCTCTGCCTTTATCCCAAGAGTCATGGGGAGCCCTGATGGGTGCCAGTCTAGTCAATGCCCCAACATCCTGGGGGGGAGGGTGGCCAGTGAGCAGCACAGATAGGAAGTAGTTTAGGACGAGACATGAGATTCTGATCCCATGAAATCATTTCTTCAAAATCCTACCCCCTTTTCTATTAGCCTGCTGGGTCATTTCAAATATCATATATAATATTTGTAACAAACTTTTTTTTCATCAAATATAAAAAACCCAGGTTTCATCAAATATAAGACACATCATTGTTTTATGTACTTGAAAATAAGAAAGATGAAAAGCCCAAGATGGGAAGTCCAATAGGAGACCCCCCACACAAAGCTAGAATGTCCTCGCCGAGAGGGTGACAAAGCCACCGTGAGAAAGGAAAAGCAAGGGAGCGTGTGTGCCCCAGCCTGGCACCAGGTGGGGGGATGAAAACTCCTCCCTTGAGAACAGCAGCTTTAGGTCAGTGGTCCTCATGCTTTCTGAATTTGCACAGCCAGTGAGTTCCAGAGAGAACCTCCAGCAGATAATCTAATGTCAGACAGTCTGAGGCTGGGTGGGCCCTGATGGCGGGCGGAAGCAGCACGAACACCTGTCTTCAGGGCAGACCGACAGTTACGATGTGCCATTGAGTGGGAGAAAAGTCCTGGCTGATGTTGGACATCCAGAAATGTGCATCCTAGAATCAGTGGAAGATGGCAAATATGTTCCTATGAGAATTGGGACAAATGACCCATCTACAATCTCTCCAAGAACTTACCTGCCCTGTCACAGGATATGATGTATTCATTTGGCATATGACACTGTAAATGTTAAAGGTTCTTGACCTTATACAGCCAGGTTTCCTGAGGAAAGGAAGCCCCCCCCCCCCATCGAGCAACTCAGGGGAAACTTTTTCTTGTGAATGTCAAAATAAAATGCAGTAAAGGAATCAGATGTCGATGATGATTTGAATTAGGGGGACTGGGAAGAGGGAGGGAGAAGTGGTTATTTTAGATCATGACAGAAATCACACACTCTCCATGCTGTGGGGTCCTCAGAGGTGAACCACCGATCACCCTTATTCTACAGTATTTTATGGGATAGGACTTGTCTAATGTCACCCAGTAGTCGGGACTATTGCAGTGGAATTGTCCTCTTTATGTTCAAGTCTAATCATTGGTAACAATTTGACATTTGGATGTTTTATAAACAGGTGCTTTTCTGTTCTAAGAACTTGCAAAGACAAATTGAAATGAACTAAGAAATGCCCCCAAGTCTTTTAGGGAAATCAGAGGTGACTGACGTTCCTCTATCACCTGGCCAGTCCAACCTGCATCACCCTTTGGCATTAGAACCTGATGTTGAGGGGAACCCAAGGAGGCCCAGCCGGGGGCCTGCTGAACTCTTCCCCACACGCCAACAGCTGGAATTTTACCAGCGAGGTCAAGGGCAGGGCGGAGCTGATAGTCCCTTGTATCTAAGTATCTGAGGAACAGAGTGTCCCTGGCACTGGTACTTCGAGGGAGGAAGGCCTGGGGGGCACTGCTCTGTGGGCAGACCCATCTGCTGTCAGACTTTTTATTCATTGGGTCTTAATGAAAGATCTGCCGTTGTGCAAATGCCACCCTGGACTGTTGGGGAGGGTGAGGGTGAGTGTGTGATATCTTCCTGAATAACAGCTCCCAGGGAAGCTGAGAGTCAGCTCCAGGGGAAAGCGGCAGCCTGTCCCTGCTCTGAAGCAGATGCACATGGCACGGTGATTACTCCACCTGCCCCAGGAAGTGGTTACCAGTCACTCTGCAGATGCAGGTGGCTGCCCTGGAAGGGCGGGGGCAGAATAATAATGACAGGAGAAGCCAGAGTCTCCTCCATGCACCCCCTCCCACACCACCCACCCTCTGCCACAGGTGATTATGAACATGGTGGTTTCCCACCTCATTCCATCACATGGTGCAGTCGGCCCATGCGGGAGGTGGTTTTGTACCCAGACACCATCCCCACTGTCAGCCTCGATAAATGTCTATGGAACTGAATGGCCTTTTCCCCTTTGTCTGTGAAACTCTTGGCCCGTGGAGAAGGCTCTGCGGTGGAGGAGAGACCCAGCAGTGGGCATGTTTGAGGAGCAGAAGGGGCCAGATCAGCAGAACAAACACTGATTGTGCTCTGGCTCTGGAGGGAGGTGACAGATAGGGATAAGACAATTCCTGAATAAAAGACTCAGTGTCTGGGACAAATGGGGACTAATCACCTGAGAGATGGGCAAGGCTGTGGTGAGTGATAAAATAAGGGTACCTCATATTCCCGAAAACAGGAGAAAGATGCATTCTGACTGAGAGAAGGTAGGAGGGGAGGCCGAGGGCAGAAACATTCTTACCACCTTCCCATCCCCCTCCTCAAACTGTGGCCTGTGGGGAAGCTGCCACGGAGAATTTGGAGGGATGGGGAGAAACCCATTTTGGGGCCATGAATCCGGACTGTGAAACAGAGATTAAAGAGAAGGAGATTAAAAAAGAGAGAGTTTTTAACTTTTTGTTACGAGAGATTTTTGAAATTTGCCCAAGAGTGTGGCGAATGGTATAGTGAATTCCACGTCCCTCTTACTGGCTTCAACAATGAGCGAGCTGTGCCCAGTGCTCTCCGTTCATCTCCGCCACTACTTTTTCTGGAGTATTTTAAAGTAAATTTAGACATATTTAATTCATAAATTATTCAATTTGAATCTCTGATAAGGACGTTTCCTTTTCATATTACCACAGTGCCACTATCATACGTGACAAAATCAGGGATAATTCCTTAATATCATTTGCCTACACATTCCATACTCTCATGTCCCCACTTTTCTCAAGGACGTTCTGTTATAGTTGGTTTGTTATCATCAGGATCCAAACAAAGTTCACGCATGGCATTTGGTTGTTATGTCTCTCGAGTCTCCTGTCTTCTGTAACAGTACAGGAGGGACGAAAAATGGCTCAGAGGACTGAAGGCACTGGCACGTGGATTAAAAGTGAGAGTATGTTCATGCTGAGACCTAACTCGTAAAAGTGAGACCAAATCAGGCAAGGAAAGGGGTATTCCTACGTCTTTCCATTGAGTTGTCTGATGTAGGGACAACCCGCTGGGACACATCCTTTCTGCAGCTCTCCTTACCCACTGTAACCAGGCAGAGAGACTCAGGCACCTGTAAGCCTCACACGCTGCCTTCAGGAGATGAAGTGAAACCAGCAGGGTCCAGGCTTCTGCCAGCAAAACAGCCAGCCAGAGGAAGAGGTGGAGGGGCCACCTATAGAGAGACTCCATTAGGGAAAGTAGGGAGGAGGGGTGAAGTGACAGGCCTAGGCAGGAGAGGGAAGTGGGTGCTCATGTGTCCCTGGCTTTCAGTGGCGGATGGGGCTGGAGAAATGGCACTGGTGGAGGTTGGAAAAGCTGCCATCTGTTTGCTGTTTCTAGAGGAGGCCTGGTATTTAGAGAAAAATCTTCTGGAGTGCCTTGTATGAAAAGCCAGGGTTCCTTTCTTATTCCTGGGAGGTTGGCTGCTGCCTCATCTCCCTGCTCTGTGAACGCGGGTGCTGACCTAGCACAGCCTGCTGGGCTTTTCAAAGGCATTTGCATCTGCAGATCAAAGCCTGACTTCAGCCACAGCATTCTGTCTTCTTGCCTCCCTGACATTTTTCTGAGACACCAAACGTGCTCCTAGAAGCCTGGTAAGAAATGCCCAGACTACAGGTCAGAGGAAGGTGGGCACTGCCTGTTTGCAGACAGGTAGGTGTGGGGATGAGGAGAAGGCAAACTCACTCCACCCCACCACCACCCCATACTACCAATTTAATCAAAAATGTTAGTGCCACATTCTTCTGGGAACAGATTTCACTGCAGAATTTACATCTCTTTGACTCTCAAGGCTTAGATGACAGCGTCAGCATTTGATGAACCCTCTTAGCAACCAAGGAGGCCCATGGATTAGGAAAGGCCAGGCTGATAGATGTGTAGCTTGGGTGGCCTCCTTCTCAGAGTTCATGCTGTGTTGTGTAGCATATAGACAGGGCCGTAGAAGTAATTGCATCACCTCCCATGAATGGCCTCTGGGGATTGTTCCCCCTGATATTTTTTAAAAATTATTATTTTTTTTTACAGAGACAGAGAGAGGGACAGATAGGGACAGGCAGACAGGAAGGGAGAGAGATGAGAAGTATTAATTCTTCGCTGCGGCACCTTAGTTGCTCATAGATTGCTTTCTCATATGTGCCTTGACCGGGCGGGGGGGAGCTACAACAGAGCGAGTGACCCCTTGTTCAAGTCAGCAACCTTGGGCTCAACCTGGTGAGCCTTGATCAAACCAAATGAGCCCACGCTCAAGCCAGCTACCTCAGGGTTTCGAACCTGGGTCCTCTGCATCCCAGCCCAATGCTCTATCCACTTCGCCACCGCCTGGTCAGGCCCACCTGATATTTTAGTCAGGCCTCTCTGCTCAGTCACTGGCCCTGCTGGACCAATTGGTAGATGGGGTTTTCATTAACAGGACTCCCCCCCCCCCCCCCCCCCCGCCTGCATGTTGACCTTCCAGCCATGGGGTTTAGGTGTCTCTTTCCTGGCAGGGTACCAACCAGTAAGTGGATAATAATAGGTCCCTTTCCTTTCAGAGTCTATAAGCCCCACCTCATCCAACTCTCCAAGTGGAGTGCAAGTGTCCCCTGCCAGGGTGAGGCTCAAAGGTGAATTGTAGACATTTGTGAAGTTAGAGGTAGAAATGTTCTGTGGGTTGGGAGGTAGGAAATCACTTTGGAAAGGAGACACTAGTTGCTGGGAGATGCTGGGAAGGGGAACTAACAAAAACATAACAAATAAATGCAGAATAAAACATCAGTGACACATGCTGTGAAGAAGTAAGGCACAGGCACAGTAGGTTATGCAGACCAGTTGGGTTGCTATTTTACATAGGGCAGTCAAGGAAGGCCTCTCTGAGGAGGTGGCATTTAAGCAAGGACCTGAACAAAGTGACAAAGTGAATATATGAAGGAGCAAGGGAAAAACCCTGAGACCTTGGGCTCCCAGACTAGAGCAGACCAGTATGATGGGAGCCACAGCCATGGGAAGGAGAGAGAGGAAATCAGACTGGAGAAGGACCCACATGGTTCAGGCACTGGGGGTCTTGGTGGCCATGTTGAGTTCCAGTAAGCCTGACCTGTGGTGGCGCAGTGGATAAAGGTCAACCTGGAATGCTGAGGTCACCAGTCCAAAACCCTGGGCTTGCCTGGTCAGGGCACATAGGAGAAACAACTACAAATTAATGCTTCCCACTCCTCCCCTGCTTTCTCTCTCTCTCTCTCTCTCTCTCTCTCCTCTCTCTAAAATCAATAAACAAAATCTTAAAAACAAACAGACAACAACAACAAAAAGAATGGCAGGAAGCTGCTGGAAGGCTTTGATACCAGGAACAGGCAGGCTCTGCCCTCTTTTGCGTCTCCCTCCCAGGTGAGCCCTAGTCCTGAACCAAGGGCTGGGATGCAGGGTGGCAGAGGTGACAGGCAATTAGGGAGAGAGCTGGGAGAGCTTGGCCTGGTGGTCCCCTCAGTGCCTCTTCTCTTCCCTCCTTGCCTTCTTCCCCTCCCTCTGTCCCTCCTGCACTCTTTGGTCCAAACCACTGTGTTCCAGTTTGGGAGGGTGACTCGCCCCTGGCTTTCTTGTCTCCTCTCACATGTCAAGGTGTGTGCACTCTCCTCTCCGATCCCCACAGAACTCCGCTTACCCCTCCCCCTGGGCAGAGCTGTGGGGAGTCATGGTTTTATGGCTGCTGATCTAGGTGGCTGGCCTCTCATTGGCAGGCATCAGCAGGTCCCAGGATATTATTCCAGGCTGTCCCAGGGAAACAATGGCACCATCCAACTATTCAGCACCCATTGTTGTATGTGCTGAGTGGGGTGGAGTTGGGGCCAGGGACACTGACAAAAACATGAAGAAAATTCTGTGCCCAAGTTGTTTTTCCACTAGTGGGGGTGGAGCGATTCCCCTGCAGAGCTGACTAAGATGGGAGGTATTTGTAATAAGGGAGCTCACAGTGTTTTCTGGTCCTGTTGCAAGGAGAGGCATTGTTTGTAGAACATTGTCTTAAAGGAGGTCACATTTGAATTGGGCCTTCCAGGAGGCTGGAGGTTGGGTGGACGTGCAAAGGGCCTCTTGCCAGAAGATTTTACATCCAGGGCAGGGTAGGCCAGCAGTGTGCACTGGCTTCCCCTGGTGCCTAGCGCCGTGATGAAAAACAAACAGGTGTGGAGGAGAGACAAGATTCAGGAACCAATGGGCAGCCTCACTCCACATTCCCTGCAGCGGTGCCAGATGCGGCCTGGCCTCCAGGAGGCCGTCAGAGCGGAGGGGGAAGCAGAGCTGGGTGGGACTTCGTGTGTTGCCTTGGGCAGTTCATTTTCTCGAGGTCACGGAGTCCTTTGAGAATTGTTGAAAGCTATCGACTCTCCTCAGAAATATATATTTGTACATAAACACTAAAAATTTTTTTATTGAGATACAATTCAGATTTCATAAATTTACCACTTAAAATGTATAAGTCAGTGGTTTTCAGCAAATTCGCAAGTTTGTGCAGCAATCATCACTATATAATTCCAGGACATGTTGTCACCCCCAAACAAAACTTACTACCCTTTGCTAGTCATTCCCCAGTCTCCTCTCCCTCTGCCCCCTGGCAGCTAATCTACTGTCTGTCTCTATAGATTTGCCTATTCTGGACATATTATATAAATAGAATCATACAGAATGTGGCCTTTTGTGTTTTCTTTCACATAATATTTTCACTTTTTTTTATATATATATATTTTTGAAGTTGGAAATGGGGAGGCAGTCAGACAGACTCCCGCATGCGCCCGACCGGGATCCACCTGGCATGCCCACCAGGGGGCGATGCTCTGCCCATCTGGGGCGTCGTGCTGTTGCAACCAGAGCCATTCTAGTGCCTGAGGCAGAGGCCATAGAGCCATCCTCAGTGCCTGGGCCAACTTTGCTCCAATGGAGCCTTGGCTGCGGGAGGGGAAGAGAGAGTCAGAGAAGGAGAGGGGGAGGGGTGGAGAAGCAGATGGGCGCTTCTCCTGTGTGCCCAGGAATCGAACCCAGGACTCCTGCACGCCAGGTCGACACTCTACCATTGAGCCAACTGGCCAGGGCCTCACATAATATTTTCAAGGTTCATTCAGGGTATAGCATGGATCAGTGCCTCATTCCTCTTTTTGAATAATATTCCACTATATGCATAAGCCATATTTTGTTTATCCATCATCAGTTAATGCACATTCCAGTTGTTTCCACTTTTTGACTATTATGAAGAAGATTGCTGTGAACATTAGTGTACAAGTTCACACACTAACACTTAACAACCATTTCATGCACAAGTTTATACACTAGTCTTACAAAACCCATCTCTTATTTCAGAAACCTTGACTTATTTACAAAAGAGGAGGAATTCACAAAGGAGTGTATTCATTAAATTGCATGCTTAAATATGTTCAGCTGTTTGGTAAAAATAAAGCTATTTTTAAAATAAAATAAATTTAAAAAGAGGGAATGGAGAAGACAGTAAGGCTATCAATAATTTATTGCTATTTATTGAGCATCTCTAGGTTAAGCACTTTACATACCCACATTCGTTTGATCCTAAACAACCCTGTGATACAATGTTATTTATTCTCCCCATATTACAGATGAGAAAACTGAGGCTCAGAGGAGTCATCAGGCTTCTTGGAGAAGTCAGGATTTAAGCTGAGCCTTGACTTCAGGCTGTGAATGGCAACTCCACATTCTGTTTCCTCTGGACCTCCATCAAAGCCCCTACTTCCTTCCATTTATTTTTTAATGGAATAGTAATGTCCTGCATGCCAAAAAGCATCCATTTGGCTAACGCCCATCAGGCCCAGTACACAGTGGGCATCCTAGACTACCGTGCAATGACCCTTCCCCAAAGCGATTTGTGATTGAAAGCCCTGCCTCCCTGTCTTTCCCTTCTGGGGGCACAGCCTCCACCCTAGCCAGCATGTGTATCTGGCTGTGGTAATAATAGCTCAGGGGCACCAAGGTGTCTCTTGAACAGATGAGACATCTGTAAACGTTGCCCTCAGTGTGACATCCCTCTGCATACCCTGCCTGGTAGGAAGATGCCAGGGTCAGGCTATGGATGGCTTGTGATCGGGGATTCTGCAGAGAGGGGCGGCTGCTGTCGGAAGCTCAGTGTCAGTTGCCATGCTCTGCTTTGTCTCGCAGCCGGTGGACAACCATCAAGCCCTGGTACGCAGGGAGTCCGTGGTCAACCTGGAGAACTTCAAGAAGCAGTATGTTCGCAGACGGTGGAAGGTGTGTCAGGGCTTAGGAGTGGGGGGCGCGGGTGCAGGGGACCCAGGTGGGTTCCTGGTTCCCTCCAGGTCCCTGTGCACATTCTCACCGGGCAGTCCCTTTGTCTCCCTCTTGCAGCTCTCTTTCAGCATCGTCTCCTTGTGTAACCACCTCACCCGCTCCCTGATGAAGAAGGTGCACCTAAGACTGGATGAAAACCTGGTGGGTAAATGCAGTGCCCTCTTCTGGGTGGAATTTGGGAGTGGCCTGGAGCTTGTGGATGAAGGGGAACAGATCGGTTTTAACTGTTTCCAGCCAGTTCTGCTGGCCTTGCCTTCCTCTGCACTGTGATTAGTGGGGGCATCCTGTTCAGGAGGCCACTGAGGTGGTGTCAGGAGAAACATTGCTTCTGCAGATCCTCTCCTGGTGGGCCTCCAAAGGGACTGCTGCTGCCACTCCACTGCCGTAGGCTTTTCCTGTGGACTTGTAGCCTGCTGGGCACCTTGGGGACTCTGGATAGTGGAACTACCACAGGCAATCCAAAATCCTGACTATCCAGAGATCTGCTGTAGAATGGGGGCTTTATATTCATGTTCCAATTGTTCCATTTCTGTTTTGCTTTCAATTAACATTAATAATAATAGATACATATTTGATTAGCTTGTTACCAATTTGTGTACATTTAAATTGAAGGACTTATAATATATACTGATCAAGAGCATGGCCTCTGGAGCCAGACTGCCAGAATTCACATCTGCCACTTAATAGCTGTGTGACTTTGAGGAAATTACATAACCTCTCTGTGCCAAAATGTTATCATTTGTAGTCATGAGAATGAAAGGATGATGTATTCTGAGAACCTGACACTCTAAGTGCTTAATACATATTAGCAGTTATTCTTGTCTAGAATACTGTAGACTTTAAAATGCAGTGCCAGTACTTCTGAATGCAGCATTAGTATTCCAGATGTTAGAGGTTCCCTGGACAGATGTGCCCCACCCCACTGCTCACTGAGTGTAGTAAGGGTTCCAGGAGTATCTGGGATGGCACAGGTCAGGAAAGAAGGTGACTCTTGCCCAGGAGAGGGCTGGAAGGCAGCTGCTGAAACAGACGGGCAGTCAGCCTTGAGCAACCTTAGGACACACAGCACTTGGGCTGAATCCCAGAACCCGGCACAACCCCTGTCTTCCCCTCTCCCTGCCACGTATCCTGGTGTCCTTTTTCTTCAGCCCGAGCTCTTGTTGGTTCTTATTCTTGCCCAGTACTTGAGGATTTATGGATCCAGAGGACTGAAACAATTGTGTGGCTTTTGCCAAACCACGTTCCTTCCCTGGTCGCTTCCCTCATTCATCTGCTATAAAAGGGACCGGACTCTCTCCTCTGAAAATTCCTGTTAATGGCAGACAGACTTTCCCCCAGCTTACGTTTTTATTGTTTGGCTCTGACGCACACTAAAAAGTTGCTATTCAGCAGAGCCTGAGTTATTTTTATTGTTATAGCCAGGCTTGGTCCAGGATGTATTTGGCTAAAGTTGATCTTGACCTTGGATGTCCAGGTGGCTTGGGCCAGGGGAAGGAGAAAAGGGCCTGGGAAGGCACATGGCGCACAGCAGACATGCCTTTCAGCTGAGTAGGCTGATCTAATGCAGGCCATGGGGAGGGACCAGAGAGTAGGGAAAGGACAGTCCATTGCTCTCCTCGTTTTTACCCTTATGTAAACATTTAAAAATAGTCCTCTTTTTACTCAAAGGCTCAGCACCATTAGCTCAATGCTCACCCTACAAGTGGAAGAGGATTGGGTCCTAGACATCTATTATAAAGTTTTCCCAAAGGGACTTTCCTTAAAAAAAAAAGTGGGAGGGGGTTCTTTTGTTTAGAAAGCATTAAAATTGAACATCTTGCAACAGATTTTTTTAATGACTTTCTGAATTAGTACTTCTATTAATAATTTTAATAATTTGGTAGATCAATGTGGCCTGAATGGAAAAGGCAGTATGACCTCCAGGGCTTCAACTTTGATTTAGCCATGGAGTACACTTTACTCTTTCCCTCTTTCATAAAAATGGAGCGCAAAAGTTGTTCCCCTGGGAAAACAGCATGGTAAGCCTTGCTCAAGGTGCAGCCTAAGCCAGTCAAAGGAGAGGGGGTGTGGAGCAGTGGCTGTCAGAGGCTGGGGAGGTCCCAGTGGCTCCCTGTCTTCCCCCTTCTCTCCAGTCTGAGGTCAGGAGACCTCTCGGCCCCCAGACCGTGTACCAGGCGGTCTTGAGCATGTGGCTGCCACCAGGTAGAATTTTCGTTATTATTACAATCTGACTTCTCCTGGTACCTGGTTTCCCTGCATGCTCTGCCTGTTCTCCTTCCTCCTGGAAGGAGGCCTCAGGCATTGGGTCTGGCTGCACTTCAGGTCCCTCCCTGTGCCCAGCCTCTGGACAGGACAACAGCCTCCCTCTCAACATCCACCCCTCTGGCTTGCAGGCCACTGGCTCAGGCGTACCAGGCCAGGTTGCCCAGCACAACCCCATTCCTGACATCTCATGACCCTCTTGCCCTGAGCCTCTCTTTCTTTGTTTTCCAGAGGAATTGTGAGAGTGACACGGAGGAAGACATCGCTACGAGGAAAGCCCTCCGCCCCCGGAGGAGGAGCAGTATCTCTTAACTGGCCCAGCTCTCAGAGGCCACCGGGGAGGCTCAGGCCCAGCGGGGCCCCCTTCTATGCAGACTCTTGGTTCTGTTTGTCACCAGCGCCCAGGGACTCTGCATTCCTGAATATTTTGCAAGAGAGATGGGTCCTCAGGATTCAGAAATGTGTGCCGGGGAGCCAGCAGACCCTGGGAGCTGAGGCTGTTTCCCACGGAGGAGGTGTCACATTCCCAAAGCTCTTTCTCTCCAGAAAGCAGGCTCTCCCTGTCTGCCTGCCGTCCTCAGAACCCGGGGTGTGGGTGTGGACTTAAGAAAACCATGTAAATGAACATTATCGTCAAGGGTGAAGGTCAGAGTAAGGCAGTTTTCCTCATAGGATGAGGGAGTTCAGAACCAGCCTACTCAAAATTCACACCAGGAGGACAGAGGCCTGCCCCCTTGGGACAAGCCAAGTCAGTGAAGTGAATCTTGGGGTGTGAGGGACCAATCCTGTGGCCTCCCAGAACCCACATGAAGTTAGCCTGTCAGGCCGACCGACATATCAGACCTTCTGAAGCAGCAGCCTATTGCCAGCCCACTGAATTGTAATTTTTCCCCATTTTTATTAAACTTCTGGTTTACCTGATGCTTGGCTTCTTTTTGGGCTATCTCCATCTGATTTTATTTAGCTCAAATGCCTACGACTCTGGGGGTACACCCAGGGTTGGGGTGCTGAGAGGACAGTACCCCAGAAGGTCACACTGAACCACCCCCTCTGGACTATAAGGCACCTGCTTTCTATATTCTTCCCTAAAGCTTTCAGCCCCAGAAAATCAGCCCAGATGTTATACATAATGCCTATGCCATCTCTACTACTATTCCCATCATTTCTGATGGATGTATGGGCTCAGTTGTATCTCCCAGCCCCCAGTACCACAAAATAGGACTATATTTGGCCATACGGTCTTTAAAGAAGTTATCAAGTTAAAGTGGCTAATGGGCCCTAATTCCAATATGACTGGTATCATGTGTCTTTGTGTGTGTGTGTGTATGTGTGTGTGTGTGTTGTGTGTGTGTGACAAAGACAGAGAGAGACAGAGAGAGGGACACATAGGGACAGACAGGAAGGGAGAGAGATGAGAAGCATCAATTCTTTGTTGCGGCACCTTAGTTGTTCATTGATTGCTTTTTCTTATGTGCCTTGACGGGAGGGGGGGGGCTACAGCTGAGCAAGTGACCCCTTGCTCAAGCCAGTGACCTTGGGTTCAAGTTCAGCTGGTGAACCTTGCTCAAACCAGATGAGCCCATGCTCAAGTCAGTGACCTCGGGGTTTTGAACCTGGGTCCTCCACATCCCAGTCCAACGCTTTATCCACTGTGCCACTGCCTGGTCAGGCTATGACTGGTGTCTTTATAAGAAGAGGTGATTAAGACACAGAATAAAGACTGTGTGAAGACCCAGGGAAATGACAGCCAAGGAGAGGTTTCAGAAGAAACCAACCCAGCCAATCTCTCTATCTTATATTCCTGTCTTCCAGAACTGTGAGAAAATGCATATCTGTTGTTTAAGCCACCGGTCTGTACTATTTGTTAAAGCAGCCCTAGAAAATTAATACACCTGTCAACTACGGCCAACATAGGGGCAGGGGACTTTTTAAAGATGTGGATGGAGAAGGATAAAGAAGGACCCACAGAGAGAAAGGGAGGAAAAAGAGGTGAGTTACCCTGGCCCGTGAGTGAATATAGTAAGGGAACCTCAATAAACATAGATCTCTGGGCCGTGCTTCCCAGGCTAAAAGACTGGGGTTGCTGATCAGTACCCAAGAGAAGACCCTTGGATGCCAGAAATCAAAAGGGTCAGGGTGAGGCCCTGAAACTAAGAAAGAAACTGAGAAGAGGTGGGGGGAGGGGAAGTTTTAGAAGGTAGTGGGGGGAAGTGAGCCAGAAAGGGGCCTGGGAAAAAGGGAGGCAGCATTTCCCTTTGTCTGCAGCTTTTGTTTTATTTTTTTAAATGTTATTGATTGATTGATTTTTACAGAGAGAGTTGTTCCACTTATTTATGCATTCATTGGTTGATTCTTATATGTGCCCTGACCAGGAATAGAACCTGCAACCTTGGTATATCAGAACCATGCTCTAACCAACTAAGCTACCCAGCCAGAGCTGTCTGCAGCCAGTTTTAAATACCTAGTGTGAGAGAGGGAACCAAGCTACCTTCATCCAGATGGATGGATACAGAGCAAAAGACCCCACAGGAACAAAAAGGCCATCGGTTTTGGAAAAGCCTCTTGCAGAACTGGAGAGGACCTCCAGCTTAGGGAAGAAAGCTGTGGAGTTGACCCGAAGTTCTCAGCAGAGCCAGCGTCAGATTGCAGCCTCCAGGGCACAGCTGGGCTGAGACCTGCGTTCAGGCCCCCAGGGTCAGGGAGGGGCTCTTCACTGTCCCTAGTCACAGGCATCAGCAAGGAATGTTCTGGAACAGGAGCTGATTGGGTGCTCCCAGGAAGTAAATTGTGATAGTGGGTAGGGGACCACCTCCTACTAGGAAGGAGAGCAGTGAATGGCTTTGACAAACCCTGTCTGAGTTTCCAATCATAAGATTAGCCTTTTCTTTTCTTTTTTTTTTTTAATTTTAGAGAGAGGAGAGAAAGGGGGGAAGGAGCAGGAAGCTCTAACTCAACTCGTAGTAGATGCTTCTCGTATATGCAGTATATGCGTTGACCAGGCAAGCCTGGGGTTTCAAACTGGTGACCTCAGCGTTCTGGGTCAGTGCTTTATCCACTGTGCCACCACAGGTCAGGACATAGGACTAGCCTTTTAGAATTTGACCCAACTACTACATCTTTACTGAAGAGAAAACTGAAGCCTAGAGAGAGGAAGTGGCTAGTTCTACATCACACAGCAAATTTGCAAAAATGTCTGGCAAAAGCCTGGACTTCTTGACTTCAGCTTGATAAAGAATGTGGTAGACCTTTCAGGGAATGGATAGATCATTTGCTTTGCCTCGTTTTAAACAAGCTGTCATCTATCCTTGACTGTTCCCTGCCTCATCCTTCATTCCTGGAAATGGAAGAAATGGTCACACTTACTGCTGTCCATTTTCTCACAGTAAAGGACACTGCCACCAGGAGGGAGCATCTGAGCAGCCAACCTCCATGGTCCGCGAGTCAGTTGGTGAACCAATATGTGCCTGGCATTGTTCTAGATGTGGGGTCAGGACAGCGAACAGGACAGACACGGACCCTGCCCTAAAGGGATCCACATTCTGCAAGTGCTGGGCATCCAGGACTCCGTGCTGCCTGCAGACTGCTCTTCCTTGCCTTCCTCCCACCCAGGTTCTTTAAAACCCTATTGACCAAGTCCCCTCAGCTCAGCTCTGGTGTTGGATGGCGTCTGCTGAGTTTACCAGTATCTCTTAGGAAGCACAGAGCCAAGCAGTAGGCATAGGAGGACCTTTGCGGAAGCACGTCCCTAAGGATGCCTTTGAAGCGCAGCAGCCAAAGCCAGGCACCTGTGCAGGCAGATGGCTGGTACCCTCCCAGTGTGAAGGTGTGTGGAGCAGCTGGCCCAGGGGAAAGCAGGTATATTCCACTGGCTCTGAAGAGGATGAATTGCCCAGCTGACACTTCAAGGCTGAATAATGGTTAATTGTGCTCTGAGGCTTGTTGAGCATTTCCAGTGATGAAAGTTGTGAGTGGTTAAAAGGCAAGTCTTTAAAGAGGTCTGAGGGTGTCCTGTCGCGGAGTGTTCACCTGTGTGTTTCCAGGATGCTGCATTAATGTTTCACAAATGCACATATAAATATTTCAGTCTGCTACTTTTTAATGTCAATCTCACTGGCTTTCCTGCCTCCAGATCTTAGATTGCATATGCCTTTTCCACTCACATACTTATTTGCTGAAAATCTTATTTTGAAAGCACATGAAAGCCATACCATATAAGAGGTGAACCACAAAAGCTCTATAAAAGTCAGCCCTGTGCTCTGTAAAGTCGGTACATGTGAAAAGAGCTAAAATGAGGACTGGGGTATCACAAGGAACTTTATCTGGCACAGGCTTATAGAACTTTCTTTCCATCTGGTTTCTAGCTTGATGTCGCCCTGACATTGTTCTGTTCACTATTGCTGCCACTCCAAAGAATAATGTCTTCCTAGGTGGTCTTTTGAGAGGATCCCATGCTGAGCAAACCTCAATAGGCTTGGGGATGGTGCCATCAAAGAGCTGTAAATAATGGTTAATTGACATTTCAAAAAAGCAGAAACACAGTTGGTGACCTCCCATTAATAGTTTCTCTTTCTGCTTTTTCTTCTCCCCCACTGGTTCTCCTTTTTACTCCTCCTCCACCCATTAGCAAAGCATAATATAGAACTAAAGTACATATTTTAGTAATGCCTTTACTTATTGAATAAAATTTGCATTCCCAGTTCTTAATCTAAAATAAATTGATTATCCAGGGAGAAATAAATATACTGCTCACAAAAATTAGGGGATAGTTTATCGCTTCATATTCATTTCAAAATATCCCCTAATTTTTGTGAGCAGTATAATCTTGTGTTTTTTTTCCTTGTGGATCAGTGATCCCCCACCCTGAGGTAGAAGAAAAATGAAAGAAAAAAAAGCTCACAGTAATTTTTAAATAACTTGTTCTGCAATAGAAACAATTCATGTACAGCATTTCCTTCGGTCCTCTTCCTGACCTTGTCAGGGAAACGAGCCCCATGTGGGTACATGAGGAAACCGAGACTTGGTGGAGTTAGGAAGTTTGTATGCAGTCTCACAGCACTCGGAATCTAGATTCCAGCCCAGTTTTGCCAATCCCCAGATCCACATTTCTTCTCTGCTTTCTTGAAGAAACATTGTTGAGTGGAAAAAAGCATCTAGAGGACTACCACATACAGTATACTACTATTTGTATAAAGCTCAAGAACTATACCATATGTTGTTTAGAGATACATGCAAATATGATAAAACTGTGTTAAAAGCAAGCCAATGACTATGCTCTAAGTTGAAGGTGAAGCTTACCTCTGGGCGGCTGAGATGAGGAGGGGGCCAAGGGTGGGTGCTGGCTGGTGGCAGCATTCCAGCCAGCACTAAGTTCACAGTGGGCTCACAGGCATTTGTTTTATTCTTGTGCTTTCTTACTGATTAGTTATCTACTCTTTTGCATGTATCAAGTACTACGTTAAAATAATAAAGGAAGTGAGGTGAAAGAAATCCACCTCAATGGTCATCAGATGCCAGAGCAGACAGCAGTGGAGTGTGTGTGGGGACCATCCCTGAGTGTACTTCTCCCCTCCTCCCTCAATGGCGGGCTTTTTCCTGTGTTCTTTTGTTGGCACTTTGATCAGAGGTCATCCTGCTACACTGTGAGAATCCCTGGGCTGGGTTGTCATTCCCATTTTAAAGAGTAAGGATGCAAAATACCCGCTGTCCCTCACAGCTTACCTCCCCAGTCATTTTTCCCCTTGGGGTTTTCCTTAGGACTCTGCGATGCCTGAGGACATCAGAGCCCAAGGAGGCTTTTTGCCAGCTCACACTCTGGGCGCCTCATGTCTCTTTGAGTTTAAACCCAGAGGCCAGATGGAGTTTGAAAAGCCATTTGGGCCATTCCCCTACTCCTGGATGGGACTACACTTGGGTCTTTCCTTCTCATTTTGGGTCAATAGAAGGTGATCCTATGTCTTCCCTCATTCCCTTTTCCGGTTCTTAACAGTCCTCCATATCTTTCACTACTAAGAGCCCAAAGGCCTGGGCTAAGTCCTGCCACTTTTCAGCTGTAGTCATTCAACCTTTCTGTACCTCAACTTTCCCATCTGTGAAATGGTGATAATAATATCAGTGTTACTTTTCATGAGTGCCTCTTTGAGATCAATTTTGTAAAGGAGATTTATCACTTTGAAGAACTCGGACAACTTAAGGGATTTGTCATTTCCATAATTTAATTGCACTCTGAGAAATGTAAAAGGAAAACAGCCACGACCCGTAGTGGTAGTCAACACTGGTGGCCTAGACTCTGGGGGGAGGCCTGCTGGGGCCCAGATGCACTTCTTACTCACCTCTTCTGCTCCAATATACCTGTGCGATGCCTGATTCCGTGCAGACCCTGGCAATGGTTTATGAAACACCAGAGAAGGCATGAGGGGCTTTCTTCCCTCACAGGTGCTGGAGGGGGCCTGCTGAGGAAGCCAGAGGTAGAAACAGAGCACTGCTGGAGTCAGGGCATAGAGAGGGCCCCTTACTGCTGCTTTGTCTTTTCATTTAGGACATGTGTAGCTCACCTCAAAGGGCATAACAGCTCTTTAAAAAAGTAGATGCCGGGCCCTGGCTGGTTGGCTCAGTGGTAGAGCGTCGGCCTGGCGTGCAGAAGTCCCGGGTTCGATTCCCGGCCAGGGCACACAGGAGAAGCGCCCATCTGCTTCTCCACCCCTTCCGCAGCCAAGGCTCCATTGGAGCAAAGTTGGCCTAGGCGCTGAGGATGGTTCCATGGCCTCTGCCTCGGGCGCTAGAATGGCCCTGGTTGCAACAGAGCAATGCCCCAGATGGGCAGAGCTTCGCCCCCTGGTGGGCATGCCAGGTGGATCCCGGTCGGGCGCATGCGGGAGTCTGTCTGTCTGACTGCCTCCCCGTTTCCAACTTCAGAAAAATATACATAAATAAATAAATAAATAAATAAATAAATAAATAAATAAAAATAAAAAAGTAGATGCCGGACTCAGGCTATTTGCTCCCCACTCTGTTTTCCTGTCTTGTTGTTTTTGATGTGGTATTAGTTTGCTGGGTCTGCCATAATGAAATAACACAGGCTGGGTGGCTTAAACAACAGAAATTTATTTTCTCATAGCTCTGGAGGCTGGAAGTCCACAATCAAGATGTCAGCAGGGTTGGTTTCTTCTGAGGCCTCACTCCTTGGCTTGCAGATGGCACCTTCTTACTTGTCTTTCTTCTAGGCACATGTGTCCCTGGTGTCTCTTTGTGTCCAAATCTCCTCTTCTTATAAGGACACTAGTAATACTGGATTAGGGCCCACCCTAGTGGCCTCATTAACTTAATCACTTCTTTAATGGCCTCTATCTCCAAATACAGTCAAATTCTGAGATATGTGGGATTAGAACTTCAACATACAAATTTTGGGGAGTGTGGGGAGACCCCATTTAGCCTATAAATAATACTGACTTTAAGAACTACTTGAATGAGAAAGCAATCATAAGGTGCTGCAATGAAGAATTGATGTTTCTCATCTCTCTCCCTTCCTGTCTATCCCTATCTGTCCCTCTCTCTGACTCTCTGTCTCTGTGAAAAACAACAATTACTTGAGTTTTTGATGTCTGTCTCCTCTGATGGGCCATAAGTTCTATGAGAGCCAAGCTAGGACTCAGTTTACTGTTTTCTGTACATTGTCTATAGGTACTCAGTATCTATTTATGGAATGAATTAATGAATGAGTAATCTTTCCTTGGTTGATCCAAAATGGCAAGGATAGCTGTAGGACCTCAAGACTAGCAAGAAGGCAAAACAGAGCCCTTGGACCAGGGACTGGGCGGCCACTCTCTCCTAGTATGGCTGTCCTGCATGGACGTACTCAGTTCAATATGCATTGGTCTTGAAGGCCTACTGTGCATCAGACTTTTGTCTGGTTTTAAAGGATAAGTAAGCTTCTAACAAGAGAAGGGGAAAGCGGGTATGGGTTAACATTCTGATGGCTTGTCCTTATGCCTTCCCATGGCTGGGCTTTGGAAATCTGCCAAATAAAAGAAAGAGTGAAAAATTTTTTTGATGGGGTGGGGGGATATGTTGAATTAATAGTGTGAAGAATAAGTAGTCTTACCATTTTCCCCTCCTTTAACAGTTGTAACCCTGGTTCCAGGTCAGAGACCCAGAGGGCCCTGCTGGAAAGCCAGCAGTCACCTGTTGGGGTTGGAAGAGGTGTTCAAGGTCAGGCATAGAGGACAGATCTCTGTGTGTTTCTGGGTGTTCTGAGGTGTCTCTGTGTGAGTATATTCAGATGTGTGTGTATGGCTTGCATGTGTGTGTGTCATTGGATGTGTCTGGGTTTTGTGTGTGTGTCTATCTTTGTTTCTGTGGGTATGCATCTGACTGTGTCTGGGTGTGTGCATCTATCTGGGTGGATGTATCTGGGTGCCTGGATATTGTCGAAAAGGACTAATGAGGACAGTGCCTCTGGGTCCAGACATTACAGCATCTATTCTAATGCTGTCAGACCTCTAAGGCTGGTCTAGTTGACATTCCAGGGGACAGAGTTGAGGACAGCCGCATTTGCTGAGTCATAAGGATGTGGACTCTGTGTTCACAGTTGGACATATCTCCTTTCACACACACAGAGGAAATTTCAGATGGGCTGGCTGACCCTGCATTCTTTCAGAAGGTCATGACCTCAGCCAGCTCCAGGAAGAAGCGGAAATGAGAATGCTCGTGAGACTTAGAGGTAGGCAGAAGGCAAGCTGAGACCCGGCTGTTCCCCAGCTGGGTCTTCCAGGTCATGGCTTTCTCAGGCTTTTCCAATAACCAAGCTGCTGGCTTTGAAACTGACAGATGGGCACTTTCTGATGGAGGAGGAAGCCAGGGTGGATTGTCTTGAATGGTACAAAGCGCAGAGCTCACCAAACTCATAGTCAGTGCTGACCCTGGAAGGCCCCACCAAGCCATGAGTCCAGATTCTGGAAAATCCTTCTCTTTCCTCTCTAAACCAACCAACCAATAAATAATAATAAAAAGTACTGCAATAATATGTGTAGCCACAATGCAATCAAGTGAGTCTTTCAAACTTGTCTGATTTAAACAGTAACATTTCCCCCAGGGATGATAGGGCAGGAAGCTTCAGTCACGGGCTCTACGGATTCTTTTCCAAGAGCAGATGGGGAAGAGCAAGAGGGATTTGCTCGCTGGTGTGTACGTGGTAGGGCACCAGGGATGAGGAAAGAGTTTCAATAGGGCATGGGGAGAAAACACACATGTTCTGAGCATTGACATGTTTCTGGTGTGGTGCTGGGTACTCTTCCCAAGGAGCTCAGGCTGGGGCAAACCAGCAGACATTCAGCTGATCCATAGATAAGCTGCTTCTTCTAGCCCATGCGATTGGAAGCACAGATGCCGATGAAGGGAGGGAAGTGGTGTGGGTGCATCACAGAGGGATGGGTCCTTTGGAGATGGTGGTAATCAGAGGAGGGAAGTGGGTTGGTCCAGAGCAGGGGGGCCTCACCTGCTCAGTGGAGGCCACTGGCAAACATTCATGCTTGCTTGCCATCACTTGCCTCTGGTGAGATCCAGCCAGCCCAAAACAGCGTTCTGGGTCTGGAATGCACAGTGAGTTTTGTGGGGGTCTGGTTCTCCCGGGGAGAACTGGACCTGGTAAGGCGGCTGGGGTGGTCATAATCTACCTAACCAGGGACTTTGGTGACTTTGTTAATGCTCATCCAACCCTACTGAAGATGCCCACAGGTAATAGGGAGCTATGATCTCCTGGCAGGACCCTCAAGAACTGGCACCAACTTTTCACACTATTACAAGTTCTTTCTCAGTTTGAGTTCAAATCTCCCTCCCCAAAGAGCCATCTGTTGTCTGGTTCTATCCTCTTCTGTCACAAGCACTTAACAAATATGTAGACAAAGATGAAAGAGAAAATCCTTATCCTCAAGGTACCTACAGACCAGTGACAAGGACAGCTATTACACAGGGCAGAGTGAAACAGGGGCTAAGCTGTGAGCTGAGGGAAGAGTCCTTTGTTCTGACCAATGAGGACTCAGTGGGGCATCCGGAGGAGGTGGGTTAGAGATAGGCTTAAACAATAAGGAAATTTGTGTGTTTGGAGGGGGCTGTGGAGTCCAGGCCAGGAAGAGCTTGAGCAAAGACACACAGACAGGAGAGAGCAGAACATCTCCTGAGGACGAGGAGTAGTCTGGTGGGGGGCGGGGGGGGTGTGTGTGATGTGGAAGGGTGTCATAGGGATGATGGGTCTGGATCCCAGTTTTGTTTTTTTACAGGGACAGAGAGAGTAAGTCAGAGAGAGGGATAGATAGGGACAGACAGACAGGAACAGAGAGAGATGAGAAACATCAATCAAAAGTTTTTCGTTGCGACACCTTAGTTGTTCATTGATTGTTTTCTCTTATGTGCCTTGACTGTGAGCCTTCAGCAGACTGAGTAACCCCTTGCTCAAGCCGGCGACCTTGAGTCCAAGCTGGTGAGCTTTTGCTCAAACTGATGAGCCCACGCTCAAGCTAGCGACCTTGGGGTCTCGAACCTGGGTCCTCCGCATCCCAGTCCGACACTGTATCCACTGCACCACCGCCTGGTCAGGCCCCAGTAGGTTTTGAAGTCTGTCCTGGAGGTTTTGGGAGACTTTACCAGAGCTGTGGTTCATATCAGTGATCCTCAAACCATGGCCCCTGGCCAGCAGCATCAATACCACCCGGGACCTTGTTAGAAATGCAGGTTCTCAGACCTCACCCCAGACCTGCCAAGTCAGAAACCCTGGGGGTAGGACCTGAAGCTCCTCTTTAACAAGCCTCCAGGTGATTCTGATGCATTGCTTTAGGAAAATATCTCTGAGAGCTGAGGGCAAGACAAGGTGGGGGTAGTCTGGAGGAGGAGGCGGGGTTAGGGGCTGCTAGGATCACCTGAATGAGACAAGCAACAGGCCTGACCTGGGGTGGGGGGCAGAAAGTTAGATTTGAGCCAGCCCCTCACCTTCAAGCTTCATGAACCTGGGCAAGGACATGCCTTTCCTGGGCCTCAGTTTCTGCATCTTCAAAAAGGAATTGCAGCTGGAGAACGGTAGGAGATACGGCCAACAATGGCCCAGCTGGCCCAGGGCCAGGGGGTTTCACGGAACATGGGACTTTTCACTGCTAAAACCAGGAGTGTCTAGAGCAAACTGGGATGGTTGATTAACCTATATGGTTACCCTACTCCCTATGTGGGCTCAGAGAGTGGTACTGCCCAGTATTTTATGGAGGGAATGGGTGGAGGGTGGCGTTGCTGAGAGGCCCAAAGCCCATTCTCAAGCACTTTGGTGGCAGCTAAAATTGCTAGTCCCTCTTGCCACTCGTTTCTAGTACCCATTGGGTCTGGCAGGAGCCCCTCCCACATGCTTCTGCCCTGGTCTGGCAGAAAGGGAGATGGGGCTCTGGCCAGTGGCAAGGGCACAAGGTTGTCTCCCCATGGCTATGTCGCTGGCCCGGTGCCTGGGTTACATGAAATACAATATGGCTGACGCCTCCCAGGCCCTGCTGATGGTGCTGGAGGCTGAAAATACCTAGTGCCCTGGCTTGGGCGCCTGGCTGACTCTTCTGGGCCAGGAGTTGGGGGGGACATTGTGGTGTCTGTTACCCTACTATTTTGGACTCAACTGTGTTCTCACCACTTTAGCCAGGGGCCTGGCAAGGAGGGGGAGAATTGCAGGGCTCAGTAACCTCCTACCTTTTCTTCAGGTTGCTTTTTTTTTTATTTTTCCATTGAAGCATTTTATTTGCACATGTGTATTATATCCCTATGAAAAGAATCCCAGGATTTCCCCTTCTGTGTGCTTTTTCTAGCTTCTTCACAGTCCGTGATGCCCGCTGAGGTTGTCGGTACATTAAAACAAAACTGACAGGATGGGCGCAGGTTGTTTGCATTTTCCTAGATCTTTGAGTTGCACATCAAATCTGGGGCTGATGGCTCCACACTTGTTTAAATGCCTGTAAGGTCCACACCAATTTTCCCAGTTCTGTGGTCATCAATAATTTTAATGCAGCCACGCTTCATCATCACAGTTAGAAACCAGACAGTGACTTTGGAGCACTGCCTAGTAGAAACCTGGCATTTGCCTCTCTTTTTGGCATTGCTGATACTCTTGAGAGCATCAGCCATTCATGCGCACCGTTAAGGCGGCACGGAAAGATGACGGAAAGAGAATGGGAGGGGCAAGTGCACAAAGTTATCTAGGCTGAGTTTTGTAAACAAAGACTTGAGGTATAAACCAGATAGAAAAGTTACCAATGGAAGCTTTCTCTGAAAAGTGGTGCTGCTTCTTTCTGTAGACCCCAAAGAACATCGCCATGTGTCTTACTGGTCCACAAGCTCCTCCATGGTCCAATAATGGGAACCGGGGTGGACTATGGTGATTGGTTTAGGCCTGAGACCCAGGGGCAGAGTCGTCTTCCTCAAAACAGAGTGGAGGCCTGACCTGTGGTGGCGCAGTGGGTAAAAGCATCGACCTGGAATGCTGAGGTCGCCGGTTTGAAACCCCAGGCTTGCCTGGTCAAGGCACATACAGGAGTTGATGCTTCCTGCTCCTCCCTCTGTTCTTTCTATCTCTTTCCTCTCTCTGTCTCTTTCTCTCTCTGTGTCTCCTCTCTCTAAAAAAATGAATAAATAAAAATGTAAAAAAAAAAAAAAAACAAAACAAAAAACCAGAGTGGAGAACTGAGGTCATTGCCAAGAGAAGGGGAACATGTGGGGAGGGACCTAATGTCTTTCATTCTCTCCCCCTTTCATGATGAGCATTGCTTTTTACATGTTCTGCCCCTGGGACACCTTCCACTAGTTCACGGTTGCCTCAGGAGCAAACTCTCTGGGATTCAAATAAGGTTCCCCACTTCCTGCACACACCCACACTGGCCCAGGAGTCAGGCCTGCTGCAGCCTCCAAAACCTGTAGACCCTGCCCATATCTACCCCTCCTCCCTGGCAAGCAGCTTCAAACCCAGCAGAAGGTGCTGACCTCAGGTGTGGAAACACTGGATTTAACGTCAGGCCAGGCCTCTCAGGGATTTGAATCCAAGTTCTAGCACCTTTTTGGCCCAATGACTTTCGGTAGGGAGCTAAGCCTCAGTTTCCCTCTTGTAAAATGGAAACGATCCGTTCCCTGCAAGAGCTGCTGTGCGGATTACACCAATGAACACATGCACGTGAGCTAAGATAAATGCCCAGTATGTTGCACTCCGAAAGTGGCTGCTGCTGCCACAGCCACGCTTTTAATTGACATTGTACAATAAAATATGAATAAATACATAAATGAGGAAACTGGAGCAAAAGGGAGACAAGGATAGAGAGTCCTTGTAGTATTTCTGCCCTTGGTAACTGCTCTGGTGACTGCAAAGCATGTGATTGGCAGGTGTCTTACCGTGAATAAGGGGTCATGCCTTTTAGTTTTATTATTGAGAGGCCATCCCTCATTGGCCTCTCCACGCTGTAGGCTGGGTGTATGGCCCCAATGGCCTGTGCGCTCTGCAAGTCGAAGTTAGTTAGGAAGCCTCAATGCCCAGCCACGGGCCACATTCAATTTTCCATACAGCTGGCCCCACCAATCACAACCCTTCACCCACCCCATGACCACCACCAAGTGCAAAGCAGTCTTCCTGCAGCAGCCAGCCCCCTTCCACCTGTCTGTGCCAGGAGCAATGTGGGTAGGTAAAACAATGACAATGATGGACTGACTTGCCATGTGCCAGGTGATTTGCATATATTATCTTGAGTTTCCACAACAATCTTGAAAAGGAGCTATTGTCTCCATTTTACAGATGAAAAAAACTTAGGCTAAGAAAAGTGAATGACTTCTAAGCCCACATAACTAGCAAACTAACTGGAGAGTTTGGGTTTGAATCCAGTTCTATCTGGCTCCAAAATCCACGTGCTTCCCACCACACAGTGGGGAGACGACACAAGGCCCAGGTCAGGGTCATTTACTAACTCACAAGGGACTGGGGCAAGCATCTCCCCTTACTGTTCCTCCATTTCCTCGCCTGTGAATCAGGCGATGCCCAAGGCCAGGATTCTTTTCTCCCAGCATCTAACTTGGTGGTCCATGGGTGTAGAGCACAGCCAGGGCAGGACTGGAACACAGAAGACCTCAGTATTTCCCAGTTTCCTCTCATGAGGCTCTTCCTCTGGCCAGGCTGGTGTCTTCCCACTGCCAGATGGCTTTGAACCCAGTAGTCACATTTCCTAGGCTAGCCTCTGAACATTCCTGCTTGCACCCTCAAACAAAAACTTCTCAGTCTAGTGTCTCATTCTGCTTGGGTTCTGCCATTTTGAGAAAACCTAGGAGGGAAGCTGTAAGGCCAGTGGCCACGGCCGTCGTCGTGCGAGTTCACGTTGGATTCAGGCAGCTGGTAAAAGAACTGTGGAGCCAGAGGATGATGGGCCATTCTGTTTATTAAAGTCTCCTAACGGCACACAAGCAAACAGGCAGGGAAGACTGCTTCCCTCTCTCTCAGAGCTCCCAAAGCTCCGACTCATTCTCTGGGCTCTCCTGGACTCACAGGCCCCCACCAGCCTCAGCTAGCATTCTCTCTCTCTCTCTCTCTCTCTTTTTCTCTTTCTCTCTCTCTCTCTCTCTCTCTCTCTCTCTCTCTCTCTCTCTCTCTCATTTTTCTCTGCACTCCTCTGCCCAGCAAAACAGGCTGGGGGAAAATCCCCTTCTCCAGCAAACAATAGCAAATAATCACCCTTCCCAAGCAGGAAGGCAATACACAATTTGCAATCTGCCGCCCTGAGGGCAAGCACCCACAGCCTTCCATCCTTCCATAGACTATACACACACGGTGCTGCCCCAATACAAGTGAGCAAACTGAAAAGACATTTGTTTACTCAACAGAAGCTAAAATGCTGATCTGTATTAAGGGGTGAAGGTCTAATGGGCTCTTAGTTAAATTTATCGGGAGCTTCTAGAAACAGTGTCATAACTCAAAAAAGGAAGTGACCAACTTAGTAACTCTATCAGAGCCTGCCTGAGTCCCCTCAACCTCCTGCACATTCATTGTGACGTTTGTTCTACTTGGCTCTCCCCAGACTATTGCTCCCTGAGGGCAGGGCAGGGCAGGGCAGGGCAGGGTCTTGCTCCCAGGCCAGAGGAAGTGCCTAATGGATCACGTAGGCCACCTGGGGCAATGGCTGGAACTGGCTCTGACCCTGCCTATGAGACCTGCAGCCACTTCCTGAGCTTCTTCCCCACCTCAGGGAGGTCTAGAATATTCCCTGAGCTTGAGCTAAAGAAGCAAGAAGGTGGAAGGGGGGAAGAAAAGTGTTTAGAAATACCAGAGGCACACAGATTTCTTTTTCTTCAGCCTTTCCAATGCTGAACCCTCCCAGCGCTGTGGCCACAGAGAGCTCCTAGGAGCCAGTCTACTTACTTTCTTTTGGCCAGTGGAGTAAAATTATCAAGAGTAACAAAAGAAAAGAGAATTAACATTTATGAAGTTTCTGCTATGTGTGGGCCTTCTTTTAGATTTATCTGAAGATTTTATCTGATTTTTACCTGTACCTATTTGGCATATGAGAAAACTGAGGACTCGAGAGGTTAAGCTATATGAAATAATAAGGCTAGTATGTAGATGGTGGAGCCAGAGGTTGAACCCAGGTCTAACCTTAGTCCGTGTGCTGTGCATTGCTACAGGATGCCTCTAGGAGGCTCCTTGGGATACAGAGTCTGTAGAACTCTAGGAGCTCTGTCCGGTTCCAGTTAGGACTCTGACAAGCAGCCCTGGTGTCAACCGTGTGCCCCTGGAGCTGCCCCCACCCAGCCGGTAGGCACAGTGCCATGTTCCCATCTGTTGGGCAGATAAAATGTATTATGCTCACTTTGTTAAAGATAACACGAAGAGGCCGTCGCCCAGGTGATATTAATGTGTGTTGGGGTGGGCTAAAGGCAGGTGGAATCCTTGTAGCCTGGGGCTTGGTTTTGGGATTAAGCCTTTCCTACCCTTTTTGATGTGGGGTGGTGCAATCCAATCATGCCTCAGAAGGTGACTTTGGGTTGGAGACTTCCCTATTTTGTATATTGGATTAGAGGTTGTGAAGCTACAGTATAAAGTGGGGGCAAAACGGGAGTTTGGGCTCTTGGTTCCTGAGATTATCATTAGGAGAGAGTAGAGCCAGCAGCGGAAGGAGGCCACGTGGAGGAGGCCAGGAGAAGCAGCCAAGATGGCGGAGTGCTGAGTGAGATGCCAGTTTGTGTAGAGTTTGTATCTGGGATAAGGAAGGAGATGGGGAACTGAGGAGAATAAGGCTGGTGAGCTAGAAACCTTTGATTCTAGGAAACTCGGATAAGTCAGTAGCTTTGTGAGCACTGAATGTGAGTGGGTGCTGGAGCACAGTGTATGTTTTACTTGCCCACCGGATGCAAGCTAGAATTAAAGACTATGGCCCACCAGTTTGTGGCTCCATTGTTTCTTTACCGACTGTCCGAATCCAATGCGAACCTGCATGGGCCAGGCGGCTGCTGTGATAGTGGCCCTGGCCGTGGCTCCTGGCTTTACACCATCCATCCTCTTCCATTAGCTAATAAGTATGCCCACAGATTTTTCAGAGGGATGCTTGGAATCTTGTCTAAGGCCACCAGGTGGCGCAGCATAGGCCATGGGACTTGGATTCCTGGATCTAAGTTCAGCAGGTTTTTAGGGTTCTTAGAGGACATGTTAGGATTCCCTTAAGAGATTCCCAGACTAAAAATATAGGCCCAATCCTGGACAGTTGGGTTTGATAGTCTAGATTGGGTTCCAGGAATCTTCCATTTAAAAAGTGTGTTTTTTAATTTTCTGAATCACTGAAGTATCATTCACATGATTCAAAAATTTAAAAGTATGAAAACTATATAGAGAAGAATCTCCCTCCACTCCCCAGCAGGTATTTGCTAATATTAGTTACTTGTGAACCCCTCTAGAGGTTATATATATGTATATAACATGTATAATTATCTATATATAAGAGCACACATATAATATATTCTTTCCCCTTTTCACACAAATGATTGCATCTCTTTTTACTTATTTTTATTTTGTCATGTTAAATTTTATTATTATGTACAAGCATAAATTTTGAAAGAAGGAAAAGATATGTCAAAGTCCCCCATTAAATAAGACTAGTGACATTTTACATCAATAAAGTGACTGATCTGAGTCGTATTTTATTTGATCACATAGAGTTAAGATACAAAACACATACATGCAACAGAAATAAAATGAATAGATTTTTTAATAGATTTTAATTAAAGCAACAAAATAATTATTCTGTTGTCTAGCAAATTATAGGTTTTCACAAGTAAAAATATTAATAAGCAATAGTTATTGATTTGGTAGGGATATAGAAATCTCAGCCATGATCCTTACTATAAAAATTCACTTGATTTTTCATAAGCCAATCTCAAATTGGGGTTTTGGGATTGATTTATAGTCTGGGTCACTAGGTTTGTGAGCCTTCCTTATTTAGTCTTTCTTCAGTGTTAATGACAAACCCTTGCATGGCATCCCTGATTCTTGCTTACACAAGGCTATCCCAAAACGTCCTGTCATTATGCTGGTCCCACTCAACTTTTCAGCAATCCCGCTTGTTTGACTTAACAGAAGTCAAAATAACACGATGCTTCTGATGGCTGGGTCAGATTCCTTTTAGAAGGTGCTCAGTCTCTTGGCTTTGGGGAGGCTTGGCTCTCACAATCACCACTCTGGGAGTTGAGCCCTTAACCTCCTGCTGTGTGATGCCAAACCACTGGCTATACACTTTCAAGTACCCTTGGAATGGGTTGGCACTCTCCCAGTTCCCCAACCACAGCAACTTATGAGATCTGCTTCCGTGATGTGGAGGTCTGGTTGTCTGTAGGGGTGAGAGAGTATTACGTATTATACATGCATACTGTTCTGCTCCTTGCTTTTTTTCACATAACTATATAGAGATCTCCCCCATATCAGTTCATAAAAACCTTCCTATTCCTTGTTACAACTGGATAGTAATTCATGGTATGAATGAAACATATTTTTTACCAGTTCCCCAATGATATATGTTTAGGTTGTTTCCTTTACCATTCATTACAAACAAAGCTATAATGTACATATGTCATTTCACACATGTAATAACTGAGAACAAATCCCTAAAAGTAGAATTGCTAGATCAAATGGTATGTGCATTTTTAATTTTTACAAATATGGCAAAATTGCCCTTGATAAAGGCTGTATGTACAACTTATACTTTTACCAGGACAGTGTGACAGCACTTGTTCCTCATCCGCTTCACCAGCAGATTTTTGCTAATCTGATAATGTAAAAAAAAAAAAAAAATAGTATGTCAGCATTTTTTTTGAGAGTGAGAGAGAAAGGGAGAGAGAGAAGCATCAACTCGTTGCTCCACTTAGTTGTACCATTGATTGCTTCTCATATGTACCCTAACCAGGGCTCAAACTAGTGACCTTGGGGATCAAGCTGGCACCCTCCAGACTGAGGCAGCACCTTTGGGCTCGAGCTGGCAACCTCACAATCAAGCTGATGACTTTAGGATAAGTGACCCCACGACTGAGCCAGTAACCCTGTGGCCGAGCTGGTGACCCCAGACTTGAATTGGCAAGGTGCTTCACCCACTGCACCACCACCAAGGCTCAGCATTTCTTTTATTCTGAAAGAATTTAAAAAAAAAACAATGTTCGGGAGTGACGTCACGGAAATGGCGCCGTGAGAAGCGCGTCCGACAGCTCTCCCCTAAATCACAACAAATTTATCAACTAGAAACAAAAAAAATTATCCTCGGAGCATTCCGGAGTTCCACACAAACTGAAAGCAAAAGGACTGTTATCACTTGAATCTGAGAGACGAGGGTGTGGAGGAAGCTACCGCAGCGACGCTCATTCAAGCCGCCAGGGAGTGCGCCCGCGGTGAGTCAGCCCATATACTTGGGAACCGCAAGCTGCCGCTCGCGGCCGCGAGCCCGCGAGCTGCCGTGAATCCCCGCAAACTGCCACCGCGAGCTGCCGTGAGCCCCCGCGGAACCGCCACCGCGAGCGGCCGCCACGAGCCGCAGCGTGCGCGCCTGGTCCGGTTGAGCACTGCTGACGCTCCCAGCGGCCCGCACACTGCGAGTGGGGGTCGCCGGCCACCGGTGCCCGGAGCGCCCCATTCGCGCGCGTGCCTTGGGCATTCCACGCGCCCAGGGCGCCCTACTGGCCCGCACACCCAGGGGGCTCCATTATCCTGTGCCTGGTGCGGTCCAGCCGCCAGCGGCCGGGCGAGCGGGAGAGGCTTGGGAGATTCTCTCCGTGGGCGGGGCACCTCACCCAGCCATTCAAGCTAACAATCAAGCGTTGGGGGAGGGGTGCACGCAGGCAGCCTAAAATACCTTCTGAAACACAGCTGCGACCCAATCACTGAAATTAGCTTAACCCATAAAATCTGCGCACCCTCGGTTCTAATTGATAAGATCTCTCTCAGTTCAGCGATCCAAGACAAGAGGCGTGATATTTTTTAGTGCCTCTCGCTAAAGGGGCGGGGGCAACTTCTGATTGATAGAGCCTCCATATTCAGGGATAAACGCTAACAAGAAGGACTTGGCAGATAATAAGGTCTATACTACACTAGTCGTAAGCAGAGACTAGTGCCTCTTCTTCCCTGCAAAAACAGGCTACAAAGTGTGGAAAGCCTGGGTTGAGAGGTCCAACTAAATGATAGGCGCTGAACAGTCACCTTGACAACAATTGACTCCCACCCCCGCCTGATTACACTGGAGGCCCTGACTCTCAGAGCCTTTCCCAAAGCCTTGCACTGAGTGGGGATAGAGTGGGGATTTCCCAGCTCTTTGAGCCTCTTACTCCCCAGGCAGAAGCAGTTGCAGCCTTATAGCTGGATCACCAGGCTGCTAATTCAGAAAGGGGGGACTAGGAGAGAGAATCCAGGAAAGCAAACTCTCTCATCGTTGGACCCTGCAAACGCCAACAAGCCTTTACTTCCAGCAAGACTAAAGCCAATTATATGACATTGCCATAGAATCCCATCAACTGCAAATCCCTAACTAAGAGTGACACAGGGGCAGAGCCTGGGGTACAGAGTCACCGACTAGGAAGAGGGAGAGAAAAGAAAAAGGAAGAAGTTAACCTCTCAAAATCAAGAAAAACCCACAGACTTTACAACTTGATCCACTAATTTTTTTTTTTGTTGTTGTTGTTGTTGCTTGTTTCTTCTATCTTTTTGCCTTTATTTCCTCCACCTCGGTCCTTCTATTCTCTGCCCATCTTATGCTTCCCCTTTCTTGAACTACACTACCCATGAGTGTTGCATTTTATTTTTCTTCTTCATCCTCACCCTCCTTTAAGGTAATACTCCAAAACACTTAACTCTCACTCTCTCCTCTTTTGTTTTTTTTTTTGTCTTGCTTTATTTTGTTTTTTTCTCCTATTTTATTTCTTCCTTCGTTTTTCTCTTTTTCTTATTTTTTCCTTTCTGTTCGTTTTTTCTTTTCTCATTTTACTTTCCTCCCATATAATCCTCAATCACGAACAAATTAGTTAATTTGGGACTCAAGGCTTTTTTTTGGTTTTATTTCTCTTTTTTGCTTTTGTTTTTATTTTTTTTCTCTCTTGTTTGTTTATTTTTGTGGCATTTTGGGTCCTCCCAACCGAAGGTCTCCATTGTATTTAGTCTTCGCTCCACTTAATACAACAGATTTTTACTTATTATTTTTATTTTTTCTTCTTTATTATTCTTTTTTGGTCCTTTTTTCTGATTCCCTCTTATCCCTCTCATTATATCTCTTAGTTGACCATCACAAGCAAATCATCTTATGCTTGTCTAAGATTTTCTTCCTTTTTTTTTTTTTTTTTTTTTTTTTTTTTTTGCATTTAGTAGGTCCCTACTCCCTTTTTTTGCCCCTTGAACTCTTCACCCCAAATCAGGCCCTCCATTATAGGCACTATATTTCCCTGAGGAGGGGAGAGGAGGGAAAGAGAAGAGAGAAAAAAGGGGGAAATAATAAATTATTACTGTTTTTTTTTTGTGGGGTGTTTTACCCTTTTTTTTTTTTTTCTTTTTACTCTTTATTAATTCTAATTAGTGCTATCAATAAGACCACCCTCAGATGCCGATAAGAAAGAGGAAATCGAATATTATGGATACAAAAGAAAGAGAGGTAACACAAATAGATGTGGAAAAATCTATGGAGAAAAGACTTAACATATTGGAAGCCTTGGAGCTAAATGACAGAGAATTTAAAATAGAAATCTTAAAAATACTCAGAGATATACAAGAAAACACAGAAAGGCAATATAGGGAGATCAGAAAACAACTCAATGAACACAAAGAATATATTACCAAGGAAATTGAAACTATAAAAACAAATCAAACAGAAATGAAAAACTCAATTCACGAGCTGAAAAACGAGGTAACAAGCTTAGCTAACAGAACAGCCCACATTGAAGATAGGATTAGTGAAATAGAAGACAAACAACTTGAGGCACAACAGAGAGAAGAAGAAAGAGACTCAAAAATAATAAAAAACGAGAAAGCCCTACAGGAATTGTCTGACTCCATCAGAAAGAATAACATAAGAATAATAGGTATATCAGAGGGAGAAGAGAAAGAAAATGGAATGGAGAATATACTCAAACAAATAATAGACGAGAACTTCCCAAGCCTGTGGAAGGAACTAAAGCCTCAAATTCAAGAAGCAAACAGAACACCAAGTTTTCTTAACCCCAACAAACCCACTCCAAGGCACATCATAATAAAGATGACACAAACCAATGACAAAGAAAAAATTCTCAAGGCAGCCAGGCAACATATAAAGGAAGGCCTATTAGATTATCATCAGATTTCTCAGCAGAAACTCTACAAGCTAGAAGAGAGTGGACCCCAATACTTAAAGCCCTGAAAGAGAGGAACTTTCAGCCAAGAATACTATACCCATCAAAGCTATCCTTCAAGTATGAAGGAGATATAAAAACATTCACAAATACAGAAAAGATGAGAGAATTTATCAACAGAAAGCCCCCACTCCAGGAAATACTAAGGGGGGTTTTCCAACCAGATTCAAAGAACAAAAGAAAACAACACCACAAGTAACAGCTCCACCAAGAACACAATAAAACCAAACTTAAACTGTGACAACAAAGGAAAAAAAGGGGGGAGAGGATGGAGATTAACAGTAGCAAAGGATGATGAAGTGCAGAAATACTTATAAGATAGGGTACTACAATGAATATGGTAGGTACCCTTTTCATTACTTAATGGTAACCACCCTTAAAAAAACCACCACAAAAACACTTGACTTAAAAAAGGTAGCAACAGAGGAAAGAAGTATGGAACACAAACAAACAAAAACAAATGATAGAAAAACAAAAGAGAAGAATCAAACTAGATACAAAACTAACAGAAAGCAATTTATAAAATGGCAGTAGGGAACCCACAAGTGTCAATAATTACACTAAATATAAATGGATTAAATTTACCAATAAAAAGACACAGAGTAGCAGAATGGATTAAAAAAGAAAATCCAACTATATGCTGCCTACAAGAAACACATCTAAGCAACAAGGATAAAAACAAATTCAAAGTGAAAGGCTGGAAAACAATACTCCAAGCAAACAACACCCAAAAAAAAGCAGGCGTAGCAATACTCATATCTAATAATGCTGACTACAAGACAGAAAAAGTACTCAGAGACAAAAATGGTCATTTCATAATGATTAAGGGGAAGTTGAATCAAGAAGACATAACAATCCTTAATATATATGCACCAAACCAAGGAGCACCAAAATATATAAGACAGCTACTTATTGACCTTAAAACAAAAACTAACAAAAATACAATCATACTTGGAGACCTCAATACACCGCTGACGGCTCTAGATCGGTCATCCAAACAGAGAATCAATAAAGATATAGTGGCCTTAAACGAAATACTAGAACACCTGGATATGATAGACATCTACAGGACACTTCATCCCAAAGCGACAGAGTATACATTTTTCTCTAGTGTACATGGAACATTCTCAAGAATTGACCATATGTTGGGCCACAAAGACAATATCAGCAAATTTAGAAAAATTGAAATTGTACCAAGCATATTTTCTGATCATAAAGCCCTGAAACTAGAATTCAACTGCAAAAAGAGGGGGAAAAACCCACAAAAATGTGGAAACTAAACAACATACTTCTAAAAAATGAATGGGTCAAAGAAGAAATAAGCGCAGAAATCAAAAGATATATACAGACAAATGAAAATGAAAATACGACATATCAGAATCTCTGGGATGCAGCAAAAGCAGTAATAAGAGGAAAGTTCATATCACTTCAGGCCTATATGAACAAACAAGAGAGAGCCGAAGTAAACCACTTAACTTCACACCTTAAGGAACTAGAAAAAGAAGAACAAAGACAACCCAAAACCAGCCGAAGAAAGGAGATAATAAAAATCAGAGCAGAAATAAATGAAATAGAGAACAGAAAAACTATAGAAAAAATCAATAAAACAAGGAGCTGGTTCTTTGAAAAGATCAACAAAATTGACAAACCCTTGGCAAGACTCACCAAGGAAAAAAGACACAGGACTCAAATAAATAAAATCCAAAATGAAAGAGGAGAGATCACCACAGACATCATAGAAATACAAAGAATTATTGTAGAATACTATGAAAAATTATATGCCACCAAATACAACAACCTAGAAGAAATGGATAAATTCCTAGAACAATACAACCTTCCTAGACTGAGTCATGAAGAAGCAGAAAGCCTAAACAGACCAATCAGCAGGGAGGAAATAGAAAAAACTATTAAAAATCTCCCCAAAAATAAAAGTCCAGGCCCAGACGGTTATACTAGTGAATTCTATCAAACATTCAAAGAAGACTTGGTTCCTATTCTACTCAAAGTCTTCCAAAAAATTGAAGAAGAAGCAATACTTCCAAACACATTTTATGAGGCCAACATAACCCTCATACCAAACCGGCAAGGATGGCACAAAGAAAGAAAACTACAGACCAATATCTCTAATGAATACAGATGCTAAAATACTAAACAAAATACTGGCAAACCGAATACAACAACATATTAAAAAAATAATACATCATGATCAAGTGGGATTCATCCCAGAATCTCAAGGATGGTTCAACATACGCAAAACGGTTAACGTAATACACCATATCAACAAAACAAAGAACAAAAACCACATGATCTTATCAATAGATGCAGAAAAGGCTTTTGATAAAATACAACACAATTTTATGTTTAAGACTCTCAACAAAATGGGTATAGAAGGAAAATATCTCAACATGATAAAGGCCATATATGATAAACCATCAGCCAACATCGTATTAAACAGCATAAAACTGAGGACTTTCTACCTTAAATCAGGAACAAGACAGGGTTGTCCACTCTCTCCACTCTTATTCAACGTGGTGCTAGAAGTTCTGGCCAGAGCAATCAGACAAGACAAAGAAATAAAAGGCATCCATATCGGAAAAGAAGAAGTAAAGCTATCACTTTTTGCTGATGATATGATCCTATACATCGAAAACCCGAAGGACTCCACAAAAAGATTATTAGAAACAATAAACCAATACAGTAAGGTCGCAGGATACAAAATTAACATACAAAAGTCCATAGCCTTTCTATATGCCAACAATGAAATATTAGAAAACGAACTCAAAAAAATAATCCCCTTCACGATTGCAACAAAAAAAATAAAATACCTAGGAATAAACATAACAAAGAACGTAAAGGACCTATATAATGAAAATTACAAAGCATTGTTAAGGGAAATCGAAAAAGATACAATGAGATGGAAAAATATTCCTTGTTCTTGGATAGGAAGAATAAATATAATCAAAATGGCCATATTACCCAAAGCAATATACAAATTTAATGCAATTCCCATCAAAATCCCTATGAGATTTTTTAAAGAAATGGAACAAAAAATCATCAGATTTATATGGAACTATAAAAAACCCCGAATAGCCAAAACAATCCTAAGGAAAAAGAATGAAGCTGGGGGCATTACAATACCTGACTTTAAACTATATTATAGGGCCACGATAATCAAAACAGCATGGTATTGGCAAAAAAATAGACACTCAGACCAATGGAACAGAATAGAAAGCCCAGAAATAAAACCACATATATATGGTCAAATAATCTTTGATAAAGGGGCCAACAACACACAATGGAGAAAAGAAAGCCTCTTCAACAAATGGTGTTGGGAAAACTGGAAAGCCACATGCAAAAGAATGAAACTCGACTACAGCCTGTCCCCGTGTACTAAAATTAATTCAAAATGGATCAAAGACCTAAATATAAGACCTGAAACAATAAAGTACATAGAAGAAGACATAGGTACTAAAATCATGGACCTGGGTTTTAAAGAACATTTTATGAACTTGACTCCAATGGCAAGAGAAGTGAAGGCAAAGATAAATGAATGGGACTACATCAGAATTAAAAGTTTTTGCTCAGCAAGAGAAACTGATATCAAAATAAACAGACAGCCAACTATATGAGAACTGATATTTTCAAACGACAGCTCAGATAAGGGCCTAATATCCAAAATTTACAAAGAACTCATAAAACTCAACAACAAACAAACAAGCAATCCAATAAAAAAATGGGAAGAGGACATGAACAGACACTTCTCCCAGGAAGAGATACAAATGGCCAACAGATATATGAAAAGATGCTCAGCTTCATTAGTTATTAGAGAAATGCAAATCAAAACTACAATGAGATACCACCTCACACCTGTTAGATTAGCTATTATCAACAAGACGGGTAATAGCAAATGTTGGAGAGGCTGTGGAGAAAAAGGAACCCTCATTCACTGTTGGTGGGACTGTAAAGTAGTACAACCATTATGGAGGAAAGTATGGTGGTTCCTCAAAAAACTGCAAATAGAACTACCTTATGACCCAGCAATCCCTCTACTGGGTATATACCCCAAAACCTCAGAAACATTGATACGTGAAGACACATGTAGCCCCATGTTCATTGCAGCACTGTTCACAGTGGCCAAGACATGGAAACAACCAAAAAGCCCTTCAATAGAAGACTGGATAAAGAAGATGTGGCACATATACACTATGGAATACTACTCAGCCATAAGAAATGATGACATCAGATCATTTACAGCAAAATGGTGGGATCTTGATAACATTATAAGGAGTGAAATAAGCAAATCAGAAAAAAACAAGAACTACATGATTCCATACATTGGTGGAACATAAAAATGAGACTAAGAGACATGGACAAGAGTGTGGTGGGGGGGGAGGGAGGACATGGGAGGGAGGGAGGGAGAGTTAGGGGGAGGGGGAGGGGCACAGAGAACTAGATAGAGGGTGACGGAGGACAATCTGATTTTGGGCGAGGGGTTTGCAACATAATTTGATGACAAAATAACCTAGACATGTTTCCTTTGAATATATGTACCCTGATTTATTAATGTCATCCCATTACCATTAATAAAAATTTATTAAAAAAAAAAAAATTAAAAAAAAAACAAAAAAAAAACAATGTTCATATTTTTAAAGATCTATTTATATTTCTTTTTCTGTTATTTGTCTGGGGAATTAGTCATTTATAAAGTATTCCTCCCTTATAGTTTTAGGCAAGACACAAAACCTTAATGGATATATTTTACGACTTTCAAATCACAAACTTCTATATAATAAACAACACCATAAAAAAATTAAAAGACATAATGGTAGAAATGTTTGGAACATGTATTCCAAATGTAACTTGAAGATGAACTTTCAAAGGAAAGGAAAAGGCCCAAGTTCTGACTGTCCACCATATCTCACCATCTTTATAGCTTGTGAGGAAAGTGCCATACCACATAAATAAAGCCCACTGATGGGGTGTTATAATTTCTCAAATAAAGACTGAAGGTTGGCCTGACCTGTGGTGGCGCAGTGGATAAAGCGTCCACCTGGAAATGCTGAGGTCGTCGGTTCGAAACCCTGGGCTTGCCTGGTCAAGGCACATATGGGAGTTAATGCTTCCAGCTCCTCCCCCCTGTCTCTCTCTCCCTCTCTCTCTCCTCTCTAAAATGAATAAATAAAATTAAAATAAAATTAAAATTAAAAAAAAAAAGACTGAAGGCTCAGCAAGGTTAAGTGACCTGCCCAAGGTCACACAGCTGGGGAAAGGAAGTGAAATATTGTCTCTCCACTGCTCATAGCTGCCTAAGCCACAGGCAGACCTGAGCTCCCACTCCTGCTCTGGCTTGGCCACCCCCTTGGGCCACATTGGGTAGGTATCTCCTCTCTCTGCCTTAGTCCTCTTGTCTATAAAATGGCTGGGTTTTTAGGTCCTTGCTCTAGAGTTCTATGTGTGGTGGGGATGGTGGAGGAGGGTAGGAGTAAAGGGTGGGGTGGGATTTGTAGGGATTCATGGTGGAAGTGAGTCCATGATGGGGAGGCAGAGAATACAAGTGTGTGTGTGGTGTGTGTATAGTAAGGGCTTTTTTTCTGACTCAGAGCCCATTCCAGGGTTGCACAGACTCTTGCAACAAGGTGCATCCATCCAGAGCTGCCTCTAACCCCTTTCCTGTCAGCACGGCAGGCCGTGAGTAGGGTGAGCACTGAACTCCCACCTTGTTTGTCTCCTCTTGTGCTCTTCCCCATTCTCCAGAGCTTATCTCACTCACCTTCTTCCTAGGGCTCTTGCCAGATATTGAAGGCAAGGCAAAGCAATAAGCTCTCCCTTTTGAGAGAGGCACCTTCTAACAAGGCCTGAGGCCTGAAAGGAGAGGACCCTGTTTAACACTGAAGGAAGACAGCCATCCGCAGCAGCTGCAGATAAGGCCAATAGTCTCATAGACACTCAAGTAGGAGCTCATATCCCATAGATTGTTTTCCAACTGCCTGTCTGCCAAAAATTTCATGTCCATTCGTGAAAGAGTGACCCGCTCTGATGTTGTATGAAGATTATGGACCCAGTGATCTTAGTCAAATTCGCTAATGCTCATGATGGTTGCCACATAACAGCCTGTTTCATCAATGAAAATACTAGTGAAGTTGTCTTCAGCATCTTTGGAACTTGTAGGCTTGTTCAAACAACCCTTTTGTACCATGTAGAGCAGTGGTAGTCAACCTGGTCCCTACTGCCCACTAGTGGGCATTCCAGCTTTCATGGAGGGCGGTAGCAGAGCAACCAAAGTATAAATAAAAAGATTTAACTATAGTAAATTGTTTTATAAAGATTTATTCTGCCAAACTTAGCAAAAATCTGACATAAAATACTTGGTAAGTAATTATTATTATATGCTTTAACTTGCTGTAACTCTGCTTTAAAATTTTATAAAGTAAAGTTACTTCTCTACTTTATAAATCACCATTACTGTGGAACTGGTGGGCAGTTAAAAAATTTTACTACTAACAGAGATACAAAAGTGGGTGGTAGGTATAAAAAGGTTGACTACCCCTAATGTAGAGCATTTCCAAATCATGTACGACAGACAAAAAGTATTTGGACAAGGCCCTGGCCAGTTGGCTCAGCAGTAGAGCGTCGGCCTGGCGTGTGGGGGACCTGGGTTCGATTCCCAGCCAGGGCACACAGGAGAAGCGCCCATTTGCTTCTCCACCTCCCCCCTTCCTCTCTGTCTCTCTCTTCCCCTCCCGCAGCCAAGGCTTCATTGGAGCAAAGATGGCCTGGGTGCTGGGGATGGCTCCTTGGCCTCTGCCCCAGGTGCTAGAGTGGCTCAGGTCGCGGCAGAGCGACACCCTGGAGGGGCAGAGCATCGCCCCCTGGTGGGCAGAGCTTCGCCCCTGGTGGGCGTGCCGGGTGGATCCCGGTCGGGCGCATGTGGGAGTCTGACTGTCTCTCCCCGTTTCCAGCTTCAGAAAAATACAAAAAATATATATATATATTTGGACAAACTTATATAGTATTCAATGCATCATGCACATGGAGTTCAGAAATCAAGCACCAGTTTGTACCGTGCTGCACTGTTACACACAGTATTTCTTCGTTGTGTGTTTCTGTTTCCGGCTGGCTAGCTCACCGGTCCTCAAGTGTTAAAAGGTTGAAAATCACTGCTATAGATAATGATCCAGGAGGCCCGTCCTGTCAGAAGTCACCTTTCTACCCAGTCATCCCTAGGGACAATCTGGGCAACTGACCTTAGTATGGACTAGAGGGCAGTGAACTGTGATGAGACCCAGGCACGTGGTCTGCTTGGCTGATGTCCCCAGGTCCAGGCTGGGGCAGGGGTGGGACTAGAAAAATGCCAGTTCCAACCCCATTCTCCCCACAAAGCATTACAAATGGGGCTAGTTTGCCCAGCACAGCGAGTAACCTGACTAATGACCAATTAACATTCTCTTTGAAAAAGAGAGAGGGAAGGAGGAAGGAAAGCACTGGATAAACAAACTTGGAAAGTGAAAATCTAAAACAAAACACGAACTACGCGTGAGATCTATAAATACACTATGCCGTTCCTGAGCTGTAAGCAGGCTTAGGAGGTCTTTGTTGTTGGCATTAGTGCTGGGTTCTGCATATGTGTGTATGCGCACGGGTTCCCTGGTGGGTCCGTGTGTCCTGGGGGATCATGGGGACAGGAGGAGGGTCAGAGGAAGGCCTGTAGGGACATGCCTCAGGCCCTGTGGCTTTCAGGAGGACAAGAGATGACCCCAGAACAGGGGCTGGCCCTGCACATGCCTAGAGGCCTTATATTCCCCCACCAGCACCTTTGCTCAAACCGACTTCAGGCAGAATGCCCCAGGCGCAGCCCCAGCCTCTCACAAGAGCAGCTCGGGGAGGCTTTCCCAGGCCTCCCAGCCAGGGCCTGGCCTCAGCAGAGGTGTGACAGAGGGTCCATGAGGCCTGGACTGAGGGGGAAGAAGTCCTTCAAAGGAAGGAAGTAGAGCAGGGGTCAAAAGAGAGGAAAAGAGGTATGCATCCTTTGAGAAACCATGGTGGCCATGGCAGGGTGAGCTCGCCTCTCCGCCGAGTAAAGATTTGTTTTTCTCAGCATGGGGTTGGTGGCCAGAAAAACTCCCCAGTATTGGACTCCTTGCCTTCTCCATCCACCTGTGAGAGATGAGGATAATAAGAGAAATAAGGCTCTGCGTCTGCCCTCTGGGAGCCCACAGGACACACTGTGTCAAGCAGAGGTTTAGAATCAGTGCCTCTGATAGGATTATGGAAAATGGGAGAGGCTCCTTAAAAGTGAGGGTAACATAGTGTGAGATCCCACTTATAGGAAGTACAAACAGACAACCCTCCTCTGTGGTGTCAGGACAGTGGTCAGAGGTCAGGGAGGAACACAATGGGACTTTGGGGGCTTGAGCTGAAGCTGGTTACACAGGTGTATTCTGTTTTTTAAAATTAATTGAGCTCTATGCTATGACTAGTGTACTTTATGCACATATATTTCAATAAAAAGATGTTTGCTTTTTAATGAGGACACCTTAGCTACTTCCTCAGACAAGATCAAATTTAACAGGGAACGAATTGAAACCCCTGAATACCTACCTGCCAGTGTGAGCATGTTGCATATGCAGCTCCAACACTGCAGTTAACCCATGTGAGGCAGCTGCTGCGGCCCCACTTTACACACGAGGAAACTGAGATCCAGAGAAATTTTAAACTTGTTTGAGGTTGCAGCTACTAAATGACCAAGCTGAGACTCAATCCCAAGCCTCACAATTTCTGCTGAGCCAAGCTTCCTCCCCATATGGTAGGTTTTCAGTAAGCCGCAGCATGAGGTTCAAGGGGGAGAGAGGGAAGGGTATTCTAGGCAGAGGCACAGACTGAGCAAAGGCCTGAGGCTTCTTGTTCAGGAAGCTGGGAGAAGTCCCTGTGACTGAAAGGTGGAGATATACCTGAGACACTAGCAATGGCTGAGGGCTTCCTCCCTGCTGCAAAGTTTTAAAGCCAGACCAAGAATCTGAGTTTAATCCTATAGTCAACAGTGAGCCATTAAAGGTTGTGGGGCAGAATTATGACCAGTGTCTTGGATGTTGAGGACCCTATTTCTGGCAAACTTGAATTGTCCCCCTGCCCATTTGCTATCATGGTCCATAGAGGACAATGAAAGGGAATTCCTAGGAGCAGTTCCCTCCCAAAGTCTCAGAGGGGAAACCAATGAACAGTGCTTAGTTAGCACTGTCTTGTCTTGACCACTGGAGGTAAGGGGTTTGGGGGAGGTGGTGTGCTAGAAAAGCAACATAAGAAGTGGCCCTGATCTCAGGGCATGTACAGCCCAGCCAGAGAAAGAAGACACACTCATATTCCGAAAAGATATTCCTACCTCTTGGGTGAACCTTGAAAACATGATGCTAGGTGAAAAAAGCCAGACACAAAAGACCACGTTATATGATCCCATTTATATGAAATATCCAGAATAGATAAACCTATTGAGACAAAAAAGAGATTGCTTAGGGCTGGGGGTGGGTGAGGGGATGGAGGAGTGGTAGCCAAAGAGTACAGGGTTTCTCTTTGTGGTGGCAACAATGTTGTAAAATGGACTCTGGTGATGGTTACACATATCATAAATATTTTAAAACCCATTGAATTGCGTACTTTAAGTGAGTGAATTGTATAGTATATGAATTGTGTTTAATTAAGCAGAGAGAGAGAGAGATGAGGGTGATCAAGAGTAGTTGGAGCAGACCCTATTGCGAAGAGGGGGTAGAGGTAAAGAAAATCTAGTAGGGACAGGGATAAAGGAAAGAAGGGGGACTTGAATTGAGTCTAGAGGATGGACATGATTTCCAATGCCTTCCCAAGAGGAAATAGAAGCCTCCTTCTCCCCATGCCCACCTTAAACCACGGGTATCCTTCCAGAAAAGCCATAAGTCCGGAGCTTAGAGAAAAATTCAGGAGACCATCTCAGAGGCTAATGATGGTGGTGGTGTCACTGGACCTGACCCTGGCAAGAGTGGAAAGGTAGCACTTCCTACGGCCACAGGGAGGGAATCTGGATGTGATTGGCAGCTCTCCAGCTGGAGGCCTCATAGATAGGTCTTTGAAAGACTGAGGGGTTGACAACAGACTCTCATCAAATGTTCACTAAACAACCACCACAAGATACAAAAAGATACAGGCAATGGCCACAAGAAACGTCAAAGTCAAGTCTGCCAAGAGGTCTGAAATTGAGCACATAACACTTCTTTTGGAGGTGTAAAGGCTGCTAACAGGATTAGAGAATCTTCAATTCTGAGTACAGCTTCTATTTTATTTTATTTTATTTTCAAAAAAGATTTTCTAAAATTTATTGATAGATTTGAGAGGGAGAGATCAACTTGTTCCACTTATTTATGTATTCATTGGTTGATTCTTGCATATGCTCTGATCAGGAATCAAACCCCCAACGTTGGTGTCGTGGGTTGACACTCTAACCAACTGATCTACCCAGTCAGGTCCAGCTTCTAGTTTATATAAGAATTAAGTTTAAGTTCTATCAGCTGTGTGACCTTGAGCCAACCACATGACCTGTTTGAATCTCAATAAAATATGATAAGAAAATCTACTCTGCCTTTCCCAAGTTATCTCATGTAAATAAAAATGCTTTGTAAATTGGAAAATGCTACATACATATTGGTTATAAAATTAATGAAGGCCCTGGACAGTTGGCTCAGTGGTAGAGTGTCAGTCCAGCATGTGGATATTCCAAATTTGATTCCCAGTAAGGGCATATAGGAGAAACAATCATCTGCTTCTCCCTCCACCCCCTCTTCTCCTCCTGCAACCATGTCTCAATTAAAGTAAGTTAGCCCCAGGCGCTGAGGATGGCTTCTTCTCTAAGAAGAGCTTGGTTGCTGAGCAATGGAGCAATGCCCCAGATAGGCAGAGCATTACCCCTAATGGGCTTGCCAGGTAGATCCCAGTTGGGGCATATGCAGGAGTCTGTCTCTGCTGGCCCTCCTCTCACTAAAAATAAATAAATAAATAAATAAATAAATAAATAAATAAATAATAAAATTATAAACTACACAGACTTATTCACAATAGCCAAAGGTAGAAATAACCCAAATGTTCATCAAAATGTGGTATATACATACAATGGGATATTATTTAGCCTAAATTGGGGTGAAATTCTTATACATGGATGAATCTTAAAAATATTATCCTAAGTGAAATAAGCCAAACAAAAAAGACAAATGCATTATTCCATTTATATGAGCTACCTAGATTATCAAACTTATACAGACTGAAAGAATAGTGGTATCCAGGGGCAATAGAAATAATGTTTAAAGGATACAGAGTTCATACAGGGGACCTTGCTTGGTACTGCAGGCTATTTCACCACACTCTATCACACCAAGAGCAAATAGCAGCATAGTAATCCTTCATTCCCATTTTCTTTCTTTCTTTCCTTCTTTTTTTTTTTTTAAGTGAGAAGAGGGGAGATAGACAGACTCCTGCATGCTCCCCAACCGGGATCCACCTGGCAACCCCCATCTGGGGCTGATGCTCAAATCAACTGAGCTATCCTTAGTTCTCTGAGCCAATGCTTGAACCAGTCGAGCCAATGGCTGTGAGAGGGGAAGAGAGAAAGAAGGGGGAGAGGGGTGGGGGAGAGAAGCAGATGGTTGCTTTTCTTGTGTTCCCTGACCAGGGATCAAACCTGGGACATCCGCCTGCTGGGCTGATGCTCTATTCACTGGATCAACCTGCTAGGGCCTCATTTCCATTTTCCATTTCTATTGGGATGTCAAAAAAGTTCTAGTGGTAGATAGTGGTAAAGATTGTGTAACAATATGAGTGTACTTACAGCCACTGAACTTGAATTCTCAAAATTATTAAAATGGTAAAATGTTATGTATATTTTGCCACAGTAAAAAAAGGTAATGAACTAAGACTGCTAAGACTGCCTGGCTAGGATCAGAAGAATAATAGCAAATAGCAAATATTTGTTAATCTATACTGTGTGCTAAGCATTTTGATTGTATTATTTCATTTAATCCCCCAAGAAAACTACAAAGGAGACTTCATTGTCATTCCCATTTTACAAATGATTAAATTGAGGCAGTCTAGGGGTCTGTATCCTTTAGGCCTTGCTTTACGCAGTAAACAACAGAAGATATCATTTTAAAGGTCTGAAACAATAAGAGGACTTATCTGTCTTAACAAGAAGTTAAACTAAAATGGGGCAGTTCAGGGTGAGTTAATTTTGCATCTATCAGTGAGGACCCAGTTTCTTCCTTTTTATAAATTAAATTTATTTTTATTATTAAATAGGCTAAATGTACCTCAAAGAGAAATAGAATGAACACTCGCATACTCACCACCCAACTTAATCCATTTTAGTGTTATCATATTTGCTCCAGATTTTTTCCTCCTCCATCTTAAAAGAATACAAAAACTGTCAAGTCCTCCTATGGACCTTACACCACCACCTACTCCGCATCCTCTCATCTTCCCCATCGGAAACCGCTATCGTGAATATGCTGTATATCATCCTCACACATAATTTTATGCTTTTGTTAACATATTTATGCACTTGTAAAAGTAAAGATTATATAGTATTGTTTTGAAATTTTCTAAACTTTTTATGACCTGTTATATGGTATATTTCCTTCTGCCATTTTTTTTAATTCAACTTTATATTTTTAAGTTAATGCACACATGTGGCTTTAGTTCATTGACTTTAACTGCTATATAGTATTTCGTATGTGAACTTGACCACAATTCAGCCATTCTCCTGTTGATGGACATCTTTATTATTGCTAATGTTGCCACAGTGTGTTCTGGTTCACGTCTCACTTTGCCAGGTGTGAAAGTTTCTCTAGTATGTATACTCAGAAGTGGAATTCGTAGGCCTAAGGGTATGAACATCTTCAACTTACCAGATATTGTTAAATTGATTTCCCAACCAGTTCTATCAATTTAAGCTCACACTAAGCATTGTTCATCATGTCATTAACACCCTAGTGTGAATCAGTAAATATAATCCCTTTCCTTTGACCTGCCAGCCAGGAGTTGAGCAATTTTATTTGACCCTGAAATACTTTTCTCTTATAGAATTTCATGAGACCAAAGTTCTGAGCAACACACAGGGGACCTTGCCATTGCTGTTTATTTCACTCCTTGCCTCTCACACCAAGAGCAAAATTGCAGCCTAGTAGACCTTCTATAGGGGGGATTCACTTTAGAGATGCAATATGGCTCCAGCAGCAAAGTCTTCTGGGAACTGCTGCGTTCTTTGTGACTCTCTGCAACCTCACACTGGCTGACTGCTCTGGAAACTGAACACTGGCCAAAGACAAACATCATGCCCCAGGAGGGAGGTTAATGAATGTATAGAGTGTAATAACTGCCTGATGTTATCTTTTAACTTAAAAATACATTATTCTTTCTGGTGGTTGTGACTACTCACCATATGGTTTTGTTATTAGCCCCCTTTGTGCTATTAACCTCCTCTAGAAAGGGACCCTGTTCTGGGAGGGGTGGATTTTTCCTGGCCTGCCACCATTGGGAGGAACTGCTTTGCTCCTCAATTTCTCATATTAAAACTCTTACGAATTTGAATAAGGCTAAGTGTCAGTTCTTCAGAATCGATCCTGAATTTAGACTTTTGGGGCTTTCCCCCAACACCTTCGTTCCCAATTTCCATTTTAATTTAGCAGGTATTGGACACCTACTGTGAGAAAGCATTGGAAAAACTCAATGCCAAACAGGACTCATTTCTGGCCCTTGTAGTGATTACAGCCTCGTGGACAAGAGAGATTCATATATGCAAACCATCATCCAGACCTCCAGACCCTGTGAAATCGTCCATGAGTTACAAACAAGGCTCCTTGGGTGTGTCACAGAAGTGAATCTTTATTTTATTAAAAAAAAAGATTTTTGTTTTGATTCTAAATGTAAAGAGTCTTATAGAAAGGAGACAAAATTGGCAACAATGTATTTTCTGGTCGATGCTGAGGTGACCTGTTCTGCATGGGGACAATAGACGTATTCTCTGGCCAGTGCTAGGGTGACTTGTTCCGAATGGGGAACGTGGTCAGGAGGGGCATGTGGACTGTGAGGAAGAGGAGAGCGCAGCAGGAGCAGTGCAGGCCCTGTTACCTTAAACCCGACACCCTGAGATAAGGAGGCAAGCCTTTCTTCCTGGAGTGGAAATTACAGTGTGTGCAGGGAGTAAAGACACCTGTGTTTAAATCCTGGCTGGCAAGTCAAGCCAGTCCTGTCAACTCTGCGGGCCTTAGTTTCTCCATCTTTGGAATGATAACCTCAAGGTTTCTTTCTAGGTTTCAACTTGGACAGTCTGGCCTAGAGCTGGCAAACTGGATTTGTTTGTTTAAAGTTAGATTATTCCTCATTGTTTACTCTAATAACAAATGAAGAGAAGCAAAGCCAAACCATGTCCCTCTCAGACAGCAGCCATATTCTCCACACCCTTCTGTCTCCACTGGCTCTGGGGCAGTGCTGAGCAGTGGGAAGTTTCACCCCAGAGTTGCCCCCCACTACTCTGGACTTGATGACTTTGAAATTGGAGATATGTCTGCCACAGAAAATGCCAGGAAGTGCTGAGCGAGCCTGGCCTGTGACCTGTGCTCAGTAGAGGGTAGCTGATTATCATGCTTGCTCTACCAGCCCTCTGGGCCCTGGTAGGAAATTTCCCGCACGCCAGGCTGCCTTCTGGAGGCCGAGGAGCCCTGGCACTTGCTGCCCTTTCCTCCCAGGGATACCCCAAAAGGTATGCAGTAACCCCCAGGGGGGAACTTATCCAAGGGGCGGCAAAGCTAGAGCAAAACCCCAGAATTTCAGATTCCTGGTTGTCTCTGGATGGTGTGCCAAGCCTGTCCCCTCGGCCACACCACGCCCTGCGCTGGCCTCGCTGTGGGCAGCGCACACGCCCCTCTTCCCTGGGTCAGATGTCATACCTCATGATTCACTCCGCTGGTTGAGGCCTCTTGCCTTGACCCCTCAGGACTGACCACTGTGGGCAAGTCTAGGCAGTACAGTTCTAGTCTGAATAGCCCCTGGCCTACTTTACTGACACCCAAAATCGCAGTTAGAGATTTTGCTCTTTGATACTTTTCTAAACAGAAAATCATGTCTTCAGTCACAGAGAGTAAAATGGGAATCAACTCAGAAAGGCCCTTTCCCAGGAGCAAGCTACTGTGGGGGAGGGGGAGAAGGACATGGACCCAGGAAGTGCCCAGGGCTGGAAGGGAACTGGGAGGGAACAAAATGCACAGAAAGGCCTTCTGCGACCCTTCTACCTCACAGTCATACCCAGGGCCAGCTAGCTCAGCGTGTTCTTCTGATCTTGAGAGAGAGAGATAGAATGCACTTTAGTGCAGTGATAAGATTCAAATAATTTAACAACCAGTTCTACACCCTAATGACCGTTTTAAGTATAAAAAAATATATACCAAAAGGTAGTTTATTATTTTATGCATTTAATAATACTTAAGTAAGAACAATATAAGAGGTACACAAAACTAGATTATGTTATAAAAAAGAGTTTTAAAATATTAATGAAAAAATATTAAGTAATACCTAACCAAAAAACACACACAATAAAACTGTTATTTAAGATATTTCTATATTGCTTCTTGATTGACGTCCTTACTTGCGATTTTTTTCACCTATGGATGGAATGAACATTACTACGGGTGCTTAGAATATGCTGTTATGCAGATGAATGTTTAAAAAGAGTAAGGAATGAAAATAAATAAATAAAAAGAGTAAGGAATGTAAATTTGTGATTTCCACATTGGGCGGCTGCCCAGGCGCCCGCATTAGAGAAAACCCTGATTACAGGTGCCATTTTAATAACTGATTCGCCGAACTCAACAAAAATTAGGTATTGGTTTTACTGAACTGGTGTGAAACAGCTGAATCCCACCACTGCCTTATTTTTACTCTTTATTTTTTATTCAGTGTGAGGAGGGGAGGCAGGAACAGACCAGACCAGAATCCACTTGGCAAGCTCTCTAGGGGGGATAATCTGCCCATCTGGGGCATTGCTCCATTGCTCAGGAACAGAGCTCTTCTTAGCGCCTTAGGTGGAGGCCATGGACCCATCCTCAGTGCCTGGAACTAATTCATCAAGCCATGTCTATAGGATTGGGGTGAGGGGAGAGAAAGAGAGAAAAAAAGCAAGAGGGGGAGGGGTGGAGAAGCAGATGGGTGCTTCTCCTGTGTGCCCTGACTGGGAATTGAACCCAGTATATTCACATGCCAGGCCAATGCTCTACCAGGCCTGGCATGTGAGCCAACAAGCCAGGGCCCACCACTGCTTTAATGGTTCTCCTTTGTCAATTAAAAAACAAGCAACTTGCCACAGGAAGTTGACCCAGATAGTGGAGAGAGTGTGGACTGTGCGATGGAACAAACCCAGGCCTGACTCTCATTTTGTCACCAACTCAGTGTGTGATGCTAAGCAAATGACTTTACTCCTCTAAGCTTCAGTTTCCTCTTCTGTTAAAATGGGTCTAATAACACCCACCTCAAAAGACTATTGTCAGAATAAAATGAAAACCTATATCAAAGGTACCTAGCCCAATGCCTATACATAATAGGCCTGCACTAAAAGCAGGCTTCCTTTCTTCCTTACCTCTCCCCTACTCCCCAATCTGTTCAGGTGGTGAAGCAGAGAGTTCTGTGGTTGAAAGCAACAGAGGTTGACTGGGGCCAGATACCAGCCTTGAAAAGGACAGGAATCATGAGAAGGTTGGAACTCAGTCATTTGGGATGCTGGAATTGGAATAGTCACCAGCCTCCCATGAGTGAGTCCTCTAAACAAGATTATCAAAAGAAAGAATTGGATTGGCCAAGCTTGGGTCAGACACCCATCCTTGGCCCTGGGACACTGAGAGGGACAGTTACCCCAGGACATGTGGAATCAGGAAGAAGCAGTTCCCCAAAGGAAAGCAGAGAGAAGAGATGCTAACTGGGAAAAATAGCAGGTATTTGACCCTACAGATGGAATTTCCTACACAGATGAAGAACACAATAGAATGTTCTTTGAGTCTGAAGCAGAGACGGGACTCCAACATTGGAAAGACCAAAGGAAAGCCAGGGCTTAAATTTGCTATCACCTCAAATCCCAAGTCATGGGTGGAGTGGGACAAGAGCAAAGCAACTGAAAGATCACTGTGTATAGAGTCAGGAAGTTTAGGTTCAAATCCCAGCTCTTGCCCTGGCCGATTGGCTAAGTGGTAGAGTGTCAGCCCACTTTGTGGAAGTCCTGGGTTCGATTCCCAGGCAGGGCACACAGGAGAAGCACCCATCTACTTCTCTACCCCTCCCCCCTCACTTCTCTCTCTTTCCTCCTCTTGCAGCCATAGCTCAATTGGAGTGAGTTGGCCCTGGGTGCTGAGGATGGCTCTGTGGCCTCCACCTCAGGCGCTAAGAAGAGCTTGATTGCTGAGCAATGAAGCAACACTGCAGATAGGCAGAGCATCACCCCCTAGTGGGCTTCTCAGGTGGATCCTGATGGGAGGGGGCATGCAGGAGTCTTTCTCTGCTCCCCTCCTTTCACTGAATAAAGAAAAATTTTAAAAACCCCAGCTCTCGGCCCTGGCTGGTTGGCTCAGCGGTAGAGCGTCAGCCTGGCGTGCGGGGGACCCGGGTTCGATTCCCGGCCAGGGCACATAGGAGAAGCGCCCATTTGCTTCTCCACCCCTCCCCTCCTTCCTCTCTGTCTCTCTCTTCCCCTCCCGCAGCCAAGGCTCCATTGGAGCAAAGATGGCCTGGGCGCTGGGGATGGCTCCTTGGCCTCTGCCCCAGGCGCTAGAGTGGCTCTGGTCGCGACAGAGCGATGCCCCGGAGGGGCAGAGCATCGCCCCCTGGTGGGCAGAGCGTCGCCCCTGGTGGGCGTGCCGGGTAGATCCCGGTCGGGCGCATGCGGGAGTCTGTCTGACTGTCTCTCCCCGTTTCCAGCTTCAGAAGGATACAAAAAAAAAAAAAAAAATCCCAGCTCTCCTACTTACTCAACGAGTATCAGGTGGGTCACTTTACCTCTTTGGACCTCCCTTTCCTGTAAAATAGGGCTGATGATCCTCCTAGGAATGAGGCTTAAATGAAAAAGTGCTTTTGAAACCATAACCTGTGCTACGGACATAGTGGTGAGGGCTTACTATTTCTAAAAACTCTGAGTCTGAAACCCAAAACTTGACCTGCGTTTGCAGTGTCTTCGGTTACATCATGACTGGTGACTTTGCTTGCTGAGAATGCAGTCACCTGGAATACTCACTTTCAGTCTTGGCTATTTGGGAAAATATTTGATAGAGGTTCAAGGTGACTCAGTGGTGAATCACAGTGTTCTATTGGAATCATTAGAGCCCAGGCTGCCCTTGTGAGTCAGTAAAGGAAGAGGGAGCAGGAATAATCAGTCCAGCTGGAAAAGTTTCCCTTCCTTCTGCCTCAAAGTCTTGGTCTTATTATAGCAGTGGTTCTCTACCTTTTGGAGGGCCTGGCCTCCTTTAGCAGTCTAGTAAAGCTTATAGCTCCTTCTTAAAATATTTCTTTTAAATATGTAAACTAAAATATAGAGGATTATAAAGGCAATCAATTATACTGAGATATGGTTATAAAAATATCTTTTAGACTGACCTGTGGTGATGTAATAGATAAAGCAGCAACCTGGAACACTGTGTTTGCCGGTTCAAAATCCTGGGCTTGTGGTCCTGTCTGGTTGGTTCTGCATCGGCCCACCATGTGGAAGTCCTGAGTTCGATTCCCAGTCAGGGCACACAGGAGAAGTGACCATCTACTTCTCCACCCCTCCCCTTCCTTCTTCTCTCTCTCTCTCTCTCTCTCTCTCTCTTTCTTCCTTTCCAGCAGCCATGGCTCAATTGGTTTGAGCAAACTGGCCCCAGTGCTGAGAATGGCTCCATGGCCTCAGCCTCAGGTACTAAAATAGCTTGGTTGCCAAGCAACAGAGCAGTGGCCCAAGATGAGCAGAGCACTCCCCCAGGGGCTTGCTGGGTGGATCCTGGTTGGGGCGCATGTGAGAGTCTGTCGTTCTGCCTTCCCACCTCTCACATAATTTAAATAAATAAATAATTAAAATGAATAATATAATCAATGTGTTCCCTCATTGACACCATCAATAACAACAAAAGCTAGCAGTGGGCATAAAACTGCTAGAATTTTGAAGTGATGATGAGTATAAATCATAATTTGAGATACCTGCAAGGAATTGTAATGTGATAAGAAAATATCAATAATTTCTATTAGTAGTGAAGTTACAGATACTGCTAACGCTACTGAGGCTTATTGCCTGCATTCACAAACAAAGGAAAAGCTAGATTTCAGTTAAACATTAGTGATAAGGTGACCAATTGTCCTCCTTTAGGGAGGACAGTCCTTCTTTTGTAAGTTCCATCCTCCCTCGAAAAGTGTCCTTCTACATGTCCTTCTTTTTGATATTGGAAGACTAATCTGTAAATGTCTGTATTCGATCGATGCAGAGTTGATCCATTGCGTGTAATGTGATGTATTTGTATTTGACATAACAATTTGTCAAGGGTCAGTACAGTGCGGCCAGACGCAATTATGGGACACATGCGCTCCACATGGGAGACCTTGAGAGAGCATGCTGTATACCGAGCGAGCATGCAAATGTCTTTGTGTACTTCTTACTGAAACATTGACTTGGCACATATGATATTGTAGACTCACGATTATTTCTTTCTCAATGAATATTCAATCATAGGTAAGCACAATTTGTGTTTTATTAGTTCATTATCTATTTAATAATTTCCAAATATGTATAATTTTATTTACAAGTATTTTCCCAAAATTCAAGTTTTAAAGTGGAAATCTAACCTCAAACCATATCTATTAATAATGCAGTTTGAAAAAATAGTTGCATGAAACATGTTTTTTTAATTATGAAATGATAAATATACCCGAATATCACCCAAATTAGTGGCTTTATTTGATATTTAGTTTTACTAAAGGAGTACTTTTTTCTTATAATTATTATTAAAAATTAATAGGCATGGGCCTGACCTGTTGTGGCGCAGTGGATAAAGCGTCAACCTGGAATGCTGAGGTCGCTGGTTCAAAGCCCTGGGCTTGCCTGGTCAAGGCACATATGGGAGTTGATGCTTCCTGCTTCTCCTCCTGTTCTCTCTCTATCTCTCCCCCCCCTTCTCTCTCCCCTCTCTCTCTAATAAAAATGAATAAATAAAATCTAAAAAAGTAAAAATGAATAGGCATGTAAGCATAATTATAATATAAAATATTACAAATGTTTTTATTATGCATTTATTATATTATAATGTATTATTGTTGCAATGAATAAAATGTTTCTTTTATTTATGATATTGTTTTTTTCAATTTATTTTTTTCTTCAATTTATTTTTGTCTTCCTTTGCATTGTAAAAAAGTTGGTCACCTTAGTGATAATAAAGATGTAATTTTTTTAATCCCATTCAAATGGGTCCTTGATTACCACCACAGATCCAATTAAAGAATGCCTGGGCTTTCAAAAGAGACATATATAAGATGCTGACGAGTCAGAGACCAGTCCCTCACATGCCAGCAGGTTGTGGCCATGGGCCTTGTTCGCATTCAGAGTGTACGGTGGGGCTGGGGCCTGCTCTTCCTGGGGGCTTTTCTTTTCCACCTCTTCAAGGTCTCACCACATCCCCAAGAGCCTGGGCTTCAAAGACCTTCAGGGATGTGAAAGGCCTTAACAAGTCTTGAGCTGACCACAAGTAAGACCCAAACCCTAGTTGCCAGCCAAGGACTCTGACCGCTGTTGAGTATCACATGCTAATTCAACCCAAAGGGTATGGGCATGAGATGCCGAGGAGAAGCCTTTTTCTTAAAATTATTCTTTTAATTATTTTTTTATTTGAAAGACTTTTTCTCATTACAAAAGTCAGAATACTCAATAAAAATTTGTAAAGCAGAAAAATAAACATAAAATTCCTCCAAGTTCTCATTATGACTCTACTAAGATCTAAACACGAGTAATATTTTAGAATATGTTCTTTACTTTTTCAATGCAAATATACATGCACATTTAAAAAAATTTTTATTGACTTGAGAGAGAGAGAGAGAGAGAGAGAGAGAGAGAAACATCAGTCCATTCGTGCATGTGCCCTGACCAGGAATCGAATCCACAACCTTTGTGTCTCGGGACAACACTCTTTTTTTTTTTTTTTTTTTCTGAAGCTGGAAATGGGGAGAGACAGTCAGACAGACTCCCGCATGCGCCCGACCGGGATCCACCCGGCACACCCACCAGGGGGCGACGCTCTGCCCACCAGGGGGCGATGCTCTGCCCCTTCGGGGCGGCAGAGCGATAGCGCCTGGGGTAGAGGCCAAGGAGCCATCCCCAGCGCCCGGGCCATCTTTGCTCCAATGGAGCCTTGGCTGTGAGAGGGGAAGAGAGAGACAGAGAGGAAGGAGGGGAGGGGTGGAGAAGCAAATGGGCGCTTCTCCTATGTGCCCTGGCCGGGAATCGAACCCGGGTCCCCTGCACGCCAGGCCGACGCTCTGCCGCTGAGCCAACCGGCCAGGCCCTGGGACAACACTCTTAACCAACTGAGCCGGTCAGCCAGGGCGCACATGCACATTTTCTATATGAATGAGCTCATACTAAAAAATGTTTTATCTTTTTTTATTCAGTAATACACAAGTTTTCCCATGTCAACCAGTATACTTTGCTGACAACTTTTTTGGGGGGGCTAAGATCTACTATTTATTGGATAAATTTGCAAAAAGCACTATGCGTCACATAGATCTTCTCAGTTTCTCATGGAAGCCCTATGAGATAGGTATTGTGGCCAGATCTCACAGAGAATAGAACCATTTCAGAAAAATAAGCTGTTTGCCCACAATCACTCAGCTCAGAAGAAACCAAATCTATTATAATCTGTCTCACACAACAGGATGAACTGATGGATAAAAGTTATCTTCATGTATGAAAGACCGTGTTTTCAAAGAGAAGTAGGATCACTTCATTTTATAATCACATGTCGTATCAATGTCATCACTGTAGGAAAACAAGTGTTTCTAAATAATCTTCAGTTTACCGATTCTGCTAAGATAGCCTCAGAAATGGCATTATCAGTGAAGCTGCCCAACAAGCCTTCTAAAACAAAACATACAGTGAAATGTGTCTTTACCTGTATTTAGTGCAAATTACAGTTTTAAGAAGTTAGTTTATGGCTACACCCTGCATAGATACATATAATAACATTAGGTTCAAGATTATCACTGTAACAGTAAAAGACAGGAAACAATCTAACTATTCATCAGTAATAGAGTAAATAAATTATGGTCTATTCATTCAGTATAATCTTACTTAGCCAAAAAAGGAAAGAAATGTGTTGTTCCTTACTTACTGATATGGAATGAAAATCTCCATAAAGTTATAAAGTGAAGAGGTACAAATATACAGTGACAGAAAATGATTTGGCTTTGGGTGATGGACACACAATACAACAGTTCAAATGTTATGGAGATGTTCACCTAAAACATATGTATACTTATTGATAAATGTTACCCCATTAAATTTAATTTCTAAAAAAAAAAGAATAAGGCCTGACCTGTGGTGGCGCAGTGGATAAAGCGTCGACCTGGAAATGCTGAGGTCTCCGGTTCGAAACCCTGGGCTTGCCTGGTCAAGACACATATAGGAGTTGATGCTTCCAGCTCCTCCCCACCTTCTCTCTCTGTCTCTCTCTCCTCTCTCTCTCCCTTTCTTTCTCCTCTCTAAAATGAATAAAATTAAAAAAAAATTTTTTTTTAAAGAATAAAAAGTTATAATGTAAATACTTTTTTAATGTAAAAAGGCATAAAATATCCTTTATAGATAACTTGTCACTTATCCATCAATAATGTCAAGTGAACCTATAATCTCTTAAAATAAGTATGATTCTTTTGAAGGAAAAGAGCCAGATCAAATACATCATTATGGAAAAGCACGCATACTAGACTATAAAGCAGGGGTCCCCAAACTACAGCCCACGGGCCTCATGTGGCCCCCTGAGGCCATTTATCCGGCCCCCGCCGCACTTCCAGAAGGGGCACCTCTTTCATTGGTGGTCAGTGATAGGAGCATAGTTCCCATTGAAATACTGGTCAGTTTGTTGATTTAAATTTACTTGTTCTTTGTTTTAAATATTGTATTTGTTCCCATTTTGTTTTTTTACTTTAAAATAAGATATGTGCAGTGTGCGTAGGGATTTGTTCATAGTTTATTTTATAGTCCGGCCCTCCAACAGTCTGAGGGACAGTGAACTGGCCCTCTGTGTAAAAAGTTTGGGGACCCCTGCTATAAAGTCTACTGAGGACAAAAGCCATTGCTTCACATATTCTTTAATACCCAAGTTCTTGATAGGGTTCTCAGAATAGTTTCTCAGTTGATGTGTAGCAGGAATCGAAGGAGGACAAAGGCACCCAGACAACTTGATGAAGGAAGTAGGATTTTAATAGCCAGTAGAGCAGCATGACCCCAAAAGAGGCAACAAAACACAAGCTCCCTGAAGTTAGACTTTTTACATCTTACACACCTTTACAGCTTTAACTTTCACGTGACAAATGCCTGATTTCTATCACTTCTTTCTTTGCAGGCCTAGGTGACTTTCGTTTCTCCAGGAGGGAAGGGAGTAAGAGAGGAGGCTGGAGGGTCTGTCTTTGACTTATTCTCTCTGGAGCTGCGAGTTCATTTTAAGGAACTGATAACAGCTGTGGACCTTGCTTGTTATCAGTGTCTGCCCTTGCTTCCTCAGTCCTGAACACTGAGGTCACAGGCTGAAGATTAAGACCCCAGACATTGCAGGCCCCCTTCTTCTGCATACTTCTAGTTTTTCCTATCTCAATGAGTAGCAAATTGATTTATTGGTTAAATTAGCAACAAGGGAATTATTTATGTCAGTTATACTAAGAAAAATATAATATAAATAGATAATTCACCAGAAACTGGCTTCTAGATTTTAATTTTAATGGCCTCTAAACATGTTAGTAGCAAATGTTTAAACACCCATTATAATTGCTAAACTGTGAAATCAGCATTATTTATATCTGATCAACTATACAAAACGTAGATCTTTCTTTTGAAAAAGGTAGAAATCCCAAAGAATGAGGGAGAAACTATTAAGTAAAGGTTGTTTTTACTAATCTAGCACCATAATTTCAGTTTTAGGGCCTCCCAAGAAGCTGGAAGGAGTAAGGGAAGAGGTGAGGATGTCGGAAAAGGATAGTTCTTAACTTGTGGCCCCATATAGGATCAAAATAAATGCGGGTCTAGCAAGGCTGAGACTGGAGATTAAGACAAAGTCCCGATGTTAAAGGAGGCCCTCGAGAAGAGTAGACCCAGATTTTCCTGGAGTCACTATTAAAGTTGTCCTCATGAGCTAGGAGGATTCTTCTTGGCGTCCAAGTCTTTTTAATTTCTTCAAGTTTTGTGACCAGTTCGGTATATCATAATTCCGAGCCAGATACATTGTAACCAGGTTGCCAAATGTAAATCCAAGCTTGAATTGGAGAGGGTGCAAAGGGTGGTGGCAGCTCTTTGCACCATTTGTATTCTGCCTACCACTGACAGCTTTTTATTTACTGATTTTGTTTTTTGTTTTTTGTGGGGTTTTTTAGATAGAGATGAAGGGCCAGGGATGAGGAGCAGGAAGCATCAACTATCCCTATGTGTCTTGACTGGGCAAGCCCAGGATTTTGAATCCATGACCTCAGCATTCCAGGTCGATGCTTTATCCACTGCACCACCACAGGTCATGCAATTTTTAATGCACATTGTTTGGAAGGTACCACAATATATATCATATTCTATTCAACATTTACTGTGCTTCCAGTTTTTCATTATTATAAGTGGCACTGCTGTGAATATTCTTATATATATCTTGGATTTATTTTTTGATTACTCCCTAGGATATATTCCTCAATAGAATTTTTTTTCTTCTTTTTTTTTTTTGAACCAGAGAGAGAGAGAGAGGAAGGGAGAAAGAGATTTGTTGTTCACTCATTCATGCATCACTGGTTGATTCTTACATGTTCCCTGACCAGGGATCAAACTCACAATCTTGGCATATCAAGACAATACTCCAACCAACTAAGGTTCCGGGCCAGCGGTGCTCAAAAGAATTTCTTAGTCAAAGCAAAGAAAGAATTTTGCAATAAACTGCCAAGTTGTTCTCATAACATTATTCAAACTTAAACTCCCATCCAGGATATCTGTGTGTCATTTCTGAACATCTATGCCCACCCTGAGCATTTAAAAAGCTTTTCATCTTAGCTGATATGAGAGTTTAAAAAATAGTATCTCACCTTAATTTTAATTGTTTTGCTTACTAGTGAGGTTGAGTATATATATTCATGTTTACTGATAATTTTTTACTTCTTTTTATTTTTGTGACAGAGACAGAGAGGAGGACAGACAGGAAGGGAGAGAGATGAGAAGCATCAATTCTTTGTTGCGGCACCTTAGTTGTTCATTGATTGCTTCCTCATATGTGCCTTGACCTGGGGGGGGGGGCTACAGCAGACCGAGTGACCCCTGCTCAAGCCAGAGACCTTGGGCTCAAGCTGGTGAGCCCTGCTCAAACCAGATGAGCCCATGCTCAAGCCCGCAACCTTGGGGTTTACGAACCTGGGTCCGCATCCCAGTCTGACGCTCTATCCACTGCGCGACCACCTGGTCAGGTGGTAATTTGTTAGTTCTTTTGTGAATTGCTTTTTTTTGTTTTTTGGGTTTTTTTTTTACAGAGACAGAGTGAGAGTCAGAGAGAGGGATAGATAGGGACAGACAGACAGGAACAGAGAGAGATGAGAAGCATCAATCATTAGCTTTTCATTGGGACACCTTAGTTGTTCATTGATTACTTTCTCATATGTGCCTTGACCGTGGGGCTACAGCATACTGAGTAACCCCTTGCTCGAGCCAGCGACCTTGGGTCCAAGCTGGTGAGCTTTGCTCAAACCAGATGAGCCCGCGCTCAAGCTGGCGACCTTGGGGTCTCGAACCTGGGTCCTCCACATTCCAGTCTGACGCTCTATCCACTGTGCCACTGCCTGGTCAGGCTGTCTATCATCTTCTTGAATATTCATCTTCTATTTGGTTTGAAAAGCTTTCTCAGTAAAAAAAAAAAAAGAGAGAGAGAGAGAGAAAATCTCCTTAGCTGTTATAGGTACTGAAAGTATTTTTTTCTCATTTTTTATTTGTCTTTTAGTTTTGTTTATGGTGCATTTTTTCCTAGCATAAATAGTTTGAGATTTTATGTAGTCAGATCTATTGATCTGTAAGGTACAGGCAGTCCTGCCCACTTTGCCTTGATGCCTGACAAGTTTGCAATTATACAATATGAACTTCTCATATTTTTTCCCAGTACCATTTGGGAATTTCTCTGCCTTCTCTGAGTAGGAAATGTTCCTTGAACTACAGGGTAAGGCCCAGACTATAGTTCTGTGTGTTCATCCCTGGGGCATAGTCAGGTGAAGAACCCTCTCCTTACCCTGCCTTGGGTCACCAACCTGAAGTTCAAACCCCACTTAGTGAAGATAATCTGCTGCTGATGTCAATGTTGAGGTCAGCCCATGTTCAGAGCATATCCTCCCACAGGTCACTCTGTAGCAAGAATGGTCAAGGCCAGTCCTAGATAACCCACTTGGAGCCCTGCTCAGCTTCAGAACTAGCCAGGTCACTCAGAACTCAGCCTGAGGCTCTCAGTGCATTGGGGCTACTCTCTGGATTTGCCCCAGAGCCAGATATAATATAGGCAGCCTCGCTTTGCTTGAGGTCCTGCGAGGAAGAAAGGCAGGCAGGCAGGCAAGCAAACAAGCCTAATGACTAAGTGTCTATTGCATGCCAGGTATCTTCACTCATGTGTCTCTGTTCATGGTCTCAACACCCTTGGACTTGTTACTTCCCCACTTTTGGGATGAGAAAACTGAGACTCAGAGATATATTGATAGATTATTGGCCTCAATTCACTCAGCTACCAAGCAGAAAACCTGAGTTTGAACCTACTTTCTGTTTGAATCTCCCAGATAGGTACCTCCTCACCCTAAGGCCTTAGGGCTTAAGGTTTCTCCTTAACTTCTGGGAAAATGCATAGGGGGAAACTCATTCATACTAGGGTGCAAATGACTGATATAGGTTAACAATATCCTCTTTCCCAGGAGATTCCAACATATGGACCCAAGTATAACCTTTCTCTGTCTCACATACCAGTCATGGGCTGCGATGATGTTGGGCCTCAGAAGGTTGGTTTAATTGAATTATTTCTTTAGGTAATTGCCCCTAAAGCTGAGGCTTTGCCCTCTAAGTGTCACTGGAAAGTTCTAAAGAGCCAGCTTCCCTACCCTCTTTTGTTGGTTGGCCCCATGCCAGACAAGGATCAAAACAAGTATGTGGCAGCTCTAGGGCTTAGTCTGTCCCGCCTGTCCCCAGATGGTATGTGGCCTCTGCACAGGTTCCTTGAAGAGCAGGAGAAGAGCTGATGGTAGGGGTGAGAGTGGGGGGGTGGGGAGACTCGTTGCCAGCTGTGTTGTGAGGAGCATGACTTCAAGGGGCTCGATTTCCCAGGGTCAGGCCAGGTGGTAATTGAGTGGTATGGGAATGGAAGCCAGGGAGTCCTGCAAAAGCACAGTGGAGCTCCCAGGGGCTGTTTCAGTGGAAATTGTCCCTCTTGAAGCCTTCAGGCCTGAGGAGGGAGGGAGAGCTTGGGCTTTGGATTTCCACAGACTGAATTTTGGCTCTGCCATTTATCACTAAGTGCTTTGGAGGAAGTGACTTAATCATTCTGAGCCTCTGCCTCCTCATCATAAAAGGGAAACACTACCTGAACAACAGGCTGTTGTAAGGACCAAAAAAGGCAATAAATTGAGAGTCTAGCAACTCAGGTGGCAACTTCCATAACTGGCAATGTCTGCCTAGAGCTCTGTGTTGAGTGAGTTGGTTAGAAAGAGTGCTGGGATCAACCAGCAGTGTCTGCACTGGGTGCAATGGGGAGGTGGAGACACAGGTGTGACCTGCTAGCCATCTCTGGCCTGGCGCTGAGTGACAAATAACTAGGAACTTCCTTGCCCCCCTACTCAGCCTCCAGCCACAAACCCATTGAGCCTGTAAGGGTCTGAGTGAGTGTAGCATCTCGAAGGATCCTGGACTCCTACGCAGCAAAACCTCACTTCCTCCTGTTTCTGTCTCAGGAGGCACATCACTAAGAACCTGGGATGGCTGACGGAGAACTCACTTTAGATGAGGGAATATATCTAAATGTGTAATTTTGGAGGAAAAAATCTATACTAAGCAAATGACTGCAAGCCTGCATACTGAAATATGAACAATGGCATTGTATATACCTTATGCCCCAATAAAAATGTATGCATACATTATGTATATACATACTATATATGCAGAACTTCATTTCCTTTTTATACATTAATGTATTTTCCAATGAACATCTCATTTATAATGAGAAACAGGTTCTATTGAACAATACATTCTTTTTCTTTAAAGTACTGCAACCTACATTGGCAGGTGGATCAAATACAGATTGAGCAGCTCAAATATCTTCCAACCTCTCCTTACTCATTTTGGTCCTATAAAACTCTTAAGTTCTTTTGAGAATCCCCCCAAAACCCAACTCAGTTTATCTCCCTTCAACTCTATACCCGTTTTCTGAAGCCATGCACCCCTGCTCTGTGGCAGGAGGTGGGAGATTGCACTAAAGAGAGGGGCATCTCCATTCGCAAGTGGTTGGGGAAATATAAGAAGGAAAGAAATGCCTTTCAGTGGTGGCACTTAGAGATGAAAGAATTATGTACAGGAGAGAAAGAGGTTAAAGGAGACATTTTAGCTGGGATGTGGGTGTCCCCCCCCCCAGCCATCACTTAGGTCTCCCCAACTGTACTCTCAGGTTTTGCTGAGGCTCAGCATCCCCAGGGGTGCTGTGAGGACCTATGGCCCCTCAGGGGCAGCTCTCCAAGGAGGACTTCTCTTCCCTGCTGACTCTAAGGGCAGATCTGTTGTGATCTGGGTCCCTGGAGCAGGTGTTTTGGAGAGCAGCCACTAGCCCAGGCTTCCTTTGGAATATTCCCCTCAGCTTTCCTGGGGCCTGGCAGGAGTGCTAAGCCCAGGGAGCCCATCCCTGACCATGGAGAGCTGCTTCTGGCCCAGAGAGAAAGCGAACCTGCTGTCCTCGGTCCTCGGGAGAAGCAGCTGTGGTGACTTAAATCCTGAGGGAAGGACGGTGTGCCTGGCAGTTCCCCTGGGCACTCAACCTTCAGCTGTCCTCAATGCCAGAGGTTAGGGCACTACCTGCTCCCTGCGACCAATGAGATCAGAGAAGCAGGACCAGGGCATGGAGTTCAGAGACCTGGGCTCTAGTCCTATCTCTGCCACTAATTCTCTGAGCAAACTTGGCAGTACTTGTGATCAGACACTGTGAGAGAATTGGTAAATTTTTTTTAAAAAAGTATTTTCTCTGTTTTACAGATGAGGAAACTGAGACCTGGTAAAGCTCCATAAATTACACAAAGTCACACAACTGGAATTTCAAATTTTCAATTCAGTTTTCTCTAACTTCAAAGCACTCTCCCTGTATACCCTCTGTCTTTAGATTTCCCATATCTTCCTCACTCTATATTGAGTCTGTATTTAAAAGGAAGAGGCAGGAAAAAATTCCTTCAGCTAAAAATCCCGAGCGATGCCCCTCACCCACCCAGGAGCTTACTGGCATTGTCATCAGAAACACTGGGCTCAGGGTTTTCTCCACCATGTTTGAGCTTGAACCAAGTCTTCTGGTTACCGAGGGTTGGGTCCAGAGTGTCTGCATCTGGTAGTCTCAGACACTTGCCTCCAGTCCACCCAGTGTTTTTTCTTCCTTTTCCTTCCTTCCTTCCTTCCTTCCTTCCTTCCTTCCTTCCTTCCTTCCTTCCTTCCTTCCTTCCTTCTTTCCTTTTTTCTTCCTTCCTTCCTTCTTTCTTTCTTTCCCGCCTTCTGTACTTCTTTCTGCCTGTCCTTCCTTCTGACTCTTACTTCCTTTCTTCTCTTTTCACCAGCTAAGACTAGAATATCAACTTCAGAAGGAAACTACAGGCCCTGGCTAGTTTGCTCAGTGGATAGAGCATCAGCTCAGCGTATGGATATTCCAAGTTTGATTCTCAGTCAGGGCACACAGGAGAAGTAACCATCTGCTTCTCTCCCCCTCCCTCTCCCCCTTCTCTCCCTCTACCCCTCTTGCATTTGAGCATTGACCCCAGGGGCTGAGGATAGCTGGGTCAGTCTGTGCTAAAGATAGCTTGGTTGATTCCCAGCATCAGCCCAGATGAGGGGGTAGGGATTGCCAGGTGGATCCTGGTCAGGGCGTATGTGGGAGTCTCTCGCACTATCTCCTCTCCTCTCACTTGGAAAAAAGGGAAAAAGAAAAAGAAAACTACAAACACAGAGCTTTCTCCAGAGAAAATCCTGATCACAGGAGAAGCTGTGACTGGGACCTACTTTCTACAAACTTTGAGGAAATCTGTAGGGTCTGCCTTTCTCTGGAGCTCCACATATTCAGGCTCCTTTTCCCCTGATGCCCTGGAGAGTGAAGATCAACGTGCCCTGTCTCCTCCGCTTGTCCGGAGGACATTGCCCTCCAGGATTCTGAGGGTGAGCAACCCTGGAGTTCCACAACCCTTTCCCACTCACTGTTTCATCATTCTCACAACAGACTTGGAGCACAAATGGTTTCATGACCATTTGACAGAGGAGAAAACTGAAGCTATAGCCCTAGTAGGAGGTAGGCTTTCTACCTCTGAGTCCTGGCCCTAGGCTAAGGTGAATGACTGTGGCTTCTGGTCCGGTCATTCTGTGCTCCTTTCTCCATCTGTCATGGTTTTCTAGCTGAAGCTATTGGAGTCTGGAATGCAGTCTCTCTTCCTGGATTTCCCGGGTTTGTGCCAGCAGCTCCTAGGCTGGCTCTTCTATGGGAATTGGAGCTGCCCTCTACTCTGTTCCTGCTGACAAGAACACCCGAGAGCTTTGTTTCTCCCCCAGATGAAATTGGAAACCAGTTGGCCCGCTGAGGGCTTCATCAGAAATACTTCCCGACCACCTGCCCTTGCCTGGCTCTCTCCAAGGAGGAAAGGACAATCCCCCAGGAGGCCTCGATAGGAGGTTGGCAGCGATGCTTTGTCACAGCTCTTGGGATCATGTGAATCAGGGGAACCTAACACTCGTGTTCTCCTTCCAGATAAGATAAAGGTTTCGTTTTGTTCTTGTTGGGGAAAGATCTGACCTTGCCAGATGCCAAAAATGCTAATGAGGCCCCAAGAGAGAATCTGCCCGGTACAAAGAGCACTGAACTTGGAGTCACACAGGGCTCTGCTGATTCCCAGAAGTGTGACTTTGGGCAAATCAGGATGCCTCTGGAGCCTGCCTTGGAGGGTTGGTGGGAGGACAATGAGGCAATCCTGAAATGCTAAGGCCTTAAAAAGATGTTCATGCTATACCGGTTTGAAAAAACAGGTTACAAAAAGATGTGAACAGTATGCCCCCATACAAAATATAGAAAAATAGCTGAAAGCTATATACATCACAATGCTATTAGTGTTTATTCTTGGTGATGGGATCATTGATGTCATATTTCTCCTTTCTATTTATCCCTATTTTCTTTTTATATGCTATATATTTATCAGCTATTGCCACAGTAATGCTGTATAAGAGACTAGCCCCAAACAAAGTGGCTTATATACAAGGATTTATTCGCAAACTTATATATTTGTGGGTCAACTGCAATTTGACTGATCTAGGTTGGGTATACTCTCAGGCTGCAGGTCTATTAGGCCTGCTTCCTCACTGCATTCAGGCTCAGGTCTGTTCCATGTGCCTTCATTTTGGTACTTTGGCTGAAGGGATAACAGTTATCTAGGACTTGCTTCTCCTTCCAGATCACCAGAGCCCTAGACACAAGTCAAACTGTATAAGCACATGTAAAGTCTCTGCTTATGTTATCTCAATAGCTTTTCATTGGCTAAAGCAAGTCACATGGCCAAATCCAACATCAGTGGGGGAGGGAAGTAAATGCAACCACACTAGGAATGGGAAGGGAGTGAATATATGCAGAATAATAACACAAATTTATTACTTTTATAATAAAATTAGTATACTGTGCTTTGTTTTCTCCACTATATGCATTCATATTATCCACTAGAATCCAATAGGGCTCTCCAAGAATAAGACAGAGAAGCCATTTTATAACCTTGTTAGAGAATAAAACAAATGTTAAAGGAATAGGCTCTCTCTTCCTTCATCTGATCTGTTCCTTTAAAATAACCAAACACCATCATTTCTAGCACCTGCAATCCCACAAAGGAAAGTGGAAAACCAACACAGGCTCATGGGCAATTATAGCCAAAGGCCAGACCTTTGCTAGTTCCCATCCAGATCTATCTCAATCTGCTTCCTCTTGACTTCCTTTCTTTTGACTTTTCTCAGTTCATTCATCCATTTATTCAACATATATGCTACTATATGGCACTCTTTTAGCCAGGGAGCCATATTGGTGAACATGGCAAGTCATGAACAAAGAAATCTCTTTAGGGTTTATATTCTAGTGGGGAGATGGGGAGGGTATTGGGTGTGGGGGGAAATCATAGTGATCTTGATAATACCAAGTAGTGTGAAGGCTAAGAAGTAACTAAAGGCCCTGGCCGGTTGGCTCAGCGGTAGAGCGTCGGCCTAGCGTGCGGAGGACCCGGGTTCGATTCCCAGCCAGGGCACACAGGAGAAGCGCCCATTTGCTTCTCCACCCCTCTGCCGCGCTTTCCTCTCTGTCTCTCTCTTCCCCTCCCGTAACCAAGGCTCCATTGGAGCAAAGATGGCCCGGGCGCTGGGGATGGCTCTGTGGCCTCTGCCTCAGGCGCTAGAGTGGCTCTGGTCGCAACATGGCGACGCCCAGGATGGGCAGAGCATCGTCCCCTGGTGGGCAGAGCATCGCCCCATGGTGGGCGTGCCGGGTGGATCCCGGTCGGGCGCATGCGGGAGTCTGTCTGACTGTATCTCCCTGTTTCCAGCTTCAGAAAAATGCAAAAAAAAAAAAAAGAAGTAACTAAAATAGGATAGTGCACCAGAGAGCAATTGGGTAGGGGTGGCTGCATTGGATGGTGAAGTCAGGAAGGTTTCCCTGAGAAAGTGTTGTTGAACTTATTGGAAAGTGCCTCTTGAGACCTGACATTTGTATCTGGGCTCTCCAGGCCTTGACTCTGAGTCCCACTCAAGAGCTTAGCTTCTTGAATCAGCTCCCCACTTTGGCCTGCCTTGGGGAGCTCTCCTGTCCTAGTTGTCTTTCAGAACCCAACCCAGTTTCCCACTGGGTTGGCAGGTGCCTCAATCAGCTTAGCTAATCCCAACAAAGAGGAGACCCAGAAAACTTTATTAGATCAAGCTGATCATTTATTGCATTCCTATTGTGTACCAAACTAGCAGGCATTTATTGAGCACCTTATGTAAACGAAACCAACAGGCATTTATTGAGCATCTAATGGATGCCATATCAATGGTCATTTATTGAATGTGTTGTAAGTATCCATGCCAACCAGTATTTATTTACTGTGTGCCTGGAATTGAGGAGAACACAATGGTTCTAACTATTGCCCTTTAAGAACTTGTGATTGGCCTGACCAGGCGGTGGCGCAGTGGATAGAGCCTCGGACTGGGATGCCGAGGATCCAGGTTCAAGACCCCGAGGTCGCCAGCTTGAGCGCGTTCTCATCTGGTTTGAGCAAAAGCTCACCAGCTTGGACCCAAGGTCGCTGGCTCCAGCAAGGGGTTACTCGGTCTGCTGAAGGCCCACGGTCAAGGCACATATGAGAAAGCAATCAATGAACAACTAAGGTGTCACAATGCGCAACAAAAAACTAATGATTGATGCTTCTCATCTCTCTCCGTTCCTGTCTGTCTGTCCCTGTCTATCCCTCTCTCTGACTTTCTCTCTGTCTCTGAAAAAAAAAAAGAAGAACTTGTAATTGAGTTGCAGAGGCAAATGTTACATGAACATAGCTTTAAAAGGTAGGATTTAATACAATAAGGCAATGTTGTCCAGAACAACCTCTAAGCCCTCTGAGAATCTAGAGATGGGTCTAGAGATCAGTGTGGAATAGGGAAGCCACAGAAGACTTCATGGAAGTGAAACCTGAGATGGACTTTAAAAGATAAGCAGGACTTTAAAAAGAAAGCTAGGGACCGAGGCAACACGGGCCTTGGGTGTATGCATTTTGAAACCCTAGGATATAATTCTGGGCATTTGTTACTAAGGCTTGGTGTCCTCTCCTTTCTGGTTTATCAACCTTCTTATAACATCCAGCTCTTCCATGACCCCTGTTTCTTCTAGGCCACAGCTGAATTCCTAAGCAGTCTATAGTAATTTGAGTGATCAAGGGCTGATGTCATGTGACTAAAGGCAAAATAGGCAGCTCTGCAAAAGGGTCTTCATGATACTTTCAGTAGATAAGGGCCTACAACCCATGAAGGTTGATGTCAGGACACCCAGGTACAGACTATATCTAGTTCAGGTGTCCTCCCACCTCCTAACCCAGCAGTCTTTAAAAACAAGCATGTTCATTTCCTTTTCTTCGAGCCTTGAGACAGCAGCCAGGGCTATTTAGAACTAGTTAGATTTGAGGGATGGGCTCCATAGTCTCTTATTATATTCTCTTACTAGTCTGACAGCTAACATTATAGTCTACTTTCCAGAAACAGGTTATGAGAAAATCTGAATTTATAAAACAACTTCATTAAGGATCATCTTTTTTTTTTCACACTAAAAATATTTACCCAGCACCCACTCTGTACAGCCTGGGGCTGTTGAAAATGGGAGCATAAGCCATAGATTCAGAATCCTTTTAGAAAAGGATGAATGTAAAATGTTGATTTAATTTGTGGAAAGAGTCTGTTTATACAGTGCTTCAGGGAACTCGTCCTTTCTTCTTTGTAGGGGCACCGGCACCATCTGTAGAATTACTTTAGATTTTGTTAATTTTGTGGTTACAAAAACTGTGCAAAGCTCCCTGTAGAAGGACTTGTTTAGACCCTGGGAAAAATAAGATCTGAAATTGAGAGGCAGGTGCAAAACAGTCTTGAAAATTCATTCTGAGAGGAAAATAAACCCGCACAGGTTTTCTTCTCCACTGGAGTCCTGGGGACAGGGAGAAGCAGCAGGTGGGCAGGCACACAAGGGAGCGAGTGCACTGCAGAAGGGAGGAGGGCTAAGGAGCTCTGTCACGTACATGGTTGAGGAAAACCAGGCAGTGAGGACTTGGGGTGATGAACACACACTGCGATACACAGATGATACATTATAGAACTGCACCAGAAACCTGTATGATTAACTAATATCACCCCAATAAATTCCATTTTAAAAAAAAGACTTATTATAAAGCTATAGTAGATAAGACTGTGTGGTATTGGTGAAAGAATAGACATGTAGGTCATTGAAACAGAATAGAAAGTCCTGAAATAAATCCACAGAGAAAAAAAAAATAATGGGCAGCCAGTTCCATATTTGTCCTGGACACTTGTGTCATGGCAGGTGGCACATGACGCAGAGGAGTGAGCATAGGTTGGCCTGAGCCCAGCCAGCCAGGCACTAGCTATGTGGTTGTGTGGCTATGCAGAGCCCCGGTCTCCCGAAAAGCTGACAACTGGACAGGTAGATATGCAAATGTTCATTAGGTAAATGCCTGTGTGCAAAAACCTGGGAGGCTGGGGGAGATATCAATACTTAAGGTGGTGTGGCCATGTTAAAAAGAGGGAAGGAAGGAAGGCTGCATGGGAGATTCAAGACTGCCTTGCAGTTCAAAACGTCAGCAAGGCTAAGGGGCGCTGTGAGCCAAAGCCTCCCTTTAGAGGCACCCCCTCTGACTTCCTGGTCTACTGTAGATTTGCTACAGGGAGCAGCCTGTGGGAAGCAATTGCAAGATAAATGTTGTTTAAAGCAGTATAAAGATTATAGACCCAATGATTCTAGACTCTATAATCTTCATACAACATCAGGGTGGTTAATTCTTTCATGGACAGGTACAAAATTTCTGGCAGACTGACAGCAGTCTGGGGACTGGCGGTTGAAAACCACAGGTTCACAAGATTAAATAAAACAGCATACATATTTAAAGGGTTTGAGGCCCTGGCTGTTTGGCTTTGTGGATAGAGCATTGACCAGCCATATGGACATCCCAGGTTTGATTCTTGGTCAGGGCATGCAGGAGAAGCAATCATCTGCTTTTCTCCCCCTCCCTCTTCTTCTCTCCTTTCTCTCATGCAGCCAGTGGCATTTGGTTAAAGTGACTGCCCTGGAAGCTGAGGATAGCTTGGTTGGTCAAGCGTCAACCTCAGGTGCTAAAAATAGCTCAGTTGATTCAATCATCATCCCCGGATGGGGGTTGCTGGGTGGATCCTGGTCTAGTCACATGCAGGAGTCTGTCTATCTCCCCTCCTGTCACTTAAAAATAAATATAAAATATACAATAAAAATAAAGGGTTTGAAGTCAAATCAAGTGCCCAATAAATGTTCAATAAACATAAATTCCTTTCATTCCTTTGTCCTACCCCATCTGAAGGCAAGTTCAGCATAGCAGCATGACCTCTGTCCCAGGCCTTCCATCAACCATCCTTCCTCCACTACCCCAGCCATACATGCAGGAAAGCAGGTGCACCCCAAGGCTAGAAGCTGGAGGCTGTGCTTCAGCAGCCTGGCCCTTGAGCCTTTATCACAGAAGACATGGTGCTACAGCCCATAATTAGGCCCTTGGGTGGGAAGGAAGGAGACTCCAAAAGGATTGATGTCATTCTTATTTAGGGGAATTCACAGAATAGTTGGAGGGATAAGTCACACCCCCTCAGTAACACCCTCAGGGAAGACTTCAGGAAAATTCTGCTTCCAGCTACTTTGGGTGGAGGTACAAATTGTCCACAGCCTCAGGGCTACTGGATATCTTCCCTCGAAGAGAGACCTGAGGCTGGCTGTGTCAGGCAGTCCTCAGCCCACACCTTGCCCACTTCTTGGACCTTACCCTCATACTCCTGCCATGCTGGTCTCTGTCTATTCCCCATTCTCTCTTCCATCAATCCAGGCCTTTGTGCCTCCTACAGTGCTCTTCCTTTCCCTCCCTTCTCCCCCAGTGAGCCCCTTCTTCCCAATCCAGCTCAGAGGTCTCCTCTTCTGGCCAACCGTCCCTCGCCCATTCTGCTTGCTACTGGCTCCAGTCCCCTAGGCATGTCTCTGTGCCTTGTTTTCTGCATTTGGAAAATGAAAGTAATGGTGACAGTGCAACCATAGCTAATAACAGTATGGTTAAATCAGATAATGATGAAAACAACTCATAAAGAACTGTATATGTGAGTGTTGCCATCAGTGACATGTATGCATCCAATAGATACTAGTCTGTGAGCATATAATGTATAGTGTACGGGTAGAAGCCCACAGTGTGGTGATATGGCAAAAGCACTGGACTCAGAGGTGGAAGACTTGCTCTGTCTCTGTTGTTGTGCTACATGGCCTAGCCCTCAGCCAACCCACTCTGGGCCTCAGTTTTCGCCTCTGTACATGTGTGTGACTTCTAAGGGCCCTCCTGGCTATGCTAGCTTGTCTCAGAGGCTCTGGGTCCTGGGCTCTGCCTGGCTCCCAGGCTGGACAGCTCCCGTGGTATTTCAGGAGGCAGCGGAGGCTCCTCTCAGCATCTGGACAGCAGCTCAGGCTGAGAGCATGGAAATCCCTGCTACTGTGAGGCCTGACTCCAAGGTGAGGTGTGGGAGAGTGGGGAGCTCCCTTCTGGAAGAGGAGGGTAGGCACCAGCAGCAGTAAAAAGTTCCAGAGTCTCAGAGGGAAGGCGGGAGGGGTCTGAGCAGATTCTAGCCACTTAGTGAAAGACCTCAGAGGCTGTGGCTTTGGGAATTTACCTACAATCTTTAGGGCCAAGATCACCAAAATCATTTAGGCCCTAATACTTTGATTGGTCCTAATCCAATGGCAAATGCTAATAATGATGGCAAACAAAGAGTGGTGGCCTGCATAAATTAAAGGTCTTCTACCTGCTCTGGAGGGAAACAAACAAACAAACATGTATTTGAGACTCCTGGTTAGGCACTTTTGGTTGAAGAAGGCCAATACAATAATGAACACAGCATGATGGAGAAAAGCCTGAACTTAGCGCAAGAGGACCTGGGTTCAAATCCCAGGTCCACCCTCTAGTGTTGAAAGCATGGGCAAGTTACCAAGTGCCCTGTCTTATTTATGGTGACAGTTGTCTTAGCATCTGCCTTGGCTCTGCCAGAGAATTGTTGCCAGAGTGAAGAGGTAGGTTCTTCAAAAAAATTAAACATATAATTACCATGTGATCCAGCAATTCCACTTCTAGGGATATACCCACAGGAATTGAAAGCAGAAACTCAAACAGGTATTTGTACACCCATATTTATAGCATCATTATTTACAATAGCCAAAAGGTAGAAGTAATCCAAATGTCCACCAAGAGATGAATGAATAAACAAAATGTTGTTTATAGATACAATGTAATAATATTCAGTCTAAAAAAAGAATGAAATTCTAGAGCAGGTCCTCTTTTTGGTTGCTTTGTTCAACATCCTTTCTTTATGTCATTGATGAGAAAAAAAATTGATTCCTGGCCAGGGACATTGTCTGTGTGGAGTCTGCACATTCTCCCTACGTCTGCCTGGGTTTCCTCCACATCTCAAAGATGTGCACATAGGAGGACTGGCATGCCTAAATTGTCCCAGTCTGAGTGAGGATGGGTGTGTGTGTAAGTGCACCTGGTGATGGAAGGGCATTCTGCCCAGGGTGGGTTCCCATCTTACACCTAGAGCTGCCTGGATAGGCTTTGGCCACCTGCAACCCCAAATTGGCATAAGCAGGTCTGAAAAAATTTATCTTACTTGTTTTTATTAACCTTTCTTAAATGTATATATAACTCATGTTTATTTCTTTTTTTCTCTCTTTTTTTAAAATTTATAATTTTATTTATTTATTTTTAATGGGGTGACATCAGTAAATCAAGATACATATATTCAAAGATAACATGTCCAGGTTATCTTGTCATTCAATTATGTTGCATACCCATCACCCAAAGTCAGATTGTCCTCTGTCACCTTCTATCTAGTTTTCTTTGTGCCCCTCCCCCTCCCCCCTCCCTCTCCCTCTCCCCCCTCCCCCCATAACCACCACACTCTTATCAATGTCTCTTGGTCTCACTTTTATGTCCCATCTATGTATGGAATAATGCAGTTCCTGGTTTTTTCTGATTTACTTATTTCACTCCGTATAATGTTATCAAGATCCCACCATTTTGCTATAAATGATCCGATGTCATCATTTCTTATGGCTGAGTAGTATTCCATAGTGTATATGTGCCATATTTATTTCAATGTTTAGTATTTAAAGTGTTTTTGGGTCTTTATTTAGAAGTTTGGTGATGTTCATGTGACTAAAGATATTATTCAGCCTATGGTAACATTGGTTTTTTGTTTGTTTGTTTGTTTGTTTTTTAATTTTTTTTAAGCTGGAAACAGGAGAGACAGTCAGACAGACTCCTGCATGTGCCCGACCGGGATCCACCCGGCATGCCCACCAGGGGCAAAGCTCTGCCCACCAGGGGGCGATGCTCTGCCCCTCCGGGGGGTCGCTCTGCCGAGACCAGAGCCACTCTAGCACCTGGGGCAGAGGCCAAGGAGCCATCCCCAGCGCCTGGGCCATCTTTGCTCCAATGGAGCCTTGGCTGCGGGAGGGGAAGAGAGAGACAGAGAGGAAGGAGGGGGGGGTGGAGAAGCAAATGGGCGCTTCTCCTATGTGCCCTGGCCGGGAATCGAACCCGGGTCCCCCACACGCCAGGCCGACGCTCTACCGCTGAGCCAACCGGCCAGGGCCAAACATTGGTTTTGCTATACGTTTTTTTTGTGTTTTGTTTTGTTTTTCCAAAAAAGTCGCAGTTTCCAAGAAGCTATCGAGGACATTAAGTTAGGACTTACTGTACATGCTGTAACACTGGTGAACCTTGAAAACATGCTAACTGAAATAAGCTAGACACAAAGGGATGACTGTTGCATGGTTACACTTATATGAGGTGCCAAGAATTGTCAAACTCACAGGGGAAAAGGAAGTAGAAGAGGTTATCAGGGGCAGAAGAGAGGAGAATGGGCAGCTACTGTTTAATGGGTACAGAGTTTCAGTATGGGAGATGAAGGAGTTTTGAAGATGGATGGTGGTGAGAGTTGCACAACCATATGAATGCGCTTAAGCCACTGAACTGTGTACTCAAAATTGGGGCCCTCATCTAGGCTGTCTATAGCTGTTTTGTCATCTGTAAAATAGCAAGAAGAGGTAGATAGAAAAACAAAAACAAAAAAAGAACCCAGCATCCAGTTAAAGAGTTCAAGTGTTTCATCTGGGGAGTGAGAAACAGGAGCGGTGGGGACTGCTGTTTTCCTAACGGGCACAGTAGGAAAACTTTAAGTGCGTATCCATTATGTTTCACAAAAATGAACATAGAGTTAGCCTTAGCAGACTCCAAATTAGAAAAGAATCAAATATTTCTAATTCATTTTTTTTTTTACTATTTTTTATTTTTTGACTTATTTTTCAATTACTATCTGTTGTAAGTCATCGGTTTTCATGCCATAATAAATTCAACCAGACCAATGAAAAACCTGGTTGTGGTTATTGTCAGGAAGAGGTCGCTGGTAAACACAGAGCACCCTGTGTTTTTCCTCTCCGCTTGCCAGGTGCCCAGTGAGGGGTGGATCCTGCCCCAAGATTCTTGGTGTGTCCCCGTTGGTTAATGAATCAATTTACCACCCTGTTTATTAATCAGCCTTTCAAATGTCTGGAGCTGGAGTTTGGATTCTCCAGAGCTGGGAGATGGAGTCTAACAACCTTTGAAAATAGGACCAGACCCAGGACCCAGGAACCCGACAAGGTGCTCGCTCTTTGCCTCTCTTGCAGTAATTGCCTGGAGGTCTTGGTCCTTTAATTGCAACATTTAGGGTGAAAATTAACTGGTAAACTGTGTGCATAGAGATTAGTAGACAGGCAATCCCCAGGTTACAAATGAGATAAGTTCTGTGGGTTTGAAAATGTTTAAGTATTTATATGCACAAAAAGGTAAAAATAAATACTATGTTAAGACAAACATCTATCTAAGTAAATGGACCTATTCCAACTTACATACAAATCCAACTTAAGAACAAACCTACAGAACCTACCTCATTCGTAACCTGGGGACTGCCTGTATACCAACAAATAAAAATAAACTTTGGCAGTAACTTGGCATAATTTCTAAACAACATTTCACAGGCACTAGCTCAATATGGCTGTTCGTGTTTTCTAAACAGCTCTATCGAGATGTGACTCCATACATACCATACCATACACCATTTAAAGTATACAGTTCGATGCCTTTTTTTTTATTTTTATTTATTTATTTATTTTTTTACAAGATAGAGAGTGAGTCAGAGAGAGGGATAGACAGGGACGGAAAGAGATGAGAAGCATCAATCATTAGTTTTTTGTTGCGACACCTTAGTTGTTCATTGATTGCTTTCTCATACGTGCCTTGACCGCGGGTCTTCAGCAGACTGAGTAATCCCTTGCTGGAGCCAGTGACCTTGGGTTCAAGCTGGTGGGCTTTTCCTCAAACCAGATGAGCCTACACTCAAGCTGGCGACCTCGGGGTCTCGAACCTGGGTCCTCTGCATCCCAGTCCGATGCTCTATCCACTGTGCCACCGCCTGGTCAGGTCAGTTCGATGCTTTTTTGGTATATTATTAATTTTATTACAACTGTGGTAAAATATGTATGATATAAAATTAGCCATTTTAACCATTTTAAGTGTACAGTTCAGTGGCATTAATTATATCATAATGTTATTTCTTTTAATCCTTGCAAAGACTTTTTTTTAATATCTAATTGGCTTTATTAGGCAATTCATGAATCGGGCAGCATCTCATCTAGCAAGTAAGGGTGCTCCAAGGAGTTGTACAAAGTAAAGAGGTTTTTATAGAAAGAAGGGTGGGCAGGGGAGATATTGACAAAAGATAAGAAAGAATTATACTTGGGCCCAGATTTTATTTTCTCTTCCTTTGGAGGAAGAGAAAGAAATGGTGTTGACGTAAGAAATGTTCAGGCCCTGGCCAGGTAGTTCAGTTGGTTAACAGCATCATGCTGAAACAACAAGGTTATGAGTTTGATCCCTGGGCAGGGCACACATGGGAGGCAAACAAAAAATGCATGATTGAGTGAAACAACAAATGCTTCCCTTCCTTCTCCCTCCTCTCTCTATAAATCAATAAAAATTAAGCCCTGACCAGATAGCTCAGTTGGTTGGAGCATCATCCTGGAGCATGGGGGTTGCTGGTTCGATTCCCCAGTCAGGGCACTTGCAGGATCAGCTTGATCTTCCTGCCTCTCTATCTCTCCCTGCTTCTCTCTAAAAATAAATTGTCCAAATTGGTAGAGATATTTTGTAAGAGTTTCTCTGAGCCAAACTGAAGAATTATGCCAGGGTGCAAGATCTCAAATGCCCCAGAGAATAACTTTTGGGTTTATTTTTTTCTTGATTAACTTCTTTCTTTCTTTCTTTCTTTATTTTAATTTTTTAAATTTTCAATTACAGCCCTGGCCGGTTGGCTCAGCGGTAGAGCGTCGGCCTAGCGTGCGGAGGACCCGGGTTCGATTCCCGGCCAGGGCACACAGGAGAAGCGCCCATTTGCTTCTCCACCCCTCCGCCGCGCTTTCCTCTCTGTCTCTCTCTTCCCCTCCCGCAGCCAAGGCTCCATTGGAGCAAAGATGGCCCGGGCGCTGGGGATGGCTCTGTGGCCTCTGCCTCAGGCGCTAGAGTGGCTCTGGTCGCCAACATGGCGACGCCCCGGAGGGGCAGAGCATCGCCCCCTGGTGGGCAGAGCGTCGCCCCATGGTGGGCGTGCCGGGTGGATCCCGGTCGGGCGCATGCGGGAGTCTGTCTGTCTCTCCCTGTTTCCAGCTTCAGAAAAATGAAAAAAAAAAAAAAAATTTTCAATTACAGTTGACATACATTATTATATTAGTTTCCGGTGTATACTCCAGTGCCTAGATAGCACATAACTTACTAAGAGATCATCCTGATAAATCTCAAACCCTTCTGACATCATGCATAGTTATTAGAATATTATTGACTATATTCCCTATGCTGTCTAGGAGAAAGCTGCCCACAGCTCTCATTCTAATATCAGACAGTTCAGTTCCTTCTCATATGCATCTGGTGTCTTTCAAGTGCTACCCCAGTATGGGATCTCAGAGGGAGTAAGTCCAATTAAGTCTGTGCACATGCCCTTTAAGAGGAACTGCCTGGGACTCCGAGAGCCCTCCAACTCCCTCAACCTTAGTCCCTGCTGGTTTTTACAGCCAGAGGTTGAGGACTTTTCTTTCTCATACTGGAACCCTAGGCTGGGGGTCCTGGTATGGGCTGGAACCCTTCACTCTTTTTTCTTTTTTTTCCTCATTTTTCTGAAGCTGGAAACAGGGAGAGACAGTCAGACAGACTCCCACATGCGCCCGACCGGAATCCACCTGGCACGCCCACCAGGGGCGAAGCTCTGCCCACCAGGGGGCGATGCTCTGCCCATCCTGGGCGTCGCCATGTTGCGACCAGAGCCACTCTAGCGCCTGAGGCAGAGGCCACAGAGCCATCCCCAGCGTCCAGGCCATCTTTGCTCCAATGGAGCCTTGGCTGCAGGAGGGGAAGAGAGAGACAGAGAGGAAAGCGCGGCGGAGGGGTGGAGAAGCAAATGGGCGCTTCTCCTGTGTGCCCTGGCCGGGAATCGAACCCGGGTCGTCCGCATGCTAGGCCGACGCTCTACCACTGAGCCAACCGGCCAGGGCCTGGAACCCTTCACTCTTTAGGGGGAACCTCTGCAGCTGAGATTTCTATCTACCATATGTGGATGTTGGACCAGCTCATTCTGTGTCTCCACTCCTCCTATCAATCTTGATGTGGCTTCTTCTTCTTCTTCTTCTTCTTCTTCTTCTTCTTCTTCTTCTTCTTCTTCTTCTTCTTTTTCTTCTTCTTCTTTGCGAGAGAGAGTCAGGAAAGAGGTGAAAAGCATCAACTCCTAGTTGCTTCACTTTAGTTGTTATATTGATTATTTCTCATATGTGCCTTTACTGGGGGGCTCAAGTCAAGCCAATGATCCCTTTTTCAAGCCAGTGACTTTGGGCTCAAACCTGCAACCTTTGGGCTCAAGCCAACAACATTGGGATGATGCCAATGATCCCAGGCTCAAGCTGGCAACCCCTCACTCAAGCTGCCAAGTGTGTACTCAAGCCAATGAGCCAGCACTCTAGCTGATGACCTTGGGGTTTCGAACCAGGGCCCTCAGTATCCTGAGTCTATACTCTATCCACTGCACCACCATTGGTCCGGCTGGCTTCTTCTTTAATTCCCTGTTATAGGACTTCCATTCAGCCAGATCTCAGGCAGTTCTGAATGATGGTAGTTTTGTAGTTTAGTTGTAATTTTTATGTGGTTGTGGCAGGAGGCGAGTACCATGTTTACTTGCAAAGACATTTTTTTCCAGATGAGAAAACTGAGGCTGAGCAAGGTTAATAAATTTACCCATAGTTATCACTAGAAAGTAGCCAGGTAGAGTTTCAAATCTCAATTTGCTAACCGAAAAAGCTGAGCATTTCCCAGAATGTTGTGTTACCATCTATAGGGACAGAGAGATTCCTTGGAGATAAATAGTCTAGAGTAGCCAAAGTACTTGTTTGTTGATGGCTAAAGGACCTAGGGAACATACTGAGTATGCTTCAGTCCCCTGAGCCCCCTTATTTGCCCTCCCTACTTAACTCTGAACCACAGTTATTTATGTTTTCATTTGTGCTCCATCACCTGCTCTCTCTTGAGGACACGAATAGGCCACCCCGCCTCTTCCTCCTGGCCAAACTTTGTGAAAGAAGGGCCCACAACTTTATCTGCTTCCTCATTTTTTAATTTTTTTTTTTTTTTTTTTTTTTTTTACAGAGGCAGAGATAGACAGGGACAGACAGACAGGAACGGAGAGAGATGAGAAGCATCAATCATCAGTTTCTCGTTGTGCGCGTTGCGACTTCTTAGTTGTTCATTGATTGCTTTCTCACATGTGCCTTGACCATGGGCCTTCGGCAGACCGAGTAACCCCCTGCTGGAGCCAGCGACCCTGGGTCCAAGCTGGTGAGCTCTTTGCTCAAGCCAGATGAGCCCGCGCTCAAGCTGGCGACCTCGGGGTCTCGAACCTGGGTCCTTCCGCATCCCAGTCCGACGCTCTATCCACTGCGCCACCACCTGGTCAGGCAGCTTCCTCATTTTTTGTTATTTCTCAACCCACTGAGATGCAGTCCCATCACGCCTCTGATACTACTCCCCACCCCCACTGGTATCACTAAGGCGCCTCCATGACCCTCAATGGTTGCCCCTCTTAGCTGTGGTGCTGGCTTTCACACGACTCCATCGGCATCACACTCTCATGACTCTTCCAACTATGATCACTCCTCTGCCTCCTTCACTCTGCCCAAGTTTCCTCTGAGTACAGCCCAAACTTTTTTTCCACTGTTCTTGCTTGTCCTGGACAATCTCCCTCTCCCTTGGATTCAGAACCATCCATGTCCAACTACTGCCAAATTTACACCTCCCACCAGGCCAGACTTCTCATCTGAACTCCAGCCTCAATTCCTGCCTGGCCAACCTCCCTGCTCATCCCACACATACCTCAAATAAACAGTGTCTGACATGGAACTCAGCACCCCCCCCCCAATTCTAAACTCACTACTCTCTCCTGTTCCCATCTTAGTAACAGCTGTCATCCTCCAGATACCAGAGGCAGAAACCTGGGAGTCATTCCCTGGAATGTGAGTTCTACCAGGTCAGAGATTTTTTTTTCTTTATCCTACAATCCAAGCACCTTGCACTGTGTCTGGTTACAGAAGGTACCCATTAAGCATTTGCTGAATGAATGCTTGCCCTCTCCCGATATACTCAAGCTATCCCCAAGACCTGTCTGTTTTGCCTCCTAAAACATTCTTTCATATACTTCTGCTTCCTCCAACAGCTCTGCTTCTTCCCTAGTGTAATCCCCTATCTCTTGCCTAGAAATACAAAACCTTCTTACTATTCTCTCTGCTTCTGATATCCCACTTAAAAACCATCCCCCAGATCACCAGCCTGTAGATTCTTTCAAAAATCCAAATATAATCTTGTCCTCATTGGTTTAAAATCCTTTAGAGGGTCTCTGTTGTCATGATGATAAATTACCTGGTATTGAGGGAGGATCAAAGGATTTTTTTCACACTTTTTTTTTTTTTTTACAGAGACAGAGAGAGAGTCAGAAAGAGGGACAGATAGGGACAGACAGACAGGAAGGGAGAGAGATGAGAAGCATCAATTCTTCATTGTGGTGCCTTAGTTGTTCATTGATTGCTTTCTCATATGTGCCTTGACTGGGGGGGCTACAGCAGAGCAAGTGATCCCTTGCTTAAGCCAGCAACCTCTGGGCTCAAACCAGCGGCCATGGGGTCATGTCTGTGATCCCACGCTCAAGCCAGTGACCCTGCGCTCAAGCTGATGAGCCCGCAATCAAGCTGGCGACCTCGGGGTTTCAAACCTGGGTGGGTCCTCCGTGTCCCAGTCTGATGAGCCACTGCCTTGTCGGCAAGAAGAATGTTTTGTTTTTTTAAATAAATAATTTTCTGATTCCTGTAGCAGAGGGCCAGAGCCCTTGGCCCGATCAGTCCAAAACTTTCCTCCTGAGGGGTGGTGTTGATGAGTTCACTAACAGAAACTTTCTCCAGCTCCCAGCAAAAATGCTGGCCTGGGTGAGGGCCATCTTGGCTTCTTTCAACTCACTGTGGAGTTCATTCAGGTAGTGTGACTTGGGAGTTGCTCCCAATAGTCTACAGAGCTGGAGGAAAGAGGGAGGGGGAGAAAGCTTCTAGGGAGAATCTCCTCCACTTTTGCCTGGGATCCCACTTTCCCATCATCTTGAATCTGCACCCTGATCTGCTTTTGGCCATTCTGAGTCTCCTAGGGGTTTGGTTGGTGAGATCCTAGGTTTCCAGCAAGGGGCAGAGGTCTTTGTCAGGGTAAGCACCAGGGACAGAGACCAAGCTTGCTCCCTCCACTGAAGGAAAATATTCCTGGCTTCAGCTGCCTTGATGAGCTTGGGTCTTGGTAACTTAGAGTATGAGCAATGAGCCCGGAGTAATAGGCAGTGGGGGCACAGTGACAGCTGAGACTAGGCAGGGGATTGGGAGTTCCTGGGTGTAGGACATAGAGGGATTCAGGCTGCAAGGGGCTTCTTCTGGAATACTTTGAACTCAGGTGTCGGGAACCCTCCAGAATATTCATAACCCAGATTCTGAGGCTATCCCAGTGAAGTGACTAAACTGAGCTGTGGGAAATGTTAGGAAATGCACTAAATCCAGGCTGCAAAGGCTCCCCAGGGACTCATGAATTGAAGCAGAGGGGCTTCTTGGGAGATGTACTGACTCTCTGACCGTGAGGATATCCAGGGGAGGCTATTGGACTCAGGTCCAGCAGGATATTTGAGGGGACTGCAATGAACTGAAGTTATGGGACTTTTTGGAGAGATCAATGAACCTAACTTATGGGCACTTCTCAGGAGTTCACTGAACTCATGCTGCAAGCCTGGAACTTTGCCTGCATATTCAATGCCCATTTGACTTTCCTCTGTCACACAAACCCAGAGTTCCAGTACCTATAGACAGGCATGTTTGTTCTCTCTGTCTGTCTGTCTGTTTGTCTCTCTCTCTCACACACACACAGACACCTTCTCAGCCTCCTCTCTTGGTTGTTCCACATTTTCCTGCCCTCTAAACACAGGAGTGCTAAGGGCTCTGCCCTCTCCTCTTCTTGTTTACACTCACTCCCTAGGGTATCCCATCCAGTCTCATGACATTAAATACCACCTGTTCTTTGACAACTTTCAACTTTACCTCTCTAACCCAGACCTCTCCTGTTCATTCCAGACTCATCCATATCCAACTGCCTACCAGACACATCCATTTGTTTGTTTAACAGACATCTCTCAAACTGAACAGGTGCAAAGCCATACTCCTAACCTTTCCTCCCAAACTCCTTCCTCCCACAGTCTTCCCCACCTTAATAACTGGCAACTGCATTCTTTCAGTTTCTCATGTCTAAAAACAGAGTCATCTGTGACCCCTTCTTTCACATTCTATATCAGCAAATCCTGTTCACTCTAGCTGTAAACAATATTCAGGGTCCAACCACAGATAACTATCTCCACCACTTCTCTCTGGTCCAAGCCATCACCAACTCTCCCTGGGTTATTGCTGTAGCCTCCTGGTTATTGATATAGGTCTCCTTGCTTCAATTCTCCCCTTTCTAATCTATTTACAATGCTGTAGCCATTGGTCTTTCAAAATTGTCAGCCAGATTGGGTCACTCATTTGTTTAAAACCTGCCAATGGTCCTTATCTCAGAGTAAAAGCCAAAGTTCTTACTGCCAATGCCCCACATGCCAATCCCCCTTCCTCTCTTTCCTCACCTCTTATCACTCTCTTTCATGTTCACTCCACTCCAACCATCCTTGTTTCCTTGCTGTTTATTAATACATCAAAGCCACTCCATCTCAAGATCTACCCTTGAACTTGCTCTTCCCTCTCCTGCAATGCTCCTCTCTCAGCTGCCCACAAGGCTCACTTCCCCAGCAGTCAGGTCTGTATTCAAATGTCACCTCACCAGAGGGATTTTCCTGGTCACTTATATAAAACAGCAAATGTCCTCCTAGGCACTCTCCATCCCTTATTCAGCTTTGTATTTTCTCTGTAGCTCTTATCACCATCTGATGTACTATAGATTGATTTGTTTATTTGTTCATTTTATCCTCTCACTAAAATAGACTCCACAAACACAAAGACTTTGTCTTGTTTAATGCTATATCCCCAGGTCCCACAACAAGCCTGGAAAATAGTGGGTGCTCAATAAATACTTGTTGAATGAATGAATGAATAAATGAATAAATGAATGGATGAGTGCTGGGAACCAAGTAAATATTTGTTGAATTAAATGGAACTGCATCCCACCCTTGCCCTTTGTGGGTCTTACGGACCTATATCTTCTTTTCTGAGGAAAGTATATGAAACAAACAGGAACTTTCTAAATCAGTTACCAAGGCTATTAGATGGGAAAATCAATACTCAATCTAAGGAAGGGAGTTAAAGACTTCTAGAGTAGTATGGGTAATTTCTAATCTGGAAACAAATGCCACTTTGAGTATTTAAAACAGAGATGTTAATAAAGAGAACCAGTTACACAGTGATCACAGTGATGGAAGAACCAAAAACCATGGGGGCACATGATGCAACTCAGAGACCAGCAGCAGCAGAAAGTCACTTCTGCCCTTAGGTCAGAAGGTCACTGAGAGGCGTTTCTCAGGGCACAGGAACCAGGAACACCCAAAGACACTGGAACCACGGAGGAAAAGTAGCGATGCAGCCAGGGGTATATATGTTGGGGAGCAATAACCTGGCCTCTTCCACCGTCTCCCTCCAGTGACTTTTATTGGCCGAATATGCAGAAAGCCAGCTGATCTGGAGGCCTAGGAAACACAGCCTGCAGGGGTCACCTCCCTTATTATAGACCAGAAAGCCAGGAAAAGGTGGAATGGCATGGGGGGCAAATGGCACAGGCCCAGGACAGACAGAGAAGCACTCAGCAGTTTCAACAGATAGAAGAGCAGAGGGAGGAAAAATCAGACCCACACTGTACTTTCAGTTTGGACTAAAGCTTTAGGAGCCCCCCGCCAATGCACACACTATGCATATATTTTTTTATCACTTGCTTCTAGTATCTCAATTCTGATGGCTGCTTTAAAGAGGAGACTGGGGCTCCGGGCTCAGGGTTGGGCTTCCAAGCCTGCTTCTGCCCTTCTCTTTCTAGGTTGAATCAGCTCTGCCTTTGGCCACCAGTCCCGGGCACTGCCTTTAAGAACTCTTCATCAGCCTGACCAGGCGGTGGCGCAGTGGATAGAGCGTCGGACTGGGATGCGGAAGTACCCAGGTTCGAGACTCCGAGGTCCCGCGCGGGCTCATCTGGTTTGAGCAAAGAGCTCGCCAGCTTGGACCCAAGGTCGCTGGCTCCAGCAAGGGGTTACTCGGTCTGCTGAAGGCCCACGGTCAAGGCACATGTGAGAAAGCAATCAATGAACAACTAAGAAGTCGCAACGCACAACGAGAAACTGATGATTGATGCTTCTCATCTCTCTCTGTTTCTGTCTGTCTGTCCCTGTCTATCTCTGCCTCTGTAAAAAAAAAAAAAAAAAAAAAGAACTCTTCATCATGCAACAGGCACCAGATTGGTATTGTCTCTGGACTCTGATGGCACCCAGAGTATCCACTATTACTGTGGTGGTGGAGGATGGCAGAACACACTCCAGGTGCAAATGGTGCCTTTCATTTGGCAAAATTACCCATCATTGTCTTCATACACTTGAAGGCCTCACTTCCAGAAGAGGGATGGGGCTTCTTTAGCCTCCGAAGAGCTAGGACCAATGAGTACATTTCTAAGGAAGAAGGCTTAAGGTAAGGAAGAAGTTTTAGCAATTAGAGCTGCCAGCAATGGAACTGGCTGTCTTTTAAAAGTCTGTGGTTTCTGTTTCTGTTCCAGGACACATTGTAGCAAGGGTCTGTAGGAGGGGAAGCCTACAGTGATAAACCCAACTCAATGCCTTCTCTGTTGCCTCTAACTCTACTCAAGTCTGAATGCTGTGGGTAACCAACCAGCTCCTTTCATTCTGACCCTCTGCTCTTGACACCTCCTTCTGCAGATCAAGCCCAGGCCCAAGTCCCATGACCCTGGCGAGGGAGCATCTGGGGAGTGGAAGCATATACCGCTCACTCAATGGGCCTTTCTCTTCCTGCCTGGCTTTCGGTTGAAGAAACTGGCCCTTGGTGGGCGTGGTAGACAGAATGATGTCCCCCTGACAATGTCCATGTCCTAATCCCTGAACCTGTGAGTATGTTACACAACAAAAGAGACCTTGCAGGTATGATTAAGTTAAGGATCTTGAAATAGAAAGATTATCTTGGATTATCCAGGTGGTCCCAAAATAATCAAGGATTAGAGAAAAAGGTGATATGAAGACAAAAATGAGGTTGGAGTGATGTGCTTTAAAGATAGAGGAAAGGGCCATGAGCCAAAGAATGCAGGTGGCCTCTAGAAGTTGGAAAGGGAAAAAAGTATATTCTCCCCAGAACCCCTGGAAAGAATGAGAGAAGGCAACTCTGCTGACATCCTTGATTTTAGCTTTATAACACCCATTTCAGGCTACGAACCTCCAGAACTGTAAGATAATAAATTGTTGTTTGAAGCCATTAAATTGTGGTAATTTATTATCAAAATAGCTAACCTGGCTGGGTAGCTCAGTTGGTTAGAGTGTTGTCTTGATATACCAGAGTTGCAGGTTTGATCCCAGGTCAGGGCACATACAAGAATCAATGAATGAGCCTGACCAAGAGATGGCGCAGTGGATAGAGCGTCGGACTGACTCAGCTTCAAAACCCCAAGGTTGCCAGCTTGAGCGCGGGCTCATCTGGTTTGAGCAAGGCTCACCAGCTTGAGCCCAAGGTCGCTGGCTCAAAGCCCAAGGTTACTGACTTGAGCCCAAGGTCGTTGGCTTGAGCAAAGGGTCACTCAGTCTGCTGTAGCCCCCCAGTCAAGGCACATATGAAAAAGCAATTAATGAACAACTAAGGAGCCGCAACAAAGAGTTGATGCTTCTTATCTCTCTCCCTTCCTGTCTGTCTGTCCCTATCTATCCCTCTCTCTAACTCTGTCACACACAAAAAAGAATCAATGAATGCATAAAAAAGTGGCACAACAAATCAATGTTTCTTTCTCTCCTCCTCTCTCCTTCTTCCTCTCTCTCTAAAAAAAGAAAAAATCAATAAGTAAAAAAAAAGAAAAAGGAAATGAATACAGAGGACTTATGACAAAGTCTCAGAAAAACTAGCACACAGCCTGGTTGTCAGTAGAAAACCCATTTCCCATCAGGAGGGAGTGAACATGGCAGTTAAGAGCATGGACCTTGGAGGCATATAGACTTGGATTCAAATCCCAGGTCTGCAACATTATACAACATCTGAGAACCTCATTTCCTCATCCATAAAATGGGAGTATTAACACTACCATGCCCAGGGTGATTGTGAATGTGAAATAAAATAGGCAGGCAAGGTACTCAGCACAGCACCTGGAAGAGAGGAAAGGCTCAATAAGTAATAGTGGTAGTTATTCTTACACCTGCCACCATCTCCACCATCACTGCCACTAGTGTTCCTGCCATTGCTGTTACTGCTAATACTATTACTGCTGCACTGTTCCTGCCATTGCTGTTACTGCTAATACTATTACTGTTGCACTGTTCCTGCCATTGCTGTTACTGCTAATACTATTACTGCTGCACTGCCACTACTACTACTGTTGCTAACAACAATAGCAGTATCCATGGCTGAAGAGCAGAGAAGGATAAAGCATCATCCTGGAACACTGAGGTCGCCAGTTCAAAACCCTGGGCTTGCCTGGTCAAGGCATATATAAAAAGCAACTACTACAAGTTGATGCTTCCTGCTTCTTTCCTCCCCTTTCTCTACTCTCTGTTTCTCCCCTCTCTCTAAAATCAATTTAAAGAATAATAATAATAATAATAATAATAGCAGGAGGAGGAGGAGGAGAAGGAGGAGATGGATTATTAGAAACAGCAGCAGCAATGACAAGAGGATGAGATTAGAAAGGATCGGAGGGTGTTAGTCACAACTTTAAACTGCTGTTTGAGACCGACTTCAGAATCTGAAGCCTTAAAGCAGGGGTCCCCAAACTTTTTACACAGGGGGCCAGTTCACTGTCCCTCAGACCGTTGGAGGGCCGGACTAGAAAAAAAACTATGAACAAATCCCTATGCACACTGCACATATCTTATTTTAAAGTAAAACAACAAAACGGGAACAAATACAATATTTAAAATAAAGAACAAGTAAATTTAAATCAACAAACTGACCAGTATTTCTTTTTTTTTGTATTTTTCTGAAGCTGGAAACAGGGAGAGACAGTCAGACAGACTCCCGCATGCGCCCGACCAGGATCCACCTGGCACGCCCACCAGGGGCGATGCTCTGCCCCTCCGGGGCGTCGCTTTGCCATGACCAGAGCCACTTCAGCACCTGGGGCAGAGGCCAAGGAGCCATCCCCAGCGCCCGGGCCATCTTTGCTCCAATGGAGCCCCGGCTGCGGGAGGGGAAAAGAGAGACAGAGAGGAAGGGGGGGTGGAGAAACAAATGGGCGCCTCTCCTATGTGCCCTGGCCGGGAATCGAACCCTGGTCCCCCGCACGCCAGGCCGACGCTCTACCGCTGAGCCAACCGGCCAGGGCCGACAAACTGACCAGTATTTCAATGGGAACTATGGGCCTGCTTTTGGCTAATGAGATGGTCAATGTGCTCCTCTCACTGACCACCAATGAAAGAGGTGTCCCTTCCGGAAGTGTGGCGGGGGCTGGATAAATGGCCTCAGAGGCCTGCGGACCGTTGTTTGGGGACCCCTGCCTTAAAGCCTGGCCTGAGAGATCTTGAAGTCGAGGAAGAAAACATCTGCATGCACCCGCCCCAGATGTGTGCTGGAATGTCTATGTCTGTGGGGGCAGCCTCCTGGCTTGGAGACTTTGACTCAGAATCACCTCCTGTCTGTGTTTCTGTCTGGCCCAGTGCCCTCAGTCCAGGAGCTAGGGGAATGTTGGAGGAATGCAGAGACAAGAGAGAGTCCAGAATTCAATCCCAGTCCTCTGCTCTGGGAGACAAACAAGGGCACCAAACCCAATTACGTACATGTTTTTTTAAAATATTATTTAAAAACATTTAAATGTATCTTGATGATAGAAATGTGAAATCTGCACCAAATAAAAGGAAAACTCTCCCAGTTTCATCCTATTCAGTGCAGTTTGATGTGGGCTCACGCACAGATTTTTTAGGGCTCCTTAGGTAGCTATCCTGTATAGCCTCTACAGACTTGTCACTGACTGATGGCCTACCAGAACGGGGTTTCTCCACCAAACTGCCAGTTTCCTTCAACTGCTTATCCCACTGAGTAATGTTATTCCTATGTGGCGGCGCTTCGTTATAAACGCGCCTATATTCACGTTGCACTTTGGTCACGGATTCGAATTTAGCGAGCCACAGAACACACTGAACTTTCCTCTGTACTGTCCACATCTCGACTGGCATGGCCGTGGGCTGCTCCGCTGTATACATGGTGTTACATCATCATCTGTGCATGTGCACATGCTGCCACATCACCCTACAGAAACTGGGGGGGGGGGTTCCTTTTATTTGGTACAGATTTCACATTTCTATCGTCTTTTGTTGCTTTCCTGTGACCAGTCAAAAGTGCACCATGACTTTACAGACACACTGTACTACCGATATTTTCAGCACTCAGCACCATCTAATATGGTGGTTAAGAATCTTTCTCTGGAGTCAAAATCTGATCTCACAACCTGGCTTTGCCACTTTTTATCTGTGTGGCCTTTCACAAGTTTCTTAAATTCTCTGAGCCTCAATTTCCTCATCTTGAAAATCATTGTAATAATAGACATGGCCTGAAATTCTTGTAGGGAGAAGTGAGAGGATCCATGTATGGTACTTGGCATACTGCCTGAACTTCAGCAATTACCAAGGAGATGTTTATTATTGTTGCTATTAGAATCATTGTCATGTTATCAGTTTTGGAAAAAGCTTTAACTCAGGACTAGAGGCAGCCACAAATCGAGGTACCAACATGGCTTTCCTTCTCTATGCGGTCACAGCATGAGACTGCATGCTTGTCAAGGACTGGGAGGTCAGGCCACTTGATTCTGCAGGGTTTAGGAGGACGGGCAGCTAAGGATCTCCCAGGGAAGGTCAGCTAGGCACAGCTGTAAGAGACAAGGAAGAGATGTTGACATGTTCCAGATGTGCTCCACAGCTATGATGGTGAAGATTGTTGCTGTATCTCCTCCTAAACCATTAAAAAAAAATTCATTGCTAGAAAGCCAGTTTCTAACTTCATATGTCTTGGGACAAAAGGATTGACTTTATTGACAGGTTAATACAGTAATGACTAATGAAAACATACCTGAGAAATTCTGACACTTCAGGTTTATCTCCAATCTCAGAAGTAAATTTCTCCACAGTTACAAATAGGATATAGAGAATGACTCAAATGACATTTGGCAAGGGCTCTGAATCCATGCCCCTGGAGCAACAACAATTGATGGATGCAATGAAACAAACATTCTCCTTCATTGCTGGTGGCAGTGAAATTACTATAACCTTTGGGAATGTAATTTGGCTGTTGGTGTCAAAGTGTTTCTTTCCTTAAACTGGGTAATTCCATCTCTGAGAATCTATTCTAAAGACATAATCCACACACTTACGAAGAGTTGTGTGCATATCATGTTGTTCATTGCCTAATTTTATGTAAGAGTAGAAAGATGGAAACATCCTAAATGTAAACTGAAGGGCCTAACAATAGGGATTGGTTGAATGAATGACAGAGCACATCTATTTGATGAGATATTATGCAGCCATTGCTCTTGAGTATCATAAAGACCATGCAGCAACACAGGAAAAGATTTCTGGTATATATTAAATAAAAGTACCAAGACACAAAAATGGTGTAAGTGTAACTATGTGAAAGACTCAATATATATATATATATATATATATAAAAACAAGAAAAAAAAGACTCAATAGAAAAATAGATTGGTGAGTTATAAAAAGATATTATTAGTCATTGTGATAAGATGATGGAGGAATTGTGGGGGGTTTTTGTACATTCTCAGAGTTTTTAATTTTGTAGTTAAATAACTTGTGTGGTGGGCAGAATAATATTCCCGCAAAAATCTCCATGTCCTAATCACAGGAACCCATGCACATGTGCATTTAACATGACAAAAAGGACTTTGTAAGGGTAGATTAAGGATTCTGACATGGAGATTAGCCTGGATTATCCCAATGTAGTCACAAAAGTCCTTACTAAGAGAAAGATTAGAAAAGCCTGCACTGCTGATTTGGAAGATTGAAGAAAGGGGCCATGAGCCAAGAAATACAGGTAACTTTTCAAAACAGAAAAAGGCAGGGAACAGCTCCTCCCTCAGAGCTTCCAGAAGGAACACAGCCCTGCCAAAACCTTGATTTTAGCCCAATGAGACCCATTTTGGATTTCTCTGACCTCCAGAATTATGAAATGATAAGTATGCTGTTTTAAGCCACTACATTTGTGGTATAGGATATGAATTTAATATATTTAATAACATTGAAGTGAATACTATAAATAATAAATATGTTTATAAGTAATATATAATAAAAATTAATTTTCAAAAGTGCCAGCTATTAAAATAGTGCATTATCAAATAAGTGAAATAATTTTATAGTTTTTATTATTATTATTATTGTTATTATTATGTATGTGTGTGTTTGACAGAGACAGAGAGAGGGACAGATAGGAACAGACAGGAAGGGAGAGAGATGAGAAGCTTCAATTCTTAGTTGTGGCTCCTTAGTCTCCTTAGTTGTTCACGAATTGCTTTCTCATGTGCCTTGACCAGATGTGGGGGGTGGGAGGGCTACAGCAGAGTGAGTGACCCCTTGCTCAAGCCAGCGACCTTGGACTCAAGCCAGCGACCTTGGGCTTCAAGCCAGTGACCTTTGGGCTCAGGCCAGCAACCATGGGGTCATGTCTATGAACCCATGCTCAAGCCAGCAATCTCAGGGTTTTGAAACTGGGTCCTCCGTGTCCCAGTTCGACACTCTATCCACTGCACCACTGCCTGGTCAGACTCTTTGTTATTACTTTTTAAATTTATTGATTGATTTTAGAGAGAAAGGCAGAGAGAGAGAGAGAGAGAGAGAAAGACAGAAACATTGATCTGTTCCTGTATGGCCCTGAGCTATCAGGCCAAGGCAATTATGTATTTTCTCTATACTTATGTCCATGGCATTTTTCCTTTGAATGAGAAAGAGGGTCAATTTTAGCCTTGACTAAGAAGGAGGCAGATCAGAGCTTATCCCTCAGCCCCTCAATTGTGTGACCTAAAAAAAACTTCTTTTTGGGAGGTATTTTTCTGAAGTGAGAAACAGGGAGGCAGAGAGACAGACTCCCACATGTGCCTGACTAGGATCCACCTGGCAAGCCCATTAGGTGGTGAAGTTCTGCCCATCTGGGGCAGTTGCTCCATTGCAACCAGAGCCATTCTAGCACCTGAGGCGGAGGCCATGGAGCCATCCTCAGTGCCCAGGCCAACTTTGCTCCAGTGGAGCCTTGGCTGCAGGAGGGGGAGAGAGAGATAGAGAGAAAAGAGGGGAAAGGGTAGAGAAGCAGATGGGTGCTTCTCCTGTATGCTCTGGCCAGGAATCGAACCCAGGGCTTCCACATGCTGGGCTGAGGCTCTACCACTGAGCCAACTGGCCAGGGCCTAAAATAAACTTCTAATCTACATGTATGTGGCCCCTGAAATATGATCATTTGCAGCTGCAGTGGTCCCCAAGAGGATAGACTAATTTTTTTTTCTTAGATACTTCTTTAAAAATTATAAAAACAATATAACATTGCAAACAGAATAGAAAATATAGAGAAAAATTCCCATAATTCCTTTACCTCAGCACAATAATTCTTTTGTACATTTCTATCCAATCTTTTGTCATATATACACTATGTTAGTCAGGACTCTTGGTTGCAGGTAACCAAAGCCCAACTTAAAGTAGCTTAAGTAAAAGAAGGAAATTTGTTCAATAACTGGGAAGTAGACTGGCTTTTGGAATAACTAGATCCATGTCCTCAGTAATGTTTTTAGGGTCCTGTGTCTCTCCATGCCTGGGATCTGCTTTTTTCTGTATGGTTTTCATATCTAGGGGGCTCTCTTTATGTGGTAGGAAGAATGGCCAACAGCATGGTGAGGCTTCTGTCATCCTCACAGGTCTTGATCCTAGAGGAAGTCTCCATATACTAACTATCAGACTTTGATTGTCCTTCCATGGGTCACATGTCCCCCTCCCCTTGGACAAACCAGTGTGGGTGGGGGAGAGGAGTTTGTGTCCTGATGGTCCAGGCCTGTGTCATATGCCCACTCCTGCAAGCAGGGATTGGGAAGGAGAGTATGATTGCCATACAATCAGGGAGAAGGGTGGTTCTTTTACTGGACAAGGGGTATCAGGCATGCAAACACAGGAGCCATCTTCTGTCCATATTTTACATCACAAGTAATTTGTTTATCATTCCCTAGTCTTCATAATTATTATTTTAATAGATTTAGGGATGCAGCGTACCATAACTTGCCTAATAAGGTGTTGGCTGCTTGGATGGCTATAAAAATTATTCTATTGTAAACAGTGCTGTAATGAACATTTTTATGCATATAGTTTTTCTATAGTTTAGCCTGTTCCTTTGATACAGATTCCCAGATGAGGGGTTGCAAGGTTAAAGGTGAGAACAATTTATAGGATCTATTTTTTTTCAAGATTTTATTTATTGATTTTAGAGAGAGGGGACAGAGAGAGAGGCCAAGGGAGAGAAGGGAGGGAGGAGCAGAAAGCATCAACTCCCATATGTGCCTTGACCAGGCAAGCCCGGGGATCTGAACCGGCAACCTCAGCATTCCAGGTCAATGCTTTTACCCACTGCACCACCACAGGTCAGGCAAGGTGAGAACAATTTAGTTTGGCAAATTGTTTTCCAGGAGGGCTGCACAAATGTACAGGAGTGGCCCGCTGCTGAGGCTAAGAAGTAGTTATGCTCATTCTCAGACTTTGCAAACTGAAGTTGGTTGAAAAGATACTACCAGCCGGTATGCCCTGAGGCCATGATCAAAGCAACTAACAGGAAATACACTTGCCCTATGTAAAATGGAGATAAAATGCAAACTCACTTTTAGGTAGGTAAATGCATATAGGGGATCCTTTGGTTACAACAGTTTCGTTCCTACAACAGTGACGTAACCTGAATTTTGGTGTAAGTTGAAATATACCCTAGCCTAAGTCATTTACCTATCCTAACATGGTTGTAACTAGAACACAAAAACACAATGAAACCACAGAAAAAGGAAAAGTACATAAGTTTACTGTACTGTACACTGTACTATGGATGCTTCTGCTGTGCAACCAAACTAGTTCACCCACATGGTCCATAAGTATGACGCTCATGGCATAAGTTGAAACTCTTATGTCTCAATTTTTTAAAGTTTTTATGGGAGTGAGCATCGTAAACTCAAAATGTCATATGTCGAGACTGTCAGAACCCAAGAATCCCCTGTATTAGAACAATGAAATACCATCTTTCACTTACTAGATCGGTAAAATTTGAAAACATTGATAACATGCAGTGCTAGTGAGACTGGGGGAAGAGGCACTCTCATAAACCAGCTGATGGAAATGGAAATTATTACAACCTTTTTGGAAAGTAATGTGGCCAAATGGATTAAAATTGATCTGAGAATACCTCCATTGCAACACATAATTATTATTGCTTTTGTGATAAGAACATTAAAGATTTACTCTCTTATCAACTTTTAAGTGTATAATATATTATATACTATAACTGTTAATTATAGTCATCATGTTCCACATTAGAGTCCCAGAACTTATTCATCCTCTAATTGAAAGTTTGTACTCTTTGACCAACATCTCTTCATTTTTCCCACCCCATAACTCTGGATAATCATCATTCTACTTTCTGCTTTTATGAATTAGCTTTTTTTTAGATTCAACATATAAGTGATATACAGTATTTGTCTTTCTCTTAGCATAATGCCTTCCAGATCCATCTCTGTTGTCATGAATAGCAAGATTTTCTTCTTTCTCATGGCTGAATAATATTGAAATACATGTGCATCAAATCAACACATTGTATACCTAAAACTTACACAATATCTCAATAAAGCCAGGAAAAAAATGATCTGAGAATCCCATTTTTTATATCTATCCTACAAAAAGAATGTACTAGCTCTATTTTTTGTTGTTGTCAGCTTTTCTTTCTTTACAGGTTAAAGATTCCTGCATAAGCTAGTTCTATCATGTCTTTGACTGTACTTCCAGGAGGTTCCAAACTCATTTTTGTCTTAAACAACTAAACATTTGATATGGATAGTGGCAGAGGCAACTATCTCCAGTAGCTACTTTCCCTTTCTTCCTTTTAGTGATAAATTTCATAAAGCCTATGACGACCCTATGAGAAACCACATAATTGGCCTCCCTTACAGTTAGGTGTGGTGATATGAGTAAGTTCTGGCCAATAGGAGATGAGTGGAAGAAATGCCTGCAAACTCCAGAGATGGAAAAATCAGATTTGGTCATCTGGAAATTCTGGCCTTTGAGAGATACCGATGAATGTCTGCTGGTCTCTTGAACTGAGAAGAGATAGAAGTGGTTAGCCACACATGGCTGCTTTCTTTCATGAGAACAGAGAAACAAGGTGGTTTGCAAATCAAGGAGGCTGGAGCAGATGCATGACAAGAGGCAGGGTGAGGGTACTGTGAGGTCCGAGGGTGCTCAGAGCAGCTTGTCCTAGTCCTGGCTCTCATCCTTCATGAGGGAGGCCACACTCTTCTTCTCCTTGGGTCCTTTTGATAGATTCTCCATTTTCCTTCAGCTCATTTGAATGATTTTTGTTATTTGCAAGAAAAGGGGACTTTATAAAGTTAGTCCTCAAAAGTTACCCTATTTTTGTCGGCCTAGCGTGCAGAGGACCCGGGTTCGATTCCCGGCCATGGCACACAGGAGAAGCACCCATTTGCTTCTCCACCCCTCCACCGTGCTTTCCTCTCTGTCTCTCTCTTCCCCTCCTGCAGCCAAGGCTCCATTGGAGCAAAGATGGCCGGGTGCTGGGGATGGCTCTGTGGCCTCTGCCTCAGGCGCTAGAGTGGCTCTGGTCGCAACATGGCGACGCCCAGGATGGGCAGAGCATCGCCCCTGGTGGGCGTGCTGGGTGGATCCCGGTTGGGCGCATGCGGGAGTCTGTCTGACTGTCTCTCCCTGTTTCCAGCTTCAGAAAAATGCAAAAAAAAAAAAAAAAATTTACCCTATTTTTTGTATATGATAGCCAATAAGGCATAGCCAAAATATTTATTGAGATGTTGTATTTTACTTTTGCAAGTGTGGAAAGATTAGAAAGAACAACAGCCTTTTGTTTATTTTTCCTTGGGGTTTTCCTACTCTGTTCTGAGAAGGTAGACAGGCTTTAGGTTTCCCGACTTGGAGGAAGTTTGAGGTACTGGGCTGAGAGAAGAAGTTACCTAAGGCAGTCTCCTGTTCTAGGTTTGGTTTCCAGAAGTTTGAGTTCCTTGGGGGTGGGGATCATTCTTGAGGAAGGAGGACAGTGTTCTAAAGCAGGGTAGGTGGAAGCAGAGAGTCCTTGAGATAGAAGAGGGATAAAAGTCTGTAGATTCTGTGACTTTTGGGAACCTGTACCCTAACCTGGCTAGTCCTAGGGAGAATATAGGACCCTAGAGGGAGCTGGAAGCCAGGTGCTTCCAGAGAAACTGGATTCTGGCTTTCCATGCCTAACTGTCACTTCCTGACAATAAAACTTTATTTTTAAAAGCAGGAAGCTTGACAAATTTGGCCCATAGGCCATAGTTTGTTAACCCTTGAATTATCATCATTTAACAACCCTCAATGAATAAATAGATATGAGTATTAGGCATCAGTGGAGGTTAACATCATAAAAAGGGAGGAATGGTGTGCCTCCTATGGTCTTGCCAAACACTGCTTAAAGTCTTGCCAAAGGCACCAGGCCTAGACTAGATTGCAGCTACATATTTGCAGGAAATATAGGAGACAGAGAAACATGTTGAATTGCACCAAGAGTATGCAGTCAGCTAAATCTAGACTGGGAAGCTGCACAAATCAAAAGGATTCCTCAAAAGCATGGATGAAGTAAAGGGATAGGGGGGAGATATGGGTTGAAAGAGATTTAGGGATGTATGAACTCACAGAAGGATCGGCAGGACTAAACTCCAGTTTAGGGGTGCACATTTGTGTGATTACAAAAATCAGGATCTGGAAGAGCTGTGATTGGGAGGGACCCATAGGTGGGGTTTCTGGGGGGTGTGGCAAGATAATAGGTAGTTTCTCTGTGAACATTTTTGCCAGCAGACATTTTTGCTGGAAATATTTCTGCTATATAACTAATTGATCATTAAGCAATATCACTATAGATGACAAAAGAATGAAAATTAAAAGAGGGACATTAAAAAGGACATAAGGAGCCTGACCAGGTGGTGGCGCAGTTGATAGAGCGTTGGACTGGGATGCCGAGGACCCAGGTTCGAGATCCCAAGGTCGCCAGCTTGGGTGCAAGCTCATCTGGTTTGAGCAAAAGCTCATCAGCTTGGACCCAAGGTCGCTGGCTCAAGCAAGGGTTACTTGGTCTGCTGAAGGCCCACGGTCAAGGCACATATGAGAAAGCACTCAATGAACAACTAAGGTGTCACAATGCGCAATGAGAAACTAATGATTGATGCTTCTCATCTCTCTGTTCCTGTCTGTCCCTGTCTATCCCTCTCTCTGACTCTCTCTGTCTCTGTAAAAAAAAAAAAAGAATAAAAAAAAGGACATAAGAAAACATGAAAAAAGAAAAGAAATTAAAAGGACTTTTTGTGAGAAATGTAAATATATTGTCCTTGAAGTCTTTCCTTCATATTATTATACTTTTTTTTACTGCACATTAATTCATCTCCTTGTTTGGCATTGTACTTGTTTCTTCTTATTATTATTGATTGATTAGAGAGAGAGAGAGAGAGAGAGAGAAACATCCATTTGTTTTTCCATTTATTTATGCATTCATTGATTGACTCTTGTATGTGCCCCTGACTGGGGATCAAACCTACAACCTTGGTGTGTAGAGAGGACACAGTAATCAACTAAGCTACCCACGCCAGGGCATACTTGTTTTCTTTTTCACTAAAATTTCTTTCTTCATTAAAAGAGATATCAGTTTCCAACTAAAGAATTAATAATGAATGCTCTCAAAAAGTTGCCATAGCTTGCTAAACTTTTGGTTTGGGAGGGTAGGAAGGAGGACTGTGGTCCTGGAAGGACTTGCAAACTGATGTTATCATTTTCTAGTATAGCATGCAATCTAGCTTTATATTGATATGTAGTTGTTATGATCCATTATTTTAAGACCACCACAGCTACTCACTGTATAGACTCTTACGAGCTAAGATTTATATTGTATAATATAAAAATGGGAGTACTGCCTGACCAGGCAGTGGCTCAGTGGATAGAACGTCAGGACTGGGATGCAGAGGACCCAGGTTCGAAACCCCAAGGTCACTGGCTTGAACCCAAAGGTCGCTGGCTTGAGCAAGGGGTCACTCGCTGTGTTGTAGCCTCCCTGGTCAAGGCACATATGAAAATGCAATCAATGAACAACTAAGGAGCTGCAACAAAGAATTGATGCTTCTCATCTCTCTACCTTCCTGTCTGTCTGAACCCCTCTCTGACTCTCTGTCTCTGTCAAAAAATGGGAGTATTGTGAGAACTCTTTTGTCAATCGAGGAATGAAACCAAACTCAAGACAATAAGTGTGCCAAAAGTAAACCAAACTATCAAGCAGTTACTTTTTCTTTATGGCAAAATTGCCTTACAGACAATTAGTTTAGATGGTAAAAATGCTTGCCTAAACATCTTGTAGCAAATATGTTTACTGGAAAACTGATGCAGGTCTGAGAGATTCTCCTTTTGCATCTTGTAGTGGTGACAAGAATGTTCACCTCTGGCCCTGGTCAGTTGCCTCAGTGGATAGAGTGTCGGCATGGCATATGGACATCCTAGGTTCAATTTCTGGTCTGGGCACACAGGAGAAGCGACCATCTGCTTCTTTTGCACTCCCTCTCCCCCTTTCCTCCCTCTCTTCCTCCCACAGCCACAGCTACTGGCTTGATTGGTTTGAGTGTGGCCCCAGGCACTGAGGATAGCTCTGTTAATTGAAGTGTTGGCCTCAGGCACTGAGGATAGCTTGGTTGATTAGAGCATCAGCCCCAGATGGTGGTTGTTGAGTGGATTCCAGTCTGGGTACAAATGGGAGATAGTCTGTCTCACTATCTCCCTCTTACTTAAAAAAAAATGTTCACCTTAGATTTAGCTATGCATTTGTTTGTTTGTTTTGTATTTGTTTTAGTTTGTAGTTAAAAAAAAAAAAAGAGCCTGACCTGTGGTGGCGCAGTGGATAAAGCATCGACCTGGAAATTCTGAGGTCGCCGGTTCGAAACCCTGGGCTTGCCTGGTCAAGGCACATATGGGAGTTGATGCTTCCAGCTCCTCCCCCCTTCTCTCTCTCTCTCTCTCTCTCTCTCTTCTCTCTAAAAATGAATAAATAAAAAAAGGAAAAAAAAGAGTTCTAAGGACAACATGAGCCTGGAGCCACTAGATGCTATGATCCCTTGTATGTACAGGGAGTTGCTTTGGGAGTGAAGCCATCCCAGAGGAGGAATGCAGGGTCTAGACATAGATCTGAGACAGAATCCACAGTGATCTTGTTTGATTACCTGAATGCAGCCATTTCTGAAATTTGATTTAGCTATAGAATCTTTATTTTATGAACTAGCAAAGTCCTTTTTTATTTATACTGCTTTGGTTTGTAACCAAAAGAATCTATCTACATATCTGTAGATCCTCAAAAGGCCAGGGAATGTTTCTCAAGAAACTGGTTTTGTTGGATTTTTTGTGATTGCTTCAACTGTTTGCAGTAACTCACATGCACTGCCACACACAGGCAAACCTGTTCTTTCTCATTCCCTTTATGTTCTCGAAAGCTTTATTTCATATTTCACAGCAAGGGGGTCTATTTTCATTCACTGAGGCATGGTTCATTCTGTTCTGACCTTGTCTGAGGGTCCAGAGAGCTCAATAAGGGAGGGGATGGGAAGGAATGTTCTGCCAAAGGCAGATGAAAACTTTGCCAACTGGAACAGTCGGCACATTTGCTGGCTTCATCTGAGGCCTAGGGGGAGTGAGGGGCATTCATGTGTTTCAGGTGTCATTCATTCATTCATTCATTCATTCTCTATTTATTAATTTCCAGGCACTAAGCATGACAGCCTCAAACTCAGCTATCAGGATATTCACAGCTGGAGTTGCAGGGGTGGAGTGAAGAGCCATGTGAAACTCTCAGAGGCCCACTTGTCCCTGGACTGATCCATCCCTTTCTTCCAAGTCTGAAATTTCTTTCATTTATCGTCATATTGCTGTAACACTCCCCAAAAAGTGCAATTTAAAATGCAAAAATGGGCCCTGGCTAGTGGCTCAGTAGGTAGAGCATTGACTCAGTGTATGGACATTCTGGGTTCAATTCCTGGTCAGGGCACACAGGAAAAGCAACCATCTGCTTTTCCCTCCTCCCTCTCCCCCATCTCTCCCCTTTGCCTCCCACAGCCAAGTAGCTCCATTGGTTCCAGTGTTGCCTCGGGCGCTTGAGGATAGCTCTGTTGGAGCACATCAGCCTTAGGTACCAAATATAGCTTGGTACTGGAGCATTGGCCCTAGATAAGGTTGCCAGGTAGATCCCTAGATTCAGGTTGGGGCACATGCAGGAGTCTGGTTCACTATCTCCCCTTCTTTCACCGAAAAAAAAAAAAAAAGCAAAAATGTGTTAACTAGTCAGGAATGAACATTCCTTAGGACATAATATCACTGTGGTGGATACAGTAGGAGAGGACAGATACATTTTGATGAGAAGAGTTTTTGGGAGGAGTCTGGAGCCCTGGCCTCCCAAGAGGTATTGTCCAAGGTTAGGGAGGAGGAACTAGGAGAAAGGTTAAGGGAAAGAGAAGTAGAGAAGTGACTATATTTCACCAGTTTCCTCAGGTTTTGGTAAATATCTCTCCCTGGTAAGGAGGTGGGACTTATTCTGTATTCTAAGCTTTGAAGTCAGACAAACCTCTGTTTGAATGCTAGCCTTGCTCCTTCCTCGCTGGTGACCTTCACTAAGTCACTTCTAACTTCTCAGCTTCAGTTTCCTTATCTGTATAATGCAAGGAAAATATTCACTTTATAGGATGGTGGGGAAACTAAATGGTATTAAAGTATATAAAGAGCTCAGCACAGAGCTCAAGCACACTGTTTTTTTTTCAGTGAATGTTAATTCCAGTCATTGGTTGAATAATCCAGTTGTTTGAAAGCATCCAGGTCAGAGATGAAAAACTTCAAATGGCTCTTTAGATCAGCTTTACAGATAGAACTTTTGGGGGGAAGTTCTTTCCTTTTAAAAAGAAGCAAAAAAAAAAACAAAAAAACAAACAAACAAAAAAAAACTAGCCTCATCTAATTCAGTTGACATTCCACAGTCATTGCTTATCAATACCCTATTTTCTCTTTAGTTTGTAGTAGGTCTCTTCCTGGCCAACTTTAGTCCCTGTTAAGTCAGACCCTAACTAAACCCTTCTATGTAGGAGACAAGGATTCATAGAGTTCTTCCCTTCTATTTGTTTTTGTTTTCTCAAAGTATCAGTTTCTGGTGTCTAAAGCAATCAGGAAATGAGGGGAGGTCCCTTTTCTGGAAAATAGATAATTAATGATGTATTGTGTGCCGGCTGTGCGCCAGGGGAAAGGGCTCTGCCTCTTACAGGGTTTCTTTAATCTTTACAATAATCCTATGAGTGAGGATTATCTCAGATTTAGAGGTCCTCCTGGGATCTTTTTTTTTTTTTTGAGAGATAAATGAAATAACATTTGAAAAGTGCTTAGAACATCTGGATTAAATAGATGTTAGCTGTCATTATTACTATTTTTATTTTTCAGTGAGAAAATTGAGGCTCATTTTGGTTAAGATACCCATGTAAAGTCACCTAGCTAGAAGGCTGAAGGAGGATTCTAGTTCTTACTGCCCTTAAAGGCAACGTGGGAGGCCCTGGCTGGTTGACTCAGTGGTAGAGCATCAGCCTGGCATACAGGAGTCCCAGGTTCAATTCCTGGCCAGGGCATCAGGAGAAGCGCCCATCTGCTTCTCCACCCCTCCCCTTCTTCTTCCTCTCTGTCTCTCTCTTCTCTTTCCGCAGCCAAGGCTCCATTGGAGCAAAAAGTTGGCCCGGGTGCTGGGGATGGCTCCATGGCCTCTGCCTCAGGTGCTAGAATGGCTCTGGTTGCAACAGAGCAACGCCCCAGATGGGCAGAGCATCGCCCCCTGGTGGGCATGACGGGTAGATCTCGGTCGGGTGCATGCGGGAGTCTGTCTGCCTGCCTCCCCATTTCCAACTTCAGAAAAATACAAAAAAAAAAAAAAAAAAGGCAACGTGGGAGATCAACTGTTTCACAACATCTTGATTGAAATTATAAAACATTAATCAATTTGAACAATGACAAAATTGTCAACCCCATTTTACCTTGATTGTTCAATGAAGGTTCATCATATTTGGGCCAACACACCTCCCTATCCCCTGCCCCCTTGCAGGTATGCTCCTTGTACTGATGCCAACTTCAGTCCTTCCTGACTCTAGAGCCCAGCTTCACAGCACTGACTGCTTTCCCAGACCCATCTCCCACTTTTTTTTCATACTATTAGCAAGTACTTTGGTGTACAGCTATGATGTCCCCCACGGACTCTTGGCCCCCTGGGATTGTCCTGGTGGTGGTGGGCATTGGTCCAAGCCTGGCCAGTCAGCACCCCCTCCCCACCAAGGATTGTTCAAACTTGAATTAAGAGTATTAGTTCCTTTCTAGTAATGGAATTAGAGAGATGTAAAACTTGGGTGTGCCGTACTTCCAGATATATGAAGAAAGCCAGCCTTGAGAAAAACTGAAAGCCAATTCAGCCAGGGAAGCAAAGAGGCAGAAGAGTTCTGGTGGTGCTACAGTTTCTGGTTCCAGAAGTTCCTGATGCCTCAGTTCATTGCCCTCCCCACATCCTTTGACTGTTCAACCCTCTTTTTGGCTTTGTTGGGGTAATTCCTGTCCTTTACTTTTGCCCAAGCAAGTTCAGGTTGGATTTCTGTTACTGGTAACCAAGAGTCCTGTATAACATAAGTACCACATAGCCACGACTAATCTGGACTACCTGCTGATCCTGAGCACACTTTGCTTATGCTGTTCTTTGTGCCTATAATGTTGCCTATTCCCATATGTTCAAAACCAACCAGTCAATCTTAAAGACCCATTTCTCATGAACTATCCCTGTGTCAACCTGTTAGAATTTCTCTCTTCAAAACTCTTGTTGTACTCAGAAATTTCTAACTTGTGTTATAATTATTTATATATACTCAATTTTTTTTTTCTAGAACAAAGATTTGCTTTGTTTATCTTGTTCTCACTGTGCTATCAGTGTCTGGCATGGATGGCACGAAATAATGTTAATTCTTCTTCCCCTTCTCATTGTAGACACACTTTTTCCCCTGTAGCTTAATTTTCTTTCCCCTGCATCAACATTCCATTCCCTGCTGCTGAGTGAGAAAATGTTCATATGTGTCTGCCTCAGGCAGTTGTGTTTTGATGAAACAACACTAACAAACTGTCATAAAAATAGTTTACCTAAAAATGCTTATTTCATTGAAGGCTTAAGTAACTAGTGAGGGAAGTTGTTAATACTGTTTAGATGGTGGGTTGTCCTAGTATGTGTGATATTTCATTTAGAATATGGATTTCAAATAGAAACCCTATAAGGTTTGTATTTAGCAAGAAGAGACTTCCATTTTCAAAAGAATGAGCTGCCAATCTTGTATTCCCATTTTCAGTATCCCTTCTTCCCTTTAAACCTTTAGCAGATTAATTATTTGTGAGAAAAGAGACAATGAGTGTGTTCTCACATGTAGATGCACATAACAAAAATTCTAGGCAAGTTTTGTGGCTTGGAGGTTGGTGATTTGAAAATACATTATTATCAGAATATGTTAACTTTTTATATATCTTTTCTTTTTTTTTTTTTTTTTTGTATTTTTCTGAAGCTGGAAACGGGGAGAGACAGACAGACTCCCCCATGCGCCCGACCGGGATCCACCCAGCATGCCCACCAGGGGCGAAGCTCTGCCCACCAGGGGGCGATGCTCTGCCCCTCTGGGGCATCGCTCTGTTGCGACCAGAGCCACTCTAGCGCCTGGGGCAGAGGCCAAGGAGCCATCCCCAGAGCCCAGGCCATCTTTGCTCCAATGGAGCCTCGCTGTGGGAGGGGAAGAGAGAGAGAGGAAGGAGAGGGGGAGGGGTGGAGAAGCAGATGGGCGCCTCTCCTGTGTGCCCTGGCGGGGAATCGAACCCGGGACTTCTGCACGTCAGGCCGATGCTCTACCACTGAGCCAACCGGCCAGGGCCTATATATCTTTTTTTAGAGAGAGAAAAAGAGAGAGAGGGACACACACACAGAGATATTTAGCTCCCTTCTCAAATTCTCAAATTTTACCATCTGAATCATCTTTCTGTACACTGCTTTTTATTGATGGTTGTTTTTTTGTGCAAGTCATTGTGTTCCAGAATCAGGTTAATTGATCCTTGGGTTTGGGTAATTAAAAAAAAATTTACCTGTACCCAGAAAAAACAGTAATGGTTACTCTGTTTAAAGATGATGTATTCCAGAGAACCTCCTAAAATACCTATCATATCAAGTTACAATAAACATCTTGCTCTTTCTTTTTCATCCTGCTTCTCTGGAGAGCAGTAGGATACAGTAAACAAGCCAGAGGTTGGGCACCTAACTTCACAATTTAACTCATTCAACCAATGAAAAATATAGGGGGATAGACTCCACATTATTGGTTATTTAGCTGTCTTTTCATGGATATTCATCTCCATCTTTAGTTTTTAGAACTCTAGAAGGCATGGACCTGATATTTTATACATAGTAGGCACCAATAAACATAAGGATTGAATGATATACATATGCTCTCTCTTGGAGTTTCTTTGTGAGGAACATGATTAAGAATAAAATGCTAGCCTGACCTGTGGTGGCGCAGTGGATAAAGAGTCGACCTGGAAATGCTGAGGTCACCGGTTCGAAACCCTGGGCTTGCCTGGTCAAGGCACATATGGGAGTTGATGCTTCCAGCTCCTCCCCACCTTCTCTCTCTGTCTCTCTCTCCTCTCTCTCTCCCTCTCTGTCTCTCTCTCTCCTCTCTAAAATGAATAAATAAATAATTAAAAAAAAGAATAAAATGCTAAAAGCTATCTCAAAATGTTTTTTTTGTTGTTGTTTTTTGTTTTTGTATTTTTCTGAAGCTGGAAATGGGGAGAGACAGACAGACTCCCGCATGCGCCCTTCCGGGATCCACCCGGGACGCCCACCAGGGGCGAAGCTCTGCCCACCAGGGGGCGATGCTCTGCCCCTCCGGGATGTCGCTCTGCCACGACCAGAGCCACTCTAGCGCCTGGGGCAGAGGCCAAGGAGCCATCCCCAGCGCCCGGGCCATCTTTGCTCCAATGGAGCCTTGGCTACGGGAGGGGAAGAGAGAGACAGAGAGGAAGGAGGGGGTGGGGGTGGAGAAGCAAATGGGCGCTTCTCCTATGTGCCCTGGCTGGGAATCGAACCCGGGTCCCCCGCACGCCAGGCCGACGCTCTACCGCTGAGCCAACCGGCCAGGGCTTCAAAATGTTTTTGAAAAGAAGTGGAGTATAAATAAACACAGAAGTAAAAATAAGATATTATGATCACATTTTGGAAACGCCTCTTGGCCTTTGATCTGCAATATTACACGGAGCAGAAAGACTGGCTGAAGGGGACTATTGGGGACCAGTCTGTGAGGTGGAATGTATTCTCTTTTTCTGGTGTTTAAACACAGCTGTAAGAATAAAATGTTTCTAATTAAGGTATCACTGATTTTTCCCCCCATTAATTCCATCTTTCTTCAAAGCTAATGGGGGTATATAATGACTCCACATCAAAGACTCTTCTCTAATGGTTTGGAGATGTGGGTTTTATTAGAACAAAGCAAAATTCACAATGCACAACAGAACAATTTGTTGAAGTTATTTTGGAGTTGATTTTACGAATCACTCTTCATAGAATAAACTGGATCCTCTTTACATGTGTTCTCCTTCTAAACTGCCTTAAAAAAAAAAAAGATTTCATTTATTGACTTTAGAGAGAGAGAGAGAAGGAGAAAGAGAAGGGGGGAGGAAAAAGAAACATCAACTTAGTTGCTTCTCATTTGTGCCTTGACCCAGCAAGCCTGGAGTTTCGAAACAGCAATCTCAGCATTCTGGGTTGATTCTTTATCCCTGGGCCACCACAGGTCAGGTGAACCCTCCTTCTCCAACAAGCCTTTCAGCTTTTTGTCCTTTCTCTCATTCCATCCTCTCCCCACCCCCACCCTTGTCCTTGCCCTCCCCCACATGGTATTATAATTATTTATTTTCCTCCCTATCTCCTCCCATTAGACCATAAGTTCTTCTAGGGCAGGTATTAAAGCATGCTCAGCTCAGGCCATGGCCATTTGGCTCAATCGGATAAAGTGTGATCCTGAAACAGCCAAGTTGCAGGTTTAATCTCAGTTCAGGGCACATATGGGAAGTGACCAATGAATGCACAACTAAGTCGAACAACAAAGTAATGCTTCTCTTTCTCCCTTCCTCTATCCCTCTAAAATTAATAAAATTAAAAAAGCTTGCTCAACTCAGTATATTCAGTGCCTTGCATAAGTACCTGATTTATGACAGGCATTCAACAAAAGTCTGTTAAATGAATAAATTAATGGCAATTTCTCATATTCATATAGCACTTTAGGCTTGCAAAGTACTTTCCTACATTATGACTCCCATGACACTCTCAGGCAGGCAGAGTACCCATTATCACCCCTATTTACAGATGTGAGAAGATGTTCAGAAAGGCTGTGTAACCCGAGGGCAAATAGGCTGCCATTTCAGGAGACATCAGGACTGGGGACTGGGGATTCCTGTTCTGTAGTCCTTTTATGAACATAGGAGCTATGTGTTTCTTGAGCCAAGTGCCAAAGGCAAAACAAACTTTTCCAGAATTCTTTTAACCTTATCCTCTGCTCTGCTTTTACTCTCCTCTGTTGCATTCTTTCACTCTGACTTAGTCCCACTTTTTATTTAGGAGCTACATATTTCCTATAAGCTGATGTAAGATAAAAAAATACATATTTTTTGCCTGACCAGGTGGTGGCGCAGTGGATAGAGCGTCGGACTGGGATGCGGAAGGACCCAGGTTCGAGACCCCGAGGTGGCCAGCTTGAGCGCGGGCTCATATGGCTTGAGCAAAGAGCTCACCAGCTTGGACCCAAGGTCGCTGGCTCCAGCAGGGGGTTACTCGGTCTGCTGAAGGCCCGCGGTCAAGGCACATGTGAGAAAGCAATCAATGAACAACTAAGAAGTCGCAACGCGCAACGAGAAACTGATGATTGATGCTTCTCATCTCTCTCCGTTCCTGTCTGTCTGTCCCTGTCTATCTCTGCCTCTGTAAAAATAAAAATTAAACATAAATAAAAAAAAAAAAAAAATACATATTTTTCTGTTGATTCTCCAGTTCCTCTGTCTGGGACCTCTTGGTTGGGGTGTTGGACTGTGGTATATGGGGCTGAGATGGGGGTGATGTGTATGTGTGGGGAAAGATGTAGCTGATTGAAGTGGCCAGAGTATGCTGCTGAGAGGACTATCAGAGCAAAGGCCTGTGATGCTTAGACTTTGGCCTTCAGTTCCCTCTACTCCCCTACCATTTCCAACATTTTTCTTTAGGAGAAACGTGGATAGAATGAACTGGTGGATTGAGGAAATGATGCTGACAATAAGACTTCAGCATATGTAGATTTAAGAATTAAAGAGTGTTTAGGGAAGGGGTGGAGTGGTCAAGGTGAGATTGAACAGTTGTCAGGGCTTACTTGCTGACATTAACTGTATTTGATAATTGTATGAAATTGGACTCAATTGTATTCAATTCTCCTTTCCACACAGCCCTGAGGGTGGAAGGTAAAGGGAAGGCAAAGGAGGGATTCTCTCAATTGGTTCTTTTCTTGAAAGAGAAAGGCAAAAGTAGTGCAATTTTGTAAGTCCAGGAAAAATGGAATGTCATGGGGTGCTTGTGAATGGCACAGATGCCTACATTAGCAAGTTAAAATAAGAAAGACAAGGCAGCTTGTTGGCCTTGTCTCAGCTTCACACACAGTACCCAGGTCATAAAGCACTAGCAACAATGACATCATTCCACATATACCCGCTCCCTCACATCTAGTTTACCAGAGAGGTACACATTTTATATATAGAAACTTAAAATTACAAACATAATAGGGCCTACCATTTAATGAGTAATTAATGTGTGTCAGAAGCTTAACATATATTTTGCTCCTCACAGGAACTCTGTGATAATAAGAACCGACATTATAAGTTGACAGATAAGAAACAGGTTCAGAGAGGTCAAGCAACTTGCCCACGGTCATAAACCTGGTAAATAGGACTCCAGAATTCTTATCTATGTCTGAAAGCGAAGCAAGTTATTTCACAGTCAAATAATTTCTGGGGCTAATCTGCCTCACATACATCCAAATTAACCACTCTGGCTCTGGCCGGATATCAGTTGGTTAGAGCATCCTCCCTATATGTCAAGGTTGTGGGATCCTTCAGGGTACACACAAAAATCAACCAATGAATGCATAAATAAGTAGAACAACAAATCAATGTTTCTCTCTCTCTAAAATCAATAAAAAAGCAAACAAATTAACCAGTCCGCCTTCTGCCCCTACTGTAATTTTTTTACATTAGTGACATACACAGAGCTTGTATGTTGTGTATTCCTCCTATGTCCCCAGTTAGATTGTGAACTTTTTTTTTTTTACAGGGACAGAGAGAGTCAGAGAGAGGGATAGATAGGGACAGACAGAAACGGAGAGAGATGAGAAGCATCAATCATCAGTTTTTCGTTGTGACACCTTAGTTGTTCATTGACTGCTTTCTCATATGTTCCTTGACTGCGGGCCTTCATCAGACCGAGTAACCCCTTGCTCGAGCCAGCGACCTTGGGTCCAAGCTGGCGAGCTTTTTGCTCAAACCAGATGAGCCCGCGCTCAAACTGGCAACCTCGGGGTCTCGAACCTAGGTCCTCCGCATCCCAGTCTGACGCTCTGTCCACTGTGCCACCGCCTGGTCAGGCTGATTGTGAACTTTTTGAGGGTGGAGATCGCTCCATATCCTCAGTCAGTAGCACTTAACTGATGCTCAGTAGAATATTTTCAACAAAGGACATCAGGAAGGTGGCTAGAAATGCAGAAGCCTAGGAGTACGAGCAGCCACAGAAGGAAGACAGGTACAGGAGTATTATTTATTAATTTAATGAGTACCTGGACCGGTGTTAGGTGCTGTGGAAACAATGTCCCTCACCTGACATTATAGAGTTCCAGGTTATGATCAAGGATGTATGTCAACCAAAGGAAACTTACTCCGTGTAAGCACTAAAGAAAATCCAGGATCGCAAGCACCAGTATTTGCAGGATTCTGGTAGTACTGTGGCGCAAAGACATGAATAATAAGATATTAGTAGGTCAAGTGAAACATTTTCGGTGATTGAACTTGGCCGGCCAGAAGTCTAGGGCCAGGTGTGATGGGAGATAAGGAGCGAAGAGCGCCAGGCGCGCGTTCTAGATAAAGGGGTGTGGCCGACCCGGCCCTGTTTTCAGCTTTTCAACTTGTCGTTTCACCTGTAGCACCAGAACGCCGGGCAGTGGGGGTCTTTCCTGCCCACCAGGGGAAAACCCGGAGCGCTGGCCGGCCTCCCACTTCTCACTGCTCTTTGTTAAACGCCCCCATTGTGCCTCATAGGCGGAGTCTGGACCATTCCGCGTGGGCTGAAATGTGAGGGTTGCGCTGTGCTAGGGTCTCCAAAGAACTAAGGTCACTTCCCGCCACTACCCCATCCCCCGACCCTCAATCAAGTTCTTTCCTTTTCCACTCCTTCCGCAAACTCGCCCGGAGCTCCTCCCACAGCCCCTCTCACCTCCCGCGCTGGCCTGGGGGGGCGGGGCGAGGTTCCGGACTGCGCGATAGTTCCGTCAAATCCCGCGAGACTCTCGCCTGCCGCCGCCGCTGCCGCCGCCGCTGCCGCCTCTTACGTCTTTCCCTTTGACAAGTCGCCGCTGCTGCAGCAAAAATAAAGGACGCGGCTACCGCAGCCACTGCCGAGCGGGGCTCCGGTCACAGGAGCCGCGCCCCACCCCCGCCAGCTCTGGAGTCGTGTACGGTAACGCCTCTTCTTCTGTCTTCCTGGACGCTTGTGCTTGCGCCCCGCCGGCCGGGCAAGGCGGGCTGGGGCCGTTCCGGGGTCCTGGGTGGGCGGCAGGCAAAGGCCTGTGGGAGCTCTCCCCGCGCGATGAGGGCCCCCCAGCCCCAGGGGCCTCTCTCAGTCCTTGCGCATACTGAACCACCTTAGAAGCTAACCCGCCCGCCGGAGGGGGCCGAGGGACCCGCCCCTCCGGCGGCTTGATGTATGTGCCCCTCAATCCTCGGGGGTCGCATCTCTGACCTTTTCTCTCATCCTTTTATCCTTTAACGAACGCCTCTCCCCTGGCCGGGGCCGGGGCCGGGGTTGGGGTCGGGATGCGACGGCCCGGCTCTTTCTAGATACGAGAACTGCGACCCGGTGTCCCTCTCGCCCGCCACCTTTTGAGGGGTGGAGGTTGAGGTTGGGACAAGGTGTTTGTCTCCTTTCCTCTGCATTTGGATGGGGGCAGCCCATCATCCTAAAAACATTTTCCCAAATCTCCTGCCTCGATAGAATAACAATTCATAGCCTTTGCTACCAGGAGGCGAGACGAGAAGCATTGTTTTAGTCTTTAGAGTAAGATGAGGATGATAATGACAGGAGCTGTCCCAGAGAACATGGTGATGGGTGGCTGGTTCGAGGGAGACATGAGGAAGACAGGAGCTGGTACTCTCATCTCCCAGGAGGTTATGTAAAAAACATGTTTTCCATCCTAAAGAGCTGTGAAGCATAGGGACATAATTTGCCTTAATTATAAAATAATGTCTCTAATACTGTGGGAAATATGGATCATCAGAATAGTAAGAATACTAAATCTAAGCAAGCTAATGCATCACTGTAATTCCATTTCCAGAGATAGTGTCTCATGATTAACATTTTGACGTATTTCCTAACAGACACTTAAATTTTTTCATATAGTACATGGCTAATCCTTGATTGGCACTGCCCCATTCTATATATGTTCCAAAAATTTATCACGTCTTTGGCCTTCTTGATTAAAACTGGTTGCTTGTTCATTATCGCTGGCTGTACTCTGTCATCACTATCTCTTTCTTTGGGCTCTTTTTCAAAAATGATTGCTAGCTAAGTGGTTTTAGAAATCAAACATTAAAAAATTGTCTTCTTGGATCTGGTACATGACATGCTTTTACACTTTGGCCTGTGGTGGGTGCTGAAAAGGAGCAGTGTTTATGGAAAGCAATTAAACTTTGATTATTCATAGTGGGGAGAAACCAGTTTACCTCAGGGTTTTATAAAATTGATTTACATTGGTTATTTTTAGATCAAAATTATTATGTGATATTGTTTCTTTCATAGTGCTTTTGTAATTGGGATAGAATGGACATGTGCCTTTGATTATATAGGTTTCTATAGTGTGTGTTTATACAAGCAAAATTGACTGTCTTAGGTGCTTATATGCACATATATATGATTTATATTCTTGATTTTATATATATACAATCTTGGAAGTGAGTTAAAATGTATCATTATATTATTTGAGAAAAGAAAGTATTAGAAGCAAAGAAGTCTTGTAATATTTTCCCCCAAATCACCTGATAGGATTATATGACAGAATCTAAGGAGGTTGGAAATCTGAAGGCTTTTAAAAATAGGACAGATAGTCATCTGTCTGGGGTTGTCATTGGAATGGATTAAATGGCCTATTAAGGCCTCTTGGAATTCTAAACCTTTATGAATTTTGCTTTCCCTGAGGTTCTTGTAACGTTGTTTCTTAAATTTCGAGTCATGCTCTCTGCATGTGACACCCATTCATTTTCTGGTCATGTACAGATTTCCTTCCCGACACAGGCATCCAGGTGGTGCATGGAGGAGGAAGCAAATGTGAACTTAAAATGCATCACTTAATCTGCTTATTAATTATAAATGTCTCCTAAAAGTCCTGTTTGATTAAAGAAATTTAGAAGACTGTGTTGTTTATTGGGCTGAATTGGTCAATAGAGGATGCAAATACTATTGTAAATAACAATACAATTAAAATGTCCTAAGCATCCCCCCCCCCAAGACCAAATAACTTTTAATTATTTGGAAAAAGAAAAGGACTGGATGCATTGAACAGCTGATTTTTTAAAATTCAGATTTTCAGAACTTAAAATAGCAATGACTGTGGTTTGGGGTATGGAGAGACATTTGTGTTAGGATAAATGCACATAGACTTGTGAAACAAAACTTGAATTTCATAGTTGGACAACTATGTAATAAGTAACAAACTTACTTGAAACAAATTTATTGAAGATTTTATATATAATATATATACAATTTTTTTTTTAAGTGAGAGGAGGGGAGATAGTGAGACAGACTTCTGCTTGCGCCCCAACAGGGATCCACCCGGCAACTCCCGTCTGGGGCCAAAGATAATTTTTTAATGTAAATAAAACTTTGGTTTAACAGACAAATGAAATAAGTTGTTATGTGCAGATTATCATGATATTGGGTTATGTCATTTACAAAGTTGTAAAGCTAGTAAAGTCACAATAGCTAGCATATTAAAATTTTTAAAAAATGTTTCCAATGATTTGAGAGAGAGAGAGAGAAGCATTAACTCATTGTTCCACTTAGTTGTTCCATATAGTTGTGCACTCATTGGTTGCTTCTTGTGTGTGCCCTGACCAGGGCTTGAACTCGTAATCTTTGCAAGCCGGGATGACACTATATCTACTGAGTCACCCAACCAGGGCCTGCTAGCAAATATTTTTGACTAAAACATTTATAAGGGAACATAAAGTAGGTTATTTCCTTTTAGATGTCATAATCTTATTTTTGTGATTTTAGTTTCTTCTGCCATCACTTACTGGGTCCTCTTAAGTTAATGGGAAATTTCCAGATGAGATCCCTGAGCATGGAAATATGGAAGTTGAATAAGATGACTGACTAATAGATTTTACTTATTTTCAGCTGTTTATTTTGAAATAATGTTAGATTTACAGAAATGTTGCAAAGATAGTATAGAGTTCCTATATACCTTTCACATACATCTCACTGTTGATGACTTATATAACTATAGTACAGTGATCAAAATCAGGAAATTAGCATTGTTATAACACTATTAACTAAACTACAGAATTTGATTTTTACTGGTTTTACCCCTAGTGCTTTTTTTCTGTTGCAGGATCTAATCCAGGATCCCACGTTGCATTTAGTTGTTGTATTAGTTTCCTCTAATCTGTCAGTTCCTCATTTTTTTTCTTTTCTTTCATGATCTTGACGTGATTAGTACTGGTCAGTTATTTTGTGGAATTTTTCTCATTTTGTGCTTGTCTGATGTTTTTCTAATGATTATATTGCCATTATGTATAAAGAAAACCACAGGAGTGATGTGTCCTTCTCACTGCATCATTATAGAAGATAGATGGTATTTTTTTTTTTAGAACCATCAGGAAGTTAAGTAAAAATATTGTCTCTTGAATACCTCAGTTGTGTAGTTTTTGAAGTCCAACATGGGTCTCACTTGCTAAAATCAAAGGCGTAGCAGAGCCGTGTTCCCTTTTGGAGGTTCTAGGGGAGAATCCACTTTCTGGCATTTTCCAGCTTCCAATGGCTACCCATATTTCTTAGCCCATGGCTCCTTCCTCCATTGTCAAAACCAGCAACATAGCACTCTCTCTGACCCACCTGGTGTCCTCCCATCTCTTTCCCTATCCAGAAGATAGATGGTATCGATATGTCTTTAACCTTGATGGCTTTGTTTGTTAAGGTGGCCTCTGCTAGATTCTCCACTGTAAAGTTACTGTTCTTTATATGTGGAGATACATTGTTTCTCCTCAAACGGTGCCACTGATTTTAACATCCACTGGAAGATCTTGTCTGCAACAATTATTACTGTGGCATTTGCCTCATGGTGATTTTGTTTTTCTCTCATTCCTTTTGCATTTATTATTAGAATTCTTCTGTAAGGCAGAGATGTTCCTTCTTCATTTATTCAATTATTTATTTTTAAAAGTATGATCTCATGGTTATTCTACAGGTTATAATCTGATAGTGTTATTATTTTGTTGCTCAAATTGTTTCAGTTTGGCCATTAGGGGCTCTTTCAGGAAGGCCTCCACCCTTTTTTGAGTACTGATTTTTATTGCACCAGAGATGATTCCAGGAAAGATACAAATAAGTATGGAATAAAATTCCTGGAATCACCACTCTGGTTCCTTTCATTGGAGAGTAAAATTTAAATTGAGATCTGGATGCTTGGTGTGCTAATTGAGGTGTTATTACTCCTAGGCCCTCAGAGGACAGAGCTAGGAAATATGTTTAAAGACTAACCTGTTCATGCATGCAACAGCGCATGTGTGCGTGCACACACATTTATTTCTATATTTAATAAAAACTGTGAGTTCTTATTACTATCTTCTCTTCCACTCTAACATCACAAGGTTCATTACAACTTTCCCCCTATTCTTTTTTTTTTTTTTTTGTAATTTTCTGAAGCTGGAAATGGGGAGGCAGTCAGACAGACCCCTGCATGCGCCCGACCGGGATCCACCCGGCACGCCCACCAGGGGGCGATGCTCTGCCCATCCGGGGCATCTCTCTGTTGCGACCAGAGCCACTCTAGCGCCTGGGGAAGAGGCCATGGAGCCATCCCCAGTGCCCAGGCCATCTTTTGCTTCAATGGAGCCTCTGCTGCGGGAGGGGAAGAGAGAGACAGAGAGGAAGGAGAGGGGAAGGGGTGGAGAAGCAGATGGGCGCTTCTCCTGTGTGCCCTGGCTGGGAATCGAACCCGGGACTTCTGCACGCCAGGCTGACGCTCTACCACTGAGCCAACCGGCCAGGGCTCCCCCTGTTATTTGTAATTTTTATTCTGAAATGAGAAGTCTGGCTCTTACCTATAATATCTAACTTGTTTATTCACTTTTGGAATGCACATCACGTAGTTACAATTATTAGTGTATACCTTGTGAGAAACGTATTTGCTGATTTAATGCAGCATTTTGTCCAGCTTTGTGTGTGTGTGTCTTTAGCCTTACAATGTCTGACTCAAAATACTGTTTGTTTGTGTGTGTGTGTATGTGTGTGACAGAGACAGAGAGAGGGACAGCTAGGGACAGACAGACAGGAAGGGAGAGAGATGAGAAGCATCAGTTCTTTGGTGCAGCATCTTAGTTGTTCATTGATTGCTTTCTCATATGTCCCTTGACTGGGGGGCTCCAGCAGAGCAAGTGACCCCTTGCTCAAGCCAGAGACCTTGGGCTCAAGCCAATGACCTTTGGGCTCAAGCCAATGACCATGGGGTCATGTCTGTGATCCCACGCTCAAGCCGGTGTCCCCACACTCAAGCTGGTGAGCCTGTGCTCATGCTGGCGACCTCCTGGTTTCCAACCTGGGTCTTCTACATCCCAGTTCGATGCTCTATCCACTGCACCACCACCTGATCATTCTGACTCAAAATACTGTTTTCTGAAGTTACTTAGGTTAGTTCTTTTCTTTCCCATGCATTTTAGTGTAATTATTTTATTCATCTGTAATGCAATTAAGTCCTTTTCTTACTGTTTTCCCTTTTGTGTTCCCCTCAATCCTGGTTGATTTTCATTATTTGCATATTTGCTTTCTTATATGAAACATTATTACTAAGCATTAGTACGTACATGAAAATATATACTTAAAGAAGTGTTACTCCTTATTCCTTTTACCCTATTTTCATCTACTCCCTTTTCTCCTCACCTGTTTTTTTCTTGCCTTGTCGTTAACCAGTCTTTTCAGTTTCTGGTTTATTCTTACATTATTTCTTCTACATAAATGAACAGATTGTGTGTTTTATTTTTTTCTCATACAGTGTTTTAATTGATGTACAATTCATATAACCATAAACCTCCCCCTTTTGAAATATACAATTTAGTGGTTTTTTAGTATAGTCACAGGTTGTGCAAGCATCACCACTATCTAATTCAAGAACATTTTTATCACCTCCAAAAGGAACCCTGTATCCATTAGCAGTCACTTACCATTTCCCCCTCCCCAGCCCCTGGTAAACATTAATCTTCTTTGTTTTTATGAAGTTGTCTATTCTGGGCATTTCATGTAAATGGAATCATTATAATATGTGGACTTTTGTGCATGACTTCTTTCACTTAGCATAATATTTTGCAGGTTCATCCATGTTGTAGCATGTATCAGTTTTATTCCTTTCAATGGCTGAATGATATTCCACTGTATAAATATACCAGATGTTTTTCATTCATGCATCAGGTGATAGACATTTGGTCTTTCTTTTTCTTTTTGGGCTATTATGAATAATACTATTAGGAACATTTATGTACTAGGGTATGTGTGAACATACGAATTTAGAAAGAATTTCAGTTTCAATTTCCTAGAAGTGGAATTGCTGGGTCATATGGTAACTGTGTTTAACTTTTTAAGGAACTGCTAAGCTGTTTTCCTATTCCTGCTTTCTTATAGGAAGAGTGGCATGTTATACTCTTTAACTTTATACTTTTATCACTTAACAGTATATCCTGGAAATTACTCTAAATCAGTTCATTCTTGTCAAGAGATATGTTTTGATAGCTTCATTTTTTTTTTAAAGCTGTCTACTACTCCACTGTGTGGATGTATCCTAACTTATTTAACTATTTTTCTACTTATAGGCATGGTTTATTTCTGTGTTTTGCAGTTATAAACAATGTTATAATAAATGACCAGTGCATCTATAGGTTTGTTAGAGGTGTGCCTTCAAGATTCCTATAACTAGATCAAAAGGTAAGTGCAACTTGATCTGTGGTGGTGCAGTGGATAAAAGTGTCTACCTGGAATGCTGAGGTCGTGGGTTTGAAACCCCAAGCATTCCCCATCAAGGCACATACCAGAAGCAACTGCTACAAGTTGATGCTTCCTGCTCCTCCTCCCTTTTCTCTCTCCCTATCCTCTCTCTCTCTCTGAAAAAAAAAAAAAAGTTAAGTGCATATGTAGTTTTTGTTTTAGGTATTGCCAAGTTTTTCTCCAGAAGTGTTGTACTAATTTGCATTTCCACCAATAACAAAATGTGTTGTTTTTCTTTTGCCAGAGATGACTGATTTCTTAAAACGCTCTGTAGTCATTTCAGTGACCTGAACCGGTTGTGGAAGGGCACTTAATGCCTGCAGTTGGCAGGTTCTTCTAGCTTAAAAATGAAATACATTGTTCACTAATACTGCACTGATACATGTAGGTTATTATGTGTAGGTGAAATCGATTGGAATGCAATTTCTGGTCTAGCCAGGATTGTTCATCTGAAACCTTTTGCATTTAATGGAGGTTGCTGCATTGATTCATAATATCCAAGCTCAGGAAGAATACTTCTGGAGTTTAGCATAGGATAACTGAAATTGTAAGGAGAATATTTTTTTCTTTAGAATATGTATGATACAGTAGTTATTGGTTTACATTGTAAGCTAGTTATTTTGAACAGTACACACAGTACATATTGACACCATGGTATGGTAGTGATTTTGACCAGTAATGGCCATATCTTTTTATATTTCTTTAAGAAAGTAGGCCAGTTTTAGGGAGATGAAATAGAGAGTTTTAAGTTCTAGATTAGGATTATTCTATCAGATTTTAGTGGTGCCAATAAACCAAGATAACTTGAAAAATAATCCTATTTTACAAGATAACAAGCTCTGCCCAATGAGGCTGGAAATGTATGTTCCTTCCCAGAAAGAACATTGTTCAGGTGCTTGGAGTGCATTAATGACAAAATATTCTGATGAACTGATGTTTTCAAGAAAACACACGCTGAGTGCTGATTGTGAATGGACCCAATAGTGGTCTGTGCAGTCTTTTTTTTTTCTTTTTTTTTTTTTAGCGCACGTGTGAGAGAGACAGGAAGGGAGAGAGATGAGAAGCATCAGTTCTTCTTTGTGGCATCTTAGTTGTTCATTGATCATTTTCTCATATGTACCTTGACCAGGGGTGCTCCAGCCAACCCAGTGACTCCTTTTTCAGGCTAGTCACCTTGGTCTTAAGCCAGTGACCATGGGGTTATGTCTATGATCCCATGCTCAGGCCAGCAACCCCAGCTCAAGCTGTTGAACCCATGCTCAAGCTGATGACCTTGGGATTTCGAACCTGGGCCCTCTGTGTCCCAGGTCAACAGTGTGTATCCACTGCTCCACTGCCTGGTCAGGCTGGTGCAGTTTAAAAAAAAAATTATTGATTGATTTTAGAGAGAGAAGAAGAGGGGGAGGGAGAGAGAGAAAGAAATATCGATTTGTTAGTCTTAATTAAAGTGAAATTAATTTTTATTCTATAAATACCCCAAATAACATTTGGTTTTACTGGTTACAAAGAGAAGACCATGAAACATCACAGAATGGTTATGTGTCCACCAATCTCTCATTTTTATTGTTATTATTTAAAAATATATTTTTATTAATTTTTTAGAGTGAGAGGAAGGGGGAGAGAGAGAGAAACATTGATTTGTTGTTCCACATATTTATGCATTCATTGGTTGATTCTTGTATGTGCCCTGACTGGGGATCGAACTTTCAACGTTGGTGTGTAGGACAGTGCTCTAACCAGCTGAGCTACCCAGCCAGGGCTCTTTCTCATTGTAAATGATTTGCGGTAGTAAGTAGTAGTAATGGAATAATGATAATAGAATAATAGCAGTATAGTATAATTTTTTCTCTCACCTGTGGTTCTATGAGAGCACTAAATCCAAATGTCTCAGGAATTTTGGATATTCACTGTATGTAAAGAATGAACTGTTCTACAGTGCATCTAGAATGGAACTAGTTATGTATCATCCTTGAGAGAATTGAGAAAATATTCACTTTTTTGAAGTGAATATTTTGAAATATTGAAGAATTGAGAATACTTCAATATTCACTTCAAGTATGTGTGATTCTGATGATGAACCCTAGTAGAGAAAGGTCATGGTCATTGTAATCAGATCTATTTTTCTCCCTCCAATTCTACCACTTATTAAGCAGAGTGATGTTGGTCAAATCTTAATATCTTAGCTTCAGTTTTCTGATCTATGTATAAAATGGTAATAAAATAATAGTTGCTCTGTCTATGGCTGGTGTGAGGATTAAACAGTCTCTCCAATCTACATTTATTTATTTCTATGACTTTAAAAAACTATCTATATGCTGGTTGATTCCCACATTTATATCTTTTTAGCCCAGACACTTCCCTGATGTCCAGTGTCATAGTTCATCTGCCTGTTTCACATTTCATTTGGCTCTCTAGTAGGCATCCCAAACTAAATTTGCAGACATAGAAGATGTGTTTCCTATCCTCATCATTTCCTATGAAACGTCTTAGTAAAAGGCAGGACTATTTAACCAGTCACTCAAGCCAAAATCCTCGGTGTCGTCTGTGAGTCTTCTCTTTTCTTATTTTTTATTTATTACTGATTTTAGAGAGAGGCAGAAACATCCATCTGTTCTTTTATATGCCTTGACTGGAGATTGAACCCACAGTCTTTGTGTATTGGAACAACACTAACCAACCGAGCTATCTGGCCAGGGCTCTTGTCTTTTCTTTATAATCAGTCCATCAGCAAAATCCTCTTGGTTTTTCTCTTGAATATATTTCTAATCTGATTACATATCCCCATCTCTACCTTATTACTCTGGTCAAACCACCCAGTGGTGGGATTCAAATAATTTAACAGCTGGTTCTCTGCCCTAATGACTGTTTTTTTTTTTTTTTTTCTGAAGCCGGAAACGGGGAGAGACAGTCAGACAGACTCCCGCATGTGCCCGACCGGGATCCACCCGGCACGCCCACCAGGGGCCATGCTCTGCCCACCAGGGGGCGATGCTTTGCCCCTCCGGGGGGTCGCTCTGCCGCGACCAGAGCCGAGTTCTAGCGCCTGGGGCAGAGGCCAAGGAGCCATCCCCAGCGCCCGGGCCATCTTTGCTCCAATGGAGCCTTGGCTGCGGGAGGGGAAGAGAGAGACAGAGAGGAAGGAGGGGGGGCGGGGTGGAGAAGCAAATGGGCGCTTCTCCTATGTGCCCTGGCCGGGAATCGAACCCGGGTCCGCCGCACACCAGGCCGACGCTCTACCGCTGAGCCAACCGGCCAGGGCCCCTAATGACTGTTTTAAGTATAAAAAAAGATATGCTGAAAGTTAGTTTATTATTTCATGCATTTAATACTTGAATAAGAACAATAAAAGAGGTACACAAAACTAGATTATGTTGTAGTTTAAAAATATTAATGAAAAAGTATTAAATAATACCTGACAAAAAAATAAAATTTAAGATATTTCCATATTGCTTCTTGGTTGGCGTCCTCAGTTATCTTCGCTTTTATCCTAGCATCATCGGCTGTGTGATTTATCCTTATCTATCTTTTCACTGTAGGAGTGCATGATATGTGTGATAAGATAACCCTTGAAATATGTTTCTTTATTTTTATTTATTATTATTATTATTATTTTTTTATTTTTTATTTTTTTTTTCATTTTTCTGAAGCTGGAAACGGGGAGAGACAGTCAGACAGACTCCCGCATGCGCCCGACCGGGATCCACCCGGCACGCCCACCAGGGGCGATGCTCTGCCCACCAGGGGGCGATGCTCTGCCCATCCTGGGCGTCGCCATGTTGCGACCAGAGCCACTCTAGCGCCCGAGGCAGAGGCCACAGAGCCATCCCCAGCGCCTGGGCCATCTTTGCTCCAATGGAGCCTTGGCTGCGGGAGGGGAAGAGAGAGACAGAGAGGAAGGCGTGGCGGAGGTGTGGAGAAGCAAATGGGCGCTTCTCCTGTGTGCCCTGGCCAGGAATCGAACCCGGGTCCTCCGCACGCTAGGCCGACGCTCTACCACTGAGCCAACCGGCCAGGGCCTATTATTATTATTATTTAAAGTGAGAGGCAAGGGAGGCAGAGAGACAGACTCCCACATGCGCCCTGACCGGGATCCACCTGGCAATCCTTGGCTGGGGCAGATACTCTGCCCATCTGGGGCTGCTGCTCTGTTGCTCAACAACTGAGCTATTTTAGCACCTGAAGTGAGGCCATGGAGCCATCCTCAGCACCTGGAGCCAACTTGCTCTAACCATTCGAGCCATTGCTGTGGGAGAGGAGGTATAGAGTGAGAGAGAAAAAGAGAGAGAGAGAGAGGAGGGGGAGGGATAAAGAAACAGATGACTGCTTTTCCTGTGTGCCCTGACTGGGAATTGAACCCAGGACTTCTGCACTCCAGGCTGAAGCTCTACTGCTGAGCCAACCAATCAGGGCTGAAATCTATATTTCTATTGGTTCATTGTGCCCCAGCTTCCTATTGGTTTCATTATTTGGGGAACAGCAGCACACTCTTAATATCTCGTGGGAATTTTGAGTGTTGCACAAAGCTGAAACAAAGGACAGCTTGTCATCCCTTTGGGTATTTGACACTTTTTCTCTTTACATTATATGTTTGTTTACTGAAGTAACAAATGCAAGGGAATTAAAATGTAGTATTTTATTAAAGGTATAATGAGTTTTATGAAACGAATAAGTAAGTATTATAAGTTCCATCAAATTTTTTTCACCTATGGACAGAATGAACTTTATAGGTGCTTAGAATACGCTGTTGCACAGATGAACGTTAAAAAAGAGTAAGGAATGTAAATTTGTGATTACCAGATTGGGCGGCTGCCCAGGTGCCCACCTTAGAGAAGACTGTGATTACAAGTGCCATTTTAACAACTGGTTTGCCAAACTCAACAAAAAATTAGTTATCAGTTCTGCCGAACTGTTGCAAACTGACTGAATCCCACCACTGAAACCACCCCCTTATCTGTGTAATTACAATTTTGTCTTAACTGATTTCCCTTCTTTCTCACTTGACCTCCTACAGTCTATTCTGCACTTCATATTCTGCACTTCATGGCTAGGATGATCTTTACTGTCAGTCAGATAGGCCACTCCTCTATTTATTTTACAATAGCTTCCTTTTACAATTAAAATCGCCAAATTTCTAGCCATGACCTATAAAGTATTTCATGTTGTACTTTGCCTACCTTCCTTCCTGCTTTCCTCTGTTCACTCTACTTCTGCTACATGAAGTTCCCTATATTCTTTGATCATGCCAGGTGCATTCCCAGGGTTTAATATTTGTTTTTGCTCTGGAGTGCTCTTCCTTCTCATCTTTGCACTGCTTGTTCCCTTATATCATTCAAAGAGGTTATCAATCTCTCTTTAGAGTGCTCTTCCCTGATAACACTATAGAAAACAATGATCATTTCCCCTCCTTGTCTCTTGTTTTTTATGGTATTTATGCTTCCAGAAATTTCGTGACTTGTCTACTTGTTTATTATTTGTCTTTCTCATGAGAATATAAAGTCTGTGAGAGCAGGAACCTTACATGTCTTGGTCATTCCAGTGCCTGGAAAGACCCTGACACATATAGTAAGCCAAGGATGCAGCTTTAGGAAGTTGTCTATGAAGTAAAATTATATCCAATTTAGATTAAATAGTTCTACTTTTTTAAGATTTTAAGCCAAAGGAAAACTATTAAGTCAGTTAAACAATACTGTGAAACTTGCACATTGGGTATTTACATGAGAAATGTTAAGTTTTAGAATTTATGATGTTATCAAGAACACAGTTGTACATAGGATGTGCTAAGTGATATGTGAAAAATAAACTTGGAGTTAGGCTCTTGTATTTGTTGCAGTGTTTAACGTTGTCCAATTATAATGGTGGTGCTATTGATGTAATAGTAATATTTTCTCTTGCTCTGCCAAGAGAAATAATTTTCTCACTCTAAACTCTTGATTTAAGTTTCTGTTGATTTTTGGGGGGAGTACATTGTATTCCAAACTCTTTTTTTTTTTTTTTAACTTAATATAGGAGAATTTATAGAAGCCCTTTAAATTTTTCTATGTTAGTCACTATACCATAAAACTGGTCATGGGCAATTTTATGATACAGTTCAAGTAAGCAGCTTTGCTCTATTAGAAATACAGGATAACCACCTGACCTGTGATGGTGCAGTGGATAAAGCATCGAACTGGGTTTACCTTGTCAAGGTGTATATGGGAATTGATGCTTCCTGCTCCTCACCCTCTCCTCTCTCCCTTCTGTCTAAAAAGTGAATGAATAAATAAATAGAAATATAGGATAACCTAATCTAGCACTAGGAAGATTATATTATCTATGTGTTAATATAATTTAAAAGCATGAGGGAGCTTGTATCTTTTATATAAGGTTTACATTGAACTTTCTTATACAACCAAGTATTCAGTCATTTTTACAGTATAGTGTATAGTGAAATTTTGTCACTAATATGGTCATAGTTTCTGCTTTCTCAAAATTGCTCATTGTTTTGAAAGAGAGGAATTGTGGAGAATGATGGAGAGATTCTGTAATTTGGTAAATGTGTAATGGTGGAGTAGACAGATGTACACATAAAGGAATGATAAAGGTTAACACTTATTGAGCATTTACTGTCCACCAGGCACTATTCTAAGCACTTTCATTTGGATCACATTTAAATCTGGTTGAACTATTATTTATAGACCACGTTTAACCCATTTATTTTGCAGATAAGGAAATTAGAGCACAAGAGAAAGTAAATTGACCAAGATCACACAACTAATAAGTGGTGGATTCTGGATTAGAATTCAGAAATAAAGGGGGGTGTTGGTGGAGACTGTGGGGGTGAGGGGGCTGAGCATGGAAATGTGCATAGGGACAGATGGGACAGACAGACAGGAAGGGAAAGAGATGAGAAGCATCAATTCTTCGTTGCGGCTCCTTAATTCACTAATTGCTTTCTCGTATGTGCCTTGATCAGGGGAGCTACAGCAGAGCGAGTGACCCCTTGCTCAGTTCAATGGTTTTAGCTGATCTAAAATCCCAGCCAAGTACCTAATGTCGTGGGCAGGATTATTCTGTATAGGTGTTCAGAAGTTCATGGTGACAATTAGAATTTTAGGTGCTACATGCTACTTTGACTTCTCTGTTCTTCCAAAGAGAGGAAATAGATGTTAGAAGAGAACAGTAATTGGTATAAGGATTGGGCTTTTCTATAGAAAAGTAAATATTATTGAGTCTTTATGCCCTGAAGTAGTTTTTCTCTGTAGACTTTGAAACCTAATGATATTAAGGAGCAAGTTTAGTCTGCCATCTGTCTAAAGTGCAAACAAGTTTTGAGATTTATTAATATGACTGACTTACATTTGTATATAGCTTTTTAATTTACAAAGTACTTTGGTAAGCATTTTTTTTTTTGTATTTTTTCGAAGTTAGAAGCATGGAGGCAGTCAGACAGACTCCCATATGCGCCTGACCCCGGATCCACTTGTCATGCCCACCTGGGGGTGATGCTCTGCCCATCTGGGGCGTTGCTCCATTGCGGCTGGAGCCATTCTAGTGCCTGAGACGGAGGCCATGATGCCATCTTCAGCGCCCAGGCCAATTTTGCTCCAATGGAGCCTTGGCTGTGGGAGGGGAAGAGAGAGATCGAGAGGAAGGAGAAGGGAAAGGGTAGAGAAACAAATGGGTGTTTCTCCTGTGTGCCCTGACCAGGAATCCAACCTTGGCCTTCCACATGCCAGGCTGACGCTTTACCACTGAGCAACCAGCCAGGGCCTAAACATTTTCTTAACTGATCTTCATAAAACCTCTGTGAAATAGGCAGAGTATATATTCTACCATTTGACAAGCTTCCACAGAGAGAGGTAGCTGCCTGAGGCAGGAGCCCTTGAATAACCTTTAGTTGGTAGACCCTGTTTTATGAATATTCTATTCATAAAGGAAGTTGCTATTCTTTGGCAGAACTGCCAGAGTGTGAGTGGTGAACTTTTGCATTGTATGGTATCATGGGCTAATGTCGTAAATAAGTGATTGGAAAGTTGCTTAATCTGGAAGCTGAAGATACTTGGCATGATGAGTAGGTAAAGATGGCCTGTTATAATAAGCATGTTCTTAATGTTTGTCAAACTGAAAGCCTTGGCATTTTTGAGAAATATAATTTTGATTAAAATTATAATTCTTTTGTGTGTGTGTGTGTGACAGAGACAGAGAGAGACAGAGAAGGGGACAGATAGGGACAGACAGACAGGAAGGGAGAGAGATGAGAAGCATCAATTCTTCATTGCGGCTCCTTAGTTCACTGATTGTTTTCTCATATGTGCCTTGATCAGGGGGGCTACAGCAGAGCAAGTGACCCCTTGCTCAAGCCAGTGACCTTGGGCTCAAGCCAGAGACGGTGGGCTTCAAGCCAGCGACCTTTGGACTTAAGCCAGTGACCATGCGGTCATATCTAGGATCCCACACTCAAGCCAGTGACCCCACGTTCAAGCCAGATGAGCCTGTGCTCAAGCGGGCTACCTTGGGGTTTCGAACCTGGTTCCTCTGTGTCCCTGTCCAGCGCGCTCTATTCACTGTGCCACTGCCTGGTCAGGCTAAAATTATAATTCTGTATATCAACAGTGCTGTAATCTTTTTTTAAACCAGTATTTTAATTAAAACCTTCTACCTGTTAGGCTGAAGTAATATTGATGCTGTTTTGACTCTATTGTAGAATAGACATAGAGGTGGGGGCACTTTACTTTTCTGAGGTCAAAGAAGAAAGTTTGGTAGCTTCTGAAAAGGCTGATGGAACATATAACCTTAGTGAAATGTTTATAAAAGGTTACTGTGTTCTCTGGTTCCTTTGTTCATTTTAGAATAGTTTGAATTGCTTTGGTTAATTTAAATTGGTCTGAGGTGTTAAGAGGGACTTTTCAAAATTCTTATAGTTACACCTTGTTTAAACAAGGAATAAAATCAGATGCAAATTCATAGAATCACTTCACATTAAATTAATTGATGATTGACAAAATCTGACTTTGGTTTGCAAAAATCTAAGGAATTGCTGAGCATTATGTATTTTTATGTATCTTTCAGTTCTGTGTTGTTTTCTTTTTCCATGGTGCTCTCTGTAGCAGCCTCCTTATCACCACCGTCTCCCTCCAGGGCTGCCATCTGTTGGTTTGGCTCCTTACTTCAGAGTAGGAAGGCAGGAAAGGGTTTTTCTACACAAGATAAAACTAGCCCTGTTTGTAGTGCAGTGAGCTGGAGCAATAAGGCTGCTGGTGATAAATTCTAGAAGTACCATAGCCTCACAGGACTAGAAAGATGGTGATGACTGTGCCATATTGTCTACAAGTTTTTTCTGTGACTATTCCTTTATTTAATATAAAAAAAAATAAAAAACTGATTCATACTTAAACATTTTTTTCATAGAAAGCCATAAATTGGTTAACTATTAACAGGCTTGTAAATTAGAGTAATTATATGTAAGAGAGTTTAGCATGTTAACTATTAGTGAAATTCATGTCAAATGATTTCTTATAGCACTTTATAAATATAATTTGATCATGGTAAATTTATATTCATTTATGCCTGGTTGTGCATTAATCTGTTATGGGAATATGTAGACTATTTGCAATCCTAGGCAGATAATTCAGTTTCCTAGAATGTTTCTTTTTTTTTTTTTTTTTTTTTCTGAAGCTGGAAACGGGGAGAGACAGTCAGACAGACTCCCGCATGCGCCCGACTGGGATCCACCCGGCACGCCCACCAGGGGCGAGGCTCTGCCCACCAGGGGGCGATGCTCCGCCCCTCCGGGGCGTCGCTCTGCCGTGACCAGAGCCACTCCAGCACCTGGGGCTGAGGCCAAGGAGCCATCTCCAGCGCCCGGGCCATCCCCGCTCCAATGGAGCCTTGGCTGCGGGAGGGTAAGAGAGAGACAGAGAGGAAGGAGGGGGTGGGGGTGGAGAAGCAAATAGGCGCTTCTCCTATGTGCCCTGGCTGGGAATCGAACCCGGGTGCCCCGCACGCCAGGCCGACGCTCTACCGCTGAGCCAACCGGCCAGGGCCCTCCTAGAATGTTTCTTTTAAAAACATTTTTTTATTACAAAATATTGTTAAGCATCTATTAATATAAAAGTAGAGAGAATAGCCTGACCTGTGGTGGTACAGTGGATAAAGCATTGACCTGGAATGCTGGGTCGCCAGTTTGAAACCCTTGGCTTGCCAGGTCAAGGCATGTATGGGAAACAACTACTACAAATTGAAGCTTCCCTCTCCCCTCTCCCCTCTCCCCATCTAAAAATCAATAAAAAAATTTAAAATAAAAAGTTGAGAGAATAGTATAAAGAGCTTCTATGTATTCATCTTTGATTTTCAAATATTATAGCCAGTCTTGTTTCCTCTATATTTATATCCAGCACCATTCCATCTCTAATCCCTGCACTTTTTTTAACTGAATCTCAGACATATTGGCAAATTTTCGATATTTTAGTATGGCTCTCTAAAAGATAGTTTTTTCTTAGAAAATAAGCATAATACCATTATCAAACCCCAAAATTATAGCAAGGTCTTAATATAATTAAGTATATAATCTGGTTTCATATTTTTGTGATTGTTTTATAGATACAAATACATATAGTTTGTCAGAAGTGTGGTCCAAATATGGTCATACTTTATAGTTGTTTGATATGTTCATTAAATCACTTTTAATCTTTGGACTCCTTCTATCTGTTTTTTTTTTCTTCCATATGTGTTTTTGCTAAAAGTAGCCAGGTTGTTTGTCCTGAGAAGATTCCCATTTTGCTGATTGCTTTTCTCTAACATCATTTTAACATGTTGTTTTGTCTTCTGAATTTCCTGTCAATTCATAAATATGAATTTTTTTTTTTTAAGTATGAGTACTTCATAGGAATGGTTTGTATTTCCATCAGGGGTACTTAAGATCTTGTTATTGCTCTTGGTGATGTTAATAGCTAGCTATTGATGACTATTGCTTAGATTTATTAATTCATTAGGGATCGCAAAATAGTGAAATTTTATTGGTTCTCATGTATTATGTGGTGTACTTTTGGGTAGTTCAACAATATAAATTTTATATTTAGGACATTTTTTTTTATGTTAGAACAATTTCTGGGATGATTTGACTAGGTTCTGTGGTGGAATTCCTTTCAGGGAACAGTGCAAGTCCTTATTGAAAATTCAGAGAAAACTTGCAAATATTGACTAATTGGACTTTCTTTAAAGGACATTTGGCCAGTAAATGGGTTAACGTCCATCGTGATAGAGTAGCTTGTGACCTAGTGAACGCAGCTTGTAATTGGCGTTTGTTCTTTTTTAGAGGTCAGTGTTTCTATTCAGAAATTTCCAAAGTGATTCGTGCAGGGCAGCAGTTATTTGTTTCTTGAGCCAGATTTCTAAGCATGAGTTTGAGAACAGGACTTGTGTGTGAATCAGGTTTAAAAAATACTGAGTTTACAAAATAACAGCATACTTTGTATTAAAGGTTGAAAGAACTGAAGCAGCACTTCCTGATGTAGCTCCTTGACAAAAGGATTTGGGGGTCAAAGAAACTTTTTAAACAATGTGCACTATATCCTGTTGGAATGTAATGACACACATTAACATGTAAAGTACCTACAGTAAAAAAATAAAAAATGTGTTTAACATTAACTCAGCATTTTCCAAATTTATATTGACCACTGAACCTTCTTCCTCATAACTCCTAGAACTGATTTTCTAGAGGAAACAAATTTTGGGAAATGTCGGATTAGAGGATTTGAACAGAGAATAAAGAAAACTGATGATGAAGAGTGTATATGACCCTCACTTCAGTGATAGGGAGAAATTTTTGACAGGTGAATCATTTTTTCAGTGAGAAAATGGCAAGAGTCAAATGTTGGTTGTTTTATCTTGGTCTATACATATTATACTTCTAGGACAGCAGTGTTAGGAAAGGACATTAGTAATATATAACATTTACTAAATAACAGGCACTGTTTTTAGTCCTTTTTATATAACTTGTAATTCATTTAATTTCCAGAGCCACCTTCTGCAGAAGGCACACTGTTGTTATCTCAATTTTACAGATAAGAAAATTCAGGCACAGAGAAATTGAGTAAATTGTTCAAGGTTTACATTGCAGAGTTGGTGACATAGAGGGCCAGGATCTGAACTTAGGCAGCCTGACTCGAGTCCATGTGCATAGCCACTGTACACTCAAGATACGACAGATGTAAATCCTGAAATAGAAATTAGATTAAAAAGGGGACTTAAAGGCCTTTTGGAGGGAACAGATATTTTCTTTAACTTTCAGGAAGTCAGGGCTATGAGAAGAAGAATGTGGAGACCTGGCTGTGACCTGGTGAACGTAGAAAACACAGAGACCTGGGAACTATTCTTCATAAAAAAGGAATACCTACCAAAGAGATGGTCTGGGTGCAGGTAGAAGGCTGAGTTAAGAGAATACTGTTAATACCAGAATTTCAGACTTAGAAGTGAATTGGAGCTCACTTAATAAGACTCCCTTATTTTATATATGAGATCTGAGGTTACATAGTTTACATACTTGAAGTAATAATTATAGTTCACATTAGTGTAGTATATTAAAGCACTTTTACATGGATTCTCGTTTGATCTTCTAAAAAGGTGGGTAGACAGGTTCTATATTTTCCACAGGAAAGGTGGTTCTTGAATTTAGATTTTCTGCATCTTAAAACCTAAAGCTCTCTTGGGGTTTTGAACCTGGGTCCTCCTGTCCCAGTCTGACACTTTATCCACTGTGTCACCGCCTGGTCAGGCTGAAAAATATTCTTTTTTTTTTTTTTTGTATTTTTCTGAAGTTGGAAATGGGGAGGCAGTCAGACAGACCCCCGCATCACATTTTCTCAGTTCTTGATGAATGACATATTAAAGAAGAGTAGTTAGTGCATGCTTTTGAAATGTGATGAGCATTTGGGTCAGAAAGAAAAGCTGCATTTTAAAAAATGGAAAGAACTTCCTCCTGCATGTCAAAAGTAATATGTGCTATTGTAAAATACAATTTTTTAGACAGTGTAGGGAGATATAAAGAAAATAGTGGAAACTGTCCATCTGTGCAGAATAATTTCTGTTAAATTCTAATGTGTAGTTTCCAGATTTTTTTCTATATCTAGGTATATATAGATTTTTTTTTTCATTTTTCCGAAGCTGGAAACGGGGAGGCAGTCAGACAGACTCCCGCATGCGCCTGACCGGGATTAACCCGGCATGCCCACCAGGGGGCGATGTTCTGCCCCTCTGGGGCGTTGCTCTGTTGCATCCAGAGCCATTCTAGCACCTGAGGCAGAGGCCACAGAGCCATCCCCAGCGCCCGGGCCATCTTTGCTCCAATGGAGCCTCGGCTGCAGGAGGGGAAGAGAGAGAGGAAGGAGAGGGGGAGGGGTGGAGAAGCAGATGGGCGCTTCTCCTGTGTACCCTGGCCGGGAATCGAACCCAGGACTCCTGCATGCCAGGCCGACGCTCTACCGCTGAGCCAACGGGCCAGGGCAGTATATATAGATTTTTTTGAAAATTCTGTACATACTGTTCTATAACCTGGAATACTGTATTTATGTTTTATTTTTATTTTTTGCGAGAGAGACAGAGAGAGCGACAGATAGGGACAGACAGACAGAGATGAGAAACATCAGTTCTTCATTGTGGCGCCTTAGTTGTTCACTGATTGCTTTCTCATATGTGCCTTGATGGGCATAGGCAAGGTAGGGGGTTGGCTATAGCTGAGCCAGTGACCTCGTGCTCAAGCCAGGGTCCCTACGCTCAAGCCGGCAACCTTGGGGTTTTGAACCTGGGTCCTCCTTGTCCCAGTCTGACACTTTAGCCACTGTGCCACCGCCTGGTCAGGCTAAAAAATATTCCTTTTTTTTTTTTTTTTTTTGTATTTTTCTGAAGTTGGAAACGGGGAGGCAGTCAGACCCCCGCATGCGCCCGACTGGGATCCACCCGGCACGCCCACCAGGGGGCGATGCTTTGTTGAGACCAGAGCCACTCTAGCGCCTGAGGCAGAGGCCACAGAGCCATCCTCACCGCCCGGTCCAACTTTGCTCCAGTGGAGCCTTGGCTGCGGAAGGGGAAGAGAGAGACAGAGAGGAAGGAGAGGGGGAGGTGTGGAGAAGCAGATGGGCGCTTCTCCTGTGTGCCCTGGCCGGGAATCGAACCCAGGACTCCTGCACACCAGGCTGACGCTCTACCACTGAGCCAACCTGCCAGGGCCTGAAAAAATATTCTTAAGCAATATACTCACTTGGTACAAAGGGGGTTACTGCAAAATGTGTGTCTCTCTTTTTTTTTCTATCTTCAGTTCCCTAATTATTCTCATAGTTAAATGTTAATTTTTTTTGTGTCTTCAGAGATTCTAAACCCCTTCAGTCATGCATTCATATATATATATTTTTTCTTTTTGCACAATTGCTAGCACTCTGAAGATTGTTCTTCATCTTATTTTTTTATTGTTATAAAATATAGATAACATTTAACATTTAATGCAGTTGTAAAGTGTACAATTCAGTGCCATTAAATGCATTCACAATGTTGTGTAAACATAGCTAGTATTTGTATCCAAAACTTTTTTCATCATTTCCAACAAAGCTCTGTACCCATTAAACAATAATTTCCTCTTTCCTTCTCCCCTAAGTCCCTGGTATCCTCCATTCTACTTTATCTAGGAATTTTCCTATCCTTGGTATCCCATATAAGGGGAATCATATATTTATCCTTTTATATCTGGCTTATTTCATTAAGTAAAATATTATATTTTCAAGGCCTATCCATGCTGTACCATATATCTGAATTTCATTTCTTTTTATGGCTGAGTACTACTCCATTATACACACACACACATTTTATTTATTCATCTGCTTATGGACACTTGGGTTGTTTCTGCCTTTGGGCTATTGTGAATAATTCTGCTATGGACTTTGGTGTACAGCTAGCTGTTTACATAGTTGCTTTCAATTCTTTATTTATTTATTTGTTTTTTATTTTAGTAAGAGGAGGGGAGGCAAAGAAACAGACTCCTGCATGTGCCGTGGCCGGGATCCACCGGGCAAATCCACTAGAGGTTGATGCTCTCTGCCCATCTGGAGAGACAGTAACATCATTCTGTACTTGTATGTGCCCAGACTGGTGATAAAACTGGCAACCTCTGCACTTCAGGATAATGCTCTATGAGCTATCTGGCCAGGGTTACCTTTTTAAAAAAATTTGATTTTAGACAGATAGGAAGGGAAAGAGAGATAGAAACATCAATCTATTCCTGTATGTGCCCTACCTAGGAGTTGAACCAACAACCTATGGGTATCAAGACAATGCTCTAACCAACCAAGCTGTCTGGCCAGGGCAGTTACTTTTAGGGCAATTACTTTTTTTTTTTTTTTTTTAATTATTTTATTTTTCTAATTTTTTTTTTTTAATTTTTTATTTTATTTATTCATTTTTAGAGAGGAGAGAGAAAGGAGAAAGAGAGAGAGAGAGAGAGAGGAGAGAGAAACAGAGAGAGAGAAGGGGGGAGGAGCTGGAAGCATCAACTCCCATATGTGCCTTGACCAGGCAAGCCTAGGGTTTGAACCGGTGACCTCAGCATTCCCAGGTCAACGCTTTATCCACTGCGCCACCACAGGTCAGGCTAGGGCAATTACTTTTAAGCCAGTTACTATTTGGTGCTATTATGTCTCTCACTTCCTCATTTTTCTGATACCATCAGAGTCTAAATATTATTTTTTTTCTTCCTAAAAATACTCACATATTGATATTTTGAGATTGTGAGGAACTAGCTATATATAGTACCTACTTCCAATATTTTTGCACTTTCCCCATTTATTTAAGGAAGACTAATAAGAATGATTTTTTGAAGTGTAAATTAGATGTATCACTGGGAGTTCAGGGAGGAAAATTTACCAAATATGTCATGATTGTCTTGACTTAGGCTTTAGATGTTAGTAAAGTAAAGGTACTAAAGAAAGAGGAAAAAAAAACAAAAAAATTAAAAAAATTAAAAAAAACAAGAAAGAGGAGAAGAGTTTTTTCTACAGACAATATGTGATAAGGAACACTGGGTTCCTCATGCTTCTAGAAAGGGGTCAGAAACCTATGGCTCGTGAGCCAGATGTGGCTCTTTTGATGGCTGCATCTGGCTTGCAGACAAATCTTTAATAAAAAAAATAATGTTAAAAATATAAAACATTCTCATGTATTACAATCCATTCGTTTCCTACCGCTCATGTTCATGGTTGCAGAGGCTAGAGCCAATCACAGCAGTCCTCTGGGACAAAACCACATTCTAATTGGATAATGTATAAAGTACACGGGTCGGGTCGTTGTGAGGTCAGGAAGTAAACTTCCCTCCTTTTAATCAAGTAGTCAGCTAGCTTGATTGCAGAAACCCTTTTGACAAAGAAGATGGCTAAAAGAAAAAAAGATGAGGAGTATCGTACTTTTCAGCAGGAATGGACAGAGGAATTCGTCTTTGTGGAGAGAGCAGGTTCTGCAGTGTGTCTAATATGCAATGGTAAAACTGCATCGATGAAACAGTCAAATATAAAGCGGCACTTCGACACACGCCATACTACATTTGCATTGAAATATCCAGCGGGGGACAGCAGGAAGAAAGCATGTCAAGAGCTAGTGTGCAGAGTGCAAGCTAGTCAGCAGCAACTCTGTGTTTGGACCCAACAAGGTGACTGGAATTCGGCTAGCTTTGCTGGTGCTTTAGCAATTGTGAGAAACAGAAAGCCATTCACAGATGGGGAGTATGCCAAAACATTTATGCTTGATGTTGCCAATGAACTTTTTGACGACTTTTCAGATAAAGACAAGATAATCAAACGAATAAAAGACATGCCTCTGTCGGCAAGAACTGTTAACGATAGTACCATCATGATGGCAAATCAAATTGAGGCAACACAAGTGAAGGACATAAATGCAGCACCATTCTTTTCTCTCGCTTTGGATGAGTCAACAGACATAAGCCATTTATCCCAGTTCAGCATGATTGCAAGGTATGCTGTCAGTGACACACTACGTGAGGAAAGTCTTGCTGTTTTTGCCTACGAAAGCAGCTTGGTGAGGTGATATCGCTGGTCATTCAGGTGGTCAACTTTATTGTTGCCTGAGCTTTAAATGATCTCCAGTTTAAAACACTGCTGGATGAAGTTGGGAATAATTATCCTGGTCTGCTTCTGCACAGCAGTGTGTGTTGGTTGTCAAGAGGGATGGTGCTCAGCCGTTTCGTGGCTTGTCTGAGCGAAATCTGGACTTTTCTTGAAATGAAAAACGTCTAGCATCCTGAGTTAGCTGACACTGAGTGGCTCCTGAAGTTCTACTATCTCGTGGACATGACTGAACATCTGAACCAGCTCAATGTGAAAATGTAAGGCGTTGGAAATACAGTCTTATCCCTTCAACAAGGAGTGTTTGCATTTGAAAACAAGGTGGAACTCTTCATCACAGACATTGAAACAGGTTGTTTACTACATTTTGAAAAACTGGGAGAGTTTAAAGATGCATGCACAGCAAGTGACCCTGCTCAACATCTTGATCTCCAGCAGCTAGCGGGCTTCACATCTAATCTCCTGCAGTCATTCAAAGCGTGTTTTGGAGAACTTCGTGAGCGCACTCGTCTTTTTAAGTTCATCACCCATCTATACGAGTGTACAGTGAACAGTGTCGACCTGAGTTACATCCCTGGTGTCTCCGTCAGAGATTTTGAGCTACAAGCTGCTTACCTGAAGGCCTCAGACATGTGGGTAAATAAGTTCAAGTCACTGATGAAGATTTGGAAAGACTTGCATGACAGCAAGCAGAGTTGGCGAGCAAACACAAGTGGGGGGAAATGAAAAAACTTCAACCTGCAGACCAGCTGATTGTCAAAACTTGGAACGGGCTTTCTGTCACATACCACACATCGCAGCGTGTGAGGATTGCTGTACTGACAAAGTTTGGCTCTACATATGCATGTGAGCAGTATTTCTCACGTCTAAAGAACGTTAAGACCAACCTACGATCACATTTAACGGATGGAAGTCTTAACGCCTGCATGAAGCTTAACCGTACCACGTATCAACCAGACTACAAAACCATCAGCAAAACCATGCAGCACCAGAAGTTGCATTAATGGTAAGAAGTACTTTATTCATCATTGGTTAGCAACAGCATAACAACGTTATTAAAAAGAATTCTACATAAAATAAACACATTTACTCGTATTTAGTGTTAAACATATTGTATGGCTCTCACGGAATTACATTTTAACATATGTGGCGTTCATGGCTCTCTCAGCCAAAAAGGTTCCTGACTCCTGCTCTAGAAGATAACTTTTATTGAAGTCTATTGTTTGGCTCATGGCCACTGGTCAGCTACAAATCAAGGTATCCTGGATGTGCTGACATTTCTATTTGCATTTGTGCACTAATTGCATCTGTTTGTGTAACAGGTTGTTGAACTTGACAATTGATAACTTGCTTTCTTTTTTTTGTTCCCAAAGATTTTTTCATTATAAAATACTTTGATGTTCTAAAATCCCAAGGTTTGTAGCAGCCATTGTTTGGAATCATATTGAAAACAGAATTATTAAAAATGTAGTAAATTTGCTTATAGCTAGTTATAAACTTTTTGTATAGACATTGTAGTGATGTAACAAGAGTTAAAATACCTTTATTTGTCAACAGTAGTATAGTATTTCTAAGGTTACACGAACTTCCATGATGGAATATAAAAGAAGGAATTTAAAATAGTTAAAATTACTTCCCTTTGGGAATTATATGGTGAACAATTAGAGATTATACAGTACCATACCTAACCTTTATTTTTACAGTTTCTGATCATAGAAATTCCAGATCAGAAAGATCACAGTAGGTTGAGCTTATTAGAACAGGTTAATTAGGGTGAGGAGCAGGAGGTGATGAATCTTAATTAGTACAAAAAGTAAGTATCATATTTGTTAGGTAGAGAGGAAGTGGTGGACATTTTAGGGGTCAGTAGCATGAGTAAGGGTAGGATTGAACACACCCCAACTGAATGATAGTGAGGATTGGTAGGGATTCCTGTCTGGCAAGAGCAGAGGGCTGCTGATGAAGGAGCATGAGGTGGGTAAGATTTGTTAGGTTGGAGGAAACAGTTGCTTGTGAGCCCTAGAAAGAAAGCAGTGAGGAATTTTAAACCTAGGGAACTGTATCACTCAGGGTTCTGGCAGGAAATAAATGGACTAGATATAGAGGTTTGGGTAGGATTAAGGGAAGCAAAAAGGGGTTGGAAGTTCCCTGGTCCTAGCAGTATTGGGCCATTGATACTTTTAAGTCAGAGGGGGCAAGAACAGAAACACTGAAGCCGGCTGAGAGCTGGAGCAATGGAAGCCAAACCAGTGGAGAGGACCGGTGGGTGTAGAGGAAAGGGTTCAGAGATGGGGAGGAAGCCACAGAGATAAGGGCCCCACGTTCTTTTTCTTCTCATACTCTTAATTTCCTGCTAGTGCCTCTCATTGGCCTGATCAAATGAAGGCTAGGGGAGCTTGGGCAGTGTAGTACTTGAGGTCAGCATTAAAGGGCATAAAGCAGAGCATGGAAGGGTGGAGATTAAATTTGGGGAGATTGGGGTTAAATAGAGAATGCCTAGCCCAGAACCCATTTTAAATTATTGTAAATTTTAAAGCAGAGGAATGTTACACTGAAAATGCTCTTGTAGGAAGATTTGGTTTAGTAGATTTTTTTTTTTTTTTTGTATTTTTCTGAAGCTGGAAACGGGGAGAGACAGTCAGACAGACTCCCGCATGCGCCTGACTGGGATCCACCCGGCACGCCCACCAGGGGGCGATGCTCTGCCCCTCCGGGGGCGTCGCTCTGCCGCGACCAGAGCCACTCTAGCGCGTGGGGCAGAGGCCAAGGAGCCATCCCCAGCGCCCGGGCCATCTTTGCTCCAATGGAGCCTTGGCTGCGGGAGGGGAAGAGAGAGACAGAGAGGAAGGGGTGTGTGTGTGTGTGTGGAGAAGCAAATGGGCGCTTCTCCTATGTGCCCTGGCCGGGAATCGAACCCGGGTCCTCCGCACGCCAGGCTGACGCTCGACCGCTGAGCCAACTGGCCAGGGCCTGGTTTAGTAGATTTTGAGGGTCTTAAAAAGTAATTACATCAGGCTGAGTTCCAATTTATAGTAAAAAAGGCAGAATGCAATCTATTTTCTGATTTATTCTCAAAGCCCAATGTGAAGGGAGGCCTCTGCAGCCTCTTGATTTTTAACCACCTCACGTGGATGTGGGACCTGCCCCTTCCTAGTCTTTACTCCTCCTATGTGGCTTCTTCTGTATATCCTTAATTATAGGACTTCTGTTCAGCTAGACTCCTGGCAGCTCTCAGTGGTGGTGGTTCTGTAGTGTAGTTGTAATTTTGATGTGGTTGTGAGAGGATGTGAATACCTTTTTTACCTACTCCGCCTTTAACATGTTTTTTGAAGAACAGAAGTTTTTCATTTTAATGAAGTTCACTGTATCAAATTTTTGAATCCTATTTAAGAAATCTTTGCCTAATCCAAGGTTGCTAAGATTTTTTTCCACTGTTTTCTTCTAGAGATTTTTAGTTTAATTCTTATATTGGGTCTATGAACCAATTTGAGTTGATTTGGAGTGAAATTGGGGTCCAGGGTCATTTTTTTCTGTATACATATCCAGTGTTCCAGCAATTTTTGTTGAAGATTATCCTTTCCAAAAAAAAAAAAAAGATTATCCTTTCCCCAATAAAGTAGCTCGGCAACCAAGTTAAAAATAAATTGGCCATATACAGTGTGTCCGTCAACAACAAAAAGAAAGAGGGCGAGAAGATGGAGATTAACAGTAGCAAAGGACGATGGAGTGCAAAAGTACTCACAAAATAGTTCGCTACAATGAACAGGGTAGGGACCCTTTTCATTACTCAAAGGTAACCACCATTGAAAAAACCACCACAGAAGCACATGAGATAAAAAAGATAGCAACAGAGGAAAGATGTATGGAATACAACCAAATAAAAACAAAAGATAGAAAAACGAAAGAGAACGATCAAACAAGACACAAAACTAACAGAAAGCAAGATATAAAATGGCAATAGGGAACTCACAAGTATCAATAATTACACTAAATGTAAACGGATTAAACTCACCAATAAAAAGGCACAGAGTAGCAGAATGGATTAAAAAAGAAAATCCAACTGTATGCTGCCTACAGGAAACTCATCTAAGTAACAAGGATTAAAAACAAATTCAAAGTGAAAGGCTGGAAAACAATACTCCAAGCAAATAACATCCAAAAAAAAGCAGGTGTAGCAATACTCATATCGGATAATGCTGACTACAAGACAGGAAAAGTACTCAGAGACAAAAATGGCCATTTCATAATGGCTAAGGGGACACTGAATCAAGAAGACATACAGTGTGTCCGTAAAGTCATGGTGCACTTTTGACCGGTCACAGGAAAGCAACAAAAGACGATAGAAATGTGAAATCTGCACCAAATAAAAGGAAAATTCTCCCAGTTTCATACCTATTCAGTGCAGTTCGATGTGGGCTCACACAGATTTTTTAGGGCTCCTTAGGTAGCTATCCCGTGTAGCCTCTACAGACTCGTCACTGACTGATGGCCTACCAGAACGGGGTTTCTCCACCAAACTACCGGTTTTCAACTGCTTATCCCACTGAGTAACGTTATTCCTATGTGGTGGTGCTTCGTTATAAACGCGCCTATATTTACGTTGCACTTTGGTCACGGATTTGAATTTAGCGAGCCACAAAACACACTGAACTTTCCTCTGTACCGTCCACATCTCGACTGGCATGGCCGTGGGCTGCTCCGCTGTATACACGGTGTTATGTCATAATCTGCGCATGCGCACATGCTGCCACATCATTCTACAGAAACTGGGAGGGTTTTCCTTTTATTTGGTGCAGATTTCACATTTCTATCGTCTTTTGTTGCTTTCCTGTGACCTGTCAAAAGTGCACCATGACTTTACGGACACACTGTATATGTGAATTTATTTCTCAAGTTTCGGTTCTGTTCTCTTGACCTGTCTTTATACCAATGTACATGTCTTGATTACTGTAGCTTTATAATAAACCTTAAAGTCAGATAATGGGATTTCTCCAGCTTTGCTCTTTTCTTTTTAATGTGTGTTTATTTTATTGATTTTAGAGAGAGGAAGGGAGAGAGAGGGAGAGACAGGAACATCAATCTGTTTCTGTATGTGCCCTGACTGGGGTTCAAACTGGCAACTGAACCAGCATCCTCTGCACTTCGGGATGATTCTCTAGCTGTGCTGTTTATCAAAATTGTTTTGCAATTCTCAGTTCTTTGCATTTCTGCAAGTTTCTGATGAGAACTGTGAAAAATGTTTTGTTGTTATTACCTGAGTGGGGTCATTTAATGTTATCTTGAGATAGTGGCTAAGAGGTACAGATTTTATCATAGCAACAGGACTCTAAGAATGAACCGAATTGTCAATTGATTCATTGAAACCTTCTGAGATTTTTAATTTTAAAAATTTGGAGTGATATAGAACATGTGAAACTGCCATGGTAGTGATAAGAAGCAGCATGATGTAGTGGTTAAGAGGTTGAGTGTCAGGGCCCTGGCCGGTTGGCTCAGCGGTAGAGCGTTGGCCTAGCGTGCGGAGGACCCTGGTTCGATTCCCGGCCAGGGCATGTAGGAGAAGCGCCCATTTGCTTCTCCACCCCTCCGCCGCGCTTTCCTCTCTGTCTCTCTCTTCCCCTCCCGCAGCCAAGGCTCCAATGGAGCAAAGATGGCCCGGGCGCTGGGCATGGCTCTGTGGCCTCTGCCTCAGGCGCTAGAGTGGCTCTGGTCGCAATATGGCGACGCCCAGGATGGGCAGAGCATCGCCCCCTGGGGGGCAGAGCACCTCCCCTGGTGGGCGTGCCGGGTGGATCCCGGTCGGGCGCATGCGGGAGTCTGACTGTCTCTCCCTGTTTCCAGCTTCAGAAAAATGAAAAAAAAAAAAAAAAAAAAGAGGTTGAGTGTCAGACTGCTCTGGTTTGAATTCTTACTCTAATCAGTTACTGGCAGTTGTGACATTGGGTTAAACCATTTAGCTTCCCTGTGTCTCTTTTCCTTTACGGGCAAATGGGAATAAAAAGAGTACCTGTTTCATAGTTGTTCTGAGATTAAGTAAGATAACACATGTAAAGGGTTTAGCATCAGTGCCTGCCACATAGAAAGTGCTCAAAGAATGTTAACTACTGTTATTGCTCTGTTCACTTAGTCTTAGACAATGTTAGAAAGCTTTGTAATTTGATAAATTAACTTGTAGGAAGTATTAAGTGTACACCTGTGCTCAATTCCTTGCGCTTCCCTCATTTGTTTCAGTTTAGAAAGGTAATGGTGTAGTGCTATTTGGTTTATTTTCCAGTCTTTGGTAATTTTTTCAGCCCCACTTTTCGTTGGAGAATTTGATACTTTTATGTATGCAGTTAAATTTGGATTTGTGCACTGGACCATGAGTAGAAAAAAAGACAGTTGGCTTTTAGTGGTATTAAACATACTGTAAATTCAAAACAAAACAACAGCAGTTTTTTTTTCTTTGCAAGTATTTAGCTGGCTCATCAGGATTGTGAATTGGTGGTTCTTGGAACAAGCAAACCCCATTAGTTTGATTCGATTTTGTCTATAGTTTTTTACTTGCTGAATAAGCATGTCTGCTTTCTGGTTTTTTTGACTAGTTCTCATTATTGGTGTAGCAAAACAATTTGCCAGCAAATTCAGCAAGTCTTTTCCTTTTCTAAGTGTACTCACTTTCTAAATAGGGATAATACCAACAACAAAAACATAAACCTTTTTTCTTTTTATCAGTTGTCTAATTTTGTGTAGCTAAACATTAACAATTGTATGGTTTAATGAATAAGAGTCCATCAGTTAGCCTAAATGAAGCCCTCGAGAGGGGAAATCTTGGGCAGGGGTCAGGTAGAGCTGGATCACAATGTGCACTTAATTTTCAGTTGCAAATGGGTTGTCTCTCTTGCTCTTCCAGAAATACCCTTGAGAATTATCTTTCTTCCAGAAATACCCTTGAGAATTATCTTTATTGACATCTTTTATTTTTAAACAAATCTCTAAAATCGTAAATTTAGAGCTTCATAAAGTTATTAGTGAGTGTGGTAGAAGTGGTAGTGCATGACAAATTCAGTTTAAAATATGTTGAAATTAACATTCCTTTGGGACATGTGAGTGTGTATATCATGTTAGCAGTGGATATTCTGGTCTAGAAATTTGGACTGGACCCGGCTTAGCATATGAGAGGTAGGTGAAAGCCTTGGGAATAGCTGGAATTACTCCAAAAATGTATGTATGGACAATGAGAGAAGGAAATAGAAATAAACTAAAGCCAGAATCCATGGGGTGTGTCCACTGTGGTATCATCATTCTTGGAATCAGTTAATTTAAAGTGCTTTCATTATATCAGTTCAGAGTAAGATAATATCTAAATTTAAATTAGATTCAATGTAAACAATGAACCACATAGACCCAGGCTCAGTTCAGCAAATATTTATTGAGGGTCCTCTATATGCTTTACCTTTGCTAAGCACTGGAGATACAAGCAAAATCAAAACTATCTTTTCTTTTTTTCTGAATTTGGAAGTGGGGAGACAGACTCCCGCATGCGCCCTACCGGGATCCACCCGGCATGCCCACCAGGGGACGATGCTCTGCCCATCTGGAGCGTTGCTCTGTTGCGACCAGAGCCATTCTAGTGCCTGAAGCAGAGGCCATGGAGCCATCCTCAGCACCCGGGCCAACTTTGCTCCAGTGGAGCCTTGGCTGTGGGAGGGGAAGAGAGAGATAGAGAGGCAAGAGAGGGGGAGGGGTGGAGAAGCAAATGGGCACTTCTCCTGTGTGCCCTGGCTGGGAATTGAACCCGGGACTCCTGCACTCCAGGCTGATGCTCTACCACTGAGCCAACTGGCCAGGGCAAAACTCTCTTTTCTCCTATGGACCCTCTAGACTAGCATGAGAGGACATTAAACAAACAATCACACAAATAGTATATAATTACAAACCTGCAAAATTCTGTAAAGGTAAAGTACTGGGCGCTGAGTATTTTAAAAGAGGGGCCTGGGCTCGTATGGCTGCTATCAAGGATGGCTCCCTCTAGAAAGTGACTTTAATTAACTAGTAATTATTGAATATCTACTATGTCCTTGGTACTGGGCTGTTTAAACTGAGAACTTGTTTAAACTAAACTAGCCAGTAACAGGGTGGAATGGAGAAGGCAGGGAGTAGTAGAGGGAACTGCCTGTGCCAAGGTCCTGCAGTAGAAAGGAGCATGGTGCCTTCCACTAATTGAACATCTCCGCCAAAACTATAGAAGGGAGAGCAGGGAGGGGCAAGGTCAGGTCTTCGCTCTTTTGGCCGTAGGAGATTTTGTTCTTTAGTGTAAAACTATTGAAAAGCTTTTGAAAAATTTAAAACTTTTTTCTCCTTTTAAATATACTTAACTTTTTTTTTTTTGACAGAGAAGAGGTACAGACAGGAAGAGAGAGAAATGAGAAGCATCAATTCTTTGTTGTGGCACCTTAGTTGTTCATTTCTTGCTTTTTCATATGTGCCTTGATGGGGGTGGGCGGGTGCTACCACAGAGCAAGTGACTGAGTCATTGCTTAAGTTAGCCACCTTGGGCTTCAAGCCAGTGACGTTTGGGTTCAAGCCAGCAACCATGGGGTCATATCTATGCTCCCACACTCAAGCAAGGCAGTGACCCTGTGCTCAAACCTTGGGGTTTCGAACCTGGGTCCTCCTTGTCCCAGTCTGATGCTCTATCTACTGTGCCACCTCCTGGTAAGGCCTTTATTAACTTTTTTTTGTGTGTATTTTTTTTTTTTTTGTATTTTTCTGAAGCTGGAAATGGGGAGAGACAGTCAGACAGACTCCCGAATGCGCCCGACTGGGATCCACCCGGCACGCCCACCAGGGGCCACGCTCTGCCCACCAGGGGGCGATGCTCTGCCCCTCCGGGGCGTCGCTCTGCCGCGACCAGAGCCACTCTAGTGCCTGGGGCAGAGGCCAAGGAGCCATCCCCAGCGCATGGGCCATCTTTGCTCCAATGGAGCCTTGGCTGCAGGAGGGGAAGAGAGAGACAGAGAGGAAGGAGTGGGGGGTGGAGAAGCAAATGGGCGCTTCTCCTATGTGCCCTGGCTGGGAATCAAACCCGGGTTCCCTGCACGCCAGGCCGACGCTCTACCGCTGAGCCAACCGGCCAGGGCCTGTTAACTTTTATTATTGAAAAATATTAAACATATATGTAAGTGGAAAGGATATTTCCCAACATTTAGTTTGAGCAATTATCAACTCATGGCCACTTTTATTTTGCTTATATCCTCATTTAGGAGATTATTTTGATGGTTCAGATGAGATATGATAGTAGCATGGACAAGGGTTGTGACATTGAAAATGGATATTCATGGATAGATATGAGAATTGTTTGGCGGGTTGATACACATGCATAGAAGTATGCATCCTGGGGTGTGTGAAAATTCCAAGATGAAAAGGGATAAATCTTGCCTATAATAGAAAAAACAGACCAACCACAAAGTAGCATGGATTAAATAGCTGGTGTTATGGGAAAAGGTAAGGCAAAAAGTTTTTCTTTGATAAATTTTGTTCAACCCAACAAACTTAATTGACTACTAGTTCTGTTTGATACATTCAGGTTTCCTAAGCTGACCATGTTCACTTCTTCTGGAACCTCCTGCTTCTTTGTATTACTTGAACAGCTTTTAGGGCCTATCCCAGGCCAAGGGTGAGCAGTTTATTTTCTTAGTTCAGGGCTCCCCAAACTACGGCCCGCGGGCTGCATGCGGCCCCCTGAGGCCATTTATCTGGCCCCCACCGCACTTCCGGAAGGGGCACCTCTTTCATTGGTGGTCACTGGAGTACTGTATGTGGCCGTGCTGCAAAGTGCGGCATTACTCATGTACAGTACTACTTCCGGTGATGCGGAACACACGCGTCATGGCTCCAGAAGCGCGTCATATCACTTGTTAGGGCTAGCAGTGACAAATATGGAACCAGACATTGACCATCTCATTAGCCAAAAGCAGGCCCATAGTTCCCATTGAAATACTGGTCAGTTTGTTGATTTGAATTTACTTGTTCTTTATTTTAAATATTTTATTTGTTCCCGTTTTGTTTTTTTACTTTAAAATAAGATACGTGCAGTGTGCATAGGGATTTGTTCATAGTTTTTTTTATCGTCCGGCCCTCCAACAGTCTGAGGGACAGTGAACTGGCCCCCTGTGTAAAACGTTTGGGGACCCCTGTCTTAGTTACTGGGAAGCAAACTGTTTACTTTTCTGTGCCTTGGTTTTACAATATCTTTTTTTTCCTCCTCCCTATGCAATATGCCTTTTGTTTCTTTCAAAAATTTTTTGCCAGACCTGTGGTGATACAGTGAGTAGATCACATTACATAACTTTTATTATTGCATATTGTTATAATTTTTCTATTTTATTGTTAGTTATTAGAGTTAATTTCTTACTGTGGCCAATTTGTAAATTAAACTGTATCCTAAGTATGTGTGTATAGGAAAAAAACACAGTATACACAGGGTTTGATACTATCCCCAGTTTCAGGGATCCCTTGGGAGTCTTGGGACATATACCCTGCAGACAAGGGGAACTACTGTAGTAAAATTCAGAGACAGAAAGTAAAATGGTGGTTGCCAGGCTGTGGGAGGCACAGATAGGGAGTTACTGCTTTAATGGGAATAGTTTCAGTTTTACAAAATGAGTTATGGAGATGACTATGGTAATGGTTACACAACATCATGAATGTATTTAATACAATTGATCTGTACACTTAAAAATGGTAAAGATGGTAAATTTGATATTATAGATACTTTATCACAATAAATTTTTTTTTTAGCAAGAGAGAAAGAGACAGAGAAACAGGAAATGAGAGAGATGAGAAGCACTGTTTTTTTAATAGTATTTTATTGTTCCATTACCTGTCTGTCTTCAAATACTATATTCTCCTTTGCTTTCAAAGGCCCTAGATTCTCAATAACCTGATCTCTACCACTACCCATGGAGAGCCTAACTTTCTTCCAGGGGTTTTCTGGATTCTTTCCTCCATTGGATACTTGTGTTGAGGAATAATATTGTACTTATAATTCAGACACACTTGAGTTATTCTATATTTTTAGAAGTTCTTTAATTCTCGACTGGTCCCTCTATACTTTTACACTTAAGATTGGGGGTTGGATTTAGATATTATATGAATAGTAACTATCTCTGGTTGGGGTTAATAATAACGATGATGGTACTGGCTACCATTTATTGAAGACTTAATTATGTATCAGAACTGAACGTAGAAAAGAGGTACATAAAAGAGGTGGTTTCTGTTAAATTACAGAGTTTGTAATTGAGTTGTAGTAGTTAACTGATTTGAACTCAGCTTGTATGAAAGTTACTCTTTTGGAGACAAAATTATTTAAATGTAGACATTAGTTATACTTAATTAGGTAATTTCACAAACTAATTTTCTAGACTGTATGCTAGGGAATTAAAATTGAGTAAGTTGGAGTCCTTATCCAAGAGGGAGAGCATTATCTATTAGGGAAGTAAAAAAATTCTAAGTAATTATAGTTCAAAGTGAGAGATATCCCGTTAGAGAATTAAAAGCCTAGTTTTCAAGTTCTGAAAGGCCTTGCATGTGAGAGGTATGTGGGAGAGGGGGGAATAAAAGAAACTGGGAAAGTACCTAAATTCTTGATTGTAAGGAGGTGGTTGCTGGAGTAGTTATTGGCTTTCACCTATAATAACTATTTGAGGCTTTAAGCAAGAGAGTAATAACAGGTTTGTAAAAAGACGGAGGATGAACTAGATTGGGGCAGAACCTGATATTGGAGTTGAGCAAGGAGGCTATTCTGTGAGTCAGAATAGAGAGAATTTTCAACTAGATGTCCAATTCAGTTGCAATTCTGATGTGTGGATTTTTTTCCGTACCATCAAGCAATTCTTATATACCAGCTGGTGTCCAACAATTCAAATCATTCTGACATTATCTTTTCTGAAGATAGTGTCAGATCCAAAGATTGTGTCAGATTCCACAAATTAAGAACTCAGTCCTACAAGACTGCCCCCTTCCCCACCCAACCACATACTTCACCTGTGTTTCTGATATCGGTTCTGACTCCAGTTGAAGTAGGGTTTATGTACAGTGTTGTATAAAAAGCATTTTATTGGACCCACACTTGGAGAGCGCAGGCTTATGCAGTAAGATTTATTCAGGTTAGTAAGATTTATAGAAGGTTGCTTACAGGCTTTCATTGTCTCATTTCCTTCTGTCTTGTGAGGGAAAAAGTCCAGTCTTATCTTCTTTAAGCTCAGTACAAAAACCAAAATCCAGATATTCTGTGCCATGGTTTAGCTCAGGGGTCGTGAACCTATGGCTCGCGAGCCACATGTGGCTCTTTTGATGGCTGCATCTGGCTCGCAGACAAATCTTTAATAAAAAAAATAATAACGTTAAAAATATAAAACATTCTCATGTATTACAATTCATTCATTCCCTACTGCTCATGTTCACGGTTGCGGATAGCTGGATTCAATCACAGCTGTCCTCTGGAACAACACCAAATTTTTATTGGATAATGCATAACATACATGGGTAGCTGTATGGCTCTCACGGAATTACATTTTAAAATATATGGCGTTCATGGCTCTCTCAGCCAAAAAAGGTTCCCGACCCCTGGTTTAAGCTCATATCAAAGATCAGTCTAGGCTAGACTGACAAGCCTCTTTGATTGCCATTCTGGCTTCCACTGTGCTTGCGGTAAAGTGGAGCACAGAAGCACCTTCCCTCATAGATTGGGTATGAGTTAGTTTTACTCTGGGGAGGGGGAGCTAGAAAATACCTGGCACAGTGGGCCCTGTGGAATTTGCAAATGAGCCTATGAGTAGTTTAGTCTTTTAGTAAATTAAATTCAATGAGATGTTGAAGATTCTTACTGAAGCAAGCTTTCCAAATTTTAATAAATATAATGTTTAGAACTCCCTTTGTTCTCTTTCCCCATCAATATATAGCTACCTGCTACATTAGCAAAATGAGTGTGGAGGTCTTTTGAAAAAAATCTCAAACTTTATCCTTCTCAATTTTTCTTAAGCAGTGTGCCAGCTGGTATTTGTAGGTCCTAGGAATACAGCAGAAAAAAATATAGTTTCTGCTAAGTGGAGCTAACAGCCTAGTAATGGAATCAGAAAATAAATATGTATTTCAGGTAATGAGAAGACCTAGAATTAAAATTAGGGAGGGAAAGGGAGACTCTATTATATAAAATTGTAGGCTCAAGGTAGAGCTAAAAGCAAATTCATTGGCTCATTAATTTTTTTCATGAACTCAGTGTTCATTTTCTTAAAATTTTATATGAACATCTAGCTATTCTTTTTTTTTTTTTTTTTTTTTTTTCATTTTTCTGAAGCTGGAAACAGGGAGAGACAGTCAGACAGACTCCCGCATGCGCCCGACCGGGATCCACCCGGCACGCCCACCATGGGGCGATGCTCTGCCCATCCTGGGCGTCGCCATGTTGCGACCAGAGCCACTCTAGCGTCTGAGGCAGAGGCCACAGAGCCATCCCCAGCGCCCGGGCCATCTTTGGTCCAGTGGAGCCTTGGCTGCGGGGAGGGGAAGAGAGAGACAGAGAGGAAGGCGCGGCGGAGGGGTGGAGAAGCAAATGGGCGCTTCTCCTGTGTGCCCTGGTCGGGAATCGAACCCGGGTCCTCCGCACGCTAGGCCGACTCTACCGCTGAGCCAACTGGCCAGGGCTCTAGCTATTCTGATCAATTTTCTGTTCTTTAAATTGTTTATATTGATTGATTTTTAAAGAGAGAGGAAGGAAGAAAGAAACATTTCTTTTGTTCTTATTTATGTATTCATTGGTTAATTCTTGTATGTGCCTTGATTGGGGATCAAACTTGCAACATTTGTGTTACAATGCTCTAATGCCCTGGTTGGCAAACTGCAGCTTGCGAGCGACATGTGGTTCTTTGGCCTGTTGAGTGTGGCTCTTCCACAAAATACCATGTGCCGGTGCTACCTCGATAAAGAATGTACCTACCTATGTAGTTTAAGTTTAAAAATTTTGGCTCTCAAAAGAAATTTCAATGGTTGTACTGTTGATATTTGGCTCTGTTGACTGAGTTTGCCGACCACTGCTTAACGGGACCAACTAAGCTACCCGGCCAGGACCTTCTTTAAATGCTCTTGAACTATTTTTCTTTGAATTTACAATTGGATGAACCTGTAGTGGCATTCTATAAATATTTTTTTATTCATCAGTCATCCTTGGTTTTTATTTGTTTGTACATTTGTTATATTTTGATTGGCCACTATTGATTCTTCTTTTGGTAACATATCCTAACTTGATTTGGGGGAAGCACTTTCTTCCATATTCTTAAAAAAAATAATTTATTGAATCAAAATTCACATGACACATGATTATTTTAAGGTGAATAATTTAGTTGTACGTAGTACATATACAATATTGTGCAACCACCCTCTCTATTTTGTTCTAATAAGTGGTTTTTCTTTATTTTCCCTTCCCATTAACCCCTGACAACCACTAACTTTCCTTTTGTCTCTGTATTTGCCACTTCTGTTTTTTTTCATATAAATAGAATCATACAATATGTGGCCTTTTGTGTCTGGCTTCCTTCACTTAGCATAGTATTTACAAGGCTCAGTCTTGTAGCATGTATTTTTTTTTATGAATGAATAATATTACATTGTGTAGCTGATAATACATTTTGTTTATTTGTTCATCTGTTGATGGCATTTGGGTTGTTTCCATTTTTGGGCTACAATAAATAATGTTGTGTATGTTCCTGTGCAAGTTTTCCTGTGAACACATTAATTAATTCCTTTTGGTACAGACCTACGAGTGGAATTGCTGGACTTACATGCTTTGCTTAACTTGGGAGGACCTGCCAAACTGTTTTTCAGAGCAGGCTTTTCATTCTTATTCAAAATATTAACTATCCTTTATTTTTCTCTTGATTACATTAGCCCTTTTTTCTTTCGTTTTTTAATACTAAAGATTCATCTCTGAAGTTTAGATATTAATTCTAGTGTTTTTGTGTCTTTGTTATTTGTCAGTTGTAAACTTTATTTTGTTTTTCTGATTCTGAATTAAATTATTCTTATTTAGAAATGAAAATTTTAAGTCTTTGTATATTTTTTGTGTCAACTATGGCTACATTCTATTGATTTTTTTTTTCTACCCCCTCTGCTGCCTCCCCACCTCCTCCGCCCGTCTCTATTGATTTTGATGTATAATATTTTTATGTACTTTTCTAGATGATGTGAAACTTTCCTTTTTCTTCCCCCTTTTGCTTAAAAACTATTTAGAAGAGAGTTGTTTTTTTCCAGAGTTTATGCATTTACAAGCATATAGGCATATTAAATTTCTTTTAATGTAAATATGTCACTATATATGAATTACATGAATTACTATACATGAATACTATACATGTTTTTCTTTTTTTACTTAATGTATCTTGGAGATAGTTCCATATTAGTTGTTTCAGTAAAATACTTTTTGGTTTCACTGCTTTATGGTTAGAAATATTGTCTAAATTATACTGAGATTGTAGAATTATTTGTTGAAATAGTTTTTAAAGATTTTCTATTATCAGTAATATATTTTAGAGTATCCATAATATTTTATCAATTTGGAGTACATGGATGACTTTAGGGCATCTGTGAAACCTTTGGAATTTTGTTCATATTTTTATGATCATGTACAGAAGAGCTTATTTTGGGGGGAAAGTCAGGATTCACAGCTTTTATAGATTCTCATAGGAATTCATAGTCTGATATAATTCAGAGCCAGTGGTTTACATACTGTTGTATTTCCTTGATTTGTCAGGGAATTAAGTCTCTCATTATAACTGTGTTTGCCACTATGTTCCTATATTTTCTTTGGTTTCTACTCCATATATTTCATTATTATGCTTGTCCATAAAGGTTTGTGACAGGTATCTCTTAGTAGTGATTATACTTTTCATTATTAAGTAACCCTTTTTGTCCCATTTATTACCTATTATTAACAGGTAGTACTTTTTTTGTTTGCATTTGCTTGTTAAATCATTACTCTATATTTTAATCCTTTTTTTAAAGTGTGAGAAGGGGAGACAGAGACACAAACTTCCACATGCACCCCTGACCAGGATCCACCTGGCAAGTCCCCTACCCAGTAGTGATGATCTGCCCACCTTGGGATGTTACTCGGCAACCAAGCTATTTTTAGTGCCTGAGGCAGGCTCCAGAGAGCCATCCTCAGTGCTAGGGGCCAACTTGCTTGAACCAATTGAGCCATGGCCGTGGGAGGGGAAAAAAAGAGAAAGAGAGAAAAAGAGAGAGAAGGAAAGAGGAGGAGGGGTGGAGAATCATCAGATGGTCACTACTTCTGTGTGCCCTGAGCAGGAATTGAACCTGGGACATTCACTCGTTGGGCCGACACTCTAATACTGAGCCAACAGGCCAGGAACTATCTTTAATTTTTCTAAGTCACTTTGTTTTAGGTCTATCTCTTAAAAATAGCATATAATTTAAAAATAATATATACTTATTAGGTCTTATTATATATATTTAACTTATAACAGAAATTATGAATAACTGGGCCATATCTACCTGCACCTATGTTTTATTTTGGATAGCATTCTGTTGTATTGATTCAGATCTTTTCTGTTTCTGGCAAGTTTTCTTTGACTTGTAGCTTCCAGTCAGCTCTATTGTTGTTTTTGTTTGTTTGTTTGTTTGTTTTTCTTCTTCAAGAGACCTAATAGTACAAATACTTGGTGAAATGTACTTTAAAAAGCCAGGAAGCTTTGGCTAGAAATAAATGACCAAGATTTATTTAAAGTTCTTAGGGTTCACAAACCAGAAACACAATTTGGTAATACTCAGATTTATTTGGGATTAAAATGGAAGAGTCTCATCTCCATCCGTCCCACCACGGAAAAAGTTCAATCTTGTCTTCATTAAGCCCAGTATAAAGATCAGTGTCCAAATAATCTGTGTCATGGTTTAATCCTGTCAATGCCTAGTCTAGTCCAGGTGCTGTGTTCCTGTACCCAGGTCACACTCAGAGCCTGGACTTGGGAGATTGCATAGCTGCTTGCCTATGCATGTGGCTGATTGGAGAACTCATGACTGAATGGAGCAAGCTCACTTTCCCAAGCAGAAAGAGCGAAGAGAGAAGAGCTCTTTGTTAAGTTTGGGTTTATATCATCGTGGGCCAGGAAGGACTAGCTTCTCTTTAAATTCTCCAGTCAGTCTCTTTGTGGGCTTTTCATTTAACCTTTGACCAATCAGATTCTTCTTCTAGGCTAGACTGACAGGCCTCTGTGGTTGCCATCATGGCTTCTACTATACATGCCTTAAAGTGGAAACACAGGAGTACCTCCCCTATAGTTTGGAGATAGACTGGTTGTACCCCAGGGAGGCTGTTGTCAAGAGTTAGTGCCCTTTGTTGGGCAAGGTTGTGATCCCCTGGGGTGCCCAGAACTGTAAATGCTATAGCTTCCTAGAAAATTGAATTCTGTAATTTCCTATTGAAACAGGCTTTCCAGTTTTATTAAGTTTAATATTTCCTCTTCCCTAGTTTATTATACTTAATGTCTGATTCCCTTTGCTTCCTTCCTTTATTAATATACTGCTCACAAAAATTAAGGGATATTTCAAAATGAATATGAAGCGATAAAGCATTTGATTTTTTTTTTTAATTAAACAAGAACATCAAAAAAGCAAAGGACAAGTCAAGGAAAGTTGTTCAATTATGCAAATGAGATGCAAAACCAACTTTTATTTCATTGGTGAAATGCACTATACAAAGGATGAAATTACTGGAGTATCTGCACATTCCCTGATCCCCTAATCTTTGTGAGCAGTATTTAGCTACCTCCCTATACTACGACTTTTCAATATTTCCCATCCTTCCTCCCTCCTTTCCTTGCTCCCTCCCTCTCTTCCGCTTTTTCTCCCTTCCTCCCTCCCTTCATTCATTCTTGTGCTCAGTTTCTGCTTTTAGCTTTTGAATTTTTGATGCAAAGTTTTTTATATCCTCAAATGTTTGAATGTGTTTAATTTTGTTTGGATTCTTAACCATTATTTTCTTCTGCTTAATCAGGAAGATTTTCCTCAGTTGATGTTGATATATGTGGGATTTTCTGTCCTGATTAACTTAAATGTTCAAACCTGTAGAGGATTTTTATGAGTGTATTTGAGCCAAACTGTCTATAATTGCTGGGAAGCAAAATTTTAATAGGTTGAGAAAATGCTCTGGAAAAATACCACTTATTTTATATTATACATCAGAATCAAAGGGGATGTGTAAAGAGCATACAGATATTCATTGGTGATAGCTTAGGGAGGTGGGAGCGGACAAAGCTCAGACATCTTTGAGATTAGGTAAAAAGTAAAACAATTAGACACAATTCTTTTATATAGGTGGGTATAGAATAATTAACAGTCAACACTTAACATGGTAGTAATAACAACATGGGATTTTGTGGTCTCTACTTGGGTGTAGTAGTTGTGCTTTGAGGGGTCTGGAAAAAGGAAATTAGTCTTGATATTATTCCAAAGGTATGTTATTGTAGATGCAAAAAGACAATGGACAGGCTCAGTTAACACATTGTTGACCTGCAGTTTTACACAGAAGTTATCTCATGTCACCAGCTATTTTTTCATAATTGAGTATGAAACTGAAACAATCTAAATAAACTTCAGTATACTTTATTTATACATTATGAATTTAATTGAAACTTTGTACATATCTGCTACATATTTTTTACTGCTACATATTATATGTTATACATATTATATGTTTTAGTAATTTTTTTTACTAATGGTAGGCAACATGTTTTGCAAATATATCTGGTTTCTCTGTGCTTTCCTTTTGAAACACACACTTTACACGTTCTAGTTGGATTGAACATGACTAAGGAAGATTTTACAATATCCTTGATAGGTATGTTCAAACTGCGAGCCGTTAGAAGATAGTCCAAGTTTTAGAAGGCTGGACACTGTGATTGTTTTTATTTATGGTACCTTCGATTATGTGGTCTCACGGAGGAGTGGGAAGAAGAGTAGTCTGCATGAGAATATAGAGCAGTGTGCTGTTTTTGAGCTTCGGCCCTCAGGGCTAAGAGTCACAAATACAATAATCTTATATTACCCCAAGTTTCAAAAATTGAAATAGCCAATGCAAGTGCAAACACGAGTTAACTCATGAGTGGTCAACAATTAAGGTAAAGACTGACCTTTGTTAGGGAAAATGCCAGCCTTGGCCATAACTGTCTGCCATGACTGCTTTTAATTAGAAAGTTTTCATTTCAGACCATTGTATGTGGTTACTTTCAGTTTGAGTCTGTAAGGCCTCAGGCCTCCTCTGAGCTTCTCAGGTTTTAGTATAGGCCTCCCGCCACCTTTTTTTTCGGTGAGCAGGAAGATTTCGGTCAGTTGGTATAATGAAATTTTCTGTCCTGATTTTCTGCAATAGCCTTACATAGACTTTTCTCTTGTTCGTTTTTATGTTATTAGGTATTTTATAATATTCCTAATTTAACCCTTTCAGTAGTATGACCGTTTATGTATGTTGTCGTGCCTCCTGACCATCCAGATAAGGCAACATTAAAAAAAGGCAAATGTATGTTTTTTGTTTCTATAAATTGGTTATCAGACAAACATAATTTTAAATTAATAAAACAAAATAACTAATTTCATTTTTTGAATTTCTTTTTTTTTTAAATTTAATTCATTTATTATTTACAGAGAGAGCGAGTCAGAGAGAGGGATAGACAGGGACAGACAGACAGGAACCGAGAGAGATGAGAAGCATCAATCATTAGTTTTTCATTGCTTGTTGCAACACCTTAGTTGTTCATTGATTGCTTTCTCATATGTGCCTTGACCGCGGGCGGATCTTCAGCAGACCGAGTAACCCCTTGCTGGAGCCAGGGACCTTGGGTTTAAGCTGGTGGGCTTTTGCTCAAGCCAGATGAGCCCGTGCTCAAGCTGGTGACCTCGGGGTCCCGAACCTGGGTCTTCCGCATCCCAGTCCGACGCTCTATCCACTGCGCCACCGCCTGAGGCAACTAATTTCATTTTTTGAAAGAAAACTCACTCCCTGGGGGTCAGCAAGCATGAAAAATACTACTCAAAGGGTTAATGGCATCCTCTTCTGTCAATATAGCAAAATCCAAATACTTTAGAGGGTTTTTTGTTTTTATTTTGTTTGAGAGAAGCTTTAAGTCCTAGTTTCATGGTTCTCTTTTTGTCTTGCAGAACCCGCTTTTTTTCTTTTACCCTTTAACATTCAGTTGCCAAAGGATGCTTTTTTTCTTTTTGTGTTTTTCTCCCCTCTGCATTTCAAGGATGATCATTTAATTAGCTGGATCTTTTAAAATTGTGCCGCTTCTTTAAATCATGCCTTCCCCCTTTAAAATAAATATATTTTGAAATCTCTTTCTCATAATTTGTGTTCTGATCTGCCTGGATACTTTTCCAGTATTTTCAGATTTAGTGTGAATTTAATCTTTCTAACAGTCATTCCTAATCACCTTTATGCCCCTTTATTATCATTTCTCTTGCCTTTTCTACAGGTTTTCATTTTCTGTTTTTGCTTGCCTTATGGCTGGGTGGAGGTGAGTGTGTGTACTGGAATTGATGATTTTTCTTTTAATTTACAGTTGATTTGCAATTTTTTCATTCTGTATCTTCAAATTATGCTGCTGGTGTGGTTTATGTAGAATTTAATTTTTCTTTCTTTTTGCAAAAATAGTACAGAGTTCCCATATGCCCTTCACCCATATCCCCCTACTATTATCTTATATAACGATGTCACATTACTGTTAACTAGTAAAGACTTTATTTGAAATCACTTATTGTAATATAAGGTGGGAATTTTAAAGCATTTTGTGAATTATTGAGATCAAGTTTTGACTGCGTTTTCTTTTCCCTGTATAGATCTAATGGCTGAAGAGTAAATCAGCATGGCAACTATGGTTCCACCAGTGAAACTGAAATGGCTTGAACACCTCAACAGTTCTTGGATTACAGAGGACAGTGAATCTATTGCTACAAGAGAGGGGGTTGCTGTTCTATATTCTAAACTGATCAGCAATAAGGAAGTAGTACCTTTGCCCCAACAAGTTTTATGCCTCAAAGGACCACAGTTGCCAGACTTTGAACGTGAGTCTCTTTCAAGTGATGAGCAGGACCACTATTTGGATGCCCTTCTTAGCAGCCAGCTAGCACTAGCGAAGATGGTATGTTCAGATTCCCCATTTGCTGGGGCACTTCGAAAACGACTGCTTGTACTCCAGCGCGTCTTTTATGCACTTTCTAATAAATACCACGACAAAGGCAAAGTGAAACAGCAGCAGCATTCTCCGGAGAGCAGCTCTGGTTCAGCAGATGTCCATTCTGTTAGTGAACGTCCCCGGTCAAGCACTGATGCACTGATAGAAATGGGTGTTCGAACTGGTTTAAGTTTATTATTTGCACTTCTAAGACAAAGTTGGATGATGCCTGTGTCGGGACCTGGTCTTAGTCTTTGCAACGATGTTATTCATACTGCAATTGAAGTTGTGAGCTCTTTACCACCATTATCTTTAGCAAATGAAAGCAAGATTCCTCCTATGGGCTTGGACTGCTTATCACAAGTAACAACATTTCTTAAAGGAGTAACTATTCCCAATTCAGGGGCAGACACTTTAGGTCGTAGATTAGCTTCTGAGTTGCTGCTTGGTTTAGCAGCACAACGAGGTTCTTTGAGATACCTTCTTGAATGGATAGAAATGGCTTTAGGGGCATCAGCAGTTGTAAATTCCATGGAGAAGAGCAAACTACTATCAAGCCAGGAAGGAATGATCAGCTTTGACTGCTTTATGACAATACTAATGCAGATGAGGCGTTCTTTGGTATGTATTATAAACCTCAACTTAAAAATTTTTTGTCTATCAACTTTGGGAAAAGCCAATCAAGCCTTTACTTAATTTGTGGTAATAGGGAATGATTTGAGAGTTTTGCTGACTACTAGGTTCTTTAAATATTTTATATACTTTGAGTGGAGAAAATTTTATACAAGTTGATGTAAATATATAATTCAAGGACAGGTTAGTTGGTACAGTTCCAGGTGTCCCCAAACTACGGCCCACGGGCTGCATGCGGCCTCCTGAGGCCATTTATCCGGCCTCCCAGAAGGGGCACCTCTTTCATTGGTGGTCAGTGAGAGGAGCACTGTATATGGCGGCCCTCCAATGGTCTGAGGGCCAGTGAACTGGCCCCCTGTGTAAAAAGTTTGGGGACCCCTGGTTAAGACCATTGGATCAGGAGTCAGGATTGTAGCTTTAGTTTTATGGCTTCTTATGTGAATGTGGGAAATTCATCTAAATTTTCTGTGTTCTAGTAACCTCATGTACCATGAGTGTACTCATGTAGTAAACTTATATAAAATTGCTGTCAGTCCAATGCTGGTTAAAATGGGATTTGGTTGTGGTGTTGAGAGAAAGGAATTTCAAACAACCTGCATTTAGAGGGCTTAGGCTGTTGCAGTAAGATTTATCTGGAATTGAAATAGAAGGTTGCCCACAGGTATTGTATGTCTCATTTCCATTTGTTGTGTGTAAAGCCAGAAGCCATGGCCAGGGCCAGCATCACAGCCGTCTGGCCCATGCAGGTTCGCATTGGATTCGGACAGTCGGTAAAGAAACAACGGAGCCAAAAACTGATGGGCTGTCATCTTTAATTCTAGCTTGCACCCGGCGGGCAAGTAAAAACATACACTGGGCTCCAAAACCCAGTCACATTCAGTGCTCACAAAGCCACTGACTTATCCGAGTTTCCTAGAATCAAAGGTTTCTAGCTCACCAGCCTTATTCACCTCTGTTCCCCATCTCCTTCCTTATCCCAGATACAAACTCTACACAAACTGGCATCTCACTCAGCACTCCACCATCTTGGCTGCTTCTCCTGGCCTACTCCATGTGGCCTCCTTGCGCTGCTGGCTCTACTTTCTCTGCTCTCTCATGCTAACCTCAGGAACCAAGAGGCCAAACTCTCATTCCGTCCCCATTTTATAGTGTAGAAATCCAAACCCTTAATCCAATATACAAAACAAGGAAGTCTCTAATACAAAGTCACCCTCTGAGGCATGATAGGATTGTACTGCCCTACATCAAAAAGGGTAGGAAAGGCTTAATCCCAAAACCAAGCCCCAGGCTAAAGGATTCTGCCTGCCTTTAGCCCACCCCAACACACATTAATATCACCTGGGCTACGGCCTCCTCCTGTTATCTTTAACAAAGTGAGCATAATACATTTTATCTGCCCAACATCGTGCCAATAAAAAAGTCCAGTCTAGTTCTAGTCTTCATCAAGCCCAATATAAAAACCAAAGTTCTGATATTTTGTGCCATGGTTTAGCCTATATAAAGCTTAGTCCAGTCCAGGCATTGTTCTAAGCCTATACTTAGGAGACCAGCCTGGCTGCCAGCCCATGCAGCATGGCTGCTGATTGGAGACCCCAGGAATGAATGAGTTGTTTCCAAGCAGGAGGAGAGAGAGCTTTGCTAAACCTATGTTTATATTTTGGGGCTGGGTAGGACTAGTTTTCCTTACGCCAACCAGTTTCTTTAAAATTTCACAGCTTGTGTTGGTTTCTCCCACCAACCAATAAGATCCTTTTCTAGGCTAGACTGACAGGCCTCTGTGGCTTACATTCTGGCCACTGTGCATGCCTTAGAATGAAAGCACAGAAACACCTCCCCATAGCACCTGGACCTGGCAGTGCCTTGGGGAAATTCCTCCCAAACCTCAGTCTGGAGGATTGAGGCCAGTGGACTCTGAGGGCACAATGGATTAATAAGCCTGTGAATGCTATATAGCCTTTTAGCAAATTAAGCTAAATGGAATACTGAAGCAGTCTTTCCAAGTTTTATAAAATATAGTGCCCAACTCCTTTTGCTTTCTTTCCCCATCAATATCCAGCTGCCACTACATAAGCAAAATGAGTGTGAAGGTCTCTTGAAAAAAATCTCAAATCTTATCCTTTGCAATTTTTATTAATCATTGTGCCAAGTGTTATCATAGGTCCTAGGGATACAGCAGAGAAAAATAGTTTCTGCCCAGTGGAGCTAACAGCCTAGTAAGGGAATCAGACAATAAATATGTATTCCAGGTAGTGAAAAATCCTAAGAATTCAAATTAGGGCAGGAAAGGAAGCCTATTATATAAAATTATAGGCTGAAGGCAGAGAGCGGGGAGGGGAAAAGTGTGCTGTTAATGTGGTCAAGGAAGGACTCTGAATTGTCACAATAGAGCAGAGATCTGATTGAAGGGGAGTGATGAGCTAATAAACAAAGATCTGTGAAAAGAGTGTATTGTTCCAGGAGAAAATTAATTGCTTGTCTATCATTAAGAAACTAACCTTGGGTACCTCATTAAAGAATAGACAAATTATAGTGTACTATAATCAATATCAAGAATTTCTAAGACTGAAATGTAATGCCTTTGTGAAAACCAAGAATAAAAATTCAAATTAATAAGAATATAGCCTGGCCCTGGCCCGTTGGCTCAGTGGTAGAGTGTCAGTCTGGCTTGTGGATGTCCTGGGGTTCAATTTCCGGTCAGGACACACACGAGAAATGCCTGTTTCTCCACTGCTCCCCCTCTTGCTTCTCTCTCTCTCTCTTCCCCTCCTGCAGCTATGCCTTGATTGGTGCGAGTAGGCCCAGGTGCTGAGGATGGCTCTATGGTTTCTGCCTCAGGTGCTAAGAAGAGCTCAATTGCTGAGCAACAGAGCAATGCCCCAGATAGGCAGAACATCATCCCCTAGTGGACTTGCTGGGTGGATTCTGGTTGGGGTGCATGCAGGAGTCTGTCTCTGCCTCCTCTCCTGTCATTGAATAAACTAAAAAAAAAGAATATAGCCTGACCTGTGGTGGCTCAGTGGATGAAGCATCATCCTGGAACTGTGAGGTCGCTGGTTTGAAGCCCTGGGCTTGTCCGGTCAAAGCACATACGAGAAGCAACTAGTCTGAGTTGATGCTTCCTACATCCACCCCCCCCCTCATTTTTTTTACTTTTATTTAGAAAAGAAAATTAACTTTAACATGGTGACATAGATCAATACAAGTACATAGGTTTCAGGTAAACGTTTCTATAGCATTTAAACTATTGATTATGTTGTATACCCATCACCCAAAGTCAAATAATTTTCCTTCACCTTATATTTGTCCCTCTTTACAACCTTTCCCCACCCCCTTTTCCATCCCCTTCCCCACATCCTCCTCCCTCTGGTAACCACGTCCATTTTATCTATGTCCATTTGGTCCCTTGTGCTCCTGGAATGAATCCCACTTGATTGTGATATATTATATATTTAATATGTTTTTGCATTTGATTTGCTAGTATTTTGTTTAGGATTTTTGCATCTGTATTCATTAGAGATATTGGTCTGTGATTTTCTTTTTTTGTGTTGTCCTTGCCAGGTTTTAGTATGAGAGTTATTTTGGCCTCATAAAATTGTTAAGGAGTATTGCTGCTTCTATTTTTTGGAAGACTTTGAAAAGAATAGGTACCAAACTTATTTGAATGTTTGGTAGAATTCACTAGTATAGCCATCTGCTCCTGGACTTTTGTTTTTTGGGAGATTTTTGATAGTTGTTTCTACTTCCTTTGCTTATAGGTCTATTGAGGTTTTCTGCTTCTTCATGATAGTCTAGGAAGATTGTAGTGTTCTAGGAATTTATCCATATACTCTAGGTCAGGGTCCCCAAACTTTTTACACAGGGGGCCAGTTCACTGTCCCTCAAATTGTTGGAGGGCTGGACTATAAAAAAAACTATGAACAAATCCCTATGCACATTGCACATATCTTATTTTAAAGTAAAAAAACAAAATGGGAACAAATACAATTTTTAAAATAAAGAACAGGTAAGTTTAAATCAACAAACTGACCAGTATTTCAATGGGAACTATGGGCCTGCTTTTGGCTAATGAGATGGTCAATGTCTGGTTCCATATTTGTCACTGCTAGCCATAACAGTGATATGACACGCTTCCGGAGCCGTGACGCGTGTGTCCCGCATCACTGGAAGTAGTACTGTACGTGAGCAATGCCGTGCTTTGCAGTGCTGCCACATACAGTGCTCCTCTCACTGACCACCAATGAAAGAGATGCCCCTTCAGGAAGTGCGGCAGGGGCTGGATAAATGGCCTCAGGGGGTCGCATGCGGCCCGCAGGGTATAGTTTTGGGACCCCTGGTCTAGGTTGTTGAATTTGGTGGCATATAACCTTTCATAATATTCTACTATGATTCTTTGTAAATCTATGATGTCTGTGGTAATTTCTCCTTTCATTTTGGATTGATTTATATGAGTCCTTCCTCTATTTTCCTTAGTGATTCTAGCCAGTGGTTTGTTGATTTTATTGATCTTTTCAAAGAACCAGCTCTTTGTTGCATTAATTTTTTCTATAGTTTTTTTGTTCTTTATTTCATTTAGTTCTGCTCTAATTTTTACTATTTCCTTTCTTTTGCTAACTTTGGGTTGCCTGTGCTCTTCTTTTTCTTGTTCCTTAAGATGTGATGTTAGGATGTTTATTTGGGATCCCTCTTGTTTCTTAATATAAGCCTGTAATGATGTAAATTTCCCTCTTATTACTGCTTTCACTGCATCCCAGAAATTTTGATATGTTGTATTGTCAGTTTCATTTGTCTGTATATGTTTTTTGATCTCTGCTTAAATTTCTTCTTTGACCCAGTCATTTTTTAGAAGTATGTTGTTTAATTTTCACATTTTTGTGGGTTTCTTTACTTCCTGCTTACAGTTGAATTTTAATTTCAAAGTCTTATGGTCAGAAAATATGTTTGGTATAATTTCAGACTTCCTGAATTTGTTGATATTAGTTTTGTGGTCCAGCATATGGTCTATCCTTGAGAATGTTCCATGCATACTGGAGAAGAGTGTATACTCTGACGTTTTGGGATGAAATGTCCTGTAAATGTCTATTATGCCCATTTGGTCCAGTGTGTTGTTTAAGGCTGATACTGATTTTCTGTTCGGATGATCTAAAGCAGTCAATGATCACAGTCTTAAGTATGATTGTGTTTTTGTCTGCTTCTATTTTATCAGTTAGTAGATGTCTTATATATTTTGGTGTTCCCTGGTTCAGTGTGTATATATTAAGAAGTGTTATATCTTCTTCTTTTTTTGTATTTTTCCGAAGCGAGAAGCCAGGGGCAATAGACAGACAGACTCTTGCATGCGCCTGACTGGGATCCACCTGGCATGCCCACCAGGGTGTGATGCTCCACCCATCTGGGGCGTTGCTCTGCTGCAATCAGAGCCATTCTAGTGCCTGAGGTGGAGGCTATAGAGCCATCCTCAGTACCCAGGCGAATTTTGCTCCTATGGAGCCTTGGCTGCGGAAGGGGAAGAGAAAGATAAAGAGAAAGAGAAAGAAGGAGGGAAGGGTGCAGAAGCAGATGGGCACCTATGTGCCCTGGCCAGGAATCGAACCGGGACTGTTACATGCTGGGCCGATGCTCTACCGCTGAGCTCACTATCCAGGGCAAGAAGTATTATATCTTCTTGGTACAATGTTCCCTTTATCGTTATGGAATGTCCATCTTTGTCTCTGGTTACCTTTGTTGTCTTGAAGTCAGCATTGTTGGATATGAGTATGGCTACACCATCTTTTCTTTTCTTTTTTTCCCATTTTTCCGAAGCTGGAAATGGGGAAGCAGTCAGACTCCCACATGCACCCGGCCGGTATCCACCCGGCATGCCCACCAGAAGGTGATGTTCTGCCCCTCTGGGGCATCGCTCTGTTGCATCCAGAGCCATTCTAGTGCCTGAGGCAGAGGCCACAGAGCCCTCCCCAGCGCCTGGGCCATCTTTGCTCCAGTGGAGCCTCGGCTGCAGGAGGGGAAGAGAGAGACAGAGAGGAAGGAGAGGGGGAGGGGTGGAGAAGCAGATGGGCGCTTCTCCTGTGTGCCCTGGCCGGGAATCGAACCTGGGACTCCTGCACACCAGGCCGATGCTCTACCGCTGAGCCAACCGGCCAGGACCTACACCATCTTTTCTTTGGAGATTATTTGCTTGGAGAATCATTTTCCAGCCTTTCACTTTGAATCTACTTTTGTCCTTGCAGCTTAGATGTGTCTCTCAAAGGCAGCATATGGTTGGGTTTTTCTTTTTGATTCAGTCTGCTACTCTGTGCCTCTTTACTGGTGAGTTCAGTCCATTTACATATAGGGTAATTATTGACTCTTGAGGATTTCCTATAGCCATTTTATGTTTTATTTTCTGGTAGCTCTGTGTTTTGTTTGGTTCTTCTCGTTTGTGTTTCTGTCAGTTGTTATTGTTTAGATTGTTTGGTGATATTTCATACTTCTTTCTCCTGTGTCTTCTTTTTTTTAAGCTGTGTGTTTTAGTAGTGGCTTTTTTGTGGGTGGTTACCATTAGGTTATTAAGAGAAGAATGTACATATGTACAAGAGTCCTTTGTCTTATGAGTGCTTCTGCACTTCGTCCTCCTTTGCTACTTACTGCAGGTCTCTATTCTCTCCCCTTTTATGTAATTCTTGTCACAGATTATCCTTGTTTTTATTGTGACCTTGTTGGAGTTTTACTTGTAGTTTTGATTTGTTTTGTTCTTTGTATCAGGTTGAATAACCCCGTTCAGTATTTCCTTCAGTGGGGGTTTTCTGGTAATAAATTCCCTCAGCTTCTGTATGTCTGTAAAAGTTTTTATTTCTCCTTCATATTTGAAGAATAACTTTGATGGATATAGTATTCTTATCTGGTAATTCTTCTCTTTCAGTTCTTTGAATGTTTGGGTCCACTCTTTTCTGGCTTGTAGAGTTTCTGCTGAGAAGTCAGATGATAACCTAATGGGCTTTCCTTTATATGTTATGTTCTTTTCCCTAGCTGCCTTGAGGATTCTTTCTTTGTCATTGATTTTTGACAGTTTTATTACGATGTGCCTTGGAGTAGTTATGTTTGGCTTGTGGTAACTTGGCATTCTTTCCTGAATGCCTGCAAGCTCAGCTGGAGTTCCTTTGCTGTGTTATAGTTGTTCAGTGTGTTGAAATTTCAAGGGAAGACATCAGGAGTATCTCTCATGCTGCCATTACTCTGACATTATCTCTCTAGCCTCTCTCTACAAAAGGAAAAAGAAAAGGAATATAAATTTAAGCCCTGGCCTGGTGGCTCAGTGTTTAGTGTCATGCCTGTGCGCTGAGTTCATGGGTTTGATCTCTGGTTAGGGCACGTTCAAGAAGCAACCAGTGAGTACACAACTAAATGGAACAACTAAGTGGAACAGTGAATTGATGCTTTTCTCTTTCTCTCTCTCTCTCTCTCTCTCTCTCTCAGAAATCAAAGGAAAAATTAAAAGAAATAATACAAATTTAGAATATAAACACCAAAACATTTATAAACTGACTTAATTTTAATTGGGTTACATTAATCAGTCTTTTTGTTGTCTTTATTACTAAATATCAATGAACAAATTTAGTTAAAGTAACTAAAAATATCACTTGTAAATTACATACGTATATTTCTTTTTTTTTTTTTTTTTTTTTTTATCTTTTTTTTTAATTTTTTTTTTTTTTTTTTTTTTTTGTTAAGCTGGAAACGGGGAGAGACAGTCAGACAGACTCCCGCATGCGCCCGACCGGGATCCACCCGGCACGCCCACCAGGGGCGACGCTCTGCCCACCAGGGGGCGATGCTCTGCCCCTCCGGGGCGTCGCTGTGCCGCGACCAGAGCCACTCTAGCGCCTGGGGCAGAGGCCAAGGAGCCATCCCCAGTGCCCGGGCCATCTTTGCTCCAATGGAGCCTTGGCTGCGGGAGGGGAAGAGAGAGACAGAGAGGAAGGAGGGGGGAGGGGTGGAGAAGCAAATGGGCGCTTCTCCTATGTGCCCTGGCCGGGAATCGAACCCGGGTCCCCTGCACGCCAGGCCGACGCTCTACCGCTGAGCCAACCAGCCAGGGCACATACGTATATTTCAAAACTTTTTTCCCCCCAAACAAGTGGAAAGCTCTTGGATTAACAGGAATGGTTTGTAAAAAACAATTATGTTGAATTTATTTTAAAACCAGGGTAGTTTTCACTTGTTTTAAAATTTGCATTTGTGAACTGTATGGTAAACAATGAGTTATTTTTTACAAAACATTATACTATAAATAAATACTTGCAGATTTTAGATCATAAGATCTATGAAAATTTGAAATTTTAATATTAAAATTAAGACAAAGAAAGCATACAGTCCTTGTTCAGTATATGCAGTTGATGGGGCCCTGTGACCTTCACCTGAAGAAGAAACAGAGTTGGAGATGCAGTGATCTAAGAAAGAAAGGTGTTTGAAGGAAGAGCTGTGAGAGGCAGTTAGACCCCTTTTTAATTCAATACTTAAACCTATTTCTCTAATTTTATTTTTTTATCTTAATACTTTCTGGTAACATTCTTTAAATTTATACTGCTTTCAAATGTGTAATATCATTTAATGACCTGAATTCATGATCATGTGTTAGTATTTCTGGGGAGTTGCAGTCTATTTTTTATTGCCTTGTTACAAATAAACTATATTAATGATTGCACAATCTAGTTTTATGATTATATGCTTCCTCATGGTGTATTTTTCTTCTTAAACAAAATGCTAAATGCCCTGAGTCAGAGGCTTCTTCTCTATGTTACCATGTAAGGGCTTATCCTACAATATTACTCCTTAGTGGGAGAAAGGTGCCCCTAGAAACTATGTAGATCACTTTCCTCAGTATCTTTTAGCCTTATTGTCTTTTAGCATGTTGGAAATAGGTTTGCATGCATACTTGGCTATTAGTTGAAATTGGCTGTGTAAGTTTAAATAGTTATAGTAAATATATTCACCTATCTATATAATGGGTTGTAATTGTCATTTAATTAACCTATAATAGCCTGACCTGTGGTGGCGCAGTGGATAAAGCGTCAACCTGGAAACACTGAGGTTGCCGGTTCAAAACCCTGGGCTTGCCTGGTCAAGGCACATATGGGAGTTGATGCTTCCTGCTCCTCCCCCCTTCCCTCTTTCTCTCTCCCCTCTCTATAATGAATAAATAAAGTCTTTAAGAAAATAAAAAATAAAAAAATTAACCTATAATAAGGCATTTCATTCTTTTTTAAAAGATTTTCATTGATTTTAGAGAGAGAGAGAGGAAGGAGACAAGAGAGGGAGAGAAATGTCAATTTGTTCCACTTATTTATGTATTCATTGGTTGATCCTTGTTAGTGTCCTGACTTAGGATTGAAGCCACATCATTTGTGTATCAGAAGACACTCTGACCAACTGAGCTACTTGGCCAGGGCTCATTTCATTCTTTGTTTGATTTCTAATTTACTACTCTAAAATATCTGCAGTTAGGGAGGTATGCTAACCTTTATTGAGTGCTGTCTACCAGGTGGTTTATATGTACTGTCTCATTCAGTTGTTATGTTAATCTGTAAGGTAGATATTACCGTATTTCCCCATGTATAAGACACTCTCATGTATATGACGCACCTTAATTTTGGGACCCAAAATTTGGAAAAAAATGTATTATATAAAGTTATTGAACTCAAGTTTTATTCATCATAGAATTCATACAACTCCTCATCACTGTCAAAACTCCCATCCATTAGCTTGTCCTCATCTGTGTCTGATGACGAATCCGTGTTCAATAATGAGTGCAGAAAAAAGCGTGGAAAAATGGGAAATGCAAGTAAAAAAATCTACAACCACTGTATAAGACGCACCCAGTTTTTAGACTCCAGATTTTTGGAAAAAAGTGGGTCTTATACATGGGAAATATGGTATTTATCCTTATCTTAAGGATTAAGAAACTGTAGCAATTATCTTAAATTTACACATCTATTTGGCAAAAGAACTAGAAGTATAATACGTACTTTTGATTAAACACTTATGTTAACTAATTTCTATAACCCAGCGTCTGTCCATAAAGCCCATGTTTTTTCTGTTACCTGTATATGTTGATTTGTTCTTTTTTTTCTCATGAAGGCCTACTTTAACCCTTTGAGTAGTATGAATGTTCATGTACGTCCTCGTGCCTCCTGACCATCCAGAGTACAATCATACATATGTAAGGCTACATTAAAAAAAGGCAAATGTATGTTCTTCTTGTTTCCATAAATTGGTTATCAAACAAACATGATTTTAAGTTAATAAAACTGTAACTGTAACTAATTTCATTTTTTGAAAATAACTCCCAGAGGTCAGTGAGCGTGAAAAAAAACTCACTATTCAAAGGGTTATAAAAGTAGATTGAAAATATAATAAATTTATTTTATTGTTGGGTTTCCAGTTTCTCTCCACTTGGCCTCTTTCATTTCTGAACAAAATGTTAAAAACACCTACTCCGGTAGAGCCTCTCTTCTTACCTTCCAAGGCTGTACCGTCTAATATAGCTCCTAGTTGAGACAGGGATATTGCAGAAAACTAGATTGCTTTCTTCAGAATTCTGGATCTATTCTGAGGAAGTATTTTGCATGTTTGTTTGATTTAGTGTGGCTCTCCCAAAGTCACCACAGGCCTACATTAGATTAAGTTTAATCAAGTTTCAGATTGATTTTAGGGGAAAGAAATGTTTAATCGAATTTTATATTTATTATGCTTTCTTGCACAGTAAGCAGTAGTCTGATGCTCTTGGTCTCTAGAATCTGTATTTTTTACATTTTAGAGGAGTGTCTGAGAACTCAGAAAATATCTAGAACCTCTCCTGGTACACTGGACCACAACCTGACCTGATCATCCCTGTCTTAAGTTTCTCTACTTTGGAACAATTGGGACAAAACGTATCCCCAAGCTAGAAGTTAGAGGGAGAGATACATAATCATCAATTGAATACTTGGCATAAAGACTAACAATAAGTTCAATCTATAAACTGTATTTACTTGTGTGATTTTTAAATTCTGCTACCCACACACATAATAATTGTTTTTGAGTGGGAGTGAACAAGATACTCATTAGCTTACATTTAAATAAAGAGTAGGGAAATAATGTCAGTGTACATCTTTGAATTCTAAAAAAATAAACAATGAAAATATTGGCCTTGGATGCCTCTAGGTAAGTGGTTCTCAACCTGTGGGTCGCGAGCCACAGGTTGAGAACCGCTGCTCTAGGTGTTTACTGAGCTCTGTTTGCCAAATACTGTTAGGCACTAGGTTAAAAAGATGAATAAGCTTTGTAGTGTCCATGCCATCCACCAGCTCACATTTTAAGGAAAGAGAGATGCATGAGCATTTCAGATGAATGATAATGGGTTTTAGTAGAGGTCTGTATAGGGAGGGGTGATGGGACACCAGGAGTGCTGGAGGGGAAGTTCCCCCGAGCTCAGTTGAAGATTTGGAAGTTTGCCTACAAGTACGATATGTGTTAGTGAGGAGACTGGAGAATTTTTTAGATAGAGGACCAGAATTCACAAAGTGATTGAGGTGTGGAAGAGTAAGCCTTGGATGGATGAGATGAGATGAGGCTGCCAAGCTAGGCAGGATCTTATATCCCATGCTATGTGGGCTTTTGAGACTTGATTCTATAGGCACTGGGGAGTAATTGGATTTTAATTTTAATCAATTTTAAGTAGAGTAAAACCTCAATTTTAGTAGAGAACATAAATGTACTTCATCTAGTCTTATGTTCTTGTCTGAATATTTTAGAAGGACCAGTGTGAAAAAAAAAGTTACTACTGTATGTTATTTTCAATGACAGGTATTTAAGAAGAAGGTAATAAAATGAAGACCTGTGAAACTATTAATTTGTTATTTTAATTTCTACTTATCTCTGGACCATTGAACTTTCTATGATATGTTAATAATGTATGAAGTTATACATTTAATGTGCTATATTTTTCAAAATGTAATTTCTTTAAAAATGCTTAGGTATTTTTAAAATTTAAAAATCTAAAAATTATTATTATGCAGTATGTTTACAAAAGATATTAAAAATTCTGTATAGAAAGGTCCTGGCCAATTGGCTCAGTGGTAGAGTGTCGACTTGGCATGTGGGTGTCCCGGATTCGATTCCTGGTCAGGGAACACAGGAGAAGCAACTATCTGCTTCTCCACCCCTCTCCCTCCCCTTCTCCCACCCCTGCAGCCATGGTTAGATTGGTTCAAGTGCATTGCCCCTGGCGCTGAGGTTGGTTCCATGGAGCCTCTGCCTCAGGCACTAAAAATAGCTCATTTGCAAGCATGGCCCCAGATGGTCAGAGAATTGTTCCCCCACAGGAGTTGCCAGGTGGATCCCAGTCGGGGCACATGCTGGAGTTTGTCTCTCTATCTCTTCCTTTCACTTGGAAAAAGAAGGAAAAAATACTAATTCTATATAGAATGAGCTTTAGAGATGTCTTTAATCTTAGTTGACTAGGACTAGTCTCTCTCTTAATTATTGACTTTTGGGGAAGAGCAGAAAACAAGGAAAGTCACTGCAGACAGTATTTGAAGGTTAATTTTTTTGTTGGTATCTTATTTTTAAATATAGCAAGAATTTATTAAAGACTCCCTGTATTTTCTCTTCTTTCTCACTGTATATGTTGCAAAATACAATTACTGCAACCAGTTTTGAGTTACTACATATGAAGAACTGTGTTAAGCATGTTTTATACATAATTTCAGTCAATGTTCCTAATAACCCTAAATAATATAGGCATTACTTCTGTCTAAGGAGAAGGGACCTTTTTCTTTAGTCACACAACCAATAAGTAATGGAATCTGGATTTAAACCCAGGTCTGTCTATTATGAAAACTTTTTACAGTGTATTGTACAATAGAAAGACATTAGAAAGGGATTGTGGTAGTCCTGTTGCCTGCTCCTGGGAAGCTGTTTTAACTCATCTGCTGTTGGCTTGGTGATCACTAGAAGTAGCCTTTTAAATAGTGGAGTCAAAGATTACAATTGTGTTTTCCCCAATTGTGGGATTTGGAGAGGCTGTGCCCCAAAGTATATATTTGCTGATTTAGCAACACCTTGACTGTCTTAAGGACTAGTTAATTTTGAACAATCAGCTTCTGGTATGACTGCAGACCTACACAGGACTCTCTAAAGCAGTGGTTCTCAAAGTGTGCGTCAGGGAACACTGGTGTGCCCTAGAAGATTTACAGGTGCGCCCTATGGTATTCCAGAGAAATATGGTGCCTGTTGGGGACAAAAAAACCAACAGGGTTTTTGGAGTTTATAGATTTGTGGGAGACAGAGGTGTGGGGAATTGGCTGTAAGCTGACAGTCTGTCCAGCCCCCCACCACACTTGCCTGATTAGGTTGCGAAAGGCTGTTAAGTTGTGGTGCTGGATTGTTTGTGTAAACTTTACACTACCTCCCATGTTCCCTGGAAAGACTGGAGGCAAGTTTCTTCTATCCTTTGTTCAGTGTAAAGTTAAAACGATATGTATGGTGGGGCTTTTGGATTGATTATTAAACATAAGGAATTGTCTCTTGAAGCCTTTTGGATTTCTATAAAAGAAGAATATGTGGCAATATTAAAAAAGCTTTGAACATTTTACTACAATTTTCAACATCCTATTTATGTGAATTGGGATTTTCTACCCTCAACACAATTAAGAGTAAAAAGAGAGAAATTCTTCAATGTATTGATGAGGAAATGAGAGTTTGTCTTTCAAATATATGCCCAAACATTGAAGAAATCACTAGGACACATCAGGCTCATGTTTCTCATAAACACAAGAATGAAAAAACACAATTGCCACGGGACCTGCCGAATTTACGAATTTACTAAATCTTACTAAGAATGTGTGTGTGTATAACTTTTTTGTCATTTTTTAAACCCCTCTTTATTACAAATTCTAAAAAGCATAACTCAAAAAATGTAACATAAAAATGTTTTTTAATGTCAGAATAAATTTAATTTTTTCGTATTTATTTTAATTACCATAAAAGCACACTTGGACTTTATATTTTTTCCTTTAATATTTGACTTAATTATTATAACATATTTCTCAGAAATTTGTATATAGTGCACCTACAATTATTTGTAGGATTTTGAATGCGCTCCAACTTCAAAAAGTTTGAGAACCACTGCTCTAAAGCCTTACTACTCAAAGTGTGAGCCCCAGACAACAGCATTGGCATTACCTGGGAACTTGTTAAGAAATGCAGAGTCTCAGGCCCCCATCTATTTTTGTTGAATCAGAATTTATATATATATTTTTTAAATAAATTTTTATTAATGGTAATGGGATGACATTAATAAATCAGGGTACATATATTCAAAGAAAACATGTCTAGGTTATTTTGTCATCGAATTATGTTGCAAACCCCTCGCCCAAAGTCAGATTGTCCTCCATCACCCTCTATCTAGTTCTCTGTGCCCCTCCCCCTCCCCCTAACTCTCTCCCTCCCTCCCTCCCATGTCCTCCCTCCCCCCCCACCCTTGGTAACCACCACACTCTTGTCCATGTCTCTTAGTCTCATTTTTATGTTCCACCAATGTATGGAATCATGTAGTTCTTGTTTTTTTCTGATTTACTTATTTCACTCCTTATAATGTTATCAAGATCCCACCATTTTGCTGTAAATGATCTGATGTCATCATTTCTTATGGCTGAGTAGTATTCCATAGTGTATATGTGCCACATCTTCTTTATCCAGTCTTCTATTGAAGGGCTTTTTGGTTGTTTCCATGTCTTGGCCACTGTGAACAGTGCTGCAATGAACGTGGGGCTACATGTGTCTTCACGTATCAATGTTTCTGAGGTTTTGGGGTATATACCCAGTAGAGGGATTGCTGGGTCATAAGGTAGTTAGTTCTATTTGCAGTTTTTTGAGGAACCACCATACTTTCCTCCATAATGGTTGTACTACTTTACAGTCCCACCAACAGTGAATGAGGGTTCCTTTTTCTCCACAGCCTCTCCAACATTTGCTATTACCCGTCTTGTTGATAATAGCTAATCTAACAGGAGTGAGATGGTATCTCATTGTAGTTTTGATTTGCATTTCTCTAATAACTAATGAAGCTGAGCATCTTTTCATATATCTGTTGGCCATTTGTATCTCTTCCTGGGAGAAGTGTCTGTTCATGTCCTCTTCCCATTTTTTTATTGGATTGTTTGTTTGTTTGTTGTTGAGTTTTATGAGTTCTTTGTAAATTTTGGTTATTAGGCCCTTATCTGAGCTGTTGTTTGAAAATATCAGTTCCCATATAGTTGGCTGTCTGTTTATTTTGATATCAGTTTCTCTTGCTGAGCAAAAACTTTTAATTCTGATGTAGTCCCATTCATTTATCTTTGCCTTCACTTCTCTTGCCATTGGAGTCAAGTTCATAAAATGTTCTTTAAAACCCAGGTCCATGATTTTAGTACCTATGTCTTCTTCTATGTACTTTATTGTTTCAGGTCTTATATTTAGGTCTTTGATCCATTTTGAATTAATTTTAGTACACGGGGACAGGCTGTAGTCGAGTTTCATTCTTTTGCATGTGGCTTTCCAGTTTTCCCAACACCATTTGTTGAAGAGGCTTTCTTTTCTCCATTGTGTGTTGTTGGCCCCTTTATCAAAGATTATTTGACCATATATATGTGGTTTTATTTCTGGGCTTTCTATTCTGTTCCATTGGTCTGAGTGTCTATTTTTTTGCCAATACCATGCTGTTTTGATTATCGTGGCCCTATAATATAGTTTAAAGTCAGGTATTGTAATGCCCCCAGCTTCATTCTTTTTCCTTAGGATTGTTTTGGTTATTCGGGGTTTTTTATAGTTCCATATAAATCTGATGATTTTTTGTTCCATTTCTTTAAGAAATCTCATAGGGATTTTGATGGGAATTGCATTAAATTTATATATTGCTTTGGGTAATATGGCCATTTTGATTATATTTATTCTTCCTATCCAAGAACAAGGAATATTTTTCCATCTCATTGTATCTTTTTCGATTTCCCTTAACAATGCTTTGTAATTTTCATTATATAGGTCCTTTACGTTCTTTGTTATGTTTATTCCTAGGTATTTTATTTTTTTTGTTGCAATCGTGAAGGGGATTATTTTTTTGAGTTCGTTTTCTAATATTTCATTGTTGGCATATAGAAAGGCTATGGACTTTTGTATGTTAATTTTGTATCCTGCGACCTTACTGTATTGGTTTATTGTTTCTAATAATCTTTTTGTGGAGTCCTTCGGGTTTTCGATGTATAGGATCATATCATCAGCAAAAAGTGATAGCTTTACTTCTTCTTTTCCGATATGGATGCCTTTTATTTCTTTGTCTTGTCTGATTGCTCTGGCCAGAACTTCTAGCACCACGTTGAATAAGAGTGGAGAGAGTGGACAACCCTGTCTTGTTCCTGATTTAAGGTAGAAAGTCCTCAGTTTTATGCTGTTTAATAGGATGTTGGCTGATGGTTTATCATATATGGCCTTTATCATGTTGAGATATTTTCCTTCTATACCCATTTTGTTGAGAGTCTTAAACATAAAATTGTGTTGTATTTTATCAAAAGCCTTTTCTGCATCTATTGATAAGATCATGTGGTTTTTGTTCTTTGTTTTGTTGATATGGTGTATTACGTTAACCGTTTTGCGTATGTTGAACCATCCTTGAGATTCTGGGATGAATCCCACTTGATCATGATGTATTATTTTTTTAATATGTTGTTATATTCGGTTTGCCAGTATTTTGTTTAGTATTTTAGCATCTGTATTCATTAGAGATATTGGTCTGTAGTTTTCTTTCTTTGTGCCATCCTTGCCAGGTTTTGGTATGAGGGTTATGTTGGCCTCATAAAATGTGTTTGGAAGTATTGCTTCTTCTTCAATTTTTTGGAAGACTTTGAGTAGAATAGGAACCAAGTCTTCTTTGAATGTTTGATAGAATTCACTAGTATAACCGTCTGGGCCTGGACTTTTATTTTTGGGGAGGTTTTTAATAGTTTTTTCTATTTCCTCCCTGCTGATTGGTCTGTTTAGGCTTTCTGCTTCTTCATGACTCAGTCTAGGAAGGTTGTATTGTTCTAGGAATTTATCCATTTCTTCTAGATTGTTGTATTTGGTGGCATATAATTTTTCATAGTATTCTACAATAATTCTTTGTATTTCTATGATGTCTGTGGTGATCTCTCCTCTTTCATTTTGGATTTTATTTATTTGAGTCCTGTGTCTTTTTTCCTTGGTGAGTCTTGCCAAGGGTTTGTCAATTTTGTTGATCTTTTCAAAGAACCAGCTCCTTGTTTTATTGATTTTTTCTATAGTTTTTCTGTTCTCTATTTCATTTATTTCTGCTCTGATTTTTATTATCTCCTTTCTTCGGCTGGTTTTGGGTTGTCTTTGTTCTTCTTTTTCTAGTTCCTTAAGGTGTGAAGTTAAGTGGTTTACTTCGGCTCTCTCTTGTTTGTTCATATAGGCCTGAAGTGATATGAACTTTCCTCTTATTACTGCTTTTGCTGCATCCCAGAGATTCTGATATGTCGTATTTTCATTTTCATTTGTCTGTATATATCTTTTGATTTCTGCGCTTATTTCTTCTTTGACCCATTCATTTTTTAGAAGTATGTTGTTTAGTTTCCACATTTTTGTGGGTTTTTCCCCCTCTTTTTTGCAGTGGAATTCTAGTTTCAAGGCTTTATGATCAGAAAATATGCTTGGTACAATTTCAATTTTTCTAAATTTGCTGATATTGTCTTTGTGGCCCAACATATGGTCAATTCTTGAGAATGTTCCATGTACACTAGAGAAAAATGTATACTCTGTCGCTTTGGGATGAAGTGTCCTGTAGATGTCTATCATATCCAGGTGTTCTAGTATTTCATTTAAGGCCACTATATCTTTATTGATTCTCTGTTTGGATGACCGATCTAGAGCCGTCAGCGGTGTATTGAGGTCTCCAAGTATGATTGTATTTTTGTTAGTTTTTGTTTTAAGGTCAATAAGTAGCTGTCTTATATATTTTGGTGCTCCTTGGTTTGGTGCATATGTATTAAGGATTGTTATGTCTTCTTGATTCAACTTCCCCTTAATCATTATGAAATGACCATTTTTGTCTCTGAGTACTTTTTCTGTCTTGTAGTCAGCATTATTAGATATGAGTATTGCTACGCCTGCTTTTTTTTGGGTGTTGTTTGCTTGGAGTATTGTTTTCCAGCCTTTCACTTTGAATTTGTTTTTATCCTTGTTGCTTAGATGTGTTTCTTGTAGGCAGCATATAGTTGGATTTTCTTTTTTAATCCATTCTGCTACTCTGTGTCTTTTTATTGGTAAGTTTAATCCATTTACATTTAGTGTAATTATTGACACTTGTGGGTTCCCTACTGCTATTTTATAAATTGCTTTCTGTTAGTTTTGTATCTAGTTTGATTCTTCTCTTTTGTTTTTCTATCATTTGTTTTTGTTTGTTTGTGTTCCATACTTCTTTCCTCTGTTGCTACCTTTTTTAAGTCAAGTGTTTTTGTGGTGGTTTTTTTTAAGGGTGGTTACCATTAAGTAATGAAAAGGGTACCTACCATATTCATTGTAGTACCCTATCTTATAAGTATTTCTGCACTTCATTATCCTTTGCTACTGTTAATCTCCATCCTCTCCCCCCTTTTTTTCCTTTGTTGTCACAGTTTAAGTTTGGTTTTATTGTGTTCTTGGTGGAGCTGTTACTTGTGGTGTTGTTTTCTTTTGTTCTTTGAATCTGGTTGGAAAACCCCCCTTAGTATTTCCTGGAGTGGGGGCTTTCTGTTGATAAATTCTCTCATCTTTTCTGTATTTGTGAATGTTTTTATATCTCCTTCATACTTGAAGGATAGCTTTGATGGGTATAGTATTCTTGGCTGAAAGTTCCTCTCTTTCAGTGCTTTAAATATTGGGGTCCACTCTCTTCTAGCTTGTAGAGTTTCTGCTGAGAAATCTGATGATAATCTAATAGGCCTTCCTTTATATGTTGTACTCTTCTTTTCCCTGGCTGCCTTGAGAATTTTTTCTTTGTCATTGTTTTGTGTCATCTTTATTATGATGTGCCTTGGAGTGGGTTTGTTGGGGTTAAGAAAACTTGGTGTTCTGTTTGCTTCTTGAATTTGAGGCTTTAGTTCCTTCCACAGGCTTGGGAAGTTCTCATCTATTATTTGTTTGAGTATATTCTCCATTCCATTTTCTTTCTCTTCTCCCTCTGATATACCTATTATTCTTATGTTATTCTTTCTGATGGAGTCAGACAATTCCTGTAGGGCTTTCTCATTTTTTATTATTTTTGAGTCTCTTTCTTCTTCTCTCTGTTGTGCCTCAAGTTGTTTGTCTTCTATTTCACTAATCCTATCTTCAATGTGGGCTGTTCTGTTAGCTAAGCTTGTTACCTCGTTTTTCAGCTCGTGAATTGAGTTTTTCATTTCTGTTTGATTTGTTTTTATAGTTTCAATTTCCTTGGTAATATATTCTTTGTGTTCATTGAGTTGTTTTCTGATCTCCCTAACTTTCCTTTCTGTGTTTTCTTGTATATCTCTGAGTATTTTTAAGATTTCTATTTTAAATTCTCTGTCATTTAGCTCCAAGGCTTCCAATATGTTAAGTCTTTTCTCCATAGATTTTTCCACATCTATTTGTGTTACCTCTCTTTCTTTTGTATCCATAATATTCGATTTCCTCTTTCTTATCGGCATCTGAGGGTGGTCTTATTGATAGCACTAATTAGAATTAATAAAGAGTAAAAAGAAAAAAAAAAAAAAAGGGTAAAACACCCCACAAAAGAAAACAGTAATAATTTATTATTTACCCCTTTTTTTCTCTCTTCTCTTTCCCTCCTCTCCCCTCCTCAGGGAAATATCGTGCCTATAATGAAGGGCCTGATTTGGGGTGAAGAGTTCAAGGGCCAAAAAAAAGGGAGTAGGGACCTACTAAATGCAAAAAAAAAAAAAAAAAAGGAAGAAAATCTTAGACAAGCATAAGATGATTTGCTTGTAAGTGATGGTCAACTAAGAGATATAATGAGAGGGATAAGAGCGAATCAGAAAAAAGGACCAGAAAAGAATAATAAAGAAGAAAAAATAAAAATAATAAGTAAAAATCTGTTGTATTAAGTGGAGCGAAGACTAAATACAATGGAGACCTTGGGTTGGGAGGACCCAAAATGCCACAAAAATAAACAAACAAGAGAAAAAAAAAATAAAAACAAAAGCAAAAAAGAGAAATAAAGCCAAAAAAAAGCCTTGAGTCCCAAATTAACTAATTTGTTCGTGATTGAGGATTATATGGGAGGAAAGTAAAATGAGAAAAGAAAAAACGAATAGAAAGGAAAAAATAAGAAAAACAGAAAAACGAAGGAAGAAATAAAATAGGAGGAGAAAAAAACAAAATAAAGCAAGACAAAAAAAAAACAAAAAAAAAAACAAAAGAGGAGAGAGTGAGAGTTAAGTGTTTTGGAGTATAACCTTAAAGGAGGGTGAGGATGAAGAAGAAAAATAAAATGCAACACTCATGGGTAGTGTAGTTCAAGAAAGGGGAAGCATAAGATGGGCAGAGAATAGAAGGACCGAGGTGGAGGAAATAAAGGCAAAAAGATAGAAGAAACAAACAACAACAACAACAAAAAAAATTAGTGGATCAAGTTGTAAAGTCTGTGGGTTTTTCTTGATTTTGAGAGGTTAACTTCTTCCTTTTTCTTTTCTCTCCCTCTTCCTAGTCGGTGACTCTGTACCCCAGGCTCTGCCCCTGTGTCACTCTTAGTTAGGGATTTGCAGTTGATGGGATTCTATGGCAATGTCATATAATTGGCTTTAGTCTTGCTGGAAGTAAAGGCTTGTTGGCGTTTGCAGGGTCCAACGATGAGAGAGTTTGCTTTCCTGGATTCTCTCTCCTAGTCCCCCCTTTCTGAATTAGCAGCCTGGTGATCCAGCTATAAGGCTGCAACTGCTTCTGCCTGGGGAGTAAGAGGCTCAAAGAGCTGGGAAATCCCCACTCTATCCCCACTCAGTGCAAGGCTTTGGGAAAGGCTCTGAGAGTCAGGGCCTCCAGTGTAATCAGGCGGGGGTGGGAGTCAATTGTTGTCAAGGTGACTGTTCAGCGCCTATCATTTAGTTGGACCTCTCAACCCAGGCTTTCCACACTTTGTAGCCTGTTTTTGCAGGGAAGAAGAGGCACTAGTCTCTGCTTACGACTAGTGTAGTATAGACCTTATTATCTGCCAAGTCCTTCTTGTTAGCGTTTATCCCTGAATATGGAGGCTCTATCAATCAGAAGTTGCCCCCGCCCCTTTAGCGAGAGGCACTAAAAAATATCACGCCTCTTGTCTTGGATCGCTGAACTGAGAGAGATCTTATCAATTAGAACCGAGGGTGCGCAGATTTTATGGGTTAAGCTAATTTCAGTGATTGGGTCGCAGCTGTGCTTCCGAAGGTATTTTAGGCTGCCTGCGCGGCCCCTCCCCCAACGCTTGATTGTTAGCTTGAATGGCTGGGTGAGGTGCCCCGCCCACAGAGAGAATCTCCCAAGCCTCTCCCGCTCGCCCCGCCGCTGGCGTCTGGACCGCACCAGGCGCAGGATAATGGAGCCCCCTGGGTGTGCGGGGCAGCAGGGCGCCCTGGGTGCGTGGAATGCCCAAGGCACGCGCGCGAATGGGGCGCTCCGGGCACCGGTTGCCGGCGACCCCCACTCGCAGTGTGCGGGCCGCTGGGAACGTCAGCGGTGCTCAACCGGACCGGGCGCGCGGCAGCTCGGGGCGGCTTACGGCGGCGGCCTGCGGGGGCTCGCGTCGGCCGCTCGCGGCTTGCGGTTCCAAAGTATATGGGCTGACTCACCGCAGGCGCACTCCCTCGCGGCTTGAATGAGCGTCGCTGCGGTAGCTTCCTCCACACCCTCGTCTCTCAGATTCAAGTGATAACAGTCCTTTTGCTTTCAGTTTGTGTGGAACTCCGGAATGCTCCGAGGATAAATTTTTCTGTTTCTAGTTGATAAATTTGTTGTGATTTAGGGGAGAGCTGTCGGACGCGCTTCTCACGGCGCCATTTCCGTGACGTCACCAGAATTTATATTTTAACAAGATCTCTAGATAATTCATATCTGTTTTAAAATTTGAGAAGCACCACCTTAAAAACAAAGAAAATTGATTTTGGTAGCAGCAGGTTAGTTAGTACTTGGTGATCCAGTGATAAATTAAATAGCTAACATGTTCATTTATTTCATTACTTAGGAATTATGTTGATTAAAATAGTTTGAATCGATAAAATCATAATCTTAGTTCGATGGGATCTTACAGGGCATCTAGGCCAACTCCCCCTCCATAGTAGAGCATATACTTTTCTTTTTCTTTTTTTGTATTTTTCTGAACTGAGAAGTGGGGAGGCAGAGAGACAGAGTCCTGCATGCACCCAACCTGGATCCACCCGGCATGCCCACCAGGGGGCGATGCTCTGCCCATCTGGATTATTGCTCCATTGCAACCAGAGCCATTCTAGCGCCTAAGGCAGAGACAATGGAGCCATCTTCAGCACCCAGGCCAACTTTGCTCCAATGGAGCCTTGGCTGTGGGAGGGGAAGAGAGAGATAGAGAGAAAGGAGAGGGGGAAGGGTGGAGAAGCAGATGGGTGCTTCTCCTGTGTGCCTTGGTTGGGAATTGAACTCGGGACACCCACATGCTGGGCCAACACTCTACTGCTGAGCCAACCAGCCAGGGCCGAGGATATACTTTTCTATGGTGTATTTACCATGTGATCATCTAGACTATAAATATTTTTATAATACAGTAAGTATCCTTTGATATAAAACCACTGATAAAAATGTCATGACTATAGGATTGACAGATTGGAAAAAGAGCTTGATATTTGTGATCTAAAGATTTCAGAATACAGGAATCTGAGGGAGCAATGAAGATCATGTTCATTGTCTGGTTTATAATTAAAAAAATAATTTTTTTTTTAAGTGAGAAGTGGGAAGGCAGAGAGACAAACTCCCACATGCACCTCAACTGGGATCCATCCAGCAAGTCCCCTAGTGGGCAATGCTCTGCCCATCTGGGGCATTGCTCTGTTGCTTGGCAGCTGAGCTATTTTAGTGCCTAATGCAGGCCATGGAACTATCCTCAGTGCCCAGGGCCAACTTGCTACAACTAAGCCATGGCTGCTGGAGGGGAAGAGAGAGAGAATGGAGGGGGGGAGTAGTGGAGAAGCAGATGATTGCTTCTCCTGTGTGCCCTGACCGCTAATCGAACCTGATTCATTCATACACCAGGCTGATGCTCTACCACTGGGCCAACTGGCCAGGGCCTGTAATTTTTACTGAGAATGATTTCTGGTCTTAGCCTTTGGGCTCTAATATGGAGAGTAGGCTTTTAGCCCCAGAGAGGTACATACAATGATTCTTCAGCTGTGCTAGGAAAGTTGCTTTGTTGCTACAGTAGTCAGGTAGCTCCATGAACTGACTTGTAGGACCTTTGTTGTGCTGAAACTAAAAAAGAGGGCCAGACTTTTGCTCTGGTCAGGGTCACCACTGAAGTTGGCTGTGTTTTACTCACCTGTATCCTTAGGGGCAGATGGACAAAGCATCCCCAGGGTAGTAGAACATTTCCTGGGACCTTATTTACTGGGTATTAACCACCCACAAAGAATGTGTTATTGGCAAAATTCTGCCTCCTTTACTGTTTCTGGGTCAAATCCTGTGACCCTAGAACAAATCACTATTGAATAAGGTCATCAGTGAGGGACTGGCATTTAATTTACTGTTTTACTCTACAGCCACATCTTTTATAACATTTATATGTAAAACTTGGTTTCATAACCTAATGCTTGGATTTTATCTTAATGCACATAATCATATAAACAGTTCCTCCAATGTTTTTGTGGACTATTTAAGTGATTTTTAATGAATATGTCTCTCTTCTTCCCCACAATGTTTTAATTATAGGGCTCATCTGCTGATCGGAGTCAGTGGAGGGAACCAACCAGAACGTCTGATGGCCTGTGCTCGCTCTATGAGGCAGCTTTATGTCTCTTTGAAGAGGTTTGTAATAATCATGGCTTTTACATTAAAATTACATTGTGTTAAAATGCTATGGCATGTATTTATCCCTTAAAAGTAATCTGTTTAACCTCTGGAAGGGTTGCAGAAGAAAGTGGCATTAGTGGTTGTCTCTAGAAAGTGGAGCTGGGGTATCTGGCATCAGGGGTGCGGAACATAGTTTTCAGTGTATATACCCTTTTATTCATTTTGAACTTTGAATCATGTGAAGACAACTGTAATTTAAAAAAACTTTAAGTGAAACATAACAGAAAGATATACAAACAAATATATGGTTTAATGAGTTCTTTTTAAAAAAATATCCTTGCCTGACCTATAGTGGAGCGGTGGATAAAGTGTTGACCTGAATGCTGAGGTCGCCATTTCGAAACCTCAAACTTTCCTGGTCAAGACACATATAAGAAGCAACTACTATGAGTTGGTACTTCCTGCTCCTTCCCCTCCTTTCTCTGTCTCTCTCTCTCTCTTCTCTTTAAAATCAATAAATAAAATCTTTAAAAAAAATTTCTTCTAATCTGTACCCAGGCAAAGAAATAAGTATCAATTTATAGTTCATTGATTGCTTTCTCATATGTGCCTACTGGGGGCTCTAGTCGAGCTATTAACCCCTTGCTCAAGCCGGTGACCTTGGGCTTCAAGCCAGCAACCTTTTTGCTCAAGTCAAGTTAGTGAGCTCACACTCAACCCTGATGAGCCCGCACTCAAGCTGGCGACCTCAGGGTTTCCAACCTGGGTCCTCAGCATCCCAGGCTGATGCTCTTACCACTGCACCACTGCCTGGTCAGGTGCTTTTGCACCATCTTAAAGTTAAAAAGCTTTAAGTCGAGCCATTGTAAGTTGGGGACAGTCTCTAATCACTTCCTTGCGTTTCTTTATAGTTGTGTCACACAAGTGTGCATCCATAGACATTATATAGTTCAGTCTTGCTCATTTAAAAAAAGTCTTAAATTGGCCCTGGCCGGTTGGCTCAGCGGTAGAGAGTTGGTCCAGCATGTGGAAGTCCCGGGTTTGATTCCCAGTCAGGGCACACAGGAGAAGCACCCATCTGCTTCTCCACTCTTCCCCCTCTCCTTCTTCTCTTATCTCTCTCTTCTCTTCCTGCAGCCAAGGCTTCATTGGAGCAAAGTTGGCACAGGCGCTGAGGATGGCTCCATGGCCTCCACCTCAGGCGCTAGAATGGCTCCAGACGCAAAGGAGCATCACCCCAGATGGGCAGAGCATCGCCTCTGGTGGGCATGCCGGGTGGATCCTGGTTGGGTGCATGTGGGAGTCTGACTGGCTCCCCACTTCTAACTTTGGAAACACACACACACGCACGTACGCACGCACGCATGCGCAACCACACCCACACACGTCTTAAATCTTTTAATTTAATGGTTCCCTTTCATTTCTTTTTATTTTCCTTCAATATGTTTGTTCAGAAACCTGGGATTTTAGACTGTAGAATTTTCCATAGTCTGGATTTTGTTGATTTATTATTCATAATCCAGTTCAGTATGTCCTGATCAGTCTCAAGTTTGATTACTTTGGCAGGACTATACATGGTGGTGTGATCTTGCATCGGTTATACATGGTTGTCTTTCTTTTTGTGGTATTAGCAGCAGTTGATGGTTAATGACTAGATTTATTATTTCATTCATGGTTGGTTGCAAAGTGTTGATACTCTTATTTTTCTTCTTTCACTTACTAATTAAGATGTTTTTTAAAGAGATGATTCCTTTATTATTTGATTACTCTGCTACAGTTTGTATGGAAAAGGCAGAATAAATGCTTGATTTTTCCCCAACTGTTTTTTTTTTAACACTGATTTTTATTTTACTAGGTTTCAGTTTAATGCATTGGTCTCCTGTGATCCTTCAAATTAATTTAATTTAAGAAACATCATTATGAGTTGGTAGATTTAAAACTATTTGAGGTTAAATTCATTGAATTATCTATAGTGAAGCTTATATTGTTTTTTCTTTGGCCTCCCTTCCTCTATTGTTTTTACATAATGTTAAAAACAAAAAGGTGATTTCCCAGTGTGTTCCCCTTCCCAACAGTTACCTCTGTCTTTCCTCTCTGTTGTCTGTATTCTGCTCAATTTTTATTTCACTCCCTATAGTTTTTCCTCAGTGTGGGTGCTCTGTCCTGTGAGGGAGCCCTAGTTTATCGATTTCAAGAGTTCACAAAAGCTAGATTACTGGGTGGCGGAGGATGATCTCTCTTCGGGTGATGGGTATGCAACAGAACTAAATGACAAGATAACCTGGAAATGTTTTCTTTGAATGTATGTACCCTGATTTATTGATGTCACCCCATTAAAATAAAAATTTATTTAAAAAAAAAAAAAAAGCTAGATTAGCTTCTTTTAAACCTCTCATCATGGAACCCTTGTTCGTACCTGCTATCAGAGAGGGTACAACTCTTTTCAGCTGCTGTTCTTAGCTTGGTTCACTGTTCTTTCCAATAAGTACCTGACTGTTTGTTCTTTTGTTGTTGTTTTTTCTGTTCTCAGGTCTGTCAGACACTCTATTCTCTATTGCTTCCTCCTACACAGATGTTATCACCATGCAGATTTTGTGTTTGGTGGTGGATTTGTCTGCACCTGCTTATGTTTTGGAGTTCCTGGCGCTACTTTTGTTATCTAGTTTTGTTTTGAATGCTAAACATGGGTTTGGAGTTTGCCTTCTAGTTGCTCTGTGTAGTGATTCATAGGGTTTAGAAAACTATGTTGCTTCTATTGTTAGCTTCCCTGAATCCCACCCACTTCGTAGTTATTTTAAAAAATGCATTTCTAAGCCCTGCAAGTAGATTTTTTTTCTTGCTTCTCTCCTCTTTTTTTTTGGAGGGAGGCTATGATTGTTCTTACAAGCTGTAGTATATGTAGTAATATGCATGTCTTCAGATAAAAAATTCTAATTTGATTAGACCCATCATTCTCCTTTTGTCTCTAGCAAAATTTTAGATCTTTTACTAGGGACTGGCAGCCTTCCCAAATATGTCTGTGTATGTTCTCAAAACTGTCCTCATGTTCACTGGAAAATATATATTTGTCTAACATATTCTATTGTGTTATTTGGTTACTCTGCTACAGTTTGTATGGAAAAGGCAGATTAATCTATTATTCTGTTGTTTTGGGTGCTGTTTATAGATTCTGACTAAAATTACTATATCTTCTCCATTTAATGGGCTGACAATCAAATTATTGACTATTAAAGATCCTTATTTTATTGTTTGATTCAGGAAGAAAGCTAAAAGGCAGACATATTGACAACAGCTATAGTCAGAGTTAATATCTGTACTGTATGGAGTTCATGTAAGTCAATAAAAACATCAGTTAAACCCTAATAAAGAAGGACGGTATAACAGTAATTTCAGAATATTTATAAAAATGTCTACTTTAAAAATGTCTTGACAATTCATTGTTTTTAATTTTAATAGGTTTGCAGAATGGCTTCTGATTACTCAAGAACATGTGCTAGCCCAGATAGCATTCAGACTGGTGATGCTCCCATTGTCTCGGAAACCTGTGAGGTTTATGTTTGGGGGAGTAATAGCAGCCATCAGTTGGTAGAAGGTACACAGGAGAAAATACTACAGCCCAAACTGGCCCCCAGTTTCTCTGATGCTCAGACCGTGAGTTCTCTGCATACCTTACAATTGATAGAAGACATGGTTTGCTTTAAATAATGTTGAGTGTTTTTTAAATGAGTGAAGACTCTTGGTTGTTTCTTCTCTATATTGTTTCTATACCATACTGTGTTAGTTTTTTCATTTTAATATGAAAAAATTATTTTTTGTTTCCCATTTCCCTAACACTGTTTCCAAGTTTCAAAAAATTAAATTGGGATCTGGATTTTTAAAAAGAATTATGGATGGCACTGTAGTTACTTTTATATTCAACACAAACGGTAAATAAGATTAAATAAGAACTGGAATTTTCCCTTAGCCATGTTGGTGTTTCATATTCCTATTATCCCCCTTTTTTGCCTTTGTAACTACCTTTTAACCAACTAGAACTTTATATTTTATTAGTATTTTCATTAAAACATTTTAAAATGAATTTTGAATATAATATAGTTCTTGTCATAATCAACCCTAAGGAATTTATAGGAAAATTTTTATTTTTTTTGCCCTTTAATTATAAGAGGAGGTTAAAACATTTTACTTTGTTGTTTCATTGACCCATCACCAGGTAGATAACCTGAAAGGTAAAATATACCATATTCTTGCTCCATAAGACGCACCTGACTATAAGACGCATCTAGGATTTTAAGGAGGAAAATAAAAAAAATATTCGGAACCAAATGTTGTGTTAAAATACTTAATAAAACATACCACAATAATATTTCAACAATATAAACTCAACAGGAGTATTAACAACCACTAGCACTGTTATTAACAAATGAGAAGAGACTTTAATGTTCAAATACTCTTCTAGTTGTCCGGGAACCCGCAGCAGCTAAAAAAAAAAAGAATATTCGCTCCCTAAGACGCTCAGGCATTTCCCCCTCCACTTTTTGGAGAAAAATGTGCATCTTGTGGAGCAAAAAATATGGTACATTCTCTTGAGCTCCACAATACAGTCAACCTGAAAAGGCCATTAGTAGTTTTCTTAATTTTTAATTGACTTTTTTATATCTATGAAGATTCATGCCCTATTTGGCTTTAAAAGATACCCTTTGAACCTCTTTCATAAAACCAGCCTTAAATATTATACTTGGAGTCTAACAGAAGCATTTTATATTCACAATTCTATTTGTTTGCTTACAGATTGAAGCTGGACAGTACTGTACTTTTGTCATTTCTACGGATGGCTCTGTCAGAGCTTGTGGCAAAGGCAGCTATGGTAGACTGGGCCTTGGAGACTCTAATAATCAGTCTACTTTAAAAAAGTTAACATTTGAGCCTCACAGGTCCATTAAAAAGGTTTCATCTTCCAAAGGATCTGATGGTCACACTTTAGCTTTTACAACAGAAGGAGAAGTCTTCAGTTGGGGAGACGGTGATTATGGGAAACTGGGACATGGAAATAGTTCAACACAGAAATATCCCAAACTTATTCAGGGCCCTCTTCAAGGAAAGGTATGTGCTTGCTTTTTGAATTTTAAAATAATTAGATGCACTGGTGCTATAATTAACAGTGTCTTTTTTGAGATTTTCATGTATTCTTTCTGAAGTTGACCTTTTCCCAACCCTTTGGCTTATCTTTTGTATAGCTCTTTTATGGTTTACAAAACATTTCACGTACATTATTTTAATTCTTATGATAATTTTTCTATTTCACAGGTAAGAAAACTGAGAATCATTCATCTAACAAATATTTATTTAGCACCTCTAAATTCTAAGCAATGTTTTAGGCATATTCAGTAAACAAAACAGACAAGATCCTTGCTCTTATGGAGCTTTCTTTGTGGGATAAAGATAATAAATAATTAAACAGATAACATAATTTCAAATAATAGTAAAGAAAAAATTGAGTAATGTAATAGATACTTACTTGGTCAAGGGGTGATATTAAATAATGAGGTCAGGTTTCGCCTGGATAAAGTGTCATTTTAACAAATTTACATAAGGCATATAAAGCGGTTAAGTAACTTGCCCAAGGTCATAGACAAATAATGTGCACCATTAAAAATTAACCCTAGCTCTCTTTTTATTTTTATTTTACCTCTTTAAAGATATGAAGGTATTTTCCTAAACATACAATTATATGCAATTTTATGGATACCTCCATTTTTAAGATTGTGTTCTTTCCGTGTAAGTTTTCTCACATATAACTCTTTTAATGGCCTGACCAGGCAGTGGCTCAGTGGATAGAGCATTGGACTGGGTTGCAGCGGATCCAGGTTCTAAACCCCTAGGTCAACGCTTAAGCATTAGCTCACCCAGCTTGAGCATGAGATCATAGACATGACCCCATGTCTCTGGCTTGAGCCCAAAGGTTGCTGGCTTGAGCCCAAGGGTGCTGGCTTGAATAAAAGGTCATCTGCTCTGCTATAGCCCCCCCCCCCCCCCCATCAAGGCACATATGAGAAAGCAATCAATGAACAACTAAGGTGCCACAAGGAAGAATTGATGTTTCTCATTTCTCTCCCTCCTGTCTGTCCTTATCTGTTCCTCTTTCTATCTCTCTCTGTCCCTGTCACAAAGAAATAAGAATCTTTTAATGTTTAAAATTTAATTTTATATCAGAATTACAAGTGGAACACTTTTTCTTTATGGGAGGTTGTTTGACAAGGTTGGCTAATCACATGAATTTTACTTTATTATAACTTTTTGTATTTTAACTTAGATATCAACTCTCCAAACCTTTGGAGTTTTCCACTTGACATAATCAGGGGATACTTGATAAGATGCAGAATATGGGGTTCTAAGGAACTTCAAATAAATACTATTTGAAGTTGTATTTTTCTAATCTTTTTGGTGCCTCCTTTTTTCCTTAATTATAATTCTTTTTAAAGTGAGTTCTAATTTTTGCAATTAAAGAGACTAGAGATTGAAAAGACATAGAGTTATTAGTATAGATATATTTTCTGTATTTCTTTCTCCATTAGTCATTAATTTTGATCAGTGTTAAAAGGTATGAGTCAGTAGAGCATCGGCCTGGCGTGCGGGGGACCCGGGTTCGATTCCCGGCCAGGGCACACGGGAGAAGCGCCCATTTGCTTCTCTACCCCCCACCCGCTTCTTCCTCTCTGTCTCTCTCTTCCCCTCCCGCAGCCAAGGCTCCATTGGAGCAAAGATGGCCCGGGCGCTGGGGATGGCTCCTTGGCCTCTGCCCCAGGCGCTAGAGTGGCTCTGGTCGCGGCAGAGCGACACCCTGGAGGGGCAGAGCATCGCCCCCTGGTGGTCAGAGCATCACCCCTGGTGGGCGTGCCGGGTGGATCCCGGTCGGGCGCATGCGGGAGTCTGTCTGACTGTCTCTCCCCGTTTCCAGCTTCGGAAAAATACACACACACACACACACACACACACACACACACACACACACAAAAAGGTATGAGTGGTCCCTAAATTATATTGGCATATGCCCTTATTCCCCAATTTTACTCACTAATTTTATAAGCTACTTGAGGCCAAGGAGATACTGTCAGGAGTTTAATTAATATAAGCTTATATACTGCTTAGATCTTTCTGGATTGGTAATATCAGTGTATTTTTGAGAGTTATTCCAATTATGTAATGAGTTTTTCTTGATTAGCCAGGATTGTAGGTTTTGTGTTAACATTATATTTTAAATTTTTTTCTTGTTCCGTGAGTGTTTAGCCTTCTCCAGTTCTTTGAGTAAAGACTTGAGGGGTGATAAAATATTCTTGCAAGTGATTAGATTCATGTATTTGGGGTTGGGGGAGTTGCTAGCTTTTACACTGCCTTTGTGGGAGCTGAATTAAGAAAAGTTGTCCTCTCCTCTGGGTGGAAGCCAGGGTTTATGGCTTGGCAAATATAGAGCATAGAGCCACTGTTCTGAAATATAGAGCATAGGCTATATTTCAGCACTTTCCTGACCTTCTAGCTAGGCAGCCTTGTCTTGGGCACAGCCACCACAGCTATACATGGCAATTTCTGGATAAGTTGTGAATATCAGTTTCTATGAAGTCTCTTTGTGTGGGGTCAAATATGAACTATATGTTTTAGCATTTTCATATTCATCAAATTCACTTTGTGTGCATTTCAGGTAGTTGTTTGTGTGTCAGCTGGATACAGACATAGTGCTGCTGTCACAGAGGATGGTGAATTGTATACATGGGGTGAAGGAGACTTTGGAAGATTAGGTAAGATTTTTTTTAATTGAAATTATTTTCATAGAAAAATAGAAATGATGATTACTGAGAAGTGAGACTAGAATTAATAGGCCAGACTATCATCTATTTTGTTAGTTTTAATTTCAGCGCAAGGTAAGTTTATATATAGAATACCTACATTCTGGTGCTGAAATTTTAAATATAATTAAATCTAGCAGTTTTTTACTGAGTGTGTACTATGAGCAGGCACTACAGATTTCAAGAATAAGAAAGATACCATGTGATTCTCATGTGTGTAATCTAGTGGGTAGTGAAAACAAATCAATGTGAGCATGATACTGGACAGCAGTAGATAAGGACTCTGAAAGGAGCATAAATAGAATGTCCTAATGATTGATAGGAGGGACTGGGTGACATGGTTTGGGAGTAGCCTAGAAGATTGGCTTCTGTTTTTCATATTTAACAGCACTTAAAAATACCTAAATTCTATTATAATATTTTTTAATTTATTTTTCTTCTTTTCCAAGTGAGAGGAGGGGAGATAGTGAGGCAGACTCCTACATGCACCTCCCAACCAGGATCCACCTGGCAATCCCAGTCTGGGGCCAATACTCTGCCCATCTAGAGCCATGCTTGCAACTGAGCTATTTTTAGCACCTGAGGTGGAGGCTACATGGAGCCATCCTCAGTGTCCAGGGCCAATGTACTCGAACCAACAGAATCATGCTGCAGGGTGAGGAAAGAAGCAGTTGGGTGCTTTTCCTATGTGCCCTGACCAGGAATCAAACCTGAGACATCCACACGACAGGCTGATGCTCTACCACTGAGCCAACTGGCCAGGGCCCTCAATTCTGTTATTAACTTGTAATGTTTATTCCATCTGTAATGGCCTAAAGAAAGAGTTAACATTATTTCTTTTTTATTGTGTTTTATCAAGGTCATGGTGACAGTAACAGCCGTAACATCCCAACATTAGTAAAAGACATTAGCAATGTAGGAGAAGTTTCTTGTGGCAGTTCACATACTATTGCTTTATCTAAGGATGGGAGAACTGTATGGTCTTTTGGAGGAGGAGACAATGGTATGTAAAAAATTATTTATTGATTGCTTTAGACTTTTCCTGAGTTTTTTAAGAAATATTTTTTAGTTCTATATGTGTATTGTAGAAAATCCGAAATACCAATGGCAGAAATTTCAAAAACTGAAATGAACTGTTTCTATAAATGTTTCTGTAACCAGTGTTAAAACATTGGTAGATGTTTATATAAATGTGTATATACTATATATTTCTACATAGATGTCTTTCAGAAACCAAAACAGGCCGATATTTACCATGGATATTATTTTATAACCTGTTGGTTTTTCTCTAACATAATATTTTATGAATATCCTTCTATGTCAATAAGCGTATGGCTCTACATTTTTTTTAAATGGCTCAAAGTATTCTTTCATGTGATTGTAGCACAACTTATAAAACCATTTATTGTTGAGTGTCTAGAGGGTTTCCATTTTTTTTTCATTAAAAATAATGAATGACTAAACCTTTGTCCACTTTAGTCACTGCCAGCAATGTAAGAATGCCCACTTGCCCATATTCCTCAACAACACTGGGCATTAAAATGAAGGTAATTTAAAAAATAATTTCAGTGGTGATGGATTAAGACTTCACTTGGGGGAGTGAGCACACAATACGGTGTACAAAGACATATTGTAGAATTGGGCACCTGAAATCTGTATAATTATGTTAACTAGTGTCACCCCAATGAATTCAATTAGTTAAAAAAATAAAAATTTCAGGAGTGAAAATAAAATCATTTAATTTGTATTTCTTTGACTCTTAGTAAGGTTAAATTTGTATATTGGCCATTTGTTTTTATTCTTTAGTGCTTTGCCAAGTTTTCTATTTCATGAACTATTAAATCTTTTCAAAAATTAAAAACAATTATATTCTTATGCACTGTAATATAGAACTTGTTTATTACATCAGCAAATTTCAAATTAGAAATACCACTATTAAAGGAGAGAGAGACAAGAGAAAAATATTTTCCATATCTCTCTTAAAGTAGTTTTAATTGCAAGAATAAAATTTCTTTAAAACAAGTAAATTGTTTAACTTGATTGTGTTTGTTTTTATAGGCAAACTTGGCCATGGTGATACCAACAGAGTGTATAAACCTAAAGTTATTGAAGCGTTGCAAGGAATGTTCATACGCAAAGTTTGTGCCGGAAGCCAGTCTTCACTTGCACTGACATCAACAGGGCAGGTAGGACTAAGGGATGAGCATAGTCTTAGAGCATTTGCTAGGACTAGGTGACTAAAAACTAATAATTGTATTTAAATTTAAAAAATACATTTAAAAATACATTTTGTGCTGTTTTTTAGAAGAACAGCATCTGACAAGGAACCAGGTATTCTGACCTGGCCTGTGTGACTCAAATAAACCTGCCCTCATCCAGCCTCCAGTTCTTTGTCTTAAGATGGATTTATAAAACCTTTTAACATTCAGCGCCCTTAAATTTTTTTCCTAAAAATCATGGATAGTGGGAGGAAAGTGAGACTAGATTTTGCTGGAACCAGTGATATGAACATACAAGGGAAGAAGGTGATCAAAAGAGAGGGTAAGGAGAGCATTTCCCAAGGAAAATAATCTGAGAGCGCTAGTGTTTCTAAGAAAGGCTTAGTCAGGCTTAGGATAGTCAGTACTTTACAATTTCTTTATAAACTTTGCAACTTACACATGCATATTTTAACTTCTCTTTGATTGTTGGTGATGGAGTGGGTCCTGGTGTGGTGATAGACTGAGTAATTTCCCCCCTTCCATTCATCAGCAACGACAGTGAAAAAAGAGAGCTGACCACTCATTCTCTCACATATAGGAAACTGCTATGTGCCAGGCAGTGGTATAAAAATATGTTCTAGCTAATTCACAAGGCAGATGAGCAGCAAAACTGAAATTAGCATATAATTTAATATTTTTTGAGAGATGGAATGCCTTGGGTCCTAAAAAAATCTGCCTAACACTATTAATCACCTTATATTTCACTACATTAGTCATTTGTTACAATGCTGGTTGCTGCCTTAAAACTTAAAATTTCTCCTTTACATCTTTCTCACTGTGAATTTTGTGAACTGAAGTCAGAAGACGTTCACTTATTTGTTGGATAGCCGCAGGCAAATCACAGACCTCCCATGAGCTTCTTTTGTAAGAGATGGTTAATAATTTCTGCTTTGCTTACAAATGATCATAAAAGATAATTATTTGAATGGAAAGTTTCTATAAATTATAAAGTACTGTTCAACAATAGTTGCTAATAATATAATAGCAATAAATTCATTACATTAAGTTCCAAAGAAACATGTAAGTTATTTGCTATATGGAATAATTGTGTCATGAGTACACTAAGTCAATGGTCCCCAACCTTTTTGGGCCATGGACTGGTTTAATGTAAGAAAATATTTTCACAGACTGACCTTTAGGGTGAGACAGATAAATGCACAAAATAAAATTATGCGACTGGCATAAAGACTGGTATTTTTAAATATAATTGTCGAACTTACGAGACAAGCATCAAGAGTGAGTCTTAGACAGATGTAACAGAGGGAATCTGGTCATTTTTTCAAAAGAAAACACCGTTCAGACTTAAATGTAAATAAAACGGAAATAATGTAAGTTATTTAGTCTTTCTCTGCGGACCTGTAGCAAATGGCCCACGGACCGATACCGGTCCGCGGCCCAGAGGTTGGGGACCAGTGCACTAAGTTATGTGAAGTCAAATTTATATACTGAGAAAAAATAAAGTGTGAGAGAAACACTGTTAAAATGGTAAGGGTAGTTCTGTTTTACCATTTTACTGTACTGTTTCCTGAGCATGAAAGGAAAATCTAATTTTACCTTTCCTTTGGTTCATCTCAATTCCTCAGGCCTCCTCAGTGCTAACTCTCATCACTAAATTAAATGTGATTTTTATGTTTAAAAACACAGTATGGGCACTCTCCCTTCTGGGAGTACCCCTATATCTTTCCCTTCCTCCATCTTTTCCCTCTCCCAGGCATGTTTATAAAAAAGTATTTATTTATTTTTTAAATATACAACAAGATTTTTAAATGCATGCCAAGTATTTCTTCATCTAGTGTTCAACCAAAGGAATACTGCAATAATAACACTTAGCTATGTGGGTCTTCATGAGTGACCGTACTGTATTGTACTTGATCAGTGATATAGGAGATTTTCAATGACATTGACTATATATTTTTTCACCTTATTTGTTTTTAGTTCCTAACCCCTCCTAACATATGCCTTTCTTGTACTGGAATTATGTGTATGTGGTATTTCACACTTGTCTTAAGTTCTCTGGCAACTGGGACAAGCATTTGCTCTTGTTTGTTGAAAAGATTTAACTTCTGGTAGTCTTTCTGTACAGGGCATCTGGCCCTTTGGGCATGCCTAGGGCCAGCCTGTAATATGAGGGTTCTTGACTTAGTGCAGGAAAAATTCTACAACACAAGTCCAGGTGATTTTAAGAGTACATTTATTAAAGCTGGGGACAGTGTAACAGGAAGGGTTTAGGGTAGAAGAAGGAACAGGAGAGCCTAGGTGGGGTTGCTTTGGCTCTCTGGGAAGTCAGAGAAGAGGGGGCCTTGCAGATAGGTTTGGGGATTAGCAATCCCTCATGAGCTGATGCAGCCCATTGCTCCCCTGAGGACCCTTAGAGTTTAGGAGATACATGCCTGTGGGGGAAACAAGAGAGGGAAAGGAGAAGGGAAAGGTGCAGGCATGCTCCCAGGAGGGAGAGCTTGCTGGATCCTTTGCTTTGAGGGTTTTTAAAGACTGGGAGTTTAGGGGAGGATTTTAATAGAATATTCATTAGCTTTTCCAGTTGTACTCCCCGGGGATGGGGTGGGGGGGAGTCTATCTTGTTTGGCCAGCCGGCCATCAGCCACCATAGCTAGTCCCCCTGTTTAGTAATCCACCAGGGTCTAGTGAAAACATAATTGAGGCCTAGGTGTTATCTCTAAGGAGGTGACACTCTGCATCTGGCTGTAAATTGCTGGGCCATTTTATTCAGCTGTGTCAGTTTCCCATTCTACTTACCAAGGAATTTTCCTAGCTTTTTACTATCCTGTCTCATTTCCTGAAATAATTGCAAGGTGAAATAAAATCCCTAAACTTGATGGCATGAGTATAAGAGTCTATATGATGTTATTACCAATACCCACTGAAGGGAGAAAAAGTCATTCAATTTTCTTACTTGGTTTTGGGTTGCCAAATAGCATTCATTTATTATTTTCTTCTTTTTTTAAAAAAATTATTATTATTAAGTGAAAGGCAGGGAGGCAGACTGGAGACAGACTCCCACATGTGCCCTGACCATAATCCACTTGGCAAATCCTGTAAGGCAGTGGTCCCCAATCTTTTTTGGGCCCTGGACCGGTTTAATGTCAGAAAATATTTTCACAGACCGGCCTTTAGGGTGGGATGGATAAATGTATCATGTGACCGAGACAAGGGTCAAGAGTGAGTCTTAGATGGATGTAACAGAGGGAATCTGGTCATTTTTCAAAAATAAAACATCATTCAGACATAAATATAAATAAAACAGAAATAATGTAAGTTATTTAGTCTTTCTCTGTGGACCGGTACCAAATGGCCCTCGGACCGGTACCAGTTCGTGGCCCGGGGTTTGGGGACCACTGCTATATGGGGCAGTGCTCTGCCCATCTGGGGCCGTTGCTCTGTTGCTCAGTAACTGAGCTCTTTTAGCACCTAAGGCAAGGTGGTGGTGCCATCTTCAGTCCCTGGGGCCAAATTGCTCTAATGAGCCATGGCTGAGGGAGGGGAAAAGAGGGAGAGGGGAGGGGTGAGGACGTAGATGGTTGCTTCTCCTGTGTGCCTTGATCGGGAATCGAACCCGAACATCTACACGCCAGGCTGACACTCTACTGCAGAGCCAACCATCAGGGGCCTATATTCTTCCCTTCACCTCGTCTGTCCCTCAAGCATCTTAAATCACTTGATGGTTGTTTTAATATTAATTAGTCAAAAATGAAGATGTTTGAAGAGAACTATCTTAACTATTGCTTCACCTGGTCCTCTTTGTATTGTAAGTCGAAAGTAGAATTGTTATAACAATGAGGTGAAGCAGTTTTCAATTAAATCATAAGTGTCTGTTTTATGATATATCTAATTTATTTTATATGCTCACACCTTGGTCTAATCAATCAAGAATTATTTGTTGAGAACTTCAGAGGAAAAACATGTAACAAGAAGTTTCAAGATAGCAACAGTATTTCTATTTGCCACAAGATTAGGCAAATACAACATAATGCCAGCTAATTAATAACTTTGGCAGAATCTCTCAGAAGATCCTTCCATTTTTTTCTATGACCAAATATTTTTCTTTCAGCTCAGGTATTTGTTTGCCTGTACAATGAACTTTTAAAAACAGAAAAATAGCCCTGGCCGGTTGGCTCAGCGGTAGAGCGTCGGCCTAGCGTGCGGAGGACCCGGGTTCGATTCCTGGCCAGGGCACACAGGAGAAGCGCCCATTTGCTTCTCCACCCCTCCGCCGCACTTTCCTCTCTCTCTCTTCCCCTCCCGCAACCAAGGCTCCATTGGAGCAAAGATGGCCCGGGCGCTGGGCATGGCTCTGTGGCCTCTGCCTCAGGCGCTAGAGTGGCTCTGGTCGCAACATGGCGACGCCCAGGATGGGCAGAGCATCGCCCCCTGGTGGGCAGAGCGTCGCCCGGTCGGGCGCATGCGGGAGTCTGTCTGACTGTCTCTCCCTGTTTCCAGCTTCAGAAAAATGGAAAAAATAAATAAATAAATAAAAAATAAAAACAGAAAAATAAATCACTGTGAAAACCTTTAAAATAATTAAAACAGTCAATACTGTTTTTAATAACAATAAGTTATTATTTATAATAAGCATGGCCTGTGATGGCGAAGTGGATAAAGGGTCAGCCTGGAATGCTGAGGTTGCCAGTTCAAAACCCTTGGCTTCTCTGGTCAAGACACATATGAGAAGTAACTACTATAAACTGATGCTTCTTGCTCCCTCCCTTTTTCTTTCTCTCCTCTTTCTAAAATCAGTAAATAAAATCTTTTAAAAAATAGAATTAAACCACACTGTTGTTTATGATATTTATTCCCACTATCTCAGGATATTATGTGCAGTGTGTTTCTGTTTGTTTCAGGTGTATGCTTGGGGCTGTGGAGCTTGCCTAGGCTGTGGTTCTTCAGAAGCTACTGCTTTGAGACCCAAGCTGATTGAAGAACTGGCTGCCACCAGAATAGTTGATATTTCTATTGGAGACAGTCATTGTCTGGCTCTTTCTCATGGTAAAGTCATTTGATTTTAAGAAATAGTATTAACTATCACCTTCCACAAATATATTATATTTACATTGGGCTTTTGTTTTGGTCTTTATGTTTTGTCTTCAGATAATGAAGTTTATGCCTGGGGCAATAACTCAATGGGGCAGTGTGGCCAAGGAAATTCCACAGGTCCTATTACTAAACCAAAGAAAGTGAGTGGCTTAGATGGCATAGCTATTCAGCAGATCTCTGCTGGAACATCACATAGTCTAGCATGGACTGCTCTTCCTAGAGACAGGTAAGAGTGTCCACACTTAAAAACTCTTGTTTTAATAACAGTAGAAACACCAGTAAAAACAAATAACTGTACTTTGTTCATAAAATGCTCTTCTAAACATTTTTAGTAATTTCTTTTAACTATCATAGACTTGACATCTAGATTTCTTTCAGTTTGAATGAATGTTGAGGCTAGGAAGTTTTGTAAGCATAAAGTTATCCCCTGTACCTAAGATATTTTCTTGATTTGTCTCCTAAACATTTTGAGTTCCCTTTCTGTATCCAGATATGAATTTTAAAAATTAAATGTCTGTGTATCAAGAGGAAGTTAAAATAATCAAAATAAGAGCTAGGCTTTATTGATTTAAAAAGTAGATTGGCCTCTGTGCACTGTACTGGTTGTTTTTTGGAAGAAAGCATTTGCCAGACTTTTAAATAAAGGAAGTTACCTTTTGCAGAAATTTAGCTTTTTGCTAAAGTGATAACCATATTTGTTTAGATAATCAGGTAGGTGATTTTTAGCCAATATTAGGAGATTGAATTTTAAGGAATTTAGGTGTTATTTCAGATATTTTCAGATGCATGTGGGCTAATTTACAACTAGGATGTATAATACAGTTGACCCTTGAACAACATCAGTTTGAACTGTGCTGGTCCACTTATACATATGCAGATTTTTTTTCTAATAAAAATATAGTTGGCCCTCCGTATTTGTAGGTTTTGCACCTGTGGATTCAGCCAACTGTGGATAGAAAACAGTTTATATTTTCAGTCTGTGGCTGGGAATCTATGAAAATTGGAGAGCTAACTGTATGCATTTTTCTTCACCATTTCATATGAGGGACATGAGCACCCATGAATTTTGGTATCTATGAGAAGGGGATACCCTAGATTGAACCAATCCCCTATAGATACTGAGCAATGATTATGGTTAAGTTTTTAGATTTTTGACTGTGCCAGAGGTAGGAGGTCAGAACCTGTGACCCTGCATTGTTCAATGGTCAACTGTATTTGCATTCTAGACTTTTGATTCAGATGGGGCTTATGACATTCTGACCACTTAAAAATGTTTATAGATAATTGCTCTCCAATACAAAAGCCAAAATATAACAAATAGAATATAAATAATTTATTAGTATTCACTCTGAAACTTCCTACATTGTATACTTGAAAATTTTCACAAGTGTTTTCAGTTCGTTTTTATTTATTTATTTATTTTTTGTATTTTTCTGAAGCTGGAAACGGGGAGAGACAGTCAGACAGACTCCCGCATGCGCCCGACCGGGATCCACCCGGCACACCCACCAGGGGGCAAAGCTCTGCCCACCAGGGGGCGATGCTCTGCCCCTCTGGGGCGTTGCTCTGTTGCTACCAGAGCCACTCTAGTGCCTGGGACAGAGGCCAAGGAGCCATCCCCAGCACCCGGGCCATCTTTGCTCCAATGGAGCCTCGGCTGTGGGAGGGGAAGAGAGAGACAGAGAGGAAGGAGAGGAGGAGGGGTGGAGAAGCAGATGGGCGCTTCTCCTGTGTGCCCTGGCTGGGAATCGAACCCGGGACTTCTGCACGCCAGGCCGACGCTCTACCACTGAGCCAGCCGGCCAGGGCCTCATTTTTATTTTTAAAATGTCAGTATATCACTGTATAGAGTCAGGCTACTTTTCTTAAATGAAATATACATTTTATAGACCCTTAGAATCAGAAGGGCTGTAGTACATCATGTGTCTCAGCCCTTAGCTTTCAGGTGAGTGAATATCCAAAGCTTCTAAAACAGGTGGTAGTTACATGTTTTCTTTCTGAAGAACTCTAGGAAGAGGAGGGCAAATTCTTGGTTTTTCTCAGTTGATAAAATGAAGGGTTTTATTACCTTCAGTATTACACAGAAGAAGGCCTTCTGTGTATCTTGTTGAAATCTTTCAGCTTTCTTTTCTTTTTTTTTTTAAAGAAGAGGGTATTTTTTTAATTCATTTTAGAGAGAGAGAGGAGAGATAGAGAGAGAGAAGTGGGGGAGGAGCTGGAAGCATCAACTCCCATATGTGCCTTGACCAGGCAAGCCCAGGGTTTTGAACCGGCGACCTCAGCATTTCCAGGTCGATGCTTTATCCACTGCGCCACCACAGGTCAGGTTTCAGCTTTTCTTTCTTTTTTTTTTTTTTTTCTTTTCTTTTTTTTCATTTTTCTGAAGCTGGAAACAGGGAGAGACAGACAGACTCCCGCATGCGCCCGACCAGGATCCACCCGGCACGCCCACCAGGGGCGAAGCTCTGCCCACCAGGGGGCGATGCTCTGCCCATCCTGGGCATCGCCATGTTGCGACCAGAGCCACTCTAGCACCTGAGGCAGAGGCCACAGAGCCATCCCCAGCGCCCGGGCCATCTTTGCTCCAATGGAGCCTTGGCTGCGGGAGGGGAAGAGAGAGACAGAGAGGAAAGCGCGGCGGAGGGGTGGAGAAGCAAATGGGCGCTTCTCCTGTGTGCCCTGGCCGGGAATCGAACCCGGGTCCTCCGCACGCTAGGCCGACGCTCTACCGCTGAGCCAACCGGCCAGGGCAGGTTTCAGCTTTCTTAATGGTTTAGTTTTTGTTAGCTCATGTGTGAGAATTGTATGTTAAGGCTGTTCCATGATTTTTCTTATGCTTTTTCTAGACAAGTTGTTGCATGGCACCGACCTTATTGTGTAGATCTTGAAGAGAGCACCTTCTCCCACCTGCGTTCTTTTCTTGAGAGATACTGTGATAAAATAAACAGTGAGATTCCCCCACTCCCTTTTCCTTCATCGAGGTATGTTGTATATATGTATATTTGTGAGTGTGCATGTCTATTAATTACTCACTTTGAGTTTTGACTTATTATTCTTTTTTGATTTCCCCTAAAAAAAAGCTAAACTTAGGTGTGTGTTGATAATAACCTTTCTGAAGTTATCCATAATTTCATGAGTCACATTTTAAGAATTACTGTTTATCATAATTTGATAAAATTTTTAAAGAGAAAAACTGGAAAGCACATTGTTTTTTATGTTCTAAAAATTCACAGCAGTTTATTTGGTTTCAGGGAACACCACAATTTCCTCAAGCTGTGCCTGAAGCTGCTTTCAAATCACCTTGCTCTTGCCCTTGCGGGAGGGGTGGCTACCAGCATTCTTGGGAGACAGGCAGGTCCACTTCGAAATTTGCTCTTCAGACTGATGGACTCAACTGTCCCAGATGAAATCCAAGAGGTAAGATATAGAACTCATGAATCCGTACCTCAAGGCACTTCTTTGTCTGAGGTTGTAGTTCATAAGTATATCTTAGAAAAATGCAATTGGATGTTCTTTCTCATGGTCTTTTTTTTTTTTTAGTGAAAACAGTTTATTTTGGTTAACTCATCCTTTAAAATAAAGGTCAAATGTAATCTCTGAGAAATCTTTCATTCCCTGCTCTCCTGCCAGGTTAGGTTTCTCTTGTACATGTTCTTGTTGTGTCACATTGTATTGAAGTTGTCCATTTGTAAACAGGCCAGTCTTTTCCATGAGAAGATGAATTTATGAGGACAAGGGCCTAGTTTTATTTTTTATTATGATAAAATACTTATAATAAAATTTATCATCTTAAATATTTTAAGTATACAGTTCAGTGACATTAAATGCATTCATAATGTTGTACAACCATTACCACCATCCTTCTCCATAATTCTTTTCATTTTATAAAATTGAAATGCTAGTGCTCTCTTCGGCAGCACATATACTAAAATTGAAATGCTATATCCATGTTTAATAATTCCCCATTCTCCCCTCCCTCCAGCTCCTGACAACTACCATTCTACTTTTGTCTCTATAATCTTGACTGTTTCATAAAAGTGAAATCACGTACTGTTTGTCTTTTCATGACTAGCTTGTTTCACTTAGCATAATGTTCTCAAGGTTCATCCATGTTGTAGCATATGGCAGTATTTCCTTCCATTTTAAGGCTGGATAATCTTCTGTTAAATGTATATACGAGGCCCTGGCCAGTTGGCTCAGTGGTAGAGCATCGGCCTGGCGTGCAGAAGTCCCAGGTTTGATTCCCGGCCAGGGCACACAGGAGAAGCGCCCATCTGCTTCTCCACCCCACCCCCTCTCCTTCCTCTCTGTCTCTCTCTTCTCCTGCTGCAGCTGAGGCTCCATTGGAGCAAAGATGGCCCGGGCCCTGAGGATGGCTCCATGGCCTCTGCCTCAGGCGCTAGAATGGCTCTGGTCACAACAGAGCGATGCTCCAGATGGGCAGAGCATCGCCCCCTGGTGGGCATACCGGGTGGATCCCAGTCGGGCACATGTGGGAGTCTCTCTGACTGCCTCCCCGTTTCCAGCTTCAGAAAAATACACACACATACACACACACACACACACACACACACACACGACATTTTTCTCACCCTCTCATTCATCATTTTTATGACCTTTGATTAGACAATGATTTCTTAGCTATGACTATCAAAGCACAAGCAGCCAAAGGAAAAACAAAGTAAATTAGATATCATCAGAATTAAAAATATGTATGCTTCAAAGGACATTGTCAAGAAAATCAAAATACAATTTACAGAATGGAAGAAATATTTATAAATCACATGTCTGATAAGCTTCTAGTTTCCAGAATATATATAAAGGATTCTTATAACTCAACAAAAAAAAGACAACCCAATTAAAAACTGAAGAATCTGAGTAGACATGTCTCTAGAGGAGATTTACATATGGCTAATAAACAAATGAAAAAATGTTCTACATCATAAGTTATTAGGGAAATGCAAATCAAAATCACATGAGGGCCTGACCTGTAATGGCGCAGTGGATCAAGTGTCGACCTGGAATGCTGAGGGTGCCAGTTCAAAACCCTGGGCTTGCCTGGTCAAGGCATATATGGGAGTTGATGCTTCCTTCTCTCTCCCTTTCTCTCTCTCTCTCTCTCTCTCTCTCTAAAAATGAATAAATAAAATCTAAAAAAGACAAAAACAGAAAACCCCCCACATGAGGTACTGCTTCTTACACACTTGATAACTATAATCAAAAAGACTGACAATGACAACAGTTGCTAAAAATGTAGAGAAATTTGAACCTTTATACATTGCTGGTGGGAATGTAAAATGATACAGCCGCTTTGGAAAAACAGGTAATTTTTTAATAGTTAAACATAGAGTTAATTTACTATATAATGCAGTAATTCCACACCTAGATCTACATTCAAGGGAATTGAAATAACATGTCCGTGCAAAAATGTGTACATGAATGTTTATAACAATATTATTTATAATAGCCAAAAAGTAGAAATAAACAAATGTCTGTCAAATGGTGATGAACAAAATGCAATATGTTTATACAGTATAGTATTATTCAGCCTTATAAAAAAAGGAATGCTACAACTTGATTGAACCTAGTAAACACTATGCTAAGTGAAAGAAGCCAGACACAAAAGGCCACATAGTGTATGATTCCATATATATGAATTGTTCAGAATAGGCAAATTTATAGAGACTGAAAATAAGTTCATTGGTTGTCAGAGGTTGGAGAGATAGGGAATGACTACTAATGGGCACAGAGTTTCTTTTTTGGGGTCATCAAAAGTGTTCTAAAATTAGACAGTGGTGATGGTTCCACAACTTTGAATATACTAAAAACTACTGAATTTTATACTTCCAAAAGATGAATTTTACAATATGACTTACATGTCAATTTTAAAATATTAAAAAGTTATGGTGATTTTTCTGCTACCGGGACATGTCCCTAGGATGCAGGTAGAAGGAATATTAATATTAACCTGGTGATAAGTGGGAACTTTGAGGATTTAATATTTATTAGCAGTGAGGTAGTGAAATATTTTTTAAAAGGTTGAAAAGTACTAGAATGAAGTAATGAAAGTGAACTTAAAAAATTATCTTTAGAATTGTTTGTTTATTCCTTGAGTCTCCTTTGTAGCTACTATGTCTTAGGAGAGTTCTTAAGAGATATTAGATGAATTCTCTCAGCATGTGTATAAGGCCTTTTCTCTTGAGGACTCTTTTTGTTTCTCTTTCCTTATCCCTGGAACTTCTAGTAATTCATCTGTTTGCAGCGATCTCTGTTAATGTGTTTCATTTCTTTCTTTTTAGTACTTTATTTTGAACCAACTTTGGACTTAAGGAAAAGTTGCATAAAATAATAGAGTTCTCATTATCTGTCTTACATAATCACAGTACAGTTATCAAAACTAAGCAGTTAACATTGGCTTTATACTGTTAATTAAACTGAAAACCTTATTAGAAATTTTTTATCAGTTTTCTGTTCATGTTCTTGTTCTTTTGCAGGATCCTATTCAGGATCTCATATTGCGTTTAATTGTTATTTCTCCTTAGTCTCCTGCACTCTGAAACAGTTCTTCGTTCTTTCCTTGTCTTTCATGATCTGGACACTTCATGAATTCTGATCACTTTTTAAATTGAGTATGTCTGTTATTTTTTCATGATTGAACTGAGGTTACGCAGTTTTGGCAAGACTACCACAGAAATGGTGTGCCCACAGTACACTGTGCCATGGGGTTTATGATACCAATGTGTTCTTACTACTAGAGATTTTGACCTTGATTGCTTGGTGAAGGTGGTGTCTGCTGAATTTCTACATCCATAAGTAGTTTCTGAGAGAGGGTAGGTAGAAAATATATTCTTTGAGAATATACTTCCACTTAAGCAGTTTGCAAATTAAATATCTTCATGAATAGCTGAGGCATAGAATTCTAAATTGAAAATCATTTCTCATAAGAATTGTGAAGTCATTCCCTTCTAGCTTTCAATGTTGTTACTCATAAAATCAATACCATTCAAATATTTGGTCCTTTGTGTAGAAATCTGCTTTTCTCTCCAGAACTTATCTTTTGTGTCTGCACATTTGAAAATAGTATGAACCTATGTGGGTCTGATTTTATTCATTGTGGTATGTACTTGGGTGGACAGCTTTTAATTTGGAAACCTATAGCCTTCAGTTTTCAGAAATTATCTTGGAATACTAGACCTCTTAGACCAGTACTCTTCATTTTCTTGTTTTCTTCCCTGTTTTCCACTTTCCTCCTCTATGAGAAATTTAATTTTATATTCTAACCCTTCTGTTGATTTTTTTATTTCTTCTGTCATATTTTTTAATTTATAAAAAAGGAACTCTTAACCCTTTCAGTAGTACGAATGTTCATGTATGTCCTCATGCCTCCTGTCCATCCAGAGTACAATCATACAAAAATTTTTATTTTAAAAATGTGTAAGGCAACATTAAAAAAAGGCAATGTGTGTTCTTGTTTTCATAAGGCTATCAAACAAACATGATTTTCAGTTAATAAAACTGTAACTGGAACTAATTTTTTTGAAAAAAATACTCTCGCATGTCAGCAAGCATGAAAAAAAAACCCAACTCACTACTCAAAGGGTTAATTTTTGAGTGTTTCTTTTTTTTCTAGTTCAGTATCCTCAGTTTACTGGTAAAGAAGCTATGACCAGAGAATTTATAGGTCATAGATAATGTAGCTATTCTTTATGCTGTCCTGCTACCTGGACCTCTGTTTGGTTAAGTCCTGCTCATTTTTAAATCCTTAACTGAAGTGCCTAATCCTTAGGGAGACCTTCTGTGAGCTCATAGACCACGTTAATTGCCTTTTTGTGTGTATGCTCATTCATGTGTACGCTTCCATTTACTTTTCTTATGTGACTACTTTCACACTTAGAATTACTTGTTCAGGGTCTCTCTTTTCCCATGAGACTGTATGCTCATGAAAGCAGGGCTTTTGTCTGTCTTGTTCATTTCTGCATCCACAGCACCTTGCAGAGATCCTTACCAGGCCCAGTGCTGTAGAATCAACACTGAATATTTGTGGAGTGATGATTATCTACTTAGTGGCAGATCCAAAATATGTCTTCCTGTCTTCTTAAAGACATGTATAGAAGGACTGCGAGCGTTCTCTTTTCATACATCACCCTTACTTAGACTTCCGTGGTCCTAATAATCAATACTTATTATAGTTAATAGTTAATTTATCTTTTTATTTATTAAAAAGAACCAGGCCAATAAACTCCCTTTTCTTTTTGGTATTAGGTGGTAATTGAAACGCTGTCAGTGGGAGCAACCATGCTGTTACCTCCATTACGAGAACGTATGGAATTACTTCATTCTCTTTTACCCCAAGGACCTGATAGATGGGAAAGTTTATCTAAAGGACAGGTGAGCCTTTGCATGGTATCTAAGTAAACCAGTAATACCACAAAAGAGAAAAAGAAAGGAAGATAAAGCTTACCGATTACCTTGTTTTTATGAGGTAATACTTAACTTGGTTCTGGTAAACCCTAGAATTTAATGTTTTCTGCTGGAAGAATTCCCAGATTTCTAATAAAGATGAAGCAAATGATAATTTATTAAATTATTTGGGGTAATTGTTAAAATTATGACTAATTTTTTTCAGTGGTGCTTTCACTGTCAAACCAGAGACCTTTCAGTTTATTTGTAATGTCCTGAGTTGAAGTCAAGGGCATGTGCTACTGTTGGTTCCATGCCCAGAACTGTGTGTGAAATTGCTTACATAAAAAGTAAAAGAAGATGACTGTTATGAAAAAGTATTTGATGATATCAGTATGCTTATTCTTTTCATTTTTAATATCTTCTGTACATTAAAGTAAATGCATTTTACTTAAACAAGTAGAACAAACAATTGTAGAGTTATAGATCTGAGGCAAAAGGTGGTACGTACTTGTAATATAATATGCCCAGATGCCTTGCATTGAGTGTTTTGCATTAGTTTAGATTTCAGTGATTTATTTTAAACATAGAATAAATAGTTTCATTGGTAATTCTGTAGAAAAATGTGTAATATAATTTATCTGTTGATATTTCCTACTCTTTATTTACACTGCTGAAATCATTATGCAGAATATGCCATTTTAGCTTAGAGTTTCAGGTATTATAATAAAGGATGGAATAAAACTGTAAGTTGCATTTCCCCAAATGGTATTAATATGGTAGCTTTTCTTTTGATTATGTACTTGCTAAAAGATGATTATTAATCTGGATATGAAGTAGAGTAGTTAGCATCATTAATATAGTTTTTTTCTGGGATCCCTTTTTTCTTTTCTAGTGTATTTTAAACTAATTATTTATTTGTTCCTCTTTTATTGATGGAAATACTTTTTTTTAGAGAATGCAACTGGATATCATTCTGACAAGTTTGCAAGATCATACCCATGTAGCCTCCTTACTTGGCTATAGCTCACCCTCTGATGCTGTTGACCTCTCTTCTGTGTGCACTGGGTATGGAAACCTGTCAGATCAACCTTATGGCACTCAGAGCTGCCATCCAGACACCCATCTGGCTGAAATTTTGATGAAGACCCTCTTAAGAAATTTAGGATTTTACACAGTAAGTTCTTTTTATTGTGGTAAATAATAATTATAAAGCTGCGGGGGTTTTTTTCTATTTATTTTATTGATTTTAGAGAGAGGAAGTTGGTGGGGGAGAGCAAGAGAGAGAAAAAGGGAGAGAGAGGAGAACTAAGTCTGTTCCTGTATGTGCCCTGACTGGGGATTGATGGCAATCTCTGCACTTCTGGATGATGTTCTAACCGACTGAGCTATCCGGTTAGGGTGATTTTTTGGCGTGCGTGTGTGTGTGTGTGTGTGTGTGTGTGTGTGTGTGTGTGTTTAGGAGGCGATAGGTATCACTTCAGGTTAAGTTTTTGGGGTTTTTTTTTTTTTTTTTTTTTTTTGTATTTTTCTGAAGCTGGAAACGGAGAGAGACAGTCAGACAGACTCCCGCATGCGCCTGACCGGGATCCACCCGGCACACCCACCAGAGGGCGATGCTCTGCCCCTCTGGGGCGTCGCTCTGTCACGACCAGAGCCACTCTAGCACCTGGGGCAGAGGCCAAGGAGCCATCCCCAGCGCCCGGGCCATCTTTGCTCCAATGGAGCCTCGTCTGCGGGAGGGGAAGAGAAAGACAAAGAGGAAGGAGAGAGGGAGGGGTGGAGAAGCAGATGGGCGCTTCTCCTGTGTGCCCTGGCCGGGAATCAAACCCGGGATCCCTGCACGCCAGGCCAACGCTCTACCACTGAGCCAACCGGCCAGGGCCAAGTTAAGATATTTTGATATTTAAACACTGATGAAATAAAACTCTAGACTCCACTCCCCCATAGGAGTGAAATAGTGTGGGTGCCTAGAGACTTATAATTGAGAATTTCAAAGAGATTTGTTTTAGAATTTTACCCAATTTTTTTTATGTTAATGTATAAGAATAAACAGATATAAGAGAAGAATAATGAAGACAGTTATAATAATGATTGACCTTACCAGATATAATCTTATACCTTAAACAGTGTGGTTGGCATTAAGAATAGGCTAGTCAACAGGTAAGATGACTGTGGACACCATAGCTTTCCCTGTATTTGGATGCCATTCTTTCTCTGTGATGTTCCTTAGATCATCCTTTTTTTTTCTTTTCATTTCTATGGGTTCTAACTCAGGCCATCATGACTTAATACTAATAGCAGTGTTGTTTTCGCTGTTACTGGTCTCTTCTCAGCATCTTTTTATTTATTTATTTATTTATTTATTTATTTATTTATTGGTTTTTTTGTATTTTTCTGAAGCTAGAAACGGGGAGAGACAGTCAGACAGACTCCCGCATGTGCCCGACCGGGATCCACCCGGCACGCCCACCAGGGGTGACGCTCTGCCCACCAGGGGGCGATGCTCTGCCCCTCCGGGGCGTCGCTCTGCCCTGACCAGAGCCACTCTAGTGCCTGGGGCAGAGGCCAAGGAGCCATCCCCAGCGCCCGGGCCATCTTTGCTCCAATGGAGCCTTGGCTGCGGGAGGGGAAGAGAGAGACAGAGGGGGGGGGGGTGGAGAAGCAAATGGGCACTTTTCCTATGTGCCCTGGCCGGGAATCGAACCCGGGTCCCCCGCACGCCAGGCTGACGCTCTACCGCTGAGCCAACCGGCCAGGGCTCTTCTCAGCATCTTAATGCTGGATTAAATTTGTGTTTAAAAAAAACACCTCATTGCATTAAATTAAAACTTCTTCAGATCCTTCATCATTTGGCTTACACACCACTCTCATCTGGGCTCATGCAGATGACACACTTGTCTTCTCTCTGCTTGTCCTGTCTACCAGTGTGACTTCTTTAAGATTTTATTATTAAAAAAAAAAAAAAAAGATTTTATTATTCTAGGAAGCTTTGTCCACATAACCCCATCTAACCATGTAATTATAACTGCATACCCGTTAGCAACTTTTAGAGACAAAGTGTACTGTGTAACTTAATTTTTGAATTGTTTGTGTATCATTCATATTGTTTCATGTGCTTCTTCAGGGTGAGGTCCATATCTTTTTCTTCTGTACAATTCTTAATGTTCTGTTCTTTCCACATTAAAAGGTTGTTGACTAAGTCAGTATAAGTTGTTCAAACAGAAGTACTTCCTCTCAGATTAAAGAATGTAAGTTTGATCTGATGTTTGACTCAAGTGGAATGGAAAGTGCTATAGTATAGTATACCCATATCCACTTGTTATTAACTGGAAATTTTTTCCAAAGTTGCAAGGAACATTTATTCTGAATAAAAGTAGTGACTTTAGTACACCATTAGGGCTAAGGTAGATGTGTATATTACTATATGGAAATGGCAGTAAAATGCTAACTCTTTGTGGGCTAAAATCATAGATTATTGTTTCTTTCTGATGTGATTTAAACCAAATTTATCATATTCTAAGATTTTAAAATAGTAGTTCTTATCTTAGTCTGTTTGGTCTGTTATAACAGAATACCCTGGACTATTTGGCTATAAACAACATAATTTATTTCTTAGTTCTGGAGGTGGGAAGTCCAAGATCAAGGTGCTGCCTGTTTATGGTATATAGATAGCTGTCTTCTTGTCTCTGTCCTCACACAAGGGAGCTCTCTGGGTCTCTTTTATAAGGGTATTATTAATCCCATTCAGAAGGGCTCTGCCCTCATGGCCATTCACCTTCCAAAGGGCCTACTTCCAGTGACTGCTACATTTGCGGGGATTAGGTTTCAACATATAAATTTTGAGAGGACGTAAACATTCAGTTTCTCTAGTAGTGCTTATTTGGGAGCTTATAATGGTGCTTATATATCGGGGTCTTAAAATGTTTCGAGACTCTCTTGCATATTATAAACATAGACCATATTTTATATGTAAAGATGTTCATATTATTACTTACAAGCAGTAATAAGAAATAAGAAATCGGAAACAACTGAACTATTTAATAAATAGGGGAATGGTTAGTAAATTATGGTATATGTGCTCAGTGGAATTTTCTGTGAATTAAATTTTATATACATGTGGTTTATAAAATTGTAGAAAATATTTGTGAACTTGTTGGAAAAGAGAAGAGTAAAAATAGAATAAGTAGTATTATACAAAAGTCACAAAAAATCAGGAAAGAAATACAGCAAAAATATTAATAGTTTTTTTGGGGGTGGTTGGCTAAATTGTGATTTTGAACTTTTAAAAAATATTGGTATTACACTGCACATTAAAAAATATATTTTTAACTTGATATAATTCAAAACTTACATGAGGCCCTGGCTGGTTGGCTCAGCGGTAGAGCGTCGGCCTGGCGTGCGGGGGACCCGGCTTCAATTCCCGGCCAGGGCATATAGGAGAAGCGCCCATTTGCTTCTCCACCCCTCCCCCTCCTTCCTCTCTGTCTCTCTCTTCCCCTCCCGCAGCTGAGGCTCCATTGGAGCAAAGATGGCCTGGGTGCTGGGGATGGCTCCTTGGCCTCTGCCCCAGGCGCTAGAGTGGCTCTGGTCACGTTGGAGCGATGCCCTGGAGGGGCAGAGCATCGCCCCCTGATGGGCAGAGTGTCGCCCCTGGTGGGCGTGCCGGGTGGATCCCGGTCGGGTGCATGTGGGAGTCTGTCTGACTGTCTCTCCCCGTTTCCAGCTTCAGAAAAATACAAAAAAACAAACAAACAAAAAAACAAAAAAAACTTACATGAGTTATAAGAATCATTGAAAAAACTTCCTGTACCCTTTACCCTAATTTGCTCTATCTATCTATCTATCTATCTATCTATCTATCTATCATCTATTTATCATCTATCATCTGTTTCTATTGTAAATCATTGTAAGTCATTTGAGGGAAAGTTACAAATATCATGCTAGCTATTCCTAAGCAGTTCAGCATGTATTTCTTAAGAAGGACATTTTCTTACATATTTCAACAGAATAATGATAGGGTTCAGGAAATTTAATATCGATGTAGAACTGTTATCTAATATACAGTCCATATTCAAATATCTATAATTATGCCAATAATGTTCTTTATAGCAACCCCTCTCAATCCAGGATCACATATTTATTGTGTCAATTTAGTCCACTTTTTTCTTGTTTTGTTTTTTAGCAAGAGAGAGGGAGAGAGGGGAAGGGACAGAGATGAGAAGCATCAACTAGTAGTTGTGGCACTTTAGTTGTTCATTGATTGCTTTTCATGTGTGCCTTGACTGGGGGCTCAAGCTGAGCCAGTGACTCCTTGCTTAAACCAGCGACCATTGGATCATGCCAATGATCCTGCACTTAAGCTAGCAACCACACATTCAAGCTAATGAGCCAGGCTGTGCTCAAGTTGAATGAGCCCAGGCTCAAGCTGGCAACCTCAGGGTTTTGAACCTGGGACCTCAGCATCCTAGATCAATGCTCCATCCACTGCACCGCCACTGGTCAGGCTCCACTTGTTTCTTTCAGAGTCAGAAACAAATTTTATTTTTAAAAATTGTGATCTTAGAAATTCATAAGCATTTGAAAACAAAAGCTTTACAACAAGAGATCTAGAAAACAGTAGCATTAAAATGTTGAAATATGTTGTCTTTGAGTATTGTACTATTTTCCTATTTCTTTTCTGTATTTTCAAAATTTACTTGGTGAAATATGTATTATTAATTTATTTATTGACTTTTTAGAGAGAGGAAGGGGGAAAGAGAGAGAGAGAACAAGAAAGAGAAACATCAGTTATTCCACTTATTTATGCATTCATTGGTTGATTCTTGTATGTGTCTTGACCCAGGATTGAACCTGCAACTTTGGTGTATCTGGATAATGCTCTAATCAACTGAGCTACCTAGCCATGGCCTTATATTATTTTTTTAATGGAAAAACAAATTGAGATTGCTTGATAAATCTTACTACCTAATAACTAATAATAACATAGCAAAGATTTAGAGATTGGTAATATTGGAGAAAGAAGACAGTGGCTTCTTAAATCAGAATCGTTTATGGTAGGACATTACTTTCATTTTCAAACACTACATGTAATCTTCATTTATGTCTCATTTTAGGATCAAGCATTTGGAGAGTTGGAGAAGAATAGTGATAAATTTCTACTTGGAACATCATCTTCGGAGAACAGCCAGCCCGCTCATCTCCACGAACTGCTGTGTTCACTGCAGAAGCAGCTGTTGGCATTTTGCCATATCAATAACATTAGTGAGGTATGTGATTCTTTGTCTTTTATGGTGATCTCTCAGGGACCTTGAAACTTAGATTTGATTAAGCCATGATATTTTTGTACCTTGCATCTTTCAAAGTAGTAATTTAGTCACTTTTTTCCCTCAGAACTCAAGCAGTGTGGCATTGCTTCATAAACATCTTCAGCTCTTATTGCCTCATGCCACAGATATTTATTCACGTTCTGCGAATTTGCTCAAAGAAAGTCCTTGGAATGGCAGCGTTGGAGACAAATTAAGAGGTGTGTTTAGAACTAGATTTTAGGTTTAATCAGTGGTTGTAAAGTAAGAGTCCTTAGCCTTTCCTTTTTCTTTTTTGTATTTTTCTGAAGCTGGAAACGGGGAAGCAGTCAGACAGACTCCTGCATGTGCCCGACCGGGATCCACCTGGCATGCCCACCAGGGGATGATGCTCTGCCCATCTGGGGCATTGCTCTGTTGCGACCAGAGCCACTCTAGCACCTGAGGCAGAGGCCATGGAGCCATCCCCAGTGCCCGGGCTAAGTTTGCTCCAATGGAGCCTCAGCTGCGGGAGGGGAAGAGAGAGAGGAAGGAGAGGGGGAGGGGTGGAGAAGCAGATGGGCGCTTCTCCTGTGTGCCCTGGCCAGGAATCGAACCTGGGACTCCTGCACGCCAGGCCAACGCTCTACCACTGAGCCTACTGGCCAGGGCCCTCCTTAGCCTTTCTAAAGCCTATGAGGTCCTGAAACCTCTGAGTGGAATAAAAGAATGATCTTGGCCCTGGGCTGGTTGGCTCAGCGGTAGAGCGTCGGCCTGGCGTGCGGGGGACCCAGGTTCGATTTCCGGCCAGGGCACATAGGAGAAGCACCCATTTGCTTCTTCACCCCCTCCCCCTCCTTCCTCTCTGTCTCTCTCTTCCCCTCCCGCAGCCAAGGCTCCATTGGAGCAAAGATGGCCCGGGCGCTGGGGATGGCTCCTTGGCCTCTGCCCCAGGTGCTAGAGTGGCTCTGGTCGCGGCAGAGTGACGCCCTGGAGGGGCAGAGCATCGCCCCCTGGTGGGCAGAGCGTCGCCCCTGGTGGGCGTGCTGGGTGGATCCCGGTCGGGCGCATGCGGGAGTCTGTCTGACTGTCTCTCCCCGTTTCCAGCTTCAGAAAAATACAAAAAAAAAAAAAGAATGATCTTGAATCTCCTTATTGAAAACGTCTTTGATCTTGGTTTGGGGGTGATGGTAATAGTGATTGATCTGATTAATCCGAAAAGATGCTAATTGGCATGACAGAGGCCTAATTTTAAGACATTGGATGAGATATACTCAGAAAGATTAATTTTAAATGGCATAAAGTGAGATTTTTATCTATTGTTTCTTTACCTTCAGCATTTTCCAGTTCCTCTTCCCTTCTTGATATGTCTTTCTTTCCTTAGGCTTCTGTGTAGTCATAATTCTGTTTTTACTCATGTCTCTCTGATCACTGTTTTTTGTTGGTGCCTATAAATTCCTCTTTCTTGGACATTCCTTTAATGTATAGGATCCTCTCAATTTTGCCCTCACCCCTCATTTTTCCCTGAATGATTTTATCTGGCCCCATTGTCTTTGACCACCATGTGTATATCTGCACCTAGTGAGAACTCCCTTTTTACATGAGCCTTTCTCTGATAACTTACTGGTGTCTTTTCTTGGTTGTCTCAAAGGCAACTAAAATAAATGACCACGGGGTCATTTCTTGGTTGTCCAAAACCAACTTCTCTCTGAAGTTCCCCCACTGAAAAAAGAAGGAAACTGGAAAACTAAAACCGTTGCTTGATAGACACTTCCATTTTGATCTTAATTTTTTTTTTTTTTGTAAACTTGGTTTAGAAAACATAAAGGTCTTCCCTCACTAAAATAGAAGTGTCATGAGGGCAGGAATTTTTAGCTCTTTGTGGCTATATCTCTTTTACCTAAAACAGTGCTTGTTATGTTGTGTGGGTACTCAGGAAATATTTCTTTTTTTTTTTCTTTTTTGGATTTAGAGAGAGGGACAGACAGACAGGAAGGAAGAGAGATGAGAAGCATCAACTCATAGTTGCAGTACCTTAGTTGTTCATTGATTGCTTTCTCATATGTGCCTTGATGGGGGGTTCCATCTGAGCCAGTGACCCCTTGCTCAAGCCAATGACTTTGAGCTCAAGTCAGACACCTTGGGCTCAAGTCAGACACCTTGGGTCCAGCCAGCGACATTGGGCTTCAAGCCAGTGACCCTGGGGTTCTGTCTATGATCCCACGCTCAAGCTGGATGAGCCCGTGCTCAAGCTAACCACCTCAGGGTTTCAAACTTGCGTTCTCAGCATCCCAGGCCAGTGCTCAATCCATTGCACCACTGCCTGATCAGGCAGGAAATATTTCTTGGTAAATCGAAAAAGGACAAATTTGTAAATCATAATGGGCCCTTGATGGTTGGCTCAGTGGTAGAGTGTCAGCCCAGCATGTAGATGTCCTAGGTACGATTCCTGGTCAGGATACACAGGAGAAGCACCCACCTGCTTTTCCACCCCCGCCCCCCCTCTTGCTTCTCTCTTTCTCTTCTCCTCTCCTTCTGCAGTCTAGGCTCAATTAGAATGAGCTGTTCCCAGGCACTGAGGTTGGCTTTATGACCAACCTCAGGGGCTAAAAAATGACTCCAGTTGCAGCAAAGCAGTGGCCCAAGATGTGTAGAGCATCGCCCTCTAGTGGGCTTGCTGAGTGGATTCTATGCAGGAGTCTGTCTTTGCCTCCCCTCCTCTTGCTAAAATAATAAATAAATAAATAAATAAATAAATAAATAAATAAATAAATTCATAATGCATTTTAAGGGAAAGAGCTAATAACATCTTTTGAATTTTTTGGCATGAGGATGTGTATGCTTTCCCACTAAATGTCTGTTGGTGGCACCCTCTGAAAGTGAGTAAATACTGATACCACACCAGCTCCCAAGTATGTGTTCAACAAAGAGTTACTGAATTGGTGTACGATAGTTCTAGGTCAAAATTTATTTTTTTTAAAGTTTGTAACAATTGATCTGTGTTGAATTTCTTACCCTTCATAGATGTGATCTATGTCTCAGCTGCAGGCAGTATGCTCTGCCAGATTGTTAACTCCCTTCTGTTGCTTCCTGTATCCGTGGCTCGGCCTTTACTGAGTTACCTGCTCGACTTGCTGCCACCCCTTGATTGCCTTAACAGACTCCTGCCAGCTGCTGCTCTCTTAGAAGACCAAGAATTACAGTGGCCTCTCCATGGTAAGTAAAGATGGTAAAAGAGCCGATGATGCTTTTGCGAAAAGTTGTTCCTCTTGCATGCATCAGGTAAATCATATCTGACACTTGGGTGTGTTATGTAATGAAAAAGAGAAAGTTGTTACCTTTTCAGAGATTACAGTCTGCAGTGGGCATTGATATGGGAAAACTTAAGAAGTTGCACATAAATAATAAGCATATCATGAGTAGAGTCTTCATATGGTCAGCAGTTTTGAATAGTATATTTCATTGATCGTGAGAAATTGTTTTTCAAATTTTGGCATGGCTTAAATTAGGATACCTCTTACAATGGATTCTTTCATAATTCAGTCAGCAGCATAATGACACATTTTATAGTCAATAGATTGACTTGATTAAAACGTCTTATTTCTTAAATGCAAAGATTTTTTGTTTTATAACTCTGACAGTAAAATATTTTGTATTTTGATTGTATATATAGATAAGTGAATAAAAAGATGGCAACTGGGAACCTATTTTTCTGTGTTTGCCTTTTTAGGTACTTTATAGGAAATAGCATTCTGAATTTAGGCAAGACACTTGAATTCACACTTAATTTATAAAATGTTGATGATTCTATGTGGTTGAATATAGCTTAAACTATCATGTCTAGAAAACTGCAGTGTGTTTTTCCACTGAAGTCTATGTATCTGAGGAGTTTTATTACTGCAATTGTAAAAACATTTCAAGTGTAAGTGGAGTGACTTGTTTTATTGGAAAGGATCCTGGTCTAATGCTTAAAAAGATGTAGATTTTAGTCTTGGTTCTGCTAGTAATTTGGCTGTATAATGTTGGGCAAGTCATTTAGAACTTTTTAAAGTCTTGGTTTTTTTCTTCTGGAAAGATTGGGGTTGGACAAGATGACCTTGAGGGCCTGGCCTATTTTAACACTATGCTTCTGTGACAGCTGGATTTAGATAAAGTCAAGGTTACAGCTGTATCTGGATATTGATTAGGCTGACTGTGGAGCCATCCCTGGTTTATTCTTGCTTTCCAAAAGCATCTCAGAACTTGCTAAGATTCACTCTGTTTGCATTAGGTGAGTTAGGTGTCATTTTAGTTTGGATTTCTGCATCTGAGTTCATAACTGATATTTTTTATAATTTTTCTCTCATGCTATTGTTGTGCTACTTTTACTACCATCATTATACCAACCTTATAGCATCAGCTTAGAATCTTTCCTTTTTTGGCCCTGGCCAGTTGGCTCAGTGGTAGAGTGTCAGCCTGTTGTGTGGACATCCGGGTTTGATTCCTGGTCAGGGCACACAGGAGAGGTGACTATCTGCTTCTCTATCCCTCTCCAATCCCTTCTCTTTTTCTTGCTCTCTCTTCTCCTCTTGCAGCCATGGCTCAATTGGTGTGAGCAAGTAGGCCTCGGATGCAGAGTATAGCTTCATGACCTCTCTACCTCAGGTGCTGAAAAAATGGCTCAGTACTGCACAACGGCCCCAGATGGACAGAGCATCGCCCCCTAGTGGGCTTGCTGGGTGGATTCTGGTTGGGGCACATGCAGGAGTCTGTCTCTTGCCTCCCTTCCTCTCACTAAAAAAAAAAAAATCTTTCTTTTTTTCCCTTTTCTCTGAAATAATTTGGGTCAAATAGGGGTTATCTTTTTTCTTGAGGTTTAGAAGACTTTATAAAACTATCTTGGGCCTGGTGTTTTTTAGATAAACTTGGCTATTAATTTTTTTTCTTCAGAGGTTTTTGTTCTCTCCCAGCTTTTCGTTTTTTTATCAAATCCATTTTGGAAATTGATGTTTTTCCAGAAAATGTTATTTGGTGGTTTTCGTTTATTGAAATAAAATTGTTCATAATAATTATTCATGGTTTTTTAAAATCTCTATTGTATCTATGGTTACACCCTCTTTTTGTTTGTTTTTGTTTTAAGTGAGAGGAGGGGTGATAGTGAGACAGACTCCCATATGTGCCCTGACCAGGATCCACCCAGTAATCCCCGTCTGGGGATGATACTTGAATCAACCGAGCCATTTTTAGCCCTGAGACTGATGCTGGGACCAGTGAGCTATCTTCAGCACCGGGGCAGATGCTCAAACCAGCTGAGCCACAGGCTGCAGGAGGGGAAGAAGGAGAAAAGGGGAGAGGCAAGGGGAGAGAAACAAATGGTTGTTTCTCCTGTGTACCCTGACTGGGAATTGAACCTGGGATGTCCGTATGCTAGGCCAATGCTCTATCAACTGAGCCAAACAGCCAGAACCAACTGTCCTTTTTATTCCTAATTTTTAAATTTTTTAAAATTTTATTTGAGATTTATCCATTTTTATTAGTCTTTTCAAATAACCAGTTTTGAATTCATTGATCTGGTCCCCCCTCACACACAGATACAATTTCACTGATATTTGTTTTTATTTTTATGACTAAGTTTTATCTTTATGGTATATAATTCTTTTTTTTTCTTAATGTGAACTTTTATTTATTTTTAAAATTTATTGCATGACATTGGTTGATAGGGTTATGTAGATTTCAAGTGTACATTTCTATGATACATGATTTGTATATTTCATGAAGAACTTTTAAGAACAAATGTACAATAAAGCATGGATGTGGATCTTAGTACAATTCTGAATTAAAGCTTTAAAAGCATTAATAGTAAATGTTATTTTACTATATGAACTCTCATGTTGATTTTGGAGAGATGAGCTGCCTTGAGTACTCTTATGGTAAAATTTGATCTGGGTGCCGGGTGGATCCCGGTCGGGCGCATGCGGGAGTCTGTCTGTCTCTCCCCGTTTCCAGCTTCAGAAAAATACAAAAAAAAAAAAAAAAATGATCTGGGTAATGAAGAGTAGGAATAGAATCCCTTGGGATAATTCTGTCATATACTATTTTTTATGTTTATCTTAAAATTAATAACTTTACAAAGGAAGTTTTTAGTAGCATAACTTACCTGAGTATGTTTTAAATTAGCCTAGTGAAGGGAATATATACAGAAAGTGTTATAATTTCTAATCATTGTAAAAATATTTTGCTTCAGTATCTGTTGTAGTGCAAGAGAAAGCTTGAAAATCTTGAATACCTGATAAAGACACAATTACTAATGATTTTGTCTTCAGGAGGGCCAGAACTGATCGATCCTGCTGGTGTGCCATTACCTCAGCCAGCCCAGTCGTGGGTATGGCTTGTGGATCTGGAAAGAACAATTGCTCTTCTTATTGGGCGATGTCTTGGTGGAATGCTTCAGGGTTCTCCTGTGTCTCCAGAGGAACAGGACACTGCATATTGGATGAAAACACCACTATTTAGTGATGGCGTAGAAATGGGCATCCCTCAGTTAGGTAATGTGCTTCTTTGCAACATTTAAAATACATGCTTGTGTTTATACCTCTATTGGAGATTTCTCTTATTCTGGGCTTGCAAAATAGAAAACTGATAGGAAACAAAAGTAGCACTAACAGGGTAGAGAATCTGAGACTAATTTGGAGCTCTCTGAAAAATACTGTAGTTAAATCCTGCAGCATGATGTAGTGAAAAGAGCCTCTAAACTAGGAAAATATAGGCCTGGTCCCACTCTGTCATTATTTATCACTCATTTGGTGCAGGTTCTCTAACACATAAAAGTGGGAAAATGTTGATTACTACTTGTATTCTGGAGCTTGGGGGTTATGAAATTGCTTCATAGAATCTAAAGTTTTGTAAGTTTACCTACCATAACTTACTAGCACTGTTTTCAAACACCTCTCAGGTGTGAGTGACAGTCCTTTGCTTCCCAGCCGGTCCTACTTTCATACTGCAGTACCTGTGTGAGTCTTCATTTTTTCCCTCCCTATTTATGGTGTCTCTGGGTTCCTGTGTTCTGCCTTATCTCCCAATTGTCTACTTTGCTGGTAAGCCAGCTCTCAGACTGTCTGAACATGAGGATCTCTAGTTCCTGACAGATGATCTAGTTATCTAGGATAGGTCCTTTATTCTCTCTGGACCTCTGATTTTAATCCCTAATGTAATTAGTTAGATTAGATAACCTACATGGTCATAGTAGATCTAAAATTCATTATTTCTCTGATAAGAGAAAGAGACTCAGAGAGTGTATAAGAAGGAAAGTCTAAGAGAAATCTCAATCTAAGAGAATCTCAAGAAGGAAAACAGTAGAAACAAGACGAAAATTACAGAAAGGTTCTACTTTGGTGCAGAAAGGAGGGATGGGGAGCAGTTGCAGATTTTCTTCCTTTTTCATACAGGAGTATGTATTCATCATTTCATTTATGAACCAGAGATGATTCTGGTCATGGCTGATGTATGCTAGACTGGTACTATATGATACATGTATCAGGAAAAAAAGGTAAAATTATGGCTTTTCAAGATACTTAATATCCTAAAGACAGCTGCAGTGCTGTCAATGTTTAACTCTGTGTTAGTCCCAGATGTTCTCATTGGACAAAAGTATCTATATCTCTCTCTTCTCATATTTCTGTTATATTTACTGTACTCAGTGAACTGGCCTTTAGTATGAATAAAATCACTTTTAGTTTTAATGTTATTTTTCAGTTTTTAAATTATACATCACTACCTGTTAAAATGTTGCATTTTGTATTTAAATACTTGCATATACTAGAACTGATATTCGTCCTTTGCAAGATTGTAAATAAATGATTATTCAGTCATGTTATGGTTAAATTGACTTTTGGCATTAGTCTTAAGAACTTGCCTATTATTTAGAGAATTGTTTTTTAAAATAGAAAATGAATTCTGAATACCAAATTTCCGATTGAAAAGTTAGGAACTACCTGAACAAATGTTCATGGTATCATTGATCTCTCTTGAATCCCTTAAGTCTAGGAAAAAGAGAAAATTTTGTCTAGTCTCTTTCCCAGTGGTCACATGTTTCTCAAAGAGGATATCATTGCATTTTGAAAAAGAGAGTTGTTTTATTTTATTTATTTATTTTTGTGACAGAGACAGAGAGGGACTGATAGGGACAGACAGACAGGAAGGGAGAGAGATGAGAAGCATCAATTCTTTGTTGGAGCACCTTAGTTGTTCATTGATTGCTTTCTCATATGTGCCTTGACCAGGGGCTACAGCAGACCGAGTGACCCCTTGCTAAGCCAGTGACTTTGGGCTCAAGCTGGTGAGTTTTGCTCAAACCAGATGAGCCTGTGCTCAAGCTAGCAACCTCGGGGTTTCGAACCTGAGTCCTCAGCATCCCAGTCTGACGCTCTATCCAATATGCCACCCCAGCGCCTGTTCAGGCAACAAGAGAGTTATTTGTTGTATAAGACAGTGGTGCTCATGTAGGCCCCTGCCTACTGAAATGCCAGCACTCCTCCCTGCAGTGTTACGTTTTGTTTTGTTTTTGTGCCAGACACAGAGTTAGAGAGGGGGATAGATAGGGACAGACAAACAGTAAGGGAAAGAGATGAGAAGCATCAGTTCTTTGTTGCAGCACCTTAATTGTTCATTGATTGCTTTCTCATATGTGCCTTGATGGGGGGGGCTACAGCAGACCATGTAACCCCTTGCTCAAGCCAGCAACCTTGGGCTCAAGCTGGTGAGCAGTGCTCAAACCAGATGAGCCCGTGCTCAAGCTGGCGACCTCAGGGTCTTGAACCTGGGCCCTCCGTGTCCCAGTTCAATGCTCTATCCACTGCGCCACCACCTGGTCAGGCTATAGGGTTATGTTTGATCACACATCCTTCTGAGGAAGATGGAAGGGATGATACTACCACTAGTTGAGAAACATTGAAGAACTTGGTAACCTCTACTTAAACTGGTTTGAAATATATTATTTCATATGCATTAAATAAATGTGGTAAGGTTTTATTTGTGGCACCAAAACTTATGAGGCTTACAATGAATAACTTGAATAATTTTCTTTTTAGATAAATGTATGAGTTGTCTATTAGAAGTAGCTCTTTCGGGAAATGAAGAACAGAAGCCTTTTGATTACAAATTGCGGCCTGAAATTGCTGTCTTTGTAGACTTGGCATTGGGTTGTTCGAAAGAGCCTGCACGAAGCCTTTGGATCAGCATGCAGGATTATGCTGTTAGTAAAGGTAAGATGAGGAGGATAAAGGGGATTAATATATAGGAAGCTTATAATACAAACATATATGTGAAATACATGTAAATAGAAAATCATAGGGCTCACCCTGTTACATTTTTATAGAAAATGCTATTTTATAAATAACATTAAAAGTTTTTTTCATTTTCTTCTTTGTGGAAAATACCCTGGAGATTCATTCTCTCTCTCTCTCTCTCTCTCTCTCTCTCTCTCTCTCCATATATATATATATGTGTATATATATATATATATCCTACTTAAAGCAAACCCACTGTGGGAAAATTGAGACGTATATAAAGATAGATCCAGAGGCAATCATTTTACTGAAGGATTTTATGCAGTGTAGATGGATCTGGCATAAGAGTCTGTTTAATGAACCCTTTCCCTTTGCAAACCCTAGTGTCAGAACTGAATGTAAAAGTCTGAGTTCCAGGCCTGATTATTTTCCTCCTCTTTAAAATAGTTGCCTTCTTCAAAGTGCTAGGGAAGATCTCAATTTGAAATAAAATGTAATAGGATATAAAACAGAGACTCATGGACATAGAGAAAAGTGACGAGGTTACCAGGGGAAGACGGATGTGGTGGGGGGGTGGCAGGAAGGGAGTCAAGAGGAACAAATATATGGTTCTGGAAAATGATTTGACTTTGGGTGGTGGGTATACAACACAGTCAATAGTTCAAATGCTATAGAAATGTTTACCTGATACCTGAAAACTATGCACTCTTATTGATCAGTATTACCCTGTTAAATGTAATTTTCTAAATACAAATAAGAAAAAATAAGGTGTACTATTAAGTACAGTAGTGAAGTGCTATGCAACTGTGTAGTGATATTTCAATTTGTAATATTTAATTAATTGTATGTACAAGGTTTTTAAGGATATACCTGATTTCTTTTTTAGCTTCCATGTTTTCCCTTTTAACAATTACTCGGATTATTCAGAATCATACATCTCTAGTTGTCTTTTTTCATGTTATATTTTTTATAATAGTTTTTTCCCTCATTTCTTTGGATTTTCTTTCTTCTGTGATAAAAATGTTAAAAGTAAATACATTTTCACCTTTTATTGTCTTTTATTTTGTAAAATGAAATGAGATGCATATTATTCAGATCTCTGGTATACCAGTGACATGATACCTTTGAAAGTTTAATCTCATTCAGTTTATCATTCATTTATTTGTTCGTTCTATTGTATTGACTCCCACCAGAGATACAAAGTATGGTAATGGAGGGGAAAAGATGTTTACTTTCTAAGTTATTTTTTTATTATTATTATTAGTGAGAGGCGAAGAGGCAGAGAAACAAACTCCTGCATGCGCCCTGCCTGGGATCCACCCAGCATGCCCACTGGGGGGCAATGCTCTGCCCATTTGGTGCTGTTGCTATGTTGCCCAGCAACCAAGCTACTTTAGTGCCAGAGGCAGGGCCATGGTGCCATCCTCAGCGCCCAGGGCAGACTTGCTCGAATGAGCCATGGCTGCAGGAGGGGTGAGGGGGGGAGAGAGGTAGGGAGATGAAGAAGAACTTCTCCTGTGTGCCCTGACCGGGAATCAAACCCAGGACTTCTACATGCTGGGCCATCGCTCTACCACTGAGCCAACTGGCTAGGGCCAGGTTGTATTTTCTGATATTCTCATGTTTGTGCATTTGCTTGGAATATGAAGTTAGTTTTCTTTTATATTATCACCTGTTACATTACACTGAGAACTTTTAAATATGAGATGTAAACATAAGATGAATATAAGCTCAATTTGCTGAATTGTTTATACATAGTAGCCTAGACTTTATACCTGATTAGTGGAAACATTCCATAGTGCTTGGTATGAAATGACCATAACTTTAATAAAGGTCTTTTAAGTGAACCCATTACTTTAAAAATTGCATAGGAAGATGATAATCCCTGCTAAATTTGAAACACAGCAAAGGGTGTTATTTTAGTTTCCTTTTAAGTTGAATTATTAGCCCGCTTGAAATGGGGTAATGTTTGATTTTAAGTCACCACAGTTCTCAGAATAGCAAGCAGTTCCTTGGAATAGATGCTCTCTCAAGAACCTAATGCTGAAAAAAGTTGTATGTGATACAGACTTTCATTTGAAGATTCTCTGTGGGCTATAAGAATTTCTTAAAATCTGGCATGTTCATGTTGTCAGTATTTTCACCTGTGAAATAGTTAAATCTGAACTTAACTTTTTACCTAAGCATACAGACCCTGCTTTATTTTCCTTCATAGATAGCACTTACCTATCATATTAATGTTTTAATTTATCATCTCCCTGCCTCCCCTCAACTGGAATATAAGCCCTGTGAGATCAGGGACTCAGTTTTGCTCACTGCTCTATCCCTAGCACACAGGACAGTATGTGGGATCTAGTAGTTGTATTTGTTAAACAACTGTAGAAAAATAACATTCAGGTGTTGGATTACTAAAGCTATTAAAATGACCTCTAAACTGTTTTCTGAACCCTTTTAAATGTCAATGCATCATTTTTATTTTCAGATTGGGACAGTGCAACTTTAAGTAATGAATCACTCTTGGACACTGTGTCTAGATTTGTTCTTGCAGCTCTTCTGAAACACACAAATTTACTTAGTCAAGCATGTGGAGAAAGCCGGCAAGTAACTTAAAACTATCCTCAGACAAATATTTGCTCTCATAATGTTAGAAATTAATTAACTTTTCTATTTTGGTTCTTTATTTAGATATCAACCTGGTAAAAGCTTATCAGAAGTGTACCGTTGTGTGTACAAAGTTCGAAGTCGTTTGCTTGCTTGCAAGAACCTTGAACTTATTCAAACCAGGTCATCATCACGAGACAGATGGGTAAAGTTGAAAATAGTTAATGTTGATGTCTGTGTTTTTCTTTGGGGTGTGAGAGATAGCTCTATATTGGCTTATGTCCGGAAAAAAAGTGTGCCATGCTTATAGTAGAAGTACAATGAAATATTGAGCAGTTCTTTTTCTTGTGAAAAAAATTGGGCAGTTAAAGATTTGGGTGTTTATTTGATACCATACTTATCAAGTTTCAAATGCCTGCTAAGAAAGTTTATAAACTCTTAAGCTGAATAAATAATAATAACAAATTGAATTATCCAAATCATATGAAATATTATTCCTTTATTTTACACTAATCAGGCCACATTTGAATTATCCTACTTAATTTGGGCTACCATAATTTATGAAGGACATTAACAAACTACCTTGGATTGAGAAACGGTCCAAAAGTCATCTTCTTTAAGAACTACAGAAGTGAAAACCAAGGGGAATCAGATGATAGCTACCTTAAAAATACATAAAGAGTTTCCATATAGGAAAAGGGATAAATATGTTCCCTGCTGTTCAGAGGGCACTGGTAGGACCAAAGGGTAACAAATAAATGGAGAATCAGCTGAGTATAAGGAAAAAAGCCTTCTAGTATCAGAGTTTTCCACCACTGGAGTAAAGATTGAACCCTCTTATTAAGAATGTTCCAGAAATAATTCATGCACCAAAAATGAGGTGGCATGATCCTGTACTTATCAGTGTAAACCTGTATAATATATCACCTTTAGAAATGCTGGCTTTGAAACTTGATACGTTAGCTGCTACGTACTCTATTATTTAGATCTTAGCTTTTAAAAAATCAAACTCTATCTCTACATTTCTATTATAATATTCCTTTAGCATGTCCTTATTTAATATTTGTAGCTCTTACTATTTGTTAGTGACCTTGAAACTCTGAAATGTATTGATTTGGCATTTTGTTGAAGCTCACATATATGGGGATAATGATACATGTATTTTGTGGGACTGACTGCTCAGTATCCCCATGTCTGAAATCCTTAAGTTATTTACTGGCCATGAATCACAAAATAACTTTTTTTTTTGTATTTTTCTGAAGCTGGAAACGGGGAGAGACAGTCAGACAGACTCCCACATGCGCCCGTCCGGGATCCACCAGGCACGCCCACCAGGGGTGACACTCTGCCCACCAGGGGGCGATGCTCTGCCGCGACCAGAGCCACTCTAGTGCCTGGGGCAGAGGCCAAGGAGCCATCCCCAGCGCCCGGGCCATCTTTGCTCCAATGGAGCCTTGGCTGCGGGAGGGGAAGAGAGAGACAGAGAGGAAGGAGGGGGGGGTGGAGAAGCGAATGGGCGCTTCTCCTGTGTGCCCTGGCCGGGAATCGAACCCGGGTCCCCCGCACGCCAGGCCGACGCTCTACCACTGAGCCAACCGGCCAGGGCCACAAAATAACTTTTATTATGCATTTGAAGATATCAATAAAATTTTTTATTTGTGCTTTACACTGAGATTTGTGGGAGAAATGATATAGTGCTGTTATGTTATTTGTGACTCTCTTAGTGCCTGTTTTAAGGACTCCTTCCTCCAGATGACTGCTAGGTAGCATAACCACCATAGGAAATAAAACTAACATTGTTCTTACAGATTTCTAATTTTTGGTTTCTTTAGGGGCAAAGTAAAGAAAAAAACAAAACAATACTGTTTGTATGAAAGTTGTTAAGAGAGTAGAATTTAAATGTTCTCACAAAAATAGTTAAAAGAATACTGTTTTAAATTGGAATTATTAAACATTTATACAGAGTAATTAGGTACATAACTTGAGGGAGACTGAATGGAATTGAAATTCATATTCTCTAAGTACCTTTTCATTTTTGTGTGATAACTCAGTTTAAGTTGTAACTCTGTAGTTTATAGCTGAATAACTATAAATATCAATTTATAGCAAGACATTTTAATGAAAATACTGAGGAAGAACAAAAATATAGGTATCTCTGCATGCATTTTGTATACATACATTCTTTCAGATTTATCCAGTATGTCTTTTGTTTTTTTTGTAGTAATATTCTTTGTTATTTTTTAGATTAGCAGTATGTTCCATGATAAAAAAAAAGTCAATGTTTTAGTGAAGTTTTTCAAACCTTTTGAAAAATATGTTCAATGTAGCTCTGATTGTTTCTTTAAGATCTCAGAAAACCAAGACTCTGCAGATGTTGATCCTCAGGAACATTCATTTACCCGGACCATTGATGAAGAAGCCGAAATGGAAGAACAGGCCGAGCGAGACCGAGAAGAGGGGCATCCGGAGCCAGAGGATGAGGAGGAAGAACGGGAACATGAAGTGATGACAGCTGGCAGTGAGTACACACCTTACTTTACAGATATGCACTGTGCTGTTCTTTTTGGCGGGGGAACTGAATGGATAAGGAAGAGAAAGACAAAAGTTTCTTCATTTTTTTCTAAAAGAATTTGATATTGTACTGTTGATCTAATTTACATTAGTTAGGCCTGGGCTGGTTTACTCAGTGGTAGAGTGTTGGCCCAATGTCTGGACCTCCCAAGTTTGATTCCTGGTCAGGGCACACATGAGAAGTGACCATCTGCTTCTCCACCCCTCCCTCTCTCCCTTCTCTCTATCTCTGTCCCTCTCTTCTTCTACCACAACCATGGCTCAGTTGGAGTAAGTTGGCCCCAGGTGCTGAGGATGGTTCCATGACCTCGCCTCAGGTGCTAAATAAGCTTGGTTGCTAAGCAGTGAAGTAGTGGCCCCAGATTGGCAAAGCATCGCCTGGTAGGGGGCTTGCTGCATGGATCCCAGTTGGGGCACATGTGGGAGTCTATCACTCTGCCTCCCTGCTTCTCACTTAAGAAAAAAAAGTAATTTGCATTAGTTAACATTTCAGCTCTGTCCTAGTTCCATTCTAAAGTAATTGAATTTCATGTTTAGGGCTGAAAAGCTCTGAAAATAGACTTTTGGAAACCTACCGGTTCCACTTAGTCTCATACATGAAATGACATCCATGAGTCATTGGATAAGGTCATTCAAAGTATGTTTTCACAAGAGTTCCAAGTTATCCATTGGCCCAGCAGACCTCTGTATAGTGAGGAAGACAGCCTCCTTCTATGCCTATTAGGAGAGCCCAATTATTTTCATATGTATAACTTTTGAAATTACAAATGTCACCCACTGACTACACTGCTGTTCTCAGTAAGTTGCAATAATATACATAATACTATTGTCTGGGTAAACAAACACTTTCACACTTTTATATTCCACTGTGCAGGTAGTTTTTAAAGGTAATCATTTATATATTTAAAGAGAAATACTGAAGTTTTTTAAACATTTGTTATCTTTTGAGTGATTTGGCTATTTCAAGTTAAAGTGTGTATTTACTTTGTAGCTTAAAACATTATAGCCAGCTATGCATTTAGTATCGGGATTGTTGGTATGTGTCAGTAAATTGGACACTTACTTTATCAGTTTGTGTTCTGAATACGTCTAAAAATGATCTTGAGGTAGCTCAAAACGAGCAAAAACCATTGAAATAAGAGGAAAAGGTAAAGTCTAAATGGAAAAAAGGGAGTTGAAGATGGGAAGGGAGAATAATTATTAAAAATCTAGGCTAAAGAAACTTTCGCAGTTTGACTTAAAACTTTAATTAGTAATTCCTGAAAGCAAAAGCCAAAGGGTAAAAACAATAGCAGAGCATAATCCTCAATTATAGTGACAGAAAGCACAATAGGGAATAATAATTTTTAAACCAGCTACCGCTTTTGAGCATCTGTTATACGCTGGGCACTGGGTCAAATGCTTCACATAGATTAACTCATAATCCTTGCAGAAATTTTATGAGATGAGTTCTATCTAGTATTTCCCTATTCTTAAGATGGCCATCCTGACGTTTAAGGATATTTAGGCAAAATGATATGCCTAGTGCCACAGTTAGTAGCAGCTGGAATTAGAACCAGGTCTGTCCAAAATTCCAGTGACCATTCTTTTAATTACTTTAACTGATTTCCAGCTCTGAACTCTGTCGACTTGATTTTTTATTGAATCAGGAGCTTTCAGCAGCATAATGAAAATATTGTCATGCTAATTCTATAAAATACATAGATCCATTTTCAAAGTTTGTATTTCCATATTAACAAATGAATCTAGTATTTTACCAACTTTCTGCCTTGGGTTCCCCATTAAAAATACTGTCTTCAGTTCAAATTTGAGCAAAATATTTTTTTCCTACTGTGACGTATCTACTGCTACATCAAAACCTTGGTACACCCACTGACTTTTTACACTTACAGATTGGGAAGAGCTGGCATCAGATAGGGCATTTCTGGTGATGTCATTTGACCCTGGAGGCAATTTTGCCCATGTATTTTAACCAGATTCTGTTTCAGCGAAGACCTTTAGTAGTACTTATATAATGTGTTCAAGATACAGAAAAGTGTATGTGTTAGGTATTTTATGAAGTTTGGAAGAGGAAAGAGGCATTTTTATTATAACTATTGCAAATTAAATTTTGTCTCTTTCTTTTGTAACTTGGCATTTTTCATACCAAGGTCATGAACGTAAATAATTATTTTTATCTGAATTGGTGCTTTTTAAATTCTTTTTTTTTTTTTTTTTACTTTTTATTTATTTATTTATTTATTTATTTACTTATTTACTTATGATTTTAATTTATTGTGTTTACATAGATTCAAGTGTCCCACCAAATATATCTCCCCCACCCCCATGTTCCCCTCGACCCCCCGGTGCTTTTTAAATTCTTGTGGACTTCATAATAATCTGGCAGGTTAATTAAAACACAGAGTGCTGGCCCCATGCCTAGAGCTTCTGATTCAGATCTGCGATGAGCCAAATAATTTGTATTTCTAACAAGTGCCCAGATGATGTTAATGATGCTGGTTTGAGACCACACTTTGAAAACCCTGATCTCATAAATAAGAATAGAAATAGAATCAACCAATCTAAATTTAATTAATGCATGAGCATTTCTTATTGTAAGTTTTATGGAAAGTTTAATGTTTTATGTGTATTATATAATTTTAACTTGGTTACTATGCTGTATTTAATATCTAAAAAATCATTTTTCCCTCTTTCAGTAAGTTTTTGATCCAAATATTTTGACTATTTTTATTGTTATTTTTTTTTTTTGCTCTTCTCTCCCCATGTGTTAAGACCTTGTTTTTGTGTTGCATGTTACAGAAATCTTTCAGTGTTTCCTCTCAGCCCGTGAAGTAGCTCGTAGCCGAGATCGAGATAGAATGAACAGTGGGGCAGGGTCTGGGGCTCGAGCTGATGACCCACCTCCTCAGTCTCAGCAAGAGCGAAGGGTCAGCACAGACCTTCCTGAGGGTCAGGATGTGTACACTGCTGCCTGCAACTCCGTGATCCATCGGTGTGCCCTCTTAATATTAGGAGTAAGTCCTGTGATCGATGAGCTTCAGAAGCGGAGGGAAGAAGGACAGTTGCAGCAACCTTCAACGAGTGCCTCTGATGGGGGTGGACTTATGACCAGGTGGGACTGACTAGAAACTTAAAATATTACTCTCCTCCCTTTGTTACTTTATGCCTTGAAATGGTTTATTCTCAAAGTTAGAGCATTCTTCTGGAAGTAACACAGACACAGAGGAAGAAATGCAAATTGACTAGGATGAGTTAAAAGTAATGTAAAGAGTAATACTGCTTCAGCCTGGATATAAATTTCTGATTAAGTGAGGTGACACAGTTTTTCATACACATAAACAATGTGGTTGAGAAACAGATGAAGTTATTTGCATGTCTCCATAATTTAGTGGCATGCAAATTATTTTGATGTAATTTAGAAGGGCTTTGTACTTAGACAAGAGTCAGGATTTCCCATCGGCAGGCATAATTACTCCTCATTGTGTGTGTATTATCTCTGTGCTGCTAGTTCCATTAAATTTTTTGTTCACTAACAGTCCCAAATCGAAAAACTTTTCTTTGTGCATGTGAGACAGGAGTGAAAGTCTTACTGCAGAGAGCCGGCTAGTCCACGCAAGCCCAAATTATAGACTGATCAAATCGAGGAGTGAATCTGATTTGTCTCAGCCTGAATCAGATGAAGAGGGTTACGCACTGGTAGGTATACCTAGATTCAGTAAAGAAGGATTTTTTTCTCAAGGTATAGATACATAAGGCTTTAATTAGGGTAAGTAATTAACATTTGTTTTAGACATATAAAAACCTTAAAAAAACTTTTAAGAGAAATGAGATAACTGTATTGCATAGATATTTTCCACTTATCTGTTAATGACTCAGATTTCTATCTTTCATTCTGACTTCGACTCCTTGATGTATATTATACCTCAACATGTCAGGTTACTCCAGTCTTAACCTATCTAAAAATAGACACTTCCCAAACCTCCTTTTCTCATACTGCTTAACTATAGTAGGCAGTACTACTAACTACCCAGACTGGAAACCTGGGTTTACATAAGTGCTACATAAACTAAAGATGTTTAAAGGAAGCTTCTGAGCATAAAAGATTCCTTCTTTAAGGAAAGTTGAGCATTGTCTCCAGGCAAGTTTCATTGTCTCATGATGTTTTGTTTCATCCTTTTATCTTTATCGTTTTATTTTTCCTCCTTTTATTCTTTATCCCCATTAGTATTTTTGTGCTCTCAATTCATGTTCTCAGTATAGCAGTCTCCTGAGATTCCTCTGTCCATTTTTTTTTCCTAGTCTGATCAGTCTCACCAGGGACTGTACTTTTTCTCAATTAAAAGCCTAAATCCTCCCAGTGGCCTACAAGACTCCACATCCTGGCCGCTCTCCTTCTCCGGTCTCCTCTTCTGCTGTCCTTGGTGACTCTCCTGCCACAGCTTTTCCATAAACAGACTACACCATTTCCCCTTAGGGACTTTACTTGGCTGTTTCTTTGGGCTGGAATACTGTTGTTTGCATGACTAATTCCCTCATTTCTGATATTCACTCTGATGTTATTTTTTCAGTGAGGACTACCCTCATCACACCCTCTGTTCCATGTATTCATTCACTCCTTGTCTGCCTTGCCTTGCTCTGCTTCCTGCACAACCTCCACAGCACCTAACATATAATTTACTTATTTATTATATTTATATCCGTTTCTTTTAGCCTGCAGTAGAATATAAGCTCCTTGAGAACAGGAGTTTTTGCTCTTTTATTCACTGCTGTAGCCCAAACACCTATTGTGCCTGGCATACAGTAGGCAGCCACTAATTATTTTTTGAATAAATGATTGGCTTTCTAATTTATTTTGTAAAATAGATTATTCAGTAAATATCGTAAGTAAAATTTCTGTGCCTGTCTTTTCTTTTTTTACTTTTTAATTCAGGCCCTTGTTAACTTTGCCTGAAGTGAGAGTTTTCAAACTGATCTTCCTGCTTTTTCCAGTCCCTCTCCTTAGATGCTGCTCCCAAAGTTAAAGATCTTGAAGGCATAGCCAACAGCAAGAACAGCAAAACACCTGCTTATCCTGCTGCTCTTCTATTCAAAACCTCAGTGATTGCACTATCCACCTAGAAATCAAAGATTATGGAAAATGATGCCTGTCTACTTTTGAAGCCAGTTTTCTCTTGCAGTAATCTGCATTTTTTGCCATAGCGTGTTCATCTGCCAGACCCCAAACATACCTCTTGAGCAGCCTCTGCTCAAACATTGTTTCCTTTAAATGTCTTTCTTCTGGGTTTTGTTGATCAAATCCTGTCTCTTTTAAGGACTTGTAAAATGTCCACTTCTAGAAGGCCTTCCCAAGATTAGCTGACTCACATTCACCTTCACTGTTATTTCCATAGCAGTTCGCTCATAGCTCTAATAAACTGCTAGCCTTTTGTTTCATGTTAAAATTATTTATGTATCATTAGTATTTCTTTCCAATAGCCCTCTTAGAGGGTCTAGGTTTTTTTTTTTTTAATGCCCCTGGTATCTTCTACAATATGCAAAGCATAATCGATAGTTCCTTTTGACTGAAATGAAAAGATGAAGATGGGTGTAAGTGGCATACTTTATTAGAAACAGTGAAACTGACCTTATCACGATAGGCTTACGACTCACTATTGATTCTGACCTGGGTTAAGGCACTTAATCTTTCTGAGTCCCAGCTGCCTTATCTTTGAACTGGGGAATAATGCTGCCTATTAGACTTGCCTCAACTGGGCTATGAAAAACAAGGTGATAATAAAATTTAAAATAATTTGAAAATTATGTTTGCAAAACATAATGGGAAGATAGATTAGTAGAGGAGGGTTGAGTCTAGATTTAATTGCCAAGATTGCTCATTTAGTTTCTACAGAATTTTTGAAAGATTAATAAACACATTTTTAAAAAAGATTGACCCTTGATTGTCTTTCCTTATGGACTATTTAGAAAGATAGTGTTGGAAAGGTAGAAAAGTCAAGAAGTAGAGAGAGCAGATTGTGGTGCAGACGAAGGGTGACCTGGTCTGGGTGCCTAGCATCGGAGAGCCTGCCTGTGCAGATGGAGAGGAACCAGCAGTGAGGGAAGTGCAGGATTCTCAGCTGAAGTGTGTTACCCTTCTCTCTGAGGTGGTTTAGTACCGTCACTGACCTCGACATCTACTAGTACTTCATTTATCCTGAATTGTTAGTGAACGAAATGCTTTTTAAAAAAGAAATGCCCTGGCACTGACCGGGTTGCTTAGTGGATAGAGCATTGTCCTCATGCACTGAGGTTGCGGGTTCAACCCCCAGTCAGGGCACAAACAGGAAACAACCAATGAGTGCACAACTAAATGAAGTTGTGCTTTCTTTCTCTCAAATCAATGGAACAAGTTGACTCTTCTCTCTCTGTCTCTCTCTACCTACCTCTCTTTCTCTTCCTCTTTCTTTTTCTCTCTCAAATCAATGGAAAATCTAAAAAAAGTAAATAAATAACTGCCCTGACCAGGTAGTTCACTTGATTAGAGTATCATTCAAATATGCCAAGGTTGTGGGTTTGACCCCTGGTCAGGGCACATATAAGAATCAACCAATGAATGTGTAACTAAGTGGAACAACAAATTGATATTTCTCTCCCCCTTTCTCTCTCTCTCTTTCTCTCTAAAATCAATAAGTAAAATATTTTTTAATTTAGAAAATAACTGAAGTTAACCAGTTTAATGCTAAATCTTTGTTTTAACCTTTTGTAAAGAATATTAATATACAGTGATAGAAAATAATTTGACTTTAGATGTTGGGCACACAACACAATCAGCAGTTCAAATGCTGTAGAGATGTTCACCTGAAACCTGTATACTCTTATTGATTAATGTCATCTCATTAAATTTAATTTCTAAATTAAAAAAATGTATTATGTGATATATTTTCTACTTCTCTTAGTAAACAGAGAAAAAACCTAAGTAAATAGTTAAATCTAAGTTTAATTCCTAACCCCCTCATTTTATAAAGAATTTTATTTGGTGTAAAAAAATAAATACTTTATGAGAGGATAAATTAAGTGAATAAATTAGAGCTGAAAGAAGCCAAAGAGGAAAATAAAGCTCTAGGTAAGATTTGCACACCTCAGCACATTACCTATGATGTTCTGCTAGTGGTGGGCCACCAAACAGGAAAAGCATGAGTTATATAAGTCACAGTATCTAAAAAATAAAACAAACCAGTTTTTCAAGGGGCACAAAGATAACTTCTGATTCTGAGGTCTGAGATAAATTTCTTCCATGAACTCTCATGGCAAAGGTACTGTATGATAAAAAATGTTTTGTTGTGTGACACAGTGTTGTGATAACCATTTGGTGTTTTGTTTGGCACCAAATGGCCTGAGAATATATTATTTCTGGTGTGTGTGAGTGTTTGTGACAAAATGTATTTATCTACAATGGGGCTACTTGTGTCCATATGTGTGACCAGGTAAAGATTTTCTACAATTGTGGGATAGAGCAATTATGTTAAGTCTGTGCATAAATTTAAGTCATGTATAGTTGTACATGGTTGGTTGTACATATGAGCAGACAGCTTCTACACTGCCCACTTAACACATGCACATAGAAATACACTTTCATTCTTCCCAAAAGCCTTCCCTATTTTATTAAGCTGTCTGCCATTTCAACAATTTGAGATTTCCTTATTTAAAGATTTAAGGAAATATGGATTGCCTTGTTTCCAGAAGGCGTAGGACTATGTTATTTTTTTTTAGTGTAGAGTGATCAGATTCTCTTCATCTAAACACCTAACCAAGGCTAGTGAAAGTTTTAAAAAGAAGGGAAAATAAGGATAGAGCAAGTAGGAATTTTGGGAAATGGGACTTTAGTCACCTAAAGGGTATTAATCAGATGTGTTTGGAAGATAAAATACAAAGGCTTCAAAGAGGAGAAGGTCACAACAAAGAAAAACTTCTGCTACTTTATGGTATTAATTAATGTGCAGCTTGACTTTGTGTTTTACTGCCTGTGCTTTCTTATAGTGGGTGTTTTCAGTGGGTGTTTAGTGACTTTTTGTTGTCAGTCTTACGTGACTACTGAATAAGTAGCACACTGGTATAAATTATGTGGATTAGTTTTTATTAATACTCTATTAAATCTTAAAGTACTTTTCATAACTAAAACTTATTTATTTTTATTGTAATAGAGTGGAAGACGCAATGTTGATTTGGATTTGGGATCATCTCAGAGAAAGAGAGGTAAGTATTAAATATTAAATGTCTGGTTAAATTAAGTAGCTGTTTTTATATATGATGTATTTAGATTTGATTGTCATTGAAAAGTAATTGCAAAAAAATTTAGAAACATTTTATCAGAAAAGTTAAATGAAAGATATTTTCTTTAAAATCTATACCCTCTTAAAATCTAGGAATCTAAGAATGCCTAGGAATTAGTAATCAGCTCAGCTTCTCATTTGTCATGTGCTGAAAGGTGTGTGGTACTCCAGAAATAGTGCTTTATAATTATGGGGCGGTTATGGATGGATGTAATTTGCCATGTGTAATTAGCTCACTGATATAGTTACTATAGTTTAAATGGTATTACAGGGAATATGCTTTACCCCATTTGCCTCCCATACACAAATACACACTTTCAAATTGAAAGTTTCATGAGATAAAGCATATAAGAGATGAATTGATGCTTTCTAAAAAAAAGTTTCCATGAGGAATAGTTTTAGAGTGTCATCAAGTTAACCTCATTTGCAGAAGCTCAGTCTTAGTAAATAATATAGTTAACTGGAATTTGTGCAAATGGGTGGAAAGAATAATAGTTTTATAAATCCAAGGATAACTAAAAAGTCTCAAAGTATTAGACTCTGTTTACTGGCACTGTCATTAAACCCGTTTATACTGTGGTTTTGAAAACATGAAATGTTAAATGGCAATTTTTTAAGAGCCTATGGAGAAAAACTTTTTTTTTTAATGGTATTAAGTATTTTACATTTCAAAATAAAAACCTTCTCTCGATAGCTTCCTTGGCAGGTTGTTAGGCACCCTTTATAGGAAAAAAAGGAACTAGGGGAAGAAACACACACACAGTGTTTATAACTTAGAGTAAATATTGGTACTTCTATAGAACAAAATATGGTAGTATTTTATCCTTTAATTATAATGAAAATAGTGAATGATTTTTATGAAATACTAGGAATAAGGACTAGAGGTGGTGCTTTCTGTATTGAGAAGTCTTTTAAGACTACAGTGTTTCCTTGTCTATCGCAGGGTTAGGTTCCAGAACCCGCTGCGATAGGCAAAAATCCGCAAAGTAGCAACCTTATGTTTATTTTATTATTTATATATATTTTAAGGGTTTATAAACCCTCCCCACACTCTTATACACCTTTCCCACACTCTTATAAACACTTTCTATGCTCTTAAACACTCTGTATATTCTAGAAAATGCTATTTTACCGCAAAAATAATTAAAATAATAAATATATAAAAATACCTATATACTGCAAAATCCTGTGATATAGCAAATTTTCCACAATGCAAAATTAGATATATATTTATGCAATTTTAAAAACCACGATACATCAACAGTAGAGTGTCGGCCCAGCATGTAGAAGTCCTGGGTTTGATACCTGGCCAGGGCACACAGGAGAAGCGCCCATCTGCTTCTCCACCATTCTCTTCTCCTTCCTCTATGTCTCTCTCTTCCCCTCCTGCAGCCAAGGCTCCATTGGAGCAAAGTTGGCCCAGGTGCTGAGGAAGGCTCCATGGCCTCTGCCTCAGGTCCCAGAATGGCTCCAGTTGCAATGGAGCAATGCCCCAGATGGGCAGAGCATCACCCCCTGGTAGGCATGCCGGGTGGATCCCAGTCGGGCGTATGTGGGAGTCTCTCTCTCTGCCTCCCCACCTCTCACTTCAGAAAAATACAACCAAAAAAAACCACTCTACTTTACAGTGAGACTGCGAAAAGTGAACCGCAATATGGTGAGAGATGACTGTATAACATGTCAGTGCTGTTGGGTTTCTAAAAATATTATAAGTTATTTGTGATAAATTAAATGATATACTAATGTGGGATACACATTTTTATTTTCTAATTCTTTGAAAATTGTCAATTCGTTTGTCATAATCATTCTTTTTCTTAACCACTGATTTAGGAATTAAATTTTTAGAATAGATTTACCTTCCTGATTTTGATTAAGTCAGGTGAATATTGTTGCTAAAATTTCTAAGTTATATTAATGGATGCATATCATTTGGTGCTAGGAAGAAGATGGTTCCAAACTTACTAAGTAGCATAAGGGATCCAGCTTATAGTTTAAGAGCTTCTTACTATATTTATAGATGATAGTCTATTGACTAAAGTTATTCTTTCCTCTCAAATCTGTATTATGCTTATAAAATATAAATTAGAGATTCAATCTATTAACTATGTCATGTGACAAAGTCATACTTTGGAATAAAATAGTGTTAAGAATAACCTAGAGCCCAGGACAAGTTACAAAGTTTTACACTTAAAGAATACTGAAAGACTAATTTAAGCAAAATATTATTTAATATTTTATACTTAAAATATTATTTAAACAAGTGTTTCTGATATACGAAAGTAAGATAGTTTATTTTCATACTTTCTTGCTCTTAAAAATGTATGTTTTGTTGGAACTGGTGGCTATCTCAATGCTAAACATATTCTGGGTATAGCTGATGTCATTCTTCTTTTAAGACCTAGTAGCATGTTTGTGTTTGTAAAGCAGTAACTCTTGCCTTAAAATCAGTAAAAAAAAAAAATTATAATAACCTTGAATTATCAACCCAGTGTTGTTAACCTAGTGTTATGAAGAGTAAACTAGAATTTGAGTAGAAATTACTGAAGGAGGAATTATGAAAACATTACTGTCCTCGAGTTGCTACCTGTTCAAAATTTTTAATAATTATGCTATAATTAGATGTGGATTTCCTGTAGTTTTAGATCTAAATAGATACAAATTAATTAAGCCATTAATCTATATTTTGTTTATGGATAAACCACCTTCTCCAAAAAGCTCAAGGTAGTACCAAAACCTATTAACTTTGGAATTTAACTTTATTTTGTTGAAAACAGAAAAGCAAATACAGGACTTTATGGGGAAAGTTTTTTGGTTTTTTTTAAATTACCCATTAAGGAAGTTATAATTTTCATGATATCACTTAATGTGGTACCAATTTATTCTAGTAATCATTACATTTTAATGTTCCCGAGGAAATTTTGCTGATGGCTTTGTTCCTGGGAAAAGGTGAGTAGAAAGTAGAATTACTATTTCAGAAAGGGCAGCAAAAATAGTTTATAATCTTCTGAATCCTAGAGTTTATAGATTAAACAATGACAATGTACTTTGAATTTGAAATGAAATTGCAGTTAAGGTTTCACAGTTGTTGCAAAGAAGAATATGGTAGAAAGAGTAAAGTAAAGTGAGCTCTTTAGAACCATCAAAGTAAAATCTGAAACCAAAAATATCATAAATTACTTTAAAAAGAGACAAACAAGGTGCTTAGCACCTCAGATAGTAGGAAATTTATACTCATTAAGCACTTATAAACTGCTTACTATGTATTGTTCTGATCACTTCAAACATATTAACTTATTCAGTTCTCCTAATAGCCTGTCAAAATTCTTGACAAAACCTATTAAATATGTTGGTGTTTTGGTATTTTACTAAATATATAAAAGATTCACTATGATTATGCAGAACTGAGCTTTTCCTTTACTGAAAGATAGTACCTTTTTGCAGATTCTTAACTACAATAGTTTTCATATTTAAGCTGAAGCTGATACAGTAAAACATGATGGGAGGAAAAAAATGGTGAAAAGGCAACAATTAAAGAAGCAGTATCAGGAATCTTATTAGTAAAAGTACTATATGGTTTGATTTTTTTTCACACCCTAGTTCTTTAAAGGTAGTATTAGGGTTTTATTGCTAAAATAATACTTGAAGTATTTATCAACATTTGTGTTTTGTGGTATAGTTTGTATGGGTGAAATGCTATTTTATCTTTAGATTTCAAATTAGATGATATAAAGAGGAGCAAATGTAAATGTTGTCTTCTGTATCAAATTTGTCCTTTTTCTTCTGATTCTTGTGTGGTAGTGTATTTACTCCTTTTTGGCCAGTTGAGCCCCAGAAAAAAGAAGAGCTTCAAGCAAGTACATGATGGCATGTTTAATTTTTTTCCCCTTTTAGCTTGCCTACATATTTTATGGTTTATAAAGTATGTATTGCAGCTCTGCCATGTTCATTTTGAAAATTCCATTTAAGAATCAAAATTGTAAGGACAAGTAAACAATCTCAAAATATTTTGTTGGACTTTATATATTTTTTATAATAGGCAACTGAATTAATATTAAGTAAAAATTGGACTTAGTCACAATTACTCTATAGAAGCTTTTGATATGATTTTCAGATACATTATTTGCTATATTCAATTAAAACAAAATAGAACAAACCAGAGTTACCAGGTTGTTAAAATTTTTTAAAGAATTTAGAGTTCTTTCATCTCATTTTCATACTGTTAAGTTTTTGTGTTTCAAAGTATTTTTAATATCAGCCTAAATATTTTGGTTACAATTATTTATCTAATGCTTTCAGATAAATGTTTTTTCTGTTCTTATATTTTGTTCATGTGAAGTTGTGTTTGGGTTATATACCTGTTGTATCCTCTAAAGTAGGGATTAGCAAACTATGGCTAGTGGGCCAAATTTGGCCTTCACTTTTTATTTTTTTAAATAACATTTTGTTGGAGCACAGATACACTCAGTTGTTTAGGTGTAATCTGTGGCTGCTTTCGCACTTCAACAGAGAAGTTAAGTCTTGCAGTAGAGACTTACATGACCCACAAAACCTATAACATTAACTTTCTGCCTCTTTTCAGCAAAAGTTTTCTAACCTCTGCTTTAAATTGTGGAGAGGATTTAATTTGGGGGTTGGCCGCCATTCCATAGAATATTTTGGAGCGTATTAAGGCAGTTCACTATATGTAGAGTCTTCACTATTTAACCTTAGTGTAGGTGGGCAACTGAAATTTCCATAGATCAGTGATTTGTGAGTTGATTGGTAACAGGAATATGTAAGACAATCTCCCATAAAATTAAGGAATTAGTATTAATTTAGCAGATCGGTTTTTTTGAACCTCTATTTCCTCAATTTTAAGGAAATTGGACAAAATCACCATTAAGATCTCTTTTACTTTGTGTTTCTAATACTAACTCATTGCATTTTTTTTTTCATTTTGAAAAAGTAGTTTGTAAATGATGAAAAACAAGAGCTTTTATTCTTAAATTTTATTATTTAACAAACAAGTTCAATGCAGAGAACCAAAAACTATCATTTTTTTTTTTTTTAATTTTTTTTATTTATTTATTCATTTTAGAGAGGAAAGGGAAAGACAGAGAGAGAGAGAGGAGAGAGACAGAGAGAGAGAGAAGGGGGGAGGAGCTGGAAGCATCAACTCCCATATGTGCCTTGACCAGGCAAGCCCAGGGTTTCGAACCGGCAACCTCAGCATTTCCAGGTCGACGCTTTATCCACTGCGCCACCACAGGTCAGGCAGTATCATTTTTAAGTTAAGGATAAATCTAGATTCTGAATACGGGGTGCTTAAGAAAATGGAAAATGATTTTTTACATTAACCCCTACTTTAAATATTTTTAATTTAATTTGACTTTGAGTGGTGGGCACACAATGAAATACAGATCATATATAATAGAAATGTATGCTTGAGCCTGAACTGTGGTGTAGCAGTGGCTAAAGTGTTGACCTGGAACACTGAGGTCGCCAGTTCGAAACCCTGGCCTTACCTAGTCAAGGCACCTATGGGAGTTTATGCTTCCTGCTCTTCCCTGCCTCCTCTCTAAAAATTGAATAAATAAAATCTTTTTTAAAATCTTTAAAAAAATCTATACTTGAAACCTATAAGATCCTGTTGACCAATGTCACCCCAATAAATTTAATTAATTATTATACATCTGTGACATTATTGTTTGGATTTTTACTTTTTTCTATTTTACATGAAAAATATTTAGCTATGTAATTTGGAAAAATTTTCAGATCGGTTATTTTTTATGTTAGTAAAATTGAATGTTCAACTCTTTTTAATCATAAGAATTCTTTCTAAAATGTAGAAGGCAGATAAACCATATATTCTGTCCCATTCTAAATTATTTAATAGAATGTATATAATTATTTTAATTAGTTACTTTATGATATTAGCTGCTTGTTATGAATTTCTAGGTTTGATTTTATAGTCATGAGGTTTTACTGACACCAATGTAATAATTAAAAAATAAGTTATGTAATTCATATTGTATTAATTCATTTTTTTCTGTGAGCATTAGTATTTAAGTAGTATTAAGTAGTTCTCTTCTCAAATCTTTTCCATCTAGTTATGTAACATAATTTTTGTGATGCATAATTTATTGGATACCTTAAGATACATTTGATATATTCACAATATAAGATATTATACAACCTCAAATGAACTATAGTTACATGCAATAATGAGTAACAATTATTTGTTGAATGAGTGTTAGCAATATAATATTGAGTGAAAAGAGTATGTTCTATACACACACACACACCACGCTTTATAAAGTCAAAAACAACTAAAAGTAAACTTTATTAATTTTGGGAATATATATAATAAGATAAAACAATATTTGACAACAATAAATTCAAAGGAATGATAAACCCCGGGCTATGGGACAGTGAGAATCTTAGGTAGGAGGAAACAGGGAGACATAGATTGGAGGAGGAACAAATAGAAACAAATTACTGTTGGTTTTCTAGTTCTTGTGTTCATATTGCCTTTAAATAAATATAAATACAAAAGCAGGCCATGCATGGACCAGTGACAAGAGTATGTCACAAGCCAAGGATTATGTTTAATCTGTGTACCTAAGATTAGTTAAATTAAAAAAGACAAAGCTTTTAAGAATTGGACATTTACATATTTATTTAAAGCTAATATTGCCATATAACTTGGGCAGTTGTTGTGTTCAAACATATTAACATTTTTGCTCTCTAAAGATTTTAGCCTAGAAAATGCCCACTGGCAACTATTTAACAACTTTGTATTTAACAACTATTATGAACCACTTGGTACTTTTATATAGTTACCATTTTATGGTAAATCTTACATATTCTTATCTATGAAACTTTGCTTCCTCTATATAGGAGTTTCACAATGTGCAATAAATATGCATATGACACACTGAAAGTGTTCCTTATATTAATGAAACCCAAAGGGTGATGATTGTTTTTCCTTTTTGTGTAAGTTTACTTGCCCTTCTATATTCATTTTTTGGTAATGTTTTATTGTAGATATATAGACAATTTGCACAACCTTAACTTTCTTTTTGCAATGAAATGTTAAATCAGATGAAGTCGTATTATTGGTAGGTCTATCAGCAGTTTCCTAAGTGCCTAGTTCCTTTTGTTCATAAATGATGTTCTGGTTTAATGGTGCAGAGCATTTTAAGCTAAGCATTTTGAAAGCAGCTTCTGCCTTTCTTTTTCTTGTGGCAGTGTGTTGCTAAAGCGCTTACGCGGAGACACTGGTACAACAAACAGGGCTTCCCCTTTAATTTCTGACATTGCTAAAGTTTTGGTTTGTTTGTTTTTACCAAAGCATTTTGCTCAGATTCACTTAATGCATGCACGTATTCAAACATAAGTATTCATTTCTCACCAGTTGGTATGGTAGCAGCACTCAGCCCTCATCTAGTTGGAGATCGTATGCTCTACTTGCTTCTCACTGATACATGTTTGTTCTGTTTGTATGTAGGTCCTATGCACAGTCAATTGGAATCCCTAAGTGACTCTTGGGCTCGCCTGAAGCATAGCAGAGACTGGTTGTGCAACTCTTCTTGCTCCTTTGAGTCTGACTTTGAACTTACCAAGTCTTTGGGAGTTCACACTTTGATTGAAAATGTCGTAAGCTTTGTGAGTGGAGATGTGGGGAATGCCCCAGGTTTTAAAGAGCCAGAGGAAAGTATGTCTACAAGTCCCCAGGCCTCCATCATTGCAATGGAACAGCAACAGTTAAGGGCAGAAGTAAGTCTTTGATATTTACTCTTATCAGGGACTGTGGAAAATTGAACTGAACCACTGAATGTACAGTTGTAAGGAAAACTTTTCTTTTATTCTACTCCTTGCCTCCCTCTTTCCTCCACCTGAGGTTTGTGATATCATTATCTTAACTACAACAGCATGATATTTTGTTTGAAGTGGACAAAAATACTTTTTGTTTTTAAGCGAGAGAGACAGAAAGCGAGACAGATAGGGACAGACAGAGAGGAAGGGAGAGAGATGAGAAGCATCAATTCTTTGTTGCGGCACCTTAGTTGTTCATTGATCGCTTTCTCATATGTTCCTTGACTGGGGGGCTCCAGCTGAGCCATTGACCTCTTGCTCAACCCAGTGACCTTGGGCTAAAAGCCAGTGACCTTGGGCTTCAAGCCAGTAACGTTTGGGCTTAAGCCAACGACCATGGGGTCATGTCTATGATCCCACACTCAAGCCAGCAACCCCGCGCTCAAGCTGGTGAGCCCTCGAGCTCAAGCCAGATGAACCCTCGCTCAAACCGGTGACCTCAAGGCTTCAAACCTGGCCCCTCCGTGTCCCAGTTTGATGTTCTATTCACTTGTCACCGCCTGGTCAGGCCCAAAATACATTTTTTTAATTGCCATCTCTTAGAACAAGCTATTCTAATAATAAGTCTTTATTGTCTCTTAGAAACTAGAATGAGACTTGCTGGTGACCATATGGATCTCTTCTCAGAGCCTCCATTTTTGACCTGTCTGTCTTTGTTTAAAAAGGGTTAAATTAGAGCACCAAGTAATAATGAATACTAAAATTAGGGAGCAGAATTTTAAGGAGCTCAGGATGTCTGCATAACCTCAAAGTATCTCCCTCAAAATATGTGTTACTGGTTTTAACATGTCCACAAATTCTTTGATACTCATCTCTCCATGAGCTAGAACTTAACTCCCCCTCCTCTTGAGAATAAGTTGGACTTAGTGACTCAGGGATAATAAACAGTATGAAAATGGGAAAAATAGTAATTTTATGTTGCAGAAACCTGGAAAACATCACTTTAACCAAGTGATCAAGAGTTATATCACTAGTAATAAGATGGTGACATCATGTACCCCTGATAATGTTATGAGTAAAAGTCTTTAGCCTGACCAGGTGGTGGCGCAGTGGATAGAGCAGCAGACTGGAATGTGTAGGACCCAGGTTCGAGACCCCAAGGTCGCCAGCTTGAGCACAGTCTCATCTGGTTTGAGCAAAAAGCTCACCAGCTTGGACCCAAGGATGCTGGCTCAAGCAAGGGGTTACTCGGTATGCTGAAGGCCTGTGGTTAAGACACATGTGAGAAAGCAATCAATGAACAACTAATATGTAGCAACACACAACGAAAAACTAATAATTGATGCTTCTCATCTCTCCATTCCTGTCTGTCTCTGACTCTCTTTCTGTCTCTGTAAAAAAACACAAAAGTCTTTAAAGTATTCTTCCCCCAAATCCATGAATCTAGTTCAAATATGAGGAAACACCAGGCAAATCCAAATTGAGGGATTTTCTATAAAATACATGAACAGCTCTTCCAAAGTGTGAAGGTCATAAAAGAACAAGGAAAGACAAACTGTCACAGCCTAAAGGAGATTAAGGAGATGTGACAGTTAAATGCAATGTGATATCCTGGATTGGATCCTGGAACAGAAAAGGGATATTATGGGAAAGTTGGTGAAGTCCAAATAAAGTCTGTGGTTTAGTCAGTAGTGTTGTACCAATGTTAATTTCTTTGTTCTAATAAATGTACCGTAGTTAGATAAGATGTTGACATGAGGAGAAGCTAGGGGAAGATATACAAGAACTAACTATACCATCTTTAAAACTCTTCTGTAGATGTAGAATTACTTCAAAATAATTTTTTTTAAAAAGAAGGATAGGCTGATTGACTACAGTGGTAGGTATTGTCCTCTCAAGGAAGATAGAGCCAGAAGTTCAAGAAAACCACTGAGAAACTTGAGAAATACTTTTTCTCACCCATGTGCGGGATATAAAACTGAAAACAGCAAGTGAGCAAACAAGTGAAACAAGCAAAAAACTTAATAGACACAGACAGCAGTATCCTCTGTGGGATGGAAGGAGGGATGGGGACATAGTAAAGGATAATGGGGGTCAAATATATGGTGACAGAAGATTTGACTTTGGGTGGTAAATACACAATGCAATATACAGATGATGTATCATAGGATTGCACACTTGAAACCTATATAATCTTATTAACCAATGTCATCCCAAGAAATTTTTTTTTTCCCTGAAGTGAGAAGCAGGGTGGCAGAGAGACAGACTGCCGCATGTGCTGAACTAGGACACCCAGCATGCCCACTAGGGGGCGATGCTCTGCCCATCTGGGGTGTTGCTCCATTGCTACTGGAGCCATTCCAATGCCTGAGGCAGAGGCCATGTAGCCTTGACTGCAGGAGGGGAAGAGAGAGATAGAGAGAAAGGAGGAGGAAGGGTGGACTTGCAGATGGGTGCTTCTCCTGTGTGCCCTGCTTTCGTATATATGCCTTAACTGGGGCGCTCCAGCCAAGTGATTGACCGCTTGCTCAAGTCAGCAACCTTGGCCTCAAGCAGCAACCTTTGGACTCAAGCCAGTGACCATGGGGTCATTTCTATGATCCCATGCTCAAGCCAGTGACCCCTCACTCAAGCTGGTGAGCTGTCACTTAAGCCTGATGAGCACACACTCAAGCCAGCCACCTCGGGGTTTTGAACCTGGGTCCTCTGCCTTCCAGGCTGACGCTCTATCCACTGTGTCACCACCTAGTCAGGCAAGAAATTTAATTATTAAAAAAAATATTTCTAATTCTTCAATTAAAGAGTATTCATTCTGTATAACTTGATTATAAATAGAGAGTAATAACTATACTATTTTAAAGGGTTTTTTTTGTATTGCTTTTTAGAGATAAAGGAAGGGAAAGAGAGAAATATCAATTTGTTGTTGCACTTATTCATGCCATATTTGTTGATTCTTATTTGTCCTCTGCCCGGGGATTAGACCCACAACCTCAGCATATCGGGATGACACTAACCAACTGAGTTACCTGTCCAGGGCCACTACCTTACAGTTTTGAAACATTCACATATAGGTATCTCCTCATGAACATCACAGTGGCTTTGTGAATAGGTTGCATAAAGTACTGTTAGTCTCATTTTACATATGAGGAAATGGAGACTCGGGAAATAAAATGAGCTTCCTAAGGCCACATGGTAGGTAGCAGAGTCTAGCCTTCAAACCAGGCCTCTTACATCCAAATCTACTACTTTCCCATTGTACTGTGGAACATCTTTTGTACTATAGAGTATGCTCATAGAGTTTCTAGGGATATTTTGACTTTAAAAAGTTATAATGTTTATTTTCATAAAATAGATGCCTAAGAAATGTCAGAATTTTCTATGCTGTCTGTAGTTTGTGACATACAGAGTTACTTTGTGTCTCCATTCAGTGAAGAACTCTAAACTGTGTTTATTCTACTTTTCTCAAGCTTCGTTTAGAGGCGCTTCACCAGATCCTCATTCTGTTGTCTGGAATGGAGGAAAAAGGTAGCATCTCTCTGGGAGGAAGCAGATCGAGCTCGGGCTTCCAGTCATCCACGCTGCTCACGTCTGTGAGGCTGCAGTTCCTAGCAGGGTGTTTTGGGTTAGGCACTGTTGGGCACACAGGAGCCAAAGGCGAGAGTGGCCGATTGCATCACTATCAGGTAGGTGATGATGACCCCTTGCAGTATATTCAGATTTTAACCGTCTTTTTACAAAGTCAGTTTTAAAGTGGTAAACCTTTTGCTGTTTAAGATTGAAGTTTAAAAATTGAAAAAGTTTTAGATGACTCTTAATGATATCTCACTGGTTTGGTTTCCTGAAGAATAGTAATATATTTGGGGTTAGGTGAGCCATGGTGCTGTTGTACTTGTAGAATCCCTGCTGGCTTAGTTTTATTAACCCTTGGCCAAATTGGATGGAGATAGATCTAAGTTGAGGGTATTTGGGAGGATGGGTTTCAAGAATTTACATTTTAGACTTAATAATTCTATAAATATCTACATTCTCTGATTGCTTAAAAAAAATTTTTTTAAGGGTTGTCTTTGTGCCTTTCATGTTTATAGAGGAAAATTTGCTTTGTGGGAAAGGAGAAAGGTATAGAATCAGGAATGATCAATTTAAAAGTAAATTTATTTTAAAACTTTTATATACTGAAATAAACTAAATAATTAAAAACATAGGGCTCAGGTAGACTAAGGACAAAATGCTGTTACTTTTACTTGGGCGGGAAGTATTATTGTTGCTAATAGAAAAAATAAATCTTTATGTGCAATACAGGATGGGATCAGAGCAGCTAAGAGAAGTATACAGATTGAAATCCAGGTGGCTGTCCATAAGATTTATCAACAATTGTCAGCTACCCTGGAGAGAGCCCTGCAAGCAAATAAGCATCACATTGGTGAGTAACTTCCCCTGCAGATATCAGGTGCAAGTTATTTCAGCCCAAGGTGATGCTAGGTAGTTAATGTTTTATACCTTGTGCTAGATATTAGTAGGTGAACTTACAGGTAGAGAATATATTTGAAAATGTAATAGTGTTCCATGTTAGTATTTATATTTTAGAATATGGTTCATTTTAGTGCCTTATTTACTTCAAAGAAGGTTCTTAATTGTCTTTCTTTTTCTTTTTTTTTAGAAGCCCAGCAGCGTCTCCTTTTGGTTACAGTGTTTGCCCTGAGTGTTCACTATCAACCAGTGGATGTTTCTTTGGCAATTTCCACTGGTCTGCTAAATGTATTGTCACAGTTATGTGGCACAGACACTATGCTAGGACAGCCGCTGCAGTTGTTGCCAAAGACGGGTGTTTCTCAGCTTAGTACGGCCTTAAAAGTGGCTAGTACAAGATTGCTCCAGATTCTAGCCATCACTACAGGGTGAGCATTGTAGACGCCTTGGTAGGACTGCGTTCAGTCTGGTGTTTTCACATTTTAGTAATTTCCATCTCCCCCTAATCTCCTTTATGTGTTTCACTGTAACATTTGCCTTTCTATGTTATTGCCATTTACTTTTTTTCTGTTATTTTACGTAGGACCTATGCTGATAAACTGAGCCCCAAGGTAGTTCAGTCCTTGTTGGATCTACTCTGTAGTCAGTTGAAAAATTTGTTGTCCCAAGCTGGTGTACTCCGTATGGCCTCTTTTGGAGAAGGGGAAGGAGAAGAGGGTGAAGAAGAAGAAAGAAAAGTTGACTCCATTGGAGAAGCTGAGAAGAGAGATTTCAGAGGTATAATGAACCTTTTTCCTCTGTCATTATTTACAAACACTTATTGAGTCCCCATTGTGTGCATATCATTAGAATGTACACTTTTTCTGTTGCGAGGCATGAAAGGGTTTTTATTTGTTCATTTAGAAACACCTTTCTCCAAATATATATGATATAGATGAGTTTTTGACTGAACCTTCTGTCCTTAGAGTCCATTAAACCTGATGTGGAGTACTGCTTACTCTGTAGGTCCAGCCTCTCCTTGACTGTCCTGGCTCTAGCATCTAGAGGTTCTAGGTGATTGATTCCCCCAGGTTATGTTTTCTTAGCATCTGACCCTGATAGCTCATCTCTAACCATACTTTTGGCTTAAGTGTTCCCTGAGTACCAAAGGTTTTCTTATTTGGGAACTGGGTTAGAATTAGAGGAATTGAACTTCTTGCTAGGCTGCTCTGTTCTGTAGTGACTTAAAAATTTTTTCATTAACTTTAGCTATTATAATTTTTGGTTGCTATAATAAGATCATCTGCTCATAGCTTAAAAAAACTACAGTAAACATTTTATTGCAGTAAATTTAATTAAATTAATTAAACCCTGAACAGAACCACCACATATGTCTGTTACATAATTAAGGGAATAAAGGTCCAAAATTGGTCATATATTTTTTAAAAACTTTGTGAAACTACCAAGTCTTGTTATAATAAACTCTGGGTACCCTTAAATCTTTTCTGGATTAGGCAGGTATGTAAGTGGATGGATAGATAGATAGACAGACAGACAGATAGACAAACAGACAAAGGAAGGAATCAAGGAAGAAGGGAGAGAGGGAGGGAGGGATGGGATGGATGGATAAAGGAAGGGAGGGAGGGAGGGAGGGAGGGAGGGAGGGAGGGAGGGAGGGAGGGAGGGAACTTAACCATCTGTGCCCCATTTCCCTCATCTATAAAATAAGGATAACAGAACTAATTTTCTGAGCTTGTTATGAGGATTAAATAATTTAATACATGTAAACAGTGTCACATAATGAAAGCTTAATGAATATTAATATTGGAATATCATAATAATATCCCAATATCTATAAATTGAATTAGGTAGATGGATAGAAGTAATACCTTGGGAATACAAAAATGATGAAATATTGTCTCTGTCCTCAAGGACTTTCTAGGGTAATGAGAGAGTCAGACATGTAAACAAATTATTACAGTGTAATACAGGGAACTCAGAAGAAATAGCTAAATCTCTTTAAGTCAGAATCTAGGAAGATGTATGAGTCTGATTAAGGACTAGTTTTTAGTTTTAGAGGCTGAACCTGTGGCAAGGTCTTTCTCCCTATTTATATAGAGAGCACAGTGCTTATATAGAAAGAGCATGGACAGACTCACAGGGGTGATAAAATATAAACAAGCATTTAATGCCACCTTCTGTTTTCCTGCAATCTAGTGGTAGATACAGGGTAGTTAGTGTGATAGCTTCTCACCACTCTGTGCTGAGTATTGCACATATGGACAGCAGGGGAAACAGTACTTATCAGCCTATTAATTCCTCAAGAAAACTGGGTCCTTTCATATCCAGGAAAGAATGAAACAGTTCTTCTGTGAGTGAATCTCAGCAGGTGGAACAGCAGACTGAATCCGCATCCACTACCCTCTGGTCAGTTGTCCTGGAGAGAAGGCCATTGTACCTCTTGATTTATGAGGATGACTGGAAGTGAGACTGATTGTAGTTAATGCTGGCCAGGCATTCAGAGGCAGGCTGCCCTCTAAAATTCTTAACTGAAAGGCATATCCTTCATTTCAAATACAGTATTGATAATGAAACACAAACCATGTTCAGTTCTATCAATTAGCTTTATATATAAGATCTCCAGGTTTTAATAATTTAATTAACTTAGTGTCTTATTATAGAAATACTTTCTGGGAGCAAGGGTTGGGGGATAGGATGGATGCTTCATAAAAGAGATTTTCCCAGGGATCTCTACCAAAAGAGAAGGCTTCACAGAAAGAGATAGCTTTTGAACTGGATTTTGAAAGAATGTGTAACAAGGTTGGCGTGGGATATGTGAGTATTCTGGACAGGCTAATAATTTTACATTCTTCAACTAATATTATAAAAAAGATTTCCTTATTAGCATGTAAGTAAAGAAAAGGTGGATACTACGTAGAAGAAATGTAGAGGAATTCTTAGCTTTTTCTCTGTGCCTGGTAGTTTAGCTCTGTCATAGACTTGCACACCCATCTCGGTAAAACATAAGTCCTCCAGTTAATTAGACATCTGTGAAGATAGAATACTGGCCATCTAAGCATGCCCCTTGGTGGGTGGGGGGGAGCGGGTTCTCCTTTCTATGACAAGTGACTTGTCTGTGTTTTCCTTAATTTGCTATGCCAGGATCTTCCTAAAAGAAGTGCTGTATATACTTGTCCTCAGATTGTTAGGATATTTCATATTTAGTGCCCCTTAGATATTGACATCCCAGGAATCTGCCCCACTGGTATACTTTCCCTGGGCTCTGTGTAGGACTTTGCCAGGATAAGGAAGTAGGAAGGTGTTGGATGATGAGAGAACGTGGTGTGTTATAGGAAGAACAGTTTTCTGGCTTCAAAATGCAGATGGTGGAGGGAAAGGCAAGAATGTGACAAGAGAGAGGCTGGTGCTGGTAGAAACAGTGGGAATTTGGTTAGGGCAAGTTTGTGTGAAAAATCTTACAGATTTTGGGCTCAGACAAACCAGACTTGGACCTTGGGCCTAGAGATTTGCTTCTTTGTAGAATCTTAAAACAGACTTTTAAAAATTTGTGTATCTTAATGATTGGGCAGGGCGGAATCATGAACATTTTGAAAATGTAATTAAATTTTTGAACTCTCTTATTCAAATACACACATATACACAATTTTTCATACATATCCCTCAAATTCTATCCCATAGAACTCTAGACTTGGGTAGAGAACTATTGTGTTTTAGAATAGCAGTAAAATATATATGTACAAAACCAAGTACACATACTTTATTCTAGGAAGCACACTGTTGTATGCAGATGTAAAAGATATTTCAGGTTTGGTTTTATTTTCTGTCATTTCCCCATTTTATTTTTTAAATTAAAAAAATTTAGCAGTGGTAGAGTGTCGGCCTGGCGTGCAGGAGTCCTGGGTCAATTCCCAGCCAGGGCACACAGGAGAAGCGCCCATCTGCTTCTGCACCCCTACCCCTCTCCTTCCTCTCTGTCTCTCTCTTTCCCTCCTGCAGCCAAGGCTCCATTGGAGCAAAGTTGGCCCAGGCACTGAGGATGGCTCTGTAGCCTCTGCCTCAGGCGCTAGAATGGCTCTGGTTGCAACAGAGCGATGCCCCAGGTGGGCAGAGCATCGCCCCCTGGTGGGTGATCCCGGTCGGGCGCATGTGGGAGTTTGACTGCCTCCCCGTTTCCAACTTCAGAAAAATAAAAAATAAAAAGAATATTAAAAAAAATTCAGCAACCGACAGTCTAGATTTTAAATTTAGGTTTGTGCTTACTGTAATCTAATTGTAACTTGTATGATATAATACTGTTTCCTGTTTGTTGGCTTTAGGTTGTAATGTAAACTTGTCTCTCCATTCTTTAGCTGCTCTTAGGAAACAACACGCAGCTGAACTGCATCTGGGGGATTTTTTAGTTTTTCTTCGCAGAGTTGTATCTTCAAAAGCAATTCAGTCGAAAATGGCTTCCCCAAAGTGGACAGAAGTGCTTCTTAATATAGCATCTCAGAAGTGTTCTTCAGGTATATGACCTTTGCCTTGTTTTAGAGTTTTTGTTGTTTTTTTTTAAATTTAGAAAATTAAATTTAACAGGGTGACATTGATCAACAAGTGTACCTAGATTTCAGGTAAACATCACTATTCATTTGAATAGTTGGTTATACATCATGTGTGTTTCATTCAGATAATGCCAGACTTTAACAACATTGGATACTTGACTTTTTTTTTCTTATTTTCTAAGTTCTTATTAGATCAAAAGGAGTAGAAATTGATAGAAATTAATAATGAAAGTAGTCCTGGAGAAGATCATAGTTTCAGTTGAGAACTTGGTCCTGTTTGTTCAAATTACAGTAGTAAAAACAAGCAGAGAACAGTCTGTTTAATATAATTTGGCACAGATTTTGATGTACTTTTTATTTGGATTATCAAAATATAAATCTGAATTTGTTTTCTCATCATATGATTTTTGTGCTTTGACTGTAACTTCTCATTGTGTGCTGCTGTTCATGAAAGTTCTATATAATAAGCTTAATTCTGGTTCTTAGCCAAAAGTCTGGTCAGTCCTTTTCTAGTCTGCTTTTTTTGTGTGTGGTAAAATGTAAAACATAAAATTTACCATTTTAACCATTTAAGTGTGCAGTTCAGTGACATTGCAATGTTGTTCAACTGTTATACTCTCCATTTCCAGAACTTTTTCATCATCCTACTCTTTTAGATATGCTAAAACATAATGTAATCTTCCTTAGTAACTCTTATTTTATATACACATATTCTCAATATTTTTTATTAGTTTTTCTTAACTGGTATAACTTATAATAGTATTTTTTGTTCTTTAATAAGATGAGGCTTATATAGTATTGATTAAGATCTTAGAGCATAAAGAAAAATTAGATATTCCCTTATTTTCAATTGCTTTTATTGCAGTAATGGGTATAAAAAATAGTATTAGTATTGTATCTTTACCTTTGCTTACTTTAGAAGAATATAAACTGCTTATTCCCATTAACCCTAACAGTCTCTCTGAAGCAGTCAGGGCATGGACAGAGACGAAGCTACAAAAGGGTGTGCCAAGCCTTAACTTCAGACATGAACCAACTGTTTAAAATTCTACCTTGCTTCTACTGAGCTGTGTGCCTTTGATCAAATTCCTTAACTTTTCTGAGACTCAGTTTCCTTACCAGTAAAATCAGGATATAATGTAGGGTTTGTGAGGATCAACAGCTAATGTATATGAAATCCATAGCACAGTACCTGGCACAGGTACTGTAGTTATTATAGTGCTATTCCCTTTATACATACATAAAGATTGAAACATAAACATGTATATTCATATACCTTAATGGGTAAGAGATGAGTCCAGAATTACTGTGATAACAGGTTAAAGTCCATTCCACCCATAAATGCTTAGTAGCTTCAGAAATTTTTTTTTTCAAGAGGCTCTTTAAACTTTGAATTTAAGTCACATCAATACTAATGAAATGTCTTTCCTCCCCCAGGTATTCCTCTAGTTGGTAACTTAAGAACGAGGCTCCTTGCACTTCATGTCCTTGAGGCCGTGTTACCAGCCTGTGAATCTGGTGTAGAAGATGATCAGATGGCCCAGGTTTCTATTTTTAAAGTTGTTTGAAAATGTTTTTGACATCCACAGTATGGTTTACCCAAAATCTAAACTTATAGTCTCTTTGGTTGTAAATGTATCATTTAATCAGTAGAAAAACTTTCACTTCTGAAATTATTTTCATCTCCAAGCAAGGAGAAGGAGAAATTAAATTAATGGGGTGTAAGAAGGAGGGGGATAATACATACTTGCAAGATCAGAAGGAAAGGGAAAGATATAAAATTTCTTACTAGGTTTAGACATCTACAGAAGAAATGTGTGAGGTTGTATGGCCTTTCAGAGGTCTGTATAGTGAGGCAACATGGGGACAATGGAACCCACTTTTTAGTGAGTTAATGACCTTTCTAAAAAAAGATATGAACCACCCAAAGTAGCTGTTTGACATTGATATAAACAAATGTCGCATGTGACTTAGTATTATAGTTGAATAATTTTTATCTTTTTTTAAACTTACAATTACCCTTGACAAATTTTGTCATTTTTTTCCTTCAATAAATAGGTTGTTGAACGCCTGTTTTCCCTTCTGTCGGATTGTATGTGGGAGACACCCATTGCCCAGGCCAAACATACTATTCAGATAAAGGAAAAAGAACAAGAAATAAAATTACAGGTAATTGATTCTTCCAAAAAAGTATTTTTAAATAGCATAAGTGAATATCCTGTCACCTGTCTCCTTCTCCTCTGAGGGACTGACCTCGTTCTATCAGTTACTCCGTTTCCTCTCTGCATTCTGTCCCTCTCTGTCTCCTCCCACTGGTTCCTTCCTTTCATTTTATAACCATCTCTTATTCCTACCCTCCCAAGTCCTTTTTTTTTTATTCATGAAGCCTTGCTAGCTTCTCTATTGTCCTTTAGTGCTAAGCTTCTCAGAAGAGTAATCTTACACATGTTTCAGCCACTTCTCATTATCTCTTTAACCCAACTGTTTATCTTCCATCAAAGCATGGAAATTAAATGAGAAAGGTTAAGCACTAAATACAATGTACACTTTTTGTCCACATCTTACTTGACCTCCTGAAACTCTACTCTTCAGTTGTTTGCAGAACACTGCCTACTTCTAGATTTCCATATATCCTCCGCCAATTCTTGATTCTTTCTGGAGGCATTTCTTCTTTGCTGCCACTTTCTCCTGGTCTTCATCCTCAACTCTGGTGTTCCTCAGAGTTATACCTTATCTTTTCCAGCAGTCTCATCACACCTACCCACATGCATTGCCTTCCAAATTTAAATGCTAATCTTGGTGACTCCCCTCAGACCTTTCCCCTTTCCTTCCTGTCCCGTTTTTTATTGGTGGCACCACCATTTACCCAGCTTTTCAGACCTGAATTTCTGGAAACTCTAGACTCACCTGATGTCCCTATCCACTAGGCCTCATTAATTTTACCTCCTAGATAGCTTGAATCCATCCATCTAGCTGTCTTAATTCATCTAATTCATCTCTTGGTTTTCATGGTGTCACATTTTTTCTGGTTTTCCTTCTGTCTCAATACAGTGACCTTTTCTTCTCATTCTCTTTTATTGATTCTTCCTCTTCTGTTTAAGTGTTGGAATATCTCAAGGCTTAGTCCCAAGACCCCTATTTTCTCAGTTATTATTCCCATTCTTTTTCCTGTACCCAACCAAACCCAATGGGGTAGTAAGCCCATATCCCATTGATTCCCAAATTTTTAATTCCGGTTTTAATATTTATTTTAGTGAATTTAGAGAGAGGAAGGGAGAGAGCTAAAGAGAGACAGGAATATCAATCTGTTTCTGTATGTGCCCTGACCGGGGACCAATCTGGCAACCTCTATGCTTTGGGACAGTGCTTTAACCAACTGAGTTACCCAGACAGAGCTTTAATTCCAGTTTTGATATTTTTCCTGAATTCCAGACTTAAGTGTTACCTGCCTTACCACGTGAATGATAGCCTAAGAGACATCTTGTACTTAGTAGTATCCTTAGTTCTAGCACAGGTTTCTTCATAAGGCTTTTCCATTTTCCTACTTAGTAACTCCACCAAAAACCTAGAAGTTATCTTTGATTCCTCTCTTTCTATCCCCATCTCCCATTTTCTTCATTCATACAATCTCCAAGTCCCATTGACTCATCTGTAAAATTTACCTTGAATTTGCCCACATCCTTATACCTCGGCCATCACTTTATTCCAATGCCCTGTTATCTCTGTCCTGATCTGTGCAATAGCCTCTTAACTGGTCTTTCTGGTTACATTATTAACTCCTTATAGTTCATTTACAGGACATCCAGAGTGATCTTTTAAAATTGTAAAGCAGAGCATGTTGATCCCCTGCTTAAAACCCTACAGTGGTTTCATCATTCTTGGGATAAAAATCTAAACTCCTTGTTCTCTCCCTCTGCTCACTACACTCTGAACAACTTGCCTTCTTCCTGTTTCTGGGACATACTAAGCTTGGTTTTTCCTTTGGGCTTTGCACCTGCTATTCTCTACCTACTACTCCCCTCAAAGGTGTTTCTTAGAGGTCAACTTTTATTATTCTTATCTCAGTTATCATTTCATCAGAGAGTCCTTTCCTGATCCTCAACCTACTGGTAGTTCTCACACATTCTTTGTTACATCACCTGTTCTAATTTCAGCATAGCACTATTACCCGATATTTTCTTCTTTATATATTTTATGCCTCCTTCTAAAATATAAGTTCTGTAAGAGCTGAGACCTTATCTATTTAATATACTGCTGAATATGTGGGCCCTGGTAGTGCCTAGCACATAGCAGATGCTCAATAAATACTCATTGAATGAGTGAATGATTTCAAATCCTCAGTATTACTTACCTAAACTCTTGCAGTAATTTCCTGATTTGGTCTTTCTGCATTCATCCTGTATACTCCAGGTAAAATAATGTTTATAAAACACAGGTCTGATCTGTAATCTTTATAAATCATGCTGTGTAGGCACTCCCTGTTGTCGTTAGAGTAAAATTTAAACTTAAAGTGGCATTCAAGACCTTTTAGAATTTTCTTTTTCTATGCTCCTTTTCTAACAATTTCATCCCCCAGACCTTCCACATTGCTTGCAATTACTTTACTTCACTGAATTTTCTTACATCTTCATGCCTTGACACATGTACACATTGCCCTACATTCCTTTCTCTCCTTTGACCAGCTGCTAAATGCCTTATCATCATTCAGGACTCTGCTCAGAAGTCATTCTTTTTTGAATGCTTACCTTATCCTTTCCAAGCATGGTAAGATGCCTAACTGTTTATGTTGCTGCTATACCTGTTATGAGACTTCTATTATTCTCTCACTACAGTATTGATGTTACGTGTTTCCTTGACCCCTAATTGTACTGTAAGCTCTTTATGGGCAGAGATCATGCTGTACCTATCATTGTGTTTCCATTTCTTGCACAGGAACTGGTATGTAGTAGATACTTAATTAATGTTTGTGAACTCAAACCAAGCAATTTTGAATGTATATTAACTAAGATCCTGGTTACTTCAAAATACTGACCAGCTTCCTTTCTGATAGAAGCAGGGAGAGTTGGAGGAAGAAGATGAGAACCTCCCTATACAAGAAGTATCCTTTGACCCTGAGAAGGCTCAGTGTTGCCTAGTAGAGAATGGACAGATTCTAACTCATGGCAGTGGAGGAAAAGGATATGGATTAGCTTCAACGGGAGTAACTTCTGGGTGCTATCAGTGGAAGGTGCGTAGAATTCCAAGTAATTTTTAGCACTTTGTCTTTCAGTCCTTTCTGCAGGTTCTTTTGAAAAAATGTATGGAATTACTTTTTGAAAATCATTGTGTGTAAATATTCTATCATTATGTAAGATATTAATAGGAAAGGAAACTGAATGAAGGATATACAGGAACTCTATTATATTTATAACTCTTCTGTAATTCAAAAATTATTTCAAAAAATTTTTAAACAAATGACTAAAGAATTACAATAATCCCTCCCATTGCATACCCATAGTGAAAGTATAGTAGCGTGTGTGATGTTTCTGCTTGGGAAAGCCCATTAGAGACTTAGTGCCCAAGATTTTTATTAGGTGATGGTCACGTATCCTCTGCCTGGTATATACTACAATTTTAGGTCCCCAGAAGGAAAACAGGTGTTTATCATAAAATTTATTGTTGTATAAACAGTCTAGGCACAATGCACCATGCTTATCAGCTTAGGGAAGTTTTTTATCAGTGTAGGGAACTGTTTACCAGTCTAGTTCCCAGATGCCAACCAAGGGCCAACAACGCAAGCAGACCTTTCTAAGCATAGCTCTCTCTATTATGTTAACTCCTTTTGTGGACAGTCCACCCCCTTGACTCTTGGCCACCGTGTCTTTACAGTAAAATTATTATCATCAGGAGGGCTTTATGCAGCAGAGTGAGACCTTTTATGCCTTCAGTTATACCTTTTAGGGGTCCTAGACTTAGCCAGTTAAAATGAATCTTATTAACCATAAATGTCTATATTAAGAAATCACGTTACTTTGTCCTTGAGTTTTTTTACTTTCTTTCTTTTTTATTTTATTTTATTTTTTTGTATTTTTCCGAAGTTGGAAATGGGGAGGCAGTCAGACAGACTCCCGCATGCTCCTGACCGGGATCCACCCGGCATGCCCACCAGGGGGCGATGCTCTGCCCATCTGGGGCATCACTCTGCCGCAATCAGAGCCATTCTAGTGCCTGAGGCAGAGGCCACAGAGCCATCCTCAGCGCCTGGGCCAACTTTGCTCAGTGGAGCCTTGGCTGCGGGAGGGGAAGAGAGAGACAGAGAGGAAGGAGAGGGGGAGGGGTGGAGAAGCAGATGGGCGCTTCTCCTGTGTGCCCTGGCCGGGAATCAAACCTGGGACTCCTGCACGCCAGGCCGATGCTTTACCACTGAGCCAACCGGCCAGGGCCTGTACTAACTTTCTAAAACTGGGTTAGGCATCAATTTAGCCCAGCACAACTCTGGCCAGTCATGGCTCAGGTAGTGTCCTGAGTGCATATACAAGAAGTACACTCCCGTCTGACCAGGCGGTGGTGCAGTGGATAGAGCGTTGGACTGGGATGCAGAGGACCCAGGTTCAAGACCCCGAGGTCGCCAGTGGGTTCATCTGGTTTGAGCAAAGCTCACCAGCTTGGACCCAAGGTCACTGGCTTGAGCAAGGGGTTACTCGGTCTGCTGAAGGCCCGCGGTCAAGGCACATATGAGAAAGCAGTCAATGAACAACTAAGGTGTCGCAATGCGCAATGAAAAACTAATGATTGATGCTTCTCATCTCCCCGTTCCTGTCTGTCCCTGTCTATCCCTCTCTCTAGCTCTCAATCTGTCTCTGTAAAAAAAAAAAAAAAAAAAAGGGCGTACATTCCCAGAGGGCATACATAGTATCCCTGGAAACAAAGAATTTATAATTGTTAGTAACCCTCTCATCAGGATGTACAGTAATTGGCCAGAACAAGTTAGTAGTGCCTGACATGACCTTCTACACTCTGTTGCTGTTGCAGTCTGAGTAATTGAGTCCGTGATTTCAGAGGGACTGCCTAAAGGCAGTCAGTTAAACAGTTTTGCTTGTCTGTGACAGTGATTTATCTGTCTCAAGAGTGTGAGTGATATCTGGAGGTGTTCTGGGGAAAGTACACCTCTGTTTTTTGTTGTTTTTTTAAAATAGTTTATTGATTTTACAGAGACAGTAGAGAAAGGGGAACATGGAATGGGAAGTAACAACTCATAGTTGCTTCATGTTAGTTGTTCATTGCTTGCTTGCTGCATGTGCCTTGATCAGGGAAGCCCAGGGTTTTGAACCAGCAACCTTGGCATTCCAGGCTGAAGGTTTATCCACTGTGCCACCACAGGCCAGGCACACCCTCTGTTTTTTGTAGTCTGTCAGGTGTGTGGTGAGAGGCTCAACAGTCAGTTTGAATTTAAAGTGCTCACAACAAGCTTCAAGACAATGTAGATATTTTTTCTCCTAGGAGGAGGTACAGTTCTGAAAAACAAAGATCAGTAATACCCTTCCCATTCCTTTGTATTTTCTCGGGTCCTGGGTTTGTTTTTTTTCTCTTATTCTAAAATCAGTGTGTTCCATTTAGTAATTATAACTTCACACTTTTTTATTATTATTATTAAGTGAGGCAGGGAGGCAGAGAGACAGATTCCCACATGTGCCCCGACTGGGATCCACCCGGCAAGCCCCTTATAGGGTGATTCTCTGCTCATCTGGAGCTGCTCCATTGCTCCGCAACTGAACTATTTCAGCGCCTGAGGCAAGGCCATGGAGCCATCCTCAGCACCTGGGGCCAGTTTGCTTGAACCATTTGAGCCATGGCTGCAGGAAGAAAAGAGAGAGATAAAGAGAAGGAGCAAAAGGGGTTGAGAAGCAGATGGCTATTTCTCCTGTGTGCCCTGACCGGGAATCAAACCTCGGACTTTCACACTTTGGGCCGTCGCTTTACTGCTGAGCCAGCTGGCCAGGGCCTAACTTCAGATTTTTTCAATCATTTTTATCTTCATCTAGACTTTTTGTCCAGGTGGGTTGGGTGCAAAAGGGATACAAGAATTTTCACACAAAAACATTTTTATATAACTTAACCAGAAAGGTTAGAAATTGTTCAAAAATTCCAATTTTAAAAATGTATTCTTCAAGCCTGACCAGGCAGTGGCGCAGTGGATAGAGCATCGGACTGGGATGCGGGAGACCCAGGTTCAAGACCCCGAGGTCGCCAGCTTGAGTGCGGGCTCATCTGGTTTGAGCAAAAGCTCACCAGCTTGAGCCCAAGGTCGCTGGCTCGAGCAAGGGGTTACTCGGTCTCCTGAAGGCCCACGGTCAAGGCACATATGAGAAAGCAATCAGTGAACAACTCAGGTGTTGCAATGTGCAATGAAAAACTAATGATTGATGCCTCTCATCTCTTCGTTCCTGTCTGTCTGTCCCTGTCTATCTGACTCTCTCTCTCTCTCTATCTCTGTAAAAAAAAAAAAAAAAGTATTCTTCAAAATAGGTTTACCAAAATAATTTTATTTCCTTTGATCATAATCATGAATCCTGTGAGCAGCCTAGAAAGGTTCAGTCTCTTTCTGGGGAGAGCTTCATCTGCTAAGGCATGTATATCAGAAGAAAGACGAGACATACAGAGAGACAAGCTATCATTCTCCTGTTGCAGACTGCAACTAAACCAAAAGGCTTACCATAATAAGTCAGTAGCAGTGGGACATCCCCAAGAAAAGGTCTAGAGTCCAGTTTGTGAAGAGTGGTCATGGGGTCATACTGTCATGCTGTGCCCTCTTCCAACTTTCAGCTTTCAGTAGGAATCACAGGTTAGAAGGTAATTTGTTTTATGTAAGAAGTCTAAGAACAGGCCCTATTCCAGGGGCATTTACAAGAGACCCAGACAGTCCAGCCAGAATCCATGATATTTTCAGTTTATAACACCACAAAGAAGTCCTAAAACTGCAACAGTCCTAGAGTTTGGGTTTTGTTCATGGGGTTGGTACCTTTCTTGAGCACGGTTCATGTTAGGTTTAAACAGCCCATAGCAGTCAGTCTCAGGTTTTAACTTAGAGTGAGGTCCAGGCAATTAGAATCTGTGTATTCAGGATTCTAAAAAGCTAGCAGCTTTCTTGGCAGCAGGAAAGCCTAGTTGTTGGATCAGACAGCTGTGTTTTAAGTCCAAGTGACAGACAAGGCTTTCCTAATCCTTTTTAAGCCTTGTCAGTCTGAGTGTCCAAATTTACCCACTCAAAAATAGGCATTTCAGGCTGGAAAATCATAAGCCTCTAAAGCAGGGGTCCCCAAACTACGGCCCGCGGGCCACATGCGCCCCCCTGAGGCCATTTATCCGGCCCCCGCCGCACTTCCAGAAGGAGCACATCTTTCATTGGTGGTCAGTGAGAGGAGCATAGTTCCCATTGAAATACTGGTCAGTTTGTTGATTTAAATTTACTTGTTCTTTATTTTAAATATTGTATTTGTTCCCGTTTTGTTTTTTTACTTTAAAATAAGATATGTGCAGTGTGCATAGGGATTTGTTCATAGTTTTTTTTATAGTTCGGCCCTCCAATGGTCTGAGGGACAGTGAACTGGCCCCCTGTGTAAAAAGTTTGGGGACCCCTGCTCTAAAGGGTCAGACATCTGATCTGACAAAAATTCATTGGCAATGAAAAACTTCTTTTTACAATTCTAAACGTATATTTGTATGTCTCCACCTGGAGATTGCCATTCTTTTATTTGGTCTCCCTTTTTCCAGAGGCTCCAATAGGCAAAAACCATAGCAAAAAAAATGATGTTATGGAGTCTTGTTTTGTTTGTAGTACTCAAAGAGTTTAAATTCCAATCTACACACTGGTGGCAAAAACCAAGGAAGTTGTGTCCCACTTACATGTTTTTTCCTTGCAGTTTTCACTGATCAAGACAATCTCTTAGCATTTATGAAGTTACAAGCATATAATGTTTTACATTTGTTTTTATCACATATCCAGATGCATTAGCCATAAAGCGAAGCTATTTTTAAAATTTACTTTTTCTCCCTCAGATCTCAAATTTATTCAAACCCCGAGCAGTATATTTAGCCTTTACAGGGTTACTTGATGGGACAAAAGGCACTGCAGCAGCAGTGTAGTATCTAAGCTAAATAAAATAACTGAAGTGGCTTTTCTCTTTTTCTTTCTCTAGTCTTTTTAAGCTTTGCTCTTGCCCCCTCAAACTGTATTAATACCGCTTTCCCTCTCTTTTGGAGGAAAGAGCAGCATGCACTTCTCATATATACAGTATTTGGTCTGCCCAAAACTTACCTTTTGGGATTTTTGAACTCTTGCCCTGTCATCTGGAGGAAGGAGCAACTGCAAGCTAATGTTTCTTCTTTGGCCCATCAAAAGTCCACTTGTGAGCATGTTTGGGCCCTTTTTCTGCCTAGAGGAGAGAACAACAAATTTTCTACTGTCTTCTTTTTCTTTCTCACTTGAGCTAGCAAGACCAAAAGCATACAGGGGCTCCAGCAAATAGCCTTCGAGTCTAATGAGTTGCCAGCTTAAGTGCACCTTTTTTTGAGATAGATCTATTATTTTTGAATTCCACTGGTAAATTTACCTCTCACAACAGATAGCTACTCATCTGCTGTTTCATAGCATTTGTAACTCTGTAGCCATAAGTTACCAGAGTATTGTCTTTCCTCACTTCTCTCTTTTCCCCAAGTAGCGTTGTAATTATATTTTAATGAATTGGAGTTGTAGTGAATTTCATGGTTGCCATCACTGTGTTGGGGGTCCCCAAGATCACCCCTATATTCAAAGATTTATTAGAAAGACTTATTTCAATGATTCACCTGACTTGTGGTGGTGCAGTGGATAGAACGTTAACCTGGAATGCTGAGGTTGCTGGTTTAAAATGCCAGGCTTGCCTGGTCAAGGCACATATGAGAAGCAACTACTATGAATTATTGCTTCCCACTCTTCCCCCCATTCTTTCTCTTTCTCTGCTCTCTCTAAAATGAATAAATAAAATATTTTAAAAAAAGATAGGACTTAATATATAGTTATAACTAAAATGTATTATAGCACCCCAATAAGGACATGTAGCTGGAAAATAAAGGGGAAAAGAGATAGAGTTTGGAGGAATCCATGTGCAAGCTTCCTTGTCTTTTCTCCCTTTCATGAGAGGTCACATGGAGCACATTCTTTCCACAGCCACAAAATGCATGTGCGTAATGTTTTAGGGATTCCCATTAGAGACTTAGCAGCTAAGATTTCTGCTGGGGGCTAGTCATGAAGGTATACTCTGCCTGGTATGTACCAAAATTCCAGCCTCTCACAAGGAAAGCAAATGTTCAGCATAAACCACATTGTTTGTTCAAAGATTCTGGGCCTGGTGAGTTACCTTTGTTACTTAGAGAAAATTTTGTAAATTTTGGAAACTGTTTACCAATTGAATTCACAAATACTAGGCAAGGGCCAGCATTAAAAGCCTGGCTTTTAATGTTTACTTTATTGATTTTAGAGAGAGGAGAGGAAAGAGAGACAGGAACATTGATCTTTTCTCATATTTACCCTGACCAGGGATCAAACTGGCAACCTTTGTGCTTCAGGACAGTGCTCAAACCAACTGAGCTATCCAGCCAGGGCAAAAACATGCCTTTTTAAAGATAGCAGTCTTAGGCCTGCTATATTAAATCTTTTCTGTACAGAAGTAGACACAATATAGTAGTTAGAAATTTGTCTGTAAAGAATTGAGGCGTCCCATTAATAATTTTCTGGACTAGACATACTTTCTCAGTTTCATAATTCAGATATAAGCTAAAATTGCTTATTTAAAATAAATACTCAAGCATAGGGAATATTGTATTAATTATGTATGGTACTAGACTTATTGGGGGGGATCTCCTTGTAGGTTATATAAATGTCCAACCACTATGCGGTAAGCCTGAAATTAATGTAAAATATTAATATTTAATAGAATGTCAACTTTAATTGAAAAAATGTTTTAAATAAAATAAGTACTAAGTGTTCTATAAGGTAAAAATTAAATTTGTTGAAAAATCTTTACAAAATGATACTTATTTCATTCATATGTTATTTTTACTTGAGCTAAAAATAAACTTAAGTTCCCATAAGTGGGTAAATATTATTTATATAAACATACTCTACAGTATTAGTTTATACAGTTAATAGTATATAAACAGGTTTTTTGGGTATTATTGAACATTACCATTTTTTATTTTAGTTTTACATTGTGAAGGAAAACAGAGGTAATGAAGGCACGTGTGTTGGAGTTTCTCGTTGGCCAGTACATGACTTTAACCACAGAACTACCTCAGATATGTGGCTCTATAGGGCCTACAGTGGTAACCTCTATCACAATGGAGAACAGACTCTGACATTGTCCAGCTTCACTCAAGGAGATTTCATTACCTGTGTGTTAGACATGGAAGCCAGGACTATTTCCTTTGGGAAAAATGGAGAGGTACTGAAACTCATTCACAAGCTTTGCATGTTTTCTTGCTTTTATTTATACTGAACTCAGTTATTCAAGTGCTAGTTATTCAATTTATAGATTATCCATTCTTCTCTGCTTTTTCTCTAATACTTTTTGGTTCTTATAGAATTTATCAGCACCAAATCAACAACAGAAAGATAATAAAATCCCAGTAAGATTGTTGAAACAGATGAACAAATTATGATCATTTATTATATGTGGAATTTCTTTGGATAACAATGCTGATTGAGATTTGGCTATAGTAACTTTGTTCTGTATCCTAGAAGCTTTGCATCTTAATGTGATTGGATAGTAGCAATTTGTAAAACTTTTTTTTTCCTTTTCTTTTCATTATTTCTGCCACACTATAGGAACCCAAATTAGCTTTTGAAGATGTGGATGCAGCAGAGTTGTACCCATGCGTAATGTTCTATAGTAGCAACCCAGGGGAAAAGGTAATGAAACCTTGGGTCTAAAGCATAAAAGATACGTGTCATTTTTTATTACTATTTAATAGCATTAGAGAGCTTATAAATATAAATTATTTCTGCCATTAAGAGTACCTGCTCAACAAAATTAAAGGGAAAAAAAACTAAAAAAGAATAAAAGAAAAAAAGGATTTGTTCAGGTAATTTACTCTTCTAGAAGAATGTTAGATTACTTTTAGAATTATTTTACTTTACTTTAGATTACTTTACTTTTTATTAAGGCAATATTTGACATTCTGGCAATGTGAATAGAGTGAGTCAACTTTCAAGTGTATGTGCAATTATAAGAATTATATTAGAGATAATCTGGCTCATTGGCAATTATGAATATGAGAGAAATATAGAAATAATCTTAAGTATAATCAGATATCATTAACTGAATAATGCAAATTCCAGTTGTGATCGAGAAGCTGCCCTTCATATATTCAGCTGAGGAAATTCTCAGATCTTGTAGTTGGTGTAAACTCAATCCCTAAATCTTTCGGAGGACTGTATGACAGAGATACCCTCCCACTATAGCCTATTTTTTCTCCTCATCTAAAACCCAGGCAGAGACAAACTTCCGTGTGGTCTCTTTGTGCTGCTGGGTGGATTTGTTTTCTACCCCATCCTTTCATTTGAGGATGTTTTGTAGCCTAAGTCTGATCTTTAGAATTTCTAGTTCTTTAGTAGAAAGTTTTCACTCTGTCTCATATTTCTATAATGGGAGTACTGGGCTTGGTAAATTCAAATCATAAAAGTTACTTTTTATTCTATGCTTTTAAATATATTTTTAAATTTTCAAAAGTTATGATTTCAGGCTAACCATTTATATTTTTTGAACATTTATGGGTGTCTGTTCCTGTATTAATAAGCATTTATGTGCATATTTTCATTTAATCTTTACAATAACCTACAATTACTATTAAAATAACCTACTAGATTATTCATGCCATTTTTCAGATGTAAAAGCTGAGATTTAGCAAGATTAAATAATTTTCCAGTATTGTGCAGAGTTGAACCCAAGTCTTGATCTTCTTTTAACCTCTATTTGTCTTAATTGAAATGTGTGTCCAGACTTGGACTACCCCAATTATCTAGATTTATGATTTTATCTTTTTGCCCCTTGAACAGTATAAGATGGTCCCAGGACTCAGTGTTATTCTGGAGTCTCAAGGATAAGAGAGAATAGGTCCTCAAGGCTTATTATTATTATTATTAATTTATTTCTTTATTGCTTAAATTGAGTGAGTCACATATAGCTTGGTCTAAACCCATTTTCTGTGAGGCCCCAATAGCTCTGATACAGAGCTATTGGGGGCAGAGGCCAAGGAGCCATCCCCAGCGCCCGGGCCATCTTTGCTCCAATGGAGCCTCGCTGCGGGAGGGGAAGAGAGACAGAGGAAGGAGAGGGGGAGGGGTGGAGAAGCAGATGGGCGCTTCTCCTGTGTGCCCTGGCCGGGAATCGAACCCGGGACTCCTGCACGCCAGGCCGAAGTTTAAGTGGGCAGCTATTTCAGAGGATTATACTGCTACTATTAGATCTAGAATATTTGCTCACTCCTTATTGGTGCCAGTGGTATAATACCGTGTATTAGCAGACCAAACTCTAGTTCGACACAGGATTACATGTGCCAGAATTTATGGTGACTAATAATTTAGGAGAACTATGAATATTATGCATTTACGATTCTCTTTTACAGGTGAAGATCTGTGATATGCAGATGCGTGGCACACCCCGTGACTTGCTCCCGGGAGACCCCGTTTGCAGTCCGGTAGCAGCAGTGCTGGCGGAGGCCACTATTCAGCTTCTTCGGATCCTTCACCGAACAGACCGTTGGACTTACTGCATTAACAAAAAAATGATGGAAAGGCTGCACAAAATTAAGATATGTATTAAAGAGTCAGGTCAGAAGCTAAAGAAAAGCCGCTCGGTTCAAAGCCGAGAGGAAAATGAAATGAGAGAGGAGAAGGAGAGCAAAGAGGAAGAGAAAGGTAAACATAACAGACATGGCCTTGCTGACCTCTCAGAGCCGCAGCTGAGGACCCTTTGCATAGAGGTGTGGCCTGTGCTGGCAGTGATAGGAGGAGTTGATGCTGGCCTTAGAGTTGGAGGTCGGTGTGTTCACAAGCAAACTGGGCGCCATGCCACGCTGCTGGGAGTGGTCAAAGAGGGCAGCACGTCTGCCAAGGTCCAATGGGATGAAGCAGAAATTACTATCAGGTATGATCTGTTGAGTTACACTTGTAGCAAACAAGTATTTAATGGTGACATGGGCCATTGCCTATGGACAGTGAGGCAAATTATGTATTTTAGGCAAGCTGCCAGTTAAATTTTTAAATACTTTATTCATACAGTTAGGTATGAGTACTGTGATTTCATAAGGGAATATTTCCCAAATTTGTATTCCTTGGAATACTAGTGGTTTGTAAATCTTATAGGTTTTGTTTTGTTTTGTGGAAGAAATGGTAAGCTCACTAGATTAAGTTTCACTGGGGTCCTTCTTTCTATTTGTCATTTGGCTTTCTGCTTTTTGATCATGTCCATTACTTAACTGGGATATAAAAAAGCCAGGCAGCAGATCCATCAATTACATTTTGTGTAGGAGGGCTTTGAATGTATGACAGAAACATTTGAGTGACTAAAATCAGGTTTTGAATTATATGCAATTTTAAGTATATTCTTGTTTCTTATTTTTTATTTTTTTTTATTTTTTTGAAGCTGGAAACGGGGAGAGACAGTCAGATAAACTCCCGCATGCGCCCCACCGGGATCCACCCGGCACGCCCACCAGGGTGCGACACTCTGCCCACCAGGGGGCGATGCTCTGCCCCTCCGGGGCGTCACTCTGTTGCGACCAGAGCCACTCTAGCGCCTGGGGCAGAGGCCAAGGAGCCATCCCCAGCGCCCGGGCCATCTTTGCTCCAATGGAGCCTCGCTGCGGGAGGGGAAGAGAGAGAGAGGAAGGAGAGGGGGAGGGGTGGAGAAGCAGATGGGCGCTTCTCCTGTGTGCCCTGGCCGGGAATCGAACCCGGGACTCCTGCACGCCAGGCCGACGCTCTACCACTGAGCCAAACGGCCAGGGCCTATTCTTGATTTTTTTAAAGCAAAATTTCTGTCTCCTCTTTATGTGCAACATTTTAGACAAATAGAAAAATTATATTATTTGACACAAGCTGTGTATGTACTTAAAAGCACTTAGATATGTTTTGTAATCAGATAGGATTTATGTGAAATAGAATCTTCATATGTGTAAAAAGAAATGTATCTCCATCAATAGGACACACTTATTTAATGACTTCATAATTATATCATTTGAAAATAGGAATTTATTGATGATATTATATGACTTTATTATACTATCTAAAGTGATTCCTTTATCATTTAAAGTGACATGGGATAGTGTCTAAGTTCTTAAGTATTTTTTGGAGGAAATACTGTTTAGAATCTAATAGTAGCTATAGACCCTCTAAGTTGAAAAATACACACACAACCTTTATACAGTTTCAGAAGTTAATGGACTCTACCTACCTCCACTCCACCAATCTAAGAAACTAGTGAGAATTTTACAGTGTTACATAAAAGTATCTACCTTTTATTTTATTCTTTGCCTTGTTTCAGAAAGGATTTATGAAGTCTTATTAATATGTATAAAATATAGCAAAATAAAATTTAAAAATAAGAAAAAAAAGACGAACAATAAGATTTGGAAGATTAAGTTAGAACCAAAATTTAGGTTAATATAACAAATGTATAACACCAAACTTTTTATATTTGCTAAAGCTTTCAGTTACATTTCATATAACATTTTTATACTCCAGGAAATTCTTGCCAAATATCAGGAAATATGTGATCATATTTTTGCTTCAACTATAAATTAGAAGTATTTATTGAAGGTTACAAAGTAATTTTATTAATGAAAGTCTTCTCTGAAATAAACCTATTTAATTTAAATAACCTATTAATAAATGGCCATTACCCACTAATAAGAAAGATTTATTATACAAATTTTCCAAATAGCTTACATCAGGGATTGCCAGAGAACATCTGGCCCATGTCCTGTTTTTATAGTTACATAGCTCAGCCTTTAATTTAGGTGTATCATTGGCTGCTTTTCCATTATGGTGGCAGGATTGAAAGGTTGCGATAGAGACCATGTGGCTCACAAAGTCTAAAATACAGAATGGGCAAAAGTAGGTTTATAGTTCGTATAGGAAAATATATACTGTAATGCAAGAATAAATTCTGTTTTACGAACTCACAACTGTAAGCCTACTTTTGCCCACCCTGTATTTACTATTTGGCTTACAGAAATTTTGCTAATTCTTGGCTTACATTATGTTATAGTGAATATTCTTATTTGAAAGCACATGCATATCTCATTGCTTTTGCATTTAACATATCTTCCCATTTTCTCATAATAGACTCATTTTCTCTCTAATTTACTTCTCTAGCTTGTGTAAATTGTTCTCTGTACTGTGTACATGATGCATCTTATTTTGTCTACATTATTTTCTGTACCTTCCTCCTGTCTATCCCTCACTTCTTCCTGTGTCATTCTGATCTTTATTAAAGCTTCCCAACTTTTTGGTCGCCTAGTGATACTCCATTGTATAATCTGGAACCCTGTGAACCACTGCCTTTTGACGTGGCGCGATTCCGGGGCCTTACGGCTTCTGTGCTGCTGGACCTCACGTATCTGACTGGCATTCACGAAGACATGGCCAAACAGAGCACCAAACGACATGAAAAGAAACACCGACATGAGTCTGAGGAGAAAGGGGACATTGAGCAGAAAACTGAGAGTGAATCTGTTTTAGATATGCGAACAGGCCTATCATCTGACGATGTCAAAAGTCAGGGTACCACAAGCTCCAAATCAGAAAATGAAATAGCTTCATTTTCTTTAGATCCAACCCTGCCAGGAGTGGAATCCCAACACCAAATAACAGAAGGAAAGAGAAAAAACCATGAACACATGTCCAAAAATCATGATATACCCCAGTCAGAAATCAGAGCAGTCCAGCTGTCCTATCTCTACCTCGGTGCTATGAAATCACTTAGTGCTCTTCTTGGCTGTAGTAAATACGCTGAGCTGTTGCTGATACCAAAAGTGCTGGCTGAAAATGGCCACAACTCAGACTGTGCAAGCTCTCCAGTTGTTCACGAAGATGTGGAGATGCGGGCAGCCCTGCAGTTCTTGATGCGGCACATGGTGAAGCGAGCAGTCATGCGGTCACCCATAAAGAGAGCATTGGGATTAGCTGATCTGGAACGAGCTCAAGCCATGATCTATAAATTAGTGGTCAGTGGGCTTTTGGAAGACCAGTTTGGGGGCAAAATTAAGCAAGGTATGTTACCTGATTTGTGTGTGTGTGTTAAAATTATAATTGTCAGAAGTGATGTATTCTGTAAATGATTTATAAAATTCTTGTTTGGCCAAAGAAATTTTCATATTATTTTTCTTTTGTAAGATGAACAATTTTTTGTTTTATATTTGTTTTTTTTTATATTTATACTAATAATCTGATAATTTTATATTTTAGACCTATAATGCATTAGCATAATTATGACTGCATTTTGTCCCTTTCTTTTTTCTTTTTCTTTTTTTTTTCTGAGAGGAGGGAAGATAGTGAGGCAGACTTCCACAAACACCCCAACCAGGATACACCTGGCAACCCTGTCTGGGCCAGTGCTCAAGTACCAAGCTATTTTTTTTAGCTCCTGAGGCTGAAGCACTCAGACCAGCTGAGCTATACTCAGCATCCAAGGGAGTGCTCGAACCAATCAAGCCACTGGCTATGGGAGAGAAAGAAGGCGAGAAGAAGAGAGGGAGGGGGTGAGAAGCAAATGGTTGCTTCTCCTGTGTGGCCTGACCGGGAATTGAACCCGGGATGTCCATATGCTGGGCCAACACTCTGTCCACTGAGCCACTGACCAGGGCCATGACTGTATTTTGTAAAACTGAAATTTAACTCATGCCACAAAAGGTACTCAAGTATTTATTGATCTGATTCAAAATATATATTATTCGGATGAGTTCTCAAAGGATATTTTGAAGTATTTTATAGATTCTGTATTGTATGTAAAAAAAATTATCTTTTATCCTCGCCTTTGGAGATAATATGAATTCTAAGATTAAAATGAGATTCATTCAGTAAATATTTAATGAGTGCTACTATGTGCAGGTACCCTTCCAGGTTCTGGGGAGTCAGCAATAAAACAAAGTCCCTGTTGTCATGGAACTTCCATTGTTTTTATTCTTTCTTCCCTTCGTTTCCTTTACTCTGCCCTTAGCTTAGACAGTAAATAGGCAGAGAGGTGCTTGATGCATATAATAGGAACTTTAAGATCGTGGTATTTATGAAAGTATGTGGCAATTTAGCAAACATTAATATAATTAGCTATCTTTGTACCAATTTTTTATTTTACATTTAGGAGTAATTTATTTTGTAAGGCATTGCCCTTTTTAGAGCTTGGAGTTTCTGTCTAGGTTTTCATATTCTTGTATTTACATGTCTTCATCTTTGCCTGTTTAAAGGCTAAAGATCGACATCAAAATCAAAGTGCTAAAGAAGTACAGTTTTGATGATCAAATAACTTTAGAGATTCTGGTCAGATAATCACATGCATAAGTGAGATTATTTTTTTGTTTTATTTTCCCTAACAAAAAAGAAATGAATAATCACAAGGGCTTGTTACATTTATTTTTGTCTGTAAAGTCTATAATTAGGAATACAATAGTGAATACAATGTATATAAGTTAGAACATTGTTTTCTGTAAATCTTTTATAGAAACTGATGATTATGAAATTATTTAGAAACTTTCCAAATTATAGATGAAAAGTTTTCTATTCCCATGTCACATTTGAGAAAACAAATCTTTACTACTTTCTTAACTTTTACCTGGGTTTATAGAGATTGATCAACAAGCTGAAGAAAGTGACCAAGCTCAGCAGGCGCAGACCCCAGTTACCACTAGCCCATCAGCCTCGAGCACAACTTCCTTTATGAGCAGCTCACTGGAGGACACCACAACTGCCACCACTCCAGTCACTGACACAGAAACAGTGCCTGCATCTGAGTCCCCAGGAGTGATGCCACTAAGTCTCCTCAGGTAAGGAAGTTGACTTTTAAAGTGTGCCATATTTAATGCCTATGGTTATGAACACACCGTTTGTTCTCTTATGAAGAGTGCGCCCAACTAAATCAAGGCCTTCTAGAGCTAGAAAGAGATTATATGGTCAAACTTAAGAGATTATATGGTCAAACTTAATTTACTGTAGCTGGAAATGTCTCTCAAAAGTTTTACAACTTGGCCCTGGCCAGTTGGCTCAGCGGTAGAGCGTCGGCCTGGCATGCAGGGGACCCGGGTTTGATTCCCGGCCAGGGCACATAGGAGAAGCGCCCATTTGCTTCTCCACCCCCACCCCCTCCTTCCTCTCTGTCTCTCTCTTCCCCTCCCGCAGCCAAGGCTCCATTGGAGCAAAGATGGCCCGGGCACTGGGGATGGCTCCTTGGCCTCTGCCCCAGGCGCTAGAGTGGCTCTGGTCGCGGCAGAGCATCGCCCCCTGGTGGGCAGAGCATCGCCCCTGGTGGGCGTGCCGAGTGGATCCCGGTCAGGCGCATGCGGGAGTCTGTTTGACTGTCTCTCCCCGTTTCCAGCTTCAGAAAAATACACACAAAACAAAACAAAACAAACAAACAAAAAAAGTTTTACAACTTGCCCCAGGTCTCACAGCCAATTAATGGTGGTCCCAGCTCTAACCAGGCATGCCACTGCCAGTCTAACTTTAGCACTCTGTCTCCTTTTAATGATTTTTGTGGGGAGCTAGGCTTTTGAATATATTTTTCCTCAAAAAATAAATAATTGTATTAGGACTATTACAGCTTTAAGAAGGAGCTAATTTTCGTTAAAAGAATTTTCTTTTCTCAGGTATTTTCCCTTTAATGCATAATTCCTTTATTCTTACTATAAGATCAACCAAGTATACTTTTCAAATGAAAGAGCATCTCTTATGATGCTTCTTTTGCCAACCCTGTTTTAGTAGATTTTAAATTTTTAGATAATGTTTAAGTTTCTTTTTGCTTAAGTTTAGCCAGATCTATACACAAAATGAAAACCCTGAGAGAAGATCTCTAGGGAGAGGCTTTTCTGTGACTCTCTCACTAGGGCTTAAGTGAAAGAAAGGGAAGGAGGAAGGATAGTCTCCTATGTTCTTAGTTCTTTTTCCCCTTCCCTTCATTATTATATCCCAGTATGTAGGCTGACATCTTAGAGAGTAGAAGAGAGAGTGGCTGTTACTGTAATGATTCTCAATTTTTGGTGTTCACAAGAGCCTCCAGGAGGGTTTTTTAAAGCTCTGGGGCTGAATTTCCCAACAGGTCTCTTAGTAGGCCTGAGAGGGTGGGGCACATGAAGTTTGCCTTTGAATTGTTTCCCCAGTGATTCTGATGCAGTGGCCATATATTAGGAATTACTGCTCTGGTTTTGGGCAGGAGGAGCCCTCATCCTATTAGCTACCCAGTGTGCCCAGTCCCCACTCCTCTTCTGACTCTTAGCTCTCTCACTTGATTAACAGTTTCTGAAGGTACTTCTGTTCAGGAGAGGAGAAATGGTAGGATATCCTAATACGGTTTTTAATCTCGCTAGCAATTAATAGAATTCAAGACCTCCACAGAGGATCAGGGGTGCTGAGACTCCTTTATGCTTTTCCTGCTCTGTAGTGTAGGCATGGGATTCAGTGGTATCATAATACTCCCTTGCTCCCAGAGACATCACCAGGCCTTGTGACTCCTTCTCAGGCTTCATTTCCCTGTTACCGGCTAAGACTATATTAGAGCTACAGTTGTCTCTGCCTGTCTGAATATCATTTACATGAGAAAAAATCAGGAACTACCCCCTACATAAATACGATCTTATCACAATGATTTGACTGTGGCGACAATGCTTTCTTGATGCTTAAAGAGTTATTAGTTCTGTTGGACAAATTGAAAGAGCAGTCATCAGTCAGTGAGCAGCTTCCTGGCCTTTATTCTTTAGCTAATGTCTGCCTTCACAGCATGAGAGGGGCTGCTGCTTTATTCCTTGCCCTCTCTAACAGCTGGCATATCATTCTTATACATCTATTTCAGTTGTACTAGGTGACTAGGTAGTTATTTTTTCTTTCCATAACTTGCCTATAGATTATTACATTGAATTGATGTGAAAACATGGCTAGCTAGTGAATTTATATTTGAAGTAACTAAGTTCTCTATCTTTAAAACTTTTTTATTCTGTAACTTCTATATGCCTACCAAAATACCACTGTCATCTTGGTATTATAGCAGAAGAAACCTCTCTGCAGGCGGGAATTTTTAAAAATCTATTTTGTTAGTTGCTATATTTCCCTACCTGGTATGTTGTTGGCATTTTGCTGAACAAATGATACAGTAGTATTGCTTGTGTAGTAAAAGCATCCTATGAGTTAATGATTTTTGTCTTTCTCTCCCCAATTAATTATAGCTAACTTGTGTAGTTTTCTAGGTCGCATATTATTTTATAAGACTGTGATGTATACACAGGGTGTGGCAAAACTAGGTTTATAGTTGTGAGTATGTGAAACAGAGTTTATTCTTGTGTTATTATTTATTAACTATTGTATTTTCTGTATGAACAACTGTAAACCTACTTTTGCCCATCCCTTTATTTTGTAATTGGATTTTTTGCTAACCACTGTTGTTTTCTTAAAGGCAAATGTTCTCTAGTTACCCAACTACTACAGTACTTCCTACACGGCGTGCCCAGACTCCTCCAATATCATCCTTACCAACCTCTCCTTCTGATGAAGTAGGGAGGAGGCAAAGCTTAACTTCTCCTGATTCCCAGTCAGCAAGGCCAGCTAACCGCACAGGTGTGTATGCTGTTATGCACTATGACACCCAAACCTCTTGACATACCAAATGTATGGGACTTAATATGTGTTTTGTCTTCATTGAAGGTAAAACAGTGATTTTAACTAAGGTGGGGGGGGCCTGCACCATCAGACTGAGCTGTCTTCTTTATTTTGAATCTATAGATTGAATTATGACTCTTTGGAGGAGAAATAGTGTACTATACATCAGTCATATTAGACTTTTCTTTAAAATATTTTTAAAAATTCAGTTATAGTTGAATTTTTATTCAACTAAATATTAGTTGAATAAAATATTATATTCAATATTATATTAGTTTCAAATGTATAGCATAGTGGTGAGACTTTTATTTAATGAAGTGATCCCCCCATATGCTCAGTACCCACTTGACACCATACATAGTTATTATAATATTATTGACTATATTCCCTATGCTGTGCTTTACATCCCAATGACTGTTTTATGACTACCAATCTGTACTTTTTAATCCCTTCATCCTTTTCATCCATTCCCCATATCCATCCCATCTGGCAAACATACTTTCTTGTTATAATAGAGGCATGCTTTTTAGTCCTATGAATTGTCCTCTAAATACTGCTTTTGCTGCAGCTCACACATTTTGAAATGCTGTGTTTTCATTTTCATTCAGTTTAAAGTGTGTTCTAATTTACCATTGATATCTTCTTTGACATTATTTAGAAGTATGGTGTTTTGTTTCCAAATACTTGGGAATTATTCAGATATGTTTCTATTATTTCTAATTTAATTTACTTGTCTTCAAAATTTTAAATTTGATACTTGTTTTATGGCCCAGAATATGTATGATCTGTTTGAAATATATTTCACATGCATTTGGAAAAAGTATATTGTGCTATTATTGAATGGAATGTTTTATAAACTATTTGTTAGGTCTGATTGATTTATAGTATTGTCTGAGTCTTCTTTATTTTGATTTTTGGTCTTATCAATTATTGAGAGAATGAGGTTGAAATCTTATTGTGGATTTGTCTATTTTCTTTTTCACTGATCAGGTTTTTTTTTGTATGGTTTTTGTTTTTTTTTGTTTTTTTTCTGAAGTGAGAAGCAGGGAGGCAGGAAGATAAGACTCCTGCATGTGCCCAACTAGGATCCACCCGGCATGCCCACCGAGGGCCGATGCTCTGCCCATCTGGGGCATTGCTCCGTTGCAACTGAAGCCATTCTAGTGCCTGAGGCAGAGGCCATGGAGCCATCCTCAGAGCCCAGGCCAACTTTGCTCCAATGGAGCCTTGGCTGTGAGAGGGTAAGAGAGACAGAGAGAAAGTAGAGGGGGAAGGGTGGAGAAGCAGATGGGCGCTTTTCCTGTGTGCCCTGGCCAGGAATCAAACCCAGTACTTCCACATGCGCCAGGCTGACACTCTACTGTTGAGCTAGCTGGCTAGGGACTGATCAGGTTTTGTTTTATCTATTTTATAGCTCTGTCTTTGGGTCCATAAACATTTAAGATTCATTTTTTCAAAATTTTTGATTGATTTGAGAGACAGAGAGAGAGAGACATCTGTTTGTTGTTTCACTTCTTTATGCATTCATTGGTTGATTCTTGTATGTGCCCTACCAGGGATCATACCCACAACCTTGGAGTTTTGGGATGATGCTCTAACCAACTGAGCTACCTGGCCAGGGCAAATGTTTAGGATTCTTGTCTTTATCATTATAAAATGACTCTTTTGTTCCTGGTAATATTCTTTGCCTGTTTTATCTGATATAAATAGCTACTTCTTTTTTTTTTTTTTCATTAAGTTTGGATGATATATCTTCTCCCATTATTTTACTTTTAATTTATTTGTCTTTATATTTTAAGTGATTTCTCAAAGGTAGCCTATACTTAGGTCTTATTTGTTTTGTTTTGTTTTTGTTTTTTTAATCCAACCTCATTTTTTTGCCTAATTGGAATATTTAGACCATTGCTAGTTAATGTGATTATTGGTATGGATAAGCTTAAATCTACCATTTTTCTGTTTATCTCATCTATACTTTGTTCCCTTTTTTCTCTTTTCCTATGTTCTTTAGATTAAATGGATTTTTATTTTTTCTTCTTTGTTGGCTTATTAGCTATATTTTGTATTGTATTTTTAGAAATTACTTTTAGGTTTATATTAAACACCAGTGCTTTTCATACAATGTCAGGGTGGTTAACTATTGTGGATCAGCACAAAATTCTTTGTACTTTTGTTCTTGCACATTTAACTTCTATACATGTTATAAAGCACAATAATAATTGTTATTTTTGCTGTAAACAGCCAATTATTTTTTAGGGAAATTTAAAACTAAAAAATATATTTTATATTTACTCACATATTTATCATTTCAGAGATTCTTTATTCCTCTATATAGATCCAGATTTTTATCTGGTATCGTTTCTTTCTGCTTGAAAGTCTTTCTTTAACATTTCTTGTAACAGGCTGCTGGTGATGAATTCTTTTGATTCTTGTATGTCTGAAAAAGTCACCTTAATTTTGAAGAATATTTGTACTGGTATAGAGTTCTAGATTGACTTTTATTTTTCCTTTTTTAGATTTTGTCTTCTGCTTTGTATTGTTTCCACTGATGTCTTCTGTCATTCAAACTTTAATATCCCCTTTTCTCTGCTTTTAAGATTTTTCTGCCTGACCAGGTGGTGGCGCAGTGGATAGAGCGTTGGACTGGGATGCAGAGGACCCAGGTTCGAGACCCTGAGGTCACCAGCTTTAGCGTGGGCTCATCTGGTTTGAGCAAGGCTCACCAGCTTGGACCCAAGGTTGCTGGCTCGAGCAAGGGCTTGCTCGGTTTGCTGTGGCCCTCCCGGTCAAGGCACAGATGAGAAAGCAATCAATGAACGACTAAGATGTCACAGTGAAAAACTAATGATTGATGCTTCTCATCTTTCTCTGTCCCTGTCTGTCCCTCACTCTGACTCTGTTTCTGTAAAAAAAAAAAAAAAAAAAATTCTGTTTATCTCTGGGTTTAAGCACTTTGATTATGATCTCCTCTGGTATAGTTTTCTTCATAGTCTTTGTTGTGTGGGGTTTGTTGAGTTTATTGGATCTATGGGTTTATAATTGCCATTAAATTAAGAAATATTTTACCCCTTATATTTTTCAGATTTTTTCTGTTCCATTCCTCCATTTCAGTGTCTCTAGCGACATGTATATTAAACTACATGAAATCCCATCAATCACTGATGCTTTGCTCTCTTTCTCTCTCTCTTTTTTCAGTTCCTTTATATTTTTAAAATCTCTACTTCACTTGGATTAATTTTATTGCTGTGTCTTCTGGTCATTACTCCTTTCTTCTGCAGTGTATAATCTGTCTTAACCCATCCAGTGTATATTTTCCATTCCAGCATTGAGGTTGCAGCTCTAGAAGTTTGATGTGGGTTTTGTTTGTTTTTTTAAATCTTCTATGTCTTTTTAACATGATCAGTTTTTCTTCTACCTTATCAGGTACATAGAATAACAATCAGTTCTCAAGAATAGTTAAGTTCTGTAAAGTCTCTGAACATTGAATTAACAGAAAATGAATCATTGCTCCAAGATAAAATACAGGGCTACTAAGTTTCTGTGAACTTCTTCTCGTCGTGGTCACCTTTTGTCAACTGATCAGTATATAACTTTGTCTTATGTGTGTTTTTATTAACATTATATTTAATATATATTGTTGATTTATTAGCATCAAAGTCATGACCAGCAACACCATAATTCATGCCTGAATGAAGCTCACCTAACACATATATTTTCTGTAGAAGGCACATTATAGCCTTCTTTTACTTTGGAATGCTGGACAGCATTTCAACACTATTTGGGGGGGTCATTTAAATAGAAATCACCAATAAAAAGCACAAAAATACAAATACAAAAAAGTGACAATTACTAGACCATAAAAAGGACACTTGTTTACAGTTTTAGACCTTAAATAAGAACACAGGGCACCTTGCTCGACCTCAACAGGAAACAAATGTGCTCCTAGATTTCATGCGAGAATGAAATTTTGTCATTTTGAGCATATGAGTTATGACAAAAGCACAATGAATATTGATTTTGAAGTTGCACATGAATTTTAATGAGAACATGTATTTGTAAATATGGAATCCACAAATAAGGAGGATCAACTGTATATATAATACCTGTTTTAATGTTCTTTCCTACTTAATTTATCATTTATCTCATTTCTGGATCTATTTTATTGACTAATTTTTCTCCTCATTTTTAATAATATTTTCTTGTTTCTTTGCATGCGTAGTAATTTTTTAATTGAATACCAGCCGTTGTGAATTTTACTTTGTTGAGTACTGAATATTTTCTATTTCTTTAAATATATTTTAGCTTTGTTCTAGGATATAGTTAAGTTACTTGGAAAAATTTGATTCATTCAAGGCTTCCTTTTAAGTTTTATGTGGGACCAGGACAGCCTTTAGTTTGGGGCTAATATTTTCCCACCATTGAATCAGTACCTTTCATAGTATTCTATCTAGTGCCTTATGCATTACAAAGTTTTATCATTCTGGCTGTGGTAACACAAACTCTTGCCAACCCTGTGTTAGCTTCAAGGATTGTTCTGCCTGCTACTTCCTGGTGATTTTTTCCTTAGCTTTGGATAGTTGCCATTATCATTATCTGAATACTTGAAGGAAGAGAAGAACCCTCTGCACATTCTGGAGGTTTCTTTCCATATAGCTCTCTTTCTGGATAGCTTTCTCCTTTCTGGTATTTGACCCTGTGAATCCTAGCTACCTTGAATTTTCCACTTTGTCTCTTCAGTTCAGATAGAGCACTGAGTTTAGGTTAAATTTCCCCTCCCTGAACTGCAGATTGGAAACTCTCCGGGCATTAAGCTGAGACAGTTGTATACCTTGCCTCATTTGATTCCCTTTTCTCAGGGATCACTTACCTATATTGCCTGTAGTTGTTTAAGGTGAGGGTAAATCCAGTCTCTGTTACTACATCATGGCTAGAAGCCGAAGTCCAACAGATATATCAGTACTACTATATTACCACTGTAGCAGAAGTGACATTTTTAAAACAAAAATGAGAGCTATGGTCCTTCCACCCTATCTCCCTTCTTCCTAATTTAATTCAGAAGACATTAAGTGGGGCCAACCTAGGTAGTCATTCATACCAGCAGAGTATGGGAGGTGGGTGACATGGTGGGCCAGAATGGGTTATCAGAACCAGATTGGGGTAAGGAAGTCTCGTGTGTGGGAGTGGGCTGGCATGGAACATTAGAGTCCAAGGTGGGTGAGGAAATGTCCACATAGCATGGGACATGTTCACATGGGAAGTGTTCACATGACACACCAGTACCAGGTGTCAGAGCCATGCAGGATGAAGAGGGCCTCCAGTAGCACTGTCCAGTGAGAGAATCTGGGGGCAGTGATGCTTTAGGAATAGCAAATACACCCAGTGCCAAAATCTTATCTTTGAAATACCATTCTCTACAAAAAGGAACCCCTGCTTTACTGGGAGAAATGACTTAGTTTTATGGTTTAGTATGAATGAACCCGGGATAGCTTGTGCCAGAGAGTGATAAAGTACTCAGAGAATGATGGGCACATACCTCAAGGATATAAAAACCAGATTAAAGGGGCTCTCTTCCACTGGCCAAATCTGGGATGTTTGGGGCATCAAAATAAATAATCATAATAGTAGTAACAGGCAATTTATGAATACAATAAAAATCTATAACCCTTTACTGATGGAGAAGGGATAAGCTTTGCTTTAGAGTGATATACCAACTGATGCATCTGAAAAGAGTGATATACTAGAATCCCATATTTGTCAACCATCATAATAATGACTAATTCAGCCAGTGAACATAAAGGGATGCTAGTGAGTGAAACTGTTAAAGAATGGAGTATTTATGATTCTTGTAGCTCCTCACCACAGATACTTACTAATTACAAAGGGTAAAAAGTACTTTTACAGTGGAGAAACCTGACTGATACCATCAGCTTGACTCAAGTGATCAAAGTTAACATCACCATTAATGGGTCAAATTTAAATCATGTACCATTTGGTAGAATCCAATGAGGAGAAGGCAGCATCAGTTCTGTGGCACTCCAGCCAACAAGCACATCCTGAATCTGACCATGAGGAAACATCAGACAGTCCACCATATACCTGACCTGTAATCTTCAAAATATTAAAATGATTGAATGGCCCTGGCTGGTGGCTCAGTGGATAGAGCATCAGCCTGGCATGTGGAAGTCCAGGGTTCAACCTCTGGTCGGGGCACACATGAGAAGTGACCATCTGCTTCTCTCCCATTCCCACTTCCCCTTCTCTTTTCCCTTCTCACAGCCAGTGGCTTGGTTTGTCCGAGAGTTGGTCCCAGGAACTGAGGATAGCTCAGTTGCCGGATGGATCCCAGTCAGGGTGCATGCAGCAGTCTGTCTTATTATTTTTCCTCGTCTCACTTAAAAACAAAGAAATGATTGAAGGACACTGAAGAGAAACATGAAAACTAAGTAAATGCAAAGATGATCCTCAATCAGATTCTTTGCTGTAAAGAACATTACCTGGATTTTTGGTTAAACTAGAATGGGATCTGGATTAGAAAATAACATTCTTAATTTCCTGACTTTGATGATTATGTTGTGGTTATCCATGAGAATGTCTTTATTTGTAGGAGTCATATATTAGTGTATTCAGGAGATATTGTTTGCTACTCGTTCTTCAGTGGTTCAGGGGGAAAAGAATCATTTGTGTACTCTTGCAAATATCTATTAAGTCTGAAGTTTTTTATAAGTAGGAAACTATTTCAAAATAAAATGTTTTAAAATTTTTTCAGCATTTTTACTTTGTATTATCAGGTTGATCTTTATGAAAAACCTTAAACTATAACAAAGTTAATCATAGTTCTACCTTTAGTGAATTCTTACTAGAGTAAAATTTTATTAAATTTGGGAACTATTAAGAAACTTAGGGACTGAGTGAAAAAGGTGAAGGGAATAAGTAAAGGGAAAAATACTTATAGGCACAGAAAGCAGTGTGGGGATTGCAGGAGGGAAAGGGGTTAGGGGAGGTGGAGAGGCTGCGGGCGTTTGATGGTGATGGAGGGAGACTTGAGTTGGGGAGGTGAGCACACATTGCAATATACGGATGATGTAGCCTGTCTGTGTACCTGAAACCTGTTAATTTTGTTAACCAGTATCACCCCAATAAATTCAATTTTTAAAAAGAAAGAAAGACGCTTACGGTTATTATGAGAACACTTTTTCTCATGGTATTTACTGATACTTAAGCCTTTACTTCTCTTTCTTTTGTCTCAGCCTTGTCAGACCCAAGCAGTAGACTTTCAACTTCTCCTCCTCCTCCAGCAATCGCAGTACCCTTGCTGGAAATGGGGTTCTCTCTCCGACAGATTGCCAAAGCCATGGAAGCCACAGGTAGAATTAGTTTTTATGTATCAGTATATGCAGATATGAGAAGCCTAATCTTATTAAGGACAGTATATTTTTTTGAAAGGCCATAAGGCATGGTAAGATTCTTAACACCGGATTTTGTTACAGTAGCATCACAGCAGACACTCTTAACTGATAGCATGTATAACTAATTATTTTGCCAAAGTCAATATCAGACTTATTTTTCCCCCTGTTTAGGTGCTCGAGGAGAGGCTGATGCCCAGAACATCACTGTCCTTGCCATGTGGATGATAGAGCATCCTGGGCATGAGGACGAGGAGGAACCTCAGTCCAGCAGCACAGCAGACTCAAGGCATGGAGCCGCAGTTCTAGGCAGTGGTGGCAAATCAAATGATCCCTGCTATTTGCAGTCACCAGGAGACATACCGTCAGCTGATGCTGCTGAAATGGAGGAAGGCTTTAGTGAAAGGTGAAATTCCCAACTTCCGTATTTCTGTTTAGTGTGTTATAAATGGTGCCCCCTTTATAGATGATTCTAATAGTGTGTGAAGTCGATAAGTAGAGATAAATAAAAAGATGGACACTGGTTTCAAGCTTACCCTGTAAAGGGTTAGAATGACATAATGTTTTGACTTGAATGGATGTTTTAAAGAAAAGAAGGAAAAAATGTATACAAAATTATCTGAAAGAGGAAACTGAAAATTAAGAGAAGTTTTATTCCTGAAATAAACATGTTGATAAAATAATTTTATTTCATATAAGAGATATTAAATATGTTAATTTTAATATTAAAAAATGATTAATACATTTGATAAGAATGGATTTTTAAGCCTTTTCTTTATCTTAATATAGATTTATATTTGTATTTTTTATTATCTGTACAATATACCCTTTTTATATTCTGTGATATAATGCCTTGCCTAAAATGAGCTATTACAAAATATTCTGTAATTCTTCCTAAAATTTCCTCTTTTGACACTTCTTATGACTTTAAATCTTTACTTTTTATTTAGATCATATAATTACCATGGCTTGAAACCTATGTAATATACAGACTTTTTTCCGACAAGCATAGTAAATATTTTCATAATTTATTTTGAAATATTTGTTTCTCTTACATAAGGATTTATAATCCCCTCAAATTTTAAGTATTTAGTCATTTAAGATTTAGTAGAGACCGTTGATATCATTTGAATTAAACATGCATTAAGCATCTTCATTGTTGGCATAATTCAATATTATATAAAATTATTTCTCATGGCAACATGACACATTTAAAACCTAGGAGCTTTACCAGAGACAAAATATATGTATCAAAGTTTTATCTTAATCATATTTTAGTCCTGGTGAGATTTGGAGGAAAAGGACCACCACAAACAAGCATGCATGCACCTATGCTTTCTATTCATGATGGCTTTTAAAAATCTGTGTTGCTTTCAAACTTCCACGTATAGCCCTGATAATCTGGATCACACAGAGAATGCAGCCTCTGGAAGTGGACCACCAACTAGGAGTCGCTCAGCAGTAACAAGAAGGCACAAGTTTGATTTAGCTGCTCGCACATTGCTAGCAAGAGCAGGTAATTATATGTTTCACATCCTTCTCTTGGTGAAAATATCATATAGCTTGCTTATATTTTAAAGTCAATGTAAAAGGAACATTAAAGAAGATGTAAAGTAATGATACTGAGTACTCATCAGTTCCTCCACATTAACAGTGACTATTGTATATTACTTTCTATGCATTTGCATAATTTTCAATAATTGAAACTACAGCATATATTTATAGATTTATTCTGAAGTTCCCTCTGGGTGTAGAAAGCTATACTGGTCACTTTTAGACACTGAGCAATTTTATAAATGCTCTGTGCCCTTAAGGAACTTATAATTTAAGAAGTAGTGATGCATATTTAAAATTAAAACTTTAAAGTGATAAAGAGCTGGTAAGTGCACTGTGCCAAAGAAGTAGGCACTGGCTTTTCTGAAGTACTCTGTGGGCCTTAGGGCTTCACTATTAGGTAAGACCCTAGATACACAAAAATAAATTCCCCCATTACGTTAGTAAATACATATGTCTAGGATTATGTTCTGGACATGTGGAGTGTAAATTGTAGAGAACATATAATAGAGTTTGATCCTTGAAATAGTAAAACACAAATAGTGAACAATAATTTATGCGACTGGAGAGAGATTGAGACTGTTCTAAAAAATATAGGATGTATATTTAATATATAATGAAGAGGCTGATTTTTTAAAAAAACTAATAAAACAGTAACAGCCCACATTCATTGTTTTTTATATAATAAGCATCACAAAGTATTTTACATGGATCATTTAACTTAAACCTATCAACAGCCTTACCAGGTGTGCGTGCTATTTGTTGTCCCTATTTTACAGAGGAGGAAACACATGTGATAGGTAAAATTTTGTGTTTATGGTCTGGAATCCAATAAGTCAGCTGAGGTAGACTCTCACTTGCATGTATGGCAGTTAAGAATTGGCGAAATATTCAGAATTATTTTATACATGCAAATAAAATACCTTTTTTGTTTTGTTCTGAGCGGGACTATACCGCTCTGTGCAGGCCCACAGGAATCAAAGTCGGAGAGAAGGAATATCTTTGCAGCAAGATCCAGGGGCATTGTATGACTTTAATTTAGATGAGGAATTGGAAATTGATCTTGATGATGAATCGATGGAAGCTATATTTGGACAAGACCTGACCAGTGAAAATGATATTCTGGGAATGTGGATCCCAGAGGTACTGGATTGGCCTACCTGGGTGTGTGTGACTGCAGCGGGGGCTGCTCTGACTTCTTTTCCTGCCCTCTTGTTTATACAGTTTACTAATAACAGCCTTGCTTAAAGTTTTAACACCAAAAAGTCTTACATCTCATCGTAAAGTTTGGGGCTCTAATGGTTAATGTTACTTTCATACCTATTAACTAATAAGAAAAAGTCTCTCTTTTTGCTATTTCTGTGCAATTTTATTGCTTCTCTTCCCAGACTAGATGAATAGAGCCATACTGTGGCAATATTTGATTCCCTGTCATAGATTACAGACAGGCATCTAGTCCCAGTTGACTCTGCTGTGTGTGTAACATGGCTGCTGTTTTCATCTTGCTATCTGAATGCATGCTCTTCTCCTTCAGGTTATGTTTAATCACTGTTAATGCCTTATTCTAGGAACCAGTGCCACCTAGAACTTGTAAATACCTCCATCCAGGGCCAGGGTACATGGTGGGTTTGTATGTTTACATTATTTAGCATTATACTTCTGTAGCACTGAAACTGGAAAGTTCATAGGTGTAAGTTCTATGGGAAAGAGTATCTACCATATTAGGTTTATAAGATAAATGAATCCTAATAACTTCTTAGAAATGCAGAAAAATCATTTGAGATGGGGCACATTGTCATTTTTACTTTTTCATAGGGTAGTCAGTCAGCTTTATAAATTATTACAGAGAAGAATGGCAAAAAAACACTTTTCAGATTGTTTGATGTGCATTCTGATTAGAAATTTGTTATGTAGCGTTAATGAACATATTGCAAACATTCCAGCCTCTGTAAACAAAGTAGTTAATTTAATATCAATAATGAGCTCTTCTTAATTTTATGTTAAATTGACTAATAATTTGATATATAATCATTTGTGCAGCATGTTTGTGAGTCTGAAGACAGGGAAGAAGTGGTGGTGTGTGAGCTGTGTGAATGCAGTGTTGTCAGCTTCAATCAGCACATGAAGAGAAATCACCCAGGCTGCGGGCGCAGCGCAAACCGCCAGGGCTACCGCAGCAATGGCTCCTATGTTGATGGCTGGTTCGGAGGTGAATGCGGGAGTGGAAATCCATACTATCTGCTGTGTGGCAGCTGCAGAGAAAAGTACTTAGCCCTGAAGACCAAGTCCAAGACAAGTTCTGAAAGGTACCTTGAAATTGGAAGGATGTTCAGACCCTCTGAATGAGGAGTAGGTAGCTTCTCTCATTAAAAACATAGGATTTGCAGCTTTTTTCATGGTAGAAGTTACTTTTTTAACCTTTCCTAAAGCCTGTTATTACTGAATAGGGGGCAGGAGAGATTGAGGAATTCATGTTCCTGTCAGAGCTGGGAACCTGTAGCCCAGCAACAGTAGTATCTCAGCAGGTTCTTCACTGGAGTTCATGTTCACCTTTGACCTGTTGGCAAGTTGTGGGGTGGGAGGATCCTTGCCTTAACCTTTAAGAAATGTATGGTCAGTTTTTTTCCATTGGTGATTTTCATCATATTTTTGACATCTTTATCTTCATGAAAATGTAGATTAAATGAGCTTCCATGAAAATAGTATCTTTTTATATCCTTGAAGAGCAATTTAATCTCTAGTGAGTAGGGTATTTGACCTTATTGTCACCTATTAAAATCTTTAAGGTATTCTGGAATAGGTTTTTTTTTTCTTCCTTTTTCCAGTGAGGGAAAGAGAGACAGACAGGAGGGGAGAGCGATGAGACATATCAACTTATAGCTGTAGCACTTCAGTTGTTCATTGATTTGACCAGGGGCTCCAGCTGAGCCAGTGACACCTTGCTTAAGCCAGTGACTTTGGGATCATGTTAATGAGCCCACAATCAAGTCAGTGACCTTGGGGTTTTGAACCCGGGCCAATGCTGTGTCCACTGCACCACCACCTGGCCAGGTTGTAATAGGTTTTGATTTAAAAAGGTGTAGGTGACCCAGAAACCTCCCCAGTAATTTGGTAATATAGTCATTCATTTTGTAAATATGTTTATACCACCTACATATCAATCGTTTTTATTGGTTTCTATTACATTAGCCCATAACATAAAACACACTTTTTTTATTTTGTGTTGCTTTATTAATGATCTTTAAAAATGTTCTAATGACTTAATTTGCATTTTTGGGGTACTAACTGTTTTATATAAAAAATACAATGTTCTTCATGTTTGGTGCAGGTACAAGGGACAAGCTCCAGATCTAATTGGCAAGCAGGACAGTGTATATGAAGGTAGTTGTTTTGAGAGCTTCTTTATTTTACGTGTATTTTTATGTATACCTTCTGCTTAACATCTGGTTGCTAAAATTTACCTTTGTGTGTTTGTATTTATATACATGTTAAACTTTCATAAAAAGCTCAAAGTAGGATGATAGCAATATCCTTAGTTTTAAAAGTTAAAGGAAAAGGACCTGGGTTCAAATACTAGGTATACCACAGGATGTGAATTTCTGTGTAGCATTTGGTTTTGAAGTAGGGAAAGTATATGTACACTTTCAATTTCTGTCCTAATTGAGGAAAGGAAAAAAAATTGAACTGAGCATTAATTTATCTGGAGCATTCGTTTACTTGAAAGAACTCATTCCCTAATGATTATGGACAAGGTTAAGAAATCTTTTGGCCCTATAACTATTTTTTATTAGTTGAAACCTCCATTTCCAGCTATAACATTTGCTCTTGGTTAGATGGATTTGACTGCTCTGACTCCCGTTTTTCTTCTAGTGTCCCTGTGCCTCAGTTGTGCAATTTGGTTGGGTCACCAGGAGATGGTGCCATAGTTCATAATGTGGGCCCTGGGCTTTTAGTCCATCTGTATCTTCGACATATCTCACAATAATTATTGCCAGCAATTGTATCATGTTTATATTCACACACCATACATCTCTTTATTTAAATTCCAGAAGATTGGGACATGTTGGATGTTGATGAAGATGAAAAGCTAACAGGTGAAGAAGAATTTGAATTACTTGCTGGACCACTTGGTTTAAATGACCGACGTATTGTACCAGAACCAGTTCAGTTCCCCGACAGCGATCCACTGGGAGCATCAGTAGCAATGGTAACAGCCACCAACAGTATGGAAGAAACTCTGATGCAAATAGGTAAATAGAAGTGCTGATTGGCATGGGTTTCTTAGAGTCTGTATTGATTTGTTTCTTAAATAAATATTAAGAGGAATGATTCAACATTGTCCCACCACATCAGGTATCTTAAATCAATTTTTTAAAAAACATTTTGAAGGTATAATGAAATATGAAGATTAAATTTCTTTTTTGTTTCTATGAAATAGTGAATTGTTAAAAAAAATTGTGAAATATGATTAAGATTTTTTTAGCTTTGTGATAAGAGAATCCTAGAACTGACTAAAATCTATTTTGCAGTCTTTTTCTACTTGGGTGAGAGGGTGTGGTAACTTTTTGCTGTAGGGAATATAAAATAAAGAATTGGGGCAATATTGATGACCCTTTATGTGTAAAAAAGCATACCTTTTCTATATTTAAAACTATCTTTTCTATATTTGTTAATACCAGTAGATGTGATACATGAGCAAAATAAGTAAAACCAAAAAGTTTTAAGCATATTTTTTCTTTAATAGATTATTAATTTAGAAATAATCTATTTTTCCCAAGGAATTTTCTGTATAACAAAATTCCAGGTAAGCAAATCACATTGGTTTGCTGTATTTCCTTGCAGCCTAGAATGTAGGTAGAACAAGAAAAATTTTCAGTAGTTCAGATATTTTTTCTTTTTGTGTTGAGAACTAAACAAAATCTTTTTTTTTTCAGGTTGCCATGGTTCTGTAGAAAAGAGTTCCTCTGGGAGAATCACGTTAGGTGAGCAGGCAGCTGCCCTAGCGAGCCCTCACGACCGCGTGGTGGCTTTGAGGAGAGTGACTGCCGCTGCGCAGGTCCTTCTGGCCAGAACCATGGTCATGAGAGCTCTGTCTCTTCTCTCTGTGAGGTAAGTATTATTTTTGCTAAGTTAGCTTCTAGTGTATGTTAGACAGAAGTCTGGTAGTATTTGGGAGGGTGAGGTATAATTTTTAGAAACTTGAATATCTACTGTTAAATGACAAAAGTTGGACATAGTCATTATTGCTATTCATTCATACAGTGTTCAGTTAATACCTGGTTCTTCTTACGTAGAAAATAATGCCATTATAGTAACTGAGTAAATTGCAAATATTTTATTATCTAAAATGGGAAATTAAAGATGTTGATCCGTTTGGTGCAGGGTAAAAATAAAAAGGCAAATGAGTTTTTCTGCAGAATTCACCAACTGTGTAACTAATTCAACCTGCAGATCCCATCATGGAGACTCTTGTCATGTTCATACTGTGGAGTATAATATTAAAAAAGGGAAGAGAACCAAGAGTTCCTAAAAGACATCTATTTAAGAAACGGTTAAGCTAGGGTATTTAACTATCAGTGAAGACCAAAGGACCCTGAAAGAAACTAAAAAGAAAATTTAGATAAGACTGTGTAGTATTGGCTTAAAAATAGACAATTTGGAGAATGGAGGAGAAGAGTTCAGAAATTGACCCATGCATGTAGATAAACACTTGATTTATGGATTGATTTATGACAGTGTTTACACTGGAGAGCGATGAGGAAAAGATGGTCTCTTTAATAACTTGGACTAGATTGGATTTTTTTATTCACATAGGGAAAAAAATGAGTTTTGGCCCCAACCTCACAATATAAAACAAATATTTCCAAGTGGCTCTTAGATCTAAACCTAAAAAGTAAATAATGTTTATATAAGGTAGCATAGGAAGAATTTATTCTTCATCTTAGGAGAGGCAGAGATTTCTTTTTATTTATTTATTTATTCATTTTAGAGAGGAGAGAGAGAGAGCAGAGACAGAGAGAGAGAAGGGGGGGAGGAGCTGGAAGCATCAACTCCCATATGTGCCTTGACCAGACAAGCCCAGGGTTTTGAACCGGCGACCTCAGCATTTCCAGGTCGACGCTTTATCCACTGCTCCACCACAGGTCAGGCGAGGCAGTGATTTCTTAAGCAAGTCACAAAAGGCATTCACCATAATAAAAAGATTGGTATATTGGACTGCATAAAAAAAGAACTTTTGTTCAGCAAAAATTACTAAGTCAGAAAGTAAAAAAGAAAAAAAGAAAAAGTCACTGAATGGGAGAAGATATTTACAATGCATATAAAACCAACAGAATATGTGAAGAATTCCTGTAAATCAATAAGAAAAAGATTTACAATAAAAATAAAAGGTCAAAATACAAAAGACGATGTCCAGATGTCCAATAAATGTGTAAAATGAGGAGTTCAACCTCATCAGTTTTCAGAGAAATGAAAATGAAAATCCCATGAGATACTACTACACACCAGAATGGCTATAATTTAAAAGACTAGAGAGAAAAGGTGAGCATGAGGGTATGGAATACTTAGAACTCTCATAAACTGTTGCTGAGAAAATAAATTGGTCCAACTACTTTGGAAAACTGGTTGATAGTATCAACTAAAGGTGAATACTAATGTAATCCATGACCTAGAAATTCACTTCCCAGTATACATCCAACAGAAATTCTTACGTATGTACACCCAAAGACATAAATAAGCATGAACATTCACAGCAGCACTGTTTATAAGAGCACCATGCTGGAAACCACCTGGTTATCATCTGTATGGATAAATTAATTGTGGTAGATTTCTTTCTTTTTTTTATAATTTTATTTTTTTAATGGGGTGACATCAATAATTCAGGATACATATATTCAAAAATAACATGTCCAGGTTATCTTGTCGTTCAATTATGTTGCACACCCATCACCCAAAGTCAGATTGTCCTCTGTCACCTTCTATCTAGTTTTCTTTGTGCCCCTCCCTTCTCCCCCCCCCCCCCCCCCCCCGTAACCACCACACTCTTATCAATGTCTCTTAGTCTCACTTTTATGTCCCACCTACGTATGGAATAATGCAGTTCCTGGTTTTTTCTGATTTACTTATTTCACTTCGTATAATGTTATCAAGATCCCACCATTTTGCTGTAAATTATCTGATGTCATTTCTTATGGCTGAGTAGTATTCCATAGTATATATGTGCCACATCTTCTTTATCCAGTCATCTATTGATGGGCTTTTTGGTTGTTTCCATGTCCTGGCCACTGTGAACAATGCTGCAATGAACATGGGGCTGCATGTGTCTTTACGTATCAATGTTTCTGAGTTTTGGGATTGCTGGGTCATAAGGTAGTTCTATTTTCAGTTTTTTGAGGAACACCATACTTTCTTCCATAATGGTTGTACTACTTTACATTCCCACCAACAGTGTATGAGGGTTTCTTTTTCTCCACAGCTTCTCCAACATTTGCTATTACCTGTCTTGTTAATAATAGCTCATCTAACAGGTGTGAGGTGGTATCTCATTGCAGTTTTGATTTGCATTTCTCTAATAACTAAAGATGAGCATCTTTTCATATATCTGTTGGCCATTTGTATTTCTTCCTGGGAGAAGTGTCTGTTCATGTCCTCTTCCCATTTTTTTATTGGATTGTTTGTTTGTTTGTTGTTGAGTTTTATGAGTTCTTTGTATATTTTGGTTATTAGGCCCTTATCTGAGCTGTTGTTTGAAAATATCATTTCCCATTTAGTTGGCTGTTTATTTTGTTATCAGTTTCTCTTGCTGACCAAAAACTTCTTAGTCTGATGTAGTCCCATTCATTAATTTTTGCCTTCACTTCTCTTGCCTTTGGAGTCAAATTCATAAAATGCTTTTTAAAACCCAGGTCTATGAGTTTAGTACCTATGTCTTCTTCTATGTACTTAATTGTTTCAGGTCTTATGTTTAGATCTTTGATCCATTTTGAGTTAATTTTAGTACAGGGGGACAAACTGTAGTCCAGTTTCATTCTTTTGCATGTGGCTTTCCAGTTTTCCCAGCACCATTTATTGAAGAGGCTTTCTTTTCTCCATTGTGTGTTGTTGGCCCCTTTATCAAAAATTATTTGACTATATATATGTGGTTTTATTTCTGGGTTTTCTATTCTGTTCCATTGGTCTGAGTGTCTATTTTTCTGCCAATACCATGCTGTTTTGATTGTCGTGGCCCTATAATATAGTTTGAAGTCAGGTATTGTAATGCCCCCAGCTTCATTCTTTTTCTTTAGGATTGCTTTGGCTATTCGGGGTTTTTTATACTTCCATATAAATCTGATGATTTTTTGCTCCATTTCTTTAAAAAATGTCATTGGAATTTTGATGGGAATTGCATTAAATTTGTATATTGCTTTGGGTAATATGGCCATCTTGATTATATTTATTCTTCCTAACCAAGAACAAGGAATACTCTTCCATCTCATTATATCTTTTTCGATTTCCCTTAACAATGGTTTATAGTTTTCATTATATAAGTCCTTTACATTCTTTGTTATGTTTATTCCTAGGTATTTTATTTTTTTTTGTTGCAATCATGAAGGGGATTATTCCTTTGAGTTCATTCTCAAATGTTTCATTGTTGGCAAATAGAAAGGCTATTGACTTCTGAATGTTAATTTTGTATCCTGCGACCTTACTGTATTTGGCTTATTGTTTCTAGTAGTCTTTTTTGGATTCTTTGGGGTTTTCGATGTATAGGATCATATCATCTGCAAAAAGTGATACCTTTGCTTCTTCTTTTCCGATATGGATGCCTTTTATTTCTTTGTCTTGTCTGATTGCTCTGGCTAGAACCTCTAGTACCACATTAAATAAGAGTGGAGAGAGTGGACAACCTTGTCTTGTTCCTGATTTAAGGGGGAAAGCCTTCAGTTTTGTGCCATTTAATATGTTAGCTGATGGTTTATCATATATGGCCTTTATCATGTTGAGATATTTTCCTTCTATACCCATTTTGTTGAGAATCTTAAACATAAAATTGTGTTGTATTTTATCGAAAGCCTTTTCTGCATCTACTGATAAGATCATGTGGTTTTTGTTCTTTGTTTTGTTGATATGGTGTATTACGTTAACCGTTTTACGTATGTTGAACCATCCTTGAGATTCTGGGATGAATCCCACTTGATCATGATGTATTATTTTTTTAATATGTTGTTGTATTCGATTTGCTAGTATTTTGTTTAGTATTTTAGCATCTGTATTCATTAGAGATATTGGTCTGTAGTTTTCTTTTATTGTGTCATTCTTGCCTGGTTTTGGTATGAGGGTTATGTTGGCCTCATAAAATGTGTTTGGAAGTATTGCTGCTTCTTCAATTTTTTGGAAGACTTTGAGTAGAATAGGAACCAAGTCTTCTTTGAATGTTTGATAAAATTCGCTGGTATAGCCGTCTGGGCCTGGACTTTTATTTTTGGGGAGATTTTTAATGGTTTTTTCTATTTCTTCTCTATTAATAGGTCTATTTAGGCTTTCTGCTTCTTCTTGACTCAGTCTAGGAAGGTTGTATATTGTTCTAGGAATTTATCCATTTCTTCTAGGTTGTTGAATTTAATGGCATAAAGTTTTTCATAGTATTCTACAATAATTCTTTGTATATCTACAGTGTCCGTGGTGATTTCTCCCCTTTCATTTTGGATTTTATTTATATGAGTCCTTTCTCTTTTTTCCTTGGTGAGTCTTGCCAAGGGTTTGTCAATTTTGTTGATCTTTTCAGAGAACCAGCTCCTTGTTCTATTAATTTTTTCTATTGTTTTTCTGTTCTTTATTTCATTTATTTCTGCTCTGATTTTTATTATCTCCTTTCTTTGGCTGGTTTTGGGTTGTCTTTGTTCTTCTTTTTCTAGTTCCTTAAGGTGTGAAGTTAAGTGGTTCCCTTGGGCTCTCTCTTGTTTGTTCATATATGCCTGAAGTGATATGAACTTCCCTCTTATCGCTGCTTTTGCTGCATCCCATAGATTCTGATATGTCGTATTGTCATTTTCATTTGTCTGTATATATCTTTTGATCTCTGCACTTATTTCTTCTTTGACCCATTCATTTTTTAAAAGTATGTTGTTTAGTTTCCACATTTTTGTGGGATTTTTTTCCTCTTTTTTGCAGTTGAATTCTAGTTTCAAGGCTTTATGATCAGAAAATATGCTTGGTACAACTTTGATTTTTCTGAATTTGCTGATGTTGTTTTTGTGGCCCAACATATGGTCAATTCTTGAGAATGATCCATGTACACTGGAGAAAAATGTATACTCAGTCACTTTGGGATGAAATGTCCTGTAGATGTCTATCATATCCAGGTGCTCTAGTGTTTTGTTTAAGGCCACTATATCTTTGTTGATTCTCTGTTTGGATGACTGATCTAGAGCCGTCAGCGGTGTATTGAGGTCTCCAAGTATGATTGTATTTTTGTCAGTTTTTGTTTTAAGGTCAATAAGTAGCCGTCTTATATATTTTGGTGCTCCTTGGTTTGGTGCATATATATTAAGAATTGTTATGTCTTCTTGATTCAGTGTCCCCTTAGCCATTATGAAATGGCCATTTTTGTCTCTGAGTACTTTTGCTGTCTTGTAGTCAGCATTATCAGATATGAGTATTGCTACGCCTGCTTTTTTTTTGTATGTTATTTGCTTAGAGTATTGTTTTCCAGCCTTTCACTTTGAATTTGTTTTTATCCTTGTTACTTAGATGAGTTTCCTGTAGGCAGCATACAGTTGGATTTTCTTTTTTAATCCATTCTGCTACTCTGTGCCTTTTTATTGGTGAGTTTAATCCGTTTATATTTAGTGTAATTATTGACACTTGTGAGTTCCCTATTGCCATTTTATAGATTGCTTTCTGTTAGTTTTGTGTCTTGTTTGATACTTCTTTCATTTTTCTATCTTCTGTTTTTATTTGGTTGTATTCCATACATCTTTCCTCTGTTGCTATCTTTTTTAAATCATGTGCTTCTGTGGTGGTTTTTTCAATGGTGGTTACCTTTAAGTAATGAAAAGGGTTCCTACCCTGTTCATTGTACTGCACTATTTTGTGAGTACTTTTGCACTCCATCGTCCTTTGCTACTGTTAATCTCCATCCTCTCCGCCCCCTTTCTTTTTGTTGTTGTCACAGTTTAAATTTGGTTTTATTGTGTTCTTGGAGCTTTTACTTGTGGCTTTGTTTTTTTTGTTGTTCTTTGTATCTAATTGGAGAACCCCCTTTAGTAATTCCTGGAGTGGGGGTTTTCTGATGATAAATTCCCTCATCTTTTCTGTATCTGTGAATGTTTTTCTGTATCTGTGGATGTTTTTATTTCTCCTTCATATTTGAAGGATAGCTTTGATGGGTATAGTATTCGTGGCTGAAAGTTCCTTTCTTTCAGGACTTTAAATATTGGGGTCCACTCTCTTCTAGCTTGTAGAGTTTCTGTTGAGAAATCTGATGATAATCTAATGGGCCTTCCTTTATATGTTGTATTCTTCTTTTCCCTGGCTGCCGTGAGAATTTTTTCTTTGCCGTTGGTTTGTGCCAATTTCATTATGATGTGCCTTGGAGTAGGTTTGTTGGGGTTAAGAAAACTCGGAGTTCTGTTTGCTTCTTGTATTTGAGGCTTTAGTTCTTTCCACAGGCTTGGAAAGTTCTCATCTATTATTTGTTTGAGTATGTTCTCCATTCCATTTTCTCTCTTCTCCCTCTGATATACCTATTATTCTTATGTTATTCTTTTTGATGGAGTCATATAATTCCTGTGGGGCTATCTCATTTTTTTTAATTTTTGAGTCTCTTTCTTCTTCTCTCTGTTGTGCCTCAAGTTGCTTGTCTTCTATTTCACTAATTCTACCTTCTATCTGGCCTGTTCTATTAGCTAAGCTTGTTACCTCGTTTTTCAGCTCGTGAGTTGAGTTTTTCATCTCTGTTTGATTTATTTTTATAGTTTCAATTTCCTTGGAAATATATTCTTTGTGTTCATTGAGTTGTTTTCTGAGCTCCCTAACTTGCCTTTCTGTGTTTTCTTGTATATCTCTGAGTACTTTTAGGATTTCTATTTTAAATTCTTTGTCATTTAACTCCAAGGTTTCCAATATATTAAATTTTTTCTCCATAGATTTTTCCTCATCTATCTGTGTTACCTCTCTTTCTTTTGTATCCATGATATTCGATTTTCTCTTCCTTGATGGCATCTGAGGGTGGTTTTGTTGATAGTATTAATGAGATTTCATAAAGAATGAAAAGTTAAAAAAATAAAAATTAAAAATCAAAGAGTTGTTTTTTAAAAAAATTAATAATTAAATAAAGAAAAATAAAATAAAATAAAAAATTTAATAACAGGAAATTATTCCCCCCCCCTCCTTTTTTCCTCTCCTCTCCTCTCCCCTCTTTCTTGAGAAAATCTTGTGGTGAACTGTGAATTATATTGTATTAAATTGAACAAACAATGCCTGTACTGGAGTGCCTGAATTGGGGAGAAGTAATAAAGGGGCAAAAAAAAAAAAAAAAAGAAAGGGGGTGTGGATCCACAAAAAGCAAATAAGAAAAAAATTTGGGTCAAGAATAAAATGATTTGCTTTTAGGTATTGGTTGACTAAGAGTTATGATGAGAGGAATAAGAGGGAAACAGGAAAATGGGGGGACAAATTAAAAAATTACTATTGTATTTAGTGGAATAAGAACTAGATAAAATGGAGAGCCAGGGATGGGAGCACTGCTAGTGAGTTAAAAAGGTGAAAGTAAAAAAACCCCAAAATGCCACAAACATAAGTTTGAGTCCCAGATAAGATAGTTTGTTCGTTATTGAGGTTTGAATGAGAGGAGACGTAAAGGAGAAAGGAAGAAACTAATGTAGAGGGAGAAAAGGAAGAGAGAGATAAAAAAAAGAGGGAACCACTAAAATAAGAAAAAAGAGGAGAGAGAGAGAAAGAGAGTTAAGGGTTTTGGAGTGCAACCCTCATAGAGAGAAAGGAAGAGGAAAGAAAAGATAATGGGAGATGTAACACTTATGGGTAGTGTAGTTCAAGGAGAGGAGAGAGTAAGACCGGCAAAGAGTTAAATGACCAAATTGGAAGAGGAAAAAAAAAATCAAGAATGAAGATAAGAGAAACGAACAAATATAATAAAATGGGATAGGTTATAAAGTCTGCGGATTATTCTTGATTTTGAGAGGTTATCTTCTTGCTTTTTCTTTTCTCTCCCTCTTCCTGGTCGGTGACTCTGTACCCCGGGTTCTGCCCCTTTGGCACGCTCAGGTAGAGGTTTGCAGTTGATAAGTCTCTATGGCGATGTCATGTATTGTGCTTCAGTCTCGTTGGCAGTCGAGGCTCATTAGCATTTATAGGCTCCGACAGGGAGAGAGTCCATGTTCCTGGAGCCTCTCTCCTAGTCTTTCCTTCCTCAGTTAGTAGCCTGATAATCCAGCTATGGGGTTGCTGCTGCCTCTGCCTGGATAGTAAGAGGCTCAAAGAGCTGGCAACTCCCCACTCTATTCCCACTCAGCACAGGGCTCTGGGTAAGGCTCAGTCAGTCAGAGCTGCTAGCATAATCAGGCGGGGCTTCTGCCCACTCAAAGACCTCTCGCTCTGCCACTCTGTCCGGTAACACGGGCGGGCGCCCACTCCTGGGGCGCTTGGAGGAAACTCTCGCTCACTATCTGTGCGCAGACCAGGATATCAGGCCGGCAGTCTCACGCTCTGAGAGAAACCCCCGCCTGCACAGAAAGGTTCCAGTGTTGGAATTGGCTCTTGCTCCCTCCCTGTGCGCGACTTTTTCAGGGCGCTGGGGCAGCCTGGAGATTCCGCTTTTGGCCCACACAAAGGCCCCTGACTCTGCCCCTCTGTGGGATAACAGGTGCTCCCACTCCTGAGGTGCTGGGAGGAATCTCTTGCCCACTCTCCGTGCGCATAGACCAGGATATCAGGCCAGCCGCCTCACACTTTGAGTGAAACCCCCACCCACACAGAAAAGTTCCAGCGTTGGAATTGGCTCTCACTTCCTCCCCATGCGCGGATTTTTCAGGGTGCTGGGGCGGCCCAGAGATTCCGCTTTCGACCCACCCAAAGGCCTCTGACTCTGCCTCTCTGTGGGGTAACACGAGTGCCCACTGCTGAGGCACTCAGAGGCATCTCTCGCCCACTATTTGCATGCTCCGACCAGGAGATCAGGGAAAATGGCTGCCCCACTTGTCTTTCTTTGTGTTGGTTTGGCGCGAGTGTTAGGTTGTATTGACTGGGTTGCCACAGGCACAGTTTTTCCTCGGCTTGGATCTCTGTGCCACAGCCTGGCTCAGCCGTTTGTGCCGCGGCCTGGATCTATTCACCCCCTTTGCCCGCCTCAGTTTCTATATTCTCAGTTCCCAGTGAAAGCAGCCCTATTTAGGTTAGTGAGGAAGGCGGAGCATTTCTTACTCCCTATATCCTTCGGGATTTGATTATATATTTAGCCAATTTTTCACTCGACCATACCTTCAGGTGTATTGTGAAACATCTGGAGGCTCCAAGGATAGGTTTTTCTGTTTCTGGTTGAAGATCTTGTTGAGTTTTGGGGCAGATTTATCGGTATCGCTTCCTACCATGCCATTACTCTCTAATTGTGGTAGATTTTATTTATATGTCAATGAAAATGAACACCCAGTACTATAATGCAACATGAACAAAACTTAAAAGCAATATTGATCAAAAGAAAAATACATACTTTATTATTTTAGTTATACAATGTCCAGAAACAGGCAAAACTGACTCATGGCTTTAGAAATTAGGACAGTGGTTACTTTTGAGAGCCTAGTGACTGAGAAGGGCCCAAGTAGTCATCTGAGGTTCTGGCAAAGTTCTTTTTCTTGATCTGGAATGTAGTTGCATGAATTTGTTTAGTTTGTGAAAATTCATGATTTGTGAGCATTTCTGTATGTTATATTTCAGTAATTCAGTTGTATTTCAAGCATATGTCAATATTTATTTTTTAAAAAGTTTCAGTAACTTTCCAGCTTACATAGTATTTTTGGACATCTCTTAGGACAGGGGTCCCCAAACTTTTTACACAGGGGGCCAGTTCACTGTCCCTCAGACCATTTGGAGGGCCAGACTATAAAAAAAACTATGAACAAATCCCTATGCACACTGCACATATCTTATTTTAAAGTAAAAAAAAAAAAAAAAAAAGGGAACAAATACAATATTTAAAATAAAGAACAAGTAAATTTAAATCAACAAACTGACCAGTATTTCAATGGGAACTATGCTCCTCTCACTGACCACCAATGAAAGAGGTGCCCCTTCTGGAAGTGCGGTGGGGGCTGGATAAATGGCCTCAGGGGGCCGCATGCAGCACGCGGGCCGTAGTTTGGGGACCCCTGTCTTAGGACATGCATGACTAATGATAGGGCAGCTTGCCTTTAATTTTGGTCTTTGGTACTATGGCTGCTATATGGGATTCCAAATGATCCCTTAAGAAAACGGTTTCCTTATTCATCTAAAGTGTTTTTCTTTCCTGGCAGTGGTTCCAGTTGTAGCCTGGCTGCTGGTCTTGAATCTCTTGGGCTCACAGATATCCGAACACTCGTTCGATTAATGTGCTTGGCTGCAGCAGGGAGAGCTGGCCTATCCACCAGCCCTTCTGCCATGGCAAGCACCACAGACCGCTCACGAGGTGGGCACAGCAAGGCCAACAAGCCCATCTCTTGCCTCGCCTATCTGAGCACAGCAGTGGGATGTCTGGCATCAAACACGCCTAGTGCTGCAAAACTGCTGGTGCAGTTATGTACACAGGTAAGCTAATTTTCAGTACTTTTCTTGGGGCATTGCTTATTTTCAACCAATTCTTAAAAGAACCTTTTAAAGTGCACCCTTCTTTGTTCCAAAATCATATGTAAAAATTAAACCTCTTTGTTTCAATTGCCTCTTCAGAACTTGATTTCTGCTGCAACAGGTGTAAACCTAACTACGGTTGATGATCCAATTCAGAGAAAGTTTCTACCCAGCTTTCTCCGAGGAATTGCCGAAGAGAATAAGCTTGTGACTTCCCCAAACTTTGTTGTAACTCAGGCCCTTGTGGCATTATTAGCAGACAAAGGGGCCAAACTGAGACCCAACTATGATAAGTCAGAAGTTGAAAAGAAAGGTAAGTTTCATACAATTTAATTTCTAATCAATTTGTACAGTTTTCTAATTAGTTTGATTCATGTTTTAAATTTTTTTTTTGCATTGTTCTGTTATGAATTGCATAATATGTACTTAAGTTTAGGTCATAAAAGAAGTACATGGATACTTTTTCATTGTACATGACAATAAATATTAGAAAAAAGTACATTAGTCTTGGTTTGATTAGATTATGGTTTGAGTCACCATAGATAATAATCCTGATAGACTTTCTTAAGAAAATTTAGATAAAGGTAGTGTTATTTTTCTGTCTTAAGATGATAACACTTTTTTTCCTTCTTTTCCAAGTGAAAGGAAGGGAGATAGACTCCCACATGTGCCCCAATCGGGATCCACTCAGCAACTTTGTTCTGGGGCTGCCCATTTGGAGCCATGCTCACAACCAAGCTATTTTTAATACCTGAGGTAGAGGCTCCATGGAGCCATCCTCAGTGGCCAGGGTCAGTGTGCTCGAAATAATTGAGCCATGTCTGCAGGAGGGGAAGGGTGGGGGGAGGAAGGGTGGAGAAGCAGATGGTCACTTCTGTGTGCTCTGACTGGGAATCGAACCAGGGACATCCACACAACTGGGCCGGTGTTCTACCACTGAGCCAACTGGGCAGGGCCAAGATGATAACACTTCGAAGGGACTACTTAATCACTACTGTCCCTTTATCAACACCTTGTGGCCAAGAGAGATGGGCCTTTGGATCTGTCAGCCTGACTGGCTGGTAAGATCACTTTTGAGCAACAAAGGCCAAATTCTTATTCTTTAGGGCATGCTGCCTCTACCCTGGCCCTAAACTTATTTTTACTGCATTCTCACTCTGTGTGTCCTTAAAGAAAACACTATTGATTGATGACTATAAATCATATTTGCAATAAATTAGAATTTTTTATAGAATTTGATGAGATAAATGCTTTATGTCATATGCATATGTTAGTGAAATGATTACTTGCATAAGTGCTAATTCTTAAGAGAGATAGGTTAACCCATTTTTGTTCACCAGCACCAGCTCTCACATGGGCATCATTTCATTCTTTTGTTTAGCAGGTTTAAGTGTCCAATTGTATATCCATCCCTCCTATCATCCTTCTGCTGTAGGCCCTCTGGAGCTGGCTAATGCCCTGGCAGCTTGCTGCCTGTCCTCCAGGCTGTCCTCACAGCATAGGCAATGGGCTGCTCAGCAGCTCGTGCGTACTCTTGCTGCGCATGACCGTGACAACCAAACTACTCCACAAACACTTGCTGATATGGGAGGAGATCTCAGAAAATGTTCCTTTATCAAATTGGAGGCTCATCAAAACAGGGTATGTATTTTGAGCCCCAAGTGTGCTGATCACCTTATATAAGTTAAAATAGTTTCTACCTTTCTCAAAAAGCCCAAAGTTTATAGAGCTCTCTTTTCTTTTTCTCCTCTTTATTTTTTTCTTTCTCTTACTTTCTCTCTCTCTTTCCCTCCCTCCCTCTTTCCGTCCTTCCCTCCCTGCCTTCTTCCCTCAATCCCTCTTGTCCTACTCTCTCTCTCTCTCTCTCTCTCTCTTTCTCTCTTTCTCTCTTTCTCTCTCTCTCTCTCTCTCAGACACACACACACACACAATTAGCAATATTTATCTGGTAGTTATCATCTCTGTATATGTTGGGTTGACATAATAGTATACAGGCAGGAAAATCAGATGGTGGATAAGAGGAAAACCAATGGAATAGCTTCCCCCAAAAATGAAGGCTTATGCATGCAAAAGGAAGAGAAATTGGCCTCTCTGTTTTAATACAACCTATTGGGCCCTCGAGCAGTGACAGGGCAGTTTACAAAATAAAGACTTACCCCTGTTTACTAATTTTAAAATCACTTCTTAATCTGTGTTAGTTTATAAAACAAATAGATATGTTGAAGTATTTATACTTTATAGAATTAAGTAAACATGTTTAATAAAAATACCAACAGGTCTCAGATGACTCAAATGAGTTTGGGCATAGTACTTTAAAGCTGTACTTCAAATGGCTGTATATTTACAAGCTAATTAGAAAAGAGTGAGTTCATGCATATTGTATTATAACATGGATACTTTTACAATTTTCTGGTTGATTTTTCTTTAATTTGATAGAAAATTTTCAAAGGACAGAATCACTTGAATCAAAACTTGTTCAAATACTGCTGTATATTTTTAACTTTTCTAGGTAATGACTTGTGTTTGGTGTAATAAAAAAGGACTCTTGGCTACAAGTGGCAGTGATGGCACCATCCGGGTGTGGAATGTTACCAGGAAGCAATATTCACTGCAACAGACCTGCGTGTTTAACAGATTGTAAGTGCTAATGTCTCTCTTTGTAACATTTAAAATAAAGGAATTTTAAACATACTTCATTTTTGGTTGGTTTAATGTAATTAAATTGTCGCTAAAATTTTTTTGCAATTTTTTTATAATAGTCTTGCTGTATCCCAATTTTGTGTTTTTAATAGTTTTAATAGTTTGTATTTAGAATAGTTATTCAGCAAATAAAATTATTAGCTATCAATATCGGGATTTACTCAGAATTAAATCAAAGTCTACTATCTAGCAAATAAATGTTCAGTTCTGTAAAACAGTAGTCTAATTTTCTATCATTCTTTAAGGATTATTTAGGAATTACAGTAATGATATTTCTTTTATAGTGGAATGTAGCTAGGTGTAAGTATTTCTTTTCGAGAAATTACCTAGATATCAAGAATTACCTAGAAACAAGAATGTGTCATGAACAATAACCGTTGTACAACCCATACAGAATCAGAATCTCTTAATTAACAATTATATACTACATTAAATGATGCATGACATAAGCATCACCCTTTTATAATTCTGTTCTTCACATTTTGACAAACACTAGCAAATATGTGATTGTCAAATACTGCTAGCCAAGCTTTTGAAATAGTCAGAATCTGCTATTACATGAGGTCTACATGAAGCTTTTACATTAAGGTTTGGGGTTTAGTTTACTTTTGGGTGATGGGAATTAGAATTACATGAATATCTATTATATTCTAGGGAAGGGGAGGCTGAGAATAGCCTTGGGTCACCCAGTGATCTAAGCTTCTCACCTGTTTCCTGGAGTATAAGTGGCAAATATCTAGCTGGAGCTTTGGAAAAGATGGTGACTATCTGGCAGGTTAACGGTAAGTCATATAAATACTAGTAAACTACTGAAGGTACTTTTGAGTACCTTTGAGTACCTTTTGAGTCCAAACAATGGCTTCCCTTCACCTTGAAACTCACAGTGTATTCATCATCTGTGAAAATCTATGCCTAATTATGGTTTAAATTAAAGAGGAAATACTCAATTCCTGATTTCCTTTCTTGGAGTGTCAACTAACCCAGTATCTATAAACTAAAACTTCTTGCCCTAGCCAGTTAGCTCAGTTGATTCAAGTGTTGTCTAGAAACACCAAGGTTGTGAGTTCAATCCCTGGTCAGGGCACAGACAAGAATCAACCAATGAATGCATAAATAAGTAGAACAAATCAATGTCTCTCTCTCTTTTTTTCCCTCTCCCCACTCCCCTACCCTCCCCCTCCCCCTCTTTCCCTCTCCCTTACTCTCCTTCTTCCTCTCCCTTCCTCTCTAAAAAGAAATCAGTAAAAATATATTTAAAAAAATAAAACTGCAAAAATTCTTTTCATGTGCCACTAAGAATTCATTTGGAGTAGAATTTGAAGGGAAATAGTGGTCACTGAATTTTCAGTTTTGTATTTTTTAGATCATTTGAAATATTTCTATTAATTATGTCTATTTCATAGGTACAAACTCATCGATTTTTAATAATACCACTCGAAAGTAAAAATTATTAATGCAATCTTGGGCTTATCAATATTTTGTTTGTTTTTGCATATTTACAGAATGGCTATGCTATTTCCCATATTTGAAGGAATAGCTGGCCTTAATTGTAGGTACATTTCTTACGTTAATTTGGTTTTCAGCAATTGTTAGGAAAGGATTTAATTGATTAACATTTGTACACTGAGTATTTTCCTTTACTCTTTTTTTCTACAAAGCTACCATTTTTGTTTCACTTATAGTTCTAGAAAAGATTACTAATTTCTTAATTTATATATTACATGTAAATGAAGGATCCTGTCTTACAGTCATATTCATAAATAGGCTGTTTTAAAATTGGGAACTGCTAGCCCTGGCTGGTTGGCTCAGCAGTAGAGCGTCAGCCCCACGTGTGGAAGTCCTGGGTTCATTCCTGGCCAGGGCACACAGAAGTGCCCATCTGCTTCTCCACACTTCCCCACCTTCTTTCTCTCTATCTCTCTCTTCCCCTCCCACAGCCAAGGCTCCATTGGAGCAAAAGTTGGCCCAGGCGCTGAGGATGGGTCCATGGCCTCCACCTCAGATGCTAGAAAGGCTCCAGTTGCAACAGAGCAATGACCCAGATGGGCAGAGCGTCACCCTCTAGTGGGCATGTTGGGTGGATCCTGGTCAGATGCATGTGGGAGTCTGTCTCTCTGCCTCCCTGCTTCTCACTTCAGAAAAATAAAATATAAATAAATAAACAAACAAATAAATAAATAAATAAATAAAATTGGGGACTGCTTTTAGTTATATTAGAATTAAGTAGTATTTCTTGTTGTTCTTGTCATTGTTTTTTAAGAATTAAGTAACAACCAGCTACCATTTTCTTTATGTTTAGGAGGAAAAGGATTAGTAGATATTCAGCCTCATTGGGTATCTTCCCTGGCTTGGCCAGAGGAAGGTCCAGCTACAGCCTGGTCAGGAGAGTCTCCAGAATTGTTGTTGGTGGGGCGGATGGACGGATCTCTTGGACTGATTGAAGTTGTCGATGTGTCCACCATGCACCGTAAAGAATTGGAGCATTGCTATCGAAAGGATGGTAAATGACTAGATTTGGATTAGTTGAAAAAGTGATCCCCCAATCAAAAATCTTTGGGGGTTTTTTTGACACCTGCTTTTAAAAATGCTGAGTGAATATTACTTTTGGCTTTGTTTTCTAAATTGTCCAGTTGGTGTTTTGTTTTAATTACTCATTTGAAAGATGCTTTTCTCCCAACCTATACCACATGCCTCTACCAAAAGAGATCTAATAGTGTTCTATTAATCATCTTTTGTGTAAGTATCTGAACACTTACAGCAGGCTCTGGGTCATCCTTGAAAGTTATGAGTGAAATTGACGAAATGGGAACAGGAGGAGGGGAGTTCCCAGTCTGTTAAGTGATAGTAGGAAGTCTTCCTTTAATTGATTTTCTCACATCATTCCGTTTAGATATATAAACATCTTACTAGTTTTTGTTAGTTGTTTGGGGGAGTGGGATATTACAAAGTTCACAGCCCTAGCTTAAATTGTACTCTGTTAACAGAATAGAACAGTTTGGGATTTTTAAAATAGGTAATAAGGTTCAAATTTTTTTTAATTTAAAAAGCTAGACAGTAAAAAGTTCTCCAATCTTCTCAGTTCCCATGTCTCCATTTAACTCCCACAAATACACTGCTCACAAAAATTAGAGGATATTTCAAAATGAATATGAAGCGATAAAATATACCCTAATTTTTGTGAGCTGTATAGTTTTTACTTTCTTTTGTAGCCGTCCATTGTTATATATACTTTAAAAAAAGCAAATACGAGTATATATTGTTAGAGTAGAATCTGTTTGATAGAATATAGAAACTCAGTAGGGAATATTAGGCAAAAGAAGAGACAAGTAATTTTTTTTCCCCTATAACTTGGGTTATTTCACTTCTCAATTTCATGGTAGATTCTGCAAAAGTAAAGAACCTGGTGTGCCTAGTGTGCCCAGTCGGTGGCACAGTGGATAGAGCATTGGCCTGGAATGCCGAGGACCCAGGTTCAAAATCCTGAGGTCTCCAGCTCGAGCACGGGCTCATTTGGCTTGAGTGGGGGATTATAGACATAACCCCATGGATGCTGGCTTGAGCCCAAAGTTACTGGCTTGAGCAAGGGGTCACTAGCTGGGCTGGAGCCCCCTGGTCAAGGCACATATGAGAAATCAATCAGTGAACAACTAGGGTGCTGCAACGAAGAATTAATGCTTCTCATCTCTCTCCCTTCTTGTCTCCTGCTGCTAAAAAAAAAAAAAGTGCTGCAATCACTCAAAGTCAGCAAGGGAATTCAATTTTTTATCTTTTTCAGTACCACCTGAATATAGTGAAAGATTTAAAAATGAGGTAGCCCATATACACCTGAAACTAATACAAAATAATATTGAATGTAAACTGTACTTAAAAAATTTAAGTGTGGGCCCTGGCTGGATGGCTCAGTGGTAGAGCGTCTGCCTGGCGTGCAGGATTCCCGGCCAGGGCACACAGGAGAAGCGCCCATCTGCTTCTCCACCCCCTCCCTTTCTCCTTCCTCTCTGTCTCTCCCTTCCCCTCCCGCAGCCAAAGCTCCATTGGAGCAAAGTTGGCCCGGACGCTGAGGATGGCTCCATGGCCTCTGCCTCAGGCGCTAGAATGCCTCTGGTTGCAACAGAGCAATGCCCCAGATAGGCAGAGCATTGCCCCCTGGTGGGCATGCCGGGTGGATCCCAGTCAGGCACATGCGGGAGTCTGTCTGACTGCCTCCCTGTTTCCAACTTCAGAAAAATACAAAAAAATAAATTAATGAGTGGTGTGTGTGTGTGTGTGTGTGTGTGTGTGTGTGTATATATATTTTTTTTTAATGAGATAGTCCTTATCACTTATAAATAACACTTTTAAAGTGGGTTACATGGAATCCCTGCCATAAGCCTACATTTTGTCTGAGTTCATTACAGAAGTGTCTGGAAACTTAGTTGCAGTGATTGCAGTAGCATAAATTTGTTGCAAAGTCTTTGCCTTTTAAGTTAGACAATGACAACTCTTTTATTTTTTTTTTTATTTTGTTCTTACCATGTTAGTGTCTATAACATGCATAGCGTGGTTCAGTGAAGACAGACCATTTGCTGTGGGATATTTTGATGGAAAATTATTATTGGGAACAAAGGAACCACTTGAGAAAGGAGGCATTGTTCTAATTGATGCACATGAGGTAAAGCATCTTTACCAGATGGTTACTTTTTTTGTTTCTTACTGTTGTTTTCTTGATACTAGTTTCTTTAAAATTTTGTACATCAGACACTTATGATTAATATTCTGTTGTTACACAAACCTGTAGGCCGTGTATATACATGAAAATGTCTGTGTAAGAAAGGCATCAAGCTAAGGAGTAAAACCAAAGCAATGAAGTAGGAACATCCTCTGTCAAAGTACCTTCCGTTAATGAGAGAAATTCCATCTGTGAAGAAAGATTCCTTTCCCTTAGTGCAGTGGTTCTCAAACTTTTTGAAGTCAGGGTGCATTTAAAATTCTACAAATAATTGTAGGCGCACTATATACAAATTTCTGAGAAATATGTTGTAATAATTAAGTCAAATAGTAAAGGAAAAAAATATAAAGTCCAAGTGTGCTTTTATGGTAATTAAACAAAATAAATACGACAAAATTAAATTTATTCTGACATTAAAAAACATTCTTATGTTACATTTTTTGAGTTATGCTTTTTAGAATTTGTAAAAAAGAGGGATTAAAAAAAACGACAAAATGTTATCTTTATATATATATATAGATACATTCTTAGTAAGATTTAGTAAATTCAGCAGGTCCTGGCGCAAGTGTTAAGTTTTTTTATTCTTGTGTTTATGAGAAACATGAGCCTAATGTGTCCTAGCAATTTCTTCAATGTTTGGGCATATATATGAAAGGCAAACTCTTCATTTCTTCATTAATACATTGAAGAATTTCTCTCTTTTTAATCTTAATTGTGTTGAGAGTAGAAAATCCCAATTCACGTAAATAGAATGTTGAAAATTGTAGTAAAATATTCAAAGCTTTTTTAGATATTGCCACATATTCTTCTTTTATAGAAATCCAAAAGGCTTCAAGAGACAATTCCTTATGTTTAATCATCAATTCAAAAACCCCACTATACATATCCTCTTAACTTTACACTAAACAAAGGATAGAAGAAAATTGCCTCCAATCTTTCTGGGGAACATGGGGGGTAGGATAATCAATCCAGGACCACAGCTTAATAGCCTTTTGCAACCTAATCAGTCAAGTGAGGTGGGGGGTTGGACAGACTGTCAGCTTACAGCCAATTCCCCCCACCTCTGTCTCCCCCAAATCTATAAACTCCAAAAGCCCTGTTGGGTTTTTTGTCCTCAACAGGCACATATTTCTCTGGAATATCATAGGGCGCACCTGGAAATCTTCTAGGGCACCCAGTGTGCCCTGGCACACACTTTGAGAACCACTGCCTTAAACAAAGGTTGCTGGCTCAGATGTTTAAAGGGCCAGCTAGGCAAATCACATGTTTGCATGAAGCCAAGAATTGGAAGTTGTGAAGGAGGATAAAAAAAAAAAAAAAGTCAGAACACAGTGATAACAACCATATAAAACAAAACATGCCCCAGTTTCTCTTAAGTATTTGCTATTTTGGCATGAGGGTTGCATTTTTAAAAGTTTCTTCTTTTTCTAATTTTAATGTCAATAAAGATAACTCTTAAAAAGGCTAATGAGGGGTAACATATTTCTTCTGAATCAGAATTTCATTATTTATTTAACATTTATTGTGCTTTGACCACAGTAAATAATATGATGCAGGCTATATTAAAGGGTTAGTTGCTCGAGTGATTGGGAATGATATAACTGTATCTGATTTGCTTTTAATTGTGATTTCCAAATAATTAATAGAATATGTCTTAAATTGAGTGTAAAGTATTTGTGAAGGAAGCAGTAATATGACTTTTTTTCTTCCCTTTCCATTTTAAGGAGACTCTTGTTAGTATGATGTGGGACCCCACAGGTCATATTCTTATGACATGTGCCCAAGAAGAAAATGTGAAGCTCTGGGGGACTATTTCAGGATGCTGGTGCTGTCTACATTCACTCTGCCATCCATCTATTGTAAATGGCATTGCTTGGTGCAGCTTCCCAGGGAAAGGATCCAAGTTGCATTTACTGATGGCAACGTATGTTATAAATTTGTGTGTGTGTCTTAATTTTTATATTAGTATAAACTGTTACTTACATTAAATGTGGTTTCTCAGTAGTCTTAGTTTATTGCCAGTTATTAGTCTTAAAATATGTAATTCCATAAGATCACCTTAGAAAAATAAGAATTTGAAATTTGGTTTGTGACCTTCTTATCCTAGGTATGATGTTGTTAGAATAGTGGACCTAGTTGTATTTCTTATAAAGGATATAGCATTCCTACTACAAATAAATTTTAAAATAATATTGTAGTAGTTCTGTCAGATCTTAGTTGATTGTTATTTGAAATATTTTTACCTCTGCATATCAACATATTTTGTTTTTATGTGATCATTTTTTTAAAGTGGCTGTCAGAGTGGCTTAGTGTGTGTTTGGCGTATTCCACAAGATACCACACAAACCAGTATGGCTACTTCAGAAGGATGGTGGGACCAGGAATCAAATTACCAGGTGAAGGTTCTGGTTTTTTAAGACCTTATTTGAAACTATTATCAAAGGACACAATCCATTAGGGAAACATGAATGATTGCCATGCTTTGTGTACTCTCTGAACTAGCTTACTGTTTTGTAAGTGAGAGACACCATATTACTTGTTAAGGTGAGATACGCAGTAAATGTTATGTGGTGGTCATTTCTGGTAATGGAAATAATAAATTCAGTGTTTTTAGTAAAATCTCTTAATATTACACCTTGATACCTGACTTAATATTTTTTACATCACTGGTTGGCCCAATCACATTGCATCCTGAGCCACCATTTTGCAACCTCTGTTGCTCTTCCTTTTGTTCATGATGCAAATATCCCTAGGAAGAAGTAGGCTTTATGGCTTGACTGGTGGTGGTGCAGTGGCAGAGCAGCAACCTGAGACGCTGAGGTCCTAGATTCATAACACCGAGGTTGCTGACTTGAATGCTGCTGACTTGAATGCAGGCTCATCCCAGCCTGAGTGCAAGCTCACCAGCTTGAGCACAGGGTCACTGGCTTGAGTGCAGGATCACTGACATGATCCCAAGGTCTCTTCTTGAGCCCAAAGGTCACTGGCTTGAAGCCCAAGGTTGCTAATTTGAGCAAGGGATTACTGACTCGGCTTGAGCCCCTTGGTCAAAGACACATGAGAAGCAATCGATGAATAACTAAAGTGACAAAACTATGAGTTGATGTTTCTCATCTCTCTCCCTTCCTGTCTCTTTCTCTCTCTCTCTCTCTCTCTCTCTCACCAATAAAATAAATAAATAAATAAATAAATAAATAAATAAATAATCGGCTATATCTGGTATTATACTCTGTCATATCCAGAAGGAAGAGGAAGGTTAAGGGCAGGGAGAAAGGGGGGTAAGGAGGGATGGGTAGGTAGCACTAATGAAAAGAATATATCACAGAGGGGAGGTGGAAGTGCTAAAGATAAATCTAGTTTGCTCTTTGTGCTGGAGAATATTTGGACAGGCCTTACCTATCATATGTCTAAAACCTGCAGAGCAAATATGAAATTAGGCACCACGTGACAGAACCATCTGCGATAACAAGAGGTCCCAGTTTGTATAGAGCAGCATGTACATTTCACAATGTTGGGTGCTAAAAATAAAAATTATAGCGAGCTAACTTTATTTATTTATTTTGTATTTTTCTGAAGCTGGAAATGGGGAGAGACAGTCAGACAGACTCCCACATGCGCCCGACCGGGATCCACCCGGCACGCCCACCAGGGGGCGACGCTCTGCCCACCAGGGGGAGATGCTCTGCTTCTCCGGGGTGTCGCTCTGTTGCAACCAGAGCCACTCTAGTGCCTGAGGCAGAGGCCAAGGAGCCATCCCCAGCGCCCAGGCCATCCTTGCTCCAATGGAGCCTCGCTGCGGGAGGGGAAGAGAGAGATAGAGAGGAAGGAGAGGGGGAGGGGTGGAGAAGCAGATGGGCGCTTCTCCTGTGTGCCCTGGCCGGGAATCGAACCCGGGACTTCTGCACGCTAGGCCGACGCTCTACCACTGAGCCAACCGGCCAGGGCTATAGTGAGCTAACTTTAAAAATTAAAACACTCATTAAGAAGTAGAAGTTAGCATTTCCGTTTTTGAGGTTAGAAATGCATCATTTCCCCCAATTTGAAGAGTTAGAAAATTTGCTTAGAAGTACATAAAAAAGATGAAACTCGCCTTTAGCAAAGGAGAAGCAAGTTAATATTTTATTATTTTCTCAGTCAGGCTTATCCTTCTGAGAGCTGTCCTTCCCTCCTCCCCAGTATTGCACAGAAATATAAAATTTCCAAGAATGAATTGTACATCTTGAATCTATAAATTGTTTTAATTTCAATATATATTAAAATATAAAAATGAATTACAGGATGGATATAGGAAACCAACTGGAGCTCAGTGTGTTTATCAGCTGCGGGGACACATCACTCCTGTCCGCACCGTTGCCTTTAGTTCGGATGGGTTGGCCCTGGTGTCTGGTGGACTAGGTGGGCTCATGAACATTTGGTCTTTAAGGGTAAGAGTATAGATGTTATTTTTATCTTAAATGTTTCTACATTAACTTGCATATGGAAAGAATTAACCTAACCAATCCTAGGAATATTTTGTGTAATAATATCTTGAATACCAGAGAAACCTCTTTCAGAATCTACCACTCTTTAATTTTTCTTGTTGAAAATCATAGGCTCTAGAAAATTAGGTAGTAGCTGTGCAATTGGACATCACCAAATTTAGCTGGATTTTAGAACGTTTTTGTAACTGTGATGTATAAATTCAAAGTGTAAATAATAACGAAGGTTAAGTAATATGTGCTTTTAAATACATTTCATTTCAGGATGGCTCCGTCTTGCAAACTGTTGTCATTGGCTCTGGAGCTATTCAGACCGCAGTTTGGATTCCAGATGTTGGGGTTGCTGCTTGTTCAAACAGATCAAAGGTAATTTGCAATTATATCAAATGATAAAAAGTATGAGCCTATAAAATAACATAGAAACCATAGTCCAAGTGTCCCACTTTACAGAGGAGAAAGCTGATATTCAGAGGGATTGTTACTTCCCCAAGATAATGCAACTGTTTACTGGTAGAAAGAAACTAGAACCCAGGTCTCCTGATTTATAATTTCATACTCTTTCTACTATACCCTAGATATCAGTGAAATGTTTGTTTAATCATTGAACGGCTTCATTTCCATTGGAAGTCATAAAGTGGATTTTGACTTTCTGCCATTTTTGAGATAGCACCAGATTGTCTCAAAAGAACTTTCCCTTAAAGAAGGACCATCCCAAAGATTTTTAACTTAAGTATACACAATATATTTTGGCTTCCAAATTTAATAACCTAGTAAGAAAAATACTAACTCCTTGCTGTGAAGTAATTCTGTGATATGACATTATCCCCTTCAGTATTGCCTTTTATATCCTTAACCCTTTGAGTAGTGAGTTTTTTCATGCTTGCTGACCCCCAGAAGTGAGTTTTGTTTTTTCAAAAAATGAAATTAGTTCTAGTTCGTTTTATTAATTTAAAATCATGTTCGTTTGATAACCAATTTATAGAAACCAGAACATACATTCTCCTTTTTTTAATGTTGCCTTACACATTTTTAAAATAAAAATTTTTGTACAATCATACCTGGATGGTCAGTAGGCACGAGGACATACATGAATGTTCATACTACTCAAAGGATTAGTGTGCTGCTCTGGTTTACATTTTATGTGGTTAAATCATATTTGAATAGAGCTGCAAACCTGCATGAATATTCTACTGAAGTAACATATAGACTCAGACCCTAGGCCAGGGGTCCCCAAACTTTTTACACAGGGGGCCAGTTCACTGTCCCTCAGACCATTGGAGGCCGGACTATGAAAAAAACTATGAACAATTCCTATGCACACTGCACATATCTTATTTTAAAGTAAAAAAACAAAATGGGAACAAATACACTATTTAAAATAAAGAACAAGTAAATTTAAATCAACAAACTGACCAGTATTTCAATGGGAACTATGGGCCTGCTTTTGGCTAATGAGATGGTCAATGTCTGGTTCCATATTTGTCACTGCTAGCCGTAACAAGTGATATGATGCGTTTCTGGAGCTGTGATGCACGCGTGCCGCATCACCGGAAGTAGTACTGTACTTGAGCGATGCTGCGCTTTGTGGTGCCGCCACATACAGTACTCCCGGAGCACAGGATGAGGATACACAGAATGCATCTTGTGCTCCTCTCACTGACCACCAATGAAAGAGGTGCCCCTTCCGGAAGTGCGGCAGGGGCCAGATAAATGGCCTCAGGGGGCCTTAGTTTGGGGACCCCTGCCCTAGGCAGTAGTGGTCTATGCTAGAACAGTGTTGATTCTTTTGCAGCTGTGTCCCTCAGCAGGCAGAGTACTATTTCCTTTAGTACTCTGTGGTCATGGCAGACTTTTAAATTACACTAGACAGCTTGTCTTACAATTCTGTGTAATAGCAAATAATTGCTGTTACCTCTTTTAAGAAGAATCAGCTAATCCAAAGTTTACAAATCTTACAGTTATTTCATAGTCACTTGTTTTTACTTAGACAAAATTTAAGATGTTTTGAAGTCCACAGGCATTAAAAGCACAGTCTAAAATGTCCATAAGGCAAATGTGTTTAATGCAGTTGTTGGAAGCAATTTTCTCAGATATAAATGATAATAGAATTTTTCTCTTTTCTCTTTTATTTAAACAAATCATGTGGCATGATTTATTTTCCATCAGGATGTTTTGGTTGTCAATTGTACAGCAGAATGGACTGCTGCCAATCATGTTTTAGCAACCTGCAGGACAGCATTGAAACAGCAGGGCATCCTGGGATTAAACACGGCTCCCTGCATGAGAGCGTTTCTGGAGCGGCTGCCCATGATGCTTCAGGAGCAGTATGCCTATGAAAAGGTGATTGATTACACTCACTCCTATGGATATAGAGATACCTGGTGCTTTGGAATTCAAATTAAAGTTTTGAATTTATAGTGTTTCTGTCATTCTTCAGATTTATTCACTGCAAAACCTCTTAAAATACCTGTGCCTCAAGAGTATCATCTTCCCTTTTTGGACCCATACATCTATTTTTATGTGGTTTTGCCATCCCACTGTTGGGAGGTGGGAGTGGATATTGGTGTCAGTGAACATCTTCTCCACTTATCAAGTGAATCCTTGTGGAAAGTTGCGTGGAAGAGTTAAGGTTGAACTGAACAGGGGTACTGAATACTAGGATAAGGGATGATGAATTTGATCCTGTGGAGCCTGTCTTCCAGGCCTTACTAGGAAGAGCCATGAAAGAAGAATTTTGATGGCTACCAGGGTTCTCCTGGTAAGGAGGAATGGTGAAAGGGCGCCAGTCTCCATAGTTCGGGTGTTACCTTTTTTTTTAATTCTAGAAAAAATATAATGAAAATATACTAAATACAAGGACATCCTAAATTGGATTCTGGAGGAGAAAAGGCATTAGTGGTAAAACCAAAGAAAGTTGTGTTGTAGTTAGTATTCTAGTGTTAATTTCTTAGTTTTGATATATACACCATGATTTTTTAAGATGTTAACATTAGAGAAAATTGGATGAAGGGTTTATAGGAATTCTCTGTACTGTCTCTGCAACTCTTTGTATATCTACAATTATTTCAAAGTGCCTGACCTGTGGTGGTTCAGTGGATAAAGCATTGGCTTGGATTGCTAAGGTCACCAGTTCAAAACCTCAGGCTTGCCTGGTCAAGGCACATATGAGGATGCTTCCTGCTCCTCCTTAACACCTTTCTCCCTCTCTCTCTCCAAAATTAATAAATAAAACCTTTAAAAACAAATAAATAACTTATTTTATAAAGTAAAAAAGCTTTAGCTTAAAAAAAATTTACTGGCTTTCAGATTGCAGTAGGTTAATTCAGAATATTTGGTATAGGCTCTTCAACATGTCCTTGTGTTTTCTCTTAGCCTCATGTGGTTTGTGGTGACCAGCTTGTTCACAGCCCCTATATGCAGTGTCTGGCTTCCCTTGCTGTGGGACTTCATCTGGACCAGCTGTTGTGTAACCCTCCGGTGCCACCACACCACCAGAACTGTCTCCCTGACCCTGCATCCTGGAATCCGAACGAGTGGGCCTGGTTAGAATGTTTCTCCACCACCATAAAAGCTGCTGAAGCCCTGACCAATGGAGCACAGTTTCCAGAATCTTTTACTGTTCCTGATCTAGAGCCTGTTCCAGAGGATGAACTTGTATTCCTTATGGTGAGTGTAATGTGAGCTGCTGTTATTTGCAGCTGAGGTTGTATCATGGTTGTTTAGCGTATAGCAGGCACTCAGTAAATATTTGCTAGCTTGAATAGCTAGAAGCATGCCTTAGATAAATTTAAAGTATTTTGCTTTTAGATAGTCACTTTTGATTTGATGATAGGCCTCTATGATGATGAATTTATTATATGAGAACCATGGAGCTCTTTAAACTTAATGGCTTTCAATGACATAGTCCCATATTTTTTCTTTCCTTTGTACAGGGTGGGGCAGATGTCTGTTTACAGTTGTTTATATGGACTAAATTATAGTAATTAAATAATATAAGAACAAACAGTGTTTTGTGTACTTACAACTAACTGTAAACCCACTTTTACTCAACTCTCTATATATTTTAGCATCTTCTCCTAGTCATCTTGTGAGATTTAGTCCATATATAGATTCTAAATTATTTGTCACTTCAATCATGTTTTTAATCACTATAAAATAAAAATTATGGGGAAATGTTCTGATTGTATTTGAGTGTCTAGCTATAGAAACTATGGTATAGATGGTTCAGGCCAGCACTTGATCTAATAATAACTCCTTTACTTAGTTAAGTTTTATATATACAAACATTTGAATATATAAATATAGATACAACATAAAAGACTTACTAATTGAAGGAAATGATCTAAATATGGAATATTCTAATTAAGAAGTGTCCTTCTGAGCATCCTGTTGGCCCCAAATCTGTCATTTTGTAGATGAGGAAACTGAAGCCCAGAAAGATGAAGTGACCTGCCCTAAGCTATAGCAAGTTCACAGGGTCACTGGCTCCTGCACATGACTTTGTACCTATGGATGCTCAGAAGTTAGCTTTGAATTCCCAAGTCAGTTGGGATAGTGATATAGTTGATAGTGGAAGTGTTTATAGTAAGGGGAAATAATAGCAATGTATAAAATCAAGTTTGGCATAATTATAAAACTGCTCTTAATTTCTTGTAATATTACCAATTTCTTTTTGGAAAGAAGACTTTGTTCAAAAAGATGTAGTTGTTAGTTAAGAAAAGATAAATCTTGTTTAAGCAAGACTGATCCCTGATGTTTTCCCTGTATTGCAGGATAACAGTAAATGGATTAATGGCATGGATGAACAAATTATGTCTTGGGCAACTTCCAGACCTGAGGTCAGTAAAGATAAAGATAATTACATGGTTTTCTCAGTAAATCTTCTGATTCTAACTGCTAGTGCGTTTGTGCCCTGGGGTTTCCCGTAGAAGCTGGCACACACTTGGTACCCAGTACATGCTTGCTTGAGTGAATGAATGAATCTAATTTTGAGATAATTGTGTTTTTGTAGGACTGGCACCTGGGAGGTAAATGTGATGTCTACTTGTGGGGTGCTGGCAGGCATGGACAACTGGCAGAAGCTGGAAGAAATGTAATGGTACCTGCAGCAGCTCCCTCATTTTCACAGGCCCAGCAGGTAACTAACAGGGTCAAGAAATGGAGGAGAAACTTGGGAACTGACAATTCTGATTCCCAAGTAGTCAGCTGTCAGTAACTTACTGTGGGATAGTCTATTGTAAGGAATCACAAGAGAAAGTCATGTGCTAGCTTCCAAGTAAAAATTTTCTAAGGTTTTTACCAGTCTTCAGTTTTGCTAATAATATGTTTCTAAATTTCTCTTGCTTTCCTGAGTAGTAGATTAACAATTTGATGCATTAGGTCTGACCAGTGTATATTTATAGATGTTAATAATGATAATCCTAATTATTGATTCTCTTTACATTTATAGTCTTACTGGGTCTTTAGCCAGATTTCATTGCACCCCTTCCCTCTTTTATTTTATTTTAAACACTATATTTATTTTAATCACTATAAAGTTATGTACTGTATTTCCAAACCCTTCTTGAGTCAACTGCTTGCTCTTTTGTTCTCCTCTACCTGATTAATCCCCAGAATGCACTTTCTCATATCTATCCCTTCCAGTTTCTACCTCTTGCTGACCTCTAGCCCAGTCTTTAATAGTTCCCCATCACCCTTTTCTCTTTCTTCTCTGATCTGTTTTGTTGTTGATGTTATTATATGAGTTCCGCATAAGTAGCTGAAATCCATGTAGATACATAGTTCAAACTATCTTGAAGAGTTAAATGAGCCTCATACATGTTTTAGTTAAGTAAGCCATTTTATAGTAATCAAGAGCTAAAGGAACCCCATAGTCACATTAATCCTTCCCTTGTAGTGAAAAGATTAAAAAAATTGATAAAGGTATCTTAGGTATACATGGTATCATTTTAAATATTTGCATGATAAAGTTATATAATAAAGGATAATATATTTAGTTGTGTGTTTTTATATACCAGGTCATATGTGGTCAGAATTGTACCTTTGTCATCCAGGCCAATGGCACAGTGTTGGCTTGTGGGGAAGGAAGTTATGGCAGATTAGGACAAGGAAATTCAGATGACCTTCATGTGCTGACAGTTATTTCAGCCTTACAAGGTAAAATGATCCTCAATTAAAAGCTGGTCAGAAATTATAGCCTGACTATAGAAATGTTTGTTTATGTTGGAACTCATCTCAGAACTTTGTTAGATGGTCATATACAGCTTTCACTTATACTGCAAATCTTTAGGCATGTACAGCCTTAATTTTCATATCTTAAACAATATTGTTTTGCAAGTTATTTATTATAGAAATCTTAGAATACATTGGTATAAATAACTTAAGACCCACTAAAGAATATAAAATTCTTTGAAACTGTAATTAGGTAACTATTCATATCAGTAGCAATCATGCATGTGTTTCATTAAAATTAAAAATCAGTATATATGAATATATATTAAAGACTTTAAACTCTGTCAGAGTTCTGTGTGACTTGGGGAAAAATATACCTCTGAAGCAACCACTGCATGAGCCCCTGGCTTATTCCTTAAGTTCACTTTGACTGACTTTGAAGCCTACAAAAAGAGCAAACAGGGTTTAAATAAAAGCACACAAGTAACAAAGAGTTGAGAACCAATTCCTGAGTAGCTCTGCGTTCTCTTCCTTGAGATCCAAGTGTGAAGAGCACAGTGAGAATGAAGGGCTGGCTGGGTTCCTGTCTGGTTCTACTACGTTCTGCCTCTAGGGCCTTGCACAAGTTACTAGACTTCTTGTGACTCGGTTTCCCCAATTGTAAAAATGGTTACGATAGTATCTGCCTCAGAGATTCTAAGTAAAACTAGAAAATGAGATTATTTATATGAAACATTCATAGGAATAGCTAGAATATAGTCTTTAATGACTGTAACTGCCCATGTAACCCTCCTCTTTCTTGTCATGTTATTTTCTATGACTGCTTCTAATTTGTTAGACTGTTTATGCAAATTTGATGTAAAATTATGAAATTGTTTTTATTTCTGTAGTACTAATTGGGTGTGTTTCGATTCTGACAATTTTCTGTAGCAGCTGCAAGTAAAGAGGGCAGTTTTAACATACAGTGACTCTTACTGGGTTTTTTCTCTGTTCCAGGCTTTGTGGTGACTCAGCTGGTGACTTCCTGTGGTTCCGATGGGCACTCCATGGCCCTGACTGAGAGTGGTGAGGTCTTTAGCTGGGGAGATGGTGATTATGGCAAACTTGGCCATGGGAACAGCGACCGGCAGCGGCGACCCAGGCAGATTGAGGCCTTACAAGGAGAGGAAGTGGTGCAGGTCAGAAAGGACATAAATAAGGCTGGCTCTGAATATAAACATACTAGTTGTTGAATCAAATTTAGGTAATGGGAAACAATAATAAAAATGTATTATACAATCATAATAAGAGATCCACTGCTTTTTGTTGTTTAAATTCATTTTTGCACTTGTCAGATATTGGGCTTTGGTGTTAGAATGGACTTTTTTCCTGAGCCAGCTGTTTGGCCCAGGCTAGGGTACTGCTGGTCTTTGGAAGAAACATGATGAGTTTCTTGCCACACAGTTCTTACTACACTGATAAGTGGAAAGCTTTGCTTTCAGCATGTCATTATTGTTACAAAGGCTGAATTCATGTACGTTTTCTAGAAAATCGGTTAGTGATCTAAAATAATATTGTAAAATTGCATAGCACCTTTGAGTTTACAAAGTATTTCCCTATTCATTATTTCATGTAGTCTAGGTCCTTTGCACACAGGTGGAATGTAGCAACAGTTCTTCCAAGGTGTATGCTCTTTAGCTTGGTCTTCCTGAGGATGATGAAATAGATTGGACTTGAGGAGTGGGGCAGGAGGGCCATTTGGGCTGATAGAACATTCTGGTCTTGAAGATCCTGATTTGTCAGTGAAATTTATTACTATATTAATAACCAAAAATGCCTTATTTCTGTCTTTCTTAGTATCCAGTCTTAAGAAAATTTTTTCTCCTTGGTTCTGTCTGTAGATGTCTTGTGGCTTCAAGCACTCAGCAGTGGTAACTTCAGATGGCAAACTGTTTACCTTTGGGAACGGTGACTATGGTCGTCTGGGTCTTGGAAACACCTCTAACAAAAAACTTCCAGAAAGAGTGACCGCACTGGAGGGCTATCAGATTGGACAGGCATGGAATAAGTCAATGATATGTTCTGTCTGATCATAGTTTCTTATGTCCACTGTGTTCTCTTAGGCACTGTCATTTCAGGAAGAAAAGAATAACCAGTCATATTTAACCTCATGTGCAGTTTGCTTGGCCTAATTGGTAGTTTTTCATTTTTTTCCTATGTGAAAATTCACATTTTAAGTCAGGATGTGCATTTTTTTTTAATTAATTTCCGAAGCTGGAAACAGGGAGAGACAGTCAGACAGACTCCTGCATGCGCCCAACCGGGATCCACCCGGCACGCCCACCAGGGGGGCGATGCTCTGCCCCTCCAGGGCGTCGTTCTGCCGCGACCAGAGCCACTCTAGTGCCTGAGGCAGAGGCCAAGGAGCAATCCCCAGCGCCCGGGCCATCTTTGCTCCAATGGAGCCTTGGCTGCAGGAGGGGAAGAGAGAGACAGAGAGGAAGGGGGAGGGGTGGAGAAGCAAATGGGCGCTTCCCCTATGTGTCCTGGCCGGGAATCGAACCCGGGTCCCCCGCACGCCAGGCCGATGCTCCACTGCTGAGCCAACCGGCCAGGGCCAGGATGTGCATATTTTAAAATCTCCTCCGTAAAGTGCTAATAATAAAACCTTTAAACAGTACAGACTTTTGTGACTCCTGTCTAGTAGGCTGGGAGTAGATGGCTGAATGGCAACATCACTGATAGCTACTGCTCTTAAGCAGTAATTCAGTGTAATCAAGTTCCCTGTCCCGTAATCATTGAGACTTACTCTTAATAAGGAGATAAAATACCTTTATCTTTTTCTATATTATACCTTAGACTTCCTGTTACGAATAAGTACTTCTGAGTCAGATATACATTTCCCTTATCTTTTGTGCTCTCTGATTCTGAGTTAGCTCAGATATTTGAAGAATTTCACTTTGAAGAAAAAAGTTCTTTTGTTTGTGAATATTAGGAATTATTTTTCTTTCTTTTCTTTTTTATTTTTTTTTAAATATGTAGAAAGCCCTGAAACCAATAAAATTCTTTGGAAAACATGACCAAGTTTTCCATAGAAGTGATGGAAGGGGTTCCAGATATGGGTATGTGTTTTAGGTATTATGATTTGCTTACTGAACACCCTGCTGTTTCTCCAGGTGGCTTGTGGCTTAAACCACACTTTGGCAGTATCAGCAGATGGCTCCATGGTGTGGGCTTTTGGAGATGGTGACTATGGAAAACTAGGCTTAGGAAATTCCACTGCAAAATCTTCACCTCAGGTCAGTATTATCTTTAGTGTAGTGTTTCAGACAATACTTTTTGTCTATGTCAGTACCTCTTTTTAATTGGAAATGACTTAAATTTAACATTTTTGGTCATTCATAATTAAGTGTAAAAGCTTTGGTTGCTTATTCTTAAATGTTCTGTGTTTTAGATTTTGACTTTAAATAAGCCACTAATAGCTAAACTGGATGTAAAAATTCTGTAAGGATAAGTGTCTGTCTGTACATGGGCTGAACACTATAGGGACTACTTCGTTGTGAAGAAGAAATAATATAAACATATCTCCAGAGTATCTTATGGAAGGAATCATGAACAATCCTTTGTAACCCTCTACTTACAGCTGCCATTTCAGTGTATAATTACCACTGAATTATACCAGATATGTAACTCTGTTTAAAAAATAATAGAAAGGGGCCTGACCTGTGGTGGCACAGTGGATAAGGCATTGACCTGGAACACTGAGGTCGCCAGTTCAAAACCCTGCACTTGTCTGGTCAATGCACACTTGGGAGTTGATGCTTCCTGCTCCTCCTCCCTTTCTCTCTCTCTCTCACTCTCCTCTCTAAAATAAATAAATAAAAATAAATTTAAAATAATAATAATAAAAAGGAAATTTGCATGAGCAAATAAATTAGAAGCTCTTATTTACATTATAGAAGATTCTTCGGCTCTGCAAAAGACCTATGCAATTCCTTCTTTCTTTTCTTTTTCTCTTTTTAAAAAATTTTTTTCTTTCCTTTCCTTTTCTTTCCTGTTCCTTTCCTTTTTTCTTCTTTTCGAAGTGAGAGGAGAGTAAATAGACAGACTCCTGCATACTTCCCAATCAGGATCCACCCAGCAACTTCCATCTGGGATCAATGCTCTGCTAATAGCAACAGAGCTATTTTTAGTGCCTGAGGCGTAGGCTTCATGGAGCCATCCTCAGTGCCCATGGCCAACTTGCTTGAACCAATCCAGCCATGGCTGGGGGGGTGGGGCGGGAGAAACAGAGAAAGAGATAGAGAGAAGGGTGAAGGGGAGCGATGGAGAAGCAGATAGTTGCTTCTCCTGTGTGCCCTGACCAAAGTCAAACCTGGGACATTCACACACAGGGCCGATGCTCTACCACTGAGCCAAACAGCTAGGGCCTTATGAAATTCTTTTTTTAGCAAGAGAGACAAGAAGGGAGAGATGAGAAGCATCACTTCTTTATTGTGGCCCCTTAGTTGTTCACTGATTTCTTTCTTAAATCTGTCATGCCTAGGTGGCTCTCGCCAAGCCAATGACCTCTTGCTCAAGCCAGCAACCTTTGGGCTCAAGCCAGCGAACATGGGGTCATATCTATGATCCCACACTCAAGCTGGTGACCCGATGCTTAAGCTAGCAACCTTGGGATTTCAAACCTGGGTCCTCTGCATCCCAGGCTGATGCTCTATCCACTGTGCCACTGCCTGGTCAGGCCCTATGCAATTCTATTATGTAGGTTTTTCTGACCCATTTAACAGGCAGCATGATTTACAGATAATCAGTTTATATTCAACTCCATATACACCGTCACCTATAGCCTTTGACATCCTGAAAGTTGGACAGGATTCAGCTAGGGATTTACAAAACCAGGAAGTCCTCTCTGGGAAACATTGAAAGCAGTTCCTGTTACCTCTGAAAATAGAAAAAGTCTGACTGGGAACAGCCTGTGGCATTACATGGTCTTGCAGTCGTCTTTAAAAGGCAACAGGAAAAAAATAAAATAAAAATAATAAAAAAATAAAAGGCAACAGGGTTTTCTTTGTTTCTGTTATTGGGAATACTTCTACTTCACATGGGATTCTGGAGATTTTTTTTTAAATTTTTATTTATTTATTTTTTACAGAGACAGAGTGAGTCAGAGAGAGGGATAGACAGGGACAGACAGACAGGAATAGAAAGAGATGAGAAGCATCAATCATTAGTTTTTCATTGCGCGTTGCGATACCTTAGTTGTTCATTGATTGCTTTCTCATATGTGCCTTGACTGCGGGCCTTCAGCAGACCGAGTAGCCCCTTGCTGGAGCCAGCGACCTTGGGATCAAGCTGGTGAACTTCTGTTCAAACCAGATGAGCCTGCACTCAAGCTGGCAACCTCCGGGTCTTGAACCTGGGTCCTCTGCATCCCAGTCCGACGTTCTATCCACTGTGCCACCACCTGGTCAGGCGGTTCTGGAGATTTTTGCCAAATGCCCCATGTACTTCCTTCCCCAAATTCAGCTAGTTTGTAGAACAACATGGGAAAATAACATTTAAGAATGGTGATTTGGGTAGAAACAGGTAATTGACTGTTAGTGTTATTATTAGAAGATAATTCTTGGGTTTATACATGCCAGAGGCAAATTCAAGAGTATTTTTTTCCTTTTTAAAGTGTACCTTATACTTTTATCTTGCAGAAAGTTGATGTTCTTTGTGGAATTGGAATTAAAAAGGTTGCTTGTGGAACTCAGTTTTCTGTTGCTTTGACCAAGGATGGTCATGTGTATACCTTTGGTCAAGGTAAGGCATTTTCCAGGCATTGCATTGTTTGTTTTATGTATACATAAAATATAGAAACATTTCCCTCCCAGTTTTATAGAAATTGCTCTAAATTGAGTCATTATTTTGTTTTGGGTGATGAGTGGATACTATGACCTCATTCACTGGCCGCTTTTCTGCGAACTTGGTCATAAAGACACTCTCCTCCGCGTCGACGGCCCCTCACGTGAGATCCTTCACTCTTACTGAAAGAGTTTCTCCATGGCGCTTCCCCTCCTGCTTGTTGCCGCCTTCACCACCAGGATCCTGCCTCACTTCCTAGTCCTTCCAGGGATGGGGTTCAGGTGTTAGGAATTCATAGGCTCAGGGTTCAAATCTTGAAGGGCAGGAGGAGGTGAGGCCTTGTTATCAGAAGATTTCATGGGGCTCCGTGGGCTGGAGCCTGAGAAGAGGCTGCCGCAGTGGGGAGATCGAAGTTACTGCTTTTGAGAGCACATTTTCAGTACAGTGGTGTCAGGGGAAGTTAGGTTGTAGTTGGTACCCAAGTCAGACAGGCCTACGAAACAGGGGAAAACAGGGGCTGGCCTGGACTTTCTAGAAGTTTGTCAGCAAAGGTAAGGGGAGAGCTTGGCTGGAAGTTTGAAGACAAAACAGATTGAATGACATCTTTTCTTAGATTGCAAGAACTTTGGGGCCTTTGCGCATTACATTACAGTTCTCTCAAATATGGGAATACTGGAGTGCCTCTTGGTTTGAAATAAGCTACTAATTTTAGATCTAATTTTGTTTATTTTTATGAATAAGGAGACTGACATTTATAAAGAAACGGTTTTAAATGTTTCATTTGCTCATTATTCAGTATACCTTATCAGAACAGTGGCTTTGGCCCCAGTGAATTATATATGTCATTGCCATTCCACCATAATAGTTAGCAAACATGAAAGGACTATGATATGCCTTCCCTTAATTTTCTCTTGCTTTTTTTTTTTTCTTCCAGATCGCTTGATAGGCTTGCCAGAAGGGCGTGCTCGCAATCACAACCGACCACAGCAAGTCCCTGTCCTGGCTGGAGTGGTCATTGAAGATGTGGCAGTTGGTGCAGAGCACACACTCGCTTTGGCATCAACTGGAGATGTATATGCCTGGGGGAGCAATTCAGAAGGACAGGTAAATGTCTGTCTTGCTTGCTGCTCTTGTATTCTGGAATCTGATACCATTCTTTTTTTTTTTTTTTCTTTTTTTATTTATTTATTTTTTTCATTTTTCTGAAGCTGGAAACAGGGAGAGACAGTCAGACAGACTCCCGCATGCGCCCGACCGGGATCCACCCGGCACGATGCTCTGCCCACCAGGGGGCGATGCTCTGCCCATCCTGGGCGTCGCCATATTGCGACCAGAGCCACTCTAGCGCCTGAGGCAGAGGCCACAGAGCCATCCCCAGCGCCCGGGCCATCTTTGCTCCAATGGAGCCTTGTCTGCGGGAGGGGAAGAGAGAGACAGAGAGGAAAGCGCGGCGGAGGGGTGGAGAAGCAAATGGGCGCTTCTCCTGTGTGCCCTGGCCGGGAATCGAACCCAGGTCCTCCGCACGCTAGGCCGACGCTCTACCGCTGAGCCAACTGGCCAGGGCCTGATACCATTCTTTATTTGGGAAAAGGGATAAGCTCAGAACCTCATGTTTACCACAGTACCTCAGACACACCACTTTGCACAGGACTGATTGCTCTGTGAGCTATGCAACTCTCTCTTGATTGTGGCCAAGTAATTATTATACCATGGTTTTTAAAAAAATCACAGCAAAAAGAAGGGGATTAGCTGAGTATGTGTGTGTGTCTACACACACTGACAGGTGCCTGGCACATAGTGTTTGGCACTCTTAGTATGTGCTGCTGTCATCATCGTCATTTCTGTCACAGAAATGTGTGAGTTAAGGTGCTAGTAGCATCAGTTGATCTGGAAAATGGAAAGAATAAAACAACAGTACTTGGATATTTTATAATATTGACAGTGTACAAAGTACATTTGTGTTTGTACAGGAAGCCTCGTCACCTCCATTTATAGAGAGGAATGAACTGAGCCTCTAAGAGGCTGAGAAAAGACTCGAGCTTGACAAGTTTAGCCTACCCTATCTATGGAAGAGGGAGGGAGAGTCTAGGATTCTTGCTGCTACAGTGGCTTTCAGCCCTACATGCAGAGCCACATCGCTCTCCTCTATAAACCTCTTCGGGTCCTGCTGCTGCCAGAGTAAGGATTCAGGGGCCCTCAAGTTCAAGGTCCAGTATTACCATTTCAGCCCTGTTGTCTCCTCACTGGTGTCTTAACAGGTGAGGAAGCTGCTCGTCTCTGTGGTTGCATGTAGTCTTAATGAAAGGGGAGTTGACATTGAGGACACTTTGGCTCAACCTGACAGGGCCTGGGCATGACCCTTCCTAATGATATTGTGGTGCTTAGCTGCTGAAACACTGGGTGTCCCAGTCAGACCCTAAGAACAGAGATCTGAAAAAGAGAATCTGCCTCTGTATATGTTTTTATAATTGCTTATTTGTTCTTACACAGGCAAACCATGTTAAAAATCAAGAAATCAATGTGTTTTAAGTGAAAGCTCTGTCAGTGTTTTTTAGCTGTTGGTCTGGACTGGCACTGCCAGAAATTTCATGCCAGTTTGCAAAAGAGGACATTGCTATATATCACTGTTATTTTTAAAAAACTTTCTAAGTATTTGTTTCCTCTCCAGAATTGGAATCCAAGGATGTTTTCAGTCACCAACATTTATCCACTAGATTTGGAATAGCTTTGATGTAGTTTAGTTTTTAGAAGATAGTCTGAGCTCTGAGGACCATTCTGGTAGAGAAAATCAGAATTGATATCATTATTTTGATGCTATCTTGGTAAAGATGTTAACCTATTTATATCTGCTACCATCTAAGACAGATTTCATCATCTTGGCTTCCTTTTTCTAATCGAATTTCTGTGTATTTATAATTTATCCTCAGCTTGGCCTAGGCCACACCAACCATGTTCGAGAACCAACCCTGGTAACAGTTTTGCAAGGCAAACACGTTCGACAGATCTCAGCTGGCCGCTGCCACAGTGCTGCCTGGACAGCTCCGCCTGTCCCGCCAAGAGCACCAGGTGAGGGATGAGACACCCGCGCCCCTGCAGCTCCCCTTTCAGTGGTCCCCAGCTGCACTGTCTGCCTGCCAGGTTCACACTGCATCCAGACGTGCTGAAACCAGCAGACCTTCCCCCACACGACCAAAGCACTCTTTGTACTACCAGTACTGTAAATACTTTCACAGCAGGAAGTTCTGCAACTGCATTGTGAGGCACTGCCTCTCTGCACCCCCAAAAGAAGAAAACATCACTTAGGCAAGCAAAAATTTATAAATTTAGAGCAGCATCTAAGTGTGTGTTTTATATATAAAAGAAGTGATGAATTGTAGCTTTCTGAGGCCCACTTTTAGGAATAAAGATTAAAAGCCCTGAAACCATTTGTCAAACATGAGGTTGTCTGTGCATTGGCACAGCAAAAAAAATTGTTACCATTTTACTCCAGCGTGTAGCAGGACTGATGGGCTGTTTTCTCCCTTTTGTTGTTTGTTCTGCTTTCAGATTATTATGGAATCCTTATAGATCTATAAAAATACACAAAGAAAACTAAAATGCATATTATGTACTTAACATCCTACTTTGTACTCCCCCAAATAGATCCAACTTCCATTCCCCACAAATGTACCTATTACCTGTGGCATTTATCACTCAATCATTTCTTCAGATTTCCCAGGTCCTCAAGCCCTTTCTTTCTACCATCCTCTGTTGTCTAAGGCCCTACAGTTTCCCTTAGGTGACCTTGTGCCTGAGAACTGAGCATTCTCTTTCTTTTTTGCCAACCTCTTTTAGCCACAAGTTGTTAGGAAATACTCCCCATGGAGATTTCTTCTCTTAGAGAGACCCTAGAAAACAAGGCAGGACTGCCAGGTAGATTTCAAACAAGCAGGAGATAGTTTCTGGTTAACAGGATCCAGAGTGAACAGTACTGCCTGTAACTGACAATTTCAGGTACTCAGGGGCCTCTGTAGCTTCCAGAGGGATTTCTGTTCCCCTTCAGGACAGGCTACATACAGTTCAAACTCTGGAACCACATTGCCTGGGTTGAATCTTAGCTCTCCCTCCTATATGCTGAGTGACCTTGAGACTCAGTTTCCTTGTCTATAAAATGAGGGTAATAATAGCACCTATTTTAAAGAGCTATAGGATTAAATGAACCAATTCCTCTGAAGCTTATAGAATAGTGCCAGGCACATATACTCAATGAATGTTAGCTTTTATTTATTTTTATTATTATTATTTTTTTGTATTTTTCTGAAGCTGGAAACGGGGAGAGACAGTCAGACAGACTCCCGCATGCGCCCGACCGGGATCCACCCGGCATGCCCACCAGGGGCGAAGCTCTGCCCATCAGGGGGCGATGCTTTGCCCCTCCGGGGCGTCGCTCTGCCTCGACCAGAGCCACTCTAGCGCCTTGGGCAGAGGCCAAGAAGCCATCCCCAGTGCCCGGGCCATCTTTGCTCCAATGGAGCCTTGGCTGCGGGAGGGGAAGAGAGAGACAGAGAGGAAGGAGGGGGGGTGGAGAAGCAAATGAGCGCTTCTCCTATGTGCCCTGGCTGGGAATTGAACCCGGGTCCCCCGCACACCAGGCCGACGCTCTACCGCTGAGCCAACCGGCCAGGGTTGTTAGCTTTTATTAACAGTAGTAAAATACCTCAGGGAATTGAGCTGTACAAATCTTTATTTACAGGAAACTTAAGTTGAGTACCTTTCTGCATTTTTATTAGATAAAATCCTTGTAGTCTTTGCTTCTACAGAGCTCTTATTCTTGTAGTAAGAAGCTTTCATGAATCATGTACAGTATCTTTAATTCTGTCATGGTCACTTTCTGTCAGATCCCTAGTAAGTGTGAGAAGCTCTGCTCAGTTGTCCTTTTCCAGAACTGCTCACCTCGTCACCTTGTGTTAATACAAAGATGACAATTACTGAATATGAAACGAAGAATGTGGGTTTTTCTGTTTATCCCTTTTTGTGAAGGAACTGTTAAGTCTCACAGTTAAATGTGAAACTAAATTAAAGAAGAAAAAAAGTGTTTGTAATAATAAATAAAAAAGATGTTTTAAAAACTAATACAATTCATCATAAACTAAGATGAATGAATTGATTGATAGAGAAATGGATAAATATGTGATATAGCTAAATATTAATTGAAGAATTTAAGTGGTAGGAATGAGTGTTTGTTGTACATTTAACTTTTCTGAAAATGCAACCAGTGCATTTTCCTTTATGAGTGTTCCTTTGCTTTCTGGACAGGTGTGTCAGTCCCTCTGCAGCTGGGCCTGCCCGACGCAGTGCCCCCCCAATATGGGGCCCTGAGGGAGGTGAGCATTCACACTGCCCGGGCCAGACTCCGGCTGCTGTACCACTTCTCGGACCTCATGTACTCATCCTGGAGGCTACTGAACCTCAGCCCCAACAACCAGGTAACATCCTAGCTTGGGAAACTGCCCATGTTGTGCTCACCAGGTCCAGGCCTTTCTCTCAGCCTGTGTAAAATACTTTCTAGGCTAATACTTCTTACTCTCTTATTTTTTATTTTTTTAATTATTTTATTTAAATTAAGTGAGAGGAAGGGAGGCAGAGACAGACTCCCACATGTGCCCAGACCAAGATCCACCTGGCAAGGCCCCTACTGGAGCAGTGCTCTGCCCATCTGGAGCATTGCTCCATTGCTCAACAAACGAGCTATTCTTTACATCTGAGGCAGAAGCCACAGAGCCATCCTCAGCGTCTGGTGCCAACTCGCTCCAGTTAAGCCATGGCTAGAGAGGGGGAAGGGATAGAGAAGTGAGAGGGGGAGGAGTGGAGAAGCAGATGGTCACTACTTCTGTGTGACCTGACTAGGAATTGAACCCAGAACATCCACATGCCAGGCTCATGCTCTACCACTGGGCTAATCAGCCAGGGCCACTTCTTACTCTTAGCACCTGAGAGATATAGAAAAGGCAACAATTCTTTTTCCATTTTATTGTTGGTTTAGTGACAGTCCAAACATCAGTAGTCATACTACTAGACACAGAGTGGTCCTCTGTCTGTGTTTTGGTTTGTCCAAACCTCAAGGAAGAATGAATGGCTAAGCATGTGTTTTCTATAAAATCCATTATATGATTTTAAAATTTAAGCACCAGTTTATGTTGTAACAAATGAGTCCACAGCACTCAGGAGACTTCTTGCTCTTACCAATGTACATTCTGGGTCCTGTGAAAGGGGTCAGTGGGGGAGACAAAGTAAGTTTGGCTGATTTGACTGTCTTTTTGGAACAGTCTAGCTATATAGAAGGAAAGAAAGTTGGCTATGTTTGTCTGTCTAATGTGTAGGCATGCCTGCCAAAATGCGTATCATTTTATAAAACTGTTCATCAAAAATCTTTTGGGGAACGACATGGGGCAGATGAGAGATTTGACAAATCATTGTTAGAAATCAGCCAGACTACAGAATACTGTACTCACTAAACAAAGTGTTATAAGCTGTTTGTAATTGGTGGGAGAAATATTTAATGATAGCAAGTTAGGTGACAAAGACAGTGGGAAATCATACAATGATAGAAAGTTAGGTGACAGAGACAGTGGAAAACCATATATAAACAGTATGCTGTCAACAATATGAAAAATGTGTGTCTATACAACATAGCAGCAAACAGGAAAGAAGTAGACTAAAGTGTTAATGAGGCCATTGCCATATGGCAGGATTACAGGTGATTTTATTTGTATGCACATGTGTGTGTTCTTTGCTACATTTTCCAAGTTTTTAAAAGTAATAATCATATTTTATCAGAAAAGTATTTTTAAAAAGTGACTAACAGTTACAGTTACTCATATCCAAGTTTATTCCTTTAAGTGAATTTAAAAATAATTATATTCTAAAGGTAAAAAGTGTTATTTCTTTTAAGTCTTAGAATGTACAGTTTATTTTATTTTATTTTATTTTTTTTATTTTATTTTATTTTATTATTTTATTTGAGTCATTAACCCTCTATTCCACTTACTTTTGCATTCATTGGTTGATTCCTGCATGTGCCCTGACCAGGGACCGAATCCACAACCTTGGTATATGGGGACAACACTCTAACAAACTGAGCTAGTCTGCCAGGGCAAGCGTACCATTTCTGATAAGCTTCCTTTCTGTTACAGAACAGTACATCTCATTATAATGCTGGAACATGGGGCATTGTGCAGGGACAACTTCGGCCTTTGTTAGCCCCAAGAGTCTACACCCTCCCAATGGTGCGCTCTATAGGAAAAACCATGGTTCAAGGCAAAAACTATGGACCTCAAATTACAGTAAAGAGGATATCAACCAGGTAAGTATATGTGTGTTTCATTAACTAAGTAGCATTTTTTAAGTGAATATTACTAACTAATCTCTGTGCACCTTGGTCTCTTTATTAGTAAAACAGGATAGTAATAGCACTTCCATTAGTATTTAATGTGGTTATAATGGGCCTAGCACAGTGCTTGGCTGTTGTCAAGTTGGCCTGTTCATTCACTGATGGGAAGATATCAAGTGACCTTTGTGGTGATTTGGGGGAATTGGTGAAAGTTGTATTTTATTTTGTTTTCTCCTTTTTTTTAAAGAGGACGGAAGTGTAAGCCCATCTTTGTCCAAATAGCAAGACAAGTAGTTAAACTGAATGCATCAGATCTTCGTCTGCCCTCCAGAGCATGGAAGGTCAAGCTGGTTGGAGAAGGGGCTGATGACGCTGGAGGAGTGTTTGATGACACAATTACCGAGATGTGCCAGGTATACCATTCAGTGTCCCCTGCTGAGTTGTCTGCTCGGTTGTTTACTCTGTCAGACATGTTTTTATAAATGTAGCAGAGATGCATTTGTGAGCCTTTTACAAAGTCATGCTGTTTATGATGTATAGGTGAATTATAGTAAGGCTTTGTGAAATGCTTTGTGAAGATACCTTCTGAATAAATGTCAGTGCTTAGCCATCTATTACTGACTCACCATTTGTTATGCTTATAATACTAGCAGAGAAAACAACAATGACACACATTTAGTATGTGTAACAGACAAATCCAGAACCATCCATGTGCTCTGATTTATTCTGGTGCTTTTAGAACTGCCAGGCTCCAGATGAATCAGGAAAGCAAGTTTTAAGCATTTGGACCAGTGCTTAATTAAGATCTACAGTGGCGCTTTGCTTCCAGATCACCTCTGACCTTCCAGCTTTGCCTGATATTAGGATTTTTCTGTTAGATCCTATGACTAAACTAATACCTGGCTATTAGTATTGAGTCTATTTGAATATTACTATGTCCTACTCACAGGTACCCCAACTCTTGCTCTGGATTGACTTTTTCATCTTAGTTCTATATACTGCAGGATATTTTCTACATGGAGGAATTCCTAATTTCATTTTATTTTTTATTTTATTTTATTTTTTAGCACACACAAGAAAGGGAGAGGGACAGACAGACAGGAAGGGAGAGAGAAGTGTCAACTCATAGTTGTAGCACCTTAGTTGTTTATTGATTGCTTCTCATATGTGCCTTGACCGGGGGTCTCCAGCCAAGCCAGTGACCACTTGCTCAAGCCAGCAACCTTTGAGCTCAAGCCAGTGACCATGGGGTCATGTCATGATCCCACACTCAAGCCAGCAACCTCGCTCTCAAGCTGGGGAGCTCATGCTCAAGCCAGTGTGACCTGGGTCCTTAGCATCCCAGGCCTATGCTCTATCTACTGCTCCACCACCTGGTCAGACCTAATTTTGTTTTAAATTGAAACTGCAAAAATAATAAAGAGATGGCTGGTTGTCACATAGAAGTTCATTCTCTTGATGCATTCGATTGTCATTTCTCAAAAAATTTTTCTTTCTTTTACAGGAACTTGAAACTGGTATTGTTGACCTTCTTATACCCTCTCCCAATGCTACCGCAGAAGTAGGTTACAATAGGGACAGGTAAGTGATTACTGAATGTCAGTAATAACAACTGACATTTATGGAGTGCCTACTATGTGCCAGGCACTGTTCTAAGTGCTTTATATGTGTTGTCCCACTGAATCCTCATTAAAACCCTAAGGAGTAGGGACTGCTGTTATTCTCTTTTCACAGATAAAACTGAGGCACTTCCATCATGATTTGGCATTTAGTATGGAACCAACTCTGATAATATACAGGAGAGAGGAGACTCAGACTTGATAATGAAAATTTCTTTTGTGTTTCTGACAGCCAGCAGGGTCTCTCCTCAAGGAATGTTTTGCATCAAAATTTATTTAAAAGCTTTGATATGCTACCAAGTTACAGCACTTAGTATTTGAAATTATAAATTATTCCTGTATTTGCCAGATTTTGAACTTTGGATCTTGTGTCATGGACATGTATATGATAAATGAAATGATTTTTAAGAAATAGGGCATCCTGAAGCAGACAGCTTAAGGATTAATAGTCTATTCATTTACCCTTTTATGGTCCTTCTAAAAATAATTCAAAGTATGGTTGCTGTGCTATCCATACAGTAGCTACAGCCATATGTGGATGTTGAGCACTTAGAATGTGGTTAGAGTGGCTGAAGAACCGAATTTTAAATTCTGTTTAATTAGCCTGACCAGGCGGTGGCGCAGTGAGTAGAGCATTGGACTGGGATGCAGAGGACCCAGGTTCGAGACCCAGAGGTCACCAGCTTGAGCACAGGCTCATCTGGTTTGAGCAAAGCTCACCAGCTTGGACCCAAGGTCACTGGCTCGAGCAAGGGGTTACTCGGTCTGCTGAAAGCCCACGGTCAAGGCACGTATGAGAAAGCAATCAATGAACAACTAAGGTGTCGCAACAAAAAACTAATGATTTATGCTTCTCATCTCTCTTCGTTCCTGTCTGTCTGTCCCTCTCTCTGACTCTCTGTCTCTGTGTAAAAAAAAACAAAAAAAACCCCCAAAAAACAAAAAACAAAAAAATTCTGTTTAATTAATTTAAATGGCCACATATTGGGCAGCACAGGTCTAGACTAATGCTATAGCTGTTGGGTAACTTATTTCTAATAAAATTGAGGATACTTTTGTTTGAAATATTTTCTTTAATTCTGCAGGTTCCTTTTTAACCCTTCTGCCTGCCTTGATGAGCACTTAATGCAGTTTAAGTTCTTGGGAATTTTAATGGGGGTTGCCATTCGCACAAAGAAGCCTCTGGACCTCCACCTGGCCCCTCTCGTGTGGAAGCAGCTGTGCTGCATCCCGCTCACCCTGGAAGACCTGGAGGAGGTGGACCTGCTCTACGTGCAGACCCTCAACAGCATTCTTCACATTGAAGACAGTGGGATTACCGAGGAAAGTTTCCATGAGGTAAATTCTGGCCAGTCCAGGTCTGCTGGTGTTGACTAGAATTTTTTTTTGTAAACTCAGCTATTCTCCTTCTGCTTGCTGTGTGGCTGATGCATGCCATGTCCCTTTGCTGCTCAGCCCCAGCGATGTAAATAGCTGCTAACAGATGGCGTTGGCTCCAGTGCCCAGCTTCTGCTCCTCCCCTGTAAATGGTTCTCTGCCTGTTGGAGCGGAGAGGTAGGTCTGGGGCGGCCAGAGTTTGTCAGATCTGGTTTAGGAGGAGAAAGATTCAGCCTCATTTTTAACTGCAGCAAGATGAGTCAGCATTCCCTGCTGATCAAGTGGCCTGATCAGCCATCTCATTTGCCTTTTTTTTACCCTTAAAAATCTTGATAATGTTACAGTTTTGCTGTATTTGGGCGTAACATACTTTTTGTTGTCATTTCTACCAGATAGTAAAAATTCTTTTTTCTTCTGTTCTTAGATGATTCCTCTTGATTCTTTCATTGGCCAGAGTGCTGATGGCAAAATGGTTCCCATTATCCCTGGTGGAAATAGTATCCCACTCACGTTTTCCAATAGGAAGGAATATGTGGAGAGGGCCATTGAATACCGACTTCATGAGATGGACCGACAGGTGAGATGAGGCACTTGTGAATATTTGCCTTTGTCTCCAAACAAGAGCTGAAGAGTTACTACTGAGTTTAACCTCTGAATTTACTGTGTTGGTTCATTTGTATCTATAATTCTGCCCCTATTCAGACCATACCTCTGGGTATCCTATCTCCTTCCTTAAAGCCAGCTCTGAATTGGTCACCGGTCAGATTGAGGCCAAACTGACCCAGGTCTTTCTGCCCTACATTCGTATTTCTCCTCATCTCTTACTCTTTCCAGCCAGTGTCCCCACTACAGCTTGGTAGTCAGGCTCCTTGTGAGGGAACCTCTGAGCACTGCTCTTACAGTCCCGCATGGGTGCCTCTTCCCCTCTCCTGCTGCAGTCCTTCAGGCCCCAGCTGATACTGCCTCTCCTCCACAGACCAGCTCTCATACAGGTCCCTTACCTGCAGAGACTTTCTTTGCTGCTTAGAAATCCCTCAAGATACTACATACCTCTGTGTTGTGGTCTAACAATTAGACCACAGAGTTTGGGTCTTGTTTCTTTAATTAGCTTGTGAGACATTAAATGAAGAATGTATCCTTCCTTTTTCCTTCCTCCCTCCCCGGACCTCCCTTCCTTTTTTTCTTTTTTTCCAGCTATCTGTCCGAATCCTACATATTTTTGTTCTATGTTGTCATGTAACAAGCATTTAATAAATGATGGGAGTATGATGAGTGATCATAGAAATAATTATGGTATCCCAAAATGATTTTTTTTGGTTTTACAATCCTTAATAGCCACTTCATTAATACTTGATTTACAGAACATAGTGGGGTCTTACTGAGAGCTGGACTCAGGCTCTGAGGCTGTGTAGTAATTTAAAATAGATATATAGTTTATACTCTTTACTCCTGGTTCCTTCTTTGACTCTGACTTTGGGCCCAGTCCAGTCAAAAAACTTAGTTTAATGATGGTGGGTTCTGTCAGCAATGCTGTTTACACAGCTAGGACTTAGGATTTGTCTCTAGTTCTTGACTATTTCTAATCCTCAGAGGATGAATAACTAAAAATGTATTGGTCACCTCCTGATGGCCCAGGTACCTTCACATGCAGTTTTTCCTGTAGTTACTCTGATATTAGGATTACTGCTGCCATTTCACAGATGAAAACACTGAGCCCAGAGAAATGCAGTGGCGTGCCCAAGGCTGAGCCCAGATCCCAAGCCAGGATTAACTTCGGGTCTAGGCCCCTCTGCTGGCCCTTCCTCAGATTGACCCTTCACTCTCCATTCGTTATGTTCTCTGCCCTGGCTTTGTTCCCCTCTGTCCATAACGAGGCCTTCTTCCACTTTCATTTCCTCCTCGTCTCAGAACCCAGGATTCTTCCCATAGCTGTCCCCAGTTGTCCCCTGCCCAAACAGCCAGCTCTTACTGTAGCCTCAGTTTCTTCAGACAGATTTTGGTTTGTATTCTACCAGGCATGATGTCTTGTTTTTTTGGCAGACTTTGGCTGAGGTATTCCTTTTCTTGTTTTGTTTTGTTTTTAATCAAGTGAGAGGCAGGGAGGTAGACAGACATGCGCCCAACTGGGATCCACCTAGCAACCCCTGTCTGGGGCTGATGTTCTGCCCATCTGGGGCTGCTGCTCTGTTGCTTGGCAACTAAATTATTTTTAGCATCTGAGGCAAGGGCATGGAGCCATCTTCAGCACCCAGGGCCAACTTGCTCATTTGAGCCATGGCTGTAGGAGGAGGAGGGATAGTGGAGAAGCAGATGGTCACTTCTCCTGTGTGCCCTGACTGGGAATTGAACCCAGGACTTCCACACGCCTGGCCGACACTCTGCCATTGAGCCAACTGCCAGGGTCTGAGGTATTCCTTTTAATATCAGTAGAGACTGCTCTCACTACCAACCTATTTCTTAGCCCAGGGTATGACAGGCCCTGTACCAGTCATACCCCCAGGGCCTCCTCAGGGTATGGCTTCTGTGGAGGTTCTTGGGTGGTATTTTGTTTTATTTTTGTGACAGAAACAGAGACAGAGAGAGGACAGACAGACTGGAAGAAGAGAGATGAAAAGCATCAATTCTTTGTTGCAGCACCTTAGTTGTTCATTGATTGCTTTCTCATATGTGCCTTTACTGGGGGGCTACAGCAGACTGAATAACCCCTTGCTCAAGCCAGCGACCTTGAACTCAAGCTGGCGACCTTGGGGTTTCAAACCTGGGTCCTCCACGTCTCAGTCTGATGCTCTATCCACTGTGCCACCAACTGATCAGGCTTTTTTTTTTTTTTAATAGTAGATTGTTTTGAATTGGCTAAGAGTGAAGGTATATTTATAAAGCAAACAATGGGGAGTGATGAATGTGTATAGAGGTGTATAGGGTTACATTACTTGCAACCCTGCAGGACTTCTAAACAGAGGGTCTGGGCAGCCCCTGGCAGCCCCCCCTGTATTCCCTGCTGCCTGTTCTCAGCATGGGGCTAAGAGAACAGAGGCAGCATAAACTCCCTGGTCACACAGGCTTTCATGTAGCTACTCAACTAAAATTCTCATTATATTTATGAGAGCCACAATTATTTGCCTTCCTTTTCAGATGAGAAGATTACAGTAAAAGTGGTGGAGCTGGAGTTTGGAACCCAAGTCTCCTAATTAAATTCTCTGACCTTTCTATTGCCCTCTGACAAAGGACTTTCAAGTTTTACTTTCTTCTTTATACTTTTCTAACTTTCCTTACACCACACAAATAAACCTGGCTGGGTATTTCAGTGGTTAGAGCATGTCCTGATACACCAAGGTTTCAAGTTTCCTGTTCAGGGCACACACAAGAATCAACCAGTGAAGGCATGGATAAGTGGAACAACAAGTCAGTGTTTCTCTTTCTATCTTACTCCTTTCCTCTCTTGTTCTAAAATCAATTTTAAAATTAAAAGAAACAATGAACATACATTTTTACCAAAAAATGAATTTTCAAAAGAAAAATATGTTACAAAAATAATAGAAGCTAGACATGTCCTCCAGCAGCTTCTTACCCTGCTGAGGAGACAGACTGTCCCACATAGTACATTTTCACAACCTTTTCCATGTGTGGCAATATGAGTGGGGTTGGCATTGGGGAAGACCCAGCAGACTGGGGTTTCTTGGTGGATGGAAGGTGGGCTCCTAAACTGGATCTGAACCAGGACCAGAAGGCGTGTCTGAGTCCCACAGGCAGGGAGAAACTCGAACAAAGAGTCGGAGGGAAGGAGATTGGGCCAAGCACACAGGCACTCGTGGGGTTCAGAGGGATAGATAAGTAGAGAGTCCAAGGAGCAGCTGAACAGGTGGGATGTGCCCGGCCCAGTTGGGTTCATGGTGGGTGCCCAGTCCATGCACACATTGAATAAGCAACTTCTCTTGGGAGCAGGTGGCTGCAGTCCGAGAAGGGATGTCCTGGATTGTGCCCGTGCCACTGCTGTCTCTCCTCACTGCAAAGCAGCTGGAGCAGATGGTGTGCGGGATGCCTGAGATCTCTGTGGAAGTCCTGAAGAAAGTGGTGCGGTACCGGGAGGTGGACGAGCAGCATCAGCTGGTGCAGTGGTTTTGGCACACGCTGGAGGAGTTCTCCAATGAGGAGCGGGTGCTTTTCATGAGGTTTGTGTCTGGAAGATCTCGACTGCCAGCCAACACCGCTGACATTTCTCAGAGATTTCAAATCATGAAGGTTGATAGGGTAAGTAAGCTGTTTTTTCCCCCTTGGTAATGTCTCTTCTTATTGCATGTTGGGAAAACCAAACTGTGACCCCCAAGTAGGCCTGCCAGTTCAGACTTGATGCTTGGAATTTACAAAAAAAAAATCAAGTAGAAAAACTTGTTTAGAAACAGCATATAATTTCACTGAAAAAAAGTCCTAAATGGATACAGACAGCACACTGCAACCAACAACCTTCAATAAATCTTCCAGTACCTTCCTGAGTGGAAGCTAAGCTTGGCAGAGGGGCATCATGTTGCCTCCATCTCTTATGTCCTGCACCTCCTCACTGTGACTGATCACTGGAATGCTCTTGTTTGTTTTCATGAAGATACTAACCGTTAAGTGGTACACATGCTCTCGAAGGAACCCGACGTCGCGGGGAGCAGCGGTCCCGAGCTCTGCGACGACCTGTGTGGTGTGCCTCGTGGAGCTGGCAGTGCAGCTTCTCTGCAGCCTGATGAAAGGCCCCAGCTGCAGAGCCCCAGCCCAGCTGCCGCTTTGACAGATGGCTTAGGAATAAAAGGGCTTAGAGTCGTAAATGCACACTGCTGCCGGCGTCACCTTTCTCAAGAACCCATCTGACCATGTCACTCTGCACTTTCAGACCATTCAGGGCCCCTGCATTGACTCCAGGACAAATGCCAACCACTTTTTAAGGCTTTAAACACCTCCAGTCTGACCTCTGCCCCGCTTTGTGATATTACCTCTTGATACTTATTATGTTCTGTCCAGAATGGACCGCTTGCCTTTCTCCCCAGCAGACCATGCTGTTTGTCAACTTCTGTGCTTTTATGTAGGCTGTTCCCTAGCTTTAGTAAGTCTCCTTCATATCCCTTTCCACCTATCCCTAGCAAGCACTTATTTATCCTTTAAGCCTAACAACAGTGTCATCTCCAGGGAGTCCTGGTTGTTTTCCTGTGTCCCCTAACCATTCCTGAAAGCATACTTTGATCTCCTTCTTTCCACCTCCTGGATACCTGGTCCACCCCTCAAACCCAGCATTAAGTTACAAGTGTCTGTGCTCCCTCTATCTCTGCCCCCTCCCCCCCCAAGCTGGGCAGTCCTCCAGACAGGGCCCGGGGTGTTTATTCTGGAAACAGGAAAGTATGGTATGGCCTCTTCACACAGGGCCCTTCCTGCCAGTTTCAGCAGATTTCAGTGTCTGCCTTTCTGGCGCTTTTCCAGTCACTACTCCTGGAGGCTGCCATAGCCAAAGTCTCCCTCCCTCACTGCCTGCTAAGTCTGCCCGCCTGCACTCTGCTCCTGCCCTGGGCTCACTGGAGAAGCCACGCACAGGAAGGGCCATGAATAGAGCCTTTCCATAAATTTTCTACATGACTTGCCAGAAACTATAAGTTGTAAATCTGTTTTGTTGCTTCAGGGAGAGGTGGGGAGGAGGAACTGGTTTACTCCTATTCAGCTCTGGAAAAAACCTAGCCTTGTATCTGTCCAGGGCTACCCCTGTCATCACTGGGGTTAATCCACCACTAATCTCCTGCTGGGGTGTCTCAGCCTCAGGAAACTGATCACTGTGGTCTCTCCTTTGTGACTGACTCTTAGACCATTTCTCCAGTTTCCAAGTCACAGCCACCTGCCACCATTCCCCTTCAGTGTCTTTCCTGGTTTGTTTTCTTTCCCCCTGCATTTCAGCTTTCTGAGTCATCACTGGCTCTGGCACAGTTAGGCTTCTGGGCCCTTTGCCTCTCGTCCCTTTGAAGTGCACTCACCTGCTGTAAGATGTAGGTCTTGGAGGATGAGGAGAAGTCTGGTTTTAAATGGGGTTTGGGTAAGAAAGAGTGGGCAGTTTAAAAAACACTTTTTTAAAAAATAACTTTTTTAAAAAGTAAAAAATCAATGTGATATTGTTACAGTTATTACAAATAGTTTGGGAAATGGTTGTGTTTGCAGGGAGGGACGTGTAACATCTAGAATCCTGCCTCCCTTGTAGTAGCCATTCTCACCTTTCACCTTCGTGTGATTCCTCCTAGTCTTTGTTTCGAGCAGATACATTTTTTTGCATGATGTACAGGGGATCCTCAGGTTATGACAGTTTCATTCTTACGACAGTGACCTAACCCGAATTTTGGTGTAAGTTGAAACATACCTTAGGCTAAGTCTCTTACCTGTCCTAACATAGTTGTAAAATCATAATCTATAACATAAAAAACACAACTAAGCCACAGAAAAAGGAAAAGGACATAAATATTACTGTACTGTTTACTGTATTGTAGTAACAATAAAGGAACGTAAAAATTTTTTTTACCTTTGTTCCTGTGGTTGGCTTGCACACTGGAAGGGGCATTGCAAGGTGAGAGAGACCTATTGGGAGGAGGAATCTGGAGAGGCAGGAGAACCTGCAGAAGGTGCTGGAGATACTGGGTCAGGGGAATCAGGATTGCCTAAGGAACATACAGGAGACGCTGGAGATGATTCTACCTGCACTACAAGTGTTTCATCTCAAGAAGCAGCTAGTCTGGAAGGTTGATGACTTCTTCTCCTCCAAAATCTGCCTATAGCATTGCAAGGCATCCATAACAGCTCTGTAGACCTTACTGAATCTGTCATCGCTGAGGTCCTCAGCCTGAAATTTTGCCAACCCATCCTCTGTAGGGACCAAAAGCCAATGGGGTCTTTGAAGTTTAGATTTTTGGGGGACAGGTGTGGGGAACTGGCAGTAAGCTGACAGTCTGCCCAACATCCCACCTCACTTGCTTAGTGAAGTTGCTAAAGGCTATTTTTTTCCACACCTTCATGTTAGCTGTGGTGCTGGGCTATTTATACTCATCCTATCCCCCATGTCCCTCGGAAAGACTTGAGGCTGATTTCTTTTTATCCTTTGTTTTGTGAAGTTAAGATGTTATGTATGGTGGGGGTTTTCTGCACTTGGTAGAATTCTTGGGTTGCCTTGGAAATGTAATCAGAGATATCATTGATTTGCTAATAACTCTTTCTGCCCTATAAATAAAGGAGGGTTAGGGGTGGAGAGCACGCTTTGTTCTTGCCATCGCTTGCAGAGGCCTTCCAATTTCATCCTATTTCTCTTTTAGTCTATTTTCTTAATTCCGCACCCTTCCCCACTCAGGACCTGGAATTACTAGCCATGCTGGTTCGAGGCAAGGATTATCCCCCTTTTCTATTTTTTAACTTCAATTTGTGTGCTGTGATTCATATTCATCTGATTTCCCATGTTCCGATTTGGAAGCAGACTGGAAAAATATAAAATAAACACAAAATTAAAATAGCCAATGCTAACAGATACCAAAACAAGTGTCTTAATACAATGAAGGGAATAAAGCCTTTTGGATTATCAAGCAAATTCTTAGCTAATACAGCAGGATCTAAAATAGATCTTTGCAGTTTGGGTGTCCTTAATATGTTAATATAATTTCACCAAGTCCATGTTGACACTGTCACCACTCCACATTATCTGTAAATGCAACCCAACCCCACTTCAGTCTGAGAACTGTCCCAAGGAGCAGGAGTCACACACATTCAGGAAAAGTCCGCATGGCACTGGAACTGTTGTCACATTTCCACACTCTGCAGCTAGCGTTCAAGTCCCCAATATGACCACTGCTTCTAGCACATTAAGCTTTTGTCTCAAGCTTAAGGTCAATACTGGATTTCTGGCAATGAATCAGGTAGACTGAAAGGGCCATCTGCAACATGTATGGAGATGGAGCTTCTGTTTTCTTTAACCTGGAGAGATGAAACCAAGGGGCCTTTCCCTGGCACTTTGCAGCCGTGGGGTGGTGAGGAGAACCTTGAGATTAACTATACTGGGTGGAGGAGATAAATTTGTATCAGAAGTGGGCAAAATCTGGCTAGCTAAGAGTAGAAACAAGGTGATTCTGAGTATGGGAGGTGAAAAGAGAGAGAGGGGCTCTTAATGTGGAGATAGGTCCTGGCCTAAAATAAGCATGGGGTATTGAGGCAGGAGGAGAAGAGTGTGTAAAGGAAACACTATGATTAGACAAGGCAGTGGAGTCATGGCAAGCGGGGAGGAAAATAAGACCATCAACACCCCCAACAGAGATCTTCAAGGGATGAGCAGAACCCAAATATTCAGGCAAGACATAGTAAGTGGCCCTTGTGTCTATAAGAAATGAGATCGGCTTACCTGCTACTTGGATGGTTACCCTAGGCTCGTCCACAGTTACGTGAGATGGGACTGTCAGCCCTGGGCACCTTCAGTCTTCAGTGGCAAGTCCCAGCAAGCTGGGCAAGGTTAGGTCAGAGGTGGCTGGGGTAGGGCTGGAAGAGACTGAACTGTCCCTTGGAGGAGCGAGGGGCAGCCTACTTTCCAGTGTCCCTTTTTCCCACAGCGAGGGCATGGCCCTGGCAGGGGCTGAGAAGCCAGGCAGGCTTTAGCCTAAGGACCTTCCTTTCCACTCTTGAAGCAGGGCCCTGATGGAGTCTTATGAGGCCCCTTAAAGGCACTGGAACCTTTAAGGGCGTATGCCAAGAGCTGGTATATTACCTGATCTCTTTGGGCTCTGTCTGCCTTTTCCCTTTTCCTGTTCCTCTCGGTCATTATAGACATTAAAATCCATGCCCAGGAGATCTTATTGAGGAGTTTGACGATCCTCCTCTGCTTATATAAACTTTTTTCTTATATCTGGAGCTGATTGGAAAAAGACAGAAGGACAGCGTTATCAGCTGGATCAAATGAAGGAGGGTAGGAATTTGCAGAAGAAAGGTTTGGAGTGTGCTAAGAGGATTTGATAGATGGAACAGGTTTGACAGAGAAAGGGATGAGAGCATAGTAAAATAATCCTTATACAATTGCTCTTGTGACGTGAGTCTCTCATCCTGGCTCATGGTGTCTCACCAAATGTTCAGGAACCTGCCGAGAAGCCTCAGCAGACCTAGGAAAAACACACACATATCCTCGGCCCCATAAGAGAACAGGGTCTGGCCCTTCCCAGATTCCTGTGAGCAGGTCCCTCCATCACACTTCAGGAAAGGCTTTCCTTGTTGGATTCCAGAGTCTCCGAGCCACTGAATGGCCCTATACATCAGTATTCAAAAAAATTTTTAAGTAAAAAGCATGATAAAGAAGATTTGCAGGAGTTCCACGGTGTGACTCCCATTTTTTATTTTTTATAATTGACTTTTAAGCATTTGCTGGGCACACTTTATAATGCCTTGACCCTAAGGATTGTAAGGAAATACCTGTTTTCAGGTTAATTCCAAAAGTCTGACAAAATATAGTGAATGCTTTTCCAAATAACACTCGTATTTTTCAAAACATTTCTATTCCATTGATTAACAGGCAATCTAGAGAGCACATAAGGCTGAAAAAAATCTAGTATGACTTTTGTTATCTTCTCATTGTAAAAAAAACTTGGACCTTTGTTAGGGAAATTTACCTTTCCCTAAGCCTTGCAACTCACAGCTCAGTGACTGCTTCATAAATGAGTCGAGAGAAAAAAAACAACAACCCAATGTTACTTAGCAACAACGTATGCATCAGTTCAGCCAAATTAGCAAGTCTTTAGGATCCACATTCCATTTTATTTAAATTTAAATGAGCACTCCTTACAAGTTCCAATTTTAAAGCAAAAAATGAAGGGGTGAAACCATTTTATTTTTTCAATATAAGAGCAGGCATTTTCAATTTTGCATGCAAGAACTTAATTCAGGCCTTAAAAAAGACACATTTTTTTTTTTTTTTAGACAATGTTAAACAAAGACTAAACAGAAACAAGAATTATACAAACCAGAGAGAAACCCAGGATTTCAGAGTACACCCAGATTAGAAAGATGCCTGCCTGATCTTAGGGCATTTTTTGAGAGAGACTAAAGATGGATGAGACTAATCAAAACTTCCTTGAGAAAAATCTCAGTGGCCACAAGAAAATTTTGTAGACCAATCCACCTCGGGTCCCCTTTCCAAATTTCCAGGCAAAGAACAGGAAAGAAACAAAATGATAGTTCAGAGGATTATAGCTAAAACATTAAAGAAAATCAGACAATAACAGGAAAAGCTGTAACTTTCCTAATACCTGAGCCTCCCATTCATTCTCAAATTCCAATAGCTGCTGCAACTGGCAGTTCAGGTTGATTATGCTGAGATTTCTCTACCTCAGTTTTAGCTGAGCAGCAAACTGAGTTGATGGGGCCGGGGAAGGCTCCATTGTCTGTTTCCCTGAATCACCTGCCCTTCGGCAGTATACTTAGATTTGCATTCATTTGCCCAATGTTTCCTTCTCCTGCAGCGTGGGCAGAGATCCAGAGCTTTAAGAGCTGGCTGTCCTTGAAGGAGAGGCTGAGACTGATATCCGGGGGGAGCAGGGTGATTTCTAGGAAAATATCCTAAACTCCCACATTGGAAACAATATCCACTGGCAGAAGTACTTCCTTGACCTTCTTTCTTTTGTTCTGCCGTTTATCGAAGTATTGTCCTGGAGGCCTCCCCTGAAACACTGAGGCAATAGCCAGACCTTGCATATATGAAGGCCCAATATCAATGCATATTCTGATGTAATCCCTTATATCTCGAGCCTGATCTAAAGCTTGTTGGAGCAGGAATCTCCAAATGTCTGAGACAAAGACCCTGGGAGTAACCTGATAAGCATAAGAAAAATCAGAGGGCACGGAGATGCCAAGGTTCAGGCGGCTGTAAGACACCCTCATTATCTCCCAAGTCATCCTCAGACTCCAGGGTCTTCTCATATTTACATCCCTCTGTTTCTGGCTTACTCTGATCAAACAGCAGCTTCTCCTCAAATAAAAACATTTGTACAAAAAGAAAAAGGTTCCCATTTTTTACCCTAATTGTCTCATAATTTATACTCCCAACCATATTCTCCCCAAAAACTCTACTCAAAAACTTTACTTACTGTGCACACCTGGGGAGTGTTGTCACCTGCCTTTAGTTTAGTTTTCCCTTCCTCAGGTCCCTGTTCCGGTACCACTTGCCGTGAACCAGCACAGCTAGTAATTCCAGGTCCTGAGTGGGAAGGGCGCGGAATTAAGAAAATAGATTTAAAGAGAAAAAGGATGGGATCAGAAGGCCTCTGCAAGCTGATGGCAAGATCAGAGCAAGCTCTCCAACCCTATCCCTCCTTTCCTCCTTTATTTATAGGGCAGAGAGAGTCATTAGCAAATCAATGATATCTCTGATTACATTTCCAAGGCAACCCAGGAATTCTACCAAGTGCAGAAAACTCTCACCATACATAACATCTTAACTTCACAAAACAAAGGATAAAAAGAAATCAGCCTCAAGTCTTTCCAAAGAATATGGGGGATAGGACAAGTATAAACAGTCCAGCACCACAGCTAACATGAAGGTGTGGAAAAAAATAGCCTTTAGCAACTTCACTAAGCAAGTGAGGTGGGATGTTGGGCAGACTGTCAGCTTACTGCCAGTTCCCCACACCTGTCCCCCAAAAATCTAAACTGCAAAGACCCTGTTGGCTTTTGGTCCCCAACAATCCTCTACCATAGAAAAACCTTCTGCCAAACCCTTGGTAGTAAATCTCTTGGGTTCTGGGGTTTCTGTCTCTTCCTCTTCAATCAGCTGCTTCTCAGCTGAATGAGATCCTCAGCAGACAGCTCCTCTCCATGTGATGCCAGTAGCTCTGTGACATCCTCAGCCTACAGTAATGGCATAAGCCAAAACATTCACATCTTAATTTTTTTAAGGTTTTTTTTTTTTTTTTCTTTTTACAGAGACAGAGAGAGGGATAGATAGGAACAGACAGGAACAGAGAGAGATGAGAAGCATCAATCATCAGTTTTTTGTTGCGACACCTTAGTTGTTCATTGATTGCTTTCTCATATGTGCCTTGACTGCGGGCCTTCAGCGGACCGAGTAACCCCTTGGGTCCAAGCTGGTGAGCTTTGCTCAAGCCAGATGAACCCACGCTCAAGCTGGCGACCTCGGGGTCTCGAACCTGGGTCTTTCCGCATCCCAGTCCGATGCTCTATCCACTGCGCCACCACCTGGTCAGACAATTTTTTTTTTCTTTTTTGCATTTTTCTGAAGCTGGAAACAGGGAGAGACAGTCAGACAGACTCCCGCATGCGCCCGACCGGGATCCACCCGGCATGCCCACCATGGGGCGGTGCTCTGCCCACCAGGGGGTGTTGCTCTGCCCATCCTGGGTGTCGCCATGTTGCAACCAGAGCCAATCTAGCGCCTGAGGCAGAGGCCATAGAGCCATCCCCAGCGCCCGGGCCATCTTTGCTCCAATGGAGCCTTGGCTGCGGGAGGGGAAGAGAGAGACAGAGAGGAAGGCGCGGCGGAGGGGTGGAGAAGCAAATGGGCGCTTCTCCTGTGTGCCCTGGCTGGGAATCGAACCCGGGTCCTCCGCACGCTAGGCCGACACTCTGCCGCTGAGCCAACCGGCCAGGGCCTGGTCAGACAATTTTTTTAAGTTTTTATGGGAGTGAGTATCATAAACTGAAAATGTCGTATGTTGAGATTGTCATAACCTGAGGACCCCATGTATTGAAAATCTTGTATCCTGCTTTTTTTTGCCTAAGAATCCCCAGCACTTTTCTTTTACTTACTTATTTATTTATTTATTTATTTTTGCATTTTTATGAAGCTGGAAACAGGGAGAGACAGTCAGACAGACTCCCGCATGTGCCCAACTGGGATCCACCCGGCACGCCCAACATGGGGCGACGCTCTGCCCACCAGGGGGCGATGCTCTGCCCATCCTGGGCGTCGCCATGTTGCGACCAGAGCCACTCTAGCACCTGAGGCAGAGGCCACAGAGCCATCCCCAGCGCCTGGGCCATTTTTGCTCCAGTGGAGCCTTGGCTGCGGGAGGGGAAGAGAGAGACAGAGAGGAAGGCGCGGCGGAGGGGTGGAGAAGCAAATGGGCGCTTCTCCTGTGTGCCCTGGCCGGGAATCGAACCCGGGTCCTCTGCAGGCTAGGCCGACGCTCTACCACTGAGCCAACCGGCCAGGGCCAGCACTTTTCTTTTAATTGACTGCGTGTGAGGTCAGTTAAATGGGTGGACTGGGATTGAATTAACTTCTTCCTCATTTGAGCTGTATGCAGATGGCCGGGGGGGGGGAAGCATGCAGAGTACACACTAGGATAACAGTGAAGGGAGCCAGGGGCATGCGGCTCCAATTGGAACTGCGTCTCAGAGGGAGACCACAGCTTCTGGGGAACCCCAAGAGATTCTGGGCAAAGATGAGCATTTAATACTTGATCCGAGAGCTGTCAGTAAGTAGCAGCAGTGAAGGGCGCTGTGTCGGAAGGCACTGCCCAGGCCTCTAGATCAGGAGGCTTCTCTGAGAGAAGAGGCCACTTCTCTTGTTCCTTGGCTTCACCGGCTGTCGGGGGTCTCCACGGCAGCTTCGCCATGTGCCCTCTTGGTGAAAGGGAACGCACTCGACTGCACTTTTACTCTGGGGCAGGTGCTGTGCAGTGTATTCTCTCAAGTAACCCTGCCAGTCAGGGCGTGTTCTCACGTTACCTGTGAGGGCACTGGAGGAGTGAGGAGAGGAAGGGAAGCATCCTTGCCTAAAGCCTTGCTGGTGGTGGACACCAGAGCCCACGCTCATTCTACAGTGGCCCAGTCTGCTTCCCCTGAAGTTGGCCACCCAGTCGTGTCTGTGGAGCTCATCTTGAGGGCAGGGAGAAGGACTTTCCTGACTTTGGGGCGGTGCTAATGGGCAGCCCCGCTCCCCCCATACACCCTGAGGCTGCACTCATGGCTCTGGTCTCTTTCTCCACAGCCTTACGACAGTCTGCCTACCTCACAGACCTGCTTCTTCCAGCTGAGGCTGCCCCCCTACTCCAGCCAGCTGGTCATGGCTGAGCGCCTGCGCTACGCCATCAACAACTGCCGCTCGATCGACATGGACAACTACATGCTATCACGCAACGTGGACAATGCCGAGGGCTCGGACACCGACTACTGACTGATGGTGGGGGTGCCGTCACCCCCATTCTCAGTAATGCTCACGTCCAGTGTAATGTTGCTCTCCTTTTATGGTAACTACATAGGTGTTTTAGGAACATAAACTGACATTACAAACAGTGGCCACATTTAGTTACTCTAAATGTAGCAAAGAAACTAGATGTTTTTATTTTTCTGTGATTGTACAAAAAAAAAAAAAGACTAAGTGCTTTCAGTCAGATTTTTCCCTCCATATTTTTGGTCACTTTTGATAAGTTTGCATGGAACCATTTTGGTGCATTTTTAGTTGGGAATGGTACATTTTTGTAAACCCACCCAGTGAACATGAAATTGTACATTGTGTATAATTGTTCATTAGAAAGGACAGCTTTACATGAATATTCATATATTTATTTTGTTTTAATTTGAATTGCCTGTGCAGGGTTCCTTATGCAGAGAAATAAAGCCAGTCAGGACGCGGACATGGCTGCTTGTTACCGTCGGGGGGGCTCCGGACAGCGAGGTTGCAGGCAGCCTCTCCCGGTACGGCGGGCGCTCTGACAGCAGACAGTCCTCCACACTGAGGGATGGCTCTGCTGGAAGCCTCACAGCAGAGGGCCACGTGGCGAGAGCAGTCCCTGGGGCTGGGCGGCCCCTGTTTCCATTTGTCCTACCTTTCGGGGTCTCTCCCCCCACTCCAGAGGCCTGCTCTGGCCCCTCGGTTCACTCTCAGCACCGCCTTCCTCCTACACAGCTGGCTTCACATGTCAGTCAGTCGGGACCTAGTATGGGTGCGGCTCTACTAGGCAGGAAGTTAACCAAAGTGATAGGATTCTGACCCTGCCTGTGAGGAGCAAGTGATGGAATTAAAGAGCAGGGCCGTTGACAACAACGTGCTAGGGAGGGTGGCCGAGTGGGGGTGTACAGAAGGACAGCTATTGCTCATGAGCACTTGGCATGTTTGGGTGAGTGACTGCGTGAGTGAGTGAGCTACAGTGAGAACTAATGAGTGGCTTTCATACTCTTGAGTGATGGATGGTGGGGGGTTGTGCAGGGGTTGGGGAGGAGGTCACACTCTTGGTGCTTGAACCCAGCCCTTGGGGGCCCTGGGCATTGTACTTGTTTGTTCAGGAGTGTTAGAGTGAGTGTGTGGTTCCAGGGGACAGGGCCCTCTTGAGAGCAGCCATGAAGACTGGCTGTCAGGAGCGGGGCAGGGAGAGGGCAAGGCCTTCGGGTGGCTTGTCTCCGTCATCTACAGCAGGCTCAAGCCAGAAGCTGCTTCCAGTATCCTTGCAGACCAACACCTGCTCAGAGGGGGTCCAGACAGAGAGCCTTGTAGGCAGTAGTTTTCCACAAGGAACATAGAAGGTGTGTGTTTCAAAGAGAATTTGGGAAGAAAAATATACTTTTGTCTGCTAAGATAAAGTGGTGCGTGGATCTGTCCCAGTGAGAATATCTAATAATATTTAGAATGATGGCATGTTAGTTTTATCAAAAAGAGGCTTCAATTGGAACTGCGTCTCAGAGGGAGACCACAGCTTCTGGGGAACCCCAAGAGATTCTGGGCAAAAATGAGCATTTAATGCTTGATCCGAGAGCTGTCAGTAGCAGCGGTGAAGGGCGCTGGGCGTGAGGCGCTCGCTCTGCAGGTTGGAAGGTGCTGCCCAGGCCTCTGGATCAGGAGGCTTCTCTGAGAGAAGAGGCCACTCTGCACTGCTGGGTCCCAGACAGCGTTGAGAGACAGGTCTTTTAGGGTCCCTGGGTTGGTTCCTGGTGACAAGTGTCATCTTCTTGCTGGGCTAGGCTAGGCTGAGAGTGTGCCGAGCCAAAGGATACACCTGTGATCTCAAAGACTATTTTAAAATCAGTGTAATGGTTCAGCCTTGTGAAGCCCTGGCTTCTGCCACAGTTTGCTCTGGACTGAGGGGCGGAGGCACCCCTGGAGGCTGACGCCCATGGTGCTGGGTTCTGTCTGTCAGGCCTGATGGACAGCTTCTCAGGAGGTCTGACCCTACAAGAAAAATCTGCACAGTTTTATAACTGATGCCATCTCTTTGCTAGAAACCTGTCACTTTTCTTCCTTCTGACTGGAAGCCTTGGGAGAGCCAGGGAGCTGTGAGTCCCTGGTCAGAGGAGCTGGATGAGCCTAATGTGGGTACAGGTATTTACTTTCCTTGGGTCACTTTCAGCCATGGGGGCTGGGACAGCAGTTTCTCTCTTTGCTGAACTCATTCAGTTGACAAATACTTGTATTTTTATGACTCTTAACTAGTCTCAAGAGAACTTTGACCTCCAGCCTATAAAATTGAAGATTTCCACAGAGGCCCTCCAAGGTGCAGCTTTGTTCTGGGTCCCAGCTTTTTGGCCTTTGACTAGTACGGCCAAGCAGATGAAACCTACATACAACTGGTTAGCTCAGTTCTTAGCAAAAGTCAAGTTCTGAGCATGGAATCCTAGAGCTGGAGGAGTCTTAGAGCTAAAGGGTCAGTTTATCTCTCCCTTTACAAGGACCAAGAATCCAGGGTTAGGAGAGGGAAAGCACTGGATCACAGGTACATGCAGGTTAGAGCTGGGAGTCCCAGCTTCCTGCCAGCATCTAGTGGTGGAGCTGATAGGGGCTCAGGCAGTCCCCGGAAGACAGGCCTCAGCACTGCCTCCCTGAGCAGACTCCACCTCCCAGGGAACGGTCTGCGGCCTCTGACCTAAGATGTGGCCCCAGTCCCTGCTGGCACTGAGGTTCCCGTACAAACCAGCCAGTGCACTGTGGTAACTGGGGTCAGCCCCCAGCCAGGGGACACTGTCCTGACCTACAGCTGAGGTTCTGCACCCACCCCCGGCCTTCCCTCTGTGTAGCCATTGTCTGTCTTTGCCACACAGAATGAAGAGTTAACATTCAGGAGCTGGGGAAAGTCTGCGGTCAGTTCTAATAGAGGCTGTGAAGGCATAGGTAACACCAAGCCATTGCCAGGTGCCTCTAGATCACAGCCAGGTGTCCATCTCTCCAACTCACCCTTCTCGGGACATGCCTTGGGCTTCCTGACCCTGCCTGTGCTGAGCTGTACCTGCTGGTAGGCATGGAATCTGTGGGAACTGGAGTCAGTCTTCCAGGCTTGGCTCACAGGCTGGCCTCGGCAGGTGTTCCTGGATCAGCCTTGTATAGACCCAGGTTGTTTTCCCAATCCCTGGGCTTTGTGGGTTCTGCCCGGCACGTGGCTTTTCCATCCTCCTTTCCCTATGCCTGCCTTTCAGGCACTGCACGTTCAGACATAATCTCATCCCAGTGTCACAGAGAGGGTATTGGTCTTATTTTACAGATAAACTGAAGCTCAAAGAGGTCATACTTGTTAGAAGTTATGGGCAGTGGAGCTGGGAGAACAATCAAAAGTTCCCCTGGCCAGGCCTGTGGTGGTGCAGTGGATAAAGCATTGGCCTGGAATGTTGAGGTTGCCAGTTTGAAACCCTGTGCTTGCTTGGTCAAGGCACATACGAGAAGCAACTACTACGAGTTGATGACACACAACCCCCCTGCCCCACCCCGCCCCACTGGTAAAATAAAATAAAAATAAAAAAGTTCCCTTCAACCAAAGCTGCATGTCTTCTGACTAGAATGAGTCCTTTGGGTAGGTCCTGGCCCAGCCCATGGCTAATACACAGTAAATATTTGTTAGGAATGAGTCGATGGATTTATCAGGACCCTGTTCCATCAAACACAGCTCAGTGTCTGTTAGGAGGCAGAGTGGTAGCCATAGGTCTTCGTCAGTGCCCAGCTTCTGGGAGCTCCTCAGATGGTCCTTGGCTCAAGGAACCAAAGCGTCCTTGAAGGGGGCAAGGAAATAATGTGGGACACAGCTGTAGCTCTGGGATCACTGCAGGCTTGGAATGTAGGATTAGCCCAGGGAACTTAACCTCTCATCCATGGGAAAAGGGGCCTCAGGGGAATATAGGTTACTCCTTTCCAGATGACCTTGCAATGACCTCTGCTCTATAAACCCAATTTCTTACTCCTTACAAGAACCCTGTGGCGCAGCAGATAGAGCACTGACCTGGGACACTGAAACCCCAGGTTTGAAACCCTGAGGTCGCCAGCCTGAGCACAGGCTTCCCGGCTTGAATGCGGGGTTGCTGTCTTGAACGCAGGATCATCAATATGACCCCAAGGTCACTAGCTTGAATCCCAAGGTCGGTAGCTTGAGCCCAAGGTCACTGACTTAAGCAAGGGGCACTGGCTTAAGCCCCCTAGTCAAGGCATGTAGGAGAAGCAATCAATGAACAACTATAGTGACACAGCTATGAGTTGATGCTTCCCATCTTCCTTCCTGTCTCTCCTCTCAAAAAAGGAAGAGAAAAAAGAAAAGAACCCTGGTGGCTTTTCTAGCTATCCCAGTACCCAGGTAAGAAAGCTGAGGTTTGGAGAGGGCTGATCTGCCCTGGTCAAAGGAGAGCCAGAAACCACAATCCTTGTGTTCCCCAAACCAAATTCAGGCAAACAGGGTCTGCTGGAAATTAGGGTTTATCAGAGAAGACAAAGGCAAAGCCCTGGGGCTTGAGTGGCTCTGTTTTAAACAAATATTTAACCCCTTGGAAGCCTGAGCTTGCTTTTTTTTTTTTTTGCTTTTTTTTTTTTTTCTTTCAACATTGTTTACAATAGTTGGAAAAAATAAGGTTCCTGCAAGGCCTCTCTCCCAAGCCCAGAGCATGGTGGGTGAATTATAAAGGGGATAGCTGGTCTAACGGGCTAGTGGTGGGCCCTCCCACTCCACTGTAGGTGGTGGCCTGAGGGCTGGCTCTTCGTGCACTGGGTTGAGGGGGGATTATGCCAGGCTGGGGCTCAGGCTTTTCCAGGCAAAGCACTGGCCCAACTAGGGGGTCCAGGGGCAGGGATTGCTTTCAGCAGTCCATGGGATTCGGACAGGGTGGGGTTCTGCTTGCTTGCACACTGTTTCTGCCTGGAGAAATTTCAGCACCTCTGGGCCTTCACCTAGATACCATCTCTGCCTTGGCTCCTGCTGAGGATAGGCTGAATGGGAGATGTCCAGCTCTCATCTCATTCTCACAGTAACCTGTGAGGCCTCAATGGCCTCCTCTATCTCTTATTTCTCTGAAGCCCTCCCCTGTTTGCCTTTCCTCCTCTATCTGCTCTAGGCACACCCACCTCCACTTATTTCCTTTATTCCCCTAACGGCGCAGCTCCTAGTCTGGGGCCTTCAAACCCACTGCTCCCTCTTCCTGGAATAGTTTCCTCCCAGGTGCCCCTTGGCTCCTTCCCGCACTTCATGTCTAAAATGGCACCTTCTCAGTGGGGCTTACATTGGTCAAATGCATAGGAAATTTTTATCAGTTAGCTTATGGTAAAATTGGTTTCATTACAGGCACATTCGCCCCAGTTCCGAGAACCTATCAATGACTGTAAGTGAAAACTTGACTTAATGTCTCGATCCGTTGGAATGTAAGCACCATGAGAACAGAACTTGTCTCTTTTTCCTTGCTATTCCCATACTATTTGAGCAACAAATTGAACCCGCAAGGAGGGATCAAATTCTCCTTTCACAGGAAACACCTGACCTCAGGTATGTAAAGGGTCTCGGTCTCAGCGGGTGATGGGCGGAGCCAGAGTGTGAGCGTTGCCCACCACTTAGTGCTCCCTGCTTTCCCCACTTAACCAAAGTTTTCCCCATTTACCTGGGACGTGGAGGCTGCAGGGTGGCCAAGAGCCTTTACTTTGGTAACAAAGGTGGAAGGAACATCGGTGACTACAGCTTTGAAATGAAAGACTAGGCGTGTACCCCTGTTCAATAAATCCAGCACGTAAAAATCTAACTTTGCATCAGCTTATAATGGTTTATTATCAAAGGACCTAGACAGGGCTTCTGCTTTTGTTTTTAATTTTCTCCTCGGGGAATTTGAAATGCTTTTTCTTTTATGATATGGGAACGTTATAAAATAAGGATAACTATGCAAGTTGTCTAAAATCACATCAACAAGCGAATTTCTAGAATCGTGTGTGCAGTTAACTCCTAGGAATGCATCTTCCCGAGGAAAAGCGAGCGGGCTGGCGTGGGCACGGGGCGCAGCTGCGGTTGAGAACCGAGGCGCGGGGCGCTGGTGTCTGGAGCCTCGTTCTGTCCAGAGCCTCCGTCGTGCGTTGAGCCGCTCTCTCCGGCTCTGCGCCCCGGGTTCCTCCCCTTCGCCCCTCCGCTGGCGCAGCATCGCATCGAGGCCACCCTTCTGGGGAAAGCTGTGCCTGCGCTGTCGGCGGCGCGGCCGAGGGCTGCTGGGGAGCAGCAGGAGCGAGCGGTCGGCCGCTGGAGCCTCTCAGCCCCGTTCCCACGGCCTGAAGGCCCGACCTCTCTGGCACGCGCCAGCCGCGCCCCGAGCGCAGCCGGCCAGCTCGGGTGGTCACTGCCCCCACCGGAGTTAGACCCCCGACGGCATCGCAGGCCCCAAGGGTGTAGGTGCCTCCCGCTGCTGCCGAAAGAAGACAGGGAAAGGTGCCGGTGTTTAGTGAGAACCACCGGAGTGTTTCCCAAACATCAGGTCATTTAATCTGGCACTTGTCCAGTATGTAAAAGCGTAATGTGAGGTAGACATTCGTATCCCCATTTCGCAGACGGGGAAACTGAAGCTCAGAAAATGTGGCGACAGTCTGGGCGGTGGAGGAGCTGGGTTGGCTCCTTCCACCCCGCGCCGTGGCCGCTGTGCTCCCGACGCTGGCGGCCTAGCGCAGGAGCAGCTTGCGGACGGCCTGGCCCGGCGGGGGCGGGGAGCGCGGCGCCTGGTCTGGGATCATGGTTGCGCTGTGTTCGGCCCGCAGTGCCAGGCGCGGGCACGCGGCACGTAGGCGGCGCAGGCCGGCCGCGCTCACGTTGCGGCAGAAGTCCACGTGCAGCGTCTGCAGCGCGCGCCCGTGCGCCGCCGCAGCCACCAGCGTGCGGTTGGTGACGCGTGCGCAGTTCTCCAGTCGCAGTGTACGCAGGCGCAGACAGCTGCACAGCAATCGCCCCAAGCAGTCGTCGGTGACGTGGCCGCAGCCAGACAGCGTGAGGGACTCCAGGTTGGGACACCTGCAGAGAGAACGCGGTAGCTGCGGGCCGGGCAAGGAGCGAGTGGTTAGGGCGCCGTGAGCCACACCCGCGCAGGAGTTCAATGGCTCTGTCATCACCCAAACAACGGTGCAGACCCTCCGCGGTTTACAGGGCAGGAACTGGGCCCAGCGTATTTAAGGAATTTACTGCCTGCAGTGACGTGGCCGGAGCCCGAACCCTGGCTGCTGTCACATTTCCCCTCACCATACCTTAATCTGCGTGGGTTCTTAGCCCCTGGACACCCCCCCCCCCCCATTGGAGAAGCCAGCCCCGGTTCTGAGACTCTGGTTCCTGGAGGGACAGCTGTTTCTTTGGATCCCTGCACTTGTTGCTGTGGGTTTGAGGGAAGCGTAGCCGGCCTTCTTTGGAGCTGAGGCCCTGACTCTGCTGGCCGGATGGGAGGAGGAGGAAGGGTTTCCTGTGGGGTGGCTTAACGACAGCCCCCAGCCAACTCTTGAGAAAGGGAAGGGGTGGGGAGTTCTGAAACCCTGGTTTCAGCTCAGTTGACTGGGGCAGTTATTGCATCCCCACTGTGACCCCAGACTACAAAGGTCAGGAACCTGAGGTAGCTAGAACTAGGGTCAGGGTGAGTACAGTCAGGGACAAGTAGCTTGTCAAGGAAACTTGGAAGCCCCTGTACCCTAGCTTTACCAGCACTGATGGAGAAAAAGATCTGAGCAAAGTTAGCGGCTGATTTGCGGTGGGACTTTGGCTAAGTCACTCACCGAGCCTAGTTTTCCTGGTGGAGCAGTAGAGAGGGAATAATGCCTGCCAGTGGAGTTGTGAAGATTTCTATTTGGGGTGTAAAGAGCCTTCTGTAGGCAGTGGTAACCCTCTTCTGGGAGTACACAGAACCAGACTGCCTCCAGTCCAGAAAGACCTATGGTGGGCATAGGCCGTGGCTCCTGTAAACAGAGGGAGTTGGAGTCTGAAATGGGAGTTTGGGTGGATGGGGCCAGTCCCTTTCCATTTCTGCATCTGTCTCTTAGTCCTTGACTGCACCTGCCTGGGCCAGCTTGGCTCCATGGGGCCTGGGGAAGGGGGTAAAGAACTGAAATAGACTCTGCAGGGCCACCTTTCACATACTGAACCCATGCCATTTCCCCAGTTCATACAATGAACCTCTTAGACTTCAGATGAACCTTTCTGTACCCTAAGTTTTGTGAATGAAGAAACTGGCCCAGCCTGACCTGTGGTGGCGCAGTGGATAAAGCATTGACCTGGAAATGCTGAGGTCGCCAGTTCGAAGCCCTGGGCTTGCCTGGTCAAGGCACATATGAGAGTTGATGCTTCCAGCTCCTCCCCCTTCTCTCTCTCTCTCTATCTCTCTATCTTCTCTCTTCCTCTCTAAAAATGAGTAAATAAAATAAAATTAAAAAAAAAATAAAGTTTAGAAACTGGCCCAGAGAGCTCAAGTGACTTGCCTGTGATTTATTTGCTGGTCTGACCCAGGACAAATGTCTGAACCTTGCGGGAACACTTCCCCATCTGTCAAGCAGGAGAAATTGTTAACTTCAGGGTGGTTATGGGGATTAGGTGTTTAAGCCCCAAGGGTGTTAAGTGATCCCTTCCTCTAAACCTTTAGAATAATCTCGATACAGGGAAAAACCAGAGAAAGCCAATCCCCTCCCTGCCCAGCCAGCCACAGCTGTTCCCCACTTTCCCACCTCCACCCCACTGATTACAGGAAAAAAAAAACAGATTTGATGATACTTATCTATACCTACTATGTGCCAGTGCTCCTGTGTCATCTAATCCTTTTAGGTGATTTCTCCCATTTTACAGATGAAGAAATGAGGATGGGTTGGGGTTACATGGTTGGACAGGAGCAGAACTGGGGGGCTCAGCACAGAAGCCTGAGCTCCAGGCCCTTTGCACATTTCATAATGCTGGCGGCCCCTGCTGCACCCAGTGGCCTGGGAGGCCCATTCCACATCTTGCTGGTTTGGGGGAATAAATCTGGGTCTTTTACAGCAAGACCAGAGCAGCTTCAGGGCAAACTCTGCCCCATACACATCACCCTCCAGTCTTACTTCTGGGCCTTGTTCAATCCATCAGAATGGCCTGGTCTCATGAGGGCCCAGTCCCAAGTCCATCTTGTTTTCTTCCTACTTTCTTAAAAAAGAAAGAAAGGTGGGGCTACGGTGCTAACTTCTTCTCTTACCGTTGTGCTGCCAGCAAACAGCAGCTGTTATACCTGGGTGGCAGCAAGCTGGGCAAGCCTAGTTTGTTAGTGGCCATGGGGTGCCCTTCATGCAAGGCTGGACGGACTAGTAAAGGCTCGTAAGAGCCAGGCTGAGGAGGTCTGTTCTCGGCGGGAGGCTCTGACCATGGAGGGAGCCTGGCTTGTGGCCTCTGTGTCTGAAGTAGGGTTAACAAATACAGGGTGTATTTGGACATAGTTATAACAACAGCAAAAAATTATATCTAAAATTGAAATTTAAACAGGGTGTCTTAAATTTTTATTTGCTAAAATTTGGCAATCCTAGATTGTGGGAAAGTCACATGATCTCTTAGGGATTTGGTTTGCTTATTTGAAAAATTAGGCTAAAACACCCTTCCCTAGGAGAACTATGAAGGTTAGTAAGTTTCTAATGAGGAAAGCATGACTGTACCACTCCCCTACCCTAAGTCTGGCTTGGTCCAGCCAGACCAGAGCGCCCAGCTCCCTTCCTCACTGCAGTTCCCAAGCTTGGGGTTTGCTTCCTAGAGGGAGTGTAGAGGGGTGAGGTGATTGCTGACTCTAGAAATCTTACCATGGGTCTGACCTTGAAAATCCAGGCCCAGCTCTACCCAGCACTTAATAGCTGCCAGGGACGACAGCTCACTGCGTCGTCACTGCTCACTGTGTAAAGACAGTGACAGCTGAAGCCCAGTACTTCCTCTTTGCTCTGGGACCCATGAGCCTAAGAGGAGCTTGTTTCCCCACGGTTTCATCCATCCTCTGGGGACTGTGCTGTGAATGGGCCGGGAGGCTCTGCCTTGAGCCTAGTCTGAGGGTCCCCAAGGCAGAGCCATTTGGTCTGGCTTGTAAGGTGCTCTTCCCTGTCCCCAGAAGTCTCCTAGAGCTCTGGATGCCAGCACTGCCCAGGAGGTGACCTACCTGTCGCACACCTGGAGGAGGAAATCACTGACCAGGCTCTCGTGCCGGCTGCAGATGCTCCTCTGGAAGGCGCTCTTGAGCCAGTCCTCAATGCTGCACACCTGCACGCGGCTGGAGTGCCAGCAGATAGAGAGGCTCCGCAGTGCCGGGCTCAGGAGAAAGTTGTCCTTCCTGAGTTCTGTGAGGGAGCGAAAGTGCAACAGGGGCCAGAGTGCAGGGTCCTCAAACACATCCTGGAGCTGGGGACAGGTCCTGGCGAGGTTTTTCCTGCTGTCTTTGTCCAGGAAGGAGAAGAGGTGCAGCAGGCACTCCCGGTTGAGTTGGGTGATGTGCATGGTGCGCAGCAGCCACTGAGTATGGCTACAGCCCAGGGACCTGACCACCTCCTGCTGCTCCTCCCGGCACCAGGCTGGTGGACATATATGGTTGTGGAATGGGGTTTATTTTGGGCTAACAACTGGTGCTGGAGTTGGGGGTGGGTGTGCAGGATCCAGACATACGTGCATCAGTCTGTGTCTCGGCTTATGTTCAGAGGAATCGAAAATCCTGGCAGAAAAGCAGCCTCTTGAAGTTAAATAGTTCCTTAAAAGGGATTTCTTTTCCTTTTAGCTGACAATGGTGTTTAGCAGTGAGCTCCTTTGGCTTTTCCCAAGGCATGTTCATTCTAGGTGGCTAGCCAGACCACCTCTGTCTGGGCTTGCAGGCTCTATCTACTCACAGAAGGGACTCTAATTGTAAAACAGTATCTTTTTCTTTTCTAGTATACTGTATGTACATCAATTGGAATGTTTTGACCCACTCTTGGAAGAAAACTGTTGTCTATAAAGAGCTAAGGGCAATAGTTTTGTGTTGCAGAGTTGTGAGCAGAAGCCATGAATAATGCCTCGCTTCCGTCTTGACTCAGTGGTGATGCGTTCTCTGGGCGAGGCGAACTGCCGTCAAACCCTGCTGCCCTCCACCAGGCAGGGGACTTCCTGGGCCTCCCAAATGGCTCTGTTTTTACCTGGAGTTCCATTACAGATTGATCTTAAGTAGCTTATATTTCCAACTTCTGTGAATGTGTCATGCTTCAAATGTACTTGCTTTACCTTTTTCTAATGTGTCGTGCTGTATCTAGCCTGCATTTTCCAAAATGTTAGGATGAGGTAGCTCTTCATACGAAACTGCTTGAAACAATTTTAAGTTCAAGTATTTTAGTCTAAGCTTGCCCTTTACGCCAGCCACACACCGTCCTTATGAGTGCCTTCAGTTCCGCTGGGCAAGTGGCCTGGAGGTCTCTTCCATTAAGTTTTCCCCTTCTAAAGTTACTGAGATTTCTCAGGACACAGATCCCTTTTCTAACCCGGCTAGCTTGAATGCCAGCCCTACCCTGGGCCCTACTCTATTCCCCTGCTCTGCAAGCCTCGCTCTGTGTCCTGGTTTGTCTGTTGGGGGGATGCCAATAGCAAAGCTGCCTTCTAGCTCGACAGGAGTGAGGCGAGCAGCAGTTTTCCCTTGGCTAGACCAGGGACAGCACCTCTGCAGTTACCTTTCTTCTTCTCCATTTAATTGTAATTGGAAGGAACGAGAATACTTTCGTTTCCAGTTGTGTGGGGTAACGGGGTGAAGCAACAACGCTGAACCCCCTTCAGGAACTAAGGCTTGGTCAGGCCTGGTGCAGTTTGCCTTTAAAAGCTGAAGGCAGCTAAGGAAGGGAAGTAGTTCTAGCCAGCTCTCATGCTCTGAGAAGCCAGTCTCAGCTGCCTTCTGTGCCTCAGTTACCCCACTAATGCCAGGGTGAAGTGGAAGAGGTGACTATTTGGCAGTACAGCTAGTGCTTGACTTACGACCACTATTGGTTCCGACAAACCGGTCGTAACACAATTTGGTCATAAGTTGAGGAGGCTATATGTACAGTACTGTGAAATGATGTTATAAAAATCTTTAAGTCATATTTTATCATAATTTTCTTTCATTATTATATATCATAATTTTCTTTGTTCATTTTATGCCATTTGTATCATCTCTACACCATTTTGTTTATTAGTTTTACATTCATCAGGTTTAAGTAAATCACTTTCCTTCTTGGCAGGCTGAGGCGTAGACAAAGACAATTTCCTCTTGGTAGACATCTTGGGAGGGGTTTGATGAAAAATATCCAAGACACAAAACACAAATTGCTATACCGAGTCTGGGATAACAGTTGAAATGGTGCACGCAGAGATGGTAGTGCTGCCGGAAGCTGGTCCACACTGTTGTATGTCCGTCTGGGCAACACTTGCGCTGCCAGACGCAGAGCAGTCGTGGTAGCGATTGTGGTCGTAAAGTCGAATGGTCATAAGTTGCATAGGTCGTAAGTCAATCAATACCTGTAGATTAAAGTCAACCTGGAATGCTAAGGTTACCAGTTTGAAACCCAGGGCTTGCCGGGTCAGGGCACATATGAGAAGCAACTATGTACTACGAGTTGATGCCTCCCACCCCCCCTTTCTCTTTCTTTTCTCTGTAAAAGCAATGAATAAAATCTTTAAAATTAAAATCAGCAAAAACAACTCTTAAAAAAATCTTTTCTCAAATAAAGGGTAACTAGCTGATATGTCAAGCTAATCATTTTAACTATTTTTTTTTTTTTTTGTATTTTTCCGAAGTTAGCAGGGGGGTAGTCAGATTCCTGCATGTGCCCGAGATCCACCCGGCATGCCCACTAGGGTAAGATGCTCTACCCATCTGGGGTGTTGCTTCGTTGTGGCCAGAGCCATTCTAGTGCCTGAGGTGGAGGCCACGGAGCCGCCCTCAGCACCGTGGCCAACTTTGCTCCAATGGAGCCTTGGCTGCGGGAGGGGAAGAGAGAGAGAAAGGAGAGGGGGAGGGGTGGAGAAGCAGATGGGAGCTTCTCCTGTGTGCCCTGGCCAGGAATCAAACCCAAGACTTCCACACGCCGGGCCAACGCTCTACCACTGAGCCAACCGGCTAGGGCCATTTTAACTATTTAAAATGACAGTGGAAGCCCCACTTTGGGTCTTAGTTGTACTTTTCTATTCCAAAGGTTTGCTGCAGCAGCACAGGTGGATTAATAGCCTTAGGATCTCCACTTTCGCTCCCAAATCCTTTCCAAACCAGTGCTTTTCAGAGGGCTGACCCCTGAATATAGGTGGTTCATTCAGCTTCTTAAAAGGCAGAGCAGTGTAAGCACGCTGGCCACTGGGGAGAGTCATTCTGGTTGGTTGTGTCTTCGAGGTTGCACCCCACAGCCCTGCTGGAACCACAAAATCCTGGCAGGCTGACCGAGTAGAGCCCAGCCTCTCTGCTGCTCCTCCTGTTGGGCTGCAGGGAAGGGCTCCAGCAAGCAGGGTGGGTCCACATGGCATGCACGTTGGCAGGGAGGGGTCTGGCCCGGGCCTGGGATGTCGATGGCAACAGTGACTCCCTTTTTGTCTGGAGCTGGCTCCTTGGCTGCAACAACAGCAGCTGCACTGCCACTGACCAGCAGCACAGCTGCCAAAAGGGAGCAGGCTGTTTGGGCTGCAGGCACCTCTGTCCTCCGTTTTAGAAGACTGATAGGAACAGGCAAATAAGTAACACAGGAAAACCATGGGTATGGGCACAGCGTGGTTCTTCTTTTTCTGTCTGTAGAGGACAAGGGGCGGGGGGTCATATGTAAGGAGCCTGCTATAGAGCACCAGATATTTTTTATAGCTCTTACTTGCCTGTTTTACTTTACAAGACCAATAACCTTTGCTCAGAGCCCAAAACCTGGTTCCTCTGGGTAGAGTCCAGCTGTCAAGGGCATAAGCCCACCTCACTTGTATAAGCTCAGCTGGCACAGAAGGGACAGATTTCATTCTGCAAGGTGCACACCCTACGGTCACTGCACGTTGGCCTGTGTGCACCAGCAGCCCTAGAGACTGGGGTTCTGGGAGAATGTGCCGCCTCTGGACTGACTGATACGGCCCAGAGCTTGAGTGAGGACAGTGGTATTTATTTGGCTCCATGGAAGGGTGTTTGGAAATAATAGTCAAAAGGAAAGAGACCAGACTTTTAATGATACTCTCCATAGAACAGTTCAGGTTGGTGAAGCAGGAAAGGGATGTGATTACAACTTAAATGAAATTGGTCACTTGCACAGTAAATCCTCTCAGCATCACACAGACTAGGTTTTAATGGCAAATGATTATGTCACAGCATAGCCAACCCCTGCGGAGGGCAGTCTGGAGTCCCCCACACTCAGATCTGAGGGCGTGGTCGGCATCCAGTGAGGCACTGCAGGCCTCGGCCCACAGCACGACTACACCACGTGCCCACCTCTTCCTGTGCTGTGGGCACGTTCCCGTGGCCACACTCGGTCACCTGGGACCCATGTCCTGGCTGCAGGAACAGACTTTGCTCTTGAGCTTTTCCAGGGCCCAAGGGAAGAGGCCACTTCAGCAAGAGAGGGGACATTAGAGAGTTTAGAGGATGGTGGAGGTTGAAGTGGGGTAAGTATAACTATGTAGACTTATCAATGAAGGGGAGGTTTGGCCTTAAGAAATAAATATGTCCCCAACCCCAGAAACCAAGCTGCTGAGTTGGTTCCACAGGTGAGATACACATTTAACACTCAGCCAGGGCCAGTCCACTTGCCTGGTGTAATTCTGTTACATTTGTCATCCTAGACACTGAGTAGAATACAGTGGATAAGCAAAGGTTTCTCCACCATGGAGAGATTTGTGTTGCCACAAACTGTTTCTGTCACCCACCCACCTGTGTGGGAGGACTTCTTAGAAAGATTTCTTGTCCAAGGAGCCATGTGACTGGCGTGAGGCCCTGCCCCCACTTAAGCTCTCTGAGCAAGAAGCCACACATGCCAGAGAGCCAGCATGAGCGGGCCCTGAAGAGCACGAAAAGATAAGCTTTTAAACTAGGTGTGATAAGGCTACACAGTTTTTAAAATACAAATAGGCACATTTACATCACTGGTGTTCAGGTGCACAACTGAAATGGGTCCGATCCAATCACCTTTCCAACAAGGCTTCATAATACTCGAACATTTCTGCTTAAGTAAAATCAAGCAGGCCCTGGCCGGTTGGCTCAGTGGTAGAGTGTCGGCCTGGCGTGCAGAAGTCCCGGGTTTGATTCCCGGCCAGGGCACACAGGAGAGGCGCCCATCTGCTTCTCCACCCCACTCCCTCTCCTTCCTCTCTCTTTCTTCCCCTCCCGCAGCTAAGGCTCCATTGGAGCAAAGATGGCGCGGGCGCTGGGGATGGCTCTGTGGCCTCTGCCTCAGGCGCTAGAGTGGCTCTGGGCCACTCAACATAGCAATGCCCAGGATGGGCAGAGCATCGCCCCCTGGTGGGCAGAGCGTTGCCCTTGGTGGGAGTGCTGGGTGGATCCCGGTTGGGCACATGCGGGAGTCTGTCTCTCCCCCTTTCCAGCTTCAGAAAAATACAAAAAATAAAATTAAAAAAAATCAAGCAATAAAAACGCTACAAAAATTCAAAGAGATCTGTTCATCTCTTAAGCCAACAGTGTTGCCTGTCTGAGGACCACTTCCCCCCCCCCCCAGAATCAGTCCAGTCTGTTGCTAAATTCCATCAGTATAAAAAGACAGCTTTTCTCCACCACCAACACTGCCCAAGGCTTTATTGCTGAAGTCATAAACAGCTGCCCATTCAGAGATTCCCGATCTAAGTGCAAAGGTTAGGCATTACAGCTGTGGACCTTCTAAAGGACAAGGGCCTGGAATCATAGGAGACACTTAGCAAGATCAACGGAGTGATATTAATGTATTGATATATTAAAATTAAGTGAAACTCATTTTTGTAGATCAAAACAGTCAAATATGACAATTCCTTATGGTTCACATACTGTAATTTAGTTTTGTAAACCATTTTAAATATGTGTTCCCCTCTTCTTGACCAAATGTAAAACCTAGACGTGACAGCAAAGCTTTCTTTTCTCTGGAGTGAAAATATAGACCAGCACCGTCCCTGAAAACTCTACATACCGAGGGAAGTGACTTAGATCTGCACAGCACTAGCCACACGGTTGCTGAATGCTTGACGTGGCTAGTGTGACTGAAGAACTGAGTTTGTAATTTTAAGACACGGTTAGACATGATTTCAGTTAGCTCCTCGTCATGTTAGTGTTTATGGATGGGAGCACCTTTCTATTTAGTAGGTGGGATGCTGCCCAATTCATGAATTACTTACTGAATAAAGCCAATTAGATATTTAAAAGTGTTTAGTGGATGTGGTCTGCTCTGAGACATGTGGGATTTAACATTATGGGATTTTAGTTCCAAATTTCAATTTGAGTTAAATCTAAATAGTGTTTGTACCTATTTTTCTTGAAAAAAATTAAAATGGGCTGCTAAGAAATACAAACTACTTATTCAAAGAGAGTGTTTTCATCTTGCTCTGCTATCAGGATAGGCCAGTGAGTTTCTAAAACTGAGAATTAAAAACAAAAACAAAACCCTGAGATAATACTCTCATTTCCTTCTGTAGAAGAAGCAGGCTCCACAGTGTCACCTGTAGAGTAGGGGATGGCCAAAGTAAACTTGTGGTTAGCTTCCAAACCCCACAGACCAAGTTAGAGTAAGACTACAGTGGGCTGCAGTTATCCCCACCGCTACAGCTAATGTGGGAATTAGATGCTGATTAAAAAAATGCAAACAGCACCTGACCTGTGGTGGCGCAGTGGATAAAGCATCGACCTGGAACGCTGAGGTTGCCAGTTTGAAACCTGGGCTTGCCTGGTCAGCAATTAGGGGAGTTGATACTTCCTGCTCCTCCCCCTTTTTTTCTCTCCCTCTCTAAAAACAATGAATAAAATCTTAAAAACCAAAAAGCAAACAGCTGTGATTGCATCTCACCTGGTAACATGATGTAGCTGAGTCACAGAACTTTTTAAACACGAAATGTATTTGATCTTATTTGAACGTTTCTGTACTCGTATGTTCTCCATGAAAACACACATTAAAAAAAAATCTCAAAACGAAAAAAGCAACAGAGTAATTCTTGAATTTGCATTGCAAATCACTGAACCAACAAATTTATTTAGTGCTGATAAACAGCAGCCTTGAGAAATACCGAAAGCATCAATTACCTGGCCTACTGAAGATGCCCTCTCAGTTATCTTTACAAGCAGAAAGTGATTACTGAGCAGTCACTGAAATCTCGCAAATCTCGCAGGCCACAAATCACATACACAGAGGATTCTTGATTTAGAGTCAGCCTGACCCCTGGGGCAGCTGTGAAAGGCGGCGGGCAGTTCTATTGTGCTTCCCAACCAGGAGCAGATCTTGCTTTCAGCATGTGAGGGTAACAAAGCATTGATGTAAATGTGCCTCAGAGTGAGAACTGAAACATTAATATAAAAAGGTCAAATAGAACTAAGTTCTTGGAACTACATATAAAAACTGAATTATTATAACTAAAGCAGCAAATCAAAATATCTGCTGAGGTTTTCTGGTAGAACTAAAAAAAAATTAGTTGGTGCCCATGTTCAATAAGTCACTACCATTGACAAAATAAAACTAAACCCAAAATAGGAAATTGAAAAGTGCATAATGAAATTAAATCTTGGATCAAGTATTTATGGAAAATTGGAAATGTTTGTCCGGTATAGTTGACGAGTAATGATTTAGAAGAGGTATTAAAGTTTATCCGATCCTGCTTTGGCCTGGCGCTCCACATAAAAAAGGATGTAGGCCTTTGCCTTCACAACGGTGTCTTCTTCAGCCAGGGTCACAGTGCTGTCATTGAAATGGAACCAGCGAGCCTCGTGAGTTGCATACGCTGTGTAATGTCCGGAACCAACCCTGTAAGGGAAGGTCAACAGATCAAAGAAAATCACAAAAAGATCTGTGCAATCATGTAACTTGTTAGCTAGATAATAAATTTTAATAAATACTATAATTGAATAAATCCTAGAGAACTGTGGTTTAAGATGGTTTATTGAGCGTACATTATTTCTCTTCCTCAAAATCCACTGAAATGACAGGAATGTATGGACACAAGAAAACAGGGAAGAGTGCTACTGACTGACCAGAAATGGAAGATGTTCTGGAACACATAAAGGCACATTCACATGGTACTGAATTAACAGAAACCACATAGCTGAGTGACTCCACCTAACAAGCAAGCACAGGTCAAAGCCATGGAAACATGGGAAGCAGAACCAGATTTCCCATCAGAGTCCGGGAGGGCAGGGGAAAAGCTGAGCTCAAGAAAGCAATCCGGCTGCAAACAAGTGCCTTCCCCCACTGTGGCCCCAAGGGCTTTTCCCTGTAGGCATGACCCATGCACTCGCTGGAGCCCTAGACTCAGCCCTCCTAGGCAGAACAGCCTGCAAGTATAATAGAGACCTTCAAACCATTAGAAAAACCCTTACCATTTACCAATAATGATAATTCCATTCTGAATAAGCAACCCAAAATCATAAGTCTTGAGGGGAGAAAGCATGAAAGACAAGTGCCAGGAAACACTGAAACTAACCATTGAGGACATGAATGCAAAAAACCAAAGAACTTGAAAAAGTCCAGTACCAATGGTTTCAAGAAGATACTGCAACAAAAAATAAAAATAGGCTGTTATGAAAAAGATATGAGAGGCCTTGGCCAGCTAGCTCAGTGGACAGAGTGTCGGCCTCGTATAGGGATGTCCCAGGTTCAGTTCCCGGCCAGGGTACATGAGAAGTGACCATCTGTTTCTCTCCCCCTCGCTCTCCCTTTCCCTCTCTCTTCCCCACTTGGCAGGCAGCCAGTGGCTTGAGTGGTTGGAGCATGGCTCTGGGCGCTGAAGATAGCTTGGTTGGTCTGAGCGCATCCTCGTGCTACAAATAGCTCAGTTACTAGCACTGGCCCCAGATGGGGGTCACCAGGTGAATCCCGGTTGGGGTGCATGCGGGAGTCTGCCTCACTATTTCCCTTCCTGTCACTTGGAAAAAAAAGAGAAAAAAATGTGATCTCCACGATATAAAAATTCACTAAGGTGCTGATCTTCTATTTTGATAAAGATAGAGATGTAATCCAAATTGGTGACATGGCAAAACAGGCCATGACAGTCTTCAGGAACAAAGAAATGCAAAACATTAAAGAATAGTTAAAATAAGTGAAAGGCCCAGGAAAGTTACATTTAACGGGTGTTCCAGAGGTGAGAATGGGGTGGAAAAATAAACATTTCCTTTAGCAGAAGACACTGATTGTCCCTATCAACCATCAAGCAGGAATATCTTGTTATTTTTTAAGTCTACAGACAGAGGATCCTGCAACCTTCTAAAGAGAAGACGCAGGCACAACCTATCGTAGCGCAGTGGGTAAAGCGTCAACCTGGAATGCTGAGGTCGCTGGTTAAAAACCTGGGCTTGCCTGGTCAAGGCACATATGAGAGCTGATGCTTCCTGCTCCTTGCTCCTCTTCTCTCTCTCTCTCCTCTCTATAATGAATAAATTAGATATTTAAAGAGAAAAAATAGATTGCCTATAAAGAAATGTAGTAGACTTGTTCTTAACTCTATGAATGGTGAAGTCAATGGAGCAATATCTACAAAGTTCTGAGGGAAAAGGATTTTCAACATGAGTAGTGGTTTGCCCAAGTAATACGAGTTTCAGTTGGAAGGTAAAATAGACATTCTCAGACCAGAAATCAGAAATTACATACCCCTGTATAAACTTTCCGGGAGAAAGTATAATTATTCAACAAAACAAGTGGATCTTTAAAGTCAAGACACAAAGTAGCTATAACTACTTTTCCATCTTCTCCATTTAAACATCAGTTGGCAAAGGAAATGATTGAGTCAAGAATGCTCAGGATTTTGTGAACAAAAGACAGTTCTGAATGCTGGGCTCAAATGAACCACACCACCCTGTTCTCCCTTTATGTGCCTTCTACTCCATGCTTCAAATATACTCGCAGTAATATCCTTTCCACCAACATTGAAGGAAAAGTCTGTTTCTCCCACTTTAATGTATCTGAATCCATTTTTAAGAGAATTTGGGGAGAATTATCAAGAGTGGCGTAAAACTGCAGGTCTCCGCTGCGCCCTTCCCCGCCATGACAGGCCGGCGACCTACTCACCCGGAACCGTGGTGCACCACCACCGCGGCCAGGTCATACAGGCAGCTCTCGGGGCCGCTGTTCTCAGGCTGCAGAAGGAGAGAGGAGGCATCCCCAGGACTGAGTTAGGAGCAGTGGTCAACAGCCTCAATCTCCCACCTCAATGACCTCCATCCACCCCTGTCTGTGCAGTCTTCATTTTACTGAAGAGCAGTCTATTCACCATGCTAACAAAGGGATCACCTTACCTCTAGTAAGTAGCATTTCATGTCTAGGCCTCTCAGTGGAAACTCTACATATGTATCAACTTTGTTTCTTAAATACGCTGTCCAATGAAATCTTTTCAAGTGTAAGCATAGCACCTGGATTGGAAATAAGGACAAAGATTGTAAACAAACACCTCATTTACCTTTCAATCAAAATTAACTACTTGGTTAACTGTCTCAAATATTTTAGGTGGTTTATCAGTTTTTCTTTTGATCCTTGATATTGCTTTCTTCTATATATATATTATTATGATATCATAATTTGTAATAGTCTTTGTTCCCTTTTCTGGTATACAGCTCCTAAAACTCTTAGAATTTCTTAAGTGATAAGGTGTCTTTTGTTAAGTTAATGAGGTGATAGGTGATCCTCATTCTAGGGTGAGGATCCCACCTCCCTGATCTCTAGGCAGGGGATAGGGATGGCCGTTGGATCGGCTGCCAATGGCCAGTGATTTAATCAGCCATGCCTATGTAAAAACCCCAAAGGATGGCATTTGGAGACCTTCCAAGTTGGGAACCAGCATGCTTCTGTGTGCCACCACCCTGAGTCTCAAACTGCACAGGAGCAGAAGGCCCTTTCTTTGGCATCTTGCTCTACATCCTCATCTGGTTGATTTGTACCCTTTAATATCCTTGGTAATAATTCAGTAATCCAGTGAGTAAACAGGTTTCCTCAGCTCTGTGAGCTGCTCCAGGAAATTAATGGACCCCAAACAGGGGGCATGGAAATCTGATTTATAACCAATCAGAAGTATAGGCATCTAAAATGCAAAGAGGAGGTCAAGATAACTCCCAATGTGTAGGTCAGAAACATAAAGTAACAACCTGGGCTTATGATTGGCTCTGAAGTGGAGGGTGGTCTTGTGGCTGAGCTCTTAACCTGTGGAATCTGATGTTCCCTACAGATAGTGTCAGAATTGAGGTGAATTTGCAGGACACAGCTGGTGTGGAACTGCTGGTGGTGTAGGGTAGGAACCCCTCTCCACCTCCACACTAGAAACTGTGATCAGGACACCCTTAAGTGTGCATTAGCAAAAGGTTTATTTAGCTTTTACCAAAAACAGCAGAGAACCAATACAGAAGAGATTACATAAGTACAAAAACAATTTGCTTTTCATTAGTCATAAGCACATTTCCCTTGAAATTGCATTATAATTTGAAAGTCTACACTTACCTTGGGTAGTTTTTGAATCCAAAACTTTTTAGTAGACTTTTGTTTCTTTTTGCATTTGTGGCACATATATAACTCTGTCTCATCAAGTTCTTCTAAGTCAGTAAAACTGCGAAGACAATCTAAAACCAAATTGATTTTTGGCAGCATTATAACAGGAAGCCTTTAATAGAGGGAGTGTACTGTAGAAAAAAAGCCTGAACTTGGAGGCTGAACAATTCGGGCTCAAACCTGACCTGTATTAGCTGTATGCGACAGTGGAAAAGTCAGCCCTTCTCAGTTACTAAAGGAATCCTATAACAACAACAACACCTATTTTGAAGAAATGCTGTAAGGAAGACAAATAATGTAAATCAAGTGCCTGACATCTGGAAATGATCAATTAATGACAGTAGTTTTCTTCCAGTTGGTTTTTTTGTTTGTTTGTTTGTTACAGAGACAGAGAGAGAGTCAGAGAGAGGGACAGGGACAGACAGGAACGGAGAGAGATGAGAAGCATAATCATTAGTTTTTTGTTGCGACACCTTAGTTGTTCATTGATTGCTTTCTCATATGTGCCTTGACCGCGGGCCTTCAGTAGACTGAGTGACCCCTTGCTCAAGCCAGCAACCTTGGGTCCAAGCTGGTGAACCTCGCTCAAACCAGATGAGCACGTGCTCAAGCTGGCGACCTTGGGGTCTTGAACCTGGGTCCTCCGCATCCCAGTCCAACACGCTATCCACTGTGCCACCGCCTGGTCAAGCCCAGTTGGTTTTGTTGTTGGATTTGCTGTTATTAATGAAAGAATTAGTCTGAATAATTCTGGTAAAAATGGTTCCTTAATGAAATCAAGGTTCAAACAGCAATTTTCTTTCAAAGTTAACAAAAAAAGTCAAATTTAGATCAAACAGTTTCACAGTCGTAATTTATTAGAAAATAAACATAGATTACAGAAGGCTGTCTTATCCACCTTCTTACTGTATCTCCAACAAATCCTTTGTTCCAGACTCTACCTTCAGTCCCTTACATAAACCCTCTCTATTAGATTTGTGTAATATGGAGCTTAGTAAACTGGCTCCAAGCCAAGTCCGGCCACCTGGTTTTATACATAAAGTTTTGTTGGAACACACCCATTCCTTTATATTATATTATCTGTGGCTGCTTTTATGCTGCAGCAGCAGTTTAGTAGTTGGGACATCAACCTTTATATGCTGTAAAGCCTGAAAAGTTTGCCAACTCCTGGTGCAATCAGTAATATATTCAGAAGTCTATAAAGTATGTTTTATTCTATAGAGAATGAATATATTTGTCTTTTTAGAGAAAAATGTGAATGCCTTTGTACCCACCACTCAGGTAAGGACATGGATTCTCTCCAGCACTTGAGGAGCCAGAGGTGCCGTGAATGGTGCCCCTTAGAGCTGTGCGGTGGGAAGTCTGACTGGCCATGCGCAGGATCTCTCAGGAGTTTCCTGTGTACCTCTTCTGAATCACAAATCCCTCTCTCCCCCTAGAAGTGTTCATCATTTCTTTGCTTATCTTTATAGACCATATATATGCATCTTTAAACCTATGTTTGAAAAGCTGGGTAGCAAACACAAACCTAGCTATCTAAGGAAAAGCAACCCTGTCTCTGAACTCAGATTTCAGGTCATAGTAAGCTTTGGCTCCATGTCAGAGTAGAAGACAGAGCCCCTTCAGTGGAAGTTAGTGAAGCAACGTCTAGCAGGATACAGGGGTCCCAGGGGAACCCATGCATTCTTTTTTTTTTTAACTGAGGTGTAATTGATATATAACATTAGTTTTAGGAGTACAACATAATGATTTAATAATTATGTATGTTGAATAATGACTACCATAGGAAGTCTAGTTAACATCCATTACATAGCTACAAAATCTTTTGTGATGAGAACTTTTAAGATCTAATGTAGTAATAACTTTCAAATATGCAATACAGTATTTTTTTTAATTCAGTGAGCAGAGGGGAGGCAGAGACAGATTCCTGCATGTGCCCCAACTGGAGCCCACTAGGGGGCGATGCTCTTCCCATCTGGGCTGTTGCTTCATTGCTCAGCAACCAAGCTCTTCTTAGCGCCTGAGGCTGAGGCTATGGAGCCATCCTCAGCGCCCTGAACCAGCTTGCTCCCATCGAGCCATGGCTGCAGGAGGGGAGAGAGAGAGAGAGGGAGAGAAAAGAGGGGGAGGGCTGAAGAAGCAGATGGGTGCTTCTCCTGTGTGCCCTGGGAATCAAACCTGGGATGTCCACACACCGGGTCAACTATCTACCACTGAGCCAACCAGCCAGGGCCCAAATATGCAACACAGTATTAACATTTATTGTGGCCTAACATCTGATCTAACCTAGAAAATGTTCCATGTGCTCTTGAGAAGAATGTGTATTGTTGCTTTTGGCTGGAATGTTTGTTGTGTATATATCTATAAAGTCCATCTGGTAATGAGTCATTTAGAGTTGATGTTTATTTATAGATTTTTCCATCTGGATAATTTATCCACTAATGTAAATGGGGTATTAAGGTCCCTTACTACTACTGTATTGCTCCCTTTAGGTTTGTTAATATTTGCTCTCTATATTTAGATGCTCTTATGCTGGGTGTACATTTACAAATGTTACATCCTCTTATTAGACTGACTTTACATTTATATAATGCCCTTCTTTGTCTCTTATTACAGTATTTGTTTTAAAGTCTATTTTATCTAATATAAATACAGCTACCCCAGCTTTCTATTGGTTTCCATTTGCCTGGAATATCTTTTCCATACCTTCACTTTTATTTTCTGTGTGCCTTTACATCTGAAGCAAGTCTCTTATAAGTAGCATATAGATGAGTCTTGTTTTTTTTTTTTAATATTTTATTTATTGATTTTTTTTTTTAGAGAGAGAGAGGAGTGAGAGAGAGAGAGACAGAGAGAGAGAGAAGGGGGAAGAGCAGGAAGCATCAACTCCCATATGTGCCTTGACCAGGCAAGCCCAAGGTTTCGAACCGGCGACCTCAGTGTTCCAGGTCGATGCTTTATCCCACTGCGCCACCACAGGTCAGGCAGATGAGTCTTGTTTTTGTTGTTGTTGTTTTTTAATCCATTCTGCCACTCTCTTTTGATTAATTATTGATAGGTATATACTTAATACCATTTTGTTAATTGTTTTCTGGCTGTTTTATACAATAGTTCCCCTCTGTTCCTTTCTTCTCTTACTGTCTTCCTCTGTGGTTTGACAACTTTCTTTAGTGGTATGCTTCAATCCTCATTATTTTTCTGTCTACTATAGGTCTTTGCTTTCTAGTTACCATAAGACTTACCTATAACAACTTATATTTATAAGTCTATTTTAAGATGATAAATTTGGATGCATTCTGAAGCTCTCATTTTTACTCTCCCCCACCCACATTTTATGTTTTTTACATCACATTTTACATCTTTTTATCTTATATATCCCTTAACTAATTATTATTGTTATAGCTATCTATTACTTTTGTCTTTTAATCTCATATGAACTTATTACCTTTACTATATATTTACCTTTACTTATGAGATTATACTTTCCTGTTTTCTTGTTACTATATATTAACTTAAGGAAGTCCCTTTAACATTTCTTGTAAGGCTGGTTTAGTGATGGAGAACTCCTTTAGCCTTTGCTTGTCTGGAAGACTAACTTTGGGACTTCCGGTCAAGATGACAGTGTAGATAAATGCAGTACTCACATCCTCCCACAACTACAACCGAACTATGGAACAATCAGCATTCAGAATCACCTAAAATCTAGCTGAATGGTAGTTCCTAAAACTAGGGAATTAAAGAAGCCACATCAAGACTGGCAGAAGGGGTGGGGACCTTGAAGGGGCTGGTCCCTCCCACACCCACATGTATGTGGTTTAAAATCAGGAGGGCTGTTACAGCTGCAGACTTTTACCCTGAGGAGTGAGGGGTCCCATCCCCAAAGCCCAGAGTTCCAGTGCCAGGAAGAGAAGTCCCCAAAACTTCTGGCTGTAAAAACCAAAAGGATGGTGGCTGAGTGAGACAAAGGGCTTCAGGAGCCCCAGGCAGCTTCTCTTCAAGGACTCGCACACAGACTTACTTGACTCACTCCCTCTGAGCTCCAGAACTGGGGCAGCAGCTTGAAAGGAACCAGGGACATATGGAGAGGAACTGGATTGTCTAGCATCAAGGCAAGAGCTGAGTGCAGCTTTCTGCCAGACAAAAGTGATGACAGAGGTCATTGTTCCTTTTCTGAGACACCCCACACAGACACAGAGCCGGCAGGTGCCACATCTGAATTTCCATCAACCTGGCTCACACTGTTTGCCCCACCCTGGTGATTACGAGACCCGGCCCAACCAACTTTAGGGCTGACCCAAGCCATTTCCAGTGGCTTTTCCATACAAATGACCTGTCTTGGCTCATGCTTTGGACTCTCCTAAAATCTCTCAAACAAGCATATCTGGCCTCTGTATACCCCACGTTTCTTGCTAAGTGGCCCTAGGCCTGTCACTAGTGGCAGCCAGCCTTGGTTCACAGCTTGGCCTCTCCTGGGCACCTCAAAGCCCAGTACAAGTAACAGTCATCTGAACATCGCTCTGTAGCTTGTGCCAGGTGACCCCAGGCAGGGCATAGGCAGTGGCTGACCTTGTACCTCCAAGGAGGGCCCAGAGCCAGTGAACCTGGTGGACAGCTTCGGATCACACCAGAATACAACCCTAACACCTCCACGAGTAACACACTCAAGGGTCAGACTCAATGAGCACCAGAGCCCCAATGAAGTAAGTCTTGCTCCATAGGGTTGACTACTACATGGCAGTTCCTCCACTGTAGGCTCAGCTGGACCTCACAGCCAGTCAGCCTGGGGGTCAATCCCTCTCAGTGCCACCAACAACAGTCAAGGCTCAACTACAACAGGAGAGCAAACACAGTACACAAAGGGAAGCACCTGTACTGCCTGGTTCAGGTGACAGCAGGTGGTGCCACTGGGCCCTTCAGGATATTTATACTACACAAGGCCACTCTACCAAGTCTGGGAGATGCAGTAACTCTACCTAATACACAGAAACAAACACCAGGAAGCAGCCAAAAAGCAGAGATAAAAGAAACAGGTCCCAAATAAAAGAACAAGAAAACTCTCCAGAAAAAGAACTAAAAGAAAATGGAGGTAAGCAAACTACTAGATAGGAGTTCAAAGCCATGGTTGCTCAAGGAACTTAGAACAGCAACAAACATATAATAAGCATAAAAAAGGTCATAGAAACTATTAAAAAGAACCAGTCAGAAATGAAGAATAATTTATAGGAAATCAACAACAGAGTATATCAAGCCAAGAATCAAATCAGCGTTTGAATGTAAGAAAGCAAAAAAATAAAAAAAAAACTCAATCAGAACAGTAAAAAAAAAAAAAAAAAAGAATCTGAAAAATAAAAATGAAGACAGTGTAAGAAGCCTCTGGGACAATTTCAGGTGTACCAGCATTCGCATCATGGTAGCTGGGAGTGCTGGAAAAAAAAGAGAGCAAGAAACTGAAAACTCATGTGAAAAAATAATGATAAAAAACTTCCCTAACCTGGTAAAGGAAATAGCCATACAAGTCCAGGCAGCACAGAGAATCCTAAACAAGATGAACCCAAAGAGGTCCACACCAAGACCATAATTAAAATGCAAAAGGTTTTTTTTTTCTTTTTTTTTAATTTTTTTAAAATTCATTTTAGAGAGGAGAGACAGAGAGGAGAGAGAGACAGAGGGGAGGAGCTGGAAGCATCAACTCCCATATGTGCCTTGACCAGGCAAGCCCAGGGTTTCGAACCGGCGACCTCAGCATTTCCAGGTCGACGCTTTATCCACTGCGCCACCACAACAGGTCAAGCAAAATGCAAAAGGTTTAACCCAAAGAATCTTAAAAGCAGCAAGTTACTTACAAGGGAGTTCCCATAAGACTATCAGCTGATTACTCAATAGAAACTCTGCAGGCCAGAAGGGAGTGGCAATAAATATACAAAGTGATGAAAAGCAAGGACCTACAGCCTGACCAGGCAGTGGTGCAGTGGATAGAGTGTCAAACTGGGATGTGGAGGACCCAGGTTCGAGACCCCGAGGTCGCCAGCTTGAGTGCGGGCTCATCTGGTTTGAGCAAGGCTCACCAGCTTGAGCCCAAGGTCACTGGCTCAAGCAAGGGGTCACTTGGTCTGCTGAAGGCCCGCAGTCAAGGCACATATGAGAAAGCAATCAATGAACAACTAAGGAGCCGCAACGAAGAATTGATGTTTCTCTTCTCTCTCCCTTCCTCTCTGTCCCTTTCTGTCCCTCTCTCTGACTCTGCCACACACACACACACAAAAGAACCTACAACCAAGATTACTCTACCCAGCAAAACTATCATTTAGAATCAAAGGACAGATAAAGAGCCTTCCAGGCAAGAAAAAGCTACAGGAGTACATCACCACCAAACTGTTTTTACATGAAAAGTTCAAGGGTCTTCTTTAAGAAGAAAAAATGAAGATAAAAAATATGAACAATAAAATGGCAGTAAATACATATCAACAGCTGAATCTTGAAAAAAAAAAAAAGTAGAACAGAAACAGCTTACAGATATAGAGAACTTTTTAATGGTTCCCAGTTGGGAGGGTGTTGGTGGGACAGGAGTTATAAAGGTGAAGGGGTTAAGAAGTAAAAAATTGGTTGTTATAAAATAGTCAGGAATGAATATAAAGTATAGCACAGGGAAACGTCAGCAATATTTTAGTAACTATACATGGTATTGGAGGGTACAAGACTTTCAGGATGATCACTTAGTAAGTTATATCTAACCACTGGGTTGTACTCATGAAACTAAAAAGGTAAAACAGAATATAAATATACCATAATTTTTTAATGAAAAAAAAAATTATGCTAAGTAAAATAAGCCCATCAGAGAAAGACAAGTACCATATGATTTCACTCATATGTGGACTCTAATGAACAAAACGAACTAACAAGCAAAACAGAGACAGACTCATACATAGAGAGCAGGCTGACAGCTGTCTGGGATCGGGGGCTGGGTAAAGGGGGTGCAGGGATTGAGCTAAAAAGGAAAAGAACCCTCACGAACATGGACAACATTGCGGGGACTGCCAGGGAGGTGGGGGGTATAGGGGGATAAATGGTGATGGATCAAGACTTGCCTTGGGGTGGGGGGTGAACACACAATACAGTGTACAGAAATGTTCTGTAGAAACGGGCACCTGAAACCTGTATAATTATTTTCACCAGTGTTACTCCAATGAAATAAAAAAAAAATTTTTTTTTAAACTGTCCTTCAGCCTGACCAGGCAGTGGCGCAGTGGATAGAGCATTGGACTGGGATGCCGAGGACCCAGGTTTGAGACCCCGAGGTCGCCATCTTGAGCTCAGGCTCATCTGGTTTGAGCAAAAGCTCACCAGCTTGAGCCCAAGGTCGCTGGCTCGAGCAAGGGGTTACTCAGGCTGCTGAAGGCCGCGGTCAAGGCACATATGAGAAAGCAATGAACTAAGGTGTCGCAATGTGCAACGAAAAACTGCATCAATAATGATTGATGCTTCTCATCTCTCCTTTCCTGTCTGTCTGTCCCTGTCTATACCTCTCTCTGTCTCTGTAAAAAAAAAACACCAACCCCCCCCCCACACACACACACACAAAACTGTCCTTTAACTCTATATTATACATAACTTTGTCAGGTAGTGTATTCTTAATTCAAAGTTTTTCCTTCCAGGACTTTCTGATAGTCCTATGAAGGCTCTCCTGTATACAGATTGTTTTACTCTTGCCTTTATTTTTTTTTAGAGTAAGTTTATTAAAGCTGGGGAAAGTGAATATATAATAGAAAAAGCAATAGGCAGGGCTCCCATGGCTCTCTAGAAACCTTATGGGAGAAAAATGCACCTACACTGGGAAGTCAGAGAAAAGGGCTTGGAGACAGGCTCAGGGGGTTAGCCTGGGATGAGCTGCCCCTGCTCTTCCCCCCCTCCCCCCGTTGCAAGTCTCGTGGGTACACTTCGAGCTTAGGAGAAACACAAGGTAGTGGGGAGAGGAGGGGAAAGGGAAGGGAATGGAAAGGCAGGAAGGCAGGGGCATGCTCCTGGGAGGGAGAGCACCTCTTGCTTTTAAGAATCTCTCCTTAAAAAAAAAAAAAAAAGAATCTCTCCTTGTCTTTATCTTTTGACATTTTAATTACAATGTGTCTCAATTTGGGTGTCCTTGACTTTCTCTTATTTGGAACTCTGGGATTCCTGGACCTAGCTGTCCGTTTCCTTTTTCAGGTTAAGGAAATGTTCAGCTATTGTTTCTTCAAGTAAGTTTTCTGCCCCTTTCTCTCTTCTCCTTTTGAGACTACTGTAATGTGACTGTTAGTCTGCATAATGTTTTATAGATTCTTAAGCTATCTTCACTTGTTTTTCATCAGAGAATGGGCCTGCCATTTTCATCAGGCCTTCCTTCTTATTACTGCAGCTCTGGGTGGATGGATCCAGTGCCCGTCCAAGTTTACTGATCCTTTCTTCTGATCTGTCTAGTCTGCTGCTGAACCCCCACCCCCAACATATTTTTCAGTTGTTATTAAACCCTTCAGCTCTATGCTTCTGTTGGATAATTTCTTATACTTCTATCTTTGTTGAAGTTCTCACTGTGTTCATCCATTCTTCCACGATTGGTGAACATTTTTCTGACCATTATTTTGAACTCTTTTTTTTTTTTCATTTTTCTGAAGCTGGAAACAGGGAGAGACAGCCAGACAGACTCCCGCATGCGCCCGACCGGGACCCACCCGGCACGCCCACCAGGGGCGACGCTCTGCCCACCAGGGGGCGATGCTCTGCCCATCCTGGGCGTCGCCATGTTGCGACCAGAGCCACTCTAGCACCTGAGGCAGAGGCCACAGAGCCATCCCCAGCGCCCGGGCCATCTTTGCTCCAACGGAGCCTCGGCTGCGGGAGGGGAAGAGAGAGACAGAGAGGGAAAGCGTGGCGGAGGGGTGGAGAAGCAAATGGGCGCTTCTCCTGTGTGCCCTGGCCGGAATCGAACCCGGGTCCTCCGCACGCTAGGCCGACGCTCTACCGCTGAGCCAACCGGCCAGGGCCTATTTTGAACTCTTTATCAGGTAAATTACTTACTTTCATTTCGTTAAGGTTTTTTCCTGAGGTGTTTTTTTCATTTGGGACATAGTCCTCTGTTTCTTCATTCTGCTTGACTCTGTGTTGATTTCTAAGCATTAGATGAAACAGGTACCTCTCCCAGTCCTAAAGGACTGGCTTTGTGTAGGAGATGAACCTTAACTTTCAACCCTGCCCTAGCTCTTCAGTGTCTCTCAAAACTGTGATTATCTAAGCAGCCCATTTTACTTTTAATAACTCCCAGTAGTTTAGGGTGTGCCAAGGCTTGTCAGCGCCCCAAAAGGGAGGATCTCCATTAATCACTAGATTCACGCTGATTAGAAACCAGACCCCCCGACAGCAGGTTTTAAAGTATACAAATATATACAGTCCTGTGGGACCGTAAGCATAAGCCAGGGGTAGGGAACCTATGGCTCGTGAGCCAGATGTGGCCAGACACATCTTTAATAAAAAAAATAATAATAACGTTAAAAATATAAAACATTCCCATGTATTACAATCCATTCATTTCCTACCGCTCATGTTCATGGTTGCGGGTGGCTGGAGCCAATCATAGCTGTCCTCCGGGACAACACCAAATTTTTATTGGATAATGCATAACATACACAGGTAGTTGTGAGGTCAGGAAGTAAATTTCCCTCCTTTTAATCAAGTAGTCAGCTAGCTAATTGCAGAAACCCTTTTGACGAAGAAGATGGCTAAAAGAAAAAAAAGATGAGTATCGTACTTTTCATCAGGAATGGACAGAGGAATTTGCCTTTGGGGAGAGAGCAGGTTCTGCGTATGTCTAATATGCAATGATAAAATTGCATCGATGAAATGGTCAAATATAAAGCGGCACTTCGACACGTGCCATACTACATTTGCATTGAAATTACCAGCGGGGGACAGCAGGAAGAAAGCATGTGCAGAGTGCAAGCTAGTCAGCAGCAACTCCGTGTTTGGACCCAACAAGGTGACTGGAATTCGGCTAGCTTTGCTGGTGCTTTAGCAATTGTGAGAAACGGAAAGCCATTCACAGATGGGGAGTATGCCAAAACATTCATGCTTGATGTTGCCAATGAACTTTTTGGATAAAAACAAGATAATCAAACGAATAAAAGACACGCCTCTGTCGGCAAGAACTGTTCACGATCGTACCATCATGATGGCAAATCAAATTGAGGCAACACAAGTGAAGGACATAAATGCAGCACCATTCTTTTCTCTTGCTTTGGATGAGTCAACAGACATAAGCTATTTATCCCAGTTCAGCGTGATTACAAGGTATGCTGTCAGTGACACACTATGTGAGGAAAGTCTTGCTGTTTTGCCTATGAAAGAGACAAGAGGAGAGGATTTATTCAAGTCTTTCACTGAGTTTGCTAAAGAAAAAAATTACCGATGGATAAACTTATTTTGGTGTGTACTGATGGTGCTCCGTGCATGATGGGGAAAAACAGAGAATTCGTAGTGCTTCTTCGTGAACATGAAAAGAGACCCATCCTAAGTTTTCACTGCATCCTACATCAGGAGGCGCTTTGTGCTCAAACGTGTGGCGAGCAGCTTGATGAGGTGATGTCACTGGTCATTCGGGTGGTCAACTTTATTGTTGCCCAAGCTTTAAATGATCTCCAGTTTCAAACACTGCTGGATGAAGTTGGGAATAATTATCCTGGTCTACTTCTGCACAGCAATGTGTGTTGCTTGTCAGGAGGGAAGGTGCTCAGCCATTTCGTGGCTTGTCTGAGCGAAATCTGGACTTTTCTTGAAATGAAAAATGTTGAGCATCCTGAGTTAGCTAACACTGAGTGGCTCCTGAAGTTCTACTGTTTCGTGGACATGACTGAACATCTGAACCAGCTCAATGTGAAAATGCAAGGTGTTGGAAATATAGTCTTATCCAACTTCAACAAGCAGTGTTGCATTTGAAATCAAGCTGGGGCCCTGGCCGGTTGGCTCAGCGGTAGAGTGTCGGCCTGGCGTGCGGAAGTCCCGGGTTCGATTCCCGGCCAGGGCACACAGGAGAAGCGCCCATCTGCTTCTCCACCCCTCCCCCTCTCCTTCCCCACTGTCTCTCTCTTCCCCTCCCTCAGCCGAAGCTCCATTGGAGCAAAGATGGCCCAGGCGCTGGGGATGGCTCCGTGGCCTCTGCCTCAGGCACTAAACTGGCTCTGGTCGCAACAGAGCGATGCCCCGGATGGGCAGAGCATCGCCCCCTGGTGGGCGTGCCGGGTGGATCTCGGTCAGGCGCATGCGGGAGTCTGTCTGACTGCCTCCCTGTTTCCAGCTTCAGAAAAATACAAAAAAAAAAAAAGAAAAAAAAAGAAAACAAGCGCGGAACTCTTCATCGCTGACATTGAAACAAGTCGTTTACTACACTTTGAAAAACTGGGAGAGTTTAAAGATGCATGCACAGCAAGTGACCCTGCTCAACATCTTGATCCCCAGCAGCTAGCGGGCTTCACATCTAATCTCCTGCAGTCATTCAAAGCGCGCTTTGGAGAATTTCGTGAGCGCACTCATCTCTTTAAGTTCATCACCCATCACATGAGTGTGCAGTGAACAGTGCCGACCTGAGTTACATCCCCGGTGTCTCCGTCAGAGATTTTGAGCTACAAACTGCTGACCTAAAGGCTTCAGACATGTGGGGGAATATGTTCAAGTCACTGAACGAAGATTTGGAAAGACTTGCACAACAGCAAGCAGAGTTGGCGAGCAAACACAAGTGGGGAGAAATGAAAAAACTTCAACCCGTGTACCAGCTGATTGTCAAAACTTGGAACGAGCTTTCTGTCACATACCACACACTGAAGCATGTGAGGATTGCTGTACTGACAATGTTTGGCTCTACCTATGCATGTGAGCAGTCTTTCTCACATCAAAAGAATGTTAAGACCAACCTACAATCACGTTCAACGGATGAAAGTCTCAACGCCTGCATGAAGCTTAACCTCACCATGTATCAACCAGACTACAAAGCCATCAGCAAAACCATGCAGCACCAGAAGTCGCATTAATGGTAAGAAGTACTTTATTCATCACTGATTAGCAACAGCATAACAACGTTATTAAAAAGAATTCAGAGATTTATTATACTTTAAAAGTGTTGGTCTTACAAAAAAATGCACACATTTACTTGTATTTAGTGTTAAACATATTGTATGGCTCTCACGGAATTACACTTTAAAATATGTGGCGTTCGCCCTGGCCGGTTGGCTCAGCGGTAGAGCGGGGGACCTGGGTTCGATTCCCGGCCAGGGCACATAGGAGAAGCGCCCATTTGCTTCTCCACCCCCACCCGCTCCTTCCTCTCTGTCTCTCTCTTCCCCTCCCGCAGCCAAGGCTCCATTGGAGCAAAGATGGCCCGGGCGCTGGGGATGGCTCCTTGGCCGCTGCCCCAGGCGCTAGAGTGGCTCTGGTCGCGGCAGAGCGACGCCCCGGAGGGGCAGAGCATCACCCCCTGGTGGGCAGAGCGACCCTGGTGGGCGTGCCGGGTGGATCCCGGTCGGCGCATGCGGGAGTCTGTCTGTCTCTCCCCGTTTCCAGCTTCAGAAAAAGAAAAAAAAATGTGGTGTTCATGGCTCTCTCAGCCAAAAAGGTTCCTGACCCCTGACATAAGCCCTGCTGGCCACCAGAGCATGGTGATCTTTTTTTTTTTTTTTTTTTTTTTTTAAATAAATTTTTATTAATGGTAATGGGATGACATTAATAAATCAGGGTACATATATTCAAAGAAAACATGTCTAGGTTATTTTGTCATTAAATTATGTTGCATACACCTCGCCCAAAGTCAGATTGTCCTCCGTCACCCTCTATCTAGTTCTCTGTGCCCCTCCCCCTCCCCCTAACTCTCTCCCTCCCTCCCTCCCATGTCCTCCCTCCCCCCACCCCTGGTAACCACCACACTCTTGTCCATGTCTCTTAGTCTTGTTTTTATGTTCCACCAATGTATGGAATCATGTAGTTCTTGTTTTTTTCTGATTTACTTATTTCACTCCTTATAATGTTATCAAGATCCCACCATTTTGCTGTAAATGATCTGATGTCATCATTTCTTATGGCTGAGTAGTATTCCATAGTGTATATGTGCCACATCTTCTTTATCCAGTCTTCTATCGAAGGGCTTTTTGGTTGTTTCCATGTCTTGGCCACTGTGAACAGTGCTGCAATGAACATGGGGCTACATGTGTCTTTACGTATCAATGTTTCTGAGGTTTTGGGGTATATACCCAGTAGAGGGATTGCTGGGTCCTAAGGTAGTTCTATTTGCAGCTCTTTGAGGAACCACCATACTTTCCTCCATAATGGTTGTACTACTTTACAGTCCCACCAACAGTGAATGAGGGTTCCTTTTTCTCCACAGCCTCTCCAACATTTGCTATTACCTGTCTTGTTGATAATAGCTAATCTAACAGGGGTGAGGTGGTATCTCATTGTAGTTTTGATTTGCATTTCTCTAATAACTAATGAAGCTGAGCATCTTTTCATATATCTGTTGGCCATTTGTATTTCTTCCTGGGAGAAGTGTCTGTTCATGTCCTCTTCCCATTTTTTTATTGGATTGTTTGTTTGTTGTTGAGTTTTATGAGTTCTTTGTAAATTTTGGATATTAGGCCCTTATCTGAGCTGTTGTTTGAAAATATCATTTTCCATTTAGTTGGCTGTCTGTTTATTTTGATATGTTTCTCTTGCTGAGCAAAAACTTTTTATTCTGATGTAGTCCCATTCATTTATCTTTGCCTTCACTTCTCTTGCCATTGGAGTCAAGTTCATAAAATGTTCTTTAAAACCCAGGTCCATGATTTTAGTACCTAGGTCTTCTTCTATGTACTTTATTGTTTCAGGTCTTATATTTAGGTCTTTGATCCATTTTGAATTAATTTTAGTACACGGGGACAGGCTGTAGTCAAGTTTCATTCTTTTGCATGTGGCTTTCCAGTTTTCCCAACACCATTTGTTGAAGAGGCTTTCTTTTCTCCATTGTGTGTTGTTGGCCCCTTTATCAAAGATTATTTGACCATATATATGTGGTTTTATTTCTGGGCTTTCTATTCTGTTCCATTGGTCTGAGTGTCTATTTTTCTGCCAATACCATGCTGTTTTGATTATCGTGGCCCTATAATATAGTTTAAAGTCAGGTATTGTAATGCCCCCAGCTTCATTCTTTTTCCTTAGGATTGTTTTGGCTATTCGGGGTTTTTTATAGTTCCATATAAATCTGATGATTTTTTGTTCTATTTCTTTAAAAAATCTCATAGGAATTTTGATGGGAATTGCATTAAATTTGTATATTGCTTTGGGTAATATGGCCATTTTGATTATATTTATTCTTCCTATCCAAGAACAAGGAATATTTTTCCATCTCATTGTATCTTTTTCGATTTCCCTTAACAATGCTTTGTAATTTTCATTATATAGGTCCTTTACATTCTTTGTTATGTTTATTCCTAGGTATTTTATTTTTTTGTTGCAATCGTGAAGGGGATTATTTTTTTGAGTTCGTTTTCTAATATTTCATTGTTGGCATATAGAAAGGCTATGGACTATTGTATGTTAATTTTGTATCCTGCGACCTTACTGTATTGGTTTATTGTTTCTAATAATCTTTTTGTGGAGTCCTTCGGGTTTTCGATGTATAGGATCATATCATCAGCAAAAAGTGATAGCTTTACTTCTTCTTTTCCGATATGGATGCCTTTTATTTCTTTGTCTTGTCTGATTGCTCTGGCCAGAACTTCTAGCACCACGTTAAATAAGAGTGGAGAGAGTGGACAACCCTGTCTTGTTCCTGATTTAAGGTAGAAAGTCCTCAGTTTTAGAGCATGGTGATCTTGAGGTGTCCCCTGAAACTGAACAGATTGAGGTTCCATGAGCATATAAGCTCCTTTCTGGAAGACACCGGTGATCTATATAGCAGGGGAGAGGAGAGTGCAAGATGGTGTACCCTGGGCTCCATTCCCTGAGAGTACCTATGCAGGCCCCTAGACGTGTGCCAAACTTAAAGCCTGCCTCTTGAGCCAAAGCTCCAGGATTAGCAAACAAGCCTCTCTCACAGCATCTTGGTGCTTTTCCATCTTCCACATCTGTGCTGGGCCCTAGGCTGAGTGAGCCTGTGCACAAGCCTTTAAGTCATTTCTCTGTTCCTGCAGTCTCATCTCTCAGGTGCAAATCTTAAAAGCTGCATTGCCCAAGATGGGGTTCAAGCCCCTCACTCCTCAGGGAGAAGCTCTGGGTTTCAAGTCCCTGTCAACTGAGGGTCACCATGCCAGGGGGTGGAGGGGACTGTCTCAGCCACTCCTACCTGCTTCAATATACTTTCCTTCTCACTTGCCCAATGTGCAGGAGTTGCTTAGCTAATATTTAGATTTTTTTTTTCCCAGAAGAAAATCGTTCCATACGTAGCTTCTAGATTCAGTGTGTCCATGCGAGTAGATGAGTTGAGGGTGTTCCTACATCCCTATCTTGAACAGGAACCCTCTCTGCAATGTATTGTTGAATATTCCTTTGCTCCCTAACCATAATACCTAGGATGTACTTCCCACTTGTCTCCCTTCAACTCAGTGCAATTCTCACTCTCTTTTTTCTTTGAGGCTTTCCCACCCTCCAGTGAGCAGTGACCCTTTCTCTCCAGCTATGTCCTAACAGAGCTGATAAATGCAATGCTGCCAATCTGCTGCTTTACATCCAGGATGGTTCCTAGAGAAGGGTATACACCATTTCAACTTGATGTTTCCTGAAGCACGTCTCAAACTTACAGTGATGCTTTCTCAGGGGCCTCCCACGTCCCACATGTCTAGCTATAAAGAGCACTGACCACACCACAGACTGGCTGGTATTCTGGATTCCTTTAGTGGTGCTTGTAAATTCTGACACTGAAATCATGGACTGCCATCATCAAGTATTTACTGCACCATGTACAAAGTTGTGGCTTGGGCCAGGGTTGCAGGCTGGGCTGGGGATTAGTTATAGGAGAGAAAAATAGAATTTGCCATATTTAAAAGTCAGCAGGTAAACACTGAGCAAACTAGGAAAAGAAGGTAACTTCTTTAACATGATAAAGGACATAAAAGGCATCCAAATTGAAAAGAAGTAAAATTATCTCTTCATAGAAGACATGAGCTTATCTGTAGAAAATCCTAAAGATTAAAAAAAAGAAAACCTTGCACAAATAAATGAATCTGGCACACTTGCAGGGTATAAAATCAACATATAGTAATCACTGTTTTTATAAACTAACAATGAACAATCCAGAAAAGAAATTAAGACAATTCCATTTACAAAAACATCAAAAAGAATAAAATTCTCAGTAATACATTTAATGAAGGAGACCAAACACTTATACACTAAAAATTGCTGAAAGAAATTTATAAAGTCATAAATAAATGGAAAGACATCCCATATCACAGACTGGGAGACTTATGGTTAACATGGTATACTACCCATAGTGATCCACACAGATTCAATGCAATCTCTATCAAAATCCAATGGCATTTTTCTTTGTAGACTTAGAAAAGCCCATTCTAAAATTCATATAGGAATCTCAAAGAATCTTGACTACCCAAAACAATCCTGAAAAAAAAGGACAAAGTTGCAGGATTCACAATACTTTTCTAATTTCAAAACTTATACAAAGTTACAGTAATCAAAACAGTCTGGTGCTGGCATGAAGTCAGCACACAGATCAATGAAATAGCCCATAAACAAACACTTAAATATATGGTCAACTGATCTTTCGTAAGAACAATATGACCATTCAATAGGCAAACAACAGTATTTTCAACAAATGGTGCTGGGAAAACGGTACATGCAAAAAAGTGAGGTTGGGCCCTTACCTAATACCATATGTAGTATAAAAACTAACTCAAAATGGATCAAAGACCTAAACATAAGACATAAAATTCTTAGAAGGAATCATACAGAAAAAGCTTCACAACATTCGATTTGGCAATGACTAATAGGATGTCAAAAGCACAGGCAACAAAAGAAAAAGATAAATTCAAACTGGAATTTGTTAAAATTTTTAAACTTTTGTGTATCAAAGGACGTAAGAAAGGGAAATGCCAAACCACAGAATGTAAGAAAAATATTTACAATCATCTCTCTGATAAAGAATAGCCTCAACATAGAACTCCTACAACTCAACAGCAACAAATATAACGCACCTGCTAGCAGCAGCAGTGATTTCTGCTTCCTGTACCTTGACATGCAAAAGCTCTCCTAATATTCCACATTTAAACTAGAGAGGAAAATTGAGATTTCTAATGAAGCTGCTGTGTTTATGAGTATTAATGAACAAGAATATTTGGATAGCTTAGCTTAAAAAAATACAACACCTGATTAAAAAATTGAAATCATTATGAAATGCAAATCAAAACTACAATAAGATACCACATTATTATGGCTATTATTTTTAAAAAACAAAAAATGCAAAATAACATGTTATCTAGAACGTGGAGAAATTAGAACCCTCAAACATTGCTGGTGAGACTGTAAAATGGTACAGCCACTGTGGAAAACAGTTTGGTGCCAAATTCTTCAAAAAGTTAAACATAGAATTAACATGTGACTTAGCAAGTCTCCTAAGTATATGCCCCAAAGAACTGAAAGCAGGGCCTCAAACAGGTATTTGTACATGTATGATCACAACAGCATTACTCACAATAGCTAAATGGGGGAAGCGCCGGGCCCTGCATCACCCTGCTCCTTGTCACAGATGAAGCCCCCTCTCTCCGCAACAGCAAGCTTCTAGTCCTCAGCTTCCTCCAACACAAAGGAGGTTCTCTTCACCTTCCCCCAGCACTTCCTGCTTTCCGACATTTTCTTCCTACCATTCTGAGAGGCCAACACTTACAGGGTGACCATAAAGTGGTCCCGCAGCCGGTTTACACACAAGATAGTGCAGTTTCCTCCCTTTCATGTGAGGCCATGTGATAAACCAAAGTGGAATAAAAGGCCTATTAGACAGTTCGTGAACAAGCAATACAAGGTGAACCTGGTTTTGAACACTCAATTTAAAAAATGGTGGTCCAGCTGCTTCTAGGAGCCCCCTTTCTGTTTTCACACCTCGCCCTGTGGCTGCAACAGGCCCAGAAGTGCACACCACTCCCCCACCCCACCCCCACAGTGAAGCGGCCTCGCTGTCCCAGCTGCAACACAGCTGACGTGCCCACAGCAGCCTCCACGGAGTTCTCATCAAGAAGCCACATGGACGCCCCAGCTGAATTAGCTGAGAACCACCACAGTCATCTCCTTTGGGGTTTGTAAAAAGCTTCTTAAGCTGTCCTGAAAACCTACTGCCCATTTGTGATGCTTTCTATGGGTTTAAAAAAATTTTTCCCTTAATATGTTCCAACTACTACCCTTTTATAAAATACTTTGTATCCTTAGCCATGGCATTTCTGGACAGCAGACTTAATAAGAAAGGGGTGTTTATTTTCCTTTTTGCACTCCTTTGAATTTTTCCCAAATTCTACAATGAACATACAAAGAATTTTCCTTCTTTGTGATAAGGAAAACCATCACTGAAACACATCTGCACACATACTTCTTAAAGAGGAAGATTGCCTAGATACAGCATAACCTTGACATTCACAGGTTTGACAACTGCCATTTAAACACATGAAAGGTCAGAACCTGAGGTGTACTACAGTTTAGTATTTTTGCAGCAGCATGAATATGAGTTTCACCTCTAAGCTCATACATGGGAGTGAAGGAATCTCATGACTAGTGAATAAGGTACCCGGCATTCACATCTCAGCAAAGCTTGGTTGTTCTCTACTGACCTTCACGTCTCTAATTAAGGAGCTCAGGAAGCTGCTTCAATTTTTCGTTTGTATTTCATGAGGGAAAAAAACATATGTCACAGTGGTTTTTGAAACTCCTACGATTCTCAAAGGTTTCAGGGCATACATTTCACAAGTGTCAATCTTCTAACCTTATATTAGCTGTTAAATAGCATCCCTATGGAGAGCAGGAACTTAAAACTGGTTTGTTGAAGTTATTAGATCACCTTTATATATTATGTAAATTTAATTTAGCAAAGCAGTAATTAGGAATTATACATGAATTAATCCACATTTTTTTAATCCTCCAAAACAAATACCTAATTATAAAGGTGACACAATAGGTTAAAAAATTCAAACAATATAAAAGAGCACGAAAAAATAAGTCAATTCTATTTCTTCCTGAATCCTACTCCCTTAAGATAATCACTGTGAATAGCTGTTATATGATGCTTAATATTTTTAATGTACATGTGAATATTTTTATTTTATACAAATGGATTAATTCTATATACATACTTCCACTGACAGTCTTTTACACTACAATAGTTTATCTTTCTGTGGCCTGGCTATTCATCAACTTTAGCTTTATAATTGCTACATAGCATAATTTATTGAACTAATGCCCTACTGTTGGGCATATAAATTGTTTATGATTTTTCGCAACAAAGAATGCTTCACTGAATACCTTTTACATATGTTACTGTCCACATCTGCAAGTGAAATTATTATGTTTAAGGAAATGCCTATTAAAAATGGTGATCATTACCCTCCAAAAACAACTGTACCAATTTACACTCCTAACACCAATATGAGTGCCCAATATGAGAGTTCTAACATAAATACATATATCTATATAAAAATATATGTGCATGTGGGTGTGTATATTATTTCATATTATGCACTTATATATGTATTTGTATGCGTGTGCATGTATATCTATCCATTTTTAGCCTACAAACAGTAGTAACAGATATGATCCAAAACTTTCACTAACAGATATGATCTATCTTCATCATTTTGACCACTTTTACTCTCTCTCTCTCTCTCTCTCTCTATATATATATATATATATATATATACTTTTTTTTTTTTTTTACAGGGACAGAGAGAGAGAGAGAGAGAGAGAGTCAGAGGTCAGAGAGAGAGATAGACAGGAACAGAGAGAGATGAGAAGCATCAATCATCAGTTTTTCGTTGCAACACCTTAGTTGTTCACGGATTGCTTTCTCATATATGCCTTGACCGCGGGCCTTCAGCAGACCGAGTAACCCCTTGCTGGAGCCAGCGACCTCAGGTTCAAGCTGGTGAGCTTTTTTGCTCAAACCAGATGAGCCCGTGCTTAAGCTGGCGACCTCAGGGTCTCAAACCTGGGTCCTCCACGTCCCAGTCCAACGCTCTTTCCACTGCGCCACCGCCTGGTCAGAATATATACTTTAATATAAGTGAGACATTTTTCAGATGTTAAATTGATTATTTACATTTTTTCTTATTCAGATACTACACCAAGTACAATTTTTCACATATGTTGCAAATATGTGTGTCAGGTTTATCATCTCCACTTGCCAAATTTCTTGTTTGTAGTGCCAGTCAACCACCTAAGTTATGTCATACACTCCCCTCCTGGATGGTCAAGAAAGAAAGGTTGGTATTCAAGCATTCTGGGACAGGCAGTAAGTGAACTGCTACAGAGAGCAGTAAGAACCATACACATGACCAATTCGGGATGGGGGGACACAGCGGAGAAGGAAGGAAAGAAGCCTGAACACTCCAGTGTCTCTGGGGCTTCCAACCAAAGATCATCTGGACTTACTGGGTTTTGTTAAAGATTAGGAGATGTTTTTTCAAATATATATTTACATATCTTTATCAAGGAACAGTATTTTTTTTAAATTAATGTTAATATTGCTACTGTTCTTATTGAAGAAATTTCAAAATGAAGTCAATTTAAATTATATAGTTTTAGGCTCTCTGATTCCTTTAATTATCACTGATATTTTCTCTAACTGATCAAATACTGTTTGTTTTATGATTAAGTTTGCCTGAATGCACATGCCATAAATATAGTCAAGTATATTGTGATATTCTCTTAACCTCACACAGGCCAAAAACAGTTCTGGAGAAACACACTGCAGCCACATTTTAGAGGGAAGAGGAGTGGACAAGGCTTCCTTAAACTTCTTCTGTGCTCCTGTTCAAAAAAAGACAACACTGCCTGACCTGTGGTGGCGCAGTGGATAAAGCATCGACCTGGAAATGCTGAGGTCGCCAGTTTGAAACCCTGGGCTTGCCTGGTCAAGGCACATATGGGAGTTGATGCTTCCTGCTCCTCCCCCCCTTCTCTCTCTGTCTCTCTCTCCTCTCTCTCCCTCTCTGCCTCTCTCTCTCCTTCTCTCTCTCTCCTCTCTAAAAATGAATAAAAAATAAATAAATAACTTAAAAAAAAAAAAAGACAACACTTGCACAGCATCTGTAGTACGCAGAGATGGTTTGCTCATGTTTCTTAAAGTAGTCCAGTATCTTTGACAGTCATCCCGTGAGACATTTCCGGAAACTACCTGAGCAACAGTTCAGGCAGCAAGACCTCCACTGCTATTTTAACAAGACAAATGCCGCACAATGCACATGTGACACACAGAAGCCTACCCTACCCCAACAGTTATATTTTTACTGGGCTATTTTGATTCTAGAGCAGTGCTGTCCAGTAAAATTTTCTGCAATAATAAAAATGTTCTGCATCTGTCCTATCCAATACAGTAGCTACTAGCCATATGATTATGGAACATTTGAAATATGGCTAGTTCAGGTGAACAACTGAAAACTTTAAATAATTATAATTAAATAACTTTAAATAATTATACTCAATATTTTAGTTTAAATTTTAATGGCCACATGTGACTATAGTTCCGTACAAGACAGTACAGTTTTTGACCAATAGAAAGAAAAGCTATCTCTAGATCTTATTTTATCTATCTATCTATCATTATGATAATACTCTCTTCTCCCTAAAACAATTGAAGAAAAGACTTACTTTTAGTGAACATATAATTTAGGGCAGAAATTATGTTATTTGCATTCAGTGTACAGTTTCTTAATGATAGAACACTTACTAGGTCCTTTTTTTTCTGTCCAAGTTTCTTCTTTTAATGACTAATAAAGACAATTAGTCACTATAGTGGTTGGTCAAGGATAGGTCTTTTGCCTTGACTAAAGTAGTTAATATTCACCAAGGGAAAAAAATTGTTCAAAACCTTGCAAAGTAAATGTGAATTTTAATAGTCTTGTAGTTAAAAGTAGGGCCTTAACCAACGGTGGTTTCAATAGATTTCTCAAACTATTTGTGATAGAAAATAAAAAATACCATAACTTATAAAACTTCACTGAGTGTTCTTCCAGAGGATACTAGTGGTACATCCATAGAATACATTTTATTGTTTAGGTCAGAAAAGGTTTTGTTATTAACTTTTACTTTTAAAAGAGAAAGGTGAGAAATATTTTATCCTTGACCCAGTATCTCTGGCAGGCATTCTTATTAACAGAATTTTTTTGGACAGGAAGAGATATCCAGGCTTGACTTTTATTAAGTTATAAAACAAATTTCATTAAAGTAATTAACAACACAGCGCATATAGGTGGAGCTTATAAATCCATTCGGGTATTTCAGAGGGAAAAAAGGAATTCTAAAACAATTTAGTATCTTACCTCGTAATGAACAAACTGGTCCATTTTCTTGATTCTTAGAGCGCTTATTTCTGAACTGACTTGGAATATCTAATGAAAGGTCTTAAAGGAAATAGAAAAATGGTTGTTAAAGTCATATAACCACACTCAAAAAGTAATTTAAAAAATTGATGTATTTTAACAATTTATTTCCACTGTCTTAATTTTCAAAGGAAGCATTAACCCTTTGAGTAATGAGTTTTTTCATGCTCATTGACCCCCAGGAATGAGTGTTTTTTAAAAAATGAAATTAGTTCCAGTTACAGTTTTATTAATTTAAAATCATATTTATCTGATAACCAATTTATGGAAACAAGAAGAACATACATTTGCCTTTTTTAAATGTTGCCTTACACATTTTTAAAATAAATCAATTGTACTCTGGATGGTCAGGAGGCACAAGGAAATATATGAATGTTCGTACTACTCAAAAGGTTAAAATTATTTTAATACAAAATTGTATCTCCACATATCAAATATCTCTTACCTAGGAATGGATCAAACTTTCTAGATTCTGTCCCACAAATGAGGCAGTTAACCTCATTTTGGAGAATGCCTCCAAATATAGCTGTGACAACCGTAGATGCTCCATTTCTAAAGAAAATCACATAGGAAAACATCACAATAAAAAACTGGAATGTGTAGAAGTTCCTATAGGTAACTTGGGGGGAGTGTATATCACTTATATTTATTTAAATTACAAAATAATGCAAAAACTTAAAAAACTATACAGCTATATACTAAATAAAAAATTTAAGTCATTGATTGACTAGTCTCCCCCCTGAAGCCCTTTTCCAACACACTACTTTCTCCAAAAGTAACCAACACTGGACATTCACCATTCTTAGCCATTGGATCACGTGACTGCCTACACTCAGGGCAGGAGTGGATGCTGAGGATGGCTTCATGGCCTCTGCCTCAGGTGCTAACAATAGCTTGATTGTGGAGCAACGGAGCACCGGCCCCAGATGGGCAGAGCACCACCTGGTAGGGGGCATGCCGGGTGGATGCTGAGTGGATCCCGGTTGGGGCGCTGTGGGAGTCTGTCTCTGCCTCCACACCTCTCATTTAATAAAAAAAATAAAATAATAATAAAATAACCAATGAATGCATAATTAAGCAGAACAAATTGTTGTTTCTCTTTCTTTCGCTCTAAAATCAATAAATAAAGTAAAGTGTGCTTCCTTTGGCTTCCTTTACTGGCAAAAGAAACATATTGCAGCTTTATTATTTTTCTTAAGTTGTTCATAAGATATAAGACTTCTATTTAGAAATTAAATAAAAAGGGAAGATATATTGGTAACTGTAGAACATGATGGTCATTTCAGATTTTAGGTTTAATATCAGTGTCATAAGCAAAGGGTGTACCCAAAAATAACAATTGAAACTAAAAAAAAACTATATCTGAGCCTTTCATACTGATATTTACATACAATGCTGCCTTTAATTTTAATAGAAACTACTTTATTACAAAGTAGAACATTTAAACTCAATGTAGTTCTTCCTTTATAATTTTTGCCTCTAAGAAAAGGATGCTAATCAAGTCAAAATGCAAAACAGAATTAATAGTATTTTCACTTTTGTGCTAGCGGCAAGAACAGTTCTACCAGTCATAGGTCCTTCCCTTTCTGTACTAGATTCTAACTGGAATCAGTGCTACAGGATCCGGAATGCCAAACATTTTTAGTATGGCAATTCATAGTGGTTACCCTTCTCCGATACAGCCAGAGTGGCTGAGACTGTTTAGTCATTAAAAAGGCCTGATCTTACTAAATCAGATCAATGGGCTGCCAGGCTACAGCAACCTCCATATATTACCTACTCTTTCTTTCTTTGAGGAATTCATCTTATAAATCCTGCATAGGTCAACATAAACCTTTTCAAAACTATGAACAAAGTCAGAACAATTAAATCAGTATCCAGGCTGAAATCTCATAAAACATTTATGCCTCAAGCAAAATAAACATTCTAATCTCAATGTATATTGTGGGAATTAGTATTTGGAAAGGCAATCCAAAAGGTTTTATTCATATTGAGAAGAAAAAATTCCATTCAATAAAGAACAGATATACTTTAGAAAAATTCAAGTCCAAAATGAGATTTTAGGTAAACTCACATTCAAAATATTTTAAGCCTTTGTTTTTAGTGAACAAATATAATTATTTTAGTATATGAAATTAAGTCTTCGATCTACTATTCAGTACATTTAGAGGAAAATTTCTAAGTGCTAAATTGTACAAATATATATTTTTTAATTTTAAAATAATCTACACCAAATTAACAAGCAGAACTACACCAAGATATAAATACATACAAGATGTGTCTGATCTGGAAGTGGGAGGCATATGCCAGGCCACTTGGTCACAAATTCAAGTGACCAAAATTTTCATCAAAGGTTAAGAAAAACTCTCCACCTTCCATTATAAATCTAACAAACAATAACACCAACAGAAATGTCTGAAGTTCCCCTAAAACACCAAAGGAAATTAAACCTTACATGCAACATTTGTTACTTGCAGACAGAGTAGAATTCTCCTGCAGAATTGCTACACGGGAAACACCGTTGAATCCGCCCTGGAGTTCCAAATGCAGGTGGTCCAAAAGGTAGCGCATGAATTCATGGGCATCCTGCTGCTGATAGCCCCTGAAACAAACAGAAACCGTCTGTCACTAGGGAGGCTCCACCTGTCAGTCAAACAGGCAGGAGGGAAAAGCACTGGGCAGGGCTGTAGCTCACAGCACAGAGAAGCTCCTGGACCTTTCATCATTCCCAGTTTTACACAAGATTTCTCAACAAGAAAAAAAATCTACTACTTAAAAATAAGTTTAATGCCTGACCAGGCAGTGGTGGCACAGTGGATAGAACATCAGCCTGAGACACTGAGGACCCAGGTTCAAAACCCCAAAGTCATTGGCTTGAGCACAGGCTCACCAGCTTGAGTGTGAGGTTGCACAAGATCATAGACATGATCCCAAGGTCGCTGGCTTGAAACCCAAGGTCACTGGCTTAAGTAAGGGGTCACTGGCCCAGCTGGAGCCCACTGGTCAAGGCACTTATGAGGAAGCAATCAATGAACAAGCTGCAACTATGAGGTGATGCTTCTCATCTCTCTTCCTTCCTGACTGACCCCACCCCCTCTCACTAAACAAGCAAAAATGTTTGGCCTGACCAGGAGGTGGCGCAGTGGATAGGGCATCGGACTGGGATGCCAAGGACCCAGGTTGAAGACGCCAAGGTCACCAACTTGAGTGCAGGCTCATCTGGTTTGAGCAAAAGTTCACCAGCTTGGACCCAAGGTCGCTGGCTCAAGCAAGGGGTCACTTGGTCTGCTGAAGGCCCGTAGTCAAGGCACATATGAGAAAGCAATCAATGAACAACTAAGGTGTCACAATGTACAACAAAAAACTAATGATTGATGCTTCTCATCTCTCTGTTCCTGTCTGTCTGTCCCTGTCTATCCCTCTCTCTGACTCTGTCTCTGTAAAAAAAATAAAAAATTGTTTGAAAACACAAAATATTGGAGTTAATTGGACTTATAGTGATCTCACTGAACCCACTTTAGAAATGAGGAAAACTGAGGAGGATGTGATTTGCCTAAAGTCCAACAGAAATGGGACTATAACCCATGTCTCTCTCCTAGATGGACTCTGAATCTTCCCACTATGCCACTGGTCATTCTAAAACAGGCGTTCCCAAACTACGGCCCACGGGCTGCATGCAGCCCCCTGAGGCTATTTATCCAGCCCCCCACCGCACTTCCGGAAGGGGCACCTCTTTCATTGGTGGTCAGTGAGAGGAGCACTGTATGTGGCAGCCCTCCAATGGTCTGAGGGACAGTGAACTGGCCCCCTGTGTATAAAGTTTGGGGACCCCTGCAGATGCTCAAATGTTAAATTTTCACATCTTAACCTAACCATAAAATAAAGTCTAAAACCACCACTATAGGATATTTAAAAATTAAAACTATTTTTTTAGATTGAAAGATACTAATTTTTAAACAGTGGCTGAGGCCCTGACTGGATAGTTCAGTTGGTGAGAGCATTGTCCTGAAACACAGAGGTTACGGGTTCAATCCCCAGTCAGGGCACATTCAATGTTCCTCTCTCTCTTTCTCCTTCTCTCCCTCTCTCTCTAAAAGACAAATTTAAAAAAAGTCAATAAATAAAAATTAAAAACAGACTGAAAGAAAAAAATGTTTAAAAAGATATTTAACATTCTATACTTGCACCTTAATCTTAATTCAAGACATTTTTAAAATAAGTACTTTAAAAAATGCATTGACTCAAACACAAGTATTCTCTATCCTAAAATTTCAATATATATCACAACATATTCTTAGGTTACCTCTTATACTATATTCAGATAGAAAATTAAATGGAATTCTTATACTAATAAAGATCAATGACAAGTAAACAGAAATGAAGACTAACAAAATAAAGCTGATAGTCAGAAGGTCATAGAGGTTTATGTAGACAAAATAAGTCAAGCAATGAAATATAAGATACTTTCATAAAACTGTAGATAAAAAAGACTTCTGCCTACATTTTGCCAGCATAGAAGGGTCTCTTTATTCTCTAAATCTCAAGTTTTTCTGGCTTCTGGCTTGGTCTTGAGTCAAAATGTCCACCACCCTTTGCAGGCACTGAATCAATAAGCAAAATTTCTTTCAACCAGAATTTCCCTCAATATATATATATTTTTTTCCCCTTTTCCTGAAATTTCTCCTGGAAATTATAAATCATGAAAACAATCTGCCTAATCAATGAAACTTCAATCAGAAGTGACTTCAGCATTCACTATAACTTTTTCTAAACTGCTTAGCTACTAAATGTCAATGGTCAATGTGTTCAAGTCTCTCTTTTAAGATACATACAGCCCTGGCCGGTTGGCTCAGTGGTAGAGCGTCGGCCTGGCGTGCAGGGGACCTGGGTTCGATTCCCGGCCAGGGCACATGGGAGAAGCGCCCATTTGCTTCTCCACCCCCACCCCTCCTTCCTCTCTGTCTCTCTCTTCCCCTCCCGCAGCCAAGGCTCCATTGGAGCAAAGATGGCCCGGGCGCTGGGGATGGCTCCTTGGCCTCTGCCCCAGGTGCTAGAGTGGCTCTGGTCTCAGCAGAGCGACGCCCCGGAGGGGCAGAGCATCATCCCCTGGTGGGCAGAGCGTCGCCCCTGGTGGGCATGCCAGGTGCATCCCGGTCGGGCGCATGCGGGAGTCTGTCTGACTGTCTCTCCCCGTTTCCAGCTTCAGAAAAATACAAAAACAAACAAACAAACAAAAAGATACATACAAATAAAAATGTTAACACACAGTCCACAACATTCATTCAGAACTGGTAGTTCCTTCATGTATCGCTTGAAACTTTTTCATCACAACATCCTTTTTTTCATGACTCAAATATAATATTACTTTCATAAGTCTATCTAAAATTTTCTCACATTCTTTCACCAAAATAATCTGGTATCTAATCATGTTTCTAAAATGGATCATGAAAAACCAATGAGTGCCTTGTAGTTATGCCAATTTGTATTTTCATCAAATACATATCCATCCCTTTTTTTTTTTTTTTTTCCTGAAGCTGGAAACAGGGAGAGACAGTCAGACAGACTCCCGCATGCGCCCGACCGGGATCCACCCGGCACGCCCACCATGGGGGCGACGCTCTGCCCACTAGGGGGCGATGCTCTGCCCATCCTGGGCGTCGCCATGTTGCGACCAGAGCCACTCTAGCGCCTGAGGCAGAGGCCACAGAGCCATCCCCAGCGCCCGGGCCATTTTTGCTCCAATGGAGCCTTGGCTGCGGGAGGGGAAGAGAGAGACAGAGAGGAAGGCGCGGCGGAGGGGTGGAGAAACAAATGGGCGCTTCTCCTGTGTGCCCTGGCCAGGAATCGAACCCGGGTCCTCCGCACGCTAGGCCGACGCTCTACCGCTGAGCCAACCGGCCAGGGCTATCCATCCCTTTTTAGAAAATAATCTTCCTGAACCCGGGTCCTCCGCACGCTAGGCCGACGCCCTACCGCTGAGCCAACCGGCCAGGGCTATCCATCCCTTTTTAGAAAATAATCTTCCTGCCCTGGAAGGATAGGAAGGGATGGATAGCCCTGGCCGGTTGGCTCAGCGGTAGGGCGTCGGCCTAGCGTGCGGAGGACCCGGGTTCAGGAAGATTATTTTCTAAAAAGGGATGGATAGCCCTGGCCGGTTGGCTCAGCGGTAGGGCGTCGGCCTAGCGTGCGGAGGACCCGGGTTCGATTCCTGGCCAGGGCACACAGGAGAAGCGCCCATTTGTTTCTCCACCCCTCCGCCGCGCCTTCCTCTCTGTCTCTCTCTTCCCCTCCCGCAGCCAAGGCTCCATTGGAGCAAAAATGGCCCGGGCGCTGGGGATGGCTCTGTGGCCTCTGCCTCAGGCGCTAGAGTGGCTCTGGTCGCAACATGGCGACGCCCAGGATGGGCAGAGCATCGCCCCCTGGTGGGCAGAGCGTCGCCCCCATGGTGGGCGTGCCGGGTGGATCCCGGTCGGGCGCATGCGGGAGTCTGTCTGACTGTCTCTCCCTGTTTCCAGCTTCAGGAAAAAAAAAAAAAAAAAAGATTACAGAAAAAAAATAATAATAATCTTCCTAATAAATATCAATAAATCTTCCAACCAGACCACAATTCTTACCTCAAAATTCATTTTCTAATGTTTCTTTCACCATTAGAAAAAGATTTTTTACCTATATGAGACCATGAAATACCCAGCTGTTTTATAAAGGTAAGTTATGGGTTTCTGTTGTAATTTGTCATCTTTATCAGAAAAAGTCTCATGTAAGACTAGAAAAATTTTCTGATTCTGACTAAAGAGATATTTACAATTCTATTTTTAAACATTTAAATAAAACCTTTTGCCCTGGCTGGTTGACTCAAGTGTACAGAGCATCAACACAGCATGCAGATGTCCTGGGTTCAATCCCCAGTCAGGGCACATGAGAAGTGACCATCTGCTTCTCTTCCCCCTCTCTCCCCTTCTCTTTCTCTTCTCCTCTTGCAGCCAGTGGCTCAGTTGGTCCAAGTGTCAGCCTCAGGTGCTGAGGATAGCTTGGTTGATTCAAGCATCAGCCCCAGGCAGGTTGCCAGCTGGATCCTGGTCAGGGTGCATGAGGGAGTCTGTATCTCTATCACCCCTCCGCTAACTTTAAATAAATAAATAATAAAAAATATATAAATTAAAAAATAAATCCTTCCATTGACTTAACTGAAAGTCTTAATATTATTTGGTATGTTAAATTCAACAAACTTTAGTCACCTTTTTAATTATTTGCCAATTATACAATCTGGGCTTCAAAGTTTCCTCTGTAGTTAACTTAGGGTTCCCTTGTTTGGTAATCATGTTAAAGTTAAAGGAAACATTCTTCACATTTGGATGTAGTATTTATGTTTTATATACAAATTATTTTACCGATGTCTCCCAAATAGTTGTTTTTGAGTTTGTGAGGAAATGGATTTACACAGGACCCGCTGGCATCTCTGTGACAGGGCAGAGCTGAGAGAAAAGAAGACACAGGGATACAACAGTGGCTCCAATTTTGTCATTTCCTTATCTTCACTTGTTTGTGACTTTCAAGATTACTTCCTCCTCCTTAACATCTGCAGGAAATCTGTGTCATAAAGATGCTGTGAGAAATAATTGTTGGAGAGCACAGTGCAAATATAAAAAACCTTAAAAAGATCCTGAACCATCTCTTCTGAAGGAGGGGCTGAGAAAGGGGCACTGCTGAAGCACATGTATAGAAACTTGGGGCAGCTGGCTCTTCATAACAATTCTTGGCACAATGAGGCTTCTTGAAGCCGTATTTCCCCAATCGTAAAAAGAAAGGAATGCTCCAATAAAGAATGATCAAAGAAAATGTTACTTTGCAGTTGGATTGAAGGTGAAAAGCAGAAATCAGACATCACGGACCACAGACACCACAAGTACCTGTGTGATGCCTCAACGTTCACAACTGTGACATGCACCTTACATTGCTGACTAGTCTCTGTCTTGGCAGTACCAGCACATACTGAGTAAAACTGCATACATATAAGGACCAGAACATGCCTTTACTGCAGCAATTTTCAACCTTTTCCATCTTATGGCACACATAACTAATTACCTAAATTCTGCAGCACACCAAAAACTTATTTCTTGTTGATCTAACAAAAAAAAAATAGGTATAATTTTGATTCATTCACACCGACAGCTATTGTTGTATTGGGTACTGTCATTTTTTTATTTGACAATCTAAAGGAAAAGAGGTCAAGGCCCCTGACTAAATAGTCAGGTATTACATGTTTTAAAAATTCTTGTGGCACACTGGTTGAAAACTGCTGCTCTACAGGATCAGATTTCTAGGACAAACTTCTAAAATACCTAGGATGCAGAATTTTAGGTTCTATTCATATTGAAATTATCGTTAACATTCATAAAAGAACTCTGAATTATTGTTCTAAATAATCTGCAAAACCAAAATTAGTTAAATTTAGCTATTTCTATCTAGTATGTGGCACCAATCATGGCTGAGTTTCAAGACAAAAACATCAGCAAAATGAAAACCTTAAAAATGATTTTTTCTGTTTACAAACACACACCAAAAAATACAATACCAAAATTCCTAGTTAGAAAAACTAATATTGTTTAAATATAAAATAACTCAGTACTGGCCCTGGCCGGTTGACTCAGTGGTAGAGCGTCGGACTGGCGTGCGGGGGACCCGGGTTCGATTCCCGGCCAGGGCACATAGGAGAAGCACCCATTTGCTTCTCCACCCCCACCCCCTCCTTCCTCTCTGTCTCTCTCTTCCCCTCCCACAGCCAAGGCTCCATTGGAGCAAGGATGGCCTGGGCGCTGGGGATGGCTCCTTGGCCTCTGCCCCAGGCGCTAGAGTAGCTCTGGTCGCAGCAGAGCATCACCCCCTGGTGGGCAGAGCGCCGCCCCTGGTGGGCGTGCCGGGTGGATCCCGGTCGGGCACATGCGGGAGTCTGTCTGACTGTCTCTCCCCGTTTCCAGCTTCAGAAAAATACAAAAAACAAAACAAAACAAAACAAAAACAACAACTCAGTACTTATTAAAGCTCTCTATTGTAAAACCCATGAAGATTGTTAAAATTAAAATGACACACGCAAAGACCTATTTATTACAAACAAAGATATGTTGTTTTGTACAAAGCCAAGTAGAATAGTTAGCAAATTTAAAGATGGTTCAGTAATTTATTCAACCATCTTCTTTAAATATTAATTACAATGAGAACTAATTTTTAAAAAACTAAAGAAAACCCTGCCTGACCTGTGGTGGCTCAGTGGATAAACCGTTGATCTGGAACGCTGAGGTTGCTGGTTTGAAACCCCAGGCTTGCCCGGTTAAGGTACATACTAGAAGCAACTACTACAAGTTGATGCCTCCCTCTCTCCGCCCCCCCCTTCTCTCTCTCTCTCCTCTCTGTAAAATCAATAAATAAAATCTTTAAAAAAAAAAAAAAAACTAAAGAAAACCATTTGGGGAAATCAGTGCAAATATATTAAATCAAGTTATATGTGAAAGTAGAAATAGCACATTAAGTGATACAAGAAGCAAGGAAATAAATATCAGACATGATGTGAATTATCAAGAGACTTCCCTGGAGAGTGTTAGCATTGTGCTAGATCCTAAATAAAGAGATGGGACCATAGAAAACACATGACAAAGATACAAAGGCAACAAGACACAATCATGTCAAATACAGCAAAGGTGACCAGAAAAGACATCAAAATTACAACACCAGTATCTTTTGAGTCAGCAATTCTTCTTTTAGGTGCCTGCACGTGTATGTGTGAGACTACCCACTGCAGCACTGTTCAGAATGGAAACAGGTAAGAAACAAACCGACTGGTGGTAGCGCAGTGGACATAGTGTCGACCTGGGACTCTGAGGTCCCAGGTTCGAAACCCCAAGGTCAGCCAGCTTGAGTGCAAGTTCATCTGGCTTGAGCGCAAGCTCACTAGCTTGAGCGAGTCACTGGCTTTAGCATAGGATAATTTACATGATCTCATGGTCACTATTTGAGCCCAAAGGTCGCTGGCATGAAGTCCAAAGTCATTGGCTTGAGCCCAAGGTCGCTGGCTTGAGCAAGGGGTCACTAGCTTGGCTTGAGCTCCACTGGTCAAGGCACATATGAGAAAGCAAACAATGAACAACTAAGGTGCTGCAACTGTGAGTTGACATTTCTCATCTCTCCCTTCCTGTCTGTCTCAGTCTCTCACTCTCTCCTAAAAAACAAAACAAAACAGAAAAAGAGTCCCCATTGGTAGGGAACTCTTCCATATATAATGATATAACCACAAAGTAGAATACTATGTAATCATAAAATGGACTGAGGAAGCTATTTATATTCTAATATGAACCAGCTCAAGTAGAAAAATAAGACAGTTGCCATTTATGTTAAAAATTATACACACTCCAGTGGTAGAGCGTCAGCCTGGCATGCAGGAGTCCCGGGTTCAATTCCCAGCCAGGGCACACAGGAGAAGCACCCATCTGCTTCTCCACCCCTCCCCCTCTCCTTCCTCTCTGTCTCTCTCCCCCCCCCCCCCACAGCCAAGGCTCCATTAGAGCAAAGTTGGCCTGGGCGCTGAGGATAGCTCTATGGCCTCTGCCTCAGGTGCTAGAATGGCTCTGGTTGCAACAGAGCGACGCCCCAGATGGGCAGAGCATCGCCCCCTGGTGGGCATGACGGGTGGATCCCGGTCGGGCACATGCGGGAGTCTGTCTGACTGCCTCCCCATTTCCAACTTCAGAAAAAAAAAAATTATACACACTCATGCTTGTATATACACACACAGAATATGAATGAAAAAATACACAATAATCTAGTAACTATGGTTACTTCCAGAAAGCAGAATGAATACCTGGGGAATAGAGTAAAAGAAAAAAATCTTTCATTGCATATCCTTTTTTTTTTTTATCCTTTGACATTTTGAAATACCTGTATTTTGCCTATTTTTTAAATACTTTAAGGGATTTTTATGAATGAGAAAAGGACAGGAAGAGCTGGGCACACAGGGAAGTCACAAGAAATGTGGCAAGCAGATATCTCAGTCCTCCCCTTATCTTTGTTCCAACAGCTGCATAGATGCCTGAAACCGAGGATAAGTACCAAACCCTGTATGTACTATGCTTTTTCTTATACATACACAATGATAAAGTTCAATTTATAGATTAGGCACAGTAAGAGATACACAACAACAATAAAAAGAACAATTACAAACACTAATAAAAGTAATGAGAATGAGACATTAAGTAAAATATGGGTTACTTAAACACAAGCACTGTGATAGCATGGCTGCCGATCTGATAACCAAGACAACTACTAAGTGACTAACCATGTGGGGAGCAGATAGCATGTGGGTATGCTGGACAAGGGATGATTCACGTCCTGAGTGGGACAGAGCGGGATGCGGTGAGATTTCATCATGCTACTTAGAATGGAAGGCAATTTAAAATTTATAAATTGTTTATTCCTGAAATTTTACATTTAACATTTTCAGATCAGGATTGACTGCAGAGAACTGAAACCACAGAATGAACCATAGATAACAGAAACTACGTATTGGGAAGGTCAAACTTCAAGAACTGTTTTCCTGCTGGGTAACTGGCTTCTGGTTTGAGTGAATAAAAATCTTTGATGGTTTCTATATATAAAAATGTTGATGGCCCTGGCCGGTTTGCTCCGTGGTAGAGCGTCACACCAGCATCTGAATGTCCTGGGTTTGATTCCCGGTCAGGGCACAAAGGAGATGCACCCATCTGCTTCTCCACCCCTCCCCCTCTCCTTTCTCTTTATCTCTATCTTCCGCTGAGGCAGCCAAAGCTCCACTGGAGCAATGTTGGCCCAGGTGCTGAGGATGGCTCCATGGCCTCTGCCTCAGGCGCTAGAGTGGCTCTGGTTGCAATGGAGCAAAGCCCCAGATGGGTGGAGCAAAGCTCCCTAGTGGGCATGCCGGGTGGATCCCAGTCAGGCGAATGTGGGAGTCTGTCTGCCTCCCCGCTTCTCACTACAAAAAAAGTAAGTAAATAAAGGTGTTGATTACATGTGGAGTATATATTTTCTTCTGCATTTATTTAATAAACAAAGTTCTTCCTACTTTTATGTACAAGTTTGTATTGCAGAGTCTTTACATTTCATTCCAAGGGAACAAATTCCTTAGACACTATCCTGTGTTAATCATGGAAAACAGGCTTTCTAAACTTTAAAAAAAGTTTACCTTGGATTATAAATAGAAACATAATTCAAGACTCATTGTGCTTTCACAGGCACGTTATAAGAACTTTACCTTGCATACCTAATAATAATAATAATAATATAAGAGGAAAGCCCCACCTCCCTGCCTCACTCCTGGGCACTGCATTGTGTGACTCTGACACTATAGCTTTATCCATGATATAACCTCAAGATCTAGATGTAACCAAGAAAAAAATCTTCTTTGATTACATGAAAATGAGAACAATTAGTTTAGGACTAACAGAAAGCCTTGCTAAAAACAAACAGGCATCCTATTCTCATCAGTCATCAAGGAAATCTAAGCGTTCAGGTATATTAGGAATCACTCTGGAAACTTCATGCCAAATTCCTCAGCCTGGTTATCTTTTCCAAAAGCTCTTGCCCTTCGTTGGTAGGCATATCAGAATGTGTAAAATTAAGCCACTAAAAACTAAATCATGCTCACATTTGGGCTATAGAAAACATACAGGACAGAGATGTGGGCAGATTTAGAGAAAAAGTAGAATACTACTGAACAAAAGTTTCTAAACTCCCAATTAAGAATGAGGGACCTGAATCACCATGGGACCAAGCAGAACAGTATGAAGTTAGTTAGGGGGCCTCATTCAGGCATTTAACTACTGTTAAAGATCTATCATTCACCAGCCCTACAAAGACCTGGGTTCCCAGACTGGTCCTGCATCTATTAGATATACAACATTGAACAAGATGCTCCTCCTCTGTCTCATTGTCATTTAAAAATGGGGCTAACACTTCCCATCTTGATAGGAATTTTGTTGTATTTTTTTAGGAAGATCAGATATAAAAGATCTAAATTGCTAGGCACATAGTAGGCATTCAATAACTGGAAATTACCTTTATACAATAATAAAACACAAAGACTAAATCCCTATCAAGAGTCTAGGTGAGTACTGGAGAAATTTTATATTAAATCCAAACCTTATTAGTGGTAACTTAATAGTCATTTCATACTCAAGAGTCAAGAAATCCTAAAATGCTTACAAAATCAGCCTCTCTTGGGAATAGATTTAAATGGCATGATATATATATAAAAGAAGTTTCCCTCAAAACAAAGATAAGGGGTAACAGCAGTCGGTAACAATAACTTAAAGTGTATTACGCCTTGGCCGGTTGGCTCAGCGGTAGAGCATCAGCCCGGCATGTCAAAGTCCTGGGTTCAATTCCCAATCAGGGCACACAGGAGAAGCGCCCATCTGCTTCTTCACCCCTCCCCCTTCTTTTTCTCTCCCCCCTCCTGCAGCCATGGCTCAAATGGTTCAAGGAAGTTGTCCTCGGGCACTGAGGATGGCTCCATGGCCTCACCTCAGGAGCTAAAATAGCTCGGCTGCCAAGCAACAGAGTAGCAGCCCCAGATGGGCAGAGCATTGCCCAGTAGGGGGCTTGCCAAGTGGATCCTGGTCAGGGTGCGTGTGGGAGCCTGTCTGTCTGCCTCCCCACCTCTCAATAAAAAAATAAATAAAAAATAGGTGTTACCTTTTAAACATTTCCCTATACCCCTGGTCGGCAAACTGTGGCTCGTGAGCCACACGTGGCTCTTTGGCCCATTGAGTGTGGCTCTTCCACAAAATACCCCATGCGGGCGCTACCTCGGTAAGGAATGTACCTACCTATATAGTTTAAGTTTAAAAAATTTGGCTCTCAAAAGAAATTTCAATCGTTGTACTGTTGATATTTGACTCTGTTGACTAATGAGTTTGCCAACCACTGTACTATACTGTACTACTAACATATGTGAACTACTGTTAGGCAGTAGAGCAAGATATACGCTAAGTTTTACTACCACATGCTGGTTTTGTTCAGAAAGGGGGGGGGGGATAGAGGGATGTACACTAGGTGCCAAAATCATAACTAGTAAGAACTATGATTTGCTTCAGAAGGACAAAATCAACAGAAGGCGGCAATGGCTAGTGTCAAACCCCTGCAGCACCCCAAATCTGCTATTGCCTGAATCTGTACAGACATGACTAACCTAGGAGAAGGAACAGCAGGGCTGTTTCACTACTCAAATGAGGCCAGACAGCCTGCACAGAAAAACACGATGACTGCACAGTCACCTCAGGACAGGCCCAGCTACCTGCTGGAAAGTGAACTCCAATGGACTTGACTAAGATCTCCTAAATCCTTCAGAACCTAGAGCAGAACAGTGAATATAACACTACGGATGTCTACTTATTACATTTGGTTTTTTTTTTTTTTTTAGTTGAAATAACAAGACAGTGTATGACAGTAATTATTTTTAAATTTTTTTGGCCCTGGCCAGTTGGTTCAGTGGATAGAGCATCAGCCCGGCATGCGTACATCCTGGGTTTATCCCTAGTCAAGGCACACAGGAGAAATGACCACCTGCTTCTCTCCTCCTCCTCTCTCTCTTTTCCTCTCTCAGCAAGTGGCTCAACTGGTTCACGAGTTGGCCCCAGGCACTCAGGATAGCTCAGTTGATTCGAACATTAGCCCCAGACAGGGGTTGCTGGGTGGATCCCAGTCCAGGCATGTGGGAGTCAATCTCTCTTCCTCTCACTTAAAAACAATTTTTTTTCGCCCTGGCCGGTTGGCTCAGCGGTAGAGCGTCGGCCTAGCGTGCGGAGGACCCGGGTTCGATTCCCGGCCAGGGCACACAGGAGAAGCGCCCATTTGCTTCTCCACCCCTCCGCCGCGCTTTCCTCTCTGTCTCTCTCTTCCCCTCCCGCAGCCAAGGCTCCATTGGAGCAGAGATGGCCCGGGCGCTGGGCATGGCTCTGTGGCCTCTGCCTCAGGCGCTAGAGTGGCTCTGGTCGCAATATGGCGACGCCCAGGATGGGCAGAGCACCACCCCTGGTGGGCGGGCCGGGTGGATCCCGGTCGGGCGCATGCGGGAGTCTGTCTGACTATCTCTCCCTGTTTCCAGCTTCAGAAAAATGAAAAAAATAAAAAAATAAAAATAAAAATAAAAAAAAACACAATTTTTTTTCAATTGATTTAAGATAGAGAGAGAAAGAGGAAGGGGGGAGGGAAGGAGGGAGGGAGAAAGAGAAAGAGAGAGAGAGAAAGAGACATCAACTCATTGTTCCACTCAGTTGTTACATTTAGTTGTGCACTCAACTGGTTGCTTCTCATATGCGCCCTGACCAGGGATCAAACCCACAACCTTGGTGTTTCTGGATGACACTCTATCCACTGAACTATCTGGCCAGGGATAGTAATTATTCTTTATAAAATTTTGAAAGAATCAAGGAAATTGTGTCCAGTATGTTTTCCTAGAGCACAGTAAGTTATTTATAAGGGCTGTTTTTATAACAAGAAAATACCCTACCCTTTGTTAAAAGACATTTTGAACATCTATTATTTAAACAAACATTAGTCAGATATATACAATTTCTGTTGTTCTCCTTTTTAAAAAAGCAAAACCAGGCCCTGGCCGGTTGGCTCAATGGTAGAGCATCGGCCTGGCGTGCAGAAGTCCCGGGTTTGATTCCCGGCTAGGGCACACAGGAGAAGTGCCCATCTGCTTCTCCACCCCTTCCCCTCTCCTTCCTCTCTGTCTCTCTCTTCCCCTCCCACAGCGAGGCTCCATTGGAGCAAAGATGGCCCGGGCACTGGGGATGGCTCCTAGGCCTCTGCCCCAGGCGCTACAGTGGCTCTGGTCGCGACAGAGCGATGCCCCGGAGGGGCAGAGCATCGCCCCCTGGTGGGCAGAGTGTCGCCCCCTGGTGGGCGTGCCGGGTGGATCCCAGTCGGGCGCATGCGGGAGTCTGTCTGACTGTCTCTCCCCATTTCCGGCTTCAGAAAAATATAGAAAACACACACACACACACACACACACACACACACACACAAAAGCAAAACCAATCTTGACTATTTAGAATACCACCACTTCATTGGAAATTGTTTCAGAAACAGTGTAAAGACTAATATTAATATTTTAATTGTCTTTCATTAATACTTACCTAAAATTCGGCATAATCTTCCAAACAACGTAAAATAAGGACTCTGGGCTAAATGCTGTTTGGCTACCTTGCCATAAAGCACAGAGTGTCTTTCTAAACTCTTCCACCAAAGACCTGGAAAACAGGAAGGGACATTACCCTTAGCATTAATGAGAGGCAACAATTTCAATGAATAATGTCCAATTGTCTAAAATTCATAATAAATAAAAATATGAAAAGGGTCTGTTCTCTTCCGAGCTAAGTCTGACAGTTAAGTAAGAGTTAAGTAAACCCATGTAAATAGCAGTAATTACTGACAAAACCAATTTTTTAGCCATATGAAGAAGTGTGTGCCAAAGTACTGCCATACTTGTACAATAAAGTGATGGATAAATTACAAACAAATTACTTAAGAATATACATTTTAAAAAACTTAAGACTGTTAAAGTAATCTCTTTCTCCATCTCCTACATTCCTCCTGCTTGCCCACTAGGGGCAAGAAGACCTCAGTATGTGCCCTCCTGCTCATCAGTGCCTCCAAGTTCATCTGACCACAAAGCTTCAACACTTGACTCTACACCAGTGATTCTCAACAATCCAAGTCTAAAAGCTACGGTGTCTCATGACACATTTATTCAGGTTTTTCCAGCTTCCAACAGGACCTCCCAATGGATGTCCTCTTGTCACTTCAAATTCAACGTGTACTGAGCCTGCTTTCTGTCCTCTCCCTGCTGTCCCCCAATATTGTCTCCTTTTCTTCACAGGAACAGAACTCCCTCTTTTTTCCTGGCACATGAACCCATGGAACAAAAAATTCTGAGTGTTCAACTTCTGAGAAATTTCCTTAAGGAGAAATAGTCCTTATTAACCCCTTCCTTCTTCCTAGCTGGCATGAGGATGAATGGTGGCCCTCCAGTACCACATGGGACTATGTGGCTGAGAGCCCCAGCCAGGGCTGCTGGAACAAAGAGCTAGAAGAAGCCTGATGCTCTTGTGAAACAGCCCTAGGTGGATGACCTCCAACTTTTGCAAGAGAAAATAAACCATAGGTGTTTAATTCACTATGAATTTTGGTTATGTATGCATGTGGCTAAACTGATATACCCCCTCAGCTTCAGTGACCATACCTGTCAATACAACTATCATACTCATGGACACCTAATTGAGACCTCAAGGACTCTCTACATCTTCTCAACCTGTTATCCAGTAGGTCCCTGGGACACAAAGCATATGTTTTACTTCTTAGTACCTGAACTTATATTTGAGGAATTCCCCACCTTAAGAGTCCTGGTGAGAGTCAGAGCCTGCCTCCCACTATGAAAGCTGGAAAGGCCAGATACTTGCTTTCTGAGGCCTTCCCTGCACCTTCTACCTCTCACCCCCACCCCGCAGCCAAGACTGAGGTACATGGCCTGGATTCTGCCTATCTGAAGCAGGTATCAGTGAGGCAAAGAAGTTGCGACAGTGTCCATCCTTTCTGGTGGCAAAGAGCATCATCTGGAGGGCAGAGGCAGCCATAAGAGCATCCACCCAGCCCCTACCCAGCAGCACTGCAGTGGGAACCCTGGCGCTGCACTGGCATGGGAAAGACTGCAGCTTTGATCTGGATGCCGACGTCAGACCGGATTTGCTACCCATCCAGGAATAGCACACCAACTAGATCTGCAATAAAGTCCTTTTCTGCCTAAGATGGCCAGAAGCAATTTCTCCAGTTTGTAACTAAACCCTAAATGACATTTGATGCATTAGGTACTGATTTTTCCCTTAAGTTTTGTGCACATGTATTTTTTCCTCTGCATTTCATTGCTATCTCCTCCAAACCAATTACTACAATGTGAAGCCTCCTTGGATGCAGGCATTTTCCAGTTCATGCTATATGCTGTCATCAAACTTTTTTTTTTTTTCGGTGAGAGGAGGGGAGATAATGAGATAGACTCCCACATGCGTCCCGACCAGAATCTACCCATCAACCCTGTCTAGGACTGATGCTCCAGTACTGAGCTATTTTTTAGCACCTGAGACTGATGCTCAGACCAACCGAGCCATCCTTAGTGCCCAGGACCACTAGTGGCTCGAACCAATTGAGCTACTGGCTGTGGGAGGGGAAGAGGGAGAGAAAGGGGAGAGAGGGGTGGGGTGGAGAAGCAGATGGTCACTTCTCCTGTGTGCCCTGAGCAGGAACTGAACCCGGGACGTCCATACACTGGGCCAACACCATATCCACTGAGCTACCGGCCAGGACCAAAGTAAACTCTTAAAACACCACTCTTAGTGATGCCAGTCCATCCCTGCTCCAATGCCTGGCTTTAAAGGTCCCCCATGCTTTGGCTGTAACCACACTGTACACTGGTCTAACATGTTCTATCCTGTTTTCCCTCAGCCATCCAGGCAGAACAGTGCCAGATTATTATATAAGATGGCTTTTTGGAATGTGTGAGGAGGGGATGTGTAGGTGTGGGGAATGGGTGGGCAGGGAAAACATTACGTTAAAATATACACAGTACATATTATAAATCATAGCCCTATTTCAGTAATAGTAAGATAGGAAAAAATGTGCCTCTGATAATCACAATAATATGACAGATCTCTAAACCCCAAATAGAGCATGGCTGCAGTGAATACATATTATTTCTCAATAATCACTTATCAATTTTTCCCTCTTTATGTCAATGAAAAATTGTATTGCCCTTATAATTAATTTGATGACTATAAATTAATTTTAATAGCCAAGACAGGTTTACCTAACTCTATCAGACAAATCAATTCACAAAAAAGAATGACATTCATGCTGGTCTACACCTAGAACTGTATTTCATACGTATGTCAATTTTAGAATGTCCAAATTCACAGATTCAAGTAGACTGCTAAATTTTTGCTGACTTTCAGGTAAACACAAATAAAGAATTTTAACAATTACTAACATTACCAGCTAGATACAATTTTTTAGAAGATTTTAAAAAACAAGTTTGTGCCTATAAACTAACATATGCAATGGAAATCACCAGTAAGATGAGTTTGTTTTGTGGCTCACAGCCTGGCACAGTTTCTCTCTCCCCGTGGCCCTCCTCTGCCCCCTCCACCCAGCCCCCCTCCCTCTGGCCGTCACCACACTGTTGTCTGTGTCTGTGTCTGTGTCATGTACATATGTTTTTGCTTAATCCCTTCACCTTCTTTCACCCAGCCCCCACCCCCTCCCTTCTGACAGCTGTCAGTCTGCTCTGTGTGTCCAGTCTGCTCTGTTTCTGTTTTGTTCCTCAGTTTACTTTGCTCATTAGATTCTACATATAACTGAGATCATGAGTGTTTTGTTTTTCTCTGACTGGTTTAATATGAAAGAACATTTTCCTAGAACTCACACATTGTTATCCCCTTGGCTCCTGGTGTGGTATGTCCGCCTTCCTGCAGTCTTCCCGTTCCTTAACTCCACAGCAGGCAGTTCTTTGAAATAACAGCAAAACTGTTCAATGTTACTATTTAAAAAGAAAAAGAAGAAAATTATTTTTTTTTAATTTATTAGGATTGCAAAGAAAATTCTATGAAAACCTACATGTGGATTTTGAAAATGTGATCTATTTTAAATTATACTTAATGTAGTCTCTTGCACTGATTTCATTAAATTTCCACCTTTAGTCCAAGAAAACAGTATAAATAGATGACTTTATAAAAATAAACAAAGATCTTAAAGCAAAATCTCTATTCAGAAAATATAATCTCCCCTCCCCCTATCTATCGGTAGTCACATCTTTCTTCACAGGGTGCTTGTTTCCAGGTGGGCAACAATTTCCTCAAATAAAAAGCAAATCATGAAACCAAACATATTGTTGGTTTAGATATACTATACAGAGGAGCAAGAAGAATTCACGAGTAAAATTTCTTCTTTGAGAGAAACTGGATAAGCTTTAAGTATCCTTAAGGAGAGATCAAATACAGCTTCTGCTCCTTATTAGCAAGGTGGCCCTTAGGAAGATAATTTATTCTGACCTTTGATGACTCATTATAATCTAAAAGTACACAACTTTCAAAATAATTTGTTCTATCCAACTTAGGCTAGCCTTCTTGGTCATTTTATTTTTACTGCTTATCTTACATTCTGAAGATCTTCTAAACCCAACCTTATGACCACACTTAAAATTCACCTAATGATTCAAATAAGTTTTCTGAACAAGGTTCCCTGTAGCTCAGGAGTCTGCAAACTATAGCCCACACACCATCTCTGGCCCTGGGCCAGTGAGCTTTAACACTTACAAAAAGCTGTTTAAAAAGGGGGGAGTAGGTGGGGAGAGGAAAGAAGAACATGTGGGAGACTGTGTGTAGCATGCAAAGATTAAAAATATTTATTTAATCTGGCCTTCTACAGAAAAAGTTTGCTGGCCTCTGCTCTGGCCTATACAAGTAAGAAATAAGTAACAGCTAGCAGTTATTTAATGCTAGGTACTTTTCTAATAAACACTTTATATAGATTATATTATTTAATCATTCCAACTCCCCAGTGAGGCAGAACTATTATCCCCAATTTTACTGATGAGAAAACTCAGGAACTGAGGTAACTTGCCCAAGCCATCTGACTATAGTCTGCCCAAGGATCTGACCCACAGCCTTTGCTCTTAGCCATTCTACTAGAAACTAACATGAGATACTTCAGCTCTGCCCGCCACATTACCTGAGTGACTGAAGGATGGCATTCATGAAACACGTGTTACCCAAATTCCGAAGGCCTGTGGCACAGATGGCAGTGGTGCTTCCCTGTAAAATGGGACAAGAAGAGGCCATCAGTAATGCCAAGAGAAAGCCGACCATTTCACACATATAAGCAAAGCAAAGGCCTATATGTCAAACTAGCATCAAGCCAATTTGGAATGGGTCCTTTTCTATCCAATCAATACTTCAAACTCTGTTTATATTCTCTGTATAAATGTCTAGGTATGTCTAGAAGGTTGTTTCAGATCCTGGGATTGTTCTAAATGGGAGTATCTTATGGAAGCTTATGAGGAAATCAGCCTCAGTAAGTACCATGCAATACACAATGCAAAAACCTGGAAGATCCTTAAAAGAAAGATTAAGACTTAAAAGAGTCTATTAAAACTACTACAAATTTGAAAAAATATAAATTTATACAGCCCAAGTATTCATCACCAAACATCTAACTCTAAGCCATGCACAGATGACCAATACATGTTTCTCTAGCAATGGAATATCAATCTTAAAAAAACTACCTAAAGTTCCCTTAAACTAAAGCTTGGTTTTCTGATTAGATCTACAAATGCACCTGATGTCTGAATACTACACCGGAACACTGAAAGTGAATCTACCAATCCAACTCAAAGCATCTCTGCCCATAATTCAGATGGCCAGCTCTTTCTTCAACAGAATCATGACACTTTAAGAGTGTGTCTAGCCTGATTGGTGGTATCACAATGGTTAAAGCATCAACCTACAACACTGAAGTCCCAGGTTCAAAATCCGGAGGTTGCTGGCTTGAGTGCAGGCTAATCTGGCTTGAGTGCATGTCACCAACTTGAGTGCAGGGTCATCAACATGATCCCAAGGTTGCTAGCTAGAGCCCAAGGTTGCTGGCTTGAGCCCAAAGCTCACTGACTTGAAGCCCAAGGTCAGTGACTTGAACAAGGGGTCACTGGCTCAGCTTGAGCCCCTCCCTAGTCAAGGCACATATGAGAAACAATCAATGAACAATTAAAGTGCCCCAATTACAAGTTAATGCTTCTCATCTCTCTTCCTTCCTGTCTCTCTCTCTCTCTCTCTCTTTTTAAAAAAGTGTCTATACATAGCTAGCATTAGAGTACAGAAGTAGATGCAGGGCAAAATTATTAAAATAGCTCATGATTTTTAGATTTTGCTAATCCATTAATGGCTCATAAATTTGGTAACAAATGGTTACCAGAATGAGAAAAGCATATTCTTTTATGGTAAAGTTGTAGTAATGAAGTCCTAAAAAATAAAATGCCAATAATTCAGACCCACAGATTTTGCACTAGGGACTTTTAACAAAAAGCAAGGATCTTTGGATCCTACAGAAACATGGTAATAAGGTACATGGGTAGGCGTTAAGAACAAATGCTTGCTTTGGGGTGAGCACACAGTACAGTATACAGATGATGTATTATGAATTGTACCCCTGAAGCTTATAATTTTATTAACCAATGTTAATAAATTCAATAAAAATCAATCAATCAATAAAGAGTGAATGCTTGCTAGGCAGAGGAATAGAGCGAGCTGGAATTCTGCTGGAAGAAAGGCACTGACAGGTGACTCACTGGGGCATTCAGCCGCATCAAGAATCACTAGTCCAAGTGGCAAGCATTTTGTAAAATATTCCAAATCCATGGTATATACTTATAAAATTTATAAGGAGCAACATTAATGTTAAAGTTGTAATAAAGCAGTGACTAGATCTCAACCAATTCTTATATTTAAATAAATTTTAATTACTTACATTCACTTTTAACAACTTGCTGTTTAGTGATGAGTTTTCCAAAAGTTTTCTTTTCCTATGCCTGTCAGCTGTGAAAGCTGAGCTATTAAAACACAAACAAGACAGTCAAAAGACATGAACACAAACAGACTACATAGCAGGTTTGAGAATAAACTTGACTCTTGTACGTGTCGGGTCTAGAGCCCTGCCTGGCTGCTTAGGCAGGCTAGGAAATGACCTGTTAGGGCCACTGTGGCCCAAAAGTATTGGAGTAACTGAGGAGTTCCACCTCCCTTGAAAATCCCCACCTGCTCCTTCTGCAAGGTGAAACAGAAAGCTGCCACCACCAGGTGCTTCCAAGGAAAGTTGGCCAGGTAGATAAAGCCTGTGAGACTATCCCTCTCTTCCACCACTCTATCAGCCTAATCAATCGTGAAGCTTCAAAAATGAGAACACCCATTCCTCATAACACAAAAAACCCTGGTCTGACATGATTATTCTGAGACTCATCAGTCAGTCTCAAACACTGTGCTACTCCTTTCTTAATTCTGATAAAGGTATCATGTTTTGTTCATTTGTCATAATAGGGTTATGAAATAATCTGAGTTTGTGAAATGATAAACAAATTATAGGCACATATAAATTCATTTGATCCAGCTGTGATACAAAAAAATTCTAAAACAAATCTTAATTAGCACAGAAAATCTGAATTAAAATGATTTAATTTTTTCTTGATGAAAGAGGTATTTTGCTTAAAATGTATCAGAAAGCAATCCTCTCTTCAAAGCATCAGTTTAAAATTATTATGTATTGGGAGAACTGATCTAAAAGAGGTAAAATGATCATTGAACAATATAGACTTTTAAGTTTGCCAATTCTTTCCCATATTCCAAAACTACCAGACTAATCCATAGTAAATACATAATTATTTCTCTTTCCAGAATTTCCAGATAAGGAATGTCTTTGGAGCATCAGCTCTAATAACAGTCAGTTGCTTCAATTCTAAAAATACTCATAGAAAACATATCTTCAGAACTGTAGGTCCCCCTCAGTGTAGAGGTGACTACAAGGTAAGAAGAGGCCAGTTTTGTACATTAAGTTATTCTTTACAAATTCTAGAAGTAAAGAAGTTGAATCACAAGCATAGTGTATATAGTACTTAGTAACTGCCTAATAGTTAACTTTTAGTTTTAACCTACACAAAGCATTTAATTTTTAAAAATAAGTTATTAAAAATTTAACATCAGTGAATCTCAAAATGGCAGAATCCTCTAAATCCACACTAACATGGTAGTCACTCAGTACATGCGGCTACATATCTTTTAATAAATTAAATAAAATTTAAAATTCAGTTCTTCAATCACATTAGCCACTTTTCAAGTACTCAATAGCCACATGTGGCTAGTGGATACCATACTGGACAGCACAGATTATAGGACATCTCCTTTACTTCAGAAAGTTCTATTTCACAGTGCTATTCTAAAGAATATGCAGAAAAGTCTCAAGTTAAGTAAAACATGTATGTAATCAGTCCTTAAATTGTAGCTTCTACTATAGATCCTGGTCTATGTTTGAAAAACCTAAAAATGAACTTAGGTAATGTTTTTCAACATGGGAAATGGATTGCAAAGTAGATTTTTCACTGGGGCCCAGCAGAAGTGTAGACAAGGTGGTCTGTAAAATCTTTTACCTGGTGGAGTGGTCAATGGGAATAAAAGATTTGGGAACTGCATAAACATATGCAGATTCTTGAATGTTGCCCTCTTTTCCGAACCTTTGACTTAGTTCTGATGAACTTACTTGGGATTAGATGATAGCCTTTTCTTGGAGAAAAAAATATTCTGGTAGCTACTCACTTCTATAACAAAGAACCAATGTAGTAAGATCTTTACAATGACATCAATGACATGACCACACCAAAGAGTGATATTACATAAATTACTGCAGGAATCTCCTATTTCATAGTTAACTGAGACAATTTCAGACAAAATTATTTTGGATCTGTGTGTCATCTTAGATAGGGCTCTTTGTTCAAATTAAAAGGGAGGAGTCCTGACTGGTTAGCTCAGTAGGTTAGAGCATTGTCCAAAAACACCAAGGTTGTGGGTTTCACCCTGGGTCAAGGCGCATGCAGGAAGTAACCAACTGAAGCACAAATAAAGTGGAATAACACATGGATGTTTCTCTCTCTCTTTCCCTCCTTCTCCCACTCTTCTCTCTGTCTCTCTAAAATCAACCAATAATATAATATATATATATATATATGGGAGGAAGTGCTTTGAAAAAGGAAAAAGCCAAAAAAAAGATGCCAAACCAAAAAATACTTAAATCCAAAGTGCTTTAATTAGTTTACATTTTAAAGAAATCAATTCTTCCCTTATCAGCTTTATAATCTGTTTAGTCAAAGAGACATGCACACAGCCTTTGGTTAACCAAAGTTACACAAAGTTTCACTTGAACTTCAGTTATTTCCTCTCCATACACAATTTCAAAATATTCTATTGGCACTACATTTAAGTTTGTTTTTGTATGTTCTCACAATACCTTTTATACATCAACTGTCAAAATAAATTAGATGGCACCTGATGATGGGGGGGGGTTATTTACAAAAATTTCACTTGAGTCAGCAGTCATTCAAGGGCTATGCTTCTAGCTACTGCAGCTTCAAAGGCACTGCTACTTGGGTTTCTGTTTGCTTGAATTTTGGGTCCAGTCAGTTTTATCTGAATGGCCTATGTGGCTACAGCAAGAAAATCCTATTCACATAAATACTTTTCTTTATGATGATATGACAAAAACATTTCACAGCTTCTTGTAATTTCAAGTGATATATATGGCTCCTAACAAAAAATGAAAAGAAGAAACTAGGATATTATGCTATCACACAGACGCAAAGTGGACAACATAATTAAATCTACCTTCCCTTAAAGAGAATGCATACATTTTTAGTGCTCTAAGAAGATCTCATAATACATTTGAAAAGGATTTTCTAATATCAAAGTTAACTCTATCATGATTTCATATTGTCTTTGGCCCTTTTCTTGTACCCCCAAAGTTCCCTCTGCAAATAAATCATGTAGCTTACAAGTTGGTGGGTTGTAACTAAAATACAGTCCCTGGGGCCCTTGGATAATGGTTTATGACAAATATTAAATGAAATAAATGCTGAAATATGTCCATGAACTATGGGCAGAGTTTCAGATAATCAAAGCCAAAGCTTCTTTTATTAACATTTCAATCACACTAAAAACATGGAGTTAGGGAACTCATTAACAAAATTCCCACTCAAAAATTCGAAAAGACCCCTTAACCCCAATCTGTCTTCTTTTTTCCCCAAGGCCTCTTACTTACTTTTCCAAGTTCTGTAAGTGTTCTCTGACTTTCTGTACCAGGCCCAGCTTGGTGTCATTAACCACAAAATCATCACAGCGATAACTGCAAGAAAAATATTCATCAGTGTGTGTAAAGAGCTTGAGGAAACCACAGTAATGAAATCACTAAAAGGCCTGGCTGCTGCCAAGACGATCACATGGCTCCACAGGCAGTTACTGCTGGTGGTGAGTTTAAAGAGGACTTGGAATCCACAATGGAATGTTTTTTATGAGTCTTTTAAAAAAGCCACGTAGGCAATGAACACTAGTTTCTTTTCACATTTTTATTCAAAAGTTTAATTCCTCCTTCAAAAATGAAATAAGCTGATACATGTAATACATTCTTTTTAGAGGTACAAAATACCTGGAAAAAGGAATTAAAAGCACCAATTCTATTCACAAAGCTTTAAGGTGATACTTCCCAACTGGAATTAATGGGGAAATTTGGGAGAGGAAAGATTTAAAGAAAAGCAGGGAAAAGGAAACTAAACTGTAGAAATAGTTGAATAAAAATATTAAAAATAAAGTTATAAATTTTAAATATAATTTAAGTAAAATAAATTGGATTCATACGGTTGAGAAGAATTGAATCTTTTCATTCTGAGGTGCTAGAAAACAAAAGTATAAAACAGTGGCTACATATTTTAAAAATTTGGTTACTGCTTTGAGGAAAGATGTTTAAGGTTTTCAAAAATAATACTGTGTGTGTTCACATGCACGCTTCAGTAAGTCAATAAATAAGCAGATAATATAAGGAATCTCACATAATTAACTTGTGCATTAGCTCAATTTTTTTTCCTAGGATAAGGCCAATTTTAACAAAAGCAACTTACAAGCTAGTACCAATACAGTCTTTTGAATAGCAGTAGCTTTTCATAAACCCACTTACTATAACTACCAAAGAATAATAACAGTAACACTGCCATTCTTAGCAAACACAAATCTGAATGCATAGCAATTAGCAAAAATTAGGACATCTCTAGCAGAATCCAAAAACCATTTCTTCCATATCTGAAACCAATCTATAAAAAACTGAAGAGAATGGGGGAAAGAAACTGAAAAAAAAAACACCACCACACACTAGCAGGCGCCCCCAAACTACGGCCTGAGGGCCGCATGCGGCCCCCTGAGGCCATTTATCCGGCCCCCCGCCGCACTTCTGGAAGGGGCATCTCTTTCATTGGTGGTCAGTGAGAGGAGCACTGTATGTGGCGGCCCTCCAACGGTCTGAGGGACAGTGAACTGGCTTCCTGTGTAAAAAGTTTGAGCATGGCTTGTGTCTTTTATCAGAAGTAAAATTTTAAGTGAATGTTTTTGAAAACTTTAAAATATTATATATGTAATGATCTACCCCCCCATTAATTGACTACCTAATGTACTGTCATTCAAGTGTCTCTATTCTCCAAGTTCCCATGGTTAAACACTAGCACTTCTGCAAATAACAAAAGCCAACTTTTACATCCTAGACTGTTTCTCTATGATCAAATACCAGCAACGCAGGAGAAAAATTACTGATCAGTTTTATGAAAAATATGTAAAGGAACTAAACAAGTGAAGAGTTTTAATTCTTTGCTTTCTCTCAGTATATATATCAATATTAAGAGGTGACAGTCAAATCTACTGTCTAAATTGGGCTTAATGAACTTGGTTCTTCCATGAACCTTCAGCATTCACTGAAGAAGGAAACTGCATTGTTACTATAATTCTTCCAACATTTTTATTTTGTTTGCATATATTTATACATGTATTTCAGACAAATCAATAACCTGTTCAAAACAAAAACAACTCCAAATGTTGCTAGTGGTCATCGGGTAAATGAAGTCTAAGGGGAAATTTAGATTACCTTTCATGTACTGACGGGATGTCCTCCTACCTAATTGAAAAGTGAACCCCTTAACCTCCAGAAAAAGTGGTTGCTTTGTCTAAAGAAACACTGTTTCAAATAAAATTAAATAGCTGGTATTCTTATTAAAGTAATTCTTTTTCATGTGACATGGATTCAGACTGGGATATAAAACTACATCTGTTAAAGTAACATTTTCACATATGGAAATACAGACTTATGTGTGGCCTTGTGTGTTCCAACTAATCTTAGGTCTAGCTGTTGTCATCTCTCTAAACTTATCATTAAGGTGATTAAGTTGCTGTAGACTCTAGAGCTGTGCTAATATGGCTAATGCAACTGAGGAATTGAATTTTAATTGTTTAAAATTGTAATTGATATAAAATTTTACTAAACTGAAGTAGTATAAAATATTTGTCTATTAAACACAATTTTATTGTTTTGGTAAAACTGTATTTTACTTTTACTATATCACATAATATGTATTACAGTGCAAGTAATGGGTGCATGTCATTTCTAGCATTATATACATAAGCAGATCACCAATCTAGTTTATGTCAACTGAATGATTCAGTTATTTTTCTATGCAACAATGCAGCACTGTAATGTGTCTGTTTGAATATTTTACGCACACAGCATGCATTATAGTGATACTATGTAAATCACAATTGGTAGTAAAATTGAAATACTGTACTATTTTAACTGTAATATAGATTATTTGTCTAGCTTAAAAATTAAGAATGAAATATTTTTTTGCCCTGGCCAAATACTTCTGTTGGTTAAAGTATCAATCCAATACCCCAAGGTTGCAGGTTCAATCTCTGCTCCAGGCAGACAAGAATCAACCAATGAATGCATAAATAAGTGGAACAACAAATCAATGTCTGTCTCTCTCTCTCTTTTCCCCCCTTCCTCCCTCTCTAATATCAATAAATAAAATATTTTTTAAACTTTCAAATGAAGACACATTAATGAGGCAGAATTAAATGAAGAAGGTATGCCACAAATTTCACAAAGAATGGGAATTATGATTTGCAACAGCAGAGTAAAAGAAATCAGTTATGTAAAAAAAAGGTTTTAAGATAATAAGCAATATTAAGAGTCATTTTCAGCCTGATCTGTGCTGGTGCAGTGGATAAAGTGTCAACCTGGAACACTGAGGTCACCCAGTTCACAGCCCCGGGCTTGCCCGGTCAAGAGAAGCAACTACTATGAGTTGATACTTCCTATTCCCCCCACCCCCATTTATATCTCTGTCTCTGTCTCTGTCTCTCTCTCTGCTTCCTCTCTCAAAAATCAATAAAATAAAATAATTTTTTAAAAAGTCATTTTCAGTAAATGCATATTAATTTAATAAATTACCTCTCGACAGACCAAAAACAATAAAATCAATCACAATCAATGAAATCAGAATGAAATGTACTTTTTTTTTTTTTTTGTATTTTTCTGAAGCTGGAAACGGGGATAAACAGTCAGACAGACTCCCGCATGTGCCCGACCGGGATCCACCCGGCATGCCCACCAGGGGGCGATGCTCTGCCCCTCCAGGGCGTCGCTCTTTCACGACCAGAGCCACTCCAGCGCCTGGGGCAGAGGCCAAGGAGCCATCCCCAGCGCCCGGGCCATCTTTGCTCCAATGGAGCCTCGCTGTGGGAAGGGAAGAGAGAGGCAGAGAGGAAGGAGAGGGGGAGGGGTGGAGAAGCAGATGGGCGCTTCTCCTGTGTGCCCTGGCCAGAAATCGAACCGGGACTTCTGCACGCCAGGCTGACGCTCTACCACTGAGCCAACCGGCCAGGGCCGAAATGTACTTTTAAAAATGATTATTAAAAAGTTTGAGCTTGTAATTTTGGCCAACTATAAAATGGCTTGTATTCTTCTATGATAGAAGGAAAACATTTTTAGATGGGAAGATGAAAAATTAAACTATTATTCCAGGCCTCGACCGGTTGGCTCAGCGGTAAGCGTTGGCCCGGTGTGTGGAAGTCCCTGGTTCAATTCCCAGCCAGGGCACACAGGAGAAGCGCCCCCTCTGCTTCCTCTCTATCTCTCTCTTCCCATTTCGCAGCCAAGGCTCCATTGGAGTGAAGTTAGCCCAGGCGCTGAGGATGGCTCCATGGCCTCTGCCTCAGGCGCTAGAATGGCTCCAGCCAAACAGAGCAATGCCCCAAATGGGCAGAGCATCGCCCCCTGGTGGGAATGCCCGGTGGATCCTGGTAGGGTGCATGCAGGAGTCAGTCTGACTGCTTCCCCGCTTCTAACTTTGGGGAAAAAAAAATCATTATTCCAGTTAAGGGAATTATGTTTAAAAATTTGAGGAAAAGATCAAAAAGGATAATTTCCCAAAAGTGAAAGATCTTCAATTGACACACCAAGCAATTGTCAGTGAATAAAAGACTTTTCTAACAATACTAAAGATCAATTTAATATTTCAAAAATTATAAGTACAGGTACTTTAATTTTTTAGCTTTAGATGAATTTTACAAGATAAGAGATACTGTGGCTAATTAATACTTTGGTTATATTTCGCCTCAAATGACTACCTTTTTTTTTTTTTCTTTTTCTTTTGAGGGAGGGAGGGAGAGAGAGAGAGAGAGAGAGAAGCATCAACTCATTGCTCCACTTAGTTATACAATGATTACTTCTCATATATTCCTTACTAGAAAACAAACCAGTGACCTTGGGGTTGACCTGGCAACCCCAGGCTCGAGCTGGCAACCTTGGGATCTTGTCAGCCACCCTGGAATTGAGCCCATGATCCTCTGCTCAAGCTGGGGTCTCCAGGCCTGAACTAGTAACCTCAGGTTTCGAACTGGCGACCTCAGCACTCTGGGTCGACGCTCTATCCCCTGCAATGCCACTGGTCAGGCAAATGACTTCCAAATTTACAAAGTAATGTCTTCATCCATTTGCAACCTTAGAAGTAATTGATCTCATGCTGCAAGTATTTTTTAATCTTTTGCATCTGTTACTTTCAGCTAGATAGAAAAATGTTTCCTATCAAGACAGACAATGTGCCAGATATGTGAGATCAAAATTTGGGTTTTATAGAATTATTACTCTTTTTATATTTGTTCCACTGCATGACAACATAATGAAAATATTCATGCTCTGAAGTAGACTGTATCATGGATACAGTTATTAGAGTTGTTCAGCATATATGTGTAAATGCTATGAGTCATCACATCCAGTTTATTATGGAACTGCTAAAAGAAATAGAAGATAATGAATTTAATGACCACATGTTCTTTGCCAATGTTTATTACTTGAGTCACTGCATGGAAGAGTTTTACAAAGATGTACTGTACTGCTAACTCTAAATTCAAGATTCTCCTGAAACAAATGAAAAACACTTGCCAATATTCAATAGGCAAGGAGAAAACATCACAGTGTAATTTACATTTTCTCACCTATATCACAGTTCACATATATGAGCTAAATTAAAAAACCCAAGGAGAGAAAAAAGTTTACTTATGACCTGGCTAGACAAGTACAAGAATTTATGTTAAAAATTAAACTATTCATAACATAAATCAATAATATTACATATTTTTCAATGTAAATATGTAGAATATTTTAATTGTAATAGCATTAAGTAAATTGGCTGTGAAATCTAGGAGGAAAACTCAAGAATGCTTTGTTGATATAGATAAATTTAGAGTTGATTTTCAGTTTATAAACACACCTTTAATTTGATATTGATATGCTGAGTTGTGACAAGTTAATTAACTTAGGTGTAGTTTTGAAACTGATCTGTTTTTGCTTCAGTCAGTCAAATCAATTGTTCTACAAAGATGAGTCAGTTTTGTCAATAGAGATGCAAATACAAAACAAATGTTTTTTATATTTATTGGAAAAATTTTACTAATAGTTTTTGGAATCTAGATTTTTAACTATAATTTTTATGACTAAATACAGATCAAGCATTTCTAACAAAAATTTAGCATCTGAATGGAAATATGCTTTAATTTTTTTTTTTTTTTTTAGAAATGAGTATTTTCTTTTCTTTTTTTTATTTATTCATTTTTAGAGAGGAGAGAGAGAGGGAGACAGAGAGAGAGAGAGAGAGAGAGAGAGAAGGAGGAGAGAGAGAGGCAGAGAGAGAGAGAGGGGGGAGGAGCTGGAAGCATCAACTCCCATACGTGCCTTGACCAGGCAAGCCCAGGGTTTGGAACCAGCGACCTCAGCATTTCCAGGTCGACGCTTTATCCACTGCGCCACCACAGGCCAGGCGGAAATATGCTTTAAGTGTAAAGTATACACTAGGTCTTTGAAGGTTTCAGATAAAAATATATGCAAATTATCTCTAATAATTTTATATTGATTACTGGTTAACTAGGTTAAATAAAATATACAATTAAAATCAATTCACCCGATTCTGACTTCTCTTTTAATGTGGCTTAGAAAATTTTAAATTGCACATGTGACTTGGATTAATTTCTGTTGGACAGCTCTGCTAATCTAAAGGGTATCTTAGACATTGCTCTAATATTCTATAATACTACCCAATATCATAAAGAGGCAACAGATATAACTTTATTTGAACTATAAGATATCAATTTTATTTGGGCTGGATTTGTTTTTGATGGCTAAAATACTTTTAAGTTTCCATAACTGTCCCTATTTCTCAAGAGCCAATTTTCAGGTTCTTTTACAGTCACTAAGATGGACACTACTTCTAAGATTGTAACTTTTGTGCTGTCTGATTTTACCGGACTATCCTAATGTTATTTGATTGTGATGATGATGAAGATGATGAAAGAAAAGCACCTGCTTTCACAAGTCAAAACTTCTAAGTGTGCCTGGCATGTGGTGGAGTACTGACAAATGCTAGTTTCCTTCCCTCCTGTAATCAGGAGGTGCCTCACAGCCCAAGTTTCTCCAGCGCTCCCCTCCTAGGTTGATTTCTTCTTCCTCCCTGCCCCAGAGCTTAAAAGAAAAGTAGCAGAGCCCTGGCCGGTTGGCTCGGCGGTAGAGCGTCAGCCTAGCGTGCGGAGGACCCGGGTTCAATTCCCGGCCAGGGCACACAGGAGAAGCGCCCATTTGCTTCTCCACCCCTCCGCAGCACTTTCCTCTCTGTCTCTCTCTTCCCCTCCCGCAGCCAAGGCTCCATTGGAGCAAAGATGGCCCGGGCGCTGGGGATGGCTCTGTGGCCTCTGCCTCAGGCGCTCGAGTGGCTCTGGTCGCAACATGGCGACGCCCAGGACGGGCAGAGCATCGCCCCCTGGTGGGCAGAGCGTCGCCCCCGGTGGGCGTGCCAGGTGGATCCCGGTCGGGCACATGCAGGAGTCTGTCTGACTGTCTCTCCCTGTTTCCAGCTTCAGAAAAATGAAAAAAAAAAAAAAAAAAAAAAAAAGAAAAGTAGCAGCAAAGGTAAGAATACATAACAATTTAAATGTTGTCTGGCTGTCTTAGTCTTTAGCTGTGCCACTGCTTTCAAACTGGAAACTACCCCACTAATAATACTGGCATAAAAAGTCCCAAGGCAAACAGAAAGATTTAAAGTAAACAAATTCTAAAAATCTCTTCCTGGTTTACAACTGTGTTCATTTGGTCAGAACTATGCTTACCTATAACACTGAAAAAAAACAATAAGCTGCTTTTCTTAGTATTCCCTTCAAGATTACACCAGAATAAGAACTACAAAAAAATACATAACTTGTAGGTTGTCTTTTAGAAGCCTATTCTCTGAAACTTGAAATGTGTTTCCTGTTTTGAAATAGATATGGTTATAAACTATGGTTAAATGTCATAAAGTAAAAATACACCTGGTTCCCAAACTGTAGTTGAAATATTATCAAAGTTTCTACTCCCCTTTTTCTTCTACTATTGGCACTCAGAATTGTGACAGGAGAAAACTGAGCAGGGTTAAGATAACTTGATTAGTACTTCACTAAGAGAGAAGGCCCAGGGCTCAGCATCTCTTCAGGTACATAGCACTTCATGTGTCTAACAAATGAAAGTCAAGAACTACCTGTATTAGATGACCAACTTTTAGGCTATTAAATTTATACGAACACAAGTTTTTATTTAGTGATTTTAGGTGATTCTTCGAGTAAGAATGGGCTTTACTTCTAACAAATGACTTGTCAGATAAGAAAACAGTTCACTTCTGTATTTATAAAAGAACTGTTTAAGAAAACTTAAGTCAGCCTGACCAGGCGGTGGCGCAGTGGATAGAGCGTCGGACTGGGATGAGGAGGACCCAGGTTTGAGACCCCAAGGTTGCCAGCTTGAGCGCAGGCTCATCTAGTTTGAGCAAAGCTCACCAGTTTGAACACAAGGTCGCTGGCTCGAGCAAGGGGTTACTCAGTCTGCTGAAGGCCCGCGGTCAAGGCACATATGAGAAAGCAATCAATGAACAACTAAGGTGTTGCAACGCACAACGAAAAACTAATGATTGATGCTTCTCATCTCTCTGTTCCTGTCTGTCTGTCCCTGGCTATCCCTCTCTCTGACTCTCTCTCTGTCTCTGGAAAAAATAAAATAAAATAAAATAAAAATAAAAATTAGTCTCAAACCCAAATTCCTTGAGCCTAATATGATTTCAAATAATTTTAAGGCACCCTGGCCAGATAGCTTGGTTGGTTAGAGCTTTGTCCTGAAGCATAAAAGTTGCCAGATCAATTCCCGGTCAGGGCACATATAAAAACAGGTTGATGTTTCTGCCTCTCTCTTGTTTTCTCCCTTCCTCTCTCTAAAACCAATAAAATAAACATTTAAAAAAATTATTGTAAGCCAACAGTTCACAAACTAAATGTAGAATGCAGCACTATATATACATACAGTGTGATGAAAAGAAGGTACAATTACCTCACTACCTGGCACTGAAAGCACACACACCACACAGCAGGTATGTTTCCCTAAGAAACACAAGTTCTTTATACGATTATATAACTAGAGAGGTAAAAAAAAGAAAGGATAAAGTCACAGCCTGTTATTTCAAATTTCACTTACTCTAACAAACAGAATAAAATTACCCAACTTTTAAGTTGATTCTTTATCAGTACATTTTTAGATTTTTTTTATTTTTTTCTAATTTCTAGCATCTCATCATGCCTAAAGCTTTATACTTTTCTTTCCATAATCTCCCCCAAACCCATCCTTTTAAATCTCCCCACTTCAGCTAACTTTTTAGTCTACACTTTGGTCATTTCTGTTAGTGTAATACCTTCCTCCCCCACTTGCTTGTCCAGTGAGTTTCAAATCCATAGATACCTGTAGCTGAGTGAAGCTACAGTATTTGAAGGTCCCCACGACAGCCTTATCTGTATTTTCTTCTCACTTTTCCCTCCCAATTTTTCCTTTCACTTCAGTGTTACCTGCTTTACATTTAGATATTGCTTTCATCCCACATACCACCAACCTGCTTACCCTTCCTCAACACTGCTCACTTGGCCATCCTCATCTGTCCTTCCTTTCCTCACTCTCCAAAAATGAAAACTCACAGCATGGGTCAATTATTTTCTCCCTTTCCCCATCCTTCCCTGCTTTCCTCCCTTCCTTTTTTTTTTTTTTTTTTTTTAAGTGAAAGGAGGAGGAGATATTGAGACAGACTGCAGCATGTGCCCTGACAGGGATCTACCTGGCAAATCCATCTGGGGCCAATGCTCAAATCAGCCAAGCCATCCTCAGCACCTGGGACCGAGAGAGAGAAGGAAGGGAGGGAGGGGAAGAAAAACAGATGGTCGCTATTTATGTGTGCCCTGACCAGGGATCGAACCTGGGACGTTCCCAGGCCAGATCGACGCTCTATCCACTGAGCCAATTGGCCAGGGCCTCAATTGTTTTCTTGTCTTAAATTTTAAATGTGGTTTACTTTTAAAGATTCTAATTTTAGAAATACTTGTTTCTTTTCTATTTTCCCCCTCCATTACACAGAATCTCCTCTAATTCTAAAAGGCAAAACACTAGTCTACAAAGAAACCTTTTAATTATTTTCAATGGGCCCCTAATCAAGTTAAAAAATAAAGCATAGAACTTTGCTACCCCGAATATATTTATACATGTTTGGATTAATAAATTATATATGCAAGTAAATCTAAATTAGTGTGTATAGTATAAAAAAATAAAAATTTTAGAAGTTGAGCAAGAATTGAAGTAAACTATTTTTAAACATCTTGCTATTCATGATATCTTTATACTATCATTCTAAACAAGTAACTCAAAGGATAATATATACAGAGGGTAAGGTCTGACATTAATGCTAGTAAATATAATTCAAACTTCATATAGTCCTTTAAACTTTTTGTCCAAGTTATCAGATCTGATTAGTCTGTGTTTTTATTAAGTAACCCAATATTTTTACTTTATCATGTGTTTACAGATTGGAGTAGGAAAATGTCAGCTCACCTTTTTATTGTTCACCAGTGTTTGCATCATAATCATCATTATTATTACCTTGCAGGATTAAAATTTTTTAATGTGTATCCATTTGAGAAGGGCTGATTTGGTAAAATTAAATAAATTCATATAAGTAGGTAGACAAAAACTGCAATATACTGCAAAATGCTAGATGTGAATACGGCCAAGGACACCACACATGAAACTGATTCAGGACACTCTGTGTGGTTCATGATACACAACCATCTCATCTACAGGCCACTGGCACAAGTATATTAAATATTTGCTAAAGCTTTTTTTTTTAACCATAAGAAGTTTTAGCAAAGTTCTGATATTTTCTTCCCATCCCTTCAATGTGAGGGCGATCTGGCTGTGACATCTGTCACCCCGTGGGTCGCGAGTGTTGATCTGGCTGATCTGGATGGCTAGGCCGGTGTCCCCTTCCTCCCTCACTGCTCCATGTGCTGCACTCTCAGTGGAAGGGGACGACCTTCCCGGCTATAGGAGAGGACTATTTTTCTGTCAGGTTCTATGAGTAGCTGCACTCCCCTGCTAGAACCTCCAAAAAATCTCTAAAGTGCATTATTTTAGACATTGCTGTTGCACATAGGTCCCTAGAACATAACAGGCTCTCAATAAATATTTGTTTACTAAATAAAACACATCTGCTATTCTGATTTTTTGGGGGGGAGGGGATGTTCACATAATGTCTGAGGACCATCATGTAAATTAGACTCTGTCTCAAGTAAAAGTTTTGAAGGTAAAAATTAGGAGAGAAAAGGGACTGCTTATAATACCAAGTTTTCTTCATAAAGGGTTTATATCTTTGCTTTGTATCTTTAATACATTTATTCCTAATAGAGTTTATAGCTATTTTCATTATATTGAATGTTTATTTGCTTGTTTGGCATTTTTGACTAATGACTGCCAATGAAGAGAAAGCTATTAGTTTTTCTATATTTACCACATATCACCATTTCAAATTTTCTTATTAATTCCAGCCGTTATTTTCTACTAGTCCCCCCCCCCAAGTTTTCTGGGCATTCTATTATATAATTTGAAAACAAATATTTTTCTTTCTTTTCCAACATTTATGCCAATTATTTCATTTACTTACTATCTTATTTCAATGGCTGGAACTGCCAAAATAATGTTTAATCACAGTGACAATCATGTAATTGATAACCGGAAGAATTTGTCTGGTTTCCGATTTGAATGAAAATAGCTTTAGTATTTTATCAATTAGTATATGATGTTTGCTTTCCTTTTTTGGGGGGGGGAAGTATCATATTTTAATAGTTTCCTTCTATTTCAATGTTAGGTTTTTTAAATCAGTATTTATTTATAAATGTATTTTTTTGCTTTTTTTAAATTTTTTATTTTATTTTACTTTTTTGTTGATTCATTTTAGAGAGGAGAGAGAGAGAGAGAAGGGAGGAGCAGGAAGCATCAACTCCCATATGTGCCATGACCAGACAAGTGCAGGTTTCGAACCGGTGACCTCAGCATTCCAGGTCAACGCTTTATCCACTGCGCCACCACAGGTCAGGCTATTTTTTGCTTTTAATGGTACAAAAATCTGAGGTTTCCTTTAATAATGAATATGTTGGCAGACTTCAGATGTAATTTACTCAGTAATCCTATAACTTTTCTCTTTTTTTTAAGCAAGAGAGACAGACGGGAAGAAAGGAAAGGAGAGAGATGAGAAGAATCAACTCGTAGTTGTGGCACTTTAGTTGTTCATTGATTGCTTTCTCATATGTGCCTTGACCAGGGTGCTCCAGCTGAGCCAATGGCCGCTTCTCAAGCCAGCGACCTTGGGCTCAAGCCAGCGACCTTGGGCTCAAGCCAGTGACCTTTGGGCTCAAGCCAGCAACCATGAGGTCATGTCTATGATTCCATGCTCAAGCCAGTGACCCCAAGCTTAAGCTGAATGAGCCCATGCTTAAGCTGGCGACCTTGGTGTTTCAAATCTGGGACCTCAGCATCGCAGGTCAGTGCTCTATCCACTGCATCACCACTGGTCAGGCATATAATTTTTCTTTTTTTGATACATCTCACTACTTAGATTTTCTTTAAGTTATAATTATTTGCAACTACTTTAATTAGTGAAATTGACTTCTTTGACAAGTTTCTATCAGATTTTTGTCTTAAGGCTTTGAAAATTTCATAACATTAATATACTCAGTTAAATTTTAATATTTTGAGACTGTATTGTCTAATATAATAGCTACCAGCCAAATTTGCCAATTTAACTAATATTAATTAAAATAGAACATTAAATTACTCAGTCTTTTTTTTTTCAGAGAGAGTCAGAGAAACATTGATTTGTTGTTCCACTAATTTCTGCATACATTGGTCGATTCTTGTAAATGCCTTCATCAGGGACTGAATCAGCAACCTTGGTGTATCAGGATGACGCTCTAACCAACTGAACTACCCGGCCTGGGTCCCCTAGCCACTTTTAATTGCTCAACTACTACCATATTATATGGCATGGATATAACACCCAACACAGAAAAATATCTCCTTCTAGGCTTTAAAATTCTAAAAAAAAATTTTCACTCCTGTTCTCCTGTTATCAGTGCTATTGAAGATACCCAAGTTATAAAGTTCCATACCATATTCTTTTTTTTTTTTTTTTTTTTTTGTCTTTTTCTGAAGCTGGAAACCGGGAGGCAGTCAGACTCCCGCATGCGCCCAACCGGGATCCACCGGGCACGCCCACCAGGGGGTGATGCTCTGCCCATCTGGGGCGTCGCTCTGTCGTGACCAGAGCCACTCTAGCGCCTGGGGCAGAGGCCAAGGAGCCATCCCCAGTGCCCGGGCCATCTTTTGCTCCAATGGAGCCTGCCTCTGCTGCGGGAGGGGAAGAGAGAAACAGAGAGGAAGGAGAGGGGGAGGGGTGGAGAAGCAGATGGGCGCTTCTCCTCTGTGCCCTGGCCGGAAATCGAACCCGGGACTTCCGCACGCCAGGCTGACGCTCTACCGCTGAGCCAACCAGCCAGGGCCTCATATTCTTTATTTTTTAAAGTAAGAGGAGGGGAGATAGCAGGACAGACTCCCGCATGTGCTTCAACCAGGATCCACCTGGCAACCCCTGTCTAGGGCTGATGGTTGAATCAACCCCAGCCTGAGGCTGACACTTGGACCAACTGAGCTATCCTTAGTGCCCAGGGTCAATGCTTAAACTAATCAAGCCACTGGCTGTGAGAGGAGACGAGAGAGAGAGAAGGGGGAAAGGGAGGGGAGAGAAGCAGATGGTCGCTTCTCATATGTGCCCTGATCAGGGATCGAATCCAGGACATCCACATACTGAGCCGACACTATCCACCGAACCAGCCAGTCAGGGCCTTTCCACATCATACTCTGGAAGAACTAAGAAAATACTTCCAAACCAAACCTTTCTTCACCCATCACAGTAGTAAGAAGTAATCATTATCCAAATGAACCTCATTTTTATGTAGCAGGAAAGAAAAAAGTCTTTTAATCTACAAAGCAATCTTTACACAGCAATTCAACTATAAAACTAAAACAAAAAAAAACTTTTATGCAAAACATACCCTCAAAAAGGGGACAATGGCAGATCCATAATTAAGTTTTAAATTCCTTTTCATTCCCTGTCATAATATTTTTATATCTAGAGGCAAATTTGACCTCTAGTTCTTTTATAAATAACAGATATAGATACAGGGAAAAAATGCTGATATTCCAGTAACATCATCTATTTCAATCCAAGGAAAGTTAAAATCCAATAGGACTTTAGAAACTAAGTTTATTTTTAAATGCTCTTATTAAGTTGATGTATTGCCATCAAATAAGCCAATTTTAGAAAATTAGGAGAATACCCATGTTCTTTGTTAAAAGCATCAAGTACCAGCTTTTATGTTTTTAAACCACCTCTGTTAAAAGGTTTCTTTTTAAATTTCAAAATACTGTATTTAAATAAACAAAACTCTTCCTGGTCTCTAATCTGTACATCACTAAAAATTTGTTTCCAAATCGTTTATAAAGATAGTCAACAAAAGATTTTCCCCTTTTTTATTTTTAATCACAACTGCCTTTGAAAATGATTTAGTATGAGTTTAAGCCCACTTAGTAAGAGCTTTATTTTTATTAATTTTGATTGAAAATGCTATTGTTTCTGGTGCTTAAACTGTAAATACAAGTCTTTTTACTAGACAAATGAATCGATTCACATTTCATAATATTCCTTAAAGCATTACCCTGCCAGGAAGCAAAAATTCTAGTAATTTAGTTTTAATATTCTTTTCATATTTTTGCATTTGCAGCAATGTGGCTACTGTTGATAAGGATCAAAGCTGACAATACTATGTTAGATGTCAAAAATTATTTGTTCAGTATTTTAAATCTATTAATTCAAAATGTCTATCTATATGATATCAAATAAAAGTTCCTAATTTTAATTTGTTTCTGTTTGATACAATAATGTATATTTGATACGATAATGTATACCACATCCAATTCCACTTGCATTGACTAAAGGAGAGAGGGTAGAGTGGGAAGAAAGAAAATATTACTTCACAAACAACAGAACTGAGCACTAGCCCTTGTGTGAAAATCTTGGTAAGAGTTATCAATAGTTTCACTCATCTCCTACTCAGTGAATGTGACTAATTCCTTCTGGTATTTCTCTCTTTTGAAACAATGACCCATATTATGTTGTTCTATTTAGTTAACGTGTGCTTCTTCCAGATGCCCTGTTTATATAAGAAATAAAGGGAGATGCTCTGCAAGGGCCTCCCTCTCAGGAGGTAAATGAAATAGCTCCCATACCTGAGTTAGGGCTTCCTCGAGAAAAATGTTCTGTGGCCCAAGATAATCAGAGGGCACAATATTACAGATTTGGCATAACCTTGCCCATTTTGGGGAGATAGTTAACAAAATTCAACCTTTCTAACATATACTGCCTATTCTGTACCAGACACTAATTACTGTGGAAGATATAAAGATCTGATTTATGGTTAGTACAATCCCCAAGGATGATTGCAAATATATAACATGTAGCAAGAAATTACAAGTATCCCCAAAACTATGAGTTTAGGAGAGAGTGCATCAAGCTACAACTGGATCTGAGAGGGGAAAATGGGGTCAGTTCAGTCATAACTTCATAAAGAACATGCAAAGATAGGGAGGACACGGCCGGGACTCTTGGAAAGGATAGGGTTGATAAACTATACGCCTCAGAGCAGGTTTCACTTCTTAGAGCACAGAGCATACAGACAAGAAGCTTTAATATTAGCTAAAGTCAAAATATCTTGATTACAAGCAAAATAATTAATAATCAAATAGGTTGAACCTAACACACCAATATTTAACCTCTAAGCAAATCATCTGGTCTAACTACAAGAAATTTATGTACACAGAGATTTACAAAAGGAAGTGAAATTACCAAAATGCACTGGAAAATACACACACACATACACACACACACACCCCCATACAGAAAAAAGAAATCTTTGTTTATTGCCTAATCATAGTGAGGTGTGGGGAAATGCTCATTTAAGCTCCGGTTCCATCAGTATCCAGCTATCACAGAGGCCTTTCAGATTGCCAGAATAATGCTATAGGGTGAATCCCTGGTATTTCGTTCTAAAATCCACAAACGAGACAGTAATGTGACCAGCTGCAAATCCTTTCCTGCATGTCAGAAGCTCTGGGTGTTCACACATTTGCAGCTCTGTATAACTTCACACAAAAGGCTGGCAAGTGGCCAGAAGCCTCCATCATAGTGCATATTCCCCAAGGTTCAAGACCTGCCTTTTAATTCCTATTCGTCCAGAAAATGACATGTACTTTAGCACACCATACCAATATAAAGCAAATTAAATTCAAATTCTATTTAATAAAGGTATTCTTCCAAAACATAATATACAATGACATTAAAGTATATAATCTATATTTTTAAAGAGACCTATGATTATAATTCTACTCCATTAAGATATTTCCTCCAATTACTCTTTTCCTTATCTTACCGACAGCAAGAAATCCCACCACATACAGAGATTTAACTGTATTTCTGAACTTGTCCATTAAGCATTTCATGCACACTGCTAACTAAAAATCAAGATGAATGAATGTTTTTTTAAAATATTTAGAAATTGGTTTTAGAGAGAGGAAGGGAAAAAGGGAAACATCAATTTGATGTTCCACTTATTTATGCATTCATTGATTTTTTTATTTTAATTTATTGTGTTAACATGGATTCAAGTGTCCCACTGAATATAACACCTTCACCCCCCACACACACCCTTATAGGTTGACTTTTTTTTTTGTATTTTTCTGAAGCTAGAAACAGGGAGAGACAGACAGACTCCCGCATGCACCCGACCGGGATCTATCTGGCACGCCCACCAGGGGGCGACGCTCTGCCCACCAGGGGGCGATGCTCTGCCCCTCCGGGGCGTCACTCTGCCACGACCAGAGCCACTCCAGCGCCTGGGGCAGAGGCCAAGGAGCCATCCCCAGCACCCGGGCCATCTTTGCTCCAATGGAGCCTCGGCTGGCTGCGGGAGGGGAAGAGAGAGACAGAGAGGAAGAAGAGGGGGAGGGGTGGAGAAGCAGATGGGCGCTTCTCCTGTGTGCCCTGGCCGGGAATCGAACCCAGGACCTCTGCACGCCAGGCCGACGCTCTACCACTGAGCCAACCGGCCAGGGCCCTGGTTGACTCTTATATGTGACCTGACCAGGGATCAAACCCCCAACCTTGGCATATCAGGATGATGATCTAACCAACTGAGCTACTGGCTAGGGCAATGAATGAATGTTCTAACATTTAGTACATGTAGGTTGACATGACCTACAACAATGAATGTAAGATAGATACCTGAAAAGAATGATCTTTTCTGCTGTTTTACAACATTACAGAAACATTTTACAACAATTAGGTTGCTGCATCATGCTATTATATAAGTTTCCTGAAGGAAAGAGGGAACAACTAATGAAAACACTTAACGTTCCAAGAAAAGAGAGTTTTACAAGAGCAAATAACAATAAACTGAGCACTAGCCCTTGTGTAAAACTTTCGAGAAGGTTTTCATCTTTATGAAATTTTCCTGTAGCTTCTCTCTCTTCCGGGTCTGGAAATCTTCCCACAAAGGTTCACAGATATATGAGTGATCTGAATGACTAAACCTTAAGATGTTTTATTCAATAGCCACACTTAATAATGTTAAACCTGTCAAAATGTAAAAGACTTAGGAAGCCAACTGATCTTTTTTCCTTCCTTTCAATATATCTTTCGATATACCTTTCTACAATACAATTATCAACTAAAGAGGATGTAGAAAGGATTAGCACACAACTTCAGTAGAAAGTGCGAATCAAACATGATGTTTGGACTTGAAATCCCCATCCCTGCATATTGCCTTCATGTGACAGTCAAGGACTATATGCAACAAACAAAAACCACCCACCAAAGAAATCCTTTAAATGGCCTTTTCTCTCCTTCAATGTCAAAAACCTTTTGAACTGAGTAAATTGATTAAAATAAGTAAAGAATTATTCATCACAATTTACTAGTCAAGGAAAAAATTTGCTTCACACCAAAGTTAAAACTGCAACATAGACTGACTTTCTGAGTATACCAATTGAATATGGGTTGTTAAACATCACCTAACCTAAATAACCTGGATCTAAGTAGTCATAAAAATAAAGCTCTGGCTGGATAGTTCGGTTGGTTAGAGCATGATCCTGATTTGCAGAGGTTGCTGGTTCAATACCGTGTCATGGCACATTCAGAAACAAGTGGATTTTTCTGTGTGTGCGTGTGTGTGTCTCTCTCTCTCTCTAAAATCAACAAATAAAATTTTAAAAATAGACACTTAAAAAAATAGATACTTAACTCTATTTTCACTTATATGAAATAGACATGTATATTATGTTACAAAGAGAGAATGAGGCTTCCAATCTCCTAAAGAATGTGAAAATTTAAAAACAACTACACACAAAATATCTGACATTTATTTACAAAGGAGTAGCAGAAGGGAAATGTTCTGGGAGAGGGGACTGTCACAGCAATTTTTTTAACAGAATAGTTAAAACATTTAAAATTATGTAACAAAATCTTAATTTGTTTAGTAGAAACACTGTTTTGTTTTTATTATAGTCTTCAATTAAAAACAAGAAAAAAAAAGAATTACAATGAACAACAACAAAGAAATAGATTTCATTTTCCTAAAGCTTATTGGGATGGATATGAAACAGGAGGTGGAATTTTAAGAATATACATATATTTGAAATATTGAAACCAAGCTACACTATAGATAATTGAATTTAGAATCTTGTTTTTAGGCTGAATTGAAATCTTTATTTATTGCCTTTTGTATCTCAGAAATTAGGCTTGTTATACACTTACCCATAATATTTGTCAAGATCATAGCTAGAATAAAATCTTTAAAGAAAAAAGAAAAAGAAGCACGAGGTGGGAAAGAGGTGGAGACCTGGAAGTTGAAAGGAACAATGCAAACTAAAATTGAAATGAATAGGACAGGCATTCCTGATGGCTCTGGTCTCCTATGAACCCTAAAAGAACTAAAAGGAGGTAATGGCAGTAGCAATGGCTTAAAGATTGGTGGGGGAAGAAAAATAAGAAAACACTTGCAGAGTCATAGTAGGGAATATCATTTCCAGGAAAATAGTAATACTTACCAGTATGTACTGTAGCTACTACAATCCATACACACTGTGTGCTGAGCTTTATCTTGTTTTTCTGATTTCTTGTGGTTGGTTAAGGGTACTTGTGAATCTTCAAAATGCTTTTTTGCATGGCCATTCACATACCTTACAAAAAAACAAATGAAAACTATTTTTATCTGAATATTGCTTTGGAGTTAAAGTAGTAGGAGATGATGACAATATTAGATGAGAAACAAATGCAAATGAGAAAGAATTCCTCCTTATAAGAGCATTCAATCATTTATTGATTTATTAAGCTGAGTATTTAAAATATGCTTCTTTTTCTGAAACCAAATACGACAGTCAAGTTTTAATTACAGTATACACAAGACTACAGTCAAGAAAGGAAAGGAACTGTCTATGAAAAATCAGTTTCAATACCATTGATATGATCACTTATCAACTCCTTTATTACTGCTTTTGCTATAGCTATTTCCTTTTTTTAAGCTTTCCTCAGACTGCTAACCCCCAACTTGGTTATTATCAAAGACAAGCTTTGTAAACTAAATTACTCAACCACTTCCCACAGGGCCATAGGCTCTGCTTGGGCTGCTGCTTAACATAAAAGAAAGTCAGATATGGAAACTGGCTAATCTTCCATCTCTTTTTCATCAATATGGCTTCAGATCTTTTATTCAAATGCTTGAATAATCAGCTCCACTCATATGGAAACACATTTGTTTAGAAACAATCCAAGCAAAACACAAATCATCTTAAGCTTATATAAACTATTATTTCTCTACATGGACAAGATAATCAAAAATTGATACAGTTATAAAAATTTTAGGGCCCTGGCCAGTTGGCTCAGTGGTAGAGCATCAGCCCAATGTGTGGAAGTCCCAGGTTCAATTCCCAGCCAAGGCACACAGGAGAAGTGCCCATCTACTTCTTTACCCTTCCCCCTCTCCTTTCTCTCTGTCTTTCTCTTCCTCTCCTGCAGACAAGGCTCCATTGGAGCAAAGTTGGCCCGGGCACTGAGGATGGCTCCACAGCCTCTGCCTCAGGCGCTAGAATGGCTCCGGCCACAACGGAGCAACAGCCCAGATGGGCAGAGCATCACCTCCTGGTCAGGGCATGCCAGGTGGATCCTGGTCAGGCGTATGTGGGAGTCTGTCTGACTGCCTTCCTGCTTCTAACTTCGGAAAAATACAAAAAAGGAAAAAAAATTTGTAACACTTTCCAACGCAGACTTAGTAAATCATTATATTAGACAAAGTAGAATGAAACATTTTGAAATAAGTATTCATATGCACACGGTGTGCACTCAAATTTATCTACGTTTTCTCCTAAATACTATATAATGCTGTAACTGACCACAACTGTGAAGACCCCTTATAAAACAAAATCTTGCAGTTCCCCAAAAGCAGCCAATTTGTAGAAGACAAGGCCTAACGGAAAACTAAACAGTCAAATTAATGTTGGTTAAATAGTACCAAAATAAATATGCTCAGAGAGTTAAGGTGACATTTTTGTCATGAGGCACCTTAAATTGTACCAGGAGCAACATTTACCTTGGGGAAAGGATAGTTGTATAAGTAGGGAAGATCAATTTCAAACCCAGCCTCTCTACCCCACAAGCTGGAAGTGATCAAGGCACTACTAACCTCAACCTAAAGTGTGATCACACTTTTCCCCCTTTTTTAATTGAAGTAAACATAACTAACACTTGTGTGCACATGGGTCCTCTGTCCACAAGAGTGGACTAAAATGAATTTTAAAGTCAAATAATGGTTAAGAGTATAAACTCAAACACTAGACCACCTGGGTTCAAAAGCGGGCTCTGTCACATGCTGGCCATGTGAGCTTGGGCGAGTCACTTAAACCTTTTTTGTTTATGTTTCTCATCTGAAAAATGGAAGTAATGGTACTCATCTCTCATAATTTGTTAGGTAATTAAATAATCCATGGCTCAGAATACTTGCATGAACAAATGAATATTAGCAATTATTTTATTTGTATTTTCCTTTATATGCTTAACTACTATTTATTCAGAATCTAAACAGCATAACTTTGGAAAGTGGTCATCTTAAGCACATACTTTGAGATGACACATTTCATAGATCAAAGGTATAATATAAGATTAATAACTAATTAGCTCAATTTCCTAGGCTTAATATATATCGATTCCGTGCCATAAAAAGCAATAGTAATATTTACAGTGAGGAATACCGTGGAATCAAAGAAAAAGCAAAACCGAACAATAATAATAAAGGCATTATTACTTACAAGTCTTTAAAAACTGATTATCTGTACATAATAAACATACACATGGCTCATTTAGCCACCACATGGTAGTCTCAAAATATTCTAGATGTTTATGTCAGTGATAAAGTGAGAAGTGTATTACTGCCTATATTCAAATTAGCAATGTTTTGGCTAATACTCAAATACATCAGTCAGAAGTTAACAGTTTTGTATAAAAATGGTTAATAAAAACAATTATTTCCCTCACCTAGTTTTAGATTTTTCACTAGACAATTTGGTCTAAAAAGGCAATGTCAATAAATGTCCAATTTCTAACAATCACAAAAACTTTTAAATAACTTAAATAGGATTGTATTATGAAGACAAATAGACTCTATAACTCAAATAGGCTACTGATAAACTATGTTTTCTAGTTGATAGAATATTCAACTTAAGACTTCCCTACAGACAAATGGTCTAAAATTACTGAAAAATCAGAATCACTAGCAATCAACACCTAGGATTACATAATAAAAGAAAATTAACCCATCAGCTCTATAAAATAAAGATCCAAATGCAGGCTACTCTCATTATCTTTGTTTAATCAACTTAATCATATTTTTCTGAAACTATGTCAAATTTCTAATTTTAGGATTGCTTGTGACTGGAAACAGACTACCTGCATAGTCTAGAAAATTTTCCATTTATTTTTCCAAAAACTGCTTAGAAAATTTGTTTGTTGGTTTCTATTGAGAACATTAATCTCTCTAATTTTTTAGTTTGTCAGGTCTTTTTGTTGGCATATGAGTTTCAAGATTTAGGTTGTAGAGCACTATGAGACTAGAGAACAGAACTATATAAATTTTATTGCATTATAATTCTCACCTCTCAAAATTTAGGAGAGGAATCTGTCTCTTCAAGTGCAGAATTTAAGTGCTTCTACTTTTCTTCTTTTTAAAAAAGTGTTATCTGTACAAAGTATTTTCAGGTTCCCCAAATCCTAGAGATTTCAAAACCATAACAGCCAAAATTAAGAAAGATACGCAGTTAACATTTTCCAAAGGTACTCTTAGGTGTACATGGAAAAGAAAATACTCAATTCCAGAGCTCAAAATGTGAAAAATCAAGTTAACTGAACAAAGATGTTCTCTTCATGCAATGAAGATTTTAAAATAACAATGAGGAAACAATCCTAATAAATATGATATAGATTTCAGTCTGTGTGACTTAGTATCATTTCCCATCCCCTGCTGCTAAGCTTTTACCTCTGAAGAAAATGCAAAGTGGGTTTTCTAAACTAAAAGAGCAATAGATATAAATGTGCTACTGCAAGGCTAAAAGAACACAAAGGTGGATAGTATTTAAGTTTCTGTCAAAAGAGTTACTGAAGTATTTAAGTAACATCATTTTGAAGCCAAGAACTGGGAGGAAATACTCAGGCTTCAACTGGGATGAGGTGAGGGTACAGGTCGGGTGGGGGTGGGGTGGGGTGGGGAGTTAAGTCCCTGGAAAGTAAAAGTGATTTAATCAAACAATGAAACATTTGGTACACCTTAGCAATTCATTATAAACTCCACAGTGAAAGCATTTTCAAAGGGAATTCTTTTACCTGTAAATATTTTAGTGTTCTGTTTTGTCTTCAGAATAATGATGTAATACTTAGGATTTGTATCAAAAGTCAGTAAAGGTGGAGATGGGGTAGGTAACAGGGAAAACAAGATCAGCATGTGCTGATGACTGTTGAAGCTGGGTGAAGAAAATATGGGGTTGAATTATACTCTCTCTTTCCTTTCGTGCATGCTTAAATTTTAAATTTAACCTAATAAAAGGTTTAAAAAACAACCATGTACACTTTTATTTAAATATTTCAAAGTTTCTGTATTTCATCTTTTCAATCAAGTGTCACTAGATTTAGATTACCCTGATCATCAAATGAATTCTTCTGAGGAACAATATAAAGGATTTCCCCCTAGATTTTCCTTAGTTGTACCACTGAAAAAACAGATTCTATGGGGACAGGTAAACCCCATAGAGAATTACACACTATGATTAAGCAATGGTGCTAAATAAATCCAAATCAATAAACCTTTTAACATAAAGCTTAAAGGCAAATTGAAAAATGCAAGTGAAGTAATAAGTATGTCACCTACCTTCCACAATGGACACTTGAACAAGTCAAACAGACCCAGGGGCTTTTGTTGGAGCGGCACACTAATAAAAAGAAAAATACACAATATACTAATTGTATCATATTAATTCCCAATTTCTCCCCTGATCTGTAATATCATACCCTATGATTAAATTATAAATTCCACAGCAGCTTAGGTGTACAGAAATCACAAACCCTGCTTTGTGGGTGCATTTACACAAAATGGTTGCCTAATTAAAGTGGTACTGAAAATAATTTAAATGCACATACACAACAGCTCCTTATTTTCATTGTTGATCCAACTCAATAGTTTAATTACAAGTTAAACACATATCCACTTTTTTCATTATTCCTTTTACCAGTTTCTGCCTAGTTGACAGTCTATTTTCTCATTAAAAACATTTTAAGTCTAACATTTAATCACATGTCTTTGCCATACAGATCACATACTATTTTAAATGACTGTATTTAGTGAGAGGCATAACCTAAGGATACAATTAGAAACACAAAGTCCAGTTCTTCCCAAATTAATGTCTCAGTTGCATAAAATTTAATTCTAAATATGACAACTGTATATAATTCTTGCTGAGAGTGTAATCAGAACATTAATTATTTTAGTTTAAGTATTATGGGTAAAGCAGACAAAAGAGGTATGAATACTTTATAAGTATTAATTGTAATTTTATTTGCTGTTTAATTATTCAATTTTTTTCAAAAAGGCCAGTAAATATAACAATGGTTTTCAAAAGGGAAGGTATATAAAAATCACGTGGAAAGCTTTTCAAAACACTTATGTTCTACTTGGGGTATCTGTACTAGAGTCGGGGAGGAAAAACAAAGAACGTGTATTTTGAGAAAAGCAGCTTCCCAGATGAGTCCCTAATAATACAAGCCCTTGAGAAACACTAGTTAGCTTCCTAGGGGCATGGCAGGGGCAGCACAGCACACCCACATGCTCGGGATTAGAGCATATCCACCGTCTGGCCCATATGTGTGTTCAATAAACATTTGTTGAAAGAAAGTTTAAATTCTTTAGTTTAAGATACCAAGCTCTTCTAAAATCTGGTCCCTACTTTACTGCTCTTGCCTTATCATATATCACAACAGGCCTTTCTCCCTGTTAAGAAAAATGAACCAAAACTGGGAATAAGGTGAATCAAGAACTGTAATCCTTTGAATGTATAATAAAATATCCTCCCAAAGATATTTCATTATGGTACCATTGCTTGACTATTGAGTAGGGCCTGGTTACATGAAGCTGTTTCTCTTGTTTGTTTGTTTGTTTGTTTGTTTGTGTTGTTGTTGTTTTGAGAATGGCAGGGAGACACAGGAACATCAAGCTGCTGCTGTATGTGCCCTAACCAGGTAACCAAACCAGCCACCTCCATACTCTGGACAACACTCCAACCAACCGAGCTATCCAGCCAGGGTTTAATATATAATATATATATTTTTTAAAGTTAATTTTAATTTACTATGTTAACATGGATTAAAGTATCCCACTGAATATAACACCCTCCCAACCTCCCCCATGTCCCTATTTACATTCCTTTTGCCCGCCTTCCCCTAACTCCCAGTTTTTGTTTTTGTCTTTTTGATTGATTGATTCTTACAGACAGAGAGAGAAAGGGTGAGAGAGGGGAGGAGGAAAGGAAGCATTCATTCATTGTTCCACTCAGTCATGCACTCACTGATTGCTTCTCATGTGTGCCCAAAACCAGGATCAAACCTGCAAGTTTGTCCTTTCGGGAGGATGCTCTTAACCGACTGAGCTACCTGGCCAGGGCCAATTTGTAGATTTTTATTTGGTAGAGATAATTTCTGTCCAGCAGAATCCAAAGGTTTTACTACCCTGTAGGACATTAACCAATTTTGTTTAGCAATTCATTTCAATGTTCTTTAATGGCTACATACACTCAATTCCTCAAATGATCTTGGAATTAGCTTTACCATCCAGCTATTTCCCTAATAATGAATTAAATAAATCTATGACATATCATCATTCTATATTTGTCTGGAAGGGGTGGAGTGGGCAAGGAAGAATAAAAGAGCACAGTGACATACTACCAACAGAGGGACTGCCTGTCTGGCCAGCACAGGGCTCTAACTAGTTTTGAATGTGAAAGCTTTGAGTGGTAAAATCCCCTTCCAGTAAGCCAAGGGCCCTACCTTTCTTCAGTGCATTCACACATCTACATTAATTGCCAGGGCCATCCTGAAGGCATTTGAGCTTTTGACTCAGTTGGGTCCAATTATGTTGTATGTTTGTGGAAGCAGCACCACAGAAGGGCTAAGAATACCTGCCAAACTGCTAACAGTTATTTCAGGCAGGTACACAAGAAGACTATTTGTGAGGAGAGAGTACTGGCTTCTCATTTGTACAACCCTGTGGTATTTGATTTATATCATCAAGAAGATAAAAGTTTTCATGTTTTTATAGTTTGAAAAGAAAGTCCTAAAAGGGATATTTTAAAAGAAAAATAAATTAGAAAACAGCTTACATGGAAAAGGTATATTCATGGTTTAAGAGGTAATTTGGAGAACTGAAAAACTACAATTACTGTAGCTTTGTTCCTACAATAAATCTTTTTCTCTTAGTAAATAGTAAGAAACACTGTAATTCAATCTGGAAAAAAAAACTGTTAAGGTTTAATATTATCCTGAAGTAACTGCTACAATAGTAAGTTCAGGCCCAAATTGTTAACTATCTAGGGTTCTTTTTTTTGTATGTGTGACAGAGACAGAGAGAGAGACAGAGAGAGGGACAGATAGGAACAGACAGATAGGAAGGAGATGAAAGCCATCAGTTCTTTCGTTGTGGCTCCTTAGTTGTTCATTGATTGCTTCCTCATACGTGCCTTGACCAGAGGGGCTATAGCAGAGCGAGTGACCCCTTGCTCAAGCCAGTGACCTTGGGCTCAAGCTGGTGAGCCTTGCTCAAACCAGATGATCCCGTGTTCAAGTCAGTGATCTCAGGGTCTCGAACCTGGGTCTTCTGCGTCCCAGTACGACCTCTATCTACTGCACCACCGCCTGGTCAGGTTAGGGTTCATTTTAATTATGAAAGATTTTTTTCTTCTTCTAAAGGAAGGCAAAGGAAACCTAGAGCAAAATCACTATTACTTTGATGTGTTCGCTACTGAGTATTCCTTTTCCCCCTTATAGTTGTAAATATTCACATGGTATGGATTATTCCATACTCTAACTCAGGGGTCCCCATACTTTTTACACAGGGGGCCAGTTCACTGTCCCTCAGACTGTTGGAGGGCCACCACATACAGTGCTCCTCTCACTGACCACCATAAAAGAGGTGCCCCTTCTGGAAGTGCAGCGGGGGGCCAGATAAATGGCCTCAGGCCGGTTCAAAACCCTGGGCTTGCCTGGTCAAGGCACATATGGGAGTTGATGCTTCCAGCTCCTCCCTCCTTCTCTCCCTCTGTCTCTCCTCTCTCTCTCTCTCTCTCTCTCTTCCTCTCCTCTCTAAAAAAATGAATAAATTAAAAAAAAATGGCCTCAGGGGGCTGCATGCGGCCCATGGGCCGTAGTTTGGGGTCACCTGCTCTAACTGTTCCACTATCATATAGGTATACTGAATGCATTTCTTCCTGTTACTGAATTTAGAACAGTATATTCTAAATCTGGCCTTATACTAGCTAAATTATCTCATAAAGCTTAATTAATTTTTTAATTTTTCAATTTCAAGTTTTAAAAATAGTATCCTAAGGCTGAAAAGAGGAAGGATTGGGGAGGAACGGCTTAATAGGTCTGGAGTTTATTTTGGGGTGATTAAAATGTCTTGAAATTAGGTAAAGGTGGTGGCTGTAGATTTACTAAGCATCACTAAATTGCTCACTTTTAAATGGTTAATTTTGTTATATGAATAGTACTTCAATAAAACAAATTAGATAAACAAGTAAATAAATAGATACTAAGACAGGGATGAGGAGACAATGAAAGGGAATACTGACTTTAAAAATCATTGGAAACTAGTGACTGTACCTTTTAGTATATCTTAAAAGATACATCACATTCTGAATAAAGATACAGGATTTTTTTTTTCTTATGGGAGAGACAGATTGTCAGAGAGAGGGACAGATAGGGACAGACAGACAGGAAGGGAGAGAGATGAGAAACATCAATTCTTTGTTGCGGCTCCTTAGTTGTTCATTGATTGCTTTCTCATATGTGCCTTGACCAGGGGGCTAGAGCAGACCAAGTGATCCTTTGCTTGAGCCAGCAACCTTGGGCTCACTCAAGCTGGTGAGCCTTACTCAAACCAGATGAGCTCGCACTCAAGCTGGCAACCTTGGCATCTCGAATCTGGGTCCTCCACATCCTAGTCCAATGCTCTATCCACTGCGTCACTGCCTGGTCAGGTAAGATACCTGATTTTTTCTTCATAAACATTTACAATAAGAAACTGAACACAATGTATATGATAGGACAGTTGATCTTGGCTATTTAACGGACAGCACTCTCTGAAGACTTAATACTTTCATACTGAAAAATTATTTGAAGGCCAGGAAGCTACAGTGAATAGGGTATAATGGGGCATTCTAAAGCCATTTATTGCACTGCTTTGGGGACTCTTACTTTATCTATACACACCTTACCCAAATTAAGAACCTTTAACGTACCCAAGACAATTATAAAATAAAATGAAAAATACTGGCTTTAAATTAAACTAATTCTCAATTATTATGGCTAGACCATCTCATAGCTTGAATAAAAGGTACAAATAAAATCATTTATTTTAGTCACCTTATAGGGAAATATTATAAAAAAAGTTTCAATTTATAGACAGATGAGTTCAAAAGTTTATCTGCAGGATGAACCCATTTCCCAAGGGAACAGTATTAGAGATTTCCAGTCTCTTCTGTAAAACTCTAAAGAGAGAATAAAATCATAGTCACTACAATATTTTTAAGCTATAAATATATTATCTATTCAGTACAACATAAAAATACTAAAGATTTCTTATTTCTTAAAACTTAAATGCTGGTACTTGAAAGAGAGTACTATGGATGGAAAGTTGCAGTCAAAATGCTATGTCTGAGAATTTATAACAGCTTCTACATATTACACCTAGTTACACTTCAAGGTCATGTTAAGGCAAGGAAGCCATGTAGTATATTTCTCACACTGTTACACTTGGCCACAGTAGGGTCACTGGACCTCATAAGTGCAGTCTTCTCTTCTTTAAAGTTACTCCCTCCTCCAGCAACTTCTCTCCTTTGCTTAGATTCTTCCAACTCCAAGTTCAGCATCTCTTCTCTGAGCCCCTGGGCATCTCAATCTGAACGGCGGCACTAACTAGGCTCCCTCTACCTTTCTCCTTCAGCTGTAGCTGCAGAACCTTCCTTTGGCCCAGTTCTCCCTGCAGCCACAAGCTCTGCAAGTTTGGAGGGAGTGGAGAATCCTGATCCTCTCCTAAGCCAAGCCCATTCTCTGAATTTAGAGGCTGTTAACACATGCTGGGCAGGGGTGGAGGAACCCAGGCCTCTAAAACCTGCTCACAATGAGATCTTCTTCCTAAGACCTCCTGGCAACCAGGAGGTGAGAATTGATGGGGGGTGGAGGAAGGGAAAAGGCATCCAAATGATCTATAGACCAAAGTGGTTTTCCTCCCTACTAGTCCTGGGAAAAAGAATCACAGTCTGCTCCTTTATCAAGAGACAAAGAAGGGCAGAAAACCAGGGGGTTCTATATGTAAAGGAGCCTATTTCCACAGGAATGTTTTCAGTTTGTGTTCAGGAGACAAGGAGTTCATAAGACAAACTGCATCCACACCAAACATAACATTCTTTCCACATAACCACCAATCTTCAATATCCTTTGTATTCACTATAGAGAGCCTAATAATACAGAGTACATTTGATATTCAAGGCTTATCAACAGTTCTCCTGGAATTCTAAAGCATTTTTTATAAAACATCATGCACTAATGCTTATGATACAACTTAGTCACTGTCTCTGCACACAAAACAGTTCAAGCACACAGCACTAACAGACAAGCCATTTATAGTGCATACATTATTCAATAGTTACTGCAACTGGGAGCGAGGTCCTTTATCTTCTAAAGAATTCAAAAGGTGAAGATCCGATGACTGGGATTCTAGTCCTGGCTCTTCCATTACCGGCTATTAGAACTGAGAATATCACTACTCTTTCTAGGTCTATTTCTTCATCGTAAAATGAAGACTAGGTGATGAGCGTGCCACTCTAGTTATAAAATTATTCAAAGAACATAAGGCAAAAAATAGATGAAACCATGTCATTTTCTGTCATCTCCCCTATAGCTAAAATTCTTTCAACTCCACTTTCCACCTAATTTTCTTAAAAGGCTTAAGAAAAACGGTTAATTGCTAATGTAGCATAATTTCTATACTAATGGTCAGTTTTTTTCCCCCTGCCTCCCACATGCCTGAGAGGCAAACACATTCTGACCACATTGTCCAAGAGTAACAGCAACTCACTGCAAAAGCAAGGGTGGCAGGTTTGCAACCACTGTTCAAAACCATCATATGCAACATACTGCTACAACAGTAAAATTCAGAGCATACCCCACCTCCCAACACATGTAGAACTTTTAAAGTGCAACATTCTAAAAATATCAGCAACTCATAAAAAAAATACCCATACATGACAAACGTTTTTTATTAAATTCATTATCTAGTTAAAATTAACTATTACATACTATGTGCAAAGTATTATTGCAACCACTTTATGAATATTATTTCACTCACTCCTCTATAATCCAGTGAGGTGCATACTATTATTTGGCATGTTTGTGAGGCAAAGAGAAGTTATCTAACTTGCTAAGTTAGTACAGAATTGGAACTCATCTCATAACAGTGTTTGAAATCATGGACTGCTGCACAGCAGTAAGTCTGGAAGGCTATCATTTTAGTTTTTAAAAGACTCCATTCTTTGTGTTTCTGTGTATACATTACATTACATACCTCAATATAAATTTTTTTTCTTTCCGAAGTTAGAAGTGGGGAGGCAGAGAGACAGACTCCCACATGCGCCCAACCAGGATCCACCCGGCATGCCCACCAGGGGGCAATGCTCAGCCCTTCTAGGACATTGCTCCACCGTGATAGGAGCCATTCTAGCACCTGAGGCGGAGGCCATGGAGCTGTCCTCAGCACCCGGGCCAACTTTGCTCCAGTGGAGCCTTGGCTGTGGGAGGGGAAGAGACAGAGAGGAAGGAGAGGGTGAAGGGTGGAGAAGCAGATGGGCGCTTCTCCTATGTGCCCTGACTGGGAATCGAACCCAGGACTTCCACACACCTGGCCAATGCTCTACCGCTGAGCCAATCGGCCAGGGCAATATAAATTTTTAAAAGTCTGTGAAGGGTATATAGTAACTATGAACAGTTATGAAATGAGCATTAGAGAAACATGAACCTACTTCAACTATACTGCTTGAATCTTTTCAGAAAGCATTACTTCTTTTATAATAAAAATAAATTATAAATGCCTTAAATTTAAAGATACTTATATTAAAGTTGTCCTAACAAAAGGAGCTTATTCTAAATTAAGCATGAGTGGTAACTTAAAACAAAATCCAAGACTACAATTCTGTGAGTTTGTAAAAATTTAATCAATAAAAATAATATTTTTGCAGCTGTTATTCAAAACACACACATACACACATACCATAAAAGTATCAATAATAAAAGTGTTATTCTTCTTGAAATTGGAGGATAGGGCAGTATGACCAGAAAATTCTATAAATATTCTAGTAAATATAAATAGAAATATATTCCAGGACTAACCCAGATTACCCTTCAACTGATATATTTTTAGATTTTTAAGAGCAAGTCATATAATCATCTTTATACATACCATAAAATGCTCTTTGAACTATATGCTCACAAACCTATTCTATGCCAGAAGTCCTATCTTCAACATGAATCCTCTGAAATTACTGGTGGAAGAAATTGGTCAAGTCACATAAAGAGAGCAGGAACTGGGCCATAATGTAGCCCAGAAAAGAAAAAACTCAGAGAAACAGATTTTTTTTTTAAGTGAGAGAGAGAGAGACAGGAAAGGCGAGAGATGAGAAGCATCAACTCATAGTTGTGACACTGGTCATTCATTGAATGCTTTCTTATATGTGCCTTAACGGGGGGGGGGGGGGCGGCTTCAGCCAAGCCAATGACCCCTTGCTCAAGCCAGTGACCTTGTGCTTCAAGCCAGCAATCTCTGAGCTCAAGCCAGTGACCTTGGGGTTTCAAACCTGGGTCTCAGCGTCCCAGGTCAATGCTCTATCCACTTCACCACCACCTGGTCGGGCAAGGAGTTATCTCTTTAAAAGACACAGGAGGTACCCAAGGTCAAAAGATGATCTAATGCAGAGTTTTAGAAACTAAGCAGAGATCTAAATAATGTAGGAAGAAGAAACCAAGAATAAGCACCAAATTCAAAGTGGTTGGGAGTGGAAGTTTGGACTCAAGGCCACAATCATGGAACCAAGAATTCACAACCAAGGCAAGGGTGGTGATTACGAAGCAAAGCTCATCTTGGTTGCCTTTCTACTCTGCCCCAATGAGAATCTTTTTCACCTTCCTCTTTCTGGCATTCCCTCTTGCCTCAGTCCCATTCTTATTCAAGGCTAAAAATCCATTTCTCCTGAATAAGTAAATTGTTTTCTGGTAAAGTCACAGTTCAGTACTTCCCATAACCACTCTCTTTCTGTTTAATAGTCCTCTGATAGATTAAAGATGGCTACAAATCTTTCACACTCTTCTCATTGAGAGACAGGTCTACGTACTCATTCCTTATATCTGGGCAGTTTCTGTAACTGCCCTGACCAACTGAATGGCAGAAGTGACTGTGTCAATTTGTAGGTCTAGGCCTTTAGAAACTGACAGCTTCCTCTTGCTATTTCTTAAAATGCTAGCTCTTAGGGAAGCCAGCACCATGTAAGAAGTCTGATAATCACCTTGAGACCAACATACTGTGAGAAGTCCAAACTTCATGGAGAGACCTTGGAGAATAAGGCACCATTTTTGAAGGTGGGGGAGACTGGGAAAGGAAGAAAGACAGAGACAGAGACCAAGGAGCACAGAGGCTCCAGACTATGAATTAGGAAGCCATCTTGGAAGAGGATGCTCCAGTCCCAGGACTCTAGCTGATGTAACATCAGCCAAATTCTTCCTGAATTCCTGATCCAGAAAATCATAAGCACAACAAAATGGCCGTTTTAAGCCACTAAGGTGTAGTATATAGCTTATTATGCAGCAATAGATAACCAGACCACCACCTGTAGAAGAAAGAATATCAGATATACTGATACAGCATTAATCATTCACCCCTATCAAACAACTCACTGGAACAACTGACGCTGTTATTTAGAAGTGAGGATGGGAACCTTCAAGAGGTGCTACTTGATAGGAATCAGAACTATTTAATTTTTAAAATTTATTTATTGATTTTACAGAGGGAGAGGAAGGGTCAGGGATGGAGAGAGAAACATTGACTTCTTGTTCCACTTATTTATGCATTCATTGGTTGATTCTCAAATGTGCCCTGACCAGGGATCACACTGCAACCTTGGCATATCAGGACGGTGCTCTAATCAACTGAGCTACCTGACCAAGGCAGAATTAAAACTACTTAAAGACCTGACTATCCCCTCTGCAACAGAGGCAGTAAGAATAAAGACATAGAAATCTATCTTCAACATAGCTGCCATCATCCTTTGGACTGGCTCTTTGTGTATCCCATCAATATTTTAATAACTCAAAACCAGATGTGTTCTCACTACCATAGGAAACCTAACGCTTTCTTGAGCACACCAAAAAAACAAAAACAAAAACACTCCTAATGTCCTATATTGTAAAAACGAGCTTTAAAATCTCAAAAACAGTATTCCTATAGCAACCCCAAATTCTGGATAAAATCCTTAAGAAGGTGCCATTGACATTTGTAGGAATTCCTTTTCTCTTCATTAAAAGCTACAAAGCTTTGCCTGGCCAGGAGGTGGCGTAGTGGAAAGAGTGTCGGACTGGGATGCGGAAGGACCCAGGCTTGAGACCCCGAGGTCACCAGCTTGAGCGCGGGCTCATCTGGTTTGAGCAAGGCTCACCAGCTTGGACCCAAGGTCTCTGGCTTGAACAAGGGGTTACTCGGTCTGCTGAAGGCCCACGGTCGGGGCACATGTGAGAGAGCAATCAATTAACAAGTAAGGTGTTGCAATGAAAAGCTGATGATTGATGCTTCTCATCTCTCTCTGTTCCTGTCTTTCCCTATCTATCCCTCTCTCTGACTCTCGTTCTGTCTCTGAAAAATAAATAAATAAAAGTAAATAAAGGAAAAAAAAAAGCTACAAAGCTTTATCCTTCCTTTTCCTTCCTTTTGCCTCTCTGGATTATGTTCTTTAAGAAGCATTTTGGAAAACCAGATTTTATTGAAGGTTGGATTTGAAACACTGACTTTGAATAGAGAGTTGAGAACATCCTAATCCATCTCTGTTTCCAATTATATTTTTACCCTTAGGGGTCGGGAACCTTTTTGGCTGAGAGAGCCATGAACGCCACAAATTTAAAATGTAATTCATGAGAGCCATACAATAGGTTTAACACTAAATACAAGTAACTGTGTGCATTTTATGTAAGACCAACACTTTTAAAGTACAGATGTGTTCTTTTTAATAACGTTGTTATGCTGTTGCTAACCAATGATGAATAAAGTACTTCTTACCATTAATGCGACTTCTGGTGCTGCATGGTTTTGCTGATGGCTTTGTAGTCTGGTTGATACATGGGGAGGTTAAGCTTCATGCAGGCGTTGAGACTTCCATCCATTAAACATGATTGTAGGTTGGTCTTAACGTTCTTTTGATGTGAGAAAGACTGCTCACATGCATACGTAGAGCCAAACATTGTCATTACAGGAATACTCACACGCTGCAGTGTGTGGTATGTGATGGAAAGCGTGTTCCAAGTTTTGACAATCAGCTGGTCTGTGTGTTGAAGTTTTTTCATTTCTCCCCACTTGTGTTTGCTCACCAACTCTGCTTGCTGTTGTGCAAGTCTTTCCAAATCTTCATTCAGTGACTTGAATTTATTCACCCACATGTCTGAGGCCTTCAGGTCAGCAGCTTGTAGCTCAAAATCTCTGACGGAGACACTGGGGATGTAACTCAGGTCAGCGCTGTCCATTGCACACTCGTGTGGATGGGTGATGAACTTAAAGAGACGAGTACGCTCACAAAATTCTCCAAGTGTGCTTTGAATGACTGCAGGAGATTAGATGCAAAGCCCACTAGCTGCTGGATATCAAGATGTTGAGCAGGGTCACTTGCTGTGCATGCATCTTTAAACTCTCCCAGTTTTTCAAAGTGTAGTAAATGACCTGTTTCAATGTCAGCGATGAAGAGTTCCAGCTTGTTTTCAAAGGCAAACACTGCTTGTTGAAGGGATAAGACTGTATTTCCAATGCCTTGCATTTTCATATTGAGCTGGTTCAGATGTTCAGTCATGTCCACAAAACAGTAGAACTTCAGGAGCCACTCAGTGTTAGCTAACTCAGGATGCTCGACGTTTTTCATTTCAAGAAAAGTCCCGATATCACTCAGACAAATCGCGAAACGGCTGAGCACCTTCCCTCTTGACAACCAACACACATTGCTGTGCAGAAGCAGACCACGATAATTATTCCCAACTTCATCCAGCAGTGTTTGAAACTGGTGATCATTTAAAGCTTGGGTAACAATAAAGTTGACCACCTGAATGACCAGTGACATCACGTCACCAAGCTGCTCGCCACACATCTGAGCACAAAGCGCCTCCTGATGTAGGATGCAGTAAAAACTTAGGATGGGTCTCTTTTCATGTTCACGAAGAAGTGCTACGAATCCTCTGTTTTTCCCCATCAAGCATGGAGCACCATCAGTAAACACCGAAATAAGTTTATCCATCAGTAGATTTTTTTTCTTTAGCGAACTCAGTGAAAGACTTGAATAAATCCTCCCCTCTTGTTGTCTCTTTCATAGGCAAAACAGCAAGACTTTCCTCACGTAGTGTGTCACCGACAGCATACCTTGCAATCACACTGAACTGGGATAAATGGCTTACTTACGTCTGTTGACTCATCCAAAGCAAGAGAAAAGAATGGTGCTGCATTTATGTCCTTCACTTGTGTTGCCTCAATTTGATTTGCCATCATGATGGTACGATCGTGAACAGTTCTTGCCGACAGAAGCATGTCTTTTATTCGTTTGATTATCTTGTTTTTATCCAAACAGTCGTCAAAAAGTTCACTGGCAACATCAAGCATGAATGTTTTGGCATACTCCCCATCTGTGAATGGCTTTCCGTTTCTCACAATTGCTAAAACACCAGCAAAGCTAGCCGAATTCCAGTCACCTTGTTGGGTCCAAAAGCGGAGTTGCTGCTGACTAGCTTGCACTCTGCACAGTAGCTCTTGACATGCTTTCTTCCTGCTGTCCCCTGCTGGATATTTCAATGCAAATGTAGTGTGGCATGTGTCGAAGTGCCGCTTTATATTTGACCATTTCATCGATGCAATTTTATCATTGCATATTAGACACACTGCAGAACCTGCTCTCTCCACAAAGGCGAATTCCTCTGTCCAATCCTGCTGAAAAGTACGATACTCCTCATCTTTTTTTCTTTTAGCCATCTTCTTCGTCAAAAGGGTTTCTTCAATTAGCTAGTGACTACTTGATTAAAAGGAGGGAAGTTTACTTCCTGACCTCACAACAACCCGTGTACCTTACGAATTATCCAATAAGAATTTGGTGTTGTCCCAGAGGATAGCTGTGATTCACTCCAGCCACCCACAACCATGAACATGAGTGGTAGGAAATGAATGGATTGTAATACATGAGAATGTTTTATATTTTTAACATTATTATTATTTTTATTAAAGATGTGTCTGCGAGCCAGATGTAGCCATCAAAAGAGCCACATCTGGCTCATGAGCCATAGATTCCCAACCCCTGGCCTAAGAGCTCTGACATATTCCTCAGCCAGCCTGACTTGATCCCCATCACACCCAGTAATGTCTGATCCCAGCCTTTGAAGCTGGGATCAAGAGTGCACATCCTAACCAGAATCCCAGAATTTCTGAGGAAATACTCATACTTCTCTCTTAAAGCTTTCAGCAAATTGTTGTACAGAGGCCCAGAAAGAGGAGGTAGGCATGGGGCATTGTGACCAAAACTCTGTTCCACATCAATATAATTGAACTAGGCAGAGGCCTTGATCACTGCCCTTGACCTCTAACCCTGCCAAAAGAACTTCTTCTTTCTTTAGTACAAAAATGTACCAAACTGACTGGGCTACCCTCATAGAAATGTAACTGTCACTCTGTAAACTCAACATATTAAAGGACATATGTATATAATGAAGCAAGCAGGGGCTTCAGAAACAACAACTTAGTTTACCTTCTAACTTTACCATTCTCTTATTCTATGACCTTGGGAGTTGTTCCAGAGCCTACTTCCTCATCTGTAAAATAGGACAAATACCACCTCTACTAAATGGCCATGGTAAGGATTTAATGAGACAATATAAAGCGCACAGCAAAGGGTCTAACAAATAGAAAGCACCCAGTGACTGCCAGTTCCTTTTCCCTGAAAAAAAAAATATATATATATATATATATATATTTTTTTTTTTTTTGTATTTTTCTGAAGCTGGAAACGGGGAGAGACAGTCAGACAGACTCCCGCATGCGCCCGACAGGGATCCACCCAGCACACCCACAAGGGGGCGACACTCTGCCCACCAGGGGGCAATGCTCTGCCCCTCCGGGGCGTCGCTCTGCCACGACCAGAGCCACTCTAGCGCCTGGGGCAGAGGCCAAGGAGCCATCCCCAGCGCCCGGGCCATCTTTGCTCCAATGGAGCCTCGCTGTAGGAGGGGAAGAGAGAGAGAGGAAGGAGAGGGGGAGGGGGTGGAGAGGCAGATGGGCGCCTCTCCTGTGTGCCCTGGCCGGGAATCGAATACAGGACCTCTGCATGCCAGGCCGACGCTCTACCACTGAGCCAACCGGCCAGGGCCTGAAAATATATTTTAAAAAAGGAAATGGCTATCAGCGGTTCATTCAGGTGGCTGCTATTATATGCAACACAGGTAACATATGTCCATATATCCACATAGATCATGACTACCAAGTTTCAGAATTTTTTCTCTTAGTTTATACTCATTAAAAGAAATTACAGCTGATAATTCTTTTACAGAAAAATTCCATATATGTAAGTCACATTAATGTCAGCAAAATTCCTCAGACACACCTTCTATATCTGACCAAAATTAAAGTATATTCAAAACATCAAGTGAATGAGATAAAATACTCAATTTTAATAAGCTTACTTCAAAGTTGATGTAACTACCATAACCATCAGAATCATTAAATTTTATATATGCAATGTAAAACCCCTTAGGAAGCAAATGCATATTAGAAACACATTTTGAGAGATGTGCAAGGAAGTTTAGATACATTTAAGTTAGTGCAGAAGCAACAATTGTCCAATCATACTGAAACATACTGAACTCGGAGGTATTCAGAACACAGATTAAGTCGTGATTGACCAATGTAATCAATTAAAATATACCTTAGACAGTACAATATCCAATACAATAGGATTACAGGACAAGTCATTTAAAAATATTCTTAAATGTCCTAGTTTTCATTTCAGCAAATAAGTAAATATGAATGATTTCAAGATTTAAGATATGGTGGTCCACTTATTTTTAGTGACTAGTAGAGTTTAAGCTTCAACTCTAAATAATTCAATTCTTTATCCACCTTATTACCCACTTCTCTTTAAGGGGCAATGTCTTGGCTTTTAGAGACTAATTTTGAGACTATGCTCTAGCCTACTTTCCCAACCTTTGCCATGTCAGGACATGAACAGTAAATTATAACATCTGTATGGCACATGCACATAAACTGATGCAGCTTCTCAGGGCCAGAAGTGAACTGATCTGTTTGCAGGCTTTAACCACACTTAGGCTGAGGGGGGTCATTATTTGAATCCATATGCAATCCATTCATGGCCCTTCTGATGAAAAGCCATGCTCGCCAATCTTTTACATGGTTATCCAGCAACGCAGGAGGTTTTCCCCCTACTCCACTGCCTGCTTGTTGGAACAAAACACTGGAAGTCACCAACGACCAGAGAGGGCCAGCAGCATTATCGGGAATCTAAGATGCCATTCCTCTGAGGGTCTGCAGTTTATAATACTCCCTAATGCTCTGAGACCTATCAGAGAAGATGGATGCCCAACTCTTTACTTCTATCCTATGTATAATTGTCTGCTCCCCAGGGAGCAGCTAGTCCACATGATGACATGAAGGAACCTAAAATGAATTATATTAAAAGAAAGAAGTACCAGGGCCCTGGCCGGTTGGCTCAGTGGTGGAGCGTCGGCCTGGCGTGCAGGGGTCCCGGGTTCGATTCCCGGCCAGGGCACACAGGAGAGGCGCCCATCTGCTTCTCCACCCCTCCCCCTCTCCTTCCTCTCTGTCTCTCTCTTCCCCTCCCACAGCGAGGCTCCACTGGAGCAAGGATGGCCCGGGCGCTGGGGATGGCTCCTTGGCCTCTGCCCCAGGCGCTGGAGTGGCTCTGGTCGCGACAGAGCGACGCCCCGGAGGGGCAGAGCATCGCCCCCTGGTGGGCAGAGCATCGCCCCTGGTGGGCGTGCGGGGTGGATCCCGGTCGGGCGCATGCGGGAGTCTATCTGACTGTCGCTCCCCGTTTCCAGCTTCGGAAAAATACAAAAAAAAAAAAAAAAAAGAAAGTACCAGAAATGGATGGGTCTAAGTACAGAGGTGGTAAAACAGCTTTGATGAATATGTACAACCAACAGTCAACTGCTTAAAATGAATCTGGATCCAGAGCATATGATTAGCTACGACTGACTAAAAATGTTTCCCTAGCCACTTCCAAGTCTCTGATTTCAAGGTTTCCCAGACAAAAAAAAAAAAAAAAAATTACGATAAAGTATTTCACTGCAACAGCCTTGAATACATTTTTAAGATCACAGTAAATGGGAAGATGGGAGCAGGCAGACAGATATCTTGAAGACTCTTATAAAAATCAGTTACATATTACTGTTCATACAATTAGAAAGTTAAAACTTTTCATCTTCCCCGAAGACATCCAACACAGAAAAATATATTTGTACAAGGCTATTAACTGCATCATTATTTTTTAACTATAATATATTGGAAACAACCTGAATGCCCAAACATAGGAATCTGGTTGAATTCACTATGACATATCCACAAAGGGGAATACTACAAAACTATTAAAAATAATAAGGAAAATTTCTACCAACACAAGACTGTTACCCAAGACATACTGTTAAATGAAAGAAGCAAAGTCCAGCCCTGGCCGGTTGGCTCAGCGGTAGAGCATCGGCCTGGCGTGCGGGGGACCCGGGTTCGATTTCCGGCCAGGGCACGTAGGAGAAGCGCCCATTTGCTTCTCCACCCCCCCTCCTTCCTCTCTGTCTCTCTCTTCCCCTCCCGCAGCCAAGGCTCCATTGGAGCAAAGATGGCCTGGGCGCTGGGGATAGCTCCGGCGCTGGGGATGGCTCCTTGGCCTCTGCCCCAGGCGCTACAGTGGCTCTGGTCGCGGCAGAGCGACGCCCCAGAGGGGCAGAGCATCGCCCCCTGGTGGGCAGAGCATCGCCCCTGGTGGGCGTGCCGGGTGGATCCCGGTTGGGCGCATGCGGGAGTCTGTCTGACTGTCTCTCCCCGTTTCCAGCTTCAGAAAAATACAAAAAAAAAAAAAAAAAAAAAAAAAGAAGAAGCAAAGTCCAAACAGTATACTTAGTCTGCTACCTTTTGTGAGAGAAAATAATAACTGATTGTCTATGAGGGGTGGGAGTGAATGAGTGGAAAGGATTGGGTAGTAACACTTATAGGTATAGTTTTAACTTTTGGAACAATGCTTATGTTTTACATACTCAAAAAGAGAATTAAAATCAGCAAGGATGAGGTGAAAAAAATCTAAAGTGGAAATCAAACATAAACAAATGAATTTATATGTCACATAAGTAATATTAAATGTATTAAAACAGCGGTTCTCAACCTGTGGGTCGCCATCAGGGTCACGACCCACAGGTTGAGAACCGCTGTATTAAAAGGAGGAAGACTTAACCCAAATAACTTTTGAACATAATACTTTATATATTGTCAGACAAAAAGAACTGTAAAGAAATACTCAACTCTAATTACAAGGAGTTTTCTTTGCAATGGTATGAGTTAGTTCTGGAACTACTTTCTCTGATTATGGCAGTGAGCAAATGAGTACATAGACTGGGGATAATGGGAACCAGATTCTCAGTGTTGGAGAAGGGCATTACAAATAAGGGAAGGGGCAAGACTAGATCTGTGATGTTGACTGGAATCATGGGCATCAATGTAAACTATCAGTTTTATACAGACACATCTATTTTATATTTCTTAGCTCTTACCCACTCAGAGATCTTAGCTTATAAACATTATTTCCAACTAAAAGGAATGAGGGCTACTTGCAGAAATGGCTGATTGCAAGCAAGGCTGGGGAAGGCTGATACAAGAGGAGCCTGGAGCATCTTGCTGTGCCAGAAAGTAAGGAAGAGCTCAAAGAACAGGGACATGTCAATACGGCTCTGTTCTAGGGGCTTCCTAGTGGTCAAATCTAAGAGCATTTGAACCTCAAAATAAATAACAAAATATTATAGAATAAAACTAAAATCTGAGTCCATACTAATAAAATAAATGAATAAACAAGTAGGAGAGAAATATAGAATACCAACTAATATGTTTAGAAGAAATATATTAGAAGATTGACATCTTGCAACCATCCTGATAATAACTGATTCAGTCAAGAATCATCAATGTATGCTAAATTGGGGTGAAAGTTTGGTGAGGAACAAGATACACACACACACACACACACACACAGAGGGTGGGGCAAAAGTAGGTTTACAGTTGTGAGTACACAAAACAGTTTTCTCTTATCATTTACTAGTTATTGTATTATTTTCCATATGAACTGTAAACCTACTTTTGCCCCACCCTGTGTAGATATAAAATCTCAAAGTCTCTCCCACAAATTACTTATTAATAACAAAGAGGAAAATGGTAACTTGACACTGGAAAGCTACCTGCAAATGTTACATTTAATTAAGTAATCAAAGTTTAAAAGTGAGGGGATAAAAGAAAAAAATAAAAACACCTCATAGACACAGACAACTGCATGGTAATTACCAGAGGGAAAGAAGGTAGAAGAGATAGAAGAGGGTAGAGGTGGGATAAGTTGTGATTGAAGGAGACTTGGGGTGGTCAACACACAATACAATACACAGTTGATGTATTATAGGATTGTACACCTGAAATCTATATAATTAACCACTGTCACCTCAATAAATTCAATTAAAAATAAAATTTAAAATATTATCAAAGTTAACATCACCAAAAATGAGACAAACCAACATCACATACCTCTTGATCTATGTATGCCCTAAGACAAAACATTACTTCTGTAGTATTCCTACCAAAATAATGCATAACCTGAACCTAATCATGAGAAAACATTAGAAAAATTCAAATTAAGGAACATTCTATAATCATTGGCCTTTATTCTTCAAAAATATCAAAATATGAAAGACAAAGAAAGGCTAAGGAGCTGTTCCAGATTAAAGTCGACTAAAGAATTAGGATAAAGTGAAATGCATAATCCTGGATGAGATCCAGGAGAGGTGGAAGGGAAGACAGAAAGTGAAATAGCTATAAAAGACACAATATAAAAACATAATGAGACAACTGGAAAAATCTGCATATGAAATGTGCATTAGCTAATACTATTGTATCAGTATTAAATGTCCTGATTTTGACCAATAGCCTTTGTTTATTGAAAAGAAAGTCCTGGCCCTGGCTGGCTGGCTGAGCGCCAGCCCAGCATGTGGATGTCCCAGGTTCAATTCCTGGTCAGTCGGGACACACAAGAGAAGCGATCATCTGATTCTCGACATATTTCCCCTCTTGCTTTTCTTTCTCTCCCTTTCTCTCTCTTTTCTCCTCCTGCAGCCATGGCTTGACTGGAGCAAGTTGGCCCCAGGTGCTGAGAACTGGCTCCATGGACCCCCATCTAAGGCACTAAGAAGAGCTTGGTTGCTGAGCAATGGACCAATGCCCCAGATAGGCAGAGCATCGCCCCTTAGTGAGCTTGCCAGGTGGATCCCGGTCAGGGCACATGTGGGAGTCTGACTCTTTGCCTTCCCTCCTCTCACTAAATTAAAAAAAAAAAAAAAAAAGAAAGTTAGTCTTTGTTCTTGGAGGAAAAAAAATTTTTAAGTATTTATAAAGGAGCATTACACCAGCAAATTACTGGGGGGGGGGGGGGGTATATAAACAGAAGGTACAGCCTGACCAGGTGGTGGCGCAGTGGATAGAGCGTCGGACTGGGATACAGAGGACCCAGGTTTGAGACCCCACCAGCTTGAACCCAAGGTCGCTGGCTCCAGCAAGGGGTTACTCGGTCTGCTGAAGACCCGCGGTCAAGGCACGTATGAGAAAGCAATCAATGAACAACTAAGGTGTTACAATGCGCAATGAAAAACTAATGATTGATGCTTCTCATCTCTCTCCGTCCTGTCTGTCCCTGTCTATCCCTCTCTCTAAAAACAAAAACAAAACAAAACAAAAAAAAGAAGGTACACAATAAGTGATAACACAAATGGGGCAAAATGTTAACAATTTGTGAATCTAGATAAAGAGTACACGAGAACTCTTTATACTATTCTTAGCAACATTTCTTTTCAGTATGAAATTACTATAGCAAAATAAAAAGGGTTGTTTTTTTTTTTTTTTTGAGGTTAAGAAAAATGTCTCCTTTACTTCCAATTAAGAATACATATACCTTTTTGGCCCTGGCTGGTTGGCTCAGCAGTAGAGCATTGGCCCAGCGTGTGGAAGTCCCGGGTTCAATTCCCGGCCAGGGCACACAGGAGAAGTGCCCATCTGCTTCTCCACCCCTCCCCCTCTTCTTCCTCTTTGTCTCTTTCTTCCCCTCCCACAGACAAGGCTCCACTGGAGCAAAGCTGGCCCAGGCACTGAGGATGGCTCCATGGCCTCCTCCTCAGGCACAAGAATGGCTTCAGCCACAATGGAGCAATGCCCCAGATGGACAGAGTATCACCCCTTGGTGGGCATGCCAGGTGGATCCTGGTCGGGCGTATGCAGGAGTCTGTCTGACTGCCTCCCCACTTCTAACTTCAGAAAAATACACACACACAAAAAGAATATATCTTTTTGCATGACCTGAGGTGGCATAGTGGATAAGGTGGTGACCTGGAACGCTGAAGTCACCGGTTCAAAGCCCCAGACTTGCCCAGTCAAGGCACACAGAGAAGCAACTATGAACTGATGCTTCCCGCTTCCCCTCTTCTCACCTTTCTCTCCCTCCTTTCTCTAAAGTCAACAAATCAAATCTGTGTGTGTGTGTGTGTGTGTGTGTGTGTGTGTGTGTGTGTGATAGAGAGACAGATACAAACAGACAGACAGGAAGGGAGAGCTATGAGAAGCATCAACACTTCATTGTGGCTCCTTAGTTGTTCACTGATTGCTTTCTCATATGTGCCTTGACCGTGGGACTACAGCAGAGCGATTGACCCCTTGCTCAAGTCAGTGACCTTGAGTTTCAAGCCAGTGACCTCTGGGCTCAAGCCAACAACCATGGGGTTATGTCTATGATCCCATGCTCAAGCCAGCGAGCCCACACTGAAGCGGGATGACCCCGCACTCAAGCCAACGACATCAGGATTTCGAACCTGGGTTCTGTGTCCCTGTCCAATGCTGTATCCACTGCACCACTGCCTGGTCAGGCAACAAATCAAACCTTAAAATGTGTGTATGTGTGTGTGTATGTGTATACCTTTTCTTTTTTCTTTTTTTTACTAACACAAAAGGAGAAAGGTTAAAATACCAATGTGTAGAGCCAGAGTCCTATAAACCTGACATTAACTTTCCTTTACTGAAGGATGATGAACTAATCCAGTAAAATATTATAACATATTAATTGCAGTAGCCCAAATGACCTTACAATTATGTTTCTTTTCCATATCCATGTCTGGTTTGTGATTTAGCTTCTCAAACAGAGTCAAACCTTCTGGCTTACCTACTCTCTCTGCTGACTCTATGATAGCAGCAACAATATTTTGCTCTGTTTATCAGAGAAGGTAAATCAGAGTCTGAACTTTTACTCAAATAAAGTAAAATGTCAGTTTTAGTGATTTAACTTTCTGAATGACAACTAGTAAGACCCATTTCTGATAGGGCAAAAGCATTTTACCCTAAAAACTGGATTAGAAATATTTCATCTAAAAATAGACACCAATTTAAACATGGCAGACTAACTCCTCTCTTATCTCCTTTCCTTCCTAACATCCCGCCAAAAATGACAATAGAGGAATTAAATAGATGTTAACTCACAAGGATAAAGAGAACATCTGAGGCATGTTCAAAAGCAGACAAAAGATTTCAACATGTGTTTGGAAGTCAGGAAGAAGAGCAGAAACGATCTTAGTAGTGCAAAAGAAGCTACAACGTAAATGCCAGCAGAGAAGGAAGCAGACAAGAGGCAGCTCTGAGCACAGGGACACTGGGCATAGCAGACAGCAAGGGTAGGGATGGAACTGAAAACAGTCTCTAGGCTGTATGAAATAACTAAATCATGGAACTTCCTGCACCCTGATGCCAGAACATCAGTACCCAGAGAAAAGACTGAAAAACGGAAGGTGAAGTACACTGTAGACTAGCCCCACCCATTTTAGAGCTTTTTAGTGCCTCACACTTGCATAAAAAAACAAAGCTAAAACAGACCCTTGAAGAAAAACTCTAGTCTGACTGAATCATTTTAAAAAGAAAAAGAACCCAGAGGTAACAAACAATGCAAGGAAAACGGAAAACTTGAAAACAAACAAACTCAAAAATCCTGGAGTGATAAGAGAAAATACTGCAAAATAACAGTAACAGAATGTATGAAAAAGCAATGGTCAGAAAAAATGAGGAAAAGCTCTTGAAAAGTAAAAATATGATCAATCAAAATTCAATAGAAAGGTGGGGGGGGGGGAATCAAGAAAACATCTCAGAACTAGAACCAAAAGGCAGAATATTACAGGTTCCACTTAGGACCCCCAACATTCAGTTAATAGCAGTTCCTGAAAGAAAAAGTACAAATTAGGACATGTAAGTATGGAAGAATAAGTACCCCAACTAGACTGAAAGGTCCTTTGAGTACCCATCACAATAACAGAAAATTACCCATGCCAAGACATATCATTTTGAAACTTAAAAAAAAAAAAACAAGGATAAAAAGAATATCCTTGAACCCTGGCCAGCTGGTTCAGTGGTAGAGCGTAAGCCCAGTGTGTAAAAGTCCAGGTTTGATTCCTGGCCAGGGCACATAGGAGAAGCGCCCATTTGCTTCTCCACCCCTCCACCACGCCTTCCTCTCTGTCTCTCTCTTCCCCTCTCACAGCCAAGGCTCCATTGGAGCAAAGATGGCCCGGGCGCTGGGGATGGCTCTGTGGCCTCTGCCCCAGGCGCTAGAGTGGCTCTGGTCGCAACATGGCGATGCCCAGGATGGGCAGAGCATCGCCCCCTGGTGGGCAGAGCTTCGCCCCTGGTGGGCGTGCCGGGTGGATCCCGGTCGGGCGCATGCGGGAGTCTGTCTCTCCCTGTTTCCAGCTTCAGAAAAATGAAAAAGAAAAAAAAAGAAAAAAAAAAGAAATAGCAATCAGAAAGGCATCAGATTTCCCAACAGCAACACTGGAAGCCTAAAAACAAAAGAATAATTCTCTCATAATTTTAAGAGAAATAGTCTATAGTCAGCCAAGTAATTAAGTACAAAGGTAGAATAAAAGTATCAGACTTGCATGGAATCAAAAAATAACCTGCTGTGAGGCCCTAGCCGGTTGGCTCAATGGTAGAGTGTCAGCCCGGGTGTGGAAGTCCAGGGTTTGATTCCCGGCCAGGGCACACAGGAGAAGCGCCCATCTGCTTCTCCACCCCTTCCCCTCTCCTTCCTTCCTTTCTCTCTCTCTCTCTCTCTCTCTCTCTCTCTCTCTTTCTCCCTCTTCCCCTCCCAAAGCCAAGGCTCCATTGGAGTAAAGTTGGCCTGGGCGTTGAGGATGGCTCCATGGCCTCCACCTCAGGCACTAGAATGACTCCGGTTGCCATAGTGCAATGCCCCGGATGGCAGAGCATTGCCCCCTGGTGGGCATGCTGGGTGGATTCCAGTTGGGTGCATGCAGGTGTTTGTCTCTCTGCCTCTCCACTTCTCACTTCAGAAAAATACATACATACATACATACATAAATAAATAAATGTAACCTGCTGTGAGATGAGAGGTCAATGATGTACTTCAGCAAACAGTTTAATAAACCAAAAAAGAGAAAGACATGAGATCCAGGAAATAGGAGATCTGTCACAAGAGAACAGCCAGGGAATCACAGGGCAAGAACTGTCCAGTAGGCCTAGAAAACAACTGGTTAAAATAGGAGCAAGAGGATTCTGAGAAAGAGGTCTTCAAGAAAAAAATAGTGCTAAGAGATTATCTGTTTAAGCGCTTAGAAAATAATATTCATAGACATTTGACAGATTTATAGGTACAATTGAGTAAAAACATGTAGGTGAACTAAACAACTTTTTAAAAGGGCAATTATTGCCCTGGCCGGTTGGCTCAGCAGTAGAGCGTCGGCCTAGCGTGCGGAGGACCCGGGTTCGATTCTGGCCAGGGCACACAGGAGAAGCGCCCATTTGCTTCTCCACCCCTCCGCCGCGCTTTCCTCTCTGTCTCTCTCTTCCCTTCCCGCAGCCGAGGCTCCATTGGAGCAAAGATGGCCCGGGCGCTGGGGATGGCTCTGTGGCCTCTGCCCCAGGCGCTAGAGTGGCTCTGGTCGCAACATGGCGACGCCCAGGATGGGCAGAGCATCGCCCCCTGGTGGGCAGAGCATCGCCCCTGGTGGGCGTGCCGGGTGGATCCCGGTCGGGCACATGCGGGAGTCTGTCTGACTGTCTCTCCCTGTTTCCAGCTTCAGAAAAATGAAAAAATAAAATAAAATAAAAAAATAAAAGGGCAATTATTTATTCAAGGAATAACAAAATGCTAGACAAGAAAGAAAAGGTAATCACCATATTAACCAGAACTTGTAACTAAATTACATTGAAAAATGGAGAGACAGGTCAGAAGGAAAGGTGGTGTAACCACGAATGTCCTCATTTACCATAGCAAGATGTCAAGAGATAATGCCTAAAATTAACAAATTAAGGGAAAACAATGTATTACTTAGAAGTATGCAGGTAAATATAAGAAAGAAAGCTAAATATAAATAGAGCTTGGTTATCTGTGGACAGTAGAACTGAGGGTGGAGAGAAGGGAGGGCTGCTGTTCTATTTTAAACCTTTTGATACTATGACTTACTGTTTGTATGTACTACTTTTTGAAAGCATGAATTAATCTTTAAAAAGCAAATTGATGTGATAGTCATATCAATTCATGAGAGTACCAAAGTTATTTTTTTATCTTAAGTATGTCTAAAATCCATTATGTGGCATAAAAATTACAATAGCAGTTTATCATTTGGGGCCAATTCCCTATATTCCACAAGGCTAATTTTCAGTGCTAATGGCATTCATCTTCTACTAGAGAATGTCATTTCAAAGCTGGCCAAAATTTGTCATCTATATGTTAACAGATCCAGATACCTACAGAGCCAGAAAAGAGAGGGCATCTGGTCCTGCTGACTTCCCACACAGAGGCAAATTCTGATCCATACGGCTGGTCCTCTCACTGGTTCAAGCATTTTACTCTATTTTGAAATGAATTTCTGAAATCAGTTTTTAACATCAAATGAAAACAACATATGGAAACAGTGTTCGTGAAACTACATATTCTCAAAAACTGTGATGTACTAAACAAATTTTTTATTATTTGTTCTGTCACAATCTCAGACTTATTCAGACCTAGTTTGGAGAAAAACACCTCAGGAAGCTATTATGCTAGATCTACTCTAGCAGTCTTCAGCTAAATACTGGACTTGTGCCTTACCTCCAAATGAGGGGAAAGGGTAGTGGGGAGAAGCATTAAAACTACTAATACTAAATCCAAAGCAGGTTACAAAATCAGAGTCAAAATGGGCCACTTTTGCCTTTGAAAGACCAGACACAAATAACTACAGAAAAATTACCAGTTTATATTGTTTTAAAAATAACTTCCCCTATGAAGTTGATTATGTGGAGAATGAAAACAAAAAGCCATGAATCACTTAAGAAAAATTCTGACATCCCATATTTCCATTTATTTAATATAGCAAGATCTGATGCAATTCCATGCTTTTGCCAACAGCCTGAGTAAGCAAAGCCAAGGTTAAACAGTAGTGGGATCTTCAAAAGAAATGAATCAAATCGTAAGTGTAAACACCATACAACTATTATTTCAAAACAATAGCAAGTGTATGCAATATAAGATTCTTATGTATATTTTTTATAGTAAGCACTCCCTCCCATAAATAAATAAGATAATCACGAGGTTTATAAACCTCTTATTATCAGATTTTACTCAAAGAACGATCTATTTAATATCTGCATTGTACAATTCTCTTCCTAGTTTTTTGTGATTATATAATAAAGATTAGTGCTAAAGCACAAAGTGAGGGAGAAATTACCACATGTGTATTTATTGGTGTGTTGGGAAATTCTTTGTTCTTTTAAAATCAGTGGGACTATTTATGAAGAAGTGGGGAAAATAGATATAAAATGGGCACGGACTTATACTCTGCTTAAAGGGCTAGATACCCAATGTTACGAAAAATAGGAACCTTGCAAATTCCAATCACTGTTCTAATTATTTAACTAAAACTAACAGTTGAATTTTTTTATAAGCCATAGGCACAATTTTAAAATCTGACACACATTTCCCCAAGAATCACTGTTAATTATTCAAAGGAAGAAAAACACAAAAACCTGAAAAAGTATTTTTTACATGAGGTTCTAAAAAGACACAAACAAAACGCTTGAAATAACCGAAATGAAACTGATGCAGTTAAGCTCTCAGAATTAAATTCTCATGGCATGACTGTTGAGGTCTGGCAGCTACTTCATACACACAAGGTGAAGTTTGAGTTCTTAGTTGTTGCAGAGCAAATTCAGGATAATTCAGGCGGAAACCAGAGTTAATCTCAATTAAGTTAAAGGACATTTTACTATATTACACTAAAAATATATGTACATACATATTAATGATAAATAATTTGTGTCAGCCACAGAGTTTTTAAGTTATATAGAAGTTCTTTTTAAAAATATTATATCAGTAAGAAATGATGACATCGGATCATTTACAATAACATGGATGGACCTTGATAACATTATACGGAGTGAAATAAGTAAATCAGAAAAAACTAAGAACTATATGAATCCATATATAGATGGGACATAAAAATGAGACTCAGAGACATGAACAAGAATGTGATGGCAATGGGGGTGGGGGGTGGGAGGAGGGCGTGAGGAAGGAGAGAGGGGGTGGGGGAGGGGAGGAGCACAAAGAAAACCAGATAGAAGGTGACAGAATACAATTTGACTTTGGGGGAGGGGTATACAGCACAATCAAATGTCAAAATAATCTGGAGATGTTTTCTCTCAACATATGTACCCTGATTTATCAATGTCACTGCATTAAATTTAATAATAATAAAAATATATATATTATATCAGGACATTTCTTTAACATGTTTTATCAATTATCCCAGAGAAACATTCTATCACAAAATTTGTTTCTTAAAACTTTTAGCACGATCTTCTAAACTTTGATCAAGATAGCCAATCCCTTGGCAGGGGTGAATTGTACAGAGATGTGTTGTAAAATTAGGTACCCAAAACTTGTATAATCATGTTAACTAGTGGCAATCCACTAAATTAATTTTTTTAAAAAGATAGTACAATTCCAATATTGTGCAACAGATGTTTGAAACAAAGAAACGGACAATAATCTACTCTTTAAAAAAGAAAACCTGAGCATGGTCAGTAAGAACAAAGATTCAAAGAAGCTACAACAATTAAGTGTACTATCTCATAAACGGTTAAATTAAACGTGTGAGCAGAGCAGTAAATCACCGGCCTGTTTTTCCTGGTGATGAGATAGTACAAGAACAGTCCATAAAATTAAAGAGACTTCTGAATGGGTCAAGGATAAACAGGCAAGCAGATTTCTATAAGGCTGTCTTAAACCTAGCTAGAACAAAGAAAAATAATCAGGACAGAACATCTTACTCAAAATGGAAAACAGCCCACTGATAGAGAGCTCTTCAATCGTTAAGCAGAGAACAAAGTCTCCAGATAAAATCTATTTGGTTATAGTATTCTTTCAGAGACACAAGCTAGTTCCTTAAAAATAAACTCTCAATTTCCTCCTCAAATAGGTCTTATAAATTTTAACTAGCTATCACTTATTTAATTGTGAAGAATTTAGCTAAAACAAACAACTAATAACTAATACAATGTCCAAGTTTAATTTCAATGTCCAAGTTTAATTTCAATAGTTTTCAAAATCTGAAATTGCCTTTCTAAGCTCATCTGCATTTTATATTGATACATTTGTAAATAGCACATGTATACCTACTTTTCAGTGTATGTTAAAAAGAGAGGGAAATGTGTTTTAAGCTCTGCAGTCTAAATACTGTAACTTTCACAAGAAAGACAATTGGAAAATCTTAGAATATAACCAAATGGAACCAACAAAGTACACTACCTAAAAACAAAGATTGAATAACCTCTGAGCTACCACAGGTAAAAGCTAAATCCAGTATCTTAGGAATTTTCTTCCTCCTCCACCCCCCCAAAAAAAACCACCTCCAAAAAGAGTCACCTCTACCAGAAGCAAAATGAAAAAATGGGATGGAGCAACTTCAAGAACAGAAGCACATTTTAAAAACAACCAAAAGCTAATTACATTTTATCCACAGCTATGCTGAGAAGGCTAGTTTATTATATCTGAGGTAATGTGACTAGCCCACAAAAAAATTAGATCTGAACTGTAAGGAAGTTAAAATATTCAAAAACAGTTTTCTACCAATTGTATGTACTACCAATTTTGTTCCAACTTGCCTGCACTTTAATCAATAAACAGGGGAGGAAGAGTTAATCAAATGCACAATTTACATAATTATTTTCAAAATGTGAAATTTAAAATGTATTTTCATGTCAAGAATCTTCAAAGGAATTAGTTCAAGTATGTTTCCAAACACTTGAAATCATTTAAATTATCAAGCCTTAAATTACTGGATGACAAAATAAAGATAATCTAAAAGTATGGTTTAAATGGCATTTGAATTCAAGTTTTGGGCTCTCTCTACTACCATCCCTCCTTCCCCCAAGCATCTTAAGCAACTCTTATTTAATCTGTCTCAGTTTCACAATCTATAAAACAGGAAAAACTACAAGGATGGGTGGTTAATTAAATTAGGATTAAATGCTAGCAAACTGCTTTGAAGTTACTTTATGCTGTTCTCAATTCTCCTCCTACTCAGTAAAACTAATAGATGAGAAAACATCTGGAATTACTATAGATACTAACATCTGCAGACTCACAGCAGTTAAAAGATGATCTCTATTTACAAGCTTCTAAGCCAAAGTTCATTCAACAACCCCAAAAGATTTCAGGATACAATCACAAGGAACAATTTTTAGGTACATTTCCTTTCAGTCTGAAAGATACCTACTCTTACCTACATTCTCAAAACAGGCTATTACAAATCGCAGAGCATCTTGAGCAGTCTTGGCACAAAACAATTCTGGGGAAAATGAACAAACTGTTACTGTTGTTAATGCTATTTTCAGCATTCTAAACTGTCAATTAAGGTAAGCTTCATCACAAACACACCCTACAAAAAGTCCTAGTCCCTGCTGAGAATCTAAGTACTTCCTTCTAAGCCATCTGTCCAGGAAAGCTCTATTAAAACACCTAGAATGCAGTCGCAGTCTAAAGGAACTATGAATAAACATAAAACATTAAAAAACACTAAACCACATACATTTTCCACTTCAAACACTGAAGAACTACCTGAGTCTATTCCGATGCCTTGGTTGGACACAAAGCCCATAGGCAGATTGGTGAGAAACTGTAGCTTAATCAAAAGAGGTTAATTTTTTTTTCAAAAAAGGAAAATATATAAAATAGCTCAAGAAAGGGGAAAAAGCTCAAAAAGGAAAAAAAAAAGCGCAAAGCAGGTTAGGAGGAAATGTACATGTAAATTACTCCCTGATGGAAGAAAGACTCAATTAAATTTTAAAACAGGAATTTAAATTACTCAGTGAGCTACAAACTCAATTACTCACTGTTCTGCTTACTGAGCTACAAACACCATAAAAATATAAGTATCTCTAAATCTAATTTGAAGGACCCAAAATTAATCTATTATATTCTAGTAAAGAAGGAAGTTGCATAAATTTCAACAAGGAAAAAGTAGGATGTTTTAAGAGCCTAAGGCCAATGCTGTAAAAGCAAAGAATGAGAATGAATTATTTTGAGAATAAAGGATTAACGGGAAACTGAAACAAAGAGTTCAAATTCTCCCCTCAACCTCATCCTTGCTTCCGCCTAAGCCATGAAGGATATTCTTTGTATACTAGTAAGAAAACTAGTATTTAGAAAAGAACTTCTGATCAATGTGTCAAAACTTTTTCACAAGAGCAAAATACTGCCTGACCAGGCGGTGGCGCAGTGGATACAGTGTCGACCTGGAACGCTGAGGACCCAGGTTCAAAACCCTGAGGTCAGTGGCTTGAATGCAGGCTCACCAGCTTCACTGTGGGGTTGCTGGCTTGAGCATGAGATCATAGATATGACCCCATGGTCACTGGCTTGAGCAAGGTATCACTGGCTCAGCTGGAGCTCCCCCAACAAGGCACATATGAGAAAGCAATAAACGAAGGCGCTACAACTATGAGTTGATGTTTCTCATCTCTCTCCCCTCCTGTCTCTCGCTCTTAAAAAATTTTTTTTAAAAAAGCAAAATACTAATCTCAATCCCTAGACTGCATGCAGCCTCCTCAAACACACATGGAGCACATTCTAAGTTCCAGCTCTTTCACATCTACTACCAATTATTTAGAGACTAGGAAAATACCACGAGGTCTCCTCAAGGTTCTGGGGATGGAGGTAGGGCAGAATACTGCCAGAAAAACTAGAAAGACAATTACATTTGACTCAAATTTACAAATATTATCCCAAAAAAGTTTAAATTCTTTGGAAAAGTAAATAAAATTAAAATATTAATCTTTAGAATTAACGTGAAGAAAGTATGACCTGTCCACTGATTTTTAACCTTGTCTAGTCCACATTTACTACTACAATGTCCACCCACCCATCTATAAACACAGAATGTCAAGAGAATACAAATTCATTGCGGTAACAACACTGCAGATGGTCATGTGCTCACAAGCCAGTCCAAGTCTACAGGTTAAAATACCGGGTATGTGAGCTAGTGAAAACATTCTGGGGAGAAGTTCACTCATTTTGCATATTAAGACCATTCAGCCATGATCTAAATGGAAGTTTCTTCATTCATCAAACATATATTACTGTCTTATTATGTGCTAGGCACTTGGTAAATATTTGACAAGGTATTACTAAAAAGCGGTAAATCCAGTTGACCTAAGGAACAAATAACTGATCCTGTCTAGAAAATTTAGTCTTCTGAGAATAAGAGTCCTCTTTAGATGTCCTCTTTAGATTATGAGAAATATCACATAAAATAACCTATTGCCCTATCAGAGTGATTTCTCACCGTTGTCACAAATTACAGATTTATTACCACTGACAAGGACTCAAGAATCAGCCTGACAAGTCGGTGGTGCAGTGGATAAAGCGTCGGACTGAGATGCAGAAGGACCCAGGTTCGAGACCCCGAGCTCACCAGCTTGAGCGCGAGTTCATCTGGCTTGAGCAAAAAAAAGCTCACCAGCTTGGACCCAAGGTTGCTGGCTTGAGCAAGGGGTTACTTGGTCTGCTGAAGGCCTGCAGTCAAGGCACATATGAGAAAGCAATCAATGAACAACTAAGGAGTCCCAATGAAAAACAGATGATTGATGCTTTTCATCTCTCTCCATTCCTGTCTGTCCCTATCTATTCCTCTCTCTGACTCTCTCTCTGTCCCTGTAAAAAAAAAAAAAAAAAAAAAAAAAAATCAGTATATCATCCTACTAAATGGATCTTCAAATGAAGGATTTATCTCCAATATCCACCTAAACCTGCAGAACATTTACTTAATCTACATTTACTTTTCTTGAGTAATGTGAGGAGAAGTGTCCAATGAAAACCTATAAGCCTGACCTGTGGTGGTGCAGTGGATAAAGCATCGACCTGGAAATGCTGAGGTCGCCGGTTCGAAACCCTGGGCTTGCCTGGTCAAGGCACATATGAGAGTTGATGCTTCCAGCTCCTCCCCCCTTGTCTCTCTCTGTCTCTCTCTCCTCTCTCTCCCTCTCTGTCTCTCTCTCTCTCTCGCCCTCTCTCTCCTCTCTAAAAATTAGTAAATAAAAAATAAACTTAAAAAAAAACCTATAAAAAGGCATATACAACTCTTTGAAGAATTAATCAGGGAAAAATTCTGATCCCTGTACAATTAAAATAATTTCAGTAAACTGGTGAACCCACACCCCTTGAAATCCAAATGCTTGGTCTTTGGCCTTCCTTAGTTATTAAAAACAGTTGTGTTTAGGGCATCTCTTTTTTTTTAACAATTTGTGTTCTTCCTCCAATATTTTGCCACTGGTTCAACTCTTTTATCCACAGAAAGTAGAAATGTCCAAGCCTCCAGCTTCTCAAAATAACATCTGGTATGTGTACACAACAGAAAAGTTGAGAGAATGTCCTAGTTTTTATTTAAAATTTTTCATTTAAAACAAGAATGCCTTTAGCAAAGATTAGACATAAATCAGCTTTTACCTTATTAGGAGATTGCTATTTTCAACATTTACCTTAAACCACAACATGGATTTATCTTCTAACCAGTTAGCTTCCTGTCTCTCCCTAGCTAGATTAGACTAGACTAACATTTTTGAAAGCAAAGGACTATTGGATCCCATGATCTATTGCCCAGCTAATATATTTCAAAAGTTCTATAAGTCTCCATAAAGACATAACTGCTCCTAGCCTTAAAGCTTTAAGGATTTCTCTAATACTTGAAAGCTATTTTTGATAAGAGCAGGTGTCCTTAACTGTTACTATAGTTGTGTACCAGTGGGTTCTCAAAAATGTGGTCCTGGACCCCTGAGAGTTCCCAAGACCCTTTCAAAGGGGTACATAAGGTCAAATGATTGTCACAAATAATATTAAAATGTTACTTTTATTTTTTACCCTCATTCTCTCACAAGCATGCCGTGAAGTTTTCCAGAGGCTACATGATGTGTGATATATCCAGATATATCCAGAGACCAAATGCAAAAGCAGATATGAGCCTGACCAGGTGGTGGCACAGTGGATAGAAGTTCCAATCCTGGAAGTCACTGGCTTGAGTGCAGGCTCATCTGGCTTGAGCCAGCTTGAGCATGAGCACCAGGTTGCCAACTTGAGCACAGGGTCGCTGGCTTAAGCATGGGATCATAGACATGACCATGGTTAATGGCTTTGAGCCCAAAGGTTGCTGGTTTGAAGCCCAAGGTCACTGGCTTGAGCCTAAGGTCGCTGGCTTGGCTGGAGCCCCAGGGTCAAAGCACATATGAGAAAGCAATCAATGAACAACTAAAGCTCTGCAACTAAGAGTTGGTGTTTCCCATCTCTTTTCCTTCATATCTTAAAAAAAAAAAGGAGATAGGAAAATCCAGAAGTCTTTTATTAAGCTAGATAACAAGAGTTGTAAAAATATAAAATGACACTTTTCTCACTAAATTTTGTTTTGAAAATACTTATTTTATGGAAACTCTTATTTATGTTAACAGGTAATAAATCTGTTATTATTTGTGGTTTAATACATACATATTTAACTTTTTTGTTTTAATTTCTAGTACAGCAAATATGAATAGACATAAGCCACACAAAGGCTCTTTGGATTCTCAGTAATTTTTAAGTGTAAAGGGGTCCTGAGAACAAAAAGTTTGAGAACAGCTGTAGTATACAATTATATAACCTCACACACAGTGCCTTCCATAGATAAGAAGCTCAAGTTAATTCTGAAGTATAATTACATCTTACACTCCCTAATCTTGTTGAGTAATATATCTCCTTGGAAAGCATAATTCAGCATGAAGCCAGCCTGTCCTAGGCCCTGTTTAAGGGACTTTAGATATCTAAGTATTCAGAATCCTCTTCATAAAGATGTTCTGACCTATAATACTTCCTACTACTTGAATAGTGTATAGGAATTTCTTACCATTTCTCACAAAAATTGCCTTATTCATCCTAATAGCAACCTGTGAAGTATTACCCTTTTTTTAATAGATGACATCATGAAACTGATGCTTAAGAAACAGAACTACTTGTCCAAGGAGATACTGCTAGCTAATAGAGCCTAGGATGTTCGTCTTTTGCAACTGCTTGGCTACCTTAAGGCTCTTTCACAGTGGTGTAATTCCAAAGAAAACAGGGACAGGGCATTACTTTTATTGTCCCAGTGCCAAAACGGAATTTTTTTTTTTAGCTCCTTAATAAGAATGTAATCAGACCCAACACCAGATCACAACATTAGTCAACATATTGGCTACCCTTCTGGTCCCCTACCACACTCCCTACCCCCCCCAAAAAAAAAGAAAGAAAAGAAATTCAAGCATGTTGGAGAATAAATGCCAGAATATATAATGCTCCAAGATGATGAATTAGTTAAGGACTCACAGATTTACTAATCATTTAATCACTGAAACAACAGGCAGGCAAGAACAAGATCAAGTTCAATACAATAACACTGGATTATATCAATGAATACATGCCAACAGGTTAAAATGGGAGGCCCACATGAAGCCAACAAGTTAAAATGGGAGGCCCACATGAACAGGACTCAATTCACAGAATATAGCAGAAGGAAAAAACCACATAAAGTTAAACTACCTTTATTGGTTCTACAAATCCAAACAATAACCATCCTGGAAAAGCAAGGTCAGAGAGAAACTTTACTGCGAAATGCAAAGGTATCATTCTACCTCTTGGACAGAAATCATCTCTCCTAATTTAGGGCTAGACATGTTATCAGTACAGGTCTCTTAGTTATGCTGCATTTTAATTTACAAGAAATGCCCAATTTTCTGCATCTCTTCTCCACAGTTAACTGGACTCCCTGACTAACAAAGGCAAGACTGACTCACAAAAGGCTACCTGCCGCTTGCATAAACTCTCTTCCTTTTTCAGATGCATGTGCCCAGTGAGGCCATTTTAAAATTTGATGTGATTTTCCTAGAAAAAAACAGAAGGTGCTAACTGTCCACTTTGAATTCTTGCAGTTTATCTACAACAGATGAGTAAGAGTAATTTCATCATTCCTCATGAGGTATGTGCTTTTCCTAGTGTCTACTTTGGTCATTTCTTTTTTCAAATCTCTTTTGGGGGAAAAAAAAGTTATAGCTATATCATCACAGCTATAGCTACAATTATAGCTAATGCACTAAAACCCAAGTTGTAAAGCAATTTGATATACCTTACTTGATGTTCCGTACTCAACATTTACTGCAAAAGATACGTTCATATGTAAGAGCCGATTTATACAAGTTTCTGCACCCTCACAAAATTGTAATACTGCACAGTAAAACCAAATAATCAGTTAAAGGCTTCACGCAGAAAAATGATGACTTTACAAAGGCAAGCAAAGCATCAAACCTCTGAGAGCTCCAGGGAACCCCAGTTAATTTCTATTCCTTATCCTAGAGTACATTTTTCTTTGTGGCATTACCTATGTTTTTCTGCAAGGACATTATCACCATTTAGGTAGTAACCTGTCAAAACTGTTAAGACATTCTCTAAACTATCTTCCCAGTTCCAGCCCATAACGAGAAATGTCACACAGCTAAATCGCATCATTGCTGTTTCCCTATATTTCTTCAAATGTACTTACAGTTATTTGAAGTGCACCATCCAAATTTTATACTACACCCCTAGCTACTACCAATGAACATGGCAAATCTAATAAAGACTCTAGCGGCAACGCCAGGGCCCTACCAGGAAGTAATCAAAGCAGTGTGGCCGGTGCGATCCCAAGTCGCTAGAGAAGACAATAAGAGGGCACTGGGGTTTCCAACGGGCCCGGCACAAGGAGTTTATTTGCGTAAGCAATGCAAATGCATTACATAAACCTAATAACTGTTCTACAACACATGAACTCGGGAATCTCAACGTAATTTCAGACACCCAAAACATCTTAAAGGGAATTGAGCCGCTCCTCCAAAGCAGCTGCTGGATCAGCCTCCCGAGCTTTTTAGCCAGCAGCTTGTTTTCAAACTTCATCCTCCCTGGATGATGAAAGACTCCGACCTCTGCCGCCCGAGTTCCGAGCACCTCTCGCGGCTCGGAGCTCCCGCCCGGCGTGGATCGGGTTGCCCGAGCCTGCGAGCAACCGAAGGGAAGCCGGGCCGGGACAGGCGGCAAAGGGCCCCAGGGCGCCCCGCGCCCAGACAAAGCTGCGCTCAGAGAGCGGCGTTTTTACCGTCCGGCTGAAGACGGGACACAATTCGGGCACTCCCACACACACACGTGCAACCGCCCTGTGGGGGCCGGACACCCGCTCCTACAGCCCCCGTCCCGGCGACAGCGCGAGCACAGCCCTTGGGTAGGGCAGGGGCGCGAGCCCCGGGCCAGAGTCCCGGCGCGTCGCTGCCCCCACGCGCTCGTGGCCCCAGCGGGCTCCCGCCCCGCACGGGCCTCTCCTTCGCCTGCCGGACCGTCGGGCCGCGGAAAACAAAGGAGCCGCCACCGCTCCGCCCGCCGCGCCCGCCCGCGCCAGCCTCACTGCGTATCCCGCCCCAGCCGCCGGACCCCGCTCACCCTCACCCCTCGCCGAGTCCGCGCACCGGCTGCTCTCGGCCCCTAGACGGCAGGCCCGGCGGAGCCGGGGCCTCGGGTGCGCGGCAGGGCCGCCTGGGGCCGCACTCACCGCTGCAGCACCAGGACGACGGGGAGCCGTTGGGGAACTTGACTGAGTCCGGAGCGATGCAGACGCTGGAGCTGAGGTGCGGACACTCCATGGTCACGAGGAGAGCGGCAAGGAGGACAGAGGATCGGGGACTGGGCGAGGTGGGGGCGGAGGAACTCTGAAGGCTCCGTCTGGGGTCGCTGCTCGCTGGGCTCTCGGCCGACGGCGGCTGCGTCCCGAGCCCTTGCGTCAAAGAAAGCAAAAGCTTCCGGGCGCCGGGTTTTCTCGCCCGCCGTCTCCAGAAGCCCCGCTCCGGAGAACGTGGTACTCCAGAATCCGGGTTCTGCCGCCACCCCTAGGCTGGGGGTTTCCGTCTTCCCAGGCCGGCCACGCCCCTCCCTGGACAGACCACGCCCCCATGCCCCACTCCGCGGGGAGGGGTCCTGGAGCTCCCCAGTGGGTGGCCCAGAGTCCGGCTGCGCTCCTAAATGACTTTCTCAACTCTGCGGCCCGGGGCGGCCGCGGCTCCCCTGGGTCCCAGGAAGGGTGGGGCGCCGGGCAAAGACACGCCTGTCTGGTCCGCTGTGTTAACCGCGGCCGGGCGAGTTCTCTCCCAGTCAGAGGACTGGTCCTGCATGGTTGTGTGGTGGTCTGACTACTCCGTGGTAGAAAATCTGGCCACACAAGAAAGTGTGAAGGAAAAAATAAAAACCACTCGGGCAGACAGGCACAATGGCCCCCATTTTATACAAGAGGCACAAACTCAAGAGATGTTAAGCGCCTGGTCCCAGGTGGCCCAGCGGGCTGCATAGGTCTCAGAGCAGTTCTGTTCTCCCTGCCGCAGGTGCGACACTGACCAGGTTCTAGGTTCTGAACACGTCGCCTGACCCAGCCACCTGGATGCTGTGTGGCTGGACCCTCCGGGGCGCCCACGAACCTGAGTTCAAACCCTGTCATTGTGACATCCTGAGCGTTAGCTCAAGCACAAGCACATGGTAAGACTTTCATACCTCACCCTCCACTGGAAGTTTGAGAGATCGCCCTAACCAAGGTTTAATGAGCTCGAGGTCCTGGTAACCAGATGATAAAAAGAGAAGGGATCTAGCATTTGTAAAACACCTACTACTGTCTCCTAGCCAGATACTTTACACACAATACCTCATTTAGACCTCGCACCACCCTGCCGGCAGCTTTTGCCATCCCCTTTTTTGCCGCGGGGGAAGCCGCATCGGTCTGTAATTGGCTAAAGCGTGCAGGGATAGGATCTTCGACTCTCGAACCTCGTTGTTTAATGTCGATAGGGAGAGCCGCAGGGGGCCATTTGAGCAGGCTTTACACTAAAGCGAGCCTGAGCTGTCTCTGGAGCACGGCCTTGAAGTCTTGCAGGCTGTTACAAATATTGCCTCAAAGTTGGGGCTCCTTGTAAAACCCGGCGAAGGAACAGCAAGGCCAGAAAGCAAGCGGGGGAAGAGGAGGAGGAGGAGGATGTGGCAATCCTGCGGGCAGGGCGAGAGGAGGAAGGAAGGTCAGGAAATGATTAACCAGGCCGGGCAGGGTAGTGGTTAGAGCAGAGCACCTCCCAGCAGTGCAGTCCTAGAGCAGTTCAGGGATGCCCTCTCCGTCACTTCTCACGCCATCCCCCCATCACCCCTTCACTCTCCCATCCCCCCGCATCATTAACCTGGAGCATCTGTGCTGACCCCTTCCCCAAGTACTATTTCCTATTCTTCAGTCAACGCTCTTCTGTCACTATCCAAGTTTTGAATGCTGTGAAAGCAGGCTTTGGTCTTGAGATTTTATGGTAATAAGAAGTTGGGGAAAGTACAGCTCTAGAACTCCCAACCCCCTTTTTTTCTCCTTTTTTATCTGTAAAATTGGGAAAATAATGCTTATCTGGCAAGGGAGATGTGGGAATTAGTGCAAATTGCCTCCACGTCGTAGGTAGCGAATCATAGCTTTTTAAAAATTATAGCAGTAAGGGAATAATTCCTAGGAAAGGGGAAGATAAATAAATCTGACCTTTGCTCAACTCTCCCAGCCCTCTCTGATCAACCAACCGACTTTTGGCAAGGCCTAGCTGGACCAACTTCTGTTTCCCTCTGGACACCTACCCCCATTTAGTATCCATGCCCCCGACATTTAGCCATGGAGAATGCCTGACCCATGCCACCTTTCAAATTGGCATGTAATGTTTCTTTTCTCACCCTATCAGAGACTCAGTTTCCTTATTCTCTAAACTTCATTTTAAACATCACTTCCTCAGGGAGGCCTTTCCTGACCCTGCCTCACCCCTTGTTACCTCCAGGTGTGTAATGCCCTTGTCTGTCCCCACACTGAGTCTTTTTAAAAACACTCCTCATGCATGGAATTATTTGTTTAATGTCTGTCTTCCGCTTGGAGTTCCATAAGGATAGCAAACAAGTCTGTCTGGTTTCCTGCTGTATTCCTAACATAACATGTCCAATAAATGTGTTCAATGAGTGATCGATTAGCAATGTCTACCATGGGCAGGAGTTGGGGAAATGGCACCATACTATATGCTAGGTATTTGCCCCTGCCCCCGCCCACCCCCACGGTAGTCTCTAAATTTCCTTCAGCTTTGAGTTTATGATTTTGATAGCAACAGGAATGTGAAAAGCACCTTTTAAGGTGTAAATTGCTTTAAAAAAATAGACTCTTCTCTCCACAGCTGGAATAAAAACCTCTCTGAGCAGGGGCCCTAATTTAGTCATCTTTGCTATAGTCCCCAGAGGGAAAACTATGATTTTCTAGGCAGCCCAGAGAGGCTGGTCTAAATCAAAGAGACCCACCTGGGGCTTTAGCTAGGTCTTCCTATAGCACACGGAACGTTAAAAAATATTTTAAACAAAGCCAAACAAAAAAACTCGCGGTGAGTAAATGTGCCAAACGGGGGAAGACCACGGGGCACGATGGGAAATCTTTTTCAGTTCCGTTTCTTCGGATACATTTAATACGTTTGCTTTTTTGTTGTTGGCCTGAACCGCTTTGGCACTGAGGAACTCTGACACACATACCAGTGAGCCCAGGTGGTGATGAGCCAGCCTGCAGCTCCAGGTGCTCAGGAGCTCAGAACGCACCGCCTTGGGGTCACCAGCCAGTCCTCAGTAGCTACACACACACCCGCCTTCGTGGGGACGGCTCCTGCCAGCAGCGGCCGGCGAGTTTTAAGTTTGCCTCCCCCCCCCCCCCAGAGAATAATGCACAATTTCAACCATGCTATCAAATGTTTCTCTTCTAATATATAGATAGGGGTGGTGTGCTGACACGGGAAGGAGGGTATACGTTGCCGTGGGAACCATGATCAGGAAAGGTCTCAAGGTTGCTGTGACCTTCCTCTAGCCTTAGACTTGAGACTTTTTGGCAGAATTGGTGGTCCTGACGCAAAGATTACAGGCTGACTAGACCCTCAGGAAAACTAGCTCTGACTATAGTATATCCACTCAGGCAGGGCTTATTGGAAGAACGCAGAGAGCTAGGTTAATTATTTACCATCGAGATTTTTTTCTAGGAGCAAAGCCTCCTAGGGAAATAAAAGTTAGATCAAGAGGAGGCTTGGTGAGTCTTCAGAAGGAGGGGCAGTGGGGGAAGCCCCCCAGGGACGCTTTAGTCATCTCGTTTAATTTTCCAGGCGGCACTTCTCTGACTGGTCTCCTCCATGAGAACAGAAACCTTGCCAGTCTTGTTCATTGCCTGATTTCCAGCTCCTGGACTTCTTCAGTCTGGTGCGTGGCAGGCCCTCAGGAACTGTTTGTTGAATGACTAAATGAATGAAGGGGATGGGCTAGGCTTCAGCCAGCCAGCCCTCACTTCTGCCCTCAGGAGCACCAACTGGTGTCATTCTCCCTCTTCTTTCCACTCACCCCTTTCACATTATCTTCCTGCCGAAATTTTTTCAGTGGCTCCCCATCTCTAGTAAGATAAAAATCGATTGGAACCAATAGGCCTATCTCTGGCTAAAGTTTGGGGTTGTTTGTTTTTTGGTTTTAACTATTAAAGCAGTAGCTAAAACAGTTCCCTCATGATGGAAAATGCGCCTCCCCACACCTCTGTATCACTTCTTTCCCTTCACCAGGCCAGCTCTTACTCTTTCTCTAGGAAGCATGTCGCCTTCCCAGGGAAGCCCTCCATCACTTGCGCAGGCGACTTCTAAGCCTCCCCTCCTCCCCTCCACCCCCATTCTGTCTCTGCAGCTGGTCCCACGGTGCTGTTATTTTCTGTCTCCCTTGGAACAGATGCTTTTCTTTTCATCTGTGGGTCCTAGGCACCTAAGTTCAACAATTGTAGATATTTTTAAAAGATTATATTTGCTGATTCAGTATTGGGAGTACTCCCTTTGAGTATGATTACATCAATTATTACATGTAATGGTCCCTTGGGTGTTCACAGAAAGGACCTCAACTCTTTAAGAACAAAAACAAATAAACAAACAAAAAGAAAACACCTCACATTTATTGGGTCCCAACTAGGTGCCAGATACTGTCTCAAGTTGTTTTCATTTTTCATCAATCCCCACAACAAACCTGCAAGGTATGTACTATCATCTCCATTTACTGATGCAAGAACTAAAGCTTTTAAAAAGCTTAAATAATTATACAAATATACACAATTAATACTTGGCCTTTCATCAAATGTGGTAGGCTTTCACCCCTCAGACACACAGTCAGCTAAATGATTTCGCAGTATTATATGGGAGTAGCTAAAGTTCCTGATAAGGAAGTCTCCTAGAGGCCACCGGACACAGAAGAGCATTCTCAGTAACTAAAAAAAGAATCGTTTAGGTTCAGTACCATTGTAATAATCATTATTCATTGACATCTTAATTTTATTGCTTTTAAGGCTTTCTTCTTTATCATGGAAATGTAAACTTCACACCACTTTTATGAGGGAGATAAGAAGGTTCTCTAGTTTAAAGACCCACTTTGCAGGCCCTGGCCAGGTAACTCAGCTGGTTAGAGTTCTAACCAGCTGCGGGGCATGCAGAGGTTGCGAGTTTCATCCTCAGGCAGGGCGTATACAAGAAACAACCAATGATGGCATGAAGGAGTGAAGAAGTCCAACAAGTCGATGTTTCTCTCCTCTCTCTCTCTAAAAAAAGAAAAAAAAAAAGAAACATGACTTAAAAAAAAACCCCACTTTGCAGATAAAACATTGACCAATTAAGAAAAACAGTGTGGCTCTGGCACCAAACAGCTCGGACAGTGAAGGAGTCACTTCTTTCTCTGGGCCCCAGGGGGTTCATGGCCCCCTAGTGACACTGCTGGAGGCAGGAAGGATCTTAATGGAGACTTGTGAGAGACTGCTAACTGTTCACACCAAATCTGTTTTCTTTTCCTCCTGGATGAGAAATCCCTCATCTTCCTTGTAGCTAGGAGTAGCCATTTTTAGTTAATGGAGCCTGAGCAGAAATTGCAAGGATCAGCTTTGGCTGGCACTGTGGACAGCTGTCCAGGACAAAAATACTTTAGCGTCCGGTTTTGTTTATCAACACATGGGAGAGATGAGGGAAATATATTAGGTCAGGTCCAGGAGGAAATGTGGGTTTTCTAGGCTTTCAGTCTGCCCTTTCTGTGTTTTCTCTTCAACCATTCATTCATTTATTCCACCAATCTTGTCTGTGCTTCTGCCACTGGCCAGGCACTGAAGATACAGGGGCTCAGAGCTTGGTGCTACCTGGGGTCCTCCTTTATTGACATCACGTTGCCACTAACAGGATGAAAAGCATTGTGATATCACTCTTTCCCCTTTGCTTGTTTGTTGCCTTATGGACATCAGAACCAACTGAGTTTAAAGCGCTGTCTAGAAGTGGAGCTCTGAATTATAAAAATGACTTCACATGCAAAGGATCTGTCTTTGTGCTTGGCGTACAGTAGACCATTGATAAAAATGTTCATTTTCTCGAGACCTTGTCAAATAGCAGGACTGATGAGGGAGATGGAAGATGATGGCCTGAAATAATTGATTCTAGTATATAGCTGGCACAGAAGGTTAAATTTTTGTCCTTTTAAAGGGATATGAGCCAGATCATTCACTCAAAAAATACCACTGATGCTCAAGGCTCATGGGATAGAAAAGTGGGCAACACAAAGTTTCATCTGCAAAGGGATGAGAAAGGGGCAAGAGAAACAGATTAGCAAATAAGCAATTGCAACACAGGGTTAGAAGTGATAACTACGAGGAGGGGAAGTACAGGATGTTGCTTAGCCACAAACAAGGGGCAACTAACCTAGGCTGCTGGGTGGGGTGGGGACGCATCAGGCAGGGCTTCCTGGAGGAAATGACATATGTCCTGAGACTTGATTGATACCTAATATTTAGCCAGGTAAAGTGTGTGTGTGAGGGGGGGGGGGGGATGTAGACTCCCAAGCAGAGGGAAGTGTACCTGCAAAGGCTCAGAGGCTCAGACAGGATATGAGACAGCCAGTCTGGTTAGTTATGGGCAAGGAGATGAAAAGCTGAGAGGTAAAGCTTGCAGGTAGGCAGAAGACAAACAGTGAGGGACTGCTGACTTTCTGTAGCACAGAACTGCCAACACGGGATATCTGGTCCCCAGGACCCTGACATCTTTCAGGGTTGCACTTTGCCAGGTCCTGGGAGAGGGGATAAGGGTACGAAGATGCAGAAAGATAAGAGATAAGGTAGAGTAAAGAAAAACTAGCAATTATTACACATCTATAAAATGTTCAACAGCATTAATCATCTGAGCAATGCAAATTAAAACCACAGTGCACACCAACCTAGAAACAATAGGAAGAAATTAGAATACAGATGTGACACTGCCCCTTGCCCCCTTCTGCAGTCATGACCAGATCCCTGAGATTATGTCCCTGAGCAGTTTACAACCCACTGCAAGGGAGAGGCTTATATGAACTAAGAAGTAGAATTTTGGTGGGGGAAAGAATCCTAGGCTTGGAAAACCTCCATCTCTGCCTTCCTCTTTTCTTTCCCAACCTCAACTGACCTGACAGTTTAGCTCATTTAGCTCTCTAAAATATTCAGCTCACCATAAAATGAATTTTTGAACATCCAGAGCATAGATTTTTATAATCCGAGACCCTTCCGTGAGGTGCCTAGTGCATTGGAAAGATTTGGGGCTTTGGATGCAATCAAGCTGGGGTCCTGTCTCTGCTCCTGGCCTGCTGTGTGACCTTAGGTCAGCAGTCTGACCTCTCCTGAGCCTCCATGCAATAGGAATAATAGCTACTTCCAAAATGGTGGCTTCCCTGTTCTGCCTCCCTTGGCCAAATACTTATCTTTGGAAAGAGAGAACAGAGATTTACGTGTTATGATCAAAACTATTTTCTGAAGTTGCTGAACCCATAATTTATTCACTTATGTAATCATGCCAAAGGTTCTAAGTTTATTTTATAAGTACATTATCTAGAAAGCTCTGCTGTGCCTGACCTGGTTATAAATTGGCAGGAGCAGGGGGGAAAAAGATACTTAATGCTATTACCATCTAAAGAACAATGGTAGGAAAGGAGCGAGAGGGCCTTAGAGTCTTTTCAGCCTTTCTCAGTTACCCATGAGCAGCTGGTGCATTTGGACTGGAAATGGAGGCCAGAGCAGAAAGAGCAGAAAGCTTCAGGGAGTCACCCTTGCTAAGAGCCATCAGGGCAGAATGGTTAGAGTAGTGGAAGGGTCGGAAGTTTCACAGAGGAGGAAACTGGTCTCACAGATGTGATGCATTTGTCCAGCACTGCACACAGTTCTCTGGTTGGCTCCTGACACCCTGGTGCTCCTTACTTGCTGGAGTCTGTGTGCAGCCAAGTTGGAGACGAGTTTTCCTGTGCACTCACTACATTTGGCCTTTGCTGTGCTCAGGATGCACAAGCTGGTTCTCCTGGAGAAAGAGATGGCTACAGAGGGAAGGGCTCTCAATGCAGCCATCAGTACAGCAGGTCCCTCCATAAATAATCACCAGACTCAAGCCAGTGAGGCTCTGAAGGCAGCAGTAGTCCCACATAGAGTGCCTGGCATGTATGAGGCACTCAGGGAATTACATTCACCTGGTAAGTAAATGTGCACTGGGCAGTGAGAAGCTCCGTCTAGCAGGCGTCCCCAAACTACGGCCCGCGGGCTGCATGCAGCCCCCTGAGGCCATTTATCCGGCCCCCCACCGCACTTCCGGAAGGGCTACCTCTTTCATTGGTGGTCAGTGAGAGGAGCACTGTATGTGGCGGCCCTCCAGTGGTCTGAGGGACAGTGAACTGGCCCCCTGTGTAAAAAGTTTGGGGACCCCTGGAAGTGTACTCTGGAAGGACAGACAAGAAACTGGAAATAGCTCTGGGCTCTAGAGAGGGAGTGAGAGAGAGGCAAATTGACTTTTAACTATATATATCTTTTATTCCTTTTGAGTTTGGTACCACTGGTTTTGAAAAAGTAAGTTATATTTAAAGAAAAAAGATTTAAGCCTAATGTGACTTCCCACTCAGGGAGAGAGCTGGGTCTTAAGAGTTCAACTTAACTTTGACTCCCAGCTAGTCCTGCTACTTCCTAGCTATGTGTCCTAAAACAAGTTACGTACCTTCTCTGAGCCTCATAGTATCTAACTACAATGGGGACAATGATCCTCCATTGGATGGTTGTGAAGTAAAACGTATTGATATTTCAACACCTTTAGAGACTCACTATGTGCCAGGCACTTTTCCAAATGTTTTTGTCCATGTATCGACTTGTTTCATCCTCAGACAAACCTATAAGAGAGATACTATTCCTTTCCTCCTCCCCATTTTTTTTTTTTTTTTGTATTTTTCTGAAGCTGGAAACGGGGAGAGACAGTCAGACAGACTCCCGCATGAGCCCGACCGGGATCCACCTGGCACACCCACCAGGGGCGATGCTCTGCCCACCAGGGGGCGATGCTCTGCCCCTCCGGGGGGTCGCTTTGCCGTGACCAGAGCCACTCTAGCGCCTGGGGCAGAGGCCAAGGAGCCATCCCCAGCGCCCGGGCCATCTTTGCTCCAATGGAGCCTTGGCTGCGGGAGGGGAAGAGAGAGACAGAGAGGAAGGAGGGGGTAGGGGATGGAGAAGCAAATGGGCGCTTCTCCTATGTGCCCTGGCCGGGAATCAAACCCGGGTCCCCCACATGCCAGGCCGACGCTCTACCGCTGAGCCAACCGGCCAGGGCCTTCCTCCTCCTCATTTTATAGATAAGGAAACTGAGGCCCAGAGAGACTAGGGAACTTGCTTAGAGTCTCAGAACCAGGTAGGCCACTTCTTGAACCCGGCTCTTCCCTTCACTCTGCGCCTTGAAATGTTCCCTTTTCAATGGGGAATTCTTAAAAAATGTAAACATGATCCCACCAAATGTCTTGATAATTGTGGGGCTGTTGGATATGGTGACAGACTAGTGAGGGAAGTGCTGGTTAGGGAATCAGCAAAGCAAAAGGAAGCAGAGAAAGTGAGAGAGAGAGGGAGGGAAAGAGAGAGAGATATCAGTTCTGATGCAACTAGAGAATATAGTTGAATTGTAGTGTATGTAATAGTTTTTCTGTTTTACACTTTATTTTTTTAATTATTTGAATTATATATTGAAAGAGGACACCATGAGTTCTTTTAAAGTTTTTATTTATTGATTTTACAGAAAGAGGAGGGAGGGAATGTGAGAAGTAGCTGCTTCCCTCTAGTTGTTCATTGGTTGTTGGTCATATGTGCCTTGACTGGGCAAGCCCAGGGTTTTGAACTGGAGACCTCAGCATTTCAGGTTCACTGCTCTATCCACTGCGCCACCGCAGGTCAGGCACCATGAGTTCTTTAGCAGTGCAGGCCTCTAAGAACATTAATAAGGTGGAGCAAACTTTTAGGCAGGGCTGTTTCCCCCACACCCTCCAGTGGGTCCTAGGCTGAGTCACCTTCTGCTTACACTACTACTTCTTACTGTGATATCAATAGTAAGCCTTTTTGATTATTTAAATCTGATATTAACTTATATGTGGTCATTTACCTCTTTGTCTTCTAGTTCAATCAAAGACAATTCCAATGATTTGAACACCCAGGGAATTGGGTTCTCAATTTCATTGAGTTTTTCTTAGAAGAAAAAATTGATCTGTGCTTCCCTTAAAAAAGATTTTTAAAGTCAGAAATGACTAAATCTGTGAGGGCCCTTACTTTGCTCTGGCTGAATTAAAAAATCCTTCTTCACTGTGTCCCAGATGGTGCTCCCTTTCATTTCCCCTGCCCATGCCCACCATATCCTCCTACCCCAGGACCCTCTATGTTTTCTACAGCACCCCCACCCCCAACAATCAGGTCACTCCCTCCTCTGAGCCCTTCCCAAGGGCCTTGAAGGGGCTGGTGCTCAGCCTGTGCGGAGACAGGGAACTCCCACGCAAAAACCAGTTCTCTTCTTGTCCCCCTGTGTGCTCAGCCTGGCAGTGGGTGTTGGCCAAAGAGAGGAGAAACCACAAAACGGCCTCATCCCCTCCTCTCACCGCCCATTCTCACTGCAAATTTGCATCTTCTCTTCCTGCCTATGCTCTTATCAGAAGCTCTAAACAGCTCCCCACTGCTCCCAGAAGCAAGCCGTGATCCTACCCTGGCATCAAGGGCCCCTGACATTTAGTGCTGACGACCTGCCAGCCTTGCTTCTCTCCACACCCCAACAAGGGCCTGATTGCTGAAGATCCTGGAAGCTCTCGCCCTGGCTCCTCCCTCCAGCTGTTTCCTCTGCCCGGCTGAACTCTGGAGGGCCAGAGAGCCCTTCCTATCACGGAGATGCTCAAGCTTGCCAAACACCTTCTGATCTTTCCGTGGTTTCCAGGAGCAGCCGTACTAGAAAGAGGTGATGGGGGACAGGGTATATTGTGGCGTAGAGAAAGGTGGGTGAGAATAGAGCAATATCCTCTGTTTGGCAGCTCTGGTTCTTAGGCACTTTATTAAATGGTTGTTTTGATACATTTCAGTCTCCTGAGAATTTGGGCAGGGCCATCAGCTTTTCTCAGAGCTGAGTTCCCTTAAATAAGCTGATCTACTTCTTTCTGTGCACCATCCCCAACAGCCTGTCCGAACTCTAGGTCCCTGTAATGGGGCAGTGTTGTGAGATTGGAGGTGGTGGTGATACTAGTTAGCAGAATAGTCACTGTGGGAAGATTTGAATACTGTACAGCCTTTCCCTTGGAGATAGGATCCTGACCTAGAATCTTGGCATTTGAATGACTTTTGGAGATCATCTAGTCCAATCCACCCTTTCATAGATGAGAAGACTGAGACCTAAAGAGGTCAAGTCAGTTCACAATGTATACATATATAAATTTTTTTTAATTTTTTATTATTTTTTGGAGACAGAGAGAAATATTGATATGTTATTCCACTTATTTATGCATTCATTGGTTCATTCTCATATGTGCTCCAACCAGGATTGAACCCACATCGTTAGCACATCTGGATGACACTCTAACCAACTGAAACCTTAGTGTAACCTGGACAACACTCTAACCAACTGAGCTACCCACCCAGAACCCACAATGTACACTTTAAATATCTTATCTATAAAGCTGGGGGGGGGTATTTTAGCTCATCCCTGCCCTGCTTCTTCCCCATAACAGAATTGTGATAATTATAACTTACTACCTAATTTTGTGCCATGCGAAGACTGACAAAACATGACCTGAATTTTGTAAACCAACCAAATAAAATTTATCACCACATTATTCTTATGTGTTTAGTGATAGGCATGCTCATTGTGTAGCTGGGCATATGTAACAGTTCTCATAAAACTCTTTGATAAGTGTTAACTTGAAACAGTCAAACTGAGTCTTTTGTCAGAGCACTAGAGGAGGAGAGACAGGAACTAGACCAAGGAGGATGTGACTCTGTTGGTCTCACTAAGGACCCCAGTTTCTTGGCAAAGAATGTCAGGGCCTGGGAGCTCTGAGGACCTTGGCTGACAGATGTACTGGCCTTCAAGTGTTGGCAGCAGCAGAGCAGGGCAGTAATGGGGCTGCTCAGGCTTCACAAGGAGCTTTTCACCCCAAACTCTCCTTTCCTTCCACTCCCAGGGTCAGCCTTCTAGATATGAGGAAGCCAAAAAAGGATACTGCCTATAAGGTCATCAATATTTATTTGTAGAAAGCAAAACTGTTGCTTTTTAGAGGGCTAGAGAGACATATTCATTTATTCACACAATAAATACTTATTGAGAACCTACAGTGCATTAAGCAAAGGCAAGATCCTGTACATCCATGACATCATTTCTTGCTTTCATCAACATTATGCAGATGTTATTATCCCTATTATAGAGATAATGAAATAGGATCAGAAAGGTTAAGGAACTAGCCCTAGGTCACACATGTAGAAAGGTGGGAATTGGGTGGAGGGAGATGTAGAGAGGGAGTGAGGAAGGATCCCAACTGACCTCTAACACACTTGGAAAGCCACTCTCTCCACAGGGCATTGGGACAAAGCAGAGGTTTCCAGAGTTGGTGTTTAAAGTTTGTGTGTCCATCAGCGACCCCTTTCAGTCTCAGTCTCCTTGTTTATAAAAAATAAAAAGCTTGAGAAATATGTTTTTCAAGCGCTGGGTTCTTTGTTCCAGTGTTTCCTCGTCTTGCCTTTGTAAAAGTTCTCCTGGACAATAATTCTGTCTGCCACCGGCACAGGACACCGGGGACTCAGGTTTCTCCTGCGATCGCCCCCTAGAGGACAATAGTGGTGCTGCGGGAGCGGGGCTCCCTGTGAGAGAGTACACGCATCTGACGAACCGACATAATCACACGGTGGAAGCCAGCTTTAATTACCTCTTTACCTTTAAAAAATAGATTTAGAAAACATTCTCACAGTCCTTCCCACGCTTACCACACCAAGGCTGCTGGAACATTTAATGATAGCCTGAACTACTAGTTCTATGAGTCACTTTAAGATTGGATTATATTTTACTTCCTACACCTCAGTTTCTTTTGGGCTTTATGAGGTCTCTTAACAGTCTAGTGTTGATTTTGCAGGGCTGCCGAACTGTGATTATAAAACAATATATTTGTCTCTACTTAGTTATTTTTATTACAATAGTCAATTTTTGGTTAGGTAATATATGCATGTGATACAACATTCAAAAATAAATTTAGATATATAACCCCCCCCAAAAAATGAAAACATGCATTCAAACAAAAACTTACACATGAATTTTCATAGCAGCACTATTCATAATAGCCTCAAAGTGGACACAACCCAAACATTATCAACAAACAATAGATAAAAAAAATGTGGTTTATCCAAACAGTGGAATATTATTCAGCCATAAAAAAGAATGAAGGACTGATACATGCTACCACTTGGATGGACCTTGAAAATATGCTAACTAAAACAAGCCAGACACTAAAGGCCACATATTATATTATTCCATTTCTATAAAATATTCAGAAGAAGCAAATCAATAGAGATTTTCTTATCTGTAGGTTAGTGGTTGCCAGGATCTGGGAGACAGGAAGCAATGCAAAGTGTCTGCTAATGACTATGAGGTCTCCTTCTGGGGAGATGAAAATGTTCTGCAACTAGATAGTGGTGGTTGTTGCACAACATTGTGTCACTAAATTGTACACTTTAAAATAGTAAAGGCCCTGGCTTGTTGGCTTAGTATTAGAGCATCACCCTGCATGTGGAAATTCCTGATTTGATTCCCACCAGGACACACAGGAGAAGTGCCCATCTGCTTCTCCACCCTTCCGTCTCTCCTTTCTCTCTATCTCTCTCTTCCTCTCCCACAACCAAGGTTCCATTGGAGCAAAGTTGGTCCTGGCGTTGAGGATGGCTCCATGGCCTCCGCCTCAGGTGCTAGAATGGCTCCAGTTGCAATGGCCCAATGCCTCAAGTGGGCAGAGCACTGCTCCCTAGCAAAGTTTCTCGTTGAATCCTGGTTGGGCGCATGCAGGAATCTGTCTCTCTGCTCCCAGCTTCTCACTTCAGAAAAATGCAAAAAAAAAAAATGTTTTTAATGGTTAAAAAAGTAAATGTTATCTGCATTTTATCACAATACAAATAAAGAAAGGGTATTCATACAACCTAAGTTCCCCTTTCTCCAGGTCCCCTTCCTGAAGACAAAAACAATTATCAGCTCTCTTCTCTATCCTTCCAGATATTATTGTATGCATATATGTGAGTATTTGTATACATATAGTACTTATATTATATATATGCACATATATGGAAAATATATATTCTTTTCGATCTTTTTTTTGGACACAGAGGGTCACAACATTCTGTAACTTGCTTTTTCCACCTAAATGGTTTGGATTGTTCTAAGTCAGTACTTGGTCTTTTTAATGAGTTTTGATCTTTCCAAAATGATAAGTAAAAAATATTATCTCATAATTTTAATTTTTTAAATTTTCTTATGAATGAGATTGAGCATCTTTTCATGTATTTGAGACCTATTTGTATTTTCTTTCTTTCTTTTTTTGACAGAGATAGAGAGAGGGACAGACAAGGACAGACAGGAAGAGAGAGAGATGAGAAACATCAATTCTTTGTTGCAGCTCCTTGTTCATTGATTGCTTTTTCATATGTGTCTTGACAGGAGGATTACAGCAGAGTGAGTGACCCCTTGCTCAAGCCAGTGACCTCGGGCTCAAGCCAGCTATCTTGAGGTCATATCTATGATCCCACACTCCGGCCAGCGACCCTGCACTCAAGCTGGTGAGCCCGTGCTCACACCCGCAATCTTGGGGTTTTAAACCTGGGTCTTCCGTGTCCTTCCCAGTCCTACGCTCTATCCACTGCGCCACCGCCTGGTCAGGCCTATTTGTATTTTCTTACCTGTGATTTTTCCTTTTATATACTTTGCCCATTTTTATGTGGGGTTGTTTATCTTTTTCTTTTTGGTTTGTAGGTGCTCTTTATAAAACATTCTTAGCTCTCTATGATAAGAATTCCAAATATATTACTCAATTGTTTTCTACTACCTCCCCTCCTCCCACCTCGCAACAGCTGTGTAACCAGATGATTAATTTTCCCTGTTTGAATTACCTAGCATGGTTTCTCTTTTTCTGAATGGATATTGACTGATACCTTTGGATGGTTTTCTTTTTCTTATTCATTTGTAAGAACTCTCCCTAAGGATTGCCTTTACCCCCTTCTCCAGAAGCACCTGGTATAGAGTCCCAATTCCTACTTCATGGATGTGAAATGCCCAGGAGGCTAAAAAATCACACACACACCCCCGTCTTTAGCCATGGACAAACGGTAGTTCTGTGTGTTGGCTGTTCCAGGTCCCTGTCAGCCCACAGGAGGAAAAGCAAGGCTTACAGAGGATGCTCCTTCAGACGGTAGCTGCACTAAAAGCACCCCAAATCAAGATGAGTGGTGAACTGTCCCACTAAACACATTTTGGATTGAAAAAAACCTCTTTTAACTATTAAAGAAATTTGCCAATTATCTATCCTATATGTCACAACTATATTTTTTTGCCATTGTTTATGTTTATTTTTATCCAGGAATTTAAAATTTTTATATACCCAAATTTATCAATGTTTGCATTGATAGTTTTCTTTTTTATTTTTAATAAATTTTTATTAATGGTAATGGGATGACATTAATAAATCAGGGTACATATATTCAAAGAAAACATGTCTAGGTTATTTTGTCATCAAATTATTTTGCAAACCCCTCGCCCAAAGTCAGATTGTCCTCCGTCACCCTCTATCTAGTTCTCTGTGCCCCTCCCCCTCCCCCTAACTCTCTCCCTCCCTCCCTCCCATGTCCTCCCTCCCCCCCCACCCTTGGTAACCACCACACTCTTGTCCATGTCTCTTAGTCTCATTTTTATGTTCCACCAATGTATGGAATCATGTAGTTCTTGTTTTTTTCTGATTTACTTATTTCACTCCTTATAATGTTATCAAGATCCCACCATTTTGCTGTAAATGATCTGATGTCATCATTTCTTATGGCTGAGTAGTATTCCATAGTGTATATGTGCCACATCTTCTTTATCCAGTCTTCTATTGAAGGGCTTTTTGGTTGTTTCCATGTCTTGGCCACTGTGAACAGTGCTGCAATGAACATGGGGCTACATGTGTCTTCACGTATCAATGTTTCTGAGGTTTTGGGGTATATACCCAGTAGAGGGATTGCTGGGTCATAAGGTAGTTCTATTTGCAGTTTTTTCAGGAACCACCATACTTTCCTCCATAATGGTTGTACTACTTTACAGTCCCACCAACAGTGAATGAGGGTTCCTTTTTCTCCACAGCCTCTCCAACATTTGCTATTACCCGTCTTGTTGATAATAGCTAATCTAACAGGAGTGAGGTGGTATCTCATTGTAGTTTTGATTTGCATTTCTCTAATAACTAATGAAGCTGAGCATCTTTTCATATATCTGTTGGCCATTTGTATCTCTTCCTGGGAGAAGTGTCTGTTCATGTCCTCTTCCCATTTTTTTATTGGATTGTTTGTTTGTTTGTTGTTGAGTTTTATGAGTTCTTTGTAAATTTTGGATATTAGGCCCTTATCTGAGCTGTCGTTTGAAAATATCAGTTCCCATATAGTTGGCTGTCTGTTTATTTTGATATCAGTTTCTCTTGCTGAGCAAAAACTTTTAATTCTGATGTAGTCCCATTCATTTATCTTTGCCTTCACTTCTCTTGCCATTGGAGTCAAGTTCATAAAATGTTCTTTAAAACCCAGGTCCATGATTTTAGTACCTATGTCTTCTTCTATGTACTTTATTGTTTCAGGTCTTATATTTAGGTCTTTGATCCATTTTGAATTAATTTTAGTACACGGGGACAGGCTGTAGTCGAGTTTCATTCTTTTGCATGTGGCTTTCCAGTTTTCCCAACACCATTTGTTGAAGAGGCTTTCTTTTCTCCATTGTGTGTTGTTGGCCCCTTTATCAAAGATTATTTGACCATATATATGTGGTTTTATTTCTGGGCTTTCTATTCTGTTCCATTGGTCTGAGTGTCTATTTTTCTGCCAATACCATGCTGTTTTGATTATCGTGGCCCTATAATATAGTTTAAAGTCAGGTATTGTAATGCCCCCAGCTTCATTCTTTTTCCTTAGGATTGTTTTGGCTATTTGGGGTTTTTTATAGTTCCATATAAATCTGATGATTTTTTGTTCCATTTCTTTAAAAAATCTCATAGGGATTTTGATGGGAATTGCATTAAATTTGTATATTGCTTTGGGTAATATGGCCATTTTGATTATATTTATTCTTCCTATCCAAGAACAAGGAATATTTTTCCATCTCATTGTATCTTTTTCGATTTCCCTTAACAATGCTTTGTAATTTTCATTATATAGGTCCTTTACGTTCTTTGTTATGTTTATTCCTAGGTATTTTATTTTTTTTTGTTGCAATCGTGAAGGGGATTATTTTTTTGAGTTCGTTTTCTAATATTTCATTGTTGGCATATAGAAAGGCTATGGACTTTTGTATGTTAATTTTGTATCCTGCGACCTTACTGTATTGGTTTATTGTTTCTAATAATCTTTTTGTGGAGTCCTTCGGGTTTTCGATGTATAGGATCATATCATCAGCAAAAAGTGATAGCTTTACTTCTTCTTTTCCGATATGGATGCCTTTTATTTCTTTGTCTTGTCTGATTGCTCTGGCCAGAACTTCTAGCACCACGTTGAATAAGAGTGGAGAGAGTGGACAACTCTGTCTTGTTCCTGATTTAAGGTAGAAAGTCCTCAGTTTTATGCCGTTTAATAGGATGTTGGCTGATGGTTTATCATATATGGCCTTTATCATGTTGAGATATTTTCCTTCTATACCCATTTTGTTGAGAGTCTTAAACATAAAATTGTGTTGTATTTTATCAAAAGCCTTTTCTGCATCTATTGATAAGATCATGTGGTTTTTGTTCTTTGTTTTGTTGATATGGTGTATTACGTTAACCGTTTTGCGTATGTTGAACCATCCTTGAGATTCTGGGATGAATCCCACTTGATCATGATGTATTATTTTTTTAATATGTTGTTGTATTCGGTTTGCCAGTATTTTGTTTAGTATTTTAGCATCTGTATTCATTAGAGATATTGGTCTGTAGTTTTCTTTCTTTGTGCCATCCTTGCCAGGTTTTGGTATGAGGGTTATGTTGGCCTCATAAAATGTGTTTGGAAGTATTGCTTCTTCTTCAATTTTTTGGAAGACTTTGAGTAGAATAGGAACCAAGTCTTCTTTGAATGTTTGATAGAATTCACTAGTATAACCGTCTGGGCCTGGATTTTTATTTTTGGGGAGATTTTTAATAGTTTTTTCTATTTCCTCCCTGCTGATTGGTCTGTTTAGGCTTTCTGCTTCTTCATGACTCAGTCTAGGAAGGTTGTATTGTTCTAGGAATTTATCCATTTCTTCTAGATTGTTGTATTTGGTGGCATATAATTTTTCATAGTATTCTACAATAATTCTTTGTATATCTATGATGTCTGTGGTGATCTCTCCTCTTTCATTTTGGATTTTATTTATTTGAGTCCTGTGTCTTTTTTCCTTGGTGAGTCTTGCCAAGGGTTTATCAATTTTGTTGATCTTTTCAAAGAACCAGCTCCTTGTTTTATTGATTTTTTCTATAGTTTTTCTGTTCTCTATTTCATTTATTTCTGCTCTGATTTTTATTATCTCCTTTCTTCGGCTGGTTTTGGGTTGTCTTTGTTCTTCTTTTTCTAGTTCCTTAAGGTGTGAAGTTAAGTGATTTACTTCGGCTCTCTCTTGTTTGTTCATATAGGCCTGAAGTGATATGAACTTTCCTCTTATTACTGCTTTTGCTGCATCCCAGAGATTCTGATATGTCGTATTTTCATTTTCATTTGTCTGTACATATCTTTTGATTTCTGCGCTTATTTCTTCTTTGACCCATTCATTTTTTAGAAGTATGTTGTTTAGTTTCCACATTTTTGTGGGTTTTTCCCCCTCTTTTTGATAGTTTTCATATTTCATATAATGCTTAGATAGGCCTTCTTCATTCCAAGATTAGAAACATATTTACCATATTTTCTTATGTATAAGACACACCTTTTTTGAAAAATTTGGGGTCTAAAAACTGGGTGCATTTTATAGTGGTTGTAGAATTTTTACTTGCATTTCCCACTTTTTCACGCTTGTTTTTATGCTCATTGTTGAAGACAGTGATTCATCAGACACAAATGAGAACAAGCTAATGGATGGGAGTTTTGACAGTGATGAGGAGTTGTATGAATTTTACGATGAATAAAATTTGAGTTCAATAACTTTATGGAATACATTTTTTTCAAATTTTGGGCCACAAAATTAAGGTGCATCTTATACATGGGAGTGTCTTATACATGGGGAAATATAGTACCTATATTTTCTTGCTATACTTTTATGGTTTCATGTTTTACATTGAGCTTTTTTATTCATCTGGAACTTATTTTGGAGTAAGGAGTGAGGTAATAGTATAATTTAAATTGTTTTCCCAAACAGAGAATAGTGTTTAGTTAATTGTCTCAATACCATTTCTTGAACAGCCCTTCCTTTCTTTTTTTAAAAATCCCATTAATTTGAGAGAGAGTGAGAAAGAGGAAAGAGAGAGAGAGAGAGAGCATCAACTCATTTCATTTTAGTTGTTCCATTTGGTTGTGTACTCATTGATTGCTTCTTCAGCAAGTCCTGATTGGGGATTGAACCTGCAACCTTGGTGTGCCGGTCGACCTCTATCCACTTAGCCACCCAGCCAGGGCCTCTTTTTTGATTTGAGATGCCAATTTTATCAAGTATTACATTCACATGTATACTTGGGTTTATTTCTGGACTTTTCTTTCTATTGACTTATCTGTCTATATCTAAGTCAGTTTTACTTTATTTGTTAACCAGAAATCAGCATTTGATTTTATGGACTCATTCATTTAAATATCTCTACATATATTTGAATAAGTAATTCTTGGAAATCAAAACACAAGAGAGGGAGGGTGGAGTCCCTTCATGTTTGAGAAGTCAGATGTTGATTCAGGAAAATATATTGAAAAATTAATCTCCTAAACTAAGGCTTACTGAATGATGTTTGGTTGATAAAGCAAATACATTTTCAGTGTCAAATTTTCTTTTTTTTTTTTTTTCTAGAGAAAGCCAGGCAGAGACAGACAGAGACAGGAACATCGATCTGCTCCTGTGTGTGCCCTGACTGGGGATTGAACTGCCAACCTCTGTGCTTCATGATGATGCTCCTCCAATCAACGGAGCTATCCAGCCTGGGATTAATTTTTTTTTAATATTTTATTGATTGATTTTTAGAGAGACAGAGAGAAGAAAGTAGAGAAAGGGGAGGGGAAAGGGACTATGTGCAGTCATTCATTGATTGGTTGCTTCCCATATGTACCCTGACTGGGGATCGAACTCACAACCTTGTCATTTTAGAAGGACGATCTAACTGACTGTGCTAACCAGCCAAGGCCAAATGTCTGATTTCAACCAAAAGTCAGGGTTTTTTTTGTTTGTTTATTGTCTGGGAGATTTCAGAAATTTTATCTCCTGTCTCTTTTACTGAAGCTGTCATTTCTGCTTTTTTTTTTCTTTTTTCTAATTCCAAGAGCTCCTTATTAGCGCCTTAAAAAAAAATAGCACTGTTTTTGTTTCATGGATATATTATTTTCTCTTCTCTCCTCTTTTCTCTATGCTTCTATTTTCCCTGAGTTCATTGTTTTGCTTGTTTTAGCTTTTATCTTTTAAATTAGAGACTTTCCTCAGTTACATATATAATTTTTGGTTCTTTATCCTTAAGAGTGAAGTCTGAAAAAGTTGATTGGAAAGTCTGTGAGTGTGTGTGTGTGGGGGGTAGGATGGAGGGAGGGAGAGAATAGGGCTATTGATTAAAAGGCTTCAGGCAGGGCCCTGGCTGGTTGGCTCAGCAGTAAAGCGTTGGCCCGGTACGTAGACATCCCAGGTTCGATTCCCGGCCAGGACACACAGGAGTAAGTGCCCATCTGCTTCTCCACACATCCCCCTCTTCTTCCTCTCTATCTCTCTCTTCCCCTCCCTCAGCCAAGGCTCCATTGGAGCAAAGTTTGCCCAGGCACTGAGGATAGCTCCATGGCTTCCACCTCAGGTGCTAGAATGGCTCTGGTTGCAATGGAGCAACACCCTAGAATGGCTGAGCATCACCCCTTAGTGGGCATGCCGGGTGGATCCCAGTCGGGCACCTGCAGGAGTCTGTCTGCTTCCCCCCGCTTCTCACTTTAGAAAATAAATAAATAAATAAATAAATAAGGCTTCAGTCAGGACCACCAGGCAGAGACCCCACTGTTTATTTAGGTGACTTTCAACTGTCAATCTCTTAAGCCTTTTTCTTGGGCAAGTTTCTCCTGAAAAGAAACCTCCAGTCCCTTGTCTAGTGGGTACATATCTGGCTGTCTGCTTTTTGAGAGTTAAGCTAGGGAAGAAACTGGGGTGGGGTGCGGAGGTGGTACTGGCAACACAGCGACACTACAAAATGGGAAAATTTGGGGAAGGCATTTGACATTTGATATCTCAAAAAACGTTAAAGTACATCTATATGGAAAATCTATGTTTAAGACCAATAAGCTTGCTGGGTAAGGCCTTGGGAAATGTGAGGGACCACTGTATTAATACACACTATTGACATAAGTGTGTGTTTAAAGTACAGATATAGCTTGTATCCTTTACAACACCCTTCTCAGTTTCACCATCGCTGCCCACCATAATGCTGCCACTTGCACCCAAACACTGTACAGAACCCATGTGTGTGTGTTGGGTGAGGTGGGGGGTGTGGTGGAGGGGGAGCCTGTTGGGAAACAATTCCATTCGCAGGAATTCTGGGTCTCCTTCCCTGCAACCTTTAGGATTTTGCACTGATGAGGATCATTTCGGTGGCCTGTCTGGCATCTCTGTAAAGCTCTCAATAGTTTCTCCTTCCCTTAACCGGCGATTCAGATGTGCGGGAAGATTTTCCTTTAAAGTGTTTTATTCCAGCAAGACGACTCAGTTTCAAGCACAACATTTCTGGTTTTAGCTCTCTTCTCTCACACTTCCAAAGGGAAGCTCCTTCATAAATTTGCTGGATTCTCTGTGAACTTGTGTTTATTAAGCCACATCCACTGTTTGCAAAGTATTTTGCAGATGACATAAACATCATTTTAAAACAGTAAGTTAGCTTTTTTTTTATATATATAAGTAAGTGAGAAGCAGGAAGACAGACTCCCTCATGTGCCCCAACCAGGGTCCACCTGGCTAGCCCTTATGGGGCAATGCTCTGCCTATTTGGGGCCACTGCTCTGTTGCTCAGCAACCAAGCTATTTTAGCACCTGAGGTAAGGCCATAGAGCTGTCCTCAGCACCCAGGGTCAACTTGTTCAAACCATTTGAGCCATGGCTGCAAGAGGTGGGGGGGGGGGAGAAGCAGATGGTCGCTTCTCCTGTGTGCCTTAACTGGGAATTGAACTCGGGCCTTCCACATGCCAGGCCGATGCTCTACTGCTGAGCCAACCGGCCACTGCCAGGAAGTTAGCTTTTAATCATTTGTCTTAAATCAAGAGCTTCAGAAAATAAAAAGGCTTCGGCCTGATAATTGAACATGACAAAATTCACAAACGGAAGTTAGGTGACTCTGGCTTTACCTCTCCACTCAGTCTTCTAGCCTTTTCATTCATTTGTTCATCTTTTTTTTTTCTTGTGGGAGAGACAGAGAGAGTCAGAGAGAGGGAGAGATGGGGACAGACAGACAGGAAGGGAGAGAGAGATGAGAAATATCAATTCTTTGTTGCAGTTCCTTCGTTGTTCATTGATTGCTTTCTCATATGTGCCTTGACCGCAGGCCTTTAGCAAACTGAGTAACCCCTTGCTGGAGCCAGCGACCTTGGGTCCAAGCTGGTGAGCTTTGCTCAAATCAGATGAGCTCATGCTCAAGCTGGCGACCTCGGGGTCTCGAACCTGGGGTCTTCCACATCCCAGTTCGACGCTCTATCCACTGCGCCACCGCCTGGTCAGGCTGTCCATCTCTTAAATATGTATTTTGTAGATGACCTCATAACCTTCAGTCTACACCAATTAAATGAGCTACTAAGTCAAAGTGCAAGAAGTCTGTTAATTACATTGACTCCCCACGTACAAAGATGGGAAAAGAGGCTTTATTTTCACTGCTGAAAAAATATTCCATTGTGTGAATGAACCATATGTCATTTATTCATTCTCCTGCTAATTCACCGATGTTTGCGTTGGTTCTAGCTTTTTTCTGTTACAAATGATACTGCAATAAACAATCTAGCACATTCCTCCTGGTGCCCATGTGCAAGTTTCACTAAAGCAACAGCTCTCAAAGTGTGACCTAATGACCCATGGAGATCCCTGAGGCCACTTTAGGTACGTGTGCATCTTTAAATGGTAATTCTTATCACCACTGAGAATTAAGTTCAGATTGCTATCATTTATATAAAACTCCACCCCCAAACCTAGCACAATTAAAGTAGATATGGCTCAGAAATGCACACATACTTGCTAAAACTGAAAACAAATAAAATAGAAGGCAATGCTCAATGCAAAATACAAGATAATGATTACCTTTTATGAGGAGACAGGGGCACAAATGAGAGGAGACAGATTGGATTTGTTCTCAGGCAGAGTTTTTTTGGGGGTTTTTTTTTGTATTTTTCTGAAGCTGGAAACGGGGAGAGACAGTCAGACAGACTCCCGCATGAGCCCGACCGGGATCCACCTGGCACGCTCACCAGGGGTGAAGCTCTGCCCACCAGGGGGCGATGCTCTGCCCCTCCGGGGCGTCGCTCTGTTGCGACCAGAGCCACTCTAGCGCCTGGGGCAGAGGCCAAGGAGCCATCCCCAGCGCCCGGGCCATCTTTGCTCCAATGGAGCCTTGGCTGCGGGAGGGGAAGAGAGAGACAGAGAGGAAGGAGGGGGAGGTGGGGGGTGGAGAAGCAAATGGGCGCTTCTCCTATGTGCCCTGGCCGGGAATCGAACCCGGGTCCTCCGCACGCCAGGCCGACACTCTACCGCTGAGCCAACCGGCCAGGGCCCAGAATGTTTTATAAGGAGAGAAAAAACTTTACTCTTGAATGTTGTTTTAGCAGGTCTAATAATTAAATCAACAGACAAATTTACAAGGGGAAATAACCAAATTTAATTACGTATGTATATATGGGAACCCCACATAACTGAGAGAGTCAAAGACCCTCATACATGAGAGGTTCAGTGACAGAAACAAAAATGAGGTGTGTATGACATTCTGAGCTATGGATGAGGTCAAGTGTCCGGGGCTTTAGAAGGTCATTGCAGAAAGATAAGAAGAGCAGATGTGCAGGAATTAGAGGTTGGCTCTGCCATATAGCTAGGTCAAAAAAAAAGTTACTTCTGGTGGTAACTCTTATGATGGGCAAGGGGCCTAATTTAAATTCTTTAAGAAACAGCTACAAGTTTCTGGTGAGTCCTCGGGGTCTTGGTTGCCTTTAGCTCAAAATAATCCAGGTGGCCCTGGCCGGTTGGCTCAGTGGTGGAGCATTGGCCTGGCGTGCAGGAGTCCCAGGTTCGATTCCCGGCCAGGGCACACAGGAGAGCCCATCTGCTTCTCCACCCCTCCCCCTCTCCTCCCTCTCTGTCTCTCTCTTCCCCTCCCGCAGCCAAGGCTCCATTGGAGCAAAGATGGCCCGGGCGCTGAGGATGGCTCTGTGGCCTCTGCCTCAGGCACTAGAATGGCTCTGGATGCAACAGAGCGATGCCCTAGAGGGGCAGAGTGTCGCCCCCTGGTGGGCGTGCCGGGTGGATCCCGGTGGGGCGCATGCTGGAGTCTGTCTGACTGCCTCCCCGTTTCAGGCTTCAAAAAATGCAAAAAAAAAAAATAAAATAATAATAATAATCCAGGTACCACAGAGACATATCTCGGGGTGACTCATTCTTAACCCCTATAGTTTATTATTATGCTTTATAATTTATAAGTATGCTACATTTTTCTTTTCTTTTTCTTTTTCTTTTTTTTTCAGAGAGAGAGGGATAGACAGGGACAGACAGACAGGAACGGAGAGAGATGAGAAGCATCAATCATTAGTTTTTCATTGCGCGTTGCAACACCTTAGTTGTTCATTGATTGCTTTCTCATATGTGCCTTGACCGCGGGCCTTCAGCAGACCGAGTAACCTCTTGCTGGAGCCAGCGACCTTGGGTTCAAGCTGGTGGGCTTTTTGCTCAAACCAGATGAGCCCATGCTCAATCTGGCGACCTCGGGGTCTCGAACCTGGGTCCTCTGCATCCCAGTCCAATGCTCTATCCACCGCGCCACCGCCTGGTCAGGCCATTTTTCTTTTCTATGTATCAAATACTATGTCCATTTCTTCTTTACTTAAAATAAAGAAACCATGTCTGCCCTCGGGTGCTCCCAGTCTACTGCTGAGGTCTGAGTGGAAATCATGCTCCTCTTCCCTCTGGGCTTCAACCAACTGGGAAACAGACCCAGAGCTAGAAGGATCGGCTTTCTTGTTGGCCAAGGATTGGAGAGAGTGGAGGCCAAATGGTTTCCTCCTCTTTTCTCCCTTGATCCAGAGGGACAGATGCAAACTAGAGGGCCCCTGCTGACCTCTTCCCAAGTGGCAGGGCCTACTTGGTGGAGGAGGGGGCAGAGGAGAAGCCACTGAAGGGAAAAGGGGGTGGAGGCTTTCCTTCCTGGGTAGTGGAGTAGAAGTCCCCTGGATGAGGCCCACAAACCACTGGGATGCTCAGAACAAGAAGTGACAGATGCTGCAGGGGGGCCAAGAGCAGGCGAGCCCTGCGGGCAGAGTGGTTTGCAGAGGCTTCCCAGAGGAGGCCTCAAATATTTTGCCTCCACATGAAAGATGGTTGGGATCTGGCCCAGTAGGGGGGAAATGGTGAGTATTCATACCCAGAGGCTAGAGCAGTGAGATCGAGTAGGGGGCTGAGGTCTGAGTTGGGGCTTCTGTGAGCTCCATGGGACAGAACTGGCCCTTTTGTGAACACTAAGGGCGTGTCACCTGAGAACGAGTGCAGCAGAGGGGTCACCAGGCAGGACCAGAGAGGCAGGATCAGGGGAGGGGCTGACTAGGAGCAGGGAGAACCTTCTTCTTGTCTCCTCCCTACATGTGAGAAAATTCTTCCAGCGGCTTATTCCTGGGCAGGCACTGGGAGACAGGAGGAGGCACAGGGGTCCTACCCTAAGGAGGAGTCCCTACCTTACTCCCCAGGCAGACAGGTGACCTGGGTGTGTGACCTGGGGGCCTGCCAGCTGCTTGATGTTGAGCAAGGAGCAAGAGGAGTCATGTTCAGGGAAAACCTACCTCCTCTGTGTTAGGGTCTTATTATTTCCTGTGCATCATTTTCTTTCTTTCTTTTTTTTTTTCTTTCAGAGACAGAGAGAGAGTCAGAGAGAGGGATAGATAGGAACAGACAGACAGGAAAAGAGAGAGATGAGAAGCATCAAGCATCAGTTTTCCGTTGTGACACCTTAGTTGCTCATTGATTGCTTTCTCATATGTGTCTTGCCTGGGGCGGGGGCTACAGCAGACCGAGTGACCCCTTGCTCAAGCCAGTGACCCTAGGTCCAAGCTAGTGAGCTTTGCTCAAACCAGATGAGCCCGTGCTCAAGCTGGCGACCTTGGGGTCTCGAACCTGTGTCCTTCTGCATCCCAGTCTGACACTCTATCCACTGTACCACTGCCTGGTCAGGCTCATTTTCTTTAATTGTACTTAATCCTAACAACCACTCTGTGAAGTGGGCATTAATATCTCCCATTCATAGATGAAGACTTTGAGGGTCAAGAAAGGTAAATCACAATCCAAAGTCAGGTAGGTGGTAGGCGATGCCACCTGCGATGGGAGAACCCAGTTCTGTCTGCCGCTGAAGGTGGTGCCCTTTCCATTATGCTGCTTTACTCTTCTGGGCCTCAGTTTCCCCTTATGTAAAATGGGAATAACATCTACATCCTGGATTTGTTATGAAAACTAATTGCACAACCTGGCACAGAGGTTGGCTTCCCTTTTAAGTCCCGGGTGCAGCGTCAGGCTGCACCCTGAGGTTGACTGTACCTCTCTGGGTTTGGCTGTTCTCAGCTACGTTCTGGGCAGGAACCTGTCCCAGAGGGCAGGATCATGAGTTACACAGCTTATTTCACATTATTAATTCTCTCATGTTCCTAATAGTTACATTTTCCCCCCTCACTGAGTATAGGAGGAGTCTCCTTCCCCATTTCTGCTCATTCACACCAAGGCTGTGCTAATACCGGGACTCTCTCGTGAGTTAGAGACTCACACTCTTGACCTGAAAGCCAGTTGTTTGCCACAGGCAGTGACTAAGACACCAGAGTGGACCCGCAGAGCCATGAGGTTAGAAGAGTACCGTAACCCCTCAAACCGCCAGAATGGGCCCCAGTGCTGTGTCTGCCTCCTTATAGACACTGTGGCTTCAGTAAGGTTGCATTTAAAGCGCCAGTGGACCTTATTTTCAAAGCTACTTTACAGTTCGATTTGGTTTGATCCTACTTAATTAGATTGAATTCCTCTCAACAGTTAAGAGGCAGGTGCTAGGCAAGGCTAGTGTGTTTACATTGCTGAAGCTCAGATTCCCCAGAAAGCAATCTTGTTAGGGATGCCATGTACAGAAATGGTGCCTAATTCAGAGATATTATATTTTAATCAAGACAAGAGATGGGACTTGAAAGCCATGTGAGTTTTTTTTATTATTGAGGAGTCTAGTTCTCTGCCTGTTGTATTTCACCAGGGAGAATAATTCACACCTCCCCCAAAACAGGCCCTGCCACAGAGGGCCGCTCCTCCACTGTAGTTTATAAACACGTGTGTTTATGTCTCTGCAGAGCTGGAAATGGAAAACCAAGGGGAAAAGTGCAAATCAAGGGGGTAAAACAAACATAGTCAAAGCTGTTCCCTCTAGCATTCTCACAACTGGAAAATTCCAATTCTGAAAGCCTGGTTAGTTTTTAATATATTGAACATATATCTTCATCTCTTTTGAGTAAGCCATACTGACCACAAAACAGTAAGGAAGAAGTGATAGGTATCAGGGTTAGCAGGTAAAAAGAAAATGAGTTAAACTAGTCAATTGCCGGAGAAACTACATGTGTCAGCGGGGACCTTACAAAGAGAGACAAAACAAGATGAAGAAAACCCCCCCAGCAGAACTGAAGAATGTTTACATTCTTGCAACCACAAATGTGAAGTGAGCTCAGAACCCAGTGGGAGTTTAACAAAACAGAGCTGAGACGGAGGTGGCAGCTGCTCTGTACTGAGTCCCATCCTGGTTGCCCTGGCAATGAAACCTCTGCCTTGCAGTAACCAAATCAGTTTGAGAAGAAATTCACAAGCACAAGAGACTTTGTGGATCCACAGACTTGGGTTTCTCTCTCCAGTTTTGGCCTCGTGAATGTAGAAAAGTGATAACAGAAGTGGTGTGTGTGTGTGTGTGTGTGTGTGTGTGTGTGTCCCTTTTACCTGCTGGCACTGCTGCCTGGCAGGACACTTCAGGAACCCAGCACTGGGCAGTGTCAGGAGCTTAACCTCCTGGGGGCCTGCCTGAGGAGCTTGGATGAGGGACTTCTAGCTCTGTCACTTGGAGAGGAGTGAGAGAGAGGAGAGCCTGAGTCCACTCATTAGCTAGCTAACTAATTCTCAAGCATCATGAAGATGGCATGGAGAAGACACAATGAATGGAGAAGACACAATGAATGAGATGAGACTCATGTCCCCAAGGGGAGGGAAAGCAGATGCATATACAGGACTGGTTGTGATATGAGCCACCTTCTGATGAACAAACAAAGCAGTAATTCCTCTTCAGTATTCTTTTTCTGAGATAGGCCATGTTTTTATAGAAAAAAATCTTAACAAATGTGAAAAATGAAAGTCACTTCATATTACCCCACCCAGAGAAAAGCATCATTAACATTTTGGAGTGTATCCTTTTCAGACTTTTATCTTATGCAGATATATCCGTGAGCTCAAGACATATATGTGCTCTCTATATAGATACACATTTTTCTGAAACAATTATATTAGATATAGGATTTTACCTTTTGGCATCTCACAACACACCATGAACATCTTTTCAATGAACACGTATATATTAGCATCAATGTATTTAATACTGTATTGTATTCATTATTTGACCTTAAAATATTTTGGTTAATCAAGGTGGAGAGCTGGGGGATTCCTGTCCTTTCCCTCAGGTCAACTGAGGGGGGCCTTCAATGACAACACTTGGAGAACTTGAGATGTGTTTTTCACAGCTTTTGGAGCCAGCATTGGTGTCAGATCCTGCCTAAGAAATCTAAAGGACAAGTGCAGGCTGGCTGGCAACAGATGGACAAGATGAAGGTGTGGGGATCGGCCGCCAGTCCCAGGGTTGCTGGGCTGAGGATGTGTGAGCATTACTGAGAAACAAGTGGCTTGGCAATTGTATCAACCTAAAGCTTACAGTGGGTAAAGGAGCTCAGACTTTACTTCGATGCTAATGAGGACCCCCTGGGAGGCTGAGAAGGAGAAGGATGTTGGCAGAGCCTTGCTGTAGGACAGTGGTTCTCAAACTTTTTGAAGTCGGGCACATTTAAAATCCTAAAAATAATTGTAGGCGTACTATATACAAATTTCTGAGAGATATGTTACAATAATTAAGTCAAATATTAAAGAAAAAATATAAAGTCCAAGCTTGCTTTTATGGTAATTAAACAAAATAAATATGGCAAAATTAAATTTATTCTGACATTAAAAAACATTTTTATGTTATATATATATATTTTAAGATTTTATTTATTCAATTTTCAGAGAGGAGAGAGAGAGAGAGAGAAAGGGGAGGAACAGGAAGCATCAACTCCCATATGTGCCTTGACCAGGCAAGCCCAGGGTATCGAACAGGCGACCTCAGCATTCCAGGTCGATGCTTTATCCCACTATGCCACCACAGGTCAGGCCTATGTTATATTTTTTGAGTTATGCTTTTTAGAATTCATAAGAAAGAAGGGGTTAAAAAATAAAAAAAACAACAAAAAAGTTATCTTTTTTTTTTTTTTTTTTTTGTATTTTTCTGAAGCTGGAAACGGGGAGAGACAGTCAGACAGACTCCCGCATGCGCCCGACCGGGATCCACCCGGCACACCCACCAGGGGCAACGCTCTGCCCACCAGGGGGCGATGCTCTGCCCCTCCGGGGTGTCACTCTGTTGCGACCAGAGCCACTCTAGCGCCTGGGGCAGAGGCCAAGGAGCCATCCCCAGCGCCCTGGCCATCTTTGCTCCAATGGAGCCTTGGCTGCCGGAGGGGAAGAGAGAGACAGAGAGGAAGGAGGGGGGGGAGTGGAGAAGCAAATGGGCACTTCTCCTATGTGCCCTGGCTGGGAATTGAACCCGGGTCCCCCACACGCCAGGCCGACACTCTACCACTGAGCCAACCGGCCAGGGCCTATCTTTTTATATGTATAGATACATTCTTAGTAACATTTAGTAAATTCGGCAGGTCCTAGCGCAAATGTGTTAAGTTTTTTCATTCTTGTGTTTATGAGAAACATGAGCCTGATGTGTCCTAGCGATTTCTTCAATGTTTGGGCATATATTTGAAAGGCAAACTCTCATTTCCTCGTCAATACATTGAAGAATTCCTCTCTTTTTACTCTTAATTGTGTTGAGTATAGAAAACCCCCACCATATATATCATCTTAATTTGAACTTTACACCAAACAAAGGATAGAAGAAACTTGCCTCCAGTCTTTCCCGGGAACATGGGAGGTAGTGTAAACAATCCAGCACCACAGCTTTAACAGCCTTTTGCAACCTAATCAGGCAAGTGAGGTGGGGGGTTGGGCAGACTGTCAGCTTACAGCCAATTCCCCATGCCTCTGTCCCTCAAAAATCTAAACTCTAAAAACCCTGTTGGTTTTTTGGTCCCCAACAGGCACATATTTCTCTGGAATACCATAGGGCACACCTGGAAATCTCCTAGGGCGCACCAGTGTGCCCTGCGCACACTTTGAGAACCACTGCTGTAGGAGATGGATCTGCTAATTGTGCATAAGACAACTGGAAGCAGGGGAGACAAAAAGACAGGAAGTAAATTCAGCGGCTGTTACCCAAGTCTGAAGACAAATGTTTTCTCCTCGGGGGTGTTCAAGGATCTGGGTCCAAGTCTGACCTCTACTATCGATGAACTTCAATCAGTCAGTTACTTCACTTTCCTGAGCCTTAAAACCTCATTTGTAACAAGGGCTGAAAAACAGTCCCAAGGGGTAATGCCAATGCTTTGAAGTTGCTAAAGGTGGTGGTTGTACAGCATCATGAACAGTACTAAATGCTGCTGAATTGTACATATTGTAATAGTTCATTCTATGTTATATGAATTTCACCTTAATTAAAAAATAAAAACAACTCCAAGGGTTGTTGTGAGAATTAAGAAAGTATGGTGGGTGTGTTTTTGTCATATGTGGGCAAATGTGAATTGCGTTAACCCTTCTAGGCCTGGAGTCCTTCACAGGCTTAGGGCAAAAATTTATCTGAGTCCCTTTAAGGCTTCCAGGCTTGTGGTTGACTTTGGTTACTAAAATCTCACTCACTGTACAGTTTATAGTTTCAATACAGGCATACTTCAAAAACATTGTGGGTTTGTTTCCAGACCCCTGTAACAAAGCGAGTGTTACAAGAAATCGAGTCGTAATCTTTTCGCTGGTGGAGGGTCTTGCCTTTCATTTGTGAAAAATGTAACACCTGTGTGAAGTGCAATAAAGTGAAGCACAATAAAACTAGGTGTGCCCATGTCCTTCCTCCTGGTCCTGCTGCTTCTGCACAGAGTGGGCCGTGCCTAGCTGCTTGGGCACAGCTGAGCAGGGGTAGGGCTGAGAGGAGATGCTTGATGGCCAGTTGATGGCCGTGGGAGGTGGTATAACTGGTTCTCAGTAACTTTTCTGGGGCTTCCCTTGCCTGAGTCATCACCATTTGGCTCCTGCCATAGCCGCATCTGGGTGCTGCTGGCATGGCAGTGTCTCTCCCTCTTCAGGCAGGGGCAGTCTCAGTGTGGGTGCTATACCCAGTTTCCTTAGGCAGCACTCAGCCAGGCCCACTGTGAGGACCCCAAGGGGCAGCTGTGTCTGTTTGGGGTGGGGGTTGTCCCCCCCATTCCAAGGCTCTCATGGATGTGACTCACCACTCAGGCAGCCGGAAGTTTCTCTCCCACCACCCCACTAACATCTAGTTCTCTTTTAAGAGTCCCTTCCTGTGTCCTCACAGCTCCCGGTCCTTTAGCTGCCCAGGGTGAAGCCATTTTGCTGGACTCCGATTCCCAGCTTGCTTTCCTACTGGCCACTAGTAATGAGAAGCATTTAAATCCCCCCACCCCCCGCCATATGCTCAATTTTTCATTGATGCTAGACTAATGTTTTCTTTCAGTGACTCAACAAGGACAGATGATGTACATGGTTTATGGCTCCTCCCTCATTTGTCCCTGGCTTGTTACGGTCATTTTGTGATGGACTCTAGAAAACCAGTCATTGGGGAGAAACGAATGGCGCGCGAGAGAGAGAAATAACAGATATTGTTAGCTTTTGTCCCTGGGCCAGCCCTTGTCAGCTGAAAGCACACCCACCAGCCCCTGAGACGCCTGCTTGCCAGCACTTTAGACATTCTGGCTCCTCTGGATGGAGCTGTCATCGAAGATGTGTACAAATGTGAGGGCTTTTTCAAGACTGAAATGGAAGAGACCCAGAGGCCTGTCTCGAGCCTCCCCCAACCCAGGTAAAGCTAAAAGTGCTTACAGATGCTGAAGTCACAGTATGTATAAAAGATGAGAAAGTTTCCTCTACCTGCAGTAACCTCCTCCTTCTCTTTTCTGCGTGAAGAACTCCCACTGATTTGTCCAAGCCCAGCTCAAGTGCTACACTTCTGAGAGGCCTCACCCAACCCCTGAGGAGCGGTCTGGACCTCTCTTCTGTGTGCCCCTTGGGGTGTGCCCAGGGTCCATGGGATATCAGGTGTGGAAGGACAGAATGGAATAGCACAGCGCCTTTCCCCTCTGCCCTGCAGGAGTGTTCTGTGAGGGCACAAACATTGTGTGTTCATGTGAACCGGTGCTATAAGCTACAAAGCACCGTGTTAATGATAATTTTTATCTGGCTGGGTATAGTTAGTTGCTTGTACCTGTTCCTGAACTGTGAGCTCTTTGATGACAAGACTGCTTTATTATTATTATTATTATTTTTTAAATATAGCCTCAACACTTTACATAATGCTGGGCACGAAAGTAGGCATTTGACAGACGTGCCAGCAGGGAAGCTGCTTTACCCACACCCACAGCCTGGCCTGGACAGCTGGCACCTGGCTCTATACAGTAGTAGCCCAGCAGTTAGCTTTGCCCGTACTGAGGCCCCTGGCTGGCTCTTCCTTTGAGACTCCCGTGACCCTGTTTGCCTTCGCCTGCTCTCAGTAGCTCTTGCTACCAACTTTTTCAGACTCCTGGCCCCTCCCACTTGCTCCCCCAGCACCTGACCACGGCCTCGCTCTTCAGCTTCTCCTCCCACCTTCCTGGCGGGTTTGCAAACTGGACCTGCCACCACCTCCCCAGTGCCGACTGCTGCTTGAGTGACCCTGGTTTTGTCTTATGAAGCCAGGCTTTGGGCCTCATGTGTGACCCAGAGCTCAGTACACTTATATCAGAGTAAGAAAAGACATCAGTGTTGCAAACTGATGGGTCAGCAGTCAGATCCCGGCTCAGGTACTTACTAGCTGTGTGACTGTGACCAGGTGCTGAACTCTTAGAATCTCAGTTGTCTTATCTGTACATGGAGATTAAAAGATTAACACACACACACACACACACACACACACACACACACCCCTAATGCATAGAGTCGCTGTGGGGAGTAAATACTGTGACACACATTAAGCCTCTGGCCTTGTGCCTGACACATGGCAGATTCTCAGTAAGTATCAGTTTCCTTCCTTTCCCCTTTTCAGCTAAGTCTCTTCCAAATCTAAAAGTCCATGAACCTTTGAAACACATGCTCCCATGTTAAGCTACAATTTGAGAAGGTCACCAAGTTGCTAGAAAGTTTATCTTCCCAGAGGGACAAGGATCTCAGGCAACCTCTGTGTCCCACGTATCCCTGGAGCACATTTCTCAGCCCCGGTCCAAAGTCCGGCAGATGAGGAGGGGGTGTCGCAGGTGTTCAGAACGCACAAGGCCCCTGACAAAGGAGATGAAGCAGGATCAGTCCTCAGGGAAGCAAGGAGTGAGCGGCAGCTCCGGGAGGCCTGAGAGTGACCCGGGGCTCAGACGGAGGGCGCTGACCCAAGAGCAGATGAATCTGTACACAACTGGGAGCAAAGGGCTCGGAACCCTCTGTGTGCGTGGGAGTGAAGTCTGCAGCCTCAACACAAACTCCCGTGGAAACCGGGGAAGAACCTAGCCAGCACTTGCCCTGGCCCTCTTTTTCAGACCAGTGAAACGAAGTGGGTACATTTTGGAGGCGCCAAACTGAACAGAAAGGTGGTAGCAATGGAGGGGCAGGCAGCCAGTAGCATCAGCTTGCTGCTGTCCCTCAGAGCAGTGGGTCAGAGAGAGGTCCCAGGGCCAGCAGCCTCAACGCCACCTAGGTTGGTTAGAAGTGCAGATCGGCAGGTCCCCCCCACCCTCCCGGGGCTACTGGATCAGAAACTCTGGGGCTGGGACCAAGCTGTCTGTATTCTAATAAGCCCTCTGGGAGATTCTGATGCTCACTCAAGTGTGAGAACCATGAACCATAGACTTGATGGGTACTCTTGTTCATGAACCTGAGATTTCCTTCCTTCTTTGAAGTGATGGGAGATGGCTCATGAAGTGATGGTTCATGACTCTGGGAGGGTCAGAACTTTCAGAGACAAGATCTGAGTTCAGATCCTAGCCCTGCCCCCCAAGTGGCACTGTGGCCTTGGACAAATCTGTTTACCTCTCTGAACCCTGATATCTTCAAGTATAAAAAAAAAAATCTAGGCCCTGGCCGGTTGGCTCAGTGGTAGAGCGTTGGCCTGGCGTGCAGGAGTCCCAGGTTCGATTCCCGGCCAGGGCACACAGGAGAAGCGCCCATCTGCTTCTCCACCCCTCCCCCTCTCCTTCCTCTCTGTCTCTCTCTTCCCCTCCTGCAGCCGAGGCTCCATTAGAGCAAAGATGGCCCGGGCGCTGGGGATGGCTCCTTGGCCTCTGCCCCAGGCGCTAGAGTGGCTCTGGTCGCAGCAGAGCGACGCCCCAGATGGGCAGAGCATCGCCCCCTGGTGGGCAGAGCGTCGCCCCCTGGTGGGCGTGCCGGGTGGATCCCTGTCGGGCGCATGCGGGAGTCTGTCTGACTGTCTCTCCGTTTCCAGCTTCAGAAAAATACAAAAAAAAAAAAAAAATCTCCCTTGCAGGATTAGGTGGTTAGGTTTAAAGAGAATGTATGGGAAGTATTTAGCAGAGAGCCCGGCACATAGTAGGTGTTTATCATCACCATGACTGGGAAGAAGCCCCCGGGTGAGTAAGAACCATAGATGCATCTAAGGAAAATCACCAGGCCACACAGGGCACATCTTGTCCCACGAGTGTTTAACAAGTCACTCAGTATGTTATTTGATGCCACTTGTCACCTGGCTACATCCTCATCAAGTTACAATGACTTAAAGATTATAATTACTTTCAAATTTGATTAGAAACTAACTTCCCTACCTAAATTGGATATACCCGGTGAAACCCCAAGGTTCTCATTGTAATATAACCTAGACGTTTCCCACTTTCCCTTTTCCCTTTAGATAAGTCCCTTACGCACACAAAGCACTAGGCAAATATTTGTTGAGTGTTGAATGAACGGATTGACTCAATCTGATTTGAAAATGCCCAACTGTTGTGTAACATACGGAAACAGATCTGTGACCAGGCATTAGCCTCCCGGAAGCATGGTGGGACCCACATGGTAATATGTTGAAATTTGGGGAAATCAGGCAGTGAGGGGAACTGTAAGAGATCAGGTTGGCTGGGGCAGGAGATGTAGGTGGTTTTCTGAATTTTGCAAAGGCCTTTTATGATGAGATGACTAATGGCCCTCAATCCCTAGGTGTCCACATGTCCATACCTGCTGCAGCCTTACCCTTGCTAGCAAGTCAGGGGTCCAGCAGTTTCTATAACACAGAGCTAAGGAATCAAAGCACCGCACACAGCCTGCCAGATTTGCTTCCCGGGGGTGTAAATGTAAACATTGTCCCTCTGATTTGGGCTGAAAGACTTAAATCACACCCACAGCATCTTTCACCTGCAAATGCTGCTGCAGTCACCTTGTAGGCTTCCCTGCTTCTACCCTGATCTTCTCCATTCATCCTCCCCATTGTCTACAACATATATTTTATCATTCACTGCCCACTTGCTGCTTACAGCATGAAGTCCCAACATGTTGGCAGGGCAGTCAAGGTCCTTTGCGATTTGGTCCCAACTTACACGTACAGCTTTACTGCCCATAGTCAGTACCTTGGCCACACCTAACTCCTGCCTGCTAGAGCAGGTATAATTTTAGAAAAGTTATCAAAATTAAGAAATTAACTTTGATGCCAACTATTTTAATATACAGATCTTTTTAGATTTCACAAATTATCCTGATAAAGGTTTTATCTATCTATCTATCTATCTATCTATCTATCTATCTATCTATCTATCTATCTATCTATCTATTTAAGTGAGAGGCAGGGAGGCAGTGAGACAGGCTCCCACATGTGCCCTGATGGGGATCCACCCCACAAGCCCCTACTGGGCGGTGCTCTGCCCATCTAGGGCTGCTGCTCAGTTGCTCAGCAACCAAACCAGTTGAGTGCCTGAGGTGAGGCCAGGGAGCCATCCTCAGTGCCCATGGCCAACTTGTTACAGCAATTTGAGCCATGGCGGTGGGAGGAGAGAGAGAGAGAGAGAGAGAGAGAGAGAGAGAGAGAGAGAGATATGAGAAAGAGGGGGAGGGTGGAGAAGCAGATGGTTGCTTCTCCTGTGTGCCCTGACTAGAATTTGAATCAGGACTTCCACACGCTGGGCTAATGCTCTACTGCTGAGCCAACTGGTCAGGGCCCTGATAAAATTTTTTATAACAAAGGAAAATCTCAGATCATGCATTGCATTTATTTGTCATCTCTCTTTAGTATCCCTTAAACTAGAACAGTCCTTTGTGGGGGGTTTTTTGGTCTTTCATGACAATTGACATTTTTGAGGGGTCTAGGCAGTTATTTTACAGGAAGTGCCTCAGTTTGGGTTTGTTCACTGTTTCCTCATGAGGGGTTCACGTTGTAAGAGTTGGTCAGATATCCCAGGGGTGTTGCTGTGTTCATCTTTGTGTCATAGCAGGAGGCATATAATGTTGTTTCATTCTGGTGGTGTTACATTGGTCACCTGGTTGATTTGTTTATATGTATGACTCCTTCCCCAGGCCACGAAGCCCTTCTCAAGATCAAGGATGGGGCTCAACCCAATGTCCAGTACCTGAAGATGTGGAGCTACAGAGAGGAGAGAGTAATAAACACAAAATCAGCCTGGCTCTGTGGCTGCTTCTCAGCTACGCTTCACAGCAGCCCCATAATTTAGTTGTTTGTGCTCGGTTTACGGGTACACTCAGGGAAAATAACTAATTTGCCTAAGGGCACTGGACTGGTAAGTAGCAGGTCCAGATTCTAATTTAGATCTTTTCTCCACTTCCCATAACACTAATGCCCTGGAGACAATGGACAGTCAACAGCACCCACTGTTCAAGAAAATGTTTTAAATGGAAAAATCTAACACCAAGATCATCAAAACACTTAACACTCTCCTACATCAGTGAGGATGATTTTTATTCATTTATCCCATCAACAAATATTTATGGTGAATCTACTGCATAGCAGTAGATAATAGGGATGTAGTAGTGAACAGATTGCTTACGACATAGTGTAGCAGGACTCTGCCATTACCAGCAAATCCAACTCAAGCGGCTTGAACAATAACAAGAAGGCTACCTGGGCCCTGGCCAGTTGGCTCAGTGGTAGAGTGTCGGCCTGGCATGCAGGAGTCCCGGGTTCGATTCCTGGCCAGGGCACTGAGGATGGCTCTGTGGCTTCTGCCTCAGGCGCTAGACTGGCTCTGGTCGCAACAGAGCGACGCCTCGGATGGGCAGAGCATCGCCCCCTGGTGGGCGTGCCAGGTGGATCCCGGTTGGGCACATGCGGGAGTCTGTCTGACTGCCTCCCTGTTTCTGGCTTCGGAAAAATACAAAAAAAAATAAATAAATAAATAAAAAAAAATAATTAAAAAAAAAAGGCTACCTGTAGAGAAGCTCCAGAGTTGACTGAGCAGATCAAAGATATCAATGCTAAGATTTGTGTTCTCTAGAATTCTTTTAGTTTTCTCTTTGAGGATATAAGATGTTTGCCTTTGTTTTAAGCAAGGCATCCTCAAAGGAAACAAAGGAGACATTCCTGTCATGGTTCCTTTATATGTGAAAAGAAAGTCTTGCTAGAACCCTCCCAGTTGACCTCTCCTCCTACTTCACTGGCCAGAACTGTCACAAGCCCATGCCTAAGTCCACCACTCGGCAAGAGGAATGAGGCACCATGCCTCCCCACCACCCAGACCACCTCCAGGCTCACCATCCCCAAAGCACTTGGTTGTCAGAAGAGTAGGAGGAGAGTAAACAGAATTGCAATTTTCTTTTTAAAATTTTTATATTAAGAGAGAGAGAAAGGGAGTGAGAGACGCACGGTGCTCACTGGGGTGGAGGGAGAAAGAAAGAAACACTGATTTATGCATTCATTGGTTGATTCTTGTATGTGCCCTGACCAGGGATTGAACCCACAGCCTTGGTGTGATGAGTTGATGCTCTAACCAACTGAGCTACCTAGCTAGGACGCAATTTTCTTTGAAGAAGAAAAGAGGGAGAAAGGCTGTTGAGAAGGCAACTGATACTATTTGTCAACTCTCCCACCTACTAACTTACCAAATATTTACAGACTCTGACTTCTTAGAAACTCTTGTTTATACAAATACAAATTTTCCTTTTTTTGATTCCTTATATTTATTGTATCAAGTTCTACTTTTTACTTATTAAGTTACATAATATCTCTACATCTATCCCTGTATGTCTAGTCTCCTTTCAAAATAAGGTCTCTAATTTCTAAGTGTACAGAATCTTAGCCAAGGAAGGTTTAAAAGAGATTTAATAACCAGTTCTAGAATGTTCATGGACCACTGCATAGGGTAGGAGCCCGGAGGACCCTGCCGTGCCAGGCGTTCACCACTCGGTTGCTGGTGGGGAGATCCAGAGGGATCCTAGTGGAGGGGCCAGGAATGCCAGACACTCAGGTCCTACTATTTGTCAACTAGTATGGAAGTATTTATTTCAATATTTTAACAACCAGAATGACAGTCCTGCTTCAGCCCTGTGGTCAGACATTTGCTCGGCCTCCAGTTTTAACTACAGTATTTTTTTTTTAATCAAGTGAGAGGCAAGGAGGCTGCGAGACGGACTCCCTCCCACATGTGCCCGACTGGGATCCACTTGGTAACCCCTGTCTGAGGCTAATGTTCTGCCCATCTGGGGCCACTGCTCCATTGCTTGGCAACTGACCTATTTTAGTGCTTGAGGAGAGGCCATGGAGCCATCCTCAGTGCCCAGGGCCAATTTGCTCATTCGAGCCATGGCTGAGGGCGAGGAAGGGGGGTAGGGCGGGGGGGAGAAGCAGATAGTCGCTTCTCCTGTGTGCCCTGACCAGAAACCAAACCCAGGACATCCATGTGTCGGGCTGACGCTCTACCGCTGAGCAAACTGGCCGGGGCTTAAGCTAAATTCTAAGCATGTCTTATATAAACCTTGGTTATATTTTATAATATACTGCTCACAAAAATTAGGGGATATTTATCACTTCATATGAAGCTATAAAATACCCCCTAATTTTTGTGAGCAGTATATATAAAATACATATTTATATGATAAGGTATATTTATAAATAGATATTTTATATACTTATAACCAAGCATCACTGAAGCTTGGTTTCCCCATTTCATATCTTTTTTTCTTCGAAACACCACATTTCTCAAAGTGGTGTTCTAAGATTGAAGGGTATGATCAATTTTATAATTTGATACAGTGATTTTACTTTATTATTTTTAAAAGGTTTTATTTATTAATTTTAGAGAGAGAAGGGAGAGAAAGAAGGGCAGGGGGGAGGGAGGAGCGGGAAGTATCAACTTGCAGTTGCTTCTCATATGTGCTTGACCAGGCAAGCCCAAGGAGACCTTATCCCAAGGTCTCAAACCGTTGTCCCCTTATCCACTGTGCCACTGGAGGTCAGGCTCAATGTAGTGATTTAAAACGCTGCAAACCAATGGTTTAGAAACATCCTTGCCTACTTTTTCAGACTATTGCTGCTGGAGACCTGGGGGGGCACATGGTGTAGCAGAAGAAGGGTGGGCATTGGAATGAGGAGAGGTGGGCTCAGGTCTGGGCAGTGTTACTTTTTAGTGGGGGCGGCCCTGGCTGGTTGGCTCAGCGGTAGAGCATCGGCCTGGCATGCGGGGGACCCAGGTTCGATTCCCGGCGCATGCGGGAGTCTGTCTGACTGTCTCTCCCCGTTTCCAGCTTCAGAAAAATACAAAATAAAATAAATTCTTTATGCCTGACCTGTGGTGGCGCAGTGGATAAAGCGTCGACCTGGAAATGCTGAGGTCGTCGGTTCGAAACCCTGGGCTTGCCTGGTCAAGGCACATATGGGAGTTGATGCTTCCAGCTCCTCCCCCCTTCTCTCTCTCTGTCTCTCCTCTCTCTTTCTCTCTCTCCCTCTCCTCTCTAAAATGAATAAAAAAAAAAACAAAAAAAAACACATTAAAACTTTTTAGTGGGGGCTGGGGACCAGATAGTCTTTTAGCCTCTCTGAAGCTTGGTTTCCTCAACTGTAAAACGGAGGAGATGCCATCTCTTACATCACCAGGCACAGTAGGCATCGATTGCCTCTGTTACTGAACTTGGCCTGAGGCCTTCATCACCCTTATCACATCCTTACCACAGCCCACCTTTGAGTGATTAACTATCAAAGTGTCCTGGAAGGTGCTGGTTTTGTACCATAAGGAAGTGTGTAGACTGCCACCTTCTGGTGTAAAGAGTTAGTGTCCAGATGACTTTAGGGACCAAGCTGCTCCCCTTGTGTCCCTGTGAGGATCTGTCCCAAGGGTGAAGCTGCAGGAGCAGGAAGGGGAGGTTCTCCCCACGTAGACTTGCCCTGGTGCCGGTGGTGACTTTAAGGTGATGTCCTCCTTCTGTCAGTGAAATCTGTGCAGAAAGATGCTGGGTTTTGAAAAAGCTGCTTGTAAATGATGGTGTGTTGGGTTTTGGAGACGGAAGGTGCTGGCAAAGGCATCTTTGCAAAAGCATGTCTTTGGCAGTGATCTATTAAACCCTGCTTAGAGAGGCTGACAGCGTGGTCAGTCAGTTTACAGATATTTATAGAACACCTACCATGTGCCAGACAAGTGCTGTGGCATTTTTAATAAGACATGCGGGGCTCCTGCTTTTTTGTCTAGTGGTAAAGTTAGGGGATACAATTAATTACTTCAAAATTAATATACTTTCTCTTATTTATTTAATTGAAGACAAAAGGGCATCTATAACAGAAAATTTTAAAACACAATATTTCGCCTCCTACACACTATAGCTACTTTTATTTTGACATCTTCCAGCCCTTGTACACTGTATGCATGGGTTTTTAGAGCTATAATCAAAATACATATTATCCTGAGCTTTGTTACATGTTCCCATAATAAACACCTCTCTATATTGCTACTTAATCTTCATGATTATTCTACGGCTCTGTAAGAGGCAAATGTGTGACTATCAAAATCTATATAGCAATTCCCGTAAGCTTCGATACATAGATTTTTTTCTTTTTCTCTCTTTGCTATAATAGATGTTGCTGATGTTAACTTCTTCATGCAGATTTTTATTATATTATTTTTCAATAATCATAAACATGGTTCTTCCCGTATGTTGCCATATTGCTTCCCAAAAGAACTATTACTAATTTACAGTGCCACCAATATGGTATTGGTGAGTCAATTTTGCTCCATCAGGTGCATTGAATATTATTTTCATACATTTTTGAGAATTAGTATTTTTAAATGGTATCCCAAATTTGCTTTAATCTGCATTTCTTTGGATACCAGTGGGAAGGTTATTTTTTGTACATGTATTATTTATAATTTCTCTTGTGTAAAACGTCCGTTCATATTGTGGATACACTTTGAATGAATTTCTTGTTTGATGTCTTTCCTTAGAGGAAAGAAAAGCAATAGAAGATTGCAGTATTGCAGCTCAGGGTATCAGCATGGTACTTACTACGTTATTCATTGGGTTAATAACTCCTTCTGGAATCTTCCAAAGAAAGCTCAGCTGTTCCAAATCTAAAGTGCAAGTCTCTTCTGCTGCCCAGAAGTACTAAGGGAGAAAAGTGATTGTATAACCTCCTTGTCTATGTTTGATTCAACAGTGGAAATGACATAATTTCCCACTGATTATGGAAAAAGAGTTGGACACCGTCCTAGGTTACAATAATGCAAGTGAACAGTACGTGATTGGAGAGTTAATTTATTTCCTAATGAATCTGAAGAATACAGAGTGTCCTTGAGTGTCTCAATTGGAGGGATCCTTCTGATAGGGTCCCAACAGCTGACCCAGAGAAGTGAAGTGATTTGCCCAAGTTCACACAGCAAGTTACCACCCCAACTCCTGATTCCCATGGCATTTTTCCTGTGTCCTGAACGTGAATGTGAATGAACTTCTCTCTGGTTGTCTCCTTCCAGGTGCTGCCCTCGTCCCTGCACTGGGATTTCCTACTCTCCAGTCTGGATGATTTCCAGAACACAGCTCTAGTAGTGTTTCTGTGTTGGGAGTTGTTTTCCTTTTCCTGCATGCCTCCAACAAGAACTCTGGGCCTTTTCCTTCCGGGAACTCAAGGTATTGCACCATGTAAGGGTCTGAGCAATAACTAGAATAGTCCGCTGGAGCACACATCCCTCTCCTGAAAGAAGACTACAGATGTTCGACACCGGGTCTCTGTGAGGGTGAGCCATTTGGACTCTGTCGGTAAGGCTTGTTGGTTTAATACCTCATTTCTATTGTCTGCAAGGACTAGATGAAAAAGGAAACTAACATCTGATTAACACATTCTATGTAGTAGGCATGACGTCTTTTATTTTCTTAAAAACTCCCGTAGGGTAACAGATTTGGACATGGAAGCTCAGAGAGGTTGAGTGACTGCTAAGATACCATTATCTCGTTGATCCTCAGTTGGGGATCTAGGATGGCCAATCAGAAACATCGGGGAGCTTCTACAAACTATTCATGCAGGTCTCCGTGCATGTTTCCTATTGAGAACAGCTACATCCTACCGTGCCATCTGTTCTGGACAGGTGCCAACACCCCGGTGCCATACAGGAGGAGGTGGATGGAAAGCCACGTAAAAGGGTTGTAACAAAGACAAGGGAAATAAGCACCTGGGGGGAGAAATGGCTTCTTTCTCTTTAATAAATATCAAAATAACCTTCTCTGGCTACCTCTCAGAAAGATTAAGGGAAGTGATTGAGTTAATTCATATGGAAGTGTTTTATAAATTATGAAACTTTATGCAAATGTCACAGAGGGACTATTAGGTACAGCAAGTTGTAATTCGTTATCATTCAGAATTTTAGCTACTTAGTATGTTTTTGGCTCTGTTCTATCAACGAGGTAGAATGTGATGCCTATTGAGATTCTGTGAACTAAAGCTTGGCTCAGGGTAAGCCCTCCATGGTGGTGTCCCCCCATCTGCCCTGATGTTGTATCTTCAGCCCAATTAGCATGGATTCCAGCTGCATAGAAAATACCCTCTGACTGTGGTCTGACTGTCCTCTGAAAAACCCAGATCTTGTTCAAAAACAGTTTTTGGTGAAAAGTTCCTTTATGTAAGAATATATATAGCATATAAATACAATTTAAAGAATAACAACACACAACAAAATGAAATATAATAAAATAAACCACATACTAAGCTGAAGAAAAAACATCACCAGCACCTGCAAAGCTCCTACTTGTCAATCCCTGACACATTCCCTTCACTTTCCTGTCCTCATTTTGTGTTAATCTTTTTCTTGCTTTTTCTTTTGTGTGTGTGTGACAGAGACAGAGAGACAGAGAAAGGGACAGATAATGACAGACAGGAAGGGAGAGAGATAAGAAACATCAATTCTTTGTTATAGTACCTTAGTTGTTCGTTGATTGCTTTTTCATATGTGCCTTGACTGGGGGGCTACAGCAGAGTGAGTGACCCCTTGCTCAAGCCAGCAACCTTAGGTTCAAGCCAGCAACCTTAGGCATCAAGCCAGAGACCTTGGGGTCATGTCTATGATCCCACACTCAAGCCAGCAACCCCACGCTCAAGCTGGTGAGCCCACGCTGAAGGTGGCAACCTCAGGGTTTTGAACCTAGGACCTCTGTATCCCAATCTGATGCTCTATCCACTGTGCCACCACCTGGTCAGGCTTTCACTTGCTTTTTAAAATAGCTTTACCACATATATTATCCCTAAGCAATATATTATTTAGTTTTTCCTGTCTCTGAACTTCCATAAAGGAGATCATATTATGAGCATTCTTCTATAACTTGCTTTTTGCATCTGTGATCTCCCTGTGTTGAGAGATGCAGCTGTAGAGCTGTAGTTCATTCCTTTTCACAGCTGTACCACGTTCCACCATGGGACTGGATTATAATTGATCCATTCAACAATGAATGCATATTTGGGTTGTTTCCAGTTTGGGAATATTATAAGCAACTATTGCATATGTATAAGATTTTATATATATATATATAAAATATATATTAAATATATATATGAAAGTGCTGGGTTATATGGTATATACATCTCAAATTTTATAAGGCCAAACTGTTCTGAATGGTTGTACCAATTAACATTTCTACCAACAGCATATGAGAATTATTGTTCTGCATCTCTGCCCCTGTTTGATTCTCTTTTAAATTTCTGCCAATCATGGCTGTGGAATTATATCTCATTTTGGTTTTAGTTTGCACTTCTCTTATTATGAAGGAGGTTGAGCATTTTTTCACATGCTTGTGGTTCTTTTGCATTTATCTCTGAAATGTCTGTTCACATCTTTTGCCCATTTAAAAAAATTAAGTTGTCTACTTCTGTATGATTGATTTGTAGTAGCTCTTTATAGATTCTGGACATGACTTTTCTGCAAGTTGTGTGTGTTACTATCTTTTCCCGGTCTCTGGCTGGTCTTCTTACTCTGTGATTTTTTTTTATTTTTATGCATAGATGTTTTTAATTTTAGTGCAATCAACCTCAGCCTTTTCTTTCATCTCTTCCTTTTACTTTTGTCATCTTGTTCAAGAAATTTTTTTTACCTGAGGTCAGAAAGAAAATCTGTATTTTTTTTTCTGTAAGTTAAAACATTCCAAATGCCTTTCTTAGGACCGTACTATCTCCCGAGCCTCTGAATATTTCCATAAGCTGTTTCTGAAGCCTGAGGTTCTTTCTAATCCCGTGGGCCTCCTCTCAGCACAGAGGGCTTTGAGTTCTGGCAAGTGCCAGGAGAAAGACTCCATTCATGGAGTGGGCGCTGCAGGCCCAGCTGTCAGAGGCTGGTGTGTCCTGTGCTCTCTAAAGGCCTCAGAGACCCGTAGGGGTCGCCTTCCCACCAGACACGGAAGTAAGTCCCTGCGCCGGCGGGACTCAAAGATGGAGACTAGTGGCCACTCGGCGGCTCCTATTGCTCAGCTCCTGCCGGTCGCCCTTATGTCCCTGCAGGCGGCGGGGCAGCGCCTCTGTCTCAGCCCATGCCCTCCTGCTCCCCCAGCCTCACTCTGGCCTGCAACCGCTGTGGGCTCTCAGGAAACTACATGGAAGCTTCCTAGCGGGTCTTGCTTTTAAATCTGCCCTCCTAACCTCTTGTTCTGTCTCCTTTCTTGGACTCTTCCTGATACCCTAATGTCTTTTGGGGGACAACGCAATAACAATTATTTTATTGGGTCAGATGATACTGTGGTTTGTTTAAGCTGACCTTGGACCAGAGGTGGGATTCAGCTGGTTTGCACCGGTTCAGGAGAACCGGTACCTAATATTTTGTTGAGTTTGGCGAACCAGTTGTTAAAATGGCACCTGTAATTGGCGTTCTCTCTAATATAGGTACCTGGGCAGCCGCCCAATGTGGAAATCACAAATGTACACTCCTTACTCTTTTTTAACATTCATCTGCGCAACAGCGTATAGTATAAGTGCCTGCAGTAATGTTTATTTCGTCCATAGGTGAAAAAAATTGTGAGGAGGCCAATCAAGAAGCAATATGGAAATATCTTAAATAAGTTTCATTGCTTTTGTCAGGTATTATTTAATATTTTTTCATTAATATTTTAAACCTTTCTTATAACACAATCTAGTTTTGTGTACCTCTTTTCTTGTTCTTATTTAAGTATTAAATGCATGAAATAATAAACTACCTTGCAGTATATCATTTTTTTATACTTAAAACGGTCATTAGGGCAGAGAACAGGTTGTTAAAGTATTTGAATTCCACCACTGCCCTGAACCCTGTAGCATGTAACTGACGTAACTATAGCCTACCCAAAGGATCAAACAAAACAAAACCAAATAAAAACCCATTAGGGACCACAAAAGATTTAAAATATAAGGCTGAGGCACAGTGCCTTTTGCTTGTTTGAATATTCAATTTTGCTTTACCTTTTCATTTCCACCAGTTACCAGCTGGCTTAATTGTTTCCTCTTATCTCTTTCTTATCTGTAAGACTGAGTTAATAATCACCATCTTACAGTGTTTGTAAAGGTGAAATGAGGTAACATAGCTAACGTTCACTGTGCCTTGCACTTAATAGGAGTCCACAAATATTAGTTTCCCTGTGTCTTAGCTTGAGTTCCCCAGAAAACAGAGCCTGTGGCCAAGCTCATGCAGTAGTGTGTTATTGTCTGGCTTCATCCCAGGGGAGCAAGAGTGAGGGAGTCAGGAAGTGAGGTAGGGAAGAAGAAAAGCAAATATTGGATGGTCATACTGAGCTGGCCCCAGCTAGTCCTGGGGTCTTGCAAGAATCCCTGGAGGAGAGGAGAGCACCTTACGTGCCAGCACCTTCCCACCTCCTATCTCTCAGTAGTCAGTCTTCCCTGCGGTCTGTTAAATGCCCTGCACTCTGGGCTGGCACCTGAGCCTCTTGGGCACCCTCCAGAAAAGCCAAGACTTCTGTGAATCAGGCTGGCCCAGGCCTGGGCCTCTGAGCTGCTGTGGCTCCTGTGGCAGTGAATGGATAGACTTGTTCTTCCCTCTGGCCCTTGTCCTTGGGGGAAGCTGAGGCAACCAGTGGCACTAGGAGAGAGAGGGATGGTGTAGCTGCTGGGGCTGATGAGCTCAGAAACAGGTTGTGCTGCTGCCAGGACCACTCAGGCCAAGAAGCAGAGTAAGGGTCAAGGCCTGGGACAGGGAAGGCTGGTAGGCCAGGTGGATCTAGAGGGTATAGCAACTAGATCTGGTATACCTTTCACTTTTCTCCAGTTTCTCCGAGCTCTGCCTCCCAGGACAACTAGCATCAGTGTGGATGTAGTTATGTCTGTATTCATTAATTCATTCAATAATTATTTGCAGAGTACCAATAATGTTGCACAAATGAATGAAGCATGCATGAGGTACACAATCACATGTACTATACAAGTATTATATTTGGGAAGGATGTGGTGTGAATGGGTTTTGTACTGTGCTGGACACTGTGGAGAGTTATGTTAGAATTATAGGTTAGTCTAGGAGCCAGAAAAATATTTTTGTAAAGGGCTAAAGCAGTGGTAGTCAACCTGGTCCCTACCGCCCACTAGTGGGCATTCCAGCTTTCATGGTGGGCGGTAGCAGAGCAACCAAAGTATAAATGAAAAGATAGATTTAACTATAGTAAGTTGTTTTATAAAGATTTATTCTGGCCCTGGCAGGTTGGCTCAGTGGTAGAGTGTCAGCCTGGCATGCAGGAGTCCCAGGTTCGATTCCCAGCCAGGGCACACAGGAGAAGTGCCCGTCTGCTTCTCCACCCCTCCCCCTCTCCTTCCTCTCTATCTCTCTCTTCCTCTTCCACAGCTAAGGCTCCACTGGAGCAAAGTTTGCCCGGGCACTGAGGATGGCTCCATGGCCTCTGCCTCAGGCACTAGAATGGCTCTAATTGCGGCAGAGCGATGCCCCAAGATGGGCAGAGCATTGCCCCCTGGTGGGCATGCTGGGTGGATCCTGGTGGGGCGCATGCGGGAGTCTGTCTGACTGCTTCCCCGTTTCCAGCTTCAGAAAGATACAAAAAATAAAAATAAAAAATAAAAAAAGATTTATTCTGCCAAACTTAGCGAAAATCTGACAAAGTACTTGGTAAGTAATTATTATTATATGCTTTAACTTGCTGTAACTCTGCTTTGTAAATTTTATAAGTAAAGTTACTTCCCTACTTTATAAATCATCATTACTGTGGAACCGGTGGGCGGTTAGAAAATTTTACTACTAACAGAGATACAAAAGTGGGCGGTAGGTATAAAAAGGTTGACTACCCCTGGGCTAGAGAATAAATATTTTAGGCTTTGCAGGCCACATCCATCCCTGTTGCATTTGTTTGTTTATACACATTTAAAAATGTAAAATCTTTTCTTAGCTTGTAGGCCATGAAATACAGGTTAGAGGCCTATGGGTTAGTCTATGCTGTACTAACGAACTCCTAATGTAAACGTCTTAACATGTTCAAGATTTATTCTTGCTTACCACCATCGAATGCAGGTTAGTGGGTCTCCTGAGCAGCTGTCCTTCATGTGGTGACTCAGGGACTCAGATCCCCTACATTTTGTGAGGTCAGCATCTACGCCATTTTGATTACTGTGAAAGAACAAGAGAAGGTCGAAGTCTTGCATGAGATCATCTAGTTGCATGAGCTCTTTTAAAGGCCACATCATTTCTGCATACATTTCTTGGTTAGAACTCAAATGGTTCCAACTTAACAAACAGCAAGGGAGATGAGGAAGAGGCAACAGCCTGGCAAAGCATATCACAGCCTGGACCACAGAGTAAAGTTTAAGACATGCTCCTGTCTCAGAAGGACCTTGGGATCCAGCTGGAGAGAAAGGTGAGCATGTATGAAAAGTTGAATAACAAAGTACAATTGCAGGTGCTAAGTCAGTATTCTGATGATATCAATAACTAGAAAATAACAGTCAAAAGGCTACATGAGTTCATGGGACCGAGAGAGCAGACTGAGCTGGAGTAGTTGGAGAAAGTTTCATGGAGAAGGTGGGACTTGAATTAGGTTTTGAAGGACCGGCAAGACTTAGCCAGAGACAGAGGAACGAGAACTGTTTCCCAGCTGGGGGAAGCAACATACACAAAAGGGCCACCTGGAGAAGGTGAGAAAGTGCAGGGTTAGCACTGGTCAAGTGCAGGCACTGACCAGTCCTAATGATTGTTGGCCAGGCAAGTCTCAGTTGTTGGGTTTAGGGGCAGGTTTCTAGGGAGGAACTGGGGTGGAGGTGGGATACTGAGATGAGGGAGGCTCAGGATGTCAGAGATGACAGCAATCAGAGATGGCTTTCTAGCAATTTAATCCCCTCAACCCCCAGTGAAGTATTTTAGTATTTTAACACCCAAGAGGGGTCTATCCATACACAGAGGCGAAACATCTGCCAGCATTGGAGACATATGGCAGCTGAGAATGGAAAGACAGTTTAAATTGTGAAGGGCTTGGATTCCAAGGTGTTTGGAATTCCCAAAACAAAGGAACATTATTCTCATAGACAAAATTTAGGGAATCCACAGCTCCCTCCCCCCCCCCCACACACACACAATAAATGTCTAACAGTAAATGAATGGTTAAATAAAAAATAGTATATCTAGGCCCTGGCCGGTTGGCTCAGCGGTAGAGCATCGGCCTGGCGTGTGGGGGACCAGGGTTTGATTCCCGGCCAGGGCACATAGGAGAAGCGCCCATTTGCTTCTCCACCCCCCCCCCCCCTTCCTCTCTGTCTCTCTCTTCCCCTCCCGCAGCCAAGGCTCCATTGGAGCAAAGATGGCCCGGGTGCTGGGGATGGCTCCTTGGCCTCTGCCCCAGGCGCTTGAGTGGCTCTGGTTGAGGCAGAGCGAAGCCCCGGAGGGGTAGAGCATCGCCCCCTGGTGGGCAGAGTGTCGCCTCCCTGGTGGGCGTGCCGGGTGGATCCCGGTCAGACGCATGCGGGAGTCTGTCTGACTGTCTCTCCCCGTTTCCAGCTTCAGAAAAATACAAAAAAAAAAAAAAAAATAGTATATCTATATAATGGAATAGTCTAAAATCATTACAATTGAGTTTCTGATGACTCTTTAATGACATAGTACAAATTAAAAGAAGGAAACTGTACAGAGTATAATATCCATTTAGTAATTTAAAAAATAAAAATATTAAGATGAAAGGAAGAAATGTCAAACTGTAAGTTGTGGTTATTTTTGGATGATAATATCATACTTGATTTTTCTTTTCATCATTAAGTTTTTCTATGTTTTGACTTTTCTATACTAAGCGCATATTACTTTTATTTTGAATAACATAATAAATGTTATTTTTCAAGAGCAAAGTTAAATGTGTAGAGTTTAGGGCAGTGGTTGCCATTGCTTCTGTTTTATCTTTTCTGTGCAGGTAAATTCCGTTGTCATTTTCACAATATCCAGGAACTGGGCACTCAGGAGATTCAGTTCATAGTGGCTGGGCACCATCTGCCCCTGTGGGCTCAGACTCTGCCTGCCACAGGTCCCCCTCACTTGTCTTCATTCCTGAAAGGCCCTCAGGAGCTCCTGTAATTCTAGCAATTGGGTTGGACTTCTGGGATCCTAGAGTGATATATATACAGAAAAGCACATGACCACCATGAGCTTGAGCTCCTGAGAGTGTCAGACATTGACACGAAACTGTAGGCGTGAGAGCACATGCAGGTGTAATGCCTCAATTTGTAGGTGAAAAAACTGAGGCCTGAAAGAGGAAGGCGATTGTCTAGGTCAAACAGTGAATTAGGGGCATACAGGGACTTAGACCAGCACTTCAGGCTCCTGTGCCCTGTCATCACTAGCCAGAGGACCTTAGACATTGGCTCTCCTGGGTTCTGGTCAAAATATTTTTTTTCCTACTCTATAGCAACTTCACAGTCAGATGCAGTTTAGGTTAAAGTTCACTGAATCACTTCTATTTCTTATCCATTCAGATTCATGGCTCCTTGGGTCTCTGACTAAATCCTGACCTCACTTAAATCTAATATAATATGGAAATGGTGAAAATATTCTCTGAAAACGGTCTGGAACTTCCTCAAAAAGTTAAACATTGCCTGACCAGGTGGTGGCACAATGAATAGAGTATTAAACTGGGATGCGGAGGACCCAGGTTCGAGACCCTGAGGTCACTAGCTTGAGCACAGGCTTATCTGGTTTAAGCAAGATTCACTGGCTTGAGCAAGAGGTCACTCACTCTGCTGTAGTTGCCCCGGTCAAGGCACATATGAGAAAGCAATCAACAAATAACTAAGGTGCCACAATAAAGAATTGATGCTTCTCATCTCTCTCCCTTCCTGTCTGTCTGTCCCTGTCTGTCCCTCTCTCTGACTCTGTCTCTGTTACAAAATAAATAAATAAATAAATAAATGAAATGCTTAAAAAAAAGTTAAACATTGATTTACCATATGACCCAGCAAATTATACTCCTAGGCATATACCCAAGAGAATAAAAGCATATACCCACACAAAACTTGTACACCAATATTCATAGAAGTGTTATTCATAATAGCCAAAAAGTAGCAACAATATAAATGCCTTTTAACTGATGAATAAACAATGGGCTATATTCATACAACAGGATGTTACTTGGCAAAAAAAAAGAAGGAAAAAGAAACCAACAACAAAACAAAAAGGCAGCCAATCAAATGGGAGATATTTATAAACAACAGCTTCAATAAGGGGTTACTATCCAAAATATATAAAGAACTCACAAAGCTCAGCAATAAACCAGCAAACAGTCCAATTAAAAAATGAGGAAAGGCCCTGGCCGGTTGGCTCAGCGGTAGAGCGTCGGCCTAGTGTGCAGAGGACCCGGGTTCGATTCCGGGCCAGGGCACACAGGAGAAGCGCCCATTTGCTTCTCCACCCCTCCGCCACACTTTCCTCTCTGTCTCTCTCTTCCCCTCCCGCAGCCGAGGTTCCACTGGAGCAAGGATGGCCCGGGTGCTGGGGATGGCTCTGTGGCCTCTGCCTCAGGCGCTAGAGTGGCTCTGGTCGCGACATAGCGACGCCCAGGATGGGCAGAGCATCGCCCCCTGGTGGGCAGAGCGTCGCCCCTGGTGGGTGTGCCGGGTGGATCCCGGTCGGGCACATGCGGGAGTCTGTCTGACTGTCTCTCCCTGTTTCCAGCTTCAGAAAAATGAAAAGAAAAAAAAAAAATGGGGAAAGGACCTGAATAGACACTTTTCCCAAGAAGACATACAAATGGCCAACAGACTTATGAAAAGATGCTCATCTGCACTAGTTATTCAAGAAATGCAAACCAAAACTACAATGAGATATCACCTCAAGCTTGTTAGATTGGCTACTAGCAACAAGACAGGTAATAAGTATTGGAGAGGCTGTGAAGAAAAATGAACCCTCATTCACTGCTGGTGGGAATGTAAACTGGTACAACCATTATGGGAGAAAGTATGGTGGCTCCTCAAAAAACTGAAAATAGAACTACCTTATGACCCAGCAATCCCTCTACTGAGTATCTACCCAAAAATCTTGAAAACATTGGTACGTAAAGACACATGCAGCCCCATGTTCTTTGCAAACTTATTCACAGTGGCCAAAGACATGGAAACAACCAAAATGTCCCTAGATGGAGGATTGGATAAAGAAGATGTGATACATATATACAATGGAATACTACTCAGCCACTGGAAATGATGACATATTACCATTTATAACGCGGATGGACCTTGAAAACATTATACTATGTGACACAAGTAAATCAGGAAAAGTTAAGAAATATATGATTTTGCACACAGGTGGGATATAAAAATGAGACTCATGGACATAGATAAAAGTGAAGGAATTATCATGAGGAGGCATTTGGGGCAGGGACAAATACACAGTGATGGAAAATGATTGGACTTTGGGTAATGGATACATAATACAATCAACAGTTCAAATGCTATAGAAATGTTTACCTGAAACCTACATACTTTTATTGATCAACATCACCCAATTAAATTTAATTTTCCAAATAGAATGAAGAAAACAGACAAAAAAGGAATGAAGTACTGATACATGCTAAAATATGGATGAAACTGGGACAAACATTTGCCTAGTGAAAGAAGCCCGTCACTAAAAACCACATATTGTATGATTCCACTCATATGAAATGCCTAGAATAGGTAAATCTACAGAGACAGAAAATAGATGAGTAGTTTCCAGAGGCTTGGGGGTGGGGACAGTAGGAAATGACTACTAATGGATATTGAGTTTCTTTATTGACTGATAAAAATGTTCTGGAATTAAATATGGGAGGAAAGCCACAATGAGAGGTGTGTTGTAATATGAAGAAGCTTAAGCTTGATGCTTGATTCTAAAATAGCATTTGTGAGAAGGTCATCCACTCTGAAAGGTAGAGTAGGGTGGTGGAATGGGTCCTGCCTGATAAAGAGCTACTCAGATGCTAATATTATTTTTAATTATTTTTTAATTAAAAAATTTTTTTTGTATTTTTCTGAAGCTGGAAGCAGGGAGGCAGTCAGATAGACTCCTGCATGTGCCCTACTGGGATCCACCCAGCATGCCCACCAGGAGGCGATGCTCTGCCCATCTGGGGCATTGCTTTGTTGCAACCAGGGCCATTCTAGCGCCTGAGGCAGAGGCCATGGAGCCATCCTCAGCGCCCGGGCCAACTCTGCTCCAATGGACCCTTGGCTGCGGGAGGGGAAGAGAGAGACAGAGAAGAAGGAGATGGGGAGGGGTGGAGAAGCAGATGGGCACTTCTCCTGTGTGCCCTGGCCAGGAATCAAACCCCGGACTCCTGCATGCCAGGCCAACGCTCTACCACTGAGCCAACCGGCCAGGGCCTCAGATACTAATATTAATCCCAGCTCCTCCACTAACTATATGTCAGACCTTAGTCAAGTAACTTACCCTTTATCAACCTCAGTTTCTTCATCTGTCTTGCAGGTAATTGTGTGTATAATACCTTGCACTCCACATTTAGTTGCCTCTGGTTTCCCTTTCTCATCTCTTCTCTAATCTCAGGAATCATTCATGCAATATTGAAGGTGAAAGAAGGCCCTTTTTTTTTGAGAGAGAGACACACACAGGAAGGGAGAAAGACATGGAGAAGAAAGTTCAGAAGCATCGGCTCATAGTTGTTTCACTTTAGTTGTTCATTGATTGCTTCTCATACCTGTCTTGACTGGAGGGCTCAAACCAAGCCAGTGACCCCTTGCTTTTAAGCTAGCAATCTTGGGCTCATGCCAGTAACCTTGGGCTCAAGCCAGCAACCTTGACATGATCTTACACTCAAGCTGGCGGCTCTGGGGTTTCAAACCAGGTACTTCAGTGTTGTGGGTCAATGCTCTATCCATTGACCACCAGATAGGCACAAGGCCTCTTGACATCTGGGTCTGGAAGGTTTTCCATCTCAAACTCTATAGGTTAGTGACTAGGACAAAGCATCTCACATTAATATGTACATCAAGTCACTTGTTAAAAATGTAGATTCTGAGTCTCTGGATAGGCTGAGATTCTGCATGTCTAAAAATCTTCCAGGTCATGCTGCTGTTTCTCACATCTGAAAATACCTGCATAGCATGGTACTAGGTACTGGAAATGTTAACCTAGAATGATTTATAGAAACGTCTTCAAGTGGCAAACTTTGAGTAACTATTTAAGGTAGGTAGGGATAAATCAATATGGGTTTCATAACTAAAATGCTTACAAAGACAGAGTCTGAGATACTATAAAAGATTTCTAAAGTCACAGAAATTTTTTTAGCTTTCTGTAAGGGTTTAAATTTGACATATAAAATTCTAATTTGAACTATAAAAATTAATAGTTGCAAAGAGTGCCGACATTTTCCAAGCACAGCTTACATCTCTTTTTTTTCCTTTTTTTTTTTTTTCAGGGAAAGAGAGATAGTCAGAGAAAGGGATAGATAGGGACAGACAGACAGAACAAAGAGAGATGAGAAGCATCAATCATCAGTTTTTCGTTGCGACATCTTAGTTGTTCATTGGTTGCTTTCTCATATATGCCTTGACTGCGGGCCTTCAGCAGACTGAGTAACCCCTTGCTTGAGCCAGCGACCTTGGGTCCAAGGTGGTGAGCTTTTTACTCAAGCTAGATGAGCCTATGCTCAAGCTGGCAACCTCGGGGTCTCAAACCTGAGTCCTTCTGCATCCCAGTTCAACGCTCTATCCACTGCGCCACCACCTGGTCAGGCATCTTACATCTCTTTTAATCTGCTTAGACCAAGTCTAGGAGGTGGGCAGAACAGAACCATTGTTATTTTATAGATGACAAAATTCAGGCTCAGCCAGATTAAGTGATCTGTTAAAGTCACTTGGATTGTCCCTGGCTCCCTCCTGCACCTTGCTCCAGTCCCCCTCCCCCCTTATGATGACATGACACAGGATTCTCTGTGACTTCAGATCTTCCCTCTGGTCCTGTGTGTACACGCAAGGCAGCTTCAGAGATAAGGAGCCCAGAGAACCCCAGGCAAAGGGTATGGCCAGAGATAACAGAGCTAGTGATGTTCCTACCTTTCTCCCTGACCTCACCCCATAATTCAGGATTTAAAAAATGTCCCAGTCTTGCCTGTACTGAAACAGGCATGTTTGGGATGCAAACATCTATCTTGTTATCTTCTTGCCCTTGTGTACAGGACAGCAGGAAAGTAGAGGGCCACTGCCCTTCAGCACGTAGCCTGCCTGCCTCCCTCTCACACAGCATTCCTGGGCCTATCTGATTTGGCCCCTGAAAAACACTCAGGCTCTTATGGGGGTGAGGAAGAAGGGAGGGAAAAGCAGAAATCATCCCTCTTCAGAGTTGGAGCTTATGTGTTTTAATCTATCAGTTAGGCATTCGTGAGTCTAAAGCTGTGTGTGATTTTCAACCTTGAAGTTCAAAATATTGATGCTGGGGCCCCACCCCCAGAGAGCTATGGTGGGGCTAGGGTTAAGGTGCCCCAGACATTCTAATAGATAGCCAGGGTTGCACATTGCCAGACTAAGGTCAAGGATTGAATTGATCCCTCACCCCACCCTCAAAGACAGGTTACTTCTCTCTACTTTGTCCTATGTATAGAGGCTTTGCTCAACCTGAATTAAAAATGCCACGTGAATGCTATTCCACACAAACCAAGACGGAATGCAGGCTGGGAAGGAGGCAGCTCATTTTTTGGCTCACCCACTTGCTCTCAGAAAGGCAGCTCCTGGAGAGGGTTATGGGCACAGACCTTCTGGGCGCACATCCTGGCTCCACTGCTAACTAATTTAGTAACTCCAGACACACTGCCCAGCCTTCCTAAACCTCAGTTTCCTTATCTGTGAAATGGGGCTATAGTTTGTTGAAGGGCTGCAGAGCTGGAAAGAGGACACACTTACATGACCCCAACCATGAATGCCTCCTTAAGTTTTGCATACTAGGCACCTCATTGGCATCACTTTAGTCCTTGCTCTGAGGGGTGCAAGGAGTAAATGCATGGCCAGTGTTGAGTGCAGTGCCTGGTACTCAGTCAATGTTGATTAGGAGCAGGAGTTGGGCCTATATACCATCTCTTAAGTCAGCTACCTCCACTGGTTGCTACCCATTTTCCAGAATTATTTCCCTCCCTGTCCCAGGCACCCCACAGGCCAGCCAAGCAGGCACTCACCTCTGCCCTGAACTGCTCCCTCCAGCTCTGGTCAAGCCAGCAAGCTCTGCAGCTCTGCAAAAGATTGTCTTACAGTCATTACCTTTATGCCTGTAAGGAGTGGGACCAATCAAGTGACCCTCATCAATGGGAGGAAATGGCAAAGAATGAGCTTCCTTTACATAAACTGCACTGCTCCCCAAGGATAATCATAACTCCACCCCGTGCATCTAGCAGAGACCTGGAGGTGGAGGGATGGGGTTCAGGAGGGAGGAATGGAGTGCTGGCTCAGCAGAAATGATGATTTGCCCCTCAGAAAGTTTTTACAGTGGGTCATTGGCCCCACAGGTGGAGTTGCTCTAAAAATGTTAAATGTTACCAGTCGCGGATTCTCATGGGCAATTCTGGAAAAGAGGAAAGACCCGCACTATCATGATATGTTGTTAAAATACAGCCAGGCAGGTGCTATACCAGGGGCATTTACAACAGGCAGGGGACAGCCTTTTCTTGGCAGGGGTGGGACTGAGGTTGGGCTGGAACTTGAAGAAGAATGGCACCTGCTAAAGAGAGGGGAGAGCCTTCCAGCCAGGGAGGAATGTTTGCAAAGACTCTGGCATGAAAGGACAGGGCCTGTTCTGGGGCAATCAGGAGAAGCTGCCTGGCTGGCATGTGGGGTGTCTGGGGCAGGGAGGGAGAGTGGGTTGCAGCCAGTTGTGGGGGCTGTGAGTGTCGGGTTTTTGTTGTCTCAATGGGACACTCTGAGAGTCTTTACTCGGAGAGTAACATCATAGGATGTTTTATTTTAACCTTTTTGTATGTGGTCTCATCACAGTGAAGACTATTACAATGAACTATATATTTAAAAAGTTTCCACTTCCAACTTGTTTTTAAAGTCATAGAGTATATATCAACATCCCAGAACAAAAACTCCCATGGGATTTTATTTATATAACCAAGAATTAAAAGTTAGATACATTCTATGGGTAGCTGTTTTAATATAGTAACATAGTATATATTTTCAATTCTTTTTTTAAAAGATTTTATTTATTCATTCTAGAGAGAGGCAAGAAAGAGAGAGAGAGAAAGAAGAGGGAAGGAGCAGGAATCATCAACTCCCATATGTGTCTTGAACAGGCAAGCCCAGGTTTCAAACTGGAGACCTCAGAGCTCTAGGTCAATGCTTTATCCACTGCGTCACCACAGGTCAGGCAGTATATATTTTCATTTCTATTGAATTATAAATCCTTTTAAATAATTATGAAGTCTAAGCAATTCTGCCAAGTCTATAGAAGAGTATAGCTTATTATTTTTATTTGCATTTACAATTCAAAATAATCTTTCTTTAAACAACTTTACCCAGTAACTATTGACATGTACCTATGCTTACTGGGCATACAGTATGTTCCCACCTCTGCAGTAACATAGGCAAATAATCCAATAACTTCTTTGCTTGTAGAAACAGTAGCTAAATTTCAGAATAAAAGTGTTTTCTCTGTTTTTTTTTACAACTCACTTTGAATATTACTTGGCTATTTCTAAAACTACTTATATCTCCTCTTCTTTCTTCTTTTCACTTTTTATTTAAAAATATCAAATCTACAGAAACACTGCAAACATCATACAACAAATGCTTGTATGCCCTTCAATGAGATCTACTAAACATCCTCAGAAAAGCACCCCCAGGAGAAGCAAGTTTGACCACTGCGTTATCATCAAGTTCTCCCTTTCTACCAAGTCAGCCATGAGGAGGATAGAAGACAATAATTACACTTGTGTTCATCGCAGATGTCAAGGCCAACAAGAACAAGATCAAACAGGCTGTGAAGAAGTCCTATACATCGACATGGCCAACGTCAGCACCCCAATCAGGCCTGCTGGACAGAAGAGGGCGTGTGTTCAGCTGGCTCCTGACTAGGATGCTTTGGATGCTGCCAACAAAATTGGAATCATCTAAACTGAGTCCAACTGGTTAATTCTAAATATAAACATTTTATACTAAATTATTATTTTTATCCTGTCCCTCTCCTCGCATTTTCTGCTTTATTTTTTGGAAATAGGAATAAGAAGAGTTGGACTCAAACTCTGATTCCTCTAACCTGTGTGACTATGAGAAAGTTCCTGTTTCAGGGCCTCAGTTTTCTCATCTCTGAAATGGAGGAATAATCATTAATATAAAACAAATAAATCAATATGAAAATGCATTGTGAACCATAACACCTCCATTAAAATGTAAGGACTCATTATTGCTATGAACTAAATCTTCTGATGTATTACTTACTAGCTTAATGTTCTAACCCTCTCAAGTTACCAGTGCAGCCTGACAACTGGGAATCACTTTGAAACCAGAGAGATCCAGTTTGCTATTAATTACTTGTCTGATCTTGGGCAAAGTCACTTAACTTCTCTGAGTTTCAATTTCTTCATCTGTAAAATGGGCTCACAATACCTACTTGTAGTTTGTTACTGGTTATCTGCTGAGTGACAGGGCTTGCTACACTGACCAGGGCTGGAGTGGGAGGAGTGAGGTAGATCAGGGTAAGCTTTTTGGCTAAACCTTAGAAAAGGTAAAGCTTACATGGGAAGCTTTTTAAAAATCTTGATGCTGGGCCCTGGTCGGTTAGCTCAGTGGCAGAGCGTCGGCCTGGCGTGCAGGAGTCCCGGGTTCGATTCCCGGCCACGGCACACAGGAGAAGCGCCCATCTGCTTCTCCACCCCTCCCCCTCTCCTTCCTCTATGTCTCTCTCTTCCCCTCCTGCAGCCGAGGCTCCATTGGAGCAAGATTTGCCCGGGCGCTGAGGATGGCTCTGTGGCCTCTGCCTCAGGCGCTAGAATGGCTCTGATTGCGGCAGAGCAACGCCCCAGATGGGCAGAGCATCGCCCCCTGGTGGGTGTGCTGGATGGATCCTGGTCGGGCGCATGCGGGAGTCTGTCTGACTGCCTCCCCGTTTCCAACTTCAGAAAAATGCAAAAAAAAAAAATCTTGATGCCCAAGCTGCACCCCACTTCTATCAGTGTCTCTGGGAGGTGCGACCAGGCATTAGGAGTTCTTAACACTCCCTCTGCCCTGTGATTCTAATATTAAGTGAGCTAATAAATCCAAATCTAACTCTTGCTGTTTCTTCTCCTCTCTTTCTTGAGAACATAACCCAAAAGGGTAGCTAATGGTGGCCAGACCTGGGGGCAAGATGGTGAGGAAGGCACTTCAGGATGGGCAAGCCTTTCAGATTCCCTCACACATGAGCAACTGTGCATTGAGGCTGCCTGTTTCCTAACTACACTTAGGCTGAACTTATGTGACATCATTTGAAGGCTAAACAGGTCAGACTGTAGCATAACACCAATGCTTCACCCCCTCTCCCCCAGTACATAGGATCTTATTTTTAAAAATTCTACTTAATAATAGTTATATGCCGAAATGTTGTTGAAGCTGCCTGTTCTATAATAAGCACACTATGCATTTAACCTGGGGTTAGACAGAGAATTGTCATCTCGACCACATGTTGTGCTAAGGAAAGGCTTCCAGGGGCTTCCAGGAGACCACGTGGGCACCCTCCAGCCAGGCCTTCCCAGGCCGGGCTGCTCCCTGGCCCACATCTAAGTAATTTGGGCTTGGGAATTACTATAAAGCTTTACGTCTATATTATGTTTTTGTTAGCACATTTTTGGAGTGCCTCTAATTTAATGCTTGAACCTCCCCAAAGATGGAGAGTTGTATCCCCTTGCTTTGGCAAAGGGGTGACAAGAAGAGCCAGAGCAAGACCCAGGAGTCTTGGCTCCTAGGACTCCCCTCTCCTTCTGGAGCAGATGTCTTTGCTTCGCAAGGATCTTTCCCTTTCCCAGGTAAATGCCTGATTCCACCTGCAATGAGGTCTGCTGCAATAATAGATCAAGCAATAAATAGTGCAGGTGGTTCTCAAATTGTCCAGGTGGCAGACTACCTGGCAGGTGTGTCCCTCTTTCAGCTGCTGTGTATTGATCACCTAGTATGTGCCAGGTACCTTATGTACATTGCTGGGTCTAATTGGCCCTACACCCTATGGGATGGATGTTATCTCTACTTATTTTCCAATCATAAAACCAAGGCTCAACAAAAGTGAAATAAACCTGATAAGTGGTGGCGCAGTGAATAGAGTGTCAACCTGGAATGCTGAGGTTCCAGGTTCGAACCCCTAAGTTGCTAGCTTCAGTGCGGGCTCATCTGGCTTGAGTGTAGGCTCACCAGCTTGAGTGTGGGGTCACTGGCTTGAGCACAGGATCATGTCAATGGCTTGAGCCCAAGGTCACTAGCTTGAGCACAGGGTCACTGGTTCAGCTAGAGCCAGTGGGTCAAGGCACATATGAGAAGCAATCAATGAACAACTAAAATGTCATAACTACAACTTCATGCTTTTCATCTCTTTCTCTTCTTGTTTGTTTCTTATCTCTCTCTCTTGCTAAAAAAAAAAAAAGAAGAAAAGAAAAAAAAAGTTGAAATAGGTTGCCCAAAGTTACACAGTTAATAAGTAGAAAGACCAAGATTGGAACCCAGGGCTGGCTGAAAGACTATACTCTCAGCACTAAGCTACACTGTTCCATGTGGCCCAAGTCATCACAGCAACCCCACCTGCTCTGTCTTATAGAAATATGACAATTCACAAACGAGTCTTGCCTTTCCACAATCAGATCAAGAGGTAGTACCTGCAGAAGTCCTACTGTCCTTCTAGAATGACTCCCTCTTTAAAAAAAAAAATTTTTTTTTTTAATTTTTTTATTTTTTACAGAGACAGAGAGAGAGAGTCAGAAAGAGGGATAGACAGGGACAGAGAGACAGGAATGGAGAGATGAGAAGCATCAATCATTAGTTTTTCATTGCACATTGCAACACCCTAATTGTTCATTGATTGCCTTTTTGTATGTGCCGTGACTGTGGGCCTTCAGCAGACCAAGCAACCCCCTGCTGGAGCCAGCGACCCCGGGTCCAAGCTGGTGAGCTTTTGCTCAAACCAGATGAGCCCGCACTCAAGTTGGCTACCTCGGGGTCTCGAACCTGGATCCTTGGCATCCCAGTCCGACGCTCCATCCACTGCACCACCGCCTGGTCAAGCCAGAATGACAAATGTGATCTATAGTTCCATAACGAGCAGCAAGGAAAAGCCTGTCTTCCCCTCTGGCATCAGGGGACTGTTCCCAGCTTTCTCTGGAAAGCTGATGGTGTGGACACATCTGGAAAATGTTTCTGATTTTCACTCTCATTGTAGTCTCTGCATTTGTGTCCATCGCACCTCAGCTAGGCAGCAGGGGCTAGAGTTGTAATGACTTTATCTAACATCTAGTCTTGATTTATTTGGGGGGAGGGAGAGGGTGTTGCTTAAACAAGAAATGTTTATTTGTCACAGTTTTGGAGGCAGGGAAGTCCAAGATCAAGGTGTTGGCAGATTCGGTGTATGGTGTGGGCCCACTTTCTGGTTCACAGATACTCATCTTCTGGCTTGTTTTCACATGGAAGAAGGGATGAGAAAGCTCTCCGGAGTCTCCTTTATAAAGGCAGCAATCCCATTCATGAGGGCCCTGCCCTAATGACCTAATTACCTCCCACCTCCTGGTACCATCCCATTGGGGATTAAGTTTCAACATAAAGATTTTTTGGGAGGGGACACATTCAGTTTATAATGATGGAAAATTCCTTGAGGGCAGGGGTGTGATCTGTTTGTCTTTGCCTTTGTTTCTTTCATTCCTACTTTAGAAACCCACTCCAAACTAACTGAACAAAACACAATCAAGCAGCTGGGGATTTACCTGGATACAGGGTGAAATCCGACCATTGTGAGCAAGACTGGGACTAGGAACCTGAGCACTTAAGCATCTTTAACTCTCCCTCTTTTTCTCTCTTCATCCTCCCTTTCCTTCTCCCTCCCTCTCCTGACTCCTCTCTAGACATTCATTTCCTCTTGTCCTCTCTGTCATCTAGTCTTGATTTTTACAATTATTGTTATTTATTTATTTTTATTTATTGATTTTAAAGGGGGGCAGTGGAGTGGGAAGCATCAACTCATAGTAGTTGCTTCTCATATGTGCCTTGACCAGGCAAGCCCAGGGATTCGAACCAATGACCTCAGCATTCCAGATCAATGCATTATCCACTGTGCCACCACCGGTCAGGCTAGTCTTGATGTTTTTAATTCACGTCCATAGAATTACACTGACAGCATTACACTAAAGCTGGGAAAGATCTCAAAGCAGCAGTTCTTGACCTGTGGGTCGCGACCCCAGCGGGGTCGCCTAAAGCCATCAGAAAATACATAATGCATATCAGGTATTTACATTCTGAATCATAACTATAGCAAAATTACAGTTATGAAGTAGCCACCAAAATTATTTTTTGGTTTGGGGTCACTGCAACATGAGGAACTGTATTGCAGGGTCACAGCATTACAAAGGTTGAGAACCACTGTCTTAAAGATTACCTATTTAAATTTCCTTTGTTTTCATTTGGGGAAACTGAGGTCTAGAGTTGTTTAGACATTCACCAAGTCAGTGGTTCTCAAAGTGTGTGCCAGGGTGCACTGGTGCACCCTAAAAGATTTCCAGGTGCACCCTATGATATTCCAGAGAAATATGTGCCTGTTGGGGACCAAAAAACCAACAGAGTTTTTGGAGTTTAGATTTTTGGGGGACAGAGGTGTGGGGAATTGGCTGTAAGCTGACAGTCTGCCCAATCCCCCACCCCACTTGCCTGATTAGGTTGCAAAAGGCTGTTAAGCTGTGGTGCTGGATTGTGTACCCCCCATGTTCCCCAGAAAGACTGGAGGCAAGTTTCTTCTATCCTTTGTTTGGTGAAAAGTTAAGATGATATGTATGGAGGGGGTTTTCTGCACTCAACACAATTAAGAGTAAAAAGAGAGGAATTCTTCAATGCATTGACAAGGAAATGAGAGTTTGCCTTTCAAATATATGCCCAAACATTGAAGAAATCTCTAGGACACATCAAGTTCATGTTTGTCATAAACACAAGAATGAAAAAACTTAACACATTCACGCCGGGACCTGCCGAATTTACTAAATCTTACTAAGAATGTATCTATATATAATATATAAAAAGATAACATTTTTGTCATTTATTTATTTTGAATTTTTGAGGAGTTTATTAATTAGCTGGCTAGCTACACTGGGCACAATCCCAAATCATGTAGGTTTTTTTGGGGGGGGAGGGGAGAGAGAGAGAGACAGTAACATCAAGCTTCTCCTGTATATGCCCTGATCTGGGAATTAAACCTGTTAACCTCTGTGCTCTGAGATGATGTTCTAACCAACTGAGCTATCTGGCCAGGTGGGTTTTTTTATTTTTTAACCCCTCTTTCTTACGAATTCTAAAAAGCATACAGTGGTACCTTGAGATACGAACAGACCAACATACAATTTTTTTAAGATACAAGCTGTGACTCAGTTCGTATTTTTGTTCAAGATCCGAGAGAAATTCTGAGATATGAGTCGTGATTTAGGAAGCTGCTGCTAGTTGGTGCGTTGGTGCACAGGTCCAGTATTGGCAGTTTGACATACGAGTTGACTGACTTATGAGCTTGGTTACAGAACGAATTAAATTTATATCTCAAGGTACCACTGTAACTCAAAAAACGTAACATAGAAATGTTCTTTTAATGTCAGAATAAATTTAATTTTGTCATATTTATTTTGTTTAATTACCATAGAAAGCATGCTTGGACTTTATATATTTTTTTCTTTAATATTTGACTTAATTATTATAACATATTTCTCAGAAAATTTGTATATAGTGCGCCTACAATTACTTGTAGGATTTTAAATGCACCCCGACTGCAAAAAGTTTGAGAACCACTGCACTGTGAATTAGTGGTCAGAACACAGTATTTACTACAAAAAGCTGAGTCACAGGCTCCCCTGCCCCTTTGTTGGTTTGTCCCAGAGTTTTGTTCCTCTCTGACATTTTGATTCTTTTTCTAGAACCTACCACCGGGAACCCTCTATGAAGAAATGAGAGGAGTTGGACAAGACCTATGGCACCGGTGGGTGGGTACAGGGGACAGAACAGGAGGTCACTCACCCTCAACCTTAGGCCGCAGCTTGGGATCAAATGCAGCCTGAGGAGGTGCTGGTCACAGAGCATCTTTTGAGGTTGCAACTTCATGTGGCAGAAGAGTGACAGAGCACAGGCTCCCCTGCCCCTTTGTTGGTTTGTCCCTCAAATGAATGCCAGTGTGAGGAAGTCCCAGTGGCATGGGACTTCATGGCAGGGTCCTGGTTTCTCAGCCAGAGAACTAGCTCTGAGCCCCTTGACAGCTTTGGCACCAGTATGACCCCCAATGTGTGGCAGGCGCTCAGTGAATTATTGTCTTTGAAACTACCTGGGGATCCAGGTGCATTTTTTTAAAAAGATTTTATTTATTCATTATAGAGAGGGAAGAAGAGAGAGAGAGAAGGGGGGAGGAGCAGAAAGCATCAACTCCCATATGTGCCTTGACCAGGCAAGCCCAGGGTTTTGAACCAGCAACCTCAGCATTTCCAGGTTGACACTTTATCCACTGCGCCACCACAGCTCAGGCCCAGGTGCATTTTTTATGTGTCTTGTCCTGTTTGAGACAAAGAATGGTATCTCACTCCCCTGCCTGCCTAATCCAATCAGGATCTCAGGAGCTTGGGGCTGTCATCAGTACCTTTGGGCTCCCCCCATGGTTTCAGGGTGCCAGGCTGAGACCCCTGGGGAAACAAGAGGAGTCTCCCAGGCTGCTAAATGTGAGCAGAGCAGCAATGGTTTGAAGAGTTAAGTTCCCATGTGATTGCTCCAAACTGTCCTTAACCACCTCGTCATTCCAGTTTACCCCGGCAGGGGGGCAATGCCTGGGTCCATTTCTTCGCTCTGATTTGATTCTGGTGCAGCCAGACTCGGCACTCTGGTTGACCAGTCCTGCATTGTGGTGGCTTACAAATGGCTCCAGCCTGTCGCATGCCTTGAGGTAGAAAAGGAGGAAAGAAACAGTCTGTAACAAACTGGGTCTTGCTGTCATTCCACTGGTTGGCCCCAAGCATTCCTCTCCTTGCCTCTTCATCTTTGCTGCTGGTGAAATCCACTGTCTGCTAGTGATCTTGGGAAAGATACTTAATGTTTCTGGGCTTTGATTTCTTCATCCGTAAATCTGTAATAATACTGACCTCATAACATTAAGACCTCATTTCATTATGTTGATGAAACGTTGGCACAGTACCTGCCCATGGGAAAGGCACTCACTGAATAGTAGCTAATGTGTGTATTTGTTGATCTGTCAGGGCCTTGATTATAACACAAAAGACTCAGAGAGTTTATTTTTAAAGAGGATTCTATAGCAGTCAGTTCCATTTGAATGTGCACAGAAAAAGTGAAGAATTTCCTTTTCTTGGCCCTGGCTGGTTGGCTCAGTGGTAGATGTCTGGTGTATGGATGTCTGGGGTTTAATTCCCAGTCAGGGCACACAGGAGAAGTGACCATCTGCTTATTCACTCCCACTTCTCTCCCTCTCTCTCTCTCTCTCTCTCTCCCTATCTTCTGCTTCCACAGCCATGACTTGATTGATTCGGGTGCATTGGCCCTGGGCCATCCTGAGGATGGCTCCTTGGAGCCTCTGCTTCAGAAACTAAAGGTACCTACCTCAGTTGCAAGCATGGCCCAAAATGGGCAGAGCATTGCTGCCGCATAGGGGGCTTGCCAGCTGGATCCCAGTCGGGGCACATGTGGGAGTCTGTCTCTGTCTCCCCTCCTGTAAAAAAAAAATCCTCTTAACTGCTCAGGTGTGAATATGGAGTTGTCAGCCACCTATAATGATAGGCAGTGTCTCTCAAATGGCTATTGATCCACCATTACCCTTCCAGGGTTGGGCACATTTCAGTGTCACAATGGAAAGTAGAATGTGTAGAAATCTTTTAAGACATCTGTCCTGATTGAAAGAAACAACCTCCACCTTTGACTTTCAGGTTGTGACTGCTTTCAAAATCTGGCTCGATAGAGCTGAAGGGAATAGATCTCCATCAGCATTAGTTATAATTTCTCATGTTTGTAAGATGCTTTCAGTTTTCAAAATATGTCCCATAATTACTGCAGAAACCTTGGGAGAAAGGCTGGGGAGCATACTACCCACTTGACAGATAAAGAAACCATGGACTAACATTACCCAACAGAACTGGAACTGAAATGTCTGTTTTCAAGAAAGCACACAGATTCCAGTAGCCTTAAGAAGAAAGATGAGGGGTACTGAGCAACTATTTACTCTTTACAGCTACTATTTCCTATATGAGCCAGGCACTGTTAGGAAGGACAGTGAGGGGACAGATGCAGTGCGCTCTTCACGGAGCCCACAGTTTAACAGGGTTTGACCAGGAAAGTCCCTCTCCATCTCCAATTTGATCCTCTGCTTAGGTTGGTTGTTGCTCTTTCCAACTCGCCTTGAGCAATGAGTCTCTACTGTGTATCTCTACCGGGCTCGGGCTCCAGAGGAGGCAGCTCCTTTTGCTCATCAGCCGGACACAGGCCTCCTCCCAGCCCATAGCCTCTGGTACTACACTCAATTTGGTCAGCCAGTGCCCACGTACAGCCGGTGATCAGAGCCCCACACACGTTGTCTTTCAAGTCTCAGACATTTGGGCTCCGTGGGGCCAAGCTGGAGGCCGGTGGTCAGAGGCTCACCCTCAACTTGTCAATCCAAAGCTAACAGAGGAGCCTTCTTGGTGCACATTCCCCTCCCCACAGTTTTGGTTATGGATCCTTGGCCACAGGCCCAGAGATTTCTGTGTCAGGTGTCGGAGGTGGAACAGCAAGGGAGAGGGAGGCTGGAAGCTATTTTCATCTTGTCCCAATGGCTTAAAACACCAGCTTCTGTTGTGCCTTATTTAGATGAATAGTCTAGCCCTAAAAAAACAACAACAACGTCAAAGCTATAACTCACTTGAGCTCCTAAGTTGCTCAAAATGCTCTGGGCTCCTGTCTGGCGCTATTCTGAACGTCTTCAGATGGCATGAGGTGGACACAATGATCAGGCAACTGAAAGAGCTTCTGGAAATCATCCCCCTGGATCTGGGGCCCAGGATGAAAAATTCTGGTGTTTGGGAGCCCACTTTGCTGTTTATGCTCACTTTTATTTTTAAATAGCATGGATGGGAGGCTGACTTACCCATTCAAAGAAAAGTGTGTTTCTAGCCTTCCAAAACAGAGGGTATGGAACTCACAGACATACAAGGTGAGCCCAGAAACCTCATCCACGTGGGGAGCCACCTAGGCTCTGTGCACCAGGGACATGCTCCCCTGTGGAAAGGAGCCACATGGCAGGGCCATGGTGGGTAAACACATTCACTTCTTTCATTTTTATTCTTTTTTAAGTGAGAGGAGGGGAAGATAGACTCCCGCATGTACCCCAACCAGGATCCACCTGGCAACCGCCCTCTGAGGCTGATGTTCAAATCAACCAAGCTATCCTCAGTGCCCAGCCAATACCTGAGCAAACTGAGCCACTGGCAGTGAGAGGGGAAGAAAAAGAGAAGGGGAGGGAAGAGAAGCAGATGGTCGCTTCTCATGTGTACCCTGACCGAGGATCGAACCCGGGACTTCTGCATGCTGGGCCGACACTCCCAGGGCCAACACATTCATTTCAAATCTCTTCTCAACACCAGGCTGGACTGAGGGATAATTATGGAATAGGGGGAGTTTGCCTCTGCTGTCCTATGCCGCCTTCGGATTACTGCACATCCCCTTCCCTGGCCCCACTGCTGAGTGGGGTCCATGTCCTCATGTCCTGCTTTCCCAGACAGCACCCTATGCTCCAAAATGACCTCTCTGCCTTTCCACACGCATCTTATTAAACTATTGCTTTTTATTCCCGTAGAACCCCCACTGGCAGGAGAAAAATGTGCTCCTCCCTTTGTCCCAGGGTCCAGCCTGCCTGGTCTCAGGATCTAAGCAGGATGCACAGACAAGCAGGGGTGGGGGGGCAGATGTGTGGGTTCAGGGGACTTGGTTCAAATCCTGCCCATGCTGCTTCCTGCCTGGGTGACCGTGATGTAAGGCTCTTTTCCTTGAGCTTCTGTTTACTTTTCTGTGACGACCTCGTGGACCGACAATCTATAGAAACATTCTGTCAATGGCTTCAGACAAATATAAATAATAACGGTGGACCTTATACAAGTTTTGAAATCAGCCTTTGGTCACAATGTCAATGCTAATACAGCTCAATCAACCACTCCAGCACAGACAAGCTCGACTAAGTTACAGTCAGGCGGTGATGAGGACAGCGATGCTCAGAAGCCCATAGCTAGCAGTGCAGGCTCTGCAATCAGACTAAGGTACTCCACAAATATCATTACCACTAGCAGTTTACATTTATAGAGAGCGCTCGGATGCAACATCTAATTTGCATTGAGTCCTACCACAACAACCTGTGAGAGGCAGAGAATCATACCTGTTTTATGGATAAGGAAATTCAGATTCAAACAAAGGAAAAAGTCTCGCCTAAGAACAGAGCCCCAGGTTTTCTGACTCTAAGACCAGGGCTCTTTCTACTGTTCTCTGCCACATGGACAAAAGTACTCTTAAAACTAAATAACAAAAGCTTCTGATAGTCAAGACATACATGGGTGTTTTTATAAATTTTTGTCAAGGGCTAGATAAAATTAAGCAAAGGCTTAGGGGTGGCCTTTGAATGGTGAGTTCTCCACCCGAATATCTGCAGGTTTGCAAATCTGCAAAGTCAGGTAGGACCTGCCAGTGACGAAGGTTCTGTAAGGATGATCTTGGAGGAATGATAAAGTTTCGTCCAAGATGACTCCTGGGAACAGCCTGGGCTGTTTCTGGGCTGTTGGTGGGTAGGAGGATGAGGATAAAGGAATGAGAAGTCCAAGGACTACTTCCAACTAGCTGTATTGAGGGAGTTTCTTCACTAGAGTTCAACTACTCTTCTTAAATTCCCACTTCAATTTAAAAATTAAAATCAAAATATTTGGTTAAAGGCAGAATCTAATATTTCAACCTGAAAAATAGTTTCAGAAATGAGGTAGAGCAAAAGCAACCAGAACCCTCCACCTGTGGACAATCGATGGCAAAGTACTGCTCCTCTCATTCCATTCCTCCCGCCAATCAGTCCGGCCCCGTGGTCCTTCTTTCACCCAGCACGTATTTACCAAGCCTTGACTCGTCGTGCACCTGAGTCAGAGCTGCTGCTGGCTCAGCCAGCGGCCTGTTAGCCGCAGCTAAGAACAGTAGCCTGGCGCCTCTCCTCCGGGCAAACCTGGCTCTCTGCGGGCCTGTGGTCTCTCAGTGTGCCCCTGCCCTCCCTCCTTCCCTTGTAACCCGAGCCAATGTCTTCAGATGTGGTGAGGATGGTGATTTCCCAAAGCACGGCTATTATTTTGTTTCCATATTCAGCCCACCTTGATGCCATATGTTTAATTTCAAGGCACCCTTGGACCTTTTTTTCCCCCTCTGCTTCTTAGACACAGGTCCTCCCAGAACTAACTGTTCCTGGGTCTTCCCGCCCCACATACAGCCAGTTACACCCACACCCCCTCATCAGAAGAGCCCAGAATAATTCCTTTCTGTTGTCATTGTCAGGAATCCACCACCCCCCTCCCAGTGGGGAATCACATGACTGCCAGGAGCATGAGGCCCTGAGCTGTTTGCGGACAACAGGTGGAGGGAGATGAGGGAAGGGAAGGAGGACCCTGTGGCCAAGGTGGACAGCACACAGCACCAGGAGGCAGGAGACCTGGTGCTTCCTGATCTTGTCCTGCCTCTGCCATCAGTCAGTTGCTCTGGGATCCCATGAAGGCAACTTCACCTTTCTCTTCTTCTGTTTCTTTCTTTCCTTTTTTTTTTTTTTTTGTATTTTTCTGAAGTTGGAAACGGGGAGGCAGTCAGACAGACTCCCGCATGCACCTGACCAGGATCCACCTGGCATGCCCACCAGGGGGCAATGCTCTGCCCATCTGGGGCATCGCTCTGTTGCGACCAGAGCCATTCTAGCACCTGAGGCAGAGGCCATGGAGCCATCCTCAGCACCAGGGGCCAACTTTGTTCCAACGGAGCCTCGGCTGCGGGAGGGGAAGAGAGAGACAGAGAGGAAGGAGAGGGGGAGGGGTGGAGAAGCAGATGGGCGCTTCTCCTGTGTGCCCTGGCCGGGAATTGAACCCAGGACTCCTGCACGCCAGGCCGATGCTCTACCACTGAGCCAACCGGCCAGGGCCTCTTCTTCCGTTTTTTTACCTGTATCTCTATCTCAAGAATAGGCACCTGCTTTGGTTACAGGGCTATAGGGAGGATCACCAGAGACAATGAGATGTCACATGTTAAAAGATTCCAGTCCTATCTAAAAAGTAGTTATTAAGGATGACGGATTGCTGTAAAGATAAACGAGGGTCCTGCTGATTCCCCTCCCGCTTGCTTATGCTTTTCTGTGACCATGAAGTAAGATGAATCAATCACCTCTGTGATCTGGGCTGGAGGTTCATGCCTAGACAGTTCTAGAGAAGCCAGACTCTGCCGCACAATGAACACAGGACAAGTACTTAAGGATGGTATTGCAGTTGGTACCTATGGTTGTGAAAAAATGCAACATGGTTTCAAAATCTTTAGCAAGAGTGTCTTAAAAGGCACCAGTGTGAGAATATTCATCTGTGTAGGTAGGTTTTTTATACTTTTTCTCATTGTCTATGCATAGGTCTCGGTTTCTTCCTACATTTGTCTCACTTTATTTTTTAAAATTACTTTGGCCTTTTTTATTCCCATTTCTTCTGGTGTTTCTCCCTTAATCTGGTCATAATTAAAAAACAGAGTTAAAAACAATAATTATCCAAGGTTCACTGTTCTTACCTGTGTGTATTGAGTTTTAAATTCCCTGATTTTTAAATTGGATGGATAGAATGTTTTATGAGTGGTGAAGCCATCAAGCAAGAAAGCATATTTTTCACCAGTGTACTAGTATTATTTCTACCACAGTGTTTTGCAACTATTTGTAGAGGATTCTTTTTAGATATTCAATGAGAGCAAAATCTTCCTTTCAGGGAAGATCTTTAGAAATGGCCAAAAAGGAGCTGGATTTGCCTCTGAAGCTTTAACAGCTTGGTCCTCAGCACCCTCTAAACAGCCCTTCACTTCCCCTTCCCGGCCTCGGGCAAACACCCGGGGCTCCTCTCCCAGTGCCCTCCCATTGTGCCTCCTCTGTCATGGGGTCTGGGAGGTACCGCCCTTAGACGTGAGTAAGAGGGGCACTTGTCCTGGGCCTTACACTTTATAGGGGCCTGCTCTGGCCCTCCTCCAGCCAGCCCTTCCCCTGGAGTGAGGAGTTCATGGGGCCGAGTGGCTATGCCCTGGGAGCCTGTGCCCCCCTCCTGCAGTAGACCATCCGAGGGTACCAGGAACTCCCAGATTCCCTGCTCAAGGGTCTCCAAGTCAAATTTCAGGGCCTGCACATCCTCTTTCTCAGGTTGCACTACTGCTGTGCTTACCCTTGGAGGAGAGGAGGTCAAGGACAGCAGTCCGTGTGTGTATGTGGTGTGCCTGGGGGGCTGGGGTGTTGAGGCATATTCATCTAAGGCCCCTTACAGTGTGAGTGAGATAGAGCTGGGAATGACAAGAAAATGGGGCAGGGTACCTGCTGATTGGGGTTGGAGACTCTCCCTGGCTACCATATTTGGATATAGAATTTTAAGGAATATAAAAATTCTGAATCTCAACCTAGCATTCTATCGGGATATTTGTCAAGGTTAGAGGAGAGAATATGTTTTATTTCATGTTTTGTTAGCTTGATATATAATTTTAAAATACTGAGGCAAATGAAATGGTCTGTGGCTTCCATTTGTTTTCTTACCCTGTACATGTAAGGTGCCTGAGCTGGGGCAGGTGTATTGCTCTGGCTTAGTGTCTGCCTCTCAGCCCAGCCCATTGGAAAACCCTAACTTCACCTCTGGTCCCGACTTACAGTTCCCCCATGGTGCCATGCCACATGGCTCGGGGCAGCCTTCACCCAGTCCTGATTTCTGAGAGCCTGGAAAGGGAATTTCAACAATTGGGAACCAAATGTGATAAATCAGGCTGGGGCTTAAGCTAGGTCTCGATTTGCTTGTTTCAAGATGTGGGAGGTGATTAAGGGGAAGGGGCTGGTTTCTCCTGTGGCGGGCAGGCTGGCTCTTCAGGCAGCATGATGGTTGGAAGAAATTGAAAGTAGTTGGGGCCTCTGCCAAAACCTGAAATTGAGAGTTCAAGTGAGCCAGGCCAGGAAAGAGCAAAGCCCATACACAGGTCAGGACCATAAGTAAAGCCTGCAAAGCCCATTCCAGAGTTGATTATAGGAGGATCAGTTGAGCACTGGTTGATAAAGGACAGTAGTACCTGCTATGGCCTGAATGTTTGTGTCCTACTGAAATTCATATGTTAAAATCTTAACCCTTATGGCAATGGCACCAGGAGGTGAGGTCTTGGGAGGTGAGTAGGTCATGAGGGTGGGGTCCTCGTGTTTGGGATTAGTGCCCTCATAAAAGAGACCCCAGAGAACTTGCTTGCCCCTTTCACCATGGAAGGACACAGCAAGAAGGTGCCAGCTATGGTCCAGAAGGAGGGCCCTCACCAGAACCTGACCATGCTGGCACCCTGATCTTGGACTTCCAGCCTCCACAACTGTGAGAAATAAAATTCTGTTGCTTATTATTCACCCCTTCTGATATTTTGTTATAGCAACCACATGAACTATGATAGAGCCCCTCTGGAAGTGTGTTTCTCAACAGTCCTCCTATGGAGGACACGTGTGATGTGGGAAGAAGCCCTCAGTTTGGGGTGGGAGCTGAGACCCCAGGGGCGTGCTGGTGACAGCACAGTTCATGCAGTGTCTCCCAAGGCAGTGAGCTCAGCTCTTGCAGGACTGTCTTCTGCCTGGTGCCCTGCTCCTCTCTGGACACTGCAGGTGCTGAGATGCGGAGTCTGACAGCAAAATGAGTGATGTGGGAACCAAACCATATGGACTGAGGCACTGAGGCAGAAGACAACTTCAACTGGTAGTGGTCCTGCTCACACTCCAGTTTCTCCAAAAGCTTCCTGACTGACCTGCTCCTTGCCAGAACACCCGTGGCTGATGAGCCTGGACCCAGTATTCCTCTATTCATTCAGTCCCCTCAGCAGGGGTGCCTTTGTTTTCCTCCAGCAGGGGTGAACAAGGCATCGCACTGTAGTAGGAAGACAGACAGGAGAGAATCAAATAGATACATACACACCACATTTCAGGCAGGAAAATGTGCCGTGAACAACGTAAGCCCGGGCATGAGGCTAGAGCTGATTGAGGAGGGGTTAGTGTGGGTGGGGAGGGGAGCAGGATATGCCTCGCTCAGGAGGTAGCATTGGAGCAGAGGCCCCGAGGAAGTGAAGAAACCCTTAGGACAGGAGCCGGGAAGAGGAGCGCTGCTGGGCAGGCCCTGAGGAGGGAAGGTTATGGAAATGGACAGGGAGGCAGCCAGGCCCTGCATCATGTAGGGCCCTGATGGCTGTTGTGAGAACTTTGGATTTTATTTCTGGTGTCAGATGCTGTTGGAGGGTTTGAAACAGGGCAGTGATACAATATGACACACATAGGAAAGGGAACACTGTGATTTCTGGGTAGAGAAAGGACTGAGGGAGGTCAGGTTGGAAGCCTGAAGCCTCCTGCCAAACTCCAGGCCAGAGATGCTGGCAGTGTGAATGTTTTCATCCAGAGTTCAGGGAGGTCATGCACTTACATGGTCAGAGGGGGCCGAATATGTATATATATTTTTATTAACTGCTAACTAAATTTTGGTCTTCCCATCACTGGTAAAATATAGGCAACAAATCACATTAACATGAGCATGACCTGTGACTGTCACTCCTAGAAATCATAGAAGTTTTTATATCACATTACGTACAGGTCCTACAGGTATCTAGAAATATTGTTTATATTCATCGCTACTCTGAAGTTATTAGACTTGCCACTAGATCTTTTCACCTAATATGGTAACAACGAGGCACATATATTAATATGTTTGTTATTTAAAATATTTCAATATCTATATTTCAACAAGATTGGTTTCTTTTGTAATCCTCAGTATTGTATTTTATGTTTTTGTTTTTGTTTTTATATTTTATGTATTTAAAAACATTATTCTGATGCAGGCATCTATAGGTTCCTGGCAAAAAAAACCTGCCAGAACTAGGTGGAAATGGCATGTGTGATAGACATGACCAAATTCTGGATGTATTCTGCAGGCAGAGCCGGCAGAACCAGCTGCTGCATTAGGAGTGCAGTGGGAAGGAAGAGGAGGCGGGATCTGAAGCAGGTGGATGAAAACTGACCATGTTACAGAGAAGAGGCAAATGAGGGGAGGAGCTGGCTTGAGGGGAAGGACATGAAAAATTCCATTTGGGGCACTTTTTCCCATTGACCTAGAGAGAGAGAGAGAGAGAGAGAGAGGAAGGGAGGGAGGAAGGGAGAGAAAGAAGTATCAACTCATTGTTCCACTTAGTTCCATTTAATTGTGTACTCATTGGTAGTTTCTTTGTATGTCCCCACTGGGGATCAAACCTACGACCTCAGTGTGCTGGGTCAATGCTCTATTCACTGAGAAACCCAACCAGGGCCTTGGGGCATACTGTCTATTGGACAAGAGCAGAGGTCCAGTAGACATGAATCTAGGCTCAGGAGATAGACTGGGGCTGGAGATTTGAATTCAGGAGGCATTAGTCTAGAGACTGTGTTTGAAGCCATAGGACTTGTCTTCTAGATAAGAAAACTGAGACTAAGGACAATAGAGTGTGGTACCTACTATGGCCAAACCTGTTCTTTAAGGCTGGTCCTCCTCTACTAAGCAGCCCTTGCTCTGCTCCAGCAGACTGAAAATAACTCAGTATGCTGAGTTGAGCCTCTCACATATGGACCACTGCAAAGAGAAATTATTTGATAGAAGCAGTCCGGTATCAGAAAGACAAGATACATGAAGTTTCCTTCCATCTTGACAAGTGGCACATCTTCTCCTAATTCAGACTTTGATGTGCCTGTGGAGCCCAGTCACCGGCACCGGACTGCTGCAGCCACAACATAATTTCAGGAGGAGATTATTTTAAAAAGGTGGTAATTTAACTGCACAGCCGGAGACGTTCTCATACACAATTGCTCACAGCGCTGCTAAACCTCAAACACTATTTACCAGAAACACAAGGGTGGTTAGTAATTTTGTTTTCAGACACAAACGTGTGGAGAAGTCGTGACCTACGTGACTGACTGAGCCTTGGTTTCCTTATCTGTTGTTACCGAAAGGTCTCAACGAGGTGTTGTGAACATCCCTAAGGCTCCAATATGAGGGGTCACTTTTCTCTCACTTGCTTCCCCCTTGTGTGAATGACCAGTAATTCCAGGAAAATTGTCATCCAAGTAGAGGAGTGGAGAGTTCCAGGTGAGATCATCCGGACTTCTGTTCCTGGCTGGCTGCTTTGATCTGAGGTAACTCTTTCTATATTTTTGGGTTACCATCTTTCTTTAAGCCCCTGAATAAGAAGGGAAACTTTCAAAAGTGACTAGAGAGATGAATTTCATGATTATAGAACACTCTGAACATATTATAAAAAGCCCAGTAGAATCCTGCATTTGAATCACCCTGAAAGTATTTCTCAAGTATTTGGTATCACACAGACCATGGTCTCTGCACAGAGATGAAATGTGGAGTGATGGAAAGAATGTGGCTACGGAGAAAGAAGACCCGGCCCCAATGTCAGTGCTGCCACTTTCTCACTGTGTGACCTGGGAGCATTTCTGATGACAGCCACCACCCAGTGTCTGCCGTGTGCCGGGTGCTTTATAGAAAAGGTTTCTTCCCAGCCTGAGAACCACCCCCACTTTACACACAAGGAAACATGACATGTAGTTCAGTGCAGGTCCCCAACCCGGCCCCAATGTCAGTGCTGCCACTTTCTCACTGTGTGACCTGGGAGCATTTCTGATGACAGCCACCACCCAGGGTCTGCCGTGTGCCAGGTGCTTTATAGAAAAGGTTTCTTCCCAGCCTGAGAACCACCCCCACTTTACACACGAGGAAACATGACATGTAGTTCAGTGCAGGTCCCCAACCCGGCCCCAATGTCAGTGCTGCCACTTTCTCACTGTGTGACCTGGGAGCATTTCTGATGACAGCCACCACCCAGGGTCTGCCGTGTGCCAGGTGCTTTATAGAAAAGGTTTCTTCCCAGCCTGAGAACCACCCCCACTTTACACACGAGGAAACATGACATATAGTTCAGTGCAGGTCCTCAGTTAGTGGGTGTCCAGGATTCAAACACAGGTCGTCCTCCAGATGACCCCAGTTCTGACAGTTCTGCTCATCACGGCCAGGAGGCCTGGGGTGGAAAATACACATGAAGCCTCTAAGGCGTAATTGTTGCTCAGTGAATGTGTTTCCTCCCTCTGTCTTTCTGCTAAAGCAAACGCAGGCTCACAAGTCCAGAGAAGATTCTTTCCATTCTCTTAGCAGCCCCCCTTGCTTCTTTCCACCATTTAATTTTCACCAGCATAGGAGTGATTGAGAAATATCAATCAGTCCCTGGTCCAGGAATCTACTTGGTCGCCAGGAAGCTTTGTGGGAGCTTCTACGCCCTTTCCCAGGCAGGGCTGCATTCGGCCCTTGATGTCCAGGTCTGTGGGAAGAGCATTTGTGCAGACCTTAGAATCAGCTCACATCTGCTGAGCACTCCCTGTGGGCCAAGCACGACAGCCAGCATTTTGAGTGCATTTTCTCATTTCATCGTCAGAAGAGACCTGTGAGGTACGTATAGGCTATCTCTCTATTTCAGTGATGAGGAATCTGAGTCTTAGAGAGGGCCAGTCATTTTCCTAAGGCCACACAACTCACCAGTAGCAGCCAGAAGGAGAAAGCAGAGACCTGACTCCTAAATTCATCGTGCCCCTTATATAAAGACATTTCTTTGAGCAAACTGGGGTTTGCCCATCCCCTCCCACCTGTCTTCTTTGCCCTCCCCACAACCCAGTAAAACAAAAACAAACCAAAAATAGATTATTTGTAAAAAAAAAAATGAAGATTCCTAGGCAGTTGGGAGGGCCCAGGGCTTTAAGTAAACAGCCATTTTCAAAGGGAAAACTCTATGTGTTATATGGCAAAGGCCACGTGGACAGTCACACCCCCTGTCTTTGTAATTGTACCCCTGGGATTCTGCTAAGGTTATATTTAACATAAACAAAAACCTCTCTAAGTATATTTATCATAAAGCTATTTTAATATCTAAAATTTAGAAGCAACATAAATGTCCAAAATAAGAAACTGGTTGTGAACGACTATGTATGCACCAACACGAGTGACCACTGTGTGGCCATTACACTGGCGATTATTTAGAAGTGGACAGACATTTATGGACATATTATATATGACGAAGTGGGACCCAGTAGAGTGTAAAACACAGATGCATCTCAGCCTATGTGCGTGTGCGGGCAAGGTCTGGAAAGCAGTGGTGTCAGGCTGGCAGACTCACAGGTGCTTTTTTTTTTTTTTAAAGCAGTTTCTGCTCATGTCAAAAAAAAGTTCAAACAATAAAGAAAATGTGAAGTTGAAAGTATTTCTACTTCCAGTGGCAGTTCCTATTACATTTTGTTGGGCCCTTTTCATGGATGAATTTTTACATTTAAAAAGCTCCTTAATACAATTTTTAGTGATAAACACAGCAAAACGAGTCATCCCCCCCCCCCCCCCCCCCCCCCCACACACACAATAGCCAGTACCTGTTTCTTTTGGATCTTAATAAGAGTTTCCTTTGGTTTCTACCATTTTTTAATTTGAAAAATTTCAGACATAACAAAAAATTTAGAGTAGGATGTAACAGTCACATGTATACCAACTAGCCGGTATAAAAACAAAACTGTATTTAAAATAGTTTTATTTTACGGCCACTCTTGTACCCTCCCTGATCCCATCCCTCCTTCCCTGTGTGTTGGTGGTCATTACTCTCCTGACTTTGCTTGTTCATCATATTTTTCTACTTTTGCTATGGACATATGGTTCTAAAACTATTTGCACTTGTTTTGCATATTTAAGTTGTTTTATAATTTATACTATACTGTATGTTTCCATTCCAACTTTCTTGTTTCACTTAGTATTATTTTTGTGAGATTTATCCGTATTGATACAAATAGTTCATTCATTTTTGCTGCTGTTTAATATTGCTTTAAATGAATGTAGCAGTACCCGTTGGTATCCCGCCCGCCTATGTCCTCTCAGCCCTCACCATTTCCCTCACACAGGCCTGGTTCCCCATAGCACTGCCTGAGGGCTTTCTTTGGCTGCTGGAGCCTGCATTGCTCTGGATTTAACAGCTCCCAAGAGCAGCTTTCACCCATGCTTGCGGGGAGGTGATGCATAGATTCCCCCACCCCCTCCTTTGCTCCTCAGGCAGGATAACTCTGAGTTAGGCACAGGCTCCACACTGTCTCCTAGACTGCTAGAGAGACTAAGCTCCAGTTAGTTACCTACAGTGGTAACATGCTTGATAATTATCTCAGTTTGGGTCCTTCAGAAGCAGATGCCAAACCAGAGCCTGGGGCATAAGGTCAAGTTTACTAGGAATCAACACCTGCAAAAGAAAGTGGGAGAAAGCAGGACTGGGCAGAGGGAGTAGAACTGTGATGCAGGACGAAATATCAGCCAGCCCACTGAGACCTAGGGAGCGAGTAGAGGGGGACCAAAGTGGTTAGACCTTTATACCCCTACCTTGCTCAGACCCTGGCTATGGGCTGCCCCAAGGAGGTCATGACCTCGGTTGAAGCTACTCCTGACAACTGACGAAGACCCTGAAGGAGATGACAACTGGAAGCTCTCTGCTGAGCTCAAACCCAGCGGCTGGGTAGCAATGCCTTCCTTAAAGGGGGTTATGGCACCCTGGCTGGTTGGCTCAGGAGTAAAGCGTTGGCCAGAGTGTAGAAGTCCTGGGTTCAACGTCAAGTCAGGGCACACAGGAGAAGCAACCATCTGCTTCTCTGCCCCTCCCCCTCACCTTCTCTCTCTCTCACTCTATCTCTTCCCCTCCCACAGCCATGGCTCAAATGATTCGAGCAAGTTGGCCCTGGGCACTAAGGATGGCTCCATGGCTTCCCCTCAGGTGTTGAAATAGCTCAGTTGCTAAGCAATGGAGTAGCCACTCCACATGGGCAGAGCATGCCCTTAGGGGACTTGCCAGGTGGATCCTGGTCAGGGCATGCAGGAGTCTGTCTCTCTGCTTCCCTGCCTCCCTTAATAAAAAATAAATTAAAAGGGGGAGCCCTGGGAAGTATGTTGGGGTAAAAGAAATTTTCCTCTCCTCTAGGTTCTTTCCATTGGTCTAATAATTAAATCTACATGAGACAGATTAACAAGAGAAAATAACCAAATTTAATTACATACATATGTATGGGAAGCCCACATATACCAGGAGTTCAGAAGCAGAAAGAATAAAGTAATGCCTGAGGCCTCAAAGATGCTGAGGACAATTTTCAGGATGATAGATAGAGCAGGTATTCAGTAATTAGAAGTTTGCCCTGCCCTTTAAATAGGTCATAAAATGTTATCTACGGTAATAACTCTTACTATGGATAAGACCCTAATTTAAATTCTTTAAGAAAGAGGTAAAAGTTTCTCTTGAACCTGCAGTATCTTGATTGCCTTCAGCTCAAAATAATCCACATGCCAAAGTAGCACATCTTGGGGGAGGCCTATTATGAACCCCTTGATAGCACATCCATGTCTACCACAAGAGCACACCTTTTACTGTCACTTCATCCATCACACTTTTCTGTCACACATTTAGAATCATTTCCCACTTAAACTTGTATGTGTGTCCTTGTCTCAGGGTCTGCTTTTGGGGGAACTCAAATGAAGACAAGGAGTATATCTCAATGTACTTAACTATTTTCCTGTTAAGGGACATCCAAATTATTTTCCTCTTTTTTACTTTTTTTTTGGGGGGGGGGGTACTGTAAACTATGCTGCAATGAATCTGCCTGTACAAGTCCTGTATATGTTGTGAAAGTTCTAAGGTATATATCAAGAGGCAGAAATCTTAGGTTATAGGGTATTGTAAAGCCAGAAGCCAGGGCCACCATCAGAGCAGCCGCCCGGCCCATGCAGGTTCGCATTGGATTCGGACAGTCGGTAAAGAAACAACGGAGCCACAAACTGGAGGGCCATAGTCTTTTTTTTTTTTTTCTTTTCATTTTTCTGAAGCTGGAAACAGGGAGAGACAGTCAGACAGACTCCCGCATGCGCCCGACCGAGATCCACCCTGTAAAGCCAGCAGGCAGGGCCAGGGCCACCATCACAGCAGCCCGGCCTATGCAGGTTCGCATTGGATTCGGACAGTAGGCAAAGAAACAGCGGGGCCAAAAACTGGTGGGCCATAGTCTTTAATCCTAGCTTTGCACCCGGCGGGCAAGTAAAAATACACACTGGGCTCCAAAACCCAGTCACATTCAGTGCTCACAAAGCTACTGACTTATCCGAGTTTCCTAGAATCAAAGGTTTCTAGCTCACCAGACTTATTCACCTCTGTTCCCCATCTCCTTTCCTTATCCCAGATACAAACTCTGCCCAAATTGGCTTCTCACTCAGCATTCCACCATCTTGGCTGCTTCTCCTGGCCTCCTCCACGTGGCCTTTCTCTGCTCTCCTCTGCTCTCTCTTCTAATGATTATCTCAGGAACCAAGAGCCCAAGCTCCCACTTCGTCCCCATTTTATAGAGTAGCAATCCAAACTCTTAATCCAATATACAAAACAGGGAAGTCTCTAATACAAAGTCACTTCTCTGAGGCATGATTGGATTGTACCGCCCTACATCAAAAAGGGTAGGAAAGGCTTAATCCCAAAACCAAGCCCCAGGCTACAAGGATTCTCCCTGCCTTTAGCCCACCCCAACACACATTAATATCACCTGGGCAATGGCCTCTTTAACAAAGTGAGCATAATACATTTTATCTGCCCAACACACCCGGCACGCCCACCAGGGGGCAACGCTCTGCCCACCAGGGGGCGATGCTCTGCCCACTCTGGGCGTCGCCATGTTGCGACCAGAGCCACTGTAGCGCCTGGGGCAGAGGCCACAGAGCCATCCCCAGCGCCCGGGCCATCCTTGCTCCAATGGAGCCTTGGCTGCGGGAGGGGAAGAGAGAGACAGAGAGGAAAGTGCGGCGGAGAGGTGGAGAAGCAAATGGGCGCTTCTCCTGTGTGCCCTGGCCGGGAATCGAACCCGGGTCCTCCACACGCTAGGCCGACGCTCTACCGCTGAGCCAACCCGGCCAGGGCTTGGAGGGCCATAGTCTTTAATTCTAGCTTGCACACGGCGGGCAAGTAAAAATACACACTGGGCTCCAAAACCCAGTCACATTCAGTGCTTACAAAGCCACTGACTTATCCGAGTCTCCTAGAATCAAAGGTTTCTAGCTCACCAGCCTTATTCTCCTCAGTTCCCCATCTCCTTCCTTATCCCAGATACAAACTCTGCACAAACTAGCATCTCACTCAGCACTCCGCCATCTTGGCTGCTTCTCCTGGCCACATGGCCTCTTTCTGCTCTCTGCTCTGCTCCCTCTGCTCTCTCATGCTAATCATCCCAGGAACCAAGAGCGCAAGCTCCCATTCTGCCCCTATTTTATAGTGTAGCTTCACAACCTTTAATCCAATATACAAAATAGGGAAGTCTCTAATACAAAGTCACTTCTCTGAGGCATGATTGGGTTGTACCACCCCACATCAAGACGGGTGGGAAAGGCTTAATCCCAAAACCAAGCCCCAGGCTACAAGGATTCTGCCTGCCTTTAGCCCGCCCCAAACACATTAATATCACCTGGGCAACGGCCTCCACATGGGCAGCGGCACCATCTTTAACAAAGTGAGCATAATACATTTTATCTGCCCAACAGGTATGCATGTCTTCAATTTTATAAGGGGTGCTGTGGTTGAGGCCAAGATTGAGGATATGGATATACTTGGGGGACAGCTTCAGATTAAAAAGGTTTTGTGCCAGATGGACTTCATCACAGACCATCCCTCAGAATCTTACCTCTAGAGTGGAGCAACTCAAACTTTAATGTGCATACAAATTCCCTGAGGATCTTGCTAAATTGCAGATTCTAATCCAGTAGGTTTAGGCTGGGACCTGAAATTCTGCATTTTTAAGGTTTAAGATGCTCTTCTGCTGCATTATGAACATCACATTGAATAGCAGGCTCTAGAGCAGGGGTCTCAAACTCAACTCAGCATGTGGGCCGCAGAGCAAGATCACAGCCGTTCGGTGGGCCGCACTAGGTCTACAAAAGGCAACTGTTACGCAACACTTTTCTCACTGCAGTTGAAAACAAAAAAAAAAATCAGTACAAGTACAATCGTACATGCAGTTTACTCAGTGTCACAAAACGACCAGAAACTGTAGTTCGCATCACAACTGCTGTTAACTAAGCTAATATCTAGCTAGGATGCTAGAGAAATGAAAAATACAAGTAGGCCCCCTAGGCTTACTTAATTTTATCCAAAATATTTTGAACTTCGTGGATTAGTCTGCGGGCCGCACAAAATTGTTCGGCGGGTCGCATGCGGCCCGTGGGCCGCAAGTTTGAGACCCCTGCTCTAGAGAATGAGTCAGATTAGGGGGCTATCAGAATATCTAAGTATATGATCCATGATTTTTTTTTTTTTTTGACTATTGCTAACAGAATATGGTGAAAAGAGGTGGCCTAACAGAGGGGAATGCCTTTGGGGGGTGTGGGTTATTGTACTATGTTGGGCAGATAAAATATATTATGCTCACCCTGTTAAAGATGGTACTGCCCACATGGAAGCCCGTGGCCCAGGTGATATTAATGTGTGTTGGGGGCGGGCTGTGCGCAGGCAAGATGCTTGTAGCCTGGGGCTTGGTTTTAGGACTAAGCCTTTCCCACCCTTTTTGATGTGGGGTGGTGCATTCCCATCATGCCCCAGATAAGTGACTTTGTATCAGAGACTTCCCTATTTTGTATATTGGATTAAAGGTTTTGATTTCTACACTATAAAATGGGGGCAGAACAGGAGCTTGTCTTCTCTTGGTTCCTGAGATTAGCATTAGAGGAGAGAGCAGAGAGGAGAGCAGAAAGAGGCCACGTGGAGGAGGCCAGAAGAAGCAGCCAAGATGGCAGAGTGCTGAATGAGAAGCCAGTTTATGCAGGGAGAAGGAAGAACATGGGGAACAGAGGTGAATAAGTCTGGTGAGCTAGAAACCTTTGATTCTAGGAAACTTGGCTAAGTCAGTAGCTTTGTGAGCACTAAATGTGAGTTGGTTTTGGAGCCCAGTGTGTGTTTTTACTTGCCTGCCGAGTGCAAGCTAGGATTAAAGATGATGGCCCACCAGTTTTTGGCTCTGTTGTTTCTTTTTTTTATATATATATATTTAAGTCTGAACAATGTTTTATTATTTATTTTTATTTTAGAGTGGAGGGGGGGGGGAGAGAGAGAGAGAGATAGAGAAGGGGGAGGAGCAGGAAGCATCAACTCCCATATGTGCCTTGACCAGGCAAGCCAGGGTTTTGAACCGGCAACCTCAGTGTTTCCTGGTTGATGCTTTATTCACTGCACCACCACAGGTCAGGCCGGCTCCGTTGTTTCTTTACCGACTGTCTGAATCCAATGCGAACCTGCATGGGCCAGGTGGCTGTAATGGTGGCCGTGGCCACTGGCTTTACATACTACTAGGTACCTAGGGACTACAGGTGGATTTGGGGGTAGTGTTAATTTCAGGATACTCCTCACTTTTGTCATGGTGAAAGATATAGACCAGAATGGTCGTATAGGAATAAAGTCTATCCTGTTAGATGTCATTTGACTTTTTTACCTCTTTTTCATTGTTGTTCCAGACACAATGTTTAGCTATCAAATGTGAGGGTACTGTGACATTTGCTTCTAAAGAATGCCCAGGTTAGGTGGGTCTGTATTTGAGTCCCCAAGGGGATAGACCTGCTGGACTGCTTTGAAGATTCAGAGTTGTGAACTGGCCATGTGGGAGGGTTCTTTGTTTATTCCCTTAAACGCAGAAGAACATTGATTATCAGCTAAAAAACAAAATTCCATTTCAATTCAAGATGTAATAATGAGGATTAAATTTACTTCCCCCCCAAAAAAGATATAAATCTTAGATAAAATATTTGGAAAAAAATGGCAAAAATGAGATGGGGAACAAATGCAGTGAGCTCTACAATTACCTACCTCATTACCTGAAGAAAGTTTTCAGGCTGTGGCATATGGAGGGGGAACCCAGGCAGAGCCCAGGATACTATATAAGTTTTATAAACAGAAATGGGGTCCAGGGAAGCCAAGGTAGCTAGAGGTCATAGGGCAGAGGAGCAAAAAGGAGAGAGCTGAATACAGAGAGACCTCTGTAGATCTGTGGAGGGTCCCCTTTGAGTTTTCATATGAGTACAGGTCAGCCCATGCATGTGAAGAATCTTGCTGAGACCAGAGAAATAGCCACCAGAAAAAGATTTGAGGGAAAAGTACTCAGAGTTCACACAGGGCCAAAAATGCTTGTTCCCAAGAGTCAGAGTGGAAAACTTCATAATTCAGGAGGATCTGATCAGAATACCAAGAAGGGTCTTGCCTTGGAGAAAAAAATTTAACTCTAAATTAAATTCAGCTCTAATCTGGCATGACAAAACTAAATAAATAAGACCTGAATAATCAAACTAGATCCAAATAACTTAACTGCATTCCAGAACAAAACTCAAAAGTATTTATATAAATATAAAAATATGCAACATCCAACAAAGTGAAATTCACAATATTTGGCATCCAAACAAAAAATACCAGGCATTCAAAAAGGCAGGAAAATACAATCCAAAATGAGGAGGAAAAAAAAATCAATTAGTTGAAACTGACCCATAAAGAATACAGATGATAAAATTCATATATAACAGTATTTCTAAAGAGTTATTATGACTATATTCTATATCTCAAGAAGCTAGAGAAAATACATTAAGCCCTCAAGACAATGTGGGTCTGGTAAGCATCAGATAATCTAAGGAACAAAGTCTCAGGTCTGTTGACCACAGAGACAGAGTTTCAACAAACTAAAGATAACATCTAGGCCTCAGTTATCTTTCAGCTCCAGGCACAGAAAAGATGCCAAACTAGACAAAGTGACGCCATAGCTGACTCCAGGACTAGATGCACTGATCAACTACCTCCTATCACCAAGCAATCATCAGTAGAAAACACAATCCTGACCCTAATTCCCTTTGTTACCATGATTTGTGATTTTCCCCCCCTACATACGCATCCTTTGGAAGCCTTCAGGGAGCCAGGTCTTTGAGCATTAGTTCTCCTGTCTCTGGGCATGGGCCACTTCTTAAAAAATAAACCCTTCCTTTCTTTGCTGAAAAAAAAAAAAAGGTAGAGGAAAGATTCAACATGCTATGTAGAGACATGAAAGATATAACAGAGACCCAAATTGAACTTTTAGAGAGAAAAACTACTATGTCTAAGATTAAAAACACACAAGCTAGAATTATTAGCAGATTAGACACTGCAGAAAAAAGAAGAGTGAACTTGAAACCACAACAATAGAAACTATCTTAAATGAAACTTAGAAAAAAAGACAAAATAATTAGAGCATCATTGAACTATGGGATAACTTAAGTATCCTAACATATGTGTAATTTTAGAGAATGAAGTACCTAAAATTAAGGGCCAGGGGTCAAAAATAATATTTGAGGAAATAATGTCCAAAATGTTCTAAATTTGATGAAAACTATAAATTCACAGATCCAAGAAGCTCAACAAACCCCAAGCACAAAAGCATGAGAAAAACAACATAGAAGCACATCATAATCAAATTGCTTAAAGCCAAAAATAAAGAGAAAATCTAAAGCAGCTGAGAAAAAAGACACATTATTATAGGAAAACAAAAGATTTCTTGCAGGAAAAAAGCAAACTAGAAGACAATAGAATTTTTAAAGTACTAAAAAGAAAAAAAAATGATCAAATTAGTTCTATACCCAATAAAAATATCTTTTAAAAAGGAAGATGATCAAGAGACTGAGAAGAAAAGCCACAGGCTGGGAGAAAATATTTGCAAAAGATACAATGATAAAGGACTGTTATTTAAAATATACAAAGAACTCCTAAAACTCAACAATAAGAAAACAAACAAAACAGGCCAAAAACTTAACAAATGTCTCACCAAACAAGATATATAGATGAAAAAAAGCATATGCAAAGATGCTTCACAATATATATTATCAGGGCAAATTAAAACAATGAGATACCATTATACACCTGTTAGAATAGCCAAAATCTGGACCAATAGGAAAGAAATTGTATATTGTTATGAGGTTCTTATACATGAAGTGGCATAATACCATTTGAAGGTAAACTGTGATAAATTAAGGATGTATACTATAAACCCTAAAAGAGCCACTGAAGTGGCATAATAAAGAGTTGTAAGTAATAAAAAAGAGGCAGAACAAGAGGGGAGAATGAACAAAAAATAGATGGGAAAAGTTAAAAACAAATAGCAAGGTAGTAGAATTAAAGCCAATCATATTAATAAACACACTAAATGTAAATGGGCTAAATATCCAAATTAAAACAGAGACTGTTATATTGGATAAAAAAGCAAGACTCAGCTATATTTTATCTATAAGACATTTACTTTAAAAATAAAAACAAATAAATTAAAAGTAAAATAATGGAAAAAATATACTGTACTAACACTAGTCAAAAGAAAACTGGGGCAGTTATATTAATACCAAAATAGGTTTCAGAGAAAGCATATTACCAGAGATAAAGAGGGTGATTTCATAATGACAAAGGCATCAGTTCATCAAGAGGACAATAATCCTAGCCATTCATATACCTCATGATAGAGCTTCAAAATACATAGAGCAAAGATTGATAGAACTGCAAGGAGTTATAGACAAATCCACAAATATTGTTTGAGATTTTAAAAGCTGTCTCTCAATAACTGATAGGACAAATAAATAGAAAAATCAGACCCAGGTGGTTTAGTCCAATCAGAATAGCAAGTGCAAGTAAAGGTGAGTAGGAAATTAATTAATTATCCTGGAGGGCAAATAGGTCAAAGTGTGCAAACAGGAAAATAAACTCAGTAACTCTGGGGCTAAGGGAAAGGAAGTGTTTGATAAACATGAAGCTTTCTTATTTCTAACAATAATTAGGTCAAGAGATTTCCAGTTTCCAGAGTTTCAGCCATTCTTTTTATTGTATTTTGTATGAACAATTTATAAGTTTTTGCCACAGGAATATTGTTGCTCTTTCATCACACAAAACCAGTCTGCAGCAGAATCTTTTGAATTTTATAAACTCAAACTGGGAGAACAGTCTATAACAGAGAGGAGACCTGCTTTTTAGCCCAGTACTCTCTGTACTCGGAGTGACTACAAGCATAGAAGGCTGAAACAAGGAAATTATGTAAGCCATCCTAATTAGAGGATATTGAAGAATAGGCAGAGCTACTGAGGAGAGAATTCATCTGTCTACCCAATATCCATCCATCCATCCATCCATCCATCATCCCTCTATTTACCTATCTACTGGTCCTCTGGGCCCAAGCCTCCAAGTTCTCCTCTGAACTTGGAGAATCTCTCTTGTAACTGGTTGTCTGTTTGTAAAATTGTTCCTCATTGCTCCTAGATTTTCCAGCTGAATGTTGCCTTGTTAATGTGAAGCCAAGAACCAGGGAATTTCAGACTTAAAAAAACAATTTTGAAAACAAAACACAAAACAGACAAAATTTAGCATCACAGAAAAATTTTTCGGTGGAGAGTTCCTCTAATCCCTCTGAGTTCTCCTTTGAGGTCTCTCAGCAGGTCCAGGGATTTGCTTATTGGTCATCTGGGCCCAAGACAGCCAAAGTTTCTCCCTTTGGTTTTCCAGCTGATATGGGCTGGCATTGGCACTCAGTACTAAATCCAAAGGCAGTATACCCTTACATCAGGGCAGTCAAGGTCCTTGTCCTATTCATTCTGCTTTACAGGACCATCTGCTCGGGACTTCCATTGGTTGGGCCTATCCCCACAGAATGAGAATAAGGAGCCAAAGGGAACCATGGACAAGGAAAGTCTTCTGCATCAGGCTCTTGGTACCTGGGGCCCTGGAATTTTTTGATGAAATGACCTCCAGCTGTCTTCTAAGGCTTTTGATGATCTCTTCTCCATCCTCCCAAAGGTGGGCAGTGTGTCTGATGTGAACACCCAGGGGCCCAAGAGGTAGCTAAGGGGCGCTCTGGTGAATGCATGCAAGTGATGTTTGGGTTGTTTGCACACATGTATGCAAAGCCCTCTGTAGTGGGGAACAGAACCAGGGATGCATGAGGAGCCACTGAGCCACTTCACCCATGGGTGTTGTAAAGTACCAAAAGCTACAGAATTAATATTAATATTTTGAGAGACTTGAGAAACATTTTGTTGATTTGGGTTAAGGTGTACAGAGAAATTGTGAGAATAGTCTCTGTACTGTGTGATTGGCATAGTCAGGATGGCCCTTGGCATTGTATTGTAAATGCAAAGGGGAGGGAAACATGGATCCCCAGACATTCCACCACGCCTGTGGGGAAAGGGGTGAATGGCTAGCCAGGTACAGGGAGAGAAAAGCCAAAATAAACCTTTTTTCATAGCAATGAGCCATTTGCGGGCATATGTCCCCACCGAAACTACCTCTCCTATGTAAATGCGTGTGGTTAACACGTGTGACTCTGGACAGAGAGATAGCAGATGAACACTGGATAATATAGAAATGCCCTTTAATATGTAAAGAGACATCTTTCTACCATTGTGTTGGCTTGTAAATTTTGTTTTCCCCAAAAGGATGTATGGCTTGCAAATTGAACGTGGTCCTATCATGTTAAAGGACATATGACTATAACCAATAGTGGTAAGTGCCTCCTAATTGCAATTTTTGCTTCTGTACTTCCCACTTACAAAACTATAAAAACTAAGTAGAACAAAGGGCCAGCGCGCACTCTCCCTCAGACAACTGTCGGAGTTTGCCACCGCTTGGCCAAGCTAGACAATAAAGCTTTGATGTGTAAACAACGGACCTTGTTCCTGTCTTCAATGTTTCGGGTCCCCCGAATTAGGCTTAACATGTATCAAGAAGCAGCATGGGCTGGGGCCAGGGCACCCCCATTTAATTCTTGCCTCAGCCCCTGAAAATACTAGTAGTGGGACTAACAAGAAAAAACAGATGGGAAATACAAGAGAAAATACAAGGATCATGAAACTAGCACATTGATCTGGACTCCTGTTTTGGTGTAGGAAGAGAAGTATCCCCAAAGTCATTACATTGATAAACCTGGATGGACTAACGCTTATTTTTTTCTTTTAAAAATAAGATAAAATATTATTAACTGAGATTCATTTGTTTAAAAAAAATAGCAATAGCAGGTCCCTATATTATTGTGGGGATAAAACAAGAATGCAGGCAGTGCCTGGTGGAGGGAAGCACTTACTACATGTTAACATGATTATTCTATTTCCCCCCAGCTGGTCCCGAAGATAATGTTCAAAGCTTCACCTCCTTTCATTTGTCTTACACTGTCTGGTGGGATACAGTTAATAAAAAACAGGTACTAAGATGTTTTTCAATGTCAAGTTAAGACAAGTTAGGACTTGCTCTCCTACCATATGAGAGCAAATTGTAGCCCAGGATCAAAAGCAATTGTTTTTCTACTTTTCAAAGCTGCCAGAATTCCCTTAGGGGGGTGCACCTGGTAACTGTGGGGACAAGCATAGGCTCTGAATGATATCATCATCAAAGGTCAGGCCAGACCCCAGTCTGATGACATGATTTAATCCATCTTGTCTGAAAAGAAAGGAAGAGCTGAAAAACCATGCTGAGGAGCTATGCGATTGCTTCAATGTCAAAACACACTACCTGCGGAGCGTCTTCAAAGGCCAGTGAAGTTGTAGGGCGTGTGCTCCTGCCAGAAATCACGGTGGTCATCCCCAATGCTGTGTAGCACTTTGTTGTTTCCACAGGGCTGCCACAGACATAATATCATACCATCCTTCCATGGAGGCAGTAGCACTGGTCCACACAGAGCACCTCGGGACAGAACCCTCAGCATTCCTTACACTCCCATTTGGAGAGCAGGACATTAGCTCTGGGAGGTGGCAGAGCACTGTGAGCTCAGTAAGTGGCCCAGCAGTGGTCACTGGGATTTGGCTGTGTCACCCTCTGCAGAACTCCTAAGCAGTATGGAAGTCACAATGCCTTCAGGGAACCCCCCGCCAGGGCCCCTGGGTGCATCTCCCCCCCCCCCCCACCAGGTCCAGCTAATTGGAGGCTGTTGTGCTTGTGCCCACAGGCACAAGGTTTTGTCTCTCCTCCGCCTGTCTTGGAGGAACAGTTGCTCCTACCACGGGTGGGCATCAGGAGACCCACATTAGGAGTGACAGATGTCTGAAAGGGAGCTCTGGTCTGCAGATCTGATCAGAGGGAATGTTTCTAAGGGTGGTTTCTCTCAGGGCTTGGGGCCATTTGCTCAACAAGCTCATCATGGGTGTTGAGGCTGGCGTACTCAGAGAGGTGCAAAGGCAAGCAGCCAGCCAAATCAACTCCAATGATCACAACTACAATATATGGAGTCTCTGTCTCCAGGCATTAAGTACCTGTATACATTATTGCATTTAATCCTCGCAGCACCTTGCATTAGTTTTATTATTCCCATTTCACAGACAAAGAAACTGAAGCTTGAGGAGTGAAAAAATTTCCCAGAGGCACCCAGCAGAGAGTGGTAGGACTGAGAGCTTTGTATCAAAGAGTCTGCTTATAGAAAGTCAGAAGTGCAAGCCTGGGTGCTCCCAGGGCATTGTCTAGGGACCTTTATTTCACACTTGCAAGCACTATCATTTAAGATTCTACAAAACACACTGTGTTCCATGCCCATAGTGGCAGCGTGCAGCTGGGCACAGCTTTCTCATGCCGCCTAGGTCTCCTGGTCCAGGGCCTCCTCCACACCTTCTGGAGGCCTCTCTGGTTACCAAGACTGAGCCTGGAACATGCCCAGCACTATTTGTCAGCTCTTCGCATAAGGACCTCTGGTGGAGGATGTACAAAAAGAAGTAGAATTCTTCAGAAAGCCTGTCAATCAGCTCTATGTGGACAGAAACAACCCCTGGGTCTTAGTAGCTCTCAGGACTCAGACTAGGTGTTTTTTCAAAGGACAATACACCCTTCTCATTTATAATTCTGTTTCAGGCTCCTCACTTTTTCTTGGTAGAAAAGGAAAAAAAAAGAGTGGATGCCTCCCTCCCAATCCTGGTGGTTTTCAACCCTCTTGGAAAACACATCCTGAAGGGGCCAGCGGGCCCAGGGGGAATGCAGAACCAGGGACCCAATGCCCGGGGCTGCTTTTGGATCCTGGGCTGGGTCAGGTGAATGGAATGCACAGGAGTAGACTGAGCCACATCACGCAGGGAGAGTGAGTGGTTGAGGGCACCTGAGGAGAGGAGAGGCCGGGGTGCAGGATGGTGAAAGTGAAGATGAGGAGGTGAGGCAGGTGGGCAGGCTGGAGCCAGATGGAGCTGTGGGAATAAGCAGGCTCCCAGGTGGGCAAGAAACAAGGGCCTAGGGCAGGAGTCTGGCTAGAGGCGACAGGGGCTGGGGGAGCTGGCTGCTCTCGGGTACTGGGCCCATGGATTCATCAGCGTTAAAAGAGAGAGGCCGCCTGACCAGGCGGTGGCGCAGTGGATAGAGCATCGGACTGGGATGCAGAGGACCCAGGTTCGAGACCCCCGAGGTTGCCAGCTTGAGCGCGGGCTCATCTGGTTTGAGCAAAATTCCACCAGCTTGTGCCCAAGGTCGCTATCTCCAGCAAGGGGTTACTCGGTCTGCTGAAGGCCCACGGTCAAGGCACATATGAGAAAGCAATCAATGAACAACTAAGGTGTTGCAACGGATGATGAAAAACTAATGATTGATGCTTCTCATCTCTCTGTTCCCGTCTGTCTGTCCCTGTCTATTCCTCTCTCTGACTCACTCTCTGTTTCTGTAAAAAATAAAAAATTAAAAAAAATTAAAAAAAAAAAAAGAGAGAGAGGCCATCCCAACTGTTCACTCTTATGGGGCAAACTGTGCAAGTTAAACTAAAAACTTGATAGGATTCACAAGAAACTTTTGCACGTGCTGGCCTCCACTTTCCTTTCCAGCCTCAGCTCCGCCAATTCTCTTTTTTTGTGTCCCCTACATCCCAGCCCAAAATGGCTGGGTGCCTTCATATGCTGCACTCTCCTACCTCTGTGCCTGACAAAGCCCTCCACCAAGGGCCCATTCTCTGGCTCTCAACCTGTGGAAATCCTGCTCTTCCGACCTGAACAGGCAAGTGGTGGAAGAGGTACAACCAGGAAGGATACTGGAATCATAGTTATCAGAGAAATGTAAATTAAAATAATAACAAGGCAACATGCATGAAATCAGCAGATTGAAAAAACAAACAAATCCCTATCCCTAAAAGCCCCCAATGTTGACTCAGTTTTGTCAAACACGGACATCTACTACTGGTGACATTGTAAGCGGGTCCAACTTTTTTTGGGGGGAACCACGGGGCAATATATTTTAGGAGAGAGAGAAATGTTTATGCTCTTTGACTCCCAACAATCTTACTTTGTAGAGCTAAGCTAAAAAATAAAAAAGGCTAGTAAAGAAGAAAAAAGCTACATGGATAAAGATACCTCTTATACCATAATTTTTAACTGTTGGAAAAAAAAAAATTGGAAATAGCCCAATTATTGCACAACAGGACTGTAAAGGAAATTACATTCTCTAACAGATGGAAATTATGATGAAGACTATTTAGCAAAAGGAAATGCTTATAATGCGTAGGAGAGCACAAAATTGAATCGTGATTATACTATAAAAAGCATGTCAACATATGAACAAGGATGTGTAAGAGAACACAGAGAAAGGAAAATCACTCCTTATTAGGGAATTATTTTCATTAGAATGTTGTTGGTGGAATAAACGTCTCCTATAGGAAATGGTACCCTTCATTCAAAACTCTCGATTCACCCGTTCCTACCTGCTTTGTGGTCCTTGGTGCATTATGCCTTGAATAATTGTTACAGTGTACTAGTTTTAGACCCCCTTTGGACCATAAAACTCTTCAAGAGCAAGGACTCAGTTTTATTTTTCTTTGTCTCACCTGAGCACTGGGAATTGCCTGGCACCTAGTAAATGTGCGATAAATATTTATTACGTGAATTCAACCACTGCTAAGGATTATATTTTGCTTAAAAACAAAACTCAGCAAATCACTCTCTCCACTCTCTCATCTCTTGGCAAAAGAGCCTCAGATAATTAGAGAACTATGTTATTTGCTAAGGTTTTCTGGAAAGGGAAATTCACATTTAAAAAGTTAATATTTTGGCCCTGCCAGTGCTGCCCGCTGAAGCCGGTGCTTCAGAGTCCGGCTCTGGCCCTGCTGGCCCGGCCCGCTCTGGGTGCAGTTTCCGCGACCATGGGTGCCATGCTCAGTCCCTCCTGAGCTTTCAGCTGGGGACAGAGGACATTCACGGGTGCGTGGTTAACCTGGACAAGTACCGGAGTTTTGTGTGCATCGTCACCAAGTTTTGGCACACAAGGAGGCAAAACAGAGGTAAACTACATTCATCTGGTTGACCTGCACACCCATATGCTGAGTGAGGTCTCGGATATCACTCAGTTTGGGAGGCAGGAGCTGGAGCTGGGGACTAAGGCTGATGTCAAAGAGCTCGCTGTCAGCTGTGACGTCAAATTTGATACGTAGAGCAAGATCTGGGTGAACCCGGATGACGCCCACCTGCTTTGGAAGTGGATGAAAGTCCAACCCAGGCGCAGGGGCGTCCTGGGAAATGCAGTCAAATGGAGCTTGACCAAGTTCCTCATTGACAAGAATGGCTGCGTGGTGAAGCGGTCTGCTCCATGAAAGAGCCCCTGATGGACGGTGGAGAAGAGCCTGCCCTGCTACCTCTAGCTCCACAAGTACGCACCCCCATTCTGAGCCCACCTCCTGCACCCCCTCGGAGCCTTTTACCCGGCACCCGGCATAGTCCATCTAAACCAGCCTACTGGCGGGGCAGCCCCAAGAACCCGGGGTGCACCCGGGCAGTAGGAAGGCCTGTTCCAACTCTGCACTCCCACCCCTGGCTACCTTGGGGAATAAAATAAAATATACAAATTAGAAAAACAAAAGCAATCTGGAGAAAACATAAATGCAGCAATGCAGGCAACACAAGGAAATCTACTAAGGCTCTTGGGAAATATTCCCATTTACCTCTTAACACTGCAAGATGTTTCAAGATTAAAAGCTTGCAGAAGTTTGTCCCTTGGCACCAAACTGGATTCCAGACAGAAGAAAAACTATTTGCTGTGTCTACTGGGAACCCTAAAGCTGCTGTGTTTAAGTCAGAGTCCATCTTTTATGAACCTAAATGTCGGCCTGACCTGTGGTGGCACAATGGATAAAAGCGTGGACCTGGGACGCTGAGGTCGCAGGTTCTAAACCCTGGGCTTGCCTGGTCAAGGCACATATATGGGGAGTTGATGCTTCCTGCTCCTTCCCTCTCTTTTCTCTCTCTCTCTCTCTCTCCCCCCTCTCTAAAATGAATAAATAAAATCTAAAAAAAAAAAAAAAAAAAAAAAAAGAACCTAAATGTCAAGGCTGGCAAGGGGACAGGAAATATGATAAAATGACAGAAGCTTATTCCTCTCAAAGAGAATATAATGGGAACCTGCTGAGTAATTATTTCTAAGTGCCCCAGATCTTATTGAGTGCCAGTCATGCTAAGCACATCACCTTAGGCTCCTATTTTGCAGATAAAAACATAACAGAACTCCACCAAGCACACCTTGCAAATCATTCTAAACAGCCACATTTTGGCTGTGTGTCCAGGATGATGAATACTTCTTTTTTTCTTTTTCCTTTTTATAATTTTTAGAAAGTCAGATAACATTTTTCCAAGATCATGGTGAGGTGGGAGCAGGTAAATTATTAGACATGCAGCTATCTCCTTCCTTGCAGCTTGCAACTCAGATTTTTTTTTCACCTGGCTTATATATTTTTCTTTTTCTAATTGCTTTTAAAAAGACCAAAGAAGGGAAAGAAGAAGGAAGAGAGAAAGAGAGAGAAGCATTCAATTGTTTCTCTTAGTTGTGCATCCATTCATTGCTTCCTATATGTGCCTTGAACCCACAACCTTGGCATTTCGGGATGACATTTTAACCAACTGAGCTAACCAGACAGAGCCTTTTTTCTTGTTTCCAGACTTATTTTATTCTATGCTCTTTGATTTGCTGGGGTCATCAGTCATTTTCTCCTTAAGAAAATCACACGCTCCCTTTAATCAGTGACTTTTCCTGATACTTAAGTATATATATAAATCATTTCTAGGATATGTTTTCTTTAACTGAATATAGTCTCATATATCGAGGATAAGGTTTTTTAATCTTTAATATAAACATTTTAAAGGAAAAGTACTTGCTTAGATCTTTTTTTTTTTTTTTTTTTTTTCATTTTTCTGAAGCTGGAAACAGGGAGAGACAGTCAGACAGACTCCCGCATGCGCCCGACCGGGATCCACCCGGCACGCCCACCAGGGGCGACGCTCTGCCCACCAGGGGGCGATGCTCTGCCCATCCTGGGCGTCGCCATGTTGCGACCAGAGCCACTCTAGCGCCTGAGGCAGAGGCCACAGAGCCATCCCCAGCGCCCGGGCCATCTTTGCTCCAATGGAGCCTTGGCTGCGGGAGGGGAAGAGAGAGACAGAGAGGAAAGCGCGGCGGAGGGGTGGAGAAGCAAATGGGCGCTTCTCCTGTGTGCCCTGGCCGGGAATCGAACCCGGGTCCTCCGCACGCTAGGCCGACGCTCTACCACTGAGCCAACCGGCCAGGGCCTACTTGCTTAGATCTTAAAGGCAATTGCTTTCTTTGGATGTCCCCCATATGCGGTGCACATTAGAAATAGGCTTTTAAGGGGATAAACAGTAGACAGTCTAGGAATTTGCAATAGCAATATTAGGCAAATAAAACACGCATACATCAAAAACATGCATACATACTGCCTCTCCAAGTACCTAATCAGTGTGTGAAAAGTATTCATCTGAAAGCATTTTTACTATGAAATATGTCTGGCTACACAGAGGATAGAAAATAAATATCAGCTGCACATGACCACCTAGCTAAAGAAAGAATATTGTAAATGCAATAAAAGCCCCTCTCCAACCATGTTTTCCTCCCTCCCTCCCTTCCCAGAGGAAATCACAGTCCCTAATTAGTGTTTATTGTTCCCATGAATGTCCACATTTAACATATAGCTTTGCAGCATTACAATTTTCTGTAAAGTGAACCATCTGTATGCACCCACAATTTGCTTTCTCTGCTCAATGTCAGGTTTTTGAGGTTTATCCATGTTGATGCAGGTGGTAAAACACTGGACTCTATCTTGGAAAAATGAGATACTCACTCTATGAGAGTCGAGTACAGGAATTGGGGCCACTCAAAGGGACAAGGGAATCATTATGTCCCGTTTCACACTCAGAACACACAGAAAATCACCTGCTCTATTTACCTCTTTTTCTCCCCTCCCTCCTTCCGGTGCAATTATGTTACATGTGTGTACACAAGTTGATCCCACTGTAATATGATGCCTTAGGTTGCAAAGCAGATATACATTATGTATCTCGGCATTACCCAATACAAATGTAATGTGAGTCGCATATGTTACATGAAATGTTCTAGCAGCCATATGTTAAAAAGTAAAAAGAAACAGGTAATTTTAATAACATAGTTTAACCTAATATATTTAAAATATTATCATTTCAATATATAATCAGTCTAAAATTATTACTGAAACAGTTCACATTTTTTTCATACCAACTATTCAAAATCTGATGTATATCTTATAGTTACAGGATGTGTTAATTTGCACTGGCCACATTTCAAAAGCTCAGTAGCCACATGTGGTAGTAGCTACTGTACTAAACAGCACAGATGTACCTATAAAATCTGACCTGAAAACGCACATTGAGCAATCCGTGGTGTGTCAGTAATTATATTAACGAATGAACATTGTGAAAGTGTTTGTATCCTTTCCTAAGACTAGAGGAAGAGTCTTTGCACAGGGGTCTTTGGGTGCAGGGGAAGCAACGGGCTGGGGAGTTTGGCAGGAGGTTCCAGCACTATAATCCCCTTCCATAATCTTAGGAGGATCCCTTGACTTCCTAACCCTTTGGGGCCTCATTTTCCCTCTCTATAATATGCCAGGGTAAACTAGAATCATTTTAAGGGCCCTTGTAGCATTGATGATCCTGAGCTTTCTATCACTCATGGCTAGTCTTCCTTGGAGTAAGGACAGTGCCAGTCTCTGCCAAGGGGATTGGCTTTGTTTGTCTTCCCGACACAGAGCACCCGAGAGCCTTTCATTAGAAACAGTCTCCATGTTCCACGGTGCCTAAGCGTAAACCTTTGTTCTTTTAGGAGAACCATGATTCCACCCTAGGTTCATCTGGCACCACAAAAGTCCTCAGTTGGAAAGAACCACAAACCAACTCCCCTGGGTGGCATGGTCCAGGCGGCGCTTTATTTAGATGAGTGTACACAGAGATGCTACAGTTCTGTCTGGGCATATGATTATATGGTTTTATGCTGTGTGTTCTTACGGGAAATCGAGAGCACTGACTGCAAATCCCAGCTCACACCAAATTTACTGTGCCCTGCCTTGGTTTCCCTTTTTCTCGAATTGGCAGTATAGTTGTTACTTATGATAGTTCTAGTCCAGTCCCCAAACCCACTTTTAAAGGAACATGAACTTTTACTCTAAACACAACATAAATCCAAGTTTTGAAGTACCTTTGGGCTGACAGCCGCTCTGAAGGCAGGCGAGATCTCATGCTCCATCCTCTTTTCTTCTCCAAGACCTAGTGGTCCAAAGGAGGATGTGCAGCCATGGTCAGCCTGGGGCAGCTGAGGAAAAGGAAGAAAAGAGGTAATTTATTTTATCCACCAGGCTGTAATTGAAAGAGAGGTAGATGCGTGTACCCAGGAAGAAAGGATCATTCTCGGCTAACATTTTCCATCCCTTTTGAGGTGGGGACCAAAGGGACAGTCTCTTGGTCATTGTTCTTTAATCATGAGTGGGAAGGAAAAGGAGGCTCTTTCTAATGTAAACCACTGGCAACAGTCAGGAGGGGTCATCTGTCATGGCATGCTGCATCTCGGCAAATCGTCATTGGACGTAAATCTAAAGTTAATGCAATGCCGCCTCTGCCTGCATTGTCTCTTTTTTTTTTTTTTTTTTTTAATAAATTTTTATTAATGGTAATGGGATGACATTAATAAATCAGGGTACATATATTCAAAGAAAACATGTCTAGGTTATTTTGTCATCAAATTATGTTGCAAACCCCTCGCCCAAAGTCAGATTGTCCTCCGTCACCCTCTATCTAGTTCTCTGTGCCCCTTCCCCTCCCCCTAACTCTCTCCCTCCCTCCCTCCCATGTCCTCCCTCCCCCCCCCCACCCTTGGTAACCACCACACTCTTGTCCATGTCTCTTAGTCTCATTTTTATGTTCCACCAATGTATGGAATCATGTAGTTCTTGTTTTTTTCTGATTTACTTATTTCACTCCTTATAATGTTATCAAGATCCCACCATTTTGCTGTAAATGATCCGATGTCATCATTTCTTATGGCTGAGTAGTATTCCATAGTGTATATGTGCCACATCTTCTTTATCCAGTCTTCTATTGAAGGACTTTTTGGTTGTTTCCATGTCTTGGCCACTGTGAACAGTGCTGCAATGAACATGGGGCTACATGTGTCTTCATGTATCAATGTTTCTGAGGTTTTGGGGTATATACCCAGTAGAGGGATTGCTGGGTCATAAGGTAGTTCTATTTGCAGTTTTTTGAGGAACCACCATACTTTCTTCCATAATGGTTGTACTACTTTACAGTCCCACCAACAGTGAATGAGGGTTCCTTTTTCTCCACAGCCTCTCCAACATTTGCTATTACCCGTGTTGTTGATAATAGCTAATCTAACAGGAGTGAGGTGGTATCTCATTGTAGTTTTGATTTGCATTTCTCTAATAACTAATGAAGCTGAGCATCTTTTCATATATCTGTTGGCCATTTGTATCTCTTCCTGGGAGAAGTGTCTGTTCATGTCCTCTTCCCATTTTTTTATTGGATTGTTTGTTTGTTTGTTGTTGAGTTTTATGAGTTCTTTGTAAATTTTGGATATTAGGCCCTTATCTGAGCTGTCGTTTGAAAATATCAGTTCCCATATAGTTGGCTGTCTGTTTATTTTGATATCAGTTTCTCTTGCTGAGCAAAAACTTTTAATTCTGATGTAGTCCCATTCATTTATCTTTGCCTTCACTTCTCTTGCCATTGGAGTCAAGTTCATAAAATGTTCTTTAAAAACCCAGGTCCATGATTTTAGTACCTATGTCTTCTTCTATGTACTTTATTGTTTCAGGTCTTATATTTAGGTCTTTGATCCATTTTGAATTAATTTTAGTACACGGGGACAGGCTGTAGTCGAGTTTCATTCTTTTGCATGTGGCTTTCCAGTTTTCCCAACACCATTTGTTGAAGAGGCTTTCTTTTCTCCATTGTGTGTTGTTGGCCCCTTTATCAAAGATTATTTGACCATATATATGTGGTTTTATTTCTGGGCTTTCTATTCTGTTCCATTGGTCTGAGTGTCTATTTTTCTGCCAATACCATGCTGTTTTGATTATCGTGGCCCTATAATATAGTTTAAAGTCAGGTATTGTAATGCCCCCAGCTTCATTCTTTTTCCTTAGGATTGTTTTGGCTATTCGGGGTTTTTTTATAGTTCCATATAAATCTGATGATTTTTTGTTCCATTTCTTTAAAAAATCTCATAGGGATTTTGATGGAATTGCATTAAATTTGTATATTGCTTTGGGTAATATGGCCATTTTGATTATATTTATTCTTCCTATCCAAGAACAAGGAATATTTTTCATTCTCATTGTATCTTTTTCGATTTCCCTTAACAATGCTTTGTAATTTTCATTATATAGGTCCTTTACGTTCTTTGTTATGTTTATTCCTAGGTATTTTATTTTTTTTGTTGCAATCGTGAAGGGGATTATTTTTTTGAGTTCGTTTTCTAATATTTCATTGTTGGCATATAGAAAGGCTATGGACTTTTGTATGTTAATTTTGTATCCTGCGACCTTACTGTATTGGTTTATTGTTTCTAATAATCTTTTTGTGGAGTCCTTCGGGTTTTCGATGTATAGGATCATATCATCAGCAAAAAGTGATAGCTTTACTTCTTCTTTTCCGATATGGATGCCTTTTATTTCTTTGTCTTGTCTGATTGCTCTGGCCAGAACTTCTAGCACCACGTTGAATAAGAGTGGAGAGAGTGGACAACCCTGTCTTGTTCCTGATTTAAGGTAGAAAGTCCTCAGTTTTATGCCGTTTAATAGGATGTTGGCTGATGGTTTATCATATATGGCCTTTATCATGTTGAGATATTTTCCTTCTATACCCATTTTGTTGAGAGTCTTAAACATAAAATTGTGTTGTATTTTATCAAAAGCCTTTTCTGCATCTATTGATAAGATCATGTGGTTTTTGTTCTTTGTTTTGTTGATATGGTGTATTACGTTAACCGTTTTGCGTATGTTGAACCATCCTTGAGATTCTGGGATGAATCCCACTTGATCATGATGTATTATTTTTTTAATATGTTGTTGTATTCGGTTTGCCAGTATTTTGTTTAGTATTTTAGCATCTGTATTCATTAGAGATATTGGTCTGTAGTTTTCTTTCTTTGTGCCATCCTTGCCAGGTTTTGGTATGAGGGTTATGTTAGCCTCATAAAATGTGTTTGGAAGTATTGCTTCTTCTTCAATTTTTTGGAAGACTTTGAGTAGAATAGGAACCAAGTCTTCTTTGAATGTTTGATAGAATTCACTAGTATAACCGTCTGGGCCTGGACTTTTATTTTTGGGGAGATTTTTAATAGTTTTTTCTATTTCCTCCCTGCTGATTGGTCTGTTTAGGCTTTCTGCTTCTTCATGACTCAGTCTAGGAAGGTTGTATTGTTCTAGGAATTTATCCATTTCTTCTAGATTGTTGTATTTGGTGGCATATAATTTTTCATAGTATTCTACAATAATTCTTTTGTATATCTATGATGTCTGTGGTGATCTCTCCTCTTTCATTTTGGATTTTATTTATTTGAGTCCTGTGTCTTTTTTCCTTGGTGAGTCTTGCCAAGGGTTTGTCAATTTTGTTGATCTTTTCAAAGAACCAGCTCCTTGTTTTATTGATTTTTTCTATAGTTTTTCTGTTCTCTATTTCATTTATTTCTGCTCTGATTTTTATTATCTCCTTTCTTCGGCTGGTTTTGGGTTGTCTTTGTTCTTCTTTTTCTAGTTCCTTAAGGTGTGAAGTTAAGTGGTTTACTTCGGCTCTCTCTTGTTTGTTCATATAGGCCTGAAGTGATATGAACTTTCCTCTTATTACTGCTTTTGCTGCATCCCAGAGATTCTGATATGTCGTATTTTCATTTTCATTTGTCTGTATATATCTTTTGATCTCTGCGCTTATTTCTTCTTTGACCCATTCATTTTTTAGAAGTATGTTGTTTAGTTTCTCACATTTTTGTGGGTTTTTCCCCCTCTTTTTTGCAGTTGAATTCTAGTTTCAAGGCTTTATGATCAGAAAATATGCTTGGTACAATTTCAATTTTTCTAAATTTGCTGATATTGTCTTTGTGGCCCAACATATGGTCAATTCTTGAGAATGTTCCATGTACACTAGAGAAAAAATGTATACTCTGTCACTTTGGGATGAAGTGTCCTGTAGATGTCTATCATATCCAGGTGTTCTAGTATTTCATTTAAGGCCACTATATCTTTATTGATTCTCTGTTTGGATGACCGATCTAGAGCCGTCAGCGGTGTATTGAGGTCTCCAAGTATGATTGTATTTTTGTTAGTTTTTGTTTTAAGGTCAATAAGTAGCTGTCTTATATATTTTGGTGCTCCTTGGTTTGGTGCATATATATTAAGGATTGTTATGTCTTCTTGATTCAACTTCCCCTTAATCATTATGAAATGACCATTTTTGTCTCTGAGTACTTTTTCTGTCTTGTAGTCAGCATTATTAGATATGAGTATTGCTACACCTGCTTTTTTTTGGGTGTTGTTTGCTTGGAGTATTGTTTTCCAGCCTTTCACTTTGAATTTGTTTTTTATCCTTGTTGCTTAGATGTGTTTCTTGTAGGCAGCATATAGTTGGATTTTCTTTTTTAATCCATTCTGCTACTCTGTGTCTTTTTATTGGTAAGTTTAATCCATTTACATTTAGTGTAATTATTGACACTTGTGGGTTCCCTACTGCCATTTTATAAATTGCTTTCTGTTAGTTTTGTATCTAGTTTGATTCTTCTCTTTTGTTTTTCTATCATTTGTTTTTGTTTGTTTGTGTTCCATACTTCTTTCCTCTGTTGCTACCTTTTTTAAGTCAAGTGTTTTTGTGGTGGTTTTTTTAAGGGTGGTTACCATTAAGTAATGAAAAGGGTACCTACCATATTCATTGTAGTACCCTATCTTATAAGTATTTCTGCACTTCATCATCCTTTGCTACTGTTAATCTCCATCCTCTCCCCCCTTTTTTTCCTTTGTTGTCACAGTTTAAGTTTGGTTTTATTGTGTTCTTGGTGGAGCTGTTACTTGTGGTGTTGTTTTCTTTTGTTCTTTGAATCTGGTTGGAAAACCCCCCTTAGTATTTCCTGGAGTGGGGGCTTTCTGTTGATAAATTCTCTCATCTTTTCTGTATTTGTGAATGTTTTTATATCTCCTTCATACTTGAAGGATAGCTTTGATGGGTATAGTATTCTTGGCTGAAAGTTCCTCTCTTTCAGGGCTTTAAATATTGGGGTCCACTCTCTTCTAGCTTGTAGAGTTTCTGCTGAGAAATCTGATGATAATCTAATAGGCCTTCCTTTATATGTTGTACTCTTCTTTTCCCTGGCTGCCTTGAGAATTTTTTCTTTGTCATTGGTTTGTGTCATCTTTATTATGATGTGCCTTGGAGTGGGTTTGTTGGGGTTAAGAAAACTTGGTGTTCTGTTTGCTTCTTGAATTTGAGGCTTTAGTTCCTTCCACAGGCTTGGGAAGTTCTCGTCTATTATTTGTTTGAGTATATTCTCCATTCCATTTTCTTTCTCTTCTCCCTCTGATATACCTATTATTCTTATGTTATTCTTTCTGATGGAGTCAGACAATTCCTGTAGGGCTTTCTCATTTTTTATTATTTTTGAGTCTCTTTCTTCTTCTCTCTGTTGTGCCTCAAGTTGTTTGTCTTCTATTTCACTAATCCTATCTTCAATCTGGGCTGTTCTGTTAGCTAAGCTTGTTACCTCGTTTTTCAGCTCGTGAATTGAGTTTTTCATTTCTGTTAGATTTGTTTTTATAGTTTCAATTTCCTTGGTAATATATTCTTTGTGTTCATTGAGTTGTTTTCTGATCTCCCTATATTGCCTTTCTGTGTTTTCTTGTATATCTCTGAGTATTTTTAAGATTTCTATTTTAAATTCTCTGTCATTTAGCTCCAAGGCTTCCAATATGTTAAGTCTTTTCTCCATAGATTTTTCCACATCTATTTGTGTTACCTCTCTTTCTTTTGTATCCATAATATTCGATTTCCTCTTTCTTATTGGCATCTGAGGGTGGTCTTATTGATAGCACTAATTAGAATTAATAAAGAGTAAAAAGAAAAAAAAAAAAAAGGGTAAAACACCCCACAAAAAAAACAGTAATAATTTATTATTTCCCCCTTTTTTTCTCTCTTCTCTTTCCCTCCTCTCCCCTCCTCAGGGAAATATCGTGCCTATAATGGAGGGCCTGATTTGGGGTGAAGAGTTCAAGGGGCAAAAAAAGGGAGTAGGGACCTACTAAATGCAAAAAAAAAAAAAAGGAAGAAAATCTTAGACAAGCATAAGATGATTTGCTTGTAAGTGATGGTCAACTAAGAGATATAATGAGAGGGATAAGAGGGAATCAGAAAAAAGGACCAAAAAAGAATAATAAAGAAGAAAAAATAAAAATAATAAGTAAAAATCTGTTGTATTAAGAGGAGCGAAGACTAAATACAATGGAGACCTTGGGTTGGGAGGACCCAAAATGTCACAAAAATAAACAAACAAGAGAAAAAAAAAATAAAAACAAAAGCAAAAAAGAGAAATAAAGCCAAAAAAAAAGCCTTGAGTCCCAAATTAACTAATTTGTTCGTGATTGAGGATTATATGGGAGGAAAGTAAAATGAGAAAAGAAAAAACGAATAGTAAGGAAAAAATAAGAAAAAGAGAAAAACGAAGGAAGAAATAAAATAGGAGGAGAAAAAAACAAAATAAAGCAAGACAAAAAAAAACAAAAAAAAAACAAAAGAGGAGAGAGTGAGAGTTAAGTGTTTTGGAGTATAACCTTAAAGGAGGGTGAGGATGAAGAAGAAAAATAAAATGCAACACTCATGGGTAGTGTAGTTCAAGAAAGGGGAAGCATAAGATGGGCAGAGAATAGAAGGACCGAGGTGGAGGAAATAAAGGCAAAAAGATAGAAGAAACAAACAACAACAACAACAAAAAAAAAATTAGTGGATCAAGTTGTAAAGTCTGTGGGTTTTTCTTGATTTTGAGAGGTTAACTTCTTCCTTTTTCTTTTCTCTCCCTCTTCCTAGTCGGTGACTCTGTACCCCAGGCTCTGCCCCTGTGTCACTCTTAGGTAGGGATTTGCAGTTGATGGGATTCTATGGCAATGTCATATAATTGGCTTTAGTCTTGCTGGAAGTAAAGGCTTGTTGGCGTTTGCAGAGTCCAACGATGAGAGAGTTTGCTTTCCTGGATTCTCTCTCCTAGTCCCTCCTTTCTGAATTAGCAGCCTGGTGATCCAGCTATAAGGCTGCAACTGCTTCTGCCTGGGGAGTAAGAGGCTCAAAGAGCTGGGAAATCCCCACTCTATCCCCACTCAGTGCAAGGCTTTGGGAAAGGCTCTGACAGTCAGGGCCTCCAGTGTAATCAGGCGGGGGTGGGAGTCAATTGTTGTCAAGGTGACTGTTCAGCGCCTATCATTTAGTTGGACCTCTCAACCCAGGCTTTCCACACTTTGTAGCCTGTTTTTGCAGGGAAGAAGAGGCACTAGTCTCTGCTTACGACTAGTGTAGTATAGACCTTATTATCTGCCAAGTCCTTCTTGTTAGCGTTTATCCCTGAATATGGAGGCTCTATCAATCAGAAGTTGCCCCCGCCCCTTTAGCGAGAGGCACTAAAAAATATCACGCCTCTTGTCTTGGATCGCTGAACTGAGAGAGATCTTATCAATTAGAACCGAGGGTGCGCAGATTTTATGGGTTAAGCTAATTTCAGTGATTGGGTCGCAGCTGTGCTTCCGATGGTATTTTAGGCTGCCTGCGCGCGCCCCTCCCCCAACGCTTGATTGTTAGCTTGAATGGCTGGGTGAGGTGCCCCGCCCACAGAGAGAATCTCCCAAGCCTCTCCCGCTCGCCCCGCCGCTGGCGGCTGGACAGCACCAGGCGCAGGATAATGGAGCCCCCTGGGTGTGCGGGCCAGCAGGGAGCCCTGGGCGCGTGGAATGCCCAAGGCACGCGCGCGAATGGGGCGCTCCGGGCACTGGTGGCCGGCGACCCCCACTCACAGTGTGCGGGCCGCTGGGAACGTCAGCGGTGCTCAACCGGACCGGGCGCGCGCGTGGCGGCTCGTGGCGGCCGCTCGCGGTGGCGGTTCGCGGCGGCCGCTCGCGGGGGCTCGCTGCGGCTCGCGGTGGCGGCTCGCGTCGGCCGCTCGCGGCGGCTCGCGGTTCCCAAGTATATGGGCTGACTCACCGCAGGCGCACTCCCTCGCGGCTTGAATGAGCGTCGCTGCTGCGGTAGCTTCCTCCACACCCTCGTCTCTCAGATTCAAGTGATAACAATCCTTTTGCTTTCAGTTCGTGTGGAACTCCGGAATGCTCCGAGGATAAATTTTTCTGTTTCTAGTTGATAAATTTGTTGTGATTTAGGGGAGAGCTGTCGGACGAGCTTCTCACGGCGCCATTTCCGTGACGTCACCTGCATTGTCTCTTTAAAGAGACACATCATCACCCAAATCTTGCAGGCTCATTCAGAAATTACCTTCTCTCAAGAGCTCATTTTCCTGGACTGTCATTGGTTCCATCCTCTCGTAGCTGTGACATTTATTTTAATTTCAAAAGCAATTTAGAATTCAGGCTTGAGCTCTGCCACCGTCACCACTGCTTTGTCTGCACCACAACCATGCTGCCCTACACCACTGCCCACCTCCCTGTCTGAGGGTGCAGCAAGGCCACGCGTGTGCTGCCGGCTGGTCAGGGCTGGAGGTGGAAAGAGGAGGTAGTGACCAAGGAGACCTGGTAACGGAGGCCTCCTGTCTGTAGGGCAGCTCCCCAAGTTCCCAGGTGGAGGCCTCACTCTGTACCAGTCCCATGCCAGTCCGCGACACCTGGCCCCACCCTCCGCCTGTATGGGAAGGACCAGCGGGAGGCAGCCCCGGTGCACGTGGGGAATGACAGCATGGAGGAGTCCTGCTCCAAATACATCACCCTCATTTACACCAACTACAAGGCGGGCAAGGAAGACCATGTGAAAGAACTATGGGAGCCCCTGAGGCCTTCTGAGACCCTGCTGTCCCAGAGTCAGGGAGCCAGGCCTTCCTGTGGGCACCCAGATTTCCTTCGTGGACTACCGTGGACTTCGATTTCAACCCGTGGACTTGCTGCTGAATCACCAGGTCCTGGCCCTGGCTGCCTGGGCTCCACCACTCTGCTCTCCGCCCATGGCCCACGTGGCTTGCCCCAGTGCCTGGCCCAAGCTCAAGGCCTTCCTGGCCTCAGTAGGGCACATGAACCTCCCCATCACTGGGAAACAGTGAGGGCTGTGGCACCCTCAGCAGGAGACAGGGGCTGCCTTCCTCTCTTTCCCTAGGACCGATAAAATTTCCAAGGGAAAAAAAAAAAGGTAATTTATAATTCAATTTGTTTGAGATTTTATTTATTCATGTTAGAGAGGAGGAAAGGGGGAAGCAGGAAGCATCAACTCCCATATGTGCCTTGACCAGGCAAACCCAGGGTTTCGAACCGGTGACCTCAGCGTTCCAGGTTGATGCTTTATTCACTGCACCACCACAGGTCAGGCTATAAATTCAATTTAATTTAAAAAGTTATATACACACACTAACGTGGTAAAAAATTAACACTATAAAAGTGTATTCATCAAAAAGTAACTATCCATTCCATCTGAGCCAAACACCAACCTGTAACCAGTTTCTTGTGTGTTATTTCAAAGCCATTCTATACATAAAAATATGTTTTCAGGCACTAATAAAAAGATATACTGTTTAATTTTAAAGCTATTTTTAACTCGAGACAAGGTAGAAAGGTAGAAACCTGTGGGTTAAAAAAAAGCAAAAAAAAAAAAAAATATATATATATATAGAAAAAGGCCTGGGGTATAATTTTTTTAAATGATGTGTTGAGTTTAAAAATATTTTGATGTGCTTCAAATCATGGAAAACAAGATGCCGTGAATCATGCACTGTCCCAAATAAACTGTCTAGCACGATCATATATTTTTGTGTTCACTTGGCAAGGTCATTTTAATGAGTTTACATAATAACCTACAGAAAACAGAAGCCACCAAATAAACTGGAGTAAGCAGGGAGGGGAGGGGAGGGAAGGGGCAGAACGCAGACTGTCTCAAGAACTAGCACTTAGAGAAGAGGTGCTGAGAAGGAAAAGAGGAAGGACTGGGGAGGTAGGTGAACCAAGCTCTAAGCCACTGCTTTCCTGTAGGCTTTCCTGCAGTGCTGGAAGCGGCCACGCTCTGTGCTGTCCAATACAGTAGCCACTGGTGCTATTGAGCACTAGAAGGGTGACTAGTGTGACTGAGGGATTGGTTTTGTTTAGTCCATTTAGTTTCAATTCGTTTGAATTTAAATAGCCACCTGGAGGCCCTGGCCGGTTGGCTCAGCGGTAGAGCGTCGGCCTAGCGTGCGGAGGACCCGGGTTCAATTTCCGGCCAGGGCACACAGGAGAAGCGCCCATTTGCTTCTCCACCCCTCCGCCGCGCTTTCCTCTCTGTCTCTCTCTTCCCCTCCCGCAGCCAAGGCTCCATTGGAGCAAAGATGGCCCGGGCGCTGGGGATGGCTCTGTGGCCTCTGCCTCAGGCGCTAGAGTGGCTCTGGTCGCAATATGGTGACGCCCAGGATGGGCAGAGCATCGCCCCCTGGTGGGCAGAGCGTAGCCCCTGGTGGGCGTGCCGGGTGGATCCCGGTCGGGCGCATGCGGGAGTCTGTCTGACTGTCTCTCCCTGTTTCCAGCTTCAAAAAAATGAAAAAAATAAAATAAATAAATAAATAAATAAATAGCCACCTGGATTAGTGGTTTTCACACTAGACAGTGCAGATCTGAGATGTGCAAGGTCTTTGGGAGCAGCCATGAGCACAGAGAAGAATAAGAAAGAGGGAGGGAATAAGTGAGGGAAGGTAAAAGCAGAAGAGAAAAGAAGGAAGGGAAGGAGAGAGGAAGAGTGAGAAGAAAGAGGAGCCATTGGTTTGCCAGAAGAGGAGGAAAAGGGAGGAGGAGGAAAAAATGGACAGCGACAAGAAGTGAGGGAAGGAGCTGGGAAAGAGAAGGACACAGTGGAAAGGCACAAACAGCTGAGAACAACTGTCTTAAGTGACAATGAGTGACCCTGTTCCCCTGAAAGGGAGCTTCCCACCACCTCTGGCATTTATTCGGAGGTCTCTACAACAGCAGCACTGGAACGTCTTCTGGGGGCTTACTTCTGAGCAACATCCCACCTGAACTGACCATAGGAGGCCTGCGGATCTTCACTACCTAGTCTGTGAAGGGAGCAGGGGTCTGCCATCCCGAGCACCCCTCCCCCAATGTGTAAAATAAAATAGTTTACACCAAGGAAAACCCACAGATTTGATACACCACTAGGTGTCACCATTATCAAAATGGATTTTTAAATTTATTTTATTTTATTTATTTTAGTGAGAGGAGGGGAGATAGAGAAAAAGACTCCCCCATGTGCCTGACCAGGATCCACCCAGCAACACTTGTCTGGGACTGATGCTCGAATTAACCAAGCTATCCTCGGTGCCTGAGGCAGACACTCAGATCAACAGAGCTATCCTCAGCTCTCAGGGCCAATGTTCTAACCAGTTGAGCCACTGGTTGCAAGTGGGAAGAGAGAGAGAAGGGGGAGAGACAGGGGAAGAGAAACACATGGTCGTTTCTCACGTGTGTCCTGACTGGGATCTAATCTGGGATGCCCACACACCAGGCTGATGCTCTATCCACTGACTGAGCCAACCAGACAGGGCCTTTTATTTTATTTTTAACCTGCAATAGTTAGTTTTCTTCTTTGAATTTATAACTGATCTATACATTTTATTTGATATTTTCTTACTCTGTAACACAAAAAGCAAAGTGGTTTGTGCTCTGGGATCCCACTAAATAAAGACATTCGTTCTAATTTGGTTAATATTTTTTTCCAGTTACAACTCTGCTAAATGTCACAAACATGCAGTACAGGTATGCACACATGCTCACTCACTTGCTTGCCATTCATTGAGCATTTATTATGTGCCAGGCAGGGACCTCACGTACGGCTGTGTAAGTTGTGCACTGAACAATTCCAGGGAGACTCTGCACACATACACCTCAGTATGAACAATGCTCCCTGAAGTTGTTCAGCTCAGAGGCTCTGCAAGACTCTGGTCTGGGCCATGGAGACAGAAGCATGGTCCCTGCTTTTTCCTTCCTCTCTGTTTTCACTCTTAGGAAAGATGGTAGGTCTAAAATTCTCTCTGTAATTAGAAATATCTGTGCCTGATATAAATTTTGAGAATTATACACACCATGTGTTGCTTTATTATTCATCCTCATAAGACCTAAACTTTCCTTCCTTTTCAGAAAGGTAGTATCTTTCATTGAGTATCTTTTATGAATAAAGCAATGTACTAAGCCAGCTGGGAAAATCAAGTCATGGCCTTTGCCCTTGAGGAATTCAAGAAGAGGCTTGATCACATTTAAGAATCAAAACAATATCTTTAAGTTCTGCATATCTCAACCTCACCCTTGACTAGAGGAGTAGCAGCAGCAATTAAACATGAACTTGTTGGTTAGGACCTCTAGATTTTAGCCTGAGTAGGCTCTTTTGGGGAATATACCAATTAGGCTTTACTGTGTTACAAACAACCTCAAAACTTAATGGCTTAAAACAATCGACATAATTTCTCATGATTTTGTGAGTCATCTGAACAGTTATTCTGATCTAGGTTGGTATGGCAGATCTCTGAGGTTTGTAGGTCGCTCATATGGGGTTAGCTGGCCTCACTTACATACCTGGAGATTGACAGGTGGTTGGTCAAGGGGGACTCAGCTGGGATGGCCTGTCTCTGCTCCATGTGATCTCTCATTCTCTAGCAATGGGAGTCACATGGTCGTCTCACCATGGTGATCTCAGGATACCAAAGATCAGTAAGAGAGGGCAGGCTGTCTATGCAAGCACTTTTAAATTTCTGCTTGTGTCATGTTTGCTCTTGTCCTGTTGGTCAAAGCAAGTCATATAGCTAATGCTGAAGTCAGTGTGAAAGATATTAGCCAAGGGTGTGGATACAGGGAGGTGTGACAAAATGAGGGCCATTACTATAGTAACCTACTGAAGCAAATTAATTTAATTTAATTCCCCCTTATTTCAGCTTTTACCAAAATGATAGTAATACTTTCTTTACCGATTGCCCAGGGATGCAAAAAGAACAAACACAGAAAAACTGCTGTATGGCATTCAAAAAAAAAAAACGGAGCACCATAAACATGAATTTTACTTCAGGTTTTTTATTTACATTTTTTTTGTATTTCTTTCATAACATAAACAATCTATACCACTTATTGAAAATTCCTATTAAATATAAAATAATATTGAATGTTAACTGTAATTTAAAAATAAAAATTTTAAAAGGTAATATTTTCAAAAGAAATTTCCATTTGCCTCATAATCTTCACCTGTAAATAGGTACATTTCAAGGCCTGTGTGTAGGGACACCCACCTAACAGTGTAAGTAGGACATTATTCAGGAGTAGAAACCCAGGAATGTCCAGTCACATGCTAACTTCCACCATTGCCCCTGTATGTCAGACTTCGCAGGTGCACTTTGTTCTAAATAGCTTCTCAGCATTGCACAGGTTGAATACCTGTTATTATAGAACTCTAAGGATTTATCAGATCATAAAGGGAATGATTAAGAGTTTAGTGTCTGTTCTCATTCCTTTTGTGTGTTGCCGAATATTACTAAAGATAACCACAGCTCACATTCAATTCTACTAAAACCAAGATTAGTCAAGAGCATTACTTCATCTTACTAATGACTTCTTCTCCCTATAATTTGCAATCTCTATCATTTAAATTGATAAATATTTATCGAACATCTACTAAGTGTGCAGATCTGCATAGATAATATAACTCAGCAATTCCACTCCCGGGCATTTGCTTCAGAAAGACTTGCACAAGTCCTAAGGGATCATGAACAAAGATATTCATTCACTGCAGCACTGGTCCCAGGGAATTTGGGGTGGTTGCTAGGGGAATGGAAAAGTAATAGTAGTAGCTAAATTTAAAAACAGAAACCATACCAAATAACATCAATGCATTTTATAAGTACACTTATTTATCTAAACACATAGGAGCAGAAACATGAGAGTGAAGACCTCTGGGAGGGATGGAAATGGAAGTGAGTGTCAGGGATGAAGAGGGGGAAAATAAAATGAAACAAGAGCAGCTCCTTAGGCAGACCAATGGTGAGTGCGACATAAACTCCACTCACTGTACTTCATCCAGAAAGAGAGAAGGGAAGGAGGGAGGAGAACGGATGAGGTGGAGAAGCAGAGAAAATGTGTCACTCTGGCAGGGTGGATGAAGAAGGAGAATCCAGGATAGGAGAGGCCAGGGGAGTTGATGGGCTGGTGCAGGTGAGAGCAGAGCATGGTCAGAAGTAGAACAGTGACCTTTGGCTTCAAGCCAGTGACCTTTGGATCATGTTTATGATCCTGCACTCAAGCCAATGACCCCAGGCGCTAGCTGGTGACCTCAGGGTTTCCAACCGGGACCCTCAGAGTCCTGGGGCATTGCTCTATCCATTGCGCCATCTCTGCTCAGGCTACTACAGTTTTTAAATGACACATCTCTTATCAGCAATCACCATCTCGCTTCTCTCAGCATTTTCACACACGACTCACTCTAGTTTCCACCCACTGTTTGCAGAACCAGAGTTCTCAGAGGCTCCAAGGATCACCTGTTGTCCCAGACTTTTCTGCACCATCTGTGAACTTTCTGCTGTTTTTGTTGGCAATTGATGCCCTCTTCTCCTTAGTCTGTTCTTCTCTTTCTCTTAAAAACAAAACATTCACCTCTTTTAATTTTTAAAAATTTAACTTGTGTGACTGTTTTCATTTGTAATAAATTTGCTGTTAAAACAAACAAACAATATAGAAGTGTAACGAGTAAAACTATCTCCTTATTTCCTGGGACACTATTATTCTCATTACTTCCTGCTGCCCTAGCTAATCCCTCCGCCAGGTGTGAGCTCATTCCCTGGGCTCCCCAGGACTGCACTTACTCTAGGGAACCTGAAGACTAACTACAGCCAGTAGATACTTCAGGCTGAAGGATGGAGAAAGTTGATGGGGTCGGGGATCGATGACATAAAGAGAACAAACACAGAGCCAGAGTGAGTGTGAGGAGGATGGCGAGCAGCCACCTGGAAGTGGGACAATGAATGACATGTCCCTCATGGATGTACAGATCTGACAACTTCCCAAACTTTGCCCTTTGTTGAGTGTCCTTGGTTCTCAGTCATGGCTCTTGGTCTCTTAGAAGCTCTGAGGTCCAGAAGCTTCTTTCGTGGGCTTATTAATGAGACACTGTTCAGCTGTAAACTTAAAATGAAGACTCCCTGACATGCACTATGGCCGCCTCTGCTCTGACTGGGAACTTGAACCCATCCTAGTGGGCTCACTTCCCCCATGTGAGGGAACCAGCACCAGGTACACACTCACGTCCCCTTGTCCATAAAGCCACCAAGCCACTGACTTACTGGCAATCTACCCATTGTGGTATTTATCTGAATCCATTACACTATATCTTTGTTGCTCTTCTAGGAGTTTCCTGACCTTCTTGAGGAAATCATTCAAGAAACTTGACTCCCTGCTTTAAATCACTAGTCTTCCCAGTTTTTGTAATTTTTTGAAACTTGTTTTAAGATGTTGTCAATGTTAAAATTATTACTATTATGTAGAAATGTGGTTAAGTGCTTATAGTCCAATGTCAGGTGTTTTTTTTTAAACAGTGTGCAAAATGTGGTATATTTACGTCATAGTAACCAGGTAAATGTTTTTTTTTGTTGACATGGACAAAAACAAGAATAGAATGTGCGAGAATGAAATTATTGTCAGGTAGGCTGGATTAGGAGGCGATTTTTTTCTCTCACAAAAATTCCCTCTAACTACATTTGTATATAAAAGTCACTTGGCTGAGATGTTTTCCTGTCCTAGTTCAACGGTGAAAGTTCTGTTTCCAGTCTTGGCCAGGCATGCTCTATCCAGCAGTAGACTTTCTGTTGAATCATCACAAAATCACCATTCTGCTCATGCCCCTGGTGGAATACCGAGAAGTTATCTTTCACTTTTTGTCTGGACAGTGGCAACAAGTTAGCACTGTTTCTTTTTTTTCCCCCTCTTTTCTTTCCTTTTTTTTTTTTTTTAAAGAGAGAAAGAGGCAGGGAGAGAGAGACAGAGAGATAGGAACATCGAGCTGTTCCTGTGTGTGCCCTGCCTGACTGGGGATCGAACCAGCAACCTCTGTGCTTCGGGATGACACTCTAACCAGCTGAGCTATCTGGCCAGGGCTTAGCACTGTTTCTTTCATAGCTTTTCTCTGCCCTCTTCCCCTTCTGCTGACAGCTAATTATATGAGACCAAGTATGATGAGATTGCTCTTAATTAGTATCTCTGACTTGATTTTTTTTCCTATGAATTGGGCCTGTATTAACTTGTGTTTGAGCCCAGGGATTCTTCTCATCACAGAGGTCTGATGCCTCCACTAAAAACAAACAACTCTTAGTTACAAGCATCAATACGTTTTATAATTATAGAGTATGGTGTCCTTTCTAAACAACTCAAAAGAATTTTACAAATTCTCACTGGAATTAAGCGCTCTAGTCTCTATTACAAAAATGGAATGGTGGAGGTATTTGAGGCCTTTCCCCTTCGTCGTCTTCCAGGGGAAATACAATTTGAAGAGACAGCCCAAGTTTCTTGGTCCTAATTATCTGATTCCTCGAACATCCTTGAAGAACTCTCACTGTATCTTGCCATCATTTTTATCACTCACAAAATTCTGTCAAGTAAAAATGGATATATAAAAACCAAGATTCCAACATAAGTAGTCTAGCTACGATTTATTCCATTAAAAAGTGAACCCTGCCTGGCCTGGGATAGCACAACGAATAGAGCGTCAATCTAGAATGCTGAGGTCACTGGTTTGAAATCCTGGCCTTGCCCAGTCAAGGCACGTATGACAAGCAATCAGCGAACAACTAAAGTGAAGCAACTATGAGTTGATACTTCTTCCCCCCTCCACAGACACACATATATACTCTCTAAAATTAATAAATAAAAACAAAAAAATAGTGAGCCCAAACTCTTATTTTAACGATCAGGAGTGGGACAGGCATAAAGTTCATAGGTAAGATTTCTTTACTTGTCTCAGTGGGCTCACCTGCAACCTTTCCTCAGGAAATATCTCTAGTTCGCAGGTTATATTGTCTTGAGTGAGAGAATGATGAGGCCTTGGCTGCCTACCTGCTCTGCCAGCCTCCGGATATACCTGAACCCTTTCTTGGGGCTTGAGAAGAAGCTGGACCCTTGCCAGGGCTGGCCTCTGGCCAGAGAGGCAACTCAACTTGAATGATCTGTTGGGAAGCTCCCCGGTTTCCACCTGTCCATGTCCCAAAGTCAGCAATGTTAACCACACCAGGCCTCCAGCCTACTGAGCTTTGTCAGGCACTGGAACCACAACCAGGTGGCCCGGTCAGTGTGCAAACTGCAGCCAGCTGAGAAGCAGAAGAATCACACTGAGTGAGCCCAGTACTCTGTCACCAGTAGAGATGAATTGCAAACTGAAATGCAAGCAAACTGGAGGCTGCTTGCCAGTTTTCCTTGTAAGGAACTGAAATGAGAGATCAGCTTATAAATTCCTACAGTTGTAGAGAACTGGAGTCTTCAGCAAGAGGAAATTACCAGCTTATTCCAATAGCATGGCATCTCTAAGCTCTGGATTACCTCCCAGCATCGAGACTCCAATGACTGAGAGACTCCAGTAGTAAAGTTCTGAGTCTACTTGTTTAGAAGGCATATTGCTTTGGTAGAAAGACTGGTTTGTTGTGACAAAAGCTACATTCTTTGTGTATAATTATGGGGGGAAGAGATCTGGAAGTCTTCACTCATTCTTCTCTTAGAGTTCATGGATATTAGCAGGGTTACCCAAACTAGAGACTATGCGGTGAAACAGTCTCCCTTCAGCCAGTCAAGACCTTTCTTCATCAGAGGACTACCTCTTATATAGTGCTAATTTTGGGCCACCATGCTAAGTTCTTTACATCAGTTGTCTCCAACCCCCGGGCCGCGGACCGGTACCAGTCCGTGGGTCATTTGGTAACAGTCCGCAGAGAAAGAATAAATAACTTACATTATTTCCGTTTTATTTATACTTAAGTCTGAACAATGTTTTATTTTTAAAAAATGACCAGATTCCCTCTGTTTCATCCGTGTAAGACTCACTCTTGATGCTTGTCTCGGTCACGTGATACATTTATCCGTCCCACCCTAAAGGCCAGTCCGTGAAAATATTTTCTGACATTAAACCGGTCCGTAGCACAAAAAAGTCTGGGGACCACTGCTTTACATGCCTCGTTTATTATATTTATTATATTTATATCCCCCCTAGTGCTCTTTGGGGCAAATGTACTCTAGGCCCTCATCTCTTTAAAAAGTAGGAAACTGAGACTCATAAAGGTTAAGTGACTTGCCCAAGGTCACACTAGTAGTAAGCGGTAGAGCTGAGTTTCAAAACCCAGGTTCATGTGATGCCAAAGCTCTCTGCCCTGTCCCGCTTGGCCCCCCTAACCTCGGGTGGAAGTTGTCAGTATTGATATTAGGACTACTCCCTCTAGGTTGGCACCTGTGAGCTTGCTGGAATGTGGTCGGTGACTATGTTTTGGCTTAAAAAACAGGGGTGAGAGATGACAGTGCTTCAGGCTAAGAACAAGAAGAACAGGATCTGGACCCAACCCCTGAGGTTAGAGGAGAGCAGATCCAACCACCCGGTGTGAAAGGAGAGAAGGCTGTGAGGGCCCTTAAGCTATTATAGGCTAATGATATCTCTTAAGTTAGTTTCAGTGTCAGCTAACTTACGGTTTTCAGAATAGTTTACCTGGAAAGGATAAAGCATATTGCACTAAGGTTTATTTTTATTTAAAATTATAATTTTCCCTGTGCATAGAATTTTGAATTATTGTCATTTTTTAATTAACTACACAGAGTGCTTTATAAAAGTACTGCCGGCAAACCATTATTCCCCACTCATCAGAAAAAGTAGCTAAAGGATTCAGTGGATAAGTAATTGGACCGGAGTCACCAGTAACCATGGTGAGTGGGGGCAGGGGCTGGGTGAAAACTTCCAGCCCCTTATTGGAATCCAGTTTTCATTTTCTTAGATTAGTAAACCAAAACAGAAATCAAAATAATTTCCTTTCTTTTGTTTCAGGTCTACTACTATTAGGAATGTTTTTTGTTTTCCAAAATATGTTTACGCTAAGGTCTCATGCCACACCCACAACCCCTGTGTAAGGTCAGATATTCTTATTCCTATGTAACGGATCAGAAAACTGAAGCATATACCCGGCGAAAGATTTGCTAAGGGCTCAGCGCTGGCTCCTGGCAGAGCCTTGAGCCTGGCTTCCTTCCTGCTGGTCACATTGCCCTTCAACTGATCCTGCCTGAAACTGAGCAGGGAAGCTATGAGGTTCACACAGAGGTTAGGATTCCAAGCCACAGCTGCAGAAGTAGTTGTGAATAAAGCTACAAAACTTATTCTTTTCAAAAACCTGGAAATTCGCACTGGGATCAGTGGGTCCATTCAAGTCTTGGCCTAGAGTTTCCCTCAGCCACTGACCAAAGGAAACTCCTTGGTCTTTTCCTTCTTTCTCTTTCCGTCTTCCCTCTCCTCCCTCCCTTCCTATCCCCTCCGATTCCCTCTAACTCTCACTGTGCTTCCCTCCACACCCTCTTTCCTTGGTCAAAGCAGACTTCATTAATTTAACAGGGAACTATGTGGTTGGGCTCGTATTCTCATCTCCTTTACTGGAGAACGGCATTGAACCAAAACTCTGTGGGCTCAGGTTCCTCCCACCACATCTGGCTGCTTTATGCCTGGATCAGAGTGCAGGGTCCCTGAGTAATCCCACACGGCTTGGGGAGCAGCACCCAGCCCTGTCCTGTGCTGAGCATTATGCAATTGCCACATCGTGTTCTGATCTATAGATAGTTGATCACAGCACATGGAAAACTGGGAACTCTACAACTCTGAGGGATCCAGAAATAAAACATTCCCATTTGAGGCATTTATTAGGACAACTGTGAAAAGAGCCGGCATGGGCCTTGGAGACAGAGAATCCTCTGGCTGAGATTTCAGTCAGAAGCCTTGTGAACTTGTGTACAAAAAGGAATTAACTTCTCTAAGCCTCACATTCCTCATCTGTGAAAGGGCAAACTAACACTTTCCCTAGAGGCTATAAGATAAAGTGCTAAACACAGTGGCACGCAAACAGCAGGCACTCGATAAATGTCAGTTCTTTTCTCCCCAGTCGTTTCTTCAGCCCCATGCATGGGTGCATTCCCAATCGAGTAACACTATTTGAAGAGTTCATTCTTACCTTAAAAAAGAAATTCTCTGTGCTCTAACTCTTATGCCCAAAAGGCCAACAATTACGGCAAACACTGTCAAATGGCACCAGCTTTGAGAAAGAAGAGTTTGGTATTAGCCGTGCACTTGAAAAGTTTTATGAAGTCACAGACTAATTCTTCCACTGATGTCTTCCCTCAGTGCTCCAGGACAGAATGGGTCCTTCCTCCAGGTTATACATCAACCTTCTATCACACTTATTACAACTGTAATGATATAGTTATTTATGAGGTTATTTGTGTTCTGTTTGCACATTTGCCAAGAACAAGGACTATCTAACAGAGTGTCAGGCACATAGAGAGTGAATGAGGGAATGAGCAGAGAAGTTTCCACTTGCTTCATCTTATTCCAGTCACACATCAACTCTGTTGGTGACTCAGGGGCCGAGACTACAACCTGCATTTTACAGAAGAGGAAACTGAAGCTCAGAGGCTGCACCACTGTGAAGGCCATCTAGTAAGTACTGGGCAAGGCACTCCTACACCAAATCCTACATTCCTGGCCTCCTCACTCCTTTGCCCTTTGACTCATCGGCCTTACCCTCTTATTGATTTAGATGGTAGCATTTTTTTTTTAACTGAGGTATAATTGACATATAATATATTTTAGTTATATAACATAATAACTCAATATTTGCATACACTGTGAAATGATCATCACAATAAGTCTAGTTACCATTCAAGGTACAAAAAAAATGCTTTTTTCCCTTATGATAGAACTTTCAGGATTTACTGTCTAGGCAACTCTCAAATATGCACTACAATGTTATTGACTATAGTCACCATGCTGTTTGTTGCATCCCCATGACTTATTTATAATTGGAAGTTTGTACCTCTTGACCCCCTTCAACCCATTTCACCCACCTAACTCGCCTTTCCTCTAGTAACCACCATTCTGTTCTCTGTATCTGTGAGTTATGTTTTTTAGATTCCACATAAAAGTGAAGTCATATGATATTTACCTTTCTCTGACTTATTTTACTTAGCATGATTTCCTCAAGGCCCACTCATGTTGTCACAAGTAGCAAGATTTCATTCTTTTTATGGCTAGGTAGTATGCCGTTGTGTAGATATACCACATCTTTATCCATTCATCTATTGATGGATACTTAGGTTATTTCCATACCTGAACTATTACAGCTAGTGCTCAACTTACAACCACAATTGGTTCTGACAGACCGGTTGTAACACGATTTGGTCATAAGTTGAATGTACAGTACTGTGAAATGATGTTATAAAAATCTTTAAGTCATATTTTATCATAATTTTCTTTCATTATTGTTATATATCATAATTTTCTTTGTTCATTTTATGCCATTTGTATCATCTCTACACCATTTTGTTTCTTATTTTTACATTCGTCAGGTTTAAGTAAAACACTGCATTACCAGTACAACTGGTTTAATATTTGCAAAGACAATTTCCTCTTGGTAGACATCTTGGGAGGGGTTTGATGAAAAATATCCAAGACACAAAACACAAACTGCTGTACCAAGTCTGGGATAACAGTTGAAATGGTGCATGCGGAGATGGTAGTGCTGCCGGAAGCTGGTCCACACTGTCGTACGCCCAGCTGGGCAACGCTTGCACTGCCAGACACGGAGCAGTCGTGGCTAGCGATTGCGGCCGTAAAGTCAAATGGTCGCAAGTTGCACAGGTCATAAGTTGATCAATATTTGTATAAATAATGCTGCAGTAAACATAGGGGTGCATCTATCTTTTCAAATTAGTGTTTTTGTTTCCTTCAGACAAATATCTACTAGTGGAATTGCTGGATCATATGGTAGTTCTATTTTTAACTTTTAAAGGAACCTCCATAGTGTTTTCCACAGTGGCTGCATCAATTTATACTCAAACCAACAGTGCAACAGGGTTCCCTTTTCTCCTAAGATCTCCTGGCCAAAACATTATTTCTTGTCTTTTGATAATAATTATTCTAACAGGTGTAAGGTGATATCTCATTGTATTTTTTTTTTTTTTTTTTTTACTTTTCCGAAGCTGGAAATGGGGAGGCAGTCAGACAGACTCCCGCATGTGCCCGACTGGGATCCACCCGGCACGCCCACCAGGGGGCGATGCTCTGCCCATCCGGGGCGTCGCTCTGTCGCGACCAGAGCCACTCTAGCGCCTGGGGCAGAGGCCAAGGAGCCATCCCCAGCGCCCGGGCCATCTTTGCTTCAATGGAGCCTCGGCTGCGGGAGGGGAAGACAGAGACAGAGAGGAAGGAGGGGGTGGGATGGAGAAGCAGATGGGTGCTTCTCCTGTGTGCCCTGGCCAGGAATCGAACCTGGGACTCCTGCACGCCAGGCCAACGCTCTACCACTGAGCCAACCAGCCAGGGCCTCTCATTGTATTTTGATTTGCATTTCCCTGATGATTAGTGATGTTGAGCACCTTTTCATGTGCCTGTTGACCATCTGTATGGCCTCTTTGAAGAAATGTCTATTTGGTCCTCTGTCCATTTTTAAATTGGGTTGTTTGTTTTTTTGCTATTGAGTATATGAGTTCTTTATATATTTTGGATATTAACACTGTATCAGTGGTCCCCAACCCCTAGGCTGCAGACAGGTACCGGTCCGTGGGCCATTCTGTACCGGTCCGCAGAGAAAGAATAAATAACTTACATTATTTCCGTTTTATTTATATTTAAGTCTGAACGATGTTTTATTTTTTAAAAATGACCAGATTCCCTCTGTTACATCCGTCTAAGACTCACTCTTGACACTTGTCTCGGTCACGTGATACACTTATCCATCCCACCCTAAAGGCCAGTCGTGAAAATATTTTCTGACATTAAACCGGTCTGTGGCCCAAAAAAGGTTGGGGACCACTGAGATATATGATTTGCAAACATTTTATCTCATTCCATAGGTTGTCCTTTTATTGTGTTGATGTTCCCTTTGCTGTGAAGAAATTTTTTGGTTTGATATAGTCCCATTTGTTTATTTTTTTATTACCTTTGTTTTTGGAGTCAGATCCAAATAAATCATCATCAAAACTGATGTCAAGGAATTTATCTATGTTTTCTTCTGGGAATTTTATAGTTTCAGATCTTATATTCAAGTCTTCAATTAATTTTGAGTTAATTTTTGTGTATGATATAAGACAGTAGTTTAATTTCATTCTTTTGCATGTGGATTTCCAGTTTTTCCAACACTATTTATTGAAGAAACTGTCCTTTCTCCATTGTACCTGTATATTCTTGCATTCTTTCTCATAGATTAATTAACCATCTATGCATGGGTTTACTTCTGTGATCTCTCTCTATTCCATTGACCTATGTGTCTGTTTTGATGCCAATACAATAATTTTCTGATACTACAGTTTTGTAATACAGTTTTAAATCAAGGAGTATGATACCCCTGGCTTTTGTTTTTTATTCTCAAGATACTTTGTCTATTCAGGGTCTTTTGCGGTTCCATACAAATTTTAGGACTGTTTGTTCTGTTTCGGTGAAAAATGCCATTGGAATTTTGATAGGGAATGCATTGAATTTGTAGATTGTTTTGGATAGTATGACATTTTAACAATATCAGCTCTTCCAATCAGGTGATGACCTTTTAGAGGAGCTTTGTTCCCTGAAGCCTTCTGTCCATGTGTGTCATTTGATGGGCAACCACCTCATTTTGGATGCTGAAAGTCTACTTTCCACCCTTACCCACTCAGTAATGGTTACTTATCAGCTGACAACAGCCCCATCTGATGACGGCAAAGCAAGCTGGTACAAGTTCAGCCACACAAGCCTCCGGTGAAGCCTCTGGCAAGGAAAGTTTCCAGAGTTGAGAACTTAAGCAGGTTAGCTTTGTGCTATTTGTTGGGGGGGGGGGGGGCTCAACCTTCAGCTTCAATACTTTGGTCATTTCATACATTTCTGTTTGTTTTTCCCCTTTGCTCCTCTAACAAAAAAAAAAATCATCCAAAGCATGTAGCACAATCGGTCTAAGTTTAAATTCTCTTTTAATTGCTACCCATTCTTCCTCGTTAACCAGGTCTCTGTTATAGATATGCAGTGAACATCCCAACACTCTCCTTTTTTCCCATTAAGCACAGTTCACAATTTTGCCTTACTGTTCCATTAAATCCAACCCACTTTTTAAAAACCTCTCCATCTCTGGGGATCCCTGGAGAACACTTAGAGGTGCATGTTCAAGGAGAAATTGAACTTAATGTTTAGCCAGATGTTATGGGAAAACCACTGGAGTGGGAGTAACAAAATGCATGTTCATGGCCTGGTTTTCCTTTAACTAGTCCTGAGATATGGGGCAAGTGATTTCACCCTGATGGGTTCAGTATGTGCATCTCTGAACTGCAGTGGCTCCTCCCCCCTCTTGGGTGCCTCTAATACATTCATCTTCTAAAGCCCTTGATGACAGATCAGACACACAAATGTCTTTAAAACCACAAATGAAATGCTCACTCACCTCTCGGGAGCTCACTCAAGGCTCTTTATCAGGAGTTGCATGCAGAAAAGGTCATCCTTAAGCCTACTCTGGTCTGGAAGTACTTGTAACAAGATTGTCTTTGTAACTACTTCCTTAACCAGACTTCAGAGACCTTTATTAACCAAGCAATAGCTGAACTGATAGGGAAAGAACAGTTGTACCCCTTGAAATGGGGATGGCATGTGCTTCCTGATTGCTCTCAGCAGAAAATTTTCTCTATCCCTCTGAAACCACCATAGACTGGTGGCTTCACCAGTCACTGAGGCCAGCCTGAGAGTCCACTTAGGCTGGGGGGTCCTCATAGACCTGAGAGAGGAAAGGGCTGGTCAAGCCGCTGTGGTCAAAAGAAGAGGGCAAGATGGACCAGGTCATGAAACCGGGGGTCATGTACCAGTGCTCAGGGTGGGCACTCTTCAGCAGACCATGTGGCCTGAACAATGTCCGTCAGCCGCAGGGAGCCAAGAGAACAGGCCGGGTCACAGCGGGAAGAAAACAGCCCTGCACCAGGAGCAGTGCAGGGGCACTCAGTGGGCCGGGGAAGTCAAAACACAAATGACAAGGGTGGTGAGAACAGCAAGTCATGATAACAGCAGCAGGAAGATTTAGGGAGTATTGGGGACAATAGGTTACCATATTTTCCCATGTATAAGGCACTCCCATGTATAAGATGCACCTTAATTTTGGGGCCCGAAATTTGAAAAAAAAATTATATAAAGTTATTGAACTCAAGTTTTATTCATCATAAAATGCATATAACTCCTCATCTACACAAAAAGCGGGAAATTCAAGTAAAAAAGTATAAGATGCATCCAGTATTGAGACCCCAAATTTTTTGAGAAAGGGTTTGTCTTATACATGGGAAAATATGGTAATTAGACCTTGGACTTAACAACATGGATTACATACAAAGGAGATCATAATCACACAAATATGACTAGATGTATGTATTCAAATATCTAAATAAATGTAGCTATGTGAGAAAAGTGGGCAGAAATAAGCAACAGCGATGATAATATGCACTGGAAACAGAACTAAGACACTGATTTAGACCAAGATGCAAAATGCTTAGTACAGTGCTTGACACATACTAGGTACTCGATAAATCACGTAAATCCCTTTCTTCCATCTTCCACTGCTACCCAGAGAAGGGACCTGCCCCTCATCTCAACTCACACCCCTCTTGCCCAGAGAATGAACGGATTATAAACAACCCTGAACCTCGTCTGCTCATCTGTTATTAGGGGAAATCTAATTGTTTAGTAAAGCTGTTCACTTGCACACTACTGTGCTATTTACCTATTCTAAAATAATGTCTTTGCATCTGAATTTCGAAGGTAAGACCTTATCAGGAAGCACTATACAATCCACAGAAATTATGCATTATTGAATGCAGCCCCTCTGCTGTCTTCTAGTCTCTAATATGTTCCCTATCCAGAAACTAGAGCGCTGAAGGAGAGGCTTGTCCACTTGGCATTGCACTTAGAGGGCTTCTCATTAAAGGCAGTGAGAGACCAAGGACACTAGAGTGAATCCCTACACGTTCTCTTCCCAATGGGAGTGATCACACACGCCTACCAGCTGCTTCCACAGAAAACTGCGTTCCCAGGTCAGCCGCGTTCAGGAGCGCGCGGTCCACTGCCCCACTGAGAACGGCTGAAGTCAGGGCTACAGCTCACCTGGGAACTGGGGCGCCATACCTTCTGTAGGCAGGGCGTCCTTCCCCTCCGCACGATGACATCACGGAGCGGAGTTGCTCCATAAAAGCAACTCGCCAGAAGCCGCGAGCGCAAACACCACAGCGCCAGAGCTGCGCACGCGGTTCAGAGCACGCCCGCCAGCCCCAGCTCCGGGACCAGAAACAGAAGGTGCCCCAATCCAAGGCAACCCGCGTCTGCCCAGCAGGAGCCACCCGAAGATGCCCCACTGCAGCTTGAACGCAGCGGCCATGCTACTGCTCGTGATCTTAAAGGAACAGCTTTCCAGCCCAGCCCCACTCAACGGTAAAGTTTCTGCCTCTTTCCTAACAGTCCTGGAGCGCTCAGCCACACCTGGACGGAAGGATTTCCTGCGGGACTCTTTTAACAATAAAGTTAAAATCATTTAGAGGAAAACAGGGAAGGACATGCATACTATCAAATGGCACATTTTTTGAAGGGATGCTCCATTTTTCCTTGGAACGCACGACCTGCTTTGGTTGGGGGAAACGCATTATTTTCGTATTAATATTTTTGCATGTCCTCTAAGCACCTGGAGCTCCGGAGGGGTTGCTTGGGAACTTGCTCACTGGGGAGGGGGAACCAGGATTTAAAATATTGTACTCCAGTTCACGTGCGGATTGTACAGTGACTGTGGCATCCTGAGCAGTGTCACTACCAGAAAGGGTTTGCAGTCGCTCCGGTGCAGAACCCTCCGACCCGCGACCTGCAGTGGGTACTTTACTTTGGAGGAGAGACTCGGCCATTAAGTTTTACGTACAAGTCAACGGGATGATGTATTCCATCCTTAATCATTGTTTTTCTCTAGAAGGGCTCTACTGTCCTGAATGTACTGTGTATGTGCACTCAGATGAATATACACACCTTGTTTCTGTGTGTAATTAGGGCTCTTAACCCCAAAGGGCTGGAAGCTGAGGGTGTGGAGTTAGGTGTCGAAGGTGGTGGGTGGATGCCACTGTAGACTCAGATCTGTGCAGTCAACTGGGGTGAGTAGGTCAGGTTAATCAGTCCTTTGTAGCAAGAGGAAGATGCCAAGCTTTTCCTTGCCTCTCCAACAGCTGGGTGAATGCTTTTCTGAGAGAGTAAATAGTGACTTTTGTGGAAACTTCCTGGGTAATAGATTGTGGTTCCTGCTGTTGACAGGGTTTTCTTCAAGCTGTAGAGACATTTGTGGGTGCTGTGATTCTTGAACCCAGGTTAGATTGAAACGTTTATATTAGGGCCCAAAGGGACCATACTGGCTTAAAATCTATTCTCCCTGCCTGGGCAGTGGTGGTGGGAAATTGTCCTGTTCAGAAGCGTGAAAGCTTGAACCCGGCTTTTTCTCAGAGGTCACTGTGCCTGGAGGGCAGGGCCGGAGAAAGTGGGGAGCTGGGCTGTCAGCAGCTTTGGCTAAGTTCAGTTATAATCCTCTGGCTGGCACAAACAGTGGTTTTCAATCTTTTTATACTCGGAGACTGGTGAAAACAGGAGAATTATTTTGGGGACCACTAAGGCCAAAATCACCCTGAGCATAAGCAAATTCTACTAAGATCATTAGGTCTATAATATTCATACAACATCAGGGTGGTTAACTCTTTCATGGGCCAGTAAAACATTTCTGGCAGACCAGCAGTTGATAAACACTGATATACCCAATATTGTCTCCCTCAGGGAGAGAGAGAAGGTAGGTGGGAGAAAGGAGTTAGATAAAAGTGGAAATTAGTTTTTAAAACTGCAAACGTTAACGTGTATTCCCCTCTAGAGAAAGCTGTACTGAGACCTCAAGTTTCACTAGAAGTCTCCCTTTTATTTCTTTTATTATTTATTTATTTATTTGAGAAAGATAGACAGGAAGGGAGAGAGATGAGAACCATTGTCTCGTTGTTGTATCACTTTAGTTGTTTATTGATTGCTCCTCATATGTGCCTTGACTGAGGGGCTCTAACTGAGCCAGTGACCCTTTGCTCAAGCAAGCGACCTTGGGCTTCAAGCCCGCGACCTTGGGCTTCAAGCCAGCGACCTTTGGGCTCAAGCCAGCAACCATGGGCTTCAAGCCAACAACCTTTGGGCTCAAGCCAGTGACCATGGGATCATGTTGATGATTCCATGCTCAAGCCATTGACCCCACACTCAAGCTGCTGAGCCTAGCCTCATGCTGGTGACTTCAGGGGTTTGGAATCTGGGACCTCAGCATCCCAGGTTGATGCTCTATCTACTGCACCATCAGTCAGACTAGAAGTCTCTGTTTTAGTTCTAAAACAAAAAAACAGCCATTCATTAGCTCTCTTTTGTCAACGTCTATTACTGCCCTTACTCTGAGGGAAGCTCCTCTTCCCTCTTGTTCTTTCCCTGCCCAATAACCCTCCCCTTCCTTGCTTTTCCTCTTCTCTCCTTTTCTCTCCATTGCCACCCTGTCCCTTCCCCATCCTCCAAGTTTGGATGGGGGAAGCTTGTAGTAAAAACTCCACTTTCACTTCACACTGAGTAACCCACTTGCCTACCTCTGGATTCTAAAAACACAGTTTTTATTTTGTTATTTCTCATGAGACTCTTGGTTTTTTAACCACCTTGGGGATAGGGTCAAAGCAAAAATCACTGAGGTGTAGAGGATCAGTATTAACCCAAGGTTGGGGCTGGAGGGGGGTTAAGCTGGGTGTTGGGGTCAAAGTGTAGTCTGTCCTCTGCCCGGGGCATTTAAAATTTCAGAAATTGGCACTGGTGCATGTCTGAAAAAATCTATCTGGGGTCAGGGAGGGAGGGAGCAAAGTAAGGTGAAGTCCAGTGTCCCCCGGAGAAAACCTTGGAATTCTTAGTTGCTGTGAGGGAATATTTCAGTGACTTCTGCAGAGTCTGCTCTGTCTGGACCTGGTGTGGAGAGCTGGGCAATCTTAAGAACTCAGGGGAGATTTGAGCACCCAGGACAGGAAGCAGGCAGGGCCCTGAATCCTTGATCTGAATCTTTGTAAATATCACTCCCTCAGTGAGAACCCAGGGCATTCTCCCCTGCCCAGTACACACTGGGCCTGCAGGTTCTAACAGGCATTGGCTGGGCCTTCCAAGGCTCTGACCTTCTTGGGAAGGAAACAGTTCCCCTCCCAGAAGGGCCTACTCCCTCAGGAAGCCACCAAGGTGTAGCTGCAGCAGCCTTGGCCTGACCTGTCTTGTGGGGTCAATTTGGCTCTGTTAAGACTCCTGCTCCTAAAGCTAAAGGTGAAGAATCAGAAGGTGGTGTTTCCAAATAAAGCAAACACTCACACTTCCTTTATTAAGTCAAGATCACTCTCCCTTTCATTTTATGGTGCTTATTTCCCCCAATTTCCCTCTCCTGAGCCCCTCCAGACACTGCCATTTATAAACAAAGCACCAAGTCTTTAGGAGCAGTCAGGCTTGCTCCGAGAGAGGAGGGCAGGACAAGTTGCTCTGGATGTTGCTGCTTTTCAAGAACAAGTCTTGGATGCTGTGTCAGCACCGAGGCCCTACAGCCTTAGATGTACACTCTACAGCCTTGGTCTCCTTGAGCTTCCCAGAGTACTGTGCTGATGCCTCAACTGAGGCTGAACACTACAATAATAGGAAAAACCTCAGTTAGAAAGCTTTGGGGAGCAGAGCAGAAAATGCAGGGTATTGTGGGTATGATTCATTTGGGGGGAAGTGCAACTAAAACTTCTGGCCAAAGCAGGACTGCTCAGAGGCAGCAGCTCTTCTTTGGTGGCCTTGAGGATCAGCAGAGCGGCCTGTGTTTCTCCTGGTGAGCAGTGAGGAGGAACTCCTGATATTTGTACAACTTTACATTGCTGACTTCCAAGTGCTCTACCTGGCTAAGTGGAAATGATCTTTTTTTTTTATTGATTGGTTTTAGAGAGACAGAGAGAAGAAGGAAGCAGAGAGTAGAAGAAAGAGGGAGAAGGAGGGATAGAGAATAAGAGGGAGAAAGAGGGAGGGGAGGGAGAGACATTCATCTATTGTTCCACTTAGTTTTGCATTCATTGGTGGCTTCCCTTTTGTGCCCTGACTCAAAATCGAACCCGCAACCTTGGTGTTTCAGGAAGTTGCTCACCATTGAGCTAACTGGCCAGGGCCTGAGTGCAAATAATCTGGCTTCTCTGTCTGAAATCCATGATTGTATTTTAATAGTGAACTCCTCAAACAAAATGCTGAAGGAAAACGTTCAGGGAAGAGGTATGACGTCTTCTGGATCTTAGCTCGAAGGCAATGCTTTCTTTGTTCCTTTTTGTTATTACTCTAGTGAAAGGCTAGTGTAAATTTGGGTGTCACATACAAATTTGGTTTACCCATGGTTCTGCATATCTTTAGCTAATTGGTAATGCAGGGGAGATTAATCTTGGGACAGTTAACTCTGGTTGGGTCCATAGGAGGTTTCAGGAGTTCTGTGGACCTCCTGAAATTAATTGTATATGAATTTTTCTGTGTCCAAGCTTGTGAGCATTGAACTATATACATCAGATACTTGGAACGGTCTGGATTCTCCTGCCCCCCAAAGACCAAGAAGAGACTCAAAGATTCCTTAAGTTCATGGGAATTTAGGAGTAAGATGTCAATAAATGACTAAACTGAAACAAATCATGAAAGAGCAATATAGGGGCATGATTTTTAGTGATGTGGAGATAATACCAAAGAATTAATTAAATTATTCAAAGTGGGTATTCAAAGTGGGTGCCGTAGGGGTCAGGAAAATGACTGGGAGTGTCAAGGACCGGGTTTTGGTGGGTTTTTTTTTTAAATAAAAAGCCTTGTAGAACCACCTGACTCTTCAAACCATGTACAAGTATATTTTGATAAAATTACCAATTAAGCCCTGGCCAGTTGGCTCAGTGGTAGAGCGCCGGCCTGGCGTGCAGGAGTCCTGGGTTTGATTCCCGGCCAGGGCACACAGGAGAAGCGCCCATCTGCTTCTCCACCCCTCCCCCTCTCCTTCCTCTCTGTCTGTCTCTTCCCCTCCTGCAGCCAGGGCTCCATTGGAGCAAAGTTGGCCCAGGCACTGGGGATGGCTCTATGGCCTCTGCCTCAGGCACTGGAGTGGCTCTGGATGCAACAGAGCGATGTCCCAGAGGGGCAGAACATCGCCTCCTGGTGGGCATGCCGGGTGGATCCCGGTCGGGCGCATACGGGAGTCTGACTGCCTCCTCATTTCCAACTTCAGAAAAATAAAAAAAATTTAAAAAACCAATTAATATTGAGAATTAAATAATTAAAAACACTGAAGCAAAGAAATGAAACAGAACAACAAAAATATGAGATTAAACCAGCTTAAAAAAAATAAAACAAAGCTCTCTTTTAATTTTTAAAAACCATAGCCTGGCCTGTGGTGGCACAGTGGATAAAGCATTGAGCTAGAACACTAAGGTCGCCTGTTCGAAACTCCAGGCTTGCCTAGTCAAGGCACATACAATAAGAAACTACTGCAAGTTGATGCTTCCTGGTCCTCTCCCCCCCTTTCTGTTTCTCTCTCTTTTGCCTCTCTCTAAAAATCAATCAATAAAATCTTTAAAAAAATTAAAAACCACCATCGACTTGAGTAGGAAAAGAAAGGAGGCGTAAAAACCTTTGTCTTCCCACTGTCCCTGTGGGCTAAGAACACGGGAACATTGGGAGAAGCCAGGAGAGAGGGACTGCTTCTAGGAGAAGAGTTGAACAGTCCTTTCACTGTGATGTGTCCCCGTAGACATCCTGATGGAGGTGGCGGGGAATGAGAGCCCAGCTCTGCAACCAGTGGTTAAAAAAACACGTTCTGATGTAGGAATGAAGGAGTTTTATGTGCGCAGGGAGCAGCCTGGGAAGCGGTGGGTGACTTTTCATTGTATTCCTGGCAGAATTTTTCCTACGAGTTCCTGCCATCCCTAGAATGTGATTCGGAGGAGGGTGGAGGCCCCCCCACAGAAACACCCTCCTGTTGAGATTAGTGCTCTCCTCTCTGGGTACTGATGTGAACTCTTCTCCAGGGTATGCTGTCAAGTGGGAAAAAGCAAGATGCAAAGCGTTGTTTCCAACATGCCAACATTTCTGTGGGAAAGGAGGGTGGAGACTACAACTACAGAAGCGTGTGGTCATGCTGTGAGGGGTGTCCACCCACTGGGGAAACTGGCCGTTTCCAAGCAGGGCGATCCCACGGGAGTACAAGACAGTACAAGAGCTTGCACTGTCTACCCTTCGGCAGCTTTGGGGTTAGAACCTTCTGAATTTATTACTACTGAGCTAATAAAATTCAGCTTCTCTAAGATGTCTGGGGAAGCCTCCCCCCTCCCCCATGGACTCTGCGCACACGTACTGTCTGTGCCGCCCTGGTGAGCATGGCTGCGAAGGAGAAGCACTGCTCGCACGGGGACTCTGGAGCGCCACCTTTAGGTTCTGGGCTCCCATCTCCTTTTCAGTCTCACCCATTTCAAAATATAATCAGTGTTTTTCTCTAACTTGTTCAAGCTCAGTTGTACTTACTTTGCTTTGTTTTGTTCTTTGCAGGATCCAAGTGGACCTATTTTGGTAAGTACAGACCTTAACTATTTTTTATGAGATGGCCTTGCTTCATGAGACAGCCAGAAATGTCATGATCTGTGGAGAGTCTTTTGTGGGGTTGAGGAGAGCAGTTCTGATATGGTTAAAAGGGCACAAAGGCCTGTCTACAGAATGGCTCTGTACAGGTAGCAGACTGCGCTTTCCCCATGCCAACGAGACTGCTCTGTGCACTTGAACTTTGACCAAACCTCCCACGTGAAGATGCCCTGGGTACTTCCACACTGCCAGGGCCCTGGGCAAGAGGGAGCCTTTCTCTTCCGCAGGACATTTATCCTCCAACAAACAAAGAATAAAGGCTCCTTTCTGAAAGTTTGGCTCAGGCCTCAGAACTCAAGCTGTCGGTATGTCTAGAGTTAACATCTTCTTGCCCTATTTGTAAGCAAGCAATAGACGAAGTGGAGATGGTCAGTCCTTAGTAAAAGAGAGACACTTGTCTTAAATGGGGAGAGAGTGATATCAATTGTGCAACAGGGTTTCTGTGGGTTTGGGTCAAGAGTGACATTGGCCACTTGCAGGTCTGCAAGATCAGCAGCTTGAAATCAGCTTAACTGGTGTATTGCAGTGAATTGGAAACCTGGTCATCAGCTCTCAGAGTGGGAATGGGAGGCCAAGCAACTGGGTCCTCCGGCAAGTGCAGGAATGTTAATACAGTGGTCCCCCCTTATCTGCAGTTTCACTTTCTGTGGTTTCAGTTACCCAAGGTCAACCACAGTCTGAAAATATTAAATGGAAAATTCCAGAAATAAACAATTCATCGGTTTCAAATTGCGCGCCATTTTGAGTACAGTGATGAAATTTCTAGCTGTCCCCCTCTGTCCCGTCCGGGATATGAATCATTCCTTTGTCCAGTACATCCACGCTGCATGTGCTACCCGCCTGTTAGTCACTCAGTGGCTGCCTTGCTTATGGGGGGTGGGGGAAAGACCACATGCACATAACTTTGGATACAGTACTATAATTGTATGGGATACAGTACTGTAATTGTTTTATTATTATTTTTGTTAATCTCTTACTGTGCCTAATTTATAAACTAAAATTTATCAAAGGTATGTATGTGTAGGAAAAACAGTCTGTAAAGGGTTCGGTACTATGTGTAAATTCAGACATCTACTGGGGGATTTGGAATGTATCCCCCATGAATAAGGAGGGAATGCTGTAATGTCCTGTTAGGGACAGAGTCACAAGGGACTTTCAAGATAGCTTGTTATGGTGAGCAAGAGGGTAGAACTGGGCTCACTGGCTCAGGAGGGGTGGTGACAAGCCAGGGAAGTTGATTACAGGCAGTCTCCAGGTTATGAACGAGATAGGTTTTGTAGGTTTGAAAATGTTTAAGTAATTATATGCACAGAAAGGTAAAAATAAATAACTTATGTTAAGACAAACATCTGTCCAATGTGCATGTAATAGGTAAATGTACCTGTTCCAACTTACACACAAATTCAACTTTGGAGCAAACCTACAGAACCTACTTTGTTCATTACTGGAGGACTGCCTATATTACCTTGGGAGCAGAATACAGAGAAAGACCTGGCTTAGATTTGAAAAAGTTAGCCTTTGGATGTTTGGTAGCATAAGAGGCATAGAAAAGTCATCAAACTAATCAATCAATTACCTACAAGCCAAGGTCTTCTTGGCTCTAGCATTTTATAGCTCCATCATTACTAACATTCCTTATGTACTTATTAGGTAGAAAGCATTGTTGCTAAGTGGGTGGGTAATTAGAAGGATAGGCTGTGGTCTATAGCTGGGAATTACTTAAGACTGACAACAGAAAGCAGAATATAATAGGTAATAATAATAGATAATAAATGGTTCAGTTCTCTGATGGTTCAGAGAAGGATGAGAATGCTAGGGCTGCATGGTCAAGGGAGGCTTCCTGGAGGAGGAAGGCTTTTACCTGGACCTTGAAGAATGGGAGGATTCGGTGTGACAGGGTAGAAGTGCTATTGGCCAAGATGATGATGGCATCACATGAGCAGAGGCAAGAAAGAACAAAGTGATATTTGAGGGAAATCATGTAGAGAAGGAGTTATAGGGGAGTGATGGACTCTAAGGTCAAAAAGATAGGTTTGGTCAAACAGAGGAGGCATTGTAGGCAGGCCAGAACCTTCCCACTTCGTCTCATAGAAGGAGGGGCAGGGCAGGGAGTAGTCTGTGTTTTAAGGAGAGTAATTTGGTGGTGGGGGCTGAGAGGGAGGTGAGGATGGGCATGAGGCAAAAAGGTGTTTGGCCTTTGTAGCAATATCATTCTGCTTTAACATCCATTTTTTTGATGACAGCAGAAAGAGCAAAGGAAAGGGCAGGGCAAGAGGCCCCACAAAGGAAGAACAGAGTCAGGGCCTCAGGCTGCTTGGGCAGGTGTAGTGGGCGGGAGGTGACAAGAGCAGTGCTGGCACGGAAAGAAGGCGGGACTCGGGTCCTGGGCCTTATTCCATATGATCTTGAATAAGCCACGGGAGCCCTCTGGGCTCACTTTTCCCCTACCTATAACCGGGGAAGACGCTGTCTAGATCAGTATCCCTCCAACTATGGCTTGTGTCCCTTATATCAGAACCACCTGGAATGCTTTCCAAGTATGCAAATTTCTGGGACTTAGCCAGGACCTGGGGAAGGGAGGGAACCTGAAAAGCTTGTCTATTTCACGTACTTCCCAAGTGACTCTTACTCACACTCTTCTGGAGAACCACTGACGAGATGATTCCCAAGACCTTTCTAGCCTAGTCAGGGGTAACTTGCCCTACCTTTTCTATTGGCCTCTGAGGTATAATGGAAACACAACTCAAATCTCTCCAGGGCTCCTTGCCTCTGACAGCTCCCACCCCGCTCCCAAGGGCAGAGTGTGATAGATTCAGAGAATGGAGAGTCAAGAAGTTGTGGGAGGAAGATTTTTTTTTTTTTTTTTTTTTTGTATTTTTTCTGAAGCTGGAAATGGGGAGGCAGTCAGACAGACTCCCACATGTGCCCGACCGGGATCCACCCAGCATTCCCACCAGGGGGCGATGCTCTGCCCCTCTGGGGCGTCGCTCTGTTGCAACCAGAGCCACTCTAGCGCCTGAGGCAGAGGCCATAGAGCCATCCTCAGCGCCCGGGCCATCTTTGCTCCAATGAAGCCTTGGCTGTGGGAGGGGAAGAGAGAGACAAAGAGGAAGGAGAGGGGGAGGGGTGGAGAAGCAGATGGGTGCTTCTCCTGTGTGCCCTGGCCGGGAATTGAACCCGGGACTTCCACACGTCAGGCCGACACAGGAGGAAGATCTTACTGCCCCTTAGTCGTGACATGGTGTTCCCCAAAGGAGGGCCTCCCTTTCCAGCCATACTGACTAGTTCAGAAGCATTTCCCCCTGATCATTAGCACTGGCCAGCCATCTGTCCCTCTGTCCTGCACAATTAAAGCAGCTCTTTGCTGAGGAAGCAGAGGGCAGAGTCTAATGATGCACACCATGAGTGTGGAGGGGTATTGAACACAAAGGCAAATCTGGCTTTTCATTAGTGAAATGAGCACATGTGATATGGAGTTAGCCCTCAGTGGGGGCCAGTGAAGGAACACGGAGGGAGGACAACTGAGGAGGCAGACACGTCCTGGCTGGCAGCTGGCACCTGGGCGCAGAGTCGCGTAGGTGAACAGAGGACCTAGCGTAGGCACTGGGAAAAAAATCTGTTTCCAAGCAGTAAGGGCTGCACGGAATGGGGCAAGTCCAACCAATGCTATGTGGTTTTCCCAGGGTGCAGACCTCAGCTACTTCGCGTGTAGATGCTGCTGAGTCATCCTGATCCAGGGACCTCCTGCCGCCTGGATCACATGGCAGGGCTTCCAGAAGCACATGGAGAGAGAACTCTACCCCCATGCCCCTCCACACTGAGTCACCTCTCAGATGCCCGCCCTGGAGACAGGGGTACCCTCTGACAGCTAAGGGCAGGGGGCACTCATTCCCTGTGTCCTCCTTCTGGGTGGCTAAAGCGGCAGCTGGGCAGCTGCTGGGCTTAGAGCTGCTGAGTGGGCCCTGCCCCTGGAAATCAGTGCCAATCAGTCCTGCTGGGAATTACCTAAGGCTCACAATTCTGAAGAAGCCCTGGTGGCTTCATCAACTCTGAACTGGAGGGCGGCTGTAAGTCAGGTTGTCATTTGAGCTGAGGATAACCTCCGGCCGACTATTCTTTTAGGAGTCAGGAGAGTGGGTGCCCTCAGGGCAGGAGGTGGCTGGCAGGAGGCATGAGGAGAGGTGCTGGTTATGTTCAGTTTGTGAAAACCCATCCTCCTGCTCACTTATGATCCAGGCATGTCTCTGTATATATATTCTAGTTGATAAGAGTTGACAAATTCCAGTTGGCTCGAGAGTCATCCTTACCCTGATCGTTTTTCTTGGGGAAGGGCTAAGAAAACTAGCAAATGAAAAATATCCCTTAGTGTGTTCAAAACAACAGAGCAACCAAAAAGAATGACTCTTACGGAATTAACAACCCAAGAACATGTCACGTGAGCAGAGAATGGGTACCACGCTCCATTCATCCTGAGGGTGACCAGACATCACTTTGGTGTTCCTCAGATGTGAGCTAGTTCAGAAATCAACAAATATCACTGTTTTCTAGAGATTTGAGGCAAAGAACACCCTTAAACCCTCAAAGGAGAAGGGATAAAAAGGGGCCAAGGCAGCCAAGCTCACCTCCTGGATGGTGAGAGAGCCTCACCTTTCCCCTAGTTAGGGCCCAGTGAGGCAACCGCTTGACCAGCCCTTCCACCTGCTGCAGGGAACACTGGAGGATGGTGGCTTGGCCTGGGGGTGCCAGGCAGCAGGCTGCAGCCACTCCCAGGCCCTCCTGCCCACGTGCTCAGCAGTGGCTGGACAGCCTTCAGCTCTGGTAGGACACCATGTGACCCAGGAATGCCACAGCATTTCTCATGCTGCTCTCTTTTCCCTCAGACTGTGGATTCTCTGTCTTAAAGAATTGCCTTGATGCAGTGGATAGAGCATCAGGCTGGGATGCAGAAGACCCAGGTTTGAAACCCCTAGGTCTCTGGCTTGAGCATGGGCTCACCAGCTTGAGCGTGGGGTTGTTGGCTTGAGTGTGGGATCATAGACATGACCCATGGTCGCTGGCTTGAGCCCAAAGGTCACTGGCTTGAAGCCCAAGGTTGCTGGCTTGAGCAAGGGGTCACTCGCTCTGCTGTAAAACCCCCCCCCCCCATCAAGGCACATATGAAAAACCAATCAATGAACAACTAAGGTGCCACAACGAAGAATTGATACTTCTCATCTCTCTCCCTTCCTGCCTGTCTGTCCCTCTCTCTGTCTCTCCCTGTCTTTGTCACACACACACACACACACACACACACAGGAATAATTGCCTTTGGGCCTGATCTGTGGTGGCACAGTGGATAAAGCATAGCTCTGGAATGCTGAGATTGCGGGTTCAAAACTCTGGGCTTGCCCGGTCAAGGCACATATAAGAGTTGATGCTTCCTTCTCCTCCTCCCTTCTCTCTCTCTCTCTCTCTCTCTCTCTCTCTCTCTCTCCCTTTCTCCTCTCTGAAATGAATGAAGTCTAAAATGAATCAATAAAGTCTTTAGAATTTTTTTTAATTGCCTTTGGGGCCCTGACTGGGTTGCTCAGGGGATGAGCATTGTCCCCGCGGTCCAAGGTCACAGGTTCGATCCCCAGTCAGGGCACACATGAGAAGCAGTCAATGAGTGCACAGCTAAATGGAACAACTAAGTGGAACAATAAGTTGATGCTTCACTTTCTCTCTCTCTTACCCCTGACCCCTCTCTCAAATCAATGGAAAAATTAAAAAATAATAATGATAATTGCCTTTGGGAATCAGGAAAGGATTCTCTATGGGGCAAACATTATTGGTTGGCCAGGCTTCTGGATTCCACCTCCCCCCACCTTCTGTCCTGAATCTGCTGGAATATTAAATGGCTGCAAGTGACCTTTCCCTGGGACTTGGGACATCCTTCCAAGCCCTTCCCAAACTCAGAGAACCAGACACGAAACACATGGAAGGAGGCTGAGAGGAAAAACTCTTTCCTTTCTGTTCTTTAGAAGTGATGAAGGGACCATGTGACCACACACTGAAATGCAGTATGAGCTGCAGGCCAAGTTAGAGCCTAAAGGGAGAACTCAGAACGGCAGTCAGGCAGCACGTGCAATCCAAAGGCTGCTTGAATTAAGGAGGGCACTTGTTCTCCCCAAGGCAGAGAGGTTGAACCAACAAAAACACCCCAGTGACATCTCTCCCACTCCAGCTGCCCTTCTGAGGATGAATAAGGAGAGGCCCAGGCATTCAGGGGAGAGAGCAAGCAAAGACCAGAGCGTGTTTTTCATACCAGGAAATCCTTAACCCTGTGTCTTGGGGCTGTCCCCTGTGGCTGGCAATCCAACAAACTACCATTTATTAGCTCTGAGTTATAGTTCCAGTCACTTGTAACTGGAGTGGTGATGTGCCTCGTCTGAGTAGATGTAGTGTGATTCACCCCCTGGTAATTATTTCTCATCTTTCCTGAGTTGCAGCATTGAGGTTTGTGAGTTCTGGAGGATCTTGGCCTGTAGCTGCCCAAATATAGCCATCCCTTAACAACTGGGTAAAAAGATAGGGAAGCTAGCACTAGTTCCTAAGGCAGGCGTGGTGTTGGGGGGCCGGGTGAGGCAGAAAACCAGGAGGAAGAAATGTAAAGAGTAGAGCGCCCCAAACCAGGCAGACCTCCATGGGAATATCTGCTAGGTCACTTTCTGGATGAATGACCCTAGGAAAGTAACTCAACCTCTCTGAAATCTCGGTTTTTCTCAACTACACCATGGGATTAATAGCATCCATCTCAGTGGTTCTCAAACTGTGGTCCCCAGACCAGCAACATCAGCATCACCTGGGTGTCAGAAGCCTTTCCCAAACACTAAGCATTAGAAGTGAAATACATTTAAAGGGGTTGGGAGTAAAAGCCAAACCATTCATCTCCTGATCTTCAGCAGAAGTAAGATCACCATGTGTGACTTGGTTAGAAATGCAAATTCGTGGCCTGTTGCAGATGGATCAAAAATTCTGAGGCAGAGCCAGCAATCTAGTTTAACGAGGCCACTACAGCTCACTCAAGCTTGAGAACTAACTGCTTCATAGAGTTGTGGTGAGGATTAAATAATACAGCAGGATTAGATAAGGTATACATTGAATAAGATGCCTTAGGAACTAAACTCATTTATATCAATTAGCCTGTGGTTAAAACTGGTTTCATTATATGTCATTTCTCTTAAAAACCTATGCACCAGGTCAGGTGAGGACTTGCTGTATACAGAAAGAGGCTAACAGGGCTGGCACATTGTAAGCAATCAGTAAAACTAATCATCATTTCTTTCCCTTCACCTCAAAGTTATGGTAAAATTAGATTAGCTAATATGTAGGAAAATGCATGTATACTCTATAATACCAAATAAACGTGAACTTTGTTAGAAAGGATCTGCTTCTCTGTATCATTCCAGTTTTAGTACTTGTGCGTCGAAGCAAGCACTCCATGCTTTTCTGAATTGCCTGAGTTTCTAACAGCAAAGAGATACTCCTATTATAGTCTAAACCAGGGGTCTCAAACTCGCGGCCTGCCGAACAATTTTGTGCGGCCCGCAGACTAATCCACGAAGTTCAAAATATTTTGGATAAAATTAAGTAAGCCTAGGGGCCTACTTGTATTTTTCATTTCTCTAGCATCCTAGCTAGATATTAGCTTAGTTAACAGCAGTTGTGATGCAAACTACAGTTTCTGGTCGTTTTGTGACACTGAGTAAACTGCATGTACGATTGTGCTTGTTGTACTGATTTTTTTTTGTTTTCAACTGCAGTGAGAAAAGTGTTGCGTAACAGTTGCCTTTTGTAGACCTAGTGCGGCCCGCCGAATGGCTGTGACCTTGCTCTGCGGCCCACATGCTGAGTTGAGTTTGAGACCCCTGGTCTAAACAAAGGGTGTTCCTTTGTGAGAAAGAAACGGGTTGAATGAAAAGACAAGAGTTCTAAGCCTCACAAGGGCATCGCAGACCAGAATGTTTTTTCTAGCCTTGTCCATCCGACCAGGGTGAAGTCAGACCTAAGCTCCCTGGTGCTTCCCTGGCCTCTAGGGACTGGATATCCAGTTCCACAGCCATGGCCGCTTCCGCCATGCAACTGAAGTCAGGGGAGAGGAGGCCAAGTCCCCAGCCTCCCCACCTCGCCCATGGTGGCTGTGCCCCATTCACACCTGAGCCTCTGGGCTAAGCCTTGACCTAGGGCTCAGGAGTGAAGGCCTGAACCTGGGAAGAAACCTGGGTGTCTGAGCTACATAAGCCCAGCCCCGTGCAGGGACCCTCACCGACCAGAGGCAGAGTAAAGCCTTGGAACTGCGAAGTGAGAGCTGGCTTTGGGACCGGAGTCAGCCCTGCCAGGCCTCTAGCTGTGCTCAAACTTGCCCTTTCTGCTTCCTGCTAGTCTGGAACCCAGGCATTCAGGTGAGGGCAGGGCACAGCCCTCCAGGTGCCAGTTAATGCCCTCGGTAGCCCTTCCCGGGCACACAGAGAGGCGCCCTGGGGTAAACCAGCTCAAAGGAAAGATTTAAAATAAGGAGGTTGAATTCAAAGCAGGTGTGTGAAGGCAGCTCCAGGCAGGTAGTAAAAAGTCTGGTTTCTAGGAGGAAGAGAATGGATCAGAGGTTGTTTCAGTCTCCTTGGAGGGAGTAGGGACCCCTTTCTTGGTCTATTACTGTCTTCCTGTGTAGTGGCAGCCGGGGGGTGCAGGATGCAGGCACCGCTGTGGAGCTCAGGAGCACAGCCAGACTCCTCTACGGGCTGCGCCTTATGGCCAAGAAAGAGAGCACCTGTTGCAGACAAAGGCCATATTTCATTGGTTCTCAGATATATACTTTGTCTACATTTTAGCCTCTCTGAACTTGAGATATATCTTATCATCAGTAGCATCTAGAAACCAGGAAATATGGTAGTTGTCTCACACTCACTCACTGAGAAGCACCCTGTTAGGTGCTAAGAACACAAAGAAAGTACTTGAAATGATTAATTTCAACAATTAAATAGTGAAAACAGTGGTGGCAAAAAAATAGTGTAAAAATAATACTAGTTTGCATACTGTTCAACATACATACAAGAAAGATGGGGAAAATTAGATTTTTATTTCTTCTTTTCCAAGTGAAAGGAGAGGGAGATAGAGATAGAGATAGAGATAGAGATAGAGATAGAGATAGAGATAGAGATAGAGAGATAGAGAGAGAGAGAGAGTCTCGCATGCATCCCGACGGGATCCACATGGCAGCCTCGTCTGGGGCAGATACTCTGCCCATCTAGGGCCATGCTCACAACTGAGCTATTTTTTTTTATTTTTTATTTTTGTTTTTTTTCTGAAGCTGGAAACGGGGAGAGACAGTCAGACTCCCACATGCGCCCGACCGGGATCCACCCGGCACGCCCACCAGGGGGCGACGCTCTGCCCCCCCCCCCCCCCATCGCTCTGCCTCGACCAGAGCCACTCTAGCGCCTGGGGCAGAGGCCAAGGAGCCATCCCCAGCGCCCGGGCCATCTCTGCTCCAATGGAGCCCCAGCTGCGGGAGGGGAAGAGAGAGACAGAGAAGAAGGAGAGGGGGAGGGGTGGAGAAGCAGATGGGCGCCTCTCCTGTGTGCCCTGGCTGGGAATTGAACCCGGGACTTCCGCACACCAGGCCAACGCTCTACTACTGAGCCAACTGGCCAGGGCCACAACTGAGCTATTTTTAGCACCTGAGGTGGAGTTTCCATGTAGTCATCCTCAGCGCCTGGAGTCAACTTGCTCAAACCAACTGAACCATGGCTGCGGGAGAGGATGGGAAGGGGAGAGAGAGAAAGAGAAAGAGAGAAAGAGAAGGGTTGGGGGAAAAGCAGATGGTTGCTTCTCCTGTGTGCCCTGACTGGGAATAAAACCCAGGATATCCACATGCCAGGTTGATACTCTACTACTAAGCCAACTGGCCAGGGCCAAAAGTTAGATTTTGAGCTATAACTTTTTCCAATCTTTAGTCAATTCATAGTTCATATATACTTTTTGATGATGTTCAATCAGTATTACAAATGTTTATAAACAAAGCAAGTTGAGTGCTACTTTTTTATTTAACAAAAGTATCCCTTTAAGGATCAAGCTTTCCAATGACCTGACAAGCATCTGATTTATGCCAACCAGGAAGGAACAAATAGCAGCTGCCACCTCCTTCTGTCTAAAGGTTGTGTCTATAACTGGTGTAACTCTGAATGAAATGGTTCTTTCAGCTCATCTAACTTCTTAACTTCTTAAATGATTTTGCAATCATTAACTTGTGACTGACTAGTTCAGCTATGTGACTTTTGGGAGAAGTGGCTGAGATCTTCCCAGATTTGCTTGCAGGTTTAGGGCAAATGGCTTGTGCTGCTCCCACCTTCTAGGACAGGTGGCTCAGGAAAGGCTCCTTAGAGATGCTGAAAGTGAGATTTACTTATAGCGGGAAAGTTACATTGGCACATGGCGCCTGATACTTTCATAGGGTGGTGACTCCTTTGTGCCCCGTCTTCTGAGGATTACATGAGAAGAGGAGGAAGGAGAAGAGGTGACTCTGAAGGTTGTGTAACAAAGAGGTTTTGTAGCAAGTCTGAGGCGTGCAAAGGATTGTTTGCCCTCTGGCTTTGGCCACCAGGAAGCCCAGAGGCAAATCGGTGGCCCCAACTTGAGTAACTGTCTCCTGTGACCTGCAGATCTAAAGAGTCTCTCTTGCCTTCTAGTTTAGAGGGATTTTTCCTGGTCCTGAGCCAAAATGTTACAGCTTAGACTGCAGAAATTTATTTCTAGAAGATGCACCCTACATTCTTATCCTTCTTTTTTTCTGTCTCCCTTCATGGATACCATTGTTTAAAAGATCTGTTTTTAACAAATTAATATACAAATAAAATAGTTAATTTTCTACATTTATTATTCATCAAAGGCAGATATAAAAAAAAAACAAGTTTTTGAGCATCCCAAGATAACTGGTTCACATTCATTCCACAAATATTAAGTAAACACTAAGTGCCAAGTGTTGGACTAGTTGCTAAGGAAATGATGACTTAGATATGGTGCCTGTCGTTATGGGCCTGAGAATCTCATAGGAGACGGTAAATTAGACAGGGTCTTACACCACAGAGCGACAAAGCACGGAAGAGAGCGACCTCACCTGGTGTTTTTAGGGAAGGACGAGAGCGGGCTTCCTGGCGGAGGTGATGTCCAATCTGAGACTTCCAAACTGGAGGACACATAAGAGCTAGCCAGGCAAAGGGAAGGGATACAAGGGCATTTGTGCAATGATCACCTAGGCTTGTACATTCTGGGGACTACCCAGGACCTCAGTGAGGAGGGAAGGGGCAGGAGAGATGGGCCAGGGCCAGAGTATGGGGAGCTCACGAGTCAGACTGAGGAGCTGGGACCTCATTCTGAGGCAGCAGGGGATTGCTGGGGCACTCTAGAACACCGAGGTGATCGGTATGTGTTTTAGAAGGATCAGCCTGGCTGCAGGTTGGAGAGTGGATTGAGTGTGAAACACTGGAGGAAAGAAGACCAAAGGGAGGAGGGGATCCAGACCTGAACAAAGGGAAGGGGCAATAGTGGCCTGACCTCTTGGTGTAATTCAGCTGGAAATGTAGACATCTAACATTGTAACTGGCCAGTGCAGCCTGATTGAGGATGAGTGCTCTGCTTGTTGGGCGTCATGGAGTATTCAGAAGTATCAGTAAGAGTGACATTTTCGCTAAGGTGGGGCCCCAGGGGGTGTTGATGTAACCAAACTTCCACCCCAGCTTGTAAATGAGGCAGGAGAAACTCAGAGCTGTCAAGTGGACCAAACAGAGCATGAGGAGTCGAGTCAGAACCAGAACCAGGTCTCCTGTGCCCATCACGTGCATTTTCCTGGCCATCTGGTGAATGCTTGTTTTATGCCAGTCATTGTGTGCCCTACCCTACACATCATGAGGTTGTGTAAAAGCCATTCAGGAAAGACAGTGATTTTTTTTTAAGTAAATAATATAGATTTTCCAGAAACAACTTATGGCAAATTAACTTGCTTTACTTTCCTACATCAGGGCAAGAGGCTTAGTGGTTAAAAAAAACAACATACACACACACAATAGACTTAATACCTCTTGACATAAATGTTTGGTACAGGTCCTTGTGAGACAACCATGGAAATGTGGATAAAAGACCAATGTGGTTGCTATGGAAAAGAATCAGTAGAATCCAACATCAATCCTGTCATCACATGGCTGAGAGAGAATGTCGAGATTCTTCCAGGGGCAATCCTAAATCAATACCCTTTTTGGATTCTCAGGAAGGGAACGGGCAGCTAAAGGAGTGTGGTGGTACAAATCGGAAAGATCGGTGTTAGAGGGGAGAACAGGGGGTAGGGGACAGGCACAGGTGAAGAAGCATGCCAGAAAAGCGGATCCAAGTGAGTGGGCTGGGCTGCAGGGCAGAAGTATCACGTAGTGAGCAAACATCATGTAAGCTCAGCAAACTGCAAGACAGAGCCCAGCTGCAGACTGAGTGGAGAGGAACGCCTGGCCTCCGGGCTCAGTGTTTCTGGTTATTCAGGAAGGCCTCATTCACACATCCACATGCCCACATCCACATCCACACTCTCAGGACTGCCTATACCCCCCACCCCCACCCACTCCCACCCCCATTGCCTACACCATGACCTTGCAGTGAGCCTCTCGGTGCTTTCTGAGTTCTGGGTATAGATACTTTCATCTCATGCTTGGAGCGGGGGTGTGTGTGTGTGTGTGTGTGTGTGTGTGTGTGTGAGAGAGAGAAATCTTAAAGTTACTCCTCAGTGCTTCTTATTGGCAGCTCCCCAATACTCTTCCCAGCTTTTTTAAAAATTATTTTTATTTTTTATTTATTTTAGAGAAGAGAGAGAGAGAGAGAGAGTGAGAGAGTGAGAAGGGGGGAGGAATAGAAAGCATCAACTCCCTCCTGTATGTGCCTTGACCAGGCAAGCCCAGGGTTTTGAACCAGCAACCTCAGCATTTCAGGTCGATGCTGGATCCACTGCGCCACCACAGGTCAAGCCTCTTCCCAGCTTTTGATAAACTTTTTTTTTTTTTTGTATTTTTCTGAAGCTGGAAACGGGGAGAGACAGTCAGACAGACTCCCGCATGCACCCGACCGGGATCCACCTGGCACGCCCACCAGGGGCGAAGCTCTGCCCACCAGGGGGCGATGCTCTGCCCCTCCGGGGGGTCGCTCTGCCAAGACCAGAGCCACTCTAGCGCCTAGGGCAGAGGCCAAGGAGCCATCCCCAGCGCCCGGGCCATCTTTGCTCCAATGGAGCCTTGGCTGTGGGAGGGGAAGAGAGAGACAGAGAGGAAGGAGGGGGGCAGGGTGGAGAAGCAAATGGGCGCTTCTCCTATGTGCCCTGGCCAGGAATCGAACCTGGGTCCCCTGCACGCCAGGCCGACGCTCTACCACTGAGCCAACCGGCCAGGGCCGCTTTTGATAAACTTTTTAATCTTTTTTTTTTTTTTTTTTTTTTTTTTTTTTTTTTACAGAGGCAGAGATAGACAGGGACAGACAGACAGGAATGGAGAGAGATGAGAAGCATCAATCATCAGTTTCTCGTTGCGCATTGCGACTTCTTAGTTGTTCATTGATTGCTTTCTCACATGTGCCTTGACTGTGGGCCTTCAGCAGACCGAGTAACCCCCTGCTGGAGCCAGCGACCTTGGGTCCAAGCTGGTGAGCTCTTTTCTCAAGCCAGATGAGTCGGCGCTCAAGCTGGCGACCTCGGGGTCTCGAACCTGGGTCCTTCCGCATCCCAGTCCGACGCTCTATTCACTGCGCCACCACCTGGTCAGGCTTGATAAACTTTTTAGTGTGATGTTGAAACTTGTCCCTCAGCGAGGATGAAGTACGGAATGTGCCATCACTGAGTAAAACTGAGTGCGCAGGGTGTGCAAGTAAGACTGAATGTGCAAAGATGACTGGTCAGAAAACTTGGTATACCCTGGAAAAAAATGAGAACTGCAGGAACTGAATGCTTGTAACTGCCCTTACGATGCGTAGGTACCTTGTGGGTTAATAATCAAGGGCTATCTTTCCAGCTTGGGCTAACCTGTTATCACTGGAGAATTGTTCCCGTGATGGTGTTTTTGAGCATGGACCCATGCAGGACGGTCGGCATTCTAGGGCCTCCAAGGAGTTCAGGGGTGAGCCAAGAACATTTCTAGCCTCAAGGAGAGTTATCCAGATAGAGGACGGAAGGCCCATCATGTGGGTGTGATACCCTCCTAGGGGCTGCTCGGGTAAGATGCTCAAAGCCAGCCCAGGGGAGGGGCTCAGGAGACATTTCTTGAGTGCATGAGGAAAGAATGGTTTATTCTTTTATTTTTGGCTCTGAGAGCCAGGGAAGGCACCAGGGAGAAGGTGACACTTGATCTGGGCTGGTAGGATTTCAGAGGGGAAACCAGTCTGAAACAAAACGCCGCATTACCGTGCATTTCTCATTAGGAGTAAAAGGAGACGCGGGGAACCATAGATTTGTTTTCCAGCGAGGTAAAAGGGTGAACTTTCTCTAAAGGATTGGAAAACACCCCTAAGAAAAAAAGGAAGAGTTGAAACCATTCAGTTCAGAAAGGCCTGGGAACCAGCATGTCTTGGAAGTTCCTCACATCTGGATCTGACCTTTGCTACCGCGTGTAATCCTCACCACATCCCTGTGCCACTTTCATTCTGCAAGAGAAGCTCAGGGAATCTCAGAGACGTGTTCAAGGTCACAAGCTGTGATTGGCAGCTTGGTCAGATGACTCCAAAACTCTCTTCTCACTGCCTTTCATGACCTTCCCACTGTACTTCTTGCCTCTCTGGAAAGGAGACTGCCTGCCTGATGGTCTTCAGGTGCGAGAAGAACCATTAAAAAGCAACTTTTCTCCCCAAGAAGGGAAAACTGAGGAAGTATCTTTAAATAACAGCAAGCGTGCTATAGATTAGATATCAGAAAAGACTTTCTCATTGTGAAAACTGGTAGTGGAGAATTGGGTCGTCACATCGGCTGGCTTAGGCGCCAGCTTGCCTTCACTTTAGACCAGGTGCCACCCGAGGTAACTGCAGAAAGTTTGTGTCTTTTTATCCAATCTTTTCTTTATGTTATTTCCAGACTCCCCAGGGGATGTTTACAAGGTCGTATATCCCTCCGTTGCTGCATCTCCCCTCTAGCTCTGGACAATTGCCCAGGGCTTATCTCCTAGTCACCTCTCACCACCTCATAACCACTGCCACTGCCCAGGGTATGACCCTCCAAAGCCTGTGGAGGGGAACGTGAGCTGTCAGGCTCAGACCCAGCCTGGCTACTGACTGGAGTGGGCATATTACTCATTCTCTGGGCTTTAGTCACCTCACCTATTAAATAAGAACATAGTACCTATGTTGTTGGGTTGGTATGCAGATTAAATTAATTAGTACATGTTAATATGGTTGCCAAACTATGGTCCCCAGTCTACCAAGAAAAACGGTTTTCTTGAAACACAGCTGTGTTCATCTGTTTGCATATTTTCTGTGGCAGCTTTTGCACTATAACAGCAGAGCTGGGTGGGAGTGACAGAGAGTGGATAGTTCCCAAAGCCTGAAATATTTATTTTCTGGCCTTTTGCAGGTAATGCTAGCCAACCTCTGATACAGAAGGATGCATGGCACATAATAAGTTCTCATTAAATGGTAGGTTAGAGGACCTGGCCGTTTGGCTCAGTGGTAGAGCATCAGCCTGGTATGTGGATGTCCTGGGTTTGATTCCTAGTCAGGGCACACAGGAGAAGCGCCCACCTGCTTCTCCATCACTCTGCCCTTTCACTTCTGTCTCTCTCTTCCACTCCTGCAGCCATGGCTCAATTGGAGCAAGTTGGCCCTGGGGTACATGGCCTCCTGAGGATGACTCCATGGTCTCCACCTCAGGCACTAAGAAGAGCTCAGTTGCAGAGCAACAGAGCAACACCCCAGATGGGCAGAGCATCAACCCCTAGTGGGCTTGCTGGGTGGAACCTGGTCGGGATGCATGCAGGAGTCTGTCTCTGCCTCCCCTCTTCTCACTGAATAAATAAATTTTAAAAAAGATAGGTTAGAAAAACCCAACATTATACTAAGTAGGCCTTGGAGTTTAACAAAATTTGATTGAGATCCTGGAATGACAAAAGGTAAATATAACCTAAAAGGAAAATCCAAAACAGATATCTCTGTCATTAGTACTCCCTGAGAGCAGCAACCATCCCTTTTCCCAGGGGTCCTCCACCCTCATATTGTTGGCACTAGCCTTGCTTTCCTGGCCTGGAGTCCTTCTATGCTTCCTCTTCCCTGAGGCCGGACCTCTTTCCTCCCCCAGGATTACTGACAGAAAGAGAACCCAATTCCTTTGGAAAGAATCTCTTCCACAGTGTGTGTGATCTGTTCCTTCCTTACACGTGGTCCAGACAACACAGTCACAATAATCTAGTCCAGGGCTTCTCTGCCTATGCACTATTGACATCTTGGGCAGGATAATTCTTTGTTGTGGGGAACTATCTTGAGCATCATAGGATGTTTAGTAGCATCTCCGACCACTACCCAGTAGACACCAGTAGCAAAAATGTCTCCAGACATTGGCAACTCTCCTGATGGACAAAATCACTCCTGTTGAGAACCACTGGCTGAGTTTAAAATAACAGTATGGTGGCAACAACATTCCAGTCCAGGACAATAAAATTTATATTTAGAAAAACAACATTCTTTGCAAGGACATGGATCTGTTAAAGAGGCACTCCGTTTGTATCACTGGACGGCTGACCCAAACGCTCAGCCTCTCAGCCTGAAGCCGCGGCATTGGCATTCGGATTGCTGCCGCTGGGGCGCTGCCTTTGTCTTTACTGGCCTCATGCCTGTGTAACTGAGAAGGCTTATCAAAGCGCTCCTTCCTACAATGTGGGTAGCACCTCCCCTCCCCAAGGACAAAGTTCTGACCCCTCCCCCAGAATGTAGAAAATGCTGAGGAACCCCAGGCCAGTTTTCCAGTTTCATCAGTTTTTACATCCTACTGTACCTCAAGTGATGGGAAGGAACTGCTGGCAGCTTTAAAATAACAGTTTTTTTCACTAATTCATTTATTCTGTCAAGCCGTCCTTAGTGATCGCCTTTGTGGACTGGTCAGCAGGGATCAGCGACAGGATAGCACAGCATTTGCCTTCAGTGGGCTGATGGTTGAGGGGCTAGCAGACACGTAAACAGTTCATCACAACAGATAAAATTAAGTGCTATATGATAAAGTTCACGGGTTCTGTGGACACAGAATGGATACAAAAAGTTGCAATTTGGGTGCAAGGGTGGCTATTAGGCCTGCCTAAGGAGCTGATTCTTGAAAAACAAAGGAATTAGCAGGGCAAGGAGAGAGTGTGTGTTCATATGTGTGCATTACAGAGATGGGACAGCACCCCACTGCAGGCAATAGAAGTCCAAAAAGCAGGCGAGAGTGTGCGGCCCAGTTAGAGAGTCAGGATGCTGGAGGCCAGTGCTCCCTGGGTCTCCTGTTGCATCACGTGTGTTAGCAGAGATACTGACGGCTTTTGTTCCAGACTCTCTTTTCAAGGATGTTTATATAGAAAGCTGTCTTATGAGATAGAGAGAATGTTGTCTCCTGCCAGGGCAGAGAGCAGATTTGTTTCCTGTCAGTAAAATAAAGATAATGTCTCCCTTGGAGGCAGAAGTTGGGCAGGTTTGCTAATTGCCCCCTTTAAATGATTGAGGTTTCCTAAGCTGGAGTTCCTCAGCCACTTGCCGAGTAATTTGCCTGTGCAAGCGTCACCTGGTCCTGTGAAATTGAGGCTGGGGAAACAGGCGCAAATGTCGCTCTGAGACCTTCATGATGAGCACAGCACGTCCTCGAATAACGTCATTTCATTCAAAGTCGTTTTGTTATAACATTGATGAAATGCTGCAAGAACTAAACTCTTGTTTATAGCAATTAGCCAGTGGTAAAATTGGTTTTGTTATATGTTGTTTTGCTTTAAGTTGCAGAACCTGTCAGTGACATTTAGTGAGGACTTACTATATTAAACTGTCCTTAGTCTCTGACTAAGGAGTCTCATGTCTTCGCCAGCATCCACAATACACAAAAGTGTGGTGGGCTAATTTGTTAATCTGAGTGAAGCCTTGGACACCCCCCACACCTCCCAGTTTTTTTTGTTTTTTTTTGTTGTTGTTGTTTTTTTTGGTATTTCTCTGAAGCTGGAAACGGGGAGAGACAGTCAGACAGACTCCCGCATGTGCCCGACTGGGATCCACCCTGCACGCCCACCAGGGGGTGACACTTCGCCCATCCAGGGCGTCGCTCTGTCGCGACCAGAGCCACTCTAGCGCCTAGGGCAGAGGCCAAGGAGCCATCCCCAGCGCCTGGGCCATCTCTGCTCCAATGGAGCCCCAGCTGCGGGAGGGGAAGAGAGAGACAGAGAGGAAGGAGAGGGGGAGGGGTGGAGAAGCAGATGGGCGCTTCTCCTGTGTGCCCTGGCCGGGAATTGAACCCGGGACTTCCGCATGCCAGGCCGACGCTCTACCACTGAGCCAACCAGCCAGGGCCACCTCCCAGTTTTTGACAGGTGAAAGGAGGCTGGCATCATGAGGATCTAGGGGGCTGCACTTCAGACCTTGGGATTAATCCTGAAGGCTTAAGGGGCCACTGAAAAACTTTCAGCAATGAAATGTCTTGATTTGGTGTACATGCGTGTGGAGGGCAGAGGGTTGTGAGGGAGGCCTGGACAAACAAGACTACTGAGAGGATAGATAGGGAGCTATGGGTCTGAACAGGGCTGTGCTGGGAAGGACAAATGAAGGCCAAGTTTTCTGTTTGTTTGTTTGTTTGTTTTATTTTTCTTAAGTGAGAAGCAGGGAGGCAGAGAGACTCCTGCATGCACCCCAACCGGGACCCACCCGGCAAGCCCACTATGGGGTGATGCTTTGCCCATCTGGGGCCATTGCTCCGTTGCTCAGCAACCAAAATATTTTAGCACCTGAAGTGAGGTCATGGAGCCACCCTCAGCTCCTGGAGTCAACTTGCTTCAACTGAGCCATGACTGGGGGAGGGAGGGAGGGAGGCAGGGAGAGAGGGAGGGAGGGAGGGAGGGAGAAAGAGAGAGAGAGAGAGAGAGAGAGAGAGAGAGAGAGAGAGAGGGAGAAATATATATATACAGAGAGAAAGAGAAGGGAGGAGAGCTGGAGAAGCAGATGGTCGCTTTTGTCTGCCCCGGGAATCAAACCCGGAACATCGACACGCTGGGCCGACATTCTACCAGAGCCCACTGGCCAGGGCCACTTTGTTTGTTTGTTTTTTAATTCTATATGGTCCTTGATAGCATTTTTTTCTGATCCAGGAATCAGTCTAGATAGCCTGTTGCATTTATTTGGGTGTCTCTTTAGATCCCTCAGGCCCTTGATAGTTCTGGGGCATACGGACCAGATAGCCGATAGACTGTCCCTCAGCTTGGATTTATCTGGTGTGAGATTCAGGTTGTACATTTTGGCATGAATCCCACAGAAATAATGTGTTCTTCACCATGCATTACATCAGGAGACATTTGATGCCACTTGTCCCATTACTGGTCATAATATTGATGTCTGTTCGCTTTCTCCATTTAAATGGTACCATTTCCCCCTTTATAAATAATAGGTAATCTGTGGGAAGATCCTTTGATACTGGGTGTAGACATTTCAATACTGATTGTATATAACAGTATTGTATTAATTGTTAAATTTCCTGACTTTGATAATTATATTGTGATTTTTAAGAATATGTCCTTGTTATCAGGAAATGGATACTGAAGTATTTAAATATGACAGGGCATGATGTCTGTGACTTTCTCTCAGAGGGCTCAGAAATAACAATAATAACACATGCATATATGTATATAGAGAGAGGGTAATAAAGCAGGTGTGGCAAAATGTTAACAACTGGTGATTTTACATGAAGAGTAATGAGAATTCATTGTGCTATTCTTATAATTTTCCTGTTTACTTAAAATGAAAAAAGAGTAAAATTGTTATGTCTCTGTGCCTAGAAGTGGGGGCAAAGGAGAGGAAAATAAAGAGTCGATAACGATTCCAGGCTTTTGGTGTGGTGGGTGGGACCATCCGCTGACACAGAGGATGTTGAAGGAGTTGGAGAAGGTTTTGGAGGGAGGTGAGTGAGAGGAAAAGATGGTGAGTTTGCATATTTTAAAAAATTATTAGCCCTGGCCAGTTGGCTCAGTGGTAGAGCATCAGCCTGGCATGCAGGAGTCCCGGGTTCGATTCCCAGCCAGGGCACACAGGAGAAGCGCCCATCTGCTTCTCCACCCCTCCCCCTCTCCTTCCTCTCTGTCTCTCTTTTCCCCTCCCACAGCCAAGGCTCCATTGGAGCAAAGTTGGCCTGGGTGCTGAGGATGGCTCTGTGGCCTCTGCCTCAGGCGCTAGAATGGCTCTGGTTGCTACAGAGCAACGCCCCAGATGGGCAGAGCATCGCCCCCTGGTGGGTATGCCGGGTGGATTCCGGTCGGGCGCATGTGGGAGTCTGTCTGACTGCCTCCCCGTTTCCAACTTCAGAAAAAAAGAAATTATTTGTTTGCCTGTCTGCCTCTCCCTCCAGCCATGTCGGATGTCAGGAGTCTGCATACTAACTAGTGGAGGCATCCAGTAGGCACTAACTGGTCTAGAGCTCAGGAGGAAACCGTGGCAGGGCAGAGGTGGTGTTGAAGCCATGAGAAGGGAGGGGACTATGCCAGGGGAATGTGTGTGAGCCAAGGACAAAACCTCAGGACAGCTGACACTGAGGGACAGGTAGCTACAGAGAGCTTAGAAGGGTTAGAAAAAATGGTAGAACAACTCAGACAAAGCCATGTCCCCAGAAACCGGGAGAGGCTTCAGAAATGAAGGGGTTGGGGAAGAGGTACCATGGCCAAGGGCTGCAAGAAACACAGGGCTCAAGAGTCTATTTGAATTTAGTGGGACGTGAGCTGGGGAGTCAGCATCCCGGACAGCGAGATTGAATGGGAAGAAAAGATGCAGAAGTGAGCAGTGTAGGCTCTTGTAAGATGCTCAGCTGCAAAGAGGAGGGGAGAAATCAGAGCAGAGGAAGGCAGCTACTCGTCCTAGTAAATAAGTAGCAAAAGTCCACAACTAAATCATTTGTATGGGGCCACGTTCAGCTTAGATAACTGGGTTCGTCCCTGACATATTAACTGCCCGATCCAGTCACGGCTTCCTCACGGCCACAGCCAGCCTTACACTGTCAACGAGGACGAGTGCTGAGAAAGTGGATGGGAAGGGAAGACATGTCAGCCAGAAAAGGCAGCTATGCTAACGATTAAAAGCACCTGTGACAATTTCAAATCTCTCTTTGCCAGGGAAGGAGACTCACTAGGCTGCCTCTGTCCACATTATTCGTTCTCCCACCAAGTTCCTTTTAGTGTCAGAGAACATTACTACATCACCTTGTACAGAAGATGCTTTTATTATCATTATTTTTTTAATTGATTTGAGAGAGAGAACAAGAGAGAGAAAAATCAATTTGTTGTTCCACTTATTTATGCATTCATTGGTTGATTCTTGTGTGTGCCCTGACTGGGGATCAAACCTGTAACCTTGGCATTTCAGGACAACACACCAACCAACTGAGCTACCCAACCAGGGCCTATTATCATTGCTACCTGAAGATTTCCCTTTTCATGCAGGAGCCTGTTACAAACAATAGCCTCATCAACCCCTAGAGTCTTATTTCCTCCCTGTTACTTTCATGCCAGCTCTGTCCCTGGCTTATTTTCTGAAACCCACACAGGACAAATGCCAATGCTTAATCTCAGTCAACAACCATTTTACAGAAGAGAATAGCAATTTAACCAGAGTCAAATAGGTAAACTACAATAAAAAGCAACCCTTAAGGGGACAAACAAATACTGGTATATCCATTCAATGGGATTACTCAGCCATAAAAGGGAATGAAGCACTGATACATGCTACTGCACGATGAACCTTGTTATATATACCAGATGAAAGAAGCCAGACACAGACTATGATTCCATCTAAATGAAATACACATAATAGGCAAATCCTTAGAGATAGAAAGGAGATGAGTGGTTGCCAGGGGCTGGGGGGAAGAAGGGAAATGGGAAATGACTGCTTAGTGGGTATGGGGCTTCCTCTGGGGTGATGGACATATTCTAGAGCTAGACAGTGGTGATGGCTGCACAGCCCTGTGAATATCACCAGTGGTCAATTTGTGTTGTATATATTTTGCCACAGTAAAAATTAATTACAGTTGACCCTTGAACAACACAGGTTTGAACTGCCCAGATCCACTTATATGTGGATTATTTCTGGTAAAAACACACTGGGCTGGGGAAGGGGTGTTCTGGAACTAATCTCCTGAGGATACCGAGGGGTAACTGAAGTTTTAGGGAAGTTAAAAGTTATACAAGTTGAAAAGTTATTTCAACTGCATAGGGTATTAGTGGGCAGTGTTGGTTCCCCTAACTCCCAAGTTTTCAAGTGTCAACTGTAAATTTTTTTTTTTTTTTGGAAAAAAAAGCAATCTTACCTGACACTGGAGAGAAAAAAGCCCTGGTTCCAGCCACGACGCTGCCGACCTGCTGAGAAGGGCTTTCCACCAGCTTCTCTTTACTTTGGCTGCATATTAGAATCACCTGGGCTGCTTTTTAAAGCCTTCTGTATCTGGACCCCACCTAAGGCCAATTAAACCTGCTCTCAGGCCCTGGGTCAGGAGCAAAGTTAGAAGCTTTTGGAGATTCCAGTATGCACCCAGGATTGAGAAATACCGTATTTCCCCATGTACAAGATGCATCTTAATTTTGAGGCCCGAATCTTTTTTTTTTTTTTTTTTGTATTTTTCTGAAGCTGGAAACAGGGAGGCAATCAGACAGATTCCTGCACGCACCCGACCGGGATCCACCCGGCATGCCCACCAGAGGGCGATGCTCTGCCCATCTGGGGCGTTGCTCTGTTGCGACCAGAGCCACTCTAGCACCTGAGGCAGAGGCCATAGAGCCATCCTCAGCGCCTGGGCCAACTTTGCTCCTATGGAGCCTTGGCTGCGGGAGGGGAAGAGAGAGACAGAGAGGAAGGAGAGGGGAGGGGTGGAGAAGCAGATGGGCGCTTCTCCTGTGTGCCCTGGCCGGGATTCAAACCCGGAACTCCTGAACACCAAGCCAACGTTCTACCACTGAGCTAACCGGCCAGGGCTCTGAAATTTTTTTTTAATGTATTACCTAAAGTTATTGAACTCAAGTTTTATTCATCATAAAATTCATACAACTCCTCATCACCTGTCAAAACTCCCATCCATTAGCTTGTCCTCATCTGTGTCTGATGACTCGTCCTCAGTTCCATCTATGGCATTTGAAATGCCACTACCACTATATAAGACGCACCCAATTTTTAGGCCCCAAATTTTTTCAGAAAAAGGTATGTCTTAGACATGAGGAAATAGGGTACTGCTCTAGACCCATGGGTCTCAAAGTGTGGTCCCAGACCAGTAGCATCTGCCTCACTGGAAATATGTCAGAAATGCAGATTTTTTTGGCTCTGCCCCTGTCACGGAGATAATGACTACTCAGAGACCACATGGTGTGCACCGAGGGACCTAGGAGAGACCGCCTCACGATCCCCCATACAGGTTTCGTGAGACAGCCCTGACCCCCAGTCCTTACAGGTATTTATTGATATACATAAAATAAAAGCAGGGACAAATGAAGAAGTAAGGAAGCAGAGAAGAGAATGAGGAGAAGAGAATGACAAGTCGGGAAGTGGAACTTCTTTAGAGCAGATTAAAGGGCAAGCGAAGTAGCTCAAATGTCCCCATCTATTGATTAATCAGAATTGCTAATTCTATCCCTGTTGTGCTGCATTCAGCATAGTACCATGTTTAGTACTTTTGTCAGTAAAGTCACTGTGGCCTTTGCCTCTGTCCCTGTTTTATTTTCCTATTCAGGGCCTCTACACACCCTAAAGTTGCCGAATTTGGCATTCTGTGGGTGGGGCACAGTGATTCAGCTTTTAACAAGCAAGCCACCCCAGGGAATTTTAATGCACACTCAAGTTTGACAACCACTGTTCAGAGTCTAGACCAAGTATTTTACAGAAAGTTTTCCTCAACCAATGAGAGTTTACTGAGCATCCAGCAGAAGGTTGGTTCTGTGCTGTGAAAATATAGAGACTTAACTTGACTCTACATCTAGTGGGTTAGATTCTTGGGAAAGAACTTGTTCATTAAACTGAGATGAAACTTTTTATGATCAAATATATTCTATTGTATGCCTATACCCCATTTTGTTTACCTACTCACATGCCAACGGGCAAAGTAACTTAGGTTACTTCCACCTTTGGGCTGTTATGAATAATTCTGCTATGAATATTGGTGTACAGGTATCTGTTTGAGTCCCCACTTTCAATTCCTTTGAGTCTATACCTAGTAGAGTTGCTGAATCACACGATAATTGCATGTTTAACTTTTTAAAGAAGCATCAAACTTTTCACAGTGGTTGTACTATTTTATATTCCCACGGGGAATATCTGTTTGGGATGATGGAAAAAGTTCTGGAAATGGATAGTGGTTCTGGTTCCACAACACTATGAATGTACTTAATGCCACTGTACTCACTTAAAAATGGTTAAAGTAGTAAATACTGTTACCACACACACAAAAAAAAGATGAAATGAGCCAAGAAAACAGGTTTAGAAAAGGAGGTTATGTTCCCATGGTCAACAATGAGTAGCCATCTTTTTAAAGAGGGTAGAACAGGACGGCCGGCTTGACTGTGGACTTGGCACGTTCACATCCATCATGCTTCCTCTGAAAATGAGCCAGAGAAGATCAAAGGGAATAATATGTATTGAGCCCTGGCTGGTGACCCAGGTCTGGCTGGGTTTCATTCTTCAGGTTAGGCTGTTTCCTTACCACTTTAGAAACTTGTCTAACTTATTAGTAGTTTGTTGTTTATTGTTCAAGAGCCATTTGCTGAACACTTCAGTCTACCAGGCTCAGTGGGAGGAGTTGGGTACACAGGAATGAATGAGCTGAGAGCCTCGTGCAGTGGTTCTCAGCATTCATCAAGCACCAGAATCACCTGGAGGGCTTGTTCAATGACAGATGCCCGGGGCCACCTCCAGAGTGTCTGACTCGCAGGTCTGGGGTAGGGCCCGAGAACCTGCATTTCAAGTCAGTTCCCAGGTGATGATGATGATGCTAATGATGATGATGCTGATGCTTGTCCAGGGACTGCACTTGGGGAGCTTCTGGTCTACTGCAGTAAAAGATCTAAAATCTTATTTTGACAAGTGTAGGTGCTGCTAGGAAAGAGAAATGCAAAGGGCTCTACAGGAGCATGGAGAAGAGGGAAACACCTGTCCTGCCTTCAGGGGTGAGGCAGGCAGAGAGAGGGCTTTTCCGCGGATGGAGACGGGAAGCAGCTTGGTGTGTCTGAATAATGCCAGCAGCTCAGCATCGCTGCAACACAATGTGGAGGTGAGAGAAGGTGCAGGGAGGCCCGGAGGGAGGGCAGAACTCTCCCCAGTAAACACTCTTTAAGAGGGTGGCAGAGATGCAGGAGCAGAAGCAAGCAGTTGTTACCCATCTACCTTTGGCAGCCTCTAGGTCCCACCCTCCCCCCTATAAAAACCTTCCCTCCAGAGATAACCTGGCAGAGTCCCCTCTTCTTCACCCCACTCCCTCCACCTCTACTCTCCCCTCCACCCCAGCAATACTGCCAACAGATTATAGGACAGGGAGGGCCCTCTAGACATGGTAAGGTAGAGAGGAAGGACTTGCCAGGGGCTCACAGAGTTAAGTTGACAGCCCCAGTCTTCAGCAGCCGCCTTCTCACTTCCAGCCTGCACAACAGGCCCCCTCTGCCATGGCTAAACCAGAAATGATGCTAAGAGTGGCTTGGGAGGATTTATCCAATCCTAGTCTCAGTCCTCCTTCTCAAACTGACCCAGACAAAAACTGACATAAGAAAGAAAAAAGTTTGCCTGATCAGGTGATGGCACGTGGATAGAGCATCGGACTGGGACGTGGAGGACCCAGGTTTGAAACCCTGAGGTCACCAGCTTGAGTGCAGGCTCACTATCTTGAGTATGGGGTCACTGGCTTGAGCCCAAGATCATTGGCTTGCACCCAAGGTCGCTGGCTTGAGTAAGGGGTCACTAGCTCTGCAATAGCTCCCCGGTCAAGGCACATATGAGAAAGCAATCAGTGAACAACTAAGGAGCTTCAACAAAGGATTGATGCTTCTCATCTCTCCCTTCCTGTCTGTCTGATCCTATCTGTCTTTCTCTCTGTCTCTATCACAAAAAGAGAGAGAAAAGTTTGATATAAAGTATGGATTAAAGCATCTTTAGAAAACTTTTCTACTTGTATTGATCTATAACATAAAATCCAAGGAAGAGTGAGCCTGCTGGGGCAGTCCTGCTTGAAGCTTTGTCAGTAATAAGTAACCTGACCCTCGAGCCCTTGCTCACTGCCCCGGCTCTGATTCATTTGTAACATTGACACCGGAAATGTTTCAACACCAGTTTGATTCCTTGGCTTCTGTTTGTTTATAACAAAATCATAAAACTTCATCCAGCAATCATTAACCCACACCCCTGCTATCCTCCTTTCCTTCTGGGCAGGATCTTGGGCTTTATGGCGATGCTTTTCCACTGGGCCGGCAGGAAAACAGGCACAGTCAGCAGAATGTGGCCTTCTGCGGGAGTGGGGTGGGTGGTCAGAATCCAGCCACAGTGGACGCTCTGGAAACTCCATACTACTGACAGGCTGAACCCCACTGGACTTCTACGAGAAGCTGTATATAGTTTAATCAACTCCAGAGTGTGCTTCAGGAGATATAAAGAACACAGTAAATCTATTTTGAAAATGTGGCCTCCACATCCCAACAACATTCTGGGGAGTTGTATTGAAATGGATTTAGAGAGGACATGGAGGCTGCCTTCCCCTGTGAGTGGGGTCCTGTGGCTGAGCCGTTTTCTCTGTGGTCCCAGCCACAGGACCATGACTGATGGATGACCCCCAGAGAATAGTGGGTTCCAGCCCCCTGAAAGGATAACCTAACAGATAGCGGAGGTTACTTGAGCAGGTGCTGAATGATTCCTGCTCAGCCTTGTCACAAGGCAGTGCCCAGCCTAGCCAAGGGGAAGCCAGATGAATCCTGTGTTCTTTCTGAGTCTTTACATCACATACACACAAAATATACAAGCACCCTGCTGCTGCAGGGCCTCTGAGCACGCTGTGCCCTCTGTTAGGTTTTACTCATGGCTCAGTCCCATCCTTTAAGTCTCAACTTGAATGGCACGTCCTCTGAGAAGCCTGCCTGCACCGTTGCTGACTAGACCATTTTACAAATATTGATCGACTTACGACCTATGCAACTTATGACCATTCGACTTTATGACCACAATCGCTAGCCACGACTGCTCCACGTCTGGCAGCGCAAGCGTTGCCCAGCTGGGCGTTCGACAGTGCAAACCAGCTTCTGGCAGCACTACCATCTCCACGTGCACTATTTCAACTGTTATCCCAGACTCGGTACAGCAATTTGTGTTTTGTGTCTTGGATATTTTTCATCAAACCCCTCCCAAGATGTCTACCAAGAGGAAATTGTCTTTGCAAATACGAAACCAGTTATACTGGTAATGCAGTGTTTTACTTAAACCTGACGAATGTAAAAATAAGAAACAAAATGGTGTAGAGATGATACAAATGGCATAAAATGAACAAAGAAAATTATGATATATAACAATAATGAAAGAAAATTATGATAAAATATGACTTAAAGATTTTTATAACATCATTTCACAGTACTGTACATATAGCCTCCTCAACTTACAACCAAATCGTGTTACGACTGGTCTGTCAGAACCAGTCGTGGTCGTAAGTCGAGCACTAGCTGTATTTATGTGTTAGTTTGCTTATTTTTAACTTACTATCAATCTCTTCCACTGGACTATAAGCTCTATGAGGAACAGAGATCAGATCTGTTGTGTTCTCCATTGTGTCTGCAATACCTAGTACAGTGTCTGGCACATAGTAGGCACATTTACTGAAAAAATGAATAGATTAACTTCAAAATTAAATAGCACTCCAAGGAGGGTGTTTAGCAATTTTCTCCTTTACTCAGCATTTGAATATTCATTTTTATTGCAAATGTAATCTATCTCATTAAATGTATATTCAAATTTGAGACATAAGCTGTGATCACTTTCATCTAAATACACATGCCAGGATGAATTACATTTTTACTATAATCAGATCATGTTACAAACTTTGAGGGCTGACCTAAGGTTTTACTGTACTGAAACTTTGACTAAAGGTATGTCAACATCCAGAATGTATAACCCTTGCCACTCTAAGTTTATCTGTTGGGGCAAGTTTTGACCTGACTGTGTTCGGTAGCCAGTCCAAAGTGCCATGCCCTGGAGCAAGTGGCCAGGACTGACTCCCAGGCAGCTGCTTGCATTTACCTGGACGCTGAGGGGCTCCACCTCAAAGAGTAGGACCACCAAGGAATGTCCGCGGCAGCAGGTAGATCTAAAGGACTTAAAAGTGTCCAAAAAACCAACTCAAAATAGGATAATGAATGTACTCTTTTTTTTTTGAGGTCCAGACTCATCAATACAGTTCAAGTTATAAACAAATAAAAATGAAAAATTTACTTTTATTAACATTTTTTATATATTATTCTTGAGCACACAGGATGAGAAAGAGTAATCAGAATGAATGGGTAATTACATAGTTCTTGTTTTCTCCCAGGCATAATGTGCTTTTGTTATTATAATATGTGCTATAATGTGTCATGTTAAAAAATTACTCAACCCATAAAATTTTTACTACCTGAAACTAATAATATTATATGTCAATTGTAATTTAAAAAATTGTTTTAATTTTACTTACCCCTATTATCATGCCTGAAAAAATGTTATAATAAAATTATCCTTCATTTACTTGCATAAATTATTTGCCCAAGGCAAGTAGTGAGTCTGTACACACATAGGTAGAGTAAATACGCCCATGCTGGAGAGAGATGAAAGGAGGAGGTATAGGTAAGAAGAAACTTGAGACATATTAATGAATCACAATACATGGACCTTATTTGAACTCTGACTCAAATGAACTGTTAAATGAATTGGTGGAACAATTGGGGAAATGTGAACACTAACTGGATAGTTGATGACATTAAGACATTATTGTTAACAGTTTTAAGATGCAAAAACAATATTGTGGTTATTTTTTAAGGGCTCTTTTCTTTAGTTATACATAAGCAAACATAGATTTTTTTTTTCTTCAAAGTAATCCATTGGAGGGGAAGTGGATGGGGTGGGGGATAGATGAAATCAAACTAGTTGTGAATAGTTAGGTACATGGGGCCATCATACTATGCTCTTTATTTTTGTATCTGCTTTGAAATTTTCTGTAATTAAATTTCAAAACAAGGCACATGTATATTAATAACCCAATATAAGTTCAGTTTTTAAAATATCCCATGGACATTTTTAGGCTCATGGGTGTGCTCTGGCTGCATACATCTCGGAACATGAGAAACTTAGACTGCTGGTCTTCCCATAGCCAGTCCTTCTCTCTGATCACCTCTGCCGGCTTGCAGGGTCCCAGGATTTCTGACTGGGCATTTCACCCTCTGGGTTTCCTTTCCAGGCAGGCTTCAGTGTTCTGGTCTGACCTATTCGGCAAACATTTACTGAGTGCCTCCTTCAGCCCAGAGTTCATTTCTACCTCTGCCGGCTGCTGGGTCCCCACCCCCACTCTCTTCTCAGGGTCACACTCCATTAATGAGCCCCTCCTTCTCCTGGGCCCGCCTTCCTTCTCTGCTCCCCTTTCCTTCGTCATGGAAATATGCTCACATCGCTCCATTGAAAACCCAAAGAGTTCCTGTTACGCCTGACCTGTGGTGGCGCAGTGGATAAAGCGTCGACCTGGAAACACTGAGGTCGCCGGTTCAAAACCCTGGGCTTGCCTGGTCAAGGCACATATGGGAGTTGATGCTTCCTGCTCCTCCCTCCCCCTTCTCTCTCTCTCTCTCTCACTCTCTCTCCTCTCTAAAAATTAATAATAAAAAAAAAATGAATAAAGCAAAGAGTTCCTGTTACCTTCATCTTCCTATAATGCATGTGTGCGCGCACACGCATACACGAACACTCTTCTCTTGTCCCTTTATGGCTAGATTTCTGAAAATGAGCTTAAGAAACCCTTCAAATCAATTCATTAAGTGTTTCATAAGTGCTGCTGTGTGTTCAGACATGGGGGATGTGAGCAAAAGCTCTAGTCTTTGAAAGGTCTTTAAAACTTGTAGACTTGGAGTTTTAGACTGGAATGGGTTTATGTTCTAGTCTGGAGACAACAGTCCTAGGTGAAACAGGTAAATGACAAGTCGAGTCACTGTATTTGTAGCCTAGCTAAGGCCTTCGGGGCAGGGAGAAAGCCCTGGAGTAGCTTTGGCAGGACTTGCGCTGGACTTTGAGGAGTGGATAAGATTCGGAAAGCTGAAGAGCAAAAAAAAAAAAAAAAAGCACTTTATGCAAATCCTTAGCATAAGAACATTTATGAAGGTTGGTGGGCATATCACATTCTGAGGACAGGGAAGCTGGCCTGGCTGTGGGGGCTGACCAGGAGGGCCGCTGCAGGCCTGGCAGGCTGAGGCGTTTTAGGCTGGCCGTGCAAGATGGCTCTGGTTCTACTTTGTTTCACTGAGGTGGGGCAGGGCATATGCGAGAGAAAGGGAATGGAGGGACAGGGTGCTGCCACAGGGGCAGGGCCACACCTGGTTAAACTGGGTTATATAGGAAAGGAGCCTGGCAGCCAGCTAACAGGAGGGGCCGAGTCAGGGGCCCTGCGGGGAGCCTTTGCCATGTGATGTGGCGAGGGCCTCTCAGGGGCAGTGGAGGTGCTGGGGGAGAAGGAAACTAGACTCCATGACTGAATGAGGACAAAGAATGGACTGCGCCAGGCAGCGCTGAGATTTTGAGTCTTGAGAGAGTGGGTTCAATTGTTCTCTGATGAGTCATTGCCCAGTTAAATCGAGATCTAGGCCCTAACACATCAACAAACTGCTATATGTGGACCTTATTTGAATCCTGAATTTTACAAATAAGCCATGAAAAAGTTATGAGATAGTTGTAAAATTTTAAAATTCTGCCTGGACTTGATACTATTAAGGAATTGTTTACTTTTTAGATGTAGTAATGGTATCATGGTTTGAGTCCTTATGCTTTGGAGAGACATACTGAAATTTGTTCAGATGACATGTGTTTGGATTTATTTCAGAATTACCCAGGGCCGGAGGAGCGTGGGTGCGGCACAGGCGACACTGGCTTGGCTGCGGAGTGGTAGCTGGTGAAGCTGGGGGCCATGGGGCTCATTTGCTCTTCTCCCTACTGTTGTGTAGATGGGAAATTTTCCCCACAAAAGTTGTGGGCCTCAGGCAATGCACATCTTGCATCCTAGGGCTTATATGTATCATTCCCAATCAGAAATCACAAGAGGCATTCTGAGCTGTGCCACATTTATCTCTTGTTACATTTCAAAACAGAAATTCAGCCCATGTCTGTTTTGCCTAAAGCAGAAAAATTCATGAACTGGAAAGAAATAATGCCTTGCTTTTATGTGGAAAAACAAACTGGGAGATATACATGATCTCCTTTATCACAATCAGGGAAGGAATCCAACCAACTGAAGAAGCAAAGTCAAAACTCAAGAGGAAAGTCACATTTTTAGGTAGCTGGAAACCGATGCTTCTTTTGGAAGAGTTGGTCCCCAGGAAGGTGTTCTGACAGGACAGCACGTGGCATGAGGGTGAGAGCTGAGACTGGATTGAAATACGACAGCCTGGACTACAGCCACCAGTGAAGAGGCAGGGTTATCATGGTGGCACGTCGCCCATTGCCCAGGCAGAGTGTGGGGGCCAATAGGCATCTTGCTGCCACCCTGGTACTGGTTGTTCTGGTGCCCTCCCACGTGGCATCTTTCTTCCTCACTTACAAGCCACAAAGATGGAGGCTGCTCTGACCATGGCCCAGCCATGCAAGATGGGGACACCAGCCATCATCCGCTGGTGGAGGGTTTTATGAACTGGCATGATGCCCCATACTTGGCAGGCCATCCCCCAGGCTACAGTGGCAGCCACCAGATTTTTTTTTCTTTATTTTCTTTTTTTTTTTTTTGGTATTTTTCCAAAGTTAGAAGCGGGGAGGCAGTCAGATAGACTCCGGCATGTGCCCAACTGGGATCCACCCAGCATGTCCACCAGGGGGTGATGCTTTACCCATCTGGGGTGTTGCTCTGTTGCAGCAGCAGCCATTCTAGCACCTGAGGCAGAGACCATGGAGCTGTCCTCAGCACCTGGGACAACGTTGCTCCAATGGAGCCTTGGCTGTGGGAGGGGAAGAGAGATAGAAAAGAAGGAGATGGGGAGGAGTGGAGAAGCAGATGGGCGCTTCTCCTGTGTGCCCTGGCTGGGAATCTTACCCAGGACTTTCACACGCTGGGCAGACACTCTACCACTGAGCCAACCGTCCAGGGCCCAGATTTCTTTTTTAATGAGTGGTCCCAGACAGAACAAATCCTCATGTGTATAATCTGGAAAGCGAGGAGGGTAAACTTTGAACTTAAGGAAGTAACACTATTTTCCTTTTCTTTTTTTTTGAGGGAAAAAATATCATATTGAACAATGAGAGGCTAGGAGATTAATATAGGTGTGTGCTTTCCTGGGGACAAACAAGCATTAAATTAGCATGAGAAAACATGTGAGGGCCTGCTCTGTGCCAGGCATTGTGGACAAGGCAGGGATGAATGAGACATGGTTCTTGCCTTCAAGGATAGTGCAGGAGAGGGAGGAGACAGGTGCACAAATCTCCTGGGTAAATACTGAAGCACTGACCAGGCGGTGGAGCAGTGGATAGAGTGTTGGACTGCGATGCAGAGGACCCAGGTTCGGGACCCTGAGCTCGCCAGCTTGAGCGCAGGCTCATCTGGTTTGAGCAAAACTCACCAGCTTGGACTCAAGGTCGCTGGCTCGAGCAAGGGGTTACTCGGTCTGCTGAAGGCCCACAGTCAAGGCACATATGAGAAAGCAATCAATGAACAACTAAGGTGTCGCAACGAAAAACTGATGATTGATGCTTCTCATCTCTCTGCGTTCCTGTCTGTCTGTCCCTATCTATCCCTCTCTCTGACTTTCACTCTCTCTGTAAAAAATAAATAAATAAAATAAATACTGAAGCAGAAGAGCCACAAGTCCTGTGACTCAGGCCAGGTAACTTAGCCAGTCTAACTTTGGGCAAATTGGCTCATCTCAATTTTTCATCTATAAAATGAGGCAATTCTTGCCTTGCTGACACTGTAGCATTGTAAGGATCTAGACCACTAAAATAGTAACAACAATAATAAAGAAGCATCAGCAGTCACAGTAGAAAAGGCTTTCAGACCCTCTCACCTGAGGGCCTGTGACTGCGCTTAAAGATGAGTACCCCTGTGGATGGCAGACGAGACCCACGGCAGGTTCCTGATGCAGACGCTGTCCCTCTCCAGCCAGCCCAGGAGCAGTGGCACCCTGTGCCCTCAGTCCCCTAGCTGGTTCTCACTAGGCACTTGGTCACATGCCCAGGAGCTGCCTTGGCATCAGCAACCCTCTTCAACCCGTTCAAACTCACCTGATTCAGAGGGTGAAGTCGCTTAGTTCTAGTAATCTTAATAAATCTTAGAGCTTAAGAGCCAGAAGGGACATTCTAGAACATAGTGTCCAATCCTCTCATTTGTACGAAGGGCAGAGGAGACTCGGGCAGGGAATGTGACCTGTTAGAGGTCACGGACCCCTGGTTCCGGAATCTCATTCTCTGGACTCTCCCAGTCCAATAAAGCTGCCTCTCTTTCCTAGAAGGTTTTGCCACCACTGACTCTACTGCCTTTTATAACCTTAATCTCTCCTGTCTCCAAATACCTAATTCAGCCTAACACCAAAGAAAAGAGCAGTTGGGACAAAATAATAGAAAAATTCTTCCTAATAACTTTTCCCAAGCTCTCTGTTCTCTGGGATCTTTCATTCTTTGGGAAAATGTTTCCTGTGACCCCCAACCATAACATGAGTTCGCAGAGATGAAAATGAGATGTCACAGTCCCCAAGGAGCTCTTGGCTTAGCTATCACTAAAATGTTCCTTCATGAAGCCTTCTGGAACCACTGCTCTGGGGAAAGAGAGTCCTCACCTAGTGCCCTCTGGTTGTGTGCACGGAGAAATCTCTCAGAGCCTCTTTACTTCCTGAGAAGTTTCATTGATGCCCATCTGGCAGCTTCCGCCACCCTGACCTTGTGCCCAGGTGGTGTAGTGAGCAGAGAAGAGGCCGGCAGCATTGCTCTGGAAGGCTTACCACCCAGACCTTCCTAACCCCTCAGGTGTGCATGACACCCCAGGATTGCTTTATCTCTGCTTCCTCCCGTCCCTAAAGATTTTGGTTTTGCCCTGAGCTGAACAACTGTCTTCCTCGTCTTCTCCCCCAGTCACCATCGTGGTATAGTTGATTTGCTTTGAGTCCAGGACTTTGAGGCCTTGCATATAAAAACAGTATAGTCCAGTGGAAAATCTGACTGACATGTGCAAGTGAGAAAACTGGGGTCCAGTGTGAGGTTGGACTGGAGATTCTGAAATCCCTTGAAGCTCTAACATTTCTGAAAAGGTAAATCCAAAGGTCGGGCAGCCTGAAAAACCTGCCGGGTCTACTGCCTGCATCTGGACCTAGGACCAAGTCCTCTCAGCATTCCAACTGCACGTGGGCACCAAGTTTGGCTTCTGACTCTCCCCACTTTCAGGTGAGGTCCCCTATTTAGTGAACAAAGTGCAGGAAATCAGGATTTTGTGGGCCGGCCATAAACACACTGACATTCTTGTGGAATGGTGCTGTTGTCTATGGAAGGGTTCCCAGAAGAAGTGGTGTTCCTTCTGCCTCTGCTCTAGTTAACACCCTCTCTGAAGGTGTTATAAACACAGAAATAAAGGGCTGAAATGCTGATGAGTGGACCCCAGAAAGCTTGGTTCCCAGCTCCAAGAGAGCCAGGCCACCGCCGTTCTCCTCTCAGGAGCCACGATGTGCCGGTTATCTGCCTTTCTGGAGAAACCTCAGTCTGAAAATCTGCTTAATTACCATGGGAGATAATCTTTTAAACATAGCTTTACATTCTTGAAAGACTTTTCCCTATGAGAGTAAGAAAGTTTATCTGAATGCGGGATTGGATTGTTTCTCATTTCCAGAGGAACGACGATTACCTGGCAGTTACCAAGAAGCCTGAGATCTGGGGGGTTTATTTTTTAAGTCTGTTCCCCCTCACTGATAGTTTGTCACATTGTAAAAATTAGTTTATAGTATTGTCATACTTCTTCTTAGTGTAAACCTTGCACTTTGCTCTGTCATTCCTGGCTCATGATGACTTGATATTTTTCAAGTATCCCTATCAGGTTGGGTTCTATACTTGTCCTAGGATGTGAGTATCAGGAGTCAATGTCCTCTAGAGCAGTGGTCCCCAACCCCCCCAGGCCGCGGACTGGTACCAGTCCGTGGGCCATTTGGTACCGGTCTGCACAGAAAGAAGCAATAACTTACATTATTTCCATTTTATTTATATTTAAGTCTCTGAACAATGTTTTATTCTTTAAAAATGACCAGATTCCGTTACATCCGTCTAAGACTCACTCTTGACGCTTGTCTCAGTCACGTGATATATTTATCCGTCCCACACTAAAGGCCGGTCCGTGAAAATATTTTCTGACATTAAACCAGTCCGTGGCCCAGAAAAGGTTGGGGACCACTGCTCTCGGGTTTTCTCTCAGGAAGATCATACCTGTAAACCCATTAGCCTCAGAGACCTACCTGGAGCTGTAGTCAGTCAGACACCAATTTTTCCAGCCACTAGAATGCAAGTTGGGCCAGCAGGGTCTCTAGTGTTGTGTTCAACCTGGCAGCCTTAAGACCCAGAGCAACCCCTGCTCATAATAGATAAATTGCTGAAAGTCAGTAGGTCTTCATGTGGAGAAAATGTGTATTGTGTCACAATATGAACAATGGACAAAGTAAAGGCGAGCTCAGTGGCCCTAGTCCCTGGCATGGGGCTGCTCTCGTCCTTCTTTCCCACATCAAGTCAAGAGCACGTGGTCTTAAGGCGTTTGTTGGACCTGATTCTGTAGGCTGAGATCTCTGAGCCTTGAAGAATTTACCTCTGTGGATTAAGAAGAGAAAAGGAGTAAATATATTGAACACAGAAATAAAAGGTGAGGAAAACTGAGTAAATCTTGGGCTTGAACCTCTCCTTCCAGGTCCTGACGGGGAGAAGAACTGGCCCAAGCACTACCCATCCTGTGGGGGCCTGATGCAGTCCCCAATCGACCTGCACAGTGACATCCTCCAGTACGACGCCAGCCTCGTGCCCCTGGAGTTCCTAGGCTACAACGTGTCTGACGATGAGCAATTTATCCTGACCAACAACGGCCATTCAGGTGAGGGAGAGACCCCAGAGACCTGCAGGGGATGTGTGAGCTCCCCTCAGCTCCCTGCCTGCCAGGGGAGGGGCACCACTGAGGCGCCTGAGGGGAGGGGGCGAGGGGAGCCCGTGGGGGAGGCCCAGACCAATCTGTCCAGGGGATGCTGAAGGCCCTGGGCTCAGGCCTTTCTGCCAGGATGGCACCTCTCAGAAGAAGCACGTGTTTTGGGATGGGGGAAGAGACAGGCCTGAGCCATTTGGCCATTGGCTGTGGTGCGGGAGTGAACTCTTAGGCATCATGACTTCAAGGAGCCACAGAGTTTGCTGCAGGCACGCAACACATCCAGGCTTCGAGTCAAACCTGGATTTGCATTCTGGCTGGAGTGCTCATGACCTCCTTGAATGTTCACCTGGAAAATGGGCATATTAGTGGGTACTGTGAAGATGAGATGTTACTATGTTGGGATCTGTTATAGATGCTTCAGAAATAGCAATTATTATTATATTTATACTAGTTGTTGTGATCAAATTCTGCAGCTTGGCAGGTACTTCGTTAAAGGTTGTGTCTTCCTAATCAGGTATGCAATGTATGGACATGTAAACAAACATCCGTCCACTGGTCTAGTATTAGTGTTCCTGCCCCATTTTCCAAGGGGGACCAAGAAGGTCCTGGAGCCACTGGAATTACTTTGGTGAATTAGGGACGTCCTCAAGGAAGGAGGCCAGGTTTCTGACCCACAGGCTGTGTCTCTGTAGTCTCCATCTTGCTGTACCCACCTGCCGCCTGTCTGGGCCCGGGCAGGTGCTGGCTACCTGACTCTGAAGGTGCCCTCTACTCCCCACAGCGAAGCTGGAGCTGCCCCCGGGCATGTATGTCCAGGGCCTCCCCTCCCTCTACAGCGCCACCCAGCTGCACCTGCACTGGGGTAACAAGAACGACCCCCACGGCTCCGAGCACACTGTTGGTGGGAAGCACTTCGCTGCCGAGGTGAGTCGGGTGGCCAGGCTGGCAGAAGCTGCCCAGCGGTAGGCGATCTGGCATTCTTCCACTAGGCTGGTGTGCAGATAAGATCAGAGCACGGGCGGGGGGGGGGGGGGCGCTGCCTTCACGCTCTCTACACCTACACAGGCCCCGTCGTAGGCAGCGAGGAAGGGGCAGCGACTCCAGCCATCCTGCAGCTCCTCTGCAGTGTCCTGGTCCCCTCGCTCTCCTAAACAGGCTGAGCGTGTCTGTCTTTCACTGAGCGGTGCTGCTCAGGAGCCAGTGCTCCCAGGGGCACAGTGGGACACATATGCCCCTTTTCTAGGCATCACCCTTCAGTTGGCACAGAGTAAGATCCCGCCAGCGGGTCTCGCTGATGCACCCCACTGCTGAGTCATACTAGGCTAATAGCTCCCCAAAACGCCTGTCTTTCACCACATGCCATGCTGTTTGCCTAGGTCTTTCCCATCCCATCTTTCCTTTCCCTGGACACGGGCTGTGCTGGGAACTTGGGAACCCAGGTCCAGGGCTTTTCTTCTCCTTGGCCACAAATCAAGAGATGACTGGCCTCATAACGTTCAGGGCATTATGGCAACCAGAGTCTCACTGAGGATAGCTTGGGACTTCAAAAGAGCATTATGCTATGGAGCCCCTCAGGATGCCAAAGGAAAACAGGGAGACGCCGCATGTACAGTGGGGACAGAGGGGTACAGTTGCTATTTCAGAGCTCCCATGGGCTTGAACTTGGGGGAGTGTTCTGAATGTTTACAGGGCAATACAAGGAGATAAATACTACTGATTAGCCAGTGGAGCCCATAGTAAATACTAACATGATCACTCTCCTCTGTTCTTAATTGCTGAACTGGTTAATGTCTCAGGCTAATTATAGGTTGAATTACAAATGAGGGACTATAATTCTGGCCAAATAGAATGGCACTGCTGGAGGTGCACATATTTCAGAGCACGCCGCCCTCTGAATCTCCGAGACCGTGAGTTCTTCCCAGCTAATTGCAATCTGGAGGCTCCTCCTTTCCCATGGGGAATAAAGAAGGAGTTAGGGTATAGGCTGGGAGAGTTTGGACATTTAAAAACATTTCTAGTTATTGTATGTTCTGCTGACATCATCAGACCAAGAGTTTGGTAAAGATGGGCCATAAGTGTCAGTAACAGAGAAAATACATCAAGTTAACCCTAAAGTGATAGATTCTCTATGGAGGACCCTTCCGAGTGTAAAGGTTCTTCTGGATTCAATCTCTATAAGAAAACCCTTATCCTCTCAGCAGGGAATTTCTTTTGTTTGTATTAATCTTCACCTGCTCTTGATTTAATCTCAACACAGTGAGGAAAATGGTAAGACAGAGTACAAGTTCAAAGGCCAGCTATAAAGAGAAATAAGGCTCTAGGACCTCTGGGGTTTTAGCCATATAGAATTCTGCTCCATTTGTCAAAGTGATGACAGACCAGGATGGCGTAGGGCACTACAGGAAGCTATGTCCTTTGGGGCGGGGGGGGGGGGGGGAGAGGATGGTGAAGTAGGAGCTGCTAATAGGACCACTTAAAAGAAGCAATAATTATAATTTGATATAATTTTTATTTATTTATTTTTATTTATTTAATTTTTTTTTTTTAGAGAGACAGAGAGAGAGTCAGAGAGAGGGATAGATAGGGACAGACAGACAGGAACGGAGGAGAGATGAGAAACATCAATCATTAGTTTTTCGTTGTGATGGATTAGTTGTTCATTGATTGCTTTCTCACATGTACCTTGCCCGTCGGCTACAGCAGACTGAGTAACCCCTTGTTCGAGCCAGCGACCTTGGGTCCAAGCTGGTGAGCTTTGCTCAAACCAGATGAGCCTGTGCTCAAGCTGGCAACCTTGGGGTCTCGAACCTGGGTCCTTCACATCCCAGTCCGATGCTCTAAACATTGCGCCGCCGCCTGGTCAGGTGATATAATTTTTAAAAATTAGAATTAGAAAGGGCCACTTAAAAAGTAGGGAACATTGAGCTGTAGTCAATAAAATATTCTTGAATTCTATATATAATCATATACAATAGTAAAAGAGATGGATAAAGAAAAACAAGAGAAAAAATTTCAATGTATCACAGTCACAAGAGGCAAAGAATCAACAAAAAATGCATGTTTCATATCTATAGATCTATTTACTAATACAGTTTTTTAGAGAACAAGTGGTACCACCTTTAGGATTAAAAATCAAGTTACACATTGCCAGAATTTGTCATAACTATGTCTTAGTGCTCACTTAGGCTTTTTTTTTTTTCACTTAAGACCAAATATTAGACAATGTATTAATACATGTGAGGAAAACAGATAAAGAATTTAAGCCCAATAAAGAGAACCCCTGTATCTTCTATATACTTCTCTTTCCACATTTCTAATTGTAAGGAGGTTCTTTGGGCTGTTGTCTTGGCAATAGCATTATGTCCATCTCCATGCATTCCAATCTTCAATTGCATTGTCCCCAGTGAAACAACATCAGTAGAACTGGCTCCCTGGATCTTATTCCCTCTGTCTCTAGCATTATCTCTAGTGTCCCACACCCAGAAGGGAAAGTTAATTGTTGTACCATCACTGCTCCCAAGAGGATGTGCCAGAACCCATACAGAACTTTTCTTCCTGGAAGTCATGGTCCCAGCTACTGAGCTTTCTTCCGCCATGTTAACTGTTACCTCATCACTGGGCCCAGTTATAGAGGAATTAGAAAAAAAATCCAACTATTAAAATGTCAGTAAAATCTGTAGGGAATAGGGTAGAGAGTGGCCTTTGAGTGTATTTATTGCACTTTATTGGAGCGCAGCAATTTAGCTTATTCATACAAAGACGTTTGTACCTTTCCATATGTAAACACCGTCTTCTATAGAGTCCTATATTGTTCTTCCAACATCTTTGGACTTCCAAGCCAGTCTGTAACTCTGCTGTTCCACTCCTAGCTGTTTATCATGGAGAAATGAAAGCTTTTGTCCATACAGAGGCTTGTACGCAAGTGACCAATAGTGGATTTACTTGTAGTAGCTAATACAGTTCTAGAAGCTTCAAGACCCAGGTATCAGTCCAGCAGAGTGGGCTGGTGGTGACAGCTCCGTCCCTGGCCTGTAGTGGTCTTCTCACTGGGTTTCACACGGTGGAGAAAGAGCTTGCTCGTCGAGAGGATGTGACCTCACCTAGACTTTTTTACCTAAGATTCTTCAAAAATTTCTCTTTTCCTCATTTTAATAATGACAATTTCTGCTCTGAAAAAAAATGAGTTTAGGTTTTTCTCATGTGAAGGTAAAAGTCTATATTCATGGAACAACGGTTTTGTTTTGTGGCCAGTTAAACTATGGCTGATGAGGGTATGATATTGAGTGGGACACTTGAAAGCATATCAACACAATAAATTAAAATTTTTAAAAAATATGGCTGGTGAAACCTTTATAAAACCATGCTGTGATTTTTCTCCCCCTAAGGGATAAATGTGTGTCCTACTCTGGATACAGTTACAACTAAGCGACAGTTAGAGGTTTACTGCCCCAGCCCCACTGCTTCCAGACCACAAGAAACCAGTTTGCCCTAGGCTCCAAAACAAGTAAAAAAACCAGAAGGGAGAAGTGCTTCAAAGTACCCAGGACTTTTCACGGCTAGTATAAAATTCATTCATTCATTCATTCATTCATTCATTCATTCAGTATCTATTGTGCACCTGGTACTTCCCAAGCAGCATATCAGACCCCAAGAGGCAATGAATTAATAAGATGGACAGTCTGCCCTGGCAGAGTCTGCAGGGAGGAACGGGGGAAGGGAAACCGAGAAGGCCGGGAGGGGAGGGTCTGAGAGGCATAATCTCCCTGGGGGAGGTCTGTCCTCCCCACTGGGTTTCAGTCTCCTGCAAAAGCGAAAGGTTACCATGAATTGCCCACCCCCTCATAAGCGACTTCTTGCCTATTGCAGCTGCACATTGTCCATTATAACTCGGACCTGTACCCCAACGCCAGCACCGCCAGTAACAAGTCAGAAGGCCTTGCTGTCCTAGCTGTTCTTATAGAGGTAAGAGATGTTAAAAGGGATTTTACGTGAAATTTGGAGCTTGGATGATATTAGATGTGGCATGTGGTTCCATGCACACCTGTCTGTTGGATGTGCATGGTTCACGCTCAGTTTGGCTGTCTTGTCTCCAGAACAGGGGCTACTCCCCATAAAGTTCCTTCTCTCTTGGCCTGAAGGCAGCACTTTCTGTGGCAGGGCAGCAGAAATGGACATGTCCTTTGTGACACTGGAAAACTGAGCCCTACTTCTCAGCCCTGTTGCATAAGACATGGGATGGTTCAGCTGGATAGGATGTGTGAGTATGTGTGTGAGTATGTGTGTGAGTATGTGTGTGGGGATGGGGATGGGAATCACTCAGTTCTGCACCAGCAGATGCTGGAACTCCTGACGCACTCCTGGTATCCAAGTTCCACCCTTTCTGTGGACCCTGGAATGAGTTCTTTCCCAATCTCAGAAAGTGGGAATATCTCCCGATTCACTTGCATTATTTTTCCTTAATGAGACGGCATGACCCTTGTTTTTCAACATGCTTACTTGCATGACTTGGCTTCATGAACTCAAGCTCCCTTAAGTTCTGGTGAGAGAAGATGCATTCAGGCTCACAGCCAGGTCATCAAGAACACCAGCTATATTCCTTGCCCTAGGACACTCACCAGTGCTGGGATTCAAATAATTTAGCAACCAGAACTCTCCCCTAATGACTGTTTTAAGTATAAAGAAATGATATACTGAAAGGTAGTTTATTTTTTCATACATTTAATACTTAAATAAGAACAATAAAAGAGGCATACAAAACTAGAATATAAGAGTTCTAAAATATTAATTAAAAATATTAAATAATACCTTACAAAAAAACAATAAAACTGTTAAGATGTTTACATATTGCTGCTGCTGCTTGTGTGTGTGTGTGTGTGTGTGTGTGTGTGTGGTGGGTGTGTATGTATGTGACCGAGACAGAGACAGAGAGAAAGACAAGCAGGCAGGCAGAGAGAGAGAGATGAGAAGCATCAATTCTTCGTAGCAGCACCTTAGTTGTTCATTGATTGTTTTTTTTTTTGTTTTTGTTTTTGTATTTTTCTGAAGCTGGAAATGGGGAGGCAGTCAGACAGACTCCCGCATGCACCTGACCAGGATCCACCCGGCACGCCCACCAGGGGGCGACGCTCTGCCAACCAGAAGGCGATGCTCTGCCCCTCCGGGGGGTCGCTCTGTTGCAACCAGAGTCACTCTAGCGCCTGGGGCAGAGGCCAAGGAGCCATCCCCAGCACCCGGGCCATCTTTTGCTCCAATGGAGCCTCGGCTGCGGGAGGGGACGAGAGAGACAGAGAGGAAGGAGAGGGGGAGGGGTGGAGAAGCAGATGGGTGCCTCTCCTGTGTGCCCTGGCCGGGAATCGAACCCGGGACTTCTGCACGCCAGGCTGATGCTCTACCACTGAGCCAACCGGCCAGGGCCTTGATTGCTTTTTTAATATGTGCCTTGACCGGGGTGGGGGGACTCCAGCAGAGCAAGTGACCCCTTGCTCAAGTCAGCACCCTTGGGCTCCAGCCAGCAACCTTGGGCTCAAAACAGCCACCATGGGGTCATGTCTATGATCCCACGCTCAAGCCAGTGACCCCGTGCTCAAGCTGGTGAGGCCTTGCTCAAGCCGGATGAGCCCACACTCAAGACAGCGACCTCGGGTTTTTGAACCTGGGTCCTCCACGTCCCAGTCCGACACTCTATTCCAAACGTCCCCAAACTACGGCCCGCGGGCCGCATGTGGCCCCCAGAGGCCGCATGTGGCCCCCTGAGGCCATTTATCCGGCCCCTCGCCGCACTCCCGGAAGGGGCACCTCTTTCATTGGTGGTCAGTGAGAGGAGCACTGTATGTGGTGGCCCTCCAATGGTCTGAGGGACAGTGAACTGGCCCCCTGTGTAAAAAGTTCACTGCACCACCACCTGGTGAGGCTCATATTGCTTCTTGATTGGCGTTCTCACTTGCAATTTTTTTCACCTATGGATGGAATGAACATCACTACCAGTGCTTAGAATATGCTGTTGCACAGATGAAAGTTAAAAAAAGAGTAAGGAATGTAAATTTGTGATTTCCACATTGGGCAGCTGCCCAGGCACCCACCTTAGAGAGAACCCTGATTACAACTTCCATTTTAACAACCGGTTCGTCAAACTCAACAAAAATTAGGTATCGGTTCTGCTAAACCGGTGCGAACCAGCTGAATCCCACCACTGACACTCAGGCCCTAACACCTTGGGCTGGAAACTATACCCTGAGCTACAGGAGGGCAGGGACTATTCCACCAACTCTGTACCAGCCTAGGACCCATCATATGTGTCCTAGGACGGGGCATTATTCAGGGAGGGCCTGGCAGCGGTGACCATGTACCCTCACCTGAGCCCTTTCATTAGCACTGTCAGTCCCGGCCCAGCCTATAGAACCTTGTCCCAGTTCAACCCGCCCCTTCTCTGTTGCAGGAGGGCTCCTTCAATCCTTCCTACGACAAGATCTTCAATCACCTTCAAGATGTAAAGTACAAAGGTGAGGGGTCCTGGGATATTAATTCACCCTCTGTAGGAAAAGGATGAAGTGACTCCCATGTGACCCGAAGAAAAATGAATGCTGAAGGCAAGTGTTGTCTGTGACTAGGTCCTTGGGTCAGATGGCCCAGAAAGAGGCTGGTTCCCATTTCAAGGCTCAGTCCTATGCTCAGCTGCCCCACTGCCATAGAAACAAGGATGACACCATCCCCCAACATTTCTCTCCAGGCCAAGAGGTGTACATTCCGGGTTTCAGCATTGAAGAGCTGCTTCCAGAGAGGCCTGCCGAGTACTATCGCTACCAAGGGTCCCTGACCACACCTCCTTGCAACCCCAATGTGCTCTGGACAGTTTTCAGGAACCCCGTGCAAATTTCCAAGGAGCAGGTAAGTGTTGTACCCCTCCAAGTCAGAGACCACATGGTATCACCCATATCATAATCATTGACTTACTTTCCTAGCTTAGAGTTTCGTAGACAAGCTTATGCAAAACCTCTCCAAATGTCACAGGTGCCTGGGAAGCGCAGCAGAAGTTATGTGTGGGGCAGCAAGTCAAATGGGAAAATGAATCTATCGCCACAGTTCTTGAAAAAAGAGTTGTTAAGTTGCATTTCCTACTATACGCTCAGTGGGTGGTGTTCGCCCCGGGAGCGCATGGTCCCTGGACAGGGGCAGGATCAAGTAGGTAGGATCAGGTTAAATCATCTCACAAACTGGGAAGCTGGGACTGCAGCACTGAGAAGTGAGGTTCTGCACCCGCAAGGAGCTCAGTCTAGTGAGGACAGTGATGGTTGGAGGGTTGAGGGAAAACTTGCAGGATCACTTCTGGTTAGCGACAGAGCTAAGAGTTCCAGGTCGCTGCCCGTCCCTCTAACTCCACAGCCTCAGTGTGTCAGGAAGAAAAGAGGCTGGCAAGAGCTGGGGCAGCGCTGCACACTGGCTCACGGCCCACCTACCCGTCCCTGCAGCTCCTTTTCTCCTAGGAGCTACTGATCTGAGTAACCTAGATCAAGGGCAGCAGGTAGACGGACAGGAATAAAGATGTGATGATGAATCAAGAGCAGAAATGTTGGGGGGAAGCAGTAAACTCCTGACCCAGAAACTGCCTTGGAAACAGATTATATAATCTATGTGGGTATACAAAAACTCCATGGAGCTGGCAGTCAGATGACCTGTTAAATTCTCACCTCCTTCTTTCTGTTCCTTCTGATGGGACCATCAGAATAAGGAACCCCAAACCCCTCTGGTTCCAAATCACACTCAGGAGAGGAGTGCAGTCTCTGGCAGAGGCTGAGGAGCCCCGCCAGCACCCCGGATTTTCCTTCCTGCAGGGCAGACTTCAGGCACAAACTGGAGCTAACAGCACTAACCTTCCCCAAAGCCTGGGAGGCGGGAAGACAGGTCAGCTCCCCCAGGCCCAGTCGTCCAGATGCCCGGGGGGCAGAGTAGCAGTTCCGTGGCTTTCCCAGCTACTTTCTACCGTGTCTCCACCAAGGCCACGGGGGTGAGAGCTGGTAGTGCCCTCCTCCTAGAGGTCAGGCAGGGAGCTGCCACTCTGCCCACAGGGTGTGTGTCTGCTCTTCTCCCCATAGCTGGTGGCTCTGGAGACAGCTCTGTACTGCACACACGAGAATGACTCATCCCCCAGAGCAATGGTCAACAACTTCCGGCGGGTCCAGAAGTTTGATGAGAGGTTGGTGTACATCTCCTTCCGACCAGGTGAGGACATGCAGGGTGTGTATGGGGGTGGGGAGGGCAAGACGTCCATTCAGTATGGAGTCGGGGCCCTGCCCTCACGCTCTGTCCCAGATGCCCTTGGGTGGGTTAAGAGCACTCTAGCCACCAGGGGAACCAGGGTGCACGAGGATCTATCACGTGTGGGTTTACTGAGGTCTCCCCCTGCTCCCAACTTCCCTGGGCCTCTGTAGGGAAGCACAGGCCAGGCCTCCGGGCACATGGACCAGAGCCCTCATTGAGTCTGGGACTCTCCCATGGACAGGGAAGAAAAAATGTTCAGGGGGACTGCTCTTCTCTGGAGACCTACCCCTTCTCCTAAGGCATATGATAGCCTCCTTTTTATGAGATCACATGCTTAACTTCTTAGTCTAGGCTTCCTTAGCTTCAGGCCCATCTTCAGCCTTGTTAGGTGATTTACGGCACCACCAGTACCATCAGTGCCCAGGGATGCTCTTTTGAAAGGAGTCACATACAATGTGGTCACAAGCAGCTCGTGGTCTAACGTGGCAGGGCCCGTCTGCACTCACTGCCTTGTTGGCTCATCTCCTCGAAGTCTGCTTAAGCACAGGCACACAGGATCTATTATATTGAGTGAACCTTGTTTGCTTTCTTTCCAATGCTATGGAAGCTCAGTTCTTCCTTTCAATCTGTAACCATAACTCCCCAGAAGGACATTTAACATCTTCACTCGCTCAGTACCTACATCAGTACTGCTGGAAGCCAGGGGCCTGGGAAAGGGGGGAAGGGGTTCACACCCTTCTTCAAACCTCCAAGTTTACTGTCTCACTGTAGATAATTGAGCTGCTCCCGACTTGAGAGCCTGGAGTGCTCAGAGCAGGTAGGTCCGTGAAAGCACCACTTTATCCTCTTACACATCACTTGTGACCAAACTGGGCCAAGTGTTCATAGTTAAAGGTGGCCATTAATCCACTTGCCAGAAAACCAGCTCCCCTTGTCTCTCCTGGTACACCTTGTTTGTTCCTTTCTTAATGTGTGAGATTATAAATATCACCTCCTAAGCATAATTGAACATATGAAGATTATATTTCAAAGCCCTCGTCAGGAAACTTTAGAAACAATTGACTCATACATCTGGGCTCACTTATGTCCTTCTCTGTCCATTATTTAATCAAGAACTGCCCAAGAATGTATCTTTTGTGTTCTCTTCAGATATCACTTAGTTAAGGTAGTTTCCTTCTTTCCTTTTATTTTCTGCTCTGAAAACTGAATCTGTGAACAGACCTTCCTAAAGATTGTGAATATAGATGATGATGGCCATGACAGCATCCCTAGGAAATGCCTCCAATGGACAGCCTGGTCCCTTTGACCTATTCTGGATATAACTTCTTCTTTTCCTTGTCCTCAAAACGTGGTACATAGTAGTCCAAGGTTAAATGGAAATACCTCAACTCTTAAATAAAAGAAAAAACTCTGCCTGCAGAGAAGGGACTTTGCCCACATAGATCAAGTAGAAGTTTGCTTGTGCTTCGAGGATAATCATCAGCTCTGTTCTCTGGGCTGACCTACACAAGTCACAGGGGATAAGGTGACAGATACTTTGTGTCCTCCTGGCTGAATGAGGTGGCAAATTATGTCCTTTCTTTGGCCTTGGTTTCCTCGGCCACAGGATAACAGGTTGGACTAGCTGTGTTAACGACCTTCCAGCGCTAGCGTGTTACGATGCATGTTAGTGGACACTAACAACTGTCCATCCTGACTTTACGTTGCAGGGGCAAGTGTTAAGGGCAGTTACAGAGGATCGGAAGAAACCATGCAGAAACATGATTCTGACATCCCAGAGTAACCCCCTATTTGTAGCGATGAACTGTGGTGTTGGGAGTAATTAGCCATCTTCTTAGACCGCCTCAGGTCTAAGTTGGCGCTTATAGAGTGGGCAGGGCAGTCAGGGGTGTAGCAGAGCGCTTTGGTAGACCCTCCCAGTCTGGCTAAGGGAGCTTGTGAGCCTCTAGGCAGAAGCCCATAGACCACATCCCTGCTTAGGACATCACAATCAAAGCCCAAATGCAGCTTTGTCACTGCCCCTCCTGCACAGCTCACCCAGAGCTGCTGCTCTCCGGAGCCCAGGCTGGGCCCAGCTCTCTCACTGGAGAGTCCATGGCAGTCCAAGGCAAACCTGTTCATTTGGAGGCTGATTATAGAAACTTGGCCAGAATTCTCCCCTTCCTATCACTTCCATAAGATACAGGCAACAAACAGGGCTGTTAGAAAGGACAACGGGGTGGCAGCCCCACAGGAGTGGAACCCCAAACCTCACGCGACCATGGCGCCTGCGCTCAGGAGGGCCTCACACACCACCGCGAAGCGGCCTCGGGCCTGCCATTTCAAACGCACGGGTGAGCCTGTTCATCAGCGTCAACCTGGGCAATCTGGACTCAGCTATTGTACTCAGTGCCCTGAGGCATGTTTGTAATTAGGTGTGGTTTACTCAGGGTGTTCTCTGGAAGTTATCAGGAACTATGGAGTTAGAAATGTTCACCAGGAGAAAAGTGATGTTAAAGAAATCCTCTGGGAGAGAAAGTACATAGACTTTGAGAGGAGGAGCTGGGATTTAACCAAATTGGAGCAACTGGGACTGAACTGTTTCACCTGACCCTGCTTTCTGCTCTGCTGCACTCAGAAGGGAGTACAGGACCTGGTTCTGTCCTCAGGAGGGGTACAGTCTAACCAAGGCTTAGCCCCAGGGCAGGGTGTTCCAGCTCAGGTACTATTGCCATTTGGAGGCTGGATAATTCTTGTTGGGGGGGGGGGGCTGTCCTGTGCATTGTAGCATTAGCAGCACCCTTGGCTTCTACCACTGGGTGCCTGTAGCATCCCCCAGTGTAACGCCCAAAATGTCTCCAGACACAGCCGACTGTTTCAGGCAGAGGAGGAGCACAATCGTCCCTCAGTGAGAACTACTTCCCAGGGGTTGTACGATGACTTTTCTCAGCCCAGACTCATTTTTCCCACTCTTATCACAGCATTCTGGAGTTTTATCACACGCCCTGGCCTTTATCCTATTCCAGCATGACATCTACAGTCTGGTGATGATGACCCCTGAAACAATACGGTTGGGGTCACTAATGTAGAACAGTCACACCCAAGAGAAACTCTGGTCCCCGTATTCTTTTAGAATGTGAGTGTTCTTTTTATATAATTGGGCCTGCCCAGGCTGAGAGAAGTGGGTACGAGAGAAGTACTCCTCCTTAAGGTTACAGAGCTCTTCATCGGGGCCCCGGAGTCTCCCAGGCAGCACCTTTCTTCAGAAACCCTTCAGCATTCTTCTCCCTCCCGTTTGCACAAGGCTTCCTCTTGTGAATGTTGTTGTTTGTTGCCTTTAAAATGCCCGCTCTTTATGGAGAGGTGAAAGTCATGTCAGGCACCTTTTTCAGCTCTTAAAAGTCGCCTCTTCCAAGTGGCACAAATGGAACGCTTGAGCTGAAGAGGAGAAACGGGACTCTTCGTCCTTAATGCAGGAGCCCGGAGAGAGGGAACACATTCTGGGACCGTGCCGATCTCGCAGGGAGTCAGGCACCCAACGTGAGGAAGGAGGGTGACCGCAGAGCAGAGTCACAGCCCAGGGGTCCAAGTCTCGGTTCCTTCATACCTACAGACACCAACACTGGGTCCAGGTGGTGATGGGCAATATATCAAGAACCCATCCAACCTAAATACTGATGTTATTCCCTTGCCAGGACAAGGGAAAGTTGAGGGGCAAGACTAAATGTTTCTATAATCATGTCTTTAGTGGGCCTGCTCTGAGCAGCTGCATGTCACCCTGCGGCGAGCGGGGTCCAGCCGAGACACACTTAGACAAGGGCGCCCACGGCAGATCTGTGGTGTTGCATGCTTAGAATCTGCATGACCCTATGAGAACTGGGTAGTTTTATAAAAACCTTTAAAAAAGAGATAGAAAAAAAATCTTACAAAGCTGAGATGGCTAATTATCTACTTTTTTGATAATTTTTAAGAGTGTATGTTTTGTGCTTATTGACCCTATGTTTCTAAAAGTTCCTGTTTATAAATAAAATATATGTATCCATTCTCCCAAAGTACCCAAATGAAAGACCAGAGGAGTTACCACCTTCCAACGCCCCCTGGGTACAGGGGGCTGAAGAGTCAGCAATCATCAAACATGCTAAGCTGCAAAGTGCAAAGTCCTAGTCCCTTCAGCTAATGCAGTTTAACACACCACATGCTTTCTGAGCACACCCCAGGCTAGGCCCCCTGGGGAACAGAGAGTCCAGCACGGATGTTATCTTGCTCCTCACAACAAGCCTCTAGCACAGAGCAGACCATGTTCGGAAAAGACAGTGGGCAGAGGGGCCAGGCAGAGAGCAGGGATACCCTTTGTGAGGTGGCCAGCTGGTCTTCCCAGCACCACATCCCCGGCACCGTCCACACTACGATGGGCCCCCCTGAACATGGCGGCTGCTTTCATGGGTGCACACCCTTTACTTAGGCTCACACTGTTCCCCTTGGAGTGTGCCTCACCTCTTCTACCTGGAAAATTCTTGCAACTCAATTCTCGTCATATCCTCCCAGAAGTCTTCCGCATTCCCCTGATGCACAGTCTCCTCCTTCAGGGTGGCCAGAACAGTGCGCTCATCTTTTTGAGTCTTAGCGCACCACAGGGTAAGATTTATTACCATTCAGAAAAAGGAAAAATATGTGTTATCCACACACCACAAGCTCCTTAAGGACAGGGGCCATTGCCATCTTACTCACTTTTTGTGCCTGGCATTGTGCCTGGCGCACAGGACAAGCTTGAAAGAATGTAACCAATTCGTTTCCTCCCCTTCCCCTCACCAGCCCCTTCTCTGCAGAATGATTTGAACATAAGTCTGACCAATTGTTAAATTTTACTTCTGTCTTATTCTGCTGTGATCAGTTTGCCAACAGCATTGAAATCAATTTATTTGTTTAAGAAAAATGAAAGATCAGCTTTAACTGCCGAGTTCTGAAGGCCCAGGAGGGAGTTGCCTAGAGATGCTCTCAGGCTTTCTGGCGCTCTGGCCTGACAGGGATAAGACGCCCCAGTCCCATCCATCGTTCTGTCTGCACGAGCAGCCCGGCCACCAAGGCAAGCAGACAGTGCTACACGCCCCAGGCTGGCACTGTAACCCGTGTCATCGCCCAGGATGTAGGTCCCTCAGAGCAGCGTGGCTCTCTCTCCTGGGCCTACATACCTGCTTCTGGAAGGCAAAGCCCTCAGTCCTGATCATGGTTGTAGAAAACCACTTAGTTCCCTCATATAATCTGGTGGTATCTTTTTGGAAGATTTGTTTGTAGAAATTATTTTTTTACTGGGTTATTTCTTTACAGTGTTACTAAGGAAAAGTCCCCAGTTAAATATGTACTCCAAAGACAGTAATGTTCTGCAGTTACTGAAGGCATCTTCCTTTGCTCTTCTTACCAAAGCATCATCCAAAGGAAGGGCTAGCATGTCAGTTACTTGAGTCCACGACATGTGTTTTAATCGTAAAGAGTTTTACCATTCAAAACTGGATTACCAAAACTCTCCCTGCCTCTATTTTCACTACATAACATGTCACCTACAAAAACAGTCCATACTTTAAAGTAATACTTTGAAAAAGGCTGTATTCCTTTTTATCCAAAATTCTGTTTGAATAAACAGAATTGCAAATAGAACTAGAAAATACTAGACGTGTTCCAGGAACCGCAAGCTGCGTCAGAGAGGCTCTGTTCCTCCGGCTGGACTTCTGTTTGCACTTGAGGCTTCAGAAGACCTCAAAAGCAGTTAACCAGCATCCCTCGGTCCAGCAAGATGCCAGTGGAAGACAGCTCCTGAGCCAGCCAGACCAGGTAGCAGTGCCCCTGGGGCAAGCAGCCTGCCGATCTTCTCTGGGGGTCTGTACCTTCCTGGGCGAGGCATGTTGACAGTCAAGTTCTTCTGTGTCTGGGTGGTTTCCTTCTGTGTCACATTGCCTTCTCTCTGCCTGCCCTGGCACGTACCAGAGCGCTTTATGGAGCGCGGATGGCACGGCTTCCCCATGTCTGTACCGTGTGCAACCTTTCCCCAGGGGTTCAGGGGCCCCTCTGTTGCTTTCTCACCCAGTGGCTCTCATGGGCCATCTCTGTCAACCAGCCTGTCTCCATTGCTCCTGTCTGTCCCATTGATCTTCAGTGGGACTACTTGTCTTATCTGCCCTTCAGAAACAAACCATTTCTTTGTTTAACCTGCAGGTGAATTTCTCTAGCTCTATCTCTCCTGCACCATCTGTGATGCCTGTTCTGTACAGCTCCGCTGTGATGCAGGCTTTGGTTTCTCTCTGGGCCCTAGTTCTCCAGTCACCTCCACAGCTCTCCCTGTGCCCCCAAAGTCTCCCTGGCTTCCCTTCTTCCTTTCATTAGTAGATACTTTAGTATCTGCCTCCCGTGCGATGCTGGCCCTGTGGGCTTCATCCAGTCCCACAGAGAAGCCCTGCTTCCTTGATGGTTGGTGCTGTCTCAACCGGCAGGGGACGGCATCCCAGCATCTTCCTGCCTGGGGCTTCCTGCCTGGGGCCAGAATTCTAAGGAGGTGCCACCCTCACCACCATTCCTCTTCCGTAGTAGCTTATGCTCTTTTCCTGATCAGTCAAACTGCTTTGTTTTTGCTGCATCAAAGTCTTAGCTGAAAGCATCTGTCCCGTCTCTGGGGCTTCCCTTGTCTTTGAGGTCGCTGGGTCTCCTTTCCCTTTTCCAAGGAGAGGCAACTGAGGCCTGACAAGTAGTTGGCCGGGAGCAAGGAACCCAGCTCTAGGCCTGGATAAAATTAGGCTGTTACTTATAGGGCCTGACAGAGAGCCAAGGGGTTTACTGCTCAGTGAGCCAGGAAAGCCAAACTCTCTCTCCAGAAAGTCAGCACACCGGGCTCCTGAGAAAGCCCCACTCCCGGAGGCCTTGCTCATGCAGACCCTGCTCAGCTCCCTCAGACCACGGCCCAGGGCCTTTGTGCAGCCCCAGAGTGGGCTGCTCAGCTGTCTGGGGGCCTTGTGGATGTCAGGATGTTTGAGGTGACTGTGACAGTGATGTCTTTAGGAATGTCTAGTTGGATGGCTTGGCCCAGTGGTTAGGCTTACTCTACTTACAGTTTTATGTGGTGAGAACCCATTTGGTACAAGCATCTGGAGTTTTAGGAACAAAGAACAAAAGTGTATTTCATCAAAAGGCGTGAAAAGGAAACCATGACTAGTCGGGGGTTTTCTGGTTTGTTGTTGTTTTTAAGATCCTAGAAGCCTTAGTCGCCTCTAGGTACCTTAAAAAGAAAAAACTCCAAATACCAAATTATAATGTACAGAGGCTACAGACATGCAGGGAACAGAGCGTGTGCTAATACAAACACCCGACACTCTCCCCAGGGGGGACCTCATGTCCTGAGTGTCTCCCGACTCACAGACAAATTCTTGTGTTCAGGTTAGAAGAGAGGGCCTGGGGCGGGGAATGAGACGAGGGGAGCCACTCTCTGCCACGTGGGAGGCCATGGGCTGCTAGCGGTGGCCAAAGAGCCCAGAGAACCCTGTTCTTTGTGGATAGCTCCTCTCCATACCTGCTGTTTATTCTTACAACAGTCCAGGACCACCTGGGGAAGCCAAACCAGAGACTGCAGAGGCCAGCCGTGGGCCAGAGAGATGCAGACTCAATGGGAGATTGTAGGAAAGGGCGGTAGGGAAAGGACCCAGGGCTGATGGCTGTAAGGGAATCAGCCAGACTCTGGCCACAACAGAAGGGCAAGCAAAACCTCACTCTGCAGTCTCAAGTCGGGTTCCCTAGGGTGTCAAGTGACCCAGGGGTAAGTTCCTGGCCCTCGCCTGGCATCTCATACTTAGTCAGGGCTCACCTAGATCTCAGTTGCCATTATGAACTCTAAGGACACAGGCTCTCCTTAGTGTCGGGCTGAGTGGCCACCTTCTGCACAGCTCTAGCCTCCAATGTCAACTAAAACAAGCACCCCTACACACACATATGCTAGAAGTTTCTACTGAAGTCAGAAAACCATCAGACAGGAGGGTACATATGAACAGACTTTGTGTAGACGGAGGGTCTTCCTGGGAGCCCGGGAGCAGCAGCAGGCTGGGCGACCCCGGGAGGCTTCATGATTGGGCTTCTCTGTCTCCCTGAAGATGGAGTCGCCCGTGACCTGCCCCCAGGGAGGTTCCCCACAGGTTGATGATGGGATTTCTCCTTAGCTAAAGGGACACTACTATGTCAGCCCACTGAGGACTCCTAACTCACCCCATTTATCTACAACAATGACGTGCTGAGAGAAGCCACAGTCCCCTGGTTCCACATGGCACAGAAGGAAGGCTGGGGTGGTGGATGTGTTTCCCCTGTTTATCCAGTGGGGCCAGGGCGAAAATAGAACCAATCCATGACAAGACTGGATGGCGCAGGGCAGAAGTCTGGTGACATGTTCCAACTAAGCTCTGCTAGCCCCAGCCAGCCAGACGGGGCAGATCCCTTACTGAGGAAGAAGGTGGTCTGCTAGCCCCAGCCAGCCAGACGGGGCAGATCCCTTACTGAGGAAGAAGGTGGGAACCAGAGAAGCAGGCAGACTCTGGTTCATATCCTTCCTCACCTCCCATTTTGGCCACTTTGTGTTAAAAGCTGAAGTCTTGCCCAAGTTAAGTACAGTACGCTGTGATTAAAGGGCATTAGGAGGAGGGATCACTTGTGAATCTCCGAGGTAGGCAGTTCCTCCTACCTCGTCTGAATAAGCCTAGCACCTCCAACCAAAAGGTAGAGAGCTTCGACACATTGGTCACACCCACCAGTTTGACTCAGTTAACTTCCCATCTTTTCCTCCTCTTCCGAAGTGCAAGACATTACCTACGCAGGACTGAGTCGGGGTATGTGGCCGGCGGGCCGTGCATGCTGCCGCTGGGTGCTCACTGTGATTCTCGGTGTGATCGTGCCTGTGAGACTTCTGGCCCACCCTCTCTGCTTCTCTGTGCTGTTGCTATGGCTCCTGGCTCTTTCTCACTGTGGGTCTTTGATCAAGTCACTCTTTGATTCAAAAATGAACTGCCAATCAAATGCTCCCCTAATGAAAGACCTAATCACTCTAAACAGCATGCGTACATTCACAGAGCCTATCTAAGATCTTCTGTTGGCCATGGTGGAAAGCCATTGCCTAAAAACATGCCTGAGCCCAACGTGGAGGTCGGGTGACTGGCTAGGGGACTTTGGGGATGGGTCTCTGGTTGTTTTGGGCTGTGCAATGGAACTTGAGCAGCCCTGATAAAGAGGCATCCCAATGGGCCTTAAATCCAGCAGGCAAAGATGGAGTAAGTTCTTACTCAGTAGCCCAGGGTTTCTCAAAGTGTGGTGTATGGACCACGCACATCAGCATCAGCTAGAGGTGTCTGGTAAAAATGCAGATTCTGGGCCCCACTCCAGATTGAATCAAGAGTCTCTGGGGTTGGACTCCAAATCTACATTTTAAACAAGTTCTTCAGATGATCCTGATGCAAGTTTGAGAACCCCTGCTGGAGAATGACCACAATTTGCAAATGGCCCCCTCTGAGTAATCCAGCCAGTCCTGCTACCAAAGACCAGAACCTGAGAAGAGGTGGGGAAATGACGCCCTTCGGTGGGTGGGTATGCAGCTGTCATCTGACTTCACACCCATGTGCTGCGGGAAGAGATGAAGGGGAAGGGAGGAGTGTAACATGTGTCCGCTGCCTCTTCACCAGGAATCATTCTTTCGGTGGCCCTGGCTGGTGTTCTTGGCATCTGCATTGTTCTGGCAGTATCCATTTGGCTTTTCAGAAGGAAGAGAAGGTGAGCTGGTTTTGCTTTGAAACGGGAGTGGGTGGCTTATGTGTCCATGAGGTTTAATTTGTCCAGGAAGGCAGCCTGCACAATGAAGGGCCCCTTCACCTTTACCAGCACTTATCCTAGGAGTGCTGGTTCCCACACACCACTTGCTCAGGCCTCCTTTGTATGAGGCCTGGTGGTTCAAGGGTCATTGTGCTCAGAACTGGAAGTATGTCTGCCGGCCTTGCTGCCATTGCCAAAAGCTTGGGCAAGTCTCTGGATCTGGGGTAGGGGGTCCCATTTGCCTAATACGAGCAGCAAGGAGGCTGTTTTCCTTCTAAGATCTTTACATCTGCTTTTCTTCTTTTTATCTATATACTGTATATTGTACTGTGTGTTTACCCCTCCCTCACAGTCTAGTCCCCTCCCATCTCCACGTATCCCCCTGGACCCTCTTCTGTCTGCTCCCACCCCTTCCCTCTGCTAATCACCATGCTGTTGTCTGCGTCTGGGAGGTTCTTTGTTTTTCCTTAATCCCTTCACCGGTTTCACCCAGTCTCTGACAGATGTCCGTCTACTCTCTGTATCTATGAACCTGTTTCTATTTTATTTTGTTCATTAGATTACACATATAAGCGAAATCATATGGTATTTGTCTTTTCTGAGTACAAAAAGGACAGTGAAGAAAAAGTTGATTTCTCAACTCACGTTAGCTATTGATGTCCTTTGCTCATGTTTTTTATTGTCACATTTACTTTTTCCTAAAACCTAATTTATTTTTCCTGGTATAAAAAGAAAGGCTGCCAGGAACCCCGCTATGGAATCAAAGCTTTGAAGCAGGGTGGTAATGAGAGCTTCTTCAAAATGCAAATCTACTATTGTCAGACATTAAAAAAGAACAGTTGGAAAATGAACAGGTCCCATGTTGGTTAATGCTTGATTTGTAGCCATTCCCTCCTAATACCAACAGAATTGGGGGAAGGTCCCCAAGAGAAGAATGTGACCCCTAAACCTTGCCTCATTTCATGGCCGAGTCAGGCTACACGCGGCCTCTCTCTCCTCTTTAACTAATAAGGCTCGTGTGTTCTTGTTCCGGTAGCAAAAAATGTGACAACACTAAAGGCGTCATATACAAACCAGCCATCCGGAAGCAGACTGAGACCCACGCCTGAGGCCCCAGCACTCCAGGCACGTCCACGGAAGAACTTTGCTTTGGATGCTACACACAGTGGCTCCCTGGACACTTGAAATACCTGAGAGTTCTACGGAGCTCAACCTGCAAACACCCCGGACCTTGGCGGCCTCTGGCTGGGTGCCCCTCATCCTGATGCTGCAGCCACCCGCCATGCAGCTGCGGATGGGGAGAGCTCACCACGGAGGCAGGAACTCTGAGAGTCTGTCTGCTTCATCTTGTGAGACCCGTAAGAGGTCTGGATTCCGGGGACACAAACCATGTCGACTGGTGGGGGATGTTACTGATTGAAAAACATTTTTATCCAGGGGTTCACTCAAGCGTTGGTGTCAAATGTCCTGGAAATTCTGCTCTTTGTCCAAGCTTTGAAATGTGCCACTCTGCATAGGTGTTGCTTTTGAGACTCAGGTTTGTTTCCTCAGGGAAGACATTGCTGTCTTCCTCTGATTTCCTTCTACTGTGACAAAGTTTTGGTCTGACCTTGGCACTTGGGGAGTTAGGGAGAGGGGAAACACTGATTCAGGAAGGGTCAAGGTACACGAGACAACAAGAGAAATCCTTTAAAAGATAGTGGAGGCCTCTTCAGAATCCTGTCCTTTGGATCAGAGGCACTGAATAGGTCTGAGAGAGAGAATGGGAAGACACACACGATCTGAGGTCTCAGAAGGTCTAAATATGAGAAGGACGGGATATTAAGCCCAAGCCCGGCCTCTGCCGGTTTTATACAGTACAGATTTATAAATAATCAGGCTCTTCCTTGAAAAGGTACCATTGCTTTCTCTTTCTTAGAGCAGATATGAGTTCTAAGAATCTGCAGAAGCAAAATGATTCAAGAGCTTTGTTTCTTTTGCCCAAATTTCATTTCTGCCACCTTCATGGGTCCCTACTGTCAACCTGGACTTGGGACCCACCTACTTCTCTGACATCAAGAATGTCGAGCCATGGCTTAGTAAAAATGCATTTTCAAGGTATAAACAGCGGGCAGTTATCTGTGGCAGGGCTGGCAGTGTGGTATTTACGGACCAAGCTAAAGGCATGTTACAAAGATTCCTCGGGGTCTCCCCCCAAGTCCCAAAGACAGCTTCTGAGAAAACTTAACTCCTCCCCTCTCCTCCCACGGATGTGAGAGCCCATGGAGGTCAGCAAGGTCCAGGACTGGGAAGGACCTCCGCCACCAGCCTCTCCAGGTCTGCACCTCCCAGTTCACAGAGAACCGTCTCGCTCCCAGTACTCTGACAGCACGAATGTCTTCTTGAAGCACAGGGTTCCTGATGTCATTTTTTCCTTCTGCTCCTCTCTCGACTCTGAGAAGTCTTTGTGCCTTTCACTACTGTCACAGCTTTTCCTGGTGATGCACGCCCTCTGTCTCGGTAGCTTGCTTGTTTGCTAGGCAAGGCCACAAAGGCCCTACTGGAGACACAGAGACGTGGCCGTTCACGAGACTAACAGCACTGGGGCCCGGTGTGGCGTCCCGACTATGCCCTTAGCATACCTGGTGCTGAACAAGTGACAGCAGGGATAACCCTGGTGACCGAGCATGTGAATTAGGTCATGTTTTCTCGGCCTTGGACCAAAGATGCCAATCAGAAACCAATATAAACCACCCCAGAGCTGTGAGACAGACTCAAGAAGCTCGCTACATCTTTTATGGACGAATTGTATGAGAGAACAGAGAGATCACTGTACCTGGCACAGTAGCTTTTCATAAAAAGAAAGGTTTACTGGGTGGGGAAGCAGTGCGTTTCTCTTGCGCGTCCTCCCTCAGTACAGCCCAGGCTCTCACTTCTGGTCCTCGTGGCCGAGACAGAACAAAGCCAGGGAAGCAACAGAAGGCTCCATAATCAGTAGTCAATTCCTGCTCGTCCTTATGGGGTTCCTGAGGTTCTGCCTTTAGACGTGGGAAGGTTTTCTCTGGTTCGCACTCAGTCGGCTGACACCAGCGGCACCACAGCAAACCAGTGCTGGGGAAGGCGTGGGGGCGGGGCGCTGGCTTCTGTGCCTCTGACGAACGGGGTCTTGAGTCTCTCTGCTTTGTTTCTTTACTGTCATCTGGTAAAAATAGTAAAAACCTGTACCCGTTTTCTTAACATTCTTTGCTGCATTGACTATTAATCCCATTTTAAGTTCAGACCTTAAGTTCTTCTCCCCTTCACTAAGCTCTCTGAAGGCCCCCTGGCTGGCGCTTGGGCAGCAGGGCGTCTGCAGCACCCTGTCCCTGTGCCTCGGATGGACCATCGCCACTGTGACGAAGGCTGTTTAGCACTTCCGTATTTATTGTAAGAATGATTGTAATGAACACACATTCTGTAAATATGCGAAATCATAAATAAAAGACTTTTCACATGACTGGGTTTCTGGAGGTGAGCTGAAAGCACTACTATTGGCAGAGCACTTTGTAGTCCCCTGTCTATGCTGATGAGCGACCAGTCGGAATGCATGATGATGTCGTCTGCATCCCAAGCTTAGAGCCTGGCTCCAAAGGAAAACAAGCTGAAGTACTTCGTCACTTTGCTGAGGATGGAGGCCGAGGGCGTGTGCGGCCCAGGCCACCCAGCTGCTGACTGTGGAGCTGGGAAGTTGACCGCGATCAGGGAAAGGGCCTTGAAAAATAGGTCCGATTTAAGCAGATACTTAGAAAAGAGGGAGATGTTCTTAACCAAAGAGCCAGGAATACAGGAAGTGGGTCTCAGGTCTCCTTACTTGACTAGGTATTGTACCTAGTATACTGGTAGCCTCTCTTGGTTGCCTGGCTGTTACCTTAGTTTGGATCCTTTTGCAAAACATGCTATCTCCCTCCATACAATCTTTTGTCTAATTCCAGCTCTCACCTTCAGGTTTGCTCAGGGAGGCAGTCCTCTACAGGTTCCATGTCGGCCCATCATTGTTCATTTGAGTATTTAGAAAAGCGTCTAGTTTTCACTTCGATTGCCCTCGTATGGAGACAGGTACGACAGAAGTCATCTCCCGTCTCCCTCCACAGCCGCTCCTCCCGTTCCCTGAGCTCCAGACACACTTGCTCACACTTGCAGGGATGAGCAGCAAGTGTGGTGGCGAGAGCCATGGGCTGGCGGGGGACACTCGCGTCCTCCTTCAGCCTGGTCATGACCTCTTCGGCGAAATCCCACCAAATGGACAATCTGGAGCACACAGTGCACCAGGAATACAACAAAATATATAGTGTAAGATGTAAAGTTTTAAAGTTCTAGTAGCCACACCAGAAATGTAAAAGACACCACTGACACGCATATATTTTATATAACCCAACAGGTCCAAAATACTATCATTTCAAAATGTAAACATATTTTGACATGAAATATTTTCACTTGTTTTTTTCATACTGAGTCTGAAATCTGGTGTCTATTTTACACTTTTAGCACATCTCAATTCAAATGCTACATTGTCACTGAAAATATTTGATCTATATTTAGACTTCATAAAATTTACAGTTTGAAAAGGCAGATTCACACATTTGCTCCAAATACACTCAAAAGTTTTCCAAATATTTGAATCAATTATCAGCTTTTAAACTTATTAAAATAAAACAAAATAAAATGAACTGAGTTTCTCAGTGTCATTAACCACAGTCCACGTGCTCACAGCCACTGCGCAGACACAGAATACTAACCCTTTCCTTGGACATCATACCCTTTGAGAGGGTAAAACCTAGTGGACTTTCACACAAAAATAAACGCTGCCAGAAAGCCTTGGGGGGAGGGGAAGGAGTGGAGGATGGGAGATAGAGGATGGGGGATCTAAGGAGGCAGACATGGAAGGTGGCAGGAAACAGAGCAGATGGAAAATCAGTCCAAGGTGAACAGAGCAGCTGAGACCAGCTACCTCCCACCTCTTCTCCTGGCTCAGGAAGACACACGTCCCCAGCCCTCCCCCCCAGCCACGCCCTTTGGCCACACCCTGGGGTCCAGGCGCTCAGCAACGACCACAGGCTGGGGTGTCCCAGTGGCTGATGGGAGCCAGGGCTGTTGACACAAGGGCACCTGGTTAACTGCGGAGACCTCAGCGATGTGGGACCCTGCCCAAGTGCTAACTGCAATCCCACCAACCCGCATGTCCTTAGCGTCCTAACATTCCCGCACCTGACAGGGTATCTCCACGCTTCTGGAGCCAGCCAGCCCCATGGGGTTGAGCACCTGAAATCTGAGTCTCCTGAATTATTAAAAAGTCACCTTCCTTTCTTCCTTCAATGCATGGGGAGAAGTCTTGAGACCCACTTACAAAAGGAAACCAGACCTCTGGGGTCACCTGTGGGGACGCGGAGGTGGCCACTGTGCAGTGGGCACCATTTTGGCATCACCACTCATGTCTACATTGGAAATGGCCTGGCAGGGATGCATGGCCCAGGGTGGAGGGGGGAAGGTGTGACAACGCCACATAGGAAGATTCCCATCCGTGCCCTTTCATCATAGGATGCTGGGCAGAGATGGGGCCGAAGTGCTTTGTGAATGGAATTCTCACCGTAAAAATGTATTGCAACCGAGGCAGCAGATCATTATGACTGCAGGTCAACCAGGGCTTCAGCATTGCCTCCTATTTGTTTACCTTTGACTGTTCCAATGCACATTCATGCCAACAGGGCGAGAGGGAGCGCCGCCTGTATCTTACCAAGTGGGAAACTAATCAAGGGCTCTGGCTGTGGGCTAAGCCAAGGTCACACAGCTTCTACAGTGACAGTGTGGGGTCTGCCTTCCACAGCTCCAGCGACATGGAAACACCTTCTTATAATAGAATTTATTATGCTTATCTCAGCCATGCTGTAACCTCATAAAACCCCACAGGCTAAAAACACTAAAGACATCTGTGCCAATGATTTCTGGAAAGTCAACTACCTCCTGCCTCCAATCTGATTGGTAACATTAAACCCTGGCCTCTGTTCAGGGAAAGTCTGACCAAGAATTAACAACCTCAAGTAAGGAGAGGAGTCAGTTAAGCTCCTGGGCTGTTACCCTCACCTCTTAATTTAGCAGAACAAATTCCCAAGGACACAGTCATTGAACTTTCTCTTTTCCTAAGGCTGAACTGGAAAGAAGGAATAAACACACACACACACAGAGTATAATTCTATTTGTATAAAATCTTAAAATATGCAAACTAACCTATAGTGGCAGAAAGCAGATCAGTGGCTGCCTGGGGAATGAGGCTGGGGGCAGGGTGGAGGATGAAGGCATATGAGACATTGTTGAGGTGATGGATGTGTTCATTCTCTTGATTGTGGTGATGATTTCTCCACATATGTCCAAACCGTTCAGATTTTACACTTTAAATATGTGCTATTTATCTTGTATCAGTGATACCTCAATAAAGCTGCAAAAAAAGAATAAAAGAAAAAAGGAAGAAACACCCCCCCCACCCCCCACCCCCGGCCACACACAAAGCCCAGGCACCCTGCCCACTCCTGGCATTTCCATTCAGAGCTTGTCCTCCTGGTGCATCCAGAGGAAGAAACCTGTTGGGGGAGCCCAGGAAGGAGCGTGATCTCCATTCACCTGGCTGGGTATGACCTCTCAATACTCAAGTCAGTGATTTTCAACCTTTATTTTCTCATGGCACACATCAACTAATTACTAAGGGGAAAGAGGTCAGTGCCCCTCTTTCCCCTTAGTAACTGCACGTTTTAAAAATTCTTGGTGTGTCGCGGCATACCAGTTGAAAATCGCTAAGTCAAAATCATTATTTCTGCCTGGCTTCACTCATTTCAAACATTAACTTTTAATTACCTGCAATGAAAACAACAAACTTAGGGCCTATGGGTTCAAGGTCAGAATGAGATCTCTATAGCAACTCTGTGTCAGCAATGACGGGGTCCAGCGCCTTCTCTGGAAGGGGCAGAGACTGCTGGTGAGGCAGGTAACACAACCAGTTACTTCATCGGCTGACACTAGTTTCCTAAGCTACCTAGACATCCAACAGCTCACACGCATCTCAGCTTCTTCTTCCCAACCACCTAACACAGAACCACCTGCAAAGCTTTCCCAAATATGGGACATCTTTTCTGTGAAGACCATGCATGGTCAGGAACTTATCACTCCGTCCTAGCTACTGGGTGAAATGTGGAATAATCTGTGATGCTGGGATATACTAGGAAATACATATTTGCTCCCCAGTTCCTGGCAGTGTTCCTAAATATTATTCACAATAAGCACCTAAGCCATACCCAAGTGTATGCTACAGAGGTGGTGCGTGGACAGGGGCGCTGCTTGCCAGAGGAAGCGGCCGTATGCTTGGGGGATGGGAACTTTCAGCCCCACTCCCTGACCTCCAGGGCCAGAAGAGGGGTGGGGATTCAGTTTAATTACCAATTGCAAATGATTTAATCAAGCATGCCTCCATAAAACCTTAACGAGATGCTCAGAGAACTTCAATACAGGATTGTGCAGAGAGGACGGTGCGCCTGGCGGGGGCACAGATGCTCAGCATTCCTTCCCCATCCTTGACCTCTGCACCTCTTCATCTGGCTGTTCATCTGCATCCTTCGTCATACCCGTTAAAATAAACTGGTGAATATAAGTAACTGTGAGCTGTTCTAAGTTTTGTGAGCTGTTCTAGCAAATTATCAGACCTCAGGAGAGATCCTGGGAACCCACAACTTTTTTTTCATTTGTAAAATTTTATTTATTAATTTTTAGAGAGAGATGAAGGGGAGGGAGGGTGGGAGGGAGGGAGAGAGGGAGGGAGAGAGAAGAGAAAGAGAAGAGAGAGAAATATTAAGTTGTTCTACCTATTTATGCATTCATTGGTTGATTCTTGTATGTGCCCAACTGGGGATCAAACCTACAACCTTGTATTGGGACAATGCTCTAAGTCTAACCAACTGAGCTACCTGGCCAGGGCTGAGAACCCACAATTTAAAAGGCTTTAACAAAAGCCAGTTGGTGAGATTAAGGGATTAAGCAAATAACAAACTCACAGACACAGATAATAGTATGGTGACTACCAGAGGAAAAGGAGGGTTGGAGGAGGTAGAAATGGGTAGAGGGGGGATAAATGGTGATAGACATGACTTGACTTGGGGTGGTGAGCACACAGTACAATATATATAGAGAGATAATGTATTACAGAATTATACACCTGAAACCTATATGATTTTATTAACCAATGTCACCTCAATAAAGTTGATAAAAAAATAATATAAAAAATAAAACTATGTGCCTATGTGAAAAATTTTTTTAAAAGAAAGAAAACCAGTTAGTCAGAAGTATAAATGATGGGACTTCCAACTGGTATCTAAAGTAGAGACAGAGCTGACCCGTGGTGGCACAGTGGATAAACCTGGAACAGTGTCAACCTGGAACGCTGGGGTTGCTGGTTCAAAACCCGGGGCTTACCTGGTCAAGGCACATATGGGAGTTGATGCTCCCTGCTCCTCACCCCCTTTCTCTCTCTCCCTTCTCTAAAATGAATAGTCTTTTAAAAAAATAATTAAGTAGAGACAGTCTTGTGGAACTGAGCCCTTAGTTTGTGGGGTCTGCACTAACTTTGGGCAGGTAGTATCAGAACTGAGTTAAACTGTAGAACATCCACAGTTCATGTTCGCAAGAATTGGAGAACTGCCTGGTTGTGGGAAAATCCACACATGTGGTATCAGAAGTGTTATGAATAAAGGAAAAGGCATTTTCCTTTATTTCATGTCTATCTTTTTTTTTCATGTCTATCTTTTGAACTAATTTCCAACTGACTTTCTTTCTCATGCCTCCTCATTCAAACGCAAAGATATAATGAACAATTACTGTTTGCTAAGCACAGATTAAGTGATGGTGATGCAACCATGACTTTGATAGAGTTTCTATATTCAGTGATAATTGGTATCACAATCTTACTTGGGGAGAGAAACAGAAACCACCAATCATAATATATAGAAGAGCAGTATGAAGAGAACACTAGGTGTCCGTCGACAGAAGAACGGCTAAACAAATTGTATATCCATAAGATGGAATACTATTCAGCAAAAAGTTGCAAATTATTGATATACACAAAAACTTGGGTGAATCTCATAAAATTATGTTGGGTGAGGAAAATCAGACATAAAAGAGTATATTTTTTGTTATTCTATACATATGAAGTTCAAAACAAGTGAAACTAATCTATGGTGATAGAAGTTGGAACCCGTGATCCTCTGTGGAAACAGGGACACTCCCTGGGGAAATGTTCTATATCTTAATTGGAGTGGTGGCTATAGAGGTGTACACATTTGTCAAAATTCATCTAATTACACATTTCAGATCTGTGCTTTTCCTATATGTAATTATTCTTTATTTAAAAAAATATATATATATATATATGGAATTGGAGTGGAGAAAGCCACTTGATTCTCTGAGTTTTATCAGGAAAGACTTCACAAACAGTAACATTTGAGCAGGATCTTGAAGGAGAACTGGGTTGTTTCCTGGTTGGAACTAAAGACAAGGCAAAAATGTGGAGGTATGAGAGTCTACTGTGCATTTTAAGTAGAAACCTCGGGGACGTGATTGAGAATGTGTGGAGAGAATAGGGAATGGTGACAGGCAGGAAAAAGTAGTTGGAATAATACTGTGAAAGGCTTTAGCCCTGGCTTGTTGCTCAGTGGTAGAGCATTGGCCTGGTGTGTGTATGTCCCTGATTCGATTTCCAGTCAGGGAACATAGGAGAAACATCCATCTGCTTCTCTACCCCTCCCCATCTTGCTTTTTTTTCTCTCTCTCTCTCTCCTCCTCCCCTCCTGCAGCCATGGCTAAATTAGAACAAGTTGGCCCTGGGCGCTGAGGATGGCTCCATGGCCTTGCCTCAGGCACTAAAAAATGGCTCCAGTTGTTACAAAGCAAAGGCCCCAGATGGGCAGAGCATCGCCCCCTAGTGGGCTTGCTGGGTGGATCCTGGTCAGGGCACATGCAGGGGTCTGTCTCTGCTTCCCCTCATCTAACTAAAAAAAAAAATATATATAAATATAAATAAAACGGCTTTGAGTGACATACACTTTCTAATAAAGACAAGAAATTATAAAAATACCTAGATTGCCTGACCAGGTGGTGGCGCAGTGGATAGAGCGTCGGACTGGGATGCAGAGAACCCAGGTTCGAGACCCCGAGGTCGCCAGCTTGAGCATGGGCTCATCTGGTTTGAGCAAAAGCCCACCAGCTTGAACCCAAGGGCGCTGGCTCCAGCAAGGGGTTACTCGGTCTGCTGAAGGCCCGCGGTCAAGGCACATATGAGCCTTGAACAATGAACAATGAACAATGAATCAATGAACAACTAAGGTGTTGCAACGCGCAATGAAAAACTAATGATTGATGCTTCTCATCTCTCTCCGTTCCTGTCTGTCTGTCCCTGTCTATCCCTCTCTCTGACTCACTCTCTGTCTCTGTAAAAAATAAATAAATAAAAAAAATTTTAAAAAGCCTATATTATGGTTTTGTCTGATTATATAAATATATGCTCATTGAAAAAATTAAAATAATTATGTATAAAGACAAAAGTCCCTCATAATCTTATCTCCCCAAAGTCATTGCTAACAATTTAGTTTTCTATACTTTATGCATATGCATATTTTAATGTTCATTTTTAAATTTTTAATAAAATGGAACAATAGGATACATATTATATGCTCACAAGATCTAGGACCATACATATTATATGCTCACAAGAGCTAGGCCCAAACCTTCTATTTTCACTCTTGTATTCTCAAAACTAGCACAATGTCTAACACAAGAAATATTTCTTGAATGGGAGAATGGTCTATAGCAGGGGTCCCCAAACTTTTTAGACAGGAGGCCAGTTCACTGTCCCTCAGACCATTGGAGGGCCGTACTATAAAAAAAAACTATGAACAAATCCCTATGCACACTGCACATATCTTATTTTAAAGTAAAAAACAAAATGGGAACAAACATAATATTTAAAATAAAGAACAAGTAAATTTAAATCAACAAACTGACCAGTATTTCAATGGGAACTATGGGCTTGCTTTTGGCTAATGAGATGGTCAATGTCTGGTTCCATATTTGTCACTGCTAGCCCTAACAAGTGATATGATGCACTTCTGGAGCCGTGACACGTGCATCCCACGTCACCGGAAGTAGTACTGTACGTGAGCGGTGCTGTGCTTTGCGGCACATACAGTACTCCAGGAGCACAGGATGTGGTCTTCTCACTGACCACCAGTGAAAGAGGTGCCCCTTCTGGAAGTGCGGCAGGGCCGGATAAATGGCCTCAGGGGGCTGCATGTGGCCCACGGGACCATAGTTTGGGGACCCCTGGTCTATACCTTGCTTTTATTTTCAACATATTCCAGATACCCTTACTGTATGATGGCTGTGAAGCGTTCTGCTCTTTTGATGCAAAGCTCTAGAGATAGACATTTGCTGCAGATTTCTTACAGTAGCAAGACTATTATAAGATCCTTGTGGCCCTGGCCTGTTGGCTCAGCGTCAGCCTGGCGTGCAGGAGTCCCAGGTTCGATTCCCGGCCAGGGCACACAGGAGAAGCGCCCATTTGCTTCTCCACCCTTCCCCCTCTCCTTCCTCTCTGTCTCTCTCTTCCCCTCCCGCAGCCGAGGCTCCTTTGGAGCAAAGATGGCCTGGGCGCTGGGGATGGCTCTGTGGGCTCTGTGGCCTCTGCCTCAGGTGCTAGAATGGCTCTGAATGCAGCAGAGCGATGCCCCAGAGGGGCAGAACATTGCCCCCTGGTGGGCATGCCGGGTGGATCCTGGTCGGGCACATGCGGGAGAGTGTCTGACTGCCTCCCCATTTCCAGCTTTGGAAAAATGAAAAAAAGAAAGAAAAAAAAAAGATCCTTGTGCGCTTGGATATATTTATATAGGATAAATTCCTAGAAAAGGAATTGCTGGTTCAAAACACACACATTTCAAAATTTTATAAATGTAATAGATTTTGCTAAATTACCACCCAAAGCGTTGTACTAATTTGCTTTTTCACATCATGCTGTTTCCACCATAGGCTCAACAACCTTTGATATTATCAATCTTTTTCATCTTTGACAATCTGGTAACCTAAAAATTATTTGCTTGTTTTACATTTCTTTTATTAATAATTTAGCATTTTCTCTTATGTTTATTAACTATAACATTTTTTTCTGTGAATTACATTTGTCCTTTGTTCATTCTTTTTTCAAAGATATTTTTGGGGGGTTTTTTTGTTTTTTGTTTTTTTGGGGTTTTTTTTGTATTTTTCTGAAGCTAGAAACGGGGAGAGACAGACTCCCGAATGCGCCCCACCAGGATCCACCTGGCACGCCCACCAGGGGGCGACACTCTGCCCACCAGGGGGCGATGCTCTGCCCATCCGGGGCGTCGCTCTGCTGCGACCAGAGCCACTCTAGTGCCTGGGGCAGAGGCCAAGGAGCCATCCCCAACGCCTGGGCCATCTTTGTTCCAACGGAGCTGCGGGAGGGGAAGAGAGAGACAGAGAGGAAGGAGAGGGGGAGGGGTGGAGAAGCAGATGGGCGCTTCTCCTGTGTGCCCTGGCCGGGAATCGAACCCGGGACTTCTGCACGCCAGGCCGATGCTCTACCACTGAGCCAACTGGCCAGGGCCGGTTTTTTTTTTTTTTTAAGACTTTATGTATTCATTTTAGAGAGAAGAGAAAGGAGTAGGGGGAGAAAAAGGGAGAAGCAAGAGGCATTAATTCCCATGTATGCCCTGATCAGGGAAGTCCAGGATTTCAAACTGGCGACCTCAGTGTTCCAGGTCAATACTTTATCCATTGTGCCACCACAGGTTAGGCCTGATCATTTTTTACTAAGTCTTTTTTTTAATTATAGAAGCTTCTTATATATTATAGGTGACAACTCTTTGTAATACATATCAAAAATATTTCTCCCAGTCTTTTTGTTTAGCCATATCTTTTGCTATACAGTTTTAAATTTTGTGTAGTCAAATCACTCCATTTTTCCCCTTTTGTAATTTGTAGCCTCAGCGCACTGCTGATAAATATTCTCCATCTTAAGATTATTAAATTGTTTTAACATTTTCCTAGTTCTTTTATGGCTTTATTTTTTGCATTTGTACTTTTAATATGTCTAGATTTTGTTTTATAGTGAAAGTGAGGAAAGGACCTAGCTTTACTTTTTTCCTTCCAAATATAATCAAATAAACCATCAGTTCATTTATTGAGGAGCTGATCCTTTTCTCCATGGATTTAAAATGACAATTTTATTATATACCAGATTCTTTATTATATGCGGCTTAAGTGTCTGTTTGTTGCCAATAGCTTATTGGCTGCTTGCGTAACTGTACTAACCAATGGGGTGAAGTTGCCACGGCTGAACGCAAATTGAGCGGGTCAGGGGGAAGGTGAACATTTGTTTGCATTGGCAATCATCTGCTTTTGAAACAATTTAAGGCTGAACGCAAATCGAGCGTGTCAGGGGGAAGGTGAACATTTGTTTGCACTGGCAATCATCTGTTTTACATAAAAACTACGTCTTAACGTAATATCTTTTAAGAATGCCTCCTAGAAAATACAGCACTGAAGAGGAGAGAAAAGGAGCTAAAGCTGCACAAAAACGGCTTTCTCAAGAAAAAGAAACCACTGAGCAGAGAAAGACAAGGCTTGCTTCAGTCGCAGAGCAAATGCGTCTTTCTCGGCAAAATGAGACTGATGAACATAGAGAAACAAGGCTTGCCTCAGATGCAAGACAAAAAAGCCTGTCTCAACAAAATGAGTCCTTTGAACAAAGGCAGGAGAGAAATGCAAAAAAACGACAGAGTAATGCTGACCCAAACGCAAAAAGGATTAAAAGTTTCAAACGGAGAAATTTTAATTTCTGAGCATTCCTCTGGTGACATGAATATTAAATGTGAACACTGTCAGTCCTTAAACTTCAAGTTAGAAACTAATCGATTTGACTGTGGCAAGAAAGGATTTTCTCAATGTTGCAAGTAGGAAACCCCGTGGGGCACTAAGCAAAGGGGCGTCCTCGCCACCTGCCCTGGGTAATTCAGTTTGAATTAGCAGACACCTTTGCACAAATCATTTTAATTACAATTTATAATATCTAGAACAGCGGTCATTTCATATGACCACTGGGCTTTCTAGTCTCATATAAACATGGGGCCTGTTCTGGAACTTTCTATCCACATCCACTATTGCAGGTTGATGGTATACTCTGGTATCTAGCAGAGTAAACATTTTAGATACGCTTTATTCTCTAAATGTAGCATTGCTACCAATCCAATCCTGAGGAGGGAAGTCAACAAGCAGGACCCAGGTCCATTTGTCACATTAAAAAATGTAAATATCGATATCCTGGGGATTCTTCTTCTTTTTTTTCTTCTTTTCCAAGTCAGAGGAGGGGAAATAGAGAGACAGACTCCCACATGCTTCCCAACCAGGATCCACCTGGCAATCCGTCTGGGGCCAATGCTCTGCCCATCTGGGGCCATGCTCACAACTGAGCTATTTTTAGCACCTGAGGTGGAGGCTCCTCAGAGCCATTTTCAGTGTTTGGGGAGATGTGCTTGAACCAATCGAGCCCTGGCTGCAGGAAGGGAAGAGAGAGAAAGAGAGAAAAATAAAATGGGAGGGGTAAGAAGCAGATGGCCACTTCTCCTGTGTGCCCTGACCAGGAATCCAACCCAGGACATCCACATGTCGAGCCAACACTCTACCACTGAGCCAACCAGCCAGGGCCACGGGTATTCTTTCCTAGTGCATTAAACAGGTTAAACAGGCATTTAATATGAAGAATCATCTTTTCATTCATGCTGTTTTTTTGTTCAGTTATTACAGAACAGAATGTTTTGAGTATAATAGTGATTCTATAAAGTGCCTATAAACACATTTCCAATAAACATGTATATTTCTGTAATTCTTTCCATTTACCTTATGTCTATTCTGATTTTATTTACTGAAATGTAATTTTGTATCTGTTGACTCAGATAACAATTTTGGGTTTATAATCTGAATGTCAGTTTTATAATAATTCATTTTTGTTGTATTATACAAAACCATTGATCTGTAATGGATTAGAAAACTTAAAAATAGCTCTTCATTTCAGATAGTTTGAGAAGCAAACTAGTTCTAGAGAACCAATCAATTTTAATTTCTAATTCTTTGCTGCTTGTATAGAGAAATATGATTTTGTATATTGATCTTGAATTCTATGACTTCGTGAAATTCACTAATTTCTTGTTAACTTTTTGTAGCTTCTGTAGGATTTTCTATGCCAACAATCATATCATCTGAAAATAAAGAATTTTACTTATTTATTTCCAATCTGTTAAGACATTTCTTTTTCTTTTTTTTTTTTTTTTTGTATTTTTCTGAAGCTGGAAACGGGGAGAGACAGTCAGACAGACTCCCGCATGCGCCCGACCGGGATCCACCTGGCACGCCCTCCAGGGGCAACGCTCTGCCCACCAGGGGGCAATGCTCTGCCCCTAATGGGCGTCGCTCTACCGCGACCAGAGCCACTCTAGCGCCTGGGGCAGAGGCCAAGGAGCCATCTCCAGCGCCCGGGCCATCTTTGCTCCAATGGAGCCTTGGCTGCGGGAGGGGAAGAGAGAGACAGAGAGGAAGGAGTGGGGGTTGGAGAAGCAAATGGGCGCTTCTCCTATGTGCCCTGGCCGGGAATCGAACCCGGGTCCCCCGCTCGCCAGGCCGACGCTCTACTGCTGAGCCAACCGGCCAGGGCCACAACATTTCTTTTTATTGTCTTTTTTCACTGGCTAGGACCTCCAGTATAATGGTAAATAAACATGTAAAAGCAGACACCCTGGCCTTATTTCCAATCTTAGTGGAGAAAGCATTCAGTCGTTAATCATTTGAAGTATGGCTTTAGCTGTAGGTTTTACACAGATGTCCCCTTTCAGGTTAGAGAAATTACCTTTTATTGTATGCCTAGTTTGTTGAGTTTATTTTTAATAAAAAATAGTTGTTAGATTTTGTTAAAAACATTTCTACATCTATTTATGTGATGTTTGTTTGTTTTAGCCTGTTAATATAGAAAACTGAATGATATTTTTATGTTAAACCAACTTTGCATTATTGGTATAAACTCCACTTGGTCATATGTACTATAACTTTTATATATTACTGATTCAATTTGCTAAAATATTGTTGAGAATTTTTGCATGATAGATATTTGTCCATTTCATCTAAGTGTTTAATTTATATATTAGCATTTAAAAAATAATACTCCAATTTGAATTAATAATGTAGCCTCTGTAGTGATGTCTCCTCCCTTTCCTGATAGTCATCATTTGTGCCTTCTTTCTTTTTCCCTCATCAACCTGGCCAGAGCTTGATCAAGTGTGCTGATTTTCTCAAAGAACCAGATTTTTGTTTTATTGATTTTCTCTATTGTTTTCCTGCTTTCTATTTGATTTTGCTCTTCTCATTACTTCCACTCTACTTATTTTAGCTTTAGTTTGCTCTTTTTCTAGTTTCTTAAGTAGAAGCTTAAATCATTTATTTTAAATACTTTTACTTATCTAATAAGCATTTAATGCTCAGATTTTCCCACTCTCTTCCCTCCTTAGGAACTTTGCTTTGGCAACTATCCCTCCTCTCTCCTGCATCATCAATTTTCCCCTTTCCATGGAGTCATTCTCATTGACATACAAACATGCTGTTATAGTGCTATAATATAGGAGAAAAAAGAAAGAGAAAAATACACTGTCTTGCCCCCACATCCTCCTCAGGCTATCAAACCATTCCCCTAGTGTAATTATATGATTATCTGTACTCTATATGCCATGTCTGCTTCCTTATCTCTCAATCTCTGTAATCCACTCTATTTAGGTATTCTCCTGACCACACTGAAATTGCTTTAATCAAGGTCACCCAGAAAACCCATCTCTCCATATGCAACAATCAAGTCTTACTCCTTACCCTATTCATTACTCAGCAGCATTCGACATACCTTCCCCGGCTCTCGGGCCACCATACTTCCCTGGTTCTCCTTTTCTAAGCGACAAGTCCACCTCCTCTTTCCAACCTCTCAACTATAGTGCATCAGTGTTGTCCTCAGTCCCCACCTTTTCTTCTTGACCCACATTCATTACCCAGGTGCCTTCACCACTTCTAAAATTTTAAGTATCATCTTATATACTGGAACTATATATATTATTTAAAAATCTGTAGTGCATTTTGCAGTTGCCTTAAAGTAATACTTATGTGTTTTAATCAGGGCAGGTAGATTAAATGTTCCACAAAGACAAAGATCTCTACCGCCCTGTTATTTCTTTTCCATCCTTTTTTTTTTTTTTTTTTTTTACACAGAGTGAGACAGAGAGAGGGATAGACAGGGACAGACAGACAGGAATGGAGAGAGATGAGAAGCATCAATCATTAGTTTTTCATTGCGCGTTGCAACACCTTAGTTGTTCATTGATTGCTTTCTCATACGTGCCTTGACCGCGGGCCTTCAGCAGACCGAGTAACCCCTTGCTGGAGCCAGCGACCTTGGGTTCAAGCTGGTGGGCTTTTTGCTCAAACCAGATGAGCCCATGCTCAAGCTGGCAACCTCGGGGTCTCGAACCTGGGTCCTCTGCATCCCAGTCCGATGCTCTATCCACTGCGCCACTGCCTGGTCAGGCTTTTCCATCCTTTTAAAGCATCTAACACAGAAGTCTCTGCATGGTAAGCCCTGATTAAAACTGTAAACTCCATCTCTGATTTTGCTCAAGCATTAAAAAACATCTTATTTTAGTACTGGTAAGAGAAGCAAGGTTTACAGTCATCCACCTTTGAGCAACAAGTACCACCTACAAGTTATTGAACCTTAAAGCCAGGATCTGCTCAGGGTTCTTAATCTATTATGGTGACCTTAGAATATATCAACCCCCAATTCTTTTACTGAGAATGAGACCATAAGCCAGTTGAGTAGTTCCTTCTATTCAGTCTCTTCAATGAGGTGAAGATAAAATATACACGTCTTTCCACTGGAGGTTTCTCACGTGTTGAGGCTGGTTACAGGGAAATCCCTGTTCCAACCAAATACCAAAGAAATAACAATTAATCTAGAGCTACAATTTCAGTGTGGAAGGACCAACAAATTATACTCAAATTTGAGCTATTACTTCAGGAATATACATCTCTTCTACTGGCTTATAAATTAGGAGCAAAGGCCCTGAGAATATTTCATCTAACAACCCAGTCAATGTACAACTGGAGCAGCCTCATTTCAAACAGAGCAAATAGGCATCACATGGTTTTGAGCCTCAGACCACAACAAATCTCTGTACAGCCTTTCTGATGGCAAAGATCAAGCTCTGCCTCTTAGCTACACGGCCTCCTACACAAGGGGAAGAAAACCAAAAGAATTCTATAGGCTGCTCAGGGTCACTGGGTAGAAACTAAACTGTACTCTCCTCGTCAATCAATTTTCATCTTTAGCCATAATTATATGGTATTTTATAAATTAGCTATTTTATAATTAGAGTTTTCAAAGTGAGCTTCCAGAATCTTTGAAGATTCTCCTCCACTTGGTTTAAGACATTGCAGGGAACTTCTGTGGACCACACTGTTTCTGAGCACACAGAAATGAAACAAGCATTATGATTTTAAATAAGATAACAAAGATTCATCTTCAAAAAAAGTCTCAGAACTGACCAGTCATAAACAACAGAATGTACAGCCAAGTTTTGTAAATGATAAATACAATAATAACAGATACTAAAGGATACATTATTCCAAAAAAGAGGAAACATGGCAAGTGAGTAGTGTCAAACAATCATTTTATTGTACACTGAAAAATACAGGTCTGGAAAGAGTCTATTGCATTGTGTATTGAATGTAAGGTCTGATGTTGCAAGTATATATGATAACAGTATAACACATAAAATAATATATATTGTACATATAGATAGTACTCAAATTTCTGAACACTAATATTTAATAGAATGAAGTAAAAAGACTTTTATTATATGAGAGAATGTAAATATTACAATCATAAAGTGCTCTAAGCAAAGCACTTTAAAACTGTTGTTATGACATCTGTCTACCTGGAGTTAGGAATGGTGGGAACCAGAAAAAACTTAGCTAACAAAAAGCCAGCACTCTCAAGAAGTACCTGAGAGTGCTATCAACTCTGTGGATAAGAACACCTGGCATTTGTGAGTGATTCTGACACTCAGAAAACAGTGAAATTTGTTTGAGAACAAAGGTATTAACATTGGGAACAAAAGTCATTTTCTATGCTGTCTGCAGGAATCGAAGCCATTTTCTATGCAGCCTGCAGGAATGTCGTCTATTCCTTTCAGCCATATTTTCATTAAGATGTACTACAAGAGGCCATCCTGCCAGTTAGGCAGGATCGAGGTAACAAAAGAATTAAAAATAAATACAAATTTAATGGAGAGCAACAAAATCAATATCTATTATTCACATGGAAACATATTCAAGAGCTGCAACAAAATTCACATTCCAAGGTCAATTTTCCTATACCTACATTTCCCTCCAAACTGAGAAAGCCCTGTGTGGAGGAGCATATAACATCAACACCCCCTCCGCCGCTCCAAATACTATCCAGGGTTCAGAAAGCTCACGATAGATAACAAATTTTTTAAACTTGGATCTCAATATATATACAGCAACAGAGGAAGACTATACTCTCCCTGTGGGCTTCCGTGGCATCAGGCGAAGTAAAGCTATAAATATTATTTGCAACAACAGGGCCTAACCTAACTATGGCAATGCTCACATTCTAAGAGAAATCAGGATTACAAAATTCCTTTATTCATAAGTAATCAAGGATTATTAAATAACTTCCTGAACTAAGACAATAATCTCACCATCAAAGAAAATTTTCTTCTGACCTGAGAAGTTTCTTTAAGATGTTATCATCTTAGCTTCTTTACTTAATATTAAACTATCAATGCACAGAAGACATCTGTAGAGCTCAAATATAAATAATATTAAAATTCTCAGATTGCTCTACACTTTATAGATCAGCAAATATCTTATCAGACTATCCATTAAGAGATTTGTAAGTCAACAATACTAACCAACTACTTATTTTTCTTATTCTGTTCATCACAAAACACCATATTCTAATAGGAATAAAGCCCAGGTCAGTGGGTATCTTGTTCCCCGCAACACTGCACAGTAAATTTCACCGTTTAGTCTCTATGTCCTTGACTTTCTCCATGACTCTTCTAGTCTAAGGAAAATCTTGCATAAAAGTGGTAAATTGCAAACTCCAGCAGAAGCTCTGGTATTTTAGGGGAATCTATAATTGCTTAGGAGACTATTTACAGTCTTCCTTCTAGAAATCCTACTGCTCTTGAATCCCTGGATTGAGAAATTCTAGTGATTTAAACACAGCAGGGGATTTCATTGAGAAAGGTCTAGTTCAAATGTAAGGTTCTGGTCCCTACTTGGGCCAGCCCAAAATATTGGCCAAGTTTCCATTTTGAACATGTTTATGACCCCTCCCCACTCTAGTATGTCAAATTCTTCCATCTGTCATGTCACTGGTGAGCCCTGCCTTTGCTGCTCCAGAGTCATTCGAATGTTCTACTGCACAAATGGGGTTCGCTGAGGTTATCACTTGAACGTGTAGGCAATTTCCATTGTATACCATCAATGTCCTAAAAGCCATCAACTGGGAACAATTTCTAGTGAGTCAAGGCACAATTCATTGGATTTCCTCTTTATAAAGGATATCAAAAGAATTGTTTAGAGGCCAAACACCTTGGGATTCCTATAAAAGGAATGCTGTATTTGCTACCAAAACCTAGAAACATTTACTAGACATACTGACTATACAGATTATATAAAAGTATGAATTTGGCGGTTTAAGACATATTTCTAATTTGATACTACACCACTCGAGGGAAGTGCTGGTTAGTATCACAGGAGCAAATTAAAAATGTCAACACCACGCTGTGGGTTTGTTTTCCTCATGAACTTCCTCCGGCTCCAGTGCCGCCTGCCGCAGGTCACGGCCGCAGCGGCCCACAGGGCTGCAGACAGGACAACGGCCTCACCTCGACCAGCCCAGCAGCTAGCACTCAGAGTGGGCAGAGCCCACGAAAAGCCTGACCCTCTAGAAAGACAAAACTGCACAAAAATTCTTGGTTTTATAATACTTTCTTTCTCAGGAAGTCAGAAAATTGGTTTTTAGTTAAAGAAACTGAATCTGTGCTCAAAAACAATGTAATGCCTCAAAAAGCAAAATGTAAGATAGAAAAACTACAGACAAACACAGCTTGTTAATCAATAGCTTACTTTGGCTAAATTATCATAGTAAGTCAGTACAATTTATTACTGCATTTAAAAGCACAGCCTACCATGTTCTCGTAAAACGGTACCAGTGGAATACATGAAAACAGTTGAGAGAGATGCTAGCCCTTTAGCCTTTTGTGACTTCAGAACTAAAAGACAATGGCTGACCAGGATTTGACACTCAGCACCAGGTGAGTTAGGAGACAGCTAAACATCTTACCTTACTCACTTACGGTGGCCTCAGGAAATTCCTATTTGGACACTGATGTTCTCAACCTGGCTGCACGTCAGAGTCATCTAGGAAGCTTTTAAAATTACCAGCTGCCCAGACCAATTAGGTCTGGAGAGTGAGCCCCCAAATCAGCATCCTCTGTTTCCCCACCAGGTGAGTCTCGTGTGCAGTAGGATGCACCTCCTTTCAGAGAGCTGCTGCATGAAAGCCATAGCATATCTACAGTTCTGTTTTTACTAAATCCCACCAAGAAAGGGGATTTTTATCAAAAGGCACAGTTGTGCTTCCTCTGAAGACGCTGCTTACTGTTTGCGAGGTGCAGGCTCTCAGAGGTTATCTGGAGCGCTGGTTGAGAAGGAGGAAGTCCTTGTCTTGGCACAGCAGGCAGAGTCTCAGGCTTCGGCAGCTGCCTCCGGCAACAAAGAATGCCCAGACACCCATGACCACCAGGACCAGGTATGCCGACACCAGACTGATTCCATAATGAGGACTAATAAAGGTCTGCAAAGAAAAAACAAGTCAGCTTGGGTAATAACGGCTAGCTTATTAAACACATGGAGTAACCAGAGATAAAGAAAAATATAAAATACTTTTAATAGCTGGGGTGCGTTTTCCCAAACATCCGACATATGTCATGTCTTGAGGAGCACCAGAACCCACAAAGACACGTAGACCAACCTCGTCAACTGACACTGGCCCATTCTGTGCTTTTCTGTATTCAGTGGCAACCCTAGAAGGTGATCAGAAGCCAAAACCAAATGGAATGCCCAGCAGAAGATGCATATTATATAACTGGGCCCAATTTATAATCAGTTCTAGGTTAACTGGCTCTTAGAATCTGGAAGAAAGCCAGACAAGTCCAAGTTACGTTAGTATGAACCTTTAGTGTTTAAGGGAACATGCGGGAACAGCCTATCTCTTTCAGCTGCACAACTGCTATGGGTTCCAAAGGTTCCTTTGAAAAACTCTGATAGGATGGCCGAGAGGTACTGTGCCATACATAGTGAAGACCACAGTGTCTATCCTAACAAAGCTTAAATACTAGTAAGGGAAACAGGTAACAAATGAAGAAACAAACTAATTAAATAATTACAAATTGTGATGCATGTTAGATCAGAATGATAGCTGTGATCGTGACAGGGTACGTAAGAATAAGGTGATCTACTGAGAGTGGTCAAGGAAGGCCCGAGGCAGTGGCACTAAACTGAGACACACAGGAGGAGGAGTGAGCCAGCCATGTGTAAACTGAGGGAGGGAACCGAAGGAGCTCGGTGCATCCGAGAACCTGAGAAGAGTCCGTATGAATCATGTGTAGGGACGGAGGGGCAGCACATGAGATGAGGTCAGAGAGGAAGGCAGGGCCAGCTACAGAGACTTGAGGAAGACCAAGCTCGGATTGATGGATGAGAATCAAGTCCAAAGAGTGATACGCCTGTGAGATTTTAAAAGGCAGATGTCAGGTAAGCAGTTAGGTACATGAGAAGGACAGAGGGAAGCCTGGACTAGAAGAAGGAACATAGAGGCACAGACCATGGATGGTATTTAAAACCATGGCTATGCATGCAACTACTCAAGGAGCTACTGTAGAGAGAAGGTAAAGAGAAGTCAAGACCCAACCCTGAGAAATAAATTACTTGTGCTGGTATCCCAGAAGCAAATCAGAAGTGTCAACACCAGGCTATGGACTTAACACATTGAGAAAGAGTCAGCAAAGGAGTCTGAGAAGAGCACGCAGGGAGGAGAGAGGAAAACAGGACAGTGTGAGGCAGAAGTCAAAAGAGCAAAACATTTCAAAGAGAAGGGCAACTCTCTTTAAAGGTTACTGAGATGAAAAAAGAACAACATCCATTAGATCTGGAGGAATGGAAGTCCTTTTTGACCTTGACAAATGCGGTTTTAAAAGGCTGGTTGAGTAGAAGCCAGACTGGACAGTAGAAGTATGGGAGGGAAAGAAGTGAACAGAATTTGTGGGGATAACTGAGAAGTCTGCTGCGATAAGGAACAGGAAATGAAAGGGTGACAGATATGGGAAGAAGGCAATAATGAAGAGTTTTCTTTAAGATATGTCTGTTAGCTGATGAAAAGATGGAATGGCTGGTGATGTAGACAGGGAACACAATCAAAGGAGTGAAGTGCTTAACTAGGAAAGAATTCGGTCTAGAGCCCTAGTGGAGAAACTGACCTTTGACAGAAGGACGGAGCCTTTGCTGGGCCAGTGGCAGGTGGGGATACGGGTTCCCACCTAGCCTAGCATTTACACCTCACAAGGGAGGACCGGACTGGGTCAGTTCGTCACCGCACAGCTCTGCCTATAAGGGGCAGGAGAGTCTCCAAAGCGCCTCACTGCCTTAAAGCCCAAGGCCACTGGCTTGACGTCCAAGGTCACTGACTTGTGCAAGGGGTCACTAGCTCAGCTTGAGCCCACTGGTCAAGGCATGTATGAGAAGCAATCAATAAAAAAAACCCAACTAAGTAAAGCAACTACGAGTTGATGCTTCTCATCTCTTTCCTTCCCTACTTCCTGTCTCTCTCAAGAAAAATATACTAGAAAACAAACTTTCTTTTTCCTACTGGTTGCCCTCATGTGTATTGGCAAATAATAATTTTTTAATTTATTTAAAGATTTATCAATTTTAGATAGAGGAGAGAGAGAGAGAGAGAGAGAGAGAGAGAGAGAGAGAGAAAGGCAGGGGAGGAATATGTGCCTGACCAGGCAAGCCCAGGGTTTTGAACCGGCAACCTCAGCGTTCCAGGTCAACGCTTTATCCACTGCGCCACCACAGGTCAGGCTCATTAAAGAATTTTTTCTAGTGTCTGGCCTGAAGCTTCCTGCTCCTCCCCCTTCTCTCCATCTCCTCTCTAAAATGAATACATTTTAAAAAAATCTTTAATGAAATCAAACAACTTTGTCTTCCTCTAATAAAACTTAGGTGATTTACCTACCTATCGTTCATCCATTCTTTTATTTTATTTTTTTACAGAGACAGAGAGAGGGATAGATAGGGACAGACAGATAGGAACGGAGAGAGATGAGAAGCATCAATCATCAGTTTTTCATTGTGATACCTTAGTTGTTCATTGATTGCTTTCTCATATGTGCCCTGACCACGGGCCTTCAGCAGACCAAGTAACCCCTTGCTCAAGCCAGTGACCTTGGGTCCAAGCTGGTGAGCTTTTGCTCAAACCAGATGAGCCCACGCTCAAGCTGGCGACCTTGGGGTCTCAAACCTGGGTCCTCCGCATCCCAGTCTGACGCTCTATCCACTGCACCACCACCTGGTCAGGCCATCCATTCTTTTAAACAACTTTTCATTGAGAGTGGAATCTACCATTTTAAGATTTTACTTATTCATTTTAGAGAGAGGAGAGAGAGAGAAAGAGAGAAGGGGGGAGAAACAGGAAGTATCAGCTCCTATATGTGCCTTGACCGGGTAAGCCCAGGGTTTCGAACCAGCGACCTCAGTGTTTCAGGTCGACACTTTATCCACTGCGCCACCTCAGGTCAGGTGAATCTACCATTTTAGACGTGGACTTGAGCTCCAAAAAACACAGCACAATGGCAATACTCACCAGGGCTGACACCAGCAGATGCGTCAGAAGAACAGCAACAGGGGCATACCACTTTTTCTTCTCACAGCCATCAAAAAATACAATGCCCCAGAACATGTGCAGCAGTATGATAACCAGAGTCATGAAAGCTGAAAGACAGTCATCCATTAGGGCCCAGTCACATGAACAACAGATGCCAAAGCCCACTGACCACCTGGCCACGACACACAAGTGCTCAGGGCACTCCACACTGCTAGGCGAGCCCGACTAGCATCTGGCAGAGACAGGATCCTGATTTGCTCACGTGCTAACTTGGAAAGCAACATCCCTGCACAAGGGGTTGGCTATGTAGCAGCTTCTCTGGAACGTGAACCTGATAGTCAACTTGAACCTGGCTTTCATGGAGTTTCTCTGAGGAATGCAATAAAACTATTGCTAATCAACTTTTTCCAAATTAGCCTTCTGCACTAATTAAGAGAGACTTTTCTCAATTAAAAAGAACATCTTTTGTTTAAACAAGTCTTATAACTAAAGTGAAATTTCTTGGATTATTTTTAAAAAGGTAATGGAAGAATAAAAACTATTAAATATCTCAATAATTATCTAAGGTTCTTCCTAAGCAACTGAAATTGAATTTGATTAGCACACATAGCTTTTCCAGTGGAATACTGTATATGTGCGTGTGTGTGTGTGTGTGTGTGTGTGTGTGTGTGTGTGTGTCCTGGATAACTTTATTTATTTAAAATGGTGAAGTTCCACATATAGGCATACAGATTTCCTTTTTTGGCCATGTAACAAAATACAATTAACACCAACCAGTTTTGCAAAACTAAAAGTCTGGTGACTCTCTTTTACACTGCTGGTAGAAAAATAATCTAGTGTTACAGTACTATAATGCAGGTGGCCGAGGCCAGGCAGGTTCCCATTGGATTTGGGCAGACGGTAGAGGAACTGCGAAGCAGAAAAGCGCTGGGCTATGCCCATTTATTAGAGTCTCACAAGGGCAGACGAGTCTCACATCAGGTAGGGGGAAAACAGCTTCTCACAGCAGCCGGTGAGCAGAGGAAAATCACCCCTTGTGGTGGCAGGCAAGTGAACAGGAAAATGGCCCCTTACAGTGGCGGGCAAGCAATCCGCACCAAGGGATAGCACCTGTAGCCTTCTGTAGGCTATGCACACGTGGCTCCGTCACGTGCTCACACTAATCATGCAAAGTGCAAGGCAGCAAGCCTGTTTTCCCTACAGCTGTGTTCCCTATAACTACCTACTAAAATTTAAAATTTGCATACTCTACTGCACTCCAGCAATTCCTCAGCTAGATCTATATTCTGAAGCAGTCTGTTCTTAAATCAATCGATCACTGACACCTGAGAACTTGTTAGAAATGTAAATTCTTGGGACCCACCCCAGACTTCCAGAATCAGACACAATAAGCCCTGAAATCTCTTTCAACAGCCCTCCAGTTGATTCTGATGCACAGTCAAGTTTGAGAACCACTGCTCTACAGAAACTCATATATTTGCACAAAGAGATATATGATTATTTATGTCACTATTTATAATAACAAGAAATGTCCATCGTTATCAGAACACATAAACTTCAGTGTATTCACACATGGAATACTATGATCTACAATATAAACGATCTCAAGAATATAAGACTGAGTGGAGAAAAGAAGTATACTGTGGAAAAATGACTGTTAGTCACTTACACAAAGCCAAAAAACACAAAACAATATTTAAAAGTAAAACTGTTGTGTTTGGAGAAAGTTAAGTTGTTACATCTAGTGATACAGCATGCCATCATTTCCATTAAGGATGGTAAATAACTAAAGTAGAAGAGGGAGGTTTCTGTTGTTTAAACTTGGGGACAATGGCAGACTAAACTAAAATGATATATTTTAACTCCAGTGATGGTCCTGGAAGCAGAAGCTACCCTGAAGACAGATGTCTGGTGATGTGACGGTGTAGAGTTGAGACCACTAAAGGCACTCAGGAGTTAAATTTAGGTCAGAAAAGACAAGGGTAAAAACTACAACCTACACAAGCACAAATGTTCACACTGTAAGGTTTTCTTAAAATCTACATGTCAATCAAAAGAGAAAGCAATGACAGCATAATGTGTCGTCTATTTGTCAGCTCATGTTTGCCCTTCTGTCTATGCATCACCATGAACACTGAAACTATAGGTAAGTCCAGGAGTTCCGCTACTTGGAAAATGCTCTTAGAGAATTTTCAGTTCATTCTCCTCCAAAAGAGCATAATTTTGTGAGTGTCAGACAAGGATCGTCAAGATATCATTAGCCCTTACCTTTCTTTCAAATTCTAAGTCTATATTTGTTTGAAAGGCCCTTTTCTGCTTTAAAAAAATACTTTGATGGACTGACCCTATCTCCAAGGTAAAGTTTATGTGTATGCCTGTCCATGCCAGGCACTGTTCCAGGCACTGGGGTATCATGGTGCACAATACCCAGTCTCTAGAACTCTGCCCCATCTTTTCAGTTTACTGTCTTATTAACACAATCTTTATTATATGCTGCTTAAGTGTCTGTCTGTTGCCGATAGCTTATTGGTTGCTTGCATAACTGTACTAGCCAATGGGGTGAAGTTGCCACGGCATTCAAATAGTCCCGCCTTCTGGCATGCCACCTCACAAATTGAGGTTTAAGATTGGAGCAGGGGTCTTTGCAATGGTACAAGACTAGAGGTTCTCCAATTGAAAAATAATGTCATAATAGCTAAGTCTTTGACTGGCTCCTCTAAAGGTGAAATACATGTCATTCCAAGAATTGATTTGGCTCCATCTCAAACAGGGTTGCCGTTTCAATTGAGACGTAGACAATTTCCTGTAAAACTTGCCTTTACTATGACCATCAATAAATCTCAGGGCCAAACGCTTAAGTGTGTTGACATTTTTTTACCTGAGCCTGCATTTGGACATGGTCAACTTTATGTTGCCTGTTCAAAAGTTCATGAAAGAACGGATGTAAAATTAAAAATAATTGATGGTTCTCTGCAAGGCGAGCTTAAAAATGATGGAAAGATCTACACAAGAAATGTTGTGTACAAAGAGATCTTTGACATGTGAATTAACATTTTATTATTTAAATCACCTTTATTTATTGAGCTAGCGGTGGCTCTTAAGAAATGTACCGCCAGTGGTTTCCTTCATTACACTCTACTTTAAGCAATTAAGCAAGTAGAAGGGGGAAACCCCGTGGGGCAGTAAGTAAAGGGAGTCCTCGCTGCCTGCCCTGGGTAATTCAGTTTGAATTAGCAGATACCTTTGCACAAATCATTTTAATTACAATTAATAATATCTAGAACAGCGGTCATTTCGTATGACCGCCGGGTTTTCTAGTATCTAATAAGTGAACTTGACTCGAAGGAACCACTGACATGAACAGGATATCTTAAGGCAGGGGCCCCCAAACTTTTTACACAGGGGGCCAGTTCACTGTCCCTCAGATTGTTGGAGGGCCAGACTATAAAAAAAACTATGAACAAATCCCTATGCACACTGCACATATCTTATTTTAAAGTAAAAAAACAAAACGGTAACAAATACACTATTTAAAATAAAGAACAAGTAAATTTAAATCAACAAACTGACCAGTATTTCAATGGGAACTATGCTCCTCTCACTGACCACCAATGAAAGAGGTGCCCCTTCCGGAAGTGCGGGAGGGGCCGGATAAATGGCCTCAGGGGGCCGCAGTTTGGGGACCCCTGTCTTAAGGGGACCTCCTGGACAATTATTAAAACACTATATTTCTACTCAGCCTCTTATTTATTCAGCTAGCACTCATTTCTGTCTGGCTTCCAGGATCATCATAAGTCTTTACTATTACAATGTGCTGTTTAGAATTTTATTGTTTATTCTCTCCCCAATTGGTAGAAGTCCAATAGAAACCGAGACCTGGATATCTAAACTATTCTGCCACATACATAAAGCTAGAGCTACATACAAACCATTTTGATACTTTTCTCCAGTAAATGGAATTAACTCCAACTAGAAATGAAGATTTGCTAACAATATTTTAGGGTACTATCTTTTAACTACAAAACCTTTCTCATCTCATGTTTTTTTTTGTTTTTTTTTTTTGTATTTTTCTGAAGCTGGAAATGCAGAGGCAGTCAGACAGACTCCTGCATGCGCCCGACCAGGATCCACCTGGCATGCCCACCAGGGGGCAATGCTCTGCCCATCTGGGGTGTTGCTCCGTTGCAACCAGAGCCATTCTAGTGCCTGAGGCAGAGGCCATAGAGCCATCCTCAGTGCCCGGGCCAACTTTGCTCCAATGGAGCCTTGGCTGCGGGAGGGGAAGAGAGAGACAGAGAGGAAGGAGAGGGGGAGGGGTGGAGAAGCAGATGGGCGCTTCTCCTGTGTGCCCTGACCGGGAATCGAACCCGGCACTCCTGCACGCCAGGCCAACACTCTACCACTGAGCCAACCAGCTAGGGCCTCATGTTCTTAAATATAAAATTTTGAAAGTCCTTCAATGAATCTAACCCTAAACTTTGTTTTCTTTTAATATTCTTTTTTTTTTTTTTTTTTTGTATTTTTCTGAAGTTGGAAACGGGGAGGCAGACAGACTCCCGCATGTGCCCAACCGGGATCCACCCGGCATGCCCACCAGGGGGCAATGCTCTGCCCATCTGGGGCGTTGCTCTGTTGCGACCAGAGCCATTCTAGTGCCTGAGGCAGAGGCCACAGAGCCATCCTCAGTGCCCAGGCCAACTTTGCTCCAATGGAGCCTCAGCTGCGGGAGGGGAAGAGAGAGACAGAGAGGAAGGAAAGGGGGGGAGTGGAGAAGCAGATGGGCGCTTCTCCTGTGTCCCCTGGCCAGGAATCAAACCCGGGACTCCTGCACACCAGGCCGACGCTCTACCACTGAGCCAACCGGCCAGGGCGAGTTTTAATATTCTTAAAAGAAGAAAAAACTTCTGTAAGTTAATCATAAGATTATAAAAATTAGTTTATAATGCAAATTAATGAAAGGAGCTTCTATAATATTATTTTGTGTGTGAGAGAAAGAGAGAGGGACAGATAGAGACAAACAGGAAGGGAGAGAGATGAGAAGCATCAATTTTTCATTGTGGCTCCTTAGTTGTTCATTGGTTGTTTTCTCATATGTGCCTTGACCCAGGGGTTACAGCAGAGTTAGTGACCCCTTGCTCAAGCCAACCTTTGGGCTCAAGCCACCGACCATGGGGTCTTGTCTATATCCCCACTCTCAAGCCGGCGACCTCACGCTCAAGCTGGTAAACCCACAACTCAAGCCAGATGACCCTGTGCTCAAGCTGGTAAACTCAGGGTTTCGAACCTGGGTCCTCTGCATCCCAGTCCGACGTTCTGTCCACTGCGCCACTGCCTAGCCAGGCCATAATTTCTAATGTTATGAAACAATCAGAAAGCTGAACAAATCAAATAAGTACTGTTGTGTGAAACTGTGGCTAATTTAATAATGGACTTTCTCTTCTAGTAATCATTTAAATCAAATTATCTTGGTACAGAATGTTTCTATCTAATATAAGCAAAATGTTTCAGTGTTATCTTTAAGAGGCTACATTTAACTATTTGATTCTTTTATACTTCCTGAACATACCCCAAATACTCTAAGTTCATAAATATCTTCATTTTCACATTTGACCCTCTCTCCCTCATTGCTGATATCTACATTTCCAACCTTGCAAAGACAGCCTTAAATAGTCAACTAATTATAGTACTGGATCCTGCCAGCACAGAAGTTGCTATCTTTTGGTTTCCCCTGACGACTTGAGTAGCTCTGCCCATGCCAGAGAGAGCCAAGGGCTGCTGCTGGGTGGTGGCAGCCACAGACAGGATGTGATTAACAATGGGCTTCTGGCTTCATTTTCCTTTTTAAAAACGTTTTCTTGATTGATTTGAGGGAGAGAGAAACACTGATCAATTTCTGTATGTGCAGAGATAGAACCTGCAACCTTTGTGCATTGGGATGATGCTCCAACCAACAGAGCTACCTGGCCAAGGCTGTCTTATTTATCCAAGTAAGAAAAGGGTCTGGGGTATCAAGATTCTGTGAAGGGAAAGACTTGCTTCCATCCCTCTTGGTTGCAGAAACTCTCTGGGTTTTTGTTTTTTTTTTTTGTATTTTTCTGAAGTGAGAAGCAGGGAAGCAGAGAGAGACTCCTGCATGCAACCGACTGGGATCCACCTGGCATACCCACTAGGGGGCGATGCTTTGCCCATCTGGTCCCTTGCTCCATTGCAACTGGAGCCATTCTAGCGCCTGAGGCAGAGGCCATGGAGCCATCCTCAACACCCGGGCCAACTTTGCTTCCATGGAGTCTTGGCTGCAGGAAGGGAAGACAGAGATAAAGGAGAGGGGGAAGGGTAGAGAAGCAGATGGGCACTTCTCTTGTGTGCCCTGGCTGGGAATCAAACCTGGGACTTCCACACGCCAGGCCAATGCTCTACTGCTGAGCTAACCAGCCAGGGTGAAACTCTTTTGGTTCTTGAGTGATCTCTAATGACCTAGCCCAAGTAGAAGTCAGGCCAAAGAACTAAATTAATGTTTCTGAAAATGCCTTTTCTGAAATAGGGATTATTTAACTTTAAACTTTTGCTTTAAAAAATTTAAGAGAATTCTGTTTATCTAGTTTATTGAAATATAAATGTACATATATTACTAATCAAATAACATTCTCCAAGATTAAAGATACACTTTGAAAATCATCTCATATTATATAGCATAAGGAAGGCATAGTACTGTTTTTTAATACCAACCAGATCATAAAGGAGACGTCCTGAAAGCAATTTGGATGACTACAGGTGTTTAGGTAGCATTTATCATTTCATATTTATGACAGTGTTCCCCAAGTATGTTTATGAGTCAAAAAGACTGTCAAGGATACAATTTTATATTTAAAGCTCCTCTAGCAAATGTTGAAGAACAAAGAAATTCCCTCAGATTAGCTCTTCAGTGTGGAGTCAGTCAGTGGGAAGCCCCTTAGAAGTTGTTTGATCTAGTCCCCTATGCAATGAAAAAGTAGATCCCACAGATTCTAATACTCTCATTTTTGGAGTTTATTTCATTAAACAGTGACTGTAGGAAGCTCATTCTCAGCTGAGCCGCCCGAGGATGGCTGCCTGTGCTCTGCACACTTGGTAACGCATCACAGGCCGCTGCAGTCTATGGCAGGCCAAGGGTTAGTAAAAGGACATGCCACAGGTACAATTTTCCATTCTGTTATTTGAGCAGCTTGACTCAGACTATTACACAACTGATATAGTGAAAACATATATTTAATGATAAAACTGATGACATATTACAGCATACAAAATATCCTTGTGTCATAGCCAGCCATTAGCTGTGATAATATTATAAGAAATTAAGACCCTAATAAACTCAGAAAAGGGTAAGAACTGCAGATTAATTTCTGTTGGCTGTCATTTTCTCTGAATGATCAACAGACGTTATATTTTCTCTACCACTTTGTAGTTGGTAATGTAGTAATTTGAGATAGTCTTGCTTATAAAGAGCTTTCATTTAAAAATCTAAACATTTAACAAACTGCCACATTGTAGAGATTATATTTTAAAATATTTTTGTGAAAGTGAATAAATGAAAAAAGAAACTCACTGAGTTACACAAAGAAGATTTCTTCTCATGCTCAGTGGTCTAAAGCTGACTGTGCTTTGACCAAGGCTGGGCTCAGCAGGGCAGCTCTGCTGCGGGCTGCTGGGTTTGGCACTGCAAGCTGGACCCACGCCTGCTCTGCACATGTTCATTCTGGAGTCCAGGCTATGTGGGCATTAACTATGGAGGGTATGTCTCATGGCACATGACCAGAGCCCAAAAGGGAAGACCAACTATTCACTTTTTAAGGTTCTGACTTACTTCACATCTACAATTGACCAATTAAAGTCACATGAGTGAGCTCAAAGTCAGGGGCAGGGAAGTACATTTCAGCCAGCATGTGGCCAGGCAACGATGTGTATGTATAATTCTATTACAGAGGAATGACAAATTGAGACAAACATGGAATCTTCCATACTTCTCTTACTTTCATTTTTCTTCAAGCTCAATATTCCTCCTTCCTTCATACCCCATAGGACACAGCTTCCAGATTTTTCACCATACTGACAATGTTCTATACCAGGGGTCCCCAAACTTTTTACACAGGGGCCAGTTCACTGTCTCTCAGACCGTTGGAGGGCTGGACTATAAAAAAAAACTATGAACAAATCCCTATGCACACTGCACATATCTTATTTTAAAGTAAAAAACAAAACGGGAACAAATACAATATTTAAAATAACAAGTAAATTTAAATCAACAAACTGACCAGTATTTCAATGGGAACTATGGGCCTACTTTTGGCTAATGAGATGGTCAATGTCCCGTTTCATATTTGTCACTGCTAGCCGTAACAGGTGATATGACGCGCTTCTGGAGCGGTGTCGCGTGTCTCCCGCGTCACCGGAAGTAGTACTGTACGTGAGCGATGCTGTGCTTTGCGGCACCACCACATGCAGTACTCCAGGAGTACAGGATGCATTCACTCACTGACCACCAATGAAAGAGGTGCCCCTCTTAGAAGTGCGGCGGGGGCTGGATAAATGACCTCAGGGGCCACATGCGGCCCGTGGGCTATAGTTTGGAGACCCCTGTATCTATACCAAATTTAGTTCTTCAGTATTCCTATTAAGTCACAATGCTCAAAATTGAACACAATACTCCACATGTGGTCTGACCGTATTAATTTCTCCTGGAGAAAAGTTTAGTGGTCTTTCTGTGCCATGCTATGATGGTATCCTTATACCCCCCCGTGTTTACCACATCTCCTGATTGCATAATTTTCTCTTGTGCTTGATTTAATCTCGTGTTGTTTTTGTACAGTAACATGTTGCACAGGCTTGTAGCCTAGAAGCAATAGGCTATACCACATAGCCTAGGCATGTAGCAGGCTACATCATCTAGGTTGTGTAAGTGCACTCTGATGTTTGCACAAGGAAACAATTGCCTAGTGACACATTTCTCAGAATGTATTCCCCAGTGCATGACTATATTCATCCATTAAGTCTCTATTCAAATAGCACTTCCCCCATAACCTGTGCCTAGCTTTCATTTTTTAAAATAAATATTTATGGGTCCATCTAAAAACAAAATATTCCACAAGGTGCTGGTAGTACTGCAATGAACAAGACAGATAGCCCTTAGCATCTGGTTGGAGAGAAAAGACCTAAATAAGTAACTACACAGCTGACCAATTACTACAACTGCAGTAAGTACTATGAAGGAGAAGTACAATACTACCTGAGCATGGGTGAGAGCTTGCCTTCTGTGTGCTCATGGTTCCTCATCATCACAGTATTTACAACACTTCAGTATAATTAGCTGCTATCATTATTCCCTACTATGAGTAGAAGGCATAGACATTTACTGGGCTGTATTTTCATAGCTTGGTATAACTCCTATTGAATAAAAATGCTTGATAATTATTTGTAAAATGAGTAATTAAGTGATCAAATTAATATTCACTTTTTTTTTTAATGAGAGACAAGGAGAGTGCAGACAGGCTCCCGCATGTGTCCCCACCAGGATCTACCTGGCAAGCCCCCACAGAACAATGCTCTGCCCATCTGGGGCCGCTGTTCTATTGCTCGGCACCTAAGGTGAGGCCATGGAGCCATCCTCAGCATCCAGGGCCAATGTGCTCAAATCATTCGAGCCATGGCTGCAGGAGGGGAGAGAGAAAGAGAAAGAAAAAGAGAGAAAGAGAGAAAGGGGAAAGGAAAGGGTGGAGAAACAGATGGTCACTTCTCCTGTTGCCCTGACTGGTCATTGAACCCGGGACTTCCACACGCCAGGCCAACACTCTACCACTGAGCCAACCAGCCAGGATCTCAAATGGACATTCAAAATACTAAAATAATGAGCCAAGATAAGACTTGAACTTAAGACTCCAATTCCCATACTTGTGCCTCTATTTAGCATTACTAAAAAATGGTAATAATTCTAATAAAAGTTAATGCTAGCGTATTACACAATTACAAATTAAAAAAATAACATACATATTCATATTATTTAGAAACTACACCTATCTATAACATGAAAACTCATGTATATACAGGTATCATACAGTATATATATTACATTAACATAGATATACTAATTAATGACCCCCATTCCTTTTTTTATTATTACTTAGGCATTTATAATTGGATATGTTAAACTAACATAAACTTATAGCTTTAACTGAAAAATTAAAAATGAGCTCATGGTTAAACAAATGGTAACAACAGAAATTATAAATAACACACACAGATATATACAAATTAGGGGTTATTTTTTAATGCAATAAAAAGTAATTTCTTAAATGTACAATTCAAAGCTTATGCTCCAAAGAACAGTGTTATAACAAATAAGAGGCTCTCGCATGTGATAAAGTAACAGCTACTCTTTCCCTCTACAGGGACATATTCATGTCATGGCCAGCCTGCCATCCTAACTTAGCTAGACAGTAAAATATTTTATTTTCTTTCCATTTTCCCATGAATTTACAGAAATTACAACTATAATTCTCAAATTGTTAGCATATGTTTCTTTTACTTTCTTCCAAGAGAATCATTTAAAGCTAGTCATAGGAAAACAGCCTAGCTCACTAAAGTGAATTAGCGCCATCTAGTGAAAGAAACTGGCAGAAAAATAAGTTCCATTAAAAGAATGCTACCTGAAAACCAAAGGAAATTGCTGATGTGGCTGGCGGGTTATGTATAACAGGCCCATTTAAGAAAATATAGAAAACATAGCAGTAATACTCCTCCTGATTATGTTTTTGTTTATTTACATAGGACTGTAACAGATTTTCGGTGTTAGTATTACGTTTGTTCTAAAACACCAGCTACTCAGTACTATAATCATTAAAAAAATATTATAGCCCTGGGCTCAGTCAGTTTGTCCCAAAATACTGAGGTTGCAGGTTCAACCCTTAGTCAAGGCACATATGGGAAGCGACTGAAGAATGCACAACAAAGTGGAACAACAATGAATGCTTTTCTCTCTCACCTTTCTTCCATCTCTAAAAGCAATATACATATATATATTCTAATTATGGAATGTTTAAAAAGAAGATAAAAAGGGCTTTGACTTCCTCCTGTAGACCTTGGAAAACCATTACACGTTTTTGTATGGGTAAGGTTAGTTTGGTGGGTGCGTCACTGATGGATTCCCATGGAAAGTGTGTTGAGAGAAGACTAACCAGCTGAGGGTTGCTGGTAATCTAGACAGGGGATGCCAAGGCCTGAACTGAAGTGGTGGATAAGTGTCCAGTCGGATTGGGGGATCACTACAACATGCAGAAATGTCTTTAAACTTCTGCAGCAATATATATTTTTAAATTTGGTCATACCTCCTTACATGTTCTCTATTATTGAACTGTAATTAATATGCTTAATCATTTTTTTTGGTCTTACTCCCCCTAGTAAACAACAACTTCCTTGAGGATAGAAATTGCTTCAGTGTAGATGTTAAATAATGAATTTAGCCTGACCAGGCGGTGACTCAGTGGATAAAGCGTCAGACTGGGATGCCGAGGACCCAGGTTCGAGACCCCGAGGTCACCAACTTGAGCGTGGGCTCATCTGGTTTGAGCAAAGCTCACCAGCTTGGACCCAAGGTCACTGGCTCGAGCAAGGGGTTACTCGGTCTGCTGAAGGCCCGCGGTCAAGGCACATGTGAGAAAGTAATCAATGAACAACTAAGGTGTTGCAATGCACAACGAAAAACTAATGATTGATGCTTCTCATCTCTCCGTACCTGTCTGTCTGTCCCTGTCTATCCCTCTCTTTGGCTCTCTCTGTAAAAAAAAAAAAAAAAAAAAAAAAAAAGAATTTAAAGATATGTGAATGGGGTCATTTATTTCAATTACATAACTTGTGTAGATAACAAAACATAACTGGGGTTTTTTAAAACTACTTATAAAAGATTCTTGTGAAATCTAGGAGAAATTTTATGTTAGTTAAATACATTACCAACTCTCAAATGTGTAATCAGTGCATCATGATGACAATTTTTTTAAAGACTTTATTTATTGATTTTAGAGAGAGGAGAGAGAAAGAAACAGGTGAGGAGGAGCAGGCAGCATCAACTCCCATATGTGCCTTAACTGGGCAAGCCCAGGGTTTCGAACTGGCGACCTCAATGTTCCAGTTCAACGTTTTATCCACTGCACCACCACAGGTCAGGCATGACAATTTTTATCTGATGGATATAAAAGCACTTTGAAATTAGTTGATCTTTTACTGCATCTTTGGATAAAAAGGACAACTCATCTATTATCATTTTTTTATTTTAAGAATATAGTGGCCCTGGCCAGTTGGCTCAGTGGTAGAGTGTCGGCCTGGCATGCAGGGGTCCCAGGTTCGATTCCTGGCCAGGGCACACAGGAGAAGCGCCCATCTGCTTCTCCACCCCTCCCCCCTCCTTCCTCTCTGTCTCTCTCTTCCCCTCCCGCAGCGAGGCTCCATTGGAGCAAGGATGGCCCAGGCGCTGGGGATGGCTCCTTGGCCTCTGCCCCAGGCGCTAGAGTGGCTCTGGTCGTGGCAGAGCGACGCCCCCTGGTGGGCAGAGCGTCGCCCCCTGGTGGGCGTGCCGGGTGGATCCCGGTCGGGTGCATGCGGGAGTCTGTCTGACTGTCTCTCCCCGTTTCCAGCTTCAGAAAGATAAAAAAAAAAAAAAAAAAAAAAAAGAATATAGTATAATTTATTTTTAAATGTTCAAAAGCAGGAAAACTAAGTATTAATTTTCTTTCAAATATACATATGACAGTAAACTTTCATGTTTTACCTTCAAAACAAAATATGTATAAATGTTAAAAACTTAATTTTCAAACCCTATTAACCTAGGGAATAACTCAAAATCAGGACAATGCTTACCTGTGAGGGAGGAATAATGAGGAACAGGGACTCAGAGTTCCCACTAATGTTCTAGTTCTTAAGGAACAGGGAAGATAGGTCATTATTCTTTAAACAATACATATATGTTTAAGTATACACTTTTAAGATTTCTTTTTAAATTTATTGATTTATTGAGAGAGAGAGAGAGAGAGAGAGAGAGAGAGGCAGTGAGAGAGGAGCAGAAAGCATCAACTCATAGTAGTTGCTTCTCATGTGTGCCTTGAGCAGGCAAGCCCGGGTTTGGAACTGGCAACCTCAGCATTCCAGGTTAGCACTTACTGCGTCAGCACAGATCAGGCTAAGTATACACTTTTAGATATATGACATTACTTCACATCAAACAAGAACCATTTTTTTCCCTTTCAATTTCAAGATTGAATTATACTGCCTATCCCAAAAAGGAGCCAACATAAATTAACTAAAGATTAGGGCTTATACTAAAGATAAACTAATAAAAACAAAAAAGAGCATATAGCCTGTAAAAAGTCACTGGTAGTATATCAATTATACAGCAACATTCTTAGTATATTAAAATAAAAATAAACTTTATACCAGTTAAATTCCACTCTAAAATTCCAAAATACTCTAACCAAACTTTTTATTTTCCTAAGCCTTTTCTTTGGGGTGTGTAACAGTGTTTTGCCTTTAAAAGTATAACATAAATTTCTATTTATTTGAATTCCTAAGCCAGGAAATTCTGATAGGATGAGCATTTAGACCAGAAGCCTGAACATTCAGAGCTACCAAGCACATACCTGAGTTCAGGAAGAACTGAGGAGAGTCTCCATGAATGCCCACTGTGCCTGGCCCCAAGGAGTCAGACAGGGTGTTTACAAAGGAAAATACTCCACTCATGATTCCAAAGCCCAGGCCAGAAACTAAAGAGGAAGAAAAACACTGTTAAACCCCTTCCTGCTATAACTCGTCTTCAAAGCACATCTCCAAGGATTAGGAAATACTATTTTGTTGAAGGGTTTTGAAAGGGTGCACATGCTATTGGGGAAGAGTGGAAAGCTGGCTCAGAAAAGACCGGTGCTTGGCTATATGATGAATCAAGTGAGAAGGGGGTAGAAAACAGGAAATGGATAGTGGAAGGTAGCAGAGAAATGAAAAAATAGAGAAAAAGATCTAGCCTGGCAGAGAAGCAATAGGTGAGATAAAGAAGGACACGATGCTGAAGCTCTGGCTTTAGTTTCTGATAACGGAGTCTCAGAATTAAGTTTGATGGCTTAGAACTGGGAACTGCACGTAAGGGTGACTGTGCATTGTAAGGAGTGATCCCTGGGCCAAACTGGGTGATGCAACCTAGAGACCTAGCTCCAATCTTTAAAACACAATTCTAATGATTACAGCCAAAGTCATGATAACCACCCAGAGAAGGCAACAGTAACCTCACTTGGAAATTGTTAATTAGAGTGTTAAAAACCTAACTTTTAAACCAGGCTAGTATTTAATGGGCACACAGATAAATGTCACCTGCAATCACTTTCCTTTACATAAGGACCCTGAAAACCTAGAAAAAGAAACAATGTACACCAACAGACCAAGACAGTAATAAAATACTATCTGATATCCACAAAGATATAAAATATAAAACTGATTTCTATGCCAAATTTGACTTTTTTTCTTAATGACAACATGTAGTTCTAACTTACCATAGGCCAGCAATTGAATAGAAGGTGCTGTCTCATCTGGGTTTATAGTCTTCAAACCGTCATTGGCTTTTCTAAAATAAAACCGCACAATTTTTTTTTTTTAAAATATAGTATATCAGGAAAATACACAAGATACTTCAAAATTCAGATACTTACTGAGGCTTTTGATAAAGTTATACTCTAAATCTGAAATCCATTTAAACAAAAACCCAGCAAATTTTCCTAAAATCAACCAAAATTTCCAATGCACTGTTGCCTTTTACTGGACTTTCATATAAAAGAGGAAAATAAAAAAAATACACAAGTAAGCAAGCCATCAGAAAAGAAGCAATACTTTTTGAACTTAGTAAACACTTAATCCAATAATTTATGGCATCTACCACTCTGAATTTCTCCCTTTTCCCAAAGAAATACAGCTTCAAGCCCACTGTGATGACACTGTTATAACTTCTACCTGGACTATACTTAATGTGAAACCCTCCCTTCTGGCTTCCACTCCTCAGAACCTCAACTGTACTCAACCTTCAAGGTCTAGTCCAGGCAGCAATTTTTTAAAGAAACCACCTTTACCAACGACTGGAGATCCTTATTTCTTTCTCTTAAATCCTATAATACTGATGGTCTGAACTCCTATATGGGTATTTAATCATATGGTCATCTGATTCTAAAATATTTTACATATTTGTTTTATATCCCCCCCCCATGAAATAGGTTTCAGGGGAGAATAAAATGCTACCCTCAGAAAAGGAGTTACCTGAATAAAAGATTAGAATACTGCTTAATAAGAAATGATCCTCAGAGTGATCGATCATATCTGTGCTTCCACTGTGGACAACTGACCAACTTACCGAGTCCCTGTCCCCAGCACTGATGTGTTAGTAATGTGAGGTGTGGCTGGCAGGTTCCACTATCGTCATTATTACTAACCCTCACTGGCTAGAAACTCTGCAACAATCCTTGATTCAAAGGATATTTAACTTATATTTACTATAAATATAAATATCATTAAATTAAAAGCAATGCAGAGTTCAACCAAAACAGTAATAATCAGAATGAAAAAAGGTCTTTTATTTTTCTAAATGCAAAAGAAACAATTAACGGCCTGGCCTGTGGTAGCGCAGTGGATAAAACATCAACCTGGAACACTGAGGTCGCTGGTTTGAATCCCTGGGCTTGCTCGGTCAAGGCACATACAGGAAGCAACTACTATGAGTAGATGCTTCCCGCTTCTCCCCCCCTTTCTCACTCTCCCTCACTTGTTCTCTCTCCCCCTCTCCAAATATCAATCAAAAAAAAAAAAAAAGGAACAATTTGCTACTTCAGTGTTCTTCACTCGGTAGGATCATTTGGTAGCAAGGACATGAACCAATGACTGTCAACTTCTTTCCCTGGAGCAGTAACCAAATAAAATGTCCAACTTTCCTAAAACAACAAACTTATCTGTCACAACAATGTTGTTAAAGGTTAATTAAAACTTAGAAACAGCCTGACCGGGCGGTGGCGCAGTTGATAGAGCATCGGACTGGGATTCAGAGAACCCAGGTTCGAGGCCCTGAGGTCGCCAGCTTGAGCAAGGGCTCATCTGGTTTGAGCAAAAGCTCACCAGCTTGAGCCCAAGGTCGCTGGCTCAAGCAAAGGGTTACTCAGTCTACTGAAGGTTCGCGGTCAAGGCACGTATGAGAAGGCAATCAATGAACAATTAAGGTGTTGTAATGCGCAACGAAAAACTTGATTGATGCTTCTCATCTCTCCGTTCCTGTCTGTCTGTCCCTGTCTATCCCTCTCTCTGACTCTCTCTCTGTCTCTGTAAAACAAACATACAAACAAAAACTTAGAAACATAGTAGTAATAATCTCCATCAACACATGAATATAATGGTATAATAGAGTCCATAAATTTTGGAGGATTTGTTTTATATAAATTGCTTAGAATGAATAAAAGATTATTGCTATTTGGTATAGCAAAGTACTGCTACCAAAAATGTATTAAATATATAAATTCAAAAATTAGTAAACTTCCACCTGGCCTGTGGTGGTACAGTGGCTAAGCATCGACCTGTAATGCTGAGGTAGCTGGTTCGAAGCCCTGGGCTTACCTGGTCAAGGCACATATGACAAGCAATCAGTGAACAACTAAAGTGAAGCAGCTATGAGTTGATACTTCTTGTTCCCCCACCCCTCTCTCTCCTCTCTGTAAAATCAATAAATAAAATCTTTTAAAAATTAGTAAACTTCCTCTTCTACATTACAAGTTTGTGAGAGGAAAGCTTTATGGCACTAATAGTTCTCCATGTTAGGATCAGGAAGTGAAAAAGTACAAAACACCATCAACTTCCATGTTCCTGACAGACCACATGACTGAGGATGTAAGGGACAGTGTTCTTAACATGACTATTGTACTGAAGTGGAAAATTCTTTGTTTTCATTTATTATAGCTTCCAAGAACAAAAAATAAAAACCTCAACTTTTCAAATATAAACTTTAAAAACTACTAATAAATCATTCTATCTTTTCCCATTTGTTATGATTCTTTTTGTACATGTGTGTAACAGAGAGACACAGTACCAAAGAATATGCATATAAGTTAAATACATGGTTTTAGAAATTTTAAAAAGGTTGCGGGTTCAATCCCGAGACAGGGCACATACAGAAACGGATCAATGTTTCTATCTGTCTCTCTCCCTTCCTTGTTCTCTCAAATCAATAAAAAAAAATTACATATACTTATTCCTCTTAAGAAATTATAGCAATGATTATCTTAACATTTTTTTATAAATGGAAGATTTCCCCAAATTACCAAATATTTATGGTAATAGCATTACAAGGCAAAATTAAATTAAACTGCAAGGCTTCGATACAAGCCCCAAAAATTCTAATGTATGTTTTAGGCAATGTACAGGACCATAACTTGGATTTTTAAAAAGATATTAAGGTAGAAAAGGCTATCAGTTATGGCCACAAGGCAATTTCTCTCAGCACAACTCATTGCTAGGCAGAAATTAAATTCACTCATTCAAGAAAAAGTACTATTCCTAACCTTGACTCATAAAATAAACGTATATTAGACTGCAACTATAAATATTGTGAGTCAAGTCCATATATGTAAAAAATACTGGTGCAAACTGTACACATTTTCATCTTGGCATCAAATTCAGATAGCAAAAATTTGATGTAGCTGTAATTTAAATTTAAATGTTCAAAATGTACTTTGGCAGTGGAATACTTAAACTACTGATTAAACCAAAGTTCCTATATTTGAATGCAATGTAAAATGAGAAAATTAAATGTATTTATATAAATGTTAGCCATGAATAAAGTATAAAAATAATTCTCAAACTTCTTTTAAAACATGACTATGTAACAACCAACATTTCTAAAATCTGCTAGGAAGATATTGTACAATATCCCAAGGCTTGCTAAAGATGCATTTCGCAAAAGCAACCAAAGGTACCTATTAATACAGGCTTTTCCTAATACCTTTTTGCAAATTTCCAAAGTTCCTTTTGGAGCAGTAAACATGTTCTTCCAGAAGGCCAGAGAGGCTTCTCTGAGCTTGCTAGCATAGAAGCCTACAGCCTGACAGTCATAATTCCTTCTGCATGTGGCCCTAGTCCCTCACTGCCCTCATTAAAAAAGTCAACCAATGTTCAGTGTACAGCCCTTTGGAACCACAGGTTAGTGCCAATCAAGAGTGCATTTCAGGGGGGAACTGTGAAGAAACAAGCAGATGTCCATTTAGCCACTCTAGGTAAGTCAGGTTTTAGAATCTCAAGTCCTAAATCCATGTCCTAACCTGTGAAAATCTAGTAAGAATTTTGCTTCAAAATTAGAACTACCGTATGTGAAAATACAAAAGCAACGAGCCAAAGATGCTGCTGACAGGAAAACCCAGCACAACCTGAGCTGAGGTCATAAGAGTGCAGGGCCCAGTCAAGGGCGGGAAGGGCCACCGCCCTGGGCACTCCCACCACCACAGCGGGGTACTCTGCTGGCTCCCGGCACAGGCAGACTCAGGGCACTGACAAAAAGCGGCATGCCTACTGACAATAAAGAACAAAGACTGCAATAGGTTTGGAAACCACAGACGTGTCTTTTAAGGGCCAGGTAAAAAAATGAGGAACATTTAGCTGTGAGAGAGAAGATAACTACTACATGGCAGAGATTTCATTCGACTATGTGGTTCTTTAGTGGGGCAGAGGTCAGAAAAAGGGAGATTTTGATTACCTTAATAATACTCTAAAGTTAAAATTAAATTTTGGAATGGTAAAAACTGCTGCATATCAGAGACAGTCAACCACAGACAAGTGCCCGTCTCTTAAGGATATTATATCCCTGTGGAAACTTACCTTTTATCTCTGCTATTTGTGGGCTGCTTTTTAATATTTCCAAGAACTAATAAAAATTTCATTTTTAAACCTTTTCTAAGATATTATTTTTGCTTATAAGCAATGGCTTCAGGGTTTTTGATTTGTAATTTAAATTGCTTCATTATTAAATTTCAATATCTCTTATTAAAAGCAACAAGTGAAAAATAAATAAATAAATAAATAAAAGCAACAAGTGGTACAGAGATGTGTTCTAGAACTGTTCACCTGAAACCTGCAATTTTTTAACCAGTGTCACCTCAATAAATTCAATTTAAATAAAAAAGTAAAATAAAAGCAACTAAAAAATACGGAAAGCCTAGCATACCAGCAAGAAGAAATTAGCAGAAGTTATTATAAGAGATATTGTTGAGGACCTGTCTTGGTTACATCCATGAAATGAATGGAGTGGCTTAACTATCTCATTTGCCAAAAGGGAAAGAGAAAGCTCACTTATCCTTCTACTAAATCTCACCACATAATCAAAGTCAATCTCATGACTGCCTGAAAGATAGTACGGTTCTAAGTTCAAGCTGTGTTTCAAATTAGTGGTTTCATGTGAGGTCCTCATGAATCCTAGATGACATACTTTCTGGCCTAAAGCCCCCTAAAGGGAACTCATGCCCATGGCTTTTTAAATATGTGTTTTTCTATTACAGATATGAAATCACATGAAATATCTCAAAATTAACCCCTATCTTCCCTAATACAACCAAAATAATGGCAGGCATAATCTTCATAAGAATTATTTATTTTATTCGGTGGCAAAGGGAAGCTGATATATATTCTAAGGTGGAATGGTTGGGTTGTTTCAATGCCTATTTCTCTAGCTTATTTTTCTTCTTGGCACTTATTATCTTCTAATATATAATGTGTTTTCTTATTCATTCCTTTGTTGTCTGTCGCTTTCCAATGTAATATAACCTCAATGAGGACAGACACTTTTAATCATGACCTATCCCCAGTGCCTAAAACAATGCCTGGTATTGAGTAAATTTTCAAAAAATATTTTTTGAATGAATGAATGAAGGAATATCTACAAGCTAAAATACTCAATATTTTCAGATTGGAAATGTTCTAATCCCTTGACTTCAAACTATGTTGGAAGGCATGGACCCTCAAATACCACACTATGTTAATGTTTCAAATTACTAAATTCATAACTCAGATTAACTGCAGAAAAGGTAAACAAATATTTAACTTACTTTAAAAGTCTATAATATGCAAACCGAAACATTTCTTGGATAAGGACTGAGATTAACACTCCAAAGATCAGCAGATATTTCTGTGTTGGTCCATCTTGGTTGCCAGTAATGGTTCTTGCCATGAACCAGACAACGGAGGAAAGCAGTAGAGATATCAACCAGAAGAAAGCTCTGAAATTTAGGGGGGGGGGTGTCACAAGTAAACATAAGTACAAGAAGTATTTAAAAAAAAAGTAAGTGGCCTGACCAGGCAGTGGTGCAGTGGATAGAGCATCAGACTGGGACGTGGAGGACCCAGGTTTGAAACCCTGAGGTCACTGGCTTAAGCATAGGCTCATCTGGTTTGAGCAAGACTCACTAGCTTGAACCCAAGGTCGCTGGCTTGAGCAAAGGGTCACTCGATCTGCTGTAGCCCCCTGGTCAAGGCACATATGAGAAAGCAATCAATGAACTAAGGTGCTGCAATAAAGACTTGATACTTCTCATCTCTCTCCCTTCCTGTCTGTCTGTCCCTATCTGTTTTTCTCTCTGTCCCCTTCTCTCTCTGTCTCTGTCACACACACACACAAAAGTGCTAGTAAAGCAATGTTCTGGACCCATTGTTCTTAATCAGTGGTGAATTTTCTCTGGTGAAATGAACGTGTAATCCAAAAGGAATTTGGGAATTTTCCTAACAATCACTCTTCTTCAGTGACCCTGCTACTTATTAAGCACATCTGCAGACTATATGCCAAGGGCTATCTAGCTGGAAACTTTATTTACTACTCTTCCTAATTAATGCTTTGCTCACTGATGTGCAAATATAAGTGTATTTTCCAGGAAAAATGTTGACCTCTCTAATAACAGGAAGTTGGTATAAAATCCAGAAGTTGAAAACCTACACTCTGATCTAGCTCAGTTTTCCAGGCCTGGTTTTTACAACATTCCTGTGGATTTAAGTGATTATAACAAGCTTTACAAACCTTTTGCCCAAACCTCCATAGCTTTTTAAGTGATACTGTGATGCAGCACTTTCTACATGGTTGCAAGAGGTGAAGAAACTCGGAAAAAGTGAGCATCACTGGCCTAGCCTAGCTGTTTCCCTCGGTGCCAAGTGGGACTCAAGGGTGTTAGGGGTACGTGGGAAGCCTCAGTAGGAGCTGCCGGACAGAGGAAAACTGAGGATTATGACCATATTCACCACCAGAGTTCGGTATTTACCAAGCTCCTGCAAGAAAACCCACTGACAGGTGCTTCTGTGTTTGTACAGACTCCCACTCTTTGGCTGCACACCTGACTCACCTAGGAACTTAAAAAAAAAAATCCTTAGCCTGAATCCCACCCCCTACATTCCGATTCAGCTGGTCTGGGATAAGGGTTGAGGCATCGGTATGTTTTAAAGCGCCGGATGCCCAGGTGCTATGGCTCTTAAACCCTTTGGGATTGCTGCATTTGCGAGAATCTGACGTTAATTGGGGACCCCCGTCTCCAGAAAAATGTAAGATGCATATTTGAACTTATCCACACTTTTTTTTTCATACAATTTAAGTGGTTTCACGACTCACTATAACCCACCCACGGTCCCTAGGCAAAAACTCGGGAGCCAAGTAGCAGGGTTTTTGAGATCTACAAGGTGAGCGCCTTTGCCAGGGCCCGCCCTCGGGGGTCGCGGGACTCCTGTTCTTGACACGCTGAGCCTCGCAGGCGGGCCGGGCACCCAGAGGAGCGGGGTCTCGGCTCTCCCCATCTCAACCCTTCTCCTCTCCACAGCCCAACAAGGTAGAGCCGTGCGGTGGGGACGCCAGGGGTCGCCGGTACTCCCGGCGGGGGAGTGGAGCTCTGGGTCCGGGTTTCCCAGCCCAACCGCCTTACCCGACGATGAGAAAGATGATGCGCAACGGCTCTGTGGCGATGGTTAAGATGTAGAGGGCGAGCGCAGGCCCGAAAGCAACGAAAGCACAGCCGAAGAACACGGCCGCCGTCATGGCGAGCGCGGAAGCCGGCCGGGGGGAGCCTCGCAGGGGCGGGAGGTACTCCGGACGCAAATACAGCTGAGCGTAGGCCGAGCCGAGAGCGGGGCGCCGCGGGACCGGCGCGGCGGAGTGAAGGTGGGGCGCGGGGCGGGGCGGGAGCTGAGCGAGCAGGGAGGTGGGGCGAGGAGCGGGGCGCGGCGACGGGGCGTGGCCGTGCTAAGGGCGGGGCGCGGCGACGGGGCGGGGGCGGGGCTGAGGACGGGGCGGGGCGGGAGCGGGGCGCGGCGACGGGGCGGGGCCGTGCTAAGGGCGGGGCGCGGCGACGGGGCAGGGCCGTGCTAAGGGCGGGGCGGGAGCGGGGCGCTGGGGCGGGGCTGAGGGCGGGGCGGGCATCAGGCTTCACCGCCCGACTTCAGTTTCACCCGGTGTCTGAGGCCATCAGGGCGGAGCTGCAGTTCCTGATCCTGCGGCGGCGTTAGTTGGCGACTTTAGTCGCCACCCGCACCTCTCCCCTTACATCTCACTGCACTTACACAGAGATCGGGCCAGCGGTGCCGGCTGCCATGGCTGCCATATGGCGAAGAGTTACCCAGAGGATAACTCACAGAGACAGTTAAAGAATGAAATAGCGGTGGAACAAGCTGTCCTTCTCAGGGTTGTATTGGCGAGCTGGGCAAGTCTTCAAAAAGTTTTGAAGGCATTCTGTTATCACCCTGTAATAATAGTGATATCTCCTTGCTCTGTTTTTACTTGCTCATTTGTCTACCCCATTAAAAGCAAACTTTTGGAGGGTAGGGGCTTTATTTTGACTTTTATGGTTACCTCAGTACCTAGAAGGTAAACACTATATCTGTTCAATTAATGAAATGATTTGAAAAATGGAACTCATCAACATTTGCTATTTTATATTAATTTAATAATTTATGAGAGATTTAAAGCCAAATTAAGTTTTCTGATCAATTCATATCTAAGATTTTTCTCCTTGTTTAGTGGGAATAATAATAATATTATTAGTAATAATATTAATCCAATAAACTCATGGGTTATTTTGAGGATTGTGCCTGCACGGTAAGTGCTATATAAGTGTTAACCATTTCTATGCATTCCTTTTTTTTTTTTTTTTTTTTTTGATTATTGATTTTTAAATTTTTTTAGGGAAAGGAGAGAGAGAGAAAGGTGGGGGAAGAGCAGGAAGTATCAACTTGTAGTGGCTTCTGTAGTATGTGCCTTGAACAGGCCAACTCGTTCCAGTTGAGCCATGGCTGCACAGGAGGGAGAGAGAGAGAGAGAGAAACTAGAGGGGGAAGGATGGAGAAGCAGACTGGTGTTTCTCCTGTGTGCCCTATAGGGAATTGGGGAATCAAACCCATGATATCCACATGCCTGGCCAACGATCTACCACTGAGCCAATTGGCCAGGTCCAGGTACCGTATTTCCCCATGTATAAGATGCACCTTAATTTGGGGGCGTGAAATTTGAGAAAAAAATGTATTACATAAAGTTATTGAACTCAAGTTTTATATTCATCATAAAATTCATACAATTCATCAGTGTCAAAACTCCCATCCATTAACTGTCCTCATCTGTGTCTGATGACAGACGAATCACTGTCTTCAACAATGAGTGCAAAAACAAGCAGGAAAAAACGGAAAATGTAAGTAAAAAAATCTACAACCACTGGATAAGAGGCACCCAGTTTTTAGACCCCAAATTTTCTGGGGGAAAATGTGCATCTTATACACAAGAAAATACGGTATTTAATTTTTATGGTAAAACATCACCTTTGCCCATCTAAAACAGACATGTATATTTTCCATTTATTCCACAGATTACTTCATTTTGAAATATCTAGCACCTATTGGAACTCAGTTTGAAACAACAGTTCAGAGTGGTGGAGTGTCTCACCATTCTTTTGGTTCTATCCTGAATCAAAGTTATCAAATGCAATTCCATTATATCAGTTCCATGCAGAAATACCTTCACAGAAGCATAATATGCTTGTGTCCTTGGCATAAATGAAGATTTTTATACAAGAAACAGTCATCTACATTTCTTCTTGCATATTTTATAAAACTGATTCATTATCATTGTTCACTATCTCTAGCAATTCAACATGCAGAGCTGTCATGGGAATGTGTATTCATGCTACCTTGACCATATTTCAGTTCAATCTTGGCCCCCAAATTCAGTTAAAAAATGGGAAGGCAATGCAAAATGTAATGAGTCTGCCCCCATCCCCATCTGTGAAGACATCTTTAACTGATGTCTGTTGGAATAGAAAAGAAGAAAGCAACTAGACCAAACTGGCAAAATAACCAATAAAATAGTTATCTTCAGCATTCATGGTTATTTACTAATAAAACTTACTGCAAGTTTTCTCTGAATAATGGCACCTTGCTGTTTAAAAACCACTTTACACTGATGTCAACAATTGTGTTTACAAGTGAGGAATTTGAGGCTAAGTAGTGGTGTTATTGACTCCTTAAATTTTTATGAACTTATTATTAGTTTTCCCCCAAGACCTAAAAACATAAGGGTACTTACTAAGTGAAGTTGGCAGCAAAATCCCTAAAAGGTGACTGGGAGAAGGAGGCAAACACACACTATAGCTACAAATATAGTCTGCTGAGAATGCCTCAGAACTGGGTGTGTGTTGGGGAAGAGGGGGCAAAAAGCAATACCATAAATTTTAGCAATTTATCAAGTAAGGCTTTGACTAGCTACTAGTAATTCACAATGTACTAATGAATTCACTTGAGCTTTATTTCTGCAATGCTGAGAGATGTATATCTACTCAACCATTAATTAATTAATTCATTAATTCAGAATGCATGTTGAATGCCTACTAAGTATCAGACACAATACAAGACATTGGGAATACACCAATGAAACAGATGTGCTCTTGTCTCCACGGAGTTTACAGTCTAGTGGGGAAGCCTGACAGTCAAGCATAGAGTGCTATGAAAATATGCAGGAAGGGGACCCAATCAAGACTTGTGAGGTTTTGCTAACAATAACACCCACCCATTCAGGTCTCATCTTCAAAGTTAGTAAAGCTAGGAAGTAGGAAAGAAATGGAAGAACAAGTGAAAAGGCCTCCAAGTAAAAGAAAATAGTTCATGATGTCCTAGGAATGTGAGAAAAGGAACAAAAGACTGGGAAGTCCAGCAGGTTAGAGTTTCCCTCAAATCCTGAGTTTATCTAGGCGAGGGATACAAACATGGAAAATGGGATTCTAGATAGATCATCTTTAGCATACTTGCAGGCATGAGATGATGGTGGCCAGAGTTGGGGAAATAGGAGGAATCTGAAGAACGGCAGACAAATTTAGAGTTTCTGCAAACAATTTAGTGACTGATGAGCTACACAAATTGAGGGAAAAGGGAAGTCAAGGAAAGGTGTATATATATAAAATTAAATTTTTTATTTTTTCAATTATAATTGACATTCACTATTATATTTATTTTGTTATTTAGACTCCACATATAAGTGAAATCATGGTATTTGTCTTTTTCTGTCTGACTTATTTCACTGAGCATAATACTCTCTAGGTCCATCTGTGTTGTTGCAGATGATATGATTTTATTTTTTATAGCCTAGTAATATTCCATTGTATATATGTACCATATCATCTTTATCTGATTGTCTATTGATAGACACCTGGGTTGCTTCCATATCTTGACTATAGTATATATTAAATGGCCTTCTTTGTCTCTTGGTATAGCTTCTGCTTTAAAGTATATTTTGTCTAATATAACTATGCTTCCCTAGCTTTGTTTTCTTTTCCATTTGCATGAAATATCTTTTTCCATTCCTTTAATTTTAGTCTGTATCTTTTGATATGAAGTGGGTCTCTTGTAGGCAGCATATGTAAGGGTCTTGTTTTCTTCTCCATTCAGCCACCTTATGTCTTTTGATTGGAACATTTAATCTATTTACATAGATAGTAATTATTGATTGGTATGTAGTTATTGTCATTTTATTATTCATGTTTTTTTCTTTTTGTTTTTTCAAGATGTCCCTTTAACATTTCATGTAATATTAGTATGGTGGTGATTTCACCAGGTGTTTTGTGTGGTTAACAAATGTGGAACCAAAATGGCAGCAGAACCAAGAGCTATCCATCTTTTGATTGGAGCATTTTTGTCTTTAATTATTGATAAGTATGTAGTTATTGCTATTTTATTAATTGGTTTCCAATTGTTTCTGTAGTTCTTTGTTCTTTCTTATTCTCCTATTCTCTTCACTTGTATATTGATGTCTTTCTGTAGTGTTGTGTTTAGATTCCTTTCTCTGTTTGGGGGGGGGGAAGGAAGGGAGAGAGAGGAGAAGCATCAACTCATAACTGTGGCACTTTATTTGTTCATTGATTGCTTCTCATACAGGGGGCTCTAGCCAAGCCAGTGACCTTGGTTAGACTCAAGCCACCAACCTTGGGCTTCAAGCCAAGCAACCTTTGGGCTCAAGCCAGTTACCATGGGATCATGTTGATAATCCCATGCTCATGGAGACCTTGGGGTTTCGAACCTGGAACCAAAGCATCCCAGGTCGACGCACTATCCACTGCACCACCGCCAGTCAAATTGGATTCCTTTCCCTTTATTTCTTGTATATCTCTTGTAGATTTTTGGTTTGTGGTTACCATGTGCTTATATATACCAGGCAGTTTATCACAGTCTATTTTAAGTTGATAGTCACTTAAGTTTGAACAAGTATAGAATTACTACCATTCTTACTTAACCCTGCACATTTATATTCATATTTTTGTTTTGTGCATGTTTGTGTGTATCCTTAATTTACTGTTGTGATTACACATGATCTTCCTACTTTTGCCTTTTAGTCTTTATACTAGCTTTATTGTTGGTTGATCCATTGCTTTTGTTATGTGTTTGCCTTTGTTAGTGAATTTTTTTCTTTGTAATATTTTTATTCATTTTCTTTAAATTCTTTTAGTGATCACATAAAAAAATTCTTTTAGTGAGAAGAGAGGCAGAGAGATAGACTCCCGCCTTGACCAGGATCACCCAGTAAGCCCACTAGGGGGCGATGCTCTGCTCATCTAGGGCCCTGCTCCCTTGCAACCTGAGTCATTTTTTAGCTCCTGAGGTGGAAGATATGGAGCCATCCTTAGTGCCCAAGGCCAGTTTTAAAAACATGTCAGCACTGTTTAAACTGGCTTGGAGCAGAATAAGATTAGGGAGTGGGATACTGGTTAGGAGAGGTTGCAGAAATATGGGCAAAACATGAGGAGGCCTAAAATAATGATGATGAGACCTGAACAAAAAGGACAAAATAATGGATGACTATATAGATTAGCAAGATTAGGGAGTTAGGACCCATAAGACTTGGAGGCTGACTGCTTTGGGATCTAGGTAGATGACAGTGCCATCTATTTTGATGGGGAAAAGAGAGAGGACAAGCTTCTCCTCCTGAATTGAGGGTTGCTGGGGGAATTGCTGGCGATGGGGAAGGATGGAGAGCTGAGCTGGAGTTGGAGACGTGTGGTTCGATTACCTGTAGCAGATTCAAGAAGAGATGTCCAGTAGGCAGACTGACTTCAAAGCCTGGCAGTTTGCAAAGAGCTCAGGGCTAGAGATACACATTTGAAAGCTGTGTGAACATCCTATTGTTGCTGTAATAAATTACCACAAATTTAGTGGCTTAAAACAACACAAATCTATTTTTTTACAGTTCTGAAGGTCAGAATTATGAAATGAGTCTTAAAATCTAAAATCAAGCTGTAGGGTCTGGCTGGTCCCTTCTGAAGGTTTTAGGGGAAAACCCCTTCCCTCACCTTTCTCATAGCCTAGCAGCTACCGACAGTCCTTGGCTCATAGCCCTGCATCACACCTTTTCTCCTTTTGTTCCCATCATCACATCAGTTCCTTTTCATTCCGACTCCTGTGTCGCTCTCACAGAGACCTGTGGGATTACGTAGGGCCCTCCTGGATAATCCAGGAAAATCTTCTATCTCAAGATCACAACTGCAAAGTCCCTTTTGCTACATCAAATTACCACTCACCAGTTCTAGGAATTAGAACATGGACATCTTTGGGGGCCATTATTCAGCTTACCACAGCAGCACATTTAAGAGCCATGCAAAAGAATGAAATTACTTTGGAAAAGTGGGGAAGACTGTCACGTCACAGAAGCTAAGGGAAGAGAACATTTCTGGGAGGGAGCAACATACAGGTCAAATGCTGACAAGTTAACCAAGATAAGGGTGGAAAACGCAATTGCTTTTGCAACAAGGCCATTGTAAATACCATGTCAGTGAAGTGATGGAGGGGAAGTAGGCAGAGGAATAAACGGGAAATGGAAAAGCGAGGACAGTATCTATAGGTAACACCTTGCAGAAGCTTAGCTGTAGCGAGAAAAGGAAAGAGCAACAGGTGAGAAGGACATGAGGCAAAGGGGTGGGCAGGTTAAGGGTGCTTAGATGCTAAGGGGAAAGGGATCACGGAGGATAAGAGTGTGGAGGTGTTAGAGCTGTGAGTTCCCTAAGAAGCAGGATAGAAGGATAGGGGGATGAATCCAGAGAAGAGGCAGGGAGAAAAGTGTGGACTAGGAGGCATGCCTCGGATACAAAAGAAGGGAGGCGAGAATGAGGGCAGATGTAGCAAAGCCAGCCTGTGGAGCATATAGGTTGGGGAGGGAGAGGCAGTTAAGGTGCTTTTCTCTGTGAGGCAGGAGATGAAAGATCTGTTGACCAAGAGTCAAAGAAAAGAAGTAGGATGCTTGAGGAGAATAGTGACAGCTTGAAATAGTAGTTGTGGCAATTAATGGGAGAGGCTACAACTGGAAACACGCACAAGCACAGCGGTAGAACATCAACAGGGCTGGGGCCCTTGACCCATGTTATTTGGAAGTGAAAACAAAACAGGCCCTGGCCAGTTGGCTAAGTGGTAGAGCGTTGGCCTGGCGTGCAGGAGTCCCGGGTTTGATTCCCGGCCAGGGCACATAGGAGAAGCACCCATCTGCTTCTCCACCCCCCCCCCTTCCTCTCTGTCTCTCTCTTCCCCTCCTGCAGCCAAGGCTCTATTGGAGTAAAGTTGGCCCAGGCGCTGAGGATGGCTCTATGGCCTCTGCCTCAGGTGCTAGAATGGCTCTGGTTGCAACAGAGCGACGCCCCAGATGGGCAGAGCATTGCCCCCTGGTGGACATGCCGGGTGGTGGATCCTAGTCGGGAACATGCGGGAGTCTGTCTGACTGCCTCCCCATTTCAAAATTCAGAAAAATACAAAAAAAAACCCAAACAAACAAACAAAAACCAACAGAAACTAAACTGGCAAGGACTAAGAAGGGAAGGATGATCAATTTAAGGCTGCAGTTCTACCACAGAACAATCTCAGTGTATTCTGATCTAAGTATAAACAGGAGATCTGGCTATTTTTCTAAGTCTTTAAACAATGCTACGTCAGAAAGGTTGCTGAAATATCCCAAGCATGCCATGCGTTGAGTCACACACCTATAAATTTGACTAAAGAGTTTCAAAATGGGCAGTCCATTTCAGAGTCATGAGTATTTTCATTATGTAGTCTTTATTTTAAACGAACATTTTTGTAAAAAAAAAAAAAAAGTCCACCTGGAATAAATCCATTTAAAAAAAACAAGAACACAACATCAGTATCAGTACACAGTTAATGAACCGGCTTAAACAAAGTTAACCACACGGTAGGTCCATTTTAGCTGCAGGAGCTCTCCACATAAAGCCATTGCAGCAAAAGTAAAATACACTGAGACATATACAGAGGATAATTCTATGGAAAAGCTAGATATTTCCCATTAGGGGCATGATTTTAGTCAACTTGTTTATGGTATTTTGTGTTAAAGAAACTGCAATGTCAGCTGCAAACAAAATAAAACCCATCAGTAAGGCCATTGGAATGAATTATAATTAAATTCACATTTTTAAAAAAGGTAAGAAAACGAAACAAGGAGTTCTATTAGTTCTTGGCAATAAGAAATGCAATTGCATATGGTACAAGCATTTCAAAATATGAAATAGAATTTGAATATATCCCTAAAATAATTGTGTGCTAATTTTCATTTCTGTAAATTTCATTTAGGTTTTTTTCATAGTGAGCATGACATGTTAATTTTATTAGTCTTTTTAAGAAAAAAAGACCGATTCTACTGTAAAATTGCACTAGTATTTGAAATTTTACTAGCATATCCTGTCTCCCTAGGTTTCTCTAGGACAAGAAATTTCATTTTTAGACATTCTTCCCCCCCTTCTTTAGATAGAAGAAGAAGGAAAAAGGAATGTACTTTCTGTTAGAAGAAAAATTCTAAAAAACTGACAGCAGAAATGACTGCTTAAAATCTGAGACAAGTAAACCAACATAATGAAGTGCTGTTTTAAAATTTTAAGCTTTGAAGCTCATCTTTAAAGATTAAGAACTAAATTTATAAAGAAATCTAAGTCAACTGGAAAAGAAAGTCTGCTTCAATGTATTACCTACTGTTCACATGAAAAGCTTTATTATATAAGCCTTAATACAGATTCTCAGCATTAGAACCTGTAAAATGGAGCTATAATTTCTTAGTTAGAAATTTCTGCAAACATTTATCTATATTGCACAGCTAAATTTATTTATTAATGGAGACAGGGAGATAATACTCCCCCCCCCACCCACTACTGGATATGACATTTATGCTCTATTCTAAACTATCCCTACTATTCCCAATGATGCCTTTAATTTAAAACAAAACATATAACTTATATTGTGTTGGATGCTGAAAGGCTGGTTCACTGTTTTTCTACCAGGTATTAGAATACTAGTTAGCTAAATGAGGTATAATTAAAAATAGTCCTTCAAAGTAAAGAGTATAGTCTTCTGAATATTTATAACAAAGACTGCACAAAATGTTCATGTAAATAGTAAGAAACCCTGCAGCACCTCCTAACTGATGCACAGGTGGGTTGTTTTCTCATAATCTGTCTGAAGTAAAATATAGCTAAAATATGTTCCCAGTGAAACATTTTACAATCAGCTGATTTACATGCTACTTAGTTACAGTTCATTTTCACTGCCCAATACCCTCAGGCTCTATTTGAAAAGGTCCAGCGTCCAATCACATTGGCAGAAATTAGCACACTGATAATAAAGTGCCATCATGGAATACCATGAATACTGCTGCAGAAATCTTCATGGACCTCATCCATACGACCACAAAAAATGCTCACATAAAACTAGATTTCTTCAGTTTCAGCAGGGAACAATTATCTCTCACTAAATTCATCTACAAATAGAAAAAATAATGCACTATATGTACATTATTAAGTAAAGTGGAATATTTATTGGGTCATTTTACCATGCAGACTGTGAATTTCCTATGGTTTTAGCTCAAATTATATACAATTTAGCAAGACTAAATGTAAGAAAATAGCAAGGACAATTTATTTCTATATAACAGAGCATATACCCCAAATTTGCTGCTACTTCAAAGAGCACCTTTAGACTCATCTAGCTTTTACAGGCTCTTTCAAAGGGAAGTTCATGGAGACTAGTTATTATTCCATATAAGACAAAAGAAGAGAGAAGAAATAAAGCAAAAGCAAAGCATTATATATATATATATAAAAAGCTAACCACAGAATATGTCAGATTTGGTATGCAGACAACCCCTGAGATATAAACCAAAGTGTTAAGACACCAAATAGTCAGAGGTAAATTACTAGAATTACATTCATACATGGTGTCATAGCACTTGCCTTTTAGAAACTACTTTGTTACCCTCTAGAAAGCTTAACTGCTTAAATCTTTTTTCAGAAAATTAGTAAATACAAGATGTTTCTTAGAAATTATTTTCTCTTTCCAAAAATGTATCTAATTTTAAGACAGACTTACAATCAACTTTCAATCAAAGAACCACTTGATCATACTGAGATACCAAGAGATGCCTTTAAGCCTATTGGGTAAGCCAAAAAAAAAAAAAAATCAAGGAGGCTGAAATCTCTTAACAATAAGTTTAGTATATCCATTATATCCATCAAAAATTCTCTGGAATATTTGCTGTAGCTAAAATGTGTGTAGGTTTTCAAACAAGTAGTAAAGGTTGGATGGTTCAAGCATTCTAATGATACATCTTAATTTGAAGCAGAATTCTCTGTGGTAACAAGCAATCCGTTTCCACTTTCATTTCCCATTCTTCATTTTAAGCATGATGGTAAACTTTGTCGGGGAAAAAAGGCCTAAGAGAAAGAATAATTATCAACAGAATTCATTTCCTTTATCACCTCTTTATTACTATCTTCTGTGTTACGACACTGAAGGCTAGAATAACAGCAATGACATAATAGTCTTAATTTGGCACATAAGTTAACACTAAATATCTTTATGTGATGGTTTCATCTACAAAAGGTTTACCAGTACCAGTGTTTGGTGAGAAAGGCAGCTAAACTTTTGGTTGGCGTTGGCCCAAATGACTAGCCCAGGTTCTCTAATAACGAGCCTGAACAGATGGAACTGGGTTCTACACATTCAACTATACTTGTTTTAAAACTGAAACCTTGCTTGTATTTTCTCTAATGAAAAGGAATGACTTTTCTTAAAGGCTGCACTGTCTAATTACTTTTACTTTTTTTAAAAGCCCATGTAAAAACAGAACTAAAATCATTATTTTCACCATTACCAAGAGCTACCTCTACTAAATTTATGTTAACAAAGGAATTTTTCTCCCTATAGATAAGCTTTCTATGAACTAAAATCTAAATCTAACTCTTGTAGACAAGGATTATGGTAGGAATTGGTATTACAACTAACCCAGCAAGCAGAGGTATAAACCTAAGAAAAAATATTAAAGCTATGCTAAAGTGATAGAACCACAATTAGACACTGAAATATACCCTAAATGGTACATCTCTCTGCCCATAGAAAATTTCAGCTCAAGAAGTTCACAACTAGAAACAGACAATAATGGTTGAGGATGTATGTATAAAGAAACTGTGGCCTCTGATGAATAGATGGACATTTTTATAAATTTTTAAAATAAATTTTATCAGAATTTAATGATTATTAACTAAGAAAATCACAAATTAGAGCCCTTAAATAAATTATAGGAATGCAGTGACATCTGGCCATATGAACCAGACCAAATGTCCATTAATTTTAGTAGACTGACCTCTGCTTTAAATGTTCTACTCTTTTTTTTTAAACATCCCCCAAAGCACAAATTTGCCTAGAACTTCAGGAGACAAAAGTGTGCACATCCGAGTCTAAGACTGTGCTATACCAGGGAAAGGCTAACACTGATGTGCAAAGTGAAAAGAAAAGGTAGCAGCTTCTGCAACAGGCAATAAAGAAAAAACAAGTCTTGCTGTGTCTCCATTTCATTGCTTCCGTGTCTGAAAAAAGGAGCCTGTTATCTTGATAGGCCACGAGGCTGGAATCCACTTGGCGTTCTGTGACAAGAGGCCTAGGTTCAGTGGTGCTCTCAGCAGCAGCCTGGTGATGCAATTCTGAGGCTGGGTGACCTGTGCTTTCAGAGAAGCAGGAAAGTGTCCTCTAGGTGTGCTGCAGTCTCTCAGAAAAAGTTTATCAAAGTAGTGAACAACGGAAGAAACTGGTCTTCTTTGATCGGTTTTCTGTTATCTTCACTGGTCCACCTGCCCCTGATGAATTGCTGTCGTTCTAAAAAAGAGAAGATAAAGTTACCAAGAAAATAAAAGTTTCAGCTCATGGTTTGATCCCAATTATCTAAAAATAACAATATCAAACCATACCGTAACTGTGTACTCAGTAGAGGATTTTATTAGAAAAGGAACTAGTGAAGCTCCAATGTTGGTTTCTTTGGAAATGGTGGATTAAAATGAGAAAAATGGTTTTAGGATAGCTCCTTTTATACATATAAATGCAGTTAGGAAGCTCCTATTTCCAATTCAAAGAAATTATTGCCAAGGGAGTGTAAAGTTTCGAGGGTAATGATGGAAACAATGCTAAGATATTGGTATAGGCAATCCTGTTGTTAGAGGTAAGAGTTGGTAACATAAGGTATACAATTATATTCAGAATTTAGGTTAAAATAAACTTTCAAGGTTGTCCTAATGATTCATCACTGAGATCATTTCAAACTTTTTTTGTGTGTGTGTCAGAGGGAGAGAGACAGATAGGGACAGACAGGAAAAGAGAGAAGCATCAATTCTTCATTGCAGCTCCTTAGATGTTCATTGATTGCTTTCTCATATGTGCCCTGACCGGGGAGGGGGGGGGGCCTACAGGAGACCAAATGACCCCTTGCTCAAGCCAGCAACCTTGGGCTCAAGCTGGTGAGCTGTGCTCAAACCAGATGAGCCTGCGCTCAAGCCGGTGACCTCGGGGTTTGGAACCTGGGTCCTTCGCATCCCAGTCCAACACTCTATCCACTGTGCCACTGCCTGGTCAGGCAAGATTGTTTCAAATTTAAGCAAACTTTAGCAACTCCAATTTCATAATTACATATAGATATAAATATCAGTCACATCAAAACTGAACTAGATAATTTTATGAAAAAAATTTAATTAGTGCCATTATTATTTTAATTATTCAGATCAAAATTCAGTCAAAGTCCACTAAAAGAGCCAGATGAAAGATATGAAATAGCTGCTATTCAGAAGTAAAAAACCTGAAGAAACAGAAATAAGAATCAAAGTTCAACCAGGTGAATACATGAGTCAAGAAAAAAATAAGTTCATGTGAATATATTATAATCAGGCCTATCCTTCTAATCAAATAAATACATAGCATAAATAATACAAATTTACAAATAGCATAATGAAAATAAAAATTATAAGTGATACAAACCATTTTTCTGTTGAGTTTTGTCATTATATCTCGTGCGAGTGTAAAAAAGGCCTAAAGGTAAACCAAAAATAGCATTATTATATATTTGTAATATATTTTAAAATAGAAATGTAGAATGTTTTCATTATTACACTATAAATTATAAATATATTGTTTTAAATCTTTTATTATTTATTTATTTATTACTGATTCTAGAGGGAGAGAGAGAGAGAGACAGGAACATAGATCTGTTCCTGTATGTGCCCTGACTAGGGATTGAACAGGCAACCTCTGTGCTTTGGGTTGATGCTCTACCAACCGACCTATCCAGCCAAGGCTATTTTAAAGCTTTTAATTGAGAAAAGATCATAACTATAATTATAGTATACATGATTATTGTATCTTATTTTTCAATTATATCATAAACATTTTCCAATATTATCAAAATGTCATTCACTCATCAAGTATTTTCTGCACATAATATCTGGCCCAAGTTCCTAATATGATACTTTTTTAGTTATGTTTACCTTCCTCAGTACACCAAGAGCACGTGGGGAACCGAGGCCCTAAGTCACTCCTACATCCCCAGAGTGGGGCACAGCACCTGATCTAAGAGATGCTGACTATGTGTTTAATAAGTGAATGAATAAGTACCCTATAGTTCTAAAATCTGTTTTACAAAAATCTCTGCCATTTACTCCCAATGTTCTCTCTTTCACACTGCTTTCACTCTTATTTGTATCTGAGAATATATATAATCTTAACATTCTAAAATCCTGACAGTGCCTACAGCTCAGCTAAATACCCTCCCCCCTGTGGAAATCAGTTCAAATGTGAGGACAATCTGATTCATCTCAGAAACATTTTATAAATAAATGCCCAGTGTCTCTTGGCCTAAACCAAACATTTTTAATCCTATCATCCCTACTTTGTTTCTAGGGAGCCAAGACTCTTAAAAGTTTCTTTAGTTGTTTCCAAGCTAAACCCACTACTATGTTAGTCTCTTTGTTCCCAACCATACCTGATGTCCTCCAAAAATTCAGCAAAAGGAGTATTTCCAGTTATGTCAAACAGACACAATAAGCAACTATTATCACTCACTGTTGGTATCTTACTGTCATACTGGTCACCCGTGAGTCTAAATTTCTAAATAAGCCCATTGTTTATGAGCCTAATCACACTAAGTTAAAGCTCTGTGGAAATTGCTAATTTCTGCAGAATACCAGGTCAGAATAAGCAGCTCGGGCTCCTCCCAGTTCTACATTTCCATAACTCAGTGCTCTAAGTCACAGGTGTGATCAGGCAGTTCCTGGGTTATGAATGAGATAGGTTCTGTAGGTGTGAAAATGTTTAGGTATTTATATGCACAGAAAGGTAAGAATTAACACTATGTTAAGACTAACAGAGATCTAAGCCTGCTCCAGTAAGCCAGGGTACTGAGTTCATTCTGCAGGAGAAATCCTATGTGAGCTACTTCAGTGAGCAAGCTTTTCTCCTGTGTCCATCATTAAAGCTGACGTAAGCCCTAGTTGGGTAGCACCGTTAGTCAGAGTGTCATCCCAATAAGACAAGGGGGTTTGTTCCCCAGTGAAGACACATGCAAGAATCAACCAATGAATACATAAATAAGTGAAATAACAAACTGATGTTTCTCTCTATCTCTCTCTCATCCTATTCTTCTCTCTAACATCAATAAAAAATAAAATAGAGCTGACTTAAGAGGCTTCCCTTTCTGACAGAAGGAAATCCTTTTGTGGCAAGCAGAAGGAAGCATTTTTCTGCTTATCCATGCTTATGTAAATAAATCAGTACACTTCCTGTTTCCTAACACCCATTATGAACCTGAAAAAAATGAGTTTTAGGTTTTTAAAACAAAGAAAAAGTTCTGATCAGTGTCCACTATCTAATAAAACCATTTAATCCTCAATTTTTAGCCATGATATGGTGAACAGTGAGTAGCCTAAGGCATTAAATGTTTATGAAATCAGTATTACTGTTAAGTGAATTACATATATTAAAAATATTACATGTAATTTTTTATGATCAGTTAAAAAAAAATTTTTTTTTTAACTTTTCTGAAGTTGGAAACAGGGAGGCAGTCAGACAGACTCCCGCATGCGCCCGACCTAGATCCACCTGGCATGCCCACCAGGGGGCGATACTCTGTCCATCTTGGGGCATCGCTCTGCTGCAACCAGAGCCATTCTAGCGTCTGAGGCAGAGGCCACAGAACCATCCCCAGCGCCCAGGCCAACTTTGCTCCAATGGAGCCTTGGCTGCAGGAGGGGAAGAGAGAGACAGAGAGGAAGGAGAGGGGGAGGGGTGGAGAAGCAGATGGGCGCTTCTCCTGTGTGCCCTGGCCGGGAATGGAACCCGGGACTCCTGCACACCAGGCCAACGCTCTACCACTGAGCCAACCAGCTACGGCCAAAAATTTTTTTTTAAAGAAAATGTAATCAACAATTCTGTCCTTAGTAAACATTAGATGATTTGGTTTTGGTTTTCTTTAATGGTTAACTAACTAAAAATTTATTAAAGTACTCTCTGATAAACATACTTCCTTATTTCTACTAAATGCCATTGTGTTACAATGTATCATGCTTAATCTACTTCAAACATGTACAATAAGATAATTCTCTATCTCTCTTGGGAGAGTACATGAAGAGTAATTACATAAAAATAATTAAGACTTTGCTGCTACAGGCTACTGATGACATGAACGATAAACGATGAGAGAGAGACTGTGCTTGGTCAGCTAGTGCAGATTTCCAGCTTCCCAAATACAGGGCAAAACTGAACTTAAAACTGAACATCTATCTTTGTTCAGTGAATCTTATTTCTTCTTTAAGAGGGAGAGAGAGGAAGGGCAGGAAAGGAGAGAGGGTGAGAAACAGTGCTTTCACTGAAGTTGTGCACTGTTTCTCGTATGTACCTTGGCCTGGGCCATGCCAGTGTCCCCCTGTTTAAGCCAATGACCTTGGGGTTTTTTTCACACCAGTGACTTTCGGGCTCAAGCTGGTGAGTTTTGGGATCATGTGGATGATCCCCTGCTCAAGCCAGTGACCCCACACTGACGAGCCTGTGCTCAGAGCCAGCAACCTCAGGACTTCAAACTAGCAACACCAGCATTTTGGGTTGACGCTTTATCCATGGTACCACCCACCATGGGTCAGGTTGTTCCATGAATCTTAATTGAGCAAATATATTCCATGTGGGGGCTGAGTGCTAGAAATTCAATAACCAGGGTCCACATAAAACTCAGAAGTTCACAAAATGGAGGTGGAGTTCACACAAGGCACTCAGTATGTCAGAGAAAAACAAGGCTTTGAGAACTGCTTGAACACAGGCACTGAAGCACTAGTGTTACTATTCAATATATAAGAAGTCACCGAAAACTTCTTCCTTACCTCTTCTACATTTGTACTGGATTTTGCACTTGTCTCCAAGAATTTAATCCCATAGTCAATTGCTAACTGAAAGGCAAACAAACACATTTAAATTCAGTGCAAGTTAACTGAACATATAAAGCATATGTATTTTCTAGGTTTTTCAAAGTCTCAGAGGTACAGTATCTAGTTCGGAACGCCTGTAGTTCTCAAATCTCTTCACTTGTGTGTTTGAAATAGAGACATCTCCCTGAATCATCAGAAGTAACCCGGCATCATTTCCATTCAAAACACAGTTTAAGTGCTTCTCTTTCTTCCTTTTTATTTTAGTTCCCTAATATACTTATAAGAAAAACTATGACAGACACTCAACCCTACCATTAATTTGGGATTCATCTGCTCCTTTTATCTGCTCTGAAAGTACAATTCTCTAACAGTCACTATATGACTTTTCATTATTTTTTAATAAATTGCTGCTTAACAGAAAAGCTTAAAATACTAATTACTCACTGCTTTGGTTTCTACTGATTGTGACAAATGTGAATTCTTCTATATTTCAATCTATTCCCAAAGAGTTCTCAGCTCATTTATAACACTAATATTTACGAGAATGTTTTCAGGAGATAAAAGTTGCAGTCAGATTGAAAACTCACTCTCTTTCTCTCTCTCTTTCTCTCTCTGTCTCTCTCTCTGTCTCTCTCACACACACACATACACACACATACACGGGCGCGTGTGAAAGCAAAATCCCAGACTTAAAAACTGAAGCCTCTAAGTCAATTTAGAAAGTGTCACAGAAGTAAATACGTACATATAATAAACTCCTTTGCTTTTACAGGACACAAAATAGAGAAATGCCTATAAATGATCAATAAATGGCATCCTTTGCTTGATGACTTACAAGGAGTTTATCCATAATAACCTAAATTTAATATGTGATACAATATTCTTTTAAAAAAAATGATTGGGAAATGATTACTGAAGAACTTCACCTATCCTATTACATTTTTTTCCAAAGAAAATAAATTATTTTAACTTTAGAACGGGTCATTTTCACACAGATATGGAAGAAATAGCCTGAACTCTTTAAACTGCAAGAATCTGAAAAAGAACCAATTCTGTATTGCCCAGAAAAAGGGCAAATTCTTTAGGAATGAGTCATGACTACACAGCATACAGAGTTGGATCTCGAATACTAATTCATACCATTCAAGTATGGATTATACCTCTTTGTTGTTTTTAAAGGATTGAAATATAGATATTTTTAAAACTTAAATAATTATACTAAGAAAATAAAGTCTTAATGTGTGTAGATTTGAACCTTTATGTGTTCAGTTCAAATTTACCTTCTCTCCTCTTTCTTTTGACACTTGTCTTTTGTCATTCATGTCACATTTGTTACCCAGAATCATTCTTTCAACATCTGAAGAGGCATGCTGCAGGAGAAAATAGTGTGTTATAAAAACAGCCCGAGAAAAACACAGTATTCAACAGACAAATCCTGACCTGTCAGAAACATACCCATGAATTTGATAATTAAGACAACCTTTCACCTAACACAAGGCACAATTCAGACAAAATTTTAAAATATGGGAGCAAGGGAACAGCTATAGTATAAGAAGCTGTGCAAACTTTCTTCCCAGTGGCTTGAAGGAATTCTCATTTCTTTTTGTACATGAACAAACAGAAACAAAACTTACGGTTATTTAACAATAAAACTTCCAAATATTAGTTTGAGTCAAAGAAGAAAAAAAAAACTTGATACTGAGTGAGCCAATGGGGAAGGTATTCTGGTTTTTTTTGTTTTTTGGTTGTTGTTTTTTTGACAGAGAGAGATCCAAAGAGAAGGACAGACAGGCAGGAAGGGAGAGAGATGAGAAGCATTAATTCTTTGTTGCGGCTCCTTAGTCTCCTTAGTTGTTCATTGATTGCATTCTCATATGTGCCTTGACTGGAGGGCTGCAGCAGAGCGAGGACCCCTTGCTCAAGCCAGCAACCATGGGGGTCATGCCTATGATCTTACACTCAAGCCAATGACCCTACGCTCAAGCTGGTAAACCCTCGCTCAAGCCAGATGAGCCCTTGCTCAAGCCAGCAACCTCAAGGATTCGAACCTGGGTCCTCCACGCCACCGCCTGGTCAGGCTGGATTCTGAATTACTTAATAAATAAAATCATGAAAGTTAACATAATTGTGTACAAAACTGTTCCTAGGTAAGATTTCTTCCTGAAATGTCAAAAACATTAAAAAAAATCTTAATACCAATCAAACGGGAATTATTTCAAATATCTAAGAGGAGAAGATGGTAGAAGGGCCAAATGATAAGTTGCTGGAATACATAGTTTTTTTTGCCAGTCAAACAGATGGTGAAACAGAAAGAACCTGGGAATCATATGTTTTAACCCTGGCTCTCCTTTTTAAAGACAGGGAAGTCATTTCTTTATGGACTGTTTTCTCACATGAAAAATGGGGACTTATGTTAAATTATTTCCAAGATCTGGCCCAAGTTTAAACTTCTGTGGAACTGCTCCTGTTCCACAGCCCCCCCCACCGAAATCCAGCTAGGCAGTCAGACTGGCAGACAAGCGAGCTCGCGTTCTAGGTTGCCAGCAGAGCCAGGGCCTGACCCACCTATGCCCTACTTCTTAGCAGCTCAGCTGCCTCTTCCAGCGACAGGAGCCTTTATAAGCGGCCGGGTTGAATCATTCAGTATCACCATGATGATCTCCAGTACCAACATTCTCTTTCCTTTACATACCTCTTCAATGTTTCTTATCCAATTTTTAATATTGTCAAAGGACTTTTCATTTGTGATGTCATAGACCAGCATAATTCCCTATAGGAGAAAAAAAGATCTTTATTTAGTACAGTCTACATTTGAAGTTATAAAAATACAGCACAAATAAATTCCTCCCCTCTAGAAACCTTTTCTTTGTTTTGGTTGTTCTAAAAGGTATTCACGATAATATTTTACAGTACAGAGAAGCAAAAATAAATAAATTCTTCCACTGTCTTGCCATGTAAATAAATACCCTGTTAACATTTCGACTGTTAACCTGTAATGAATTAGTGATTATAGTAAAGATGATACCCCCTTTCTACCTGACCCCACATGATAAGAACTGGCAGCAACTGGAGCTGAAAGAGTGTTTAAGTTAAAACAGAGATAACGTTGAGAGTAAGAGGCAATCTCTTCTACTGTGCACTTGTTTATTGCAAGTAGAAATTGTCTTGCTTCTTGCTCCTATGCTAAGATTGTAACCACACTGCTTTAAAATTATATCTTTTAATTACAGTTGATCAAAATGTCACTACTTAAGTAAATCACAGACACTTCAAATATATTGAACTTATTATACAAGTTTAATGAAATCATATTTTTAAAGCTGGCTGGTGTTTTTAAAGGGCTTATCTTCTAAATGTTTCAAATGATAACTGTATGCTAACTATTCCAAACTCTGTATCACCAGACCACGCTTCTGTATTAAGTGCTAGTTCCACCCACCCATTCAGTCATTCAAAAAATATTTAGTGGCCTGACCAGGCGATGGCGCAGTGGATAGAGCATCGGACTGGGATGCGGAGAACCCAGGTTTGAGACCCCGAGGTCGCCAGCTTGAGCGCAGGCTCATCTGGCTTGAGCAAAAAGCTCACCAGCTTAGACCCAAGGTCACTAGCTCCAGCAAGGGGTTACTCAGTCTGCTAAAGGCCCGTGGTCAAGGCGCATATGAGAAAGCAATCAATGAACAACTAAGGTGTCGCAATGAAAAAAAACTGATGATTGATGCTTCTCATCTCTCTCCGTTCCTGTCTGTCTGTCCCTATCTGTCCCTCTCTCTGACTCTGTCTCCGTAAAAAAAAAAAATTAGTAAATGTACCTGATCTTATACTAAGTACAATAAGCAGTGCACAAGATACAGACAAGGCCCCTTCCTCTCATGAATAGATAGCAAAGAAAACAATAAACAAAACAATTATACAACTAATTATGATTTTGATAACTGCTATGAAGAAGTATGAGGAGATCTGAGCACAAATGCTAATGTGATCGGCTTGATGGGCTGGGTTGTTCAGGGAAGGTTTCCCTGAGAAAAGGACACTAAAGCCAAGGCCTGAGGGCTCAGTAGACTTGACGGGCAAAAAATTTGAGGCTGAGGTGAAAAGGGAAAGACCACAGTGCCCGGCACATAGGAGGAACGTTATAAATACCTTGCTGACCAGGAAGCCCAGGACCCACTGGTCTGAGTGAAAGAATGTCAGCTTAGCAAGAGTGCAGAGATCCAGTGAGAGAAGAGCACAAGACAGGGCCAAAGAGAGAGGCGGGGTCAGATGTGACTTGGAGACCACTAGATGGACATCACTTCCCAGGTGTCCTCTGTGGTCACTGAAACTTTAACTAAGTAAAACACGAGGCTATCTTCATCCCCTACAAATCTTTGCTTCCCTCTAGTACTCTCGTCTTGAGGAAGGGCAATCCAGCCCTGCCAGTTAGTGAGTCCTCTCCTTCACAGTCAGTAGTCACCAAGTCCTGCAGGCCCAATACCCTCAGTATTTCCAAAATACAACACCCCTCACACACATCTGAATGGCCTTATTCACATTCTCAGTAATTAACCTTTACCTGGATTACTGCCATAGTCTTTAAGTGGTCTCTCTGCTTTCATTCTTAACCACCTCTAACCCACTCTCCATAAGGACACTAGAGTTATCACTTTATTCATACCTCTCCAGTGTATGCATAATTCACTAAAATTTCTTAACATGGGAGCCAAAGTCCTTCAGGGTCTGGCTTCCAACTTTGTAAATAAATATAAAACATATATGTAAATAAAAATAAATATAAAATACACATGTATACACTGACAAAAGGATCCAGGAAACAATTAAATGTTAACAGAAGCTATCTCAGGGTAGTGGAATTTTTTTTTTTTAAGTGAGAGGAGGAGAGATAGTGAGGCTCCTGCATGAGCCCTGACCGGGATCCACCTGGCAACCCCTGTCTGGGGCCAATGCTTGAATCAACTAAGCCAGGGGTAGTCAACCTTTTTATACCTACCACCCACTTTTGTATCTCTGTTAGTAGTAAAATTTTCTAACCGCCCACTGGTTCCACAGTAATGGTGATTTATAAAGTAGGGAAGTAACTTTACTTTATAAATTTTTTTTCTTCTTTTTAATTTCTGAAGCTGGAAACAGGGAGAGACAGTCAGACAGACTCCCGCATGCGCCTGACCCGGATCCACCCAGCATGATCTGCCCACCAGGGGGTGATGCTCTGCCACGACCAGAGCCACTCTAGCACCTGGGGCAGAGGCCAAGGAGCCATCCCCAGCGCCCAGGCCATCTTTGCTCCAATGGAGTCTTGGCTGCGGGAGGGGAAGAGAGAGACAGAGAGGAAGGAGGGGGGGATGGAGAAGCAAATGGGCGCTTCTCCTATGTGCCCTGGCCAGGAATCGAACCGGGTCCCCCGCACACCAGGCTGACGCTCTACCGCTGAGCCAACTGGCCAGGGCCTACTTTATAAAATTTATAAAGTAGAATTACAGCAAATTAAAGCATATAATAATAATTACTTACCAAGTACTTTATGTCGAATTTTCACTAAGTTTGGCAGAATAAATCTTTATAAAACAACTTACTATAGTTAAATCTATCTTTTTATTTATACTTTGGTTGCTCCACTACCACCCACCATGAAAGCTGGAACGCCCACTAGTGGGCGGTAGGGACCAGGTTGACTACCACTGAACTAGGCCATCCTAAGCACCCAGGGCCAACGCTCAAACCAACTGAGCGACTGGCTGCAGGAGAGGAAGAGAGAAAAAGGGGGAGAAGGAGGGGGGAGAAGCAGATGGTCGCTTCTCCTGTGTGCCCTGACTGGAAATTGAACCTGGGATATCCACACACTGGGCCAATACTCTATTCACTAAGCAAACTAACCAAGGTGGTGGTGGGATATCTGGATGATTTCTTGGGTTTTTCAAAGTTTTCTCTACTACATGTAACTTCTGACAATCAGAAAAATATATGTTATTGTTTAAATGACAAGCAGTAATATCTTGTATCCTCCTTCTAGCCTGGAGATTTTACAACTGTCAATGTAAATAACTTCTTTAAAAAATCAAAGTGGAAAACTATACACTTAAATGGTAAATTTTATGTTGTTATTTTACCACACACACACACACAAAACCACCTCAAAATGGAATCTGAATAATTCCTGATTCAAAGTACTTAGCTGCCTATAATATTAATGTTAACCAAGTAACTGCCATCGCTCTATGAACCTTTGGGGCTATATGGACCATCTCAATCATAACTGCCTATGTCTGTCAAGTGGCACTCTGGATGGTTAGAACAGGACGTGTGGGCAGTGCAGTGGGCAAGGACATAGGCCATGGACTCAGAGGCATCTCCTTGGAGATCCTGCAGATGTTATTTTATCCCACTTGGTCTCCAGTTCTCATTTGTAAAATGAGGACAGAATGTTTTCCACAGTGGATTCTTCTGAGAATCTACTGAGACATTATATATAAAGTATTTAACCTAGAACCAGAATAAAGCTTAGACTCAGTAAATGGCAGCTATTTTTAATTTATATCTTAGGTTTTAATAGCAAAAAACTCTTTGACTATTTAATGTAAGCATACTGATATTATGAATCAGTTGGAAATATAGACTCAAGCATTCTAGTTAAAACTTTATATATCTTGCCTGACCAGGCGGTGGCACAATGGATAGAATGTCAGACTGAGATGCGGAAGACCCAAGTTCAAGACCCCGAGGTCTCCAGCTTGAGCAAAGCTCACCAGCTTGGACCCAAGGTCGCTGGCTCCAGCAAGGGGTTACTTGGTCTGCTGAAGGCTTGCGGTCAAGGCACATATAAGAAAGCAATCAATGAACAACTAAGGTGTCACAACAAAAAACTAATGATTGATGCTTCTCATCTCTCTCCATTCCTGCCTGTCTATCCCTCTCTCTGACTCTCTCTCTGTCTCTATAAAAAAAAATAAATAAATAATTAATTAAATAAATAAAAAAACTTTATATATCTTATATAGTATATACCTATAATAACAGTTTCCTTTGAGTTCTTAAGATAGTGTTCCTCTATGAGAAATGTTGATATGGTCCTTTTTTTCTCCAAAAATCTGATTGTCATCAGGGTTACTGCTTTGCCACTAAATGTTGCTGAATAGCTTGAAATAGACCAAAAGACTGATGGTGGCTGATTCCAGTACAGTGCTTATCAACATGTTGCACACCTGAATAAACCAAACTAACCCCACCAGAACTACCACTTGCTAAAATGAGGACATGCCCCAATAAGAACATGATGCCCAACAAGAACACGATGGCCACACATCCCACTGGAACAGATGACCTGCAAGATCCAAAACTCAAGTTGAACAGGCTTTTCTGAAGATTTACCCAAGATGGTATCTAGGTCTGAAATTTTCCACTGATTCATCCCTCCTGCAAGTATTTGTTGGGCATCTACTATGTGCCAGGCACTGGCAATGCAGCAGAGTAAAATATACAAAAATCCCTACCTTCAAAATGGAAAAGACATAGTATCTTAGAGTAGCAACAATTTCTAATTATTTGTAGTAATGTGAAGAAAGACTAGGCAGTAGACAAATCAAAAAGACAGCCAATCCTCAAACTGAAATTAAATAACACATTTCAATGCCCTCTTTCCTCACACCATGAACTAGAACTAGACATCCAAGGGAAAGGTGCCCCCCAAGTGTTCCTGCCCAAGCATGCAAGTGGTATTAATACACCTCTCCTGGGAAATAAAAACAGGTCAATAGAAAAGTTGTATTTCTAAGACGCTTCTAATCAAAACTACCTGTAAATTATCCTAAATCATCCCTACTAAGATATTCGCATTTATCTCTAAAATCCTTCCTGGAGAAAACCAACAACAAACTTCTTCCTGGTACACAAGATAAGTCCCTCCTTTGATTATAATCTAAGCAAAATAGAGAGTAGCTGACAATTGCCTTTCTTAAAATGGTGACCTTTCACAATAGTAATATAGTATTATAGGGTGAAGTGTGGGGAATACATACATATAAAATGCTTAGTGGTGTATAGTGCCAAGGTCATAGAGCTTTAAAAAGAAATTCCCCATATTTTTGTGGGGATGGGTTACTGGTACTCAAAGAGAGGCTGAGTAGCAGTGGAGGAGGAAAGGAGGGCAGCATGATAATAAAGGGATCCGTGGATTCCGATCACATCTTCCTGAAAGCAAGGGAACAGCTGGAACAGCTATCACCCCTACAGCTCTGTCACCCTGACACCATTCCCAGGAGCACAAGTCTTTTCAACAATGGACTGGGTATGATGGCAGCTGGTCCCCACAGACTAGGTTAAGCTTCAAGACCTCCACTTCTCAGCCTTCTAAGATTCTCTGAGCTCACTGAGTTTCATCAAAATTCAAAGCTCCAGGCCCTAGCAGGTTGGCTCTGCGGTAGAGCATTGGCCCAGCATGTGGAAGTCTCAGGTTCGATTCCTGGCCAGGGCAACAGGAGAAGTGCCCATCTGCTTCTCCACTTTTCCATCTCTTTCTCTCTATCTCTCTCTTCTCCTCCCGCAGCCAAGGCTCCATGGGAGCAAAGTTGGCCCGGGCGCTGAGGATGGCCCCATGGCCTCCACGTCAGGCGATAGAATGGCTCCAATTGCAGTGGAGCAACACCCCAGATGGGCCGAGCATCGACCCCTGATGGGCATGCTGGGTGCATCCTGGTCAGGCGCATGCGGGAGTCTGTCTGCCGCCCACCCCAGCCCCCCGTTTCTCACTTTGGAAAAATACAAAAAAATAAAATAAATTCAAAGCTCCAGTGTGTGCTTGGATTAGGCCTAAAAGCCAGAGATAGAGCCCTGGTCAGGGCCTGGCGTTCTAGGCATGTTCAATACAGTCTTCTTCTCAGCTGCCTTATTCACCACTGTTCTCCTGCACCACTCAGAATCTGCACTGAGCCAACAAGCAATATAAATGGGTTGTATAGATGAAGCCTTAGGATGGAAAATAGCCAAGTGATGAGGTTATGCTAACAAGGATAAGGCTAACATGCAGCAAAGCAGGATTTGGCAGTCAAGATTTACTAGATTCTAGACCTCAAAGAGCCACCTATCATTTGACTCCTTCCCGGCCAGCTAGTAGAACGTTGTTGGAGGAGGAGCCATTAGGAGTGGATGCTGTGGACCTAGTGAGAGGTTAGGAATGATGGCGGCAGGGCTGGATGATGAGAGGGTGCAAGAACTGAATACTTAGTCACAAAGCCTGTGGTTTGCTAAGATGTGGCAAAGGTATTAATAAAATGAAAAGAATATCACAAAAATAAACAATCCCTCAGAGGAGGAGTTCTAAAACACCCACAGGCTAATTACCTAATAATATTATGAAGGCTGATCTGATGAGTTACTAAACAAAACATTTTTCACATCAAAAAAATTTTCCCCCATTGTACTAGACTTTAGCTTGACTCCTATAAATTTGATAAACGAATATTCATGTTTTACCTTCACCTGAAGAGTTACAAACTCCCAAAACACACTCACCATGGCTCCTCTATAGTATGCTGTCGTGATGGTTCGAAATCTTTCCTGACCCGCTGTGTCCCTAAAATTTGAAACAAGGAGAAAGGAGAGAGTGGTTTTAAAAGACATCACCAGCATTACTGTGGAGAGACCCAAAGCTATGAGTGAGGTAATTCTGGTCTGTTCACAAATGAAGTGGTTTTAGAGGAGAGAGGAATAAGATACAAAGGGAGCCTGTTGTATGTCTGTGAAGTGGAGGCAGTGGTGGCCCCGGGAGCCTGTCATGAGCTCACAATGACTTAGGTGAAAAACTTGGACCATGATGTCAAAAGCAGCAACAGGAAAACCCATGGTCTACTAGGAACTGGCATACAGTATTAGTCAAACACATGTGGGAGAGAACAGAGAATAGTTCTAAATTCTTGGACTCCTAGAGGTAGTTACAATCCCTTTTAGAAATGTCTAATGGTTAAGGCATTTTTCTCTCTTGAGTGAAACTCTGATTTCTGTACAAAGAAAGCAACTGGGCTGGACTTATTACTGTAGATCCTGCTCAATAGAGCACACCAAAATGGATCTCCTCTAGGACCTTTTCAGCTGTGGAGCCCATAATTAAATGGGAACTTGGGAGTTTAACACATAATTGTTGATGTTTCCAAAGACTTTAAAATATGAACAAGACCACGATATTACATAAGCTTTCATATACTCTTCCGTAGCTGACAGCATGCCATTAGGATACATTCTAGAAGATACAAAACTTTCCAATTACATTTATTGAAATAATCCCTATAAAGTAGGTCAAATTTCCTTGATATCTGTGAAAAACCAATATTCCTAAATTTGACACTAACAATACTAATACACTCCCTGTGCTACTAACACAACCTAGATTGTACAATTTAATTGTATGGAAGGAAGTGGCGTTTGTGAAAATACACTAGAAATCTAATGCATACCTAACCCAAAAGAGAGATGAGGCCCGAGGGAAATACAGTAAATTTAAAACATTAATAAACCTCTTCATCCTTATATACTCTCACACGATGACAACCACAGCCCAGCACGTGGTATTCCCATCATCCTCAGCAGAGAAAAAGGTTTCGGAGGGCTGTGTTCCTAGTTCTGCCACTAACCAGCTCACAGCCTCAAATGAGACTCAAGCCATCTACACACTGGCTGTTATGGCAGGCCCTCACCTCACAGTCATCTTACACAACCCTTGTCACTGATCAGGATTAGCTACACAGGACACTTGTTTGGTACATGGCAAACAAGTCATGGGGACAATACAAGCCAAGCACCCTTGAGTAGACTAACCGTATTTTGATTCTAACACACTTGATTTAGAACCAGCTCTGCAGAGAGGCTGGATAGAGACCACTTTGCTGCTGAGAGTATCTATAAGTAGTGCCATGATGTTATAGTAAATTCTAGCTAGCTGATCACCACAGGCTCCTAGAAACACTCCCTATGCTATGATCAGGACTACATATCACAGCATCAGAAATTCTCCTTAAAGATTATTTTACATCTTTAAAACATTTGGCTTCTTATTAAACACCAATAGATAAAGAGGGCAGCCTGTGGTGACCTCACACTGTTTCCCAACGACATACTGGATCTGCTATACTAATATACGAGGTTGACACGATGCTCCAGGGGATTTAGGTAGCTGTCCGAGCTTTATCTCCAACCCAGACACAGGGTCTCCTACTCTAAGTGCTAGTTTCCTCCTCCATAAAGGAAGGTCCAGTGAATTTCAATATAATGTTCTAACTCTATCCCTATTCCGAGATTCAAAGAAGAAAAACAGCCTAGGAAATAAGTTTATATATTACTTTACCATTTTACCCTGTGTCGTCTGTGTAGCACTTTATTGCTAAGCTATGTCTACTGCTGTCATCATCACACATTAGATCAGTAAACATCATCAAAAACCTTTCCCGGGGCTCCAAGTCTATATGGCTCCATGGAAGGTGCTGTACTGAAAGAAATTAAACCAGCTTATAGGAGGTTAAACAAAAAATCTATGAAGTTTCTCAGTTCAGACCAAAAATGTTCAACCTGGCCATCTGGAAGAACCATGCTTATTCACTGTACTTGACAAATTCTTCAGGAATTAACCAGTCAGATTTGGGTGGTCTTATGGAGATCTTTACCTTATATATTACAACATGAGAGATGAGAAGTATGACTATTTTATCCCTTATTTCCTAGTCCAGTGGTCCTTTTTTTTATTATTTAATGAGAAGAAATATGCAAATAAATTATAACGTATCAGAGCTGGAGGGGAACTCAGATATCAGTCTAATCAACCAATATACAAATGAGAGAAAGTGGACCCTAAGAGGAGAAGTTGCAACAGACCCCACATCCTCATCGTAGAGGTATTATTCTTGGCTGGAGCCCAGGTCTGAGCTTCCTGTTTAAGGTTTCTACCACTGGACTACTAAGCTTTATCTGATTTCACAGCTGTAACAACTACAATAAAAAAAGTAATTTACACTTTAGAATTTAGTTTCTTCCCCTATAAAATTAGCATTGGGGAAGAATGAGTTCTCAGCTCTCTTCTGGCTGTGAGTTAGTGATATCATTCCTTACCTTCTCCATCATGGTGGAGAGACCTTTGAATACCTACCCATTTCCCCCTGGTTCTGATAAAGAAAAGGTGCGTTAGCTACCACAGAATACCTCTAATTTCTCACAATGTACATTTAAATTCCCACTTTCAATTCCTGACTAAAGTAGAAACTCTGTATGTGTGTATATATTTATTTACTTACCATATCTGAAGTTTAATTTTCTTTCCATCTAGTTCTATCGTTCTGATTTTAAAATCAATTCCTGCCAGAAAAAGAAAGACATTCTAAATTTCTTCAAATATAATCCAAGTCTTATTAGAAAAAGGACAAAAATTTCTATTGAAAAAAATCTCTCCAACGCTGTGGAAAATGTGAACACAGAGAGGGTGTGAATGGTATGTTTATTCTGACTGCAGGCTAAAGAAAGGAATGCTAATTACTCTGCAAAGAATCCCCACACATGTTAAATGCAATGTAGTATATGTCTCATTATTTTGGCATAAACAGATCACATCCCTCAAAGTTACATAATTTAGACTGAGAACATGCCATATTTTCTACTTCCTGAAATACATATAAAAAATATTTCCTACCCCTCATGCCCTATCGGTCCCTAAAGACGGCCATGGGGCCTCTTCACAATGTCTTCTTCCATCTCCTTCCACCTGTTTCTTTAGAATCTATAACTGGCTAGCAAACCACCAAACAAAACAAAACAAAATAACACCCTGTCTATTTGAAGGCAGTGATGGGAAAACCTGTATATTTATTTTATACAGTTAAGAAGTATTTTACATAAATTTTAATAAATGTTCCCCACATCATACTGGCTAGAGCTGAAATAACTAAAATGGTTTTAGCCCTGGCTGCAGTTTAATATTACCTAGGGAGCTTTATTTTATTTTTATATGTTTATTTTATTGAGTTGAGAGAGAGGAAGGGAGAAGGATGGATGGATGGATGGAGGGAGGGAGGGAGGGAGGGAGAGAGGGAGGGAGGGAATGAGAAAGAGAGACAGGAACATGGATCTGTTCCTGCATGTGCCTTGACTGGGGATCAAACCGGCAACCTCGGCGCTTTGGGACAATGCTCTAACCAACTGAGCTGGGGTACTTAAAAAATATGTTTATAACTAGGCCTGCTCCCTTCCAAAAATTCTGAAATTCTGACTTAATTGGTCAACATAAGGTCTGTGCCATAGTAATTTCCAAAGCTCTCTAGGTAATTCATTCTAATCTGAAGCCAAAGTTAGAAGCATTCAACTGGGGCTGACAGATAGCATGTGGAAATCATTTGGGGCTTGGGCAGGCACTCCAAGTTCAACTCCTCCCTCACATCTTCTCCCTACCCCCCAATATGATAACTCAAAACGTATTAGGCAATTTCAACTACAAAGCACCACAAAGTCTTGGACAAGTATCAGCATGCTCTATCAGGAAAAAGCTGCTACTCTTCTTAAAGGGACCAGTTAGAGAATACAATGTGACTGTAACATGCTAAATCCTCATCATCTGGCTACTCCGATTTCTTTGAGATTTTTGCATTCTTTTGCATTCTATATAGAATCTGGTAAAGTGGTTTCCAAGACATTAAACAAAACACATGTCAAATATGTATCCTCTAAATCAGTGGTTCTCAACCTTTCTAATGCCGTGACCCCGCAATACAGTTCCTCATGTTGCAGTGACCCCAAACCAAAAAATAATTTTGGTGGCTACTTCCTAACTGTAATTTTTCTACAGTTATGATTCGGAATGTAAATACCTGATATGCATTATGTATTTTCCGATGGCTTTAGGCGACCCCGCTGGGGTCACGACCCACAGGTTGAGAACCACTGCTCTAAATTGACTTAAACATTAACTGTAGTAATCTGGGGGAAGAAGAGCCTTTAATGTCATGTTACCACAGAGTTTCTACATGTCAATATTGAGAGCATCCAAAAAGGCTGCCTGCCAGCTCCAGCTTCATAATACCTAGGCATAAACCAAGTGGGTTCCTCCTTTTCCTCTGCATTGCACTTTCCCCTCAGGGACCTTTTTTAGGTACTCTTGTGTATCTTGAAATAGACAACAATCATACCCAGGTAAATCTGGCAGGACAGCTTCTCAATACTCCTTCTCCTCACTAATAACCAAACAAGTGCAGTACTGGAGACCCAGTATCCCCAGGTTATCCGGCTCCCATTTCCTCCAGGGTACCTCAGCATTACAGGGTCAGCAGTGGCAGGAGCAAAACTTAGCAGAACAGTATGAGTATTATTGTTAGCATCACACAGAGTTTACTGTGGCCACCACTCATTTAAGATTTAACATGCACTGATTTTTACTGTGATTTATCTTTTTTTTTCCTTTTCCAACTGAGAGGAGTGGAGATAGATTCCCACATGCGCCCAGATCAGGATCCACCTGGCAACCCCCATCTGGGGCTTATGCTCTGCCCATCTAGGGCCATGCTTACAACTAAGCTATTTTTAACGCCTGAGATGGAGGCTCCATGGAGCCATCCTCAGTGCCGGGGGCCAATGAGCTTGAACAAATAGAACCATGGCTGTGGAAGGAGAAAAGAGAAAAGGAGGGAGAAGGAGTGGAGAAGCAGATGGTCACTTCTCCTGTGTGCCCTGACTGGGAATCGAATCTGGGACATCCACACACTGGGCCAATGCTCTACCACTGAGCCAACTGGCTGACCAGGGCTGTGATTTATCATTTTATACATCTCCAAGTCCAGTGTCAGAAAGACCTTCTAGGGATTTTCAGCTATCCTTTATCTCTTTTTTTATCCAGGCATCAAGAATAATGCCCAACAGGCATTTTCTTGATACTAACATTTACAAAGAAATTCATAATTTTCCAAATTCACAGAAACAGAAAATAGAATGGTAGTTACCAGGGGCTAACGAGAGGGGGAAATGAGAGTTTAATGGGTATAGCTGGGATCTGCAAAAGATGAAAAAGTTCTAGAGACCTGTTTGACAGTGTGACTATACTTAATACTACTGAACTATACACTTAAAAATGGTTAAGATGATAAATTTTATGTTTTTTTGTTCACCATAATAAAAAAGAAAAGACATCCATGACTGTCAAAATGCCAACTGTAACTGGAAAATTAACTTTCTCAGTTGGAAAGCTAAAGTCCAACATTCCATCATTTAATAATAGTTCATTCACAGTTTAAATAAGAGATGGTGTATATCAAATGCCTGTTTATATGAATACTTCCCTTATGTTGGCTTATTGAGATTTTAACTCTTGTTCTTTCAAAGTTGTTTTCTGCCTGTAGTTGGGAGTCATGGGCAACTTTTCCACCTTTATTCAATGAAGCCTTTTGAGGTTCCCTTAAAAGTCTCAGTTACTCTCCATTCATTTAAAACATTTAGGAAACTTTCTACTGACCTAGCCTTTTGTTTTTTGTATTCGTTAGAAGGGTTACCTTTCTGTTATCTGAGGAGGATTTACCATTATCTGGGAAACTGAACTATCTTTTCACTATTCAGCAGTTTTCAATGTTTATAAAAGTGTGAACTGGAATTTAGCTTTTGTTTATGTGCTTGTCAGGAGCCAGTTGACAGACATATGCTGCAGAGCACAAATTAACACAACTTGAATTTCATTAAAAATGGAAAATATTGTTCGTATTATTGAAAGCAGTGGATTTGGAAGTCAAAAGACCTAGACTGTAGGTTAGGTTCTGTCATTCACAACTTTTAGGAGGTTGCTTAATTGCTCTAAACCTCTATATTCTCATTCTTAAAAAAGACTGTGAGGATCTATTAGATAAATTAGATAATGTATATGATCGAGCTGTGGGAACTTTGAAATGTCATGTAAATATAAGATTCAGATTCTATATATTATCCTGCAGCTCTTGTCACTTTGTGCATGGATTATAATAGCTTCCCAGGACATGTGCCAACCTCTCTCCTTGGTCTAATTCCCCTGCAAGCCACTGTGAGAATAAGTTTCAACAATGCCTGCAGTGATATCACCTCATTATTTAGGAAGCCCTGGATCCAACCTCTCAGCCTGGTACGACAGCCTTTCCCATCAGACACCCGGCTCTCCTGAGACTGCACTCCTCAGAGCCTTGGTTCAACTTCGGCCTTGGTGTCTCAGTGGGCTGCGTGCGCCCTCCCCTCTGTGTGTCCATGGCCACCCACCTCGGCAGCCTCTCTGAGGACGCCTCTCTACTCATGCAGTACTCTCCCTTCTTCCTTCCTCCGCTGTCCACTCAGCCACGGTCATCCCCTCTCGAAGGCCTGGCTTTTGCACAGTAATTCAATCCTGTGTTACTTGGTTTATTAACTTATTGCTCTGAATTGCTCTAACATCAAGCAAAGGTTCTATCCTCTCTATCAGTTAGGTTGTACAAAGAGACACGTATTTAGTACAGTGCATAATAAATGTTGCGACACCTTAGTTGTTCATTGATTGCTTTCTCATATGTGCCTTGACTGCAGGCCTTCAGCAGGAGTAACCCTTTGCTCTAGCCAGAGACTTTGGGTCCAAGCTGGTGAGCATTTTTTTTTTGCTCAAGCCAGATGAGCCCGCACTCAAGCTGGAGACCTTGGGGTCTCGAACCTGAGACTGCCACATCCCAGTCCAACGCTCTATCCACTGTGCCACCGCCTGGTCAGGCCAGTGCATAATAAATGAAAGGTTAAATACTCTTATGAAATTACATAAAGGTTAAATTCTACTAAGTATGGAGAGAGCTAACAATACCATGGAAGTCCAAAGTTTTCCTAATATACTACAGCAGTTTTCAACATTTTTACACTAGGGGACAGGTGAAAATAGGAGAATTATTTTGGGGACTTTAGGGGCAGAAATCACCATAAGCATAAGTGAATTCGTCTAAGATCACTTGGGTCTACAATCTTCATACATCAGTAACTCTTTTGTGGACCAGCACAAAATTTCTGGTGGACCGGCCCGCAAACTGGAGGTTGAAAAACACTGTTCTATAGTAACAATAGTAAGGATGCTAAGAAATCTTATTACAGTAAAAAACAAACAAACAAAAACAAAAACACAACAACAATCGAAGATCTTTATATTACAATTAGTTTGACAATATCAGTAGACTATATAGGTTAATAATCATTTTTTTTATTTTTTTTATTCATTTTTAGAGAGGAGAGAGAGAGGAGAGACAGAGAGAGAATGGGGGAAGAGCTGGAAGCATCAACTCCCATCTGTGCCTTGACCAGGCAAGTCCCGGGTTTCGAACCGGCGACCTCAGCATTTCCAGGTTGATGCTTTATCCACTGCGCCACCCCAGGTCAGGCCTCATTTTTAAATTTAAAGGAAAAATAAGTTCCTAAGGCTACTCCAGGATTAAAAGAATAACCAGTCATAGGAATAATAATACAATTATATCAATTAAGATGCTTTCTGCTGCGAATAACAGAAACCCCAAATCAAACTATCTTAATTTGTTGACTCATATAACAAGCCCAGTGGTGAGTTGGGGTTCAGAGAGGGCTCAGTCAGATAGTTCCGGCTCATTTCTCTGCACCTCCTTTGGCTCTACCCTCCTGGGAGAATCAATTTCATCCGCTGACTGATAGCAGTTCCTGACCAGAACAGCAATACCAAGAAGAAAAGAGATCATCTTCCTGTGCCTCTTTCTTAAAAGAGAAAAAATGTTTCCCCAAAGCCTCCAGCGACCTTTCCATCATGTCTCATTTTGGATTGGAATGTCATGTTCTGGAGACTATGGCCAAGTTCCTGAGCCAACCACTGCATGGGCAATTACCAAGATTAAATTAATCTAAACCTATCCTAAATTTAGATTAATCAAGGTCCATCCTGGGAGCTGGGTCACTCTCCCCCAGATCCACAGGGCTGCTAAAATTAGAATGGAAAAGCTACTGAATCATTCATAATATGATAGAATAATACTCAAATCTATCTGATTAATACAACTTTATATTCATAGCCATATGAAACAGACAAATCATACAGCTATCCTGACTGCCCTGGCATGAATGTTTTTAAATTTCATGACAACTATAGTACTTCTCTGAAGGTAATTTCGTCTAGTGTTCAGCCACGAGCCAGAAAATGTGAAGATAAAAAAAGGACAATGAGCCTGACCAGGCGGTGGCGCAGTGGATAGAGCGTCGGATTGGGATGCAGAGGACTCAGGTTCGAGACCCTGAGGTCGCCAGCTTGAGCACGGGCTCATCTGGTTTGAGCAAAGCTCACCAGCATGGACCCAAGGTCGCTGGCTTGAGCAAGGGGTTACTCGGTCTGCTGAAGGCTCACGGTCAAGGCACATATGAGAAAGCAATCAATGAACAACTAAGGTGTCGCAACAAAAAACTAATGATTGATGCTTCTCATCTCTCTCCATTCCTGTCTGTCCCTATCTCTCTCTCTCTGACTCTCTCCATCTCTATAATAAATAAATAAATAAATAAATTTGTCCTGTTTTGTAAATCAATTTCTTTAAAAAAAGAAAAAGGACAATGAGCAACCTAAGGAGCTGCCACAGCATCTCTGTGCTAACCCGTGATCACTGCCGGGAGAGTTCTGAGCCCACAGTTCCAAAGCCCTGGTGTGTGCTCTACCCTGACTGATTAGACTGCCGCGGAGGGGGCTGTCACAGGAACAGCAGCAAGAACTTCATTACAGCTCATCCTGTGGTAAGGGGGCACCTTTCTTTTTTTTTTTTCATTTAAAAGGACTATATAATATCAAAAACATAGCTTCTGAAAGGCATTAATTTTCAGAATGCCCTTCACAATTCAATAGCCTTTCAGAAAGCGTATTTTTTTTTTTTTAGCAGCACATCATACAATAATTCATGTCCAAAATAATGACCCTGAGTCATCTACTCATGAGCAATCTGTGAGCCGCCAGGCTGCATGCAGCCTTCCTTCCCAGCTGGCAGCGCGGCCCAGCCTCTTTGCTCAGCACACAGACTCCAACGTTGCTACCATGTTTCTGGAATATGCCCTGACATTCATCTTTTCATGACTTGAATTTTTTTTTATGGAAGCACCAGTTCTCTCATTAATATTTATCTAGTCAATTACATGGGAAACCTAAATTAAAAGAAAACATTCCCAAGGGATTCAAAGCCATTTTCATTTTAAACACACACACACACATAAACACACACGCGCGCGCGATTTTTATTTTTTCTGAATAGATTCTCATGGTAAACAGTTGCTCTTAACTGATACATATACACTATAGGACACAGGGAAGTGAGTATGAAAGGAATCACAGATTTCCAGGCCTAAAAAGTACCTTACTTGCAGTCTTCCCTTTGTACCTAAGAAAACTGAGTCCAGAAGACTCAGCAACTTATCCAGATTCACAAAGACAAATTTTAAAAGGGGTTAAAAGTGAATTTTGGCATTTAAAAATCAGGTTTTCCCAAACAGACATGTACACCTGAGGAGGCTTCTTTCTCCTTAAGGGTCCTAACAAAACCCTAGCAACCACGGAAATGTCCACAGTAGGAGAGGAGACTGCCTTGGTGTTCAAGGTAATACTCGTGAGCAGTGAACAGCCATGTGTATCAACATGAGTGAACCCAAAAGCAAGCGAAAAGAGCAACTGCAGAAATTTAGTCAAACCACTTCTACAAAATTTCAAAAGTACCAAAACCAACAGTACCTATCATTTTTATATACATACAAGTGTAATTTAAGTATAAAATATGCACAGGAATAATTATCAACAAAATCAGGATAACTGTTACCTCGAGAGAAATGGAAGAGGAGGGATTAGGGAACGGTTCACAGGGACTTCACTCAATTCTGTAATTTATTATTTCTAAATCTGTGTGGTTGTTACAGTGTTTTATATTAGGTATACTTTTGTATACCTGAAATTGTTTATAATTTTTAAAAAGCAATGATTTCTTATCTAGAAAAATAACATATGGATGCACTCATTCATTCATGATAGGAGAAAAATTAAACTAAATTTTAGAGATGAAAGGCGCCTTCTGGATTTAGAGGGGAGTGGAGCGGCACTGCCTCCTCCTGCCCTTGTTCAATATACAGACGGCCTGGGATCAAGAGCAAAACAGGATCAAGCTCAGAAAGTGAGGGGACAGATCAGGGGCTTAGGGCAGTAGGCAGTGCTGGCTACTCAGATTTCAAGCAGGGGTCAGGGACATTTCCTTTCCTGCCTGGAGATATAGGTGCTTCCACTTAGGCCAAGGGAAACAGGAAGAATATACATTTGGTCACTATTGGGAGTGGCACTCTGGGGGAGAACAAAGGAGTTCTGATTTTTCATTCCAAAGACTAGAAAGAGGAAGCCTGGAGACGGGGATGCGGGGGACAGGGCTCTGCCCTGCCCCTCTGAGAAGAAGGTAAAGTTTTACTTGAGGCCTCCGCATTGCCCAATCGACCCATAGGAAGAAAAGTTGGCACAGGCCTTACACAGGGAGGCTCTAGCAAGGGATATGAAGCCAGCACTTTGAAAAGCACTGATTATCAGTCATTTCTCAGACACCTGTGGTGCATTTGGAGGCAACTGGAGGGAGGGCTTGACCAGCAGTACGGAGGGAAGGAAACTTTGACCTGAACCACGTCCACAGTTAACAGATCTACCATGGAAAAGGAACTTGGAAAGACCAGTGTTGAGCCACCTTTCATTCTACAAATTATATAGTTTAACATGGAAAGGGAACAGATTGACAAAATTCTTTTACACTGAAGCCAAATTAGTCAGCCAACAGATATTTAACAACATAATCTTTTCTGTTTCAAGAGAACAGGAGGGCACTAGCCAGTTGGCTCCTGGCGTGTGGATGTCCCGGGTTCAATTCCCGGTCAGGGCACACAGGAAAAGTGACCATCTGCTTCTTCCTCCCCTCACATCCCCCTTTTCCCCCACAGCCATGGCTCATTCAAGCAAGCTGGCCCTGGCACTAAGGATGGCACCAAGGCCTCGCCTCAGGCACTAAAATATAGCTCAGTTGCTAAGCAATGGAGCAATGCCCCAGATGGGCAGAGCATCATCTGAAAGGGGGCTTGCTGGGTGGATCCTGGTCAGGGAGCATGTGGGAGTCTGGCTATCTGCCTCCCTGCCTCTCACTTAATAAAAAATAAAAATAAATTTAAAAAAAAGAGAGAGAATAGGGAGGTTGCCATAGGTTTGTGAATAAATGAAAGGATACCATGGCTAGAGCATGAGAAAGAATAGGAAGAAGGACTTTTCCAGGTCTTAAGACTAACTCTCTGGGCCCACCAGACCTTCAGCATAAACTCGGCGCACTTTTTCCCTGTGGGTGGTGTAGCACACACACACAGCTCTCTCTTCTGTCTGATGTACCATCTTGGTTTACTTGAGAAAGGCTGCTGCTTGGCCCAGGAAAATCAGGGGAAGAGAAACAACAGGGACCTTCAACTGAGGTTTTAAACACACAGTTCCCACTGAAATTTTTCTAAAAGTCCAATGAGGATACAGCCAAGAGAGCCAGGGAAAAAAAATCTTATTTCTGGGACATTTAGGCTTACAGTGAATGACTGCAATGCAAGATTCTAAAACTGGGTTTAAAATCAATGAAGAAAAAACAAGGGCTATCTATACCCTTTGACCCACATTAAGAAGCAGAAAGTTAACACTGCACTTTCACAATTAAAAACATGTACTTTGCCCTGGCCGGCTGGCTCAGTGGAAGAGCATCGGCCTGGCGTGCAGAAGTCCTGGGTTCGATTCCCGGCCAGGGCACACAGGAGAAGCGCCCATCTGCTTCTCCACCCCTCCCCCTCTCCTTCCTCTCTGTCTCTCTCTTCCCCTCCTGCAGCCGAGGCTCCATTGGAGCAAGGATGGTCCTGGCGCTGGGGATGGCTCCTTGGCCTCTGCCCCAGGCGCTAGAGTGGCTCTGGTCGCGACAGAGTGACGCCCCGGAGGGGCAGAGCATCGCCCCCTGGTGGGCAGAGCGTCGCCCCCTGGTGGGCGTGTCGGGTGGATCCCGGTCAGGCGCATGCGGGAGTCTATCTGACTGTCTGTCCCCGTTTCCAGCTTCAGAAAAATACAAAAAAACAACAACAAAAAAAAAACATGTACTTTGTTTCAAAAGGACAACTGGGAACAACATCTGTAATCACAGGCTATCTGAATATGGGTTATGTGGTTTGTCTATTTACATTACAGAGATATTCCAGAAACAGAAAAAAAATAAAGTTTCCCAAATATTAAAATCCACTTTAAGAAATGATACATTGGCCCTGGCCGGTTGGCTCAGTGGTAGAGCGTCGGCCTGGCGTGCAGGGGTCCCGGGTTCGATTCCCGGCCAGGGCACACAGGAGAAGCGCCCATCTGCTTCTCCACCCCTCCCCCTCTCCTTCCTCTCTGTCTCTCTCTTCCCCTCCTGCAGCGAGGCTCCATTGGAGCAAGGATGGCCCGGGCGCTGGGGATGGCTCCTTGGCCTCTGCCCCAGGCGCTAGAGTGGCTCTGGTCGTGGCAGAGAGACGCCCCGGAGGGGCAGAGCGTCGCCCCCTGGTGGGCGTGCCGGATGGATCCCGGTGGGGCGCATGCGGGAGTCTGTCTCTCCCAGTTTCCAGCTTCAGAAAGATTAAAAAAATAAATAAATAAACAAACAAACAAATAAATAAAAAACAAAACATGGGAGTTATTGGCATCTATTTAAAAAAAATAGAAAAAAGAAAAAGAAATGGTACATTATTCACTTCCTTACTCAGATTTTAATTGTTAATGATGAAGACAGTGCAGATGGATCCTGCCAGTTTTGAAACTTTGACACCCACATTTTGCTTATGCCTTTTTTGTAGACTCTTAAACATGGAGATTAATGAAATTTTACAGTAGCTGTCTTTAGCATAATTAACTAAAATCTCTAATTAGAAAAACAGATTCCTGAAATAGGAAAAAATAAGAGTCATAGATTGAAGCTTTAAAATACATTTTTCTCTAAAATAAATTAAGGTCTTAGAGAAAATATGCAAATGTAGAAATGAAGTTTAAAATGTTACTTAGATTAAAAGATGTTCAAAGCATTGCTCTTTTGTAAATATACATTTTTTTAAGTTCATAAAAGCATATTTTCACCAAGCACCGATTTTGTGGTATATTTAGAACCATTTAACTTTTGTTTTACTTATATTCAAATTTACAATCTTATTTTTTTTGTTTGAAAATTAAAAAGTCTAAAGTTTAGTACGAAAAATACTTTAAAAGTAAGTTTAGAAGACACTTTAACAACAGTTTGAAATGATCACTGGCAGCTAAATGTTAGTTTTGTTAAATCCAACACAGGACAAGGAGGACTTCTTTTTAAGTGGACTAACAAGTAGTCTGTGAGTAGAATTTGCCCTTTAAAAGGACACCGGATTGAAAAAATAAATAGAAAGAAGACTAGAATTTTTCAGATTTCTTTGGTTCCTCCATTCTGTGACAAGGAAGTGATCATTTAAACCCCATTTGTGGTATAAATCAACAGTAACACATACTACCACTTCCTGCTGAAAAGGCAGCACATCTTGACACTGTTTCAGAATTTCTTAATTGTTATTGAATTAAATTCAACTCCTGGCATTCTTCATAAGACAGCAATACCCATAAAATCTAATCATACCCACAAAAGGTAACACACTCAAAAAAAAAAAAAAGGTAACACACTCAAACTAATTCTAGAAATTAGGAAGTATTTACTAATTTTTCTCTGAGCCATAAACATATGCATGACAAATACAAAAATTGTACATTTAAGAATAGTTTTAAATAATGTCTACATTTGAGAGTCTCCGAGATTATAGACTTAAATATAAAGATTTAATTAACCCTTTAAATGTCTCTGGGAAAATAAAAGGGACAATTAACAAATCATTATATACTAAAAACTACTAAAATACGTATCTCTTGAATCACAAATAAAGTTTCTAAAATGCTAGAACTACTAAAATATCAAGAGAAAAACAGAAATAGCAAACAAAGTAAAATAACAGCTACAATTTTAGGAAGAATTGAGAACTTTAAGTCTGAGTAAGGAGCCATACAGATTATCCAGGATTCAACTCACCATTTGAGAATGGCCAAAATGAATGTACAAGTCTCTTGCACTTTCAAAAGGAAATGTGCCTTAAGTGTTACTCAATCTGGAAATAGCAATGTGCCTGAAGTTATCAAAATATAGATTCTAGAGAGAGGTTCTCAATGTTTTACCTCCAATAAAATCTCTTTTCATAAAGAGCCTAATTTATGAACTAAACTTTCTGCAGAATTAAAGTTAAGAATGCCTCTGAGCCTGACCAGGCGGTGATGCAGTGGATAGAGCATCGGACTGGGATGCAGAGGACCCAGGTTCGAGACCCCGAGGTCGCCGGCTTGAGCGCGGGCTCATCTGGTTTGAGCAAAAGCCCACCAGCTTGAACCCAGGGTCGCTGGCTCCAGCAAGGGGTTACTCGGTCTGCTGAAGGCCTGCGGTCAAGGCACATATGAGAGAGCAATCAATGAACAACTAAGGTGTTGCAACGCACAATGAAAAAATGATTGATGCTTCTCATCTCTCTCCGTTCCTGTCTGTCCCTGTCTATCCCTCTCTCTGACTCACTCTCTGTCTCTGTAAAAAGGAAAGAAAAAAAAAAGAAGAAGAAAGAATGTCTCTGAGCCTGAACAGGCGGTGGCACAGTGGATAGAGCGTCGGACTGGGATGTGGTGGACCTAGGTTCGAGACTCCAAGGTCACCAGCTTGAGAGCGGGTTCATCTGGTTTGAGCAAGGCTCACCAGCTTGAGCCCAAGGTCGCTGGCCTTGAGCAAGGGGTCACTAACTCAGCTGTAGCCCCCTAGTCAAGGCACATATGAGAAATCAATCAATGAACAACTAAGGAGCCACAACGAAGAATTGATGTTTCTCATCTCTCTCCCTTACTGTCTGTCTGCCCCTATCTGTCCTTCTCTCTGACTCTCTCTGTCTCTGTCACACACACAAGAAAAGAGTGCCTCTGAGATTTCCATCTCTTTCCTGTTATTAATTCACGAGCAACTCAAAAACCAAACTACCTCTCAGTGAAACCAGTTGCATCTCCTTTGTTCCATCTACTACTTCTGAGAAAATGTACCTTTTGGGCAGGCACACCCCTCCAGCATGAGTCACTACCACTTTCCTAACCCTGGAATTTCCTTGTTTGCACTTTGACCACTCAGGGTCAGGTCTGTTCCATTTAAGGGTAAAGGGAATATTGTGGTTATTTGAGAGATGAAGAAAAAAAGCAAAGCCCTGATTTTACATACTATTGCTATGGGAAAACTATACTCCCAAATCACTGGAATTATACCTGGAAAAAATTACAACTACATTCCAATGATGTTGCACCAAAAATGCAGTGAAACTAATCTGTTAGATCTTTCCAAGTACTGACCATGTATCATATTTTCCATGCATTTGGAGGTAAGTGAAAGCTAAAAGAATTATAAAGTAATAGAAGTAAGACTACCACATGGTGCACCTAACTAAAAGCAAATGAGAGATATTTTTACCTTTGAGAATGAGTTCTGAAACTAGGAAAAACAAAATAATGATTGTTACCAACGTCAAGTATCAGCAACTATGGCTAAAACAGAATCTGGCTACATTTTTATTATTTTCCAGGAATATTTCCAAATCACTTGTTTAAGAAATATTTCAGCTTATATTGGTGCAAAATGTTAAATTTAGTAATTTTTCCTCTCCCTGTTACGACAAATCAACCTTTCTTTAGGAGGGAGTAGGGTGTCAGTACCAAATTACTGGAGTTCAAGGAATCTTCATCTAGTCCTATCCTCCTACAATACCCACCTCACCTCTTCCCATCTTCTCCCCGACTTCTGTCTAGATAAAAGGAAAGTGATCAGAGATGATAAAATAAACACAACTACAAACTCTCAGTGCTCTGAATCTAGTTAACAAAAAAGGGTGTTTTATTTATTTTTTTCTTTTTATTTCTAAACTATTGATATAATCTGGTTTTCCTATGCTGCTTACTCAAAATGGTTTGATATATGTTTTTGTTTTCTCTTTTTTTCTTTAGAAAATTAAGTTTAACAAGGTGATTTTGGTCAACGAGAATATATAGATTTTGGGCAAACATCTCTACATCATTTGGACAGTTGATATGTTGTATATCCATCACTCAAAGTCAAATGATCCTACTCACCACCCAAAGTCAAATCATCTTCCGTCATCTTATATTTGTCCCTCTTTATACCCCTCCCCCTCTCCCTACACCCTACCTCTCCCCCTCATCCCCCCACTCCATGACCACTGCACTCTTTTTTTTTTTTGTATTTTTCTGAAGCTGGAAACGGGGATAGACAGTCAGACAGACTCCCGCATGCACCCGACCGGGATCCACCAGGCACGCCCACCAGGGGGCGACGCTCTGCTCACCAGGGGGCGATGCTCTGCCCCTCTGGGGCGTTGCTCTTTTGCGGCCAGAGCCACTCTAGCGCCTGGGGCAGAGGCCAAGGGGCCATCTTTGTTCCAATGGAGCCTCACTGTGGGAGGGGAAGAGAGAGACAGAGAGGAAGGAGAGAGGGAGGGGTGGAGAAGCAGATGGGCGTTTCTCCTGTGTGCCCTGGCCGGGAATCGAACCCGGACTTCTGCACGCCAGGCCGACGCACTACCACTGAGCCAACCGGCCAGGGCCCACTGCACTCTTATCTATGTTCATGAGTCTCAGTTTTGTATCCCACCTATGTGTGGAATCATAAAGTAAAAAAGGCTTTTCTTGATCAAAACTAACATCAATGTTACAAAAATATAACCAAAGTAAGCAATACTTACAGCTCACTGCAGCCTTGGTGACAGATGGATAATGACAATAAGCTATTGCTAATGAGGAGGGTTAAAACAAACGGAGTATATTCAAGTAAAAGACTAAGACAAAAATCAACAAAAATGGCATAGATTGTAGTTTTTCTCAATCAAAAATGAAAAACGATTAATGATTATATCATCCTGATTTTTAAACACAATTCCCTCTAACACCAAAGTTTAAAGTTGACAATACTCTATAACCTTCATGCATCCAGTTCATGCATCTCTCATATATATAGTAATCTGCCTTTAAACACGACATTTCCTAACTTTATAGGGTGATAAAAGACTTCGCCAGTTAACTACTTCCTCAACTTGGCTGTAACACAATGCAATGGCCCGAGCTGTGCTGGCTGGCGCAGTGGATTAAGCCTCGACTGGTAACGCTGAGGCTGCCAGTTTGAAATCCTGGGCTTGCCTGGTCAAGGCACATCTGAGAAACACCTACTAGGAGTTGATGCTTCCCATCCTCCTCCTCCCTTCTCTCTCTCTCTCTCTCAAATTAATAATACAATACAATACAACATTACTACTAGGCTGGTAAACCAAAGATCTTCTCCAACCTATGTTTCAGACTTACAGATGCTGTCCAGACTAATGAAGGAGCTAGAAAACTTCCTATTTTCTTTTGTCTCTATTACCCCCTAATTTCCATTTTAAAATTCAAATACCAAATGATGAGTAATAATTATATTCAAAGCATAAAATGAGTGGGTTGTCAAAATATGATACAGCAGACTTTAGATGTGACTATTATTCGCCCAAATTCCAAATCCCAGTGTTTGTGCGGGGTGGGGAGGAAGAAAACCTAAACAATATTGACAAGTAACCATTTTTAAAAAGCCACCCTTAAGAAGAAAAAAAAAAGCCATTCTGATACTTAACGACTTGGAAAATCAGCCAGTGACACATTAAATAAGTTCTCTAAAATTGACCAAAAACTATTTCTTTTTTTTTTTAATAAATTTTTATTAATGTTAATGGGATGACATTAATAAATCAGGGTACATATATTCAAAGAAAACATGTCTAGGTTATCTTGTCATTAAATTATGTTGCATACCCCTTGCCCATAGTCAGATTGTCCTCCGTCACCCTCTATCTAGTTCTCTGTGCCCCTCCCCCTCCCCCTAACTCTCTCCTTCCCTCCCTCCTATGTCCTCCCTCCCCCCACCCCTGGTAACCACCACACTCTTGTCCATGTCTCTTAGTCTCGTTCCAAAAACTATTTCAAATTATATTTTACAGCTTGTTTTTATAATACCAACTTCAAAGTATAACATCTCATTCAAGGTCTGCCACCCACCCCCAATACCAAGGAAGAGCCTCACATGTTAAAGCAAGAAATTAACTGCACAGTTTCTACTGACTAGTCTTCAATCTGGGATAGGTGAATTATTCACCTTATACTTCCCTTTACCCACTTCTTTGAAGATACATAGTTCTTCCCAACTCCTGGAGAAGTACTTTATGGGTCACTGAATGATCACTGTTATGCACCTGCCTTTCTCAGGCAAGTTTTACAAAATTATAAATACAAAATGCTTTTTTTTGAATAGGTCATAAACAGGCAATTGCAGCAACTGACAGATATTTAAGATACAGAGGACCCATTTGGAAGTCTCTATCCTGACTTTGGGTCCTAAGAGCAGAGAACCTTATTTCCTCAACAGAGTATATCTGGGAGTGAATAACCAAGGAGCTATGTCTTCTCTTGGATAAGTACAGACACACTGCCTTGAAAATACCATCCTCCCCCCTCCCCCAACACACACACACACACACACACACACACACCCCTCCCCTTACTTCCCAATGCTGGAGTAGCCACTGAAGGCAAGCCTTATGTCTTTTCACCATGAAGAAATATTTGGCCCTGGCTGGTTGGCTCGGCGGTAGAGCGTCGGCCTGGCGTGCGGGGAACCCGGGTTCAATTCCCAGCCAGGGCACATAGGAGAAGCACCCATTTGCTTCTCCACACCACCCCCTTCCTCTCTGTCTCTCTCTTCCCCTCCCACAGCCAAGGCTCCATTGGAGCAAAGATGGCCCGGGCACTGGGGATGGCTCCTTGGCCTCTGCCCCAGGCGCTAGAGTGGCTCTGGTCGCGGCAGAGCGACGCCCCGGAGGGGCAGAGCATCGCCCCCTGGTGGGCAGAGCATCGCCCCTGGTGGGCATGCCGGGTGAATCCCGGTCAGGCGCATACGGGAGTCTGTCTGACTGTCTCTCCCCGTTTCCAGCTTCAGAAAAATACAAAAAAATATATATATATATTTGGAAGACATGAAAAGTAATCCTTTATTATAATCAACATTATACAGAAACTTAGAAAGTATTGTTATAATGTTAAAAGTAGTAAATATAATGTACTATGCCTGTAACTATGTTGAAAATAGGTGCATATGCACAGCAACATGTGAGACAGTAAAGTAGTTATATTAGGGTGTATTACTATGAGATGCTTTTTGAAATTATGAACTTAAGATTTTCACCTATTCCATTATTTTTGCATTAAGCAATTTTGAAGAAAATACTACACATGCTAAAGTTGAACTGGTAGTACTCACTACAGCCATACTTCAAATTCTACATTAAAGAAGCTTTGGAAAACTGCTCTTGCAAAATCTGACCATAGAGTATAATGCTTTTCTACGGGGAAAAAGCATTTAAAAAGCATACCCAACAATTTGCACACTCCATTTGAAAACAGCCCATGTTAACTGAAGACTTCAACCATTATTCACCAAGTAGATCGGACAAATTGATCCCTCTTTCTCTAATTCCTACAAGTCCAATTTATTTGCTGTCAGCTGAAAGAGAGTGTGTGGGAAGACAAAGAAAGGGACAAAGAGATGTGTGAGCTTGCTTTCACATGACGTGTCTTCGTGGCATCTGCAGAAACAAACCCAGGAGGAAGGGCATCATCTGCAGATTGCATGTTTCCATGTTATCCCTGTTCCTAATTAACAGATAATTCTGATCATATTCAATTAATCTAATCAATTGCGAAATAGGAGAGGCCAACAGCGCAAGCTTTAATACAGTGAGCTTATTGGACTTTGAAAGCTGTTCAGCTGAGCTCAGTGAATTCCCACACACCCAAAGGGCTCAAGTGGCCTTGGTGAATAATTTGCATTGTCTATTTTTAACTCATATTTCTACTCATAAGGTCCCATATTACAATGTAGATTAGAAAAAAAATAGCAGGTCTATAGAGATTATTTAAAAAATAAACTCAGGAATACATAGGGTAGAGAATTCTGGACTCTTAGGGATGTAAGGGATAGATGGAGCCATAGTGCCATATATAAACAGCTGAGAAAAAAACTAAAAAAAAAAAAAATCCCAATGACCATCAAGTTGAAAATTTTACCTGTGCAATTGAAAAGATGGTATTTTACAACGCTAAATTTACCTACTCAGTTTTTGACTGATAAAAAAGTACAATGGTAGCACCCTAACTATAACCCTCAGTTACTAATATGAAAAACAAAAACAAAATTATCCACTCACATGATCATTTTACAGACACACTGTCATTTCAAGGATGTCCTCAGGCAAGCCTGGGGCAGGATTTCCACATCTGGTGGTCACAGCGTTTTGTTCCCAGTTTGGACAGTGTAGTCATTAGGTCAGGAAATGCACACTACAGTGATGCAAAGAAGTTAAGAAACATGATACACAATGACAGTGTATTTTTAACCCCAGATGGTCTGTCAGCAGAATAAGGAGGAAGGTGAAGGAAAATGTCACTGGCCATTTTGGGAACAGAAGAGACCACAACCACTGGGTGCTGTTCTTTGCATGAATTTCTGAAAGTGACAGAAGAAAGCAGAAAACAACTGTACATTCAGAAAAACAGATATTTAATCTACTTCGGATAAGCCTTTGCAGGCCTCAAGAATGAAGTCCATGCTTGTAGATTATAATACTGACTTTGCAACCAATTCCTCAACTAATGTGTGAGTATAATCCATTCTCAAAATTATAGAACAGAAACTGAGAAATAGAAACTGACAAGCTTTACGTGGGCGATACAAAAGAGATGGCTAAAGATTTTTCAACCATATATAATACAACGAGGTTTAGTTTAGTCAGATGTGTCACGCTTAATGAAAATCAAGTTGACCAATGAAAGAGCAAGTTTTAATATTTAATTTGACAAAAAGTACTGAGCCCAACACGAACCTGACACTGTGCTAGGTGCTGAAGAATACAGAGAAAAGTTACAGGCCTCAGGGAACTGCTAGGCCAGTAGTCACTAACATTTCAGAATGTGAAAATCCTACAGCATACATGTCTCTTCTGCAAAATACAATACTAAGGCCTGTTCTTCAGGAGCAGGAACTACAATAGACGATGAAGCAAAAGAAAACAAGATTTTCTAAGATATGAAACTGCCTGCTTTAATTCTGTGATTCCCACAAGGAAGCATATAATTATTTCACTCAAGGCTGAGAGTAAACAAGTGGCATTTGTCTATCACAAATGGCAACATGGTAACAGCAGTTTTTCACTGTTGTTTAGAAATTAATTTGGTTTAAGATTTAAGACAGCTTTTTTTTTAAAGTACTCACTATCGTATCACCTTCACATTTCCTCCAAGCATTCCTGTATATATAGTATAGTCTTAATTGAGTTTGAAATTATCTCTGAACTCTAACAGCTTTGATGATTAGATGAAAATCAAAATGAACAAATATCACATTTAGCAAAGGCTGAAGAGTGCAGCAAACCTCTGTAGCTCAGGTGTAGAGTCTTGAGTCCCAAACTCCAAAGTCTTTTGTCTGATAAACATGATGAAAATCTATTCAAGAGCTACCATTTCTGGTGCACCTTCTGTGCGCCAGGTATAAACCTAGGGAAGAGCCATCATCATCCCCCATTCCACCAATAAAGAACTCGAGGCTTAAAGAGGTTAAGTATGTAATTTTTCCAAGACAACAAGCTAGCAAGTGGCCAATCTGGGATATCTGCTAAGGAGAATTCTGTGACTCAAGTGACACTGACAGTGGAACCTCCTTTCAGAGTCTTCCCTGGAGGTACTAACTCACCTTACAAAGGATCTGTGAAGAAGCAGTTTCTAACAGAGCACAAAAAGCTGAACCTAGTTCTAGGTCATCTCTAGATCATAAAAGGAGAATGGTCTCTTCTGGGTGGACCTGAATGTTAGGTATTAGTTCTTTGAGCCCTCTGAGTAGGCTTAGTAGAGCCGTTCCATAAAGAATTCATATTCTAGATTAATATGAAGTAGATCTGATCATCTTGGCATCACTGAAACTGGAAGAATCCATCACAGCAAGTCTGTTTTGAATCAAAGTCAATCTCTTCCCCAGGGCAAGGCCCAAAGTAATGGAAGTTCAGGTGGAAGAACAAAAGGCTTTTAGGATTGAAATCTATCCTAGTTAACCTGCAAGACAGGGATTGTGAAATTGACACTGCACCAGGGAACTGCTCTTGGTCCCACAGGAAAGTCTGGGTACATGGTGTCCCACCAGTGGTCAAATTGATTTCTTGGCCATTTAGAAGATACCTTTTTAAATACATATAGATTTCTTCCTATAGGAGATGAATGCTTTTTCTCTAATTATAGTTACATCTTCCAATTCTCAGTTTATAATGAAAAAGAAACTATATTAGAAATAACTATAAATGCTTGTAAAGCCAGTGGCCATGGCCACCATCATAGCCGCCTGGCCCATGCAGGTTCACATTAGATTCAGACAGATGGTAATGAAACAATGGAGCCAAGAACTGATGGGCCATTAGCTTTAATTCTAGCTTGCACCGAGCAGGCAAGAAATACACACAGTGGGAAAACATTTTCCTTTCCATTCAGGGCTCCCAAAGCCACTGACTTATCCAAGTTTCCTAGCATCAAAGGTTTATACCTTACCAACCTTATTCACCTCTGTTCCCATCTCCTCTCTGCACAGACTGGCTTCTCCTTCAGCACTCTGCCATCTTGGCTGCTTCTTCTATCCTCCACATGGCCTTTCTCTGCTCTCTTCTCTAATGCTAATCTCAGGAACCCAGAGAGAGCAAGCTCCCGGTCTGCCCCATTTTGTAGTGTAGAAATCAAAACCTTTAATCTAATATACAAACAAGGAAGTCTCTGATACAAAGTCACTTATCTAAGGCAAAATGGGATTCCTCATGAGAGTGCACCACCCCCTATCATGCAACAGTCAAGGGTGTGAGGAAAAGCTTAGTCTTAAAACTAAACTTAGTCTATAAAGACCCTGCCTGCTTACAGCCTGTCCCCCACACCCAATGCAAACTATAAGCGAGCAAACATATATATTATATTTACAAACTTATTTGACCAACAATGCTCATAAAAAAAATCACCTGACTGGTGGTGGCACAGTGGATTGAGCATCAGCCCAGGATGCTGAGGGCCCTGGTTTGAAACCCCAAGGTCGCCAGCTTGAGCACGGGATCATTGACATGATCCCAAGGTTTCTGGCTTGAGCCCAAAGGTCACTGGCTTGAAGCCCAAGGTCTCTGGCTTGAGCAAGGGGCCACTGGCTCAGCCTGAGACCTCCACCCCATGAAGGCACGTATGAGAAGCAATAAACAACTAAAGTGAGGCAACTATGAGTTGAGGTTTCTCATCTCTCTCTCCTACCCTTCCTCCCATCCTGTCTTTCTCTCTAAAAAAGAAAATTTTTTTTAATTAAAAAATAATCAGCTGGTAAACTTGTGTGACATCCCTGGGGCTCCAAACCCAATGCTCTTATAACCATATCACACTGCTTCATTAAGAGACATTTTGTGGGATAATAAATGGGTTGTTTTATACCATTTCTGAGGCTGCATCGTAGGAAAAAAACAACATAAGAGACAGAGGAGAAATTCCTTTCTGGCACAATATATCAGGCAGGGTCTAATCAGGAAAAACAAAATCATTTCAAGAATTTATAACAGAAGGAATTTAATACAAGGACTTGATCACATAGTCATGAAGCTGCTGGAGCCAAATAGAAGGTAGTCAAAGGTTTAGCAACAGCAGGAAGCCAACACCACCCCTAAGGCAGAGAGACAAAAGGAAATGGTGTGACTGGACCTGAAGGCCTAGAGTCACCTGACAAGAGGGTGGAAACACCGAGGGCCTGTTCAGTGGGAGCCAGAGCTCCAGAGAAGCCACCTAAGGCAGAAAGGAACAAGAGAAATGCCCTGTTTTCTCCCTGTCCTCTCCCTTCCAAAATCCTGCCAGTGTCTCTGATTAGCTGAACCGAGTCTGCACCTTCTACCCAGGAGTCTGGGCAGGGGAAGAGGGAGGAGTGGAGCAGAGGGAAAATTGACCAAGGGCACGATCAACATTTAGCTGCAAGAATTTAATGTGTTACTGTTGTTAGCCACTGAGATTTTGGGGCTATGTAACAGCAAAAGCTGACAGATACTGCCACAAATACCAAGTAGGTAAAAAAATAAGCAGAGAAGCAGAAAAATGAAGAATCAAATGTGAAATACTATTATTTATAATAACCGCTTTGAGGAAAACATTTCCACCATTAATTTGTGAGCCAGGGGCAGGGGCAGCTCCTGTACAGATCCCCAGCCACACCCTGGTCTTGCAGAAGCACATTTGAGAACCTGTCTAGCTGGAGGTGGGAAGTAATCCTGGCCATTACTATCTTGCAGCTTCACAACCAACTGGGAAGTTCAGGACAGGATGACCTGGTGAACTGGGAGTGTCATATGCTGGCAAGTTAGGAGCCAGGGCTCCAAAAAGGAAGTCTGTCACTGAGTCAGCAATGTTGCCAAGTCTTAAGCCAGAGCAGTATCAATATAGCTCAACGGTAGCCACTGACATGGTAACACCAAGCTTTTTGCTTGTAATACTCCCATCACAGTACTCACACTTCACCCTGTTAGTTATTTATAATCCCTCCCTTGTCCCAAAATAGACTGGACGTACCCACAGGATGTGAGGTACCTTTTTAGCTTATAGACTCTACAATTACCCACCTTAAAATACACAGCCCCCCCCAAAATGGCCAGCCCTACTTTTCACAGTTCCTCAGTACACACCCTCAGTAATGCCTCCTTCATGTTGTACTCTGATATTCTCTGCTTCTAAGCATTTTTCAGGGTCCCCCCTCCCCATTGTATGGAATATTCTGCATCCTTCCCATTAAGATTCAGTAACTCTCCTTCCTCAATCCTCTAGATATCCCAATGAGCCGACTCTACTAACTCTCTACCCAAATTCCTGCAGAATTTATAATAAATGTTAGATACGGCATTTAATTATTCTTGTTTCTCCTGTAAGTTTTGCCTTCCCAATTAGGCAGAGAATCTAGCACAGTAGTAGGTGCCCAATAAATGGTTAAAGGAATGAATGAAAAAACAAGCCTGTTAGAAGCAGGAGCCTCATTTTGTAAACTTACAGTACTGCTTTTGGAACCTTTCCCCTGTTTGCCAAGCGCATCATAGGCATCAAGAAACACTTCCTGACATTGATTAATTACTTCTATTAAGATTTTCATTTATTCACTTTAGAGGGAGGAAAGAGAGAGAGAGACAGAGAGAGAGAGAGAAGGGGGGAGCAGGAAGCATCAACTCCCATTTGTGCCTTGACTGGGCAAGTCCAGGATTTCCAATCAGCGACCTCAGCGTTCCAAGTCGATGCTTTATCTACTGCGCCACCAGAGGTCTGACAGTTAATTACTTCTGAATATAATCAGATTCATGCATCTCCAAATTGATCCTGCAATGCATTTTAATGACCAAGTTACGTATTTGGATAACTTTAGGTAATAATGTAAAAGAAAAAGGAAAGTAACACATGAACACTAGAATATTTAAATTTTAGTGAAAAGAACAAAAACAAATCACAAAACACAGTACTAAGCATGTATAAAATAGATGTCCTTTATTTTAGAATGAAGAAAAGATAACAATGCAGTCTCTTATAAAGACATGGAACTGAATTAAAGGTTCTGTTACGGTTTTCTCAAATCTAATCCTTAAAATCATGTTAATTTAGATGGCTTTAGGAGTCTGGGTGATTTTTAAAAATTCACACACAATGAAATAAATACCAATTCTGTATTGTATTAGAGGTACTAACATAAGTGCTACCACAAGGGGAGAAGGAAAGAATAGGATAATTCAAGTTGGTTAGAGAGTTTTACTTTCTTCAGAAATGGTAATTTTCTTAGAACTTTGGCAATGATCACAAAACCATACATTGCAAATGTCTCTGCTGTGTGGGAACTCCTACCATTGCTCCAACAACCAGAATGGCTTCCAGGGTCCACTTAGACAGAAAAAACAGAAAACCAATAAAAGGAAAGAGACAATGAGCTCATTACCCAAAAAACCCTAAGAAGCACAGCAAGTCAAACCAGCAGCGGTACTCTCCATCAACAAGGGATTGACAATTAAAAGGCCCAGTTTTCTTTCATGAAAAGAAAAGGCATTTGTCTGATTAAGTTCAGCCTCCACAGAATTGATTTTTTTTTTAAACTTTTAAGTCTTTAGCAGCAAATCCAAGCGCAGCAGTACCTTTCTAGCTTTTTTGACACAGTTAAATGCTTTTTTTTTAAAGCTTAGATTTTTTTATTTTTATTTATTCATTTTAGAGGGGAGAGGGAGAGACAGAGAGAGAGAGAGAGAGAGACAGAGAGGAGACAGAGAGAGAGAAGGGGGGAGGAGCTGGAAGCATCAACTCCCATATGTGCCTTGACCAGGCAAGCCCAGGGTTTTGAACTGGCGACCTCAGCATTTCCAGGTCGACGCTTTATCCACTGCGCCACCACAGGTCAGGCCAAGAAATGCTTTTTATGTCCTAGCACATTACATACACATCTATACATACTTAAATAACTGAAACAAAAGTTTCAAAAAATAGCACTTGACCTTTACTCCATTACTCTTATACATGTCTTTCTTTCTTCCTTCCTTCCTTCCTTCCTTCCTTCCTTCCTTCCTTCCTTCCTTCCTTCCTTCCTTCCTTCCTTCCTTCCTTCCCTCCCTCCCTCCCTCCCTCCCTCCCTCCCTTTTTATTTTTAGAGACAGGAGAGAACGTGGGGCGGGGGAGAGGGAAGCATTAACTCATAGTAATTGCTTCCCATATGTGCCTTGACCGGGCAAGCCCAGGGTTTCACACCGGCAACCTTAGCATTCCAGGTTGACACTTTATTCACTGTGCCACCACAAGTCAGGCTCTACTTTCATTATACAGTAAATCCCCAAGTTATATACATCTGACTTATGTGCAACTCGCACTTATGAATGAAGCGCCGTAAGGGCTAATGGTAATCAACTGCAGTTGGACATCAGTGAAAATGATATCATAGTTACTCAACTCCCATGGGAAAGAACTAATCAATGAAGACCTTATGGAACTAGAGCAGCAGATGAGACAGCATTTAGGGAAGAAAACAGGGACCTAAAATCTCCGGAACTGAAAATGTTTTCTTTTTTTTTTTTTTTTTTTTTGTATTTTTCTGAAGCTGGAAACGGGGAGAGATAGTCAGACAGACTCCCACATGTGCCCGACCAGGATCCACCCGGCACGCCCACCAGGGGCAACGCTCTGCCCACCAGGGGGCGATGCTCTGCCCACCAGGGGACGATGCTCTGCCCCTCTGGGGTGTCGCTCTGCCTCGACCAGAGCTACTCTAGCGCCTGGGGCAGAGGCCAAGGAGCCATCCCCAGTGCCCGGGCCATCTTTGCTCCAATGGAGCCTTGGCTGCGGGAGGGGAAGAGAGAGACAGAGAGGAAGGAGGGGGTGGGGGTAGAGAAGCAAATGGGCGCTTCTCCTATGTGCCCTGGCCGGGAATCAAACCCAGGTCCCCCCCACGCCAGGCCGACGCTCTACCGCTGAACCAACAGGCCAGGGCTGAAAATGTTTTCTACAAAAGAGTTAGCTGATGCTTTTAGTCTCACTGAAGCAGGAATGGCAAAGTGCAAGGAGCAAGATCCTGACACAGAGAAGTTCACCAAAGTTTACCCGTATAGTTACTGAAGGCAGGAGATGCTACAGGGCCATTTATAATGAGAAAAAAAAAAGCTCTGTACAAAACCTCCCTCAAGGCCAACTTCAAGAAACTGACTCCAGCAAAAGAATCAAACCTTGACTCTCCAACACCAGTCGCATCTTCTCCAACAAATCCATCATCTTCTGCATCATCAAAGATTGTTTAAGGTTGCACTTAAAAATATTTAAGAATTTATATACACAAAAAGGTAACAAAAAGGTAAAAATAAATTCTATGTTGACAAACATCTAAGATGCATTTAATCGGTAAATGTACCTGTTCCAACTTACATACAATTTCAACTTAACAAACCTACAGAACTTACCTGGCTCATAACCCAGGGGCTGCCTGTATTCTCTTAGGTTCTGATCTATTCTCTCCCTCCATTAAAAAAAAAAAAAAGTTGGTCTGGACACACTAAATTGACTTCATTACCCAATGGGTCGCAACCCACACTGAAAAACATCAGCCTGAAGAACATTCTGAAAGTCAACCAAAGGTCACAAGCTATTTCTTCCTTTCTCTTTTAAAAATCCATTGTTGATAAGGAAAGAAAGAGGTGGTACCTTCATTTTTCAATGAGAGAAAGAGAGGAAAAGATGACAACTTCAGAGCCTTGCATATAGTAAGCACTAATATCTGTTAAATTTAAAAAGCCATTAAAAAGTTCATGTGTGTGTATGTGTATGTTTCATGGGCAAAGTAACAGAAAGGCACAGGGGGCTAAGACTTAAAGGAGAAAATGGAGAATTCCAATCATGGAAATACTGCCTGGGCAGCATGCCTGATTTTCTGAGCATGACATACATCGCCAGAGGTGCTGCTCCCTCCAGCACTTGAGCTGTTTTTGCTTCACCGCCTAAGGCCAAGAAGCAAAAGAGGAAAAGGCCCATCACAAAAGGCAGAAGAGTTTAACATGGTTTGATAACTGACCTTATTTCAAATGAATGAGACTATACCTTTTAAATGAGGGAATAATTGCCTGCCAAATCAAGGACTCTCGTTTAAATCAATCCAGAATGGCCAGAGCACAAACTGTACTCAAGAACAAAATATAACCAAACAAAATGAGCGTCAGGCTAGATAACCCTGTATAATGGAATCAAATAGTATTCCTCAAGATACTCTCCTGAGATCCCACGCCACCTCAACAGATAATGATGCTGACAGCTATAATGGGATAGGCTATCATTAATAAAAATAGCTATCACTTCACGAGTCCACTTAGTGCCAAGCACTGTGCTAGGTCCTTCACTATCCTCCTTACAAGCATGGGGACCATTACCCGTTTTACATAGAGGAAACGGAGGTCCAAACAGAGGCAAAAATTCAAATCAGAGAGTGGGCTAGTGACTTATGAGAGAGGAAGAAAGCTGGGACTGGATTATGCAGACATCAGTCTTCACATTCCAGACTCACTGCGCCTCAGGTGGTGCTGTGGGGCAAACACAGTACTTGGCCACAAACAGAAACAGAAGGTATCTGTTGTGTCGGGAATACGGAACAGGCTCAGAGTCCTGTGCGGATTACAGACACTGGACTCCGTAACAATGAAGTGGAAGGTGTGAGGATACAAGAGCTCTAGAAACCCTATCAACTTTAAAGACTTTAATAAAGAAAAAAGATTGAAATACTGTATATGCATTCCATAGAAAATATCAATATTTTTTCTTTTTTTCTTTAAACAACACTGTATGTAGTTTTTCAGTTAGGAGGAAAAAAACAGAAATGTGAACTCTCAAAAGCAGAAACTCCAATCTCAAGGGTTACATAAGAAAAGAGAAATGAACTGCTGCAGAAACTGGAGGCAGGCGATCCCGCCCTAGTCACATCCATTGTCAGAGGCACAGCTTTGTAAACTGTTCGAAACTGAGCACACCCATTCCCAAGGAATTCAACACCACTGCAGGACTCTCTTTCAAACTGAAATGAAGCTCTTGAATCACTACGTTAGACAGACCCATTACCTCCCACACTGCAATAACTTGAAAGGAATGACCAATTTGAATTTCTAGGCACTGGAAAGTTCTTTATTTTACAAAGTTGGTGGAGAAAAGGAAAATACTGTCGTTTGTTCTTGAGAGCAGATATGACATAGGAATAAATGGAAAATGTAGAAAGCTATTTGGAAGACAGAATTTACCCATTTTAAGTTTCCATACTCATAAACAAAAGCAGTTGGAAAGGAGTCATGTAGAAATTCCCCTTAACCAGAGGAAACTGTTTTGTTTTGTTTAATTTTTAGTGTCTATATACAACTTAAATTTACAATTTAAGTTTTTATCATTATTTTTAAAATGAAAGCTGCACCATCTATAGTCATAAATGCATAGCCTACTGTATCTAAGAGGCATATATTACAGTTTTAAACACAAGCACAGTGAGTAAATGACCAAGACATTCTTCAGGCCCCCAGTCGCTTGTCTGGGCATCAGGCACTATTTGGAGGACCATGATTTACAAAGCACCAATCCACCAACTGCAGTCATATTATGATTGCTCCCCTAACCTAACCTCTGCCTCCCTTCCCGCATCCCACTGTGTTATATCTCCACTTGTTTTTGGTGAAATAATACCTAGAAGATATTTATCCTCATCAGATTTTATTTGAAGATATCAATAAGAAAGCAATTATCTAGTATAACTTAGTTGCAATTTCAGCTACCAGCTAGGAAGCAGGAAAATAAAAATTAATCTATGTATAGGTTGAAGATTGTCCCTAGTGTTGAAAAGAGTCAGAATCTTTTGAATCCAAGGGGAGAAGGGGAAGGAAAAGAAGGAAGGGAAAGAAGGAGGGAGAGAGAAAGGGCAGGAGGAGAGGAGAGGGAAGACTTAAGACGCTAAAACATGCTTTAGTTTCTGCCAAATAAAAACCTAACACATATTTCATAGTTGACTACTGACAGTGGCATGTGCTTTTAATTATATTCTGAAAATGTGCAAGCAAGCAAGCAAGGCAAAATTACATCATGATTCTCATTTACATTTACCATTTCCTCACTGTGGAAATATATAATCACTTGCAGACATCTGTGGATGATTATATATGAAGATAGGCCTTTCAAGATCAAGTTTAAGAATTCTTGTTGTGTCTTTCTCTGCAAACACCAACCGTGAGGCAATTCACTAGAACTACTTTAGTGAACAGAGAAACACGTGGGGAAGTCCAGAGGCTATATTTCCTCAACATGTATGAAAATTTTATAATAATTTCCCTGATCCCCCACCTTCCTCTGACAGTAAAGTTCAGAGGACATTTCCTTTCCTCCTATTTGTTTATAAGTTCACTTTGTACTTTACAACTGTAAGGATTCTCTATTTTTCTCCTGAGTTAAAAGTAATGCCAAATTGTCACTACAATATCTTGACTCTTGATCCTCAATCAGAATTTCCTCTCCCCTAGTTGAAAGTGACATTTTCTAGTACAAAAATTTTCAAACAAAATGGGGTCAGACTAGAAAAAATATGAGTCACAGCTGAACATGAACTGAAACAGAAAATGTGCTGGTGAAGTCCCTCCCTTAAAAACTTTATCTCACAGCCCTGGATGTTTTTTTTGTTTGTTTTGTTTTTTTTTGTTTTTGTATTTTTCTGAAGCTGGAAACGGGGAGAGACAGTCAGACTCCCGCATGCGCCAGACCGGGATCCACCCAGCACGCCCACCAGGGGGCAATGCTCTGCCCCTCCAGGGCATCGCTCTGTTGTGACCAGAGCCACTCCAGTGCCTGGGGCAGAGGCCAAGGAGCCATCCCCAGCGCCCGGGCCATCTTTGCTCCAATGGAGCCTCGGCTGCGGGAGGGAAAGAGAGAGACAGAGAGGAAGGAGAGGGGGAGGGGTGGAGAAGCAGATGGGCGCTTCTCCTGTGTGCCTTGGCCGGGAATCGAACCCGGGACTTCCGCACGCCAGGCCGACGCTCTACCACTGAGCCAACCGGCCAGGGCCTAAGCCTCGGATGTTTAAAAATGATAAACACCGTGACCTATGCAACAACAACCTGGATGTCAAGATTTTGCTGCTGTTTGTTTTTGCTATGAACTAGCTCAGCATGCTTTGCTTGTTATGAACCAAGGATGCTTCTACACCAGCTACGCCAATTCAATGCAGGACCTCGGTGCACTGTGCTAGAAGACAGGGCTCCAAATGATGTTGAACAACCAACTAGGGGCATTTCACCTTCGGATCTGATGTATACGAGCTGTACTAGCAGGTAAAGATGTGGCAATTCTAAAAAAAATGTGGTGGCTGGCAAAAAAATCCACCAAAACCATAACTGGATTTAACGGGAGATTACTTTTAACGGGAGATTACTTTTGAACCCTGCCACACTCACTTTTCCTTTTAACAAGATATATTTAAAAGAAGTATTTGCTCAATATAGTAAGAAGCTTTATAAAGAAAATTTCAAACCAAGGCTCTCTCAAGTCTTATACATCCTTTCCCGTTCAAATGGCCATCCTAGTTAAGATATAATAGGGTTAAGTAAGCCTGTCAATGAGAGCTACAGTGAGTGTATACAGCCTGGAATGGAGCACAGTTATAAAATCCCACTATGTGAGTCATTAATCTCCCAACCTCCCGACACGTAAAGGGGCAAGAATTCACTCAACTTGACTTAGTTTCAGGAACATCTGTGAAACATTTCCCCATAAACTCAGTAATTTCTATACTTCTTATCTACAATGGATATTCTACTATTTGTTCCTCTGTCAAAAAATAAAAGTTATCCCAGTGAAGCCAAAAGAAATTTTAATGCAAAACAATTAAGCCAATGATAGCAAAATTGATCATTCCCTTTTATTTGGGCTTTTGCTGATAAGACACACATCTCAAACAAACCTCAGAGTACTCCCCCATTTTTCCTGCTTTTATCTTTTGATATTGTAAAAGCGCCAGTGAGTCACTGTGTAATGGTATATTTTGGCAAAAAACTTTCCTCAGGTTGAGTTAAGGCGTGGTGCTTTCCAAGCTAATTAAAACCAGGCCACACAGAATTGTTAGCACAAGACTAGAAAATCCCTGTATATGAATGATATCAAGCTTTCATTTCAAGAGACAAGTCACTATCTTATCTTCTCATAATACAAAACTAGTCTACAGTTTAGAAAAGAAGGCCAAGTCTGGTCACTGCCCACAGCTGCGGCTGCCACCACTGCCATCACTACTCACCACCTCCCCCACCCCCTTTCAATAGAAAAGACAAGACGGAAGAGGTAGTGGGACACTCTTCCTTCTCCGTTCAGGGTCTTCCATGTCAGAAACCCCGCCCATTCCCCCAAGTCCAAAATGATTTCAGTGTTTCAGTGGAAAAAGTTGAAAAATGGCTTCACTGCAAAAGGTCAGAAACCCAAAGGTAGAGGTCCTTTACGATGAAGGTTTATACCAGAGGCCTAGCTGTGGTACTTATCTACCTCTCTTCCAGGTTCCCTTTGGCATAATTCAAACTCAGGAACAACTCATTTTTGGGAAGAGAGTAGAGCTAGACAAAGCAGCATGAAAAAACAAATTCTCTTTAAAAAAAATGAGTCTGACCTGTGGTGGTGCAGTGGGTAGGGCATTCGACCTGGAACGCTGAGGTCGCTGGTTCAAGAGCCCAGGTTTGCCCCGTCAAGGCACACATAGCAGCTGACATTTCCTGCTCCGCACCACCCCACCCCCTTTCCCTTTCTGTCCCCCCACCCCTCTCTCTAAAAATCAATTAATAATTTTTTTTTTTAATTTAAGAACATGAAAGTGACAGGCCTGTATATAGCACACAGCACAAAGGCAGCTTTCCCACGGACACAGAGAAAGCCTCACTGTCTAGATCAGGCCCATGTTCGCAAGATGCCCACGCTCAAGGGAAGAGCAGAGACAAAGACACTGGAACCTATCACCCAGGGCAAAGGTTTTCAGGACCTCATCTGTCAGAAGGAAATCACTTTTCAACAAAGATTTCACAGAAGAGCATCATATGAAATGTGTAATTTCTCAATTTAACCACCTCAACCACAGCCAACCTTAATCCAATATTGAGATTTCTAGAGTTGCAGTCTAAGATTACTTATCTTTAAAAGATAAATGGGCAATCATTCCTAACATGTTTTAGTAAACAATTGTATGTCTAATTTCAGATCATTGAAAAAAAAATTCTAAGCAAGTACCTTTCAAGGATGCCTCCTCCTGAGAGCTTTATTTAATCAAATTATTTCATCAGTATCTCTCTGAAATTTCAGTGCAATGACAGTTTTTTTCAGCACCAAATATGTGCCAATTACAGTGTTTGGTAATGCCAAGAACACAGAAAGCTAAAACGAGCCTCTGTACCCAAGAAAGTTATGTGGAAGTGGGGAGCAGGGAAGGTGGAGGAGGAAGAGGATGGTTCTACTTTCAATGCAGTAAGAACATGGGAAAGTCTCAAGTTCTGCAGGGTTCAAAATGCCACTGAGGAAAGAGAGAGCATCTTCTAGTGGGGGGGGGGGGGGCAAGAAGCCTGTGACATGGCATCATAAACAGACATCTAAGAAGCATCTGGAAGGAAAGGCAGGATGTCAAAAGGCAAATGAGGTGTGTTTGTGGAACCATCCATTCTGGGAAGTGCAGTGATTCCTAGACTTTTAAATTATGTAAGTTGGTACAATTTCCAGAAACAAACAAACAAATGGTGGTTGTGGTGAGAAGAATAAAAGACTTGAAAAGAAGAAATATACTTGGGTAGGAACTATGTATTACATGAAATTTGCTTGGGGTGAAAATGGCAAAAATAGCCTTTTCTCCCTCTAAGAAACAAAATAGCAAGAATTCTACTGCAACCTTTTAAATTTTGCAAATGATAGTGAGATGAATAATAATTATCTATTTATCACCACTTTGTAAGAAGTATTTTATTTTTTATTTTTATTTTTTAAGATTTTATTTATTGATTTTACAGAGAGAAGAGAGGGGAGAGTGATGGAAGAAGAATCAATTCATAGGCCCTGGCCAGTTGGCTCAGCGGTAGAGTATCAGCCTAGCATGTGGAAGTCCCAGGTTCGATTCCCAGTGATGACACACAGGAGACGCAACCATCTACTTCTCCACCTTTCTCTCCTCTCTCTCTTCCTTTCCCACAGTCATGGCTTAAACAGTTTGAGCAAGTTGGCCCCAGGTGTTAAGGATGGCTTTGTGGCCTTGCCTCAGGCACTAAAATAGCTCAATTGCTGAGCAACAAAGCAGTGCCCCCAGATGGGTAGAACATCACCTGGTAGGAGGCTTGCTGGGTGGACCCTGGTCCAGGAGCATGCAAGAGTCTGTTTCTGCCTCCCAGCCTCTCACTTAATTTAAAAAAAAAAAAAAGAATCAACTCATAGTTGCTTCACTTTAGTTGTTCATTGCTTGCTTACTGCTTGTTATATGCCCTGACTGGGCAAGCCCAGGGTTTCAAATAGGTGACCTCAGCATTCCAGGTCGATGCTCTATCCACGGTGCCACCACAGGCCAGGCATAAGAAGTTTTATAAATCCAAAAAATGTAAGAAGCATATACTCTCAAAAATTTAGAAAGGTCATTCCTTCTCATGAAAGGGCAGTTGGTAACCTTACACAGTCAGGTGAAACTGTAGCCACAGCCTGCCAGGTACACCTCTGTAGAAGTCCCTGGGTTGGAGTCTAGGACTCCTGTAAGGAGCAAAAGAAAATACAGTTGAAGCATGTGGTAGGGAGTTTGGAATGGTAGGCTGAGGAAGATATAGTCAACTAGGCAAAGTGAAAAATAAGACTATTGGCCCTGGCCGGTTGGCTCAGTGGTAGAGCATCGACCTGGCGTGCAGGAGTCCCGGGTTCGATTCCCGGCCAGGGCACACAGGAGAAGCCCCATCTGCTTCTCCAGCCCTCCCCCTCTCCTTCCTCTCTGTCTCTCTCTTCCCCTCCCGCAGCCAAGGCTCCACTGGAGCAAAGTTGGCACGGGTGCTGAGGATGGCTCTGTGGCCTCTGCCTCAGGCACTAGAATGGCCCTGGTTGCAACAGAGCAATGCCCCAGATGGGCAGAGCATCGCCCCCTGGTGGGCTCGCCGGGTGGATCCTGGTCGGGCACATGCGAGAGTCTGTCTGACTGCCTCCCTGTTTCCAATTTCAGAAAAATATAAAAAAAAGAAAAATAAGACTATTAAGGGAAGAGGTAAGGAATGAATATGACATATAATCAGAGCTATGCTCTACAACTAATTTGATCAAAGTGTGTAGAATGGAATGAGGGAGAGTGAGAGCAGTAATGCCCGAGTGAGTCTGGAAGTGCCCAGGCCACCAAAGAGAATATTGCAAAGACAAGGTGAGAGGAGCTGAGGTGGTAGAAGAATGCAAAAGACTATGCAACAAATTATATACACGATTTAGGAAAGAAGGACACAAAGATGACTTCCAGGTTTTGAACCTAGATAAATTTTAAAAATATAATAGTGGTAGTATTAACAGACATATGACAATTCATGAAAGGGTCCAGATAAGAGGAGGAAGTAAGTCATTTTGGGGTGGGCATATGGGTAGGAGTTTGGGAAAGGCTAGGGGTATAATAAGACAAAGGTTGGACAGTCATATGTGGAAGGCTTGGAGAGGGTCAAGCTTACTACCTTCTTGACTTGGAGATTTCTGAACCCTGGGTAGAGCCAGCCACTGTCCTAGGTGCTAGGGATACAATGAAGACCAGCTCTGATACCTACACCCACGGAGTTGCAATCTCGCAGAAGAGACAGATCCTATGCAGTAATCACACAGATGGGTGTGATTACAAACTGTATTAAAGTGTCTAATTTCCACTAGAGAAAAAAGAGTAAAGTAGAAAAGACTACTTGGAAAATGACTTGAATTAAAAGACAAAATGAGACTATTAAGGGAAACAGAAGACACTGTGAGAAGAGTAGGAAACAAATCAGAGCAGACAATTCCTGGAAGCCAGTGGAGGAATGAATTTCCAGGAACAAAGAACAAACAGTGGCAAACGCTGCAGAGAGGCTGGGGACAAGTCCTGAGAAATGGCCACAGGCCTGCTCAGTGAGGACAACAGGACGGCCTGGGCACGTTGCTGAAGCAGGCAGAGCAGGATTTTAAGAGGTTAAAGAGTAAGGAGATAGTAGAAAAGTGCAGGTGACAAGACTTCCCTTCCAAGACAGTAAACAACCTAAGAAAGGAGATGGAGAGGTGAGTGACTGGAGGAAGCAGAGCATTTAGGGGATCTCCTTATTCAAATAAATGGGACAATTTCAACAGGACTGAAAGCACAGCAGAAAGAGCCAGAAGACAAAGAGAAAGAGAAGACAGGAAATGTAAGACAGGAGGGGATGGCTGCCAGAGCTGGCCTCAGGACCAAGAAGGTATTACATCAAGACCATCAACCAACAGGTCAGCACTGGCTCCTTGGGGAGGGGAGGAAAGGACAGGAAGGAAGATGAAAAGACCAAGAAATGAAGTGATAGTAAGTTGAGGAAGCTCCTGTTAGGGGCCCATGTGATCTTTTCTGGAAAATAGAGGGTGGGGCAAAAGCAGGTTTACGGTGTTTGTATGGAAAATAATAAAATACTAAATTATCATACAGAGATAAACTGTTTTGCATACTCACAACTGCAAACCTACTTTTGCCCCCCCCCACCCTCCAGTAGATGCAGAGGGGAGTCATTTGCTGTGATTTGAGTGAGACATGAACAGCTGGATTTGAGGAGAGTACCATTAGCCACCAAGTGTACATTCACTCAACAAACTATTACCGAGTGAGTGCCTTCCATGCCCCAGAAATTGGACATTTATTCATGGCATCAATGAAGTTAGCAGGCATTTCTTATTATAAATACTCTGGGTAAAAAAGGAACAGGTTTTTACAGCTCTCACATTTAGAAAAAGGTCATCAGCAATAACAGGTGATAATTACACATCCTTTGAAGCTTATGTATGTGCCAATGGATGATATCATTATTACAGAAGCCCCATATCCATTCCTCCAAAAAAAATATATGATGTTAGTTCATTTATTCCACAAACAGACACAGTGTGTCTGAGCATCAGATAAATGAGCCCTGAGGAAGCAAGCATGGTTTCTGTTCTCCAGAAGTTCACAAGCAGATGCGATGTCCCAAAAGCCTCTGCTCTTTTTTGGCACATGCATTGCTTGGAGTATTGACTGAACCCACCATTGCAATCTTTTTGCTTCATTAGAAGGAAAGACTCTGGCCATCTGGCCCTGGCCAGGTTACAGCATCATCCCAATACGCCAAGGTTGAGGGTTCAATCCCCAGTCAGGGCACATATCAGCATCAATCAACAAGTGCATAAACAAGTAGAACAACAAATTGATGCTTTTCCTTCTCTCTCTCTCTCTCTCTCTCTCTCTCTCTCTCCCCACCCCTTCTCTAAAATCAGTAAGTAAAAAATTTTTTAAAAGACTCTGGCCATCTGAACATTTTTAATAAGACACTTTTCTGGATGCAACATAATTTTAGGAAGTGGACGGGACCAGAGAGTTCCACGGCATGGTTTTCCAGTGCGATTAAACCTTAAAGTGAACTCTCTTAAAACCAGTGTAGCTTTTTAAATTGTAAATTAATATATGTCTCTACCTTGCACATAATCTGCATATGTCTTTTCAACTCTAGTCAGAATAAATCTATCTTCACCCCAGTCAGATAGCTCGGCTGGTTAGAGTGATCGTCCTGAAGCGCCGAGGTTGCCGGTTTGATCCCCAGGCAGGACACACAGGAACAGATTAATGTTCCTGTCTCTCTCTGTCTTCCTCTCCCTCTAAAATCAATAAAATAAAAACATTTAAAATAAAATAAAATCCATCTTCCTTACACTGACCTTTGAGGCATCTCATGATCTCATCCCTGTCTTGTACTATCCTTCTATATTTTTTTAATGTTTAAAAAGACTTTTAAACGAGTGAAAAGCATCTCAACTCACCTTCCTGGTCCAAAGCAAGTACTGTGTAAAATCAAACCCAATTTCAGATGTATGCCTACTATATATATATAATCATCATCATGTATTAAATCTCACAAGAAGGAAATGTTAAAAGGCGAGGAAAATCACCTGACCAGGTGGTGGCATGGTGGATAGAGTTTTGGACTGGGAAGCAGAGGACCCAGGTTGAAAACCCTGAGTTCACCAGCTTGAGCATGGGCTCACCAGCTTGAGCGCAGGGTCGCTGGCTTGAGCAGGGATCATAGATATGACCCTATGGTCACTGGCTTGAACCCAAAGGTCACTGGCTTGAAGCCCAAGGTTGCTGGCTTAAACCCAAGGTCACTGGCTTGAGCAAGGAGTCACTCGCTCTGCTGTAACACCCCCCCCTGCTCCCTCCCACACCTCCATCAAGGCACATATGAGAAAGCAATCAATGAACAACTAAGAAGCAGCAACAAAGAACTGATGCTTCTCATCTCTCTCCCTTCCTGTCTGTCCCTATCAGTCCCTCTCTCTGTCTCTCTGTCACAAAAAAAAGGGGAGGGGGAAATCATGCTTTATGTTTATACTGACAAATTTATTCCCCTAATTCTCTCAATTAGACAGTTTAATGAATAGAAAGAAATTAATAGCATGTATTGATATTGTAAAAATATGATTAATAACCTTTTTGAGATTAAAGTATCATCATCTTGATTATAAGGTAAAGAAAAGCCTATTAACTAATTTTCAAGTTGGGTAATTTACTCCATTAAAATAGGCTACAGTATTTAAAGATTTAAGGTATTGTTCAAATTCATGTATGCAAACAAACTCATTAAGATTCAAGAGCGGTCACTCAGAAACCCACTGCACTTAAAATTCTGCACCCTAACAGAAAACAATGAGCTGGAATATTTTCATTGAAACATTTGTCCTTTCTAAACAGGGCATCCTATACTGATTTTGTTTTTATTTTCACCCAAAGGAGGAATTCAAAGCGCCCTGAGAGTCTGCAGCAGCTGGAAGGCTGCAAAGAATTTACACCTTTAATTACACCAACATTCTGTGCCTGAAGTCAAGGGCTGCTCTTGGACATCTCCTTACGCCAGGGGTGGCCAGGGCCAATCACCTTCACTCTGGGAATGAGTTTAAAGACAAATATTCCTCATTCTATCTTTGTAAAATGCACGCAGTCCTAAACTTGAAGAACTAATTTTCTAGAAAACTGAAGCACTTCCCATTATACAACCAAAATGTTTCTGTTTGCATTTTTTTTATGGAACTCACTCTAACATTACCTGGAAAAAAAAATAAAGCCCTTCACAATGTACTGAGCCTGACTGTGTGTGAGGCTCTGTTCTAAATGCTCTATTTCAGTACTTCATTAAACCACCATGCAACAATCCTCCGCAGAAAAGGGGACCGGGACCAAGGAGGTTAAAAGAATAGGTGACATCACCTAGCTGGTAAGGAGCGGTGCCATTGTTCACCTTGCAGCACATCGCCTCAAAAAGATAACCAATCTCTTTAAACTTTTTTCATATTTCTGAGTCACTTGGGAAAGAAAGAAAGGCATAGTGGTTAAAAATACAAACTCTGGGACCAAACTGCCTGGATTCAAACCTGAGTTGGTTCCACCATTCACTAGCTGTGTGACCTCGAGAAGTTCACAGAATTCAACTACTCTGGGCCTCAATTACCTCATTTGGAAAATGGAAATAACAACAGAATGCACAAAAGAGGTTGCTGTGAGAATTAAATAAGTCAATCCATTAAAAATGTTAATTTATGTGAAATGCCTAAAACTGTACCTGGTATACAGTAAGCACTCAATAAACGTTAGCTGATCATTAAAAGCAAGTATTATATTGGCCTGACCTGTGGTGGTGCAGTGGATAAAGCGTCAACCTGGAATGCTGAGGTCGCCGGTTCAAAACCCTGGGTTTGCCTGGTCAAGGCATATGTGGGAGTTGATGCTTCCTGCTCCTCCCTCTTTCTCTCTCTCTCTCTCTCTCCTCTCTAAAAATTAATAAAAGTAAAAAAAAAAAAAAAAGTCTAAGCTCTTCCCCACACCCTTTAAAAAAAAAAAAAAAAGCAAGTGTTATAACAATGAAGCCCCGAGGATCTACCCTCAGTGAACTGGGACTCAGTAGCTCACTCAAACACATTCACACACACATGCCTTTTTTTGTGTCTCCCATGTGCCAAAGATATTATACATACAATAATTCATTTCTTTTAAAAATAAAATGAAACAAAATCCTGCAAGGGAGTTAGTATTCTTCCTTTATCAAGAAGGAAATTGATTAAATAATTTGCCCAAGGCTCTCAAATAGGAATTAGCAAAATCAATTCAAATTTGAGAGTTTCTGTCGCAAAAGCCCAAATTCTTTTATCTATACAATGTTATTTTGAGTTCTTATTTCTACTTTTTCTATTTTTTCGGGGAGTCCATATAATAAGAGCAGAGTTTTAGAAGGGACTTTCAAGTGTACCTAGTTCAACAGTCCCTTTTTGCTCATGAAGCAATGGAAGCGCAAGAAGTTTATTACTGACTTGCCCAAGGTCAGATAACAAATGCTGGGTACCACACTGCCATTTTTCCCTCTCGGAGGTTGGTGATCTGACTCTAGGAGGCCCTCAGCCTTGCTCCTAACCTTTTAGGGACTCAGAAAAACCAATGACCACAGTACAAATCAAGAATGCAATGGCTGCCCTGACCATATAGCTCAGTTGGTTAGAGCATCATCCTGTTATGTAAAGGTTGCTGGTTTGATCCCCGGTCAGGGCACATACAGGAACAGATTGATGTTTCTCTCTCTCCCCCCTTCCTCTCATTAAAAATCAATAAAATAAAATTTTAAGCAATCTATAAAATTTTTAAAAAAGAAAAAAGAATGCAACGGCTAACTGAAGACCCAGGGGCTCCCCTCTAAGGCAAGTTCATGAATTTTAGCAGATGGACTTTATTTAACTTTTTTATTTTTATTTTATTTTATTTTATTTATTCATTTTAGAGAGGAGAGAGAGAAAGAGAGAGAGAAAGGGGGGAGGACCTGGAAGCATCAACTCCTATATGTGCCTTGACCAGGCAAGCCCAGGGTTTCGAACCAGCGACCTCAGCATTTCCACTGGTCGACGCTTTATCCACTGTGCCACCACAGGTCAGGCCAGATGGACTTTATTATATCAAATTTAGCTGCTCGAGCCTTTCTGCTTTCTGGGCTTTCCAAACAAAACCCAGAGTAGAGACAATTTCACCCTGAAAAAAAGGAAAGGATAGACTAACATGAGGTTTAAACCCAATTTGTCAAAGGAAGGAAGCTTACAGTTATAATAGCTGTTCCTAGCAATGTTATAGTCTAGCTAAGGCCAACAACATACAAGCTCAACAAACCATTGGCCCCATGTGGGAAGGCAATGCTGAAATTTCTGACATTATTAGTTTCCTTGACACAAAAGAGCTGGATTTGTAATTACACGCTGTTCCCCTCCTGCCCACCACATTCTGCTGTGCTTGTGTTTGATTGCTTCCTAAGGGACAGGGTTAAGGGCCAGCAGACAATCCAAAGCCACAAGTCCACTGACCTCTCGGGGTCAACAGGCAATGTGATGCATGTTTGCAATAGCTGCTCCTGGGGCCTGTCCAGAAAGAGGTTGATTTCATCTTGCCACTCAACACACATCTCAAGGGTTTGCTGGTCAGTTTACACAGTTCTCACAGACCATTAGAAGTGACCACTATTACAGGCCAAATGCCAGAGCTCTGAGTCCCACTGAAAACTCCAGGACCCATTCTGAGAGGAGCAGGTTATTGTGGCGGACTGTGGTCCAGAACTGAAGTGCGAGGCTTAAGCCACGGCTCCTCTACCGATTTACTTGATTGATCAAATCCATTACCCTCTCAGAACCTTAGCTTGTTTGCCTATAACATGGAGATAATAATCTCTGTCCATGAACAGGATTATTGAGAAGTTTAAATAGTGATGTAAATAAAAGTACTTTGTAAACAGTGAAGGTCCTAGTGAACGTAAGGGGCAACCGACATTGTCTGCTAATCCCCTAACTGGTCTGTGTGTGAAATCCCAGAGACTGTGCTCTCAGGATAACGGTCCAGACTCTTGAACAGGTTTAAAATCCCTTCACAATCTGCCCTCTATTGCCCTCCAACTTTACCTCCTGCCGCATGCCCCACTCCACTCGAGGCTTTAGCCAAACAGGATTTCCCCGAGCTCCTGTGGAGGGCCATGCTGTATGGCAGCTGCAGGCAAGAGGCCTCCCTCCTTAGGCTCTCCCACTTTACCCAGCTAACTACGCCAGGTTCTGATTTTAGCTTCGACGACATCTTCTCCTAGACATTTTCCTCTACCTCTCCTCTGTACTTTAATAACAGCTCTTTATCCACTTGGGACTCTTTATCATTGTATTAAAGCTGCCTGGATAGCCTGACCAGACAGTAGTGCAGTGGATACAGCGTCGGACTGGGACGCGGAGGACCCAGGTTCGAAACCCCGAGCTCGCCAGCCAGAGCACAGGCTCATCCGGCTTGAGGAGAGGCTCACCAATTTGAGCAAGAGGTCACTTACTCTGCTGTAGCCCCCCAGTCAAGGCACATATGAGAAAGCAATCACTGAACAACTAAGGAGCTACAACGAAGAACTGATGCTTCTCATCTCTCTCCCTTCCTGTCTGTCCTATTTGTCTCTCTCTCTCTTAAAAAAAAAAAACAACCCACAAAAAACTGCTTGGATACTTATTACTCTTTCCCCTCTCAAAATTTGGTGGACTAAATAATGTTGTTCACTGAATGAGTGAATTTAGTGACCCTAACAATCACTGGCACACCCTTCCCCAGTCTCTCCTTTTAACTGATTAAAACAACAAAGGCTGAAAAAAATTAATAAATAAAACAAAGACTATGAAAAAATTAAAGACTTGGTTGAAGCAAATGGTTAATCAAGAGCAGAGATGTACTTGGACCCTACATTTCCTAATTCAATTTCTGACTTGTCTTCCACAAAATGCTATGTCCAGATTTTATGCTATAGCATCAATGTCTTTTCCACAGCAAGATAACTGAAGGCAGATGAGGTATAGGAGAAAAAAGACTTGCACTCAGAAAGCCAGTGCTCAAGGCCAGGCCCTGTGTGACTTTAAGCCATCTCCAAGCCTCTGAACCTCAGGCCCCCATCTGTCAAATGGAAATTTAGCATCGGCATATACCTAAGCAGCAAAAGCCTTCTTATTTTACTTTCCACCTACTTTGCCATATTTTATATGAAGAAAGTGAGATAATTTGAAAATACTTTATATCTCTCCTTTGAAGTAATATTTGTACAACTTTCAAGTCGTTATTTTTCTGATGAGATTTAGCTTTATTATTAAAACCAAGGCATATTTAAGGACAGGGTTTGAAAACATTAAGCCATTTCTGTAGTATTACAAAAAGTTTAACTGATACAATCAACATAGGCTGGACTTGAATGAACTAATGCTACTACTACTTCCTTCTATCCTTCTGTCATCAAAACACCAGTGTCCACCTGCAAAAGAACCCCTGCCCAAATCATTAACTAAAGAACAAACAGTACAAACCCCTTTTACTTTACAACACTACTTGATTTCAGATTTACAGAATGCTACAACCAGAAGAAACTCCGAGACCATCAATGACTGCCACTGGCTGCAAGATGAGGAAAGGCCTAGTCTAATGTCCTTGGAAGGGGCTTGTGCCATGACTAATTAGTAACATGCACCAATTGCCCTGGCCGGTTGGCTCAGTGGTAGAGTGTTGGTCTAGCGTGTGGAAGTCTGGGTTTGATTCCCAGTCAGGGCACACAGGAGAAGCGACCATCTGCTTCTCCATCCCACCCCCGCCCCCTCTCTCTCTTCTCCTCCTGCAGCCATAGTTTGATTGATTTGAGAGCACCAGGCACTGAGGATGGCTCCATGGCCCTGCCTCAGGCACTAAAATAATAGTTCAGTTGCTGAGCAACAAAGCAGCAGCCCCAGATAGGCAGAGCATCTCCCAGTAGGGGCTTGGAAGGTGGAATCCAGTCAGGAATGCATGCAGGAGTCTCTCTCTCTCTGCCTCCCGGCTCTCACTTAATAAAAAAAAAGAAAAGAAAAGAAACATGTACCGATTGTTTTTCAGAGTATTATATACTCTATTCTGCAATAATATAGAGATAATTTGAATAAAAAATATGGTAAATCATACAATGAGATCACAACATAAATTTAAAATGTAATGGTGTTTATCAAAGTTGAAGACTGAGCCTGACCAGGCAGTGGCGCAGTGGATTGAGTGTCGGACTGGGACGTGGAGGACCCAGGTTCGAGACCCTGAGGTCGCCAGCTTGAGCGCGGGCTCATCTGGTTTGAGCAAGGCTCACCAGCTTGAGCCCAAGGTCGCTGGCTTGAGCAAGGGGTCACTTGGTCTGCTGGAGCCCCCCAGTCAAGGCATATGTGAGAAAGCAATCAACAAACAACTAAGGTGCTGCAACAAAGAATTAATGCTTCTCATCTCTTTCCTTTCCTGTCTGTCCCTATCTGTCTCTCTCTCTGACTCTCTCTGCCTCTGTCACACACACACAAAAAGTTGAAGGCTGAAGAGCCATGATAGAGACATACTTCTGATTATATTATATACGCATGTTTTTTCATTTTAATTATAACGGAATTTTGTGAAAGTGAAAGATTATAGAAAATACACTCACTCAAATTATTTTGCTTTTGGATGATACCCTTATCTGTATGTCACTGTTCATTACTGGTAGTGACTGAGACAAGCATCATCTCTTTTATTTTCTAGTGCTACACCATATAAAAGTGCCCTGGTCGGTTTGCTCAGTGAATAGAGCATAAGCCTGGTGTGCGGATGTCCCGGGTTCAATCCCCGGACAGGGCACACATGAGAAGCGACCATCTGCTTCTCTTCTCCTCCCTCCTCCCCTTCTCTTACTCTACCCCTCTCGCAGCCAGTGGATCAGTTGGTCTGAGCGTTGGCCTCAGACACTGAGGGTAGCTTGGCTGATTTAAGCATAGGCCCCAGATGGGGTTGCTAGGTAGATCCCAGTCAGAGAGCATGTGGGAGTCTATCTCCCCTCCTCTTACTTAAAAATAAATAAAAATAAACAAACAAACAATATAAAACAGTAATGCAGTCAGAGATCACTATTAATTCTCAAGTTATTTAGGGCAGAAGTTTTCAAACCCAATAGTTGACTCCAACTGCTAACAAAAGCGAGAGATTGAACAAGTATCCAAAGACATCAATAGGGGAGGAGTTGTTTTCAGTATTCTCTTTGCAATCCAATGCCCTCTCCCCAAATCCTGGGATGGGCGAGGTCTTAATGGAGACAGCGAAATGAGAAAATGGTCTGAGTCATTCCAAAAACAGAAGTTAACTCTCAATAAAGAATTGTTTTCTATGCCATCTCAAGATTTTATTCAAAGACCTTAAGAAAAAAAGTTAAATATTCTTTACTGAAAACCATAAACAGCTATTCCATCTAAATTCATAAGCAACAAACTACAAGAGGGTTAGTTACTGACATCTTACAACACAAACTCTTGTTTGTAATGGATTTTATATATTTTTTGTTAAATAAAAATTTTAACTTTCACAGCTGAAACTTTTCCAAGGAGAGAGTTTATTGGACCACTGCTAGTAAGAAAAGAAAAAAAAAAGAAGAAAAAAAAAAAAAGGACCAGGTCCTGCGTCATCAAGTTTAAACCACAAGCAGTAGTACCAGGTAGAAGAGTCATGTCTGCCACCTTGGAGTTGAGCAGGTTTTTTATACATGAAGGAGGGGGGAGGACAGATGTAAGTTGTTTTGAAAGAATTTACATTGGCCATAGATAAAGTGGTGGGAGAAGGTGAGGAGTCCCTAAGAAAAAGTCCTTGGATTGGTTATAGACAACAGTCTGAAAAGTTCATGTGTAAACAAGATGCGAAGGCTCCATCCAGGGGCTGGGTTTGATGGCACCTGGCTATCTTCTCTTTCAGATAGTAGCCATCTGGAAGTTCATTCAGAGTTCCAACATACACTCCCAAATGTGAGCAGTCCTGTTAGCTGGCTCCCCAGCTACTAACGCCTGACTGCTGTCTTTCTCTCACTCTGCGACCCACTGTAATTTAATTAAAGGCATCTCAGATTTTTTTTCTTGTCAGTGTGTGACATTAAAATATTTTGCAAGAATAAAGCGTTGACCTGGAAATGCTGAGGTCGCCGGTTCGAAACCCTGGGCTTGCCTGGTCAAGGCACATATGAGAGTTGATGCTTCTAGCTCCTCCCTCTTGTCTCTCTCTCCTCTCTCTCTCTCTCTCTCTCTCTCTCCCTCTCTCTCTCTCCCTCTCTCTCTCTCTCCTCTCTAAAATGAATAAAAAATAAAAATTAAAAAAAATTTTTCAAAAATATTTTGCAATACAATTTCCAGATAAATGAACATTGCATAGGGTCTTAAGAAACAAATTCTTACAATTCAGCTTTTATTTATTTATGTATATTTTATTTATTCATTTTAGAGTAGAGAGGGAGTGAGAGAGAGAGAGAGAGAGAGAGGAAAAGGGGGGAGGAGCAGGAAGCATCAACTCCCATATGTGCCTTGACCAGACAAGTGCATGGTTTCGAACCGGCGACCTCAGCATTCCAGGTCAACGCTTTATCCACTGCGCCACCACAGGTCAGGCACAATTCAGCTTTTAAATAGACCTATACTTCATGTCAAAATCTGATCACATATTTTAGAGATTGTCCTTCCGCTATACACAGCAGGACAATATCTACGAGTTGTTAAATTACTGACAAGTTCTTTCCCAAAACAGGCAAAATTATAATGTGATGTGAAGGAGGTCACATATGTCCAAGCTCTGCCAGTAGAAAGCTGTGCAACACTACACATTGCTTAACTGCTTTGTGGTTGGTTTGTGTCATGATAAGGTGAGAGTCTACTCTAACTCAGTTTTTAGAAAATGCTTTGAAATCTTACAATGCTGTCATGGGACTGCAAGTAGCACTGTCACCCAGTCTATCTCAGGGATGGCAAGCCAAAATTTGAAGAACGTTAAGGACATGCAGAGCTTTAGAATTTTCTCCTGGGAGTCAAGAATTAAAATTTATGTCCAACGGTTCAGCAACAGGTAAATACTAAAGTACCCAATTAAACTGATGCTGAATGCTACAGGTAGGATAGCAAGAAAATTCCTCATCAGAGCCAAGTAACAGGGCTGCTGCCGAGCCTGTTTCCAAATTATTTCCACCACTGTATGTGGCTTCCCAAAGGAAGTCCCAAGTAACTAAGTAACAAAAAATAAAACAAAAAGCAGGCCTATTTCTTTTATAGACAATCAGGCATCCGCTTCCTTTTAATTCAAGTAAAAATAAGAAAAGTCCCCAAACACAAATTTGGCACTTTCCTATGTTTAATAAAAGAAGGAGAAAACAACATATTTCCAGATAAAATCTAGTCAATAATCATTCACCAGTAATATTTTTAATACTGAAATGTAGACATAAATTGTTGGATAGCTACCTGTTCACTTTAGAAAACAGAGTGTATATGTCCGATGTCACCATCCACCTCTCCCTCCATGCCATGACAGACATCAGGAATCCATGACCGCCCTCGAGCTTGCTACACTCAGGACCTCAGAATTCTAAACAACACAGCATTCCATGTGGCCCCTGCCAGTTCATAAGCACAGGCATTCATGCTAAAGCCTATTTCATCCCGGTATGTCAAAATATTAAAATGGGTCTTTAAAGAAAGCCACTTCCTGATAGTTTCAAGACACAGTAAAACCTTCATTTCAACAATAAAATGGTAACTTTTTCCTATAATAAGATCAGCGAACATAACTGCAAACATTAGTTTTAATCTAGACACTAGGCTATTCCAGTGAGATATGCAAGTGGTTCTATATAAAAAAAAGTTTATATTCATCTTTTTAAAAATAGAATTTGGCTTTATTCAACACAAACACCTAGTTCCAATTCACTCACTACCCTGTCACTCAAATGAAATGCCGGGCAGAACATAGACACAAACACAGCTCCATCTGCTAATTAAAATTGGGCATGAAACTGTTAACAGGCATCTGTTGCATTGTTTGGCTCTAATGGGCAGAGACAAAACTGAAATGGCTCTTTAAAAGGAAACCCAGTGATTTCACTCATTTTCTCTTTGGTATTTATGTTAGTGGGGAGTTGGAAGCATGGTGTTAAACAGCTTATTATAGAGTCTGAAAGAAGATAAGTGACATATATTGCATATTTTAAAACATCCCTTTATAACTGATCATAGAAAGATATACAGCATTTTATACTGGAGAAATACCATTCTTGGGTAAAGAATTCATATAAGCACTTTAATCTATCCCACATATTGTCTAATCATCTATAATACTATGAAAGATATTACCTAAAACCTAAGCAATGCTTTACAATTTATATAGTGCTTTAACAGTTCATCCGTCAAGTCATTCATTCATCCAATTAAGTGCTCATTTGGAGATTTAGAAGGTGAATAAGATTTGACCCCTGAAAAGTTGGTACTGTATTATTATACTATACTTTAGATGGAAAAACAAAGGACCAAGAAGGACAACTGACTCACTCCAGTCCAGGAAACAGGAAAGGCATATGCCAGGACATGAACTCAGATCCGAGTCCAGACCCTTCACTCTGCTTAAGGCACCATGCTAGTTAACCCCCTAGCAAGTCTACTTCCTTGGCTACTTACACGTCAGAAGCTCCACATTGTTACATTCCAGAATATTATTACTAACAAACTAAGTCTACTTCTCTATCCCCACTCCAATGTTCTTTTCAGCCTGCTGTGAAAAACTCTTTCCTGCAAAATGTTTCCAAGTAGCAATTCTAACGCACACAAGAGAGCTGGTCCCCAGGATGGATGGCTGTATGTGCAGGCAGACAGACCTAAACCAGAACCAGCTTCAGGCCACGCCAACAGCATCCTGGTCTTCCCCTTCTGATTCCATGGTTCTTTTCAAACTCCTTATCAGGTTCAATTCAAAAACCGACTGCTAAATCTTTTCTCGTCTTTAAAGACTAGACTTATTTCTAAGACAATATGTAAAGCGTTATTTCCCTCCAGCTTTCTCAGTGGATCCAAACCATCTTGGTGCTGTTGCCAAGAGAAACTCCTCCCTGATTTGCTGTCATGAAGAACAGCTGGCCAAGCTCTTTATTCAAGTACACTTATGCTTAAGACATATCACTATCTGTATTCAAGACTCAGTTTCCCCACTCCTCTCCTTAATTTGTTGGGCAGCATTTTTCATTTGCTAGAACACAAACTGAGGGGATGAGTTTAACCCTTTATTAACAAGCATTAAATTCTACTTTTTCTGAAATAGTGTTGCTATTTCAAAGCTATCACTTAGGAAGTCTACTGACAGCTTTGAAAGAACACAATAACATTAAAATAAGGCTTTATGGACAAAATGTTCAATTTGAATGTTCCATGCATATTTTGGTTTGCAGGGATGAAACGAATGAAAACAACTATGAAAATTAAAATCAACTTGCTCTACATATCTGGATTACACTCAGGCAAATGTTGATATCATCTTGGATAAAAATGTAAACATGACAAAGTTTATTTTTCAGTCAATAAGTCTTGATAAAAGCTTTGAATTGCTACCAAGAAAAAACAGTTTTTAATTTTAAGCTGGGGTCGGCAAACTTTTTCTATAAAGAAACAGTAAATATTTTTAAGCTTTGTGGGACACATGGTCTCTGTTGCATATTTTTCTTTGTTTTGCTTGATTTTTTAATAACCCTTAAAAAAAATGTAAAAACGCCCTAGCTGGTTGGCTCAGCAGTAGAGCCAGGCATTCCAATGTTCTGGGTTCAGTTCCCGGTCAGGGCACAACGAAGAAGTGACCATCTGCTTCTCCACCCCTTCCCCTCTCGCTTCTCTCTCTCTCTCTCTCTCTCTCTCTCTCTCTCTCCCCCTCTCCCACAGCCATGGCTCGGTTGGCGCAAAGTGGCCCAGGCCACTTAGGATGGCTCCATAGCCTTGCATCAGGCACTAAAAGATCTTGATTGCCCAGCAACAGAGCAACAGCCCGAGCAACGGAGCAACAGCCCGAGATGGACAAGCATCGCCTCATAGTGAGCTTGCTGGGTAGATCCTGGTCCAGGCCCAAGTGGGAGTCTATCTTCCTGCCTCCCCACTTTTCACTTAATGGGGAAAAAATGTAAAAACATTTTTAGCTTGTAGACTGCAAAAAAAGGCTGCAGGCCACGTCTGGCCTGTGGGCAACAGTTTGTCAACCCCTGATTTTGAGGAAACTAAATCCAAGAAAAAAAAAAGTAATGTTACAGAACAAAATGTCTAAAAGTGCTCTGGTGAGACTAGGCTATAACAACTACCAGCATACCCCTACTAATATGATTTTTTTTTTTAATTTTTTTATTGATTGATTTTTGGAAAGAGTCTTGGGAGAAAGAGAGAGAGAGAGAGAGAGAGAGGGAATGAAAGAGGAGAGTGAGAAAGAGGAGGGAGAAGCAGGAAGCATCAACTAATAGTTGCTTCTCAAATTCTCATAAGTGCCTTGACCAGGCAAGCCCAGGGATTCAAACCAGTGACCTCAGCATTCCAGGTCTACGCTTTATCCACTGTGCCACCACAGGTTACGCCTAATATGATTTTATTAGTTATTCTGCACATACAAGGAATTTTAATGACAAGATGCCCTTTGATCTCTTAACCTGAAGCTACAGACACAGAAAGGGCAAAGGACAGCTATACTATCCTTAGCTATCCCTGTATTACCTCCTCCAGCACGCTGAATCATTGTGTGAACATTTACTATTTCCCTGAACAGATTTGGCTAATCAAAGTGGGAACATTTAACTTTCTCCACATAAAAAGTAAATGTGCAAAATCTAACTCCTCCTTAGAAAAGGTGACAAATTTATGGAGATGGTCATACTGATTAGATATAGCAGCAGCTTGATTGTGAAAAATGACACAGACTTGGGTTTGGGGTTCACTGGAGGCTCTGCTACAACCAGCTGTGTGATCTTGAGACTGTCAACTTAACCTTCATTTTATTATTTATAAAATTGGGACAGGGATATAAAGTAGATAATCTCTAAAATTTTTTCTGCTGTCAAACTATGACTATACTGAAATGAAACCACTCAGGAAATACCCTACCAGGAAGACGGTGGGGGGTGGGGGTGCAGGGCAGGGGAAAGGCAGCAGAGGGGAGAAGCTTAGACTGTCCTGTAGAGGACAGGCCCTGGTTTTCTTTATCTTCTATCAGAACCTTATTCAGCACAGGCCACTCCAAGATGCCAACATTCCTTCATATCAATATTAAAATGCATCCACATCCCATAGGAAATATCATACACAGCTAACTGTATAGCCATTTCTGAGCTGTCTTAATGTTATATTTTATAGACATTTAATTGAATATTAGTTATGATTATGTAAGAGGTTTGGAAAGCCAATCAAAAAACTTTTTTCAATTCTCAAATATCTGAACTGAAAGGCTATTTGTTCCTTGACACTGGGCCTATAATTTCAAATGGATGAAACACACCTACTCAATAGTTGACAAATATTACCTGACTCATATACTGGAAGAGTCCCAGTCAGTCAGCTGAAGGAAAATATACCCTCTACCACCCAAAGAGCAAAAAGGAAATGAGAGAGCCAAGATATCAGAGAAGACAGAGAACCTTAGAGCAGTAAGAAGAAAGCCTCTGTGAGACAACTGTACCTGTAATGAAAATGACTAATTGTCTCCTTCTTCTCGTGATGGCAAAAATCCTACTGAAAGTGTTTCAAGGTGGCAAGATGCCCTTCTTCAAACTACTTAAACTAAGTCTTTAAATGTACCCTCATGAGAGGAAGCAACAGGCACAGCAAATACAAATCTACCAACACACACACCAGGCGTTAAGAAACGGATCTTCTCTGTGACACAGACCTTACCAAGAACTTTCCGCAATGCTATGACAGACCTTGTCAAAACCCAGACGTAATATCCAGGAACTTACACAACCAGGTACTTCAAGAAGTAATTATAACTGGGAGGAGAGAGACCACGAACTCTCTCTCACCTCAACAACTTCAGATCAACTGGGGACAGGATGGGGGTGTTGAAGGAGTGAGATATTACTGCTAAAGATGTGGTCACTCCACGCCTATGTCTGTGGTCAGTGAAAAGTATGTGGACATTTTAACTAGGATGGTATTAACATTCACCTTAGTTAAGCCTAACTTAATTTCAACTGCAAAGCGTTATGTTTCAGGTATATTAATTCTTCTACTATTTGAAGGCAGTGTGTTACCACTTCCTGTTGGGGCTCTGAGGCTAAATAAGAGGCAGGGAAGATTTCCCCTTCCTCCATGTCAACTGAAGACACAGCTCACAGCCTCTTTTTTACCACATCCACCCCAGAGAAAATACAAAGCCTAAGATTATTCATGAAATTCACCCCGTTTAACTGTCTGCCACCTGTTCTAAACAATTTCCGGACACTGTTTTTCATGCCTGAATAGCTGAATAGCAGCAACTCTCCACTGAACTGAATTTCACTCATTTAATTTTTAAAAAATCCACACAAGAAAGATTCTAATTCTTCAGAATGTAAAGTAATTCTTAAAAAGGTACTATTGTAAAAGACAGCAGTCACCCTTACAGGAAATGTGGGACAAAAATTAAGGCAATTAAGGGGAAACTAATAAAATTATTACAAACAAGCAAAGGTCATCCAAGGAGCTTAACAGAAATAGCATCCACAAGACTCCCTCACTTTCAAAGCAGTAGAATGCTTCTGGGAGGGTCACACATAGAATAGACAAAAGACTACCCACTCAACTTGTCAGAAATTGTCCTTTCCCAACTGGACTGCATCATGTATCAACAATATAGAAGGGTTACTCAGGGTTTTGAAATTAGTACCAGCATCAGAATTAATGCCCTTTAGTCGCTGTAACAGCTCCAACCGAATCTCTTAGGAATATACTTGAGACATGACATTTAAAATCTGCTTCCTCAGAAAAGAAAAAGTCCCACTCAAAACTGACTGCCAAGAACTTGCAACTAAAACTTCCCTAAGCCCCAGACATCATAACACCCAGGAAGTTTCAGACCACTCAATCTATATGAAAGAGGCCAGAACAAACCAACTATCCATAGCCTTCCCAGTATTTGATTTGATGAGCACTCTTAACCCAAATATTATTTTTTAAAGTAAATTATTGTTAAAATATACAAATAATTAAATATACTTGTTACCATAGCACTAACCCCCAATAATCCTAAAAATCCATGGTGAAATATGCTGTAAGAACCATTTGAAAGATGCTAAGTGAACTACTCTTTGAAGCCACAAACATCACCCAGACAACCAAGAGCTAAGATTATGAAGGTACTTAATTAACTGCAGTTATTTAACAAAGGAAATGATGTTAAGGTCACTTTTATAGGCAGCTTTAAACCAGTTTTGATTTCCTCTTCAGTTTATAACAAATTACAGAACTGGTTACCTGAACACAGTCTTCCAGTACAAAAGTAGGAAGGACAGCTCCCCACCAAGATCAGGAAAAACCGAAATTGAAAGTAGTGGGGGTATATTGTATATTGTGATTCATTAAGCAACTAATAAATAAAACCAAAGCAAAATATACAGGGAGGCAGGCAGACTCCTCAGCTGAGAATTTTTATTAAACACTCAAAGTCCAAGAATTTAAAAAATTGAGAAATGTTGCTTTTCAGGAGACGGTAGTAAAGGAGTCATACTGTCCTGACTACACCATTCCCCAAAGTCACCAACTCTCTGAAGACCAGTTAACACTCACAGAACAATTTAATGCTCCACAGACATCATTCCATCATTAGTGACTTTTTCTCTTTCCTGCTCTTGATCCAAAGGAAGGAAAGAAAATGGTAACAATGCTCCCAGTTACTGAAGAAAGTCCTGCTTTCCATTTCCTCTCCTTTTCCCACTTTCTCTGTCTTCGAGGCTGCTCAACCTCTATACTGTGTATCCTGCTTCCTTTTTCTCTTTTAATCGCACACTCAGTTCTCCTTTATTTTTTTTACACCAAGTATCCTCATTCTACCCTCTGGTGCCCTGAACTCTTCTCCTACCTACGCATATGCCCCCTTCCAAGACATCTCTGCTCAGACCTCTTGTGCCCCTGTCCCTCACCTCCTGATCACTTATTTCCCTGAATTATCTTCCTATTGCTAGATTCCCACCATTCTTGCCCCTCGTGTCCTCTGTTCCTTTACTTCACGTCCCTCCGGTTCCCCCGACCCATCACTGCCCCCTTCACAATTCCTCCCTCTTTCCTTTTAATCCATTTCACACCCTCTATCTCTTTCTCTGTCCATGAGATTTCTTGTGTTCCCCTCCACACACACTTTGTCCCTCTAAGACCCTTTCCCGTCACTCCTCCAACCCTCTCATTTTCTCCAGTACCCCCAGTCCTTGTTCCTCTGGTTCCCCTTCCCCTTTCTTTGCCCCCAAGTTTCCCCTTCACCTCTCAGCCTCTCATCTCCGCCCGACCCTCTCCCTCACGCCTTCACCCTTTCCGCTGCCTTCGCCGTCCGGCCGTCCCCGGGGTCCTCTCCCGGGAGTCCCCTTCCTGGGCCCCCAAGCCTTCCCCCGTCCCCTATCCCGGGCCCCCTCGCACTCGCCCCCTATTTCTCAGTCCCCGTCCCTGGCCGCGGCCCCTCCCTCACCGATGGTGGAGATGAAGGTGGTGTTGAAGGCGTCCTCGGAAAAGCGGAAAAGGAGGCAGGTCTTGCCCACTCCCGAATCGCCGATCAGCAGCAGCTTGAACAGATAATCGTACGTCTTCGCCATCTTCTCGCTCCGGCCCTCTGACCCGAGAGCAAGAACAGCAGCGGAGCGAGGCGGGGAGGGGGCCGCGGACGAGGGGGCGTGTCCGTCCAGCCGCCGCCGCTAGCCCCGCCCCTAGCCCCGCCTCTTCCCTCAGAGAAGGCCTGCGCGCCCCGCCCCGCGGGACCAATCCACAGGGGTTTTGTCATCACCGCCCCGCGCCCTAGGGCTTCATGGGACTTGTAGTTCCTTCGAGGAGCTTCGGGCGTGCCTGGTGTTGGCTGTACGGACTGCCCGAGAGGATAAAAGCGATCCGCTCTGGGCGGGGTGACCAGGTGGAATAGGCGTTTCCATCCAAACTGAAATGGGAGAGTAGGTTTCGAAGTCTGCTTGTCTCCCTGCGGGTACTTAACTTGGTCGTTTCTTTGTGTGAGGGCGCCTTTCAAATCCAGGACCTCGGAATCGGACTCCCGCGGTTCTTGCTTCTTATCTGCCGAGACCCAGAGCTGAGATGGTTTTTTCTTTATCGCTGCTGTGGTGTAGCTGGGGGATTATCTGCAGTACATTGTCTGACTTCTCCTCCAGTTCCTTGCACCACCTCTAAGCCCGCTCCCGCAGCCTCTAACTTGAACCACACTCCTCTGTTTTTTTCAGGCCTTCAAAACAGAACCAAATACGATGGGTATTTTAGAGGATCTGCTATATGGACGCTCCCCTCTTCTCACAGGAGGATGGATAAAAATATCTTGGAACTGAAAATACTAAGGGTTGTGCTGCAGGCCTGCCCTTAAAAGTTGCAAGTATCATGTGAGGCAGGAACTATGACCAAGGGAATCTAGAGACTAAGATTTGGATTTTGTCTTGGTTTAGCTGTTTAACAGCACACAGGTTCTCTGCACCTCGGTTTTCTCATCATTAAAACGGGTATAAGCCTGACCAGGCGGTGGCGCAGTGGATAGAGCGTCGGACTGGGAGGAGTAGGACCCAGGTTCGAGACCCCGTGGTGGCCAGCTTGAGCGCGGGCTCATCTGGTTTGAGCAAAAGCCCACCAGTTTGAACCCAAGGTCGCTGGCTCCAGCAAGGGGCGGTCAAGGCACATATGAGAAAGCAATCAATGAACAACTAAGGTGTTGCAACGCGCAATGAAAAACTAATGATTGATGCTTCTCATCTCTCTCTGTTCCTGTCTGTCTGTCCCTGTCTATCCCTCTCACTGACTCACTCTCTGTCTCTGTAAAAAATTAAAAAAAAAAAAAAAAAAAAAAACAGGTATAAAAGAAGCTGTTTCATAGGGTTGTAGGGAAAAGTAAATGAGATACTGAATGAGATAGCACCTTGAAATCCACAAGGCATTGTAGAAATGTTAGTAATGGTTCCCTTCACTAAGTGAGGCACATTCTCACTTAATGGATTACAAATAGGGAGGTGGTGGAGACAGCATTCTGTCATAAACAATTTAATCCTTTATTTACTGTCATACACTATTCTTTGCTTTTGTGGATGTACTACTTACTGTTCAGGCTTCTTTCATTCACTAGTGGCAGAAACCCAACCAGATCAAGTTCTCTGAAAAGGAGTGTTTACTGGTTCAGGTAAAGCCAAAGGACAACTAAATAGCTAAGGAGGTCTGGCTGACCAGGCAGTGGCACAGTGACTAGGGCATCAGACTGGGATGCAGAGGACCCAGGTTGGAATCCTCGAGGTCTTTGGCTTGAGCACAGGCTCATCAGCTTGAGCATGGGCTCACCAGCTTGAGCGTGAGGTCGCTGGCTTGATCATGGGATCATAGACATGATCCTATGGTCGCTGGCTTGAAACTCAAGGTCACTGGCTTGACAAGGTCGCTTGAGCAAGAGGTCACTCACTCTGCTGTAGTCCCCTGGTCAAGGCACATATGAGAAAGCAGTCAATGAACGACTTAAGGTGCCGCTTGCTACCAAGAATTGATGCTTCTCATCTCTCTCCCTTCCTGTCTGTTTGTCCTTATCTAGCCCTCTCTCTATCTCTGTCATACACACACCAAAAAAAAATAGCTAAGGAAGTCTGGGTCCAGAAGCTCCACCCAGTCAGAACTCTTCATTTCATCTCTTCTCCTTTCTCAGTTTTAATTCTAGTGTGCCAAATATCGACAGATAAACCCACATGAACAAAAGCTCTTTAGGATCCTCAATAATTTTTAAGAGGATAAAGGAGTCCTGAGGCCAAAATATTTGAGAAACAGTGGCTGAGGCATTTCCCTTAGATCTAAGGAAACACCTGGTAGGTTAGAAGGAGTTATTAAGGGAACCAGTGGACTCAACTGTTAGTGAAATAAGGAAAGAACTTGGACAGATAGTTGAACAAGACAGCAGGCGTTTATAAAACACATCTTGAGTGCATTGTGACTTCATGTACAATGACAGTGATATTCCATTTTTAGTCATGGTATGGAAAAAGATTCAGTTGGCCCTAGTATTGACCTTTACTTTCTATGTGGGGAGAAAATGAGATGTATCATTAATTCACACCTATTGATCATACAGTACCCAGAAGATTGGTGTAAATCTAATGTCTAATTTCTAGAGCTCTCTTGATAGGAACAAAGCTCTAAGGAGGTCAAAGTCATAGTTTCTGCAGCCTAATGAGCAGGGATTCTGCCCTCTGGCACAGGCTGAGTTTCCTTGCCCCAGCCAGTTCTTAGGCAAGTCTGTGAACTTGGCCTCAGCCAAGGCTGAACATGTGTGGACAGTTCAGTTTTACACCTTCATCTTCATTCTGGAAAAGGGAAAAAAAATCTGCAAAGACCAGCAGGATCTTCTTTCTTTTATAAAATGTGTGACTGGCCCTGGCCGGTTGGCTCAGCGGTAGAGCTTCGGCCTGGCGTGCGGGGGACCCGGGTTCGATTCCCGGCCAGGGCACATAAGAGAAGCGCCCATTTGCTTCCCCCCCCCCTCTCTGTCTCTCTCTTCCCCTCCTGCAGCCAAGGCTCCATTGGAGCAAAGATGGCCCGGGCGCTGGGGATGGCTCCTTGGCCTCTGCCCCAGGCGCTAGAGTGGCTCTGGTTGAGGCAGAGCGACGCCCCGGAGGGGCAGAGCGTCACCCCTGGTGGGCGTGCCGGGTGGATCCCGGTCGGGCGCATGTGGGAGTCTGTCTGACTGTCTCTCCCGTTTCCAGCTTCAGAAAAATACAAAAAAAAAAAATGTGTGACTAAAGTAACTTTAGTCCCACTATCTACATGCAACTGTTGGCATTCTGAATAAGGACATGCTGATGTGCTAAAGAACATAAGTTCAGAAGAGAAGCTAGAGTTGGAATTTTAAAGTCCCTAAATTTCCATAGGGGAATTTTGTTAATTAATGGAATTTTTTAAAAATTCTGTTTTATTTTCACTTCCCTGGTGTTTCTCTACTACCAAGTGTATATAACATTGGGACTTTCTAATAGGTAAGCACCACTGTTGAACCATTCAAGCATTTTGATATATTGACATTACTTCAACAAGAATCCAATGTTTTCTTTTATGCATTATTAATTTTCATATTTTGTACAACAGTATGTTACTTGGAAATGAGATTTTCATGATAGTAACTACTAATGAATCAAGGCATTTTTCTCAAAAGACTAGACAATATATTTGTAGATCTGAGGGTACTACAGGTAACAGGTTGCCTGTTGCCACTTTCTCCAGGTGGCATCTAAAGATCCCTTTCTAAAGGAAATCACATTAGTACTCTTTGGCCAGTTACCCAAACCCACCCTTGAAATGTTCCATCACTACAGAGCACTAGGCAGACCAGCACATTCAATCTGGCCCTGAAAATGTTTATTGGAGTTTTTGTACATGACACCTTGACCTATGGAAATCTAGATGTCCAAGGAGTTTACCCTCTGTGGTTTTTGTTAGGCCAGCACTCTTTCTTCCTGATTTTGGGAAGCTGCTTCTTCCCCACTGGTGACGTTACTCCTCCAGCCACAGAGGTAGTCATATGATCAGACTGGGTCAATTTGAATTCTTCCCTGTACATTTTCTAATGATGCTGAAAAGAAGTCAATCTGGTGTGTGTCTGTATGAGCTTTTGGTTTTGATCAAAACTCTAGTTCATTTCTCTGCATTTTACTGTGGCTGCCCTCCTCGGTATGTTTAGTTTGTCATCGGGCTAGCCTTTCCTCGTGAGAGCAAGCAGGACTGGCATGCTGCACAATTCCAAAGGCATTATTGACTTCTTACAGTTGTTAATTTATATTAGGGGTCACAGACCTCCAAGAATCTGCAAACATGTTCTTGAGGGTCCTCATGTTCTCTAGGCAAATTTTCCGATTTATTCAGGCATTCTTTAACTGGTTTAAATTGTTCTGTGACACTTGAGTACAAGAAATGTCACCTTTCTTAATTGCTTAAATTAAATATATTTGGCTAAGACTCCTACTTGACAAGGACTGGCACAATTGGTAGCAATCATTATTGGAACTTAAAAATATTTTAAAGTTTATTTATTTATTTATTTATTTAAGGATTTTAGAGAGAAAGAGGCAAGGAGAAAAAACAGGAACATTGATCTGTTCCTATATGTGCCCTAACCAAGGATCGAACCAGCTACCTCTGTACTTCAGGATGATGCTCTACCAGCTGAGCCATCCAGCCAGGACCATTGAGACTTTCTTCCTCTTAATTGTATCCTACAGGAATCCAGGCACTTTTGTGGTCCTGAAAAATTAGGGGGAAAGCATCCTCTAGCCATAATCTGTACCCATCAGTGTTGACGCTTCTGCCCAACCACTCTAGAGTTCTGGTCCTCCGCTATCTGTTGAGTACAGCTGTCTTGGTGGGCTACAAAGATGCCCCTCATGGTGATTATTTTCACTGACTGATGACTCAGTCATCGAATAAATTGTCTCTCTGTTATCTAATAATAGTTTGTGTACTTCTTTGCCTTTTCCCTTAACACTTGAGCTGATTTAGGAAAGGAACATTGCTAATTTCTCATTTTGTCCCCAGCATGCCTAGTATGATGTCTTATACATAGTAGCTACTCAGTTGAGTTGTTAAATGAATGAACGTCTGACTATCATGCCAACAGTCTAGGTATTTTAAAATTAACTGAGACACCTTCAGTTTATTATTTACTATAAGACCTAGGTATTTTTGGCCTCACCAGTACCTTTCTGGTTGTACCTTAGCTTGTATTTATATGTTATTCATTCTCTAAGTATACTAATCATTGTTGTGTTTAAGAAATTAGTGTGATTATATATTATTTCCCTACCTTGTCAAGATCATATTGAATGATAACTCCTGAAAAATACCAATTTCTCTTTACCACCTGTGTGTCATCCAAAAACATGCTATTTGTTTAATGATATTCCAGTGGGATAATGCTATAATTATCTTTATCAGAGAGGGACAAACTATACTCTTTCCACCCACTGATGTTTCTTGAGCAATCACTGGGTGAATAGTGTCTACTCAAACAAATGTTCATTAAGTTCACCCTATAAAACCAACTCAGCATGGCCACCTGGAGGATACAGAGAGGTCTATCATGTGTTCCCTGCCCTCAGTTTGCTTCCCAGCTAATTGAGGAGAGGACATACAAGTGAAAAGTTTAAAGATAAATGGGAAGCAAATATTTGGCTGGTACACGCTTCATTTATTCTAATGGGTCAGAGGCCCATTCTGATTGGTTGTTTTTTTGCTTTTTTGTGTGTTTTTTGTTGTTGTTATTGTTGGGTTTTGTTTTGTTTTTTGTTTTTTGGGTTTTTTTAGAGAGAAAGAGAGACAGGAACAGAGAGAGATGAGAAGCATCAACTCATAGTTGCAGCACTCTTAGGTGTTCATTTATTGCTTCTCATATGGGCCTTGACCGGGAGCTCCAACCAAGCCAGTGACCTTTTGCTCAAGTCAGCAACCTTAGACTCAAATTAGTGACCATGGGATCTTGTATATGATTCCACATTCAAGCCAGCAACCCTGCACTCAAGCTGGTGCACCTGTGCTCCAGGTGGTGATCTCAGGGTTTTGAACCTCGATCCTCAGCATCTCAGGTCCAAGCTCTATGCACTGAGCCACCTCCTGGTCAGGCTGGTTGGTTTTAATTAAAATTGATTGTCTACTATGGCCATACCACCCTGAACACGCCCGGTCTCATCTAAACTTGATTATGCTTCATTCTGATTGGGTGGGTATCCATTTTGATTATTTGTGCACACATTCTGATTGGTCAGACCTCCAATCTGATTGGTCAAATGTTCAGGCAAAACTGATAGTAAAATATTTTGTGTATCACCCCTTGATAAATAAAAATGACATGACAATACAAAAAAATATGCTACATGAAAATACAGTATCCAACAAATTTCTACAAACCTAGCTTTTTATAACAAAGTCAGCAAGGTATAGAAGAGATGAGAGGATGATGACTGGGAGGCCATCTATGTCATGGGCCCCTAGAATATAGGCAAGGGCCATGGTCAGCATCCAGATAAAAGCAAAATTCTTTTCTTAGGAATTGGGAGTAGTTACCTAATTACCTCGAAGAGAGAAGAAGCCACCACCCAAGTTGCAAATTTTCTGGGTGGTTCCACTACTGGATAGGGTCCCACAGAAAGGGGAGGTAGAGCTTAGCCTGGATAGAGAGTCAGCTCAATATTTTATTCTAGTAAAGGGTGGACAGGAGGGAACCATTCTCATACCTTTTGTATTATTTCTTTCTCTGATAATAAAGTTTCTGACTATAAAATATGTTAGTAAAATTCATTCCTTTCAGTAATCTCAGAATTGCAAAGTAGGATTTTGTGTCAAATAGGGCATATGCATTAAGTACTAGGAGTTGTGAGTACAGTTTCTTATAAGCTTAAGTGATTAAAGAAATACTTTTGGGACCAATTTTAAAATTGACTCTGATCCAGTAGTAAAGTCAAGATGTGCCAACACACAATCAGCATCATAACAGGAGTGGGAAGCTATGTTCATAAATAACAGAGTACTAAATGGCTTAAATAAGAAAAAGATTTAGTCACATACTAAAATAATAAGAAATAGAACTAGTGACAGGTAAGTATTCCAGCAGCTCAAATGACGTGGTTTCTCTATTTTCTGCTTTCTCTATTTTGGTTTCTTAACAATGCTTCCTCAAAGTAATACTTATTTCAACAGCCTGGCCCCAGGTGGTTGCAAAATATCTTCCTGAAACTACTGGGACTTCTTACTTCCAGGTTTAAACAAAGCAAAATGTAGAGAATTCTATTCCTCAAGAGTTAAAATAAATACCCTAGAACTGAATTCCCTGGGCCCTGACTGCTCTTTTGTGAACAAACCCTAGGATTCAAGAGCATGGCACAAGCCAGCTGGCTTAAGCCACTCCAGCTGAGTGTGGGGTCAAACTCACCCTAAATCACAGGGTTCTGCTAGAAATGAGAAGACAGGCCTGACCAGGTGGTGGTGCAGTGGATAGAGCATCAAACTGGGATACGGAGGACCCAGGTTCGAGACCCTGAGGTCGCTAGCTTGTGCCCGGGCTCATCTGGTTTGAGCAAAGCTCACCAGCTTGCACCTAAGGTTGCTGGCTCAAGCAAGGGGTCACTCGGTCTGCTGAAGGCCCACAGTCAAGGCACATATGAGAAAGCAATCAATGAACAACTAAGGTGTTGCAATGAAAAACTGATGATTGATGCTTCTCATCTCTCTCTGTTCCTGTCTGTCTGTCCCTATCTATCCCTCTCTCTGACTCTGTCTCTGTCTCTGTCTCTGTAAAAAAAAAAAAAAGAAAAGAAAAGAAATAGAGAAGACAGAAGGAGACAAGGCTGCAGAAGCAAAAATGAATACCTCTACCTGTTTCACTGTCAAGTGGATGTATATATTTGCATCAAGTACTGCTAAGTGATTCGTTATTTTGGAATTTCTGGAGAAGTCATGGAGTGGAATACAGGAAAATTCTCACTTGTCACTCTCTTAAACAGATCTTGGACTGGCAGAGGCGGATTAAGGTCGGTTAAGGCCCTGGGTTCAGAAGAAAATATTGGGCCCCTTGTCATTAGAAAAAAGTGTAAAGTTGGGGTTTTGCGGGGCCCTTCAGAAGTCGGGCCCAGGGCACGTGCCCGGTGCACCCGCCATTAAGTCTGCCTCTGTAGACTGAGAAGAAGAGGTAAGAAAGAAATATTGTTTCCTTAATAAGGGGACATGTGGTCCAAAGCTAGAATTAACATAAGCACTTAGACCAGGGTTCGAGAACCTTTTTGGCTGAGAGAGCCATGAACGCCACATATTTTAAAATGTAATTCCATGAGAGCCATACAACGACCCGTTTACATTACACATTATCCAATAAAAATTTGGTGTTGTTCCAGAGGATAGCTGTGATTGGCTGCAGCTACCCGCAACCATGAACATGAGCAGTAGGAAATGAATGGATTGTAATACATGAGAATGTTTTATATTTTTTAAGGTTAATATTTTTTTTTATTAAAGATTTGTCTGCGAGGCCCTGGCCAGTTAGCTCAGCGGTCGAGCGTTGGCCTGGCGTGCGGGGGACCCTGGTTCGATTCCCGGCCAGGGCACATAGGGGAAGCGCCCATTTGCTTCTCCACCCCCACCCCCTCTTTCCTCTCTGTCTCTCTCTTCCCCTCCCACAGCCAAGGCTCCATTGGAGCAAGGATGGCCCGGGCGCTGGGGATGGCTCCTTGGCCTCTGCCCCAGGCGCTGGAGTGGCTCTGGTTGCGACAGAGCGACACCCCGGAGGGCAGAGCATCGCCCCCTGGTGGGCAGAGCATCGCCCCTGGTGGGTGTGCCGGGTGGATCCCGGTCGGGCGCATGCGGGAGTCTGTCTGACTGTCTGTCCCCGTTTCCAGCTTCAGAAAAATACAAAAAAAAAAAAAAAAAAAAAAGATTTGTCTGCGAGCCAGATGCAGACAAATCTGGCCTGACCAGGCGGTGGTGCAGTGGATAGAGCATCGGACTGGGATGCCCAGGACCCAGGTTCGAGACCCTGAGGTTGCCAGCTTGAGCGTGGGCTCATTTGGTTTGAGCAAAAGCTCACCAGCTTGGACCCAAGGTCACTGGCTCGAGTAGGGGGTTACTCGTTCTACTGAAGGCCCGTGGTCAAGGCACATATGAGAGGGCAGTCAATAAATAACTAGGATGCCGCAGCGAAAAACTAATGATTGATGCTTCTCATCTCTCTCCATTCCTGTCTGTCTGTCCCTGTCTGTCCCTCTCTCTGACTCTCTCTCTGTCTCTGTCAAAAAAAAAAAAAAAAAAAGAGCCACATCTAGCTCACGAGCCATAGGTTCCCGATCCCTGACTTTGACACCTGGGCCTTTTTCTACCCTACTTCAGCAACCAGCTAAAGTTAAATACTTCAGCAGCCTTGAACTTTGTAAATTCTCTAACAGGCTCTGTCAGGTCTGTCCTGGGATGTTGTAATGGAAAGAAGAGTGGACTAAGCATCTGGTGACCTGAGTTCTGTTCCCAGCTCTGACACTAATTAGCTCTGTGACCTTAAAAAAGAACAATCTTTCTGCGCTCAGTTTCCTCATCTGTAAAATAAGGGGAACTGGATTAGATAATCCCTTTCTTTTTTTTTTTTTTTTCATTTTTCTGAAGCTGGAAACAGGGAGAGACAGTCAGACAGACTCCCGCATGCGCCCGACCGGGATCCACCCGGCACGCCCACTAGGGGGCGACGCTCTGCCCACCAGGGGGCGATGCTCTGCCCATCCTGGGCGTCGCCATGTTGCGACCAGAGCCACTCTAGCGCCTGAGGCAGAGGCCACAGAGCCATCCCCAGCGCCCAGGCCATCTTTGCTCCAATGGAGCCTTGGCTGCGGGAGGGGAAGAGAGAGACAGAGAGGAAAGCGCGGCGGAGGGGTGGAGAAGCAAATGGGCGCTTCTCCTGTGTGCCCTGGCCGGGAATCGAACCCGGGTCCTCCGCACGCTAGGCCGACGCTCTACCGCTGAGCCAACCGGCCAGGGCGATAATCCCTTTCTATCTATAAAATCCTTTGGCTCTTAAATCCACGCCCTCCTAACAGATGACCAGAGGTTTGCCATGGGGGTTCCAGTCTTACAGACAAACCAAACACCCTGCTGAAGCAAGGGAACTTATCAACAGCCTTCAGGCCTAGTGTATCCCATGGAGGCCACGCAGGGTATGGTTCTGGGAAAGCCCGAGACACCTAGTTCCTTGTTCTAAATAGCATTCAGTTTACTCTATGACTCAGTTATCAGTACTTCTCTCTTTCCAAGGAATGTAAAGTTTAGTTTCAGTCCTCTTTGTGATGGTACCAGTTTATTGGGTTACCAATCTATAGGGTTAAGAGAAAAATAAAATTCTGTTTTGTATTTTGAACCATATCCAATCAGATTTCTGTCTCAAACTGCTACTTAATAATGTTTTATTAATGTCCTTAAACATAGACTGTTTTTTTTTCCTATAGCAGCAAGGGCTGATAGGTGGAATTAATTAGAGAGCATCCGGAATGCTCCAGAATTTATAATAAACACACTACCTCTCTTGAAATCACTGTTCAGGCAGAACTGAAGAGTTAATGTGAAATCAAGCAGAACTCCTTGATTATTCATTTTATGATTATAAATGATGGTGACAACCTAAAAGAATGCTAAAGAAATAAGGCTGAATAGGTGATTCTTGTGGGCGAGGGTAAATACTCAGATTAAGAAAAACTGCTAGCCCTGGCCGGTTGGCTCAGTGGTAGAGCGTCGGCCTGGCATATAGGAGTCCCGGGTTCGATTCCCGGCCAGGGCACACAGGAGAAGTGCCCATCTGCTTCTCCACCCCTCCCCCCTCCTTCCTCTCTGTCTCTCTCTTCCCCTCCCACAGCCAAGGCTCCATTGGAGCAAAGTGGGCCCGGGCACTGAGGATGGCTCCATGGACTTTGCCTCAGGCACTAGAATGGCTCTGGTTGCAACAGAGCAATGCCCCAGATGGGCAGAGCATCACCCCCTGGTGGGCATGCCAGGTGGATCCCGGTCAGGCTCATGCGGGAGTCTGTCTGACTGCCTCCCAGGTCCCAACTTCAGAAAAATACAAAAAAAAAAAAAGAAGAAGAAAAACTGCTAATGAAATCCTGATCACATGGTAGTTTCCCACCTATTACTTTCTGAAACTCCAGTAGCTATAGGGTCTGACTGGGACTATTTGGGGGATTATTACAACATCTTATTTCTGCAAAGAATAGCATCATTCGGCATTTAATACTCATTAAAGCTTTTATGAAACAGAGAGGTTTCCATATGTCTCAAGAGTAAAACATTTATTTGTGCTTGCCATCTGCTACTCAAAAGTTTTGTTGAAACAGAATGCAAATCACTTGATTTTTAAATACTTTGAGCTTGGGCTATGTGATAGTTGGGAATGTGGGACAGCCAATTCACTGTTAGGAGAATGTTGTTTACTTAGGCACCAACTCAAAAAATTCTTTACAAGCAAACAGCATGGAAAGAAATTAAAGCCTAGTATTATCTTTGTCTTTTTAACTCAGTGCAAAGGCCACTGTGAAGTGATATGTGAGATTTTTAAAAGTCAGCACTAAAGAGACACTATCAAGGACACTAGACTTTAAAGTCAGTATAGCAAGCATCAGTTCTCTTTCCTTAGTCCTGACCAAAGAAATATATGACTCAATAATTTTTTTAAAAAAGAGGAAAGAAATTATAGGATCTCTCTTTGAACTTAGTATCAAAGAAAAGGCAATTTAGTCTTAGTCACCTAGGAGCCAATAACCCAGGCTTTGGATTCTGTGCCATTTGTTTTTCCTTCCTCCATCTCATTAGCATCTTTTAAATTTTTTAAAAAATTTCCATTGATTTGAGAGAGAGAAAAGCATCAACCTGTTGTTCCACTTAGTTGTGCACTCATTGGTTGCTTCTCATATGTGCCCTGACCGGGGATCAAACCTGTGACCTCAGTGCACTAGGATGACACTTGATTCATTGAGCCATGTGGCCAGGGCCTCATTAGTGTCTTCAGTTGTGGATAGTTCTCTGCTCTATAACATCTCCACTAGCCTGTGAACATGCACAATTAGTTTTGCTTAATTGGAAGTAACTTCAAACAATGGAGTTTAACCAAAAGTAGAAACCCTGGAGCTTAAAGATTCTCTGTAGCTATCTATTATTGATGCTTTTTCCAGCCTTCCTCATAGTAAAATTTCATTCATTGGGGTTATTTGCAGATGGAATGTAAGAAATTGACAAATGGAAGAGACTTAGTTTGGCCAGGCTGGCTACGAGGTCCTACCTCATGGACCTCTTGATGTCTAAGACTAGTTTCTGCTTTAAGATGCTAAAACCAATACAGAGTTTGTTTATTGTAATGTTCCCAAAGTTCATACCTCAGCATACTAAGTCAATCAACCAATATACTGCTCACAAAAATTAGAGGATATTTCAAAATGAATATGAAGTGATAAAAAAAGCATTTGGTTTTTTTTTATTAAACAAGAACATCAGAAAAGCAAATGACAAGTCAAAGAAAGTTGTTCAATTATGCAAATGAGATGCAAAACCAACTTTTATGTCATTGGTGAAAATGCACTATACAAAAGACTGAAAGTACTGAAGTGTTTGCATGTTCCCTGATCCCCTAATTTTTGTGATCAGTAGTAAGTGAAACTAGAAGAAAGGGTGTCATGGCCAAACCCCTTTGAGAAATGCTGCTAAAGCGTTTTGATGGTACAACTTTTCAGAACTCTTATGCTGATGTGCCTTGTGACTCCACAACAGGGTGCAGTGTACACTTTTTTCCACACTCCTGCCCAAGGCCCCTTTATGATAAAGCATCTTATGTGACCTGTGTCCTCAGAATATATGTTGAAAAACTCTGATTTAATCTAGACCCTTAGTTTTAGGTATTGTGATTTTTTTTTTTTTTACAGAGACAGAGAGTGAGTCAGAGAGAGAGGGATAGACAGGGACAGACAGACAGTAACAGAGAGAGATGAGAAGCATCAATCATTAGTTTTTCATTGCGCATTGCAACACCTTAGTTGTTCATTGATTGCTTTCTCACATGTGCCTTGACCGCGGGCCTTCAGCAGGCTGAGCAACCCCTTGCTGGAGCCAGCGACCTTGGGTCCAAGCTGGTGAGCCTCGCTCAAACCAGATGAGCCTGCACTCAAGCTGGCGACCTCAGAGTCTCGAACCTGGGTCCTTCCGCATCCCAGTCCGATGCTCTATCCACTGCGCCACCACCAGGTCAGGCTGATTTTTTTTTTTTTTTTTTGTATTTTTCTGAAGTTGAAAACAGGGAGGCAGTCAGACAGACTCCTACATGCGCCCGACCGGGATCCACCCGGCATGCCCACCAGGGGGCAATGCTCTGCCCATCTGGGGCGTTGCTCTGTCGCAACCAGAGCCATTCTAGCGCCTGAGGCAGAGGCCATAGAGCCATCCTCAGCGCCCGGGTCAACTTTGCTCCAATGGAGCCTTGGCTGTGGGAGGGGAAGAGAGAGACAGAGAGGAAGGAGAGGGGGAGGGGTGGAGAAGCAGATGGGCGCTTCTCCTGTGTGCCCTGGCCAGGAATCGAACCCAGGACGCCTGTACGCCAGGCCGACACTCTACCACTGAGCCAACTGGCCAGGAGTTTTAGGTATGAGGATCTAAATTGTAAAGTCCTACTGTCATGATGAAGGTCAGCCTGTTTACAGGAAAATGTCTGGAAGGGAGGCAGCATCTGTTACCAGAGCTTCTGACAAACTGGACCCAGAGCACCTGTTCCTGCCTCCAGGGTTTCTCCTGGATCTCAGCGCAGAGCTCCCTCAGGCTGCTTCTGCCGTTTCTCATACTCACAGGTAGATCAGCCAAGGGGGGCACTGCGATGGCTGTTTCCTCCTTACTTGGGGCAGCTGCTTTACCCCTAACACCTAGGGGACTGACAGACACTGTACTCAGTTTAATGTAGACATTAAACTGAATTGAAAATCTTATGTGCAGAAGCAGATTTACTCGTAATTCTGAAAGTGCAAAAAACTAGATTCTTCTTAAGGTGACCAAATATTTTACAATGAAAAGGAGGACAAAAATAAATTGAAGAAAACAATATCGTACATAAAAGAAACATTTTATTTATTGCAACAATAATACACTATAATATGATAAATGCATAGTAAAAACATTTGTAATATTTTATATTGTAATTATGCTTACATGCCTATTAATTTTTAATAATAATTATAAGAAAAAGTACCCATTTAGATATTATCTAAATGAGTACTTTTCCATTGAATGAACATTTTATGTCAATGTATCATTTTAAAACAATATATTAGAAATATCTGAACAAGAAATATCCTTCATATTGAATTTTATGGCAAGTGCTGCAGCTAGAGTATCAACATTCAATCTCGATTTCTCACTCCTCCAAAAGTCATTAGCAATTGAAAAAACTCTTTCAACTGCTGCATTAGTTCCAGGGCAGCACAGTGTAAATTGAACAAGAATAAATAAATTTTCACATGGAATATGTTCATTTTTGAAATGGCTGAATATTTCCATCCATCTTTTATCAATTTTGATGTGTTAATTTTCCCATTGCATTAATTTTTCAGAATTTAAATATACATTCAGCCTTCTAATTTCTTCAAAGAGACAATTGTCATCTATTTTGATGTCTGGAATTTCTTTAGATAAAAACTCAAGACAAGATTCAATATCTGTCCAATATACTTGTGATGAAGTAAAAAAAACACCATTGAAAACTGTTATTTCCTGTGATGTTTGTTTCAGACCATTCTTTGATATATTGAAAACATGTCTGGTAAAAATTCTGCACTTCTTTGATAAACTTTTCTGTTATGCCCGGATTTGATTCCTCTAAGTCTGACAATTTTCTTTGTATAATTAAAGGAAGAAATTTTTCTTTAAAATGAGATTTATGTTAAAGGATATAGTCATTCAAAATAAGACTAACTTCCATAGCTGAAATGTGTTCACCTTCAATCTTTTGAATTGTTTTGTGAAAAATAGATGCTTTATTATGTACAAAATACATTAATATCTCAGATATTTTATCATTGAAGAACGATTCCAGGATTTTAGGACATTTGTCTAAACTTAAAAAATATGAATGGAGAGGCTCAAATAATTGTATTGTAGAACCCGCTCTATAGCAGGTGTTAGAGCAAGCTATCTAACTTTTGAATATACTAAGTTTTTGTATTCAACATGCTCTTCACAAAATTGTTTTAAAGTAGCAACACGAACGGTAAAATGATTAAAATGCAAATAAATTGTAGTTATTGTTACTTCTACATCAATTGACACAGCACATGACGCTGTGTTGATTGCATTTGACAAAATATGTGCATTACAACCTATTCCTAGTATTTTCTTTTGGAATAATTCTTGTAATTTTACATACACATTATTCACCTCTTTGCGTCTTCGCCCACCAAAATTTGTATTTGTATTATCAGCTGTTAGTGCAACAACTTTGGATTTCAAACTGTTTTTATTTATTATTCTGTATAGATGGTTTGACAAAATTTTCAAAGTTTCTCCCTCAATGGATTCTAAGTTTAAAATTTTTACTTGAATGCCCTTGGTAACATTAAAATATCTTACTATTATTAGATACAATTTAATTTTATTATGATTTGATATATCAGAAAAAATCATTACAAATGCTGCAGTTTCTAAGTCCTCTGTAAGTATTTTGTCACAGTAATTTTTATTTATTTATTTATTTATTTTTTAATTTTCCTGAAGCTGGAAATGGGGAGAGACAGTCAGACAGACTCCCGCATGCGTCCGACCAGGATCCACCCGGTATGCCCACCAGGGGGCGACGCTCTGCCCCTCCGGGCGTCGCTCTGTTGCTACCAGAGCCATTCCAGCGCCTGGGGCAGAGGCCAAGGAGCCATCCCCAGCTCCCGGGCCATCTTTGCTCCAATGGAGCCTTGACTGCGGGAGGGGAAGAGAGAGACAGAGAGGAAGGAGAGGGGGAGGGGTGGAGAAGCAGATGGGCGCTTCTCCTGTGTGCCCTGGCCGGGAATTGAACCCGGTACTTCTGCATGCCAGGCCGACGCTCTACCACTGAGCCAACCGGCCAGGGCCTCACAGTAATTTTTAAATACTGATGTCAAAATAGCCTCGCATTTTGTCCTGGCACATGAAAATTTTGCATTGTGAAACTTTTTCAATTATTTATTTGTACAATCCATACTACGAAAACTTTGTGAGTTATGGTATGAAATGCAAGTGTTCCCTCCATTGCAGCCAACTGTTTTTCATCTTCAGAATAATTTGAAGTTTTAATAAAACTTGTTACTTTATGACTAGAAGCTGATGCATCTAATGATTGCTTATGTTTGTTGGTGGTCCAGTGTTTTGTTATCGCTGCTCTGCCCCCAATGGCAATACAAAATTTTCTGCTGCAAATATTACAGAAAACAATGGTATCTTTCTTTGATATGAGGAATGGAAATTCCTTTTTCAATTTATCATTGAAATGGCATTTTCTCTTTTTTGATTTTTTCATCCCTTAAATGAAATTAAAAATAAAATATAGAACTACACGAACAATGCAAGCACATTACGAACTGAAAACGTTACATCATGGTAGGCTAATTTTCCAGAAGCTAAATTGACAAAACTAAATATCAAACAAAACCACTAATTTGGAGTGATATTCAGGTGTATTTATCATTTTCTAATTAAAAAACGTCTGTTATATGCAACTATTTAATCAAAATGTGTTGTTAATAGATATGGTTTGAGGTTAGATTTCCACTTTATTTATTTATTTTAAAAAAATTTTTATTTATTCATTTTAGAGAGGAGAGGGAGAGACAGAGAGAGAGAGAGAGGAGAGACAGAGAGAGAGAAGGGGGGGAGGAGCTGGAAGCATCAACTCCCATATGTGCCCTGACCAGGCAAGCCCAGGGTTTCGAACTGGCGACCTCAGCATTTCTAGGTCGACACTTTATCCACTGCGCCACCACAGGTCAGGCTTAGATTTCCACTTTAAAACTTGAATTTTGGGAAAAAACTTGTAAGTCAAATTATACATATTTGGAAATTATTAAATAGATAACAAATTAATAAAACATGAATTGTGCTTACCTATGATTGAATATTCACTGAGAAAGAAATAATTGTGAGTCTATAGTGTCGTATGTGCCATATGGTGTTTTAGTAAGTAGTACACAAAGCCATTTGCACGCTCCCACTCAGTATATTGCGCGCTCTCTCAAGGTCTCCCGTGAGGAGTGCATGCATCTCATAATCGTGTCTCACTGCACTGTACTGATCCTTGACGAATTGTCATGTCAAATACAAACACGTCACATCCCACGCAATGGATTGACTCTGCATCAATCAAATACGGACATTTACAGATTAGTCTTCCAATATCAAAAAGGAGGACATGTAGGAGGACACTTTTCAAGGGAGGACTGAACTTACAAAAGAAGAACTGTCCTCCCCAAAGGAGGACGATTGGTCACCTTAAATTCTGGATACTGTGTCTTCTTCGGTAAAAAACACTAACGTCAAGTAATTAAGCTATAACATATGCTTTTTTTCTTTTGTATTAGTCTGTACTTTGAGTGAGTTGTAGGATGTTAGAGGATCACATCACACCCAGGCTAATTTCCTGCAGTGATGTGTAAATTCTGTAAAACAATCTGCACAATAAAAGATGTATTTAAAAATGAATAATTCAAATTTTATGAAAGCATAAATTACATTCACAGTGTATCCATAATGACTAACACAGGACTTGGCATATATTAGGTATATAGTGATAAACATGTTTGCATTAATTAGTAAATTATAATCTGGTGATTGGACTTTAATAAAATAACGGTAATGATATACTAATGGTACTAATGATATACTACTTTTTCAAAAATCTCAAAGATAAATTCCTTGACCTGGTTAAGATTTATAAGCTGCTTAACACTCCTTATTGTAATCTTTTATTTTCATCAACAGTTGTCCTGTGATGTGGTGTTTCTTTTAGGTAATAATAAATGAGCCCACTTCAATATTTGACTTTTTTTTTTTTTTGTACTTTTCTGAAGCTGGAAACATGGAGAGACAGTCAGACAGACTCCCGCATGCGCCCAACCGGGATCCACCCAGCACGCCCACCAGGGGGCGATGCTCTGCCCCTCCGGGGCGTCGCTCTGCCTCGACCAGAGCCACTCTAGTGCCTGGGGCAGAGGCCAAGGAACCATCCCCAGCTCCCGGGCCATCTTTGCTCCAATGGAGCCTTGGCTGCGGGAGGGGAAGAGAGAGACAGAGAGGAAGGAGGGGGGGCTGGAGAAGCAAATGGGTGCTTCTCCTATGTGCCCTGGCCGGGAATCGAACCCAGGTCCCCCGCACGCCAGGCCGACGCTCTACCGCTGAGCCAACCGGCCAGGGCTTCAATATTTGACTTTTAAACACATGCACATAGACTTCAAATTAGAAATAGTTAGTAGATAACAAGTCCTAACTTCCAGTCATTGTAGAATTGCCCTTTCAGCCACTTGGACTGTATTAAGCATCCTCAGAGATATCACACATGATAATGAGCCTGAAGAAATGTGTGATCCTGAAGGACCTTCCGTCATCAAAGAAAGATGAAGTCAGGTTGGTAAATTAGTTTGTGTTCTATATTTTCATTCATTTAATAAAAACTTTTTTAGTACCTCTGATATATAAAGCAACTCTCTAGGTACTATATGGAAATAAAGATGCAGTGTATACAGACTACCCTTTAAGAGAAGCCTGTGGTCTGCAGGAGAGGTGGGGCACACATGTAAATAATTACAATGCTAGGTGAAATTAGGATGTACTATTAAGGTGCTGTTGTCTTAGTTCATATTTCTTTCAAAATTAGTTTATTGTTCTCCCCAAACTGGCAGTCTGCAGTGAAGCAGATTAGCCAGAACTCCCTGTTCCCTAGCTACTCTGGATAAATGGAAAGTTAGATCACTTGGTATCAGTGATATCAGGTTTTACTAGCAGTCATCAGCATCATCTATGAGCCATGCTTCTCATTCGATGGCAGGGCAGGATCATCCCAGCAAGGTTATTGACCAGCCCCAGGCCACTTACCCTGGACATATAACTCACCTGAACCGACGGGCAAAGAGGATGAATCACATTGACGTGGGAACCCGAACTGTGGTGGGGAAGTTGTGTGTATGCTTTCAGGAAGTTAGAAACTTGTGTGGGCAGTGACACAGTAGCAGATGGTCCAAGTTGTCAAGTGACAACTGGAAATGGGGTCAGTAGAGGCATACAAATTGTTCCTGGCTCTGCAGAGTAGCTTTGACTGAACGGATAGTGAATTTGTGGGGGAGAAGCCTATGGGGGCAGGAGAGAGAGACCTGTTTGTCTATACCACAGAAGTGACTCCTACCTGATGTAGTGAACTGACTATTCTGATTTGGGTTGTATTTTCACCTCCCTTTAAAAAGCAAAAATTTTGAAAGGAATTAATTTATATAACCAACATGTGAAGATCATTACAGAATTACCTCCTTTACATATTAGGAATGATGCTATCAGAGCAGATTGAACTAAAGCTTTTGTCTGAGCCAAGAACCCACAATTCAATTGTTAGCATTGTTAACGTATACACAGGTTAGCATAGCACAACAACAAATTAGCATCAAAGTACACACTTTACACGTTCCCCTATTGGCATCTTTGCCTTGAGAATTGATGATAAAAATACCTTTTATATGAGGACATAGCTCCTTTAAAATTAAATTTTCTGAATCATTAATTTAAACAAAATCAAGATGTGAGTTAGTAAGAAAGTTCATAATTTGAGCTTCTTTGCATGACAGGCCAGGACTGTGATCCTGATGGTGACTCTGAGGGAAATGATGTGCACAGAGGAATCTGTTTTGTTCCACAGCTCCTTGCAGCCTTGGCTGACTCGAGGACCCCTCCGCAAAGTGAGGCAGCACACATCTATCTGGTGGCCCAGAGAGTCACGCTTTTCTTCTTCCTCCCACTTGGTCCATTATGGGGAGACAACAGCAGGGGTGCCCACCCTAGGATCACCACCTAGAACTTTGGTGTCTGGTTTTTCATTGGAGCACAACTTCTCCAATAAAAAATATAAGGCCAATGTTTATTCATTTGGTTTCTAGCCCTTATACCTACTGAAGACTATGCCTACTGCCCAGAATAAGTAAGTTATCTGTGAGAGGCAGTAGGCAAAACACTGGAAACAGCTCATGTTTCTGTGTTTTATAGTTGAACAATTATTTATGGTATCCAGATTTATATGGGGTCCAGTATTAGATCACACTTTTGGCCTATTTATTATTTGGCTAGATATTACTTGCTCTTAGCTCTTGGCAGGAAGGACTCCTCTCCGGGGGCCCACCCTTTAGAGACCCCTACCTTGCCCTCTTCTGGTCACTCCTCCCCACTGGGCAAGGAATCCACAGGCCAGGTGGATTTTTTATTCTGAGCCATGCCCCCCTCTTAGGTCACACCCTGGGTACCCAGACCCCAGAATTCCTGCTAAAAAGCCCTGCTTTCAGGACTGGTGTGGGTCTCTAATCTCAATCTAACCTTCCAAGGGTGGACTGTGCCATTGGTATGGCACCATAGGCCCAAGAGGTGGCCCAAAAGTGGGTGGTGATATGGCCAGAGCTTGAACATATGGTCTGGGATCCTCATCATGTGTGTGAGGTTCTTTATGATGTGGGTCAGGCCGGAGGTGGGAAAGGAGGACACTGGTCTGGGCCAGGAGTGCTCTCCCTGGGCCACCAGATTCTGGTGTGGAGCTCTGAGCGGCTGGAATACTCTAAATCCAAACCCATTTTTCATTTATTAGAAACAGATATCTGTTAAGGTAGGAAACTAGCTTATTAACATCAGCTACAGTTTTACGTATTTAGACACATGATATGTAGGCCTCCATTTTTATTCTTGTCCCAGGCCCCACAAATACAGGTCTAGACCTGCTTTTGGAATAGGTTTGATTTTGAGTTCATTTAAAATTATAATACAAAGGATCTGGTAACAGAGAGTTAAAGTGTGAGTAGTGGGTGGGCTGCTTTCCACCAGGTCAAATGCAGCACTGCTCCAAAGCAACGTTCCAACTATGTCTCAATGTCCTGGCCGGGCTCCCTGGCCTGACAGGAGAAGTTAGATGTGTATGTGCACGCATGTGTATGTGTACGTGTTTACCATCCATTAAGAACCAGAAGAATATGATTTAGCTATTTTCAAATAATCCAAGCCCCACACTATAGCTCTAGTCTAGATTACTGCTGTTTCCCAGCCAAGCAACTTCCCAGTTGACTTCCTTAAGCTGCTTGGAGTTAAGAGCTGGGCACTTTGAAGGCCTCTTCCAAGTGAAAAAAATAAGCTGGAAAGGGAATTGGGCCAGGCCTCCTTGATTGAACACCACTTCACTTCAGCAAATCCCTAAGCCTTTCTATCTGTTTTGTCAGCTGTAAAATGAGCAGGCTAATTCAGCCCTACCGCAGAGTGGCAGGTTTAATTAACGAAGATTGGGACAGGCTTTGTAATGTAAAGTTGAATATAAATGAAAAGGAGCATTGGAGCTATTTTATCCAAAGTCTGGAGCTCATCCTGCTTTCCCCTGCAGTTAAGCCTCTGAGTCCTGATCACAGACTGCTCAGACGGCAGTGGTGCCAAAGCAGAGTTGGGCTCACATAACCTGAACTGAAAGTAGTGTTTGGTAATGGGAGTGGAGCGCAGTGTGAATAATCAGTGCACGGTTCAGATTTCTGGCAGCACCAAGATCCACTGGGTCCAGCTGGTGGCAGATGATGGCATAGTTTCTGCAACCAAAGTACAAAGAACAGGTGTACTCATTTATTCCTGGGACTGTCCTGGAAAGATCCTTGAGATTTAAAGTGTGATACTGAGGGGAGAGCTCTTTCCAAAGGTCTCCCCTGCTTCTTCCTGCTGTGCCTGTCGTGGCCTGCTGGCTGATAGCTCACATTAGAGATGTTTTCTTCAGGGGCAGTGTGGTTCAAACTTGTCTAAGATCCATTCTTTCCTTTAAAGTCTTGTGTCTTATTCTTAGGGGGTCACATTCCACAGTTCACTTATAAAGACATGGCTACCTGACCAGGTGGTGGCGCAGTGGATGGAGCGTCGGACTGGGATGCAGAGGACCCAGGTTCGAGACCCCAGGTCGCCAGCTTGAGCGTGGGCTCATCTGGTTTGAGCAAAAGCTCACCAGCTTGGACTCAAGCTCGCTGGCTCCAGCAAGGGGTTACTCAGTCTGCTGAAGACCCGCAATCAAGACACATATGAGAAAGCAATCAATGAACAACTAAGGTGTTGCAACGAAAAACTAATGATTGATGCTTTGCATCTCTCTGCGTTCCTGTCTGTTTATCCCTATCTTTGACTCTCATTCTGTCTCTGTAAAAAAAAAAAAGACATGGCTACCTGATTTACCAGATGTCATACCCAGCCTGGTGAGAATCACACCTGGGAATTGATTACTTTGACTAACACGGGAGTTGTGTCTCTCTCACACAATTCATCTAACACTCACAGGCAGCAAATCCTAACCTTTACATACTCAGTAGACATGCTTTTTCCTTCCCGCAATCTCCTGGAGCTGTGGTGTCTCTAGGATGGCGTAACATACTCAGAATTGTTATAACTATGTGTGGATGGCTCTTTCCTTGATATTAGATGGCCTTGAGCTCCTTAAAAACCCTGAGAGGGTCCTAATCATTTTCTCATGGCCGCTAACATCAGTGCTCACAAAAATACAGAATTGTTCAAATGCATTGAAAATAAAAAGACCTGATGAGTGATGAGAAATGATAGGAATGATAACAGGAGTGGAGCACAAGATAAGTTTCAGTGCCTAATGCCCATTAAGGAGCTTCATTTTCAAATATTTTTAAAGTCTTGTTGGATAATCTAAGTATATTATATTGATTAATATCAAAGGTCTTAGCCAGACTTAGACTTCTACCATGGTTCTGCAAATGACCATTCGTGGGCTCTTAGGAACCATACCTGACTAGCTCTGTGCCTTAGTTCCCTCATCTGCAAAATGAGGATAATAATGCTATCTATCTTATGGAGAGGTACAGATTAAATGAGATAATCGATATAAAGTGCTTCACATAGTGCCTGGCACAAAACATGTGCTCATGATATCATCCTCATCCTCATATATTGTCGGGGAAGGAGTCTTGCTTGCTCTCAGAGCCTAATCGTATAGCCTTCAGATTTAACAACCTGCCCCCACACTTCCCTTAATGCCACATTATAAATCTGAAGCACAATCCATTTAGGTCAGAACCCCCAGATTTTCTGTTTCTAGACTCCGATTTCAGATTTTATTCTTTGGATAATGAAAGAAGTATGATTAAGACAGTTCTTATTCAGACATAATATGAAGGCCATTTCAAAAGGCACTTTGCAAATTAATTGTGTCTACACATAAATAATTTTGTTGGTTGTAAAATGTATTGTTAGGCAATGTGGATCCTTGTAAATGGTCTCAGTTCCAACATACTTGGTATGTTTTTAGTTTTAACTGGCTTCTCCCCTCAACAAATCCCTAGGTTTGATTATTCAACATAAAAAATCTTTTTGTTGCATTCATGAGGGTATTTTCAGTTAACAAACTATGTCCAATTAATATTCAGTGTTTCAGGGAGGAGGCAGAGCAACAGCAAGGCAGCCGGAAGGATGAAGAACTAGACCGCTGGAGAGAGCAGTCACCTTATAGCAGCGGTTCTCAACCTGTGGGTCGCAACCCCGGCAGGGTCACCTAAAGCCGTCGGAAAATACATAATGCATATCAGGTATTTACATTCCGAATCATAACTGTAGCAAAATTACAGTTAGGAAGTAGCCACCAAAATTATTTTTTGGTTTGGGGTCACCGCAACATGAGGAACTGTATTGCGGGGTCACGGCATTAGAAAGGTTGAGAACCACTGCCTTATGGGCTCTCCATTCGGCATATGCCTCCTTTCCTAAGAGCTTTCCCCATTCCCTTCTATAGGGGTGGGCCCCGGGAGCCATTATCACCCTGAGCACACACAAATGATTAGAGTAGACACTCCTGACCCAAGCTGACACGACCAGGTTCTTTTCCAGGACAGCTGGAATTGGGACACAGGCCTTCTGGTCAGTCACTCCTGCCCCTGGAACTAGGACACATGTAACAGGGAACTGGCATGGCCATTTTCACTATGTGCTCTGGGAGGCAGAAAAAACTGGAAGGTAGAGAAAGGAGACTGAAAAGGTGCCAGGGAGAAGTAGAGATGAGAAACCAGGTCAATCCTGAGAGAAAAAGGGAGGTGGCAAGGGCACAGCCATCTCCATTCCCAGTGGCCTCTCAGGGCTTTGTTCTGACCCCCATGAAGCCCAGCTACCCTTCCTGCCCTGGCCTGGGTCCAGTCCACTCTCCATTTTAGCTCAGGCTAGCTTGGGATGTATCTGTTACGTGTAACCCAAGGAGCCTTGGCTAAGTGAGTGAGCTGGCACTGAGAGAGAGGCTAAGCCAGGATTCTGGTTACACAGGTACGGTCTCTGCCTGATGAGGACCACTGAGGTGGTCTCATCACCTGGGCCTGCCAAAATCGGGCATGCACACAAGTCATTTTTGCTGATGATAAAACTAAATGAAACAGAGTCAGAGTTATTCCTGAAAGTTCTCTCTTAGTCACTTCCTGATATACTTCCTTGTGTAGTAAGGTAAATAGGTGGCATTATAGATGGCACACCCAAAATTTTGTCCAACCCTGAACACCTCTACAGGGGTTTATCTGTGACTGTCATTGGTCATGTATGTTGCAGCAAAGACAAAAAACACTGGCTAGGCACTGGTCTCTTCGAATGATCTGTCAGTCCCCATTGCTGGGCCACTTGCTACTCATCCACAGCTCTGGCCCTCCACCAGATTCAGTGACAAATCCCATCTCTAGCTGAAGGCTTAGAGAAGCTTTGTTTTAGTTGTTCAGGGGACACAGCCAGGTTACCCTGTGACTTGTCCTGCTCTGATCAAATACCCTGATTCTGGTTTCTGGCCTTCTACTTTCATCCTGACACTGAGTCTCAGTTCTGATTCCCTCTTGCAGGACCTGAGTCTTTGATTGCTCAGGCTTCAGCCCCTGTCTCCATAACCTGACCGGTTCCCTGATCTCTCCAAAAATCAGGACTTTCATTATTTACATCTGTTTTTCCCAGTAACACACTTGAAATGCAGACCATGCTGGGAGTTTGCTATCTGCCTCTTGTCCTGTCTAACCCACACTGCCAGTTTGTGTCACTTACATTGTTCTTCCCAACATTTCCCCACCACCCCCATTTTACCAATGCCAATAATCATATTTACTCCACTTATGGTACATCTACCTTTTGCTACCTTCCAGATCTTTCTAGCCCTGAATTTCTCTGAGTCACCATATCACCTGTTACTACTCTGAGGATCCACGTGGTACTGGAGCTCTATGTGCCTGGCAGATCTCTACCCACTGACTTTGACTGGGTGCCAGTTACAAAACTTAGCACACAGCAGTGTTGCAGAAAGACAGTGTGGTATGGTGAAATGAGCATGACATGACTTGGGCATCCTGAACAGATTGGGTTCAAATCTTTGCTCTTTCACTTGTATAAGTTTCTTAATTCCTCTAGAACTCAAAAGGACTGTTGAAAGGGTTATATGAGATAATGTGTCTGGTACAATTTAGTAGTCATTTAATAAAATACAAAATTTAGTATTTAATAAAATACATTTTTACAAATTTATTTAAATAATATTTTTTAACAAATTTATTGGGATATAATTCACATATCATTCAACCCACTGGTTTAAATGGTATAATTCAATGGTTTGTAGTATATTCACTGGACTTAGATTCCTTAAAATACAATTATAGCATAAGTAGTATGATGTTTAATAACAGTTAAAAAGACTAAGGACTTTAGTTAGGTATAAGTTTATGTAAATCAACTGTGTGATGTCATTGTATTGCCCCAAAATCATATGTGATATTGAGCTGTATGGATACACATATAGTATGATGAGAAGAATAAGGTAAGTAAGAATTCCATGGTATTTTGAGCTAGCAATGTGTTAAGTCATTGGGCCTATTTTAAAAGGGATGGGGGAAAACTGGAGCATGTTCAGAGAAAGGTGAAAAGGGTGATTAGAAACTGCAAAGACTGTTTGTAGGAGCCTGCAGTATTCATCCAAGAAGTAAAGCCATCCTCAATTAGCTCTTGGGGTGCCATCTGGAAAATAAATGAATGTATTTTCTATGTTCCCTTCATCGGCCAGAACCTCAATAGGTGAATTTAAGTAAAAAACAAGCAGATTTTTGCCTGGTCAGGCGGTGGCGCAGTTGATAGAACATTGAACTGGAATGCAGAGGACCCAGGTTCGGGACCCCAGGGTCGCTAGCTTGAGTGTGGGCTCATCCAGCTTGAGTGCGAGCTCATCCAGCTTGAGCTCGAGCTCACCAGCTTGAGCGCATGGTTGCTGGCTTGAGCCTGGGATAATAGACATGACCCCATGGTTTCTGGCTTGAACCCAAGGATGCTGTCTTGAGCAAGGGGTCACTCACTCTGCTGTAGCTCCCTGATCAAGGCACATATGAGAAAGCAATCAATGAAAAACTAAGGAGCTGCAACAAAGGAATGATGCTTCTCATCTCTCTCCCTTCCTGTCTATCTCTCCCTTTCTCTGTCTTTCTCTCTGTCTCTGTCACAAAAAAAAAAACCCCAAAAACAACAAGCAGATTTTGACATGGTATAAGGAACAATCAGCACTGTCTAAAATTGGAATGCATTGTTTCTTCCTAACCTGAAATTCTATGTTTAATATGAACCTCTTTATTCACAAGTCAGAGAACAATATCTTATAGAGAGCTCTTACTCTGTTATATGTTATACTCAGGTGGGCAAAATGATCCAGTAGGTCAACTCTTCTTTATTCAGGGTCATCCACCTGGGGTTTATCTAGTAGTCCATATTTCTCTTATTTTTTTACTCCCACTCTCTGCTTTTTGATCTGAGGAAAGAGAAAATTGCTCATATGAATATTTTATTAATAATTCTGATGATAATAAAAATATTCCTAAAATAAGACTTTGGCATTGCCTGACTAGGTGGTGACACCGTGTATAGAGCATCGAACTGGGATGCAGAGGACCCAGGTTCGAAATCCTAAGGTTGCCAGCTTAAGCATGGGCTCATCCAGCTTGAGCACGGGCTCACCAGCTTGAGCACGGGCTCACCAGCTTGAGTGCAGGGTTGCTGGCTTGAGCACGGGATCATAAACATGACCCCATGGTGGCTGGCTTGAGCCCAAAGGTTGCTGGCTTGAAGCCCAAGGTCACTGGTTTGAGCAAGGGGTCACTTGCTCTGCTGTAGCCCCCTGGTTAAGGAACATAGGAGAAAGCAGTCAGTGAACAACTAAAAAGCCACAATGAAGCATTGATGTTTCTCATCTCTCTCCCTTCCTGTCTCTCTGTCCTTATCTTTCCCTCTCACTTTCTGTCCAAAAAAAAAAAAAAAGACTTTTGGCATTACCGGAGCAGGAGATTGTGTTCATCTCTTCCCCACTCTGGGTCAAGTGACTTCATCTTAGTACTTGACATTGGCCATGGTGGCAACAATTATGGAAATTAGAAAACACTGCAGATCAGCAAAACAACTCTCCCCAGCTCATTTCCCAGAGCCCTGCTGCTTTCATCTCCGCTACCCAATGACTACCAAACTGGCACAATTAATAATGAAGACAGGCCTCCTACCAGCTCTTTGGACTGTATGTCTCTGTAAAAAATACATTTAGAGCTAATAGTATTTACTTTCACATAAGGGCAACTTGGAATTTAAGCAGTTAAATATAGTTAACTAGTTTCAGATGAGTGAAATATTTAGAGGAAAATATCTGTGGAAGACTAGAGTCACTCTCCACTGCCTTTTAAGCCACATCTCTTTTTTCCTTTAGAAAAACCCATAATAACCATGGTCTGTCTGCAGCTGCTTATGGAGTGACCATGTAACAGACTAAGAAGACATCTCCAAGGCAAAGGCCCTCTGGAAACAGGAAGATAAAAGCTCTCTGCTGGCCAGTGATTGTCCTGCACAACAAGTGGCTCCTTGTGCCACCTGTTGGATTTTGAAAGAACAATCTCTCAGCTTTTAATCAAAAGTAAGACTTCTGCAAAAACTTCCTGTAGGTGGAATGTATTCATAACCTTCCTTAAAGCAGAACTATTGTTTAAAAAATTGTATTTTACAAGTCCTTATTCATGATATCACCATCAGCCCAAGATTCCCAGAATTAACTGATTTCTATATCATCAATAAGCTCTAATGATTACAATTAAGCATTTATTGAGCATTTATAATATACTGAATACTTTACAAGCATTATTTCACTTTATATTCATTTAACCTTATAAAATAGGTATAAATATTTTTATTTTACAGATGGAGAAACAACTTAAAGAGGTTAAGTGGCTAATAGAGTTAAAAAATTTCTGTGTTCCTAGGAAACAGGGTTTATATTACCTAGTGCATCGTATATAGTAAATATTTCATAAATAGTTGAGTAAAATTTTAATATTAAGAAATAAAATACCATTCTTAATACTTTGAACCCTTTGGATCATTAGCCTTTTAATCAGCTTTTATCTAATGGTAAAACAGAATGATCTCATTTACTTTGCCTGTACACTTTTCACAGGAAGAGCTCACTCTAATATCTCACCAACTCTAAAATGACTTAGGATAATTTTCCCAATTTTATTTTATTATTATTATTTTTTTTTTTTGGTATTTTTCTGAAGCTGGAAACGGGGAGAGACAGTCAGATAGACTCCCGCATGCGCCCGAATGGGATCCACCCGGCACGCCCACCAGGGGGAGATGCTCTGCCCACCAGGGGGCGATGCTCTGCCCCTCCGGGGCATCGCTCTGTTGCAACCAGAGCCACTCCAGCGCCTGGGGCAGAGGCTAAGGAGCCATCCCCAGTGCCCGGGCCATCTTTGCTTCAATGGAGCCTCACTGCGGGAGGGGAAGAGAGAGACAGAGAGGAAGGAGAGGGGAGAGGTGGAGAAGCAGATGGGTGCTTCTCCTGTGTGCCCTGGCCGGAATTGAACCCGGGACTTCTGCACGCCAGGCCGACGCTCTACCACTGAGCCAACCAGCCAGAGCAATTTTCCCAATTTTAGAAACAAGTTAACTGTAGCTTAGCCAGAATTAAGTGGCCTTCTGGTTTTCTCATCACATCAGGTTGAGGCAGAGGAAAGGTCAAAGGCATGCATCACAAAGAACCAAGTGAAGTAGCAACTAAAATAAAAGGGTTCTAGATAAGTTACAGGCGCAACAAGTAGTCCTCAAAGAATGACCATCAAGCCAGTTACGTTGAGTATGGCACTCAGTGGACATATTTCTGCACTTTGATGTACTGTAGTGGGCATGTGGGGAGATGAGACCAAATCCTGATCTTAAGAAGCCTGTGGACTTTTAGGGAAGAGAAGACAGACATAAACACAAGGAGATGAAACTGCAGTACAAGAGCATAAGATGAAAAATCACACAAGACAAGAATAGTTAAGCAATTATTAATGCAGGCAATGAGTGCCTCAAGAGTTCAGAAAAGGCAGAGGTTATATTTGCATAAATTTTTGCTTATCTCAGCGTATTCATAAAACATCTTTACTATGAGATGTGGAAAGCCAGTAAAGTTTGAGAGAGCACCTGGCCCTAAGCAGCTCACTTTCTCCCCCGGAGACTCAGGCAGCTTGTGAGAGGATTTGCAGGAAGCAGTAGGTGGGGAGATGAGGAGACCAGAGACCTGAGCATCAGGGAAGGCAGGACAATGCTGGGAGATCTCACCTGACTACTGAGTCGGGATATTAATTAATGTTTTTTTCCTGTATTTTTCCTATTTATACCTTTAAGCAGGAGTAGCCTGTCATTCTTTCTGTGCTTTGCTTTTGAAAATTTTGACGCCTCAGGAGAACTTAGAGTAGTAGTACTCAACCTTGGCTCCTCATGGTAATCACCTAGGGAGTTTTACAAGCTATTGCCACCTCGTTCCCATCCCCAAATACTCTAATTTAGTTGAGCTAGGATGCTCCTTTGGTCATTCTAATGTGCAACAAAGTTGGAGTATCATTGATTTAAAGGATTCCTAGACAGAGTAAGAGGGAATGAGATTGGCTGGAATGAACAAAATAGGTTAGAGTGGTAGGGGAAAAGAGGAGCTTCCCTGCTCCAATCAAGAGAAATAGCCTTGATTTGTTATCCTGGAGTAGTAGGGGTCTGGATTCTGGTTCCCTCAGAGCCCACAGGGGAGGCAGGAAGACGCCAGAGAGAACGGCAGTGTGGTGTATCCAGGCCAGCACTTCTCACACTGGGATGTGCACACAAATCACCAGGGGATCTTGTTAAGGTGCAGATTCTGACTCAGAGGATCTGGGATGGGGTCTGCGGTTCTGCATTTCCAAAAAACTCCTAGGTTTTCCCAATGTCACTGTCAACGATTTGCATGGCTAGGGCTCTAGGCAGTCTCCCTTGATTCCCATATCCATCTCAAGCCAACCTGTTAAAATCAAAGGGTTCCACAGGCAGGGGCAATGGACATCCCTGGGTGACCTGGTTGGATTGATGGCTGAGGAGCAGATGGACTCTGTTGGGAAAACAGCTGTGTTAGACTTGCTCTCTTGCCCTCTGCCTGAGGAGTGCATGAGCACGTGGCAGAGCCATGTGTATGTAGCCTACGTAAGGCTGCAGGGCTTGCCCTCAGGGTGGTGCAGATTGCAAATTGCTTACCCGCCACTGTGAAGGGCTGTTCTGCTGTTTGTTGGCCTGCTGCCATGAGAAACATTTTTACCCTGTCAGCTCATTCGCTATTGTAAGACTCTATTAAAAGGTAATGGTCCAATGCTTTCTGGCTCCACAGTTCCTCCACCATCTGCCCAAATCCACTGTGAACCTGCCTGGCCTCGGTCACCAGCATTACAGACCCCATCTGCAAAGCCTTTCAGGCCAAAAGGAGCACATTCTGGCAGGGGATCCCCCTGTCTGGGTTCTGGCCCATCACAGATGGCCCATTCGAAATTGGCTGTTGAAGAAATGTAGAGACTATTTACAAAGTTGGGACAGGGTTAACAGAAACCAGCAAAAGACGAAAAGGCACCTCCTTTCAAGTGGAAGGGCCAAAGGGGGAGGAAGTGGTGATTGGAATCCCATGATGGCTGTGGGAAAGGGACGCCTGCAGCAACTGTTACCCTTGGAGAAACACAGCCACTCGTTGAGCCCGTCAGGATAAATCCAGGAAATCAATACCCCAACACTGCTCTCTCCCTCCCTGTGATTTCCTACTAGTGCCTCCCATTGGCCTAACCCAACTAGAAACCAGAAGGCAAGAGAACCCAGCTGTGGTAGCCCATCAAAGTCAGCCTCCTGGCCATAGGTTGGGTGGTTTAAACAACAGACATTTATTTCTCACAGTTCTGCAGGCTGGGAAGTCCAAAGTCAGGGCATCAGCAAATTTGGTGACACTGGTGTCTAGATAGAGCCAACCTCCTTGTTCATAGATGGCAGTTTTCTCACTGTGTCCTCACATGGCAGAAGGGGCCTCTGGGGCCTCATTTATAAGGGCACTAATCCCATTCATGGGGCTCTATCCTGATGACCTAACCACTTCCCAAAGGCCTCACTTCCCAATATCATCATATTGGGGATTAGAATTCAACATACAAATTTTGGGGGGATTCAAACATTCAGTCTATAGCACCAGCTCAGTAAGGGCTCAGCCTCAGTCAGAAATGAAGTTGGCATGGCAAATAAAGAAATAGCACAGTCCTCAACTGAGACTCTTACCCCATATAGATGGGAGCTTACCTGAGAGCATCAAACATCTTCATGAATGACAGATGGATTTGAACCTTTACAATAGAGCTCTTGGGACAATGGTGGTGACCCTGTTGAAGAACTGGTTTGTAGAGAAGAGGTGCTGCTGATTTCAGGAACAGGTTGAGAATAAGTCCCATGTGCTTTGAAACCTGCCAACAGGTGGACAATAGAAAGAAGAAAAAAAAAGAATGCAGTCTTGTTACAGTTTGCTAATGACACAAATTTCTCTGAGATTCTTAGAAAAAAAAACTTAAAAGGCAAGACTGTGAAGTTATTTAGAGCCCCACGTCACATCCTAAGTTTCTTAAAAACAAAACTAAACTAAACCTCTGACCATCTTTCTGGGATTGAAGGGCACAAGCCTGAGGAGCTCGAACCTGGGTAAAGTGGGACCTGACCTATTTAGAACCAGGCTCAGCGGGCTTGAAATTTAGCACTAGTTGGGTTCCTGGCTTACCCAAACACCTGTGAGTTTTCTCAGTGTCTGAAGTTGGAGAAGGGGGAAGGGAGAGGAGATGGCTGCACACTTCTGAGGTGCAGGGGCCAGGTGCTGACTCGGAGAGTTCAGCAGCACCTCCTCAGACCTGGCCAGATAGAACAGCTGGAGAGTTCTCAGGCAGGAAACAGAACCCCAACTAGCATTTCACGGTTCTTTGGGAAGCCACGTGGGAGCTCCTCCTGCAGGATCCCTGAGAAAAGGCTACCAAGGCAAAGGGACTCTGGGTCCCTTCATCTGCCATCAGTGCAAAGGCCTAGGGGACATTTTAGGAGAAACTGAGCTCTGGAGGGGGAGGCAGAGTTATAGAGTTCAGGTCTTTTTGCCCTTGAGAGTTTTATTTCTCATGCTACCACAGTTTCTCAGAAGTTGGAGGGTTTTGACACTGTACTGGGAATTAGTTAAGGAACTGAAGATTGCTAGGTCTGAAGTTGTTCTGAGACCTACTATACATCATGTTAAAATAAATCCCAGATTAATTAAAAAGTTAAAGAATATATATCACAACAAAAGAATTAAAAGAAAGCATATGAAAATATTTAGCCGATCCTAAAGTGACCAAGACCTGTCTAAAAAAGGAAAAACTTGCCTGACCAGGTGGTGGCGCAGTGGATAGAGAGTCAGTTTGGGATGCTGGGAACCTGGTTCAAAACTCAGAGATTGCTGGCTCGAGTGTGGTATCATAGACATGAGCCCATGAAGACTGGTTGGAGCCCAAGGTTTATGGCTTGAGCAAGTGGGTCACTGGCTTGGCTGGAGATCCCCTCCCCCGCACATCAAGGCACATGTGAGAAAGCAATCAATGAACAGATAACGTGCCTCAACTATGAGTTGATGCTTCTCATCTCTCTCCCTTCCTGTCTGTCTCTCTCTCTCACTTAAAATAAATAAATAAATAAATAAGAAACCCAATAGGTTTAAAATATACAGGCAAAACTTGAAGATATTGTGGGTTTGCTTTTAGCCCACTGTAATAAGCGAGTATAGCACTAAAGAGAGATGTAATCCTTTTGCTGATAGAGGGTCTTGCCTTCCTGTGACGTTCAAAAAAGCAGATGCAATAAAATGAGGTATGCCTGCATTATACAGTATATATAAATGAACAATTAAAATTTACTGTATGATGTTTAAATCACCAAAAAATAAAATTGACAGGATAAAATTAATAGAAAACAAACTGGGAAAATATTTGGTTAATATCTTTCATACAGAAGAACACATAAGGAAGGAATAGATGATCATCCCAACAAAAAAGTATTAATAAGCAATAAGCATATGGAAAGTATTAATACAATAGTGAAAATGATAAAATACTATATAGTTTTTCTGTATTTACTGAGATAGGGAAAACATATATCCAATATGATCAAGGGTGCAAAAAAGGGGAACATTTTAAAACATTTCCATCTGGAATGTAAATTGGTTTGACTTTTCTGGTGGGTAATTTGGTAGTTTATATTATAAACCTTATATGTGCATAACTTTTCTTTTTTTAGATTTTATTTATTGATTTTTGGAGAGAGGGGAGAGAGAGAAAGAGAAAGAGAGGGAGAGTGAGAAAGTGGGGGGAGGAGCAGGAAACATCTACTCACAGTAGTTGTACGTGCCTTGATTGAGCAAGCCAGGAATTTGAACTGGCAACCTCAGCATTCCAGGTTGAAGCTTTTTATCAACTGCGCCACCACAGGTTAGGCAAATGTGCATAACTTTTAATTCACTAATTCTTCCTTCTAGAAATTTATCCTAAGGAAATAATCAAGGATGTGTACAATGACTTATCTATAAGAATGTTTACTACAGTGTTATTTTAATAGAGAAAATCTGAGAGTTAGGAAGATTGACTATTAAGATTTGACAGAGTTGGGTGATGGGTACATGGGTCTTCATTATTGTATTAGTCTTCTATTGCTGTTGTAACAAATTACCATATAGTTAGTGGCTTAAAACAATACAAATTTATCTTAAATTCTTTACTCAAGTCTGACCCAAGTCTCACTGTTAAAATTGAGGTGCTAGCAGGAATGTATCCCTTCTGGAGGCTCTAGGGGAGAGTCCTCTTCCTTGCCCTTTTTAGCTGCTGGAGGCTGCCCACATTCCTTGGCTTATGGCCCCCTTCTTCCATCTTTATTAAAGCCAGCAACATAGCATCTCTCAGACCCTTCTTCATCACATTTTCTTTCTTTTTTCTTTCTTTCTCTCTCTTTCTTCCCTTTTTTCTTTCTCTTTTTCTTTTCTTTCTTTCTCTTTCTCTCTCTTTCCCTTCCCTCTCTCCTTCCCTCCCTCCCTTCCTTCCTTGATTTTTTTTTTAAATTTAATTTTATTTATTCATTTTAGAGAGGAGAGAGAAATGGAGAGAGAGAGAGACAGAGAGAGAAGGTGGGGAGGAGCTGGAAGCATCAACTCCCACATGTGCCTTGACCAGGCAAGCCCAGGGCTCCAAACCGGCGACCTCAGCATTTCCAGGTCGACGCTCCATCCACTGCGCCACCACAGGTCAGGCCCTTCCTTGATTTTTAGAGAGAGATATAGGAGAGGAGGGGAGAGAGAAAAACATTGATTTGTTGTTCCACTTATTTATGCATTCATTGGTTGATTCTTGTCTGTGCCCTAACTAGGGGTTCAATCTGCAACCTTGATGTATGGGGATGATGTTCTAACCAACTGAGCTACCCAGCCAGGGCCATCTTTTCCTTTGATTCTTTTTGCCTTCTTCTTCCACTTTTAACGACCCTTGTGTTTACATTGGGCCTACCCAGATAACCCAGCATAATTTTCCTGGTTTAAAGTAAACTAATTAGTAACTTTAATTCAACTTGCCAAGTAAGTACAGGTCCTGGGGATTAGGACATTGAAGTCTTTGGGGTCCATTATTCTGTCAATACAATTGTACTATATACTCCTGCCTGAAAACATTTAATTTTTATTACTATTTAAAATGTTAAATAACCCAAACCTAATTCCAATTTAGCATATGGATGAAAGGAAAATATATATATTCAAGTGACCAATACTCCATGACCATTAAAAGTCATAATTAGGAAACTATGTAGTAACATGTAGCAATACTCATTATACAGTAAGTGGGGGTAAAATGATGTCTAAAAAGGAATATGCAGAAGATGATACCAATTATGTTAAACAAAACTCAAAACAAGCCTATATGTGAGTAAGAAAATGTTTGGGCCCTGGCAGTTGGCTCAGTTGGTTGGAGTGTCCTCTGGACATGCCCACATTATGGTTTGATCCCCTGTCCTGGGTTGGTCTGGCACATACAGAAATCAACCAGGGATGGCACAAATGGGTGGAACAGCAAGTCGAGGTATTTCTTTCTCTAAAAATTAATAAATTGCCCTGGCCAGATGGCTAGGTTGATTGGAGCATTGTCCGGAAGCTCTGAGGTTGCAGATTTGATACCTAGTCAGGGCACATACAGGAACAGATTGATGTTCCTGTTTCTGTCTGTCCCTCTCTCTCTGTTCCTCTCTCACTAAAATCAATAATAAATTTTTATTTTGTATTTTTCCAAAGTTAGAAGCGGGGAGGCAGTCAGACAGACTCCCGCATGCCCTGACCAGGATCCACCAACATGCCCACCAGGGAGTGATGTTCTGCCCATCTGGGGTGTTGCTCTGTTGTGGCGGGAGCCATTCTAGAGCCTGTGGCAGAGGCCATGGAGCCGTCTTGAGCATCCCTGGCCAACTTTGCTCCAATGGAGCCGTGGCTATGGGAGGAGAAAAGAGAAAGAGAGAGAGAGAAAGGAGAGGGGCAAGGGTAGAGAAGCAGAGGGGCACTTCTCCTATGTGTCCTGACCAGAAATCGAACTCGGGACTTCCACATGGGGGTGGACGCTCTACCACTGAACCAACTGGCCAGGGCTCAATAAATACACTTTAAAAAAACATAAATTAAAAAAATGTTTGTAAGGACATAGGTCAAATGTTAAAAATGATTATCTCTGCATGGTAATTTTGTTTTTCTGCATTTTTTAAAATGTGCATTACGCATATGTTACTTTTGCAAACAGAGAAACAGGCAATTAAAAACGTCTATTTTCTAGGACAATTTTCTGGTCAAGGGTTTCCTTGGTTTCTTAGCTTCCTATCACATTCCCTTACATCATCACTCCTTATCAAAAATATTTCATATCCCTGACATAACGTTCTCAGGCCAAAGTTGTCTGCTCTTGAAAGTTCGCATTGGGCAGGAAGGAGCCTCGCGGTGAAGTAAGCATGGCAACGAACCGGGCTTAAAAACTTTCAGGGAAGGCAGACCCAAGGCACAAATTCATCCCATAAAGAACTCAATTACCGGTGCTTGGAAACTGGATGCACAAGTACAAGCGCCTCTTTCATAATCTCGCTGGCACATGGCAATAGTTTTAATTAATAATATTGTTTTTAATATACAAGAGCTGACATGCTTGGCGGCCAGACTGCCACAAGCTGCCCAGCGTGCCCGCCCGGCCGCCTGCGGGGTTCCGCGATGCCGCCCGCACTCCCTTTCCATGGCCTACACCCGAGGTGGTTTCCTGGCGGAGGACACACCGCAGGAGCCTGGCTCGGGGATCGCTGGTCCAGTGAGAAGCTCTACGACCAGCGGCCCCTGCCCTGGAACCCGTTAGGTTAGCGGAGTCTGTGACCTCGGATTGGCAAGACCCTCAGGGCGCCCCGGGACCTGCAGACCTGGCCGGAGCCCTACCCCCACACACCTACCACCACCGAGAGGAGCGCCTAGAGCGGACAGCCCGCCCGCCTGGCTGCACCGCTCCTCCGCTCCCAGCCTCCTCTATCCCGGAAGTTGATGCTGAGCGCCTGATCTCGTGCTGTTCACCAAGGGTGTCGCCTCGGAAGTCTTGACAGACTGGGCTTGCGAAACCGTCAACATGCCTGTGAGTGTTGACTTTCGGGCTTGTTTCGGGTTTCTCAGTGTGCGGAGGGGTTCCCGACCGCTCTGCGGGCACTCTGGGCTCTCCGCCGAACGTGGCGACGAGACAGGGCTCGCGCAGCCTCTGGGCGCCTGGCGGACTTGTCGGGACTTGCCGGGGCAGAGCGGCCGGTCCGGCCATGCCAGGGCGTGGAGCGGGGAGGATCTGGGCCGCCCTGGCCTGCGAACCGCAGTCGGCGCCTCGGAGGGCACGGCTCCTCTGGGTTTTTGCTGGACGCCCGCGAGGCTGGGATCTTTGGAGTCTTCCTGCTGTCCTTTGAGTTTCGTGGTTCTCGGCCCCTCGCCTTCTCTCTGAAGCGACGTTCTGCGTGTTTCCTTGTTAAAACTGACTTGGCAGTTTTTTCCCTCGGCGGGTCCAGGATCGGGGTCGCGTTCTTACTTAGCATGACGGTTTTATCTAGTTATTTATTTATTTTTGTGGGAGATTGTTATTCAGTTCGGTAAAGAGGAACGGGGTTAACCGTACCATATGTTTCCTGATCGCAAGCATTATGCAAGGTACGGAGGCAAGTTAACAGGCTTGGAAAAGTAACATCCGAGGTGTTGCCTCTGCTGAGACTGTTATCTTCGCATGTGTATTTCAGGTATGGTTTCATTCTAGTAATAGTATGTTTCGTTTTTTTATTTTTTTAGCTGGCTAGAGATTTACTGCATCCGTCCTTGGAAGAGGAAAAGAAAAAACATAAAAAGAAACGGCTAGTTCAAAGTCCAAATTCTTATTTTATGGATGTAAAATGCCCAGGTAACAGTTCAAATTTAATTCCTTTCCCAATACAAATTTCTATCGGGATTGTTAGCGTGGTGCGTGTATTTGACGCGCGAGGGCCCTCGGTTGAGAAGTGGGGTTAGCGAGGTGGACGTTTCGAGGATAAAGGTATTGGAACCGCTGTGGAAACACTGCAGTGCGGAGGAGGGGTGGAGATGGGACTCCGAAGGGAATAGGACAGTTGATTTACTAAGTCCTCAGGCTGGTAAGGTGACGAGTTTTCTTTTTCATGATGCAGTGAAAAGGCTGTTGATTCTCTAGTGTGAAGCTGAGCTGTCCGGAGTGGTGGCCGTTTCCTATGATTGTGGCTACTGACACCCGCAGTTGGATAGTCATGATGGAAATATGAAGCATAAAATACACTCGAGATTTTGATTAATCCCCACGTCTTGATTGAATGTTGAAATGATGCTATTTAACAATTATGTGCCTACTAGAAAATTAAACAGGTGGCTTGCTATTGCACAACAATAAAGTTCTTAAATCTTTTAAAGGCTTTTACTACAAATAAGTTGAACACGTCCAGTATTTTCTTCTGCTTTTCACTTTTAACAGTGCCCTTTTTTTTTAGGTTGCTACAAGATCACCACGGTTTTCAGTCATGCCCAGACGGTGGTTCTTTGTGTAGGTTGTTCAACAGTGTTGTGCCAGCCGACAGGAGGAAAGGCGAGGCTCACAGAAGGTATATCGTTTCGCATTTTTAAATCCAGTGATGAGATTTAATGATTGTGAATGTCTACCTTTATTAAAAACCAGTTTAGGCCTGACCTGTGGTGGCGCAGTGGATAAAGTGTCGACCTGGAAATGCTGAGGTCGCTGGTTCAAAACCCTGGGCTTGCCTGGTCAAGGCACATATGGGAGTTGATGCTTCCTGCTCCTCCCCCTTCTCTCTCTCTGTCTCTTTCTCCTCTCTAAAAATGAATAAATAAAAAAATTTAAAAAAATTAAAAACCAGTTTATAAGAAATCTTAAATTTATGATTGCCAAAATAATTTTGCCTTTGTGTACTCTTTCAGTAGAGTGCTCTGTTCAATTGGATACATTTATACCTTTGACCTTGCAAAGAACTCCTTTGAATATTATTTTTCTTAGTTAGGAACACCTAATTCTGTTATATTTTAGTCACTTAGTTTGCCTAATTTGGAATATTAAACATAAATCAGAATGAGCAGAAGAATAACTATGTACAGTAGGACATGGACTTTTTTAAAACATAGGATTTAAAAATTTCTCTTGTAAATATTTTGTTCCATATGTATATGGCACATAGGACTTAAGACAGTTATTGCTAGCTAAGTAACATAATATATAAATTTAAATGCTTGAGGTTTGATATCTATGAGTACTAAGTGGTTAATATAAAAATCTAATTTTAATTCCTCTTTCACTTTTGTGCAGTAAGAAAGAAATAATTATATAGTTTTCCAGAGTACAACTTGTAGATTTAGAATTCCATATATTTGAAATTTGTGATATTTTGGGGAGCTGTGAATACATTTTCTCACTGGAAGAGTAAGTGGATTGGCAACAAATTCAAGATCTATTTGATATGACTTAGTAAGATATAAGTATGAAATCAGCCTACTTGCAAGATTTCCAAAACCTTTATAGCATGCCAACTTGAAAGTTTTAACTGATGAATTCAGCTCATGGTGTTAAATGGATTTCATTATGGTATTTGAGACACAGGAGTGACAGTTACAGTCACATCAGAGTAAATTCAAATATAAATGATTTGTTATAGCAAATTTCTGGTAAAAAGGATAAATTATGAATGTTAATGTAATATTCTTAAAATGTAAGCTTTTTACTTAAGTGCTTTTTGCCATTAGGACTACCAAAGAGAATAGACTTGTGTTTAATATGCTTTTGTAATTCCATTACAGGGTGTTCATTTAGAAGAAAGCAACACTAATAATGATCCACACAGCTTCCTGAATTTGTGTTATATCACAGAAAGCCTTATCGGTTCAGAAATTCTAGTTAATCAACCAAGATAATGTAATTACATTTAATTTTGTAAGTATACGACAGTGATCTCCTATTTTGGTGTCAGTTTTTCAATAAAATTTTGATTATGGGCAAATTCTCTACTTTTTCCTTTTTTTCTAAGTATGTGTGCATATGCTATAATTAATATATATATTTTTATGTGAATTTTGTCTAAACATTTAAAAAATGTATTCTGATTTGTTTCTCCTTCATTTCAAGAGTAGAAACCCTAAATATTTGATTTGCAGTCCTTTTCCAAATTGCTGTGAATGGAGCTAAATAATTACAAATGGGAAGTTTGTTATTTATTCTAAGTATAGTTTTGCTATTGTAACTATGGAAACACATTTTAGAAGTACAGTGTGTCCGTAAAGTCATGGTGTACTTTTGACTGGTCACAGAAAAGCAACAAAAGACAAATAGAAATGTGAAATCTGTACCAAATAAAAGGAAAACCCTCCCAGTTTCTGTAGGATGATGTGGCAGCATGTGCACATGTGCAGATGATGATGTAACACCGTGTATACATCGGAGCAGCCCACGGTCATGCCAGTCGAGATGTGGACGGTACAGAGGAAAGTTCAGTGTGTTCTGTGGCTCGCTAAATTCGAATCTGTGACCAAAGCGCAACGTGAATTTCGGCGCGTTTATAATGAAGCGCCACCACATAGGAACAACATTACTCGGTGGGATAAGCAGTTGAAGGAAACCGGCAGTTTGGTGGAGAAACCCCATTCTGGTAGGCCATCAGTCAGTGACAAGTCTGTAGAGGCTATACGGGATAGCTACCTAAGGAGCCCTAAAAAATCTGTGCGTGAGCCCACATCGAACTGCACTGAATAGGTATGAAACTGGGAGTTTTCCTTTTATTTGGTGCAGATTTCACATTTCTATCGTCTTTTGTTGTTTTCCTGTGACCGGTCAAAAGCGCACCATGACTTTACGGACACACTGTACATGTTTAATTTATTAACAATCACAATGTAATGTGTTAGATTTATGTGCCTTAATATACAACATGATTAGGACTTCCTTTGGGGTCTGAGTTACAGGAAGCTCCTTTTGGGATAAATTTGAGAAGAGGAGTAAGCAGTAGCATAATTTACCCTAGGATATTGTGACTGGGATGGTAGATGGTATTGAATTCTCTGGTCTAGACAGGTAAGCATTCCTGACTACACATGTGTGCTGAGTGGCTCTGGTGTCTCAATATCATTTGTATAAGTTTATGAAATGACCTGGGGAGCTAGGAAGTAGAGTGTATCTTACCCTCTCTACCCACTGTACAGCTCCTTATTGGAATGGGAAGATAACTGCTTCTGTTTTACTTGTTCCTCTAAAGCAGGCTCTTAAGAGAGGTATTTCCTATCAAAAGGTACTCCTACATGTGCACCCCCAATTTGAGGGACTGGTCCTCTCATACTGATTCATACACTGAAGAACTATGGAAAAATTGGAGTGTATTTAATATATAGAGAAGTAGATAACCCAGGGGTTCCTAAACTTTCTTGGTTTATGGCATCTTTAGAGTCTTCTTAATTTTTTCATGGAGTCCTGTGGCCAAAAGCAATACCTAACAATTACATTTATTAAGTAGTTAGGTTCTAACAACGTTAGTAGCTATTAAATTTTATGGGTAAATTAAAAGCAAAAGTGATCATTTTTATGTCAGTCTTTTTTTTATTCAGTGAGAGGAGGGGAGGCAGAGACACACTCCCGCATGTGCACTGACCAGGATCCACCTGGCAAGCCCACTAGGAAGTGATGCTCTGCCCATCTGGGGCATTGCTCTGTTGCTCAGCAACTGAGCTCTTAGTGCCTGAGGTGGAGGCCAGGGAGCCATCCTGGGGCCAACTCCTCCAATAAGCCATGGCTGCAGGAGGGGAAGAAAGAGAGAGAAGTGGGAAGGGGAGGGGTGGAGAAGCAGATGGGCACTTCTCCTGTGTGCCCTGACTGGGAATTGAATCTGGGATGTCCACTCGCTAGGCCGACGCTCTACCACTGAGCAAACCAGCCAGGGCCTATTTATGTCAATTTTAATGGAATACTGAGGTCCCCTATTGAAACCCCAAGGTTGCTGGCTTCAGCACAGGATCATCAACAGGATTCCAAGGTCGTTGGCTTGAGCACGGGGTCACTGGCTTGGCTTGAGCCCCCTGGTCAAGGCACATAGAAGAAACTACAACTTGGTGCTTCTGGCTCCTCTCCCTTTTCTCTCTCTCCTCTCTAAAAGTCAAGAAATAAAATCTTTAAAAAAGTAAGAATATTAATTTATGATATTTGCTATGGATCCAGGCTTAAGTAGCCTTTGAATCTTGTTTATAAGGGGATACTGGGAGAGCTCATTTTCTTAGTTTAACTCTGTTCTACCTATCTGGCTTAGTACTGCCTTCCTACAGTACCAGGTCTGCTGTTATTTTCTTGCCTAGCAAAACCTCACCTTAGGAAAAAATTAAGGAGAATAGTTATGTCAGATTTAGTTAAAATCCTACATTTAAAATTTACCTTAGCGAACCAGTTTTAGTTTTCAGTATTCTACAGTAAGAAATTGGAGCTTCCACTGCCTTCTGGATCAAGAGCTCAGCAAACATCAGTTTTAGCCCACTCAGTTTTTTTGTGTGTGTGTTTCTAAATTCATGAATGTCTTTTTCATTTTCTTATTTCACATTTCATATATCCTGCTCTATTTAAAAAGAGGGCATGCGTAAGAGCATTACTGTGCCATCCTTCATATTAATTTGTGTATTAATAATAAAAGTGTATATTTCTTCACTTGCAGCCAGATTTACTAATTAAAAATCCCAATATGTGTTTACTTTTGTGCCTTTTATTGGATCTGTACATTTTTAGAATTTCTTTTTTTATGGTACAAGATAATAGAACGGTTTTTGGAGTCAGGTATACCTGGGTTTGAAACAAGTTCAAATGGTTAATAATTGTGTGACCTTGGACAAAATGATAATTTCTACTTAATAGGGTTATTTTGAAGATAAAATGCAATATATATAGAGTGCTTAGCACAATGCCTGACACATAGTACTCTGTTAAATAGTATTTAAATAAAAAGGATCCTGTTAAGTACTTTCAAGTTCTATTTTTTTTTCCTTTTTATTTTTTTAGTGAAAGGGAAAGGAGAGAAATAAGCATCTACTCATAATTGCATCACTAGTTCTTCATTAATTGCTTTTCATACGTGTCTTGACCGAGGGGAGGGGGCTCCAGCTGAACCAAGTGACCCCTTGTTCAAGCCAGTGACCATGGGGTCATGTTGATGATCCCATGATCAAGCCAGCAACACTGCACTCAAAGCTGGCAAGCCTGTGCTCAAGCTAGTGACCTCGGGTCTGTGAACCTGGGACCTCAGTGTCGATGCTCTATCCACTGCGCCACCACCAGTCAGCCCTTCTCTCTCACTTTAAATGCCGCCTCTTTGCGGCTCCTAGATCACTGAGGCCTGTGCAAATGTTCGAATCTTACACTGATATCACATTACCAAATTAAAAACGTATCTTTAAATATTAGAAACATTTTTTTAAATTACCATTAATTTGGTTTCCTTTTAGTCACAGTACTTAATGTTTAAAATTTTAAATAACATTACAAGAAGGTATGACATTTACATGTTTATCAACGAGCATGGATTGAAAAATTTTAAAACATGAATACAAGATATAGAGATCAGGAAAAGAAAAGAAATAAGGAAATGAAATGGATCTGTTTTAGAAAGCTGCTTTCTTTATATCAACCAATTCACATATCTATTTACCTTTATAGATCAAAGTGGAAAGTGAAGAAACAGCCTTAAGGCTCAGATGATAGAAAATCCTTCTTTTATTACAGTGTATAAAAACTTTGATTTATTTCTGAATTTTTGAATTTAATATAATCTCTAATACATACCATCTATGGCTGTTACAACAGAATTTCTCAGTATGCCCACACTACCATCAGCCATTGTGCAGCCAATCTCCAAGATGGCTCCCAATGATCCCTTTGGTATTTAGCCTTTGTATAGTCCTCTCCCAAACTGAATCAGGGTGTCGGGAGCCGATCTACAACTGCTGGCTGACAAGGTCACAGCAGAAGAAGACCCACAACTGCTGGCTGACAAGGTCACAGCAGAAGAAGACCCACAACTGCTGGCTGACAAGGTCACAGCAGAAGAAGATCAAAAACTGCTGATTGACAAAGTCACAGCAGAGAAGACCAACGGCTGCTGGTTGACAACGTCACCGCAGTGAAGACCAATGGCTGCCAATGGCTGCGGGTTGACAAAGTCACCGCAAAGGAAAGGCACAACGATACTTCCCCCTTTGACCTTTTTGAATTAATCTGGCCTTATATCCCCCCTTTTCTGGGTGTGTGCTATTATTTATGGCACAGAGATAATAGTACCGTGCTTTCCCTGTAGATTCATAGTAATTTCTTTGGAAATGAGACAGAGGGTGTGAGAAAAGCCTATAGGCCCCTTGAACTGGGCTCATAGACATAAGAGGCTGGCTATGATATCCCTCGTAAAGGGTTAAGTTTGTAGGAGAATTTCTTCTTATTAATCATGTTAGAAAGAATAGATTGTGACTTATGAATAGGTAGGAAACAGTAACTATATACAGAGCACCTTTCAGCCTTCACTTAATTCATCACTTTTCCTCCCTAGCCTTTTCATGTGGTAAAGAAACTTTCCTTTCTTCTTGCATACCTGACCTGCAGGTGGTGGAACACTCTGAGAAAAGTAAAGTTAGAACTTAATTAGTATATGAATATAGTAATAAATAAAATTTGACTAGACAATAGAATCCTAGACAAGGAAGAGTTATTAATCAGTACTGACCTTTTGGAAGTTTGTATCAATATTGTTATTGCTGTTCAAGTTATTGTATAATTGTACTTTGAATGACTTACCACCTGATTTATAGTTTATAGAAATGAATTAACTGTTACCTAGAAAATGTAACCATAGTGAAACAAAAACAATGACTAATCAATGTATTCTGAATACCATGTGATTGTAACTTAGTGTGTGTGCATAAAAGGAAAGCTAGACCAGCAATTGAGGGAGATGCCTGGCAGTAAATGCTAACTAGAGAATAAAGAGAAAGAAAAGAATTCGGCTCTCTCACTCGATTCATGCCGACGCCGTCTCTTCCTGTGGGACCCCTGGATTCCCCCCGGGGCTGGACCCCGGCATCAGGGTTAGTCTATGTGACCAATAGAATTTGGCATAAGTCATGGTATATGACTTCCAAGGCTGGATTATAAAAAATATTGTGGCTTGTTTGCTCCTCACTAGTTTGAAGGAAGGCATGGGGTAGTCAAGCATACCTATGAAAAGACCCATGTGATAAAAAACAGGCCTTTTGCCAAAATCCAGTAAGTAAGCCTTATCTATAGCCACATTCTTGAGCCATCTTGGAATCAGATCCTCTAGCCCAGGGGTCTGGAACCTATTGCTTGTGAGCCAGATGTGGCTCTTTTGATGGTTGCATCTGGCTCACTGACAAATCTTTAATAAAAAAAAGTAATAACGTTAAAAATATAAAACATTCTCATGTATTACAATCCATTCATTTCCTACTGTTCATGTTCATGGTTGCGGGTGGCTGGAGCCAATCACAGCTGTCCTCCGGGACAACACCAAATTTTTATTGGATAATGCCTAACGTACACGGGTCATTGTATGGCTCTCATGGAATTCCATTTTAAAATATGTGGTGTTCATGGTTCTCTCAGCCAAAAAGTTTCCCAATCCCTGCTCTAGCCTTAGTCAAGCCTTCAAATAACTGAAGCCCCTGTTGACATCTTTCCTGCAACCACATGAGAGACCCTGAGCTAGAACCACTCAGCTAAGCTGCTCCCAAACTTATGAAACACGGAAATTGTCAGATGTAATTTGTTATGCAGCAATAGATAAGTAATGTACATTATACTAAACGAAAGAAGACATACACAAAATGCCACACATTGTATGAATCCATTTATATGAAATATCCATAATAGGAAAATTCAGAGACAAAAAGTAGATTGGTAGTTTTCAGAGCCTGGAAGGAGAGAGGAATGGGAAGTAAATACTAATGGATATAAGATTTCTTTTTTGAGTGAAGAATCTAGAACTAGAATTGAATGGGTGCACAATTTTGTGAATATAATAAAGACCCGCTGGCCTTGGCCGGTTGGCTCAGCGGTAGAGCGTTGGCCTGGCGTGCGGGGGACCTGGGTTCGATTCCCGGCCAGGGCACATAGGAGAAGCACCCATTTGCTTCTCCACCCCCCACCCCCCCTCCTTCCTCTCTGTCTCTCTCTTCCCCTCCCGCAGCCAAGGCTCCATTGGAGCAAAGATGGCCCGGGCGCTGGGGATGGCTCCTTGGCCTCTGCCCCAGGCGCTAGAGTGGCTCTGGTCGCGGCAGAGCATCGCCCCCTGGTGGGCAGAGCGTCGCCCCTGGTGGGCGTGCTGGGTGAATCCCGGTCGGGCGCATGCGGGAATCTGTCTGTCTCTCCCCGTTTCCAGCTTCAGAAAAATACAAAAAATAAAAAAATAAAAAAATAAAGACCCGCTGAATTTTACACCATAAAAGGGTTCATTTCATGGTATATGAACTGAATAATACCTGAAATACAGTGTGTCCATAAAGTCATGGTGCACTTTTGACCGGTCACAGAAAAGCAACAGAAGACGATAGAAATGTGAAATCTGCACCAAATAAAAGGAAAACCCTCCCAGTTTCTGTAGGATGATGTGGCAGCATGTGCACATGAGCAGATGACGACGTAACACCGTGTATACAGCGGAGCAGCCCACGGCCATGCCAGTTGAGATGTGGACAGTACAGAGGAAAGTTCAGTGTGTTCTGTGGCTTGCTAAATTCGAATCCGTGACCAAAGTGCAACGTGAATATCGGCGCATTTATAACAAAGCACCACCACATAGGAATAATATTACTCGGTGGGATAAACAGTTGAAGGAAACTGGCAGTTTGGTGGAGAAACCCTGTTCTGGTAGGCCATCAGTCAGTGACAAGTCTGTAGAGGCTATACGGGATAGCTACCTAAGGAACTCTAAAAAATCTGTGCGTGAGCCCACATCGAACTACACTGAATAGGTATGAAACTGGGAGTTTTCCCTTTATTTGGTGCAGATTTCACATTTCTATCGTCTTTTGTTGTTTTCCTGTGACTGGTCAAAAGTGCACCATGACTTTACGGACACAATAGATGTTTTTTTATTTTTTTAGCGACAGAGACAGAAAGAGGGACACATAGGGACAGTCAGGAAGGGAGAGAGATGAGAAGCATCAATTCTTCATTGCAGCATCTTAGTTGTTCATGATTCTTTTTTTTTTTAATTTTTTTTTATTTTTTATTATTTATTTATTTTTACAGAGGCAGAGATAGACAGGGACAGACAGACAGGAACGGAGAGAGATGAGAAGCATCAATCATCAGTTTCTCGTTGCGCGTTGCGACTTCTTAGTTGTTCATTGATTGCTTTCTCACATGTGCCCTGACCGCGGGCCTTCAGCAGACCGAGTAACCCCCTGCTGGAGCCAGCGACCTTGGGTCCAAGCTGGTGAGCTCTTTGCTCAAGCCATATGAGCCCGCGCTCAAGCTGGCCACCTCGGGGTCTCGAACCTGGGTCCTTCCGCATCCCAGTCCGACGCTCTATCCACTGCGCCACCACCTGGTCAGGCTGTTCATGATTCTTATATGTGCCTTGACTGGGGGGCTCCAGCAGAGCAAGTGACTCTTTGCTCAAGCCAGCAACCTTGGGCTTCAAGCCAGTGGCCTTTGGGCTCAAGCCAGCAACCATGGGGTCACGTCTGTGATCCCATGGTCGAGCCAGCGATCCCACACTCAAGCTGGTGAGCCCGTGCTCAAGCTGGATGAGCCCGAGCTCAAGCCAGCAACCTCCGGGTTTCAAACCTGGGTCCTCTGCATCACAGTCCAACACTTTATCCACTGTGCTACTGCCTGGTCAGGCTGATTTTTTTTTTTTTTTTTTTTAAGAGACAGAGAGAGTCAGAGAGAGGGATAGACAGACAGGAATGGAGAAATGAGAAGCATCAATCATTAGTTTTTCGTTGCACGTTGCAACTTCTTAGTTGTTCATTGATTGCTTTCTCATATGTGCCTTGACCGCAGGCCTTCAGCAGACCGAGTAGCCCCTGCTGGACCCAGCGACCCTGGGTCCAAGCTGGTGAGCTTTTTGCTCAAGCCAGATGAGCCTGCGCTCAAGCTGGCGATCTCGGGGTCTTGAACCTGAGTCTTTCCACATCCCAGTCCAATGCTCTATCCACTGTGCCACCACCTAGTCAGGCTGAAATTTTTTTTTTAAAGATTTTATTTATTCATTTTAGAGAGGGGAGAGAGAGAGCATGCACGAGAGAGAGAGAGAGAGAGAGAGAGAGAGAGAGAAAGAAAGAGAGAGAGAGAGGAGGAACAGGAAGCATCAACTCCCATATGTGTCTTGACCAGGCAAGCCCAGGGTTTCAAACCAGTGACCTCAGCATTCCAGGTCAATGCTTTATCCACTGCGCCACCACAGGTCAGGCTTGTTTCTTACATTAAAATTTTTGATTCTGGAAGAAGACTGCAGCTGTAATGAAAACCTAAAATGTGGGAGTGGACTTGAAAAAGAGCAGTGAATAGAAGTTGGAAGGACTTTGACAAGAGTGTTAGTGCAAGCCCAAGAAGCCTTGACAAAACTGTATAGAAGGCTTTTTTTTTTTTTAAAGATTTATTGATTTTAGAAAGAAAAGAGAGAGAAGGTGGGGAGGAGTGAGAAGCATCAACTCGCAGTAGTTGCTTCTCATATGCGCCTTGACCAGGCAAGCCTGGGTTTTTTGAATCAATGACCTCAGAATTCCTGGTCGATGCTTTATCCATGGTGCCACCACAGGTCAGGTGAAGTACCATGGCTTTTGTGGCTGCAGTGTGGACTTAAAGGAAAGTAAGAAAAATCTTAATTGGAAATTGCAAGAAAGGGGATTACTGTTATGTAATGGAAGAGTTCAGTAACACTGTTGCCTGCACAAAAATAGAAAATGACTAATTAAATTGGTCATCTAGCTGAGATTTCCAGACAATGTTGAATGTGCTTCCTGGCTTCTTCATGCTGCTTATGCAAGAGAGAGATATCTAAAGAAAGGGCTAATTGGATTAAAAAGCTGTGGTACATATACACAATGGAATACTATGGGGCCATGAAAAAGAAGGAAATGTTATGTTTTGCAACAACATGGATGGACCTGGAAACTATTATGTTAAGTGAAATGAGCCAGGCAGAGAAAGAAAAATATCATATGATCTCACTCATATGAGGAATCCTACAAACAATATGAACTGAGGAGTGGAATAGAGACAGAGGTGGGATCAAAGGATCCAGAAGGAAAGTGGACAGAGGGAAAGGGGATGATAGGGTGATAGATGGGACAAGAGCAGAAAAGCAAATCCTGGAGGGAAGAGGGAGGGCGGTATGGGGAGGGAGACAGGGGGATGTACTAGGGAACATGGGTGACATTAGAATCTATGTAAACAATAAATTAATAAAAAAATAAAAATTAAAAATAAAGGAAGGGCTACTAAACAATAGATGATGCATTTTTGAAAATTTCCAAATTCTCCAGAGGGGAAATGATGCTAAATTTAAGAAACGACTTCAAGGTAAATTTAAAATATAGGGAACTTTCAGAAAAACATGGTCTAAAGATGAAATTGAGGGTGTGGCTCTAAAAATCCTTTAAGACTGCAGAAAGAACCAGGATGGTGCCTCATAGAGCTATTAATCAACAAGACTTATTAGAAACTTTAATGGTGTTTTCTCCCATTGTCTCAGCAGAATCCCATTAGAGGGGGCTTATTTTGAAGAAATTTTGGGGATGGCTTTTGTTTTCTAGCATGAATCTCAATGAGATTGTAGGAGACTAACAGTTTAAAAAAAATTTAGATTGACAAAAAGTACAAAAGAGGCCTTTGGACTCTCCCATTTCTACAAGGAGAAAACAGGCTGAAAAAATTCCCACTAAGGTGTAAAAACATGCTACCTTTCATGGGAAAGGAATATCTCAGAGGGCAGAACCAAGAGCCCAAGAAACTTAGCCAAGAGCCAAGAATTGTTCCCAAGCCTTGAGTATACTAATCAAGAAGCTTCCAACCTGTGTCTGGTTGGACTCATGTCTTCCATTTCTCCACTTTTTGAACAGGAGGATCTATAACAGTGAATCATATGTTGTGCCATTGGATGCTGCACATGTGGGGAGCAAATAACTTGTCTTTAGTTCCCAGATCCTCAGATCAAAAGAAACTACACTTGAGTTACTATACTTAAGGAACTATCCACAAAGAGCCTCATCTACCCCTAGACTTGATTTAAATGATACTGGCTTTGAGCTGATACTATAATGAGATAAAATTTCTGGAGGACTGGTGAGGAGGTAAATGTATTTTGTATGTAGGAAGGATATGAATCACTGGGAGCCAGAGGTCAGACTATGGTAGCCAACATAGCAAATGTAATGTTATATGTCTTCTGAGGCTGTTATAAAAGTCATTGACTTTTGCCTGTCTCTCTTTCTTGAATGACTTGTTCTGGGGAAGCCAATTGCCATGACATTAAGATACTCAAGCAATCAAAGAAAGGCCTACATGGTTAAAAACAGAGAACTCTTGCCACCAACAAGCCAGAAGATGGGATTCTTGCCAGCAGGCATGGGCGTGATTTTGTAAGCATTTTCTTCAGGTGCAGAGAAGACTTTAGATAACTACAACATCTTGTCTGAAACCTCGTTAGAGACTCTGCCATCAGACCCACCCAGCCAAGCTACTCCTGAATTCTGAGCCTCAGAAACTATAAGATAATAAAAATGTTTGCTCTTTTAAACTGCAACAGATAAGCTAATATACCATTTCTCATGCTTTTGTTTCTGTCATACTAAAAGAACAAGGGTGGTGGCGCAGAAGGATGCTGAACTCACCTTCCCATAAGCACTCTAAAACACACACCTGTATAGAGAGCAATTACTCCTGAGAGAAAATGGAGGGCTGAATGAAGTGCTTCTGAACAACAAATGAGAGAAAAAGACTAAACAGAGAAGGCTGGGAAACTGCAGGAGCTCTGTGAGAGCTGTGAGAATTCTCTAAAGTCAGAGGTGCCAGGGAGTGAGTGCCATTGTTTACATCCCCCTCCACCTTGATAGGAGTTCTATTCGGATGCTCTGGCTTACCTTCCAAGATCACGGCAGTGTGTTCCTAGACACATGGCCTGAGCCCATTTTGTCTCCTACCAGGGAGCAGACAGGATCAATAAGGCATTACTACATGTACCTGGTCTCCCCACCCAGAGCCACTGTGACTCAGCAGGCTAGTGCTCTGAATGCCATAGGCACCCACTCAGTTCCAAAGCATCTGCACAATCTACACTGAGGGAGCTTCAACACAAGGCTACTCTTTCAAGACTGGGAGAGCTATTTCGTCTAATTCATATAAATATAGAAAGTAAAAAAATATGAAGACAGAAAAGTATCTCTCAAACAAAATAAGAAAAATCTCCAGAAAAGAACCCTAAGGAAAAGAGTTAAATAATTTGCCTGATAAATAATTGAAATAAATGGTCATAAGGATCCTCACCAAATTTGACAGTGGAATAGAAGAACTTACAGAGCACTTCAACAAAGAAATTATTAGAACTAATAAATGAATTCAGTAAAGTTGAAGGATATAGAATCATAGAGAAATCTATTGCATCTCTCTACACCAATAACAAAAGGAGAAATTAAGAAAAACAATTCCATTTATAATAGCATCAAAAGCATAAAACACCTAGGAATAAATTTAATCTAAGAGATCAAAGACCTGTACTCTGAAAACTATTGGATACTGTTGAAGGAAACCAAAGATACAAACAAATGAAAGGATACACCATGTTCATAGATTGGAAGGATTAATATTGTTAAAATGTCCTTACTGCCCTGGCCGGTTGGCTCAGTGGAAGAGTGTCAGCCTGGCGTGTAGAAGTCCTGGGTTCGATTCCGGGCCAGGGCACACAGAAGAAGCGCCCATCTGCTTCTCCACCCCTCCCCACTTCCTTCCTCTCTGTCTCTCTCTTCCCCTCCCACAGCCAAGGCTCCACTGGAGCAAAGCTGGCCCCGGTGCTGAGGATGGCTCCATGGCCTCTGCTTCAGGTGCTAGAATGGCTCCAATTGCAGCAGAGCAACACTCCAGAGGGGCTGAGCATTGCCCTGGGTGGGCATGCTGGGTGGATCCCGGTTGGGAGCATGCAGGAGTCTGTCTGCCTGCCTCCCCCAGCTTCTCACTTCGGAAAAATAAAAAAATAAAAAAATAAAGGAAAAAAATGCCCTTACTAGCTAAAATAATATACAGATTCAATACAATCCCTGTTAATATACCAATGGCATTTTTCTCAGAACCAGAACAATTTATCCTAGAATAGATATGAAACCACAAAAGACCCCAAATAGCCAAAGAAACCTTGAGAAAGAACAAAGTAAGAGGTATCACATGCTCTGATTTTAAACTATACTACAATACTACAATAATCAAAACAGTATGGTAATTGGCATAAAAACAGATATATAGCTCAATGGAATAGATTAAAGAGCCCAGAAATAAATCCTTGCTTATATGGTCAACTAATCTTCAACAAAGGAGAAAAAAATATACAATGAGCATAAAGACAATCTCTTTAATAACTGATGTTGAAAAAAGGTGGCCAAATAATGTAAAAAAAATTGAAATTGGACCAACTTTCTTACACACATACAAAAATAAACTCATAACTAAATTAAAGACTTAAATGTAAGACTTGAAATCACAAAACTTCCAGAAGAAAACATAGGCAATAAACTCTTTGACGTTGGCCTTAGTAATATCTTCTTGGCTGTCTCCTTGCACAAGGTAAACACAAGAAAAAAATAAACATGGGACTATATTGCCTGACCTGTGGTGGCACCATGGATATAAGCATTGACCTGGAACACAGGTCTCCAGTTCAAAACCCTGGGCTTGCCCGGTCAAGGCACATATAAGCAGCAACAACTATGCTTCCTATTCCTCCCCCACTGCCTTACTCTCTCTCTCTCTCTCTAAAATCAATAAATAAAATCTTTTTTAAAAATGGAACTATATTAAACTAAAAAGTTTTTGCACAGTAAAGGAAACTATCAACAAAATAAAAAGACAACCTACTGGGGGAGAAGATATTTGCAAATGATATATCTATTAAGGAGTTAATTTCCAAAATATATAAAAAACTCATACAACTTAATGCCAAAAAACCCCCAAACAGTCCAATGGAAAAATGGGCAGTGGACCAAATAGAATTTCTTCAAAGAGGACATACAGATGGCCCACAGACATATGAAATGAAAAGATGCTCAGTGTTGCCTGACCAGGTGGTGGCACAGTGGATAGAGCATCAGACTGGGATGCAGAAGACCCAGGTTCGAGACCCCGAGGTTGCCAGCTTGAGCACGGGCTCATCTGGTTTGAGCAAGGCTCACCAGCTTGGACCCAAGGTCGCTGGCTCAAGCAAGGGGTTGCTCGGTCTGCTGAAGGCCCACAGTCAAGGCACATATGAGAAAGCAATTAATGAACAACTAAGGTGTCGCAATGAAAAACTGACAATTGATGCTTCTCATCTCTCTCCGTTCCTGTCTGTCTGTCCCTATCTATCCCTCTCTCTGACTCTGTCTCTGTAAAAAAAAAAAAAAAAAAAAAAAAAAGGATGATCAGTGTCACTAATCATCAAGGAAATGCAAATCAAAACCACAATGCGATTTCATCTCACTTCAGTCAGACTGGCCATCATCAGAAAATCAAGGATGTGGGGAAAAGGGAACCCTTGTACACATTAGTGGGATTATAAGTTGGTACAGCCACTAAGAAAAATTGTATGGAGATTCTTCAAAACATTAAAAATATAGCTGCAATATGACCCTGCAATTCCATTTCTGGGTATTTATCTGAATAAAATAAAAACACTATTTGAAAAGATATAAGTACCCCTATGTTCACTGCAACATTAATTACAATATCCAAGATATGGAAGCAACCTAGGTGTCCACTGCTAGATGAATAGATAAATAAGATACACATATACAATGGAACATTATGCAGCAGTAAAAAAGAACAAAATCTTGCCATTTGCAACAACACAGATGGACCTACATGGTATTATGCTAAGTGAAATAAGTCACTTATATGTGAAATCTAAAAAACCAAAACAAATGAATAAACAAAACAGGCACATAGATATAGAGAATAAGCTGATGGTTACCAAAGGGAAGGAAGGAGATGAGTAACAAACAAACAAACAAACAAACAAACAAAAAACACACACTATTTGGAGGTTCCTATAGAATAAGATTTTCTCTATATTACACATTCAAAATGTAAATATTTTTATCAGAATATTTTATTTCAAGAGTTAACATTTTTCAAAAAGTGAATACAATATAGTTATTTCCCTGAGTATAAAGAACTAACCCTACAATAAAAGGCAATTACAAAATTAAGCAATTAGAGGTACATTATTCACTGCATTCAATTATACTATATTACAAATTCATTCTTAAAAACCTCATGTATTTTGGAACTTTAGTTAATGTATAAATAAACAAAACAGTTCATTTTGCACCTGTGACGTTAAGGTAATTCTGATCTGTCCTTATCAAATTCCAGAGCAATCTTTAAAGCGGTGCTATTGAGTCCAACAGACTGCATGTTACATATGATAGACACAACTATTCCTCTCGGAGGAACCTTGTTATATACAGTTTCTGCATCCAGTTCTTCAGGAAGGATCAGCAGGACACTACTGGCACCCACTGCACCTCCAGTATGTGAGGCATAATGCCGTTGTTTCCGACAAGAACCATATGTTTGCTTCTTTTCCACAACACCCCATGCCATTGCATATTTACCCTCCCTATCCCAAGACATCTCTGTGTTAGGGACTGGTGTCCAAATCATAACCATTGTTTCTGGTTTGAGATATCCAGGCAAAAGATTTTCATTTGAGTTCTTAAACAGGTCGACTTGGTAACCATACAGCATTGCATTCCCAAATTTCAGAAGGTCACCCACTGTAGATAGAAATCCACCACCAGCCCATTTATAGGAGTTATCCACATAAGGTGTGTTGACAAGACGTTTCTTTTTATTGTAAACATAAAATCTAAAATAAAATAAGAATAGTTATTAAAAATTTAATAGTCTATTATTGACTTTACACATGAAAATTAATAGGAAATGTATATGAGACAGACTGCATTTCAATGTAGTAATCATACATTCTCAGGAACTAATCACTCATTTTCAGTATGATTCAGGTCTTAATGAACTGATCTGAATGAACACAGATAACTGAGCAAGCTAGTCTAATTACCTGTGAATTAAAGCATTGAAAGTGGGTTGTTGTTTCTATTGGTATGGCTTGTCCATGCTGAGTATATCAAACTTTTAATAACAGCAGAAATTTAGTGATTAAGATTGTACATATTTACCCCGTGCATATACAGAAACACCTGTGGTTTGGCAGATATTCCTTAGGATTAATGGATAATGTGCCACATGTGAATTTTATAAGTATACACAACAGGATGTATAGAAATAAGATTAATATTTATAAGAAGATTAGATTTCTTGTCTAATACTATAAAGATACCATGTATAATGATGTGATGTGGTACTTCCTTGGTGTAGTAGAAGCTGGAGTTATCAAACCTGAGTTTGAACCCCAAATCTCACCCTTTCTGGCTATGCTTATTTTATTTGATTAACAACACTTATACAGCTCTTACTATGTGCCAAGAATTACATAAATATGAACTAATTTATTCCTGTAACAATATCAGGAGATAGGTACCATTATAATCCCTATTTTACAGATGAGGAAACTGAGCCGTGGAGAGCATAAATAATTTATCCACATTCACACAGCTTATAAGTGGCAGAGTTGACTCAAACTCAGGTAGTCTGGCATCCCTATTCTATGTTGCCTCTCTACTTCAGCATCCCACCTTGTAAAATAAGAACAAAAAAACTACTTTGCTGAGTTAGAAATGTATGTACAAAGCTCTTCATTTTTCTGGCAGGAACTTAAGAAATGATAGCTGTTCTTCACTCATGCATTTTACAATTATTGACGGAGCACTCACTATGTCCCAGGCACTGTTTGGATGCTGGAATAAAGTGTTAAACAAAAGAGACAAAGTGACCTCATGAAGTTTCTATTCTAATGTGAGGAGACTGTACCACAAACATTAGGTAAATACAGGGGGTTCTTGGATTACAACAGTCTCGACATACAACGTTTAGAGTTTATGACATTCACTCCCATAAAAACTTAAAAAAATTGAGATGTGAGTTGTTCAGCTTATGCCGTTAGTGTCGTACAGGTAGAATCATCTCCAGCGTCTCCTGCATGTTCCTTAGGCAATCCTGATTCCCCGGACCCAGTGTCTCCAGAGCCTTCTGCAGGTTCTCCTGCCTCTCCAGCTTCCTCCTCCCAATAGGTCACTCTCTCCCACATTGTAATGCCCCTTCCAGTGTGCAAGCCAACCACAGGAATAAAAGAATTTTTTTTACACTGATTTTTTCTGTTACTACAGTACAGTGTAGAGTATATTTATGTCTTTTTCCTGTTTCTGTGGCTTAGTTGGGTTTTTATGTTCTAGATTATGATTTTACAACTGTGTTAGGATAGGTAAGTGACTTAGGCTAGGGTGTGTTTCAACTTACAACAAAATTTGGGTTATGTCAATGTTGTAGGAACAGAACTGTTGTAACCCGAGGATCCCTGTAAAATGAAGTCACAAAATAATTAAATAAAAAAATGAAACTTGATCTGGAGAATCTTTTCAAGATTCATAATAAAATGATGATGATGCTCTTAAGTTTTTAGTTTGCTGACTGTCTCACCTCTAATAATCTTCATCTTTATTCTACTTTGGTGGACTACTCAAAAGCACTGTCAGACCTGAATCTCACCATCTCTTTTTTTTTTTTTTGTATTTTTCTGAAGCTAGAAATGGGGAGAGACAGTCAGACAGACTCCCGCATGCGCCCGACCGGGATCCACCCGGCACGCCCACTAGGGGGCGACGCTCTGCCCACCAGGGGGCGATGCTCTGCCCCTCCGGGGCGTTGCTCTGTTGCGACCAGAGCCACTCTAGCGCCTGGGGCAGAGGCCAAGGAGCCATCCCCAGCGCCCGCGCCAGGTCATCTTTGCTTCAATGGAGCCTCGGCTGCGGGAGGGGAAGAGAGAGACAGAGAGGAAGGAGAGGGAGAGGGGTGGAGAAGCAGATGGGCGCTTCTCCTGTGTGCCCTGGCTGGGAATCGAACCCGGGACTTCTGCACGCCAGGCCGACGCTCTACCACTGAGCCAACCGGCCAGGGCCTTCTCACCATCTCTTTAAACTGTTTTATCTCCAAGGTCTCAAACTCAGAAATTTCTTCCCATGACTTTCAGTTCTTCCAACTCTCCAACTGAACCTGCTCTGTTTTCATCGTGAGCTCTGTCTATTCTCATGGGCTCTTCTCAGTTTCCACAGGTCTTAGTTCCCAATGACTTCACCTGATTTTCTGTTCTAGCCTAAACTAAACCACCAGCCATTTCAACTATTTCAGCTTTCATCTCACTAGCACCTTAAGCTTCCTCACTCTTCTGACCAATCCCGAATACATATAGGTACTACTTTCTTTGGTTCTGTTATCTGCCAAGGAAGGCTGTTGAAATTCATATAACAAAGGTGATTGATATCAACTCATACTCTTGCTAAGAGTCTTTACTGCTGTTATCAAATCTTTTAATTCTTTTCCTAGTTATTCACTGGTATAGTCTTTGTAGTTACTATTCCCAATCTCTTCCACCCTGAGTCCTCTACTCCAGTGGTCCCCAACCTTTTTTGGGCCACGGACTAGTTTAATGTCAGAAAATATTTTCACGGACCGGCCTTTAGGGTGGGACGGAAGACAAGCGTCAAGAGTGAGTCTTAAATGGATGTAACAGAGGGAATCTGGTCATTTTTAAAAATAAAACATCGCTCAGACTTAAATAGAAATAAAACGGAAATAATGTAAGTTATTTATTCTTATAATTCCCCGGGGGGTTGGGGACCACTGCTCTACTCTACCATAAGACAGAGAGCAGATAACTATATCTTTGTTTCACTGAGAAGCAAGGCCAACCAAAATGAGCCTCAGTGAGGAACTCCTATCTTTCTCTCAAAATGTATTTCCATAATCATCTAACCTTTTTTTTTCCTTCTCGCTAGTCACTTAAGAAATTTTCCTGTTGTGTTTAAGACTAATTCCACTACCTACCTCTTTGCCTCTACAACTCTGCTCTACCAGTTATACTTCCTAGATTATTTATCTCCTTGCAGTCCATTCTTTATACAAAAGCTACCAATGGTGTCCCTTCCTTTTCCCACCCACTTGAAACCCTCCAATGATTACCACTGTAATAATAAAACCCAAATTTCTTACAGTGGCCTATAACACAATCAATGGTCCTTAACAGAGGCAGTACCAACCCCATAAGCAAAAATTTTGAAGGCATATTTTTCAGTTGTCACAATTATTAGAAGGCTCTTACCGATATTTACTAAATAGGGGCCCAAGGTTCCTAAATGTCCTGTGATGCTGAGAGTTTGTAGTTTCACTGGCCACAGTTGAAGCCTAGTCAAGAAGAGTGCTCAGAAGAGCCTGCCTAAAGTTTGGTCAAGTAGAGCATCTTCATCATTTTAAGTCAAGCAAATTTGCTGACCTACTAAAGCTGTTGTAAATAAAAACCAATCATTTATGTATGCAGTGAACTTTGACCACCAGCTCCCAGGTCCTGTGCTAGCCAGCCAACAGGCATGGTATCTGCCCTCATAGAACTGATAGTCTAGAGGAGAAGACATATAAAAAAAATATATACATATGTAAAATATTTATGTATGAATTATAAATATAATTTATTTTTTACATCTGCGAAAAATTTAAAAGATATGCTAAAACAAACCATAATTTATCTTTTTATTTTGGCACCTTGCCTTGGTGGAAATTTTAAAAACTGATAAAATTCAAGAGGCTATTAAATTAAATATTCTCATAGTCTACTGATCAAAGCATACACTGGTATCATCATTTCTTAGCAACTATTTTGGCAAATATGGGAAGAGATATATATATATATATATATATGTGGGGAAATATATATATATAAATTACCTATATTTATTTTCTATAGGAACAATTTTTAGAAGTGAAAATAAGGAATAAAAGGCATTAATTTGTTTTCTGTATATGTGTATGTGTTTGTATATGTATTATTCTAGTATTATTTAAATGGTGATTAATTAAAAAGTCTAAATGCCTAATATGATAAATTATTAAGTAATCAAAAGATGTTAAATATTTTATTTTACAATATATATTTTATATTATTAATTATATATGCATGAAAAGAAATGTAACAACATTTTATTGTCAGTTTTTCTCTATATTTGTGTGTGGTGTTAAAGTGCTTTTAGTTATCTTCTCTACATTTTTTTCATTTTTTTTTTACAAGAAATGTGTTTTTATCACCAGACGTAGTCATTGTAAAATTTTGTGAAGTTTATTCAAATATTGTTGCTTAAATTAAACTTGCCTTCTGCTTAAAGTGCTTTTTGAATAGTAACACATAATAAAATGAAAAAAGATCCCTAAAATAAATAAATGTCCTGTGATATATGGAGAAGGACCACACAACAGTCCATTCTCCCATATGCTGAAAGACCTTCAACTATTCATGAAGTAAAAAATTGTTTTTAACTAGCTGAGCCTAGAACCCTCTCTTTTTTTATATACAAACACAAAGTACTTTTTGCCCATTTTCACTTTACAATGAATTTTTCTTGAATGTAACTAAGCAGGATAGTAGATAGCTAGGAAAATTCCTTGGCAAGTGGAATAAGAAAACTGAAACAAAGGGCTGATTCAAGCTGGCCTCATCTAGTATCCTGACTCACCTGCCTCCTTCTCCTTTGTACAACCAGTCCCTTAAGCAGTAAGACCTCAGGATAATGAAGTTCTGATCAGTATCAAATAATATTAGGAACAAAATCTTGGGTCTGTTGACCACAGGGACAAAGTTTTGGTCAAACTAGAGATACCATCTAGTCCTCAGTTGCGTTTCAGCTCCAGGCCCAGTAAAGTAGCAAAACTAGATGAAGTGATACTATGATTGACATCAGAACCAGATGCAATGACCAATGACCCCCTACTCTAGTGCTGACCAATCAGCAGAGACCGTGACCCTGAAAGGACACACCTGGAAGGCTGATGAATATTCTATTGAGATCCTCCCCTGAGAACTCCCCTAAAATTCCTGCCTTTAGAGAACAGATAAAAACCGTTAAGACAAAGAACCCAAGGAGTGCTCTCCCTGGAGCAGCCTGGGCCTTTCCCACCATCTTCCCTCAGCCACATGTCTTTGCTTTCTTTCTGCTAAACTCTAAAGGTTCCCAGGAGACTTAATTCCAGGGAGCAGCAGGCAGCAGCACCTCATCCTGGGCTAACACCAGGAACCTGTCTTCAAGGGCCCTTCTTTTGCCTCTGTAACTCATGTCCTGAGTCCATGCAACTGGCTCACTTCTTCTGCCTGTGTGATTTTCTTTCTAAAAGGCAAAGGCAGCTCTCTGAGCAGCCTGCTTGATTCTTCTCCTTGAGTACAGTATACTTTTCTTTTGCTTGTCAAATAAACTTTCCTTTGCTCTAGGGTTGTTGGCTCTGAATTCTTTCTTTGCTGAACTCAAGAACAGAGATCCAAAACCAACATAATCACTATAAAAGTTGAAGAAAGGCCCTGGCCAGTTGGCTCAGTGGTAGAGCGCCGGCCTGGCGTGTAGGAGTCCCAGGTTCGATTCCCGGTCAGGGCACACAGGAGAAGCGCCCATCTGCTTCTCCACCCCTCTCCCTCTCCTTCCTCTCTGTCTCTCTCTTCCCCTCCCGCAGCCAAGGCTCCATTGGAGCTCTGGCCCAGCGCTGAGTATGGCTCTGTGGCCTCTGCCTCAGGCGCTAGAATGGCTCTGGTTGCAACAGAGCGATGCCCCAGATGGGCAGAGCATTGCCTCCTGGTGGGCATGCCGGGTGGATCCCAGTCGGGCGCATGCGGGAGTTTGTCTGACTGCCTCCCCGTTTCCAACTTCGGAAAAATACAAACAAACAAACAAACAAAAAAAAAAAATTAAAAAAAAAAAAAGTTGAAGAAAGACTGGTTTTGTTTGTTTGTTTGTTTTCTTTGTATTTTTCCAAAGTTAGAAGCAGGAGGCAGTCAGACAGACTCCCGCATGCGCCTGACCGGGATCCACCCAGCATGCCCACTGGGTGGAGATGCTCTGCCCATCTGGGGCATTGCTCCATTGCAGCTGGAGCCATTCTAGTGCCTGAGGTGGAGGCCATGGAGCCGTCCTCGGCACCCAGGCCAACTTTGCTCCAATGGAGCCCTGGCTGTGGGAGGGGAAGAGAGATAGAGAGGAAGGAGAAGGGGAAGGGTGGAGAAGCAGATGGGCACTTCTCCCGTGTGCCCTGACCAGGAATCAAACCCGGGACTTCCACACACCTGGCCAAAGCTCTACCACTGAGCCAATGGGCCAGGGCTAAAAAAACCCTGCATTTTATTTTTCTTAAAACTTTAGCCAGGCCCTGGCCGGTTGGCTCAGCGGTAGAGCGTCGGCCTAGCGTGCGGAGGACCCGGGTTCGATTCCCGGCCAGGGCACACGGGAGAAGCGCCCATTTGCTTCTCCACCCCTCCGCCGCGCTTTCCTCTCTGTCTCTCTCTTCCTCTCCCGCAGCCAAGGCTCCATTGGAGCAAGGATGGCCCGGGCGCTGGGGATGGCTCTGTGACCTCTGCCCCAAGCGCTAGAGTGGCTCTGGTCGCAACATGGCGACGCCCAGGATGGGCAGATTATCGCCCCCTGGTGGGCAGAGCGTCGCCCCTGGTGGGCGTGCCGGGTGGATCCCGGTCGGGCGCATGCGGGAGTCTGTCTGACTGTCTCTCCCCGTTTCCAGCTTCAGAAAAAATGAAAAAATAAATAAATAAATAAAACTTTAGCCAGAGTTGGCCACCAAGGGCATGAGTTGAAGCACCAATACATTTTTGCTGGTTTGCATTCACAGTTGTCACAGTTATAATGCTTTTCTGTATTAAGTTGCCTTTGATTTTATTATGTCTTCTAATGCTGTCATGAATAAACTTTAACATAATGAAATATCTATTTTCATGTTATTCTATTCCTTTTTTCTTCTTTGTATTCTAGTTAGATTGAGTGTAGGTATGTGATATATGCCTTTCATTTTGATATTAAAGGAGGTATTATAAAATATTTATTAGATTAAGGGGCAGTGGGTCTAACAGCATTGAAACTCACTATTCAGAAATGATTTGTCCCCTGCTAATTTCTTTGATCTCATCACAACACCTGGCTTTGCTTCTTTCATGCTAGACTTATCTCTGTATTTGCAACAAAGTAAATAGCTTTCCTTATCATTCATGTCTCAGCTTAACCAACATGTCCTAAAAACCAATGTATTTACATAATTCCCCCCATCCTCTCCTTGTTACTCCATATCCCATTGCCCTGTTTTATTTTCTTCATATCACTATCTGAAATTCTTATTTAAATTATTTGTTTACATGTCTATATTTTCCCATAGAATATTAATTACATAAGAGCAGGAATCTTATCTACCTTGTGTAATGACTAATCCTCTATCTAGAACGGTACTTGCCATCCAATAAGTGCTCATTAAACATGTAGAATAAATAAAAGCACATTTGTTAGTCAAATATTTTTTTAAAATTAATTTATTCTTTTTTTTTTTAGAGAGGAGAGAGGGAGGGAGAGAGAGAAGGGGGGAGGAGCTGGAAGCATCAACTCCCATATGTGCCTTGACCATGCAAGCCCAAGGTTTCGAACCGGCGACCTCAGCATTTCCAGGTCGACACTTGATCCACTGCGCCACCACAGGTCAGGCTGTTAGTCAAATATTTTAATAGAAACACTTTGCAAGGCACTGGAGAGACAAATAAAACCACATACTGTGGTTGCTCTCAGGGGTTAAGAGTCTTGTTGGAAAGATCTTAAATTTCAAAGCACATATGAATCACCTTGAATCACCTGGGGATTTTGTCACACTGGAGCTTCAGCCTCAGGTGGTTGGAGGAGGGGCCTGAAATTCTGCAATTCTAACCAGCTCCCAGATAATGCCAAGACTGCTGGCCCCTGGGCCATACTTGGAGTAACAGGTTGTGGGGTGATTAGCTAAGAACAATGTGAGAAATCCTGAGCATTAATGAGAGGAAGCCTCATTAGATGGTTGCTCACAGGCCTGGATGGGGAGTAAAGTAGATCAGGTCTGGCTGAAGCAGAGAGCTTGAGGGGATAAGTGTCAAAAGATGATGCTGAAGGAGTAGACATGGAACAGGTCACAAAGGACTTTCTGTGCCATGCTAGGAATTCTGACTCCACCTTACCTCACAAAATACTCTAGTTCCCTAGTTCCTAAGGCAAAATAACTTTTCTTTTTATCCTTGTTACATCTTCCTTTCTTTCTCCTCATTTACTGCCAAACTACATAAAACAGTCCACACCTGCTGTTTCTATGTACTTGCCCTCTGCATTCATTCAATTCCTTACAATCTGGCTTTCATTCTTCCATCACAACAAAATGGCTCTCTTATGGGCTATCAAGGATCTTCTAATTCCCTTTGTACAGTCCTCATCCTACATGTAGCACTGTTAACCAGCACTTCCCTGACACTCCCTCATGCAATTGTGCTCTGAGCTCTCTATCTTCATCCTACGATTGCTTCCCTCCAATCACCAGTGGTTCCAGTTTCCCAGGTCTTTTCTTCTACAGAGATAATTAAAAATCTGCATCTGTACCACAACCCATTCCAAATTTATGACTGGATTTTCTATTCGCATTAATAATTCTCAAATTTGGTTTTGGAGAGGGCAGGACAGCTGTTTATCAGAATCACCTCTGGACTTCTTCCCTCCCAAAATTATATACTCCCTCAAAATTCATAACTTTGGAGGGACTGTGGACATAGTTAGAAAAGCAAGAACTTTACATGTCCCCTAAAAGCCCAAGTCATAATATTGGGTGAAGCAGGGGTGGCCTTGGTATGTGCTTTGAAGATTAAAAACAAAAAGTCTACAGAGAATCTTTTTTTTTTTTTTTTTTTTAGTTTTTAGTTTTAGATTTTATTTATTCATTTTAGACAGAGGAGACAGAGAGAGACAGAAGGGAGGAGCAGAAAGCATCAACTCCCATATGTGCCTTGACCAAGAAAGCTCGGGGTTTTGAACCGGCGACCTCAGTGTTCCAGGTCGATGCTTTTACCCACTGCGCCACCGCAGGTCAGGCAGTATACAGAGAATCTTAATATGCTTTCTTGGGAACCAATGACTTGATAGGTGGTCTTCTCATGTCTCAAAATGAACATGATTAAAACTATATTAATCTCTTCCAAACCTTCTTTTCATATTTTTCCTCTCCATTAAAACCTTAGTCAACTTTCTTGCCCTCAACACATATCTAGTAAGATGCTAAATCCTATTATGTGTCTTATCGTTTCTTCTTGCCATTCCTATGGCCACTCTCATATTTTAGGATTACAGTACTTTCTAATTACTTTCTGCCTAAACACTGATTACTCTTGGAACTCCAAGTCAATCAAATCTAAAAGAAGCCAAATAATATTGTAGAAATAAATTTTCTCATTGAGAAACATAGTTTTTTGACTGAATTGCAAGTTTGTAAACTAGGAAGAGAACTACCAGTGTATTTTGGCTAATTATCAGCTTTTTGTAAAGCATTTCAAACCGCTTATATTAAGGCTAGAAATTAAAATTCCTCAGTCATTCTTCCTTTAAGATACAAAACTATGGAGAATTCTAGACTTTAAATTGTTAGTTTAGACTTTAATCCCTTGATTCCTTTTACAGAGGGCAAGTTAATGGCTTTTCATAAAAATAATTTGTTCAGCTAGATAGTAACTTATTTCAAATTCTTAAGGAATATCTGCTCTAAAGAAATGGGCTACATAGACACAGGTTCTTGGATAAGTTAGTGGGACACCTTTAACTGAATCATTGATGGAAAGATGCCAGATGACAAGGAGCCTCTTCCTACTTGCTTAAAAAGCTCTAGATTCTGTACAAGAACATTATATAACTACAGAAATGTATATCCACAAACTTAGAAATTCAAAATACTTTTATTTTTAAAATGCTTAACTGCCTTTAAAACAATTATGCACCAGTTTGTATTTTATTGTTTTGAGAACATGAACAACCCATGAAATTTAAAATGCATATTATGAAAACCAATCCTACTTTAACATTTAGCATTAACATCTGGATTGAATCTACTACTAGAGTCTGTCAGCCAAAGGTATAAGAAACCAGGCTTAACTTTAGAAGATAATCTAGAAAATAAAGATAATAATAATAAAAAGATAACAACAGAGGGTAAAAGCTGTCAAAATATAGCAAATATTTCAGAAAACATCTTTTATTTGCTTTTGGTCCCATCCAATTATAAAAGAGACTTTTGTTGGAAGGAGTGTGCCAAACGCATAGAAAATATGAACAAAGTTCAATAATAAGCTAATAATGTAATGACTGAGGATTCTCATATCAAATACCTGAGTGTCTTTCAGTGGCAAGAAAGAACATTTACTGCACTCCCTTGTAGGTAACTGCTTAAAGGATTAGTTTATTCGCCTATACAGAATATACTTGCTATACAGGATCAACATATCTATTTGCATACACAGATTCAATATTCCTATTCTTCCATTAAAAAATAATTTTTTTTTATTCAAAAAAAGCAATGTAGCCCTTGCTGGATAGCTGGGTCGGTGAGAGCACTGTCTGATGAGCAGAGGTTGCCAGTTTGATCCCCCCACACGGCACATACGGAACAGATAGATATTTCTGTCTCCCTTCCACTCTTTCTAAAATCAATAAATTAAGAAAAAAAGAAAAGAAAAGCAATGTACACAGATAAAAGCTAATTTCTCTGCATTCTTTACAGCTAAGTGTGGTCTGTGGCTAAAATTCTGGCCAAAGAAATTTAAGTAGTATTTTGGGGTGAGATTCTGGGAAAATACCTTAACAGGTGACAAACACTAGGAGGCACTATTTTAAACTCACAAATGTACACACAGAGAAGTGATCAAGACAATAAATATTAACTGTTGGGATGTAGTAACTCTAAAAAGACCTGGTCAGAATAGCATAAACATATTTAATTTATGATTATTACCAGGAGTCAGTAGACTAAACAAAGCTGGAAACTTTGCTGAAAATTTTATTTCCTGTAAAATGGTACTATAAACACATGATAGAAATATGCATTTACTAAGTTTAAGTTTTTTATTTTTTAAATTAACATTAGTATTTTATTTAATTAATTAATTAATTTTGTGGAAGAGTCAGAGAGAGGGACAGACAGACAGGAAGGGAGAGAGATGAGAAACATCAATTTTTTGTTGCGGTTCCTTAGTTGTTCATTGATTGATTTCTTATATGTGCCTTGACTAGGGGGCTACAGCAGACCGAGTGACCCCTTGCTCGAGCCAGTGACCTTGGGCTCAAACTGGTGAGCCTTGCTCAAACCAGATGAGCCTGCACTCAAGCTGGCGACCTCAGGGTCTCGAACCTGGGTCCTCCACATCCCAGTCTGATGTCTCGAACCTGGGTCCTCCACATCCCAGTCTGATGCTCTATCCACTGTGCCACCGCCTGTTCAGGCTAGTTTTTTATTTTTTAAAAACTAGAAATGTTGAGGGCCCTGGCCGGTTGGCTCAGTGGTAGAGCGTCAGCCTGGCGTGCAAGAGTCCCAGGTTCGATTCCCAGCCAGGGCACACAGGAGAAGCGCCCATCTGCTTCTCCACCCCTCCCCCTCTCCTTCCTCTCTGTCTCTCTCTTCCCCTCCCGCAGCCAAAGCTCCATTGGAGCAAAGTTGGCCTTGCGCTGAGTATGGCTCTGTGGCCTCTGCCTCAGGCACTAGAATGGCTCTGGTTGCAACAGAGCGACGCCCCAGATGGGCAGAGCATCGCCCCCTGGTGGGCATGCCGGGTGGATCCCGGTCGGGCACATGCGGAGTCTGTCTGACTGCCTCCCCATTTCCAACTTCAGAAAAATACAAAAAAAAAAAAAAAGAGAGAGAGATGTTGAAATGATTCCTTTTACTTCCTGAACTTTCTAAAAATAGTGGTCTTTTCAAATAATTATTAAAAAAAAAGAAGAGTTGACTTTTAGACACTCAAGTGGATAATGTATCAACAAAAATAAAAAAGCAAAGGGACAGAACATTTTCCTAGGTAACAATCTTCCCATGCTATTTTATTTCAGCAGCTGATTTAATCTAACTAAAATGAATTAACTACCCATTTAACACCATTGGGTACTATCAACATCTGAATAAAAAAACCTAGAGCAGATAGGAACTTTCTGTAATACAAATGGAAACCTACTGCCTTTTTTCAAAGAATGGGAGATAAAATAAACTCCTCATCATATGCCATGCTATGATTTTTGTATAAGTCATATATTAATTATTCATTAAGAAAACAGCAAATGAATAATAGCTGCTCTGCAGTCTGTACATTCATAGAGCCCTAATTTTCAATTTAGAAAAAGAGGCTCAATGATACATAATCTTTTTTTCTCTCTAATATGTAAGTCTAGGCATTCATTATCGAATTTCTAAATAAAAACAAGGTCATGTATGTACACCACCTTTATTAGAGAATCTATTTTAGATTCAATTGACAACCTATGGTATTTGTCAAATTTTTTAACGCTTTCCAGTAAAATATAATGTTGGACCAAAAAAGAAGAACAAAAACCCCCACTAAGAGGCTGAGCTGGTTGAGAACTACAGACCATTTTAAAAATTAAAATTCACTGCTTGCTGCTAACCCAATTTCTTTTATGTCCAAAAATATCTCTTTTAGGCTGACTAGTAATGCACATTTAATTCCTTTAAATAAACTGGTAATTTTAAAATAATACTTTAATTAAATACAACAGAAGATTAAACAAAACTAGTATGGAGATAGAAAGATGAAGCTAAAAAAATTCCACCATTTCATCAATTTCAAGTACTGGTAAGCCTATTAAAGGGCATACTAATGGAAATAGATAATAGTTGATTTGTTAAACATTATCTTTCTAACAAAGCAAATAATAAATGGAAAATGGAAAAGAAAACAACATCACCATAAAACTCTTACTAGTCATTAACTTCAAAATTTTCTCCTGATGTCCCTTTTATAGATTAATATTAAAAATTATAAATTTTTCATTTGCTATATTTCAGTGAGACTTTTACAGTAGTGAAACCTCAACAAAGCAATTAAAATTACCATCACCAATAATAGGACAAACAGACATCATGAGACTTCTGCTTAACATTATTGGGACAATTGACAAAATTTGAGTAAGATTTGTAGATTTTTTTTTTTAGAAAATATACATTTAAGTATTTACTGATAAAGGAATACCAAGTCTGCAACTTATTTCCAAATGGTTCAGGAAAAAATAAACCCTCAAAATCATCAAGATAGATAAAGTAAATGTGGTAAAATGATAACATTTGCAGATTCTGTGTGAAGAGTATATATAACTTATTCTTACACCTTGTATAAGAAACTATTCTTATAACTTTTTTTTTTTTAATTTTAGAGAGGAAGGGAGGGGAAGGGGTAGAGGAAGGGAGAGGGAGGGAGAGGGAACTAGAGAGAGAGAAACATTGATATGTTGTTCCACTTATTTATGCATTCACTGTTGATTCTCGCATGTATCCTGACCATGGACCAAACCTACAACCTTGGCATGTTGGGACAATACTCTAACCCAGTGGTCCCCAACCTTTCTTGGGCCACAGACCGGTTTAATGTCAGAAAATATTTTCATGGACTGGCCTTTAGGGTGGGACGGATAAATGCACAAAATAAAATTATGCGACTGGCGTAAAAACTATGGTATTTTTAAATATAATTGTCGAACTTACGAGACAAGCATCAAGAGTGAGTCTTAGATGGATGTAACAAAGGGAATCTGGTCATTTTTTTTTTTTTTTTTTTTTTTTTTTTTTGCATTTTTCCGAAGCTGGAAACAGGGAGAGACAGTCAGACAGTCTCCCGCATGCGCCCGAACGGGATCCACCCGGCACGCCCACCAGGGGCGACACTCTGCCCACCAGGGGGCGATGCTCTGCCCATCCTGGGCGTCACCATGTTGCGACCAGAGCCACTCTAGCGCCTGAGGCAGAGGCCACAGAGCCATCCCCAGCGCCCGGGCCATTTTTGCTCCAATGGAGCCTTGGCTGCGGGAGGGGAAGAGAGAGACAGAGAGGAAAGCGCGGCGGAGGGGTGGAGAAGCAAATGGGTGCTTCTCCTGTGGGCCCTGGCGGGGAATCGAACCCGGGTCCTCCGCACGCTAGGCCGACGCTCTACCGCTGAGCCAACCGGCCAGGGCACATCTGGTCATTTTTTAAAAATAAAAACATCGTTCAGACTTAAATATCAATAAAATGGAAATAATGTAAGTTATTTATTCTTTCTCTGCGGACTGGTACCAAATGGCCCATGGACCAGTACCAGTCCGTGGCCCAGGGGTTGGGGACCACTGCTCTAACCAACTGAGCTACTGCGCCAGGGTCCATAACTTTTCTATAAGTATAAAAATCACTTCATATTAAATAAAAGTTAAAACAATTAAAATAATAAAAAAAATAAACAAATAAAGCATTAACTTATAAACATTTAAGAAAAGGGATGACTGACAAGAAAATTAGAGATGCCCATGACGGGTGCAATTTTGGTTTAATTATTCATGTGCTTAAATTATTATTGCTGCCTTTCATCTAAGGATCTTGAGAGTACTTTACGAACACACTTTATAAATGGAAAAACAGATATGTAGAAAAGCTCCCAAAATGTGGCAAGTTGATTTTGGAAAGGAGATAAGGAAAATTTGAGTTTTAACTGATAACACACTATTAAGATGTGATATAGTTAGACACACCAAAGGTGTTTACTTACCTTGCTCTATTGTAAATCACTGGTTCATTTTCTTCTTGCACAGTTGTCAGCATATCCAAGTCATGGAATATCTTCTGCATATAGTCCAAATATTTATATCCTGAAGCTCTTTCAACTATGGCTGCCAGTAGGGTATAGCCAAAAGTTGAATACAAAAACTGACTACCTTGAGACATTATTGCAAGGAAGAAAAAGAAAAAAGAAAATGGTTCATCATTATTTAAAAACATGTGAAATACTTTCCCACTGAAAACTGGTATATTCCTTAAAACTGGAATATTTTACTTTAGCATTTATAAAACATCATGGATGATATATTAAATTTAGTCAATTTTGTAATGGTCCTGCTTGTTCCATGTCCCTAACATAAGAATAAAATGATGATCAATATACTTAAAATTTCATATGAATCTACACCTTTCTGTGGTAATGAAATAAACAAACAATTCTACCTCAAACATAACAAAAATCCTATAAACTGAGAATAAAATAGGAAGGGAAAGAAAAGCAAATTTGGATTCTTGAGTCTACTGTCTTGTTCTTAAAATACCTTCTCCCTGTTGTTTAAGGCATAAATAGCTGCACAAGTTATTTTAATAAAACATATGTACATATAAAAACTTTGTTTCAGATATATAGTAAAATAAAGATACACATTTAAATATATATCTTTATCTCACTTTGGATTTTGAAAACATAGATTATATCAGCTGTACTAACAATGGGTGAGAACTTTGTTTTTAATCACAGAATCCGTAATTAGATCTCTTTGCCCTTTTAATTATATCTGTATAATATCTACTCATAGTGAAAATATCTTTTTTTTTTTTTTGCATTTTTCTGAAGCTGGGAACAGGGAGAGACAGTCAGACTCCCGCATGCGCCCGACCGGGATCCACCCGGCACGCCCACCAGGGGCGATGCTCTGCCCACCAGGGGGCGATGCTCTGCCCATCCTGGGCGTCGCCATGCTGCGACCAGAGCCACTCTAGCGCCCGAGGCAGAGGCCACAGAGCCATCCCCAGCGCCCGGGCCATCTTTGCTCCAATGGAGCCTTGGCTGCGGGAGGGGAAGAGAGAGACAGAGAGGAAAGCGCGGCAGAGGGGTGGAGAAGCAAATGGGCGCTTCTCCTATGTGCCCTGGCCGGGAATCGAACCCGGGTCCTCCGCACGCTAGGCCGACGCTCTACCGCTGAGCCAACCAGCCAGGGCCGTGAAAATATCTTTTAAAACAAAAACAGAATAAAAGAAAATAAACCTATTGTAGTTCAAAGACGTTAAGTGGTTTCAGTAGGCATCATACCAAAAAATATAGAAAAACAAAGAGATTTTCATTTGTACAGATTAGATTTTTTTGGAAATAAAATTAAATTGATGAATATTAATTTATTTAAGGAATTAAGGATCAAAATAAGTTGAGCAAATTAAATTCTAAATAAATACAACAATACTAGCTATACTTGATCATGTCCAGTTAAGTCCAGATTTTACTTGGAGAGTTATTCCAGTATTTTGCCATAATTTTTCCACAAATATCTTTTTTTTTTTTTGTATTTTTCTGAAGCTGGAAACGGGGAGAGATAGTCAGACAGACTCCCGCATGCGCCCGACCGGGATCCACCCGGCACGCCCACCAGGGGGCGATGCTCTGCCCCGGGTGTCGCTCTGCCTGGACCAGAGCCACTCTAGTGCCTGGGGCAGAGGCCAAGGAGCCATCCCCAGCGCCCAGGCCATCTTTGCTCCAATGGAGCCTCGGCTACGGGAGGGGAAGAGAGAGACAGAGAGGAAGGAGGGTGCTTCTCCTATGTGCCCTGGCCGGGAATCGAACCCGGGTCCCCCGCACGCCAGACCAACGCTCTACCGCTGAGCCAACCGGCCAGGGCCCACAAATATCTTAATTTTGAGAATCCACTAATGACTGGGTAGTCTCCATGAGGCTGAATCAAACAACTAGCTACCTGCATGCTAAGCAGGAACTATGTGTTAAGTTCTTAAATACTGTTAAGAAATGCAGACAAAAGGCAGGCACTGGACTGACAACAGAAGCCATGCCACAATCCTCTGCCTTATGAGAAGCACACAGGATGGCATTTCGGACTTTCTGAAAATTAACGCTTCAACAACGAGTTTGTTAAGAGAAGGAATTAATACTCACCTGGTTTAAAGAACAAAGGATCATTTTTAAATAATCTTAAGGATTCAATTGAATTTTCAAACTTTTCTTTCAAATATAATTCGCCTTGTTCAAAATCATTTTTTTTCTTGACAGGTTTGGAATTCCGGCATTTGGCTTCATTATCCAGCTCTAGCTTAGCTTTAGCAAAGTCATTCTTTTCATTACTTTTGCCTCCTTTTTCTTTTAACCTTTTTTCTTGGTCAGATTCCACCGTCTCTTTCATCATCTTCAAGGCTTTATAAGCTTTCTCCTCTTTCACCTTTTTCATATCCTTTTCATAATGACGAATCCCACTTAAATGGGAAATCAATAATCTTGTTGTGACAGAAACCTAATTGTAAAAACATGAAAATTAAGTACATTATTAAACTATCATAAAAAGTAGCTTTGAAATAATGCCTCAGTAATATTTTCCATTTTAAACTGCTGTTGAAAAAATATGGAATGTACAAATCTTTAGACTCAAATTTCAGGAAATACCCACTCGATCATCGTCTGGATAAAAAGAATTAACAGTAATTAAAAAACAAAACAAACAATCCTATGCAACCTTTTACACCATTAAACATGCCATTTGTAAACAGAATTGTGAGTTTCATCACCTTTTCACCTTCATATTCTTTTTCTGGGAATTCAGGAACATAATGTTGTACTGGAATATCAAGATCCAGTTTCCCAGCTTCCCATAATTTGGCAAGAGCAACCATGGTAAGGCTTTTGCTGATACTGGCAATCCTCATAACTGTCTCTGGTTTGCATGGTACCCGGTTCTCAACATCGGCATAACCTAAACCTTTGGGAAAAAAAGCAAAGTTACTATTAATAAGCTTCATGGTCAAAGGAGTCTGGAAAGCTGAAATAATGGTACCTAAAATATCCTGTGTATTCATCTAAAGAAAAGACATTCCATTTTTATAAGTTACTAAGAACTTAATATGTAAGGGATGAGAGTCAACACAGACAAGTCCAACAATTTAACCTTAGAACTAAACTGAATTATACCTTGTGCACAACAGTAATTCTCCATCTGATTCAAATGCTAATTTTCTTAGCTTATCTAAACAATTTTGGCTATTCCACATTTTAAGTAAATTACTCCACATTCTTTAAAGAAAACATCATTGTTCTTCTTCAGATTATATTTATTCTTTTTTTATTTCCTTGAGAGAGAGAGAAAGAGAAAGAGAAAGGGGGGGGGGTCCGACAAGGACAGACAGAAAGGGAGAGAGATAAGCATTAATTCATAGTTGGAGCATCTTGGCTGTTCATTGATTTCTTTCTCATGTATGCCTTGGCGGGGGTGGTGGCGGTGGTGGTGGTGGGGTTCCAGCTGAGCCAGTGACCCCTTGCTCAAGCCAGCGACCTTGGGTTTCAAGTCAGTGACCTTTAGGCTCAAGCCAGCGACCATGGGATCATGTCTATGATCCCACGCTCAAGCCGGGTGAGCCTGTACTGAAGCCTGTGACCTCGGGTTTCGAATGTCAGTCCTCTGCTCCCAGGCTGCGGCTCTATCTACTTGCGCCACCGCCTGGTCAGGCAGATTATATTTATTCTTGATTTTTGAATTTCCTCCGAAGTCCTTAAAATAGCCATCCAATAAAAATAAACGTGAAAAAGGTCCTGAAAACCCAATCTATCAATTAATTTCAGCTGCAAATCAGAATAAAAACACTGTACTACCAATTTAAAGCTCCTTCTAGAAAAAATTTTAAGTTTGATTTCATCTTTTGGACAGGCTGAATGTGTAAATCTAAGAGATATAAAGAACTGAGATCTGAAGAGAAAGAAAAGGAGTACAATGATTGTTTTTAAACTGTAAAGAAGTATGGTAAAAATATTTGCATAAAAACAAACCCCGCACCCATAAAGCTGACATTTATATAATTCTGGTTAGTAGTAGTAAATAAGTACTACTTTATTTAAATGATGTCTGAAACATTTCCTAAAAGTACGGTTCCTCAAAACCTTGGATGACCAGTTGGATCAATTTGTGTAGAATCGTTATAAAATATGATTTGATAAAAGTATCATAACATGATTAAAATCCCTCACAAAGCTTCTAGCTTTTTGTTTTGAAAAATAGCTGCTACCTCTGCCTACTCAAAAAAATAAAAATAAAGTAGATGTAAACTCATAAAGGCCAGGGGGGCCTGTTACAGAACAGGCGACTCAATAAATTGTTGACTGAATTAAAAAAAAAAATCTGACTCTGTATCTATTCCTCAGGTTTATCTACAAATATGTAGCAAACAGATTTTTCTATGTACAACTTTCAGAATAAATCCAGTCATTATATAGAAGAGTGAATGTAGAAACAAGCCATTTTTAAGGCCCCAACTTATTCATTAGTCACATTTAAAATCTTATTGATAGCAAATCTGATACTTTATTCTGTGAGGCACATTTTCTCGACAGCATGGTAGTTCTGTGTAAACTGAACAGCATTTCATGAGATTCACTCCAAGCAGTAAAACATTGAGATTTCATTCACCAACAGGCACAAAACAAGCTACTAAAACACTTTTCTCAGCCTACCTTCTGACCAGATTTCTTTTCCATCTACAGAGACGCCAACCACTATGCCGGGCGCGCCCACCTCATCCTAAGAGCGAAGGGGAGAGAAAGAGACTGTTCAAATAACTCGCGCGTCCACCAGCACTGTCACCTGGGGCGCGCTCCAGGCCCCGCCCCGCGGCCCAGGCCCCGCCCCGACGCGCCCCTCCGCCAGGACCCCGCCCACCTCAGCCAGCTGGGCCAGGCGCTAACCGTGAGGGGTGTGCCGGGTTGGCACCCGAAGTGGGAAAGGGCGGTGCCCGGGCGGGCGGTGACCTCCACCCCGGTTTGGGCAACCCCCAAGAGCATCTGACCGTGGCCGGACGATCAGAAAATGGGAAGTCTTTCTCGGAAGCTGAGCCTGGGCACTTCATAAGGTTGGGGTCAGCTAGGCCCGGAGAGATGACCACCCAGGGGCCCCTTTCCCGGGTGCCGCCGGGGTTAAGGAACCGGGTTCCCGACCGCCTACGCCCCTCGTCGCCATACCTTGATCCTGTGCAGCAGGTCACGGCTGCTGTCAATGGCTCTGGAGTAGCGCCTGGACGTCGGTGGCGTCGGGGTCTGCAGAGACCAAGGGGCGAGGGCCTGCTCCTGTGGCGGCGGCTCCGCTTGAGGCGACGCCTCGGGGTCGGGGGCCGCGGGGGGCGGCGCGGGGGCTGCGCCCCTGAGCTCGCCCACCAGCTTCACTCCGAGCGCCAGCCCCAGCCCCAGCCCGAGGCCCCCGACCCAACCGGGGCCAAACGGCGGTAGCCCAGCCCGATGGTGGGCTCCGCGCCGCCCGCAGCCCCAGGCCCAGCCCCCCGGGGTAGCGGACCGGGTCGTCACGACTGACGGAAGCCGGTACATGGTGTCTCGGGCGAGCCAGCAGCCTACGAGCTCGCTCAGGCCGGGCGGGCGGTTGAAGCGCTGGGGATTGAAGGGAAGGGAGGGGCAAGGAGTGGAGGGGGGCGGTGACCGCGCTCAGGCCCGAGCAGTCGACGCCCGATGGCCCGAGCGCCGATCTCATCGAGCCTTTCCTTTCCGTTTTCACCTCGCTTTGTCTCGAGGTAGTCTTCATCCTTCTCCCTTCCTACCTTTCCCCCACTCAGATCTGTTTCATCTCAGAGAAGCCTTCCTTGTCCCTGTCTCCTTGGGAGATCTCGCCACACCTGGACCGCCAGTGCACACACCTACTTAACAACCCTTCACACTGTTTCACTGAACCAAACTGATCCCTTCCTTGCTGGACTGTGACCTCTCTGGATCCTCAGCTCCTGGAACGGTGCCTGGCATCGCCTTTCCCCTCAGAGCTCTCCTTTCTCTCTCTTGCCATCTCCTTTTTTTAATGTCTTATTTGGGCTCATAATGCTCTTGTAAAAATCTCATTTCCAGAGATCCAGCTCCATACCATTCCAAACATATAAAATGTTTTTTGTTGTGGTAAAGAAAGGTTTTTAAAATTTGCACTTGAAAATTTTTAATCCAAAAATAACTCAGATAATTTACACTTAGTTATGATTTCTGGCCTCTATAGATGGTAGTAAACATGTAGATATGCTTGTGAAAATAAGAAATCTAACCTCAAATTGCTACAATATAAAATGTGAATGATCCTAATTGAACAATTAATGACATAATGTTAATGTTGAAGATGTCCACTCCAATTTTACAATTTTCTCTCTTTTTAAAATTATTTATTTATTTATTTTTAGAGAGGAGAGAGAGAGAAAGGGGGAGGAGCAGGAAGCATCAACTCCTATATGTGCCTTGACCAGTCAAACCCAGGGTTTTGCACCAGCGAGCTCAGCATTCCAGGTCGATGGTTTATCCACTGTGCCACCACAGGTCAGGCCACAATTTTCTCTTTATTCTTTGGGACACACACACATTTCTGAAATATTTTTGCAAGCTTGCTGGCCTTAGGTACTCGGGCAATATACCTAATAAAATGATCCTGTCTTTTCTTGCAGGTGGAGTATATATAGAAAGTTCGTAGGCTTGAATTGCCAAGCTGTTGTTAGGAGAAAAAGCTGTAAACATCTTGAGCTAATAATTGTTAAACTGGAGGAAAAGGCAATAATGGTAACCACACCTAGTCAGAAGATACTAGGGCTAATAATTATAAGGTGCTGCGGCTGCTCACAAAGCCCACAATAGCTAAGAGATCAGGGTATCCTAGGACCTAGAGGATTTGGCAAGGGAACTCATAGAGGTCTGTGGAGCACCATCTGCAGTTAAGAGTGGATAGGTGCACTCTTTCAAGATGGTATTGGAGGTTCTTATCATAGGGGCCCCACTACTCGAGCATGTGACAGAGAAAAGAGTATAAAGGAAAAATGTAAATGACAGCCAGTGGTGGTTACAATAAGTGATGACTGTATAATTATTTTAAAAACTGAACATATACATATTATGCATTCTTCGGTACCTCTCCTTGGAGCAGAAATAGAACAGAAACACAGAGGCATATAGAGAGCAAAAGCCAAGGTTCAGACGGACATCCACCAGTTTAGAAGCAGCCACCCAAAGTATGGCTTCTGTGAAGATAACAATACATATTCTCCATGCAAGCTGAGTACCTAGGAGGCAACCTGACCAAGCAAGCAGCTAGCAGGCATTTTAGAAGGATGTTTACTACCACCATGAGACAGGAGCTAAAGGCTCCAGTATTTTACGTGGCTCTGGACTGGGAGCCACAAAAAACCAGAGAGAAGGAAAGCAAATCACTAGACAGGAGGAAGATTGTAGGATACAAATGAAATAGTGATGAGTAGCCTGACCTATGGCACAGTGGATAAATTGTCAACCTGGGATACTCAGGTTGCCAGTTCAAAATCCTGGGCTTGCTTGGTCAAGGCACAAACAAGAAGCAAATATGAGTTGATGCTTCTCGCCCCCCCCCCCTTCTCTCTTTCTCCTCTCTCAAAAAACCAATAAATAAAATCTTTAAAAGAAAAGTAATAGTGGTGAGTACTGAAATGAGTTTAAATCACTACTCTGGTACTAACTGTGAAAAAAATACCAAACAAACTTTGTCACCCTCAGAACATTTTTATATATTTTTTCTGAATGTGCTTATTGCACAATTTTAAAGCCCAGCTCAAGTCCTGTCTCCTTCATGGAAATTTTTTAAAATTGATTTTTAGAGAGAGAGAGAGAGAGAGAGGTAGGGAGAAAGAGAGAGGGAGAGAGAAAGAAACATTGGTTTGCTGTTCCACTTATTTATCCATTCATTGGTTGATTCTTGTATGTGCTCTGATGGGGATCGAACCCACAACCTTGGTGTATTGGGATGATGCTCTAACCAACTGAACTACCTGGCCTGGCTAGGGCCCTTCATGGAGACCTCTTTGATCAATATCAGTCCTAAATATTCTCTTCTCTCCCTTGGTTTTTTGTTTTCTAATTATTGTCCAGGTTGTTTATTCTGATTTAGATTGTAAATCATTGAAGGCATAACTTTATCCTACCCATGTTTGTGTCCTTCATATACAAAGCTCAGGACTTATTTTGTTGTCTGATGTGTTTGAATTTGGATGTTGAGTTCTGAACTACAGTTTCTTCATCTGTAGGTTAGGACTGATAATAACACATTGAAGTTTTGTGAAGAGTATGTGTATGTCAACCTGTAAAAAGATAAAATATAAACTTTAGTGAATAGACTGCCTCATTAGGAGTAGAGATTAGAATGGTTTATTCCCCTCTAATAATACTTTCAGTTCAAGATGTTAACTACTGAAGTACCTAGTTCTTTTCCTGCTACATGTGAACTAATCTTCCAGTTTATACTTGTACAGTGTGTCTTCCTTCCCACATCTTTTTCCCTCAACTTGTCAATTTAATTGTTTGGTCATTGCCTCAGTGATTAAAGACAAAATAGGGATTTAATTCCTGTCATCTGAAGAGCCAACCTATACCTCCCCTACGTTGGGACTGAGGGAAAGTTAACAAGTAGCCCTGTCTTGAAATGTCAGAATGACCTTTATAAAGAAAGTGATCAAGTCACCCGTGAGTGCATTCTCACTGTAGCAATGGGAATTTTAATCTCTTGGGACCCAGGACCAAACCCTGCAGCCCTTCCATGTTGCATCAGGGAGTCTGAAACACTGCTTTTAGCTCTTGCTGCAGCTAACACTGTCTCCTAAATTAGCCAAGAGAGTGTGATGGCTGACACACTTCAATGATGATCAAGTTGTGTGGCAGAAGGGACCCAATGGAGGGTCATTCAGTCAAGTAATTTCTCTTGTGGCCGCAGGAGAACAACAATTAGCTCCAGATAGATTTGCTTCCTGGGGAAGTGGCAAAGGATCATCTTTAGGTGTCAGAAGCAAAGTATGAGGTAACAGAGCTGTAGGCATCTATTTTAGTCTCACAGCTCTAAATAATTTCAGCTGCAGATGTTAAAATATCCAGAATCCATAGAGAATAGAACAGATGACATTGTTCATCCTGCCTCTGCTGCTCTGAGGGCCTACAATTCAGAGCATTTGATGACTTGTATGTGGAGCAACGCTGTCTATGCTCACAGGCCATATTCAATTCACTTCAGCTTATAAAACCTTTTACAGAGAGTACTGTGGGGACAGGTTTCTATGCTGGGGACATACAAAGATGACAAGCACCAGCAAACACTCAGGAGCTCACAGCGGAGAAGACAGGCGGAGAGGCCCCGCATGTGGTCAAGTATGCTTTGCCCTCCACAAGGGTGCCTGGGACAGGGCATCAGGCTGAAATCCAGCCTGTGCTCCTATTCCCCAGCCATGTGTCTGGCTCTGGAAAAAGGAGTGCTTTTTAAATAATATACACGAAGGAGCAATATGTGCTCCTAGCAGCCCTGGACCAACGTGCTGACTTAGAACTCAGTAATACAATAAGGTAAGTGCCACAGCAGAGGCAGATATCAATAGCTATGGGAAGGGAGGAGAGCCGGTGAGTATCCCTAGAGAATGAGTTAAGGAGAGTGACAGGGAGGGAGGGACATTTCAGAAAGCCCATAGAAGAGGAACAGGAATTTTCTCTGTGAAGCTGGTGAAAGAAAGGCAAACAAGGGAGAGGAAACAGAGTGCCCAAAGATGCAGAGGCTGACAATGCGAAGCCTGTTTCTCGAACAGGGAGTAAGTAGTTCAGCCTGGCTGGTGGAGGTGAGGCCAGAGGGAGGCCGGGCCAGATGTGGCAGGCCTTGTAAGCCACACTGAAGGTTCTGGGCTTCTGCTCATAGGCTGGTGGTTCTCAAACTTTGGTGTTATCTGAAATACATGGAAGGCTTGTTACCAGGGTACATACATAGTTTCCTTGGCCAGAGCCCCAGAGATGGGTTCTGATTCAGCAGGTCCAGAGAGGGGTCCAAGAACAAACATTTAAAATGATTTTCCTGTAGAAACAGTGCTGAGCTGGAACTGTCTCTGCCCGAGGCCCCCGACCCAACCAGGGCCATTGGAGGAAGTAAAGTAAGTTGTTTACAATTGTGACTATGGATCGGCACAGAGGGGGGTTTTGAGTTCAGGCCTCTCTGGTGCTAAAGTCTACACTCTGTTCCCAAGAGCTCACCTGATAGCCCACACACAATGAGTAACTGTCCGTGAACAGTATGGTCTTTACGAAGAGTCAGCACTGTTCCTCAGGCCAGGCCAGGTTTCTCAGGAGGAAGTATCTTAAGGAAGTTGAGGTCAGCCACTCTGCTTCTCAGCACATCTGGAAATTTGATTGATCTATGGCCCTAGCAGTGATCTGGCCCAAGGGTGCTGAATAAAAACAACTAAATTCTCCAGAGGCTCATGTATGATCCAGGTACTGATGTGTTAACCAGATAGTCATTTTAGCGTATTAGTTTCATTTGGCTACTGCAATAAGTTACCACAAACTTAGTGGCTTCATTCTCCTGTTTATTATCTGACAGTCTGGAAGTCAAAAGTCTGAAATCAATTTGCTTGTCTAAAATCAAGGTGTGGGCAGGGCTGTGTTCCTTCTAGAGGCTGTTTACTTGACTTTTCCGTCTTCTAAGAGGAGACCTCCCTCCCTCTTAGGCCCCCTCATCTATCTTCAAAGTCAGCAGCATTGCATCTTTCAGTCTCTCTCTCTCTCTCTCTCTTCCTGCCTCCCTCTTGTGGTTATGTTTGGTTTGTCTAATTAATACAGGAGAATCTCCCTATCTCAAGATCCTTATTAATCACATCAGCAAAGTCCTTTTTGGCCATGGGAGGTAATATACCCACAGGTTCCTGGGGTTTAGATGTGAACATTTTGGGGGCCATTATTCAACTTACCACAGTTAGCTAGTTTTTTCTCTTCGCTAAATCAAAGGAGACTGCTTGGGGAATCTGAGTCCAGAACACTGGAATGTGGATGATCTCTATGGACAGGGTCATCAGCCAACTGTGAGGCAGCTGTACACCAATCTTCTACCCAACAAACAGTGAGTGTGGACTTCTGATACCCAGGCCTTCCTTCTTGTAGATGCCATGCACCCTCATCAGGCAGACCACAAACCAACTGTCAGTTACTGCTCTTTACTTGCAGATTTGGGTAGCTCCCAATGCCCTATCCCTAGCACATTTACAAATCATCTTCTATGGCTGCTTGATGTGCTCTGTCTCACCTGGGTCCTCTGTAACTGTGCCCATGAACGTAACAGACCATGTTACAAACCAGTCTCTAGAGACAGCATTCCACGTAGCACTTCTCTGCTCCTGGTCCTTCTCTCCCTACTGCTTTGATTTTTAACTACATACTCTGGATTCCAAAATTCACTCTGCCCTTCCTCTCTGTTTTTTTGTTTGTTTGTTGACAGAGAGAGAGAGAGAGCCAGAGAGAGGGACAGACAGACAGGGAGGGAGAGAGATGAAAAGCATCAATTCTTTGTTACAGTACTTTAGTTGCTCATTGATTGCTTTCTCATATGGGCCTTGATAGAGGAGGGGCTACAGCAGACCAAGTGACCCCTTGCTCAAGTCAGTGACCTTGGGCTTCAAGCCAGCAAGCTTTGGGCTCAAGCCAGTGACCATGGGGTCATGTCTGTGATCCCATGCTCAAGCCAGTGACCCCGCACTCAAGCTGGTGAGCCTGCACTCAAACCGGCAACCTCGAGGTTTTGAACCTGAGTCCTCTGCATCCCAGTCCAGCACTCTATCTACTGTGCCACCGCCTGGTCAGGCTCCTCTGTGGTTTTGATAAGATGTTAGGACTTTTTCTTCTGCATTTTGTGCAGATTACCTATCTCATCCATTACGTGTTGATTTTTATGAGTAACTGTGTCTTAAAGTTTGGGGAATAACTTATTTTAGTCTTATTCATGATGATCTTTAAAAAACAAAACAAAACCCTCTGATTCACAGTGGTCTGTTTCCCATTCAGTATCTACCTTTCTGAAGTTCATTTCAAGAATGTTCAGCGATGTGTCAGGCACTGAGTAAGGGCCGGGGGATACAATGGTGAGCAGACTTTCCCCTGCACTCAGGGAGCCTAGAGAACAGGAGGAAAGATGGATCTTTATCAGATAATCACACTTATGAATGTGTAATTAAAAATGGAGGTAATTGCTCATAATGAAAGAAGAATGGTTCATGAAAACTTACAACAATGGGAACTGCCCTAGATTGGGGGTCCTCAAGGGAAATTTCCTTAGGAAGTACCATCTGAACCAGGGGTAGTCAACCTTTTTATACCTACCGCCCACTTTTGTATCTCTGTTAGTAGTAAAGTTTTCTAACCACCCACTGGTTCCACAGTAATGGTGATTTATAAAGTAGGGAAGTAACTACTTAATAAAATTTATAAAGCAGAGTTATAGCAAGTTAAAGCATATAATAATAATTACTTACCAAGTACTTTATGTCGGATTTCACTAAGTTTGGCAGAATAAATCTTTATAAAACAACTTACTATAGTTAAATCTATCTTTTTTTTTTTTTTTAACAGAGACAGAGTCAGAGAGAGGGACAGATAGGGACAGACAGACAGGAACGGAGAGAGATGAGAAGCATCAATCATCAGTTTTCCGTTGCAACACCTTAGTTGTTCATTGATTGCTTTCTCATATGTGCCTTGACCGCGGGCCTTCAGCAGACCAAGTAACCCCTTCCTCGAGCCAGTGGCCAGCGACCTTGGGTCCAAGCTGGTGAGCTTTGCTCAAACCAGATGAGCCTGCGCTCAAGCTGGTGACCTCAGAGTCTCAAACCTGGGTCCTTTGCATCCCAGTCCGATGCTCTATCCACTGCGCCACTGCCTGGTCAGGCTAAATCTATCTTTTTATTTATACTTTGGTTGCTCTGCTACCGCCCACCATGAAAGCTGGAACGCCCACTTGTGGGCGGTAGGGACCAGGTTGACTACCACTGATTCTGAACTGTGATCACTGGGTGGGTGGAGGGGAGAGTTGGGAAGCTGGGAGGTTAATGTGGCTGCAGGCAGAGGTGGATGCACAGGGAACATTCTTCACAGTAGTAGGAGGTGCTGTCGCTAAACCCAAACCGCCAGCCAGAGGGGGCTGACCTTAGAGTGAGAGGCTTACAATAAACTGGGGAATTTTGGGAATCCAACCCCAAGAATGCCAGTCCCTTTTTCCACTTGTGACTGTCTTTTGAACTTTAGGATCTGGCAGTCATTCAAACCAAATAACTCTAGGGTGCAAAAACCAATGGAGTCCAGAACAATCTTTGCCTCACTGTTTCAGATTAGATGTCTTTAACGGGTATGTCTCAGAATCCTTGCCATTTTCTGTTTTCAGTTGGAACGGACTCTGGTATAATGAGAATCTGCATAAACATTTTTTTTCTCAACATGCTCTTCTATTTCAATGCATTTGGTTGCTTCATTGGGAGTGAATTCTCAAGCTTTTAAACTCGAATCTCTGGTGCTGAGTATCTTGGCGGCAGCACTTGGATGTCCTAATTAAAGTCATTTGTTAATGTGAGCGGGCCCCTTTGGAATATTTTGTGAGATTCCCTCCCCCAGGGTCAGAGACCTGGCCTCCCAGCGCAGCAGAGGGGCAGTGGGGAAAGGAATGTGAACCCTGGGGTGAGTGCTCTAGGCTCTCAAACAGGGAGCATGGCCAGTGGGCTCAGAACCAGGCCATTGTTGTTGTCCAATTATACATTATAAAGAGGGGTAGAGCCCTGGCTGGATAACTTAGTTGGTTAGAGCGTGGGGCATGTATAGGAACAGATTTATGTTTGTTGCTCTCTCCTTCTCTGTAAAATCAATAAAATAAACATTTTAAAAAGGGAGGGGGGAGGAATGAGGAAAGCAAATTAATGCCTTTTTTTTTTTTCTGTATTTTTCTGAAGCCGGAAACGGGGAGAGACAGTCAGACAGACTCCCGCATGCGCCCAACCAGGATCCAGCCGGCACGCCCACCAGGGGGCGATGCTCTGCCCCTCCGGGGCGTCGCTCTGTTGCAACCAGAGCCACTCTAGCGCCTGGGGCAGAAGCTGAGGAGCCATCCCCAGCGCCCGGGCCATCTTTGCTCCAGTAGAGCCTCGGCTGTGGGAGGGGAAGAGAGAGACAGAGAGGAAGGAGAGGGGGAGAGGTGGAGAAGCAGATGGGCGCTTCTCTTGTGTGCCCTGGCCGGGAATCGAACCCGGGACTTCTGCATGCCAGGCCGACGCTCTACCACTGAGCTAACTGGCCAGGGCAAATTAATGCTTTTTTAACTATTATATCTAATGCACATTTAAGGCTCCAGCATCTCATAGTTGAGATCTATGCACACCTGTCCCCTACGACACCCCTACTTCATCATTAATTTCTGTGATTTTCACTTTGCATCATGGTAGGAAGGGTTGTTAAAACACAAAGTGCCTGACCTGTGGTGGCGCAGTGGGTAAAAGCGTCAACCTGGAACGCTGAGGTCGCCGGTTCGAAACCCCAGGCTTGCCTGGTCAAGGCACATATGGGAGTTGATGCTTCCTGCTCCTCCCTCTGTTCTTTCTATCTCTTTCCTCTCTCTGTCTCTTTCTCTCTCTGTGTCTCCTCTCTCTCTAAAAAAAAAAAAAAAAAAAAAAAAAAAAGAATATATAAAAAAAATGTAAAAAATACATTGTAAAAAAAAAAATTTAAAAAACCCCCCACAAACAAAGTGCCTGACCAGGCAGTGGCACAGTGGATAGAGTGTTGGACTGGGACGCAGAGGACCCAGGTTTGAAACCCCGAGGTCGCCAGCTTGAGCGCGGGCTCATCTGGTTTAAGCACAGCTCACCAGCTTGGACCCAAGGTCACTGGCTTGAGTAAGGGGTTACTTGGTCTGCTGAAGGCCTGCGGTCAAGGCACATATGAGGAAGCAATCAATGAACAACTAAGGTGTTGCCATGAAAAACTGATGATTGATGCTTCTCATCTCTCTCTGTTCCTGTCTGTCTGTCCCTATCTATCCCTCTCTCTGACTCTCTCTCTGTCCCTGTAAAAAAACCAAAAAACAAACAAAAAAACCCACAAACAAAGTAGTGATTTTGGTAATGATTTCATTTTTACCTCATTTTATCTCATATTTCACATGAGATATGAGTCATCCCAACTCATCTCATTTATGTCTTACCTGATGACCTATAAGGCAAGCTGTGGCCATTTCAGTTCTGTCTGTCATCTGTTCTACCAGTTCAGCACACTTCCTATACCAATAAGGTATTCAGCTGTGTTTCCTATTTGAGCCCATTCCCGATACCCTATCTTAGCACTGGAACCTTATGCTATTTTAAAACAGATACTCACCCCTTTGACTCTCTCCTTTCTGACTTTCCCTAATTCTGGCTTCTAGGAACCAGATCTTGATTTTGGCCTGCTTGGTCAGTGCCTATACCTCCCATTGGGGATTTTGGGCAGCTACTTAGACCTTCATAAGCAGTTTGTAAAGTAGAAACTAATATGATCCTCATTTTACTGATGGGGAGATTAATGCCCAGAAATGTTAAGCAATTAATGATAAGACCACCCAGCTCTGGGCTTTTCTGCTTTTGATTCTGTAACCTGAAGAATTCATTATTCTAATTTTAGCTGTAAAACATAAAAAGTAATTACCTACTTACTCAGGTGGTGAGGATTAAAGTGATATAGATGCAAAATTAATGAGAATAGCATAAATAAGACTCAAGTAATTGGGAGCCAAATGAATAAATTGTGGGCATTAAATATAGTATTACCCCAAGTGCTTTGTACTTGTCAGCTCTGGCTGCTAACAAAATGTCATAGACTGAGGGTATTAAACAATAGAAATTTATATTCTCACTGTTCTGGAAGTTGGAAGTCTGAGATCAGAATGCCAGTAAGGTTACATTCTGGTGATGACCCTCTTCTTGGCTAGATCACATGGCAGTCTACCCTGTATCTTTTTATGAGAACACTGATCCCATAGTATCAGGGCTCTTCCCTTATGACTTCAGTAAATCTTAATTACCACCTTACAGGCCTTATCTCTAAATATAGTCACATTGGAAGTCAGAGCTTTAACATACAAATATATTTTCTTTAAAAAGTTAGCTATATTAAGATATAATGGATTTATTATTGTCACTTAAAAATAAATTAGTAAATACATTTCTCAGTTTTAATTTCTAATACATATATGTTGATAAATATGTAAAAATCAATAAATAGAAATCTCATTTAAAGTGGAGTAGGGAGGCCAGAAAGGGGAGCTCTTATGCCTTATGTCTATGAAGCACCAAAGGGAGAGCTCTTTGTTTGTAATAGCTCCCAAATTCCTCCTCCCCTCTGTATAAAACTCTTAACTCTTAACTCTCCTTTGTTTTAGTGGATTGTATGTGGCTTGCCATGGTTTCATGTTCCAAATTGTTATTCCTTGTTTTCCCCAATAAACCCATTTATGCTGGAGAAATAACTATCTGGCTGACTTTTTGTCTATGGTCAACATATTGATATTTAACCCACACAAACCAAAGCTCTTTGGGATTTTCAATAAGTTTTTTTTTTTGCATTATTCTGAAGTTGGAAATGGGGAGGCAGTCAGACAGACTCCTGCATGCACCTGACCGGGATCCACTCGGCATGCCCACCAGGGGGCGATGCTCTGCCCATCTGGGGCGTTGCTCTGTTGCAACCAGAGCCATTCTAGCGCCTGAAGCAGAGGCCATAGAGCCATCCTCAGCGCCCGGGCCAACTTTGCTCCAATGGAACCTTGGCTGTGGGAGGGGAAGAGAAAGACAGAGAGGAAGGAGAGGGGGAGAAGCAGATGGGCGCTTCTCCTGTGTGCCCTGGCCGGGAATCAAACCCGGGACTCTTGCACACTAGGCCGATGCTCTACCACTGAGCCAACCGGCCAGGGCTCAATAAGTTTTATGAGTGTAAATGGATCCTGAAACCAAAAAGAACATCCTTGGTTAGGCTTTCATCCCTGTATGACGTGCAAGGGACAGGCTTCCCACCTTTCTTGGATATTTTTTCTTAACAAAGTTCAATAGCATGACTATTCCATGACTATTATCCATGGGCTATATGATAATTCTACATACCCATCAGTTTTCTATTGTAGTACTGGGGAAGTTATCTTTATACAATGTTTTGTGATGGCGTTTGGCCTCTACTTGTTTATATATTAAATATATCTCTATTATTTTCTCCTCTAGTTGTAACAATTCAAGTAGTATTATTTGGACCCAGTACAATCTAAAAACAGCACCAGACCCTGGCCAGCTAGCTCAGTGGTAGAGCATCAGCCCCGTGTGTGGATATCCCAGTGTTGATTCCTGGCCAGGGCACACAGGAGAAGCACCCATTTGCTCTCCACCCTTCCCCCTCTACTTTCTGTCTGTTTCTCTCTTCCTCTCCCATAGCCAAGGCTCCATTGGAGCAAAGTTGGCCCGGGTGCTAAGGATGGCTCCATGGCCTCCACCTCAGGCGCTAGAATGGCTCCTATTGCAACAAAGCAACGCCCCAGATGGGCAGAGCATCGCCCCCTAGTGGGCATGCCGAGTGGATCCCTGTCGGGTGCATGCAGGAGTCTGTCTCTCTGCCTCCCAGCTTTTCACTTCAGAAAAATACAGAGAAAAGAAAAAAAAATTAAAAACAGCACCAATGTAGACACTGAAATCATGTTATAGTATTCACTGGCTATCCAGACTGGCACAGAATCTACAAACACAATCTTATTTTAAGTATGCATTAAATGAAAAGACAGAACGTTCTCAGAGAACGCCGTGGGTGAGTCTGCAGATCCCCGCTGGTGAAGCCTGAGCTAGCTGGCTCAAGCACAAAAACTCAGAGCCGTGTGTTGACTGAACCTCAGAGAGAATGGCAGTGCTTCTGTTCTTAACCACCAACTATGTGGGTACTTCATAGTTTCTTAAGAGCTATACCTAAATATCACCTTAAGAGTTATTCTTATTTTTATGTCCCAGGTCTCAGTTTGAAATATTTTCCTCTCAGCTTCCTGAATTATTAACAGTGGACTGAAGATCTAAGTCCAGGTCTACCCTTAGTTCTTTCTCTGACAGTCTCCATCCGGCCCTTCCTAAGCCGGTCTCCCTCTAGCACATGCCTCTTTCTTCTGGGTACAGAGGTCCTGAGTCATCTTCCTTCCACTGTCCTGCAGTCTAGCTTCACCACCAACAGGTCATTGTTTACTTCTTCCCAGGTATGCTAAACATTCACGTCCCACAAAAGAGTTCTTTCTTCCCTCAAAAAGCCAATCAGGCCTGACCAGGTGGTGGTGCAGTAGATTGAGCGTCGGACTGGGATGCGGAAGGATCCAGGTTTGAGACCCCAAGGTCGCCAGCTTGAGTGCGGGCTCATCTGGTTTGAGCAAAAAGCTCACCAACTTGGACCCAAGGTTGCTGGCTTCAGCAAGGGGTTACTCAGTCTGCTGAAGGCCATGGTCAAGGCACATATGAGAAAGCAATCAATGAACAACTAAGAAGTCACAACGCGCAACGAGAAACTAATGATTGATGCAAAGCCAATCGGTATTTTCTCCATTATCCCTGTACCTCAGTGTTGATATGTGGACACTCACTGAGAGTCTGGTCATGTCCTCTTATATATAAAATGATCAAATATATAGTTTCAGCTCTTCCACTTACTGGCTGTGTGAACTGGGTATATCACTTAGCTTTCTGGGCCTCAATGTGCTCACCTACAAAATGGTCATAATCCTACATGCATTACCTGCTATGTGGAGTTGCTGTAAAGCTCAAATCTAATAAAGGGTGTGACAGTATTTTGAAAAGTGTAAAATGCTAGTCAAAGGCAAGTTGGTAGTAAGACAGACATTGGCATATTTGTCACTTTATGATTCTTCCCATTAAAGCTAGATAAGAGTGTCATCTCAACACAGATCAACATAGTGAAGATTTAGGAACATGAGACTTTGTTTTGCATAGTATTTGTTTCTTTGATATTGCAATATATCATATCTGAACATTGGGGTGCTGAATGAAATTTTTTTGCAACCTATTACTGTTGGAAATGGAAAATTATTAGTCTCTCCAAATAGACCATAACTGCCTCCCTGTTCCAAAAAGAGGCTCTCTGCAGAGTAACTAGATTCAGCTGAGAGAGAGAATATCTGCACCCTGAAAGGCCAGTGTTCCTTTTATACTGTAACTATAGTAAAGGCAATGTGGGAATAAAAAAATAAAAAGAATCCAGGATCCTACTATCTGAATATAACCCTTGGTGCATTTACCCATTACAGCTCAGTTGTCATCCATAAGTACTCATAGCTTAAGATGGCTGTAGTTATAATGTACATACCAAAAAGGCGAGAGAGCGAGTTGGTACCCAACCTTTGTTTTGGTGGATGGGGACAGTCAGGCCTGCCCCTCAAGCCCACATCACATCCAGGCCAACAGCATGTAGTAGAGTGGATAGTCCTGAAATAGTTTACACATACTTTCCAGAATTCACCAATGGAGAGTTTCGGTTTTGCTAATCTGTACCTGCAATATAAATTGCAAATATTCCAGTCAGGAATATTAGATTGACAACATGAAAGTTGATTATCATCCAACTGCTGGCATCTAGACCCAGTCAGAAGGATTTTCAGGCAAACAGAATCTGATGCGATGTTTATAGCTGCTGAGAGGGAGCCAGGCCTCTTAGCTTTGCTAGTTACAACAGTTCCCAAGGGAACTTGAGTGGAAAAAGCCCACTCTAGTTTTCTCAGTTTTATGTTGCCCATCGCTGTGCCTGAAAGAAGTGATGTGAAACTTGTGAAACAGAATCTTGGAAATAACTCTCACAGGCTCAGAAGGAGGGGGCAATTTTAGTTATGAAGGCCTTTTCCATTAAAAATAATAATAAAGTCAGATACCCTTTCACTATTTCATATTCTGGTTCAAACACTCTTAAATAGCACACACAGAAAATAATTGAAGACTTAACTTTGAAAAAATCAAAATCAGTAGCAAGATATAAAAGGAAATGTTTTACTAAGAAAAATATTTTTTTAATTGTTAAAAATGTTAATGCAAGCAGAGGTGATTTGAGGCATTTAGGAATGTTTGCTTCCCACTTTAGCTTGCCTTTTGCATAGCTAACATTTTTTTCTTTCAGGAAAGTAGATTGTAGAGAGAAATAGGATCTTATTTCTTTTTTATTTATTTATTTTTGATAGAGACAGAGAGTCAGAGGAAGGGATGGATAGGGACAGACAGACAGGAAGGGAGAGAGATGAGAAGCATCAATTTTTGTTGCGGCTCCTTAGTTGTTCATTGATTGCTTTCTCATATGTGCCTTGACCGGAGGCTACAGCAGACTGAGTGACCCCTTGCTCAAGCCAGTGACCTTGGGCTCAAGCTGGTGAGCCTTGCTCAAACCAGATGAGCCCACGCTCAAGCTGGCAAACTTGGGTTTCGAATCTGGGTCCTCCGCGTCCCAATCCAATGTTCTATCCACTGAGCCGCCACCTGGTCAGGCAGGATCTTATTTCACCATAACAATTGTATAACACAGATATTATTGTTGTCTTCATTTTACAGATGAAGACAGACTCCAAGAAGCAAAGGGCTTTGCCCCAAAGTTGCCTGGCATTATGAAAAAGCCTTTGGATGAAAAATGTGTGAACAGCAGGTGGCAGCAGTGTCCTTGGAGTTCGTCTCTGTCCCCTTACAGTCCCTGGAAAGCAAGGTCAATTGTACCAGGAAAGGCGTGGATCTAACGCCTAACCTCTCCTCATCCACCCTTCACTGAGCCACGGTGACTCCCTGTCTTCCTGTAGGGCTTATCCCTGAGGAACGCACAGGGACAGGATGGGGGAAAGATTTGGAAAGATGACCCAGAAGTCATTTACAATGGAAAGCTCCCCTCTAGATAATTAGTCACGTACAATTGTGAGACCATGGCACCTTACCATCTGAGTTTGTCAATATCCTTTTTGGTAAAATGGTGATAACAATGACCACCTGCCTCACAGGATCACTGAGGTGATTGAAGGAACATGATATGTGCAAAGCCTTAGAGCAGCACAGTGACCACAACCCCTGCTCCTTGTTAGTATTGTCTTTGTAGACGGCTTTGTCATTTGCAGTGGGCTTTCATGCCTCTCATCTCATTCTACCCTCCCTCCATATTTGAGTTGCAGATATCACACCCATTTCATTGAAAAGAACTCTTAGGTTGAGAAAGAGGAAGAAAAATTTAGTATGTGCTTTGAAATCAGACAGACTGGAAGTCAGACTTCTTTGAGATGTGGGACACATGCAAGTTACTTAATGCTTGGGAGCATCAATTTCTTTGTAAAATATGTAGCTGTCCTCTGGAGTACAGTAGTGCTAGATGAATGTGAGCTCATTATTTTGAAACTATTAGACCTCAGGGCCCAACCCGACCATGTGTGGGTGTGTGGAGGGAGTTCCGGGAGAAGGCAGGACTTCCTGGGGAAGGAGGTCACTCCTCCCCTTTGCTCTTTGGCCTCTGCCTCTCTGGTCATTGACACCCACGATGAAGAGACACACAGACCTCTTAAATTGCCCCATCCTCACCCCAGGCTGACTGTCAGTGGAGAGCAGGCAAACACCAGTGGCCTTACAACACTTCCTTTCTGGTCAGGTCAGGGCTGAGGTCACAGGGGAGGGTGAGGAGTCCGGATTCTCCCACAGTCACTCCTGGGTGTACAAGGCCAGGCTGGTGACCCCCTCCTCAGTCTGGCCTCTCCTCTCTCCACCACGCACAGCTCTGAACCCAGCCTGGGAGGGTCCTGAGGGGCTGCCTACCAGCTGCCTTTGCTGGTAGAGGAGGGCTGGGGAGGGCTGGGAAAGGGACGAACACAGCTGAGTGTGACAGGAAAAGGCACAGGACCAGAGACAAAAAATGAGAAAATGACTGGGGAGCACTAGTTATTTTCTCCTCCCTTTTCTCAAATATAAGAGTGAAATCATAGGCTCTGACCAGTTGGCTCAGTGGATAGAACATCAATCTTATATGCAGACGTCCCAGATTTGATCCCCAGTCAGGGCACATGTGAGAAGTAACCATCTGCTTCTCTTCCCTTCCCTCTCCCCCTTCTCTCTCTCTGTTCCCTTGTTGCAGTCAGTGGCTCGATTGGTCCAAGCATAAGCCTCAGGCACTGAGAATAGCTCAGTTGGTCTGAACAACAGCCTCACATACTAAAAATACCTTGGTTGATTCAAGCATTGGCCTCAGATCGAGGTTGCCAGGTGGATCCCAGTTGCGGTGCATGTAAGAGTCTGTCTCTCTATCTCCCCTCCTCTCACTTAAAAAAAAAAGAAAGTAAAATCATCAAGGTAAAAAAAGAAGTCCCACAAAGAGAAAATAGCAGTAAGCGCCAGCTTTCAGTGTCTGACAGCACATCCCAGCTGCCATCAGGAGACCTCCCACTGCTGAGTGAGGCTGCAGGCTGCTGGCCAGGCCAGAGAGACCCCCAGCGCCACCTCGTTGCCTCACACCCAGGCCACCTATGCAGGCTGCTGCCGCCAGCCAAGCAGTCATTTACAACCCACTCATTCCGGTTCTCTTTCTCTCTCATGAGTTATATTAGCCTGAGAGGAGACTCAACATAACAGTTCACTACACTTGTCGGGGGCTTATTCCTTCCCGAGAGCTTCACATTCAACATCCAAAAGCTCAAATATCTGAACAGCCCTTCAGGGACGCTAAATTGGAAGGTTCTGAGTTCACCTAATTCAAGTATATTATTCCATGTCGCTGGTGGCACCATCTCACCCCTCAGAGATTGGGTTCAAGTTGGCCTAAACCCCAGTTCCAAGGCCTGTGAACAGGGCTGGCTTCAGATCATTTCTAGCCCCATGGCCTTTTAATTATGGCATCCACATTCCACATTATACCAAACACACTAAAATATACCTATATTTAACATTAAATATAACATTTTTGCTGCTCTATTTAATGATCAGAAGGGTTTTATTAATTTTGCTTTTGAAGTTATTTCGCTACCAGTCACTCATTTTCTGTAGGATTGGCTATGATTTCTGGGCTGTCATCATGCATTCACAGGGAATTTTATAGGGTGAGAAAAATAAAACTCTAGTATTATTTCCAAATATAAAAAATTCATAACACTGAATTTGAAAATAAAGTTGACATAATTATATGTTTTATAGACATTTAACAAAAATGTATTACTTTTAATTTTATACTTTTCTTTTTGTGTTATAGATCCATTAAATTTTTTTTCCTCATCACATGTGTTTTCATAGGCCTTTGAAAAAAAGTTTATGTGCCAGAGGCCCTGTGCCAGTGGGGCCTGCTGACCAGATGGCCCTGCGTGTGGCTGTGAAGTCCTCCCCCAGGTTCTGGCCCGGTCTCACCTCACTTCCAGCATCTTGCTGACTCCTTGCTCCTGCCTCTCTGCTCATGTCTTGGTTTCAGCCGGTATCAAAACAAAGCTCAGCTCTTTCAGTGTCTCTTACAAAATATCCCATCACACTGGACACGGTAACTTGACACATTATAAAGGCCACAGAGAGAGGTCACTTGTACCTCACAGCCTTTTTCATCTGGTTGCTGCCACCCTTTTCCAACTAGTGCCCACCCTCGCTTACTCCACATCCTCCAAACTGCCTATGCCCACGGCGTGCCCACCCTGCTCTCCTGGGAGCCCATGCACCTTGTCCTCTTCCCTTTCTGGCTCCTTCTCTCTCAAACAGCAGTTGTGCCAGGAATTTCTGCACTCCCTGCACCCCTGGGGTCTTCTCCGTCTACTTACACAAGCGTTATCTGATGCATTCACTCCCTGAGCGCTCCCTGGGCAGGAGCCCCTCGCTGAACACACCCCAGGATGAGGACCTCACCATCTCTCAGGTCAAGGCTTTGGCTTGCTTCTGGCTTGTTTTCTCTGTTAGAAAGTAGTAAGATCGATCTCAATTCTAGTTTCATTGAACCATCACTTCTGCTCCTGGTCCTGCCTCTTTGACCTTTAACATGCCCCTGAGAGACAGAGTTGTATCTTGTTGGGACAACTGAGGAGTCAAGGGCCTAAGTCCCAGCTGAGACCCAGGCCTCTGGACTGCCAGTCCTGGGCTTTCTCAGGGTCTCCTCCCACGTCCTATCCCCTGCACCTGTCGTTTATTCCTTTCTTCTGGAAAGAAAGGCACTGCCCTGTGAATTTCCTTCCGCGAATACAGGCTCTCTGCTGGTAAAGGCAAACAGGGCCTGGAAGGGTGAGCCGGGGCGGAGGGTGCAGGGGGCAGCAGGGCCAACTTCTCCTCCATCAGGTACAGGAGGCACCACGCCAATTCCAGTATGCTTTCAGATACCCCCAAAATGGTTTAGTTTCTTTCAAAACCAGAAAAAACAAAGCTTTTTGGTAGAAGAGAATGTTTTAACATATAATAGTAAATATTTGTCTTCATACAAATGCAGACTTAAAATGTAATCTTATTGTTTCTTAATAGAGGAAGAGGGTCCACAAAAGCAAGAGTGCCCAAGGCCCACAGCAGTCATAATGCAGTCCTGGTGGGCAGGGTCCTCCAGACTAAATTTTACATCTGAGAGCCCATTTGAATGGGACAGTTGTGCTACGGGGGGGATAGAGAGTGGCACCTCCTGGACTATCAGCAACCATCTCTCCCACCAGATGAACCAGAGCACTAATTAAGAGGCTGATTCTGTCGATAGGGTCAGCATGGTTTGGGTCCCACTGCCCAATCCTCTTAGGGAATTTTCCATAAGAGGAGAGATCACACAGTGTATGAAATTCTTGTATTGTTTTTTTTTCCCTGACAAAGGAAGACCACAAAAAATTTAACCTAGATTAGGATCAAATCAGTTCTTCATCTCACATCAAGTCGGTGGGCATGGGTATCCTGCTTTGCCCTATGCACCAGAGAGAAGTAAAGCCATGGACCCTGCTCTGGGGGGAGGGGGCTCAACTTTATCTGGCTGGGATGGTTTGTTTTCTCCGTTGGACTTTCACCTCAGTTATAGCTCAACCCACAGCTCCCTGCAGCAGAGATGGACAGTCCATCGGAAGGCTTTGGAGCCTTGCCTGGCTCATCCTCATACTGGCTACCCTGCTGGGCCCCTCCTCTCCTACATTAACATTTGCAGCAGGGAAGCAGCATAAAATGGTAAAAAACAAACAAACAAAAAAACTTGAGCTTTGCACATAGCCAACCATGTGTTCCAATCCCAGCTCTACTACTTCCCAGCTGTGTCCTCTTGAGAACTTCAATTTTGTTATCCATTAAAATGAGGATAGATTACCTATTCATATAATTGTGAGTATTGAATAAGATAATCTATGCAAAGCCCCATAGAACCAGTGGGACCTTAGGTCTGAAAGCAGGATCTAGGGCACGCGTCTTAGAGTTGTGTTTTCATACTTTTCATAATATAAAGAAATCTCAATAGCTTGATTCAAGGACAGGCATGTGCAGTCCTTGATTCTTCCTCTGTCTGGCACAGAGTAGTTCTTGCTTCTTTTTAATGACTTGTCTCACCTACCAGTAATTGACCTCCACCAGCCATGGAAAACAGTGTGGTGTAATGGGACCCTGGATTTTAATGTGAACTTTGTTGCACCTTAGTCTCAGAATCTTGGGCAACTTGTTTCAACAATCTGGTTTTTAGTTCCATATCCATAAAATTAGATCTCCCTTTGTGAAATAATAAGAAATGTGTATCTCAATCCCTGTCTATCTATCCCTCGTTTCTGATTCAGAGCTCTTAAAACTCTTGTAAATAGCGGTGCTAGGGAAATCTTTTGTTCTCCAATTTGATCCCAGTTGCGAACATAAGTCTTTTAGATTTCTGGAGTGATGGGAGTGCCTTCTGTTTTTTTTTTTGTTTGTTTGTTTGTTTGTTTTGTATTTTTCTGAAGCTGGAAACGGGGAGAGACAGACAGACTCCCGCATGTGCCCAACCGGGATCCACCCGGCACGCCCACCAGGGGCGACGCTCTGCCCACCAGGGGGCGATGCTCTGCCCCTCCAGGGCGTCGCTCTGCCACGACCAGAGCCACTCTAGCACCTGGGGCAGAGAACAAGGAGCCATCCCCAGCGCCCGGGCCATCTTTGCTCCAATGGAGCCTTGGCTGCGGGAGGGGAAGAGAGAGACAGAGAGGAAGGGGGGGGGGTGGAGAAGCAAATGGGCGCCTCTCCTATGTGCCCTGGCCGGGAATTGAACCCGGGTCCCCCGCACGCCAGGCCGATGCTCCACCGCTGAGCCAACCGGCCAGGGCCGTGCCTTCTGTTTTGTTTTTTTTTTTTCTATTTTTCTGAAGTTGGAAACAGGGAGGCAGTCAGACAGACTCCTGCATGCGCCCAACCGGGATCCACCCAGCATGCCCACCAGGGGGCAATGCTCCACCCATCTGGGCCGTTGCTCTGTTGCAACCAGAGCCATTCTAGCGCCTGGGGCAGAGGCCACAGAGCCATCCTCAGTGCCCAGGCCAACTTTGATCCAGTGGAGCCTTGGCTGAGGGAGGGGAAGAGAGAGACAGAGAGGAAGGAGAGGGGGAGGGGTGGAGAAGCAAATGGGCGCTTCTCCTGTGTGCCCTGGCCGGGAATCGAACCCGGGACTCCTGCACGCCAGGCCGATGCTCTACCACTGAGCCAACGGGCCAGGGCCGTGCCTTCTGTTTTAATGAGGTGACTCTTGAGTCCTGGGTGGGGGCTAGTCCTTAGAAAGACCAAGCTATGATCAGAAGCTTGGAACTTCCAGCCCCTTCCTCTCATTCTCTGGAGAGGGCAGGGGGCTGAAAATGAAGCTAATAATCAACCACGTCTATATGAAACCTCCATAAGAATCCCAACAGTGTGCGGTTCGGGGAGCCACAACTACATGCTGCGAGGATGGTACACTCCAACTCCACGGACACAGAAGCCCCTGCTATAGTATGTACTTTATAATAAACCATTAAATGTGTTTCTCTGAGTTCTGTGATCCATTCTAGCAAATTACTGAACCCAAGGAGGGGGTCATGGGAATGCTGATTTATAGCTGGTCAATCAGAAGTACAGGTGCCTCAAGTAGGTGAGCCCTTAACCTGTGGGATCTGATGCTAACTCCAGGTAAGTGGTGTCAAAACTGAATTGAATTGTAAGAGACCCAGCTAGCAACAGAGAATTTTCCCCCCATTGATGTGTATGTGAGAGAGAGAAGCATCAACTTGTTCTACTTAGTTGTTCCATTTAGTTGTGTACTCATTGACTCAGCTTCTTGTATGCTACCTGACCAGGGTTGAACCCATGACCTGGGCATGCCAGGACGGCATACTACCTACCAAGCAATCTGGCCAGGACCAGAGAATTTTGATATGTGGACAACCCACACAACTGGTCTCAAAGTGTTTTGAGTGTGGTAGAGCTTTGATTTCATGATTCTGGGCAAATGCAAAGTTTGTTCATATTGGGAAGAGATTGGGGATTCTTTGTTTAAAGGTATTTCATGACACACACCACATTACACTACGAACACAGGGAAATGGGAAACCTCACCAGGGCAGGCAGAGTAGAAGTCTACTGCCTTTCATGAACTCCTCTTAGTTCATGTCCTGAGGGTGAAGTTGACTTTTAAATTGCTCACCAGCAATCCAAAGAGCAGCTAGCAGGCTCCCGTGCTGCTACTGTTGGTACCCTGCTATGACCCTCTGACTAAGGTGAGAGGGAAAATGGAGCTTCAAGGCTCACACTGGAGAGACCACCAAACTCCCTCTGGCAAATCCAGGAGAACCTAGAATTTCAAAGAGCCAGGGGAAGTCGCAACTTCCAAACCAATATCAGACCTTATCAACTTCCCAACTGGGAGGTGACATCTAACTTGGAAATCTTTGTGCTTCCAACTCAGCTCAAGTTCACTTTCCTTGAAGTTGACCAGCTGCACACCCAGAAGTTTAGGGAGAGTCCACATGGCAGGGTGCTGACTGGGGGCCAAAATGACAATCCCACATTTACCAATAAATTTGAGAGTGGGGTGGGGGACAAAGGAAGAAATCCTAGACTTGTGCGTTCCCACCCCCTCTTCCTGCAGTACAGAAACCACATAGCTGCAGACAGGTGACTTCCCCGTCTTACTGTTGGGAGTACCTAGAGTAAATTACTTCCTTTTACAACCCTGGGAAAAGTCTCTCTCTCGCTTGGATAATAATTCAAACAATCTGTCTCCAGTAAGCTGAGACTGAGCTTAAGTATGGAGTGCACCAGCGCCAATGGTCTGGGCCCCAAGAATTTATGAGCAGTGAAAAGACAAGATAAAGAGCAGGTGACTCTGGGGTAACGCAGAGCCTGCTTTAGACAAACTTGACCCCGCAAACCCAGAGAGAGAACATTGCTTTTCTCTAAACCTAAGTAATTATTCTAAGTAGAAACAAAAATATTTAAAGTAATTTTATTTATGAGTTATATTTACAAATAACTATCTTATAGAAAGTGTTATTACCTCACTAAAATTAGACTATACCTAGTGATTTTGTAAAAAATACTGGAACAAGATGATGAGATAAGTAGAAGAGGACGAACAGCCTGACCTGTGGTGGTACAGTGGGTATGGTGTTGACCTGGAATGCTGAGGTGGCTGGTTTGAGGCCCTGCGCTGGCCCGGTCAAGGCACGTTCCAGAAGCAAGTATGCGTTTATGCTCCCCTCTACCTTTCTCTCTCTAAAATCAATAATTTAAATCTTAAATAAAGGGAACAAACAGCTTCCCTTTAGAGTAGGGGGGTCAACAATTTTGTTCTGTAAAGGGCCAGATAGTAAATATTTTAGACTTTGTGGACCATGTATCTCTGTGACAGCTACTCATCTTTGTCCTTGTGATGCAAAAATAGCCATAGACATCATGTGAGTGGATGTAGCTGTGTTCCAATAAAACTTTACTTATAAACACTGAAATACAGATTTCACATCATTTTCATATATCATGATCTATTATTTTTTTCAGTCTTTGCCCAAGCATTAAAAAAATTTTTGTGTGTGACAGAGAGAGGGACAGACAGAGACAGACAGATAGGAAGGGAGAGAGATGAGAAGCATCAATTCTTCATTGCGGCACCTTAGTTGTTTATTGATTGCTTTCTTGTATGTGCCTTGACTGGGGGGCTACAGCTGACCGAGTGAGCCCTTGCTCGAGCCAGCGACCCTGGGCTCAAGCTGGTGAGTCTTGCTTAAACCAGATGAGCCCGCGCTCAAGCTGGCGACCTTGGGGTTTTGAACCTGGGTCCTTCACGTCCCAACCTGATGCTCTATCCACTGCGCCACCGCCTGGTCAGGTCCAAGCATTAAAACATTTAAAAACCATTCTTAGCTCTCAGGTTGTACAAAAACAGGTGGTGGTTTAATTTGGCCCGTAGGCAATCGTTTTCCTGGTTTAGAAAATTTCTAAAGCTAAAAATGCCATGAAGGTAAAGCTTTGTTTCTGGTTAATGTAATCCTTCCCCTATGGCTCTGGTATTTAGATAAGTGGGTAAGGAAGACAAGTCAAAGGAATGCATTATAAACATAGGAATTTCAAGAAGAGTAAGGGAAAATATTTTGCAGAAGGTCCCTAATTGTCACCTTGTAAACAACTATTGACTTTACCTTCAGAGGGAATGGCTTTCACTACTAGCAAATTCAACAGACATTTACTGACCTCTGTTATATTCTAGGAATACACCAAGTACAAAGATGATAAAAAGGGCCTTTGCCTTCTCATAGGGGGCAAGTACTGTTAAATAATGAAGGGTCCTTCCCAATTAGTAATAGGACTCAATCATTCATTGAAGAAAACATTTTTGAACACTTACTACACGCCAGGTCCTGCGGTAGGTGCCAGATGTTCCTAGATGAATAAATTCTGAAGCTATTGATGATAAGTGGCTCTCTTTTTCACTTTCACTTTGTTATCTTTTTTTCTTGACTGAAAAACAGCGGCACAGAGAGTCAAGGTGGTTGACCCAGATGGAATACCCAAGAGAGAAACCAAAGTGTGACTAGTATCTGCCTAGTCCCAGGGCTGGGACTAGGGCGAGGTGAGCGAGGCCTGCTGGGTGCAAAAGTTAAGGAGGCCTTCAGGTGCAAGTGCTGCAGGACCTTGAGAATGAACGCGTCCTTAAATTTTGCATCTTAGTCCTTCACTTTGCCCTCTCCCCTTGTCCTGACTGGTGCCTTAACTCCTCCGAAGTCCTGCTGTGGCCCCAAGAGGGCCAGAGTGGGTATCTGTGCGTTTGGGATACCTTGTGTTCATGTCACCATTTCAAGACGCCCCTATTTCCTGAGGAGGAATTGCTTTTTTCTCACTGTAGAGTCTTGTGGAACTCTCCCGAGCCCCACCATCCCAGAGCCTAGGCTGCTTTGGGCATTGCACACTCCCTTCCTGGACTGTGATTCCTGAGCTCAGTGAATTGTTTTTTTGTTTCTTCCCACCGACCTATGTCTACATGACAGCCCCAGAATCTCTGAGTGATACCAACATTATATACAAGTCACACCTCAGAGCCAGGGCCCCGCTGCTCCAAGTGTTGTCCATAGTACAGCAGCGTTGGCATTGCTGGGACCCGAAAAGAAATGCAGATCCGCAGCCTGCCCACCAGCCCCCACCATAATCAGAATCTGCATTTTGACAAGATCTTCCGGGGATTCCTGTGCTCCTCTAAGTGTGGAAAGCGCACATATGCACCTTGCCCCCACCCTCCCACCTCCACTCCATTGCTACATTACATTGCTATATCTCTAGGAGCCTGCCCTGGAAATCCACAACTCGCTGAACCTCAGGGATCTCCAGACTGGCTCTGCCCCCCCCCCCCCCCCAAGATGGGCCTTGATCCCTGAAGACACCTCAGCCCAGGGCTTCTCAGACACATTTACCTGGTCACCAGCTGATGGCTGATGCCAACATAAAATAAAAAATTAGGCACTAAGTTCAGAAAATGATGATAGCACCACCCTTTGACAAAGCCTCTCTCCAGAGAAGCTCCTCCTCTTTAATAGCTGGGGACAGTGGAGGCAGGAGGCTCAGGAGGCTACTTGAAAGGGTAAAGCTTCCCTACAAAGTCCCTCAGTCTACTATGGAATGGTTGGGTATGGTGGTGACTCTTTTTTAAATAAGAGACCTGTTCTCTCTCTCTTTTTTTTTTTTAGAATGAGCCAGGAGTGAAGAAAGGCCATTAGCAACCCTAATATTTATTGAGAGCCAGCCATAGGCCAGGCCCTGGACATGTTTTATCTTTTATTAACACAACTACTAAGGCAGGCTTTTCTAGGGAAGGACTCTGAAATTCAGAGAGGCCGCATAAAGTTGCCTCAAATTTCCCAGTTGTTAGCTGGGGAGCAGCAGGGATGAGACCCAGGTTTTATCAGTGCCACAGACTCACAAAAACACACGAAACATAACACATAAGATGTAACTGTGGTCAGCGTTTGCCCCATGGGATCAGTGGTGGCGGTGGTGACGATGGCCGTGGGTGTTGACATGTGTGCATGTGTGTTGGTGAAAGGTGGGCTGAGGTCCTCAGGAAAGTCAAGGGCACAAGTGAGAAGCTTGCAGGGAAGCCCAGCACTTCATGCGGCCATGGAATTGACAAGATATGCAGTCTGCTTAAGACACCCTTCGCACATTTGTAATTCAAAATAAAAATAAAAATTCACTCTAAAATAAGTGGAAGTAGACCAAGACTATTCAGAGTTTTCCCAATGATGAGTTCTTCATACATTTTTTAGGGGAAATATAAAATATTAAACTCTATTATTTTTTTCTTATTTTTTGGAGGTCCCATGCTTTTACTAATGCACTCAGCACACAGCCCCGTAAGGCCCATCTTAATGCCAGCTCTGAGGCTGAGGGACGCTCCCCCAGCTATGTGGAGGGGGTGGCGAGACCCTCCATCTGCAAGGCCAGCGGGGTGCAGCCTGGTTAGGAGATAGGGAGGCGGAAAACTCCAGTGAGTCACTGCTCCAGGGATTTCTGGAGTGCTGGCTATCCCCATTCCTGGGCTCTGAGTCAAGAATGTAATTGAAGCCTCAGGACAATAGAGTGTGAAAGGAAAGATGTTCTCTGGTGTCAGGTATCCTGACCAACCAGACCCAAAAGCAAGGAGCAGGTGCTTGGCTTTTGTTCCTGCTGTTGGCTGGGTCCCTCTGCCTGGCCCCATACCCTACAAAAGCCACGGCTATGAAGCCAGGCTCTTGCCACATCCAGGACCTGCTCCGCTGACAGCGCCTGCTTCCTTGGGCGGACCTCTCGTTTCAAGGCTTTCAGTTCAGAGGCGGGAGCCATGTTCCCAAAGAGGAAACCATGAAGCAGGACCTCAGATGCTAAGGATTGCAACAGAGGAGGACGAGGATATTGTTATTGTCTGAAGTTAACTTCAAGTGCCCAAGGTAACTTTCTGTGTCTAGGAATAAGATCAACAACCAGGTGAGCTGGGTTTTCAGTGTCATTGAGAAGTCCCCAGGAAACCAAACCCCAATGCAAACCCCCATCATGCCCTGGGGGAGACACAGGACCTGGGCACTCTCGCCTGGAGGCCACGAGGAGGCAGCTCCCAGACAGCTGGTGACGGCTGGTCGTTCCTTCTGTCATTCAGAGTCTACTCAGCCGGGCTGTCTTCACTGTTCACCAATACTAGATTTTAGTCCAGAAGGGCCATGGAGCCTTGCCTCCTTGTGATTTCAGGGGGAAGATCCAACTGAACTCTCTGGCCCTGATCCATCCCATGAAATGAACATCAGAGGCAGCTCTGAAGGAGCAAAGACAGCACCATGCGGCAGCCTCACAAGTGAGTATGGAAGTAACCAATGGCAGCCTTTTCTTTGAAGCCGGGGAGGAGTGGTATAAGGGCTGATTTCAAGGACTCAAGACTCAGGTATGTTCAAATAATTACGACAAAAGAAGTTCTCTATCCCTGAGAGTTTACTGTGTCAGGTGCTGTACTGAAATCTTTGCACGCAATGTCAATCGTACCCTGAAAGCAGGTACCGTTTTTACCATCTCTGTTTTGCTGATGGAGTAAGGAAATTAAGTAGCTTATCAAAGTCAGGCGACCAAGAAGTGGCAGAGGTGGCTTTCAAATACTGGTCTTATTGCAAAGCCTGGGTTTTAACCCCTATCTTAGAATGCTAGCAGTTAAGGCTTCTTTTATTCTTTCTTCCCTCTATCACTGTTCATTACTAGTAATTAAGGGTCTTCTCAAAACTAAGGCTGGAATGGCCCTGGGCAGTACCTCTGAGCCCACATACCCAATATTCACGTTTATCAGCTCTGAGTCTAGACATGAGGTACAAGAAAGAGCAGAATGGCTGCTGTGAAAGCATCTTTTAAAGTTAAAAGTTTGTGTTTTTGTTTGGTGGGGGGAGGGGTGTGGAGCATCAGAGATAACATGCTAGGTTTTTTTAAAGGCTTCTATTTCATCTAGTTTGCAAATCAAATGGGCTGTCCGGTCCAGGGCTGGGCAGGAATCAGGACATAGTTAAAGAGTTTAGCAGTTTTATATTTAGGGAATGCCTGCACTTAAAAGAAAAAGATCATTTTTTTATAAAGTGAATGTTTTCATTTTCTATGAGTCAGAACATATCCAAATTACAAAGAATTCACATCAGTTCTAGTTATGAAAGCAACAAATCAGAAATAATATAAATGATCAAAAATGGGAGAATTATGGCACAGTGACCAGATGGAATATCATATACCATGAGGACGAACTTAGCAATATAGTAAGGGGCTTATGCAAAAGCTTTTTAATAAAAAATCAAGTTTGAATAAAATACTGCACACAGGCAAAATATATGGAAAATATTTTAAGTGGTGATGAAATTGAGTGACCTTTTACTTTATAGATTTCCCCTATTGTTTTTATAACATTTTGTGACAAACTACCCCCCCTCCCTGCAATGTATACAATTATATGATGGTTTGTACCTTATGCGTATAATTCAGCTTATTTACTTTGAAACCCTATATCCAAATGTGGCAAAGAGCTTTTCATTTGAACTTGCAAATTGCTGCATAATATTTATATATTTCTTTAAATACACAACATATATCTATTGCTGTTATACTAATTGAAATTAACCCTCAGGTTAGTCTTTTTATCCACATTGATCTATAACATTTTATCTTTCTTGAGTGGGAACCAAAGCTAGAAAAGCCAAAGCACTCCCAAGCCCCGGCAGTTCCCATCTCCGCAGTAGTGAAACCCAAGTCTCTCTGGCACACCACCACATTCTTCATCTTTCCTGGAAGGCTGGAAACAGATGGCCTGAAGATCCCCAGGGCTCCTAACCCCTTAGGAAGGCTGAAGTCTGGCAACTGCAGCAGAGCTGGCCACTGTCTCCTCTCAGGACCACAAGAAGGAGCACGGAGGCATCTTCCCATGGCAGAAGTGTTAGTAGTGACTCATTCCCTCCAGACCTCTCTAGAGGAGTAGAAAACAGATTTTATAGTTTCTAAGGGTCTATGTAATTATTTATTTATATTCTTTGTTCTGAAGATTGAGGAGATGCTCCAGGATAAAAGTAAAGGTAGATATAACAAGACTAAAGACTAAAAATTAAAAAAAAAATTAAATGGCATAAAACAGGTGATGGGGCTAGGGGTGGGTAAAAGGGGGAGAAGTTTTCAATTAAAGTCCAGTAGAAAAAAACCTACAATAGAGAACAAAAAAATGAGGTGGCTAGGGTAAACAGCAAAACCAAACTTGCAGAGATCTGCTTCTAAGGTTTGACGGGTAAGGGTGAGTTGTGAACTGCCTGTGGCTGGAGACTCCTGAGAAAATTACACAGCATGCCTAGCAGAACCATTTCCATTGATTTAGTGGTTAAAAATCTTCCAGGAAGGGGGCATGATGGCTTTTTTCAATGCATTCTTGTTACTGACTCAGTTTGCCATGCAAACACACCCTATTATCTTTTAATGTGTGCTTAGTGCTTCCTCTAGATTATTTAGGCTCCTTGAAGGCGAGACATCTACTTTATGCTTTTTCTATATTGTCCTACAACTCCCAACCTATATTCCCTAAAAAAAGGTGTTTGTGTGTGTGTGTGTGAGAGAGACAGAGAGAGAGAGACAGACAGACAGACAGGGACAGACAGGAAGGGAGAGAGAGAGACAGACAGACAGACAGGGACAGACAGGAAGGGAGAGAGTTGAGAAATATCAACTCATAGTTGGGGCACCTTAGTTGTTCATTGATTGTTATTTCATATGTGCCTTGACCTGGGGGGCTGCAGCTGAGCCATGGACTCAAGCCAGTGACCATGGGGTCATGTCTATGATCCCATACTTAAGCCAGCGACCCTGCACTCAAGCTGGTGAGCCCGCACTCAAGCTGGCGACCTGGGGCTTCAAACCTGGGTCATTGGTGTCCCAGGATGATGCTCTATCCGTTGTGTCATTGCCTGGTCAGGGAAGAAGGTGCTTAAGTGCAGATAGAATTTAATTCTTAGTTCTATGGGCCAAATCATGTATAATCTTATATTTCATATATTCTCTAATGACTAAAAGACAATATGAAAGCCCTTTCTGTGTTTAAGAGCAAGTTAGCAGAACAAGAGGTTTGAGCAGTGATTTTCAACCAGTGTGCCACTGCACATGGGTATGCTGCAAGAATTTCAAAATACTAAATACCTGACTATTTAGTCAGGGGCACTGACCTCTTTTCCCTGAGATTGTCAAATAAAAAATGACAGCAGCCAACACAAAATAGCCATCTGGTGTGAATGCCCTGTCTTGAACCAGAATATATAGGTCAATAGAATTGCATCTTATTGTCATGTCACATAAAAGTTGCACCTGATTGGTTAATTCTTGGTACCAGAAATCCTTCTATACAAGTATTGGCACCTGATTTTTTAAAAAGTCACTTTGGAGCAAAAAAAGTAGGTAACCACTATTATCTTTTAAAAAAGAATCTAGCAATCAAAATTATACCTATTTTTTTGTTAGATCAGCAAAAATTATATTTTTTTGGTGTGCTGCAGAATTTCAGTACCATATTTTCCACGCCATAAGACGCACCTCATCATAAGACACACCTAGCATTCTGAGGAAAATAAGAAAAAAATATTCTGAACCAAATGGTGTGTTAAAATATTTAATGAGGCCCTGGCCGGTTGGCTCAGCGGTAGAGCGTCGGCCTGGCGTGCGGGGGACCCGGGTTCGATTCCCGGCCAGGGCACATAGGAGAAGCGCCCATTTGCTTCTCCACCCCTCCCCCTCTCCTTCCTCTCTGTCTCTCTCTTCCCCTCCCGCAGCCAAGGCTCCATTGGAGCAAAGATGGCCCGGGCGCTAGAGTGGCTCTGGTCGCGGCAGAGCGACCCCCCCCCCAGGGTCAGAGCGTCGCCCCCTGGTGGGCGTGCCAGGTGGATCCGGTTGGGCGCATGCGGAGTCTGTCTGACTGTCTCTTCCCGTTTCCAGCTTCAGAAAAATACAAAAAAAAAAAAAAAGAAAAAAAAATTTAATGAAATACCGTATTTTTTGCTCCATGAGATACACAGGAATTCCCCCTCCACTTCTGGGGGAAAAAAAGGTGCATCTTATGGAGTGAAAAATATGGTAATTAGTTTATGTATGCCATGATGAGATGAAAAAGGTTGAACATCACTAGATTAGAGTAATAAAAAAAAAATGTAGCCAGAGCGGAGAGAGCACAAGACAGAAATGGTAGACATCCCAGATAGAAACTTTCAAGTAGAGGATTAGCCAGCAATTGAAGAGATGTGAGCAGTTTTTCCAGGTTCTGAGACTAGAAACACTTCATTGAGGCACATTGTCTATATATATTTAGTACATTCCTATTCCTAGGCAAATTATTCTGCCTTGTTCCTTTTTAATTTAGTAGGAAGGTGCAAAGGCAGACAACTCTGAAGTTTAGAAAGGAGTACTTTCTGAGAATATAACAGGAAGACAAGTCACAGAACGACAATCTTCAAGTCGAGGAAGTCCACAGTTAATCATGTCCTGCCCGGTTGGGTTCTGAGATGCAGATATGCTAGTCATCCCTAAGAAGCCACCCTAAAAACAAAAATGAAAAACCCTACTGCCTGAGTGCTGGTTCACATTCCTAATAGGCTGATCACTGGGCGTTTAGCAGCAATACTTAACCGTTTTGGATCCAATAATGGTGTTGCATAGGTTCAGAACACACCTCCCCAAGATGTACCACTCTGGCAAGTAAATTATTTTTGAACTGAAGGTAATCAAGGCCCTGTGGCTCATGAAAAAACTTTTCCCTCTCGCTTAAAGAATTTAAACTTGAGCCTTGCCCACAATGAGTTATTTCTAGACAACTTTTTATGACCTAACTACAGGGCAGGGCCAACATCTAATTATTGAACATCTGCTCTTCTTACTGTCTGCAAACAACCTTTTCCCCTCTAAAGCCCCAAACTGCCTCGCCTTACTCAGAAAGTAATATGTACCTCATTTAGCCTTCCATCCCTGTATCTCTCATGTATGTGGGGTTCCCATATGAACATATATAATTAAATCTGGTTGTTTTTGCTTGTTAATCTGCCTCATGTAGACTAGCAGAAAGAACCGTGTAGGGTAAAGGAAAGTGTCTTCCTCCCCCGTGTCCTTTGATCACAGTACGAATCAAGTAATTACTTGGCAATCTGTTTTATTGTGAAACGTTTTCACAGAGGAAGTGGGCTTGGGATGGGATGGGGGCTGGGTGATGTTGGATGTGGTCAGTTTATCAAAACCTGGCTCCTTGGATGGCCATGGGGCTATATTACTCCACTGCATGTGTTTGCTGGTTTGATGTCCGATTTATGAGTCTAGGCACCAACAGTTCCACTGGGAAGGCAGCATCCCAAACCCTGAGTCTCTCCTGAGTCAAAAACAGACCAGGACTCACCACCCTCTCACCCCCAACCCCACGTAGCATCCACCCAAAGGAGCCATTTCCCCCATGCCAACGGCCCAGCCACACCCAGCTGGCCCTTTGGGAGACAGAATGGAGAATCATCCCTCAGTCACACTCACACAAAGGGCTTTTTACCTTTCCTGTTGTTAGCTTTCCTCTGGAGACAGTGGGCTTGGAAACGGTCCTGCCGAGCGGTTCCTGAAGAATGAGGGCCGAACTGCTTTATTTCCACCTGCAGCAAGGCCTCTGAGCAGGACCCGCATTCTGTCCCTTTCACTGGGCAACACGTCCAAACGCAGCTCATGAATGAAGCAACAGAAACTTATGTTCAAGGGCCAGCGTTTTGCTTAAAAATGAAATTTGAATCTTGCTTTGAGACATTTACCTCCTGTGACTCTGGAATGATTAATTCAGCACTTGTGTCTGGGCCATTTGTCCTACCAACCGATGCCTTTCGAATGTCTTTTATGTATGGGGTATCCTTGCGATGTTAATGAGTGGCCTCTGGGGGAGCTGGTAGTGGGGATTTCAGTTTTTAAAGGAAAAAAAGTTACTTTCAATTTCCCTAAGGATGCAGTACAGTGGGGGAAAAGGCTGAAGAGCAGAGAGGGAGTGGAGGAACAGTGATGGGGCCCTCTGGCCACAGCACCTCACCTTGTTTCACTCAGCCTGGGAAGAGGCCCACGGGCACCTGAAGAGACAAGCCATCTCCCTCCTTTAGGATGAAGAAAGCTGCTCACCCAGGGCACACAGGGAGTGCTGGCGCAGGATTCAGAGCCGGCCCCCTGCTTTCCAACCCCCTCACGGGGCTGCCTGTCCCACAGGAGAGTTGACTACTACTGGGTTAACACAACTAGCTGAATGACTTTGAACCAGCAACTGATATCTCTAGACCGCGATGGTACACGCCTTCCTCCGGCTCTGAATCAACATTTCAGCTAGGGCATCCGCACGGCAGGCCCCGATAAGGCTGTGACTCGACTGTGCTCCACAGCCTCGGTAACAGAAGTAAAACTCACCAGCAGCAGGGACCAGTTTCACCCTCTAGGTTGAGAGCCATTTGTCAAGAATTTGGCAAAGCTTGCATTCGTGTCACTGAAACCTCAGCATAGCTTCATTCACTGTTTGACATACAAAATTTACGACATGTGTTGAAGGAATGTAGCTCTGAAAACCCTCAATGTCAGAAAGTATATATAATGGAAGGAACACTTGCACCGCCTGACATTTCTAATTTCTTTCAAAACCCCCGTCTCCAATCCTGGAATGACGGCTCCCTGAGCACCATAGCGTTGTTTTTTTAATTAGAAAATTCAGACTTTTTTTCCTAAATGTACTCTGACTCTAGATTGAACAAACATCACATCTACAAATCGCGTTGACAAGTAGAATGCTAACATACTCAAATATTTGTTCAAGTAAAAAAAGACATTTTTTGTTGATGTAGGAAAAAAACCAGACCGAAACTATTAAACTCTAGAGGACACAGACCAGTGTGCACTAACGATGTCTAGGAGCTGTAAGTAGGGGAACTATTCTCCTCAATACCAGTCTCAGGAAATTCAGAATGTATCCACAAAGCGCTTTTCTTTCATCCTTATTAACTGTTTATAGAACATTGATCACATATCTAGACATTTTTGGAAGATGCTTATATTCATCCCCTTAGCCTTTCTCTGCAGTTCCACAGTGATTTTGAACAGGGCGACATTTCCAGCTGTTCATTCTGAGATCTGGGCCTGCTGAGTTTTGGCAATGGAATTTAGAATATGAATCTTGAATTCTTTCCCTGTACTTCACGGTTTTCTAACGGTGACCTTATCAGCTTTCAGCCTCGGTGCTGCCACACCAAAGAGCCCTAATCTCTCTCCCCTGACCTCACAGAACAGCACGTTCAGTTTATCAGTGGGTCAGACCCAAGGTGTGTCATGTGGAGACAGTGTTCTCCCTTTCTATTTATCAGAAAGATCAGGTAGTAATTCTCTAAAATGGCATGGTTTCATTAATTATTTCATCTGATCCTTGGGACCCAGGGAGGAAGTTAAACCACCATTTGTGATCACTGTCGGCTACAAGCTGACTACACCTTCCCAGTATCCTTCTCTCCCAACTATACCTGCTGTTCCATCTGTTTCTGCCTATGTCTGCTAGTTGCTTTTCTTCTCCTGTAAAACATCTGAAACAAGGAGAGGAAGAATCCAGACAGGGCTTTGTTGTCACACAGGTGGAACCCAGCCCCAGTACTCGTGAGCTGTGGAACGGAGGTTTGTTCACTCGGCCTCCCTGAGCCTGTTTGTTAGGAACATGGGGACAGGTGAGAAGCTGAAATAACACTTGTCAGGTGCTTGCTAAGGTTCTGGCCTATGGTCTCTGAGAATGGTATTAATGACCGTCATCATTTGAGGCAGTTAGTGTTGTCCCAGCTTCACCATGTAGGCTATTACACACCCTCTGTTGTGGTTGCCAGAGCACAAGTGACAGGGTGAGAACAACAGCAGTTTATGGTCATCAAGTGTGCCCTAGGTGCTGAGCTATGCTCCTTCTTACATGGGCTATACATCAGAGTCCCACAATAATCACCTGAGAGCTAGGTGCTAATCTCCCCCTTTCGTAGATGAAGAATCTGAATCAGGGACCTGAGAGGCTAGGGAGCTAGCTAGTGAAGAAGCTGGGTTTAGGAAAAGGATGGCTTCTACTTGTAGGGAAGGCAGAGAGGTATTTGTCTGGTGAGGACTGGCAGGGGTGAGCCTAGGGTGGTGTAGATGTGAGAAAGTTGAGACCCAAAGCGTTTATTTGCCTTACACCCTTCCTGTGGAGAGACAACACTTGATCGAAAAGCTTAGAATGGCTAGAGAGATATTTAATATCTTTCAGTGAAAATATTTTCCATGCACCCAAATGAGCTTTCCTTATTTCTATTCTACCATGTTCACTTTTCATGAGGACGTCCTGTTTGCCCTGAAGCACAAGTTAGGCCAATTAATATTTATAATCATTTTTTGTTTGCTTAAAGTTTTTAAGAGAGACCTATGATAGTTTCAGTTTCTAAGTCTGAGAAAATGAACATGTGCTGGAATTCAGAACTGTTAGAAAGAAGAAAATGACCAAGACCCCTAAAGCAATACGTGTAAGTAGAATGGTACTGCTGGGGGACAGCTGCTGACCTGGTGCATTCATACACAATTCGTTGACGTGTGCATGCGTATCCCACTGCTAAAGACTTAGCCAATATTTGAGAAAAAAATCCCCAAACCAGTAAAATGACTGCAAATGGCCTCTATGTATATGCAGATGTACACCAACATGGAGAAAGGCTTTTGTAAAGGGCCTTTTCAGCTTGGAGGCAACTTTAACAGACCAAAGGGGGTGCTACCTTGATTGCTTCTTGGAGGATAACATATGAAATTCAGTTTTCCCTTGATGTTTTGCTTTAAGAAACCATTCCTGAGAAAAGGTAGGTTGATCACACGCTCTAAAGTTCACAAAGTAAAAACATAACAAACGACAGGACCACCATGTTTAGAAAATGTCCTACAATGTGCATTTTATTCCATATCATTATACAATGTTTATATATACAGTAGTCCCCCCTTATCAGTGGTGTCACTTCCCTCCGCTTCAGCTAACTGCAGTCACCATGGTTGGAAAATATCATATGAAAAATTTCAGAAATAAACAACTCGCACGTTCTGACTGCACGTGGTTCTGAGTAGTGTGATAAAATCTTGCGCAGTCCCATTCTGTCCCACCCAGCATGTGAGTCGTCCCTTTGTCCAGCGTCTCTGTACTCTACGCTCCCACCCATTAGTCAGTAGCCCTCTTGGTTATTAGATCGACTGTCTCAGTATCTCAGTGCTTGTGTTCAAGTAACCCTTATTTTGCTTAATAATGGCCCCAAAGTGCAAAAGCAGTGATGTTGGCAATTCGGATAGGCCAAAGAGAAGCCATAAAGTGCTCCCTTTAAGTGGAAAGGTATATACGTAAAATAAAAAAAAAAGGAACATGGTATATAGGGTTCAGCACTATCCATGGGCTCAGATACCCACTGAGAGTCTTGGAATGTCTCCCCGGTGGAGAAAGGGGGGCTACTGTATTAATAACTCTTAAGAAAATGTTCTTTATCAACTATATGTAGTGCCTGAACGTTTACTCTAACGGGGAGAAATAAAGAGTGGAAATCCACACTGAATGCTGCCCTACGAGTAGAAATGAGCTCCAAGTGTGCCAGCCAACAGAAGTTTTAAAAGAGAAGTGTGGCTTACAAACCCTTGGTTTAGTGAGTTCAGACATACAGAACCCACAGTCTCATTTCATAGCAAAACTCAGGACAAAATAAATTAGTTTTGGACAGAATTCTAAAGTGTACAATATTGAACGAAAGACCACAGTGGGACCTTTTGTTTAAAGTAGCACCAATCCACACCTGCTTGTTTCCAACAGCAGTCTTCCTGTTGAATGGATTATTGGCACTTTGAGTTGAAATCGTTCTGCTTTAGTGAGGATTCCTAGACTGACTAAGCGTACTGTATTGCTAAACTTGCTACAAAGTGTGGCAACGTCAACCTGAAAAATGGCACATTTAAGTCACTGTTGCTCTGACACGGGCTCGGCTTTTGTGTGTTTTCCCCATCCCCTGAAGTAGCTGGTATTTTGTGGATGTTTCTGTGACAGTGATAAAAGTAAATAAAAATGCATTTAGGGGTTTCATGGTAAGCATGGTGTTAAAAAACAAAAGAAAACAAAAGAAAAAAACAACAAGAAAGAATGTGGTCGCAGCTAAGGAGGTTTTCACATGTTGTTTAACTCCAGTAAAGTCTGATCCAGCATCTGATGCATACTAAGGTTTTCTTCTTTGGCATGAGCCACTTTCTCTGTGGTGGGATTAGAAAATTAAGTCATGAATAGCTGCGCTTTGGACACAATGGTGGTTTGTACATTTAGGCAGGCAAACATCAATCACAAACACAGGATGAGATGATTAGGACTAGGCATGCTTGTAAGACATTACTCATTTCCAGACAAGGGCCTACGAAGGGAAAGCTGTCTGTGACCCGAAGGAACTACGGGCGCAGCAGGTTCTCACAGAGCGGTCAAGGTGAGCCTCACCAATGCTCCACGGAGAATGAAACACAGACGGGGTTTGGTGGAGGCTCACTGGCCGTGCACTGTGGGAACAGGGAGAAGTGCTTGCAGCACTGAAGTTAATAACAGCAGACACTTGAGTTACAGGCAGTTAATGGTCTGGGAGTTGTGCTGTAACACAATCTCACAGAAAACAAAGATGACATAAATAGGTTTTCTGACAACTTTTGAAATGATTTATTTGTTGCTCATTAAAAAATTATCAACATGTTTCATGCACACTTCAGTAGGACATTCTCTTACTATTCTTACAGTGTTCTACTTATTATCAGCATGACACTCACCAGATGCCAACAACACTGTTAGACTGAATAAAGCATACCTTTCAGACAATCAGGGACTTCTGACATGAGCTCCTGTTTTCAAAAGCTATCTTGCCCAAGCATAGGTACATTTAATCATATTTCAAACACTATACCAGATATTAAGAAGTTAGGAATATGAATATGTAATAGGAATATATATATTATATATCACATCATATATATAATATATATATGGTTATACACATACACACCCCTCTGCTTTGGCTTTCTAATTTAAAGTAGAACTCAGTTCTCTGTAGGAAATAGAAAACACTTTTTTGAGGTCTTTGTTATGTACCAGTTCAAACAAGAGGACCTGCTATTGCAAAGAGGAGTGCTAAATAGTTATAAATATTTACTCATACACATAATGATTGTATTTTACCATTAGAATTACTTGGGGATTAGAGAGAACTGAATTATTCCAGATAGAAGAGGAAAATGCAGGCAAGGCCAGCCTTTCAGCTGAATCCTGTCCCGGACATTTCTGCAGAAAGCAACCTACAGTTGAAGGTTTAGCAGATTTCCTGACCATGGGCTCCATTCAGCCCAAGTTCTTTCCCACTTAAGTTTAGTCCTCATTCAGGGCCAGCTTTAGTTGGTTAGTTAGGCGGCGGTTTTGCTCAAGTTGCTGGTAGAGTTGATCTGTACAGGTCAGCAAGCAGGTTAGCAGAAGAGAGGAGGCAGAAGAAGAGAGGTTAGCTAGACTTGGAGAGAGGGAGTTAACAGACAGAACAGAGATAATTCTGGCACTGGTTATTTGCTGAACAGGTTACCTTTACCCCACGGACATCTGTCCTGTGCCCAGGAAGGTGGATGGTAAAGGCCTGGCAGATTTAGGAAGAGCCGGGATTTCTCTTAGTGGGAGGGGAGGGGTAGGAAAGGGAGCAACAGGGGGTAAAGAGAAGAGTGAGTGAATGTCCTTCCTGCACCTACCACCACTGTGTGAACTGAGTCAAATGCAGTTTCTGGCAACAGCCTGAGGAACCTGGGCAGAGCTAGAGGTGAACCCAGCACATCACCCACCCACTGTGCTCAGTAGCTCTGTGCTGAAGCCTCAACCTGCCCAATTCTGCTCACCTCTTCCCGGAAACCCTTTTCATCTCCACTCTGAGCGCTGGCTTTCCTTTCGGGAAGTTATCAAGAGGTTACCACGGCTGCTTTAACACTTTTTGAAATGCAGAACTAAGCTGTCTGTCTGTCCCTCAATCACCACAAAACAAGGTGCAAATTCTGAACGCTTGTCCAGGTTTGATACAGAGTGTGTGTGTACCCTACTGAAAAACCAGATGAACAAGCACTTGTCTCCATTCAAAACTGAATTAAAATTTATCTTTACTTCCTGAAGATGGCATTTCTGTTTGAAGCTACACGGATGTGTATAAAATGAACAAAATCAGGAACGCCTACGTGGAGACCAGCATGATATAAATTTTACACATTGGCATGTAATCTGCTCAAGTGGCAAGGAAGCCAACCACAAGGGTCAGTCTGTATCTGATGAGCCAGGGCACACCCAAACAATGACAAAAACCTGGGGGACACAGGATAGTTCTGAATGACGGTGATAACCTCAACCCAGAAATTCTACTTAATAATCTAGAAAAGCTGACAGTCCTACCTCTGGGGAAAATAAAAAGGCCCAGCCTCTAGCTCCCAGGTCTGTTGAGAAATTGATCAATTCTTATTTTAATTTTCCCTCAAAAACGGTAGGAGATGGGGAAGAAGCTATATTCATTATGCTTTCCAGCTTGAAATATCTCCTGCCTTTGTCCTCTTTGCTCATCCAAATTTTCTGAATATTCTAAACCCTGGCCACACGTGACCTCCTCCAGGTAGCTCCCAGTCAGAATTGTTCTCTTTCCTTCTTTGACTCTAAATACATACCATCTATTAGTTCAGACTCACATCACTCAGCTATCTTTCCACATAAGACAGCAAAGAACATTTCTACTTCATCTCGTTACCACATCCTAACTACCTTCTAGTGCCTTATACATATGGCTTATGCTTAGGGGGTTTCAAAATCTAAACCCCACTAGTATGTTTACACTCTCGCACAGGCAACTACTGCCAGGGGCAGGCAGGACGTCTCAGTTTGCTGAGCCAATACTCAGCCAAGCTGGAATGGAAGAGCTTTGGTGAAACCCTAGAGAATCCAGAGGATCAATGTGAATTCAGCTTAAATAAAAGCTGTCCCTACCCCATCCTCCTGGGACTGTTTCTCTTCTGCTGCCACGGAGCTGGCAGTCCTGGGTGGCCTGAGGGCAGGGACTAGAACCGGATATGCATTTGAAGTATTTTCTCTTCCTGTTCTACCACCCAGATGTCCAGGGCCTCTAGTGCCCAGACTCAGCAACACTTGGGTTTGGTCCAACTAGGCTCTTGCAGCACCTGTAGCTATGGCCTGGCTCTTTGAACTAAAAGCCTGGGCTCTGACAATTTCTTGATAAAATCAACTTGCTGTTTACCCTCCTGTATACCCATACCTTCCTTGGGCTATTCCAGATTTGCCTTTCCAATCTGTCAGTTTCCCATCTCCCTGGTAGAATATACTTAGAGAAAATGTGAGTCTCCGGAAGAGTTTCGAAACAGCAGGTGTGCCTCCAGAATTAACACATGCTCAGCCAAACTTTCAGACTTGTCCTGTTGTCTACTGCAGGAAGCAGGGCCTACTTCACAGAAGGGCCTACTTCTATTACTAATTTTAAAAAGAACAAGGCAGGAATCATAGTCAAAAGCAGGCCCACAGAGCCTTAGGGAAAGAGAAACATGAAATTACAGAAACCTTTATACTCTCAAAGGAGAGACATTATACAGAATCTAAATTTTTAAAAGTCTACTATACCATTACTAAAACAATTTATAGCCCTCATAAATTGAGTGTTTATTATCTGCTCTTAAGTCTTTGTAGAGTCCAAATTTATTTGAGTATAAATAGTGGTATATCAAATATATGAAACAGTGGTATATCAATCTGTTAGGCTGACAAAAACCACCCAGGAACAGATGAAGATCACCTGTGAAAACACAGGAGAAATACAGTCTGACTGTTGAGGATACAGAAATGTTGGGAATTAGGAAAAAAAAGTCCACACCATTACAAAATTTTAATTTTGCAATGTGTTAAAAAAATCACTTAATTGCTGTTTTTGAAGTGAGCAGTGAAGCCCAAATAAAATGTAACTGTATTCTGAACAATTTCCACTAACCACTTCTTTAGGAAGAAAAAACAACGTTAATGCCTATATTAAGCATCTCCAAAAATAAAAGGCTATTATTGCAGAGATTACCTTGAAGGATACATGATGTACTTAAGAGAACAAAATTTTACCTTGAACACTTGAACATAATCAAATTTAAAAAACTTGAGATGTCATTTCATGATCAAAAGGAATGTGGCTAGGTAACAAACAGACTTTTAAAAAGCTTTAACTGCCCTTCGCGCTATAAAAGGAGGATCAACAGTGACCTTAACTTACACAGTTTGAGCCAAGTTCCTTTTCACAGTTCCCAATTATAAATTCCTAGCAATGTGGGATGGCTATGGAACCATCACAAGCCTCATCCTCTGAAGCGGGGCGGCCTTCTAAACATTAGCACACAGGGCTTCCCACACCCTCGACTAAAACCCCTGGCAGGGAAGCTGCTGCTCAAGGCTGACCTTCCCACTCCAACGGGAGGGTGTCCCATGCAGAGTTTCTAACTAACCCCCTGGCAGGGAAGCCGCTGCTCAAGGCTGACCTTCCCACTCCAACGGGAGTGTGTCCCATGCAGAGTTTCTATCGTGGGCTACATACCAGAGCCATCAAAATCCCTAAAAACCCCACAGATGCCAAGGGCCTCACTCTAACATCTGCAAACCAAAACTCTGAGAGGGACCTGGGCATGAGTATTTTTGAACAGTTTCACAAGGAACTACTTACTGCCTCAGAAACTCTTGGTATTAATGTGTAATGTTCAGAATGGAAAAAAAGAAAAGAAAAGAAATAAAAGGCAGCAGCCAGAAATGAACCCTTACATGTGTGAAGCAGATTTGTGCTTTTATTCAGTGTTGAAACTAAAATGTGAAGTAAAGAGAATAGCAAACAGAAGTAGCTAACACAGTGTTTATTTTACACTAAAATGAAGAGCTTCTGTACAATAGGAAGCACAGTGTGCCGGCCCGAAGGTGGGAGGCTAAGAGAAAGGAGCAGGGTAGCTGGAGACAACCTGTGGAGCTCAGAGAGGTGGGGCTTCCAGCCTGACGAAGGGGTCTTGGGAGAAGTGAGGCAAAGAAACTTATCTGCATGAAGAGAAAAGGTGGGAGAAAAAGAAAACAAGTGGCACAGTGGAAAAGGACCAGGGCGACGGGCGAGAGCAGCACCAGGGACAGAGGCGAGAAGCAGACACACAAGCCCACTAGCAGCTGCACCTGCGGGAGGTCAGTCCTTGCCCCGGCGTCTGGCCCAAGACAGCACAGGGCCCCTCTGGGTCAGGGTCCATTTTAAGAAGACAACTGAACAGAGTTTAAAAACCAATTTTGAACTAAACCCATCTTTCAGAATATCTAATCATACTCGATGCTTCAAAATTTCCCCACAGAATCACCACATTTATGGTCTTATAGAAAAGGCTTTGGAGACTGACGATCTGATCCACCCTCTCATTTACAAATGAGGGGAGAGAAGATGAAAGTCTCTCCAGTTTCCATGGTGACCATCATGTCTCAGAGTAAAGGGGAGACTCTACAACCTGTAAGGCAGCAGGCACATGCCACACTCGTCAAGCTACCATTTTTCTTAAAGGAAGGGCAGGCAGGCCTGGAAAATGAAATTTCTGGCTTATCTGGAATTCAGTGCCAGATTATTACAATCAAGAGAACTCTCTGTGCAACATTCCAGGTTAGAATGTAAAGAGGAAGACTAAGTTTAACGTTTCGGTTTAGTTAGTAATATGTAAATTAGCTGTGTATGCTCAAGGTTCTCATGAGAACAAGACTATTAACTACCACACTTACTACCTCACAGTAGCAAAAGCTGGGCCATTAACACCCAAACTTGTATCGTACTGTGTTTACGTCCCATTCCTTTGACACAAGTTGTGTATATCAGGGGTATTTTAATTTCTTCTATATTGACAGAAAATTAAAGGCTTGGTTCCTGAGCAGAGGGCTCATTTCTCTCTACAAATCTTAACAGTGAGGAAGAAGTGATATTTTACAGCTGTATTAGATCTACTTCCTTTCCCTCAGAGTATCAGTGATCTGACACTTTTAGGGTCCCTAAATTTGTAATTTTTTAAAAAAAATGATCAGATTTTATTTAATCGAATCTCATGAAACCAACTGTGATAGTTCTTGGGAAGTTCCTGTCCAACTGCATGGCCTTCTAATTTTACTTGACTGAAGGGATAGTTCAGTTCACTCCTTTGTGGGAACGACCTAGCTTGGAGATTGAGAAATGGTGGGTTCTGAGGGGAAAATGACTAGTACATACTTAATCAACTTGGTCTTGGTATTAGTAGAATGTGAAAAAACACCACCTATCCTAGCTTATGCAATGAGAGAGTAAGCAGAAGGTGTGAAAATGGAGGTCTGGAGGCACAGAGGCGGCAGTGGTGAGTTTATCGTATTAGCATGAGGGCACGGATGTGAGCAGGCAGGGTGGATGCACATTTACATGGAAGTCATATCGTTGAGAGCGTGGTCCAGCTCCTCGCTGATGGCTTTGTACTTCAGTTTCTGAGCGTACAGCTCGTCTATGACCAGGAAGTGGAAGGCAGAGGTGCAAGGACATGGAGAGTGATCAAGAGATGGAGGGTGAGTGAGGGTGGCATGGGCACCATCCCGACACAGCAGCAAGAAAAGGGCAATGCATGAAGGAAGTGGTGCCGCAGCGCAGGTGGCCAATGCAGGAGGCGTGCGTTTTGTTTTTAAATGAATTGAAACAAAAACAAAAAAGAACAAAACCCATTAGAAAATAAAACAAGGAAGATGCAATATGAAAATCATTAACAAATATGGTAGGTCTATCAGTAATCCAGGTTAAGCCCTAAACAAAACCACAGAAAAATGTCCCCCCAGGTGAACCATAGAACGTTTTTCTTTTCTAGAGCTATATTTTAATTACACTGCAGTGGTCAACCAACTGCAACTATAAACAGTGGAAAAAATATCCAAGGGCAGTGTTTTGGAAGAACAGTTCATGACTATAGTCTGTGATCCTTATCTGGCTCCACCTTCGAACCACTGACTTCCTGACCGGACTAGACCACTGGGACACGGATTTCTTCGTGCCATGTAAACTGTTTTTGGTCCTCCCACTCAAGCTGCCCTGTCCAGAAGGCCTGATGAGAGAGGAGAGCCACACTTTTTATGGCGGTGTTGTTCCAAGCCTGCAATTTAGTTTTTGTAATGATGGCTTCCTACTCTGCCGCACTGGGACAGACTGTTTTGCAACCATTTGTTATTCCCTCTCTCTACGAGCTCGGTTACCACCTGCACTGACCTCCAGTCCCTTATCTGGAAGTGCCTTCTGCCTTGAATGTTTACATTTTATGTATTTTTTCATCCTTTCTTTTTCACTGCCTACAAGCTCAACATTTAGGATTTCTGAGAGACAGACTGGGTGTTACAATAAAACCTAAATATCTCTGGGGAGAAATGCTTACGTATAATCTTGAAATATAGCATCCTATCCTATCATCCCCCCCCCTTCAGTATGTAGAGCATTTACCAAGATAACAAAATGACAAAGACACCCAAACCCCTACACTAAACTCACACTTGGAAGATGGGCTGTGCCTAAGAACAAATCCTACCATTCTGACCATTAGGCGGTGTCACTAATGATAGAGAATACACTGGAGTCATCGTCACCTATAATCACCTAACCCGCAATGAAAAACCACCTTGCCACACTTCTGAGGAGTGTGAAGTAGAATTGGATGGTGTCTGCCATTACAAAACCAGATGTGCCCTGTCTGGTGGCCAACAGTCAACTGGTGAGCAGAGGACTCAGGTCCAAGAGTTTAAGAGCCACAGAATGAAACCCCAAGGACAGACAGGAGGAATGTGCAAGAGCAAAGGACTGTATCAAGGTGAATGCTCCTGGGTTAGAAGACCATTTTGCCAGGTCAATACTCCAACATAAGGATTAACTTAAAAACAAAACTTAAGATCTTACCTTCTAAGTCATCAATGCTTTTCTCCAATTTAGTTACTGACCTCTCCGCAAACTCAGCCCGAGTCTCAGCCTGGAATGAATCAATTTGTCTCAGTCAAAATTGGGATGTTTTAGATATCCAGTAGATATGAATTCAGGGAAAACTAGAAAATGGAAATAGAGCCCAGCTCCCATAAAGTGGGTCCGAAACCATGTCAGTCACTGCAGTGAGAGGTGGCAGCCGGCACAGCACCGTCACCGAGACCCCTCTGGATGTTCCTGATGGGGCTCTCAACAACTTTAAAATGAAAAAGCCCTGACTGGCTGCACAAAAACTGACTTACTTAAAATTCAGGTGGCTTTGCCTGAAACATTCGTAACATTACCTCCTTCAGCTTGTCAGACAGGACCTTGATCTCTTCCTCGTATTTGTCTTCCTTCTGAGAGTACTGTAATTAGAAAGAACGTTCCAGATGTCAGGCCACAGCTCACTCTATACTCCTATCTTCTAATACAAAGAGAGCGCCAGCCCAGCAAACAGATGTTGAGGATCTCTCAGGAGGTAATAGAGCCTCTGAGATCGAATGGCATACTACAATACAGTCTCTGTTTTCCTGCCTATTGCTTTACATGGGATAAGAACCAGATAACAATCCACTTGGCACTTGGTTTAAATTAAATTGTTACAGATGACTCATATACTCAACATAAAAATATATTCTCTATTAAAGAAAAAAAATCCGTTACTCAATAACTATCAGGAGATCACCTCAAAATGATGCCATTTACTAAAATGCCTAATGGATTATAGCTTTTATCGGCAGGGCCTCAGAAGAGAAAAAGCAGGTGTCTTTAGAGCAGCTCTCAGAAGAGGCCTTTTCCCCCACTCCGTGCTCCTGGCCTACCTTCTCAGCCTGAGCCTCCAGTGACTTCAAGTTGTTCGTCACAGTTTTCAACTCTTCTTCAAGCTCGGCACATTTGCTAATGTTTTCGATCAGAGGCAGAAAGGGTGGGAGACAAGCCAAAGGAAGGAGGAGAGAAAAAGGAGAGGGATGGGAAAAAATGAAAACCAAGTCCTAGAGAACAAAGGGCTGCCTTAAAGTAGCCAAATCATCGGGTATTAAAACACTCAATTTCATCATGGACACTGACTGCCCCCAATCTTGTAAAAGCAGGAAGGCAGGGTGACAAAATCCAACAACTTTGAAGTGTGATAATTTGGCTTCTTTTTTGGCTGCACCAAAGAGCATTTATGAAGGAAAAACGGAGGCGTATAAAGAACCCAAAGAAAGCACTTAAAGCAAGACATAAGATAGCAGAGAGTGTAGTGAAGGTGCAGTCGTTATACCAAACAAACCAGTAGGTATTGGAAGCTGAAAGACGTCTGGGTTGGATTTAAACCTAAAAACCACACGAGCCATCAGTACCTTATCCTCTGCAGCCATTAATGCTTTCAAGGTCTGATCCATTATTCTTAACTGTTCTTCCAGCTGTCGAACTTGGCTGTTAGTGGACACAGGAAATGCACAAGGCCATTCTCAAAATCAGTGTGCAGGTAAGGCATGCAGTGATACACGCATTCACACACAGACACCCCACACAAGTCCTCCATGTTCTAGACTCGTGGCTCATCCATGTTAAATGAGCACATAAGGAGCCCGGAGCTGAAACAGGTCAATGTGCAGCTGCCAGAAGGTCATGCTGTTTAGTCACCGCTTTGCAGCACCCCACAGTGTCTTGGCGCCGGGCCTGCTTACCCTTCTGAGAGCTCAGCTCGCTCCTCTGCACGCTCCAGATCACTCTCAATGATGACCAGCTTACGGGCCACCTGCAGCAGGACAGACACAACACACACACACACATACACCATAGGCTTGCAAGCTTTGAGTGAGCGGGGGTGGGGGTGGGGACTGGATCCATCAGCCCCTAGAAGATCTTGTCTACAAATATGACCATCCCTGTTCTCGTGGACTGGAGAGAAGCTACTCTCTCTCCAGGAGGGGAGGAGACCACAGGCTTCTGCTCACAAAGACCCAGAATGGTTAGTTAGGAATGGGCAGTCTCACTTTAAGTCTGGCCCAGATGAAGTCTGTATAATTACACAGCAGCCAAACCAAAGTGTGGAAGAAAGGAGAAATATGAAATTCACAATCTCAAAAATAGCAGTATGATGAGACATGATGCATTTTATGCCACAAGGGTAGTGAATGCCAAGAAAAGACTGAAAATTATCCCGAGAACTCCATCAATTTAGAGCTCTGTACCTCAGTCTCCTTTTTGTGGAAGAGGTTAAAAATGCCCACAGAACAGCAAGAAAAGCTAACATGAGATGAGCTGGTGGGATGACTAATGAAGTCAAATCTGTCCTCAGTGAGAGAAGGAATCCTCTGAAGCACTTCAAAATTAGCAGGCATAACACAGTCTGGACATAACAGTGATAATTCTAATAAAAAGGAGAGTCAACACCGTTTCAAGATAGCTATGGTGCATTAAGGGCAAAACTAAAACCTTAACAGTTATGTTGCTGTGTTATCATAGAAAGTTGTTTGCATAGGCCGATTATCCAAAGGCCGATTTAACTCTGAATCTCTTTGACAATGGATTTCTACCACCTTGAGAGAGGAGGACAGATCGAAAATGTCCTCTGTGAATCAATCACCCAAGCAAGTGCACCATCCATGTCTCTATGCTGCCTGAACCGGACCATGTTAGGTGACACTCTAACTGCTTGCATGGTGACAGTAGGAGAGGCTCCTTCCACAGACGCAAGAGGCCCAACTCTCCCTTCTCCTGGCCACAGAGCTTCTGTCATGGTTTTTCGGGGGCGGTGGAGGGGCAGAAGCAGCAGCTCTGGTCTTTCCCATTTGGGCTACTGATCGGCTTCATAATGAAGCCTGGGATCTCCCAGCAGGATCAAATAAGAACTGTGCTCTGTAGACAAAGGAACTCTCCTTCTCATCACCACCCATTTCTGCCAAGGACGCTGACCGCCTCACTGAAGAATGCAGGGCAGTACACACAGCTCTTGCCACCCCCTCCACCCCAGGCTACTTGTTAGGGGTCCCCAAGGCTTGGGGCCCCAGGATCTGACCTCTTCATACTTGCGGTCGGCATCTTCAGCAATGTGCTTGGCCTCTTTCAGTTGGATCTCCTGAATTTCCATTTTCTCCTCATCTTTTTGGGCTCGACTTTCAATGACTTTCATGCCTCTGAAAAGGAAGACAAGCAACTAGACCCAGGATTTAGAGTTAACCTCCACAAGCCCACACACTGCACTGCAGTGGTTTGTGAGGCTTAGCGTAACTGGCAGACCAAAATAGAGCACAGAGCTAGAGCTACTCTTATTTTCCAAGCCATGAAGCAAGTTTCCAATGCTGAAGGCAGAAAGATACATACTTCTGCTTATTGTGCATGAAATCTTATACTTCTGGTCCTGGTGCAACTGCCCAGGAATCTACTAGTAAACGAAAGGTACCATGTCAGAATCCTGTTTGAAACTGGGAGGCAGGGAAACAGGAGAGGCCAACATGCTTTACATGCTATATAAATAATGGGTTTCTTCCCTTTTCTGGTGGGAAGCTTCAGCTTGAAAATGGACCAAAGTTAGAACAAGAGCATATTTATCTCTTCATATACTTCCTCCTACAATGAAAGTAGATGTTCTTACCTCATCAGCCACAAAAGTAAATATTAGAATGAACCACATGAAATTGCTTTTATTTGACCACGTCAGACCCATAAAAATGGCAGTTTCATGTGGCTCAACCATGATAAAAAACTGAGTTTCTTAAACAAGAAACTGAATTTTGCCTTCAATGGAACACTTTCATAATAGAGGTTTTGACAGACAGGGCTGCACCATCACATACGCTAATACATATGTTTGGATCCTATGGCATGGTGTTAAGTTTTGGAAAATATTGACTTAGAATATATTATAGATTTATAAAATATCAATTTATGTTAAAAATGGGATTCACTGACCAAAATCTAAGAAGTCAGCAAGATAAATAAGCTATTTTTTGATGAAGCACAATATGTTTTAGGAGACTCAAGTTCTAGTCTTGGCTCAGCCATAACTTGGCTGTGAGATTTTGGGCAGGCCTCATCAGTCTCTGAGCTCTAGTTTTCTCATCTGTAAAACCAGGAGAATGGAGTAAATGATCTTGAAATTCCTTTTTATTCCAAAGTCTACCATTGCCAGATTCAGACCTCCTTTTAGGTTCATTTACAAGTGTATTTCAGGAAGAAGTCAGCCACAAAACCCCTGGTATGTGTACACTGTTAGAGATGATGAGTCATCTTAAAGAATTCCAAAACTCCTGGTTAGAGAAAAAACAACAAGCAGCAGTGAATTGTGAGCTGAAAACTTCAGCTGAAAAGCTTCTTTAAAGTCTAAAATCACTCTTTATCCATGGTGGCAGGGATTAGAAAGTCACTTCAAAGATGGAGAAATGGACAAAAGAATTGACTGCATCCCTTTGCCTAGGTCACAGCACAGATCTACACATCCGGTATTCTGGGCCACTACACTACTTTGTCATCCCCCAAGTAGCAGAATGCTTTCTAGTCTCAGGGAGTCTTTATAGGAGTGTTTCTATACGCAACATGAATACATTAACTTCGACAGTTGAGCATAAAAGAAAATGCCTCCTAAAGTACATGAAGTGCTGGTGTACATGGTCCATGGTTTTCCCTTACTACCACAAAGCTAAATCTTGGAGTAGTAAGTCAGGCAGAGCCAGGTTATAGTGGGAGCAGGCTCAGGAGACACAAGTATCTGATGGTATTTATATGTGCGCGTGTCTTAGTAGCATTACTAAGTCCAAAACAATTTTCTTTTGCGGATCATATTTCTATTTTATCTGTGTTTTCTCTTTCACCTGTTTGTTGGGCTATTTGACAACTGATAGTCCATTTTTATCTAAGCCTAAGCCTCCTTGGTATGTTTTAAAACAGTTATCTTTTTAAAAATGCACAATTGTTCTGGGGTCAGCAGGAATGAAAGAACCATTATGTATCACTAGATTTTTTTTGTTTACACATCCATCTCCCTTGTTGGATGAGAGCTCTATGGAGACAGGAAATTAACCACTAATGTTAAATAAACAAAACCAATAAAGTTATACTTGAGATCAAAAGAAGAAATGATTGCACTAAGGAACTACAAAATTCTTAAACCTCAAGATCAGAGAAGTCCTCCCATTCCACCAGGAGGAAGGCTGATGCTAAACTGGGCTGGGAGAGGCGTCCTCACCTCTCACTCTCATCTGCTGCCTTCTCAGCTTCCTCCAGTTTCTGCAAAGCTGTTGCCAGGCGCTCCTGGGCTCGATCCAACTCTTCCTCAACCAGCTGGATGCGTCTGTTCAGAGAAGCTACATCGGCTTCAGCCTAGGCAAGAGAGAGTAAAAGGCATTTCAGGGCTGAGAGGAAAGTGAGGGTAGTGCCTTCTGGAAGTGGCTGAGACTGAAACACTGATTTCGGATAGGAAGCCTGGGCATCCTTAAGTGCAGTATAAGCCCTGGTCAACTTTGGGATTCTTAGATAGGCTCACACACTGATTTACACATGGAATGTCCACATTTGTGTATATACAAATCCATAAAACCATTCTCATTGGAAAGATGGACCATTAGCAAATGCTCTCACTTGGTTTCTTTCTTCCACAGATTTCAACACACATGCTCTACCTGGCTGTTAAAGGAGAACTGCACTAGCGCTGCCTCACTCCCAGGGGCCTGAGGTGTGGATGCAGATGACACGGCTTATCTAGGCTCAGCCACATAAGGCAAGAGACGCCAGAAACCAGACTCGGGAGTCTCAGTCCTTCTTTCTGCAGACTATTTTCTCACAGGGGCCTTATAAAGGAACTGGAAGATTTCAAAATTCAGTGGTTCTCAAAAATTTACCACAGAGACACAAACCCAGTCCTCCCTCCCCACCCCCTTCTCCGTAACCCTTTTAGAATAACTAGTCCCACTGGAACAGGGCCAAGACAAATTTCCCGAGTGTTTCCGACATAAGCCTACTGGAATTTTTTACAAGCCAAGGTTGCTACAAAAAAACTTTCGAACTCCTTAGGAGAAAAGCAGTAAAGATACAGGCAGTCCCCGGCTTAGGAACGAGATAGGTGCTGTAAGTTTGTTAAGTTGAATTTGTATGTTAGTTGGAACAGGTACATTTGCCTATTAAATGCAACTTAGATGTTTGTCTTAATATAGTATTTATCTTTACCTTTCTGTGCATATAAATACTTAAACATTTTCAAACCTATAGAACCTAACTCGTCTGTAACCAGGGGATTGCCTGTAGTGTTTTTATTTGTATCTATCTCTGATATAAGATGTTTCTTGGGGATGTAATGATTACCTACCAGTTGTAAGCACTATTACTATGAGCCTCAGAACACTTGGAAGACTGACGGTCTGTTACATATACTTGCATGGGTAGCTGTTTAAATGTCATGTGTGGAAGTGAGATACAGAATTTATTATTAATCAGGTACCACTTCTTCGTCCTCATCCATTTTGAATATTTGCTTTTCTTCGGGTGATGGGGTTTTCAAGACACATGTAGACTTTTCTGAAAGGGAAAACTCTAAGGGACCTTATGCTAGTTCTCTATCTACAGTCCTAGCTCCACTCAACTGTAAGCTTCTTATGTGCAGGACATCATGGTTCTCTGTAGAGCACGAGCACAGTAAACATCTCAAGTACAGCTGGCGCACTGGAGAGTTAGGAGGCAGCACCCCATGTTTATTTCTGCCTCTGCACACAAGACCCCCCCCCCCCACCTGAGACATCCCCCATCCAACTGTACCTTTCCTCTTACTCCATCCCCACCCAACTATTCTTTCCTTTAGCTCTAAACACTGTTTTATAAACGTCACTCACTCTTTTTTCCCAGGAGCATTCTGTAGGACCTTATACTTCTTGACATTATAGGTTGTATCCTATGGAATACCAGTCAATAAGGCCTCATATACAGCACACAAGCAACGACTGAGAATGGAGATCTGTTCTAGGATCCAGGACTGGTGCACAGAGAGAGCTGATTTACGGTTGGTCTGCAAGAGAGGCTTCTTCGATTGTTTAGCTGGAAGGGCTAGCTCAACATCCAGGTAGGCATTATCCAGCAGTTCCCACAACTGGCTGAGAGTCAGAATCCACTAGGAGATATGTATTAAAAATACAAATTCCAGCCTCCATCCTTAGACTGTGATTCAGGTCAGAGGGGAGGGAAGGCAAGATTCTGCACTATAAATAAGCAACCCGCTCCACTCCTCCGCCCTCCCCGCCCCACCATCTGAAAGAAGCTGGCAAATCCTGTGGGAACCACTTTTCTAGCAGTTTCTTCAAAAGAAAATAGGAGGAGGGTGGGATCTTTGCCTCAGAATGCTGAAGTATGCTTAGGTCAACAGCCGTCAGTGGGAGGCAAGGTTGAAATCCCAGGTGTCTGGCTCCTTGTGTGCTGGCTCTGTCACTTCTCCTCATGGCCTTCTAGAACATCACAGAAGCCCTAGAAGGGGTGGTTCTCACCCCTGGAGTCTTCTCTCTTCCTAAGGCAGAGTGGGAGGTTCTCTATAGCCACCCCACTGTAACTCCCTGACACACACAATGGCCTTCAGTGACAGAGACTAAGCAGGGCTAGGAGCACAGTTACTGTATTAAAGGTCATACATTAGACAAGTCCTCTCAATTCTTTTTGAAATAAGGGGTGCTATAAAATTGAGAACTCCATCAGGTAACACGAATGGCTAACAGCGCACACATGGACACAGAGCACTTGCTCTCCATCCCAGAAGCCAATGCCTGGTGTCTCAGAGATTTCAGAGTAGGGCAAAATGCCCGTAGGTTACAGCCTGAACTCGAGGGCAGCGTCTGGGGCTCATCTACCTTTTCCGTGGGCTTCCCTTGGGAAAAACCTGGACTCTCATTGGTTTCCTAGGCCCTACCATACTGGTCTGATGGCAATTTATTTTGTTTGCCTCCTTAGAATTCAGCTCTTTCTCTTATTTTGAGCCCCCCCCCTTTGGAGGGAGGGAGAATTTTGTTCTGTGTTCAAAAGGCCCACATATCTTACCTTCACTAGCTTTTATTTCCGGTATGTTCTTTCCAAGTTCTGAGCTAGATGCATTCTAAGGTTCCTTTTTATCACAGCACCTGGGCAATGTACTTAAGACTTAACCTGCTGTTGCCTCTGCCAGTACAAGCCTACAGACTCGGGACCATCTGTTATTTAAAAAGCAGATATAAATAACAAGGCATCTGGGAAGGGTCAAGACCCCAGAGGCAAATTACTTCCAGGCATGGAAATCACCCTAACTGTGCTGGGTAAGCTGCTTCTAACAACAGCCCCTGTGTGGATGCTGCTGGCAAAGTCTTTCAGTTTGGGATGTTAGTTTCTTTTATTTCAAAAGTGCTGTTGTACCCCAACATGCACGGAGCTACTGAGAAAGGAGACTGCTAATATTAGTGAAAGCTACCTACCGGTAAGTCTTTCTGTAGATAGTTGTTAAAACAACCATCAGGAGCTCTGAACTTGTGAAGTGCCTTAGTGTTAGTTACACAGGTCAGCCCTGTCTCCTCGCTTCTCCCCACAAAGGTATTAGCCACCTATACAGAAATCAAGGGCAGATACACCATTCCCCTCCCCTGGCCACCCAACAAGGTACTACTACACAGACCTCAAGGGCATGCCTGCCCCAAGAGAGCAAAATATTACTCCAAAATCAGATTCGAAAGACAACGTTTATAAGGCCTAGACTTTCAGGGTACCCAGATGTTTCAGTCAATACAAAATAAAAATAGCAGTGCTTTTCACTTAAATAATTGTAGGAGAATAATATCATATCCTAAAAATCAATCCTCTGGAATATATTTTCAAAGTCCTACCTGAACCAGAGTGAAGCAAGGGATGATCAAAGGTCAGGCATTTTTATTTCATGCAAACCATAGTTATACAGAGAAGGTTTCACCCAACTTGCTGTGTAAGACCAAGTGACCACAGCCAAGTTAAACTTCTGTCCTTATATGGTAAGGAAAGGGGGAAAAAAACACTGATGACATTAAGGGGCACTCCCATGGATAGCAGATAAACACAACCTCCTCGATCTGTGCCAAGGCCTATAATTTATGAGGCATGTTTGTATAATGAGGGAGAGCGAACATGAACAGGGCATTGTCATTGCTTTGCCTTGCCTACACATGAAAGCAGAAACTGAGAGTATTCAGTCCAGTTACTGCTACCCAGGGGGGTGTCAATGAGCACAAAATGTACCCCCAGTTTCCTGGTCTCAGAAATATTTACCAACTCTAAAGAGAGAAAGGGCTGAAAATTTTGTAAATGGGTTATTTCCATGATTTAATAAAGTTACCAATTAAGAACCTACAGGTTGCACTTTTGTCTCATTTATTGGACACTGTAAAGAAAGGAGGAACGATTGGTTCCTTCTTGCTATTTTTTTCCTTTGATAATGACAAAGAAAACAAACAAAACCCTCTTGAGTCACAAGACCTAGGGTCAACCATTTCCTTAAGCCAAGTAGCCACATTCCAACTTGGAAGGGCCCACACACCTTGGGAAAGCAAACCAGCAGGTAAGGAGCAGCTGATTTTTCCAAGGTAAGTGCTGGTATAATAGGGCCAATTCATTACAGCCTTTCAGAATTTCTGAGAATCTGAATTTAGGGCCGACTCCAGTCAAATATTTTTTGCAGTGGCTAATGGCTTTGTTCCTCACCTCTACTTTCATTGCCAAGAGAAACTGTGGCTACTAGTTTCACTCACAGCTGTGTCTCACAACTACCAAGAAACAACCTTGCACTAGCTGTTTAAGTTCCAGTTTTAGAAGTGAGGAACAAAACTCAATCAGAAATTCTCTCAATGGCTTGACCCAGTCCTCAAGTTGTCGTCTTAAAAGGGTTCTTGTCCAGCCTGACTGGTGGTGCAGTGAAAAGAGCATCAACCTGGAATGCTGAGGTCCCAGGTTGGAAACCTTAAGGTCACCAGCTTGAATGCGAGATCACCCTGATCCCAAGGTCGCTGGCTTGAGCAAGAGGTCAGTGGCTCAAGTTGAGTCCTCCCCACCCCCCAGTCAAAGCACATGAGAAGCAATCGATGAACAACTAAAATGACACAACCACAAATTGATGCTTCTCCTCTTTCTCTCTTAAAAAAAAAAAATTGTGTTCAATCACCCAGGTAGATGGTTTTCAAAAATTGAAGCTATATATACTACTTTTAATATAAAGCTTTCAAAAAAAATGAAAGCATCACTGTTAGCCAGCTGGCACAGGAAGATCACTTATAAAAACCACATAAAAGAGAAGGTGAATATAAAAGTAACAATGTGTCCTTCATACAATTTATCTTGTGTCAAACATCAATCACAAGCCTAGGAGTCAATAAAAGGCTCTCCCTTCCAGGACCATATATTCCCCTTCTTGGCAGGGTGAAGGGAGTTTACTGACTTCCACCCCGTCAACCTACCAACATTCCTTCTATACTGTCCACGTCCTCTCTCCAAGTTCCAAAAAGAAAACAAATTATTAAAAGAATTTAAATGAAGTATTTTAAGATATAATGCAATGAGTAGGCTATTTCTAATCCCTTTAGATAGGTAGGAATTAAAGACGAAGGAGCAATGAGCCACGCCAAGTGCTGTGCAGTTTTAATACCAGCTGACACAGGGCGTCTATTCTGTTGGACCTAGCAGCACTGTAATTTCTTCACACACACACTACCTCTCAACAGGTAGGTGCTATTACTATCTACATTTACAATTACAAAACTGGGAGTCTGATAAGTTAATTTGACTAAAGTCTCACAGGTAACAAGCAGTGGAAGATTCAAATCCTGACAATATGAGTCCAGAGTTCTTGTTCTCATCATGTACTATTAGTTTTAATGGTTCAAGGGCAGCTGTAGCCAGTCAGAGTGGCCGTTGTTATCAATTTATAGCCCAGTCAAACTCAGAGACATCCATGAAACCCGTTCTGACTTGTCCTCCAAAGAAAAACTGTTTTACTTATTTTGAGTCCTTACTGTCTGTATTTTATCTGAAATTTCCTCTAATTAGGCCTTCCTCTTAGGAGGAGCTGTTTGCCACTATATATTTTATGTAAAGCAAGACTTACAGTTTCTGCAGCCAGCTGTACACTTAACCAATAATGATTTACTCAACCGAGGATAGGCGCCTATTAAGCACAGCTGGACACCATATTGTCACCTGTTATAAATTCCCAAGGTGTTTGAATATCCTGATTTAAAACACACACACACACTCACTCTCGCTCTTTCTCAAAAATAAATAGCAAATGCCTAAACTACCTCTGAAATCCTGTTCCTGTTTGCTGGATACATTTGCCTTAGGAGAAAGGAAGCCAGGTATTACATCCAACATGGGGGAAGGGGAAGCCCGCAAGAGAATACACCCAATAATCGTTGACATTTAGCCAACTTTTTTCAAGATTTAGTAATAAAGGAGTATCTATAACAAAATTTGGAAAGAATGGTTAAGAAAGGGAAAGGTCAACGGGCCGCAAACTATTTATATATGTACGTTGTCAATGTCTCAACCACCAGAGAAACAGGTTTCCAGAAAACCAAGGGTCAACGGGGATGGTGGGGTTTAGCATCCCCGGGTCCCAAAGTCCAGCAGTGCCTCACTTGACCTGTGGGCGTTCTTTCCCAAACGAAGGGATTTCCGAAAGGATTTCCCTCTTCCCTCCCCACCCTCTGAGTAAATAATGCCAGCAGCGCAAAGTGCACATCCCGGGGGACCCGAGAGACCCGGGCAGAACGCAAACACCCCAGAAATGGAGCCTTTTTGGAAAAAGTGCTGCTTCCAGAACCTTCTCAACACCACTCCTATCCCCTCGGAGCTTTTACTTTAGAGAGATGGAAATGGAGAGGCAGAGAAGAACGGGCAGGGCCCCTCCGCAGAACCCGGCGCCAGCAGCCCAGGTGCACCCGGGGCGTGGAGGCGGGCAGGGGTAGGTGGGCTCCCGAGGGCTCTGAGGCGCGCGGTGGGGCCGACTGGAGAGGAGGCGCCTCCGGGTGGTGGTGGGGTGGGTGATGGGTGGGTCCCTTACGGTCTCTCTCAGCTTCTTCTCGTAGTCCAGCTCGCGCTGCAAGCTGCCTGCGCGCTCCTCCGCGGCGTCCGCCTGCTCCTGCAGGCTCCGGATCTTTCTCCGCACCGCCTCTAGCGAGCTGCTCCCCGCCATCGTGCGGGGCGGCGGCGGGCGGACTGCGGTGGGAGAGGCAGGCTGCTGCGCTCCAGTCGCCGTTGCCGCACTCTCGAACGCCCGGCCGCCCCGCCCAGGCCTCGCCGCACGACCGCGGCGCCCCCTGCGGCCCAGGACCAGCCCGGAAGTCGCGGTCTCCCGGGCAGCACAGGCGAACCGCAGGCGGGTGCGCGAGCGCCGGGGGCGGGTATAGTGGGCGGGGCGGGGCGCGCGCCGCGGACCCCGGGAATTTGCAAATCGCGGGAGGCACTGCGCATGCTCGCTGCAGCGGGGATGGGTGGCGTGGGGCGCGCACTACAGGGCACCTGGCGGACTAGGTGGGCCCTGCAGGAAAAGAGGCCACCGCTAGAGGGATTTTTCTTCAATTCCCGGCGCCCCTCCCTCACTCCGAGTTGTCCCGGGGCAACGGGTCTGGCTGTTAAGGGCGCTGGTGCCACCTACTGGCGGCGGGAGCGCTCCACTCCGGATCCCGTACTCCCAGGGCCAGGAGGGAGAGCTGAGCGAGGTATTTGGGGTCTGAACGTTCCCCCAAAGGGACTGTTCCTCCTTTTAAAGAACTCCAGAACACAAGATCTTAACTATTCATTAGCCCTCCTCCTCTTCCACAACTCACAAAGTGAAAACCACTAACGGATTGCATAGTAGTTAAGCCTCCTATTCTAAATGCAGTCTTATTAGGTTAGAATCTGGCTCCTAGGTCTTTCCTGGCTGTGTGACTTTGGACAAGTAACTTGATTTCTCTGGGCTTCATCTGTAAAAGTGGGGTTAATAGTAGTATTTCTTATTGACCTAATGTGAGGGTAATGAAATAACTAAGCGCTTAGCACAATACCTTGTACATAGATTATTTAAGAACTCAAACAACAGCTTTGGTTAATATATAGGCAGGCACTGTCTTAAGAATCAGGCTGGGCCCTAACTAGTTGTTTGTTCCAGCCTCTCTGGGGCTCATTTTCCTATCCTTAAAAACAATCATCTCAAGGGTCCCTTCTGGTTATGACCTTCTCTGGTTTTCAGTTAGCCTCTGAGATCTTCTGGAATCGACCAATTCTGGGCTAGATTGAGCTGCCCTTAAAAGGCACACCAAGGAAGGCTACAGAGCCCTGAGAGCCTCTGGCTACAGCTGGATGAAAACCAATGTGGACACAATCTCTGGGAACTGTCCGCTGCCAATTTGCTCCTTGGGCTGTGTTTTTAAATACCTGCTAAGTCTCATGGCTTTCAATCCTCACCTTTCTCAAAGGAGGTCCTTCAAGTCAGTTCCTGATATGCTAAGTGTGGGAATAATGAAGAAAAAGAAAACAGACTTGACAACCTTCTCCTCCTCCAGAGCCCTGACAACAAACCTCCTTTGCTTTCCTGACGCATTTTCTGTGGACTTTCTCACAGCCTCTGCTGAGATCTCCCAAACTTCAGCATGGGCCTTCACATCCTGTAGGTGGAGCCTCTGGCTTTGTTAACACACATTTCATTTGGTCAGGCGGGAGACTGCCACTCCTCCACTAAAGGAGTATAGACCAGGGGCCTCCAACTTTGAGGGTGGGGAAAGGGGGCTCTGAGAGCCTCCAGGAGGAGCCATTAAAACTGCTGGACATTTGCAAATACTTTAAGCAGCCAACTAGTGACTTAATGTCCTGCTTTTCAAACACCTCGGAAAGTCAGTTTCAGGTGAGTTCATTTTTATGCTGATGTCATTGGACAAGAGTGTAGGGCAGTTCTCAGCCTTGTGTGCACATTGGAATCGCCGGGGTATTTAACAAATACTAATGCCTGCTTTCCACTCCCAGAGATTCTGATTTAATTTGCCTGGGGTACTGCCTGGATTTTGGGTTTTAAAACCTCTCTTGGTAATTGTTTAGATAAGGTTGAGAATCACTGATTTAGAAAGCAAAAACCTGTAGAAAATAGATACTCACATACTGCAAATATTAAATACATATAGTTATTGGGGCAGAGGTTGGGGGATAGAAAGAAAAAGGAGCCTTCTATCCCCTTCAGCCTCACTTACATGGAATCCGGTGGATTTAATGCGGGAGCAATGGGCGCGCGCCCTGGGCCCCGACTTCTGAATGGCCCCACAAAACCCCAACTTTAAACTTTTTTCTAATGTAAGAGGCCCAATATTTTCTTCTTTGCCCGGGGCCTCAACCAACCTTAATCCGCCTCTGGATGGAATGACAACAAAATACTCAAAACAAAACGATCAGATCAGAGATGCTATATCACAAATGATCTTTTAAGCTAGGAAGAGCCCACTTTTGGAATATGATGTGTAAAGTATGCTGGTAAATTAGAAAAATATTTTTACTAGTAGTACAAAGTACACAGTTTTTAACTATATGTTCAGGTAATGACAGGGAAATGTCCTACTCACAGATGTAACGTAATACTACCTCAGGAAGCTGACCTCTCTCCCACCTCCCCCTTTCTTTAGTGACATCTGTTTCTTCCTGCTCAAGTCTTGACTAGTTTTACTAGTTAGGAATCACTCTGGAAACAGCATTTCTTCATAAAGATTTTCAACATTCCTACAGGTTCCAAACAATCTAAAATGTCTTAAAGGGGAAGGTGACCAATATAAAGGGTGAGGCAAAAGTAGGTTTACAGTTTGTATGGAAAATAATGCAATAATAAATAATAATACAAGAATCAAAAATAAATTCTGTTTTGCGTACTCCCAACTGTAAACCAACTTTTGCCCCATTCTGTATACTACCAATAAAATAAAATAAAATAAAGTGTACCATGTTAGGGACAGTTTTCCAGATGGGAAAAGAAGAATGAAAACAGGGTTTCAAAAATCACCCTCCCCTGCTGGCCCCGCCCCCTCCCCCCAGCTGGCTTTAAATATCCTCTTTTCCACTTCTGCCCCACCTCATTCCTAGGCTCCCTTAAACAAGACTTCAATAAAGACCTGTAGCACTCAGTCACAATAATTATGATCTATTTTTCCTAAAGAACTGTAGCATCTTTTCCCCCCTTCTCTTGCCTTCAGCCTTACTAGGCTATTTTCAAATTCTTTGCATTCTTTACCTTATAAGGAATATCTCTCCTTGATTTATCAGCGGCTTTTTTGAAAAAGCTAAATAAACGTCCTGCTGGAGAGTATGGGAGAGACAGACATCCTCCATTTAGCTATATACAGGGCAGACATCTGATCTACATTATACAAAGCAGGCAGAGTTGTGAGTTCTTTGGCTCATTTTTAAAGCCAGGTAGTTTGTAACTTAAATATTTTAGCTAAATCAGTGCTTCCCTGAACCTCCTTTCTAGGAATCTTGAGTTTTGCTGAATTTTTTTTTTCTTTAGATTCTAAATGACCCAAGCCTGGATTTCCCAGTTACAAAGCACACTTGGAAATTACATTTCAAACCTTTCATACCACAAAAAAATCCTTTACTGAATTCTAGACCCAAGACCCTGCAGCAATTTGCATTTTACTCTCAAGACAAAATACTCTGCCAGTTGCACTTGGTAGTTCAACTTCTGGGCATAGCTTTTCCTGCTGCTCATACATTCTTGGAATTGTTCCCAAGGAATTCTTTCCTAATTGGGCCTCTAGGCTTAATTAGCTTCCAGAACGGAATCCAACGGTGTGAAAAGAAGTCCTTTGGAAATCTAATGCTTGGCTTGACTTATGAAGCAGAAGCTCTTCAGCTATAAAGATTCCTCCAGAGGGCATTGAACAGAGTGCTGGGAGAGCTTTTGCATGTGTGCATCACCTCTGAAACTATGTGGTGGTTGTCAGAAGGCTGACAGGTGGGGGGGGTGAGCAGGAGGGACAGGGGGCAGCTAGCTCACTATACCATATAAAGCACTGAGCTATATATAACTCTCAGCTTACTTTTTGGATCTAGTGCCCTCAGACTGCAGACCCAAGCAAGTATCATCTTCCCAGGCCGATCTTAAGGGTTGAATTAAGGCTTTCCTAAGTGAGAAAGGAGGCCTCAAGGGTCTCTGTGCCCCACCATCAAGCTCAGCTTCTAAGTAACAGTACCGGTAGCCCGAAGGCCCTCTGTATCCTGACTAGACCCACTGCCAGAAACCAGGCCTTCCCCACACCTCCAGAGATGGCAAAAGAAAAGAGAGTGAAGAAACTAGGCATTCTGCTTTCCCAAGCCTTGGTAACAACACCTCAGTACTTTTCTGCCGCCAGGGAGGCAAGGTTCACCCCCAGCATCCAATTTCCGCTGCTCTGTCCTCCCAGCTTCCCACCCCTCAACCACTCCCCAAAGGTGGGGAGCAAAGGAGAAAAAGAGAGAAAGGAGTGGATGAAATATAAATGAATGTGTGCAGTAGCAGCCTGAGACAGATCCAGTGCTCTGGGCCACGGCGAGGCTTTATATGCAGGTGTCTAGCAGGAGGAGGTCATCCTCCTCCCCTGCTCTCTGGTCCCTGTGGTGACTCCAGAGTGGTCACGCGGGCAGGAGGTGAGGGAAGCAGGGGTTGTGTGCGTGCACTTACGTCGGTGGCCTTTTTCTCCGCCAGCTCAAGCTTCTCCTGGGCATCTTTGAGAGCCTCGGAGTATTTGTCCAATTCATCTTCTGTGCCCTTGAGTTTCTTTTGTAGCGACAACAGCTCATCTTCCAGCTGGGAGTGGGCCGTGTGGGATGGGGTGGTGGTGGGGGGGGGTGCAGCAGGCAGCGTGATCCCGCAGCGGAGAGTGTGGGTGCACAAAACCAGAAGGACAGACAGAAGGAAAGGACAGAGAGAGGGAAAGACAAGGAGGGAGGGAGGGAGGGAGAGAGAGAGAGACAGTTAGCCATTCGTGCGCAGAGCCGCGCGCCCTGAGTACCTTGGCGGCGGTCTCGTCGGCGGCCAGGAGGCTGTCCTCCGCCTTGTGCAGCTCCTCCAGCACCCGGTCCCGCTCGTCCTCCGACGCCCGCAGCAGCTTCTCCTTCGCTGCGATGTCCTCCTCCAGCTGGGGGGCAGCGGCGGGCGGGTGCGGGCGGCCGGCATGGACCGGGTTTTAGACACACACACAAACACAACACACCGGCGCTGGGTGGGCTGAGCCCCCTCCGGCTTGGGGCTCCCCGACTTGGGGTTCAAGGGTCTCCAGGTAACCTCTCATGGGAGCCGTAGGCGCACTGGGGCCCACCCTGCACCCGAACTCCCCCAGGACGAGACTCCTGCCGATGTCTCAGCGGCCTCAAGTCCACACACAACTTGGGGACGCAGAAAAACACCCTTTCTCTTCCTGGCCTTCGCGTCTGTCCCATCTTTGTTCTTAGGGAAAAACTTCGTGACCTTCCCCTCCCCCGCCCCTGCCCCTGTCTCTATCCCAGTTGAGGAGTTTATCCTCCTCAGGCAAATGTCCAGAAGTACTTATAACACTTTCTGAACGTAATTTCCTTAACCCCCACCCCCACGGACCCAAAATCGATCCCCGATCCAGGGAATCAAGTGCCTCTGGGGCTTTAATGGACTTTTCGGGCTCTGGGAACCAGAGAGGGGAAATACAGACGTCCTCAGACGAGACTGAAAAGTTAGAATAAGCCTCAGTCTTGCTCTTTCCCACCCCCTTGCAGACGCGCGCGCGTTCCTGGCTGTCCTGAGAAAGAAGGTGGCTCCCCGAGTTCTCGGGGTGAGGGGCTGGGCAGGGGTGTCATGCGGGGTCCCAGGGCTCGGGGGCACGGAGCACGGGCGCCCGGTGGGCTCGGGGCGGGGAGGTGCAGACCTGCTTGCTCCTGTCCTCCGCCGCCTTCTTATCGGCCTCCGCCTGCTCAGCTCGATCCAAGGCGTTCTCCTTGTCGAGCTTCAGCATCTGCATCTTCTTCTTGATGGCGTCCATGGCGGCGGCGGCGAGGGGCCCGGGGGCTGCGGCGGGAGCGGCGAGGTGAGAGCGCGGTGCGGCTGCCGAGCCGGAGTGCGAGCGCGGAGCCGCCTGCTGCTCCCAGATATGTACTTTCCCAAGGGGACGACCACATTCCTCAAGATAGCCAATACTTTTTTGGGAAAGCTTTTTTCTCCTTCCCCCTTTCCCCTCTCCTCCCTCCGCCCCCTGCGCCCTCCCCGCTCCTCCCGCGGGGGCTGCTCGCCCATTCGCTGCCGCCTGCCGGCCTCCCAGTTGACGGTGGATATGACTATATATGGGGACCGGAGCCGCCGAGGCGGGCCGCCCTGTTTCCAAACCTGCACGCCAGGGACAGGGCGCCGGAGCTTCGCAGGGGCCGAGCTGGGGGCGAGGTGCTAACCTCTGCCCTCTGTGCCTCCTGCTCCTCCGGGAGCAGACGCCCCGCCATTAGGGTCCCCAGCCGGGCCGCCAGAGACACAGGAGTCCGGAGAAGCGGGGCAGATAGTGGGTGCGTGTCGGCCTCCCGCCCCTAAGCTGCTGGGCCTCCCCACCCCCCACCCCCACGCGCGCAAAGCGTCAGCCCCACAAGGTCCCCGGCTGCCGCGGCACCCGGCACCCAGGTCTGTGCGCTTCCCCAGGAGCTCTCAGCGTGACAGGTGTTATCCCCGGCGCTCACTTTCCGGCAACCAAACTGTAGCAGAGAAAGAGAGGGAGAGTTGATAGCAAGACCTGGGGGCCGCTCCTGACACTTTCTCTGCTGGTGGGGGTCAGAATGACTGGGAATATGTTTTCTGCGTGCCCTTTCCCTCGCTGTGAGGGATGGGGAGCTAGTAAAACACTTTAGGGACGCAGGACCCAGTTGGCTTAGTTCAGCGTGAGCCTGTGCGGCGCTTCCCCAAAGGGTTGGGTAGGTGGGTGGGTAGGAGTTGAAGATGGAAGAACATTGAGTTTACACTCAGGCAACTTGGTCTTTGATCTCAGCACCAGCAGCTGTGTGACCGTGAGGCGTTGGTGATGCAGTTTTTTCAGCTTTAAATTCAGAGAGTAGTAGATGATCTCTGAGGTGGCTCCATATCTAACTTTTTATAATTTTTCTTGCATTGATTTTAGGGATTTGGCCTCTTGCCATGTTAGATGCTCAGGTACCAGGTTGCCAAAACGTGGGATAAATGTTAACCCAGCTAAGTCATTGTATCCACAGTCATAACCGAGGGAACAGGCCCAGTTCTGTATAGTGAGCCCAGCTTGGAGGCAGCAGGAGTTCCCCTACGTCTTTTACTCCTCCCAGACCCCAGTGGGAATAGCCTGCTCTTTTCCAAGCTTCGGTGGAAGGAAAAGAATAGGGACTGCCTCAAGGCCTTGCCTGAGACTGGCAGAGGCAGAGCCGGTGAGGGTCTCATTAACAGTCCCCACAGAATAATTCACAACCTGTACTACATGGATACCGAATATTCCCTGGACGGTATCTGAGCAGATTAGGTAGGCCAAACAACTTGTAAGTCCTTCAGAGAAAGATCAGGTTCCTCTCCAGGATTTTATCAGGTTTCTTCCACTAACCCAACTGCCCAGGAGGGAAAACATACCCTGACCTAATGGTCAGAACTGTAGATTCGATCTGTGTGCATAGGAGCTGCATGACACAGAAATTAACCAAAAGCCTTTAATTGCCCTATGTCAACGCAGCCACAGGAATATTGACCAAGTTCAAGGCCTATGGGCAATAAACAGATATGTGGACCTCCGGGAACTGAGTCCCCAGCCTGGAGCTCAGCATAAGGGGCAAAAGTAGGGACTTGGAATTAGAATCTGGGATCTAACCCTAGCCTAATTTCCTCCTTTAGCCATATTACAACCTCTTTAAGCCTCAGTTTTCTCTTCTGTAAAGTAAGTGTAAAAGTTCTTCCCTCTTAGGGTTGTTAAAAGGATGAAAATGAGATAAAGAATGAAAAGCCTTTTGTTTAGCACATAGAAAAATGCTCAGTATTGATAAATTCTGGCTGCTTGAGAGGCAGAGGACCAAATCATTTCTTCTCTCTAGGTTTTACTTTTCTCATGTAGAAAATGAAGCAACTTAACTCTTGGAGGGACCATATATTACTGACTTTTATTTATTGTGCCTAACATAGCAGAGGAACTGGTTCAAGTTTCCTTAAATGAACAGGTGCTACAGACAGTTCATCAAACACACCACTGGCAAGATCCTGCTATATACTAGGCAGGCACTAGGCTCTGTGATCCTCAAATAAGTAAGACACATCCATGCCCTCCAGGTGTTCAACATGAGCAGGGCTATAAGAATTCAGAGGAAGAAGAAATTGAAATGACCAGGTCAGAGCAGACAGAGGAAGACTTCTCTGAAAAGTGGTGGCATTTAAATTGATTTTAGAGTAAGGATAGTGGCTAAAGGATAGAGAAGAGGGTATTGTATAAGCCAAGAGAAGAAAAGGGAATGTTTGATGGTGGTCAGACAGTAGGTTTATTTGGGAGTGAACTGGGATATGAGACTGGAAAGGTAGATTGGAAGCATATAAGTGAAGGGACTTGAATTCTGGGTTCAGATGTTCATGTCTCACTGTGTGATTCTCTTATCCTGCCTGCTCTTCTCACCTAGGGTCATGTTTAGAGGTTTAAGACCATGCTGTCCAATTGTGGATATGGAGTTGCACAGAGCCAAAATTTAAAATCCCTTGGTACAATATCATTGATCCCTAGACTGATGGGTTAACAAAGCAGATCCTTGGACTCAATCATTTCCATTTCACAGTTGAGATTCTGTCCCATGACTAGCCTGACAGCCAGCCAGACTCCACCCAGCTTCAAGGACTATACCACTCATGACCTTTCTGTCACCAAGGACTAGGACAAGTAAAAACATGGCTTATCCAACAATTTTTTCTGTAGTGGACAGGTCTCTTGGTCCCTATATAGGACCAAGAGAGGTGGGCTGCTAGACAGCCATGTGCTATAGTATATATCCATGGTCCCCAGCTGATTAGCCATGACTCAAGGACAGATCCAAAGGCTAATTAGGTACCTCGTGTTGTGGCCTATCAGTTAAAGATGGGCTGGGACACTCTCTCACTGCAGTTTGAACTGAAGAATGTGGGAAGTGTGAATCATTGACTGAGGTTGCTGAAACAATGAGGATTTTCAGTCTTGGGCTGGAGATGCCTGTATGAGAATGGGTAAGGCTACTCACAAACAATTAGACTTTTCCCCCAATCAGGATCTTGGCAGGATTGCATATGTCCACCCACTCTTCCCCAATTAAGTTAGGTGTGGTAATTTGATTTGCTTTGACCAGGGAAATGTGAGCAGAAGTGACTTATGGTGGATACTTAAAAAGTTACCATATACTTTACCATGTTCATTTTTAAGATTGTTTCTGTTGGGTTCCCAAGTGTCTATGATCAACAGAACTTCCCCTGTTCCCTCAACTAACCCTTGGTGGACATGTAGCAAGAGCACGCTACAAACCTTTGCTATTTTAGGTCACTGAAATCTGGGGGTTGTTTGTTACTGAAGCATAACTGGCCTCTCCTGACTCGTATATCACAATAGGCCATGTATCAACTAAGTTATGGGGAAGCAGAAAAGTCTGGTTATAGAGGAAGGAGAATGGAGCAGACATAGCAAGGTAAACAGAAGCACCATTGAGAGAAATGAACTGGGAGACTACAACCCCATTTCAGTTCTAGGGATCCTTATAATAACCCCCTTTCTTTCCTGAGCTTACATGACAATGTCTGTGTTCCATGGAAGCCTGCATAACATCCTGGCCCTGAGGTTCTTTGTGTACATTAAGAATGCTCATGGAGGCCCTGGCTGGTTGGCTCAGCAGTAGAGCGTCGGCCTGGCGTGCGGGGACCCGGGTTCGATTCCCGGCCAGGGCACATAGGGGAAGCGCCCATTTGCTTCTCCACCCCCGCCCCCTCCTTCCTCTCTGTCTCTCTCTTCCCCTCCCGCAGCCGAGGCTCCATTGGAGCAAAGATGGCCCGGGCGCTGGGGATGGCTCCTTGGCCTCTGCCCCAGGGGCTAGAGTGGCTCTGGTCGCCCCTGGTGGGCGTGCCGGGTGGATCCCGGTCGGGCGCATGCGGGAGTCTGACTGACTGTCTCTCCCCGTTTCCAGCTTCAGAAAGATACCAAAAAAAAAAAAAAAAAAAAAAAAGAATGCTCATGGAATTTCCAGGAGATTTGGCATTTAGTAATTTCTCAACAAACGTTTGTTGAGTGATTGTTTATTGGCTATTTGCCATACAAATAAGTAGAAGAAACAGTGTCTGGGAAGGAAAGATAAAAAAACAAAAACAAAAAACAACCTAGGCTCAAAAGGCTTAATTTAAAATATGAACTCCCATGTTTTATTTTCTGAAGAATGAATGTAAGTATTGTGAGAGGGTAGGACAAATGTCCCACAAATATTTATTGGACAACTTTTATGTGCAAGGCATTTAACTAGACTTTATGGGATCAAGGAAGGTGGATAAGAGACATGGATCTTTTCCTCTAGGAAAGTATCTATCTATGTATGTTGTGGGGTAAAACTCTCTCTCTGGGGTCTTTTCTGACAGTGAAACCATTGTCCAAATGCTGCCTTGGCTCCTCTATAGCTGTGAGGATCCCATAGCTTAGGTGTTTTAGGAGAGCTTTAATAGTAAATATACTGCTTCTTCCCCCTGCCCACATATAAGAGCACACATACTACATTTCCCAATATTTGTTTAGAAAAGAGAGCCAACACTCACTTGAATATAAACAACAAGGGTTGTTTGTCTTAAAAAAAAACAGAACAAAACAAAAACCTCATTACCTGATAGTCACACCTTGTTTAACAGCTAGAGCTCTTTGCCTGTGTTCCATGACTCCCCCAGAGTCATCAGTGCTGACTCAAGCAATTAAGGGAAAGTGAAGAATCTATAATTAAACCCAGAGACAATTGCTTCTTGCACTAGGTTCTGGAATGCAGCATGTTATGCTCAGGGCTCACTGTCCCATGGAACAAGATACAGCGTGTTCTCTTCATACACAAGAGAGTTTTCTTTCTCAAGAATTTATGATACTACCATCAGGACTCAAGGAACATATGCTTGGCTTCTAGGGAGGGCTTGGCACTCCGAGAAAGGTTGTTAGCCATTGTGGATGCCTTTCTTCATTGCTTAGTGACACATAGCTGGTTCTGATTCTGCTGCAAGACCCCTGAGAATGCTTGCTACCTGGGGGATTTGCACAGGCAAAATGGTTCTCCCAGTCCAAAAAAAAAAAGCAATGCCTTACACCTCATCTTTTGTCTTTCAACAGTAGCAACTATGTAGAGTTTCAGTCAAGCCAAAGTGTGGTGAAACTGAGCCGTCTCAAAAATGGCAATACTGTATTGCCTATGCATATTTTAAACTTTAAAGAAAGTTTAAAAAGCACTTTCAAGTTCATTAGTACCTCACAACCTCTTATGACAGCATCAGGATGTATGCTGTTCTTCGCACTTCATAGATTAGAAAGCCAAGGGCAGTGACTGGCTCAAGGTCACCCAGCTGGCAGGTAGCAGTGCAGGGACAAGAGCGAGGATGTCCCAGGCTCCAGCCACAGTGCTCTTTTCATTAACCATTCCCCAGCCTGTATTTACATTAATACTTTATTTCATATTTAAAAGCAACACATTATAAGATGAAGGGGAGAGGAAACAGGGCCTCCAGAGGTCCTTTAAAATATTTTTATTGTATTTATTGGGGTTACATTGGTTAATAAAATTATACAGGTTTCGGGTGCACAATTCTATAACACATCCTCTACATATTGCATTGTGTTCACCACCCTAAGTCAAATCTCCACACACCCCCCTCCGCCCCCGGAGGTATTTCCTACATAGGGACATGGTTAAAAGTCAAAGTAATAAAGTTAGGACTAAATGGGGGTCTTATTCTGGGTGGATCAGCTTAGTACTGCATCCCAGGCTGCTAAACCCATCCCACCCTCGGCTAACGGGAGACCCTGGTGAGAAAATGTGGTTGGGTCAAGGAAACCTTCCTACTCTTGTGGTATGGCCCAAAATGCAATGAACAGGACATCTTCAGAAAGATTGAAAGGCAGGTATGTTCATTTTGTTTCTAGTAGCTTCAAGGGAGAGTTGAGGTAATCATTAGAAATCTATACCTGCTTCTCTCAAAACCCTTGGGTTGGCTAAGGAATGAGCAGCTCTAATCAATCCAGACAGTATAATCTGGGGGATACGAAGACAAACGATGTGGTCAGCGCAGCCTGTGCAGAAATAAAAACCTCCCCAGTCTTTGTAGTCCAGAGACCTGAGCCTGCCTCAGGGGCCGCACTTAAACTTTGGAACGGTTTTAATCATTACTTCCCAGCAAATTCTGCATTCTTTTTGTATTGAGGCCACCTGTTCATTTTAACATTTTTATACCTGGCTCTCATATTTCCAATGATGTCCTTAACAGGAACATCAGTGAACGTAACCTTCGCAGCCTCCTGAGTAGCAAGCAGAGCTCCCCTCTTACTCTGCAGACTGCGCAACCTGACGCACAAACTCCTGTGGAAGTGGACAGCCCTGGCGTCTCCTTCTCTGACTGACGTCTACTTGCCACTCATCTGGGCTCTAGATGGGCTGCTGTGTTAGGAAAAATCAAAACTGGGATTTCTGAAATTTTGTTCCTGTGCCTGTGCCATACCCGCTGCCAAAAGCTTAATTGTTGGTTGATGCTATTTGGTTTGGAGGACTGTGGGTAGGCCCAGGTTACTGAAAATAGGCAGTGGCTGCCCTTGTTTTTGTTAAGACACTTTCCTGGCTGACTTACAAAACCCTGCTTCCCAAGTACTTTCTACTGGGACCCCAGCTTTGCCTTAAGAGAGCCTGTTTTTCTTTGTTTTTTCCTTTTCCAAGTGAGAGGAGGAGAGATACAGAGACAGATTCCCACATGTGCCCCAACTGGGACCCACCCAGCAACCCCAGTTTGGGGCCAATGTTCTGCCCATCCGGGGCCATGCTCACAACTGAACTATTTTTAGTGCCTTAGGTGGAGACTCCATGGAGCCATCCTCAGTGCCTGGGCTGATGCGCTGGAACCAGTCTAGGCATAGCTACAGGAGGGGAAGAGAGACAGAGAGAAAGGGGAAGGGGAAGTAGAGGGATGGAAAAGCAGATGGTCGTTTCTCCTGTGTGTCCTGACCAGGAATCAAACTCAGGACATCTACACACATACCAGGCTGACGCTCTACCACTGAGCCAATGGGCCAGGGCCTTCTTTTTCTTAATTATTGAATTTATTGGGGGTAACATTGGTTACTAACATACAATTTTTATGTAATATTATAACTTGACAGCTTTGTGTGCTTACCACCCGGAGTCTAGTTTCCTTCCATTACCATGTATTTGTACCCACTTGACTCACTTCGATCTCTTCCCCAGTCTCCGCTTTGGTAACCACCGTTCTGTTGTCTGCATCTACTGTGTTTTCATTTAGTAGAACTTCTTATTTCTCAATAGAAATGCTTCCTTGAGTATGTTTTCTCCAGAGGACTCTTTCTACCTCAGTCACATCAGGAGGGAAGGGAGTCAGTCAGACCTTTCCTACTGCTTGGGGCAGGGGAAACTCTCTGTTCCTTCTCTGAGGTCCTGCTACTCAAGGAGGGAGCTCCAGGCAGCCGGCAGAGTTCCAGAAGAGGCTGGGTATTTTTAGCATGGCCTTCTTTCCTTACCAGCACCTGCCATGATCTGTAACCCAAGGGGCTACTTAAATGCCAGCAAGATGACTGAGGACAAGGCAGCCTGAGCTAATGTCCTAAAATACCTCCCAAGGGAGGCTTTTCTTGTGGGAGTCATTTCATTATTAGCCCTGTTTCTTTTCTTGTTTCCCCCCACACTGTGGAACTGTTACCAGTCCTGGCTGAGAGGTATGGCATCTGCCTTGGGAAGAGGTTGGGAAAAACAACCCACTGGATCTGTGTCCCTGGATGCCAGACAGTTTTTGTTATGTTGATTCCACTCTCAGCTCCCCAATTCAATCCTTCCCGCCACTCTCAGCTGGAAGCAGCCAGGGTATGTCTATACCCCTGTCCCCACAGCCAGATTCTCTTCTGATATCCATAAAAATATATGAAGATGAGAAACAAAGGCCAGTGAATGTTCTAGCTCAGACGATGGTAATGGGGATGCAAATGTTTTTCTCATAGCGGATATAACTCATCGAACTCATTACCCTTTAAGGATGGAACAATCTGGAAATAGAAATATGTTCTCAAGAAGCCTGATACATTTGTGGAGGACAGATGCACCAAGGGTCATAGAGGATAATGAGAATGTCTTAGGATGTCTCTAATCCTGGAGTTTGACATCAGCCCATACCATCTACCATGTTCCTTGGTGCCCCTGTCAAATATACAACACTAGGCTGAGAAATTCTAGGGCTAGCCTGGTGTGGAATTTTTTATGTGTTTCTGATCATTTCTCTAGCTACTCTAAATTCTTACAAATGCCCTAGAAGTCCTGCTTATGAAGTTGAGAGCTTATTTCAAAAGGAACTGAACCAGAACTTAAATATTTAAATGGGTTTTGTGCCCTTTAAAGAGGTCAGTTTTCATTTAGTTGCAAGCACTGAATTATACATACAGTGATATAATGTAGTAAAAAATTATATGTAGGATATATAATATATATCACATACAGTATAATATATAAGTATACTCGTACAAACATAAAAACGTTTTGAAAACTTGTACATCAGTCTGATAACTGAATTCACTTCCTCTCAGGAGGTAGGAGAGGGGACTGTATATGGTGGTCAAAAGACAGTCTAGCTATATCTTTAATGTTTAATTTGAATAAGTAGATTTTTTATGAATTATATAATTAAAGTGTTAGCAATCTCTTATTTTTCTTTACTGCTATTTAAAAATATATCCCTGAGGCCTGACCAGGCGGTGGCGCAGTGGATAGAGTGTCGGACTGGGATGCGGAGGACCCAGGTTTGAGACCCCGAGGTCACCAGCTTGAGCGCGGGCTTATCTGGTTTGAGCAAAGCTCACCAGCTTGGACCCAAGGTTGCTGGCTTGAGCAAGGGGTTACCCGGTCTGCTGTAGCCCCACGGTCAAGGCACATATGAGAAAGCAATCAATGAACAACTAAGGTGTCGCAGCAAAGAACTGATGATTGATGCTTCTCATCTCTCTCCGTTCCTGTCTGTCTGTCCCTATCTATCCCTCTCTCTCTCTCTCTCTCTCTGTCTCTGTAAAAAAAAAAAATCTATCTATCATCTATCTATATCTGTATACCTATATCTATATATCCATGAGTATCTTATGGAAAATTCTGGAAAGCTTATAATTGTCTGAGTCTCTCAGAGGAAGGGAATTTACTTCAGCAGGCACACTGCTCAAAGCCAAACAGCAATTAAAATTCAGCTAAAAAATAAAGTAGTCGATCTCCTGTAGGTACCCAACCTTTTTTTAAAGTACCCATTATTGTCAGGCATAACACTGGGCACAAGACATTTCACAAGTAACCCAGCACTTCGGGCTTCCGTGAGATCCTTTATTTCTAAGTCACTGCTTGTGGCAAACTCAAAAATTTAAGCTACTTGCTGGAACTGCCGTTGCTGCTTTTTTACAAGCCACCCAATAAAATTAGTTTCATTATTTTACCATCCTGTGTTTGGACCAAAAGCAGTGCCCCCAGCTCAATCCTTTATCGAATTTGCTGCACCTGGTTTCTGACGACTAACGGATGTTTCTGAAATGCCAACCTACCTTCAAAGGGTCAAGATTAGACTCATGAAGCAAAGTTTAAAAAAATGTGCTACAGAGGCTAAAGGACTAGAGGCTGCAAGTGTGGAGCTCTGAAATACTTCTGGAAATAATACAAATAAAAGAACATACAATAAAATATTGGCTATATAGTTTTCTTAGATGATGATATTATGAGACATTTCTGGAAAACTTTTTATAGTTTCCAAAGTTTCAAAAATGAACATGTTTTACTTTTATAATACTGAATTAATAAATGCTCAAAAACTCCTTTAACTTCCAGCAACAATGTAAATATGAGACCTCCCAAAGGGACAATTTTGAAAGAGAGAGGTTTATGGCTCTGAATTGCCTATTAGGTCATCTTCTCCATGTTTCCTATTTCACAATCGTGGGCTATTTGTGTACATGTCTTCACGCCTCTCCCAGCACGGACACTCGTTGAGTACTACCCTCCTCCCCACCAGCACTCAGCTTGGGACTTCCACTGAGTATGTTATTACTCAAGTAATAACAGCAGTGGACTCTCATTAAATGGAGCCTGAACACGGCTACAAGGTGAAACCAATTCAGACAGGCACTAGAGTTCACCCTCCTGACCACTAGACTATATCACTCCTCCCAGTGCTTGGTGGGAACGGACTTACAGCGCATGTTTATTGAGTAAACAGGTATCCCACGTGTACATTAAGAATTACAGTTGTACTGAAAGCAGAGAACTAAAATGTTATTTAAAATAGCATTGAACCCCTGTAAATTTGTAGGCAGAACTCTCATAAAACATGTGCAAGACTTCTATGCTCTAAACTATAAAAATAGAATCCAATAAAATTAAAGGAGACCCAAATACAGAGGATGACCGTGTTCATACTTTGGAAGCCTCAATATTATGAAGACGTCACTTCTCCCTAAATTAAACCCATATTCAATAAATCTCAAAAATGATTACATTTGTAATATCTTGTATTGACACATCATTAATAGCAATAGGAAAGCCAGCAGCCATAGAAGAGAGAAAGCAACAGACACTCTAGCCTGTTTTCACCTTGGCTTTCTCTTTCTCAGCCTTGAAGTCTGAGCAAGGATGTGAGCTCCTGCTGGGAATGACATGCTTCCCCCTCCCCCCAGATGTGAGGTCCATGGGGAAGCTGTTACTCATGTCCTTCTTTCCCCTGGGGAAGCTGGTGTGTCTTCAGCCCAATTCCTCCAAGGTTCCTGGGTCTCTCCATTACAGGGAACTCAGGGTGGGTTTGCTCCTCAGTATCACTTTTTCTTGGTGCTTGCCAAGCTGGTGAACCTGAGTGCCTGAGCATTGCCCTGAGAAGTAACATGACAGTCATGGAGCACACCTGGTTCAGTGCAAGGCCAGGCCACGCTTTAGTCCTCCTGTCCAACCCAACAGCCGAGTGGGTCCCGTTTCAGCGGTCGACACCAGGTTGTAGGTTGCATTGTTTGAAGGTCAAAATGCTTTCTCAAGCTTTGAAGTCAGCCAGGCTAGAGTCTGAATAGGGACAAAGGCCCTTAGTCTCTCCCAGCCTCAGTTTCTCCTTCTGTAAACTAAAGATAATAATACCCACCTCATAAAGTTGTTGGGAGGATTAAGTGTGATAACAGAACCACCATGTCTGTCACTTCTCCTCTAACATTTGGGAAAATGATCAGCAAATTAATTCTCTCCTATTTATCCCTTGAAACAAACAAGCTCACTTGTCTTGTTGCCACATATGCTTCAGTATAATCCACTGATGAATGAAATTGAACATTTCTTATATTTCACACAGAGGAATCAAGGATACACACATCTGTTTGTATGTATGTTTTGGGGGAGTTGGAAGTGCTATTTTAAAAGTTTAGGCTTTGAAATTCGACCAACACAATTTTGCCATTTATTACCTATGTGACATTAGCCAAGTCACTAAACTTCTTTGTGGCTCCTTTTTCTCATCTGAAAAGTGAGGATAAATAATAGTACCTATTTTATCAGGTGGGTGTGATAATTGAGCTCTTTAATGACTGTAAACCACAATGCCTTCCATGGAGAAAACTTTAATAAATATTACTTTTATAATTATTATGAATTTACCAAAAGGTCCAAAGCATGTGAACATGTGCACACACATATGTGTTGGTGGGACTGAGTATGAAACATGAGCCAGCCCATTATTATCACACCATTTGGGGTTGTCTTCTTGGCAATGAGCTCTTTCTACCCAAACTCTTCCCAGATCAAGGCTGCTCTTCTTTGAGTTGACTGCCTGATTTCTGTTCTCTTCCAGGCCACTTTGGTTATTGATTTTAACCAGATATCTTCTGTATGAAAATTCTAGGGAGGTGGGACCTTAAAGCCCTGCCTGTATCACGTGGGCTCTGGGGTCAAGTTAAGATCCGACCCTTGTTTTATTTTTAAACTATTTATTGACATGTACTACACATGTAGAGATGTACGTGTATCGTACACATATGGTTCATGGAATTTTCACAGACCCGTAAGACCTGTGTAACCAGCACCCAGAGTGGGAATCAGAACATTTCAGCAGCCCCCGTGCTCCCAAGCATATGCCATTTCCCTAAGAGTAACCACTACCCTGATTGTTTCCTATTTTTGAACTGCTGGGCCCTGATTCTAAGCAGTTCATTGTGTATTTGTTCCTCCTCCAAATCCACACTGTGATTAGGTCTCCACCTGTCTTTTTGCTATTAATTCAAGTGCCAACAAACTTTTATCCAGCAGCAGCTTTGTGCAAGGCACTGTGTTTATTCACTGACGCAACAAGGTAGAAGTTCAATGTCTTGGGTGAGTGTTTTTTGAAATCTTTCTCATGTGGGAAACAGCTCACCTCCTTGAGCTGTTTCTCTCTGGAGTGAGGCCCAAATTTTCCATACTCTCTCACTTGTCTCTCTTCCACTCTGTGTCTTATCCATGAAAGTGAGTCTTCCTGGGTAAGCAGAATCCAGCAGAAACCTACCAGTGTATCGGATTTCCAATTCCAGAATTCCAGAGAGTATTTGGCTGGCCTGGCTTGGTTCACTCTTGGTCATGTCAACTGTGGCTGGAGGGTTAGGGACACATGATGCTAGAAGACTCTGCACCCCCACCCCCTGCCCCAAGAGAGGGAAGGAGACTGAGGAAGGGGGAGGGGCACGGCTTGAGGTTCTGGGCAAGGACTGTGGTCCACAAGGGGCCCTTCTAGCTGCATAATTTCTTTTTCTTCTCAGATTCACATCTTTGATCCAACTGATTTATTTACCCTCTGTGCCAAATTTGAAGTGACGTAATTAGATAACATGGCTCCTGGAGGACTAGGTTCACGGCTCCCCAAACTGCCATTTGAGGGGCACTTGAAACCCTCACGCAGCAGCCAGCCACTCGGGATGGCAGTGTTTTCATCTGGTTCTGAGCATCAGCTGTGGTTTTACAGACATACACACTCTGCAGTTTCTCCCTCTGAGGGAGGGGTGCATTCCACCACAGCACAGACCTGGCCTCTGAAAACTAATTTCCTGGACTCAGGGACCACCGACTGTTTATGATGATTACTACGATTGCAGAGCATTGAAATCGCTGCCTGGATTCCAAAAGTCACTGTGTGAAGGAGAGTTTGCAACGACATCCTGAATCCTGCTCAACCTTGTGGTCAGAGTGAAGAGCCAATGCTAGGTCTCCAGTCCCAGCTCTGCTTATGTCGTGTGGGGCAGAGATGGGGACAGGCGACTGGTCTCAGTTTGCCTTACATCCATGAGCCCATTTAATCCTTACTGCAAATCCATGAGGGAGATGCTATTACTTCTGATTTTTATGAACGTACAACTGAGGCAGAGTGTGGTTAAGTACAATACAAATAAAGCTCAGGATCATTTACAGAGTGCTTTCTTCCCGCTTCCATTTACACTGTGAGAAACCCCATTGTACAGGTGATGCTCTTATGACCCAGGTTCCTGATTTTGCACAGGTCGTAAGTGGCAGAGGTTGGACATAGACTCAGAATTCTGACTTCAATCCCCTAAGGCAAACCCACAAATAATTGTTATAAGAAGCAGATGGCGAAGGATGCCTTCAGATAATTCGGGTGAATTTCTATGGTGTTTCAGAGTCTGGTGAGCTCATATACAGATGGATGAAATTGAGAAAGAACTGAAGAAGGAGGTGATATTTACACCCAGTCTTTACAGGTGGGCACTATTGGGCAAGCATAATTTGAGGGAAGGGTACTCCAGAAGGGTTCAATGACGTAAGCCAAAGCCTGAGGAGGCAGTGGATTTCGGAAAGAGTAGGAAGTCTAAGATACTGGGGACACTGGTGGGCAGACTGGGAGAGGAGACTGGAAAGCCAGGGTGCCTCTCACCTGGACCATGGCCATTGTTTCCTTGACAGGTTGGGACAGATGGGTCAGTGTTGACAACCCACAGGTGGAGGCCTGTGACCTCAGAATCCCCTGACCGAGTTTCCTCAACGTCACTGAGTGCCATTGGTGGGGGCAGGAGTTGGAGTGCCTTATTACTTACTTACAAGTGCCGGGGAGGTCCGGCAACTTTCAAAAGGAGGGAACAATAAAACTTTTATAGACTGCTACCGTCAGTTGCCCTGTAAGGTAGAATGTGTGTGTGTGTGTGTTGGGAAGTTTGCTGGTCAGAGCAGGTAGGGAGCAACCCAGTCAGGTGTTAACAGCTGGGCACGGCCTTCTCTGGCCCACATTCGTTTCTCCCTCTGGAGGCATGGCTTATGAGAGGAGAGCGTCTGTTCCCTGAGCCTCAGTGTCTTCACCTACAAAATGGGAGATCGTAATGTCTGTGACATATGTTTGCTGCAGAAATCCAGTGAGATGGGCCTATGTGTCTTGTGATGTTACTTTAATGTCATTTTATACTATTATTACACTTAAACCTTCTCATGGGTGCATACCTTCCCAACTAGAAAATAAAAGTCTTTAGGATCCGGGCCATGTTGTCGCTTTCTTTCAATGTTTAGTGGTGCCAAACAAACATGCAACAAATTGTTTCAACAAACAAAATCAATAAATTCTTAGTGTGGTGTATTTGCCCACGGCACCAGCCGGACCCCGGGTATAGTTTTTTTGGAACCCCCTCAGTTCCTGAAATCGGAATAAGCCAGGTCTCAGTGAGCTGAAAGCAACATGGTGGGTGTCACACAATCCTCGATATTCATTCGTAAACAAAGCTGCATTGAGCCCCTGTTATGTGCTGGCCACGGTGCGTTCCATTACATCGGTCCTGCTGCTTTACAGAAGTAGATTACTTCAGAATCAAGAACATGCAATGTGTTTAGGTGATCATATATATATTAATGATTTTAATAATCCAGTTAGTGAAAAGTTAGGTTCTTGTCCTTCCTGCTGCAGTAGGCTCATCAGCAGGACAGGGTTGATTCTTCTCCCTTGAGCCTGGCTGATAGGGCAGCTAGCCCTCCTGTTCCTGAGTCCCGCATGTCTTACTCTGGGGGATGGTTGGAGGGCTGGTGATGAACAGCTTTTTGGGTGTGTGTGATTCTAGGAGTAAGAGGAAAAACACCTGGCCTTTTTTGGGAAGGTCCAGACCCAGCTAGCAGGAAGGCTGATTGACCTAGAGGAGAAGGGATCGGGGCTTGGAGCTTAGGAGGGAAAGAGGATGGGAGGCTTCTATTCCTGAGGGTGGCAGGGGGTGGCAGGGCCCAGGCTGGGATGGCTCCCTGGATTCTTAAGGACCTATGGTACAAACACTATATACCTTTGGAGATTGGCTTCTGTCCCATGGCTGAGCCTGACATGGTGATCATGGATATGTTTGTGAAGCAATCCGACTTTGAATAGACCCCACAAGCATGGACCAGGGACTCCAACAGTGACCATGATGGACCATAGCTAGAAGACTTGCCTCTATTTTCTCTCATGGGTCATGAAAGCCCAGAGAGAGGGCAAGAAAGGCACATAAAATGACCACCATGGGACTTCATACTGAGCTTGTTTTGTGAGGAATTGGAGCCCGATTTGATTTAGTTCAAAAACATTTCCAATAGCAACAATTCTTACAGCTCAAGTGAGGTGCAAAGATCCATGCCAGCTCAGCTAACAATGGTGAACGTTGTGCAGAGAAATTGCTATAGAGAATCTCTACCAGGACCTGCACATTGTGTGTTAGGGTGGGAGAGGGAGGGCAGAGGTTGACGTGGAAGAGCTCAGTACCAATCTGTATAATCGTTGGGTGATACACTTTTTTGGAAAATTTACATTTGGGATGAATGCCCGGAAAATTTGTCTTTGGTATGTTTGAAAAGCTAGGAGGTGCTACAAAACCACAGGTAGTTTCTGTAGTGTTAGGCGGGAATTTGGATTTGAGCTTGTCATTTCATATTGTTATACTTTTGTGGCTAGGGTATCAGCTCTAGGAGAAGGTAAGGATCTTTTGGGAAGTGAGGGCCTTAATTTGGTCATTCTGTATTTTGTTTCCATTTGCTTTTCCTCAGAGTTCCTGTGCTAAGTCTTTTTTTTTTTTTTTTAAATAAAGTTTTCCGGCTTTGACTCCCTATTGGAATTTCACAATTTGGTGTCATTGATAGGTTTTCATTGTTTTGGTGATTTTATTTCCCCAGAAGCCCAGAGGCCACAAAAGGGAAAACTGTGATATTATAGGTAAGGAGAGACAGCTTCCCCTAAGATTTTGATATTCGGTACAGAAGGTTTGTGGTACAGCACCCTCGTCACAAATCGATGTGAATTCAGACTTAGGAGTCAGAAATCTTGGAGGTGAGTCTAGTGGGAGCTTATCAGTAGGAGGGGTACCTAGCCAAGTGCTGGGTGAAGGGTAAGGGTGCTCCTTGGGGCAGCAGCTCAAGGATACTTTGCCAGGTTGAGGATGAAAAATAATAGTGCAGACGAGGTCAAAGCCAAGGATCCCACAGCAGATGTCAAATCTGAAAGACTAAGGCAAAAGAGAAGGAGCAGAAAAGTAAGGGTAGAGTTGGAGAAAGAGTCTGAGCTGGAGTCAGGACCAGGTCTGTAAAGGGAATCAGGGACTAGGGCACCCCTGACACCCATGACTGGGTGACTCTGCAGAGGAGAGGGCTGATCCTTAGGGGCCAGCAGGGCTGAACACTCACCCGAGTCCCTCAAGAACCTCCCGAACTCGCCATCATGCCAGTCTGCTTTTCTGAACTCTCTTGCTGTCTAGACTTTGCTATGACCGGCTGACTCCACCTATCTGCCTGACCCTGCATCTCAAAGTGGTTGGGAGAGGGAAGCACAGAGAAAATACAGGAGTCCATTTGGCCACCAATCAGTGACAATAGCAAAAGCACAGTTTTGATGGAGGATCAGAGGTGGAAATCAGCAGGCATTTCAGCTCATGGTTTGGTTTGTCTTTGCCTCTCTCCACTCTGGGGCAAGAGATCTAACAGCACACACCCGCCAGAGCCCTCTCTGAAGTCGCAGACAGGTCTCATTTCTGCTCACTCCTCCTTCCACTTCACCGGATGGGGCCTAAGTGTCTCCTCTGCACTTCTAATGTGTTCTGGAGTCCTGGTCAAGCTAGAACTTAGACAGAAGAAACGGCAGAAACCTGGTGCTGTGGTTCCGCTGGTACTCACTGCGTCAGCCTGGCAGCTGGTCCTCGTGTGGCCTTGCTGTACCCTTCATTTCCACCTAGGGCAGCTTGTTTACCAGTTCTTCTTTGATTCCGAAACCTCTGAGACTGGACTCCTCCATCTTGCTCCCCACCTATGCCCCACCCAGCAGCCATCTCCTGGTCTAAAGTGTTGTCCTTAAGTCCCAGCACCTGTCCTTTGCCTTTCCCTCAAATTATACTTGACAATACTTCACTCCCTTCAGTCCAGACCCTCCAGCCTGGATCTGTCTGAATGTTGTGAATTGAACAGTCACAGGGAGATCCGCTGGTTACTTCCTGTGAGGCAGCTGTGTTAGGCTTGTCACGGGTTTACTGGCTGCAAGCACTTTGCTTGATTAGTGCTTGAGCACATGGCAGAGACACGTGTGCATGGCCTATATAAGGCTCTGGGTGCTTCCCCTGGGCAGTGATTCTCCCAGATTGCGCTCTCATCACTGTGAGATGTGGTTTTCCTTGCTCCCTTGCCCTTACTGAGAATAGCAGGTTTTGCTTTGTTTATGAGCTCTTTCCCTTTTGTTGTTTATTTGCTCGCCTGTCTTTGTGAGCTTCCAATAAACGGGTATGGCCTGACAGTTTCCGGCTCCGCAGTTTCTCTACTGTCTGCCCGAATCCAATGTGGACCTGCCTAGCCTCGGCCACCAGCCTTACACTCCCAATCTTCTCTTAGGCCAGCCTATACTGAGACCATCCTTGGCCACCCGCCTTCCTTTGGTAGGTCTCTGTGTCTTGGCCAACCTGTGTGACCTATCCCCTACCCTTAAGCCATAGCTGTGCTCAGGGGTTCTAAAATCATTAATCTAACAGCCAACAAGTAATTCTTTATGGAGCACTGACCATATGGGTGGTGCAGTGGGAGCAAGTTTTCTCTAGTAAATGACACTTGAGAGGCAACAAACACCATCTTGTAGTGATATGAGGCCAAATGTGGAATTATCTTCATTTACCCTTTTGGAAGAATCATTTGACAAAATGTATGAGTTATCTAACACTGCATAATAAATTACCTCAAAATTTAGTGGCTTAAAATAACAATTTGTTATCTCACATTTTTTACGAGTCACATTTTAGCTGGGAAACTATGGCTTGGTGTTTGTCATGAGGTGGTAGTCAAGATGTCAGCTGGACAGCAGTGACCTGAGGGTTCTGTTGGCTGGAGGATTTACTTACAGAGTAATGCATGTCTGGCAGTTTGGTGCTGGGTCCTGAAACCACATTTCTCCCCACAGGCCTCTAACTGAGCTTTGTAAGTGTCCCCATGACGTGGTGGCTGCCTTCCTCTAGAGCAAGTAATCCAAGAGACCACGGATGAAGCAACAATGTCTTTTATGACCTAACCTGGGAAGTTAGAGACTATCATTTCTGCCATATTCTATTGGTCACAGAGGTCAGATTCAATGTGGTAGGGACAGCATAGGGCATAGATTATAGGAGGGAAGGGTTGTTAGGCACCATCTTGTAGACTGATCACCACACAAAGAACCATTTGGCTTAAAGACCAGGAAGAAAATCAATTTTATATATTAAAAAAGATAATATTTGTTTAATGCTTTATCTCCCATGTTGGAACAGTGTCTAGCATATAGTAGATACTCAATTAACATTGAATGCATGACAAAAGTGAATGCTGGATTAAGTGAATGGTATATGTTACTTTCAGGAAATACTATAAAGTGCTTTTCCAGATATTATACAATTTGATCCTCACCCTGTGGGGCAGACAGGCTAGTATTATTAATACTGCTTTATTTCAGACACATAAAGCATTGTACAATGTCACTTAGCCCTTCCCCATGGTCTACTCACATCACACAACCATGCTGTGACCCCAGTTGACAGGGCTTTGTCCATGCCCGTCGGCTGTGAGGTGGGTAATCTTAAAGTGGAGGTGAAATGACCCTTGGGAGAAGGGGTTAAATCCCTTTTATGGTTCACAGGGTGGATTTACTGTAAAGCTAGTGCCATGTAAGGCCTCTCACTTGCAGGGGCCCTTCTAGGGCAATCCCAAACATTTTGGCACATGAAAACCATTTATCTGGGACTTCATTCAACAACTGAAACATTCTGGAAGAAGGAAATCTGCTGTTTAACAACATTCACAGTCACTCATGACAATGCAGTGACAAGCATTCTGTGAAAACGTTAGTCGGTGCTCGGAGTAGGTGGTGTGTCTGGCTGTTCTCCTGAATCCCACCGGAGGAACCTCTGCGTGACAGCTGAAGTTGTTGAAGTTTTCAGTGTTTTCCAAAAGTCACATTTTCTCTTTTTAGGTCTGTCTCATAGGGGTAATATTTTAAACATAGATACTAACTTGGATTTTTCCTTAGGGAATCTAATTTTTCTTTGGCTAAATAACAGAAAATTCACATAAAAAAATTAATAGATGATGAAATCAATGAAATGGACATAAATTATTCTGATATCAAGAAACAGATTGTAACAAAAAATTTCAGTGCCAAAAGCAGTGATTCATTAAGAAGAGGTACGATTTGCCTGACCAAGCGGTGGTGCAGAGGATAGAATATTGGACTGGGATACTGAAGACCCAGGTTCGAGACCCCAAGGTCGCCAGCTTGAGCGCGGGCTTATCTGGTTTGAGCAAAGCTCACCAGTTTGGACCCAAGGTCGCTGGCTTGAGCAAGGGATTACTCGGTCTGCTGAAGGCCCCGGTCAAGGCACGTATGAGAAAGCAATCAATGAACAACTTAGGTGTTGCAACGCGCAATGAAAAACTGATGATTGATGCTTCTCATCTCTCTCCATTCCTGTCTGTCCTTATCTATCCCTCTCTCTGACTCTCTCTCTCTCTGTCTGTAAAAATAAATAAAAAAAGAAGAGGTACGATTTGAAGATGAGTAAAAAATAGGCTCTCAGACTGTTGCTAATTTCATCTCTAGGGAGGGGCTTATCTGGGTAGGGGACTGCCTCCAGAAGTTATATCTCCTTGTGGGCCCAGGCTCTGTGGGGGTACAGCTCCTAACAGCCGTGGCCAGGCAGGGACCCCAGTGAGCTTGGGCTTCTCCTGCAGGCTCATGACCACCCAGCTCCTCCTATGACCCATGCGACCCAGTCTCTCTCTAATGAGCCAGTTGGGCATTCTTGGGCGTGAGCAAATAAAAGGAACCCAGGAGGAAAATTTTTGTATTTGTTGAAGATAAATATTTGTTCCTCTTAACTCCTCTATCCTTTTCACTTTCTGAAGAATCTTTGTCTCTGGATGAGTCCAGCTGAAGTTATTTTTCTTACCATCTGTAAGGGGGATTTTCCATTTCTCCAACAAGAAAATAACCCTTGGGCCAAAGGAACTGTGAAAATGTTTAGTCTCCAGAAAGGTATGCAGACTCTCAGGGAAGCAGAATCCCCGCAACTCAGCTTGGAGAGGACCGATGCGCCATTTAACCTCTCTTGCCTTTCCTTTGCAGGCTCAGCATCAAGTTTCTGGACCCCACAATTTATAATAACTGTTCTTTGGGATGTCATGAAGAGATCTATTGGGATGCCCACCTAAGTGGTGTGGATGGTGGATGGTTGCTGAGCCTAGAGCCTGGAGAGCTGCCTCTTGTCTCAGTTTTCTCACTAGGTGATCATGGGCAAGTCATTTCCTCTCCCTATGCCTCAGTTTCCCCAGTTATAAAGCATGTGATGAACTAGGTGATCTCCTTTCTAGGTTTAATGATTTATGTGATTTATATGAGGCCAGGATCAGGGTAGTTTATATAATCATTTACATAAAATGAATGATAAAGAAGGCCATTCTTTGAATATTTTTGAGGGAGAAAAGGAGGTCTCCTTTGAAAAGCATATTTTTATATTAGTGAGTTGTATCATGCCAGGCCAACAGATGTTAAGGGATACTTACTGGGGAAGAAGCAGGGCTTGTAACCATCCAAGCTAAGGTTACAGGGACCTTGCTCAGGGGGACAGTGGCTGAAGCTATCAACTGAGGCAGACCAGGAAGCCAAGTGAACAGTTAGGTACCAGGAGAGAGTCAGAAGGCCAAGGTCAAAGCAAGACAGAGTGAGACACTGAGCAGTGTACATAGCAGCAGCTGAAATAGCTTGTAACTGTGGCCCCTCCTGCCTCAGCCAGAGTGCATTTGAAGTGCCTCCTGCTGAGCCAGGTGCTGCTGAGGCCCCACACCTGGCCAAGCCACTGTTCACCCGGGAAGGGTCAGGGGGGAGATAAATGAGTGTGGCTGGGATGGGGAGTGAACCCATCTCATGTTTTTGTATGACTGAATAATTATGCAAATATACAGATCAACCTATTGAAATGAAAAGACAAAATAGAAATTATAATAAGTTTCTATAATCTTTAAAAATAAACATGACTTGGATAAAAATTACTTAATCCTTTGAAAATGTAATTAAACTTTTAAAATATTTTTATAAAAACAAAACTATGTACAGTTCTAGCCTTCAGTGTCTGCCTGTGGTCATAGGCCTGCAAATAGACAAATTAGAAGTAGTATGATTTGCCTACTATTGTAAAATAGTCTCTAGCCATCGTGTGTACCTGCTGTGAATACTGTATTAATTTTTTAGTGTCTCCAGAACCACACATTGGAAGATGGAAGCAAGAAACAGACATTCAACGCTACTAGGAAAGGATACTTCACTTGGCATGACTGTTGCGCTCATACCTGAGAGGAGGAGTATAAGTTAATTAATTTGCCTTTGCTCTTCTCTAAGTGTGTCTGCTGATCAAGTCCTGCCCAACCTCCTGAGGGAAGGAGTCCGTCTCCAATATTAGTGACAGCAAAACCCACAACACTTCATGGCATTTGGACACAGTTTCCTTTTGGTCCATAGACTCAGGGTAGGAGATACGGAGAAGGGTTTTCCTGGGGCCGAAGTGGTGTTCCTCAGGAGAGCGGATCGTTAGGGTTACGGGCTGTGTGTAGCCAAGGCTGAGCCCTGGATCCCGAGTGACTGAAGGACTCCCGTGTTCTTCAATACACTAACTTACTTTGTGTTAGTGATATGATCCCTAGTAAAACAAGGACTCAGAGAAGGCGTCCCTTTTACCTGGATCTTGCCCAGATGACAGATGATTCAGTCAGTAAATGCCAATGTGGATGGAGGATGGCTAAAGGCTTCAAAGTAGAAAATAAGTTGAACCTAGATAAAGTTCTGTTTTTGAGTTCCTTTGTGCAGCTTTTTCTAATCTTTCTTCCTTATAGACAAATGATTACCATCCTTTGAACCACTCCCATATACACATTTTTATTATTACAAACATCACATTGTAATATATAATTTAAAAATTACATTAATATTTGGTTCCCTAGCTAGGTTAAAAAATGTGAGAGTCATATTGGCAGCGTTTCGGAGCCAGACACTCCTCAGTTTGAATCCTGGTCTCCTCACTTCCCAGGTGGGTGACTTTGAAAGTTTCTTAAAATGCCTAAGCTTCAGTTTACTTACCTGAAAATAGGGATAGTGATATTGCCCCCTCATATAGTTGTTCCGAGGCTTACTCATGATAGTCTTTGTAAACTGTTTAGCACAGTGTTAGCTGTTGTAGTTACGTGTTATTAATCACTCATCAGATATCCAAACCAAACCACCTCCTTGTCCTACCTCACAGTGTTGACACGCATATACGCCAGGCAGTGCACACCAGGGCACAAGCAAGGCTATTGCAAGGAGGCGTTAGCATTAGGCCAATTTCTAAACTTCAAAGGGACACTGAGTGTGTGGAAGGTCTGCACAGCTTTGAGCCAAATGGGAGGGAGGAAGGGTGAAGGAATCCATCCAAATGGAAAGAGTCCTGCAAGAAAGAACTGTTGATCTTCAGTCGTCATTCTCCCCTCGGGTGCTGCTCTCTGGTGAATATTTCCTGTGCTAATGGGGTGGTGGTGACAGCTCTGTGTTGAAGCAGCTCTCATCAAAAGCTGAGGAGCTAGAGATGGGGTGTAACCTGAGACCTTGCCCTAGCAGGTCTGAAATCTCAGCGGAGATAGTACCCGCTTTCTGAGCAGCAGACTCGCTGGGGTTCGGCTCTGCTTCCGACATGGCAGTGACCTGCCCTGAGGTCCCAGAGCAGCCAAGATGGACATTCTACTTCCAGCCCCATTGTTGACCTTGCAGTCTGGTCCCAGGTCAGCAGGACCTTTGGCCTTGGCCTCCGGCTGACATAGCCTCCATACCGTTAGACACACTAAGATGCTCCGCGCCAGGGAGGGTGTTTCTCCTGCCCCTTCATGAGCTAGGGGAGGCTGTTCCATGCTTTGCCTTTTCTAACATGGCTGACAAGTCAGTGCTGCCTGTTGACACATGGCTTCAGTCCTACCTCATGTGGGCCTCTCCACAGGCTGCTTGAGTGTCACTGCAACATGGCAGCTTGCTACTTTGAGGAAAAGGATACCGTTGTTTTTGTAACATCCTGTTGGCTACCCAGTAGGCCAGGTGCAAATACCTAGAGGCAAGAATGGTTGCGAGTCCTCTTAGAGGCTGGATGCTACTGCTCTCACCCCAAATAAGCATTCTTGTGAATGCTAGAAAGTGTCCTTTGTACAGAGAAAGAGATGGATTCTCTTATTGCACTCTGCCTGGTGGGGTGGAGAGAACTATGGGTCAGCAGTTAGAACATCTGAGTGTCAGTCCTGGTTTTGCCCCTGGCCTCCTGAGTGCCCTTGAATAAGTCACGTCCTCTTTTGGAGCTGCAGTTTTTTTAAACACAAATAAGAAAGGCTTTTGAACTTGGGTCAGTGTGGCATAGGGATCCAGTCCCTGTGGACTTGAATGTCCTCAGCTGTGAGAGTGAAGAGAAGAACCCCTCCCAAGGGTGATGTGAGGAATAAATGAGTGAGGCCATGTAATACGCTTTGACACATAGAAGGGGCTCAAGTGTGAGCTGCCATTGTTAGCAGCAGAAATAGCAATATCACCTCCAGCTTTAAGATCGCAGATTCCACAATCTGTTCTTTGTCCTGAGAACAAGGGGTTCTGTACCCCCGCCCTCCTTCTCCATTGTTCAGATTCCACCTGATTCCCTCTGAGATGGCTTTGGGCAGCTGAGCTCAGACCTCCAGGGTAGGCCAGGGGTGTCTGTTTCCTTCCTCAGCATCTGGTGGTCAAGGTTCTTGCACACCTATTATAGCTGGCTAACATTAGAAACCAGAACAGTCTCAAGCTTAGTGTTGGCACCAATGCTTGGGACAACTGTGAAGTATGTGAACACAGAGTGGCAGAGATGGAATGGACCTCAGAGCTCATCTTGTTCCTGATTTGTCCACTAGTCTGGCCTTTGGGATCAGTACCCCTCTGTATAAGCCCTGTTTGAGCAGTTGTCTGAAGACCCACCAGCCACCACTTGAGGTCCATGGAAGCAGCCCTTAATTGACTGCCCACTTGAGGCCCAACTCTGTAACCAAACAATTGTGAGAAGCCTTCAGCTCCAAGTCTTCACCCTCCTGCTAGAGACCATGAGACTGAACTCTAACGTATCCATCCCCGTGGTCCTCAGTCTCAGTCAGAAGGCCAGGCCTCTTCCCGTGCCCACGGCTCCCAGACCCCGTGGCCACACTGCCCTGTCCGTCTCAGCTGGCCTGCCCCGCTTCCCCCCCCCCTCCTCCCCCTGCTGCCCCATGACAGCAAACTGCTCTTACCGTCAGCCTTTTTCTGGAACATTCCCTCCTCTCTGCCTGCTGTCTTCTCAGGCGGGGTCAGCACTCTTTCTGCCCTACCCCCGGGCCATTCCTACACTCCCCTCCCTCTTGTGAAAGTCCCTGCTCCGTTAGACCCACCTCGGCATTCAGCTGTGTCCCTGATGCTCTCCCTGGCCTCTTGGTCAAGGCCTTCACTCATTGACCACCTTGGTTCCTGGGCTCCCAGAAGTACTTTCCACCCCAACTCCGTATCATTCCCGGCCCGTCATCATTCATAACTTTCCCAGGTCCCTGGACCTCATTGCTAAGGACACTTTCAAACTTCAGCTACCCACTCCCTTCCCATCACCAAAAGAGCATAACCTTCCAAGTCTCAAACCCCAACATCTCACTCTCCGCCATCATCTCCTGTCTTCCCAGCTTACCCCTCAAGGTTCTCTACAATAATTCCTTGACCTCATCATGGACACAGACCTCCAGGGTCCAGTTCTTTCTCACTCTCCATCAGTGGACTGTTGGCTTCCCTTTCTTTCTGTCTTAGATTCCAGGGCCCTCCATTGGAATCACTCCTTGGCAGGGGTCCCCAAACTTTTTACACAGGGGGCAGTTCACTGTCCCTCAGACCATTGGAGGGCCGGACTATAAAAAAAACTATGAACAAATCCCTATGCACACTGCACATATCTTATTTTAAAGTAAAAAAACAAAACGGGAACAAATACAATATTTAAAATAAAGAACAAGTAAATTTAAGTCAATAAACTGACCAGTATTTCAATAGGAACTATGGGCCTGCTTTTGGCTAATGAGATGGTCAATGTGCTCCTCTCACTGACCACCAATGAAAGAGGTGCCCCTTCTGGAAGTGCGGCGGGGGCCGGATAAATGGCCTCAGGGGGCCGCATGTGGCCCGCGAGCCGTAGTTTGGGGACCCCTGCTCCTTGGCACTCACCCTGACCTCCCTTTCACCTCCAGGCCTCCTTTGCACTTTACCCTTCCTGCAATGTGTCTGGCCTTCGTACAGAGTTCTTGTGTCTGCAGAGCTTTAGAAGACGCACGATTTCGTTGGACCGTTTGGGTGGTCACATGCACTGTAGGAAAGGTAGCAGGCCGGGGATTCATACTTCTGTTTTACGGATGAGGCACTAAGGCTTCAAGAGGTTAAGTGGCTCTTCCAGGTTTGTCTAAAATCTGAGCCTCAAATCCATGTCTCTCAAGACTAGCTTTCCTCTCCAGAGGCAGCCTTTCTGTAATACGTTGGGATGTGGATCTAGGGCAGTGGTCCCCAACCACTGGGCCGTGGACCGGTACCGGTCTGTGGGCCATTTGGTACCAGTCTGCAGAGAAAGAATAAATAACTTCCATTATTTCCGTTTTATTTATATTTAAGTCTGAATGATGTTTTATTTAAAAAAATGACCAGATTCCCTCTGTTACATCCGTCTAAGACTCACTCTTGACGCTTGTCTCGGTCACGTGATACATTTATCCGTCCTACCCTAAAGGCCGGTCCGTGAAAATATTTTCTGACATTAAAAGGGTCAGTGGCCCAAAAAAGATTGGGGACCACTGATCTAGGGTGATGGGGGTGTGAATGGGGGCAGGGCACCCAGCCGAGGGGAGAGTGTTCTCTGGTGATAATGGGGACAGGGAAGGGGATGGATGGTCCAGAGGGAGGGGGACTGCAGTCTGCCTCACAGGCCTCATGGAGGCTGAGAAACCTTCTCAGAGGCCTTTATAGAGAGGTGAACTAAATGCAAAACCAGATGCTGTTGGTAAAGTACACTGTCTGAAACAGAATTCCTCCTGTGTCCCAGCCATCTGCAAATCCCATTTCTTTCCTCGTCAGGGCTCGGAGGCCGGAGGCCAAGGCCGAGGGCCCTGCGTTAAGCTGCACATCAAAGATGCTCCAGGTTTCCCAGCACAGCTCTCAGAGGCTCTTAACCAGCCTCTGACAATAAAACCGCTTTCAAATAAAAACCAAGACTCACTATTCGGCAGAAAAGGGATTAACAGGATCAGTCCGGGGATGACATCATGCTATTATTGTTGGCACTTTCCCAGCTCAAGTGTGAGGAGTCTGGGTGTGGAGGGAGGAATATATCTTTTCTTTTCAGCTGACTTGGTCTCTCTGACTCTAGGTTTAGAAAATCCAAGGAGCTGGAGGGAGCTGGTAGGGCTGGGATGACCCTCCAGTAAGGCCAGGGCAGCTGCTAGCTGGAGGGGGTGAGCACGCGGGCCTGCCAGGCCATGGCAGGGACCCGATGGGCTTTGTGCTGAGTCATTCTCCTGGGGACTCAGGCGAATGGAAAGGAAAGGTTCTGTTTGGTGACTGGGCCCTGAAGAACTTAAGAGAAAGGTGCCCTCCAAAGTGGGCAAACATCCTGGTGCAACCAGCAGTGCAGACAGACTAACTTAGAGAACCAGGGCCTGGCCCGTTCATGCACAGACTCTGGGTGACGGTCACTGGGCAACGCCCAGAATGACAGAGCAGTGAGGGCCTTGGATGACACCCCTAGTGGTTCCCAAAGTTATTATCTTTTTAGTGAAGGAACTCTTGCTTCAAACGAGATACTAAAGGTACGCTACTGCATACAGAAGACTGGAGGAAGAGGAGCTACAAGGTTTGGAGCCTCTGGGTTGGGCCTCCTGGCTCCTGAGCTGCCTTGGACTCGAACGCCAAATACACACACTGAAAATCTCTGATCTTTCATTCACTGAACACTTTCTAAATGCCTGCTCCACGCCTGACACTTCTCCAGATGTGTGTTGGGGGGAGTGTGTATCGGTGAGCAAAACCAGGCCCAGTTGCCCCCTCCCTTACAGGGCTTACATTTTAGTGTGGGAAATACACATGAATTAAATAATGGCACAAATAAATATTAACTCTTTCCTCACCCAACATCTAAGAAGAAACTGATTTGCGCAAGTGCCGGATTCTTAGCCAGGCACTCCAGGCTCTGGACTGCCAAGACTTTCCAAGTTTGTCCCACATGCATCTCCCATCTAACTCCCAGCACCGTGCAGACTCTCGATGCTTTTCCTAAGTATAACCTGCCTTTTAACCTGGGCTCATCTCCCCTTTCTTCTGTTTTCTCCACCAGTCAGCTCCATCACTCCTGGAAAGCCTCGTGCCAGCCCCATGTGTCTGAAGTCTCCTCAATCGGAGGCGATCCTGCCATCCCTCCTCAGCACTTCTGTCGGGTCCACAGAGGAGGGGAGCGGCCGACATTGGTGAAGGAGCGAGGAACCTGGACAGCACCCTCTGTCTTGCTACTGAGACTTTAGATGGGTCACCCAACTTCACAGAGGGGCCTTGGACTCACCTTGGACTGGCTCCATCTCCTTAGGTGTACACAGTTCCTTACCTGAGGAAACCCTCTGGAGGTCAGGGTCGAATCTTTCCTTCTCTGTCTTTTCTCAGCACCAAGTTCAGTGCCTCAAGCTCATTGGGACCAAACGTGACCTTGGTTCATCCCTAGTACGTTTTGCTGCGTGCTCCTGGGCCAGGGTCTCTCACTTGCTCATTGCTGCAGCAGGGCAGCTTTTGGTCCCCGGCTCTGAGCCTTCCTCTCATGGAAAGACCGAAGGCACGCCTTCCTGGATTTTATTTATACCCCAAACATTTCTTGAGCACCTACTACACACCAGGTCCTGTACTAGGGATGACATCTCTCCCCTTCAAAGAGTGTGGAATCTAGGGGAGGAAGCAGACAAGTAAAACAACAGGACATCATTGTGTGTTGGCAGAGTGAAGGGCACCACCCAGATGTAGGGCCCCCTTCTCCTCCTTTCAGAGCAAGGTCCTTTAGTCTGCAGAAGTGAGCAGAAGGTCGGCTTGTCCGCCTGTCCTCTCAGGGCCTCCCCCAGCCTTGGGGGCCTGCCTCCGGGAGCCAGACACTTGAGAGGCTTCTCTGTGGCCAGTAAGTGGATGAATGCTCCTCTGCTGCTCTCTCTGTCTGGGCTTCCTAAAATAGCCACGTCAGGCTGGATAGGCATAGGCTAAGTTATGTACTGAAGAGGTCACAGCTACTTTGGAATTTCAGTACAGGAGGAAAAAGTCAACTTTCTTGTTAATTTGGGTTATCTCCTGAATCTTAATGGAAAACTACATAAAGTCTATCATCAACAGAAATCCTGATGACATTCTCTAACACCTGACCTGGCTCACCAAACCCTGAGCTTCTCCCACACTTCAGCAAGGATCCAGGTCTTCAAACCTCCACCACCCTCTCTTCTCCTATCCTTCTCATGGGCGCTCAAATCCTAGCAGGGACCACGGAGGGAGAAATTCCAAGTCCTGCAGTCCATGGTCAACAGTTGACAGGAATCCTTCTCTTGGGTTTCTTCTCAACAGTCCCCTCAGTGTGAGCTGCATACATGTGGGCTCTATGATCTAACAGTGCTATTAAATTATGACTGTACAGCCCCCCAATAGTAATAAGTTTGGGAGGTGGTACTGTTTAAGTTACACAAGAGAAATTCAGTTCTTCAGTGGTGTGCTGGAGGCAGCCCATACTGGCTTGCAATTTATCAGGTGACTGATAAATTTTAGGAACTCTGCAAGCCTATTGTAACACATAGTCATTATTAAATAGTAAACTATGTAAACTTATAATTAAATACATTATATTACAAGAAATTTAATAAATACTAAAAACTTCTTATTTTCTAATTGTTTTATAAAACTTGATTATTATTTCTATTTTTGAATTTACCGACATTTATTATATCTATATGTGGTGGAATATCATACATGTGCCATTTCCCAACTCTATGTTCAGTGACATCACATTTGGTAGCTTGAAGTCAGCCACGGTGAGGGTATTTACACCATGGAAATTGGCAAATACTACAAGGCAGGGTTCCCTTCCCCAAACCTGTACTGGGGAGAGGCCATGTTTCCTCCGCTGGCTCTGCACTCAGCTACCTTCCTCATGTCATTTTGCAGGGTAGCATTTGGTTTCTTGCCTACTCTGTCTGGGGCTTATTGGAACTAACAGCCCTTAAATGGCAGCTGCCTTAATTACTCAAGGAAAGACTGAGTCTTATCTTAGGGGATAGGAGAGTAAATAATTCTGGAAATAAGAGGTATATGTTGACTGTTTGGTGAACACGGGCTTTAATGCAACCTGGAGGGGTGAAGTTAGGGAAGGTTTTCCTGAGGACACAGTGCTTGAACCAAGGTGGACTTCACATCCTATAGGCTGTGAGGCTTGTGCAACGGAGAGAGCGAAGCTAGAGAATGAATCTGGTGCCTCTCTCTAAAGTATCAGTTTATTCAATGGTATGTAACTGAAAACATTGTTTCAAAAATAGAACATACATGAAAATATTATGTAGGATACAAAACTTGGATAAAATTTTAAATTAAAACAAGAGACTGAATAAGTTTGTCTCACATGACAGGCTTTTCCAGCCTATGGCCCCAGACCCCAGGAACACCTTTCTATTCTCATTTGACATTAAAAGTCCTTTGGCAGAAAAATTTGAACAGCCCTGAGCTAAAGATCTTTGAGATATGCATAGGAATGAATTAAACAGAGGCCAGAGAGGAGGTGGTTGGGGCATTCTAAAAAGCAGAATTCAGTAGAAAAGAGCAAGGACTTGGATCAAATTCCTTGGGTTTGAATTCCTGTTCTGCACTTATTTAGCTGTGTGATATCAGGTAGGTTACTTAACTGCTCTGTGCCTGTTTCCCACAGCTATAAACTGAGGTTAGTAATAGTACCTATCTAACAGGTTGTTTCAAAGATGAACTTAGGTGTGTGTATAGCATGTGGAGCAATGTTAGCTCTTGTTCTTTCTAATTCTTTCAAGCAGAAGGAACAGTATAAGCAAAGCTCAGAGCCTGGACAGCTGTGCTCAAGGAAGGGCAGGCTGCTTCTGGTTTGACGGCATGGTGTACACCCGGGAGAAGTGGATGATGAGGCTGGGGAGCATTCCTGTGTCATCTGCAAGGAAACCTACTACGTGTCACACCCAATGCCACCAGATGACTCCCTTTCATTTCTCCCCTGTGCAGAGTGGGGGTTGGGCTTGCTGATCCACAAGATCCTCTGGTGCCCACAGCCTATACTTTGTTTCATCTTTTCTCCGACTCTTCTCTCTCCGAATACCCACACAGAACATTCAGATCCCCACGTTTAATGATTTTAATACATTTTATATTGCTCACTGGTTACCTTATGAATTAGTCTTTTCATCCCCAAACAACAAAGACAATTAAATATTTGATTTAAAAAGCTACACTAAAGAGATAACTCAGTTTTTATGAAATCGCCTTTAAAAGAAATACATTTTTGTAATTTCATGGCAGATTAAGGCACAATCGCAGGAACAGAACTCTATGTTCTGCGGAGTCAGAGATTTGGTTTCCAATTCTGGCCCACAGATGACGCAAAATAGTTCCTCCTCCTAACTCTGGTTTCTCCTCTCTGAAATGGGTTGGTAATGAGAGCACCTGTCTCATGGGGTTGTTGCGAAATCAAATGGCATGAGCTACGTGAAACCTGAGAGTCCCATACCTTCCCTTTGCCCCCTGGATCCTGTACAGGATGAGGAGGCAGTGGCTGGCTCCCTCCTGTCTGTCAGCAGGCTGTGTCCCTCGACCCCATGTCACAGCTCCTGTTACCCTCCTCTCCCACACAGCTGTCTCCCACCTCTTCCCCTTTAGCCCAGAGTGGTAAAGGTTCCGTGCCATCTGCCCTGGGGTACTGCATTCTCCTGTGTGCTTTCCCCCACAATCTATCCGCATTTTTTGTAACTAGCTCTTCTACTCAACTCTCTTCAAATTACCTGATTTAAGTGTTCAGCCTGCTTCTTGTGGGGCCTGACCAATAAACTTAGCATAGCACCTGGCCCATAGTAGGTGCTCAATAAATGGAAGCAATTATTTCCATGCAGAATAGAAAGCTCTGGGCCCTGTTAAAGGAATACCTGGGTATATTTACCCAACAACATTCACTGATTCAACAGCTACTTATCATATGTTATTTGTTAAGTTTATTTTTCATTTATTACGACACACCTATTATGTGGCAGTCAGCGAGGTCTTGGAATTAACTCCTTGCCTGTTGGTTTCGGCAGGAAGAGGGAGCTCGCTGGCATTTCTTCTCTCATGACAACTGACAAGCAAACTCCTCAGTCTCCAGATGAGGAACCAGGCAGAGCTCTGACAAGAACGGAGCAGTAGGTCATTATCAGGAAAAAGAGTTCCACTCCCTGAGTGCTCTCTGGGGAGGGCACAATCACAGCCGGGCAAGTGGCCCTGTCTAAACGGGCCTTGCTCTGGCCCTAACCTACACGTAGAGTCGTTTACCGAACATTTGGAGGATTCCCTAAAGTGAGGACAGAGCCCCAGACAGGGGACAGACAGGCCTGGGTTCTGGCCGCTGCTGAGCCACCCCCTTTCTGTGGGTGCCAGGGATTACCCTCTCCGGACCCGGTTTCTTCCTCTTTAAATTGAGACAGTTGGTGCATTAGGTAACAATGTACGATAGCAGCATAAAGAGCCGCCCTCACTTGACCCACAGCCCTCCAAGGGTCTCCGCGTTTTCACTAGCATATGGTCCTATGTGTGTGGGAGACAATTTTCTTCACTCAGTTTAACTTCCTTGGCGCCTGTTCCTTCTCAGGGTAGACATTCCTGCTCTACTTTCATAGCTTTGATCATCATAGTGTACAGTATGAACTCTTACTACAGAGCAGTTTTTTCTTTCACTCGGCATACTTAAAAAATAAAACAACAAAACTTCAACACATACTTTAGTCACGTCCTAAATAATAATATTTAGAGAAACAGGGATTCTGTGTGTTTCATAGTTTTTCCAATACATAGGAACATTTCGTTCATTTATACCCTAATGTCATCTCCCGTGCTCAGTGGTATGGGAGCCATGGTTTGGTAAGCAGGGACTTAGAGTGGAGCCAACCTTCTGCTGCCTAAGTGTGGCATCCTCAGAGGATGCTCGGATTTTTGGGGGGAGGGGGTAGAGCATGTCAGTGAAGATCAGGAGCAAAAATTTTAGGGGCTTATACATTAATATAACTCTTTTGGAAATCAGTTTGGCTGTATGTATTAGGAGCCTTATAGCGTTTAATTATATGCTTCTAGAAAATAAGTCCTGAGATAATAACCCCCAAAGCAGAAAAACCTGGACTTATTTAAAAATTCCACACATAACAGCAGACATTTTGGCAGTAGTCTAAGATTCCAATTATTGAGGTAAATCATGGCGTACTTTCCTTTATGAACTATTATGGAACTACTAAAATGATGCTTACTCTATAAAATTAAGTAAAAAGGGACATACACAAATGGTCATTAGATATGTAGGATGACCACTACTATATAAAATGAAATATGTGTAAAAGAAAGACTTGCAAGAGATATTGCTAAGTGTTAGCAAAGGTTTTTGGAGAGTGGGACTACAGGTTTTCTTCCCCCTCTCTTTTTTTATCTGTTTTTTCCCCTCTCTGTTCTTTTTTTATCTCTTTATTATTTCCAAGTTTTAAAAAGCAAGTTTAAAGTTTAGGGAATTAAACTATTGATAAGATTACTTACGTATCTTTTATATTCACTCTCTGGATGAGACATAATTGGGGGGTGTTTGGGTGAGTGAGTGTGTGTGTGTGTGTGTGCGCGCGCGTGCGCGTGCATGCATGTGTCATGTAAGTGTCTACTGAGGAACACTCCAGATTGTCAGGGAGACCCAAACATTGTCCCTGAACCTTTGGTCACAGCCTGCACTGCCACTGCTCAATGTGATTGTGAAAGCACATTGTCCTCTAAGAGAAATGCCTATCCTGATGCCCCAAATTACTGCCCAGGACAAGTGAGGAGGTTCCCCAGGGGTGGAGTGCCTCCGTTTGGATGTTTTCATGACAGCCCTTTGGCTATCAAGTTTCTGAAGGCCCTCCACTTAACTATGTCTTGCCTGAATAGTCAGGTTTTTTATTTTTCTCTTGAAGATCTCTGTTGTGGATGTTGATAGTCCTATTTTTCTGCTGCTTTGTTTAATATATAGAGTTTCCTTTATTCCTCCTACCTCAATGCCCCACTCATATTTCAGGCTGGGACCTACTCCTAATTTAGAGCTCTCTTTCCCCCTTTTGCCAACTTCTATTATGAATTTACCTTTGCCACCCAACTTAGTGTATCCCAAGGTTCTCTTTACCATGCCACAGTTGCAGAGCTCCAGGGAAAAGCACCCTGGTCTCATCTCTCCAGGCAGAGGAGAACAGAAACTCCATCTCCACACATGCTGCAGATGGCTTTTCCAGTCTACCTGAATCATTACCAGCTAGAAGCAGCGGTCATTGGGACTTGGATATGAGCTGCAAAGTATAGAATTGTGACAACAATTCCAGTGCCATGCGGACTTTTCCTGGATGTGCACTTTCCCTGGACTCCTGCTCTTTGTGACAGCTCCTAACGGACTGAACTGGGGTTGGGTTGCATTTGCAGGGATCTGGAATGGTGTTGGTGCCAACTTGGACTTGGTGAACATGTTAAGGACACTACTCTTTTATGCATTGTTGTTGTATTGGCCAAGAGTTTGCTTAAAGGCTTTAATCACTGTAAAAAAAAAATAGAAGACTGGATAAAGAAGATGTGGCACATATACACTAGGGTATGCTATTCAGCCATAAGAAATGATGACATTGGATCATTTACAATAAAATGGTGGGATCTTGATAACATTATACGAAGTGAACTAAGTAAATCAGAAAAAACCAAGAACTGCATGATTCCATACATTGGTGGGACATAAAAACGAGACCAAGAGACATGGACAAGAGTGTGGTGGTTATGGGGTGGGGGAGGGGAGAGGAAGGAGAGGAGAAGGGGAGGAGGAGGGGCACAAAGAAAACTAGATAGAAGGTGATGGAGGACAATCTGACTTTGGGTGATGGGTATGCAACATAATTGAAGGACAAGATAACCTGGACATGTTTTCTTTGAATATATGTACCCTGATTTATTGATGTCACCCCATTAAAATTAATAAAAATTTATTTATATATATAAAAAAAGTTTCTGAAGGCCCTGGTCAGCAAGTACCAAGGGAGTCCCAAGGCAGGTGCTGAGCTAGGCACTCTGGCAGCTAGAAACCAAGCATTGAGATGACATGAGTGAATAAGAACAGAATAACCCTGGCCGGTTGGCTCAGCGGTAGAGAGTCGACCTGGCGTGCAGGAGTCCCTGGTTCGATTCCCGGCCAGGGCACACAGGAGAAGTGCCCATCTGCTTCTTCACCCGTCCCCCTCTCCTTCCTCTCTGTCTCTCTCTTCCCCTCCCGCAGCCGAGGCTCCATTGGAGCAAAAGATGGCCCGGGCACTTGGGATGGCTCTGTGGCCTCTGCCTCGGGCGCTAGAGTGCCTTTGGTCACAACAGAGCAACGCCCCAGAGGGACAGAACATCGCCCCCTGGTGGGCATGCCTGGTGGATCCTGGTCGGGTGCATGCGGGAGTCTGTCTGACTGCCTCCCCGTTTCTAGCTTCGGAAAAATGAAAAAAAAAAAAGAAAAAAAAGAGAACAGAATAACCATAACAACAAAATACCTACTCTTTTCTAAGTGTATACAATGCATATGCATAGTGGTAATGCTATATGAATTTTGTCCCATTTAACTGCTCATAACTGCCCTAAGAGAAAGGGTTATAGTTCCCATTTTGTAGATTAGGAAACAGACTCAGAGAAGGTAAGTAACTTGGCAAGGTCACACAGCTAGGGTTCACACTCAGGTCTGACTGATTCTAACGCTCCAACTCTTTCAATAATTCTTTCCTGACTCTCCATGAAAGGAATTGAAGGCTATTGGCCCTTTCCCCTGCTTTTCCAGTTCTGTTAAAGGGTTGGGTAATTGGGAATATGGTAATAAGTCAAGCAGTGGTTCCTGGGGGGCACAAACCGCAAGTGCTGCCTCCACTTGCTTTAAGTCAAGTTCCTCCTGGCCTTCTTTGGGCTGACACCATTGCTTAGCCATCGAGAGAGACAGGTTCTGTGGGAGGTGCTGAGATGTTGATGTGTACACATGTGATGTGTTGGGGCCTCATCAGGCTACAGTTATTAAACAGTCATGTTGAAAACCTTCATATTAATAAGAAGAATTATGATTAGGAACCCCCTTTCTCCCTAGTTCTCTCTCACTCATCAAGATTCAGCCTGGAGCACATATATATTTATGGTTAAATTATTAACCTCTAAAACAGGATAGAAACAATGACAGCTGTAATCCCAAACACACACACACACATACATACACACACACACACACTCCTTTGTGCCACAACAATTTGCTGAAAATGCTGACTTAATCATATTAACCTAATTGCTAGGTTGAAATAATGGTAATGATGACGATAGTAATAATAAAAGAATTGCTTTCAAATTATCCTGAGTGATGTTGCAACATCAGCTATCATACTCATTTCCAAGAAAGAATTTGCTTTTTAAGATTCAGTTCCAGTCAGGCAAATGGCTCCCCAGGAAGATAAATGAGTCTTTAATAAGTTTTTTTCTTGCCCAGAGGGAAATCATACATCTTTCTGCAAAAGCCAGTGAACAACAATTTCTAGGCAGGGTTCAGACCATGCATCCAAATTAGCAGACTACCAGGGGGCAGATTGAAAATGAAATCTGCTAATGTCCCAGGTTTGATTCTGGACCAGGGCATACAGGAGAAGCGCCCATCTACTTCTCCACCCCTCCCCCATGGCTTCTCTCTTTCTCTCTCTCCCTCCTCCCCTCCTGCAGCCAAGGCTCGATTAGAGTGAGTTGGCCCAAGGCGCTGAGGATGGCTGCATGGCCTCTGCCTCAGGTGCTAAAAATGGCTCTGGTTGCAACGGAGCAAGGGCCCCAGATGGGCAGAGCATCGCCTCCTACTGGGCTTGCTGCGTGGATCCTGGTCGGGGCACATGCGGAAGTCTGTCTCTACCTCCCATCCTCTCACTAAAAAAAAAAAGGAAAGAAAAAAAAAAAAGAAAATGAAATCTGCTAAAATCCTGGGCTCTGACTTAAAGTGGCTCCTTTGGGGTGACATTACATTTTAGCCACGGTTTCAGTGAAGGCCATTACCTGGCTCTCTGTGGCACCGAAGTGGCAGGAGCTTTTGTGAAATGCCTTTGCAAATCAGGGTGGAGGTCTTCCTTCCAGCCATGGCAGGCAGATGGCAGTCTGAAATGCTCCAGCTAATTAAGGACTTACTATAGAGGTGAAGATCCCAAAGGTCCCTTCATAAAGACTTACAGAGTGCCTGCGGTGTGTGGCTCTACATAGGTGAAGATGACAAGGATGTAGCCTTTGCTTTCTAGAGTTTATAACTAGTAAAGGAGAAACATGTACATTGAAAATTCCTTACAAATAAAGTGCTCTAGAAAAGAAATGCTTCGGGACCCAAGGGTAAACTGAGTCAATCACAATTAACAATGACAATTGAACTAAATGGGTCTTAAAGTGTGAAAAGGAGTACACCAGATGAGGTCTGATGGGGAGGCAAAGTGGGGGTCTTTTTTTTTCATTTTTCTGAAGCTGGAAACGGGGAGGCAGTCAGACAGACTCCCGCATGCGCCCGACCGGGATCCACCCGGCATGCCCACCAGGGGGCGATGTTCTGTCCCTCTGGGGCGTCGCTCTGTTGTGACCAGAGCCACTCTAGCGCCTGAGGCAGAGGCCACAGAGCCATCTCCAGTGCCTGGACCATCTTTTGCTCCAATGGAGCCTCAGCTGCGGGAGGGGAAGAGAGAGACAGAGAGGAAGGAGAGGGGGAGGGACATTCTACACAGAAACAACAGCATGAGCTAAAGCAGGGAGGAATAAAAGGTACTTTGAGAAATAGCCTTGTCCAGCTCTACTGTAACTCCTCCTCTGTCCACCCGCCCTAGTTCTCAGGGCTTTGTCTGCTGTCTTAGTCCCAGTTTCTTGGGATTCCCCTGTACTATGGAGATGTCTGTGTGGTAGTAACCATATTTATGTTGTTCTTTCCTATATATTTTGTTGTCATTCAGTTATAAAATATTTTATAATTTCTATGATGATTCTTTCTTTGATCCATTAATTATTTAGAAGTTTAGAATTTTTTTATTTTTTATTTAGAAATTAAATGTAATGCGGTGACATGGATCAATCAGAGTACATAGGCTTCAGGTGAACATCTCTATAGCATGTGAACTGTTGATTGCACTGTGTACCCATCACTCAAAAGAAATATGTTTAAAAATTTAACACATATGTTTTGTGTTGAAATGTTTTGGCTACTGACGTTAGAGCTTTGTTGCACTGACATCAGAGAATGTGGCCTGTGTATTAGCAATTCTTTGTGCCTTTTCATATTTCCTCTGTGGCCTAGGACATTCCTGTGAGCATATACTTAAAAAGCTATTTTTTACTTATGAGATACAAGAGTCCATAAATAACTGTGATTGAAATCTGTGTTTGAATACTTTCTAAAGGAAGTGATTAAAATCGACCACTATAATTGTAGATCGTCAATATCTTATAATGTTGTCAGTTTTTGCTTTATATTTTGAGGCTAGGCTTGTAAGATGCATACAGATTCAGACTGTACATATAAAATATATATTTTTTCTTGTAAATTGTTTTTTTTTATTAAGACCTTCATTATTGCCAAGCTTCTGTCTTAAGGCCTATTTCGTTACAAATTAATATTGCTTAGTCAGCCTTCTTTTAGTTAATACTTACCTGATTTATTTTTCCTAATCTTTTGCATTCAGTATTTTCTATCTTTGGTTTTAGAAATATCTTTTGTGAATAATTTTTAGCTGAACTCAAGTACCTAGAGTGGTGCCTAAACTAGTGCCTAGAACATAGTAGGTGTTCAATAATTATTTCTTGAATGAGTGAATGCATGGGAAAAATTAAATCCAATCTGAAAATGTGTCCTTTAGCAGATGAGTTTAATCTGTTTAAATTTGTTTTGATTATTGATATATTTGACTAACTTCTATCTTTTTTGTGTATGTGTGTGACAGAGACAGAGAGAGTCGGAGAGAGGGACAGATAAGGACAGACAGACAAAAAGGAAAGGAGAGAGATGAGAAGCATTAATTCTTTGTTGTGGCACTTTAGTTGTTCATTGATTGCTTTCTCATATGTGTCTTGACCGGGGGGCCACAGCAGACTGAGTGACCCCTTGCTCGAGCCAGCGACCTTGGACTCAACCTGGTGAGCCTTGCTCAAAACAGATGAGCCCATGCTCAAGCTGGCGACCTCGGGGTCTCAAACCTGGGTCCTATGCGTCCCAGTCCGATGCTCTATCCGCTGCACCACCGCTTGGTCAGGCTGACTTCTACCATTTTGTTTTCTAATTACTACCTGTTTTGTCTTCTCTTTTTTCTGCTTTATTATCTACTACTAGATTCGTTCAAATATGCTTTATTATATTTCCTTTTCTACTAGGTGGAAAATGGTTTGTTTTCTGTTCTTTAGCTGAGCAATGGCACAATCATTTCCCATTTCTATTTACCAAGAAGAAAATAGAGAAAAAATTAACAGTTTATTGAATACCTTGTGGTGGGCATCATGCCAGACATTTATTCACTATGTCCTTTGATGAACACAAAGTCCTGTAAATTCAATATGATATCCTCATTTTACAGACAGGAAAACTGAGACTCAGCAAGTTAAGTAAACTGTCAAAGCCCCACAGCTAGTGACTGGCAGATCTGGGGTAGAACCCATTTTGGGTGATTCTGAAGGTTATGCACTTCTCATTGCAGGTCACACTGTTGCCAAAGGCCAACCTCAGATTGCTGAAGGACGGTTATCACACAGTATTTCTCAGTCCCCACAGCTGTATGCTGTTCAGCAGACCTTGTTATCTCTATGTCCCAGTGATAATCCAGAAGTGAAAATGAAAGGACACAGTTGGGTACTATATAGTTCTGAGTTAGAGAAAGTCAAAAGCTGAGAAGTAACACCTTCCAGAATGAAATTCTCCACAAGCTGGATGGCTCTATCATTTTTTTTTAATGACATCTCAGAGTTGACCACTTATTGTTTTCAGGAACACTTTCTCTTTTCCCACCAGATAGTTGTCCACAGCCAGAGCCCCTTAAAAACCAGACACAAAGAACTATAGTTCTAGCCATTATCTCTACACACTGTTCTTCAAATATTTGTTCTTTCTTCAAACAAGTTGCTCTGCTATAATTTGCTTCTTCTGGGTTTGAGGACCAGCTGCAGAGATGCAGGGTCACACAGTCCCTGATGTAGGAAAGCCAGGACAAAAGCTTCTGAGGCAGTATTAACAGGCAGTGAGCCTTTGATGAGGTCACCCACAGAGGAGGCAGGTGCAATGAATGAAATTACCCACAATCCTTCTAGCTCCTAGCATTTCTATTGCAGTAAACAATGCCCAGTGGAATGATAATCCTGGTGTTGAATGTCCGGCTCATTTTATAGGGGTACAGGTGCATCTTTGTCTGTAAGAGTGGCATTCCTTTTCAGGATGAGAGCATGAAAGAATGTGACCGAATTCCTGAAATACCGTTCAGGGTCTGCAGCCATGCCCAGTAACTGCAATGGCATGTGTGTTTCCAGAGAGAGCAGCCCAGGGCTAGCCAGAGGGCCTCACTGGGATTCATCGTCCAGTGGAGCCACATGAGGGAGACTGGCTCCTGAGAGGCGTTTTTCAAAGTGTGGACTACCTGAATCAGAATCACCTGGTTGTGGGAAGGGGAGCAGGTATGCTTATTAAAATGCTATTTGGGGCTTCCCTCTAGACTTACTGAATCAGAATCCAATAGAGGATCTAGGAATCTATGCTTTCAATAAGTGGCCCAGGTGATTTTGGTGCTGAGTGTAAATTGTTCTTCGGGGGCTCTCTGCAGGCACCTGAAGCATCTGCAGGTAGCCTGACTGGTGGAAGGCGGCACATGGGAAGCGACCAGGAGTCCTGAGCCCCAGCTTCCCTTTGGCTTGCTGTGGGATCTTGGGCAAGTCACTGCACCATCCTGGGCCTCATTTCCTTGTCTGTTAAATAGGAGCCTTCAGAGCCTCTTAATGGAGGAACTAGGCCAGAACTAAGGACTCAGTTCTTCGTTTCGGACATGTGAGTTTGAAGTGAGAGCAGGGCTTCGGGAAGGAGAGAGTTATAGCTAATTTTTCCTGTGTGCTTACTGCATGCCAGGCACTGTTGTAAAGATTTATGTACCCAAGCCCTTTTCTCACCACCTCCCTATGAGGTTAAGAACTTTCCTAATCTCATTTTACAGATAAAGAAAACGGGGCAAAGAAAGCTTAAGGTCAAATAGGTAGTAAGAGACAGAACTGGGTTCCAAACTCAGTCAGCATCCAGAGCTTCTTCTTAACAACACAGATATATTATCTCAGCCATAAATGTCCTGCTGGCAATCGGAAGTACCAGACGCTTGGTCATCCAGCCGCTGTTGCAGGTATCTAAATAGAGGTGACATGTGGAAAGGTGAGACGTGTGTAAGGAGCAGAGAGCTGGAGCATCAATAAAAACCCAAAGTAACACAGCCCTACCTACTTCTACTGGGCTGTAAATGTGACTCAGATGGAGGGAGAGCGGGTGGGTAATTTAAAGCATCGTGACAGGTGGGTGGAGGAGTTTGGGGCTGAGGAGAGCAAAGGGCAATTTTAGAGTGCCCTGCCCCAGCCTGCCCAGCTCTAGGGACAATGGCTCTAACGTATGCTTTCTTTCATAGCAATCTAAAGGCAGACAGTCCCTGCTTGTTGTTCCAAAGCTTTGAAGACACATTCAGGAAGTTACAAAATGACTATGAAGCCACACTGCTGCCTTCACCAGAGGTGACTAGTTCAATAGAGAACACCGGGGTCTGATCTGGTTCAGGCAGAGACTGTGCTAGAATGAGTGGGTCAGGCAAGTCCCCACGGAAGACTCTGTTACAGTGGGAACGGCGTCCTGTTGCTGGATGAGTGAGGGGTTGGAGTTTTCATGGAAGGGAAGGACCTTGTTGGTGATGGCTCTATTGTCTGTGCAGCTCTCCCTGGGGAAGGACGAAGTTCCCCTTTCTGCCCCAGCATCAACTCACAGCTTCATGATAAAGATTCCCAATCTCCACTCCTGGCCTGGGCCTCGTGCGGGAGCCCCAGAATGTTAGGGCAATCTCCACTCCTGGCCTGGGCCTCTTGCGGGAGCCCCAGAATGTTAGGGCAATCTCCACTCCTGGCCTGGGCCTCTTGCGGGAGCCCCAGAATGTTAGGGCAATCTCCACTCCTGGCCTGGGCCTCTTGTGGGAGCCCCAGAACGTTAGGGCAATCTCCACTCCTGGCCTGGGCCTCGTGTGGGAGCCCCAGAATGTTAGGGCAATCTCCACTCCTGGCCTGGGCCTCGTGCGGGAGCCCCAGAATGTTAGGGCGACAGCTTCCTGGACGTCTCCCCGTGGAGGCCCTACTGGTGACTCAAGCCCAACCTGTCTCAAACCAAATTCAGTCTATTTACCCCCGATCCTTCTGTCTTTTGCTCTTCTTTGGGTGAATGGAACGAATTCACCAAGTCCTTCGGTGGTTTCCATCATCTGCCGGGGAAAGCCCAGACTCTGCAGGAACACAGGGACCTTTGGGAGCCAGCCGCACCTGCCTTCCCAGCCTCATGCCCAGCCCGCTGCATTCCAGCCACACCTGTACCCTCTTAAACCCTGGTGTCTTTCCTCCAACTAGTGTTTTTTTAAAAAATCAGAATACCTTTTTTTGTGTTGGCAGTCTGGTTGCACTTTCTCATTCTTCAAGAGCAGGCTCAACTCCTTTGAGAAGCCTTTGAGGATTGCAACACTCCCCCTTCCCAGGAGAGCTCCCCTGTCTTCCAAGGTCCCATAGCCCTTGGCGCATACCATTAGCACACACTATTCACTTTGCACTGCTAATATCTATTCACATGTCCTTCCCAGTGGACACAAGCCTCAAGCTTCTCCACAGAGAGACTCGTCACTCACAGACCCATACTCCATTTTGTGTCCCCAAGGCCTGATGAATACTCGGGGGATGTGGTTGAGTCATTGAACACATGATTCAATAATTGGGTCAGAATTTCTGGGGAAAATGGGCCTGTAGTTTATGGGGACCTGAGGACTGTATTCTAAGAACAGAGAAGGTCATACACCTAGAGAAACTGGCCAGATGCCATGCAGCCCAGGACTCTGAATGTGTGTGATTCACAATGAAGTGCCAGGCTTGGGCCAGGTGTGGCCTCTGGTCACCCCTGGCTAACTAACCCTTCCATGACCACTTCCTTTCCTGCTCCCCCAAACCTGTGAGCCCAGATTTCTTCCTCTGTCTTAGTCCTTTTGGAAATTCCCCCCTCCCCAGGAGGCCTCTCCTGATTGAATGGGATGGAGGAGACAATAGGAGCTCCCAAAGCGCCACAGTCAAGCAGCCTTCCCCTCCCTGGTGTTTTAACTGGCAGAGTCAGGGTCTATGCCTCTTGAGTCCCATTGGAGCAGTTTCCCTAAGCCCCCATGTAGGATCGATCACCTGGGCCATTTGTTAAGCAAACAGTTCCCAGGCTCCCTTCTGGAACTGCAGGTGTACCTCATTTCATTGAGTTCCACTTTATTGTGCTTCACATATGCTGAGTGATTTTTACAAATTGAAGGCAAGACCTTCCACTGGCAGAAAGATTATGGCTTGCTTTATTATAACACTTAATTGTGGTGACCTAGACCGGAACCTGCAATAGCTCCAAGATATGCCTGTACTGAATCAGAATCTTCAGGACAGGGTCCTAGAATCTGTATCTTTAACAAGGGCCTTTGGTAGTTTTAAAAAAATCATTAGGCAACTTAGAGATACTATGTTAGCGTTCAGGTGCCAAATCAATCAATCAAATAAGCTTCTGTGAGCTCATTATGTTAGAGTGCTGTATAGTAATCATCATCATCTTATAGTGAAAATTTATTGAGCACTTACTACATGCTTGGCACAATTTCAAGTCACTTATGTATATCAACGCATTTGTTCTCTAGCAGCCCTAGGAGTCAGCATTATCATTGCCTTCACTTAACAGATGAGGCAACCTAGGCACAAAGAAGTGAAGTTACTTACCCAGCTGGTAAGTAGAGAGCTAGGATTAAAATCTAAGCAGTCAGGCCCCAAATTATGCTCTTAACCTCCAACACTCAGAAGATTAGCATAATTGAAGCAGGCCCATGCTGCCACATGCTGCAGGCGATGAGTAAATGTTCACTGAAAGCAGAAATTGGAAACAGACATTATGGGAATGTTTGATTCATTAGCCTCTTCAGTCAGAGACTGCCAGTTCTCTGCCATCAATAACTCATTCACTTTTAGAACACCCCAGGAGAGCAGCTTGGAGGTCAGTGTGCTCTTTTGGTTCTGCAGTTCAAGAAATGAGGCCAGCAACAGATATATGAAAAGATGCTCATCTTCATTAGTTATTAGAGAAATGCAAATCAAAACTACAATGAGATACCACCTCACACCTGTTAGATTAGCTATTATTAACAAGACAGGTAATAGCAAATGTTGGAGAGGCTATGGAGAAAAAGGAACCCTCATACACTGTTGGTGGGAATGTAAAGTAGTACAACCATTATGGAAGAAAGTATGGTGGTTCCTCAAAAAACTGAAAATAGAACTACCTTATGACCCAGCAATCCCTCTACTGGGTATATACCCCCAAAACTCAGAAACATTGATACGTAAAGACACATGCAGCCCCATGTTCATTGCAGCATTGTTCACAGTGGCCAGGACATGGAAACAACCGAAAAGCCCATCAATAGATGACTGGATAAAGAAGATGTGGCACATATACACTATGGAATACTACTCAGCCATAAGAAATGACATCGGATAATTTACAACAAAATGGTGGGATCTTGATAACATTATACGAAGTGAAATAAGTAAATCAGAAAAAACCAGGAACTGCATTATTCCATACGTAGGTGGGACATAAAAGTGAAACTAAGAGACATTGATAAGTGTGTGGTGGTTACGGGGGGAGGAGGAAGAGGGAGAGGGAAAGGGGGAGGGGGAGGGGCACAAAGAAAACTAGATAGAAGGTGACAGAGGACAATCTGACTTTGGGTGATGGGTATGCAACATAAGTGAACGACAAGATAACCTGGACTTGTTATCTTTGAATATATGTATCCTGATTTATTGATGTCGCCCCATTAAAAATAAAATTATTAAAAAAAAAAAAAGAAATGAGGCCTGAAGGATCAATAGTCAGAAGGCAGCGTGTATACCCACCTCTGCCTGGCTGATGGGTGGGATGCCTATAGTCTAATGCTGTGCATCCGACAGACCGGGTTTCATCTGGGAGTCTCTGTTCATATAACACCATTGACCTAAGGCTACAGGGATCTATTGCAATGTCACTGATGGAAAAATGTAAATCATTTAACAAGCAATAATCAAACAATGACAGTCTGAAGCTGGCTTCCTTTGCCCTAACACCTCATGCTCATTGGCTTACACGGCTGGCATTGGGTTAGCTGGACTGTATTGCTCTGGAACCTCCAGTCAATGCCCCTGTCCACCTCCTCTCCTGTTTTCTAGTGAACCCAGGTGAATTCTAGAACATGTTCCAGTGGTTGCTGGCTGGAGGGGGGTCACCTCCCCCCTAGCAAAGCATCACGGATTTGGGGCAGGGAAGGCTGACCACCACAAAGGCCCATAACACCATATGTCCGGACAGTTTCCAGAGACTGTAGGCACTGCTGTTCCTTATCTGGGGGTGGGGGGTCGGGGGTGGGGATGAGGTTGAGGGTGAATGAGATCCCCAGCTGGGTTGGTAACTGACCTGCACCGGATCCTGGCCTCCCTTGCACGGCACACCTGGAGTCCCTCTGGCCACAGACAAGAAGCAAGATATGAGTCTGTCCTGAGAGCTCTGAGGCAGTGGGGGGAGAGGGAGGGTGGTCTCAGTAGTGAGAGCTGGCCTACCTCCGAACAGTCAAGCCAGCAGATGGCCACTGCCGGGGTGTGACTGAACAGAACCCCTGGAGGCCCGCTGCACCTTGGCTCTCTCTGAGCCGCCAGTAAGTCATCCCTTGAAACCCTTTCTAAATGCAGCTTTGGGATCTGAGAGTAAGAAGTCCGGCTGGTGATGAACCCGGGAGCACATCTCAGTCCAGATGCGGGTGCTTAGAGAATGGGACCAGGAGAGGGGAGTTTCGGGGACAGAGGAGGGGAGGCAGGGCAAGAAGAGATAACGAAACAGAACTTCACAACTGTCTCCCTAGTCCTTCTCAATCTTCTGTTAGAATACTGATTTACAGCACATTAGAATTGGGTGGCTGCCCCCTCCCACCAAAACCCATGTTTTTTTACTTCAGTGTTCTGGGGCCAACATGGCACCAGTACTTTTTACGGCTTCCCAGGGGTTCAGGTGCGAGCCAGGGTTGAGCCCCCCACCTTGGGTGCAACTGCAGGTCTCCCTCTGGCTGGTGCATCCTTTACTCCTATGCTAACTGTGGGCCCAGCTTCAGTCTGTGGAGAAAGTGATTTTTTTTAGCTCTCTCACTAATTGCTGAGCTAAAGAGCTGTAAATGGGGAGAATTTGCAACCCTAACATTCTGTGAATCTAGCTGTAAGCTCCTTGAGGGCAGGACCACATCTGCCTTGTTTTCTGGGGAGGCTTTAGTACCTCCTAAGAATGACTTGGTATTAGAGTGCTAAGACAGCTACTCATTTTTCTAAAACCGTTTGAGAAAGCTCATTGCTGCAAGTGGTCATTAATTTCCTTAATAGTAAAATGAGTGTAGCAACCATGATATCTGTCTCATGGTATAAAGATCAAGTGGGGTTGGTATCTGAAAGAGCTTTATAAAGTCTAATTCAATGACAAATGTCACACTGCTCCCTTGCTCTGAGGCATAAGCTCCCATTCATCCTTTAAAACCCATTCAAATGTCACTCCTATGAATTCTTCAGAAGATTGACCACACACTGTACACATACCACTATTATAACATTTACCATTCTGTATTTAGCATGATGATAGTCAATGGTTACTGAGCTTTTCTTCTGCCAAGTAGTGGGCCAAAAGGTTTGCTGCTAAGATTTGATATTTATTTATTTTTATTTATTTATTTATTTTTCTTTGCATCCCTCTGAAGCTGGAAACGGGGAGAGACAGTCAGACAGACTCCCGCACGCTCCCGACTGGGATCCACCCAGCACGCCCACCAGGGGTGACGCTCTGCCCACCAGGGGGCGATGCTCTGCCCCTCCGTGGCATAGCTCTATTGCGACCAGAGCCACTCCAGCGCCTGGGGCAGAGGCCAAGAAGCCATCCCCAGGGCCTGGGCCATCTTTGCTCCAATGGAGCCTCGGCTGCGGGAGGTGTAGAGAGAGACAGAAAGGAAGGAGAGGGGGAGGGGCGGAGAAGCAGATAGGCGTTTCTCCTATGTGCCCCGGCCAGGAATCGAACCTGGGACCTCTGCACGCCAGGCCGACGCTCTACCACCGAGCCAACCGGCCAGGGCCGATACTTATTTATTTAGTGCATGAAAATTGGAGCTTTTTAAGGGCGGAGGCAAGAAGGTAAATCACTATATCCCCCACAACGCTGCTGGAAACGTTTTCAACAACTCAGAACATTTCAGTGCTGCGTTTCTGAGTCATGACTATGTACTTGGGACTGACAGAAAAAGGGAGATTTTGCAGTTGGAAAGAGATGAGTGAGCAAAGGGCCATTGAGGGGGAGCCCACATGGTTCTAGAATGTGGGGTAAGGGGTGGCAGAAAAGTCACCTGGGCTCCCCAAAGGCACTTTGAGTTGAAGAGTCAGGCTGCTTCGGAATGAAGACATCACAGATAGAGGGCAAGGGCACAGATCCCCATGAAAGGGGGAGAAGATTGGGGAAGATACACTCAAGTATGGTAGGAAGATTAAATAAAGACATCCCTAAACTGGATCCATGTCAAGGTTCAGAGTTTTTCTGCATCCTTGGCACCCTAAAGGGACCCAGTAGAGTGAGATAGTATCTCAGAATCACAAAACTGAAAGGCATAAACTTTGATTGGCAGATGGCTATAGAAAACAATAAGTATCTTACTGTGTATGGTAGCAGCAATAGAGTATAATTGATTACAAGCCTTTTATTAGAACTTCAGAGGAGGAGGCTTTCTAGCGAAACCAGTATGATTCTGATACCCCAACTGACAAAGACAGTGTTTCCAAAGTGCATGCCTGACATGAGTGCATGTAACTAATATGTTAACGGGAATTATGTAAATTAGGGGCTCTATGGGCAATCATTTTGGGAAATGCTGGATTCTACAAATTTAAGCATATATTTCTCTTCTTTTCCTTTTTTTCCCTTTTAACTCTAGCTTGTCCCAGAATCTTTAAAATGGGAATGTATCTTGTAAATCTCCAGGAGGGATAGTAGCAGCCCCCAAATCGGTTTCAACACAGAGGTTTCCTCCCCTCCTCTTTTCTGGTAGCACAACTCACAGCAATAGTATTCTATATATGTTGGGACATGCTGCTGTATACTAATCTCAACTGTGTATACAACAGTTGAAAAAATCCTGAATATAATATTAATGAATCAAATTCAGCACTACATTAAATTTTTTTTTACCAGGAAAAGACAGGTTGATTTCATAATGTAAAAATATTTTAGTATTAGGAAATTATGAAGGTCATTTCTAACATCAACAGGTAAAATAAGAAAAAATACGATAACCTCAACAGATAATGAAATGTAGCTGGTAAGTTTCAATATCTCTTCCTTGATTTAAAAGTCTAAAAACTAAGATTAGAAAAATAGTTCAATAGGCTAAAAATGATCTGTAATAAATTTAGACAAGATCACTGATTTTACTGATATTATTTAACCTGGCTCTTGAAGTGCTTCAGTGATCCATGAAATAAAATTATACACAGAAAGGAGAAGATGAAATTATTATTATTTTCAGGTGATATAATTATCTTCCTAGGAAAAGAAGAGAATCAACTGAAACAGTATTAGAATTATTCAGAGAAAGTAAGATAATAGTGAAATTGCAGGATACATTTTCTAAATCAATATTCAAATTAGAAGCAGTTAGAGAAAAATAATCCCAATTTCCAATAAAAAATTTTAAAAATATAAAAGCTTCATCAAGAATGTACAGAACTCATCTGAAGGAAATCTTTTGGCTTTAATGAAAGATATTAAAGAAGAGCTGACACTAGAATCTATGTAAACACAATAAATTAAAATCAATAAAAAAGAAAAGAAGAGCTGACTAAATAAGTTGCCATATGTAATATTTCTGCATGCAAGATTTGAATATTGTAAAGATGCCAATATTACCCAATTAATTTATAAACTTAATACATTTTCAGTCCACAAAGCAATGGGCTTATTTAGTTGTTTATCACAATGAATCTAAAATTTATCAGTAAAAAGAAAAATAGTTGAGAATAATTTTTAATATTTTGAAACAAGAGTGATAATGGTGCATTTGAGCCATCAGGATTAAAGTCTATTATAAAACAATAATATGTGAGCTGTAGGTGTTGGGGCAGGAATTGGCAGGCACCACAATGAAACAATATAGCCTTGAAACAGACCCTAGAATGAACACACACACACACACACACAGACACACACACACACACACACACACACACAAACTGAAAGGAAATACGGTACATTAAAGAGTTAAAATATAGGATTATGGGTTTTGATTTTTGTTGTAATTTTTGTACTTTTCAAATTTTCTATGATGGACATGTGTTAATTATCTAATCATAAAAACAATAAGCATTGGGTTTGTATGCGTCAGTACCTGTGTACCTTTAAGGAATATGCTCTCTTAAAAGTGAAGAGCCTTGAGAAAAAGTACCCTTTTTGCTGATGCTGTACTAATCTCTGCCTTCTCTACTGTGAGCTGCTTCAGTGAGGAGGGAGCAGTAATGAGGCCCCGGGGGTGAGGTGGAGGTGAGGGTGACAGGAACTCTGATGGGAGAAAAGGGGGCAGTGTAGAGAGAGGCATCAGGGGTGGGGTGGTGGGGATGAACAACTCCCCAGTTTTGCAGTTTTGCCCTCAGCTGGGAATTATAAAGCCAAGAGAGCAACAGAAAGTTGAAGGCTCCTTTTCTTGGCAAAAGAGCTTTGTTCTGAGGTTCTCACACTGCCCTGAGGGTTAAATGATGGTGAAGAGGACACCAGACTTGATCTGCAAAATGTGTACCCTGTCATTTTTATAAAACTCCAAGTTGGCAAGATTTAGGGGATATTTGTAGGGTATCTGGAGAGGGAGCTGGAGTTGCTGGTAAACACACTGTGCGCTCCTGCAGTTTCCGTCTTGAGAAATTGTTCCTGGAGGAGGCAGAATGGGGATAGAGAGATCCTATTCCTGTTGCCGTGCCAACTGCTTCAGTCCACACCCCTCCCTTTGGGGACTGGGGCGGGCTGTGGCAGCAGATGGACCTGCATTCAAGTCTGCCATCTCCACTTGCTGAGTGACCTTGTACAAGTTACTTAACCTTTGATGGCTATAATGTCTTCCTCTGTGGAGTGGAGACAGGAACCCCTGTTTTCTTTAGCAATTCCCCTTACCCCTCTATTGGGACTTTTTGAAACACTCGTTAGGAATTTATGTTTGCGTCAGAGGAAAAGGAAGAAGAAACATGAAAAGCATAAACAGCATTTGAGCAATAATTCTCCCTGTGAAGCCCAAACAGACTTGCTGAATTTTGTAATTTCCGGAATGGGAGCTCCGGAGGTGACGGTCAGGACAGCCATTTGAGAGTGGGAGTGAGTAAGGAGGAAACAAATGCTCATAGTGCTTCAGGATCGTGGGACCATGGACGGCCCTGCTATTTGGTTAGAGAATCACAGACATTTAGAACTGGAAAAGTCTCAATTTAACAGGGAGAGACCAGATGCTAACTAAATAAATGGTACTCAAGATCATGGAGTGAATTAACAGCAGATTCTCAAATGAGGGAGTTCCAGGCACAGGGATCACCCCACCCCGTCCTGTCCCACCTTGTGTGACTTTGAATTGGTCTGGAAATGTCAGTTAAAGATGCTGTTACCATGGTGTAGCTTCCTATTTCTTTTTTCTTGGTTGCTCAAGGCTATTATTTTAAGTGCTAAAGAAAATATTCACAAGAACTCTGGCTCTTCCTTGGTTTTTTTTTTTTTTTTTTTTTTGTATTTTTCTGAAGCTAGAAACAGGGAGAGACAGTCAGACAGACTCCCGCATGCGCCCGACCGGGATCCACCCGGCACGCCCACCATGGGGCGAGGCTCTGCCCACCAGGGGGCGATGCTCTGCCCCTCCGGGGCGTCGCTCTGCGGCAACCAGAGCCACTCTAGCACCTGGGGCAAAGGCCAAGGAGTCATCCCCAGCGCCCGGGCCATCCTTGCTCCAATGGAGCCTTGGCTGCGGGAGGGGAAGAGAGAGACAGAGAGAAAGGAGGGGGTGGGGGTGGAGAAGCAAGTGGGCGCTTCTCCTATGTGCCCTGGCCGGGAATCGAACCCGGGTCCCCTGCACGCCAGGCCGACGCTCTACCGCTGAGCCAACTGGCCAGGGCCTTCCTTGGTTTTAATTTTCTTTTAAAACATAATTTCGGGGAAACACCTAACTCAAACTGACTTTGTAAAGCGATCCTTTCAGGACCATTCTGTTCTCTTAATACTAAGTAAAGACAGACTAGAAATAAGAGAAAACCAAGGGAACACTTCGATACAGAGTAGACATTCCAGAGATTAGTAAACAGCATAAGACACAAGACAGGAGAGGAGGCAAGATGAGGCTGGGGAGTGTGGCTCTGGGTCTGGGAACAGGCAGGAAAAACTGGCCATTCCAGCTCCTCTTGACATAATGGGGAATAAAAATACCCCAAATCAGGGAAGGATAAGAGCCAGGTCCCCTGGTACCAGGAAGGACTTCCCTGTGCCTGAAAAGAGACTGAAGGAGAGCAATGGCCTGCCCCTGCCTGCTCTCCTATTTCCCTGAAGCTGCACGTGGAGGGAGGTGGATGGGAGCAGAGGCAGATGCCGCCAGCCCTGGAGCCAGGTCCTGGGCAATGCTGGCCCCAACTCTGTGCTCAGATCTGCCACCTCGCCAGAGCCAGCCCCAGGAAGAACCTGGAGCCACTGATATTAGACTTGGTTCTGAACTGGGTCTGCTAGGTCAGAGGGGAGGCAATACGACAGCTAGAGAGGGAAGGAGGGATGACCACAGAGGAAGGGAAAATGCACAGCGAAATACATACAGCAAGCTCCGGTTCCAAGGCCTTTGGCTCACCTAGATTTCAAACCAGGAGGCAAAGGGATTCCACGAACAATGGCCAATGAAACTGACAACTGGGGGCCCTGGCCGGTTGGCTCAGTGGTAGAGCGTCGGCCTGGCGCGCGGGAGTCCCGGGTTCGATTCCCGGCCAGGGCACACAGGAGAAGCGCCCATCTGCTTCTCTACCCCTCCCTCTCTGTCTCTCTCTTCCCCTCCTGCAGCCGAGGCTCCATTGGAGCAAAGTTGGCCCGGGCGCTGAGGATGGCTCTGGTTGCAACAGAGCAACGCCCCAGATGAGCAGAGCATCGCCCCCTGGTGGGCGTGCCGTGTGGATCCCGGTCGGGCATATGCGCGAGTCTGTCTGACTGCCTCCCCGTTTCCAACTTCAGAAAAATACAAAACAAAAACAAACAAAAAAACAAACAACCCTGACAACTGGGAGAAGTTTTTCAAAGAGATATAAGGAGAAATAACCTCAAAAATGCAAGACATTTGTAAAACAAAAAGCAGGCAAATATAAGGCAAAAGCAGGTAGGCACGGAGAAGACCAATTACAAATCCAGTTAATGAAAACATCATCATTGATAAGCTCAATAATCAAGATCAAGTAGAGTTTTGTGCAGTTGAAGAAAGGATAAATGAGATGGAAAAGACTACTGAGAACTTCACTCTAAGTACACACAAAAAGTTCTTATAATATGAAAAAGAACTTCTGAGAAATTTAGGCTTGAGAAGAATTACTTGGAGGTAGAATGGCTGAGAGTTTCCCAGATTTGAAGAAAACACAAATTGGGGAATGCAAAGCAGTGCTTCCCCAGGTGCACCGCGGGGAGTTCACCTTTCCTATCAGTGTCAGGTACACAGCTGGACCTGGCTCCATGCTCTCTCTCACTGGGTGCTGACCACCACATTCTGGGATATGAGGTGCTAATTCCTGTTTTCAGATGAAGAACCTGGGAGGCTTGTGATGGGCAGGCTTGCCTGATGTCATATGTTCATAAATGGTGGAGCTGAGTTTCGATTTCAGGCAGAAATCTCCAAGTCCACATAGGGCAAATAACTCATCTCAGTTTGCCTAGACCAGGGGTCCCCAAACTTTTTATACAGGGGGCCAGTTCACTGTCCCTCAGACTGTTGGAGGGCCGGACTATAAAAAAAAACTATGAACAAATCCCTATGCACACTGTACATATCTTATTTTAAAGTAAAAAAACAAAATGGGAACAAATACAATATTTAAAATAAAGAACAAGTAAATTTAAATCAACAAACTGACCAGTATTTCAATGGGAACTATGGGCCTGCTTTTGGCTAATGAGATGGTCAATGTCCGGTTCCATATTTGTCACTGCTAGCCTTAACAAGTGATATGACGCGCTTCCGGAGCTGTGACACGTGTGTCCTGCGTCACTGGAAGTAGTATTGTACGTGAGCGACGCCACGCTTTGCAGCGCCGCCACATACAGTACTCCTCTCACTGACCACTAATGAAAGAGGTGCCCCTTCCGGAAGTGCGGCGGGGGACCGGATAAATGGCCTCAGGGGGCTGCATTCGGTCCACGGGCCATAGTTTGGGGATCCCTGGCCTAGGGCTTTCCTGGTTTTAGCACAGAAATTCCCACTTGTTATGGAGCCCTTCAGACCTGGCAAACTAGGATAGTTGGTCACCCTAGATCAAGTGCATGGACTTTGGAATTTGACAGACCTCAGTTTGAGTTTGATTTCTACACTTCCTTTGTGTTCATGGAAGATTTAACTGTTCTAAACTTCCATTTTCTTACTGCAAAATGGTTATAACAGCCAATGTGTAGATTCAATGGTGAATCATTTAAAGTTCTTAGTTTGATACCTGGCCCTTGGCATGGACCCAATAAATGTTAGCTGTCATATTTTTTGTCATTACTACACAATTTGTGTTTCTCTCTGTGATCCTCCACCAGCATAGAGTAGGGCCAGTTCCCAGAAGCTTGAATGCCAGGATTAAAGGTATGGATGGCATTCCTTAGGCCAGTAGTTCTAACTTCCCATCAGAATTAGCTGGGAGTTTAATTTAAAACCTAGATTCCTAGGACATATCCTCTAAATTTCTGATTCAGCATGTCTGGAGTAGGGTCTGCTCTTCTGCAATAAGAAGCTTCTGAAAATTGTTCATAAACCACTGAAACTTTAGAAAACATTATAATCAGTGTGTGAGGCAGTTCTGCTGTGTAGGAATGTTTTGAGTTGTGGCAGGCCTTAGCTGTGGTCAGATGTTCAAGGTTAACTCAAGGTTAAGCTCTCCCCTAGCCAGGAAAGGATAAAAGCCCACCCATTGTTTGTTTTTCTCCTGGGCTTGAGCCTGCAGGAGGGTGAAACTATGAAACATCTTGTTGAGACCCCCAAAGGTTTCTAATCTTTCTAATCGCAGGGCAAGTGCAGGAGTCCTTTCTCTCTGTCTGAGGGCCTGTGCTTCCCAGACCACGTTCCTGGCAGGTGTCCCGCTCCCACCTTTGCTGAGGCAGGAATTCCCTTCCCATGACCTCATCAGAAACATCCCCTCCTCAGCCCAGACTTTACACCACAAGTTCTTCATCAACAAAGCCCCTCTAGTTGGTGTTCTCTAATCCTGAGTCAAAATGGGGATCCTGCTTTGGGCATGAATCACCCCCAGAAGCAGTTCGACTCTGAGTAGGTTTCTTAAATGTTTGGAGACTGCAAAATAGCAATGTTTTTTATCTAGAACACCTGTGAACATTTTCTTAAATGAGCAGAATCAAAAAGCAAAATATTAGAATTCTTATTCCGCCCCTCCCCCTTCAAACTGACATATCAAACAAAAACAAAAAGAAAATTATTAAATCAAACCTTGCTAAAATGAAGAGATAGCACCTTATGTGTTTTACTAAGAGAACATCTGTAACTTTGAATTATCTCTCCTTACAGCATACCCAGGCATTGTTCAGGGACCCAGCATTCTGCTCAATGATAATTAGACTCTGACTGAGAGGCAGAGAGATCTGGGATGCTGGTCTGAGTTTGTCACAAATGGGTCTAAGGACCTTCAGCAAAGGCCATCTCTCTCTGGGTCCAGGTTCCTTCTCTGTGATGGGTGTGGTGGGGTGAGAAGTGACTGGGGTAGGTGTGGTGGAATCCATTTATTGACTTATTTTTTTCTCCCTTTGTTTTATTTTTAAATTACAGTTGACATTAAATATTATTTTATATTAGTTTTAGATATACAGTATGGTGGATAAATAATTATATAATTAACAAAGTCATTCCCCCAATAATTCTAATCCCTACCTGGCACTATACATTGTTATGAAAATATTGTTGACTATATTCTCTATGCTGTACTTTACAGGGTAGGATTAATTTAGAGCTCTATTGTCCAATGTGATAACCACTAGATGCTAGTGGATATTTAAATGTAAGTCAATTAAAATTAAATAGGATTAAAAATGCAAATTTTCAGTTGCACAAGCCACATTTTTGAGTGTTCAAAAGCCACATGTGGCCCATGGCCACCTGTGCAGATACAACACTTCCTCATTGCAGAAAGTTGTACCTGCAGCCCTGGCCTAGACTGGAAAGTATACGATTCCATCCCACCACTCTTTTCCATAGGGGCCCTTGACAGACATTGCTAATCAATCATAGTATTCCTTCTTGCTGCACCCTGATATGTCGTCACTAGCCTTCTCAGAGATTATTGAATTTGTATGTGAGACAAACCATGTGCTTCCAGGAACCAGATCCAAGTTCTTAACCTTTTTTTGTGTTGTGGCCCCTTTGGTAGTCTGGTGAAACCTATGGTTTCCTCTCTCAGAAAAATGTTTTTAAATCATAAACAAGATACCAAGGATTACAGGAGACCAGTTATGTTGTAGAGCTTTTAACATAACTGAAAAAGAATAAATGTTTGACTTAATAATAGATACACTTCCTTATTAATGCATCAAATAACAAGATCTTGTGGCATCTAATTTTTTTTTACTTACATTATAATTTTACTGTAATTTTGAAGCAGTGTTAAAAGTAAATGATATTCTGAAAATTTTGTTCTGGTTATAATGAGATATAAAAATGAGCAAAGTCACATATACTTCTAACATCACTGTGATGTGTTGCCTTCATTCTTTCATACTTGAAGGAAATGCTAAATTTCAGTTAGTATAAAAAATATATACTTTTTTCCCATCTAAACTCATAAACTTACTGAATTCTACTGACAGATTCCTTAGAGTTTCGTGAACCCCAGTGTAATGCTGGTGGTTGAGATTGTGCAGGCTTGCACTGAATTCAGGCAGACGGTAGAGGAACTTCTGAGCTGGACAGCGTTGGGCCATTTCCAGTTTATTGGAGGCTCTCAAAGACAGTCGAGCGAATAAACAAAGGAAAACCTACTTTGCAAAGTGAAAAGGCAAGAATTAGGAAAACTGCACCTCGCAGTGGCAGGAGAGTGATCTGGGAGAATCGCATCCCAGGGAAAGCACCCATAGCCTTACATAGACACACTCCTCAGGCAAAGTGCTTGCAGCCAGTAAACCAGCAAGCAAGCCTAACACAACTGTTTCCCCACATTCCACTCCTTTAGCATTGCTCACCTCATAATCTATAATTTGTTTCTCACGTACTCATAAACTAATTACTAAAGAAAAAGGGGCCCTGACCTCTTCTCCCTTAGTAACTAATTTATTTATGCCATGAGATGAAAATGGTTGTATTTAGTCAGGGGCACTGACCTTAGTAATTAGTGTGTGTTTGTGCCATGGAAAAAAAAGGTTGAAAATCACTGATCTACATGACAGGTATCTTCTGCGATGGTCCCTATGTGAGGAGTGAGGTACATTACATAAACATAAACAGTACAGACTACTGTAACAGAATTACAAAGTACAAATTATGGGCAAAATGAGAGAGCAGTTAGTGGCAGCAAGAGAGGCAAATCTTTCCCTTCGGGCAGAATACAGGCCAGAGTTCCATCCATAGACAGCACAGTAGCTGGTACCAAAGGCCCTGGGCGGGCATACCAAACCTTACTGGCCTGTACACCAGGATCTGCTAGTTCTATGTATAATAAAATGGGAGAACTCATTATTGGCCATAAAGAAATTACAAAGTGCCCTTCACAATGCTGTCTCCCTGAGCACTCAAGGGATAACACACTTCTATTTTAGGTGGCCAGGTGCTGGTTGCTCAGGGAATTAACTGGAGATCCACCTCTAGCCTCTTATCCCATGGTGCCAACAAGGCCACCCATCATATGTGGGGGGCCTGTACGGTCCAGGGCCATGTGCACTGAAGCTGTTGGCCTTTAAGGAGGGCTATTGGGGCAGGCAGTAGCATGTTGCCCTGCTGTCCAAAGCCTGGTTTGAGCAAAGCATCCTTGGTGCATATCTGCATCTAGATGGGAGCAGCTGCCCAGTGTAGGAGGGCCTCCACCAGAGCTGGACTCCCCACCACCACCATCAGGTCTCCATTCAAAATCCTAGTACCATCCACAAAGCAGTGTGTCCATCCAGTAAGGGAACTGGTGCCCCACTCCTATTGCAGTCCCTGCTCTGAGAGTCCATTATACCACTCAGTGATACCAGTGGCCTGTGGGTGGTAGGGAACATGGTACTTCCAGTCCACCCCTAGGTCTTTAGCCCATTGCTTCAACATAGAACCAGTGAAATAGGTACTGTTGTCACTTTCTAGAACGAGTGGCCAACTGTATGCAACACTCAGGTGGACCAGAGCCTATGAGACTGTCCTCTGGTCTGGGTTACATGCAGGGTAAGCAGTAAGCAGATCAGTGGCAGTATCTACACATGTGACTACATACTGGTACCCATCCGACTTTGGTAAGGGTCCAATGATGTATCTGCTACCTTGTCAGTGGAACACAACCTCTGGATCTGTCCAGATGATGCCAGTTGTCTCTGAGGGTACTCCTTGGAACACACTGCACATTGACCACAAGCTGCAAGTACCTCTGCATAGGACACAGGCAAGTTCCATGCCTTAACCGTAGCCCACATAGTTTTCTGTCCCGCATGGAGCAGGTGCCGGTGGAGTCACTGCACCACGTCACCTGTAGGCGCGGTCTCAACCATTGCACCCTTGCCAAGGTGTCTGCCTCATTCCCAGGATGGGCTAGAGGGGCATGCTCTGTGACATGATATACTATCATCTGCTTTTGGTGTCCTATTTCCCATAAGTCCTGCCACATGGCCTGATCCCATAGCGGATGGTGCATTACCATCCACTGGTTAATGTGCCAAGTAGCAATCCAAAGGGTCAGTTCACAATAGAAAGCCCAACCGTTGGTGCAAATCACCAGAGATGAAGGTTCATTATGAGCAACTTGCCACACAGCTCTTAACTCCACCCATTGGCTGCTTTGGCTTGTACCTGTGTCCATCCAAATAGTCTCAGTGGCCGGATGGAAGGCTATGGCCATCCACTTGGCAAATTGGCCCTTACTGGAACCATCAGTGTACCAGGCATCCTTGGGGATGGGCGTCAGCCCCTCCTGGTAGGGACTAACATCAGGTTCTGCCTCCTGAGTCCCAGCTGCACCTGACTCTAAGGTAGAATAGGCGACTGGACCCAAGACTTCCTGCAGTTCTGCCCTCAAAGGGCTGGTACTAAGAGCACAGCATTGTTGCAAGTATGTACCCTACTTGGCCAGGGTGGAAGTTTGGGCTGTACCACTATGTGGTTTGGTCACCTAATCTCTCATCCATCCTGCAGTAGGGTATGTTGTATTGACTCTAACTGGAGTTGTGGTCGTAATACTCTCACTGGCTAGGAGGGCAGCATACACAGCTGCCAACTGTTCTTCCCCTAATGAGTAACAGACTTCAGCACCTTTCCACAATAGAGACCAAAACCCAATAGGTTGCCACAAGCCCCATCCAAATCCCTCAGGGGTTACATGGACATCAAGCTCACAGGGCCTGGCAGGATCAAATACATTCAAGTGCTGCCTTGACAGGTCTCTTAGCTTCTGCAAATGCACCTTGTGCCTGCTCAGTCCAATCCCAGCAAACCCGTTTTTGAATAAGGTTATATAAGGGGTGCAGTAATTGAGCCAAATGGGGTATGAATGCTCACCAATACACTAACAGACCTAGGAATTCCTGCAACTGCTTTACTGTAGTGGGCATGGGGGACAGTTGGATCTTATCTATAACTGCGTCAGGGATACCCTTTGTTTTATCCAACCAGACAACCCCCAGGAATTTAACAGATAACCCAGGTTCTTGTAATTTTTCCTCGTTGACCACCCAGCCACATGCTTTCAAATGGGATAGCAGGATAGGAAACACTTGCTCCAATTCTGGAAGAGCGTGACTTGTTAGCATAGTATTGATATAATGGTACATACAAACTGCCTCTGGCCATTTCCATTTAGCCAGGTCAGCAGCCACCAGCCCATGGCACAAGGTGGGGCTATGCAAATAGCCCCGTGTTAATACTGTAAAGGTGCATTGCCTTCCTTCCCAGGTGAAGGCAATTTGGTCTTGACTCTCTGCAGCTATATCAAGAAAAAAGGCATGAGCCAAATCTGCCACGAAGTGGTATGTCCCCAACTCATGGCTTAGCTGATCCATCAGGTTAGCTATTGAGGGAACAGTGGCGTGCAAAGGGGGAACAACTTTATTACGTTCTCTGTGACCTACTGTCATGTCATTTGCCAGGTTCTGTCTGGTTTGTGCACAGGCCATACTGGGGAGTTGTAGGGGCTGTGAGCCCAGCCAGATGATCTCCACCTTTTCTAGTTCAAGGATTGTCCCTGTGATTTTTTTCATAACCGTTCAGCAGGCAGTACTGCTTTGTGCTAGTCACATGCTGGGGAATGGGTAATTCCAAGGGGGAATTTGCAGAGGCAAATTAAGGTTGGTTGAGGCCCTGGGCGCAGAAGAAAATATTGAGCCTCTTACATTAGAAAAAATGTATAAAGTTGGGGTTTTGTGGGCCCTTCAGAAGTTGAGGCCCAGGGCGCGTGCCCGGTGTGCCTGGTATGCCTGCCATTAAATCCACCTCTGGGAATGTACTGCATGTCCCTGCAACACTACCTTCACAACCTGGATCCACAGGCAGAACTCCATGGCTGTAGTGTCCAACCACAGTCCTTGTAAGACATGTACCCTCAAAAATGCAGGAATAGGAGACACATATACCTCGTATGGCTTAGGAGGCAGTCTCCCTATCCCCATTAAAATAGTTATTGGCTTCACTCGAACAGTTTGGCCCCCATAACTGTCAATGGCCACTGGGGTCCCAGTGAACTGCTCTGGGTTCCTCCTATTCAAACTGGAACAGTGGGTCTTGGGGATCCTCCTCTCCTTCCTCTCCCTCATCTGTCTCCATCATATAATCTTGTAACTGTGCCATTCGTGCACCAACCTTTTATTGGTAGCTGCTGGGGCTATTCATTTCAGTGGCTGGAACCTCTGTTCTGGTTTAAGCTGCTGCCAAAGCTCCAAAAGAACTTAATTAGGCTTGCCATAAAATTTCTTCCTATCTGCCCCAGCTGCAGTCAAATCTACCTACATCTGTGTTTGGGTAACCTTTACAGGCCCATTTTCCTTGTTAGTCTGGTGGGGGGGGGGGTGCAGCACGGGCAGCAGCCCTCACAGCTTTATAATTCCATGCTGCCTCCAGCTCCCTCAAATTTGCTACCATCTGTATAATTATTGCATTGATGGACTGCCCCACATAGGGGCTCAAGATAGCCACTAATGACCCAAAAAGGGCTGATGGGGCACTACTGAGAATGAGGTCCCTCATCCCTGCCTTATACTCTTCCTCATCTGGTCTATGGGACCTCAGATTAAAAGCAGCATTCTTCATACCTAGTTCCCAAAGGGCCTGGGGCAGCTCACTATAGGACAGCTACTGACTCACTGCCCCTGGCCAAGTCCCCAGCATTCTGCCAGACTGTACAAATACCAGCCATCACCCATTCTAATAGGATATGGTTCCCTGGGTTGTCATGGAAGTTCTGAAGACACTGCCTCAAGGAGGAGTGTGTGGTAATGGTGACCAATTTCTCCCTCTCTGTTCTGGAGAACATGATGCCATTTACCCCTCTATGTCCCACAACCGCAGCAACCAGGCTGCCGGGGGCTTGCTGGGTTTCTGCCTGAATTTTGCCCCCAACTCCATCAACTCTGCCTGAGTGTAGGGCCAGACCACAGAGTGCTCCCCCACCTGTGGAGAGGGCTGTGCCTGCCCCTGAGGGACTCTTGGCTGCTGGGTTTTTACCTTCTGGGTGACCACTGGCCAGGCTCCGAGTCTGCAGATGGCAGTTTCAGCCTGAACCTCCTCTCAGAGGAGTCAGAAATGCCTGCTCCTGCTGACTCAAAGCCACCCTGCCAGCATGGATGTTGCTCTTTCTTTGGTGACTGTTTTGGCTCCTGTGGCTGCCGGCTCTCAGCCTAAAGTTGAAACTTGAGCTCTTGAACCCGCAGTTGTTTTCCCAACAACTGTTGCTGCCAACGTTCAACTTAAGGCAAACTGCAGCTCACGAACCTGTAATTCCTTCTCCAGAGACCGATCCAGTTCCAGGCACCATTGGTGCTTAGCCTGCATCTCACACGGCAGCTCTTGATTCTGGTTGGCCTCCTTCTCCAGCGCTTACTCCAGTTCTCACCGTGGCTGGTTCCCAGCCTGTAGCCTGTAGTTCTTGAATCTGCAACTCTTTCTCCAGTGACTGTTCCAGCTCATGCCATTGTTGTTGGTGCTCTGTCTGCAGCTCACCCTGGAGCTTTTGACCTCAGGCAGCCTCTCGCACAGAATTCTTGGTTTCTTCTCACAGGGCTGTAAAAAACACCCAGCCCATGGCCCCCAAATGGACAGCCATGGGGAACCATACACTGGAGAACAATGACCACTCCTCTTTGCCACCTATTAAGGGTGTTGGTGGCTCCATACCAAGTTGCTCTGAATCCTGCCCACTACCCCAGATGTAATGCTGGTGGTTGAGGCCATGCAGGTTCACAGTGAATTCAAGCAGATAGTAGAGGAACTGCAGAGCCAGACAGTGTTGGGCCATTACCCATTTATTGGAGGCTTGCAAAAAACAGGTGAGCAAATAAACAAAGGAAAACCTGCTTTTTGAAGTGAAAGAGCAAGGGGTGAGGAAAACTGCACCTTGGAGTGGCGGGAGAGAGATTTGGGAGAGCCCCTAAGGGAAAGCACTCATAGCCTCACATAGACGCACACACGTCAGGCAAAGTGCTTGCAGCCAGTAAGCCAGTGAGCAAGCCTAACACAGCTGTTTTTCCAACACCTGGTAAGGAATCCCTGAGCTGATCTGTGAAGTCCTGTCCAGGGTTACCATATTGAGACAACATAAAATAAATTTCTCCAATTTGTTTATGCATTTATTGAGTATCAGGGTGCCAAGATGGCAGTCCCTAACCATGATTCCCTTTCTTCCAGAACATCCCATGTAGCTGAGGAGACACGGCAGGAGATGATGGGGAGGTCTGTTAGGAATGAGGAGGGGAGACAAGAGAGGAGAATGAAGAATCAGAGGATACGGGAGAAATCTCTATCACAGGGGTCCCCAAACTACGGCCCGCGGGCCACATGAGGCCCCCTAAGGCCATTTATCCGGCCCCCACCGCACTTCCGGAAGGGGCACCTCTTTCATTGGTGGTCAGTGAGAGGAGCATAGTTCCCATTGAAATACTGGTCAGTTTGTTGATTTAAATTTACTTGTTCTTTATTTTAAATGTTATATTTGTTCCCGTTTTGTTTTTTTACTTTAAAATAAGATATGTGCAGTGTGCATAGGGATTTGTTCATAGTTTTTTTTTATAGTCTGGCCCTCCAATGGTCTGAGGGACAGTGAACTGGCCCCCTGTGTAAAAAGTTTGGGGACCCCTGCTCTATCACCTGTGTCATTTCCTGGGCTGAAGATAGGAGAGGGGCTGTCACTGCTGACTGTGGCTGACTGTAGTCATTCCCTCCACAAAGAATGCTAAGTTAATACCTTGAACTCAATATACGACACTAGAGAACCAAATGGTCAGCATATGGAAATGCTTTCAGCTCCCCCAAAGGCCTTTTGTATCATGACCTTTGTCACTTTTTGGACAGTTTTATATGATTTTCAAAACAAATAGGATGCCTATTAGTGAAAACGAAGTTTCTATAAATACCAGTGACAGTGTGGGAATTAATATTTATAGCCTGGGCTCTGAGGCCAACATATTCTCATTTCTGACAGAGCCTGAAGCCATGTCTATGCCAGTGAAAACTAATTTATACAAGACTTTCTTTTCGGTTTATAAGAAACATGTGCCTGCTACTTTCTTCTGGGAATCTTGACAGATCACAAACTTAGGAACTACTGGTTGCAGCAGAAAATACCCAATTCAAACTTGATTTGCAATTAATCAACATTTCACGATCTTGGAGCCAAGCAGGAAATATGGCCTCCACATCTTCCCTCTGGCAGAACACTTTCTCATGCTAGCCAAGGAAAGGCCTCTAGATCTCCGACGAGCCCACTCTGGTATGCTCAGAATGCACTGCTTTATTCTTTCAGTCCTTTGTCATTCATTTACCCATTTACTCATTCATTAATTCATTTTGTAAATATTGTATTTTTCGCTCCACAAGACACATGGGCATCCCCCCCCCCCCCAATTTTGGGAGGAAAAAAGTGCGTCTTATGGAGCGAAAAATACGGTAATTACTTTGTAGTTAACTGTGTTTTCAGCTCAGGATTAGATGTTGGGGTTGGATGGGAGGAACTAACATTTATGGGGCACCTTCTATGTGTCAGTCACAGAACAATGCCTTTTCTCATCTCGTATCACATTTAATTCTCACAACCACCCTATAATGATGGGAATTATTATCCAGTCCTAGCTATAAAGAGCTCAAGGCTCAGAGAAGAAAAATAATTAACTAGTTAATAAGCCAGCTATTAACAAGTAATTAACTACTTAAAGTAATTCCTTAGAAAGGGAAAAATGTAGAATATGGTTTTGATTCTCTAGGGGTTTAAGTCTAGCTGGGGAAACAGTATGGATAAAGCTGGGATAGCTATAGTCAGAACTAATGAAACAGCAACGCAAGATAAGGTGATTACATTCTGAAGTGAGAGGAGAAAAGAAAAGTATTGTGGACTGGGATGGTCAGTGAAAGTGGGCACCCGTCAAAGCGTGGAGAAGACCTGGCTACTGGGAAGGGGATGAAAGAGGACATTCCAGGTGGTCGGGTGGTGGGGAGCAAAGGCCCAGAGTCAGAAGTCAAATGCAGTTCGGGAGGCGGAGGAACATGCCATGAGTGTCAAGTCCTGTTTAAAGTGAGGACATTCCTTAGCACAATGCCGTTATATGTAGTCAGTACTAAATACAGGCTTGATGAGGGAACAACCAGATGCATAAGAGGATGAAAGAGTGGGTGGATAAATACTGGTGTGTGGGTGGGAATGAAGCTGGCTGGATGTGGTCAGACGAGGTTGTGGAGGGCTTTGATTGTCAGGCTGAGGAATGATGTGTCCTTTCACAGCAACACACTGGCATCCGTTCCCCTGGAACCAGGACCACACAGGGCTTCAGAGTTAGATTTTATTGTTACAGAAGGGGATCAGATGATTATTCCTGATTCTTTATTTGCAAAGCACACTTTAGAGTAAAATATATTAACATCATGAAATAGAAATCCAATCCAACAAAGAACTCAAGTAACCAAAATTTTTTTGGAAAAGTGTAATTATGTACAAAAACCCCTAAACATCCCATTATGGCAGAGTGGTTAAGTAAATTATGGGGTGAGATGGGGACCAGGAGATCAGTTAAGAGCTGTTGAGTTAATGATAGTGAATGGTATTAGAGAGCTGACAATAGGGATATAGAAAATTGGATGGATTGTCGAGATGTATTGGAGGTAGAATTCCCAGGATATGGTGACCAATGGATGTAGGAGATGAAGGAGAGGGTGGTATCAAGAATAATCAATGGCTGGGTTTCCGGCTTGGGCAACTGAGTAGATAAAGGTGCCATTTAATGAGGTGGGAGAATACCGGAGGAGCCAGTATGTCGGGGAAATAATAAATCCCGTTTTCAACAAGTTGAGTTAGATAACTGACCAAAGATTTTTATCACACAGTTGATTATATGGATCTGAAGCTCAGGAGAGACATGTGAGCTAAAGATAGACATTTAAAAACCCCTAGCTTCTTGTTGATACTAAGACATGGAAATGGATGAGATTGCCCTGGCAACATGTATAGAGTGAGAAGTGGGTATAGGACAGAGGCTTGAGGAACCCCAACCTTTAAGGGGTAGATAGAAGAATAGAGACTGATTTAGACTGGTCAACAGCATTAGATGGTGCAAAGAGGTTAGGTAAGAAAAGGACTTAACAGTCTCTGGATTTAGCAACAAGGTCATTAATGACTTTGGCAGGGACAATTTTATGAAAGAGTGGAGACTGAAGCCAGATCAAGTAAGTGGTATGAGGTGCAATTGGGAGGCAAGGAGTCTAGCCAAGCTGTTTAAGAAGCTGGGCTGTGAAGGAGATAGGAGAGATAAGGAGATAAGGAAAGGCTTTGTTAACATGGGACAGACATAAACATTTCTAAACATTAGGAGGGAAGTCAGTGGAAGGACATGGAAAAAAAGCTGAAAGGACAAATGCCAAATGTTAACAGTGGTTATCTGTAGGTAGTGTAATCAAGAGGCCTCTGAGTGTTTAAAAATAGCCCCAAAGATGCTTGATGGAGTTTTGGTATTATCTATTCTGTTGCTATAAAATTCTCTAAAATGCATCCGTTTACTCATAGTTTCTCTCAGCAATGCAGAGATCTGATGAGGGGGATAGCCTACTGCCTGACTGTTGGAGAGCAGAGGGCTTAGCCTAACGCTTTTGCGATGAAGAATACTGGTGGTAGCCAGCATCCAACATGGCCCCTAGTGAGCCCCACCACCTGCTATTCAAGCTTTTGTATCAGCCCTCCCACACTGAACAAGGGCTGCCTGTGACCAATAGAATATTGTAAAAATGATGATTAGGACCAAGGAGGTCCTAAAAGGCATGGCCTCATCAGCTTTCATCTCTTGTACTGATCACTCTGGAGGAAGCCAGCTGCTACATTTTCAGGGCATTCCAGTGGCCAATAAAAAGTCCCACCTGGGGAGAAACAGGCTTCTGGCCAGTTGCCAGCACCAACTTGCCAATCATGTGATTGAGCTACTTTGGACTGGGACTCTCTAGCCCCAGCCAAGTCTTCAGGTGCAGTGCCAGCTGACATGGACTGCAACTTCATGACAGACCCTGAGCCAGAACCTCCAGCTAAGCTGTTCCCAAATTCCAGACCCACAGGAATTGTGTGAAATAGTGAATAAATATTGTTGTTTTAAGCTGCTATGTTTGGGGGTGATTGGTCATGCAACAATAGACCAGTAATGAGAGCACCCTGCACAATTTATGGGGCACACCAGGGACTTTATCCATTAGCCAACAGTCTGGATACAGCAGCACTTCAAGATGGATGGACCAATTGTGTGTTCGATTGGAATGATGGGCTGCGTGCTCCAGCATCCTTCTGTGTGTGGAACACAATCTCTCCTACTCCATCACACACACACAAATTTATAACACTGGTTGTTCTGTAGACAATATTTAATATATAAATGTTGTGTATGATTCATACCTGATGATATAAATGTGTGGAGATTTTCTGATGCCATACTTTTAGGATGTAATTTTGGTGGAAGTGGACTTGGATGGTTTCAAATTGTGTAATTAATAACATTCTATTTCAATGACGACTACTAGTTAATCGTGCCTCTTAGTGTGGACTTTTAGCCTGTGGGAATTTAGGTCCTCTTAACTCACATGGGAGAGCAAATTATATTAGGCTTCCACTTTAGATAAAATGACTGGTGGTGGAAGGAAGGGATAGGGTGGGGGCCGGGGTGCTGTTCCATGGAAATCAGCTGGACACCTGGGCTTATGAAACCCCTTAATGTCAGAGGTAGCCCTTTCACACCTGGTTTCCCATTGCTGGCACAGTACCTGGCATCATTAAATATTTGTCGAACAAATAGCAATTAAATAAATAGTAGCTCCGTTCCTTTTCCTTCTCCCTGGCTGTACTCTTAGAGTTTAACAAAAGCCCGTTTAGAAGGCTTCAACCTGTTTCACTTCTGCAGGGGGACTTGAGGAAAAGCGTTTCCAATGGGAGTTGAAGCATTTCCCTGGGGCCAATATCACAGTAGCAATCTCTTTCCCCCTCCCACCTCCTCATGCTGGGGGGAGAAGTGAAACTGGGGGATCTAAAATTGGGTTCCTCCCATACACCCCTCCCTGCCTGTGAACAGTGCCTGGTGCACAGTGAGCCAGGCACACAATCAATGCCCCAGTGAATGGAGCATCAGTGGGAAAGTACGTCAACCGTAGCTATGGTGGCAGAGACTTGAGGGTATCAGGGACATCTGAGAAAAGGTCTACTGGAGATCTAGGTGAGACCCAACCTCATTCAGCTAGGCCTTCTGGTTTTATTTTTGGCCTGGGGTAGAATGTGGCCACTGGAGACCCTTGGGTTTCTCCAACAAGGCTGTCCAAATCTTCCTCTGTCCTCTGAATGGAGGCAACTCTCCCTCAGAGCAGTCAAAGGATGTGTGCCTGGCCCTGGTCACTGTGGTCATTTCCAGAAGGAAACAAAAATAATTTCCCACCCCCACATCCTGGCCACTGTAAGGCAAGGAAGCCTCTTGCCAAGCCAGACAAAGACATTTCTGGCACACGGGGGCATTCTTTGAGCTCATCACCTGGACCTGATGACAAGAGGCAGAATTGTTATTCCAGGCACTTGTGGGCCAGGGAGATTGGGCGGCTCAGAAGGAGGATTTCGATCACAGTGCTGTGGCCACCAGCAGCTCTTTAACTCCCATGAGGATACGCAGATCAGCCTGGAGAGACAGATGGATGTAGATTGGCAGGAACACTTGTCCTGGATTTGGGTATGCTGGGGACACCAGACAGCCTGTTGCTGGAATATTTGTAGCAAGAACACTTGTTTCTGAAATGAGATATCTTACAATTATCAGCTCTTCCTTCTCCATTTATAAATGATGGAAGCAGCTGCCCGAGAGAGGACAACATAATACAGAACTTGGAGCCACTATCCAGCCCAGCCCACAGGCAATGGATGAGTTTTGGGTGTTCACAGGTGCCTCTCTGTGGAGCACATCCTGAGCTCCCAGATGCTCCTGTATGTAGGCCCTCCTCTGCTCTTTCAAAATCTTTTCTCAGTAAAGGATCTGATATCAGCCATGTACACTGAGGTGAGAACTAAAGCTAATGTAAGCCTTTTCTCAGAATAGGGTTCTAATGAGGTAAAGTCTTATCTGTGAGAGGTGGTCTACTTTGATTAATCAAGGGCCACAGTGCAAATCCTGCTTAATTCAAAGAAATTCTGGCCTTGGTACTTTTGAAAAAAATTAAACAGTTTTTACTTTTTCAAAGAACTTTCAAAGTATATTAATTAACTCTTTAACCTTCTTTTTTTTAAAAAAGATTTTATTTATTCATTATAGAGAGGGAAGAGAGAGAGAGAGAGAGAGAGAGAGAGAGAGAGAGAGAAAGGGGGAGGAGCAAGAAGCATCAACTCCCATATGTGCCTTGACCAGGCAAGCCCAGGGTTTTGAACCGGCAACCTCAGTGTTTCCAGGTCGACGCTTTATCCACTGTGCCACCACAGGTCAGGCATCTTTAACTTTCTTATAAATTGGGGAAGCTGAATAATTATGTTAGTCCTCATGTTGCAGAGAAGAAACTGAGGCAGGGAGCTTAACTGATGTGCATGAGCTTTAAGATGAATTCACGGGCTGGCATTAGAATGAAAGGACTCCTGACTCAGGACACAGCTCTCTCCAGGGACCATACATTCCTGTGCAGGTCAAAGCCAGCCAGCCCCATATACTGGACCTCTCTCTATCACATGCCAAGCACTTCACGTCTGACTATTACAATCCACACAGTAGTCCTAGAAGGTAGAGATGTTGCCGCCTTCTCACAGATGTGAAAAGGCATTGGGGCCCAGAGAATTTAAGCAACTTGCCCAATTTCTGACAGTCAGAAAGTGGCAGCACTAAATTTTCAATCCAGGTCTCATTCCTAACTGCTTTCCGCTCTTAGTGGGTCATTCCCCAGTCCCCTCTCAGCATCTGAGCAAAGGGGTGTGAATTACACAGAAAGCTGTAGCTCCCAGGTCTTTAGCTCTGATGGGGGCAGCTGATGGGAGGCTCATGGGGACCTTTTCAAATGTCTGTGGATCTGCGAGTTCCCATGGATATAAAGATCTGCCGAGTTGGCTAGAAAAAAAATGCACCTTTGGCGTTTTAAAGCCACGTCATGAGAACATTATACTGAGTAAAATAAGTGAATCAGAAAAAGCTAAAAACGGTATGATTCCATACATAGGTGGGATACAAAATTGAGACTCATGGACATAGATAATAGTGAAGTGGTTACCAGGGGAGGGGGAAGGGGGAGAGGGAGGGGGAAGGGGTTTGAGAGAAGGGTATAAAGAGGAAAAAATATAAGGTGATGGAGGATGATTTGACTTTGGGTGACTGTCCACATAATGTGGAGATGTTTGCCCAATATCTTATGTATTCTTTTTGACTAATGTCATTCTGTTAAATTTAATTTTCTAAATGGAAAAAAAAAAAAAAGCCATGGAACATTTTAGTGATTTGTTATCTTAGAAAGGCAGAGGAGGGTAAAAACAAACTATGAGAACAAGTTACTTCCTATGGAGAAAAAGGATTAGTCCCTGCTGTGTTGTTTATTTATGTAGGATGGCAGAGGGAATTCCTCTCCGGAATGCCTTGGGTGAGTGTCTCCGGTCCTCTGAATTCCTTCTCTGTGCTGTCATGAGACAGGGAGTCTTGAAAAGTCAAGTAAGGGCTTCTGTATCCACCTCCCCCCACCCAACCCTCTCCCCACCTCCATGAGCCTGTTAATTAGAAAGAAAAGGTAATAGTTTCCCTTGCTCAGCAATTCACTGAAATAGTCAGAGCTTCCCCTAGTCCATCTTCCTTTTTTCTTTTTCTTTCTTCCTTTCTCTTTCTTTCTCTTTCTTTCTTTCTTTCTTTCTTTCTTTCTTTCTTTCTTTCTTTCTTTCTTTCTTTCTTTCTTTCATAAAACACCCAGAGTCATTTATAAGAGGTGCCATGTTGTATACATATTACATATATTAAATACACATATAAATATATACATACATATCATATACAAGTCATCATCATCATCATCATCATCATCAACTAATATTTGGTGACACTATTCCTGCAGGCACTGTTCCAAGAAATTGACATGGAATAATTCGTCTTGTCTTCATACTATTTCTAAGAGGTAGGTATTTGATTATCCCCTATTTACAGATTAGGAAAATGAGGCACAGAGAGGTAAAATATTGTGGCTTAGGCTATATACACGATTGAACCCAGTCTGCCTGAACATAATGCGGTACTCTCACCCACCACAGAAAGCCATTTCTACAAAGCCAGGAAAGCGACTGACAGAGGTCTAGCTGAGTGCCTGGGAAGCCAGAGGGTGGGGCCTTCTGTCTGGGAGAGGTCAGTGGTGAGAGAGGTTTTCATTGAGGAGGTGGCCTGTGAAGGGAGAGCTCATCTCAGCCTTGAACATAAATGCTTTCCTGACAGTGTGATCAATGGCTGCTCCTTAGTCTCTCTGTGGGAACCAAATCTAGTATTAGTGGCTGTGGTGGCAGTGGCAGCAGCAGCGACAATAGTAATGATAATGGTACTTAATTTGCTCAGCATTGTGGCAGGGGCCAAAAGCTTAGGATCTGCAAGTTTCCTTGATCACCAGAACCTAACCTTTTAAGGGTAACACCTGTGCTGGCTGTGGTCTATGTTACGTCATTAAGCCACTCAATGATTCTCTGAGGTGGCTCCCACTACTCCCATTGTGCACAGAAGGAAACCAAGGCTCAGACATGTTCCTTGTACATTTCAGTGGCCTGGTTAGGATGGAACTGGACTTGAATTCAGGTTGGCATGTACTTCCCACTTCACCTTGCTACCATTTTTAATTAACATCTTTCTATAATACATGTCACCAATGTCTTCCTTGGTAAACACAGCACAGCACAAGTTAGCTGTTAAGCCTAATCCGGAGGGACCCGAAACATTGAAGAAGCGAACAAAGTCCATCGATTACACACCAAAGCTTTATTGTCTAGCTTGGCCAAGCAGCGGCAACTCCAACAGAAATCTGAGGGAGAGCGCACCGGCCTTTTGTTTTACCTAGTTTAAATAGGTTTGTAAGTGGGAAGTACAGAAGCAAAAATTGCAATTAGGTGCCCTTTATTACTATTGGTTATAGTCATATGTCCTTTAACATGATAGGACCATGTTCAATTTGTAAGCCATACATCATTTTGGAGAAAACAAAATTTACAAGTCAACACAATGATAGAAAGATGTCTCTTTACATATTAAAAGGCATTCCTATATTTTCTAGTGTTTATCCGCTATCTTTCTGTCCAGAGTCACACACATTAACCACATGCATTCACATAGAAGAGGTAGTTTCCGTGGGGACGAATACCAGCAAATGGCTCACTGCTATAAGAAAAGGTTTATTTTGGCTTTTCTCTTCCTGCACCTGGCTAGCCATTCACCCCTTTCCCCACAGGTGCGGTGGAATGTCTGGGAATCCATGTTTGCTTTCCATTTGCATTTACAATACAATGCCAAGGGCCATCCTAGTTATGCCTATCACACAGTACAGAGATTATTCTCAAAAGTTCTCTGCACACTTTAACCCAAATTAATAAAATGTTCTTCAAGCCTCTTAAAATATTAATATTGATTCTGTAGCTTTTGGTACTTTACAACACTTGCAGGTGAAGTGGTGCAGTGGCTCCTCATTAGCCTTTTCTTGTTGACCCAAGGCCGCCACTGTGAACAGGAGCCATTGTCTGGGGTGTGTGCGTGCACACTGGGGAAGGACCCGCAGTCTGTGGGAGCCATCACTGACTGGCCCGAACTGCTCTGCTGCTCTCCACCTCCCCATAAATACTTTAGGGATTATTAAGTTTTATGAGGTGAGGGAGTTGATAGCCCCGTAAAGAGCCCAGCCTGTTCTGTCCACAGCATTGTTTGTTTTCAGATTCCCACCTCATGACCTTCTTTGTTCTCTGTCATGACTTATTCTTTAAAGTCAGTTGCCTGTGCATCTATTTCCATCTCCACACAGCCAGACCGGGGCTCCCTCGTTCTCTGGAATTTTGGGTGGAATGGCATAAAAGCTGCCCAAGGAGACCAAGGCTAGTGTTTAAAATGAAGTGAAGTGTAATCTGTGCTCAAGGAAGGATAAAATGCAGAAGCTCTGAGACGACTCTTTGGGCTCGCCAGAGAGCCTCGGGTACGTCCTTCCCAACAGCACAGCATTGGAGACGCCACAGTGGCATTTCCACTGTGTCACAAATTGGATATCCGTACCTCAGGACAGCAGCAACTGGCTTAGGCTCACACAAACCCATAAACTGGGGTTGGAAATCAGGTCATTTTAACTCTTCCCTTCCTGCCATTCTCACTGGGTTAGTTTGAAGCGTGTGACAATGGCCAGACACTTCTAGCCACTCACCTTTGACTTCACTGGGACTGTGACTTATCTGGTAAGTTAGTGCTGAAAAGATCCTTGGAATCAGGGCTCATAAATTTAAAGAGCACCCAAATAACTGCCTTGGATCAAAAGTATCTTTCTCATGGACCATGAGGTCACTCTGTGAGACACTGCTGGTCATTGAAAATGTTTTCTTTGGGGGGGGGAACACTAAGACACTAAACCACTATAGTTCGTTAACACATTTTAGCAATAATTCATTTGTCATTCATTCATTCATTTGTAAGTCAGCTATCAAGTGTCCTAGCCTTTAAGATGAAAAAAAAATTAGCTTCAACCCCATTCCATGTGTGGTGGGAACTTCCTCCGCCCTTTCCTCTCACTCCTAATTTTCCCATGGAGTCTGGTGAGGAGGGGAGCCCAAGTTATTCCTCATCACTTTGGGCTCTGAGTGTCAGCTTCTGTTGAATTCATTCTATGGATGGACCAATTCCCCACACTTATTCTCTCTGGCTTTACTCCAGATGTGCCACACAGTTCCATGTCTTTGATTTCCCACAGAAAACATGACTCACAGAAGGCATCTATAAGTGCAGCATATTTCACTGATGAATAAGAATACTGTGAGAGATGGTTCCATCACATCCTATTAAATACAGATTCAAATATCACACTTTCTTTTTTTTTTTTTTTTTTTTAATTTTTTATTTACTTTTTACAGAGACAGAGAGTGAGTCAGAGAGAGGGATAGACAGGGACAGACAGGAATGGAGAGAGATGAGAAGCATCAATCATTAGTCTTTCATTGCACGTTGCAACACCTTAGTTGTTCATTGATTGCTTTCTCATATGTGCCTTGACCGTGGGCCCTCAGCAGACCAAGTAACCCCTTGCTGGCACCAGCGACCTTGGGTTCAAGCTGGTGAGCTTTGCTCAAACCAGATGAGCCCGCGCTCAAGCTGGCGACCTCGGGGTCTCGAACCTGGGTCCTCTGCATCCCAGTCCGATGCTCTATCCACTGCGCCACCGCTAGGTCAGGCACACTTTCTTACTCTTAATGAGTCCCTTGGCCATTTCTATCTTCTTGTGTTCCTGCCATGTTTATTGGCATCTTTATCCCTTCCTCTTCTCTCTCTTCTGTTCCCCCTAAATTCTAGTTTGTTTCTTATACTAAGCAAACAATTCTGTTTTCTTTAATCCCTATCTTGCCAGATAACATTTTCCCTTTCCATTACTCATTCATTCATTCAATGAAGGTTAAATAATATCCACTATGAGGCACTATGATATCAGGTCCTGCTGAGGATACAAAGATGAACTCAACATAGAGCCTAAACCCATGGAGCTGTAATCTGGTAGAGGAGATAGATACATACTGGATGGATAACCAGAACATATGATAGAGTATGCTAAGAAATTGAAGCATGTGAGCAGAGAGGCCACACTTGTAGGTGACTAGATGAACAGGGTATGGGAGGGCTCAGATTCTTCCTGGAAGGGGGATGGAAAGGTCTAAGCCTGAGGCAGGGCAACCTGGGTGAAGTACAATAACTTGGAACCTAGGGGAGCTGAGTAGGTAGCAGGAAGGACTGGAGAACCCAGGATGCAGGAAGCAAAGAAGGGATCAGGACACAGGAAGTCCTTGGATGGATATTTCTCTCTCTTATCCCCCACCTCTAAATCCTGAATCTAATATCAGGCTGGACTAGAGCAGGGTGAGGAAGGAAGCAGACCCCTTTCCCCTAGGCAGCATGGCTTGGACCCTTTGAACTCTCTGATAATAGCACTAGTCAATAGCAAATCACTTCCAACTCTGTGTGTGTATTAGGAGAAGCACCTAGCACACAGTAGGTGCTTAATGTCTTCTTGTTAACTGAACAAATGAATGGTGACTAGAACTGACAATTGGTATAAGACAATATTTTTCCTAGTGAAAGGATACAAAGATATAAGAACTGGGCTGGAGGTCATGAGATAGATGGGTTTTAGTTCTGGGTTTAGCTCTCTTTGACCTTCTAGCTTGGTCAGAAGGTCACATGTCCATTTATTCATTTACTCACTCATGTATTTGGTTGTTCAGTAACCACTGAAAGTATCTACTCTCTGTCTAACTTTAGGCAGTGAAAGTTGAATAAGGAGCTCAAATCTTGTGGTACAGAAACATACCCAAATGATGAGATAATTGTACAAATTTTAGATAATATAATTTTATAAATATTAGAGTAGAGAGGTGCTGTGAGATCCCTCACAGACTGTTGCAACATCAGACAGAATGAAATGACTGTCTCAAAAGGGGGTGAGGTGACTGGATGAAAGAAGGTGAAGGGAGTAGCCAAGGAACATGTATACATAACACAGACACAGACAATGGGGTGGTGATAACTAGACCGGGGAAGGGGGAGTGGAGATAGAGGGAGGAGGGCACAGGGGTGCTGGGAGGGAAGAGAGGAGATGGGGACAAAAAGAGACTGCTTGGAGCAGAAGGTGCAGGATGAGGTGTGTAGATGGTGTTATATTGAGTTGTACACTTGAAACATGAATAGTTTGGCAAAGCATGTCATCCCAATAAATTAAAAATAAATAAATTAAAAATAATGAAATGACTGTCTCAACCTCTCTTTGTCCACCTGCTGGGCATTCTAATTTAAAACAATATCCTTGGAGTGCATTTAAATTATTTATATCCCATAGACACAGACAACAGTACGGTGGTGACCAGAGGGAAAAGTGGGACAGGATGAAGAGGATAAAGGAGGCCAAATATATGGTGACGGAGGGAGACTAGACTTGGGGTGGTGAGGATACAATGCAATATACAGATGATGTGTTATTATAGAATCATACCCCTGGAACGTATATAATGTTACCAACCGTGTCATTCCACTAAATTTAATTTAAATGTCCTAATATTTTTTAACTTATTTTATTATTTTATTTATTCATTTATAGAAAGGAGAGAGAGGGAGAGGAGAGAGAGACAGAGAGAGAGAAGCGGGGAGGAGCTAGAAGCATCAACTCCCATATGTGCCGTGACCAGGCAAGCCCAGGGTTTCGAACCGGCGACCTCAGCATTTCCAGGTCGACGCTTTATCCACTGCGCCACCACAGGTCAGGCTCCACTAAATTTAATTTAAAAAGAGGCGTATTTACTTGCCGGAGATCACACCAGAGTAGGTAATGGAACTTGGCTGTTGATTCTGAGCTTGGACTGCCATGGACCTCCTCTACAGTGGTGGGGTATTACTGAGTGAATTTTCATCTCTGGGTGGTGGGAGGCTGGGTGGTTTTAATTTTTACTTTTTGCTTGTCCATATTTTCTAACTTTAGTTGAATAAATAAATATTTCCTTTATTAAAAAATTTAGAAATTAAATGTAACGGGGTGACATTGGTCCATAAGCACGTCTTGCATTAAGGAGAGAGAATGAGATACTGAACCATGTCTTTCCTTTCCCCAGCCCTTCAGAACTATTCTAAGGGACCAGCTCCACCTCTCCAGCATCCTTTTTCTCAGTGTTTCTGGAACGCCGGCCGTGCCCAGCCATCTGCCAGAATCTAGTACCAGAGTCCTCATCTGGAAGGAGCTCAGGCTCATGAGCTCTGCTGTCACAGTGATACTGTTATCTCTTCAGGTGGGAGAGACAGGACCACTAAGGAATGTGTCCGTCGAGGCAGGTCAAGAGGCGAGTGGCCACGTTCCTGCAGTTGTTAAAAATGTATAGGGAAGATTTAAAATACCCAGATCTCAGTGTTAAGTATCATTCTTATATGTGAAAAAGATCCATGAAAGTAGAAACAAATGTGATCATATAGAAAAAAAAAAAAAAAAAAGAGCCAAATTATAGAGGACCAGCCTTGAGGAAAGGAGGTATAATCATAGATGTTAGAGGAATTTGGGTAATTGTAGACAACAAACTTGAAAACTAGAAGAAATGGTGAAGCATAAATAGATCCAATATAGAGATAAAAAGGTTATGGCCCTGGACAGTTGGCTCAGTGGTAGAGCGTCGGCCTGGCGTGCAGAAGTCCCGGGTTCGATTCCCGGCCAGGGCACACAGGAGAAGCGCCCATCTGCTTCTCCACCCCTCCCCCTCTCCTTCCTCTCTGTCTCTCTCTTCCTCTCCTGCAGTGAGGCTCCATTGGAGCAAAGATGGCCCGGGTGCTGGGGATGGCTCCTTGGCCTCTGCTCCAGGTGCTAGAGTGGCTCTGGTCGCAACAGAGTGACGCCCCGGAGGGGCAGAGCATTGCCCCCTGGTGGGCAGAGCGTCGCCCCCTGGTGGGCGTGCCGGGTGGATCCCAGTCGGGCGCATTCCAGAGTCTGTCTGACTGTCTCTCCCCGTTTCCAGCTTCAGAAAAAAAAAAAAAAAAAAAAAAAAGGTTGGATAGATCAATTCCAGAAACATATACAAAACCTGATAAATTTTGTACAAAAAAAGTAACTAAATCATCTAACTTGTGAACGGAGAAACCAACACTCTTACATATTTGGGATAAACACTTTGAGTCAAAGTGTATTATTGTTTTGATATAGTGCTAATATTTTATTTAGGTTTGTACTTCTGCATTCATTATATAATTATATAATAACAGATTAAAGGACAAAAATTGATGAAATCAATAGAGATTATCAAGGTATTTAGTGGAATTCAGCAATCTTTCCTAATAAAACTCCTAGGAAGAACAGAAGAAAATAGCTAAATACATAACTACTATTTATCAAAAACCATTACAAATGGTGATACATTACATCTGTTTAAATCAGGAACAAGGCAGGAGTGCCCACTATTCCCATTATTATTCAACATTGTTTTGGAGGTTCTATATATGCAATAACACAAGTAAGTAAAATAATTTGTTTAAAATGTTGGAAAAGAAGACACACAACTAACCCTTTTGTTGATGATCTATAACTGTAACTAAAAACTCGACTATTGTAGTTAGTTAAAAAAAACCCAAACAAACCCAGATTTAATAAAAAAATTTAGCTCTTGATAGAGAGATAAATATTGTAAAGTATAGCTCTTTTTTTCTATACTAATAGTTGACTAGCCATAGAAAGAAATGGAAAAGAACTCATTCATCACAGCATGAAAGCTATAATACATTTAAGAATGTATTTTAAAAGTATAAAAATTATATGAAGAAAATATAAAATCTTATTAAAAGTCCTAGTCCTAAATGCTGAACAAATAGAAAAGCATCCCGTATTCTTGGACAGAAAACTTAATAGGAATGTAATACAATCCTATTTCGAATCTCAATGGCTCATAGGTCTTCTGAAAAATAAGACTAGAGAGATTTACTGGATATTAAAACATACCCAGAGTTTCTTTCATCAAAGCCAGCCTCGGATTGACACAGGAGTAGATGGCTAGAACACTGGAACGGAGAGAAACCACCAGGATAGTCACATTGTGTATGAGACTGTAATACATAGCCAGGGTGATATTTTATACTCGTTGAAATGCGTGTTTATTTCTTAAGTGATGGCATCAATGGCCATCCTTCTGAAAGAACACCAAGTTGAATTCCTACCTCCTAGTGTATTTACAAATAAAGTCTAGATAAAGTAAATGTAAAAAATAAAACAAAAAATATTGAAATCTAGGAAAATGTATGTATAATCTGGCAATACCTTTAAAACTAAGACAATAAACCTAAAAGCTATCAATGTAAAGATGGATATGTAGCCATTAAATTTGAAATAAATGTATGACATCGTAAGCAAAATCAAAATACAAATGTTAAAGTTGGAGGAGATTTGCATCACATATGACAGATAAAGGATTAAAATCTATACTAGACAGAAAATTCTTATTTATGAAATAAAAAAAGATGATTATCTCAATTTAAAAACAGAAGAACAAATTCAAATAGAAAAGTACAACAGCAAATCCAAATTGACTGATAAACATACAAAAAGATGCTTAGCTTCACTACTAGTCTAGAAAATGCAAAATAAAACAAAAATGAGATATCACTGATCACAGGACTAGGGAGATGGTGGGAATTTTTATTCATATACTGTAAGTGAAAATGTAAGTGATCAACCTTTTTATTGTTATAGAAGAGGGATGCAATTTGGCAACACCTATTATAAGAAAAACCACATATATCTTCTGATCCTGCAATCTCACTACTGGATATGCATTTCATAGAAATAAAAGCATCTGAATGTAAGGCTGGCCCTAAGATAACATTAACGGCAGCCTGGGCCACAGAGTAGCGCAATCATGTGAATGCCGTCCTTGGAGGTGTGTGCAACACTCTGGCATTGACTGAAATGTGGGTGGTGGCCAAACACAGAAAACCACGCCCCAGCTTTTAAGTGGACAGATGGCTGAGTGAATAAGATATATTCACATCATGGAATATTGGGCCATCATTAAAGAGAATGAGTCAGATCTATACTAACTGGCTCAGAGAGACTTCCAGGATGTACTGTGAAAAAGAAAGCAAGGTGCAGAGAAATGTGTAAAAGAAACTCCCAGTTTTTGTGAAAAAAACTATGCTCCCATCCCTTCATGTTTGACTATGAGAAAAGATACTCAAGGATACATGCCAAAGAGGGACAACAGGAGGCAAGTCCAATCCAATCCAATCAAATCAGAGCAGATCAGACCAGACCTGACCAGCCAAGACCAAATCCAACCAGATGAGACCAGGTTAGATCAGACTAGACTAAGCCAGAATAAACCAGACCAGACCAGACCTGACCTGACCTGACCAGGCCAGACCAGGCCAGGCCAGGCCAGGCCAGGCCAAATCAGGAGAGACAAAACCAAAATAAATTAAATACAACGAAACCAATCAAACCAGACCAGACCAGAACAAGCCAAACCAAACCAAATGAAACCAGTCTAAACTAGTCCAGTTCAGAACACACCAAACCTGACTAAACCCAACCAAACCAGTCAAGTCCAGACCAGACCAGACTAAACCAACCTAAAAAAAAGAAAGACTGTCAGATTGTCAAAGTGTCTATAATTCAGCAAATGTGTGACATCCCATTTATGTTAAGATATCTATCTATCTATTATCTATCATCTATCTATTATCTATCTATCTAGCTATCTATCTATCATCTATCTATCTATGTATAGATGCATATAATGATGAAGGAAATAATGGTCACTAAATTATTAGTGGGGACAGGTCAGCATGCTGGGACTTCAGTTAATTTTTATTTTCCTTGTACTTTTTCATGTTGTTTGATATTTTAAACTATGTATAGAGAGTATGTATTATATATACAATTAGGAAAAGATTAGAAAGCTTTCCACTGTGGAAGAATAATTTTTGAAGAAAGGGGAAAAGGGTATATACAAAAGAAGCCTTTTTATTCTGCAGGTTAGCAGTGTGCTGTCCCCGGGGCCCCTCCTACTGAAGAAGGCACCCGCACCCCAGCGCCCCCTCTGGAATATGGAAGCAGGACCACTGACTGCTATGGCCCCAGGCGAGGCGCCTCATGCCCAGTGTGCTTCTGGGCTGCACCCACATTTCCACATCAGTTTAGCTTCTGCTCTGGACCTCTTCCCAGCAATTTCAGGAGAAGAGACTTCAGAAAGCAGAGCTCGCTTGCAGGTCCCCTTCTAGGGCAGGGAACCAAGCCCAGAAATAAAAAGGAAGCTTATGGTGGCACCGGGCTCAGTCATACTGACAGACAAGAAGGACCTTTCATTACACTGGCGTAAACGGCCTTTTCTCTTGCCACGTCCCAAACCGCTTGGGTGATTGTGGCTTTCCAGGCAGGCCATGGGACTGAGAAGAGAGAGGGCTCGTGACCTTGTTTGCAGTTGACTGATATCCAAAACACAACCCGCACTGCCATCTGAATCTCTGTGGGCCTTTCTACAAACTTCCCCCTAGCTCTGTAACTAGGGGTCAAGCACATTCCAAACCTTCCTTCTTCCCACAGTGGTTGATGCTGGAAGGGAATGAGCCCCAAAGCCACAGCTCAAAGTTGTGTCTTTTTTCCCCATACAAAGCTTAAGTTACTGTGGGCTTTTTGTATTCTTGCCCCTGCCATCCTTTTTCTTGTATCCTCTGTCCCTGATGCCAGGAAAGAGTTAGATCTAATGGCTGAAACATAAAAACATGAACAAATTATAGACAGGCAGACAAACATAAGAACTAGGCCCAGAGAATGCATTTCCCATCTCCTTCTAAAACAACCTTCTCAGCTTCGGGGGCCATTGACAAAGTCCTCCGTAGTGCCTTGCACTAAATAGTTGCTCAATAAACACATGTTTTCAAAAGGCCTTTTGTCTTCCCCCATACTGTGTGTGAGAGGCCAAGCATGGACCCAGCTGCCTCACTCACCTATCAGCATGGGTTTGTTTAGCAGATTAACTCAGAACTACCCATGTGTTAAAAAAAAAGGTCCCCTGGGGCCCTGGCCAGTTGGCTTAGCAATAGAGCATTGGACCAGCATGTGGATATCCTGGGTTCAATTCCTGACCAGGGAACACAGGAGAAGTGACCATCTGCTTTTCCACGCTTTCACCTCTCCCTTCTCTCTCTCTTCCCCTCCCTCAGCCATGGCTCAGTTGGAGCAAGTTGGCCCTGGGTACCGAGGATGGCTCCATGGCCTTGCTTCAGGGGCTAAAATAGCTCAGTTGTCAAGCAATGGAGCAACAGCCCCAGATAGGCAGAGCATTGACCTCAGATGGGGGTTGCTGGGTAGATCCCAGTTGAGGTGCATGTGGGAGTCCGTCTGTCTCCCCACTTCTCACTTAAAAAAAAAAAAGGTTCTCTCCTTTTTTTTCCCCACGGACTTCTCAGGCTCTGATGGAGTGAGACAAGGGAAGGTATATTCCTGGGGCAGTAGGCAGAGGGGAAGCTGGGAGGAAGAGGCAGATTTAAGGAGGCCCTGTTACAGAGAAAAGGTGGAAGGGAATGCAGTTGAGGAAAGGGGATAAAGCCATCCTAGAAAGCTTGGAGGACCTCAAAGATGGCCAACAATAATGACAACAACAATAATATGACCATTGCCATTGGTTAAGAGCTTCCAAAAGACTTGGGAGGTAATTCACTTTTCTCTTGCTCTGCAGGAAATAAAATATTTTTATTTTACTTTTCAGTCCTTGGGCCCAGGAAGGGATGACTGGGCCAATGCCACAGGCCCCTAACACTGGTTCTGGGCTGTCATGCCTGGGGGCGGCCTCTTCCAGGAGGGGACTAGTGCCCTAGTTAGAGCAGGTGGAAAGGCCCTTCACACTAGCAAGGCAGGTGGCTTTGTCAAGCCAGCTGGGCAGGGGCAAGGAAGAGCAGGCTTTAGGGAGGGTGGGGGTGGCAGAGGAGTCAGTTGTTGCAAAATCAAGAAGTGGCTGAGCCTGAACCTCAAGCCCTGGGCCAAATCCTCTCAATACAGTTCTTCATTAGCCTGGGGAAGTGAGTTCATTGCTGGCTCCAGTCCAGGTCTGATCAGCTAGGGTCAGGGTGGTTCAGGATGTACTGCCTGCTTTCCTGCTCTGGGTGTTCCTGGCCCCCTTCCCTGCCCCCTGCAGAGGGCGAGGCCCATCTCCTCCTAGAAGCTTTCTGGGCTCCCTAGGGACAGGGCTCCCCCAGCCCTGTGGATCTCTGTGCATCTCATCCTTATAACCCAGGGTAAGCTGTTTCTGAGTGGGGCCTGACACCCACCCTTTTCCCAGGCTCCCCAGCATGTGGCAAGGTGTCTCCTACAGTGGTGGGCCCTCAGGGAATGTTTGAGAATCAGCTTTGAGGTCAGATAGGCTTGGGTGAAAATCCTACCTCTGCCTCCAATCAGTTGTCTGACGGGACCAGAGGCATTTTCTGAGCCTCACTGTCCTCACATGTAAATTGATGATACATATCTTTTAGGACAACTGTGAGGATTAAATGAAGTAAAACATGTAAAATGCTTATAGCTCAGTGCCAGACTGGCCAGACAGGCTGGTCACCATGTTAGTTTGCCATGCATTGTAATGCAATATCAATAAATCATTTACCATTTTTTTTCCTTGTGTTTGCTAACTTGATGCCTACCCTGTTGAAGGCCCTCAATCCATGGTCTTCCATCCACAGTGGTAACTAGAGACAGTGGTGCTCAAATGCTTGCTGCCTCCTGGGACCCAGATTTCTCTTGGCTGTATTCCCTCAAGGCACCCTACCTTGCCCCCATGTCTAGGATAGGCTACCTCCCAGATCTGGTATTGGTGACTAAGGAGAGTGCTTGGAAGCAGGCTGGGGTATAGGCATGCCCCTGGGAAAAGCCAGATAAGGATGTCAGCTGTTCTGTAGGGGTCAGGCCCAGAGTTCACTAGAGACCATTGAAGCACTTGTTACTGACATACTGTCTTGAGACCCCAGAAATCAACATTTGGACCTAATTGCTATCTGCCTACTACACACAGAGATTTTTGAATGTTTTGGAGAATCAGGAAAGTAGGAGGACTATTAGTACATGCTAAATCATCAACCCAATCCTCCTGCAAACATTTATTGAGCATCTACTACGCTCAGGATAATATGCTTCAAGAGGTTCCACAGCCACCGAGGTCTAAGAGATGGTCCTTGTCTTCAGGAAGCCTAGTGTCTATTTGGGGGAGGGGCAGGAGAAGGGACCAAGAACAGTGGAAGTTGGAGAAGGTCACAGGAGGAAGGAACCATCAGATCTGGGGAATTTAGGGAGAGCTCCCAGGGGTGGCACCCAGGTCTGACTTGATTTTTCATTTCTATTGTAGATGGAAGCATTACATGGGGTCATTTGAGAGGACATTGGAAGTGGGGGAGGAGTACCAACAATCTGAAAATAAGCTCCTCATTTTTGGCTTCTAGAACAGGGGTTGGCAAGCTTCTATAAAGAGTTAGATAGTAAATATGCTTTTTCTTCCTCCTCCCCTTCCTCCTTCTTTTTACAATTCTTTTGAAATATAAAAACCATTCTTAGCTCACAGGCCTAGGACCGGATCTGGCCTGTAGGTAGTTTGCCAACCACTGCTGGTAATTCTAGAGAATCACCAGAAGCATGATATCAGTATGAGCAACAACAATAACTCAGTCCCTGGTTTAGGGTGTAGGCACTTTGCTATGCACTTTACCTACTTCATCATGTACAATTCTCACAACAACCTGGTGAGGTGGGTACCATTATTAGACCTCTCATAGATATGGAACTGAGACTCAGAGAAGCTAAGTAACTTTCTCAAGGGCACTCAGCGAGGAAGTGGCAGAGGCTGCATTTGAACCTAGGTCTGTCTGATTCAAGCACCCACTCTCTTAGCCCTGGTACCATACCAACCTCCACATGAGGAGACTGAGAGAGTGCTTCTCCTTCTCATGGCTCCAGGGAAACTCCATGTGACTCACAGAAAAACAAAAACAAAACCCCCAAGACTCAGGAATAGAAAAATGAAAAAAAGAAGAAAAGTAGATCAGAACTGAGGAGAAGAGGTTAGCTGGAAACCCCACCCTGGCTAGCCAGTGGCTCCTGGACTCCCAGGTTCTTTCATATCTGGAAACCTTCACTTGACCATCTTTGACATGGATGAGCACTAGCAACCCCTGTTTCTCTGCTTCCCACCTTCACTCCTCCACTATGCAGAGGGATCTTTCTCTGACCCACTTAATTAATTTCTGGGTCATTAATTACATGAGAATCTGGATTTATGCATTCATTCAAAATATACTATATACAGCTTCACTCTAACAAGGATCCGATAGGAGGGACAGGTAGCAGAGGCTGTCACTCTCTTCTCAGAAAAGAGTGGGGAAAGAGCTACTGGCTCTGAGACTCTACACCAGTGGTCCCCAACCTTTTTTGGGCCACGGACCGGTTTAATGTCAGAAAATATTTTCACGGACCGGCCTTTAGGGTGGGACGGATAAATGTATCACGTGACCAAGACAAGCGTCAAGAGTGAGTCTTAGACGGATGTAACAGAGGGAATCTGGTCATTTTTTAAAAATAAAACATCGTTCAGACTTAAATATAAATAAAACAGAAATAATGTAAGTTATTTATTCTTTTTCTGCGGACCAGTACCAAGTGGCCCACGGACCGGTACTGGTCCGCAGCCCGGGGGATGGGGACCACTGCTCTACACCATCTTTATTCCCTTGTTTTCTTTGCTTTGAAACAAATTCAGAGAGGAAATGAAAATGCAGAAATGAATGAAATAAATTCATTTGTCACTTCCTAGAATGAATTACTTTGTAATTTAGAAAGCCTAGTAAACTAAAGCACACACACTCACACATCTCTCAGGCATAGCCTGAAAGAGAAGGGTAATTTCGGGATTGTTTTCGCAAGGACAGGCCCTGCCTTAGTGGAGACAGTGACTAGTCATGAATAATACAGAGTGTGTGAGGTGACATTTGCATGGAACAAGGACTAAAGAAGTGCTGGCTGTTTTGATCCCCATACATCCCCTTAATTGGATTGAACTGGAACTGGGAACAGTTGCTGGGGGACTTCCTCCCTTTAAGTTGTTGAAGGTGAGAGGATAATTCCGTTCCTGTCACTTCATTTTGGCCAATAGTGGAATCCATCTTACCCATTTGCAGAATTGTCTGCCAAATGCAAGCATAGAGAGCCAGAACTTAAAGCAGCTGACCTGGGCCCTGAGACTTGGCTCTGGAGGTGGAAGCAGAGAGCAGGCAAGAGACACGCCACCAGCTCACACTGTGGGAAGCAGAGTGCTGGGGAAACTCATCATTAAAAATGAGAAACAGATCAAGAAAGCTGTAATGCACTCACAGCGAGGCTGTTTCTCCAGGGGTCTCAGGCCTGATAAGCCAGCGATTTGGGGGTCGCTCAGAGTAGACCAAATAGCAGATCTCATAGAATGTTCCATGGATCCTTGGGCAGCCTCTGACACTCTTTCAGGGGTCTGACAGGTCAAAACTGTTTTCATAATGACACTGTGGCTGTGATGATATTTGCACCGTTGGTGCAAATGTAAAGGTGGGTATGAAACATCTCTACCTTGGTGCAAATTGAGCCTGTGGCCCCGTATGGCACCACCGGCCTTCGCTCTTCATTGCTACGCATTCACAAGAAAAAAGAAAGGCCCAGTTCTAGCAAGGAACATCCCTGATGAAGGAGTATGATTACTCCTTTTATTGAACCTCAGCCCATGATGAAGTGGGACATATGCAGAAAGCATTCATGTGACCGACTGAAGGACAATGGCCGCTTGTCTCGAGGAAAAGCACTTGTGTGACTGCTTGAGCAACACGTTGAACCAGCTGCCTTTTTACAGAACACTATTTTTGCTGCACAGAATGACATGCAAATTCTGGCTCTTTTAAAATTTATTTATTTATTTATTTTAAAGAGGGGGGAGAGAGAGGGAAAAGGTGGGGAGCAGGAAGCATCAACTTATAGTAGTTGCTTCCTGTATGTGCCTTGACCAGGCAAGCTCAGAGTTTCAAACCAGTGACCTCAGCATTCCAGGTCAATGCTTTATCCATTGCGCCACCACAGGTCAGGCACAAATTCTGGCTCTCTATGCTTGCATTTGGCAGACAATTCTGCAAATGGGTAAGATGGATTCCACTATTGGCCAAAATGAAGCGACAGGAACGGAATTATCCTCTCACCTTCAACAACTTAAAAAACACACACAGAAGACACAGTATACAAACAATGATCTTCAGATACGGACAATAAACAGCTCAGGACAGTGATTCCCTGAGACAAGGGTCACCAACGAGGTGTTTCCAGCTCACTGGAGAGTCTCCAGGCCACACTGCAGGGAGGGGCACCCACACAGAGCCAGTGGTTGCCCCGAGTTGAGGTAAAAAAAGCTGAATGTTCAGGGGGGCCTAGTTGGCTAGAATTTGTAGCACAGAGCACCGCAGACCAGAGCGTTGCGTGGAGACCTCCAGGGCGCGTGGAGGGTCCTTCCGGGGTCTTCAGCTGAGCTCTGAGCTACGCCTGCCTGCCCACGAAATCTCTGCCTCCACCAAAAGGATTAAGGTAGCAGTGACTATGGGTAGATGAGGTTTTGAGGGACCCTTAGGGTTCCCTGAGATGACTATGTGTTTTTATCCTTTATCCCTGCACCTCCAACTTCTCTGGGGCCAAATTAACCAACAGAGCTCAGGAAAGGGAGGGCCAAGGGGAGAGGATTTGCAGAAGAGGGCTTCTCCACCTGTACTTTATACCCCAAAGCTGTACATCTGGAAGTCACTCTGGGTTGTCCTCATTCAGAGACAGAGGGGAATGGATTTATAGGGTCCTTCATCTGAAAGTCTTGGGAGTACCCTGGCTATGAACTGTTGTGTCATGTTTTTATCAACTTTATAGTACAATTATAGGATTTTTCTTTGAAGAGGCCGTACATTATATAAGCGTTGAGAGTCACAAAATCTGGATCCTCCTCTGTTAAGGAGGTTTCCTGCCCAGGTCTCTTTCTGGGGACTGTGTGACCACACACTTTATGTAACACAAAATGTTCCACTGAAAAACCAGCTCATTTTCATTCATTCACCTACTCAACAATTGTGCTCTGAGCACCTGCCTTGTGCTGGCTCCAGACCAGCTCTTGAATGCAGGGGTGAGCATGCAGACATGGTAGGCCCTGTCTGCATGGGACGTTCAGTCTAACAGGGGGAACAGGTGTAATCACCCAAACAAGGATGGAACTAAACAGATGGTAAGTTCAATTGAAGTAGAGTAGGGTGAAGAAGGACAGTAGAGCCCTGTTGGGCAGATAAAATATATTATGCTCACTTTGTTAAAGATGGCGCTGCCCATGTGGAAGCCCGTCGCCCAGGTGATATTAATGTGTGTTGGGGGTGGGCTGTGGGCAGGCAGGATCCTTGTAGTCTGGGACTTGGTTTTGGGACTAAGCCTTTCCCACCCTTTTTGATGTGGGGTGGTGCAATCCCATCATGACTCAGATAAGTGACTTTGTATTAGAGACTTCCTTATTTGTATATTGGATTACAGGTTTTGATTTCTACACTATCAAGTGGGGCAGACCAGGAGCTTGTGCTCTCAGTTCCTGAGATTAGCATTAGAGAGGAGAGCAGAGAAAGGCCACGTGGAGGAGGCCAGGAGAAGCAGCCAAGATGGCGGAGTGCTGAAGGAAAAGCCAGTTTGTGCAGAGTTTGTGCAGGGAGAAGGAAGGAGATGGGGAACAGAGGTGAATGAGTCTGGTGAGCTAGAAACCTTTGATTCTACGAAATTTGGATAAGTCAGTAGCTTTGTGAGCACTTAATGAGTGGGTTTTGGAGCCCAGTGTGTGTTTTACTTGCCCGCCGGGTGCAAGCTAGGATTAAAGATGATGGCCCATCAGTTTTTGGCTCCGTTGTTTCATTACCATCTGTCTGAATCCAATGCGAAACTGCATGGGCCAGGCAGCCGTGATGGTGGCCGTGGATACTGGCTTTACAAGCCCCCAAACTCTTTTGGAGGGAGGCAGTCAGGGGCCTTGCCTGAAAAGTGATGCTTATGTGAAATTTCGACAAGAGCATGAGCTGGCCAGTGGAAGAGTGGCTGCTGGGACAGGGGATTTCCAGACAGAACAGGCAGCATGCGGCAAAGGCCGGGAGGGGGCAGGAGCCGAACCAGTGTGAGGAGCTGTAGGAGGCTAAGGTGGGGCCGGGGTATGGGAGGAGGATGGGCTGGAGAGCTCAGCAGGGGTCAGTTCCACAGTTCATTGCCAACTGGTGGTAAGGAGTTTGACTTCTCAAGTATTTCTGGATCCAGGGCTGGGACCAGACTGCTTTGGCAGGGTTTCAGCCCAAATCATAGGATCTTTTTACAATTTTTTGTAATTCTGCTCACATCAAAGTTAAAATTGTCTGCATCTGGACAGCCACTCTCTCCAGGCCAAATTATAGACACTGTTCTCAGAGTGTCCAGCAGCAACTCACTGCTTCCTTCCACAACACCCACCCTGCGGGCTCAGCCAGGGTCCGGCCTGACGGGAGAGTCAAAGTAGGACAGGGTCAGGGATGGGTGTGTGGGCTGATGGACAGCAGTCACATTCCTCAGCCCCACCACCTGAGTGACACACCTCAGAGGAAGCCAGGGAATGTTGGCACCCAGAGTAAATGCCCCTAGGCCTCATGCTACAGTGTTACCAGTGTGTGAGTGTACCCCTCCCCCATCCAACCAGATCCAAACTGCCCTCTAGCCCAGGGGTCCCCAAACTTTTTACACAGGGGGCCAGTTCACTGTCCCTCAGACCATTGGAGGGCTGGACTATAAAAAAAACTATGAATAAATCCCTATGCACGCTGCACATATCTTATTTTAAAGTAAAAAAAGTAAAACGGGAACAAATATAATATTTAAAATAAAGAACAAGTAAATTTAAATCAACAAACTGACCAGTATTTCAATGGGAACTACAGGCCTGCTTTTGGCTAATGAGGTGGTCAATGTGCTCCTCTCACTGACCACCAGTGAAAGAGGTGCCCCTTCCGGAAGTGCGGTGGGGGCCGGATAAATGGCCTCAGGGGGCCGCATGTGGCCCGCGGGCCATAGTTTGGGGACCCCTGCTCTAGCCATTCCCATTTCCTAGGTGCCCACAAAACTTCCAGCAGCTTCCAGGGCCTGAATGGCCCACTAGGGGAGTCACCTCTTAAAGAGATACATCCTGTGCCGTGTAGTTAGGCTAAAACAGTTTGGGGTTTTCTGGGATCAGCTTAAGGAGGGACGGACCTGGGAGGGTATAGTGAGACTGGCACTCAGCGAATGCCTGCTCATTCTTTGTGAGCCACTATGCAGATACGTCACCGGTTCAATCCTCACCCATACCAGGTAGGTCGTTGTGCTCCAGGATAAATGGAGAACTCTTGGCTTGAACTTTAGCTTCCATTTACAAGGTGTTGCATTCAAAAGTAACACCAGTTCTCCATCTAAATATAATTGAAAAGAAATATAAATTGGTTCTATTGTCTCTTCAGCAATATCTAAGGAGATTAACCCAAAAGCATAGCAAAACTTTTAGGATTATGTGCTACCGCGTATGTGAGCAGGCGGCTCAGAGCTGGGTGGCTGCTGCAAGAGCTCTCATCACTCCTCCCCAACTTCCCCCAACTCTCAGGGGACTTCCCCCTCTCTGCTTACCTCCCACTGACAATCAATTTAGCTTTCCCTTCCCCCTCAATTCTAAAGGCATAGCCCTCCACCCTTTCCAAAGGTCATTGACCCCAGAGCTACACAATTAAGTTTGTGAAGTCTTTGATGTTTGGGAGGAGGAGGAAAAGCCCAGATCTTACAACACTAGAATCATCAGAGCAGGGGTCCCCAAACTATGGCCCGCGGGCCACATGCGGCCCTCTGAGGCCATTTATCCGGCCCCTGCCGTACTTCCAGAAGGGGCACCTCTTTCATTGGTGGGTCAGTGAAAGGAGCACAGGATGCGGATGCTGGAGTACCGTATGTGGCGGCGCCGCTCACGTACACTACTACTTCCAGTGACACGGGAAGCATGCGTCACGGCTCCAGAAGTGCATCATATCACTTGTTACCGCTAGCAGTGACAAATATGGAACCGGACATTGACCATCTCATTAGCCAAAAGCAGACCCATAGTTCCCATTGAAATACTGGTCAGTTTGTTGATTTAAATTTACTTGTTCTTCATTTTATGAACTTGACTCCAATGGCAAGAGAAGTGAAGGCAAAGATAAATGAATGGGACTACATCAGAATAAAAAGTTTTTGTTCAGCAAGAGAAACTGATATCAAAATAAACAGACAGCCAACTAAATGGGAAATGTTATTTTCAAACAACAGCTCAGATCAGGGCCTAATATCCAAAATTTACAAAGAACTCATAAAACTCAACAACAAACAAACAAACAATCCAATAAAAAAATGGGAAGAGGACATGAACAGACACTTCTCCCAGGAAGAAATACAAATAGCCAACAGATATATAAAAAGATGCTCAGCTTCATTAGTTATTAGAGAAATGCAAATCAAAACTACAATGAGATACCATCTCACCCCTGTTAGATTAGCTATTATCAACAAGACGGGTAATAGCAAACGTTGGAGAGGCTGCGGAGAAAAGGGAACTCTCATCCACTGTTGGTGGGACTGTAAAGTAGTACAACCATTATGGAGGAAAGTATGGTGGTTCCTCAAAAAACTGAAAATAGAACTACCTTATGACCCAGCAATCCCTCTACTGGGTATATACCCCAAAACCTCAGAAACATTGATACGTAAAGACACATGTAGCCCCATGTTCATTGCAGCACTGTTCACAGTGGCCAAGACATGGAAACAACCAAAAAGCCCTTCAATAGAAGACTGGATAAAGAAGATGTGGCACATTTACACTATGAAGTACTACTCAGCCATAAGAAATGATGACATCAGATCATTTACAGCAAAATGGTGGGATCTTGATAACATTATATGGAGTGAAAAAAGTAAATCAGAAAAAAACAAGAACTACATGAATCCATACATTGGTGGAACATAAAAATGAGACTAAGAGAAATGGACAAAAGTGTGGTGGTTACCAGGGGTGGGGGGAGGGAGGACGCAGGAGGGAAGGAGGGAGAGAGTTAGGGGGAGGGGGAGGGGCACAGAGAAAACTAGATAGAGGGTGACGGAGGACAATCTGACTCTGGGCGAGGGGTATGCCACATAATTTAATGATAAGATAACCTAGACATGTTTTCTTTGAATATATGTACCCTGATTTATTAATGTCATCCCATTAACATTAATAAAAATTTATTTAAAAAAAATAAATTTACTTGTTCTTTATTTTAAATATTGTATTTGTTCCCGTTTTGTTTTTTTACTTTAAAATAAGATATGTGCAGTGTGCATAGGAATTTATTCATAGTTTTTTTTTATGGTCCGGCCCTCCAACGGTCTGAGGAACAGTGAACTGGCCCCCTGTGTAAAAAGTTTGGGGACCCCTGCTCTAGTCTTGTGCCTGCATCACATCTGCAGGCTGAGTGACTGTGGGAAGGGAGGGGACAGAGGCCCTACTTCCCACCTGGGAGGGGAGGCAGGTGGCAGCTGCTGCAACTTTCCCTTCATCAAACTGTGCGGGCTGGCTGTAGTTATAGGAGGCAAATGTCCCCACCTTTGTGAAGCCTCTGCTAAGACAGTCAAGGGATCAGTTAAAAAAAAAAAGTGGGAAGAAATACAAATGGCCAACAGGCCAACAGATATATGAAAAGATGCTCATCTTCATTAGCTATTAGAGAAATGCAAATCAAAACTACAATGAGATACCACCTCACGCTTGTTAGATTAGCTATTATCAACAAGACAGGTAATAACAAGTGTTGGAGAGACTGTGGAGAAAAAGAAACCTTCATTCATTGTTGATGGGATTGTAAATTAGTACAACCACTATGGAAGAAAGTATGGTGGTTCCTCAAAAAATTAAAAATAGAACTACTGTATGACCCAGCAATCCCTCTACTGGGTATATACCCCCAAAACTCAAACAGACTGGTACGTAAAGACACATGCAGCCCCATGTTCATTGCAGCATTGTTCACAGTGGCCAAGACATGGAAACAACCAAAAAGCCCTTCAATAGATGAATGGATAAAGAAGATGTGGTACATATATACTGTGGAATACTACTTGGCCATAAGAAATGATGACATCAGATCATTTATAACAACATGGATGGATCTTGATAACATTATACTGAGTGAAATAAGTAAATCAGAAAAAACTAAGAACTATATGATTCCATACATAGGTAGGACATAAAAATGAGACTCAGGGACATGGACAAGAGTGTGGTGGTTATGGGGGGGGGGGAAGAGAGGGAGGGGGTGGGATTTGGGGAGAGGCACAAAGAAAACCAGATAGAAGGTGACAGAAGACAATTTGACTTTGGGTGATGGGTATATAACATAATCAAATGTCAAAATAACCTGGAGATGTTTTCTCTGAATCTATGTATCCTAATTAATCAATGTCACCCCATTAAAATTAATAATAAAGGAAAAAAATAGGGGGGGACAGAAAAATCTCAATCATTGATTCTTTTTCTCCTGTGGATGAGAAGAAACCACTAAAGTTCTTCTCCAACTGGCTGACAAGAGAGGGGCAGCCACCATTTGGTGGCTCAGCTGTCCTGCTCTGATTGCCCTGTGTCCTCTCAATCTGATAACCCCTCGGTGTCAGTGGCTTATCAGTGGCTGTGGCTCAATTTCTTTCTTTTACTCTTCTCTGAGAGGACTGGGCTTAAAAATACTGCTGGATCTCATTATCAAGGCCTGAACATGAGATCCATCTGAGAACTTGTGCAAAAAGGGTCTCCCAATTCCACACCAATTAAATAAAATTTTCTGAGGTACAGCTGGGGCATCAGCATTGAAAAAACAAACAAACCTCCCTCAAAGTTTCTGAGAGGGAGTCAGGGTTGAGACAATGAGACTGGGAGGCACAGTCGGGAGTCCAGGCCCCTGGGCACCCTCTGGAGCTGGGGACCCAGCCCCTGGACAGTGTGGGCTATGCCTTGCTCAGCAGAGCAGGCAGAAATGGAAAGGAGCTGTGGGGTCTCAGCGCTCAGAGAGCAGCACTGAAAGCCAGGCTAGCCCCCCTGTTCTCTCTTCCCCATGCCCTGCCCTCGGCGCTCTCTTTAGAAAGCCCAAGAAGTGAGCAGAGAGTCCTGGGGCTCAGCTTGGCCACTGCATCTCCAGCTTTTCCAAGGAGCTTTTCTGTTGCACTGAGCTGGGTTCCCAGCCCCAAGGGGTTTTTGGCAAGTTATTAATCCCTAGTAAATAGCCAGCCATTTATCACAATTACCTTGATTGCTTAATTAGGCAGTGCAAAAAAAGAAGGAAGCCTGTCAAAATGGGAACTGCTCACAGGGCACAGACAGGCTGTGTGGTCTCCGAAACAACGGGAGTCAGAGGTCTGAGTTCTGTCTGCCCTTTTGCCAAGACCTGCGTTGAACACAGGATTTCACATGGCTAAGCCAAGGTTGATGAATGGGCTGCTCCAGTTCCAGGCCATTTGCTATGTATACGTGCAATTTTCAAAGCCCTGGAAAAAAATAAAACAGATTCAAACTTAAAACCATACTGAATAGTCTATAATTTCCCTTTGCTACAAATTGCATTTCAGACTTGTGCCCTATCATTAGTATTGCATTACGAACACTGATCAGAATCACATGGAGTGTAAATGGTAATAACAGGCACTCAATAAATAGTTATTAAATAAATAGAAATGTTTCATAGATTTTGAGTTGGGTGTATTAGTGGTTTAGCTTGATTGTTGCTTTATGCTAATACATGTTCATTGTAGTAAGTTTGAAAGAAAACCGCCAAGTCAACTTGGGACCCCATTGTGAATAGTTTTGTGTCTGAAGTTCTAGTTCTTTTTTTATGCACATATACATAGCTTTCAAAGATAAAATCTCTCCTAGGAGAATCAGTATGGACAGTGGGCCTGGATGAGGTTTAGGCCTTTGGGGTCGACTGTTGGTGGCAAGCCCAGATCCCCTAGACTGTGGGGGATACTCAAACCCCAGCTGCTCTGAGTGTCGTAGCTGATGGCTCACAATTATAAACTTTTATGGAGACTTGCCTTTGATCAAATGGGAGTGATTAACCCTGACAAATGGGAGGTTAGCCAGGGAGCTTCGCCCTTCTGCCAGGGCCAGCCCACAGCCAATGACTGACACCGGGGCAAACACCTGGCTCCCTTGCCTCAGGGTGGCACACTGAGTAGTGTCACTTCTATTCTGGAGCTGCACGTTGGGGCCGGTTGGGGTTAGATTTCTGTGCTTAGCTTCTTCCCCTGCCTCATCCTACATCTCACAAGTCACTCTGAAGATCACTTCGACTGAACTGCTGGGCCAGGCTCTGCTTCTAGAGCTCTGCTTTTAGCTCTCACCTTCTAGGATCAGAGCATCCATCTAGAGCCTCACTGCTCAAAGTGTGGTCCGTGGACCAGCAGCCACAGCATCACGAGGGGGTCTTGTGAGCAGTGCAGAGTCTCAGGTCTCATGCCAGACCCGCTGAGTCTGCATCCCAAGGAGACTTGCATACACATCACAGTTTGAGAAGGTCAGAGTATTAGTGTCGTAGGAGAGAAAGAGAGGTCTGAACAGAGCCTAACTTCCACCGGAGCCTGGGAGGTTGGCGAAGGAGGGAAGACTATGTCAGAAGTTCTAAGTATGTAAGCTGCATCTCTGCAGACAGGGTGAAGAATCCCTTTGGAGGGGCCTAGAGACAGTGGAAACATGTGAGGAGCTGACCCAATCTAAGTGCTCATCCTAGGTGAGGAGGATGAGTTGTTTTTGGCTAGAGAGGGCCTGGGTGTGTCATCCGCAGTTTCTAATTCCCTCCCTTTCACCAAACACAGGATGGGCTCTCTGAGCTTTTCTCTTCCCATATATAACACAAGGGATTTGAACACCTTGATGTCTAAAGATGCCTGCAGATGGCACCCTGTATGGGTCTAATAAGAAAACAAAAAGTGTCCTCAAAACTTCTGTCACAAGCCTCAGGCAAAGATGGCAGACACAATAATTGAGAGAAGCAATTGCTAGGGTAATAAAACCCACAGGGCAAAATTAAGGGCCTGTAAATAAATTCCATTTTATTGTGTACCAAAACGGTTTTGTAAAGGAAAGAAAGCGAGAACGGAAAGGAGGGAAGAAGAAGGAAAGAAAGGAGAGAAGGAAGGAAAAAATAGAAAGTTTGAAATCACAGCATGGTTACTTACAGGAGCCACATCTACCTGGTCAAATTCCAGATGCTGAATGAATGGGGCTGTTCTGGACACACTTGGGCTGGGGAGGCTGTCTTCATACTTTCCGCAGTTTCCCTCCTTCCTCTGGAATTTCCTGTCCTTGCCTCGGATGCCCAGAGCCGCTTAGAAACTCCTCAGTGCAGTCCTGGTCCAGGCTGACCCCCTATAGGCATAGCCTATGTCCCAGAATTTCCCCAACCCTTTTCCTTCCATCAAACTTTTAGGTTGGTTTCCTCTCCTGTGCCATTAGCCTGGGAACCACTAGTCACATGTGGCTATTTAAAATTTAAATTTCTATTCATTAAAAATAAATAAAAACATAGATCTTCAGTCACACTAACTACATTTTCAGTGCTTAATAGCCATGTGTGTCTAGTAGCCACCATCCTGGACAGCAGAGAGAAAGAACATTTCCATCATTGCAGAAAGTTCTATTGGACAATGAATGCTGTTCTAAACTACTCCTGAGGTTTACTCACTTGGCAATATATAGCTGGTCAGTACCTGAGCATGCAGGAGGGGGAAGGATCAGAATGCCTTTCTGGGTCTCCCTCCACATGGCTTCTCCTCTGGCAAATCTGCAGTTCACCTTTGCCTTCCAATATCATTGCTGTTCTCTGAACAGTCTGGCTCTGGGCACTTCTGGCTCTCCCCCATCCTGGCCCCTCACCATCACAGGTAACTGAGTTGTCTGCCTTCTACCACTGAGCTGAAATCCCCAACATGGCCCCAGAATTGCTTTCAGAGCCGCCGTCTAACTGTCTCAGTCTGTTTGGGCTGCTATCACAAAGTCCCACAAAACAACAGAAATCTATTTCTCACGGTTCTGGGGACCAGAGTCTGAGATCAGGGTACCAGCATGGTTGAGTTCTGGTGGGGACTCTCTTTCAGGTTGCAGACTTCTTGTATCCTTACATGGCAAAAAGAGGTTGAGAGAGCTCTCTGAGTCTCTCTTATAAGGGCACAAGTCCCATACATCAGGTCGCCTAATTACCTAATCACCTCCCATAGGACTCACTTCCTAATATCACCACACTGAGGGTTAGGGCTTCAACATATGATTTTTTTTTGGGGGGGGGGACACAAACATTCAGTCCATTGCAATGGCCATTTCTAATATTAATAACAATTGTTGTTATTCTTTGAAACAGAGGAATGGAGAGTGAGAATTAAAATGGCCCTGGGCACCAGGCCCCCTACACCATTTCCCACTTGCCCTTTCTACAACCCAGTCTTGATGAGGAGACCTCAAGACTCTGGGAGCTGTGGGCTAAGGCCAGGAGGCAAGGCTTCAGTCCCCCCCCCCCCCCTTTCCCCTGGCCAGTGGTTTGTCTCTTCTGGGCTTTGGACAATTCTCCTCAAGTACAATAGTTATTGTAGGAGTGCTCAATGACAACAACCGTTGTACCTGAGGGGAACTGGCTTTATTCAACATAATGTGTATTTAGGCACAATTATGTTCCCTCCCGGATGGATGCCTCATGGGGCCCTTACTAAAATATTGATTATCCAAACTAATTTCATTCAATGACACTTGCTGTCATGTTTCTTGTTCTGATTTTGTTAAGTTCTCTTCTAGTTGCCCACTTTCCTGAAACGTGCTGATGGGAACACGTGGTACAGTAGAGAGAGGGTGGACTTAGACAGCTTGGGTGGAATCACCGCTTTGCCATACACAGGCTGTGAGACCGTGGGCATGCTATGTCACCTCGCTGAACTTGCTACCTCACCGGACAAATGAGGGCAGAGATACCTGCCTCAAAACCCTGTGGGGAAGACTGAATGAGGTAATGCACATGAAATTGTACATAAGGCGGTACACGGCCTCTGACACAGGACGGGAACTCAACAAATATTAGCCTCCCTCCTCTTGCGCCCCTCCTGCTGAAATGAAGCCCACAGCCCTTTGCACTTCAATCAAAAATCAAAATGATAAGTTATTTTCTTCTTCCTCCGGAGGCTTTGGACTCAATGCCATTTCTTCTTTGATATTCACTGATATTTCGAAAGAGGAAGCAATTCTCTTTCCCAGCTGTGCCAATTTCTCTGCGAGTTACCAACCCTTTATTTTGTGGCTGGATTTTGTAATTTACAAGTTGGTATGGGTATTTCCCACCCTTGAAAATGGTCCAGGGATAATCTTCTCCAGGGGTTTATCAAAACTGCTGAATTTTTACTCTTTTTGCCAAAGCTCCTTCTATAGCTTTCTGGAGCAGATGGTGGGTTGGCAGACACGGTCCTAGCACAAGACATGTACCCAAAAATGAGGGCTCCGATGAGTGTGCCAGTGTGATGTGCCTAAGTTCCACAAAAGGGGACGCTCAGCATGGACGGACAGGCTGGCTACAACACTACTCCTCTCCCTCTGGCCAGGTAATGCCGCCAGCAACTCCACACGCAACGGAACCCTCAGTAATCAATCAAGGTGTCAATCCAGATGGCCTGTGATGAAGGGATGGGGGGCGGGTGGGTAATGAAGCTCCAGCAGCCTTGTCCCCGTGCATGGTTAATGTATGAGGCGATATTCAATCACCTCCCAGGACAGCAGTAGGGAGCAGGAGAGCAGCTAATGACGCACCCAGTCACCACTCGAAAGGCCACGAGAGTCAGTCTGCAGCTGAACAGCGGCCCAGACTGGTTCCCAGTAGGTTATTTCCAATGGTGGCCAGAGAGTGTTTTCTAGTGACTGGATCGAGGAAGCCCATGCCCTTCCCTCAAGCAGAAAGCGATGGCAGCAGGGTTTCTGTCCCGTGCCCCTGAGTGATGGCACAGGTGTATCACTTTCGATCTGACACAACTTTGGAGAAGGCTGGCATATGGGAGGGAATTCAGCATGAGGAATAGGGCCAGGACAAGAACAAGACTAATAGGGACACTATTTTTGGACAAGATTGGTGACCAGAGCCCAGGCAGGGAGGATAGGCAGCAGCCATGTCAGGAAGACGTGCATTTCATGGAGAAGTAAAGAGGCTGCTTTGGTCCTTCCTGGAGGCTGCCCAGCCGCCCATCTGGTTCCCCCGGGGCCTCACTGACAACTCCCCTCCAGTTCTGGAGACTTCTACACCAACCTGGACGAGGGAAGCAGTTGTGTGCCCACAGGGTAGGTACAGAAAGAATGACCCATATCCTCAGGGTTCTCTTTCTGATTTGTGTTCTGAGGTTGGACGGAGAAGGGGTTGACAGAGATGGAGGGAACTCTACCCAAGGGCAGGAGACTGTGTGTGCAAAATTTCAGCAGTGAGAAAAGTATCACGTATGTGGGAGCTGTGTGTAGCTTGGCAAGGCCTGGGCATGCCGAATGGGTGTGTCCAAGGTCTCCTGTCTCAAGTTCCTATCCTACCTTCCCCCCAGATCTGCTCCACTGCTCCAGTCCTCCTTACTTGAGACAACGAAGGAAACTCCATCTTTCTAGCCTCTAGTTACTCAAGACAAACCCATTAAAGTCATCCTCACTCCTCTCAAACCGACATTCAATCTCTCAGCAAATCTTTTTTCTCCTCCTGACCAGGCGGTGGCACAGTGGATAGAGCATTGGACTATGATGTGGAGGACCCAGGTTTGAGAACCTGAGGTCGCCAGCTTGAGCGCGGGCTCATCTGGTTTGAGCAAAAGCTCACCAGCTTGGACCCAAGGTCTCTGGGTTGAACAAGGGGTTACTCGGTCTGCTGAAGGCCCACAGTCAAGGCACATATGAGAAATCAATCAATGAACAACTAAGGTGCCTCAACGAAAAACTAATAATTGATGCTTCTCATCTCTCTCCATTTCTGTCTGTCTGTCCCTATCTATCCCTCTCTCTGACTCTCTCTCTGTCTCTGTAAAAAAAAAAAAAAAAGAGAAGAATTTCACTACCCACTGTCCTCTAGCTGGCCTCCCTGCCTCCTGTGTGCCCCCTTCCAATCCATCCACCAACCTGCACCCCAAGTGATCTTCCAGAACATCACTCCCTTTTTTTTTTTCTTTTTGTATTTTTCTGAAACTGGAAACAGGGAGAGATAGACAGACTCCTGCATGTGCCCTACCAGGATCCACCCAGAACTCCCACCAGGGGGCGACGCTCTGCCCACCAGGGGGCGATGCTCTGCCCCTCTGGGGCATCGCTCTGTCATGACCAGAGCCACTCTAGCGCCTGGGGCAGAGGCCAAGGAGCCATCCCCAGCGCCCGGGCCATCTTTGCTCCAATGGAGCCTCGCTGCGGGAGGGGAAGAGAGAGACAGAGAGGAAGGAGAGGGGGAGGGGTGGAGAAGCAGATGGGCGCTTCTCCTGTGTGCCCTGGCCGGGAATCGAACCCAGGACTTCTGCACACCACGCCAACGCTCTACCACTGAGCCAACCGGCCAGGGCAACATCACTCCCTTTTAAAATCCCAAACGCTTTTCTATACTCTATAGGATAAAGTAAAATCTCCTTTATAAGGCCTATAATGCCTCGTGTGATATGACCCTTTTTTACTTTCTAGTCTCCTTTTTCATCACTCCCCCACACTCCAGCTCCCATGCATACACACTTCCAGTCCATTTGTTTTTTCATTTTATTAGTAATTCATTCATCAAATACATATTGAATGCTTACTATGTGCCAGACCTTACAGTCTATAATGGATTGACAAATATATAGACAGGCAAATACAGTAGGCCACCCTTATCCTTATGGGATACATTCCAAGCCCCTAGTGGATGTCTGAACCTACAGATAGTACTGAACCTTATATTCAGTAAGGAGTAAGTTTTTCCTCTCTAAACATGCCTGTGATAAAGTTCAATTTATAAGTTAAGCACAGTAAGAGATTAATAATAATAAAAAATAGAATCATTATAAATATACTGTAATAAAAGTTATGTGACTGTGGTATTATTAAGTAAAATAAGGGTTACTTGGACACGGGTACTGTGATACCACTACAGTTGATCTATAATCGAGATGGCCACTAAGTGGCCAGTGGCAGATAATGGACACAGCATGAAGATGCTGGACAAAGGAATAGTTCACTTACTGGGCAGGACGGAGCTGGATGGCACAAGATTTCATCACACTGCCATTTACAATGCATTTAATTGTTTCTTAAAATTTCCATTTAATATTTTTGGTCCATGGTTGACTGCAGGTGATTGAAACTACAGAAAGTGAAACCACAGACAAGGGGGGATGACTGGAGACAGTATGGCAGGTGGCGAGAAGGGCTATGGAGAAGACTGAGCAGAGGAGGAAGATGGCTTGTTGGGGTTTCTAACACTCACCCATATCTAGCTGCCCTCTCCTGCCAGGCTATGACACAGCAGGTCCCCTCACCTCCACAGTTAGATGGGGTCATATGACTAATTCTGACCAACGGGTGGTGAGCCTGAGTAATGTCAGTGTCAGTGAGGGGCTAGAGCAAGGTCTCTTCATAGGCACTTCTCCCACAGCAAGACCAAGGAGGCTACGTGCTCCAGTTCCAGTGTCTATAAGAAGGCAGAGCGTCCTTCAGTAAGGAGGACAGAGTGGCCACTGGAGAATAGCTGTGCTGGGGAGTTGGCCAGACGTGCAGTGGAACTTCAGACAGAGATAAGGATCTCACCTGGGGCTGTGGCAACGAAGATGGAGGGAGTGGTCCCGGGATCAGAAACTGTTTAGAAAGGAGAGCCATAGTAGGAGAATGAATTTATAGGATAGCCTGGGAGCCCTGGGGAACACAGGAGGTGGGCCGCAGGGCTGAGGGAGAGATGAATTCAGTATGGGGCACGTGTGCAGTGGTGGGATTCAGCTGGGTCACACCAGCTTGGCAGAACCAACACCTAATTTTTTGTTGAGTTCGGTGAACCAGTTGTTACAATGGCACTTGTAATCAGGGTTCTCTCTAAGGTGAGCGCCTGGGCAGCCGCCCACTATGGAAATCACAAACTTACATTCCTTACTCTTTTTTAACATTCATCAGTGCAACAGCGTATTCTAAGTACCTGTAGTAATGTTCATTTCATCCAGAGGTGAAAAAAATTGCAAGTGAGGATGCCAATCAAGAAGCAATATGGAAATATCTTAACAGTTTTATTGTTTTTGTCAGGTATTATTTAATATTTTTTCATTAATATTTTAAAGCTTTTTCTTATAATCTAGTTTTGTGTACCTCTTTTATTGTTCTTATTTAAATATTAAATGCATGAAATAATAAACAACCTTTCAGTATATCGTTTTTTTATACTTAAAATGGTCATTAGGGCAGAGAACCAGCTGTTAAATTATTTGAATCCCAGCACTGGGCATGTGGAATCTGATGTGTCGTTTATGGAGCCATCTCACAGGCGGTTAGATCTATGACCCAGGCAGCCAGAGTGGTTGGTTGCAACCGGGCAGAATGGGGAGTTGTGAAAGGCAGATGGTCTTTGAAGCCATGAGAGTGTCTGAGATCACCCAGGGAGGGGCCAGAAGGAGAAAGAGGGCAGAGGCTCTCTCAGCATTAAAAGGGGCAGTGAGAGTAAAGGGAAGGGAGCTACTCAAAGAACAGGAAAGAATGGCATAGGACAGCCTGAGAGTTTTGTAAAAAGGCAAACCTGACTCAGTAAATTTGGATCACAAGATTTTGCATTTCCGGAAGGCTCCTAGGTGATGCTGATGTTACTGGTCTGCAGAGCATGCTTTGAAAAGCAAGAGTGGAGGAGAAGAGACGTCTCAGAAGGATGAAGTGGTTGGTCATGAGATTGTTCTGTGCAATGCTTGTCTGTTTCATGTGGGAGCAGCCAGTGGGGAAGATTGAACCACTTTAGATTGAGGAAATCTTGCTCATAGAAACCAGGTTTGCTTGGACCAGTTGATACCATAGATCAGTGTTTAACTGCCGGTCCACAGATGGGTGCCAGTCCACAAGAGTTAATCACCCCAATGTTGTATGAAGATTATAGACCCTGCCATGGATTCTGGGCTCCATCCTATGGATTTTGAAAGACATTCTTTCTCCAGAATGTGCACGTCCTTGGGGCCCTCATGCAGATCAGGGGTGTCCTCTCTGTCATTGGAACAGGGCCAGAACTGTCTGAGATGACCTTTAATAATGGCAGACAGGCATACTCCAGACCTTCCCTGTCCTGATGATGAATCTGCACAAGTGTTTCACACTGCCCTTGTGCATGATGTGGTCACGCTGACACTGGACTCTGGGACTTCCTCGGCGATTCTAAAGAGCAGCTGGGACTTTGGAAGGCCTCAGTGTGAGTTCTTCTTGTAAGACAACCCCACTTCTGAGAAAGACCCAGGAGAGCTGGGTTGGAGGGGCAAACCCCATTCTCCAACCTACTCTGGCCCCCTCCAAGTATACATTCCTTAGTAGGCTGCTCAAAGCTCTCCATGATTTTGACCTTCATTCTCATCTCCACGGCATCTTCCCCAGGATCCTTTTCCATCCCCCGGCTCTCCTCTCCTCCAGCCATAGCAATCCACTCCCCCTTCTGAGGAAACCCCTTGAAATCCTGTGCTCCTTTCTTTACATCCCTATCTGCCACCATTTCAAGGCCTGGCTCAAACGCCATCTTCTCAGGAAGCCTGTGCAGAGGGACTCTCTTCTGTCTGTAGGATGCCCCTATCGTCATGGGCACTTCTGCATGAGCATTTCCCAGAGGCTGCTCTGTTAGTTGGCTGGTTATGTGTGTGTGTTTACCGACTAGTTTATGATCTCCTGGGGCTTGAAGACTTTGCCATATTCATCTGTGTATCTGGGGCCGCGTGTATGATGGTTGGGCAGCTTGGACACCGCACCTGTGCGCAGTTGGGGGTGGGTGGGCATTGGGACCTGATGCAGCCTGAGGGTTGCCCCCCGGGCTGTGCTCCCTGGGAAGGGCCTGCATTGGCCTTGAGGAAGAGGTGCCTTTTTCTATTTCACACAAAGATGCTGGCTGTGCAGGCAAGAGGGGGCCTAGTCTGTGCCTCTCAGGAGCTGAGCATTTTACTTTGCAGATGATAAGAGTCTAATGAATGTTTGTAGGTTCAATGCAGTCCTGTTCTTTAATGCAAGTGCTAAATAGCGATTCAAGGCTGTTGACAGACAGAAGTTGACCATGCCCTCCTCATGTCCTCTTTTAGCTCTGTCTCTGAAGACCCACCTGTCGATTATTCTGAAAAGACTGCACATATCTCTGAAAAGATTTAAGAAATCTGTCTAAAACTGGGACCCTATTGCCCTGGTTGGATAACTCAGCTGGTTAGAGTGTCGTCCCCATATGCAGAGGTTGTGGGTCCAATCCCTAGTCAGGGCACACGCAGGAACAGAAGAATGTTTCTGTCTCGTTTTCTCTCTCCCTTCCCCTCTCTCTAAACTCAATAAAATTAAATAAAACCGTGACCCTATCTAGACAGATCTCAGCCTCTCCCTCCTGGACAGCAGCCTGCCTCTCAGGGGGTGCTCAGAGCTGAGTCATGTCTCCGGGTGACTGCTGCAAGACTCCGTTACCAGGACCATGTAAAGACTGGGTCTAGCTGAATAAATAACTTTGCATTTCTTTTCCACACATTGAAAATGCCCATTTTCCTGTTTCCACCCATTTCAGCCCTTGGGGTTGCCACCACAACCCACTCTTTGCTCAGCCCACAGGGAGAAAAATGATTTTGCATTTTTATTGCACATTTACTAGGGCTACATTGGTTAATAAAATATAGGTTTCAGGCGTACAATTCTATCATATATCTGTATATTGTATTGTGTGTTCTTGCTCATGTCATCTCCTTCCATCATCCTTTATCCCCCTTTACCCTCTTCTAGCTCCTCCCACCCCCTTTCCCTCTGGGAACCACCATACTGTTGTCTGTGTCTGTGAGTTTTTTTGTTGGTCTTTTTGCTGAACCCCTTCACCTATTTCACCCAACCCCTGCCCCCCTCCCCTCTGACAGCTGTCAGTCTGCTCTCTGTACCTATGAGTCTGTTTCTACTATGTTTATTTTGTTCAACTGATTTCACTAATTCACAGGAAAGTTCCCTCGGGGGTGTCCAGAGGCCACTTGGACGGCAGGAAAGCCACTGAAGGGAACAAAGGACAGCCTGGCTGTGCTTGGGGGTAGGACAGAATAAAGGAGGTGGGTAAAGACATGAAAAGGCAAGTTGTCTGTCACAGTCCAAGGCCCAGCTGGTTCTGAGGTCGCGAATCACATGGGAGAGCTGCTCCAGAAAACACCTGCGACTGACCAGGTGGCATCACCCTCTAGCCTGCTGTCCGTCTGCCTTTATCTCTGCTGCCCCCTCACTTTCCAGGACCCGTATCTCGCGATGTCTTGGCTGGCTACCTTCCTTCCAAAAGTCTTTGCTCTTCCGCTTTCCACACCATGGCGTGTTCCTCGTCTCTCCGTATCCCTCCCCTCCCGGCCGCCTCCACTGCCCACCCCTTGAACGCGGGTGGACCGCTTGGCTCAGCCTGCAGGCTGCCCTGGCTGGTCACCAGCGCGGCGTGGCGGCTGACAGCTCTTCTATGCTGACAAAAAAATGTATGAGCACACACACATAGGTTATTTTTTTAAACTAAAAATGGCATCCTACTATGTGCACTGGTTATGTTCCTAATTTCAAATGTTAGTTCCATCCTCCCCTCGTACCAGAGGCAGAGGTCTAGAGTCATCCTGGACTCTTCTTATTCCCCACGCTTGCCATTGTAACCTTCCAGATAGTTCTGGAATTGTCCTTCTCTCTATTCTGACTATTTCTGTTCACTCTCCACCTCTTATCTGGATTGTTGTAATCATTTTCTAATTGGTCTTTCTATCTCCGGGGTGGACTCTTTTAAACTAATCCTCTACACTAGGAATGTATCCTTTTTTCAGGGATAACATTCAAGGAACATAAAACCCACCATTTTAATGTATACAATTCATTAGTTTTTAATATATTTACAATGCTGTTGTACAACTATCATCACTATCTAACTCCAGAATATTATACCAATACCAGTGGTTTTTGAACTATACATAAGCCTTGCTATCAGTGGGTTATAAATCAATTTAGTAGTTTGTAACCATTACCTATTTTTTAAAATGAAGTAGCAATAGAATAGATCACAGCACTGCAAAAAGTGAAAAGGTAAATATTGTTTCATGAAACTTTTGTTTCAGTTAAATGTTGTATATTTGTCTGTTCATAGTGGGAGTACTGGATCACCTAGTTTAAATGAGTTTCTTACTATGGGTCATGATTTAAAAAAAAGAGGAGTAGGAAAACCATGAGTCTACTACATAGCTGCTATGTAGCTAAAGTGATTTTAAATTATAAATCCAAGTGTGTCACTTTCCTCCCTACCTACTGCCTGTCAGTGGCTACCCAGTTTAGTTACTAATTAAGAAACATTTATTGAGAGCCTGCTATGTTATAGTCACTGCTCTAGGTGCTGGGGATATAGCAATAAAGCAGACACATAAAAATGCCTGACCTGGTCCAGTTTACATTCTAGTTGAAAGAGACACAATACCTAAGATACAGTGTGTTAAAAGGTGAAAAGTGTGCTGAAAGAAATAAATCAAACTGGGTAAGGGAGTTTAAAAGTGTGGAATGAGGGAAGGGGGGTATTGCAATTTTGAAAAAGATGACCAGGGTAAGCTTCACCAAGAAACAACATTTCAACAAGACTTAAAGGAGGTGAGGGAGTAAGCCATGTAGATACCTGGGAAAAGAACATTTAGGGTAGAAGAAACAGGCAGTGCAAAGGTCCTGGGGCATGAGCTCCCTGGCATGTTTGAGGACTAGGAAGGAGGTTGTGAGAGTGTGCAAGGAAGGACATTGGAAGGAGATGAGGTCAGAGAGGCATCTGGAAACCAGGCCATGTTGAGCCTACAGGCCACTGTAAGAATGCTGGCTTTTACTGTGGGGGAAATGGATGCTGTTGCAGAGCTATGAGTAGAGAAGTGCCATGCTCTGCGCTACATTTAAAAAAGACCATTTATAGGATTCAAACTCTTTAAGCTGAGGTTCTCAGTCCTTTATATTCAGGTCCTGACTACAGATCTAGATTCATTTCTTGCTACTTCAACAACATCAAAATGCTCTCATTTTCTCCACGTGCCAGGGTGTTTCCCAATCCTCGGACTTTGTCTCCACTGTCCCCTCTGCCCACTTCTCTCTGGCCCAGATCACCCTCTACTCATCTTTTAGTACTCAGCTCAGATGCTCCCTCCTCTGCAACCCCTCCCCCTTCGGCTGTGTGATGTGCCCCCGACTTGACCCCTTGGCACCTCCTGTGCATTTCAGGCAGCGGTTTGCTTTATTGTACTATAGCTTGTGTGCCAGCCTTCACGTCTCTGATCCCCAGACGCATGGAATCTTGCCATTTGCACCTTTTTATTCCATTACCTGGAACAGTGGTGCACGTAGGTCAAGGTTGGAACAGGCTAATGGTTGTTGAATCAGTTGTTGCTGATGAGGGCTCAGTGAGGTCTAAATCAATGGCCCAAAGTCACACAGCTCAGTGTTCCCTGCCCCTGGCCCAGTGCTCCTTCCACAACACCATGACAGGCCATCCCTGGGGTTCTCTGAGGCTGTCCTCGGGGGGAGGGTTGTGATTCCCCATTGTCCCTGGAGGAATTTAATAGATGAGATGAAGTGAGTGGTGGGAGGGGTGGAGGTGAGGAAGACGCTCAGAGAGGAGGCAGCTTGCTTAAGGTTACATTGTGCTCATTGAACTTGCAGCATCTGGCTCCGCGCTAAGATAAGTGGACACTGATACTCACCAGGTCCATCTGTATCTCTTGTTAGTGGCAGATCCCCTTTCACCCAAAGTGCTTCATCAACATTAGAACCAAAGAAGGGGGGCCAGGCCAGTGTCTCTGTGGCCCATGACGCAGACGGGGCATTGGCATAATTCGAGAGCAAACTCAGGGACTCCCTCAGGTATCTAAGGGGATCCTGCTGCAGGTTGCCCTGCCAGAACGTGGCAGTTAGGAAGGGAGAGAATCAGATTTTCTAAGTTCTCCTACTCTTATAGCGAGAAAGACTCACAGACACGCAAGGACAGGACGCTGTTGAAATGATATCAAATTTCACACACCATTTCTCTCCAAAGAGAATGGGCAGCTTTTCTTTTCTTTCTCCCGTCTTCCTGTAGGTAACCAAGAATTAAACGTTCCAGACCCTGAAAGGACCTTTCTTTTAACCATCTTTGCAGCCTAGCCCCACAGTACTTCCTTCCTTCCCAGGTCTGTTTCCTTATAAATATTCCAAGGTGAGGCTGCCAGAGGGTGATTTATTTACAAGGGGGTATCATTCCTTGCAGCCATGCGTGGTGTCCAAGCAAACGGCTGACGACAGCCCTCAGCAAGCCCGCCTCCTTATCTATTTTAGATGAGACCAGGGTGATTCACTCCATCTCTAGTTTCAAGTCTCGCCAAATTCAAATGATTTCTGCTTGAAAAATGTTCAGAATGTGAAAAAAATATATAAAACAAAAAACTAGAAAGATGACAAGCCTGATAAGTGGCTATTCTGACAGTCACCACTGCTTATCACATTTGAATGCTGTCACAGGAAAGGTGCACACAATGACTTGCCACCACACCGAAGCGTCTCAGAGGCTCCCCACCTGAAAAGGGAACCTTACCAAAGAGAGAGTGGAAAACCCACCTGCACACCACCAGGCCAATCTTGCTGAAGGGCAGCTTCAGTCAAAGCATTTCCAAGTCTCCTCCCTCCCTCCCAGTAGTTCTAAACCATCTGGGGATCCAGGACTCCTTTGAGTTTTCCCAGGCGAAGACCCTATTCCCAGGTGCTGACCATTCTTACCTATGGTTTCATGAGATGCAGGAGAGAGAAGGGCAGCAGCTGTAAGGCAGTAAGTGCTGGAGGTCAGAGGGAAACCACGCTAGAGGACTAGGGGGTCAGACTGTGTGGACAGAGTGGTGGCTGGAGCCCAGACCCTGGGTTGTACTTGGCTACAGAGAGGAAACGAGCGTTCTTTCTGGGCAGGAGAGAAGCTTGAAGAGAGAGCTCAGATTCAGATGGGTTGCTTGTGGAGAACAATAAAGGGAAGGAAGCTAATGTTTATTGAACAACTGCTATGTTCTCATCACTGTGATATATACCAGTGGGACATTAATAGCTGCAGGCCTTCCATGAGAGGACACAGGGGCTAGGGGGAAGGCAGCCATGTTTTGGGGTACCATTAACTATAATGCAAGTCAGGGGGGTCAGGGAGCAGAAGTTCTGCCATAAAGCCCAGAGGCTGCATGAGTCTGTGATGGATGGGTACTACTGGTCCCTAGGAGTCCTTATCACCAGGGTGGAGGGCTGCTGCCTCTCTCTAGTTAGAGGCTGGGTCACCATGTGGGGGCTGGACCCTGAGGTCAAGTGGGAGACGTCTCAGTCAGGGCTTTCAGTGGTCCTGAGGCCACATCCAGTTCCAGCCCTTCAGACTAGACAGAAGGTGGGGTCGTATCTTGTTTTCTGGTGCAGTGACTCAGCTGACCAAAATAATTCATGCCAGGAGCAGCTCTTCCTGCATCTTGTGGGCTGGGAATGGCCATACCAGGAAGGCAAAAACTGCCAACCAGGGAAATGTGAGGACTCTTCCACCTGACTCAGCCATGGAGAAAGAGAGAGACACAGATACAAAGGCTGATAGTGACAGACACAGAAAGACACAGAAACACACATAGAGACATAGGGACAGAGAGACAGAAAGAGGCACACAGAGAGAAAGATGCTCTGAAGAACTGAGTGGGGATTCTTCTAGCACTGAGGCTGGGGTGCTCCTTACTTTTAGGCCAGCAGCTGGGAAGTCACAGGGCATTGACTACCAGGAAAATCTGTTTATAAATTTAGGACTGAGAATTCCCTTCAAGGTACTAAAGAATACTCCTGCAAGGTGGTGTGATCCCCTGCAAACCACTCCTCCCAATGCTGGGTTGAGCTGGGCAGCTCCCAACTCTCACATGCTCCAGAAGCATCCCTTTTATGTGGTTCCAGGATAAACCTGAGCATTGTGCTTCCATAATGCCTGTCTTGGTCCCTGGGTGCAGGGTCTGAATATGCCCCTCTCCATGAACTGCCTCATTTTGTGAGTTAGGATTTGCTGATGAGGAGGGATGTCATATTTCTCTCCTACTTATTCACATTGAATCCACCCACCAAGGCTCATTTTATCACCACTCCTTCTATTCAGAGTCAGCAAAGGAAGCTGCTATTTAAAAGTGGGCCTGGTCCCTGGACAATTGGCTTAGTGGTAGAGCATTGGCCTCATGTGTGGATGTCCCAGGTATGATTCCCAGTCAGTGCATGCAGGAATGCATCAGCCCCAGGCACTAAGGATGGCTCCATGGAACCTCTGCCTCAGGTGCTAAAAATAGCTCAATTGTGAGCATGGCCCCAGATGGGTACAGCTCAGCCCCAAATGGGGGTTGCTGGGTGTATCTCAATCAGGGCACATGCTGGAGTCTGTCTATGTCCCCTCCTCTCACTTGGAAAAGAAAAAAAATACATAAAGTGGGTCTGGCACCATGCTGAGTGCTAACCAGCATAATTACCCTTCATTTTGACAATAATTTCAAGACACAGATATTGCTTAACAGGTAAGAAAACTGAGTTCAGATAGCAAAGAGATGTGATTATGACATCAGAGTAATGGCAACGTGAAACACACTCCTGATCTCTCCCCTTGAAATTTCAACAAATTGAACAACTATAATGCAGTGAAGGAACTCCAGCTGGGCTCACAGGAGTGCCTGAAAGATCCATGCACTGAATGAATAAAAGGTGGAACAGGGTGAAAAGAGGGGTAGAAGATAAAATGCACTCACCATTGGCTCTGAGGAGGAGACAAACCTAGTGTGACTGTTTTTGTTTAGTTTTGTTTTCTCTGCTAGACTATGGGGAGGAGGGAAGCTCAGGCTGTTTGGATTTTGTCTGAGGGGTATGGAAAGGAAAACCCAGGGTGAATGCGTTTTCTTCTGCCAGGAGAAGCAGTGAGATAAAGGGGCAAAAAGAGAGATAAACCAAAGCTGCCAAAGCATGGGGTCACAGCCAGTGTTCTGCAGTCTTCCTGCAGCCTGCACTTAGCATAGACAGAGAAAACTAAAGTGCAGCCCCCATCCTCCAAGATCCTGCCTCCCTCACCTCACGATATGGAGAGAGGCAGAGATAAACTCCATAGCTGGCTCTCCAGAGCCACTCTCTCCCATAAAGAACAGAGGTGCTCCATGTCTGGTCCTCAAGTTTGTTGAGATGGGGTGTGAGGAGGTGTGAAGCATCTGAAGGCCTGAGATTGCCATTGCTAGAGCTATAAAACTGGAAAGCTGAAGTTGTAAAGCCAAAGCCTTAAAGCCCTCACAACATGCCCCACCCACCAACACATCTGCAGCCCCACCTACATCATTGTGACAGCAACATCTTAGCGGAAGACAGCCCAGGAATTTCATAGAGCTAAAAGTTGTAATACAGCTATAGTTTCTGGAAGAAACCTCACAAAGCCAAAATTTATTTTTCCTTTTTATTTCCTTATTTCCTTTTGTTCTTATTCTTTTTTTTTCTCTTTTCCTCTTTTGAATTTCATTTTCTTTAATTTTTATATTTTTATTCTTATATTTTTGTGGGTATTTTGTTTTTATTTTATTGTTTGTTTTCAATCTTTTTCTGTGATTTTTCTTCTTGTAAAATTTTTTATATTTTTATTGTACTTTTAAATATAAAATTTTCATTTTTTTAGTAATTTTTTTGTTAGGGTTCTTAACAATACCACTTTCAAATGCCATTAAGGAAGAAGAAATTGAATACCATGGATACACAGGACAGAAATGTAGTTAAAAAAAAAAAAAAAGAATAATCTCCAGGAAAAAAAAATCTCAATCACATAGAAACCTTGGAGTTAAATGATGGAGAATTCAAAACTGAAGTTCTGAAAATACTCAATGAAATGCAAGAAGACACCAATAGGCAACTTAAAGAGCTTGGGAGACAAATTAATGAATAAAATGAACACTTCCCCAAGGAGATTGAAACTTTAAAAACAGAGATGAATAATTCAATATATGAACAAAGGCTGAGGTAGCAGTTTAGCTAAGAGAACAAGCCAGACAGAGGAAAGAATCAGTGATATTGAAGACAGGCAACTAGAAATACTACAGAGAGAAGAGGAGAGAGACTAACAAATTAAAAAAACTGAGAAGCTCTACAAGAATTGTCTGACTCCATCAGAAAGAGCAATATAAGAATAATGGGTAGTATATCAAAAGAAGAAGAGAGGGAGTAGAGAATGGAAAGCCTATCCAAACAAACAATTGATGAGAATTTCCCAAGCCTATAGAAAGAGTTACAGCCTCGAATCCAAGAAGCAAACAGAATGCCGAGTTACTACAACCCAAACAGACCTACTCCAAGGCACATTGTAATAATATTGTCAAAAATCAGTGACAAAGCAAGAATCCTCAAGGCAGCTAAGGAAAAGAAGCACATAACATATAAAGGAAAGCCCATTAAGTTATCATCAGATTTCTCAGCAGAAACCCTACAAGCCAGAAGAGATTGGACCCAAACATTCAAAGTACTGAAAGAGAGGAATTACCAGCCAAGAACACTATATTCATCAAAGTTATCCTTCAAATATGGAGAAATAAAAACTTTTACACACATACAGAAGCTGAGGGAATTTATCACCAGAAAAACCTCACTGCAGGAAATACTCAAAGGGGTTATTTGACTAGACACAAAGAACAAAACAAATAAAAACTACAAGTAAAAGCTCCAACAAGGTCACATAAAAACAAGGATCATCTGTGACAACAATAACATAAAAGGGGAGAGGATAAAGTTCTGCAATAGCAGAGGATTATGGAGTGCAGAAGCACTCATAAGACAAGGACTCTTGTACATATGAACATTTTTCTCTTAATAACCTAATGGTAACCACCCACAAAAAAAGCCACTACTGAAACACATAGCTTAAAAAAAAGAAACAGGGAAAGAAGTATGAAATACCACCAAACACAAACAACTGACAGAAACACAAAAGAGAGAACAAAACAAGACAGAGCTACTAGAAAATAAAACATAAAATGGCTATAGGAAATCCTCAAGTGTCAATAATTACCCTAAATGTAAATGGACTGAACTCACCAATAAAGAGGCACAGAGCAGCAGACTGGATCAAAAAGCTAAACCCAACCATATGCTGCCTTCAAGAGACACATCTAAGCTGCAAGGACAAAAGTAGATTCAAAATGAAAGGTTGGTAAAGGATTCTCCAAGCAAATAATCTCCAAAGAAAAATGAGTGTAGTCATACTCATATCTGACACTGTTGACTTCAAGACAACAAAGGTAACCAGAGACAAAGATGGACACTTTATAATGATAAAGGGGACATTATATCAAGAAAACAACACTTCTTAATATATATATGCACTGAGTCAGGGAGTACCAAAATATATGACATCTACTAACTGATCTAAAAATAGAAGCAGACAAAAACACAATCATACTTGGAGATTTCAATACACAATTGATGGCTTTAGATAGATCATCCAAACAGAAAATCGCCAAAGAAATACTGTCCTTAAACGACACACTGGACCAAATCGACATAATACACATTCACAGGAAATTTCATCCCAAAACATCAGATTATATATTCTTCTCCAGTGTGCATGGAATGTCCTCAAGTGTATACCATATGTTGGGCCAGAAAATTAATATCAACAAATTCAGGAAGACTGAAATTATACCAAGCATATTTTCTGACCATAAAGCTTTGAAATTAGAATTCAACTGTAGAAAAGGAGTAAAGAAACTCATAAAAATGTGGAAATTAAAAAACATACTTCTAAAAAATGACTTGGTCAAAGAAGAAATAAAGGCAGAGATCAAAAGATATATACAGACATGAAAATGACAATACAACATATCAAAATTTCTGGGATGCAGCAAAAGCAGTATAAGAGCAAAATTTATATCGTTATAGGCTTCTTTTAAGAAACAAGAGAGATCCCAAGTAAACATTACATCTTAAGGAACTAGAAAAAGAAGAACGAGGCAACCCAAAGTCAGCAGAAGAAAGAAAATAGTAAAAGCTAGAGCAGAACTAAATGAAACAGAAAATAAAAGAACTAGAAAAAAAATTAATACAACAAAGAACTGGTTCTTTGAAAAGATCCAATGAGAGTGACAAACCACTGGCTAGACTCACTAAGGAAAAAAGAGGAAGAATTCATATAAACAAAATCCAAATGAAAGAGGAGAAATTACCACAAACATCATAATCATACATACAAAGGATCCTAGTAGAATATTATGAAAGATTATATGCCACCAAATTCAACAATCTAGAAGAAATGGATAAATTCCTAGATCTATACAATCTTCCTAGACTGAGTCACAAAGAAGTGGAAAACCTAAATAGACCTTTAAGAAAGAAGGAAATAGAAACAACTATCAAAAACCTCCCCCAAAACAAAAGTCCAGGATTAGATGGCTACACTAGTGAATTCTATCAAACATTCAAATAAGATTTAGTACCTATCCTTCTCAAAGTCATTCAAAAAATAGAAGAAGAAGCAATACTTCCTAACATATTTTATGAGGCCAACATAACCCTGATACCAAAACTTGTCAAATACAACACAAAAAGAGAAAACTACAGACCAATATCTCTAATAAATACTGATGCAAAAATACTAGCAAATCGAATACAACACCACACTAAAAAAATAATACATCACGATCTAGTGGAATTCATCCCAGGAGCACAAGGATGGTTCAACATACTGAAACTGATAAATGTAATACACCACATCAACAAAAAAAAACCCAAAAATCATATGATCCTATCAATAGATGCAGAAAGGCATTTAATACGATACAACATCCCTTTAGGTTTAAAACACTCAATAAAATCAAAATAGAAGAAAAATACCTCAACATAATAAAGGTCATATATGACAAACCATTAGCTAATATCATACTAAATAGTGAAAAATGAAGGCTTTTTCTCTAAAATCAGGAATAAGACAAGGCTGCCTACTCTCTCCACTCTGTTATTCAACATAGTTCTGGAAGTTTAAGCCACAGCGATCAGGCAAGAGAATGAAATAAAAGGCATCTATATCAGGAAAGAAGAAGTAAAGGTACCCCTTTTTGCAGATAACATGATCCTGTATATAGAAAACCCCAAAGCCTACACCAAAAAACTATTAGAAACAATAAAGCAATACAGACAAGTTGCAGGATAGAAAATCAATATACAAAGGTCTATTGCTTTTCTATACACCAACAATAAAACTTCAGAAAATGAACTAAAAAACAAACAAACCCCAAAACAATTTCTTTTACAATTGCAACAACAAACATAAAATAAAATACCTAGGAATAAACTTAACAAAGGATGTGAAGGACCTACAGTATTTCCCCATATATAAGACACACTTTTTTGGGGAAAAATTTGGGGTCTAAAAACTGGGTTTGTCTTATCCAGTGGTTGTGGCATTTCAAATGCTATAGATGGAACTGAGGACAAGGCAATATATGATATATGAAGACAGTGATTTGTCTGATGATGCAGATGAGGACAAGCTAATGGATAGGAGTTTTGACAGTGATGAGGAGTTGTATGAATTTTTAAAAATTTATTGATTTTAGAGAAAGGGAAAGGGAGAAAGTGAGTGAGAGAGAGACAAGAACATCTATCTGTTCCTGTATGTGCCCTGGCCAGGGATTGAATCAGCAACCTCTAAGCTTTGGGATGATGCTCCAACCAACTGAGCTATCCAGCCAGGGTATGTTGTATGAACTTTATGATGAATAAAACTTGAGTTCAATAACTTTATGTAATACATTCTTTTTCAAATTTTGGGCCCTAAAATTAAGGTGTGTCTTATACATGGGGGCATCTTATACATGGGGAAATACAGTATATACTGAAAACTGCAAAACTATTGAAAGAAATTGAAAAAGACAATGAAATGGAAGAATATTCCATGTTCATGGGTTCAACCTATACTGCTCACTAAAATTAGGGTATATTTCAAAATGAATATGAAGTGATAAAATATCCCCTAATTTTGGTGAGCAGTATAGTTAAAATGGTCATATTACCCAGAGCAATATACAAATTTAATGCAATCCCCATCAAAATTCCAATGTCATTTTTTTAAAGAAATAGAACAAAAAATTACCAGGTTTGTATGGAACCATAAGAAACCCCAAATAGCCAAAGCAATCCTGAAGAAAAAGAATGAAGCCAGAGGTATCATATTACCTGACTTCAAATTATATTATAGAGCCATGATAATCAAAAAAGCATGGTATTGGCAGAAAAACAGACACAGAAACCAATGGAACAGAATTGAGAGCCCAGAAATAAAACTACATGTATATGAACAAATCATCTTTGACAAAGAGGCAGAAAACACACAATAGAGAAAAGAAAGCCTCTTCAGTAAATGGTGCTGGGGAAATTGGAAAGCCACATGCAAAAGAATGAACCTTGGCTGCCATTTGTCCCCCTGCACAAAGATTAATTCCAAATGGATCAAACACCTAAATATAAGACCTACAACTATAAATTACATAGAAGAAAACATAGGTACTAAGCTCACGGACCTTGGCCATAGAGGACAATTTATGAATTCGACCCAAAGGCAAGGGAAGTAAAGGCAAAAATAAATGAATGGGACTATATCAAACTAAAAAGCTTCTACACAGCAAAAGAAACTGACAACAAAACAAAGAGACAGCCAACTAAATGGGAGATGATATTTGCAAACAGTAGCTCTGATAATGGGTTAATATCCAAAATGTAAATATATAAAGAACTTACAAAGCTCAGCAACAAACAAGCGAACAATTCAATTAAAAAAATGGGAAGAGGACATGAACAGCCACTTCTCCCAGGAAGAAATACAAATGGCCAACAGACATATGAAAAGATGCTCATCTTCACTAGCTATTAGAAAAATGCAAATCAAAACTACAATGAGATACCACCTCATACCTGTTAGATTAACTATTATCAACAAGACAAGTAATAACAAGTGTTGGAGAGGCTGTGGAGAAAAAGGAACCCCCATTCACTGTTGGTGGGAATGCAAATTAGTATAGCTATTATGGAAGAAAGTATGATGGTTCTTCAAAAAGTTAAGACTATAACTACCATATGACCCAGCAATCCCTCTACTGGGTATCTACCCCAAAAACTCAAAAAATATTGGTACATAAGGACATATACACCCCCATGTTCATCACAGCATTATTCACAGTAGCTAAGACATAGAAACAAACAAAGTGGCCCTGGTCGGTTGGCTCAGCGGTAGAGCGTCGGCCGGGCATGCGGGGGGGACCCGGGTTCGATTTCCGGCCAGGGCACATAGGAGAAGCGCCCATTTGCTTCTCCACCGCCCCCCCCTCCTTCCTCTCTGTCTCTCTCTTCCCCTCCCACAGCCGAGGCTCCATTGGAGCAAAGATGGCCCGGGCGCTGGGGATGGCTCCTTGGCCTCTGCCCCAGGCGCTAGAGTGGCTCTGGTCGTGGCAGAGCGATGCCCCCTGGTGGGCAGAGCGTCGCCCCTGGTGGGTGTACCGGGTGGATCCCGGTTGGGTGCATGCGGGAGTCTGTCTGACTGTCTCTCCCCGTTTCCAGCTTCAGAAAAAAAAAAAGAAACAAACAAACAAAGTGTCCCTCAATAGAGGACTGGATAAAGAAGATATGGTACATATATACAATGGAATACTACTCAGCCATAAGAAATGATGACATAATGACATTTATGACAACATGGATGGACTTTGAAAACATTATACTGAGTGAAATAAGTAAATCAATAAAAGCTAAGAACTGTATGATTTCACACACAGGTGGGATATAAAACTGAGACTCATGAACATAGATGAGTTACCAGGGGGAAGGGAATTTGTGGGACGTATGGGGAACAGGTTGGGGAAATAATATAAGGGACAAATATAAGGTGATGGAAAATAATTTGACTTTAGGTGATGGGTATAATTAACAGTTCAAATGCTATAGAAATGTTTACCTGAAACCTATGTACTCTTATTTATCAATGTCACCCTCTTAATGTTAATTTTTCTAAATAAAATTAAAAAACAAACAAAGGAAAAACAAATAGCAAAGGTGACTTGCCCAAAGCCACACTGCTGGTTAGAGTGGAGCTGGAATTGGTCCCAATTCCTCCTGTGGCACGACACCGGGTATCACAGCCACAAGCCTCCCTCTCAGTCTGAACACAGGCTTGGACCCTGCATAAGTCATCTGAAGAGGGGAATTATTTTATATTGATAGAAAATAAAAGCCTTCTAATCCTATGTGATTGGAACTGGTAGTGGTTAATTGGAAACTTTGGTCGAACTGAGAAATAATAAAATCGAACACTTGTAATCTTACTTTGATGTGGATCCAAGGCCTTTACTTCAAAATAGAACCCTCTGCTGACCTTTGCCCTACCGACTGGCGTAAGGCACGCACAGTGTCCGGTTCTTGTTTTTGTGAGAGAACCGAAGTTACTTGTGAAACAATTTGAGTGCAAAATCCTTCAGATTTATATAAAGCTCCTCCTCCTGGTTTTTTGTTTGTTTGTTTGTTTTGTTTTTGTATTTTCTTTTTAGAGAGAGAGAAGGAGGAAGGGAGTGGGGAAAGGTGGTGATGTTGGTGCTAGAATAGTTGGGTAACAATTTGGGGGAAACATCATTTAGTCTCACATCTCAAACTATATACTAAAATAAATGGTGGATTATTCTTAAATGTAAGACAAACTCCACTACAGAAAAACCAGGAAAAACATATAACGGAATGTGATCAATACCTTGGAGAAAGAGGTCTCTGGAAGCCATGGATAAAGTCACAAAGGAAAAGGATGATCAATTTCACTATGTACAAATGGTAAAAATCAGTCTGTAAAATAAAGAAATAGACAAACAGAGGAAACATTTTCAGCTAAGACAAAACATGAAGGATTTATATTTTTATACAGAACTCATACATATTGATAAAAGACTAGAAAGATACCAATAAACAAATGGGCAAAAACATAGAGACACCATAAAAGAGGAAATTCAACTGGTTTGTTAAGAACTCCAACCTTTCTAGTAGCTGAATGAAAGAAAATTAAAATACAAAGAATCCACTAAATCAAGCAGAACATAGAAACTTGGTATATCTAGCACTGGCGAGCGAAGGACAAAGTTGCCAGGTGGGAATATTCATCCCAAACCTTTGGAAACCAATTTCACTTCAAGAAAATTTACAATTGCCTCCTTCCCTTTGACCCAGCTTCTAGAAAAGTACCCTAAAAGATGACATGAAATACAAATAAAGCTATTTCTTTTTTTTTATTTATTTTTATTTTTTTTATTTTATTGATTTTTTTAGAGAGAGAGGAGTGAGAGAGAGAGACAGAGAGAGAGAGAAGGGGGAGGAGCAGGAAGCATCAACTCCCGTATGTGCCTTGACCAGGCAAGCCCAAGGTTTTGAACCGGCGACCTCAGTGTTCCAGGTCGACGCTTTATCCCACTGCGCCACCACAGGTCAGGCCTATAAAGCTATTTCTAATGATATTTATCACCACGTTCTTTTTAATGGAAAAATAACACATGTTCAGAGAGGGTAGAGCTAAGTGTTATGTGGTTTCCTGATCCAGTAAACTATTCTGCAGACAGGCAAAGAATGAAGACGGCAGCAAGGCGGAAAGTCACATTTTTATAGCAGGTCTGAATCTCTCCAAGCTTCAGGCTTCTCATTAATAGAATGTGAATAATCATGGCACCTTCCTCATAAGGTTGTCAGGACTAACTGAGATGATGTGTGCTGTATGTCTAGCCCAGTACCTGGCGAGGCTAAGCATGCAATAAATGTTAATATTTTTATAATTGTCAGGTGCAGATAATAAATAACAACTAGAAGGGAATATTTTAAAAAGGAAAATAATTGTGTTTGGGTGATGAGATTATGGGTGATTTTTTTTCTTTATTTCCCAAACTTTGTGTATTTATGATATATTTTGTATATAGCCTTAATAGCTTTAGGAGGTCTAACATATATCATAAAATTTTTCCATTTTAAGTATAGAAGTCAATGGTTTTTAATATATTTACAGAGTTGTACAACCATCACCACAATCCATCACCCTAAAAAGATCCCTTGCTGCCCATTGGTGGTCACTTCCTGTTGACAGCCCAGGCCAGGTGTCAACTAATTCTTCTTCTCTAGATTTACCTTTTCAGGACATTTCATATACATGGGATTACATAATATATAGTCTTTTGTATCTGAGTTATTTAAATTTATAATTCTTAAGAGTTAAAAAAAATAGTTTGCCAGTGATGTTGTAAGACAAAAACAAAGTATTCTCACCACAAAAAAGAAATGATAAGCATGTGATGTGATAGAGGTGTTCCCTAACGCAACAGTGGTCATCATATTGCAGCATCTCAATGAATCAAATCAACATGTTGTAGAGCAGGGGTCCCCAAACTTTTTACACAGAGGGCCACTTCACTGTCCCTCAGACCGTTGAAGGGCTGGACTATAAAAAAAAACTATGAACAAATCCCTATGCACACTGCACATATCTTATTTTAAAGTAAAAAAAACAAAACAGGAACAAATACAATATTTAAAATAAAGAACAAGTAAATTTAAATCAACCAACTGACCAGTATTTCAATGGGAACTATGCTCCTCTCACTGACCACCAATGAAAGAGATGCCCCTTCTGGAAGTGCGGCGGGGGCCGGATAAATGGCCTCAGGGGGCCGCATGTGGCCTGCAGGCCGTAGTTTGGGGACCTCTGTTGTAGAGCCTTCAACTTATATAATGTAATATGCAAATCATACCTCAAATAAAAAACAAAACATAAACAAGTCAGAAAGCAACTGTTTCACATGGTTGTTCTCTGTGTTTTCACACAGCCTACCAATAAGAGCCAGGGTCCTCGAGGAAACAGATGTCCATTCATAAAGGTCAATTGACAAGTTTAATGAAGCAGGCGCTGTTTACAGGCGGGGTGGTGAAGTGTGGGGAACCAAAAGGCAGCGTCCAAGGCCCTGGTCAGAAGCTGTGTCCACATTCAGACCCAAAAGGACAGAGGGAAGAGCAGCAATACTGGGAACTGGCACAAAGCTGTAGCCTCAGAGGAGGGGCACCTGGTGGGAGTTGTAGCCTGGTAGAGAGTGCAGCCACCTGATCTGGCAGGGAGGGAGCTGGTAGGTGGCAGGAATCAACCTCATCCTCTATCTTTCACCTCATCTTTTGCTGGTATCTCCCATTGGCTGAAGCCAGCTGGAAGGTGGTGGTGGTATGATACAGTCCATATAAGCCAGCTTCCAGGGCAAGAGGAAGGCAGAGAAAGGCTGAGAATGGATGTAGCAGGGGGGGGGGGGGCACAGCGATACGCCTACACAGCACTTTTCCAAAGGCATCTCCCTTCCCTCTCTCACCTCCTCCAGCACTGTGCATGCACTTCATCATGCAGAAGTACTTGGCAGCCTTGCTACCTGCCATGAACTTGGACGTTCTCTTGCCTTGTACAAGCTGGTGCTTGAGTCTGAGATGCCTGGGGTCCCACAACAGGCATTCCATTCCTCTGGCAGAGTGTTAGCATGCTGTGCTGTCGTTATTTATTGGCATGACTGTTTGGCAACCCCGTTTCCCTGGAGGGGGATGACTGTTTTATTCATGGTATCTGGAATAGTCCCTGTCACTCGGTAGGTGTCCTAGAAATATTTGTTGAACTGAACAGTGTCCTCTAATTCTTTTGTGTTTCTCTCACCCCATCCCACTAGCGCCAAACCCAAAGCTGTCTACCAACTAAGAGAAAGGATTTTAGTATGCTGGTGAGTAAGGAATCATTTCCAATCTTCAGGTCTCTTTCTGAGATAAGCCAGGTTCATCGTGGCCTCTGCCTTTAGGAACATGCAAACAGACTAATGAAGATGAGAAGAAAAGATACAGGTGTCTCTTTTGTTCAGATGCAGAGTGATTTCCTCACAGTTTTGAACAGCTCCGATGGTTTCATTTTCTCTACAGCTTCTGTCCCGCACGAAACAAACCCCTCTAACATTTTGCTCAGCACTGAACGAGGCTTGTCATCTCTGGCTAGGGAGACGTTACCTACCATCGAAACATCCCTGACAGAGTACACACGAGACAAAAGAGGAAAAAGAGTGAACCCTAAGCATGCACATACAGCTTAGGAGAACTCACTCAAGAGGAGAAATCTGCTTTTGAAACTATCAAACATTTTGCACACTTAGCTGGTTCTCAAACTCCTGCAAAATCTGCAAAAAGGAATAAAAAAAAGCAGCTCAGTGGTTTTCATATTCCGGTGCCCTCCCAGCTGGATAGATGCTTCTGTGTACAGCCTGAGGCCAGTGGCATTTCCTGACTGGCCACTGCAGTGAGCATTCATTCCATCAGGAGCATCAGCTTCTAAATATTGTCCCTGGCAGGGAGTTTGTAGGCTACTCCCAGCCTTCCTTCCCAATGGCCTGGAGGATGCTCAGGTCACAGAATTGGGATGAATGCTACACAGCAGGCTTGAGAAGTCCAGATGCTGGGTCACAGGGCAAAATTAGTTCTCTGGAAAGAGGAGTAATGAAGTATGGAGGGTAACTAGTACTGACTCCCCAGAAAAATACAGAACGAGTACCATGCCACCCAGAGCGTCATGAAAATACCACTTCCAGGAGTAGTCCAGAGGGCAGAGTGCTGTAGTGAGAAGCTGGTCCTTTGAGAAGATCTATATTCAAGCCCTGGCTTGGACACTTATTGGCTGGGGGACCTGAGGGTTCCTGGGAGTTTATTAAAAATAATTTCCTGTTAGCTTCTTCTCAAGAAGACAGCATAATATACTGGAAAGCGCATTCGTGGAAATGTGAGTTCAAATGTGGGTTTGTTATTTACTAGGATGTGTGTTACCATGTTGCATAGAATTTTTAGCTAGGCACATACCCACAAGCTAAAAGCTGTATTTTGCAGCCTACCTTATAGCTGTATATGACTAAGTTCTGGGATTGTGAGTGGGACTGCATGTGCAACTTCCCCAGCTTCCCTGGAAGTGAAGAAGCCTGTCCTGTCCTTCTCCCTCCTGCCTATTCATGTTTCTGGAAAGTAAACTTGGAGGGGGAGTCATCTTGGATCATGCAAGTGCCCCAGGAGACTGGCAGGACAACCACATTAATCTCTGCAGCAATGCAGTGCCTATCCAGGCCTGGAAGGGTGCCACAGATAAAGTTCCAAGGCATGTATGCTCACAGGAGAAGACAAGACAGGCTGGGAGAAAACATTTTCAAACCACATAATAGCATCAAAGGACTCCGTCTTAGGCTGGACCGCTGTAATAAATTACCACAGACTGGATGGCTTGCATATGTATGTATGTATGTATGTATGTATATGTGTGTATTTTTTTCCTTTTTTCTCCCCTCAGCTCTAAAGGCTGAAAGTTTAAGATCAGGATGACTTCATGGCTAAGTTCGGGTGATGGCTGTTTTTTTTACATGGTGGAGAAAGGGCTAGGGAACTCTTTGGGCTTCTTTTATAAGGCAATTAATCCATTCATGAGGACTCTACCTCATGACCTAATTACTTCCCAAAGACCCCACTTCCTAATACCATCACATCTAGGGTTAGGATGTCAACATCTGAATTTTAGGGGGAGACAGGAACATTCAGTCCATAACAAATTAGTATCCAGAATATACAAAGAACTCTTACAACTCAATAATAAGAAGATAAACAACCCAATTAAAAAATGGGCAAAAGATTCAAATAGACATTTCACCAAAGAAAATAACCAAATGGCTAATGAGCATACAAAACGACACTCAAAATCATTAGGGAAATGTAAATTAAAACCACAATGAGGCCCTGGCCGGTTGGCTCAGTGGTAGAGCGCCGGCCTGGCGTGCAGGAGTCCTGGGTTTGATTCCCGGCCAGGGCACACAGGAGAAGCGCCCATCTGCTTCTCCAACCCTCCCCCTCTCCTTCCTCTCTGTCTCTCTCTTCCCCTCCCGCAGCTGAGGCTCCATTGGAGCAAAGTTGGCCCGGGCGCTGAGGATGGCTCTGTGGCCTCTGCCTCAGGCGCTAGAATGGCTCTGGTTGCAACAGAGCAACGCTCCAGATGGGCAGATCATCGTCCCCTGGTGGACATGCCAGTGGATCCCGGTCGGGCGCATGCAGAAGTCTGTCTGACTGCCTTCCTGTTTCCAACTTCAGAAAAATACAAAAATACCCCAAAAACCCACAATGAGAGGCCATTTCACACTCAGTATAATGGTTTCAATCAAAGATAGACAATAACAAATGTCAGCAAGAATGTGGAGAAATCAAAATTCTCAAATATTATTACTGGCGGGAGGCTACTTTAGAAAGCAGTTTGGCAGTTCCTTAAAAATAAACATAAATTTGCCATATGACCCAGTAATTCTACTCTTAGTTTTACGCCAAAGAGAAATGAAAACATGCCCATACAAAGACATGCGTAATGCTCAGAGCATCATTAATCACAATAGGCAAAAGTGGAAAGAACAATTAGTGAATGGATAAACTAAATGAGTTATATTCATACAGTGGAATACTAAGCGAAATGCTGAGTAGAAGAAGCCAGACACAAAGGCCACATATAATTCCATTTGTGTAAAATGTCCAGAAAAGGAATTTTTGGAGATAGAAAGTACACTAGTAGTCCCGTAGGCCTAGCAGTAGAAATAGAAATTAACTGAAATGGTACAAGAAATCTTAATAGGATGATATAAAAATTCTAAAACTTAATTATGGTAACAGTTATATTATATTATGCACCTTGGTAAACTCACTAAAAACTACTGAACTATACCTTAGAATGGGTGAATTTTATGACACAGAAGTTATACCTCAATAAAGTTAAAAGAGCCTGACCAGGCGGTGGCGCAGTGGATAGAGCGTCGGACTGGGATGCGGAAGTACCCAGGTTCGAGACTCCGAGGTTGCGCGCGGGCTCATCTGGCTTGAGCAAAGAGCTCGCCAGCTTGGACCCAAGGTCGCTGGCTCTAGCAAGGGGTTACTCGGTCTGCTGAAGGCCCACGGTCAAGGCACATGTGAGAAAGCAATCAATGAACAACTAAGAAGTCGCAACGCGCAACGAGAAACTGATGATTGATGCTTCTCATCTCTCTCTGTTCCTGTCTGTCTGTCCCTGTCTATCTCTGCCTCTGTAAAAAAAAAAAAAAAAAAAGTTAAAAGATATAGCATTGTATACCATTAAAATATTTTTTAAGCACAAGAGCAAAAATAAAAATATTTTCAGATAAAAGTAATCAGGAGAGATGATCATCAATAGACATTTTATTTATTTATTTATTTATTTGAGAGGAGGGGAAATAGAGAGACAGACTCCTACATGCTTCCTGACTGGGATCCACCCAGCAAGCCCTGTCTTGGGTCAGTGTTTGAATCAACTAAGTTATCCTCAGCGCCTGAGGCCAACACTCAGACCAACAGAGCTATCCTAGTGCCTGGGGCCAATGCTCAAACCAGTCTAGCCACTGGCTGCAGGAGGGGAAGAGAGAAAGAAACAGGAGAAGAAAGAGGAGGGGGGAATAGAAGCAGATGGTCACTTCTCATGTGTTCCTTGACCAGGGATTGAACCTGGGATGTCCACACACTGGGCCGATGCTCTATCCACTGACCCTCTGGCCAGGACCTCAACAGACATTTTAAAAAGAAGTTTCTAAAGAACATACTTTAGAAAGAAGAAAAATAATGTAAGAAGGAAGTTTGGGGATGTTAGAAGAAATGATGAGCAAATAAACTGGGGAAGGGCCTGGCCTGTGGTGGCACAGTAGAGAAAGCATCGACCTGGAACACTGAGGTCACCAGTTCAAAACCCTGGGCCTGCCTGGTCAAAAAACATATGAGAAGCAACTAAACTATGAGTTGATGCTTCCTGCTCCTTCCCCCCACCCCTTTCTCTTTCTCATTCTCTCCTGTCTAAAATCAATAAATAAAATCTTTAAACTAGAAAAGAAAGGAAATTTATTAATGTGATCCAAGGCACCCACAAAAACCTATGACATTATTTGCAGATTGTATAATTGTCTGCTCAGAAAACCCAAAAGAATTTATAATTTATTAAAATTAATGAGATTTTAGCAGAGTTAATACATAAAAGCCAATACACAAAATTCTATTATATTTCAACACACCACCAACAACTGGTTTGCAAATATAATTGAAATGATAAGATTTATAAGAAACAAAAATGCAAACAAAGTATAGATTTACTTTGGAGCAAATCTAACAAAATAATGTGCAAACTTTTGTTTTGGGTGTGTGTGTGTGACAGAGACAGAGAGAGGGACAGATAGGGACAGACAGATAGGAAGGGAGAGAGATGAGAAGCATCAATTCTTCGTTGCTGCTCCTTTGTTGTTCATTGATTACTTTCTCATATGTGCCTTGACCAGGGGGCTACAGCAGACCGAGTGACCCCTTGCTCAAGCCAGTGACTTTGGGCTCAATCTGGTGAGCCTTGCTCAAACCAGATGAGCCCACACTCAAGCTGGCAGCCTCAGGGCCTCGAACCTGGGTCCTCCGCGTCCCAGTTTGATACTCTATCCATTGTGCCACCACCTACCTGGTCAGATAGTGTGCAAACTTCATGGAGAAAATTGAAACTCTTTACTGAAAGATACTAAAGAAAGGTTAGGCAAATTAAGAACTAAATCATGTTTTTGGGTAGTAAGAGTCACTATTATAAAAATACCAATTCTACACTGTGCAGTTTAATGTAGTTCTAATAAAAATACTAATATTTGTGAAACTTGAAAAACCTATTTTAAAATCTATATTGAAGAGCAAAAGTCCAAGAGTAGCTAAGATACTCTTGAAGAAGAACAAAGCCATGAGAATCATCCTGCCAAACAGCAAGACTTATTATTAATGTAAAGTAATTGAGATAGTACAGTGCTGGAACAGGAATGGATAAAGTGATCAGTGGAGTAGAATAGAGAGATCAGAAACGAGCTAAATATATGTGGAAACTTATATTTGTTACAAACTATAGATAGTGCACATCAGTGGGGAAAAGGCCTATTCAATTGGTTATCCATGGTGGGGGAATTGAATCCCTATGTCACACCAAGTACAAAAATGATGCCATTTGGATTAAGCACTAAACAATGAAAGGCAAATCTGTACATGGAATCAAGTTGCATGTAAAAACTGGTGAAGACTGAATAAAGTCTGTAGTCTAACAGTATTTACCAGTGTCCATTTCTAGGTTTTTATATTGTACCACAGTTATATAAAATGCCACCCTTAGGAAAAGGTTCACAGAACTCTCTGCACTACTTTTGCAACTTCCTGTGAGTCTATAATTATTTCAAAATTGAAGGTTAACAAAAGCAAAAGAAAAAAAAGCTATAAAATGTTTAGGACACCATATACAATATGTTTATGATCTTAAGGTAGAAAACCTTTTCTTAGCCAAGACTGAAGATGCAAAAACCATAAAGGAAAAGATGAATAAGTATATTTACATTAAATTTAGAAACTTTTTCATGGATTCACACCATAGAGGATGAAAGTACCGGAGAAGGTATGTGTCACATATAAATTAAATAATTAGCATCAAGAACACAAAAATAATTATGTATCATCAAGAAAAACAACCCAGTAGAAAAATGGGCAAAATGTATGACAACAGACATTTTCATATAAAAAATATAAACAGCCTCAAAATAGATTAAAAAAAAAACACAACAAACCCTTGATCTAATTGGTAATCAGGAATGTGCTCAATAAAATTCTAATGAAATATTAGTTTACTGCACACAACACAATTAACCATTCAAATGATATAGAAAGTCTCACCTGAAACCTATGTACTCTTATTGATCAGTGTCTCCCCATTAAATTTAATTTCTAAATAAAAAAGTATTTTATACTCAACAGATTAGAAAAAACCCCCCACCAGTATCAAGTGTAGGCAAGGATGTAGAGCAATGAGAACTTGCATGTACTGAGTATAGAAGTGTAAAGTTGGTATTCACTGTGGGAACTGTTTGGCATAGCTCTTAAAGCTAAACATACACATGTCACATGACTCAGCAGTGCTCATGATAGGCAAAGATGGAAAACAACACAAATGGCCATCAGTAGTTGGATAGATGCATTGCAGTATACTTATATGATGGAATATTATGCAGCAATTAAAATGAACAAACCATAATCCTATAAAACAAAATGAATGAATCTCACAAACATAAGTTTCGATGAAAGAAGCCAGACACTAGGGAATATATAGATGATGACTCCATTCCTTGAATGGCTAAATTAAGCTATAATCTTTAGTAATGCATACATAGGAGGCAAAACAAAAAGAAAAGCAAGAAAACGATATACTTTGAAAGGCAAGAGAATGGAGTATTATACTCAACCACAAAAAATAATATCTTATCATGTGTAACAACAGCATGGATGGACCTAGAAGGTATTATGCTAAGTGAAATAAGTCAAGACAGAGAAAGACAAATCCCATATGATTTCACTTACATGTGGAATCTAAAGAGCAAAGACATGAACAAATAAAACAGAGATAGACTCAGAGATACAGGTAACTTAAGGATGGTTGCCAGAGGGGAGAAGGATGGGAGGCTGGGTGAAAAAGGTAAAGGGATTGAGAGGTACAAATTGGTAGTCATAAAAGAGTCATGGGGATGTAAAGTATACCACGGGGAATACAGTTAGTATATTGTAATAACTATGTATTACAATATGTAATAACCAGGTACTGGAAATAGCAGGGGACCACATTGTAAAGTATGACTGTCTAACCACCATGCTGTACACCTGAAACTAATACCTAATAATACCGAATGTAAACTGTAATTGAAAAATAAAATTAAACAAAGAAAAAATGTTAGAAGATAATTATTGGCCTTATAAAATACTGTATTAATTCTTTAGAACTGCAAAGTAATACGTTATTACATGCTCTTTCTATTTAAAAAAAAAAAGGGCAGGAGAGTGGTAACCATGGTGGGTGAAGGTGGGTAAGATCTACTTTTGATTAGGAAGGAGGAGAGAGAAATCTTCTGGGGTATTGGCAAGTATTCTCCATCTAAACCCGGGCCATGGTTTTATCAGTGTCCACTTTGTAATTATTTGTTAGTTTGTAAATATGGTATATATACTTTTTCTACATGTAATCTCCCAATGAGGGAGAAAAGTAGGGTATACGCCACTCTACATTTCTTCCATTACAATGTTTATCACCAGATTATAATTCCTTATTGAACTATCATAGCCCCATTAAAATGCAAGATACTTCAGAGCAGGAGTCATAGCTAATTTTACAGCCTTGCTAAGCACTTAGGTGCTCAACAATTGTCCGGTGAATGAATAGTAACCTGTTCCTATTTAAAGTTAAGCCTGAGCTTGTGAAATGACATCTGACTTTATAGCCTAACTTAACCTTCTGTGCAGGAATAACCCAGCAAAACTCAACCAGCAACCCTCACGGGTGCATGGGGACTGTGCCTAGAGGGAAGCGGAGAACTGAGCAGCGAGGATGGACACGTCTGGCTGACTCGGCTAGGTCTCCTCTTAACATGTTACACTGTGTCAGACAGTGTGTGGTGGGAAATTACAGCTCAGCTGGATGGCTCGTGATCAAGCAACTCCACCGTTTAGAACCTTCAGCATACTGATTCTGCCCTCCAGGTCTTTGCCAAGAATGTCAGGAAAATGTGCCCACATGGAGCCAGCTCCTGTCTAGAAAGGTCCCTGTAGAAACTTTAAACAATGATAACAGCTCCAGAGTTTGTTTACAATTTATGGTTCCCTGATTATGACTCAACATCAAGCTGCTGAATCCAGCTGCCTGGTAGATGATAGCAGCGTGCCTGTCTTACATGGGCCCTGGAGGGCAGAGGGACAAGGAGAGAGATCAGGGGGTCAGACAGACAGTCTTTTGTTGCATGGGCCAGTTGTGGTCTCGTGATCCAGGCAGAAAGTCAGCATTTCTGACTTCCTGCCTCCATAGTCTTGGAATCTGGTTGCTGACTCAAGTCTGAGTCAAGTTAACCCAGCCATGATCAAGTCTGAAAGGTCTAAGGATGCTGGGGCTCACACATGAAACATTCTGCATTAGGTCTCAGGGATGTGCTCTAGTATCCAGCCATTCACACAACGTGCCCGCATTGAGAGCCTGCAGTAGGGAGGTGCTGTGCTAGGCACCAGGGCTAGTGTTCAAAGAGGAAAGTTACGTCACCCTTCCAGACTAGACTGATGTAGGTGTTATTCAGGAAGCAGCAGATATGGTAGAATTGATAAACGGCCTCAAGAGATTGGTTCTTGAGGGTTCTTCCTGAAAATAGAAAGAGGTAGTTAGTTTAAGGGCCAAGGAAAGGAAGTACTTGATCACATCATGGGATTTCTCATGGCAAGTATGGGAATGGGCTGAGGAATGGAAGTGAATGATTACAACATAAATTTTTGGATGTCTGAACTATAAAGGGAAAAAGAGATGCTTTGGGAAAGCTCCCAAACTTTTAAAGTTATGCAAAGAAATAAATTGGGTTTTTAAAAATTGTGTTTTTTGAAGTGAGAGGAGGGAGCTAGAGAGATGGGAACTCCCTACATGTGCCCTGACTGTCTGGGGCTGATGCTTAAATCAAACGAGCTATCCTCAGCGCTTGAGGCCAATGTTCGGACCAACTGAGCCACTGGCTACAGAAGGGGAGGAGAGAGAGAAAAGGGAGAGGGAGGGGAAAAGAAACAGATGGTCACTTCTAATGTGTGCCCTGACGGGGATCGAACCTCAGACATCCGCACCCCAAGCTGATGCTTTGTTCACTGAGCAAACCGGCCAGGGCCAATAATTGTTCGTTTTAAAGAGCTGTGCCTTGGAATCAATTAGAGACACTGTGCTCGGCTGTGAAAACACCAGCACAGCCCCTATCCAAGGCCCCACAGCGTTCATGGAGCACCCCCTAAGCCCAAACTGTACTTGGGTGGTAGAAGACAAGCTGAACCCCTACCCTCATCACTAACATACGTGGGCTCCGTGCTGTGACGTGGCCACATGAAACACTGTGTGCTTTTTCTCAGAGTTCATCCGGGCACTTTTTTTTTTTTTACTAGATCACTCCTGCCAAAGAATACAAAACACTCAGTGATCATGTGAGAAGCATGTCTGTTAATTTATAAATATTGACACTGAGAGGTGACAGGAGAGTATGAGAAACTGTTTATAAAAACTGTCTGATCATTTATGTAGTTAAGCCTCTTGAATTTAAACTTAAAATTCCCATTCCATGATATTCTTTTTGAATAGTACATGAAAGTGTTTGTGTGAAATGCAGGCATTTCCAACTGCATATTTACTTAAAGAATTCTATGCATTTTGAATTCCTATTTACTTAGTCATGGATTTAAAAGTTTTAAGACATATAAAAATAGTTAAATTATGGTAGAAGCTTTGAGAAACCATGGAAGAAATATTAAGGAAACATGAAAGGGGAAAGCAGACAGACGGCAAGACAGGCTTGAAACTCTAGAAAAAAGAAAATGGACAAAGAACTTTGAAGAAAGCAACTAACCCTAGGGATTGAGAAGATTGAAATGCTATGAAATAAAAGAAATACCAGATGTGAACTGAATGTTGAACAAGCTATAAAAGTGTGAAAATTTTAACACAGGATAATTATGTCATGTTGGTTTACCCTGCCCTGAGGAGTAAGTACACTGTGATTTTGGACACTAGTCAATAGCAGACTTGGAAGCCAAGGTAGGTATGGTCAGACCTAGGGTTTTATAACTAACCATGGCAGCACTGGTACACCTGATTCAGAGAAGAGTGAGGCTGGAGTCAGGGTGCCCAGGTTGAAGAAGACTGCAATAGTCAAGGGAGACAGGATGACGCTACACCGAGGTCGGGGCTGTGGGATGGAGAGAAGAGCCAGTCTGAGATGCATGTTAGGGACAGAGCCAACAGCAGACCGACCTGGGTGTCACTGGAGGAGAGCCAGGTGGGACCATGATTCTGGTGAGGGTGAGGCCAAGGAAGTAGAGGTTGTAGACTGAGGGGCAGGACTGAGATGGTTTCATTATCGGGCATATTGGGGCACTTGTGAAAATGTCACCAGGACCACTCAGGAAGAAAGCCTAGAGCAAGAAGAAGCACAAAAGAGAGGGCAGAGGAAGAGGAAGACACTGAAGGAGGTGGAGAGAAATTAGCCTGGTAATTCTTTCTTATACTTTTTAGCAGTAAATTCAAATCCCCTTATTGAGGGCCTCCAGTGTCCTGGGTCCTTAGCCTATACACCTCTTCCCTTCACCCCCTCTCTGTGTTACTGGCCTTTCTGTGTCCTTTCCCACACTGCCTGGTATAGACTGTGGCCTCCTGGCTGCGGTGGGCAGTGAGCTCTGGGGCTCCTTCCCTTGCTGCACATTCAGACAGGCCAGCAGAGATCCATGGCTCAAAGGGTGGACAGAACGGAATGACCCCTGAACAATCCTTTGTGCCCCAACTTTTTTTTTTAAGCATTCAGCTCTAAAGAAATAACCTGTAGTTCCTGGAGCCTCAAAGTAGTCAATTTGCAGGGTTGTTTCTCATAAGAGCCCTCCCTTGAAACAGTGCCTGTGACTCTATCTTGTTAAACAAAAATGCACCTCGAAAGACGTTTTCACGCTGTGCCTGCCGTGAAGCCTCAGAACTCAATACCAAGCTCCTCATGGGAACAAAGCTAGGATAACACTCAGGATCTAGGTAACAGAGCACAGTCTTTACTTGCAGAGCACATTCATGAGGTCTCAGCCTGTGGCTGGGTGCATGTTCATTCTAATAATCTAAACAAACTTCTGCACGTATCTGCTCTGTCCAGCGCTATGCTGGGTCTTGGGGCTGGGAGATGTTCCAGTGGTCCTTCTGTCTGTCTGCTCCATGGGAAGAAAGGCAGAATCCTGGAGTCTGTAAAGACATGTGTAGCCCATCTTAGATAAGTCCTACATAGCCAGTCAGGGAGGCAAATCCACATCAGAGGAACAGCAAAATGAACAGCATATCAAAGAAGGTTGGTTGTTAACCTTCCCTTAAAGCTTCAACTTTCACATCTTAACAGCAGGAATATTTCCAGGAAGATTCTTTTACACCAATAAAAAGTAAACCAAAAGCTTCATTTCTGTTTGGTTTTGAGGAAGAGCCCAAATTAAATATTGCATTGAAGGAGAAGAACCAGAGGTGAACACAGACCCACACTGAACCGAAGAGTTGCTGTTTCTTTGGTCACAAACTCATATGTGTTTAAGTCTTATTTAAAATTGTGTATGTTTATATAATAAAGTCAAAATTGATTATGAATTTTTATTTTCTGCTCTTTTAATATTTTTTAAAATGACCTTTCTACAAAAACATCATAGAGTAGAACCTTTAGATTGTCTGTGCAGGCCTACGGAAAACCTGTCTGTGAGATTCCAAGATTGGATGTAGGCACCACTGCTCAGCGGGCAGTAGCTTGTCTAAATGATTGGGATGAGAAAATAGACAACTATGAAAACATATGTATAAAACGATTGCTTTCATAATATTGCTTATACATGAGAAACTGAAAACAAGCTAACTGCAATAAAGAACTGAACAGATTTATCATGGGTATAACTATACAATGTAGTCCTACATTGCCAATAACAATCATAACGTAAGTATATTTCTGGGGTTTGGGATAGAAGGTTAGGTACACAAATCTTACCATTTATGGTATCTTTCTTTCCTTGGGATTCTGGCCAATGGAAAATCACTAGGAAAATGGGTATCAAAATACTAGCTTTATTACTACCCAGGCAAGCATCAATCATATCCAAGGCAGGACTCTCCTGTATTGGCTGGGAGAGGAGGACTTGGGGCCTGTAGCCAAAGGAAAGCCTCCTTCCTCCCCTGAACAGAGGCCTAAGGACCTGACTGTGAGGGGTGCTGGGTCCACAAAACTGACTGAGTTCAGTTCGTCATCTGGCTTCATGAACTTACTGGTTTCTCTCACTGGCCCGATTCTGCAGAATGGAGAGAATGAAAGACGCAGGAGCTAGGCTTGCCTTGGGAGAGTCGACCACATGGAGACAGAGAGCTCGAGGGAGATCAAGGGAGCCCACCCCACACAAGCTGCCCCTTAACACTTTAAACCCTGCCCACTAGCAAAATATGGCCCAATGTTAGGCCTCACCAGAATAGCTATTTCTGCCTGTTTGAGACGAGTGGGTGAGTGTAGAGACCAAACGTTTGTGTTCCCTTTAATACTCTGCAAGGGAGAGGAGAACAGAACAGTGCCCTTTCCTCCCCTCAGATGCATTCACATGAAAAGAACATTCATGATACGTGATTTTTGTGTTTTTATATTTTCATTTACAAATGATAATGTACTTTAAATAGATGATCTTTATACTATTAGCATTTATTACTTGTGTACTTAAAAAAATTTTTTTTCAGAGAGAGAGAGAGAGGCAGGGAGAGAGAGAGACAGAAACATGGAACTACTTCGGTATGTGCCCTGTCCGGGGAATCAAACTGGCAACCGCCAAACTCCAGGACAACACTCCAACTAACTGAGCTATCCGGCAAGGGCTTAATTTTTATTGATTTTTTAGAGAGAGAGAGGAAGGCAGAGATAAGGGAGGGAGAAGGGAGAAGGGAAGCATTTGTTTTTCACTCAGTTGTGCATTTTTTGGTTGCTTCCCATGTGTACCCTGACCAGGGATCAAACTGGCAACGTTGTGTTTCAGGATAATGCTCTTAACTGACAAGCCAGGGCCCTTAAAAAATGAATTTAAAAAGACTAACTTTAGAGAAAGCTGGGTGAGGTGAAGGGTACACTGGAACTCTCTGTATAATATTTGAAATACTTCTGTAACTTCTAAATTATTTCAAAATAAAAAGTTAAAAATATACTAGCCTTACCAACACTACAAAATTGAGGCAAAAACATTCAATGCCATAAACATCTTCAGATAAATTCTGTTTACATATGCCAAGATGGTGTAGGCCCTGGCCAGTTGGCTCAGTGGATAGAGCGTTGGCCCAGCATGTGGACGTGCCAGGTTTGATCCCCGGTCAGGGCACACAGGGGAAGCGAATATCTGCTTCTCTCCCCTCTCCCTATCCCCTTCTCTCCCTTTTCCCTTCCCACAGCCAGTGGCTTGATTGGTTAGAGCATTGGCCCTGGGCACTGAGGATGGCTTGGTTGGTCCAATCATTGGCCTTAGGCACTGAGGATAGCTCAGTTGATTCAAGCATCAGCCCCAGATGAGAGTTGCCGAGTGGATCCTGGTCGGGCGCATGCCAGGGTCTGTCTCTCTGCCTCTCCTCCTCTCACTTAAAAACAAAACAAAACAGTAGGGTTGGAATTTACCTATTACCTTGAAATAACTAAAAAATAAAATAAAATATATGAAACAATGGTTTTCAAGAAGTTGGAAAACAGGCAATATAGGAGAATGATCTGAGAGATGGAACACAAATGAGGTGAGCCCAACAATTATCCCAATTCTGGCTGGAGAAAGTTTTCAGGTTGCGGCATAGGGAGAGGAGTCCAGGTGGAGCCTTGGAAATCTGAGTAGAAGAGACAGAGCTAGGAGTTCAGAGAAACTAAGGTGACTGGATTTCACAGGGAAGAATACTGGAAAAAAGAAAGCTGTACATAAAATTCCAGAGCTCTATAAAGCAGTCAGCTGAGCACCAAACAGAACTACCCCCAAGGCCAGAAAAAGAACCACTAAAGGATTAGAAGGAACAATCCTCAGAGGTCACACAGAGCTGAAAATAGTGCCTGATCCCACTAGCCAGACTGAAAACTCATAATTCACAGGGCTCTGGGTAGACGGCACAAGGAGGTTTGGCCTCAGGAGAGGGGAATAATTAACCCTAGGTGGAGTCTTGCTCTAGATCTACCTCACAAACCATAAAAGCAAAACACAAAAGCACAAACCTGTTTCCAAGTAACTTAAATATGTCCCAGAAAAAAAGTTGAAGAATATTTATAGGAATATAAAAATATCCAGTGCCCAACAATGCCTGGTATCAAATAAAAAAATTCTCAGGCATGTAGGGAAGTGAGAAAGCAAGACCCACACAGAGGAGATAAATTGATCAATTGAAACTGACCCAAATGACACAGATGTTAGAGTTATCAAAGAAGGACATTAAAACAGTTATCATAACTATCTCATATGTTCAAGAAACTAAAGGGAAGACTAAACATGTTAAGTGGTAACATGGAAGACTCAAATCAAACCTATAGGGATAAAACTAACAATGTCTGAGATCGAAGTTAAACATTAGACACAGCAGAAGAAAGACCAGTGAACTTGATGACAAGCTATACCAAGGCATGCCATCATCAAATTGCTCAAAACCAATGGTAAAGAAAAACTCTTAAAAGCAACCAGAGAAAGAAGACAAAGTCTGTACAGAGGAAAGATAAAATGACAGTAGTTATTTTTCTTTGACAACAGTGCAAGTAAAGAATGGAGCAACATTTTAAAATAACTGAAATAAACAAACAAACCTATCAGAGAGGCTTGTGGGAGTCGCAAAGGTTGTTCAAGTCAGAGTTGCTGGGTTTTGCTCAGGTTGGAGTGGGAAGACTCAGACTTTGGGGAGTGGCCACTTCTTGCTTTTAAAGACTCAGGGCTTCTGCCCAGCTTAACAACAAAACAAAATACCTGTCAACCTAGGACTCTACTATACCCAGGAAAAATATTTTTTAAACTGAAGGGGGAATAAAAACTTCTATTTTTAAAAAATATATGTTTTCTAAAGATTTTATTTGTTGATTTTAGAGACAGGAGAGGGAGTGAGAGAAAGGATGGGGAGGGAGGGAACGGGAAGCATCACCTTGCTTCATGTATGTGTTTTGACCAGGCAAGCCCAGGCTCTTGAACCAGCAACTTCAGCATTCCAGGTGGACGCTTTATCCAATGAGCCACTATAGGTCAGTCCATCAGTCCATTAAACACTTTTCAGACATACAAATGCTGAAAGAATCCATCCCCATCAGAACTGCACCATAAGTAATGTTAAATAAAGGAAGTTCTTTGCACAGAAGGAAATTGACACAAGATAGAACTATGAATCTAAGCACAAGAGTAAACAGTATTAGAAAGGTTAACTTCATGGCTAAATAGTAGGATTTTTAAACTATTTCAATCTCTTTAAAAGATATTTGGCTGCTTGAGCAAAAATAATAACCATGTAATATGGTGTTTATAAACATGTAGAAATAAAATTTATGACAACAATAGCACAAAGGCTGGGGGCGGAGACATGGAGCTGATCTGTTGTAAAGGTCTCACACTATGTGTGTAGTGGTGTAATTCCACTTGAAGGTGATGTGATAAATTGAAGAATGGACCATGTGCTTTCTGTTGGGATGGCTGGAAGAGAATACAGGGGAGGGAGGAAGATAGGTCAGGAGGATCCAGGGTCAGAGCTACCAGGAAGGGACCTGGGCAGGAGATGGACACCATCCCCCTGACTGGGCAGCACTGCAGGGCAGGGAGAAGTGGGAGGAGGCCAAAGCCGAAGTTGAACAAGCTACAATTTCTAAGACAACCGAACTTGAGAGTGGCAAGGGGGTCCTTTTCAGAACTCCTTCTCACAGGCTCCACCTTCAGCATTCACGTGTATTATTCCAGAACATACCCAAATAAAACTTCCATATTCCCAGAGAGTGCCATATTCCATTGGATAGTTTGGAGGTCAAATACCATAATGTCATAAGGGAAGGCATTTAGATTGAGGAACTGTTTATAAGACTGAGGAGCTGGCCCTGGCCGGTTGGCTCAGCGGTAGAGTGTCGGCCTAGCGTGCGGAGGACCCGGGTTCAATTCCCGGCCAGGGCACACAGGAGAAGCGCCCATTTGCTTCTCCACCCCTCCGCCGCGCTTTCCTCTCTGTCTCTCTCTTCCCCTCCCGCAGCCAAGGCTCCATTGGAGCAAAGATGGCCCGGGCGCTGGGCATGGCTCTGTGGCCTCTGCCTCAGACGCTAGAGTGGCTCTGGTCGCAACATGGCGACGCCCAGGATGGGCAGAGCATCGCCCCCTGGTGGGCAGAGCGTCGCCCCTGGTGGGCGTGCCGGGTGGATCCCGGTCGGGCGCATGCGGGAGTCTGTCTGACTGTCTCTCCCCGTTTCCAGCTTCAGAAAAATGAAAAAAAAAAAAAAAAAAAAAGACTGAGGAGCTGGAGAGAATAAATCCAGTGAAAGGAAGGCATGATCCAAAGACCAAGTCAGAGCCTATCCTAAAAAAGACTGTTTCCTGAAATAAATTTTAATCCAAAGCAGGTTTCTAAACATACTGTGAGATAACACGAAGGAGCCCGCCATTTCCTCTTGATATGCTGGGTTTCTCCTTTCTTTTGTGTGTCTTTTCTTTCTTTCTTTTTTAATGTAATTGCTTTCTTTTTTCAATTTTTTTTAAAAATTATTAATTGATTTTTAGATAGAAGAGAGAAAGAGGGGCGGGGAAGAAGCAGGAAGCACAAACTCATAGTTGTTGCTTCTCATATGTGCCTTGACCAGGCAAGCCCAGGGTTTCAAACTGGCGACCTCAGCGTTGTAGGTCTATGCTTATGCTTTATCCACTGCGCCGCCACAGGTCAGGCTTGTGTGTATTTTCTAAGAGTAGAAAAATACCTCTTTTTTTTTTTTTTTTTTTTTTTTTTTTTTGCTTCTGGTTACTTTAGCTAAGCATCATTTTTGTGAGGTTCATTCATATTACTGCCTATCTGGCTAGATTGTTCACTCTCATTCCTTCTACCAAATGCTAAGGATATTTGAGCAGTTTCTAGTATGAAGCAATTATAAGGAATGCTCATGAAAATTCTTTTAGGTGCCTTTTGATAACTATATGTACACAGTTTGTTGGATATATACTCAGGACTGGGAATTCTGAGTCTTAGGGCTTGTATATGTTAAACTTTAGTAGATACTATAATTTTTAAATTTCAATTTTGGCTGCCAAAGTTTAAAAATCACCTGAAATTTTGAGTTTGTTTATATCTGGGTATCTGCCTTATATTGCCAAATAATTGCCTTCTCTTCTCAGCTAGGTCATGACTTGAACTTCCCTGTATGTCATGATGCTGGTAGTTGGGTCTGGGTTAGAGAACCTGTTATGTAAATACTTTCTTATTCAAATGTACAAAGAAAAGCATAGACATGGTTCTGCTTCCAGGAAAGAATCACTGTCTTAGATGCACATGGAAAAAGCCACAAGGTTTAAACACTTGACAGCAGAGATTGTGGCTCATAGATCTCAGTATCCTTCCCAGTATCTAATGCAGTGTACTACACTCAAATATCTGTGAAGCGAACGCAATCAAGATAGGAATGATTGTGAATTGCTTATGTCACATATAGCTCAAAAAAACAAGTGCATTTGGTGATGGAAAAACAAGATGAATATAGAATTGGGTAAAAGTCAGAGGAAAGCATGCATCAATCCAACTCATGGAAAGCGTTTTATATAAGAAAAGCAACTTAAATGTTTTACTAATATTTTTGGCCACCTCTCACAGACAGAGAAATCCTGGATCTCTTATCCTGATCCTGAACAAGGTAAAACTGAAGAACAGACATGCATTAGGTTAAACTTGATTCCTCAGTAACTAGATACAATGGGAGAATACGATTTGAAAAGCTTCGTGAACACCAAAGACAAGTGTATCTAAGACACCCCAACTTCAAAAACTCAAGGTAAGACATGGGGGCGGGGCTAGGACACAGGCTGATGGAGGGTCTGACATCTGGCATAAGCTTCAGTTCCCGGTAAGGAAGGTTGACCACCTATCTGTGCCGTGACAATGTTTGTAAAGACAGCCTTAAGTCACAGAAACAAAGAGACACTGAGGTTTTCGCCGAAAGGGATGTTTGGAGAAAAGGAGAGGATCTGAACTTGGCAGGGTCTGGTCCCCCTTAGTCCCAGCTGACTGAGAGCAAATTACACAGACGTGAGCATTTCTGCTGAGGGAAACACAGAGGAAGCGTTTCTTGCCCATTTCAAAACCAGACGGAATGAAATAAAAGCCTCTGCAACTTATGCTCAGTGGCATGTTTTGACATCTCACAGGAAATCAAATTTCTGCCAAGGAAAAGCCAAGAGTTTCTGGTTGGAACCCAAAGGACTTTTCAAACCCCTCAAGCAAGAGAGTAACATGAGGTTTCTAACCCGCTCTGTAAACCGCAGTATATCCCCTTCCTTAAAATCAGAAAAATCCGAGAATATTTTATAAATGAATGATGAGCAGACAGCTTTCCTGCAGGAAGGGGGAGTGACCCCTTCTCGGGGCACTGAAGTCAGGCGTGCCAAACCCAGTCTCACTGGGGCTTTAGTGAGAAAGGAAAGGGGAGGAGCGTGAAGAGACAAGGTGGGAAGAGTGTGGAGAAGATGAACGAGAAGACTAGGAAAGAATAGGAAGGTCAGATGCAAAGAAGAAAATGAACCTTATTGAGCACCTACTCTGCGCCGGTTTTTTATATAAAGTCTCTCAATTGATCCTCAAAGCAACTCTGCAAGATTGGTAGATAATGTTACCCCTATTTTTTCTGGGCAAGGAAATTCATGCTTGCCTAACATCACATGGGCCAGTCCCCCTCCCCCCTGGGCAAGAGGGGGCTCTACTCTGGTCATACCACCCTTCAAGAGTAAAGGGTCCCAGGAGCAAGGGGCTGTGCCTATTCAGATGCGGTATAGCCCCCAGTGCCCTGGTGTTCCCTGTCTAGATGGCCCCAAACCTTCTTTCAAAGCCCACACAGAGCTCTTTTCCTGTGTCCATATTCCTGAGGAGGTGCTGGGATGTTGAATGCTCAGGTAATGGAGTGACAAAGGGAACATTGTTGGCAATGGTGTGTGGGCTGGTTGTCCTCACACATGCATGTGAAGCGTCTTGTGACACAGGACAGAGCTTGCGGGGAGAGGGTGGGAAGAGAAGGAAGGGTCAGACATAAGACAGGGAGGAGGCTGGAGCCTGGATCTTCTCACTCCAACATATCAGAGCAGAAATACGGGGAGTCTGAGATTTGAAACCAAAGCTGGCCTACCAGGTCACTCTGATGCTATGTGTGTCAAGGCTGGAGGATACAACTCATACATTTTAGTTTCTTATTTATTATATGTATACATTTTGTAACCTTAATGTTAAGACATATGGCATAGGCCTTCACTTGTGCTCCTGCCTGGGCCCTGCAGTATAAGTACCGCACGCTAACCGATTGCGCTATTGGAGCTCCTGGGCCCTGCACATGGTGGTGGGGGGACCGCCTACTGTGGGAGAGTTGGTGGGACCTAGCCCAGCCCTGTCCTCTGCCCAGGTGAATGCCAAAGGTGAATGCTTCCGACTGCCCCACAATGCCCCGAAGTCAGGCGCAGGAATAGAGCTAAGTATTTTATAGAAATTATTTTACAGAAATCATTCCTAACACTTTCTCATCACAGGTCCTGAGCTGCTATGCATGTAATGGGGAGCCCTTTGAAAGCCTGCCACCCTGCTGGGCTCAGATACCCCTCTGGGGAGTGAAAGGCCTGGATGATCGAAAGGGCTCGCTCAACTTGAAGATAGTGAGTCTAAAGAATAATAAAACCTGCTTCCTAATGTTACTGAGGGTCTCAGCTAAAGATCTTTTAAGATTGTGAAGTGCTTTAAAGAATACTAGCAGTAAATAATATGAAGACTGGTGGCGAAGGGAATAAAATGGGTGAATTACCTCTGACTTGAAGGGCCTGGCAGATGCCTTGGGCAATCCAAGTCTTGAAAGGGCAGGGGGCAGGGACTGCAGTCAGAAAGAAGGGTGGGAAGCCGGCATCTCTGAGCCATGGGAAACAAGCAGCACAGGAAGGCTTCTGTGCGGCCAGCAGGGCACCGTTCCTGGAGTCAACCCGTCTGTCAGGGCTCCTGCCTATTCCCTGTGTCTCTTGAAGGAGAAGGGGAAGAAGGCATGAGGCAGACCCTGGGCAGGAGGGGAGTGTATGGAGACCCCTGGCCAGCCAGAGCCCAGGCTGAAGGCCAGGGTAGGGTGGGACCCTGAGTGGCTCATCAGGGTCTCCCGGGTATAGGTCCTTCTGTGATGGGCCTGGAAGCAGTTCCGCCTCTCAATCTCCCTTCCTCTCTTCTCTCTCTCCACAGAGAACCTGCTTCCCTCTCCTGCCTGCAGCCCCATCAGCTATTTCCTGTCTGTGAGCCCAGAGGCGGCTTAGTGCCCAGATCCTCCCTGGAGGCCATGTCTCCCTAGGGAGGCACATTGGTCCCTCCTTTGCTACTCCAACCACTGTGTATCAAATGTGGGTGTGACGTAATCCACCTCATCACAATCTCATTGTTGAGGTCCCCACAGGCCTGTGTTCTGCCTCCCCCACCCCGGCTGTGCCAGGGAGGGGTATAGGCTGAGAACCACGGAGTGGAAGAAGCTGGCTCTAGACCCAGAGGATCTGAGGTTGATTTCTTTCTCCCTGACTTACTAGTGTGCTCTTGGGCAAGATTCCAAATCATCCTGAGCCTCAGTTTTGCTCATCTATATAAAGTGGGGATAGTAATGTTGTCCCAGTAGAGCCCAAGCTCTACATCGACCAGGCGTCCCTGATTCAACTTCCCAGTGCAGTGGGACACTCCTGCTTAGCAGCAGGCTGGCAGCCTCTTTGAGACTACTCAAGGCAGCTGTGAGGATGCTACTAATCAGTACTAACACTAACTTCCACTGGAGGAAAGACACGACCGACACACAGTTAGTTGCAAGAATCACACAGGCAATTTATTACTCACAAATCCTTTAGGAGTGCCTGGGTACAGCTTAAGGGGGCCCCATCGGCGTGCTCCTCTTGGTTGTCTTTGGTCAGAGCTCAGAGCGGCGTGGAGACAGTCCACGTTTCTGTTGGAATCTGGGTGACTACCTCAGCAGGGGGCCCCTCAGCTTTAGTACCTTTTCTGGCCAGCGCCTTCTAACGGGTGTCAATCTACAGGATTATCACCTCAAACCACCTTTTTGGGAGTTCCTTGCAGGAAGCCCTTTTTATGTTAATCTACTAAAATGTTTACATCAAGCCACTTTTTTTTTTTTTTTTGTATTTTTCTGAAGCTGGAAACGGGGAGAGACAGTCAGACAGACTCCCGCATGCGCCCAACCGGGATCCACCCGGCACGCCCACCAGGGGCGATGCTCTGCCCCTCCGGGGCGTCGCTCTGCCATGACCAGAGCCACTCCAGCGCCTGGGGCAGAGGCCAAGGAGCCATCCCCAGCACCCGGGCCATCTTTGCTCCAATGGAGCCTTGGCTGCGGGAGGGGAAGAGAGAGACAGAGAGGAAGGAGGGGGGGGGGTGGAGAAGCAAATGGGCGCTTCCTCTATGTGCCCTGGCTGGGAATCGAACCTGGGTCCCCCACACGCCAGGCCAACGCTCTACCGCTAAGCCATCCGGCCAGGGCCTCAAGCCACTTTTTAAGATGGTCTTATTTAGGTTAACTTGCACAGTTAAGACACCAAGCCACTTCTTATCTATGTATAACTTCACACACACAATAACTGGGCCCTCCTGGAAAGTCAGAGTCTGTTTATCACATGTCAGAATTATGACACCTGTTCCAGAGAACACTGGGAAAAACTAAATAAATTAATATCACACATAAAGCTCTATGTAAGCCATATATCAGCTCATGCCATAGGTAATTCTCCAACCACACTTGGGAATCAAATAGCAGATAAGCTAGCAAGAGGAATTAAGGTAGGTGAAGAAATTAATATTAGGGATACAACAAAAACATATGGGATAAAGTTAAGGTTAGGAAAAGATGAAGATACAGGAGAATATAAAATACCCTCAATACCTACAATCAAGTTAAAAAGGGGAGGGAATATAAAATACAAAAGAAATACTTAGATTTCTTGCCAGAGTTTATAAAGGAAATTCATATCCAATTAGGACATCCAGGACAAACAGCAATGGTAGAATGGTTTAGAACCAAAAATTTAAAGGCAAAATAGAAGACATAAAGAGAGGCATTAATAGATGTATTGCCTGTAAAAATGTATATACATTCCAGACAACAGAGCCACCAGGGTTAGATAGACCCCAAATACCAAATTTCCAAGCCCAAATTGATTTTATTGGACCCTTGCCATGGCCTTTCCAACAAAAGTATGCATGTACGATGGTTGACGCACATACGGGAATAATGTTCGCCTTGGCAGCAAAACACCCATCGGCAGCCACTACAATTAAGACATTAAATATGTGGAAAACATTCTTTGGAACTCCTAAAATCATAAATTCAAATCAAGGAACCCATTTTACAGCCAGCCAAGTACAATCTTTTGCTGCTATAAATAATATAAATTAGAATTTTCATATGCCATATAACCCAACAGCATCAGGAATAATAGAGAGACATATGAACTATTAAAAGCCAAATGTCACACATTATTAATTATAAAATAATAGTAAAATCCCCTAAGGATGCATCTCTCTCCCAACAGTAAATAATCTAATAATCTGCAACGCAGGATAGAACACCGTGTGGACAGTAAATAAACAGGGACAAATACAACAGATCAAAGTGGATAACTTTACATCAAATGAACTGAGAATGTGTCATTTAGTAAAATTGTTCATCTGGATCCTATGTTGAGGGGAATACAGGGGAAGGGGGGATGCATCCGGGTGTCACTAGAATCTATGTAAACACAGTAAAAAAATAATCTGGATCCTAGTACTCCTTATGATCGTACCTTATACAATTATAATTCTACATATAGCCTGGTGTGCCAATAGAAATTGCCTGAGCAACAGAACACAGATATTTCACTGCTCTCAAATAATTAATACTCTCTGCATTTTATACCATGGAACATTCTGGAGAAAATAGTAGGAGAACAAATAGTAGACATCCTGGCCACAGGACCACCAGAGCTAAAGGACAAAATTAAAAAATATTTATGGGACTCATTTCTAATGGGAGACTTTGGTTGCCACTGGGAAGATATTTGTATACAAATGAACCCAGAATAACCAAAACAAAGAGAAGATTAATTTTTTTTTTTTTTTTTCGGAATAGAGAACCCGAATCCCCGGATTTTAAATCAGACTTCACAGGATACTGAAACATATTTTACTCTAGTTTTGTGATGAGGCCAAGATAAGAAAATAAGTCAAAGTGGCAAGTCTGGGGCCTAGTCCCTTTAAGGACTCCTTATGATTGAGTATTTTAAGCACAAACTGTAAAGGAAACATTCTGTCTCCAGTCCATTCCAGTCCTGCCTCTCTGGGAGGTTTCTCTGTGACTTCTTTGAACCATACAATTTAGTACTGAATTATACATGTATGACCAAATAAGTCAATAATGCCTTTTAAAAGCAAATAACATCCTGTGTATGAATTTTATCTTTCCACACCACCTAAAGACATTTATACTTATGTCTTACAGAGAGCAGCCTGGATAAATAAGAAGCAGGTGCTGTGGCCTCTGGGATAGGGCCCTGCGGCCTCCAAATACATGATCTTGGTCTCCCAGAGCGTTCTTATATCTCACCATCTGTCCTCCTGCCCTGAGCTTACGCCTCTAAGCACGGCTGGTGGAGACAAGCCAGACACATACACAGTGGAGGCGGCAGGAAGTCAGGATTTGTGTGTGGGGGAGAAACACTTCCGGCTCCGGCGGGCAGCATCCCCCCTTCGGCTGCAGCCTCTGCTGGGGCCGCTGAGTCTGGCCCTGCTGACACCGAGTGACCCGGGTTATTAGAGCAAAACCTGCAGGACACGCAGGCAAAATCCTCGGGTATCATAGAGACAAAGGCAGGCTGGGGGGGGGGAGGCTCCGCTTCGCAGAGGTAGTGTGTGACATGCTGAGGACCTCCAGAATGGTCAGACATAGGGTATATATAGTCCCGCGCTCGGTGATCCAGTGTTGGGTACGGTTGGGGTGGCGGGGGGGTCAGGGTGGGATAACAGTTGACAGGGCAGAGAGAGCGGCTGAGGCCACAACACGGCGCTGTGTCGGCTGTCCGCTCCACTCCCCAGGTTCCGGTCACCCGGACCACTGGACCTGTGAGCGGTGTGCACTGAGGGTGGCGACGCAGCAGCCCTGGGTAAGGGTCACGCCTGAAATATGTACGGAGGGATCGAGAAACGTTGAGTGAGAGGGCCACTGTTTCTGGCTTGTGTGTGTTTGTCAGCACGAGGGAGGGAAACAACATTTATTCTATCAACCTCCTCGAGACCTCCATTCTATACCTCACTCCTCTTTCTTCGGCAAAAATTCCCCCTTTTTGACAGAACATCATAATTTCTAGAATAATTCTTGGTCCCAGAATTCTTTGACATGCATAAGCCCTGGCAGAGTCACGGGAAAATTAGGTCATTTTACAAAAACCTTGTCATGACTGAAACCTGTGCTTTCCATGATGGACAGCAAGGTGGGAGTGGGGGAGGGGAGAGCAACCTGGGACATGGACGCGATTAGTCAGTGTAGGAACCTCCCCTCCCCTGGGGAGGGTGAGGACAGGCGCCTTTGCCTCCTGTGAAGGGTCCCCCCTGTGGACAGGAAGCTTGCACCTCCATGCGGAAGGATGGCTGGGCTGGCCCGTTCTTCCCAGCTGCTTTCCATATAAAATCTGAGCGGCTTCATTTTAGAAAGGCAAGAAGGACTGCTGTGTGGCTCACACACACCTGGGAGCAGCAGGGCCAGGCCAGTCCAGTCCAGTCCCTTCCAGGCGGGAGAGCAATCGCGGTTGTCGCTGGTGACGTTGGCAGCCTGGGGAGTGCGCCAAGAGCGCTCCCACTCTGCCCTCTGCAGTTGCCAGAGCCCTCTCCCCACCTACTCTTGAGATCTTCAGGAACGCCTTTGAGAAGGAGGTTTTCCCAGCACCACAGACTAGTGGGTGCTTATTCAACAACTGCTTCTTGCCTAACCAGGTGGTGGCGTAGTGGATAGAGCGTTGGACTGGGACACGGAGGACCCAGGTTCAAAACCCAGAGGTCGCGGGCTTGAGCACGGTCTCACCAGCTTTAGTGCAGGATCACTGGCTTGAGCGTGGGATCATAGACGTGACCCCATGGTCTCTAGCTTGAACCAAGGTCGCTGGCTCAAGCAAGGGGTCACTCGTTCTGCTGTAGCCCCCTGGTCAAGGCACATATGAGAAAGCAATCAGTGAACAACTAAGGTGCTCCAACAAAGAATTGATGCTTCTCATCTCTCTTTCTTCCTGTTTGTTCCCTGTCCCTTTCTCTGAGTCTTTGTCAAAACAAACAAACAAAACCCACAACTGCTTCTTGATTAAAAAAAGAAAGAAGACATTTCCCTGTTCCCACCCCTCTCTACATAAAGCCTATCTTTCTGGCACTTTTTATTTATTTATTTATTTTTAAATTTTACTTATTTATTTTTACAGAGACAGAGAGAGAGTCAGAGATAGGGACAGACAGACAGGAACAGAGAGAGATGAGAAGCATCAATCATCAGTTTTTTGTTGCAACACCTTAGTTGTTCATTGATTGCTTTCTCATATGTGCCTTGACCGTGGGCCTTCAGCAGACTGAGTAACCCCTTGCTCAAACCAGCGACCTTGGGTCCAAGCTGGTGAGCTTTTCTCAAACTGGCTACCTTGGGGTCTTGAACCTGAGTCTTCCGCATCCCAGTCCGATGTTCTATCCACTGCGCCACTGCCTGGTCAGGCTTTCTGGAACTTTTTAAATGTAGCTTCCATGTGCCACTACCGAAGTGTCTGGAAGCGCAGAAGAGGTGCTTGTTGCGAGGATGCAAAAGGAGGCCTCTTTTTGGTCTGTTGACAGCTGTTCTATTGTAGAGGTGCAGGGTCTGCCTAACCTTGTGCAAACGGAGGGGAGGCATGTAGGGAGACTGTGGGGTGACGGAAAGGACAGACGAAGCCAGCCTCTGGTTTTAGTTCTGCCTCTAATGTTAATAACTGAGGTCCTTGGCCAGATCATAGCGTTTCTCTGCTTTAGCTTTTTTGTCTATTAACATGGGATTGATATCTGCCTACTCCTGGGGTCACGATGAATAAGATCAAGTACCCGAGGAAAGCTGGAAGCTAAGAGTCCAATAGCAGTGAAAGCTAAAGTGCAATAGAATGATTATTATTTCGCTGTAGAGTCTGTTGGGTTACTCTTTCTTGTGAGCCTTAATATCATCCAACATAATACATGCGAAAAGACCAATAAACCCACTCAACCATTGTGCATTAAGAGCCTACACTGTGCCAAGAACTGTATTACCCACTGAGAATAGAAAGGTGAATATTACATGATTTCTGTTTTCAAGTTTACTGAATTTTAAGTGCTTTCTATGCACTTGTGGATTCTAGGTATATGAATTAACAAACAAATGGACATTCACTTCTATCTGCCTTTGGAACCCAGACTTGTTATGTAACCCCTGAGAGAGAGAGAGAGAGAGAGAGAGAGAGAGAGAGACATGCACGCACATGTGAAATATTGAACAATAACATTGTCACTTCAGGACCACCTCACCATCCATATGTTGAGATCACATTGCCCTCTTTAGGCTCACTGCTTCAAATGTAGCTTCCATGTGCCATTAGTTTCCATGTGCCACTTTCCCTGGGCCATTAGTTTTCCTTGGAAGAGAAAATGGAACCTACAAAGCTATGCCTCTGGACCCCAATTTAGCCAGTTACATTTGCAACAATAAGAACAAAGACAGTGGAGGAGACAAAGGAAACGCGTGGGGAGAGGGACCAACAGACAGACAGGATTTGATCCATATTATAGACCAACCATCAGCCGTCCTTGTGCTGGAACGCGGGGAGACCCGTCAGGCCAGAGTCAGTGTGGCCAGGCCCTGGATGAGCTGACTTGCACCAGCCAAGGAGGCCTGGAGGACAGGTGACTGTGCCTTTCATTGTCCAAGGTGCTTGCCAGGAGGGCCTTCCCTTCCCCTGGAGCCTGAGGGGCCACAAGGCCAGTCCGGGAAGGAGTAGTGTGGGGGGCTTGTCTTCCTGCAGGGCTCCTGTGTCCTAAAGAGAGAGCTGGGCCTGTAACATTCAACTCTGACACGGTTCAGCCAGGGCTGTCCATGCGAGGCTGGGTCAGCTTCCCGCCGGCTGGGGGCCTGGGGCCTCCTGCCCCACTCCTTTCTGCCTCTTTTGTTAGGGACTCACGGGGTGAGGGGCTGAGATCTGAGCACACCAGAGGGAGAGGCTGCTGAGAGCTGAAAACAGCAGCTCGAGTGTCATGAGGGAGTAGAAATCAAAAAGAAGAACGCTAACACTTATTGAGCGACATCGCATGAAGCACTTGATACTAGGAACAGAAGAGGGTGAGGGTTATGCTTCCCGAGTTTTCTAGGGGTCAAATGCTGGTTCAACTACTCACATGCTGTGGGGGGCACTGAGCAACTTACTTTACCTCTCCGGGCCTGGTTTTCTCATCTGAAAGCTGAGGAGAAGCGGTTGGGGAATTTTTGGTTGAAACGGACTCTAGTCCATTTATACAAAGGGGACTTATGGATTGAAGCAGGTCACAGAATGAGGGGAACTTCTGCTGAAAGGGGTGGGGGGCGCTCAGAAACCTCAGGCCCAGAGTGATTCCAGGGGTCCCAGAAGATAGAAATGAGCCAAGGTCATATCTAGGATGGGGATGGATCAGGCCCTTTCAACAATGCAAATCCTGGGGGACAGATCCTGACTGACCTTGCCGGGTCACATGGCCACCCTTTGGCTGAGAGAAGATATGAGGCAGGTCCAGCAAACCACCAGAACAGAGTGCGAATGACTGCTGAGGCCAAAAATACCAGAGAAAACCAAAGTCGTAGACAGTGACCCCCACTGATGGGGTTGTGCGGGACAGAGATCAATGCCTCGGCCCATCTAAGAGGCCACCAATGCTTGGCTGCCCTGTTACTTATCTGAATCCTCAACAACTCTGTGAACTATTGCCCCCGTTTTCCAGATGGAAAAGAGTTCATCAAAGATGCCCACATGCCAAGCAAGATTCTGACCCAGCATTGACTAAAGAGCCAGCTACATAAACTGCAAAGGTTGTGCCGGATGAAAACAAGGGACACTTTGTTCACAAAGCAGAAAAAAAATAGAAGAAAGCACACCAAACTGATAACAGTGATCATTGGGAAGGGAAGGAGGAAAAAAGCAGAAAAAATACCATCAAAGAGACTTAACATATAAAGCTTCTTTCTTTCAGTGTCTCTCTCTCTCTCTCTCTCTCTCTCTCTCTCTCATCTTGGTGTTTTTTATTTACTATGTAATGTCTTTCTAAGAAAAAAATTAAATTATTATCATTAATTTTACTGATCTTTATAGCATGCAATGCTGGTTTTTAAATGCAAAGGAAGCATTTCACTTGTACGTGCCATCACCGAACATTGAATCATTCTCAGCGTGAGTGTTGGGCTAACATAGGGAAGGAACATGAGGACATGACAGATGTTCATGCTCCTTAGACCATCATTGCCTTCTTTCTGCATTTGAAGCAAGTTCTGATTTGATTAGGAAGTGTCTTGAGCTTTTCAGCATCATGGACACAACACGCTAACCTTACACTCATATTTATTCTTGCTGACTCTCATGCACCGTGGGTCCTCCGTGTTCACAGGGCACATCGAATGCTGTATGTATGTGGAGCAGCTGACACGCATGTTGCTGGTCTAGCCTGTGCTCATGTATCTCCTTTGCTTACGGGCATTCCCCATTGTCCTTCAGACCTCACTAGCTAAACACAAACTGAAAGATAAAATTATTAAGAATTTCAAGACAGTGAGTGACAGCAGAGCATTAAACCAGGGGTGGGGCCATTGTGAGCTACTCCTGTTCACCTTGGCTTTCAGAACACAGGCACCTCCGACCCCAAGACTCAACAAGCCTCTGTCTCAGCTGGGTTTGCTTTTGCTCTAGGAGTGGAACCCCAGGTTCTGCCACTCAGGCTGTCAGAGCTGAGGGAAGCCTGGTGGAGGAATATGTGTCCAGGAAGCTCTGTGCACGGAGCGGAGCGTGAGGCCATGGGGCGCAGGACCAGTGTCATCCCACATGGCATAGTGTTCATGCCACGCACAGTGAGGAGGCGGCCAGACACAGGCCTGCAGCTGGGCCCTTTGTTCTCTGAGTGGGAAGCTCAGGGGTATTTGCACAGCTTCTCCCATGGAAGACTGAGGGCTGGACAGGAGAGGCCCTCCACAGCCAGCTTCCTCACAAGTCAAGGGCCTGCAGGGGGCCACCAACACGAGCTCTCCAGGGACAGTAAACACTCACAGTGCTTGGCTCTGGGCCCCGAGCAGAGCTGGGTGCCCTGCCAGCCTCCCCGCCCCTGGAGCACCCATCCAGCTCCGCGGGCTGAGCTGCCACGCCTCTTAGAGCATCAGGCCCATGGCTCTGTCAGCTCTGAGTGGCTCAGACAGGGTCCCTCCTGGTGGCATGTGGGCAGAGTCTCCCCCTCCCTCACCCCCAGACTCCTTGATTTCCAGAGGTGAGAGGAGACTCTCCTGCTCCCCACAAATTCCAACTCACCTGGGTGCTTCCTGGCAACCCAGCCTGGTGGTGTCTGGCTGAGCCCCTGGGGTGACCAACAGGCCCCTGGCTGCGGTGGGGGTGTGGCAGGCAGAGCAAATAGCCATTCCTCCTGGGACCCTACAGGAAAGAAGAGTCAAGAGGCCTCTGAGTTGTTTTCTGTTCCAAAGATGCCAATAAGGACATTGACTTTGTGACTCAGTTTTACCTGCAAAATTAAGAAAATGATACTTTACATTGCCGAAGGAGGGGAAGTGGAGAATCATTACCGTGAACCTATAATAGCCATAATGCCCTTTGACACCCACCTCTGCCTCCCAGGTCTGTTAGGACTGCAAGCCCCGCCCCAGCCCTGCTGAGGAGGGTGGGTGCCAGTGGCCTCTGTGAGGACCACGGCTGTCCCGGGCGGGGGTGCCCAGGCGGTCCCCATCATGGAGGTACTGCATCGCTTCCACGGTCAGTAAGGGGTTGCAGAAGCTCCTAAAAAACAGACTTGCCTCCTTTTAAGCAGACAATCGACAGAGACAATAACCGTTGTTGTCTTCCCCAGTTTCAGTATTTTTATTGGAAAGAGAGCCATTGTATCAGAGAAGGAAATAAGACTTGACCCACAAATACTTCATTTTACCAACTGTGCCTCAGGGAAACTTCTTGGTCAACACTTCCCTCCTTTAGAAGCTGTAGGAACCTGAGATCTTTTCCCTCAGTCCCTGGACAACCTCTGTCTGCCTGGCAGAAACAGGCCCTTTGTACAGAGGCAGATTAAGGTCGGCTGAGGCCCCAGGAGCTGAAGAAAATATTGGTCCCTTTACATTAGAAAAAAGTATAAAAGTTCGGGTTTTGTGGGGTTCTTCAGAAGTCGGGGCCCAGGGCGTGCGTCCGGTGTGCCCGCCGTTAAATCTGTCTCTGCCTTTGCAGATCTGCAGTGAATCCCTGCCGATCAAGGAGCCCAGTGCTGTGTGTGTGTGTGTGTGTGTGTGTGTGTGCGCGCGCGCGCGCGCGCGCGCGCAAGTGCATGTGGAGGGGGTCCAGTGTGAGGATCTGGGGCGGCTGAGAAGGCATCTAGTACATCGCCTTTTAGCAATGGAGGCACCCAGTAAGCATCCCTCCCCTCTGCCCTCACAAAAATACCCTAATATACCTTGTGATTAGAGACTCGCTCCCACGTTTTTTTCCTGTGGCTCTCAAATGTGTGCTTGGGCCCAGAAGACCCTGCCTTCTCCAGGCGGGACCTGACTAATGCTCCAGGGGCCGGTCTATGCAGTCTAATTGTGGTTGCAGCAGAGTACGTATCTTGAGAGCTGCGATTGGAAACCATCTGCAGTGAAGCCGCCCCTCTGGCCTGGGTCTTCTTCGCTAGAAGAAAAGCCCACTCTCACTAACACACATCTACATTTCCTGTGCAGGCCCTGGAGGCTGGTACGGTGCTGGTGGCTGCTGGGCTAGACCAGGTGGAGGGCACTGTCTTTCTAATGAAGTATTTAAGCATTGCCTGCCCTGCCCTGCCCCTGGGGGCCCGGCAACACACAGGGCAATCTCATTAAGCAGCTGTGGAGGATCTGGAAATGATGGCTACATTTTGAGCACAGGTGCAGCCAGCAAAATCATATTTCCTTGCGGTTGCTGGCCCCTCCAGGTCAGTAAGGCCTGCTCATTACTCCGAAAATAGAGGCACGGAAAGGAGGTAGACTGCCTGCACCCTGGCCCCTCCTGATCCTACTCACAACACACACATTTCTTTTGGTAGGCTCTGGGATTGGGGAGTGGGGGTGGCACCAGCATCAGTGAGTTGGAGTCAGTCGTGTGTCAAATGTAGCAAACACAGCAGAGGGTAAATCTATCTGGTACCCCTGTGTGACAGTGTCTGATTCACATTCCAACTTCTCCAGGAAGCCTTCCTTGATTTTTTTCAGAGAAGATAAATTATTCCTTTCTGGAAATTCATACAGTATGGATAATTCAGAACATAAATGTACCCATGGTGCCTGCCTGGCTCCAAACCCCAGCTCTGTCATTCACTGGATGTGCCTCCAATGATAATTTTTGACTATGTAATATTTTTTCTTTATTTCACAATTATTTATTGAACTCTTACTTTGCACCTGGAACTGAAGTAAAGTCTAGGGACACAGTGGTCATCAAATTGGACAGTTAATGCATTCATGGAGCTTTTATTCTAGCAGGTTGTGATGACAAGAAGCAAATAAATACATAAGACAGTCTCAGATAGAGATGCATGCTATTTGTTGGGAAAACAGCTTGTGTTAGGCTTGCTCACTTGTACTTTGTATGATTAGGGCATGAGCACGTGGCAGCGCCACATGTGTGCAGTCTATGTAAGGCTTGAGTTCTTGCCCTCGGGGCGGATGGCAGATTGCAGATTGCCTGGCTACCACTGCCAGCGGCCATTTTTACTGTTCATTTGCCTGCTGCTGTGAGAAGCAGTTTTCTCCTGCCTGTTTGCTTGTCTGCAGTGGTGAGACTCTATTAAATGGATATGACTCAATGCTTTCTGGCTCTGCAGTTTCTCTACCACCTGCCCGAATCCAATGAGGACCTGCCTGGCCTCAGCCACCGGCATTACACTATTGTTGAGAAAAATTATACAGAACTTAGAAATAGGCAAAAGAGAGTACAATGCATCCTATCAAAGTCATATATGACCTTGTTGAACAGCACCACCCAAAGATTTAATGCTCCAGAGGAAGTACCTGTGTTTGACTTACCTGTGTACTATTTGATTATAGAGCCCAGCTGCTGGAAGTTACATGTTAACTTGTAGATTTCTAGCCAGTAGAAAGGATAATCCCAAAGATCATCGTTTTATTATCCTGTAGGACAGTAACCACATTTGTATCTAAGTTAGAAATCTTATAGTATTTCTTTCCTTTTTAATGCACATAAACACTCAATTCCTCAAATATTCTTGGAATCAGCATTAAGTAATCTTCCTGTTTCCTTCACTGGATCCCTCCCCTCTCCCTGTCTATATTTAGCTCAGTGAGGCCAATTAACACTGGTTCATCTTGCCTGTTTACCTCAAACTGCTACAAGCCTGAAGCCAGTTGTTCTTGCTCCAGATCTTTGTCTCAGCCTGCCTGGAAGACTTTGGGGAGAGATGTCCTCAGGAAAAACATGGAGAGGGAAGGGACAGTGCTGGGCTGACTGGTCAGAAACCAAAGGAAGTTCCCATTTCTCCCAGGGCCCTGCAGTTGGCTGTGGCCACTGGTGTGTTGGACTCAGGGGACTTGGCTGTGGTCCCTGCTTCAGGACCTTTCTGGTAAATCTGAGTGATTCCTTCCAGCTCCAAAACTCTCCAGGATTCCCTGAACAACCCCAATACTGCCCTTTAAATCTCCCCTCTTGCACAGAAGCCCGTCCTCAGGCCAGAGCTACTGAACAGCGCCCTCTAGTGGAACTTGGTGTTCCTGCCGTAACCCCTCTGGGGCTTTTCTGCAGAGACCCAGCCCATTCTAATCCTCGGAGCTCCTACTGTGTGCCAGGCACTGTCAGCTGCTGTTAGGTACTTACAGCCACGTGGGAGCCAGGGCCATGGCTGTCTGTCCACCATTGGGCCTTAGCCCATATTCCATATATATATATATACATTTTAATGAATGAATGAGGGAACAAACAAATACGATAAAGTGGACCTTAATGAAACCAGTGTGGGGACTGTTCTGTGTTGTTCTCAGCCCTCCCATGAATAGAGTTATATATATATATATTTTTTTAATTGAAGTCAACCTACCAGGCACCTGTGTCTGGTGTTAAGTACACAGATTTTGGAGTCAGACTGCTGGGGTTCCATCCCTGGCTCTGCCACTTGACCAACTCTGTGATCTCTGCACGTTACTTATCCCCTCTGTGCCTAAATTTCCTCTTTTGTAAAACAGAAATACCTCAGAGTGTTGTTTTGAGGGTTAAAATAATTAAAATTTGTAAAGTCCTTAAGAGAATGCCTTGCATATACTTTGTGCTATGTCAGTATTTATTAAAGAAATAGGGAAACTTGTTAAAAACTGGAATGGTGTCCAGTAGTGAGCTGGCTCCCTAACGTGGAACCGAGCTGCCTGTACCCAGCGGTCTGGGGAAGGCCTTTGCTCGGAGATAATCAATAATAAGGATGAGCTATTGAGTATTTAACTCTTTGTGTAGTGAGCTTTTTTTCAAAAACTGAAATTAGTTCCAGTTCCAGTTTTACTAACTTAAAATCATGTTTGTTTGATAACCAATTTATGGAAACAAGAAGATCATACATTTGTCTTTTTTTAATGTTGCCTTTACACATTTTTAAAATAAAAATTTTTGTTATAGGGATGGTTAGGCACGAGGATGTATGTATATAAATGTTCATACTACTCAAAGGGTTAATGTTGTTTAGCACTAGGCTAAACAGTTATTTATTATCCTAGTTTGTCTTTACAATAACCCCTGGAGGCAAATATTATTATCACCACTCGACACAGGAAATAGAGGCTTTGTGACAAGCTAAGGGCCCTCAGTGTGGAGTGACAGAGCTGTTGATTCTGAGGTGAGTCACGCTCAGAATCCAGGGAACACCTGGGTGCCTGCTGTGGTCAGGGCATGGGAACCTTGGGGGAAAGGCAGGTGAGGTCTGTGGGCTGACGTGGCCAGGCTCTAGGGCTGGCGGCTGCTCAGGTCGGTGATAAGGAACCCTTTGTGCTGGGCCCCAAGGGCAGGGTAAAGGTGGTGGGGGCAGGAAAGCGGAGGCAGCTTTTGCAACAATCAATAAATTAATCAACCAAACAAATGAACTCACAAAGGCAGAGACATGCTGTATTTGGCAAGGATGGGAAGGGCGGTAAAGGCCCCAGGTGCAAGGCAACGTCTCAGCCGGGTCAACAGCGCTCCAAAGCAGGACCGTGTTCCTGCAGAGAAAATGCTGGAAAATCCCAGGGAGAGGGCAGCAGGTAGAATGGAAGATACAGGTGAGGAGATTTCCTTGGGAAACAGGGACAGACCTGCCACAGCAGTAGCAGGAAAGAGATGAATGCAGAGACAGGCTTATATGCAATGAGGAAAACCGAGAGGGTTTTGGCTTTGTCTCCACAAGAGCGCTGAAATCAAGTTGAGGGAGTGAGTTTGGTGGCTTGGCAAAGGCAGTTTGGAACGAGCCTCAGTGGAGTGTGCTCAGAAAGAGACAAAGGACTCCCAGGAACCATGGAGCCGTGCTGGAAAAAGGGAGGAGAACAGGCCGGGCCAGCTAGCTATTAGTGTGCAGGGGAGACCACTGCCTGGCCACTCACGCGCCCTGCTGCTCAGCCCCCTGGTTTTCCCATGAGAACCCCGAGTTCTGGGGGCTGTGAGAGCTCTCCTATCCACCTAAGAGTAATTCTTTCTCCTGTGCCACCTAGAAACTCAGGGGCCACGAAAGCCACATTTCAAGAGCACATGGAGCCCTCCCACCAGCTGCACAGGGTTGCTTTGGCTTAAATGTTTGTAACTTCATCTTGTGTAGTATTGGTCAAATAAGTTTGTAAATTGATATATATGTTTGCTCGCTTATAGTTTGCATTGGGGGGGGGGGCAAGACAGGCTGTAAGCAGGCAGGGTTGTTATAGCCTGAGGCTTAGTTTTAAGACTAAGCTTTTCCCCACACCCTTGATTATAGCATGATGTGGGTGGTGCCCTCTCATGAGGAATCCCATTATGCCTCAGATAAGTGACTTTGTATCAGAGACTTCCTTGTTTGTATATTGGATTAAAGGTTTTGATTTCTATACTATAAAGTGGGGCAGACCAGGAGCTTGCTCTCTCTCGGTTCCTGCTATTACCATTGCAGGGGCCTCCCTGACCCCTTGCCTTTCATGGGAAAAGCAGGTTTTCTGCTTTTCCCAACCTGCTTTTCCCTTGTCTTCTCTTGTGGCTTGCCTGTCTTGGTGAGACACCAATAAACAGAATGGCCCACCATCCTCCGACTCCGCCATTCCTTTACCGTCTGCCCAAATCCAAGGGAACCTGCATGTGAATGGCCACCATGGTGGCTCCTGGCCTTACATGTAGCCTGTTTCTTCTCCACACAGACCCTCAGGAAAGCATCCATGACTAAAGAGGGGCGTGGCTGCGCGGCCCAGGCTGTCTTCTTGGGTCAGTGTGACATCTTACTTCCAAGCTCTTCTCAGTAATCTCACGGGTCTCTAGGTGGGCATGGATGAGCACTGTGACTTCCCTGTCCCGGTGGGGGACGTGAGTATATCAGCTTTTGCATCTGCTGGAGTCTTCTTGAGCAGCTGTTTTGATTTCAAGGCAAGCGGTGTCTGGTTTTGTGGTTTGTACCTCCTCCTTCTCCTACGCTGCAGGCCACTCCCAGCAGTACCTTTACTGTGGGGTTGCTGGTGGGGACAGGGCAGGGATGGCAAACACCTGAAACGCGCCTCATCACACCCTGGCCTGGCACAGGCGGTAGGCATCAATAGTCTCTCTTGCCCTGTTTCTCAACCCACTGCTCCAGGCAGCATATAAAACAACTGCACCTGGGACCCCAGGTGACTCCTCTGTCATCCCAAAGGCAGCACCTGTACCTCCGCCCCCCCCCCCCCCCACCGTTGTCCGTGAAGCAGGCGAGGTGTAAGGCGACTGAGCTTCTCTCCTACAAACCACCCTCCTAGAGGCCGGTCCTCTCCCAACAGTCATCTGTGCTCTGCCCCACCCACTCCGCTCCTCATGGTCACGAGGAGGTGAGCATCTAATGTGATTGCTGATAGAATGGAAAGAGCAGTGGGTTCTAATCACAGCTGCACCACCACAGCTGACACTCTGAGGCTGCCTTCTCATCTGCAGGGGAGACTAACTATACCCACCTGTGGACCCTTAGCCACAGACGAGTAAGGATCAGAATGGGAGGGAGGTTCTGTAGTTTTAAGACTTTAAAATTGCAACGATCTCTACTAGCCTAAGAAAGTCTTATTTATAATAAACAACAACCCTCCCAAACATTTTAACAGGAGACTTTGGGGGCATACTTTTTAGTCTGAAAGGGATGAGTCTCTAATGGTGGGATTTTTGAACTTGTATAGATATTTGGGGGCAAGCCACGCCCCGTAGCACCCTTCAAACCCTACCTCATGCTGCTACAGACCTTACATTTGCATGGTGCTTAAATGGTCAGTAAAGGGCCTGTCACTTTCTCTCGAGAGCATTCTGATGCTATTTTAGTGGCATCAGAGTAGTTATTCCAGTGAGGCTTTGTGACTTTCCTACCTGGTAGACCCTGCAGATTCTTTTCTTTTTTTCCCCTTTTAATCAAGGGCTCATGATGGAGGGTGGCTCTCCGGGCAGGGGAATACTGTAGCTAAAAGTGCTGTCCAGGCTGACAACACCCATCTCTGCCCCCAGTGCAAGGAGAGTGCAGTCAAGCCCAATGGAGGGTTATTTTTAATCCCAACAGCCCGTCCCTAGGAGGACCTGCCAGAGAATTGTGGGCCTGGAGGTGTCAGAATGCCCTGCTTGCCTCTCCAGAAACCGGAGCTGGTGGCAGTGCATATTTTATACGAGCCAACTTGCTGTGCCCTCTGAGTGCCGCTGGGTCCTGTGAGGATGGGCTGAGAGCTCCACATACCATGACCTTTAAAGCCAGCCTGGGCCTAACCTAAACTGGTGCCCACTGTCCCCAGGGCCACCCATCTCATATGGCCAAATGGCTCTCAACCTCTCTACTTGTTGGGCTTGTCCCCACCCCAGCCCCAAACTGCTGAAAGCCACTTGAGAGTCTCATTTTCTTTACTTTTTTTCCCCTTCTTTATTCTCTGTAATGCAAATAATCCTGCATAGACAAATTAGAAAATTAAGCAAACAAAACCCTATAATCCCCGACTCCTTTCCACTCTCACTCTAGGTGGGTGAGAACTGGCACTTGTTAATATTTGGTGCATATTTTTCCTGACTTTTTTCTATGTATATTTATTTATAAGGTATCTATTTTTTCAAAACACATAATCCCACCCAAGAACTGGCACTGAGGAAACCAGGATGGATGTAAAGCCAGGAAGAATGCTGTTATCTTCCAACGAGGTCTATAAACTTGATGGCAAGGGTCTGTTAGGACACCACAGGGAAGCGTTTAGCACAGTGCCTGGTCCCACAGCAGTGTTCAGTATGGGTGACTTTCCTCTCCACCCTCAGCTTTCCCAGAAGAAATCATTATAACCAGGTCAGGCTTAGTATAAAGGGTTATCTGATTTGGATCCTCCCCACCCCCCGCCCCGGTACACTGGTTAAGAACACAGCGTTGGAGTCAGGAAGCTTGCGTCTAAATCCTTGCTCTGCCTCTAAGTAACTGTGAAGTTGGGCAAATAGTTCAACTTCTTTACATTGAATTTCCTCATTTGTAAAACAGGGATGAAGATAGGATACATGTTACACATCTGCTATGAGAATTCAGTGGGCCAATACAGATATGGAGTAGCTAGCACATAGTAAGTGCTCAATAAACATTAGTTCCAGGAACAAGTTGAGGTTCCTGTATGATTTGGAGCAAGTTAATTAACTTACCTCTTTCTTCATTCAGATAGGTGATCAAGGCAGTTGGGGAATGGGATGGGGAGTAATTTCAGGTGCTTGTGTTAAATTAGGAGATTTAACACACTTCCCTTATGGGGTCACTGGAGCTCATTGACATATTGGAAAGATGTTAAATGCCATGTTGTTTAACTAGGGCCCTCATGCTCACACTACTGCAGTTGTTGAAGGTGGGTCATGAGTACATGGGGGTTCATCATCCTATTCGTGATGTTCGAAAACTCCCATAATATAAAGTTTATATATATGCATATGTATGTATATAATATACGTATAGCCTGAAAAATCCAATAATACTTGACTTTCATACTTTTTCTGCTTTGTTTTAATATACTTTTAAATAATGCTCAAGAATATTTTTTGTTAATCAAGACAATAAAACCATTAAAAAGCATTCCCCTTGAGGTGCACAGGTGTTGACAGACGCCGCGGCTGGTCTAGCGCAGGGTCTTCACTCCGGGCTGACCACTGCACTGATGACGTGCAGAATTCCCAGCTGACAGGCGATGGGGACAAACAGCAGACATGTGGTTCGGCCTGGTGCCAGGCTGCCCCCTCCTGTTGTGTTCCCTCCCAGCTTTGACTTCCAACCCTTCTTCTGGATCACACTTGTCCTATCTATGCAACACTCAGTACTTGGGGTGCCCCCATTAAAGCTCCGAGAACAGAAGAGGTGGGGGTTAGAGCTATCCATCTGAATCAATCACAGAACTTTCTGCCTCAAGGTGAGGGGTCCCTGACCTCGGTCCCCTCCCTCTTCCCAGGCAGCTGCTGCTCACCACCCCTCTCTCTCTGGTTTTGGTGCCTCTCTAGACTTTTGGCAACAGCTCAGATGTTACATCGTTGTTGCTACATAGGACTGTGTTCACCCTACTTTTTTTGGTGATCATCTTTAGATGCTTTGGTTGGTTGTTTTTTTGTTTGTTTTGCTAATACCACCATTATTATTAGGAATAATCACTTCCAATTATGGTGCAATTATTGGGTGCCGAATGCCATGCACACACAAGGCATGGCTGCATCAAATCCCCACAGCAGCCAGTGAGGTAAACACCACTGAAAAATCCCATTTTCCAGATGAGAAACTGAAGCTGATAGAGGTTGAGTGACTCATCCAGGGTCACAGAGCTAATAAATGGAGATTTATTATACATTCCAGGCTGTCTGGTTCCAAAGCTCAGTGCTCTCTGCTCATTAGCTCACACTACACTAATTGGATGGGTACTCTTTTTTCCACCCCAGAAAGAGAAGAGGTGTGTAAAAGAATGGCTAACTTCACTAGTCCTACAGGTTTGCCATTGGTGTGTGTGGAGCATAAACAGAGACTATCTTGATGTGAAAACCCTTGCTGTCCGGGCTCATACCCTCCATAAAGGGCCCTCAAGCGTGTGTGCGGGCTTCTGAAGGTCTGAAGAGGGCCATCCACAGATAGAGGACTCTCAGGTAAGACACTGCCTTTGGCCTCAGCTCAGATACTCATGAGCCCCTTGTCTTGAGCAACCCATTTCTCCTCTGTGGGCCTCAGTTTTCTCACCTGTAAAACAGGGATAACAAGCTCATTCATTCTAATCGCAAGTGGAAAGTGCCCAGCGGAGTGCCTAACCAAGCAGAGAGAAAACAAAGGCGTTCCCACCCACGTTGCCTGGTGTGATCCCACGCAGCAGGGCTGGGAGGCAGAACAGTGTGAGAGGGTGAAGGGGGAGGTCTGGTGCTGGCGCATACGCACACCGTGGTTAGAGGCACGTGCAGAGCCAGCAACGACCCCGCTGGAAACTGAGCGGTCCTTCTTCGAGAGCTTTGGAGTCAGTTTTGAGCTCACCCTAGCTCCCTGGCTCCCCCAGCTCTCGCTGAGGGTGCTGGTCGCCTCACCCTTCACCCTCCTCTCTGCTCCTTTCCCCACCCCAGTCAGCCAGACAGAAGTTCCCTGTTCTTTGCCGGAACGCCGGCCACAGGTGCAGGAGCTGTGCCGCAGGTGGGCCGCAGCGCCAGAGCCGGCGTCTGGTCTGAGAGGTTAGGCCACCCGCGCTGTGAACCACCTGCTCTGAGGAAACCAAGACTTGACACAAATGCATTTCTGACCCCCTCTTCCCACCACGGACACACACACAGATAGGCAGAGACACAGAGACTCACAGAAACACACAAACACACAGACACAGAAAAATGCACAGATACAGAAATTCACACAGACAGGCAGACACATACAGACACGTGGAAACAGACACAGAGACACATATGAAGACACACATACAGCCTGACCATCATCAGCCACACACACACGTGTACACACAGATGCACAGACACAAGCATGGGCTGCCTCCCAACCCTGGGGCCCAGCCTCCGCCCTGCCCTGGGGCTCCTCTCCTGCTGTGCTGCCTCTCTGGTCTCCTAAAGGCAGGTGAGAAAGGGTCATGAGATTCCAGAGACGCTTCCCACTTCTGGTCTCCTTAAGCACTTCCAGTGACATTCAGCTCAGGGCAACCCTCTAGGCACCACCCGGTGGGGGGTGGGGGTGTTGAGCCACAGAGACGGAGGGTTCTGAGGCCCCAAATTGAATTTCTAACCCAGTCTGGACCTTGGGCCTTTCAAAAACTCCCAGGTCATTATCAGAATCAGTGAATTTTCCCACAGAAACTCCGTTTGGTGTGATTTAATCACAGAGTGTTTTTAAAACCTCATCTGGAGGTAATTTGGGATTTAAATAACCAGGATAGAGGATATTTTTACCAGAATGGTTTGGAATAGTTATATCCTGTCAGTTATTGATCAACCATTTCCAAAGGATTTTAAAAAAAAGTAAGACCTGTTTGACTAAATATGTTGGAAAAATTCCCTTCAGGATTTGGTCATTATTTAGCATAACTGATATAAATCGTTCCACGACTTGGGAATGTGTTGCAAGACATGTCACGAATTTTCTGAATCAAATTAGATCATACTTAGGCCCCCGCCACCAGGGCCTCAGAAAATTCAATCCCAGCCACTTTTCAGACTCCCTTCCTTCCCTGGCATGCAAAACTCTGAGGCCTTCAGGAGCCTAGAACCTTGGGGACTGGTATCCAGTCAGCAATGGTCACTGATGGGCTAAACCAAAGTCTAAGCTGCAATGGACCAGTTTAGGTTGCTGCTGCTGCTATTCACTGCATTCTCTTCAAATCAAAGGCCACAGGGCAAATGTTCTGTCCCTGGACTTCTCCCTCCCCCTCTTAGCCACTCCAAGGCCATGCCTCCTCTTGCGAGCCTGGTGGAGGCCCAGCACAATAGGGTCTGGCCAGCCTTTATTGACTTCCCGGGCCCCTTCCCAGACTCTCCTGGCCCTCTCCACCTCTAACAATTAGTGTGAAGTCTCCAGACCCTTGGAAAACCTAAAAACAGCTTCTGATTTGCACCCGGGGCAAGAGAAGCGGAGCCCTGTGAGACACAGGGCCTCTGGAAAAGAAGGGGACTGTACCTCACATTCTTTCCCTGTCAGCCTGCAGGAGAAACAGTCATGGTTAATTTCTTGGTCACAGCAGCTCTGACTTAGTCAATAATTATCCAATTTACCTAGCAATCCATACTCTTTGGGAAATAGATAGAGCAGTGGACCCAAAGCAAAAAACAATAACAAAATCCTTAGACTAAAGGTTCCAAAATTTCTTGGCTTCTAGAATATTCTCTCTAGAATACTCCTATTTGGACAGAGATGGCTTCAAACTCACACAGAGACCATTTAGTGGTATAGTATTTGTTGTTCCTTTCCGTGGAAAAATTGAACCCCATTGGACGCTGAGGCTGAGATAAGAAGTGACACTGAAACTCAGGTAAATGTGGGCTAGTTTCAGCTCATAGCCAGCACCACATGAGGCAGCTGAGCTTATAGTTAAGAGGAATGGCTTTGGAATTGGAGTTCTGGCTCTACTGCTTTTTAGCTGTGTGACTTCAGGCAAGTTACTTCACCTTTCTGAGCCTCAATTTTTTCATTTCTAAAATAGAGATGATAAAGTGCCTCATGGGATTATGTGAAAGTCAAATGACAGCCAAGATGGCAGTGTGAATTCATACTGTGAGAAATACCCTCTACTCCAAATGCATAGCAATGATATGTGATATAGAAAGAGAAAATTAAACCCTGGCTGGTTTGCTCAATGGCAGAGTGTTGGCCTGGCATGTAGAAGTCCCAGATTCGATTCCTGGTCAGTTCGTCTGCTTCTCCATCCTTCCCCTCAACTTTCTTTTTCTCTCTCTCTCTTCCCATCCCACGGCCATGGCTCGAATGGTTGGAACAAAGTTGTCCCAAAGTGCTGAGAATGGCTCCATGGCCTCGCCTCAGGCACTAAAATAGCTCGGTTGCCGAGCAATAGAGCAGCTGCAATGATGGGCAGAGCATTGCTCTATAAGGAGCTTGCCGGGTGGATCCTGGTTGGGGCACATGCGGGAGTCTGTTTCTGCCGCCCTGTCTCTCAGTTAATAAAAAAAGAAAATTAAAGAGAAAATTAAAATGACATGACATGCCTGCATTCAAACAACAATATTAATATCTCTGTGAGCAAGGCTGAGATGTATTCTATATACCTCTTTCCAGATCTCTTATGGGCTGGAACCCCATTTGCCTCTGCTTTTTTGTTATCTCTGTTTCATTCTTCCTGCCCCCTCCTCCACTCCTATTCCTTCAATCATTTCCTAAAATAAACAAGCTTCAGATAAGCTTTTATCTGAGACTCTGCGTTTGCGGGAATCCAGGCAAACACATCTTAGCCTAGGAGAGAAGAAAAAAAGGAGGGGGGAAAAAGCAAAGGGGTGGTAAATAGAAAATAAATATGAAAGAAATGTTAAAATATATTAGCCATTATAATAAAATAGACAAATTACCTATTAAAAGACTACCAACTTAGATAAAACAAATGAACAAAGTTTATGAGACACACTTAAAACAGAACCATAAAGAAAGATCTCGAAAATAAAAAGCAGAAAAAAGATATACAGTACCCATCTAATGCAGACCAAAAAATAAATATATTGTTATAGATTGAATTTTCTCCTCCAGAAAGATTTGTTGAATTCCTAACAGCCAGTACCTCAGAATGTGACCTTATTTGGAAGTAGAGTCATTGCAGATGTAATTAGTTAGGATGAGGTCATACTGGAGTAGCGTGGGCCCTGACTCTAATATGACTCGTTTCCTTATAAGAAAAGGAGGGACCTGCAGACACAGGAAGACAGCCATGTGGTGGTGTTCTTCCAGAAGCCAGGGAATGCCGGGCTGCTAGAAGTTGGAAGAGGCAGGAGGGACCCCCTCCCAGAGGGTGTGGAGGGGGCAGCCCTGCCAACACCTGGGTTTCTGACATTAGCCTGCAGAACTGTGAAAGAAAAAGTGTCTGGGTTCAGGCCACCCAGTTTGTAACTTGTTATGGCAGCCCTAGGAGACTAATACACATGTCTAGCAATATTTACATCAGACCAAATAAAATTTAAGACCAAAGCATTATTAGGAATAAAAAAGGATACTGCATAGTCATAAAAGTAACATCCCATCAAGAATATATAACAATTATGTATTTTTATGCACTTAATAGGGCTAATGATAGAGAAATTGATCAACTCATATCCACAGTAGAATTTTTTTGAGAGAGAGAAGGAGGAGAGAGAAAGAGGGGGAGGGAGAGAGAAGCATCAATTCATTGTTCCATTTCGTTGTGCACCCACTGATTGCTTCTCATACATGCCCTGACCAGGGCTCCCTTGGGGTCGAGCTGGTAACCTCAGGGTGGAGCCGGTGACCCCGAGATTGAGCTGGTGAATTGGTGCTCTGGGACACTCTATGCACTATGCCACCAGCCAGGGCAGAGCAGAATATTTTTTATCAGGATCTGGTAGATCAAGCAGACAAAAGAGAGGGAAGATGTATAAAAGATGAAGAGCTAATTTGAACCTGACCAGGTGTAGGTGCATGGACGCCTGCATCTGAGTAGAAAATACATATCCTTTTCAAGCTCATATTAACCATTTTAGCAAAGCAAGTCTCAACAAATGTTAAATAATTTACAGTATAAAAATCATATTTTCTATACACAATGCAATTACATTAGAAACAAACATACCCTTAAATGTATTGTGGATTAAAGAGAAAGTTAATAAAATTACAAAATAAGGGAGGCTACAAAATTACAAAATATTTAGACTTGAACAACTATGAAAGAACTACAGAATAAAACTTGTGGGATACATTACCTAGAGGTAGATTTGTAACATTAAAATACCTTACTGGCAAAACAAGATGGAAAATAAATGAATTAACATTTTAATGTAAGAAGCTAAGAAAAGAAAATGAATGAGATAATGCATTTAAAGTCCTTCACATAATGCTTGCCACATAATAAATACTCAATAGGAGGAGATACTTAATAAATGGAAATTGTAGGTGGTGTTATTCTACTCATAACCTTTCAATTAAAAGAGCTTTCTTCCCCCAGGATTAAGTAAAAATTTTCTAAATAACTATGGCACACCAAGACAGAGATATCTCTGTGTCTAGAACTTCAGAAATTAATTTTTATATAGTTTTGCATAATCCAAAAATATTCTAGAAAGAGAAATTCTCTGGTCTAGGTTGGTCTCCTCTGCCTCTATAAAAGACAAACATAGTCTTTAGCCATTGAATGGGCTGAGACTGAACCCAGGAGTTCAGCCGTGACAGGACCTATCAGTCGGGAAGCTGCCCTCCGAAAGCCCTTGGGAGCATCCAGGAGATCCATCACCAATCCTCCCCTTGGAAGGAAACAAGGACTTCCTAGAGAGAATCGCCTTTCATAAAGGTACTGTTAATATACCACTTCCCGAGAATTATCCTATTAACTTTCAGAAAAGAATGGCCTTAGACAAGCTCTTAATTATAGAGTCTTCTCTCAATAATTGAGAATCGGAAGGAGCTCACCTGACAAAATTTGTTTTAAAAAGAAGCAAAGAAATTAATAGGAATGTGCTAATTACTCCTGGGGGCAAGTCTTCACAAATTTGAGCAGTGGATATCACTGCAAACAAGCTTTTTATTTATTTATTTTTAAAAAGATTTTATTTATTGATTTTTAGAGAGATGAGAGAGAGAGAGAGAGAGAGAGAGAGAGAGAGAGAGAGAGAAAGGTGGGGAGTGGGAAGCATCAACTCGTAGTAGTTGCTTTTCATATGTGCCTCAACTGGCCAAGCCTGGGGTTTCAAACTGGTGACCTCAGCATTTCAAGCATTTCAGGTTGACAGCCTATCCACTGTGCCACCAACAGGTCAGGCTATTTTTTATTTTATTTTTTTAATTTTCCATTGATTTGAGAGAGAGAGTGAGAGAAATGGAGAGAGAGAAGCACCAATGTGTTATTTCACTTAGTTGCTCCACTTAGTTGTGTACTCACTGACTGTTCTGCGTGTGCCTTGGCTGAGGGAGGCCCGAAGACCTGTGCAAGGTCACAGAGCTAGGAGGCAGTGGGGCGTGGATGTCTAACTCCAAAGACTGTGCCCTTTGCCAGGGCACTACACCCCTGGGGACATCCAGACCCACAGAAATTTCTCACTGTGCGACAGCTGCACTCGAGCTAGAGTTGTAGAGTTGTTTCAGCTGTCAAGTTTCCTCTTAGACCTCTCAGTGCCTGGACTATTTTCTAAATAAAATGTAGCACATAATTGCCTTAAACTTGCAAGTTTTCATCGGTCACCATTTCAAGAACTTAGTTTCACTCTCCAACAAAAATTTAAGTTCCTGGAACCATATGGGACCATAATTTGCACATATGTGGCATGTTTAGTCTTTGTGTACTTAGTTTTCCAGACTTTATTTCCCTTTCGGAATTTAGTATAGGCAATGCTGAGCACACACGCCAGGTGCTGAGCACACCATCTGAGTGGCGGTAGAGGGAGTCCCATAGTGGTAGAGGGAATCCATCCGAAGATCCAGGAGTCTCAGATTCTGGTTTCAGCTCTGCCACCTACAAACCAGTTCTTCCCCCTTCCCTGAACTGTTTCCCATGTGAACTGGAGGATGGGTGCCATGACCACTCTTTAATGCTAGCCAGCCAAGTGCTGGAGCTCTCTCAGGCCGCAGGATTGGTGGGCAAGGCCTGGGAGAATGAGTCTATTATTCAGACTGAATCAGGCCCTCAGGCACCCACTATGAAGCAGTGATGGGTCCCCAGGACACAGAGATGGGAGAGCGAGCTGGCAATAATCCCAGCACATGAGTAGACTTCTGTAGACACCCCTGGTCCATTTGTCCCTTATGTTCCCTAAGCTGGCAACAAGCAGAAATCCTGCACAATTAACAGTCACCCAGCCTCTGACTTTTTAGGACCTTTCTCAATATTTAACAAAAGGGTTTCGCATAGCATCAATGAGAATGTCCAAAAGGTTCCCTGGGAAACCCCTCATTGGCTAGCTCACCAAGGAAGTTAGGAAGCTGGTCTGGGTTCAGACTTCACCATTGTGTTGGGCAGTTTTTTATTCATTTGTTCATTTATTTCACAAACATTTTGTGTGTGTGTGTGTGTGTGTGTGTGTGCCCTTTGTGTCCTAGGCACTGTGCTGAGTAGTGGGGCTTATAGTTTCACTGGTGAGGGAAGTATTAAGTAAATAATCTATCCTGGCCAGATAGCTTGGATGGTTAGAGCACCGTCCTGAAGTGCTGAGGTTGCCAGTTTGGTCCCCGGTCAGGGCACATACAGGAGCAATTCCTCCCTCTTCTTCTATCTCTAAAATAAATAATTAATTTTTAAAAAAACCAGCCCTGGCCGGTTGGCTCAGCGGTAGAGCGTCGGCCTAGCGTGCGGAGGACCCGGGTTCGATTCCCGGCCAGGGCACACAGGAGAAGCGCCCATTTGCTTCTCCACCCCTCCGCCGCCGCTTTCCTCTCTGTCTCTCTCTTCCCCTCCTGCAGCCAAGGCTCCATTGGAGCAAAGATGGCCCGGGCGCTGGGGATGGCTCTGTGGCCTCTGCCTCAGGCGCTAGAGTGGCTCTGGTCGCAACATGGCGACGCCCAGGATGGGCAGAGCATCGCCCCCTGGTGGGCAGAGCGTCGCCCCTGGTGGGCGTGCCGGGTGGATCCCAGTCGGGCGCATGCGGGAGTCTGTCTGACTGTCTCTCCCTGTTTCCAGCTTCAGAAAAATGAAAAAAAAAATAGAGAGAAAAAAAAAACAAAAACCAAATAATCATATAAAACTATAATTAAAAAGAAAAAACACACAGGGTGCTTTCTAGTCCCAGCTGTGGCCCCCGCTGGCTATGAAACTGTGTGAGTAACCTATCCTCTCTGGACCTCAGGGCTTTCTTCGTTTGGTTTGGTTTTTGTTTGTTTTGTTTTTGTGTAAATTGGAGATCTGCTACTTCAAGCAAACAATGGCTAGCAGAGCTCCCTGAAAACTGCAACTATGTAAGTAAATGTAAGGGATCCTTAATATTGACTCTTGTCCTGGAAATTCACTGCATCTGTAAAAGTGAAATTGTCTGCAGGAGAACTTCAGTTGGCATTTAGAAAAATGAGAGTGAAATGGGTTTTCCTTATTTGGATTCTTCACTTTATACGCAATATCCTCAGATTATGTTCAGACACATGAGAGCGATACAGGGGGATTGGGAAACCTGGTCCCAGATGACCCTGAGAAGGAAAAGCCAACAGACGTGTGATGGGAGAAAGGGGCTTATTAAACAACCCTCACCGGCAGGCCTTCTCCCTGCTTTTCCAGATGTGCCTCGGAATGCTTTGCCAGGAATGCTAATGAGAAACAGACTCTCACTCCATCCTTCACCTGCAGATTTCTAAGCAGAGATACTGCTGCCATTTCTGCTAAGAGTCCAAGAGTGCTTTGTTTTTAATTCTCCTCTGTAGGAATCAGGGCTTTGAGAGCGAAAACATTTCAGATTTTCCCTTTCTTTATACCCTAGCCAAAAAGCACGGGGTTGAAATATGAAAGGGAGAAAACCAAGGACATTTGGTGGAGGGTTCAGACTGGAAGCCGTGGTAGTTAATGAGCAAAGCCCTTAACCTGAAAGAAAGCGGAGGGATCTAGTTTGCATTGGAAAATGCTTACTATGTGAATGTCCATGTTTGTGGCCCCCACCCACCCAGCAACTCCAGTGTAGGTCAATGAGTCTATGTGACCAAAGGAAGCCAAGGCAAGGCATTAGCCAGAACAATGTAGATGTGGGCCTGACTGGCAGTGGCGCAGTGGTTAGAGCATCAACCTGGGACGCTGAGGTCCTGGGTTTGAAACCCCGAGGTCGATGGCTTGAGTATGGGCTCTTCCAGCTTGAGTGTGGGGTTGCTGGCTTGAGCATGAGATAATCAACATGATCCTGGGGTCACGGGCTCAAGCCCAGAAATCTCTGGCTTGACCAAGGGGTCACTGGTTCAACTTGAGCCCCCTGGTCAAGGTGCGTTTGAGAAGTAATCAATGAATGACTAAAATGACACAACTATGAGTTGATGCTTCTCCCTTCCTCTCTCTCTCTCTCTCTCTCTCTCTCTCTCTCTCTCTCTTTCTCTCTCTCTATCATGTGTGCACTAAAAAAACGAAAAAAGAGAAAAATGTAGATGTGGGTTTTGTCCTTTTAACCAGAAGAAAAGGTTATAAAAGAGATTTGCCAGTTGACGCAGGTTTCCACCATCTCAGATTGGGAGTTTTTATAACTGCATAGGGTTCTAAGACAAATATTGCCTCTGCTCTTGCCCTGTTGGCCGGAAATCCAGGCCTGCCCCTCTTCTCCATAGACCATTCCTGTCTCCCTGGGGCTTGTTTCTGTCTTGTGTGTTCCGGTCCCCACAGCCGTAGCCTCCTCGGCCTGCCGAGTGAGGATGGGGGCTGTGCAAGGCTCTCCCTCCAAGAAGCCAGCACGGCCCTTGGCTTCCTCTTTCTGGGTTCACATATAACTGTGGAAAGATTGCTTTTTCTGTTTCCCATGTCATCCAAAAACAAAAATGTCCTTATTTTTAAAAAAGCTTCCCTTCTTATGGGTGATTAGAAGAGTGGTTTGCTAATCAGTCCAAGTGGTGGGAAACCCAGTCCCCTCCTTCCATTCGGCTCTGCCGCCGGCGTTCATTCCCTCAGCACCCCCCTTCTTTCTACAAGAGCGAGGTGCCTTCGAACTGAGTTTCATCAACAGCCTAGCTCATGCCAAGACAAACTCTTTATCTGAGAGGAGCTCCTGCAATAGTTCACGTGGTGTGCCATCTGCCAAGTGAATGCTCCAAGGCTAAGACTACCTGGAAAACTGTTTCTCTGATTAAATCACGCACACAGAAAGCTGGAAGCACAACTGGCTTTTTCATGTGTTTGAAAGGAAGGGACCCAAACATTGTATCAAAAGTTAAAATGCTTGCTTTAAAAAAAGAAAGACCAAAAGAAAATATTCCAAAATGTCTCGTGGTTGTGACGGCAGGCAATGGGATGAGAGTGAGCTGTGAGGCCAGGCCACGGGCCTCCACGTGGGAGTTCTGAGCAAATCCCTGCATGGCCACGAGGCCCAGAATTCTCGTCTAAAAATAGGAAGAATGCTTCTTCTCTCTGAGGGTTCTTGCAGATTAAATGAGGTAATGTATCTGAAAGTTTTAATCTGGTTCTAGTCATGCAACAACTTTCCTCAGCCTTATGTTGGCTACTGTTCTGCATTTTCTAGATTTTGTGTGATGCACATTTTACCCTTATGGGAACAAGTAAGTTTAAAATAATGACAACAACAATATGGTCCATGTTATAGGGACATTTCAAATATGGTAACGTTACCCAGATTGGATGGCATGTCTGGAGTGGGAACACTTCGAAAGGCATCCTGAAGCTTTAGTAATCACTGGCAGAAAAAGGCAATCCTTTCGTCCTGCCAATAACTCGAGCGCAGACTCAATGTGCCATGTTAGAGGGGTTTCATTTCTTAGGAACTACACTGCTCCAGGCAGTACTACATTTTAGGGATTCTCTTGCCTCCCACGGTGATGCAGAGAAAGATGCTTTCAAAGATGCCCCAGCAGACCAAATCCCTCTGAGAAATGAGAGTTCCCCCTTATTCTCTGAGAGAGTAACATTTCTCTCCTCCAACGTCTTCATTAGCATCCTTTTGTAACCCATTAAGACCATAACAGCAGCTTTGAGGAGTCCCACCTGTTTTCTATCAAGATTTCAACTGTAAGCCAGCACAAACATGTGTGATAAGTTGATGCTAAAATACCATGACACACTCCTTGGATTTACTACCATTTAATAAATGAAGGAGAAAGCTTTGCCTTTTATAGCTCTGAGCCTCCCAGGTCCAAAGCAGACATAGCAGTTGCCTCCTGCTAAGCATTCATTAGTCATTGCTTACAAATCCAAAGCCCAGGCACCTCCAGCCACTGTTCTATAATGGGAGGAGAACACCTCTCTGTAGGAATGGCAGGTCCTATATTCTCAGCCCTGACTATATCTCAGCATCAACTGGGAGCTTTTTAAAAAATGTCCTGGCTCAGAGATTTAGATTGGGTTGTTTTTGGAAAAAGGGGAACCCGGGTAGCCATATCTTTTTTTTTTTTTAATCAAGTGAGAGGCAGGGAGGTGTAGAGACAGACTTCTGCACACACCCTGACGGGGATCCACCTGGGAACCCCTGTCTGGGGCTGATGTTCTGCCCATCTGGGGCTGCTGCTCTACAAATAACTTGGCAACCAAGTTATTTTAGCACCTGAAGTGGAGTCCATGGAGCCATCCTCGGTGCCCGGAGCCAACTTGCTCATTCGAGCGATAGCTATGGGAGAGGATGAGAGAGAGAGAGAGAGAGAGAGAGAGAGAGAGAGAGAGAGAGAGAAGGGGAGGGGGAAAGGTAGGGAAGCAGATGGCTGCATCTCCTATGTGCCCTGACCGGGAATTGAACCTAGGACTTCCACACACCAGGCCAACGCTCTTCCTCTGAGCCAACCAGCCAGGGCCTGCCATAATCTTTACTAGCTCCCCAAAGGCCTCTTATCTGTAGACAAGATTGAGATCTGCTACAAAACCATTTGGAACATAGACAAGTATAGTGTAGTGGGAAGAACATGGACCTAGAGATAGGAAGTAATAGATTTGAATTTATTATCTGAAAAGGATAAACTGTATTATCTTAGGCAAGTTTCTTAAATGCTTTAAGCTTCAGTTTGTTCATTTCAAAAATGGGGTTAATATCTATCTCATAAGGCTGTTCACTGTAAGGATCAAATGAAATAATATATATAAACCATAGAATACTAGGTCTTAGACATAGCAGTTGATCATTAGGTGTTAAGTATTGTTATTAATGATTGAATATCAACAACTTTTTTTTTTTCTAGAATCAAGGTTCCTTAGGAGAATATATAGTAATTACACTATCATTTTATGGGATAACAAAGTCTTTCCTCAAATCAAAGTGTCTATCATATAAAGGTCAATTAAACATTGTACTAGAGATTCTAGCCAATGTAATAGAGCAGAAGGAATAAAATACATAGATTGCAAAAAAATATATAAAACTGTCGCAATTTGCAGATGGCATGAATGTCAACAGTGACAAGCCCAAGGACTCTTCAAGAATTCTACTAAAATTAAAATGTTTAGCCTGACCTGTGGTGGCGCAGTGGATAAAGCGTCGACCTGGAAATGCTGAGGTCGCCGGTTCGAAACCCTGGGCTTGCCTGGTCAAGGCACATATGGGAGTTGATGCTTCCAGCTCCTCCCCCCTTCTCTCTCTCTCTGTATCTCTCTCTCTCTCTCTCCTCTCTAAAAATGAATAAATAAAAAATTTAAAAAAATAAAATAAAATGTTTAGCAAGGTTGGAGGACACAAAGCTAACATACAGAAAACAATTGTATTTCTATATGCTAACAATGAATAATTAAAAACTTATGTTTGAAAAGCAGTATCATTTATAGCACAAAAGCAACAAAATCATGAAATATTTAGGTATACATTTTATAAATATGTGCAGGACCTGTATGCTGAAAACTAAAAATCACTAATTAAAGAAGACTAAACAAGATTGGAAGACTAGATATTGTCATCAATTTTCCCCAAGTTGAATGATAGATTCACTATAATCCCAACTAAAATCCTAGTAGACTTTTCTGTAGATATCAACAAGCTGCCTCTAAAATTTATAGGGAAAGGCAAAGGACCTAGAATAATCAAAACAACTCAGAAAAAGAAAAATAGAGTTAGAGGGTTCACACTGTCTTATTTCAATACTTACTATCGAACCACAGTATCCAGACCAAAGGAGCCCAAAGTGGACCCACACATATATGGTCAATTGATCTTTGATAAAGTTACACAAGTAACCCAATAGAGCAAGAACAGTGTTTCTTCAACAAACTATGTCGAAACAACTAGATACTCATATTTAAGAGAAAGAACCTTGACCCTCGATTCATATCCTATACCTTGTATAAAATTGAACTCAGATGCACTATAGACTTAAATGTAAAACCTAAAACTATAAAAATCCCAGAAGAGAACATAGGAGAAAAACCTTAGAAACATTTGGTTAGATAAAAATTTCTTAGCTGATACCAAAGGCACAAGTCATAAATGATAATGAATAAATCAGACTTCATCAAAAGAAATTTTTAAAAGCTCTGCTCTATAAAACAAAACAAAACTACTAAGAACATGAAAAGACAAGCCACAGGCTAGGAGGACATTATTGCAAAACACATCTCTGACAAAGGACTTACTAGACTGCTTACAAAAATGAGGGGATATTTTATCTCTTCATATTCATTTTGAAATATCCTCTCATTTTTGTGAGCAGTATATATTCAAAATAGATAAAGGACTCTCAAAATTTGCTTAGAAAACAAATAACCCAATTTTTAAAAATGGGCAAAAGATTCAAATAGGCAGCTGACCAAAGAACATATACAGATGGCAAATAGGCATATGTAAATATGCTCAGCATCATTAGTTATTAGGGAATTTCAAATATAAACCACTACATGCCTATTAGAATGGCTGAATTAAAAAAGAATAAAAGGACAATATCAAGTCCATGAGGATGGGGAACAACCACAACTGCATATATAACTGGCCGTAACACCAAATGGCACAGCCACTTTGGAAAACTATGTTAGCTTATAACATTAAATAAAACCTGACATATGACCCAGAAATCCAACTTTTAGGTATTTATACAGGAGAAGTGGAAACTTATTTCCACATAGAAACCTGCACACAAATATTTATAGTAATTTTCTTCAAAATCATCAAATGTGGAACAATCCAAATGTCCATCAACTGGTGAATGAATAAACAGACTGTAGTATAGCCATGCAATGGAATACTACTCAGCAGTAAAAAGGGGGAAACTATGAATACACACAACACAGTTCCATCTCAGATGCATTTTACTGAGTGAAAGAAGTCAGACACAGGCTGCACTCTGCATGATTCTATTTATGTGACATTCTGTAAAAGGGAGCTCTTTAGGGACAAAGAACAGATCAGTGGTTGCCAGGGGCTAGAAGTAGAGAGAAAGAATGACTACACAGTGGCACAGGGCACTTTTGGGGCAATGGAAGAATTCTGTATCTTAATTGTAGTGGTGGTTTATATGAATGTGTGCATTCGTCAAAACTCATAGAATTGCACATTTGAAAAGTGAGTTTTGTTGTATATAAATAATACTTCCATTTAAAACTTTGTTGGGACATCTCTGAATTGAAGAAATATGATATCTCATTTTATATGTAGATTGGCTTGATCCAAAGATAAGAGTGGTGGGTAAGAATGATTCCTCCTGAAGGTCAACCACAAAGTTAAGTGAATTGTGTTGAGTAAATTAGAAGAGAGATTTCAAACCCTGGTCCTCAGAACCCTGGGAATTTATCTTTAAAGAGTAGTGACTGGTCCCATGAAGTTATCTTCCACATTCCAGGAAAAAGGCCAGAGGAAAATCAGATTTTACCCAAGGTAAGTTTGCCCAGACAGGCTGAGTAAAATCTTAAATTCTTTTGCTTTTGGCTGGAATTCTCTTTCCTGCTGATCACATCTAATTCATAGAGAATAAATAGCCAAGCTGCAGTGGGTAAGAGTCCTTCAAAAGAAGAGGCCTGTGGAGGAAAGATTATAAAACAATTTTTGTGTGTGTGGTGAAAAGTTTGTGAACAGCAAGACTCACCCATACATTTGAGGGAGATAAAGGAACACGCTCCTTTGGAAGGTTTGAATACCCAAACGAGCTGTGACTTGCCTGAGATAGCTTAGGATGGTTCTGTGTTCTGTCAGGGAAGCCCCCCACCCCCACCCCCATCTTCAGGCTTGTTGGAGCTCCAAACCAGACTTGCGTGTAAATAACCGGCAAAAACACAGCCCCCTGAGTTCTGATACCACGTGGCAGCCCCTATCTGGAGCCCCTTCTGTCTCGGACTAGGTCACTGTTGGGCAGATAAAATGTATTATGCTCACTTTGTTAAAGATGGCTCCGCTGCCCACGTGAGGCCATCGCCCAGGTGATATTAATGTGTGTTAAGAATCCTTGTAGCCTGGGGCTTAGTTTTGGGATTAAGCTTTTCCCACCCTTTTTGATGTGGGGTGGTACAATCCAATCATGCCTCAGAGAAGTGACTTTGTAGTAGAGACTTCCCTATTTTGTATATTGGATTAAAGGTTGTGAAGCTACACTATAAAATAGGGGTAGAACAGGAGCTTGCCCTCTGGGTTCCTGGGATGATTAGAGGAGAGAGTAGAGCCAGCAGCAGAAGGAGGCCACGTGGAGTAGGCCAGGAAAAGCAGCCAAGATGGCGGAGTGCTGAGTGAGATGCCAGTTTGTGTAGAGTTTGTATCTGGGATAAGGAAGGAGATGGGGAACTGAGGAGAATAAGGCTGGTGAGCTAGAAACCTTTGATTCTAGGAAACTCGGATAAGTCAGTGGCTTTGTGAGCACTGAGTGTGACTGGGTTTTGGAGCCCAGTGTGTATTTTTACTTGCCCACCGGGTGCAAGCTAGGATTAAAGGCTATGGCCCACCAGTTTTTGGCTCCATGGTTTCTTTACCGACTGTCCGAATCCAATGCGAACCTGCATTGGCCGGGCTGCTGTGATGGTGGCCCTGGCCCTGCCTGCTGGCTTTACAGTCACCACTACTGAAAAGAAGTACAGGCCCTGGTCGGTTGGCTCAGCGGTAGAGCGTCGGCCTGGCATGCGGGGGACCCGGGTTCGATTCCCGGCCAGGGCACATAGGAGAAGCGCCCATTTGCTTCTCCACCCCCACCCCTTCCTCTCTGTCTCTCTCTTCCCCTCCCGCAGCCAAGGCTCCATTGGAGCAAAGATGGCCCGGGCCCTGGAGATGGCTCCTTGGCCTCTGCCCCAGGCGCTAGAGTGGCTCTGGTCACGACAGAGCATCGCCCCTGGTGGGCATGCCGGGTGGATCCCGATCGGGCGCATGTGGGAGTCTGTCTGACTGTCTCGCCCCGTTTCCAGCTTCAGAAAAAATGTACAAAAAAAAAAAAGAAGTACACTTCCAGGGCCAAACCTGAGCCTCTTTGTTGACAAGCAGCATACCAGTTTTATGACTATCTATCCTAACAACAGAGAAAAAGTTAAAGCTTTGTACCAACTGACCCTAGAAAAAGCAACACCAAGCCCTGGCAGAGGTGGGACACGTGGGAGATTATAACAGCAACCTTAGCTCAGGCCAATTAACATGTCCTCCCCGGCTCAGCTTGTACGCGGCTCAAGGGAGCTTAACAGGATTAGGAGTAAATACCTTGTTGTTATTTTTAACATAGCGCAACTGTCTAGTAAATGTCTCCATTGTACCTGCCAGTAATCTCTTCATAAAGGGAGGCATCCACCCTTTGGGATGTAATGGGCAAGACTGGGCAACAATTTCTCTGAGCTCTTGCCCTGCAGTGGCCCACGGAGTTTGGTACCTAAAAAAGAGAGCCATCATCTTTGACGTTCATGCTTTTTAAGGCATGGTAGGAAGCTGATGGGGTTGGAAACTGGATAGAGCTGGGTTTGAATCCTGACTCTGCCACTAATGAGTGGTGGTCAGGTTACCTTTGTCTCTTTGAATCTCAGGTTTCTTTGAAATGAGGATGATATTATCTATCTCACAAAATTGCTGTGAAGATTAGAGGTAAGAATGGAGGAGAGTCCCTGATATGGAACTTATTACGTAGTAGACGCTCAATAAATATTCGCTACCACATACACAAACACACACACACACACATACATATGCACATACACATATACAAATATATGTATATATTAAAAATTAACTAGTAAATAATTAGAAGAAAAATAAGATGCATACTCTTTCACTTTCGAAAGTTTCTGAGATTGGCTTGTGTCTTAACTGATGTTCACCAAAGATTGTTAGCAGCAAATAGAGAGGTGAGTCGTGACATAGTTGTCATTATGGAGCTGTGGCAAAATCCACCAGTCTCTCCAAGTAGATCACAGAATTAAGAGCTGTGAAAAGCTGCTGTGGCCACTTGGTGCCTTGAGGGAGATTATCACGAGACACTACACATCCATCCGTCAAGTGTCTGGCTGACTTTCAAATTTCCAGAGATATGTTATTCAATCATAGAGAAAATTAAACCATGAGTTTAACCAAATGGGAAATGCATGCAAAACTTGGCATGCTAACTGCCTTTACGAAGTACGCTCAGGAGGTCAAGTTCATGGGCACAGGATCCATAAATATACTTTTTTTTTTTCTTTTTAACAATATGTGCCTCAATTGAGAAGAAGCTTTAGACCCCAAATACAAAAACTCTTGGAGTCGATTATACATGGTAATATTAAAGAAGGAAATGGTATGTAATTATAGTAAATAAATATACACTATTATTTGTTCTTTTTAAAAATTGTATAATTTGATGTGACATTTCTTTTTCTTCTTTTAAATAAAAATCTGTGTTAAATTGAAAATGCATCTTTCAACTGATGGCATCTTATAGTAAACACAGTAATACTGAGCCACCTGTCCGTCTCTGGCTGCACCACTCACACTCATGTGTTCTGTGACATTGGTTGGCTAGGCTGATTCAAAATTAGCAGTGGCAGGCAAAGTATGTGGTCAATGAACTCATCCACCTTCATTCATAATTAGGAAAACACAAATAAAGATCACAATGAGATAGCATTTTTAGCCATTCCTTTCGGCAAAAAAATGTACAAGTCTGACAATACCAAGTATTGGAAAGAATGTGGATTCACAAGATCTTATATAAACTCCTTGTAGGAGCATACTTTTTTATAGCTACTTTGGAAAACAGTTTGGTATTTTCTCCTAAAGCTGAACATGCACATACATCATGACTCAGGAATTCCATTGCTAGTTCAAGGGTCTCTTGCTTCTGTGCACCAAGAATCTGTGCAAGGCCTGACCTGTAGTGGTGTAGTGGATAAAGCGTCGACCTGGAAACACTAAGGTTGCCAGTTTGAAACCCCGGGCTTGCCTGGTCAAGGCACATATGGGAGTTGATGTTTCCTGCTCCTCCCCCTTCTCTCTCTCTCTGCTCTCTAAAATGAATGAATGAATGAATGAATAAATAAATAAATAAATCTGTGCAAGGAAGTGGCCAGTTCAGCCTGCAAGTCAATCACACAAATGCTTTTCCTTAAGACATCTATTGTACTTTGCAGTTTTATGTGAGCTTCTTATTTTGTCCCACAGAATATTACAGATGTATACTCAAGGGTTGAAGTTTACTAGAATTCATAATTTTTAGTAGTTTCATTAAAATATAATCTAAATGAAACTGTTACACTTTTGCTGAGAATACATGATAATGAACTCAACGACTACCAGTACAGTTGAGTGTTACTGCCTGGACTTGTGCTAACTTACCTGCTGTTTACCCACCACTGCTTTGTACCATCAGTGACAATGTCAAGCAAGTGAAAAAGTCAAATAACGTTCTGGCATTATTATAAAAGTAGTTGTGACCTTGCAGGTCCCCTGAAATAATCTCGGGAGCTCACAGGGCAAACTGCATGCTGAGAATGCTGCTGCGTGGCATTCCAGTATATGAATATGCTACAATTTAATTTATTTATTCTAATGTTGGTGAACATTTAAGTCGTTTCCAGTTTGAGGCTATAAGAAATAGTGTGCAGCAAACTTTTTTTTTTTTTTTTGTATTTTTGTATTTTTCCGAAGCTAGAAACGGGGAGAGACAGTCAGACCAGGATCCACCTGGCACGCCCACCAGGGGCGTCGCTCTGCCCACCAAGGGGCGATGCTCTGCCCCTCCGGGGCGTCGCTCTGCTGCGACCAGAGCCACTCTAGCGCCTGGGGCAGAGGCCAAGGAGCCATCCCCAGCGCCCGGGCCATGCTTGCTCCAATGGAGCCTCGGCTGCGGCTGCAGGAGGGGAAGAGAGAGACAGAGAGGAAGGAGAGGGGGAGGGGTGGAGAAGCAGATGGGCGCTTCTCCTGTGTGCCCTGGCCGGGAATCGAACCTGGGACTTCTGCACACCAGGCCGATGCTCTACCACTGAGCCAACCGGCCAGGGCCTGTAGCAAACTTTTTAAATAAGTTTTTCTTCTACATGAAAAATGTACTTAACCCAGTGCCTGACATGCAGTAGACATTTAATAAATCATGGTCATTAAAATTCCTTTACAGAGATTGTCCTCATTAAGTTCTGTTTAGAATTCCTCTACCCTATCTCATATAGTACATAGTAAGATCTCTATGACTACAGATGATAATAAGACATTCTTTCAAAAAGCCATGGAAAGAAAGAATTAGTCACATTGGAAAAGGTGGAAACTAAAAAATTAAGCTGTTCTTTCCCCTCATCCTGGTCCCTCCAGGACATTCTTGAATTTTCCACAGCTTAGAGGCAGGGATACCACACCTGGAGTCACTGCTGCCCATTCCCCCATGGGAGCAGTTCTCTAGCCAAGCAAGGGTGCTGGTGAGGACCCAAGTAAGGAACAACTGATGTCTGTCCCTTGAGGCCTCCAGGCTCCCTCCCCACAAACCGTGAGCCAGATGATCCTGCTCCCTGCCCTGCGGCAACCAGAATTCAGAGATGGAATCTAAGGCTTCCATTTGGGACCGAGACCCTTGAAGAAAAGATGCCAAGTTGCAGAGATTATTCCTGGCACTGGGTGGTGTTTCTGTGACTTGCCCTTGGCCTGTCGGCAGCTGTTCTGCCTCTCTTGGTTCCTGTCTATTTTCCAAGCCCAGTGTCTCCAGATTTCCTGCCAATTCTGTGAATCCCCCCCAGGGTCTCCCTATAGATTTCTTCTTTGCTTAAGTTGTCCATGATTTCTGTTACTTGAACCCAGTGACTCTGACTCACCCCCTACATCTTTATTGGAAGCCAAGGCTAAGAATCCCCTCTCAGGAGCGGGTAGGGGCCAGGCCTGCTGCCCCGGGAGTCATCTTAAGAGTCACCAACATGTTGGGCTCAGCTCTTTTTCCTCTTATGTTCAGTCCCCATCTTCCTATGAACCCCCTCCGGGCCTCAGCTGGGCACACTGTCAGATTAAGGTGGCATGATGCCCTCAAAGCCTTTTTGTTCCTACAGGCATGAGTCACGACCATCTCCACTCTCCTAGCGCCTGTCTTTAGCTCCAACCAATGTAGGACAAATCACATTCTCACAGCTGTCTGCTCACCTGTCTACTGTCCCACAGGCCTCCATTCTCCTCAGGGCTGTGGGCAGCAGTGAGTGATTCCTGAGTGGTGACCCTGGAAGCAGTTTACACCTTACCTGTTTACACCCAGCACCTAAATGACCAAGAGTGAAGGACACAATGTGAAACCCCGAGGAACAACAGTTCTACAGAAAGGAGGCACATGGGAAGCGGGAGGCTGGCTTTCCCAGAACACACTTTGGTAGCCTGCTTGGTAGAGGGCCCTCCTTAGACTCTCAGAGAGTTTTCCTAGCAGGGCAGCTGTGAGGTTGACTCAGCCACCAGCTCTGTGTCCAGACAGAGAGAGTGGATCCAAGGGCCCCTTAGTGGAAACTCTTGGGACCAGAAGGCAGCGATGTGGAATAAAATATATTTCCCTGGAGGCAAGTAGCCCAAGTACCCCAGGGAGTGCACCTGCATGCCATACTCACCCGGAATCCTACAACTGCTGGGGAAAGCCAGCGAGCCCAGTGAGGAGCGACAGTGACCTCGGTCTCTGCTGCTCCATGACACTGATGTATCCGGTCTTTTCTGACAACTCACACTCAACATTGAGGCCAGTGTCCTCAGCCAGGCTGCAGGTAAGCTTCTCACCTGCATGTGGTCCCTCTAAGGACAGTGTTCCAGGCGGCAGAGGCTGGTCACACCTGGGCCCCTGCTCCTGAGGCTTCGTGTGGCCCCGGGGGCCCTGGCCTGCTGCTGCAGCTTGCCCTGGGCTCACTTGCCTGGTGACTGCTGCGGGCCTATTCAGGGTAGAGGTGAGAGGGTCCCAGGCTGGCCTCCCATGCCTGCAGAATTGGAGGGGCCCCGGAGGTCATGCAGGCCTGCACTTGGCAGGCCCACCCCACCCTCCTCCCATTCCTGGTCTGGGCAGAGAGCTGTTTCCTGGTGTGGCTTTACCAGGAAAGCACTTCCCTTGGGCCCTCCCAGTGAAGTTAGCTCCCTTCCTCCTTGTGACCTGACCCAGGGCAGCAGACACAGGGGCTGTCACCACAGAGCTGAAAGGTGGGAGGGGTTCCTTCCCACAGGGCATGTTATTAAATAAGGCTGTGAGCACATCACAAGAAGGATTTCAAAGGCGAGCCTCACCCACTGAAGCTCGTGAGATTACCAAGGGCAGGCTCCTCCTTCCCAGAAACCAGGAGGCAGACACACAGAATTGCTTAAGTAGGGGGGGAAGGGGGCGGGGCTCTTCAGGAGAGAGAATTAAAATCAAATAGATTGTGCTGCTGATTGAAACTTCCAACTTGTATGTCTCTAAACTCAAAGAATGATTCTGTGAGGGCTCGGGGCTGCTGGGCCACCGGAAATCAGACTCGGGGAAGGGAGAGGCACTCAGCTGCCCGCAGCCTCGGGCTCTGACGCTGGGCACCTGTCTTGCTCCCCACTGCACCCCGAAACACCAGACAGCAGAGGGAAGCTGGCCTGAGAGAGAGAGAGAGACCTGGGACCCAGTGCCACTCTCCCAAGAATGACCGTGAACCCTCCCAGTGAACCCAACTAGCTGCAGCTCCCACCCCTCTGGAGCAGGACAGGGGCTGAGACTGCTCACCTCCCCGAGACCCCTGGGAGAGGGCACGTGCGGTGAGGTGTGAAGGGTCAAGAGCGGTACGATGTCAGCTGGTGTCATTGGTGGTTGCCGAGTGCTGCCCTCCCTGCCTGGGAGGTGGCATGCAGAGCATGCCCCGCTGGCAGGGGATGTGGGCCACAGGGGACCGGGCAGTGGCGTGGCTCCAGTCAGTGTGCCCAGGTGCTCAGTGTCTGAATGAGGGAACGTGGGCATGCCTGAATGCGTGGGCACCCACACCCTTCCCCAAAGGCTTAGAGTGCAGCCCCAGTTTCAGGATCACCTCAAAGCCAGGAAGCAGAAGGGGGACCAGAGGCTGAGGCTGGGGTGGGGCTGGGGTGGGGATGCCACGGAGCTGCCTCGAGCCTTTGCTGTGGGAATGCCTGCAGCAGCAGCCCTCGCGGCCTCACTGGGTCAGACTGAGGCCTGTGCCTTTAAAAAGGTTTGACACCTTTGAGATGAGAAACAGAGCTCCCAGCAGAAGGCTAAGGCCGGTAGTAGCTCTGGAATGCTGTTCTAAAGAAAACTCTTGCTCTCCGAAAATGTCAGCTCTCACAGTGTCAGGCTTCAGAGCGAAATCACCTGTTGCGGTCCTGGGACGAGCCCTGGATTCTCGGGTCAGCCTGGGCCTGTGCGGATCAGCCCTGGCCTCTGCGGTCAGCCCTGGCCTGTGCGGGTCAGCCCTGGCCTGTGCAGTCAGCCCTGGCCTGTGCGGGTCAGCCCTGGCCTGTGCGGTCAGCCCTGGCCTGTGCGGGTCAGCCCTGGCCTGTGCGGGTCAGCCCAGGCCTGTGCGGGTCAGCCCTGGCCTGTGCAGTCAGCCCTGGCCTGTGCGGGTCAGCCCTGGCCTGTGCGGTCAGCCCTGGCCTGTGCGGGTCAGCCCGGGCCTGTGCGGGTCAGCCCTGGCCTGTGCAGGTCAGCCGGCGGAGCTGACTCCCTGCCAGGCTGCACAGCGACCCTCTTCCCTCAGCTGACGGTGACCCTGGAGTCCAGGTGGATCCGCAGCAAGAGCTCAGGGCTGGGAAGGCGGCACCCTGGGGCTTGCCCTGAGGCTCCTTCTAGCCCGGTGGGGGCCCCCATGGGTTTGCCCCACCAGGTACTCATTGTCGGCAGATAGTGAAGCCCAGGCTGGCAGGCAGGTCTCCACTCCAGTTGCCTCGCTCCCTGGACCAGACCGGCGGAGGCTAGTGCCCATGATCAGGGAACAGGGTGAAGCCTGGATCCGCCAGCTCCTCCTCACGGCCAGTCAGCTTCTGATGGGAAAGGGCCCTTCTTCCTGTCGGGGGCGTCCCTCACTCCGGTCTGAAGGCTCTTGCCAGCTACTCCCCTCCTGGGTCTGGCTACCATGGGGCAAGTCCTGTTCAAACGCAGGCTCTGGTCAGGGAGCGTAGCAGGTGGAATCTGGTCCACTGTTCAGTAGCTGTGTCACTTAGGGCAAGTTATTAGACCTTTCTTACCCTCAGTTTCCTGATCTAGAAAATGTGAATCATAATCGTATACATTTCCAGGTAAGAGAATTAAATGAGCAAGCCTAAATATTCTGCTCACAAAAATTAGCAGATATTTTATCACTTCGTATTTGTTTTGAAATATCCCCTAATTTTTGTGAGCAGTATGTAACAGCCAAGCTCAGGAGCTCACAAAGTGTGGTCCAGGGGTCTTAGTGATTTTCAGCCTTTTTACACTTGGCAACCAGTGAGAATAGCATTATGTCGGGAACTGCTAAGGCAGAAATCACCCTGAGTTTAAGCAAATTTGACTAAGCTCATTGGGTCTGTGATCTTCATACAACATCAGGGTGGTTAGCTCTTTTCTTGACCAGCATGAAATTTCTGGCGGACCAGCATAGGCCCACAGACTGGAAAATACTGCTTTAAAGAGCCCCCAAACCCTGTCAGGGCTGTGAGATCAAAGCTATTTTCATGAAAATACTAGATGTCACTTGTCTTTTTACTTTTGTTTTCTCACGAGGTTACTATAGAATTTTCCAAAGGCAACTGGCTCTGATAGCCAATGAAATGTGTGCTGGGCACTCCTGTTTTTAAATTGCTGTCTGTTTAGCCTGACCAGGTGGTGGCGCAGTGGATAGAGCATCGGACTGGGATGCGGAGGACCCAGGTTTGAGACCCCGAGGTCGCCAGCTTGGGCATGGGCTCATATGGTTTAAGCAAAAGCTCACCAGCTTGAGCCCAAGGTTACTGGCTCCAGCAAAAGGGTCACTCAGTTTGCTGTAGTTCCCCAGTCAAGGCACATATGAGAAAGCAGTCAATGAACAACTAAGGTGCCGCAACAAAGAATTGACACTTCTCATCTCTCTCCCTTCCTGTCTGTCTGGCCTGTCCCTATCTGTCCCTCTCTCTGACTCGCTATCTCTGTAACAAAACAAACAAACAAACAAACAAACAAAAAATTGTCAGTTTAAATTTATAAAATGGCAAATGTCACTAGATAGAACCCACACAGGCAAAAGCTCTCTGGTGTCGGTAGTGCCTCCAGCTCTGTGCTTCCCCAGCGGAGAGGACAGGGCCTGGCGCAGGCATTCCCAGACGGGGAGGGCTGGCAGGGACTGGGAGGTCGCCTGGTTTTTAAGACTTTTTAAAGCAGCAGGACCCTTTTCCAAATGGAGTTACACATAGAACCCCAGTACAAAAAAGCAGATAAAAGCAGCACTGTGGACACAGGTATGGGGTCCGAACCTTTTGCTTGCTTCCCTTCCACATGCTCCTGTCCAGGAGGCCCTTGGGAACCGGGAACCTTGGACTCCAAGAACATTTAGTGTGAAAACTACCGGTCTGGCCCCAAGCCCCCACCTGCAGCTGGGAAGGCTGAGAGATGCAGAGAGGGCGAAGAGTGACTCTGCGTCCCCTGCCAGGGTGTCAGAGCCAGGGCCATCAAGACGGGCCCCCCGACTCCGAATCCATGCTCTTTCCTGTTCCCCCCACCTCCTGGTTACATGCAGGTTTTCAACAGATGTTTGATAAATGAATATGTAAACTTGCCTGGACTGTCCTCACCAAACTTCCTTCACCCTCAGAGCCTGGGTTGGCTCCAAGCACACAGGCTGCCCTATCGCTGTTAGTCACAGATGTCTCTAGTATCACAGTGGCCCTGTTATAAGGCTCACAGTTACCCAGTGGAGAGCTACATTTAATACCAAAACCAGAGCAGTGCTACATCCCTATGTTGTGGGGCGCCAGAGCAGCAGGTGACCTTCAAGGCCACCTCTGCTGGTCATTTTTGTCAGCCTTTACAACCACCTGCCCTGTACAAGGCACGGCACTGACTCTGGGGGAAGGAGACACATAAAGGCAATATTAACATCCACAGATGCTGAGCCCTATGCAGATAACCTTGGAACAATATGGGTTTGACTGGGTGGGCCTCTTATATGTAGAACTTTTAAAATAAATACAGCGGCCATTCCTATCCATCCATTTTGCATCAGGGAATTCAACTAATGGTGGATTGAAAACTATTTTTGCATTCCCAACTGCAGATTCCCAACTGTGGATTGCACACCAGAGAGCCCCAAGCACAAATTGAATGTCCTGTTTTTGATTCGTGGTTGATTAAACCCACCCTTGTGAAGGGCCAGCCGAATGTAGTGAAGTTTTGGGGGAGTTGAAAGTTATATGCTGGTTTTTTAAGGGCATGGGTATCGGTACCCCTAACCCTCTTATCGTTCAAGGGTCAATGGCACGAGTACATTTCCCAGGATTCATCTGGTGACAAGCAACTGAAACTCAACTCAGACCAATTTAGGCATTCACGTAAGAGTGCTGGGGACCAAAATATAAACAGGGTGTTTTTACAATCTGGATATCCAGGGGACAGAGGTGCTGGGCCTAACCTCCCACCTCACCTGCCCAGTTAACAAAGAGCTATACCTGATTATTGCTTATCCCACCCATGTTCTCCAGAACAGGCTGGAAGCTAGTTTCTTATTGGTGTAAAGTTAGATCTAAATGGTATGGTGAGGGTTGTCTTTGAGTTGTCTTGGAAACAATTGAATTGCTAATGGACCACGTTTTTTTTCCCTGAATAAAGACGGATGCGCTTCTGGGGGCCACCATTGCATCGGCTTAGGAACAGTAGTGACTGTTTGCCCTGTGATCCTCCCGAACCCATCTTTATGTATGTATCTTCAGTTCTCTATCATTTATTTAATTCCATACCTTTTCCCGTTCGAGGACCCTGTAATAGATTTGTCGTGGCTGGACCATGACATAAGAGCCTGGACATGCAGGCAGTGTCGGGAGCCGACCCACAACTGCTGGCTGACAAGGTCACAGCAGGAGAAGACCCACAACTGCTGGCTGACAAGGTCACAGCAGGAGAAGACCCACAACTGCTGGCTGACAAGGTCACAGCAGGAGAAGACCCACAACTGCTGGCTGACAAGGTCACAGCAGGAGAAGACCCACAACTGCTGGCTGACAAGGTCACAGCAGGAGAAGACCCACAACTGCTGGCTGACAAGGTCACAGCAGAAGAAGACCAAAAACTGCTGATTGACAAAGTCACAGCAGAGAAGACCAATGGCTGCAGAGTGACAAAGTCACTGCAGTGAAGACCAATGGCTGTGGAGTGACAAAGTCACCACAAAGGATGGGCACAATGATACTCCCCCCTTTGACTTTTTGAATTAATCTGGCCTTATATCCCCCCTTTTCTGGGTGTGTGCTATTATTTGTGGCACAGGGATAATAGTACCGTGCTTTCCCTGTAGATTCGTAGTGATTTCTTTGGAAATGAGACAGAGGGTGTGAGTTCCACAGAAAAGCCTGCAAGCCCCTTGAACTGGGCTCATAGACATAAGAGGCTGGCTATGATATCCCTCGTAAAGGGTTAAGTTTGTAGGAGAATTCCTTCTTAATCATGATAAAAAGAATAAATTGTGACTTGTGAATGGTTAGGAGGCAGTGGCTGTGCACAGAGCACCCTTAGGCCTTCACTTAACATTTTCCTCCCTAGCCTTTTCATGTGATAAGTAGAGAAACATTCCTTTCTTCTTTGATTTGCAAATAGTGGTATATTCTGAGAAGAATAGAGTCAGAACTTAACTAGTGTTTAAATATAATAAATAAGTAATATTTGACTAGACATTAGTATCTTAGGTAAGGTATAGTAGAATGGCCCATTGTGTGGCCTAGAATGAGAGCGTAGTCAGCAAGAAAAGAATGTTTTACTAAGAGAATTGTCTTTTGACTAAAGGCAATTGCTAGGCTTTCTCAATGAGATGTTCTCTTGAGATTCAAAAATGTAGGGAAATCCATGGAATGTCTTGTGTTGCTGCTGGGCTATCTTGCAAGTGCACTCTGCATATCTTTGGGTGAAAGCTATTCTTGATGTTATGTTAATTTCTTTAGAGGCAAGCCTTTTAGAACTAATACTCTAAAAGTTTTTACTAATGTTGTTATCGCTATTCAAGTTATTTTGTATTTTGAATGATTTGCTACCTGATTTGTGACTCATAGATGTAAATTAACTGTTATCCGGAAACATGAAAACATAGTGAAACAAAAGTAATAATTAACACCATGTGATTGTAACTCGGTGTGCGCGTATAAAAAGGGAGCTATACTAGCATTTGGTAGAGATGCCTGGCAGTAAATGCTAACCGGAGAATAAAGAGAAAGAAAAGAATTCGGCTCTCTCACTCCATTTTCGCCGACGCCGTCTCCTCCTGGGGGACCCCTGGATCACCGCCGGGGCTGGACCCCGGCAAGGCAGCAGGAGCATGTCCATTCTTCAGGAAAGGACACTCAGACCCAGCCAGCTGGGGGCAACGCTAGGACACGTAGACCACACACACTCTTCTCTGCGGCCTCCCTGGGCTTGGGTGCCGGCCTGAGTGGCCCAGGCTGGTCAGGGCTTGAATTGCTTGGGGGAAGCTGGTCACAGTGGTGGTCTCTGTTTGCCCAACCCAGAGCCTCGTCTCACTGGACAAAAGGCATTACTGGGTTAATGTAAAATGTTTTCATGTCAACCTAAAGGCATTTGGGGTGAGGGTGTGCAGGGGCGGAGGAGGGAGCCTCTGTCTTGGTTTTTCAATGATGAGAAAAACCTCATGCCATCTCATTGAAAGCACGAGCCCGGGCTCAGACAGCGCTGGCTAGGATGCAGTTTCTAACCCTAAGCATAGAAAGAGCTTGCGGCTCAGTTTCTTTATCTATAAACCCGAGTCACAGAATTTTTGAGAGCAGTGAGTGAGGTAGAATGTGTGACAGGTGTCTAGGAGTGACCGGACCAGATGTGCTGAAGAAAATATTGGCCACTTTCATCTCGGGCACGTAAGAATACATTTCCACAAAGTGCAAACTTCATCTGTGAAACCATCACTAAAGAAATGGTAGCCAAAATGACAGATATAATTAAGAAAATGGAATATGCCAAAATCCAAATTTGCAAACCAAATAAAGGTAAAACTTTCTCTTTGCAGGATTATCCTGTTTAAAAAAATAATAAATCCAAAAGCCAAAACCTAAACATGCATAGAAGTTCCCTTTAAATCATGTTAAATCATGTGATGCTTTTACTCATCCAGTCTTTTCAGGAACACATTTACTGGATAAAGCAAAGAATTGGTGATAACCTGAGCATCTTCAGCTCAGAATTGCCCAGGTCTGAATCCCCATAATGAGAGGAGAAATTTGCTTCTTAATTAAGAGTTCATCACGGGCCTTTGAAATTAACAAAAAAATTCCCCTTGGAAATTCCTAATGTAAATGTTCCACTGCTCTGTTCCCATGGCCATAAAGAAAATACCAGAAGGGGAAGTGTTGCTAAGACTGCAGGGATGTAATTCTCAGAAGACACAATCATGGCTGGAGGCTCCCTGCACACACTCTCCCTCTCAAAACTGTTGATTAACCCTGTGGCCATAAGACACTCAGGTGGCCTCTCGAAGCCTTAGCCTCTACATCTGCAAATAGGACCGGGGGAGGAGGGGCTAGTGCATGTGTCAAACAACAGGCCCACGTTAGGCCTTGATGAGAAACGCCATCTTCTTCTCCTGAGGTGGTCCCAGCAAGGGGTCTGGGCATCACTTCTGCTACCATTCTGGTGCTCTCAGAAAAACACTTGATTTCGACATGAAGCAGCCTTCCAAGCTGGTGTCTTTGAGAACCAGCTTTGCTTTGAAGGACACTAGTCTCAGCTGGGCAAAGGTGGCAGTGAGGCCACTAGAGGCACTGTGCCATCTGGGTGGACAATGGTTTTCAGGCCACCTGGAGAAGATGCCCGTGCACCGGAAAGGCGCGGGACACTCCTTGGAGGGTTTCTCCACCTTGGCTGCAGGTCAGACCCACAGAGGAAGATTTCAAAAAATATAGGTGTTCAAGACCCACCTCAGACTGGGGTTGTCACCCAGCCTGGTTCCAGGCCACTGTCATGGGACTGAAGTTACCCTTTTGTGATCCCCTGCTCAGGGCAGCGCAAACCATGTTAGGGTTCGAGCAACAGCTGATGTACCTTATGCTGCATTTCTTTCACATGTCAGGACTTTTTCCACTTTATTTCAGCCTCATAAACACTCTTTTGTATTTGGCAAGGTAGTAGACGTGACAGAATTTTTCCTAGCAAGAACACTCAGGCTCGGAAAGGTGAGGATGCCTGCTCAAGGTGACCCAGCTGGGACGGGAAGGAGACAGCTCAGGGGCAGTTCTTCTGACTCCAAGCCTCTGCCTGGGGTTCAGATTCAGCCTGCTGCTTATTTTTGTCCAGACAGGGAGCTAAGGATGGTCTTGACATTTTTAAAGGTTGTAAAAGACAAAAATAAAAACAAAGAATATGTAACAACAGATGCTATATGTGGCCTGCCAAGCCTAAAATATCTACCATCTGGCCCTTTATCGGAAGAGTTTGTCAATCCCTGGTTAAGGCTGTGACATATGTCTGCTTCAGAGCTCAGCTTGGGATGGCTGGTGAGAGGACTCGAAGTCAATGTGTCCCTCCAAAGCTTCATTCTCAAAGACACCCTTTATAGCACTTCTGAATCCTTAATGTGCCCTAGGTTTTCAAAGTCTTCTGCCAGCCTTGGTGTTCTGGCTCGGCTTACACATGGCATCTGCTCATTTGGATGTACTCGTGGCGGACAGAGCATCACAGGGAGCCCAGGGCTTCGCAGTTTATCCTGCCATGTTTAGAACTTCTCTTCAAGGGCCACCCTTAACATCCAGGGGCTGGGGCCAGTGCTGGTCCCCCTTAAATCAGAAGCCAAAACAATGACTGACTGTGTCCTGTTATGTTATACCCACTCTTATTTGAAGAGAGGGTATTGTTATCCTAAATTTTTTTTGTGTGTGTGTGTGTGACAGAGACAGAGAGAGGGATAGGGACAAACAAGAAGGGAGAGAGATGAGAAGCATCAATTCTTCGTTGTGGTACCTTAGTTGTTCATTGATTGCTTTCTCATATGTGCCTTGACTGAGGGGGGGGTTTCAACAGAGGGAGTGACCCTTTGCTCAAGCCAGTGAACTTTGGGCTCAAGCCCGCGACCATGGGGTCATGTTTATGATCCCATGCTCAAGCCGATGAGCCCGTGGTCAAGCCAGCGACCTTGGGGTTTTGAACCTGGGTCCTCTGTGTCCCAGTCCAATGCTCTATCCACTGTGCCACCGCCTGGGCAGGCTTGTTATCCTAATTTTTAAAAGATCTTCTGTATAGGTGATCAAACTATGGCTCAGAGAGTATAAATATTTTCATAAGCACACAATGGTGGGGGCATTGTTTGAACCTGGTGGTCTTCTAATAATAAATGCCATGCTCGTCTGGGTTACAACAGTCCGGGGCGATCATCATGCCCCATGTTTAGAACAAGTATCCAAAACTTGGATTTGGGCAAAAGAGCAGCTGATTGGAATAGGATTGAACACTATGGTTCTCAACCTTTTCCATCTCACGACACACATACACTAATTACTAAAATTCTGTGGCACACCAAAAAACATATTTTTTGCTGACCTGACCAAAAAAATAGGTATAATTTTGATTCACTCACACTGGACAAGTATTCTTGTGTTGTCAAGTTTTAAAATCTGAGTCTAAGGGAAAAGAAGTCCGTGCCTCTGGTCTGAATTCCCATTATGGGAGGAGAAGTAAATAATCAGGTGTTGCATGCTTGGAAATTTTTTGTGGCACATCGGTTGAAAATCACTGATCAACAGACTCATTTGAGACTTATCAAGTTTCTTAACGATATATTCTTTGTTCTGACCTTCTATTGACTAGTGATTGGGACATTGTATAATTCCAAGTAGATGGGAAAATATAGACCTAAAGTGATGCAGATGAGGCTTTTCTCATAGAGCTACTTTGCCTGGTACAATCAATTACAACCCAAAGGTTACAGTTTTGTTGCCTTAGAGGTTTGTAAGCAATTTAGCAATCTTATCCCAGGGTTCTCTCTTTCAATGATGATTGATACTTTTTTAGTTAAAAATTAATCTTGCCATTCTGCTGTTTCCTTCATTAGAGTTAAATAAATATTTGACACAGGCTTATTATATATTTTGAGTGAGAGTCATGTTTTTCTGGTGAGTCATGACACCCTCATCCTGGTTACAGATGGAGACCTCCATGATTCCATCCACCTCACCGTAGTGGTCTCCCTGGGAATGAGAAGTCTTTTCTCTGTGGGTGTAATAATCCACTGATATGGAAGAAAACTTCTGGATGGCACAGCTAGGATTAGTTAGCTCTTGGCTCCAACACTTAAAAGCTGTGTGATCACAGACATTGTACGACTTGTACAAATTATGTGACTTCTCTCACCCTCAGTTTCTTTATCCATAACATGCAGATAATGTACTCATTTATTTTTTAAAAAATAAGTAACATACATCAGTAGAGTACAGTGGTTGAAGATACAATTCTGAACCAGGCTGCCTGGGTTCATTTCTTTGATTTGGTATTTTTTTGGATGTGTGAACTTGGGGGATGTGTTTGATTTTATTGTGCTTCAATTTCCTCCTCTGTAAAGTGGGTTTAGTATCTACCTTATAGGATTATTGTGAGGACCAATGAGTCAATATTAAGTTTTCAAAACCGTGGCTGGCATATTGTGAGCATTCAATGAATATTAGCTGTGATGAAGAAAATAACCCTACGTATCAATTACCTAGCAGAGCTCCTAGTATATAATTAAGGCTCAAAATATTGGTAGCTGTCAAACATCAAGAATGTCTACTGTTTAGCCCCAGTTGGAATTAAGGCAGGCGGCCTGTTTACTCACATAAACAAAGAGGATCTGAGAAGTCAAGAAATATGACCACGATCACCCAGCCAGAACTATATAGAACCTAGATCTCAGGCGTGCCAGGCCAGGTTCTGTTCCCTGCACGAAGCGGAGGAGCCAGACACCAAAAGCGAAGCACACTGACCCGCCCCTCAGTGGCTCTGCCTCCGCCCTGCCCCATGGTCCCCTGTAGCTTTCAGTGACTCCCTCCCCAAGGAACTGTCTTTCCTCTGCTGAAACTACTGCTGCTTCCATCAAAACTCCACCTCTGTGGGGGGGCACAGGGGAAAAGCCAGAAGCTGAGCAGAAACGCAGGGTCAAGGGTGGGGCCAAGCAGTCCAGGAGCAGGAAAAGAGGCAGAACTGGCCTACTCCCTGCGCTACCTTCTCCTCCCTGGGGTCCTCAGCTTCATGCTAATGACTCCAGACAAAATAGTTAAGGATTTCCTTGCCAAGTGATGAACAGAGAAAACAAACCCACACCGCACCACATAGCCGCCATACCAGACATTCCCCGGATGGTTTGCTTTGTAGGTGATTGGCCGCAGCTGCCTCTAGCTTACCAGAGGCAGATGTCTCTCTGGGAGAGCAGAGATGGGGGCTGGGGATGGAGGGAGTGGGAGAGGACCCGCGCTCCAGTGCTTGTCACAGAGTCTGGAAACTGGACTGAGACCTCCAGGTATGTTGTTATCATTTTCCGTCTCCATCAAACAAGCCACAAACTGGAATCCAGGCGTCACCAACTTCACACTCTAGGGGTATGCTGCAGGTTAAGAGCCATTCAAATACTTATCGAAGACCTACTGTGAGTCTGGTACCGTGTGAGGCCCGGAGGAGAGCACTTGATTTAACTTTTGAAAGGGGAAAAGACGGGGTTTCATTTTCAAGATTGTTTTCGTGTAGGTGTGAGGGAACAGGGAAGCAAAATTTTGCTGAGCGCCTAACAGGTGGCCAAATCCATGCTGGCCTTTCCCCACACGACTGCTGTCTGGGGTCAGTTACAGTGCTTGGGCAGCAAATCCAACTAAGACTGGCTTAACCTTGGCGGGAATTGGGAATTGGCTAGGGATTGGGAAATCTGGAAGAATTTGAGTTACACAGCTAATCAACAGTATCACCAAAGATACAAATCCTTAGATTATCTTCACACCCTGCCCTGGGGGGGCTCCATGCTGAGGCTGGCTCTGCTGGTGGTCAGAGAACCGTCCTCATTTGCCACTGATGTGGGAGAGACAGGCTCTTACTTCCAGCAGACATTTCTGCCCAGCTCCTTGGCCAGATCAGGTTGTATGCCCATTTCAGAACCAATCACCAGCAAGGGGCATGTCCTTGGACCAGTCAGGCTTGCCCTTGACTTGAGGTCAACTCTCCTAAATTATTGTTCCATTTTCTTTTCTTTTTAAATGAAAGGAAGGAGGCAGTGAGACAGATTTCCGCACGCACCCCGACCAGGATCCAACCCAGCAACCTCCATCTGACGCCGATGCTTGAATCAACCGAGCTATTCTCAATGCCCAGGGCCCATGCTGGAACCAATCGAGGCCCTGGCTGTGGGAGAAGAAGGGGGGGGGGAGGGGAGAGGAAGGGGAGGAGAAGGAGATGGGCGCTTCTCACGTGTGTCCTGACTGGGGATGGAACCTGGGACATTTGCACACCAGGCCAATGCTCTATCCACTGAGCCAATTGGCCAGGGCTGCTGCATTTTCATAGGGGAGGAAGCAACAGATGGTGGGGAGTGAAATGCATGCAGTATTACATCCCCACAGACTTGGAAACAAAATGACTCGTGGCCATGTCTGTCGCAAGTCCAAAGCCCCGTGGAGTGTATTGTATGTTCTTTTCATTTACTATGAGTCAAGAAAAGAGGGCAGAAGGATTTGGGAGTTGAATCTTAGGTACCCTTTTGAGGCAGTGGTGCTGTAGGAGGACATTCTGGGTTTATTAAAGAAACCCTCTATCCTCCTCACCTTTCCCTCTTCTTCCAGGTCGTGTTCACCAGCCACTGGGATCTGGGCCACAGGATGCTTTGTGGGGGACCAGCTCGCAGCAGCTCGGGTCCTGTATTTCACCAGTGACCCTAGTCCAGCTGGAGCTCATCTTCCGGACTCCGCTGAATGAGAGAGTGTTACCAGGGGGCTTCAGAATATTTAGGATCACGTTGGGTTTCCTTGCAGCTGTCTTAGGAAGGAAAGGCAATCTTCAGAGAAACTATTTTAGCAGTAGTGTGGCCGTGCTGCCCTGGGGCACGGTGGGGCCACTTGAAGTGTGAGGAAGGAAGGGGGCAGCTGTGGTGTGTGGTAACCAGTTGGGAACAAACTTATTATTATTACTGCTTATTCAAGTTCAAACCAGCCAGAGTCTGAAACAGCTGATTCCAATGTCATAAACACTGGTTGCAAAACTGCATGGTCTCAAGTTTATCGCCTAGGCAATCAATCAATCTTTCTTAAACATCTCAGGTGTTCACAGCTTGGTGCTGGGGAAGCTACATGCTACAAGATGTGCTGCCTGCCTGCGACTAGATGAGGCTGCTACACAGACGAGGGGCTACCTGGTCGCACCAGACGGCGTGCTGCGTCTGCCGGGGCGGGCCGACCATACCTCCATAGGAGTGTGGAGCAGGGTTTCCCAAGATAGGACCCGTGGAACACTTGTCCCTCACAATATACTGGAGTTAAAAATAAAAAAGTGCTCTTTGGCCAAAAAAATTGAGGTATCCAAAGTATGTGAGTATCTTACAGGACTTTAGATAATAGAGAGTCTTAAGGTGGAAACTTGTTTAACTTTAATACTATGATTCTTAAATTTATTTGCTCATGGAACGCCCTCTAATTCCCTCGAGGAAAATAGGAATGGCCTCTGTGTTAAGAGTCCCATGGAACCACACTGCCCCCTGTGGGCAAACCCAGCCAGGCCGTCTAACAACGAGGAGCAAACCCCGGAACAGCCCATCCCTGGTGGAGCTGCAGGGTCAGGATCCAGCTATTCCGCAAACTCGGGTCCCTCCAGGATGCAAGCCCGTGTCTGGGGCTGTCAGGTCGCTTCCTGGTACCCAAACAAAATGCACCGTCAGGTGAGCTGATGGTGAACTCGCAGGCAAGGAGAATGTGAAGGGTTTGCTGTGTCTCTCCTCTGCTTCCCTGTCCCCTCCGTCCTTCTGGATGAAACCCTGATTCCACAGAGCAACGCTGTGACCTCTGCCACTACGTGTCCCCTCAGTTTCAAGCCTCTTGGTGGTCCTCTCTCTCTACCTCCTCCTTCCTGCCTGCATCCCTAGACCCCAAATGTTCTACCTGCTCATCCACTAGCCCCAGCCCGCTTCCCGTCCTAGGAGGGCCTGCGCCAGCCCACCGCCTCCCGGGAAACCCAGTCTGTCCCTGCTCCTTCTCGGGATGCCCTGCACCCCCCCCAGTCTTCTGTCCAAGTGGACAACTTGTATGTTCTCACTTCCCTTGCAGGAGACTGCCTTCTCTAAGGTCTAAGGCAGGGGTCCCCAAACTACGGCCCGCGGGCCGCATGCGGCCCCCTGAGGCCATTTATCCGGCCCCCACTGCACTTCCAGAAGGGGCACCTCTTTCATTGGTGGTCAGTGAGAGGAGCATAGTTCCCATTGAAATACTGGTCAGTTTGTTGATTTAAATTTACTCGTTCTTTATTTTAAATACTGTATTTGTTCCCGTTTTGTTTTTTTACTTTAAAATAAGATATGTGCAATGTGCACAGGGATTTGTTCATATTTTTTTTATAGTCTGGCCCTCCAACAGTCTGAGGGACAGTGAACTGGCCCCCTGTGTAAAAAGTCTGGAAACCCCTGGTCTAAGGACTAGGCCTTTTACTCTCTTTTTCATCTCCCCTTACGTCCATGGAGTCCAGTCTGCCTCGCCCTCCCTGCTCCCCCCTCAACACTCCTACAATATCAGGGTGCTGGGATCACAGGACTGAGGGCCTGGCTCAGAGCCCCTCCTCGCTCTGTGGACAGCCTTCTGATGAACTCAGAAAGCATTTCTTCCACATTCAGTTTTGGGATTAATTGAATCAAAGTTCTCTTTCTAAAATTAAGCCATGGTGGTGATGGAGGTGGGGCGGGAAAGGGAGAGAGGGAGGGAGGGAGAGAGAGAGAGAGGAGAGAGCGACAGAGAGAGAGAGAGAGAGAGAGAGACTCCCTGAAGACAGGAAGCTCCAAATGAGGCTCCAGGTACTGGAGCCTGTCACCACCCCGCCCCTGGGCTGTGGCATTTCTGCACCTGGGCCTGGGGGGTCTCTCATTTTGGGAAGTTCAAGCAGCAGAACTGTTGCAGTCAAGCTCAGTTTAGGGTGGAGAATGCTCAAATAAAACCACATGGTTGAATTTCCGAACCATTAGAGTTCCTCTTGAGCACTGGTGTTTTAGACTCAGGGTAGAGTTGTGGTCTGAAAGAAAAAGACCTCAACCCAGTGTTTTGGAGACACCCAAATGAAAACAAAGCCAAGCTGGGCTCCCCGGAACCTGCCTGTTAAAGAACACGCTTCTTAGCCAGGAGCTCCTCCAGTGACCCCCGGGCGCCCCCTCCGCCCCCACAGGATGGGACTCGCCATCTCCTCCCGCAGCTCCCGCCACCCCCGGCTCCCTGCCCCCAGTTGCCTCCAGCGTGTCCCTGGCTCTGCCGCAGACAGAGTGGTTCCCTTGCTCTGAGGTCCTTCTCCCACGGCTCTAGGCTCAGACCTGTTCTCCAAAGACTGTTGGTTAAAAACATCAACTTTGGAAACAAACTAGAGTTTCCGTCTCTACTTTGCCACTGACCAGCTGCGCTCCACGATCTTAACACAGCGACTGGGAGATCCCAGCTTTGCCCGCTGTGTGGTCTTGAGCAAGTTACCTAGCCACGCTGCCTCGGCCCTGTCGTGTATAAAATAGGACGGTAAGAGCCCATATGTGTCGTGCTTTATCCGTTGTTGTGGGGATTAAGTGGAGGTAAGGAAGGTCTGTGCCTGGCCTGTGGTAGGTGTACACTAAGTGTCAGCTGCCTGGAGAGGACCTGCCACTCCTCTGTGACCGAAGCCGCTCTGACCCCCGTGCAGAGCCTCCTGGAACCGCACCTCCCCGCCCAGAGGCTCTGTCCACGGCTTGGTTCACGTGCTTTCTCCTTGCACAGCTGCTTGGGACTTAACTCACTCCCGAATTGCTTACCTATGTTATTAATCTCCACACTTTGATTGGGAGTTCTCTCAGGACAACTCAGATCTCTTCAGAGCTGCCTGCAGACAATTCACCCAGGAACGTCCCTGGCCTGCCACAGGGCCCTCAGCGTGTTCCTGGCCATCCTCCTGTCCATGGCACATCCCCCGAGCCCCGAGTCAGAGCCCTGCGGGTGCTGCACTGCTCCCTGTTCCCTAAGCATTCCAGCCCTTCACAAAGCCAGGCCTTCACCGCGTGGTTCCCGCCGCCTGGCGCGCCGTTTCCCCACTGCGTCTCTGCCAGATAAACTCCTGTTCACTAGGAATTAGGCCAAATGCTCTTTCCGAGCACCTTTCCCAACTCCAGGCCTCTGTCCTTCTCTTGCATGGCCCTAGTGCACGTTTGTTCTTCGTGGATTGTGACCTCCTTCAGGAATAAAATGGGGTCCCCAATGTCCTGTGCACCGTAGGCGATGGGACCCTTGGTAAGGTCGCTGTGGGCCAGCCTGACTCGGCTGCACAGAGGATCTGAAGTTCTGCAGACAGCTTCCCATCCCACCCCGCCGCTACGGTGCCCTGCTGAGGCTGGGGTGTCATCTGTACAACGGCCTTAACGCCTTCTCCACAGATCTCGGCCCCCTCCCTCCTGCCTGGACTTCACCTCGGGCTTCCCACCTTCAGGTAGGTGGTAGCATCCCTATTCTAGTTAAGCCCAAAGAGAAAAATATTACTAATTGGTTTAGAGATCCCAAATCAGCATTTTATGAGGGAACACAACCTTCTTAGTTGTTAGACATACCAGTGACACATTCTCCATTGCTATGGTGATTCTTTGACTTCGTCCTCTCGCAGATTAGAAAGGCCTCTCATTTTTTCTGAGTCTGGTTCCTCCCAAAGGAGGACTCCGGCCAAGCACTCCGCAGGCCCCCGCCATAGGAAGAGGGCTGCTGTGTGGCTCCTGGAGGCTGCGGTTCCGGCTTGCCTGCCGGCGGCGAAGCTCACCTTCCCGGGCCAGGCCCCACGTCATTTGGAGAGGCACAGGTGCACCGTCTTTAGGGGCACAGCCTCCCAGTTAGGTAACACCCGCCGTCCACACGGCCTGAGTTACTTGTCCAGGAAGAGCACTTCTTTCAGAGGAAAATCCTTGCATCTTCCTCCTTCTGGTCTATTTTTTTTTTCTTTGAAATTCCTCTGGTCAGCAAGGCTGCATGGAATTCAGTAGTACCCCTTGGCTCTGCCTCCATCAGACTCAGTCTCTCACACCCTCTCTCTTCCCTCCCCTCCTCTAACATGCCTGATAACTATGGGGAATTCAAGGTGGAATTTCTCTCACATGATAGTCATTCTCCTCCACCCCTCTTCCACCTTCCTCCCCTTCCCATGAGAATTTCACACAGGTTCATTCCTTTAAAAGTTTATTTACGGTGAATAAAAAAAATAATTTATGTGACCAGATCAATAAAGACATTATGACATGCAGCAGAGTTTAACTTTCCTGTTTGCGACTCGATTTTGCAGCGTGGTGGGAAGGCAGCTGAGTGAAACCCCGCCCCCTGGAACCAGGACTCACCCGTGGATGCTCACAGGAGGGCTGGGAGGTGGGCTCAGGGGGCCAATGATCCAAACCTCTCTTACAGAAAAGAAATGTACTGTTGGTTTTTTATAAGCGGTCCACAGAAGCTCTGTCACATGCCCGCTCCTAATGACCATAACCATACCATACCCAGCAGATGCTCAGGACGACAGAGCAGTTGTCTCAGGGACTTTCAAACATGATCCTTGGAGACCACACGGGGGAAGTCCCCGTCCCTCCAGAGGCCACCTCCTGAGGCCGGGACTTGGAGGAGACTGTGGAGAGGAGGGACCCAAGCCCCTCGCACAGCTATCAGGATCTTTGGGTTTCTGAACTCCGCTGCCTCTCAGCCTGAAGCAAACATTTCCCCTCTGGGTCCTCCTGGGGCTTTCAGAGGCAGCACTGCCTTGGTCAGTGGAGGGGATGTTTCCTCCAGCAGTCCAGAGCTGGACATGCCAGCAGTCTGTGCAGGGGCCTAAGGGCAGGCTCTCCAGAGGCCCTGCCCAAGCCCAGAGCCTCGGAGCTGGGGGAGGCCTGGGCCCCACTGCCTAGAGGGCAGCAGGCTCGTTAGCGGGAGGCCCTTGGGTTCCCCAGGAGTGACCAGGCCTTGCTCACCGCCACTGCCTTGCTGCCTGGTTCTCGTGAGGCCGTGACCTGGAGGCTACTTTGGTGGCTGCGTTCACTCTCCTGGGGGGCAATGAATTTTGGTTAAAATTTTTTGATAAATCAAGAATAGGCTTTAGTTGCCTGTAAACTCACTGACTGATAAAACCCCCCAGGAAGCAAGGTGGGGAAGCCTAGGAGAGGCTGTGAGGGGTCTTCTGTGACCAAACACCCGCTCTGGCCCCGTCCCTCATCCCTTGAGGCTACACAACTCCTCTGCAGGTGCCCGGGACTCGCGATGCCGGCCGGAGGGCTGCGCAGGGCTGGAGGTACCTGCGTGCACAGGTCACCAGGCCGCTCAGGCTGGGTGCCAGCAGCTTAGTCAAGGGCTGGTTGTTTAACTGAATGTGGCTTTAGCATTCTTTTGAAAGGGAGAACCAAGCAAAACCCAAACTCCCGGGCAGTTCTGAAGTCCAGTCCAGGTCCAGGTTCCGTTTTTTACCTTCAGAGACAGCGATTTCTGGGCACAAGGATCAGCCCCAGGCTTCAAAGCCCAGTGTTAGCTCCCCTCCTGGGACACACACCTCACACCTGCTCGCCCTCACTCCGAGGGGCACTGCTGTGCTCCAGGCCTGGGACCCTTCTATCCTGAAACCGTCCTTTTCTTCAGTGTTCTGAAATAAAAACTCACACCCCAAATGTAACTCATTATCTACATTATTTTCCTTTGAAGAAGAACCGAAGGCCCCCTCAATGCCCTGGGGACACCTGCCCTAGCGCCTATTAAAGAACGCCTACAGCACAGCCTTTCAACCATTTTACGAAATGCATCAGCCCTGACGCATTCAGATCCATGGATGCAGGGCGGATGGGAAGGGACAGATGACAAAGCAGCACCCCACAGGTGTCCTAGCAGCCCAGTCCAGACAGAATACCTGTGTGGGTCCTACAAAAATAAACTTCGCGCCATGCCTGTTCTGTGTGGTGGTAAAGGACAGCCCTTTCCATTGGGCTTATCTCTGGGGGCGTTTTCTGTATCAAATGCAGGTGAGACTTTTAATGACTCTGAGCAGGGACCGAGAACTCATTGCCTGTCCCTGTCTGGCTCCTGGGATGCCAGGATGGGACAGGGGACAAGCGGAAGGGAAAGAGAAACTGCCCAGCCTGGAAGAAAAGGGGGTAGGCGGCCATAGAGGCACCCCCAGAGTCCTGTGATGCCAGGGCGCTAACCGCTCGACTGTGAGCCTCTGGGCCTGGACCTCCAGAGTCGCAGACAGCGCCCTGTGCCCATCTGCAGTGTCTCCAGGGGACAGGCCCCAGTCCGCGGGGCCCTGAGCCTTCCTCCTGAGGCACGAGGTGCAGCCCAGGGCAGACATGGAGAGTTGTACTAGCTATACTCAGGAAGGGCGAGCCAGGTGTGTGAGCATCCCCGATGCCCGGGCTCTGAGGGCTGACCTCCTCTCCTGAGGCGGTGCCCCCCCCGCCCCTCCACACCGTCCACCCGCTTCCTATCGACACTGCATGTCCTCTAGCTTTCTACTCGTCAGGAAAAACTCTATTACGTGCAGCACTTACATGTCTCTCATAAACATGAGAAAGTATCAAAAGTTTAATTATAGTTTAAAACCATGACATGGGCTAAAGTCTGCTAAAGCAGGACCATCAGCGAGGTCTAAAGGTGACCTTTTGGGAACCAAAGCATCAACTGGTCCCCTGGGTGGCATTCTGAACCTGTGCTGTGGACGTGATACAGAGAGGTGGAGGACGGCTGCCTTCCACGTTATCCGCTTTGGGAACCAGGTACTCCCGCGACCAGTCCTCCCTCCGTGAATTCTTTCAAAGACACCCACTACCTGGCATTAGGAGCTGTCCCACAAGCTACTTCATGTACTATCCTGGGTCAAGGCTCAGATTAAAGGTAAATTCAAGGTCTTAAGATGCCCTTCCGGGGGGGTGGGGGGGAGGCTCTGAAAGAAAAGAGGTAAGAGAAAAAAATATAAAATTCTGGAAGAGTGACATTTAAAGATAGATTCTCAAAATACCATATACCTTCACTTATAAGATGAAAAAAATGATCAAAACTATCTTGTTGAAGGTTATAAGATGCAAAAATAATCAAAACTATCTTGTTGGAGGTTCAGGTTGATTTTAGGAATACTAAGACATAGGGAACACGTCCATCTTAGGAGGGAGGGAAGCTGACAGACTTTTCAGCAGATGCCTTCCAATGCTGAATTCTGACCCCTGTAAGAGCCAAGGAGCCGATGTGAGACTTGGAAGAAGGAGTCACCATTGCTTTATTTCAGCTGCAGCCCCACCTTGAACACTTACAAGGGGGAGGATGCGTGGCCTGCGGCCGGGGGGGGGGGGGGGGGGGACAGGGCTTTGTGTGAATGAGAGTGTACGAACTGAAACAGCCTCTGCAGCGCTCGGAGCCCACACGCTTTATTATCCCCTGCTCGCCACGCCCTGACCGCAACCCCACATCGCTGCCTTCGGATTACGGAGGGAAAAAAAAAATCGTTTGATTTCCTGGGCCACAGAATACAAGATGGGTCTGGATTGTACTAGGAGCTTACACATTGAGGCAAGAAGGTGCGCAAACAGGAGCAGGAAGTCTTCACCGCCGGGCGAGCCGGTGCCGGAGACGCAGGAGGATGGCTGAGTCGCTCTCCCGGAGTCCACACTGGCTTATGCTTCTGTCTCTCATGAACCGTGTTCAACTCCAACTCCCACCGTCTCCCAAGGGGGAGAAGAGTGTCTCTGACTATCTATGGCATCAATGACTTCCTTGAGCCATTATTTCTTTCCTGTTAAGATTTCACAGAGGCCCAGGAGCAGGCCTGGAGAAGGACCAGCAGACAGCACGAGTGTCTGAGAATGACTTATAATACTGACTTCTCTCTTTTTTTTTTTTTGGTAACAGTCCACGAAATGCACGCCCCTCTCTCCTGAGACACAGTGAGGCATGAGGGGAGGTGGCGGAGGAGCTGTAGGTGGGACACTGTACCGTGTGACATCACGATCATGCAGCTGGTGCCCGACAGGACAGAGACATGAAGACGAGCGCTCGGGGCTCTGGGCTGGCCCCAGGGGGAGGCAGGCAGGTGCACAGCCTCATAGGAACACTGTCCAGTTCACGCAGAGCCATCCCCTGGGGCTCGCCACTGTGGCTCTGGCCTTAGCCTTCGTCCTCCCTCAGCTCCGTGGGTAAGAATTTATACTGCTGTTGGCGTATCTGGGCCAGTTTTTTCCTTGCTTCTTCCAGTTCTCGCTCTTTCTTTAGCATTTCCTCCTGGGCCGCGATAATCTAGAAGGAAGGCAACAAGCTGGATGAAGCTAACACTTTCTAGGAAACTGCCCTCCCCCAGCACCACTCGCTCCCAGTCCCAGAGGCCGCTACAGTGCACAGGGAAGGCGTGTTAGCTCTGAGACCAGCCTCCGGGCCGCGGTCTGGGTTTTGAGACTGATGACCCAGTTGACCCCAGGAAATTAGCTGACTTCTGGCCACTTATTTAATAGCAAACATCTGTATGATCCCTGTTATGCACCAGGCTCTGGTGTAAGCACTTTATGTGGACTGTCGCAGCATCTTCTTGGCCACACTGGGATGTACGCCCCACGGGTCGTCCTATTTTTCCAGTGAGGGCCCTGAAGCTGAGAGGCCCACTTCCCTGAGGTCCCCAGCTAGTGGAGCAGGACTTGGCCTCAGGTATTCCTGAAGCCAAAGTGGGAGTCATCAACTGCTGGATGGCTTTCACATACTTATTTCCTGCTTGTAAAATATAATCTGAGGAATATTAATAAACAGGTATTTACTATTTTCACTTACGTGAAGAAGGTAAGTCTGTGTTCATGAAAGCCAAATAGATTTCTTTCCTGTGGGCCTTTTTAGAACCTTTATTAGGCCAACGATCACTGGGATATTCCCAGGTTGGGGTAGATAGCGCAATACTTCACAGACTTATGTGATCGGAGACCCTCTTTCATGGGACTAGTGCATCAGGAAATAGAGTCTGGTGAAAATGAGCCATGTCCTTCCACATAGAGAAGTGCTTCAGGAAGAGCTAAGGTGGGCACGGGAATGAGTGACTTCCCTAAGAGGGTCTCAGTGCTCTGGTGCTAAGAAGAAAACCAATCTTGTATATCGGATTTATGCCAACACACACCCTACAGTGCAAGCCTGATTTCCCAAAGTTCCCCCTCTTCCCAAGCACATGAACATAACCTTGCACAAGTCAGGCTATTCTTCTCCTCCATCCACTCTTAGGATTCGAAACCTCTGGTAAAGGTCACCATTCATTCTCTCTTTTGAGCCAATTTATCTTGAGTGAGTAGCAGCTTCAAACATATAGTTTTACTTCCATGATAATAATACTGACCTTCAGTTTCTCTTCTCCTTTTTTAAAACAGAATCCCTGCCCTGGCCGGTTGGCTCAGTGGTAGAGCGTCGGCCTGGCGTGCAGAAGTCCCGGGTTCGATTCCCGGCCAGGGCACACAGGAGAAGCGCCCATCTGCTTCTCCACTCCTCCCCCTCTCCTTCCTCTCTGTCTCTCTCTTCCCCTCCCGCAGCCGAGGCTCCACTGGAGCAAAGATGGCCCGGGCGCTGGGGATGGCTCCTCGGCCTCTGCCCCAGGCGCTAGAGTGGTTCTGGTTGCAACAGAGCGACCCCCCGGAGGGGCAGAGCATCGCCCCTGGTGGGCAGAGTGTCGCCCCCTGGTGGGCGTGCCGGGTGGATCCCGGTCGGGCACATGCGGGAGTCTGACTGTCTCTCCCCGTTTCCAGCTTCAGAAAAAATACAAAAAATAAATAAATAAATAAATAAATAAATAAATAAAACAGAATCCCTGATTTTTAGGTAGGCATGTCACTACTAAAAGTACTGCATTTCCCAGCCTCATTTTCAGTGAGGTTGGCCATGTGACTGATAACCAATGGCATGCGACAGGAAGTGATGTATGCAACTTCCGGACCATGCTTGCCTCTCCTTCATTTCTTCTTGCTGGTGAGAAAGGCCAGGTGGTTTTTGAGCTATCTTGGACCAAGTGACCAAGGGCAACATCTCAGGGATGGTTCAGCAATAGGGAGATAAAGGTTGGGTTTCAGGCACAAAAGAACCACCATACCATTCCTAAACTGCCGACACCTAGACTTTTCACATGAGAGGAACAAACTTCCATCTTGTTTAAGTCACTGTGATTTTGTGTCTCTCACACAATGCCCATCGTGGGAGTAAACACTGTCTGGATTTAGTCACAAACCTGAGCAATGCCCCCCACAAATTTTGTTTTCACTACGACATCATCATCATCAGCTTTGCCAAATGCTGCCTTCTGGGCCGCACGCACAAGATTGTCTGAAGCTCTTTTTACAGCGTTTCCTGCCGCCTGGAGAGTGAACAACACACATTGTATCATTAGAAACAGCCACTTGGATCTGGCAAGAACAGACATGAAGGTACACTTCATGAGACTATGACTCTATCATCTAATTATAACACAGAAGTTCTGTCTAGTTAGTATCCCTCTGTCTTTCCATTCATCTGTCCATCCGTCCATCCATCCATCCATCCATCCATCCATCCATCCATCCACTGATTCTACCAACACTGGTGCCTACCTAATCTTAGCTCATTCACAGATGAATGAGATCAAGTTCTTGGCCTCCAATGAACTTTTGAGGGGAATTGCAATTATGTAAATAAATGTAGCATTTGTTGTATTAACAGAAGTACTCAGGGCTTCTTCCTTGGTCTAGAACACCCCCCCCCCCCATTCAATTTAGATATACTTGAGGACTTGGCTTGGACATCACTTTCTTGGTGCCCCTCAGTCTCACCCACCCCAGTGCTACTGGAGTGTCCTGTACTGGCTTCTTTGCAGACCAGTGGCTGCACCCATCTCCCAACAGTGAATAACCCGAGGGCAGGGGCTGCGACTTGAATCTTTGCATCCCCAGGGCCTGGCACAATGCTACCCTGGGTTGGTGCTCATCGACTGTACTGTGGTCAAAAGAAGGGCTATGACAGCACAACCTAACCCTGTGTAGAAGGCTGGGAACCCCCCAGTAATGGGCCTGTCCAGATGTGCTTTTAGAGTCAGAGCTGGTTTTTTTATGCCACCTGCTTAATGATGGGCAACTGCTAGAGAGAGGCGAAGAAAAGCTTCTCGGTGTGTGGTCTAGATCTTCGTATAAGGCTATAGCCCACACTGGCTTACTCTTAGCGCTCATGGAGCATGGCCTTGGGGACTTGTCTTCTGTCACCTGAGGCATGGGGTTATCTTCTAATGGTGGTCTAGGCTTTATTACACCTCCTGAATTCCTAGCCCAGCCCCCTTAGAATCAAGAATATGTGCTTGGGGGTTAAACCTCAGAAACTTAAGTTTTTCTCATTCACACTATGAGGGCTTCTATATATAAGAAGGAAAGGAAAAGCCAATTAATCTTTGACAAGCAGTCATAATGTGCTGATTCTCAAAATAGCTTTATGAGGTCAGAACTCATTAGTCTACTTTTCTGATGTCGAAACTGAAGTTAAGCAACTTGTCTAAGATCCTGTAGCTAGTAAATTATAGAGCTGGGATTTGAATAGGTCTGTCTAGCCCCAGAGAACCTCTGGGTCACTGTAAGGAACTCAGACACAACACTGCAGCATCCACTGAAATCGGCAATAATGATAAGAGTGATGCAGTGTCCTGTCTGTGTAAAGCCCCAGAGCTTACAAAAGCCTCTTCACATGTCTTGACCTTCATCAGAGCCACTGCCTGTATCTGCAACCTAAGGCCTGAAGAGTTTTGAGTGATTTGTGTAAGATCATACACTTTAATAGGTGGCAGAGGCAGGACTTGAACCCTGGTCTCTCTTAACTCAGGATGTTTTCCTCAAGTGTTCCCTAAACCCACAGACTACACATTCAAACACACAGCTCCCCATTTGTCCCTGGGTTTATCCGAGGGGTCAGAGGAAGGAAAGGGAGTTGGGTCAGAGAGATACTGGGAGGACCAAACAACAGAAATGTACTTTAGGACCTCCTAAAATGAGAGCTCTGAGTTTTGGTGGAATTGTTCAAATATTACTGCCATTTATGAAATTACTCATGACACATTTTTTTTCAGAACATAAACAATTTGCATTATAACACAATAAAAGTCTAGAAAATTGGAAACAAAATGTCAAAGTATAGGAAAATTCTGGCATAATTAGTTGATGTAATATCATGCAATCATTAAAAATGAGGCTTATGAAGAATGGACCAGTTAGCTTGGCACAGAGAAATTATGAAGACTTTCCTTCAAGGAAAAAGATATGTATGATAAAATGTTAAGTGAAAAAAAGCATAATGTCTCTTGCTACAATTACAACTAGACAAAATTATTTTACACATACATAAACACAGAAAGAGAAAAATAATAATATTTGACATATAAAGACATTGAGGCTATGCAACTATTTCATTCAAACATTTCTTTCACTGTGTTGAAAATACTCTATAATTAAAACAATCAGGAAAACATATGCACTGGGAAGGACTCGATTGTCACCTTCAAAGGCATGCTCTCTGGGCTCTGGGAAACCTTTGCAACAGTCTCGTGTAAACTTCTCAGTCCTCTCACTCCCTTCTCTAGCACACAGTGAACGAGAGCGTCCACTGAAACAGGCCCGGTCTTAGGTGTGAGAGATGCGAAGATAAAGATTTGGTGCCTGCGACTAAGAGGTTCCCCACCTTGTCAAGACAGATACAAAGATACATGTGGTGGCCAGGTAACAGGAACCACAAGAGTGGTCTGGCTCGGGGCTCTGGCAGGACAGAGTAGGGACTGACTGTCTGAGGCCCGGGTGTCAGGAAGGGCTCCCCAGAAGAGGGGATGTTGGAGTTGAGTTGAAGGACAAGAAGGAGTTCCTCAGGCTGGGCTGGTGAGGAGGAGGCCCCCAAGACGTAAGAGCAGAAGGCACACGTGGAGAATGTCAGTTTGGTGCGGCAGCAGGGTGTAGGATGCATGGTCACGCGTGGTAGAAAATGAGAAGAGTGGCACAGAGTTGGCTGATGGAAGGCCTGGTGGGTCATGCCAAGGAAGTGAGACCGTCCCCTTTGGTGACACTTACCCGCTCCAACAGGAGTATTTTCCCACCAGCATCAGTGACCATTACCTGTAGCCGCCTCATGGCCTCTGAATCCTGATCGGCCTTCACCTTGCAGGCCACAAGCAGCTGAGCCGTGGAGGCGGCGACCTGCTTGGCAGATGAGATGAGCTTCTCCTCGCTGGCATGTCCCTGAACGGAGGCATTGGCTGCCTCACAGAGGCTGCTGGTCGCCGCTGCCACCATGCGGGCCTGGGGACAGTCAACAGAGAAGTGACCCAAGGCCCAAACCTCCCACAGGGACTCCAAAAAAGCAAATGGGGAGGAAGAAGGTGACTCACGGCAGAAATCAGCCCCTGTGACCACTGTCCGTCATCCGCAGCATTGGCGGGGATGGAACCCACCTAGAGGGTGGAGGTTAGAAATCCGCAATGAGAGCTGGAAGGCTTACAGTGACCTGCAACCCCTCTGACTCTACACTGCATGGAACTAGAGAGAAAAATATCTTGGACACGCAACACCACCAGGGATTCCCACATCCAGCATCAGCGTGGGAATGGGGCACCCTTTCCCATGTGGGACCCTAGCCACTCCAAGACTGCACCAGCACAGCCTGGCTGGTTTCTACCTGGGCCACAGTGAGTCTATGCAACGCTTTGAATGGCCTCTGTTAGGTTGCCAGGTATTGTGTTTCTGGGGAGATGGCAGAGGAATGACAGATCGGGCTGTCCTTACATGCTCATTTCCTCTGCCGACCTTTCTCCATTTCAAACACGGGGTCCTCTGGGGTCTCCTCTTTCAAGGACCAAAGGAAATTTAAACCTCTCCTGATCACAGAACCTGAAGCCACACTGTGATTTTCTGGCAGATGATGCAAAAAATAAATAAATAAATGGGTGGTACATTTTCTTCAGTACATCTCAATGCAGACCCTTAAGGAAATACAGACTGTTTTGTTGGGGTGGGGAGAAAATTAAGAAGCTGGAGGTAAGATGATCTCTGTTTCTATTCAGAAATCACAGCAACAGGCGAACTATTTTCTATCCAGACTTAGAGGGAGTACCTGTGGGAAGAAATACCTTTACACACGTGGCAGGTTAGTGGCGAGGGAACAGATGACTTTCTATTTGAATGTAAAATTGAGGGATCTGCCAGCAATTACAGGAACCACATCAGGGCTTGGTGAATGTCATGGAAACCCAAGGTTCTACATAGAAGCCTATCTAGTTCATCTAAGTCCAGCTGAACCTTCTTTAAGACCATGTTTTTAAATGCTTGAACATCTGAGTCCCTTGGAGGACAGGGCTCTGCCATATTCAAGTTGGATCCTCTCGGCTCTAGCAATGTGTCTGGCACATAGTTGGCCCTTTATCAATAAACTGATATTTTTAGGTAGTGTACTCTCAATGATCCATTTTTGGTCTTTACATATTGGTAGGTCAATAAGTACTTGGTAAGTAAGGTTAGCACGGTGCTATATCCTTAGGAGACAAGTGAGAAACATAAAGGAACAGACTGCATGCCACCTGGGGCAATGTATACATGTTAATATTGAAAAACATACCGCCCAATGGTTCACAAAGAAAAGCCAGAGCATGTGCTTTGAAATTAAGACATGACTAAGTTCACAAGAGACTTCCTGGAGGAAGATGGATAGCCACTGGTTAGGCACTAACTTCCTGTGTGTGCTACATTGCTCTTGGGTCAAGACACAATCATTTTGTCTATCTGACAGCAAAGGCCTTTGAAATCAGAAGTGACTGACAACTGTGATGACCAAATTTCCCAAGCCTATAACCTGATAGGATTTCTGTAGCACCGTTATATTTGAGAGGCTCTCTGCAGACACAGTTTGGATTGGGTAGTTGTATGGGAAAAAAACAGGACACAGGGAGTATTTTAGATTGCAAGACCTTCCCATAGCTGGGATTGTCTAATGTACTATTAATCCTTTGGCTTATTGAAAAAGAACTCTGCTTTCACGCTAATGCAGATGGAATGGGTGACTGGAGATGAAGCAGATAAAAGATAATCTTGGATTTAAACCAGACTGGCCTTCTGGCCAAGGGGCTTGGGAGAATGCTAACCGCAGAGTTGGACAGCATCATCTACACAGTGCTAGACAATGAGTGGAGTCATTGGAGTTGGAAGGCGGCATTACCAAGTCCCCAACTATGGTGCTTATATAGCCATCCACCAGGAAAACATGACAGCTTACATCTTTAAGTAACCCTAACGTACAGCGGGAATATAAATGCCTGTTTAGGGCCTAATCACCACCCGGAGCACGAGGCTTTCCTTAACCAGAGGCAGATGAGAGTGCTGGAGGCCAACCCCTTCCTTCTGTGTGTCAGGTTTAAGCAAACAGTTGCCAGTCAGTGGGAGCAGACTGGCATTCAGTGTGGGAAGGCACGGCCCTGGTTTCCTCAGGCAGGCCAAATGCCTTCCCTCCTCTCCCCACAGGCTCCACTATGTGAATGTCCCACCACCGGACGAGCGGGGTGTACCCACCTTTCCTTGGGCCACCAGTTCCCTCTGGGCTGCCGAGGCCGATTTGACCAGGGCGCTCGTGGCAGCAGCAATAGATTTAGCAGCTTCCAAGATCTGTTCTTCAAAATCCAGGGTCTCATCTGCTTGCTATAACCAAAAGAAAACAGCGTCACAGGCAATTCATCTCTACACAGCGCGCTTTCTGCCAAACTACTTACTGCTTGGTCACCTGGCTCTGCATCTGTGTAGTGCTGTTTGTCGACAAGCCACACCCAGGGTAGAAAGGCCTGCGCTGGCAGGCTGCCCCTCCGTCTGCTGCCTCCCCATGCCCCCTCCCCAAACAGTGAAAGCTGCCAGCCCCTGACATTGTGCACAAATGTTTAATCAGGAAATTCTAAGGCAGACTCTTTTTTCCAGGGCAGAATCTTTAAAGAGACATACATTCACTGCGAATCAAATATCTCGAATGGTTCCATCAGCCTCAAGAACCAAAATCAAAATCATCAACAAGCAAAATTCAAAGGGCGGGTGGTGGCACATTCTTCCACGGCTCAAGGCTCAAAAAATGGGTTGAAAAAAGGAAAGATGGCTATCAGTCGTGCAAAACCTTGTTTTTCTGGGGTAAAACCAAAGCAAAAGAGCATGTGCATTTTTGTGGCTAAGCACGAAGATAGTTACATACCAACCAAAGAGTCACCCAGTGATGGAAAAGAAGCCCATCATGGCGGAGCTGGTTCAGTCCCCGGAACCGGAGGCCCGGCCGCGCCTGGGGAAGAACACTGGCCATCACTGCGCAGGCGCTGTCAGGCCTCGGGCTCTCTCCTCCACCACCACCTCCACCACCACCACCACCACCACCACCACCACCACGCCCTGTGCTGCCAGAACAACCTGGGAAAGTGAAGACAAGCTTTGGGAAGTGGGGCAAATGTGAAGACCTGGGTTCTGGGCTGGGTGGAATGGAGCACCACCATTTGGGGTGGGCAGACTAGATGACGTTCAAGGTCCCTTCCAGCACGCACATTCTGTCATAATGGTTAAGTTCCCCTCAGGCCCCAGGCTGTGGAAGATGTGGACGGTATCTTTTAGGTACTAAGTGGTGATGATCAGGTGTAGCAATACTTTTCTTTGTGTGTGTATGGTAAAATACACATAACCAAATCTACCCTTTGGACCAATTTTAAGCACATGAGTCAGTGGCAGTAAGCACATCGGGTGTACAACAGCAACACAATTTTTACAGTGCTTACTCTGTGCCAAGAATTTTGTTAGGCACTTTCATGTCCATTAACTTGTTTTATACTAAAGAAGAGAAAAAAAAATCCTATACCACAGTTATCTATATCCTTATACTTACAGTGAGAAAACTGAGGCTCAGGGAAGTGGAGAACTGGGCCCAAGGTTATGTGGCGGCATGAAAACTCTAAACCAGTCCGAAACCAAAATCTCTGATTCCTTAATGATCTGTTTTATTAGCCAAAGGCCACTCCCCACCAGCAGGGCATCCACAAGAATAATTTCAGATCAGAGGCTCAAAGTCGGCTTGCTAATGGTCTCATAGGAGACATTATACTAGATAGATACATGGATACAATTGTTTCCTAGTTCCCCATTCAGGAACCACCCGAGATGCCAATCTCGTTTTCATTTTTACAACCCATGTTATCAAAATAGCATTTCAGTGCACAGGTAGTGGATCTGAAGAATGACAGCAGCCTGTAAGAAGTTCTGAGACAGGAGCTGTGTACTCTTTCTTTCTTTTTCTTTTTTTTTGGACAGTCTTATTCTAGGAGCATTTAGGACAGAAATGGACTCAGTTCCAGTGAAATCCTTCTGGATTCCTCATTATGGGGTGGGGGTGGAGGAGCTGTAGTGGTGGAATATAAAATGTGTTTACTGAAATACAAAGATGACTCATCATAAGACACTCTGGCATGAAAGGTGGTGTTACACACGGGCCCAAAGAGATGACATTGGGCTCTGATACATGTATTCAACGACCTAGGATTAAGAGCTTTTCTTAAAATTCATTCTGCAAGAGAAAGTCAAGCATATAAAAGATTAAGGTACCGAGAATATCATAGAATTTTTGAGTCCAAAGGGAGCCCCTCCTCAATTTGCAGATCAGAAAGTTGAGGCTTCCAAGTTTCCCGCACTCCTGTCTCAGGCAGCCTCAGCTACATCGTGCGTTCGAAGATCGCGTCCACTTTACAGGGAGGGGTGCCCATCAGCAGATTTCTGATTTCCTAAATTTTAGGATTCATAAATATGGAACTTCCTTAAAATGGATTGCTAACTCTAAGCATAGACAGGTCTGATAGAATCATCTCATTACAACTAGCTTGAAGGGCCTGCCCCACATCTTTGGCTGCCCTGTAGGGTTTTCTTTCCTTTTTTTTGTAAACCACACGCTTGAAATAGACATTTAACTTCAAAACATTTTTGATACCTACTGAGTTTTCTTACAATGGCAGCTGCTGTAACGTCCTTTTGATGAAGTTTTATTTTTCTTTCCATAACATCTCTATGCTTTAAAACGGACACAGCAGAAAGCCTTATTTCTGGGAGACCTTTGCTCTTATTAAAAAAGGACCTGAGCCCTGGCCGGTTGGCTCAGTGGTAGAGCATCAGCCCGGAGTATAGATGTTCTGGGTTTGATACCCGACCAGTGCCCACAGGAGAAGCACCCATTTGCTTCTCCACTCCTCCCCTCTCCCTTCTGTCTAGCTCTCTCTTCCCCTCCTGCAGCCAAGGCTCCATTGGAGCAAAGTTGGCCCGGGCGCTGAGGATGGTTCCATGGTCTCCGCCTCAGGCACTAGAATGGCTTTGGTTACAATGGAGCAACGTCCCAGATGGGCTGAGCATCACCCCCTGGCGGGCATGCTGGGTGGATCCCGGTTGGGCGCAGGTGGGAGTCTGTCCCTCAGCCTCCCTGCTTCTCACTTCAGGAAAAAGAAAAAAAGCACCTGAGAGTTTCCCAAGAAAGGCTTAATAGAGCTGACTGGGATGGCAACAGGGACAGAGGGAGAGCCTTCAGGTGCCGCAGTGTGGGCAGAGTTTTTGTGACCTCTGCACCCGCGACCTCTGCATCCCGGCTGGACCCATCCTCCCCATAGGCCAAGTTCATCATTAACACTCACTCCGCCCTCTCTCTCCTGCTGCACACAGCCGTCAACACCTGGTGTCTTCCTCCATAGCACACAACTTCTAGCCTCATGGAAAATGAGATCTCCCCACCCCAAGGAGGCTGGGTGAAAAGCCAAGCACCCCAGTTAGTGCTCCCCATTAGCTTCAGCTCCCACGAGCACAGAGGATGGAATCTGGGAGAGGGTGGTGAGGGCAGCCAGAGGGGAGAAGAGGACACCCATTGCTTAACCACATTCCAAAAAAGGAGACAACTGGAACTGGCTTGGTCTTCGAAGGACTTCCCTAAATAAAAGGATCATAATTAAAGTGCAGGATCTGGTAATAGAACAACCCCCACCGTAGCTGGGAGACTAGGGAGAATAAGAACAGCAAGGAGAAGCTGCTCTAAGGGGACTCAGTTGAAGAACCTAGAGACCCAGGCAGCACAGACTGGGAGGTCGGACTCCTCTCACTGAGCCTCCTCCTCTTCTTCCCACCGGAGAGGCTCAGTGGGTCTGTGTCTCTTAGAGATCTTCTTTATCTGAGACATTTTATTGGTCTGACCAATGGTTACCGAATTTGCTCCTCTGAATTATGCAAGACGGAGTGAAATCTTCACTCCAGAGTCTTCCCCGCCCTAAACAACTGGTGCCGTTAAAGTTGACCAGTATAACTAATCCTATGCATGGACACAGTTTAAAGCTACTCGCATCCAACAGAGACAATGAACTTAAGGAAACACTTTCGTTAAATGGGCTAAACCCACAGCTCTTGTAGAACTCCCTGAGAACCTGGTTAAAGACGCTGTCTGTGTTTTAGTAGGTCCCTGGGAACCTGCATTTCTAATGGAGGTGTTCCCGGGAAACTCTGTAGGAAATCCTGGCCTGGGTAAGGAAAAACAGACACCAGTCAACTGAATCTTACCAGCCTGTGATCACCCCAGTGCATGGACAGTGTTTTATTCAACTTATATCTTTTGAGCACAAAATCAGACAGAGAAGCCCATGTGATAAACGCCTGGTTGAATGAACGTATTCATTCAAAATGAGTCTCCCAACTTCTAGAGTTCAGCCAAAGGACAATTCACATGGTTAGAGGAGAAATGCATCAAGTAAGCATCCACATTAGTGACTGGCCGTTCCTGGTTCCTGGGGGAGGAAGGCACACGCATCCACACGCAGGCTCCTGCCCCCTGTAAGGCCGTGGGTTAACCGCGTGCTCTGCTTGCATCCCTCCACCGGCTTTCATAGTTGGTGCCATTTAGTCATGCACATACATGTGTAAACACAGTGGCACTGTTGGCATTTTACTAAGAGGCTCTCTTAATAAAATAATGCCGGGTAAAATAACAGATGTGCAAACTGAGACTCTGTTCTGCTTAATGAAGGTGTTAGCTGTAGCCTCTGAGTACTGAGTCTCTCTCTCACCCTTCGTACACTGTACTTTTCCCCGCTCCCCTCCACGTGAAGAGGCTGTTGGCTAGGTCACCACTAGCTCTTAACAGCTGTTAGGAACTGTCTAGCGGACTAGCTGAGAATGGGTTTCCCTTGGTTTTTTGTTTTGGTTTTTTGGTAGCTTTGAGAACGGTTTATGCACATTTTGCTGACATCTTTCCTGCCTGGTGATCTTATGCAGAGCCCCCCTTTAAAAAGCGAGAGGTCTGATGAGCTCCTCCCTGGGCGAGACAACACTGGTGCTGGCTCCCGTGCTGCCTGCTCCCCACACTCAGAGCTTCGAGACTCACTCTGATTGGTCTAAAGTCCAGGGAGTTCGAGGTTCCACTGGTAGGAGAGGGGAAAGAAGGGTGAAAAGGGGACCGAAAACAGGAGGTCTTTCTTTACTTTTATTTTTTGCCTTTCAAGGATTCTGAGAACAGTCTTTGCAGTAAGTAATTCATTTATTTTTCTCAGCCTCCTTCCCTCCTACGTATCTGATAGGGTTGTTATAAGTAAACTATTAATATTCGTGGAGCATAACTGACTCATAGTAATGCTCATTAACTACCAGCAATTAATTTCATTATTGTTTCTACTACTTCATATATTTTTTAACAATCTTAAAAAATTTTTTTTCAGACTTTGGGCTAAGATAGTCTGTTTTCCCTTTCTGAATGCTGTTTGCCACTCATAATTCTAATAACAGTTCTACCTGCCTTTTCTGATTAAAACCTAAAATAATTATAAATAAAAGGCACAAATCAAAGATAAATGAAATGGCACACGATACAGATCGGCACTGCTTCCAGCTTCTCCCTCAACACCCAACCAGGAGACGGGCAACCTGGTTCAGTCACTGCTCTGCACTTCCTGACTGCGACTTCGGAGCAATCGCCGGGCTTCTCCAGCACCAGTCAGTTTTCTGTTTGTAATTTGAGGAGGAACTCAACCCTCCAGGTCCTGTAGCTTAGTCATGCTATGGTTCCAAATGAAACCCTTCTTATAAGGCACTGACTAAAGGAAGCAGGGAATGCTCCTCTTCCTTCCTCTCTATTGACCTGCCCCAGGCCTGCCTCCCCGACAGGTCTCTGGGCATCTGCAAGGCAGAGGGAGAGCATCTCCATCCATGGTCCATTTTTGTTGTGAATCACATCCACGCCAACCTGCAGCCCCTTTCCTCAATGAACTTGAGGTAAAGGAGCCGAAGTCACCCACAGCATATGGCCAGATGCCCCAATTTCTGCCTTCCTCCCTAAAAACCACCCCTGGGGGGTTTGCCTTTCTGAGAGCTGATAAACACAACAGTGGCTTTTTTCACCACTGGACACAAAGCCAGATGACAACTCATGGCACCGTCTTCCCAGCTAGGAGTCATGCTTGGTTCTGTGTTATTGAGAGTCGGGCAGAATGCCTGCTATTAAACACAAGGTTTATCATATCGTATCACATCAGAAACCTAAACAAATTTTTGTATATATAAAAAGTATGAACATTTTGCATATAACTCAAATGTCTTTGGGGAGAAAATAGGAAGCCAACACCAAGCAGTTCCACAATGTGAGCGAGGCGTTTCCTGCCAGTTGGAAGCTGAGCAGAACAGGCAGCCACATTTCCCCCTTTCTGGTAGTGAGTTGGGCCGCTACTAGTTTACTTTGGTATGGACTTGACAGGTGCCTGGTGGAGACCTTGGCCTGTATCCAAAGGCCCACTGTATCAGAGCCAGATCAGCTTCTCCTTCAGCGGAACTGTGGGCCGGTTGTTTTTAGGACCACCACGCTAAATAGTTCTAATAAAGAGGAAACCTCGTAGAACAACTGGAACTGACAAAAGCTCAGACTGGACACAGGGCCCCCACACCCCACCTTCAAGGCCAGCCTGCTCTCAGGAAAAGCGTAAACTGATGAAGTGGGTGGCAGAGAAAAAGCGCTGACAAGCGGCTGTGCTGCCACCTGGGGAGGGACTCCCTTCTGCATCCAGACGCGGAACGCACGCACATTCCCGCATATCCATTGGAAGAGGTCCACGCTTGCACACTAGCATCTCGGGAGAGCTTTACTCACAGTACCCACTGCTTTAGTACACTTTTTTATTTTTTAAGTGAAAAGTAATGCCACTGAAATGATTTTTGTGGTTGCTATCTCTGTTGGATGGACTCACTCAGAGATTTTTGTCATGCTCTCACCCTCAAAAAAAGGGAGGGCACTGAATGTCTATGTAAGAAGCATGGACAAAGACAAGGTAACAGAATTCTTTCAAAGATTAACCAGGTACATTTGTTACATTGTGAGCCCACTGATAAGAATCCTTGCCCTGGCCGGTTGGCTCAGCGGTAGTGTTGGCCCTGCATGTGTTAAGTCCCAGGTTCGATTCCTGGTCAGGGCACACAGGAGAAGCGCTCATCTGCTTCTCCTCCCTCCCCCTCTCCTTCCTCTCTGTATCTCTCTTCCCCTCCCACAGCCAAGGCTCCACTGGAGCAAAGTTGGCCCGGGCACTGAGGATGGCTCCATGGCCTCTGCCTCAGGCACTAGAATGGCTCAGACTGCTGCAGAACAACAGCCCAGATGGGCAGAGCATCGCCCCCTAGTGGGCTTTCCGGGTGGATCCTGGACAGGCGCATGTGGGAGTCAGTCTGTCTGCCCCCCGCTTCTCACCTCAGTGGGGGGGGGGAGAATCCTCTATGTGTCTGAGGAGGGTCTGACAAAGACCTACAGTTCCACCAGTGGGGAGTCACTGGAGAACATGTGCAGCCCACATTCCCCACACCTCTTCGCTTTTCACACCCTACACCTCTCAGACAAGCTCAGAGCCCACAGGTTAGCCATACAGAAACTACTATATCTGCTCCTCTGCTTCCTCCCTGGTCATCCGACTGCCTTTCCGACTCATTCAATTAATCAGTAGAGCATGCTGGTCAATAGCAAAATTTCCAAAAGAAAACAAGAAAACCACATCAATTGTAACAAATGAGCTTTATCTTAAGGTCCTCTTAAACCTGTATTTTTCTTTATTTATAACTTGCTGTCTCTTTTTCCTGACCGTTTGCCATTTTGGCTGAACAGCTTACACTATACTCAGAACCCCAACCCCTGCTCCCTGGCTGGGGGAAGCTGGCACTGATGTTGGCAGCATCCAGAAAATTGTCTGGAAGAGCTCCTGCAGGCATACACTCATGGACCACTTCTCAGCAGAAAAGGGATGGGCTCACATTTTAACTCCCAAAGCCAGGACTCCAGCACATTTCCCTCTCCTGAGACATCACTTCTCTGCTGCTGCTGCTGCGACCTGTCACTACGCATGCACCACAAGCCACTTGGAGATGGCTCCTAGACGTCACTCAAGGAAGCCTTCCTGAGCTACCTCTTCAAACTGCTGGCTCACCACCTGTGAGGAGAACTGCATATGGACATACATGCAGGAGTGTTGTTTAAAAGAACACTTCTTTTCTCCTCCCCAAAGCGGAGCTATTAGCAGGCTAGTTCTCTCTGCAGAAAGCAGTGTTCGCTTGTTGAGGGAGATCAGAATGCACTCACACATACTTCACAGGCTCGTCTACGAGGAAGAGGTCACAGTCGGCTAAAGAAGGCAGTTATGTGCCAGAAAAAATATTTCATAATCCTGAACTTCCTTTTGCACCCAATTAGGCTATGGAATTCCTTTCTGATTGTCGGCTTAGTCTAAATATTATCAACTTCTACTGACAAGCTAACCTATAACAGGAAATTCAACAGACAGAGTATAGTCCACACTACCTTATCTTTATTAGATATATTTAGTCCTAACCAAGGTTTGCATAAAGGCCAGTGACTCATCATCCACACAGCTGGTATGGCTGATGTGGTCTATACATTTTGTTACTGTGGGTGGAGAGGAAAGTTACAGATAGTTGATTTGTGCTTGAGTTTTTGCTGCAAACTTGGTGATGAAAATTACTAACTTCTAGACTGAAGAGCAGCATAAAAATGAACTGAAATGAAGTATAAACCTAGATGCATTTGGAGCTCATAATCCTGACCTTTATTTCATGTCACAGACACGGGGTGGAGCCTCCCATTTTTCCAATGAGCATATAACCCTTGAGGATTTAACAACGCACCAAACTGAACTGTACATCACATCTCAAGCTCTTATAAAACATCAATAGTTATGACTTGTTTCCATAATAAAATAATCTGGCAATACTGATACAGGTTTAAAATGCTACAAGAAGAAATGGAATATAACATAATGAAATATAATGAGCGCTCCATCTTCTAAGTCTACTTGTGGTTTAGGCATATTCTTTCCTGTTGCCTTAGAAACTGTATTAGGAACCCCCGGAGACAGGGCAAGACACTGTAGGAATATGTTTGATATATAGTTGGATTAAATAACAACCTAATATATCAAACATATCACACAGAGGCCTGCAGAAAAGGCATCCAGGTCTGACTGAATTCGAGACTAGGCGCAGTACTGCAGGCTGCGGCCGCAGGGGGTGGTCCCCCCCCCGCAGCTCCTTTACCTGTCTGCGGAGCACAGTCTGTCTGCGAGTGTGGAAGCGGCGCCATGAGTGACATCGTAGCACATGCACCAGAGCTTGCTGGCATTCTCATTTTGCCTTTATACCATCTTCCCAAGCAAACGGTGGATTCAACAGGGCCAACTTGTTCGTTATTCGTATCTGGGAGACTCCAGGCAAAAAGAGGTGCTTAAATTTTAAGGGCCTGACGTGGGAATAAACCAGGAATCATCTTCATACACCACAGACTATTCTACTTTGAAAACAGGCAAACTAAGAATGTGGTGAGCAAAACAATTTAAACAGAAACACTGCCCATCCCCGAAACTGTTTCTCAAAGCAGTGTAAATGCCGCCCAGTTCCGGAAGGAAAGCGTGAGCTCGTTCTACTGAGGGCCTGTGTGTTGTGTGTTGAATTATAGGAATAGGGATGTCATAGCAATTGCTTATTCACAGTATCCTAAGTTTTGTTTCTGTTTTTTAGTTTTTTTGTATTATGGGAGCAGATAGAGAGAAATCTCAAAAGACTGGTTGATTTGGCTGCCAAAATGGATTTTTTTTAACTGGGGAAATAAATTATTTTATAAATGCAAGAAAGATATTTTATTTCATGTGGGCATTACCATAAAGCTGACGGCACTCCTAGATGTGCATAAAAGCTATGTTTTTTTATTTTTAAAGATCAAATTGGCTTTAATGAATGATTCATGAATCAGGCAGCATCCCAGCTAGTAAACGAAAGAAAGGTATTCTCACAAAAGCTCTGGTTTTAGTTGACAGTTTCTTCAAAAACAGTTTTATAGATAATATAATCCATGTTGTGGGAGTCTCTAGCCACTGGGCAGAGAGAGATTTCAGATCACACTAAAGCAGAGATTTTCAACTTTTTTTCCCTTATGGCATACAAAAACTAATTACTAAGGGAAAAGAGGTCAGTGCACACCATTTGGAAATCGCTGCTCTACAGCACTGTAGAAATACAAAGATGAGAGCGATCTGAAAAGTAGGTAGCCCCATAATGAAATGTACGGACTCAAATAAACAGATTATGATCTTGACCAAAGGATTCCTTGGCTTTCCATAAAAAACAAAAACAAAACACACACACACACACACACACACACACACTGTAAACACAAAGGCTAAATAACCTTGAGTAGTGTGGGAAGTGCCCACTAGTCTACTTCACAGTCATCACTAATTTAAATGCTCTTATTTATAAAACATAGACCCCCCCATCACCCCAATTCCATCACTCTTTACATTCCCCACCTGTGTCCTTCATAAGCCGGTGATTTTCACAGAGCTGTAACCACAATGAGTACACAATAATGTATTTTCTTTTTCTTTATGTTATGCTGTGAGCATCTTCTCTCTGCTACACACACTCTCAACCATTATTTTTAATAGTCACTACTCTACTTTTCCTTCAAGTAGACACTCTGGGCACATCCAACTCTCACTGCCACAAATAAGAATGAAAGGAACAACCCTCTCTCTCACACAGAACTTCCTTCCTCTCTGGGTTTCCTCTTCAGAACAGACAGATTCCCAGAGGTGGGATTAATGGCTCAAAGGGTACGGGCAAACCTAAAACCTCCCCCAAGAGACTGTACCAGCCTTTCTGACACTGGGGAGGCCCAGAGGACACTGGTATGGACGACAACTGCTACCAGAGCCTGTGCACACTGCTCCGAGCTTAGCCCCGGCCCGTGGACGCTGGCCAGGTGATCTAACCCAATCTGCATCCACAGAGCAGGGATGGTAAGGGTGTTGCTTGTGGACTTGTTGCAAACACCAGATGAGTTAATCCATTAAAAGTACCTAGAAGACTGCCTGGCACATACATGCCTGACACCCAATCAATGTGAGCTTTTAGTTTTGCCTTTTTTCTTTTTGCTGAGGCCATCAGCTTATGGTTCTATGGAATAATTTTTATGTCAGGCACTTCCCCAGGAGGGAGTAGATAAAAGTCCCAGAAGCCTATTTGTAGTGATGATGCTACAGTTACTGCTTACTAAGTCTTATTGTATGTCAGGCACTGTGTGCTTAAATTATCTCATTTGTCATAACAACAACCCTATGGGGTAGGAACTCTAACGACTCTTTCAGATCAGAAACCATTAGGAAAGTAAGCGGCCGGCAGAGGGAAGCCCAGATTCAGAGACTGCCTCAGAAGGACCCGGCGAAAGGACAGAGGAACGGGATTGACACAGGAGCTCTTGGAACATGGTGACGTGTTAATGCTAAATTAGCACCAGGCTAACTCCCAAGGAGAATGAGGGTCAACTGACATGACTTCCGCATCAGGAGATGGGAGCTTTCCCAAGAGAGGCCACTTTTAATAAATCACGTAAGGAAAAATAAAAACAAATGAAGCAGGAAGCCTCTAAATATTAGTTGATGGTTGCTGCTTACTTCTCAAGTTGAAAGTACATTTTCCATTCAATGATTAGCTTGCCTTACAAAGCAGAAACAGGGACATACCCAGAAGATGGAGTTGCTCCTATAACCCTTCAACCACGCTTAAGTTTGTTAAGAACCCTCAGTCTCAGACAGCACAAGACCTTCAGGTTAGAGGCCAGTGAAGAGAACCCTGATAAACCCCCATATCAGAAGCCCAAACTCTTGATTACATCTTGATGAGAAATTTTTTTAAAAAGATGTCTTTACCAAGGCTAGAGTGACTATATTAGGAGATCGGTTCTAAGAAGTCCATGGTTTTTGAGACTCACGGACGTAGACAAAAGCGAAGTGGTTACCATAGGGAGGGGGTGGGCAAACGGAAGTAACAGGGACCAGATACACGGTGACATAAAGTGGTCTGACTTAGAGTGATGGGCACACAACACAATAATGAATAGTTCACACGCTATGGAGAAGTATACCTGTAACCTATGTGTTCCTATAGATCAATGTCATCCCATTAAATTTAATTTCTAAAAAAAAAAAAAAAAAAAAATTCCATGGTTTTAAGAATGTTCTACAGCTTAAGCCATTCAACATATGCTCACGCGTATTTCACATACAACACTGGCCCTGGCCCTGCTTTTGAGCGGTTGGGTGTATTCTAGTGCTGAGACTTCAGCTTTTGGTTTTACAGAAAAGGTGGAATTTTAGGCATACTTGAACTCAGGGAGCCAAGGTTACAGGTAACAGAAAGGACTTGCATGAATAGAGCAAAAAAGAGGCCTCCTCTGGTTCTACTATCTTCTCACTGAAGATAACCATGGGGGGAGGGGGGGTTATAGCTTCTTACAGGGTTGGGCTTTGCCCCAGGCCAGCATTAGCTCACCATCCTTTTTACTCAATACTTATCCTCCCTACCAGCCAAGCTTAAACTTTCTTTTGATGGCTGTTTCTCTTAACATATACTCATGATCGCAAGTTCTAAACATCTACCTAATGACAAATATAGCTGGAGAAAACTCACCATCAGTCAGTTTCCAGCATCTACTGAGAAAGTCGATTATTGAGTGCACCTCTGAGATTCACATGGTTCTCTTTTAATTTTAAGGACAGGAGAGGCCCAGCATTGCTATTGCTCTGTTAAAGGCATTATGGAAACCAGAAAATTTGAGGGTGACGATCTCACGTTCAGTAACAGGGACTTTTTTTTTTTAAGAAAACATCCAACACCTGCTTTATTTATAATGGAACTAAATCACGCTTGTAAATGCCCAATCCATCCCCTTGATACCCAAAGGTATTTTTCTAGGTGGTTAACCTGAAAGACTGGCCCACTGGGTTTTTTCCATACCCTGTGAAAGGGGCTGGGCAGGTCGAGCAGGTTTGCAGCTTGCTAGTCTAACCACGCGGAGTAAGACAAGCTTCCTGCAGCACACCTAGCTCCATTACACAGCCATCCACCGGGAGACCACTGACATCAGACAAGCAGCCACACACGGACACTCACTTTTGGTTTTGCTCTTGGCTTCAGCTGCTCTAACTTCTTAGCAGCAGCCTCAATGGATGCTGCTGCCCCCAGTAATTCTGTTTCTGCAATGACGGTTGGGTCTTCTGGATCCACCCACTCTGTTCCTAAAATAAGTCCAAAGAGGGTCATTCTTGGTAGCTGCAGACCTCAGGGCACTGGCTTAATTACAAACAATATCTAGATTTGCATGCAGAGAATTTTTTTTTTTTTTAATTTTTTTTTTTTTTTTTTTTACAGGGACAGAGAGAGAGTCAGAGAGAGGGATAGATAGGGACAGACAGACAGGAACAGAGAGAGATGAGAAGCATCAATCATCAGTTTTTCGTTGGGATTCCTTAGTTGTTCATTGATTTGCTTTCTCATATGTGCCTTGACCGCGGGCCTTCAGCAGACGGAGTAACCCCTTGCTCGAGCCAGTGACATTGGGTCCAAGCTGGTGAGCTTTTTTTGGTTCAAGCTGGCAACCTCGGTGTCTCGAACCTGGGTCCAGAGAAGTTTCTTGAACATACTAGTTGTACTGTCCTAAGGGATTGACTCTCTAGTTCTCTGCGATCAACTGGGTGCAGAGGGGCACCGGTCTGGTCCTGGCTTTCTAAATCAGTTGTGTGCACAGCCCTCCCACAGGAGCAGTTGTCAGTGAGAGTTTCAAAAGTCAAGATCTCATGGACTATCGCCGGCTTGAACATGACTCTGACTTCTAACTTAGGGCCCATGACTGCAGGCAAGCATCCTCAGGAGACTTGAGACTGTGCTGAGCACAGAGCGATTCACTACGCTCTTCTCCTGGGCTCTTCTCCTGGGCACGCATGAGAGTAGCCACTCAACTCACCTCAAACAAAGGGAAACCGGTGAGAAAAACCTTTCCCCGGGGAGCTGATTGCTTCTATGGAATCGTGAAGGAGAATGCCAGCAATGTACCTAGATAGCACCGTTTTCTAAACATGAAGGGTATTATTTAAATAGGACTAAATACTCTGATGAATGAAAAGACAGATAACGTAAGTGGCCAGACCCTTACACGAGAAGTGAGCAGTTTTAGGTGGACTTATGCCATTTAAGTAGAAGTCCTTAACATAAAGACTGGAGAAAAGACCTGTTCTAGGATATCACTACTTGAACCTAACTCTACTCCTTAAGAAACACTCTAACTCTATTTGCTTTATTTATTTATTTATTTATTTATTTATTTATTTATTTATTTACAGAGACAGAGAGAGGGATAGACGGGGACAGACAGGAACAAAGAGATGAGAAGCATCAATTATCAGTTTTTCGTTGTGACACCTTAGTTGTTCCTCGATTGCTTTCTCATATGTGCCTTGACTGCAGGCCTTTAGCAGACTGAGTAACCCCTTGCTCGAGCCAGCGACCTTGGGTCCAAGCTGGTGAGCTGTTTGCTCAAACCAGGTGAGCCTGCGCTCAAGCTGGCGAGCTCAGGGTCTCGAACCTGGGTCCTTGGCATCCCAGTTCGACGCTCTATCCACTGTGCCAGTGCCTGGTCAGGCTAACTCTATTTGCTTATAAGAGAGAAACACCTCACTAGACTCCTTCTGACCGTGTACGTCAACAGGGCCTGTGCTGCTGTGTGTGTCCTCTGCTCAGTTCGCTGTGCTGGTGCTGCCGTGGAGTGGCTCCCCACAGAGAACACGAGGAGCCGGCCTACCTTTCATGGCTTCTGCTGCCTGAATGAGCTCCGTCACAGCGCCAGCGACTCGCTTGGAGAGAGCCGCCAGCTGGTGCTTGAGTTCCAGGGTCGGTTTCTGAAGAACCTGTGGGTAAAGAACAAGCCAAAGGCATGAGGAAGATGGCGACTGCGGTGATAGGAGGCACACTCTTACTGGTGGACAGAACTGGACATCCTGGTTTTAGGTAGTAACTCTGTCACCAAGTGACTTCAGAATCTTGGGAAAAAACACATAATCTTCACTGGCCTTCAGTTTCCCTCATGTGAGAAATAAAAAGTTGGGAGCCAGGGGTTTCTCTCAAGTCCCTCCCGACGTATTTCCTTAAGATTGTAGGGGAGACAAAATCCTTACTTGTCCTTTATTTATACCTTTATTGTCCTTTTACTTATACATAAAATAAATATAGGCACATGAAAATTGCCCAAAGTTACCCAAGAACACTCTCAATGAACATGAAAGCCCGAGACTCCGAGTCTGCTGGTACTGTGACAAAACAAATTGGGGACCAGAAGAAGAAATGTATGAGCGACATGGGGTCTTGAAGACAAAATCATCAAGACAGCAACAACCACCAACTAACTGATCAGGAGGGTTGTTCCTAAAAGAACAACTCATTTCCAGCGTTTTTACTGCAGGCTCTCCTGGCAGAAGTCACGAAGACTTTCCCTCTTTTGAACTACATAACTCAAAGGGTTTTTAAAGTGTGTTTTGCTTTTTTAAAAAATGGTATTAAAAAGAAAGATATTGGAACTCCAAACCCCAATCCAACTTAAAGGGCATCCCAGCTGAATTCTTCCCAAATTCATTCAAGAACAGAACGAGAAATGGGATGGGAGCCCCTCACGACTTCCACTGAGAATTTACATTCCCACTGACACCGTCTTGCTCCTTCCTAACTTCAAAATCCTTCTTCCAACATTCTTTTCTGCCTCTCTTCCCCATGCAGTGCAGTACTGATCTTCAGATTTAGAAAGGTTTTGACATTCCAGACAATTTTGAGGCCTCTGAGCAGGGGACGAGGTGTGTGCTTGGGAATTGCGTAGACCTGTTTGAACCTGGCTGTGCTTGCTACTGGTTTGCGACAGCGGGCAGGTGACTGAACCGCTAAGAACCTGTTTTCTCATCTGTAACGCTGGCGTAATGCCTGTGCGTCAGGGCTGCCATAAAGATCAAATGCGATAACACATGGGAATTATTTTGCACAATGCGACACAGTAGGCATGTACTGATTGTTAATTCCCTTCTTGGTGTCCTATGACCTCTTTCACCTAACCAGGTTATCATACTCCTCAGGAGCCTGGAAAAGATGCTTTTGGATCCCAGCCTAATCCCTTCATGCCATAACTATAGGAGAAACATAGTGAGAGTCTGGGGCTGAGGGAGTTAATGGGATTAGACGTTGACCAGCCCCAGACATACCAGTGCACAGAAGATATTGTTTACATACTCAAACTGATTGGTCAAAGATTTTTGAGCATCACTTCACATGCATCTATTCCTATTCTTCTTCTTATAATCTTTTCCATTTTGTATTTGCTGCTGTACTATGATTTCAGCTACTCTGTTAATCTCATCCTCTTACCCTAGGACTGACACATATGACTACGCAGATATTAAGAACTCAGTACAGACCTGTAAAGAAGTGAGCAAATGAATGGATGAGTGAAAAAGAGACCAACACACTACTAGAACAATGCCTAATATGGTGACTTCCTAGACCAGTTCCAAAACAATACCAGAGCCATGAAGAGGTAGAGGGAAGGAGTTAAGTGCTTATTACTTTCTAAAATATCACTGGGGAAAAAAATTTAGTTATATGTAAGTTCTAGAGTCAACATGCCCGTGTAACCCTGGTCCAGTTACTTATATGTAGGTTCTAGAGTCAACATGCCCGTGTAACCCTGGTCCAGTTACTTATATGTAGGTTCTAGAGTCAGCATGCCCACATAACCCTGGTCCAGTTACTTATATGTAGGTTCTAGAGTCAACATGCCTGTGTAACCCTGGTCCAGTTACTTATATGTAGGCTCTAGAGTCAACATACCCGTGTAACACTGGTCCAGTTACTTATCCCCTCCCTAAACTTTGCTTACCAGTTAAATGGTCGACAGTAACAGTCCTTTTGTTATAGAATTATGGTAAAATTATACAAATAATTAAATATAAAATTCCATCAGTACACCAGACCAATTCCATCAGTAGCCCTGATGTATGGCCTAGGCATCAAGATCTTTAAAAGTTTCCCAGGTAATACTTATACGCCATCAAAATAATAAACCCCTTCTCTAGACTCAAATGTGCTACCACTTAATTATAAAAGCCTTGTACCATATCTGTCTGAAATAATAGATGCTGTAAAGTTACCAAGCGAATAATGGTTCTGACTCAGAGTCTGGAGAACTCAGTAGTCCACAGGCATTGTTAAATGGTTTCTCTACAGTGGTCAACACAACATGGGTAAGCAAAGAGTTAGAAGTATAGTGAAGAGACTCATAATAAATGGTAAAAGACAGAGTGTTCTCTAGTAAGATAAAAATAAGGTAAAACTGTTTTCACACTTCTATCAATATTGTATTAGAATTCCTAGCCAGTGCAATAAGACAACAAAAAGAAATAAATGGCACACAAATGACAAAAAAGAAGAGAAATTGTATTTGTTCACAAACAACATGAATACCTATATAGAAAATTCTAAGATATCTGTATTAAAAAACAAACAAAAAAACCTTGTAGAATAAGTGAATTTAATAAAGTCACAGGACATAAAGTCAACCTATAAACATCAATTATACTTTAAATACAAGCAACAAAAACTAGGAATTAAATATCATATATAATAGCGCCAATAGTTATGAAATATCTAGAGTTAAATATGACAACAGATGTGCAAGATTTAAATAAAAAAAACTACAAACATGGTTGAAAACATTAAAGAAGACCTAAATAAATGGAGAGAGATATTACGTTCATGGATCACAAGACCCTGAGAGAAACTATTTGCAGAAAATATATCTGACAAAGAACTCCTATCTAGAAAATATAAACAACTTAATTAAGAATGGGCAAAAGATCTGAACAGACACTCCACCAAAGAAAACATACAGAAGAAAACAGGTACATTAATAAGATGCTCAACAGCATAAATGAAAACTGCAATGAGATACCACTAGATACCCATTAGAATGGCTAAAATGAAAAAGACTGACCATTCCAAGTGTTGACAAGAGTGTGGAGCCATCAAAACTCTCATACACTGCTGGTATAAATGTAAAATAGTATAATCACTTTAAAAATCAGCTTGGTGGTTTTCTAAACAGTTAAAAAACATACCTACCCTATGATATAAATATTTCACTTCTAGATATTTATCCAAGAGGGAAGAATATGTACAGGCACAAAGACTTGTATATTGTTAAGAAAATGAAACAAAAGACCCAAGGTGAAGCCATTTGTCCCCAGGACAGAAAACCAAGACTTAATTCAAGTTTCAACCCTCCCCAGGAAAGTGACCTTAAACCAATCAGTCCGGAATCTCCTGAAAAGAACCCTGTAGCCCTCCCCCAAAGAAAGATGACCTTGCTTGAAACAACCCTTTTTTTTCTTTTGCTAATAACTTTCTTATCCTTTCCAGTTTGTGCCTAAAAAAACAAAACAAAAGAAAACCTTTAGTTTTGTATAAATGGTCAGAGTTCTCTTATTTGCTAGATGGGACGCTGCCCCACTCATGCATTGTTCAATAAAGCCAATTGGATATTCAAATCGAGTTGGTTGAATTCTTGTTCTTTAACAACAGAGCATGCTCTTAGTGGCTTTATCTGTAATAATCAAAACCTAGAAACCCAATGTCAATCAACCGGTTTATAAAAAAAATTATGGCATATCCTTATGGTGGAATACTATTTAGAAAATAAAAGGCAACAAATGATTGATACACACAGTACGGATGGAATAAAAAACACTGATGTGGAGTGAGAGGTGAGACAAAAAAGAACACATGCTATGATTCCATTTATGTAGAAGTCTAGAAAATTGCAAACAATTTTATAATAACAAAAAGCATATCAGTGGTCGCTGGAAAATTTTGAGTGGTGATGGATTTATTCATTTTGATGATCTTGATGCTTTCACAGATGTATTCATCTGTCGATACTCAAAAATTGTACACTTTATATATGTTTGCTGCATATTAATTATATCTCAATAAAGCTGAAAATAAAAACTAAGGATGTGGTAGGGAGATTGACATCACCAAAGCAGAGTGGTAAAGGACTTCAGTCTTTAAAGAGCCTTGATGGAGACAGAGAACCAGTACTGTATACAATGTGGCTCTCTAAGAAAGGAGAGAGCCAGATGATAAAGTACCCTATTTAGATAAGGCATGAGGCAAGGGGTTCTATTTTTAGTCTGCTATTAAATCAATATGATTTCTAATAGTAGGCAACAGACAGAACCAAATTAAAGTTCTGCTAGTGGAGGCAAGGGCAATTTTAACCCTCCAAAGACCTCATATTGTGGCTTTGAAGCAATATTGAACTGTGACTGCTGCAGGGGCAAAGTGGCTGCCTCTTGCTCCAACGATATAAATCTTCTATGACAAACCAGCAAATAGCAAATCAAGAGGCCAGCACTGCTCAAAGGGGCATGTGTACTGCTTCATAAAAGCAGCTCCCAGCGTAGCAAGGAGACGGCTCTGCCCAAATTAGATCCCATTGTATGTTGACTGCTAACCGGATTCTGCAAAGAAAAGGATCACTCAGCTAGGGGGTTTTCAATTTGGAGCCTCAATTCCAAAAGGATCTAGCTGGGTTATTGGGAATGAGAACACTCAGGACCATTTTGTGTGTGTATGCTGATGGTTTTTTTTAGGCGTGGGGGCAGGAAATGAATTTTCAGCTCAAGGGGCCCAAGATTCACAAAAGGTTAAAAAAGCTAAAATCAGGATAGTTATTTGCACCTAGATACAAGGGGAAAAAAGAGAATAGGAATTCATTGTTATTTATAGATTTCTTTAGAAAATAAAGATCTGAACCAAATGAAACAAAATGTTAATTAACAAAATTAGTTAATTATAGATGGTGGGCCCATGGATGGTTATCTGAATTTCTTCATTTTAAAACCTTTTCCATAGTAAAACTAAAATATAAAGACCAGCCCAAAAGGGTTAGGAATCCTTGATTCTTAAGAACTGAACAAGGCTAGCCTGACCAGGTGGTGGCTCAGTAGATACAGAGCGTCAGCCTGGGACACAGAGGACCCAGGTTCGAAACCCCGAGGTCACTGGCTTGAGCGTGGGATCATAGACATGACCCCAAGGTTGCTGACTTGAGCAAGGAGTCACTGGTGTGGCTGTAGCCCCCCAGTGAAGGCACATATGAAAAAGTAATCAATGAACAACTAAGGTGCCACAATGAAGAATTGATGCTTCTCATCTCATCTCCCTCCCTTTCTGGCTGGCTGTCCCCCACACCCTCTCGCTAAAAAAGAACTGAACAAGGCTAAAGCAGCATCATTTCCCACACATTTTATGTGCCTACGTTTAAGAAAAGCAGCTCGCTAAAGAAGATCCCCGAAACTCCTTGTACCTCAAGGCAAGTGATCTCAATTTATTTCTGTAAATTGCTGGATACTTTCACCAAACCTTAGCATCTCCTTTTCTCTTTTCCCAGTTGTAAAAATTAGACAATTATCTGTTTTTCTTCAGCCTCAAGATTCTTACTAATCCTCTTTGATCAATTAAAACAGAAGTCAAATAGTCAAGGGGTCCAGGAGGATTATTGTAAGATCTGCTACAATTCTGACTTAGGTGCACTTTTTATTTCAGAATGGTGACACAGTGATCACTTCATTATACATGGTCTCCCCGTACAGACCAGAGATGAAGAGGGCAGGATGTCTGTGTTTGTGTGTGAAAATCTCTAGTTTTTAATTGCCTTTTTATCTACCACCCTTAATTAGCTAATCTAATCTTAGCATTCATTTCTTCTACCCTAAAGATAGTTTTAACACAGCCTGACCAGGTGGTGGTGCAGTGGACATAGCATTGGCCTGGGACACAGAGGACCCAGGTTCAAAACCCCAAGGTCACTGGCTTGAGTGTGGGCTCATCTGGTTTGAGCACGAGCTCACCAGCTTAAGTGTGGGGTTGCTGGCTTGAGCATGAAATCATAGATGTGATCCCATGGTTGCTGGCTTGAGCCCCCTGGTCAAGGCACTTATGAGAGAGCAATCAATGAACAACTAAGGTACTGCAAAAAGAATTAATGCTTCTCATCTCTCTCCCTTCTTGTTTGTCTATCCCTATCTGTCCCTCTCTCTGTCTCTGTCTCTCTTGCTTAAAAAAAAAAAAATAATAATAATAATTTCAACACAAATCTGATGTCTTCTTTAAACTGGCAATTTGGCTTTCATTTTCTGGTGCTGTCTCTTAAAGTTCTCTCAGAAATAAACACTAGTTTCCCTGTCTGTGCACCTTTATTTTCCTCATGTCTTGTTGGGTCCCCAAGCAGTGCTGGCCTCAGCACTCTGTGGCTCATGGACCTCTCAGTGTCAAACAATCTTCCTTGCATTTAGTCTCATTTTGGTTGATAGTTCTTCAAAATCTGCTTTGGAGAAGGATTTAGGGCTAATAAGGTGAAATGTGAACACATTTTTAGCAGCAAGCCCAAGAAAACTGCCAATGTCCAGTTTAGTGACAATGTTGTTAGAGGGCCTCTACAATTTTTAGTTAGCAACTTGTATTCTCCTATATTTATGATAACTCCCTGGAACTGGAGACTGTTTTCTTCTTATATTTTTATTAGAAAATACCCTTCAAGGAGTATGTTTAGCTTTCTAAACAGATACAAATGAATACATGAAAATATACGTATATAATCATACTTCATTGATATTTCTTTGGAAATCAGAACCATCAGACCTTGTTACCCTTAAGAGGCAAAAACATCCTTGCAAAAGATGAGACAATTTTTTTTGTATGTTTCATAAAAGTTTCAAGGTTGCTTAGCTTTTCTTCCTATTAACGATTTCATTTTAGCACCAACTGCCTTCACACTATAAACCTCACAACAGCCACAGAGACACAGGATCTTTATATTCCTATAATAATTACAGGATACAATGACAATAATTGTATTGAAAGAAGAAACTCATGTGGCAGGTTTTTAACAGACAAATCAGCCACCTGGGTTTGTAATATGTAAGGTTTAAGAGTCCCGTTTCTCAGGAAGGAAGGATTCATAACAGAAAATGAATCTATTGAACAAAAGATCTGGCAGCCCAGGGTCATAAGCCTTAATAATGACTCTAAATTCTTCAAAAAATTGCCAGTTCTTTATCAGCTTCTTGTACATGTTGGCAGGACCTGGCAAAGCCTAAAAAACAGATGCAGGAAGCCAAGTGATGAGGATGATATTCAAAATCCTTGACCAACTGACCTTTTACAAGCCTTTCCTAGAATCTTCCCTGCCCAAACTGAGTGGTCTAGGGTTTGAACAGAAGGGAGCTGAGTCTGCATCAGACTTTGCCTGAAAGCTCTCCTCCTGTGGCTTTTCTGGTTCCATATGATACATAGTGTCGCCCAACCGGCTCCAGCTGCCCTCTATAAATGGATTAGCCACTGAGATTAGCGGGCTGCTAAAAGGCAGCAAGTAGGATGGCAGGACACAGGCCTAAGGACAGCTGAGCATTTTCTAAGGACCCTGGAGCAAGAAGGGAAACAAAACCCTGCCAAGCTACTAAAAGGCTGCTAAAAGGCAGCAAGTAGGGTGGCAGGACACAGGCCTAAGGACAGCTGAGCATTTTCTAAGGACCCTGGAGCAAGAAGGGAAACAAAACCCTGCCAAGCTACTAGCTTTATAGCTACAACAGCTCCAAGGCCACAGACCCAAAATATCAGCCGGGACTCTGAGCTGCGCTCCTCTAGGGATCCATTATCAAACGCTGGCCCAGACATCGATGTCTCAATTGTAATAAACTGAGACACTGGAAAGAAAAGATTGTCCTCGAAGGCTCTAGGCAAACTTTTCAACATCAACTTGAGTGCTCCCATATCAGTCTCCAAGGATTCCCCATATGGGCTTCCCATAGTTGACGGGCTCTGAGGGATTCTCTGGTGAGCTATATCCGGTACTAGGTCCCGAATAACGTTTTGTTATAACTTTGATGAAAAAAAAAAATCGATTGCCAGCCGAGGCCACTGTCTATGCGGAGTTTGGATGTTCTCCCCACATGTGTATGGGTTTTCTCTGGGTGCTACGGTTTTCCCCACACCCCAGAGATGTGCTTGTGAGGTGAACTGTCGTGTCTGAGTGAGTATGGGTGGGTGTGAGTGGCTCTGCATGGAAGGGCGTTTTGTCCAGGGATGGTTCCCGCCCTGCACCCCAAGCTGTTGGGATAAGAATAGCCATCTGTGATCCTCAACTGGGATAAAAAGGTTGGAAAAGAATAATCTGGGAATGACATCAGAGAAATGGCGCCATAAGGAGTGATACCAATAAATCTCCCCCAAAATTCAACAAGATCTTCAACCAGAGACAGAAAAATCTATCCTTGGAGCCTCCAGAAGTTCCGCACTAAACGCGAAGGCAGAGGTAGCAGCAACCCCATAGCTGGATCATCAGGCTACTAATTCAGGAAGGAAAGACTAGGAGAGAGGCTCCGGGAACACAGACTCTCTCATTGGCGGAGCCTGCAAATGATAATGAGCCTCGACTGCCAACGAGACTGAAGCCCAATATATGACATCGCCATAGAGACTTATCAACTGCAAACCTCTACCTAAGCGTGCCACAGGGGCAGAACCTGGGGTACAGAGTCACCGACCAGGAAGAGGGAGAGAAAAGAAAAAGCAAGATAACCTCTCAAAATCAAGAATAATCCACAGACTTTATAACCAATCCCATTTTATTATATTTGTTTGTTTGTTTCTCTTATCTTCTTGTCTTGATTATTTTCTTCCTCTTCCAATTTGGTCGTTTAATTCTCTGCCAGTATTACTCTCTCATCTCCTTGAACTACACTACCCATAAGTGTTACATCTCCCTTTATCTTTTCTTTCTTCTTCCTTTCTCTCTATGAGGGTTGCACTCCAAAACCCTTAACTCTCTCTCTCTCCTTTTATTCTTTTTTTTCTTTTTGTGTTTTCCTCTTTCTTTTTTTTTTCTCCCTCTATATTAGTTTCTTCTTTTCTCCTTTACTTTTCCTCTCATTCAATCCTCAATCACGAACAAATTATTTTATCTGGGACTCAAATTTTTCTTTGTGGCGCTTTGGGGATTTTTTACTTCGCTTTTTTAACTCACTAACAGTGCTCCCAACCCTGGCTCTCCATTTTATCTAGTTCTTGCTCCACTAAATACAATAGTAATTTTTAAATTTTTTCCCCATTTTTCCTGTTTCCCTCTTATTCCTCTCATCATAGTCAACCATCACCTAAAAGCAAATCATTTTATTCTTGACCCAAATTTTTTCATTTTTTTTCATTTTGTGGGTCCATACTCCCTTTTTTGCCCCTTTATCACTTCTCCCCAACTCAGGCCCTCCATTATAGGTAGTTTTTGTTCTATTTAGCACAATATAATTCACAGTTCACCACAATATTTTCTCAAGAAGGAGGGGAGAGGAGAGGAGAGGAAAAAAAGGGGTGGGGGAATAATAATCTTTTTAATTCTTTTTTATTTTTAACTTTTTATTCTTTATTAATTCTCATTAATACTATCAACAAAACTACCCTCAGATGCCATTAAGGAAAAGGAAATCGAATATCATGGATACCAAGACAGAGAGGTAGCACAGATAGATAAGGAAAAATCTATGGAGAAAAAATTTAATATATTGGAAACCTCAGAGCTAAATGACAGAGAATTTAAAATAGAAATCCTAAAAATACTCAGAGATATACAAGAAAACACAGAAAGGAAATTTAGGGAGCTCAGAAACCAACTCAATGAACACAAAGAATATATTACCAAGGAAATTGAAACTATAAAAACAAATCAAACAGAAATGAAAAACTCAATTCATGAGCTGAAAAACGAGGTAACAAGCTTAGCTAATAGAACAGGCCAGATAGAAGGTAGAATCAGTGAAATAGAAGACAAGCAACTTGAGGCACAACAGAGAGAAGAAAGAGACTCAAAAATTAAAAAAAATGAGAAAGCCCTAAAGGAATTGTCTGACTCCATCAAAAAGAATAACATAAGAATAATAGGTATATCAGAGGGAGAAGAGAGAGAAAATGGAATGGAGAACATACTCAAACAAATAATAGATGAGAACTTCCCAAGCCTGTGGAAAGAACTAAAGCCTCAAATTCAAGAAGCAAATAGAACTCCGAGTTTTCTTAACCCCAACAAACCTACTCCAAGGCACATCATAATGAAATTGGCACAAACCAACGACAAAGAAAAACTTCTCAAGGCAGCCAGGGAAAAGAAGAATACAGCATATAAAGGAAGGCCCATTAGATTATCATCAGATTTCTCAAAAGAAACTCTACAAGCTAGAAGAGAGTGGACCCCAATATTTAAAGTCCTGAAAGAGAGGAACTTTCAGCCACGAATACTATACCCATCAAAGCTATCCTTCAAATATGAAGGAGAAATTAAAAACATTCACAGATACAGAAAAGATGAGGGAATTTATCATCAGAAAACCCCCATTCCAGGAATTACTAAAAGGGGTTTTCCAACCAGATAAAAAGAACAAAACAAAACAAAACCACAAGTAAAAGCTCCATCAAGAACACAATAAAACCAAATTTAAACTGTGACAACAAAAAAAAGGGGGGGGGAGAGGACGGAGATTAACAGTAGCAAAGGACGATGGAGTGCAAAAGTACTCACAAGATAGCGCACTACAATGAACAGGGTAGGAACCCTTTTCATTACTTAATGGTAACCACCATTGAAAAAACCACCACAGAAGCACATGATTTAAAAAAGATAGCTACAGAGGAAAGATGTATGGAATACAACCAAATAAAAACAAAAGATAGAAAAACAAAAGAGAAGAATCAAACAAGACACAAAACTAACAGAAAGCAATGTATAAAATGGCAATAGGGAACTCACAAGCGTCAATAATTACACTAAATGTAAATGGATTAAACTCACCAATAAAAAGGCACAGAGTAGCAGAATGGATTAAAAAAAGAAAATCCAACTGTATGCTGCCTACAAGAAACTCATCTAAGCAACAAGGATAAAAACAAATTCAAAGTAAAAGGCTGGAAAACAGTACTCCAAGCAAATAACATCCAAAAAAAAAGCAGGCATAGCAATACTCATATCTGATAATGCTGACTACAAGACAGCAAAAGTACTCAGAGACAAAAATGGTCATTTCATAATGATTAAGGGGACGCTGAATCAAGAAGACATAACAATTCTTAATATATATGCACCAAACCAAGGAGCAACAAAATATGTAAAACAGCTACTTATTGACCTAAAAACAAAAACTGACAAAAATACAATCATACTTGGAGACCTCAATACACCACTGACGGCTCTAGATCAGTCATCCAAACAGAGAATCAATAAAGATATATTGGCCCTAAACAAAACACTAGAGCACCTGGATATGACAGACATCTATAGGACATTTCATCCCAAAGTGACAGAATATACATTCTTCTACAGTGTACATGGATCATTCTCAAGAATTGACCATAGGCCCTGGCCAGTTGGCTCAGTGGTAGAGTGTCAGCCTAGCGTGCAGAAGTCCCGAGTTCGATTCCCGGCCAAGGCACACAGGAGAAGCGCCCATTTGCTTCTCCACCCCTCCCCCTCTCCTTCCTCTCTGTCTCTCTCTTCCCCTCCCGCAGCCAAGGCTCCACTGGAGCAAAGATGGCCCGGTTGCTGGGGATGGCTCCTTGGCCTCTGCCCCAGGCGCTAGAGTGGCTCTGGTCATGGCAGAGCAATGCCCTGGAGGGGCAGAGCATCGCTCCCTAGTGGGCAGAGCGTCGCCCCCTGGTGGGCGTGCCAGGTGGTTCCCGGTCGGGCACATGCGGGAGTCTGTCTGACTGTCTCTCCCCATTTCTAGCTTCAGAAAAATACAAAAAAAAAAAAAAAAAATTGACCATATGTTGGGCCACAAAAACAACATCAGCAAATTCAGAAAAATAAAAGTTGTACCAAGCATATTTTCTGATCATAAAGCCTTGAAACTAGAATTCAACTGCAAAAAAGGGGAAAAAACCCCACAAAAATGTGGAAACTAAACAACATACTTTTAAAAAATGAATGGGTCAAAGAAGAAATAAGCGCAGAGATCAAAAGATATATACAGACACATGAAAATGACAATACAACATATCAGAATCTATGGGATGCAGCAAAAGCAGTGATAAGAGGGAAGTTCATATCACTTCAGGCCTATATGAACAAACAAGAGAGAGCCCAAGTGAACCACTTAACTTCACACCTTAAAGAACTGGAAAAAGAAGAACAAAGACAATAAAACCAGCCAAAGAAAGGAGATAATAAAAATCAAAGCAGAAATAAATGAAATAGAGAAAAGAAAAACTATAGAAAAATTAATAGAACAAGGAGCTGGTTCTTTGAAAAGATTAACAAAATTGACAAACACTTGGCAAGACTTACCAAGAAAAAAAGAGAAAGAACTCATATAAACAAAATCCAAAATGAAAGAGGAGAAATCACCACGGACATCATAGATATACAAAGAATTATTGTAGAATACTATGAAAAACTTTATGCCACTAAATTCAACAATCTAGAAGAAATGGATAAATTACTAGAACAATACAACCTTCCTAGACTGAGTCAAGAAGAAGCAGAAAGCCTAAACAGACCAATTAGTAGGGAAGAAATAGAAAAAACTATTAAAAACCTCCCCAAAAATAAAAGTCCAGGCCCGGACGGTTATATTAGCGAATTCTATCAAACATTCAAATAAGACTTGGTTTCTATTCTACTCAAAATCTTCCAAAAAATTGAAGAAGAAGCAATACTTCCAAACACATTTTATGAGGCCAATATAACCCTCATACCAAAACCTGGCAAGGATGGCACAAAGAAAGAAAACTACAGACCAATATCTCTAATGAATACAGATGCTAAAATACTAAACAAAATACTGGCAAACCGAATACAACAACATATTAAAAAAATAATACATCATGATCAAGTGGGATTCATCCCAGAATCTCAAGGATGGTTCAACATACGCAAAACGGTTAACGTAATACACCATATCAACAAAACAAAGAACAAAAACCACATGATCCTAACAATAGATGCAGAAAAGGCTTTTGATAAAATACAACACAATTTTATGTTTAAGACTCTCAACAAAATGGGTATAGAAGGAAAATATCTCAACATGATAAAGGCCATATATGATAAACCATCAGCCAACATCCTATTAAACGGCATAAAACTGAGGACTTTCTACCTTAAATCAGGAACAAGACAGGGTTGTCCACTCTCTCCACTCTTATTTAATGTGGTGCTAGAGGTTCTAGCCAGAGCAATCAGACAAGACAAAGAAATAAAAGGCATCCATATCAGAAAAGAAGAAGTAAAGGTATCACTTTTTGCAGATGATATGATCCTATACATCGAAAACCCCAAAGAATCTACAAAAAGACTACTAGAAACAATAAGCCAATACAGTAAGGTTGCAGGATACAAAATTAACATACAAAAGTCCACAGCCTTTCTATATGCCAACAAGGAAACATTTGAGAACGAACTCAAAAAAATAATCCCCTTCACGATTGCAACAACCAAATACCTAGGAATAAACATAACAAAGAATATAAAGGACTTATATAATGAAAACTACAAATCATTGTTAAGGGAAATCGAAAAAGATACAATGAGATGGAAGACTATTCCTTGCTCTTGGATAGAAAGAATAAATGTAATCAAGATGGCCATATTACCCAAAGCAATATACAAATTTAATGCAATTCCCTTCAAAATTCCAATGACATTTTTTAAAGAAATGGAACAAAAAATCATCAGATTTATATGGAACTATAAAAAACCCCGAATAGCCAAAGCAATCCTAAAGAAAGAGAATGAAGCTGGGAGCATTACAATACCTGACTTCAAACTATATTATAGGGCCACGACAATCAAAAGAGCATGGTATTGGCAGAAAAATAGACATTCCGACCAATGGAACAGAATAGAAAGTCCAGAAATAAAACCACATATATATGGTCAAATAATCTTTGATAAAGGGGCCAACAACACACAATGGAGAAAAGAAAGCCTCTTCAACAAATGGTGCTGGGAAAACTGGAAAGCCACATGCAAAAGAATGAAACTTGACTACAGTTTGTCCCCTTGTACTAAAATTAATTTAAAATGGATCAAAGACCTAAATATAAGACCTGAAACAATCAAGTACATAGAAGAAGACATAGGTTCTAAACTCATGGGCCTTGGTTTTAAAGAGCATTTTATGAATTTGACTCCAAAGGCAAGGGAAGTGAAGGCAAAAATAAATGAATGGGACTACATCGGACTAAGAAGTTTTTGCTCAGCAAGAGAAACTGATAACAAAATAGACAGCCAACTAAATGGGAAATGATATTTTCAAACAACAGCTTAGATAAGGGCCTAATATCCAAAATATACAAAGAACTCATAAAACTCAACAACAAACAAACAATCCAATAAAAAAATGGGAAGAGGACATGAACAGACACTTCTCCCAGGAAGAAATACAAATAGCCAACAGATATATGAAAAGATGTTCATCTTCATTAGTTATTAGAGAAATGCAAATCAAAACTGCCATGAGATACCACCTCACCCCTGTTAGATTAGCTATTATTAACAAATAATAGTAATAGGTAATAGCAAATGTTGGAGAGGCTGTGGAGAAAAAAGAACCCTTATTCACTGTCGGTGGGAATGTAAAGTAGTACAACCATTATGGAAGAAAGTATGGTGGTTCCTCAAAAAACTGAAAATAGAACTACCTTATGACCCAGCAATCCCTTTACTGGGTATATACCCCCAAAACTCAGAAACATTGATACGTAAAGACACATGCAGCCCCATGTTCATTGCAGCATTGTTCACAGTGACCAAGACATGGAAACAACCAAAAAGCCCTTCAATAGAAGACTGGATAAAGAAGATGTGTCACATATACACTATGGAATACTGCTCAGCCATAAGAAATGATGACATCGGATCATTTACAACAAAATGGTGAGATCTTGATAACATTATACAAAGTGAAATGAGTAAATCAGAAAAAAACAGGAACTGCATTATTCCATATGTAGGTGGGACATAAAAATGAGACTAAGAGACATTGATAAGAGTGTGGTGGTTGGGGGGGGGAAGGGAGGGGGAGGGGCACAAAGAAAACTAGATAGAAGGTGACGAAGGACAATCTGACTTTGGGTGATGGGTATGCAACATAATTGATTGACAAGATAATCTAGACATGTTTTCTTTGAACATATGTACCCTGATTTATTGATGTCACCCTAGTAAAATTTAAAAAAAAATTATAAAAAAAAGAATGATCTGTTTTTATTAACCTTGCTTAAATGTATGTACAGCTTACATTTATTTCAATATTTAATATTAGAAGGTTTTGGGTTTTTATTTAGAAGTGTGATGATGTTTTAGCAACCAGAAATATACCATAGGAACTTAACTCTTATCTTTGTCACCGAGCCTACAGTATCATTGGTTTAATTTCAAGTCTTTTTGCTTAAAGTTGCAGTTTCCAAGAGCCTACTGAAAATGTTAAGGGAGGACTTACTGTACTTTCCGTGAACAGCCAAGGGGGGACTAAATTTATTGGAGTTATGTTTTCTAAATATTTAAACCCTACCCTCACTGGACAACAGAATCCTCCGAGTAAGAAGTAAGTTTCCAAAGTGGTGGTACCTAACAAAGTTCAGAGAGAATTTCTATCCCAAGGACTACAAATGACTCTGGGACCTTGCACTGAAAAACATTTTTGCTATATGACCCAGCCCTAGTCAATTTATTAGTTGGAAGCCTCCTTCCTACATTAAAAGGGCTAACCTGTATTGTTTCAAATGGAGACCTCCCTTTAAAATTTCCTGACCAATTGGAACCTGACCTTTTATGTTTTCTGTTGTGTTTTTTTACCATCTCTCCTTGACACAGAAGAGAACAAATTCCAATAAAATTCCCTAATTCAATCGAAGCGGCTAAGAATCTGTGGGCTACCTTTAAAACTGACATTAGAAGAATAAAAAGTGTAGAAGCTATAAAGATTCAAGTAGCTATAACTAAACCTCTCCCTAAATTGCCTCAATGTCCATGAAAGCCCAAGGTCATACAAAGCCTCACACTCATAGTAGAAGACCTCATTGCCAGGCAGTAATCATTCGCGGTACCAAGGATCCGGATGGCCATTCGTCCAGGGTTTGAGAGAACTTAATAACATGGTTACTCCTCGTTTCCCAGTAGTTCCAAACCCGAACACTGTTGTCACAAGTTCCTCCAGACTCAAAACAGTTCACTGTTGTAAACTTTTATTCAGCCCTTTTCAGTATCTCCACTACGTACTTGTTTTTATGTGGAAAGAATGACAATACACTGGATAGTCATGCCTCAAGGGTTCAGAAGCTCCTCCTTATTTCTCCTACGTATTTCAAGATTTACAGGTACTCCAGTTCCCCGAGGCAATCAATGCTGGCAATGTCTAGATGACCTCTTGCTGTGCTCAGTTATCAAGAGGTGTCCCTGAAAGATTCTATTTGTGCAACAGTTAGCTGAAAAAGGACACAAAGTCTCTAAGTGAAAATTACAATTATCATTAGACAGTGTTCATTACCTCAGCCCTGACCCAAGTGCTGAAGGAATTCAACTGTCTCCAAAAAGAATTAAACTAAGCCACTCACAACTAAGCAATAGTTACTACAGAACTATGGGCTCCTACTTTTTAACTTTTCTACTCTATGAATTTACTGAAATTTCAGTTCCTGAACCCCTTCCTTGGGAAGATAAATGTGAGCAGGCTTATATAATATAAGACTATAACGATCACTCCACTATTCAAAACCTTCGACTTTATTTGCGCATGAAGAGAATAAGCAAGCCCTGGGAAGGTTCTCGCAGGAACATGGTAATACACAAAGGCCTTTTGTCTATTGCAGCACAGACACTCGATTCAGGTGCTCCTGTCTAGCCCTGCTGCAGTACACAGTTAGTAGAAGCCTCAGCAGATTTAACCCTGGGAATGATGTTTACGTGCAAACTCTATATGCATATCCGAAGTCCTCTTAACTCTGAACTGCCTCAACGTTTCTCTGCAAGAACAACTAACTTCCTGTGAGAGCCTCTGTCCGCTTTCACCACCTGATCTACATCTTGGAACACTGGAGTGACCTCAATCCTGCTATGTCACTATCTCTAACTGACAAAGGTGAGCCCCGTGATGAGGTGATCGCTTTCTACTTCATGACACTGAGGCCTGATTTATGAGACACTCTCTTAGCCAATCCTGATCTAATCTTGTTTTTACGACAGAAAAGAAAAAGGGAATTTTCAGGCTGGCTGTGCTCTCTCTCACTACCCAGTGCAACTTACTCAGAGGGGAAGGCTCCCACAAGATGCACCGGCCCAGCCAGCAGAACTCCATGTTCTTATCCCAGCAAGACAAACCAAACACGTGTACTAACAGCCGTTACCTTGGGGGTCCACGACTTAGGGAGGTTATGGAAACAAGCAGGTTTTCTTACGTCCTCTGGGACCACAATCTAATATGGGCAACTAATAAACAATCTTCTGACTGCTGTTCTCTTACCTTCGCACATTACTGTCATCAGAATGGAATCTCACACTAAAGGGGAACCCTAGTGGCCTGTCATGCCCAGACAGCAGCAACAGAATCTATATAACGATCGTGGTGCATATGGATGAAGTCCGCTTTAACTCTGTAAAAACTGACCTCTCACTGACTGACTTGTCTTTAACATGGCAACAGTTTGCTCCTGAGTCAGAGAAATTAGGATGTGTATACAATTGGCTGTCCATGAAACAAATGGTCAGGGCTATGGGAAACCCAAGATGGCCTCTCGGTTCTTTGAGGCCCCTGGGCAAACCAGGCGTTTCAGTTTTTGCATTCCTTCACCCACCACGGTGCATTTAAGATGATTCAAATTACAAATAAACACTGACGGGGAGACTTCCATAAATATTCAAAAACCAGTAATGTCTGGTTTGCCAGGTCTATAATCCTGGAAAAATTATCTTTGTCCCAGGTCTGAGAGGCCTCAGACCTCCTACATCTGGACCTTTTGAACACCTGCAGCTGGACTTCACTCAACAGCCGCTGAGTATGGGTGATCAACATACTCTTGTTATTGTATGTATGTCTTCCAGTTGGGTAGTGGCCCTGCCCTGCTGCCGGGCCGATGCCCTCACAGTGGCAAAGAAACTGTTAGAACATGTGTTTCTCACGGTATACCTTCCACAATTCCAGTGGCCCCTACTTCACTGGGAAAATCACATGGGCCTTGATGGAAAGACTTACAAAGTCCTCGGAATCAGTGGTCCCCAACCTTTTTTGGGCCATGGACCGGTTTAATGTCAGAAAATATTTTCACAGACTGGCCTTTAGGGTGGGACGGATAAGTACACAAAATAAAATTATGCAACTGGCGTAAAAACTGCGTTATTTTAAAATATAATTGTCGAACTTATGATATTTATTGGGCTAAGTTAAAGGAGGAACGAGCATGTCCTCATTATTCAGGCTGTACTTAAATTTGTTATTCTGACAACGTTTCATGTTATTTATTCTTTCTCTGCGGACCGGTATCGGTCCGCGGCTCAGGGCTTGGGGACCACTGCTCAGGGCTTGGGATATCATTGTCCTTATCATCCTCAGCCAACAGGCAAGGTAGAAAGAATTATAGGATCCTCAAATTTAAAATCTCCAAACTTGGCCCTGGTTGGGAGCTCAGCTGGGAGACTGTCGGCCTGGTGTATGGACATCCTGGGTTTGATCCCCAGTTAGGGCACATGGGAAAAGCGATTATCTGCTCCCCCCCCCCCTTTTTCCTCGCTCTCTCTTTCTCTCCCACAGCTAGTGGCTTGATTGATTCGAGTGTGGCCCTGGGTGCTGAGGATGGCTTCGTTGGAGCGCATAAGCCTCAGTTGCTGAGGATAGCTTGGCACTCAAGCACCGGCCCCAGATGGGGTTGTGGGGTGGATCCTGGTCGGGGAGGATGTGGGAGTCTGTCTCACTATCTCCCCTGCTCTCACCTAAAAAAGAAAAAAAAACCCTCCAAACTCGCTGAAACTACTGGACTCCCCTGGCCTAAGGTACTGCCCTTTAGTCTTGCTCACTGTGCATGGCATCTCCTTTGAGAAACATCCACTCCACACGAGGCAGTGACTAGAAGACCCGTGCTTATTCGGATACAACCTTCTGCTGAGCCCTTGCTGTCTCTTGATAGTAACCAGCTACCATTAAGTCTCTAACGTCTTATGCTCCAGCTTATCATCAATAAGTTAAAGAAGCTTTCCCAGATCCCATTTTAGGGGTCCTGTTGGTCACAGCCTAGAGCACGTGTGGCCGAATCCGGACCGTGTAATGAGTTTATGCGGCCCACGATTAAATTTTTAATATTCTCCGCTACTTTAAAATCTCAGCTACTCAGAAGTGGAAGCGTCTTTGATAATTGGAAATCAAGATATTTAAGAAGATAGTGAAAAAGATACGCAGAAAAGAATTCCGCGTGTGACTAATCTAGGGTTAACTTCCAATAATTGGTTGAATGGATTTGTGATACTTCTTTATTTTTTAAAAAAAATTCCATTATAAAGATTTACAACTTTTGTACTCGTCTGTACTCAATATGAACTGTTTGACGTTTAGCAGTGATGTGAAACCCACATTCTTTTAGGCGGACTTTGCCAGTGCATACCCAAGGTCAAACAATTCATTATTTTTGTGGTCAAGTGTGCTGAATCAAGTGGCATTGTAGCAAAGACAATAGCTGCAGTTGATAACTGAAAACGTGTCCAGGCTGTTTGTAAAACGAAATAATTGTTTTATTTGCGATATAACCCCTTCAAGCTCATTCTAATTAATTAAATATTGTTTTGATTGATTACGATACAGTTTGGATATTTATACAGTATGCAATTATATTTTTATTAAAACCTATTTATTAAAATAATATTGTATATTAAAATTTTTTCACTCACATTTATTCATAAACAAATTACATAATAAAATTTTATTTACTTAAACGAATCATCTTTGTATTTAACATTTTTTATTTTTTTTATTTATTCATTTTAGAGGAGAGAAAGAGAGAGAGAGAGAAAGAGAGAGAAAACGAGAGAGAGAAAAGGGGGGGAGGAGCAGGAAGCATCAACTCCAGTATGTGCCTTGACCAGGCAAGCCCAGGGTTTTGAACTGGCGACCTCAGCAGTCCAGGTTGACGCTTTATTCACTGCGCCACCACAGGTCAGGCTTGTATTTAACATTTTTTAATTTTAATATTTCGTCTGGCCCGTGAAAAAACTTTTCTTTCTAATCTGGCCTGGGGGCAAAAACTGTTGGCCACGCCTGGCCTAGAGTCTGGTGAGTGGGTGTTCTAGAAGCATCGTTAAAGGAAGAAAGCCCTCAAGCACCACTGAAAGTGACCTTACCAAGTAGGCCTGACCGCGGATACTCTGAACAGTTAGAAGACACTGAGCTATGAACACACAGCTAAAGAAGGCTCCACCTGACCTCTGGTCCTGTTCAGACTCTGCAGACTGGTGATTCAAATCGATGAGGAAGAGAAATGGCAGACATCAATGCAGACGGCTTCTGCTCAAGTCACAGGATCAAGACTTCATACTTTAACTAAACATGAAACCCTTTCTTTTTGTCTGTTTTCTTTACTCTGGCATTGGCCTGGAGAGATAATGCCATCATCCATATCTTCCAGGCCATTGTTGCTAAGGTGGGGCGGGGGACAGGTTTGACCTTTCAGACTTGGGGTTTGTCATCATCAACTCCAATCTGGTCATGAACAGTGCCACTTCAGTGGAGGTGGTTAATGTCTGACAGGATTTTATCCATGGTAGTTATTCTCCCAGATGGCTAGGGTATAACCAAGCGATGCCTCTTAGGTTATCTAACTATTCACACAGACACCTTCATTGGTCAATCCTTTGAACTTACAGTATGTAGAGTTAGAAAGGACCTACCAGAAAAATTTTCATGCTCAGAATTCACTTCCTTTGGTAGGTCCCTACTTCCCTAGCTTGAAATATTATAAATAAAAATAAAGCTATAATCAGAAACCTCTCCTTCGCTCAGAAAACACTTAGCAGAATCCACTGTTAAAGCAAGAGCTGCCCAACAGAAACCCTTCGAGTTGTCCACAGGTGTTCCTGACAACAGAAGAACCCTAGACTATGTCTCAGCTGAGCAAAAAGGTGTCTGTGCTGCAGCCAACGCCACCCGCTGCGCCTGGATTAGCACGTCTTGGGAACTGAAACTCAGTTACGCAAGATCACTGAGCAAGCCACCTGGTTTAAAAAGGTGACTCCCTCAACAGGGGATTGCTTTCATTTACTTGAGTTTGAATGGTTTGGGTCTTGGGGACTATCGTTCCAAAGTACATTCCAAAGATTAGAAACGATCCTGTTTATAGTTATCATAACAATTTCTTTAGCACATTGTATTCTCTCAAAAGCTTTAATGTTCACAGTCACTAACCACTGAGCAAATAATCCACTTCAGATTGGATTGTCAGAGAAGGAACAAAGACAATGACCAGCCTCAAAGATAGTGAACCTGAAGATGTGACCTGTGAGGATCACAGGGATTAAGCAAAAACATCATGACCTGCATATATCACATGGAAAATCAGTAAAAGCTGTGAGAACTACAGAGCGGTAGCTGAAGTATGGGGTTAGCGCCTTAAATTTTGATCACATCTCTCAGTCAAGCTGAGAGTCTAATCAAAAGGGAGGGATTGTTAAAGAGAAAACCCCAAACAGGCCCCAAATGGAGTCACTTGTGTGAAAGCCCATGACACCAAACCAAGACTTAATACCTAGCACACCAAATACACTTGCTGGTTCCTCATGGTTCGGCCCTTTGGGCCTGGGGAGGGGCCAAGCCTCCCTAAGGACTGGGAGTTGGGGCAAGCCGGAGGCTCCCGTGTGGGCAATCCCAGCCACAGCCACCACCTCCCTGCCAGTGTTTCTGTTCTCAGCCTTCTGAACTTGGATCCACGTAGGTGTACCAGGCTGCTGGAAGGTCATCAGATGGAGGGAAGTGTCATTCTCAATGTGGTCTACGCCATTCATTCAAGGACTAGAGCAGTGGTAGTCAATCTGGTCCCTACCGCCCACTAGTAGGCGTTCCAGCTTTCATGGTGGGCGGCAGCGGAGCAACCAAAGTATAAATAAAATGATAGATTTAACTATAGTAAGTTGTTTTATAACAATTTGTTCTGCCAAACTTAGCGAAAATCCAACATAAAGTACTTGGTAAGTAATTATTATATGCTTTAACTTGCTGTAACTCTGCTTTATAAATTTTATAAAGTAAAGTTACTTCCCTACTTTATAAATCACCATTACTGTGGAACCGTTGGGTGGTTAGAAAATGTTACTACTAACAGAGATACAAAAGTGGGCGGTAGGTATAAAAAGGTTGACTACCCCTGGACTAGAGGAAGTCATAAGAGGCTAGTAGGTCACCTGTAGCACTGATGTTTTTTTCTAACCTGTCACAGTGGGTGGTGTGGCGCCTTCTCTGTCCTTGCAGGATGGACTGGGGTCTTCCAAACAGGACATCCTGACACTTTTTCACGCTTTGCCTGTCCCATCTGCTTTGTCCCTTTCTCTGCCCTCTTCCATGCTAGTTTTGCCTCTGGTGCAGCGAGAGAGCCAGGCAGTTCCAGATGCTAACTGCAGCTTCCCCTGGACGGCACTGTATCTCAGTGTGCGGGGCGATGCAGGAGACTTTCCTCTCACTGGGCCCCGGCCTCGCACATGGAGCCTGAACAGCACTGGTCCGCTCCTGAGAGAGCCCTTCCCCAGCCCCGCCCGTGCCCCAACTCACCACCAGGACGTGCTCCAGAAGGTCCAGGTAGCTGAGGGTGCACTCCGTCCCATACCGCAAGGCTCTGGCGCGCACCTCTTCATTGACATCAGGGTGGAAGGATGCTTGCTGGAGAGAGAAAGGAACGCTGACAATTCAAAACAGGAAAAGCTGGCTGGTGCACTCACCAGGGTCCCAGTGAGGGGTCACTGGTCCAGCAGTGTTGTGTAGCCCTGGACCTTTCATTTTGGAACTCCTGCTGCCTTACCTCAATGACCTCTGAGAAACCTTACCTGACGCCCTGGGCAGGGGAGCTGTTCCTCCTGCACCCGCCCCCGCTACGCCCATGGTCACAGCAGGTTCTCCCAGTTCCTTTCTCCACATTTCCAGTGCCCTGGAGCCAGACACAAGCAAGTAAAACTGGTCCGTCCTATCTTCCTTTTCCCTTATCCTCCCCCATCCCACCTTTTATTGAAATGTAAGAAATTCCAGACACTGAAGAGCTCAGGAAAGATTCATGCTGAGAGCTTACAGTGGGAGACGTGCTGTCCCGGATCAGCCTGCCTCTCTGCAGAAATGTGAGAAGTCCTGAAGTCCCCTCTCGGTTCACAGGCTAATCACACCCAGATCACACCCAGGTCCTCACTCGGTGACCTGATCATACTGGGGTCACAGTGAGCCTCCCAGCCAGGGACCTCTGGCTCCTGAGAGCCTTCAGACAGCAAGCTCCCCACTGCCCTCAGAGGGGCCTCACATTGCACACGTCCAGATAAGCAAACCAGGACACATGGTTAATGCAGCACGCTGCACTTTTCCCTCTTGCCCTTGTGACCTGCTGAGCTGAGTCATTCACAATATATCATTTCAGATGGCACTCACGGGGTTGCTAGGTCAACTACAGAAGGCCCAGTTGAATTTAGATTTCTGATAAACGATGAAAAAAATTTAATGTAAGTATGGGCCACCCTATTTTTAATTTGTTAAATCTAGCAACCCTACCCATTTAACAACCTTCCTTGTACAGCCTCACTTGGGGTTTACAAGAATATATAGTAGAAAACTTCAAATAAATCACAAATCAGGACAAACAGGAATCACACATTAGGGTGAAAGGTCAAGATAGGTGGGGCAGAGTGACCAGACTCCACATTTCTTCCAGTTAAGCCCCTCTCCTAGGATTGGGGGTGCTGGTGGGAACACCTGTGGGCTCTCTCCATACCCGATTCCCTACTCCCACACCCCCTGGAAGAAGTGAGAATAATTCCACTGGCCAGCACCTGTCATTTATGGTCCAGTTTTACTCATCTGGGACTAGCCAGGCTCAGAGGCTGGTGCTATGCCATGCTCGGAACCATTACGTAACCGTGGGAAGGGCCATACTCTTCGTCGCTACACAGTACTCATGCTGGCTCCCTCCCCTGTGTCTCCAGGTGTGAGGACAGAGGGGAAGACACCGACAAGGACACTACTCAATGGCATCTCCGCTAGCTGCCGTGCAAGGCTCTCGTTCGGAGCTGTGTGGAGGCTCAGGATGAGGTGCTCTTGTCCACTGCTGGTGGCTCTGGGACTTGGTAGCACACTTTGGGAGAGCAATCTGGCAATAATGAAAATGTCATACCATTGACCCATTAAATTCTAACTTCTGGGAGTCCTGTCTAAGGAAGTAATCCAAAACATAGAAAAAACAGATATGTCCAAAGGTGTTCCCTGCAGTAAAGTTTATGATTAAAAAAAAAAATGCAGGCAACCTAAATATCTGATAACAGGGGAAGGATTATATTTATTAACAGAGTATTTCATGGTCCTTAAAGAGGCAGTTATAATGACTCATAGCAACACAGAAACAGCCATTCTATACTTAACAGTAGATACAAAATTATATAGAATATAAACATATGCCCATAGAATACCAGAAAGCAATAGATATTAGAATTAATTTAGGGTGTAGGGAAGTTCTTGTCTTCATCTAAGGGATTAGTGTAATCCTTCCTTTCTGATTAAATGAGCCAGTATATAATTTACTGCACTCCCATTTCTGCCCGGCTACCTGCTCAGCCCCAAATGGCAAGCTGGTCCTCTGCTTGGCATAAGGGTTCCTTCTTGACCCACCAGTCAACATCCCTGGTATGCTATGTATTCCCTATTGCATGCACTTCATTTCCTTTCTGCAAAGAGGTGGAAATATCGGAGACTAAAGGAAGTGTAAATGTCAGTCTGCTAAGTAAATCCAATGTTAACAGGAGTCTAATGGCTCAGCAGTGATGCCTGTCAGCAAGTGTGGCTTAGGCTTGTGAAGCTCTGGCTGTTATTTTACCCTGAAAAATCAGAGTGGCCTGATCTAGGGAGGAGCTGAGGCTGGGCCAATGGCACTATCCTTTATTCCTTAGGCTCCTCCCTGTAACTGGGGGAATGCGTATTAAGAAAGAGACTTGAAACTCTGAGCTGCCTGCCACCTATAACGTAATCATTTATTTCTCCTTTTTAATTTCCCCTTTTCATTTCATGTCTATAACATGGAGACAAAGTACCTGTCACTCCTAAACCACAATGATCCTGGAGGTCACGGCAGCAGAAACAGACTGAACTGGTTTCAGTTCTGGTTCTGAGAGTAAATAGCTGTGGCCTTGATCGCGCTGCTTAATCCCCCCAGTTCTGTTTCATCATCCATCAGATTAGGATAATTCCTCTTGCTCCCCCCATCTGGGATCAAATGAGAATACAGTATACACGACAACCCTTCCAAAACCATGAGGTGCCCTGCATATACACCATGATGGCACTTGGGCCACACCTTACTGAAGAAGTATTATTCCCTGATTGAGACTATAACCCCTTTGGGTGTCATCCTTTCTGGAAGGCAGACTCCATTAAGTACATCAAAACAACAAATACTCATGACCACGGCAGAGAGTCTAAATTCCCTGGTCCAGAACACAAGGTCCCTCATGAAAGTGGCCACCCTCTTCTCTCTACCTCCCACTGTCCCCACCCCCCAACTCACCCAGGAGAACAGTGATGGTGCTGTCTCCCACACCAGGCCCTTGCACACCCACCTCCAACTCACCTTTCCATTTCGGAGGAACCCCTGAGAAACCATCAGTTGGACCTTGCACCGGCAGCCCCCATAACTCACTTCACCACAGAGTGGTCTTATTCCCTTATACCCCAAGCTACAGTAGCTGCAATAGTGCAAAAGCCAGTTTTCACCTTCTGTGCTTCATCCCCACCTGCTCACCATGGCAAGGGGTCATCAATCAACCACTGAACAGACATCAGAGTCCGTGGGGCAAGGCTGTCTCTAGAAGGGTCAAGGTCTGGGGGTGCTCAATGGATGTAGGGGATAGTGGCTCTTCTGGCTCACTTTCTTAAAAGAGAAAAATAAAGCTCAGGCCATAAAGCTCAGATCTTGCAGCTCCCTCCCCAAACATGGGCTCAGGACAGCTGCCCTAGTTATCTACCTAAGAATCAGAAGAGCGTCTCCCAAACCCCTGGAACAGAGAGCAAAGAGGCAGTTTCTCCAGGTTCTGTTCTGTTCTGTTCCTCTGACTTCCTTCCTCACCCAGGCATGGCAACACCCCTCCTAGCACAGAATGGATGACCTGGGAAGCAGGGAAGGGGCAGTTTCATTTGGAGGGCCTGGACAGGCCACTCTCCCTTTTTTCTACTGTCAGAGTGGCCTGCACTACACTCTCTGTAAGAAGGCGCCCTGCCTGTTAAGGCAAAAGCGAGGGGGTTAAGTCAGCAGGGCGACTCCATCCCCTCTGAAACACAGAATGACTTTAGAGTCATTTCCTCTGGGCTAATGATGTCCAGCATGCATTTTATTACATAGTTCAAGGTACGCTGCTCCTGTCTACACATTCCTGCCCCTCCTTCAGACTAAACCAAAAACCTCGATCATGACAGAAAACTATCCATCCACACAAAACAACACCAAGGCCTTTACCTTGCAAGCCGTCAACATATCTGACACGGCTTTCCGGCTCAGATTGGCGGTGGCGATCACATCCTCCTGTCTACACGAGTTCCCAGCTGCTACGGCTTTGGCTGTTGCCATGGTGATGCCTTTCGTCATCCTTATCGATTCTTCAGGTGATGATGTCTTTTCAGGTACCTCTTTTGACTGAAACACCTGGGAGTTAGAAACAGAAGAGGTGAAAAAAATAAAAAAGGGAAGGACAAAAATAATTTATTCTTCTCTGACCAGGCTGCAGCTCAGTGTCTGACAACCGAGCCAGCAACAGGAAGAAAGCGTCAAAAGGCAGGAAATGAGAAATTTAATTTGAGTACAGTAATAACATTCTTGCTTTCAAGATTCTAGAATGGATAAGCCTTGAACACCTATACTCGGCCTTCATGAAAACAATGAGATTAGAGAGACAGACCTACAGCATTAACCCGTTTGTCTGCAAAAATGGATACTCAATATTTGCAAGCCATCCATCCCAGGGAAGGTGGGTCTGTACCTTCCTGTTGTTCTGCCCCACCCCTGCTGGAGCTTGGGCTGTTCCCAGAAACTCCGCAACCCCGGTGCTGGCTCCAGGGTGGGACTGACCTGGCTGCATCACTCTGGACTCACCTCTCTCTCTCTGTAAAGGGGTGTGGGGCTGGGGGAAATGAAGCATTCAGTTTCTTCTATTCTTAGACTGTCTTACAAATATAACTGCATAATTATGTGGAGGCGTTCATGTGGATTGCACCACAGTGACAGTATGAATTATTTAACAACACACACACACACACACACACACACACTCACACCTTTAGAAGAGCTGAAATGAATTAACCATGGTAAGTGAATATCCCACTTCAAAGTTCCACCTGTCAGTCAAGCCCTTTCTGTCTTGTCTCTCTAACACGAGCCAGGTCCCCTGGCTGTGTGCTGACTGTGCATCTATCTCTGTATGCAAACCAGTGGGGACTGCTGTGTTCAGCCCTGGGCAGCCACACCTCAGCAGGGAAGTCCTCCCTGACGCAGAAGGGAGCACCTAGCCAGCATCCTTGTCATGTGTTAACCAGTGTCAACATCAGTATCCCTCTAAAAATGGGCAGCTGCAATTAAGGCAGGACCCCAAACCCCAGGCCCATCCCCAAATGCTACAGTGGAATGGAGGCCCAGTTACAGAGCCCGCCACACTGATGTGGCCCTCATGGCTCATGCTCCTTTGGAACCTCCTGTATTCACGGAAACATAAGATCTGGGTCAATTTTAAATCACATTGGTAGACTTAGATTGACCATGTGTCTGCAATTTCCCAGGAAAGCTCCAAATTTCAAATCTCTTGCATTGTCACCATTAGGCCCATCCATACCTGTCAGAACACCTGCCCAGGTGTTGGTAGAAAACCCTCAGCCTGTGTGGGCAGGTAAGTGTCAGGCATCAATGCTTAAGGATGCCACCTGTATTCCTGAGTTTCTCCTTTGTGGCAGAACTAAGCACAACATCAGCCAAGGCAGGCTTCACTAAGGACAGGATAAGAGAACACAAGGTTCCATGGCCAAAACCCAACAGAACCGCACATTTCCACTGCCGACCCTTCGGGGCTTGTGACCTTCACAGGTGACCCTCTCATGATGCAGAACAAACTGGTAGCCAAGGCCAGTCCCTCGGCCCTCCTGCAAAAAGTTGAATCTGTAACCAGACCTATGAAAAAGAGATCTCTGTTTGAAAACACTCATTTCCAACAAACTTCTGTTTTCCAGGGATTTGGAGAAGTCAGTTGAATCAGCACAGAATCAAACAACAACAGATAATACTCATATCACAGGAGCACCAGGACACCCTCACTCAACACTGCTGGGACCAGGCAAGAAAGAACAGAGTCGACTTCCCCCAGATCAGACACTTCAAAGGGAAGGGAGCTGGACTGTAAAGGGAAGTGTCACAGGTACAGGCAGTCAGGTTCTTCTAATGGCAAATCTCTGACTCCAAAACGCAAACATGTGCAGCACGGTGGAGCGTTGCCGATAGCAACGGGAATCAAGTGGGGCAGCGTGTGGCTGCACACTGAACACACGCCTGACACTCAAGGTGAGTACAAAGAGCTATCCTGACTTTTCCCTTTGCCAGGAATCTTCTCTAATGCTTTGGTTTCGTGGTATAATTTTGGTGTAATTAAACCTGAATAGTCCTAAGTGATATATTTAAATTGATTCCTTAATTATAATTACTAATTGATTCTAACCAAATTCTGGGGTGGTCCGATACAGACGGGATCTCAGGCAGGCAGGAGCGTGGGCCTCCCTGGTTCAGGTGCTCCGAATAAAACCTCTTTATACTAACAGTCTCAGGGAAGCCTGAGGCAGGCGTCAGCTGCTGCACATGGGTGCCCAGGGAGGTGGCTGCTGTCTGCTCACCGTGAGCTCCTGCTTCATGTACTCGATCGTGGCCTCAAGCGCCCGTGTGCCCCGGGTGGCCTCGTCCTCCACGGCCTTCACAGTCTTGAGAAGGGAGGTGACGTTGGTCACCATCACCTGCATAGGAAGGAAGGCCGAGAGGAAACAGTTCACTGAGGTTTCATCCTGACTCCTTTAGGGCCAGCTCTCCCGCCACAAGCGAGAACACCTCTCCTTCAGTGAGAAAGGGGCTCAGGTGTGCCTTCTCCCCACGTTCCCGTGTGTGCTTCTCTCGCCAGCACTCCTCCTGCATGCTCACCCCTAGCTGGGCTCCACTCTACCTTGGCAGCCCCCTTGAGCTGGTACATGGAGGGGTCATCAGCAGGCTTGCTGGCAGCGCCTTTGGTAGCGCCGATGAGGTCTGAAAGGGCCTTGGCCACATCTTTGATGGCGTTGATCAATACCACCTGAAAGAGAACACGGAGCCCAGGTGAGTGCCTCAGCGGTCACCTACTGACTTCACTAAGAGCATATGGCCCATGGGCAGGCTGGGAGCACTGAGGTCTCTAAGTCGTCAGCTCTCGAACCTGTGACTCACAGAATCCTGGGAGCCACCCCTGGAGATTCTGATACAAAAGTCTGGATGAAGATCCATTGTCCAGACTTTGAAAAGCTTCCCGAGGCTGATTTGGGCATCCTTAAACACCTCCTAGAGGGCAGCTCTGCAGACAAGCTGTCAACAAAAGAATGAAGGCAGCTAGGCAGACACCTGAGAGGCAGCACCATTCACCTGTGCTCTGAACTGATGACCAAAAATGCTGGGGACAACATGCAAGCCTCACAGCCTGGCCTGTAAGGCCTCCAGGGCCAACCACCTGCATCTTCGGCTTGGGTTCCTAGGCTTCTGACTCACTCAACATGCTATAGGCGCAAGCGTCTTTCTTCCCCACTGGAAGTCCCAACTCATTCTTGCTTCAGGGCCTCTGCTCCTGCTGTTCTGTCTAGAACCTGGCGCTTTCCTCACTTAGGTCTCAGCTCCAATGTCATATCCTTAGAGACCTTTCTGGACCACCTAAACTGTAACCCCTGCTACACCTACTCATATACTGCAACCCCAACAGCTTGTCCTGTTTTATGTATAGTATAGCGCTTACTAGCATGTGGAATTACTATATTATTCATTCTCTTGCACACCATCTGCCCTCTGTCTTCTGCCTTCTGCCCTTTCCCTTGAGTTGGATGTAAACTTGGATGTAAAATCCAGGAGGGTCGGCCTGGACTCCTGTCTGTGTTTCACGCTCAGAACAGGGCCTGGCATGTAAGTACGCACTCAGTAAATGCTCATGGGATGAATGAATACACAGGTGCTTACCCATAGAACACTGGATAAGATACAGTATCTTCATTCTTCTAACTGAACACAGACTATCAGTGTGCCGGATGAGGAATCTTCAGTACCGGCTGTATTCGGGGATTATGCGAAATTGGGCATTACATTGAACTCTTCTAGGTTCAGTTCTACCATAACAACTCCTATTTCAATAATAATAACCACAACTTCACTTTGTTGAGGATAGTGTCCCAGGAGCTGAGCCACGCATGATACACATATTATCTCATTAAATCCTCACCACTGCCATTTCAAGTGGGAACTAAAATGCTTGTGTCCACACTTCCAAGGCTTGGGGTTAGAAGAGTTGGGATTTGAACTCTGCTCAGTGTGACCTCAAGAGCATGGTCTTAAACTCCAGACCATGTTACACTCTTTGACTTAAGCTCCTACAAATGAGATCAGTAGCACCAGCACCAGCCCTACCATCTCATTGCGCTGCTGTCAGGATGAAACTGGATTCCCAGACAGCTGCAAGCTCAGCATCACTGCACTTGCACAGCCTCTTGTCCATGCCTTCTCGCCCACAGGCACAAGGAACCTTGGCTGACCTCTGGAACCATAGGGCAGGCTGGGCAGTGATGGGGATCATGGGGAAGGGCTGACACGTATGAACCTCACACTGACTGCTGAGCTCGTAGCAGGGAGGGGCAGAGAGAGGGAGACTGAGGAAAAGAAGCAAAGGTCAGCCACCAATACTCCACTTGCCTGGTCCCATCCCTGGTCACTGGACAACTGACTGGCAAGTGGGAACACTTTTCACTACAGGTCTCATTAGAAATGGAAGCTTTAGGGCTCTGGCCGGTTTGCTCAGTGGATAGAGCATTGGCCCAGCATATGAACGTCCAGGTTTGATTCCCAGTCAGGGCACACAAGAGGAGCGACCATCTGCTTCTCTCCCCAACCCTCTCCCCCTTTTCTCTTTCTTCCTTTTCTACAGCCAGTGGCTTGACTGGTTTGAGTGTTAGCCCTGGGTGCCGAGGATAGCTCAGTTGAGCTAAGCATCAGCCTCAGGCACTAAAAATAGTTGAGTTGAGCATCAGCCCCATATGGGAATTGCTGGGTGGATACCAGTTGGGATGCATTTGGGAGTCTATCTCATTATCTCCCACTCCTCTCACTTAAAAAAAAAAAAAGAAAAGAAATGGGCTCTGGCTGGTTGGCTCACTAATAGAACATCAACCCAGCACATGGAAGTTCTAGGTTCAATTCCTGGTCAGGGCATACAGGAGAGTCAACCATTTGCTTTTCCCCTCCCTCCCCCTTCAATCTCTCTCTCTCCTCCCGCAGCTATGGCTTGATTGATTTGAGTGTGTTGGCTCTGAGCACTGAAGATGGCTTTTTCAAGCTTCCACCTCAGGTGCTAAAAATAGCTCAGTTACAAGTGGTCCCAGATGGGAAGAGCATCAGCCCCAGACGAGGTTGCTGGGTAGATCCCAGTTGGAGCACATGTGGAAATCTGTATCACTATCTCCCCTCCTCTCACTTAAAAAAAGAAAAAGAAAAAGAAATGGAAGCTTTAGGATATCTAGATCATTTGAGAGTTAAGACCAAGCAATTCAATACATTTTTCTATTTGATGATTTAAATCTCTCCCAGCCAAGTCACTTCTCCTAACGTTTAGCTAGGCTGGGAGAGTGTGAGTTCCCCCAGTGACACATTTGCAAGCTTTTCCCTCTTGCATGTGGGTAAGGAGAATACTGGATGCAGGGATTTATGTGAAGACTTCGAACCACAGAGGGAAGCCAGTCTGAGCGCTGATGTTATCAAAGAGAAACCCAGCAGGAGTAACATGGCTCTGCTCCACTGGAGGACATCAGGAAGGAAGGTCATGGCCACGTGGACCAAAGCTTGTGGCCTTGCATTAGAACAGTAGCTACTGTTGACCCAGGCAGGGAATGGTAGGGAACTTTCTACCCAGTATTGTACAAATGGGCCAAATAGACTAGTTTCCTGAGTATGGTTTCAACAGTGAAAACAAAAGTATCCACCATTGGTGCTGGGATAGAGAGAATAGAGGGAATTTAAGTTTTGCACGTGGCAATCGGTAGAATCCATTATTGATGGCTGTGCTTGGCTGTTCTGAAACAGCTGAACATATATATATTTGATGGGCATCCACTATGCATTGGGAGCTGTGATTGGAACTCTTAGGTTTCAAAGACTAATAAGCTGTGATGACTGTCCTTATGAGCTGACAGTCTAGGCCGGGGACTGAGGAATAGGCAGGTCACGTCAATGAAATCAGATAAATTAGAGCAGAGCACGGAGCACTGCCCACCCCTCCGGTTCTCTCTCCCACTTCAGAGCCAGATTTCTCAAGTAGGGTGTCTATAGGTGCTGGCTCCATTTCTTCCCCCTCTCCTGCCTTCCCCGACACAAACAGCCATGGCTGGAGTCACCACTGCCTTCCATGTCACCTGGGCCATTGGGCAGCTCTCAGACCTTCATCTTTAACTCCTGAGCCACCTCTGGTGGGTTGAAACACTCCCTCCTCTCAACATCGGGTTCCCTGGCTCTCGTCCTATTAGCTGAACCTGCTTCTTAATCTCCTTACTCATCTCCTGCTCCTTCTATGGTCTTAAATAGTGCATACCTCAGGCTCTTCCTTGAAGCCCCCTTCTTCGCTCACTCCTCACTTTCCTCCTCTGTGGTCCCAGTCATGGTCTGTATGGCAACAACCCATGAATCCACACCCTTGTAGCCAAGCAGGCTTCTGCCCACACACTAGCATGTCTCTCTGCCACTCCCAATTCAATGTGCCCCAAACTGAACTCACTTTCATCTCCCCGCCCATGCCAGCTCTCCCTGCAGGGAACTCCCGCTCCACGCATGGAGCCACCCTCTTCTCACAGATCCAGCCCGAACCGTGATATCAGCATTGCCTCTTCCCTCTGCCCGACTGCCAAATGCTCAAACCTGTCGGCTTGTCTCCCATCCCCCCGGTCCAGGCCACATTCTTGCCTGGATAACGGCAATCTACCAGCCCCCAAACCATGAACACATCACACACATGTTGTTTCTTTTTTGTTGTTGTTTGTTTGTTTTTTGTATTTTTCTGAAGTTGGAAATGGGGAGGCAGTCGGACAGAATCCTGCATGCGCCCGACTGGGATCCACCCGGCATGCCCACCAGGGGGCGATGCTCTGCCCAACCGGGGCGTCGCTCTGCTGCAACCAGAGCCATTCTAGCGCCTAAGGCAGAGGCCACGGGGCCATCCTCAGTGCCCGGGCCAACTTTTTGCTCCAATGGAGCCTTGGCTGTGGGAGGGGAAGAGAGAGACAGAGAGGAAGGAGAGGGGGAGGGGTAGAGAAGCAGATGGGCGCTTCTCCTGTGTGCCCTGGCCGGGAATTGAACCTGGGACTCCTGCACTCCAGGCCGACGCTCTACCACTGAGCCAACTGGCCAGGGCACGCACATGTTGTTTACATCAACGTTCGTATTTTGCCTTTGGCCTCTTCTGAGGCCTGGTGTACAGTGTTTGTGGAATTATAAAGATCCCCCATCTCTTGGGCCCACCTGTACCTGGGTCTCGGGGTCATCAGAACCCAGGCTGGCGGCCCCCAGCTTGACCACCTCGGCGAGCTGAGTGATGGTGGCTGCTGAGGACTGGGCTGCCTGGGCCAGTTTGTCTGGAGTGGACGCAGCCCCGGACACCAGCAGTTTTGTGTCTTCCACTAAGGCCTTGGCTGTCTTCAGAATGTTCTCCCTGAAAGGAGAAGAGCAGAAGGTAGGGGAGAGACAAAGGGCCAGGCTTGGTTACTAACAGTTGGGAAGAAAAGGAACCCTCCACAGGGTTGAGGGCTTTGAGGACGAGAGGTGACATGTTTCCCCTGCTTTGCCGGGGGCTCTCATCTTCTGTGCAGGGAAACAGAAGAGTCCCCCACCCCCAGCCCTGTAGCTAAAGCTAAGGGAGAGGTCAGCTTCTTTCCTATGCGTTCCCACTCTCCCTAAAAATACTTCCTAGCTACAGAGGAGCTATGAGGACACACGGATCAGGAGACCCTCTCAGCATATAGGAGCCCAAGTGGCTGAGTGACCCCTGGGAATCTCTTCCCAGCCCAGCCCTGGGACTAAAGAGAGGGAAAGGGTGGTGAGGATGTGGGTGGTCTCCAGCAGCAGATGGAGACCCCAGCATCAGCCTTTTGAGTGGGGCCTGAAGAGCCAGCCCAGGGGAGACAGCAGGCTCGGAGCCCCACTCCCCAGAACACGGAAGAGCTCACTGTCGCCCCCGTTGCTCCAATCCTGCTGGGGCTGGTGAGCAAACCAGAGGCGCCGCTCTCCAGCTCGGACGGTGAAAGATCAAATCGCCATCCTCCACACAGCAGGCTGGATTTAGGCGGCGACGGGCAAAGCTGGAACACGGTTCTGTGTTGCCAGTTGGCAGAGGGGGCTTATTTTGATTATGTGGCTCATTTTTCCCACTTGAACGTCTTGTTGAAATCAAAATGGATGACCACATTTCTGGCTGCTGGGCAGCCTCTCTGAAGTCTGGCAGGCCAGCCTGACCCTCCCCCGCCCCACCCGGGAGCCCCATACCTGTGGTCTGCAAAGGTCTCGTTGTTCTCTGCGTTCAGGGTCCCTGCGGTCGCAAACATGATGGTGGTGTCCAGGTCGGCGATGATTCCGGACACGGCAGTGGCAGCTGTGATACATGCCTGGGTCCCCTTGTTCCCAGCCTGGAGAGCTGACAGTACTAAGGATACCTGTGTGGAGAGACAGGCTGTCAGAGAGAGCAGAGGAAACGTAACCCAAATGTGCACACACTCTGATAACACTGCACCTTTCCCCCTCCAGGAGCCGATGCAGCTTCTGGGTTAACAGCAGCTTGTGGTCAACGCCCTCAGTCTGAACACCAGCTCTGCTGTTTGTGGGCTACCTAACCTTGGGTAGGCGGTTGACCTAAGTCTCAGTTTCCTCATCTGTAAAATGGTTACTACTTCTTGTCTATCAGGGTTGTTGGCAGGAGGAAAATGTATGTACAATGTCTAGTGTGGAGTTTGGCACATAGTTAAGTGTTCAGTAAAGATCAGGTGCTATTATTTAATTATGACTATGTTTCTGCACCCACAAGGAGGGACAAAGAATTAGGCTCCTGTAAGAGCTGTGACAATTTCTGCTCCTTCTGATCAGGATTTTTGTAGAACAGCCTCCTCTGCTGAACACCCATTGTTCCCTCCCTTGGCCACCTCTTTTTTCATTTGCTTGTTTTTGCTTTTGATACACTGTAATGCCGGTGGCCGAGGCCAGGCAGGTCCACATTGGATTTGGGCAGATGGTAGCAAAACTGTGGAGCCGGAAAGGGTTGGGCCATTCCCGTTTAATAAAGTCTCACAAAGGCAGATGAGCACACAGGAGGGAAAACTGCCTCTCAGGCAAACAAACAGCAAAGTGGCCCCTCACAGTGCCGGGCAGGCAACCCACCATCCGCAATCCCCCCGAGCACAAGCACCCATAGCCTTATAAAGGCCACACACACATGGTGCTGCCACGTGCTCACGCACCGATCAGGCAAAGTGTTTGCAGCCAGTAAACCAGCGAGCAAGCCTAACACAGCTGCTGCCCCACATACACCTTTGTATGGTCTTCATTTTTAAGTAGCAAGAGTGCCTCCTGACTGGAAATTCTCCATTGTGGCCCCCTAAGGGGCTGGAGCCCAGAAGAAAACACTGTATTTTACTCCTACCCCCAACATGCCCTCGAGCCATCACCTGCCACCAAATAATTTCAGTGATCTGAGGGTCCAGCAAGTTAGCTAAGGTGTGCATTCCAGTGTCTTCTGCATCAGAACCCTACCCTGCCACCTGCCACGTCCCCTCTAGGACACCCTCAATATCTGGAGCTGCCCCTATAACACAAACCTGACCCCACCACACTGCTGCAGACAATTCTCCCCTGGCTGCGGAGAGCAGCTAAACAGGTTCAACTTCTCTGGCCTCCTCCCCTGCCCTTGGCCAGCTCCTGGTTTCAGCATTACATACAGCTCATCACTTCATCAGCCAGCTCCTCGCTCCCCCAGACACCCTCTGCTTCTCCCCTCCCAGTGGGTCTGTTCTCTGCCTTCAAGGCCCCCTCCCCTCCTCTTCTCCAGCCAGACCTGCCCGTCCTGCAGGAGTCAGCTCAGAGTCCCCACTAGGATGCCTTCCCCACTGTCCTCTCCCAAAGATAGCTGGGCCTCCAGAGATTCCTATACACTCTGTCCCTACCCTCAGAATGCTCCCATGACCACTGACTATAAACAGTATGAATTTTACTATAAATAGTATGAATCTGGCTAGTGGCTGGAGGGCACTGGGGCCTTCTGAGGCCAGAAGCTGACATAGTAATCCTAGTATCCGTGACTATGGCTGACCCAAAGAAGAGAGTGAAAAAGATTTGTGAATGCATTTTAAAAAACCCATTGACCAGGATAAAAGGCAGTTACAGCTGCAGTGAGAGGCACGGTGTTTAAACTCCCTCCCCCTCCGAAGTGGCTGAGATCTCAGCAGATGTGGGGTACATGGCCCGGCAGGAGGGGCAGAGAGTCCCGTTTCCTGAGTACCTGCCATGTTCCAGGACCAGCCCACAAGCAACGATTTCCCAAGTTAAATTCCATTATGTCCCACCAGGAAAAGATGAGTCAGACCGGCACAGAGCTGGCCCGGGAATGAGGAGTCCGGTTTCTGGAAAGAGCTTCCAGAGGACAAAGCCCAAGGCAAGTAATCAGAAGTCTGGGAGGGCCCTTCTCAGCCACTGTGGAAATCAGAGCCATTGTGAAAATAACGTCCTGCCCACTGCGAAAGGTGTGTAAATCAGCAGGTGTTGCCCTGGGCGGTTGGCTCAGCGGTAGAGCGTCGGCCTAGCGTGTGGAGGACCCGGGTTCGATTCCCGGCCAGGGCACACAGGAGAAGCGCCCATTTGCTTCTCCACCCCTCCGCCGCGCTTTCCTCTCTGTCTCTCTCTTCCCCTCCCGCAGCCAAGGCTCCATTGGAGCAAAGATGGCCCGGGCGCTGGGCATGGCTCTGTGGCCTCTGCCTCAGGCGCTAGAGTGGCTCTGGTCGCAACATGGCGACGCCCAGGATGGGCAGAGCATCGCCCCCTGGTGGGCAGAGCGTCGCCCCTGGTGGGCGTGCCAGGTGGATCCTGGTCGGGCGCATGCGGGAGTCTGTCTGACTGTCTCTCCCTGTTTCCAGCTTCAGAAAAATGAAAAAAAAAAAAAAATCAGCAGGTGTTTATTGAGCATTTACTAGTCACTAGGGCATGAGGACAAAAAAAGGGGACAAGTCAAGGGCTCATGGCTGGGAAGATTACACAAACAAAACCAAGACATGAAAAAAGGATACGGGGGGTGGGGGGAGAGGATGGAAGGGTAGGACACTAGAAAGGCAGGGACACATAGTTGAGAAACCCAAGAAGCTGCCGAATAGACTAGTTGCTCTCTGCCTTTGATCCTTCTCCAGGTGTTTTAAGTCAGGGCTCCTCTGCGGGGAGAAGCAGTAAGCCCAGGCCCAGCTCAGGAAGATCGCATTGCTTGGCTAGGCTCATCAACATCCTGCAGCCTCAATCCCTCCCCCTTGCTCCTGCTGCATGGCCTTCTACTGGGAAACTTGGCAAGAGGAACTTTAATAACAAGGAAGGGCTTTCAAAGGAGGGAGAGTGTCGTCCTCGGATTTATTCCTCATCCAGTGGAGTCCAGGCAGGCCTGGACAGTCCTGTGGGCTACGGGAGACGGCCAGCTCATGGCTTGGCCTCAGCAAGGGCCCTGCACAGAGAAGCCTCTGTAGGGCAGCTTCCAGGCGAGGGGTCCTTTGCCCACCCCTCAAGTCCTATTGCCAAGCTTCCACCCAGTGCGGAGCTCTCCATCCTGAGACCCCAGGTGGAGGAGAGGGAAAGCCAGCCAAGCATGGGGGCTTCGCCTGTGCTCCCAGCAGCCAGCAAAAGAGCTGCCCTGAAAAACGACTCAGGGAAGTCAGCAAAACAGAAGATTAACTAACTGCAGGAAAATAAAGGAGATACTGGGAACAAACGTTTAGAACCGGGCATTGTTTAGCCAGGAAAAACTTCCCGGGAGAGCAGTGTTAGGAGAAGAGTTTACACAGAACAGCAGCTGGTATTCATTAAATAAACTGTGTGCCTGGCACTGTGCCAAGCACTGATACATATACCCCTGCAATTAATCTGTACAACCCTGTGGGCCAGGAATCAATGATATTTCTTTATCCTCATTTTACAAATGAGACATCCAAGGTTTGGAAAGGTGAAGTTACTTAGCGGAGATCCTAGAGCCCCACCAACCACACCAGTGGCGTTCAAACACTGGTCCGAGACCTGGTGTTTGCAAGAGTTAACCACCCTGGTGGTGTATTAAGGCTATGGACCCTCTATAACCGTGAACCGGCAGCTGAAAACCACTGCACTACACTATGTGATCCTCTCTACAAACAGCTGGCATTAGAGTCAGAAAATGTCATTCAGGATCCTATTTGCCCATCAAGGTGCCATGCAACTTCAGACAGGTATTGAACCCTCCCCACATCACTGTCTCATCAGGCAATAAAGAGGTTTCAGGAAAGAAACTTGAGGTCAGGCCCCCACACCTCTCAACACCTAAGAGCCTCTTCTGAGAAGGAAGCCCAAAGGGCAAAAGTGTCAGAGAGGATGCAGGGGGGGCTCCTGGTGTTGAGCCTGGACTTCAAGCCGGTCTGCCCAGCCTGTCCGCAGGAGAGCCCTTGAAGGTAAACCGCCAGGGCCCTCACCTTCGTGGGTCAGTCCCTCTCCCACTCTCAAGTTCTCAAGGCCTATGGATCACCCCCAACTCCTCAATATGCCCCACCCGTGGGGAGACCCCGCGCTCGAGGAAAGATGACCAGACTTGACTCGGCTGAGTTGTTTTTGGCTTAGTTTCCTGCTCGTAGAACTGGTCACACCAGGTCACCGTGGCTGCGCCTGACCCAGGGGCTGCTTCTTACCTTCTCGGTGACTGCACGGGCACACTCAATGAGCTCCCTCTTGGTGTAGCTGTCGGTGGGGCACACCTGGAGGGCCCCTGCCTTCTGCACTAGGAAGATGCAGCCGTGGCCTAGGTCCTGCACACGCGTACGAATCTGGAAGCCGATCTGCGGAGGCAGCCAGGGTGGGGAAGGAGAAGCATGATAGACCCGGCCATTGAGGTCCTCCCTACATGGAAAATTTCTCCTGTGTCCTATGGGAGCCTGGCTAGGAAAATTCCACTGCTATTAGGAGTCTGTGCTTGGTGAAGTATGGAATTTGCTTGATTTTGCTTCCCATTTTTAGAGACTGTCAAGTGCCCACCATCCTCAGTAAGCAAGTCTGAACCTCATCATGCTAGCCTAGTGCCTCCCTGATATTTGCTGCCTTTTCTGGTGTCTTGCTTATCTGTATCCTGTGCCACCTGATAAGAATGTCAATTAGAGGAACTCTGCTGGATAGTTCTGTTACTCCTTCAAAAAGCATTTACGGAGCCCCTACTGTGTGTCAGGGCCTCTCCTAAGCACGGAATGCATTTCATTTCATTTATTTCTCACAACAGCTCCAGAAGGTAATTAGAAGTTTGAAATATATAGCTTTAGTACCAAGAATATTTTAAAGTGTTCAGATTCTTACAAAATTGCTGTTTACTAACCAGAACACCCCCTCCACAGCTGTCCCCATGGTGAGAGCAACGATGCAGGGCCCAGCTTTCCTACCGGGCCAGGTTTGAGGTTTCCTTTAAAAGGGACATTTTTAGAGCTAATGGCTCAGCAGGCACGCATTCTTTTTAATGACCTCTGGTTTTTGCGATTATAAAAGGTACTTTGCCTAAAAGAAGCCAAATGCCTCCACTGTGGACAAGCTGCCAGCTGGCTCTTTAAGGTGTAATAAATTTTCGTGGCCACCTGCCAGAGTTTGCATTCCTCTGGCGCTGTTTCCCATCAATTCCCATTTGGGTTTGATCAATACAGCTGCTGTAAAATAATCTGCCCTCCAGCCCTGGTAAGCAACTAAAACAAAACAAACAAAACCCTTTAAGCTTTTGTCAATAAGTGTTATTTTCAAGACAGCACAATAGCAAGCAGCTGCGCCTCTTTCCAGCATTTATCATGAAGAGTTACTAAATAACCTCAGAAACTGGGAATAAACCCGGGGAGATCCCGGCTACCAGCACGCTGTCAGCCAATATCATACCATTAGCCAGAGTTTTAAGGAAGGGTGGCTTTGAGGAGTGAAGGGGGCTGCAAATGTTAACTCTCCTATTACTGAAACATTTCCCGCTTTTAGGGAAAAAGGGAATTCCTGTAAGCTCCTTAACGGCCCACAGGATGTTTAAATTCGTTTAATAGAAAATTCTCCTCATCCAGAAAGTTGGGGTGTTCTTCTATTGTACCCAGGCGACTGCACAAACTTCACAACCAGGCAGGGCTTCTTGCCGACCATCTCCACGTAGAATACAACACGAGCGGCACCCCGGGATCACACAACCCTGCAGCTCTGCAAATGCGTTTGGACCCGGGCAGCAGCAAGGCCGCCACCAAGGAGGGGAGAAGCCCTCTGACTCAGCCCACACTGGGGCGATGCCCTGTAAATATAGCTGAGTGCTCCGCACGCTTGCTGCTTTAAGCATGAGGTCAAACTGAAGCAGGAGGATGCCCCAGTCAAGTTTTAAACTCAACCTGGCTTTCAATGCTTTTCTGATCCAAGCAGTGTAACCCTAAGTACTCAAGGGTCAGAACCAATCCAAAGGCGAGAGCTCTGCTGTGGAGGGCGACCACAGGTCTCTGAATGATAGGTGCTGTTGGGACAGTTGGGTAAGGGGCAAATGGAGAAAGAAAAATTGATGGGATCTCAAAATAAAAAAATGACCTTACCGGTTCAAGCTCCCCTTCATTTACAGACATAGAAACTGTGGCCCAGAGAGGTGATGTGATGGGCCCAGGATCACACAGCAGCCCGGGAAAGCCAGCCGAGAGCCCAGGTCTCTAACCCCAGCACCCGCCCTCTAGCCCTTTGATCAGTGCCTTTTCTAACGTCTTGGATTTTTTTCCACTTAGCAGACCCCAACCCCCAATAAAAACTCTCATGAAATCTCAACATGTAAAATTAATAGAAGTAATTTATTAGTACTATACTCTTCTTTATGAGTTAAATTTTATATCCTTGACTCAATAAAAAGTCAACAACGAGACTGCGTGAACCCAACTTTAAAAGTCATGGTTATAAAAGCCAGTTACAGCCTCAGCCACCGACTCATTTCTGTATTTTGCTTCGGCGGCACAGTGTTGAGGAAAACCCTGTTATGTGTGTAAATAAAGCAAACAGGAGCAGTTTCCTTGCAGTTTCTTGACCATAGCGGGCAGGGCAGAGCTGCCTCAGCCTCGGGTCTGCACCTGCATCCCGGTGCAGGGGGAGGCGCTGTGGCCCCCGATGGGTTACCATTTGGCCTAGAATACATTCAAGAGTACATGTGGCTTGTCCTAACAGTTTTAGAAATAGTTCAATCATGTTTCAAAAGTGAAACTTGAGTCAAATGTGCATAACTTGAGTCAAATGTCCAAAGCCCCTTTCTGGGTCAGGAAGAACGAGGCGCGGAACCTGGAATCCTGCACCCCGCACAGGGCCAAGCCTGAGCTTCCTATTGACAGAAAGACAGGGTGCTGGGACAAACACAGGTGCAGGGGAAAGACCAGCTGTTACCTAACAAAGCTAGCTTCCAACCCTGACTTCCACATGGTGACTTCTTAACTTACTTACCTGAAACTTCACTTATTCCAAAAAGTTGTTTAAAGTGGCTGCAACACTACGGTAGCTGTGTGATCTTGGACAATTTAACTAACCTCTCAGGGCCTCAGTTTGCTTATCAGTGAAATGGGGAAGAACAAATGATTGCCTGACATGCTGCAGGTGAGGGGACAGGGTAGCCCAGCATCTGCCTGGCCCTGTGGACTTGATACATACTCCACTCCCTCCCACGGGGCACTTAATGACAGAGGACAACCAAATCCACAGTTCAACAGAGCAACCACCTCCTCTTCCGCACTCTCACAGAATGCCGTGCTGCCAGAGGAACCTCTAGAAAGGAAATACAGTTTTAAGACTGTATTCCAACAGATAAAAAGCTTTAAACACGCTAAGTTTCTCGAAGCGACACTCAACTTCTCAACATACATGACGAGCTCCCAGGGTGAGCCAACACACAACCAGTGTTTATTGCAAAGCAATGTTTCTCAAAGACATTAAACTTGGGGTCATAAACTGGCAACTTCAGTAAAGCATGACTTGAACCTCAAGAAAAACCCTCAATTCATTCCCTCTTTGCCCAAATAAAAGTAAAACCAGAAGATCGTCTCCTGGTATTTTGTCTTGTGAGAAATGAGAAGCCTGGCCTTCATGAGGTTTTTGTATCAAATTTCAATTGGAGGGAGTCTAAGAAATACTAATCATCTCCTTTACTGCTTCAAACTAAACTAAACATACAGCTTTTTCTCAGGCTTTAAAAACAATCTCATTTGAAACTGGGTCAAATAATACTGTCCCTTGGAGAGCTTGTGAAGGTTGGAACAACAATGGCTGTTCTCTGACCAACTTGACGGTTTCTCCTTAGACAGAAATGGAAGGAACAGAGAGTGTGGGCAACAGAAGCAGGGCATCACCTCCCGAACTACAGAAACGGTGCCTTTGAGGGGAAAGTTTAGAGTCCGAGAGCGGACAAAGGGCTTTGGTCCTCACCATAGGCTCCTGACAGACGTCCCTGCCAGGGCACAGTTTGCTTGGAGACAAAGCTGTAGTCACTAAATCTTTCCCCAGCTTTATACTGAGACGCTGCGCTCACAGGGACTGCATTTCTTTCTTTCTTTCCTCGTTTTGGTTTGGTTTTATTTTTAAGAGGAAACTAATCTTAAATTGCAAAGTTGCCCGGGTATTTTAACTTTTCTGAAGAAAGAAGTTTTCACAGTGATGTTAACAAAAGCTTCAATTTTCCATGGAAAAATAAGCAAGATAAAGCTCCCGCTTGATGTTCAGAGGGCAGAGCTATGACTTTTCCTGTAATTGTCACATTCTGGAAAAGACCAAAATGCTGACTCGGCAGAGCCGAGGGCAGGACCACAGCAAGGGGAGCGGCTTCGTACTTGCCCTGGACATAAATATTTTCACATGCTCTGATGTGGGGGCCCTCACGGGTATACAAACAATCCCACAGTCTTGGAATAAAAAACTACATGGCTTCAGGGATCTCCTACCCTTCTCAGTTTTCCCCCAAATATCTGTCTGGCAAATGCACACAAAGGATTTTTACTTTGCAAGCCACCAGTAACTGTATATTTTCTCTGCCCCTTTTCACTTCAGGGTCACGCTGTTCAGTCTGGAATGTAAAATATATCTCAAGATGTAACGGAGAGAAAAAGGGAGATCCTTAATGAAAACATCAGCTGCTACAATTGCAGGGCCAATAACTAAAGTAACTAGTTGTGCTTTTCACAATACATTTTCTTTCCTGGCTGCTTTGGTATTTTTTTCTATTATGCTTCAATTGGTATGGGTTGTGATAAAACAATCTGCTTGTTTCACACATGAGGTGGAACTCAGATGTGGAAAGGGCTCCAATAGATTACTGGGTCTTCACTTGATAGCTCAGGCGGGCCAGCATTCAAACTAACCAAGGCAGATGGCTGTAGATTCCAATTCTAAAGATTTCTGGAGACAAAGCCAGCCCTCTCTCGCAATCATAGTCTCTTTTGGCTTTATTCTCCCTGCACAGCCAAACACTTCTCCCCTTTGTCCAACCAAACTTTTCCTTCCTGGACTGTTGTCCTTTTACACTTGTTAATGAAATAAAAAATTACATGTAAATCAGATAAATTATGAGTCCAGCGGATGTGCCTATTTTATATAAAAAAAAGGATGGGTCTGTGTAAAGAATCACAGATTCCTGATGATTCTGATCATTTTTCTTCCTCGGTAGTGACTTAGCAGACTCATTACAAACAGAATTATTCATGCTGCAGCCTAAAGACTCAATCATTCTAAAATAAATCTCATGATGCAGGCACTGTTAGAAACTGAAGTCATCCCATGCTAGATATATATGTATGCAAGTACATATATATGATACTTCTCTTTACATGCATTGTTACAACACACGTTAGAAAGTGATTTTTGTTTTGGGTCTCCAGTCCTGTGGTGTTTCTGGGAGCCTCTGTTAAGACAGGCTTAGCCCTGACTCCCAGGAGAAACAGCAGCACCGAGTAACTTGGGGACGCTGACTGTCATTACAAGGAGAAGGGAAGACCAGTCTTCCGCCTTGACAGCCTAGTTCACTTAGCAATGTGGTCAACAAGGCTCGTGCTCAATAAACATCTTGCTGAATTTCATGGAAAGCAGTTACCTTCTTCATCTTCCCAGTGTCCCTGCAATCTACTTCACTATTTTTTATTTTAGACTGAGCTATTGCTCTCTAAGGAGCCCCACAGGAGCTGGGATGGAGCCCCCCCGTGTGTGCTAACACCGACAGGTGCAGCCAGGTGCCCCCGAGCTCCACCCGTTCTGTGCGCTTCCCAGTGGACCACTCGACTTCTCAGAGGTGTTATGAGTTGGGAGCTCTTAGAAAGTGGCCTTTGGGACCAAACTTTTGCCATTTTAAGACTCTTAGGCAAGTCTGACCACTAGGAAAGTGAGTTTGGGGAAGGCAGGTAGATAATGAAGAGAAGAAGTCAGCAGGGCGTATGGGGATAGGGATCTGGGCCAGCTCTTAGTCACTAAAAATATTTGGGCAAGACTTTGTTTCGTGAAAGTAGGCTACACGGCCCTTTCTCACGAAAGAGACAGCAATACACCAATACTTCGGGGAGCCTCTGGGAAACGTGGAAACAGCGAAGGGGCCTGCGCGGGGCAGGAGTCGGGGACAAAGGGAAGATGGCAGTGGGGGTTCTGCTCTTGGCATCAGGTGATGGGCCAGGGGACAGGCGACCAGATAGAACATTGTAAAGAGAGTCCCCTGAGAAAGCCCACCTCCCCAGGTGGCCCCCCGATCTTAGCCATAGGGCCTCAGAAAGGAGAGTAGCCTTGAGCACAGCCTGGGCTACGGGGTCCGAGCCTGGGGCCGGCAGCGTGGCAGCAGAACCAGGCCTGGTTCTGGCTCTCAGGCTGGGGTCTTGTGGAGTGGAGCTAAGCTACGGAGGATCCCCGGGAGTGGGTACCAGGGTGGGTTGGCTTTTTAAAACAGGGGCTTAAGGTGGCAGACCTCCTCTGGTTCCGCCGTGGCTGCTGCCATCTGGCCCTGGAGAGCCAGGTGCCCATAGTCACTGGTCATTTGTGAAGCCAGTCCTCCCAACTCTTCCGGGTTAGTAACCGACTTAGTCATCTGGAAAAAGAAAACAAGCAAGACACACACACACAGAGAAAAGCATGAGAACCATGTGTTAATACCTCTGGAAGCCAAAGGGTTTCATTCACTTTATGCTCTTGGCTTGCATGTGGGGCTGGACACTGGAGAAGGCAGTTCAAGCGAAGCCCATGCTGCATCGCACACAACAGGCCAGGGCCCCTCTCAGGTCAGTGGGTCCTGGTCCAGCCAGTGGGCAACATGCTAGGCTCAGGCCGTGCAGTGTGGAGGCCAGGCCCTCGGGGTCCACTCTGGGAGGTGAGAGCGGCAGGCTGGCCGGCCCTGCCCTGTGGGTCAGTCACCCGAGGAGACCCCCAGGAAAACCACAGGGGGCACAATTCCCGTGCAGCGCACACCCCTGGCCACACACTTCTGCAGAGAGTCCATCTGGTCTCCAGAAATCCAGAAGTGGGTCCCACTTGGACACGAGAGGGCATGAGGACGGGGCTGTTATAGACTTCTCATACTGAGAGGTGATGGACAAGACAAATGCTTTGATGGAAGAAATTTACAGAGAATACAGCTTTGCAGTAAATTCATACCAAAGAATCACAAGGTTTCGGCCCCAAATTGAGTTAAGGGTATACTGCAGCCTCAATGGTCAAAATCTATCTTTTTATTATCAAGATATTCTGTGTTTTTCTCCTATTTTATAGAAAAACTTACCTCAGCTTATCCTACCTAGCTAACATGCTCGTTTCCTGTTTTTCCCTCTTGCTTTGACAAAAATGCCTTAGGTCTCATGACAGCAGTTTTAACCTGCCACCCAGACGGCTGTCCTTGTCCCTCTTGGGCAAGAGGCTTCCCACCTGCCCTCCCTCACCTCTTGCTCTGATGACACTTTCTCTCTGTGGCATCTGAGGACCTTGACTTTAAAGCGCTTTTAAAAAGCCCTTTCTAAATGACTCCACATCCCCTGAGGTGGGACGGAATGTGCAGCCATGTTTACCAGGAAATGCCACAGGATTTCAGGCCGAGGTGTGGGGTCCCTAGGAATGCACACTGAATCCCGAGAAAGTGAGGCTGTACGAAGAGCTGCTTCATTGGAGCCCTGGCACGTGGAGCACCAGGATTCCAGGGCACCCTGAGGCAGTGAAGGGTCACTCTCTCCAACTCAGGGCCCAGACCAGTCATCCCAGGAGTGGCAGGGCAGCCAAGGCCGAGAGCATGGCCTCCAAGGGTCAAGACAGGCCGGCTGAGAACCGAGCCCGGGAGATATTCCAGAAACTTCATGAGGCCACTCAAATGTTTGCCCCCTGCTGCACTATGTCTCCTGCTCAGAGGAATCGGCACGGCAGGGCCGCCCGGTCTGACCTGTGACCTGCCCCCCGAGCACCCCTGAGCAGAGCCAGCTCGGCCCTGCTCCAGCCTTTCGCAGTCACTGAGATGGGCACTGTTCCTCCCTCTCGCCCCAGCCCAAATCCTCTTTAACAACAAGCCTGGCACAGTCGCAGAATTTCGAAGAATGAGCAGCAGCAGCCAGGGAAGCCTTTGTGGTCCAAGCTCAACCTCTAGTGGACACACGACTACATGACAAAACCATCCAGACAGGCAGCGAGCCCGGCGGGGCAGGAGCCACACAACAGCTCGCTCTGGTCCTTCCAGCTGGGGAGACCGCTTGCTCTCTTGACTCGGCTGGTGAGGCGGCATCCGAGAGGCATCTTTCCAAACTTGATCCCATGCTGCCTCACCCTTCCGAAGGTGAGTGGGACTTTCTTACTAGTACTCTTAGTCATCCTTCCAGGACACCATTTGTCATCTTTTGTACAGCGTTGTGACATATCAAGATAGCATCCACTGTCTCTCAACACCACGTATATCAAAAGATCCATGTAATACAATGATGACTGCATTACATTTTGGCAAAATAAAGAAATTACCTTTAAAAGTCGAATGCCTTGGGTTGTCAGGAAATTGTTTTTTAAACACATTTTGCCTGAAAGACTGGCAATCTTACTGTGCAAGTATTATATAATTTGATTTGTCAACCTGTGTTTGATCCCCAAATGTCTTGTCTTGTACTATATTTTAATTTCTAAAAACATCTCAAGTCCTTTGTGAGTTGAATAGGATTTTTATTCTTTCTCTGTAACTCCTAACTTCCTTCTCATTTTCCCCTTCATTCTCATTTTCACTCCTTCCTTTGCTCCCCTGTCCTCATGCCCAAGTCTCAGTCACCTTTAATTCCCTCTTGCAGTGGACTGGGCCTTCCAGACCCCAGACAGCCACAGAGACCACAGATGAAGGACAGAAGCTGGGGCCCAGGAGGAACTAGAAACACGCACTAATCTCTCCAACACCGGCCGCAGAACAAAAGGGCATGGTGGTTCGGATAACAGGGCACCAAGAGTGGGGGCTGGGCGGACAGTTCTTTTCCTTCTTACCATTTCCTGAGCTGTTACTGCAATGGCTTTGGAATACTTGACCACAGTCGTCTGATAGTCGACAAAGGTTCCCTTTGGTTCTGGAGGAGTGCCGTCGTCCAGCTAGAGAAGAGGGAAAGAGCCCAAAGGTCATTAAGAGGCCAGTTGAAATGTGGACTGTATTTATTAGAATTAGGAACTTTTAAAAATGGTCCTCAGAGTTCCTTTGGCTTAGACTGAAGAGAATCCCTCAAGTTCTGCAATGAGGACAATGGTAGAGGTGCATGTAAGGCATTTGAGGTACACAGGCAAGGAGAGGCCCCAGAAGAATGTTGTTCTAACCAAATCTTACCAGGGGGAGGAGTCTGGTACATATATAAGGTGGGGAAGGTGTCCCAAGGGAATAGCACCGAAGCATAGAAAGGTGAGAGTGAGCTGGACAACTGTGGGGAAGCTCAGAATGGTGAGAATGAGCCAGGAAAGGAGGCAGAATCTACATCACAAAGGACTTCCTAGGAATAAAGTAGCCTACAGATGTCCATATCCTAGAACACTCACTTCTGTCTAAGATGGGAAAGAAGAAATCGGAAGTACCAGGTATAACCCGCGACTGGTCTGACTCCGCATGCAATAGGAATTGAGCGCAGGGCACGATCACTGCGGGATGCAAGAGTTAGAGAGTGGGGCGGGCTCTGTTCCTCCAGGGGTTAGGGACACAGGTTTAATTATTTTTTATTTTTTCCTTTTTTGTACTTTTCTGAAGCTGGAAACAGGGAGAGACAGTCAGACAGACTCCCGCATGCGCCCGACCGGGATCCACCCGGCACGCCCACCAGGGGCGACGCTCTGCCCACCAGGGGGCGATGCTCTGCCCCTCCGGGGCATCGCTCTGCCACGACCAGAGCCACTCTAGCGCCTGGGGCAGAGGCCAAGGAGTCATCCCCAGCGCCCGGGCCATCTTTGCTCCAATGGAGCCTCGGCTGCGGGAGGGGAAGAGAGAGACAGAGAGGAAGGAGGGGGTGGGGGTGGAGAAGCAAATGGGCACTTCTCCTATGTGCCCTGGCCGGGAATCGAACCCAGGTCCCCCGCACGCCAGGCCGACGCTATACCGCTGAGCAAACCGGCCAGGGCCGGGACACAGGTTTAGAAGACTTGTTCCAGTGCTTCTAGTTCAAGACCTGTTTCCAGTGCTTGTGAATGGGCTGGCTGCTTAAACTCTGAATCTCAGGTCCTTCCCCGAAAACTTATAAGCATCAGAAGGTTATAGTAAAGATCAACTGAGATTATATCTGGTCAAAAGCTATATGAAAGAAGAGGCCATAATGACCATGATAATGAAGAAAAATATGGTAATAGTTATAATGCCGATGATGATTATGATGAAAAAAAAAAAGCAACCCATCTTCAGCAACATTGTCATCATCACTGTCACCATTGGTTGCTGAATGATACTCAACTGGTGAGGAGACAAGGTGAACATAAATAAAGAAAGAGTACAGTGAACAGAGGGGGCTGTTGGGAGTGGTGGAAATGAAGCTGGATCTGTTTAATGAAGAACCTTGAAATCATGAGAAAAATAGTGGCATTGGGGGGTAGGCAATGACATATTTGAGATCTCTTTGGTAGCTCTGCCAAGTAGCTTGTGGTCAGGGGAGAGACGAGGGACCAAGAAGGAAATCAGAAGAATGGTAGATGGAGTCTTCAATAAGAGCTACCCAGCGTGAGCAGGCATAAACTACAGTGAGTCGAAGGAACCTATTGCTGTAGCCTATGTGTGATGGGTCTGCTCAGCCTGGGATGTAATTTCCACCAAACCATCAACACAAACTCCAGGCAGATAATATATATTTAGGTTTCTTTATCAGGGAGATAGATGCTGCCAAACATCTCCATCACACCATGGAAGCCTTGCGGGTCAGATGAGGATTGAGATGTGGGCGCATACACTCAGTATAAACTGGGTATCTTCTTAATGTCAGGCGACATGCTGAGCACCTTTGTGAGACGTGGTGTAGCTGCGAACACTTGAGAATGTTGGAGCTCAAGGGCAGCTTAGAGTACAGGAGCCACCGGCCACCAAGATGAACCTTCTACCAGTTTGAAGACTGAGAAAAGGATGAACAAAAGGATAAATTAAAAGAATTTTCAAATTTAGTTGAAAGAACTTTCTTCTGGGATTATAGTCTTCCTACTGTCTTTTGAGGTTAATGTCATCTTTCTTTTATGAGATAACAGTGATGTAGAGAGCAGTGTTTTTGTTTTGTTTCTTTAGTTTCTTGTCTTGGACAAGCCCAACCCCCACCCCAACCCTCACACCAAAGAAGGAAAGAAAAGTTACTGAGTCACAAAATCCCCAAAATTGAGAACTAATGTCATTGAATGGGGAAAACAAGGTTCACAGAACTTGACTGATTTGTCCAAGGTTACCCATAAAGCTGATTACAGTGATGCCTCCTCGGTTTTTGTCGATAATCCATCTGAAAACAATCGGTGAAATCCAAAACCGACGAAAACCAAGGCAATTATTTCCATGTGAATCAATGTAAATCCAATTACTGTATTAGCACTCGCAATCAATAAAAAAAGCACAAAAACACTGGAAAGCAATGGAATTGTTTGGCTAGACGTGTGGGGTGATGCTCACACAAGAAACAACGCCACATTGAGCAGAACACGTGGGTCGCCCCTTTGTTTTTACAAAATTAGCTGCGAGGTCATGTGGGCATGCCGACAAAATCTAAGGCAACCGATGAAAACCGAGACAAATTTTTCGTGGAAAAAAATTGATGAAAACCGAAACCGACCATAACCAAAGTCAATGAAAACCGAAGTATTACTGTACTTCCTATTAACCCATTAGTTCCCAAACCTTCTGGGGCTCAGATACAGAGAATCTCAAGAAGAACCTCCATAGCAGAAGCCTCAAAAGTGTCAGGAACTGCATCCAAGTTAGAAACTTGAGGTACATTCACATTTCTCTGCCAGTACATCAGGACATTGAAAATAAGCCATGTGTCTACCAAGGATATTAAGTAACAGTGCTCAAGGTTTCACAGTGCAAGTTAGAAATCCAAATAATAATCTTTTTCTTCTCAAGAGAAGATGTTTTTCACAATTACTGTAATGATAGGGAGGAGGAGTGTTGTAACTGGCTGAACGAGGGAAGTCAGGTTCCTGAAGTCCTTTTCTGATGGCCTTTGCGCCTGGCTTGTTGTGACGGGCGTTTCAGTAAGGAAAGCAGCTCTTGCACCATCTGTCTTTGAGAATTTTAGATTTCATTATTTTCACCACATAACTGAAAACCAGAAAAGAACAGATTTCTAATACCTTGCAGCTTGAAGGAGGGGCTCAAAGGACCGGAGGCACCACTTAATACAACGTCCCCAGCGTGGGCAGGGGCTGTGGGCTGAGGAAAGGGAGAATGGAGAAGAGGTGTTGCACAGTACACCTTGGGTGTTGGGTCTGGATAGATGAGACTTTAGGGGAATCCATGAAACACTCATTGTATACTTTACAAAACCGAGGGGATAAAACACCTCTGTTCTGGCCTCTGTGGCCCATGTTATTAGCAGTTCCTAATTACTGCTGTCAGGTAAGCCAGACTTATTTCCCAGCCTTCCCATAGAAACTACACTGCGGACATCAGATCGTGCAAGAGCTGCTTTCCTTACTGAAACGCCCGTCACAACACGCCAGGCGCAAAGGCCATCAGGAAAGGACTTCAGGAACCTGACTTCCTTCTTGCAGCCAGTTACGACACTCTTCCCTATCATTACAGTAATTGTGAAAAACATCTTCTCCTGAGAAGAAAAAGATTATCATCTCGATTTCTAACTTGCACTGTGAAACCTTGAGCACTGTTACTTAATATCCTTGGTAGACACATGGCTTATTTTCAAAGCCCTGATATTCTGATGTATTGAAAACCAAATAAACCCACTGAGACTCATCCACGGGCCTTGTAAAGAGGGGAATTTCACTCAGTTTCTGCCAAACTGTCCGTACTTGAAGCACAAGGAGCCCACAGCAGGAATTACTGGAGTGCTTTCACAAGGCGAAGGGAGCCCCAGCATCCCTGCCCGGCATGCGACTGCATCGGTCTGAGACTGACTGCATATAACGTTTAAGGGGAATTATCCTAATTATAGTTTCAGGCTATCATCTCTTTATGGAGATAGGAATCAACCAATCTTCTCTAAATTAGCAATTAAAGACCACTAATTATCCCGACAAACCATAAGAATATATTCACAATCTGACAAAGGACATTTCAAAATACAGACGATGTCTAAAATTCTTGACTATGCTATTATAGGGTAGCAATTAGATGCTTATGAACAACTGTTAATTCTAATGAATATCAAATTGATATGACTAATGAGGATTTCTTTGAGGAAAGAGCAGCAGATACAGAGTTGAAACTGTCTCCAGGCATATTTCCCTACTGACCCAACTCAAATGCTGGGTCACTGGAAGAGAAATGATACTTGTGGTATCCTCTATCAACCATTCGCTTCTTCTGAAAATAACCTTTAAGAAGCAGAATGCGAAATTAGAGCCCCATTAAGGGGCACAGCAATGGATTTTAGATTTTTCCTTTCCTTTATTATGTTTGTAATATGGGTTTTCGAAAGAACTAAAAATCATTCCCTACCAGAGTCCACTGAGGGCTTTTATGCATACTACTTCAGTGGTTTCTGTATTTGGCTGGATTTAAAAATATAGACAGTTTTAGTTTTATTTATTTATTTTATTATTTAAGATCTTTAGTAACAGGTGCTTGTAGTTTGTTGACCACACACACACACACACACAAATTAGGTTGTAAATGTGGTGGGTTTTTTTTGTATTTTTCCGAAGCTGGAAACAGGGAAGCAGTCAGACAGACTCTCGCATGCGCCCGACCGGGATCCACCCAGCATGCCCACCAGGGGGCGATGCTCTGCCCATCTGGGGCATCGCTCTGTAGCAACCAGAGTCATTCTAGCGCCTGAGGCAGAGGCCACAGAGCCATTCTCAGCGCCCGGGCAAACTTTGCTCCAGTGGAGCGTTGGCTGCGGGAGGGGAAGAGAGAGTCAGAGAGAAAGGAGAGGGGGAGGGGTGGAGAAGCAGATGGGCGCTTCTCCTGTGTGCCCTGGCCGGGAATCGAACCTGGGACTCCTGCACGCCAGGCCGATGCTCTACCACTGAGCCAAACAGCCAGGGCTGTAAATGTTTTTTAAAGATTAAAAGTGAGGTTCTTAAATATCTCAACTTGACTAGATATAAGACATTTAAAACCCTTTAAAGGTGTACTGAGAAAAAAAAATAGAAATAGATATCGCTAGCTTCCATCCCATAGAGGTTCCAGTTGAGCAGGGCTGGCATAGGGCCCAAGAATGTGCATTCTAAAATTAGCCCTGTGATTCCAAAGTAGCCATTCCCAAGACCAGCACTTGGGAATCACTTCGTTATTTTTTGTTGGGAGTTTGTTTCCTACGAAAACTCTATGAGGTAGACAGGGGAGGTAGGTAATTATTTCTATTTTATAAGGGAAGTAACCAGTGATCCCTCCTGCATGTCCATTCTCCTCCGAGTAGAACAGGAAAAAAAGGGTACAACTGGTTTACCAAAGTAACCAGTGAACAGTGAAGAGTAAACCAGATGTTGACCATACAATAGGGCAGGGGGTCCCCAAACTTTTTACACAGGGGGCCAGTTCACTGTCCCTCAGACCGTTGGAGGGCTGGACTGTAAAAAAAACTATGAACAAATCCCCATGCACACTGCACATATCTTATTTTAAAGTAAAAAACAAAACGGGAACAAATACAATATTTAAAATAAAGAACAAGTAAATTTAAATCAACAAACTGACCAGTATTTCAATGGGAACTATGCTCCTCTCACTGACCACCAATGAAAGAGATGCCCCTTCCAGAAGTGCTGCGAGGGCTGGATAAATGGCCTCAGGGGGCCGCATGTGGCCCGCAGGCCGTAGTTTGGGGACCCCTGCAATAGGGCATCTGGACATTAGTCAGAACCCTCGAGAAAAGAGGCTCCTGAGAGAAAGCAGCAGGGGACCAAATCTGAGGTAAATGGAGCTGGTGGGGAGGCAGCGTCCGGGGGCTAGACCCACCTTGCTCATGGCTTCCGCGATGGCGTCGACCATGCCTCCCACCAACCCCACCTCGCTGGCAGCTTCGTTCAGCGTCACCATGATGTCGTCCACGGCCTCCTTCATGAGCTGGGCGGCCTCGGTGATGGCGTCGTGCGTGTGCTGCGCCTGAGAAGGGATGGGGGAGAGAAAGCTGGGGAATGTCTCCTGCAGCAGAGATGTGGGGCTCGGTCTCTTAACAACCATTTTGCTTCTTTTGAGAATAACCTTAAAAAGCAGAATACGAAATTAGAGCCCCGTTACGGGGCACAGCAGTGGATTTTAAATTTTTCCTTTCCTTTATTATGTTTGTAATATGGGTTTTTGAAAGAACGAAAAATCATTAAAAACAAACAGAAAACGATCTCTTTCTAACCCAGAGGAAAAAATAAAACTGCAATATCAAGCAGCGTCTTAGGACATGACTAATCTTATGTTTCTATGTTCAGGGTGGGAGACAATGCCACAGATTCCCAAGTTTATAAGTTGAAATATTGAATAAAAAAAGCTGCTATAAAGGAAAAATGTGTTCAGATCAAATGCACTTCTCTTCAAAGCTTCCCAACACACACTAATTCCCTTTCTACAAATAAGATCCCTTTATGGAAACGTAGGTACATACGGGAGACATAAATCTGTAGAAGACCTAACAGGCCTTGGAACTAATTCACAAATTACATCACCCCGAGGTTGGAGGAATGAATGAGGAAAGTCCTCCAAGGACAGATGCTCTGCTGGCAAAGCCCTGAGTGTTCACGAGTTCACCTAGATAGCACCTTGGAGATGCTGTAACTGCGGGTGTTTAACCTGTGTTAAGCACATAGAACAAAGGATGAAACAAGGATGGGTGCTGGGCTCTCTGAAAGACACCTCAAATGGCAGCAAGATGCAGGGGCAAGAGCCAAGGTCCCGGGTCAGGAAAGCCTGGGTTCTACTTCCGGTTCCACTGTTAACTAAGTGGCCCTTAGCTTGGCTTCCTAAGCAAAATGGGAATTATAACAATGCTATGCTGTGGAATTCTGATGAGATCATATCGTGCAGGCACCTGATCATTTTTTTTTTTTGTGACGAGAGATACAGACAGGGACAGACAGACAGGAAGGAAGAGAGATGAGAAGCATCAATTCTTCGTTGCAGCTCCTTAGTCTCCTCAGTTGTTCACTGATTACTTTTTCATATGTGCCTTGACTGGGAGTGGGGGCTTCAGCAGAGCAAGTGACCTTTTGCTTAAGCCAGGGACCTTGGCTCAAGCCACAACATTTCGCCTTAAGTTGACGATCGTGGGTCATGCCTATGACCCCTTACTCAAGCCAGCAACCTCGTGCTCAAGCCGGATGAGCCCCTGCTCAAGCCGAGGACTTCAGGATTTTGAACCTGGGTCCTCTGCATCCCAGACCGAAGCTCTATCCACTGCTCTACCGCCTGGTCAAGCGCACCTGATCATTTCTAATAAGAATGGTCCAGTGTGGCCCCCGTCCATAACTGGGAAATCTGATCTAGTGCCGGGTAGTTAGTGTGTCAGAACGGCACTGCACCCAGGCACTGCATGTAGTGGCCATGGTCGCCCTGGCCCACTCGCGGGTGGAGGGGACCCTTCCAAAAGGTCCAAGAAAGCATCTTTACTTTGGTAGATGAGAAGGTATCAAGGACACCAGTGAGATGGCAAACAAAAACTCTTTGAAGTGATTTAAATAAAAGAGAATTCCAAGAAGATGGCATGTGAGTCATAGGAATTAGTTTTGTCTGCAGTATTGAAAAGCCATGGGAGCCAAGAGGAGTTCTTCCAAATTGACACGCTCAGACTTGAAGCAGGCTGATCACGTAAGGCATCCTGGAGGCACTGTGTCAGGATGTAAATGTTAGTCACTGACCATTACTACTCAAGCTGCTTTCAAAGATAACAATGAAAACTAACCGTGAGGAACAAAGATGCTTTTTCTATCTTTCAGGCATCCATAGGGGCAGGGAGGCAGCCTATCTCCCCAGACTTCCTGCCCCTTCTCCCTGGGATGGGGCCTTGACTGACGCCTGGCTGGCCTTCCCACAGGCCCACTCTCTCTCCCTCTGTCTGCAGTGACTGGTTCTGTTCACCTTCCCCCTTCCATCCAAATCTGGGCACCAGACCTGGGAGTGACTGAGCCTCGGCCCACTCGAGCCCCAGCCGCCGTCTGGCTGTAATGACAGGACGGGCTCTGAATGAGAACTCTCTTGCTGAGCTCTGTGAATCCACAGGCCCACCAGAGATAATACTAAAATGGTGTTTTAAGTCACTAAATTTTAGGATGGCATGTTTACAGCAATAGCTAACTGGAGCAGTGCCTAAGAAGGGCTCCTAACCCAGCCTTGGAGTCCGAGAAGATTTCTCGCAGGAGGCGACCAGGTTGAAGGAGCACCCTGGAGGAAGAGCACAGTCCCTAGCAGAGCCGATGGGGTGAGCGAGGGGGCGCCTCCCAGGCAGAGGGCAGCCCCGCCGAGGCCCGAGGTCCGGGGTGAGGAGGAACGCGGAGTGAGGAGGAACGTCCGGAGTGAGGAGGGACGCCCGGAGTGAGGAGGGACGCCCGGAGTGAGGAGGGAACGCCCAGAGTGAGGAGGGAACGCCCGGAGTGAGGAGGGAACGCCCAGAGTGAGGAGGGAACGCCCAGAGTGAGGAGGAACGTCCAGGGTGAGGAGGGAACGCCCAGAGTGAGGAGGAACGTCCAGGGTGAGGAGGAACGCCCAGAGTGAGGAGGGAACGCCCAGAGTGAGGAGGAACGTCCAGGGTGAGGAGGAACGTCCAGGGTGAGGAGGAACGCCCGGGGTGAGGAGGGAACGTCCGGAGTGAGGAGGGACGCCCGGAGTGAGGAGGGAACGCCCAGAGTGAGGAGGAACGTCCAGGGTGAGGAGGAACGCCCGGGGTGAGGAGGAACGCCCGGAGTGAGGAGGGAACGCGGAGTGAGGAGGAACGTCCGGAGTGAGGAGGGACGCCCGGAGTGAGGAGGGAACGCGGAGTGAGGAGGAACGTCCGGAGTGAGGAGGGACGCCCGGAGTGAGGAGGGACGCGGAGTGAGGAGGGACGCGGAGTGAGGAGGGACGCCCGGAGTGAGGAGGAACGCCCGGAGTGAGGAGGAACGTCCAGAGTGAGGAGGGACGCCCGGAGTGAGGAGGGACGCCCGGAGTGAGGAGGGACGCCCGGAGTGAGGAGTAACGTCCGGAGTGAGGAGGGACGCCCGGAGTGAGGAGGGACGCCCGGAGTGAGGAGTAACGTCCAGAGTGAGGAGTAACGTCCGGAGTGAGGAGGGACGCCCAGAGTGAGGAGGGACGCCCGGAGTGAGGAGGAACGTCCAGAGTGAGGAGGGACGCCCGGAGTGAGGAGGGAACGCGGAGTGAGGAGGGACGCCCGGAGTGAGGAGGGACGCGGAGTGAGGAGGGACGCCCGGAGTGAGGAGGGACGCCCGGGGTGAGGAGGAACGCAGGAGGAACGCGGAGTGAGGAGGGACGCCCGGAGTGAGGAGGGACGCCCGGGGTGAGGAGGGACGCCCGGGGTGAGGAGGGACGCCCGGGGTGAGGAGGAACGCAGGAGGAACGCGGAGTGAGGAGGGACGCCCGGAGTGAGGAGGGACGCCCGGAGTGAGGAGGGACGCCCGGGGTGAGGAGGGACGCAGTAGGAACGCGGAGTGAGGAGGGACGCCCGGGGTGAGGAGGAACGCAGGAGGAACGCGGAATGAGGAGGGACGCCCGGAGTGAGGAGGGACGCCCGGGGTGAGGAGGGACGCAGTAGGAACGCGGAGTGAGGAGGGACGCCCGGGGTGAGGAGGAACGCAGGAGGAACGCGGAGTGAGGAGGGACGCCCGGGGTGAGGAGGAACGCAGGAGGAACGCGGAGTGAGGAGGGACGCCCGGGGTGAGGAGGAACGCAGGAGGAACGCGGAGTGAGGAGGGACGCCCGGAGTGAGGAGGGACGCCCGGGGTGAGGAGGGACGCGGAGTGAGGAGGAACGCCCGGGGTGAGGAGGGACGCGGAGTGAGGAGGAACGCCCGGAGTGAGGAGGAACGCCCGGAGTGAGGAGGAACGTCTGGAGTGAGGAGGAACGCCCGGGGTGAGGAGGGACGCGGAGTGAGGAGGAACGCCCGGGGTGAGGAGGAACGTCTGGAGTGAGGAGGAACGCCCGGAGTGAGGAGGGACGCCCGGGGTGAGGAGGAACGCAGGAGGAACGCGGAGTGAGGAGGGACGCCCGGAGTGAGGAGGGACGCCCGGGGTGAGGAGGGACGCCCGGAGTGAGGAGGAACGCAGGAGGAACGCGGAGTGAGGAGGGACGCCCGGAGTGAGGAGGAACGCCCGGGGTGAGGAGGAACGTCTGGAGTGAGGAGGAACGCCCGGAGTGAGGAGGGACGCCCGGGGTGAGGAGGAACGCAGGAGGAACGCGGAGTGAGGAGGGACGCCCGGAGTGAGGAGGGACGCCCGGAGTGAGGAGGGACGCCCGGAGTGAGGAGGAACGCAGGAGGAACGCGGAGTGAGGAGGGACGCCCGGAGTGAGGAGGGACGCCCGGAGTGAGGAGGGACGCCCGGGGTGAGGAGGGACGCCCGGAGTGAGGAGGAACGCAGGAGGAACGCGGAGTGAGGAGGGACGCCCGGAGTGAGGAGGGACGCCCGGGGTGAGGAGGGACGCGGAGTGAGGAGGAACGCCCGGGGTGAGGAGGAACGCCCGGAGTGAGGAGGGACGCCTGGGGTGAGGAGGAACGCAGGAGGAACGCGGAGTGAGGAGGGACGCCCGGAGTGAGGAGGGATGCCCGGGGTGAGGAGGAACGCAGGAGGAACGCGGAGTGAGGAGGGACGCCCGGAGTGAGGAGGAACGTCTGGAGTGAGGAGGAACGCCCGGAGTGAGGAGGGACGCCCGGGGTGAGGAGGGACGCAGTAGGAACGCGGAGTGAGGAGGGACGCCCGGGGTGAGGAGGAACGCAGGAGGAACGCGGAGTGAGGAGGGACGCCCGGAGTGAGGAGGAACGTCTGGAGTGAGGAGGGACGCCCGGGGTGAGGAGGAACGTCTGGAGTGAGGAGGGACGCCCGGGGTGAGGAGGAACGCAGGAGGAACGCGGAGTGAGGAGGGACGCCCGGAGTGAGGAGGGACGCCCGGAGTGAGGAGGGACGCGGAGTGAGGAGGAACGCCCGGGGTGAGGAGGAACGCCCGGAGTGAGGAGGGACGCCTGGGGTGAGGAGGAACGCAGGAGGAACGCGGAGTGAGGAGGGACGCCCGGAGTGAGGAGGGACGCCCGGGGTGAGGAGGGACGCGGAGTGAGGAGGAACGCCCGGGGTGAGGAGGAACGTCTGGAGTGAGGAGGAACGCCCGGAGTGAGGAGGGACGCCCGGGGTGAGGAGGAACGCAGGAGGAACGCGGAGTGAGGAGGGACGCCCGGAGTGAGGAGGGATGCCCGGGGTGAGGAGGAACGCAGGAGGAACGCGGAGTGAGGAGGGACGCCCGGAGTGAGGAGGAACGTCTGGAGTGAGGAGGAACGCCCGGAGTGAGGAGGGACGCCCGGGGTGAGGAGGGACGCAGTAGGAACGCGGAGTGAGGAGGGACGCCCGGGGTGAGGAGGAACGCAGGAGGAACGCGGAGTGAGGAGGGACGCCCGGAGTGAGGAGGAACGTCTGGAGTGAGGAGGGACGCCCGGGGTGAGGAGGAACGTCTGGAGTGAGGAGGGACGCCCGGGGTGAGGAGGAACGCAGGAGGAACGCGGAGTGAGGAGGGACGCCCGGAGTGAGGAGGAACGTCTGGAGTGAGGAGGAACGCCCGGAGTGAGGAGGGACGCCCGGGGTGAGGAGGGACGCCCGGGGTGAGGAGGGACGCAGTAGGAACGCGGAGTGAGGAGGGACGCCCGGGGTGAGGAGGAACGCAGGAGGAACGCGGAGTGAGGAGGGACGCCCGGGGTGAGGAGGGACGCCCGGGGTGAGGAGGGACGCCCAGAGTGAGGAGGGACGCCCGGGGTGAGGAGGGACGCGCGGAGTGAGGAGGGACGCCCGGAGTGAGGAGGGACGCGCGGAGTGAGGAGGAACGCAGGAGGAACGCGGAGTGAGGAGGGACGCCCGGGGTGAGGAGGGACGCCCGGAGTGAGGAGGGACGCCCGGGGTGAGGAGGGACGCAGTAGGAACGCGGAGTGAGGAGGGACGCCCGGGGTGAGGAGGGACGCCCGGGGTGAGGAGGGACGCAGTAGGAACGCGGAGTGAGGAGGGACGCCCGGAGTGAGGAGGGACGCCCGGGGTGAGGAGGGACGCGCGGAGTGAGGAGGGACGCCCGGGGTGAGGAGGGACGCGCGGAGTGAGGAGGGACGCCCGGAGTGAGGAGGGACGCGCGGAGTGAGGAGGAACGCAGGAGGAACGCGGAGTGAGGAGGGACGCCCGGGGTGAGGAGGGACGCCCGGGGTGAGGAGGGACGCCCGGAGTGAGGAGGGACGCCCGGAGTGAGGAGGGACGCGGAGGAGGGACGCCCGGAGTGAGGAGGGACGCGCGGAGTGAGGAGGAACGCAGGAGGAACGCGGAGTGAGGAGGGACGTCCAGAGTGAGGAGGAACCTGCGGAGTGAGGAGGGGACGCGGAGTGAGGAGGGACGCGCGGGGTGAGGAGGGACGCCCGGGGTGAGGAGGGACGCGCGGGGTGAGGAGGGGACGCGGAGTGAGTTGGAACGCCCGGAGTGAGGAGGGAAGCCCAGAGTGAGGAGGAACGCAGGAGGGACGCCTGGAGTGAGGAGGGACGCCCGGAGTGAGGAGGAACGCAGGAGGAACGCGGAGTGAGGAGGGACGCCTGGAGTGAGGAGGGACGCCTGGAGTGAGGAGGGAACGTGGAGTGAGGAGGGAACGCGGAGTGAGGAGGGACGCGGAGTGAGGAGGAACGCGCGGAGTGAGGAGGAACGCAGGAGGAACGCGGAGTGAGGAGGGACGCCCGGGGTGAGGAGGGACGCCCGGGGTGAGGAGGGACGCCCGGAGTGAGGAGGGACGCGCAGAGTGAGGAGGGACGCCCGGAGTGAGGAGGGACGCGCGGAGTGAGGAGGAACGCAGGAGGAACGCGGAGTGAGGAGGGACGTCCAGAGTGAGGAGGAACCGGCGGAGTGAGGAGGGGACGCGGAGTGAGGAGGGGACGCGGAGTGAGGAGGGACGCCCAGGGTGAGGAGGAACCCGCGGAGTGAGGAGGGGACGCGGAGTGAGGAGGGACGCGCGGGGTGAGGAGGGACGCCCGGGGTGAGGAGGGACGCGCGGGGTGAGGAGGGACGCGCGGGGTGAGGAGGGGACGCGGAGTGAGTTGGAACGCCCGGAGTGAGGAGGGAAGCCCAGAGTGAGGAGGAACGCAGGAGGGACGCCTGGAGTGAGGAGGGACGCCCGGAGTGAGGAGGAACGCAGGAGGAACGCGGAGTGAGGAGGGACGCCTGGAGTGAGGAGGGACGCCCGGAGTGAGGAGGGAACGCGGAGTGAGGAGGGAACGCGGAGTGAGGAGGGACGCGGAGTGAGGAGGAACGCCCGGGGTGAGGAGGGACGCGGAGTGAGGAGGAACGCCCGGAGTGAGGAGGGACGCGGAGTGAGGAGGAACGCCCGGGGTGAGGAGGGACGCGGAGTGAGGAGGGACGCGGAGTGAGGAGGGACGCCCGGGGTGAGGAGGGACGCCCGGGGTGAGGAGGGACGCCCGGGGTGAGGAGGGACGCCCGGAGTGAGGAGGGACGCCCGGAGTGAGGAGGGACGCCCGGGGTGAGGAGGGACGCGGAGTGAGGAGGAACGCCCGGGGTGAGGAGGGACGCGGAGTGAGGAGGAACGCCCGGGGTGAGGAGGGACGCCCGGGGTGAGGAGGGACGCGGAGTGAGGAGGAACGCCCGGGGTGAGGAGGGACGCGGAGTGAGGAGGGACGCGGAGTGAGGAGGGACGCCCAGAGTGAGGAGGGACGCCCGGGGTGAGGAGGGACGCCCGGAGTGAGGAGGAACGCCCGGAGTGAGGAGGAACGCCCGGGGTGAGGAGGGACGCGGAGTGAGGAGGAACGCCCGGGGTGAGGAGGAACGCCCGGGGTGAGGAGGGACGCGGAGTGAGGAGGGACGCCCGGGGTGAGGAGGGACGCGGAGTGAGGAGGGACGCGGAGTGAGGAGGGACGCCCGGAGTGAGGAGGGACGCCCGGAGTGAGGAGGGACGCCCGGAGTGAGGAGGAACGCCCGGAGTGAGGAGGAACGCCCGGGGTGAGGAGGGACGCGGAGTGAGGAGGAACGCCCGGGGTGAGGAGGAACGCCCGGGGTGAGGAGGGACGCGGAGTGAGGAGGAACGCCCGGGGTGAGGAGGGACGCGGAGTGAGGAGGGACGCGGAGTGAGGAGGAACGCCCGGGGTGAGGAGGGACGCCCGGAGTGAGGAGGAACGCCCGGAGTGAGGAGGAACGCCCGGGGTGAGGAGGGACGCGGAGTGAGGAGGAACGCCCGGGGTGAGGAGGAACGCCCGGGGTGAGGAGGGACGCGGAGTGAGGAGGGACGCCCGGAGTGAGGAGGGACGCGGAGTGAGGAGGGACGCGGAGTGAGGAGGAACGCCCGGGGTGAGGAGGGACGCCCGGGGTGAGGAGGGACGCGGAGTGAGGAGGAACGCCCGGGGTGAGGAGGGACGCGGAGTGAGGAGGGACGCGGAGTGAGGAGGAACGCCCGGGGTGAGGAGGGACGCGGAGTGAGGAGGGACGCGGAGTGAGGAGGAACGCCCGGGGTGAGGAGGGACGCCCGGAGTGAGGAGGAACGCCCGGGGTGAGGAGGGACGCCCGGGGTGAGGAGGGACGCCCGGAGTGAGGAGGAACGCCCGGGGTGAGGAGGGACGCGGAGTGAGGAGGAACGTCCGGGGCGAGGCGAGGTGAAGCACCGCGTGTAAAGAGCCTGGCCCAGCTCCTGCACGCCTCCCGCTGTCTCACCTGCTCCCTCTGGACTCTCCAGCGAGACCGTGTGCTTCCTGCAGGCAATCCGCTCTGCTTCTCATCGGAAGAACAACGTTCACTGGAAACGAGGGGCCTGATGAAGTCACCAGGTGGGGCTAAGCAACTGACTGGTGAGACAATTTTATTTTCAGAGAAATTTTTACAAGGATAAGCTTCACTGGCTGTTGGCACAGAGTTGTCCTCTGGAGAGGCTCATTTAGAAATAAACGAAGGCATCTGTCTGTGTGCTGTGGAACAGGCGTGGGTGGCAGGGCCGAGGGCAGAGACGGGGCTTGGGGGAGGTCAGAAAGGACCGGCTGAGTCACCAACTAGCCTCACTCAGGCTGTGATGACAGACCCTAGCTCTTCTGACTGGTCCAAGCACCTGACCACGTTCTTGTGAGACGCTGGCATGATGCCAAGGGCTCTAGTGTATTTTAGTCAATGTGTAGGCCCCACATGACTTTAGTACCAGTTTTAAAATGTATGTCCTTTTATCTGGGGTCAGGCATTTTAGCATTTTACAGAGGGGGAACCAAGAACAACAATAAATGTCAAACCACGTAAGAGCCACGATGGCAAAGACAGCCACCAGTGTTTAAGAGGAACCTCTCGGTGTCAGGCACTGGGCCCGCTGCTGCTGTGCTCACCTCCTCGAACCATCACAGCGCACTGGCAGGTGGGAATTGCTGACATCCTGCCAGGGAACCCTCTGACAGTCACACCCTGAAAATGGGAGCTTACGCACCAGAGCTTAGAGACCTGGTGGATGGCAACTGCTACTGACCAGCTGCCCATCTGCTGAATTTACACGTCACTGGTCAAAAGGAAAATGAGCATATGGCCCGATAAGATCAAACACGTCAGTGCTACTGAAGAAATAAACCTCCGTGTAGGGAACATGCCATCTCCAAGAGAAAGGTTCCAGCCTGTTCCCACAAATAAGAGGCTTTTAAACAAGGTAAAGCCACCAGGTGCCACATGGCAAAGGCAAGGGGCCTCAGGACCTGCCACTACACCTAGAAGCTGGCCGCCTTCGCTCAGTGCCCTCCTCTGCCATTCAGCATCAACCTGGCCCTGCCTCTCTCAGCTCTCTCTGCCAGTGCGGGCTCCACACTCGCCCATGAAACTGTTGCCAATTCACAGTTTCCCCATTAGTTCCTTAGAGCACCCCAGGGCCCAGCCTGCATGCCTTCTAACCCCTGGTAGCTTGCCATCAGATGAGCCCTGACCCTGGTATTGAATGGTAAACTGTTTGGCAGATCTTTGTTCTAGGTTCCTGGAGGAAGCCTCTAAGCCCGTAGCACTTTCTGGGTGAAAGGAGGATCCAGTTGATGCTAACAAGGCGACTCATGGTGGCTCCTAGGTAATTTTAAGATTGCAGCTGGTCGTGCTGGAAAGAATGTGATGAGAGCGTTGGGGGCATTAAGCAACATAATATTAGCCTGATTTCTGTCTCACCTCTAGGGACATGAGAGGGCTTGAGATGGAGTCATTGATCATATGACTGAACTTAATCCATCAAGTCTATGTAACAAAATCCCAATAAAAACTCTGGACAGTGAAGACAGAACGAGCTTCCCTGGTTGGTTGTGAAGCATATCAATATTCTGGGAAGGTGACATCCTCAGGACAGGGAAGCCTCATGTCTGAGACACCCCCCCCCCCCATTCTCATCTTCTTTGTCTCTTCTGTCGGCTGGTTCCTATCCTTTATAACAGAACTATAGTTGTAAGTAGAGTGATTTCCTGAGTTCCTGGTATCATTCTAATAAATTATAGAACCTAAAGGACAATGAGAACTCCTGAATGTGCAGCCAGTTGGTCAGTGTGAGGGTGGCCTGAGAACCCTGGAGCTGTGGCTATGTCTGGTGGGGACCTGTGCCCTTAACCTGGGAAATCTGATCTAATCTGATTTAGTGTCAGAGTCACACTGCACCCGGGCACTGGGTCCACCCAGGCAGTGGCCATGGCTGCCACGACACTCCTCAGGCAGAGGTGATCCTACAAAAAGCCCAAGAAATCGCACCTTTACTTAGGTAGGTGAGAAGGTAAGAGAGCCAGGGAGAGATGGTAAATGATAACTCTTTTGAGTGATTAAATGAAAGACAATTCTAAGAAGAGGCTGTGTGACTCACAGGAATAGGCCCTGTCTGCAGAATCAAAAAGCCATGGGAACCCAGAACAGTTCACAACACGACAAGATGAGCTGTGAAATATTCAGGTCACAACGGTTATCCTTGAGGCAACTGTGTCAGGATGAACAGCTCTCTCTCTCAGGGGTGCAAAGGAGTCAACTGGTGATGTAGGCTGACTGCTGATTTCACGGCACACCGGAGGTAAAGCACAAAACGTGCAGATGGCTTTACTCTCATGCTGGAAGTCTGAAAGGCGCTGTCTCCAGTATATCACCCTCCAGAGAAAACAAGTCATACAGATGCATGCTGGGTTCTACCGAAGGTAAGACGGAAGGTGTGTATTTCTCTAAATCTCACACACAATGGGATAACTCTTAGTGGCACAAAAATGCCAGCAAATCTATACATTCATAATAAAGTACAGTTGTTTCTTGAACAACATGGGTTTGAACTGTGTGGGTCCACTTACACGTGGATTGTTCTCAATAAGTATAATAAATGTATTTTCTCTTTCTTTAATTTATTTTTTGAGAGAGCGAGAGACAGGAAGGGAGAGAGGAGAGCAATGAGAAGTATCAACTCATAGTTGCTTCCCTTTAGTTGTTCATTGATTGCTTCTCATATGTGCCTTGTCTGGGGGACTCAAGCCAAGCCAGTGATCTCAAGCTCAAGCCAGCAATCTTGGGGTTTTGAACCCAGGATGTCAGTGTTCCAAGTTGATGCTCTATTCACTACACCACCACCGGTCAGGCCCTTATGATTTTCTTAACATTTTATTTTTTCTAGCTTACCGTACTATAAGAATATAGTATGTAATACAGATAACATATAAAACATCAGCCAACTGACTGTTTATGTTATTGATAAGTCTTCTGGTCAACAAGTAGGCTTTTAGTAAAGTTTTTGGGAAGTCAAAAGTTATACATGGATTTGACTGCAAGGGGTCACCCCCTCAACGAAAGTCCCAGGGTCAACTGTGCACTTTCGGGGGAGAGGGGAAAGCTGCCTGCTCAATATCTGCTCGCCCATACGGCCTTCGGAAGGTATCAGAGGCACATGCTGGGGCAGCAGCAGGAAGTCACAAAACTGCTCTCTGAAATCTCCAGAAAACGTAAAGGGTACTTTCTCCACATCGAAGCACCAAAACCTACAAAAACACATCCTTGCCCTTGCCTATCCCGGAAATGAATCATTGTCCCATCTTGCTTGTGCTGAGGAACTCTCTAGAAGGCCTGCTTCCCTTCACTCTGCACGTTTGCGTTTTACAGCTCCTCAGAGTCCACTTCTGCAAAGCCTCCTCCGACCTCACCCGGCTCAGGCCTCACCCGGGACAGGTTCCTCTAGGTCCAAGGGCAGACCTCTTCCTGATGCCACAGCCAGTCCAGATCACACACACGGGCTGGCTGAGAATGCTAGTTTCAGATGCCCGAAGACACAGTGTGCTCTCAATTAAGGCGTGCTTAACCAACCAGCAGTGATCTGGAAAGTGGAATCAGCAGGTTCAGCAGTGAGTTTGTTACTTTAGACCAGGGGTCCCCAAACTTTTTACACAGGGGGCCAGTTCACTGTTCCTCAGATCATTGGAGGGCCAGACTATAAAAAAAAACTATGAACAAATCCCTATGCACACTGCACATATTTTAAAGTAAAAGAAAAACAAAACAGGAACAAATACAATATTTAAAATAAAGAACAAGTAAATTTAAATCAACAAACTGACCAGTATTTCAATGGGAACTATGCTCCTCTCACTGACCACCAATGAAAGAGGTGCTCCTTCTGGAAGTGCGGCGGGGCCGGATAAATGGCCTCAGGGGGCCGCATGCGGCCTGCGGGCCGTAGTTTGGGGACCCCTGCTTTAGACTCTGGAGGGGCTCCTTGTCCCTACTCCTCATGGCACAACACAAGATAAAACTCAGACTTTGTTACTCTTTTTTGGAAACGTGCCTGGTCTACTTCTAATGATTTCCTCATTACAGCGCTTCAACTACAAAGGCCTCTGTAGCAGGCACAGACATCACAGGAGTTAGGAAAATGGGAGAATGCTGCCGGGGGCAGATCTCAACTTTGGTAGAGGGGGAAGAACACTGGTAATTGGAAAGGGTCTACCCAACAATGGACAGACAGTGTAATGGCTGAGTTCTGGAGGCAGAGCTGGAGGGGCCCCTCCAGGGGAACCTAGGAGGGAACCTGGTGGGGTAGAGGTGAGTGCAGCAGAGGCTCAGTGAGGTGGGTGGAGGTGGGTGGGGGGGTAGGGGTGAGTACAGCAGAGGCTCAGTGAGGTGGGGGGGGGTGGGGGTGGGGGTGGGGTAGGGGTGAGTGCAGCAGAGGCTCAGTGAGGTGGGGGTGGGGTGGGGCTGAGGGAGCAGTTATACAGTAACACTGTGCAATCACATGATTCATTAACAGCAAGACTCTGGAGCAGACACTTTTTTAAAAAAAAACACGTGTCAGGTGCATTATCTCAAGCTCTATAATTTCCCTAGAGAGACATTCATTATTAACCCCATTGTTTAGATGAAGAAACAAAGAAATGAAGTAATTCGCTAGCAAGAGGCAAAGCTGGGATTTGAATCCAATTATGTCAGGTCCCAAAGCCGGTGCTATTTTTCACCAAATCAAAGCTATTGATAACGGTTTAACCACATTTCCTCTGTAAACAGGAACATACACATACATAGACATCTAACATACATACACACATAAATATATAACACAGACATATACATACACACACATCACCTAACACATAGCAAACAACACTTAGTAAATATCTGCCCAGAGAATGGCACCCAAGGTAATTAAGTATACATCAGGCGTTTTAGGAAAGGGCCTAAGAGCTAACCTGTAGTGTCCCAGGTGTCTTCTGTGACAAGCCTGTCCAGGTTTGCAGACAGAGCACAGACTGAATGATAACATTGAGGGGACAGACATAAACACCCGCCTTACGCTTACTCATCTTAGTTTATCATCCTAGGCTTCAGGCCATTCACTGAGAACTATTCCTCACTGGTCTCCAGCCACCATTTCCAAGCAGATCTCATTGCAAAGCGCACAGTGCTGACTATAAATGCTCTCAAACACGAGGTTCCTTGGTATAAAACAGAATTTCATGTGGCGTTCTGAGCTTGCAGTCCAAGCAGATGTGCTAATATCTTAAAGACCCAGAAAACACCTAATTTGAATTACTCTGCTGAGAATGAACGCCTCCAGCAGGGGTGGAGACAGGGCATAAACAGCCCCGGAGAAAAGCCAACCCTGAGCTGGGTCCTGAAAGGACCCAGCTCAGGGACCTAGCTCCTCCAGTGTGGGGAGGGTGCAAAGGGGCTGGCCTGGCTTTGAGGCACCTATCAACTAACTTCCCAGTCAAAGGGCGTTCCTGTTCTTGCTGCTCTACCCCATGGTGTCAGCAGCTAGACTTCTCTTTTTCAGAAGATTTAGAACAACGTGAGGGTAGTGGCTATTTTTAGTGTTTTTTAGCATTCCCGAAATTTGGTCCTTAACAGATGCTAGATACAAGAATGAAAAAGTGAATAAAGAACGTGCACATCTAGGACATTATTCATGCATCTACCAGGACGGTGTTCCTAACCTACGGATGGGTTGTGTCATTCATTCCCCACTGCTTACAACAAAGCCCAAACTCATCTGCGTGGAAGAGGAAGCTGCCACAGTACAGCCCGGTCTACCCTCCTGTCCCATTGCCCCCACACTCTGCACAATCCACATACATCAGAGTGCATGCTATATTTTCTTTCTTTTTTCTTTTCTTTTTTTTTTACAGAGACAAAGAGAGAGTCATAGAGAGGGATAGATAGGAACAGACAGCAGACAGACAGGAATGGAGAGATGAGAAGCATCAATCATCAGTTTTTCGTTGCGACACCTTAGTTGTTCATTGATTGCTCTCATATATGTGCCTTGACCGTGGGCCTTCAGCAGACCGAGTGACCCCTTGCTCGAGCCAGCGACCTTGGGTCCAAGCTGGTGAGCCTTGCTCAAACTAGATGAGCCCGTGCTCAAGCTGGCGATCTCGGGGTCTCGAACCTGGGTCCTCCGCATCCCAGTCCGACACTCTACCCACTGTGCCACTGCCTGGTCAGGCGCATGCTATATTTTCTAAAGCTTTCAGAATTCTTTTAAAACTCTCTCTCACCTGACCTGTGGTGGCGCAGTGGATGGAGTGTCGACCTGGGAATGCTGAGGTCGCTGGTTCAGAACCCTGGGCTTGCCTGGTCAAGGCACATATGGGAGTTGATGCTTCCAGCTCCTCCCCCCTGTCTCTCTCTCTCTCTCTCTCCCTCTCTCTCTCTCTCTCTCCCTCCCTCCCTCCCTCCCTCCTCTTTAAAATGAATAAATAATAAAATAAAAAAATTTAAAAAAAAACAAAAAATTAAAAAAATAAATAAAACTCTTTCTCTATGTCTTTGTATATGCTCTCCCCTTCTCCAAGAATGCATCTAGCCACGCTTATGTACTGGGCAATTTTCTTTTTTTCGAAGCTAACCAGCCCAGTGTCCCCATTGTCCTGCAGCTTTTCTGGACCTCTCTCTAGTCTTTGCTTTGGGCAGAGTTGGCCTGTGAATCCAGACAGTGCAGGCGCAGTCCCAACTCCACACCCCCCCTTGTGACCTCAGACAACTTTCCTAAGTACTCTCAGTCTCCATTTCCACATCTATCAATGCGAACCTTCCTCCTCTGTAGACTGTTTATGACGATTAAACAAGATGAGGATATAAGGTATAATAGATGAGAGTCAGGATTCAATAACTGTTAGCTATGAGGTTACTCTTTTGCAATTCTCTTAATCCAGTCTTCTCCACGGTACCAGTCTACCAATGTGAAGACCTTGCAGATATAATGGAACACATTAAAAAGTATATATTGCACACATGGATTCCTGGAGCTTGTAGGGAAGTATGCTCCACAAATCTTTCCAGCCAGTGTTCCCATCAAGTTATAATGTTGGGGTGGGTACCTGTTAGGATCAGATTGATCATGAGGAGGCAGCTGCTGGAAGGTACAAACAGGAGAAGGAGCCCCCCAACCTCCTATCTGGGTATCCGAACCCCAAGGAAACTCAAAGTGTGTAACGGTTTCATAAATAAAGCAATCACTCCAGCACAATTATCATCCCTGAGCCTGAGAGAAAATGACCTGCTGACGTCATCTCTGGCCACTTGCGGCAGCTGGGTAACACATTAGACTGGGAAAATGTTCCACCTGCAAATTGGTAAGGAAAACTTTCATATTACACTGCTGCCCCTGGGGCCACAGCAGCCCGTGCCGTGGTGACACTGTACCACAGTTTGAACTTGAGCACCAGGGATGGAAATGACATTCACTGGGAAACAACACGGCCTTGCTTTGTGGAAGCTGGGTATCAACAACGAGCAGATGCCGACAGGTACGACGATTCTTGTTCCTGTAAGAACCATATAATATGTATTTCTTCCCCTAAGAGCCTTGCCTACATATTCTGTCTTAAAAACAACTTATAAAATGCATTAAATATGTATACTTCTTGTTTTCCCTCTTAAAGATCCCTGGGAGGCCAATAGAAGATGACTTTCCACCTCTGAGTGGGAAATCAAATGCCACCAACTAAGAACTGGAGGTGTTTCCCAGAGGGCCGCCATACAGAGGATGCGATGTCAGGGGTCCTCAGGAGTCCCCAGCATCCTGCACTGTACCTTGGGGTTCCCTCCACCTTCTTTGGCTGCGTACAACATCTGCAGGGCGGACTCGGCGAGTGTCTTGGTCTGGTCCAGCACCGTCATCTGCTGCTGATGGTCCAGAATCTTGGAGGCAACACCAACTGCAGCTAAGATCAAGGGCTCGAAGTAGCTCGCCAGCTGTGTCACCTTTCAAGACAGAAAAGCCACAGATACACCACGTAAATACATGTGTCTCCTTTAGGGACCCCATGGGTGAGGAGGGGGCTGGAACAGGGATGGGAGGACTCAGAACGAGGCAGACCAGCTCAACTTTATTTTTTCTATTATACAACTCAGTATCATGAATTACAGTCACCATATTATACAACAGATCCTTAGACCTTATTCATTTAGTCATTGCTCAACGTTACTTTTGAAAGTACTTGCTGATTATTAATAAACTCTTGCGTGGGTTTTACATCCTCTGGGGAGCTCTCAGTCTCGTCTCTCATTATGGCAGAGATGTTAAGAAACCCTGCCTGAGATCCAGAGCTAGGAGTGAGAATTTTGCAAATATTAATTTCAATTTCACAAATAGAAAGGCTTTTGAAAGAGCCGAAGCCTAAGAAGGAAGAGGAAGAGGAAGAGAAAGAGGAGAGGGGCAGGGGAGCAGGGCAGATGAGAAAAGACGACCGAGAGGGAAGGAAGGCACCAGCTTGTAGGATGCCAATCCAACGGCCCACCGCCCTGAGCATTCTGACCAAGCTGTGGATTTGGAATATAAGCAAATATGATTTCACATCAACCTAGATGTTCTGTTTATGACGAGCTGAACCTAGAAGAATAAAAAAGTCTGCCGCAACAGCAAACCACTGTTCTAGCAGAACCCTGTCACCAGATACGGCACAGGGCAGCACCAGATATGGCACAGACAACCTCACCAAAACTCACCAGCTGGCTGCTGCAGGGCCACACACGCCACATTTACCGGGTATATCTTGCACATCAGCCATTCTGCTAAATGCTTACCATGCAACTCACTTAATCTTCACAGCAAATGTGCGAGGCAGGTACAAAGGAAGACTTGGAGGCTAGACAGGTGAAGGGACCTGCTCAACCTCGTGCAGCCAGGAGGTGGAGCTGAGATAGGACCCAGGTGTCCCGCTGCACAGCCCAGGCCCTTGACCGCCACTGTACCATCTGCCACTTCTCATTTTTATTGCAGGTCTTGCTAAGTCGTAATATTGGGTTTTAAAAGCTTATTATTTGGTATTTGTTTGTTGCTTTCTAAAGTATTTAAAATAAAGTCCCGGGAAAATCCAGCAATGCTTGTCAACCTGGCATCCGGAATATTGCGTGTTAACGTTTTGCTGTATTTGCCTCAGGTATCAAGCTATTCGTGCTCGGCTAACACACAATGACACACAATGACGCTGATTAGAGTTTTCCATTCAGCTCCTCATTTTGTCTGACAATTGCTAATTGCTAAATGATTCCCATCAAGTGTGTTTAAGCTCTAACCTTCAGGCAGCAATCCCCTAATGCTTGTTCCACCTGCGGAGGGAGGAGGAGTATGATGGGGACGTAGGCAGGAAGCCCACTCCACAGGAGCAGCAGCAGTCACGGGTTAGAAACAAAGCCGGGAGTGGGAGTTTGTGGGGGTGGGCAGTCACTGGGGAAAGCTGGGGTCCCAAAATATTAAAGCCCATTAAAGCTAACAGTGAGACAAAACTGTCAGCCAGCAATGATCATACTTTAATTTTTTTTAAATCTTATTCCAGTTATCTTACAGAAAAGCCTCAAAGCACTGGAGCAGGGCTGCTGCTGGCCCTTCTGGGGCTTTGGGTGAATTCTCAAGGGGCTCTTCATCCTCTGGGCAGACGTGACTGATGCCAAGACACACAACCCGGCTGGGTTCTGGCCCCCACTGCTTCAGCCGAACACCTTTGTGTAAGGCCCAGCCTGCAAAGCCCGGGTCCCAGCCCTACACATTGGTACTGGATTTCATTGTCTTCCCCAGGGAGGGCACTGGTGTCCCCACAAAGGGGAACCGTGCACTGATGGGTCGTCAGGGGTTAGGAGGGAATCAAACTGTTTAATGAATTAGAATCTTACATGTGTTTTTCTGCATTAGTTTTATTATTTTAAAAGTACATTTCATCAGTGCAGCCGTAAAAAGCCAGGGCTGCTGCGTGCTGAGAGGGTTAACCACAGCCACGCTGGCACCTGGCTTCCCCGGGAAGTTAGTATGCCCCAGGGACGGAGCACAGGCCCTAGCTTCACAGCCCCTGCACCTGAATCCTCCCTGCTAGTTCCTTAGCGAGAAGTCATGGGCACAGTGGCTCCTATCAGGGCACTGCATTCTCTTCCTCTGTAAAACTAGGGTTAAGAACAGCGCCAAGCTCAGTAAGATTGTTAGGAGGATTAAATTAAGATACAAAAAAACCCCAACAACACCACTTAGCATACCGCCTGCCATGTAGTAGGCACTCAATAAAGGTTGTGTCGTTATTGTTCACACAGAGTGGGCAGAGATTTCTGAAAGGATGTGCTTTCTCCAGTATTTAGGGAGCTGATGCCATCTATTTTGAGAGGCACGACAGGACAGGAAACAGCCTCACTTGGGCTAGCACAGAAGTTAAGATGACAGAATTGTGAGCATTGAGTACATGATGTTGATTCTCTAGGCCTAAGGTGGCAGAGAGGGTTAAATGGGACCCCAAGAGCATGTACGTCCATGTCCAAATCCCTGGAACCTGCAAATGTGACCTAAAGGGGTGTTTGCAGAGATATGTAAGGCTCTTAAAATGAAATCATCCTGGGTTACTAGAGTGGGCCCTAAATCTAGTAACAACCACCCTCATGAGAGAGAGAATAAGAAAAGACAAATAGAAGAGCAGGAGACAAAGGGAGAAATAGGCATGAAACAGTCCAGGAGTGCCAGGGAGTGCCAGGGAACACCAGGGGCGACCAGGGGCTGGGAGAGGCAAAGAACAGTTTCTCCGCTAGAGCCTCCAGATAGAGTCTGGTCCCGCCAACACCTTGTTTTTGGACTTCTGGCCTCCAGAACTGTGAGAGATTGAATTTCTGTTGTTTTAAGCCACCCTGTTTATAGTAATCTGTCACAGCAGCTATGGGGATGCTGACGCAGGTGGGATCTGAGAACTTGCCTTTAGCATCCCCGGGTGGTGTTGAGGCCCATCTGGGACCCCACCTGACCACTGCGGTGAAGGACTGGAGCCATGTGGGTATCACCGCTCAGTCTGAGACCCCTCTGGATGGAGGGCCCCGTGGCTGCCTTGGTTCGGGCTCCCTTTAGAAAGTCAGACCAGTTCAGCCAAAGGGCCAGGAGTAAATTTATAACTCTGGTGACACAAATATATTATTCTTTTGATGCCTCCCACTAACAAGAGAATGAATCTTCCTTACTCACACCGTATCTGCAGACACGAGGATGATACCCTAGAAGTCTAAAAATACTTTCTTATGAAATCCCCACTGGAATGAAAGGGAACTGCTGAAACAAAGCCGCCTTCCCTGCCACACCATTTCCCGCAGTGCACATAGCAGCGGCTCCGCCTCCAGGCCGGCCCCCACCCTCGCAAACCTCGTCACACAGGTGGACAAGCCCCTTTCTTATTATAAAGGAACTCAGCAGAGAAAATGGGCCATGCTCAAAAAAGGCAGAGACACTGACCATTTTAAGTTTCAAAAACCTCTTCTTATATCACCAGCAGCACGTTTAATAGGCCCTTAAGCTTTTCCGTAATTTAAAAAAGAAAAGACTATCGATTTTCCCCAAATCAATATCTGTAGAGAAGATTCAGGTTCCTGGATTTCTTGATATGCACGTTGATACTGACAGCTGCCTGGTTAAGTGCTAGAAAACCTTCAAGGCTGTTAAAAACCCAATTTCTGCCCTCTCTCGACTGAGGCCTAGGCTGCCTGACAAGCTGGCTGTCCTCGAAGGATTTACAAAACAAGCCCCAAACAGGCCGGACATTATGCAGCATCACAGCCGAGCAGGTGTGAGGCCCCTCTAGGGCGGCCAGAACGGGAGGTTCCGACTGTCCCGAGTAAAACCTGCAAGTTTGCTTTGCTTTCTCATGCGTGAAAACAGACACTATGTTAGAGGTCACAGAAGGACAATGTACCCCCTAAAACACACGAGAATGAGGCCAGCCAGCCAGGGACAAACGGTGGTAGACATCAGGCTAGAAACATCAACTCTAGTTTCTAGTTCATCTCAGCAAAGGTCAAGAGCAACAGATGAGACTACAACTGCCTCATGGGCTGAAAAGTCTGATCCAACCGGAAGAAAGTCCCCTGTAGTTTTTGTCTCAGCACCAGGTGAAAACAGACGCTGAAGTGGCCATTTTTGGAGAAGATGCCAGGGGAGGTGGAGGGTTAAGTGTCCGTCATTTAAGCCAACACGGACCCAGGTACAACTGCTGGCACCAGGATTTGGGGAACAATAACAAGATCAATACCTCCCCCCCACATACACACACACACCTGCCCCTCGTGAGCATTCTCAGCAGGGTCCGCGGGGTGCGCCTTACCTTATGCCCCAGCTGAGCTGCTTCTCCCCGAGCCGCTGTGGCGATGGGATCGATGAGGTGCCCGATTTCCTGGACCACGGAAGTCAGCTGCTCCTGCAGGGCCTGGGGAGGAGAGAGAGCTGTCAGGTTCGCCCACAATGGTTCCCTAGGTGGGCACACTGATTTAGAAAGACCTCCCCTGTGAAGGGCAAGGGAGGTCATAAGAAATGGACATTGAAATGCCCGGGCATACCATGAAGCGGCTGCTCTACCTGCCCCTTCCCAGGGGCCCTCAGCTCCCCTGGGCTAGAAGCCCCCTCCACCCCCGACCCCAGCTGCCCCCGTGAGAGATGTAAGGTAGGCCCGAGGTACACTATTCCTACTGGCTTTTCACTCCTGCCAACCGCAGTAACAACTGATGCTGCTGGTCTCCTTACAATGAGCTATTCAGCATAATTACTGGAAATGTGGGTCAGTCGTGGCTTTCCAAGAAGGGAGGACAACTCGTCCAAACAGGGAGAGCTAACGGCGGGGTCTGAGGGTCCACAGGTTGTTGTGTTCCAGAACCAAGAACTCCTTAAGGCAGTGGTCCCCAACCCCTGGCCGCGGACCGGTACCGGTCCACAGAGAAAGAATCAATAACTTACATTGTTTCCGTTTTATTTATATTTAAGTCTGAACGATGTTTTCTTTAAAAAAAAAAAATGACCAGATTCCCTGTTACATCCGTCTAAGACTCACTCTTGACGCTTGTCTTGGTCATGTGATACATTTATCCGTCCCACCCTAAAAGGCCGGTCCGTGAAAATATTTTCTGACATTAAACCGGTCCGTGGCCCAAAAAAGGTTGGGGACCACTGCCTTAAGCAGGTAGTAGAGAGGAGGGTGACAGAACAGTGAGACCCGCCTCTGAAAGCGGGACTATTTCTCACGTACCGCACTGTGAACATGACGGGGGGATGCCCCGAGCCCAGTGGCTCAGGCTCTCAGTCACTGCACTTGGTGATGTGGGCACAGTTACTGAAAGTGGCATCCTCATGGCATTTCTTCTCAGGTTTAAGAGATAGTTTAACCTCTCCATCTCAAAGAATCGAATTCCCGCTCTAAGGGGACAGGGCGAGGTGCTGTTGGAGTGTGAGGGGGTGGGGAAAATCAAAGACGGAGGTTGTTAGCGAGTAGCAGGGAAGATCAGATCCTTCTGTAGGACTCTTCCCAGGCGCTGCGCTCAACAGAGTTGGAGTCAGGGTTTAATACATAACACGGGACCTTTTAGGTTTATGCACACCTGCGTGGAACGGGTGCAATTCCTGACACGGTGACAATGTCCTGCTTATCAGAATTGAGCTCAGTACTTTCCCACTGAACAATGCTGCGTATGGGCTGGGGTGGGCGTTGGGGCTCTGAGCAGAGTTTAGTCAACGAGAGGAGCAGCCTAACATGCAAACTTAAAAACAACGTCCTGGGGAAAAAGGAAAAAAAGAGAGAGAGAGAGAGAAAGAGATGGAGGAGGGTAGAGAAAAACCTCCAAATTTTCAAGGGTCTTATTTAGCTAATTACTTATCTTTTCATTTATAATGTGATTACAGTCAAGAGTGCAGATGGCTTGTTAAATAAAACATGGTGCGAGTAGGGAGCACACACCATTAAAGGAGAGGCCTGTGTTCCCAGGGAGGCAGGCAGAGGACCCGCACAGGGAGGGAGGGTAAGAGCCGGGGGGTGTGAAGGGGCTTCCGGGTACTTGAACATCTCTGCTTCCTGACCAGGACACTAGTTAAAGGGTGTGCTGAGTTGGTGATGATTCATGAAGCTGTGCACTTCTGATATGCATACTCTTCTGTATGCATATTCTACTTGAATAACTTCTTCTTTTCTTGGAAATGGGGGTGGTTGTGTCAAGCTGAGGTGAAACGGTACTATTAATAAAAACAAACAATGCCAACTCTGGGCCTACTCCTTAGAGACAGTGCCGAAGTTCACTGTTGATGAATTTAGTGGCAGAAAGAGAAACATGAGTAAAGAGACCATCCACATTTATTAGGCACCTTTTGGGTGTCAGGCACATTCCACAAAGAGAAAGAAGTATTACTCAGAGGCCCTTGGACAGGAAATTGAAAATATATAACTCAAAGGATCAGAGTAGGAAAATTCAATTCTCAACTTTGGAAAAACTGGCAAGAAAAGGCAAAGTGACTCTGAATTAATAACAGAATGCAAAAGGTCCCCAAATACTAGATATTGAGTAATTTAGGGATGAATCCATTATCTCTGAATGGACCAAATATACAAAGTTTAATGCTAAATGTGCCCATCAGTCAAAAAGTGCATTGATGAAACACAATAGAGAAATGTTCACAGTGTGGCCCTGGGTCAGTGGTAGAGCATCAGCCCAGTGTGTGGAAGTCCTGGGTTCGATTCCCGGTCAGGGCACATGGGAGAAGTGCCCATCTGCTTCCTCCACCCCTTCCTTTCCCCTTCTGACTCTCTCTCTTTCCCTCCTGCAGCCATGGCTCCGTTTGAGCAAGTTGGCCTCAGGTGCTGAGGATGGCTCCGTGGCTTCCACCTCAGGTGTTAAAAAAAAAAAAAGGTTCAGTTGCTGAGCAACAGAGCAAGGGCTCTAGATGGGCAGAGCATCGCCCCCTAGTGGGCTTGCTGAGTGGATCCTGGTCAGGGTGTATGCGGAAGTCTGTCTGTCTGCCTTCCCTCCTCTCACTAAAAAAAAAAAGTTCACAATGTACTGCTCAGGTCTGCTCTGCTGATGAGTTAAAGTGAATATGGTGACTCCACCTTACTGACATAGTCTTAACTGACATTAATTTTTCTTCAAACTTTAACCACATTTTAACCCCAGTAGTATATGTGTTCCTTCACCAAACCCCCATTCTCTACTGAGCCTTTGCCCCACCTCATCCAAAAACTTCCCAGGTTGGTTCCATGGGAAGGGTGGTTCAGTGATGAATCCCCACCATCAAAAACATGTCGGTCCCATTCTCCCATCCCCAAAGCCTCATACTGAGATTCTTTAGCACTTCCAGAGGCTTCCGAGCCGGCCACAGAGCCCCAGGGTACCTCCACAGAGATGTCATCCCTCGTGGCCAGACTCTGGCTGACAGCTGCCAGCGAGGCCTGCTCGATGTCCCGGATGCACCGGTTGATGCCATCGATGGAGTAGTCACATTCCCTCTGTCCAGGGGCCTTGTCCCTGGAAGGAACAGAGAGAGGGAGTGAAACACGGGCTCCTTGGGGCTCAAGCCCTATGACCTACTCCTGCATTGGTGATTCAGGAACCCCCCTCTATTCCACCCTACTCAGTTGCTTCATTTGAGGAGCCGATCCCCGACACCTGCTTGGCAATGCCTTCCTGCAGAGCCCATGCATTTCTTTATCTAACAGCTGAGTTCACTACGTATTTCTGGTGGGAAGGCTACGGTGCTGCCCTCCATCTCAGGCTGATGATGCCAGGCAACAGCACACGAAACAGTGTGGACTTAAATTATCCGTTCACTGGCTTACGCATAGAATTCTCACTTAAAAAGAATAAAGCAAGTCAGTGCTATTTCCAGAGGAACCACAGTATGCTCCCCATGTTGTACAATATTCACACAGTACTGGATAATGGTAGAAATTAGAATAGTGGAATTTTCTTTGCAAGGCATTAAGAATGTTAACTATGGTGCTGAATTTTAAAGGTAATTGAAAAACAAAATATAACTAAAAAAAGGAGTGCATTCCATGATGTGTAGTATTAACTTCAGTCAACTTTAGAAATGTTCTATTTAGGGGATATTTTCTCAGGTGCCTACTATCACCAAGTAGGTCAGAGATGCCCAGAGTTACTGTGGGACCTTGAATATTCTTATTGTCTGATAGGCAAAATAAGGTAACCCCAAATTCTGCTAACCAAACGGCAGTACTCTCTGCCTTAGTTCTTAGGTATAGACAATGTGGTACAAGGGTTAGAAAGACTAGGACTAGAGACATCAGACCTAGAGATGACCTTGGGAATGTTACCTACTCCTTTCTCCTTTAATTTTTTCATCAGTAAATGGAGACAACGGAAGTATCAACCTTACAAGGTTGTTGTGATATTCCAAATGAGATAATGGAAGTAAAATACTTGGAACAGTATCTGACATAAATTTACTGTTATTGTGACCAGTTCTACCACTGCTTCCAAAGAGAGGAAGAAAAAGATAACGATAAAACCACATTGCTATTAAATACAAGTCCTGACGGGCTTGTATTTCTCTCCTGCTCTGTTCAGATGCAGGTTCCAAACAACTTCTGGAGGTGAAACTAACCTGATAGATGTGATGAGACTCTTGATGGAGTCAGACACAGTGTGAGAATGTCCGGCTAGCACCGACCAGGTGGGTGGGTCTTTGGGGTTGATGGCCAGTGAACGTGCAGTGCGGATGAGGTTTGACGAGCTCTCCAGCATGGTCTTGGCCGAGACCAGGATTGGTTCCTGTGCCTGGGAGCCCTGGAACCAAACAGCAGAAGGGTTAAGAACAGGGTGCATAGAATAAATGACTTGGGCCCTGGAAGGTCTTGTTCTTTACCAGGTCACTACCTTTGCCCTTTGGAAGGAGACAAAGCGAATAGGGAACCAGGAAGGCTGACTCACTCAGGGCCTTGAGAGTGAGAACCTGGGTCCACGTTTGCTCCTTAAATATCATTTCTGAGTGGGACACATGCCCAGAATCAGCTCCAAACCTATGTCTAGAGAGTGTTCTCAATATATAAAGCTAAGGCATTACCTCTTAAAAGATAGACAGACACTGAGTTTCATTAACAACAACAATGCCCTATATATTGAAGGAGAGAGCTTTTGGAGTTCTTAACTGTTTGTGCTCATCCAGTGCCAAAGACATCAATATTACCTGTGCTGCAAAGACTCCCTACCTCGGAGCTGATTTGGGCGGGCACACTGACAAACTCAGGGTTGGAGGCGAATGCTGTCAGGTTCTCCACGGCTTCGATCAAGGGTGCGGTGGCAATGCGGCACTTGTTGCGGTTGTCTTCAGAGAAATCCCCATCCAGGGCCTGGTGGGAGACAACATGGAACCTTTACCCCACTGAGCAGCACAAGTCACTCCCGGCCACAGCACTTGCCTCCCAGCGAAAGATGGTGGTTTAGTGGGGATACAAAATGTTCGGTGAGTTTGTAAATAACACATAAGAATGAATTAGAGAGATCTCTGCCATCAAGCAGAGGGGCTTGGTTAGCAATTATAAGAAATAAAACTGAATGTGTGGCTCACAGGACAACTGACCTCACAGACCAGCAACTTTTCTCAGGCAGAAACAAATTCAAATAAGTCCCTGTTCTTCACTCCCTCGGAGCCAGGCGGCCAAACTTTGCGGCTGACCCCCCCTCCCCCACTTTTGACAATATAATGCTTGGGTTTGTCCTCTCCATTTTCACTCCGGTTAAGTCTATCCCCTTCCAAACTATAAAAATACTTTATATTGTACAGCACTTTCAGCTTTTTCTAAGTTTTACCTTAATGTCCCTGAACGACAGACGGAGGAAGGGCTTGCATAGTTGCCATTCTGAAATGAGCAAAATGGAATCCAGTGGGAAGAAAGAGACTAGAAGTACAATATGGACAAGTCTCACAAACATAATATTTAATTGAAGAGGCCAGACACTAAAGAGCACCTACTGTAGGATGCCATGTGTGCAAAGTCCAGAAACTCGTGAAGCTACTTTAGGGTGATGGGCCAGGAGAGCTGAAGGAGCCCCATGGGCATTTCTAGGGGCTGGCCAAGTTCTGTGTTCTGATCTGACTGGAGCGACCCAGGTGTCTTCAGTGTGAGCTCCACACATGTGATCTGTGTGTTTTTTGTCTATGTATCTTATACTTCAATAGCTTTTTTTCATTTTTAAATTAGCAATGGGTAACACAATAGCTTTGAATGATCAGTCACATTGCTGAGTGATGGCCCGATGAATGAGAATCCAGGAATAGGGTCTGATCCATGCCAGGCTGCCTCACAAAGGGCTAACACCTGGGTTTGAGGGTCCCCAGCCCCAGAATACACCTATTTAAGAACAAGACTGTTGGAGCCAAGAGCCTGTTGACCCAGTGATTACATCCCTGCCTCCCAGTGGACGGCCACATTGAGAAGGCAGTTATGTTTGTAGAAGAATGTAAATTTCCTTGATAAATGACCAATTAAACTTTTAATTTAACCATTGTAAGCAATATAGAAGTGCCTATTCACATGATTAGTGAACAAAACCCCAGAGACACCAGCATTATGAAACAACCCGGACCTGAGATGGGCACGTGTCTGTTTTTTAGAAGGCAGGAGTAGGCAGGCACCATCAGTTTCAAAGCTATCTTTGAATAACAACTCAATTCCAATCAAGCCTTGGCAGCTTGGGATAATAATTACATATCCGCTAAGCTAACATTTTCAGAGGAATTCCCATAAACTTGGCTAATTTACTGTCTTTGCTAATATTGTACACGGCTTGCCTCAGTTCATGCCCTACTCACATACATATGTGGCTTCAGTTCCAACTGCCACTCAGGTACTCAGTCAGCACTGATTTGGCTCCTCTGCTGTGCCAGGCACCAGCAACATGGAAGTCAACCTGGTGCTCTAATCTTGTGCTATTAACATTGATTCCTTGAGCTCCGGCTCCATCAGGCTTCAGAGCAATTTGGGAATGCAGGGGGAGGCGGGTGTGTGTGTGTGTGTGTGTGCGCGCGCGCGCGCACGCACGCCACACAGCAGGAGCCTGCAGTGAAGCAGGCAGATGGCAGGAGTGGGCTTTGGTGTCAAAGGAACTCGGGTCCCGGCACCACCAGCGGCCAATCACACACCCTCCGGGTAGGATGACGTGGCTTCTAGCCAAACGGAAGAAGCCAAGCCTCCCCTTAGTGCTGCTCATTCCTGCTTACCTCTCCACCCCCTTCTCACAACCCTCTCGGCCCATTTGGAAGACAGCATCTGATCAAGTCACCTACCCTTAGTTGGACTTACTCAAAATGAAAAGATGATTATCTGAGGAAAATCCTAAGGAAGGATTTTCTTTTCTTTTCTTTCCTTCTGTCTTTTCCCCTCCCTTCTTCCCTCCCTTCCTTCATATTACAAGTATTTTTTAAGAAATATATTGATTTTAGAGAGAGAAGAAGGGAGAGGGGGGACAGACGGAGAGGAGAGATGGAGAGAGGAAGGGAGGGAGAAACAGAGACAGAGAGAGACACACACACACAGAAACATCAGTCCGCTCCAGTATGTGCCCTGACTGGGGATTGAACCAGCAACCATTGCATATTGGGACAATGCTCTAGCCAACTGAGTCATCCAGGCAGGGCAGAAAGGGTTTTCTAATTGAACACTTCCATAAACTGCACCAATAAATGAAAAAAAAAATTTTTTTTTTTGAGCACGAGCCTGAAAGTCACATAATGTAGTGTATTGCTCTTTACAGGACAAGGCCCTGGATAACATGGAACAGAACACCAGGCAATCTCACCTGCTTTTCTTCATTTTCAAAAAGGAAAAGCTATTTCCTCCAAAGGAAGCATTTAGCAACAGGAAGGACGGCGTACAGAGATGCTATTTCATGTGGGAGTGCCGCTCCCACTCCGGGGATGGCTGAACCCCCTCAGGGAACTGAATCCTCTGACAGCCCACTGGAGAAACCTGAAGCAGGGATGGCCGTTTTCATGCCCCAGAACGTTAGCATGTCAACCCTAATAACGAAAGGGTGACTTTCCTTAGCCAAGCACTTAGGCCCCATTGGGACAGAGCATGCTCGACCCCTGGGCCAGCTCCTCCGAACGTTTCTCTGGGTAGAATTTCACAGAGAGCTGGGAGATACAATTTCTGCATGAGTACCAGAATCACATATTCATGATTTGGGGAGTTAGAAGAAAGCTTATCTTAAATCCCCAATGTTGCAGATGATAAAATTAACACCCAGAAAGTGACATGCTATGCCAAGGTCATGCCTCCAGCCAGAACCCAAGACCCCTGGCTCCCTTCTCTCCTCCTAACCTTAGACAAAGGCAACAACGAGAAGGCAGCAGAGAAGCCCAACAGGTTCTTTTCTCCTTCTGTGTTTTTTTTTGAACCTCCTTTACCAATCCAAACAGAGGATGACCCCCCACCCCCACCCAAATACTTACAGACAAGTCACACAGATTGACAGCTGGATCTGGCCGGTGTCCTTGGAACCTGGAAATGCTTAATCACAAAACCCTGAGCTTCAACTGCACTGCAAGAGGCAAGGCCACGCTCCAATTTCTCAGAAAAACAAAAGCTGTTGTTGCACAACTTCTACTTGGCACCCAAACCCGAGTGACTGAACACTTACAATAACGTTCCATTCCACACAGCTGACTCAAGACTAGGTAATGAGCTGACTGAAGAAAGAAGAGCAGGCAACACTATGGTGACCAGCAGAAAGATGGCCGCCATGGTGGAGTCCGTGTGCTGCTACTTGCCCGGGCAGGAAGCAGGGTGAAGATATTTATTCCTCCTGAGCCTAGCTCTGGCATTTTAAAGAACGCCACCAGTGGAGGCTGAAGGTTCCTGGAGGCCCACCTTCTACAATGGGCACCGAGAGCCCACTGCGCGGCAACCGCTCCTCACTCCCCATGTCCCTCCCCGGGCGTCCGCACCTTTCTCTGTGACTGTGAGAGTGTGGCAGCTGGGACTGAGGCTTGGGCACACTGTTGTGGTTAAAAGAGGGGAAAAGGGATGCAGAAGCATAAAACTTAAGAATAAAAAGCAGTTACAAAGGCAGCTGTCTTAAGCATTTAGGGAATTAAATATTCATTTGTTTTACTATTTGACCAGATTCTTAACCATTCCTTAAAACAGGAAGTCTATTCAGTATATGGTATGGTGTGCTACATACAGTGAGACGGCCTTTTACCTTCTCCTATTAGTATACTAAAAACAAAGCTAATTGTATCCAGCAAACCCTGCCACCCAATGGGAACAGAATAAAAAGCACATTTTAGGCAAGCTGAGAGGCAAAGATTTGTTTCTGTTCCTTGTGCATTGCTACTGACTCCCAGGGTGCTCCCAGGAGATGAGCCTTCATCTTCTTCATGGGACAACCACCCTGCATCCCTTCTCTGCTGTCCTGCACAGGCCTGTCCTTCAGGCCATCATAAGAGCTTATTTGCTACAGGTAATTGGAAAGAAGGTCTGACACTTGAGGAGAATCTGAAAAGAAGATGAGATCTTAAAGGCGATAGTAAGACTTAAAAGCCAAGCAGGAGGCAGAAAAGAAAGGTTTCCATGAGTTTCTAAAGAATGATTTCTTTTTTTTTTTTTTTTAATTTATTTTTATTTATTCATTTTAGAGAGGAGAGAGAAAGAGAGAGAGAGAGAGAGAGGAGAGAGACAGGGGGGAGGAGCTGGAAGCATCAACTCCCATATGTGCGTTGACCAGGCAAGCCCAGGGTTTCGAACCGGCGACCTCAGCATTTCCAGGTCGACGCTTTATCCACTGCGCCACCACAGGTCAGGCCTCTTTCTTTTTTTTAAACTCCTTTGACCCATCTAAAAGTAGTCTTTTTTTTTTAATGATCAGAAAATAGACAAGTTTAACTGAAATAAGTTAATAATACAAGCAACCAACAATGATGTCACTGCTTTCAAGTCTTTCTGTCCTTCCCCATCCCCCTCACACTGTGCACGATGCACACACTGTAGACACATCAGGGTATCGCTTTCCGGGCGGGTGAGACAAGTTAATCTTCCCACGCAGGTCTGAACAGCACGGCCCGGGGGCTGGGCGAGAGCGGAATGGACAAGGAAAGAGAGGGGATCTGGGTTGCTCACTGGCCGGGTCACCTTGGGGAAGTGACTTAACCCCCTTGCTGCCACAGCATCCTGTCTGAAATGGAACGGCAAGCGCAGGGTGGACTGGATGAGTAACATACACAGAACACTTGGAACAGGCTTTGCACAAGCTCAACATTAAAAAAAATGTAAGCTCTATTAATTTCTAATACCATGAACGATGATGGTCATTATGGTGGGCCACCACCAGGATCCTTGGGGCACCGGCTTTTTTTTTTTTCATTTTCAAACTACATTATTGTTTTCAAATACGCAGGTTTCTCTCTCTCTCTCTCTCTCTCTCTCTTTCTCTCTCTCTTTCTTTTCTTCTCTCTTTCCTTTTTCTCTCTCTCTTTCTCCCTTCCTCCCTCCTTCTCTTTTCTTCTCTCTTTTTTTTAAGACTCCATATAAACAGCTAAGAATAGCTGACGAGGCACCTGCCCCGGGCTCTGGCCCACAAGCTCACGAGCTGCCAACTGCTGCTGGGTTGTGTGTTCTCTCCTGTGCTCCTCCTGCTTGGCTCAGCCTGTTGACTAACGTCCCCATGTGATCAAACTGGCTTTGTGTATGTAGTGAAAGGAAAATGGGTCTAGTGCCCTATCCTCTGGAGTGACTGGGGGAAAGTCTCATCACTCTAAGACGGAGCCAGCAACAAAGCAGGCTGGCCTATCTCAGTGAACACGAAAATCCTTAAACAAAGCATTAACCCTCCAGTGTCTTTCCCTCTTGCTTTTACTGGTTTGCACAGAACTGGTAGGTGGCCTCCCACAACAATCTCCTTTAGAGGGTTGGAGGTGGCGCTGGGCTCTTGGCCCGTGGTCTACAGCCCAGGCCGTGACTGTTTTCCCACGGGGTCAGCTGCCTCCTGTCTGCTTGGGCCCCATTTAGGGCAGACTACTGGGTTTGTGGTCTTATCACCTAACTACAAATGGGACATTCCCGCTACGGCAACTCTCTCCTCACCATGCCCACACCTCCTGCCAGCCTGCCATGACCTTTCACATAAACATGAACTTGTTATACATACATAATGAGCTGTTTCAAAAACCTGATGTTCCATTTTAACCATTTAATCTACTACAAACAGAATATATATCATAGGATAGATTAGGTTGATTTTTCTTTAGATTATACTGATTTTCTCACAATTTCCCATTCCCTTCTCCCTTCACCTTCTCTCTCGATTCCCCCCTCTCCTGACTCAGATCTCCTGATAGTGGCTGAACGCTCTACCAACACGAGCACAGAGTTTAAGTGAACACAGGGTGCTTCTTGCCCAAACGTAGCACCAAGAGATGCCCCACAGGCGACTCCTTCCAGATTTCTGCCCCTAAGCTTCTCATGTACAGAATTTGGGGAGTCTGCCTACTGTCTGGAAGGTTAGCAGAGATCAAGGCTGTCGGTTTCCATGATGAATATCTGCACTACTAAGGGGCTCCTCCTCGGTGACTTAAATTGTGCGATCAAAGTAGAATTCAACTTTACTAGACATTAGTTCTAGGAGAGCAAAGCTTCCATCCTGTACTTCTGCCCTCTGCAGCAGGTGTTACAGGGACCGCTGAGGCCTCAGTCCAGCAGCCTACCTTGATGGTCTTCACCAGGTTGGCGGTGCTGTTGGCGACTTCCTTGGCGGACTGGACAAAGTGCCTCTTGGCCACAGGGTTGGCTGTCTTGGACGAGGCGATGCGGCAGGCGTTGCACAAGGCGGAGGTGTGCTTGGCGACGATCGTGGCGGCTGACAGAACCTAGAAAGCATGGAGCTGGGTTGGGGGTACCCCGTGCTTCAGTGCAGAGGGTGCTAGTTCAGAGGCATCCACCCTGGTCTCGAGGCCTGGGTTCCTCTTCAACTCACAAGCCCAGGGCCATGTAATTAAAACACGTGTGTCTAGCTCTGCCACCCCTAAAGTCACTCCAAGAAAGGAGAGGGCAAGAATTATTCAACAAGAGAGAATAAACAAAGAAAAGGAAAAAGTGGGTGCTGATACAGTGGTGGGAGTGGGCTGGGCTCCAGACAGTCTTAAAGGAGAGGCAGTCACTTATCCCATGGAACCCCCAGGGAGGAACTGTTTGGTCCAGGGTCTAGGCCAGCACTGCCCAACAGAAATATCGTGTGAACCCCGTATGTAAATTTTGAGCAGCCATGTTAAAATAAGTAGAGGAAACGAGAGAAATTAATTTAAATAATATATTTTATTAAACTTGAAATATGCAAAATATTTCATTTCACCATGTGATCAATTTGATATTATTAATGAGATTTTACAATCTTATTACCAAGCCTTCATAGTCCAATGTGTATTTTATACCTATAGCCCATCAAAATCTGGACATGTTACATTTCAAGTGCAGCTAGTGGCTAACACGTTGGAGAGTCTAGGTTTAGATAAGTGAAACAAACATCAAGGTGTGAGAGCTCTTGCCTCATGTAGGCACCTTTTTAGTGGTCCAGCTCAGGAATCTTCCAAGCTCTACCTTCCTGCCCACACACCCTACCACAGAACCAAACTGCTCTCCTAAATCCACCTGATCTACCTTGCTGAGGCTGGTAACACCCCTTTGGCCTTAACTGGACAGGTAAGGAATCTTAGATGCACTGATGCCTTATAAGCCAGCTCTGAGGCCTTCTTTAGGAACAGATCTTCCCTATATTGCCTCCTTTACCTGGGTCCTTCTCCTGCTTCAAGAATGCTGGTCCCAGGGTTCATGATGAACACGCCACTCACACACTGCCTCTGATACCCCGTCCAGGCCAGTTCTGGCCCCTTTCAGCACACACTGCTTTAATAAGTGAATGGGAATCCATACCACTTGAATATTACAAGTGCTATGGAATGTCATATACTGTCTAGTCTTAAAATGTCTGTGGTTCCTTCATGCGCTGTGGATTATAACCCGCCTTTGAGACCTATCTCAGTGCCACTGCCTCTGTGATGTGACCCCTGACAGCTCCTCAGAAAATTCATCACACCTTCCTCTATGTATCCCTGGCATTGTCATCATATTCCAACAGGCTAAGAAGCAAGGACATTGGGGACTGGGTCATACTCGCCATGTTGACCCTTAGTGCTGAGTACAGAACGAGCCCTCAATGTATGTCCCCTGAACTGAATGGAATCATGAGACTCCACGGTGGGTGACTGTACTTCTACAGCCCTTTACTTCCAGCAAGCCTTTTCAAAGCCGCTGCATAGCTCCCCTTTCACCACATTTTGCAGTAGCCCTCTGAGCCGCTATCTTTTTGCTGGCTTTGCAGGCTCTGTGAGAACAGTATTCTTTACTACTTTACCCTGCTCTTCTCACAACCCACCTCCAAGAGCTTAAGGTCTCACAGATCTCGTACGGTGGCCCCTTGGTTACCTGGGACGGGCTGCTGCCAGGGTCTACCAGGTTCTGGCATGCCATCTGGATAGCCTGGTTAGCCCTGGCAAACTGGATGGGGTCCACGAGGCCCTGGTGGCCTGCCTGGCTGTTTGGATCAGAAATGCCGACAAGGTATGCAGCCTGTAAAGGAAGGAGGAAAACCACAGCTCAGGAACCCATGGGGGGACAAACGTCCCACGATGTAGATGCAGCAGCCATCTTAGGAGCTCCTTAGTACCAGTCGGCCAGGTAATCTTGTCAATAAGGGTTTACGGATGGACAAGTGAATGCCAGCTCGGGCCAGGCACATGCCGGCACGAGTTTGCTGCAGGCTTCTGGGGACAGAGTCTCCTTGCTCTTCAAAAAAGCCTCAAGAAGCTCTTCTGTGGGGCCTGAACAAGGATAGACGTGGAGACACCTTATGACCATCCGGGTACCCAGCCTCAGCAGGAAGCTGACCCTCTGGCTCGCAGGTGGGAGGGGCAGGAAAAGCGGGTGTAGACTAAGGCATGGGCAGCTGGGTCAGCCCGGCCCAGAGCACGCCCTTCACGAGGGTTTCTTATCTCACTGCCTTCCTTCCCATCCTTATTGTTTAGGCAGTATTCCCAACAGCAAAGAAGAAGACTGAGTAATATGGCTCAGGGGGAAAAAGGTAGTATTTGGTCCCCGAGAGGACAAAAAGATACAAAAAGACATCTTTTCTTGAAACACTCTGGATAAGTTAGACTAACAACAGGGAGAGAATGAATCTGTGAGCAGGAAGTTTAACCTTAATTCATTTCCCCTGAGATTTGAGGGGCAGGATAAAGGTAGACAATTTCATCCTCCAAACTAGGGATGTTTCTCTTCGGTTTAGTAAAATGTTCTAGGCTCAAAGCAATTGTCAGCGGATAAATCTTTTAAGGCAAATGCTGACATTTTGGAAGCTTCAGTCACACGAGCCCAACGATTACTGAAAATGCACAGGACAGTCGAAGAGCAAGGAAATGCCCGATCACGTCTCTGCAGGATGGCATCTAATTTTCTCTCCCTCTGGTGCTGCTAGGATAATGACTAAGATGTTTGCAATTCTAAAACCTCAGAGAGAACTTGAATTATGTAATGCCTATTCCTCCCCCCAAAACAATTTATCTGTAAGAATGACCTTAAAAAAGAAAACAATAAAGCAAGCACGCTGGCCTCTAAACACTCGGGCTGGCATCCCTGTCCTTCGCAGGCTGCTCGGCTCCTGGGGACGATGGCTGCTTGTCCTGTCTGCAGGCCTCAGCCAGCAGGGGAGCCACCGCCTTCCTGACTGTTTCTGTGGTAGTAGATGAAACAGGAGCAGGAGCTGGAGCTTCCCCCAGCTCCCACAGCAAGCTGGTACTCTTAGATTCCACATCTGGCCTGGGACACAGGGAAAGGGTACCAACCAGTCCCTTACCTGAGCCGCTGCTTCCGTCAGCCCACAGAGAGCCTTGGACGCAATCCCTACACACTCCCCAAAGGCAGGAAGGTCCCCGGTCTTGGCATTCTGTGAAATTCCTGCCATTGACTCACCCAGAACCTGCAAAATGAACAATCGGCATTATTCTCCGACCAGCATTCTTTCAAACCATAGGGTAACGGGAACTATACTTCCAACTTTAACATTCAAGGACAATTAACATACGGTATTTGCTATTACTTTCCTTTATTTGCGTTAACAAGAGAGTCAAGAGGATTAGGATTATATTGTCTCTGTTTCATAAAGAGAAATGAATTATAAAAGTAAAACCTTTTCCCAACAAGTTATCTATATCTCCAGGAGAAACAGTAAATTTACTCAGATCAATAAAGTAAAATCTATATAGGGCATCCCACGGGTGAATGTTCTGCACTGAGAACTCTCAGTTCCCAGAGTATAAAAATCAGACACATCCATTCAGCTATAGACAAAATCATACCCAGAAAGCAGAAAACATGTCTCCTGATATTATTCATACTTATTTACAGTAAAATTTAAATGTCTTTATTAAGTATATGTAATTAATCTGAACACTAATAAGAGGGTTTCCTAAATTTTTTTTTTCTTTTTTTAAAGACAGAGAAAGAGTCAAAGAGAGGGATAGACAGGGACAGACAGACAGGAGCAGAGAGAGATGAGAAGCATCAATCATCAGTTTTTTGTTGTGACACCTTAGTTGTTCATTGATTGCTTTCTCATATGTGCCTTGACCACGGGCCTTCAGCAGACCGAGTAACCCCTTGCTCGAGCCAGTGACTTTGGGTCCAAGCTGGTGAGCTTTGCTCAAACCAGATGAGCCCATGCTCAAGCTGGCTACCTCGGGGTCTCGAACCTGGGTCCTCGGCATCCCAGTCTGATGCTCTATCCTCTGCGCCACCACCTGGTCAGGCAGGTTCCCTAAATTTTGTAAGTTATTTTCCCTTATTATGAAAATCACTGATATACGGCCCTGGCCGGTTGGCTCAGTGGTAGAGTGTCGGCCTGGCGTGCAGAAGTCCCGGGTTCGATTCCCGGCCAGGGCACACAGGAGAAGCGCCCATCTGCTTCTCCACCCCTCCCCCTCTCCTTCCCCTCAGTCTCTCTCTTCCCCTCCCGCAGCCAAGGCTCCATTGGAGCAAAGATGGCCGGGCGCTGGGGATGGCTCCTTGGCCTCTGCCCCAGGCGCTAGAGTGGCTCTGGTCGCAACAGAGCGACGCCCCGGAGGGGCAGAGCATCACCCCCTGGTGGGCAGAGCGTCGCCCCTGGTGGGCGTGCTGGGTGGATCCCGGTCGGGCGCATGCGGGAGTCTGTCTGACTGTCTCTCCCCGTTTCCAGCTTCAGAAAAAAAAACAACAACTAAGAAAATCACTTATATATTTTCTTCAGAGGTCTTTAAAAGAAAGGAAGCCTCCCTTATCTGATGTTCTGTCTTCTAAGGGTATCATACGGCCCAGGAGGGCTGGTTCTACTTTACAGGATAACAGGTAGTAGAATGGAAGGCTATTCCGCACAACCCTTTGGAGAGACAATGAAACTGCTAAGTCTAGAACTCAATGCAAAGCTCTTCATTTGTTAATAAGCCACCCTGGATGGGTGAAAGAGAAAGAAACTCCCTAAAATTGCTTAGACTTACAAAATGATCCAGTTCACTCAGGATTTGCAGAGCAAAGAAGTTAGAGGGCGTTTTCATGTGCAGAGTTTCTTCTCCCTAACCCGACATCCCTCTTTGGCTCTAAGTTCACAAGACACATGCATCCTCCTCTTATCCACACTCCCACAAAGAAGGCTGGACGGAACAAACTCCAGTGTCTGTCCAGTGCAAAGCAGGCTCCCCTGACATCACCAGCACAGCTGCCTCCCCAACGCTAATGTAAAGTGATGCAAACAACCACGCACTCGTGTCTGAGTACAAAGCCAGACCACGCACTCGTGTCCGAGTACAAAGCCAGACCACACACTCGTGTCTGAGTACAAAGCCAGACCACGCACTCGTGTCCGAGTACAAAGCCAGACCACGCACTCGTGTCCGAGTACAAAGCCAGACCACGCACTCGTGTCCGAGTACAAAGCCAGACCACGCACTCGTGTCCGAGTACAAAGCCAGACCACGCACTCGTGTCCGAGTACAAAGCCAGACCACGCACTCGTGTCCGAGTACAAAGCCAGACCACGCACTCGTGTCCGAGTACAAAGCCAGACCACACACTCGTGTCTGAGTACAAAGCCAGACCAAGCACTCGTGTCTGAGTACAAAGCCAGACCACAACTGCTCGACCCATTCATCTCACTTGCATTTTATTTTAACCTGATTTTGGCATTCCCAAAAACAATGATATAATTATCATGGGTCAGTGTTTCTCAACTTTTTGAAAATTATTATTACTCCACTAACATGTATTTTTATAACATTTCCCCCATAATAGCCACCAACATCAAATAAAATACTCAGAAATAAGATTTTGTTGAATATGGTTAAGATTGGGCAGTTACAAACCATTGTATTATCTTAGATTTTTTTTTACCCTATACCCCCACAATTTTTCACTTTTTGAGAATGCATATCGGGGATGGATGGCAAGAAAAACACTGAAGAAGGGCTCATATAAGCCAAGGTCACTGACGGGCTTTCCCCAAGGGTTCAGACAAAAGATTCGATTCACAGGAAGAGCCGTCTGTGATATGGCATACATAGGCAGGGGTTCTCAGGGTGTGGCTCCCGGACCACCTGGGCAGGATCAGGAAGATTCATCAAAAATGTACATCTCAGCGGATAGAGCGTTGGACTGGGATGCAGAGGACCCAGGTTCGAGACCCCGAAGTCACCAGTTTGAATGCGGCTCATCTGGTTTGAGCAAAGCCCACCAGCTTGGACCCAGGTCACTGGCTTCAGCAAGGGGTCACTCAGTCTGCTGTAGCCCCACGGTCAAGGCACATGTGAGAAAGCAATCAATGAACAACTAAAGTGTCACAACGAAAAACTAATGATTGATGCTTCTCATCTCTCTCTGTTCCTGTCTATCCCTCTCTCTGTCTCTCTAAAAAAAAAAAAAAAAAAGTACATCTCAGATCTACTGAATCAAAAATTCAAGGGTGGGGCCCTACAATCTGTGTTTAAAAAGAAAGACCCCAAGGTAATTCTGATGCACAGTCACGGTCACATGTGGAGAAACATCTGAGCACAGGGCTCCACAAGGCGGTTCAGAGCGGCCACAGGCAGATGCACACAAAACATGTCTAGACTTCTCCCCATACCGAGGGGAAGGTTAAGAGCCCAGGTAGGCTTACCTTGGAGTTTTCCATCACACTCTCAATGCAGTCAAAGTAAGAGAGGTCACTAACAGGTTCATTAGGGTTGTCCAACATCCCCTTGACAGTCTGCAGAAGGAGAGCACAACTTAGAAAGCAGGCAAGTGTTTCAGAACAGGTCCAAGTCAGCGCACCAGATTTCCTGTTAGAACCCCACACGGAACGGGGAGAGTGTCGCAGGCTATTCTTGATGGCAAGGCGGGTCTCGTGGTTTCAATTTTGAAGGAGCAGCATGATATTTATAGAGGGGGGAGGTATTTTTTTTCTTAAAGAAATCTGGAAGTTAATATACAGCAACATAGTCATGGGAAATTAGTAGAATTTGTTTGCTGGATAACTCCAAGGAGTTTACATTCTAAGAATACATCAGTTCATTTCTCCATGATCAGTAGTAGAGCTTGCAGTTTTCAATTCTGGAACCTTTGAATGGTGGGCATAAAAGAAGGTAACTCCCCTAAACTGCTCACTAGGGTGGTTTGTTTTTATTTAAATTTGAGCAGGAAAGAAAAACGTTCACTCCTGCTGAGGTTCCTTGATGGGGCTTGCCTCTTCATCTGTCTTTGTCTCCACTTCACAGAAAAGGATCGCGAGCTTTCCTGCAGTAAGGACCTTTGAGGGTGGACAGTCAGTGGATGTGCCATTCGACCTCCTCCCCACCGAGAGAGAACGTACAGGAAGGCTCAGCAGCCAATGGAAATACAGGGTCACCTGAACTGCAAAAGCCTGAACAGAAGTAATCCTGGAAACTGCCGAGTGACTCCCTTAAAGGTCTGAGGGAAAAGGGGCATAAGGGAGCTCATTTCACGGAAGAACCTCCTCCCATTCCTTGCACAATCAAAACTGTTTTAGAAATAGCAATTCTGAAACAGTCATAATTTTGGCAACCAAGGATACCATTAAGGGACGGAGTACTGGCACCTCAGCCAACAGAGCTCATTTAGATCAACAGTCCACGTACCATTTATAGATACATTAGCAAATGTGCAACCAACCCGTATCTACTGAGACATCCATTTGGCTGTGTTCAGTATAATCTTGCACCAGTTAAGACTGTTCTACATACTAGTAGGCACAGTGATACAGTGATTTTATGTTTACTCACTTACATTCTATGGGCATAAATGAATTTTAAATTATAAATAAACCATAAGCATGAATATAAAGGAAAAAGTACACACACTGTGTTCTGGGCCACTAGGAGCCCTATAGGCACTTTAATTGTATGGTAATGAGCACCACTTTTGGTTTTCCTCTTATGTGCCTGCCCCCTATGTTACAAAATAAAATGTATGAGTAACACAGATACAGATAACATGTCAGCAAATCCCAGAGGGAAGGGAGGAGGGAGTTAGAAGGAGAGGGACAAAAGGGGTGTAATGGGGGACATGGGGGTGGGGGTGAGGGTGTTATATTGAGTGGGACACTTGAATCCATGTTAACACAATAAATTAAAATGAATAAAAAATTTAAAAATGTATGGGGAAATAATTTTTACTCAGAAAGGACATCTATCCCACCTTTCCCAAATATCTCAGAATAATTTCCCCCAAACTTTCCAGGTAGAGATGGTTCATCTTCAGCCTACACCCAATAGCATAGGCCTCTTCCTGTTTGAAATAAAGAATCCTTTAACAAATTAACTTTCAATCAGTGGAAAGGGGAAACAGGGATGATAACTCCACCAAATCCAGTCTTTCTTCAGTTCCTTCCCACGTGAACTGAAACCTTGGCCCCGACAGTCTCCCAGGAAGATAGAAGACAAAATAGAGGAGAAGGAACTGACCCCATAGGCACAGGACAGACAGACACACATTTAAATACCCAGCAGCCTGTCCAGGGACCTACCTCAAGCTCTCGCAAGGCATTGTCACACTCTTTCTGGCCAGGGGCTTGTTGGGTGCACAGAGTGATGAGTTGATTGATGCTCTCTGTCACAGCTCTGTGACAGAACAGAAAAAATATGGAGTTTTTGGATTTAAAGATCAACAGTAAGTTTTCCAACGTCATTTTGCAGGTTCACTAAAAATATAACTACTTCACTGTATAGCCTGGGGTCCACAGGAGGGCTCTTCCACAAGGCTCCAATCAACTAAAAATAAATCACATCCAGGAAAGAAAGAAAATCCTTACCTTGCTTCTGATTTTTCATTTGATTTACACTTAAAGGGTATGAAAAGTTCTCTTAAGGAAGTATGACTATCTTATAATATATTCATAAGAAAGAATTCACAACAATGTCGCAAATAGCAAAGAGATCAAATTAACAGTGTTTTCAAAATCCTTCATTAGCAGCCCATAAAGAGTAAGATTGTCAGAACACGGCTATTTTGGGTAGCTTCTGTAGAGTTTGGAATGTCTTGAATATTTTTAGATACAATGACATATAGTAAACTGTGTCTATAATTTTAAAATTCCTACTTTCCATTAAATTCTATATGACTGATTAGTTCCTAGGAGCTATCCCAAATTATTATTCTTTAAAATAGCTATTTTCCTTGTTAATATTAATAGGAATTAACTGGAAATGCTTGTATGAATATTTTACATATGCTTCTATTCTTCTTAGAAATTCCAAGGCAGCCTAGATATTTTTCCCTCCCAAGGATTGGAAGTCAAATTATTCTAGCACCATTTGTTTAAAAAGCTGTGCCTTCTCTATTGAATTGCTTTTGCAACTTTGTTGACAACCGATTGGCTGTATTTGTATAGGTCTATTTCTGGACTATATGCTATTCTACTGATCTAACCTTTTGCCAGTACCACATTGCTTAGATTACTATAGCTTTATACTAAGTCTTAAAATTGAACACTTTTGTGTTTTAAAAATGAAAAATACAGACAGATGAAATAAAGAAATGTACAAGTAAGGAGGAGACACAAGACTTAAACCCCTGCCTATCTGACTCATAAACACTTTCTTCAAAGTCATAACTGGTCTACAGTTTTGGCAGGGTCCTGAAATCTAGTTATAGTTACTAACCACTACAGCTAACAACTTACACCAAAATCAAAATAGGGCACATATTGCTGTTAATCACTAACACCGCCTAATATAAAAGATACCTCATTTTATCATTTAAATTGACTTCACAGCTTCCCACAGAATGTCAAATTAGATGGAAACGATGCTTCTAATTTAAAAAGGTAATCAGCTTAATTATTTGATGAGGAGATAATGCTTTGAATTTTAAAATTTAGCTAGGGGGACGGGAAGAAGAAAAACATTCTGGGACTCAAGAAAGAATCTCAAAACAGTTTTTGCAACACTGACTCTAGTGATTCATTTACTTGGCAAAAGAGTGCTTGATTATGGTTGTGGCTGGGAAGCACTGTGCCCTCCATGGTGCAAGGCAAAACAAGAACCACGGAGATGGCAGGACAGGCCCTAGTTCTGACCACCCTGGAAGGTGCACCTATGATGTAACCACTAGAAGTGTCCCTTAGAGAGTCCAATACAGTGTTCTGTGTGGTCACCTCCAAGGTGCAAGTCTGAGTGGACACACTGGCAGTGTCAACATGATAAAGGGTAGAGAAGGTCCTGAACTGTTAAGACATGATCATTTGCAAAATATCCCACAAGCTTTCCATTTCATTTATTTCTTCCAGTATTTCCTGTTGATCTGTATTTTCCAAAAACCTAGTTTTCATATGCAGACTTTTCCATTAAAAACAAAGTATTTACAATTAGTGAGTCCAGAGAATATATTATTGTTCATTGTCCTATTTTTTTTTAAACTATTTTATAGATGTAAAAAAAAAAAACTTTTCAAATACAAACAGGGTAAAAAAGAAAACCCAACAGACTAAGAGTCTGTGGTCAGATAATCCATAAAAGTGCCTGCTGGGCACTGCGGTCTGAATGAGTCACTTGGGTAATAATGATCCATGACTAAGAAGCACTGTTTAAATATCGTTCACCCCCATCACTCATTTTAGACTCTGGATTCCACAGACAAATAACAAAGTGGCTCAGAGGTAAATGGTTATATAGATTTGACAATGAAAAATAATATTTTTATGTTTCTAATTATAGGAGTTATTTACAAGAGCAAAAGACTAAAGGCCACACAAATATTTCATGATAAAAGACTGACTGAATGAGCGTATAACCCACAACAAAATCCCAGAATCCTGGGTGCCCATTAAAAATCATAATGTACAGAAAATAAATTTATTTATTTATAAAGTCATAATGCACAGGGTGGGACAAAAGTAGGTTTACAATTGTGAGTACACAAAACACAGAGTTTATTTTTGTATTATTACTTATTATTATATTTTTACCTTATGAACAACTGTAAACCTACTTTTGCCACTCCAAATAATAGCATATTCCTAATATCATACAAGCATATGCGTGATACACAATTAAGTCAAGTAAAATTTACAAAAGAATATAAACTGTATGAGCCCACACTTACAAAACAGATCAAAATGTTAACAGTGATTTTATATTTTTACAAAAAGAAATCAATACATCTACTAAAAAAAGATCAAACAACTTATAGTATCAACAAAAATATGGCCAAAATTAGCAGCATCTGTTCTATATAAATCCTAACAGAGACTGAATTGTAGTTATTTTTTCCACAATTTTTTAAATGATCAAAGCTATACAACTTTATTTTTTAAAATACAAAAAAGTTAAATAACCCTAATTCCACCATCTAGAAATAGTATTTCCTTGTATTTTATTCTTTATCTGGACATATCTGGCCAGTGTTCATTAAATAAAAAAATTGGTATCTACACTCTCAGAGGTTAAAAAGGGGGCTTTCTAACCTACAAATCATTTAGTGTTTAGAAATACTGAATTGATTTAACTGAAGTTTAGGAATGCTGGTGGGAAATTTTAGTTAGATATGGAACTGGGCCAGGACCAGAAGAAAACCAAGCAATCTGTGCTTTTGATTATGTGCTCAGCACAGACGACCCAATAAGGAGCTTGGAGGGGAAAAGCCACATCAGACATTTCCCTTCCTCCATGGAGGAGATGCTCAGGGAGGGAGTCAACAGCAAACCAAAATCTACCTGTAGCATTTCCTGGGTCCTGCTATGCGCAAGGATCAGGAGTTTAAAAATAATACAGTCTATGTCTCTCTAGGACAGGAGGTGCCTGCAATCTAGTTGAAGAGGCAAGACAACGAACAGAGAAGACACAAAGAAGGGATGGGGACATGACTCCAGACAGCATGTGGTGGATCCTGAACCTCTGAGAAGCCAGATACATGCAGGACTCACGGGGAGCATGAAAGAAAATGAATGAAGGCCTTGACTGTGGGCATGAGTTCTGCATGGTAGGGAGGGCTCAATGTGGACTGGAGTCAGGCTCGAGTGTGATCCCGACTTGGATAAAGGGAAGAGAACATTCTAGAGGAGACCAACAGACAGAAGGCTCAGTTTACATTTTTCTCTTTTATAGCGTGAAAGTGCTACTTGCTGGGTCATCCTTTTTCTCAGTCTCTGGATACAGGGGGAAGCCTTTTCTGCAGAAACCTTAAACCAGATGGGAGACAGGGAAGAGGAGCCACTGCAAGGTCTCAGGGAGTGCCCGCAGGGGACCAGGACGCAGCTGAAAGGAGGCCCAGCCTGGGATGGGCTGTGCTGCGAAGTCCTTCCGGTGGAGGAGTCCGGCCAGGGCGACTGTGAGGTGAGCAGCAGCTCAGGGGAGATGCTCCGAGGAAGGACAAGCCCTCCTTTTTTGCAACTGCAGACTGGTCTTCCATTTCCTTGACTAAGTCTTGGGAGCATCAGAGCAGTCCCCGGTCAGGGAACACACTGATGAACATTGACGAAGGGTCTCCAGCTCCACCCAACTCACGAGGAAAGAGCCAGAGCCCATCAGTTAGTTACACAGGAAGAAGACCAAGGGACCAGGTTCCTCAAAGGTGCCCGAGCTCAGAGGCAGAATAAAAAGACACTTTCAATCTACTCCATTTCCAGAAGCACACCTCTTTTCCCAAAGCCGGAAGGATCACAGAGACCACCAAGAACAGGGAGTTCAAGTCTACTGACACAGGAGCAGGGCAGGGCCGAGCTGATCCAGGCCTGGGTCCCCACAGTGGCATTCGAGGGGCCTTTGGGGATGTCCACATGAAGGGACTGGCTGTCGAAGGGACTGGCTGCCTCAAGGACTGGGAAGGCAGTGGGACCGAAGGTGAGGGCAACAGTAATCGGATCCCTGCCGCCTGAATGCAAGTGCACGTATGCATAGCACTACCGTGAGCACTGACTAGATGTCTTATGCTCCTTGTATATGCTGCCTGCCCAAACTTCCCCAGTGTGTACCCTGCACCCAACACTGGCCCAATTCTGTATTAGGAATGTGGTAAAAATGTGTGTAATGAACAAATAAAATAAGAGAATGAATGCAACCTAACCGGGGAGAGCTTTATCTCCCAAAAGGTGGCTGCCTGACTCACTGGACCTGCTCACCTGCCAGGAGCTTCCTGGGAAACCCCCCTGGGGAGCAGGGCTTGCCAACATGTGCCAAGAAGCCAGAAGGAACATGCCAGCATCTTCTTGCAACAGTTCCATTCCAAGACAATAATTTCACATGATGATTTTTAAGTGCTTATTTGGCTATAAAACCATCAGGCAGGCAACTCCCTGTCAACTGCTGAAAGCCAGGACAGAGGCAAAGGAAGCTTTCACTGAAAAGTCTCCCGTCCTTTCCTCAATCACCACCAGGGGGCCTTCAGCTCCCCTCTGAGCCCTGTACTAGCAACATTCCTTCTGGGGTCTGTTATTTCCTTCCTTATCTGGCCTTCAAAAGGCCAAGGCTTACTCTCCCTGTCTTCCCACAATTTAAGAGAGTGAACAACACGTTCTATGTTGGAAATTGTAATTCTGAAACGATGCAAAAAATTGAAGATAATGAAAAACATCTGAGTTCAGATACCTGGAAATGTCAATTGCCTTATCCAAAGGCTCTTTGTAGGACAAAAAGAGCAATCAAGGGAGGTTTTTATATCAGAAACAGCTGCTCAACACAGTGCATATCACCCCTCCCCCACCCACCTCATACCCCCCACCCAGGGAGGGCACTCACTCACTGCTACAATCACAAAACAAAGCATGAGATGGAAGTGGGGGGACATCAGGATATTTTTCTAATCTCCCAGTGGCTCTAGCTATTGTTTGAAGCTTAAGTATATATTTGGGAATAAATAAATTCCAAGGTTTTCAGAGGAACTGTCCTGATATGCCTAATCCCCCAAAATAACACTACAAGCCACGAGGGGACCAGAGGTAGATTTTTACCACTAGTATAATGGTATCTGATGTCTTGAGAACCAAGAAGGGCGCCAGGATAATGTAGTACACACCCTCATTTTGCAGAAGGAAAATTTAGACAAGTTGAGTGACCCGACCAGTATAAGTTAGTTAGTCAAGCATTAAAGCCTGGACTAGAATTCAGGTCTCCTTGCTCTGACAACTTAAGAAACAGCCATTGAGCTCCCAGGAGAGACAGATATAGAAAAACAAAGAACAAACAAACAGAACCAAGTTTAAAATAGAGAATTTAAGCTATGCTTTTTCTTTTTCTTTAAGTGAGAAGAGTAGAGATAGAGAGATTACTCCCACATGTGCCCCAACTGGGATCCACCCAGCAAACCCCATTGGGGCCCCTGTCTGGGGCCAATGCTTGAATCGACCAAGCCATTTTTAGTACCTGAGGCTGATGTGCTTGGACCAAGAGCTATCCTCAGCACCTGGGGTCAACGTCTGAACCAACTGAGCCACTGGCTATGGGAGGGGAAGGTGGAAAGAAAGGAAAGAGGGAGAGAAGCAGATGGTCACTTCTGTGTGCCCTGACTGGAATTGAACCCAGGACATCCATATGCTGGGCTGATGCTCTATCCACTGAGCCAGTAGCCAGGGCCAAACTATGCTTTTTCAAATCAGTAATCTGCATATTTTGAAGTTTCTGGCCTTGGCTGGTTGACTCAGTGGTAGGGTGTCAACCTGGCCTGTGGAAGTCTTGGGTTTGTTTCCCAGTCAGGGCACACAGGAGAAGCAACCATCTGCTTCTCCCCACTACCCCGCCCTCTTCTCCCACAGCCATGGCTTGATTGATTCAAGTGCATTGGCCCCAGGTGCTGAGGATGGCTCTGTGGAGCCTCTGCCTCAGGTGCTAAAAATAGCTTAGTTGCAAGCATTGGCCCCAGACAGGGGTTGCCAGGTAGATCCTGGTTAGGGTGCATGCAGGAGTCTGCCTATCTCCCCTTGTTTCACTTAAATTTTTTAAAAAAGAAAGAAAATGAAAAAGTTTCCAATTATGTTTTATGTCCTAATTGTTCTGCATTTAATCTCTTACTGCTGCTGTCAGCTTTCCTGTATATAAGGGAATGCCAAGTCATGTTAAGAAAACATGCCCACACTGTCATAGAAACATAAAGTACCCTACCCCTTGGGTCAATAAAGTGAATGTGAAGATTTCTCTGGGTTTTCACTACAGTTTACCTGCATACTAGTACTTACTCACTAGTTAGTAAATGAAATTGCCTCAGTGGCCATGGGGCAGAAATTGTATTGTATTACCCGCTTCCTTGGGTGAAAACAACAGAAAAGAAGAACAATGACATCATCCCAAACTCAGACTCATGTTTTAATATGTTTCTAAGAATAATTTACGCCCCCTGCCACCCTGTTCATCCTAAGCAAGAACCGTTCTGCGTGGGACATTCGGAACGTTTACTGCCGTCTAATTAACACTGCTGCCAGGCAGAGAGTTACCTGCTCCAGAAATGAGAAACGGCCAGTTGAGTATCATGTTCCTTCCTATACTTCCCAGTATCTTGTGGTTTGTTTTTCAACAAGCATATTATTACCTTCATAAACTGAAAGATATAACAACTTTTAAGAAACCTACTAACGCTATAATATTTATAAATCATGGAGGCTCTTAAGTCGAAGAAGTCCAACTGCAAAGGCTATAAGAAAGACATGTGTAGTGGGAAAAGCACAGGAAAAGGAGCCAGTTTAACAAAATAACAGTCAGCACCACTCCTGACTCCATCTCTGACAATGTAAGGGCAGCGTCAGTTCTTCGCTCAGCCGAAGCAGCGGGGTGCCAGGCCTAACTTTCCAACCCTGACACTGTTCATCAACCCGACAAAGCCCATTTTGCTCCGCTCTTACCTTGCAGCTGCGGCCAGGAGATTCTTCGCATTGGGGGCTCCTGGATCTACAGAGAGGGACTTGGCAGCTAACAACAGCTTGCTGGAGGCCATAGAGATGTTCTTGAGGTTCCCTATCACCTGGATCTGGTCTTCTTTGGTCTGGAAGGTCAAAAGGGGCCAGAGTAATTAGGGAGTCTCCCTTTCTCCTAGGAAGCATTCAGAGAGCTAGGAGCAGCATCCTGCAATGGAAGCAAGTTATGTCTACAGATTGAATTAAGCCCAATTAGTTGACAGATAGATGCCTGATTTGTTGGAACACTGACCAGTCAGTGTGTACCCTTCCCTAGACAGATACCTAGACCAGATTCATGAAACAGTACAGAGTTTCACCCCCAAGTGGGTCAGCCAAGAGCTGCGCTATCTCACAAGTGGAGGCATCAAAAGGCAGGGGAGGGAAAGAGTGGGGAGGAGGAAGAGAGCGTGCGAGCATGCGCACAGACTGGGCCCCGGTCCCAGCCTCTTGCTCAACAACGCTGGAGTTGTCGAGCAGCTCGTGCATCTCGGCCTGGCAAAAACGGCCAGTCCTGTCTCAACAGACAGAGCTGACGGCATCCCAGAAGTTCCCAACTCAGGCAAGGACACATTTCTCACCTGGTGTGCCATCTGAGAAGCAGCTCTTTGCAGATAACACAGCAAGAAATACCCTGAGTAACTCTTTTAGGGAGTTCAAAGGAGCTCAGGAAAAAAACATCTCGACAAGCTGACACCAGACAGGTCATGGTCCCTTGTTCTAAACAAGGAGTTTATCCGCTCATCTGAAGGTAATCTTTCATTCTCTGACTCAGTATCAGATACAGTCCATTGAGATGGGCCTGCTGAACCTCCAACCCTTGATTTTTTACTGTATTATTATACCACATTTAAAACACAGGAAGCAGCACCATCCCGATCTCAGAGAAACATTTTTCCTGCTCTGACCACCCTCCCTCCAGACAACTGTAAGTAAAACGATGGACTGTGCTGGAGGACCACGGGGAAAGTAAGCCATCTCCAAGAATCACTTCACACAGACGCTGACAGCACCTTCGGGAATGCCTTTCCTGTGAGATCACGGAGCTTCCTAAGCAGCAGAGAGAACGCAACAGGGTGGCCTGTGTACAGGCTCCCTGTTCCTGGTTGCCCAGTTGGCCTCAAGGCAGGACTGCCTGTCAGAGAAGAGAGGCGAGGGGCACTTCCAGAGAGCCCCCCTCACACCCACCTGAGCTTGGCCCGCCATCTCAATGCCAGCATCGAGGAATTCATCGAAATCGTCACTGAACTTTCCGGAGGCTGCGGCCAGCTCTCCGCTCTGGCCGCGGGTGGCATGGACCACTTCCCCAGCCGACTGGTTCAGGTCGGCTGCTGCTTGGTTCAGTTCGCTCTGGGCTTCCTGGAATGGCTTTGTGCTTGGAGGTAACTACGGGAAATAAAAGGCACAGCCTGTGAGAAGTTTACTTTGCAGGAGAGGGACAGAGGAAGGTATTGTGGAGGAGGGAAGAGTCTCCAGGGATGTGTTTCTAAGTCATCCAAACCAAAGGCTCTGTGTGGTCTGAGCGCATGTAACATACATACATTCATTCACTCAGACTTACTGAATGCCTATTCAGGGCTAGACACTGTGGAGCTACAAATGGTAAAAAACAGTTATCTCAGGGGCCATGGCCTCTGCAGTGGCACAGCTAGGATACACATCTGGGCAATCTGATTACAGGGTGCTCTCTGAACCATAACTCAACATCATCTCTTAGATGGAAGCTCTCAAAGTTTTAGCTCTCTAGCATTAAAAAGCTTATGTTATTAATCTTCAAATCCTAGCCTTCCAAACTAATAACCATCAACTTTTGTCAGTGGTCTTTGCCAGTCATATAACTTTTCTACAGGACAGAATTGTCACTAGCAGAACTATAACTGTACATGAAAAGTTCCATAGAGTTAGGCTAGACTTTGGTAATCATACCACATGCATTGCTTGCACAGCCTGCACATACCAGGCATCAGACAGAAAAGAAACAAGATAAACAGGCACAAGCCTCCTTGAAGGGGGCTCACAACACAGGGAAGAGGACAGTTCCCAGGTAAAATTCCTCAGATTATGTTCTTTTAATGAGTCTTGGACACATGTCCCTCCTTTGCCTGACTGGCACTATCCGAGATGACCTGATAAGAAGTCAGATGATCACAAATTCCCTCCTTTCCTATCTCACCAGACGATCCAAGAGCAAACAGCAACATGGGCTCAAAGGAAAAGTGAACTTTAAAAGCTCTACCTGGAAACTTCGCTGATCAGAAAGCTAAACAAGGAAAAGACAGATTGGTAGGAAGAACAGGACTCCTAAAGGTCAGGCTGGTACTCGGAGATCCCACGGAAGGGGGGACATTCCACTTGGACCTGAGAGGAGCCCAGTTCCCCACCCCCCTTCCCAACCCCAAGCCTCTCACCGAGTCCACGAGCAGCTTCTTGCTGGACTCCCCGATGCTCTTCAAGGCCACATCCACATCCTTCTGCCCGGGGAGGCAATTCACGCAGTTATTCAGTGAGTGCGAGACGGCTTTGGCCACCTGAATACATGGAAGGAGAAAAGCTCCATAAGAAAGTGGCTCTCCACCTGACCAGGCAGTGGCACAGTGGATAGAGTGTCGGACTGAGACACAAAGGACCCAGGTTCAAAACCCCGAGGTCGGCCCTGGCCGGTTGGCTCAGTGGTAGAGCGTCGGCCTGGTGTGTGGGGGACCCGGGTTCGATTCCCGGCCAGGGCACATAGGAGAAGCGCCCATTTGCTTCTCCACCCCCCCCCCCTCCTTCCTCTCTGTCTCTCTCTTCCCCTCCCGCAACGAGGATCCATTGGAACAAAGATGGCCCGGGCGCTGGGGATGGCTCCTTGGCCTCTGCCCCAGGCGCTAGAGTGGCTCTGGTCGCGGCAGAGTGACGCCCTGGAGGGGCAGAGCATCGCCCCCTGGTGGGCAGAGCGTTGCCCCTGGTGGGCGTGCCGGGTGGATCCCGGTCGGGCGCATGCGGGAGTCTGTCTGACAGTCTCTCCCCGTTTCCAGCTTCAGAAAAGTACAAAAAAACAAACAAACAAACAAAAAACCCTCGAGGTCAACAGTTTGAGCACGGGCTCATCCGGTTGAGTGCAGGCTCACCAGCATGAGCGTGGGGTCACTGGCTTAAGCGTGGGATCATAGACATGACCTCATGGTCGCTGGCTTGAGCCCAAAGGTCGCTGACTTGAAGCCCAAGGTCACTGGCTTGAGCAAGGGCTCACTCATTCTGCTTTAGCCCCCTCAGGTCAAGGCACATATGAGAAAGCAATCAATGAACAACTAAGGTGCCACAGCAAAGAATCTCATCTCTCTCCTTTCTTGCCTGTCCCTCTCTCTGTCTCTATCACACAGACACACACACACACACACAGACACACACGCATGCACACAAAGAGAAAGTGACTTTCCATGCAAACATATGTGTACACGTGTTGGGAATGAGCAGTGACATTATGCAGAGCTAAGTAAAAGACGGAGAAATTACCCACCAGCCTCTACCTGACACTGTTGACTATTAAGTCACCTCCTCTTGGCCTCTCACTGCGGTTAACACCCTGTCCTAGCAAAGGATCTGACACGCTGAAACAGTACAGCCCACCTTTTCCCCAAAGCCAGGCTGAGTCATGACTCTGTGATTCAAACTCAGAACTCACCATTATCATGTCAGGTTCTAAAACAAAGCTATCTAATAGAGATGCAGAAGAGACAGAAGAGGCACAGGAGACACAGAAATAGCTCCCTGTTGACAGCCCCGCAGAGATCACTGAGGTGGAAGCAGACCTTGAGTTCTCTGGATCACAGTGAGCTGGGCCTGTGGCTGATTTCTGCTCAGCGACCCTCTGGACCATCGCCCCCAAAACTCAGTACCCAAGGGCCGGCAGAACTCCCTGAGCACTTCCAGACCAATCTGAAGGTGCCCACAGGATGCCTTTTAGGCACAGGTGAGGGCTCCCGTTCTTACTGTTTGGTATCCTTGATTAAAGGGTAAGGTCTTAAAAAATAGGTTACGTCATTCCCTTTATTTTAAAGCAGTGGTCTTCAACCTCTTTACATTTGGGGACTGGTGAAAATAGGAGTCTTGGGGCGGGGGGACACTAGGGCAGAAACCACCCTGAACATAAGCAAATTTAGGTAAGGTCATTGGGTCGATAATCTCTATACAATCAAGGTGGTTAACTCTTCTGCAGACTTGCACGAAATTTCGGCAAACTGGTCCACAAACTGGCAGTTGAAAAACACTAATCTAAAGCATCTTCTTCATAGCTTCCCAACCAGAACTTTGCCTAGATGTTCTCTAGCCAAATAGTTTTGTTAGGTAGTTGAAGACTCATCCTCAGAGGCAATAAAGTCAGTGATTAAAACTCTGAGTGGCTAGACTAAGTATACTTACCTTACCGCCCAGGCTAGGAAGAAGAGTGTATTTAAGCATGCACAGGACCAAAACAGACATGTGTCCTAGCTCCTACAATGTCAAGGACAGATTTCAACAAAGTCCCCGATACTCATTGTTGACACATTATGTGCACTACTAGGCAAGACTTACAAAAGTAGGTATTACGTACGTATGGCCAGCATTGCTATGGCACCTTTGAAGGTTCTGAAAGCCCCCAGTGAGTAAGTGTTCCCAGCCAGAAGAAAGGTGCCCAGGAGAGAGCCTGCCAACGTGCACTTTAGCGATGACCGCAGTGGCCAGCGCCGGGCCTCACCTGGGCCAGCCTCTGCTGACTCTCCGCATCTCCAGGTGCAATCAGGGCCTGCTTGGCTTCCTGGATGAGCATGGCGGAGCCCTCCATCACGTCGCGAGCGGAATCCAGCATGGCGTGCACGGCGGCAGGGTCACTTGTCGATGCGGCCACTCCACGGGCAGCCTGGGCCAGCGTTTTCAGAGCTTGAGCCGTCTCTCTGGCAGCCACCCCTGTGGATAAAAGCCACTGGACTGTTAGATTCTGTCTAAAGTCATCCTAGGGAGTCAACCTCTAGACCAGAGCCTCCAGAAAGAAGAGCACCCTCTGACAGGGTTCTGGCATAGCCGAGCTCCAAATTACTTATTATATCATTTGAATTGCTGTGTTTTTCTGAGATGTTGCTCACATCACTGGCTCTGGGCCAACGCAATAGAGATATTATCACAAACGCCACACTCAAAACTATTTCCCTTAGTTCCCCTCACTCCCACTGCCCCACCTGTCCCTGGCCTAAAACACCAAGTGCACCACACACACAGATGAATCACTCAAACTCACTTTTATTCACAATTGTTTGTATCAGGGCATAAACGTATACATGGTAAGTGAACAAGTCTCTGCAGGTAGCTCAGCAAATTTTGACATGTATGTGCATCTACGTATGTGTATCATCCAGATGGAGACACAGAACACTTCCACAGAGTACTCGTGCCTTTTCCCAGCCAATATCCTCTCACACAGGACGTCATTGCTATCCTAGCTCCCATCACCTTGGACGCGTCTAACTTGTTCTTAAACGCCGTGTGGATGGCACCACACAGTACATATTCTTTTATGTCTGGTTTCTTTTTCCGACTATAAAGCTCTCAGATTCACCCATGTTGTTACCCAGGGCAGATCATTTCCTTTTTCTTGGTGTGTAGTCCTCCATTATGTGAACACATGAACATTTGTTTATGCATTCTTCTCTTGATGGACATTTGGATGGTTTCCTGTCTGAGCTATTATAAATAAAGCTACTGAGAAAATTCTTGTACATGCATTCAGGTTGACATATGGAATCGTTTCTTTTAAATATAAATGTAGGAGCACAACTGCTGTCCCATGGACTGAATCTATATTTAGCTTTAGAGGTACTAACAAAGCTTTTCTCAGAATGGTTTTACCATAATGCACTCCATCAGCAACGTATGAGAGTTCCAGGTGCTCTGCATCCTAGCCCAAACATGTTATTGTCAGATTTTTTTATTTTAGCTGTTCTGGTGGGTGTGCAGGTGTATCTCACTGAGGTTTAATTTTTATATCAATAGTGAGTAATGATGTTGAGCGCTTTTTCACTTAATGGCCACTGGGATCTCCTCTTTGGGGAAGTGCCTGTTCATCCTTAAATTCACTTCTAAAGATGATGGGATTTGGTGATTAACTATGAGTATAAACTGACCCTTAAAAACTCTAGCATCACCTCCTGTGCAATGAACACGAGCCTTCACACACAACACCTGGCACTCAGCACACCCAAGGACAGGATGCCAAGAGGAAACGTCAGAGCATGTACTATAGGAATCAATCTGAGAGTCCTGAGAACTGCAGAACAGCCCGCCTTAGAGCGCCTCTCATTGAACAGTGCCACAGACGAGGTCCAGCGCTTGTTCACCAACACAGTTAGAGGCAGACCAGAGTCTAACTTCTGCGTTGGACTCGCTGCCCAGTGTGCGATAGAGAACTATGAGGGATCTTGTTAAAACATATAACATCTGCATGAAAGAAATACATAACTCAATTTCTTGCTCTCACTAACCTTCGAGATGACTATTTTCTAAAGGCGTTAGCTGGATGGTCCCTGGGGGCTGCGAGTGTGGCCTTCAACAGCCATTGCTCCAGCTGCATCCACACAGATGCAGCAGGTGGTCATCTACTGAGGCTGAGGTGCTGGGATGCAATAAAGACCCCCAGAGCCATGAGACAGGACAATTCTGCAGCACTGCAGACTTGCTCATCTGTAAATATTTAGTAAGCCACCCAGCTGGGATATAACTCTACAATCGAATCAAGGCAAATTACAAAACTGCCAGTCTACTGCTTCCCACATGGCACTTTGGAATGCAGCACATGGAATCAAAGATTGCAAACACAGTGTTTTGGGGGGCAGAGGAGAAGCCCAGAGGAGAAAACCCAAAGATAATAAACCTAAGGCAAAGGAGAGACACAAGCTGAGCAAAGCAGTCCTCCCGCTTTATGGGTGAGCTTCTGGCACGCGGCAGAAGGAGGTCCTTGCCCGGAAGAGCAGGTGTGGTGAAGGCCTCATTGAGCTCTGGCTCTGCTGCTCATTAGCTGGTGGCCTAGATGGCTGCTTTTTTCCTCTGGGCCTCAGTTTCCCACAAGTTTCAGGGGAGGCTGGGATCACAGCTCTAACCATTGAAAACTGACACCTGTGCTTTGTAGACCTCTCCTATTCCCTTCCTATTTATCAATGACCTCCTGAATCCATTTCCATTTGAGCTGTGTATGACTTTGGAAGAATAAAACATTTATCATATGCAATAAGATAAGTGAGGTTTGTGCAAAAGTCATTTACTAGAAAATCTTTTACAGACTCAGACAATTTTTTGAAAAGGTAGAAACCAGAAGAATTGAGTTCCAAAAGCTGATACTTGTCCATCCATGTGTTTTCTGCCAAGGATTCACTATGAAATCTCAGGACACATCAGGGGAATCGGGTTTCCCAAAAAGAGGAAGCCATACCATCCAAGGGAAGAACAAGGCCACCAGAGGCTGGGGAGCCCAGTGAACACCTAAGGCCATACATGGCTGAATTCACAGCGGCGTTCTCATTGGTAATGACGAGAATCATCAGAGTCAAGTCTCCCAGCAAACACCACCCTCCAGATGAAACCGTTCCCACGGTCCTAGGTGTGCATCACAATGCCAGAGCAGCCAGGGTGAAACTAAAGCAGACCACTGTTCCAAAACCACAATCCTTTGAAGGCACAGATCACTTTCCCAGTATTCTTGCCTTCTGGATCTTAAATTATATTCAGGAGCAGAGTCTTAAAAGGCCACATCAGTGATATGAAATATAGTCAAATGCTTCACAGTTACATCTTGATTGGAATTCATGTGGAGACAGCATTAGACCACATAGCAAACTTACAAGGTTAAAACCAAGTATGACATATTTTTAATCTGTGTCAAAGGATAGGAAAAGCTTCTGTCTATGTAATTGTATGCAGCTCAGCAGAAATGTACTTTGAATATGGCACTGGCCAAACAGGCACACATCTGCATTAGAATCCAGTCCAGTGGCAGCTGATGTAATTTCTGTCTAACCCACATGCCTTAATCATGGACAAGGAAACTGAGACCCCAGTAGAAGCTGTCCACTTGTGCTCTATTTTTGCTTCCATTCCGTTCTTCAGCTCTTTGAAACTTCCTTCAACAGGGAGAGCAGTGACCCTGGTTTTCCTAGAGCCAATGGATATTGCTTAAGTCCCTCTTAGATGAATTTCTGAGCCACAACTACGTCTCTGGCTCTAGGCATCCCTCTCTCCTGGCTTCCTTGCTCTCTCCAAGGCTACATGTTCTCATTTCTTATGAAGATTTCTATGCCCCAGCCTTCCTAAATATATTTGAGTTCTTCAGGATTACAGCTGATAAACTTTTGTCACTCCCCCTGGGAAAACTTACCTATCTCCTTGGTTTCGATCATTATCCTCTTATTAAACATTTACAAGTATTTACCTCTAGCCCAGACTTCTCTTCTGAGTTCCAGAGGCAAACACCTAGCTACCTCATGGGCACTTCCACTTGGCTCTCCTGCAGGCACTTCAAACCGCATGCATTTAAAGGTGAGCCTGGGATCCAGCATACCCGCTAATGGTCCTTCACTTCTATCACAAGGATTCTTACATCTCTCCATTCCACGATCAGGCCAGACACTAGCGCTGTCCATGCTACTCTCCTTACATCCCTGAACCAGTCACCAGTGGTCAGGTCTTTCTCTCTTTAATCCATCCCTTTCTTTATCTCTACTACCATCTCTTATGTGGATGATTGCAACATCCACATTGCAACATCTCACTGGTCTCCCCGATTCCAATTTTGTTTCCCTCTAACTTATTTGCACAGGAGAGGAAGGGCAACCTATATAAAGGGCGATCTAAACTGTATCCATGGGTGAAAACTCTTCAATATTTTCACATGGTCTTAGGCTACGTTTCAAATTACTTCAGTTGGCTTAGGAGGCCCGTTAGGATCTGACCCCAGTCTTCGTCTCCAGCCTTATCTTCTTACTCTCCACCTCCTTGCCTTTTGCTCGAATCTTTTTCAGGTCATTTGGTCAGCCTTCCTTTCTCTCACCTTGGGGACTTCGTATATGCTGTTCCCACTTCTAAAACCACCTATTCCATTTCTGCCAGAATGAAATGGTGCTACTTTTAAGTGGTTTTTCAGACACCAACTAGACAGTCTGTCATCCTGGATGTTGTCAGTATCAGATGATGTAACTTGTAAAGCAGTCTTTGACCCATTAAACTTATATTTCACCATCTACACAAAAACTGGCACATTCTCAGGAATATTTAGAAATTCGTGAAACTTATACCTCTCGTATGCCCTATGCTTTTGAGAATTTATATACACATTTCCTTCTCCTTGAATGCTAAGAATCCTAAACAATCCTTAAAACCCTGACCAGGTGGTCATTCCACCCTGAAAGTTTCCCTTACCCTTCCATTAACAGAACTGGACATCTTCTTTATTGCAGGTACATTATACTATGCCATAACTCTTAGTGTGCTCTTATTTTCAAAGTAATAAATACACATAGGCTTTAAAAAAAAATTAAACGAATATTGCTTCTAGTAATGGCAGAATAACTTATTTCAGATGAACCTTCTCTCAGAAAAACACTAGAAACACTGAAAAAATATATACAAAAATATCTATTTGAAGGCACTTTACTTGGTAAGGTGAGAAAACACAGAGAAGTGAGTACATGCTGCATTTCCCCTCAAGGCATTTTTAATTAGTAAACTGTTGCCCAGAAGCTGAGAAGCTGAGCAGAGCTTTCTAAAATCTCATGTGTCTGGGATGATAAAAAAAAAAAAAGCATAGTTCTGAGCCTAGGAAATAGCATGGTCCTAGTGAACATCACAGATGTTTGGATGGGAGGCAGAAAGGACTACACCATAAAGGTAAACTAGAATCAGACCTCACAATTTCCAATCAGTTCAGTCCCTGCTAATATTACGGTGAGCTGTCCCCATCCTAACCACCTGCTAGAAGTAAAGAAAATCCTCATAGGGAAGAAAACACAAGTAGGAGCCCCAAATTATGCCTGCAATAGAAATATCAATGATTGGCATTAAATAAATAATGTAAGAAACACCAGGAGATAAGACCAATAGTTAAAAACAAAAAGGAGCAAAAAACACACATAATACAAATAAGCCCATATACGATTATGATATTAGAGTTATTGGTCATGGATATTAAATAATTGCAATAAATATGTTGAAAAAATTGTATGATAAGATAGAGAATTCCAGCAAAGAAATGAAAACGACAAGAAAACAATCCAATGGCTATTATAATACCGAAAACCATAAAATTTTAAATGAAAAACTCCACAGAAGGGGATGAAAGCAGAGCAGACACAACTGTGGAGAGGAATCATGAGCTGCAGATGATTCAAAAGGAAGATGAAAAGTTGTGGCAAATATAGATAAGAACACAGGAGACGCATGAAACAGCGAACATGACTAACACGCGGTAACTGAAGTCTGCAAAGAGGAAGAGAAAAAAACCATGGCAGAAGCAATAGTTAAAAGATATAATGGTCAAAAGTTTCCCAAAACAACTTTGGTAACACAACAAATCCCATTTTAAAGGAGAACTACAGCCCAAAGTAGGATAGATAAGCAAGAACACACCTCTAGGAACTTTGCTCGGAAACAAAAGGCTAAGGAAATTAAAAAAGCAAGTAGAGGGGAAAAGTAAAATCACATTACCTTTAGTAGAGTAAACTGACAGCTGACTTCACAACAGAAATAAAGGAAGCCAGAAGACAATGGAATAGCATCTTCAAAGGCTGGAAGAAAATAACTGCCAACCTAAAATTTTATAATAAGTGAAATTATCCACCAAAAATAAAGAAAAATTTTTAGAAAAACAGAAACCGAAGGCACTGGTCACAGTAGACTCACACTAAAGGAAATAGTTAAGGGGGGGGGGAGGTCTTCATGCAGAAGAAACATACTCCCAGGTGGAAGCACACTAAAATGCAGGAAGAATGAAGAGCAGTGCAGGGTAAATGAGGGAGTGACACTGACACTGAACGGAGGTTAAAATGTATGTAGAATTAAAACACACAGCAATGAAGGGGCTGAAAAAACTGTCAATAACGTTAAAGTGTCCCAAGATTCTTGCACTGTCCAGGAAGAGACAAACATCGTAATTTATATTCGACTTAAAAAAATTATTAAAAAATAGGCAACAGAGGTGTAATTAACAAGCTAATCCAAAAGAGAGAAACTAAATTTAAAAAAATACACAAAAATCTGAAAGAAGGTAAGAAAGGAGAGAAGAAGGAACTAGAACAGGTAGGACATAAAGAAAAGAAATAGTAAGATGACTGAGTCAAACTCCAATATTATCAGTAATTACATTATATGTAAAATAGACCAAATATCCCAATTGAAAGGAAAGGATTGTCACACCAACAAATAACTCCTCCCTCCACTAAAGAATGAACTGCATGGTACAGGATACAGAGTAAGTACAAGTATACGGAAAAGTTGAAAGTAAAAGGATGGGAATGATGTATACAATGAACACTACAACAAAAACAAAAGCTTCTATGCAGAAAACAGTACTGAGAGAAAGGAAAACCTAAATCAATGGAGGTACATAACTTATTCGCAGATGAGAAGACTGATAAAACGTCAATAATATAGAGATGTCAATTACCTCAAAGTTAATTCATGTAACCTCCATTAAAAAACAATAGGGTATTTGTTGTGGGGTGGTGGGTAGGATTCGACAGGCTGGATTCTAGAATTTATGTGGAATTGCGAAGGGCCGAGAACAGTCAACACTAACTTGAGGAAGAACAGCAGTGTTGAAGGACTTACATTACCAGGTATTAATTCTTGGTGTATATAAAACTGCAGTAATTAGGTAAGTGTGGTACAGAGGTAAGAAAAGGCAACGAGAGCAAAGGAAAAGAGTCAAAAGGTCAGACACCAATTTGCACATACACATGTTCATTTAATTTACAATAAAGTGGCACTAAAGACTAGTGTGAAAAACAATGGTCATTTCAAAACGTGGTGCTGGCTCAAATCATGTCCATGTGAAAAAAAACTAAACTAGGACTCTGTTTGCACATATATAAAACTCAATTTCAGGCTGACTATAATTCTAAATGTGAAAAGTAAAACAAAATTTCTAGAATGCAACAGAGGAAAATATCTTCATGATCTTCGGAGAGGCAAAATTTTAAAATAGGACACAAAAAGTGCTAACCATAAAGGAGAAGAAGTGTAAATCAGACTATATTAAAATTAAAATTTTGTTCATCAAAAACCACCTTTAAGAGAATAAAAAGGTAAGCCACAAGATACAAGAAATATACATAATCCATAAAGAATAAGAACAGAAAACTCAAATTAAAAAAAATAAACAAATGACATGAATAGGCACTTCACAAAAGAAGATATCCAAGTGGCCAGTTAACGTATGAGAAGGTCCTCCATTGCACGATTCATCAGGGAAATGCAAAGTCAAACCACAATGGGATACAACTCCACAGGGAACAGAATGGCGATCACTGACAATACAAGTGCTGACGAGGATCTAGAACCGGACCTTCCATGATTGCTGGAAGGAGCACAGCTGAGCAGCTGCACAGCCCATGACCCAGCAGTTCCACTGAGATGCTGAAAATGTTCTATTACTTAATCTTGGTGGTGGTTTTGTGGGTGCGTTATATTTGTGATAACTCAAGGTATACATCTAGAATGTATGTTCTCTTCTGGATGTATATAATACTTCAATAGTAATGTATATTTCAAACAACCAAAAAAATCAAGGTGTACCACTGCATAGTAGCAAAAGCACAATCCTCACTCACTCCTGCTCACTTGATTTCTAGAGCCACTCAGTTCTTTATGCTTTGGATGAATCTCATATTTTTAAGCAATAGGCTTATACTGCAACTTCTTGATGGTTTCATTTCAGGTAGCTATTGATGTCCTACTAGGTCTGCTTCCTACTATGGTAACAATTCATTTCTTATATAACCTGGTGTTTTTCCTAGAGTTGATAATTACGCAATCTGTTGCTTATAGTGTGCTGCTGAGGGTACCTGGTGTCCTCAGTACTCACACCACCCTCTCTCAGCAGACCTTTAGAGTTACTATTTATCTGTCTCCTATCTTGAAAATTTCATTGACATCTTATTTGTTCTCATCTCCTCTCTTACTCTCTTTGACCATTTCCTCCCCCCACCCCTTTGCTGGGATTTCAAGTGTCATACACAGATAGTCCCAGAATTTTATAATACTGTATGCTTATAGTCAAATAGGGGTTGACCCACTAATAGTGGAGTCATATTTTATTAGGTCTTTGTATGCAGAGCATCAATCCTACTAACAAGCATGTGGAAAGTGCTTGAAAATTATGTGCTGAACTGCTTTAAAAAAAAAAGTCAGTTTCACGGTCAAATCAATGAACTCCCACCCCCAGTGGTCTGCACCTGGCCACATGGCATCACAAAGGGCGGGAGTCTCACCTGTGTAGTGCTCATTGCCTTGAGCAGCACAGGTCAGGAGCTGTGCCATGGAGGAGCCCACTGCTTTAGATGTACTTCCCAGGTCCTGAGCACATTTTTCCAGCTGTAAGAATAGTCAAGGGGGGAAGAGAACTTAGAAGAAAAAAATCCACTGAAGTTTTAGCATAAAAATAATGCAGATTAAACCTTGGGCCTTAGCTTTTTCCCAACTAATACACCAATGGCGCCAGGAATAAGAGTGGTGATAGAGGGAAAAAAGCCCAAGCTTCAGAATGAACAAATCTAGGTTCATAGCCCTGCCCTCTGCTCCCTTCCCCCAAGCACTAGCTACGAGGGACTGGATAAATGACTGAGCCTGTATAAGCCTCAGTTTCTTGAGATTGTAATACCTAGTTTAGAAGGTTCGCAGAGAATTAATGTATATACTCCACAAATGGTAGCTATTAGTATTATGCCTTTAGAACTAACTTAGAAAGTCTGCAACAAATCCTTAGTGAGAATTAATTATGCCTTGGCAGGAAGTGGGCAGCCATCCAGCTGTACCACCTTCCTGGCCTGTGGGACCATTAACATTGTTCAATATGATCATAATACTTTGAGGAGCTCTAACCAGAAGGAAATGCAATAGAAACAGAGGTTTGGAGTGGTAAATGAGATTATGGAAATGGGCAAAGTGCTTGCTTCCCATGAAGCGCACGTCATCTTGCTTTGTAAACTGAATAAATAATTCAGAAAACAAAGTCAGTAAAGGCCTACGGTATGGGTAATTACTTGATTACTAAATGAGGACAACATTTTGAAAGAGAATTTCTAGGCGTACTGTGAGAGTATGGCAAGGCATTAGAGAATCCATGCATTATAAACCCCACAGCATGTTTTATAAGAGAGGCAGTGCCTTCAGGTAAAATGTAAAGCCTGGTCCATGATAACCAACAATATAACACAGTACACACAGTCTTTAGGGGCATTTCTTTAAAACTTACACAGTGTTTCTTGCAATCTAACTGACCAGTTTTATATAAAGGGAGAGAATTCATGTCAGGCAAGCCTCTCCTGGTCTCCCTGGAGTATGGATGTTTGCAAAGGTATAGACTTAGACTATAGTGCAAAACTGCTGGCTCCAGAGTCAAGCCTGACTTAATCATTAGCTGGGTGACTTTAAGTTAAGTGACTTCACCTCTCTGAGCTTGAGTGTCTTTGTCTTTACAATTAGGGGTACCCTGATTTAACAAATATTTTCTGAGTGCTTCTTATGTACCAGACATTGTCCTATGGTAAATTAGGTGTTCCTGAAGTCCCATATATTCTAAAGGTCCTTAGTTCATCCTAAGAATAGCAGTAGTTAAGAGATCACTCTCAACATGAGTGATCAAAGCTTGGGTTTTTGGAGTCTTGTGGATTTGGATTCAAACCTTGGTTCTGCCACTAACTGATGGGTAAACGTTGAACAAAATAGTGAGAACATCTATACCTGTTTTCTCAGCTGTTAACATGGAGTAAACAAAACTTGCCCGTTATGGTTACTGTCAGAAGAAATTATAAATATGAGTGTATACAGTGCTTAACAAACAGTGGTATTTTATTAGCAATGTTCAGTAATGTGTAAAGGAAGTTACATATAAATGAGAAGAAGTGGTAAAACTTTAGCCAAAATAACTCTGACATAAGCATCAGGAAGTATTGCAACATGAAGAGTACTCTTCCCAGTGCTTTGTGCTATGTTTGTTTGTTTGTTTTTTAAACATGATTGTTAGAAATATCTCCTGTGCTTATCTTCCTAATCTCATTGCCACCCATTCCTAGACAAAATACCTGAAAGGAGAGATGGGACTTGTCCATAGCTAGTTGATGATACAAGTTGGATCTAGAAGCCAGAACTCCTAGTTCCAAACCTAGCTTGTCAGCTCTGTTGGCATCTCAGAAAAAGGCCACAGGATTAGAACACTGCCTCAAATGCTAGCATGTGTCTCATTTGTGAGAAAGAGGGATGAATAGTAATAGACACCAGTTCATTCCCAGCCAAACTCCAGGAAAGCACACACGGAACCAGCATCAGGGGCCCGTCAGGCAGGGCAGTCTCTATTTTAATGTTCTAATGTGGCTAGTCTATAGTTTTGCATTCAAAATGTTTGATGTTCAGGCACACAAACCCCAACTTCTAAAAAAAACACCCCAAAACAAAAAGCCTGCCTAACGTGATTATAACAAAAGGCAGAGCCCCACCCAACATCGCTTACCGTTTCCCCCGGAAGTGGTTTCAGCTGGCTCTCCACGGCTGCCATCTTGGCATCCTGCAATTCATTCTTAAGTGTCTGCACAGTGCTCAGAGCTGAATCGATTTCCATGGGACCACAGGCTTCATGAGCCTGTCAAGAGTTGGGAATATGTGTACAGTCTGCTTGAAAAAAGTGTCCCCAGTATTTTGCAACATATCATATGAAGTGCCTGCCATTCTGGACATACCCCCAATGAATCTCCAACTCTAGCCATAGGATAAAAGGATAGTAAATGGCATTTCCCAAGAGGGCAAAAATCATCCTCAGTCAGAACCTTAGTCCTAACTTCCTTAAGTAATAAATTATGTAGGTCTCAAAATGGATAGACTTAAAGTCTGCTTGAAGCTATTTTTATCTGAGATATATTTGCCTCTCAGTAAGAGGATCTTCACTGACTGTGTCTGGGTTCTAGAGACAGAGCGCCTCACACAGGCTGTGTGCACGGAGAGGCTCGGGAAGTACATGCAGAGTCCACAAACGAGGGAAGAAAGGAAGAAGTGACCCCAGGACCCGGGGGCCAAGTCTTAACCAACCATAGTTATTCTCTTGATAAATTCTAGATTGTAATCCATTATCCTTTCACATTAAGACGGTGAAAGATTTCTTTCCTTAGTAATTTGCTTTAAGAAAATTTCATCCCCTGGATCATTTAAAATATTGGTCTCCAAATGTTTTGATCACCCCCACCCCAATACACAGATGTTAATAAATTATATTCCTGTATAATTATGGATCAGTGTATTAAATGCTGGTGAATCTTAATTTCTTTCTGTTTTTAGGTATTATTAACAAGAGCAGCAATAAATACTAATTGATTAATATCTATGTGCCAGTATTACACAGTGAAGAAATGGGCAGAGAGAGATTAATTAGCTTAGGTCACAGAATTAGTCAGCAGCAAGGCTAGGATTTGAATTTAAGTAAAGGTAGTCTGATTCCAGAGCTGATATTCTGCATCCTTATACTATGTAAATATATATTTGAAAGCTCACGGTGTCTTCCTATACCCAGTACAGGTGTCTCTGAGAGACACAGCTCAAGGCACTGATTATTTGCAATAACCTAAAGCACTGAGTGTTTTTCTTTGGTGATGTAGTGAACTGTTCATGTTAAGAATTCAAATCAGCTCCCACCCTGCTCTCCCCTCGCCCATGGATGAAGCTGCCTGCTTCCACAAAGGGATTGTTACAGTGGAAAAATGAATTCATGCCAGAACATGAATTCTGATAATGCCACATCAAACAGTGAAGCAATGAGGCCTTCTGGTAATTAATAAGTTCCAGAGACAGAAACTCATTAATCCCTAATTCTGTACAATTGAGGACCTTATTAAGGTGAATTCTCCCATTTAAGGAGTGAAAAACTTTCAGGGCAGAAGAGATAATATTGATAAAAATGCCCCTCCTCCAAATAGACTTGCTCCCAAAATAATTTGTTGTTAAGTTCAGAAGACGATAACTGGAAGATATGCTCACTTGGGCCCACAATATGCTTGGCACCAAGAAACTGATGGCTACCAATCTCCCCTAAGAGTCTGAAAAAGAGACCATTGCTTGTCCCAGGGTGGGAGGAGGAGGGGAAGTGCACAACCTAACATAGTTTAACAAGAGTCATCTGTGACCAGAAGGTGAAAAGTAAGTCTAGGAGAGTGTGGCTAAAAATGGTAAATGCCAGCCTACACGTAGGGCATCTTCTATGGTCATGCAAATGAAATGGACAAGAAGTACATATGTCCAGCAGTGCTTGGGCCCTGGGTTGCACCCAGGCTACAGAAGCAGTAAGGAATTAAAAGCTCTATCCCCAACGAGCTAACCGCTGTTGCAAGGGGTCCACTTGCCTTCTGTGAGGCGGTGCGCAGCTCCGCCAAGCTGGTGGCGAGATTTTTGGCACACTGGCTCAGCTGCATGGCTGCAGCCTGGTCACTCACGGTGGGCACCGCGGCTTTGGCAGAGGACACCATCTTGCTTCCAGGCTGCAGAGAGATGAGGAGAAAGTAAGACAGCTCCTGGGCAGTAAGAGGGTTGACCCACAGAACAAGGCTACCACATCAGCCAGAATTTTCACCTAAAATCAGAAATATTAAAACCACTTACATTCCCCCTGAGGATTCCCATCCCCAATCATATCTCTAGGAAAGTACATTCCAGGAATATTCTAAAAATAATAAATAAAAGGACATGTCATTGGGAAGGGGAAAAATTGAGATAGTGGCTTGAAATGCTCACTTAAAACAGATTTCAAATAGTTTCTTATTAATTATGATTCTTTGTGTTTCTTAGACTAACTCTTTAACTAGGTCTGAAACATAGCCAAAAGATTATTTTTTAAACTACAGGAAGATAAAATAAAGCAAATAAAATGTCCCAAAAGATAAAAATAAGCTGCATGCAATCCTATTTCTATTAATTTAGCCTAAGGAAATAATTTAGGAGTGGTAAAACACTTGAGCACACATAGACTTTTACCCTATCACAGGTTGTTTATGATGGCAAATAAATGAAAACAACCTGTATGTTCAATAAGAAAATAGGTGAACAATTGACTATACTTAAATGATAGAATACCATTCAAAATTTTAAAGGCTCATAATATAATTGTGAACATGAAAGACAGTCTATATACAAACAATTGCAGTTAAAATATATATATATACATATGCGTGTGTATGTAGTTAAAATAGAGGAAATTCATCAAACTTTTCATCTTCTATCTCTTCATGCGGGATCTATGACACTTAAAATTAACCAACTGGATATAACAACGGGTCCTATAACCCAGTGGTCCCCAACCCCTGGGCCGTGGACTGGTACCGGTCCATGGGCCATTTGGTACCGGTCCGCAGAGAAAGAATAGATAACTTACATTATTTCCGTTTTATTTATATTTAAGTCTGAACGATGTTTTATTTTTAAAAAATTACCAGATTCCCCCTGTTACATCCGTCTAAGACTCACTCTTGACGCTTGTCTCGGTCACTGAAACATTTATCCCTCCCACCCTAAAGGCCAGTCCGTGAAAATATTTTCTGACATTAAACTGGCCCGTGGCCCAAAAAAGGTTGGGGACCACTGCTATAACCTACAGGTTCAACTAGATGGGGACAAGGAAGAGAACTGCCTAATCACACGAACTGTTTATGAAATCCAAGTAGACAGAAAGTGCTGAGAGACCTGAATACAAGAAGTAAGCAAAAGAGGAGTTATCCCACAACTTAATATTCTCATTTGACTTAATTTCCCCTAAAATAAATCTATCCCTCACCCACAAAGAATGACACTATTTATTCATTCTACAATTGTTATAAGAAACCATCATTTCTTTGAAGATGTGCTCACCATTTCTTGTCTCCCAGGCCATGAAAAATAGCATTTCACTCTGGAAACTAGAAAACCTAAAGCAATACCCAGGACTAGGCTGTTCATCAAACCCGCAACTTATTACATGCTTTTTCTCATAGAAGAGAAATGAAGAGGATGCTCTCAAGGAAAACGGATTACGTGCCATCTCCTGGGGCAATTTCCCTGCGTGTAAGCACTTCGCTTTGCCAGGCTGAGTCTGCCTCCTAAAGAGGAGGCCCTCAAGGTCTGCGGACTGCAGAGACTTTGCTCTGGCTGTGAATTCCTTAATTCCTCTCCTTAAGGAGAAAGGGCATCCCCCTGTCCAGTGGAAGGGGGGAGGGGTGGCTTTGGGTACATCCAAGGGGGATGCTACTGTTACCTGTAGGAAGTTCTGGCTGGAGATGATGAGAGCCAGCTGGGCACTGAGGTCTTCTGCTTGGGCCTGGCTCCCTCTCACCCCCTGGACCAGCTGAGGGATGTGATCGGCCACCGCCTACAGGAAGCAGGAAAGTTAAAACTGAGCACAGTGAATTCCCAAACAGGGTGGAAAACGACCCAGATGATAAATGTTTTGGGGATGTGCTGTCACTCCTGGGGGATGCCTGTCCCAGACCTTGGACACAGCACCTTCAGCCAGCTGGGTCCTAACCAACACTGAATCCCAACACAGAAGCTCTGGGGACCCTTCTCCCACACAGGCTCTGTCTCTTCTGTAGTCCCAAAGGTCCCAATACATTCTGCACAAGACGAGTCTCCATAATGGGGCCTTAAAAGAACGTCCCCAATTCCAGTTTACACTACCCTGGCTCACTGGGGTTGAAAACTTAGAATCAAAGCATCTATACAATCTACAGATGAATGAACTCAAGTCATATGGTCCCATGATCAGAAGAAAGAGAGAGAAGCACTTTAAGTAGTAGCATATTTCAGCACTTCTATTTCTTACTTTGCAGGTATGCATTCTGTCTTTTGGCTTCCACATTGTCCTGGCTCCTCTTCCCCTGTTCTAAGTAGCCTTTCTCATTTCCCAAGCTGGAAGACCCACTGCCCAGGGTAGAGGACGGAGGGGCAGGAGCCCTGAGGCGAGATCACTTCCAGGAGGCCATCTCCCACGGTGACCTGGGAGACGCCTTTTACCCTGTGTCCTCCTGTAGTTTCCCTCTGTGCCCGTGCCCCACCTGACCGACCAGGCCCTCAACGGTCACGCCACAGTGGCCATCACTGCTGGTGAAGGTCCCAAGTGCATCCCACCCTGGTGACACATCTTTTTCAGGACCTCACCCCGACAAGTATTACAAAAAGCATTGCCATGAGCCTCTTCTCAGGTCCTCTGCAGGACTGCTGGCTCCAGTCAGCTGGCCCGCTTGTCCCTCTCCCCGATGAGCAGGAATGCTCTCAGCGCCTGACAGTGATAGCCAGGGCTCGAGTATGTTCAGTCTCTCCACAAAAGGTGGAGGAAGGGGTCCATGCTGTACTTTTTCCCTGGACATGAGAAGCATGTGCTCCCTGAGAGGGGGATACACCATTTTTCCACCCCTGCTGGCTGCTGAATTGAGGCTGTAACAGTAATAAACTCCCTTTCGGCAGAGGCCTGGCTCTTGGGAAAAAAAAGTCTTTATGCAAACAGTCTGGAGCACGGGCCCTACTGCATCCTGAAGCTTTTCTGCTAGAGCACACGCGATCCTCTATGGGGGACCTCAGAGAATCAGGACTTGTGGGGCCCCGGATGATTACCCTCAGAAGTAAAACCATTTCTTTTTTTTTTTTTTTTGTATTTTTCTGAAGCTGGAAACGGGGAGAGACAGTCAGACAGACTCCCGCATGCACCCGACCGGGATCCACCCAGCACGCCCACCAGGGGGCGAAGCTCTGCCCACCAGGGGGCGATGCTCTGCCCCTCCGGGGCGTCACTCTGTTGCGACCAGAGCCACTCTAGCGCCTGGGGCAGAGGCCAAGGAGCCATCCCCAGCGCCCGGGCCATCTTTGCTCCAATGGAGCCTTGGCTGCGGGAAGGGAAGAGAGAGACAGAGAGGAAGGAGAGGGGGAGGGGTGGAGAAGTAGATGGGTGTTTCTCCTGTGTGCCCTGGCCGGGAATCGAACCCGGGACCTCTGCACGCCAGGCCGACGCTCCACCACTGAGCCAACCGGCCAGGGCCGTAAAACCATTTCTAAAGTAGAAGCAGCAACATTCCTTCCACATGAACAGTTTCACAGAGGAGATTTGAGAAAAGGAGGGAGAGGGCAGTTTGCTCTCTCTCCACGCACAAACAGGCCCTCCAGCCAGCCCCACCGCCGACACAACCAGTGCCGGGGACTTCACTCAGATGTACTGCCAGCATGTGGCCCACGGCGACACAGTGAGGTTTATGTCTGGCACCATTCGGGGTCTCCTTGGAGAGTTAACACCTTGGGGCCTCAGAGAGGGCAGCAAAGGTGTTTACTGTGCCCTTTGTAGTACACTGGCTTCTACCTGTCGTCAAGGGCTAGGTGTCAGAAGAACAATCGGACAGCGACAGAAAGCACCACAGCACTTTGCCATGGAGGCCAGACAGAATGAACTAAACCCTGAGGTGCAATCAGTGCAAAGCAGGAACTCAGTCTTGCTGCAATGCGCGCAGGCTGACTGCAAAGGACTGAACGCTTCATTACTACTTCAGGGCCCGAAAATGGCCTCCTCATGGAGCCTCCTCAATTCGGTCTCTCGAGAAGAAAGAAAAGAATCTAGACAAAGGAAAGACAATGCTGGAAAAGATATATTCTCCCTTCACATAGCCCCTTCACTTAAAAGACAAAAACCAGACATGCGTGCGTGCGTGCATGTGCGTGTGTGTGCGCACACACCTGGAGCATGGGAGCCAGAACGAACTGATTAGGGGCCTGGAGGATCAGGCTTAACTGAATTAGCAGGGCACTTGGCGTTCTAATGCTATCAGGGTTATTTATAGCAGACCTGGCTCTCTGGCAGCCGAAGCCTCACCTTGCAGCTCTGGACCAGCTGCTGCTGGGCTGCAGGGTTCTTGTTGGACGCGGCCGCATTCTGGGAGGCAGCGATGGTCTGCGTGGCCGCAGCTGCAGCCTGCTTTGCTGCAACCTGGAGAGGAGGAAAGAGGAGGTGAGCCAGGCTTTGAATGTGCCAACATACACACATGCACATTTATATATGTCCTTTCTGTTAAAGGGTTGGCACTGGACAGCTGCACAGGCAAGAAAGGGAACTCCAGCCATGGACCCCGCCTTTTAAATACCATTGATGATCCTGAACTAACAGTGCGGTCATCTTCTTTTTGTTTAAGTTCCCCAGGACAGGTGATAAAGACAAGTACACTTGAAAAGTCAAGTTCCATTGTTCATTTGTCTTTCTCAAAAAGACAAAAGACAATTCCAAGACCATGACAGCAATGATAAGCAGCACTAAGTCTAAATGTTTTCGGGAACAAACATTTCTCCCCCCACAGCACAAGCTGCTCTCTGGGGCAAGAACTAACCAGGTGCTCTTCTAGACTGTCTTCCAGCAACCCACAGGGAGCCTCGGTCCAGGAAGACCCAGACTTTCCCACAGGAGTACTGCGCCTTATTGTGTTAGCGCTCTCCTTTCCCCCAGGGACAAGCGGGCCAGTTTCCTTCCAGAATTCAGCAGACTACACATGGAGGGGCTACACACTAGAAAGGCTGGTCCTTGTCCTTCCACCTCCCTCATTTCAGTGTGAGTTTCCTATGTACATTTGTAAGAGAGATTTATTTTCTTGCAAAGTTTGTGCCTATTAATATTTTACTTTTTAGAATAACTGTTCTGAAAATGACAGGAGTATTTCTTATGACTCCCTCCCATACCTCTCTATCCAAGCCTGATCCTCACCTCCAGTCTTTGAAACTCTGTATTTTCTACTGGGAGCCCTGGGAGTATCCTTGCCTCTAACAAAATATATATAATTTTAGCTAAATATTCTTTCCGCGTATACATATCCTTTAAAGCCAGAAAAACAATTGGGGGCCCTCCTAAATTTTTTTTTTTAACTTCCATTCAAAATGCAAAACTCAGAATCTAAGATTTTGGCTTTCTGAAACCATGAAGCAATTTTTTAAATTGTGTCAATGTGCCTAAACCACTGAACTGAAATGTACAATGTGCCTAAACCAACATTTCAAATTGTTCCCAGTACCTACCTCATTGCACTGTATCACTGATCTTGATTTAGCTTCCTTTACATGGGCTTTGTCATATTAATCTGATTATTCTTCCAAATAACCCTTTAACATCTAAAATGGACATCCAGACAACCAGCCTCTACACTGACCTCCAATCGGTTGACAATTTTCTTCTTGATAGCATTCTGGGCAGCGGCGTTGGTGGCCACCCGGAGACCCTCGGCAGCCTCTCTCAGCCTTTGCTGCTGGTCCTCATTTTCAGGGTTGGCTGCAGCCCCCTGAGAAAGTGAAAATAAAGATTTCATGTCACAGACACTAACTTCATATCTTCAATTTTGCTTCTTCCTATTAATACAAAGAATCTGGAAGAGGGAGCCAAATGCTTCAAGCTATACTTTTATGATAAAGATGTTTCCTCTGAACAACAACAAAAAAACATCTACCAGGGGATGTTTCAGAACTGCACTACTAAACAGTAGAAATCCAATAGTAATAATTAGACATGTCAGCTCACAGCCTTGGTTTTCCACATAAATTAACTCGTGGTCCGAAATCCACGATTTAAAAGGTGTTAAGATAAGTCCACTCCCACCCCCAGCCATATCTCTGAGACAGAATTTTATTTTAATTGACACGACAGGCACAAGTCACTGCTGAAGGAGTCTCCTGTCCTGTAGCACGGGTAAATGTGAGGTGGAATAGTTTTAACATCTGTAACAGAATTGTTTTAGCAATCCTCTTGAATAGAATCTTGTATTCTTTAAAATTCTTCAAAATCCTAACTGCTATTAGTAGTATTGCCTCTGTGTTTCTGGCAACTATAAAACTGTATTTCTGGGCCCTGGCCGGTTGGCTCAGCGGTAGAGCGTCGGCCTGGCGTGCAGGGGACCCAGGTTCGATTCCCGGCCAGGGCACATAGGAGAAGTGTCCATTTGCTTCTCCACCCCCCTCCCCTCCTTCCTTTCTGTCTCTCTCTTCCCCTCCCGCAGCCAAGGCTCCATTGGAGCAAAGATGGCCCGGGCGCTGGGGATGGCTCCTTGGCCTCTGCCCCAGGCGCTAAAGTGGCTCTGGTCGAGGCAGAGCGACGCCCTGGAGGGGCAGAGCATCGCCCCCTGGTGGGCAGAGCGTTGCCCCTGGTGGGCGTGCCGGGTGGATCCTGGTCGGGCGCATGCGGGAGTCTATCTGACTGTCTCTCCCCGTTTCCAGCTTCAGAAAAATACAAAAAAAACCACAAACAAAAAAAACAAAACTATATTTCTGCTTATCAGGTGTGAAAGGTTTTTTTGGGCTACTTTTGTGCTCTTTCAAAAGCTTATGAAAGTCATTTTATTCTTCTGGTCAGCAGGTATTTTTTAAGCTATTCCTTTCTGAACGCCCTGAGTGTCACACAAGCCTTAATTTTATATTGTGAGCAGCACTTTTACACTGAAGTGGGTGTTCAGATCCTTCCTGAGCAGCGTCTTTTCTTCTGATGATTGTGTATTATTAGATATGGCGTACTAGACTTGGCCTGAAATCTTAGTTACTAATTATAAAAAAAATAAATATTTTTTTCTGCACATTAAATACATTCTTTGTTACCATTATATGTTTTGTTGTTTTCTTTTAGCTTGCAAGAAAATTCAGCAAATTAAAAATAAGGCCATGAAGACAAGGTGACTTTTAACTAACAGTTAAAATGATTTTCAAAAACCACTTAAATGTCCATATAATATAAATAATCAGAAATAACTTAAAAGAAAAAAGTTTTTAATAACATATATTCAGTGACTTGGTCTGGGAGCAATTCATATCTACAAACAAATGTGTCCATTGGTCCTGGCGTGGTCCTTGTTATGTGATGGCAGGGTTATTCTTTTTGAGGTTTACTTTTCTGACTTGTAAAGATTAGATTTTCTAACCTAAAGGAGAACTAAGGTTCTTTCCAGTCTAGCAGGTAATTTTTGTGAACATGAGGGTTTGCTTGAAGTAACTTTGTTGAGACTTAGAAGGGGGAAGAAAAGAAACATAACTAGTAAAAACCATAAAGAAATGTATTACTATAAAAAACTGTAATGTGCATTGTTGCTAAAAGGGATGGTTAAAAGCAGAGCTTCTCAGCTGCAACAGGAATCAGGGGACAGAGGAAGAAAGTTCAGACCCCACCCTCCTTGGGTTTGTCTTCAGTGCTATCCATGCCGTATCTCAAAGAACTCTCAGTCCCTCAGGTCATACGATGGTGAGTCTGCCAAGGTCACCCCAAGTCACCATACATTTTAAGTGAAGTAAATCACACACTTGGTTGAGATACACTCCTATCCTGTTGGTGGCCAGGAAGATAGGATAAGATGTGGGGATGTTTAATAAATTTTAAATGCATAGAAATACATTAAACATGTTAGTTTGGGGGTATGAAGTTGAATGTGATTTTTATTTTCTTACTTACACTTACCTGCATTTTCTACTAATTCCACAAGAAACATGTGCTAGCTGCATATTAAAAGTAAAATAGAAAATATAGCCTTATCCAATTTAAACAGTTCGCACCTAGAGGTAGGCAGAATCTCCCGTGGAACTTACACACACACAGACACACACAGACACACACACACAGACACACACACACACACACTTCCGCCAGGGACCTTATGAATCGGGATCTTTAGGGTGGAAGTGAGGCATGTGCACTCGGGTCTGTTGCATAAAGGTCTCTAAAACAGACCCCCAGGTTAAGAATTACTGGCTTGTAGAAGCATCATGACATCCCATTGTTGTTGAAAAGCACAAAGGTGACTCTTTACTCAAACTCTTCTATGATACATGAAATTGCTATTGTGACCTGAAGAACAGTGAGGCAAGAAGCACTCACTTTCTGGGCAGAACCCTGATGAGAGTTTAGCTGAGAAGTCAAATGGATGGCAAAGGAACACTAAGGCTGCAGGGAAAAAACAGATGGAAGTGAATTTATTGTTGAAAATTTTGATTTTAAATGAATCACCATTTTCAATAAAGTCAAAGGTGAAGACCCAATGCTCACTACGCAAGGACTTTGTTGTCCAAGGCTGTCAGTACCACTCCCTAAAGTGCTTCATCCAGGTTTCATGATCTTCTCCCTTCCTACTTGAACAAGGTTACACATTACAAAGCCATGATAGCTTTTAAAAAAACAAAAATGCACACTCAGCTGACCATTCTCTGCTTTCTAAATCTTAACTTTTTAAGAGTAAATTAAGAAACAAAGAAGTTACTTCCCAGGGTATGTGTCTCCTTTCTTTTCTTTTAGAAATGTTCATTTTCCAGTTGAATAAATTCAACATAAAAATACCTTTGCTGCTTCCACCATGCGAGCAGTGGAGTCAGCCAAGAGTTTCGCTGCTGCCAGGAGCTTCTTTGAATTCTCCATGTCGATCTCAGCTTCTGCATCTGACCTCATGGCGTTGACAAGGTCTGAGGTTGCCTGGGCCAGGACCCGGGCCTGGCGCACCATTTCACCTAGAGGGTGGGGTTGGGGATATGGTCTGTTTATCTGCTTTCCAAAGCTCAGTGAAACCTTGGGAGTCAGTGATCTCGTCTCTATTCCGCTGGCGAGGGGGACGAGAGGAGTATGCCTCATGGTCTAGTCTTAAGGATTGCAGCTGAATTAGACCCAGAATCAAAAATAATCCCTGTGGCGAGAGGACTGTATGCCCCAAACATAGCCAAGTTCAGTCTTTAACGATGAGAAATAAAAGTGACATAAGCAACCAAAAGGAGCTCTTTATAAAGAGAAGACAGGGAACAAAATTATGTGGATTTATTATGTGCATTCACATATAGTAAATACTTATATAAAAATATTATTTACCATATGTCAAGAACTTCTTACACAAAAGCCCTATAATAAATACTTGGAGTAATGTGTATAGAAAGGATTTTCAAATTCTGAATTCATTTACATGCTACCTAACACCAGATAAGTAAGATCACCTAACTTATGCCTGTCATTGGCTCTCGATCACAGGAAGCACAGACACCCCCCCTCCCCGTATCATACACAAATGCTAAGATTTGCCTTGGCCCAGTTTTCCCTGTTCATTTCCCTCTTGCCTACCCTTTTCTTCCCAATCCTGGTTTTATCTTGTTATTAGTAATTGTTTGAATTGTTTGGTCTTACTGGACCTGCAGTTAGAAATCCATTTCAACTTCCTTTCGGAAGTGGTAGGGGTATAGAATCAACATTAAAAATAAAACTATTGAAGACTTGGTTGGTAGCTCAGGGGATAGAGTGTCGACATGGTGTATGGATGTCCCAGGTTCAATTCCCGGTCAGGGCACACAAGAGAAGTGACCATCTATACCCTCCCTTCTCTCCCTCTTGTCTCCCTCTTCCCCTCCCACAGCCAGTGGCTCAAATGGTTCAAGTGTGGCCCAGGAGCTGAGGATAGCTCCATTGGAGCATGATAGCCTCTGGCGCTAAAAATAGCTCTGTATTCGAACATTGGTCCCAGATGGGGTTGCCAGGTGGATCCTGGACAGGGAGCATGTAGGAGTCTGCCTCACTATATCCTTTCATCTCACCTCAATAATAATAATAATAATAATAATAATTAATTAATTAATTAAAACCATTGAAAAGATAAGGAATTTCTTCCTCTTCTAAAGGTCATTTTAGAAGAACGTTGAAGTATGGTAACATTAAAGGTAAAAAAGAGAAAAGCTTTTAGGTAAATCAAAATGCGCTAAATTCAAGGTATCCATAACTGGATGCTGAGACAACAGTACAAGGATATCACCAGATGAAATCCGGATAATGCCTGTCGTTAGTTAACAGTAGTGTACCACTGCTAAATTCCTAGTTCTGGTGAACGTGCCATAGGTTAGGAAGATGCTAAGAACATGGAACCCCGGAAAGGGAGGATGAAAACTCTGTATTAGCTCTGCAACTTTTCTGTAAATCTAAAAATATTCTAAAATAAAAGGTTTATCTAAAACAACAAAAAGAATAACAAAAAAAAAAAATCCAAAATGTGGAGCAGTGCTATATTTTCTTGTTATAAAGTATTGCTCTGCATTGATGCAGTGGTAGGAAAACAGATCCCTTATAAGCTACTAGTAGGGTTAAAAATTGGAGGACCTTTCTGGAGAGATTTTACAGACATTTAAAATAAAAAATGCATAGCACTTTAGGCCCAGCAATTCCACTGATAGGAATTTACCCTATATATACCTGTCCCCCACCAAAGTAAACCAAAATATACACAACTGTAGGAAGACTGAAAGTTTCTGGACAGATAAAAACAGAAATTGGGCCCTAGCCAGTTTGGCTCAGTGGTAGAGCATAGGCCCGGCATGTGGAAGTCCTGGGTTTAATTCCCAGTTAGCACCCACAGGAGGAGCAATCATCTGCTTTTCTACCCTGTCCCCTCCCCCTTCTCTCTCTCGCGCTCTCTCTCTCTTTCTCTCTAACCCTCCTGCAACATGGCTCAAATGGTCAAGCAAGTTGGCCCCAGGTGCTAAGGATGGCTGCATGGCCTTGCCTCAGACACTAAAATAGCTTGGTTGCTGAGCAATGGAGCAATGGCCCCAGATGGGCAGAGCATCCCCTGGTAGGGGGCTTGCTTTTGCATGATCCCAGTTGTCTGTCTCTCTGCCTCCCTGCCTCTCCCTTAATTAAAAACAAAAAACAGAAATTCGTAAGTGGTCAACTCTGGAGATTTTGATGGGCTAGTGATGGGCTAGGGCTGGGGACACATACTTCTGAACTAATGGACTGAAAAGGTGCATTGTATTGTATATTGCTTAATGTTCTATATGTGATGATGTTTGACATCTTTTAAAAAACCTTTCTGGATGGAGAGAGACTGTCCCTCCTGGGCTAGCCAATTCTTATAGATAGCAAAGTGTCCATCCAGCAGCATGTCTTGATATGCAGACTAACGGATCCAGAACCATGCCTCCTCTAAACAGCCAGGAGGCAACACTCCTTGGTATTAATCATCCCAGGGCCAAGTTCCAGGCAACTAGGGACAGCCCCTCTAGTGTACAGCCTGTGAAATTACTCACACTAGACAATCCTAAACCATTCACTCTGCCTTGCACTGCCTTCCCCAAAGAATCCCCAGTAGAGGCCTTTGCCTAAACTCTGCCCTCAATCCTGTCTTCTGCCACCTGACCAATACCTGACACTCCCCCTGGGACTTTCTGTGGCTTGTGGCAACTTCCTTTCTGAGACCTGTGAGTACAGTAAACTTTTAGCAAGATTCCTTCTTGCCTCTTCTTGTGGCTGCACAAACTTACTATACCATATCCAACATGGGCATTCTTAGAACAAAAGGGATTTGCTGTGAATCTAAATATATATATATATATATATATTTAAAACCTAGGGAACTGTAATCTTTAAGTGTTGCTATGGATGGGCATAATAGGAGCCTTCCACCTTTCCCCCAGCCTCAGAGAGGTAGTCTCTGACGGAGGGTGATGAGAACGCCATCAGCGTCCTCACCCACCACCATCACTATAAGGGAATCCAGACTGCCCCACCCACCTCGGCCCAGCCCCTCACCAGCATCGCCCATGGAGCTGAAGATGCTCTCCGTGACACACATGATGGTATCGGTGGCCTGGTCGTAACGGCCGATGGGCTCGCCTCGGCTGGCAAACTGTCGCACATGCTGGAGGAGGTCGTGCAGGGCCTGGCTGACCACACTGGCCGCGGCGCTGACCTGCTTCAGGAGCTCGCCGTCATCCGTGGCCGCCTGGCAGGCGCGGACGCAGTTCTCCACTGAGCGGTCCACAAGCTTCCCTGCTTCGATGAGCTGCTCCTGGCACACAGGGGAGCTGATGGTGGGACTCACCACCTGAAGTGAGACAAGAGCAGGACTGGGCACTGGGGGGTCCACTCACAGTCCCTGGCATACACGAGCATTTCCACAAGTCCCTTCCTGCTTGGGGCTCAGTTCCTTACTTATAGGACAAGGAATTAAACTAAAGCATCACTACCGTTTCTCATATTACACTACTTCTCTTTATCTTTGTGATTTTCAGATGCCTGCTAATTTTTGTCTTTGTTGGTGATGTATAACAGTCTATACTACTGATTGCTTCGGGAGATATTTTCCAGGATTTACCAATTAAACATCTTCCTTTAATGAACCTCACGTCTGAGTCTTCTGAGTTAGGATAACAGGCACCTAGTAGAATTGTATTTTTTTCCAGGGATGCCTGGAACTCTGCATCATGGTACTCTAAAGAACAGGGGGATTCTGCCAGTACCTGTGGACAGGAGGCAGGTGAACAAGGGAAGCAGGAGGGGGACCGTCAAGGACACCTCCATCTGCTGCTGCAAATGCTGCCATAGCCTGGGGCGTGCTGGGCTGAGCCAGGTCACAGGTCTGTACTGTAAGTTACGTCCTCCAGCTGAGAAATGGACCCCTCCCACCTTCCGATGCATCATCTCAGCAAAGACACACATAGTGGAGTGGGAAGGGTATTTGAAGTCAGGCCTGAGTTTAAAAGCTCAGTCTGCCACTTATTACTTCTTTGTATGTAATAAGACCTAAGGGCCTCAATGTCCTCTTCAGTCAAGTGGGGTGATGGTGATTAACAAGGTTCAGCACACAGAGTGTGCACGTCCTAACTGACAACAGTGACCTGAGTCCTGATCACCCTCACTCCAACACTGCAGAGCAGAAAGGGCCCCTAAGCTCAGCAGTTGCTCCAGCACCCACGTGCAGTGCTGTACTGAACAATGCAAGAGCCCTCTGTGTGCCGGCGTTACCAGGACAGCCGGACAAGTCCGAATGGGAGACAGGCAGTTTGCATGTAGCAATGGCAGTCAGACACAGAAAAGTGCCACTGCCAGAGGACTTGAGCAAAGGACAAACGAAAGCAGAATCGGGTGGTTTACGTAAAAATCCTATCACATCAACTAAAAAGAAGATCCTGAAGCAAGTTCTTAGTCTCAGATAATTTTAACACATTTGCCCTTGCTTCCCCACAGTGCCTGGAGGCAGATAAGAGCACGTGACACTGTGAAGAAAGGGCCGGGGGTGCCAGCCGGCTCACCTTGGCACAGGCCACCAGCTGGGAGGTAGAGAGGGCACACTGGGTGGCAGCAGCAATCACCCTGTTCTGTAGGACCGTGTCTTCGGCCACTTGGGCAACATTCTTTGCCTTTAGTACCAACATGGCAGCGGCATTGGCAACAGCTTTGGCCAAACTCATTAAAACATCCTAAGAAAAAGAAATTAAAAAAACTAGTCATTCATTCTTCCCCCTAATAACCCTGCAGGAAAAGAAAATACAGTGTTCATGTAACCATTTTATTAGAATTCCATTTGACCTTTTTCCTTCAGTACTTCAGAGTAATATTTTTCTACTTATTTTTCTGAAATGTCAGCTCATCATTAGAGCTAATTAAAGGAAGGAGACTCATATCCTAATAACATATTCTCCTAGACACTCATTAAGTAGCAGAGATTTAAATCTAAAATAGGTTAATTTGAGAAAAGGATTTTTATTTTAACCGCTGATTGACATTCGCGCACTTCTCCGACACGGAGAGTCACATCTCTCTGAATGCGGTCGCTGTGCTGGCTCAGAAGATGCTGAAAACGGTATCCAGAGGCCACAAATACTATGTGCTGGAGGAAAAATATAATTCATGGCCTCCAAGTCATCATGCCCACTGTCACTTGAAATTTTAGTTTTTGGATATTTCTACTTTGCACAAGGATACAAGTGCTCACCACATACTCAGCCACACCTTGGCCTCCAGAGGGCAACGTTGGACGCGCAGAGAGAACACCTGCAGCCCGAGGTCTCAAGAGAGCTCAGAACGTAGGTCTCGGTGTTCCCTCTCTTTCTGCATGGGGATGAAATTATGAAGAAAAGCGGGAAAGGAGCCTACAGAAATAAACTAGCTACAAGCCACACAGCTACAAGCTGCGACCTCACTGAAGATGCAAGGAGCTTGGAGCCTATAAAGAATCAGTTTATGCTTTCAACTTCCCAAGAAGGCATTCTGCCTGCAGGACGGAGAACCCTTTGATTTCGCCCACCAGCTTTGTCACCCATCTGCGTGACCTAAAGAATAACCACTGTGCCTGACCAGGTGGTGGCGCAGTGGATAGAGCGTCGGACTGGGATGCGGAAGGACCCAGGTTCGAGACCCCGAGGTCGCCAGCTTGAGCGCGGGCTCATCTGGCTTGAGCAAAAAGCTCACCAGCTTGGACCCAAGGTCGCTGGCTCCAGCAAGGGGTTACTCGGTCTGCTGAAGGCCCACGGTCAAGGCACATATGAGAAAGCAATCAATGAACAACTAAGAAGTCGCAACACGCAACGAGAAACTGATGATTGATGCTTCTCATCTCTCTCCGTTCCTGTCTGTCTGTCCCTGTCTATCTCTGCTTCTGTAAAGAAAAAAAAAAAAAAAAGAATAACCACTGTTCTATTTAACTTACTTCATTGATTTTAATATTGAAGGTGGTTTATTTGGTTTGGGAATACCTTCCCAAACATATCCCGAATACATGAGCTGTTCCTATTTTTGGGCAAACATATGAAGAGTTTCTCCCAGAGGAAATGTTGTCAGAAGTCTTTATTAATTCATCAGATAATAATAAAAAGCACTTTTGTTTCTGAATGCAAAGAACACCCACAGAGTCTTCACAACAAGATTCCTGATGAGAAGATAAATTGGAAGGTCTGTACAACTTGACACAGAGCGATGGCTATATGCTACCCAGGCCAATTAGAAACTACCCAGAAGCGTCGGCCTAGCGTGTGGAGGACCCGGGTTCAATTCCTGGCCAGGGCACATAGGAGAAGCGCCCATTTGCTTCTCCACCCCCCCCTCCTTCCTCTCTGTCTCTCTCTTCCCCTCCCGCAGCCAAGGCTCCATTGGAGCAAAGATGGCCCGGGCGCTGGGGATGGCTCTGTGGCCTCTGCCCCAGGCGCTAGAGTGGCTCTGGTCGCAACATGGCGACGCCCAGGATGGTTGCAACATGGCGACGCCCAGGATGGGCAGAGCATCGCCCCCTGGTGGGCAGAGCGTCGCCCCATGGTGGGCATGCCGGGTGGATCCCGGTCGGGCGCATGCAGGAGTCTGTCTGTCTCTCCCTGCTTCCAGCTTCAGAAAAATGCAAAAAAAAAAAAAAAAAGAAACTACCCAGAAGGTGGATTTCAGAATGGACAAAACCAAGCCACTGTAAAGGAACAGTTCAGTCCAGTCTTCTTGGTGTTTCTTGGCTGTCCAGGAAAAAACCAAAACCTGTGGTGCCAAACGCTGAAGAAGCACTTGTCTGCCACACAACATTTAGAAATTGCTCCCAGTGCGGCCTGCAAAGCCACGGTTCTCGAGCACCTATATATACCTCAATGTTCAGTGAAGACACAACTTGAATGTCATAAATTATTAACAATATTGATGAAAACAACTTTCCAAAGAGTCACAATATTCCTTCACTTGACATGAAACCATCATTGTGCAAGGGGACCAAGATTGGTCATGTAGACTGATGCTTATTCTAAAGGGCTTTGTCAGACTCATTTGTAGAAATCCTGTCCCTCCTATTAATTTTGTCCAAAGGAAAAAAAAATAACACAGAAAAAGAACGTGATACTACAGCCATAGTCACTGACAAGGCCTTTGTCAAACTTTTCAACAAGAATACTATTATGTAGCTCATATAAAATAAATCTTTGTTAAGTCTGGGAACATGCAGCACATTGAGGACCCAAAGAAAAGCTCTGAGATAGGATCTCAAAAATCTGAAAAACAGGGAATAAGAAATACAATGTCAGTAAGCCAAGGGCTACCCCTCACCGGAGAGCTGCAGGATCCCCTTACTGGGCTGGTGTTTACCTGGAGACCTTTCAGAGACAGGGGACAGTCAAGTCAGGTCTTCCCTGGTAAGAAAGCCTCCCCAGAACCAACACACACCAGGAAGCAGCCTGCATTTATATGTGATGAAAATAATCTGTCAAAGGGAAAATAAACAGTCTTCAACCATCCAAGAATGCATGAGGTGTCTTAATGAAGAACTGTTGACTTTCCCGGCAACCTTCCCAAACACTTTGGGGAAAGCAATAGTTTTGAGGAAGTAAGTTGACCCCTTCAAGATAATTAAACTTAGTAAACCAACAGCTGAATCTTATATTTACAGTTTCTAAGTAAGTACCTATGAAGAATTATCTGCTCTGGCCTGACCTGTGGTGGTACAGTGGGTAAAATGTGGAACTGGAATGCTGAGGTCGCCGGTTCGAAACCCTGGGCTTACTGGTCAAGGCACATATGGGAGTTGATGTTTCCTGCTCTTCCCCCCTGCTCTCTCTCCCCTCCCCTCTAAAATGAATAAGAATTTGGAAAAAAAAAAGATTCATCTTCTCTAATACAAAAAGCAAAGGGCGTTTTAGGATCTTACTAAAGAGAAGTCAGGATGGGAACACAAGTAGCTGGGATTTAGTGGGATATAGTCCAGGAATACTGGATTATGGATCTCAACCTCCACCGTGACGTGAGTGTTCAAGCACTGAGGGGTACAAATGAGTCCTGTGACTCGGCAGCACCACAGGCATATGGAAGTAGAGGAGAAACAATACATCTATGGATGAAATTGCATGTTTCATGTATCACAACATATATGGTCGTGTCTCGGTGTAACTTACACATCTTGTGTCAATGTAATTTGGTAGCTCTAAATAAAATGGCATGCAATACTGCCACCCATGAAGCAAGACACTTAAACACTAGAGTAAGGTGGAATAATATTTTTATTCTGAATTCTACAGAATTCCCAAATACTGAACTTGACATAGGATTTGGAGAAGGGCATTTTTTAGAGCAGTGATTTTCAGGCACCGGTCCGTGGATCAGTCAGTGCCAGTCCACCAGAAATTGACTGGCGTTTTAAAAACATTACTGTTGAAGACCTGGGTTCCAAATGTAACAATTTAATTAAAATGTATTGATATGGGCCTGACCTGTGGTGGTGCAGTTGATAAAATGTTCCCCTGGAACGCTGAGGTCGCTGGTTCGAAACCCTGGGCTTGCCTGGTCAAGGCACATATGGGAGTTGATGCTTCCTGCTCCTCCCTCCCTTCTCTCTCTCTCTCTCTCTCTCTCTCTCTCTAACTCTAACTCTAACTCTCTCTGTCTCTCTTCTCTAAAATGAATAAAAATAATTTTAAAAAAGAGAGAGTTCATGTCATTATTCCCTTTTGTGTTTAGAGAGTTTTCAGCATATCGATCAGTGAAAAAAATGCTTTACAGATAAGTCTATAGGTGAAATGAGCTTTTCAATTAAAAAGAATTTAAGTTAATACACAAAGACCTCAACCCCAAGATAATCCACCTCAATCTTATTCTTGACACCTCAGAGAAGATTTGGTTTGACATAACATTTTCTCTGTTTGGGTCTACCAGGGGTCCCCAAACTTTTTACACAGGTGGCCAGTTCACTGTCCCTCAGACCGTTGGAGGGCCGTCACATACAGTGCTCCTCTCACTGACCACCAGTGAAAGAGGTGCCCCTTTCCGGAAGTGCGGTGGGAGTTGTATAAATGGTTTCAGGGGGCCACATGCGGCCCGCGGGCCATAGTTTGGGGACCCCTGGTCTAGACCATCCCTTAGGCTCCTTCCCAAAGTTATGGGCCACAAATATCTTACTTGGAATCGCTCATCCGTCTCGTTCTCGCCGATCTGCCTCAGAAGATCCCCACTGGCCTGCCCAATGCTTCCAGCAGCAGTCAAAACTGTCTGTCGGGGCTATGAACAAAGAACACACATTGGATGGAGAGAAAATGAACTTCTTCTGCAACACCAACACTCACGGCAGTGCGGTGTGCAGCGCAGGGAGAGGAATCCCGCATTATTGACTCCCTCCCACCTGCCAGACAGAAGACATAAACGTCTTGGTGAGGTTTAGGCAAGGAAATGCCTGATGTCTCCCAAACCAGCAATAGATGGATAGATTTGAAATGTTCAACTAGTGAGCTTCCTTCAGCAGGTGGGAAAGTGATTCACGCTTTATGGAATTTAGGGTGTAAAACCTGTCTCCCTGTTAAGTGTATGTTTATCATACCTGTTAATTTCTGAGGTTGCATCTCATCAAGTGCTTTGGGGCAGGGGAGGGAGATGGGAGGCTTCCTACTCATTGCTCAACCAGTCCTGAATGTTGAACCATAGATTCTATGGGCAGTTCAACAACTGCGGACCCTACAGTGTGATAGCATGCTCCACCAGGATGGAAGGAACAGCTCAGGAAGCGAGAGCCCCGCCCCTGGTCCTCAACGGCTGCACCTGTCTCATCAGAACCTGAGTGGCTGCTTGCCCCAAGAGCTCACCTCTCCAGAAGTAGGCTGCACAGCTTTGAGCAAGTCCGACACTGCCCCCGCGAGGGTCCTTGCAGCTCTGAGCAAGTCCTCCCCACTGCCCACCTCGTCGTCCATGAGGGCTGCCAAAAGCTTCACGCCCTTGGACATCTCCGTCAGGTTGGAAGAAATGGTGGTGATTGCACATCCCACAGCTGTGTAGTCAGTGTCTGCAGGGTCACCTGGGGCAGAGAAGGACCAGCTCCATCAAAGGAGGGTGGTGAAGGGTGAGGAGAGCCCAGCTGGGCGGGAGGCGAGTGGCCACATTGCAGCAGCCTAGCAACCGCCACTCTGCAGGAGTCAGACAGAAAGCACTGCATGTGCACAGGGAGACAGATGGCTCCCTGTCTCCAAGGCGCTGCTCTCCACAGAGTCCTTTTCCCCCAGGGAACTTCCACATCGAAACACTGAGCATAAGCACCTTTCCCATTCCAAAGGAAGGCTGAGCAGCTCACGGCCCTTTTCTTTCAGCTGCTGTCAGCAGCTTGGGGGCGGGGGGGGGGGGGTCAACTCTGCTCCTGAAATGCGGTAATGCTGCACAGGGAAGCCAAGATATTTCCTGGCCCTTGCTTGACAGTGCAAGGCGGGAGTCGTGCTGCACCAGAAAGCCCGCCGTTGGACAAGACAGAAGGAGGCACGCAGGACGGGTCTCGTCATCCAGACTGCAAGCTCCCAGAAGGGAGAAACTGGACTCAGTATACTTTGAAGTATGTCCAGCATACTGATGAACAATATGCAAGTGCTTTTTAATGATGATACATGATACAGACACAAAGGAATGAAATGGTCCCCACATTTTCCCCGGGTCAGTGGGAGAAAATGCCTGAAGCACTCGGGATGCCTAAGAATAGACTCTGGTCTCGTAATATGAAAATCTGTTTCAATCAAAGAACTCTTTTCTCTCTTTTTTTTTTTTTTTTTAAACAAAACCACAACATACCACAAACCCCTCGGGGTCTTACCGGCAGTGAGGTTAACAACTGAAGCTGTTCCAGCTGTGATGGCATCGACTTGAGAGTGGATTTCGTGTTTGGATTCATCGACTTTATTCTGAACCCACACCCTAGACGCCTGCAAAACCAGACAAGCGCATGACACAATCACTGCGCAGAATTACCCGGGAAACCAGAGAAGTCAGGCCACATAATGAGACCAGCACTTTGGCTCCGCTCTTGCCGGGCCCTGAAGTCATCTCGAACAATGTCTCTAACAGGCCTCTTGTTCATTCACTGAGGCTAAATGGCATGTAAATTCTCCATCCTTCTTATACCGGTTACCTTTTTATTAACTTTTAAAATCTTAGAAAAATTCTGCGTGGTTTTCTTTAGGTAAATACAATAAAAAATGAGAAGAGTTGATGTCTCCTCGTCATGAGGCATGTCAGCACCAACAATTATTGCTAATTTTTACCTTGCTTTTGAAAGGACTGGTTTAGAATGACGGTGTGTCAGCTCATGAGTGTTCTCTATGAGCATGGGGACTGCCTCTTAGTTACAACAGGAATGCCATCTAGATGTGGCATTTTCCCACTAGGATTTGAGGGGGGAGGGTTAAGAGCCCAGCTCTGGATCCAGCTCTACAACTAACAGGTGATATGACCTTGGGCAAGTCACATCCAGGTCCTGTATCTTACATTTTTTACACTGTAGGAATTCAATGGTCCTTAACCTCCCAGCTCTCATACTTTATGTTCATTGGAACCTACAAATAGCAAATTCTCTTTTCTGGCATTTCTGGACTGAGCCAACAAATCACCATTTACATCGATAATGGCAACCCCAACGGAAATAGATGATGCTGATCTTCTTCCTGAAACATTCCAAAAAATATATTAATCTAGGTTCAGACTGTGTCTAGCACTAATAATATTTTCTAATTCTTTGAAAATTGGTGAAGCAAGAATGTTAAATCCGAATATATTAAAACTTTATCTTACAATTTGTGCTGAATTTGGGAGTCTGCCGTATGTATAACTCTGAAGTTCCCCAGAGTAACATGTTCCATGATTTGGGGGGGGGTCCTTGGGAAAAACAGCACTGAGGACAACCACACCCAACGTGTAGACAAGGACATAAATGAGCAACACCGCGTTCAGGGAGAACCTGGAGGCAGTTCATGCTGGCTGGACAAGATGAGCTACTAACTTTATCTCGGTCGGGCCCCTATCATGGCCTTATCAGTCCTGAAACAGTGGTTTTCAACCCTGGCTGCCCATTAGTCACCTGCGGAGGTAGAAAAGCACTAATACCCAGGCCCCACCCCTAGCGACTCAGATTCCTTTGGCTTGAGCCTTAGGCTTTGGCCTTGAATCTCCTCAGGTGATTCTAATGTGCAGAGTAGGGCTGAGAATGACAGTGCTAGCTAGCCATCACTGGGCAAACTTTAACCTGCACACTACATAGCAAGGAATCATGCGAAAATGTAGATTCTGATTCAGAAGTCTGGGGTGAGGCCTGAAATTCTGCACTCACAGGTGGACAAAAAAAAGGCCACATGCTAATCTTAAACAGCTCAGGAAAAACCTGCGTGGTGGCCTTGAAGATTCAGAGACCTAAAGTAACCACACAGGATGGTCTGAAACGAAAACTTTCTAAATAAAAGCAGTTCATGGTGGGTAGTCCTGTGCTAGGGAGGCATTGCTCTCTAACCAAGGCCAATGCTTACCTTAATGGAGCCTGTCTGTTGTCTTTTGCATGTACAATAATGGACCCGGTAACATGCCTTGGAAATGTAAGGGTCATTTTCTTTTCCTGCCCCCTTCAGGGCAGGCAACCCACCAGAGCAGTAACCAACAAACCTTCTCATTATTACAATCATGTTAATTAGCTGTTCACTATCTCATGCCTGCCTATCTAAAGGCGGTCCCAGCGATCTCCTCGCTTTGCTTTCTCCCACCTCCTGGGTGTGATTGCTCCCTAATCTATCACCAGTCAACTCGTATAACCAACCCCGTGTGTCTTCCCCTTTGATTCTAATGTATAAAATAAGTGGTAAAACCACCATTTTCCAAAGCATTTTCTCACTCTGTTGAGACTGCTTCCCGGCAATTGTCAACAGTTTGGCTCAAATAAACTCATAAAAGTTCTTACAGGTTTGGACGTTTCTTATGTTGACACTCATAAAACCCCAGGTGTTGCCAATGCCGCTGGCCCGTGGACCCTGATTTGCATAGCAAGGGGCTAGATGATTTCCAGCAGCAGCAGCTACAGGAAGGCAGCTGATTGCCCTGCTGGAAAGCTCCAGAGTAGTAACTCAGTGGTTCTAAAAGCACGGTCCCCAGAAAAGTGGCAGCAGCATCACCAGAGAACTTGCTAGACATGCAAATTCTCAGGCCCCACACCTGTCCTACTGAGTCAAAACAAAAAAATGGGCCAGCAGCCTGTGTTTAAACGAGCCCTCCCAATGATTCTGATGCAGGCTAAAGTTTGAGAACCACTAGCAGTAACAAAGACAGCTAATACTCACTGAGCTCTCACATGTGCTAGCTACTGTGCTAAGAGGGTCCTCATGACCACACTATGTATGGATAACAAAACAGAGGCTTAGAGTAAATGGCCCAGATTCACACAGCCACCAAGCAGCGGAGCTGGGGTTTGAGCCCACATGAGGTGACTCTAGGGTCCAAATTGTTAGCCCTCACCAGGTACTGCCAATAGCCGGTAGCACCCTATGACTCTCTCCTCCTGTGGGTACAACCTGGAGACAAAGACTCATTATTTTGGAAAAGACATGGGTTTGCTTTTCACTGAGCTGAAGACAGAGGTTCACCTGGCTGAAGCCAGACTGCATGCATAACCCTGGTTTCCGCCTGGGCAGAGACACTGAACGGAAACCATGAACAATATTTACCATATCCTGGCCAAGAGGCGGCAGTGAGTCAAGCTCGCTGAGGTCGTCCTGGGCCTGCTGGACAGCATGCATGCTCGTGTTGATGGTCCCCATGAGGGCCTGCTGGGCTGAGGTCTGCAAAGACAGATGGACTCAAGGTGGTCATACTATGCTCCCAGCACTGACAGAGCCCTCTGTACAGAACAAGGTGAAACGATTCTGACTTGAGACGAAGTGGCCCAGGGTAAAGCTCAACAACAGCCCAAACCACCTCTCACTAGAGAATGCAATTAGCTGGCAAGGAGGCTTGGAAAGAGTGGTTGTAGGGCAGCCAAGGAGATCCAGTCCTGGAGTACTGAAGCCAAAGATCTGAGGCATGGGAAACGTGTGTTTGGAAAACCAGTGAGGACTCCACCGAAACCTCCTGCCACAGGCTTCTTTAGAGTCAAGTTACTTCTGAGCTTTCAGGCTCTTTATCTTCCCAATAGATCCTGCCCAATGCCTGAGCAGACAGACCATCACAATGCAAGGAACCAATGATCCACTCAGGGGAAAGTCTGGCTCACTGCAGTATGGTCTATTTCTAAGACTTTCCGAGGGGTATCTGGGCTAATTAGCAGTGTGATGCTGCTACGGCAGAGAAGTGGGTTTCTACCTCTGAGTCACCAGTCACATGGAGAGGTCACTGTTTCTCTTCCAGCCCCAGAGGACAACTGTGATCCTAGGCAGGAAGTTACCAGAAGCATCCAATTAAAAGAAAGCATGCTGAGAGGTAAGCATCAGCACTGTGCAGCGGAAGCCATGGTGCAGACAGGAATCAGCAACAGTGTGAAAGGCACACAACCTATCCCCACGGCCTAGGTCCCTCCCTGAACACCAGCGGTAGCAGGGCGAGTGCCCGGGAAGCCTCACCAGGGGGGGCATGTGGCCTCGGTGCATCTGCCCGACCAGGACCTGCTGCTGCGGTGAGGGCATGCTGCCCACATTGAAGGTCTCGGGCCCGCTGGAGCCTGAGCGCATCACGGCGGGCAGTGCCACGGAGCCGTGCTCCACCTTCCCGGTACGGTTGAACTGCTGCTGCAAGATGGTGGACCTGCAGGGGACAGGCAGTTTGGTCACTGTGAGAGGCTGCTCACATGGAGTGTCCTGATAAAGGCACCAGAGGTGTCACGAACCTTTGCTGCTTTGTTCTGTGGAGGTCAACTTAAAAGAGGCAGGTATAGACAGAATTGTGCACAAAGAAACAGGCTAAAATGTTCTGTGGAAGAAGAACCCTGAGGTTAAGGCTTTTAAAACGGTAATATAAACAACCACTCCAGTGTATTGAGTAGGTTCACAGTCTATGTAATCAGTGGTTCCTAAACACACACATAGCCTAATGATGTTCCAGGAGTGAGTTTTGGGTACACTGACTATTCAGTAAATTCTTCTGAAATAGCAATCATTCAGCAAATATCTACTGCTTGCCGTTCTATTCTAAACACTGGGGACATAGATCATTTAACCTTAGCTTAAAGGGAGAAATATGGAAATAAACTGAAAGAGAATATCCCACAGATTAGATCCCCTCCCCCAGGTCCAATGCCATTGACCATGGAGGATATTCCTATACCTCTGGATCCTAGATGACGAGACAGGCTTTGACATCTCTTCCAATAACTTAAGTCTGGAAAGACCCCTAGGGCAGTGGTCCCCAACCCCCAGTCCACGACTGGTACCAGTCCGTGGGCCATTTGGTACCGGTCCGCAGAGAAAGAATAAATAACTTACATTATTTCCGTTTTATTTATATTTAAGTCTGAACGATGTTTTATTTTTTTAAAAATGACCAGATTCCCTCTGTTACATTGTCTAAGACTCACTCTTGATGTTTGTCTCGGTCACGTGATACATTTATCCATCCCACCCTAAACGCCGGTCCGTGAAAATATTTTCTGACATTAAACCAGTCCATGGTCCAGAAAAGGTTGGGGACCACTGAACTAGAGCATCCAATAAAAACCATATATCAAATTTTCACTCCTTAATATTTTCTTCCAATGAATGGTGAGTGCAAAAGACTTAAAGCACATGGAATTAAGAAGGCTGACGAGTAGCCCAGTGGACAAACCCCAGGGGGAGTCTGTGTGTGTGTGTGTGAGGGGGAGTTGGTGTGCACTTGCATTTAGGGGCAGGGGCCTCTGTTCTAGGATATTCAAACCATCATGGATCACTCCCCATTGTCCAGGGCAAAGCTAGTGAGCCATGCTAGGCACTGATGGAGAAACAGCAGTGTCAGCGGAAGGTGTGGCAAGAGGGAGGGTGGGCCTGCGGCTCCTGCAGGAGGTCCGCTGCACGCAGAGATCTCACCAATGTCTGATACAGGGGAAGCGAATGTCCAAGTGATGGGCCCACCCTGGCCCACTCTTCCTGTGGGCCTTGACCAGGCCCTGTCCTGATGCCCAAAGTAGTGGGAGGGGGCTACAGTGGCCCCTGGCAAGGGGAGGGGTTCCCCCTTGGGCACTCCCAGCTCACATACTTCCTTAGCTCTTCCTAGGTGAAGTGCAAGTGCAGCACAGGCTTCTGAGGTGAACACCTCACCCTGTCAGGAAGCATTAGCTTAGTTATTTCCATCTAATGGTCATTCATCATTCTAAGAACATGCGTCACATCAAATTTGGCTGCAACCTGTGTACTAATGGGACAAATGAAAGAACACCTTCAGGAGGTGAATACAAAGCAAATTGTGAGAGAGGTGCAAGGTGGCACTGTTAGAGAAATGATTAGTAGTATGACTAAACAAGTTCAAATGCTGGAATAGCTAGGACTTTCAGGCAGTGTACTATAGGAAACATCACAAGATCTGAATCTGAGTCCTGGCTCTACCACATGAATGCATCTCAGCTAACTTCCATGAGTTCCAGTTTCCTTCTCTATGAATAACAGATGACAATGGGTACCTCTTCCATAGGGTGTTGTTATTGGGACTAAATGAGGCGGAATGTGGGACAGACACATACAGTAAAGAAGAAAGGTTATTATAATGCTCCATTTAAACACAAAGGGAGGCGACTGCACTGGTTCCCATTCAGTATCACTTATTAGATGTTACTTATTTTTTTTTCTGTATTTTTTTTTTTGTATTTTTCTGAAGTTGGAAACGGGGAGGCAGTCAGACAGACTCCCGCATGCACCCAACAGAGATCCACCTGGCACGCCCACCAGGGGGCGATGCTCTGCCCATCTGGGGCATTGCTCTGTTGTAACCAGGGCCATTCTAGTGCCTGAGGCAGAGGCCATGGAGCCATCCTCAGCACCCAGGCCAACTTTGCTCCAATGGAGCCTTGGCTGCGGGAGGGGAAGAGACAGACAGAGAGGAAAGAGAGGGGGGGAGGGGGGGAGAAGCAGATGGGCGCTTCTCCTGTGTGCCCTGGCCGGAAATCGAACCCAGGACTCCTGCATGCCAGGCCAACGCTCTACCACTGAGCCAACCGGCCAGGGCTTAGATGTTACTTAATTTTAAAAAATCTGTTTCCTCATCTATAAAATAGGGCTAAGTTGAGACAGTTCTGAATTTTAAATGATGATGATAATAGTAAACATTTATTCTGTGCCAGGCATTGTTTTATGTGCTTTATTAGTAAGACAGTCATCCAAATATATATTGTAGGGAGGTATTATCATTATTCCCATTTTATAGATGAAATCAAAGGGGCAGAGAAAATAAGTAATGTCCAAAAGACACAACGTAAGAAACAGCCCTTAGGTTAGAACCTGAAGTTTGGCTCCAGAGCCCATGTTCTTAACCACTTCTTTCCGCTGCATCATACTGTGTATCCAGTGTGCCCCACAGCACATGGTCCATAGACAATGACTCCTCCACTGGCTACATCCCTCCCCCCAAAGGGCAAGAATCAAACAAAAACTCACTCTCCAGCCTATTGCTGAAAATAATGCAGTTTATAAGATTTATATCAGAAATGCAGAATAGGACTCTTGAATGTTCACTGCTTCTAAAGATGGAGTTAAACACATCTTATTCAGTGACTCCCTGAAATCCTTAACCCTCTTCTCCACAGACATCCCTAACGCTGATGGTCTGGGACCACATTTCAAGAAGCAAGTCTCGTCTACATCATCCACAATCATCTCCTCCATGCAAGGAACTTAGAACGACGGGCCCCAGAGCAGGCAGGAGGGCCCCTGCCATATAGTGAGCAGGCAGTTCTCCAGAGCTCTTAACAACACTTACTTTTTGGGGGAAACGGACTCTTCTAACATAGTTGACTCCTCATCACCCTCTAGTCCAAATCTATCTTTACTTTGTTTCTGGAGGTAAAATAAAGACACAAAAATGAAAATCAGCAAACGTTCTTTACACAAGAACCTTTTAAAAGGAGCCACACAAGCAAAAATGTTGAGGTTTATACTAAATTCCTTAGATTGGATAATTAATAAGTTATGGGTAAACAAAAGCAGTAATAACAATAAAAAGGAAGTATATTATTTAACATATGAAGATATGTAATTTCTTCTGCATTTATTAATGCACAGATCTCATTTTATATAGCTAAATTCAAGATACAAATATTGATATTTATATTCTAGTAGAACTTGGTTATTTGAATGGGCTGTATCCAGAAGACTTAGAAAAATTTGTATAGCACTATGGCATGTATCTCTATTATATTTTGGGAAGAAGGCCAACAACATGAAAAATGCAAAGAATGTTTTCAGACCCTCAATCTGGGTTTCCACAGAGGCTGAAAAGTATAGCATTACCTAGAGAGAAAGATGCTGAGGGGTTAGTTAGGGTCGTTCATTAGCTAAGTGATGCACTATTGCTAATTACCCGGCCTTCAATGATACAAATGATCTGCAGCGAAGTCAGAAATTCTCAAAGGATCTTGTGGTCAAAGACCACAAACTCAAGCAATCTCAACATCAAAGCTTAAATTAGTGGATCAAATACAGGAAGTCCTTGGTTTACGACAGTCTTGACGTACGACCTTTTGAGTTTATGATGCTCACTTGCATAAGAACTTAAAGAAATTGAGACATGAGTGTTTCAGCTAATGCCGTTAGCATCGTACTTATAGACTGCGTGGGTGAACTAGTTCTAGACTGGCCTGGAACAATTCTTTAAGAGGGTAGAGAGGCCTGCAATAGATCCTGTATCCTCTACATCAGCTGCTTCTCAAGATGAAACACCTGTAGTACAGGCAGAATCATCTCCAGTGTCTCCTGCGTGTTCCTTAGGCAATCCTGATTCACCTGACCCAGTATCTCCAGCACCTTCTGCAGGTTCTCCTGCCTCTCCAGCTTCCTCCTCCCAATAGGTCACTCTCTCCCACCTTGCAATGCCCCTTCCAGTGTGCAAGCCAACCACAGGAATAAAGGTAAGGAATATTTTTTTACTCATTTTTTCTGTTACTAAAGTTCAGTGTACAGTACAGTATATTTATGTCCTTGTGTTTTTCCTGTGGCTTAGTTGTGTTTTTATGTTCTAGATTATGATTTTACAACTATGTTAGGATAGATAAGTGACTTAGACTAGGGTGTGTTTCAACTCACACCAAAATCTGGGTCACGCCACTGTCATAGGAACAGAACTCTGTTTTAATGCAAGGACCCCCCTGTACTTCAGATAAGCACCCCCCTCAGGTAGCTACTCATCTAAACTGAGTTTTAATAAAGAAACCTTGCTTTTCCAATTGGCATCAGTGTAAAATACCTTTTTCAGGATGATATCAATGTAGCCTGCAATCAACTGGGATATTTGCTCTCCCTCGGTGGTTTGTACTGAATAGTAACTTTCCTGATACTCCCCAAAATCCTGGGGATAAAAAAAAAAACAGCATTAGAAGAAATATAACTATATCAGATATATCAGCAATTTTAAAGGTGAAAAGGTCTAGATTCAAAATGGCATAGATTCGACATGTCTCTGCTCTCCCCCCTCGAAATACAACCAAACACCTGAGGACTTATTGGACAAACAATGGTAAAGGGCTCTGGGAGCTAGCTGAACTAGCTGGGGACCTCAGGACTTGAGAATCCACGGCTGGTGAGTTCTTGGGTTTTCTTTAATATCCCTTTACCACCCACAAGGCTGGGTACTAGAAAAGCCTGACCCTTGCAACTTCCAAAAAGCAGTTTTTGAAAAGCCTGTTCTCGCTGGCTGTTATAGTAAACATAAAATCAAATTAATATAAAATGTAAAAAGGAAACTAACAGTGAATTAGATGTAACCAGTTATGCCCTTTTGAGATAACTCCGTATTTTTTAACTGCCAATATCGTATGTTAATTAATGTGATTAACTAATGTGTATTTTACGTAAAAGCCCACTATGAAAGGCCTGATTACCAAGGTGTAGCGAGTTTACTCCCTTTTCTGATAACTCCATCTGTCAACCTTATCGAGCCCATGTGTGGCTTGTGTTTGACGTGTGATAATATAACCCTATGATGTGATGAGGGGCCAAACCAGAAAGACGTAGCTGGGGTGAAGATCAAGGTAGTTGCCTAAGACTCCCACGCAGACTCCATGTCGCCCAACGAGACCCTTCGGCAACTGCCGCAAAGCACTCTGCCTCTCCAAGCAAGTTCGTTCAGAGCCTCACTGAAGCGAGGTCCCATACTTAGCCAACTACTCGTCTTAACCATGAGTGAGTTAAAGTCTGTTAATTAGCTCGCTATGGGTGTCTTAGCCTATTCAACTGGCTCCTAATTATTTTCATTTACATTGTGAAATATTAGAAACAAACCCAGCTAGAATAAAAATAGTATTTTATCACAACACTGCCCAAAGATCAGATGAGCGGGAGCCCAATAGAAACGTAGTTGGGAGTCCCAACCAGCTCCATGCAGTGGCAGCTGCAGAGAGGGGAAAACCCAGGCCACCCCAGCCCCTGGTCCACAACCAGGCAGGCAGATGGTCTGATCCTTTTGTAGCAGTGGTCACAGTGAAGCCCTGTCTCAGAAGCATAACAAGACTAAGGTCCATTGGTTTTTGATTGCCCCAAAAAGGTCACCCAGCAACAGCAGGTGGCCCATGGAAGTGCCTTCTTCCCTTCCAGACAGCAGCAAGGTTTGAGCAAGAATCCTAGCAGTGTCAAAAGAATGAAGGAGTCCAGAATAGCACCGTGAGGGTTCAGAAAATAAATTGTCATTATAACTAAGGCTCACCAAGGTAGGCTAGATAAATAAGGTGACTTGTAAAACAGAAGAGTTAAATAAGATCAAGAGTCTCCTAATACATAACCAAAATATTTAGGACTCTATTCAAAATCACTATATCAAGAACAAGGACAATCTGACTAGGCAGTGGCACAGTGTACAGTGTTGAACTGGGATGCAGAGGATCCAGGTTTGAAACCCTGAGGTTGCTGGCTTGGGTGCAGGCTCATTGAGCTTGAACACAGGCTCAACAGCTTGAGCGAGGGGTCACTGGCTTAAGCATGAGATCATAGACATGATGACCCCATGGTCGCTGGCTTGAGTCCAGAGGTTGTTGGCTTGAAACCCAAGGTCGCTGGCTTGAGCAAGGGGTCACTCCCTTACTGTAGCCCCCTGTCAAGGCACATATGAGAAAGCAATCATTAAACAACTAAGGCAGTGGGATGCTCAAACTTTTTGAAGTTGGGGAGCATTTAAAATCCTGCAAATAATTGTAGGTGCACTATATACAAATTTCTGAGAAATATAATAATTAAGTCAAATATTAAAGGAAAAAATATAAAGTCCAAGCATGCTTTTATGGTAATTAAACAAAATAAATATGACAAAATTAAATTTATTCTGACATTAAAAAACACTTTTATGTTACATTGAGTTATGCTTTTTAGAATTTGTAAAAAAGATGGTTAAAAAATAAAAAAAACCAAAAAATTTATCTTTTTATATATATAGATACATTCTTAGTAAGATTTAGTAAATTCGGCAGGTCCTGGTGCAAATGTGTTAAGTTTTTTCATTCTTGTGTTTATGAGAAACAAGAGCCTGATGTGTCCTAGCCATTTCTTCAATGTTTGGGCATATATTTGAAAAGCAAACTCTCATGTCCTCATCAATACATTGAAGAATTCCTCTCTTTTTACTCTTGTGTTGAAAGTAGAAAACCCTAATTCACATAAATAGGATGTTAAAAATTGTAGTAAAATGTTCAAAGCTTTTTTAGATATTGCCACATATTCTTCTTTTATAGAAATCCCGAAGGCTTCAATAGACAATTCCTTATGTTTAATCATCAATCCAAAACCCGCATCATACATTCATCTTAACTTTACACCAAACAAAGAATAGAAGAAACATTGCCTCCAGTCTTTCTGGGGAACAGGGGGGGTAGTGTAAACAATCCAGCAACACAGCTTAACAGCCTTTTGCAGCCTACTCAGGCAAGTGAGGTGGGGGGTTGGGCAGACTGTCAGCTTACAGCCAATTCCCTACACCTCTGTCCCCCCAAAATCTAAACTCCAAAAACCCTGTTGGTTTTTTGGTCCCCAACAGGCACATATTTCTCTGGAATACCATAGAGCGCACCTGGAAATCTTCTAGGGTGCACCGGTGTGCCCTGGCGCATACTTTGAGAACCACTGAACTAAGGATCTGCAATGAAGAATTGATGCCTCTCTCATCTCTCTCCCTTTCTGTCTGTCCCTATCTGTCCCTCTCTCTGACTCTCTCCTTGTCTCTGTCAAAAAAAAAGAAAAAAAGAACCAGGACAACTACAATATGAATAAGAAAAGATAATCAATTGATGCCAATGCTGAGATGAATCTGATATGGCTTTCAAAGTAGCATTCATAAAAAATGTTTCAACTATCAATTAGAAATTTTCCTGAAACAAATAAAAACATTAAAAAGTTTCAGAAAAGAAACATAAGTCATTAAAAAGGGCCAAATGGAAATGATAGAACTGAAAAATGCAATAACCAAAATAAAAAACTCACAGGACAGACTAAATAGTAGTGAGGAACTGAGAGAGGATAGAATCAGAGAACTTGAATTTACTCAGAACAATAGAGAAAAAGTGGACAACACAAACAGAGCCTCAAGGATTTATGGGACAATAATAAAAGATCTAACATTCATATCAACCTCAGAATACCAGAAGGAGAGGACGGTGTCAGACCAACAGAAAAACGATGAAGAAAATAAGGTGAAAATACTTGAAAATATGCTGGCTGAAAACATCCCCAAATTAGTAAATGACATAAACCTATAAAATAAAGAAGCTAAGCAAATCTCAAATAAAAGAATCCCTAGGAAATCCACACCATGAACTTTTGAAAACTAGGGACAAGAAAAAATATTTAGAACAGCCATAGAAAAGTGATAAATTATTATCAAGAAACAAACATGCTCTGTGTAAGTGACCTTAACAGAAAATTCTAATCTGAAAACATGGAGGCCAAAAAGAAGTGATGTGACATTTTTCAAGTGCCTAAAAAAAAAGAACTGCCCATTTCAAATCCTGTAGCTGGCAAAATTAACCTTCACCTATGAAAGGGAAATAAGAACATTTTCAGACGAAAAAAAGAAAACTAAGAGAATTTATTGTTAGCTGACCTACCTTTAAAAAATGGCTAAAGGAAGCCCTCTAAACGTAAAAAAATGGTGACAGAAGAAGGTTGGGATTTTTTAAAAAAAAAAGAACAGGATGGATAAAAATAGAAATAAGTTTAATAGACTATGCTTTACGTCATAAGTTTTTAAAATCATTTTATGGTTGAAGCAAGTTATAATACCATCTCATGTGGTGTTAAGTGTACATAGAATACTTAAACAATTATACTTAGAAAGTGGGGAGTGTAGAAAGACCTAAATATAAATAAGTTTTCTACACTTTACAAGAAGTGGTAAAACACTGACACCAGTAGGCTGTACCATATACATAGTCCCATATGGATATGGTAATAACTAGAACAATCCCAAAGAACACTATACAAAGAGATACACTCAAATACATAAATAAATAAAAATGAAACTATAAAATATCATATGTTAAAGTAACCCACAGGAAGGCAAGAAAAACATAGGAAAAGAAATAGAGGCGATAAACAGGAAAAAAATATATAAAATGGTAGACTTAAGCCCTAATATATAAAAAATTAGCTAAAAATCCAAATGGACTAAACATTCCAATTAAAAGAGAGACATTGACAGGGTGGATTTAAAAATAAACCACAACCCACTCCATGTTCTCTTTAGGAAAAACATTTCACATATGACAATATAACTAGGCTGAAAGTAAAAGGATAGGCCCTGACTGGTTGGTTCAGCAGTAGAGTGTCGGCCAGGCGTGTGCAAGTCCCAGGTTCAATTCCTGGCCAGAGCACACAGGAGAAGCACCCATCTGCTTCTCCACCCCTCCCCCTTCTCCTTTCTTTCAGTCTCTCTTCCCCTCCCACAGCCACGGCTCCATTGGAGCAAAGTTGGCCCGGGGTGCTGAGGATGGCTCCATGGCCTCTGCCTCAGGCGCTAGAATGGCTCTGGTCCATCGGAGCAACAACTCTGATGGGCAGAACATCATCCTCTGGTGGGCATGCTGGGTGGATTCCGGTCAGGCACATGCAGGAGTCTGTGTCTCTGCCTCCCCTCTTCTCAATTCAGAAAAATACAAAAAGAAAAAAGAAAAGGATAGAGAAAATATGACATGCAAACATTGATTTTCAAAAGTGGCAAAAGCTATACCAATATAATATAAAGAGTTTCAGAGCAAAAAAATCTACTAGGCAGAAAAAAAGTAACAATAAAGCAATTCTTCATTAAGAAGATAAAGGAATCCTAAATGTATAGGAACCAAACAACAGAGTTTCAAAATACATAAAGCAAAAATTAATAGAGACGAAAAGAGGTGTAAAAAATCCAGACTTGCTCTTGTGAATTGAGAATAACCAGACAGAAAGTTAACAAGGATATAGAAGATTGGAACACCACCATCAACTAACAGGATCTAACTGACAGGTATAGAGCACTTCACTCAGCAGCAGAATATACCTTCTTTTCAATCACTCAGAGAACATTCTACAAGAATGATCATTTCCTAGGATATAAAACAAATATTAAAATGCTAAAAAAAAAAGTAAAAAATATATATGTTCTTTGACCATAATACAATCAAAGTAAAAATCATTAACACAACAGAAAAATCTCCTAATACTTGGAAATTAAATTAAGGCCAAGAATAGGAGGAAGACAAATATTCCATATTACAAGCCTAAATCCAACATTATGTTTTAATAACAATAATGATAATTCACTGTTTTTTGCTTGAGGTAGATACTGATTGAATAAAGCAGTACTTGGCCCAAGTTTAAAAAGGCCAGTATTATTAGAGGATATATAATAAAACAGCTATCCCCTGCCCTACACATTCCCGCCTTCACTTACCAGCTTCCCACCCCCACCCCAGGCAACCACTGTCAACTTTTTAAGCAGATTTTTCAAATATAAGTCCTCACCTAACATCATAGGTAGGTTCTGTGACCTTATAGGAAGCAGCGTATAATGAAACACATTTTACCAAAGGCTATTTGATATAAACAAGAGCTAAGTTCCTAGGGCATCTCATCAACATTATAATGAAATGACAGAATTTGAGGATCTGCTGTATTTCTAAATAACAAGCTTATATCAATGTCTTGACTTTTCTACTTTAGAAATACCCATAGCTTCCTACAATAAAAAATGAGGCTGTAGTTCTCTGAGTATGAACACTCATTTGTAAGCGCTCTGCAGTATCACTTTTGCTGACTCTAGGAGCAAAGATGGTATTTTTTCCTGAAGATTTCTTCCAACTGGCACAAGTCTACCCATTGATGATCAAGTTAGGTAACGCCACATCCTTATACTTTTATTTCTGATGCCATAATAGGAGATCTGGCCTCAGTGCCAGCTGATGTTCAAGAGTTCAAAAGAGCTGGAGAATAGTACACTTCAGAAGTTGTGAAGAAATTGACAAATTTTCATGTTTTTAAAATTTTTCTTATTGCTCAACTTGCCCTGTGAATTCCCACATGTATGTGTGACTGTCAGTTAAGGCTGCACAGGTCTACTCTCTGAGAGCAAGTACTGAGGTTGGGAGGAGGGGCGCAAAGTTCTGATGGTCTATGGAGCACACACATTGTTTATATTTCCCATGTAGTTCACTCTGGGCATTCTATACTTAGCCTGTCGTTTGATCCTAGAAACTCTGTGAAACAGGTGTTACTATCCCCATTTTACAGCTGAGGAGATTAAGGCTCAGACAGGACAGGTTACTTGAGCAAGGTCAAGGAGCTCAGAAATGACAAGCTGGTTTGGAATATTATACCGAAAGTCTGTGCTTTCCCCACTATACAGCATGATCTCTTTCTAGGCAGGCTGGGCAAACACACCTCAGCAAAAGGTCACGATTCTTAGAAACTTCCAAACATCCAGAGATAAAGAGGCCTTTGCATAAGCCTCACAGCACTTAAAGAGTTTCCTTTTATGGGCATGCTAGTGGGGGCATCAGGGACACAGAAGACTGAGAACCTGTGCATGGCTCTTTCTAGTTAAGGAGCTGAGACAGTCTTACTGAAAGCACCAGAGAGGAAGGGGTGACCCAGGAGACCCAGCTTTTGTACATCTCCATCAGTTGTGGCCCGCCCCCACCCCTACCCCACAAACCCCCACCAGCTCTCCCCCTCTACAATGATCGCTGAGGCCAGGGAGACCCAGTGGGCTCGTCCTGTTTCTCCCAAGGTCACATGGGCCCCCTCGTTGGCCTCTGCCAGTCCCTACCAACGTGAAGCTCTTGGGCGAGGCTGCCCAGCGCTTGACCGTGGTGAGCGGCCACTCCTGCAGCACTTCCTTGGTCTTCTCGTCCACGCGCATCACCGAGTCCTTGGTGATTCCCAGCAGGCGGGGCACCAGCTTATTCTTGCCTTTCATCTTTTCCTGAAACAGGACAGACCAAGAGTCAGTGTTCTTCCTCTGAATACATCAGATTTTGTCAAGTAATCGATGATTTTGCAATATTTTACCTGTGGTCAACTTAGGCACACTGTGTTTCAAAATAGGCAAGATGACTGACCCTTAAAATTCTTTCATGATTATTAGTTTTAATAATTTTTTAAAGAAACAGTAATCATGATTATTAAAATAATGGATCCCGAGATGACGTCAGAGTAATGGTGCGATAGGAAGCGATACCGATAAATCTCCCCAAAAACTCAACAAGATCTTCAACCAGAAACAGAAAAATCTATCCTTGGAGCCTCCAGATGTTCCGCAATATACTTGAAGGTATGGTCGAGCGAAAAATTGGCTAAATATATAATCAAACCCCAAAGGAAATAGGGGTTTGATTATATACTCCGCCTTCCTCACTAACCTAAACAGGGCTGCTTTCACCGGGAACTGAGAATATAGAAACTGAGGCGGGCAAAGGGGGTGAATAGATCCAGGCCGCGGCACAAACAGCCGAACCAGGCTGTGGCACGGAGATCCAAGACGAGGAGAAACTGTGCCTGTGGCAACCCGGGCAATACAAGCTAACACTCATGCCAAACCCAGACAAAGAAAGACAAGTGAGGCAGCCATTCGCCCAGATCTCCTGGTTGGCGCATGCAGATAGTGGGTGAGAGATTCCTCCAAGCACCTTGGGAGTGGGCGCCCGTGTTATCCTACAGAGAGGCAGAGTCAGAGGCCTTTGTGTGGGCTGAAAAGCAGAATCTCTGGGCCGCCCCAGCACCCTGGAAAAGCCGCGCACGGGGAGGGAGCGAGAGCCAATTACAACGCTGGAACTTCTCCGTGCGGGCGGAGGGCTCTCTCGGAGTGTGACGCGGCCGGCCTGATATCCTGGTCGGCGCGCACGGAGAGTGGGTGAGAGATTCCTCTGAGCGCCTCGGGAGTGGGTGCCCGTGTTATCCCACAGAGAGGCAGAGTCAGGGGCCTTTGTGTGGGCCGAAACCAGAATCTTGGGACCACCTCAGCACCCTGAAAAGGCCGCACACGGGGAGGGAGTGAGAGCTAATTCCAACGCTGGAACTTTTCCGTGCGGGCGGGGGTTTCACTCAGAGTGTGAGACTGCCGGCCTGATATCCTGGTCGGCACACACAGATAGTGAGCGAGGGATTCCTCCGAGCGCCCCGGGAGTGGGTGCCTACCCATGTTACCGGACAGAGTGGCAGAGCCAGAGGTCTTTGAGTGGGCGGAAGACCCGCCTGATTATGCTAGCAGCTCTGACTGACTGAGCCTTACCCAGAGCCCTGTGCTGAGTGGGAATAGAGTGGGGAGTTTACAGCTCTTTGAGCCTCTTACTATCCAGGCAGAGGCAGCAGCAACCCCATAGCTGGATTATCAGGCTACTAATTGAGGAAGAAAAGACTAGGAGAGAGGCTCCAGGAACACAGACTCTCTCACTGTTGGAGCCTACAAATGCTAATGAGCCTCGCCTGCCAACGAGACTGAAGCCCAATACATGACATCGCCATAGAGACTTATCAACTGCAAACCTCTACCTGAGCATGCCAAAGGGGCAGAACCCGGGGTACAGAGTCACCGACCAGGAAGAGGGAGAGAAAAGAAAAAGCAAGAAGATAACCTCTCAAAATCAAGAATAATCCACAGACTTTATAACCTATCCCATTTTATTATATTTGTTTGTTTGTTTCTTTTCATTCTTGATTTTTTCCCCCCTCTTCCAATTTGGTCAATTAACTCTCTGCAGGTCTTACTCTCTCCTCTCCTTGAACTGCACTACCCATAAGTGTTACATCTCCCATTATCTTTTCTTTCCTCTTCCTTTCTCTCTATGAGGGTTGCACTCCAAAACCCTTAACTCTCTTTCTCTCTCCTTTTTTTTCTTTTTTCTTCTTTTAGTGGTTCCCTCTTTTTTTTTCTCTCTTTCTTTTCTCCCTCTATATTAGTTTCTTCCTTTCTCCTTTACATCTCCTCTCATTCAATCCTTAATAACAAACAAATTATCTTATCTGGGACTCAAACTTATGTTTGTGGCATTTTGGGGGGTTTTTACTTCACTTTTTTAACTCAATAGTAGTACTCCCAACCCTGGCTCTCCATTTTATTTAGTTCTTGTTCCACTAAATACAATAGTAATTTTTTAATCCCCCCCCCATTTTCCCTTTCCCTCTTATTCCTCTCATCATATCTCTTAGTCAACCAACACCTAAAAGCAAATCATTTTATTCTTGACCCAAATTTTTTCCTTGTTTGCATTTTGTGGGGTCTATACCCCCTTCTTTTGCCCCTTTATTACATCTCCCCAATTCAGGCCCTCCATTATAGGCATTGTTTGTTCTATTTAGTACAATATAATTCACAGTTCACCACAAGATTTTCTCAAGAAAGAGGGGAGAGGAGAGGAGAGGAAAAAAGGAGGGAGGGGAATAATTTTCTTTCTTTTTTTTAATTTTAATTTTTTTTAAAAACTTTTCTATTTTTTATTTTTATTTTTTAATTTTTTATTATTAAATCTCATTAATACTATCAACAAAACCACCCTCAGATGCCATTAAGGAAGAGAAAATCAAATATCATGAATACAAAAAGAGAGGTAACACAGATAGATGAGGAAAAATCTGTGGAGAAAAAATTTAATATATTGGAAACCTCGGAGTTAAATGACAGAGAATTTTAAATAGAAATCCTAAAAATACTCAGAGATATACAAGAAAACACAGAAAGGCAATTTAGGGAGCTCAGAAAACAACTCAATGAACACAAAGAATATATTTCCAAGGAAATTGAAACTATAAAAACAAATCAAACAGAGATGAAAAACTCAATTCACGAGCTGAAAAACGAAGTAACAAGCTTAGCTAATAGAACAGGCCAGATAGAAGGTAGGATTAGTGAAATAGAAGACAAGCAACTTGAGGCACAACAGAGAGAAGAAGAAAGAGACTCAAAAATTAAAATAAAATGAGATAGCCCTACAGAAATTATCTAACTCCATCAAAAAGAATAACATAAGAATAATAGGTATATCAGAGGGAGAAGAGAGAGAAAATGGAATGGAGAACATACTCAAACAAATAATATATGAGAACTTCCTGAGCCTGTGGAAAGAACTAAAGCCTCAAATTCAAGAGGCAAACAGAACTCTGAGTTTTCTTAACCCCAACAAACCTACTCCAAGGCACATCATAATGAAATTGGCACAAACCAATGGCAAAGAAAAAATTCTCAAGGCAGCCAGGGAAAAGAAGAATACAACATATAAAGGAAGGCCCATTAGATTATCATCCAATTTCTCAACAGAAATCCTACAAACTAGAAGAGAGTGGACCTCAATATTTAAAGTCCTGAAAGAGAGGAACTTTCAGCCACGAATACTATACCCATCAAAGCTATCCTTCAAATACGAAGGAGAAATAAAAACATTCACAGATACAGAAAAGATGAGGGAATTTATCATCAGAAAACCCCCACTCCAGGAATTACTAAAGGGGGTTCTCCAATCAGATACAAAGACAAAAAAAAAAAAAAAAACAAAGCCACAAGTAAAAGCTCCAAGAAGAACACAATGAAACCAAATTTAAACTGTGACAACAACAAAAAGAAAGGGGGGGGGGAGAGAGGATGGATATTAACAGGAGCAAAGGACGATGGAGTGCAAAAGTACTCATAAAATAGTGCACTACAATGAACAGGGGAGGAACCCTTTTCATTACTTAATGGTAACCACCATTGAAAATAATGGATCCCTACCTGTAACTCGCAACTGAACAGATTCAAAATAAGTTAATAATTTAGGAGAAACATATTGGTGACTATTTTTATGATTGCTGGGTGGGAAATGAGACTTTTTAGCATAAACACCAAAATAAGAAAACCACACAGGAAAAGATTAATAGCTTTAACTACAAAATATATTAATTTCAACATATATAAGTAGAAGAAAAGGAAAGAAACCTCATCATAAACAAAATGAAAAAACAATGACTAGGGTATAAATATTTACAAGAAATACATAGGTAAATAATTCATAGTCTGTGTCTGTGAAGTTATCATGAATCAACACCAATGACTAGCAAAGAACCAAAACAAACTGTTTAAAATAATAAAGTAATTAGACAATAAGTAATAAGCAATTGGATATATTTTCATGTATATAAAATGGCAGATTAAAAAAATTAATACTTATAATTGAAGAAGGTATACGGGAATCATTATTGATGGGGATTTAAAATGGCAAAGCCTTTATGGAAGAAAATGTGTTGGTTACAATCCAAAGCTTTAGAAATGTTTCTACTTTTGACACACCTTGCTTTTAGAACTTATTGAAAAACAAGTTATTAATGGGTATAGATTATGGCAGGAAGGCTTGACTAGAGTTTATTATAGTGAAAAACAAGAAATACCCAAGTTTTCAATGATAGGAGATTTGATAAATTATGGTACATACAAATAATAGACTACTCTACAACTATTATAATCAGAGGAAAACAATTGAAATTATGGCAAAAACTACTCACTATATAAAATAAAAAACAAAACAGTTTGTACAGCACAATCCTAATGGAAATAAAATTTTCATCATAAATTTTAATTAAAAATATGAAAAAAATTTTTTAAAAAGTTTCATTATGTGATAAAATGGTAGCAACAATCATCTCAAGTGATTTGTATCATTTTCTTGTGCTTTTCCTTATTTCTAAAATTTCATTTTGTTGTCAGGGGAAAAAAACAAACTTTCCCAATATTTGCTGAAATTTAGCAATACCTGGTTGTGAATACAAGAGTACAGGTACTCAAAACAGGGCAGGAGTGTGCTACATGTTAGTAAATATTTTCCATTAATTCTCAAAACATCCCCTAAATGTTGGCGGCATCATCATCAGCATCATCATCATCATCATCATCATCATCATCATCCCTGTTTTGAAAGAATGGATCAGCAACTTGCCCGAGGCAAATAGAAGTGAATGGTAAAGTCATGATTAGAACACACAGTTGAGTAGCTCAGAAATACCTCTGATTTCAAAAGCAGACTGTCCACCAGTGTACTTCTTCTTGTCGAAGCAATTAGAAAAAACGAAAAATACTCCTGCCCAGACCCGATGGGCAGTTTATAAACAATCAGACGGTGAAGGTCTGAGCACACTTCCAGCTTCCTCCCAGGAGGAGGAAGATTGTTCACTGTTAGGTCACCTGTGCCTTACCCCTGTGATTCAGAACTGGAGGGATGAGATGCAACCGGGCTAAGCTTTCATCATGCTGTGGTTCTGGGCCCGACTTCAATGTGGCCTCAGCCCAGGATCCAGCGTGCTCCCAAGAGTTCTACACTGGCTTCCTGCCATAGTGCTGGCCTGCATGCTTTGCTGTGTCACCAGCATACTTAGTTCTTTTTGAGGCATTACAGAAAGACATGGCTGCTCAAGAACAAACTGGGTGTTAGAGACCCTGCTTATGAGCCATTTCTCTCCTGAAAACAACTGGTGATCCATTTTTAAAAAAATTTTTTTTTTATTCATTTTAGAGAGGAGAGGGAGAGACACAGAGAGAGAGGAGAGACAGAGAGAGAGAAGGGGGGGGGGGAGGAGCTGAAAGCATCAACTCCCATATGTGCCTTGACCAGGCAAGCCCAGGGTTTTGAACCGGCGACCTCAGCGTTTCCAGGTCGACGCTTTATCCACTGCACCACCACAGGTCAGGCTGGTGATCCATTTTGACTTAACTCGTGGTTCTGAGATGCTCTGAGTGCTCTGTGATGCCTTCCCAGTTCAGGGGAGGAGAGGGTCAGTCCCACAGGCACCTCGCCTCAAAGCTCTGGTTGTGATGCAGGGAAAGTTCAAAGGCACTTTGAGAAGTGAAAAGCTTTACACGAGGGTTTTCTGGAATGAAACAAGATCCTTTGCAGGTCACGGGAACTGCCTTACCATCACTTACAAAGTTTTCATTAGCAGATCACAATAAAATGCAAAAAAAGTCAATGAAAGATAAAAAGTGTAGATATTTATAGGTCTCATTTATTGACATTTTATAAGCAACTTTTCTATATTATCTCGTTTAAACCTTATAAAAAGTCGTAATTTTATAGGTGAGCAAACTGAGGCTTAGAGGCGGAAGGTAAAATAACTTATCTAAGGTCAAACAAAGGGGCAAAGGCAGAATCCACACCCAGGTCTTTCTTTTCAAAGTGAATGTCCCTAGCCACGGAGAACACTGCCACATAACGCTGTCCTCTGTGGGCACATTACCGCACACATCACAGGATGTACAGATATTCTCTATCTCTGAATCAGCAAATTACAGCTGGTGAGAAATCCAGTTTTGCCTTTTTTTTTAATTGCCTGAGAGCTAAGTGAATTTTCTATTTTTAAAATGGTTAAAAAGTATCAAAAGAGCAATATTTTGTGACGTGAAAATTACATGAAATTTGAATTTCAGAGTCTATAAATAAACTTTACAGCAACGTAGCCACACTCGTTCACTGACATACTGCCTGTGGCTGCTTTCACACCACAGGGGAGAGCTGAGTGGCGTGGCTGGCAGAGCCCAAGATAGTTACTATCTGGCCCTTCACTGAAAAAGTCTGTCAACTCCTATTCTATTTGGTGGACACTAAAAGCCAATTAAAAGCTGGGAGGATTCAGGGGCCTGGGGTTAGGGCGAAGTGGAAAGAGTTAAAAGGACTGGCTTAGTTAAAATGTATCAAATATCCTTACACTCCAGATACTACACTTGTTAACATACATTAGCTCACTTAATCTTCATGAGAGCCTCCACTTTTCAGATGAAGAAACTGCGGTTCAGGGAAGTCAGGTATGTCCTTCAAGGTCATAAATGTTTTTGCTATTTTTCATATAGGTGATACTGTTTGCCTGGATTATAGGCTAACCTTCCTGATTCCAAAACCTAAGCACTTTCTATTATAATAACAAAGTATAACACTCTGAATATTAGGACAAAATATACATGGATTTTGAAGAAAATATGATGGAAGCACCTATAAACATATCAAATAATTCTCTGCATATCTATGTCTAATGCCAAGGCCAGGCTGTATGATAAGCGTGTTAAATAAGTGGATAGTAAATTATCATTTCATCAATTCATTTAAAATTTCTACTAGGAGCCAATAAAATTAGTCAGCGATAAGCTAGAATCACACTTTTCTTTTTAAATTATGCCATTGTACCCTCTTCACAATTTAATGCTATGTCCAGGTTGGGGAATCTAAGAAATTTGTTACTTAAGGCTTTAAAAAACTTCATATCCTTTTAGTATACAATTTTTGTGTGTTATTCTACCTGTGATCTCTTTTTATCATCCGTTCTAAATAGCTGCACTCACTTGTATACACATGTGCAAACACAAAGGTTTTTGTTTTTCATGCTGTTGACATATGACTTGTCAGTTTACTTGATCAACTTACTGAATTTTAAAATCTAAAAATTAAATTGACTGTGCATGTTGCTATATAACATGTACAGGAATCTGTAGACTTAAAATTATAAAATATTGATGAAAAAAATAAAAAAGGACCTAATACCATATTCATGAATTGAAAAACTCAACATAGCAAAGGTATCAATTCTCTCCAATTTGATCTATAAACATAAATAAGCAATTCTTATCAAAGTCCCAGCAAAGTTTTTTGTGCCTATAGATAAGGTTGTTCTAACATGTACATGGAAAGAAAAAGGATCTAAAATGGCTAAAATAATTTTGAAAAAGAAGAAAAAGTGAAGAGTATCACTCACCTTGATGTTAAAGCTTACTATGTACATAACTTAAATGATCAAAACAGTGTGATATTGCAGAGGATAGACACATAGATGAATAGAATGTCATAGAGAACCCTAAAATAGATCCATACAAATGTGTTCAGCTGAATTTTGGTAATGATACAAAAGCAATCCAATGGAGGAAGAACAGCCCTTTCAATAAACAGTGCAGGGATCTGGAGTCTACAGATTCCTGTACATGTTATATAGTAACATGCACAGTCAATTTAATTTTTAAATTTTAAAATTCAGTAAGTTGATCAAGTAAACTGACAAGTCATATGTCAACAGCATGAAAAACAAAAACCTTTGTGTGTGCATATGTGTATACAAGTGAGTGCAGCCATTTAGAACGGATGATAAAAAGAGATCACTGGCCATCCATAAGCCAAAAATCAACCTTGACCTAAACCTTACACCTTATACAAAACTAACTCAAAACAAATCAGGGACCCAAATGTAAAATTGTAAATCCTTTCAGAAGAAAACACAATAGAAAATCTTTGAAGCCTAGAGCTAGACAAAGAGTTCTTAGACAAAACAACAAGCAAGTTCCATAAAAAGAAAAATTGATAAAATATTCCTCATGAAAATTTAAGAATATTTGCTCTGTGAAAGACCTGGTTAGGAAGATGAAAACATAGCTACATCTAACAAAGAACTTGGACCTAGAATATATAAAGAACTCTTAAAACTGGACAGTTAAAAAATGAAATTTGGCCTGACCAGGCAGTGGCACAGTGGATAGGGCGTCGGACTGGGATGCAGAGAACCCAGGTTCGAGACCCCGAGGTTGCCAGCTTGAGTGTGGGCTCATCTGGTTTGAGCAAAGCTCACCAGCTTGGACCTAAGCTCGCTGGCTCGAGCAAGGGGTTACTTGGTCTGCTGCAGCCCCACAATCAAGGCTCATATGAGAAAGCAATCAATGAACAACTAAGGTGTCACAACGAAAAACTAATGATTGATGCTTCTCATCTCTCTCCATTCCTGACTGTCTGTCCGTATCTATCCCTCTCTCTGACTCTCTGTCACTGTAAAAAAAAAAAAAAGAAATTTAGCAAAAAGCATAGACAGACATTTCACTAAATAGGATATACAGACGGCAAATAAGCACATGAGGAGATGCTCAACATCACTAGCCATTAGGGAAGCACAGGTTAAATCCACCACAACATATCAATAAACACTCAACAGAATGGCTAAATTTAAAAAAAAAAAAAGATTCACCAAGTGCTGGAGAGGAAGAAGAGAACTGGATTACTCACACATTGCTGGTAAGAATGTAAATGGTATAGTCACTCTGAAAAAACAGTTGGGCAGTTCCTTATAGAGGTAAGTATGTTCTTACCATCTGATTCAGCGAGTGCAATCCTGGGCACTAACTCAAAGAAATGAACATTTACATTCATACAAAAACCTGCACGTGAGTGTTAGTTGCACTTTTATTCATAATAGCCAAAAAAGGGGACAACCCAAATGTTCTGTGATAATAAATAGCTAAACAAACTGGTATATCCATTTCACAGAATACCATTCAACAATAAAAAGGGACAATGGGTATACATCATAACTTGGATGGATCCTAAAGGAGTTATATTAAATAAAAAAGTCAATCTCAAAATGTTACATATTTTATGATTTCATTTATACAGAATTTTTGAAATAAAATTATTGACATACACAACAGATTAAAGGTAGCCAAGGATTAAGAACCATCACTCCTATACCCTTAGATCACTCTTCTATCCCCCTCCACTCCTAAGCAACGTTAATCTACTTTGTCCCTACAGATTTGTGTTTTCTGGACCTTTCAGATCAATGGAATCATACACTATACAGTATTTCATGATGGGTTTCTTTCACTCAGCATAATGTTTACAAGGTTCACCCACACTGTAGCATGTATTGGTACACTTCACTTCTTTTTATGGCTGAATAATACTGCACTGTATGGATATAACACTGTTCACTCATTCATCAGCTGATAAACATTTGGAGTGTTTCCACTATGGGTTAAATATTGCTATAAACATTCATGAACAAGTTTTTCTGTGGACATATTCCTTGAATTCTCTTCTAGGAGTGGAATTACTGGGTTGTACGTTATCTCCATGTTTAATTATTTTAGGAACTTCTAGACTAATTTCTAAAGGGGCCACCAGCAGTGTATTAGGGTTCTAATTTCTCTACATCCTCACAAATACTGGTTATATCTTTTTTTAAATTTTCTATATTACTTTCACAATTTCCTGTGAATCTATCATTATTTCAAAGTAAACAGTTATAAACGATTCTAGTACCTTGTTATAAGATAAACAATCATAGCAATGTATAATTTTGTTTCTTTATTTCCTAAAGTAATGCTTAAAAATATTTTTAAAAAACATCTTACTACAGTCTGACCAGGTTGGGCCCAGTGAATAGAGCATCGGACTAGAATGCTGAGGACCAAGTTCAAAGCCCCGAGGTTGCTGGCTTGAGCATGGGCTCATCCAGCTTGAGTTCGGGTTCACCAGCTTGAGCACGAGGTCACTGGCTTGAGTGTGGGATCATAGACATGACCTCATGGTCAATGGCTTGAGTCCAAGGTTACTGGCTTGAGCAAGGGGTCACTGGCTCAGCTGTAGAACCCCCCAACACCCAATTAAGGCACATATGAGAAAAGCAATCAATGAACAACTAAGATGACACAATGAAGAATTTATGGTTTTCATCTCTCTCCTTGTCTGTCCCTATCTGTCCCTCTCCCTGTCTGTCCCTATCTGTCCCTCTTTCTGTCTCTTCTCTGTCTCTCTTGCTGAAAAAAACAAAACAAAACAAAAAACTTAGTGTATTTTACAGAATGTCCAAAATAATGTTGAAGGTAAAGATGATGTAAGGTAATAAGGTAACTTGTTCTGATCCCAATTTTTATAGATTTCTCTCTAGCATTTCTCTATTAAGTAGGATACTGATGATTGGTTTGAAATACTCTTTTGAGAAAGTACACATATTCCAGCATTTTAAAGAAATTGTTATAATGAGTGGGTGAATTTTTTCAAAAACCTTAGTGGCTTTATACAAAAAGATTATATCATGCCACTTTTTTTGAAATATAATTGACATGTAACATTGTAGAAGTTTAAAGTGTACAATGTGATGAATTGTTACATGTATATATTGCAAAATTATCACCACAATGAGATTTTCTATATCCTTCATCTCTCATACTTACTATTTTTGTTATTGTTATGTTGAGAACATTTAAGATCTATTCATTTTTTTTTCCCCCCAGGAACAGAGAGAGAGTCAGAGAGAGGGATAGACAGGGACAGACAGACAGGAACAGAGAGAGATGAGAAGCATCAATCACCAGTTTTTCGTTGCGAGACCTTAGTTGTTCATTGATTGCTTTCTCATATGTGCCTTGACCACGGGCCTTCAACAGACTGAGTAACCCCTTGCTTGTGCCAGCGAGCTTGGGTCCAAGCTGGTGAGCTTTTCCTCAAACCAGATGAGCCCGCGCTCAAGCTGGCGACCTCAGGGTCTCAAACCTGGGTCCTCTGCATCCCAGTCCGATGCTCTATTTACTGCACCACTGCCTGGTCAGGCAAGATCTATTCTCTTTACAACTTTCAACTGTATAATACAGTATTGGTAACTATAGTCACAATAATGTACATTAGATTCCCCAGAACTCATTTCTGTTATAACTACAAGTTTGTACCCTTGACCAACATTTCATTTTCCCCACCTTAGCTGCTGGCAACTACCAATCTACTCTCTGTTTTCATAATTTTGGTTTTTTAAAATTCCACATATAAGTGGGATACAAATATTATTGTATTTCCCCATGTATAGGACGCTCCCATGTATAAGATGCACCTTAATTTGGGGGCCTGAAATTTGAAAAAAAATGTATTACATAAAGTTACTAAACTCAAGTTTTGTTCATCTACACCGGGGTAGTCAACCTTCTTATACCTACCGCCCACTTTTGTATCTCTGTTAGTAGTAACATTTTCTAACCGCCCACTGGTTCCACAGTAATGGTAATTTAGAAAATAGGGAAGTAACTTTACTTTATAAAATTTATAAAGCAGAGTTACAGCAAGTTAAAGCATATAATAATTACTTACCAAGTACTTTATGTCGGATTTTCGCTAAGTTTGTCAGAATCAATCTTTATAAAACAATTTACTATAGTTAAATCTATCTTTTTATTTATACTTTGGTTGCTCCGCTACCATCCACCATGAAAGCTGGAACGCCCACTGGTGGGCGGTAGGGACCAGGTTGACTACCACTGATCTATACCAATGAGCGCAAAAACAAGTGCGCAAAAGCAGAAAATGTAAGTAAAAAAAAAATCTACAACTACTGTATAAGATGCAGCCAGTTTTTAGACCCCAAGATTTTTGGACAAAGGTGAGTCTTATACACAGGGAAATATGGTATTTGTCTGGCTTCTTTCACTGAGCATGTAGTTGCAAATGGCAGGATTTCCTTCTTTTCTATGGCAGAATAGTATTACACAGTTATGTATACATACCACATTTTGATTATCCATGGATGGACACTTATGTTGTTTCCACATATTGGCTATTGTGAATAATACTGCAATGAACATGAGGGTACAGAGATCTCTTTTTTTGTTGTTAATTTAGTGAGAGGAGGGGAAGCAGAAAGACTCCCACATGTGCCCCAACCGGGATCCACCTGCCAAGGCCCTACTAGGAGGCAACGCTCTGCCCATCTGGGGTGTTGCTCTGTTGCTCAGCAACAAAGTTCTTCTTAGCGCCTGAGGCAGAGGCCATGGAGCCATCCTCAGCACCTGGGGCCAACTCATTCTAACCAATCCATGGCTGCAGGAGGGAAAGAGAAAGAAAGAGAGAGAGAGAGAGAGAGAGAAAAGCAGGGGTGGGCAGAGGGAGAAGCAGATGGGCACCTCTCCTGTGTGCTCTGACCAGGCATCAAACCCAGTACATCCACATGCCGGGCCAGTGCTCTACAACTGAGCCAACCAGCGAGAGCCCAGATATCTCTTTGACATAGTGATTTAACTTCCTTCAGATAAATACCCAGAAGTTGGATTGCTAGATCATATGGTATTTCTATTTTTAATTTTTTGAGGAACTCCATAATGTTTTCCACAGTGGCTATACCAATTTACATTCCCACCAACAGTGTACAGGGGTTCCCTCTTCTCCACATCCTAGCCAGCATTTGTCATCTCTTATCCTTTTGATAATAACCATTCTAACAGATGGGAGGCATTACCTTTTTATAGTTTTGATTTATATTTCCCTGATGGTTAGTGGTATTGAATATTTTTTTATGTAACTATTGGCCATTCATATGTCTTCTTTGGGAAAACATCTATTCAGGTTCCTTCCTATTTTGTTAATTTGTTATTAAGTTGTATGGATTTCTTATAATCTTTTGCAAATTAATCCCTTATCAGACAGATGGTTTGCAAATTTTTTCTTCCATTCCACAGGTGGGATTTTTCAATTTATTTATGGTTTCTTTTGCTATACAGAAGCTTTCTTTTTTATTTTTATTTTTATTTTTTTATTTTCTTTTTTTTTTTCATTTTTCTGAAGCTGGAAACAGGGAGAGACAGTAAGACAGACTCCCACATGCGCCTGACCGGGATCCACCCGGCACGCCCACCAGGGGCAATGCTCTGCCCACCAGGGGGCGATGCTCTGCCCATCCTGGGTGTCGCCATGTTGCGACCAGAGCCACTCTAGTGCCTGAGGCAGAGGCCACAGAGCCATCCCCAGCACCCGGGCCATCTTTGCTCCAATGGAGCCTTGGCTGCGGGAGGGGAAGAGAGAGACAGAGAGGAAAGCACGGTGGAGGGGTGGAGAAGCAAATGGGCGCTTCTCCTGTGTGCCCTGGCCGGGAATCGAACCCGGGTCCTCCGCACGCTAGGCCGACGCTCTACCGCTGAGCCAACCGGCCAGGGCCAGAAGCTTTTTATATTAATGTAGTCCCACTTGCTGATTTTTGCTTTTGGTGTCACAAACAAAATATCATTGCCAAGACCAAAGTCAAGGAGCTTTTCCTCCGTTTTCTTCTGGGAGCTTTATGGTTTCAGGTCTTACATGTAAGTTTTAATTCATTTCGAGTTAAATTTTTTTGAGTAGTGAAAGGCTCCAATTTCATTTTTCTGCATGTGAATGCCCAGTTTTCCCAACACCATTTATTGAAGATACTATCAATATCTCCCCAATGTGTATTCTTGGCTCCTTTTGTCAAAATTAGTTGCTATATAAGTATGAGTTTATTATAGGCTCTTGATTCTGTTTCAAATGGTTCATGTGTCTGTTTTTATGCCAGTACCATACTGCTTTGATTGCTATAGCTTTATAATATAGTTAAAATAAGGTTGTGTGATGCCTCCAGTTTTGTTCTTTCTCAAGATTGCTTTGACTATTTGGGGTCTTTTGTTGTTCCATACAAATTTTAGAATTCTTTATTCTGTGAAAAATGCCATTGGAATTCTGATAGGAGTTGCACTGAATCTGTATATAGCTTTAGGTAATACAAACATTTTAACAATATTAACTCTTGATCCATGAACATGGGGTATCTTTCCATTCGTTTGTGTCTTCTTCAGTATCTTATAGGTTTTGGTATATAGATCTTTCACTTCCTTGGTTAAATTCATTGCTAAATTATTTTGTTTTTTGATGGGGTTTTTAATGGAATTGTTTTCTTTATTGCTTTCTCAGTTCATTCTATATGATTTCATCTTATTTGACCTATTTATCTGCTTTACTACATTCATTAATTCATAACATTAAATTATTTCTGAATTCTCAGTTATGTAACTTTTAAAATTAGATAATGGTCAAGTAAACTATATTTACCAAAGTCACTTTAAAAATAAAATGTATACTGATCAGGCGGTGGCGCAGTGGATACAGCGTCGGACTGGAATGCGGAAGACCCAGGTTCGAGACCCCGAGGTCACCAGCTTGAGCGCGGGCTCATCTGGTTTGAGCAAAAGCTCATCAGCTTGGACCCAAGGTCACTGGCTGGAGCAAGGGGTTACTTGGTCTGCTGAAGGCCCGCGGTCAAGGCACATATGAGAAAGCAATTCAATGAACAACTAAGGTGTCGCAACGAGAAACTAATGACTGATGCTTCTCATCTCTCACCGTTCCTGTCTGTTCCTATCTATCCCTCTCTCTGACTCTGTCTCTGTAAAAATAAATAAATAAATAAATAAAATGTATACTAAATAGAACCACAGAGTAAAAAATTAAAATTAGCAGCATTTTCACTTTCACCATGTGATAGAAAATAAAAATGTTGAAAACCAAAGTTTGAACATCTCAGCATCTCATATAAATATGAAAGTGGCCAGTACTGCCTACCTCCTTGACCCTGACCTTTCTTCAAAGAGATGTAATTTGAAAAAAAGGAGAAAGAAGAAATAAAGAAAGGAAGAGAGGGAAGAAAGAAGGAAATGTCTATTACTTTCTTATTTTGCCTTAAATAATTTTGTAACCGAATAGTCTCCACTTGACCAAATCTTCAAGACCCTGTAATAATCAGAAGATCTGTGCTCTCTCACCAGTTATGCTACTGGCCATGGACAGATTATTCTCAAGTGCTAAACTGTCTTTGAAAAACAAATTTCTTCTTTTTTTCTCAGTTTCTCTTTCTTTTTTTAATTAAATTTGTTGGGGTGACATTGGTTAATAAAATTATATAGGTTTCAAGTATAAAATTCTATAACGCATTGTGTGTTTACCACCCAAGGTCAAATCTCCTCCCGTTACCATATACTTAACCTTATTTCTAATAACATGTAGTTTGCTGCGTGCTATTTATTTTCCTAAATTTACTGACTTAAATGCATATTACTGAAACTGTGTGAAATCTGAGGGAAAATCATGTAAATGCAAGAAATGAATTTCATACATGAAGGACTTCAAGAAAACTCAAAATAGACGTAAAGTGATGCCAATATCAGTGGACATGATGAAAATTTAATCTCTATCCCTATGATGTATTGGAACTCATCTGCCACCTGTTGCCCTTCAGAGTAATAAATAAAAAATAAAATTATTCTTCTAAAACAAGCAGATCTCTCCATGTGCTCATGGTAGGGATGGGAGCTGGGATCATGAAAGCAGTTCAAACAAAGTCACCCTAGCTAACGTAGCACAGGCCAGTGGTTAAGAACATGGACTTTGGAGTCAAAGAGAGTTTAATTCAATTCTTATTGGGATTCTGTTTTGTCATTTTTAAAAGAAGGCAATAGTAATAGTTCTGCCATTGTGTTCCTGATAGATTTAAATAAGGTATGCCTAGCATATAATTGTTTACTAAATGTTATTATTACTATTAATATTGGAAAATGGAATCATTACCTAGAAGGTATGGGCACCATCCAAAAATTCATTAACAGGTTAAAAACTTCCACTAATTATAAGAAACTTAACTTTTAAATTATGTTTCTTAGAAACAAAGTGATTCACCCATGTTTTCTTCATTTGCAAGGGCCCAGTATTTTCTAGTATAAAACATAGTGGTTGAAGAAAAGGAAGGACTAACACAGAGTATGTGAGCATAGGATGCACAAAGGAGAAACCAAGCTACTGGGAAGGTTTATCAGTCAACTTAAGAATATGTCCATCAAGGGCCTCCCTCTGATATTCACAGGTTGAGTTTAAAAGAACCACCTCTTTCCTTCTAGTAGGGAGGCAAACAATTCTGATGAAAACAGATCTAGATGCCACAGGAATCCCAGACCCATTTATAAGTATACATCTTAAGTTCCTTATTTACCACAAAAATTTGGTTTGGTCTGCAGTGGTTTGGTCAACAACCTTCACTTAGTCCAGGGCACTCACTCTTGATAGTCAGTCTTAGATGAAACATCCTCATGGGAACATCAAATGAGTAAAAGTGAACACACACCCTCAGTGACTATAGAGAAGTGACAGTCAGCCTCACAGTTCATACACTTACTAGCCTCACGGTTTATACTGTGTGTCCAACAGCTAAACTTGGGATATTATTGACCAAATGCTAGGGGTCTGGGGATGACAAACTGACCCTAACAGCAAATACTTTCATAAAAGAAAAACAGGTGGCAGAGCATACGCTCTCTCCACCACCCCACCCAACCTACCTTCACCAGGAAAAAGGACACACCGTATGTCCGGAGGGACCGGGCGAGTTTGACATACTTGACCTTGGCTTCTATTTCACTCATCTCTCCACAGTTCTTGTGCTCCTGCAGAAGAGACAGTGGCAGAGACCAGTTATTGCAGCTCTGCCAGAGGTGGACTTGGAGTGAGCTGGTTACTAAACGTGGTGCATATAGTGTGGCTATGACCCATCAGTAAGCAACACTTGTGTGACAATGTTCCGACTCACCAAGAGTCAGAGTACCCAGAAAGCTCTAATTCTGAGCTTCTTAACTAAAATTTGAGCCCAAACTACTATAAATTTCATAACTTTGTGCACCAATTCACATGTGTGCAGTGTGGCAGTAACAGGTCCATAATCGTAATCCAATTTTCCAAGGACTCCATGTCCCAAAAGGTTCAGCCACCAACACTTTAAATGAGAGCCAGAAAAATGTTCTTGTCCAGGAGAAGCCTCTTTCTAACAGCCATCCACAACAGACAGTGTTCCAAAGAGCAGGCCAGACAAATGCCTGTGCATCACCACACTTGGAAAGAATACTTGGCAAAAGATATGTTTATACACATGAAATTTATATTTCAACTTATATTTATATTTCAACACTGAAGCAGACTTTGCTTTTTTGGATTTACTAGAGTGACTATTTCATGGCAAAGTTGATGATAGGGTTTTTTTTAACTGGCTGTCTAGAACAGACAACTCTCTTTTAGAATAAATCTGAATTTGAAAAAGGTACCAGTTTGCAAATCCTAGCTTCAAAAACCAATCTCTGGCCAAAGAAGCAACGAGTAGCTTCTGCCTTAGTGCATTTTAATGGCAAATCACCTTGTTGTTGTTTTTTTTTAATTTTTTTTTTTCTTTTTCTTTCATTTTTCTGAAGCTGGAAACAGGGAGAGACAGTCAGACAGACTCCCGCATGCGCCCGACCGGGATCCACCCGGCACGCCCACCAGGGGCGACGCTCTGCCCACCAGGGGGCGATGCTCTGCCCATCCTGGGCGTCGCCATGTTGTGACCAGAGCCACTCTAGTGCCTGAGGCAGAGGCCACAGAGCCATCCCCAGCGCTCGGGCCATCTTTGCTCCAATGGAGCCTTGGCTGCGGGAGGGGAAGAGAGAGACAGAGAGGAAGGAGAGGGGGAGGGGTGGAGAAGCAAATGGGCGCTTCTCCTGTGTGCCCTGGCCGGGAATCGAACCCGGGTCCTCCGCACGCTAGGCCGATGCTCTACCGCTGAGCCAACCGGCCAGGGCAAATCACCTTGTTTTAATGCTACCAAGATAATGCCTTTGAAATGAAAGGCATTTTTTTTCTAAGAAGAGCTAAGTAACCTTTAGCAAGAAGGTATGGATTAAGATAATAAATCTGTCCAAAGCAGAACTGTCAGATTCTTTACTCTAGAATCACTGCTCATTTATTACATAAACCAAGTACATGCACGGGGTACAAGACTGTCACGTGTGGAGGCCCTTCTTCTACTAGTAATGAGGCTAGGGAGTGAGGAGAATAATATATTTATATTACCAATACCTGAAATATTCTCTTTTCAGCTCCTCTCTGCTTGATGTATTCTTTGGGCAGGAATTCCTTTAGACTGAGAGAGAGGAAGGAAAAAAGTACAGCAGTTATATCTGTGATGAGAAGAAAATGGTTTTCATAAAGCAGTTAGGTTACTAACTTTCCCAGTATTTTTTGGTTATAATTACTGACAAACTGCCCAGCCCACGATGCAGTTAAATAGGACACAAATACAAAACCAGTCCAATAAAAAGGGTGAAGCTAACAGAGTTAAATAAGAAAGAGTTACCAGGATATATTGTGAAGTGACACATTCAAGGGCACAAGAGTGTGTCGTGCACTATCCTCTGTAAGAAGTAAGGAAATAGTTTTCATTTTATATTGTTAATATGTCTTTTTAAAACAACAGAAGGCTATGCCTGGTGCTATTAAAAATGATTCTTTATAGGAAGAAGGGAAAAACAGGGAGGGGAACAAGGATGAAGAATAAACCTCTGTAAATATTCCTCGTAATATAGATTTTTTTTCACTTTAGAGCCACATTAAATTGCAAACGGGGGAGGAAACAACACCTGAAAACCTAAAGCAAATGAAACAAATGAACTTAACTATATCAAGCTGACAACATAACTGTAGCGAGAAAAGTAATTTCAGGTAACACTGAAAAAGTCCCTTCACTGTACATCCCTAGTGAGATACACTTAGAGATGAAATGAACATAAAAGACTTGTTATATTTTAATACCATTATTTTAAACACCCTTTCTCCCTCTTCTATATATATGCTCATACTATATAAAATTAGGATATTATATTAAATAACATGTTACATATAATTAATATAAAGTGAATAATTATGTTAATTGTTAGTAACCAAGTTTTTAGCATAAAAAAGATAAAAATATAAAGTTGAGAAAAAATATTGTTTTAAGTGAGAGGTGGGGAAGCAGAAAGAGACACTCCCGCATGAGCCCCGACCAAGATCCACCCAGCAAGCCCCCAACCCTGTGATGCTCTGCCCATCTGGGGCCACTGCACTGTTGCTCAGTGCCTGAGGCGAGGCCATGGAGCATCCTTCAGTGCCCAGGGCCAACTTTGCTCAAAACATTCGAGCCACGGCTGCAGGAAGAGAAGAGAGTGAGAGAAATAAGGAGAAAGGGGAGCGGTGGAGAAGCAGTGGTCGCTTTTCCCGTGTGCCCTGACCAGGAATCGAACCTGGGACTTCCACACACTGATTGGGCCGACCAGGCCCAATCTGCTGAGTCAACTAGGCAGGGCAAAACTCAACAAATTTAAATGAAAACCCCACAATCTTTTGTTTTATTTGAATTGGAAATACTGACCTGCATATTTGATACATTATCTTTTTCGTGTGTGTGTGTGTGTGTGTGTGTGTGTGTGTGTGTGTGTGTGTGTGTGACAGGGACAGAGACAGAGAGAGACAGAGAAAGGGACAGATAGGGACAAACAGGGAGGAAGAGAGATGAGAAGCATCAATTCTTCATGGTGGCACCTTAGTTGTTCATTGACTACTTTCTCATATGTGCCTTGAACGGGGGCTACAGCAGAGCAAGTGACCCCTTGCTCAAGCCAGTGACCTTGGGCTCAAGCTAGTGAGCCTTGCTCAAACCAGATAAGCCCACACTCAAGTCGGTGACCTCGGGGTTTTAAACCTGGGTCCTCTGTGTTCCAGTCCAACACTGGATCCACTGCGCCACTGCCTGGTCAGGACCATTATCTTTTTCTGAAGAACATATTTCTTTTCTATTTGTGTCCTCTTAGGAGGCTAAGAGAAAGGACAGCCTGATGGCAATAAGCACCCAGCACCTAGGCCAGGTGGTTCTCAAACACCACCCCCCACTCAAAGACATCCCAGATCCTTAGAGAAATGAATACTACTAGCTCTGGGACAGGAAATTTATCAACTGATCCTGGACTTTTTATGCCTGAGATCAAGAAAGCTATCAAAATGACTAGAGGCAACATCAGAGATAACCACTAACCAAATATAGGCCGATTTTAAAAACTTTTTACAAAGGAAGACAGAACAGCATTATGAACACAGCACCCAGCTTTAGTGATTATAACTCATGAATACATGACTCACCTACTCCTTCACCCACATTCCCTCCCCTGATGAGGGAATTTCAGCATCAGAAAGAATGATCACTGCAATGGGTAAAAAACACAGATACTGAAAAATCTACAAGGATCCTTTAAAATAATCATTGGTCACCTTAAGAGGTTGCTATGGTAGCAACTCATACTGTAAACTGATAAGAGGAAAGAACCAAAGCCAATCAATGCAGAAGGAATAATATAAGTCCAAAACCATCATGTAACTCTTAAGGAAACAAGGAACTGATCAAAACAAGCAGGAATGGCTGCTAAAACCAGTAAGTGACATGTTAATGGGGAACTTTTAGACCTCACTCCTCCTGTAAACCCCTAAGCCAGCCTTTTCAGTACCAGCTTTTCGGAGTGCAGTAAGAACAAATCCTCGGCTCCACTAGGACGGCAGACTAGGCAAAGCTCTGCCTCCTCCTGTTGAAGGTTGCAGTCAACACTCTTCCTTCATGAGCCCCCACTTCTGCTCTGGCCAAGCCAGCTGTATTTGTTCTCCAGTCTTGCTGCTGCTATCTATCCTGTGATCATGTAATAAAGCAGCATAGCCCATCCACTCCTAAGACAGTACAGAAAGGGAGCTCGTGAATGCTTCCTAGAGTAAATGTTTATAAAAGGCGAGTAAATGTTTAGATATAGGTGAGACGACTATAAAATACTGAAGAGGAAAAAAAATCATAAAAATCTAAAACAATTCTGTCTTCCAGATTGCTTCCTGACTGCCTTTTAAATTCTCTCCTAGATGATGTGGTTCATGCAAGAAAGACAATGTAGAACCCCAACCAGGAGAACCCTTGCAAAGAAGGGACCTTGGTCTTGAATCAAAAGATTGGCATGTGAATGTTAAGTTGAAAGTTAAAATACAGAGTTTCTGAGAGTTAGATGTCAATCTAAACAATGTGGGTAGTAGGTTTTCATTATTATTTTTTGTTTTAGATTTTACTTATTGATTTTTATAAAGAGGAGAGAAAGAGGGAGAGAAAGAGAGAAAGTGGGAAGCATCAACTGTAGTAGTTGCTTCCTATATGTGCCTTGACAAGCCCAGGGTTTCAAACTGGCAACATCAGTGTTCTAGGTTGATGCTTTATCCACTGCGCCACCACAGGCCAGGCTATTTTTCTATGTTTAAGTGAGAGGAGGGGAGACTGAAAGACAGACACCTGCAGAAGCCCTGACCAGGATCCACTTGGTAACCCCCATCTGCTCGAAACAACTGAGCTATCCTTAGCACCCAAAGCTGACACTTGAACTAGCCAAGTTGTCTTCAGCTCCTGGGTCTATGCTCTAATCAATCAAGCCACTGGCTGCGAGAGGGGAAAAGGGAAAGATGAGCGAGAGAAGAGGGAGATGGAGAGGAAGACAGGTCACTTCTCATCTGTGCCCTGACCGGGAATCGAACACAGGACATCTACATTCTGGGTCAATGCTCTATCCACTAAGCCAACTGGCCAGGGCCAGGTTTTCACTATTAACAGCTGCCATTTACTACAATGCAAACACTGTTTCAGGTGCCTGACATGTTAAATAGACTAATTAAATTCTGACAAAAGCCCTTAGAAGAAAATATCCTATTTTATACAGGAACATGAGGTTCCGTGACACTAACTAATTTGCCTGCAATCACAGCCAACAACTTAAGCCTCATCTGCAAGCTCTAGAGATGATGCTCTTAGCCACTTACCACCCCAGGTCCCTCCAAGATACCTTAGAGTCAAAAGACATAACATGTGAGCAGTATTTCAGAACCTTCAGACAAAGAGAAATAAAACAACAGAAATACCCAATCAAATAATGATAATGATCATGGTGGCAGCAATTTCTAAGGAATGCCAAAAGGCCATTGAATTACGGAAGGGAAATTTAATAAACACACTTGGGGGAGTGAGGTATGAATTCAAATCTAGATGTTCACCAAAACCTCCTTTTCTTGTATAAAATATAAGCTGCTTCTATTGATACAAGTAATTCCAAAAGAGGTGCCCTAAAACTACAATTTTGGGAAATGTTCACTGCCTCTCATCTGTCCTGGAGTTGCTACCGTGTAATTAGTTGCCTGATCTTGGGCAAGTCACCATCTCTCTAAGCTGGTTTTATCATATAAAAAGAATAGAGGATTCCTACCGAGGAGCGTTATTACTGATATGAACCAAAAACAATCCCCTCATTCCTGAGGAGCGAGGGCATCAACACTCACATACAAGGCCATAGTGTCCACTCAGCACAGGGTGGAGAAGTGAAGGCGGTGGGAGATGGAGTGTGTAGAAGAGATAGTCTCACCCAAAAGACACTGGAACACCCAGGTTTCCTGAGTCTAACCTTTATCTTGAATCACCAAATGGCTAAAAATAACAAATTTGATATCACATAAGGTTCTCAAAGAGTGATCCCAGCACCAGCAGCCGGCTGACTCAAGGGGCTCTGGAGTGAGGCCAGCAGCGTGTTTGAACAAGCCCCTGGTTCTGATGTTTGGTCAAGCTGGAGAAGCAACAGCACAGTGCGCTGAAGGCTCCAATGATGGAATCACACACACTTGGGTCAAATATGAAAATGTCTTTGTGACTGAGAGTATTGGTTTACTAAATCCTGGTGGTTAACTGACAGGATGACATAAGTGGAAGAAGTTTTGGTTGAGTTGGAAAACACTTAGGGTGGGAAGAAGAGGAGAGAGAGGATGGCATGGGAGAAGCACAGGATAGGGTTTGAGGAGCTCTCTCGGTCCCAAAGAACCAGTTCCAATGCCCTTTTTTTTTTTCTTCTTCTTCTTTTTTTAATTTTCGGAAGCTGGAAATGGGGAGGCAGTCAGACAGACTCCTGAGCATGCACCTGACCAGGATCTACCCGGCACACCCACCAGGGGGCGATGCTCTGCCCCTCCGGGGCGTCGCTCTGTCGCGACCAGAGCCACTCTAGCGCCTGGGGCAGAGGCCAAGGAGCCATCCCCAACGCCCGGGCCATCTTTGCTCCAATGGAGCCTTGGCTGCAGGAGGGGAAGAGAGAGACAGAGAGGAGGGGGGGGGGGTGGAGAAGCAGATGGGCACTTCTCCTGTGTGCCCTGGCCGGGAATTGAACCCGGGACTCCTGCACGCCAGGCCGATGCTCTACCACTGAGCCAACCAGCCAGGGCCTCTAATGCCCTTTTGGTGTGAGGAAGGGACTCTGCCTAGAGGTGCAGAGATGGCTCAGGGCTGGACACATTCAGAGGTTCCTGGTTTGAAAGTTCTGGAGTGTGGAAGTAGTTAGAGAGGTAGGCACCAACCTTAGCAGGCTGCTGCCAGAACCACCAAATAGACATCACCTCCACAAACTGATAGAAGCTCTGGGTGCAAACAATAAAGAAACTAGTGGGTGAGCAGTGGTGAGAAACAGGAGGTAAGCCAGCACTGGTGAAGAACAAAAGCAGAAATGCTTCTTGGTGAGTTTGAAGCCAGACTCTGGCCAAATTATTCTGACACAAACACACAGAAGCCCAAAGGAGGAATATGTGTTTGAGCATATGCCAAGAGAAAAACTGACTTCAGACTTCCTACTGTGCTGAAGGCTTAGCTCGTTGACCGTAAAATTATCTTGAGTTTGAAGGGAAACATTTCCAAGTCTATTTGAAATTCTTCCTCAACAGAGATTCACACCCTGGGTTGCTCTGTGTTCTCAGTAGAATACTGAGGAACATGCAAACAGTATGGGGGGCTACGACAATCAAGGATGACAAGTTTCCTCAGTCTGTGACCTACCCGCCTGCACCCAACCACTGGACCATTTACCCTGCAGCATAGAGTCATGGAACCTTTTTATCTGACCACCAATGCCTATTAATTTTGTCTTTGCCACATATTAAATATCTAACTTAAGTTGGATACAAGCTTTTATTACCTCACATAGACTATCATAACTTTTTTTAATGTTAATTGTGCAAACATTTTGAAACATACAGAAAATTTACACCTCATAGTTTATATACCTATCACCAAGGATAAAAATAATGTTACCATGTTGTGATATTTGTTTTATGATTGCTCCCGCTCTGTTTTTACGGAATAGAGGTTACAAATTTAGCTGAAGTCCTATACCATCCTTCTCCCTCTCCCTAATGGTAGTCACTTTCTTTTTTTTTTTTTTTTTTTTTTTTTTTTTTATAATTTTATTTTTTTAATGGGGTGACATCAATAAATCAGGATACATATATTCAAAGATAACAAGTCCAGGTTATCTTGTCGTTCAATTATGTTGCATACCCACCACCCAAAGTCAGATTATCCTCTGTCACCTTCTATCTTGTTTTCTTTGTGCCCCTCCCACCCCCTATCCCTCTCCCATTCCCCCCTCCCCCCCGTAACCACCACACTCTTATCAATGTTTCTTAGTTTCACTATTATGTCCCACCTACGTATGGAATAATACAGTTCCTGTTTTTTTCTGATTTACTTATTTCGCTTCGTATCATGTTATCAAGATCCCACCATTTTGCTGTAAATGTTCCGAAGTCATCATTTCTTATGGCTGAGTAGTATTCCATAGTGTATATGTGCCACATCTTCTTTATCCAGTCATCTATTGATGGGGTTTTTGGTTGTTTCCATGTCCTGGCCACTGTGAACAATGCTGCAATAAACATGGGGCTGCATGTGTCTTTACGTATCAATGTTTCTGAGTTTTGGGGATATATACCCAGTAGAGGGATTGCTGGGTCATAAGGTAGTTCTATTTTCAGTTTTTTGAGGAACCACCATACTTTCTTCCATAATGGTTGTACTACTTTACATTCCCACCAACAGTGTATGAGGGTTCCTTTTTCTCCACAGCCTCTCCAACATTTGCTATTACCTGACATGCTAATAACAGCTAATCGAACAGGTGTGAGGTAGTATCTCATTGCCGTTTTGATTTGCATTTCTCTAATAGCTAAAGAAGATGAGCATCTTTTCATATATCTGTTGGCCATTTGTATTTCTTCCTGGGAGAAGTGTCTATTCATATCCTCTTCCCATTTTTTTTTATTGGATTGTTTGTTTGTTTGTTGTTGAGTTTTATGAGTTCTTTGTATATTTTGGATATTAGGCCCTTATCTGAGCTGTTGTTTGAAAATATCATTTCCCATTTAGTTGGCTTTCTGTTTATTTTGTTATCAGTTTCCCTTGCTGAGCAAAAACTTCTTAGTCTGATGTAGTCCCATTCATTAATTTTTGCCTTCACTTCTCTTGCCATTGGAGTCAAATTCATAAAATGCTCTTTAAAACCCAGGTCCATGAGTTGAGTACCTATGTCTTCTTCTATGTACTTAATTGTTTCAGGTCTTATGTTTAGATCTTTGATCCATTTTGAGTTAATTTTTGTACAGGGGGAGAGACTGTAGTCCAGTTTCATTCTTTTGCATGTGGCTTTCCAGTTTTCCCAGCACCATTTATTGAAGAGGCTTTCTTTTCTCCATTGTGTGTTGTTGGCCCCTTTATCAAAAATTATTTGACTATATATATGTGGTTTTATTTCTGGACTTTCTATTCTGTTCCATTGGTCTGAGTGTCTATTTTTCTGCCAATACCATGCTGTTTTGATTGTCGTGGCCCTATAATAGAGTTTGAAGTCAGGTATTGTTATGCCCCCAGCTTCATTCTTTTTCTTTAGGATTGCTTTGGCTATTCGGGGTTTTTTATAGTTCCATATAAATCTGATGATTTTTTGCTCTATTTCTTTAAAAAATGTCATTGGGATTTTGATGGGAATTGCATTAAATTTGTATATTGCTTTGGGTAATATAGCCATCTTGATTATATTTATTCTTCCTAGCCAAGAACAAGGTATATTCTTCCATCTCATTATATCTTTTTCGATTTCCCTTAACAATGGTTTATAGTTTTCATTATATAAGTCCTTTACATTCTTTGTTATGTTTATTCCTAAGTATTTTATTTTTTTTGTTGCAATCGTGAAGGGGATTATTCTTTTGAGTTCCTTCTCAGTTGTTTCATTGTTGGCATATAGAAAGGCTATTGACTTCTGTATGTTAATTTTGTATCCTGCGACCTTACTGTATTGGCTTATTGTTTCTAGTAGTCTTTTTGTGGATTCTTTGGGGTTTTCGATGTATAGGATCATATCATCTGCAAAAAGTGATACCTTTACTACTTCTTTTCCGATATGGATGCCTTTTATTCCTTTGTCTTGTCTGATTGCTCTGGCTAGAACCTCTAGTACCACATTAAATAAGAGTGGAGAGAGTGGACAACCCTGTCTTGTTCCTGATTTAAGGGGGAAAGCCTTCAGTTTAGTGCCATTTAATATGATGTTAGCTGATGGTTTATCATATATGGCCTTTATCATGTTGAGATATTTTCCTTCTATACCCATTTTGTTGAGAGTCTTAAACATAAAATTGTGTTGTATTTTATCGAAAGCCTTTTCTGCGTCTATTGATAAGATCATGTGGTTTTTGTTCTTTGTTTTGTTGATATGGTGTATTACATTAACCGTTTTACGTATGTTGAACCATCCTTGAGATTCTGGGATGAATCCCACTTGATCATGATGTATTATTTTTTTAATATGTTGTTGTATTCGATTTGCTAGTATTTTGTTTAGTATTTTAGCATCTGTATTCATTAGAGATATTGGTCTGTAGTTTTCTTTTTTTGTGCCATCCTTGCCTGGTTTTGGTATGAGGGTTATGTTGGCCTCATAAAATGTGTTTGGAAGTATTGCTTCTTCTTCAATTTTTTGGAAGACTTTGAGTAGAATAGGAACCAAGTCTTCTTTGAATGTTTGATAAAATTCGCTGGTATAGCCGTCAGGGCCTGGACTTTTATTTTTGGGGAGGTTTTTAATGGTTTTTTTCTATTTCTTCTCTACTGATAGGTCTGTTTAGGCTTTCTGCTTCTTCTTGACTCAGTCTAGGAAGGTTGTATTGTTCTAGGAATTTATCCATTTCTTCTAGGTTGTTGAATTTAGTGGCATAAAGTTTTTCATAGTATTCTACAATAATTCTTTGTATAGCTACGGTGTCCGTGGTGATTTCTCCTCTTTCATTTTGGATTTTGTTTATATGAGTTCTTTCTCTTTTTTCCTTGGTAAGTCTTGCCAAGGGTTTGTCAATTTTGTTGATCTTTTCAAAGAACCAGCTCCTTGTTCTATAGTTTTTCTGTTCTCTAATTCATTTATTTCTGCTCTGATTTTTATTATCTCCTTTCTTCGGCTGGTTTTGGGTTGTCTTTGTTCTTCTTTTTCTAGTTCCTTAAGGTGGGAAGTTAAGTGGTTCACTTGGGCTCTCTCTTGTTTGTTCATATATGCCTGAAGTGATATGAACTTCCCTCTTATCACTGCTTTTGCTGCATCCCATAGATTCTGATATGTCGTATTGTCATTTTCATTAGTCTGTATATATCTTTTGATCTCTGCACTTATTTCTTCTTTGACCCATTCATTTTTTAAAAGTATGTTGTTTAGTTTCCACATTTTTGTGGGACTTTTTTCCTCTTTTTTGCAGTTGAATTCTAGTTTCAAGGCTTTATGATCAGAAAATATGCTTGGTACAACTTCAATTTTTCTGAATTTGCTGATATTGTTTTTGTGGCCCAACATATGGTCAATTCTTGAGAATGATCCATGTACACTGGAGAAAAATGTATACTCAGTCACTTTGGGATGAAATGTCCTGTAGATGTCTATCATATCCAGGTGCTCTAGTGTTTTGTTTAAGGCCACTATGTCTTTGTTGATTCTCTGTTTGGATGACCGATCTAGAACCGTCAGCGGTGTATTGAGGTCTCCAAGTATGATTGTATTTTTGTCAGTTTTTGTTTTAAGATCAATAAGTAGCTGTCTTATATATTTTGGTGCTCCTTGGTTTGGTGCATATATATTAAGAATTGTTATGTCTTCTTGATTCAGTGTCCCCTTAGCCATTATGAAATGGCCATTTTTGTCTCTAAGTACTTTTCCTGTCTTGTAGTCAGCATTATCCGATATGAGTATTGCTACACCTGCTTTTTTTTGGATGTTATTTGCTTGGAGTATTGTTTTCCAGCCTTTCACTTTGAATTTGTTTTTATCCTTGTTACTTAGATGAGTTTCCTGTAGGCAGCATACAGTTGGATTTTCTTTTTTAATCCATTCTGCTACTCTGTGCCTTTTTATTGGTGAGTTTAATCCATTTACATTTAGTGTAATTATTGATACTTGTGAGTTCCCTATTGCCATTTTATATCTTGCTTTATGTTAGTTTTGTGTCTTGTTTGATCCTTCTCTTTCGTTTTTCTATCTTTTGTTTTTATTTGGTTGTATTCCATACATCTTTCCTCTGTTGCTATCTTTTTTATCTCATGTGCTTCTGTGGTGGTTTTTTCAATGGTGGTTACCTTTGAGTAATGAAAAGGGTCCCTACCCTGTTCATTGTAGCGAACTATTTTGTGAGTACTTTTGCACTCCATCGTCCTTTGCTACTGTTAATCTCCGTCTTCTCCCCCTCTTTCTTTTTGTTGTTGTCACAGTTTAAATTTGGTTTTATTGTGTTCTTCTTGGAGCTTTTACTTGTGGCTCTGTTTTTTTTTTGTTCTTTGTATCTGATTGGAGAACCCCCTTTAGTAATTCCTGGAGTGGGGGTTTTCTGATGATAAATTCCCTCATCTTTTCTGTATCTGTGAATGTTTTTATTTCTCCTTCGTATTTGAAGGATAGCTTTGATGGGTATAGTATTCGTGGCTGAAAGTTCCTCTCTTTCAGGACTTTAAATATTGGGGTCCACTCTCTTCTAGCTTGTAGAGTTTCTGCTGAGAAATCTGATGATAATCTAATGGGCCTTCCTTTATATGTTGTATTCTTCTTTTCCCTGGCTGCCTTGAGAATTTTTTCTTTGCTGTTGGTTTGTGTCAATTTCATTATGATATGCCTTGGAGTAGGTTTGTTGGGGTTAAGAAAACTTGGAGTTCTGTTTGCTTCTTGAACTTGAGGCTTTAGTTCTTTCCACAGGCTTGGGAAGTTCTCATCAATTATTTGTTTAAGTATGTTCTCCATTCCATTTTCTCTCTCTTCTCCCTCTGATATACCTATTATTCTTATGTTATTCTTTTTGATGGAGTCAGATAATTCTTGTAGGGCTATCTCATTTTTTTAAATTTTTGAGTCTCTTTCTTCTTCTCTCTGTTGTGCCTCAAGTTGCTTGTCTTCTATTTCACTAATCCTCTCTTCTATCTGACCTGTTCTATTAGCTAAGCTTGTTACTTCGTTTTTCAGCTCGTGAATTGAGTTTTTCATCTCTGTTTGATTTGTTTTTATAGTTTCAATTTCCTTGGACATATATTCTTTGTGTTCATGGAGTTGTTTTCTGAGCTCCCTATATTGCCTTTCTGTGTTTTCTTGTATATCTCGGAGGATTTTTAGGATTTCTATCTTGAATTCTCTGTCATTTAGCTCCAAGGTTTCCAATATATTAAATTTTTTCTCCATAGATTTTTCCTCATCTATCTGTGTTACCTCTCTTTCTTTTGTATCCATGATATTCGATTTTCTCTTCCTTAATGGCATCTGAGGGTGGTTTTGTTGATAGTATTAATGAGATTTAATAAAGAATAAAAAGTTAAAAAAAAATAAAAAAATAACAAATCGAAAAGAGTTGTTTTTTTAAAAAAAATTAATAATGCAATAAAGAAAAATAAAATAAAATAAAAATTTTTAAAAAAAGGAAATTATTCCCCCCCTCTTTTTTTCCTCTCCTCTCCTCTCCCCTCTTTCTTGAGAAAATCTTGTGGTGGACTGTGAGTTATAACAAACAATGCCTGTGATGGAGGGCCTGAATTGGGGAAAAGTAATAAAGGGGCAAAAAAGAGAGAAAGAAAAAAAAAAAAAAAAAAAGGAAAAGAAAAAAAAAAAAAAAAAGAAAAAAGAAAAAAAAAAGAGCGTATGGACCCACAAAAAGCAAATAAGGAAAAAATTTGGGTCAAGAATAAAATGATTTGCTTTTAGGTGTTGGTTTTCTAAGAGTTATGATGAGAGGAATAAGAGGAAAATGGAAAAATGGGGGGACAAATTAAAAACTTACTATTGTATTTAGTGGAACAAGAACTAGATAATATGGAGAGCCAGGGATGGGAGCACTGCTAGTGAGTTAAAAAGGTGAAGTAAAAACCCCCCAAAATGCCACAAACATAGGTTTGAGTCCCAGATAAGATAATTTGTTTGTTATTGAGGTTTGAATGAGAGGAGATGTAAAGGAGAAAGGAAGAAACTAATATAGAGGGAGAAAAGAAAGAGAGAGAGAGAAAAAAAGAGGGAACCACTAAAAGAAGAAAAAAGAAAGGAGAGAGAGAGAAAGAGTTAAGGGTTTTGGAGTGCAACCCTCATAGAGAGAAAGGAAGAGAAGAGAAATGATAATGGGAGATGTAACACTTATGGGTAGTGTAGTTCAAGGAGAGGAGAGAGTAAGACCGGTAGAGAGTTAATCGGCCAAATTGGAGGAGGAAAAAAAAGTCTCAAGAATGAAGATAAGAGAAACAAACGAACAAATATAATAAAATGGGATAGGTTATAAAGTCTGCAGATTATTCTTGATTTTGAGAGGTTATCTTCTTGCTTTTTCTTTTCTCTCCCTCTTCCTGGTCGGTGACTCTGTACCCCGGGTTCTGCCCCTTTGGCACGCTCAGGTAGAGGTTTGCAGTTGATAAGTCTCTATGGCAATGTCATGTATTATGCTTTATTCTCGTTGGGAGTTGAGGCTCATTAGCATTTATAGGCTCCGACAGTGAGAGAGTCCGTGTTCCTGGAGCCTTTCTCCTAGTCTTTCCTTCCTCAATTAGTAGCCTGATAGTCCAGGTATGGGGTTGCTGCTGCCTCTGCCTGGATAGTAAGAGGCTCAAATTGCTGGCAACTCCCCACTCTATTTCCACTCAGCACAGGGCTCTGGGTAAGGCTCAGTCAGTCAGAGCTGCTAGCATAATCAGGCGGGCTTTCCGCCCACTCAAAGACCACTGGCTCTGCCACTCTGTCCGGTAACACAAGCGGGCGCCCACTTCCGGGGCGCTTGGAGGAAACTCTCACTCACTGTCTGCAACCAGGATATCCGGCCAGCAGTCTCACGCTCTGAGTGAAACCCCCAACCGCAGGGAAAAGTTGCAGCGTTGGAATTGAGTCTCGCTCCGTCCCCGTGTGCGGCTTTTGCAAGGCGCTGGGGCGGCCCGAGATTCCGCTTTGGCCCACACAAAGGCCCCTGACTCTGCCCCTCTGTGCGATAACACGGGCGCGCACTGCCGAGGCACTCGGAGGAATCGCTCACTCCTTATCTGCGCGCGCACACCAGGATATGAGGCCCGCCGCGGTTCCCTCTGAGTAAAACCCTCACCAGCACGGAAAATCTCCACCGTTGGAAGTAGCTCTCACTCCCTCCCGCGCGTGGCTTTCCCAGGGCGCTGGGGCTGCCCAGAGACTCTGCCCTCAGCCCACAGAAAGGCCTCTGACCCTGCCTCTCCGTGGGGCAACACGGGCACCCACTTCCGCGGCTTAGGAAGAAATCTCTCTTCCACTAACTGCGCACCGACCAGGAGACCGGGTAAAATGGCCGCTCCGCTTGTCTTTCTTTGTTTGGGTTTGGCGCGAGTGTTAGCTTGTATTGCCCGGGTTGCCACAGGATCAGATTTTCCTCGGCTTGGATCTCTGAGCCACAGCCTGGTTCGGCCGTTTTTGCTGCGGCGGCCTGGATCTATTCACCCCCTTTGCCCGCCTCAGTTTCTATATTCACAGTTACCAGAGAAAGCCGCCCTGTTTAGGTTAGTGAGGAAGGCGGAGCATTTCTTACTCCCTATTTCCTTCGGGGTTTGGTTATATATTTAGCCAATTTTTCACTCAATCATACCTTTGGGTGTATTGCGAAGAATCTGGAAGCTCCAAGTATAGGTTTTTCTGTTTCTGGTTGAAGATCTTGTTGAGTTTTGGGGGAGATTTATCGGTATCGCTTCCTACTCCGCCATTACTCTGACGTCATCCTCGTAGTCACTTTCTTAAAGTTAGTTCCAACGTGTTATTTTATGTTCCCACATCACCTTGTATCTATAAACAATACACTGTTTCTCTTTATATTTTCACATTCAACAGTCATTCTGAAATGTTTTGTTTCTTCTGTAAAGTACTTTGGTGTTTTCATTCACTTAAATTTGTGCCCACCTGCTGGATATGAAAAACTATATTCTTACTGATTTTGCTTTTCAGATTATTTCTGAGACCGAATATTTTTCTACATCTTTATAAGTCAGTTGAATATCTACCTCTTTAAAGCACCTAATACTACCCTGGGTGATCTCTTTCTTAGAAGATTTTTCCCTTTTGAATATTTTCTGAATATTAATTTGATCTTTGTAGTATGCTTTGCAAATATGCAAATTTCTTCTTCCAGTCTGAAGCTTCATCCTTAAGTGGGTGATGTCTTTTGAATAATATTGTAAAAGTTTAATAAAGGTAGGCTTATCAACCTTTAGGACTCTTTTACTACTCTACATCAATAATAGTGTTTTCACAATAGCTTTGCAAAAAATTGGGGTAGTTGTGTGAGTCTTCCATGTAATTTCAATTAGCCTTGGTCATTCTTGAGCCTTGACTAATCCATATTAAATTTTTGTTAGTGTTAGTGAGATATTCATATTATCTGAAATAACCTGGGCCTTGTTTTAGTTTTTTTGGGTTTTTTTTGTTGTTGTTGTTGTTTTTTACAGAGACAGAGAAACAGTCAGAAAGAGGGATAGACAGGGACAGACAGACAGGAATGAAGAGATGAGAAGCATCAATCATTAGTTTTTCGTTGCACACTGCGACACCTTAGTTGTTCATTGATTGCTCTCTCATATGTGCTTTGACTGAGGGCTTTCAGCAGACTGAGTGACCCCTTGCTCAAGCCAGTGACCTTGGGCTCAAGCTGGTGAGCTTTGCTCAAACTAGATGAGCCCGTGCTCAAGCTGGCGACCTCAGGGTCTCGAACCTGGGTCCTCGGCGTCCCAGTACCTACGCTCTATCCAGTGTGCCACTGCCTGGTCAGTCTTGTTTTAGTTTTTTGATTTAGCATTTTTTAACTAAGAAGGCAATTTCAAGATTATAGATCTATCCAGATTTTCTAATTATCCATTTTACCTAGATTTTCACATATTTTTGGCTTTAAATTTTCACTTCATTCTTCTATTATAAAAAAAAATCTCTATCTGAAGTTCTGCTCCATTTTCATAACTAATGTTTACTTTTGCTTTTCTCTTCTTTTGCTGCTTTTTATCAAACCTATCAAATATTTACATATTTTATTGATTTCTTCAAAGCAGCAGCTTTTCTGTTAATCCTATGATTTGTATTTTGTTACTTTCTCTTGACTAAAATATTTTCTTTATTCTATTTTTTTTTTTTTTTTGCATTTTTCTGAAGCTGGAAACAGGGAGAAACAGTCAGACAGACTCCCACATGTGCCCGACCGGGATCCACCCGGCACGCCCACCATGGGCGACGCTCTGCCCACCAGGGGGCGATGCTCTGCCCATCCTGGGCATCGCCATGTTGCGACCAGAGCCACTCTAGCGCCTGGGGCAGAGGCCAAGGAGCCATCCCCAGCGCCTGGGCCATCTTTGCTCCAATGGAGCCTTGGCTGCGGGAGGGGAAGAGAGAGACAGAGAGGAAGGAGAGGGGGAGGGGTGGAGAAGCAAATGGGCGCTTCTCCTGTGTGCCCTGGCCAGGAATCGAACCCTGGTCCTCCGCACGCTAGGTCGACACTATACCGCTGAGCCAACCGGCCAGGGCTCTTTATTCTATTTTGATCTTATTCTACTTATTACTCCCTGAGGGAGGTATGTTAAATTATTCCACTAAAATTGTGTATCCAAAATTCTTTGTGTAATAGTGTCTATTCTCTTTTTATATATATACCTTAATGTAATATTAGCTGCATGCAGGTGTACAATTACTAGATCAGCCTGTTGAATCAGTCAGTCCTTCTATCTTTATAATGACCTTTGCTGTCTCCACTTATGCTTTGCATCACAAATCTATTTTGTGTGACATTAAATATCATTTCTCTTGCTTTTATTTATTTTTCTGGTGCATCATTTTTTTATGCCTTTACTTTAAACTTTCTTCTGTCCTTAAATTTTAAGTATGTCTTTTAGAAATAGTATAGAGCTGGAATTAATTCCATCCAATCTGAGAACTTGTTTATTTATTTATACAGTTGACCCTGGAATAATGCAGGTGTTAAAGGAGTTGACCACTGTGAAGTCGAAAATCCACATACAACTTTTGACTCCCCCAAAACTTAACTACAATCAGTCCTTCATATCTGTGGATTCAACTAATTGCAGGTAAACATCAGCACTTTTGATCCATGGTTGGGAATGGGGAAAAAATTAACCTTTTTGATTTAAGGTTGGTTGAATCCATGATGTGAAACCTGCAGATACAAAGGGCTGACTGTTTTCTGTTGAAAAAAATCCACATGGAGGTAGACCCGTGCAGTTCAAACCCATGTTGTTCAAGGATCAATTGTTTTGTTATGATGTCTAATATAGTCAGCAGTGTGTCTATCTTATTTTGTATATTCTATTTTCCCACGCCTTTTCTTGTGTTGGTCCCATAATCCTCTGTATACAACTATTATATTGGTCAAGTTGTTTGTATTGTTTGTATTTCTTCTCCACATCCCCCCCCCCCCCAACTAGTTTGGAAGTTACACAGTATCTTTCTATTCTTTTAGGCTACCAATCTTTCCCCAAGATTTTATTATGGAAACTCTAAACACTCACAATGTTGAAAGAATTATACAGTAAACACACTGTACCCATCACCTGGAACTATCTTTAGTTTTATCGCATATACTTGATTTAAGGTCTAAATTTTACCAGTACATCAAATCTTTGATACATTAAGGTCCATAGAAGGCTTCAACTCTTCTTGAACTCATTTCTTAAAGTTTTCCACTATGTTTTAAAGGGGCCTGAAGTTAGTCATTATCATAATAGGTTTTCTTGTTGCCATTTTAACAACTAATTCTTCTTTACCACATGTACTTTCTATTTTGCCAATTCATTGGTCGACACTGCTTTCTGTACCAAATTCTTGCCACATCTCTAGAAGCAATTCATAGTAGTCCCCATAGCCTGCACTACAACTTTTTAAAATCCTAAATAAACCATCCTGCGTTCAAGACACAGGTAAAGGTTAGACCTTGCTGAACTCAGAGCCAAGCTTTGGCTCTCCATAATAACAGTGTCACGTGTTTACTTGCCAACAGACTGCAGGCTCAGGAAGAGCAGAGAATGAGTACGGATTTCCTTGTAGCTTCCCTACACTGGGCAAGAGAGAAAACACACTGAGAGTCCTCCACAGTTACAGAAGACCATGGGGCATGCTTTCTGAAAACACAGAAGAGCACGAAATATATGTGTGATTACTGAGTTGTGCTGCATGTGCTTCATGCTCCCGCAGATGTCCCTTTCTGGAACTCTGAAGATGCCCTGATGAAACTGTCATGTAGACAGAGCACACCAGACTGGAGTTGGGAGAAGGGCCGTTTCCTGGCTTCCAGCGCTCCCTGGTCCTGGGCCTTGTCGCTCACTATCTGTCTCTCAAGCACCTATTTTCTCCATCTCTGGACCCAACGGGGGACACTAAGTAACCCGTAAATCCATGAAAATTCAGAAATTCTTTTAGTCCCTGATTTTCATTATCTAAATAAACACCTTCAACAAGGTGTCATCGAGTTCAGAAATCATTAAAAGGCCTAAAGAGGCCTGACCTGTGGTGGCACAGTGGATAAAGCGTCGACTTGGAAATGCTGAGGTCGCCGGTTCGAAACCCCAGGCTTGCCTGGTCAAGGCACATATGGGAGTTGATGCTTCCAGCTCCTCCCCCCTTATCTCTCTCTGTCTCTCTCTCCTCTCTCTCTCTCCTCTCTAAAATGAATAAAATAAAATTTAAAAAAATTTATATATATAAAAAAAAGGCCTAAAGATAGGAGGAAAAGAACCTCATAGTATGATGCTGACTCTGAGCAAAACTGCTAAACAAATTTTCAAAACCTCGAAGAGAAATGTACTCGCTTTAACTATCCCTTTCATTCAAAAGTCACGTGGGTAAAATCTCGATCTGGATGCATTTCAGGCTGGCTCTCTGACTAGTCCAACCTTCTTTTTTTTTTTAACTCTGAATTATTCAAGAAGATAGTACCTATGAATGCTAGATAGAGAAATATATAAAGCCTGGCAAACACGGCCCAGCCATTCGCCAGGGAAGCCCAGGCATATTACCCCTGAACAGGCTCCAATGATCCAATATACATTTGGGGAAATGTGGCCTCGCTGTTTAGTTTTAATTAAAAGGAGACGAACATTGTCAGGGAGTTCTACCTGTGTGGTGTGCTCAATAATGTACACAATTAAATATCCACATTAGATGAAATGCCCCATTACCTACACTAAATTTGGTCTAATGAAAAAATCAAATTCATAAGGAAAAATAATTATCACCAGGCACAATACGCTTGTTTTGATTTGTAATCTTAGTAAGAATACATATACCACTAGAGGCACAAATTTCACATTTTCATCTTAGAAATAAGAAAACTGACTAAATACAATTGCTTCACTTTGGCTACCTTCAGATTATTATGAGAAGGGACATCTTTAATGGAGTGTTGGTCTGCAGCATTCAACAGGCCTAGAAGTTGCAGAAGACCCTGTGAGAGCAATAGCAATGCTCCATAGTGTTTGTAACCCCTGCACAAATAGTCAGTGGTACAAAAACATTTGCTATAATGTAGTTGGTACAACCAGTGACACTCAGAAAAAAACCCAAAGGACCTTGTAATCACATTTTAAAGTACTTTCTTAATTTTGCTCCATAGTGGGTGACCCGTGACAGGAACAATTTTGAAAGTAGGGTTTCCTTTATAAATGACAAGAGTAGTCAGAAGTGCCTTGCAGAAAAACAGAACAAAACAAAACTCTGTGTAGCTGAACAAGCCACTCCCCTTGGGGACTCCGTTTCCACAGGTATCACATAAAATACACTGAGAACTAGCTGTCCCAAGTCTAAAGAAAAGGCATTAATGAAATGACTGGGGTAGCATCATCATTTTAGGCACCCCAAGAATGGCTACATTTAGATCACCTTTCTCACCAGGGCCACAACAGGCTTACAGTTAACAAAATCTAAAAATAGGCAAGCATCATAGTTAAAAATTTGGGGTTCATAAATCTTTTCTCCATTTTCTCCTGCTCTCCGTCAATCATTCAAAGAAACAAAAGATGTTGTTTTCTCCAGGGCCTAATGAGTTCTTGGTGTTTATCAATGTCCATGGCCATAATCCACAGTATCTGACATACTTCACGATCTAAATGTAGCTGAGGAGCCAGCTGTGAGGTTAGAATGTGAGAATACAAAAGTTCTAAAAGATGGTGTGCACATGGCCTTTCATACAGCGTCTGGGGTGTCACAGAACAGAGAGCATGGCAGGCTTCCCGCGGCTCCTGCAGGAAGGAAGCCAGACCCACCGGGTACAAATGAGCTCCGAGGAGCACTTGGCCATATGACTCATCTGGTGAATATAGAACAAAAGAAATGACGGACCTGCTCAAAGCCATTCTCAAGGTCACCGCAGAGTATATTGTAGGAAAAAGCACCGCTTTGGAAAGACTTCCTGGGATTCATTAATCCAAGGGTAGAGTTTTTTGTTTTTATCTTTTTTAACGACCCATTTAGACCAAAAAGTACATTGGTCAGGCATTCTCTGACATCAGAAGAAAAGTCAGGTTTTCCTCTTACTATAGGGCATATACTGGACCCTATTACTTTCCACTAAAGTGAAAGTAGAGTCAAGGGCAAATGAACATTTATGTTTTCCTCTCCCCTCAATCCACTTGGACACAGTACAATGGATGACCTACTCAACACATCTCATGCGGCACATCCTGCAGGAAACCTGACACCCATCCACCCCCACTCAGCACAGCTCAGATCCCCACTTCCAAAGCCTCTACAAGTTGCATTCTAGGTGAAATCATGATATTAATCATGTCAAGACTCTCTGAAGTGATTTCTTTTTGGCTCGGCCAAATGTTTCATCTGCCCTAGGAGGAAGCAGAAGAGAAACAGAAAAGGGGAGAGGGTGATAAAGGGATGTGACCAGAGTTAGAAACACACAAAACCTTTGGGAAAAATATATAATTATATTTTTCAAATATAATTTGAAAAAGCCCAATCTAAACAGAGGGGAAGAGCGCCTCAAACAGCAGCCACGGTGTGGCTGTGCTTGTCCTCCCGGGTATTTCTAGGAAACTAACCCTGATGCCCATGTTCTATGGGGCTGGAATGAATCTGTAGGATTCACTTTTTCTCCCATCTTCGAACCAGAAGGAAAAAAACCCCCATCCTTGTATAAAGAAGAACCAAAGACCAGAGGGTGAAAAGACTGGAGAAGTATTTAATGTGCTGATTATCCTTTCAGAAACTGATAAAGAATGTGAGGCTCTATCTTCTATACTACGCTTTTCTCATATAGGAATCTTAAAAATATATTTTTTTAAATGACAATATTTGGCCTGGCATGAAGAAGGAATGTTCTAATGGGCAGAGGTTTCAGGAGATGGAGGAAGTGAGTTATTCAGCTGAGCTATTTTAGGACAGGCGAGATACTACAGCTCTGTGTGCGGTGGTCGAGAGGGAATCACAGGCTGCTGAACCTGCAGCACAACCTTCACAGTCAGCCCAACGCTGCATTTCCAGGCTGCTTGCTTTCCCTGAGGTCTACAAACTTGATCATACACTCAACCGAGTAAAAGCTAACCATCTCGCAATTGACTGAAGTGAGTGACAGAGTGCGTTTTACAGAGCTAGCTCAAAAAATAAGTAGTGAAAAGAAAAAAGAAAACCAAAAAGATCACTTACTCTAGGAATCCAGGTTTGTGTTTATGCTCCACGTGAGGTCCAAACTGTATCTGCGCTTGAAATCCACCAAAGTCACAAGCTTTCTCGAAGGAGACTGGGTGGGAGCCGTTCAGGATATCATCTCGAGCCTGAAAACACAAGAGGAAGCAAAAAGCATCAGGAGCATGGTGGGGGAACGACACTTTCTGCCCGTTGCCACATCCCTGCTCCTGACTGACACGCTCCTGTTCCTAAGGAAGCCTGCCTCGTGCAGCGAGGTTTGTGCCAGCCGGCCCACAGCGACGCTGTTAGGACACTGTGGGTGACTGGAGCACAGTAGGGTTAAGGCGAAAAGAAAACAGTCTTTTCCCAAAATTGCCTATAGCAGTGACCAGTGTATTAAAACTAAAACGTGAGTGTAACCTCAGAAGGTAGAAGTAGATCATGAAAAATAAAGGCAAAGAGAAATCCTTCACAAATGACCAGGTTCATAAAGGGGGGGGGGGGAAGAAAGACAATATGCTTTCTACAACCCTCAATCATACAGTGAACAGAAGAATTATCTAGAGGTAAAATCAACCCAAACCCCCCCTCCCCCGAAGATAAGTAAGAATGAAGGAGGAGAGAGGCAGTCAGACACAAGAACTCGATACTGCAGACATGGAGGGGAAATGGGAAGCAAACACACAAGCTTAGAAGCAAACACTCACTATGTCGGAAGTTCTCTCAGTTCCTGACCCATCACAGCTGTTACTATGTATTCCTTTTCTTTCTTTATTTCCTTTCCCCATTACATGACCTCCAGACCTCTCTCAGATGGGCATGCTAAGCTATGGCTCTGAACCTTAAGCAGGCACCGTCTTTTTGCCCTATCTCCCTTCCTTCTCACCTTTCAGCCTCTCTCCTCCCAGCTCTCCTTCCATAACCCTCTTTCATCCATGAACTAAGGAACCGGCAAACTTTTCCTGTAAAAGGCCAGGCAGTCAACACATCACACACGTGTGCCACGCTCTCTCTGCCACAACTACTGAATTCTTCCATAGGAACAGGAGAGCCACCACAGTAAACAGTAATGTGATACATGAGGGGACTGGCCGATGTGCAACATGGTAACAGACAAGCTGTGTTCTAATGACACTTTATAAACACAGGTGGGGCTGTGGCTGTACTTTTCCCTGTGGGCACATAGGTAGACAAATAGAAGGACAGCAAAAGGAAGGAGGAAAGGAAAGAATAAAAGAAATGAGAAAGGAAGACAGAGGGATGTTTTCCTTGAGCCAAAAGAAAGCTTGGGGACCATCTAGTGCAGGAGTCCCCAAACTTTTTACACAGGGGGCCAGTTCACTGTCCCTCAGACCATTGGAGGGCCGCCACATACAGTGCTCCTTTCACTGACCACCAATGAAAGAGGTGCCCCTTCTGGAAGTGCAGCAGGGGCCAGATAAATGGCCTCAGGGGGCCGCATGTGGTCTGCAGGCCGTAGTTGGGGGACGCCTGATCTAGTGGAAAGCTCACACCTTACACACCAGGGGAAGTGCAACTCAGGTAAGTTAAAGGACTTTGTCTGAGTTTAAACAATTAGTTAATAGTGAAGAAAAAAGGTATTGAGACAATATTGTTCAGCTAATGAGAAGTACTGATTTTCTAACCAGTATTTGCTTATTGGGGTCAGGAACCTATGGCTCGCGAGCCAGATGTGGCTCTTTTGATGGCTGCATCTGGCTCGCGGACAAATCTTTAATTAAAAAAAATAATAACGTTAAAAATATAAAACATTCTCATGTATTACAATCTATTCATTTCCTATCGCTCATGTTCATGGTTGCAGGTAGCTGGAGCCAATCACAGCTGTCCTCCGGGACAACACCAAATTTTTATTGGATAATGCGTAAGGTACACGGGTCGTTGTATGGCTCTCACAGAATTACATTTCAAAATATGTGGTGTTCATGGCTCTCTCAGCCAAAAAGACCCCTGGCTTATACTCTAAGATGTTATTAGCTAAGAAAGCTTTAGAGCATTTCAAGGGGTGAGCCAGTTCAGTGCCACAAAGCCAAGCAGAGAGAGGGGGTACCAGCCACCAGGTCCTGATCTGGAAGGCCAAATAAGGGCTCTCCTCTAGATGACCATCAGCTCATGTCAAAGGTCAACCTGCACTCCAGCCAAACACGTGTGAGGAAGCCTGAAGCAGCGCCCCCCGGAAAGGCATGCCTTCCACATGAGGGAAGCCAGAGCCCCACTCCTGCTCCGCACAAGCCACAGCCAGGGGCTCCCTGAATTCTCACCAACCTCAATGTCTGAGCATCAAATACGGTACCTGAACATAAAGCAAGTTCAGCTGCACGGGGTCTCTCGAGTCCACATTCTGATCCGAGTAAAAAAACTTCCGTCTAAGCAGCAACGTTTCGTTTTCATCAACTCCTTGTTCTCTGAATGTTCGGCTGTGATCCAGCCAATTTACTGCAACACAACAACACAGATAAAAGAGCCGTGTTTGTGTCTCCTCTTAGTTTGGCGATTCATCAAAATGGCAGCATAATACAGATGCGGATTTCTATAGCGCTGATACTCAGCTCTAGTTGTTTCTTATATTAGAACTGTGCATTTTTAACTTTGCAAAATAACTTCATGTATGCCATCACATACCATATGACACATTGAAAGGAAATGAGAGAAAATTCCCAGCCATTCTTTACCTTAGTTAAAGCCCCACAATGAATTTATAATGAATTTATAATATGCCACTTCTCTCTGGGGGTTAAAAGAAAGAAATTAGTGTTCTATGCCAAGACAACCAAGTTAGCATTTTCCTTTAAGTCAAAAGTGGATACTTTGGCCTTATCAGGTGATATAATTTATAAGCTTTGAGCATAATGAGTTGCCTCCAACCCAACACAGAAAAGAGAAAAATGAAAGTAATAGGCGGGAGGGGACACTAGGTAGGGGAATGACAGAACCCTGACCATGGCCCAGCTTGAATCTCACTCATTCAGAGAACGCTGGGCTGACATCAAGGTGCATAAGAATAGAACACTCCTTTGTCCTTTCCACAGCTCTCATTCCCACAGTCCTCCCTGGGCTTAACATATATACATTGTAAGTATTTATTACAAGCCTCACTAGAGTATAAGCCACTTTAGCACAGGGAATGTGTTGGACTGACCTCATCTCCCATAGTACCTAAGAGAGTATTATGCACGTTATAAAAATCTTTGGGATATGTTGACTCAAGTCTCACTTGGAAAGAAGTATACAAATGGAAATCAAATAAAGTGCAAGCATACACACACACACACACACACACAGAGAATGGAGAAAAGATCAGAGGAAATGAAAGTCCCATTGAAGATCAATAAACATAATGACAATGATGACATTGTCCCAATGCAGCAGCAAGAGCGAGAATAATGAAAGAAAGATGTTGGGAAGGTCTAAGTGACCTGTACACAAAGCAAGATCCCGTGAGGGGTGGAGGGTGTCAGGCAGCCAGGTGCGCACAGCACAGCCTTAGGGGACACACAGGCAGTACATAATGGCTTTTCCAAATATTAACTGTGTGGCCATGGAAAATCAGATTCCTCTGATAGAATTACATTACCATTTGTACCCCTAAGGAGATAATGTATCTAGGCAGTGGTCATTAATGGCTGTTAACATCACAAAAAAGGAGACAGTTAGATACAACTTCATGATGGTATACAGGTCTTTGTTTATACCAACTGGCTACAATAAAATTGGTTTCATTATATTTCATTTCACTTAAAGTCTCAGGAACCTATCGATGATGTTAAATAAGGACTTACTGTACACAACATCACATATGAAGGAGTCTTTTTTTTAATTTACTTATTGATTTTTTTAGAGAAGGGAGAGAGAGAGAGAGAGAGAGAGAGAGAGAGAGAGAGAGAGAGGAGAAGAAGGAAGCATCACTTGTAGTAGTGGCTTCCCACAGGTGCCTTGACCAGGCAAACCCAGTCAGGGTTTTTGAACCAGTGACCTCCAGCATTCTAGTTCAATGCTTTATCCACTGCGCCACCACAGGTCAGGCAAAGGAGTCTTTTTTTTTTTTTAAATATATGTACACATGAATCTAATCAAGCCTCCAGATCTTAACAATTAGAAGGGACAGAAGAACATGTTAAATGACACCATAGCTATGTAATCAACAAAATCTAGATTATGAAAAACTCTATACAGTAACAGTCTGGTTTCTTGCCCCTAAAAATTTTATTTATTTATTTATTTATTTATTTATTTATTTATATTTTTATTTTTCTGAAGTTGGAAACGGGGAGGCAGTCAGACAGACTCCCGCATATGCCCGACCGGGATCCACCCGGCACGCCCACCAGGGGGCAATGCTCTGCCCATCTGGGACGTTGCTCTGTTGCAACCAGAGCCATTCTAGCACCTGAGGCAGAGGCCACAAAGCCATCCTCAGCGCCCGGGCCAACTTTGCTCCAATGGAGCTTTGGCTGCGGAGGGGAAGAGAGAGACAGAAAGGAAGGAGAGGGGAAGGAGTGGAGAAGCAGATGGGCGCTTCTCCTGTGTGCCCTGGCCGGGAATCAAACCCAGGACTCCTGCACGCCAGGCTGACGCTCTACCACTGAGCCAACCGGCCAGGGCCTTGCCCCTAAAAATTTGAAAGAAAAAAAAAATTGAAAAGATGAAGGGAAGTCCTCAAGACTAAAAGAGGTAAGCAGCATATCATTCAACATTTGGACCCCAGTTCATTCAAACAAACTGTTGAAAAAATTTTTTTAGAAGGCAACAGAAAAATATGTAAACATGGTTTGTATATTTGATAGTTAAGAGATTACTTTTTTCTATGAGAAACGGCATTTCAGTCCCCCCCCCCCGTTTTTTTTTTGTCTCAATCTTTTAGTGGCACAGACCAAAATATTTACAGATGAAATAAACACAAGTAAAACAAACAACCCCACCACACACCCCGCCCTGGGTCACAGATGACGGGGAGGAGAATGAGGCTGGGCAAAACCACATTCCCCCACCACGCCTCCCCAGACACTCACAGTCATCGTCCGTGTGAAGCTTAGCCTTCAACTTCTCCATTTTCCTCTCGTCTCGTAAGAGTGTCCTGTCTTTTTTTAGCGTACCCGTCCCTTCCTCTTTCTTTTCTTCAATTGTTTCTTGGATTAGAGAGTATTCTTCGTAGTTGGTTATTCCTAAAAACATAAGTCAGGATATATTATCTGTGATTACACACTGCTATCTCCCTTTCCCACGTGGGTCCCGTAACATCCAAGGCAGCCCCGGTGGCAAAGGGCAGAAGGAGGCCTTCCCAGAGGAGTGGGCGGGGGGGGGGGGGGCACCGTGGAGTACGTATCAAATAACTGGCTAAAAGGGAGCATTTTCAGATAGTTCAGTTGTACTCAAAGTGTCATGTTCAATGCTTCCACCTAATTTTTAAAAAAGTACAAAGGAGAGATCATGCAGAATAAGGCAAGACAACATCAAACAAGAAGTAACCGAGGGAACTGGGCTTCCTTTGAACGAAGAGTCACTAAGACACGCCACGCTCCTTTCTTCAAATATGTGAAGGGCTTCATGGGGAAAGGAAACAGACGTATTCTCTGAGGAGATTAATGGAAGTCACGAGAAGAAAAGCTATGTAACAATCATAGATAGGCTGTCCCGATGAATCTTTACAAAGATACAGAATTCTCAGCAGTCGATGAGGGGCTGAATTATATGAGTTCAGAAACATTATTCTCAATTTAGAAATTCCTTATCTTTTGAAAGGGAAATACAAACTCTCAGTTTTGACTTAGTGAAAAATTTAATACGGGTCATTGGGTTTGCAAGTTGAGAGAATGATCACATTCTCCTGGGACTAGGACACATTCAAGCAGTGAAAGGGGATGAGAAAAAGAAGAGGTGGGCAATTAAAACAAAACCCCAAACCAAGGCACGTGACTACTCACCTATCCTGCTGCAGATGGTCACCAGGAGCTCCCCAACTGTCTTCGAGTCGTCCACCATCACTGTCTTCACAGATCCATCCAGCATTCGGATTTTCTGAGGTCTCTGTTTCTTTTTATATTCCAAAATATCCTACAGCAAAACCACACAAGCACTTTATATTGCATGTGAAACTAGATAATGAACTTGGCCAACTTTCTTTCAAAAATGAATGTTTCCTAGCACACCCTGATTTCCTCCTTCAAAGTGTTCATGAGACTGCCACTAATACAGAAACTCCAGGGCTAAGTAACTGCTTTCATCAAGGTTTCTTAAAATTGGATGGTGAAATTGCACGCAAAGAATACATTTATTGCTCATACTCACTGAAAACTACTCTGTAAAACGGAAGTCGCCTATGCCCTCCTGACAGGCTGGGAATGGTCTGCTCCAACAAGAATTAGCAGAAGAAAAGTCCTGCTTGCTTTTTAAAAAGACAGTAGTGTATTCTACAATGATCTCTTATTCAGTTATAAACAATGTTTCATGAAGGACATAAAAAATAGCCCCATAATTCTTCACAGTTTGTCTATCACAGTAGAACTGGTTTTCACTGTAATGGCAAGGCCAACTTGGGGCATTAAGTTTGGGAGTTCTTTTTAAATATTTTTTTTACCACATCTTAACAACAGAATTATGGAGAGGAAAATTAATTGTCACCATGTACTTCACTCTTGCTTTATGGAATAGTGACCCATCTGATATGTATATTTCATATGCCAAAAGCCAGTATCTCGAAGGTTAAGCAAAACAGAACACTTAACACTTTTTACTCATTACCTCTCTCTACTTCCATAACACAGCCATTTTTTGTTGTTACTTTTGCAGATAGTTAATAAACTTACATGTAATACGAACTTTCTTTTACAAAAATAAAACATGAACATTCCATCTCTGGCTACCCTTAGGATTATATCTTTCTTATCTCTCTAATCCCTCCTTACTCTCTATCACCACTCACCAGGATACTTCCTGCACAGTTAGAGGAAAATGTTCTATCTTCTGCCGTAACTACCAAGTTCAACAGTGGCATGTAGAAGCAGTCTTAAATACCACCTCAAGCTGCTTTAATTACTCTGTGGAGTTTCCAGAAGTTGGACTGCTGATCTTTCCTGTCAGTACCTGGACAGCCCTTACAAAGTAGGTTACACCAAGGCTTTTAGCAAGATGCCCTTAGATCAAAATAAATTATTGGGTTTCTCCTTTTCTTCCAAGTATAATTATGTTGGCTTCTGTAAAAGACTCAGGGACAAAGTGATCAAAACAAAAACAAGAGCAGCAGCATACCCCGTTTCGCAACATGTAGTAATCCAGTGTTCTGCCCGCTTCCAGCCAAATTCCTTTCCTGGGGTCTTCATCGGAGAGAAACAGCCCATAGTCAGAAGCTGGAGAATGAACAGAAAGGAAAATAGAACACAAAGTAATGACGAAGCCATCACTGCAACCCAGGGACTGAGTTTGCTGACTGGGCAAGAAGGCGAGTCTGCTCCTTTAGTAGAGAAGTGTTTCGTTTTGACACCATGAGCGGCCACTAGGACCAAAATAGATGGGGAAGAATAAGAACTGAGTTGCAAAACCGATACTCTCAGACAAGGCTATGTTTCCTAAAACCAGTGGGTAGTAATTGCGTTAGAACTTAGGAAAATATCAAGAACAAAGCAGTCTAAATTTCTTTCTACCTGCATCTGGCTTTGTTCCTTATCGTTGGCTATAAAAAAATAGGCCAAGAACCGATTAAGAATGTCAGGATGGACATAGAGAAATGTAGGAGATGATTGTCTAAGCCAGGGGTCTCAAACTCGCGGCCCGCCGAACAATTTTGTGCGGCCCGCAGACTAATCCACGAAGTTCAAAATATTTTGGATAAAATTAAGTAAGCCTAGGGGCCTACTTGTATTTTTCATTTCTCTAGCATCCTAGCTAGATATTAGCTTAGTTAACAGCAGTTGTGATGCGAACTACAGTTTCTGGTCGTTTTGTGACACTGAGTAAACTGCATGTACGATTGTGCTTGTTGTACTGATTTTTTGTTTTCAACTGCAGTGAGAAAAGTGTTGCCTAACAGTTGCCTTTTGTAGACCTAGTGCGGCCCGCCAAACGGCTGTGATCTTGCTCTGCGGCCCACATGCTGAGTTGAGTTTGAGACCCCTGGTCTAAGCCCAAAGCCACTAGGCACAGAGGGGCCAATGGGGCCTTTATTCTTGGAATTACTCCCTGTCATCCCAGCACAGCTTTACAGAAGAGGAGTAGGAGTTTCCTGTGTAATGAAGCCTCTGCTCCCCCTTGTCACCAAATTATGAAAAAATTTGGAAAATTAAAGCCCACGTTTTCCAAAGAAATCCCCTTATCTGACTCGGGAAGTACAAGAAGTGGCTCCAGAAGAAAGGCAGCACCATTTCCTAAGGGTTTGTCTCTTGCTTGATGCCATTCAAGGAAACCTCAGGGACCCAGGTGAGGGTCAGAGTTCCTGCGGCTTCTCAGGAAAACAATTTCAGGATCTTTAAAGGTTTCACTTTCCGAGCGATAAAGCAATCCAACCGGAAGGGGTGGGGGTGGTGAGGAGCTTGGGAGAAAAGCAGTCAAGACTTTCATGTCAGAAAGGTAAAGACTCCAGACGTGACTGAGCAGCTAGCTCGTACAGCACGGCTGAGGAGGCATGCAGATTTTATTTCTGGGTAATCTAGAAATAACAGAGTGTTTCTGAATAATATAAATTGCGCTTTAGACCAAAAAGGTCAGCAGTTTTGTGAGACACACATCTTTTGAAGAAAAACCATTCTACCTATAATTATTCTTGATGTCATGTTTGATTTTTATGCTTCCAATTTTTAAGATAACTCTTCCACCACTTTCAGACTAACAGTTTATCAATTTGGGAGTAGTCCCAATTTCTCAGGTGTCAGGCCTATGATCATTAAATAAAGGAAGGAAATGTAGAGAGAAGACAAAGGGAAATGAAAAAATTGTGTGAGTTCTGAGTGGCTTTTTGTTTAAATTCAGATTAACGGGGGTCAACGGTTTAACTGAATATCAAACAAAGCATATAAAACAAATGCCATTTTAAAAAAGGTTTGAGATAAAATGTACAAAGGCCCATCAAAGTATTTGAAATACAAGGCTTTCCCCAGGTCCCGATGGCAGTTAATGGTCTTCTTCAGGCCCTGGCCAGTTGGCTCAGCGGTAGAGCATCGGCCTGGCGTGCGGGGGACCCAGGTTCGATTCCCGGCCAGGGCACATAGGAGAAACGCCCATTTGCTTCTCCACCCCCCCCCCCTCCTCTCTGTCTCTCTCTTCCCCTCCCGCAGCCAAGGCTCCACTGGAGCAAAGATGGCCCGGGCACTGGGGATGGCTCCTTGGCCTCTGCCCCAGGCGCTAGAGTGGCTCTGATTGCGGCAGAGCGACTCCCCCCCCCCCCCCAGGGGCAGAGCACCGCCCCCTGGTGGGCGTGCCGGGTGGATCCCAGTCGGGCGCATGCGGGAGTCTGTCTGACTGTCTCTCCCCATTTCCAGCTTCAGAAAAATACAAAAAAAAATAATAATAATAATAAAAAAATTAAAAAAAATTAAAAAATTAAAAAATGGTCTTCTTCAGGCTGCTGGCAATGGAAGGTTTTCATGCATGAGAAACAGGGCTCAGGATCTACAAAACCAGCCACTGTAATAGCAGCTTCATTTGTACCTTACAGGCAAATGAGATGATATATCAGATAGTGACCTGAAACACTGCAGAGCACAGTGCTGATACAGGGAAGGGTTGTGATGACTGGCATCCCCGGGTGGCAGATGTGGTCATCATCACAAGCCTCACACAGGAAGCAAGTCATGTCCAGGCTAAGGAGACATTACATTTGAAACACGGACACTCATGGGCAGGTTTGGAAGGCAGAGCCTCCCCTCCATTTTCTGCCCTACTGAGTGAAGACCGTACCAACACATTTCAGGAAACCAGTGAATAACCAATGGCTACCTTGGCCAGTCTGTGCCTCGGGCACCCGCTCCCGAATGACTCGACACGCGTCATACACGGCTGTGGACGGCTCAAACTGCATGGTCTTCACCACGTTGCAGTGGCGGACACAGATCTTTAAGGACAGGGCCACCATCTTCCTAGATGATTTGAAGACTCTCCCTTAGAACATCTGGGAAACACAAAGAGACAAACCTCAATAGTCATGATAACTGTTCATCTTGAGGAATAAAAACACTAGGACTCTGGAACAGCTTTAAAAATTTTAAAAAAGAGTATAAAAATAGCAATTAAAGAGAATACTTTGGATAAAGCCATATTAAAACCTAGATTTTTGAAAACTTTAAGAGCAGCCCTGGCTGGTTGGCTCAGTGGTAGAGCGTTGGCCTGGTGTGCAGAAGTCCCGGGTTCGATTCCCGGCCAGGGCACACAGGAGAAGCACCCATCTGCTTCTCCACCCCTCCCCCTCTCCTTCCTCTCTGTCTCTCTCTTCCCCTCCCGCAGCCGAGGCTCCACTGGAGCAAAGATGGCCTGGGCACTGGGGATGGCTCCTCAGCCTCTGCCCCAGGCGCTGGAGTGGCTCTGGTCGCGACAGAGCGATGCCCCAGAGGGGCAGAGCGTCGCCCCCTGGTGGGCGTGCCGGATGGATCCCAGTCGGGCGCATGCGGGAGTCTGTCTGACTGTCTCTCCCGGTTTCCAGCTTCAGAAAAAATCCAAAAAAACAAACAAACAAACAAAAAAAGCAGCATACAGTTTCAGGGTTAACATTCCCACGGTACAACAGGTAGAGGCCCTTGCGAGGAAGGAACACAGAGTCCCCAAGCCTCCTCCGCTCAGGCCGTTCTACATCTGGGATTTTCTAACGGGGGTCCGTGGGAGTAGAATTTCCCAGGTTACTGTCCCTTGGGTGAGAGGCAGAGAGCTCTGGGAAGCCACAGCTGTCTCCTGAACCTGCCTCTGGCAGCACGCTCAGAGCCTGGGCTTCCTCCCCACTAGCTCTTGGGGACAGAGGAAGAATCACCAGTGTCCTCACAGGTGTTCCTCCACCACACCACGTACCGGAAGACTTGACTTCTGACAACCACATCGCCAGGAGACTGAAAATATGAACAAGGTACTTTGGACATTCTGCCTTGATTTTCCACAAATAAAGTAGCTGTATTGATATCAGACCTGCATAATTCATGGAAGAATTGAATACTGAGGAGACACGGATGCCAGACGAATGTGTAGCCATTTACTAGTGCTGCCAGAATAAACTATTTTAAACACCCACAGTGTGGCAGACGGCTGTACACTCTCAGGGGTCTCAAGGTGAAGAAAATGCCTATTCAATTGTTATGTTATTCAGACAAGCTACTGGGATATTTTGGCTGTCATCCAGTTCAATAGCTTTTTTTTTCTTTTTAAACAAATTTTTTAAAAAAAATTTTATTTTATTTATTCATTTTAGAGAGGACAGAGAGAGACAGAGAGAGATAGAGAGAGAGAGAGAGAGGAGAGAGAGGAGAGAGAGACAGGGGGGAGGAGCTGGAAGCATCAACTCCCATATGTGCTCTGACCAGGCAAGCCCAGGGTTTTGAACCGGCGACCTCAGTGTTCCAGGTTGACGCTTTATCCACTGTGCCACCACAGGCCAGGCCAGTTCAATAGCTTTAGGAAAAAACAGGTTTGTGCTAGGTTTGAATTTATAAATGATTTCTTTTTAAAATTTAAATTCAATAATTTAGTGCATTTACTTTGAATTGGTGGCTTCTAGTTTATTTTACTTGTTCTAGTCCATGGCCAGGAAGTTACCCCCTCCCAAGCCAGCCTCCATCAATGCACACCTTGGGCACAAGACGGAGGCACCTTCCTTACCCCTGAGAACCAGCACAGGCTTATCCAGCTAACTGTCATCTTGGCAAACAAAATAAGCACTTTACAGTTAGTAGCTGTTAGAATCCTAGAGCTGCATTGGATAACATAAATCCATGGGAATTTTTTTTATTTTTATTTTTTAAGTGAGAGGAGGGGAGCCAGAGAAACAGACTCTTGCATGCACCCTGGCAAGCCCAGTAGGGGGTGATGCTCTGCCCATCTGGGTAATTGCTCTGTTGCTCAGCAATGGAGCCATTTTAGTGCCTGAGGAAGAGGCCACAGAGCCATCCTCAGTGCCTGAGGCCAACTTGCTCAAACCAATTGAGCCATGGCTGTGGGAAGGAAAGAGAGAGAGGAGGACGGGGGGAGAAAGTGTGGAGAATCAGATGGTCGCTTCTCCTATGTACTCTTATTGGGAATCAAACCCAGGATCTCCACATGGCAGGCCAATGCTCTACCACTGAAACAACTGGCCAGGACCTTCCATGGGAATTTCAAACTCACACTCTTTTGTCTTCTATTAGACAATCTTTGGAGGGTAAAACTATACCAATAACACTCTGTATGCCTCTTTCCCACTTAAGAATGCAAGTGCTAAGAAGCAGTGAGGTGGCCAACATGCAGAGAGGACTGCTGACCAAAGAGACTAGAAAATGGGTGTCTCTATGTGTCACTTCTTAGCAGGCTTGATTGATTGCTGGATTCCTAACAACAGGTGACTAAAGTCACTAGGATACAGAGGACACTTTTAAACAGATGCTTTGGTGCCCACGGGCAGGGTGCACATACACTTTCATGAAGCAACCATTCAGGTCACCCATCTATATAGTCATTCTGACCTCTATTTACATTCTGAATAAATTAAGTCTATGAAAATGAGAATATTTGTTACTTGAGAAATGTTAAGATACACTTCTCAACAAACAACAGCAGTGTCCAGTGGGAATCTGCCCCAAACTGAGTTAATTTTCTATAGCCGGGGCAGTGGCTAAATTGCTGACACAGCAGAGGAGTTCAAAACATCCTATGATTTTCCATCTACAACAGCAAGAACTTTTAAAGCCACATATAGAAGGCTGTATCCAACTCTCTCTGTGCAGGCACACATAACCAACCAATCAAATCCCCAATTTGGGAAAATCAAATTTAAACTCTATCTAGCAATAGACACATTTTCTGTAATGTAGATAGTTTTCCCCAGGATCTGGTGACAATGTCAGGTTTCATGAGCCGCTGAGATCTATGAGCATGGCTGGTGGTAAGATTCAGTGGAGAAGGCCACAGATTTGATGTTGTCATGGATGCAATTTATGCGATGATGGGGTGCATCAGAGAGGGTGGGATGATTAATCTCTTGCATTCCCTGGGAACAGGAAGTAGTATAAGTGTCCCTGCATGAGGCTGATCCTCCCAGGCTACTAATTAGGCTTTCTGAAGAGCAAATGAATGTTCCCTACAGCCAAGCTGGAGATAGATTCAATCAAAGGAAAAGAAAGAGCCATGACATGAAGTCACAGCAGGACAGAAAACACACAGGCGCTCAGAAGGAAGCAAAAGACACACAGGGGAGCAAGGAGAAAGGGGCCAGTGGAGAAGCCGGGAGCAGACAGAAGCAGAGACCACAGCACGGAGGCTGGGAAACAGCAGAGAAGCCCAGAGAGCTGGGAAGCAGAAGGGAAAGAGAAAAGCATAAAAATACAACCCGTGAAGGAAAATCTCTAGACAAAACAACTGGAAGAATGAAGAAGCCACTGACTGAGGTGGAGGAAATGGCTGGAGGCACAGGTATGGGATGGCACGCGTCTAATGAGTTGCTGGGGTTGTATTCAGTGGGAAGGTGAATGAGAGCCAGCTACAGAGCAGGAGACATAACAGGAGAGGGTGTTATCGTATTTAAGTCCTTGGCAATGGAAAGATCATCTAGGGTGTGAGCAAGAGAGAGGGACCCAAGGTCTGAGTCCTAGAAAGGTGCTCTAATGTCAGGACAAGGAGAAGGCACCGGTGATTGATGAGGGAGGAGAACGGAGAGGGGTGAGGTCAGAAGGAGCAGTGAGCAAGAGGGAGAGATCCACGGTGGTAAATGCTGACAGGGTTCGGGGAAGATGAGGACTGGGACAAAAACTGCATCTAGGAGCTTGGAGATCCACTGGCCGCTGAGATAGAGGAGCTTCGGTGGTGGGTGACCAGAGCAGTGGGTTCAGGAGAGAGGGGACGAGAGGGGTTGGCACGGCAGACACAGACTCATCTTTGGAGGAGCTTCTGGAAGGGGTAGAGGAACAGCTGGTAGCTCTCATTTATGCTTTTAAAAGGCTTTTTTTTTTTTTTTTAAATCCAGAACTACGCATCCTAAGGTTGCTGCCAACTCCATATCCCTACATTATGTATTTGTGTTCTTAGAGGCATTCCCAGGTCAGCTAAGTGCCCCTCCTGGAGGCAGCGCCCATCACACATGGTCTCCATTCATGCTGCTGCCTGGGTCCGTGTGAGTGCAGAGAAGCAGGTGAGTCTTGGTTCAAGGAAAGGACACTCGGCTAGGAGTCTGGGGTTCAGGAACACTGCCAGGCCTTTGATGCCTTCGACCTGTGCGCCCCATTACATCTCTTCTTTCTGGTCTTCGGAGAACAGGACGTCACAAGGTCCCATGAAAGGAGCTGCCTAGAAGACACTCGTTCGGCCAACTATTCTCATGGGATCCCTTTGCCTCTCCATCTGAACATCCCATCAGGAAGGCAACAGGACAGAGGCTACTCTCCTTAGTTCAGGGTAGATGCTTAACAGAGCAAGGGACACCAGAGGTTCACTACAAGGTCCACGTTCTCAACTTTTTTTTTTTTTTTTTTTTGTATTTTTCTGAAGCCAGAAATGGGGAGAGACAGTCAGACTCCCGCATGCGCCCGACCGGGATCCACCCGGCACGCCCACCAGGGGGTTACACTCTGCCCCTCCAGGGCGTCGCTCTGCCGCGACCAGAGCCACTCTAGCGCCTGGGGCAGAGGCCAAGGAGCCATCCCCAGCGCCCGGGCCATTTTTGCTCCAGTGGAGCCTCGGCTGCAGGAGGGGAAGAGAGAGACAGAGAAGAAGGAGAGGGGGAGGGGTGGAGAAGCAGATGGGCGCTTCTCCTGTGTGCCCTGGCCGGGAATCGAACCCGGGACTTTTGCACGCCAGGCCGACGCTCTACCACTGAGCCAATGGCCAGGGCCACGTTCTCAACTTTTATACCATCTCACAAACAACTACTGCAAACACCAACATCACTACATGGGAACACATTATACAAAAACACCAAAACAGCAAACCATTCACTCTGAAAGAGCACCACAGAGGTCAAAGACGAAAAGTCTCCAAATTCTTCATGTTTCTCTTAGCTCTCTGTTTTATTAGGACTAAATATTCCCAGGCATGCAGTTTCCTTCATGGAAATGTTAAAAAAAATAACCACAAATTATGTACATGAATACTGATTTATAAACTATACAGGTATGTATAAAGACAAGGTATTTTCATTATTCTAATGCAAGAATATCACCTACTTAAGAAAACCTCAATGAGGTCCGAAGTCAGAGTGCCTAGTGATTTCATCCTGATCCCACAGGGAACATGGCACTGAGCTGCGTCTAGCATCACTCACAACAGAAGACATTGGCTGAACAGACACTCACTGGAATTAAGTGTCCTGACTTATGACAAAGAGAAAGCATGGTTAAAGCATATAGCAACATAGAAATGTTCAGCTGAAGATGGGTGAGTATTTTCAACACTTAACGAGAAGTCTCACCACACAGCCACTAAAGCCCGGGGAAAACCACGCGGCTCAGACAACATGCCGTGATAAAGCTCAACGCTCCCTCTCCACTGAGATATGGACAGGGCAGCACAGCACCGGTATAACCACTGGGCATCCACTGGGCATCGCTCCCCCCTCACGTGTCCTCACCCCTCTGCTAATCCCGGCCTCTGCAGGCAGGGAACCCTGGAGAGCTGACCAGTTTTCCTTTCCTGGTTTGGCTGCAGGAAGGCTCAGAGTCGATATGTGCGCTGTTTCCTGTAGTGTAGTTAAGGTCTAACCCACCTCTCTGTCGTGATCCTGCCCTTGCTCTATTTTTCTTTTACCCCAATATGAAGGTATGCTTTGCTGGACCTTAAGTTTTTTTTGTTTGTTTGTTTTTGCTAAAAGGCAGGATATAAATTCATAAAAGATGCATTACTTTCCTTTTCATAATCTCCTCTCACTCTGACCATATTTGCCTTAATTGTATGTGTGAAGGTCACCCGGACCAACAAAACCCTCCTGTGTTATCCATTGTGGAGGATGAGCCAATGGAACGAGTGGTGAAACCCGGACATTCTCGTTTCAAAGTAAACACTTTCCAGTCCCAGGGAGCCGTAAACAGCCCAGTATGATGGCAGCAAAGGCTGCCCAGCCTCACCCAGTCCACCCTGGACAAACAAGCCCAGCTCAGCCAAAGCCTCCTCCTGTCTGAAAGACATGTCCACTATTGGTCAAGATGAGCCACCACCCCTTGGGTCTCTGCCCTGAGAAGTGAGGGCCATGAGGTGCTCCAACCCCACCCCTGCCTTACCAGATGCTACACTGAGCTGGTTACTTAACTGCAATCGGCCTTAGTCTCCTCCCCTATAAACCGGAAGACAAGAACAGATGCACCTATAAGGCTGCCAGAGAATTAAGTTAATATGTTAGAAGGTGCACACAAAGTGCAGGTCAGGGTTTGGTGCTGTTACTGTCAGTCCCGGGATGGGAGAGATGCTGGAGCAGCACACTGCATTCAGCCACCACCTGAGCTGCGAACTTCATTGTACTGGTAGTTTTACATGTGTTAATTATTATTATTATTATTATTAGTGTTGTTGTTATTATTACTATTATAGGCATTAGGGAGCAAAGACAGAGAAGATTCTTGTCTAGATGGAGCTCATCATCTAGTACACCCTATTAATTCTACAGTTCCTGTGTTCATCCTTATTCAAGCCGTACGACATGTTTATTCTAGATGGAGAACTATCGATATTTCAGAAGGAGCTGTGAGGCGGAGTGTTTGTGGAACAGGTAACTTCTAGCACCCAGGCTGTTCTGTCAGAGGTTAGTGGGATTCTCCGACCCCCAGAGCACAAAAGAAAGAAATCACACCCTATTCAGCAGGGCTGGCACCACAGTAAACCCCTGTGCAAGGACAGCCTATGGGGGGTGACACTGGCTCTGAACCCTGCAGAGCAGAGGTGTCCTGTTCGGCAGGCAGGACCTCAGGGCGGGCCACCATGTCTTAACAGGACGCTGGATCTTCAAGAGAGTAACAGCTGTCCACCATCCCCATCCTCCCTTGCAGCCACTGACTTGCTTTTGACCCACTGGAAAACTGCTGCATTAAATTATGATAGCTGGGCCCTGGCCAGTTGGCTCAGTGGTAGAGTGTCAGCCTGGCGTGCGGAAGTCCCGGGTTCAATTCCTGGCCAGGGCACACAGGAGAGGCGCCCATCTGCTTCTCCACCCCTCCCCCTCTCCTTCCTCTCTGTCTCTCTCTTCCCCTCCCGTGGCAAGGCTCCATTGGGGCAGGGATGGCCCGGGCGCTGGGGATGGCTCCTTGTCCTCTGCCCCAGGCGCTAGAGTGGCTCTGGTCGCAACAGAGCAACACCCCGGAGGGGCAGAGCATCGCCCCCTGGTGGGCGTGCCGGGTGGATCCCGGTTGGGCGCATGCGGGAGTCTGTCTGACTGTCTCTCCCCGTTTCCAGCTTCAGAAATAAATAAATTTAATTAAAATTATAATAGCTGTGCCTGTGCCCCCTTACGGCTGCTCCCCTCTCAGCAGGAGAAACACAGCCCTGTTTGATAACAGCGTCCTATAACCAACTGTCAGCATGAAATGACAGCCTATAGAACAGCTACCATTCATCTGCGTTTACATTTCAGTTTCCTGTGAACAATTCTGTTCTCTCAAAAAAAGAAAATGTCCTAGAAACAGCGTCCCCTTTTCTCCACCCCTTACCTGCTCTCTCTCCGTTTCCAGCTTCAGAAAAATGCAAAAAAAAAAAAAAAAAAAAAAAAAGAAAAAGAAAAGAAAAGCGTAGGTGGTAAAGGGGTACAGAAGAAATGACTGACTACGCACACGTGTGAACTTAGTGGCAGGCCAGGCAAGTCAATAAAAATTCCAACCAAGTGGTGGACACACAGCGCTGCTTCGCAAACTCCATATAAGTCCCTTGATCCACGGTGTACTCTCGCCTATTCCCAACACACCAGTAACAGACAATATACACAACACTGTACCAGGAATATATCTGCCATGAGAAGGCCACCTCCCCCACTGCCCTCTGAGAACAAGGAATGTAGCATCAGAGCCACCTTGGGTGTCAAGGCCCTAGCACAGGGCCCAGCACACAGCTAATGCTTAATACATGTCTGTGGAATGAACATGCATTCCATGGAAAGATTTGGAAAGATTTAAACAGCTTTTTAAAAATTAGTCATTACGAATCATTCACACTAACGTCATAACTGAAGGATAAACAGAGGGCAAACACCCACCAAACCCAGCTATTTCTACTCATGGAAAACCTGTTCCATGGACCACAGAAGCTTAATCTCATGGCAGACAAGATGAAGTTCTTCAGTTTGGCAAATGAGAAATTCCAAAGCCACGTCAGTCAGGAATACTGGAAGGCTCCCCGAGGGGAGGGGCCATGTATACCGCCCACCACGTTACCTGCCACAGAAGACTTAATATGTGTTTATTTAATGCACGGATGGAGAGCAAGTCAGTGTTTCTACCTCCACTGACAGAACCAACAAGCATGCTTGTAACATGGAATACAGAATGACAAGAAAAGACCTTTGATATCGTTTTCCATTTTCGATGATGAAACTATAATCTTGAGATCAAGAGACCTTTTCTCAAGGCCCTTTATTAATGACGATACCTACTTACCAAGAAATTCGGGGGGTGGGGGAGTTCACTACAGACCAATCAGAACGCCAGCACTGCTGAGGAAGGGCAGGGTGCAGAGATGAACAGGAAGGCCTGCTGAAAGGGAGGCAGACACCTATGTGTTCTTAGTGCTATAATTTCTCTTGGAAGTGATTTTTAATGCACCCACCATTTTGAAATGTATGGGCAATCAGGCTCACATTGCCTAGCCCAAGGATCAGGGCCCGCCATCCACCCACTAACACCAGCTGTAAGAACTGTCCATTTTAACAAACTACTGTATTTTCAATCCCTGCTATAACTACTTCTTTGGTAGCTCGTATGGCCTACGTCTGTCAGAAATGCACCACCCCATTTTCTTGTCCAGTTCTTCCTGGTTACTCTCAAGCTCAGCATCAAGCTGCACTTCTATAAACTAGTGTTTCTGATCATCCCCAGCCGGCAGGCTCCCTGTCCTCTCCTAAGTTCCCTGGACTCTCCTGTCTGTGCCCCTCGCTCTGACACCAGCCCTACTCGGCTGCAGTCTCAGTGGGACAAACAGGAGCTGCTACACCTAATGTTCACCCGGTACTTAAGAGTTCCTGTGGCACTTCTATAGCTGTCTTTTCCCTTGAAGTGCTCGACAGGTTACAAAGGAAAACAGATTTTTATTTTTTATTTTTTTGCATCCCCATTTCACACATAAAAACAGAGACTCTGGGAGGGCAGGTGAATTCCTGGCCTCCGTGTGGAACGTTCGGTCCCCTTCTGCCAGACCACAGAGAATGCTGAGCGGGCCTTCCAGCAAGCTCACTGGGCCTCCCTGAGCCAAGACTGCTGAATCATCGTCCACACGGCTCAGTCCTCTGGGGGTCTGCCTCCCCCTCTCGTACAAGTTCAAGAAGGAGGAAGGCTCCAAACAGAACTCTGATTTTGAATTCTTTTATACCTGAACTCATTCAAATGATTTGAGGCTGTTACAAAAACAGATATGATAGAAATATAAAAGGTCAGGGCCAAGAAAAAAAGCGAAGAAAAAGAAAAGTAAAGGTCAAGACCAGGAGAGTTGTGAATTATTTACCATTCGTTCGGATAAGTGGGAATAAACTCATCTCACTATTTGTTTTTCTTCCTTCCTGACCCTTGGTAACAAGCCCATAAAATCCCAGGAGAGCAGATTCTGTAGGCTACTGCCAGTGTTAATAAACACAAGCTTTGTCACTAAGGCACGCCCCGAGATGGGCACTGATATAACTAGCTTTTACTCGGGAAGCATAGAAAGCTTGGTTCTACAATGACCTGGAAATAAGTATTCAGTGTGATCGGATGGAATCCGCAAGAATGCGTGAAAGGAACTTCCCACAAGTTCCTTCTCTGGTCCCCTATTTTTGTGCCTGTGCTGAATGTAATGTTGAAATAGCAGTGTGGACTTGGGTTGTGAAATGACAATACAGACCACTGTGTTTGGTTTCACTTTAGAAACGGAAGAAATCTCCCCACTTCCCAGCTCCATTCTCTCTCACTGAAAGGATCTTTACTACTGACCGCTGACAGGTGGAAAAAAGGCTGCAAACCCACAGCCTCGTATCACTCAAAAAGGCAACAGTGCATGCTCAGGCAATGATGAGTTCTGAAGAAACAGAGAATATTAAAAACATATGCCTGACACTTACCTATGTTCATCCATTAACCATAAATCAGAAGGGCATTTTTGTTAGAACCCAGACCTAAACATTTGACATGTAAGCAGAGAACTGAAACAAATCAAGGAACTTAACCAAAACGTACATGTCTGGAGATTCCGAGTCCATCGGCATACTATCTATCACAGTACCAATCAGCATTCGTGCGCAAGATGAGATTTCCCAGAGGATCCTCATTTCTGTGACTGCTCATTTCAAAGATCACGCTCATTTTAGATCTAAAAATTACAATGTTTCGGTTAAACTAAACATCGCCTGTGGCTCCCCAATCTCAGGCATAGATGTCATCAGTCCAGCTCTCGGCACAATATGTGAATCTTGGCAGTAACTTTCCCATTCTCCTGAATGTAGGAAGTAATAATACATATATTTTCTAAAAGTTCTTAAGTAACAGTTGCAACAAATATATATAAGCAATTATGTGCCTGTCACTGATTCAAGCTCTTTTTATAGGTCAAGTCACTGAGCCTTCAACATAACCCCTTGCTAATAAGGAGTTCAGCTTTCCTCCAGGCAACGCAACCAGGACACAGGGTTAATGTGGCTTGATAGAGGTCACTGTACTGGGGACTCTGCCTCGTGCCGTTTAAAACAGGAAGAAACATGGGAGAATATAGTGTTTATCTTAGGTGAGCAGTAAAATGGGTGATACATGCATTGCTAATTTTTTTTTTACTTTCACATGTTGCTTGATTACAATACCACACACTGAACTAAGCACTTTACTTAATGATTCAGTGAGAGGTGCTACTTAGCCTGGATAATCAGGCTTAAGAGGCTATGTATCCTAAGTAACAGGCACACACAGAAGGAAGGGGAGGTTTAAACCAGATTGTCAGAATCCAGGCTTCTGTGTCTGGCCACACCCGCCAAAGATAAACTCTGCTAACTGTCTGACACACCTACCAGTGCTTATGCATAATTTCATGTAGCTGAGATGACACACTCTATATAACTGTGTTTCCTGATTCCTCCCAGCCCCGATCACACACACACTAGTCATTTCCCACAGCATTGCAAACCTAATAGAAACATTTTTAATAGATAAATAATATTGGAATGCAAGGCAGTATAATTTACTTAGCTGAATCTTTGTTTTCATGGATATCAGCTATGTGTAAGTTTTCATTATAAATAAGGCTACAATAGGATTTTCTATTTAAAAACTTTTATTTTTTTAATTTAAGTGTGAGGAGGGGAGATAAAGAAACAGACTACCACATGTGCCCCAACCAGGATCCACCTGGCAACCCTTGTCTTGGGTCGATGCTTGGATCAACCGAGCTATTCTCAGCACCTGAGGCCAACGCTCAGACCAACCAAGCTGCCCTCAGCACCTGGGACTGATATTCGAACCAGTCAAGCCAGTGGCTGCAAGAGAGGAACAGAGAAAGAAAAGGAAGAGGGAGGGGAAGAGAAGCAGATGCTTGCTTCTCATGTGCTCTGACTGGGGATCGAACCTGGGATGTCCATATGCTGGGCTGACACTATCCACTGAGCCATCCAGCCAGGGCCTAAACTTTGTTCTTTATTTCAGCTTTTCTTAAGATAGATTTCACTTTTTGAAAGGAGGGGGGTAAGGGGGAAGGGAGTAAAGAGGGACAAATATATATCCCACATAGGTTGGATATAAAACTGAGACTCGTGGACATAGATAAAAGTGAAGTCGTTACCTAAAGGAGGGGATGGGGAAAAGGGAGTAAAGATGGACAAATACATGATGATGGAAAATGATTTGACTTTGGGTGATGGGCACACAATGCAATCCAAAGTTCAAATGCTATAGAGATGTTCACCTAAAACCTTGTACTCTTGTTGATCAATGTCACCCCATTAAATTTAATTTCAAAATATTTTTAAAATGTTAAAAAAAGAAAGGAATCATCAATATTTTTAAAGAGCAACCCAGAGATATTAAGAAAATATGAAAAAGTGAAATCTGAAAGTACAAATGTCAACAGCTTAATTTATGGGTTAGTTACATGAATATGCATTAACAACTGGGAAGCTAATAATCAATCTAGATTTTACAGTTCAATCAACCCCATAAAACAATATTGCTTGGAAGGACTCAGGCTAAAGGCGCTATATCAAAAGACAGAATCGACAGAGGCAGAAATTAGGGAAAAACCATTTGGAATGGGCAATAAACTAGGTTTATGAAAAGAAGCAGAGGAAATATATGTAGATGCTTACCATAAATTTTAAAATATATTGCAAACAGTGGAAATGATAGACAGAAGAAAGGCTTAGGCTAGACCTTACTGAAAAAAAAAATGTGTGGATGTGCACAATAAATATCAATGCTTTGCTTTCTGTAAGCCCAAGTTTCCAGAACTGCTTAATGGATCGAACCAGAATTACAAAAAGATATTAAGTAAATTGAATATTGCTGAAGAGTACCATTTTCCTATACTTCATAGAATAAACCAAATCAGAAGTCTTGCCAATTTCATCAGTGAGTTACGGATAGTATTTACATTTCCAAATGACAAAACCAAATCAAATTTACATCTGTATACATAAATATTACCTCATCAGGAGCACAGAAAGGAAATGCGTCCCTGGGGGAGGCGATAGGGAATGATGAGTCCTTAACACCGTGGTTCAGTCCAGCATAGTATTTTAAAGCATTGTTTTAAAATGGTGTCAACATTCCTTATCTGTCTCTGCAACCTGGACTAATTCTTGGAAAGTAATTTTGAAAGATAAAGCTGTGAAAATAAGAGGAGAAATGCAGAGACCAGTCGAGACAGAGGGAAACAAAGGTTAAGGATCCCCAAAGACACAGCAGGATGAGAAGGTACGAGGGCCTCATCTACAGGAACTATGCCGTAATATTTGGTCACCTGCCAGTATTGGCTTGTATGAATTGATATTCAACCTGTTCTCCAATATGATAGTAACACAGCATTAGTGGTTGAATTGTGACCCACTGTCTGAAGTTTATATGTTTAAGTCCTAATCCCTTGAACCTCAAAGGTGACCTTATTTGCAGATGGCGTATTTACAGAGCTAATCAAAGTAAAATGAGGTCATGAAGGTGGGCCTTAATCCAAAAGGTGTCCCTATAAAAGGGGGAAAGCAGGACACAGAGACACGGAAGATGGAAGACAGTGTGAAGAGACACAGGAAGAAGACACCATCGATCAGTCAAGGAGAGAGGCTGGAATCGGATCCTTCCCTCCCAGCCCTCAGAAGAATGCCCTGATCTTGGAGTTCCAGACTCCAAAACTGTGAAATAATTTCTTCTGGTTAAGCCACCCAGTTTGTGGTTCTTTGTAATGGAAGCATTAATAAACTAATACTCTTAGCCAGTCTGATTATGACTTAATTCAGGGCTTAATTAGTAACATTTTCCTAAATATAGTAAATATATATAATTTTGACATGAATTGACTAGCAGTACCAGTATGCACAGGGCATTGGTTCTAGGACCCCTATGGATACCAACATTGGAGGATACGCAAATCCCTTATGTGAAATGGCATAGTATTTGCAAATAACCTATACACATCCTCCTGTATACTTTAAATTAGCTCTAGATTACTTATAATGCCTAACATGATGTAAACGCTATGGAAATAGTTTTTGAACTACATTGTTTAAGGAATAATAACAAGGCAAAATGTCTACATATTTCAGTGCAGACACAACCATTGTAGGCCTAACTATACAGCACATGTCAGCAACAACATAACTTTTTCTAATATTTCTGATCTGCAGTTGGTTGAATACATGGATGCAGAACATACAGATACAGAGGGCCAACTGGTCTAGTGAAATATATGTACAAATCTGTGGGGAAATTACATACATGTTGTGTTTATTAACACGTAAATATAGGTATAGATGTAGAAATTGGCGTAGACAAAGGCATAGGTATATGGATAGAGTCTTTCCAAGGTCACAAAGCTAGTAAATGATGTGAGTGGGACTCTAACCTGGGTGTATCTATCTCCAGGATCCATGGCCTTGCTACAATACCACCCAACAAAACTAGATTACAATGTAGAAAACACTTGCCATGGGACGGTATCATTACAGACATGTAAAATGTAGGATTGTTGGCCCTGGCCGGTTGGCTCAGTGGTAGAGCGTCGGCCTGGCATGCGGGAGTCCCAGGTTCGATTCCTGGCCAAGGCACACAGGAGAAGCGCCCATCTGCTTCTCCACCCCTCCCCCTCTCCTTCCTCTCTGTCTCTGTCTTCCCCTCCCTCAGCCAGGGCTCCATTGGAGCAGCGTTTGCCCGGGCGCTGAGGATGGCTCTGTGGCCTCTGCCTCAGGCGCTAGAATGGCTCTGATTGCAGCAGAGCGACGCCCCAAGATGGGCAGAGCATCGCCCCCTGGTGGGTGTACCGGGTGGATCCCGGTCGGGCACATGTGGGAGTCTGTCTGACTGCTCCCCGTTTCCAACTTCAGAAAAATAAAAAAAAAAATATTTTTTTAAATGTAGGATTGTAACAGGAAAACACAGAAGAGACTTCTGTACGTGTTTTATTGGCGAGATTAAAAAAAACCCCAAACCTCACTACAACACTCTCAAACTTGAAAAGATGGAGGATTGCCTGTGATACAGAAGGCATCCTGACGTAAGTAGGATTCACCAAGCGAGCCCTTTTAAGATTTCAAATGTTGAGTCCCACTGTTTGTCATAAAGTCCCTAGGAGAACGCTGCCTTTAACTCTCGGTCCCACCGAGGATGATCGTGAGAGCCCCAGGCATAAGAACGCTCAGTCTGCTCCATTTTTTCAGTGGGGCTCAACTTTCTCAAGATCGTTTTCTATGTTAACCTCTCATGGCCCTGTATTTCAAAAAACATTTATTTACTACCCAAACGGCATATATTTATAATAATCACCTTTCCAGTTTACAATCAGCTGAGACCTATCCCTGATCAGAATGTATAAACACGTTTTCCATACCAGGCTGCAGGAAGTCAAGCCAAGCAGAAGAGCACGGCTTTCCTTTTCCTGCCCGGCCACCGTCAGGATTCCTGAAATGCAGCAAGCATGCTCAAGGACCCTCTAAGCAAGGAAGCACCGCTTTGATTCCAAGTTTCCTCCACGGGCCTCCCTCCCCAAGGAAGGCAGGTGGGCACGTGCCGGGGCTGGGCTCTGGGCTGCTCCCAGGGTCTCTCTCCATGACTATGGTTTTCAAACCAGGAGCACCGGAGGCAGTGACCCAGGCAGACAGAGTAGAAGCCAAGACTGAAGAAAGAAGGCCAAAGGGAAGCAAGAGAGAAGAGGTCCAGAGAGGGACCAAGAGCTGGATGGGAGGAAGCTGCCAAACTCATCTATTTGCTTTTCGGGGGACATTCAATTACATATCTATATTCCCCCGACTGTGACTGCCCTGAGTGAGAAAGGACTGGCTTAATATGTCAATGTCCCAGAAAAAAAAACTACAATAAAAAATCCTTTTCTTCTGAGTTTTCTTCTTACCTTTGAAAGACATGTATAAAATTTGCCTGGGGGAGGGGGGCAGGGGGGGAGTCTCTTCTTTCTGTCTTTCCCTCCCAGTGGCGAATCTCTCTCCATGAGCCAGTCTAAATGTCAAAAGGAAAAGGCATCTTCTCGTGAAAATATAAATATTTATAGACAGCATTACTCCATCACCCCTGAAATGTTAAACAGAGCTGTTTCTCCATTCTCTTGTTTATTGTTTTAGTTATGTGGTCTACAATAATCAGAAAGTGAAAGAAAAAAAAAAGATAATGGTAAAGCTCAAGTCACCAGGTCATGCATCAAATAAATGCAGACAAAAAAAAAAAACCCCAAATAACTCATAAAATTTCTTTGTGATATATCCCCAAAGAGCGGTAACAGCAACAAGAAATCAATGTCACAACAAACCCAGCCTGGGACTGCTGGAGAGTGACTGCTCAAGTACCTTCTTCTGTGATCAGAGCTTCCAAGTCTATGGGATTCTGCTGCTGAAACACGTGCTCTTAAGGCTAAGTTCCACTGACTGTGGAGCTGGTGGGAAACAGCAGAAATATAGTAGACTGCTCATACAAACAAAGACCCAGGGAGAAGGGTGTGTGTGTGTGTGTGTGTGTGTGTGTGTGTGTGTGTAGTCCTCACTCAATTCTAAACATTTGGATGGCCTTCCTCAACGTTCTTGCTCTCCATTAAATTCAGATCTTAAACTCAGTTTTGTGACCTGGATCCCTCTTCTGGCACCTAGAGTCTGGCTCTAACTACATGGCCTGTACTCTCCCCGAGTGACCAAGCCATCCTGGGAATAAGCAAAAACTAAGATTAGCCAGGGCCATATTTGTGCAGCTCTGCCAATAGTTATGAAAGAGGTTTCACTGTATTATCAACTAACTCTCATCAGCTTGATTAAAAGTTTTTCTAGGCCTGACCTGTGGTGGCGCAGTGGATCAAGCATCAAGCTGGAACACTCAGGTAGCCGGTTCGAAACCCTGGGCTTGCCCTGTGAAGGCACATATGGGAGTTGATGCTTCCTGCTCTTCCCCTCCTTCTCTCTCTCTCTCTCTCTCTCTCTCTCTCTCTCCTCTAAAATGAATAAATAAATAAAAATAAATTTTCTAAAATCAATTAACAATCATTACAACAGATAAGAAAAATAATGACACAATCATGTCAACAGATGCCTAAAAAGCATCATTATTGACAAAATCTAATACCCATTCATGATAGAAACAGTCAATAAACTAGGAATAGAAAGAAACTTTCTCAGCTTGATCAAGGTTATCTACAAAATACTTCTAGCTAATGTCATACTTAGTGGTGAGAAACTTAGAGTGTTCCCACTAAGATCAGGTAAAAGGCAAGCATACCCCCTCTCACCACTCCTTTACAACATTGCACTTGGATGTCCTCACTAATGCAGTAAGGGATGGAAATAAACAGTACATAGACTGGGAAGAAATAAAACTTTGCAGATGAAATGATCCTCTGTGTAGAAAATCCAAAAGAATTGACAAAAAAAAAAAATTAAAAACCCTCTTTTGTGGGATTCAAGTTAATATAAATATATAAAAGTCCATTGCTTTTCTATATAGCAACACAAATGGAATTTGAAATTAAAAACTCAATACTCTTTACATTAGCACCCCCTAAAGTGAAATGCTTATGTATAATCTAACAAAACATATACAAGATCTATACGAAGAAAAATGCTAAGTGAAATAAGCCAGTAAGAGAAAGATAACTACCTTAAGATTTCACTTATATGAGGACTCTAATGAACAAAATAAACTAATAAACAAAATAGGAACAAACTCATAGATACAGAGAACAGACTGACTGCTGTGGGGAAGCAGTGACTGGGGAACTGGGTGGAGAAAGGTGAAGGGAGTAAACAAAAACAAAACAAGACAAAACCTCCCGGACAGATAGCACTACAGTGATTACCAGGGGAAAGGGGGTGGGGGGTAAAAGAAGGCAGAAGAAGAGGGGATAAACGGCGACTGAAGGAGACTTGACTTTGGGTAGTGAACATACGACACAATATACAGATGATGTGTTATAGAACTGAACCCCGAAACCTACCTAATTTTACTAACCAATGCTACGCCAATAAATTCAATTAAAAAAAAAACTCAAATAAGAACTGAATAAATGGAAAGATATTCCATGTTCGAGGACAGAAAAACTCAATACTGTCAAGATGTCAGTTCTTCCCAACTTTATCTATTTAAATCTCTGATGAGATTTAAATCAATCTCATCAAAATCCTAGCAAATTACATTATGGCTATCAACAAAGTGATTCTAAAGTTTATATGGAATAGCAAAAGAGCCAGACTGAAGGGAAAAAGAGACTATTGAAGGAGAAGAACAAAGTTAAAGGACTGAAGCTACCAGACTATAGTACTACCATGTTTATTGCACTATAATAGCCAAAGTATGGGAACAACCAAAATGCTCCTTGATGGCTAAATGGATAAAAAATGGCTAAATGAAATAAGCTGGACAAAGAAAGACAAATGCCACATGATATCACTTATATGTGAGAGCTAAGAAAACAAAAACAAAATCACAACGTGGTTGCCAGGGGCTGGGGAGTGGAGGGGAGACAGGGAGAGGTTGATAGAAGGGTACAAAATTTCTGTAATAAGATACGGTCTGAGGACCTAATGTACAACATAGGAGCTATAGTTGGTAACACTTGTTGTATAATTGAAATTGTAACTTAACTATTCTTACCAAAAAACAAACAAACAAACAAACAAAAAAAACCCCAGAAACTATGTGAGGTAATAGATGTGTTTATAACTTCATGAAGGGATCCTTTCACAGTGTATACATATATCAAATAACCATGTTGTATGCTTTAACTATCTTACAGTTTTATTTGTCAATTATACATCAATAGGCTGGAAGAAAGATCATAAAGCTGCACTAATCATGACAGTGTGGTATTGGCAAAAGAACAGACAAAGAGATCAATAAAACAGAAGAGAGAGTCCAGAAATAGATTCCCCTAGATATAATTAACTCATCTTTGACAAAGAAGCAAAAGCTATACAATGGAGCAATGATAGTCTCTTAACAAATGGTGCTGGAACAACTAGACAACCACATGCAAAAAAAAGAATCTAGATACAGACCACACATCGTTCACAAAAATTAACTCAAAATGGATCAGACTTAAATGTAAAATAAAAGCTATAAATTTCTTCCTAGAATATAAGAGAAAACCTAGATGGCTTTGCATATGCAGATGCCTTTTTAGATAGACCACCAGGGACATAACACATGAAAAAACTTATTGATAAGCTGGACTTCATTAAAATTAAAAACTTCTACTCTGTGAAAGACAATATCAAAAGAATGAAAAGGCAAACCACAGACTGAGAGAAAATATTTGCAAAAGAAACATCTGAAAAAGGACTGTTATCCGAAATGTACAAATAATTCAACAATAGGAAAACAAATAACTTGGTTAAAAAATGGGCCAAAGGTTTTAAGAGATACCTCACCAAAGAAGATATTACAAATAGCAAATAAGAATATGAAAAGATGCTCTCTGTCATTGTCATCAGGGAAGTGTAAGTTAAAATAATGATTTACACACCTATTAGAACAGCCAAAAATCTGGAACACTGATGCCAAATTCTGGAGAGCATGTGGTATAATGAACCCTTGCTGGTGGGAATGCACAATGGTACAGCCACACTGGAAGACAGTCAGGAAGTTTCTCACAAAACTAAATACCACTAAACTCTTACCATGCAATCCAGCAATCACACCCCTTGGTATTTACCCAAAGGAGTTGAAATTATGTCCATATAAAAACCTGCCCAGGGATGTTTACAGAAGTTTTACTCATAATTGCTAAAACTTGGAAACAAGCAAGATGTCCCTTCCAGTAAATAGATATATAAACTGTGGTACACACAGACAATGAAATATTATTCAGCACTAAAAGCAAACAAGTATCAAGCCAGGAAAACACAGAGGAACCTCAAATGCATCTTACCAAGTGAAAGAAGCCAACCTGAAAAGGTTACATACTATATGATTCTAACCATGTGGCTTCTGCAACGGGCAAAATTTCCCTGATGAGTAATAATGTTGAGCCTCTTTTCATGTGCTTATTGGCCACATATATATCTACTTTGGAGAAATAGTTATTCTAATCCTTTACTTATTTTTGAAGTTGGATTATCCATCTTCTTTAGTTTTGTTTTGGATTATTAGTGTTCGTTAGTGTATATTCCTGATATTAGACCCATATCAGATACACAATTTGCAAATCTTTTCTCCAATTTCTACTTTGTCTTTTCACTTTCTTGATAGAGTACTTTGATGCTCAAAATTTTTGTTTTGTTTTTTTAATTGTGATGAAATCATGTCTATTTTTTTTCTTTGGTTGCTCGTGCATTTGGTGCCATGTAAAAAACCATTATTCGATTCACGGTCGTGAAGATTTGCATTTTTTTTCCCTTCTAACAGCTTTATAGTTTTAGCTCTTACAGTTGGATCTTTGATAGATTTTGGGTTAATTTTTCATATACGGTCTGAGGTAGGAGTCCAATTTATTCTCTATCAGCTTTTAAAACTAAGAAATAGCTTTCTCTTTACTTTCACTGAATGGTAAAGTTGGGGAGAAAGGTTAGAGAATTCCAAACTCAAGATGAACTTATGAACAAGAGAAGAAACCAATTGAACTTTCCCTGTTGGGCCTGAAATTACCTTCAACAATTGTAGCAATCCAGTGTTTCGAGCACTGGGGTGGATCTGGGCTTTATGCTTCCCAAATGACTAGCCAAGCAAAAGGAAGGCTTCAGATATTAAGGGATACCAACTTAAACCTATCAAAATCAGATTAAAAAGTTACTAGATGCCAATAGTATAGACCAGGGGTCCCAAACTTTACACAGGGGGCCAGTTCACTGTCCCTCAGACCGTTGGAGGGCCGGACTATAAAAAAAAAACTATGAACACTGCACATATCTTATTTTAAAGTAAAAAAACAAAACGGGAACAAATACAATATTTAAAATAAAGAACAAGTAGATTTAAATCAACAAATTGACCAGTATTTCAATGGGAACTATGCTCCTCTCACTGACCACCAATGAAAGAGGTGCCCCTTCTGGAAGTGCGGCGGGGGCCAGATAAATGGCCTAGGTGGGCCGCATGTGGCCCGCGGGCCGTAGTTTGGGGACCCCTGGTATAGACTGTACTCTGCCAGCCCTCCAGTATGGTATAAATATACATAAGACGTGGTCCCTCACTCTAACAGCCAATCCACTAGCAAGGGAAATAAGGCTGGTTTCCCAGGAAGCAATTCAATCTCAAAGAGCAAGTAGTTCAATTATGTAAACCTTAAAAAAAAAAAAGGTCAGATTTCTTTTAAGAAGCATATTTCACAGGCTGAAGGCAATAGGGCTAATGAAATATTCAAAAAGGGGCACAAGCTTCTTGTGACACGGGGTATGATTTTACAGTGTCGTTGATGACCATTTCAGCAACTCTTTTTTGTGTGTGTTATGCAATGATCAACCCCCTTACCAAATTAACAAAAATGTCCTCCCTTTGAAGACAAAGATAGGAGAGATTCTCTGAATGAAGAGTGATGAGAAGAAGATGGTCTGTGCATCCTCAATTACCTTTAGGATGCTCAAGTATTTTCTAAGGGATTATTCAAGGCTCAGAGAGATTCTCAGTTTTAACTGCTGCCTGGGTCTTTTTTTTTAATAGTTTAATACTTGCCTTTATTGGGCCCTCCAAATACTACGAAAGTGGAGGAAAGCAAAATGTACTCAAAAACATATTTAGAAATATGTGGGCAGATGAGTAGAAAATATGTAAAATCAGTATATTCATTATTCTCGAGGGAAGAAACATTTCCCTCACTCCTGCTCTCAGCCAGGCTCCACAATCAAAATAAAACTGCTGCCTTAGTGAGCTCATGGCCCAGCTCCATAAGACTCAGCCTTACAAAGTCAGAGAAACTTCAGAAAGTGCCTCATTCGAAGGGAAAAACACAAAGCTAAAAGATCTCAATAAAAAAAGGCAGGCCCAAAATATGAAGCTTTAAAAACACAAATCCCAGCTCGTAACACTGAGGTAACTTCCTGAAACTCACTCAGCTCAAGGTTCTTCTTAGAAGATTCACCTTGGGATCGATACCACCTCAGAAAGAGTCACAGGTGGCTGATGTGGAGGCACCATCGCACGGAGAGAGGGGCACACCGTCTGCTGATCATCTATTGCGTGCCAGGTGTATGCTGTTTATCCCGTGTACCCCAGCCAGGGACCACATACATTTGGTGGCACCAAGGAAGAGGAACCTAGGTAAGGTTCACCTACGTTTTGGTCCACCACTCAAGTATCTGATACAAAATACGAAAAATAGAGTCATACCGCTAAATAAGTAAGTCACTGGGATTCTCTGGGGGAAACCTTGCAGATTACCAGGGCAGGGAATTCCTGGAGCGAAAAAAAGGTACACTGGAATATGATTATTTTATAACCAATGATTATTTTAAGGCCAAAAGGACTCAAACCACCTTCTGCTCTAGTGTTTGGTCTTATAAGTACATTGGCCCTGCAAGGGGCTTTCACATAAAAATCCCTCTTCAGAGCTCTCCCTGAAGTAGAGCGCTCAGTTATTTAACATGTCTACCTAACTACTTAACTAAGTGTCTCCCTAACTGCAGTGAACACGGCTTGATGAAAGGGAAACTCAATATCCCATTTGCACTGGCCATTGAACTTTCTTTCTCCCAAATTGGTACACAGGAACACCCAATCCTTCTTCTAATCCTAGAAGATATCTTAATCATGAGGTTTACTTATGAAGACTTTACTTAATATCCAGACCTTCCTTTGAAAACTGTCCTTCTGTTAAGACTTAGAGGAAGCATATGATCTCTACTATAATCCACACATATTTAGAACAATGCCACTTAATTCAACAAATACTTACGAAGGTCTATCTACTGTATACTATGCTTTAAGTATTAGTATTATTTCAACTTTGCTCTTGTTTCAAAGACATTGATTACCTCATTGGGATTTTGCTTATTCAAGGCAGTCTAGAATGACTAGACAGTAAAGCCTGAATACGTTGCTTTAAAAGGCCCAGGAAGTCTCAGTGAGTATATGAATAGTTTCAAAACTACAATCATTTTAGTCTTACACCAGAATTATACAGTGAATTTTCAGTAAAAGAGAAAGAAAACTATAGTCCTCACCTTGTTACCAAGACTAAGTAACTGTAACATGATATTTAAATAGAGAAATGACTATCAATTAGCATCATTGTTAATCTTAAATTTCTCAGTATAAAGATCCCTGGTATTGTAATACAATTATGAAATTATGATTTCTATGTCAAGGCTGTAGAAAAGGAGACTGTTCGCTTTCTTTGTGCATAATTCATGTGTGATTTCGCCCTCTTTGTAATTTTCTCTCTTGGAAACTGAAGTCAGAGCACAATCAGAATATTAATAGATTAAATTCCAAAGCTAAATACTTCAAAACTCCACATGACACAGATTATAGAAAACAACCCAACTCCTACCTGAAAAGAATTGAGAGGAGAAAACTAGCAAGCAGAAAATTGCCTAATAAAATTCATTCATTCTGGAAGTTTTAACAAGACGCTTTCTTTTCTTTTCTTTTTTTAAATAATTTTATTTTTTTTAATGGGGCAACATCAATAAATCAGGATACATATATTCAAAGATAACAAGTCCAAGTTATCTTGTCATTCAATTATGTTGCATACCCATCACCCAAAGTCAGATTGTCCTCTGTCACCTTCTATCTAGTTTTCTTTGTGCCCCTCCCAAGATGCTTTCTTAAAGAACAAAAACTTTGGGAAATGATAAAAGGTAAAGAAAATTAATGTATGACAATAATAATGTAACAGCATTATAACCAGTTTTTTAAAATGCTAACAAATAGAGGTAATCTGGCATAGCTAAGAGACACAGCCCTTGGCATGCATTCAGGTCTTTCTATTTTTAAAATAATGTCTGACACACAGCAGTTCAATGTTAGCCTCTGAAAAGTACAAATCAATGTTTTACAATATGATTCTGTATCCAGCAAACCTCTTTGCTGATCTCAAGAATAACTGCAACTATTAAATATTACTTTCTATGAATACAATGTAAAAGCAGAAATAAAGACATTGTTTACCTAAATCCTCTCCTTGGCTGGCTCTCAAAATTCACCAGCTTCCTCCCCAATCAGAAGGAGCAAAGAGACGGCAAGACAGTGATGGCACACCTATAAATTCTCCTCATGATGAAAGCAACTGAGCTATTTGGGGTGCAACTCCACCTGACCAAAAGGCAGAATCACACAGAAAATTTAATATCTAAACTTCCTTCCTGCACATCCAAGAGGATGGATCATCCCCTTAAGAATTCTCTTTTGCCAATAAACAAAATGGTCTAACTGCTAGAACTGTATTAGCCTTCAGCAATAATGAAATTTTAAAAGGCACGTGTAATAAAGGCGTGGCTAGCATGAGCAAACATAAAGCAAGATGTTTCTTGCCACTTTTACCACCAGCACTTACCTCAGATCTGCCTTTCAACCCTCACAATAAGCCCACGATCCTATTTTGGGAGGGCAGAGTTTAAAATACTTATGTTCATATAACTGAATATCTGCCAAGAGGAAAAAACATTGGTATTCCTCCTTGTGCGAAAACAGACGCCACACTTCTCCAGCTTTCTCTCCTCTATGGCCACCACCCAGCATCAAACACGAGTCCTGACATCTTTAATTTCATCTATATGTCAACATCACGCCAGTGGCCACAAGTACATGATCCAACTAAAAGCTCTCATTTGTAACTTCCCACGTAGGAATCCATTGACCTCTAAGAGCTGTGCTGTCCTTGGACAGGCTTTTATTATCAGAGTCTCACTTTCCTCCTGCATAAAATAAGTGGTGGTGGCCAGGTGATCTCACAGTGGCCAGCCAGCATCCAATGCCATGTGTCTGGGTACAAATCTTTGCTGTTGGCTAGCCCCATTGCGGGCAGAAGACGAACTTTAGTCTCAGCTTCTTCAGTTCAGCTGTCTCAAGGGATTCCAAACTTTAGCATTAGAAAGAAAATAACAAAGGGCAGTGGTGAGCCTGCTCATTTATTCCCCCCACTCCAATCCACAGTGCTTTGGCCTGCCTGGGCCTTTGACCGCACACTTCCAGGGAACAGGAGACCCATCGTGGCGGATGTAAGTAAGCTATTTATGTCATTATTCCAGCAAAGTGCTGTTTTGGTGGGGGGGTTGTTTTTTTTTGGGGGGGGGGGGAGTTTTGCTTGTTCAAATGAGCAAAAACCAACAAAAAATAATAGTTCATATTTTCCTGTCACGCAGAACACAAATCTAGCAGTTATCAGTATTGTTGTTTTGACAAATTATTCAAGTGTCAATCATTTTGAGCGTCTCAGATGTATGCCCAGTTCCTATTAAAATGTCTTAGATGCACTGACATGTGTTAATGCCTTATGTGTACTCTTATACGTGCTATCGTCCAAATGCTTGAACGATCGGTTTGAAGTCCAGGGCTGTGGGGAGACACATGCTCTCAAACTGAACCTCTGGCAAGTGGGAGAATGTGGCGTCTGCCCTGCCATTCAGGACAGGATGCGGGTGGGTTTCACAGGGAACTCAGGTCTGCCCTCCCTGTAGCCTCCACGTGCCCTGGCCTCCCTCTGCTGCACATTCACACACGCACAGCCTGCAGTCCTTCCTCCAGCATCCCTTCCCATCTGTCCACTCAGATCTCTGCAATCTCTAGCACAATTCCATCACGAGAGTGCCATCGGAAAGCCTGGCACATGGAAGCGCAGAGTGGCTGGATTGGAAAGAGCAACTTCTGCTTTAAAAAGTCAGGTGGCACTATTTAAAATTCCTCCCTGCCCATCCGCTTCAGCCCGTGCTTCCTCCAGCAACCCCCAAAACATAAGCTGTGGGAGCTCCTGTCCCCGCCGTGCCCGTGCTGGGGCACCGGAACCCGGAGCCCAGCTGTTCCCAGCGGCTGCGGGCTTCCTCTGGACTCTCCAGCACCACTGCACTCTAACGGAGAGGATGCTGAAACCCCTAAAACCAGCTCGGGGCCAAAGGCATTTTCTCATATTCCTTGTGCTAGCCACAGCCTATGCCCTCTTACCTTTAATTCAATTATATGGATGAATAATTAGGTCTCTGATAAAGAAAACTCCTCGGAGTACACTGCAGCTACCAAAGCCTGACTGGACCCCAGAGTAGGGGGTGCCACTACAGGCTAGCACTTTGAAAGGTTCCAGTTGTGATCAGGATGACTCCAACTTGAAAGAGCTTTCCTAATGGGTTTGTTTAGGCATGAGTAACCAGAAAAGTAGGTCAGGGGCCTGAGTCATAGTCTGAAGGCAGATCTGCACCTTTGCTAGTAAAAAACTAAGCCTCACAGTTCTGCATGGTTTGCAAGATGTGAACAATGACATTTATAGATGGGTCCTCGTGTGGAGGGCCCCACTGATATGCTCACATCAGGCTGGATGACTAGCACAATGACAATACATACCCCTGCATCTTCCAGTTATTCCAAAAGCCCCCCCCCCCTAAAAAAAAAAGCCATCTAAGATGTTACTGGTAGCTTTCAGGTCAGCATGCCCCAGCGGTCCACGACAATAGCTTCTGATTAAGATAGGCTTGCTTACTCTTAGTTGCATTGTTTTTTCTTATTTAGTCAGTAGATGTCACAATGTCATATCTTCAGTCTTGAAACTTACCTTAAACAAAAATGCCCTCTTCTTGCCTTTTATCAAGTGCATATGCACATAATTGCGTGCGTGCGCACACACACACATAAACACACACACACACACACACACACACACACACACCCCACACACACTTTGGCATTAAACACAGGACAGCTGAGGAATTAAAACAACACTCTAGTGTAGCATTTTTCAACCAGTGTGCACCAAGAATTTTTAAAACAAGCAATACCTGACTACTTTCAGTCAGGGGCACTGACCTCTTTTCCTTTAGGTTGTCAAATAAAGAAACAACAACAGGCCCTGGCCAGTTGGTTCAGTGGATAGTGTCAGCCCGGTGTGTGGACGGCCCAAGTTAGATTCTGGCCAGGGCACACACGAGAAGTGACCATCTGCTTCTCTCCCCCTCCTTCTCTCTCTCTTCCCCTCTTGCAGCCAGTGGCTCGATTGATTTGAGCATGGGCCCCGGGTGCTAAGAACTGCTCAGCTGATTCCAGCATTAGCCCCTGACAAGAGTTATTGGGTGGATCTCAGTCAGGGTACATAAGGGACTTTGTCTCTCTATCTCTCTTCCTCCCTTCTTCTCACTTAAAAAAAAAGACTATAGCCAACACATAGCAAGCAGCCTTCCGGTGCGAATGAATCAAAATTATACCTATTTTTTTTGTCAGACTGGCAACAAATATATTTTTGGTGTGCCTCAGAATTTTAGTAATTATTTTATGTGTACCATGAGATAACAAAGGTTAAAACTCACTGTTCTAGTGCTTTAAGACAACCTGACATAACAGCAGAGAAAAAGCTTTGGCAAAAGCTTATCCACTACCTCCATCTTCTTTTTCCCCTCTTAACTGTGATCTTTTCTCTCCTCTCTGCCCCATAAGAGAAATTGGGTGTTTTTCAACAGCCCAATTTCTGAGACAAAGCTACAAAATAGCCCACTCACATGTACTATCTCATTTAAGACCTTCCTTCCGCCTTCAAGCCTTTCCTGGGCCAAAACAGCCTCCCACCTGCGGGGTTGGACAAAGGATTCTCTCGGAAGGGTGGAGATGGCTTACTTTATCAGGCAAGAAGCACAGAACTTCCGGAAGTGTTACAATAATTTGTAAAACCAACAGAAAAGTAATATTGCAAGCCATCTAAGACCAATTTAATTTTTTCACAGAGCACACAAAGTTGCAGGTCAAACAGTGTGAATATTTCTAGATCCAATGAAAATTAAATTGGCTGCTGAAAACCAGTACCGACATATTGTTTTCATTTGAAGCCAGGCCCTTAAGGTATACCCGCCCTTGCTGAGGTAGCAGATTCCTCATTCTCCTTTGTAGAGAAGTAAATAGTAGAAATCCTGAATCTCACCCATCATACAATTGATAGCTAGAGGGGAAAATTATAATAATATACACCAGCAAAGAACCAAAAAAGGGCAGATCTCACATCAGGGGTGAATTTGATAGGTCACTCTTCAGTGGAATGACAAATCAACAGGTCATCCAAAAATGAGAATGAATAGGCCCTTCCCTCATATTTTTTACTCTCTTATCAGACTTATTTGCAAATGAAACATATGGACTCAAAAGAAAAAGTGCAAACCCAAGGGTCTATGTCTAATGAAAAACTACCTATGAGTCAACTTGCTAATAAACAAAGGATTAGAGAAAAATGTATAGTATAAATTTTTGTCCATATTAGTATTAGCAGTAACCCCAAAGTTGACTGTCTACAACAAATTCTGAACTCAGTTGGTGCTGGCATGAGTGAGCTATAATTTAAACTTAAGGAAAGATACATTTACATTCCATAAAGGTCTAGTATTTCCATATGTGAATCATGGAGTAAACTTACAACCATTATCTTAGCAACACAGCCAGCTAAAGCTCATTACAAATTTACACTTGATTCTAGTAAAATGTAACCATCACTAGGTCACTGGGTGAGCTGCGTAAGATAAATCAACTTTTTCTTTGATTTACAAGATATGAAATTTTCAATAAAAATAAAATTGTTTTCTATATGTATTCAAAGCACCAGACTTCTTCATGCTTAGTCATAGAAAAACGATCCTGAAAGTAACTTGAAAGTGCTAGACTACTTACCTACACTCACCTGGTTTGGGATACCCCATTCCAAAGAGTTTTGTTTCTATTGATAAAGTCATGCAGTAATGTTTACTTCTTTTCTGCTGCAGCACAGGTTTATCAACAGAGGGTTTAGTTAAAATCTCCACTGTCCATTCTAACAGTCACTCCACATGGATATTAAGTAAAGAAAATCCACTTAGAGACTGTGCCATGAAGAGGGGAGGCCATATTGATCATCCTGATTAGCCCTGTCAGCTGGAGTAAGAAAGACTGGCTGGTGCTCAGAGCCAGCTGTGCAGGGCACACAGATGGAGACAATGGGCAACATCGACGGCCTCCAAGCAATTGGTCTGGGCAGTGATGGATGCTACGTGGACAGCTTATGGGGTTATTAAGGATACAGAACTGGCTCAAGAGAAACCCAAACTCCATCTCCTGTTATTAAGGTAGAGTTGAATTGTTCATGATACAGTGCAGGACACAGATAACTTTTGTCTTCTGTCACTGACACAGGCCAAAAAAAAATCAATTTATATATTAAATAAGAAAAGACTACTCTGAGTATATGTGTTAAGATGAAGATTACAAAACACTACTTGTTTGCAGTTTAAAATAAGAACAGGATATATAGTTCTTCAGTAAATAAAATTTATTTAATTTCACAATATTTATTCTATATTAATTACATTATTTAAGGGACGAAGAGGAGCCGTGGCTTTCTCTGAACCCTCTATGTGCATATCAAGGGGCACCTGCTTAATAGAGAAGGTAGTTACCACACTCCAACCCTCACCTACAAAATGGAGTGAATGGAGCAAGGGTGCCAGGAACCCTCCCCCTCCACCACACCGCCCCTCCAGACCAGAAGCAGTCTTTCTAGAGTTGCAATTAAATGTTGAAATCAGAAATCACCAGGAAAAAAATTCCCCTATTTCTACAGACACACACATATACTCATTCACTCACACCCTTCCCCATTTCTTTCCTTCTGTGCCCTAAAAGAAGCCCCTATTAATTACTTCATTGTGTAACCTAGAGTGAATCACTTTAACATTCTCATCCTCATTTTCCAAATTAAGACTAATAATCCTTCCCACATTAAGAATACCAATGCCTACAAATCATAGGAACACCCTGAAGATTAAATTGACTAAGTCATGACTGGTTCAATTCACATTCAAAAGATATTCTTGAACAGAACTGAGAACCCAGACATAAACCCATACTTTTATGGACAAATGATATTTGACAAAGGAGGTAAGAGCATACAAGACAGCCTCTTCAACAAATGGTGTTGGGAAAATTGGACAGCTACCTGCAAAAAAATGAAACTAGAGTAAGTGCTGGCGAGGATGTGGAGAAAAGGGAACCCTCCTGCACTGCTGGTGGGAATGCAGACTGGTGCAGCCACTGTGGAAAACAGTATGGAGATTCCTCAAGAAATTAAAAATCGAACTGCCTTTTGGGAATATACCCCAAGAACACCATAGCACTATTTGAAAAGAAGAGATGCACCCCCATGTTTATGGCAGCATTGTTCACAACAGTGAAGATCTGGAAATAGCCCAAGTGTCCGTCAGTGGAAGAGTGGATTAAAAAGCTTTGGTACATATATACTATGGAATACTACTCAGCCATAAGAAATGATGACATTGGATCATTTACAACAACATGGATGGACCTTGATAACATTATACTGAGCAAAATAAGTAAATCAGAAAAAACTAAGAACTATATGATTCCATACATAGGTGGGACATAAAAATGAGACTCAGAGACATGGACAAGAGTGTGGGGGTTACGGGGTGGGGGGAAGGAGAGGGAGGGATTGGGGGAGGGGAGAGGCACAAAGAAAACCAGTCAGAAGGTGAAGGAAGACAATTGGACTTTGGGTGATAGGAATGCAGCATGATCAAATGTCAAAATAACGTAGAGATGTTTTCTCTGAACATATGCACCCTGATTTATCAATGTCACCTCATTAAAATTAATTTTAAAAGGACCTGGCCGGTTGGCTCAGAGTTAGAGTGTCAGCCTGGTGTGCAGGAGTCCCAGGTTTGATTCCCGGCCAGGGCACACACAAGAGGCACCCATCTGCTTCTCCACCCCTCCCCCTCCTTCTTCCTCTCTGTCTCTCTCTTTCCCTCCCACAGCCAAGGCTCCATTGGAGCAAAGTTGGCCTGGGTGCTGAGGATGGCTCTGTGGCCTCTGCCTCAGGTGCTAGAATGGCTCTGGTTGCAACAGAGTGACGCCCCAGAGGGGCAGAGCATCACCCCCTGGTGGGCGTGCTGGGTGGATCCCGGTCAGGTGCATGCGGGAGTCTGTCTGACTGCCTCCCCGTTTCCAACTTCAGAAAAATACAAAAAATTAAAAATAAATAAATAAATGAATAAAAATAATTTAAAAAAAAAGAGATATTCTTGCCTTTTCCTTCACCGACCTCCACACCCAACCCAGACTTAGTGCCATCAAGCCAAGAAAAGCCCAGCTTATGTGCAGTGCTTTCCAGGAAGGAGATAGAACATGTTTTCTCCTGGACACCAGCAAGTTTTTCCTTAACGTGCACAAATAACACTAGCAGAACGATTCTCCATTCTAAACATTCCAAATTGGCTTTATGTCCTGAGGCCATCTGTGCTGGGAGGCCCCCTTAATAGAATTAGCTAGAAATTCTGTATGGAGAAAATTTTGGATTCTGCCATTCCTTTGGAGCACCTGATAATGGAAACATGAGGTTCTGTTATATTGGGCCAATTCCTCTGCGGTCAGGGAAAGATCTTCACAGCAAAGAAGAGAGCTGCAGTTCCAAGAAACCTAGCCTAAGTACATGATGTTGAAGTGTAAAACTGCACCAACTACTGCAGGTGAACATACAGACTGCTTGCTGTTCCATAATTGAGTTTCACAGTAATGAGGACCTGAACTAACTCAACTTAAATTTCTGGTATAAGCCCTGGCCGGTTGGCTCAGTGGTAGAGCGTCGGCCTGGCGTGCAGAAGTCCGGGTTCGATTCCCAGCCAGGGTACACAGGAGAGGCGCCCATCTGCTTCTCCACCCCTCCGCCTCTCCTTCCTCTCTGTCTCTCTCTTCCCCTCCCGCAGCTGAGGCTCCATTGGAGCAAAGATGGCCCGAGCTCTGGGGATGGCTCCTTGGCCTCTGCCCCAGGCGCAAGAGTGGCTCTGGTCGCGGCAGAGCGATGCCCCGGAGGGGCAGAGCATCGCCCCCTGGTGGGCGTGCCGGTGGATCCCAGTCAGGCGCATGCGGGAGTCTGTCTGACTGTCTCTCCCCGTTTCTAGCTTCGGAAAAATACAAAAAAAAAAAAAAAAAATCTGGTATACATTTGAGAATAGAGCAGTTTCCCCTTATCCACGGAGATATGTTCCAAGACACTCCCCCCCCACACACACACAGTGGATGCCTAAAACCACAGATAACATATATACTGTCTTTTTTCCTATATATACTTATGATAAAGTTTAATTTATAAATAAGGCATAGTAAGATTAACTAACAATAAAATAAAACAATTATAACTATACTGTAAAAGTTATATGAATGTGGTCTCTCTCTCTCTCTCTCTCTCTCTCTCTGCTGATGTGATAACCAAGACAGCTACAAGTGACTAATGGGCAGGTAGCATATACAACGTGAATACTAGACAAAGGGATGATTCACACCCTGGGCGGGAGGGAGTGGGATGGCATGAAATTTCATCATGCAATTCAGAACAGCATTCAATTTTAAATCTATGAATTGTTTATTTCTGGAATTTTTCATTTAATATTTTCGGTCTGTGGTTGACCCCGGGTAACTAAAATCACATAAAAGCAAACTCATGGATAATGGGGGGACTATTGTATAGGGCTGGGGGTACACAGGCAAGTTGAATCAGTGTTACCAAGATACTGTGTGTGTGTGGGGGGTACTTTTGTTTAAAAAGAATCATTTAAGGAGACTGTTTCCTTTTAGTAACTGTGTATCTACTTTATTTTCTCCTCATCTTAAGAGTAATGGGGCAGCATACTGTGCCCCAAATGCGGCACTTCCCACTGAAATTCAAAAGGACATTGGTGCACGGCATTGTCCTGTATCTTTTGCAGGGTTTTCAACTTGTTTGTTGACACCTAACCTGAGTCCTTGAGCACTGACAATGAAAGCAAATAAATACTTAAGAGACACAATCGATTCTTTAAGTCCTAAGCTCCTACATAAAGGGTTGAAGAATCTGAAAATTCACTTTGATGAAACAATAAAGGCAGCAGGCACCAAGCTCTTCAGACTACTCCTAAAAGGTTAAAATGAAAAAGACCATGAAACCTCCTCCAAGTGGTACAGGGATCTGGTAAGTTGTCTCTTACAAAATATTGACCAAATTAAAACGGAAGGTGCACCAAACACAGAAGTTTTTTGCATATGAAATACTTGACTGCATTGAGTATAAGCACTGTACTTTAAAACCTTGCTAAACTCAGGGCACCTTGACCTGAAGGTCAGTAAAAGGCTGACCTTTGATCTCTGCCCTTTTGTATTGGGTTGTTATATTAGTTCCCTAGAGCTATCATAAATATCTACCAAACAATGGGTGTCTGATAATAGGAATTTATTCTCCCATGGTTATAGAACCCAGAAAACTGGCATCAAAAGTTGCTGGTGGGTCCTACTCCCCATGAAAACACGAAGGGAGAGCCGTTCCTGTCTCTCTGAGCTATCTGAGGGCTCCGTCGGACTATGGCTCTCTTCTTTGTGTGCCTCTGTGTGTCCTCTACTTGTCTTATAAGGACACCAGGCATCAGATTAATCTAGTATGATCTCATCACCATCCTTAAGTAATTGTATCCGCAAAGACTAAAGGTCACATGCTGTGGTTTCAGGTAGATATGAATTTGGAGAGGACATGACTCAACCCACTACAGTTATTAATAAAGGATCAAGTTTAACTCTTCTGGCAAGAATTACCTTGATATAAAAATACTTTCCATAGAAACAGGAAAATATAGAATATTATATGCATAGCCATCATAACAAGGAAACGGGGCATATGAGTGATGTCATGTAAAGAGCGAGACTGAAGATGATCTAAGAAAAGCCACAATTATGACTAAGCCCACACCAACAGATTCTCCAATTCTCTCTCACCCTTCTTTAAAGGTTTTATCATAGCCAAAGATAAAAACTAAATGACATTTTTCAGGAAGAAGACACAGGACTACCTCTTTCCTCACACTTTCAACCCAAGAAAGACATATTTTTTACCTCATTGCTACACTTGGTTAAAAATTAAATATTTTGGGCCTGACCTGTGGCGGCACAGTGGATAAAGCATTGACCTGGAACGCTGAAGTTGCCGGTTCAAAACCCTGGGCTGTCCCGGTCAAGGCACATATGGGAATTGAAGCTTCCTGCTCCTCCCTTCTCTCTTTCTCTCTCTCTCTCCTCTCTAAAATGAATAAATAAAGTCTTAAAAAAATTAAACATTTCGGCCATGATCGGTTGGCTCAGTGGTAGGGCGTCAGCCCAGTGTGTGGATGTCCCAGGTTCAATTCCTGGTCAGGGCACACAGGAGAAGCGGCCATCTGCTTCTCCACCTCTTCCCTAACCCCTTCTCGCTCTTCCCCTCCTGCAGCCATGGCTTGATAGCATCGGTTCGATAGCATCGGCCTGGGTGCTGAATATGGCTCCATGGAGTCTCCGCCACAGGCACTAAAAATGGCTCTGTTGTGAGCATGGCCCCAGATGGGCAGAGCATCGGCCTCAGACGGGGGTTGTCGGGTGAATCCTAGTTGAGGCGTATGTGGGAGTCTGTCTCACTATCTCCCCTCCTCTCACTTGGAAAAGAAGGGGACAAAAAATTAAACATTTCGGCATCTAGGCAACATAACTTAACCTAAACTGAGAACTGAAACAGGGTACAGTATAGGCGCCACAATTAGAAGTCCTAATTTGCTTTTCCAAGTTATTTTGCAAAAATTAAAAACACAACTGTTCAATCCTATGTACTTGTTTGTATACCACGTGTTTAACTTGTGGGCTTAACAGAAACTCCAGAAGGAGGGCCATTTTTAACAGTGGTTGTTTTCTAACCAAAATCATCTTCTGTAAAAATAAAGCTGGGAAAGGTTTTCAATATCTTCAGCACAATATTTTACTCTAAAAACTAACAAACCAGGAGAAACTGGAAGGCTACAGAAAACCCTTACACACCTGCAAGTTTTGGGGAACAACCACCTTCATAATAATGAAAAGTGTTTGCAAGAAGGAAACTGTTGAAGGTGTAACTCACCCAGCGGGCCTGCTCCTTCTTGTTTCTCCAGCGAGCAGATGGAGATACAGACTCCCTCATACATGAGCCATCATGAGCTGCACACAGTCCAGCACACGGGGCTTCAGTGGAAGTTGAAGCTTCATTGAGAACCTTCCCATAACACACACACACGAGTTTACCATACACCCAAGTTCACAATGGTTGCATCCATGCCCTCCGGCCTGGAGCTCCTACTGAGTCTTCTGTCACCATTTGGGACCACAGTCACAGCCATCAATTCACAGCAATAGGCACCTGTGTCCACTGGCCTGCCTTCCTCCATCATGGGGGCAGTCAGGAAGAACGGCGAGTGAGAAAAACAATGAAAAGATTTTCTCAAATCTTGTACCAGAAAATAGCCAGTGCAGTTGGACATAGTCCTGCCAGAGTATCTAAACCAAATGTGGATGAAGGAATAGGAGAAAACTGTCAAGTTAAATTTAAAATGAAATGTAACTGTTTATAAAAATGAGACTAAGAGACATGGACAAGAGTGTGGTGGTTACCAGGGGTGGGGGGAGGGAGGACATGGAAGGGAGGGAGGGAGAGAGTTAGGGGGAGGGGGAGGGGCACAGAGAACTAGATAGAGGGTGGCGGAGGACAATCTGACTTTGGGCGAGGGGTACGCAACATAATTTAATGACAAAATAACCTAGACATGTTTTCTTTGAATATATGTACCCTGATTTATTAATGTCATCCCATTACCATTAATAAAAATTTATTAAAAAAAAAAAAAAAAAGAAAAAAAAGAAATGTAACTGTTTAAAAATGTTTCCCAAGGTCTTGGGCGACCATGACCCACTTCGCTGTTGCTGAGAAAGTGAAATGTGTATCTGAAGCATCACCTGAGAGAGGAAGCAGCTGGGTAGCTTGACCTCCTTCAAGATTCCCCTTTCTTTTCAGAAAAAGACTTTTCATCTGGAGGAACACAAACGCTATTCCTCATCTCATCTTTAAACACTACAAGAGCGCGTTTACCTCTAACTAGAAGGTATAAATTCCTTCCTTTACATCTTCAGCACTAAAATCTTTCCCCAGCTCTACATACTTAATGGAGAAGGTTCCAGAAAACCAAAATGAACAGAAACCCCAATGGACAGCCCATCAGTGGAGCAGACATGTCAAAGAGGCAGAGGGCTCAGCAGTCTGAGGCACAAGGCAGCAGCTGGGCTGTGGCCAGGTCAGGCGGCGTCTCTGATCCGAGGATGACAGCCCATGTACTTACAGAAACATGACAAAGGGGGGAGTGACCAGCGCTTCCCCCTGCTTCTACTACAGCCATATTTCTTCTTTGTTCAAGTTTGCTAATAGTTCTTTATAAATGTGAAGTCGATGATAAGTGGGCATCTCTGCATATTAGATCAGGGAGATGAAATGTCAATGTCACTTAGCCAACGGGACGGGGCAGACTGAGAAGCCAAACCCAGGAAATGATCATCAGGAGGAGTTCAAAGGGCGGGGCCAGAGGGAGAAATGCCAAGGGTGGGCTGAGAGGCCCTGCAGTCATCATCGTCATGCAGACCTTCTGGACTGACCCTGCACGCAGAAGTGACAGAAAGACGTGGACTGGCTAACTTCTGCCCTCTGCTCAGACACATGTCAGCTGCTGGACAATTTTCTCCCAGTGCAGAAAGCTGACAGACCGAAAAGAAAGCAGCTGACCCACGCCTGGTAATGCCCTGTGCATGGTGATTTATAAACTGACAGTCCAAACAGTCTGAGCCTCGTGAAGCCTTGCATCCAACGACAAACTGCAACAGGGACGTTTTACAAAGCAGTGACTCCATTTCTGGGCAGTTAGAAACCCTGCCTGAAGATGCACACCGTGGTGACACTTCAGCTGTGCTGCAGCCAGTCCAGATGGCAAGGGTCACGCAGGCCACAGGTACATGTAATCTCTGAACTGCTCATCTGAAAAAGTAATTATTATTCATCAAGTGCTTTCTAAATAAATACGAGATTAATGAAACAACTCAGACTAGGGGAAAAGCAATAGCAAAAAACAGCTTTTAAAAGTAAAGGTTGACGCCCTGGCCGGTTGGCTCAGCGGTAGAGCGTCGGCCTAGCGTGCGGAGGACCCGGGTTCGATTCCTGGCCAGGGCACACAGGAGAAGCGCCCATTTGCTTCTCCACCCCTCCGCCGCGCTTTCCTCTCTGTCTCTCTCTTCCCCTCCCGCAGCCAAGGCTCCATTGGAGCAGAGATGGCCCGGGCGCTGGGGATGGCTCTGTGGCCTCTGCCCCAGGCGCTAGAGTGGCTCTGGTCGCAACATGGCGACGCCCAGGATGGGCAGAGCATCGCCCCCTGGTGGGCAGAGCGTCGCCCCTGGTGGGCGTGCCGGGTGGATCCCGGTCGGGCGCATGCGGGAGTCTGTCTGACTGTCTCTCCCTGTTTCCAGCTTCAGAAAAATGAAAAAAAAAAAAAAAAGTAAAGGTTGACTAGCCTGACCAGGCGGTGGCGCAGTGGATAGAGCATCGGATTGGGATGCAGAGGACCCGGGTTCAAGACCCGGAGGTCGCCAGCTTCAGTGCGGGCTCATCTGATTTGAGGAAAAGCCCACAAGCCTGAACCCAAGGTCGCTGGCTCCAGCATGGGGTTACTCAGTCTGCTGAAGGCCCGCGGTCAAGGCACATATGAGAAAGCAATCAATGAACAACTAAGGTGTTGCAACGCGCAATGAAAAACTGATGATTGATGCTTCTCATCTCTCTCCGTTCCTGTCTGTCTGTCCCTGTCTATCCCTCTCTCTGACTTACTCTCCATCTCTGTAAAAAAAATAAAAAATTAAAAAATTAAAAAGTAAAGGTTGACTATAATGATGTTCAGAATGAGAGAGACAAATGTTCAGGTGAGACAGGAAAGGCCCTTGAACTTAAACAACATTCCCAGTGAAATTTCCCCAAAAGGTGAAAACTGGGGAGCAACTTATAACATTCTGAGAAGCCTGGGTTATATCCCATCTAGGAATAGTTATTTCAGATGAAAATATATTGAAAATAGTAAAGAAAATGTTGCAAAAACTAGAAACTTTACTCATCAGACAATAAAACCAATAAGAAAGCTAAAACAATTACATCCTCCTGCTAGTAAGGAACAAACAGATTAATGAGACAGACACAATATACAATATTCATATGTGGTAAAAGTTTCATCAGAACTCCACAGGGAAATGAAAGAATATTCAAAAAGTGGTGCTGAGCAAATTGCTTATATGAAAAGATATTAAGTTAGACCATACATAATATTTATATAAATTAAAAGTTAGATTTTGGCCCTGGCCGGTAGAGCCAGTGGTAGAGCGTTGGCCTGGCGTGCGGAAGTCCCGGGTTCTATTCCGGCCAGGGCACACAAGAGAGGCGCCCATCTGCTTCTCCACCCCTCCCCCTCTCCTTCCTCTCTGTCTCTCTCTTCCCCTCCTGCAGCCGAGGCTCCACTGGAGCAAAGTCAGCCCGGGCACTGAGGATGGCTCTGTGGCTTCTGCCTCAGGCACTAGAATGGCTCTGGTTGCAACAGAGTAACGCCCCAGATGGGCAGAGCATCGCCCCCTGGTGGGCGTGCCGGGTGGATCCCAGTCAGGCGCATGCGGGAGTCTGTCTGACTGCCTCCCCGTTTCCAGCTTCAGAAAAATACAAAAAAAAAAAAAGAAAAGTTAGATTTTAAAAGCATAAAAACAGTAAGATTTACACAATTTACTTGAGTCAGGTTGTGAATGGTCTTTCTAAGTAAAAACAATGACAGAGCTGAAATCACAAAGAGATTTCATGATACAAAAAATAAAAATACTGTTAAGCCAAATCAGAAGATGAGCAATGGACTTTGAAAATATAAGACAGCATATGACAAAAGTTTCTATCTACTATAGAAATACTAGCTAGAGCTGAATAATAAAATAAAGATAAAATACCCTAATATAAGATGGTTAAAGACTAGTAACCCATTTTTCACAAAGAAATCAAATAACAAGAAAAGAAAAAGAAAAAGAAAGTTAATCTTCAATAACACCATTAAAATACAATTCCAAACAAGTCATTCTCTACCATGTTAGCAGGAATCAAAACACTCATCATGTTGGCAAGAAACACAGTGAAATACACACTTCCCTCCATGGGGGGTATCATTTTTCTGGCAGTCAATATGGCAATATTGTTTAAGAATCTTAAATATGATCACACTCTTTAGACATATAATTTCATTTCTAGGACTCCATTGAAAGGAAACAATTAGAAGTAAGTATTTATGTTTGAGGACATTCATCATCACTTTTTTCATGAAAATACAAAATAATCAACTACATATAAAGGACAAAAGAGATCCACCTACATATTAGTAATTATTTTTTAATTCTACACTTATTACAGAAGTTTAGGTAATAGTTCAAAATCACCCACAATAATAGCAGCAGGCCCCACTTATTTTATAGGAAAATTCTACAAAAATGTCAGAAAATTGATCCTCCCAACGGTACACAAACTCATTCTAACAGTAAAAGAATAATAAAGAGAAACATCTCTCATATTATTCTATGATGACAACAAACTCTCATTCCAAAGTCAGATTAATACGTTCTGCGAAAGGAATATCACTGGCCTATTTCACTCAGGAATACAGGTGCAAAAACCCTAAGCAAAATAACTGCAAACCAAATTCAATGGTATATATAAAAGATTATACAGCAAAATCAAGTAGGGTCCATCCCACCCAAGAAGGATGGTTTTAATAATAGAAAATCCTTAACTGTAATTCACCACATTAACAAATTTAAAAAAACAAACACATTATGATACTAAAAAAGCATTTTTTCATTTAATCAAAAGTATACATGTTTTTTACATTCAGTATTATTTTGTGTTAGTTTCCGGAGTACAGCACAGTGGTGAGACAATCATATACTTTACAAAGTGTTCCCCTGCTATTTCCAGTACCCACCTGGCACCATACACAGTTATTACATTGTCACTGACTATATTTCCAATGCTGTAATTTACATCCCTTTTACTATTCTGTAACTACTAATTTGTACTTCTCAATCCTTTCACCTGAATGTTATTGTCTTTAAATTCTGGCTTTATAAATGATTTATAGTTTGCTGTGTTTCAATTTCCTACAATGTGCATATATAGTGGATGGTCTCACAGTCAACTTCTTCTTAGCCAACTCGACAATTTAAAAGTAACTTTTCACTGGGTAGACTATACCCACCATTGTTAGCCTACCAGAGTCAATCTGTTCTTAAACTTGTTCAGGCCAGTTATATTGGTTATGTACACATATACTACACATATAAATGATATGGAGCAACATGATCTGAGCACAAAACGATTGCTGTTTGAATAAAAACTCTGTTAGAATGCTTTCATGAATTGCTAAAAAGAAAGAAAATTGCTGCCAACTGATGTGAGGTCCAGACAAATGTCGATGAACTGGGAGAATTTTTTTAAAACATGAAAAAGGTCTATACTTATTATTTGTCAAATATCTTCAAAAGTCCCACTCAAGGCCCTGGCCGGTTGGCTCAGCAGTAGAGCGTCGGCCTGGCGTGCGGGGCATCCAGGTTCGATTCCCGGCCAGGGCACACAGGAGAAGCGCCCATTTGCTTCTCCACCCCCCCCCTTCCTCTCTGTCTCTCTCTTCCCCTCCCGTAGCCAAGGCTCCATTGGAGCAAAGATGGCCCGGGCGCTGGGGATGGCTCCTTGGCCTCTGCCCCAGGCGCTAGAGTGGCTCTGGTCGCGGCAGAGCATCGCCCTGGAGGGGCAGAGCATCGCCCCCTGGTGGGCAGAGCTTCGCTCCTGGTGGGCGTGCCGGGTGGATCCCGGTCGGGCGCATGCGGGAGTCTGTCTGACTGTCTCTCTCCGTTTCCAGCTTCAGAAAAACACACACACACACACAAAAAAAAGTCCCACTCAATTTTAAAGAACCCCAAAGTGGAAACTAGACTCCACAGCTTGGGAGTGACTCATGATGGAAAGAAGGTGCAGAATTCCAACGACATTCACCATCAGAGAGGTTTGTTAAAGACGTGTGTATTTTAAGTCAAAATTTAAATGTGTGTATTTGTGTTTCAGGTTAAAACTTTTTATGATCCTTAGCTTTAACTGACTTTTTTGACAAACTAATTAGAAGACTAATTAAAACTAATGTTGACGAACTAATTTTAAGTCTGGTCATATCAAGTCAGGCGGCTTCTTTTACATTCCTTTTCTAACAGAGAAAGAAATGTCCTTTCGGGCAGATTAGTGGTAGAGTGGTTGGGTGCAAAGAAGGAAAAGGAGGAAAATGAGAAAACTAGAAAAAGAGGCCATTTAGATTTCTAAGTAGCAAATTCAAAAGTCTGTGCAAAAAATTTTAGAATATATAAGTGCTGTAATGGTTTTATTATAAGGTCAGTGTAATAATGCAAATGCCTCTACCTGTCACACAGGACTGATCAAAAGACAGAAACGGCAAAAATTCTAATTTTCTTGGGCATATTGTTCCTAAAAATTCTAATAATAAAAATACCTTTCCTAAAAAAAAAAATACCACAACTAACAATTTAGCACCTGACCAGTGGTGGCACAGAATAGAGTGTCGGCCTGGGATGCTGAGGTCCCAGGTTCAAAACCCGGAGTTTGTCAGCTTGAGTGCGAGCTCATCTGGCTTGAATGCAGGGTCACCAGCTTGAGTGTGGGATCACTGACATGACCCCATGGTCACTGGCTTGAGCCCAAAGGTTGCTGTCTTGAGGCCCAGATCACTGGCTTGAGCAAGGGGTCAATGGCTCAGCTGGAGCCCCCTGTTCAAGGCACGTAAGAGAAGCAATCAATTAACAACTTACGTGCTGCAACTATGAGTTGATGCTAATTTCTCTCCCTCTCTCTGTCTGTCTCTCTTGCAAAAAAAAAAAATCGCTTAAGTGTTCATTTAATCTATGTGATGAAATCATGCTATAGAGCAGCAGAGTGAATGTATTTGTTTTTATATAGATGGTCTGATTTTTAAAAATATTTTTATTAAGGAATAAATGACAATTACACATAATACACAAATAAATTTTTATGTATGTATGTACCTGTGAAACAACCATGACAATCAAGGTAATAAACATATCCATTACTCCAAAAAGTTTTTCCTGTACCCCTTGGTAAACCTTTCCTCTCGACTATCACTTTCCATTGTCCTCAGAAAACCAGTGGTCTATTTTCTGTCACTATGCATTTGTTTGCATTTTCTAAAATTTTTTACATGAAAGGAATCATGTAGCATGTACTTTCCTTTTACTGCTTTTGTTCACTTAGCATAATTATTTTGAGAGTCATCCATGTTGCTGCATATATCAATAGTTCATTTCATTTCATCACTGAGTCATGATCTCTTGAATGGACATAGCCACAACTTATGGATTCTTTCGTGTATATATGGACATTTGAGTAGCTTCCATTTGGGGGCTATTATAAATAAAGCTCATAGTAACAGGTGCATGTGTCCACTGTCCTGCCTTTGATATTCATGTACAAGTCTTTGTAAGGACATAACTTACATTTCTTGGGTAAATATTGAGGCGTAGAATGTGTGGGACATATGATAGGTGTTTTGCTTATTCAAAAAGTGGTGCTGGGCAAATTGCTTATCTGCAAAATTTAAGTAAGATCATATCTCATACTACATACCATAATAAAATTTATATGAATTAAGAGTTAGATTTTAAAAAATAGAAGCATAGGACATGAAAAGCTGAAGAAACTATCAAAGAGGCTGTAGCATTTTGTATTCCTACCAACAATGTGTATGAGTTCAAGTTGTTACATGCCATCTGTTTGTAGTTTTGTGGGACACAGGACCCCCTGGCAATGCAACACATACTATACACAGCTTTGCCTACTTTAAAAAAAAAACCAGAGCATAAATTGACCATTCTCACTAATTATGAAGGTAAAATTTTAATTTCTGCCCTTTCCTTGTAGTACAGATCATAATGAAAAGCAGCAAATGACATCGATAAGAACAACAGCACACATTTCTTAAGTGTTTACCATGAGCTTGAGTCTATGCATTCCATGTTGTAACAACACTATAAAAACTCTATGAAGGTAAGTACCAAAATAAAACCATTAAACCCATTTGATAGGTGAATAAACTGAGGAAAAGCGAGAACAAATTACCAATGGTCCGAGAGCTAATGATTGGTAGAGCTAGGACCTGAACAAGGAAGTCTGAGCCCCAAGCTTTAGCTTCTATTATCTGTGTTCTCTGTGACCATTCCTGAGTTCTAGCTACTTCTCTTACAAAGCTCTGAATGATCCCTAGTACTTCTTTACAGTTCTAGCTCAGACAATTGATTTCACATCTTGAAGAAAGACATTAGGTAATAAGCCCTGGAATATCATCCTGCACTAATATGTCAGAGCCAATGCTGAATCCCTACAATACAGTAGTTCCCCCTGATCCCCAATTTTGCTATCCATGGTTTCAGTTTCTTGTGGTCAACTGAGATCTGAAAAAAATTATATGGAAAATTCCAGAAATAAATAATTTGTAAGTTTTAAATTTCCCACTGTTCTGAGTAGTGTGATGAAATCTCACACCTTCTGGCTCCATCCAGCCCCAGACATCCCTTTGTCCAGGGCGTCCACGTTGTGTATGCTGCCCACCTCTTAGTCACTTAGTAGCCGTCTCGTTTATCAGATAGGTTATGAGATAGAGACGTCATTCATATACTACAGTATATTGTTATAATTCTTCTACTATATTATCATTATTAATCTCTTACTCTGCTTATAAATTAAACTTTATCATAGGTATGTAGATATATACAGGAAAAAAACAGTATACATAGGATTTGGGACCATCCACAGTTTGACGCATCCACTAGGGTTTGAGAAGGCATCCTCCATGGATAAGGGGGAACTACTATGCCAACATTTATACAAAATCATCACAGTGCCCTGGCCGGTTGGCTCAGCGGTAGAGCGTCGGCCTAGCGCGCGGAGGACCCGGGTTCGATTCCTGGCCACGGCACACAGGAGAAGCGCCCATTTGCTTCTCCACCCCTCCGCCGCGCTTTCCTCTCTCTCTCTTCCCCTCCCGCAGCCAAGGCTCCATTGGAGCGGAGATGGCCCGGGCGCTGGGCATGGCTCTGTGGCCTCTGCCTCAGGCGCTAGAGTGGCTCTGGTCGCAATATGGCGACGCCCAGGATGGGCAGAGCATCGCCCCCTGGGGGGCAGAGCACCGCCCCTGGTGGGCGTGCCGGGTGGATCCCGGTCGGGCGCATGCGGGAGTTTGTCTGACTGTCTCTCCCTGTTTCCAGCTTCAGAAAAATGAAAAAAAAACAACAAAAAAAAACAAAAACAAAAAAAAAACACAAAATCATCACAGCAATGACAGAATGGAACTGATTAAACCAATCCAGTGCATGTCACCTATTAAATACAGAAGTCAGTTTTAAACAGTGAGAAGACATTTCACAGAGCATAGTTTATTTAACAAAGTATTTTTCTGGTGGCAAGAAATGAGACAAAAGTGTAGAGAGCAAGGGGAAAAGTCTTCAAAGCCGGCAGACAGCACCACTGTATCTCATGCTGCTGTGGTTTTACAAAACCCAACCCAGTTACTAAAAGGCCTTACAATAAGGACGCAGGGCTGGTAGATAACCAGGCTAGCAAGGTGCTGTGTTTTAAAAACTTCTTGGCATTCATTGCCATAGTTCTCAGAGGTTAAAACAAAGGGTAATTGTACAGCCACTTCTTTGTCTAAAGAGAGCCCAAGAATCCAATAGAGATGGAGGGAAGCACTTACACTGTGGAGAAAGCATGGAAAACAACACTTTCTAGCAGCAGCAGACTGTGACATCGACTATGTTATACAGAATATTGACTCATAATAAAAAAATAAATAAATAAATAAAAGAAGGTTGGAAAAAATAATCAGCAGCTCCCCGTAACATGACAAAAGGAAAAAAGGAAACTGCTCTACTGGCAAGATCATGTCCCAATAGAGAGGTGTTAACGTGCAAGAGGATTGTTCAATGACAAATCCATAGGTATGTAATAGCTACGGGGTGTACAGCACCTAGCTGGACAGGAGGGGGGGCAGATGGACAAGTGGGAGTAGTGGTTAGACACAAACAAGACAGAGCAAACAAGCTTTCTTCCCCACTTTGAGTTTATCATCAAGTTGGGGAAAGGACTATATACTCTGGAACAGAGCATGACACACTCAGCACCAGATCAATAGTCATTCACCGCTGACATCAACGAGGTAGAGCCACCAGGCCGGGTTCCTTCCAAACGCTGCCTCATGTCACCCTCCCCAAATCGTGCGAGGCAGGCACTGCACATCTCCGTTTTACAGAGCATTAAACTGATTGGGGAAAGCTCTGTAACTTGCTCCTGACCATGAAGCAAGGAGTAAAGTTGAGAATCCAAAGCTGCTGTTTAGCTACTAGGTTGTAAAACCTCTTCAGAGCCTTCAAACACTCAAGAATGATCCCTCTGGTTAGTGAGGGCCTGGAAGGCTTGCTGCAGGAAGAAGAGAAGTGTCCAGAGAAACTAAAGGACAGAGGCAAGAGTATTAGGAGATAAGGAAAGCCCTTCAGACAAAGGCTGGACAACCATCTATTGGAATGTGGTCAAATAAAGTCATAATGTTCACCTGTCACCTCATATGCCAGGCACTGGTGGCACAGTTATAAGTCAGACATGGCTTTCCCCTCCAGGGACTTGCCATGTACTGAGGGAGGCAGATACATCCAGGAGTCTGGGGAGAGTGGGTGTCCAGGCACAACGTACTCTTGAGGCTCTGATACAATGCAGGACGCCATCGGCCACCTGAGCCTGGAACAGAACAGGTGTTTCTCGTGACCAGAGAGCACAGCACTGCCATAAGTCAATAGTATAAAGTCCATTTTCAATTCCTGCACCTCATCAGCTTTGAACTTTTAGGGTATTTTCCCTCAATATGATTGCATTATTCTCAAATTATGAGAAGAAAAGGAGGCTTTAAAAATATCTTAATATCCTATTTAAAATCTGAATATAGAATATAGCCTGACCTGTGGTGGTGCAGTGGATAAAGTGTCAGCCTAGAATGCTGAGGTCACCTGGGCTTGCCTGATCAAAGAACATATGGGAGTTGATCCTTTCTGCTCCTCCCCCCTTGTGTCCCTCTTTCCCTTCTAAAATGCATAAATAATAAAAACATCTTAAAAAAATATATAGAATATAAATGTGATCATGATATGTAATCACACCCCTCCCTCTTCTTGCCCCCAGCCTCCCTTTACAGAAAAATTCAGCCTTCCTGGCCAGTTGGCTCAGCGGTAGAGCATCGGCCTAGCGTGCGGAGGACCCGGGTTCGATTCCCAGCCAGGGCACACAGGAGAAGCGCCCATTTGCTTCTCCACCCCTCCGCCGCGCCTTCCTCTCTGTCTCTCTCTTCCCCTCCCGCAGCCAGGGCTCCATTGGAGCAAAGATGGCCCGGGCGCTGGGGATGGCTCCTTGGCCTCTGCCTCAGGTGCTAGAGTGGCTCTGGTCGCAACATGGCGACGCCCAGGATGGGCAGAGCATCGCCCCTGGTGGGCGTGCCGGGTGGATCCCGGTCGGGCGCATGCGGGAATCTGTCTGACTATCTTTTCCTGTTTCCAGCTTCAGAAAAATGCAAAAAAAAAAAAAAAAAAAAAAAAATTCAGCCTTAAAGTCATCTGTTTAAGACTTTTGTATATATATTTGGAGATTTGAGTTTGCATTAACTATTAAGTTGGCGTCCCCTCCTCTAGATCTAGTTGATCATTTATTCATTCAGCAGTCATGTATTGAACATCTACTCTATGAAGTACCAGAATTCTGCTGGATATTGGGAGCACTGTTGTCAGCAAGACAGAAGTGGAAAATACTGTAATATTATTGGTGCAGAGGGTTTAAGATAGAGCCACTAAGTGGATTTTATGATACTTGGTAAAGAGTTTAGGTTTTTTTTTCTAAGAACAGTGGGAATCCATGAAGGGGTTTACTCCAAGTGGGATCTAGTCAGACATGAACTTTAGGAAGACCGCCGGCGGAGCTGTGGTCTCCGTATTCAAGGCCAGAAGAACAGATGCAGGGAGCCCAGGAGGGAAGCTGTCGCAGTCATTTGCGCAGGAGGTGATGGTGGCAAAACGTTTTGTGTCATCTTCATTTCCAGATACTTCTGCATCTGCGCAGCACTCAATTCTTGCAACTTGTTTTCCAAAGCCCCACTATCGGGATGACCAGCATTTGCTTTTCTCTCTAATGTAGTCTGTTTCAGAAAGAGGAACCAAGTAGACCATTGGTTTTGAAGTCATAAATAAGTGTTTATTCAGCAGTTCTATCTCTTTGTCATTCCAACCAGGATAAAAGGGAACAGGCTTCTTCGGATCTGTAACTCAGGGTTTAACTTTGCACAGCATGTCATATTCAGGTTTCAGTTGTTGATCTCCTCCTCTCGCAGCCACTTTTTCTAGTTTATCTCTAATGGCCCGATCATTTCCTCACCCCTTAAGCTGAAGTTCTTCATGTCTTATTTCTCTATCTCAAAGCAGATCTGTGCTTCCTACAACATGCATGATATAGCCTCATCTTCAAAAGCAAGGATTAGATGAAAGACTCCATCACAGACACATGAGATAAAACGGCATTTCCCAGGCCTGACCTGTGGTGGTGCAGTGGATAAAGTGTCGATCTGGAATGCTGAGGTTGCCGGTTCAAAACCCTGGGCTTGCCTGATCAAGGCACATATGGGAGTTGATGCTTCCTGCTCCTCCTCCTGTTCTCTCTATCTTTCCTCCCTCTCTCTCTCTTTCTCTCTCCAATAAAAATGGATTTAAAAAAAAGGCATTTCCCAGGACTTGTCCATTGTGAATTCCTTTTTACAAGACCAGCAATATCCACTGCATTTAGAAGGGCAGGTGTTCTACTTGCTGGTTTGTGTTACTGGAAAAGAAAACCAAACCTTTTATCTGACACAGGTACTCTTGCTCCCATGAGTTTGTACAAAATCATTAGCAACTTAAGGCCAACGTCCTTAAAGTCAGACATTAAAGAGAAAGAAGGGAGACAATGCCTGCAGTAGAGGAGGCAGTGGTTCTCACTGTCACATGCCACAGGATGGCTCGATTCCATTCCACTTAATGTGTGAAGCCCATCACCCACGGCATATTGACAGTCAAGTCAAAAAGAGTGGGACAGTGGACCTAGCCAGGGACACACAAATAATGGAACAGGGGTCAAGGGGAGTCGGGTTCACTCCACAAAAGGGATCCAAAGAAACCTGAGGAATAAAAGAACAATCTACAGGTAAAAACTCAATAAGGACATCTACAGAAACTCACTGGGTACGCGATGCAGTGGAAGGATCTTTGTGAACCTTTTGTTTATGGTTCATTACATTTTCCCCAAAGCTCCACGAAGTTACAGCCATTTGGGGAGGTTTGCTAAAGAATATACGCCACTGGGCTCCCAATTACTGTCACCCCCTTTACTTGAGGCACCCCTGGGGAGTCAAAGGGGAGATGGAGGCCAGGAAAGAACATGCAAAGGCAATGAAGTTAAGGCCATTTTAGTTTAAAACCATCACTGAAATGGAATTCGTAATCTCGTTAGGAAGGAGGGGGTAGTGCGGGCGGGCCGCCATCAGCCTTTCCAGCCTCAGAAGCAGGTCTGGATGTCTGCGTGACAAATAAAAAGCTACGATGACTTCTGTGACCCTCATGACGGCTCTCCTGCCCATTAAGCATTAAGAGAGATCTTCTCCCTGGAGGAAACAAAGTCTAAAAGGAATCCAAGGGTACTTGAAGGGTAAGAGAAAACCCAGGGCACAAGAGGAAAGAAGGAAAGCAAGCCCAGGGGACCCAGGACCACCGATGTGAGAATTACTGCTGCGAAGAGACACAAGTAGCCTCACATGGAACACTCCTCAGGACATGAGAAAAGGGCTCAGGACGCTCCAATCACTGATGGTGATGCCAGCACACAGCCAGCCATAGCCCCCCAGGGAGCACCGGCTCTGTGCCAGCCGTGGGCCGAGCATTACCTTGCAACAAACTCTTCCAACTCCCTGCAACACAGAAGACATAAGTATAGAAAGAACAGTATTATCAAAATTTATAAATCTAGTAAGTGCTGGGATTAGGACTTAAACCCAGGTCTGCCCATTTCAAAATCAATGACCTTCTGTTTGAAGTATCACTTGTAGTTACTTACTCACTTGTGAATGACGGTTCCTATCCTGACAGAAAAAGGGAGTGTACACGTAATAAGCTCTTATAAAAGAACCTAACAGTGAGGAAACTAGCAGGCAGGTCCACAATGAACAAACACTTTATCATTGACTTTACCTTTGAATTAGCACAATAAATGTTTCAGTAACGGATGGTCAAGATGATATTTTGACTTACTACTCTTCATGTAGACAATGAAATATGTTCTCTAGGCCTGGATTTCACAATCAATTTTTACTATTAAACCAACGGGTGTTCCTTTCTTAGTGTTACTCACAATAATTCCAACCTAAAAGTCAATCATTTAGAAATGGCAAATGTTGTCACTGTCAAGGCTCTCTAAGTCATCAGTAACACTATCAGATAATACTAATTAACTAGTTACACTGGTATTACACCAGTTATTACCACTATAGGAGTCTGCCAAAATGTGTCACATGTATCCAGAAAGGCAAATTCTGATGCTCTGTCCTTCAAATGCAGAGTTGTGGTAGCATGCAGATATAAAGTGGCATTTACTAAAATTAGTCACTGAGGCAAGCACAGTGGGTTGGCTCACATATAGCAATGAGAGGCTGGAGAGCTACACCTTACATACTGTCCAGACTTATTTGCCACTACAGTGTCCAACGTGACTTGGAACCCAATGAGAAGGGCTCCCAGGCAACTTTAATTTAGAAACGAGTCATGGGAAAGAGGCAGAGTGCCTGGGCATCCAAGAGAAGCAGTCTCTCTTTGCAGGAGGCGGAGTGTGGGAACTAGCACGCGGGTCCTGGCTTTCTAATTCAGTGGTTTCCCACAGCAGCCGCTGCTTAGCTCTCCCAACTCTGGTAAGAAAATGGTTCGGGGGTGGGGGTGTCCTGGAGGCTCAGCCCAGAGCCTATTCCTCCAAAGCTAACGATTCTGGAAGCACTCACCCCCTGGATTAAATCTACTTTAGCTTTAACTCCCTGAAGTAGATTTTTGTGTCTAACACAGGAAATGGGAGCAATAACAAGAAGCTCATTGCTTTTCCTAGTTTATTAAATTCATAAAATATTAGGTATAAAATACTTAAGCCACAAAGAAACAAACTCAATTTATTTTAATTATATTTGAGTATAATATCATTTGGGCTAGGGTAATTTATATAAACTACGGTATACACAATTTTATCAACCTAAACCTACACTGTAATTTACCTCATTCATAAACATGAGATAACTTGACCTACTTTCTAATGTATTCAGCTCCTTCTTGTCTGCATGAATCTGCAGTGACATTTTAAAAGTGGCTCTAATAATTTCCATTATATGAAAATGCATTTTTCATTGAAACCATCTTTGATTTTTCTCCCACAAACAAAATACTGTTTTCTTAACAGTTAGCCTGTAAATGTCATAGGAAACAAGAGGTACAAGACAGGTGATACAAGAGGTTCACTGTTCAAGCGGGGCTCAAAATAGGGTTTCTTGATGGGGTATGAGGGTGGGAGGAGAAATAGGCAGCAAAGAGTAAGACAATTTTGCCCAAGTTCACACAATGTGGGATCGTGGGGTCTGGCTCTCTCTTTGTATATAACCTTGGGGGAATTATAGAGCACAGCTTTTAAAAGTAAATACGAATTTCATATCAAGTAATATAATGCTTCCCTGATAATACTTCCATTCTTTCCAATAATTCTCCAACTTCATTATAAAGAAAAAATTCTACTTAAATTCCCACAACCACCTTCCAGTGGCACGGTACCATCAACAGCCTACTGAGCCTGGGCTCACTCCCTCTGACAGAGCCCTCTTTTCAACCCACTGTTGACAACCCTTCTGAGCAAGTCTTTCTTGTGCTGAAGAATGTTCTATAACTCCTAAAAGCCCAGAGCAGAGTTTGGCAAACTATGGGCCACAAGCTAAAAATTGTTTTCAATTTTTAAATGGTTGAAGGAAAAAATAATCAAAAAAGAATTATATATCATGATGAATGAAAATTACAAAATTCAAATTTCAGTGTCCACAAATCTAGTTTTATTGGAACACAGCTATACTCGTTTATTTATAAATAGCCTACGGCTGCTTTTTGCACTCCATCAGCAGAGTGGAGTGGTTACAACACAGGGAGGAGCCTAAAAATGTTTACAATCTGGTCCTTTACCTGGAAATGCTATTCACTCCTGGCCTGGAGTGTGAAATCCACAGCCCCTGGCCTGGCAGTGCAGGTCATGGAAACCTGGATCTAACCAACCGTCCTAAGCCCTATTTCCTTCTACTTGAAGACATAATGTCTACTCCACTGAAAACGCTCATCTCCACTTCCCAAGCATACTCCCTTTCCGTTCCCTGCCCCAAAGCTCTGTTCAATCTCAACAGCTTGTAGACATCCTTCTCTCTTTGTGCAAGCAGTCATATCATACATACCCTTAACTTCTATGAGGTTAAAAAAAAATGATTTTAAGAGTGCCCAATGCCATTCTCCACAGCACTACTTCTAATAGTAAAAGATGGAAAACACCAACAGGGCAGGTTGAATGAGTTATAGCAAATCCACACAATGGGGGATGGTGCAGCTGTGTGAAGGGGTGGGGTTATCTCTGTGCAGCACCCCAAAACAGCTGGGAGAGACTCCGTGGCAAAGGCAAGGTGGACAGAAGCACATGTAGCACACTATTGCTTACCTAACGGGAGGGGGATATACATATGAAAGCACACATGCATTTGCTGATATATTATAAAAGGGTGCAAGGATAAACTGTATTTTTTGTTTAATTGCTACATATGGGAAGGGAGGAAACAAGATGGAGAGGGGATCGAGGTAAAAGCAAACAGCTCTGAATATGCCTTATGTTACAAATGAGGCTTTGAAAACTTGACAACATTGTGTAAAACTATTTCAGTTTAAACTGAAAGTAGGAATCTCTAAAAACAGAAAATAAAATGAGATCAGTGAACCTAAGTATGTATCCAGTTGGTGGCACAATCACAGAAGAGAATTACTCCAAATATCTTTAAAACACAATCTATTGTGTATATAAGCAGAGATGAAGCAGATACAAAAATATGATAGATTTACTGCACTGGGATTCTGGGTGGATGAAAGAATATAGATATAATGTTAGTGAAGCTAGTAGAAACCCTGTACTGTAAACCTGAATTTCACCTGGAGGTATCAGTATAAACTAATAATCGGTTTTATCTCCATTCTGTACACACAAACACAAATATACACATATATGCGTGCATATTCCCTAGTTTGACCCACTAAAGTCTAGAAACAATGATAAATCTAGTAGTGATAAACATTCCTAATTCCTATATTGTGCCTTCTCAAAACTCAAAGAAACCAGGGCTCCTTGAAGAAATGGTGAATCTCAGTCTGAAATAGAAAATGGGTAAGACAATCCTGCAACATTTGTTGTACCAAGTACAGAAAAATACAAAAGCACACATCATGTCTAAAGGACTCGAGAATTAGCTTCCACTGGTCAAATATGGGACAATTTGAATATTAATAAGAATATTAATGTAAATACACCAATTACATTTACACTGAAAAAAAAAAAGAAATTAAAAAGCCTAAAAAATAAAACCTCAGCAATCACTTTTAGAGGATGCTGTTAGGGAATTCACTGTTTTTAAAAATAAAGAGCAAGTATCAAGCGTTTATCCTGAATTTCCTTTATGAACCTCAGGGTAAACAAAGTGTTGAGATTAGTTTGTTTGTTTGTTTGTTTATATTGGTTTTAGAGAGAGAGAGACAGAGAGAGAGGAGAGAATGAGAAGCATCAACTTGTGGTTGCTTCACATTAGTTGTTCATTGATTGCTTCTTGTAACAGCCTTGATGGGGCCGGAGGAGAAGCTCAAGCAGAGCCAGTGACCCCTTGCTCAAGCCAGCAACCTTGGGATCATGTCAACAATCTCATACTCTAGTCAGCAACCCTGTGCTTAAGCTGGCGAGTCTGCACTCAAGCCAACAAATCTACACTGAAGCCAGTGGCCTTGTAGTTTGGAACTAGGGACCTCAGTATTCTGGGTCAATGCTCTATCCACTGTGCCACCACCGGTCAGAAGAGACTAAATTTATTTTTACATAAGTATTCTTGTAAATACACAAAGAAGGAATGATAAAACTGGGATACTGTTTTTGTTGTTGTTGTTTGCAATCACTAATGAATTAAAATATATTGGCAATAATCATCAATGACCAGTAATATCTCAGAAAAAGAGACCACCACTCACTATATATTTTTTAATCAAAATACACAGTCTGCCTGTGATGTATATCATCTTGGGGAGGGGGGACCATATATGAATCTGACGAAAGCTAGAGATTTAACCAAGAAGTCTTAGAAAATACAAAGAACAGAGAAATACATTAAATAGCACCATCAAAAAAGCAATTATGAAAATCCACATTGCAAAAGTCTATAGCATAGGTTTTTAACCTCAGCACTATTGACATTTTGGGTCAGTTAATTCTTTGCTGTGAGTGGCTGTCCTGTGTTGTGTAGGATATTGAGCAGCATCCTTGACCTATACCACAGATGCTAATAGCACTCCCCAGTGATGACAAGAAACAAAATGTCTCCAGACATACCAAGTGTCCTTTGCTGGGAATGGGGATCACCCTTATTTGAGAATCTCGCCCTGGCCGGTTGGCTCAGCGGTAGAGCGTCGGCCTAGCGTGCAGAGGACCCGGGTTCGATTCCCGGCCAGGGCACACAGGAGAAGCGCCCATTTGCTTCTCCACCCCTCCGCCGCGCTTTCCTCTCTGTCTCTCTCTTCCCCTCCCGCAGCCAAGGCTCCATTGGAGCAAAGATGGCCCGGGCGCTGGGGATGGCTCTGTGGCCTCTGCCCCAGGCGCTAGAGTGGCTCTGGTCGCAACATGGCGACGCCCAGGATGGGCAGAGCATCGCCCCCTGGTGGGCGGAGCGTCGCCCCTGGTGGGCGTGCCGGGTGGATCCCGGTCGGGCGCATGCGGGAGTCTGTCTGACTGTCTCTCCCCGTTTCCAGCTTCAGAAAAATGAAAAAAAAAAAAAAAGAATCTCTACTAAAAAAAGGACAAACAACTCAGTTTCTTCAAAAAACAAACCACAAGGGTGAGGGTGGCAGGGGGAGACAGAAAAGGAACCTACAGAATAAAAGGGGATTAGAGACATATCAATCCATTGCAATGTGATTTGAATCCTAATAAAAGAAACTTTTAAAGAAATCCTATAAGGCAACTGAGGAAATTTGAATATTAATTTGGCATTTAATGATATTAGGGAAGTACTGGTAATTTTTATGTTTTTGGTGTGATAAGGTATCGTAGATAAGTTTGTAAGTCCCATCTTATAGAGACATACTGAAATATTGACAGAGGAAAAATAAAAGAGCAAAGATGTGCTTCAAAATAATTGGTAAGAAAAAGCATGGTATATGTAGAGATGAGATAAGACTGGCTAAGAATTATCATTGAAGCTGGGTGATGGGCACATGGGAAGAGTTCACTATAAAATTCTCTTCCCCTTTGAACACATTTGAAACCTTCTGTAATAAGGGATGAATAAATCAATCTGGCAGGCAGCTCTTCTCCCATTCCTCTCAGTGAGTATTAAGCTCCAGAATGACTAAGGGAGGGATTTAAGAATTTATAGTTCCCTGAGCTTGCTCAGTTGCTAAGTGCCTCTCAGGGTCCTAACTGGATGCCAAGAGTACTTCTATTGTTTACAACATGGCCCTTAAACACAGGAGCCAACTACATACTCAGCAGCAAGCTATTCCAGAGCCGTGAGAAAAGCCCACTGTGGTGCACTGAGCGGACAATAGGACAACTTGCACCCTGAGGTGACATCTTCTTAAGGGATGTTCATGAGCAATTTTGTCTACAAGGGATTTTTTTGCCTTAAGCAATGAATTTAGAAGTTCGCTTCCAAGTAAAGTGTGATATTTTACTCATCCTGGAAGAAGCCAAGTCGCCACTAGCCCTACACAGCGAACTTCAGACCCTCAAAACGTATAGCAACTAACCCGGAAATAAATGCTCCTTTCTCTTGAAGACTGACTCTACCCTGTTACAAACAGCCCCTACTTTCTCAGAATTTACTTTCTTCTGCTTCTTCGTCAGGGACACATCTGCAGTTCAGTCTTTCTGGAAATATGTAGATAAAACAGAACAAAACCCATGTCATTATATCCTCCAGTGCCAATTTGTATTTCTGTGCTTCCTAGTTCAGGGTATTAGGTATGCTTCTTCTGAACCCAAACTTCCAAGAAGAGTGGCCAACAGAGAGGGGAAGAGCCTCACTTCACACAGCTCGTCCCCTGGGCTTGCGACCAACTTTTCAAAGGATAGCAGAATAAACCAAACTCCCTGGACCACCAAGCCCCTGGAGCCAGAAGTTCTCCTGCAGGGGAGACTGAGTCACTCTTCACTGTCTAGAGGTAAATAAAAGAAAGACTATATCATGTATTGGGGGGAAAACTTAGGGTCCAGTAATAAAAAAAGACTTTATAAACTTCATTTATTTCTTTCTCTTGCTGAAATATTAAGTTCTATCCAAGTCTTCTAGAAGCTACATTTTCAGGTAGAGAATAAAATTTTGACCAAGATTTAAATTGTCCTAATAGGTTTGTTCCTTGAAATCACCTGTGTTAAAGTGTCACTGGACTTGTATGGCTGTGAGGATCAGGGGTCTTTGTAAAATGGAACCAAAAATGTCACACCCATTTTTACTTTGCTCAGCTCTCTTTCCTAGTATTAAGATCAATCAATAAATCTAAAAATAAAAAATTGCCACATCAGAACTAATCACTGCGAGATTATAGTAGGGTAACCTTGGACTGCTTGTCATTATCAGATTTAAGTGGGGACCATCACTCTCAGTTGCCAGTGCATCCCTGCCTCTCACTAAGTCCTGACTTCACCAAGGCCGGAGAGCTCCCCCAGAAACAGTGAGGCCCAGCTCTGAAGATTTCCTTTTCTTTCTACACTTATTTGGGGGAACTAAACATAAATGGGTCAGACGTTCTGAGAATATGCATTATTTGCACTGAGGCAGCACAAGTTAATGCTGCCACCTTGACCTAACCGAGGTAACAAGGAGGAACCCTAACTACAGCCATTACTCAGCGATAACACACTCACGGAGAGACTGCTGGATCCACTGCTAATGCTTCTCCTGGGGGTCTGCAGAGTGAGGAGGGAGCAGCCAGGAGAAGGCAAGATGCCCAGGGTAACCGCCATCCACCCGGTTATATTATCATCATACTAATTTACTAAATACAGTTGTACCAGGAGATTTATGCAGACTACTGCATTCATAAAAGAAAATGAAATGTTAAAAGTAAAACTGCCATTGTTTTTCCAACCTTTTTTCTAAAATAACTATCAAAAACACTGTAGAGTAAGATAATCAAATGTACCTGACTCACACACATACTTCAGGCTCTAGGAAAATACCTAGAGATTAACAACCACCAGCGACAAAGCACCTTTCCAACTTACCAGCTGGGTTGAGTATGAAGCCCTATCTATTTCTCACTTCAGATTCACAAAAGGAACATTTAGTAGGTAAGGAAACTTCCACTGCCAGTCACAGAACCCTGTCCAGTGAGCTAGCTCCTGGCCACACAGCGGCCACAACAAGGAGGAGGCGGGGAAGTACGCAGAACTGATTTTCCTAGAGCACTAGCAATTTCCTGAGGGAAGATGGAAGTCTACTGAGGAAAGGATGTAAGATGTTCTGAAGACAGATGTCTTTTCTAACCTGTGAAACCGTAGCTGGCACCATGCTCACAGCTCACCCCAGGAGCTAAGAAGCACTTCCCAGGGGAGGTCTTGGAAACCTCTCATCCAGATCTCAGTGGCTTGGAATACAAAGGGTCAATAGCGATATCTGTTCCATGAGGCTGGTATGAGAATTTCAACAGACACTGGGTCTCCAGTACCTACGTGCCTAACATATTAGGCCTCAATGAACAATGGCTAGGTTCAAAGACCAGGCTACTATCCCTGCAGAGACACCAGGGCCTGAAGCTACTTTTCCAAAAGGAGTAACAAGCTTTCCCCGGCCATTAACACTTGCTTAGAGGCAGGCAGCACAGAGAGATCAAAAAGTTCTGGCTGACAGTGGAGGGTGGGGGGCTGTGGGAGTGAGACTTACGAAAATGAAGTGGGTTCCTACGTAAGATGGGAAGACAGAGCCTAGGAAAATGCGAGGCTTCGTTCAAGGCAGCTGGTGACCTGTGAGAGGGCGAATCCATTCAAACATGCTCTGTGGAGGGGCCAAGGAGTGAGGACATGAGGCTCAGAGAGGAAGGAACATAACCCTTCCACACAATGTGGCTGCCATGGGAACAGCAGCTACCTGACTGTAACAGAGTAAATGCTGCTTCTTTGTTTTAACGTTCACAATCAAGTTACAGGTACATCATGGAAGCACTTACCAGATTAAAGAATAGGATATAAGTATTACCAACCATGAACATAGAAAATTAAAGGCATAGCTGCCCAAAATAGAGAGGATGGATGGAAAAGGGGAGTATGAGACAAGAAATAGGAGAAAACAAGAGTCTGCCAGTGTCATCTGAGAGGCACACGGAAGGAACCAGTGTAGAGAGTAAGGGAGACCGGGATGGTCACAGTGAGCTCATCAGCTATCACAACAAGATACCAAGAAACTGCCTTTAAAACCAATCAAGTGAGAAATGGTGCTTCAAGCATAATATTTATACATATGGAAATCCCCACAAAAGAAGCAAAGATGATCTACAGGGAAAAAGAAAAAAAAAAGGTAGTTGCTTTTGAGAAGCAAGGCTTAAGTGAAAGAAGTCGGGTAAGACATGTTGCTCTTCTGTTCTGTAATGTTTTCTATTTTTAGCCACTTGCATACATTACTTTGACTGAACTTATTTTAAATAAAAGATCCTCTATAAAACCACTGTTTAGATCAGTCGGATTTTACTCAAGTTTTACCAGGTCTTCCAAGTGGTGTGTTGAGACCATTGCAGCTGGACTTACAGTGTGTTTACTTTATTTTAATCTTAGCAAAGTCATGTTTAAACTCTACAAGTGCACTAGTCATTATATGGCTCTGAAAAGCTGTCCAACTCCGATTTGTTTTAAACAAAATAGAATGGCTTTGACGATCGTTCTAGGTTTTCAGAATATGGAAATTCACAGCAAGAAAAACAAAGTGATTTTTAAAGGTTCACCTTCCACAGAACAGTTCAACACAGGCACAAGCATTCCAGAACATTTGAGTCTCTGAAAGCCAATCAATACTTAGAAAAGGCTCAAATCTTGAGTTCTTCCAGGAGGGCTATTTAATTTTGAAAAAAATGAACTGATAAGCATAATTAGCCAAAAAGCTTAAGGAAACAGCACTTTCTAGTATGCCCGTGGAGAAGTTGAATTATGAAAAACAATCTGGAAATTGTTATTGTTTTTGTGAAACATTTACCCAGCACAGACAGCAGAGTAAGGACCCCAGCACATGTCTGGGAACCATGATCAAGGAGATGATGCTAATTAGCATGATGTTAATTAGGGCTCCCAGCCACTCAGGGAGCCAGCAGTGGGGGGCGGAGGGTGGGGGGGGGGGCAAGCAGCAGGGCCTACAGACAACAAGCAGAATGAGTCAAAAAAACCAGCTAATGGAGCATGGCAGGAAGACAGAAGTGCATAACGAATTACATTTTTAATGGAGAAAAAAATAAGCAAGGAACAACTTATCTTTACTGACGTCACTGCCTTTAAGTGACCGATAGAGAATGACAAATAGCTTATGTAGATCCTGCTTTGAATTTTATAGATTCAATAGCTTTCCTAAACAGCAGTGGGAACTAAAAATTCCCAGAGAGCCAAAAACAATGTTTTTCATTTAAAATCAGTTTTTAAATATTTTTCTTACAAACCTACAGGGAAAATGGAGATAAGTTCGGAATATTGCGTCTATTCTCAAATCCGGACTATACCACAAGTCATTAAGTAGAAAGCTAAACAAATCATTTATCATATACCATCAATCCCCTCTCCTAATTCACACACACACTGTCTCTCTCATATGCAGGCATGCAACCCTTTAAAGCATCATGATTATTCCCCTGAAGCATGTCTGTCTCAAATTCTTAATTGCTCATCCCTGCAAGATCTTACCCAGCATGGCCTGACCTTCTGAAAGGATCAGAACATGATTGATTGATTACATTGTTCATTCATTAAATTTTATTCAGACTTAGACTAGCCCAAATCCCTTAAAGCAATTCTCCTTCCTCTGGTTTATGTCAAAATAAAAGCTCCTACTAGCATTTATCCATGTCTTTAGACACTTCCAGAAATGTCAAAATTTCAGGTAATCTCACATATCCTTATATTTTTAAGACAAATGTTTCTGTTGTTGTTTAATATAGCTTCTTCCAAAAAAGGGTAGTGAAATAAATATCCCTGGGTGGAATCAACCCAACGGAAGCATACAAATCAAACAGTAAACCCAGAGTTAGTTGACAGAGGGAAAGCAACCAGGTAAGTCTGTCAAATTTCATTTGAGTTTCTCAGAAAATATGTGTGTAAAAACAAACAAAAGCCAGGAATCATCCAGGGAGGAATTCTAAAGGACAGCAGCACTACGTTCCAAGCTATGTAGACCCTGGTAATAACGTCACAGAATTTTCAGAAGCAGGCAGGATTAGGCAGATTTTTTGGAATAGGAGGCATACTTGCTCCTTCCTTACATTATTTTACCGTCCTAATAATTCAGCCCATTCTGTCTCTGTCCTCCACCCACCCTCCTCTCCTCCTCACACATCCCCACACCCCAGAGAGAAGTACATGGTAATGCTAGTTTTCTGTTCCAGACCCACAACACAGAGATCCACCTAGTATACCTCTTTCTGACCCAAAAACTTGGGGAAGGCCTGTATCTGATGTGTTTCCTACTCATTGTGCCCAGGCCCTTCAGCCAGACCAGACCAGCTACCGCCCTCTGCAGGTGGTCAAAGTAAACACCCACCCCAAGGATCCCAGAGGATCCCGGGGCAGGACAGCTCCCTCACTCTCCCTACCCCAGGTACATCTAATCCTACGGCCCCTCTCAGAATGCTGCCTGTGCCCTCGACTCCTACATCCCAGCCTTGTGCTCCTTTGCACTTGGTTTTGGATTGGTCTCTCTGGAAATAGACATTTGGTCTACCTCACCCCTAGCTCTCAACATCCTCACCTCACCAGAGGCTGCCTACAATGATGTAAAGATTTCTGTATACTTTTATTGGACAACTACAACACTGTCGGTTCTCATTTTTACATGGACTGTAGGTGGCTCACAGCTAAATTTCACATTGACATGAGTGAGGCGTTTTTATTGGGGTTTCCCAGCAGAACCCCTTGTCTTCTGTTTGACTTCTGACCTCTCTTAGTTCAAGCATGCTAGCTGTCACAGCATTTTCTGCCAAGAGCTGATATATTACTAGAGTACATTTCTTTCCTGTTTCAGAGCAGGGGAGTGATATAGTTTCAGAGGCGGAAGTGCGCTTAGCAGTCATACAGCCCAAAATTTCCCAAATGCCAGAACTCAGGCCAGTACTGGCCAGATCATGGCTAACAATCACACTGGGCCTGAATTTTTGTCCTAGTCTACAAAATCTGTCAGTGTGGGAACAACTAGGCTGGGCGAGCCTATACAATTTTCAGTAAGGACAGGGAGACTAGCTGCAGTGAACTGATCTGTCCCCAGCTGTGTAGCTGTCAAGTGCAGAACTGATCTATCTGGGGTGCTGCGACACAGGCTTTGAGAGGAGCAGCCAACGCTGTCCCACCAGTCCGCCCGCAGCGGAGGCACGCCCAAGGCCTGAAGAACACGGCTTTATTACCTGCCCGGGCTGTCTCACATGTACCGTGAGATCACGCAGCCACCACGAGGACAACTAAAGGGGAAAACCAATAATCTACCACCGAAGTTTACTTGACCTCATGCTAGAGCAATTATGCGCTGTCCCTGGAGAGCTCCAGGGACCACACCAAGCAGTTTTCAGTACAAAGACTATTGGAAGTTTCCACATTAATTCCTTATCCACCAATTAAGAAAGAAAAAAAAAAAGGTTTCTAAAGCAAGCATATGTGAATGAATGAGAATTCATACACTTAAGTAAAAAACCAGCTACTCACCCTCTCTTATAAAACCCCACCATCACCCCACCAGCAACCAGGTAGAGTATGGAACTGAAATGGAAGTAAGAAAGCCAGGCAAGTACACTCCTCCTGCCTCACAGAACCATGGTAAAAATCAAACCAGACAGTCTAAGTGACAGTGTTCTAACACTTTATAAAACTTGACCAATGCAGGGGATGACCAACTGATAAGAATGAAGTATCTTTTTTTAAAGGACTCACCTAAATTCTCGGTTTGTGAAGAGTCAACTTTCCTGGAGATATACTGAATCAGCCGAGAAGACTTCAGCAGCAATAACTAAAATAATAATAATAAAAAACCATCAGAATCAAGTAACGTTACAGATGTCAGTTTTTTTTGGGGGGGGAAAATCTCAATCTATACATTTGGCCATTTCCCCCCTCACTAAGCATGAAAGGAAATAACTCAGGAAACAATGAATTTCCGCTGCAACACATGGGCTGGGAGTTTTCTTTACCAACAGGGAACTGAGGTCCCAGGACACTTATTTCAAAGACCAAAATTATGTTACTGTTGGCAAAGAGGCAAAATACATGATCTTCTTCCCTGTGGTAGAAATGCTTAATGGCTTTGAATTTAAACAAAGACTATATATATATAATATATATATATATATATATATATCCCCTCCCTGCCCCCACCAATGTTTAAAACAAAAAAAATCTCAGGCACTGCAAATTAGCCTACCTGAGCTCTTCTTGTCTGGTTCACTTTTTTCCTACTTAGTTCCTTTAACACGTCTGTGAAGTGGTCCTTCCTTGCTTCAGCTGTTCCCCCCCTCCTTCATTCCCAGTACTGGCATTGAGAACTGCCCGGTTAACACCTTCCTCCATGGAAACCCAGTCTGAAGCAAGGAAGCACCATAATCAATTGTAGAAATCCACACAATGAGCCAGCCACAGCTAACAGATAGAAGCCTGAGTGAGAACATACACATGAATCAATGAAACAGAATCACATACAGTTACAGAACCAAGTATCCCTATGAAACAGAACAACCGCAGGTAATCAGATCTGTCTGGGTAGGCAGGTGTGTAAGACTAGTTAATAAATGGTACTGGTTTGCTACTTAGGAAGAAGAAGAAAACATTAGGATCTCTCTACTTAAGATAAACTCAAAATAGAATCCAAATGAGTATGAGAAGAATATACAGATAAATAGATTTATAATATAGGGATTGAAAAGGCCTTTCTTTTTAAAACATGACATCAAAATTTGATACTATAAAGGACTGAGACATTTGACTGACTACATTTTAAAAAATGTCCACGATATGAATGGCAAAAACAAATAAAAAACAAAAACCAAGAACAAACACTGATATTTTGGGCAAAAGATAAAATAAGAAACAAGAAACTTACAAAAGGCTGCTATCCTTATTATGCAAAAAAAATGTTTTAAAAATCAGTAAAGAAATTAATACTCCCCTCAAAACAAACAAAGCAAATTAATAAAGTTTACTCAACTATATTAATAATGAAAAAATACAGCTTTAGAACACGGAGATTGTATTTATTACCTATCAAACTGACATTTACCAAAGACGGACAATAGCCAATGTTATGATGCAGCACTTAAGCAATTATGTCAGCATGTAAAAATGGCATACTCTTTGATTTAGCAATCCTATTCCTAAATAAGCTTCTTAAAGTAAATTATGCTGTAAGCACAAAGATAAATATACACAGCACTGTTTATAATTATGAGGAAAAATAATAAGTGCCCGAAAGGTCCACAAACAGGAGACATGTTAAATAAACTACACAGACTCTGAAATTCATGGAGGTCTATATTTATTGTTACAAAAAGACATCATGATATACTTCTGAGTGAATAAAACACTTAAACAACCACAGAGTCGACTGTATTTGTGTATGTGCACATGTGTATGTGTACATATGTGTGTGAGTGCGTGTTCATAAGCGCATGTACATGTGTGCGTGGGTGTGTTTTCCTGGATGTTCTAACAAACAGCTAGAAGGATTTTTAGAGAATTTTTAATTTGTTTATATTTCGTGTAATGAGCATGAATTTTTTCCCAAACAATACAATTGAACTATTTTTAAATCTTATGCTCAAACGTAAAGTGATAAACTGCATAGATTTCTACTTTCCTTCTCTATCAGCTTTTCTCTTTAGTAAGATTTGTGTCACACAGGTGCGTGTGGTGAAGACTGATTAGAAAGTTCCCTTCCTGTCTCCCGGTCCTTTTAACTCCCCAGGGCCACCTCACCATTTGCCTTTGCCTAAGACACACCTGTATCCTTATTATACTTCTCTTTTTACTTAAGCTAGCTCAAGTGGATTTGTTACTTGTGACCAAAGGAATACCACTAATACAATGCTGCTTTTTATTTTCCACCTTCTTAATCATTCTCTCCTATTTGAAAACAGAACATTATATTCTGTAATTGTATTAATGAAGATTTACAATGTCATGTACTGTTTATGACCTACAGCCGAAATAATCGAAGCAAGAAGCTCAAAGCCAATATAACAAAGGCAAAAAGAAACCTATTTCAAGAGACAGATAAGTTCCTTCCTGACTAATAAAAGAACTGATGAAAAGAGTATTTGAATAAGAATAAGAACAAAGGGGACATATTTGTTCAGATGGGCCATTTCTATGGTTAAAATATTCTCTACAATAATATTCTTAATCATACTACATATTTATTTTTATTGGGTTTTATTTACATATAAAAAGATTTTTTTTTCCTACTTGGACTATAAAATACAAAAAAGGTATTCTCATAAAGGGCCCATTATAATCAATTTATCTCCAGCAAACAAATTTATTCTTCTCATTGCCCTATTTTTAAAGGTTCAGAAGTTCCATGTAATAACATGAATCCTCATAATACCATAATTATAAACCTGGTTAAAAAGCCATAATCCCTTGTAGACATACAAATCCCTCTATAGGTGTGTTGATGTAAAGTACAAATCTAGATAATCCCCCTTCATCTCCTGGAGGCTCCCTTTACCCCTCAAAATTTCCCTCAATGGTAGATAATGGACAAGAATCACTACCCAATGTCAGAGAGGAGCAATCATAAGACTTAACTAAGTATCTCTATCTCCAGTGCCAAGCACTAGCCTCTGTTCTGACCCCTCCTCAATGCAAGGAAACCTTTCTACATGGACCGATGGGGAGCCAGGCAACTCCATAGCTGAGGCTGAGATGTATTAGGGTTTAGAAGACAAAACACTGCATTTAGGGAAGGCAAAAATAAAGTGATTGATCTTTGTCCTGTCATTTACCAGTCATCTGGCCTCAGGATGACTTAACCTCTCTGTACCTCAGTTTCTTTCTCCGTAGTAACGCCCAGCGAGGATTAAAGGAGATAACGTACCTAAAGCAACAAGCAGTGCTCAATAGTCAAACGTGGTCTTGCTTGAGTGGGAGCAGTGATGGAACAGCCCATTGTTTGTTGCCTACAAAACCCTGGGACAAAATATGTCCCTATGTAGGACAGTCAACTACTTACAGTGATTATTTTAAACATGACAAAGACCCTTCCAATTCAATGGAAACTTCTCAAGGTGCCAGGAGTTCATTAAAGGAACTTTGCCAGAAAGTGGCCTTCTCCAGATCACCATAGAATAAATCATTTGGCAGTTTCCATGTTGTGCCTTTTCTGGAGTATTTCAAGAGGCATAGGTAACTGTGACCAAAAAGCACCAAAAGCTACCAGCTGAAATGCCTGTCACCAACAGCAGGACAGTAGGGCGGGACTTAACTACTTTTGTATCACAGGCAACCTCCTACATGCTTGGGAAGCTTACACACCCATCTCAGAGTCCCAGGTCACTCACCAACAGAGCAGAGAGGTAATACTTAGCTATTTCAGATGTGGAAATGAGAGAGTGTAGCTAAAGTTCTTAACACAGTGCCTGGAGCCCAGTAAGTGTCCAGTAGACGAAAACATCTACTGTCAACTATCAATATACGTACTCATAACAGCATTAAACAGTAATAAAACACATGTTAAAAAACGTGATTAAGACCATACAAGGCACTTCTTCACAGTGAGGGTGTTATGAACTCTTGTTTTTCACATTTCCCTTGGCATAATCCCCACAGGAATGTGGAGTCCCGCTGAAGGGGACCTGAGGCAGCAAGAGGGTCTCAAGCTATTAAGGGTCTACATGAGCCTGACCGGGCGGTGGTGCAGTGGATAGAGCGTCGGACTGGGATGCAGAGGACCCAGGTTCGAGACCCCAAGGTCACCAGCTTGGACCCAAGGTCGCTGGCTTGAGCAAGGGGTTACTCGGTCTGCTGCAGCCCCACTGTCAAGGCACATATGAGAAAGCAATCAGTGAACAACTAAGGTGTCACAACAAAAAACTAATGATTGATGCGTCTCATCTCTCTCCGTTCCTGTCTGTCTGTCCCTATCTGTCCCTCTCTCTGACTCTCTCTGTCACTGTAAAAAAAAAAGAAAAAAGGTCTATATGATGCATGTGGCTGGAATCATACTATGTGGTACAGATTCCCAAGCTACCAGAAACACATTGCCCTAAAATTTCTTTAAAAAGAAGAGAAGAGTATAACATCACACCTGAGCCCTAATATCCGCTGCACAAGCATAAAACTCAGAAGATGGGTCCAGATGGGCATTATCTCAAGTCATATTGCGGCCCAAAGTTAACAAAAGTGCTTTTATAGCAAAAGACCAAGTAAAGCAGAAAATATCCACTAAATTTAGCTTAAACTCAAGCTAAGTATACCCCTCTTAGCTTGAAGTTCTCATTATTAACATTTGATATATTTATTACTGATTGTGCAAAATCACAAAATCCAAGAAGGAAAGAAAGAAACCACCTAGTTCTTTAGTAGCCCCAAAAATAGAGATGATAGTAAGCAAAGAGAGAAAAGAGGAGAAAATTTAAAAACAAAATTCCCCCCAACTTCTACCATTTGCCAAAGACTTATCTTATTTCTCTGAAAGCTTGGGAACTTTTCAATGAAAGCACAGCTGAACGATTCGAGTCCAGCTCTGCTAGGTCAGAAGATATCTGATTCCAAGGGGAAATGTCCAATTCTCTTTTCATGGCTTCCCCTTCCTGATCTTCCAGCTAGAGGCTGGGTGCTAGGGACTGGGGTCAAAGGAAAGTCAACCAAGCACAAGCTTGAAGCATCAATGCCCAAGGTCTTTGGAGATGAAATAATATGCTACCTTACACTTTGCAGGATAAAGAGGAAAGCTCCAGAAATTTCTCTGTAGTCCTCTAAAGGCAGCATTCCAGCCAAGGAGGAAGTAAGAGGTGAGATGTGCAGAAAAGATTCCCAGTATGCCTGACTTGTGGTGGCGCAGTGGATAAAGCGTCGACCTGGAAATACTGAGGTTGCCGGTTCGAAACCCTGGGCTTGCCTGGTCAAGGCACATGTGGGAGTTGATGCTTCCTGCTCCTCCCCCTTCTCTCTCTCTCTCTCTTCTCTCTTTCTCTCTCCTCTCTATAATGAATAAAATCTTTAAAAAAAATAAATAAATGAGGTAAATGCTGGTTCAAACAAAATTGTGGACTTTCTCTAATGCAGAATAGCTTTGACACTTTAGTATGATAATGCTAATAATGGATAAATGTTTCTAACTTTATCTGTACAGATTATTTTTGTGGTCTACATCTTGGGACAAGAGCCCCACATAACACTTTGGAGAAAAAAATAATGTTACAATTAGTTATTTTATGCAAATGATTATTGAAGGCTCACTTTGCCCCACTGCATGCACAATTACAATACTAAGCACAATGCTCCTAAAAGATCAGTTAACAGTGCAAACAATATGAATGCAAAGTAGCGTGAAATACTGGTCACTAGGAAGGCAAAAGAAGTGCTACAATTACATAGCACTTTACTTCACTCAGTACTTCTATGCTTTTCACAACTGGAAAAATAGGGATGCCACAAGTTCCTCATTGTTCTGTAGCTCAGTTTCCCTTCTCTTGACATTTTTAAATGCACTTACAATAAAACTCAATTAGTGATGTGGGCAACTAGAATGTCAACTTCTTGAATACAAGACTATAGCCCCAGAGCTTGGAACAGTGTGGGTACAAAATTGCTCAATAAATGTTTGACTATGTAAATAGAGGAATCAGTAAATAAACTTACATAAGTGTATCATTAACTCATTCTTTCATAAGATGGGCAAAATATTTATTCTACAGTTTTATATTTTAGGTTGACTTTGAAATGCTCGCTCTAAAGCAATTCATATTACTCTTTTCTCAAAAAGTTTTATTTTTCTTATTTCGCTCCCACCATAATTTCCCATCCTTTGCAACTTCCCCGCCCCAAATACACACAAAGGTATTTTTCTTACAACTTATGGGTGAGAAGGAAATTTGTATCTCTAGACCAAGTACCATATTCAATACATGATTACAGCCAATTATTTTCAATAAAAGCCAAATTAACTAACATTCAAAAGAGTAGGAATCTCATTAATCAGAGCTATGTGGAGATTCTCCTCTGGGAGAAGGAAGAAGAAACACATTTATCTTGTAGAAAGCAACTAGACACAAACACGCTTTTATCTCCAATTTGCTGATAAAAGCAACCGAGCATGGACTATGGATATAAAAAAATAATCCATACCGTTAATTTCAATATTCTGAACATGTTCAAAATAATACCGACGTGTTGCAACATCTTCAAACGAACAGATAAAAAAATGTTCTTGCTAAACTCAATTCACTGTGACAAAATCTGACAATACATTTTAAAAAAATTTGCAACAGTTGTGTGTGCATGAATGTGTTTTAGGGGAAAGGGGTGAGAAGAGCAAGAGAATACTGCTCTAATTCCATGTTGGTCATTCAGAAAAGCCAATGAGAGATTCTTCCCCACCCCCTTGCCTCCTACAAAACAGGTAGTGGCCAGTGTGTTCCTATTTGCAGTCCCCAACTTCCCAACCTTTGTTGGGCTACATTCCCATCTGCTGCAGCATTCCCCCCAGCCCCAGCTGTAGCTCCAGTGGTGGCAGGTCCTGCCACCACCAGAGTAAATAGGTTAGGAGGACAGTCATTTGAGTTGTATCCTCAGCTCCCAGGCCATAAGGAGCACCAGGGCCTGCTACCTTGCCTTCCACCTGACCTGCCCTAGCAGTCTGTGCTCCAGCACCACTGAGTCAGTTCTCCTTCTTGAACACTGTACCCCCTGAGCTGTTTCCCCTCCAGCGGTCTTTGACCTCCCGTCTCCTGTGCCTACACTGGCCTCCCAAAGCCCCTATCCCTCTGGCTGCCCATCGAGCTCCACCTACTCCAGGTGACTTCATCAGCCAGATTTTTACATCGCATTGACCATATTACGTTGATACAATCTATTTAAGTGTGTGTATTCCTCACTACACCATGGGCACCTGAGGGCAAGAACTGTGACTTCTCCCAAAGTTCTAGTCTCAGTTTAGATCACAGTTCCTAACACATAGTCTTAATAAATGAATGAAGAATGAACAAATATATCTTGTACGTCTCATGACTCCAAGACACAGGGATGAGAGTTTAGGAGGCTTCAAGCTGGAGTAAGGCGGCAGGGTCAGAATAGGGTTGTGTGTTGTGTGTACATGTGTTCACACACTGAGGAGAAGGCGCTGCCTCATTTTATGGTATCTTCTCTAGAACTTGAAGGCCAAGGTCCCACCTACAATCCCCCCTTTCTCTCGGTCCCAGGGATTAACCAATTACTCACTCTTCAGCTACAAACCCTGCATCTTGACTAAGCTTCTCTCCTGTTGCGTCTGTTATCATGTAGGGAAACACATCAATTCATATTTATGCTTTCTTTCACATCCCAAAAGCAAACAAAGGCTTTATGACATATAACGATTGGAGAATGAGACAAAAAGACTCCCCTCTATAAGTTATCCCTCCACGCCTAAACCCTAAAGCACATCTATTATTCTCACTCACTCGGCCCAGTTTGGACCCTGTGGGAGAGCACAAAACCACACAAGGAACTGACAGAAGAACCTGATGCACACAAACAGGCAAGTGTTTTTCACCACCTGTCTGAGCATTTCTTTCAGGAAGGTCAGGTGGAAAGCTACAGTAAAGACAGCAAGAATGGAATACTGCTCTACTGTAAAAAGAAACGAGCTACCAAGCCATGAACAAACAGGAAGGAAGATCAAATGTATAAATATATTACTAAGTGCAAGAAGCCAATATGAAAAGACTACATACTATATGATTCCAACCATATAACATTGTGGAAAAGGCAAAACTACGGTGACAGTTAAAAGGTCAGTGGTTGCCAGAGATTAGGGAGGAGAAATAAACAGGGTGAGCACAGAAGATTTTGGAGGCAGTGACACTATTCTGTGTAATACTATTATGGTGGAGGTCACTACACATTTGTCCAAACCCATATAATGTACCACACCAAGAGTGAACCCTAATGTAAACTGGGGACTTGGGTGATGATGATGTGTCAGGGTAGATTTATCAATTGTAATTAATGTGCCGCTTAGGTGTGGGATGTTGACAGCGGGGAGGCTGTGCATGTATTTGGAGGATGGGTATGTGGGAACTGTCCATACTTTCTGCTCAATTTTGTTGTGAGTCTATAACTGCTCCAAAAATAAAAGTTACAAAAATATAAATAAAATGTTAGAAATTTAAAAACAAAGAAAAAAACACGAGCAAGAAAAGAAGGGTGAGATAGAGGCAGCACTGCAGATGCATCCAGGCACTGAAGTCAGAGAACTCTCATGGGTGCCCTGTCCACCACAGGGTGGTGGGGAGAAGCTTAGAGTGAGACCAGGTGGGCGTGGCTCTGGGAAGCAGCGATGGAGCACCTGTGGTCCTCCTGGCCAGCTGAGCATCCCCTGCATGTATTAAGAGTCATCATTTTGAAAAGGGACTGCCCATGCAGAGCTCCAACCTGCTAGATATATCCTCTACTTTTATTCTCACTGCCATCTCAACCTTAAATTTGAGGGCTACTCCTCCATATTAGCACCTAAAGAAAGGCTTCTATAGTGAAACAAACTATCCAACTGAAGGACACCAGGAGAGACTATGACTTCCTCAAAGGGTAAACCATGTGGTTTTCCTGACCCATGGAAAATGCATCAACTGTAATGGAAATCCCAGGACTGCAGCCAGGAGAGGGAGTGGGCATTTCTCTTTAGGAGACATGCTAACTCCCTGTGAATATGCATAATGGTTCATTCCTCCAGCCCTTGAAGCCTGGTTTCCTGGGTGCTATGAGCCAACATACGACCACATAAAAGCAGTGGAAAGGCCCTGGGCAGTGGCTCAATGGATAGAGTGTCAGCTGGCATATGGACATCCTGGGTTCAATTCCTGCTCTGGACACACAGGAGAAGCAACCATCCACTTCTCTTCCCTCCCTCTCCCCCTTCTCTCTCTCTTCTCCTCCCTCCTTCTCCCCCTTCTCTCTCTCTTCTCCTCCCATAGCCAGTGGCTTGATTGGTTTGAGCAAGGCCCCAGATGCTGAGGATAGCTTGGTTGGTCCAAGCACATCAGCCTCAGGTGCTAAAAGTAGCAAAGTACTTGAGCATCAGTCCCACATGGGGTTGCCAGGTGGATCCTGTTTGGGCCACATGTGGGAGTCTGCCGTACTATCTCCCCTCCTCTCACCTTAAAAAAAAAAGGCAATGGGAAGAAAGGAGCACCATGAAATTTGATCAGCCTCTGGGCAACCTAAAATGGATATCACAAATAAGAACACAGAGTCATTTGGGAAGATGGTTTGGCTAATCAAGAACAAATGAGCTATTTAGGTATACATAAATGTGGAAATCAGGGACTTATTTTTCATAAATAAGAACCTATCATCACTTGACTCTAATTAGTAGCTATTGTATCCCTCAAAGTTCATCTTTCAAAAATGATTTTGCTGCCCTAACATCTCTAACTACAGGCAGTCTGGCCTTCATAAACCATCACCTGATAGGTTTTCCAAAAAGCTAAATCCTTCTCCTTCCTCATCCAGCCAATGGTTTTGGTAAATTTCATTCAACCCCTGCCCCCCAACAAACAGTCCTTTTGCCATTGAAACTTCTTCCTCCTCACAGAACATTCTGGAAATTAATTCCCCTTAGCCACGTCTCCTTCTTCCTGTCCCTAATCCGTCATTCCACATTTCCCCTTTTCCAAGGAGCCTCCCTTCCCTGCCATTCTCTGAATTTTCATGGGTCTTGTAGATTTCTCTGAAGAACTTGACAATTCATTTTATTATATTCCTTCCAATACTGACTCCACAGGGCTCCACAACAATGACACATAAGGTATACTGACCTGTCAAGTGCCCAGCCCCAGCCTACTGCAAGGTCACCCAAGGCCAGGAGCATCCTTGTTCCCTTCCACTCCTGCTCAGTGAACATGGATAATGGGGGTCCTCTGAGCCTCACTACTGTCCATAAAAAACTGGATGAAACCGCCCTCACAGGCTCATGCAGGATATGTGAGCATTAGGCGTAGGATGAAACGTGCCTGCAACAGATACCAACTTTTCTCTCCTCCTCACGTGTGATCTTTTGGCTCTCCAACTAGAATAAGATCTATCACAGCAAGGCAGGACTCACCTTTCCTACTTTCCTTCCAGGCATTTCCACAGTATGACATACCTAGGAGATGGTTTTAAAATAGTGTTTTCTAGTTAGTGGCCAAGTTATCTTTAGGTGATAGGGTTTCACAACATTTCCTTATAACTTCACGCACTATGTAAATACTTAAAACATTCTACTAAAGCCTGACTGGTGGTGGCGCAGTGGATAGAATGGCCTGGGATGCTGAGTTCCCAGGTCTGAAACCCCGAGGTCACTGGCTTAAGTGCAGGCTCATCAGGCGCAGGCTCGCCAGCTTGAGTGTGGGATCATCGACATGATCTCGTGGTCACTGACTTGAAGTCCAAGGCCACTCGCTTGAAGCCCAAGGTAGCTGGCTTTGAGTAAGGGGTCACTGGCTCGGTTGGAGCCCCCCCCCCAGTCAAGGTACATATAAGAAGCAATCAAGAACAAATAGAAGTGCCACAACTACAAGTTGATGCTTCCTATCTCTCTCCCTTCCTGTTTCTCTCTCTAAAAAGAAACAAAAAAAAAATCCACTAAAAAGGTCAAATATGTGCAAAATATAAAGAACATGACAATGAACCTTAAAGTATTCATTTAGCTTCAACAATTACCAACTCATAACCTTATTTCATCCAGACCACCCTCTTACTTCTTCCCCAGCCCTTAAAGAGATTATTTTGAAGCAAACAGGTATATCATATCAATATAAATATTTCATAAAGCTAGTATTTTACATCAGAAAATGTATAACATAGCTGTTTTCACTTAGAAAAAAAGTCTATGCCTATCAAATCAAGTTACGACCATCTCCATCTCTGTTCCCCGTTGCACTCAGCAAGGCACAGGCGACCTCCGACCAACTCAGCAGGCCCGACTTATGATTCCTGGTGGCACAGGAGCTGGCTGGGTGCCTGCAGACAGGACGCTGCCCATCCATCTCCCAGATCTCTGCTTCCAAGGGACCTGCGGGCTTTCTGCTCCAGACTGGTCTGCTTGGGACCACTAGGACTTTCTACGTCTCTGGTACACATTTCTGTGTCATTCCCAGCACCATCTTCGCTACCTAGACTAGCTTTGCCTCTGCTTGCTTTTTGTCAAAAACAGAATGAATATATATATATATATATATATATCCCCCCCAAAAAAGCAAAGTCTTCTCTAGGAACAAGTCTCCTCCATATTACCCTCATATTGAAAAGAAAAAATCCTTCTACCTATGCAGGTGGCCATAGGCCTGAGGGGAGGGGATGACTTCCCAGAGTGTCCCCTGTGGTCTTCTCTAAAGTAAGCGTGAAATCATTTAGTATCATATTGGAACAAATCATAATTCAAATATAAAACGATTTGGGTAATTGTTCAAATTACCTACCTCACTGTAGACTTCGGTTCTCTATAACTGTGATACGCACACAGTTAAAGCTACTAGCCATGTGTGACTAGTGAGCACTTAAAATGTGGCTAATCTGAACTGAGATGTGCAACAAGTGTCAAGTCCACAGATCTCAAAGACTTAGTACAAATAAAATGTAAAATACCAGCCCTGGCCGGTTTGCTCAGTGGATAGGGTGTTAGCCCGGCATGCAGATGTCCCATTCAGTTCCCGGTCAGGGCAACAGAAGTGATCATCTGCTTCTTCTCTCCTCCCGCTCCCCCTTCTTTCCCTCTGCCCCTCCTGCAGCCAGTGGTTCAATTGGTTCAAGTGTCGGCCGCAGGCGCTGAGGATAGCTCAGTTAATTCCAGCATCAATCCCAGACGGGGGTGGCCAGGTGGATCCAGGCCAGGGCATACACAGGAATCTGTTTGTCTATCTCCCCATCTCTCACTTAAAAAAAAATCTCATTAATAACTTTTAAATTTTGAAATGTTAACATTTTATGAGGTCGCCGGTTCGAAATCCTGGGTTTGCCTGGTCAAGGCACATATGGGAGTTGATGCTTCCATCTCCTCCCCACCTTCTCTCTCTGTCTCTCTATCCTCTCTCTGTCCCTCTCTGTCTATCTCTCTTCCTTTCTCTCTCCTCTCTAAAATGAATAAATAAAATTTAAAAAAAAAAGAAATGTTAACATTTTAGATGTACTGGGTTAAAAAATAGATTGAAATAAATTTCACCTTTTAAAAATGTAGCTATTAGAGAATTTTAAATTATATGTGTCTCGTAATTATACTTCCAATACAATGCTTCTCTAGATTCTAATTCCTTTTCACAATAGCATACACATGTTTTGTGTCAACCCATCATAACTGGAACACAACTCTAAAACTAAAATGCACTTGGACTTCTTTTTTGAATTACAGCATTTTTGTATACTTCCCCTAACAGGTCCTGCCAATTCCATTAAGATTTAAATATTTAATTCAAGTGTTCCAGTAAGGTACTCACGGCTACCTTGTAACACAAAACATCACATCATTACCAGAGAGGCCCCTTCCGACTGAGAGTCCAAACATTTAACTGCTGTGCTATTTAAAAAGCAATTCCCAATCCATATTTTTAATCTCACAATCAGAATATGATAACATTTCTTCTGGCAGTTACAACCCAAGATGTTAGAATTTCACTCTACACAGCTGAGAAAATATTCAAACCCTTATTTCTAATATAAGACAGGGAAGGGAAGGGCATTCTTTACAAACTAGGAGGAGGAGAGCCACTCACCTGCCTTCTAATGGTTTCCAATGAATAAAATAATGAACACCTGATAAACTGAAGATTAAAAACTAACTTTCAAAAAAGGTCAAGTCAAACAAATATTACATCTGACCTCTGAGCATTAGTGGACTTTAGGGTGATTCCCATCTGTGTTTTCCAAATGATCAACAGGGATCAGAATAAAGGGGAACAATTTGGTTGTTTAAAAAAAGCCACTCTGTTATATAGCCAGTGCTACCCAAAAGGTGCTCTGCCCTCAGCCAGTTTGTGATTGGTCTGTAAGAATAAAAGTGCAGAAACTGTGAGTACACATTTGTCAATTTTCACAGCAATTTGACAAAGTTATTTATGTTGGATACATTAAATAAAAACTTATATTTTGTATGTCTTTTTTTCCAGATATTTCATTTTTATTGAATTTTACAAAAGTATGTTAGCCCAAAAAAGATTAGAAACTAAATTACTAGTGCTTCCTTTCAGAAACACTAGGCTAGACCAATTCACCCAAATCCTCAATTTCCTGGTAATCTCTTTCCATATTTGTAGGAATTGGGGTAGAGTAACAAAAGAGGAAAGGGAACTGCATCTGTACATTTTTAGAAAGAAAAGAAAAACCACTTTGGGGGTAGGGTAGTAGAACTACTTCCATGACATAGCTAGGATTAGGATCTATCAATATAACACTATAATTTTCTTTTAATTACATGAGAGGGAGGGGAGGCAGAGAAACAGACTCCCGCAAACACCCTGGGATCCACCTCTCAAAACCCCTACAGGGCAATGCACTGCTCATCTGGGGCATTGCTCTGTTGCTCAGCAACCAAGCTATTTTTAGTGTCTGAGGCAAAGGCCATGGAGCCATCCTCAGTGCCTGGGGGCAACTCACTCGAACCAATGGAGCCATGGCTGTGGGAACCAAGGGAGGGGAAAGACAGAGAGAGGGAGAGACAGAGAGAGAGAGGGAGAGAGAGAGAGATTGAGAGAGAGAGAATGGAAAGGGGTGGAGAAGCAGATGGCTGCTTCTCTTGTTTGCCCTGACTGGGAACTGAACATGGGACATCCATACACCAGGCCAATGCTCTACCACTGAGCCAACCAGCCAGGGCCCGCTATAATGCTATAATGTTTTTATCTACAACTACAGTGCCATATTTCTTCTATTATAAAATACTACTGATTATAAACCACACTGCGATATAATACAGTGTTGATGGGTTCTGATTTCAGAAACATCCAAACAGATGCAAACTAAAGTTCGTATGTGGAACAATTACATTGCAACTAAGCAAAGATGTCAAGTGTTAATTATACACACAGAGAAATTAAATAATCATGTTTTTAAAAAGCCTTTCACCAAGTTTAGGTTAAAAGCTGAAAATATCTAGGTGAGTAAGGAATGCATTAGTAAGCACCGACCACGAGCAAAGTGTTCCGAGGAATGATAAAATGTACAGGCCCGAAGAACCACAGTTGAGATGGGTAGATAGTGTCCAAAACATCAAGGAGTAGAGAGTAGAGCAGCTTACAGGTCAAATGACTCATGTGACAGTCACTTCAGTCACATTCAGTCTCAAAACTCCCTTCTTAGTCCTACACCAACCAAGGGGGGGCTCCGAAGGCAGCTATTTTCTTCCTAGAGCCCTCAACCCAAGGTGAAGGGGTGCACGCAGGCCGGGCAGCTGCGCTCCATCCCGCTCTCAGCAGTAACCAGCTGGGGCTGAGCCAGGGGAGCCCCTTCTCTTCTAAGCAAGTATCCTCATTTGTAAGAAGGGTTGATAACACATGCTTCTGGGTTATGTGGAGGGTTGGTTTGTTGTAACAAACAAGATTCAGGGATTTGAGCAAGTTGTAGACTGAAGGCAAGGAGAAACAGTGACCCCGGGAAGCAGGGGGATTTCTGGAGGAAGGCTGCCGTGAGGGAGGGTCTTGCGGCCAGGTGCTCTTCCTTCCGCCCGAACACTGGCAAGGGGAGGGGGTAAGCCGCACAGGTGGCACCTCTGTGTTCCACGTGAGGGAGGAGAGCTTTCTGTGACAGCGGATGCCGAGGACACAGCAGATGGCAATGTGTGTGGGCACCAGTCCCTAAATGGTGTCCCCAAAGGAGGCCACGTGGCTTTCCTTCTCCAGGCGCCCGGTGAAGGGGGAGCTCAGGGGAGGCTGAGTAGAGAAGAAAGTGAAAGCAGGGCAGCCCCACGGGGGGGGGGGGGGGGGGGGACGGGACACGAGGGATGGGAAAGAACAAAGATGAGTTTCCATAGGGAGGTTTTGGTCCGGTCAAAGAGCAGGTCAGGGGTCCAAGTAAGTAAGGGGTTGCAATCAGGGTGAACAGAGAATGCCAAGAGGGGCACAACTTCTGGGCAAATCTCACCATTCAGGGTGTGGTTTCCACAACTGGAAGGCAAGGCCTCCACAGAGAGTCAAAGGTCAGTTTGGGGGCTGGGTTAATGATGGGTTCCCTCGCAGGGGCAGGGGCGCGGCAACCGCCAGCCGGTGAGCAGAGCCTGGGCAGGGCCAAGGCCCCTGCTCAGGGCCTCAGCTCCTCAGTGAAGCCAGGCACTGGCCAGGAGGGAGGGGAGGGCATGGCGGCAGGAGGTGATGGACATGCGCGGAGGGCGGTTGTGGGGTTGTGGTGGATTTTAAAGTGCCCACAGATCCCTCCTCCAGACTCCAGGTGCCCTGGGAGTGTGAAGCTGAAGCAGCTCCACAGGGAGTCCTGCAGGGGCAGCAGAGACGAAGGAGTGGCAGGGGCCGTTCAAGTCATCTCCCTTAAAGCCATCTGCAATGAAAGTGTTGGGAAGCAGTGCTCTGAACTCGATTTTGTCACTGATCGGACTCTGAACCACTAGGTACACCATTTTCCTGTACTTCCAGGCCTCTGGCTGGTACCATACACACTGAGATGGAAAAGTTTGGCAGAGAGTGGGTTTAATTTTTTTTTTTCATTTTTTCATTTTTCTGAAGCTGGAAACGGGGAGAGACAGTCAGACAGACTCCCGCATGCGCCCGACCGGGATCCACCCGGCACGCCCACCAGGGGCGAAGCTCTGCCCACCAGGGGGGCGATGCTCTGCCCATCCTGGGCGTCGCCATATTGCGACCAGAGCCACTCTAGCGCCTGAGGCAGAGGCCACAGAGCCATCCCCAGCGCCCGGGCCATCTCTGCTCCAATGGAGCCTTGACTGCGGGAGGGGAAGAGAGAGACAGAGAGGAAAGCGCGGCGGAGGGGTGGAGAAGCAAATGGGCGCTTCTCCTGTGTGCCCTGGCTGGGAATCGAACCCGGGTCCTCCGCACGCTAGGCCGACGCTCTACCGCTGAGCCAACCGGCCAGGGCCAGAGAGTGGGTTTAAAAGGTCCCGTTAAAGGAGGTAGGGTGTGGGGGAATAAAAGGCTGACCGCAGCACACCTAAAGCAGGTATGTGGGGTGGAGCTACCAGGTAGTTCAAGGCACCTACACCAGCTGAGAAGACACCTGTGTTTCTTAACAAGCCAGAGAACCTGGACGGAGGGGCATAACAAGAAGAACAGCAGGTACCTATCATGTTCCTACCAGGTGCCAGGCACTAGGCGCTGCAGCTCCACTCCTAAACACCATAGACACAGAGGAGTGAAAGACGCTCTCTGCTATCTGTCCTGCTCTTGAGCACTGGGAATAAGGAAAGAAGAGTTTGCAGTACATTCTGACACCTAAGAGACACATCAACCAAAGGCAAGGCATATTTAGTCTTAAACCATTTTTAGGTGTAATACGGTTTCATTTGGTTTTAGGGATGATAATAGTTATGTGTTAAAAAGAGCTCTTGTCTTTTAGAGCTGCATACTGAACAATATACAGCTGAACTGTGATGTTTAAGATTTATTTCAAAATAATCAAGTGGAGATCATGAAACAAAGGGGTTATGTATTCATGATCGTGGAAGCTGTGTGATGGGTAAATGGGTGCTCACACTGTTCCTTCCACTTCTGCAGACGTTTGCAACTTCCAATTAAAAATCAAAAACAAAAATGGGAGGCAACATGAAGGTAACATACAATGTCTTTAACCTAATTGCATTAGTATGGTGACATTACTGCAACAAACTCAAAACTATGAAACTGTATTTAAATGATGAAAATGCTTAAGGCCTTAAAAAGGTAGACTGACAGTCCACAGGGATAAAGTCTTTCGGTTTTCTAAAGAAGCAGGACTAGCTTAGCTGGCAGTCGGCGCATGCAGTCACGCTCCAAGAGGTCCAGGAACTACATCTACCCAGTGTGTCACCTTGACAAGGAAGGTCAGCACCTTTCCTCTGATGACACAATATAAGTCTGACTGATTCACCGGCCTGATAGGCAATACACTCCTGTCATGCTTTGCTGCCCAGTTGAGGGATCAAGTAACAGAAAGGTGCCAAGTATCAGGCTCATCTCCCGAGCATCCTCAGTATGACTGGCATCTTCCTTTTAAAACCACCAGAAGAATGGCAATAAGCCAGGGAAGGGAAACAGCTCATACCTGCTCTGAAAGTTAACAGCTGATGATGTTGATTTGATCATCGCCAACCTCCCCCCCCCCCCCTTACTTCTGTGAGACTCACACTGTAAACCTGTTGGGCACAGCTGGGTCGGAAGGTGAATCTCAAGGAGTAAGAGTCAAGGTTAAAAGCCACATGCACACACACCCATCAGAAGGGCTTTATGGAGAGGATTTGCTTAACTCAAGGGTCCTCAGCCAGGGATGATTTTGTCCTCCAGAGGATATTTGGTCTTAAGAGAGACATTTTTGGTTGTCACAAATGGCATCTGATGGTTAGAGGCCAAGGGTGCTGCTCAACATCCTCCAATGTACGAGACAGCCCCACAACAAAGGATCGTCTGGCCTAAATGTCAATAATCTAAAGTCAAATTAAGCGCTAAGGAAATATTCAGACTTCTTCAGAGGAGGGAGATAGGGGGACAGGAAGAGGTGGGTAAAAGAAAGGGGGTGAAAGGGAGAGAGAGGAAGAAATAACATTATGTTTTAAAAGTCTTATTTATATATTCCTACCAAAATTTCTGACCACATGTGGTGTTTGATGCCATGCCCCCTGGTGTAGCTCCTATTTTGTTCACAGACACTAAGGGGACCAGACACTTGAAAAGCTGTTAACTGCCAAGGCCAATATTTGCCTTTTACCAACGGCCATGTTTATCCAAGATTATTCTGCTTTTGGTGAACTGGAAACCAACTGGCCGTTGACACACTTGGAATCAAGCCAAGGAATAGCTTGGCACCCTTTCCCACGGGTGGCAGAGGGGGAACGCGGTCCAAGAAGGCCAATCTCTGAAAGCCACGTAAGCTTTTGGACGGAACCACTTTGACACCACTGGAGAACAAGTTCTTATTGACAGGGCAATCCTGTCAGCACCCTCAGCCACACTGAGTCTGGGGGCGAGGAAGGGGCAGTGCGGTGGCATGAGGAAGAGCACACAGGGTGGGGGTGCACAGGAAGAAGGAAGAGAGAGAACACTTATCATAAAAGTTTCAATAGTGCTTCGAGCTGAAGAAGGCAGAAAGGAAAACAAACTTACAAGTAATTATTGCTCCATTGACTGTAATTTTAATGCCAGATTATTAACCCTGAAATGTAACCCACAACTGACCTCCACAGAGACCAGTAATTGCTTCTCCTTTGAGTTCTACTATTTACATTCACATTTGTGGAGTGTTTATACAATACTGGTAACTGGAACTCAGCTGCACTATCACAACATTTCTCTCATGTGCCACAAAGCTTCTGTTTTTCACAGCCATCCCCCTTCACCACAAAAATGCAGCCATAGCTATAATTACTACCACCAAGTTCACCTGCTTACATAAGACGCAAAGATTTCTGACAATACTCTACCAACCTCACATGTGAACTCCAAGTGCTCTCCTTTCAAGAATGTCTGAGCACACTGCCTAACCAGCAAATGGCACAGTAGATAGAATGTCAGCCTGGGACGCTAAGGATCCAGGAACAAAACCCCGAGGTCACAGGCTTGAATGCAGGCTCGCCAACTTGAGCATGTGATCACAGACATGACCCCATGCCACTGACTTGAGCCCAGAGGTCGTTGGCTTGAGTCCAAAGTCACTGGCTTGAGCCAGGGGTCACTGACTCAGCTAGAGACCCCTGGTCAAGACACATATGAGAAAGCAATCAATTAACAACTAAGGTGCTACAGCAACTATGAGTTGATGCTTCTCATCTCTCTCCCTTCCTGTCTGTCTGTCCTTGCTTCTCTCCCTTTAAAAAAAAAAAAAAAAGTCTGAGCACCAAAGTGTGCCTGAAATGGCACACCAATGTCCTGGGAATCCTGGGCACCAAATACCTGCCTACCTGCCTCTAGTGGGACCTTTCTCAACCTTTCATCTTCTAGAAAGAAGCTGAGGCATTAACCCAGGTCGTGCTTGCGCCAAGTGTCAATGGCTGCAGAGTACTAAGGGCATTGTCAGAGTAGACCCTTCGGTCCTCCCATGAACACACACACCTTGTCTCTGCTGGGTAGGGGTTGAAGAGTGCCCCCTTCCTCAAACATATGCCCACGCCTTAATCCCGGGAACCTGTGCATGTGACTTGATATGGAAAAAGTGTCACTGCATATTTACACCTGGATATTGAGGATCTCGAGATGAGATCATCCTGGATTATATGGTTGGGTCCTAAATTCAAGGATCCCATCTCGATATCCTCAATATCCACTGAGGAAGGTTCTAAGAGAACATGGAATTTTATCTGCTCTGTGTCAGTCTCGTGGCCCCAGTGGCTAGCAAAGTCTCTAGCACATTCTAAGGGCTCAACAGGTAGTATTTATGAAAGGGATAAATAGAGAAGCACAGGAGATCTGCTCAGAGGTAGCCTCCCCGCTGACACTGCCGCTGGCCACCAGCCTCTCTTGGCCCTCTATGTTCCACTAGGAAATGCCCGTTCACACTTCTGTTTTCACAGAACACAAAATGTAGCTAGCCAGTCTAATAGATTGTTCATCATGTCCTATTGTTTGTTTCTTTGTTGTTTCTTTTTACCACATTGGCAGCCGCCATGCCAAACAAACAAGGAACACTTATGCCTGAAAGTTTACAGATGTAATCTCACTCTTCCTCACAATAACCTTAGGAGGAAGCTATTATCTCTTGATCCTCATTTTACAGATGCAGAAATTGAGGCTTAAAGAGGTAAAGTAACACACTTCACTTCCTCAGCCAGTACAGAGAAGCAATGCTAGGGCGGAGCCAAAAGCCAGCTGCTGTCTGTCCCCGGCAGTGGTCTGTGAAGCTCTTGTCGGGGATGCATTGCTGGTCTTGGAGAGCTGGCCACACGGCTGCAGGCAGCAGACCTTCCAGACCTTGTTGAGTTGAACCACAGGAGAATGGCGTTAATGTGGACTACACCAATTCATGATGTGAAATAACCCTAGACCCGCACATGTGGAAGTTTAAAAGGTCTGCCTAGCAAAGTAAGGGTAATCAACATAGGTTCAAATTCATCCAGATTAACACGTGGCTATGTAAGGAATTGAAGGGCGCCACAGTTGCCAGAATGCCCCTCAAGCAATCCAGTAGCACGGAATTATGAAGTGGTATGTTAATTGTTGCTCTTAAATATCCATTAGCAGAGGTCCCCTGAAGCCTTCTACTGGGCGATAATGTCTTAAAAGTGTGTCACGGATCACACTTCAAAAAGCTCTTTCAGGCTTATCATCTGTCAGTCCAGTACAACTTATTAGGTATGTACTTTAATATTTTCAAAGTTTTCCTAAATCGCTGTGTTAGGTGAAGTTACATTATTTCAAACAAATAATTTTTTTTTTTACTGTACCTAAAGAATATTGCAATGTTTCTCAAAATGACATTTATGAACTTTATTCACCTCTGGCAATCAAGAGCAGCCACGTCGAGAGAGTTTGTGCCCAGAGTGTTAGCTGGGACATCACGCAGCACAGACCCGCAGTGCTTTAACACTTATTAACAGCTTGTCTGAAATCGCTGCTGGTGACTCTCCAGCAAGCAGACACACAGATTAGCAGCTCCTACAAGCACCTCTCCTCTTTGGGCCTAATTGCACCAGCGATGAGAGGATATTTATAAGCATTTCTGAGAACGTGTGTGTCAGTTGGGAGAATGCAGCATCTTACACGGCATGAGATAATTAATGCACTCAGGAAAAACACAAAAGTGTGATTTGTAGGAAAATCTATAAAGCAGGTAATCTAGGAGGAGACTACCTTGAACACGATCTTCTGTAGTGGTCACGGAGCTTTCTCACCCATGTCTAAAATCTCCCTAGTTCGCAGACTGAAACGAGGGCTGCCACCAGCATGGGAAATGCCAGCTCGGACCATCCCAGTGGTCCTCTGGGGGTCCCTCCTGTTACCTGTCAGAACAGCCTCTCAGCCCTACAAGGAAACCAGAAACCCGGGCTGCCGGACTCCTGACAGCATGTGACCTTTATCAAACCTACAGCAGTCTGTCTCAGCGGGGAAGAGCCCGCCAGGCAGGCTGTGAGTCTGAGTCACCATCTCCCCTCATACAAGCCACGTGGCTAGTTTCTGAGCTTGAGGCTCCACTCCTCCCCTGTAAAATGGGACATGTACCACCACCCAGGATGTGCAAACTTATGTCAAAAGGAAAAAATTAAAACGCTCCTTGCGGACTAATGTATTGGTTCAATGAGTTGGAGTTGCACACCCAACACTGGGGAGTACAGAAAGGATTAAGGCCAGGCCTCTGCCTTAGAACAGGCCCCCCCAATCCAGGGGGAGGAGAGACCCACAAACAAACGACTGCAGTAAAATGTGACGCACACTGGGGGTGGGGGGGGGCGAGGTCACCCAAAATGCTCTGGGGTGACACTGGTGAGGAAACCTGAAAGGATCACAGAAGGTTTCCCAAAGGACTCGGTGGGGCTGACTCTGGAAGGACAGAGTCCCTGTGCCTAACGAGGGACGGGCACAAAGCAGCTGGGCATGCTGCACAAAAAGTGGCACGAGGGGTGTTTTAACAGAACGGGAGCATTCAGGAAGACTAGAAGGGGCGGATACAGGAGGGGCCGGGGGTGCAGTCAGAGGGGCAGGCAGGGGAGGGCACCAGCCCCTGTGTTCTTTCCATTATTCTGTAACCACAACAAGTCCCAAGTGAACAGTGAGGGCTGCAACCCACAGGCAACAGGAGTCAGTTTCAGGGACAATGTACTACACAGTTATTGCATTCCTGATATCTTGAAGTTAAACAAGAGATAATGGCAGCAAGAGACATAGGTTAAAAAAAATGATTTAGAAATGTTTAATAGACAAAGCTATAATAATAAACAATGGTCTGATATGGGACATAAATTGTGGAAAATAAAATTAGAACACAATTTAAGAGTAATTTCCCCAGACCAGGTGTACCATCATGTGCCAGGTACTTGGAATTTGAAGACAAATAAGACATAGTTTTTGGCCTCAAGGAGTGTGTAAATTAAAAAACAAAAAAACAAAAAGTAAAGCCATCATTTACTAGTGGATAATACGAGATAAGAAGGGGACCACAGAGTGCTCTGTGCATCTAACAGGGTGGGGACAGGGCAGGAGGGAGTGTTGGGAGAGCTTTCTGAAGGGAAAGGATGCTGAAAGGCTGAGAAGCAAGGAGAGAAAGGGGGAGAGAGGGGAGGAGGGATGCTGCAGGAGCAATGAGAACAGAATTCCTGAGGGGGCAGGCACCTGGCACATCAGAGAAACCCTGAACAGTTCAAAAAGGCCGATGCCAGGGGGTCAGGAGTATTCTGAATGGAAAGGAAGCAGAAGTGGTGATCTGAGACTGGTGACAGCAGCAACAGGCCACTGGGCCTGGTCACAGAGAATGATGCCCCTTTTGTATGAGGAGAGACGTTTGTTTTATCTAAACAGTTTCCTCCCCACCCCACCCCCCGCCCCCATACAAACTGCCTAGCTATTTAGTGCTTCGCAATGTTGGCCATTGTTACTGGAATGTCAGAACCCTGCACGCACTTTCCGCTGACTAATGCAGGAGAGGGCGGAGAATTTAGCCACAGGACTCCCTACTGAACCTTAACATAAGGTAAACTCACCTGTGAAATGGTCCCATGGCAGAGACCCTAATTATTCCGAACAAGGCTCCCAGCTCCCCTGGTGCAAGCACTGTTAAGGAGAGGGTGAGCTGGAGGAAAGGCTGACACGCCCGCTGAGGAGGGGCCTCGGTGGGGTGTGTTACATTCCTTTGAAAACGGCCCCTGCTACAATTTGTGTAATCAGCCCAGAGATTGGACTGCAGAACTCTGCTTCCCATTTATTACAATATCACACTCCTGCCCAGGAAGCCCCACCCAAGCTTTTGTTTGGAATTCTCTTCCTTGATTAGGTGTAAACCCTGTTATTCCCACCATGCAAAAATAACACATGGGTCCGAAGAGGCTGCAAGGCAGAGCACAGTCAGAACCCACTTCCAGTAACGAGGCTAGGTAGTTCTTCCCTTCTCCAGTTCGAGAATGATTTCTTTTTCATTTCCTACTCGGTTGAGGAAGAGTGGGGAGCTGGGACATTTTGTACATAATGGAAAAGCAAACTGTTTTTGCTCTCTGGTAAGAGCCATGCAGGCAGGGAGAACACTCCCCAGGCTGTACACACAGCCCCTTGCCACCTCCTGGCTCTGACACATGGCTGCAGCGTGGCCCTTGGCTAGTGGGAAGGGGGTGAGGGGGCCTCAAAGCTCCTTTGCATGGAATATTTCTAACTGCTGTTGGCAGAGCTGCTCCTCACTCTGTCTGCAGGCAGGAAAGGCAGTCAGTGCAGGGCTGAGATGTTATCTGGCTGCTGTCGTTAATGCAATTCAGCTCAAATCCAGACCCAAAGAATTGCTGAGGACTGGGGCAGAGGTCATCATCCAGAAAAATGGAAAATTTACAGTCCAGAATGGGTGATAATTCTTACAACCAAAGACAGAGAGAAGAGGAAATTTTCATTTCAAAACAGTGAGATTAGAACGGGGAAAAATAATGAATCACTTCACTATGTAAGCAAATACTCGAGGCAATTGAAGAGCCATGTTTCGAGGTCTATCCAGCATGAAAGGGCCTCAGGTACCATGGGAGGTGCCTCACCTCCTCACCTCCACCAAAGCTGTCTGAGCAGGAGTTTATACCCTAAGGCTAATTAGCCAATGCACTGTCAGGTCAGGGTTCTAATGCTTACATGGCCTGGCTCAAGCAGGCCAGTTTTGGCCCATGGGATTCTCCCCCAGTAACTCTGAGCCATTCTAGTTGATGAAACTAACCCAGAGATTGAAAATTGGGAAGTCAGAAAGACTAGGGCTGGGGTAGCCACAGATGATTACTACTATGGTAAGTAATCATAACCTTACAAGTTTATCTGCATAACATGAAAATAAAGGACATCCCAAGAAAGGAACCAGGGATGCAGGAGCCCAGGAAAGCTCCTTGACTATCTCAGTCCAGTTCCTGTGAGCCCTGGGGCCCTTCATTTCCCATCCTGTGACATCCCCGAAGACTCACCGAAACCCTCCCCATTTACCAAACTGATGGGAATGGGTTTCAATCACAATCAATGACCCTTGCCTAAAAGAAGCACTCAATCCATGTCCAGTGCTGGGACAGCAGTGCTACGTCAGAGCTGGTGTGTCTGACACACGAAGATACTGCATAACTGCAGAATATGGTGGCACGACTACAAGAAAGTGCTAGTGATACAACACACACGCTCGGGCTGAACCATGGAGAGACGGCACAGCTCACCTAAGCCCGGTGAGCTTTTTGGAAGAGAAAGAACTCCAAGTTACCCGTGAAGCATAGGAAGGGTGTAGCTGAACATTAAGAATGATGTTTGAGCCTGACCTGTGGTGGCACAGTGGATAAAGCGTCGACCTGGAAATGCTGAGGTCACTGGTTCGAAACCCTGGGCTTGCCTGGTCAAGGCACATATGGGAGTTGATGCTTCCCGCTCCTCCCCTGTCTCTCTCTTCTTTCTCTCTCTCTCCCTCTCTCTCTCTCTCTCTCTCCTCTCTAAAATAAATAAATAAAATTTTTAAAAATTTTTAAAAATTAAAAAAAAGAATTGATGCTTCTCGACTTTCTCCCTTCCTGTCTGTCTTTCTCTTTCTAAAAAAAAAAAAAAAAAGAATGATGTTTGATAACCCCTTCATGAAACCAGGCTTATTACCACAACTCTTCTGGGCTCAGGCCACATCCATTGGCCTCAGTTACTTAGACTGTAGCCCACGCAGTACTGGGAGAGGTTTGCTGGCAAGTTCTCCTGCCTCAATTTTTGGTGATCCTAGCAAAACACAGCAATCCCCAGAGGAGGCCACTTAGAGCTCTCCATAACCTGCCTGTCTGCTCAGAGACCAGAGGGAAGTCGGGCTGTGGGAGAATTCACACCTCCGCCCCCTCTGGCCGGCCTCCTTGCTCACATCACGAGCAGAAGGGGCAAGAGATGCTCACTCATGGAGGTCCCAGTGGGCTTAGGAACTGTGAACATTCTGAACTTGTGGGATAGGTGTTCAGGAACAAGGGTAGGAGAGATGGAAAACAAAATAAAGAAGACACCAGCAGGTCCTTAGAAGCTTACCATTTTGCAGAGGAAATGTGACACGTACACAAATAACCCCATCACACTCACACACACCCTCACCCACTATAAGGGCTACATAAAATGGATGAAGAAATCATTTCTCGATCCTGTATGCAAGGAAATTTTCCTTAAGAAACGCAATTAAGTTAATATAAAATGTCTATAGTTATAGGCAAGATCAATGTTATCGCACAAACCTGATTCAGTATAGTAAAATGAATTACAGTGATGGCTTTCCAACTTTTTAGTAGCAAATTGTTGTCTTCAAATAGAATTTTACTCAGAAGCCCAATAAGCAATGTAGCCCCTCCAAAAGCAGAGTTGGTCTGGTTGAAATAGAGGAATAAGACTGGAGCCCCTAAGGGGCCTTTGCAAAATACACAGCGTTCCAGGAATCATCATGGGAAACCTTTCCTTTAAAGGTATTAGGGCTCGGCCCTGGCAGGCTGGCTTAGCGATAGAGCGTCGGCTCAGCATGTGGAAGTCCTCTGTTCAATTCCCAGTCAGGGCACACAGAGAAGCAACCATCTGCTTCTATACCTCTCCCTCTTCTCTCTCTCTCTCTCTCTCTCTCTCTTTCCCTCCTTCCACAGCCATAGCTCATTAGAGCAAGTTGACCCTGGGAGCTGAGGATGGTTCCAAGGCCTCATCTCAGGCGCTAAAATATAAAATAGCACAGTTGCATAGCAATGGAGCAATGGCCCCAGATGGACCATCACCCACCTGGTAGGGGGCTTGTCAGGTGGATTCCAGTTGGGCACATGTGGGAGTCTGTCTCTCTGCCTCCCCGCACTTTCACTTAATTTAAAAAAAAGTATTAAGGCTTATTATGGCTTTCAGACATACCTGGCCATTTGAAATTTACCAAGGAAAGTGTTTCCAGGTAGACTCTACTAACAAGAAAGCATAATTGTCTACAAGGTAAATGCTGAAATTCTACCTCAGCAATTATTCCCTGGGCACACTTAGAATGTGGTTCCATCTGCCTCCAGGGGACATGACTTCCAGACCCCAAGACTCTACTGCAACCTGGGTCACTGCACACTGGCCGCCCCCTCTTCCACAAAGACCCTCCTTCAAAAAAAATCAAACACAGCCCTGGCCGGTTGGCTCAGTGGTAGTGCATCGGTCTGGCGTGCGGGAGTCCCGGATTCGATTCTCGGCCAGGGCACACAGGAGAAGCGCCCATCTGCTTCTCCACCCCTCCCCCTCTCCTTCCTCTCTGTCTCTCTCTCTTCTCCTCCTGCAACCGAGGCTCCATTGGAGCAAAGATGGCCCGGGTGCTGAGGATGGCTCTGTGGCCTCTGCCTCAAATGCTAGGATGGCTCCGGATGCAACAGAGCAACGTCCCAAAGGGGCAGAGCATTGCCCCCTGGTGGGCATGCCGGGTGGATCCTGGTAGGGCGCATGCGGGAGTCTGTCTGACTGCCTCCCCATTTCTAGCTTCGGAAAAATGCAAAAAAAAAAATCAAACACACAGTTAGGTTCATGTAAATCAGCCTCGTCCAAAGTGTGTGCAGAGGTCCTACGGTCCAAGAAGTCCTCAGATGCTTCAACATGCTGAGCTCTTTAGGGGGGAACCAAGTAAGAGACCCCTAATGAATCAGAAGCATGCCTCTCTCTCTCGCCTTCTTTCCCTTTGTCCCTCCCTCTCTCGCTGTGTGTGTGTGTGTGTGTGTGTATGTGTGCGCGCGCACACACGCCCTCACAGGCAAGTACAGCATGTCCCACCTCACTACCAGGTCCTCACAGGCAAGTACAGCATGTCCCACCTCACTACCAGGTCCTTTGGAAATAATCAGTGACTTAAACATTTTCCCTGATTATAGTTAATTTGATGCTTTATATAAATAACAAATACTTTCTTATAAAGACAAGTAAATCATAAATACATAGAAATGAGCAAACCAATGGTGAATTACAAGTAATGTCCCAGGAAAATGACAAGGATATCTGCTATACTACTCAACACTTTACTTAAAAAAAAAATATATATATATATATATATATAGACATAGATATAGATATAGATATATAAATACAAGCAGACCACTTTAAAACAGAGTTAGAGCTGCCATCCCAAAGGAACTGCCTTGTATGTCTTATGCCCAAAAGCTCTGGAATGTTAAAACAGAACTTAACCTTTGAACTGGGCCTACAGCAAGACTATGTCCCAATGAGCTGTTTGCAAAGATCAGAAAGCAGATATTGTGACTGAGAAAAACTGAAAATTAAAAACATTCCTTAGAATTAACATCACTATGTTGGCTTATCTGCACCTATACAAATGCTTTCCTTCATTGACAGAATTGTTCCCTTTCGTTTCTCATCAATACCTCTTGCCTTCTTTCCTCATTGGGATAGTATTTGGGTTTCAGCCTGAATTGGTGCTTCCCAAATAAATAGCTGTTCTTTTTTATCTCAAATAAATGCTTGTTGCCTCTCACTTCAGCCTTTTTAGGTTAACATGTCTAACCAACACACACACACACACACACACACACACACACACACACACAAAATGCAGTAAGATAAAATATCATGAAGAAGGCAGTAAAATGTTTGTTTTTTGCAAATGATATATGCCTGTCTGCTAGAATCTAGTGGCTGATAGGTGGTCAGATACAATAAATATTTAGAAAATGTCATTTTAAAAAATTCTATGTGTAATAGCATAAATATGCCACGTCAATCTTAAATTTTACTGATGGACATAAAAGAAGATACAAGTAATAAAGAAAACTAACATTTCCCAAATAGAAAACTCTATAAAGTCAAAATAATCCAACCAACTTCACACAGAATATTTTGTAGAACTGATAAAGCTAATTTTAAAGTTGATCTAAAAGACAGAAAGCTTTAGAATGCCTAAGAAATGTTTACAAAATAAAGGGAAACTTAGCCTGACAAACCTAAACATAATGTAAAGCACCAGTAACTGAAACAGTGTGGTATCATCACAGAAATTGACAAATACATCATTAAACAGGATAGAGAACCCAGAAAAAATATGTAGATATTAAGGACAATATAGATATTATTGTGGAAAGTAAGTATGGAAAGAGCAAACTATTTGATACATTATTTTGGGAAAATAAATATACACATAAACAAAAATTATGTTACAGCTCTATCACTCTCAGACACAAATTCCAGGTAGAGAAAAGATATGTGTTAAAAATTGTAAAGCCAAAAGAAAATATGAGATTTATTTTTACAAAGCCCAGTAGACAAAGAAAAGTTCACAGATGTGGCAACATGACTGTTAAACCTTCTATACATAATAAAGTCAAAGACATGCAACAAAGAGACATTATTTACAATGTATTTTTGAGGGGGGGAACACAATTATTTTGATCTACTTTTTATTCTAAACCTTTCTATATATAATGCTTAAATCTTTCATAACAAGTCAGAGTGCCAATATTGTTAATGATATATATTTATATATAAACCAATTTAGTTTTTTTAAAAAGGTTAATATATATAAAGAAACACTTCAACTGAGTCCTTTCATAAATATTCACAAATTAAAAATTAGTAGAGTAAATAAAAAAGGCTTGCTTGCTATCTTTTAGGAATAAAAGAGAAATGTGAACAACTATCTAAAATATTTTCCTTTAAATATTCTCCTTACTGCCTCTCCCACAGACATTCTGAGTTCTGAAAGAGAAACTATGCAGTTCCGAGGGTGTGCCTCTAGTTTTTGATGATTATCTGAATGCCTATACTAATAAACAAACATAATGCCAAGAGTAAACTAAGAATCTCAGAGAAAAGAGAGTTCATAATTCCTAATTTATGGGAAGGGTGTTCTTTTTCTTTCTTTTTAAATTGGATAGAATTTACAAAATTAAAAATTTTTGTAAATTTTTTTTCATAGCAAATGCATTGTAAGAGATGTTTTGAAATCCACATCTCTGCCAAATCCTGAAGTTTTCTCCACATCTACATGAAGATCTACTAGAGTCTTATCTGAGTGCTGAATATGGGATGGAAGTGCAAATTTATCATGTAAGTGACACTCCTTATGGAAAGGAGAGACTCCCAGGCCTGTCTCACCGTTAGGTGAAGAAACTCACACTAAGTTAGTAGCACTTTTTACTATTCTTTCCAGAAAATTGTCCTTTCTGGCCTTGGTAGAGGCATGCTTTTTATTTTATCTTTTTCTAAATAGTAAATAGGTAACACTAAAACAGTACAATTTCTCTATCCCACCATCCTAGAAACAGCATCTTATTTGCCACTTATTTCAAAGATCTGTAATTCTCAGTTTTTCCTTTTTTTTTTTTTTTTTTTTTTTTTGTATTTTTCTGAAGCTGGAAATGGGGAGAGACAGTCAGACAGACTCCCGCATGCGCCCGACCAGGATCCACCCGGCACACCTACCAGGGGCGAAGCTCTGCCCACCAGGGGGCGATGCTCTGCCCCTCTGGGGCGTTGCTCTGCCGCAACCAGAGCCACTCTAGCGCCTGGGGCAGAGGCCAAGGAGCCATCCCCAGTGCCCGGGCCATCTTTGCTCCAATGGAGCCTTGGCTGTGGGAGGGGAAGAGAGAGACAGAGAGGAAGGAGGGGAGGGGGGTGGAAAAGCAAATGGGCGCTTCTCCTATGTGCCCTGGCCAGGAATCGAACCCGGGCCCCCCGCACGCCAGGCCGACGCTCTACCGCTGAGCCAACCGGCCAGGGCCTCAGTTTTTTCAATCAGTCAAAACTATAAATATTTTAGTCTTTCTTTTCTTGGGGTATTTTTTATTATGTATCTATGTCATCCTAAGAGAAAACTAGAGCTTTCTCATGTAAATAGGGCTTAAAACACAATCAAAATTCCCTACCCTGTATCAACAGCTGGGCCAAAAAGGTTTCCCTTCCTCAACCTAGATGAAAGGGATTTTCATCTGCAGGATTTCTTGTTTCTTCGAATAGTCCTGCACTCATACAACACAGAGTGAGCATCAGCCTCACACCGTGCTCTTGGCTCCAGCCATGGTGAGGGGAGGAGTCAGAGAATCACTTGAACGTAGAAACGTTCCTCACACTGTCATCATTCCACAAATATCTGTTCTACTAATTTATATCAAGCATTTTGACTGATCCTGAATAAATGTTTACCCATTTGCATCCAATGTTTAACTCCTTTTCTTAATTAGAAAATTGAATTCTTTGAAACCCCCTGTCAAGCCTATTGAGAGAAAATTTAAAAACTGCAAGACTGAATTTGTGTTCTGCTCTGTAGCTTACTTAGGCTACTGGCAAAAAAAAAAAAAAAAAAAGATTAAAAGATACTTATCAAAAGCTAATCACTTAGCACAAAAATTACACAATAACTACTAAACAGAAACATTTATGTAATTTTTCCTGATAACTTAAGTAAATGATGACAGCATTTTTCACCTAAATTATATGAAGTAACAACAAGCATAATGCTAAGGGCAGATAGTAGGCAAATATTCAGTCCCTTCCATATTAAAATCAGGGTATAAAACGTATGAATTTTATGTGCATTTTCTTAAAAGGCTTCAAATGACACATGCCAAATTCTTACCGCTCTTGAGGAAAAAATGAGAAAGGTGAGAGACTTTTACATTATATTTTTTACATATCTGTATAATTTGAATTCTTTACAGGGGTCCCCAAACTTTTTACACAGGGGCAGGTTCACTGTTCCTCAGAAGGTTGGAGGGCCGCCACATACAGTGCTCCTCTCACTGACCACCAATGAAAGAGGTGCCCCTTCTGGAAGTGCGGCGGGGGCCGGATAAGTGGCCTCAGGGGGCCGCATGTGGCCCGCTGGCCAGGGCCGTAGTTTGGGGACGCCTGCTACATATCAATTGTCACTTTAAAACTGAAAAATGCAAAAAATGTTGACAAAGTTGCAATAAAAATGGCGTTCTTGTCTGACCAGGCAGTGGCGCATTGGACAGAGCATTGGACTGGGACGCAGAGGACCCAGGTTCGAAACCCCAAGTCACCAGCTTGAGTACAGGCTCATCTGGCTTGAGCAGGGGCTCACCAGCTTGAGCACAGGGTTGCTGGCTTGAGTGTGGGATCACAGACATGACCCCATGGTTGCTGGCTTGAGTGTAGGATCACAGACATGACCCCATGGTTGCTGGCTTGAGTGTGGGATCATAGACATGACCCCATGGTCGCTGGCTTGAGCCCAAGGTCGCTGACTTGATGCCCAAGGTTGCTGGCTTGAGCAAGGGGTCACTAGCTCTGCTGTAGCCCCCAGTCAAGGCACATATGAGAAAGCAATCAATGAGCAACTAAGGAGACTAAGGAACTGCAATGAAGAATTGATACTTCTCATCTCTTTCCCTTCCTGCCTGTTTGTCCCCATCTGGCCCTCTCTCTGTCTTTCACAAAAAAAGAAAAAAAAAAGAAAGAAAATGCTGTTCTTGCAAATTTCTCCTAGTAGTATATATTGATACAACCTTTTCCACAAGGTATGTAATGGCTTAAAAAAGATTTATATCTATCAACTCAGCAATTATGTATGTTGTAAGTTTTCCATAATGTAGCTATGGGATTTCTATTTTAAATAAAAAAAGAATCTAGCTTAATACATATATCACATTGGATCTTTAAAATGCAGTCTTCTGAAATGTAGGCTAGAAAAATAAATTAGTTGATTCTTGTTATTTGCAGTAGCTACACCCCATGAAGTTACCACAGACACTGCATTACTGAATATCAGACCATTGCTCCAAGAAAAAATACAGGGTTAGGTTCCTGTGAGCCTCTGGTCACAACATTTTCAACAAGTGATCTACACATAACCTTGATTTATGTGTGCTTCTGTTTAAAGACGCACAGATAGATAAGCACTGAACTCATGGCCAACAGCGCTGTAACACACGCCTGAAGGAAGTGTATCTAACACATGTATTTTCTCCATAAGGAATATTACAGCTTTCTTGTTCTTAGGAACACTGGTCAGCACTTCAGCACTATATTTTGAGGCCACTTTAAACAGTGAAATCACCAATAAAAAGCACAAAGATGTGAAGAATGTGGCACTAAATAGACCATGAAAAGGACACCTGTTTACAACCTGAGAACTGACACAAGAAGGCCGAGCATCACCTTGTTTGACCCCAGCTGGGAACAGATGTATCAGGCGACTCAAATTTTTGGCCTCTCTGCACATGTGTGTGTCCAGGAATGACTGCACAATGGCCAAGAATATTGATTTCAGGGTTATAAATAGATTTTAGCAAGTACACAAAGTTGCAAATATGAGGTCTGAATAAAGGAATCAACTGTCTTTACTTTTAATAGGACAAAATTCTCAAAAGACAGATTAACTGCAGAGTAAAAAGGTACCCATAAAAAGCTTTGTTGTTTAAAAAAAAACAAACCAACTTTGTTGACTCAAACAGGGGTGATTTTGCTCCCAGGGAACACTTGGCAAAGTGTGGAGACAAAGGTTGATTGTCATGATTGGGTCTAGTGGGTAGAGGCCAGGGATGCTGCAAAACACAACAATGCATGAGACATCCAACAACAAAGAATTATCTGACCCAAAATGTCAATGGTGCCAAGATTGAGAAATCCTATGCTGTCGGTATTTAAAACAATTTTTTTAAATTTATTTATTTGAGAAAGAGAGAGTGAGAGAAACATCGATTTGTTGTTCTACCTATCCAGGCATTCATTGGTTGACCTTTCTATGTTCCCTGACCAGGCACTGATCCCGCAACCCTGGCATATCAGGAAGACACTCCAACCAACTGAGCTACCCGGCTAGGAGGGCAATATTTTTTAAGTGTCTTTTCCTGCTCCTTCTATCAACGTGCACTTTAAAGCCTAATACAATAAATTATGAGTTGTCAAGGATGAAGCAGCTCTCATGTCTTATTTCTTGGTGGTCCTTTATTTTCAAACAACTGAAGACACAAAGCAGTCATAAGTTATGTTGAGAAGTATGACTTTTCATTTCCACTAAGCTTGTATTAGTGACAGGTAACTCCAAAAATAAGGCAAATCAGAGAGAGCCAGTCTGAAATTTAGTTTCTATTTTAACATCAGGTAAATAAAAATCATCCCTGTGGCACAGGAAGTAAGAAGTATAGTCTATACTTCAGTGTCCAGGAGTTAGAGAACCCAGCTCATTTACAGCAGCTGTTAGATCAGTCAAGAACTTTTGAGAAAGATCTTACAGTCACCCTGTCTGAGGATAAAGATGAAAATGTCTTACTACAATCCTATGAAAAGAGGTCCAACTTAAGTGTACCCCAATATCCTTAAGCATAAATGCTGCACACCTCCTTCAATGGCCCCCAGGCCAATTCAGTATTACACAAATCAAGGGCATTTCAAAGTCATTGGGCTAATGTAACAGTGATAAGTAATTCCCGGCTGGGAGTCTGACGAGAAGAAGAAGAAGTGCATTTGAAGTTTGAGACCTGAATTCTCAGCTGCATGAACTTAGAGCCTAGTGATTATTCCAAGAGTCTTTTATTCTGTAAAGATTATTTTAGATTCATTGTGCAAAAATAAGGCTAAGACAGTCTTTCCTGTTCTGAGTATGCTCTGCTGCCAGATTCCTTGAACTTCCCACAGGGTCCTGTTGACCGCTCAGACCTAGAAACTCTCCATCCTTACGTAGCCTCTCTGGCCACTCTCTCAGGCTCCTGCTGCCCCCCACCCCACCCCAGCCTCTATTTGTAGTCCTGCACCCACATGCTGCGCTCTATCTAGGTCAGTACTCATTAGACCACCATGACCAGAACCACCCAAGGAGTTGAAAATTAAAATGTGATTCACAGATCACATTTTCTGACCTGCTCATTGTAATCTCAGACAGAAGGCTTGGTAATCTGCATTTCTGTTCCACCTCCCAGTTATTTAAGAACTGTAGTCCCAGTCAAAGAATAACATCTGTCTTCTGCTCATATGTAACAGGAAATGTAATCTGTTCACACCTCCAGTTGAGAGAAATCCCTCTTTTCTAAACTTCCCTAGTAAGCTACATATGATATTCATCACATAAAATGAGAATTGAGGATGTATCGGCTTCCCAACCAGACTGAGAGCTTGTATCATGCCGAGGTCCACCCCCAGAGGCCAACACAGTTCCTGGCACACAGAGGTACTAACCTGTTGAATAAATGGATGGATGGCCTGCCTACCTCTAAATGGCACTACTGAACTTCAGTAATTCTACCTAATTTTTTTTTTATTACTGCTACTGTGAACAAAAAGAAGACTCAGTTGAATAACCTCCAACAAAGGAATCTTGATTGAGCAGAGTATGGCTCTCAGGGAGCCCCACAGGAAAGAGAAGAGGTAGTCCTCCAGAGCTATGCAAGTCTGGCATTTTGTAGGGCCTCATTAAAGGTCAGCCAACTGACTGAGCATGTGCAGTCCTGGGAAGAAGCAAAAACAGGACGTGGATGAGAAGGGAGATTGGCAAACAATTTTCTGGGCATGAGCAGATGATGGTTAGGGCCAAAGTTAAACATTCTTAATATCAAGGACCAAGACAAATACTATAATAATCCCAAATGGATTACCTATAGCATAAAGTCTAGAATCATCTGAGATCATTTACCCTAGGATTCAAAGCTGTACATAATTCAAAGCTAGATTGGACATTATTTTTTTGCTTATTAATCCATCCTCTAGCAGCTAGCCTACTATTACTCTTTTCCAGCTTTCTAGATTTTCCTCTGGGAAATCAATACGTGGCAGCCACAGAATTTGGGTGGTATTGGCTCCAAACTAAGTTCCAGAGGTTGACCCTTACTGGCATAAGTCAATCAGCACATACCCATTTCACCTAAGTGTGGGATGAGCAGAATCCCAGACCTAAGCACATGCCATTCCCCTGGCTGCCATGATGGTTAAGATTGGGTCGTCTCTGGTCTTTTGTCAGATGGTTAGAAATGTGAACATAGAAGAATGTAGCAAGTCATCTTGTGAATATGAGGAAATGTTGAGAGGAAATGTTAAGAGGAAAACAGACCCTAGAGAACCATATCTGCAGCTTGAAAAGTGGGCCTTTTTTCTCCATTATTGAGCCAATGTATTATCCTTATTGTTAAAGCTAATTAGGATTTTCAGTTATCCAGAGTATCATGATAAACGCCCACTCCTTCCTTTCGAGTTGATCTTTCCCCTTTCTCTTAGGACATACATAAATCCACTGTTCAGATAGTATGTTCACTGTTTCCAAACATACCTCATACATTCCCACCTCCACACTTGTGTGTGTCATTCCGCTGCCTAAAATGCTCTCCCCTTGTTCTATTATTCATATCCTGTCTGGTCTTCTAGACTCAGACTGCAGTCCTAATCCCTCTAAGGGCAGATATCCAGGACTACAGTTTTCTCGTCTCCTTTGAGTTCTGAGCATTGACACTAGTTGCCATCTATAGCTTAGCTTAGACTGTTAACTGTCCTTTCACAGACACATTCTCAAATTGGAATACAAGCTCTATACTTTTGTACCCCTCGTAAATAGCCCCTTGCACAATGTCTTTGTGATTAGCAAAAATCCAATAAATCCTCTTCAGGTAAATTCAAAATGTGATTTAAACCTCCCGATCACTGCTAGTCATAGCCTCTTAATTCACATAGCAATGCAGAGAATAGAAAAGAATTTCAGATACAACATATTTCAACATTACACCATTGGCCACGGTTCTGTCACATTTCACAACCAGACTGGCAGTAACAGCTGGATGAAGATCAGAAATTTATCAGGCTGCCTTCCCGTCTGCAGATCACTGAAGTTCTTCCAATGAGGATGCAGGCTAACTCCATGAGTTCTAAAAAGTGAAGTTCCACACCTTTCCAACATCTGTATGAAATCATCCAAGGGCTAAGACCAGAATAGGGAAAATGAAAGCACAGCCAGAACAAAGGGCTCCGAGCACCTCCAAGCCGTTAATATCCCTTTTCATGCTTGTAGCTCCAGGTCCCATCAGAGCATTCTGGGGGACCATCTATAAGATTTAAATAAGAAACATGATGGCCCTGGCCGGTTGGCTCAGCGGTAGAGCGTCGGCCTAGCGTGCGGAGGACCGGGGTTCGATTCCCAGCCAGGGCACACAGGAGAAGCGCCCATTTGCTTCTACACCCCTCCGCCGCGCTTTCCTCTCTGTCTCTCTCTTCCCCTTCCGCAGCCAAGGCTCCATTGGAGCAAAGATGGCCCGGGCGCTGGGGATGGCTCTGTGGCCTCTGCCTCAGGCGCTAGAGTGGCTTTGGTCGCAACATGGCGATGCCCAGGATGGGCAGAGCATCGCCCCCTGGTGGGCAGAGCGTCGCCCCTGGTGGGCGTGCCGGGTGGATCCCGGTCGGGCGCATGCGGGAGTCTGTCTGACTGTCTCTCCCTGTTTCCAGCTTCAGAAAAATGAAAAGAAAAAAAAAAAGAAAGAAAGAAACATGAAATAAACAGGTTCAGATTCATTTCCATCACAGAGATGGTCAGGAGACAGTATCATTTCCATTGATTGTGACAACAAGAACGTAAGAAAGGGAGAAATAAATGTGTATGTGTGTCTATGTGTCTATGTGTCTTTTTACACTAGCAGAAAAATTTCAATATGGCCAGAAAATAGATTCATCCTGATCACTCAAGGTCCAACCCTTTTGTGTGTGTGGCATGAGGGGTCCACTACCTGTACAAGGATTTTAATATCCCAGGAGGGGTCTATATTAGAATTTGACATGTTTTTCAAGAGTTTATGTAAAAATGAAAGGGCTACCTGACAAAATCTGTAATACTATGATAAATGATACATAAAGAAATACCTTATGTTTATACCAATAATGATTGAAGTTTAGCAACAATTCCTCTTTCCCTCATAGGGATTAGTAGTTTCTTTGACAAAAGGCCAGTTCATCCTTTGAATACTTCTTTATCTTAGTTCTTTTCTGATTAACTCTGTCCTCCTCCTGGGTTTTCATAGGTTCTGCAGAGGTTCAGATTGTCTGCAGGGACTGGTCAGCAACTGCAATACAACAATACAACTGCTTGTCAGGTGAAGTGTTGCCTTCTTCTCATGGTCTCTGCATATCACATTACCATGAGGAATTTCATTCTCCTCCTCGCTCTAGTCTGCAAGAGCTCTCAAGGTTCAGCTTCACCGTTAGCCACGTGGCTGCTAGAGATAGTCCTCAAGGCACCCCCTGTTCTAACGGATTTGGCCTTGGCCCTGTGGCCAGTGACCAACTGGGTCCTGCGATTCCATGTGCACTAGACACGGTACCAAGGTGGCCTCACCAGGTACTCAGACTGTCCGTATGCGAAGAGGAGCTCTCTATCCTGTCCTTTTGACTCTACAGAAAGAGCAAACCATGGGGAAAAACGATGGTGGAAAGACGGTCTCTGAGGAAATCAGTCCAGGATACCATCTCCCTTTCTGCTTCTCATTTCAAAAATATCTCACTAATTCACAACTGTGGGCCAAGAAATGAAATAACCAGAATTAACAGGGCAAGAGTAGAGGGCTGAATTCAAACAGTTGCTGTTCCATCCAGGGAAAAACCAATTTACCACCCCCTTCAAAATCTCTGTTCACTACTTTAAATCCATTCCACAAATCCAACACAGAGGCAGATCAGTGTGTCAGCTCACCTGTCTGACTTCATCTTAAAGAGGAAGTCCCCATAAGAACCTATTTCCAAAAAGCCATGCGGCTTGCAGCTACTCCTCTTTGTCACCAACAGGCCAGAAAAGAGCCCCACTTTAGCAGTGGCTAGGACTGAATTCACTGCCAACCGCCCTCCCTGTGCTGTCTGCCAGGCAGACCAGCCACACGTCAAATAAAGGGACCTGCTCTTCCCCTAAGAAGCAAAAATGGCTATTTCCCCTTCATTAAGTTTCCAGTCCTCCAGAATGTTCTAGCCCCACCTAATGTCTTGCATATCTGGCTCCACTGCTTCATAGAACATAGGAAGGGGGGGGGGGGGTGGCAGCAAAGACCTGGGATTCACAGAGACGCTCTTTCCAAAGCATGCTGAAGGACCTGCCAGGACCAGCCGACGTCACAAACATCCCCTCAGCTGCAACTTGACATTCTGCGTCTCCACAAACTATTCACTGACTGCCCAATCAGAATAAGGCACTGTACATACACCACAGCCGGGCTAGGCTTGCAAAGAGCTCTGGGATGATTACGTTTCACCAGAGCACACAGAGCAATATGGATCTCAGGCCTCTGTTTGGGAACAGGAAAAATTGTTCTTTACTGATTTACTTGAGCATAAAAGGGATATGCAAGTTTCCAGAGATCTGGAACTCTGCTATGCCTGGAACTCCGCCAGAACACTCAGGAAAGAACACATCTACACATAAAAAACACACAACACAGATGCAGGGTTAAAAAGAGGCTGCCTCACCGGTAATGTTTCCTACCCTGTTAACCTGCCCTCCCCCCACCCTTTCACTCTTTGCTTCTGTCGTCTTCCACAGAAGAATGCAGTTGGCCCCCTCTCCCCAGTACCACCTTATTGTTGCAACAGTCTAACTCACGACACCATTACTTTACTTCCATTATATCTCACTCTGGAAATATCACACTGTGATTATTTTGGTAACTCTACTCAAACTTGCTTTTAAAAAGTTTTTCTCCCAAAAAGAATAGCTACCTGATAAGAGGGTGGAAGGAGAGAAAATAAAGTATAAGATGGCTTGATGGTGATCAGTTAGGAACAGGAGCTATAGGAAATGAAAAGTGTGTTCCAAAGTAGATCAGAGCCCAGAATCTTTGCAAGGCTATGAAATTCATGTCATTGTCAGGAAAACACAACCCTTCCTGTCCACACTGTGCAGGTCTTTCTCCCAGACATCTGTGGTGACAAGCTGTTCTAGGAATACATAATAAACCCCATGGCCTGTCTGGTGATCATTGCTTATATTCTTTTGGAAAGATCCATGGAAAGATGGCTGCAGATACAGATGGCCCACGTGATAGAGACTACAAGTATGAGGGGTACAGAGGGGAGTGAAGTGAGGTTACGGAAGGAGGGGTCACTAACGAAGAGGCACCACACAGGGCTTGGACACCTTCACAGGGAATAATGCTCTACAAAAGGTCTAGAGAAAAAAACAATTGGTTTTTCTTTTTTTTTTTTTTTTTTTTTTTTTCATTTTTCTGAAGCTGGAAACAGGGAGAGACAGTCAGACAGACTCCCGCATGCGCCCGACCGGGATCCACCCGGCATGCCCACCAGGGGCGACGCTCTGCCCACCAGGGGGCGATGCTCTGCCCATCCTGGGCGTCGCCATGTTGCGACCAGAGCCACTCTAGCGCCTGAGGCAGAGGCCACAGAGCCATCCCCAGCGCCCGGGCCATCCCTGCTCCAATGGAGCCTCGGCTGTGGGAGGGGAAGAGAGAGACAGAGAGGAAAGCGCGGCGGAGGGGTGGAGAAGCAAATGGGCGCTTCTCCTGTGTGCCCTGGCCGGGAATCGAACCCGGGTCCTCCGCACGCTAGGCTGACGCTCTACCGCTGAGCCAACCGGCCAGGGCCAAAACAATTGGTTTTTCAACTTTCAAATCTAATATAATATTATTAACTGTAATCACAGTGGTGTACATTAAATCCCCAAAACTTATATCTTACAACTGAAGGTTTGTACCCTTTGTCCAACATCTTCCCATTTCTCCCACCTCCCAAGCCAAACAACCAGCATTCTCCTATTTCTGTGACTACGCTTTCTCAGATTCCACATATGGGATCATACTGTCTTTGTCTTTCTCTATTTGACTTATTTCACTTAGCATGACGGCTTCAAGGTCCATTCATCCCTGTTATCACAAATGACAGGATTTCATTTCTCATGGCTGAATAATATTACATTGTATGACTGTGAGTGTTTGTGTGTAACACACACCCCCGTATCTTCTTTATTCATTCATCAAGGGACATTTTAAAGGAATTTAAAAACTGGATTATTTAACATACAGAAGAGCAAGGTTAAGTGGAGATTAACCAACTCTAAGAACACACATAATTACTATACAGAGGACTATAGGTAACTTCTCTTATGGCTTTCTGAGAAGAGTATAAAGTGACTTGACATGACCCCTCATTTTCTTTGAGAACACTCGGGCTGGAAGGACATCAGAGACATGGAACTAGACTCCTAACATCAACATGAATCTGGATCAAACCATACCTGAAGCACATCCCATGGCTGGATTTCTCAGTCACAAGAACCATTCAGTCCCCTTCATTATTTGAACCAGGTTGGGATAGGTTTATGTTAGTTTATAGCCAAAGACTCCTAGTGTATACTGGTGTGTAACATTGGAAAACTAAAAATGGAGATAACATTTACTTCAAAAGTATATCTTACAGATCTATGAGGGACAAGAAGGGCCCCAGCACCTTGTCTGGCACTTAACAAGTCTTAAATATTATTTACTTCTTATGAAAAGATTCACCATAGTTTCTTTCAACAGCTTTTCTTTTCACCTAATGTAGTAAATAACATTTCAAGGAGCCATCCACTGTTTAAAGGGGGATTATTATTGCCTGACCTATGGTGGCGCAGAGGGGAAAGCGTCAATCTGGAATGCTGAGGTCGCTGGTTCAAAACCCCAGGCTTGCTCAGTCAAGGCACGTAAGAGAAGCAATTACTACGAATTAATGCTTCCCTCTCTTCATCTACCTTTCTCTCACTCTCTCTCCTCTCTCTAAAATAAATAAAATATGTTGTAAAAGGTGGGGATATTATCAACTGTGCTGACTTTGACTCATTCTCTTCCCATCTCCCTTCCCCCTTGCCACCCACAATGGGGACCTGGGCAAATAAGATTCCAGTCACGTGCTCTGACCTAGGGGTAGACCCTGGGACTAGAATGATCAGTACAGGTGGTTCTGTGGGCAAGACAAGCCAGAGAAAATAGGAAATACAGTCATGTCCTTAGCAAGTACTATCCAGGGTTAAAGCCAGATTGTCCAAAATCGCCAGGGCAAATTCAGGCTAGAAACCGGAGAAAGGTCCAAGGAAGTCAAAAGCAGGAAATAATAGATGAGGGAAGGAACAGGGAAATCCATACAGGAGCAGAAATAGCGATAGCCAGCCCTTACAGAGCCCAGCACCGTGTGAGAGCTTCACTTGTGTCCAGTCTCATCCAGCCCTTACAGAGCCCAGCACCGTGTGAGCGCTTCACTTGTGTCCAGTCTCATCCAGCCCTTACAGAGCCCAGCACCGTGTGAGTGCTTCACTTGTGTCCAGTCTCATCCAGCCCTTACAGAGCCCAGCACCATGTGAGAGCTTCACTTGTGTCCAGTCTCATCCAGCCCTTACAGAGCCCAGCACCGTGTGAGCGCTTCACTTGTGTCCAGTCTCATCCAGCCCTTACAGAGCCCAGCACCGTGTGAGAGCTTCACTTGTGTCCAGTCTCATCCAGCCTTTACAGAGCCCAGCACCGTGTGAGAGCTTCACTTGTGTCCAGTCTCATCCAGCCCTTACAGAGCCCAGCACTGTGAGAGCTTCACTTGTGTCCAGTCTCATCCAGCCTTTACAGAGCCCAGCACCGTGAGAGCTTCACTTGTGTCCAGTCTCATCCAGCCTTTACAGAGCCCAGCACCGTGTGAGAGCTTCACTTGTGTCCAGTCTCATCCAGCCTTTACAGAGCCCAGCACCGTGAGAGCTTCACTTGCGTCCAGTCTCATCCAGCCTTTACAGAGCCCAGCACCGTGTGAGAGCTTCACTTGCGTCCAGTCTCATCCAGCCTTTACAGAGCCCAGCACCGTGTGAGCGCTTCACTTGTGTCCAGTCTCATCCAGCCCTTACAGAGCCCAGCACCGTGTGAGCGCTTCACTTGTGTCCAGTCTCATCCAGCCCTTACAGAGCCCAGCACCGTGTGAGAGCTTCACTTGTGTCCAGTCTCATCCAGCCCTTACAGAGCCCAGCACCGTGTGAGAGCTTCACTTGTGTCCAGTCTCATCCAGCCCTTACAGAGCCCTGCACCGTGTGAGAGCTTCACTTGTGTCCAGTCTCATCCAGCCTTTACAGAGCCCAGCACCGTGTGAGAGCTTCACTTGTGTCCAGTCTCATCCAGCCCTTACAGAGCCCAGCACCGTGAGAGCTTCACTTGTGTCCAGTCTCATCCAGCCCTTACAGAGCCCAGCACCATGAGAGCTTCACTTGTGTCCAGTCTCATCCAGCCCTTACAGAGCCCAGCACCGTGTGAGCTTCACTTGTGTCCAGTCTCATCCAGCCCTTACAGAGCCCAGCACCGTGAGAGCTTCACTTGTGTCCAGTCTCATCCAGCCCTTACAGAGCCCAGCACCGTGTGAGCTTCACTTGTGTCCAGTCTCATCCAGCCCTTACAGAGCCCAGCACTGTGAGAGCTTCACTTGTGTCCAGTCTCATCCAGCCCTTACAGAGCCCAGCACCGTGTGAGCTTCACTTGTGTCCAGTCTCATCCAGCCCTTACAGAGCCCAGCACTGTGTGAGCGCTTCACTTGTGTCCACTCTCATCCAGCCCTTACAGAGCCCAGCACCGTGTGAGCTTCACTTGTGTCCAGTCTCATCCAGCCCTTACAGAGCCCAGCACCGTGTGAGCTTCACTTGTGTCCAGTCTCATCCAGCCCTTACAGAGCCCAGCACCGTGTGAGAGCTTCACTTGTGTCCAGTCTCATCCAGCCCTTACAGAGCCCAGCACCGTGAGAGCTTCACTTGTGTCCAGTCTCATTCAAGCCTCACGAAGACCTGTGAAGCTATTATTCTTGCCACTTTTAAAGTTTTTATAAGAAATTTTAAACATACACAAAGGTAGAGAGAATAGTTTAAGAAAACCTTATTACCCATATATACCACAGCTACAAAATTCCGTCCAGGGAGATTGCCATTTTTTGTGTGTGCCCCCACTACCCACTGCTCATCACTGTCCCACACCAGCAGCCCCGGGACAGCACCAGCAGGTCAAGTCAGCAAGCCTGGGCACAAACTAGAGTCAACCTCTTCATCTGACTTCATAAGCTCTTGGCCTGACTCCTAAAGCACGTAAATCTCCCTTCAACTGGGTAGGTACGAACAGTGTCTACACCTCTGTTCTGTTATGAACAGTAAGGTCAGCAAACATTGATGGGACATCAGAGTTCAGATGCCACATTAAAAAATGAGGGAAAGATCTCTAAAGCTCTATTTACCCCCGTAAATTCCACTACGGACCACAAATGTATCTTGGCACCATTACTGCCTAAACTCCTGGATTTTTTTCCACAAGTATATTAATTTTGTTTTTCCAAGTGAATCACACATTGTAATCCTGTGAATCTACTGCCTAAACCCCTAGGGCCTACAGAGTCACATCCAAACTGCCAGCCTCAGGGAGAAAACTCTGCCACATTCTGGGACTTCCTTATCTCTCAAGTCTGTCAACACTAACAGTAACTTCTTAAAGTTCCAAAAATACAGCTCCTGGTCTTCAGCAAGGATTTTCTCACCTCCTACCCTTTGCCTAAAAGGTCTTTCCCTACAACACCCCAGGCTGGGGTACTCCAACTAGGTTATGGCTAACATTCCTTTCCTCACCTCCTTCAGAAGGCCTCTTTTGATAATGTACCTGACCCCAAAACTGTGCTGGGTACCACACCTCAGTATTCCTATAATGCCTTGCATATCTCTCTCTCTTTCTGCATACCCCCCACATCATTTTATAGTTGGTTCTTAGAACTCCCCACTCCCAAAATTATCAAGTACTCCTTGAAGGCTAGGACAATGACTCATTTTTTTAGTTTAGTTTTATTTTTTTTATGTATAATGGACACAATGGTGAATTTATTTGAACTGAGTTTGAGGAAGAATATTTGTATGTATCTACACAATGAGCAGTTTAGGTATAGTAGTTAAATCAAAACATATTTTTGTTCTTTTTTTAACTTCCAGTGCCTAACAAAGATTCTGGCACATAGTAGGGCTTCAGGTAATGTTTATTGAACAAAACAAGCCAATGAAAGGGTAAGAGGATGGCCAGATGGATAGCAGGGTGCACACCTTACACTTTAAATCTTTCTGGAATGCAGCCCTGGCCGGTTGGCTCAGCGGTAGAGCGTCGGCCTGGCGTGCGGGGGACCCAGGTTCGATTCCCGGCCAGGGCACATAGGAGAAGTGCCCATTTGCTTCTCCACCCCCCCCCCTCCTTCCTCTCTGTCTCTCTCTTCCCCTCCCGCAACCAAGGCTCCATTGGAGCAAAGATGGCCCGGGCGCTGGGGATGGCTCCTTGGCCTCTGCCCCAGGTGCTAGAGTGGCTCTGGTCGCGGCAGAGCGATGCCCCGGAGGGGCAGAGCATCGCCCCTGGTGGGCGTGCCGGGTGGATCCCAGTCGGGCGCATGCGGGAGTCTGTCTGCCTCTCCCCGTTTACAGCTTCAGAAAAATACAAAAAAAAAAATCTTTCTGGAATGCTTCATGGCCAGTAGATGCTTAGATGTCCTACTGATCCACCAAGGTAATGAATCAGCCCTTTGGGTTAACTGCCAACCATGCATTGAAACTCCCTCCCTCCAGCTCCATAGCCGCCCACTCACCCTAGCGTTCAGGTGTTTGGCACACAAGTTTGTGCTCACTCTGCTCATGTGCTTCATGGTGACACTGACTTTAATACATCCTCTGTTGAGTCCTTGTCTGAAACTGGCTGCAGATTCCTCATCTCTCCAGCATCTTCTTCCCATTGATACAATACTATCACCCCGATCACATGAGCTGTCCTTTTCGGGACCTGGGCCCACTCAGCAATGAATTTGTTAGAAATACCACCATCACCATCATGAGAACTATTCAAAAACAGTGAGTCCAGGTTCCTACCAATCCCACACACCACACAATCTTGGTATACACATCATCTAACATGACAATGCTCTCCATGCCCAACATGCTACACACACGTATAAAAACAAAAATGCTTCTGAGAAAGTGCATCTCCTTATCAGCACTGCCTTGGAATCTGCTTATAATTTGAGTAAGGTGTGGTGAGGTGGGAGAGGGGGGCATCAGAGAGGGGGGGGCATCAGAGAGGGGCCGTCCTCAAATCTTCCCCTGCAGGTGAGCTATGGTTTTTGTACTGAGGTTAGCCTTAAAATTTAGATTCCACTGGTACTCTTTGTTGGCAAGTCACAATTGAATCACCCTAAACTCCCCACCAGAAGTAAGCTACAGGATACTGTACTTTAAGGGATATTGTTACTTTATGTTCCCCTGAAGAATACAGATGTTTTATTATGGTAATCAACAGGTTATAAAGCACTTACATTCTCTCCAGAGTAAATCAAATCAGATATATCTTCCCCCAGATATTTTTTTATACAGCAGTCCATTTGTTTTTAGAACTTGTAACGCCTGACTAGGCAGTGGCACAGTGGATAGAGCATGGAGCATCGGACTGGGATGCGGAGGACCCAGGTTTGAGACCCCGAGGTCGCCAGCTTAAGCGCAGGCTCATCTGATTTGAGCAAAGCTCACCAACTTGGACCCAGGGTCGCTGGCTCCAGCAAGGGGTTACTCAGTCTGCTGAAGTCCCACGGTCAAGGCACATATGAGAAAGCAATCAATGAACAACTAAGGTGTCACAACGAAAAACTGATGATTGATGCTTCTCATCTCTCTCCGTTCCTGTCTGTCTGTCCCTATCTATCCCTCTCTCTGGCTCTCTCTCTGGCTCTGTTAAAAACAAAAAAGAACTTGTAACAATTTTTCAGAGTGGCAGTCCTAGGTTTCTTCATTCACAAATGGCCTAAGTCTGTCAAGTAGGGATATTTTCCTTCACATAGAAAGAGGTTACAGGGGAGGATTTAACTTTCTAATATACTGGTAGAACTAACCTCTTTCTCTCTTGTAGAAAATGTTCAAGGAACCCCATGTATGATAAAAATCAAACTAAGAACCTAAATCTAAAACTAAGAAGGAAGGATGTTCTAAGGACCCCCAAGGCCACATACTGGGGACAGAATTTGCTCCTATAAGTACATGTCCCTGAAAAGTCCTTTCCATTCCAAAGCTTAGAAATAATTTATTCATTGGACACAGCTGAGTTCCAATCTAACACTTCTGAGGCCTTAGACAAATTATACATTACATCTAATCCAGAATATTGATGGTAATATTTTGCAGCGGTCCTGGAAGAATGAGGGCTAATGGGGCACAAGTGCTCAGTACCAAATGCCCATTAATTACGCTGCTACCTGTGAACTCTTGATAAATGGAGGTGGTGTTAGAATGGTAAAACAGAGAAAAGGCTGGTGTTCTTTAAGGCCTAGGGGAAGAAACATTGTTGTTACAGGAGAAAATGGTTAAGTCATATAGGAACTTCCATAATACCACAAAAAAGGAAAAGGTGGCCTGAGTCATTGTCTAACTGGGCTCTAAGACTGAGGACTCCCTAGAGTAGAGAAGCCAGGCAATCAACCAGGCTTGAATTTGATAGAACTATCCCTTTAAAACTGTCCTTTATAATCTCATCATCACCCCGCTTCTTGCATGAACCTAATCACTGGGCAAACCATCTAAGACCATGCGCTAAGAGTAAGAGCCAGCTGAGAGACTGAGTAAATCACTTCTTCCCTTGAGGTTCAGTTTACTCATCCATAAAATGGGTTTGTTTTAAGCATCTAATGAGATGATCTTAAACTTTATATAAAGCATGGCATTACTCCACATCCAGGAGCTGACAAACCCCAGGTACGATAGTTCAGCTTCTAGAAAAATAAGAACTGCAGACAATTTAGCCCCTTACCCATGAATATCAAGGAACTGTTAGTTCCAGAGGTGAAGATGTACCTTGAATACTACTTATTTAGGAAACACCTCTTAAGAACTATAATTATAGCTCTATTCTTGGAAACAGATAAGTCAGGAAAGCATCCCACGGTCATTACAAAGCCCTAGCAGACAGCATCCAACCATCGCTTCCCTCGCTCCCATAATAAATGCACACGAGCCCGGGGTGAACAAACTGCACCACTACTATCCGCATGACTACCACGCTGCTCAGACAGCCTCAGAGGGAGGGCACAGCAAACGTGTTGCATAGATCGATAGATAGTGTTCCATCACAAGTAGGCAAAAATACAAATGTATGAACAATATTTAATCGCCCTTGATAACTGATGTCATTTTCCTTGAATTCTTTTTTTTTTAATGTACTCAAATTGGTGCCACAGAATGAAAAATGAAGTATCAGACGCACCTACAGCTGAGGAAAGGGATATGGGCCTTGACATGAACTGGGACCTTTGACCCCGAGGCACTTCCTGGGAGAACCAGAGAAGTGGTTCTCAGGCCTGGCTGCCCGGCAGTAATACCTGGGCAGCTTTGAGAAGTCCGATGCCTGGGCCCCACCCTAGAGATTCTGGTTTAACTGGTCTGGGCTGCGGCCTCAGCATTTGTAGTTGAAAAATGTGCTCTAAAACCATAAACCACTGTACAACAAACGAGGACTAGGAAACCGCTTTAAAATTTACACTTATGACATAGTATTTCAGATATGGCAACAATAATAAACAACAACAATAACAGTAATAACAAATACCAAATGAAGGCCCTGTGTTTCAGTTTTATACTTTAAGGAGGAAAACTATCTTAAAGAGCATTTATGCGAACCAAATGCTAGGAATCATTAGTGTGGCAGCTAAGATTTCGTGACTTCATGCATTTGTCAAAACTCATACATACACACACACAAAAGTTATTAAGTAAAAATTAAAAATTAAAAAAGTAGTATCAAGTGATATATTCATTTAATCCAGTAATTTTCAATGCTAGGTAAATACTAGAAATGCTCAGCGAGCTTTTATATATCCTGCTGCCCAGGCTGCACCCCAGATCAACTGCATCAGAATCTCCAGGGGCCTAAGCATTAGTAGTTTCAGCAGCCCTGCAAGTGATCCCAATGGGTAGCCACATCTCTGAATTCCCTGTGGAATAGTAGGAAGCATACAGACAAAAGTGACCTTAACACATACCCATAGAACTGTGGCTGTCAAGTAGTATAATCACATTTATATCTACCTTCTGCTCACCAAGGGAAGTTTACTAAAGTCCACCCAAGTTTCCAAACAGCTTTTGTTTTCCCTTACCACCATTCATTTGGTTTCAAGATACTAGCATGACTCATATGTCAAGAAAGGTGCCTTAGAACCCACTAGCCACATATGAAATAGCCTCAAAACCTTCTGGGAAGGTTTAAAGCAGTGCAGTGGTTCTCAAACATCGGAAGCCCCCAGAAAGCTGGTCGTCACCCAGATTGCTGACCCTCCCGAGAGTGTCTGCATCAGGGAGTCTGGGATGCATTTCTAACAAGCTGCCAGGGGATGCTATAGCTGCTGTCCGGAGAACCAACGTCATAAAGAAATCTGAACCAAACAAGTGGTCAGAAACATAAAAGCCATGAACTAGAAAGGCCTAAGGTCCAGAGAGCAAGAGCCCTGAGCCTACTGATCATTTTCAATGAACAAATTTACACTTAGAAACCAACCTCAAGAAAGACATTACAAAGACTTCTATGAATCACAGAACAGATTATCTAATCTAGAGACCTGCTATTCAAAGTATAATGCACAAACCAACATGGGCATCACCAAGAACTGGTTAGAAACGCAGAATCTCAGGCCTTACCTCAAACCTACTAAGTCAGAAATTGTCTTAGTAGGATCCTTGAGTGATTCAAATGTGCGTTAAATTGGCCCTGACCAATTCCTTCATTCACGTAACAGATAATTACGGAGCACCTACTCTGAGCTATACCTAGGAATGAACAGGGCAGACAACCCTCTTCCCTCAATAGAGTAAAAGATCAGACTAAGGCCCAGAGCCATGGGACTTGCCCAAGGCCACAGAACCAGTGAGGGGCAGAGAAAGGTTTAGGATCCTATCTCCTAACCCCTGTGGACTAAAGTCACATACATAACCCTAGCCATTTGGCTCAGTGGTAGAGCATCAGCCTGGCATGTAGAAGTCCTGGGTTCGATTCCCTGTCAGGGCACACAGAAGCAACCATCTGCTTCTCCAACCCTCCCCTTCTCCTTCTCTCTCTCTCTCTCTCTCTCTCTCTCTCTCTCCTCTCTAAAATGAATAAATAAAAACTTTTTTTAAAATCACAAACATAATTCCCCAAAAGAAAGGATGCAAAAATATAAATTAGAAGTCTGTTGCTACATATCACATTAGGAAACCTAGGCATCAAAAATCTAATTTTCATAAATCTCGATTCTCTGACCAAACCAACATTGCTCCATTATATTGGCCAAGACAGGTTGGTCACAGAGGTTTCAAAACAGGATGAACAATAGACAAGTGTTTAGAAGGAAAAACATCTTGACCCCAGGTATTAACTAATACTCAAAATCTTTCTTTGGGTACTTAAAAAAATCTGATCAAATAATAAGCCCTCTGATTTGTCCAAAATGTATCACCCTTATACATTTAGCTGATGATCTGATTATTGGTGCCCACTTCCTAATCTTATAAAGTATTGTCTAGTAGGAAGAGTGATAATGTTCAGCCAGCTAAGTGCTTTACATTAATTATACCACTCAGATGTACTTGCTCAATCATACAAAAGGCAGGCTAATTCTGGAGAAAGTATCATATAAACAAAAGCACACAGGTAGCATACCTGAAGTGGCAGAGCCAGGCTTTATATCTAGTTCTGTCTGATTCTTAATCCCTTGCTACTCAAAGGGAGGTAGGTGCCTGGACCTCCCACCTGGGAGCTGGTTGGAGATGCAGACCCTCAGACTCCAGCCTAGAACTGCTAAATCAAAACTTGCATTTTAATCCCTGGCAACTGATGTCCACACTGACATCTGGGAAGCAGTGTACACAATACCCCAAAGCCAAACAACCCAGATCTCACTAGTTAAGACAATCAGCAAGCATCTGGTTCAACCCATAAGCAAGCAGCAGCCAATCACTGAGCCTTGAAGCAGCCAGAATGGGGTGCTTGTCACATCACAAACTCACAGTAATTCACAGGGCATGCTCCATGGGACCTTTCTAAACAGCTTGTCCACAGGTTGCTGGACAGAAAGGCCAACTTCTCTCCCTGGGCAGAGTGCCAGGAAAGTCTCTGGGCCTGGAGCTAACATCTGCAAACTCCCATAAAGACACATAAATATTGTCATGATTCAAATCCTCTTGGCATGACCCACTGAGCGAAGGCATTTTTGTTGAATAATCAGTAAGATGAGAAAGAAAACTACTATTATTCTCAGAACAAAAAGCAGGTAATCATCTTGGTCTCTCTCTATAAATACATACTATGTCTGTGTGTATATATATATACATGTATAAAATGGTCCTCTAAGTCTGAAAACCCGAATTAGGGCTCTTACAACTAAATGTAAGGAGAATTCAAATGGATCACTGTTAGTTGGAGAGGTTAGGGTTGCAGAATGGAGCTACTAATTAAGGGAATACCTACCAACAGCTTTCCTTGACTTTCCTAACTCAAAGTTTGAGTTGGTTCTGAGTTTATTTAACTGTGGATCATAGGCACCTGCTTCAGAATAATGTAAGATGGCTATGAAAATGTATGTTTTTAGACCCAGGAATCCACAGGTTTAACAATCCCTTCCCCACAGATTCCACACACATAAAAATTTGAAGACAACTGCCTGCCCGAACCTAGGTAGTTACATGAGAATTGCTAGATTCATTACTTAATTTTATCTTCACAACTCTGAGGCATTGTAATTCTCAATTTTCTCAAGAAGAAAAACTGATTGGGAAAGTCAAGTGTCTTGTCCAAAGTTATTCAGCAGGTGAACAACCACAGCTTAACCACCACTCAGGGCCCTTTCAACTCAATCAACGCAGCAAATCCACAAAAAGCAAAGAACAGAATAGCATGGTTCTGTTGCCAAGTCATTATTTGCCAAGCAATGCAAAAGCAATGCTTTGCAAAAAAAAAAAAAAAAAAAAAATGGTCTCTTTTGTAAGAGTACTTCAGGAACTGCTGCTAGCCTCACTTCCCAGGACAGAGCCACAACTGCCAAAAGGGACAAGATCCTGCAGCACGTTGTATGGGGCTGTGTTGGTGGCTAGGAATGGGCACCGAATTCCAGCTGGTGGCTAGGAATGGGCACCGAATACAATTCAATGGCCTGACAAAAGTTCATTCAGCTTTCACGGTGTTCAAATTAAACATGGGTCCCTCATCACCCAGGGACACCCTCACTTACTCTAAGGCAATGCTTCCCAACTGGGGAGATTCACCTGAGACTATATCTAATATAAAGACTCCTGAGCATCTTCTTGCTTGGACATCATAACTCAGGAAATGAAGAGCAAATCCATGACAGTACTGAGGGTGGGGGAAATCTCCCATGTTTTTTTTTTTTTTTTTTTTCATTTTTCTGAAGCTGGAAACAGGGAGAGACAGTCAGACAGACTCCCGCATGCGCCCGACCGGGATCCACCCGGCACGCCCACCATGGGGCGATGCTCTGCCCACCAGGGGGCAATGCTCTGCCCATCCTGGGCGTCGCCATGTTGCGACCAGAGCCACTCTAGCGCCTGGGACAGAGGCCACAGAGCCATCCCCAGCGCCCGGGCCATCTTTGCTCCAATGGAGCCTTGTCTGCAGGAGGGGACGAGAGAGACAGAGAGGAAAGTGCAGCAGAGGGGTGTAGAAGCAAATGGGCGCTTCTCCTGTGTGCCCTGGCCGGGAATCGAACCCGGGTCCTCCGCACGCTAGGTCTCCCATGTTTTTAAGGTGAGTGAGGAAGGCCCAAGAATGATGCATATGAAAAAAAGATGAATAAAACTTTTAAAAAATACACATGGGCCTGACCTGTGGTGGCGCAGTGGATAAAGCCTTGACCTGGAAATGCTGAGGTCGCCGGTTCAAAACCCTGGGCTTGCCTGGTCAAGGCACATATGGGAGTTGATTCTTCCAGCTCCTACCCCCCCCCTCTCTCTGTCTCTCCCTCTCCTCTCTAAAATGAATAAATAAAATTAAAAAAAAAATACACATGGCAATCCACACTATAAAATAGGCCCAACAACCAACGATAAACTAGAAGAAATTACAACTCAAACAACAAAGACTATTTTAATAGATAAACACCCCAAACAAATGGATAAAAAATAGACCAACAACCGATCAGGGAGAAAAAGGGACAAAAGTATAAATAATTGTCCGAGGGAAAAAAGTTCTTCAACAAATAAAAAGATGCTTAACTCCACTAAAAAGAGAAATGTAAATTAAAACTACAACAGAACAGTTTTGCATCTGCCAGGAAGAAAAAGGTGAAAAAGTTTAACACTGGGGATACAGGAGTAGGAAACAGGATTCCTCATACATCTTTCTTACAAAGAAAGATACTTGGTAATGTCTATCAATTTTTTAAAGTTATATTTCTTTAACTCAATAATTCTACTTTTAGGAATTTATCCTATACATTCATAAATATGTAAAATACTGTTTGTTCATACATATTAAGAATAGCAAAATATTGAAACCTGGCAAGGACAACACAAAAAAAGAAAACTACAGACCAATATCTCTAATGAATACAGATGCTAAAATACTAAACAAAATACTAGCAAATTGAATACAACACATTAAAAAAATAATTCATCATGACAAGTGGGACTCATCCCAGAATCACAAGGACGATTCAACATACATAAAACGGTTAACATAATACACCATATCAACAAAACAAAGAACAAAAGCCACATAATCCTATCAATAGATGCAGAAAAGGCATTTGATAAAATACAACACAATTTTATGTTTAAAACACTCAACAAAATGGGTATAGAAAGAAAATATCTCAACATAATAAGGGTCATTTATGATAAACCATCAGCTAACATCATATTAAATGGCATAAAACTGAAGACTTTTCCCCTAAAATCAGGAATAAGACAAGGTTGTCCACTCTCTCCACTCTTATTTAATGTAGTGCTGTAAGTTCTAGCCAGAGCAATCCGACAAGAAAAGGAAATAAAAGCCATTCTTGTTGGAAAAAAAGTAAAGATTCACTTTTTGCAGATGATATGATCCTATATACCAAAAACCCCAAAGAGTCCACAAAAAGGTTACTAGAAACAATAAACCAATACAGTAAGGTTACAGGATACAAAATTAATATACAAAAATCCATTGCCTTCCTATATGCCAACAATGAAACATCAGAAAATGAACTAAAAAAAATAATCCCCTTCATGGTTGCAACAACAACAAAAAATACCTAGGGATAAACATAACAAAGAATGTAAACTATATAATGAAAACTACAAAGCATTGTTAAGGGAAATCAAAAAAGATACAATGAAATGGAAAAATATTCCTTGTTCTTAGATAGGGAGAATAAATATAGTCAAAATGACTATATTACCCAAAGCGATATACAAAGTTAATGCAATTCCCATCAAAATTCCAATGACATTTTTTAAAGAAATGGAACAAAAAATCATCAGATTTATATGAAACTATAAAAAACCCCAAATAGCCCAAGCAATCCTAAGGAAAAAAGAACGAAGCTGGGGGCATTACAATACCTGACTTCAAATTATATTATAGAGCCATGACAATCAAAACAGCATGGTATTGGCAAAAAAGTAGACACTCAGACCAATGGAACAGAACAGAAAGCCCAGAAATAAAACCACATATATATGGCCAAATAATTTTTGATAAAGGGGCCAACAACACACAATGGAGAAAAGAAAGCCTCTTCAACAAATGGTGCTGGGAAAACTGGAAAGCCACATGCAAAAGAATAAAACTCAACTAAAGTTTGTCCCCTTGTACTAAAATTAATTCAAAATGGATCAAAGACCTAAATATAAGACCTGAAACAATAAAGTACATAGAAGAAGACATAGGTACTAAACTCATGGACCTTGGTTATAAAGAGCACTTTATGAATTTGATTCCAAAGGCAAGGGAAGTGAAGGCAAAGATAAATGAATGGGACTACATCAGACTAAGAAGCTTTTGCTCAGCAAGAGAAACTGACAACAAAACAAACAGACAGCCAACTAAATGGGAGATATTTTCAAACAACAGCTCAGATAAGGGCCTAATATCCAACATATACGAAGAACTCATAAAACTCAAAAACAAACAATCCAATAAAAAAATGGGAAGAGGACATGAACAGACACTTCTCCCAGGAAGAAATACAAATGGCCAACAGGTATATGAAAAGATGCTCATCTTCATTAGCTAATAGAGAAATACAAATCAAAACTACAAAGAGATACCACCTCACACTTGTTAGATTAACTATTATCAATAAGACAGGTAATAACAAATGTTGGAGAGGCTGTGGAGAAAAAGGAACCCCTCATCCACTGTTGGTGGAAATGTAAAGTAGTATAACCATTATGGAAGAAAGTATGGTGGTTCATCAAAAAATTAAAAATAGAACTACCATATGACCCAGCAATCCCTCTACTGGGTATATACCCCCAAAACTCAAAAAACATTGGTACGTAAAGACACATGCACCCCCATGTTCATCATAGCATTGTTCACAGTGGCCAAGACATGGAAACAACCAAAAAGCCCTTCAATAAATGAATGGATAAAGAAGATGTGGTACATATATACTGTGGAATACTACTCAGCCATAAGAAATGATGACATCGGATCATTTACAACAACATGGATGGACCCTGATAACATTATTCGGAGTGAAATAAGTAAATCAGAAAAAACTAAGAACTATATGATTCCATACAGAGGTGGGACATAAAAATGAGACTCAGAGACATGGACAAGAGTGTGGTGGTTAGGAGGGGGATGGAGGAAGCAGGGGGAGGGGAGGGGCACAAAGAAAACCAGATAGAAGGTGACAGAAGACAATTTGACTTTGGGTGATGGGTATGCAACATAATCAAATGTCAAAATAACCTGGAGATGTTTTCTCTGAACATATGTACCCTGATTTATCAATGTCACCCCATTAAAATTAATTTAAAAAAATTTTTTTAAAGAATAGCATAATATTATAGACCAAAAACTCTCTCTCATTTTGGTACTGGGCAAATAGTTATGGTACATCCATATGACAGAACACCAAGCAACCCTTTAAAAAATGATCCATTAAACCTCCCGCTTCTACCTGATAGCTTCTCCAGTTCCACCAGCTGCAATATGCACTCCTTACCTACAAGTCTAAAATCCAACCTACCCTCTGCTGCCCACGTCCCTAAAATTTTGCCCTGAGACCTTCCCAGTTATCAAAAGGAAGCTCATGGCATAATGTCTCTTTGCTACCAAATGTGCATGTATGCACCTGTACCTGTATGCAAGTGTGTACAGTACACTGTAAACCCACTGATACATACATAAACTCTAACAGACTCTACACATAGACCTTTCAATGGTGCATAAGCACACACACTACAAAGCCCACGCATAAGTTTAAGTTGTGTGAACTCCCCTCAACCTAACTTGACTGTACACACACAGAATAAGCTCCCTAAGTACAGAAGCTGGGCTTCTGTCACCCCTCCATCATCTCACAGGAACAGAGAGCTTTTCTAAACTCCCACACAGAAACAGAGATCACTTGGGACAGGGTCTGAGAAAGATGCATTTAGATCAGCATCCTAAGCTGATAAAGATATGAGATTGTTATGGTTCTGCTTCTATTTGGAGGCAAAACACTTTTAAGATCTTGGAGGAATCCTGCCCAGCAGAGGAGAATGCCTCTTGGCCCTTGGTGGGAAGGGCTCCTGGCACCACTGTGCCCGGCCAGGCCACCCCAGAGCAGAGTCCTGGTGTTGGCGCCAGAGGGGACTCAGGGAGGAATCTGGGGAAGTGCAGAAGTGGGCCCCAGTGATACATGTGCACATAGCCCAAGAATGATGGTTATCCATGGGCATGAGTGCAGATCTAGAGGAAATGCACCAGTGTTTTCCCAATCATTCGAAACGTAGATACTGAGTTTCCTTAAATATTTTGTTTGTTCTGTTTGTTCATTGAATATATCACTTAAAAAAAAAAAAGAATAGATGTACAGTCTACACGACCAAACACATCATGGTCACTCCCATCCACCTACTCATGCCCCATTTCCATCATCAATGCAAAACTCAAGGCTTCAGCTCACTCCTCTTTCAGCTTCTCTTACAGCAGTTCCCACTGGCAGCAGAAGCACAGACGCGACACCACATGGGAGCGATGCTGCCCGACAGGGCCTGGAATAGAGGCGGGGGTGTGGACTGGGCCAGGAGAGCAGCCTCCCGGGGCTCAGCTCTGCCGATCACCAACAGCAGCTGCGGAAACACCACCTCTCTGGGGCTTAGTCTCCTCATCCTTTAAAATGCCTTTCCAGACATAAGAGCCTACATGTCTGAACCAATGTCCCATTTTCTACAAGGAATTTGGTAGTTACTGAAGGTGTAATATAAGGAAACATAGTAGAGAAAGTCAAAATTGTCAAGAAAAGGGAGATTCCAATAAATTGTCACCAATTTCTGACACCCAAGGAAAAGATCAAACTGAATTCTAAAATTACCACAGAAAAGAAATTGTACTAACCTCAAGTACGGTTCTGCCCACGGCCTGAGAAAATATGACGGGGGAGAGAGGGTGACGACCTAGTGAATGGGAACCCAGGGACCTCGTGGAAAACCCCATTTCCGAACTCAACACAGGAGGGATTCAATAAATTCTGCCAGAACCAAGTCACATAAATTTGTATGTACAAGTTAATCCCAGCTGGTTTTAAATCATTTCTAAGAGACTGGTATGTATTTCAGGGAGTTCTAGGAACATTTTACACATGGTCCTCATCTTGTGCAAGAAGATCCCTCACCTTAGACACATAGCTACCTTTAGGAAATTAATTTTAATAAGTACATTAAACATACCAAAGAGGCTCTGGAGAGGAGGGCAAGACCTACAACCAGACAGAACAGGGCAGGAGCCACGTGACCTGGAACAAGTGCCATACAATCCCTCATCCTCAGATCTTACGTGTAAAATTGGGATGGCAGCAACATTCTCATAAATATTAAATGTGAATTAATGCACAAAGATACTATGGTGCCGAGTATGGCAATGACTACAACATCATTCTGGTCTTAGCTCGCTAACTTTATGACTTGCATTCTATGGGCCTTTTCCCCCTCTTAAGTACGAAATGAAGGAAGATCCTTTTTAATTACGTCCTTTCATGCTAAGCTCCTCTCTAGTCACCTGCTTGGGAGACTTGTCATGGACAGTAGAAAACAAATTGAACTCCCAGATCCTGCCACAGTTTCCTAAACATCTGTAAGAATGAATGAAGAAAAGCAAACAAAGCCGTGGCCTGGTAGCTGTTGGATAGACTGTCATCCTGATACATCAAAGTTGCAAGTTTGATTCCCTGGTCAGGGCACACACAAGAGTCAACCAATGGGTACATGGATAAGTGAAACAACAAATTGATGTTTCTCTCTCTCCCCCCCCCCTTCTTCCTTTTTTTAAAGTAAATTTAAAATTTTTTAATTTAAAAAAAGGCAAACATATAATACATAATGAAGTTGTAAGTGACTATAGTCTTAATAGGTATTATTTACTGACACTGAGTTTATGCCAGGCACAGAGCTATCCAAAACAGACAGTTTCATCTACTCTTCAAGAGTCCACTTCAAGGTTGGTATCTGAGGTCCCACCTGAGGCACAGAGAGAAGCCACCGGCTTTTGTTCGGGAGACACAGTGTACCCAGCCCTCAAGCCCAGGGTCTTCTCGCTCTGTCCACACTGCACTCGCTCTGTCCACACTGCCGCCACTGAGCTCCAACAAGGAAACCAAACCTGCTTCCTCCACACATATGTCCTTCTGAGGATGGGAACTGTTACATTAAGAGACAAATTTGAAGAAGAAAATTCTGCTTTTACAAAGATCCTATTCACAGCTTTTTGAAAGCCAATGATTTTAATTTATGTAGCAATGAGACATTTAATTCCCAGCATTGAAAGGGCAGTGCTGTTAAGGCACAAGAATGCTGGAAAAGCCCCGAGTTTCCATCAGCAAGGAGTCCCAGGTGGTTTTCAGGGCTGTCCCTCCTAAGTGAGTGGAAGGGCAGGGATGTATGTTTATAAAAGTCCTAACCTAGAAGCCGAGAGCAGTTCCCATGTCTTCCAGTTTCCTCAGCAGGAAAGAGGAGCAGCATCTCCTCCCCTGTAAGCCTGGGGCGGTCCCCAGCACACTCACCTCTTTACTGCTCTGCTTCTGGGTCAACCCTCCCCCCAGGACTCCCCCCTCTTCCAGCTGGGGTCTGCATGCTCCAAGGGAACAGAAGAGCATCTATCTCAAATCACAGAGCACTGGGAAATTCACTTGTCTTTTGACTCTTTTTTTTAAGTGAGGTTTTTTTTATTTAATTGTGTTTACATAGATTCTACAGTCACCCCGAATGTATCCCCCCTCCCCCCATATTCCCTCAACATCTCCCTAGCCCCCTTCCCTGCAGCATCCTCCCCCTTCCCTTCAGGTTTATCCCATCCTATCATCCCCTTTCCCTCTATCCTCTTTTCCTCTGGTCCCTTTGATCCCTCCTCTGTCTCAATTCCATTCCTCAGTTCACACTGTTCCTTGGATCCCTCAAATGAGTGAGGTCATATAATATTTTTCTTTCTCTGCTTGGCTTATTTCACTCAAAATAATAGTTTCCAGGTCCCTCCATATTGTTGCAAAAGGTAAGATTTCCTTCTTTTTCATAGCCCCATAGTATTCCCTTGTATATATATGTACCACTGCTTTTTAATCCACTCGTCCACTGACGGACACTTGGGCGGTTTCCAGATCTTGGCTATTGTGAACAATGCTGCCATAACATGGGGTGCATTTCTTTTTTCAGTTGGTGATATGGTGTCCTTGGGATATATTCCTATAAGTGGGATGGCTGGGTCAAAGGGCAGTTCCATTTCTAATTTTTTGAGGAATCTGCATACTGTTTTCCACAGTGGCTGCACCAGTCTGCATTCCCACCAGCAGTGCAGGAGGGTTCCCCTTTCTTTTCTAACTTAAGTAATTCCAAGTTTGTTTCTTTTTTTAAAGACTGTATGGCCCTGGCCGGTTGGCTCAGCGGTAGAGCGTCGGCCTAGCGTGCGGAGGACCCGGGTTCGATTCCCGGCCAGGGCACACAGGAGAAGCGCCCATTTGCTTCTCCACCCCTCCGCCGCGCCTTCCTCTCTGTCTCTCTCTTCCCCTCCTGCAGCCGGGGCTCCATTGGAGCAAAGATGGCCCGGGTGCTGGGGATGGCTCTGTGGCCTCTGCCTCAGGCGCTAGAGTGGCTCTGGTCGCAACATGGCGACGCCCAGGATGGGCAGAGCATCGCCCCGTGGTGGGCAGAGCGTCGCCCCTGGTGGGCGTGCCGGGTGGATCCCGGTCGGGCGCATGCGGGAGTCTGTCTGACTGTCTCTCCCTGTTTCCAGCTTCAGAAAAATGAAAAAATAAAAAATAAATAAATAAATAAATAAATAAATAAAGACTGTATGATACTGACTTTTTAAAATCTATTGACAGGTAAACATGGTCATTTTTCATAAATTTTCCATGTATGCTTAAGAATCAGTATGCTGCAGGTCCAGGCGCTGCGTCCTAGCCATGTCCAGGAGATTAAGCTCTGTATCTCCACTGTTTCATTGTTTGCCCACTTGATATATCAACTATGATGAAAGGTGTGTTACATTTTCCCACTATGCCAGCGGATAGTCAGTGTCTCCCTCTGAGAGTCAGCCAGTTAATACTCTTACTACATACACACTCACATGATACAAAAGCTATGCACTAAGGGCAAACAAGTTTAGAATTATTAAATACACCAGATTTACTGTGTTGCAGATTTACAGTCCACGGGCAGCTTCAGAATCTGTATACATTTGGGTGTGGGTCCCAAATCCACAATCTGCTCTAAGCCTCAATTTTCTCATCCATGAAAACAAGATACACCTCGAACCTTGTAGGGCTCTGGAGAGGATTGAATAAGAAAGTGCACGGCACTCAGCACAGCGCCCCACTCTCGAGGTGCTAGCTGCTAGTAAAACGGCCCATGACTTGCCTAAGGTAGTGCAGCTCGTTACTAGTATAGAAGTAGAACTTCTGACCCCTTGTCAATCAGGAGGCAGGATGGGGTGCGGGAGGAGTAGACTTATCAAGTCTTTATCCCTGGGCTTCACAGTTGGAGAAGTAAGGAATAACACTAACCCATCTATACCTCCTTAAGGAGGTTAAGTCACCTATCAGCTGAACACTTGACCTGCTCCTACTTAATTTCAACGGCCCAGTTTACCTTGTTTTATCTGGAATTTATGTCCCCTAGTTGCTGGCTAGAGGACTCTGTTGAAACTGCTGCACAGCAGGGTATTTTATGACCTTCTGGTTCTGGAAAACACTTGGCATACTTAAAGCAGGCAAGAGCTAAGTATCTAAACAGTAGGTAACTTCTGAAGGCTTATCCCAACCCTGGGATATGTGGGGTGGGGTGGTGTGTGTGTGTGTGTGTGTGTGTGTGTGTGTGTGAGAGAGAGAGAGAGAGAGAGAGAGAGAGAGAGAGAGAGAGAGAGGGAGAGAGAGAGAGAGAGAGAGAGAGAGAGAGAGGGGAGTATGTGTGTGGAGCAATTTCAGGGCAGACCATTCATTTCATTATGCAGCTTCCAAATCTTCCACAACAGTCTCCCACTTCCCAGCAGGGTGAACGAAGCTTTGTCAAAGACAAATTGCACGTCAGAGGGAGAAGATGTAATTTTCTTCTCCAGCTTTTGAACTCTGGAATTGACGCTTGGGAGTCATTCTGTCCTGAAAATGTCAGCTGTAGGAAAATATAACAAAAGAGGAAGAATCAACTAGCAAGGAAACTTGCCAAACAGGAGAACATTCTTAGAAAGCCTCAGGAGTTAGCAAGTCAGATTTATTTAAAATTAAAAAAAACAAACGGTAATCTTAAAAAGTAGAAAATATACACCCTGTTGAAAAGCATCTCCTACAAAAAGTTTGTTTTTCACCTCCGAGCTCATTAGCAGCGGGTAACTGCAGAGCCCACGGGTGCGCAGGAGGGTGCTGGGCCCAGGCGCCAGGACCCAGCACAGACCTGCCCACACACTCTGGGCAGCAATCCTTGGAAAGCTGACCCAGATCTCATTCAAGAGAACTTGACGAGCAGACCACCAGAGAGCCTAAAACCTTATCTGGAAACCAATCCCGGGAGGAAACACAGAAACCAACCAGCTGTTCAGTTTGTCAAAGCCAGGAAGAAATTTTTTTCCCCAGGATTTACTGACATAGATTCTCTTTTGTTTCTTGATATCTTCCCTCTAAAATAAAAGGAAAGCCACTCGGATGTCCTGCTTTCTCTAATCTTTGAGAATCTCACCACCGATTGTCAGGACCCAGGGTCAACAATTCGAGCCACATGTCCATAAGAGGCCATGCTAACCTGACTCCAGGGCCCCCAGACCTCACATTGGCTGTTTTTTTTGCTTTCCTCAAAATCACTGCACAGACGTAAGAAGCTCGGCCACAGGGCACAGACAAGGCCAGGACATGATCTACAGTGCTCCTCAAAGCTATTTAGGATCAGCTTTACCTTCAAGCTTCAGGTATGCAAGTGAAGCACCTTTGGCCCAGAATTCAAAGGACCAGACACACTTCATTGTCAGTCTACTATGTGAGGGACAAAGGGATGACAGTAAGAAGAGAAAATTAGAACGTCAAGTAGAATACTGTCCTTTATTCCATGCAAGCCACCCGGACAAAAGCCTCTAATTTAACCCTTTACCCTGGTGAGGACAAAGTATGTAAGGAATTAAGCATACACTGTCCTCTCCAAAATCAGACAACTATAGACTGACCGGTGGTGGCACAGCGGATAGAGCATCGGCCTGGAATGCTGAGGTCCCAGGTTTGAAACCACAAGGTCTCCAGCTTGAGTACAGACTTATCAGCTTGAGTGCAGGATCATCAACATGATACCATGGTCACTGGCTTGAGACCAAAGGTCACTGGTTTAAAGCTCATGGTCGCTGGCTTGAGCAAGGGGTCACTGGCTTGGCTTGAACCTCCCCCCCCCCCCCCCAGTCAAGGTACACATGAGAGGCAATCAGTGAACAACTAAAAGTGACGCAACTATGAACTGATACTTCCCATCTCTCTCCCTTCCTTTCTGTTTCTCTCTCTCTGGGTCCCTCTCTGTCTCTCACTTAAAAAAAAAATCAGACAACTGCATACAACATTAAAATGTCTCTAGTAAAACAACCTAGCAAGAGTGAAAGAAAAGCCATCAATGAGACTACTTTATAAATCATTCTCTTCCTTAGATCTTTAAAAATATTTTATTTTCCAGCTAACAAAGGTATAACATGCTGGTGGAACAAATTCAAACCTAATGCCATCCCAGATCCCCACTTCCACCAAAATAACCCCCAGTGACTAGTTAGACAAACATTATTTCAAGCATTTTCCATGCAAATGTCAACTACTATTAACTGAACAGCTACAATATGCCCAGTACAATTTTAACTCTCCACCTGTGTCTCTGGGCTTATTCTTCACAACTTCTCTATGAGGTGGATATTTCTAACCCACTTTATGAACCAGGAGACAGGCTGGGAATGAATGGCAGCTTCTTATTTGTCCAGGTTTGCACCATCCAACCCCACTAGTAAATATAATGTATAAAATAGCTAGATTCATACACTTTAAAAAAAAACCTAATAGTTCAATAATACTGAACCCCTTATATCTGCAATTTCATGCTCCTTTTCCCACTTAACAACATATATGGTCATCTTTTCATCGACTTCCGTAGGTCCCTGCACTGTAGTTACAACCTGTACTTCAAAGACAGAAGAAAAGTTTGACTCATTTTTCCACTGCCAATAGAGGAGTAGAAATAAAAGCTATTCACAATTCCATACATCGCGTGCATGAAAGATGGATGCTATAAGGGTTCTCTTATTAGCCACTTCAGTAAGTCTTTGGAACTGTGTATATACACATACAAGTGTACATGTAACATGACAACCCTTGTGCTTTGACAAACTTCAGGAGCAAAGTCCAGGTTCTCCCAAGAAGCAGGGAGATAGATACGTGCCATTTCTCTTCAGAAGGGACAATCAATAAATACAGCTTTGGGAGGCACATCACTCTACAGTGATAAAGATTTCAGATCCCCAAAGAAAGGTGGCCTCTAGTCCTCAGTACTTGTCCCAAACATTTCCCCCCTTTTTAATATACTCAGTAAAAGACTTTTTAAAAACTCCAGGAATGTTTTATTAGAAATACAATTGCAGTTTCATATGCACTCCCTTCTAGAGACTAAGCTTTGTTAAAAATTGTATAACCAATTTTATAGTCTTCAGCCATCAAAGAGAAATTAGTTGCTACAAATTATACTCCTTCTGTACTACTGATGAGACCCATCTTCTTTTTTCCCCATCCCTTTTTCTTTCTGGCCTGATTCTAGAGGTTGGCAAACTTTGTGTCAGCCTATGAAGGTAGGAGAATGCTGGAAGCATCAATTTCAAATCCACCATTTTGCAGAGGCAGAACTTCCACGGGTAAGCTTATTTAACAATCTATCATCATCTCCTGCTAAGGATTTATATTGAAAAGGTGTAGGAAGCAAAGTTCCCCAGTGTTTCACTTAGGAACCAGTAAGGATGCAGCTTAAAATAAAGGCATGAGCAGTAACAGAAAAATCAACCTGGTCAGGCCAAGACTTCTATGACTTGGTTCCTATTAACATTTGTGAGATATTAACCAACTAGGTGAGAAATACTTCACTGCCACCCAAGGGTGCTGGGCTACACAAACCCGACTGTTTGGGTGACACCTGCCTAAGCACAGTCAGGAGGAAAGGGTTGGCTTGGCTTAAAAGCCCCAACTTGGGTCTGACCAGGCGGTGGCGCAGTGGATAGAGCGTCGGACGGGATGCCGAGGACCCAGGTTCGAGACCCCGAGGTTGCCGGCTTGAGCGCGGGCTCATCTGGTTTGAGCAAAAAGCTCACCAGCTTGGACCCAAGGTTGCTGCCTTGAGCAAGGGGTTACTCAGTCTGCTGAAGGCCCATGGTCATGGCACATATGAGATGAGAAAGCAATCAATGAACTAAGGTCTTGCAACAAAAAACTAATGATTGATGCTTCTCATCTCTCTCCATTCCTGTCTATCCCTCTCTCTGACTCTCTCCCTGTCCCTGAAAAAAAAAAAAAAAAAAAAGCCCCAACTCGGAAATCAGTCCTGAGGTCTCTGGCAGACTGAGTTCACCCAGCTCTACCACTAACAGCTAAAACCCCAGACAAGTTGCTTAACCATTCATGCCTCCGTTTCTTCACCAGTAAAATGGGAAGAGTAGTAACTACACTTACAATGTTCCGAGGCTTAAACAAATTAATACTTCCAACCACACTTAGAACTCTGTGTGGCACATGTAAGTGCTCAAGAAATCTCAACTACTGTCTATTCCTTCAGCATTCTACTTCCACCCCACACGAAAAAGGCAACACTAACAGTTAGTGGCTCTTTACTGTGCCCCATACTTTTTTATGAATTCTCCCACTTAGTCCTCAAAACACTCTCAAGAGGCAGATAGGAATTTAATTTTCAATCGAAGAACCTGAGGTTCAGACAAGTTTAAAATCTTACCTAACATCATATGCTGTGTGTGTTATGTGCCCATGAGTAGGCTCCAAGCACGGTGACCCGTGGATGAGTGGTGTCCACACAGTCCTGTCCTCACCAGCACTGCTCAGCTCCTACACAGTCATGCCTCTGGCTTCTCTCCATCTCATATTTGGTCATCTTTTCCTACTGCCTTCTGTTTTTCCCACAGGGCAGGGACCTGAAATCTGAAGCAAAATCTTTTTGTCTTCAAAAGCTACATTCTCCCTATCTCCCCAAGCCCTGCGCTCCCTTCCTGCCTTAGGCACAAGTAACTAAAAAGGAGAGCTGCTAGCCAGCACTTCCTGGGTATTCACTATGTTGCCCGGCCTGAAGTAAGGGCCTTATACACCTCCTCACTCCACACAGCAACCTGACAGATAGGCAAAATCATTACTCCCATTCTTCAGATAAAACAACTGAGGTTAACACAGTTTAAGGAATATGTGCAGGGACATAAAATAAGTAAGGAGGAGAGCTAGGACAAGGCTTTTGAGTCTCTCAATTATTTCAAAAAGAAAGGAAGGGTGAGAGAGGGAGAACACATCTGCTCAACAGGTCCAGCAAACCCTTGTACCATCAAATCGGTATGTTCCGCAGCAGGGCGGACACGTTAGTTTCTCAGAGTAAGCAATGTCGGTAAGATACAAAGCTCCTCTTTCTCTTACAATAACATTAACGGTATGTTTGACCTAGACTATAAGCAAAGCCCTCAAACAATCTCTAGGGCAAGGTTATGTCTGCGAAAAAAACAAATAGGCACAAAATTAAAATAGTTGGAGTGGGGACGAATTATTCAGGTTCATTACCAAACAGCAATCACTACCCCATTCTTCTCCAGTGCCCTACAAGAGGAAGTGGAGGCGAACAACCACAGCCCCTCACAAACTGAGAAAGAGAAGCAGGACTGACACTGCTTGGGGCTTCTTTGTTCTATGAGGGTTTAACTCAGCCATTTTTCAAACAAAAGTATGAAACTTCACATTTTATTCCAAACAGAACAAACATTTCCAACTTTACTGTGATTCTCTATTCACAGCAGATCGGGTATGAAGGAAAATGGCAGGACAAACGGAGAGGGGCGAGCACGGGGTGAGCCCAAGGAGCAGTCAGGAGGGACTGACAGACAGACTGAGAGCAAAGGCAGAGTCTGCGCACAGAAGGGGGATGAACTAAGGTGCAGAACAGGAGGAGGGGGAGGGGGAGGGATGCTCTGAATTAATAACCTAACCTCTCTCTGTCCTGGGCTGCAACAATGTCCACCCTCCCCTGCAATGTGATTAGCTCATTCATCTGTAGTCACTCATCTTCAGCGAGACGGTACCAGCAAGGAGCTGCCCACGTGCTGAATGGGAGGGAACCGTTCTGCACTGTCTTCCAATCTCCACCATCAGTTAGAGCAATGCCGTTATTTGATGGCCCAAAGGAAATACCTTTCGATCCTCTCTAGCCAGCCTACACCTTTGCAAGAAAACTCAGGGCCAAGTTCATCAAAAAAAAATTCTGCCTCCTCATCATTGCAATTGCTTACCTCATCTCCTACCTGAAATCTCACACAAGCGGCTCAGAAACAACTTTCTGCTATCCAAATGATGCAAGGCACAGCTAGTAGGGATGACTGCACAGCACAGAGCAAATGAGTAGTGAGCGATATGATTGATCACCTGCCTACCACAGCTTCCGTCCAATTAAGCAAAGCAGGCATAGACTGCCTATACCCAATGCAGGACACAGGACACAGGCCCTAGACAGGGGGGAAAAAAAGGGCAGGAAGGGAAATCGAGGCAGTAGCAGCTGCACAGAAGCAAACATTCACCCAAAGTTGAAATCCAAGGACTTGCGGTAATTATAGGTCACTGACAATTCCATACAGTGAATATGTTCCCTCCTCTGACATGAATTTTGTCTTATTTGTAGGCAAAACTAATCTCGAGTGAGATTTAGAATTCTTCAGGCAAAGCAGCACCACCGCTAACGAGATGTCAGTGTAATGTGATTAGGACCAAAATAAACCTACAGCCCACATAAAACACCACGAACATAAACCAAGGAGGGCAGGATGCTGTGTGTGATTAGGCAAGAGGAGAGAACAGAAAATCACAGAGTATTCTGGAACTAATTTAAAAGGTCTCATTGCACAAGACCAGTAATAAATTGTGAGCACATCAAGTCCTCTTTCAATACTGCCTTACCCTCAGTCAATAAATAATTTAAGACAAGCTGCAACATGAACAGCAGAAAAACATGGATTCTACTTGGACAGGTCACTCTACTTTTCTAAACCTGCATCTCCATCCATAAAAAGAGATGACTGGACTGGATAATCCTCAAAAAGGAGTCTCGTTCTCCATGTCTTCAGTTTGGGGATTCGCCTACACAGATGTCAGCAACCTCTGGGTCAAAGCCTTATTATATTGGAGCTGCTCTTCCTCACTAGGGATTTTGTTGAATCAAGAATTTGCCAGCCCTGGCCGGTTGACTCAGTGGTAGAGCATCGGCCTGGTGTGTGGAAGTCCTGGGTTCAACTCCCAGTCAAGACACACAGGAGAAGTGACCATGTGCTTCTCCACACCTCCCCCTCCTCTCTCTCTCTCTCCCTCTCTCTCTCTCTCCCCCCTCTTCCTGTAGCCATGACTCAGTTAGAGTGAGTTGGCCTTGGGCACTGAGGATGGCTCCATGGCCTCCATCTCAGGTGCTTAAAAAAAAAAAATGGCTCGGCTGCTGAGCAACAGAGCAACGCCCTAGATGGGCAGAGCATTCCCCATAGAGGGTTTGCCGGTGGATCCCGATCAGGGTGCATGCAGAAGACTATCTCTCTGCCTCCCCGCCTCCCACTTAATTTTTTAAAAAATTGCCAGTATGGGGTTCAATAACACCTGTATGGAAGGGACATATCACAAGTGTAGCTATATGGTACACAAAGGAAAGGCAGAGTGCCCACAAGAGGAAGGTCAAGCATGCTCTGCTGGATTTATTTATAGTGTAGGAACTCTCCACTGCCAAAAGATTTCACAGGAGTCTGGTAGAAAACACAAACCAACGTGTATACAGAGCAGTGAAAATGAAGAGCAAAGGAAACACCAGACACCATATGGTGTTCTCCCTATAGCACGGATCACTGGTAGCATGTCCACACAGGTAGCCTAAGGATGTCTATGTAAGTAGCAATCCTGCCAACCTTCTACCATTCCTTCCTTAAGTGAAAATATGCATCAGAAAGTTTACTAACCTTGACAAATCATAGGACTCTGCAGTAGTTTGATCTCAAAAGGGGAAAGGAAAGCTTAAATTCCTGTGCACAGGTGCACCAGAAAACAACAGTATAGTCTCTGGCTCTTTGGCAAAGAGTCTAGAAACTGTGAGTATCCATTGACAGTAAAAACGGGTAAACTACAGTATATTCACACAACTGATTACTATACAACAATAAAAATTAACAAATGTGGCAAACAATGGCATGGATGAATCTCACACATGATGCTGAGCTAACAGCATTCACTGACATGCAATAAATTTCTTTTTTTTTTTCAGGAATTAAAATTATATTGCGAGGGGGGGTGACTGGAGACAGCCATCTACCACATAGCTTTAAATATAAAATCACAAAAATCAGAGAAATAGAAATGATAAAGATCTTAGCATTAGAACAGACCTTCAGCAACATCATTGGACAGACAAGAAATCAGAGGTGGGTAGGGAGTTCAAAGTCACAGGTGTTCTAACATCCCAAATCTGTAACTTTGCACCATACCAGCTTCTCCGGCCAAAACGTTAAAAACATACATTTCTGTTCCCCTTGCTATATGTGAGGTATGCAGGAGAAACCCATCCTACTCTTTCACTATCTTCATGGCAAGTGTCCGCTTCCGCAGTTTGTTGATTCCGCACTCCGACAAGATAAAGATAGAAGCTGACTTAACTCTTCTTATGAGCTATGCCAATAATTGAGTCATAATATCTGTTGAATACTCATGTAAGGGCTTCTGAGAGATTAAATGCAATTTACAGCTCTCTGAGTCTTTAACACTTTAATTATAATCACAATCTGACACAAACTTCATTTCTGTATTTTGAAATAACACATCAAACTGACTGGTACAATTTCTGTTGTTCTTCCCTCTGTCACATGACTGCTAAAATTTCTTCAGGGATACTTGAAGGTCAGATGATGTTTATATGCTAATGACTACTCTGAATTAATTCTCTCTTTTAAACAACCTCATCTGCCCAATACAAGTTATGAAAGGCCTTTGAAAGAAAAAAATAAATAAAAAGCATTAAAACTTTGTTGCAAACATGTAATACATACTTGTAAAGGGAGACCATTAACATTTTGCTTGAAGGAATCATATATATTTGTCTAACAGAATTATATATCACACAATGGAGGAAGTTTTATGGTTATTTTTTGATAATTCTACTGACATAATGAAATCAGGCAAAACCTCATTTACAATCTATTCAAAAGTTTTGCTCTCAAATAATAAAAGAGTCTCTGGGAAATTAATTACAGAAAAGAACTGAGGAAAGGTTGGAGATGTGTGCATATTAAGCCAGTAGCCTTCAAAAGGTTTGTGACAAGAGGGAAGGGGGCAAGTCACTGTGCTGTGCACATAATTTCAGCAAGAAAGTAGGAAGGTATGCCCTCCAAATTATAGGGAAAGTAATATTGGGGCTTCTGCCCACTTTCCAACAAGAAACTGTCTTTCTCTTTTATTTTAATAGGCAGAAGGAAGAAGGGATTAATGTGTAAGAGATCTGGAACATTCTCTGCCCCCAGGAAAGACAGAAATCTATGAAATAGAGCCAGTCATAGCTCCCACTAACTGCTAGAGGGTTTTATGCCAACTTAGTCTGTAACTGCAAAATACTGTATAGGCTCTGGGAAGGTTTACAATCAATATTTACTAAGCACCAATTTCACGTAGACCTTCTAAGACCCCATGTGGACTGAGGACTAGGAAAGGAACTGGCATTTACTGTGTCCTTCCCAAATATGGGACACTCTGCTAGAACCCTTACATGTCTGTCCCATATCATTTGTCATTTTCACAATCACCCTACAAGGTGAGAGTGATGGTCCATTTCACAGATGGGGTAACCAGAGGTTTAAATGACTTGTCCAAGGACACACAACTCAGGAGCAGGAATAAGCCGAGGTCTATATAGCCATGAGATATACTCCCTCCACTGCCCACACTGGCTTCAGGCTACAGAACACTCCCCCACCAAGATGAAGGAAATCCAACATTACAACAGAGCAGGGAGCTCTAAGACAAACCAAGTGCATGAGCACTGTGAAGAGACAACCTGTCACAGGGGCTCGAGTAAGGAAGACATGAACTGACACACAGGCGGTAAGTGGACCAGAAAAGGCTCAGCAAAGGAGGAATCACTGAAGCTAGGCTTTGGGGAATGAGGTGGACATCTACGCCTAGTGACAGGTGCACAAGTACAACAAGCAAAGGGAAAACATGGCAAAGGTACAAGTGCCTACACAGACGAGAGCTTCCTCTGGCTGGACCACACGGGGATGGCCTGGGGAGATGAGGTAAGGATAGAAAGACACAGGTCATCCTCGTGAGAAGAGCTCATATGGTCAACTGGATTTATATGTCATTCATTTGAGAATAAGGAGTTTTAGGGGGTGTGCTAGACAATTCAAACTGCTATAACATCACTACTAGAAACTCAGTGGCTTAAATAATAACTTGTTTGCACATGTTCTGGAGGCTGTAAATTCAAATGAAGGCACCAGCAGATTTGGTGTCTAGTGAAGTTCTGCTTCCTCATTCACAATGGCTATATTCTTGCTTGTGTCTTCACACATGGTGGAGAGGGTGAGAGACCCTTTATAGTGACAGTCTCTTCTATAAGGGCACTAATCCCATTCATGAGAACTCCACACTCATGACCTGATCACCTCCCAAAGGTCGGTCTCCCAATACCATCAGATTGGGAGTTAGGTTTGCAACATATCAATTTTGAGGGGACAGAAATTCAGTCCATAATAAAAGGTGTTGAAATGTGGGCTGGAAGAAGAAGACTTAAGACTGAGTCTTCCATTTTACAAGCTCTGTGAACAGGAAAAAGATGTTACCAATGCAAGCAGGAGAGAACAGCAATGTAAGTCTGCAAATGTCCATGGAGTGCTCTTTCCCAAACACTGTGACCCAAACCAGCAATGCAATATAGGGTTTTTTTTTAGAATGGTTTCTACTTCCAAGAAACAGAGACACAGTGGACAAACCACATATAAACAAATATCAAATATCTCCTAATTTTGTTTATTTACCTTAACACAAGGGGAACCCAAGAATTATCAATAGTTGACTCTGTCTACCAAGCTAATCCAATTACAAAACTTCAAAAGCCACACATTAGAAGAAAGAAAATCTAAAAGGGAAAATTATGCCTCTGAGCAATTATCTATGTTGGTTAAGCATACCAATAAACATCTTGACAGGGAAATGAGAGTGGTAGACTTAGCAATGAAAAGCAATGCCTGACCAGGCGGTGGCACAATGAATAGAGCGTTGGCCTGGGATGCTGAAGACCCAGGTTCAAAACCCCAAGATAACTGGCTTGAGTGTGAGATCATAGACATGACTCTATGGTCGCTGGCTTGAAGCCCAAGGTTGCTTGAGCAAGGGGTCACTCGCTCTGCTGTAACCCCCAGTCAAGGCACATATGATAAAGCAATCAATGAACAACTAAGATGCCATAAAAAAGAACTCATGCTTCTCATCTCTCTCCCTTCCAGCCTGTCTGTCTCTCTCGCTGCTTTAAAAAAAAAAAAAAAAAAGCCTGTACAGAATTCTGTTTCTGTGACGCAGGGTCTTTACCAGGTTACTTAGGATCAGTATGTTATCAAGAATAAAGAAAAGTTTAAATACAGAAAACAAAAATGGGATTTTTTTCAACCAAGAGACATTTCTGAACCACAGAGAAGCCCAGAAATGAGATACTCACAGAGACAAAAAAAAATCAGCCAGAGGGCCCTAGAAATGGTGTTCTTTCAGTGAAATGTAGGCATTTCACCATTAATTAAAAGAGTGAAATTTCCCATTGTCATGACCCAAACTACACAGCGACATCAAGGGGCTATATGAATGTGCAACATGGCAAGAGTGTAAAACAGTCAACTAAACAGTACTAATCTCAGACTTCTCACTGTCTAGTTCTGACCTAGGACGAGAGCCTGGTGGTCAGCAAAGGGTATGACTGTGGCCGCCGGCCACAACTAGACGCTGAAAGCCAGGGTACCACACAAAGGTGTTTAAGTCACAGTCCTTTACAGAGAAGCAAGGAACCAACCAGGGTCACTGCTGTTTTATGATGATGGCTTCTCAAAAAACACTCAAAAAGGAAGGAAGAGAGGAAGGAAGGAAGGAAGGAAGGAAGGAAGGGAGGGAGGGAGGGAGGGAGGGAGGGAGGGAGGGAGGGGAGGGAGGGAGGGAGGGAGGGAGGGAGGGAGGGAGGGAAGGAAGGAAGGAAGGAAGGAAGGAAGGAAGGAAGGAAGGAAGGAAGGAAGGCCACCTGAAGGCAAACTAAAGACCTATTTTTGTTTTAACTAAAGACAAGGAATCTAGGAAAAATGGGCTTGCTCATTCCACCCTAGCTCAAGAGAATGGTTTGAACAAAAGTAGCCTCATCCTGAGTTAGATACATCAATTTCTAGTTACTCCATAGAAGTCAGTCAATGAAATTGAGATGAATCCTTAACATTTAAAGGTGAACTGCACAAAGCATGGCTCTAGTTCCCACAAAGCAACCTCTGTCAAAGCAGAAAGAACTCCACTTCTCAGAGGGGGGTGCTCCTGCAAGGTACACAGCAGTTAGGGAAGCTGACAGACGAATGTGGCACCCAGGCAATGCCTAGGAGCCCTTCTCCTGTAACTCAGTAACATTCCAAAATACGAAAAACAGACTAACGGACTCCTCTGATGCCTGTATTTTTACCATGTTCCTGTCGCTGATAGCAAGGGCTGCTAGTAGCTGCCTCATCGCGCCCTAATCATCCTCCCGGAAACAGCACGGTCACAGGAGGGCTCAATGGGCTGGCGGCCACTCCAAACTGAGGACAGGAGGCCTTACTGAAGAGCCTAGCACTCAGCAGCACAGGGAACACAATGAATAATCATCCCACTAACACTGCAGGAGGCAGTTGGCAAAGTGCTTTAGAACTGTAAATACTGAATACCCGGGGTCAAGCAGCCAGGGGACAACCTGCATTTTACCTTTCACACTTCATTCTAAATGCACCTAGGGTTTCTGCTTCATTCTACCTTTCACACTTCATTCTAAATGCACCTAGGTTTTCTGGACCCTAGAAGAGCACGTGGTATCACTGTATACTGCGAATTTGGCTTCTCTGGTGGTAGTCTTCTTTCACATCCTCAAAACGCATTTTATTAGTTCTCTGAGTTTTGTTCGAAGGGCCTAGAAGCAGCCAGCAGGCAGCCGCGGAGCAGTGCTTGGTCACCAGACACTCACAGTCCACACCACAACTGCAAACTGCAAGACACCCAACCACAGTGCCACTGTGGGGCAGGCGAACGTCACCAGGCACGGATTAATGGAGAAAAAGGAAAAGAGGTGTTCCATGTGGGACTCCCAAATGACAACCACCATAACTTAGTTTTAAAAAATGACATGTGAAGTCCTAGGCCCAGCTCAAAGAAGTGGTATCTTACTATGTGTCATGCAAAATCCGTATAGCATTATCCATATATTATTATAACATACCCATTTCTATAGCATCTCATTACCTAAATTATCTGAACTCTTACACAAGGTAAGCCTCAGTATGTGCCCTTAGGAAATTTACAGCTTAGGAAATTGAACCCGTACCCAAGTCTGACTGACCCTAAAGCCCAGGGCTCGTACTCTCTGGGTCACTACACTTCAGGACCAAAGTTATGGACCCACTGCCCTGGGTCTCAAGGAGGCAGTGGGCTCTGGTGGCTCCCAGAGCTGACCCTGAAGGGCTGGCAGCACCTGCCATGAGCAGCAACACTGAAATGGCCCATTAGGGGCCCTCAGACCACATCTTAACAGCTCATTTTGGAAAAGGCGCTTAACTAAAGCAGCCAGTGACAACACCAAAGAGAAAGAGAAAAACTATTGGAAGGATTCCAACCTTAAAACTTTTCCTATGTATTAAGAATATTTTGTTTCACATGGCTTACAAAAATAAGATTTTTAAATGCAGAATTTGAAACTAGCATCCCTATCCAAACCCCAGTCTTAATGTTTCCTTTTCTGATTGAGAAACAACAGGATGTGGACACTAGATCAAAAAAGCCACTGGATTCTATCTCTCTCTCTCAAGGGAGCCCAAGCAGTAAGGGGCAGAGTGGAAACAGAGAGTTCCAGGAAGGCGGGGAGGGGGGACTCAGCAAGCCAGCCCCTATCCTCTGCCTCGCACATCAGTGGTCCTGTTAGTTAGGAAAGGAGGTTTCAGAAGGTCAAGATCTGAGAAGCCTAACCCCCTCTCCCCAGCTCTGCGGGATCAGTGCGATGCTAACAGGGTGGGGCCCAGAGGGCTGTAAGAGCCAGTCATAGCAGAGCATGCTCCGTCCAGGGGGAAAAAAGCCAAGCATGGACGTGAATGTGGGTGTACACTCAAAACATGAAAGCTGTGTCCCAAGTGAAATTCAAGTCTAATGATTCTATTGGAAGACCTTTGACAGTTTGCTAAGTCATACCGATTAAAGATGCCAACTAGATATGATTGCATTTATAATATTATTATACAAGATAGAAAGTTATAAAATAAATGACAGAAACGGAGTGTGATCAATGGAATCACATGTAACAAATGTTGTTATTCACCACTGCCTAAACAAATACTCTATTATCCAAACTGAGGTATTAACACACATGGGTCCTCCCCCCACCCCCCAAAAAGAGTAATTCTTACAGAAAAGCCTATCTATGTTTATTCAGTAGCCATTCCAAGATCCAGACCCACTCCAAGGTGATCACTGTCAGCATGACCAGCAAACGATGCAGACAGTATAGGCAGTATAGAATAACGGTTAAGATGTGAAATCGTAAAGTCAGACTTCCTTGGTTCAAATCCTGACTCCACTATTTAGTAGTTTAGTTTCTTTATCTATAAAATGGAGACAGGAACAGTACCTAAATTCTCAGGATTGTTGGGAAGGCTAAATAAGTAGAACACTGAGATTAGAGCCTCGTTTATGGTAGATTCATCCACAAAAGTGTTCACTCTCACCATCACAGGTATGTTTAAGAGTATTAGACAAAGAAGACTGACTAGAAGTACTAGACCAGCGGTTCTCAACCTGTGGGTCGCGACCCCGACGGGGGTCGAACGACCAAAACACAGGGGTCGCCTAAAGCCATCGGAAAATACGTATTTATTATACAATACATTTTTAAATAAAGTATGTATTTCCGATGGCTTTAGGCGACCCCTGTGTTTTGGTCGTTCGACCCCGGCCGGGGTCGTGACCCACAGGTTAAGAACCGCTGTACTAGACTATTACTCTATTCACAGAAGGAAGGGTTAAGCAATGGCTATATATATACCATCACTGGTCTAAAAGTAAGTAATATTACAGAAAAAAATCTAAACAAGAAAACATGAGTCTAAAATAATTTTGCACTAACCAAAAATTTATGCTTGCCCTGGCTGGTTAGTTCAGTTGGTTAAGAGCATTGTCCCAAAGTGACAAGGTTGGAGGTTCGATCTCCAGTCAGGGCATACACCAGAAGCAAACAATGAATGCACAACTGAGTAGAACAACAAATGAAAGCGTCCCTTCCCTCTCCCTATTTTCTGTCTCTATCAATTTAAAATAAAAAAAAAAAAAGCCCTGGCTGAATAGCTCGGTTGGTTGGAGCATCATCCCATAGCATGGAGGCTGCCTATTCAATTCCCTGGTCAGGGCACACACAGGAACAGAACAATGTTCCGGACTCTCTCTTCCTGCCTACCTCAAGAAAAAAATTAAATTAAATTAAATTTTAAGAAATTTTATGCTCAAAGTTTGAACCCATATTTTCAAGGAGATTTTAAGATACTGACATATGTTCTGAAAACGTTACTTATTCATTCAAAGTTAAATTATTTTTTTAATATGGAAACTTTATTTCCATAAATTTCTTTTTAATTTGATTCCAATTTGGTTACTTTTATTTCAAATTCCTCATTAAAAATATTTTATTTGCTTCAGTGATCATCTATAGGGCTTACATATTCACTCATCTAGAAGGAAACATTATACCACCATGATTAAATGGCATATTTATCTATCTCTACCTAGCATACCAATTAAGGCTTATTCAGAGAACCACTGTGAAGAACTTATAGGGAATCCTAGTCTTAGAGATTTCCTCATAAAATTAAAGGTATTAAAAAATAGAAAATTCCAAATACACACACACACACACACACACACACACACACACACAAACATCCTACATGTCAAAAACAAATTACTACAAAATAAAGGCTATTTTATGTAAAATTATGAATCGGGTTTTCAAGTATGGTAGATATGTGATTTAAGCTTTTATTTTTAAGAGAAACACCTTATTTATCTTCTTGAGAAGACAAAAGGGCAAAACTGGGCAAAAAACAGCTTGTTAAAGACATCTGTGCTTCTCCTGCCCACTGCTGCCTATATCCTTGGAAAGACAACTCAACTGCTTACTAAGCATGGCACAGTTTATTATGCTCAATTACACACTTCCTCTGATCAACCATGTTAGCATTTAATTACCACACAGTCAACTCATGGCACTAACACATGCTCATGGGCATTTCTGCTTTGGCCATGGGAAATTAAACAGTTGACTCGAAGCCCACCCTGCATTACCCTACCCACCTTGCTCTGTTTCCCAGGAATTTGCCTGGGTTGTAACTAGGAAAGTTCCACCGAACACCAATTCTTCGAAAACCTTAGCCATAGCTACCTAACAGAGGACCAGCCTGGCGCAAAGGGCTTTCTCAATAGAAGCACCCCTACTCGATGGGGACTGGGTAATAGGAAGAAGGTAACTCAAGCATTCAACAGGGTTTCCCATTAGGTGAGTGGTTACCAAACTTTGGTATTTCAGAGCAGAAAAGCCCACCCCTTCCCCTAACCAGATGACTGATAACTTTGTCTTCAATGTACCTCCCACCTTGAAAAATCCAACACAAACCATCATTGCATTAACAACAGCCACTTTAAAACCTAAGAAGTAGCAAGGATATCTTTCAATGAAAGGCAATTCTTTGAATAAATTAATCTTAATAAAAAATATTTTAGCCTGACCTGTGGTGGCGCAGTGGATAAAGCGTCGACCTGGAAATGCTGAGGTTGCCGGTTTGAAACCCTAGGCTTGCCTGGTCAAGGCACATATGGGAGTTGATGCTTCCAGCTCCTCCCCCCTTCTCTCTCTGTCTCTCTCTCTCTCTCTCTCTCTCTCTCTCCTCTCTCTCTCTCTCCTTTCTCTCTCCTCTCTAAAAATGAATAAATTTTAAAAAATTAAAAAATATATTTTATTTTTCTTCTGTTAACTTTTAGACCAATTCCCATTATCAGTTCTTTGGGAAACACTGGATTAAATGGTTTTTCAGGTTCCTACTAACCCTTAAATCACTTAAACATAGCTCAGCAAGTGTTTTTAAGCTAAAAAGTAAAGCTATTTAACTGTTACCAGTAAATACAAACAATCATGTATAATTCATTCATTCCACATATGCTAAAGTGACAAACACACACAAGCCATAAAAGCTGGGGAAGGGGGAGAGTAAAGAGGAGGCATTCTGCTTTCCTAGTATAATTTCTAGGAAGATTAATTTCCTGTCTGAATGCCATTCTGCTCATACGATTTCAAAAAGATGTTTTTCTGTTCTGTAATAGGAGTGGAATCAGCTGCTTTAACTTGGGGCCCTAGAGTGCAACTCTCAAGTTGTGTAGTTATTTATAACTACAGAGCGATGCCTGCCTCTGTCCTATCAAAGTATGCAAGACCCCAGGGAAAGGTCGGGAGACAATGTCGCTTGTTTCAGACACACTGCCAATTTAGGACTCCCCCAAACTTTGGGAGAGCATTCATGCCCCAGAAACAAACCGAGGGCTCCTGGCAGGAGGGCTCTCATCTTGCCTACTTCCTAGGAATTCAAAATGTTAGTTTGAAGAGTTGAATTCCAGTTGGGTGTTTGTAGTATGATTCATGTGATTATCCCATGCAGATATGAAATTGTTCCATAAATATTTGCTGAACATTTCCTACTTAGAAGGCACCACTGGAGTCTCCTCACTTTTCTCCCCTCACCACACCCAGAAAAGGTAGGACACGGTTTCTGGAGGGGAGCCTAAACCCTTCCACGAACGGGCACTGGATTATGTGTTGTAACAACCGCCACACTCAGAACCCGCAACACGCAAATGATTTCAGAAGACAGACAGATCTCCTCTGGGAGATGCCACGACTGGCTGAATTTGAGCACAGCATTTGAGGAAAGAGACCAAGCAAGAAAAGGGCCAGAAGCCTTGACTCCTAGAGTGTAGACTCCATTAGGGCTGGATCTTTGTGGGTCTCGTCCACACACAGAACAATGCCTGCCTAAAAGTAAATGTTCATGAAATATATGTTCGATAAAAGAATAAAGGAAAGAATGATCTTAGATCTGTCACCAACTGAGCCATCATATTAGTAGCTTCAAGGCATCAGATGACCTTTGTTTAATCTGAGGACCACGTCCAGGCTACCCAAAGCAGCCACTTCCCCTTCCTCCACAGTGGCAGACAAGGTCAAACTGTGTGTCACAGGTTGGATTTAGGGAAAATTTCTTTCACCCTTTCTCGCCCATTTGTTGTAAATTCCTTCATTTGCTCCCTACTGATATTACAAAGCACTCCTTAACCAGCATTTGGAAAAGAGAGACAGACTGAAGTTTCACCTAACATCTAATGTTTGTGCCTAAAATGAAACAGAGCCAACATTGTAGTTTTGAGAAGTGGAGGAAGTGCTCCAGCCTGGGGCCACCAGATAAATCACAGAGCCGAGGCCCCGCCCATCGGCTGGCCTCTCCACCCCAGACCCCAATTAAAGGGTAGATGGGCTCCAGCGGGCAGAACCCGAAGACAGAACTGCTGGAAGAACCCGGCTAAACAGAAGGATTCCTTGCTTACTGACATGATGCCACAGGACTGTTTAAATGTCAGGATTTCCTAGTACATTTTAAAATAGGTTTGTTTAAGTAAAAGTAAACCAGATTAAAGACAACATTTCATGAGCATTGTAAGATAAAGTAAGATTTCTTTCTAAAATAAAAGAAGAGGACAAGTGGAAAACCAAAATCTACCCTGTGAAGGAATCACCAAGACACGTGGCTTTCTGTCTGTTTATTTATGTCACCACCCAGCAAAAAGAGGACAGGGTCAAGATGGTCCAAAGACAAAAAGGGAAAAGAACACAAACAAAACCACTTCTTTCTCTGTTACCCTTTTAACACTTAGCACACTGTTCTTCCCTCATGCCAATTATACTAAATAAGTAGCCTGAAAGAACTATCAAGTTTTTTGTTTTTTGTTTGTTTGTTTTTACAGAGACAGAGAGAGAGTCAGAGAGAGGGATAGACAGACAGGAATGGAGAGATGAGAAGCATCAATCATTAGTTTTTCATTGCACACTGCGACACCTTAGCTGTTCATTGGTTGCTTTCTCATATGTGCCTTGACCGCAGGCCTTCAGCAGACTGGGTAACCTCTTGCTCGAGCCAGTGACTTTGGGTCCAAGCTAGTGAGCTTTTGTTCAAACCAGATGAGCCCACGCTCAAGCTGGTGACCTCGGGGTCTTGAACCTGAGTCCTCGGCAACCGTGTTCGATGCTCTACCCACTGCACCACCACCTGGTCAGGAGGCTCAAGCTTTTATTTTAAGTCCACAATCTATCTCGAGTTATTTTATATAGTGCAAGCTAAAGATCAAGGTTCCTTTTTTTTTCCATATAAATTCCCAGTTGTTCTAACATCTGTTGAAAAATCCATCCATTCTCCATTGAATTACATTGGCCACTTAGATGAAAATATGTTGACTACATATGCGTGAGTCTATTTCCGGACTCTTCTAGTATGTTCCATGGATCAAATGCCTATCCTTACACTAATGCCACACTACCTTGATTTCTGTGACTTAGTAAACTTTGAATCAGGTAGTGTAAGTCCTCCAACTATTTTTCCCCCCAACATTCTTTTAGCTACTCTGAGTCTTTTGCATTTCCAAGTAAAATTTAAAATCAGCTTGCTGATGTCTCAGCAAAAAATTTTCAGATACCCTTCTGTGATTTTGATTAAGATTTCTTTGAACCTTTTATGTAAATTTGGGGTGAGGACATTTTAACAATGTCAAGTCTTCCAATCCATAAATACAGTATCTATCTCCACTTACTTGAGGGACCTATTAAAGTTAAACAAAAACAACATAAAACCTACAGCTACAACTTTATGTGCCAAGAAAGAAAGAACAGTTTGAAACCAGAAAATCTCTGCAGAATAATTTACAACTTTACACGGGTCTTTCATGAGCTTTACATGGAGTGGATTCTACTGATGGATAAATAAACGCTTAAAAATTCACAGACCAAGAAAGAGGCTGCCTGACCTGTGGTGGGACAGTGGATAAAGTGTCGACCTGCAATGCTGGGGTCGTTGGTTCGAAACCCCAGGCTTGCTCGGTCAAAGCACATTTGAGAACCAACTACTTCAAGTTGATACTTCCTGCTCTTCCCTCCGCCATTCTCTCTCTCTATCCTCTCTCTTAAATCAATAAATAAATTTTTTTAAAAAGAAGGCCCTGGTGCCTGACCAGGTGGTGGCACAGTGGATACAGCGTCGGACTGGGACACAGAGGACCCAGGCTCGAAACCCCGAGGTTGCCTGCTTGAGTGCAGGTTCATCTGGTTTGAGTGTGGGCTCACCAGCTTGAGCCCAATGTCACTGGCTTGAGCAAGGGGTCACAGGCTGTGCTGTAGCCCTCCCGGGCAAGGCACATATGAGAAAGCAATCAATGAACAACTAAGGAGCTGCAACAAAGAAGTGATGCTTCTCATCTCTCTCCCTTCTGTCTATCCCTATCTGTTCCTCTCTCTATCTGTGGAAAGAAGGAAAAGAGGGAGGAAGGGAGGGAGGAGAGAGAGGGGAGGAAGGAAAGAAGGAAGGGAGGGAGGGAGGGAGGGAGGGAGGAAGGAAGGAAGGAAGGAAGGAAGGAAGGAAGGAAGGAAGGAAGGAAGGAAGGAAGGCCGGCCCTGGCCTGTGGCTCAGTGGATAGAGCGTTGGCCTAGCACAGTGGTTCTCAAACTTTTTGAAGTCGGGGCTCATTTAAAATCCTACAAATAATTGTAGGCGCACTATATACAAATTTCTGAGAAATATAGTATAATAATTAAGTCAAATAATAAAAAAAATATATAAAGTCCAAGCGTGCTTTTATGGAAATAAATACGACAAAATTAAATTTATTCTGATATTAAAAAACATTTTTATGTTTCATTTTTTGAGTTATGCCTTTTAGAATTCGTAAAAAAGAGGGATTAAAAATAAGGACAAAATGTTATCCTTTTATATATATAGATACATTCTTAGTAAGATTTAGTAAACTCAGCAGGTCCCGGCACAAGTGTGTTAAGTTTTTTAATTTCTGTGTTTATGAGAAACATGAGCCTGATGTGTCCTAGTGATTTCTTCAATGTTTGGGTATATATTTGAAAGACAAACTCATTTCCTCATCAATACATTGAAGAATTTCTCTCTTTTTACTCCTGTGTTGAGTGCAGAAAATCCTCACCATACATATCATCTTAACTTTACACCAAACAAAGGATAGAAAAAACTTACCTCCAGTCTTTCCCGGGAACATGGGGGGTAGTGTAAACAATCCAGCACCACAGCTTAACAGCCTTTTGCAACCCTAATCAGGCAAGTGAGGTGGGGGGTTGGGCAGGCTGTCAGCTTACAGCCAATTCCCCACACCTCTGTCCCCCAAAAATCTAAACTCCAAAAACCCTGTTGGTTTTTTGGTCCCCAACAGGCACATATTTCTCTGGAATACTATAGGGCACACCTGGAAATTTTCTAGGGCGCACCAGTGCACCCTGGCACACACTTTGACAACCACTGACCTAGCATATGGATGTCCCAGGTTCAATTCCTGGTCAGAACATACAGGAGAAGTGACAGGAGAAGTGACCATCTACTTCTCCCTCCCTTCTTTTCTCCCTTCCCTCTCTCTTCCCCTCCCACAGCCAGTGGCTCAATTGGTTCAAGCGTGGCCCTGGCATTGAGGATAACCTCAAGTGCTAAAAATAGCTTGGTACTTAAGCTGGGGTTGTCAGGTGGATTCCAGTCTGTCTAGGGTGCATGTGGGAGTCTGCCTCACTATCTCCTCTCCTCTTGACTAATAAAGAAAAAAAAGAGAGAGAGAGAGAGAGAGAGAGAGAGAGAGAGAGATGTGGAACCCAAACCCAGGTACCCTTTTCCTCAATTCAGATCCTGGGGTCTTTGATACTATACAGCTTATTGAAAAGTAGGAATCTAAGGGAAGTTAAGAGAGAACATGCCTGACCAGGCGGTGGCGCAGTGAATAGAACGTCGGACTGAGATGTGGAGGACCCAGATTCGAGATTCCGAGGTCGCCAGCTTGAGTGCAGGCTCATCTGGTTTGAGCAAAGCTCACCGGCTTGGACCCAAGGTTGCTGGCTCGAGCAAGGGGTTACTCGGTCTGCTGAAGGCCCGCGGTCAAGGCACATATGAGAAAGCAATCAATGAACAACTAAGTTATCACAATAAAAAACTAATAATTGATGTTTCTCATCTCTCTTCGTTCCTGTCTGTCTGTCCCTATCTATCCCTCTCTCTGACTCTGTCTGTCTCTGTAAAAATTAAAAATTAAAAAAAAAAGAGAGAGAGAAGCCCTGGCCGGTTGGCTCAGCGGTAGAGCGTCGGCCTAGCGTGCGGATGACCCGGGTTCGATTCCCGGCCAGGGCACACTGGAGAAGCGCCCATTTGCTTCTCCACCCCTCCGCTGCGTCTTCCTCTCTGTCTCTCTCTTCCCCTCCCGCAGCCAAGGTTCCATTGGAGCAAAGGTGGCCTCTGGCGCTGGGGATGGCTCTGTGGCCTCTGCCCCAGGCGCTAGAGTGACTCTGGTCGCATCATGACGACACCCAGGATGGGCAGAGCATCGCCCCCTGGTGGGCAGAGCATCGCCCCTGGTGGGCGTGCCGGGTGGATCCCGGTCGGGCGCATGTGGGAGTCTGTCTGACTGTCTCTCCCTGTTTCCAGCTTCAGAAAAATTAAGGAAAAAAAAAAGAGAGAGAGAGAGAGAGAGAACACTTAGGGGAGTGGTGTGAGGCCAGCTACAAAATGACCCCCTACTTCTGGAAACTAAGCAAGGCTTTGTCACTCATCTTGGTTCTCGGACATGCTCACAGGACAGAGGAGAAGAAACCAATAAGAAGGAGATGAAAACAAACTCAGAGCAGGAAAAAACCCTTCTAGGAAGGCCCCAACTGGAGAAGAGCCAAGAGAGGAAACAGGGCAAGACATAGCAAGGGTGCTCCACAGAGCACAGCCCCGAGTACACTCCAGCCACTGGGTTGCCTGGGAATTTCCAAGGAGGGAAAGCAAAGGAGGAGGCGGGCGTTGTAATTTCCCTTTCATTCCACAGAAAGAGAATTACTTGCCTAAGGGATTTAAAGGGCAGTGCAGTGAGTGAATCCACTAATCACTTAAGAAGGTCTCTCAATGTATAAAAGCATATTTGGGTTAAAGAGAAAAGTCAATACTAAAAGTTTCAGTAACTGAAGGATTCAAGCTCAAGGCAGACTGATGCCAAGATCCGTGCATGAGTCCTTGCTGATCCCATGTCTGCGGGTGGGTAGTCCGAATCTCAGTGCTGCTGACACGGAATTCAGGGCCAGTTCCTTGCAGGGTCAGCCCCTTAATTTCACTCTGAGTGGGTGATTTTTTTTATTTTTTTATTTTTATTTTTTGTATTTTTCTGAAGTGAGAAGCAGGGAGGCAGAGAGAGAGACTCCCACATGTGCCCGACCGGGATCCACTCAGCATGCCTACCAAGGGGCGATGCTCTGCCCATCTGGTGCATTGCTCTGTTGCCACTGGAGCCATTCTAGCGCCTGAGGTGGAGGCCATAGAACCATCCTCAGCTCCCGGGGCCAACTTTGCTCCAACAGAGCCTTGGTTGCAGGAGGAGAAGAGAGAGAGAGAGAGAGAGAAAGTAGAGGGGGAAGGGGGAAGAAGCAAATGGGCGCTTCTCCTGTGTGCCCTGGCTGGGAATCGAACCTGAGACTTCCACATGCCAGGTCAACGCTCTACCGCTAGCTAGCCAGCCAGGGCTGGTGAGTGGGTGATTTTTATTCTTTTTATTTTTTTACATCTCACAAATTATCTACAGTGAACACATATCACTTCTAAAATTAAAAAAAAAAAAAGACAGTAAAACATTTTAAGTGGTTATCAAGGGAGTTTGTTACCTCTGTTGCAGCAGAGCTCAAACACTGGCCACACGGACCGAAGGCAATATGGACAGAAGTGGCCAGGCCACGAGGTGTGAAGCACTGGGCCTTAGAAGAGCAAGCAGCTCATAAAGCAGTATTTGAAAACACAGCAAACAGAGCTGTAAAGTGAAAAGCTCCTGGGCTTCACAAAATTGTTTTTTTCCAACCCATCCCTGGGCTCTGTGACTGCTAAAATGAAAGGATTCACCTTAAAGTTATTACCAAATGCACAAGAGGAAGGGGTGGAGACAGAGGTGACAGACAGAGAAGTCCAAATAGGAACCCTCGTACAGGGCTGGTAGGAATGCAAAATGACACAGCACTGTGGAACACAGTGTGGAGGGCACTCAGAAACTTCGGTATAGCGCTCCAGCATGACCCAGCAATCCCTCTTCTGACTCTCTATCTGAAAATTTTGAAAACATTCATTTGTCAAGATATATGTACCACTATGTTCATTACCACGTTATTCACAGTAGCCAAGACATGGAAACAATCGAAGTGTCCTTTGATGGGCGATTGGATAAAGATGTGGTACCTATATACAACGGAATGCTACTCAGCCATAAAAAAGGATGAAATACTGGCATTTGCAACAACATGGATGGTTCTTGAGAGTATCGTGCTACATGAAATAGGTCAGATGGGAAAGGACAAGGACCACATGATTTCACTCATATGTGGAGTATAAAACAGAAAGCAACAAATGAACAAATAAAACAAACAAATTCAGACACAGGGAACAGTATGGAGGTTACCAGAGGGGGAGGGGCAAACAGGGAAGTCCAAGACCATTTACTACTCAGCCTTTATATTTCACACTGACTAGCATTTTTACAAGTGGCAGTTCTCACAGCCTGCCTGTGTGTTCACGTTTCCAAGTTCAATCTCCAAACCTGGATTTAGAGCCACAGATAACATCCTCTGTCATTTTCCTCTAGCTGGGCCAGAAGCCAAGCAACAGATGATACAACATGAGTTTTCATGGATCAACCAACATAGGTGCGATTACCAACTTTAGAATCAAGAGTGAAGTGGATTCCTTTCTGAAATTCACGGTTTAAGGTGAGCCCACGGATCACCAGGCCTAGTGCTTCTGGCGATGACTCCGACGCCCAGAGCCTGGAGCGAGTCGTCCGAGGTCCGGCCCTAGCTGGAAGCACAGGCTAGCTACCCTGGCTGACTCTTCCCATTGCTTTCCCGTTCCGTCACAGAGGCAGCCTTCCTCCTTAGAAACTTCAAAGCCCAAAAACTAATTTCATCTCCTTTCAAGAGGAAGCAAGCAATTCCAGTATTTGTTTTTGGCAACTCCATGTTTTGAAGGCACTTAACTTAGTAAATTCAAGCTACAATGCCTTTTCCTAGAAACACAGTGCTTACTTTATCTTTTTTAAATAAGTAGCAGCTTTATCAAGGGGACTAGGCCCCCAAATTCTGTAAAGCTTTATTCAGCTGAGGAGAGCAGTAGCAATGTTTCTTTCAATTTATGCATTAGACCAGCCCATTCTTGAAAGCAGAGCCACCTGTCACCAGGCCTCCCACAAGGCCCATCATAGGCATAGACAAACAGAGCAATAAATACCAGAAAGCCGTGCCACATGCTATGCTCTGTCTCCATCCCACTGACCCCACTTTGCCCAAACTACGCTTTATTGGTTTTCAGCTAGTGTTTTAGTACTCGACCCTTCATGGAAATTCCCTATTAATTAGTTCCTATTTATTAGTTCCCTACCTTAGAAATAATCATGTAAAAAAACTAGTCATCAGGCTTTTGAGATTCTTCAAAATAGATCTTTAAAAATTAAAGATATGAAAACAACCAGTGAAACTTCAATTAGGCCTAGCATCAAAATCACTGACCAGCCTGACCAGGCGGTAGCGCAGTGGATGGAGTGTCAGACTGGAATGCAGATGACCCAGGTTCGAGACCCCGAGGTCGCCAGCTTGAGCGCGGGCTCATCTGGTTTGAGCAAAGCTCACCAGATTGGACCCAAGGTCGCTGGCTTGAGCAAAGGGTTATTTGATCTGCTGAAGGCCCACGGTCAAGGCACATATGAGAAAGCAATCAATGAACAATTAAGGTGTTGCAACAAAAAACTAATGATTGATGCTTCTCATCTCTCTCCGTTCCTGTCTGTCTGTCCCTATCTATCCATCCCTGTCTCTGACTCTCTGTCTCTGAAAAAAAAAAATGATTGACCATTGTCAAATCCTGCTGATGTAACAATGTCCAATTAAAGAGAAAGCAACACTTTCCCGAGGTTCATTCACATCAGTGTGGATGGACCCCACAAACTGTGCCTCTTCTATCCCTAGTGTAACTGGCGGTCATTTCTGCCATTGAGATATCTTGCCCCATAGCAGATGGCCTTGCTATTCAGAGGATGATAGAATAATGAAAAGTTCTAACCAATTATAAAGGTTTTCCCACGGCAGTGTGAGTAGAAGCTTCGTTTTTGCAAGAGCCAATCAGACAACGAAGGGTGGTCTCCAGCAACCTCATGGGAGGCCCCTTCAGCACAAGCCTAGCAGGGATGGAACTGGGGGGCTTGCCCAATGATCAGTCATGGATATCCACCCCAGCCTTCCCCTTGGTTTCGGCTGAAGGCTTGCTTGACAAATCCAGGCACAGAGAAACACGTGTGACCCACTCGGGCAGTAGGGGAACAAAAGGGGCTTGTATAGCCCTGAGTATGCCAATAGATGGCTCAACCGACTTCTTTTGGCCAAGTGGAAGCAAGAAGCAGAGACAAAAGCTCCTCCTTTTCCTAAACAAATATAAATGCACAGAGGGAAGCTTACCTGTTCCAGGCTCCTTCAGCCTTTTGAAAACCGCCATTTGTCTTGTGCTCACTGGGAGGGTCTATAATGCACCATAGCACATTGTACCTTTAAGCAGAATATTTCTAAACACCCATGGTTGCACAAAATGCCTTTTTCAGTAGCACTATTCGTGAGGAACAGAGTGCTCTGGCAAGGCGGCAAGACCCCTCAGGTTACCAAATTCTGAACATCAAAATCACGTTGACATATGGACTATGGCAGGGCCTGCACGTTCAGAAAAGATGGCCACGAGCAGCCTGGGAGAACTGTCTTTAAACAATGCTGCCTTTCTTCTGAGTCTTTAACTGCTCAAGAAGAGTATGCATATTAAATAGCAGAGGAAAATTACTCAATTGAGGCAAAAATTCCTTTCCCAACAGCACTCCCTCAAGAAGGAATTTCACATTGTGCCCAACTCCTAGTGCGTACTGACGGAGCTTCAGATTGCCACACCAGATATTCTGGGTCTTTCTTGGCCATTTCTAAGGGTATTTTGTTTTAATGAAATCTTTCTTCCCTCGCCTTGCCTTATGAGGACGGGTACAATGAGCTGGCTCTGTTTAGGCACCAGGAGTCCAGATGCAAGTACTCCCCTAGCTCAACTTGAACCCAGTTTAAGCATTTACATTCCATGACAAAGGTGTCCCCTTGTTTTATGGTATGGAGGTCATCCACAATGCCTCCCTATACACTGAGCACATTGAAGACAATGAATATTTGTTCCCCAGCAAGATCTGTGGAGCCATTTTGGCCAGGGAAGTTCTGTTGCATCAGTTTAGACCTGAAAAAAAAACACACCAATGGCCACCATCCACATTAGACATTCATTCCTCTTCCTCTCACCTGAATTGTAATTTTGAAAGAATGTTTGAGGAAAGTGTGTTTAAGGAATGGCAATTTTGGGCCAATTACACTTAATTAATTGGCACATTTGCACCACCCTTTTCTCAATTTCAAAATACATTTGTTTAAAAGAAGCCTGGTTTTAAGTCACATGCATACCATTTCTCTGTTCAAATCTTTGTAATAATCATGTGCCATGGAACAGGAAGATCCAATTGCAAACAGAAATGTAGGTCCAGGAAAAAAATTTGTAGAGTTACTCCTAGAATCTTCCGTGAAGGCAGAATGGTATGTCTGTAACCCTGCCTTAATGGGGACTATACCAAAGATCAAATCCCCTCGGTGTTTCATGGTCATTTAATATCATCAACAACTTCAGACTCCATTGCATTCCATCAACAGAGCTCTACTCTGTTACACAATAATCCTCATACAGCTCTCTCCAGAGTGTATCAGTTCCTTTAATAGTTTTGCCAAATTTCTTTTAACAATGTTTCATGCCTTTCATACTCCCCCACCATCCTTCCTAAAATGTAATGGATTGCTGATTAATACCTACCCACAAAAAGAACTAAACTAAGAAAAAAAAGTTCTCCTTAGTAAGCAAGTTTTGTGGAAAACATCTTACCAGATGTTAGGGGGTCATTTGATACCTGGATGTACCTGTACTCCTGTGATAGATACTAGGAATCAGGTCAGACATGTAGCAATCTCAGCTCTACAGGACACAACCACCAACTAATCCAGAAACATAGTTTTAAAACATTCTTCCGGTAGATAAAGAAATTACCCAACAGTACCAACAATTTCCTATGAATGCCTGTCCCTCTTGCCTAAACTCAAAACTTTTGATCATCGCATAGGCCTAATTCCAAAAAACTTGCCAAGTGGCCCTTCTGCCAAATAATGTGCCACTAAGAAGGCAAGAAAGGACAGGCAAGTTGACTGTGGGCGAAATGGACCGTTGACACAAGGAAGCTTTTAAAAAAAACTCAAAGATTCAGCACTAAAACTGCACAAGAGGTTTGTAGGATAAAACAGTTCTACTCAAATCACTTGGTGTATTGTGCCACAGTAGCACAAAATGACAAGGATCCTAAATTACTATATTAGGAGAAACACTGTTCTAACACACTCTTTGAAACAAAGAAACAAGAAATATTTAGACAAATTTCCAAAGTGGTTTAAATGAAATTAGTTTAAAGGCTTTTAAGAGTAAGAGTCTATCATCTGGAAGTTTATTCAATACTTCATTCCACAATGAGACTGGATAAAGGAGGTGTTTTTGAGACAGCTTTGTGGTTTCACTATTGTTCATAGAAACATTACTCAATATTGCCACTTCACGTTATCCCAGCTCCTTGGAAAGCCAGAGATGCCTATCAGGGGTCTCAATCATGCTGGGTTTGTCCATGCTATTCTAAGAAATTTCAAAAAGTTACAGGTGGTATAAAAATAAATAGCCTGGGAGCCTTTACATGACCTCAAAGACACAAAGTATAAACATGGTCCCTCAGACTGGGTCAGTGGGTAATGCTAGGGGCGGCTCCACTGTGCCACAGAAATTGCAACAAAAAGCAGAAACCTACACTAGAGATATTAAGGAAAGCAAGTTCAGGTTAGACAGAAGAACTAGAGCATTTACTTTAAAAACAAGAATCTAAATTCTTATTCATATTTTTAATCGGTACAAACCTCTAGACTTTCAACGTCTCAATTAAGACAGAAAGCTTGCAGGTTTTGCTTAGTTTTCAGACAGCAAGTAAAAACCACCTGTGCTTGGGTATCCGCATAGAGAAGCCAGAATGTGTGGACCACAGAGAAGTACCCACAACCCCACCACCAGGAAAAGAACTTCGATGGCCCTGGAATGCATACCCCTTTTTTACACTTTAACAATAAATGTGTCTTCTCAGTTACGAATTGCCTGAAGGTGTAGTAACTTGACTGGGGAGCCCCAAAGCATAAAAGTATTCACAGGGAAACCTGTCATGTTGTAACAAGGTTCTCACTCTTCCTGAGTGACCCACGGCTAGTTCAGTCCTGGCTGGCTGCCACTTAAGGACAGAACTCTGAGGAACCATCTTCAAATGTCATCAACCCGAAATACTACTGGGCATACACAGGATTCTTCCCATCTAAGAGAAGCAGGAGCCCCCTGCAATACATAGGATGGTTAAGTTCCCAAGGAGCTGAGAAAAATGTCAACAGGAATACAAGTCACCCAGGGATGTTCTAAATGGCCAGCCTAACAACCTCAATAAAGGTCCATCCATTTAACCTAATTTTGTTTCATCTCTAGATTGGATCTTTGTGAGTCAAGTACTATAATCTCCAATAGAAAATGAAGTGACCCTCGCTCTCCACCCCCAGATATACTGGGGAGGGAGCAATGGAGAACACAGAAGTACACTGACATCACCCACTCTCAGAGGGGGAAGCTGGGAGCCGCAGATCACTGATGCCACTCAATCATTCACTCCCCCAATGAACATTTATTGAATCCCTACTATGCATCAAGTGTGTGGCCTAGACACGGCAGATGCAGCTATGAAATACAGCAAGGGCTTCATTCTCACAGAAATGTAAACAAAACTCCAGCACACTGGGACAGTGCAGCTATAGGACAAAACCGTAACCAGAAAGAGGAGCAATCACCTTCCTCTGGGGCGAGGGAGACACAGCCAGAGGCTGCTTCCAGTCCAGGGGGCGGGGGCAGGGCTAATGAAGTGAGAGCACAAAATACCTCCCTGTTTGGCTGCAGAACACAGGCCATCTTACAGATGAAGTATGTACTGAACAACAGAAGGTGAATCAACTCAGAGTAAAAGGTAATCGATTCAGAAAGATGATTCACACACAATTTTTAATAATTGCATGTACGCTCATTACAGCCTGTTCCTTAAGAGCAAAGGCATTTGGTAAACTAACTGAATGGGCCTTCTCAAATCTTAATGGGCACACACACCTCCTACGGACCTCGTAAACAGCAGGTTCTGATGTGGGAACCTGCGGGCGGAGACTGAGAAGCTGTGTTTTGAACAGGTTGCCAGCTGATGAGCACATTGCTGGACCTGTGGATGCTCTGCACAGGGTGGGTGAGGAGGGCCACTGATACTCAGCTCTGACTGACCAGCCTACTCACACACGGGGCTTTAACAATAAACATTCCTTGCCGCACCTGAAGCCTAGTGGGCCGTAATCTTCAGATGGGGTTGGGGGGAGGGGCGCCTATCATTTCTTTCTAAGCTATACACGTGGTTCTGAGATGCAGCTAGGCTTGGCAACCTAGGCATTCTGATATGCAGGCCTCCCATAGACAGATAAAGCCAGCAGCTTTGGGAGACATTCATGGAGATAGTGAGTCACGAAAAGGACGCCCAGTTAAGCTGGCCAGACGGGTCAGCTCAACCATGCTGATGACTGGACTCAAAGCCTACAGGCTAATGAACATCTGTTGTAGAATCCATCTTGACCCTTCTCAATACACTATAATTGCTTTCCAAAGCCCGTGCTTAGATCATTATCTTAGTCTATTTAGCTCATAAAACACACGAAGAGGAAAAGCAGATTTTTCCCCCCCTTTGGCCTAAAAATTATAGATAAGGGTCATCCATGATGAAAGTCTGGAAAGAAGCCAAAAGGCAAACGTGCAATTAACCAGCCCAACGCCTCCAGGCTCCGATCTTGAAAGGGCTCTCCAGCCACACCCCACCTCACTGAAAAGTAACAATTTTGTTAATAAAAGGGATCAAGTGGAATGTGGTCCTTCAGGGTTCTATCTACAAAATTGCTTCTGAAAAAAGACAGTAATAGTTTATCCCCTCCAGGTAGAATGAGCGATAGAACTGGGCCCGACTGAAATTCCAGCATTTCAGATTCCTCTACATCCACTTTTCCACCTTCCATTTAACAAGGTACTTCAAAATTCTGTTCCAGGTATTCCAGCTCCTGCTCCCAAGGTCTACTCATCTCATTAAAGGTTGTACACTCTAACCCCCTTCCCTCCCTTGCTTTACCCTGGTCCTAGCTGGCAGAGGGGAGGAAATTTTTTCAACAGGGAGTTCTTTCTTTACCCCTGAGCTTGGAAATGCCATTCCCTCAAGAGGCTTTCCTAACACTGGTTTCCGAAGTGTTGCAACCAGGGTCAACGGCCAGGTTCACGTTCTGCTCCTTTCTAGTGAATGCTCTGGGAAGATCCAAAGCTTTCTCAGCTATATGTGGATCACTCAAAAAAAAAAAAAAAAAGGGAACAGCAGCCACTTGTCACTCCTATATATATATCATGTTCATCTCTCTATTCTTGGGTCCTAAGAGGGTAATTGTATAAAAGAAATAAATGACTGGAAATAACAGCTGAACAACATCCTGCCCTCCAGAAGTTGTTTTCTTTCTGAGAGACTGAAGACACCACACAGGATAACTGCAGGTTCAGTAAAAGAAATTCAGACTCGAAAGCCCAGAGTAGCACGACGAGGAGGCAGTGAAGCCTGTGCCAGGTCTGCCAATGCCACGTCAGTGCCCTTGCCTCCACTAGTTCCTTCTTGGTAATAGCCATGCACAGCCTTAAGAGAGCCGCCGAGAACGGAGGGCTAAGCTGGGGTCAGGTGATGGGGAAGGGTAACATCTGGGCTGGGCTTGAAGGAGGAGCTGACTGGCTGAAGAGGCTGCTATCACCTACTCAGCTGTCTTAGAGTGAATCTGCTTAGAATCTACTCACCACTGACTAGTATTGACTAAGCACGGGGGGAGGGGCACAGGGCAACATCTTTTCAGACAGTTGTCCTTTTTCATCTTCCTTTTAAAGGAATAGGTTTATCCTTATCTGCTAAGGCTGAGAAGGAGGAGACAAAAGCCCACGATGTACAAGAAATATATGGACAGTTTTTATTTTTAAACTGGAAGAGGATGGGGTGGGAGCGGTTAAAAAGTTACTGATTATTTCAGCACATCTGTGGAAACATGACTCTTAAAAGGGAGAATCATCCAGAAAATACCACCTGGGGCCTGAACCTCTGCCATATAATGATTTTTCCTTCTTAGGGAAATAAAGGTTAACAAAGTATAGCCTTATTTCTAAGTAAGGTCACACAATCCTTTCTCAGTCAGATATCTGCTCTCAGAATTAACATGTACAAATCCCCTGCTTGAATAGACATCTCCCTAATGGACTTCTAGAGAGGCACGTGTTCCTATTCAAACCCCCCAGGACCCTGCCAGCTGAGGTCTAGCCCTACGCGGAGGTTGTAATTAAATTTCACCCAGAACCCATGACCTCAGCCCTGGGGCAGGTCAGCCACGAGCGGAAGGCTGCAGGACCAGGGTGCTTATCCAAACTCCCAGGGAACACATCAGCTTGGGGTCTTGGGATGCTATGGATAACTGAAGATGCTAAAATGCACTGAGGATAACAGTGCATGTGAAACCTATTGGCCAACCTCCTGTCTTTAGACCTCCTACCATGTGTCCTTTCAGGAGTAAAGGAACCACAGCATCACCCTAGCAGAGGGGAACTGCATTCCCAATTTAAACAGATCTAAATATAATCTCTTCACCAGCATCTTCCCTTCTCTTAGACAAGAAGGTTGTGTTATTGACTTACACTACTTACATTAGACTTAGCCTGCCCTGTGTTGGACCAGCATATTATGTGGCACAGTATCAAGGGCTGTGGCTGTGTAGAGTTGGGAGACCTTTTTTGTAAGGCAAGCTTAGAACAGCTTCACTTCTAACAGTAACTTGCTCAAACCCTCCTATACACAAACATAGTAACAGTGAGAGGGCAGAGTGGGGGGGGGAGACAGTAAATTAGTGAATGATTATTGTGAGCCAGGCATGGTGCTGGGTGCTCTGCCTGCATTATCTGTTTAATGCCCTTCTCACAATAATCCTACCAGGTGAATACTTTACCAGTATCTTACAGGTGAGAAAACTAAAGCTCAGAAGACTTATGCTGGGAAAACGGCTGTGTTTAGCCTCGCCCGCTGGTTTACTGGCTGCAAGCACTTTGCTTGATTAGTACGTCAGCACATGGCAGTGCCATGAGTGGATAGTCTATGTGAGGCTATGGTGCTTGCGCTCAGGGTGAATTGTGGATGGTGGGTTACCTGCCCACCGCTGTGAAGGGCCATTTTGCTGTTCATTTACCTGAGAAGTGTTTTTTTTCCCTGCCTGTTTGATCGTCTACCATTGAGAGACTCTATTAAAATGGAATGGCCCAACGCTTTCTGGCTCTGCAGTTTCTCTACCATCTGCCCGAATCCAATGTGGACCTGCCTGGCCTCGGCCAACTGCATTACACCTTACAACAGGGCTGTTTTCACAAAGCCATTAGATGGCACAGGTAGGATTTGAACCTAAGTCCATGTAGCAACTGTCTAGAAGTATGGTTCTGCTGTTTCTTATACAATTTAAAATTCTCAGAAAGTTCACTTTCATCTGAGAATCTGTTCATCGAGTTATCTGCTCAGCAGCTGGCCAACAGCTGTTCAGGGACCAGACTTCCCAGATATGATTTATGCCCATTATGGCTCTCCAGCTAGGAACTACTAACACCCCACTTGGCATCTCAAAGAAGGTAGCAGGGAATACGATTCAAATTCAAGTAGTTATTTCCAGATTTCCAATCCTTCCAATCCTCAACCCCTAACAGAAAGGTCTCCAGTGTAAAACAGTGGGATGATGGCCAGAGGCTGGTCCTGGGCTACCACGTTTTCCAAAAAGCATCATCCTGCCTGACCAGGCGGTGGCACAGTGGATACAGCGTCGGACTGGGATTCCGAGGACCCAGGTTCGAGACCTCGAGGTTGCCAACTTGAGCGCAGCTCATCTGGTTTGAGCAAAAGCTCACCAGCTTGGACCCAAGGTCTCTGGCTAGAGCAAGGGGTTACTCAGTCTGCTGAAGGCCCGCGGTCAAGGCACATATGAGAAAGCAATCAATGAACAACTAAGGTGTCGCAATGCGCAACGAAAAACTAATGATTGATGCTTCTCATCTCTCCGTTTCTGTCTGTCTGTCCCTGTCTATCCCTCTCTCTGTCTCTGTAAAAAAAAAAAAAAAGCACCATCCTGAATCACCTCCCAAGGGTTGTTAGAGACCTAAGAATTTACAAAGTGCTCTAGCATTACAAGGATTCCACCATGACAGAAGGCAATAATTTGGAATAGTTTAATGTAAAACAATACTTTATTTGCACATTTTCATTCATAAATTTTTTTTTTTAATTTATTCATTTTAGAGAGGAGAGGGAGAGAGAAAGAGGCGAGAGAGAGGAGAGAGACAGAGAGAGAGAAGGGGGGAGGAGTTAGAAGCATCAACTCCCATATGTGCCTTGACCAGGCAAGCCCAGGGTTTTGAACCGGCGACCTCAGCATTTCCAGGTCGACGCTTTATCCATTGCACCACCACAGGTCAGGCCCATAAATTTTATAATTTGGGGAAAATCTGAAGCTCTCAAAGGCAATGTTTTGGAAAAAAATAACTAAAGGGAACTTACAGGAGAATTCATTAATTTTAAAAACAGAGGTTATCACCAAATGGTAGAATTATAGGGTAATTTTTATTTTCTTTCATGGATCTGAATTTTCTGCAGTATGTGTGATAGCATATATTACTTATATAATAAATAAAAGTTTTAAATTGCACTTGAGTAACTTAGGTTGCTCATAAAACGACTGTTAGGCATTTGGTAAATTAACAAACACTATTTGTACACACCAGAAACTGGGAGAAGAAAATTAATTCCTCACCAGCACAGCCTCCCCCGCTGCTGTAGCTCTTAGAGGCCAGTAGTATTTGCTCACTTTCCTTGGTGAAATGAAGCTTTATCTATCTTAATGCACACTTCCAAACAAGAAAGAGAACACAAGAAACACCCTCTCCTGATGATGGAGACACCTCTTTCCAGCAGAAAGCATACATAATGTAAGACCCCCCATGATCATAAAACCCCAAGCACCACAGAGGTAGGGGCCCACTGTCATAAAGCCTCTGGGCACCACCGAGTTAGAGATGAGGGCAGTACTGATCCCAAAGCAATCAGACAGAAAGTTAGAAGTTGGCCCATCATCAACCTCAATCCACACGTTATAAGCCACTGTTCTCTGTTGTCTTAGATCCTGGATTTGGATATGTGACATCCATTTACCTCAGAACCAACTGTATTAACTTTGTTTTCTCATTTTTTATATTCTTCACATTCTGGCGTTCGGGGTCTTTCAGACTCGGCTGGGGGGAGAGACTGTACCTCTCAGGACTGGCCAGTGCCTCGAGAGTAGCAAGCACTCAGCCAGGAGCATGCCTTTCATACACAAGCCAATCAATCCAGAGTTGACACCCCTCAAGTAAGTACTTCCCCTCTAACTCATACACCAAGCTCTATAGCCACCGCCCTAAATGATGCCAGAGCCAGATGCCAGGCACCTTGAGACCACAGCTATAGTCCAAAGACGTTGGAAATACTCAAACTCCTAGACAATGATAAAATGTTTACTCTGCTCTGTCTTGCCTCCTTGGAAACCCCAATAAAGGCTCTGGGCAAGTCTTTCTCCTTGTTCTCATCTCCTGCCTCCCGACCACCCTGGTCCTTCTCATGTGATGTGGCTCCTACTCTCGAAAAATGTAATAAACGTCATATTTCAGTGGCTTTGGCCTCTCTGTACCTCTATAAATTCAGTCACATCTTTATGAATTAAGACCCTCCCCCCCGCCCGGAACAGCCACCAATCCTGAGCAACCAGAAATGGCTTTCAAGCAGAAACTAAAACAGCCATGACTGTGCGCATGTGCTTGAAGTCCCACAGTCCCTGAAACCAGCACCGCTCAACTTGGCTATTGGGCACACCCGGAGCCTTCAGCCCTGCCTGAAGCCGTGGCACTTCCTGACCAGAGCAGGGGCAGGAGCGCCGGAGGCACACCAAGGATGGTCAAGGGAGAGAGAACATGTTAGACAGGGAAGCACAATCCAGGCAGCAGCTACTGTTTCATCCCCGAGTTCAGTCACAAGGAAAAGGTAAAATTATGACACTTCCTCGCTACTTCTTAAAGTGGAAAAGTACATAATGTACCTCTCAGACTTTTTCAAGAAAAACTGAAAATAGTTTCGCCCGTAATTTGGGGAAACTTCCAATTACTTAAAAAACTCACTCATTACAAATTCCTCGTTCCCAGAAGACACCAAAGTAGAAGAGGCCCTGCTATACTTTTGTCACGTCACTCAGTTTGTTCTAGCTTTTTTCAAAACCGTATTCTTTGCATTTCCAGGATATCTTCGCCCTATTCCACCAATCTCAGCCTCCCTGAACCATAAACATACAACATCAGGGCAGTTTATTCTTTCAGAAACCACACCCTCCCCCACATCTTACTCTTCACCGTGACCACCGCCAGGCCGCATCCATCCACTGTTTCTGTGGTAGGCACAAAGGACTCCATGTAGAAAGGGTGATGCATAGCGCCAAGGACCCTTCCTCAAGCAAAAATTCCATAGGTAGAAAAGCTACTGACATATATCAGTGTCTTTAAAAATTAAAGACCATACACAACCCTGAAAAGCTTTCGCTGATACCACAGCACAGAAAAAGGAATTAAATTATTAACATCGTTTTAGGGAAGATGGAGCATCTCCAAATCTCGTTTTCCTGAGGCTGCCTGTAATTTGTACTCCAATTCATGCACAGACACAGCCTCTGGGAATATATGCTCAGGCACATTTATTTTTCCAAGCAACTGTCTTTGGGATGTGCTCAAGGCCTGCTGTCACTGCCGATTCTTCTCAGGATACAAACATGTCCCATGTAACGCAAAGGTAAGCCCCACAAATAAACTCAGGCATTTCAACTGCCTAGAACAAAGGAAAAAAAAAATACTTGAGAAACAAGTAAACCCATAAATCAATTTAATAGTAATAGTCCCTTTAAAAGAACAGCCATATTCTTGAGGTCAGGGGCTATATCAGACTCCTTTATATCAGCAGTTTTCAACCTTTTTATACTTGGGGACCGGCAAAAACAGGAGAATTATTCTGGAGACCACTAAGGCAGAAATGGCCCTGAGCATAAGCGAATTTGACTAAGATCCCTGGGTCCATAAACATACAACATCAGGGTGGTTAATTCTTTCAGAAACCAGCACGAAATTTCTGGTGGACTGGTCCACAAGCAGGTGGTTAGAAAACTTCTTTAGATGTTTCCCAGTTTTTTAGAGTATACTAAGTAGGCTCATCAAGATATACTGTTATTCAAAATGAATGTTTAATTTTTGTGATCATGTATATTATTTCATTTTTACAGCGTGCCATTTCCCCATGAACCCTAAAGGGACTTGCGTGTGGTCATTTTGTTTGCTTCTGTAATGACCAGTGGGAACAGCAGCTCTACGGGTAAGGTCAAATGTCCAACAAAACAGTCTATGAACTGGAAGAAGTTTGCGAAGCATTAGTCCAGAATAATATCCACAACTGAACTGAAAATTTCGGGAGCTCTATGCAGCACATCCTTCCCACACGGCAGCCTCCTGAGTTCGGAGAGTGACATCGACAAGGAATCCCACAGCTAGGGCGTGAGCAGCATCCTGGATCTTACTAGCCTGGTACACACACATTATGCAAGCTGACCGAGTGGGCCCGCGGAGTCAATGTCAGAAGAAAAGAGCTCCACAAAAGAGAAATGCAGGAGCAGCAACCTGGACCGTCCTCTTCAGCATTTATAGAACTGTCAGGTGTGTTTAAGGAACAGATTTCTCCACGTCCTGATCTACCTTTCCCACTTCCAGGTAATTCACAGGCAGTCAAAGAACACCCACTGTTCACATGACACTGTTGCTTCTCTCTCCAGGATGGAGCTTACTCCTCTGGCCACGAGAGCAGGGATAATGTTCTGTTCCAACCTCAGGTCATTTCTTTCTCACAATGAGCTCTCTGTGGGCTCTGGGGGTGTTAGCCCTTCTATCTATGATATATATAAAGGCACACTTGACAGGGAACAAGAGTGCCCACTTCAGGAAAATCCCATGTATGAAAGGCAAACTAGACATAACTTTAAAGGAGGAGAAGGTCATCCTCTTTAAATGCCCAACTTTCAACACTCACCTCCTCTGGAACAAAAAGATTAAATTATACAAGTTCAACACCAAATTAACCCAAGGACCAAAGTTAACATCACCAATAGTGGCACAAAATGACGCCATGTGCCTCCTGATGGGATGAACGGAGAGAAATGCAAATCATCATTTATATAATACCCCTGACAAAAATGCGTCAATCACGAGCAATCACCATACAAACCCCAACTGTTATAAAATAACTGGCTTATACTTTTCAAAAATGTCAATGTCATAAAAGATTTAAAAAAAAAAAAAAAAGATGAACTCCTAAGTAAAAGAGACTAAGGCCAGGTTTCTCAGTGGATATAGATAGAGCATTGTCTCAGCACCCCAAGGTTCCAGATGCAATCCCTGGTCAAGGCACATATGAGAAGCAACCTATGAGTGCACAACTAGACGGAACAACTAAGTGGAACGAGTTGATGTCTCTCTCTCTCTCACTCTCACTCTCTCCCTTCCCCCATCTCTCTCCCTTCTCCTCTCTTTTTTGTTTTCTCTCTCTCAAATCAATGAAGAGAGAGAGAGAGAGAGAGACTAGGAGACATGACACCAGAAGAACTACTTTATAAAGGACATTATTGTGATTAGGGTCAAAATTTGGTATGAACTGTATGTTCAACAATAATACATCAATGTTTTATGTCTTGTTATTACTAACTGACTTGTAGTTACAAAAGGAATGCTCTTGTTCCTAGGAAAGACATGCTGGAGTATTTAGGAGTTAAAGAGGCGAGGTATAATGGTTCAGAAAAGACATTATATAACAGGGAGAATGATAGCACAAAGGTGGCAAAACCGATAACTGATGAATGTAGGCTATCCAGGAGTTCATCTTGCAACGTCTCTGTAAGTTTGAAATTATTTCAAAATAAAGTTGTTGTTTTTTCTTCTGGCCATTTTCAGGGGCCTTAATGATTTCAGTATCTTTAAGGCTTGTAATATGGCTTTACTATTATTGTCAGCTTTCTCTAATTTTCTGCAAAAGCACATTCAGGTAAGAAGACTCATTGGCTGGCTTAAAATAAAGTATCTTAAGACAACACAAATTCAGATTCAATTTGCAAAGCATTTCCATGGTAACATCTGTTGAATAAGGCAAGCCTCCCTCCCCCCCCCCCCCATATTGAACTTATTTGTCACCATCTTCTCACTCACAGACCCTGGTGACTGTGCGCTCCTCTTTCACTTCCAAGCCACTGGACACCTGGCCCGAGCTCAGCCAAGGACTCCCCTGGAAGTTTAGGCAGAGGCACTAATCTGGTTTTGATTATCAGGGGAGTAGTGGCACCATACAGAAACATCCCAGGCGGCCTCTCAGAGAAAGAGCACGCACGTGAACACGCATTGGCGGGTCCCTGACGTGTTCCCTGAGGTACACAGCAAGCACTCAGTAAAAGGTGCCTGCAATCCACAGCCAAAGAACAACCCCCATAGACTGAACAACCCCCATAGACCCTACTCACTTCATTTCAGCTAGCCTACCTGGGTCTCTGTTCCTTAGCACAGGGAGCCACGACAAGAACAGACCTGTACCGATACAATGGGATAAACGGTCACCATAGCTATCACACAGCAAGGTACCACTGGGAGTGCGGACACCCACTCTCCCTTTGCCCATAGGAAGGGATGGCTCCTTCTGTTCTCCTCGTGCTCACAGCCTCTTAGCCGGGGACAAACTGGCTGCAGTGAAGGGTAGAGCCCGTGAAAAGTCCACTCTGCTTCTACCAGACACCATTGCAGAGCAGAGCAGCAAACAGCAGGAAGGGAAGGACCTGGGTCCTGGCCAATCAGATCTGGATCCTTGGACCTGGTTCCGCTTCCCATCTCCCTGCAAGCCTGCTACACAATCACACTTGTCTGACCCTGTGGTAGACAGAATAGCCCCCAAAGGTGTCCACGTCCTAATCTCCAGAACCTGTGAGTATGCAAAATGGACTTGGCAGGAGTGATTAATTAAAGACCTTGAGATGGGGAGACTGTCCTGTATCATCTACATGCGCCCAATGGAATCAAAAGGGTCCTTAACAGCACAGAACCCTTCCCAGCCATGGTCAGAGGAAGATACAACGTGGCTGAATTTGAGGATGGAAGAATGGGGTGGGGGGGGATAGAGAAAAGGATTTTCCCCTAGAGCCCTCAGAAGGAGCCCAGCCCTGCCCACACCTTGATTCTAACCCAGTTAGACTCAAACCAGATTGCTAATGTACAAAAATTGTAAGACAATAGATTTGTGGTATTTTAAGTCACTACATTTGTGATCATTTGTGACAGTAACAATAGAAACTAATACAGACCTTATTTCCCTCATCTGGAAATGGTCTTTTTGTATACTGCTCACAAAAATTAGGGGATCAGGGACCATGCTGATACTCCAGTACTTCCAGCCTTTTATAAAGTGCATTTTCACCAATGAAATAAAAGTTGGTTTTGCATCTCATCTGCATAATTAAACAACTTTCTTGGACTTGTCATTTGCTTTTCTGATGTTTTTGTTTAATAAAAAAAAAAAAATCATGCCTGACCTGTAGTGGCGCAGTGGATAAAGCGTCGACCTGGAAATGCTGAGGTCGCCGGTTCGAAACCCTGAGTTTGCCTGGTCAAGGCACATATGGGAGTTGATGCTTCCAGCTCCTCCCCCACTTCTCTCTGTCTCTCTTCTCTCTCTCTCTGTCTCTCCCTCTCCTCTCTAAAATAAAAAAATAAAAAAATAAAAAGATTCTTTTTTCAATAGCTTCATATTCATTTTGAAATATCCCCTAATTTTTGTGAGCAGTATATTTTGTTTGTTTGCTTGTTTCTTTTTGGAGAGATGCAGGGTGAGAGAGACAGGAACATGGAGCTGTTCCTGTATGTGCCCTGACTGGGAAACCAAACCAGAAACCCCTGTGCTCCTGGACGATGTTCCAACTGAGCAAGCTGTCTGTCCAGGGCTTAATTTCATTTTTATTTTCAGAGAGACAGAGAGGGGAAGGGAGGTAGAGGAGAGGGGGAAGGAGGCATTCATTTGTTGTTCCACTCAGTCATGCACTCATGGGCTGCTCCCTCTGTGTGCCCTGATCAGGTATCGAACCATCAACCTCGTTGTTTCAGGACGGCACTCTTGACCGAGCTAACCAGCCGGGGCGATGAGTCGCTTTTTATCCTTTCTGAGATGTGGGGTTAGCAGAGCCTAGTCTACCCCTTGACCTCCCAGAAGACCCTGAAACACGTTTGGAAAAACCATGGCCCCTGACCAAGTGATCTCTAACGGTAATTCACAAAACAAATGGCCTCCATGTCAGACTGAACTTAATCTGGTATCATCTGCCCTTGTTTAGAACAATATTTGCCACCAGAATCCTAATCTTTCTTTTTTTAGTACTAAAAACAAAATCTGTCCCAAGTTATTGAGTGATTAGCAGATCCCAGGGTCCCAGAGCACTAGCATCCAAGTAGTATCCACTGTATCAGTCAACTCTCCCCGGCAACTGAGGGCTTTTGTGCTGCCTCTGATCCAGTAGTGAAATCACCAGGGCCACCATCCAGATTTCTGAGTCACCCTCACCATAGCAGATCCACGCAGCAGCAGCAGCTGGATTGTGAACTCAAGGCAGCCAAGGCCAAACCCTGCCCTGAAAATCCAGCTGCTGCATAAGGGTCATTACTTATGCAGTACCCCCCTCCCAGCTCATTACTCTCCCTAACATCTCAATTCAGCTGCCCTTTCCTCTCCTAGGAGCCCTGCAGCTGGCCGCAAGACACGCTGCCAAGTGCAGTCCATGGGTGCAGGATGGATGCACTCCAGCTCCGTAGCGGGAGCCGCTTAACTGATTGCCTCTGCTCTCAGAAGGGCGTGTGAGGATACTTTTTTCATCATTCAACTATTTCCATTGAACAAAACATCTGGGGGGAGACAGCTACTGTCCTAACTACTATGTGGTCTTGCTAAAAAAGGCTGCTGTCGAGCCTTGTGGCTGGTGTCAAGACGGTTTGTTTGAGAATAGAGCCTATTTGGAGCATCCACACCTTTACTCGACCAACAGCGACAGAGTGTGCCCCCACTCCCAGCAGCTCCAGGGTGAAGAGGACAAGGCATCCCCAAGGCTCACCCAGGAGGAGGGAGCTGTAACGGCTTTTGACAACTTGTGTTGCATCTGCTCAACACAGAACCCCACCAGGTAGGCTGCCAGGAGATCTACCCAGAAATAGAAACACGACTTAAAGAGAAAAAGCACAGATAAAACTGATGACTTGCACTAGAAATGGTTTCGGCCCAAAACAGAAGTCTGTTCTAAGCAGTCAGATGCAGAAATCTGTCGGACAGGGGCCGCTGCTCCACAGAGGAAGCCTGCTCCAAGGCGGGCAGGGCGGCAAAGCTCACCCCACAGGGGTCTTATCAGCTTTCTATCATCCTGGCATCGTCCACTCTCATTAAACACGAGATCTGCCACAGGTGCCTGCCAAACGACAGAGAGGGACCATGACTCTGCCTTGGAGAAATGTGCTTCTGACAAATGTCACAGAGTCATTAGGGGTGCCCGGGAGACCCCAGTCACAGACTGCCCGGTGTGGCCACAGCAAGTATGCCAAGAACTTTTCCTCTCAGCAAGAATGGAGGGAGGGAAAGTGGGAAGAGAAGCTAAGGTTACCATGGGCAGCGAGGAGCAGCCTCCAGCCTGACCCACATCTTTTCTCTCACATGCGCTTGAGCAGAAGTGGTTGCTCCTGAGCATTTATCCACAGCTCGGCACTGCTGGGCATAAACAACGACAGGAGAGAGCAGAACCCAGAAGCCCTCAGAGACAACTCGCCAAGTCCAGAGAAGCTCTGTGATGTGGTCTTGAAGGCTGAACCAAAGGAGACCAAAAAGGTCATCCTGGCAGCCCCTGCTGGTTGGAGCTCTGTGTGAAGCCCTGTGAAACCCAGGCATGGCACGGCTAAATTTTTAAAGAAGCCTTTATGTACTCATTTAGCTTTCAAAATAACAGATTAACATTCTGTGCTACTGAGGGTTCCCACATAGTTGTTGGGAATATAAGCTATATCATCTCGCCTGACCAGGCGGTGGCGCAGTGGATAGAGCGTCGGAGGACGATGCCCAGGACCCAGGTGGACCCAGGTTAGAGACCCCGAGGTCGCCAGCTTGAGCGTGGGCTCATCTGATTTGAGCAAAAAGCTCACCAGCTTGGACCGAAGGTCGCTGGCTCGAGCAAGGGGTTATTCGGTCTGCTGAAGGCCCGCGGTCAAGGCACATATGAAAAAGCAATCAATGAACAACTAAGGTGTCGCAATGCGCAACGAAAAACTAATGATTGATGCTTCTCATCTCTCTCCGTTCCTGTCTGTCTGTCCCTGTCTATCCCTCTCTCTGTCTCTGTAATAAAAATAAATTAATTAAAAAATAAAAATAAAAATAAAATAAGCTATATCATCTCCTAAAAGGTGGATTGGTAAAGGTGCATATCTGTTGACCTTAAAATTCTATAGCAATTCCCACATGATCTATAAATAAGTGTAAAAATGTTCATTGCAGTATTACCAAAAAGAAAAAGAAAAAAGAAAGAAAAAGAAAAGTAAGGGAAGGGAGGGGAGGGGAGGGGAAGAAGCACAGCTAGCAATAAGAGAATGAAACATAACATTTCATGTAAAAAATATATAACAATTAACACCAAGAAATAATATGCAGTCTATAGATATGAGATTGATTTATATTAGCATGGACTCAATATTGATGACATTTGTTTTAAAATGTTACATAGAACATTGTTATACTATTATTATTTTTGTTTAAAAAATAGGAAAAAAAAGACTACTTTCTCACACACAAAGGGTCAGGAGGGCTTTATTTTTAGAGTTCTGATACCACCTTGGAAATATTTTTTCTTCTCCCTAAAAGTTAATGGGATATTATTAATATAGTTTGTTGTTCTTTAGCCGGGTAGAGAGCTGTCTGCGAGAAGGGACAGTAAAAACTAGCTAAATTCCCAGCTAGTCATTTCTTCAATTAGAAATCATGCTTTTTAGGCTTGTTGGGAAAACAGCTGTGTTAGGCTTACTTGCTTGCACTTTGCTTGCTTAGTGCATGAGCCCGTGGCAGAGCCATGTGTGCATAGCCTGTGTGAGGCTACAGGTGCTCTGACTCAGTGTGGTTTTGTGTGAACTGATTGGCCACCATTGCAAGGGGCTGTTTGGTGACTCGCTTGCCCACCACTGCAAGGGGCTGTTTTGCTGTGCATTCGCCTGCTTCTGTGAGACGTGATTTTCCCCTGCCTGTTTGCTCATCCACCGTTATGAGAATCAAACGAGAATGGCCCAACGCTTTCAAGCTCTGCAGTTCCTCTACCGTCTGCCTGAATCCAATGTGAACGTGCCTGGCCTTGCCATCTACATTACATCCGGCATAGAGGGCAGGATTTGGATCAGGTCGGTATGGAGCCACCAGCCGTCTTGCCATCTTGAGCACGTGGTTCCCTGTGGCTACCCTGTTGGGGACTGTGGGCTGTGTGTGTTTTTACAGCCCAGTGAGCAGAAACTGAAAGCTCTTTGCAAGAGGCCACCCGAGTTTGAGAACTCCAGGATGAGCTGCAGGCTGAGCATCGACAACAGCAGGAGTTGAAACAGTTGATGAAGAGGAATTGCAGGTCTGAGAACTCCAGTTTGCCCTAGAAGCCAAATGCTAGCACAGATAGTTGTTAGAAACACAGCTGCAGGTTCAAGAGCTTCAGTTTCACCTTTAGGCCAAGAGCTGACAGCCACAAGAGCCAAAAGGTTGCGGAAGGAGGAGGAAAAGATTCAGGCTGAAACTGCCATCAGCAGACCCAGAGCCCAGCTGGTAGTCACCAAAAAGGTAAAAACCCACCAGCCAAAAAGTGCCTCAAGCAGGCACGACCCCCTCTGCAAGTAGTTGAGCACTCCTGTAGTCCATCCCTACACCCAGGCAGAGTTGGAGTTAGGGCCAAAATTCAGGCAGAAACCCACCAGATTCCTGGCAGCTTGGTATCATGCTCTCCGGAACAGAGATGAAGAAATTAGCCGCCATTACCACTCACTCCTCCTTGAGGCAGTGTCTTCAAAACTGCCATAACAACCCAGGAAACCACAACCTATAAGAATGGGTGATGGCTGCCACTGGTACGGTCTGGCAGAATGCTAGAGACTTGCCAGGAGCAGTGAGTCAGTGGCAGTCATATACTGAGCTGCAACAGGTCCTCCAGGAGCTGGGTACAAGAAATGCTGCTTTCAACTTGAGGTCCCGTGAGCCAGATGAGGAAGTATTTATGGCAAGGATGAGGGACCTTATTCTCTATAGTGTCCTGTCAGCCCTTTTTGGGTACTAGTGGCTATCTTAAGTCCCTATATGGGGCAGCCTATCAACACTTACACAGACGGTGGCTGATTTGAGGGAGACAGAGGCAGCATGGACCCATAAGGATGTGCAGGCTGCTGCCCATACTGCCCCTCTAACAAGATAAATGGGCCTAAAAATTTTACCCAAACACAGATATGGGTAGGTTTGATTGCAGCCAGGGCAGATAAGGATAAATTGGATGGTAGGTCTAAGAGTCCTGTTCGAGTTTCGGTGGCAGCTTAAGTCAGAACAGAGGTTCCAGGAACTGAAACGAATGGCCCCAGCTGCTACCAATAAAATGGTTAGTGTGAGGGCAGCAAGGTTGCAAGATTATATGATGGAGACAGCTGAGGGAGAGGAGGATCCCCAAGACCCGTTCTTCCAGTATGAATAGAAGGAAGGTCGAGGGACCCATCTAACAGGGATGGGTGAGGACCAGAGGCCTCATGTAGAACTGGCAACCCACTGGCCCCCTTCTCATGTGCAGCAGGTATTGGCCTTAGAAGATAAGTGCTTTTTTGCAGCAGCAAAGAGAACTGTGGACTGATCACTGAGCAGTATAACGGACTCTTGAAGCAAGGACTGTGACAAGAGTGGGCACTGGCTTTCTTGCTGGGTGGACATGCTGCTTGTAAACAGTATGAGAGACCCTGATGGGGGGCCCGGCACCTGTGGAGGCCCTTCTACAGCCCATTGTTGCTCCCATCCAGTTGCAGACACACACCAAGGACACTTTCTTCAATAGACAGGGCCCTGGACTGTATAGGCCTGCCACCTATGATGGGTGACCTTGTTGGTACTGGGGGCAGGGGGCTAGAGAGCGGCCTCCAGTTAACTCCCTGGGCAGAGTGCTCAGGGAGACACTGTGAAGGGTACCTTCATAATTATTGTCATGTTTGGTATAGCTTGTGCCTTTGTAATTTGGTTGCTGCAGTCTGTACTGTTTCTGTTTACGGAATGTACCTCACACCCAGCACGGGGACCGTCGTGGAAGATACCTGTCACGTAGATTATGAGGTGAGCAACCCAAAAGGAGTGGATTGTTGGGAAAACAGCTGTGCTAGGCTTACTCGCTTGCTCTCTGCATGATTAATGCGTGAGCACATGGCAGAGCCCAGTGTGCGTAGCCTGTGTAAGGCTGCAGGTGCTCGGACTAGGGGCAGCTTTACACAGACTGCCTGCCTGCCACTGCAAGGGGCCATCTGGCGGATCACTTTCCCACCACTGCGAGGGGCCGTTTTGCTGTTCATTCATTCTCCTGCTTCCGTGAGAAGCGGTTTCCCCCTGCCTGTTCGCTCCTCTGCCGTTGGGAGAATCTATTAAATGGGCAGAGCCCAATGCTTTCCAGCTCCGCAGTTCCTCTACCATCTGCCGAATCCAATGTGAACCTGCTTGGCCTTGGCCACTAGCGTGACAAGGTTCTTCTTCTTTTTAATAAAGAGAAACATGGCTCTGGAGGTCCCAAATGAGAAAAGAATTATGATTGGATGTCATCATGGATGACAAGTAATACTATGGATCAGAACCCCAGTTTGCTGGAACAGGGGAGCCCACAGGCACTCAGTGTGGGCTGCAGGCAGAATCCTTCTCCACCCCCTTCCCAACAGCCTGGGAGCAATGCTGGTTCCAGGTTTGAGATATTTGGAATGGCAGAGATGGACAGAATTCGGCCCTGAGGCAGAGGCAGCAAGAAAGGAGGGCAAGACGGCGAGTTTCTGAACACTGGTTAGCACTGCATCTGAAGGGGGAAGAGGTCTGTGTCTCTGTCCCCAAGCATCCTAAAATGTGTTACATTGTGAGTTTTAAAAGAAAAAAAAAAGTATAGTCTAGTATGACAAGAAGAAACAGTTCCAAGTCTGGCACAGGCCCAATGGCTGGACAGCCTGGTGACATTGTCAGTGTGAAGAATAGTAAGAGGGAAATTGGTTTCTTCCCTTCTTACAATGTAAATCTTTTCCCTTCATTTTCTTCTTTTTAAAAAAGATCGACAGGTTATAAATTACTTTTGTAATTTTGTAAAGTAAAAACATATTTTAAAAAAATCCACACAAAATTTGTTATAGGAAAGAATGTCCTTTTTTTAAGATACTCACTGAGCATTGTCCATTTGCTCTCTCCTATTACTGCGGACAATAGAAAACCCCAGAGAGGAGGGCTCTGAGGTCCACAGAGGCGAGGAAACACCTCCACCTCCAGGGGGTTCACTTGTGAAGACTTGTCATCCGCGGAGACCAATTTGAACACTATTACCAGCCCTGTGTTTGTGCAGGGATCCACCAGCAGCGCTTACTAATTCAATCCTCTTCAAACGGGCTGGCTTTAGGTCAGCCAATGGAAAAAGGGAAATTACACTGTTAAGTTCATTTAACCACTGTCTGAGCTCAAGGCTGAGGACTGGGCCCTGGGATACAGGACGGACAAAGCATAAGCCTTGCCTTCAACGGGTTCATTGCCACAGATGGTGACATTGGCTTCAGACATGTGAAAAGAGCTCAGCTGAAGGGAGTTCAGCTAGACACAGGTGGAAGGAAGAATCAGCGGCCAACATGAGTTCACCGTACTGTACAAGCACCGTATTTAAAACCACTCTCTCTGCCAAGCACAGTCCTCTCCTCCCCTGCACTGTTGAGGAAACGGGCCCAGAAGATAGAAGCTACAACCACTGGTGCCTGTATGAGAAACTGAGGCTCAGGTAAACATGCATGGGCATAAGTTATATGTATATCCTGGAACGGGGATGTGCCTCCAGTTCCCACCAGCTTCAGAGCCTGGACTCAGGATGAAAAAGGAAGCTTAACCCTCTGAGTCCAAAGAAGCAAGAAGGAGCTGCTTTTAAGATCCAATGCCACCCCGGTGTGGGTGTGCCCACCCCAACACTCCAGCAGGAAGGTGCGGGCATGGATTTAGTAACACTGAGTGTGCATCGAGTATAACAGCACGGTTCCTGTCATTGCCCAAAACAGAAGAATTAAGAGTGCAGACCTTGCCACAGAAGCCTAGCCTGTGGGTTCAACTGAGTGCACTTGGTGCAGAGTGGATCAGAACATATGTGAAGTCAAATATCGAGGAGCCTAATTAAAAACCTAAAATCCATAAAGCATGAGAATAGCATATCTGATGCAGAATAGACAAAACAACCCTGAGCACAGCGAGGTTATTTGGAGATTGTCTTTGATACAGAAATTCCACAGAGTGGCCAGAAAACTGTTTTCAGAACACACTGAATCAACCTGACCCCTCAGCTTCTGCCTCCTGGCCGTGGGCCACCGAGGACTAAGCTGTAGCACTGGCTCGCAGGCCCACTGGCAGTAGTCACAGTCCCCAGGGAGCACTGTCCCTGGGAGGCTGGCTGAGGCCTGCAGAGGTGGGGTGAGAAATTGCTCCCTGTAATGCTGGTGGCTGTGGCTAGGCAGGTCTACACTGGATTCAGGCAGATGGCAGAGGAACTGCAAAGCCAGAAAGCATTGGGCCATTCCCATTTATTGGAGGCTCACAGAAACAGGCAAGTGAGTAAGCAAAGGAAAGCCGCTTTCTCACAGTGGTGGGCAAGCGATCCACCAAACAGCCCCTTGTAGTGGTGGACAAGCAATTTGGGCCTCAGGTCAGCAATCCACCAAATGGCCCTTCGCACCGGCGAGCAAGCAACCCTCACCAAGGGAAAGCACTCGCAGCCTTACAGAGGCTGTACACATGTGGCTTTGCCACATACTCATACGCTAATCATGCAAAGTGCAAGCGAGCAAGCCTAACACAGCTGTTTTACCAACAGCCTCCAAAATGAACACACACTTTCCTCATCCCTGTTCACCCTTCCCCACACTGACCAAGCTCCTCCCTTAATTCAAGAGGCTATACAAACACACTTTAGAATTGACACATAGGGAAGAGCCATAATGGGGGAGGAAGTAACAAGAAAGTAACAGAAATAATCATTGACCCAGGGTCTGACAGACAAGCTGAACCCCTGACCCTGACCCCACTTGCTGGGTGACCACAGGCAAGTCACCTCACTCCTAATGTCAGTCTGGTTAAAACAGTGACAACCTGCCTAATGGACTTCGGGGAGGTTTAAAGGACAAGACCATGTGGCAGGCACTTTGCCTAGTACCTAGTATGTTTTAAGTATTCCATAAAAGGCTGTTAAAACTATTAAGTGCTCAAGTGGAGAATGCAGTTGGCTTCTTGTGAAAACTCAACATGACTTCTGAAAGGTGAGACTGCAGCAGTGTAACGGTGCCAAGCCTGCTCCAGAGAACAACCCCAGGGCCAGTGCACTCTCTGGACTCAGGACACCCGCATTGGCAGGGTTGCCCTGAACTCCTCTCTGTGTGCTCTGAGCTGCCTGTGGTCAGTTCACAGCTTCCAGCATGGTCTCTCTTCTCCACACCCCACTTAGTGCCGTTATTAGCCCAGCTAACACAGCCTCCTCTTAAGAACATAAACACCTTCATTCTTTTCAGAAAGTCCTCACTTAAGGAGTAACCACACTGTAGAGACCCCCCCCTCACGGGATTTCATCTCATAAATCTAAAAAGTACGTTAGGTAAGGTAGGATTTCACTGACAAATCACAACCTACAATAATAATAATAATGAGGTTCAAGCCCACAGACACAAGTGAGGGTAACAGGCTCCCACACTTGCCAGTCAGGCTCCTGTTCCAGGTCACTCAGCCTTGTGCCACTGACGCCAGACAAAATCCCACTGGGTTTCTTGGTGGCTTTACAGAGATATACACCTCAGGCAGTTCAAGGCCAGGTTTCATATGCAGCATGAAGCTTAGACTTCCTTCTCCAAGTGTGATCTGCAAACCGGCAGCATGGGCATCAACACCTAAGGCCGGTTAGAAATGCAGTCTCAGGCCCTGCCCAGAACTACCCAATCACGAACAGCATTTTAACAATGCCCCAGATGGCACTGATTTAGAGCATTTGCAACAAAGTCTACCCAGATAGAAAGTTGGAGTAGTTTATTTAGGTTTGCACTTGATCTTTTCCTTTCTTCATGGAAGCCCCATGACAGCACAGGCTGTGCCTACCTTAGCCACCGGCATGTTGTGGGGAAAACAGCTGTATTAGGCTTGCTGACAGGTTTACCGGCTGCAAGCACTTTGCTTGATTAGTGCATGAGCTCATGGCAGCGCCATGTGTGAATAGTCTATGTAAGGCTACAGGTGCTTGTGCTCAGGGCGGATGGCGGATGGCAGATTGCCGATTGCCTGCCCCACCACTGTGAGGGGCCATTTTATTGTTTGTTCGCCAGAGAAGCAATTTTCCCCTGCCTGTTTGCTCATCCGCCATTGCAAGATTTTATTAAGCAGTAATGGCCCAACGCTTTCCGACTGTGCAGTTTCTCTCCTGTCTGCCCGAATCCAACGTGGACTTGCCTGGCCTCGGCACCAGCCTTACACATGTAGTGCTCAAATATGCATTGGCTGAGTGAGTGAATGAGTGATCCTCCAAGTGACTGAAGAGAGCTATCCTGTTGCATATGCAGAGAGAGACGTAAGCAAGATTCTGAGAGAGTACACCTGGGGTTGGGGGGGGTGTCTTTAAACAAGGTCATCAGATAAGGCCTCTCTGGCATTAGAGGTTGCACTAGGATAAGAACTGGCGAATGAGGAGGAACATGCCGGAGAAGAGGAGGCAGAGGAAATAGCCCCTGCACTGACCACCCTACAGAGACTTCTGTAGACCAGAAAAGATAGAGCATCATGTTTGGCTCTGGCAGTGGAACAAAGCAGCTCCAAGGAGGCAGCTTCAGAATGTTCCGTGACCATTACGACTGTTAGGGTACAGAGAGGCTGTGTCTGGAGTCACAGCAGCCTCACCAAGGCTCTTGCAGCTCAGTGTGAAGAATGCTGGCTGTAGAGGGAGGTAGTCCATCAGTCACCCTACAGACTTTGTGACTGCTGGCCACAACCCCTCTGGCCCTCCGATTCCACCGGTCTACAGCTGCTTGCAAAGTACAAACATGGAGATTACTCACTGCTTTCAACAAGTCAATCCAGGAACTCGTGGGAAGCCAAGCCTCCAAGGGTCCAGGAGCCCAGTCCAGATGTTACCCTGCAGCAGCACACTGGCAAAGAAGAGAAATAGACAGGTCTCAATGCAGGTGGCCATACTAACAGGTGAGCAACATTCTTCCAACACTGAATGACCAGGTGGGCTTCAGATTATAAAGAGGGTGGAAAAGGAAAATGTTAAGTGGGGTAAACAGTCCCAGAGCACTGTACAGTGAGTGACACAGCTGGTGACCCTCTGCCCTCGATCTTGGGAGAGACACCATCCTGCTCCAGAGCAGCCTCTCTCGGCAAATCCCACAACGTGGAGTCCAGACAGACGGCTGAAAAGGGCCCTTGGCAACAATCAGGCCCCAACCCCTCCCTAAACAGATGTGAAAAAAAACCAAGACTCTTAGAAAGAAAACAGGCCTCGTCCAAAATCTGCAGCGAGTGATGGCAAGTTCAGGAACAGAATCACAGAACCAAGTCTATAAAGCTTAAATTTACCTGCACATTACCTTTCTTAATAAAACTCAGTTTCTAAATAAATGTTATTCTTATTCTGCCTGGCTCTTAACGGAGGAAAGGAGACGAGGCAGCCTACAGTCCCAAATCTTAACCATTCCCTCGTCCTCTCTCTCCTTCATCCCCAGAGGCTTTCTTTCAACAGCCAAACTGAAACTCCTGGTTTTCTTCAAAAACAAAAATTTTGAAAAGCAAATAAAACCCCAGAACTGCCTACATTTAAGTGCAAGAAGAAAACCTAAAAATGTTTGAGAAAAACCTGAAGACCTAAAATTTCTGAATCTATGAGATAAAAAGAACAACGCAAAACCAGACTGAAAGTTCCTGTCCCCATACATTAGGGTCCCGGGACCTGGAGACCCGAACCTTCCCAGGAGGGAGCCCATTTCAAACCAAGGTGGACTGACAGTCGTCAACAGTCACTCTGTTCTGTTAAAATGAAATGGATGATCAAAATGCTGATTCTCTAGGAAATGTCTTCTGATTATGGTTTTTTTAAATTAATTTCATCTAATTATATATTTAGAACATCATCATCTAAATGGCTGCCTCTTCCTCTGGGGTTCTACGGAGTTCCAGCTGACCCTGACAAGTCAAAGCAACCTTGGAGAGCTCACACCTAACCTCACAGACCCCTCAGTCCATCTCCCTCTGGAAAGAGCATGGGCAGGCCCTGGCCGGAGGGTTTAGAGCCCCGGGCGGGCGGGCGGCAAACTGCGGCTCACTGCATGCAGCTCTTTGGCCCCTTGAGTGTGGCTCTTCCACAAAATACCAGGTGTGGGCGCTATGTCAATAAGGAATGTACCTACCTATATAATTTAAGTTTAAATAATTTAGCTCTCAAAAGAAATTTCAATCGTCGAACTGTTGATATTTGGCTCTGTTGACTAATGAGTTTGCCGACAACTGGTTAGAGCATCATCCTGATGCCCAGAGGTTGTGGGCTCGAACCCTGGTCAGGGCACATACAGGAACAGATCAATGTCTCTCTCTCTCTCTTTTTCCCCCTCTTTCTCTAAAAAATCAATTTGAAAAAATTAGTGAGCTCCTCAACTCACTTTTTTTTTTTTTTTTTTGTATTTTTCTGAAGCTGGAAACGGGGAGAGTCAGTCAGACAGACTCCCACATGCGCCCGACCGGGATCCACCCGGCACGCCCACCAGGGGCGACGCTCTGCCCACCAGGGTGTGATGCTCTGCCCCTCTGGGGCATTGCTCTGCCGCGACCAGAGCCACTCTAGCGCCTGGGGCAGAGGCCAAGGAGCCATCCCCAGCGCCCGGGCCATCTTTGCTCCAATGGAGCCTTGGCTGCGGGAGGGGAAAAGAGAGACAGAGAGGAAGGAGGGGGTGGGGGTGGAGAAGCAAATGGGCGCTTCTCCTATGTGCCCTGGCCGGGAATCGAACCCGGGTCCCCCGCACGCCAGGCCGACGCTCTACCGCTGAGCCAACCGGCCAGGGCCTCAACTCACTTTTAAAAAGAACACGGGTGGGCCTGACCAGGTGGTGGCGCAGTGGATAGGGCGTCGGACTGCGATGGCGAGGACCCAGGTTTGAGACCCCGAGGTCACCAGCTTGGGCGCAGGCTCATCTGGTTTGAGCAAAAGTTCACCAGCTTGGATGCAAGGTCGCTGGCTCAAACAAGGGGTTACTCGGTCTGCTGAAGGCCCACAGTCAAGGCACATATGAGAAAGCAATCAATGAACAACTAAGGTGTCACAACGAAAAACTAATGATTGATGCTTCTCATCTCTTCGTTCCTGTCTGTCTGTCCCTGTCAATCTCTCTCTCTGACTCTTTCTCTGTCTCTGTAAAAAATAATAATAATAAAATTAAAAAGAACACGGGTGGGATAAAACTCAGGTATCTTTCAGCAGGAGAATTCCAAAATTTTCTTATATTGCTGGAACAAAGCTGAAAGTACCTCACGTTAAGTCAACTTCAACAAAGCATAATTACTTGCCTAGTTTGAAGTGAGTATCAGTCATAAATTTAAATTGCCATATCTCTTGGGAAATCACTATGAGGTTGGTGCAACAATAGTTGTATTTTGTTTCCATGGAGTTAGCAAGGAGTCTGTCCCCACCCTAACTAAATGGGCATTTGGATCTGTTTCCCCAAAGATCCATGATCATTTATAAAGCAAAAAGGGTTTCTTCTGCATAAAGTGGAATTTCATAAAATGGAATTTAGGCGGTGAGGTCATTTGTTTTGAAACTACAACAACCATTCTAATTCCTTCCTCCATTTTAGCATTCTAGTTACTCTGGGTCAAGAGAAGGAGATGTAGGTTTCAGAGAAAATGCAAAGCCTGCACAGCCACTCACGGCATAATCAAGTATTCCACCCTGGACGACCTGTGGCACAACTGACTGCTAGTTTCCCTTTCAACAGTTAGGCCCTCAGATGTAAAAAACTCGTGTGGACTCACACACAAGCAGACCAGACACATTTCTAGAAATCTTCAACAGCCCCAGGATTCATTTAAACACAAACACACACACAATCTCCCACAAGGCCCACATTATTCCTTATCCTTATGAGGAAGGAGGCTTCACAAACTCCTCTGGAAATATGGACCCTTTTCACCCCAAAGAACGAAACGCCTTCAGTTTCAAAGGGCTTGTGGGTCCCCTGAAATTTCTCTCTGTGCCTCCGGTTACCGACCCCTGCATAATTAAAATGTTACAAGGAGTCCCCTTTTAAAACTCTCTCTGAACTTTCTACAACCACTCTGTAAATGGGGTTATGCATGGCAACCCAATTTCAAAGTGACACACAAGGGCAGGAACCAGCAAGAAAACGGGCTTCTTGCAGCATTTATGGAGGGAAAGGATGACTCTGCAGCCAGCAAGGCTAACTGTTCGGGAGCCTTCTGCTGCTCCCGGGATCCTTGGCATAACAATTCTAACAGGGGCCTTCCCAAAGCTATGTTTGCGCCTGGTACTCAACTTAAAAAAAAAATCAACAAACAAAAGACATATTGTTTAGGAATGCATACATGGATAACAAAAATAAGCAAGGACTGGTTAAAACAAAAAGTGGAAATCCCTATCACCTCTGAGGGGGCAGGGAAGCTTCTAGGATATCGTAATGTTGATTTCTTAATCTGGTTGTTAATTTCTTATATATGTATGTCAGAGGAAAGCAAATGAAACAAATAACACAGATTAATGTCAGTGACAGGGACCTCCATGAGTTCTCTGTGCCAGTATAAGACATACCAATCACCCTGGAGAGTGAGTCCTGTACTAGTCAAAGGGTGGGGCCCAACAGGGAACAGTTACAAGTTCTGGCCCCAGGGGCACCGTCTATAAATACATTTCATTTTTAAAAGTCCACACCCTGGGACAATCCTGTGCTCTAGGCTGAGGTCACAGTGACCTCTGATGCTGTCACTCCGGGAAAAGCTGGTGTTGGGTTTTGCAAACACACTGGTCTTCCCTCTCCCACACCCTGCAGGCCTGTTGACTGTGGCACATTCTGTTACGGTGAACAGTCATCAGAACGTCTTCCTAAACAGCTGAGACAGGAGCAAAGGCCCAGATGCTTCGGCAGAGTTCAAAGGAATGTCTGGGCGTCTCCCTCCTCAGGCGGATAGAGGCTGGGGTTCCTCACACCTTCTCCTTCAGATGCTCATCATTGCCACGCCCAGGAGAATGCTGCTCATTTTTGACTGGTCAAGTTCCGCACTGGCCAGAAAAACAGGTGAAGTGTATGGAGACATGATCGGTACGTCTCAATTCCAAGCCCTTGCCACATTGTTACCAATATTATCTTGACCAAATAAGGTAAGTATTCCTCTTTCCTAATAATTTGAGCAGAAGTATGCCAAATTATTAGGGTAAAGACCCCTTTTTTGTAATCTTACTAGCAGACAAAGCTAACATTTTTACTTTTATTTACAGTAGCCAAACATTGACAATATAACATCAAACAACTTTTTGGGTTTTTATTTTTAATTTATTGATTTTACAGAGGAGAGAGAGAAACAGGGAACGAGAAGTATCAACTCACAGTTGCTTCACTTTTGTTGTTTACTCATTGATTGCTTTTTGTTTGTGTCTTGACCAAGCAAACCCAGGGTTTCAAACCAGCAACCTCAGCATTCCAGGTCGACACCTCTATCCACTGTGCCACCACAGGTCAGGCAGCATCAAACGTTTTAACCTGGTTTTGGATAGCCTGCACCCATATCCCATTCAGGACCCACACATAAAGGAAATATTGTAGTCCCTTATCTTTTGCTAATGGTCTCTTCTACTCTAACATAAGTCTGCCATTAAAAAAAAAAAAGCAAAAGCCAAATTAAGAATACAGACCCATTCTCTAATATCAACTTCAAAAGTAAAACATCCCATGGATACTGATATCTCTGCTCAGTTCAAGATGCACATGGCTTTCCGACATGTATGTGAATGTGAGTGTGTCTATGAGTGTTCAAGGGGTACACACACGCACTCGCACATGCAAGCCTTTTTTTTTTTTTTTTTTTTTTTGGTGACAGAGAGAGGGACAGACAGGAAGGGAGAGAGATGAGAAGCATCAATTCTTCACTGTGGCACCTTAGTTGTTCAATGATTGCTTTCTCATATGTGCCTTGACCGGGGCGGGGGGGGGGGGGCTACAGCAGACCGAGAGACCCCTTGCTCAAGCCAGTGACCCTAGGCTCAAGCTGGTGAGCCCACGCTCAAGCTAGCAACCTTGGAGTTTCGAACTTGGGTCCTCCGCATCCCAGTCTGACCCTCTATCCACTGCACCACTGCCTACTCAGGCTCCAACCTTCTTCTAGACTAACTCAGAACAATAGCTTACAGGGAAACCATCAGTAAGAGCTCAGGAAAAGTAAAGACCTACCAACTCCAGAAGGACAATGGGTTTCAGAAAAGAACATGGGAACAAAATGATCTCATGTCCCTTCCCCACTGAGACTGGGCCTCAGTGGGAGCCTTCTCAAATTCGGAGTGCTCACTCACAAGCACAGTCACTGTTTCGACTCTATGAGGCCCATTTGGGAGGATGGCCAAGCCAGAAAACAGATTCCAGAGGTAGGTTTTGATGTTTAACACAGACAATCCACAGACAGGCCTCCTCAGCCAAGGAAGTGGCTGAGACTCCCTGTGAGAAGAGACCCAGGCTTATCCTCAGGGTATTAGTCACTATGTCCAAAAGCTAGTAGAGTTCCTTTGAGTCAAGGGCCTGGGCAGGGACTGAAAGCTGACCCTCCAATAAGGGCCTACATCTCAGGGCACAGGACTGTGCTAAACTTTAATTCCTATTGATTCTCACATGCCTGGGAGAACACGGGCAGGAACAGTCACAGCGCTGGGCCTCCTGGTGCCTCCTCCACCACGTTCACACCAGTGCCATGGGAGTGTGGTGTGCAATCCTACAGGGGTGGGTGGATGCATGAGTGTGCTCAGTATGTAGCCTTGCTCCTACACCCCGATCATCTGCCCCACTTCCTTTATTCATTGTACACTGACGTGCCAGGGTCTGTGCTAAGTACTGGGAAAGGAAAACCTTTTAAGGTCAAAGAGTTTTGCAACACGCCCCACCCCCTGCTGCCCCCGGCCCAACACATCACACAATAGTTGTACTTGTGGTATCCTTCGAGAGAGAAGATATCAAGACAAAAAAATGCTCCTACATGAATTAATTTTTAGTCAATCCTAATAGCCCCTATATCCATTTTTTAAATAGTAAAAAATATTTCCAGGGCATTATTAATTTATTCTATAGGCAAATAGTTGATATATGCAGATTAAGGACCCCTTGAATAACTTCAACACAATAAGAGAGTCTGTGTTCTGCTCCAAATTGGTTCTGGGGGGGGGATAAAAACCAACCAAAACCCCCCAAAATATCTGCCATACTTAGAAGCTATGCCGTTTCAAAGAAACTTTTAAGTCACATGTGAAGGTAGGACATCCGTATTTAAGTAAACCCTAAACTCCCTAATTCTCCCACCAGCGTCCTTACGCAGCTCTCCTACCATTCCCATGGCGGGCAAACCCCCAGCACCGCACTCATCCTGCCCTAGAATCCTCTTCTCTCATCTGCGTCAGCCTGCAGCCCCGTGACAGCCAGGTCTCTCCTGCCGGCACCCCCAGCACCTCACGCAGGGGACCCAATCAACTTATAAGTAAGGAAAAGGTGAGAAGATGAAAGGTGACTCTTTATAGAAGATTCTGCAAGTAATGAAAACAAGTATTAGAGATTGGGGAGAATAAAGAGTGTGACTGGACCTTTTCCCAAGTCCAGTATAACTCTATGATTTCACATTCAAGGAGAAAGATATTGAAGATATTTCACATTCTCTAAATAAAGATGTAAGAAAAAATTCAACAGCCTTCTCAAAGGCCCAGCCCACACGAGCAGCTCAGCTTCCTCCACCAATCAGTCTGACAGTAGCAGAAAGATGGAGAATTAGACTGGAAGGTCCTCACTTCCTTTTTCATGCCTTTCTGTGCTTACAGCACTGCCTTTTCTACTTCCCCTTCCTTCTCCACTGCATTCAGGATACGGTTCTAATTTCTTACCATGGGATAGGAAGCCCTGCATACTTAAACCCCCAACTAATTTCTCCTGACTCAGGCTCTTCCCATAGACACACACACACACACACACACACACACACACACACACACACACACACACACACGAACCACAAACCAGTCCCAAGAGTGTTTCTGGGATTCTACCCATCCCACCACATCCTGTCTTCTCATGTACTTTGGGGTCTGTGCCCATGTCATTTCTCCAGAGAAGCCCAACCCTCTCATTTATTATAAATCTACCTTCCCCCCAAACCCAGACCACATCACCCAGCCTCCAAGATGACCCCTCTGATCCTCCGAACCAAAACTAGTCTTTCCTTTCCTTGCATGTCCTGAGCCTTTGTCCCCCAGGGAGAGACCTCATCCCACAGAGTTAAGCTTCTGTTCGCCTCTCACCATCCCTAGATTAAGTTCCCCACAGGCAAACATGCCATCACCTTTACCTTTGTACCCTATACAGCATCCAACATAAACCTTGGCAACAGTGAGGATTCAAATACCTATGAAATGCCTACGCCTTCATGTTGCAAAGGTTCTTGAGAATGGCTCTCTCTGGATGCCAATTCTAGAATCAACTCAAGCACACAAACAGCCTAAATAAGAGGACTTTTGCTTTGGGTTTTCTGTTTTTGTTGTTTTTGCACACTCCACCAAATACAAGTATTCAATCACATTAGTTCCTCCATCAGACTATTTCCCAAAGGCCGAGCAACTAGACTTCCTCAGCAAACTCAGCACTCCTCTGGGGACAACTCAAAGAGCATGTGACTTCGAAATGCACAGGCACACTTTTCTTTATGAAGGACGCAGCTTCTGGATAAGGAGCATTGCTAAAGGAACTAAATTTATAAGTTCACTCCAAAGCCATATATTTCTTTTGAGAATATCAACCCACACACCTTTTCTTCCGATTCACTGCGTATTTTAACATGGGTCTAGAATTTAGACAAGTCCCTAAGGTCAAAAAATGCACTTGCTTAAGAGCAGATAGATGAGGCGATGCTGCTAATGCTCATCCCAGGTATATCTGCTCACATGCTCCAAATACAATAAGGAAGCAGTATCCAACCCCCGTCAAGAAGCCTCTGGAATCTTTTTTCCCCAAAAACACAAATGTTTCTCATTTGGTCCAAGCTCTGTTTCAATTATATGCCAAGAAAAGACACAGGAAAACCCCACTACTACCCATTCCTGCTTTCATGAAACATTATAAATTATCTTTATTAAACAAATAAAATTATTCCATCTTATAGTAAAGTTGCTTCACAAAAGGTGATGTTGACAAATGGCTACAGGACCCATTTTCTCAACAGTGACTTTATTCATAGGTGTTCTCTTGCTTGGCCTTATTTTTCCCCAGAAACCAGACTTGACACTAGTTTCTAAAGAGCTGTCATGAATATCAGCATCAAGGAGAAACACAACTCCTTTGTAACATGAAATAATTTCAGAAACAAAAACTAACTGGTTAGTGTTTTAATATCTCCAGCTAAGTAAACCCCAGCAGATACAGGGCCGAAAGTAATTTAAATTTTAATACTGACCCCATGGGCCAACCCACCCCCCCACCCCCCCCCCCACCCCCCCCCACCCCCGCCCCCTGTCACTATCTGTAGTGAGGCATTTCAAAGAAATGTAATTAGCCCTGCTATCTCCTCTGGCACATTTCTTAGATTAGGTAAATTCTTAGGTAACTTGCATAAACCCTGAGGGTCCCAAAACAGCAGGAGACTCCTCCTTTTCTCCATTTGGGTGGCAGTCTCACACTCCAGAATGGAAGCCCAAAGTTTGCCCCGTATAAACCGGAGGAAGGGAGAACTCCAAGGACCTGAATTCTTAAAGGCAAGGCAACCTTTATTATTACAGTCCATTCTTCCTAAGGTCCTCTCTGGTGATGGATGTGTGATATTATCCAAGATTCTACAGCCAAGATGTGTGTTGTTGTTGTTTTTTTGCTCCAAGCAGAAATTTTAGAAGTTAACGTTAGAGATCCCGGGGCTCATCACTCACCAACTACATTGGGAAGCCATTCACAGCAAGCAGGAGATTTCCCTCTTTTATTTATGAAGTTCTACCTTCTAGTTTAAATTCCTGTCATGCAAATTTTGCACTTACTCAATATGTGCATATACTTTCTTTCATACTAAAATAACTTTTGTCTTCCAAATTCCCTGAGTAAAATTAAGGCTCCAAAGACAGTGTCTGGTTAACCGTCTTGCCAGCCAGCACTTCACCCCCGTCCAGGAAGCAGGACTCTAGGCTCCGTCCTTTCTCCTGCAGATGAGAAACCTTCTTCCGCCCCACTGTGACTTGACCTAGGGAGTTGGAGCCTGGCCCAGGAATAGAATCCCGGGTTTCCAGCCCCTCCCTCGGGCTCTTTACCCCCTTGCATCCATCAATTCACAGCCTCTCCTTCCCTCATAAGGTCATGGTCCACTTTAAAATCTGCCCACACATCTGCTTGAGGTTTAAGCTGATGAGTTGTTCTGTTCTGAGCTTAACACAAGGTTCATAAAATGGGAGCCTGAGTCTTAACTGGTTTCAGATTGCCAAAATCTCCTTGGCCTTTGGAGTATTCTGACTTCTCACCCATTGCCTGAAATTAAAACAAGTATAAGCTGCCTAGTGGAGACAAGTCATCAGCAACCAAAATCTAAAAGGAAAACCAAGATCAACAGCTATCCGAGGGAAAACTGTCATCCCAAACACAATGCAGTTCAAAACTGTGTTGATCACTTTCACGGCCTTCGAGCCAGTATTACCTACTGTAAGAGCTGTACTAAACGCTATCTTAGTTGTGCGTCTCACATTTCAAAGCAAAAGGGGAAAGGGGCCATGTTAATATAAAAGTTGTTTATGAATTCAAAGGGACATCATATTCTTCTAAAGCAATGGTTCTCAACAGGAAGCAAACCCCCCCCCCTCCTCCCCGAAGGCACTTGGCAGTCTCTGGGGGACACTTTTGGCTGTCACAACCAAAGGATGTTACTGAGGGTAGAGAGGCCAGGGATGGTGCTAAACATCCTGATGCACAGGACATGGCTACCACAGAGAATCATCCAGCCCAAAATGTCAACGGTGCCAAGACTGGGAACCTTCCTCAGAATACAGGAAGCAGGAAGGACACTGGGGCAAAGTCATGAGTCCTAAGTTTTCCCCAAATGGGCTGCTTGGTCTGGACATAGCACCTGAATTCCTGGGTTTCTAACAGCGAGGTGGGGCCTGCTTTAGAGATTTTGCAACCTCTAAACTGGATTCAGCCATTACTTCTCAAAGCCTTCTAGCATGGCAGATCTCCAAGCCTGGCGTCACTGTCTCTTACCCTAACACCTCAATTGGGGGCATTTCCCACCAGTCTTCTCTCAGCCCTGTCACATTTCCACTGGAAGGAGGAGCAATGCTGAAAGCAACCTGTTTCTCATATCACCACCCACCAAAGAGTCCCCAGTGACCTCCCAATTCCCAGAAATAAAAGCAGAGCGTTCCTAGACTCGACAGTCTCCCCCAGTCTCAACAGATTCTTGTAGTAAACAAACTAAGGACAGAAATGGAAACTGCATTTTGAATTCTATCTTTTGCTATGCAAAAATGCATAAGCAAAAAGAAAAGACAGGTTGATGATAACATTTTAGAAAACTAGCCTGACGGCCACCTGCATTCAACAATGTACAGAAGTCCCCTCCCCAACAAAGGTTTCTCTTTCTTCAGTTTCAGTTACCTGAGGTCAACTGTAGTCCAAAAATATTAAATGGGAAATTACAGATATTTTGAGAGAGAGAACTTTTATTATATTTGTAAAGCCAATAGCCACGGCCACCATCACAACCGCCTGGCCCATGCAGGTTCACATTTGATTCGGACAGACGGTAATAAAACAATGGAGCCAAGAACTGGTGGGCCATTAGCTTTAATCTTAGCTCGCAACCCTCGGGCAAGTAATACACACAGTGGGAAAATACTTCCCTTTCCATTCAGGGCTCCCAAAGCCACTGACTTATCGGAGTTTCCTAGAATCAAAGGTTTCTAGCTCACCAGCCTTATTCATCTCTGTTCCCTATCTCCTTCTCTCTGCACAAACTGGCTTCTCCTTCACTCCGCCATCTTGGCTGTTTCTCCTGGCCTCCTCCACATGGCCTTTCTCTGCTCTCCTCTCTCCAATGCTAATCTCAGGAACTGAGAGAGTAAGCTCCCGGTCTGCCCCATCTTATAGAGCAGAAATAAAAAATTTTAATCTAATATACAAAATAGGGAAGTCTCTAATACAGTCACTTATCTGAGGCATGATGGAATTAACACCACCCCACATCAAAAAGGGTGGGATAGGTTTAGTCCTAAAACCAAGCCCCAGGCTACAAGGATCCTGCCTGCCCACAGCCCACCCCCTACGGGCTTCCACGTGGGAGGCGCCATCTTTAACAAAGTGAGCATAATATATTTTACCTTTCTAACAATATTGCTATAATGGTCCTATTTTATTGTTGTTGTTGTTAATCTCTTACTGTGCCTAATTTGTAAGTTAAAATTTATCACAGGTATGTATGCATAGAAAAACACATAGTACATAAAGTGTCCAGTTCTATTCCCAGTTTCAGGCATCCACTGGGGGTCTTGTCTTGGACCACATCCCTCACGAATAACAGGGGACTGCTGTAAAAGGTCTTTGCATCTTCATAATTCTTGGCAACGTTTACCAGCCTGGCACCCCAGCCTAGGGGGAGACTCGGTGTTGAAGCCATTGTTCCATGGATAGAGAAAACAGGCTACCATCTTGCCATTCCCCAAACCTTCTCTATACTGGCTCCAACTGTGCCCACAACTGCTTAGCTGAGCAGATGAACCCTCCGTGTACACCTAGTGGTTTCTAGAGCCAGAGAACAGAGGAGTTGTTTCCCAAGTAAAAGTCTCACTTTCAGCAAAAGCAAAGTAACTTGTCTACCCGGGGGAGATGGTGATCACTTAAACTGCCTCCATAAACCCATCACTGCTTCCTGATGTGCACGCATGCACTCTCTGAGGCCAAGAGCATGAACCACTTGCCCAGCCATGCTGCATAGGAATCCCATTGTCTCCATTACACATGAGGCCATGGACTCTCCAGATCCCAAGCAGCTAGGACAGAACAGCTGGTTAATGGGGAAAGTGGGAGAAGACACAAAAAAGAGAGATGAGAGGGAAGTGGAACTTCTAAGGCTACAAAGCAACTGCACACACCCCTGTTAATAAGAACTAGAGTTTAACACTTTTACTTGTTTTTTTTTTAAAAAATGAAAGAAAGTAAAAAGACACACACACACACACACACTACCCACTCACAGGTTTCCCAGTACATCCATCAAGCAAATGAGAATGGATAGCCAAGCATCATTTAGGGGAGGAAAAGGCTAGTGAAAACTCTTCTGACAGCAACAGAGGGTTAATGTCCCAAGGCAAGGCTGCTTCTCAGCAAGTACAAATCCAGAATCACAATAAAGATGCTGAAGGATTTAGTCAGGAGCCCTCCCCTCAGCCATCAGAAGGAATGGCAAAAATGCAGAGTGAGCGCTGGGAGCCAGAACAATTCCATGTTCCTTCTAACTGTGCAAAAAATTTGCATTTAAAATGAGCGGTTCATCAACCTTCCAAGAATGCTTGATATTTGGCTGCTAAGAATCAAAGTGATCCTCCATAACAGCAAATTTCTAATTTCGTAATTGCAGCAGAAGTATCTGGGTTCCCTAGCCTAGTAGACAGAAAAACACTTCTGGCTAATTACATCTTCCCAGTCAGGTGTAACTTAAATATAGTCAAATATAGACAACTCTTAAACTGCAGTTAACTCACATGAACAAAAAGGAGCAAGGATACAAGGGACCTCCCTGGAGGGGGCTCAGCTCCCCGTGAAGCACACTTTGCTTTCTTTACAACGGCACATTTGCAAGGAAATAAAGATTTGTTTGAGAACTAAAGAGAAAACTGTTAGGACAGTTGAAGACTTTTTTGACTCAGCAACTAAGTGCCGAGTGCCAACCACCCAGGAGCAGCAGTGGCAAGGGGATGGGGGGTGGGGGTGGCAGAGCCACGGAGCCCCAAGGCTGGCAAGTCCAGGCCAGGCCACCCAGCCAGGGGCGGGACTGCTGATACTCACAGGACCTGTAAATTAATAACCCCCGATTCTCAGTACCCACATCCAAAACAACAGGACTGTAATTTGATTTTTGAAGGGAGGGAGAGACCCCCGAGGGGAATACCAGAGAGCGCCTCAGGACTCCTCAGCCACCCGAGGTTGGGGTCAGACAGAGGGGAAGTCAGTGGGTGGCTTTAGCCTTCCTCCAAAAGAAGCACAGTTTTGAGTAGTTTATTAAATACAGAAGAGCCTTTTATCTTCTTTACTTGCTAACAACATGAGAGAGAGTGGAAAGAAATGCTACAACAACGTCCACAGAAGTTCAGAAAAGGGTTACCAGAGACTTGGGGTTCGGGGAAAAGTCAAGAGGCACCCCTGTTCTGAAGGAGCATTAATACTCCAACGAGCCACAGGGCTCTTTGTGGCCACAACCATCAGCCAAACTGTACAACAAAAAGGAAATTCTTGGGAGTCTTTAGTTGTTTTAGTGTCTCCTTCCACACCCTCTCTCCTTGTGGGGGAGGCTGCCCTGTGGTCAGGATAGCTTTGCACCAGAGCTAGATTTCCTAACAAGGGCATTTTAATTAAAGATGAGACATAAGGCAAGGCAAGCAAGAGGACGCTGTCCAGCCTGCAGCCTCCATGAGCTTCCCATTCCCACCTACAGCCTTGCGCCAAGCTGGCTTTGGATTAGATCAGGGGTCCCCAAACTAAGGCCCGCTGAGGCCATTTATCCAGCCCCCGCCACACTTCTGGAAGAGGCACTTCTTCCATTGGTGGTCAGTAAGAGAAGCATAGTTCCCATTGAAATACTGGTCAGTTTGTTGATTTAAATTTACTTGTTCTTTATTTTAAATATTGTATTTGTTCCCGTTTTGGTTTTTTACTTTAAAATAAGATATGTACAGTGTGCATAGGAATTTGTTCATAGTTTTTTTATAGTCTGGCCCTCCAACGGTCTGAGGGACAGTGAACTGGCCCCCTGTGGGGACCCCTGGATTAGATGATATTGGAAGGGAGGCCTGGACCAGCTGGTAAGACCACACCCACAGCTCAGGGCCATTGCTTCCTGCTGGGTCTCTCATTATTCAGCCTACAGAATTACCTACTTCTCTTCTCCTAAAGACAGCCCGTCCTCCCTACCTAAGCAGACTTCCCTGCACCCCTGAGGCATGACACCTCTCCATCATTCATGCCTGGTAAACTCCGGACAGGGAAGCTGGACCCTGAGGGTCTGAGAAGAGGAGTCACTGGCTGCACACCAGGAACCCAATGGGCAGTCCTTGTTTCTAAAACAAAAGGCCCTAACACACAGGGACTGACCAGTTAACTCCATGGTTTCCCTTAACAGGACCTCACAGGCCTTTCAGGAGACCTGGCCAGCACAGAGCATCATCACAGAGCATATCACCTGGCCCTCCCCTGGGGACTTCTGTGGAACAAACCACTGCAGTGCTCCTTCCTCCATCATTAGTTCCATTTAAAAAAACAAAAAGTAACCCTCCTTCCTGACTCCTATAAAGAAAAGTGACCAGGCAGTGGCGCAGTGGATAGAGCATCGGACTGGGATGCGGAACACCCAGGTTCGAGATCCCGAGGTCGCCAGCTTGAGCACGGGCTCATCTGGTTTGAGCAAAGCTCACCAGCTTGGACCCAAGGTCGCTGGCTCGAGCAAGTAGTTACTCAGTCTGCTGAAGGCCCGCGGTCAAGGCACATGTGAGAAAGCAATCAATGAACAACTAAGGTGTCGCAAGGAAAAACTAATGATTGATGCTTCTCATCTCTCTCCGTTCCTATCTGTCTGTCCCTATCTATCCCTCTCTCTGACTCTCTCTCTGTCTCTGTAAAAAGAAAAAGAAAAAAAAAGAAAAGTGTCCCAGGTCATGACTTCATTAGCTTGGGTAAGGTCTAGCCAACACTTGGACTTGTCCATGATGACCAGGCCACACCTGAGCCAGCAGTAACTGCCATCAGGGCTTCTGCCGTGTTCCTCCCTCTGCAAAGAGTACCCCTCCCCCAGGCCACTCACTTGGCTGGTTGGCTTTCATCCTTCAAGTCTGTCTGAATGTCACCTCTTCACAGACCCAAGCAAAGAAGCTGCCCTCCAATTGGCTCTCTGGCGCTCTCTCCCAACCAAGCCTTGCTCCTCTTGCTCCCTGCTGTCACCCCAGGGCTGGGGCAAAGCTTGTCCCCAGTAACTATTGACTCAATGAATGAATGCACTAGGAAAAACAAATCAAAAAGTATCTGAAACTCGACTCTACATATAAACGCAGCCACATCAGAAGGCACATACAAGAATAACCATACTGGTTTTATTATAAGGGCCCAAATCTGGGAACTACCCAAATGTCCATGGACAAAAGGATAGAGAATATGAATCTGTAGAGGTTTAGGGGACACTCCAGGAGCTGTACAGAAAAAAACCAAGACCGACTAGACCCATCTCTTTACAGACAATAATTAAATGTGTAGGTTCTCACTAGGCTCAACACTAAAGTTAGAATCACAGAAGGACCCGGGTTCCCAACGTAGAAGACAGGGCCGACTTGCCATAAAATCCACCTCAAAAGAATCAAGGGGAGGCTGGAGGGTGATCCCGCCAGATCCTCAGAATGGAGAGAAAACGGAAAAAGACAAGCACAAGAGCAAGCTTTGTCCCCAGTCCCCATCCCGACACCAGCCCTTGCTCCAGGGGTAGCACCCGCACAGCCACAGCAGAGCTGCTCCTGGAGCTGACAGCCAATAAAGGCTCCATTGTCGCCACAGATGAGTATTTCCAAGTCCCAGGAAAGGGAAGCTGAGGTCCGACAACTGCTGGTGAGGAACAGTGGGTCAGACACGGCCGCCACATCACCCTCATTTGAGAAGACATTTTTTTCCAGCTTTCTGGTAGACCTGCTTCCAAACTACAGCTACGTATACCAGGACAGACCTGCGAACAAGCGGTGAGGTCGAGAGAAGAACAAGGAGTCGATCCTGGGCACTTCAAACGAGAAGTGACAAATGAGAGAGAACTGCCTGAAGCCAAACAGTGAATCGGGTAAAATGTGACTTGGCCACCCTTCCTGGAGCCAACCCAGGGCCCCTTCACCGGGCAACAGCCCCACACAGGTGCAGGCAGGCGTGTGCCTGTGCACACTCCCGCACCGCTTCTCTTTGTCAGGTCCCTCAGCGCCGCACGGCTTTATCAGTTACAGACAATAGGAAGCGCCAACACACACCAGCTAGCTTCCTGCCCCGCCACACTCCATATACCTTGGTTGCAGCAGTAACTCTCCCTGGGTAGAGCCATGATCCCAAGGAGGCAGGTCATTTGAAGGGCTCTTCTGCCAGCAAGGCCTACCCCCCAAAAGGAAGACAGGGGCCCAGCTCCTCTGCAGTCATCTGCCTCTGCCTTAAAGAATCTGCAGCTTGCCTGACCTGTGGTGGCACAGTGGATAAAGCGTCGACCTGGAAATGCTGAGGTCGCCGGTTCGAAACCCTGGGCTTGCCTGGTCAAGGCACATATGGGAGTTGATGCTTCCAGCTCCTCCCCCCATCTCTCTCTCTGTCTCTCCTCTCTCTCTCTCTCTCTCTCTCTCTCTCTCTCTCTCTCTCTCTCTGTCTCTCCCTCTCCCTCTCCTCTCTAAAAAAAAAAAATGAATTAAAAAAAAAAAAGAATCTGCAGCTCAAAAATCTCCAGGGAACTCCAAGGAGAGCCCCCTTTACCAAGGGCAGACAGTGCCATGGGCAAGCTAAACAGCGTGTCAAACATTCACAGGTTGTAAGACTTTGTTTGTAAGGCATGCTGTCCTACTGTCCTATTATCTCCCACCCTGAACCCCCAGCCCACAGCTTCCCTCTTCTCCGCAGCTAGGGAGAGCCTGGGCAGTGAGACACCTTCCCTAACAATACCCTGGGGCAGAGCCAAGCCTCAGCAACGGGGATGGCCATAAATGTCTGTCCTTCCAGCCTCCCAGGGAGAGCAGAGCCTCTGAAAGCACACTGACTGTGTGATAAGACCTCATTCCCATTCCCAACACTGGGAATCTAAAATTAGCCAGAAGAAGCGTGTGCTCAGCCCTGTGTCTCCTACACTGCACTGATAAGTGTCACTACCTCCTCTGGCAATAACTTGTCTTGGAGAGCGCTATAAATATCACCTAAGCCTACCCGATGTGAATTATGAATACCAGGAATAGTTTCAGGGTTTCCAGGCACTGGCTATGTGACAGGGGTGTCAAATTCAAAGTTGCCTGTGCAAGACGCAGACCCAGAGAACACACAAATCCCTCAGGCTCAACCCTGCATTCTGAACCATGGGGAGGATCCACATAACAACACATCCGTCTCCAGCGTGTCTAAAACGGCTGGGCTGCAGTTCTAGAGATCCAGTGAGGCATTCTGCATCTCTTATCAAACGCCTAGGAAGTACGAGGCTAAGGCACCTAGTCTGAAGTTATAGAAAAGGACAAGTAGGATTTCAGCCCTCGTACTTGGATGTCGTTCCGAGCTTTCAAGGGATGAGGCCCTTGGAAACAGAAGGCTGCAGGGGAAGCGGGTGTTGACTGGATGATCCCCGGCTATTGGTATTTGTCTCCCCTGAAGCTTTTATCCAGAGAACGCTTTCTATATGTTTGTGGGATGATCTTCAGTTCTCTGGGTTTTAGGGGCTCACAACTACAGCATCCTGATCCCTGGGATCAGGGATCTGCAGAATCCTGGGCGAGGGAGCTGCAGAGAGCAGAGCGCCAGCCAGGACACCCTGGGCCTGGGTGACATAGCTACCTGCAGGAGGCAGGAGGGATGGCAGGGAAGGAGCAGTCCCCAGAGAAGGTGGGCCATCCAGTAAGGCATTCCAGAAGCAAAGGGGAGAGAGGGCGCTAGAGAAGAGAATGACAGACGGCAAAATGTGCCAGGCGGCCCAGCATACGGGCACCTGGGAGCCAGCGGTGAGGTCTGGCCCTCCACGCGTTGTTGGAGGCCTTCCAGAGGGCGTTCTGGCTCAGTGGTACATGTGCAAGTTGAAGTACAGGGGCAAACGGTATAGGTTACTTTTTTTTAACTTTGCTAACTGACATTTAAGTTGACATTACACTAGTAGCAAAAATCATCATCATCATCACAGCCCATCCAGGTCACAGCCCCAGTCTTTCCACAACCCTTGTGCTACCCCGTCTCCTCCCATTGCGCCTCCCCCACCCCCACCCCACCCCCGTCCTGTTCACCGGCCCCTCCCACCCAGCACACTCCAGTCTGCTTCCACACATCCCACGGCAGCCTCCATGTTCCACTAAAGCCGTGCTTCCACGCAGCCCTCTGAGCCCCAGCCCCCATCACGCCCCTGCCCTGTCGGGTCCCTCCCTCCTGACCTGTGCATGGAAAACTGCAGTGATTTTATGTCCCCATCTCCTCACAAGCCCCTGCAGCGGAGTCAGGGGGTCTCAGCGCATCTATCTGTACTTCTCTCACCAGTGCCATAATCCTCTGCCCACAACAGACACTCAAAAAAGAGCAGTAAATAAGCCTGTTGTGTTTAAAAACAGTTGTTTTCCTCCCTTCTTTCCTCAAATCCTTCGTGCTTAGAAACAGATATAACTGACTGCCCACACAGCACTCCTATATCAAATATTTCCCCAGCATGTACAATTCCGTCAGCCCCACGGGAAAAACAGAAGCAGGGACTGGAGTGGGGAGTGGGGGTGGTGGGAGGGGTGGGAGGTGAAGACAAGATGCTAGAAGCTCTCTCTTCTCTCCCTGGGCCCCGCCCTCATCCCACAGGTCAGAGGGAGGCAGGGAGGGCCTTGGGAAAAGGCGCTGGAAGCCATCTCCTCAGACCTTTATCCCATGAGCTCCATCCGGACTAGGCTGCCCTGGGTCATTATTTCTGCAAAGGGCTGAATAAAGGAAACCAGTCTTCTAGGGTCGAAGCCAAACTAACAAGCTGGACTTCGGCTCTCAGAATGAAACACCATCCTGCCCAAGCCCCGCCCTCCCAGTGTTAAGCTGAAGTCCCACAAAGGCGGGGCAGATGCAGTACCCCACTTTTGAAATATTTGTTCTGAGGTTCCGGCCAAACATCCCACCCCTAACAACCAGACCTAAAAATGATCCCCAAGTCTCACTGAGGCTCCTGAGCTGAGAACCAGCAGCCCTGCAGGAGACAGGCCCCCCCAGGTGCCATTCGTCACAGACAACCCAACTCCCCCAGTAAGCCTGGAAGCCCCACACTCTGTGCATTAAAATGTCAGGGCCTGGCCTCCCCACTGTGTGGGGGCAGTAGTCAAAGCCCACTCGTGGGGTCCTGGAGGCCTCCCTCTTCCATTTCTGCCTCCCCCTCGCACAAACATTGGCTTGAGGAGTGCTCTATAAACTGACATCAGTGGAAATGAAACATCCGGAGTACAATCAGAGTTGAGTCATTAAATATTGCACAGTTCCTTGGGGAAGAAAAATGCCAAAATAAGCCACAAAATTACTAGGGTTTCAAAATAAAGTATGTATGCCTTTGCTGTATCATGTATACCTTTGTCCTTGGAGCCCCCGGAGGCTCCTTCTACTGGCAGCCCCCTGGACTCTCCCACAGGCCACGGGGGTCAGCCATCACGTCTATGGGTGGGCCTGGCCCGTGGCGAACAGCACCAAACACTGCTCTTCTCTACCTACCCACCAGCAGCTCAGGAAGGGCTCATACTGTTTACAAACCCTAAAAACTATCATTTTCTGTTCTCTACCACACTAGGGAGAAAGCATACCAGCCCCAGGGACCTAAATCCAAGGGAGGGGAGAGTGAGTGAAATGGCCACGCAGAGGACACAGAGAAAGAATGATTCCGGGCCAGCCTGACTTACTCAGGGCAAACACTCAGCATCTGCCGCATTTTTGTTGAATTCTCACATGGAAGGCTGATTCAGAGTACCACCAAAATGAATAAATCCGAGGACAGTTAACTGTTACACAGGAAGGGACCAGAGGGAACCTCAGAGTCAAGTTTCAGTTTTTCACACTGCATAAAACCACTCCACAGCTGGCTCAGTCAGTCAACGAGAGAGACTGTGCCAGGCAGACAGCAGTGGGGCTCTGGGGAACCGCCCTCAAACCCATTCTCCCTGGACCCCTGCTGGCAGTCGGGTATCCAACCTGCAAGGCAACCAGCAACCCTGGATCAAGGCTCCTCCTACTTTGGGTACCTATCCCATGCAGGTCATCAGATCAGCAGGGACTTTCTGCCTCTTTATCTGCAGACACAATAAACAGAAGTCCATGCTATTACTTTAAAAACCTACTTTTAAGATCCAAGTTTTTAATATTCTACCAAAAGTAGGTTGACAATGCCAAATCCCCTCCCCTCTCCGTCCTCGGGCCATTTAAAAAAAAATTTTTTTTTAAAGACTATTCCATTTTTAGAGAGAAGAGGAGAGAGAGAGAGAGAGGAGGAGGAGGAAGCATCAACTCCCATATGTGCCTTGACCAGGCAAGCCCAGAGTTTCAAACCAGCAACCTCAGGATTCCAGGTTGACACTTTATCCCATTGCGCCACCACAGGTCAGGCGCCATTTTGTTTTGAATTCACCACTGGGCTGCCGGGTTACCAAACAAAAAATTTGACTTGCAGAGAAACCACAAATAATTCCTTACTCTAAGTATGTCCCAGGCAATATTTGGGACTTACTTATACTAAAACTCGACACTGTTTATCTGAAATTTAAACTCAATTGGGCAGCCTGTATTTTATCCAGCAACTCTAGTTCCATGTTCAAAAGAACAGGCTAAAGCCTGAGAACAGCTGGAAGCAAACTTCATGGGCCCCAGTTGTCAGCTCATTCAACCCAGAGGATTAGCTGGTGTGTTGTCCTGGCCTCACTACTGCGGACAAGGACAGGCAGAGGGAGGGGGGAACAGCTTCCAGAGAGAAAAGTCAAGTCCATTCATCTTTCCTTTCCTCAGACAGCTTCCTGAAAACCTCGACATAGAAAAAATGTGAGCTTAGAAACACAAGCCAGATATAAATGGACAAACGGCTTATCATTCCACTTACATAAGGTACACAGAGTACACAAAATCCAAGACACAAGTAGATGGTGGCTGCGAGGGGCAGGGGGAGGTGAGGAGTTAGTATTTAATGAGTACGGAGTTCTAGTTTTTTGAAAAACTTCCGGAGATGGAGGTTGCGAAATAATGTGAATATAACTAATGCCACCGAACTGTACACTTGAAACTGGCTAAGACACTAAATTTTTTGTTATGTGTATTTTACTACAACTTTTTGTTGTAAACTAGCCAATGTTCTTCTCATTTCCAGTTTAGCTAGGTTTTTTCCTCTCAAGTCAAATTCATCTCTGACTTCATGCCAAGAATCTTACAGTTTAGGAGGAAATCATATCAGGAAGACAGATGAAATGACCAGGGAGAAGCAGGTCCCATCTGCCCAGGTCTCAGAACTCCCTGCAGAAGTATCCTCCAACCTACACACACACACTTTTTTCCTTCTCCTTCCGAGTTCTAAGTGTCCTGTCATCATCCTGAGCTCAGCCTTCAACAGGCTCTAGAAACCTTCCAGTAACAGAACTCAAACGGGGTCAAGAAAGCTCATCTCGACAGGCTTGAGGGCGCCTCCAGGCTGTCCTGGAAGCCAATGGCCGCTGACCCCACACCAGCTCTATAAGTGGAACCACTTCCCTTCCAGAAGAAGCAACCAGGCCTAAGGGCTCTGAACTCTTCCCGCAAACAAAAAAGCCAGACAACAGATAGCTGGATGATGAGAAAAAAGTAACTATGCTTTCTTTTGGACCCAGAAAGAGTTCTTTCCCTCCACTCACACAATGATATGACATGGGCATGCATCCCAACTCTGGACTTCCCAGACACAAAATTAGATTTGGGAACTTTGGATATGGCTTAGACATCTACAGGGAATAAATATAACCCAGTTAGGGCCCTGGCCGGTTGGCTCAGCGGTAGAGCATCCTCCTGGCGTGCGGGGAACCCGGGTTCGATTCCCGGCCAGGGCACATAGGAGAAGCGCCCATCTGCTTCTCCACCCCGCCCCCCTCCTTCCTCTCTGTCTCTCTCTTCCCCTCCTGCAGCCAAGGCTCCATTGGAGCAAAGATGGCCCGGGCACTGGGGATGGCTCCTTGGCCTCTGCCCCAGGCGCTAGAGTGGCTCTGGTCGCGGCAGAGCGATGCCCCGGAGGGGCAGAGCATCGCCCCCTGGTAGGCAGAGCGTAGCCCCTGGTGGGCGCGCCGGGTAGATCCCGGTCGGGCGCATGCGGGAGTCTGTCTGACTGTCTCTCCCCGTTTCTGGCTTCAGAAAAAGACAAAAAAAAAAAAAAAAAAAAAAAAAAAAAATATATATATATATATATATATATATATATATATATATATATATATATCCCAGTTAGAGCTAGAAAGGGTTCTTGAAGCCCACTGATGTCTGAAAGGGTTCATAGGTTGGTTAGGGACAATAGGGAAGAGTGCCTCACTGTGCCCTGGTCAGTCCTTGGCCCAATCACCAGGCTGTAAGGACAACTCCTCTCAGGAACCCAGGCTCTCCTCAGCCCGCCCTTGCCCACCCCGACCTGTTCAGACCACTAAACGGCCACAAGACCCCCCACACCACGCACCAGACTCATGGGGCAGCCAGCAGACTCCCGGGCAGATGGAGGCGCACGTGGATGGGCTTCAGGCAGAGGTTCTGTAGCCTCCCTGTGCCTCAGAACCACACTAGTGATTCCCATTCCACCTCCACACCCCTCGTCCACTTACTGCCTGCAGTGGGACTGGGGAATCCAGGCCTGGCAAGTACCCCAGGCAATTCTAAAGAAAGAGATCCTCAGACCACACATAAAAAACACATAGAGGCAAGATGTGAACTTTTAAAAATGTTATGAGGACTATTGATGATGTGGGGAATGTTCACAAGATAATGTTAGGCAAAAAAAAAGAGGCTGACTATCCAGCTGTATATACCCTGTAGGAGTTTAAGCTGAATATGTATATATTTAAATACAAACTAAACGTGTTCCCAAGTTAACCAAGGAATAAGTCTTCCGTAACTATGGTGACTTTGCTACCCCCATCAGCTTCTGCATTTGCTGCTCATTGAGCTATCCCTGTAATATCCTAGTGCACCTCCTAGGCTCCTGGCTCCACTCTATCTGAGAGTAGGAGCTGGCAGCTAAGGGAAGAGAATGGTTGGTGGGAAGAAGAGGGTGCCAGTCAGGAGTCTTTTCTAAGTAAAAGCTGAAAAAGTGAGGACTCCAAAGACACACTGAGAGGTCAGCTGGAATGCTGGCTGGTTGGCTGGTCAGAGGTTCTGTGGGAGCTCACAGATAACATTAGCAAGGTGGGTCAGGGTCCAGCTACAGAGGCAACTGTGGCCATCGAAGGCTTATGAGCAGCAGCACACAAGTAACTATGTGGCAGAACTCAACAGGGACTCCAGATCCTTTTACAACCACGGTCGGGAAAGAAATGGCAAGGAGGGGACGTAATGATTCAGTCAGAAAAAGAAAGAAAAACCATGGAATCCATGCACTTTTGATTATGTATACTAAGCCTGGAAATACATCCACTTTCTGACTTCCTCTTGTCTCTTCTACACATAGCCTTGGCCAAGGTTCCGGTGGTCTCTGTTGCTGAATGGAACAGGGTCAGTGTCAGTGGCTAGGAACACTAGACTGGGCCTAATACAGCAGGTGATACGATTTCTAAACTCCCCTGCCTTCTGCCAGCATACTTTTTTTTTTTTTTTTTTGCCTATGAAACACCTACTTCAGCCTCAAGTTCCTGGAAGCAGAAGGGGTGGGAAAGGAAGAACACCAGCATCAGGACCAAACGCTGGCACCGACCATCCTTTGGAAGCAAAGGATTCAGTTATGCATAAGGCTTCCACAGACCCCTGCATGAAAAGCCGCAGCTGCAGGCAGCCCTCCACTGATCCATCTGAACCCCCTATATAAGAGGTGGTGTATCTCTCTAAGGCTTCTCTTGATAAGTTACGCCATTTCATTTCAGGCCTTGAAAACGAATGCTCTGTGACACCATTTTTCCTACTGCCAAAGAGTTTAATAACCAGCATTCAGTATTTTATATTAAAACTGGTTATCGTTTTTGCTAGACATCAAAAGCCAATTTCCTGCCTGACCTGTGGTGGCGCAGTGGATAAAGCGTCAACCTGGAAATGCTGAGGTCACCAGTTCGAAGCCCTGGGCTTGCCTGGTCAAGGCACATATGGGAGTCGATGCTTCCAGCTCCTCCCCCCCTTCTCTCTCTCTGTCTCTCCTCTCTCTCTCTGTCTCTCCCTCTCCTCTCTAAAATGAATAAATAAATAAATAATACATTAAAAAAAAAAAAAAAGCCAATTTCCCCCTAAACTATAAAAGCTGCTGAGACACCATCAAGGGATGCAAAAAGAAAGAGAAGCCCGTTGCCCTGCAAAATTATGCAAATAATGTCCTTCCCCCTGAAGCAAAGAGAAATGCCTTAGAGTCTAAGGCTTAGACAAATAAAGGAGAAGAAATTGAAAAAGAATACTCCAGCTTCCTGTCTGCTAATAGGGTAAGTTGCAGTTTAACATTTTAAACTAGGTCAGTACTTGGGTTCTGGTATAGGGCTTTTAAAGTACTTTCTTGCTTTAGATTTGGAATAACAGACAGGTAGGTGATTCTAGAGACTCCTCCCTGAATTATTATTCCTAAGAACGAAAGCTTATTTCTAATATTTTTGTAGCTGTTTAATAGCTTGCTGCCCTTAAAAAAAAACAAAACCAAATATAAAAGCATCTAATTACAAATAAGCTGTACCATGTGATTAAAACATGGATTCAAGTGTTCTAATCGGAAGTAATCAACCTGTCATCTCTCAGTAACAAAAAATTCCACACGGGTTTTAGAAAATAAACACATGACAGAGGACACTAGAGGGAAAAGCAAACACCCACAGAACAGAGACAAGGCCCCTTCCAGCCTGTCCAGTGATCTTCCCTCCCTGGATTGCTCTAACTTGATTACGCATTTCTATAACTACATTTGCAAATGAGTGACTCAGTTCAATAATTACTACCTAATTCTATAAAGACTCGGGATGTACTTGTTTAAGGGAAGCTATATGGAATTAGGGCCTTATAACAACTGAGTTCTCAGTTCTTCACTGCTGTGAGCCTGTAGCCTAGAGCACTCGCACCTCCCACATCTTTCCCAGGGCAACTCTGGACCCAAGGGGTTCAGTGGAATCTAATGTAAGGTGAGCCTATGCAGGCTTATTGGACCCAACCACAGACAGGCTAGTTAAGCTCCAAGTACATCTTCTCTACCCATGGCCTTGAAGCTTATAGAAAATACAGATTCCTGGGCACCTTTCACTGGGATCCTGCTTCAGTAGCCAGGGAAGGGTAGCCCCACATAACTCAGTGCAGCCAGTCTCTGGGTCAGTCCTTAAGCAACTCAGTCCTGGCCCACCATGGGCAAGGAATAGCCAAGTTCTATTTTGGTGCCAGAAGATCCTCATATCAGCACATTAGGAAAATGTGAGGCGCAAAGTCAGCTAATTGCTCTTGGATATAGCGGGAGCGTAGACAGAAGGGCACTCAAGTGAGAGTGGTGGGAAGTGAGTTCACCTCAGGGCAGTGGTGGGATTCTGCTGGTTGGCACCCATTCGGCAGAACTGATACCTAATATTTTGTTGAGTTCGGTGAACTGATCATTAAAATGGCACTTGTAATCAGGGTTCTCTCTAAGGTATGCCTGGGCAGCCACCCAATGTGGAAATCACAAAATTACATTCCTTACTCTTTTTTTTTTTTTTTTTTTTTTTTATAATTTTATTTTTTTAATGGGGTGACATCAATAAATCAGGATACATATATTCAAAGATAACAAGTCCAGGTTATCTTGTCGTTCAATTATGTTGCATACCCACCACCCAAAGTCACATTCCTTACTCTTTTTTAACATTCATCTGTGCAACAGCGTATTCTAAGTTCCTGTAGTAATGATCATTCTCTCCATAGATGAAAAAAACTGCGAGGACACCAATCAAGAAGCAATACGGAGCCTGACCAGGCGGTGGCACAGTGGATAGAGCATCAGATTGGGATGTGGAGGACCCAGGTTCGAGACCCCGAGGTTGCCAGCTTGAGCGCGGGCTCATCTGGTTTGAGCAAAGCTTACCAGCTTGGACCCAAGGTCGCTGGCTTGAGCAAGGGGGTTACTTTGGTCTGCTGCAGCCCCACAGTCAAGGCACATATGAGAAAGCAATCAATGAACAACTAGGGTATGGCAACGAAAAAATAATGGTTGATGCTTCTCGTCTCTTTCCGTTCCTGTCTGTCTGTCCCTATCTATCTCTCTCTCTCTCTCTGTCTCTGTACAAAAAAAAAAAAAAAAAAAAAAAGAATTGATGCTTCTCATCTCTCTCCCTTCCTGTCTGTCCCTATCTATCCCTCTCTCTGTCTCTGTAAAAAAACAAACAAACAAAAAAACAATATGGAAATATCTTAAATAACAGTTTTATTGGGGTTTTATGGTCAGGTATTATTTAAATATTTTTTCATTAATATTGTAAAACTCTTTCTTATAAACTAGTTCTGTGTACCTCTTTTACTGTTCTTATTTAAATATTAAATGCATGGAATAATAAACTACCTTTCGGTATCTTTTTTATACTTAAAATGGTTAGCAGGGCAGAGAACCAGTTGTTAAATTATTTGAATCCCACTACTGCGTCAGGGGTATTTGGAACTTGATGTCAAAGGAGCACTTCCCGCAAAGGAAGGGTGAACCCAAAAGACTTTGAAGAAAGTACAGGGGTTCTTGGCACCATTTCATTCACTTGTCTTGACAACTCAGCCTCAGGCCAGTTTCTGCAAGTGCCTCATTCTCTGCAGCTATGCAAATTCACCCCAGCATTCAGGACTCAACCCAAACCCACCATCTCCTTAAAACTTTCCCTGGACAGCCTGACCAGGTGGTGGCACAGTGGATAGAGCATCAGACTGGGATGCGGAACACCCAGGTTCGAGACCCCAAGGTCACCAGCTTGAGCACAGATTCATCTGGTTTGAGCAAAGCTCACCAGCTTGGACCCAAGGTCGCTGGCTCGAGCAAGTAGTTACTCAGTCTGCTGAAGGCCCGCGGTCAAGGCACATGTGAGAAAGCAATCAATGAACAACTAAGGTGTCGCAAGGAAAAACTAATGATTGATGCTTCTCATTTCTCTCTGTTCCTGTCTGTCTGTCCCTATCTATCCCGCTCTCTGACGCTCTCTCTGTCTCTGAAAAAAAACAAAACAAAGCAAAAAACTTTCCCTGGACACACAGCTTTGAAGCCGCATCACCCGCTGCCCCCCTTACTTTTTGACAGAGAAGCATTATTTATTCAACAAAGAATGCAGGTCAACATTGACCTAAATAATGCACTTTAAATATTTATACTTACAACAATTTAAAAAATGATTCCAATAATTCAACAATGCTTCAATCAGGACATCATCTCACTTTCAACTCCTAACATATTTATTGTTAATATGTCACAAATTGCATTCATTCCATTCAGTGAATAGACCATGATCTAAAAACAAAAACAAAACAATCAACAAAATAAACCTCAGGGCTTCCTGGACAATAAAGTCTAGAGACCAAAAACTATGCAGATGTGCATTCATTATGGAGATTAAGATTTTGAGGTCTTTAATAAATAAACTTTAATTTTCTTGGACCCAGTATTTTTTAAACTCAACTGACCTATGAACCCACTAGTCAAAGCAAAGCTATTACCATCTTGCAGAATTGATGATCCACAGAAGAATTAGGGAAATGCTCATCAATCCTATTCATCTAACAACTAATTATGTCAAGTCATTAGTTTGCTTTTTTAATTGACTTGAACCGCTACTTAATCTTTTGTTATTTAGCTCTGTGTGTATTTCATATTATCTTAAGTAGAATATTTATTTGAGCTAGGAACATATCTTACAAGTCTTTGAATCTCCAGCAGCCCCAATATAGGAGTAGGTCATCCACAACGTTTAGAGCTTAATCAGTAATTAGTAACGACTCACTCTCACATGGCTCATAGTGGGTCGTGACACGTTAGTGAGTCAGGATACTGCGGTTAAGAAGTGTTGACTTCACTAGTCACTAACAGCCTTAACAGCCTTATGCTGGGGTTGGAAAGAGAGACAAAGTAAAAATGACTAAAAATGGTGGTTCTTCAAAAAGTAGAAATAAACTGATTCAAAGTCTACATTATTGCATTTAATGGGGTAAATTATCTACTATGGAACCATTCACAAATTTGTTAATTCACAAAATCTCCAAAACAAAGGCCTTATAAAAATCAAGATTATGCCCAGGCCGGTTAGCTCAGTTGGTTAAGAGCGATGTCTCAAAACAACAAGGTTGCATGTTCCATCCCCAGTCAAGGCACACACAGGAAGCAGCCAATGAGTGCACAACTGAGTGGAAGAACAAATAAATGCTTCTCTCCCCCCTCCCGTCTCTCTCCCTTCCTCTCTCTAAAAATTTAAAAAAAAATAAAGTTATTTTTAAAGCAAGAAATTAAGCCCTGGCTGGATGGCTCAATCAGTTGGAGCATCATCCCGGAGCATGATGGTTGCTGGTTTGATTCCCCAGTCAGGACACACACAGGAGCAGCTCCATGTTCCTGTCTCCCTCTCTTTCTCCTTGCCTCTCTCAAAAAGAAAAAAAAAAAAATCAAGATTACTTATAACTATGCTTCTTTTATGAAACTTGTCTCTTACATTATGACCAAGAACCACACCATCCACAGGGCTGAGACCATCTGAAGACTTGGCCTGCATGAAATTTGTCACCTCCATGGACATAGCTAAGGTACCCAGTGACCTCTAGTCATTAAAAACAAAAGCCATCTCTCAGACTTCCTTGTCTGTCCTCTCAGCAATGCTTACAATTCCAAACCTAGCCGCCCCACTATCTTCCTCCCTCCCTGGCCACACCTTCTTATTCCCTTTTGCAGGTTTACTCTGCTCAGATACACCATTAACTGTGAAGGTCCCCAGGTCCCTCCAATAGGAGCTCAAGAAAGTTATTTGACTGGAGGGTGAGTTCTGTTAACACTGAAAGATAAACTGCTAGAAACCAGATTCCTACTTTACAGCCACCCACAGACCGATCCCCACACTCTCCTTCCCTAAGTGAGAACGAGTGCAGTGTCTTCACACCCTGTTCTCTCCCCTTCCCGATGCTCCTCCATCTTTTTGTTTTAGGTTTAGAAACTTCAGTGGACTTTGATTACTTCTCTATTGAGGTAGTTCAATGAATGAAAGTCACTGAATAAGAAAACAAATCCCCCTTTACAACTTAAACAAAGAGTTCGTTCGTGGGCCAACACACTTTCCTTTTGGCCAAGTTTTTTTGTTTGCTTGTTTGTTTTTTGTGAAAGAACAAGAGAGAGAGAGAGACAGGAAGGAAGAGAGATGAGAAGCATCAACTCACAGTAGCAGCACTTTTAGTCCTTCATTGATTGCTTCTCATTCATGCACTGAAGGGTGGAGCTCCAGCCAAACCCTTGCCCAAGCCAGCGAGCTTGGGCTTCAAGCCAGCAACCATGGGGTCATGTCTATGATCACGCTCAAGCCAGTGACCTCGGGGTTTCGAGCCTAGGTCCTTAGAGTCCTTGGCCGACACTCTGTCCATTGAGCCACCACCTGGTCAGGTACTTTTGCCCAAGTTTTAACATTTAAATAAAGGATGCAGAACTTCAACCAATAAAGGTAACAGAAATTGTTAATGGTGATTAAAAAAAAACCCTGCAGTTTTATATTAGAACTAGTTAATGAAGCAGGAAGGGCACAGACAGAAACCAAACACTGCAGTCAAAAGAAATATTAGAGGTCATTTATTAAACTCACCTTTTAAAGAATAAACACATGTTTAACTGTGGTAGGCTGAATATGGGCCCCCCAAACATGTCTACATCCTAATCCCTGAATCCTGTGAATATGTTACTTTATGTTTTCTTACAGTAAAAGGGACTTTGCAGATGTGATTAAAGACCTTGAGTTTATCCTGGATTATTTAGGTGGACCCAATATGATCACAAGATCCTTAAAAGAAGGATCAAGGTCAGAAAGATGTGCTATGAGAAACAGAGGACAGTGAGCAAGCTGCAAAGATGCTATGCTATTGGCTCTGAAAAGCAAAGAATAAGCCATGAGCCAAGGAATGCCAGTGGCTAGAAAAGGCAAAGAAATACAACCTCTCTAGAGCCTCCAGAAGGATCCTAGCCTTATGACATCTTGATTTTAGAATTCTGACCTTCAGAACTATAAGACGATAAATTTGCATTGCATTAAACTAATAAACTTGTGGTAATCTGTTACAGTAGCAAGATGTTTTGTTTTGATTTCAAAGGTTGAGTACATATCTGAAATATTTAAGGTTATTTTCAAATAAGAAAAACATAGCTTTGGGGGGGGGGACAGGAATTATCACATCAGTTTTTCAGAATAAAAGAACTTTAATAAAATAGCAATTCCGCCTTGCCAGTTTTTCATGTGAACGTTGTTCAAAGATTTCTAAAGTCATTGACTCCTTTAGCACGAACGTGCATCACTTTCGGATAATGTTATCTGCTCCTTGAGTCAATAAATCTAGAAGTCAGGACAGGTCCTGCCTGTGAGCAAGTTTGCAGATTCCCATGGTGTAAATATTCTCACCATAGCCAATTTAAGCTACAAACATGTCACTGAGTACCAAATTGAAGAGATGCAGGCAGATGTGAGCCAGCTGGGCAGTTAAATCCATAATTTTCTGGTTCACAGAATACTGTACTTAATGCATACCTCATTCTGAGCAATGATGCGGTACTATGAGATTCATTTGCAAAGGAAGTATTCTATAAATCAAGTTTGGGGAAAAGAGTACTATAGCCCTCTACCCAGGCACTCATACATTAAGGGCTCTGACAAGTTCTGCTGTTTTTAAAAGTTAAGCTTAGTGTTTTATATAATACTTGTCTTCAGTGGAGGTTCGCCTGAAGCTCACCCAAGTTAGAAAGCCCGTTTTAGGAGAAAGAACACAAAGTAGGAGAGGACCTTGGAGGGACCCCTCATGTGAGAGGTCCTGAAACTTAAACGTCATAGGAAATCCATCCCTGCATGTACTGAATTCCAACATCTGACATCACTAGTTCCATGGAACACACATCAAGAAATGCTGTCGTAGAGTATGAAATGTGAAAAGGGTAGAAAACTGAGAAAGTACTGTGAACAAGCTATCTATTATACACCAATCTGCCAGAACCTAGGTTTGTTTCCATGGGCCACTTTCCAAAACATAGAAATAGCCTTGTTTTATAGACTGCTTCCACGAGGAAAGTATTCACTGTCATAGTCACTCACTCATGCTTTCCACATTTGCCGAGCACCGCATGGGTGCAATGCCTCAAGGAGCTAAACTGTGGAGGTGATCAGAGCCGTGCACCTGTATCACATGATACTCTGCATGACAGTACATTTTAGAAAAGACTGTCAATGCTAAGTAGAAGCAAGAGGGTCAATTCCTGCTACAATGATGCAGCATGCCACAGCCAAGGACAAGGCAGGGATTGGGGGTTGGGGGGTAAAGAGGGTGCCACGGAAACACTCTCCAGAGCAGAGGAGAGCCAGCACTGTCCTTGGCACAAGCACCACTCTACCATCCTTTAGGCCAGAGGTCTCAAACTCGCGGCCCGCCGAACAATTTTGTGCAACCTGCAGACTAATCCACGAACTACAGTTTCTGGTCGTTTTGTGACACTGAAAAGTGTTGCGTAACAGTTGCCTTTTGTAGACCTAGTGCGGCCCGCCTAACGGCTGTGATCTTGCTCTGCGGCCCACATGCTGAGTTGAGTTTGAGACCCCTGCTTTAGGCTAAGGGGTCTATTTAAAAACAAAATGCTCTGCCACTCAGTTATATTACAGGTCTGCAGACAGAAAGAACCATGCTTGCCAAGTTCAAGCTATATCTCACCCAAGGAATGAAACACCCATATATGCTTAGGTCTGTGGTATGGAGAGGTAAAGATACACAAGACTCAGGGACAGTCTAGTCTCTAGCTCACGTTCAAATGCAAAGAGTACTTAAACTTAGTTTTAGTTCAGTGCTAGGTACCGAAATCTAAGTTACATCCTACTTCTGAGAGGTAGACAGAATCAAGTTCATGAGGGGCCCAAAGAGACTGACAGGACAGGAAGGCACATGGGATAGAGGAGATGGGTATGCAAAGGTTCATTCAAGATAAGAATGAACCTGGGACAGACAGCACAGTGGTGGGTTCTTTATGAACATCCTGCTCAACAGCACGGTGGATGAAGAAATACGAACATGTCAGTATGGAGTGAACAGAGACCATCCACGTTATCCTGCCCATGTCTCCTATCCAGTCACTGTACCTAGAGTCCTGCTTTGCATGGTATCAGAGTTCCTGTCCCTAGAGCAGCGGTTCTCAACCTGTGGGTCGTGACCTGTGGGTCGTGACCCACAGGTTGAGAACCGCTGTCCTAGAATAAACTTGACCCTGGTTAACCCTGAAATAGCTGCAAGAAAGACACCAAATACCTCCTTGCCCCTCACTAATGGCTTCTGATTTCATCCCAAAGCAACTTTTAAAAGTTCATATTCATGGAATCCAGTCCAAAATGTGTTCCCACAGGACAACTCATTCCCAAAGGGAAAGAGACCAACACCAGATGGAGGCTTGTATAATCAGTCATTGACTCTGGCCATTCACCAAAAATAAACATCTATTCCCATGTGGGGCTTCCAGAGGCTGGTGGCATGCTGACCCAACCTGTATAAACTGTGTAACACAGGTCAGGTGTCCTGTATCTCAAGGTCAATCTGGGTCCAGGATGAAAAATAGGTTTTATCACCCATGGCAACACCCTTGGTTGGTAGTGGCTGCCTTTCATAGGATCAGTGGGAAAGTGTCATCTTCTAGCAATGTCTGCTGCGGGCACAAGGCAAGGTCGTGCCGCATGAGCCATGCATTTACTATCTCTGATTCTAATTTAATTAGGTTATATCAATATATAAATATTTACATTTTATGTACAGGCATACCTTGGTGATATTGCAGGTTTAGTTCTAAACTACCACAATAAATCAAGTATCATAATAAATCAAGTCACATGGATCTTTTGGTTTACTAGTGCATATTAAAGTTATGTTTACACTATCCTGTTATCTATTAAGTATGGAAAAGCATCGTGTCTAAAAACGTACGTACCTTAATTAATTAACTAATTAATTAATTTTGTATTTTTCTGAAGTGAAAAGCGGAGAAGCAGAGAGACAGACTCCCACATGCACCCGACCGGGATCCACTCAGCAAGCCTACTAGGGAGCGATGCTCTGCCCATCTGGAGTGTTGCTCCATTGCAACTGGAGACATTCTAGCGCCTGAGGCAGAGGCTATGGAGCCATCCTCAGTGCCTGGGCCAACTTTGCTCCAGTGGAGCCTTGGCTGTAGGAGGAGAAGAGAGAGACAGAGAGAAAGGAGAGGAGGAAGGGTGGAGAAGTAGATGGGCATTTCTCCTGTGTGCCCTGGCTAGGAATCAAACCCAGGACTTCCACATGCTAGGCCAATGCTCTACCACTGAGCCAACCTGCCAGGGCCCATACCTTAATTTAAAAATAATTTATGGCTAAAAAATGCTAAGCATCATTTGAGCCTGTTAACCAAATTGTGCTGACAGACTTGCTCAAAGCACGGTTGCTACAAACCTTTAATTTAAAAATACACACACACACACACACACACACACAAACAAAATTTGCATAGCACAATAAACTGAAGTGCAAGAAAACAAGGTATGCCTGTATGAATATGCATATATATAATATATACCACATATAATTTTTTCTGATTAGCTTTCAAAAATAAAAGCCACATTATAAACAACTACATTTAAATTGCAACCATATCGTTAAATTCTCCTAAACAAAAGCATAAGAAAATTGAGAGTAGGAAGCATAACTTCAGTTTGGGTGCAATATGTGCTAGCAGAGCTGTTGGGAGAATCTGACTGGCTGAGCCAGACAGAGGACCCTTCCCTCCCTAAAGGGGCAAGTCCCATGACGGAAGAGAAGTTTCTCCAGGGGGGCACTTTCTGCCCCCAGGACTTGGAATCACACAAACACCTTTCTTGGCTAAAGTGTTTTACTGGGAAACTCAGCAGCACAAGGAGGACTGACCCTGCAGAGCCACCATTTACTGCTTAAGGCACTGTTTGGGAGCCTCGTGGGATCTCAATACCCCTGTAATCATCCTTATCTCAAGGCTTGGACCTCAAGAGAATGAATGCTTTCCTTTTTGCCCCGCCCCCCACCACCACTGTAAACAGCACAGGTTAATCAATCATGTGCCAAACTGCATGGGACAAATAGTAAGCACTGCAAGAGCCCAGGGGTCAGGTGACAACCAACTCCTTGATGTTTAAAAGGATGAAAAGTGTTTAGAGCAAAACTCTAGCACAGAAAGCTGTGCTTCCATATTCAGAGGGAAATAAAACTGAAGATAACCTTGTGTGTAAAGCAAAGTCTGTCTTCAGCTCATAAGGGAACACCTTTCCACATGGTAAAGTAGAACAACCTCCATCTAAATACCCTTCCAAATGCACAAAAAGCAAGGTGATGGTCTGGCTGCTCCCCGGGGCCCTCTGTTTTCCGTGGAATAATCACTACTAGGTTAGGTCATTTTGTTGACTATTTCTAGAGCAGCAAGCTGGCTTTCCACCACTCGTCCTGAAAGTGAGTTTGACTTTCTGAGGAAAGCTGCCTTGCAATGGCTCTCAATGCTTTTTGGCCCTGAGCTCATCCTAGTGTATGTCCTCTCTAATGCCTGCCTTACCCACGAGCTGTGGGAGGCCCAGGTAGCTACCACCAGAGGTTGGGGTGGGAAAGGGGATGGACTACACATGGCTAGTGCTCCTCCTACATCCTGAAACCAGTAAATCAATTAGTTGCACTGCCAGTTGTAGCATAAATGATTCATAGCTGTGTTAATCAATACATTTTTGCAGACACTGCTATTAACACTAATCATTTCCAGGGGAAAATATAGCTCAGGATGCAGAGGTCACTATACAGAGTTGGTGGACATTAAACAGACAAATCCTGGCACTTTCTAAAAGTCTATTGTTAACCGTGGGTAAAAAGATGACCCCAACCTAAAACAGAGGCATTAGTAGCCTTAGGTGGGGGCTGGGCTTAAAGCTCTTAATCAGTGAGAAGAGGGCTCCACGAGTGGCCCTTGCCCAAATATACCTGAACCTGAAATCTAGGGGCAAGGCAAACGAGACCCTTTCTTTATAACTAAAGCTCCAGGTCACACATAGCAACAGGCAGCAGTACTGCAGGAATTCCGTTTCCAGTGCTGCCACAGGGATTAATCTGCCACTTACTTGACCCCAGAGGCTGATCCGGCCTCAGGTCTGGCTTGCCCCTGTCCTCTCTGCAGCCGCTCCAGTCACCAGCAGGTGACACGGAAGAGGAGACCCATTGTGTATCTGCTTCACACTAATGCTGCTGTTGCAAAATGTACTCATCGGAAGAAATTCCGAGATCTGACAGGAGACACATAGCATGGGAGATGTTCTCTTAAAAGGTCTTGGTATTTTTCCAAAAGCCGTTTATAATCAATAAGAAATAAAACAGAACTATGTAAATCACAAGCCAAAGTGATAAAAGTTCGCTGAACCCATGTGTTAGGAATTCTATTGAAGTGTTAGAGGATGTTCATAAAAGAAGTCCTAGAATCAAAGAAGCATGGAGCAACGTGGGGCAGCTGTGCTAGGCTCGCTGGCGGGTTTACGGCTGCAAGCTCTTTCCCTGATTGGTGCGTGGGAGCTCGGTCTAGGTAAGGCTGCGGGTGCTTCCCCTGGGCGGCAATTCTCCCAGATCGCTCTCCCGCCACCATGAGGTGCAAACAGTTTTCCTGCTCCCTTGCCCTTATTGCAAATAGCAGATTTTACTTTATTAGCCCTTTCCCTTTTGTTGTTTATTCGTTCGCCTATCTTTGTGAACCTTCAATAACTGGGTACGGCCTGATGCTTTCCGGTTCTGCAGTTCTGCCATCTCCCTGAATTCAATGGGAACCTGCCTGGCCTCGGCCACCGGCATTACAAACAAATAACCAATCAGTAACACGGGCTCCTCTGAGCTCCAGCCATCCAGGGACTCTCAAACACTAGCTCCTTCCCACCCCAGGGCCTTTCGCAGGCAGCTTTCTTGACAGGGAAGGCTCTCTGCTCAGCCTCCTCTGATACCCTGCCACCCACTCCCTAAAGTCATGACAACTCCCAATCAGGCTAAAGGTTTCCCCTCAGATGCATTCTCAAGAAAGCCTTAGGCCCTGGACGATTGGCTCAGTGGTAGAGCGTCGGCCTGGCGTGCAGAAGTCCCGGTTCGATTCCCGGCCAGGGCACACAGGAGAAGCGCCCATCTGCTTCTCCACCCCTCCCCCTCTCCTTCCTCTCTGTCTCTCTTTTCCCCTCCCGCAGCGAGGCTCCATTGGAGCAAAAGATGGCCCGGACGCTGGGGATGGCTCCTTGGCCTCTGCCTCAGGCGCTAGAGTGGCTCTGGTCGCGACAGAGCGACACGCCGGAGGGGCAGAGCATCGCCCCTGGTGGGCGTGCCGGGTGGATCCCGGTTGGGCGCATGCGGGAGTCTGTCTGACTGTCTCTCCCCGTTTCCAGCTTCAGAAAAATACAAAAAAAAAAAAAGCCTTCACCTTCATGACCGCCCCACCCCAAACTAAGGTAGGACTCACGCTCCACTGTCATATCCCTCACCCTGGTTTTCAATGACTTTTGGAGGAAATCCCCCATACTGCTAGGCTTTCAAGGAGCTCTGTGAGGGCAGGGCAGATGCTCGCTGTGTTCACCTGGCACCCCCTAGCCATGGCACAGTGCCTGGAAACTATGAGCTGGTAGATCACTGGATGAATGAATAAATGACAAGGCAGACAATTAGAATTGAAGGTCAAACAAGAGTTTGGCATACTGTGATGCACAGTGATGAAAAGTCAGGAGATAAGTGTGTCTGTGTAACATAAGTTTGAAACAATTAGGCACAAGAAACATCCTAAGAGAGAAGAGAAGGCAGACAAAAACAATATTGTGTAGCATGATATAAAACCCAAACATCAAAAAAGTAATAAATTTGATTACATTTAAAAATCAAGTTTTTGGCAAGGAAAAAGCTAATACAAGCAAAGTCAAATGGGGAAAAGCATTTGCAGCATATAACGATATTAATTTCCATAATATACTGCTCACAAAAATTAGGAGATATTTTTAAATGAATATGAAACTACAAAATATCCCCTAATTTTTGTGAGCAGTGTATATAAAAAGCAAATACAAGTCAATATAAAAAGTCCAACATAATAAAGCCCTGGCCGGTTGGCTCAGCAGTAGAGCATCGGCCTGGCATGTGGAAGTCTCGGGTTTCATTCTCGGCCAGGGCACACAGGAGAAGCGCCTATCTGCTTCTCCACCCTCCCCCTCTCCTTTCTATCTCTCTCTTCCCCTCCGGCAGTCAAGGCTCCATTGGAGCAAAGTTGGCTGGAGCGCTGAGGATGGCTCCATGGCCTCCACCTCAGGTGCTATAATAACTCCCATTGCAGCAAAGCAAGGCCCAGATGGGCAGAGCATCGCCCCCTAGTGGGCATGCAGTGTGGATCCCAGTCAGGCACATGTGGGAATCTGTCTCTCTGCCTCTCTGCTTCTAAATTCAGAAAAATAGAAAAAGTCCAACATGATAGAGGAGCAGAGGACACAGATACATTTAACAAAAATAAAAATGACTTAAGCATATGAAAATATGTTCAACCTCATACACAATATAATAAGTGACATGAGACACCATTTTTACCTAGAGAATCAGCAAATTATCAAAAGTTGAATACAGCCTGACCAGGCAGTGGAGCAGTGGATAGAGCATCGAACTGAGACACAGAGGACCCAGGCTTGAAACCCCTAGGTTGCTGGCTTGATCACGGGCTCACCAGCTTGAGCGCAGGGTCACCGGCTTGAGCCCAAGGTCACTAGCTGAGCAAAGGGTCATTTGTTCCACTGTAGCCCCCAGTCAAGGCACATATGAGAAAGCAAACAATGAACAGCTAAGGTACCACAATTTAGAATTGATGCTTCTCATCTCTCTCCCTTCCTGCCTGTCTGTCCCTATCTGTCCTTCTCTCTCTCTCTCTCTCTGTTAAAAAAAAAAAAAAAGTTGAATACACTGTGTTGATAAGGATATGGAGAAACAGCCACTCTCATATAATATTGGTTACCCCCCTGATGTATGAAGATTATAGATCAAATAATTATAGATTCTGTAATCTACACAGAACTTCAGAGTGGTTAACTTTCTGGCAGACCAGCACTGATCCATGGACCGGTGGTTGAAAAACACTGGGTTAGACAATAAAAGTATACATCTTCAAAGAACATTTGGCAAATATCAAAATAAAAATGAACGTACTCTTCAACTCAGACTCTTCATTTCTAGGATCTTTTGTTTTCTGGTTTTATTTTTTTTTAGCGAGAGAGAGACAGAAAGAGAGACAGATAGGGACAGACAGGCAGGAAGGGAGAGAGATGAGAAGCATCAATTCTTCTTTGCAGCACCTTAGTTGTTCATTGATTGCTTTCTCATATGTGCCTTGACTTGGGGGCTACAGCGGAGTGAGTGACCCCTTGCTCAAGCTAGCAATCTTGGGCTCAATCCAACGACCATGGGGGTTCATGTCTATGATCCCACGCTCAAGCCAGCAATCCCACACTCAAGCTGGATGAGCCCGTGCACAAGCAGGTGACCTTGGGGCTCAAACCTGGGTCCTGTGGCTCTATCCAGTGCGCCACCACCTCGTCGGGCTAATTTTTAGTAATTTATCCCAAGATGTACTCATGTTTGTGTACAAAATGTGTGTGTTTGCATCAACAGCATTGTTTAAAATAGCAAAAAACTAGAAATGTCATTTATTCAATCAATAGGAAGCCAGTTAAGAGATCCAATGAACTACCATATTTGCTACTTAAAAACCATGAGGCTAAAGGAACCAAAACAAAAAAAACCCCAAAAATTCACAGACACAGACAACGGTATGGCAATTACCAGAGGGAAAGGGGGATGGGAACAGGTAGAAGAAGAGGAAAGGGGAGATAAATGGTGACGGAAGGAGTCTTGACTTGGGGTGGTGACCATACAATACAATATACAGATGATATATTATCGAACTGCACACCTGAAACCTACATAATTTTATTAACCAGTATAACCCCAATAAATTCAATAGAAAAGTTTTTTTAAAAAAGAATGTGGCTGATCCATATTATCTAATACAACATGATTTACAATGTTACGTTAAAAAATAATGAAGGTGCTTGGGAGTGTATCGAGTATTCAATTCATGTCCAGCATAGAAAAAGGAGGTGAAGGAAAGGGAGAAGAAATATAAATACATATTTATATATACACACAGATATTTTCTGTTATATAAGACACTGCGAACAGTAGTCACCTTCAGGAAAAGACCTTGGTTTCTAGAGGACAGAGGCTGACAAGAGACTTACTTTTCATTGCACACCCCTTTCTCCTATTTGAAATCTTTACCACATGTGAAATTTACTTTGCAAACACATAAGTTATATTAAAAACAGGAAAGGAGAAAAGAGGAACCTAAAGTACAAAGTGAGGAGAAAAGAGAAAATACACAGGAGACCCAAGTTACTCATGCTTCTCACAACCAGGGCTAGAGCCATGAGGGGTATGATGAGAAAATATCCCTTAATACTGCAGCAGGGGCCCTATGGACAGAGAGAGGCCTTTGGTGAGGACAGACCCTGGTGACAGACAACCTTGACTCAAGAGCAAAACAAATAACCTATTCTATAAGTAGACCCAGAGTAAGCAGGCATTATTACAATCACAGCTAGTCAAGAGGAGTTGAACATAATTTTCAAATACCTGAAATTTGTTCACACTCAGACCAGAAACAGAAGCAGTGCCCCAGAGATCTACAATGGTGACAGTCACCCAGTATTGGGAATTTGTCTACTGGTTCTCAGCGGGCCCTATCAAGTTGTAAAACTTGGTGGGAATTGGTCCCCCAGAGAGCACAGGAAAAGTGCAGTCTAGAGAGTTACTACAACCTTGGAGTTGATTTAATAAAGACCGAGAAGTTACCAAGCCAAAAGCCTCAGGCTTCTGTATCAGGTTATCCCCTGGGTCCCTGTGGCCAACAGCTACAGGTGACAGGCTTTGAAAGAACTGCCCAGACCTGGCCCTGTCAGGGCTGCAGTCTCTCAGAGACCACTACTTATCCTTGAAGTTGACCGCCAGAGTACCAAGTGGAGATACAGTTCTTCACTCGAGAAGTACACCTCTCACCACGTCTGACCCTCCTCTGTTTGGGGCCCATTTCCCAATGCCTCTTCTGACATACCTGTCTGAAAATAGAAACCAAGTGACATAAGCTGTGGTCTATTTCAGAAACTATGTCAAACACATTTGGACGAGAACTCCCCAATGCCTGCCTGGCAAGGGCTTCTCCTTGGCACTTAGGAAAACAGACACAGACACCTCCCCCTCCCCTCCGGTTGTGTGAGGGATCTCTGGAGTCAGCAAGTCTCCCCAGAAGCACAGAATTCCGTAAATACACATTCTAGAGAATAAGTCAAAGGAACTTAAATTAGTCATGGCCAAGAAATGGTTTTAAATACAAGTATTTAAATGAGCTAAACAATTTCTAGTGAGTTACCCACAACATAGCAGCTCAAGAGAACCCCTCCTGCAGTTTCCTGGCCTCTGAGAACCTAAATCTCAACACATGTAAAACAGGGAACACACACTGGCATGACTGCATGTTTTTCAAAGTGCCCACACATGTTCTCTCATGTGTACTGTAGATGGTACCTTGGATACTTCCAGCCTAACACAAGTATGGTTGAAGCGGCGTGGGGGTACGTGGTACATAGTTGTTCAATAAATTGTGGATAAATAAGTTAAAAAGCAAATATCTTTGAGAAGTACAAGTTTTCCATAAATATCAGACAAAAAAATAAATTCATCTCCCTGCCTGTTTTCATACAGTATAGTTAAATTATATAATCACTCACAGATTCACAGAGCAGATCCTAGCCTTCCACAGCTCAGAAACATTACTCTGGAGACTCTTAGAAACTTAGTGTTATTTATTTTCTCCATCAAATCATTTTCTCGTTAATTTGAGTACTATGTTGGCATAGTATTGATAGTATTTCTTTTCCAGAGATTCTCTTATGAAAAATCTAATAAAGACACAATATTAAATTTTTTTTAATTCTTTTTATTTTATTTTATTTTTTTTACAGAGACAGAGAGAGAGAGTCAGAGAGAGGGATAGACAGGGACAGACAGACAGGAACAGAGAGAGATGAGAAGCATCAATCATTAGTTTTTTGTTGCGACACCTTAGTTGTTCATTGATTGCATTCTCATATGTGCCTTGACCGCGGGCCTTCAGCAGACCGAGTAACCCCTTGCTCAAGCCAGCGACCTTGGGTCCAATTTGGTGAGCTTTGCTCAAACCAGATGAGCCCGCGCTCAAGCTGGCGACCTTGGGGTCTCAAACCTGGGTCCTTTGCATCGCAGTCTGAGCTCTATCCACTGCACCACCGCCTGGTCAGGCTTTTTTTTTTTTTTTTTTTTTTTTAATTCTTAATTAGCCACACACAGAATACAGCCAGGATGCTGTTAGAGCAGGCTGAAGCCTGCTACAATTCTGCATCACAAGCCAATGCGTTATCTGCCCAGGTGTGGCTGAAAGAGCAATGTATCCCTTCCTGAGGTTGCTTCCCCATGGTCTGGCTGACCCACAGCAAGGGACAGGCCTGAGGCCTGGATCAGTTCATCTTTGGTGCACTCTAGTCCTTGACATTTTGTTAACTAGAGATCAAATCCTGAAAACATTAACCCCAAAGCCTGTAAGAGGCACAAAACTGGATATGCTGAGGTTTCAGCTCTTCCATTTCTAGACATTTTATTTACTTCTATTTACTTAAGGACCACCTGATACAATTTTCCATTTCTCCCCTCAGAACATTTTTCCAAACGGGGAAAGCTGAAGAAAAAAAAACAAAAACAAAAACAAAAAACAGCTACACAAATCCCTATTTGCTGAGCTCTTAAGATCCCTTCAGCATCCAAACTATAACCAAACTGAAACAAGCCACTTGTCAATGTTTGGTTTCAAAATTCCAGAGTCTGAAGCCTCCAAGTGGTCCTTGTGGCCCAACCCTTGAGAAACCCAACACAAACAGCATAGTCACAGTTGTAATTACTGAATTTCAGTTGGGGTGTAACGCCAGTAGGCACGGCCACCATCACGGCCGCCTGGCCCATGCAGGTTCGCATTAGATTCGGACAGACGGTAATGAAACAACGGAGCCAAATACTGGTGGGCTGTCATCTTTAATCCTAGCTTGCACCCGGTGGGCAAGTAAAAACACTCACTGGGCTCCAAAACCCACTCATTCAGTGCTCACAAAGCTACTGACTTATCCGAGTTTCCTAGAATCAAAGGTTTCTAGCTCACCAGACTTATTCACCTCTGTTCCCCATCTCCTTCCTTCTCCCTGCACAAACTCTGCACAAACTGGCTTCTCACTCAGCACTCCACCATCTTGGCTGCTTCTCCTGGCCTCCTCCACGTGGCCTTTCTCTGCTCTCCTCTCTAATGCTAATCTCAGGAACCAAGAGAGAGCAAGCCCCCAGTCTGCCCCACTTTATAGTATAGAAATCAAAACCTTTAATCCAATATACAAACAAGGAAGTCTCTGATACAAAGTCACTTATCTGAGGTATAATGAGATTCCTCATGAGAGTGCACCACCCCACATCAAAAAGGATGGGAAAGGCTTAGTCCTAAAACCAAGCCCCAGGCTACAAGGATCCTGCCTGCCCACAGCCAGCCCCCAACACACACTAATATAATCATGTCCATCCCAAGCAAGAAGGGAAACTAATATAATCACCTGGGCAATGGGCTTCCACGTGGCAGCGCCATCTTTAACAAAATGAGCATAATATATTTTATATGCCCAACACAGGGGGGTGCTGGTATCCTGGGAACATGGCATGTTTCAACTGCCTAATTATATAATCATCTAGCTCCATGTTTAATGTCACCTGAGTATAATCAAATTATATCCACAAATATGTACATGAAAGTGTAGGGCTTAATTTAGTGTTTTACCCGTAGGGCTGTGCTACTCCGATCTCCGATTCAAAAACTTGATGCTATTGAACTAGGTCTGTTATTCACTTTTAATGTATACATGCATATATATAAACAAACATCCTTCCTCCAAGGGAGAACGCTGCACTCACACTGGCATATGTTCCCTCAGGCCTGGGACCCAGGCTGGGGAGACTCTGCGTAGGCACAGTCCTCTGCTCAAACCCATGGGGCACTGCAGACAGAGGTTGACCTACTGAAGTTATTTCTCCTCAAGTTTCCTCTGTAGGCCTGGAGCTCCACAGGCAGCTCAGGGTCATTATTTCTCCACAAGACTCCAGAGTGAGGTATCCAAATCTCTCAGCTCCTCCCTGTGCTTGATAATACAAATAACCACCATCATCTTGAGAGGAGTTTAAAAAAAAAAAATTCTTCCCGTTTTACCACCTTTCCCATCTCTTCCAGGAAGCCTCTGAGACTTCCAGACCAAAGTGATCTCTCCAATAGCTAAAAACCAATTATCAGCCTGTACCTGCCCCAAGCCATTTACTCGGAACTATTCCTGTTCCTGCCTTACCTTGAAATTGTTCCCTCTAACAATCTCACCGCTTGACTTTAAGTATTGAGCCGTGTTTAATTCTTTGTTCACGGCCCGCATAGGTTTAAACAGGATGCAGGGCATCAGTAGATGATCAATATTAGTTCAGCTGACAGGGTCTCAAACGGCGGGGATTCGTTCTCTCCGGTACATATCTGAACTCCTACGGAAGCAAAGCCACAGCGCCCAACAAATGTCAATGCAGATTATGAACTCAAATTCTAAACTTCCCAACACAAATGGCTACCCCCAAATAATCCAGATTAAGTGCAATTTAGAAAACAAAAGCCTAAGGAAGCAATAAAAGCTCAAGTCCTAATTGGGGCTAACATTCTCTAAGCAGAGATAGCACAGTCAGGAAAAGAGCCATTGTAGAGTAGGTTTTGCTAGCTAGCTTTTGTTTTAAATTGAACAATAAATGATACAATAAAACAGATACACTATTTTCAAGCTCATACCAATTTGTTCTCCACTTAAAGAAACAAAATAATTGTTTAATTTTCCAGACAATGGCATGTTTTGCCAAGTAAATTAAACTAATGGAATTCTCCCTTTGAAACACCTATAGTATAAATCAGGTGTCCCCAAACTACAGCCCGCGGGCCCCCTGAAGCCATTTATCCTCCCCCCACTGCACTTCTGGACGGGCACCTCTTTCATTGGTGGTCAGTGAGAGGAGTACTGTATGTGGCGGCCCTCCAACGGTCTGAGGGACAGTGAACTGGTCCCCTGTGTAAAAAGTTTGGGGACCCTTGGTAAATCACTGATTATGCTAGAAGTCTAGTTAAGTATTCAGAATATTTCAACAGTCACAAAGACCTAATTTTTGTAAACTTGTATATTTCCATATATTCCAAAAAGCTCAACTACAACTACAGTAAATGAGCTTTTTACAGCAGGGGTCGAGAACCTTTTTGGCTGAGAGAGCCATGAACGCCACATATTTTAAAATGTAATTCAGTGATAGCCATACAATGACTTGTGTACGTTAGGCATTATCCAATAAAAATTTGGTGTTGTCCCGGAGGACAGCTGTGATTGGCTCCAGCCACCCGCAACCTTGAACATGAGTGGTAGGAAATGAATGGATTTTAATACATGAGAATGTTTTATATTTTTAACATTATTGTTTTTATTAAAGATTTGTCTGCAAGCCAGATGCAGCCATCAAAAGAGCCACATCTGGCTCGCGAGCCATAGGTTCCCGACCTGCTTTAGAGTATCACTAAATTAGAGTAATCATAAAATCAAAACCTATTTTCTTATCCGTGGGTACTGCATTTATATTAATTATGCAAAAACCTTAACCAGTGATTTTAAATAATTTACTTCCAGGATGAAATACGATACTTCTCAGGAAAACATTAGAATTATTGGCCTAGATCATCCTTGCCAAGAAAGTTGAACAGATGCAAATACTCCCACATTTAGTTGTTTGCTTCTAGAGTGTTTCTGGAATTTCTGTTACTGGTGTGCCCAGTGTTTTAGGAATTCATAATTTCCAAGCTGCTTTCTTTCTCTAGTTTCTCTGAAAATCACTAGTAATTAAATACAGTGATCAGAGTGAAGTTCCCCACTGAACTATGAACTGGACATAGCCAAAAAAAATTAAAAGGCAACTAAACCCTGAATAGTCCAGATAGGTCTAGAATAGGACAGGGGTGGGGAGACATTCTCAATGAAGCCATGCTGGCCAAAAACCACAATGCCAGTCAGGATCATAACATGAGGATCTAAGACTTCAGACAGCCTGACCAGGTGGTGGCGCAGTGGATAGAGCGTCAGACTGGGATGTGGAGGACTCAGGTTCGAGCCCCGAGCTCACCAGCTTGAGTGTGGGCTCATCTGGTTTGAGCAAAGCTCACCAGCTTGGACCCAAGCTCACTGGCTCGAGCAAGGGGTTACTCGGTCTGCTGTAGCCCCATGGTCAAGGCACATATGAGAAAGCAATCAATGAATAACTAAGGTGTCGCTACAAAAAAACTGATGATTGATGCTTCTCATCTCTCTCCGTTCCTGTCTATCCCTCTCTTTGACTCTCTCTCTGTCTCTTTAAAAAAAAAATAAATTTTTTTTTAGACATACAGCACTTGAAAGGAAGGTCCAGACGTATCACAGACCACTTAATGAGCTCATGCCCCTGGCTTCCCCGTACAGCCAGGTCAGGTACTGGAGGGGGACTGGGACGCCCCACGGAGCCCTCCCCTCAGTTTGCTACCAGCTTCACCTCCTTCCTAAAATGGTGCCATCACAGATGACCACACGGAGAGCTCACCCTGCTCCCAGGCTACAGCAACAAGGGCAGCCTGGCAACCTCTCAAAACTGCAAGCTACTCCGGGGTCTGTTTTCAGACAAAAGTCCCCTGGAAAGCTTTTCATAAAAAAGCTGAATGAGGCCCTGGCCGGTTGGCTCAGCGGTAGAGCGTCGGCCTAGCGTGCGGAGGACCCGGGTTCGATTCCCGGCCAGGGCACATAGGAGAAGCGCTCATTTGCTTCTCCACCCCTCCGCCGCGCTTTCCTCTCTGTCTCTCTCTTCCCCTCCCGCAGCCAAGGCTCCATTGGAGCAAAGATGGCCCGGGCGCTGGGCATGGCTCTGTGGCCTCTGCCTCAGGCGCTAGAGTGGCTCTGGTCGCAACATGGCGACGCCCAGGATGGGCAGAGCATCGCCCCCTGGTGGGCAGAGCGTTGCCCCTGGTGGGCGTGCCGGGTGGATCCCGGTCGGGCGCATGCGGGAGTCTGTCTGACTGTCTCTCCCTGTTTCCAGCTTCAGAAAAATGAAAAAAAAAAAAAAAAAGGCAAAAAAAGCTGAGTGAATGTATTGATAAAGAAAATGTGGTATAGGCCTGACCTGTGGTATAGGTGGCGCAGTGGATCAAGTGTCTACGTGGAATCCTGAGGTTGCTGGTTCGAAACCCTGGGCTTGCCTGGTCAAGGCACATATGGGAGTTGATGCTTCCTGCTCCTCCCCCCTTCTCTCTCTTTTCTCTCTCTCCCCTCACTAAAATAAATAAATAAATATTCATAAATACCATGTGGTTTGTACACAAAATGGAATATTATTCAACCATGAAAGAAGGAAACCTTGCTGTTTGTGGTAACCAATGGATGGTCCTTGAAGACATTATGCAAAGTTAAGTCAGAGAAAGACAAATACCGTATGATCTCGCTTATATGTGGAATCTAACAAAGCAGAAACACACAAATACAGAGACCAGATTAGAGGTTGTCAGAGGCAGGGATGTGGGGGTGGGCAAATGGGTGAAAAGTGGTCAAAAGGTAAACTTCCAGTTATAAAATAAGTGATGGGGACGTAATACACAGCTTAGTGACTATAATTAATCTTGTATTGTATATCTTAAAACTACTGAGAGTCCATCTTAAAGTTCTCCAAAGAAAAAAAATTGGAACTATGTGTGGTAGTGATCATTTGACAATATATACAGATAGCAAATCATTATGTTGCATACCTGAAATTAATGTTATGTGTCAATTATATCTCAGAAAAGGAGTTCGTGTACAGTCAATTTCAGATTATTTAGAAATCATGTTGGGGAGAGTCTTAATAAAGAGGTAAGAAAACTAAAATTTATTAAAATAAAAATAGATCTCATAGTCTAGATCAGGGGTCCCCAAGCTGCGGCCCCCTGAGGCCATTTATCCGGCCCCTGCCGCACTTCCGGAAGGGGCACCTCTTTCATTGGTGGTCAGTGAGAGGAGCATAGTTCCCATTGAAATACTGGTCAGTTGGTTGATTTAAATTTACTTGTTCTTTATTTTAAATATTGTATTTGTTCCTGTTTTGTTGGTTTTTTTTTACTTTAAAATAAGATCTGTGCAGTGTGCATAGGGATTTGTTCATAGGTTTTTTTATAGTCTGGCCCTCCAATGGTCTGAGGGAAAGTGAACTGGCCCCCTGTGTAAAAAGTTTGGGGACCCCTGGTCTAGATCTCATTCCAAAAAGCTCTGATTCAGGGAGTCCGGGTTGGTTTTAGAAGTCTGTATTTTGACTTTTTTATTCATTTGTTTTCAATTATAATTGACAGAGTATTATGTTAGTTTCAAATGTACAACATAATGATTCAACATTTATACACCTTTCAAAGTGATCACCACCATCTGTCTGGTAACCACCTGTCATTATCCATAGTTATTACAATATTATTGACTATTCTCTATGCTATCTATTACATCCCCGTAACTTATTTTATAACTGAAAGTTTGTACTTCTTAATCCTTCCCCCTTTTCCACCCCTTCCCCCAGCAACCATCAATTCAGAGGTCTGTATTCTCAAAGCTCCTGCAGATGATTTTTAAAAGATCAGCCAGGATCAGGAATCAGTGGATACACTAAATTTATATTTGTAATAACTCACAGAACACATTCAAACCCTGTAGTGGCATTCTCAGAATTTTCGTACTTGCAACTTAACACAGGCTATATGTGTGACACCTGGCGCATTCATCAATATACAACCACCTTTCCCAGATGCACCTGCTGGTTCCACATGTCTTTCTCTTCGAGGAAAACGCACAAATATTTTTAAAAGAGCCTTTTCCTCTTCTCAGAAACATTTCCCATATTTGGCAGTGGGAAAGACTCATAAAGACAGTCTCCTGTGAACACAGGAAAGCCACACCTATTCAGCCGACTCTGGACATAGTGGGCAAGGGCTGACATTGCCCTTGAAAATGGCCAGTGGTCAAGGCAGGCCAGCTACAAGCTTTCTTCCTTGAACCAAGTTTACAATCCTGCTCCTACTATTGTTCTAAAATTCTAAAGACACACAAACATTACATCTACATTAAATACAAGCCAGAGAAACAAAAAAAAAAAAAAGAAATGTCTGTATCCATAAAGAGAAATAAAAGTTTCTGCCTGTAAACTTTTTAACTTTGTGCTGGATTTTTTAAAAATTTTTATGGGGGATGACATTGGTTCACAAAACCATACAGGTTTCAAGTGAACAACTCAATAAAACATCATCTGCACCCTGCATCGTGTTCCTATTGCCCCAAGCAAAGTCCCTTTCCTTCCCCATTTCTCCCACTTTGCCCATCTCCACCCCTTCTCTCTGGCTATCACCCCCCTGTTCTCTGTGTCTATGTGTTATATAGATATGATTTTTGGCGAATCCCTTCACATTCTTTCATCCAGACCTCCAACCCCCCTCCCTTCTGACAGCTGTCAGTCTGTTCCATGTGTCCATGCCTCTGTCTCTATGTGGTCAGTTTATTCTGCTCATTAGATTCCACATATAAGTGTCATGTGGTACTTGTCTTTCTCTGACTGGCCTATTTCACTTAGCATAATATTCTCCAGGTCCATCCATGCTGTCCCAAATGATAAGATTTCGTTTTTCTTTTTTTTTTTTTGCCTTTGCTTTCCAGCCGAGTAGTAATCCATTAACCCGACTCTAGTTGCAGGTTACCTGTCACGAGAGTTAAAGCCACCACCCCGTCACTCTTTCACCTAACCCCTGAAATTCTCCGTAAGAATGAGATCTACCTAGGAAAGGTAACACTGAATTATTAAACGTTATTTGTCTAATAAGAGACCCTCCCCTCCTTTCTTGGGAACAGGCTGTGAAAAAGTCTGAGGAAACCAGAATCCATCAGAATGGGACTAAAGGAAAGGGGGGGAGGAGATGGTGATGAATGTTAGAGAAAAAGAAGCCGAGGGTTCCGTCTCCCCCACCTGTGGGCCCCAGGGACTCTTCCTTCCAAGAAGTAAGCACACGGTGCAGTGAGGGGATAACATGTCAGTCATTCCACAAGAACTTACAGATGCCTTCCAAGTATCTGAAATCAAGCCCCGCCCTGGCAACAACCCTCAGGGAGCTTCAAGGCAAGGACCTGGCAATTATAACAGCCTTTTTTTTTTAATTTTTTTATTTATTCATTTTTTAGAGAGGAGAGACAGTGACAGAGAAAGAGAGAGAGAGAGAGAGAGAGAGAGAGAGAGAGAGAAAGGGAGAAGGAGCAGGAAGCATCAACTCCCATATGTGCCTTGACAAGACAAGTGCAGGGTTTTGAACCGGCGACCTCAATGTTCCTGGTCGACGCTTTATCCACTGCGCCACTACAGGTCAGGCATAACAACAGCCTTTTAAGGGCAACAGTGAGGGTGGTCAACAAGACAGGAAGTCAGGGAGACTTCCCAAGGAAGATACCCAAAAGCCCCAAGAGCTGACTGGCCAGGTAGCATGTGCATGGAGGCAGGGCAGGGTTCACCAGGGATCTGGGTCCCAAGGACGTTGTCCAGAGAGGAAGGGACAAGCTAGCCCAATCTGCAGGTCGGAGACTCCTGACAGTGGCTTGGGGAATGAAACAGGGCAGCTGGGGGAGACAGCGGGTCCCTAAATGACAAAAGGGCTGTGCCACTGAAGGCTGGTTTCCACTGGGAAACAGCCCCCAAATTTTTGGTGTGAAATTGTAATCTGGCCATATTGCAAAAGATTTGTTTTGTGAGTGTAACATGAAGGTTATTCTTTGAAAAGTTAGCATAAGCAGCAGCCAAGGAAACCCAAGCTCCACAGCTTCCACACCATGCCATGACCTGATTCCAGGATGAAAAAGACAGGAGAAACACCTGGATGGACAGACAGACCTGCGTTTGTTACACCAAGACTCCCAGCCATTATGCCTCTCCGGAAAGTCTAAGATTTGCCTCCTTTGACAGTGTCTCTGCAGAACAGACTTCCGGTCTCCACTAGAAAGTGAGCAGGGCTGGGTTTGTTCACTGTTCTACCTCCAGCACCCAGGACAGAAAACAGACTCAGTCAGTGTTAGTGAAATTGGTGGTTCTCAACTGGGGTGACTTTGCCCTCTACGGCACATCTGGCAATGTCTGGAGACATTTTTAGTTGTCCCAACTAGATCATCTAGTAAGTGGAGGTCATGGATGATGTTAAATATCCTACAGTGCATAGGACAGCCTCTCTCCCCCACAAAAGAACTAACCGGTCCATAACGTCAGTTGTGCTAAGATTGAGAAACCCTAGGCAAGTCAGTAAATCAATGTAAGAACACTGGAGGCAGCTGGCTCAGCATGAGCAGAGGGGACACCTGCGCGGCTGCGCCTGCTGCAGGGGAGCGAGGAGGCTCCAGTGCTCACCCACCTGCAACCTGGCAATGTTGAGCATGGCCAAGTTCTACCCATCTCTCATCCTGGCTCTGGTGCTCCCTTAGCTGCCGCTTCCTCCGCCCTTAGGTTCCACCTGGGGGGCTTACCCCAAGTCACTCAGGAAGTGGAGAGTATCTCAGAATGAGGGCTACAGCAAGGCCAAGATAGCTGAGGCTTGGCCAAGGAGCAAGGAAGCAAGGGAACCCCATGTAAACAGAATTCTCTATTCCTCCAAGCCATAAATCTGAGCAGGGCCCACAAACTAACCCTTACCCCCAGGAGATACAAACTACCCCAGCTCAACTCTTCACACCTCTAACTCCTAACACCTGTGTACAAGAACAGCAGGCTATCCAGTAAAGACCTCAAGATCAATGTGCACAGAAACTCCCTTCTATCACAGAGAATACCCATGGATGCACCCACGCCAAGAGCCTCGGGTCCCTCTGGATACCTCCCATTACTCACATGTTCCACCGGTTCTGCCTCAAAGGGCCCTCTCAGCCAGCATTTCTCTCCCTTCCCCAGCCCTTTCGCCACCATTAGTCCAGGTCGCCATCATTTTTCACCCAGGTAGGAGCGCCCAACATCTTCAGCGCAAAACTCTTGTAAGGTTTATGCTATGAATGAAGAGGAGGCATCTGGGAGGCTTGTTAAAAATGCCAATTCAGTAGCTGGGGAAAAGAATCTGCCATTTTTCCAAGCACATGGGTGGTTGGTTCTGAGCCAGATACTCCCAGACCACACTCGGCCCTGCAGGCTTCAGATTCTCAGCCCCTGGAGAGCCAGCTCTGTGGTCAGTTCTGTGTCCCCAGCACTCACCACAAAATAGGGCCTCCAGAAAAAAATGTTTACTAAGGGGGGAAAAAAAAACCAGCCATGAAGCTCCAGACCAACGGGAAACCACAGAAGACAGACAGGACTGACTGGCCAGTTTCCCAGTGCTCCCAGTGATCAGAGCAGGACTGAATTTAGGCAGAGCTCCACATTCGAGGCTCAGTCCCCATTATCACGGAAAGAATTCACCAGCCAGCCCAGGCTGAGGTGTACCCGGGTCTGAAAGGCCACTGTCCACATTCCCTCTCTCCTCCTATCCCAAACCCAGCCCACAGCAGTGCCCCTCGCTCCCCCAGACCTGACCCCCTCCCTCACAGTCTGAGCCAAGACACTGAGGTACATACTGATTCCTAGACTGGGTCAGAAGCCCCAGGAGGGCAGCAACGGCTTTGTTCCTCTGTCTCTCCCGAGGTATCTGGTACAGGTCCTAATAAGAGTTTGCTAAAATGGCACAATAAAGTGAGAGGGGGAAAAAAAGAACTGTTTCAGGTCGTATCTTTTCCTTTCTTTAAGCTATGATACAGGCACTTGGCAGTCCCACATAAAGTCACGGAAGGCGCGTAAGTGACCACAAGAGTCCCTTTCAGAAAAGAACACTGTACCACAGGCTCCTCCAGGTCCTAGGATAACTACTTCCAGGTAAATGTATCTAGCTGGGCCATGTTTTAGTAGAGGCTTCCATGCACTGCAGAAAGGCAGATTCCCATAACCAGCTCTCCCCTTGTAATGCCCTCTTCCTGTCCTTGTTCAAAGAGCCCCTTGGCCTTCCCCCTGGGATAACAGGTCTTGAAGATCCTCCTCTTCCACAGCTGTCTCCAACAAGTAAGTCATCCTGCAACTATGCAATCTGAACGCCAGCCATTTTCTTGGCAGCTGCCAGGGCCGCCTGCTTTCCCTGCTTTTTCACTGGCTAGAACCTCTGTTGCGGATTAAGCTGCCACCAAAGCTCTAACAGGACTTTATTAGGTTTGCCATCCAGTCACTCTCTATCTGCCCGAACCTCTTCCTCCTCAGAAGAGGAGTCGGAAACACGTGCTGCCACCAACTCAGAGCCACACCGCTGGCATAAATGCAGCTCCATCTTCCACGCCTGCTTCAGCTCCTGTGGCTGCTGGCTTTCGGCCTGAAGCTGAGACTCAAGCCCTCGAACCCACAGTTGTTTCTCCAACACCTATTGCTGCCAACATTCAGCTTCCAGGGCAAACTGCAACTTAGGAACCCATAATTCCTCTCCAGAGACCGTTCCAGTTCCAAGCACTATTGGTGCTCAGCCTGCACCTCAAACTGCAGCTCTCGAACCCAGTCAGCCTTCCTCTCCAGCACTTGCTCCAGTTTACGCCATTGCTGGTTCTCAGCCTGTAGCCTGACCTGTAATTCTCAGACCTGCAGCTCTTTCTCCAGTGACTGTTCCAGCTCATGCCATTGTTGCCGCTTGGTCTGCAGCTCACCCTGGAGCTCTTGACCTTGGGCAGCCTCTCACATGGAGCTCTCAGTTTCTTCTTATAGGGTTGTAAAAACACCCAGACCACAGCCCCAAAAAAGACAGCCACAGGAACCATACATTGAAGAACAGCAACCACTCCTCTACCCCACCCTTCAAGGGTGTTAGCAGCTCCATACCCATCTGTTCCAAATCCTGCCAACTACGCCAGATGTAATGCCGGTGGCCGAGGCCAGGCAAGTCCACATTGGATCTGGGCAGATGGTAGAGGAACTGCGGAGCCAGAAAGCACTGGGTCATTCCCATTTAACAGAGTCTTGCAACAGTGGATAAGCAAACAAGCAAGGGAAACCCTCTTCTCACAGCAGCAAACGAACAAAGAGCAAAGCGGCCTCTCACAGAGGCGGGCAAGCAGTCTGCCATTTGCCCTCTGCAATCCACACTGAGCATAAGCAACCATAGCCTTACATAGGCTATGCACACGTGCCTCTGCCGTGTGCTCACGCACTAATCAAGCAAATTGCTTGCAGTCAGTGGACCAGAGAGCAAGCCTAACACAGCTGTTTTCCCTACACCCACCAATAAAGATGCCGTTAACTGGTCAAGGGGCCTTAGAGAGAAACTGAAGACCACAAGCCAAAAGCTGTTGGTTTTTATGCCTCCCAACAGTGCTAATACATGTCTGGGCTAAAGGTTCTCTACCAGCAATGAATCATTATACATGGGCCAATAAGTAAGTTCTCACCCAAAACAATGATGGCCAGTTAACTGCAGCAACTATTACTAAATGCAATGAGGCAAAAGCTACACACCAAGTGGGTCCTGCAAAAGAGAGGCAGGCCGGCTGACATGCCAATTCTGGTGAGCCAGCACTTGCATAAGGTTTAATTAAACAGAAGCAGGACATAGCCTATGCAAAAGTTTTCACACAACTTATGCAACAAAGCATGAACATGTTGTTCTATCCACGGGAGGAGAAAAACACCAGAGCAGGAAGATTTACTCCCTAAACCACTGTACCAACAGATTGAGATAACTGGATGCTAGTCTCTCCTAGAGCTCTTGGGAAACATCCCTTGTGAAATCCAACACTCTTATAAAAACCCACCCAGCCTCTAGGATGCTAAGAAGGGTTTGTCTTGTCACTGAACCCCGCTAAAATCATTTACCTCCACTGTGAAGGGAGGCCTAGGGTCCCTAAGAAGGAAGGGGATCTACCAGGCTGTCCAGGAAATGTACATCCCAGGCAGAGAGCACACTAAATAGAAGGTCAGCAGCATTCAGTCAGCCCCACAAGCATTCATCTCCGGTTGCACATTAGAACCACCTGGGGATCTGTTAAGACAAACAGGGATGCCTGGGCCATAGCCACGCAGTTCAGTTAAACTGATCTCAGGTGGGACTGGGCACCGACGTGGCTGAACAGCTCCCAGGTGGGCCTCAGGGGGAGGCAAAACTGAGACACCCTAGGAATACCCAGGGGAAGCCGGCTGTGCGGCTGGAGGAGCTCAGGGACAGACCAAGACGGCGGATGTGGCTCGTCTGAGGGCAGCTCTTTCTTTAGTCATGTTCTGCCAGCATCAGAGTCCACTCCTCTTACACCCTGCAACCTCACTCCAGGAAGACAAAACCAAGCCTGTCCAAGGCCTTCGCCCCTCAGCCTCCACCCACCCATCTTTCCTTCCAACAGCCACACAATTCCAGCCATCCCTGGAGAAGCCCAATCCATGGCCATCAATAGAGGAGAGGTACAGGGCACAGCAAATCACGACGCGAGTGAGCTCCCCTCAAGCATCCTGTGGCTACCATTTTTAGGTTTAAGAGAAATAGTGAGCACTTCTCTGTGGCAAGCCAAGTGCTGAGTATCTTACATGCATCATTTCATGTAACCCCAACATACCCCATGGAGGCCTTTACTGTTATTATCCCCACTTTATCGATGAAGAAAGTGAGGCTTGGACAGTTAAGAATTTATCCAATGCCTCATAGCAAGTAGTAGAGCTCTAAGTCTGTGCTTTCTAACCATTCTGCTACTTAGATAACACCCAGTTACAATTAATATCAAGGTGTCAGCTGTGGCCCAGAGGGAAAGTTTACTAAGAGTCCAGTAAAGCCCAAAATTGATGTCTTAAAAATTAATTTCATCAGTATAGATGAGAAAACCCTGATTTTACTGACAGTTCCTATGGAAAATGTTTGTGGGTTCATTTATTCGCACACATTGGCAGGGCACCTATTATAGGCCAGGCACATGGCTAGGGGCTGGGGACATGGAGACACAGGCCATATGCTCCGGATGACTTTCTAACAGCTAACGTGATCCTCAGCCACATCAGAAAAGCCTCGCCCTCTGGGAGAAGCCTGCCCCACAGGCTGCACTGGGAAGACCACATGGGAAGCCTCCGAGGCAGCTGTTTGTGAGCCTGTCTGGCTGATTGGGCGGTTATTTGATAATGGTGCCTGTGCCCTACTGGAAACCCTCTAAGTAAATCCCTGGAGGTGGTCCAGGCACTGTTAGCTGACAGGCTTCTACTAGATTAAGAACCAGAGGATGAAAGAGCAGGTAAAAAATCCAGAAACCACATACTTGAAGCATAGTTGCAGAGGGGTTGATAAAAGCGACATTATTTAGCCTGGAGAAAAGACGGCCTGAAGGATGGGAATGGGACACGAGGGTTTTCCTGTGGCAGGCACTTCTGTGTTGCTGCTGAGTTGCAAGAGGACAGGATTAGGACCAATGGGTAGACAACAGTGGGAGGTCAACAGCTCCTGAAGAGGCTGGATTCCTGGTTTGGATCCAGAACTCCTCCTGACTCTGGTTATGATGCTCTGAAAAGTTGCAGAGTAAATGACCTACTGCTCAGATAATACAAGAGGAGACAATTAGTATAATATAATAAAAACTGCGATTTTAAATCAACAACTACCTGCTTTCAATCTTCCAGACAAGGAACAAGTTGAAGTCAGATACCCACTAGTGAGTACATTTGAGAAGCGGGAAGGTTTTAAAAGATCATATTCCAGGTCTCACCTCCACCCCAGGCATCTGTACTTGACACAATCATCTCAGGCGAGTCAGTCTCAGGTGATACCTGGACTCTACTTTGAGAAACCCCCTTGTTAGTAAGTTTGGCACACAGAATGAGTCCCTAAAACCTTCCCTGACCAGGGTCATCATTCCTTCTTCTAAACTGTTAAAACACTCATTTTAATCTTCATGTACAAGCTTATATTGTTTTCCTTGATATACAGATACAAGTGTGGGTATGTTAACCTCTCCAACCAGCAAGACGGCACTTTACGCCCTTCCCTATGCTCACAAACCCCCAAGCAGGATAGCCCACACACAGGGGTGCTCAAAGGATGCTTACTGAATGACAGATTAACACACATTCAACCAATTTTTAAAGTCAGGACTGGTTCATCATTACCATCCGAAGTGACATGAAATTCTATTGAAAACATTGATTCAGCTCAAACTTCATTACCTTTTAATATAAGCATAATTAAAAAAAAAAAAACAATTCAACTAGTTGGCAGGTACCTCCCCTTGCCCATGACTTTGCTGTGAATGTATTAAATTCTGGATCATGTAGCTTTCAGCATGTCTGCTATAAAGTGAGTCAGCATTTTGAATTTCACCGTTTTATAAAGCTCACTGGTTTTGCTGTTCTTCAACTGAGTGCCAGACAACAAATCAGAAGGAGGCAAGTTTGGATCGATAAGGCACCATGAGCATCGCTGCGGAAGCCTATCTTTTGAGAAGTGGACCGGAGGTTGATGAGAAGCCCCTGGAGCTGTCGGGAGATAAGGAATTCAGGCTTCCTCCGGGAACAGCACAGCCTTTACGGAAAGGATGCTCTCCCTGACTTGTCCCAGGAGGACACTGTGTTAAGATCATGAGGATGTGCCAATGGTTTGGTATTTGTCAGTGGCCAGCTTCACCCCGTATGTAAGCAGGCCACTGAGAAAGACTCCAGGAAGAATCACTCTCTCCAGGAACTTCTGGCATTAGCAGCTTCTTTGTGACCTTCAAGCCAGTTTCCGATACGCCAAGGTGCAAGGCAGCAGAAATATAATAGAAATATACTGTGGGTCGCATAGGAGAGATTTAACATTTTCTAGTAACCACATTTTAAAAAGTAAAAATAAACAAGTGGACTTTCTTTTGGTAATTTATGTTATTTTATCCAATAGATCCAAAAGAATATCATTTCAACATGTGATCAATATAAAAAAATCATTGAGATACTTTACATTTTTATGCCAAGTTTGTGAAATCTAGTTCATATTTTGCATTTCCAGCACACATCTCAAATTGGATGCTGTCTTCACTGGAAATGCTTGATCTACATTTCAATTTCATAACATTTACAGCTGAAAAAGCTGATTCGCCTATCCAAGTTATTCCAAATGCACTTCAGCACTTTCCGATAACCAACTTGAGATCCTGGCTTTAAATTTAAATTCAAATGAATTACATAAAATGAGGAATTCCGTTTCTCAGTCCCACTAGCCACATCCCAAGTGTTCCACAGCCACAGGTAACCAGTGGTTTCTGTAATCATACCGGCCAGGTCTCAGGTGTCTTTCCAAACCTCCCTACCAAACTGTTCCCTTTCTTCGTCATCAGAAGTGGTGAGGGCCCCCAAAGGACAAAAGCATGAGGGTCTGCCGTTATGAACCGCTGAAGGGCCTTTCGGTTCTAGAACAGTGTATCACAATATCCTCTCTGAAGGCGAGCGGCAGTCTGCCAAGTACAGCCGGGAGAAGGGAGGGCACTCTGAGAGAAAGGGAGTGGAAGCAGGTTCCCAGAGCACCTACTATGGGCTAAGCACTGTCCCATTTGGTCCCCACCATTTATTTGGTGGGTGATAGATCACTAAATGAACTTAACAGAAAAGCAATCTGAGACTGGTCCCAATAAGGAACTTGCCCCAGGCCCCACCACTTCCCAGGTAGACCTTTCCTTTCTCTTCACGTCACATCAAGATCCAAGGATGAGAGAGGAAAAAGGCATACTGCACCCTCTGTACTTTCAAGACCAGACAGAATCCAAGATAGGCCAGGATGCAGGTAACCAGCGATGCCCCAGCCCAACCAGTTGGACAAGCACATACTTATCTAAAAATGATGAGAAGGGGAGCCCTAAGGGTAAAAGGGAGGTAAAGATCTGCTCAACCCAGTTTTAACATTTTTGTCTTATTGAATAGGTGCTTCCCCACGTGGTGCCACCTCACTGCCCAGCCGGCCACTGGCACTACAGTGACAAACTGCAGGGCTTGAAGCCGTCTTAGATCCAAATTTACAGACCTCCATCCCGACGAGATTCCTTCCTTCCAGAACCCAAACGCCAACTCCAAGTTGCCCATAGTTGGGAAATCAGGCAGAAAGGACAGTTTTCTGAGTCATTTAACTCAAAGTTTCTCAGAGAGACCTTCATAAGGCCACAGGAAGGCCATTTTCTGAGCTTCTGGATTTAGAAACAAAGATTTTTTTTTTCCTGATTCTGACTAGAAGAGAAAAAAAGAAACAAAGGTGTTGAAGGTAACCATTTGGAAGGGAGACAAATTGGGTTATCTTAATTCAGAGGCAGGGTGAGCCAGGTACAAAGAACGAGAGCAGACAGGACCCGTCAGATGCAGAATTATCCCAAAACCTTCCTGCCCTGGGGGACAAGGAGGTGGCCTTGCCAGCAGGTGCCCCTAGGCCTGATGCCTTCTCCAAGGCGTTTCCCAGCTTGAACTGCAAAAGCTTGTTTGTAACTCAATGACCTGCACGTACACGGACTGGTTAGTTTCTGAGCCAGACCCCAACTGCTGCCGGGCCTGGGTGTTCTGGGTGTGAAAAGAGAAGAAATGACAGTTCTGAAAAGGGCAGACAGGAGCAGAGCCTCCATGGCAGAACTCCAGTCCAACATCTTTTTTCAGATGAGTCTTGCGGCCAGAAAGGACAGATATTTGTCTGAAGTCCTTGTCCCCATGGGACGCAGAGCCCTGTCTCCTAGGAGCCCCTACAAACTAAGGGCAAGCTCTGATTCCAGGAACTGTAAGCCACCCTCACCGGGGCAGGGCTGCTCCCTGTAAGGTCAAATGCTAAAAGAGACACCCCCTTGAAATGTAATCATCAAGGAGGATAGCACTCTATCTCCCAGTTTCCAGGGAGGATGGGGGCCTAACTTCAGCTGTCACAGTGGGAACTCCAAACAGCAAGCCCTACCTCCAGTAGCAAAGACATGATAAGTTTAGCAATTTTTATCTTGAAGCCATGAATATAATACATTGTATCCACTTGCAGAGTAAGGTTTCTTCCCATCATTGCAGCTTCTAGCTTGGCCATCACTGCAGCCGGCCACCTGTGATGTGCATCCCATCCTGGTTTAACACTTATACAATAACAAAAATGTCTTCTTTCTCTTCTACTTTTGTGGAGAGGTGTTCCAGGTTGGAAGGAGATTTTGTTGTTAATTATATTTCTCCAACACTCCTCACATCACCCAAACCTCCACCCAGATCTGACCTCCTTGAAGCTATTTTCAAGCCATCTTCAACAAAAATGGGGTACAACTATGGTTTTATGAAGTACTTTACCCTATGGGTGGGGAGAGGCACCCCCAAAACTCACTCAGTGATCCTAAAAGATGGGACTTGGTCCTGTGAACATCACTTGGGGACAGTCTCTTAGATCAGCCCCCACACCCCAAAGGACCACAAATTCCAGCAAGGTAAACACTGCTGGTGGGTCAACGCTCACTGACTCCAGCCCTTAGGCCACACTGTGTGCTCTGCCAGGAAGGAGGAAGGTTACTACGTAATCCCGATCAGCGCGGGAATCTGGCCTTATTCTGCTCAGTACTTCCACAGCACAGAGCAAGGCATCAATACTATCTCAACATTCAATTTGTTTCAACTGGAAACATTTGTTCCATCAGGAAATGTTTCTCAGAGAGCCCTATTTCAACTGTTACAATGAAAAAGTCCCTTCAAGAGAAGAATGCTCATCAAACATTATTGCAGAATTGTAGGTGAAAACTTCTTTGTCTTAGCCGGGCTATTCCCTGTGATACTACCTCAGCGGAAACCTGTCTGGCAGCAAGGTCTTCAGCTGCTACTGGCCCCTTTCTCACCTCTTCCTCCCAGAGACCTGTCCATCTGTCTATCCCTAACTGGACCATTACTATCAAAGGCATCCTTGAGAGGAAATGTTCTTAAACTGACTCCTTTACGAGTAATACCAGAGCATGCTTTCTGCAGAGCCCAGTTGGGGTGAGCTGGGCTGTCCTATCCATCCAGACTGTGGGACTGTCATTAAATATTACTGAAAACTAATGGAAATCTAACTTATTTAACTCATTGTCTTGCCCTGGGTTGGCAGTACGAGACACCAAGCCAACGTGAAATGCTCTGGAAAAGGACCCACCAGACCAAGAGCTGTGCTGCGTAAGAACTACATAGCAGCGGTTCTCAGACCTTAGCGTCCTTCCAAAGACCCTGAAGAACTTGTTCAAACACAGGTTCTTGAGCCCCGCCCCTGGAGTTATGACTCAGTAGGTGGGGGGTAGGGCTGGGGAACTGAGGCTACTGGTTCCAGGACCACACTTGGAGCAGACCTGCTTAACATAGTACCTCAGCCACCAGTTGAATGACAGAGCCAGACCCTGGCTTCTTATCAAACTGACCGAGTAGTAAAGCCAAAAGCCCAGTGGTTCTCAAACCCAGTTCCCTTAAAACGCTAGTATTCTACCATGAAACTCTAAGAATGGGATTTTCCTTCAAGCTTTCAAGGCAAATTAAACCTCTGGCACCACTGACTACTCACTTCTATTATCATCTAAGAAGATTTAATTTCTCGATAAATGATATACTTTTTGTTAAAGATTTCATTGATTTCACCCAATTCAACACAACTGAAAAGTTGTCATGGCCTGGCTGACAGCCAACACCACATGGAAGGACACCAAATGTCATGCACTTGACCTCTAGCCCAAGCCCAGCTTCCTCAAGTCATCTCCTTTGACCTCGGCAGCCAGATGTGCTAATCACTTAACAACATACCCCTAGATCACTGGAGGAAAGAAGGGCTTATTTACCAACAAAAGGCAATCTACTGAACAAAATAAAATGGGCACACACATTAAAATATTTTTAACCAAAGCAATGTTCATTCTATTACTAAACCATGTGACATAAACATTACAGGCTTTAGATTTTCCACACAAGCAATTTGGCCTCACAGAAATGGCTACATCCTCCCCATGTCTCTCTACTGGAGCCCTTTAGGATCCTCTACTCAAGCTAAAAGAATTGTTGTAAAGTTTTGGCCTTCCCATAATTTAATTTTAAAAATTTAATATGCATTTGCCCTGCAGAGCTTGGCGAGAGCATATACATCCCCATGCTGACTTTGATCACAAACATTCTGTCCACAGGCAAGGCAGAGCCTCCCCCCCCCACCCCATCCTGTCTGCTGCAGGTCACTGGAGCTGGTGCCTCCAGCAGAGAGAAACAGCCTGGTGTAGCATCTCCTAGAGCAGAGATAGTTACTGGCTTGAGATTTTTCTTCCCTGACCTTTACCTTGTATGCAAGGGATAGACAGACTAACAAATAAAACCAACAGATTAAAATATTATATTTCATAAAGAAAAGAATAAACCCTTATTACCATGTTAGCTTTAAAGGGGGATTGAACCAACACATCTGGGTCCAATCATTGTCAAGTTTCACATTCTTAGCATCTTCCTTCCCAGGAGGAAGGAAGCAGAACACAGGGACAGAGCACTGGGTGCACCAAGACCCCTGAACCCTGACCCAGGCTTTGGCATTAGCCCAACGTGTGACCTTGGGCAGAGTCCTTGACCTCTCTAGGGCTCCGTTTCCTAAAGAGTCTTCCCAGGCACAACACCAGTGCTATAGTAATATGATTCAAGTGCTGATGAATTTATAATGACCTTTGCTTTTTCCACTAGATTTTATCTGCAAAGATTCCAATTCTCCTGGGAGGAAACACGGCCATTGTTGCTTTTGCTCTGGGGCACACTGCTCTTTTTCTGTCCTCCCATCCTCCACTGTCCCCAGCCTGGCTTTCTCTCCACTTCCCCAGTGTGGCTTCTCTGAGCGAGGGCTGCAATCAAAAAAGCCCTCGGGAGTTTCACAAATTGGCACTGAGATCTCTACGACTAATGTCTAGCACAGCAGGCCTTTGGTTCCTCAAATAAGCTTCTAATTGTTTTTTCAGAAATGTGCATGGACTCTTATTTCAAGCCATTTGGCAGTGCCTCGCAGGGTATTTTCGGTGGACATCTCTAAACCATTTGAACTGTTGACTGCATTGTGTGCTCATCATCCAAAGTCAAATCATTTTCCATCACCATATATTTGTCCCCTCTTGACTCCTCTCCCCACTCCGTACCATTTCATTTTTATCTATGTTTATGAGTCTCAATTTTATATCCCATCTATGTGTTCAAGGTCCACCCATGTTGTTGTAAATGTCACTATGTCATCATTTCTCATGGATGAGTAGCATTCCATTGTATGTATGTACCACATCTTCTTTATCCAATCCCCTATCAAAGGACATTTTGGTTGTTTCCATGTCTTGGCCACTGTGAATAATGCTGTGAAGAACATGGAGGTGCATGTGTCTTTATGTTCCAATGTTTTCAAGTTTTTTGGGTAGACATCAGTAAAGGGATTGCTGGGTCACATAATACAGTAGTTCTATTCCTAACTTTTTGAGGAAACAACCACACTTACTTCCATAATGGCAGTACCAGTTTACAGTCCCACCAGCAGTGATGTTCCTTTTTCTCCACAGCCTCTCCAACACTTATTCTTACCTGTCCTATTGAAAACAGCCTTTCTAACAGGTGTGAGGTGGTATCTCATTGCAGTTTTGATTTGCATTTCTCTAATAGCTAGCGAAGATGAGCATCTTTTCATATATCTGTTGGCCTTTGAATGTCTTCTTGGGAGAAGTATCTGTTCAAGTCCTCTCCCCATTTTTTAATTGAATTGTTTGCTTGTTTGTTGCTGAGCTTTGTGAGTTCTTTATATATTTTGGATATTAACCCCTTATCGCAGCTGTGGTTTGTGTGTATCTTCTCCCATTTGGTTGGCTGTCCATTTGTTTTGTTGTCAGTTTCCTTTTCTGCGCAGAACCTCACAGGGTTGTTATAACAGCAATATATACAGTAATACCCTCACGGCCCTCAGCAGGAACAGCTCTCAGACTGAGCTTCCAGAACTGAGACAGTAAATTTCTGTTATTTAAGCCATCAGTTTGTGACACTGTGTTACAGCAGCCCTCACAAACTCAAGCAACCTGTCAGTTTCCAATTAAAGAGGAAAGTGTTCTCCTGTTTCTTTGTGAGGTATACTTGGCCACCTGATACCTCTCAGACTCCACAGGGCTTATGCTAGTATATCTTCAGCAGCTATGTCCGCAAAGCTCCATCCAGATACACCCCTCATCAGGTCTATCAAGAGAGCCAGCTCTGGGGCGACAGGGCATCCCTGCAGGGTCTGCTGTGCAGTCTTGAGACTGTAGCAACTGCCACACAACCAGAGATCCAAAACATCTGCTGGTTCACCAGCAAGTGTCTTACCACCCTTATAAAACTGTCCACATCTATCCCCACACAGCCAGCGCACACCCCGTCCCTCTGTCAGAGCAGCACTCGGTTACCTTCTAGCTTTCAGCTGGTCTGAGAGCTGGGGAGCCACTGCCAGCACACATGACCCGGGACCCATATACAGAGGACCCATAAAAACCCTCAAGGTGAACTTCTTGAACTGAATGCAGCTTTTATTCTCACCAAAGGAGGACAAAACACTTTGGGAAAATACTCCAGAGAAAATACACTGCTCACAAAAATTAGGGGATCAGGGAACGTGCAGATACTCCAGTACTTTCAGCCTTTTGTATAGTGCATTTTCACCAATGAAATAAAAGTTGGTTTTGCATCTTATTTGCATAACTGAGCAACTTTCTTTGACTTGTTGTTTGCTTTTCTGTTCTTGTTTAATAAAAAAAAATCAAATGCTTTTTTTTATCGCTTCATATTCATTTTGAAATATCCCCTAATTTCTGTGAGTAGTGTATAAGGCCCTTTTGATGGCTGTCCTGCATCAGAAAGGAGCCATGTCTTCCAGTGTGCAAAGCCAGCAGGCATTACCCCTGCAGGGGGACTGTCCCCAGTGCCCTGGCTACCTTTACCCACTACAAACTCTTCTTAGGCAACCTGTCCTAGGAGCCTCCCTAGGAAATTTTAAAAAGGAAAAAGAACATACAAAACAAAAAAACAGGTGTCCAGGGCCTACTCTCAGAGATTTCTATTCAGTGAGTCAGGTGGAGTTTAGAAGCCAGCATTTTTAAGGAGCCTTCCTCGCACTTCTGATGCACACGCAGGGCCAAGAAGCACGGCTGAGAATTAAAGTCAGGGTGCAAGCGGACGTCCCAAGGAAACAAGAAAGCACGCAGTGGAGGTCAAGAATGTGGGGTTCCAGTGCCAGCTTTGCGAAGGAGCCCCAGCAGGACTCACTTCCTGGGCCCCAGTACTTTCCATCAAAGGGAAAGCCTGACTGTTGGGCAAACAAGTGTGTTAGGCTTGCTCATTTGTACTTCGCCTGATTGGTGCATGAGCACCGGGCAGCACCACATGTGTATAGTCTACTTAAGGCTGCAGGTGCTTGCCACAGGGCGGCAGATTGTAGATTGTGGATTGCCTGCCAACATTGGGAGGAGCCATTGTTTGCCAGAGAAGGGGCACCCCCTCCCTGTCTGTTTTGTTTGTAAGCCCTAAGAGAGAGAGAAAGAAAGAGAGAGAGAAACGGTTTTTCCCTGCGTGCTTGCTGGTCTGCCGTTGCGAGACTGGAAGAAACAGAGTGGCCCGCTGTCCTCAGGCTCCACAGCTCCTTTACCCTCTGCCCCAGTCCAAGGTGAACCTGGATGGCCACAACCACCAGGCTTATACTGACCTAGAAACACTCAGGCATCCCTTATTTAAAAATAAACTTCCCTCAAATCATTCTAAGACGCCCCACAAAGACATCTCTCCTTTCTCCTTGGACATATTAAACCCAACTGCTTTGCGGCTGCTCCTCATCTGACCTCGGCTGATATCTTACCCACAGGGAGAGCTCCTTTAACCCTGTGGGGCGGGCCCAGGAGTGACAGGTGCTAAATCCAATAGAGAGCCCTTCAAAAAGAAAATTAAGCCTCTTTAAGTGCCCTTGATGTAATCTCTCAAACCCAGGAATAATCCACACTCCCCTTGAAAATTTGCCATGTGTGACCTCAGGCCACACTCAGGAAATATGTTCATTTACATCAAACTAAGTCCTAAAACCAGTGTCAAGTAATTAAATGGCTGTCTTGCAGCAATAGAAACAGAAAGAGTTTTAATTTAAGCACAGAAAGCTCTGGGTCTCTCTGACCTGGCTGAGGGCAATGCTGAGGGGACCACTGAATTTCCCACCGATCTGCAGGAATTCACTTGGCCAGATGAGAAAAAGGAGACGTCTCTCTTGTGTGGTCAAGTGGACTCTGGGGACAAGTGATGCACCAAAACTATTCACCAGAACATCAGGGTCGATGATAAACACTTCAGACGTGTGAATTTACCATTCTTCAACCCAGTGACAAAAGGTACCAAGCAGACCGCTTAAGAAATAAAAACAGAGAGGCCACTGTTTGTCTCTATCTAGCTGTCCTCTGAGGGTGCCTTCTGTCACTCAACAAATATTTAGCAAGGATGTGCTTCACTCCTTCAATACCTGAACCCTTAACATGTGACCTAAAAAATATTGCTCCCATGAGACACTGCTTTTCCACCTCAACATAATTCTCTCTTCCTTAGCTCGAATCTGGGAAAGATCTACTTCTTCTCATCCAATACTAACCACTTAACCCGGCAAGTTTTCTTCATCAATTGCTCATTAAAAATTTTTTTGTTGAATACCTGCTACATGCCATGCATTGTTCTAGACACTTGGGGACAAGGTACCAGAAACGGTTCCTCTCAAGTAGCTTATATTCTAGTGCCACAAGACAGACAATAAATGAATCATGTATGTAATATCAGGGATTGATAAATGATGGGAAAACAAAACAGGAAGAGGCTGAGAGTGGGGCTGGGGGTGCCAGGGAGCCCTCGGAGCAGGCGACCCTGAGGCTGATGGAAGTGCCATGTGGGAGAGCGCCTCCAACCTTCAAAAGCTCAGACAAAGATGCAGCAGAGGAGCTGGAGTGGGAGTGGCCAGGGCACAGGCGGAGAGCCAGGTGAGGATCTTTGCATGGAAGCCAGGTGAAGAAAGTGTCCCCAAGAAAGAACCGTCGGCTGGCTAACTGCCGTTGAGACGCTGTAGAAGATGACAGCTAAGAGCGGGCCACTGGGTATCAGTGGTACCTGAGGGCATGGGGCTTTGGTGAAGGGGTGGGACAAGAGCTGGAATGGGTTCCAGACAGAATGAGAGAGGAGGAAATGGAGCAGAGTGTAGGACAATTCTTTCAGATACTTGGAGAGTACAAGAATAGGGGAACAGCTGAGTAGAACGTAAGATGAGCATCATCCTAAAATGAACGACCACAGCATGTTCTTGTAAGGATTACCCAGCAGAGGGGAAAGCTGGCGACACAGAACAGAAAGCAGTTACATGCATGAGCGAAAGCCTTGTATGCCAAAAGAGAACACAGTCCAACACACATGTGGTTACAATGCATGTGTGCTTATGGTACAGGTAGGCTTCCAGATTTAGCATGGGAAGATGATCAAAATGTCTCATTGCTTCCTTTTCTCAGGGAAATGAGCCAGGTCATCTGCTGAGAGTGGAGGTGTGGGGACAGAAACACAGTGGACACAGCTGTGCCAAGAGTTCCTCTTGAGGTTGTGGTCATAAACCAAAAGCAAGACAATGCAGATGGCCTTGTGTTTTCTCCAGCCAGGTCCATCAGCCTGCGCAGGGGCAGGTGGGCAGAGGGTGGGGTTTTCTCAAGAAAGTAAGATGAAGGGAGAAAGGCCCAAGGAACTGACAGTTTATGCAAGTACCTCAGCTGGAGGTGGGGAGGGAGGATGAGGACAAGAAGGGGGGATGGACAACAAAAAAGGGGAAGGGTCACCATGTCAGAGGCACTGGCAGGGTGAAGGCTAGGTGGAACTGGGTTCTAAAGGGAATACGATGAAAGAGAAAAGGTAACGGTCAGCCTGGAATGCTTGCCAAGGTTCTAGTGGAGGTACAATTATTGGTCTACAACCATGTTTTTCAAATGAGAAGTTGCAAGTTTAGTAGGTAGAAGAATCAATTTTGTGGGTCATGACCAACACTTTTTTCTTCATAAAACAGAATAAGAAGGATGAGTACATTATACATAGTAAGGGTAAATATTGTTTTGGAAAACCTGTTTTAGTTGCATTTGTGTGTTTGTATTGGGTCAACACAATTTAAACATTTATCATCTGGTTACCATTTTCTTCACAATATTCTTTCACATGTAGTCAATTTTTTTTATTAAAATAAATCAATGGCATCAAATCTTAAATATATATGTATACATGATGAAAAAGAAAAAGGCAAAAAACAGAAACCAAAGAATCTCTACCAGAACTCCCCACTTTCCCATGAGAATATTTAAACAATACCTATGAACTCTGACTTTAACTGTTGATTAAACACATACTAGTACCTCTATATACAAAAACATCACTAAGTCCACAAACACCTACAATAGATACAGACAATAATTAAGTAATATAACCCAAACATTTCTTTTTTCTCCCCAGCTTGGTGAAACTGATAAAAGCGAGTCATCTTGCCGTGACTGGCACTCTAACTTTCAGGTATGACAGAACAGGGCACTGGACAAGAACGTATACCTGCAAAACAGCGGAAGCTGTTTCTCTGAACCAGCGGTTCTCATGGTGTGCTGCATGACCAGCAAGATCAGCATGGCTGAGAACTTATTAAAAATGCAAATCATCAGACCTCACCCAAGACTTGCAGGCGTCCCCAAACTACAGCCTGCAGGCCCGCATGCAGCCCCCTGAGGCCATTTATCCGCCCCGCAGCACTTCTGGAAGGGGCACCTCTTTCATTGGTGGTCAGTGAGAGGAGCACTGTATATGGCAGCCCTCCAACGGTCTGAGGGACAGTGAACTGGCCCCCCGTGTAAAAAGTCTGGGGACCCCTGACTGAAACTGGCTGAACAATCTGGGTTTTTAACAAGCTCTCCAGGTGATTCTGATGCAATCTAGTTTGTGAATCTAAACCCTGGTTTTCAAATAGTGCAGCAGAGTCCTGGCCTCCAAAGTGTCTCCCACCATTATTCATATAGGCATGTGGTATATATTTTCTAAAACATGGATGGAGGTTCTCCTGCTTTTGAAAGCTTGGATTCAGCAGTAACTGCCAAGAATTCAGCAGGAGGCAGGATTGAAAATGGTACAGGTGGAGCAATCAGCACCTCTCCAGCCTCAGACAGGAAAACCAGGTTTGAGGAGGTGCTGCTGCTAGCCAGAAGACCTCCCCTCAGGGGCCGCCGTTGCTCTGCCCTCAGAACAGGACCAGAGAAAGTCAAGGAATAGGAGAGTTCTGGCTAAGAGCTTTTGTGATCTTTTCTGTTCACTCCTCTCTTGGGCAACCAAGGGAAACCACTTTTCCTGAAGCCATCCTTTACATTGAAGGAATTCACTATAAGTTGGGAAATCTCAGGGTTTTAGAATACAATGAACTGAAAGTTTCCAAAGAGAGAAGGAAGTGTTACATTGGGCAGTTTTTGTCTCCAAAATGGTTCTGGATGAGTTACCTATTCATTAACTAAATAATATTTTTAAGTGTTTTCATCTGGAAAAGCCTGTGTGTTTGAGCAAATAAGCCATCCAAGGTGTATATGGAGCAAGTAAATCACCCCCACACCCCACTGCTAATTTTAAACAATCTTAAATTGTGCGTGTCCTTCCACTTCCTTCTCTAAGGTCATACACACAGGGCTGCTTCTTTTCTAAATTAGAAATAGAATCATACTACCTGCAATACTATGCAACTTGATTTTATTTACATTTACTATATCATGAACACCCTTCACAAAGTAATCAATAGTGTGTGTGCGTGTAAATATATATATGTATATATAATATATATATATATACACACACACACTCTATTCATTCTACTGATGGATATTCATGTTGCTTCAATTAATAGTTTGCTTTAATAATCCTGCAATAAATATCCTCACACACAGATCCTTACAGGCTGATGTTTTTTTATTCCTGAAGACAGGACTCCAAAATGGGAAAGTTCCAAATTTTCACAGAAACTATCTGCTTTCCCTAAAGCCCACAGCAATTCCTACTCCTAGCAAGAGTCAGAGAGTTGCCCCCCAACCCACATATCCAACAGAGGATGCTACCAACCTTTAACAGTGGATCAATTGGATGGACAAAAAGCTAGTATCTGGTTTTTAACTTGCCTTTCCCTGACCGTTATGGAAGTTGAGAATCTTGTCATGTATATGGACCTTTAGCATTTCTCCTTTTGGAAACTGCCTGTTCATATCCTCTGCTTGAGGATGTTCATATCAACACATCTTTCCATTGTGTTGCCCTTCAAGTGCTATTTAATCACACACCTCTCCCCCCACATACCCAATCTATTAGACACACAAAGCACAAAGAATATCACAACCTAAAAACTCACTGTATGGGGTGAGGGTAGCAGTTGACTTTTTTTTGTGTGTGTGACAGAGACAAAGAGAGAGACAGGGACAGATAGGAAGGGAGAGAGGTGAGAAGCATCAATTATTTGCTGCAGCTCCTTAGTCAGTCATTCATTTATTGCTTTCTCACATGTGCCCCGATTGGGGGGGGGGGGCTACAGCACAGCGAGTGACCCCTTGCTCAAGCCAACACCCATGAGCTTCAAGCCAGCAACCATGGGGTCATATATATGATCCCACACTCAAGCCAGCGACCTCGCGCTCAAGCTGGTGAGCCCACGCTCAAGCCAATGGACCTCAGGGTTTCAAACCTGGGTCCTCTACATCCCGGTCTGACACTCTATCCACTGTGCCACCGCCTGGTCAGGCAGCAGATGTCTTCTTAGCCTGAAGTTCATGATAAGCCCTCCATAGCAGCTGCTGAATAAGTGACCAGCAGACATGAAAAAATTTAAGATTGCAGCTAGATGAGTAAAAAGGAAGTACAAATATTCATTACTTATTCTACATATTCAAGATAGCATCACTTTGGCTGAAATTATTAGTTAAGAGAAAAACAAAACCATAGTCTTGGAACTGACTCTGAAAATCCACTGTGAAATGGACAGCAAATGAGCCCAGCCTTAATTCATAGCTCAGAGTGACACATAAAGGCTCTCACAACTACAACATTTTGTACCCAGCCTTGTCCAACAGTTGTCATTCAAATGGCACCTACCACTAAGCCCAGGCTTGTTAGGATGGTCAATGGACAGGAAAAGGCTATTTAAAGCATTTTGTTTCTTTTTGTTGTTATTGCTTTTTATTTCTACCTCCTCCAAGGTTTTTTTTACCATTCAAAATCTTCGGCTTATTGGAGAAGGAGGTATGGGGAGGGCCCGCAGGGCAAGTCTGACAGAGTTCAAATTCTTTAACTCTTTTAACTTTAGGCAAAACATCTGGTTATACCCACCATTTATCCCCATTATTTGTAATAGTTCTGTTTGGCTTATGTTTTAACTAGTCTCTTCATTATGTATAAAAGTAATAGGATTAAAAAGTTCTGGGGGGAAAGTACTATAATTAAAAAGGCACCAGTAAGGTATGTTAAGCTATAATTCTGGTCCTGCTTATTAAGTTTTCCTTCTTGTCTTTTAACATTTTTTGTACCCAATAAAAGTAACTTTGAATTATTTAACACTTTTTAGTACTTCCTGTATTGGCCAAACACCATCCAAAATCTCCAAGCAAAATTATGACTCAAAAGTTCTGGAGCAATAATGTCACAGATCACAAGTTTTAGACACTGTCCCAAGAGTCTGGGCATGCCACACATACCACAACACACACACCACACAGCCTGGTAAACTGACAGGCAACTCTCCAAAACACAGAAGCATTTTCTTTTGAAGTTACTAAATATTCTTAATAGGAAAAAAAATTCTGGAACTTTGATCAAGCTGTGAAGTTATAATAAGAATCCGGCAAGAGGCAACAAAGCACAATTTATGACACTTTGTTAAGACAGGTATAAAAAAGTAAGTATCAGTTGTAACATCTCTTACAAAGGATCATTAGAAACGACTATGAACAATTGTATACTAACAAACTGGACAGCCTAGAAGAAATGGATCTCTTCCTAGAAACATACAACCTACCAAGATTGAATCATAATAAAATAAAAAATCTGAACAAACTGAATCAGTAGTCAAAAACCTCCCAAAACCAAAAGTCCAGGACCAAATAGCTTCACTGGTGAACTCTACCAAATATTCAAAGGAGAACTAATACCAATCCTTCTTGAACTCTTCTAAACTCATTTTCTGAGGCCAGCATTACCCTGATACTAGAACCAGATAAGGATGCCACACACAAACACACTCACACACACGCAAAAGATATAAGCCAATTCCTGAGGAGCACAGACGCAAAAATCCTCAACAAAATATTAGCAAACCGAATTTACCAATACATTAAATGATCGGATACTATGATCATATGGAATTTATTCTAGGATGGTTGGTTCAACAACCACAAAAAAGTCAATGTGATATATATACCACATTAACACACTGAATGATAAAAGTCATATGAGCAATCATTTTGATATATACAAAAAAAGCAGTTGACAAACATCATCTATTTACAATTTAAAAAAAATTCTCAACAATGCAAGTATAGAAAGAATATACCTCAACATAATAAAGACCATGTATGATAAGCCCATAGCTACTAACATCATACTCAATACTTTCAGCTTTTCACCACTAAGTATCAGAGCAAGATAAGGAACAAGAAAGGAATGTCTACTTTCACCTTCACCACTTTTATTTTTTTTAAACATTAAGACTTTCTTTTTATTTATTTATTTTTACAGAGACAGAGAGACAGTCAGAGAGAGGGATAGACAGGGACAGACAGACAGGAAGCATCAATCATTAGTTTTTCATTGCTCATTGCGACACCTTAGTTGTTCATTGATTGCTTTCACATATGTGCCTTGACTGCGGGCCTTCAGCAGACCAAGTAACCCCTTGCTTGAGCCAGCGACCTTGGGTCCAAGCTGGCGAGCTTTTTGCTCAAACCAGATGAGCCCGCGCTCAAGCTGGCGACCTCGGGGTCTCAAACCTGGGTTCTCAGTATCCCAGTCCGATGCTCTATCCACTGCGCCACTGCCTGGTCAGGCCACCGCCTTTTTTTTTTTTTTTTTTTAAGAGACAGAGAGTGAGCCAGAGAGAGAGATAGACAAGGACAGACAGACAGGAACGGAGAGAGACGAGAAGCATCAATCATTACTTTTTCATTGCGCGTTGCAACACCCTAGTTGTTCATTGATTGCTTTCTCATACGTGCCCTGACCGCGAGCCTTCAGCAGACCGAGCAGCCCCCCGCTGGAGCCAGCGACCTTGGGTCCAAGCCGGTGGGCTCTTGCTCAAACCAGATGAGCCCGCGCTCAACCTGGCGACCTCGGGGTCTCGAACCTGGGTCCTCTGCATCCCAGTCCGATGCTCCAACCACTGCGCCACCGCCTGGTCAGGCTGGCCACCACTTTTACTTAACATAATATTGGAAGTCCTAGCCACACCAATCAGTCAAAAATAAATAAATAAAAGAAATCCAAGTTAGCATGGAAGAAGTGGAACTGCCATTGTTTGCAGATGACATACTATATAGAGAACCCTAAAGACTCCACCAAAAAAACTATTATAACTGATAAATGAATTCAGTAAAATAGTGAGATGCAAAATTAATATTCAGAAATCAGTTGCATTTTTATACACCAATAGATAACTATCAGAGAGAGAAATTAAGAAACAATCGCATTTACAATTGCATCAAAATAAGAAAATACCAGCCCTGGCCAGTTGGCTCAGCGGTAGAGCATCGGCCCAATGTGTGGAAGTCCTGGTTTGATTCCTGGTCAGGGCACACAGGAGAAGCGCCCATCTGCTTCTCCACCCTTCCTGCTCTCCTCCCTCCCACGGCCAAGAGTCCATTGGAGCAAAGTTGAGCCAGGCGCTGAGGACAGCTTCATGGCCTTCGCCTTAGACACTAGAATAGCTCCTGTGGCAATGGAGCAACACCCCAGATGGGCAGAGCATTGCCCCTTGGTGGGCATACCAGGTGGATCCCAGTCGGGTGCATGCAGGAGTCTGTCTGACTGCCTCCCCATTTAACCAAGGTAAAGACCTATAACTTAGAAAACTATAGGACATTGAGGACAGAAATTGAAGAAGAAACAAATAAGTGCAGGGATGTACCATGCTCATGAATAGGAATAATTAGCCTTATTCAAGTGTCAGTGCTGGCCAGAGCAATCTACAGGTTCAATGCGATCTCTATCAGGGTACCAAAAACATTTTTCATGGTACTAGAACAAACAACCCTGTTTATTTTTATTTATTCATTTTTTTAGAGAGAGAGAGAGAGGTGAGAGAGAAGGGGGGAGGAGCTGGAAGCATCAACTCCCATATGTGCCTTGACCAGGCAAGCCCAGAGTTTTGAACCGGCGACCTCAGCATTTCTAGGTCAATGCTTTATCCACTGTGCCACCACAGGTCAGGCCAACCCTAAGTTTATATGGAGCCACAGAAGACCTTGAATGGCTGGAGCAATCTTGTGAGGGAATAACAGAGCTGAAGGTGTTATCCTGCCAAATATCAAAATATACCACAGGGCTGTAGTGGTTGAGGCAGCACAGTACTGTCATGTAGACAGACACATGGATCAATGGAACAGGACAGAGAACCCAGAAATGAATCCACACCCATATGATAAATTTATCTATGATGGAGGAGGCAGGAATATCCAGTAGGGAAGAAGCAGTCTCTTCAATGAATGCTATTGGGAAAACCAGATGGACACATGCAGAGGAATAAAGCTGCATCACTTTCTTGTACCATATGCATGAATAAACTCAAGATACAATATTGACTTGGATGTGGGACCTGAGGCTATAAAACTCCCAGAAGAAAACATGGGCAGTTGAGTCTTTGACATTGCTCTAAATAATATTTTTGGATGTGCCTCCTGAGGCAAGGGGAATAAAGAAAAAAAATAAACAAACAGGACTACATTAATCAAAGAAGTTTTTGTACAGCAAAGAAAACTATCAACAAAACAAAACGACAACCTGTTGAATGGGAGAAGATATTCACCAATGATGCATCTGACACAAGATTAATATTCAAAATATTTAAGGAACTCATACAACTTAACACGAAAAAACAAACAGTCCTATTGAAGAATGAGCAGAGGACCTGGATAGACATTTCCCAAGAGAGGACATGCACATGGCCAATTGACATAAAAAAGATACTCAACATCACTGGTCATCAGGGACATGCAAATTAAAACCATGCTAGGATGTCACCTCAGACCTGTCAGAAAGGCTATCATCAATAAATCAATAGACAACAAACGTTGGTAAAGATGTAGAGAGGGAGGAGCCCTCGTACACTGTTGGTGGGATTATGAATTGGGGAGGCCACTGTGGAGAACAGTATGAAAGTTCCTCAAAGATTCAAAAGTAGAAATACCATATGACCCAGCAATTTCACTTCCAAGTATTTATATGAAGAAATGCCAAACATTAATTCAAAGACATAAGCACTCCTATGTTCACTGCAGCACTGTTCACAATGGCCAACATATGGAAACAATTTGGATGTCCATTGATAGGTGGGTAAAAAAGATGTGGTGCATATATGCAGTGAAATATTGCTCAGCCATAAAAAAGAATAAAATCTTGCCATTTGCAACAACATGGATGCACCTAGAGCAGGGGTCCCCAAACTACGGCCCGCGGGCCACATGCGGCCCCCTGAGGCCATTTATCCGGCCCCCCGCTGCACTTCCGGAAGGGGTACCTCTTTCATTAGTGGTCAGTGAGACGCAAAGCATGGCATCGCTCACATACAGTACTACTTCCAGTGACATGGGATGCATGCCTCACGGCTCTGGAAGCATATCACATCACTTGTTACATCTAGCAGTGACAAATATGGAACCGGACATTGACCATCTCATTAGCCAAAAGCAGGCCCGTAGTTCCCATTGAAATACTGGTCAGTTTATTGATTTAAATTTACTTGTTCTTTACTTTAAATATTGTATTTGTTCCTGTTTTGTTTTTTTACTTTAAAATAAGATATGTGCAGTGTGCATAGAGATTTGTTCATAGTTTTTTTTATAGTCTGGCCCTCCAATGGTCTGAGGGACAGTGAACTGGCCCCCTGTGTAAAAAGTTTGGGGACCCCTGACCTAGAGGGTATTAAGTGAAATGGGACAAAAAAAGAAAGACAAATGCTATGTGGAATCTAGAGAACAAAGTAAATAAATAAAATAAAGAACAAAATATACAAACAAACAAACCATAGATACAGGGAACATTTTGATGGTTGTCAGAGGCCAGGGGGAGTTGGGAGAACACATCAGGAAAGGGAAGGGACTGAGATTTGAAATTGCCAGTTGTAAGAGCAGCTATGGGGATGTGGAAAACAGCATGGGGAGTATGATCAATAGTATTGTGGTGGCTATGTGTGGTGTCAGGTGGATGCTAGACCTGTCAGTGTGATCAATTCATAAGTTATGTAGCTGTCTGGGTCACTATGTTATATACCTAAAACTGATGGGGTATTTTGTCTCAGCTGTAACTGAAAATTTTATGTATGAAATTTTGGTATATATACAGGGGTGGGGAAAAGTAAGTTACTACTAATAATAAATACAATAATAAATTAATAATACAAGAATAAACTGTTTTGTGAACTCACAATGATAAACCTACTTTTGCCCAACCCTGTATATAATGGGATATTAGTCAGCCATTAAATAAAAATGAAATCTTGCCATCTGTAACAACATAGATGGACCTCAAGGGCATTATGCTTTAATAAGTCAGACAGAGAAAGACAAATACCATACAACCTTTCTTATATGTGAATTCTTTTTAAAGTTCATAGACATAAAGAACAAATTGTTGGTTAGAAGAGGGGGGGTAAGGTAAGAAATAGATGAACTTTTTTTAGTTTAAATAAATTGAATAAAAAAACTTTAATAGCTAAATATTATGGATAAAAACTTGGGAATAAAGATTTAAAAGTTTATAGTAAAACTTTATTTCTGGCCCTGGCCATTTGGCTCAGTGGTAGAGCGTCGGCCTGGTGTGCGGAATTCCCGGGTTCGATTCCCGGCCAGGGCACACAGAAGAAGTGCCCATCTGCTTCTCCACCCCTCCCCCTCTCCTTCCTCTCTGTCTCTCTCTCTCTTCCCCTCCCACAACCAAGACTCCATTGAAGCAAAGATGGCCCGGGCGCTGGGGATGCCTCCATGGCCTCTGCCTCAGGCACTAGACTGGCTCTGGTCGCAACAGAGCGATGCCCCAGATGGGCAGAGCATTGCCCCCTGGTGGGCGTGCCAGGTGGATCCTGGTTGGGCGCATGCGGGAGTCTGTTTGACTGCCTCCCCGTTTCCAGCTTCAGAAAAATACAAAAAAAAAACCACCAAAACTTTATTTCTGCTTCACTGAGAAATTTTTTCCTTTTTAAAAAGTTCATTTTTAGGCCCTGTCCAGTTGGCTCAGTGGTAGAGCCTCTGTGGGGGGTATGGATGGATGCCCTGGCTTCAATTTCTGGTCAGGGCACACAGGAGAAGCGAACATCTGCTTCTCCACCCCTCGTCCTCATCCTTCTCTGTCTCTTTTTCTCTGTCTTCCCCTGCTGCAACCACAGCTCAATTGGTTTGAGCGCATAGGCCCTGGGAGCTGGGGATGGCTCCCTGGAGCCTCTTGCCTCAGGCACTAAAAATAGCTCAGTTGCTAGCATGACCCTAGATGGGCAGAGCATCAGCTCCAGACAGGGGTTGTGGGGAGGATCCCGGTCCCGGTGCAAGTGGGAATCTGTCTATCTCCTCTCCTCACTTGTAAAGAAGAAAAAAAAGTTAATTTTTATTATATAATGTTTAACATATGCATAAATATGTGACATGTATGTAGTTATAAAGCATAATAGTAAATAAACATTTGTAGATGTACAGTATGTCCGTAAAGTCATGGTGCACTTTTGACCAGTCACAGGAAAGCAACAAAAGATGACAGAAATGTGAAATCTGCACCAAATAAAAGGAAAACCCTCCCAGTTTCCACAGGATGATGTGGCAGCATGTGCGCATGCGCAGATGATGACGTAACACCGTGTTTACAGCAGAGCAGCCCACAGCCAAGCCAGTCAAGATGTGGACAGTACAGAGGAAAGTTCAGTGTGTTCTGTGGCTCGCTAAATTCGAATCTATGACCAAAGTGCAACGTGAATATAGGCACGTTTATAACGAAGCACCACCACATAGGAATAACATTACTCAGTGGGATAAGCAGTTGAAGGAAACCGGCAGTTTGGTGGAGAAACGCCGTTCTGGCAGGCCATCAGTCAGTGACGCGTCTGTAGAGGCTATACGGGATAGCTACCTAAGGAGCCCTAAAAAATCTGTGCGTGAGCCCACATTGAACTGCACTAAATAGGTATGAAACTGGGAGAGTTCTCCTTTTATTTGGTGATTTCACATTTCTTTTTAAATTTAATTTAATTTAATTTTTATTTTATTTATTCATTTTAGAAAAGGAAAGAGAGAGAGAGAGAGAGAGGAGAGAGAGAAGGGGGGGGAGAAGCAGGAAGCATCAACTCCCATATGTGCCTTGACCAGGCAAGCCCAGGGTTTCGAACTGGCGACCTCAGCATTTCCAGGTCAACGCTTTATCCACTGCGCCACCACAGGTCAGGCAGATTTCACATTTCTATTGTCTTTTGTTGCTTTCCTGTGACCGGTCAAAAGTGCACCATGACTTTATGGACACACTGTATTTATTTTTCTGAGCATAGTTGTTAAAATGTTAGATTGTTCACCACCTGTAACCATCCATGCTTAATGTCTTGGGAATTAATGATAAGCTGGGAGGGAGAAGTGGAGGAGTAGGGGAATATTAATGACAGAAACTGGACTAGAAAATACACACACATACACACACACACACCTCTTTGTAAAAACTGATTTCACTTAAAAATACTCTAGGGAAGTGTTTGAAAAACCCTGAACAAGCAGGTTTAGCAGTAGGTGAATTCAAGACTCACACATAGCCTATGCCTGTAAAGAATATGCCCAGTACTCATTCAACAGGGTCAACTTAAAGATTCACTTCCCCTGTCCAGGTAGAAGCACAAGGCCAAAAAAAGTGGTGCAAAGGCAGAGGAAAACCAGTGACTTCCCCAATCTGAGGAGCCCTGTGTTTCTGTGATTTAAGTGGGAACTTTAGGAAACTGATGGAGACTTTCTGCAACTGATTTCTAATTTAGTTCACTAATGCCAATTTTAGGGAACTGTACCTTGGACTCTGGGTGTTTTCCACAATTCTAGGGCTCAATGAAAAAAAATAACATCCATTCAGGTATCCCTTCCCTTTCATGGCCACTTGTCACATACAGGGCACTTCATCAGTTTTTGTATACCTATTCCAAATCACCAATCAAGGAAGAATGATGACATTCACAGTGAATGGAGCCACTTAAGGAAGTGGACAAGGAAGGAGCAGCCTAATCCCTGACATGGCAGGGCACATCTCAGACAAAAAAGCTTTCCTTCTCTTCCCCGCCCGGATTCCCCGTTTCTGTGATCCCTTGAAGCCTCCCCAAAGATGAAGCCCCCAAAGTGCTGGCATGACCTCAAATACTATGGTATCGTTTCAGTAAGAAGACAAGGAGAAAGGCTAGCACGTGCCTGCATTCAGTTGATTGTAGGTCAGCAAACACGCCCGTCCCCTGCTCCTTGGCAAAGCAAAAAATCACAACCTGTTTAAAAAGTAAAGATGCACTCACTCCTGAGAAGTCGCCAACTCCAAGCTCCAGAGAAAGGACGATCACGAGCAACCTGATGAATGCCCCAAATCAGCACACCCAGGTACGATTAGGCGCCAAAGTAAGTGTACGTTGAGCATCAGGGTGATTGTAATTTGGGGGGTTCATTTCTCCAGGATCTCATCTGTACCTGCCTGTCTTTAGCTGTGTCTTGACCAACGCCAACACTTCAGCGCATTCCTCTCTTCTTCTGGAAATAATCCGGGGTGAGTTTTCACCACAAGACACAGATTCTGAATCAACTCCCCCATGTCACCTCTGCTCTTCACGAGCAGCAAAAATCAAGTTTCCCCGTGCATCACCTGAAGACCCAATTTATGGAAATCCCCCTTACCTTGCCAGCAAAAGCTGGCATCGTGGCGACAGCAGAGCACGCAGTTGCGGGCGTTGCTGCTGTCGCCGCCACAGCCTAGGAGGCGGTAGGAAGCTCAGACAGTTCTGCGGCCCCTGGCGACCGCAAGCCAGGCCCTTGGCGCTGAACCGCGAACCCAAGCGCCTCTTCTCCCGCAGGGAGTGAGCTCCGGCGCCGGCGGAGCGCCCCGGCGAACCTAGGCACCAGGATAAAGCTCTGCACCCGGCTCCCGACCGGGGGACACCTCCAAGCGCACGGTTCCCGCGGAGCGCCGGGGCAGCGAGGAGAGGGGCGTGTTCCTTGAGCCTCCGAGCCCCAACGCCGCGTCCTGGTGGGACAGGCGAGGCGACCGCGCTGCCCCTGACGGCGACTCTGGGCCCGCAACCCCAGCCGAACTGGCGACGCGCTGCAGCCCGCGCGCCCTTGCGGGGACAGCCGCCGTGCTCGTCGAGCGCGGCCGCCTCCGCGCCGGCCTCGGTGCCAAACTTTCCCGGCGAAAACCGCTCCTGCCTCTCCTGCGGGGGCGCCGCGCTATCTCCCGGGCCCAGAAACTGTTCGCCCCCTCCCCTCCGCAGCCAAGACCCACTGAAAATATGGCGCCCTCGAACGTCGTTTCGCGGTCCCCTCCGGGAATCCCTAAACGCCAGTCTCCAGGACCCCCGGCTCCCAATGGGCGCGAAATTTCGGGCGCCGCTCGTCCAGTGCGACACTGAATCCAAATCCAGCGGCACTGAATCCAAATGCTGCCCTCGTCCTTCAGCGGCCAGCAGTTTGCTGGTGGCGAAATTGCCAAGTAAGCGGGAGTCGTAGAATAGACAGGTATTAGAGTCCAGGACTGGAGAAGGAGCTCGGCACCCGCGTGCTGTCCTTGCCCGGAGCCTCGGCCGGAGACTTGTTTGCAAAGTGGCGCTGGAGTCGGGGCGGCCAGTGCTGGAATGAAGCCGCTCCGCCAGCGCCAGCTCCCCGGGCACGGGGGCCCGACCGGGGCCGAGGGGACACTCCAGGCAGGCGAGGCCGCTTTTCAAAGCCCAGTTACCGGAAACCCAGCGGGAGCTCCGCAGGGGACCGACTGCCCATGGCCAGGAATCCGCTCTTGGGCGCCGGCTGCGAGGCTGTTTGCAAACCGCTGCGCCGAGATCGAGTGCAGTGAAACATACATGTGCAATAGACAGGTGCATTTATTTTATTTTATTTTTATTTTCCTGCTGAAAGCCCTCCTAGAAGATCAAACCTGGGAGCTTTGCAGGGTTTTTTCTGCATTGGCATCACTCACGAGATGCAAAAGGAAGGGAAAACCACCCACATTTTCCTTCTGTACGGAGGGAAAAGACACGAGAAATTCATGCAACGTGCATGCAGCTGGAGGAGGAAAACCCGAGTGAGCCGTGCGCCTTACCGGGGGATGCATTTACTGTCTCTTTGCAGAGCGCCTGCCCGGGAGTGCAGCCGGCGTCCCCCAGCGCGCCCGGCGACCGCTCTGCTCTCGCAGCCGCTTCAGCCGCTACCGCCGCCGCTGGCTCCGAGCGCGGAACAAGAGCCGAGGGCGAGCGCGAGCGCACGGCCCGCGAGCGCGGGGAGGGCAGGAAGCGCGTCATCACTCGGGGACGAAGCGGCCCCGCGCGGCTCCGGTCCGGCCGCGGCTCGGCGCGGCACTGGGGCTGTGCCAGTGCGGGCGCCGCGAGCCCCTCCTGGGTTTCTATCCCGCGGCCGGGTGCTAGGAGGGTCCGTGAGGGAAGGTGACGCGCTGGCCGAGCTGTCGCGTTAAGAGGGAGGCGCAGGGTTACCGCGGCTCCCCAGAATTCGAGCTGTGCTGTGTAAGGGAGATTGGGTTGGCGTGGGGGAGACGCGGCACCTTTTGGAATGGGGCCCCAGGGTTGGCAGAGCGCTTAGCTCGACCACTGGCCAAGCCCTGGAGTAAGCGAGGTGTGGTTCCAGCGAGAGGACTTGGGCGTGCTATGAGGTTCTACTGCGGTTCTGGCGGAGGGACTCTGCACGTGTTACATACGAAGACTCTGACGCTCTGCTGGTCAGAGGTCACTTGGATGTTTTTGAGAACAACTTTAGGGATGGGGGATGTACTTGATTAAATTAATGAGAGAAAAAAAAAAATGTTCTGCTTACTGTGCCCTTGAATGGTGTCATTTACCTTTTACATTTACAGTCATCAGGAAATGTTGCAGGATGACATGGAACGACTTGAAAGTTATTAAGCAAAGAGACATCACAATACATGATGTACTACTGCATGATCCCACTTTTAAAAACTGATGTATGGAGAAGGGCAGAAAAGAATGGATGGATAAATGCCAGGACATTAACTAGGTTGCTCAGTGATTAGTGGAATCGTGTGATTTTTATTTTTCTGCTTAGTTTACTGATTTTTCTGTAAGAGGCACATTATTTTTGTAATTAAAAAATGTTTTTAAGTAAACTGCAACTTTTTGGTGTTCATTAGAGCATGAAACTGCACTATAAACTGGAGAGAGTGAGTTGATTTTGCAAATTAAAACTATCTTGAAGATGCCATTGGGACATTGGATAAGTCTGGACATTCTGTAAGAACAATAGTATGTCATTGTCTAGGCTGATGAACTTAATTTTATTATGACTGCAAAGATCTTTATAACCTTAGACTACAGCTTTGTTGCTTATAGTATAGAGTCATCTTTATAAATCAAAAAGCACAGTCAGAAAACCAATTAATTGGCGACTTGAGAAAATCCTAAAAGTTGCAGGAAATAGACTCTCTAATTGCACAAGTACAGGTAAAACGTTTCTGCTCACCACAGCTTTTTAAACATTCACCAATCTAACAATAACTTTTAGCAGTAAGCTACGTCCAGGGACCATTAATAACTAAATGCTTGTTGATTTCTGTAAGAAATTGCTAATAAGTGGATTAAATTAATGCCACCTAAATTGTCCCTCAGTTTACTGACAAAAAGCAACCATAGTTAACATGCCAGGCTACATCAAAAGAAGCTCATCGAAACAAAAATTATTTGCAACTAAAATCATTTTTCCCTTCCACTTAGTCCTGGCTTCACAAGGCCTAATGGCTTCCCATCACAATCAGTTTTTTCTTCAACCTGAATTTCAAGGTTTCCCATCACTTAATTCACCCTTCTCAAAGAAGCTCCATGAGCTTCCACTGACTGCCAAGGAGATACTGTTTAATGTTAAAAGGTAAGCTCCATGAGAGCAAGGACCTTATCTGCATATTTCTGCCTACAAGAGGGTCTGGCATAGCATTGGTTAATGCAGCAATTTTTACTTCTCAAAATAGCAGCCAAGCCTGACCTGTGGTGGCGCAGTGGATAAAGTGTTGACCTGGAAATGCTGAGGTGGCCGGTTCGAAACCCTGGGCTTGCCTGGTCAAGGCACATATGGGAGTTGATGCTTCCAGCTCCTCCCCCCTTCTCTCTCTCTGTCTCTCCTCTCCCCCTCTCTCTCTCTCCCCCCCTCTCCTCTCTAAAAATGAATAAATAAAAAAAAAAAAATTAAAAAAAAAAATAGCAGCCAATTGCTATGACATTCAGAGCTGTGAGGTGAAGGTGTCTGAATATCTGTGAAAAACTAATGTAATTAATAACTTTTTTTTTTTTTTTTTTTGGTTCTCTGAGATCAAACAGCTTTCTGCAGTGAGAAAGAACATTAATCCTAGAACTCTGCTTTAGTCCTGACTTCTAACCAACTGACTTTGGACATTTCACTTACTGTTATTATACCTCAGTTTATGAAACCTTATGACCTCAGAGCCATTTACTATTTCTTTAGAAAAACCAACTCTTAACTATTCTTTTGCCTACCAGTATATTATTCAACAATTTCCCCAATAGAAGTAAAATTGATTTCACTAGTAACCTAAAGTAAGTGCTCTGAAATAGAGACTCCTCCCCTAGGCCTGAAAAGATCATTATTTCTAAATTTAGCGTTGACTGACAGTCCTCTTTCTTTATAGAGAGATAGGTAGATAGATAGATAGATCATATATGTCTTAGTCACAAGTGACCATAGTTCTTCGTAGATTAGCAAAATATCTGACTTCTTTTAACAAGTTCACATTCTGGGGCTTTGTCTTCATCCAGCAGAGGAAAATATGGTGGCAGTTTATTTTAGATTATGTAGGTAGAACCTAAGGTAAAACATCCCATCTAATCAATTTGCCACGCTTCCATATTGTACCACTCCGTGCCAAGCAGATCGTTAGGAACTGAAAACTAATACACATTTTGTGTGAATAAAGAGTGCAACATTTGGGGAAGTAAACCAAATAGATATCTTCTAAGTTATTTATAAATACATCTAGAACAAAAACTCGGTTTTTTTCCACAATCTAGAGCTATGAATACCAAACAAGATGTTGATTGGTACTAAAGAGCCTGACAAATGATTTAATCTCCTGACTTCCTGCATGCATGTGTGTATATACCTAAGCAACTGACTCCATATTGAAGAGGAAAAGGAAATTCCACCAAATATTTGTTACACTTTTCTTTATAAGATCATCTTGTTATGTTAATAATATGATCATTTGTGTTATGTTAGGATATCTTCTAGTGGTTCTTTAATACAAAACACGAACAGTTTGTGGCATTATCCCCCTATGTGTCCGCTCCCTGGAGCAAGGTGGATGTGAGAACAACATTTTCTAAAAGTTGCCTATACTGGGAACCAAGATGGAAACAAGATACCCAGGCTTCTGTTAGCTCTCCATCTCCTTTCTAATTATAAGTTCTAGGAGCAAATATTACCTAATAATTACAAAGGGAATATTATCCGAGTTTCTATACAAAAGATAATTACTTTCATTTTATTTGAAAGGCAGATACTTGACATTTTGCAAAGATTAATATATTTTAGTATTTTAACTATCTGTAATCATGGGGCATCAACTCATTCCTGACTATTCAGGATGGACTGATAGGTGCAGATTTAAATGTCTTCTTCTTTTTTTTTTTTTTTGTATTTTTCTGAAGTAAGAAGTGGGGAGGCAGAAAGACAGACTCCTGCATGCACTCAACCGAGATCCACCGGGCATGCACACTAGGGGCAATGATCCGTTGCAACTGGAGCCATTCTAGCATCTGAACTGGAGGCCATGGAGCCATTCTCAGCACCCAGGGCCAATTTTGCTCCCATGGAGCCTTGGCTGTGGGAGGGGAAGAAAGAGATAGAGCGAAAGGAGAGAGGGAAGGGTGGAGAAGCAGATGGGTGCTTCTCCTGTGTGCCCTGGCCAGGAATCAAACACGGGACTTCCACACGTCAGGCCAATGCTCTACCACTGAGCCAACCGGCCAAAGCCAAATTTGTCTTTTTAAGAGAAAATTGCTCACATGAATTCATGAAATGATTGCTATTATTGTTTCCTACACAGGACATGTTGGAGATTAATTTTTATTTTCCTATGTTATATAAAACACCCAATGGGGCCCTGGCTGGTTGGCTCAGCGGTAGAGCGTCGGCCTAGCGTGCGGAGGACCCGGGTTCGATTCCCGGCCAGGGCACACAGGAGAAGCGCCCATTTGCTTCTCCACCCCTCCGCCGCGCTTTCCTCTCTGTCTTTCTCTTCCCCTCCCGCAGCCAAGGCTCCATTGGAGCAAAGATGGCCTGGGCGCTGGGGATGGCTCTGTGGCCTCTGCCCCAGGTGCTAGAGTGGCTCTGGTCGCAACATGGCGACGCCCAGGATGGGCAGAGCATCGCCCCCTGGTGGGCAGAGCGTCGCCCCTGGTGGGCGTGCCGGGTGGATCCCGGTCAGGCGCATGCGGGAGTCTGTCTGACTGTCTCTCCCTGTTTCCAGCTTCAGAAAAAAAATGAAAAAAAAAAAAAAAAAAAACACCCAATGGGATGTTTAATGTCTCTGAAGAAACGTGTGGTCTAGAAGAATACCAAATTATGCTAAAGTAGATTAAGTAGATTAATCTTTCATTCAAATCAAGTGGTTAATATAAGCAGTATGTGAGGCAAGATGTTTCTTTTTTATCACTTGCTCATTGCTTTGAGAGAGTTTATTATACTGTGAGGATAAAAAATGTTTTTGAAATACGTTTTTATTATGGATCATAAAAATTCATATTAAATATGTAACTGTTAAGTCTCTTTAGCCATTTGCCATTTTATTGTTAAATAGATATACATGTTTTTATTAAATGTTCTGTAATACCAAGACTCTATAGAAAGACATTTTTTTATTTTAAATTTTATTTAGAAAATTAACTTGAACAGGTGATATTGATCAATAAGAGTACATAGGTTTGGCCTGACCTGTGGTGGCACAGTGGATAAACCGTCGAACTGGAAATGCTGAGGTCGCTGGTTCGAAACCCTGGGCTTGCCTGGTCAAGGCACATATGGGAGTTGATGCTTCCAGCTCCCCCCCCCTTCACTCTCTCTGTCTCTCCTCTCTTTCTCTCCCTCTCCTCTCTAAAATGAATTTAAAAAAAGAGTACATAGGTTTCAGGTAAATGTCTCTATAGCATTTGACCTGTTGATTATGTTGTATACACATCACCAAAGTCAAATCATTTTCTGTCACCGTATATTTGTCCCTCTTTATATCCTTCCTTCCACTTCCTCCCCTCCTCCTTCTGCGCCCCCTCCCCCATATCCCCTTCCCACTGGTAACCACTTCACTTTTATCTATGTCCATGAGTCTCAGATTTATGTCCCACCTATGTGTAAAATTATAGTTCTTAGCTTTTCCTGATTTACTTATTTCACTCAGTATAATGTTTTTAAGGTCCATCTATGTTGTCATAAATGTCACTATGTCATAATTTCTTATGGCTGAGTAGTATTACATTGTATATATGTACCACTTCTTCTTTATCCAGTCCTCTATCAAGGGTCACTTTGGTTGTTTCCATGTGTTGGCCACTGTGAATGATGCTTCAATGAACATGGGGATACATGTGTCTTTACGTACCATTCTTTTCGAGTTTTAGGAGTAGATACCCAGTAAAGGGATTGCTGGGTCTTAAGGTAGTTCTATTCTTAATTTTTTGAGGAACCATCATACTTTCTTTCATAATGGTTGTACTAGTTTGCATTCCCACCAGCAATTTATGAGGGTTCCTTTCTCCACAGCCTCTTCAACACTTGTTATTACCTGTCTTGTTGATAATAGCCTATCTAACAGGTGTGAGGTGGTATCTCATTGTAGTTTTGATTTGTATTTCTCAAATAGCTAGTGAAGATGAGCATCTGTTCATATATCTGATGGCCATTTGTATGTCCTCTTGGGAGAAGTGTCTGTTCATGTCCTCTTCCCATTTTTTAATTGGATTGTTTGCTTGTTGCTGAGTTTTGAGTTCTTTATATATTTTGGATATTGACCCCTTATCGGAGCTGTTGTTTGAAAATATCTCCCATTTGAATGGCTGCCTATTTGTTTTGTTGTCAGTTTCTTTTGCTGTGCAGAAAATTTTTAGTTTGATATAGTCCCATTCATTTATTTTTGCCTTTACTTCCCTTGCTTTTGGGGTCAAATTCATAAATTGTTCTCTACGGCCAAGATCCATGAGCTTAGTACCTATGTTTTCTATGTAATTTATTGTTACAGATCATATATTTAGGTCTTTGATTCATTTTGAATTAATATTTGTGAAGGGAGACAAACTGTAGTCAAGTTTTATTCTTTTGCATGTGGCTTTCCAATTTTCCAAGCACCATTTATTGAAGAAGCTTTCTTCTCTCCATTGTGTGTTTTTGGCTCCTTTGTCAAAGATGATTTATCCATATATATGTGGTTTTATTTCTGGGCTCTCGATTCTGTTCCATTGGTCTGTATGTCTGTTTTTCTGCCAATACCATGCTGTTTTGATTATTGTGGCTCTGTAGTATAATTTGAAGTCAGGTAGTGTGATACCTCCAGCTTCAACTTCATTCTTTTTTTCTCAGGATTGCTTTGGCTATCCTGGTTTTCTTATGGTTCCATTCAAACCTGGTAATTTTTTGTTCTATTACTTTAAAAAAGACATTGGAATTTTGATGAGGATTGCATTAAATTTGTATATTGCCTTGGGTAATATGGCCATTTTAACTATGTTGATTCTTCCAATCCATGAACATGGTATTTTTCCATTTCATTGTCTTTTTCAATTTCTTTCAATAATGTTTTGTAGTTTTCAATATATAGGTCCTTCACATCCTTTGTTAAGTTTATTCCTAGATATTTTTGTTGTTGTTCTTGCAATTATAAAAGAAATTGGGTTTTTTTAGTTCATTCTCCGATGTTTCATCATTGGCATATAGGAAAGCAGTAGATTTTTGTATATTGATTTTGTATCCTGAGACTTTACTGTATTGATTTATTGTTTCTAATAGTGTTTTAGTGGAGTCTTTGGGGTTTTCTATATATGGAACTACACCACCTGAAAAAAGTGGTACTTTTACTTCTTTCCTGATATGGATACCTTTTATTTATTTCTTTTGCCTGATTGCTCTGGCTAAGGTAAGATTTTCAGAACTATGTTGAATAAGAGTGGAAAGAGTGGGTAGCTTTTTCTTGTTCCTCATTTTAGAGGAAAAGCCTTCATTTTTTCACCAGTTAGTATGATATTAGCTGATGGTTTGTCATATATGGCCTTTATTATGTTGAGATACTTTTCTTCTATTCCAATTTTATTGAGTGTTTTAAATATAAAGGGATGTTGTATCTTATTGAATGCCTTTTCTGCATCTGTTGATAGGATCATATGATTTTTGTTCTTTGTTTTGTTGATGTGGTATATTATGTTTATCAATTTTGGTATATTGAACCATCCTTGTGGTCCTGGAATGAATTCCACTATATGGCGATGTATTGTTTTTTTAATGTGTTGTTGTATTTGATTTGCTAGTATTTTGTTTAGGATTTTTGCATCTGTATTCATTAGAGATTTGTTCTGTAGTTTTCTTTTCTTGTGTTGTCCTTGCCAGGTTTTGGTATCAGGGTTATATTGGCCTCATAAAATGTGTAGGGGAGTATTGCCTCTTCTTCTATTTTTTGGGAAACTTTAAGAAGGATAGGTACCAAAACTTCTTAGAATATTTGGTAGAATTCACTAGTGTAGCCATCTGGTCCTGGACTTTTGTTTTTGGGGAGGTTTTTGATAGTTGTTTCTATCTCCTACCTGCTTATAGGTTTAATTCGGTTTTCCAGTTCTTCGTGACTCAGTCTAGGAAGATTGTATAGTTCTAGGAATTTATCTATTTCCTCTAGGTTGTTGAATTTGGTGGCATACAATCTTTCATAATATTCTACTATGATCCTTTGTAAGCCTATGATGTCTGTGGTAATTTCTCCTCTTCATTTTGGATTTTGTTTATATGAATCCTTCCTCTTTTTTCCTTAGTGAGTCTAGCCAGTGGTTTGTCACTTTTATTGATCTTTTTAAAGGACTAGCTCTTTGTTGTATTAATCTTTTCTATAGTTTTTTTTGTTCTCTATTTAATTTAGTTCTGCCCTAATTTTTACTATTTCCTTTTTTCTGCTGACTTTAGGTTGCCTTTGTTCTTCTTTTTCTAGTTCCTTAAGGTATGATGTTAGGTTGCTTACTTGGGATCTCTCTTTTTCTTACTATAAGCCTGTAAAGATATAAATTTCCATCTCATTGCCGTTTTCACTGCATCCTAGAAATTTTTATATGTAATGTTGTCATTTTAATTTGTCTATATATATCTTTTGATCTCTGCTTTTATTTCTTTTTTTTTTCTTTTTTTTTTTTCTGAAGTTGGAAACGGAGAGGCAGACATACTCCCGCATGCGCCCAACCAGGATCCACCCAGCACGCCCACCAGGGGGCGATGCTCTGCCCCTCTGGGGCGTCACTCTATTGCAACCAGAGCCATTCTAGCACCTGAGGCAGAGGCCACAGAGCCATCCTCAGTGCCCGGGCCATCCTTGCTCCAATGGAGCCTCGGCTGTGGGAGGGGAAGAGAGAGACAGAGAGGAAGGAGAGGGGGAGGGGTGGAGAAGCAGATGGACGCCTCTCCTGTGTGCCCTGGCCGGGAATCAAACCCGGGACTCCTACACGCCAGGCCGACGCTCTACCACTGAACCAACTGGCCAGGGCCTATTTCTTTTTTGACCCAGTCAATTTTTAGAAGTACGTTATTTAATTTTCACATTTATGTGGGGTTTTTTACTTCCTTTTTACAGTTGAATTCTAATTTCAAAACCTTATGATCAGAAAATATGCTTGATATAATTTTAATCTTACTGAATTTGTTGATGTTAATTTTGTGGCCCAATGTTTGGTCTGTCCTTGAGAATGTTCCATGCACATTGTAGAAGAATGTATAATCTGCTGTTTTGGGATGGAATGTCCTATAAATGTCTATTATGACCATTTGGTCCAGAGTGTCATTTAAGGCCGATATTTCTTTATTGATTTCCTGTTTGGATGCTTTATCTAAATAAAGCCATCAATGGTGTGTTGAAAGCTCCAAGTATGATTGTGTTTATGTCTGCTTTTTTTTATATCAGTTAGTATATGTCATATATTTTGGTGCTCCCTAGTTCAGTGAATATATATATTAAGAAGTGTTATATCTTCTTGATACAATGTCACCTTTATCATTATGAAATGTTTAACTTTGTCTCTAGTTACCTTTATTGTCTTGAAGTCAGCATTGTCAGATATGAGTATGGCTACACTTGCTTTTTTTATATATTATTTGCTTGGAGAATCATTTTCCAACCTTTCACTTTGAATCTACTTTTGTCCTTGCAGCTTTGATGTGTCTCTTGAAGGCAGCATATGGTTGCATTTTGCTTTTTGATCCAGTATGCTACTCTGTGCCTCTTTATTGGTGAGTTCAGTTCATTTATATTTAAAGTAATTATTGACACAAGATTTTTCTGTAGCCATTTTATGTTTTGTTTTCTGGTAGCTCTGTGTCTTATTTGGTTCTTCTCTTTTTTGTTTCTGTCAGTTGGTTTTGTTTAGTGGTATACCATACTTTTCCCCCCTGTGTTCCTTTTTCTTTTCTTTTTTTAATACTTTATTGATTTTACAGAGACAGGAGAGACGTGGGAGCATGGAATGGGAAGTAACAACTCATAGTTGCTTCATGTTAGTTGTTCATTGCTTGCTTGCTGTATGTGCCTTGACCAGGGAAGCCCAGGGTTTCAAACCGGCAACCTTGGCATTCCAGGCCGAAGGTTTATCCACTGTACCACCACAGGCCAGGCTGTTTTTCTTTTTTAAGCTGTGTGTTTTAATAGTGCCTTTTCATGGGTGGTTACCATTAGGTTATTAAAAGAAAAATATACATATGTATAAGAGTCCTTTGTCTTATGAGTGTTTCTGCATTCCATCTTCCTTTGCTACTTCAGATCTCTATCCTCTCCTCTTTTCTGTTCTTTTTGTCACAGATTATACTTGTTTTGTTTTATTTGGGTTTTTTTTTTGTTTGTTTGTTTTTGTGACAGAGAAAGACAGAGAGAGACAGGGAGAGGGACAGACAAACAGGAACAGAGAGAGATGAGAAGCATCAATCATCAGTTTTTCTTTGTGACACCTTAGTTGTTCATTGATTGCTTTCTCATACGTGCCTTGACCGTGGGGCTACAGCAGACTGAGTAACCCCTTGCTCGAGCCAGCAACCTTGGGTCCAATCTGGTGAGCTTTGTTCAAACCAAATGAGCCCGCGCTCAAGCTGGTGACCTCGGGGTCTCGAACCTGGGTCGTCTGCATCCCAGTCCAACTTTCTATCCACTGCGCCACTGCCTGGTCAGGCGAGAAGCATCAATTCTTCATTGTGGCGTCTTAGTTGTTCATTGATTGCTTTCTTATATGTGCCCTGACTGGGGGGCTAGAGCAGACTGAGGGACCCTTCCTCAAGCCAACGACCTTGGGCTCAAGCTGGTGAGCCTTGCTCAAATCGGATGAGCCCACACTCAAGCTGGCAACCTCAAGATTTTGAACCTGGGTCCTCCGCCTCCCAGTCCAACGCTTTATCCACTGCACCACAGCCTGGTCAGGCAGATTATCCTTATTTTTATTGTGATGTTGTTGGAACTTTTACTTGTAGTCTTGATTTGTTTTGTTCTTTGTATCTGATCTGGTCAAATAACCCCCTTGAGTATTTCCTGCAGTGGGGGTTTTCTGGTGATAAATTCCCTCAGCTTCTCTATGTCTGTAAAAGTTTTTATTTCTCTTTCATATTTGAAGGATTGCTTTGATGGATATAATATTCTTGGCTGGTAATTCCTCTCTTTCAGTATTTTGAATGTTTGGGTCCACTCTCTTCTGGCTTATAAAGTTTCTGCTGAGAAGTCTGATGATAACCTAATGGGTTTCCTTTATATGTTATGTTCTTTGCCTTAGCTGCCTTGAGGATTCTTTCTTTGTCATTGATTTTTTTTGACAATTTTATTGTAATGTGCCTTGGAGTAGGTCTGTTTGGGTTGTAGTAACTTGGCATTCTGTTTGCTTCTTGGATTCTAGACTCTGACTCTTTCCATAGGCTTGGGAAATTTTTATCAATTATTTGTTTGAATAGGCTGTCCATTCCATTCTCACTCTCTCTTCTACTGATATACCCATTATTCTTTTGTTCTTTCTGATGAAGTCAGACAATTCTTATAGAGATCTCTCAGTTTTTTAAATTCAGGAGTCTCTCTCCTCTTCTTTCTGTAGCCTCTCTAGTTGCCTGTCTTCTATGTCACTGACTCTTTCCTCTGTCTGGCTTGTTCTATTAGCTAAACGTTCTAACTCAGTCTTCAGTTCATGTGTTGAGTTCTTTATCTCTGTTCTTAAAGTTTCAATATCCTTGGTGAGGTATTTATTTTGTTCATTAATTTGTTTTCTGAGCTCATTAAGTTGCCTATTGGTGTATTCTGACATCTTATTGAGTATTTTTGGAACTTCAATTTTGAATGCTCTATCATTTACCTCCAAAGTTTCCATGTGATTGAGATTTTTTGGGAGATTTTTTATTTCCTTTCTGAACTAGGTGTCTGTCTTGTGTAGCCATGGTATTTGATTTCTTCTTCCTTAACGGCATTTGAGAGTGGTATTGTTAATAACCCTAACAAAAAAAAAACAATTAAAAAGATAAAAAAATGAAAATAAAAAAATACAATAAAATATTAGTATATAAAATTTATAAAAAATATGAGAAGCAGAACCACAGACAAAAAGATTGAAAGCAAACAAAATATCAAAAACAACCACAAGAAAATAAGAATAAAAATATAAGAATTAAAGAAGATGAAGTTCAAAAGAGAAAAAAATGAATAAGAAAATTAGGAAAAAAGTGGAGGGAGGAAAAATAATTTCCGTTTTGAGAGGTTTCTTCCAGTTGGTGTCGCTGTATTAGAACTTTGAGGTCTGTGAAGTTCCTGGGCTGTCCTCCACTGAGGTGTTGCTGTCACAGTGATGTAGATGGGGCCGCAGACATGTTGGGGGGTGGTGCATGTTGTGAGGGCTTTATGGCTTTAGCCTATGTCTTTGGTTTTATGGCTTCAGCTTTATGGCTTTATGGCTCTAGCAATGGCAATCTCAGGCTTCTGGGCACTCCTCACCACATCTCAACAGACCTGGGAGCTGGATGCGAAGCACCTCTGTTCTTCAGGGGAGAGAGTGGCTCTGGAGAGCTAGCTGTGGGGTTTGTTGCTGCTATTATCCGAATTGTGAGGTGAGGAAGATGGTATCTGGGAGGCTGGGGGCCACACTTCAGTTTTCTCTGTCTCTGCCAAGTACAGGCTGCAAGCAGACTACAGGGACACTGGCTGTGACCCCGTACTTTGGATGCTTTGGTTTATCTCCCCCTCTGCCCCTCTATCTCAGCAGTTCTCCTGGCAGAAGGAGACCCAGTCACTCCGAGTTTTCCTCTCCTACCCCTGAGACAAAATCCAGAGAGCCTGAGCTTTCCTCCTCCCCATAGTCCAGCAGAGGAAAAAAACCAGTCACTCCAGGTTTGTCTCCTTTCTTCTCCAAAGCCCACCATGAATGCATTTTATCTTCCACCTCCATTTGCACCACATCCCACCTGTAGTCCATTCAATGTGTGGATCTTCCAGGCCTGCTGTGCACCCAGCTAGAGTTCCTTCACTGTGTTACAGTTGTCCAGTTTGTTGCAATTTCAAGGGAAGAGATCAAGAGTATCTCTCACACTGCCATTACTCTGTCATCTTAGAAAGGCTTTTAAACTAAAAAATATTTTCTTTAAATCTGGGATCATAGTGAATTGTCCCTCTATCACTAAAATATGTTGAATAAGATTGGCTTCTTTGCCCTGGCCGGTTGGCTCAGCGGTAGAGCGTCGGCCTAGCGTGCGGATGACCCGGGTTTGATTCCTGGCCAGGGCACACAGGAGAAGCGCCCATTTGCTTCTCCACCCCTCCGCCGTGCTTTCCTCTCTGTCTCTCTCTTCCCCTCCCGCAGCCAAGGCTCCATTGGAGCAAAGATGGCCTGGGCGCTGGGGATGGCTCCTTGGCCTCTGCCCCAGGCGCTAGAGTGGCTCTGGTCGCAAAATGGCGACCCCCAGGATGGGCAGAGATCGCCCCCTGGTGGGCAGAGCGTTGCCCCATGGTGGGCGTGCCAGGTGGATCCCGGTCGGGCGTATGCGGGAGTCTATCTGACTGTCTCTCCCTGTTTCCAGCTTCAGAAAAAAATGAGAAAAAAATAAATAAATAAAGTCATTAAAAAAAAAAAAAAGATTGGCTTCTTTGGTCTGGAGATGTATTTATTTATAGATTCCACAAAACTCTTAAAAAAGCCTGACCAGGCAGTGGCGCAGTGGATAGAGCATCAGACTGGGATGCGGAAGGACCCAAGTTTGAGACCCCAAGGTCGCCAGCTTGAGCGCGAGCTCATTTGGTTTGAGCAAAAGCTCACCAGTTTGGACTCAAGGTCGCTGGCTCGAGCAAGGGGTTACTCGGTCTTCTGTAGCCCCACAGTCAAGGCACATATGAGAAAGCAATCAATGAACAACTAAGGTGTCTCAACGAAAAACTGATGATTGATGCTTCTCATCTCTCTCCGTTCCTGTCTGTCTGTCCTTGTCTATCCCTCTCTCTGACTCTCTCTCTCTGTCTCTGTAAAAAACAAAACAAAAAAACCCCCACAAACAAACAAAAAAACCTCTTAAAAATTTGTTTAGGCATAAGAGCATTTTTAATTTAAAAGTAATATGTGTATTGTCATGTAGGAAATATTCAAATCTATCTCAAATGGAAGATGATTATATTAGATCATATCTAAGTCATTGTTTTCATTATATAATTAAAAGTAATGAACTGAAATATAGTAAATGTTGGTAGAAATTTCATGGTTATATTTAATGTAACTTCAGAGAGGTAATAACTTTGTGTCTACATCAAAGACAAAATAAATAAATCCAGCACAATTGTTACCCATTTTTAAAATCAATTTTTGAAGTATTAATTGGGTTGGTGCCAGGACTCATTACAAACAAAACACTCTCCTCCCAGCTGTGCAGAATATTCAACTGAATAGATTACAACCCTAGCCTTTCAGGATGGTTGGAAAGATTAGAGAGGCCACATCAGGTATACAAAATGATTCTATGGATAAGAGGTCTTTAAAGGTCTTCTTTCATCTAGTCACTTCCCTCAGAGTTATAAGCTTCAGAGTTTTAGAAGACATAAAAAAAAAAGTTTCTTCCTGACCAAGAGCAGGCCCAGTGGAATAGCTGTGGTCCTTGTAGTCCTATATTCTGTTGCCCAAAGCAGGTGTTAGGGTGGCCTGGAACTTTTTTTTTTTTTTACAGAGACAGAGAGAGATTTAGAGAGGGGCATAGACAGGGACAGACAGACCGGAACGGAGAGATGAGAAGCATCAATTATTAGTTTTTCGTTACGCACTGCAACACCTTAATTGTTCATTGATTGCTTTCTCATATGTGCCTTGACCGCGGCCTTCAACAGACCGAGTAACCCCTTGCTTGAGCCATCAACCTTGGGTCCAAGCTGGTGAACTTTTTGCTCAAATCAGATGAGCCCACGCTCAAGCTGGTGACCTCGGGGTCTCAAACCTGGGTCCTCGGCATCCCAGTCTGATGCTCTATCCACTGTGCCTCCACTTGGTCAAGTTGGCCTGGAACTTTTTTTTAATTTTTTTTTTATTCATTTTTAGAGAGGAGAGAGAGGGGGAGAGAGAGAGACAGAGAAGAGAGAAGGGGGAGGAGCTGGAAGCATCAACTCCCATATGTGCCTTGACCAGGGAATCCCAGGGTTTTGAACCTGCAACCTCAGCATTTCCAGGTTGATGCTTTATCCACTGCGCCACCACAGGTCAGGCTGGCCTGGAACTTTTTTTTTTTTTTTTTTTTTTTAAATTTTTTATTTATTTATTTATTTGTTTATTCATTTTAGAGAGGAGAGGGAGAGGAGAGACAAAGAGAGGAGAGAGAAGGGGGGGAGGAGCTGGAAGCACCAACTCCCATATGTGCCTTGACCAGGCAAGCCCAGGGTTTCGAACCGGCAACCTCAGCATTTCCAGGTCGACGCTTTATCCACTGCGCCACCACAGGTCAGGCCTGGCCTGGAACTTTTAAGGTCAACTATAATACAGGAGTTCTGATGAACTGGTCCATACATTATTGTCTCACCATTTTGAATATATTTTTACTCCCTGCCAGATCCAAGTCCTGGAGCTCCATCCATTTAGGAAGTTTGATTGTCCTCAGTTTGCCTCAAAATGTGATTCCATGGAGATTATCACGTTATTCTATCTTTAGTTTGACAATCTCAGAATTTTCAGCACTAGTCAAAACCACCATGGCAAAGACTGTGGGGTTGGCATGATACAGCACCATGTAAAAGGTAGGTTAGAAGAGAGCTGGGAAGGGAAAGAAAAAGAAGAAAATAGCATTGATATGATTTGTAGCACATCAGCTCTCAGCATTATTTTTTCAACATTTCATCAATGCATTCTGAATAAGATTTAAACAAAACAAAAACCTTCAGCACCAATTCTATTAGCTTATTTTTTTCTTCCCAAAGATAAAATACAAATAAGGGCATAACATTTCATCTCCCCTAACATCAGAAAGATTATTTGCAAAAACATCATTTTAGTCTCCTATGAATTTTTTTTTTTATTATTTCTTTTTTTAGAGAGGAGAGGGAGAGAGAGAGAGGAGAGACAGAGAGAGAGAAGGGGGGGAGGAGCTGGAAGCATCAACTCCCATATGTGCCTTGACCAGGCAAGCCCAGGGTTTCGAACCGGCGACCTCAGCATTTCCAGGTCGAGGCTTTATCCCACTGTGCCACCACAGGTCAGGCAGTCTCCTATGAATTTAAAGGGTTTTCTCTTTTATAATGTATTCATTTGTAGCTCAGAATCATAGGCTACTGTGGAAAAATAGGGCTCTTTATATAATGAGTGGAATAAAGTGGTATTTTATTATCACTTAGTTCTCCAGTTTCCCTTCATGACATTCTAACTCTTATTGATGAATCCATATTGCTACAGTACCTAAGTACACAGTACCCAATACAAACTCTACATTCCCTGTGCTTGAGTCATACCTCTGACTGACAAATCTCTTTATTTATTATTCATACCACTTGGCACAGCTAAATAGATTTCTTGATGAATCAGAAAGGCGGTCAAAATAATAGTAGACAACAGGAGGTTCCTTCTTTTGCCTAAAGTCAAAAATAAAACATTAGTAAATTGATGTTAAACTCTATCATTTTGATGATGTGTCTGACTCATCTTTTTTGTCCCCTGAAACTCAGTATTTATGGCAGCAGACACTGAATATATGTTTACTAAATAAATTCCTCTACTGTCACTCAAGTGAATTAACTTTTTCAGCTGAATGTGGCCCACAAATACCCAGTTTACAACCAAGCTGAATGTGGCCCACAAATACCCAGTTTACAACCAAGCTGAATGTGGCCCACAAATACCCAGTTTACAACCAATAGACGACCATGGTGTTGGTGCCAAGTGGGTAAAAACAAATTTTGCTTCTTTTGTAATGTCTCCATCCTCTCCTCAAAAAGTTATTTGAATGGTTTTCGTTCCATCCCTGTCCCCCAAGCACCCAGTTCCTCTCTCCAGAGGCAATCACTTTTACCAGTTTCTTGCATATTCTTCCAGGATATCCTATGGCTATAAAGAATAAACATATATTCTTTTTTGCTTTTTTTTTTTTCACAAATGGTAACATACTATTCTGCTGCTTGCTTCCTTTGTTGTTCTTTGCAGGTAGAGTTTTTTTAAATATGCTTTTTTGAAGATTTTTAAACATATAATAAAAGTAGAATTATATATAGGACCTCACGTACTATCAAGCAATTTCCACAATCTCAAGGTGTTATAGTTTTGCTTCTTCTATCCTTTATTGTGTGTATATATTTTATTTTATTTATTTTTTATTTTTTTGTATTTTTCTGAAGCTGGAAACAGGGAGGCAGTCAGACAGACTCCCGCATGTGCCCGACTGGGATCTACCTGGCATGCCCACCAGGGTGCGAAGCTCTGCCCGTCTGGGGGAGTCGCTCTGCCACAATCAGAGCCATTCTAGCGCCTGAGGCAGAGGCCACAGAGCCATCCTCAGCGCCCGGGCAAACTTTGCTCCAGTGGAGCCTTGGCTGCAGGAGGGGAAGAGAAAGACAGAGAGGAAGGAGAGGGGGAGGGGTGGAGAAGCAGATGGGCGCTTCTCCTGTGTGCCCTGGCTGGGAATCGAACCCGGGATTCCTGCACACCAGGTCGACGCTCTACCACTGAGCCAACTGGCCAGAGCCGTGTGTATATATTTTAAATACATCGTGTTATTTCACCCCCTCTTTGTGAAATACATTCTTCTCTCTAAGTCATGTGGACATTTTTATGTAAGTACAATGCCATTAGCACACCTAATAAGATTTTTAATAACTTTTTTGTATCATCTATTACCCAGTCTATAACCAAATTTCTCTAATTGTCTAAAAAATGCCAAACATCAAGTTTGTTTCCTGAGTTTATTAAGTCTCTTTTCATCTAGACATCTAGAGTAGCGCACCCTTATTTTTTCTACGGCAGTGGCTTGCAGAAACCGCTCCACTCCCTTGTCGAATATTTCACACTCTGGATCTGTCTTTCCCTCTTGTGGCATTGTTTAATCTAGTTCTTTATTTCCTTATTTCTTGTAAACTGGAAGTTGGTCTTTAAGCTTAATTAGGCTAAACTTTTGGGCTCAGGTCTGACTTTCAGGCAAGCATATTCCATAGCTAGTGCTGCATGTCCCATCCTGCCCCACCTCAGAGGGCACAGAATGGCAAGTTGTCCACATTTCAGTGAAGCTGAGCTGGACCAGTGAGTTGAGGAGGTGACAGCCTGATCTGAATATTGTAAAGTTTCCATCACCCTTCTATCGAGTGTTTTCATTCATCGATGACTGTCACTTGAGTTGATGATTCACTAAGGACTGCAAAATGGGGGTATTCTAGTTCTTGCGTCATGAAAGAATACACTTGGTGACAAGCACTTCCTTTCCCTGAAAAAGTTCACATGATCTTAGAATTTGTTGAATTGGAATATTTACAACAAAGCTCATGGAAATATATCATCATAAAAATTAGCATTAAGAAGGCTCCAAGCCTGACCAGGCGGTGGCGCAGTGGATTGAGCGTCGGAGCGGGATGTGGAAGGACCCAGATTTGAGACCCCGAGGTCACCAGCTTGAGCACGGGCTCATCTGGTTTGAGCAAAAACTCACCAGCTTGGACCTAAGGTTGCTGGCTCAAGCAAGGGGTTACTGGGTCTGCTGAAGGCCCGTGGTCAAGGCACATATAAGAAAGCAATCAATGAACAACTAAGTGTTGCAACGCGCAATGAAAAACTAATGATTGATGCTTCTCATCTCTCTGTTCCTGTCTGTCTGTCCCTGTCTATCCCTCTCTCTGCCTCTGTAAAAAAAAAAAAAAGAAGCCTCCAAATTCCTCTAAATTACATTCAGCTGAAAACCTATAGTTTCAAAAGGTTTGTTTTTTTATTTGTTTGTCTGTTTGTTTGTTTTTCAAGGCTTGAAAAATCCAGATCTATTTAGAAGCAGCTGATATTGTCAAAGGTACTGAGAATTCCACAGTTATATAACATTCTAAATATAACTTATTGGGAATTTTTTCCATTTGAATAATAAAGCCCATTCAAATCTACAGAAGAAATATTCATACCTAATCTGAAATTTATTAGAAAATTATTCCTTTTATAGAATGCTAGAAAGATGAAAACAGTTCTCTCTGGGAAGGAAATCTGCAGGGAGACACATATTCCCAGAATTGCAGGTAAATCCAAGCAGAGAACCATTGTGTGGCTGAAAGGCTTTTTGAACATTGGGCATTTCCCTCAAAGGAGGTGTGCCTCTCATTAGGCAGAGGCTTTCAGAGCTCTGCTCACTGGGCTGTTCACTCAAATGCCTCAGCCCTACACCAAGAGACCCAGATTTACTAAATCTCTTCCTTTAAAATGCCAGAGGCCGTGTTTGGGAAAACCCCATTATAAATGCTGAGGGTTCTGAGCCTCACACCCATGCCCATTACACATTGCCTCATAGAGATGGCTCATCACAGCACTATTTGTCCCTGAAGAGTTTCCTTATGAATTACACTCCATTAAGCTACACTATAAAGATGTTTGCATTTCTCCATACTCTTAGTATAAATCAAAGAGAACACCCTCTTGACAATGAGCATCAGTACACTGTGCAGCAGGGACTGGTCCTTTCTGCTCTACTTTCTGTGTTTTAGAGAAGTTTTGACCCATGATGACTGAAAAAAATGTGCCAGTGATAGTGAGAGACCCACCATGGAGGAGCCCAGGCAGCACATGTGTGACAGTGAAAACGCACACTGTCCACGCAGCCACTGAGGAGGCGGACGGTGAGGAGCAGCAGGCAGGTACAGCCCGGTGGACGGAGGCTTTCTGGAGGAGGAAGGCTATTGAGGGGTACAGCAGCAGGGTTGGGTGGCACAACAAGAAACTAGGAGGGGAGGCCTGAGACTGCAGAGATAGACGGGAAGTGAGGAGAGCCCACCAGTGCAGGATGTTGAAAATATCTACCTCCACAGGGACGCTCTGATAACCTCATTCAGCACTGTTCACCCCTATTTTCCCACAAAACAGTTTACTCCTGTATTGGGATTAGGGATAGATAACGAGCCATTTATGCAGCAAAGAGCTCCAAAGTGTGTATGTACATGTGCCCGCTCGTTCTGCTTCCGTGCTTACTGAGCTCGTAGCTAAGCCATGAAAGAGAACTGGGGGGAAACTGTCCAGAATGAAATATATTTGTTTATTTCCGGTGTGTATTGAGGAACTCAGATTCCAGGGAAGTGAGAGAAGACTTAAAAAGAACCACTGGAATGACCCACCAGCAAAGAACTGGGAGAGTGTCCCAGTCAGAAGAAGCAAAGGGCAGATGAGCTTTTGAACAGGAGATGCAGGGACCTGGGATCAGGAAGAAGCCAAACTCAGATTCTACCGGAGTGATCTGAAACGGGACATGGAATGGAATGGGTGGGGTGCTTGGGTTCCCTCACCACACATGTGCTTCAGAAAACAAAGCAAGATAAAACCAATAGCTGTTTTAATTAAAACTTTTCAATATTAGGGACTTTGTTGAGAACAGTGCCAGGTCATTCAATCAGATGTGTTCCTAGTATCTAGCATTGTACTAGGTAAACGAAAATCTCCCAATAAATTTCCTGAATGAATAAACACATAATGAGTAGGGTTTCACACCAAATGATGTGTTATGCCAAACAGAATAAATGACTGGAACTCTGTACCACAGCCAGCTCTAGTGCCATCCCACCACTGATATTTCCATTATGTTTTTAACTGTAGCACTTGTACTTGACTCATATTCACATATCTGTCTTGTCCACCAGATCAAGCTTCTTGATGGCTTGGTTCCTGAGAGATCATGTCTTCTGCATCTTCAAGTCCTCAATTCTTACAGTAATATTTAGTACAAAGAAGGTGTTGAGCAAATATCCGTCAAAGGAATGACTGAAGGAATGAACAACTTGTAACCTACCCGGAAACTCAGATCTTTAATGGTAACTCCATTCAGTGTTATGTAAGCTGTCCTTTCTGTCCTGTGTCCAACAACACACCCTACATCTTTGAGGAAGTAACTTACATGGATGGGAAAAAATGAGCTGGAAGTTTCTAGAGGAAAAGGAGTCCCTTAGCAAGTCACACTGTCATTTGGAAGACAGTGAGCACTATTATAAACTAGAGTTATGGTTTACCAAATAATCTTTTTTTAAAGATTTTATTTTTATTTATTTTAGAGAAGGGAGAAAGAGAAAGAAGAAGAAGGAGGAGGAAGAGGAGGAAAAAGAAAAAGAAGAAGAAGAGAGAAGCAGGGAGGAATAGGAAGCATCAACTCCCATACGTGCCCTGACCAGGCAAGCCCAGGGTTTCCAACTGGCAACCTCAGCATTCCAGGTCGACACTTTACCCACGGTACCACCACAAGTCAGGCCCAAATAATCTTGACAGAGGCTGGATGTCACCAGTATGGTCTGGTCTGGACTCTGGTGGCTTCTCATTTCCACAAAATGAGCATAGCTGGGCTGGCCATTTTTTGGAAGAGATAGTGGCCTCCCACATTGCTACAAACAGACAGACAAGTGATGAAATGTGAGGTTACTTATCAGCTAAGGGGAATCTTTCTAGTCCCATTCTTGATGACAGTTTTTAAGATTAAGAATAAATATATTTGTTTGAATTTAATTCTGCAACTGAGGACCTATTGGGGAGTTGTCCACCTTACCTGGTTCTATTCAAGGTTACACAGATCCCTATCAAAAGTAAAATCACTTCCTAAGGGAGCATTTTATACAGGAGGAAGCTAAGGATTGAAATGGGATTCAGGAAACGTAGGTGACTCCACAGTAGATTTGTTGAACTTGTACATGTCCTTTCGCTTTTAACATCAGAGAATTCTCATTTGTAAATTAAGCATGTTGAGTGCAATAATCTATAATTCCCCTTCTAGCTTTCTATCATCTCTTTATATACCATAAAACATATGGCCCTGGCCAGTTGGCTCAGCAGTAGAGTGTCGACCCGGCATATGGAAGTCCCGGGTTCAATTCTCGGTCAGAGGATTGGCGCCCTCTGCCTCTTCCCCGCCCCTGTCCTGCAGCCATGGCTCAATTGATTCAAGCACATTCATCTTGGGCACTGAGGATGGCTCTGTTGAGCCTCTGCCTCAGGTGCTAAAAATAGCTGGATTGCAAGCACAGCCCCAGATGGGGGTTGCTGGGTGGATCCTGGTGGGGCGCATGTGGGAGTCTGTCTTTGTATCTCCCCTCCTCTCACTTAAAAACAACAACAACATATAATCAGTGCTGTTCATATGATACTTAGAATCTATTGCCTGGTACTACAGTTACTGTACATGTCTTATCCCCCCAACCAGAGTGTGAGCTCCTCAGTGTCTGAGACACATCTTATACTCAGCAGTGCCTGCTGCGGTGCATCCGCTGACGCACTCCTTCCCCAGCTGCTGGCAGTGTTGTGGCTAATGGTGCTTATCTGAGTCCCTCTCCACCCCCACTGGGAAGCGTGTGTGTTGAGGGGGTGGACACAGCCAATATCCAATGACTAGATGGTTGATATGTGTATGTGTGTATAGGTGGCAATGGCAAATAAAGGCCTAAGGGGAACAATTTTGAAGAGCTGCCTTATAGAAGAGCTTCCCTGAGGTGGGCTTCACCTGGGATCCCTGAGGTGTTTTGTACTGCACTGCAGTCCAGCCTCTTTCTGTGTATCCTGCTGTCCGCACTCCCTCACAGGTGTGTGGTTCTTGAGAGCCTTCTCCAGTCAACCTTTTGTACGTGAATCTCAGATCCCCACAGTCTGTTTTCTGGAGGTGTAACTATGTTCCATGCTACCTTCCCATCTCTTCTCATGTACGCCCCTGTGCAAGGTGTGCTCAAATGAACCGAAGTCTGCAGGGGCCAAAGCAAGGTGGGAGAAGTCCTGTTCTTTGTCTCCACAAATACTAAAACTGACAGTTTCTCCCAGGGTCCAAGTCTCCACTAGCAGAGCCAAGAACAGAGGAAATGTTCTCCATCAGCAAGGCACCGGGAGTCTTTTGTTCCTACTCATCTCTTTTCATGTGTGTGTCTAATTCCTGGCAGCCGCGAGAGTGGAGAGACTGGGTCCTACATACGGTGACTAGACCAACAGAATATTTAAAAGTTGGCTGGTCTCCTTGTGCTTTTAAAGCCAGAGAAAAACCTCGGTTTTCGATCTGCTTCCTCTTTCAAATGAAAACCAGGAGAACACTGATCACACAGTGACAGTCTGGGATCCATCAGTATAGATGGTGTCAAGGTGTTCAGTAGGGCTTGTTCCCTTTCGCCATCAAGAGGAAAATGGCTTTAGGCAACCCTGGCTCCCCACGTGTTCAGATACATTTACTTTGTTGTTTCTCTTATGAGCAACTGTGTCATTTTAAACTAGATTAATTTACAATCCACACACACAACCACACACACGTCTTTACTTTTGGAGCCAACTGACTGTGTTATATCATCCTGTGCTCACATAAACCTTTCAAATGAAAGCTTGCTTTTATTGTGCAATACCACCTCCTTTGTGCTGTAACCATCCTTGGATAGCTAGACGTATCTGTCTCTGATCTCTCTCTTTCTCTCTCTCTCTCTCTCTGTTAGAATCGCAGACATTTGATATGATTTATAGAAGCACAGCCCTTTGAAATGATAAGAGAATGGACCGCAGACTTGGAGCATATTTAAATAATTAAAACATTGTCTGATACTGTGCAGTTCCAACGGGAAAGAAGAACAGTCGACACCAGAAAATTTCCTGCTGGAATTCTGCCAAGGAATAGCTGGCCGTCCTGGGGAGGTCCGTCATTACGGGACTTTGCTGTTTGTAAATTTAATAAACGGCTCACATCTGCTTATAATATTATGGAAGTCTATGCAAGACGTACTTCTTACACAAAGCACATGGTTTATTTTACAAATCGATCAGTGCTTTCTGTTTGTAGGATTTGTTGGGGTGTATAGGAAAAACACTACCCCTGAATTTACATGGAAGCGTCTAGGCCACAGCATTCGTGCCCTGCTTGTGCTTTGAACCACAGTGTGATATGCCTGAAACTGTGAAAATCGAGTCCTTCCCCAGTGGGGTACAGCTGAGGCCTGGAAGAGGTGAAGGACCCTGGGGCAGTTCACCGGAGTTAGTGACAGAACCAGGACTCAGAGGATGCCCCAGCCCTCCCTCCTTCTACTTTCTTCTTTCTTGCTTGCTTCTCTTTTCTCTTTTGTACTCAGCTTACTTATACTCTTCAGTCTGTGGCCCATTAGCATCTTTGGTCTGGGAGTGGTCCCTCTCACGTTTGATCCCATGAACTATTTCTTTCCTTGCTCCCATATAGGCAACCATTCTGAACATCATTTATATTTTTATGACTCTAGAAAGATGTGTATTTCCCCTCCTCACCTTGACACGATGCTGTGAGATCCTCCCACTTTGTCCCGTGTGTGTACCTCTCGCCCATGGACTCTGAGGGCGGCCTCGTTCTCCAAGGCCAAGCTGTTCCCACCATGTCATCCTACCTCTGCGTCACTTTATCCCACAGTGGTTCCACAACAGCCATTCTTGGCTTACCTGCTGTCTCTCAGGCAAAAGCCACACTTCCCTCCTGATTAAACTTATAAGGCAGAATAAATCCAAGGAATATAAGCGATTTAGCAGTGGCTTCAGTAACCTTTCACCTCTAGACAAATTACCGGTATGATTTAATACAATACAGATGGAAAGTGTTCAAAAGCTGTTTTTATTCAATCAAAGTGGGCAGAGTGCTTTTAAAGTATTTTGCCAGCACTAACTTCAGTTCTCAAGAGAAAAATATCCTCATTGTTAAAAAGAGAGAGAGAAAAAGAAAGAAAGAGAAAGTTGGCAGGAAGATGGGGGAATGAACTAGTTTTGCTGAAGAGCAATTTGGCAATATGCATCCAAACCCTTGATCTAGGAATTTATCATAAGGCAATAATAAGGAGTAGGTGCAAAGATTTATCAAAGGATGTTCATTGCAACATTATTTATAACTGGGGAAAAATTAGAGCCCTGGCCAAGTAGCTCAGCTGGTTAGAGCATTATCCCAATACACCAAGGTTGTGGGTTCAATCCTTGGTTGGGGCACATAGAAGAATAAACCAATAAATGCATGAATAAGTGGAACTACAAGTTAACATCTCTCTCTCTCTCTCTCTCTCTCTCTCTCTCTCTCAAATCAATCAATAAAAAAAAAACTGGAATCAATCTCAATGTACCACAATTACAAATAAGTTAAACCAGGATATATTCTACTAAGTAATTTATTCAATACATACTTACTGAGTTACTGTTGTGTGCCAGGCAAAGTGCTAAAGACCAGGGACATAGGAGGATTAAAATAGACTATGTTCCATGATGGGAAACAGTGAGCCACTGGACCCAATGCACTGGGAGCACTCTTGATATAATGACAAAGCAGGTTATGAGAAAAAGCATTATTATTACAATGAACAATGTTTTATTTTTAGGTTTATAATTAGTTTTTTTTTTAAAGAGCAGAGATTTTCCTATAAGCTCAATATAAAATAACAGATACGGTTTTCAAAATACGTATAATTACTCAAGGCAGCACCCTGTCAGTGAGAAGTCAGGCCCAGCCTCAGAGGCAATAATGCTGCCTGGATATTGCTGTCTGGCAGGTTAGCTCCGCCTCCGCCATTATGAGCCAAGTAGTCCCGGGGCCTCTGATCTGGGGGCCGAGAAGCCGGAGTTCCAGCTGGAACAGCATGAGGTTACGAACAAGCTTCCATCTGGTCAGGACTCCATTTGCCCCTATAAAATGAAGGCGCTGGACATGGGTGTTCCAATGTTCCTCTCGATCTCCAATGATCCTCTCGATCTGTGGGTTCTTCTTTTCCTTATGATTGTATTCATGTGCTGTCATTTTCTTTTCTTTCTTTTTTTGTTTTCTTTGCCTGTGTTGTGACATGTTTGTGTTTTTTCACTTTCTGAATGACTGAATTGGGTCACTGCTCCATGAATCCAGTTGTCGGTGTGTCACCTGTGGAAGTGACTGGAAATCGCCCGTGCTGAGAACAGGGACGTTGTGCAGTGCCTGCATGCCCTCAGGGTTCTTTTCTCCAAACTGCATGTGCTACTAATGCGTAGCAAAGCGGATTCTGCAATCACACACAAAACAGGGAGCTTTTCTAGGTTAGAGCCCACATGCTCTTCCTGTTAAAAATGTTTATTCATAAAGTTAATTTTATTTTTTTCCTTTTGAAGTGATTTCATTTTTTATTTTAATTTTTTTACATTTGATATTATTTTGCATTAGTTTCAGGTGTGTGGCAAAGTGATTAGCAAATCATGTACTTTATAAAGTGTTCCTCTGATATTTCCAGTAGCCATTAGGCACCATACATAGTTATTCCAATATTATTGGCTATATTTTCTATGCTGTACTTTACATCCCTGTGACTACTTTGTAACTACCAATGTGTACTTCTTAATCCCCTCACTTTTTTCACCCGTCCCCTCAATCCCCCTCCCATCTGGCAGCCATCAGCCTGTTCTCTGTATCTATGAGTCTGTTTCTATTTCATTTGTTTATTTTGATCTTTAGATTCCACATGTAAGTGAGAACATATGGTATTTGTCATTCTCTGACTTATTTCACTTAGCATAATACCGTCTAGGTCCATCCATACTATGGCAAATGGTAAGATTTCATTCTTTTTATGGCCCAGTAGTATTCCATTGTATATATGTACCACCACTTTTTCATCCACTCGTCTGTTGATGGGCACTTGGGTTGCTTCCATATCTTGGCTATTGAAAATAATGCTGCAGTGAACATAGGGATGCATACATTTTTTAATTTTTTTTTATGTTTCTGAAGCTGGAAACAGGGAGAGACAGTCAGATAGACTCCTGCATGCGCCCGACCAGGATCCACCCGGCATGCCCACCAGGGGCAATGCTCTGCCCACCAGGGGGCGATGCTCTGCCCCTCCAGGGCGTCGCTCTGCCACGACCAGAGCCACTCTAGCGCCTGGGGCAGAGGCCAAGGAGCCATCCCCAGCGCCCGCCCGGGCCATCTTTGCTCCAATGAAGCCTTGGCTGCGGGAGGGGAAGAGAGAGACAGAGAGGAAGGGGGGGGGGTGGAGAAGCAAATGGGCACTTCTCCTATGTGCCCTGGCTGGGAATCGAACCCGGGTCCCCTGCACGCCAGACCGACGCTCTACTGCTGAGCCAACCGGCCAGGGCCTCATACATTTTTTTTGAATTAATGTTTTGTGTTTCTCCAAATGTATACCCAGAAGTAGAGTCATTAGGTCATAATGCAGTTTAATTTTTAACTTTTTTAGGACCCTCCACACTGTTTTCCACAGTGGCTGGACCAGTCTGCATTCCCACCAACAGTGCCTGAGAGCTCCCTTTTCTCCACATCCTCACCACCACTTGTTTGTTGACTTATTGATGTTAGCCATTGTGACAGGAGAGAGGTGGTTTCTCATTCTTCACTGGCATTTCTGTGATGATTAGTTAATTGTTTTCTAAAAATAAATATTAAAATTTCTCCTTTTTACTTTAGAATTAACAAGTCAAATGCTATTTCAAAGTGAGAGCATATTATTCCATAAAAACTCATGTAAACATTATCTTCTTCACAATAAAAGTTATTTTGAAACAAAATGCTTTCTGATCACCACCATACAATGCTTAGGCTTTGAACTGTTAAAAATCAAACACAGTTTCATTTCAGGAGCTAGACAGTACACAGGAGCTTTCAGAGCAATTGAAACAGCTGGTGCAGATGTCTGATGGGCACTTGTCCATCACTTGCTTTTTTGTTGCCCAGCTTTTATGTAGTACTTCTGGACTTCCTTAACCATTCACAATTTTGACCAATACGATATTTGATTACACCACTGTATGTATATTAACTCAATTTCTCTAAAAGTGTGTAGCCTGCAGACATTCACAGTAGAAAGAATTCACTGTGCTCATTAAAAACACAGCTTTCTGGACAAAATGCTAGACCTATTAAGTCAGAATATCTGGGATTGAGGCCTTGAGAGCTGAATTTTGGACAAGTCTCCGCTTCCCAAGGGATTCATAGTACACTGAAAGAAACTCTGAACTTTATTATTTTATAAGTAAAATTAGCGACTCTCAAATATTAAATCTTCTTACTGTAATCTTATTTTCCTTTTGTCCAATATGTCATAATTCCCAGGACTGGTCCTTAAAATAGTCTCCGCAATTAACCTTTCCTCCTGGAAAATTGGCTGTGAATTTCCACTGTGAGTGTGTTTGTGTGTGTATCTCATTTTATCCCGGAAGATCCCATGATAGGCTCTTATTTCCCACCACTGTTACTATTTGAACTTTTCTTTTTTTTTTTTTTTTAAGACATTAAGATCCTTATGAAGACAAAGCTGACTTTATTCCATGGTGGATTCTGGAATTAGAATCTCTCTTTAATGTCGAAAGAAAGAAAATGACTGCCCTTTATTCACAGTCAAGTACTTCTCCAGCGACATCTCAGCAGCTCTAAATCCAAGTGCGGTGTGCCCGCAACCACCGTGTGCCCACTTAGATCCTATTTATGGAAAGAAAGTAGAACAGACAAAAGACAGTCACAGCACTGAAAGTCGAAGAAAAGATTTACATTCTTTTAAAAAATGAATAATTCCTGTAAAATATAGTGCCCTTCCCTTTCTCACTATAATCTCCCTTCTCTGAGAGTGAGTCCAGCAACTAGAATCTAGTGGTTATGGTAATTTTCTGACCAAATCTATCTTATTATTCATCACATATTCAGGTGACTTTCTGTATTAGTTACCAGTTGTTAGGTGGCAATTTATCCCAAATTTAGCAGATGAAATAATAGATATCTGTTATCTCATCATTTCTGTGGGTCAGGAATCCAAGAGGCCCTTTGCTGGGTGGTGCTCAAGGTCTCTCATGTGGCTGTAATGAAGAGGTCAGCCAGGGCTGCAGTCTTCTGAGGACTTCTCTGTGGCTGAAGGACCTGCTTCTTCCGGGTTCCTTCATATGTTTGGTAAGTGTCAGTCAAATAAGTTTGTAAATATGATATATATGTTTGCTTGCTTATAGTTTGCATTGGGTGTGGGGACAGGCTGTAAGCAGGCAGGGTATTATAGCCTAAAGCTTAGTTTTAAGACTAAGCTTTTCCCCACACCCTTGACTGATTGCATGATGTGGGGTGGTGCACTCTCATGAGGAATCCCATTATGCCTCAGATAAGTGACTTTGTATCGGAGACTTCCTTGTTTGTATATTGGATTAAAGGTTTTGGTTTCTACCCTATAAGGTGGGGCAGACCAGGAGCTTGCTCTCTTTCAGTTCCTGAGATTAGCATTAGAGGAGAGAGCAGAGAGGAGAGCAGAGAAAGGCCATGTGGAGGAGGCCAGGAGAAGCAGCCAAGATGGCGGATTGTTGAAGAAGAAGCCAGTTTGTGTAGTTTGTGCAGAGAGAAGGAGATGGGAAACAGAGGTGAATAAGACTGATGAGGTAGAAACCTTTGATCCTAGAAAAACTCGGATAAGTCAGTGGCTTTGGGAGCCCTGAATGGAAAGGGAAGTGTTTTTCCACTATGTGTATTTCTTGCCTGCTAAGTACAAGCTAGGATTAAAGCTAATGGCCCACCAGTTCTTGGCTCCATTGTTTCTTTACCGTCTGTCTGAATCCTACGCGAACCTGCATGGGCCAGGTGGCTGTGATGGTGGCCGTGGCTACTGGCTTTACAGCAAGTCAGTGCTGGTTGTTGGTAGGAAGCCTTGGTTCCTTCCCACACGGACCTCCTCATCGCACTGCTGAGTGTCCTCACTACATCTTCTCCCAGAAGCAGCGATACAGGCATAGAAGCAAGGCAGAAGCCATAGCATCTTTTATAACCTAGCCTTGGAAGTCACAACCCAACATTTCTGCAATTCCTTATTCAGTGTGGGATGGGAGTAAACACCAGAAATAAAAGAACCAGAAGGGAAAGACTTCTTTGTTGTGTGGGATTAGGTCTGGGATGGGCAACAAGTAGAAAGAGTCATTCAGAGAGGTATGAAAAAAGCATCAGGACATGGAGTAACTTTAGGAGTTCTTCTTGGACACTTCTTTATTTCTAGGTGTTAGTCAAATAAGTTTGTAAATATGATGTATATGTTTGCTCGCTTATAGTTTGCATTGGGTGTGGGAGACAGGCTGTAAGTTAGCAAGGTCCTTATAGCCTAAGGCTTAGTTTTAAGACTAAGCCTTTCCTACCCTTTTAATACTAAAATCTTTTTCAACATCCTTCTAATACTAAGATCTTCTCAAAACTAAGCTTTTCCCACCTGACCTGTGGTGGCACAGTGGGTAAAAGCATCGACCTGGAACACTGAGATTGCTGGCTCAAAACCCTGGGCTTCCCTGGTCAAGGCACATATGGGAGTTGATCCTTTCTGCTCCTCCCTCCCTCCTCTCTCTGTCTGTCTCTCTCTCTAAAGTGAATAAATAAAATCTAAAATAAAAAACAACAAAAAAACAAAACTAAGCTTTTCCCCACACCCTTGACTGTTGCATGATGTGGGGTGGTGCACTCTTATGAGGAATCCCATATATGCCTCAGATAAGTGGCTTTGTATCAGAGACTTCCTTATTTGTATATTGGCTTAAAGGCTTTAATTTTCTACACTATCAAATGAAGCAGACCAGGAACTCTCGCTCACTCAGATGCTGCCATCAGCATTGCAGAGGAGAGGCAGCCAAGATGGTGGAGTGCTGAAGGACAAGCCAGTTTGTGCAGAGTTTGTACAGAGAGAAGGAGATGGGGAACAGAGGTGAATAAGGCTGGTGAGGTAGAAACCTTTGATTCCTGAATGAAAAGGGAAGTGTTTTCCCACTGTGTGTATTTCTTGCCCACTGGGTGCAAGCTAGGATTAAAGGTAATGGTCCACCAGTTCTTGACTCCATTGTTTCATTACCCTCTGTCCGAATCAAATGCGAACCTGCACAGGCCAGGCGGCTGTGATGGTGATGGTGGCCATGGCTACTGCCTATACACTAGGTCTGAGGTTATTTATGGTGGTTTTAAAAACTTTTTTTTATTGCCCTGGCCAGGTAGCTCCATTGGTTAGAACGTCATCCCAAAATACCAAGGTTGAAGGGTTTGATCCGCAGTCAGAGCACATACAAGAGTAAACTAATAAATACATAAATAAGTAGAACAGGTCAATGTTTTTCCCTCTTTCCCCCACCCCTCACTTTCCCTTCTTCTCTCTCTCTCTCTAAAATCAGTTAATTAAAAGAAAACCAAAAAGACAGAAAACTTTTCACCAATAATTGCCCTAATAAGTTGGAAAGCACTAGAATGTCAAGAAAAGTCCCCTCCCTCCTTGTTTTTGGACCCCTGAATGAAGTAGAATTTTTGAGTTCTCCAGAAAAACATGGATTACATGTAAAAATGCAATGTGATATTTCTGGGTTTAATCTCCTAGGCTTGCTTAAATGTTCTGAGGTCCAAGATCTACTGGCTATAAGACCAATTCTCCCAAAGGTTTTTGGAATTGAAGGCATGGGAGAGAGGGATCATTACATTGGAAATATTTTTTGTAATCCATTAGAACTATATTTGTTCTCCTCAGTCCTGGGCATCTTGGCTTTTAATAAACTATTTCCTTTGGCTAAGAAAAAACGTGGAAGCAAGAAAAACCCTGGACTAGCCCTGTGGAGACTGGAGGTCTAATCGAATGTGGTCTCTACAGTGCTTGTGACACCCGGGGCCTCTCTCTGCCCGTAGACACACACACTGGTTGATTGTGTTTCTCTTCTTCTGTATCGAGTAAGAGTAATAATGACAAAGGGTCCTATTATCCCTGAACAGCTTACCCGAAGATTAAAGAATGGGCTTGTTTAAGGCTCTGGAAGGAATCAGTAGATAAGTGGAAGAGAGGGGAGGGGGGAGAAGTAAGGGAGAATGACACCAACGTTCCAGCCACTGTCTGTGAGTAAGCCGCTGACTCAGGAGGTGAGAATATGGAAAGAGCTGAAAAGAATGCTTCCTCCTCTCAGCACAGCGGGGACCACACAGCAAGGGGGCAATCAAAAGGAATAGTGTGCAAGCATTCACAACTCCCTTTAGGAGACTAGACTGAATTTCTCCACCTGTGTCTGTGGTCGGTGCAAGCTTCACTAAAAGTTGGTCAGTAAAGTGTCTGGTGGAGTTCATTTTTTTTTTCCAAAGGAGAGTTTGATAAAATGGTAGGAAGGTTAAGCAAAACTCAGGCCTTTATATACAGTCTTTCTTAGTTCAGCCTATTCCTGGAACAGATTTCTGACACATAAAAACTATTTTTCATTTGCTAGCTAGTCATCTGAGACCTTTGTGGAACAATTCACCTTTTGATTTATCTATGTATGTGTGTGTGTGTGTGTGTGTGTGTGTGTGTGTATATATATATATATATATATTTTTTTTTATCACTAAGCAGTGGTGGATATATCTTGATTAAAAGTATTAAACTTTAAATAATTTTTTTAATGTTTTATACAGAGACAGAGAGTCAGAGAGAGGGATAGATAGGGTGTAAAGCCAGTGGTCAGGGCTACTATCACAGCCGCCCGGCCCATGCAGGTTCGCATTGGATTCAGACAGTCGGTAAAGAAACAATGGAGCCAAAAACTGGAGGGCCAACATCTTTAATCCTAGCTTGAACCTGGTTGGCAAGTAAAACACACACTGGGCTCCAAAACCCACTCACATTCAGTGCTCACAAAGCTACTGACTTATCCGAGTTTCCTAGAATCAAAGGTTTCTAGCTCACCAGACTTATTCACCTCTGTTCCCCATCTCCTTCCTTCTCCCTGCACAAACTCTGCACTAACTGGCTTCTCACTCAACACTCCGCCATCTTGGCTGCTTCTCCTGGCCTCTTCCATATGGCCTCTTTCTGCTCTCCTCTCTGCTCTCTAATGCTAATCTCAGGAACCAAGAGCGCAAGCTCCCGTTCTGCCCCTATTTTATAGTGTAGAAATCCAAACCTTTAATCCAATATACAAAATAGGGAAGTCTCTAATACAAAGTCACTTAACTGGGGCATGATGAGATTGTACCACCCCACATCAAAAAGTGTGGGAAAGGCTTAATCCCAAAACCAAGACTCAGGTTACAACGATCCTGCCTGCCCACAGCCTGCCCCCAACACACATTAATATCACCTGGGTGATGGCCTCCACGTGGGCAGCGCCATTTTTAACAAAGTGAGCATAATATATTTTATCTGCCCAACATAGGGACAAACAGGAATGGAGAGAGATGAGAAGCATCAATCGTTAGTTTTTTGTTGCGACACCTTAGTTGTTCATTAATTGCTTTCTCATATGTGTCTTGACTGTGGTGCTAAAGCTGACCGAGTGACCCCTTGCTCAAGCCAGCGACCTTGGGTCCAAGCTGGTGAGCTTTGCTCAAACCTGATGAGCCCGCGCTCAAGCTGGCGACCTCGGGGTCTTGCACATCCCAGTCTGACGCTCTATCCACTGCGCCACCGCCTGGTAAGGCAAAAGTATTGAATTTTTAACACATAGTCCTTTAGTGTGTGTCTGATACAAATCATGAAAGAAATTAAAGTAACATATGATGGAAAAACAGGGGCCCTACTCTGCTCTTGTGACGTTCAGGGAATGAAAGCGCCCTGAACTTAGCAAGAAACCTCAGCTTGAAAACCCTTTCTGCCACCTTAAACCCCTTGCTTAAAAACAAATCAAAACAAAAACCCCTCGCTTAACCTTTGTGAGCTTCAGCTCCTCCACTGAAAAATGGGATTGTCCCATCTACAGACAGAGATGCTGTGAGGGTCGAATGCAGTGGCGTATAGGATGTACCTGGCATGTTCTCCATATGTGGCTGTTTAGTCAATCCATGGCCATTGAATCCGTGTCTCTATTATTTTAGAGGGTGACCGATAATTTCTAAATTTTTTTAACAACCTGTTATTTAGAATGGAGCACAAGCCAAGCTTGTGCTGTGTGATGGGAGAAAACAGTGAACAAGACAGTTGCTGTCCTTGCTCCCATGGAGTTCACAGCTGAGGGAGGAGTACAGACCAGTGAGCAGGTACTGTAGTCAGAATGAGAAGTGCCGAGCACTATGGTGGGAGACACATTGGTTAAGGTTCATATTGTACTTACCCCAAATCTACAGCCATGCAGCTTTCATAATCTGAAAACCCCAGGAATAGAAGTGCTGGGCGATTTCAGGGCAGGATATACTTACTACCCGACAGATCCGTTATGGGGCTTGAAGTGATGATTGGCGCCCCCTGTGGCCCAACACAGGAATGGTGGAACGGCCATGCCTCACCCATCTGAGCAGTTGCTATAAGGCTTTTTTTCCCTCGTGAAATTTTTTTGGAGGGTTAGTTTTTGTACCCTCAAGACTATAGGCTAGAGCAGGGGTCCCCAAACTACAGCCCATGGGCCACATGCGGTCCCCTGAGGCCATTTATCCGGCCCCCGCCGCATTCCAGAAGGGGCACCTCTTTCATTGGTGGTCAGTGAGACCACCGCAAAGTGCGGCGTCACTCACGTACAGTACTACTTCTGGTGACGCGGGACGCACGCTTCACGGCTCTGGAAGCGCGTCATATCACTTGTTACGGCTAGCAGTGTGACAAATATGGAACCGGACATTGACCAGCTCATTAGCCAAAAGCAGGCCCATAGTTCCCATTGAAATACTGGCCAGTTTGTTGATTTAAATTTACTTGTTCTTTATTTTAAATATTGTATTTGTTCCCGTTTTTTTTTTTTTTTTTTTACTTTAAAATAAGATGTGTGCAGTGTGCAAAGGGATTTGTTCATAGGTTTTTTTTTATAGTCTGGCCCTCCAACAGTCTGAGGGACAGTGAACTGGCCCCCTGTGTAAAAAGTTTGGGGACCCCTGGGCTAGAGCCAGCCCTTGATTTATTTTTTATTAAAAAAGAAAAAGAAAAATCAGTTCATTGAAGCAAAATTAACACACTACAAAATTCACTCATTTTAACTGTACAGTTCAGTAATTTTTAGTAAATTTAAAGTCTTGTGCAACCATCGCTGAAATTTAGTTTGCGAATTTGTCCGTTACCCTGAAAGAAGACTGTTATACCCTGTTGATGTTAATAAGAATAAACTTCATAAGATTCTGTCTTGGATTTCTTAAATTCGAATAGAAAGAGTTGCTAGTAAAACTTCATAAAATTTGTTCCCTGGTTGCTGTGTTTGACAAATTCGTCTCTCTGATGACACATACCTGGCTGGCCCCTTGGAATGATGAAATACCCCTTTTCTTGCCTGACCTTTGTTTTGGCTGCTAACTCAGCAATAGATCTGAATTTCTGTGTAGGTGTTTAGTGCTTAGATTTTTCCAAGTGTCTCCAAAAATGTGATAAAGAGCCTCAAATCAATTTTTAAAATAATGTGAAGTGCAGAGTTTTCCACTGAGACAAGCATTGTTGAATGTTGCTAGATTCCTGCTACTCTGTAGGTGGGGAGAGGGATGGGGAGACACAGGCAGGGTCTGATCTGTTGTACACGGGGCTGGTATCTGACAGTACATGCCATATAACCAGACTAAGGACCAATAATCCTCATGAATAAATTGACAGGGAACTGACCTACATTTCGCATTAGATAAAACACACTTAAGTCATTAAATGAATTTCCCTCTCTGGTTCATTAGCTCTCAGCATGCCCTGATCCTTTACCCATTTGTTATATAGCTCATAGAAGATGAATACGGAAAAAAGAAACTAAATCATTTTGTCCATCCCATTCCTACGTCAGGACATGTGCCTCACAGAGGAATTATGACCATGTTGGAGATTGACTGGCTTTCTTGGCTAAAACCTGAGAAGTTACACTTGATGTATTGGCCTGATGGCATTCTGCCAGGTGCTGTGCACATTAGCAATGATGTGCCCATGCTCACATTTACCCAGGAGTCCTCCGGGGCTAAGCGTTTAGACTCAGCATTATGAGAGCCCTCGAAAATGGATCTAGTGATAATTCTGAGCATCAGAGTTGATGATTAAAGAGGTTGGCCTTTAAAAAATTCTCACCTGAAGCTTAAACACCCTTCCTTTGCTCTTCAAAGATACTCACTGAGTAAAGGCAGTGTAGTGGGAACATTGCAGGTCTGCCTTGGGTAGTATTTGCCATATCAAGTAGATCTATTTTCAAACAGCATTATCCTTCTTGGTCTGGTACTCATGGTGTTTCATGAAGCTACTGGTCAGGCTGTGGAAAGTGTGAGAAACAATGACATTATAACATTTTCAGTTCAGTGCAGTATTTATTTATTTTAGAAATTAAATTTAATGAGTGACATTGATCAATAAGAGTACGTAAGTTTCAGGTAAACATCTCTACAGCATTTGAACTGTTGATTGTGTTGTGTGCCCATCATCCAAAGTCAAATCATTTTCTGTTACCATATATTTGTCCCTTTTTAATCCCCTCTCTCCTGCTATCCTTCTGGTAACCACTTCAGTTTTATCTAAGTCCATGAGTCTCAGTTTTCTATCCCACCTATGTGTAAGATCATATAGTTCTTAGCTTTTTCTGATTTACTTATTTCACTTAATATAATGTTCTCAAGGTCCATCCATGTTGTTGTAAATGGCAATAAATAAGGTCATACATACAGTAACGCTTTATGGTAGAGACAAAACTCTGCAAAGAAAAAAAAGGAAACCAACATATACCAGACTCATTATGAGTCATCAATGGCTGCCCCCAAAGCTCATGGGATCTCAGGTGGCATTACTAGAGGTATAAACAATGGAAGGAAGGAGGTATACTGGGAAGACCAAAGCTATGATTTTTGGCCAGTACTATAAGAGGTACACAGGCAAAGTGGAGCATGTTCAAAAGTAAGTAATATGAGATGCCATGTTAAAAAGTGATTCTTTTAAAATAACATGTTATGACAGGCCGTGGTGGAGGCTAGAGATACAAAGATGAATATGACACTCTCCCTGACCCCAAGGAGGTCACAGCCAGCAATGGCTGAAAAGACAAAGACTTGTAGCTAGGAAAAAAGAGGACTCTGGGTGTTCAAATACTTAAAAAATCATCTTATAGAGGAGGAGTTGGTCTTATTCTGTGTGTTACTATGCGTAAAATTAAACCCAATGGGCGGAAGCTCCAAAGACTCATTTTAGCTCAATATGACAATATGAGGTAAAAATTTCCAACAATAAGATGTATCTCAAAATATAATGGACAACTTGAAGAAACTGTGAGTTCCAGGTTCTTAGGTGTTTAAGAACAGACCTGCTGACCCATTGACAGGAATGTACAGGTAGCAGAGGTAGTGATGGGAACATAGGCTTACCTACTCCTTCACTGTTTATCTTAATAAGGACCTATCAGTACACCGGGCACACTGCTGTGTCCAGAATTGCATGCATATACTGGTGAGCCAAATCAAAGACTCCTCTCAAGGAGCTTGTGCCTAGTGAGAAGATATGAACATGGATTGAATAATCACAGAAATACATATAAACCTGCTACTGGGACAAGGGTTTGGGTGGAAAGCCACCTGGTAGTAAGAGAGCAGATAAAAAGGTGTTTGACCTTGTTGGGAGGGTCAGAAAAGATTTAGATGAGGAACATGCACTGGAGCTGAGATCCAAGGGGTGAGTAAGGGTAGTGAAGGATGTTCTAGGTGGAAGGACAGAAAACCAGAGCAAGGCCCCGTCATGGGAAGAAGCCCCTCAGATAATGGTATTTCCCAATAACTTTAAGGTTCCTTTCTTTTTAAAATGTGTACTGATTTACTGAATGGCTAACACATAAATGGAACAAAATTCAAAGGAAGTGAAAAAAAATCCCCCTTTCTGCTCTGGCTTTCCTGATCCTCCTGGAGGCATTGCTAAACACATCCACCACTAGCCCCTTCTATCGCCTCCACAAAATTGTAGCACCCATACACCATTCCCCACCTTGCTTTATTTTTCAGAGGGCAGATCTTGAGGCTCTTTCAGTACTTTTAGAGCCTCCATGCTGTATTCTGGGTAGCCACACAGCAATCCATTGAAGGAGACACATGGCTTATTCATCTTCTCCTTTGCTGAAGCAAGTTGGAAGGATTGCAAGCAATGCAACAGGGACTGTTCTTGTATGGACATCATTTTGCACATTTTGAGCAGACCCAGCATGCAAATTTGGTGTTTTTCTTTTTTAAATAATTTTTCATAACACTTCTTCTTTTTCTTTTTGTGACAGAGACAGATTGACAGAGAGAGAGGGACAGACAGAGACAGGAAGGGAGAGAGATGAGAAGCATCAATTCTTTGTTGCAGCATCTTAGTTGTTCATTGATTGTTTTCTCATTTGTGCCTTGGCCGGTGTGTGTGTGTGTGGGGGGGGGCTTCAGCAGAGCGAGTGACCCCTTCCTTGCTCAAGCCAGCAACCTCGGGGTTTTGAACCTGGATACTCTGCATCCCAGTCTGACACTCTATCCACTATGCCACTGCCTGGTCAGGCTCATATCACTTCTGATCACAAAAGTGATACATGCTTAGAGGAAAATAGTGAAATATTGCAGAAATACAGCATGCAGAATATGAAAGTACCCAAGAATCCCACCCTCCATAAATAACCACTATGATTATTGGTGTGCTGCACTAATTTCTAATCTTGAGTAATTGTAAAAGAAGGGACAAGTGGCACAAAAAAGTAGATTGTAGATTTGAGAATGTATGGTTGGGGCTCCTGTAGAGAGAAGTTGTCAGAACCTGACCAGGTGATGGCACAGTGGATAGAGCATCAGACTGGGACATGGAGGACCCAGGTTTGAAACCCCGAGGTTGCCAGTTTGAGTGTAGGCTCATCTGGTTTGAACAAAGCTCACCAGCTTGAGCCCGAGGTTCCTGGCTTGAGCAAGGGTTAGTTGGTCTGCTGAAGGCCCCCAATCAAGGCACATATGAGCAAGAATCAAAAAAGAAAAAAAAGGAAGCAATCAATGAACAACTAAGGTGCCACAATGAAGAATTGATGCTTCTCATCTCTTTCCCTTCCTGTCTGTCTGTCCCTATCTGTCCCTCTTTGTGTCTCTTTGTCTCTGTCTCACACACACACACACAAGAGAGAGAGAGAGAGAGAGAGAGAGAGAGATAGAAGTTGTCAGAAAATATTGAGACATTCTTTTACTGTGCTTAGGGTATTTAACCTGGGCTCTACAATGGTTTTGGGATATAGATTAATTTATCGACACATGCGAATTTTCCAAGGAAAGAGTATAAAACTCTCATCAGATTCTCAAAGGGGTGTATGACCTCTAAGAGTTAAGAGCACTTACCAGTAAAGAGAGGTTCATTTTTGTTTAAAAGGGATTATTGTTAATCTTGGCAGAGGATTCTTCTGCCAAGAGTCTTAGAAGTCCAAGTATTCTGATGTTCTTCTAGAATTGGACACATTATTTAGCCTCATCTGTAAAATAATAATAATAATAATGACTCATAGGGGGTTGTGAAGATATAAAGAGCTAATACTTATAAGCACTTAGAAAAGTTTCTGTCAAATAACAAGCCTCACATACACGTTTATAAAATAACTGTGGTTCACATGTCCCTGCCTGCCCCAACCCCAAGTAAAGATTGACAGACTCTTGACAAGAAGCCCAGACCTCTTGAATAATTTCTAATACAGAATCCTCCCCAGGGCAGCATGCTACCCATATCTGGGGATCAAAATATATCTGGGTCATTCGAGGAAGCAGCTAGGCAAGAGGATGCTGAGGCTCCAGTAGAACTTGGTGTTTCTTTCACAGCTAGTAAGGACAGTCTTTTATTGTCCAAAAAAAAAAAAAAAGAAAGAGTAAATTCTGCGAGATAGATATATACGTGCATGCGTGCATACATAAATGTGCCGTATTTCAGTAAGAAATTATTTAACTTTCAGTTGAGAGATTTATTTTTTTCTAATAGCAAGTAAAGGCATGCTTAACGAAAAAATCTGAAAACTAACAGTTAGGATATGTTACCAGCAAGAACGCCGATTGCCTTTCTCTTCCTTCACTACTAGCTCTTTCCCAAATATATGGAATATACTGCTCACAAAACTTAGGGGATATTTCGAAATGAATATGAAGCTATAACATATCCCCTAATTTTTGTGAGCAGTATATATTACTATTATATATATATATAAATTATAATTATATAATATGTATAGATAATTTTACTTATGGAATAATTTAATTTAGTTGTTATCTAAAAGGCACTTTAATACTTTAGAGACTTGACGGTTGGAAAAACACCCGCACTCTTGCATCTCGGATCCTCTGCTTTCCCTTCTGTTCCTCACGAGCTGCAGGAGAGTCCCAGCCCTGCACTGACTGGAGCTTCAGCCGGAGAAGGACCCACTTCTGCCCCACAAGCACCTACGGATCACCTTCTCTGTGCCAAGAGCCTCGTGTGAAGCAAAGGGAAATCAGGTGGGGTCTGCTTGTTCTAGCTTGTCTGTAAAATAAGATGCTTGCACTCGACGATTAATCCATCTTCTCCCAGCTCTCAGTTCTGTGATGTATGTGATATCGAAGTAAAATCAAGCCATTGTTTGCAACCCAAAATTAATTCTTCAGAAATACTTACCAATAGCCTACCTGATGATCAAATATCTATATCTACATAAATCCCATCTCCTCCTTGTACAGTGTTCCACAATACAAAGAACTCTCCACCACAATTGTGGGTCAGAGAGCTCTGGTAATTGCATCCCGATTTTTACAGCTAAGGATATTGAGGCTCAGAAAGGTTGAGGGTGACAGAGTAAGAACTTGAACCAGGGTTAACTTCCAGTGAGGGCTCTTTCAGCCCACACTGCCACTCTACCTATGAACACCTGTGAAATGCTACCAGGCATCGTCCCTGTTGTGTGTCCAAGACTTCCCTCCCTTCCTCTTGGATAAGCTCAGTCCTTCAAGTTTCCTTTATTGCACATACTCCATCCTGTCCGCATCCAGCAGACATCTGCCTCAATCTGGTGCAGGCATGTTCCATACCTATTTGTCCGGCCTGGGAGGCTGTGTGGACAGACCTAAGAGTAAGCAGTTAAATAATGCTCCTGCTTGCCTGTTTCCTAGGGTCCCTGCCACCTGCAAGGCAACTCTGTTCTCTAGGCCGGAAGCAGGAGTCCAGAGTTCTTTGTCCATGTTATCCCGGCATCAGCATCAGGCCCTGAATAGTTCATTTGAAACTCCCTGAAGGAAGCTTCTTATCAGCTGAACTTGTTCTCTTTAAGGTTTTGATCTCAGCCAAGATGAATGGGTCATTTAAGCGGCTCTGTGTGCGTGTGGCTCAGAGAGACAGGAGCCAAAGCTGCGGGGCCAGCCCTTCACCTGGTCTTGCAGGAGCAGCTCCCGTGAGGACCCACTGAGGCCGGTCCCCACAGGATATTTCCAATAGTCACCATAATAAAACATACTTGTTTTATTTAGCTTATTTTATTTATTTCAGTGGGGATATTTTTCAAAGCAAAGCCACACTTGAACAGGCTGGGGCAGGCATGACTGACTCTCCTTTATGGCTCAGAGGAGGAGGATTAGGGATGGGAACTCAGGGTTCATAGAGCTATTAAGTTGCAAAATTGAGATGGGAATGCAGATCTCCCCATACCAGGCCCCGGGATGTCTGCATTCTATCAGCCACAGACCACCCTGCCGGGCTGGCCAGGTCTGTTAAGAGATGCTCTTTGGCCTTTTGGTGATCCACTGCATGTGAAAAAGCAGCTGGGAAACCCCTATCTCGTCTTCAAGCTCAGCTCTGTCTTCCCTTGGTGAGAGGCACAGTCTGGAAATTTTCCTCTTCTCCACCTACCCCATCAAATCTCTTTCTATTAACAGGTCGTACAGCTCAAAGGGAAAAGGGATGGGATTAAATGCATTTGGGTATAGATGTGAATTAATGAATAATTATTTAATGTGCTTGTCAGGGACACTTGCAGACTTCCCAAACACTGGCTTCTCGAAGGGAGGAATTTCAAGAGTTATTTCTAGACACACAAACTACATTGTAAGGTTTCTGCTTACCTCAAACTCCATTCTGGACGCCCCACAGCAGGGATGCCTGGGTGGGCATGGGAAAGGTTTTCAGGCTCAGCGCATCACTTAAATTCTGAGCCCATAAGATGACAGTACGAAAAGTAGACAGGATGCAAAAGAGCTGTGACTGGTTCCAGTACAAACAATAAATTAACCTGTGAGATACGGCTGCTGAGAACAAAGTCAGGTGGCCTGACCTGTGGTGGCGCAGTGGATAAAACGTTGACCTGGAACGCTGAGGTCGTGGGTTTGAAACCTCAGGCTTGCCTCGTCAAGGCACATATGGGAGTTGATACTTCCTGCTCCTCCCCCCTTCTCTCTCTCTCTCTCTTTCTCTCTCTTCCCTTTCTAAAATGAATAAACAAAATCTAAAAAAAAAAAAAAAGTCAGGTGCATGACACTGAAGACCAGTTCCCATTGATGGGCCTGAGGCTCTGCCCTTTGCTGAGTCATCCTGGAACTGTTCGGCATTCCCACCACTCTGCCGTCCACGGTGGTAAGTCTCTGCTCCCATCCTCTGTCACCCTCACTCCCTACTGCTGCTTACTCTGGAAGCCCAGCAATGATTCTGCTGCAAGAGAGCATGAGAGAACCCACTCGGAGACTCCAGGGCTCATGCTAGGCTGCAAAGTTTTCAGCAGGAGTCCTGAGCCTCTGCAATTAACATGGTCCCCCAATCAAAAGACTAAGACTCCTCGGACTACTTCTCCCCACCAACCACGCTTCGTGTTTTTCCAGACCATCTCTGAGCCTCCTGCTCTCTTCCCTACTGTGTTTGAAGTGTACACCTCAAAAACAGACTTATCTTCTTTCCTGTCTGCTCTGGACTTTCAGTTTCACCAGACATTGCTCTCTCAAAGCCCAGACGCTCCCGTCCACGCTAGGAGGCCTTCCACTAATGTGCCATCGGAATTCCCAGAGGTGGATTAAGGTCGGTTGAGGCCTCGGGGCGCAGAAGAAAATATTAGGCCCCTTAAAAAAAATGAGAGAGAGACAGGGAAAATAAAAATACATGTTAACCATATTTTTAAAGAAATGAAAAATATTATGTAATATTAATGTTAAAGTTGCACATATGAAACCAAACTTGGTGTCATTAGAAAAAAGTTTAAAGTTGAGGTTTTGTGGACCCTTCAGAAGTGGGGGCCCAGGGCGCATGCTCAGTGCACCGGCCATTAAACCCACCTCTGGGAATCTCCACTATCAGCGGGAACATGCCTGCCAGACTTAGCTGGACATTGACCACAGCATGGGCGCTGTGCCAAGTTTGTGGCTTGGATTATCTAAAAAAATCCTCCTAACAAACAACTGATGTAGGTACTGTTACCAGTTTTACAGGTGAGGAACTGACGCACAGGGAGGTTAAGTAATTTGTCCCAAATCACACAACTGGTAAGTAGAAGAATCAGAGTGTTCTTGCTAATACAAAGAATGCTTCAGTTCACAGCCCTGTGCTTTTATTTTATTTTATTTTATTTTATTTTTTATTTTTTTGTATTTTTCTGAAGCTGGAAACGGGGAGAGACAGTCAGACAGACTCCTGCATGCGCCCGACCGGGATCCACCCGGCACGCCCACCAGGGGGGATGCTCTGCCCCTCCGGGCGTCGCAGGCGACCAGAGCCACTCTAGCGCCTGGGGCAGAGGCCAAAGAGCCATCCCCAGCGCCGGGCCATCTTTGCTCCAATGGAGCCTTGGCTGCAGGAGGGGAAGAGAGAGACAGAGAGAAAGGGGGGGTAGTGGAGAAGCAAATGGGCGCTTCTCCTATGTGCCCTGGCCAGAATCGAACCCCGGTCCCCCGCACACCAGGCTGACGCTCTACCGCTGAGCCAACCGGCCAGGGCCTGTGCTTTTATTTTTGTAAGCTGTTGAATAAATTTGTTGATGTGAAATGATGGGGTCAAGCAGAAAGCGCATTAAATATTTTAATAAGTCCTTCCAAATTGCCCACAAAAATGATCGTAAAAATTATTCCTCCACTAACGACATATGAGAGTGCCTGTTGCCCAGCCAATACTGAACATTTTCAATCTTATATCTTTGTCAATTTGATAACCAAATGATTTTGTTTTAACTTCTATTCTTTAGTTAATGGTGAGGTTGAGCACATACATTGTCATGTTTATTGACCAGTTACAGTTTTCCACACAGACATAAATATTAATAGTGTTATTCATCAGAATTTATTTTCCCCACAAAATCTGCATTTCCTTTATTCCCTGTTCATTAGCAGCATGATTGTCTGCTAGTTACTCCAAATAGAAAACAGAAACAGACTCTGGTTCTTCCTTTCCCTTTTCCCTCCACAGCGGGTCAGCCAGGTTGCAAGGACTCTATCACGTAAACGCCTTGAGGATGGCCTCCTTGCTGTCCCCAGGGCCTCCCACGGCAGTCCCTCATCACCATTCTTGCAACAGTCCTTGGGTGCTGCTGCTGAGGCCAGCACTGCATGGGCCTTGTCCTACGTCATGGTAGGCACCCTTAGAGGTGGCTGCTGGTTCCCCTGTTGTACGTGTGTCCCCTCCCTCACCGCCCTCCCTTCCACACCATGAGAGAGGATGAATTTCCTCAGCCCTGTCTGCCCTGTCGCAGACAACTCCCTCTCCTTGCTCTCTGGCTTCTATGCTCCGAAGTCCTTCCCACACCCCTCCACTTTCCGTGGGAGTCTGCCTCACTGCAGCCTCACCTCAATCCTCCTGAGACCCGAGGAAGCCCCCCATGAGGTCGGAGAGCCCGGGGCAAGGCCGCATCAACCTGCAGCTCAGATGGTGATCTTCGGCCTCTCTGGGTCTCTGACCACCTCTCTTGCATTCAAACTCCGGCTGGCTCCTTCTTTCTCCTCTGAATCCAATCACCTCTCCCTGTTCTTTGTGCTCCCGCTTTCCTGCTCTTGTTTTCTTGCTATCCCCGATTTACAGTCTTCCCTCCTCTAGCCAGGAGTCTCAAACTCAACTCAGCATGTGGGCTGCAGAGCAAGATCACAGCCGTTTGGCAAATACAAGTAGGCCCCTAGGCTTACTTAATTTTATCCAAAATATTTTGAATTTCGTGGATTAGTCTGCGGGCCGCACAAAATTGTTCGGCGGGCCGCGAGTTTGAGACCCCTGGCTGTTCAGCTTGTTTCTCTGTCATTCTTTTCTGGCCCCAACACTTAATGGCTGTTTTGGTTCCTACTCGACAGACTGGGATCTTGGGCCCAAGGAGGAGGCAGGAGAGGAAGGTAGCACCCAATCCTGCACCGAGGGCTGCTTTCCCTGTGACATCTCTAGAGATAAGCAAGCCAGCCCAGCTGCCCCTGCACCTCCCCAGACCTATGCCCGCTGGCACTGAGGCTCGCCCATCACCATACGTTGGTTCTTGAAACTGGGCAAAAGGAGCTTTGTCCCTGAGCAGCCTTCCTGTGGGGACCTCAGCCACCACACCGGCTTCTCCATCCCCCCTCTCCCCACCCCGTCTGAGAAAGTCCAGGACTTCCCGGCAATGGGCACCCACTCCTGGCTGGATGCCATACAGAGTCCAGGCTGTTTCAGGAAATCACTCCAACAGCACCCTGGGAGCTGACCTCACGAGATAAGAAACTGCAGCGATTTGTCAGATAAATCTTTATAAAGTCAAGTATCTCTAACCTTCCTCAGGGGAACGTTGACTTTCCTTTTGGTGCCAACTTTTTTTTTTTTTTCAGGGACAGAGAGAGAATCAGAGAAAGGGATAGATAGGGACAGACAAACAGGAACAGAGAGATGAGAAGCATCAATCATCAGTTTTTTGTTGCGACACCTTAGTTTTTCATTGATTGCTTTCTCATATGTGCCTTGACCGTGGGCCTTCAGCAGACTGAGTAACCCCTTGCTTGAGCCAGTGACCTTGGGTCCAAGCTGGTGGCTTTTTGCTCAAGCCAGATGAGGCCATACTCAAGCTGGCGACTTCGGGGTCTCAAACCTGGGTCCGTCTGCATCCCAGTCTGATGCTCTATCCACTGCGCCACCGCCTGGTCAGGCTTTTGGTGACAACTTTGAAAACTGTTTTAAAGCACATATGCGGTAAAGAATAGGTGAGTCTGGGGTGATGCTACGAAAGAGGCAGGTGGGTTAGACTAACCCGGAGTTCTTCCTGCCTGGGCCTGGAGCGGATTCTGGGGGTGCCAGGGGCTGTTGCTGAGGAAGGCAAGGAGTCGAACGGAATCCAGCGAAATGAAGTCTTGCCCTAGAATCTCTGGTGATCCTCCTAAGTTCAGTCCTGCTTTCATGAGCACATCTGTAAACAGATGAACTGGTTCAGAGAAACCCCATCAGGTCCTCCTGCAGACACCAAGGCACTACCTGTGCTCAGGCTCCCTCTCCCACCTGCACAGGGCCCTCCCCCGAACAGAGCTGCCGCCTTACCTCTCCCCTGCAGCTTGGGACAGTGGACATCTGTGGAGCTTTGGTGCGCCCACACCAGAGAGTGCTAGCACCCACCTCTTCCTGCCCAACAGCTGTCTCGTGGCCTCCTCGTTCCTCCCTCTGGCTCAAGAGCCTGTTTAGATCAGGTTTCCTTTCTGTTACAGAGGCTTTTGCTCTCAGTATGGTTGAATTAAACTGAGGTTTGGATGTTTAAAAACAAAGCCAACATCTGTTTTGTGCTTCTCCTAAAGCCACGTCACAGTTTAAGCCTCTGCAGCTGGCTCCTGTTTGCACCACAATTACGGGGTCTCCTTCACCACAGTGCTTCTTAGTGGGGTCCTGTTCAAACTTTGGGGTGCCCCAGAACCATCTGGGGTCCTTATTAAACATACATATTTCTGGGCTGTTAACCACATCTACTGAATCAAAATCTCTGGGTGGTGGGACCCAGGTACGTGTATTTTTTTCACAAGTTGCCCAGGGGGTTCTGTTGTGTAGCCAAGCCCAAAACAATGACGTATAGGGAGTGAGGATGTAGGTTCTGGATAGGGGGCCTCAGCTATAATCCTGGCTCTGCTGAGTGACTTCTGAGAGTTACTTCCATGCTCCAGTTTTCCCATCTGTAAATTGGGACTGATAGAGCGCCACAGGTATTGTTACAAGGAATGAACAAGAAACTGTGTGTGAATCACTTCTAGTCCAGTGCTTCACACAAGAAGTACTTAATGAAATTACTCTCAAGTCCGTGTCTGGTGGAGCACAAGCTCCCAGAGTCCTGTCTACTATTGTTACGGGGTTTCATTTCCTGAATGGCGTCTTTGTGATTGTGGCTGAGTAGGGCTGGAGGCAGGGAGTGTGGGAGACAAATCTTGCTATATTTTAGCCTCCCACAGACGGGCACCTCCTCTGGGCAGGGTCTTGCTCTGCCCCTCTGCAACCCTCCTGGCCCCTAGCAGAGGGCACGGGTGGGAGCTCAGGAAAGCTTGTCCCACTGCCCGGGCCCTTTCCTCCCAACCAGCCCAGCCCAGAGCACCCTCCCAACCAGCCCAGCCCAGAGCACGTCTCTCGCGGTGTTTGAATGCTTGCTGAAGTAGCAGCGCCATCCGCAAAGCCCCTTTCCTTCTGCCTCTTTGTGGTCCAGACAACTGCTCTTCTCTCATCCCGTAGTAAACCCAGGGACCTGTACTTGACAATCGTGTGACCCTGTGCCTGGTACAGCCTGAGCATTTCACAGACATCTTCCCAGCAACCCCACCAAACAGGTACTGTCATTATCCCCATTTTTGGCAGAGAAATAAGGTTCAGAAAAGTCCCGTCACCTGCTCAAGCCCACACAGCTTACAGATGGTGAGGTAAGGATTTGAACGAGGTCTTTGACCACAGTCACCCCTCACTATCACGGTCCTCTGGGCAGGCACCTGCCTCTGTGTCTCCTGGAAGCGTTTGGCCAGTGAGCTACACTGCAGGATGCTCCCTGCTTGTACTTTTCATTCTTTCTTTCCAGTCTCTCCAGGGGAACCCTGCAGACTTGCCCATTTGACACGCCACTGAGATGGGCACAGCCTCTGAGCATCTTTTGCTAGCTGTGTGATCTTTACCAAGTCAGTTAGCCTCTCTGGGCCTCAGTTTCCTCATTTATAAAGACAGGCTTACAATGTGACCTACCCATGGACTTATTGTGAGGATTCTGTACAGGGTTTAGCTCAATGCCATCACTAGTCATTTATAATGTCACTTCTATATGACATCTATAGAGTCATCTATAGTGATTATCCTACCATCCTTTCTTAAGGCAGAGGTTGGTCATCTATAGTGTGCGGGCCAAATCTGCCCTGTCACATGTTTTTTGTGTGGCCCCTGAGATGGGAACAGATTTTCTTTTTGAAATAGTTGGAGGAAAAGAATTGAATAATACTATTCCATGATACATAAAAACTACATGTAATTTAAATGTTAGTGTCCAAAAGTAAAATCTTATTGAAATACATCATGATCATTTATTTACGTATTATCTGGTTACTTTGACTCTACAACAGCAGAGTTGAATAGTCGCAACAGGTTGTATGGTTGGCAAAGCCAAAAATATTTATGATCTGATCTTCTACAGAAAATGTTTGCCAACCCTTATTCTAGGGCACAAAGGTCTTAGGTGAAAGGATGCTGTACAGTCCCAGCCTGGGATGTAAGTAAGAAGAAGGTCTCTGAACTAGAACCCCTGTAGTAAATAAAAAGCAACAGACCATGGTCTGTGTAACTGCAGGCTATGTTGGAAGAAGCAGGTTATGGAGTGTTGCCATAATGTAGGTTTTGGATGCAGTAAGGCAGAGGATAAGATAAAAAGAAGATAAGGTCATTAGCTGGAACTCAAAGACACATACATACACCATCCTCTCTCAGCAGACACACTTCATCATCTGGTTTCCAGGACTTTCCAGCCTGCCTTGTGTCTAGTGAGACTGTGTGATTAAGTCCTAGACAGGGACCTGTTAGAAGAGCTGCACCGGTTTCCAGAACACTTCCTAAAACCAGCTAGCATGTCACCCTGGCCGGGTAGCTCAGTTAGATAGAGCACTGTTTCAATACGGGTTTGATCTCTAGGCAGGGTATATACGGGAATCAACCAAAGAATGCAAAAATAAATGGAACAACAAATAGACGTTTCACTCTCTCTATCTCTCCCCATTCCCCTTTTATAAAAATCAATGACTTAGTTAATTAAAGAAAAAACAGGTAGCACGTGTTCTTCACCCCCTCTTGGATCTTTTCTTTACCCTGTTGCCTGGGAGATGGCTGGAGTTCTGGCATCCATGTTAGACCATAAGATGTCCAATCGTCCTCCTTTAGGGAGGACAGTCCTTCTTTTGTAAGTTCTGTCCTCCCCTGAAAGGTGTCACCCTACATGTCTTCCTTTATGATATTGGAAGACTAATCTGTAAATGTCCATCCATATTCGATCGATGCAGAGTCAATTCATTGTGTATGATGTGACATATTTGTATCTAAATGAGTACTTTTTTCTTACAATTATTATTAAAAATTAATAGGCATGTAAGCATAATTATAATACAAAATATTACAAATGTTTTTATTATGCATTTAACATATTATAGTGTATTATTGTTGCAATGAGTAAAATGTTTTTTTTTATTTAAGATATTGTTTTCTTCCACTTATTTTTGTCCTCCTTTTCATTGTAAAAAAGGTTGGTCACCTTATAGACCATGAAGATAAGAACCACTTCCTAGGCATGGCAGAACAGTGATCTGGAAGGAGACTGAATCCCCAAGACTCCGAGGAACAGAGCCACCCACCGCTCCAGGCCTGAACTGCTTACCTTTAGACTTTCACATGAAGAAGGAAGACAAACGATTTCTTTCTGCTGAAGTCACCGTTATTTTGGAATTCTTATTCTGAGTCAAACTTAATCCTAATAGACCTCATGCTGTCTTTTGGTGATAACTTTCTCTTTTCTTCCCTTTCCAATTGTCCTTGGCCTTCATTTTAATAGGCTTTCCCTCTATCAAAGCGTGGGGAGTTGTGGGGTGAGGGGGCAGCTGTCCTTGGTGATTGAGGAGGCGCAGGAGGCTGGTGAGGAGCACAGGCTTGCTAAGGGCCCTTCCACTGATTGTTTTTTCTTTCTCTCTCTCCTTTCCTCTCTCTCTTTTTCCTTTCCTCTCACTGTCTCTCTAAAAAAATTTTTAGAGAGAGAGAGAGAGAGAGGAAAGGGGAAGGAGAAACATCAATTTGTTCTTCCACTTATTTATGCATTCATTGGTTGATTCTTTTTTGTTGTTGTTACTGCTTGATTTTAGAGAGACAGAGAGAAGAAGGGAGAGAGAGAAGAAAAGAGACAGTGAGAAAGAGAGAGAGCGAGAGCATTCATTTGTTGTTCTATCTAATTATGTATTTATTAATTGCTTTCCTTATGTGTCCTGATGGAGAAACAAAACTGCGACTTTGGTCTTTTGGGATGACTCTAACCAACTGAGCTAATGAGCCAGGGCCCATTGGTTTATTCTTTTTGTTTTTCCGAGAGAGAGAGAGAGAGAGAGAGAGAGAGAGAGAGACGGAGGAGAGGCAAGGAGAAAGGAAGAGAGAGAAGCATTGACTCTTCTTTCTCTTCTTTCTGTGTAGAGTGTTGCACTTAGTTGTACCATTAATAGCTTCTCATATGGGCCCTGACCAGGACTCAAGCTGTGATCCCAGGATTGAGCCAACAACCTCAGTGCTCCAGGACTATGCTTTATCGATGGTGTCCCCAGCCAGGGCCTATGGTTGATTGTTGTATGTGCCCTGACAGGGGATTGATCCTGCAAACTTGATGTATCCGGATGATGCTCTAACCCAGGTGTCCCCAAACTACAGCCCCGCGAGCGGCATGCGGCCCCTTGAGGACATTTATCTGGCCCCCCGCCGCACTTCCGGAAGGGGCACCTCTTTCATTGGTGGTCAGTGAGAGGAGCACTGTATGTCGTGGCCCTCCAACGGTCTGAGGCTAACCAATTGAGCTACCCAGCCAGCACCTCCTTCATCTGATTTTTCGTACTTAAGTTCCTCCACCTGACAAAGGAGAATGACAGTACCTTCTCTCAGTTAACTCTGAGCCAGGCACATACAAAGAGGTTTTGATTTATTTTTACTTTTTAAGCTATTTTCATTGTCATCATCATTTATGCTCTGATTGTTATGAAGGCAAGCATTGCCTTCATTAAATGGAAAACTGGTCACTCCCCCAACCCCCTCCCACCACCACTTAAAATTTTTTGTTACTCAACATATAACACTGCCAGGAAAGCAAAGATCTTAGTCCAGCCACAACCCCCTCTGCAATGTAACTGAAGCCAACCTCTTCATTTCATCTCCCAACTCGCTCAGAAAACCCAAAGTGCAGCCAGGGGAGGACAAGGCACCAATGTCAGCTTCCCTGCAGTATGGGTGTTCTATGGGTCGGCCACTGGAGGGACCCTTCTCAAAGTCAACCACAATGAATGCATGTGGTGCATGGCGGCAGCGGCGGGCGGAGGGAGGGAGGAGCTGGGGACTGGGGGACAGTTTGGGGGCCGGGGGGTTCACAGTTTGATTCCCAGCTTCATCACCTTGGGCAGGTGGTAGAAAACGCTGACCTGGATTGGGGCCTTGGGCATTTACTCACGCTGGCTGAATCAGGCCCTCAGAGGGGGAGGAGAGGAGGGGTGGAAATGTTGAGGGGGGAGCTCAGAGAAATCCGGCCTGGACCTCCCTTGCTCTCCTCACACTACACAAATTCAGGGAGTGAATGGATTGCGATGCAGTTTTTGAGTAAGGTTCAAATCCTTTGCTTTCCAAACTCAGGAACTCAAGAATCAGTAAGTTCAGATATCACAGCATCACTCTCTATCTAAATTCACTTTCCGAACTCAACAATATTTGAGGAATATTGTGTGGTAGGCAGTTAGATAGGCATGAACGAGGACAGAAAAGAACAACGGGCCAGGTCAGAGGGTCAGGAACAGAAGGTCACCAAAGCAAGGACCATAGGCCGGGCCTCAGTTGTGTTTTATCCCTAGGCCCAGAAAAGCAGCAAAACCAAACAAGCAATGCCAAGGCTGCCTCAGGACCAGCTGCATTAATTAATGACTCCCTGCCCAGGCACTGACCAATCAGTGGAGACCATGACCCTGACAGGACACACCTGGAAGGCTGATGAACCCTCCCCAGGACCTCCCCTAAAATACGTGCCCTTAAAAGCCCTGAGGTCAGAGGCCCCAGCGTCTCTCAGAGCACAGCTGTGCCTTTCCTCTCCCCCTGCACTCCCCTCATCTTTATCTACTCTACTCTCTCCTAAGCTCCAAGGGCCCTTTCTTTGCCTCTGTAACTTGCTTCCTAAAGTTCATTTATTTTACCTCTGTGATTTCCTAAATCAGGGGTCCCCAAACTGCGGCCCCCTGAGGCCATTTATCTGGCCCCCGCCGCACTTCCGGAAGGGGCACCTCTTTCATTGGTGGTCAGTGAGAGGACTGCAAAGCGCAGTGTCGCTCACTACAGTGCTACTTCTGGTGACACGGGGTGCACGTATCATGGCTCCAGAAGCACGTCATATCACTTGTTACGGCTAGCAGTGACAAATATGGAACTGGACATTGACCATCTCATTAGCCAAAAGCCGGCCCATAGTTCCCATTGAAATACTGGTCAGTTTGTTGATTTAAATTTACTTGTTCTTTATTTTAAATATTGTATTTGTTCCCGTTTTGTTTTTTTACTTTAAAATAAGATATGTGCAGTGTGCATAGGGATTTGTTCATAGTTTTTTTTTTCTTATAGTCTGGCCCTCCAATGGTCTGAGGGACAGTGAACTGGCCCCTGTCCTAAATAAACTTTCTCTTATATTTTGAGTCTTGATTCTGAATTCTTTCCTAGCCAAAACTCAAGTGCCGAGGTCCAGCTTAACCCTACTGCCCTAACACCTGGTTCCATTTTTGTTCTCACTGCCACTAACAATTTATACTTTAAGAGAAAAAAATACACTGAGATGTAAGATATTAAATTTTTATCTGATAGTATGTCAGTATTTTATTTATTCATTTTTTTAAAGAGGAGAGAGAGAGGGAGAGAGAGAGAGAGAGAGAGAGACAAGGGGGAGGAGCAGGAAGCATCAACTCCCATATGTGCCTTGACCAGGCAAGCCCAGGGTTTCGAACCGGCGACCTCAGCATTTCCAGGTCGATGCTTTATCCACTGCGCCACCACAGGTCAGGCCATGTCAGTATTTTATAAAAATATAATTAAGCTTACAGAACTAAATTTATTACTTAAGAGTTATGTTTACTGAAATGTTGCATCTTTTGGGCTGCTATGTGTTTTAGGCTATAAAGCCAGAGTGATGACAACATGATTCAGAAGTGTCATTGTTTTCATGGCCATATTTGGCTACTATAGGATCAAGTTCAATTTCCTCAAACTGATGTTCAAGACCCTCAATAATATTACCTACATTTTCCAATCCAGCTAAGTAGTCTTACTGCCTACCCACGTATGCTTGTTCATTTCTTGCCTTTGCTATCACAGTTCTCCATGCTAGGATTTCATGTCTCCTCTCCTTTGCCCTCCAAATATAATCCCTTCTTTACAGAGCAACATCACTTTTCTCGACTGTAGTCCTCTGACTGTTGACCACAGACGTGCGCCGTGGAATATACTCTATTTGTTTTCTGAAGCTGCGTTCATCCCGTAACAAGATTCTAAACTACTTAAAGATGAGGACGAGGCCACTTTTTTCTTTTCTTTCCTTTCCTTTTTAAATTCTTTATTAAGGCCATTTTAAATTATAAAAACAATATAAGGATTTATAACTCATCAGCCAAACTGGAAATATACAAAGTAGAAAGAAAAATGTCCTCTCTAATCCCATTTGCCAGAAGTCTCCACTGATAAAAACTGGCACATACGTGCAGATACACTGTAACCTCAGTGCTCTGAGGGAGGGATAGTTTGTTTAATCTATAACCCTAGGCATTAAACACATGTGCAGCATCCAGAAGTCTGTGTGAAGCGTCCTGGATCTGAGCTTTCAATAAATTTCTTAGAATTACTGCTAAATTTTCCACTTGTTCAGAAGCCGACATTTGAGTTAGAAGTGCACCAGGAGCAAATGGGAACCAGAGATAATAAAACCCTGCGAAATGCAATTTCCAGTTTTGTGTAATGCTGGAGCCAAATATTTCTACCATATCTCCTAGGAAATATAGAATGAATCAAAGGTGAAAAATGTAAGGAAGTCAAACTCACTGGCTACTAATGCAACAACAATAAAGGGCAGGTTTCTCTAGCTGTAGACACCCCCCCACACACACACACACACAACAAGTCGCAGAGTAAGACCAGCCTTTCTATGTGCAGAGCACCAGATGAGCCCATAGCCTGCCTGCACCTATGTATGTGTGGCCTTTCTTTCTATTCTTTGCTTTCTGTTAACATTTCAACCCTCTGCAGGCGGGAGGCTGACTCTAAGGTGCTGTTCGAGTAGACAAGGCAAAGGGCTGAAGGGGAGCAGAGTTTTCCACCCCAAAATATGCCTTTCAGGATATAGATTATTTTAAGCTGTTTACTTTCAAGAAACGAAAGACTCGGAAAGAACCTTTGAACTTCGTCCTAACTCCCTAAAAGAATGTGGATAGAGGACCTGCTCCCCGAAGGGAGCTCTCCTCACAGATGGCCGGAGCTCAGTATGAGCTAGGTGTGGCAGAGAGAGGAGCCTAGCAAGGCCTTGGGTCAAGGTCCTCTCTGTGTCCCATTGTTTCAGATGGCCCAGCAAACATTTGTGTACCAGACATTTGCTTTTCCATCTCTACGTGAATTACCTTTCCCTCCTTTGAAGTCCCAAATCACAACTCACCCTTTCTCCTTACCTCAAAATGGCAATAAGCCTCAATTGCTCCATTTGTCCTGGGGTCCCATATTCTCCAGAATCGAAGGAATGAAGGCAGAGCTTAAAAGGAGAGCAATAGCCTGACCTGTGGTGGCGCAGTGGATAAAGCATCAACCTGGAAACACTGAGGTTGCTGGTTCAAAACCCTGGCTTACCTGGTCAAGGCACATATGGGAGTTGATGCTTCTTGCTCCTCTCCCTTCTCTCTCTCTCTCTCTCTCTCTCTCTCCCTGCTCTTCCCCCTTCTCTCTCTCTCTCTCTCTCTCTCTCTCTCTCCCTCCCCCCTCCTCCCTAAAAAAAAAAAAAAAAAAGGAGAGCAATAAGGTTGCTATGAGGTGCAACGGAGCTACATCAGGTATGTATATAACTCAACAAATCCAATTTCTGTGCTGGCGGCTGCAGTGGCAGGTGGAGGGGGAAGAAGGACTGAGAGTGAGAGCAAGGCCAGCGGGAGAGAAAAGAAAACAAAACCCTGGGTGCCCCACCACCCCTTGTTGTTCCCTTCCCTCGGCCACACCTTTGAGATATCCTTTCATTACATGCCTTTTAATCACCTTTTGTAACCTTTGTACTTTACCTTTTATTCCTTGCTGGGACCCTAACCTAGACAAATGGTAAGGGTTATTGGGATCCTATGTGACATTGACACCCAATGCACTTAGAGGAAAATATTACCCTCCAAAACTTGGGGGGTAATATTTAATTACCTAGAGACTGTGCAAATGAACCCACAGCCTTGGTGAGCATTGGCTTTTATCAGTAGAACAGGAAGGCCAAAAGCTGGCCCCACATTGGGCAATGAATTATTTACTCCCAGTATCCAGAAAGCTGCTACTGTGCCATGTGCGAGGGGGGCAGGGGGGATATAGATTCTTCTAGGTATATGGGTTCCCTGCTCAGATTCAGGACACTTCACACAGACTTCTGGATGCTGCACATGTGTTTAATGCCTACGGTTATAGATTAAGCAAACTCTCCCTCCCTCAGAGCACTGAGGTTACAGTGTATCTGCACATACCTGGAAAGGGTATGTGCCAGTTTTTATCAGTGGAGACTTCTGGCAAATGGGATTAGAGAGGACATTTTTCTTTCTACTTTGTGTATTTCCAGTTTGGCCGATGACTTATAAATCCTTATATTGTTTTTATAATTAAAAATGGTATTATTGAGTACTGTTGGAACTCCTTGAAATTATGATTTGAATTGCAATCTCTACATTAATTTGATAGAGTTGTTATCTGTAGAATAACTTGTCTCTTCATCCTGTACTTGGTATCCAATGTTACTTTTATACTTTCTAATTAAGATTTGGCTCTACTGTTGTGTGTGTGTGTGTATGTGTATGTGTGTGCACGCGTGCACGTGCGCATGTGCACCAAGTGTCATACCATTAATAGGTTCCCAGTCCAGACCCAGATGATACAAAAGCACGAGCTCTTCTCCAGGGCAGCATGCTGCTCCTGACTCCCCCTAGTGCAGAGGTTGGGAACCTATTGCTCGTGAGCCAGATGTGGCTCTTTTGATAGCTGCATCTGGCTCGCAGACAAATCTTTAATAAAAAAATTAATAACATTAAAAATAGAAAACATTCTCGTGTATTACAATGCATTCATTTCCTATTGCTCATGTTCAAGGTTGCAGGTGGCTGGAGCCAATCACAGCTGTCCTCTGGGACAACACCAAATTTTTATTGGATAATGCTTAACGTACACAGGTCATTGTATGGCTCTCATGGAACTATCAATACATTTAAAAATATGTGGCGTTCATGGCTCTCTCAGCCAGAAAGATTCCTGACCCTCTGCCCTAGAGTATATACACTGGGTGTTGATCAGATGAGAGGTCATCCTCTCACTGCATGTTTCCTGAAGCTAGTTCCCCTGTAGGCACTAACTACAACCTGGAATAGACTACAAATGCATACATGAGTATGAAGTCCCATAAAATATTGTCATTTAGCTCCATTCCAATGACTGTGCTAGCTCAGATGAAATATTCTTATTTCAAGGACCCAGGACTTTATTTTATTTTATTTTATTTTATTTATTCATTTTAGAGAGGAGAGAGAGAGGAGATACAGAGAGGGAGAGAGAGGAGAGAGAGAAAGGGGGAGGAGCTGGAAGCATCAACTCCCATATGTGCCTTGACCAGGCAAGCCTAAGGTTTCGAACCAGCAACCTCAGCATTTCCAGGTCGACGTTTTATCTACTGCGCCACCACAGGTCAGGCAAGGACCCAGGACTTTAATTCACATTAAAAGTAATCGCTCTCAAGAACTTTTGGAATATTTCATAATTTTTTTTTTCCTTTTCACAAGTCAGCAGTTATTTTTTCTTCAAAGTTATTTTTAATGGGTATGAATATATATTTTTCTAGTTTTGGAAAGAAGCGTTCTTGAAGAAAGCTAGGGCCAGACGAGTCTCTTTTCCCGCAGAGGCTATACGCCAGCTACAGAGCAGCACTTAGTGGGGCCAGCGAGAGTGAGCAGTCTGGAGTCAGAGGCGGCATGCTCTGACTTCAGCTTCCTCAACAACAGATTAGAAATGATGAGTATTTACCTCAAAAGCTTGGGATGAGACTCAATGAGATAATGACTCTACAAGGGTACCGCCCAGGGTCTGGCAATTAGCAGAGCTCCATTTTGGGTGGCCTACTGTTAATAAATCACATGAAGGTCAAGACCTATGCCAACGAAAGCAGTGGCAGGGAATGACTAAGAGATTTATTTTACATGCATATTGTTTACTCACAGCTGAGGGAGTCAGTTGGTCAGGGAGAGGAGAGGAGAGGAGAGGAGAGGAGAGGAGAGGAGAGGAGAGGAGAGGAGAGGAGAGGAGAGGAGAGGAGAGGAGAGGAGAGGAGAGGAGAGGAGAGGAGAGGAGGGAACGAGAGTGTAAGTCTGAGAACAGGGATTCTTCTTTTTTTTTTTTGTATTTTTCTGAAGCTGGAAACGGGGAGGCAATCAGACAGACTCCCGCATGCGCCCAACCGGGATCCACCCGGCATGCTCACCAGGGGGCGATGCTCTGCCCATCTGGGGCGTTGCTCTGTTGCAACCAGAGCCATTCTAGCGCCTGAGGCAGAGGCCACAGAGCCATCCTCAGCGCCCGGGCCATCCTTGCTCCAATGGAGCCTTGGCTGCCGGAGGGGAAGAGAGAGACAGAGAGGAAGGAGAGGGGGAGGGGTGGAAAAGCAGATGGGCGCTTCTCCTGTGTGCCCTGGCCGGGAATCGAACCCGGGACTCCTGCACGCCAGGCCGATGCTCTACCACTGAGCCAACCGGCCAGGGCCAGAACAGCGATTCTTACTTGTTTGCACATTTTGGGTATACTGATTACCTGGCAGCTAGCAGAGGAGAAGCTGGGCATTCTTCTTGGAGTAGACTGGCTGCGGGTATCAGTTTATGGATTCTTCAGATTACCCCAACAGCTTGGCTGTGAGCGCCGGCAGACAGGTGTGCCAGCGTCCTTCCTTCCGTGGGCACCACCACCTCTGTTAGGCAAAGACTGCACTATTTCCTGCACTGGGAGGTCTCCTCGGGGTCAGGGCCTTAATCTGGGTCTCACCCAGTGATTCTCAGCCTGGGCCGACATTGCAATAGCTTTGGGAGGTTTGAGAAACTAATGCCAAGCTCCATCCCAGAGATTCTTAGGTAGTTGATGGAGGGGCTGAGGCCGGGCACCAGGATTTCTGAAAAGTTCCCAGGTGATTCTGAGGTGCAACTGGTTTTGAGAACCACTAGTCCAAGTGAACAAATCACTTTGTTCATGTCAATTAAGTTTTTAAAATATGGCCAACTTAATAAAAAAAATGATAATGGTTAATTTTTTAACTTGATAAAAATAGAAAAATATTTAAAAAGCCTGACACACTTTGCTAAAACAAGTTAAAATTAGAAACAAGTCAACCCTGGAAAGGTTCAGATCAGGCGTCCCCACGATGAGCCACTTCAGCACGTGGCTCAGTGTAAGCTGAAGGCAACTGAGACCCTGTGGGCTCAAGAGAGACTTTCACCTCTCCCATAAAGAATTTAAATTTGGGGCTGTGCCCATAAAAGCGATTACCAGAGACCTATCTATTAATATATCTATAGGTCAGGGCAAACTTCTTATTACTGAACATCTGCTTTTCTTACTGTCCTACAAACAACCTTTCCCCCTGTGAAGCCTCAGGTTTCTTATCTCATTCCATAACTCAGGATGTCATATATACCTCATTTTTTTCTTTTTCTTTTTTAAAAATTAAATGAGAAGCGGGGAGGCAGAGACAGACTCCCACATGGGTCCGACCAGGATCCGCTGGGCAAGCCCCCTACTGGGCAATGCTCTGTCCTTCTGGGGCCGCTACTGTGTTGCTGGGCAACCGAGCCATTTTAGCACCTGAGGTTGAGCCCTTGAAGCCATCTTCAGTGCCTGGGGCCAACCTGTTTGAGCCAGGGCTGCGGGAGGGGAAGAGAGAGACATAGAGAGAGGGGGAGGGAGAGAGAAGGGTGAGGGATGGAGAAGCAGACAGTCGCTTCCTTCTCCTGTGTGCCCTGACTGGAAATTGAACCCGGGACTTCTAAACGCCAGGCCGACGCTCTACCACTGAGCCAACTGGCTAGGGCCATAGCTTGTTTTTTTCTTTCTGGCTCTGAACCATGTATTGGGGTCTCTGACTCTCTCATATATGAGGCTTTCCTGAATGTTCATAATTCCATCTGGTTATTTCTTTTATTAATCTATCTCGTGTCAATTTAATGGTTAGATTAGCCGAAAGAATCTAGAAGGGTGGAGAAAAAAAAACATTGTTTTCCCATCATGTAAAATGCTCTTTCCCAGATCTATTGAATTAGGATCGTGGTGACTTGGTTGGGAATCTGGAGTTTTCAAAAGCACCCCAGGTGATGCTGATGATCTGCCAGGGTGGGAAACCCTGCAAAGAAAGTGCAATTCATTAACTTTTCAAAAATTCCTCTTGATATTAATATCAACCTTGGCTTAACTTGCCCTGGCATTGCATCTGGGCTTAATTAAAGTACCTCTTCCCAATGTACCCTGTTTCTTTGCCCAAGGTCCCTCTGACTTCATATCCCTGCAACTTTTTATAATTGCTAACTGTGCATACTTCACTAAAGGAAACATTTCTGTGGTGGCCTTTTCTCACAACATAAGGTTGAAAGAATTAGAGCAGATTTTAGCTTCTTGGGGACCCAGTTTCTCCCCAACTGCAAGTGCTGAGGGTTAGAGACAGGATCTGACTACTTGAACAATGAACAGTGAAGTCCTGGAACATGACCTTATTTGGTGGAGCCAGGGAGGTAGGACTGTAGAGGAGAGGGCTGAGGTAGACCCAGGCCTTGGATTCTGAGTTGAAGAGCCCCGCATCCCAGCTGTGCCTTTATTCATTAGTGAGGGAAGGGATGAAAAGCATTGTTCCCTAAACTGATGAAGTAATCGACACCAGGGCCACTTCCAGGGACAGAGGCTTTGTTTATCCATTAGATGGCCCTGGGGGAGCTCAGGTGGAGGCCTATCTACAGTGTCCAGATCACCTCTCTGTGTTTATGTTGGGTGTAGAATAGAGCAACCCACAGTGGGGTTCCTCAACAGGGGTCCTGATTACTCCTGGGGTAGGCTCAATTGATCATTCAGAAGGCCAACATATATGAAAACAGCTAAATATAGAGCAGTTCGATTTTTGGATGTGATTGGTGTGTATTAAGGACCATTTCAACACCAAGCACAGTCAGAATAGAGTTGTTTTCTTCTCTCTTATAAACCAGTGTTGTAGAAAAACAAAGAGGTAGAAAAACAAATTAGAAGATAGTATGGACTGATAAGATTCAGTCTACGTAGAAAAGCATTTTGATGACTAGCAAAAGGCTGGAAGGGTAGATTAAATAATGAGATGCTAATAGCAGTAATCTCTGAGTGTGAGACATAATTTAAATTTTTTTCTGTTAATCTACATTTTCTATCAAATATATTTACAGTAGTTCCCCCTTATCCATGGTAGGTATGTCCCAAGGTCCCAGTGGATGCCTGAAACTACAGATAGTACTAAACTCTATAGATATACTATGTTTTTTATTATACACACATGCCAATGATAAAATTCAATTTATAAATTAGGCACAGTAGAGGTTACAATAATAACTAATCACATAGAATGATTATAAAATTTATTATAATAAAAACTTATGTGAATGTGGTTTCCCTCTCCCTCTCTCTCAAAATGTCTTATTGTTGTCTGGCCTGTGGTAGTGCAGTGAATAGAGCGCTGACCTGGAATACTAAGGTCACTGGTTCAAAGCCCTGGGATTGCCGGGTCAAGGCACATACAACTAGCAAGCAATGAACAACTGAAGTGAATCAACTATGAGTTGATACTTCTTGCTCCCTCCCCCTCCTCTTTCTGTAAAATAAAAAAAAAATAAAAATGAATTTCTTATTGTACCGTCCTCACCCTTCTTGTGATGATGTGAGATGACACAATGCCTACGCGATGAGTTGAAATGAGGTGAATGGCACAAATATTGTGATATAACATTAGGCAACCACTGACCCTCTGATGATGGATCACCTGTTTCAGCTAATTCTGGATCATCAAACTATGACAATGTTGATGGCTGGGGGACTTTAATATTTTTAAAACTGCCATTGACCATGGGTAACTGAAACTGTGGAGAGCAAAACCTTAGATGGGGGATACTACTGAAGTTATCAAAATAAAATGTAAAAGGTCTGATGACTGTCTTAGTTTGTTTGTGAGAATACCACAGGTCAGGTAGTTAATGAACAACATTTATTTCTCACAGTTCTAGAGGTCTGGAAGTCCAAAATCAACGTGCCCACAGATTAGGTGTCTGGTGAGGCCCTCTTTCTGATTCATTGATAGTTGTCTTCACACTGTGTCCCCACATGGCAGAGGGTCAAGGGAGTTCTCTGCAGTCTGTATAAAGAGGGCATTAATCCCATTCATGAGGACTCTGTCTCTATTGCCTAATCACTTCCCAAAGGACCCACCTCCTAATACCATTACTTTTGGGGACTAGGTTCCCACATATAACTTTTGGGGGGGGGACCTCAAACATCCCATTTTTATCAAAGACTTTTTTTTTTTAAAGGAAAGGAAAAGTTGTGGAGACACAGAATCTCACGTGAGTGGGGATAGGACATTGGCAAGTCAAGTTCCCGAGCCAATGTGTCTACACAGATATAAGATAAACTTGCACAGTGTATTAATATCTATCTATTGAGTTGTTTAAATCTATAAGGAAAAAATCAAATGAGGAAATGTTTGAGGTGCACATAGTGAAATCAGCCTTGAGTCCTTGGTTTCATTTTTCACTGCAAAGTATCTCGTAGGCCTCTGCATGTAGTCTCAGATGAAACATGTCACTGTGTTTATCCAATGAGGAAGAGAAAGAAAAATTTAAGTGGTAGCTCTTTGAATTGAAGGCTAATAAAATGCAGTGTAAGTTAAATGTTTGTATCTTGGGAGGAACTTTTATTTTCTGGGAATCAAGAAAGAAAAACAGAATGAACCTTGTTCATGTGAAACTCCCCAAATGAAATTTGATCTTTATTCCTCCAAAGAGAAAATTTCCACAGTTTAGTTCTCTCTCTATTACATGTTGTGGGCCTTTGATCTCTTCAAACCCGTCCTTTAGGAATAGCCAACTAATTAATCTTCTCCCAGAAGCAGATGCTTTTGAAAAATGATAATTAGGAGGTGAGCAAAAAAGCTTTCATCTTAAATATTTACTAATGAGTAAAAATGTTCCTCTAACCTCAAAGACCAGAGAGGACCTCAGAAGAGCAGAGTTCTCTCCATCCCAAGTATGGTTGCACAGAGCTCTTCTTTTTTCTTTTTCAACGAAATTTCTCATGTAATATTACATGAGAAAACACTGGATTGTTGAAGTGGTCTTTGTTCTGATTCATGGTTTGCAATCCTAATTGTTATAATCAAGACAGGTAACACCATACTGCCAGATGAGCATGATCACATCTTTTCTCCTACTTAAATAGGAGGCATCTGCTAACCAGTTGGGTGGCTGTAGGGTGAGGGGCCTCCTCCTCCCCTACAAGGCCATAAGGTCCACCCCCCACCCCACAAGGCCCAGAGAAGGGGGAGGGGTGGGATGGGGTGGCACAAGGGGAGGTATAAAATTATGTCAACCTCACTGTGCAGAAACATCCTTGTAGCCTTCTGAACCTTTTCAAATTAATTATTTTTTTTAATAGATAATACATACTTGAGGTACAAAATTCAAATGGTACAGAGGATAGCCTGACTAGGTGGTGGCACAGTGGATAGAGCGTCGGACTGGGACGCAGAGGACCCAGTTTTGAAACCCTGAGGTCACTGGCTTGAGCACGGGCTCATCTGGTTTGAGCAAAGCTCATCAGCTTGAACCCTCTGGCTGAAGCAAGAGGCTACTCAGTCTGCTGTAGCCCCCCCCCCCCATCAAGGCACATACGAGAAAGTAATCAATGAACAACTAAGGTGCTGCAATGAAGAATTGATGCTTCTCATCTTTCTCCCTTCCTGTCTCTCTGTTTGTCCCTATCTGTTCTTCTCTCTGTCTTTCTCTCTGCACACAGAAAAGGTACAGAGGATATATAGTGGTCCTAAATGCAATTCATGCAGATACAATGCATATAGCTACACCCATAGTTTAAATTTTTATGTATCTATTTTTAAAAGATAAAATTTCTTTTCTTATTAAATAAACAATGTGTCTTCTTGGAGGAAACGTGAAAAATATGGAAAAATACAAAACACATAAAAATAATCTATAATCCCAGCCAACCAGCAGTAACATCTGCCTACATTTGGATGTAGTTCCTTTCAGTTCTTTTAAAAACGCATACGTTTGCTAAGTGCATTAAATAACACAATGGCATTAACTAATTGCATTTCTGGTCCCATCTGCAGCCACTTCAGCCTTCTCCCAAAGCTTAGCGTAGCCAGGGCCCAGGGAAGGCTTTGTTTCATGCAAATAGAACAATAATTGGATTGGGGATGCCTGGGATAGTGAGTCCAACTTTTCCATTGTCATATCCTGTTTATGCTCCTCAATTACAATCCTGGGATTGGTCAGGCTTCAGGTATGGCCAGGACTTTCTGCCAATTTTAAGCAACTTCTGGACAAAACTTATCCCCTTAGCCTTCTGGGGCTTTAAAAGGGAGTGGTTTCTAAATACCAGACATCCTCAAAGAGGTTTCCATCTATTCACAGCAAGGTGAAAACAAAAGGACAATGCAATATTTTTCAAAGAGTTAAACTTATTTAAGATAAAAAGATTATCTTTCATAATGTCCTTTTTTTATGTCAATATACGTTTTCTTTTAGAAACAATGAAAGTTTAAAACCCATTTTCTTAACAATAGCAGGAAAAAGAAAAGAAAAGAAAATGTTGGCAACCCTATATCAATGCCCTAAATTATTTTTGACATTTTAATGACCCGAGAAGTCCAAAAGGCTCAGAATCATTGAACTCCATAGGAACCTCTTACTCAGGGGTAAGTCAACCTTTTTATACCTACTGCCCACTTTTGTATCTCTGTTAGTAGGAAATTTTTCTAACCACCCACCGGTTCCACAGTAATGGTGATTTATAAAGTAGGGAAGTAACTTTACTTTATAAAATTTATAACGCAGATTTACAGCAAGTTAAAGCATATAATAATAATTATTTACCAAGTACTTTATGTTGGATTTTTGCTAAGTTTAGCAGAATAAATCTTTATAAAACAACTTACTATAGTTAAATCTATCTTTTTATTTATACTTTGGTTGCTCCGCTACCGCCCACCATGAAAGCTGGAACGCCCACTAGTGGGCGGTAGGGACCAGGTTGACTACCATTGCATGAAGCTGTCCCAGGGAAGGTTCTGTCATGTATTCATTTGCCTGGCTCACCCAAGTTGCTCAATATCCGTTTCTCAGGCTACTGTCGACAAAACTGATGGAGGGTGGGCTCCCTGAAACACTATGAGAAAGGTATTCACATTTGCTACAGTAACGTTATTGCTTAGCCCAAAAGAGGTGCTTTAAAGTCTCTGAATTGCTGATCAGAACGTTATAAATATCAGTATTCTCATTTTATGGAAGAGGAAGTGAGGACTCTCAGAGATTATATTGCCCAGAACCATACAGTTGCAGAGTTTAGATTAGAACCCAGGTTAATTAATGGCTGAGATCTGACTCTATCCCTACACCACACCCAGACCACAGACCACCACTTGAGAACCCTTGATCTGGGCAGTTTGGAAATTTCTTTACCTACCTCTTTGTTTCCCCAAATCAAGAAAAATGTTAACAGAAAGAAAGGGGGAGTGTCTTCTTAATTCTAAGTACCACTTTGGTTGATGACTCTGAGTCCCTTAGACCTGACTCATAATGGCTCCATTTAAAAATCAAATTGAGCAGAAGTCCCAAAGAGATAACCCACTTTCACACAGGCATAGCAGGTGAGTTATCTCTGTTCACCATCAGGTTCCCTTTCTGCATTTTTTCCCCTTTCTAAAAATTTAGAAAGGGTTTATGCCCTAACCAGCCTCAATTTCATTTAACAGAACTCCTGAGGCTGAGTAGTGAATGTTTATTCACAATTGTAGGTGCAAAGCACACAGTTAAATTTGGGCTTCTTGACCTGTAAGGTGCCCTAAAATGACCCCTAAACCTGGGGTCTGATTCAGGGGCTCTGGAGTGGGGCCTGAGAGTCTGTATTTCTAACAAACTACCGCTAGATGCTGTTGCAGCTGGTCCTTGGATGACCTATTGAGCAGCGAGACTTTAGAGAGTACTAATTTTCCTAACTAGGAACTTTCCAACTGAACCCCACCCTCAAACCCAGGGAAGATTGTCTTCTAGGTGTTGCACTATATAGCATGAGTCCCATCCTGAGCTCTGTGACATGAAGGCCAGTGTGCACTGCACTCAGAAAGGAGCTGTAAGCCTCAGCAAACAATTGTGCAGTATCTCGTCATTTTTCATAAGGAGACCTTCCTGGCTTTCAAAGTCACAGCAGTAGTCAGTTGATTATTTGATTTCTAAACAAAGATGACTGTGGAACCTCCACTTTTATGTTTGCCTTAAATATATGACTTAATTGTAAATTATTAACTTAATTAAGAATGTGTAGCCCTAGCCGGTTGGCTCAGTGGTAGAGCGTCGGCCTGGCGTGCAGGAGTCCCGGGTTCGATTCCCGGCCAGGGCACACAGGAGAAGCGCCCATCTGCTTCTCTACCCCGCCCCCTCTCCTTCCTCTCTGTTTCTCTCTTCCCCTCCGCAGCCAAGGCTCCATTGGAGCAAAGATGGCCCGGGTGCTGAGGATGGCTCTGTGGCCTCTGCCTCAGGTGCTAGAATGGCTCTGGATGCAACAGAGCGACGCCCCAGAGGGGCAGAGCATTGCCCCCTGGTGGGCATGCCGGGTGGATCCTGGTTGGGCGCATGTAGGAGTCTGACTGCCTCCCTGTTTCCAGCTTCGGAAAAATGCAAAAAAAAAAAAAAAAAAAAAAAAAAAGAGTGTGCAGCCCCTGGCTGGGTATCTCAGTTGGTTAGAGCAGTGGTCCCCAACCCCCGGGGCCGCGGACCAGTACTGGTCCGTGGGCCATTTGGTACCAGTCCGCAGAGAAAGAATAAATAACTTACATTATTTCCGTTTTATTTATATTTAAGTCTGAACGATGTTTTACTTTTAAAAAATGACCAGATTCCCTCTGTTACATCCTTCTCATTCTTGACACTTGTCTTGGTCATGTGATACATTTATCCATCCTACCCTAAAGGCCAGTCCATGAAAATATTTTCTGACATTAAACCATGGCCCAAAAAAGGTTGGGGACCACTGGGTTAGAGCATCGTCCCAATATGCCAAGTTTGTAGGTTTGATCCCCAGTCAGAGCACTTACAAGAATCAACAAATAAATCCATACATAAGTGGCACAACAAATCGATGTTTCTCTCTCTCTCTCTCTCTCTCTCTCTCTCTCTCTCTCTCTCGCCTTTCCTTCCTTCCCACCCTCCCATCCATTTCTAGATAATTTGGAATTGTCTAGAATATAGATAAGCTGGGAAGAAAAGGTTAATCTATACGACATGAAGCTACAGATTTTAAAGAATTAGAACTTAACAAAACACACTTAAAAGCTTTTCTCAAAGTCTGTCCCATGGAGCACAGATTCCATAGAATGTGCTGGTAAAACCACCAACCAAAGGAAGAGGTTCTGAGCTCTTATTTAAGTGAGGAAGTGTCTTAAATGTTGCATGAGGAATCTATCTCTCATAGATTTACAGTGCCCATTAGTGTATTAAAATCTCTGAAAAGTACTTCAGTAATGGAATATTTAATTTTTGTTTAAATTTAAAGTGCTGTCCACAGAGTTGGTCTGCTGAAGATCGGAATTGTTTTCTTGTTGGCCTGTGATAAGTACTGAAGTGAATTGAGTAAACATTTAGAAACTTTAGAGGAATTTAACAGTAATTTAATGTTTGTTGACTCTAATAATAATAAAAAATTGAGTTACTTGTGTGCACCTTCTGAATTTCATTTATTTAGTTATTTTTAAATTATATTTTACCAAAATAATGATCTGAGACAAATTAGAAAGGAAAGAAAAATCGGTTCCTCATCACAAAGAATTTGAGAAGCATTGTCTTAAACCAATTTTTTCAGATGTTTGACCAAAGTAACCCTAATATAGCCTACCTACCTTGTTAATAGCCTAAAGAACAGAGTTACTTGCACACTGTAATTTGGAAGATGCTATGCAAAAATATAACCAGACATAATTCAATTTTTAATAATTACAGAAGCTCTTCAGGATTTCGAGTGCCGTAAGTCATAATTCAGAGCAACAATTTTTACTGTGCTGTATTCAGCTGGGCTGTAATTCTAATTACTAAACACGTGTACCACACCGATGACCAGGCTACAGTATTTTCCGTGTGACCTGATGCATATTAAGGTTGAGACAGGCTCTGGTAGCCTGAGCAAGGTGTAATAATTGCAAAAAGTGAAAACATGAGATGAAGTACTTAGTACCAATTAAAATTTCATGATTAGTCAAATCAAGTGCTCATATTATAAAGAGATTTGAGGTAATACAAGCTATGAAATTTTTATTTACTTTTATCATTGCTTTAAATCTGAGTTGAAGGATTTTTTTTTTCAGAGACAGAGTGAGAATCAGAGAGAGGGATAGACAGGGACAGACAGACAGGAAGAGAGACGAGAAGCATCAATCATCAGTTTTTTGTTGCGACACCTTGTTGTTTATTGATTGCTTTCTCATATGTGCCTTGACCGCGGGCCTTCAGCAGACCAAGTAACCCCTTGCTTGAGCCAGCGACCTTGGGTCCAAGCTGGTGAGCTTTTGCTCTAACCAGATGAGCCCGCACTCAAGCTGGCGACCTTGGGGTCTCGAACCTGGGTCTTCCGCATCCCAGTCTGATGCTTTATCTGCTGCGCCACCGCCCGGTCAGGCAGTTGAAGGATTTTTTTAAAAAATTTCCCTATTTCCCCCAAATTATCTTAGTTTGGTGCTAATTTTGATCTCTTTATTATGAATTGAAATGTGCAAAGTTAAAAGAAACCAGTTTCTCTGTTGATTGTGAGAGGAAAAAGAAATAGCTTTATTTAAAAAGGTACCGATATGATTGCTTTTTAAATTTCTCTCTGCTGATGTGCTGGTCATTTGTGGATCCTCATCAATGGTTCTTCCCTTCTGTTTATAGCTGTGTATTTTAGGAGTTTCATTTCCCACTCTTGTCAGTTGGTTTTCTGCTGGACTCTATAGGAAGCCCGGAGGAGAGACTGGGAGGTGGGGGGGGGCAGAGGAGTCGTTCATGGCCTTCCTGCTCTGACTTCTGCCATGGCGTGGTTTTCGCGCCTGCTCTGGGCTCCAACTTGGCAGTTCTGTCATTGGCAGGTGGTCCCAACACTAGACAGGACACCTGAGCAGCATAGTGGAGAGGGAGCACCCAGTCCCCCTGTTCCCCTTATATCCCCCAGCTCTAGCAGTGTTAGGTAGCATTTCCTCAAATTATTACTTGCCTTATCTCATCACCCCCTCTTTGTTCTTTCAGCCCTTTCAACACGTTAGTTACTAATGGACTGTATTGAATTATTCCCATTTGAAATATATAGCAATGTGCTTGTCAGAAAACCATTCTAAGCCCTGGCCAGATAGCTCAGCTGGTTGAAGCATCGTCCCGGAGGCACAGAGATCGCTGATTCAATCCTCAGTCAGCACACATACAGAAACAGCTCGATGTTCTTGTCTCTCTCTCTCTCTCTCTCTCTCTCTCTTTGCCTCTCTCTAAAATAAATATAAATATTTTAAACAAACAAACAAAAAAAACCATTCTAAAAAAAGACTGTGTTGGCACTCTATTTAAATATAGATATCTATATACACATGTATACTGTGTGTATATATGTCTATATAGTATATTATTTTGTACATATATTTTTATATTTATAAATCTAATAAAGACTGCCCTTGAAATTTTATTTTAAAATTTACTGACAAGACCTCCCTCAAAATTTATGCAAACATGCAATTGATCATAAACTAATGAAATAAATAAGCACATAAAATAAAGGTCACTAATGGTGATAAATGAAGGGGAGTGAAATCTGTATTTCATGAAATATATAGTAACAGGTACTGGCTCTTCAAATGTAGTACTTGATATATTTTCCTGTGGTTTCACTTCTCAATGGGTTGAATAAGAGTTTTCCAAAGTGTGTTCCTGTTGGGCAGATAAAATATATTATGGCCTGACCAGGCAGTGGTGCAGTGGATAGAGCGTCGGACTCGGATGCCAAGGACCCAGGTTCGAGACCCCGAGGTCGCCAGCTTGAGCGCAGGCTCATCTGGTTTGAGCAAAAGCTCACGAGCTAGGACCCAAGGTCTCTGGCTCAAGCAAGGGGTCACTCAGTCTGCTGAAGGCCCGCGGTAAAGGTACATATGAGAAAGCAATCAATGAACAGCTAAGGTGTTGCAATGCGCAACAAAAAACTAATGATTGATGCTTCTCATCTCTCTGTTCCTGTCTGTCTGTATATCCCTCTCTCTGACTCTGTCTCTGTAAAAAAGAAAAAGAAAAAGAAATAAAAATAATTAAAAAATATATATATATATTATGCTCACTTTGTTAAAGATGGTGCTGCCCAAGTGGAAGCTGTCGCCCAGGTGATATTAATGTGTGTTGGGGGTGGGCTGTGGGCAGGTTGGATCCTTGTAGCCTGGGGCTTGGTTTAGAACTAAGCCTTTCCCACCCGTTTTGATGTGGGGTGGTACAATCCCATTATGCCTCAGCTAAGTGACTTTGTATTAGAAACTTCCCTATTTTGTATATTGGATTAAAGGTTTTGATTTCTACACTGTAAAATGGGGACAGAACGGGAGCTTGCTCTCTCGGGTCCTGAGATTAACATTATAGAGGAGAGCAGAGAAAAGACACGTGAAGGAGGCCAGGAGAAGCAGCCAAGATGGCGGAGTGTTGAGTGAGAAGCCAGTTTGTGCAGGGAGAAGGAAGGAGATGGGGAACAGAGGTGAATAAGTCTGGTGAGCTAGAAACCTTTGATTCTAGGAAACTCGGATAAGTCAGTAGCTTTGTGAGCACTGAATGTGAGTGGGTTTTGGAGCCCAGTGTGTCTTTTTACTTGCCCGCCAGGTGCAAGCTAGAATTAAAGACTATGGCCCACCAGTGTTTGGCTCCGTTGTTTCTTTACCGACTGTCCGAATCTAAAGCGAACCTGCATGGGCCAGTCAGCCGTGATGATGGCTGTGGATACTGGCTTTACAGTTTCACAAAACAATTTTCTTTACATAGACAAAAAGGGGTTCTGTGTTTATGTAAGTCTGATATTTAGAGTATATCCTATCACTCCTCTCCAAGATTCACAATATATGTGAATGTCTTAATCTGTTTGGGCTGCTATAACAAAATGCTGTAGACTGGGGAGCTTTAAAATTACAGAAATTTATTCCTTATAGTTCTAGAGGCTGGAAGTCCAAGATCAAGTTACTAGCATGGTCAGGTTCTGGCTAAAGCCCCCTTCTGGATGTGCTATCACTTGGTTGAAGGGCCTGCTAGGAGCCCTGTTTTGAAAGAACACTAATCCCATCAATAAGGACTGCAACCTTATGACCAGTCACCTCCCTAAGACTCCACCTCTTAATGCAATCACATTGCTCATTAGCATTCCAGCATGTGAATTCTGGGAGGGCACATTCAGACCATAGCAATTAGCACATAATTTGTTCTGAGACCTCTTGCAGAAAAGATAGCTGCTTAATTTTGTGTACAATTTTTTTCCAAAATTTAATTGACAATGGGAATTTTTTTCTTTATCATTAGTTAACTACTATATTTTAGAAATTATTATGCCAGGAATCTTGAAAGAATTATTTTCTTTAATCCACGGCTTCACACACACACACACACACACACACACACACACACACACACACACACATTTTTAAAAATTAAATATACTTGACCATATAAGATGTATAAATTTAAGGTGTAACTTCAGTAGGTTTAGTTAACACCTTCATCACCTGGAATAATTATGTTTTTAATCTTTTTGTAGTGAGAACATCAAAGATTTACTGTCTTAGCAACTTTCAATTATATAAGTATTGTTAGCGATAGCCTCCCTGCTGTACATCAGATCCCTAAAACTTACTCATCTTATAAGTAGAAGTTTGTACCCTTTGACCAACAAACAGCTCCCCATTGCCCTACCTCCCAGTCCTTGTCAACCACCATTCTACTCTGTTTCTGAGAGTTTGGTTGTTTTAGATTCCGCATATAAGTGAGATCGTACAGTATTTATCTTTCTCTGACTTATTTCACTTAGCATAATGTCCTCAAGGCCTATCCATGTTGTCACAAGTGGCAGGATTTCTTTCTTTCTCATGTTTAAATAATATTCTATTATATGTATGTGTGTGTATACACAGTATATATAGTGGAATATTATACACTATATTATATAAAACATATCTACCATTCAGAAAAATTAGGGGATATTTTATAGCTTCATATTCATTTTGAAATATCCTTTAATTTTTGTGAACAGTATATATATATATATATACATATATATACATATAATATATATTACAATTTCTTTATCTATTCATGCAGTTAATGAACACTTAGATTGTTTCTTTTTTTTTTGTGAGAGAGACAAAGACAGAGAGAGACACAGACAGACAGGAAGGGAGAGAGATGAGAAGCATCAGTTCTTTGTTGCAGCATCTTAGTTGTTCATTGATTGCTTTCTCATATGTGCCTTTATGGGGGGGTGGGGGTTCCAGCTGAGCAAGTGACCTCTTGTCAAGCCAGCGACCTTGGGCTCAAGCCAGCGACCAAGGGGTCATGTCTATGATCCCACACACAAACCAGTGACCATGTGCTCAAGCCGGTGAGCCTGCGCTCAAGCTGCTGGTGACCTCAAGGTTTTGAACCTGGGTCCTCTGTGTCCCAGGCCAATGCTCTATCCACTGTACCACTGCCTGGTCAGGCTTAGATTGTTTCTATGTCTTGCTTACTATGACAATGTTGCAATAAACTTGGGAATACAGACAATTCTTTAGGATAGTGGTTTTATATCCTTTGGATATATACCTAGAAGTGGGATTGATGGATCATATGGTAGTTCTATTTTTAATTCTTTGTGGAACCTCCCCATACCCCTTATTATAGTAGCTGCACCAATTTACAATCCCACCAACAGTGCACAAGAGATCCCTTTTTGCCACATCCTCACCAACACTTGTTATTTTTTTATCTTTTTTAATTATTTTTTTTATTTTTTATCTTTTTAATAATAGCTATCCTAACAAATGTGAGGTGATATCTCATTGTGGCTTTGATTTGCATTTTCCTAACGATTAGTGATATTGAGCATCTTTTTATGTACCTGTTGGCTGTTTGGATGTCTTCTTTGGAAAAATGTCTATTTGGGTCTTCTGCCAATTTTAAATCAGATTATTTGTTTTCTGCTATTGCTTTTTATGAGTGTCTTGTATGTGAGATAAAAGGTTTTTAAGATATTTTCTCTCATTCCATAGGTTGCCTTTTCATTTGATTGATTGCTTCCTTCATTGTGCAAAAGCATTTTAGTTGGATGTCATCCCACTTATTTTTCCCTTGTTGCTTGTGCCTTTTGTGCCATATTTAAAAAAGTGTTTCCAAGACCCACATCAAATGTATTTTCCACGATGTTTTCTTCTAGGATTTTTACAGTTTCAGGTCTTACAGTTAAGTCTTTAATCCAATTTGAGTTAATTTTTTCTGTGAGTGGTAGAAGATAAGGGTCTAATTTCATTGTTTTTCAGTTTTCCCAACACCATTTTTTTAAAGAGACTATCCTTTCCCCATTGAGTACTCGTGACTACCCGGCCAGATATTAGTTGACTGTGTATGTGCACATACACTTAATTTCATCACTGTCCCTGAATAGCCATTGCTGGTTCTTTGGATGAAAGGAAATGTTAGGTGAAAAGATAAATATTTCATCATGTGTTATGCTTATCTCCTTATACATTTCTCTCTATAGCATGTTTGACTTCCTGTTACTTTGAACATTTCCTTGTGCACTCCAAATTGCATAAATAGCGTGTGGATTATTTCCCTCAGCCAAGGCTGGCCACACAGAATGACTGACAACATCCACCCCAGAAACTGCTTTTCTTTTTTCTTTTTTTTTCTTAAGAAAGTAATAATTTTTTTTTTTTGTATTTTTCTGAAGCTGGAAACGGGGAGAGACAGTCAGACAGACTCCCGCATGCGCCCGACCGGGATCCACCCGGCACGCCCACCAGGGGCGATGCTCTGCCCACCAAGGGGCGATGCTCTGCCCCTCCGGGGCGTCGCTCTGCCACGACCAGAGCCACTCTAGCGCCTGGGGCAGCGGCCAAGGAGCCATCCCCAGTGCCCGGGCCATCTTTGCTCCAATGGAGCCTTGGCTGCGGGAGGGGAAGAGAGAGACAGAGAGGAAGGAGGGGGTAGGGGTGGAGAAGCAAATGGGCGCTTCTCCTATGTGCCCTGGCCGGGAATCGAACCCAGGTCCCCCGCACGCCAGGCCGACGCTCTACCGCTGAGCCAACTGGCCAGGGCCGAAACTGCTTTTCTTCACAAAATATCCTGGGATTAAATCACAAAAAGATGGAGGACTAAAGAATTCTTTGGTTCTTTCTACATTTGTGTTTAAGTGCAATGTTCATCTTAACGTGATAAATAAAAATAGGCAAAGTCCTCAAGGAAATAAAAGAAAAGCACTACCTAATTAATGTCTCTGCTTTGAGCTGCAGGGTAACAACTGGGGCATATAATAATATCTGGTGCGCCCAGCGGCCTGCCTCCTGAGCATGAGGCAGACCTGAGCCAGATTCTACTCAGATCCCAGGAAGCCTGTAACATTTTTACTGCCAGGTACAGATAGAATCACAGCACTGACACTGAAGGACTGTTTTCTTCTTCTTTTTTTAATGTTAAGTTAAATCAGCTGTTGAAAAGAGGATTTTGTTCCTTAAATTTGCTCATATACAAACAAGCTTTAGCACTTCCTGCAGCTTCGGAGACTTGGACTTTGAATCTGGATAATTTCTAATAGGATCCATGATTTGGATGTGACTGAAAATTCTCCGCCTGACTTTCGAGAACAGGCGGGTGACGGCTGCTGGCTGGCACTGGGGCGGCCCAGCAGAGCCAGCTTCTGTAACCTCCTGTTTCCCTCTCTGCTGTGCCTTTGAAACGCTCAGGAGCTAACAGCTGCTGGAGGAGGGGGGCAGTGAGGCCTGGCAGGAGCGGGCGGCTGCACCTGTGTCTCTGTGGTGCCAGATCCAACAACTGGTCCCCCGGCTGGGAGAGGGGCAGTGGGGCAGGAGGACAAAAATGGGGGTGAGGAGAAAGGGGAGCCGCAGCGACAGGGGTGGGAATTTGACAGCGGAGAGGAATGAGGATGGGCAAAGCCTGTTCAGCTGCTCTAGTGTGAGGGCTTTGGCTCCTGTGGGATTTGCTGGAGTCACTTTAGCACCAGTGAATCAGGGGGCTCCTGCATGAGTAAAGTGAACAATAATTCTCTTTTAATAATGTGGCCACTTAGGTAGTTTTCTTAAATCCTCTGATCCTGCAATGCCGAGCAGAGTCTGAAACCTGGTCAGTTTTCGTACCTCTAAGTGCCCCAGGCTGAGAGGAGAGCTCCGCCTGAGTGCTCCGCTCAGGGAGCTGAGGACTGAACACCCCAGGGAGCTCTGGTTTCCCACAGCCATTGCTGTGGCCTCATGAGGGCAGCCAGAGGGCCCAGGGCAACCTCACAGTGAGGGACAGGCTGAGCAGATGTGGGCCTCTTTGGGTCCTGGTGGGTTGCTTTGCTCCAACATTGGCACCTGCCCAATCACCTAGAATTCTCCCATCATTTCTTTCCAGGCAAAACCTGAGGGCAGGGTGGGACACCTCTGGTGCTCCAGGTGATCACTTCTATTGGCCCCTCTCCCAGCCTCAGTGTGCTTTGACTTCAGGCACATGTGACTCATGTGTGACTCTTCTCTGGAGGACTGCCTTGAACTACTGGAGAAATCTGGCCACTTGAACAGAGAGCCTAGTAAGGCCTGGCAGGTTCTGCCTATGCAGCCTTGAGTCAATGACTCTGGAACCTGGTTCCCTTGCCTCAGGTAAGGACAGACTGAGATACAGCTTACCCTCCAGAGCTCCCTGGCAATAGCAGCTCCAAGCTACCTTCTTCAGGATCTGAAGCAAGGAAAAATAATTTTACTTCTATCCTTCTAGGCTCTTGGATGAATAGAAGACAGAGCAACAAGAGAAGAACAAACAATTTCAATTATGTATGCATATAATATATATGTGTGTACACACACACACACACACACACACACACACACTGGTGGGATTCAGCCAGTTCATACCAGTTCGGTAGAGCTAATACCTAGTTTTTTGTTGAGTTTGGTGAACTGGTTGTTAAAGTGGCACTTGTAATCAGGGTTCTCTCTAAGCAGGGCACTTGGGCAGCCACCCAGTGTGGAAATCACAAATTTACATTATTTACTCTTTTTTAACATTCATGTGCACAATAGCATATTCTAATTGCCTGTAGTAATGTTCATTTCATCCATAGGTGAAAAAAAAATGGATGGCATTATGCTTGCAATATTTATTTATTCATTTAATAAAACTCATTATACCTTTGATGAAATACTGCATTTTAATTCCCTTGCGTTTGTTACTTTAGTAAACAAACATTATAAAAGAAAAAGAACCAAACAACCAGGGGTGACAAGCTGTCATTGGAAAAACCTTAAATAACAATTTTATTGTTTTTTTTGGTCAGGTAATATTTAATTTTTTTCATTAATATTTTAAAACTTATAATCTAGTTTTGTGTATCCCTTTTATTATACTTATTTATATATTAAATGCATGAAATAATAAACTACCTTTCATTATATTGTATTTTTTTATATATTTAAAATGGTCATTAGCACAGAGAATCGATTGTTAAGTTATTTAAATTCCAACACACACACACACACACACACACACACACACACGAGCCCCACAAAGATATGAGGCTCAAAGAAATAACCAGAGCAGGAAGCTTTTATACCTCTTAGACAAAGCTTTTATACCTCTTGTGAAGAATTGCCAAGATAAAGGGGTTTGGGCTAGGGATAGTAATTTCAAAAAGAAGTAAAAAAGTTTGTTATGTAGCCTTCTCAGCACTAATTTCCCTGTCTGTGACTATAAAGATGTCTTCTTTTTGGTACAGGGAAGTGACCCATCATCAGGGAGATTTATCTTCTGCTTTCAGGGAAGAAGGGCAAAGTCAGAGCGACCTTCCTGCTTCTGCCAGTTTCTCAACCCTCCCTCAGCTTAAGATACTCAGCAAGTAAGGTGCCATCTTGTAGGAGAGCATGTCCTGAACCCCATTGCACCTTTCCTTGTCCATCTTTGCCATCTCCTTACAGTTTCCCTGGAGCTCTTTGTGAATAAATCGTCGGCACCTGAGTTCTCTTTCCTTTGGCTGCTTCTGGAAACCAACTTAAAACAGGAAGTTTTTAAAATCCAGTTGTCTGTGAGAGAAGTAGTGTCTTGAGGAATAGTGTTTGAAGCAAGGGTGGGATTCAAATAATTTAACAACCAGTTCTCTGCCCTATGACCGTTTTAAGTATAAAAGAAGATATGCCAAAAGTTTATTATCTCATGCATTTAATAGTTAAAAAAAGAACAATAAAAGAGGTACACAAAACTAGATTATTGTATGGCCAGTGTCCATCACCATCATGGCCATGCGGGTTCTCATTGGATTTGGGCAGACAGTAAAGAAACAGTGGAGCCAAAAAATGGTGGGCCATTTCGTTTATTAAAGTCTCATACCAGCAGACGAGCAAACAGGCAGAGAAGACCACTACCCTCTCATTCAAAGCTCCCAAAGCCCTGACGCATTCTCCGGTTCCACAACCCAGAAGATCTCCAGTTCTGCCTGGAATCAAAGGCCACACCCAGAGATGGATTAAGGTCAGTTGAGACCCTGGGCGCAGAAGAAAATACGGAGCCCCTTAAAAAAAAGAGAGAGACAGGAAAAATAAAAATACATGTTAACCATATTTTTAAATAAATAAAAAAATATTATGTACTATTAGTGTTAAAATTGCACATATGAAACCAAACTTGGTGTCATTAGAAAAAGTGTCAAGTTGGGGTTTTGCGGGTGTAAAGCCAGTAGCCACGGCCACTTGGCCCATGCAGGTTTGCATTAGATTCGGACAGATGGTAATGAAACAATGGAGCCAAAAACTGGTGGGCCATCAGCTTTAATCCTAGCTTGCAACCTGCAGGCAAGAAATACACACGGTGAGAAGACATTTCCATTTCCGTTCAGGGCTCCCAAAGCCACTGACTTATCCGAGTTTCCTAGAATCAAAGGTTTCTAGCTCACCAGACTTATTCACCTCTGTTCCCCATCTCCTTCTCTCTGCACAAACTGGCTTTTTTCTCAGCACTCCACCATCTTGGCTGCTTCTCCTCTCCTTCACGTGGCCTTTCTCTGCTCTCCTTTTTCTGCTCTCTTCTCTACCGCTAATCTCAAGAACTGAGAGAGAGCAAGCTCCTAGTCTGCCCCACTTTATAGTATAGAAATAAAAACTTTTAATCCAATATACAAAGAATGAAGTCTCTGATACAAAGTCACTTATCTGAGGCATAATGGGATTCCTCATGACAGTGCACCACTCACATCATGCAACAGTCAAGGGTGTGGGGAAAAGCTTAGTCTTAAAACTAAGGCTCAGGCTATAACGACCCAGCCTGCTTACAGCCTGTCCCCCATACACAATGCAAACTATAAGTGAGCAAACATGTATATCAGTTTACAAACTTATTTGACTGACATTCCACCCCCTTTGCTCGATTTGCAATCTAAAGCACAAGTATTCCTGCACAAGGAAATTAAACACATTACACAAATTACAACATGACAAATCATACAATTTCAACAGTTACAAAGGTACATTTCACCAGTCTCTGAACACTTTGCCCAAAGCACAAAATGTCCTCGGCCTTCTTTCTAGCCATGGGAAAAGCTTCCTGGGGCAGGGGAGGGCCTCCAGCAAAGCCGCCCCCACCCCCATCAGGGTATTTTACATTGTCCAAAATCCGTAAGTCCAACCAACAAAGGAGCCAGTGCCCACTCCGGTCATAGTCCAGGAATCAGTCCACGCACATGGGGCCTCAGCCACCCCCCTCATCCCTGCCATCCTGGCAGGTCTTATACTGTCCCAAGGAGGAACACGTGGCAATGATAGTCAGCATTTCCATCTCGGCTCCGGAGAGCATGATGGCACCCACCCCTATGTTCCAAAATTGCAGACCTACCAGGGGTGTAGTAAGTACTCCTTGCTGCTGGGCTCTCATCTTCCGGAGACTGCGGATTGCAACTCCAGCCTGATTCTCCTCATCCTCCAGAGAGGAACTGAAAACACCAGCTCGTGCTGCCGGGCTTGAGCCCCGGGCTGCTGCCACCTTCTGCTCTGCGGGCCTTGCAGCTCCGGCCCTGGCCTCAGCCCCAGCCTCCTGCTGCTGCTGGCTCTCCACAATGTACAGGGCAATCTGCAACACATGAACCTGTGAATCCTCCTCCAGCAGCTGCTCCATTTCCAGGCAAATCTCGCAAACCTGGTCAGCCTCCTCCTCCAGCGCTTCCTCCAGCTCCAGGGTCAGCATCTGTTTCTCCCACATTTGCTCCAGCTCCTTCCACTACTTGGTTTGCAGGTCCCAGGCAGCCTCTCCTACAGAGCTCTCGTTTCCTCATGCATGGCTGTAAAAGTCAGCCAGCCTACGGTCCCCAAAGGGACAGCCATGGGGAACCATAACAGCAGCCAGTCCTCTACTCCACCACTCAAAAGTGGTGGTGGCTCCATACTAATCTGTATCAAATCCTGCCACATACTACGCCAAATGTAAAGCCAGTAGCCACGGCCATCATCACAGCTGCCTGGCCCATACACGATCGCATTAGATTCGGACAGATGGTAATGAAACAATGGAGCCAAAAACTGGTGGGCCATTACCTTTAATCCTAGCTTGCACCCGGCAGGCAAGAAATACACACAGTGAGAAGACACTTCCATTTCCATTCAGGGCTCCCAAAGCCACTGACTTATCCGAGTTTCCTAGAATCAAAGGTTTCTAGCTTACCGGACTTATTCACCTGTTTCCCATCTCCTTCTCTTGGCACAAACTCTGCACAAACTGGCTTCTCCCTCAGCACTCCACCAACTTGGCTGCTTCTCCTGGCCTCCTCCACGTGGCCTTTCTCTGTTCTCCTTTCTCTGCTCTCTCCTCTAAAGCTAATCTCAGGAACTGAGGGATAGCAAGCTCCTGGTCTGCTCCACTTTATAGTATAGAAATCAAAACCTTTAATCCAATATACAAACAAGGAAGTCTCTGATACTAAGTCACTTATTTGAGGCATAATGGGATTCCTCATGAGAGTGCACCACCCACATCATGCTACAGTCAAGGGCAGGGGTCCCCAAACTACGGCCCGCGGGCTGCATTCGGCCCCCTGAGGCCATTTATCCAGCCCCCCTCCGCACTTCCAGAAGGGGCACCTCTTTCATTGGTGGTCAGTGAGAGGAGCACAGGAGTACTGTATGTGGTGGTGCCACAAAGCACAGCGTTGCTCACGTACAGTACTACTTCCAGTGATGCAGGACGCACGTGTCACAGCTCCAGAAGTGCGTCATATCACTTGTTACGGCTAGCAGTGACAAATATGGAAACAAACATTGACCATCTCATTAGCCAAAAGCAGGCCCATAGTTCCCATTGAAATACTGGTTAGTTTGTTGATTTAAATTTACTTGTTCTTTATTTTAAATATTGTATTTGTTCTTGTTTTGTTTTTTTTTACTTTAAAATAAGATATGTGCAGTGTGCATAGGGATTTGTTCATAGTTTTTATATAGTCCAGCCCTCCAATGATCTGAGGGACAGTGAACTGGCCCCCTGTGTAAAAAGTTTGGGGACCCCTGGTCAAGGGTGTGGGAAAAAGCTTAGTCTTAAAACTAAGCCTCAGGCTATAACGACCCAGCCTGCTTACAGCCTGTCCCCCATACACAATGCAAACTATAAGTGAGCAAACATGTATATCAATTTACAAACTTATTTGACCAATAGCGGGCACTTCAGAAGTTGGGGCTCAGGGCGTGTGCCCAGTGCACCCACTATTAAATCTGCCTCTGCCCCCACCAGCTTCAGTGGAGCTCCCAAAGCCCCTCAGCTCAGGTTCCACATCTGCATTCCTTCTCTTCCTGCAAATCCCAGGCTGGGGAAAAGATCCCTTCTCCAGCAAACATTGGCAATACAATAGCCCGTCTCAAGCAGGAAGGTAATCTGCAATTTGCAATCTGCCACCCTGAGAGCAAACACTGCAGCCTTGCACAGACCACATACACATGGCGCTGCCCAGGCCAATGCAAAATATAAGCAAGCAAACCTAAAAAACACATTTGACAAACTTATTTACTCAACAATAATCTTTTACGGCTATAAATGTTCTTCTAAGTACCCTCATTATCTGTATTTCAATAGGTTCACTGCCACTTACCCAGGGCTCTGGGTGGGTGAGGGCTGAGAGGACTAGAGTTGCATGAGGAGAGTGTGAGGTTGGAGGCCCAGGGAGAGACACTGTGGGGGACAGTGCTGAGTCATTCTCCAATATGCAGTTGCCATCTTTCTTGGGTGGAGCATTCCCCTCCCTGCTGCATCAGCCTGGGGGCAAACAACTGTCCCACCCTCGGGAATCCTTTCTGCCCCACCCTGTGGGGACTGGGATGTTCTGAGAAGCCAGGAAGCAAAGACTTAGTTTTCTGGTATTGAGGATGAACCCCCCCCCCACCAAGCTCTCGACTCTAGGACTGGTTCTTCTGCCTCAGAGGAGATTCAGGAGAAACTGTCTAAACCAGGGTTTTCCAAACTATGGCTCACAGGCTGCATGCAGCCCCCTGAGGCCATTTTTCGGCCCGGCACACTTCCGGAAGGGGCACCTCTTTCATTGATGGTCAGTACAGTACTGCTTCCGGTGACGCGGAATGCACGCGTCACAGCTCCGGAAGTGCGTCATATCACTTGTTACGGCTAGCAGTGACAAATATGGAACCGGACATTGGCCATCTCATTAGCCAAAAGCAGGCCCATAGTTCCCATTGAAATACTGGTCAGTTTGTTGATTTAAATTTACTTGTTCTTTATTTTTCTTTATTTTAAATATTGTATTTGTTCCCGGTTTGTTTTCTTTTCTTTTCTTTTTTTTTTTCAGACAGAGAGAGAGTCAGAGAGAGGGATAAACAGGGACAGACAGACAGGAACACAGAGAGATGAGAAGCATCAATCATCAGTTTTTTGTTTCGCATTGCGACACCTTAGTTGTTCATTGATTGCTTTCTCATATGTGCCTTGACCGCGGGCCTTCAGCAGACAAAGTAACCCCTTGCTCGAGCCAGCGACTTTGAGTCCAAGCTGGTAAGCTTTTGCTCAAATCAGATGAGCCCGCGCTCAAGCTGGTGACCTTGGGGTCTTGAACCTGGGTCCTCAGCATCCCAGTCCTATGCTCTAACCACTGCGCCACCGCCTGGTCAGTCCCGTTTTGTTTTCTTACTTTAAAATATGTGCAGTGCGCATAGGGATTTGTCCATAGTTTTTTTTATAGTCCAGCCCTCCAACAGTCTGAGGGACAGGAACTGGCCCCCTGTGTAAAAAGTTTGGGGACCCCTGGTCTAAACTGTGGGTAGACCACACATCTGGGTATCAGAGGCCACATTCACTGGACTCCTGGTGGCCACACCCTACTGAGGCTTGTGAACAAAGTTTGAACAGACTGACATCTGGAGCCGAGCCACACCCACCACCCTCCCTGTTGGTCAAACAATTTTGTAAATTGATATATATGTTTGCATGCTTATAGTTTGCATTGGGTGTGGGGACAGGCTGTAAGCAGGCTGGGTCGTTATAGCCTAAGTTTTAGTTTTAAAACTAAGCTTTTCCCCACTCCCTTAACTGTTGCATGATGTGGGTGGTGCACTGTCATGAGGAATCCCATTATGCCTCAGATAAGTGACTTTGTATCAGAGACTTCCTTGTTTGTATATTGGCTTAAAGGTTTGGTTTCTGCACTATAAAAGGGGGCAGAGGAGCCCATGCTAGAGGAGAGCAAATATAGGCCACATAGAGGAGAGGAGAAGCAGCCAAGTTGGCGGAGTGCTGAAGGAGAAGCCAGTTTGTGCAGAGTTTGTGTAGAGAGAAGGAGATGGGGAACAGAGGAGAATAAGGCTGGTGAGGTAGAAACTTTGATTCTAGGAAACTCAAATAAGTCAGTGGCTTTGGGAGGCCTGAATGAAAAGGGAAGTGTTTTCCAACTGTGTGTATTTCTTGCCCGCCGGGTGCAAGCTAGGATTAAAAGTAATGGCCCACCAGTTCTTGGCTTTGTTGTTTCATTACTGTGTGTCCGAATCAGATGCGAACCTGTATGGGCCAGGTGGCTATGATGGTGGCCGTGGCTACTGGCTTTACACTTCCTAATCCCTGAATTGCCCCAGGCTCTAGACTCTACCAGAGGTTTTTTTTTTGTTGTTTTTTTTTCCTCGGAGACAGAGAGAGAGTTAGAGAGAGGAATAGATAGGGACAGACAGACAGGAATGGAAAGAAATGAGAAGCATCAATGTAAAGCCAGTAGGCAGGGCCAGGGCCACCATCACAGCAGCCCGGCTCTTGCAGGTTCGCATTAGATTCGGACAGTCGGTAAAGAAACAATGGAGCCACAAACTGGTTGGCCATAGTCTTTAATCCTAGCTTGCACCCAGCGGGAAAGTAAAAACATACACTGGGCTCCAAAACCCACTCACATATCCTAGAATCAAAGGTTTCTAGCTCACCAGCCTTATTCTCCTCTGTTCCCCATCTCCTTCCTTCTCCAGCGTCAAACTGCACAAACTGGCCTCTCAATCAACACTCCGCCATCTTGGCTGCTTCTCCTGGCCTACTCCACATGGCCTCCTTCTGCTCTCTGCTCTGCTCTCTCCTCTAATGATAATCTCAGGAACCAAGAGCGCAAGCTCCCGTTCTGCCCCCATTTTATAGTGTAGATTCAAAACCTTTAATCCAATATACAAAATAGGGAAGTCTCTAATACAAAGTCACTTCTCTGAGGCATGATTGGATTGTACCGCCCCACATCAAAAAAGGGTGGGAAAGGCTTAATCCCAAAACCAAGCCCCAGGCTACAACAATCCTGCCTGCCCCCAACACACATTAATATCACCTGGGCAACGGCCTCCACGTGGGCAGCGGGCAGCGTTATCTTTTACAAAGTGAGCATAATACATTTTATCTGCCCAACAATCAATCATTAGTTTTTCATTGCGACACCTTAGTTGTTCATTGATTGCTTTCTCATATGTGCCTTGACTGCAGGCCCTCAGCAGACCGAGTGACCCCTTGCTTGAGCCAGCGACCTTGGGCTCAAGCTGGTGAGCTTTGCTTAAACCAGATAACAGATGAGCCCGCTGTTGGGCAGATAAAATGTATTATGCTCACTTTGTTAAAGATAACACGAGGAGGCCGTTGCCCAGGTGATATTAATGTGTGTTGGGGGTGGGCTAAAGGCAGGCAGAATCCTTGTAGCCTGGGGCTTGGTTTTGGGATTAAGCCTTTCCTACCCTTTTTTTTATTATTATTATTTTTTTATTTTTATTTTTTTTTAGAGAGGAGAGAGAAAGGGAGAGAGAGACAGAGAGAGAAGGTGGGGAGGAGCTGGAAGCATCAACTCCCATATGTGCCTTGACCAGGTAAGCCCAGGGTTTCGAACCGGCAACCTCACCATTTCCAGGTCGATGCTTTATCCACTGCGCCACCACAGGTCAGGCTCCTACCCTTTTTGATGTAGGGTAGTACAATCCAATCATGCCTCAGAGAAGTGACTTTGTATTAGAGACATCCCTATTTTGTATATTGGATTAGAGGTTGTGAAGCTACAATATAAAATGGGGACGGAGCGGGAGTTTGGGCTCTTGGTTCCTGAGATTATCATTAGAAGAGAGAGCAGAGGAGAGCAGAGAAAGGCCATGTGGAGGAGGCCAGGAGAAGCAGCCAAGATGGCGGAGTGCTAAGTGAGATGCCAGTTTGTGTAGAGTTTGTATCTGGGATAAGGAAGGAGATGGGGAACTGAGGAGAAATAAGGCTGGTGAGCTAGAAACCTTTGATTCTAGGAAACTCGGATAAGTCAGTGGCTTTGTGAGCACTGAATGTGAGCGGGTTTTGGAGCCCAGTGTGTGTTTTTACTTGCCCGCCGGGTGCAAGCTAGGATTAAAGACTATGGCCCACCAGTTTGTGGCTCCGTTGTTTCTTTACCGACTGTCCGAATCCAATGCGAACCTGCATGGGCCAGAAGGCTGCTGTGATAGTAGCTCCGGCCCTGGCTGCTGGCTTTACACCCGCGCTCAAGCTGGCGACCTTGGGGTCTTGAACCTGGGTCCTCTGCATCCCAGTCTGATGCTCTATTTACTGCGCCACCACCTGGTCAGGCTCTACCAGAGGTTGTTTTTCAGTCGCTGAGCCCAGCAAGCAGCCAGCAGACAGAGGCTGCAGGAAGTGGGGCTCAGGAAACCTTGGCCTTTTGTGGACCTTCCCCAGGCCTAGTGTGGGTAAAAGCCAGCCTCAGTGTATGATGGTATATAGTATACATGTACCCCTAGGCCCAGCAAAGACAGTCACAATCTATGGATTGCTTATAGCTCCAAGAAAATTGCTGAGGGTCAGTCACGGGCAGTGTCCCCCATTGATCTGTACTGTGTTCCCTCCAGGGAGGTCCAAGGCTGGCACATCAGTGGCCAGCTGCGGAGACCATCGGAGCAGGACCTAACTGTGATAAGGTGCCAAGGAACTGTAAAACTTAGTATTAGAAACACCATTTTTAAGAAGAAAAGTCAGGCTTCTTACCTCCTCCTTTCTGTGGAGAATGGAAAGAGAAGAATGCAGGAGCTTCCTGGCTTACAAGGACAACTGGGTCATCTAGTCATAGTTTAACTAATTCTTAGAATTCTCTGAAAGGGTGCCTGGGGCCACTTGCTACACAGAGAAAAGAAGATAGAGTTTATTTTAAAACCTTAGAAAACAATTTTTATGTATCTTAATCAAGAATTCCTATACTCAGACTCACCCTAAAGTCATAGAAGTGACAAATAGTTCTAGACAAAGGGATCACAAGCCCCTCCTTACCCACCCAAACCAGAATGTGATTTGGTTTATAAAATCAGCCACAGAATTGTAGGGACATTCTACATGATTTGGGACTGTGCCCTGTGTAGCTAGCCGGTTAATTAATAAACTCCTCAAAATTTCTTCTGTATCCTGCCTTGATGTCTCTATATAACCCGCAGATTAAAGTACAGTACTCTACAACATAACAACCCTTGTTGGTGGCATGTCCTAAGGAAGGGCTCATTGGACACTGGGCCCAGCTGAGGCAAGTTCCCCTGTCTGTGATCAGCACCAGCACAGTGGCTCATGTGCATTGGATAGGGTGCAGCTTCACAGTCAGCTGGCCTGGGTGCTGGATATCCTGCCCTGCTGGGCTAGATTCCATAGGGGGAAGGGAAAGAGGCTTGGAGCATGGATATTTAAAGTATGGGGTCCCCTCAACCTATTGTTGGGTCCAGTCAAGGCGCTTAGCCACTTCCTGGGGGGGGGGCACAGTCAGCCCTAGGGGAGGACTCTCTCAGTTTTCCTCACTGAGACCAGGGCATCACCAGCTGGAAGAACTTCTGCAGAGGGAACTGTCGGCCCCACCCAATCTGAACCTGCAGTTCACCTCACTGGGGAGAAATAGAATTGGAGTATCCAGCAGTGTCTGAGGGATTAGGTTCTGGAGTAGGAGCCATTTTTCCTGTACTGAGCTCCTGACCAAGAGACTCCTGAAGTAGGGGGTCCAACTAACATTGTATTTCCAACCTTAACTTCCCTGTGGTAAGGTGCCAAAGAACTCTAAAACTTAGTATTGGCAATGCCATTTTAAAGAGGAGAAGTCAGGCTTTCTGTCCTGTCCTTTCTTTGGAAAATGGAGGGAGAAGGATATGAAAGTCTCCTGACTTACAAGGACAGCTGGGTCATTTAGTTTTAGTTCTCTAAAAGGATTAAGGTTATCTGAAGAACTTCCTTTCCCTTTCAATAAGAGACAGAATTTACATTCCACCCTACACTGATTTTAGCTCTCCCTCCCTTCCTAGAATCCTGAGATTAATGTGTATCTCTAGGCAAAGGAGGAGAGATAGACACTAAAAGGTTTATGAATGTATTTTGATATGTAAAATGACACCACCATTGTGTTACCTTGAAAGTTTTAATGTTTTTTTAAATCCCTAGACAAATGCTATAAGCTTGTTAATGATTGTGTCATGCTGTCATGCCCCTCCCCAACCTGTATGTGGTCAAAGGGTATATAATCAGCCTGTGAGATACATTTGGTGTCGCACTATTAGGGTCAGATATGCCCTGTGTTAGTCATATGCAGCCGGCATATTAATAAATCTCCTCCTTTTAATAAAACCCTTCAAAATTCATCTGGATTTGGTGTTTCTACGTAAACCTGCAGAAGTGAGGTACGGTATAACACCCTAATCCATCAAGCTTGCAACCTGTAGAGGGGTTGGTGGGGTGAAGCCAGTCTGAGCCCACACTTAAGTCTTTCTACAGTAGACTGTGGGAAGAACATGCAGCTCCAAGAGGAGGTGGAGCAGCTGAAAAGTGAAGGCAAATCTTATGGAGCTGCTTTTACGGAGCTGCTGTCATCTCTAAGCAGGAGGAAGCTGATCTTTATACACAGGTTGGCCCATCCCACACTACCCAGGCACAGAAAACGCAGACACAAACAGCGAGCAGAGCAGTAGCTCCAGACAGGTAGCCCATGGGCAGGTTACAAACAATGGCTGATGCCAACATTAGAAGATCTAGAACCAACACAACCAGTAGTGGGTGGCAGACAGCACCAACCCTACACTCAGCTAGTCACACAAGCAGCACACACAGAGGAGGAGTCCAGCAGGCGCCAGAAACAGGGCAGAGTAAATATGCCCAATAGGACAGACACTGCAAAATGTCTAATACACATGATCAAGGTTGACCCGTAGAGTCAGCCAGCCCAAAGGGATAACAGCATCCATGAAAGTACCAACTGCATTTAATATGCACATACAAAAGGAGAGTAAATACTATCCTCAAGAAGCATTCCTAGAGCAAGGAACTCAGATGGCCTGGAGGTCAGTACCACTTAACCCATCTTCCTCACAAAGGACACTGCAACAAATTGCAAAGCCAGACAGTGCTACCTAATAAACAGACAAAATGGGCAAAGAAATATGACCCGAATGAATCAACAAGAGAAATCCCCAGAAAAACAACTAGATGAAATGGAAGTAACCAAACTACAAGACACAGAGTTTGAAATAATAATTTTTAGGATGCTCAAGGATCTTAGAACAACAATGAGAACTTAAACAAGATTATAAGCATCAAAAAGGACATCAAAATCATAAAAACCAATCAGTCAGAAATGACAAATACAGTATCAGAAATTAAGACTGCACTAGAAGGAATCAACAGCAGGCTGGATGAAGCAGAGGATCAAATCAATGATTTAGAGCCATGGTCCCCAACCTTTTTTGGGCCACGGACCAGTTTAATGTCAGAAAATATTTTCATGGACCAGCCTTTAGGGTGGGATGGATAAATGTATCACGTGACCAAGACAAGCGTCAAGAGTGAGTCTTAGGTGGATGTAACAGAGGGAATCTGGTCATTTTTTTTTTTTTAAGTTTTCTTTACTCAAGTTTGATAGGTAAATTTCATTGCTTTTATCATTCTTTAAGATTCATTATTTTTATTTTATTTTATTATTTTTTTAATTTATTCATTTTTAGAGAGGAGAGAGAGAGAGACAGAGAGGGAGACAGAGGAGAGAGAGACAGAGAGAGAGAAGGGGGGAGGAGCTGGAAGCATCAACTCCCATATGTGCCTTGACCAGGCAAGCCCAGGGTTTCGAACCGGCGACCTCAGCATTTCCAGGTCAACGCTTTATCCACTGCGCCACCACAGGTCAGGCGGAATCTGGTCATTTTTTAAAAAATAAAACATCATTCGGCCCTGGCTGGTTGGCTCAGCAGTAGAGCGTCGGCCCGGCGTGCAGGAGTCCTGGGTTCGATTCCCAGCCAGGGCACACAGGAGAGGCGCCCATTTGCTTCTCCACCCCTCCCCCTCTCCTTCCTCTCTGTCTCTCTCTTCCCCTCCTGCAGCCAAGGCTCCATTGGAGCAGAGATGGCCTGGGCGCTGGGGATGGCTCTGTGGCCTCTGCCTCAGGCGCTAGAGTGGCTCTGGACGCAACAGAGCGATGCCCCAGATGGGCAAAGCATCGCCCCCTGGTGGGAATGCTGGGTGGATCCCGGTCAGGCTCATGCAGGAGTCTGTCTGACTGCTTCCCCATTTCCAGCTTCAGAAAAATGAAGAAAAATAAATAAAACATCATTCAGACTTAAATATAAATAAAACGGAAATAATGTAAGTTATTTATTCTTTCTCTGTGGGCTGGTACCAAATGGCCCATGGACTGGTACCGGTCTGCGGCTCGGGGGTTGGGGACCACTGATTTAGAGGACAAGATAAACATAAGCACAGAAGCAGAGCAGCAAAAAGAAAAGAGGCTCAAAAAGACTGAGGAATTCTAAGAGAGCTCTGCGACAATATGAAGAGAAACAAAATCCACATCACAGGGGTTCCTGAAGGAGGAAAGAATGGACAAGGGATAGAGAACCTGTTTGAAAAAAATCATAGCTAAAAATTTCCTTAAACTGATAAAGGAAAAAGTCAAACAAGTTCAAGAAGCACAGAGCATCCCATTAAAGAGGAACCCAAGGAGACCTACACCAGTATACATCATAATTAAAATGTCAAAGTTAAGAGACAAAGAAATAATACTAAAAGCTATAAGAGAAAAGAAGTTAACTACCTACAGAGGAGCCCCCATAAGGATGTCATCTGACTTTTCAACAGAAACACTTCAGGCTACTTTATTTGTTTTAGAGAGGGAGGGGGTGAGAGTGAGAGAGAGGGTGAGAGAGAGTGAGACGGAATGAAAAGGAGGGAGGAGCAGGAAGCATCAACTCCCATATGTGCCCTGACCAGGCAAGCCCAGGGTTCCAAACTGGAGACTGAGGCTTTATGCACTATCCCACCACAGGTCAGGCTGAATTATTTCTCTTTAGTAATTTCATAGACAGTAAATTTATTTGTGTACATATTTAATTTTAGGGTGTGAGTCATTCAACCTTTTTATTTTTGAATGTGTAAGACACTTTCTTGGTTTAATAATGTGAGCCTCAACGCCTGGTGGAGGGCATCTGCCCTGGTCTCACCTCCTGGGTGGCAGCAGGTGGGGGGGGTCACCAGAAGTAGCTGCAGGCTGAGGAGACACAAGGGAAGTCGCTGTGGCCACAGTTAGATGCCCCACCACCCGCGCCATGCGGACCCGAGAAGATCTTCCAGCAACACCATGGCTTGGAACGAAGAGTGGCTGTTGGACTTATCTGAGAGCAGATCCAACAGAAATCCTGCAAACTTAGATTCTGGTTTGCCCAAACTTTTCTGCTGGATTCTGGGTGAACTCAAGACCGGTTCTCCCCTCTCCAAGCTGAGCAGAAGCTGGGAGTGGAGAAAAGCCCTGGGAAGGTGCTATCATTCTCCTCCACTGCCAAGCTCCACGGAGTTTGGTTCTTCCAATCAGGAAGGTCGGAAGCCTCTGATGTCATCGGTCATTCCAACTTGGCAACCAGTTGGCAAGATTCAAATACCCTGCGTGTTTCTCCTAGAGATCAGGGGTAAATGACAATTCCCTCCATGGATCCAACAACCTCTGACTAGCCTCCACAACTTTCCACTAGTGTCAGCATCATTCTGCATACTCTCCCAGCTGATGCCGTGTTCTCTCTATTCTGAATTGGAAATATGTTGTGGTCTCTCCCATTCCTATTTGAGAGCGTAGTCTGGTGGGAGAGGGAGGTAACCAGGACATTTACAGAAAGCAGAAATGCTAAAACCTTACAAGAATGAGGTAAGAGTTAAAGACATCCCAGGTACATTGACTTGTTGGATTAACAAATTATTTTATTTTATTTATTATTATTTTTTTATATTTTATTTTATTTTTATTTTTGTATTTTTCTGAAGTTGGAAACAGGGAGGCAGTCAGTCAGACTCCAGCATGCACCTGACCAGGATCCACCCGGCACACCCACCAGGGGGTGATGCTCTGCCCATCTGGGGCATTGCTGTGTTGCAACCAGAGCCATTCTAGTGCCTGAGGCAGAGGCCACAGAGCCATCCTCAGCACCCGGGCCAACTTTGCTCCAATGGAGCCTTGGCTGCGGGAGGGGAAGAGAGAGACAGAGAGGAAGGAGAGGGGGAGGGGCGGAGAAGCAGATGGGCGCTTCTCCTGCGTGCCCTGGCCGGGAATCGAACCCAGGACTCCTGCACGCCAGGCTGACGCTCTACCACTGAGTGAACCGGCCAGGGCAACAAATTACTTTAAAATACTCAGTTTGACAAAGCTGGATGGTTACACACATGATATTCAGGATTCCATAGTGGGGGACATGCATCCTCTACCCTTAGGCATCCTTTTGTCTAAGAGATATTGTGAGAACCTAAAATCCTAGAAAACGGTACATGTTCTCACATACTTTAGATGGTGTCTACAATTTCAGGGAATCTATGGATCACCCAAAGCCTACCCCTCAGTATTAATTAAGAAACTCCAAAATATCAAAATTTTTAGCCTTGAGCCAGAAATTTCACTACCACTCGTATATCCTTTGAATAAAATATCACGTGCAGAAAAAGAAAAAAAATAATGGAGACGTTATCTCGTTTTCAAGATAAAGTTCTTATGATAACTTCAGAAGAAGTTTTTTCTCATAGAAACATCCCAACAAAAAACAATGTTGTAGTGTGGGTCAATCTAATTTTGGAGGAAGCCTTCTAGTGATAACCATAGGGGCCCTGTCACATTATGAAAATGATTGTCAATGCCTTCCCATTAGATGGTAAGCTCCTTTGAAATAGGGACAATGTCTTTGAATTCCCAGAACCTAACAAATGATCAATGCAAAAACTTGTTCAATAAAGCTTTATTGAACAAATGGAAGAATGACCAAATAGGTGAGTGGAGGGGAAGAATATCTCAACAAAGTAAAATGATGGCTAACACCATCTAAATTAAATTTATGACAACCAAATAAAGAGAAATATTTATGTTATTAAAAAAACAACATATAGAATGTGGGATTACTGGCTCAGCAACAATGTCAACATAGCTGAGAGATTTCATTGCCTCAGGATATTAATGCCCCCCCCCAAAGCCCAAAATTCTGGTAAATTTTTAGACTTAATTAAAATAAATATTTTTTTATATTTGTACAATATTCAGATAGTCACACTGCCCAATGCTCTGATCCGCTGACACGTAAATGCTGCCTGTATCCAATTCCTAGTTACACACTTTTAAAGCCGAACATTGATACAAAGAAGGCTGTTTAGGAGGGTGACCATGAGCCTGAGGGGTCTGAGAACCATATCAAGGTACCAGATGGTCGAAGGTACTAAGGAAGCTTCTCTTGGTGAAGCTTTTGATAAGAAATAACAACTCTTCAAATTTGTGAGACATAGAAGAAAAAAGATCTCTGTGGCGCTTCAGATAGCAGCACTAAGACCAGTGTGTGTGAGCTAGAGAGGCTAACTCTAGCCCAGTATAAGCAAATACTTTCTTACAGAAATGAATGGAAAGGGGACAAGTTTCTTCAAGTTGGTGAACTCCAAACATGGTGATTTGTCAAATACAGGCTGTGACCGTCTTTCAGGAAAGTTAGAAAGCAATGCCCTGCTTTGAGTTCTTCCATATGTACTCAGAGGAGCTATGCAACTGAAGGATTCCACACCCTCGACTTTTTGGTTAGTGTTGTCAGTAAACAACATTGTTCTTCCTTATAATTAAATTCCTCTAATATTGGAGGAATATTTACACACGTCAATAGGTGTGATTTGGCATTCACCATATGTCTCTAAACTGTTTATCAAATTTAGATCACAAAATACCAAACGTTGAGATGCTTCATGTAAAAATGGCTCTCTATTAAATTAGTGTTTAAAATACTACCTAATATTGTGAATCCGAGAGATTCACAATCGAGATGTTAGAGGGTCTGAGAAGAAAGTTTTTGTTCTTTTTTAAAAATTTTAAATTTATTGTGTTTACATAGATTCTAGTGTCGTCGTCCCCCCCATGCATCGCCCCTCCCCTGTGTTCCCCTCAACATCCCCTTGCCCGTCTCCCTGCAACGCCCTCCCCCAGAAGAAAGTTTTTTGACTCAGCATTTCCTACACTTAGTTGCCAATGGACATGTAGAGCCAGAAGCCACGGCCAGGGCCACTATCACAGCCGCCCGGCCCATGCAGGTTCACATTGGATTCGGACAGTCGGTAAAGAAACCATGGAGCCAAAAACTGGTGGGCCATAGCCTTTAAATCCTACCTTGCACCCGGCAGGCAAGTAAAAATACACACTGGGCTCCAAAACCCAGTCACACTCAGTGCTCACAAAGCCACTGACTTATCCGAGTTTCCTAGAATCAAAGGTTTCTAGCTCACCAGCCTTATTCTCCTCAGTTCCCCATCTCCTTCCTTATCCCAGATACAAACTCTACACAAACTGGCATCTCACTCAGCACTCCGCCATCTTGGCTGCTTCTCCTGGCCTTCTCCACGTGGCCTCCTCCCGCTGCTGGCTCTATTCTCTCTGCTCTCTCATGCTAACCTCAGGAACCAAGAGAGCAAACTCTCGTTCCGCCCCCATTTTATATTGTAGCTTCACAACCTCAATCCAATATACAAAGTAGGGAAGTCCCTAATACAAAGTCACTTCTGAGGCATGATTGGATTGCACCACCCCACATCAAAAAGGGTAGGAAAGGCTTAATCCCAAAACCAAGCCCCAGGCTGCAAGGATTCCGCCTGCCTTTAGCCCACCCCAACACACATTAATATCACCTGGGTGACGGCATCTTTAACAAAGTGAGCATAATACATTTTATCCGCCCAACAGGACACTTCATTTTTTTTAACACAATAAATATATCTTCTTCCAAGGTTCTTTGGTAAATGCTGTCTGCCTTCATAGTTATTCTGTCTCCTCCCTCTGAGATCATTCATCATTTGACGCTGTTTTTGCGACCGCAGTCTCAAACACAATTTCCCAAATCGACCACAAGGGGGCTCTGCTTGTCTTACAAAAGAAGGCAAGGCTGTTCGCGTTTTCCACCCTCTGCCGCAGCACAGCAGTACACAATGTGGATGAGTCAGTGCTACAAAAGGTGGTCGGGACTGGGGCAAGGTGGGGTGTGCACGAGTTGAATTAGCAATACTGTTACCTGACCCGTGTGAAGTTTTCAGAAGAGAGTTATAAGAACTGGGGTTTTCTGGTTGTCCCTTCCAAGTTCCCATTTTGAGGATAAGTTTCAGTGGAGATCCTTAATGAAAGCCTCTTTTCCCCAGAGAAGCATCTGAAAGCTGGGAGGAGACTTTTCCTGCAGAGACAGTTTCCAACTCAGCATTGTTTCCATTTCCTTTTAGATCTTTGGAAACAAAAAGAAGTTGAAGCAAGAAGCCAGAGCTGTTGGCACTGAGCTCTTTTGCATCCTAACCTCTGGCTTAATCCCCGGTGCTGACGAATTCACTTTAATTAGCAGCAGCAGGAGCAAATCAATGGTACTCTGAACCTGATTGCACCTCATTGCAGGTAAATAGGATGTAAGTTTGGAAGACTTTACAGGTGTATGGATTTTTAATAAATGGAAAAAATAATTGTCCCCAAGGCTGAGGAAGGGATGTTTCTACTGAGTTGGAAGAGCTCAGTGTGTGCTGTTGGTGGGCAGGAAGGGTTAGTGATTTCCAAAGGCTCTCAGTATCCTTGGGGCTGCCAGTTCTGAGATGATCCATGTTCATAGATGATACTTTCAGTTATCGTCAGAAAAACCTCTTTATGTCAGCGTTTTCTGGGTTACCCGCTCTATTGTTTCTCTTCAAGTCCTCTCTCAACATTCATTCATTCATTCATTCAAAATATTTAGCACCCATTCTTTGTAAAGCACATATGCTACCCACTGTAGGGAATTTGAAGGCGAAGTCTTTGACATGAAAGTTGGGGAGGGGTGAGAACAATAATAATAAAGTAAAATATAGCAAGTTATGAGCCAAAGGTTTAACCAAACAGGAAATGTACGCTGAATGTGGAACGCTAAACCAGTAGATTCTAAACTAGGACCCTGCATTCTGGTGTGATAGAAGAGCACTTTAAACTCTTTTCCCAGAGGATTTTAAAGGGAGAAGGTTCTCTCTGCTCAGTCACCATTTGTCCTATTAAATTGTCCACAAGTTCTCAAATAATTAGAGAGGTAAAGGAGGTCAGCTGCTGTTTCACTGTTTATCCCCAGGATTCCGAGAATGATGTGACTGACAAGAAGGTAATAATACCTGAAGAGGATTTAGGAAATAGGACAGAAGTGTAGGCTTCTAGATTGGTTGACTAAAGATATTTTTTGCTATTTCTGCCCAGCAGGATATGATATTTGATATAAAAATATTTTGTCTTTTTCAAATAGCATTTTATTTATTTATTTATTCATTTTTAGAGAGGAGAGAGACAGAGACAGAGACAGAGAGAGAGAAGGGGGAGGAGCTGGAAGCATCAACTCCCATATGTGCCTTGACCAGGCAAGCCCAGGGTTTCGAACCGGCGACCTCAGCATTTCCAGGTCGACGCTTTATCCACTGCGCCACCACAGGTCAGGCCTCAAATAGCATTTTTTATTCCAATCTTTTTATTAGTAAAAAATTTTATACATGTAAGAATAGTACAAGGACTGCATTTTGTCAACACTGAGATTCAACCGTTGCTAACATTTTGTATGTTTGCTCTATCTATGTATTTGTTTTCAAAATGTCTTGTAAAGATGCTTCCCCTCAAAGTAGGATCCAGTTAAATTCCATGCAATATATTTGGTTGTTATATCTCTTGTCTCTTTTAATCAAGGAGAGTCTCCTTCCTTTAAAAAAAATAACTTTTGAAGAGACCATACTAGTTATTTTAGATTTAGAGTGTCCCATATTTTGGATTCATCTGCTGGTTTTTTACTTTATGTCTTAAATCTTATTTCAGTATCCTTCTATATTTACTAAAAACTGCAAAGTTAGATCTAGAAATGACCCTGCACATAGTCTCCATGGCTTAACTTTTTTTTCTAGAGAGTATATCTTTCATCTAGTCTTCTGCCTGGTTAGTGGAGGGAATCTGGCCTTTTACCTATACCTTAAAGACTTCTAGCCAGTAATGTAGAGACAAACAACAAGTGTTGGCAAGCATGTGGAGAACTGGAAGCCCTTATACATTGCTGGTGGGAATAAAAAATGGTGCAGCTACTTTGGAAAACAGTCTGGCTGTTTCTTAAAAAGTTAAACAAATTTACCATATAAATTCAAGTCTTAAGTATCTACCCAAGAAATTCAAGTCTTAAGTATCTACCCAAGAAAAAAATTTAAAAATAAAAATAAATTGGCCCTGGCCGGTTGGCTGAGCAGTAGAGCGTCGGCCTGGTGTGCGGGGGACCCGGGTTTGATTCCCGGCCAGGGCACATAGGAGACGCGCCCATTTGCTTCTCCACCCCGCCCCCCTCCTTCCTCTCTGTCTCTCTCTTCCCCTCCCGCAGCCAAGGCTCCATTGGAGCAAAGATGGCCCGGGTGCTGGGGATGGCTCCTTGGCCCCTGCCCCAGGCGCTAGAGTGGCTCTGGTCACGGCTGAGTGACGCCCCGGAGGGGCAGAGCATCGCCCCCTGGTGGGCAAAGCATCGCCCCTGGTGGGCGTGCCGGGTGGATCCCGGTCGGGCACATGCGAGAATCTGTCTGACTGTCTCTCCCCGTTTCCAGCTTCAGAAAAATACAAAATAAATAAATAAATAAATAAATAAATAAATAAATAAATTGAAAAATTAAAAAAAGAAATAAAAATGTGTCCACACAGAGACTTGCACATGAATATTCATAGTTAGAGTACCCATAATGGCCAAAAAGTAGAAGTAACCTAAATGTCAATCAACTGATGAGTGGATAACAAAACTCGATATATACAGACAATGAAATATTATTTAGAAATAAAAATTTGATTAACAACTATAGTTTCTCAAAAAAATTAAAAATGGAACTATATGATCTGTTAATCCCGCTTCTGAGTATATATTCAAAAGCATTGAAGCAGAGTCTTAAAGAGATATTTGTATACCCTTGTTCATAGCAGTATTGTTCACAATAGTTAAAAGGTAGAGGCAACCCAAGTGTTCACTGATACATGTATAGATAAAATGTGATATCCATCTTTTTCCCTTCCCTTCCTTTCCCTTCCTTCCCTCCTTCCCTTCCTCCCTCCCTCCCTCCCTCCCTCCCTCCCTCCCTCCCTCCCTCCCTCTTTTCCTCCTTTCCTTCTTTTTTTCCTTTCTATCTACATATGACTGGTTCCAAAATGATTTTACCACTTGGTAAAAATGATTGAATTTTACAATTAAGTGGGTGACTTGTATAATGTAAATTAGACTTAGATAAAATAAAAAAAGATTTTTAGTCACTCCATCTCCCCACACCCAACACTGACCTGCACCTCTGTGTTCAGAGACACCCTGTGCCTCCAACTTGTGACCAAAATTGCCTTGTTTCTTATAGGTCTTCACCTCAGTTTTCAACTTCCTTATGTCTGCTAAGTCAGTTGTTACTTATCCATTCATTTTCTAACATCTGAAACATTACTGACATTTCTTCAGCTGTCATTTGCACTGCAGCTTTGGACTGATGTCCTTTTTATTGAGTTCTGTCATGTTTCTGCTGGTCACCTCTGGTAGTTTCCAGAGCCCACCTCTCATCCACATTACTAGTTGTGGCCTCTGGAATTGTTGGGGTCACATAATGCATTCTGAGATCAGTTCAGCTCACAACAGCCTAGGAAACTTGATTGGGTGCATGATTGGCTATATTGCTATGGCTGGCTATATTGCTAGCAAGACCTGTTCTTTGCTGTGCTATTTCAGACCCAGGGGTCCTACACCATACCTTACAGATTTCCTTAAACTCTGCAGTCTTCTTTCATGGTATAAGTTGCTTTCCATTCTGCAGCATTGCATTGAATCTCCTAATCAATCTTTCAAAAATGTTCATTGACAAAAAAAAAAAAAAAAAAAAAAAAGAGTATTGTCATCAACTTTTATTCCCTTCCTCTTCAACACTACACATGAAAATCTCACTTGCTCCTGTGCTGGAGGGGCATTGAGTAATTCCATGTAGGAGAACAGAATTCTTTAAAGGATGATAGCATTTCAATAGATGGTCGTGGCAAGTAGCATAACTATCTACTTCAAGAAGGAATTTCTTTGCCTGCTCATAAATAATGTTTTTTCTTTTAAGAACAGGCTTGACACTTAAAAGGGTAAGTATTCTGACAATATTTTTGTTAATGCATTCTACAGATTCCTTTAATCAATAGAGTTCAATAACAAAACTGTTTGCTCTTTCAGCATGCATAATCCTATTGCTAAGAGATTTTGAAAATTATGAACAAAAAATAAGTAGGCTTTACTCAGTGGGTTATTGGAGCTTTTTCTTCAGCATTTGACTATTATTTCAGTGCTTCAAACAAACCTCCATTCTCACAACTGCATTTGTGAGGAGAGCCAAGGGGATTTTGAATTCTAGAGCAGTGGTCCCCAACCCCTGGGCTGAGGACCGGTACCGGTCCATGAGCCATTTGGTACCGGTCCACAGAGAAAGAATAAGTAACTTACATTATTTCCGTTTTATTTATATTTAAGTCTGAACGATGTTTTATTTTTAAAAAATGACCAATTCCCTCTGTTACATCTGTCTAAGACTCACTCTTGATGCTTGTCTTGGTCACGTGATACATTTATTCATCCCACCCTAAAGGCCGGTCTGTGAAAATATTTTCTGACATTAAACCGGTCTGTGGCCCAAAAAAAGGTTGGGGACCACAGGACTGAGGAACACTGCATGGCAGCTGTGTCAGGGGAATGCGAGAGCGCCCGCTATCAGAAATTTGCTGAAAGAACTGGTGGGACTCAACATATAGTTGTATTCATTACTAAGACGTATCACAGTGACATAGCAAGGATGCATAGGCGGCCTATAAGGGAAAAAGTGCCTGCCAACAGAACCCAGAAGGAACAATGGCAGGCTTCCCTATGTTCTCCCGTAGTCAGCACACAGAGTGGATTCTTCCCCTACCAACACACACACAGCATTTCTGCCCGGAGAAGGCATCTCAGTGCCCAAGGGTTTTATTTGTTTGTTTTTTCTTTAATACATTATTTTAATATTGTTTTGGATTTACAGAAAAACTGTCAAGCTAGTAGAGTCCCTATATATCCGTTTTTCTCCATTATGAGCATCTTAAGTTATATGGTTTATTTATTTATTTATTTATTTATTTATTTATTTATTATAGAGACAGAGAGTGAGTCAGAGAGAGGGATAGACAGGGACAGAGAGAGATGAGAAGCATCAATCATTAGTTTTTCATTGCACATTGCAACACCTTAGTTGTTCATTGCTTTCTCATATGTGCCTTGACCACAGGCCTTCAGCAGACTGAGTAACCCCTTGCTGGACCCAGCGACTTTGGGTTCAAGCTGGTGAGCTTTTGCTCAAACCAGATGAGCCTGCGCTCAAGCTGGCGACCTCGGGGTCTCGAACCTGGGTCCTCTGCATCCCAGTCCGACGCTCTATCCACTGTGCCACCGCCTGGTCAGGCTATTTATCACAATTTAATGAGTTAATACTGATACAATTCTTATTACCTAAAGCCTATACTTTATTCAAATGTCCTTAATTATTATATAATATACTCTTTCTGTTCAAGAATCTCATCCAGCGTTATTTATTTGTCATGTCTCCTCAGGCCCTTCTTGACTGTGATGGTTTCTCAGGGAAGTCTGATCAAAAATTATTTCTCATTAGTTGTGGTTACTTTCTGGACTTGGGACTTTGGTTAAAAAATAGGTTTTTTTTTCCCTTTCATCAATATGAAAAATAAGTGCTTTTACTTGCCAGTATCCTCTTTTGGTCTTCCCTCAGCTTTTTTTTTTTTTAATTTTTTTAAATTTATTTATTTATTTTAGAGAGGAGAGGGAGAGACAGAGAGAGAGAGAGAGAGAGAGAGGAGAGACAGAGAGAGAAGGGGGGGAGGAGCTGGAAGTATCAACTCCCATATGTGCCTTGACCAGGCAAGCCCAGGGTTTCGAACCGGCGACCTCAGCATTTCCAGGTCGACGCGTTATCCACTGCGCCACCACAGGTCAGGCTAAACCTGCAGGAAAGACCATAAGGAATTATCCAGATCTTTACTGGGGGGATGGGTAGGAATATGATTTTCATTTAGTGTTTCCATTTAAGTAATGTAAACACCAATCACTGTGGAAATAAAAAGCGTTAACTGTAGAAATCTTGTAATTTACTGAAAAAAGCTGAATACAAGACATTTAGGGCATTCTGATAAGGTCAACGTAGGCTCCAGGGTGAAATGATTAAATACAGACATGTTCTGAATATACAGGACATCTGACCGCCCTATCTTGGGGTCACCACCGCGGGACCTTCCTCTGGCCCAGGCGAGGCCTGCCCTAACCCTGAAGGCGGCGGCAGCCTGGGATGCAGGGCACAGGCGCCTGGCTGATCCCGCAGCCAGGGAGCACCCCACCGCAGAGAGCCTACCTCCTCTTTTCTGAACTTTCTGGCCCTGGTGCGAACCTTGCTGGTGCCCGTGGGCTTCTAATATTTTCCATTCCTGGCTGTTAGACAACATTTCACCTCAAGAATGCATCCTCCCCCTCACCAAAGGGCATGCCTTTCCAGCGAGAGGAACCAGGAGCTGGGTGAGTGGGGGTGGGTGACCCACCGTGTTCTGGGCTTGGAAGGGCCCAGCCCAACGCTTCAGGGAAAGAGGTGACAGAAATGTCCTCACAGCCAAAGAGACTAGCTCCTCGGCCAGCCAGACATTTCATGGCCTCGGGTGAAGCCTGGACCTGTGGCAAGAGAGGGCCTGTGGGGAAAACAGCTATGTTTGGCTGGCTCGCTGGTTTCCCAGATGCAGGCACTTTGCAGGATTAGTGCGTGAGCACGTGGGAGAAAGTCACGTGTGTGTCCCTATGAAAAGCTATGGGGGCTTTTGCTCGGTGGTGGTTCTCCTAGATCGCTCTCCCTCCACTGCGAGATGTGGTTCCCCAAATCCCTCAGCTGCTACCGTGAGGGGCAGTTTTTCTGATTTCTTGCCCTGCACTGTGAAAGTGGTTTTCCTTTGCTTATTTGCTCGCCTGTCTTTGTGAGCTTCCAATAAATGGGAACAGCCCAACACTTTCCGGCTCCACATTTCCTCTGCCATCTGCCTGAGTCCAATGCTAACCTCCTGGCCTCGACTGGCATTACAGGGCCTGCTTGTTCCACCTGGGACTCCAGTCCTCACCTCTTCTACTTGTCCTCAGACCTTGGCCAAGTGGCTTTACCTCTCTGAGCCCCAATGTCCCTGCCTGTTCAGTGGAGATTAATGAGAGGTCTGGGACCTGGCAGGAGTCGCATCGACCACGCAGAGGCCAGAGTGTGGAACAGAGGATTTATTGAAAACATCTGGGTGCAGGTGGGCTGAGTCCAGTAGGAGAGTCAGCGACGAGCAGGGATGAGAGGGTTAGTTTTATACTCTACTGCAGGGGTCCCCAAACTACGGCCCCCGGGCCACATGCGGCCCCCTGAAGCCATTTATCCGGCCCCTGCCGCACTTCCGGAAGGGGCACCTCTTTCATTGGTGGTCAGTGAGAGGAGCATAGTTCCCATTGAAATACTGGTCAGTTTGTTGATTTAAATTTACTTGTTCTTTATTTTAAATATTGTATTTGTTCCCGTTTTGTTTTTTTACTTTAAAATAAGATATGTGCAGTGTGCATAGGGATTTGTTCATAGTTTTTTTTATAGTCTGGCCCTCCAGCGGTCTGAAGGACAGTGAACTGGCCCCCCGTGTAAAAAGTTTGGGGACCCCTGCTCTACTGCCTCCTTCTGGTAGTTTCTGTTGATGCTGGTTACCAGGCCTCTGGCCTGGGCTTGTGGTGGTCTTCTGTTTTGGTTCCTGCCTCCATTGGTAACAGGCTCTTTCTGTGTTTTGCCTCCTGCCTCCATTGGTAACGGGATCCTGTTTGATCAACTTAAAGGTTAAGTATGGTTCATCACATACTGACTGAGGAAGGACTGGGAGAGGGCAGTTCTGAGCCCTGAGGATACATTTTGCCCTAACGTTCCTGTCTTGTTGGTTATAATAACAGAAGGAAAGAGGGCGTGGTTTCTCGTTTGCTGCTTCCTGCTGGACATTGGGCGGGTGGACAACCTGGAAGAAAAGAACTGTAAACCTATTGTGACGTTGGCTGGTATCCTCCTTGAGTCTACATGTGGACACACTGGCCTGCGGGTTGATTGATTAGGGCTCTTACTCTATCCTGTAGGAATCCTGTAAGTAATCATAGGATGCAGGGCCCGAAGAGGAGAGCAGGAAGGCACAGAACATGGGGCCTATGAAGGGGTAGAAGCCAAGTGGACTTTGGGAGTGCTCCTTATATGCCTGACCGGATGAAGTGAGAGAGGTCTTGTTCACTGAACTTCTTGAGCCAGGCTTCATTTTCTAAGATATACTGTGTGCATTCCTCAACCTGTCCAGTGGAATTTATGTAGAAGCAGCATGAGGTATTTGCTGCCATGTACACACCTCCTTCCTTTCCCAGTAGGTAACTTAAAGCTATGTGGTTGTCAATGACCAAGCAAGAGAGTCTACAGATTTAGAAAGGAGGTGGAAATGTTCACCAGTATCCCAAGCAGTAGTGGCCATTGCTGCGGTGATGTTTTTTTTGCCGTAATGGCGTTGTAAGTGATACCTATTGCTAAAACCCTGTCACTGTGGTGGCAGTGGCTATGATGCTGGTAAATTATAAGGCCTATTGCCCACCTGTGCATAGGTTTGTGGCTTGTGAGGGTTATAGAAGTAGAGTTAGGGATAAAAGTGGTGAAGACCATGTTCTCTGGGGTAACAAACCTGATAGCCCACATCCCACCATGCCAGGAGGGGTCTACGCACTGAATGCCTAGTGCCTGAGGAGAGGTATTGTTGGGGGCTCCTCGGAACATCAACCCAGATGGGAGGTAAAGCAGACCCAGGTGTAGATGTAGGGATCATGGGCTGAGAGAGAGATCCCTAACCAAAGAGACGGGGAAGCCATCTCTGGAGGAGCAGCTCAAGTATCTGCTTATCTCTCAGGTGAGATTGGAATGAGAGAGGAATGTTTCCCAGGCCTTTTCTGCCTGGTTTTGTTTTGTGCCATTACAGGTCTGGTTGGCCAGATTCTTAGGAATAAGTATGCATTGTAAGAAGGAGACGTTGGCAGATCAGAAGAAAGCAGTAAGGTTTGGAGTTTCCCTATGTTTGCAGGTGGTGGTGTTAAGAGTTGTTCCCCGATAGGAGATGTTTACAGTAGCATCATGATTGCAGCCACAAAGGGGATACCTCAGGGAATTCATGTAATGAATGTATGGGGGAAGGCGTCTGAGGGAATCTTTGGGTTGGACATAAGGATGGAGGAGGTTGGTATGAAGTACAGTATGTGGAACATGATGCATGCAGAGGGACCAGCAGGGTACCCTGTTGTGATGGGCAGGAAAGGGTTGGCGTGATCGTTCCTCTTTCAGCAGGGTGGATTTGCCACTGTCAGACCAGTTGGTGGGAATCCCTAGCAGGTATGGGGTTCACCTGGGGTTGGGCTGCTGGTGACAAAGCCAATGAGTTGTATTTGGATTTTGGAGTTTGATGTCCACTTTCTGGGCCATTTTAAGGATGGTATGATTTTTTCATCTGGTTGCCTGGAGAACAGGAGTCATAAATAAGAAGGTGAGAAAGAGTATATGACGGGTCATGGTTCCTCTGGTATGTGGGTAAGCCTAAGGGTGGTAGAGGAAGTACTTATCGCCCTCTAGTGGTGTGGCTGTTTGCTGGAGCCACCTCGACTCTGTCCGGTGGATCAATGAGGAAGTCCTTATATACGAATTGACATTGGTGGGCAGTAGATAACCGTGTGAGGCCCGGTCCACCGGGGTTGTAGTTTGGGGACTGTCGTATCAGAACCTGCTGACCTGCGAGGTCACCCTCAGATCCTGGCTGGAGTGGCTCTAAAGGAGGCATGAGACAGCCGCTTCACGAAGAAGAGACCTGGTGAGGTTGAGAACAGGGATGTAACCCTCAGTTGGATCCTCTTTCAATTCTGGTGGGGGGCCTAAGAAAAGATCACCCATACACAAGCTCAAATGGGCTATAGAAGGTAGGGGCCTTAGGATTGCTCGGATACCCATGAGCGCCAGGTGGAGGACAGTTGTCCAGGGTCGTCTTACCTCCTGGGTTAGCTTAGTGAGCTGGGACTTAAGGATGGAGTTGGCTTTCTCTGCTTTGCCCAATGACTGGGGGTGGCAGGAATTTGAAGGTGATGCTAAGGGCCTGTGCGACGGCCTAAATGACCCGACTACTAAAGGCAGGCCCATTGTCGGACTGTAGGGAATTAGGAAGACCAAACCTAGGAATGATACGGTCTAGGAAAGAACTTGTCACTACACTCATTCCTTCTGTTGTAGTGGGAAATCCTTCAACCAATTCTGAAAAGGTGTCAACAAATATAAGGAGGTATTTGAATTTTTAACAGGTGACATGTGAGTGAAATCAATCTGCCAATCCTGCCCTGGTGTTAAGCCCCTGGCCTGATGGGTGGGAAAGGGTGGCAGTTGAAGGGCACCTTAGGGGAGGCAGAATAGCAGGTTTGGCATTGCCTTGTTATTTCCTGATGGCATTTAGAGAGCCTCTGCAAGAAACAAGGGGCTGGAGGAGATGCAAGAGAGGCTTGTAGCCCTCTTGAAAGGACTGGTATAGGGCCCAGAGTATTGATCAGCTTGCTCCCGAAGGAGTATATGGCGACAGATTTCCAGACACCATGGGCCTTGCTTCGGGTATCCTCTGGTATTAAAGTCTGCTAGCTCAGCTGTTATGTAAGATGGGGAGAAGGTGGAGAGAGAGAGGAATTGTCCATGAAGAGCTTCCCCAGCAACTCTTGGCTGTGGTGTCAGCAAAATTGTTGCCTTGGGCTGCAGGAGTGCTCTGGGTCTGGTGGCCCCAACAATGGATGATTGCTGCCCCCAGGGGTAGTTTGGTGGCTTCGAGGAGTTTCTTGATCAGCCTGCCATTAACTATAAGGGTTCCCTGGGTACTAAGGAATCCTCGCTCCGTCCAAATGGTGGCGTGGGAGTGGCTGCTATGGAAGGCATACTTAGAATCAGTATAAATTTTAATTTGCATTTTTTCTGCCAATGTGAGGGCTCCGATAAAAGCAATTTGTTCTGCCTTTTGGGCAGCGGTGCTGGGGACAAGGGGGCCACCTCAATGACTTGTGTGGCCATTACAATGTCATAACCTGCATATGAAACTACTTGCTGGTGGTAGGAACTGCTGTCGCTGAACCAAGTCTACTTAGCATCCAGGATGGGAGAGGCCTGGAGCTGGGGAAAGGAAGATAGGTGAGCATCTACTACTGTCGTCCCTCACCATATCTTGGTTCAATTTTCATGGTCTCACTGTATTGCGGATTTTTAAATTGTATATATCTAATTTTGTATTGCAGATTTTTTGCTATATCATGGGATTTTGCAGTATATAGGTATTTTTATATATCATATTATTTTAATTACTTTTGCAGTAAAATAAGCATTTTCTAGCCTAAAAAATTGAAAACAATATAAAAATATTAACATATTAAAAGAATATTAAATTGAAATAAATGTGCAGCGTATAGCAGATGAATAGAGCCTCGCATGTATGGAAAATGCAGCAAGGCCACTTCTGCTTGAGCTAGTTTGCCCACATGAGATTGTGGCACACAATTGGCTGATGGATGGAAGGCGACCAACCAGAGCACTGTGTTCTGTATCCTGGGTGCTGATTGGCTCAGCGAACACAGCATCAGTCTCCTCCGTCTCCTGCGTATAGCATGTGTTCAGCATCTCGCCTTGTCCATTTCACATTGATGTCTGATCACTGCCCATAGTGTTTCTCTGTGGTGTTGTGTTTTTGTGAAATTTTTGTAAAAAATTGAATTTATTTCAAGCCCTATGATGTTACCCAAATGTTCTGCACCTTCTAAGGCTTCTGACATTGAACCCAAGCGCCAGAGGAAGATGCTTACCATCACAGAACAGGTGGAACTCCTCGACATGCTAAAGGGAGGGAGAAGCTACATGGCTGTAGGCCACCATTATGGGATCAATGAATCTTCAGTTCGCTACATAAAGAAGGATGAAAAGAATATAAGGATGACGCAGGAGTGTCTTTTAACAAGACTGCAAAGAGGGTGGAAACTTCCCACAATAAGGTCATTGTAAGGATGGAGTCTGCATTGGCCCTGTGGATCAGTGACTGCGGGAAGAAGAATATCTGGCTGGATACCCACACCATCTGCACGAAGGCCAAGAAGCTTTATGAAACTTTTACTGAAAGTGGTGACGAGGATGAGAACGCAGAAGCAGGACCATCGAGTGCTTCTCCCACCAGACTAACCCCATTCAATGCCAATAAGGGCTGGTTTGACAAGTTCAGAAACACTTCGGACTTAAGAGCATTATTTTGCATGGAGAAGCTGCCTCTGCGGATAAAGCCAGAGCCGAGGAGTACGTGAACATATTCAAAACCATCATCGAGGAAGGGGGCTATAAATCTGAACAAGTTTTTAATATGAATGAGACAGGCTTATTTTGGTAGTGAATGTAATCTCACACTTTTATTATGAAGGATGAAGCCGAAGCCCCTGGATTTAAGGCCCCAAAAGATCATATAACTTTGATTATGTGTGGGAATGCTGTGGGCTTTATGATGAAGCCAGGGCTTGTTTAGAGGTGAAAAAACCCAAGGGCCCTAAAATGCAGGAATGAGAACATGTTGTCTGTGTACTGGATGCACAACCCCAAGGCCAGGATCACAAAATTCCTCACGTTGGATTCGTTCCACCAGTGCTTCATTCCGGAAGTCAAGTTTTATCTGGCAAAGGAAGGTCTCGAATTCAAAGTGCTTCTGCTCATGGACAATGCTGGAGGCCATGCTGTCGATGTGTCATATCATGGCGTACAGATAGAGTTCTTGCCGCAGAACACCACATCACTGATTCAGCCCATGGATCAAGGTGGTATTCACACTTTTAAGGCTCTCTATATGTGAAACACTCTGCAAAACCTTGTTGAAGCTATGGACTCTGATGAAGACTTCTCGCTAGAGGCTTACTGACATGACTATACCATTGTATCGTGTCTTCTAAATATTCAGAAGGCCATAAAGAAGATGAAGAGTAAAACTTTAAATGTCAGCTAGAAAAATTTGTGACAAAAAAAAAAAAATTGTGGCCAGAAGTGGTCCATAATTATAAGAGCTTCTATCCTGATGAAGTCCATCACTCTGTGGTAGATAAAGCAGTGAAGCTGGCAAAACTACTGGGAGGAGATGGCTTCAATGATATGACTCCTGATGACATTAATGATCTGATTGATGCCCACTCATAATTGTTGATGGATGAAGACCTGACAGAGATGACAAAGTCAGCAAGCAAAGAAGAGGAAGAGGAACAAGAGGAACTGGGGGTTGAGGAAGAAGAGGAGGTTGGCCTACCACTCATTCACCTCACAACCATGGTCAGAATGGCCAAAGAACTTCAGCAAGTGGCTCAAGAATGGGACTCCCAGATGCTTTGTTCATTGCAGTTCTCAAATGCAATTGAGGGTGGCATGTCAGTTTATAAAAACCTTCTTGCCCAGAAGAAAAAGCAGTGGCAGCAACTCCCCATAACTATATTCCACACTCAGGAGAAGACACCAATTATGCTTACGCCTTTAGCGAAAACAGAATTTACAGATGAGGGCAAAGATACTGCACCACCTGATGAAGCACCTGATGGAGTGGCACCTTCAGAAGAGCTGTAATGCTCTTCTTGGCTGTGCTGTACATTCACCTCATCATCATCACCTTCATCATCATCAGTACTGCACAGCTAATTCATCACCATCTTCATCATTCAATTTATAGTATATTCACTGGTGAGCACCCATATAGAATTTTTTATGTTGTTAAAATTATGTAAGTTTAAGAGTGTAGAAAGTGTTTAAGAGCTTAGGAAGTATTTATAAGAGTGTGGGAAAGGTTAATAATAGTGCGGAAAAGGTTTTAAAGAGTGTGGGGAGGGTTTATAAAGACTTAAAATATATATAGATAATAAAATAAATATAAGGTTGCTACTTCGTGGATTTTTGCCTATCGTGGGGCATTCTGGAACCTAACCCCTGTGATAGGTGAGGGACCACTGTACTTCTAAACAATCATGTAGACTGTTGGGGAGGTAGTAAAAATTGAAAGAGGGAAGGGTAGGAGAGTTGCAGGGTTTAGGGGAGTGCAAGATGCTAAGGTTACATGAGGAGTCTGAAGAAAGAGAGCATGGAGTTGTATGCAGGATGAGGACATAAGACATTATGTGTCACTGTGAAAGCATATCCTTGAGATTGTGGAAGCTGGCCACAGTAGTGTTTCCATAGAAGGTGATTTTCTGGCTCTCTGATGTAAGCACTGCAGCAGCTTCCAGCGTTCAGAGGCAGGTTGGCTAGCCATGAAGAGTACTGTCTAGTCGTTTAGAAAGATAAGCTACTAGCTGCAGGGTGGGTCCTTTAGATTGACCTAAGAGCCCTACTGCAACCCCTTTCCACTCCTCTATGTAGGGTGTAAAAGGCTGGGACAAGTTGGGGAGAGTGAGTACTGGGGCTGTTGTGAGGGCCTTTTAGAGCTTCTTGAAGGAAGCCTCAGTGGGTGCTGTGGGGTCTAGAGGTTCACCAAGGTCTCCCTTGGCCGCCTGGTATAGCGATTGGCAAGTATGGCAAAGTTAGGAATCCACAGATGGAAGTAGCCAGCTAGATCTAAGAAGGAAGGTTTCAGGAGTGAGTAGACTAGAAATGAGTGAGACTCACTCTGTTGGAATACCGCCAGTGGTTGGGGAGAGTGACATTTTGAGGTAAGTCACCTGAGGGGTGGATAGTGGGCCTTTTATGGAGAGACCCTATATCCCTGGTCAGCCAAGAAATTCAGTAATTGGGCCATTTGGGTCCTTGATTCTTCCTCAGAAGGGCTGCAGAGCAGCAGGTCATTAACATGCTGGAGCAAGGTAGAGCTGCCTAATTTTAGAGCATTTAAGTCTCCTGCTAAAGCCTGCCCAAACAAGTGAAGGCTGTCTCAGTACCCTGTGGCAGCACCGTCCAGGTGAGCTGCTGGGATTGCACTGAATCCAGATCTTTCCAAATAAAGGTGAAGAGGTTGTGGGAACTGGGTTGCAGGGAGACAGTGAAGAAAGCATCCTTAAGGTCTAGTACTGTAAAATGGATGGTGTTTGGAGGGATCTGAGACAGCATGGTACAAGGGTTGGAACAGCTGGGTGAATGGGTCTTACAGCTTGATGAATGATATGAAGATCTTGCACTAGTCTATAGGTTCCATTCTGACTTATGAATGGGGAGAATGGGTGTATTTTAAGGAGAGTTAGTAGGGCACAGTAACCCCTTCTTTACAAGGGATTGGGTACCGCTTTGGGGCAAGATATTGGGAAGGGTCCTTGAACTGTATTTGGATGAGCTCATGATGAGTGGTGAGGGAAGGGGAGGTGGTGTCCCATACAAGGGGGTTTACAGATTTGGGGGACCCTGGGAAGGATTTCTCCCTGTGACTGGCTGGCTTTGTAAGAGACAGAGCAGGTGAGTGGAACTGTCTGTCCTTAAGTTGGAAAAAGACAAGGTGGCTCGTACCTTGGACGAGATATCTCGGTCTAGCAGGGGTGTTGGGCAAGCAGGGAGCACTAACAAAGCATGGAGGAAGGTGTGAGCCCCGAGGGGACAAGCTAGGGACAGGTGACCTGGGGTTGGGAAATGCAGTCATCAATCCCCACAACTGAGGCTGCTGGTGACCGGAGCAGACCCCAGCATCAGGGAAGGCAGAGTAGGTTGCCCCTGTGTCGATAAGAAATGGAACTGGCCCACCTGCCACCATCAGGGTCACTCGTGGTTTGAGAGTAGTGATGATGGTTGGGGAGTCCGTTCCCGGGCATCTTCAGTCTTCAGCTGCTAGACCTCTGAGGTCCAGGCCGAGGTTCCTTCCCCCACTGGCCTGTGAGAAGGCTGAGGACTGGCCCTGCGTGGCGTGTCTGCAGTTGATTTCCAGTGTGGCTCCCCACCTTGGGGACATGGCTTGTAGAAGCTCGAGGCTTAGGGCACTGTTTCGCCCAGGGACCAGGCTGCTTACATTTGAAGCGAGGACTGGGTGCTTCTGCAGGTGTCTTTTGTTGTGTGCCCTTCTGCCCCTTCCAAGAGCTCTGTGAACTGTATCGGGACCCCTGATGGTGGAAGCAAGCGTTTAGTACTCAGCCTCAGGCTGTTGTTTGGCCTCCTTGTCCCGGTTATTAAAGACCTTGAAGGCCACATTAAGGAGTTTCCATTGTGGAGTTTGAGGGCCATCCTTTAACTTTTGTAATGTTCGCCTGGTGTCTGGGGTGAACTGGGAGTTGAACTTCAGATTTAGAATAACTAATTCCTCTGGGCTAGAGAGATTAAGGTTAGTGTACTTTTTCATGACCACTGCTAGGCAGGATAGGAAGGTGGCTGGGTTTTGGTGGCAGTCTTGGACGATTTTTGAGAGCTTCTCATAATTGATTGCCTCATGTGAGGACTTTTTAAGGCCCTCAATGAGGCAAAGGATCATGTGATCCCTTGCTCAGCGACATCATTCCACTGGGGGTCCCTAGCAGGTACAGCCCCATTGTCAACCGGGTTATTAGGAGCTTGTTGATGCATGGCATTGGCATGAGGTTGGGCATGTCCCCAAACCCGATCCTTTTCCTCAGGATTACATGTAAATCAGACCAGGTTAGCTCATATGACTGAGTGAGATACTCAAATTCCTTGATATAGATGGTGGGGTCCTCCGTGAAGGAGCCTAGCCTTTTGTTTATTTGGGATAGATCAGTTAAGAAGAAGGGAATGTGTACTCAGACAGCCCCCTCTTCTCCAGCCGCCTCCCTGAATGGCACTCCAGGACCGGGGCAGAGGTGGAAGAAGGGTAGGGGCCAAAAATAGTACTGGACCTAGTGTGTGAGGGAGTGGTCTGGGGCAGAGGCCGCAGCCCAGAAGAAGGTGGTAGACAGTTTGGCGGTGGTCCTTCAGAAGAGGCAGGAGGAAGGGCTGTGGAAGGTGGGTGGTCTGCTGGATCAAAGGCAGAGATAGAGGAGGTTTCTCCCTTGTTCACGGGCCTTGGTAGCTTAGTGTGAAGATGGAAGATTTGTGAGGGAGAACAAGAGTCACAGAGGGAGAACAAGAGTCACAGAGGTCAGGTTGTGATCTGAGTGAAAAGAAGGCCTAGATGTAGGGGACCTCAGATTATTTCTCCTCCCGTCTGCAAAAGTTGTCAAGGTCGGTAAGAATGTTTAACTCAAAAGGCCCATTCTCTGGCCACTGGGACTCATTGTCCAATTTATATTGTGGCCAAGCTATATTGCAATAAAAATTAGGCGTTTAGGCTGGAGGTCTTGGGTCAACCCAAGGATCTGTAGGTTTTAAGGAGACAGCCCAAGGGTGTAGTTCAGGGAATAGCGAATGGAGTGTTCCCTTCAGGCGTCCCCAAACTACGGCGCGCGGGCCACATGCGGCCCCCTGAGGCCACTTATCCGGCCCCCCACCGCACTTCCGGAAGGGGCACCTCTTTCATTGGTGGTCAGTGAGAAGAGCACTGTATGTGGCGGCCCTCCAACTGTCTGAGGGACAGTGAACTGGCCCTCTGTGTAAAAAGTTTGGGGACCCCTGGAAGCCTTTCCTTAAACAGGACACTTTATTCAGTGAAAGGGCATCCTCATTCCCAAAGTAGGTGTGGAGGGTTATGCAACTTGTCTGCACTGGGTGTCCCCAAATGTAGAATGAGTTGGGGGAGCCAGGCTCCCAGAGGGCTTGCTCTAACCAGCGTTGGATTTCTGGAGTCACTGGAAGTGACAGGGGACCTGGTCCTAGTTCAAAGACAGAGCAGCCCAGACATAAGGTGCAGGGAAAAGAAAGTCAGGCTCGCCCCATGAATTAGTGACCACTGTTGATGGGATGCAGGCAGACGAGAGGGAGTGACTGAAGTCCCGATATCTGGAGGTTGAAGGCCTTCCTGCCCAGTACAAAGGAGACCTGGCGGGAGTCTGGGGGCCTGTAATAGCCACCTGATCCACTACCACGGGTCTCTTGGGTTAGAGCACCAAATGAAAGGTCTGGGACCTGGCAGGAGTTGCATCAACCACGCAGAGGCCAATGTGTAGAAATGAGGATTTATTGAAAACAGCTGCGTGCAGGTGGGCTGAGTCCAATAGGAGAGTCAGCACCAAGCAGGGGTGAGAGGGTTAGTTTTATACTCTACTGCCTCCTTCTGGTAGTTTCTGTTGATGCTGGTTACCTGGCCTCTGGCCTGGGCTTGTGGTGGTCTTCTGTTTTGGTTCTGGCATCCATTAATAACGGTCTGTTTCAGTTCCTGCCTACATTGGTAACAGGCTCTTTCTGTGTTTTACCTCCTGCCTCCATTGGTAACGGGATCCTGTTTGATCAACTTAAAGGTTAAGTATGGTTCATCACATACTGACTGAGGAAGGGCTGGGAGAGGGCAGTTCTGAGCCCTGAGGATACATTTTGCTCTAACAATAATGGCAATGCCTGTCTTTCAAGGTCCTTGTGAGGCTAGGAGGCTGTACTTCCGAGTCACCTGGAGAGCTCTGAAACACATCCCTTTGAGCACTCACCCTCAGAGGCGCCAGTTTAATGGGAATGGATACAGCCTGGACCTGGTGGTTTAAAAAGCCCTATGTGATTCTCACTCACAGCCAGAGTGGAGAACCATATGCTCTGATGGGAAAGCACTTTCTAGGGCAGGGGTCTCAAACTCGCGGCCCACGGGCCGCATGCGGCCCGCCGAACACTTTTGTGCAGCCCGCAGACTAATCCACGAAGTTCAAAATATTTTGGATAAAATTAAGTAAGCCTAGGGGCCTACTTGTATTTTTCATTTCTCTAGCATCCTAGCTAGATATTAGCTTAGTTAACAGCAGTTGTGATGCAAACTAGTTTCTGGTCGTTTTGTGACACTGAGTAAACTGCATGTACCATTGTGCTTGTTGTACTGATTTTTTTTTGTTTTCAACTGCAGTGAGAAAAGTGTTGCGTAACAGTTGCCTTTTGTAGACCTAGTGTGGCCCGCCGAACGGCTGTGATCTTGCTCTGCGGCCCACATGCTGAGTTGAGTTTGAGACCCCTGTTCTAGGGGGACTTTTAACAGGTGCCAGCTGCTGGTTTGCTGTGCTAGGGCAACACACTACTTACTTCCAGAAAAACTGACCCTGTCCATGGGCAGCTGTGTTAGGCTTGCTCACTGGTGTACCATCTGCTAGCACTTTGCCTGATTAGTGTGTGAGCACATGGCAGAGGCACGTGTGTGTAGCCTGTATAAGGCTATGCGTGCTTGTGCTCAAGAAAAATGGGGGATTGTGGTTGCAATCTGGGCTGATTCTTGGACTGCAACCAGAGGGGGGCACCGGCTCCCTGTTGGGTGGACATGCCACCTTTGGACAGTATGAGAGACCCTGATGGGGGGGCCCTCCTGCACCGGGAAACTGCTCACACCCAGTTGCAGATACGCACCAAGGATATTTTTGGTTTCAATGGACTGTACAGGCCCCCACCTACGATGGGTGGCCGTGTTGGCACTGTGGGGTGCAGAGGTGGAGGGGGGCCTCCAGTTAACTCCCTGGGCAGAGTGCTCAGGGAGACATTGTGAAGGGCACCTGTGTAATTTTCATTTTTGGAATGTATGTAATGTACCTATTGTGAGGCAAACAACCCTAAAGGGGTGGAATGTAGGGCAGCTGTGTTAGGCTTGCTCACTGGCTGCAAGTACTTTGCTTGATTAGTGGGTGAGCACATGGCAGAGGCATGCATGCATGGCCTATGTAAGGCTATGGGTGCTTGCGCTCGAGAGAGATGGGGGATTGTGGATGGTGGATTGCTGGCCCGCCACTGTGAGGGGCTGTTTTTGCTGTTTGTTTGCCTGAGGTGGTTTCCCCTGCCTGTGTGCTTGTCCGTCATTATGAGACTTTATTAAATAGAATGGCTCAATGCTTTTCCGGCTCCACAGTTTTTCTACCGTCTGCCTGAATCCATGTGGAACTGCTTGGCCTCGGACACCAGCATTACACCATGGTGCCTGATATCCACTGGCAGGGGTGGAGGGAAAGCACTTAGACAGGCAGGAGAGGGGTCCTGCAGGTGCACCTGTGACTTCAGAATTTCTAAGCCAGCCCTGCCCACAGAGAGATACCTCTGAGCCATCAGTCCCGTCCCAGGCCAGGACCCGACCAACCTGGCCTGGTGACCCTTCTGCTGGGCAGGCCAGGTCCTCCACAGAGGGAGCCAAACTTGTGACTGAGTGACAGATTCCTTCCCCAGACACAGGCCCTGAGCCCAGAAAGGGGGACTGGGGCCCAAGGTCACCCCGCTCCCATCACCCCCTCATTGCACATTTGGGTAAAGGAGAATTAAATAAGAAAAGAGCCAGGTTCTTGCTGCAGGGCGAGGAGTGGCTGTTTGGGGACCTGGCGTGGAGAGTGACACCTGCTTTCCTCCTCCTGAGGAGAGGGGATCTGCAGGAGGCCGCACAGCCCAGAGGAAGAGCGGTGTGGGTCAAATAAGTTTGCAAATATGATATATGAGTTTGCTTGTTTATAGTTTGCACTGGGTGTGGGGGACAGGCTGTAAGCAGTCAGGGTCCTTATAGCCTAAGACTTAGTTTTAAGACTAAGCCCTTCCCACTTTTTTTTTTTTTTTAACAGAGAGAGAGTCAGAGAGAGGAATGGATAGGGACAGACGGACAGGAACAAAGAGAGATGAGAAGCATCAATAATTAGTTTTTCATTGTGACACCTTAGTTGTTCATTGATTGCTTTCTCATATGTGCCTTGACTGTGAGGCTACAGCAGACCGAGTAACCCCTTGCTTAAGCCAGTGACCTTGGGTCCAAGCTGGTTAGCTTTGCTCAAACCAGATGAGCCTGCGCTCAAGCTGGTGGCCTCGGAGACTTGAACCTGGGTCTTCTGCATCCCAGTCCAACACTCTATTCATTGTGCCACTGCCTGGTCAAGCCCTTTTCTACCCTTTTAATACTAAGATCTTCTCAACACTAAGCTTTTTCCCACACCTTTGACTGTTGCATGATGTGGGGTGGTGCGCTCTTAAGAGGAATCCCATTATGCCTCAGATAAGTGGCTTTGTATCAGAGACTTCCTTATTTGTACACTGGCTTAAAGGCTTTAATTTCTACACTATAAAATAAGGGAAACCAGGGGCCCTCTCTCTCTCTCTCTCTCTTTCTCTTTTTCTCTCTGTTCCTGAAGTTAGCACTGCAGAGGAGAAGCAGCCAAGATGAGGAATACTGCAGGAAGAAGCCAGTTAATGCAGAGTTTGTGCAGATAGAAGGAGATGGGGAACAGAGGTGATTAAGGCTGGTGAGGTAGAACCTCTGATTCTAGGAAACTTGGATGAGTCAGTGGCTTTGGGAGCCCTGAATGGAAAGGGAAGTATTTTCCCACTGTGTGTATTTCTTGCCCTCCAGGTGTGAGCTAGGATTAAAGGTAATGGTCCACCAATTCCTGGCTCCATTGTTTCATTATCATCTGTCGGAATCAATGCGAACCTGCATGGGCCAGGCAGCTGTAATGGTGGCCATGGCTACCGGCTTTACATTTGGTGTAGTCTGTGGCAGAATTTGGATCAGTTCGGTATGGAGCCACCACCACCTTTGAACAGTGGAGCAGAGGACTACCTGCTGTTATGGTTCCCCATGGCTGTCCTTTTAGGGACCGTAGGCTGGTTGGCTGACTTTTACATCCATGTGTGAGGAAATCAAGAGTTCTTCTATAGAAGAGGCTGCCTGGAACCTGCAAACCGAGCAGTGGAAGGAGCTGGAGCAAACATGGGAGAAGGAGATGCCGACCCTGGAGTTGGAGCAAGCACCAGAGAAGGCCGACCAGGTTTGCGAGATGCGCTTGGAAATGGAGCAGCCGCTGGAGAAGGAATCACAGGTTTGTGAGTTGCAGATTGTCCTGGATATTGTGGAGAGCCAGCAGTGGCAGGAGGCTGGGGCTGAGGCCGGGGCCGGAGCTGCAAGGCCCGCAGAGCAGAAGATGGCAGCAGCCCGGGGCTCAAGCCTGGCAGTGAGAGCTGATGTTTTCAGTTCCTCTTTGGAGAATGAGGAGAATTGGGCTGGAGTTGCAATCCACAGTCTCCAGAAGATGAGAGCCCAGCTGGAAGGAGCACCTACTGCGGCCCTGGTAGGTCTGCGATTTTGGGACATAGGGGTGGATGCCATCATGCTCTTCAGAGCAGAGATGGAAATGCTGACTGCCATTGCCACATGCTCCTCCTTGGGACAGTGTAAGACCTGCCAGGATGCCAGGGATGAGGAGGGTAGCTGAGGCCCCATGTGCATGGACTGATTCCTGGACTGTGACCCAAGCGGGCACTGGCTCCTTTGTTGGATGGACTTACGGATTTTGGACAATGTGAAATACCCTGATGGGGTTGGGGGGCGGCTTTGCTGGAGGCCTTCCCCCTGCCCTGAGAAGCTTTTCCCATGGCTAGAAAGAAGGCTGAGGACATTTTGCACTTTTGGCAAAGTGTTCAGCGACTGGTGAAGTATATTTTTGTAATTGTTGAAATTGTATGATTTGTCATTGTCAGACCTCACCCTTACTGGACTATTGACCTTGAGACAGAAGAATTCCAAAAAGTTGACAACCTGCCCCAAGGAGGGGCTCCGGACATACCAGGACTTTTGGTTCAACACCCACATGCTCGAAGCCCCCCCAAGGAGGAGCATTCCGGACATACCAGGACTTTTGCCTCAGTATCCCCTCAGGCTCTCCCAAACACTATATAACCCGCCCCTAGTCTGTAACCGGTGCTCTTCTCCCCCAGGAGGAGTATCCGGCAGGGTTCCTTTCTTCCTTTCAATAAAGCCTGTTACTCTGGTCTTTCGGACTCCCATGGATTCCAACAGTCATGTTGTTGTAATTTGTGTAATGTGCCTAATTTCCCTGTGCAGGAAAACCTGTGCTTTAGATTATAAGCAAACAAAAGGGGTGGGATGTGGGTCAAATAAGTTTGCAAATATGATGTACATGTTTGCTCACTTATAGTTTGCATTGGGTGTGGGGGACAGGCTGTAAGCAGGCAAGGTCCTTATAGCCTAAGGCTTAGTTTTAAGACTAAGCCTTTCCCACCCTTTTAATACTAAGATCTTCTTAACACTAAGCTTTTCCCCACACCCTTGACTTGTACAATGTGGGGTGGTGCACTCTTATGAGGAATCCCATTATGCCTCAGATAAGTGGTTTTGTATCGAGACTTCCTTATTTGTATATTGGTTTAAAGGCTTTAATTTCTATGCTATAATATAAGGGAGACCGCCCCCCCCCCCTCTGTTCCTGAAATTAGCATTGCAGAGGAGAGAAGCAGCTAAGATGATGGAGAGCTAAAGGAGAAGCCAGTTTGTGCAGAGTTTGTGCAGGGAGAGGGAAGGAGATGGGGAACAGAGGTGAATAAGGCTGGTGAGCTAGGAATCTTTGATTCTAGGAATACTCGGATGAGTCAATGGCTTTGGGAGCCCTGAATGAAAAGGGAAGTGCTTTCCCTCATGTGTATTTCTTGCCCGCCAGGTGCAAGCTAGGATTAAAGGTAATGGCCCACTAGTCCTTGGCTCCGTTGTTTCATTACCATCTGTCCAAATCAAATGCGAACCTGTATGGGCCAGGCGGCTGTGATGGTGGCCGTGGCTACTGGCTTTACAAGCGGAGAGCACATGGATTCTCCCAGTGAGGACAGCATCTATTCCTGTGCCCTCTCCTAGAGTGAGCAGGTCTTGGACAACAAAAAAGAGGACAGGTTCTCTCCAGGAGCTGCCCAGCCCCCACCTGGGGAGCTTCAGCCCAAGTCCAGGCCCCCAGCAGAGGCCAGAGCCCTCAGCCTCCCCAGGCCCAAGGTTCTTCAACTGGGCAGTGAACAGGCCGGGGTCAATCCCCCATTGGAGACTTCAGCCCCAGGAAGAAGTGGCTGGTTTTCCTCAGATGAGCTGTGGTTGAAAGAAGGCGCTCACTGAAGACACTGTCCTGAGATTTACTCATAGCACTGCGCCCCAGGCTCCTGGCCAGAGGGAGGGAGGTACCAAGTGTGGTGCCAGCGCTTCAAACCCTTATGAAGCATGAACTGTGGTTATGAACTCTCAAGGGGTATTTCATTTTCTCGAGAACAGGAAATTTAAGATGGGCACTTTGCTGTCTGTTGGGAAAGGTGCTTCTATCATCTGGTTTATCTACTTGCTGAGGGTGCAGTCCTTTTGAGGTCCCAGTCTTATGGGGGGTAAGTTCTACTAGACTCTCCACTTTGAGTGTCCTAGATTTCTGTCACCTCCACAAGGCTGTGAAACTAAAGTTCATGTTCACTTTCAGGATGGGGAGATTTACTACTTATCCGACTACAAAGTTCTCACGACACAAAAGCTGGTTTAAGTGTTTAGCTTTCTTCTCTGAATTCTTGGGTTTTGGGCCTCAGTATTTCTTATTTTCGTCTTAGCTCATCAAAAAAATTTGTTCAGAATTTATTTTCAAAAGGAAGCTTGTTTGGGGTAACTTGTCCCCCTTACCACTAATAAGGGAAATAATTTCAGCTTCTTAACCTAGAAACTGGGGTAATTGGACTGGAAAAGAAGGTCCTATCAATACAAGAGATGTCCAAACCTGTAGAAAACTTTTGCAAAAAGTTTGAGCCAAACTGACAATTGCCAGGATGTAAGATCTCAATTGCCCCAGAGAATGATGGTTTTGTGGTTTCTCTTATGCATTTGAAATCAAGGAGGGAAGTAAGGAAGATTACATGAAGGTGGGAGGAAGCAAAGTGGGGGTTGGGTTACAGGAAATTCATGAGATTATATACTCTCTTGAGGGTGTTTAGCTTATATTAAAGGTGCCTTAACCTAGCTTCACCGAAACAATGGACAGGGCTTGTTTAAGGCAAAGATAAACCTTTTACTAAAAATGTTATATGCCTGGGCCCTGGCCAATTGGCTCAGTGGTAGAGCTTCGGCCTAGAGTGTGGAAGTCCCAGGTTTGATTTCTGTCCAGGGCACACAGGAAAGTGCTCACCTGCTTCTCCACCCTTTCACCTCTCCTTTCTCTCTGTCTCTCTCTTCCCCTCCCACAGCCAAGGCTTCATTGGAGCTTAGTTGGCCCAGGAGCTGAGGATGGCTCCATGGCCTCCACCTCAGGCGCTAGAATGGCTCCGGTTGCAACCTGAACAACGACCCAGATGGGCAGAGCATCGCCCCCTAGTGGGCGTGCCGGGTGGATCCTGGTCGGGTGCATGCGGGAGTCTGTCTGACTGCCTCCCTGTTTCCAACTTCAGAAAAATACAAAAAAATAAAAATAAAAATAAAAAATAAAAAAAATTCTATGCTAATATCCACCCCTATCTTTTCTCCTAATTTATTTGCCCTTATCCTTTTTCCCTAAAAATTTATTTCTTAAGTAGAATTGGATAAGTGACATATACCAAAGGCTAGCTTCAAGCTTTACACAAATAGTAACAATCCATGAATATTTTTAGGTAAGATATTATTACCCTTAGAAAACTGACTCAATGTGGTGTGCCTGCATATTTTTCAGAGGTGTCTGCTTTCCCCTCACCCCAACCTGGGACAGGAGGTCAGTGTTCTCCTCCCATCTCCCAGCCTACTGGGTTCAGCAGACCTCTTATGTGAGTGCTGAGTGTGTTCAGGGAGGTGCTGACACTCCACAGCTGGCCTCTGATTGTGCAAGTCTGAAGACACAAGCAGAGCTTTCTTCTGGCTCAGGCACTGATTGTGTGGTGATGTTTGAGATGAGTCAGGACAGAAAGAGCCGTGTCCTACAGAGGAGTAATCCTGTTACACTGGACCTTGGGCAGGGGGGTGCAGTTCAAAGGCTGGTTTATCAGAGTTTCTTGGAGCAGTCTTCCTATTTCCCTTACGCCAGTCTTCCTATTTCCCTAACGCTGGAACTTTCTGAGCAGCAGACCTACTCTCAGAACTCCCTGGGAATTCAGAAACCTTAGACAACTTTTTTTTTCTCCACTTCTTTTTCTTTTACTATAGGGGTCCAGGTCTGTTTTCATCCTGCTTCCTAAAAGAATTATTTTATAGTAGTTAAGTCACTTTGGAAAACCATGAGTTCTTCCCTTCATTTTCCAGATGAGGTCACTATAGGTCTGAGGAGGGAAGCGTCTTGCTCAGTGTCAGATAGAAGGCAAATAATACAACAGAGGCAAAGCTGCTGCTTTGCCCGCCTTCAGCTCGCAGCCAATCAGATTCTATTATGCCAATAAGACCATCAACAGATTTCCCCCAATAGTTTCAATTTCAAATATTCTATCTCACAATCAGGCAACATTATTAAATTTGCCAGAACTTTACTCCCATGATATGAGTGTGATTTCTCTTGAAATCTAAGTTTTAACTTCCAAATTCCAAATCTGAAACTTTTTACATTTTAGACATTGGAATCTCATTAGGAATCTGATGAAGCTTATGACTCTTCCTTTCACCCCCAAATTGTACTCACACACACAAATACACTTTTGCATGCAATTTCAAGAGTTTTATAAGACCACTCACTTAAACCCAACCAATATCTACAAAGTGTAGTTCATAACCCTGATCTCACATAAAAACGTCATTGGTCTGAGAGGATAGAAGTATCATGGTAGACAAGAGTGTGCAAATGTATGATGGAACCACTCAACCACAATTACAAGTAACATTATATGCTGCTTCACATCCTACAGAGGTCCTCTAATGCTCCCAACACTGTGTGGATAGTAATAGTATCAGATATTTGTCCATGAGGAAACAGAGGATTGAGAAGTTCAGGAACTATTTCTCTGCATTGGTTCTAAGAATTGTCATTGTTTCAAAAGAAAAAAAAAGTGGGTCTTTTCTCTCACATTTTGAGTTATTTGATCTTCTCCTCAAAAGACAAATGAGAGATGGGCTTAATAGTGGGGAAGAGGCAGAACACCTGCCAAAATCTTAGAGGGCGGGGTGAGAAGAGCAAGAAAACAAATTTTAATTTTTTTATAAGGGAAAAAGATTCTAAAGCAGGACATTGGGACAACAGGAAGTCAGTCCATGTATAAGTCAGAGATTTCAGAAGTGCTGCCAGTGACCTCTTCTATAACACTTCTCACCCTCCCCAAGCAAGTGGGGAAGGTTCAAGTGCCTTATAAACTTCAGGTCCCACCAGTTATGCTCATTGGACCCTTCATTTGTACAACGGCTTGAATAAACAAAATGGGGGACTGCATGCCCTTTTCACCTTGGTGTAAGTTATTCTGGCCTTCTGCCAAAAGACAACTGAGAGCTTGTTTTAGCAGAAAGAAATGGGCAGACCAAGATACTATAGCGCCCTTATTAGGAGAGTGAAAAACATGACAGGAAGTGCTTTATGGGGAAGTAGAGGATCAAAAAAATAAGCTTCCTTATTTCATAAAGAGATAGGGGGTAGGGGCAGTCCCTTAATTAAGGTTTTGTGTAAGATTCCCCTTCCTGCAGAAGAAGGCAGGGTCCCAACGCAGAGAGAAGAGGCCCCAGAGGGTCCACTCAGAGTCAGGGATTTCAGAAGTGATACCAGGTTCTCCTCTCCTGAGAGGGGAAGCACAGACCCCTGTGTCCTCAGGCCAGATTCCTTGGTGACTGCACTATCCCTTGGGCGTCAGCTTGAAAGGGGAGAAGTCGGGTGCACGACTTGAGCGTCTTTTTCACTTTAGTGATCTCTAAAGATGGATGACAGTGGAAGACAGACGTGAGGCTCTGGGCACCGGAAGGAGGGTGGTAAAGAATGATGCTGCATCAAAATGGGAGGCGGAGAAGCTGAAAACAATAGTCAGACATTCTCACTAGGGAGGCAGCAGGAAGGCTCCACAGATCCTGAGGGTGTCCTGTGCAGAGAACATAGCCTAGCTTTAAGCTTGCAGGAAAAGAACCTGTAATCCTTTTAAAAATCAGATTATTTCAGAAATGGTGCCATTAACCTCCCCCCAAAATGGGAGAAAAGTGCTGACCTCCACGAGCCTCAGGCTCCATTCCCGATAACCCAAGAACACGGTATTCTCTCCCTTGGGAAACAAGTCAACAAATCACACGTGGCCAGGGAGGGAGCTGTGGTCTTCCCCTTAGCAAATTCTTTGACCTTTTAGACAAATGACAACTTGGAGTTGGTTTTGCCAAGGTGAAGGAGATGTAAAATGAAAACCAAGGAGGAGTCAGCTAAGAAAGTAGAAAATAGTGCGCCAGCAATAGAGGGAGAGCAGGAAACAATTTTCTCCATTTCATAACAAGGTCTAGAGCAAGTTGTGAGACAAAAGAGATTCCAACCACCCAAGAAACACACACCGTAAGAGAGGTTAATATGTTCCACAGCAGGTCAGGATGAGAACACAGAACATTCATTCTGGAAGCCAGAGGTTTCTGAAGAGACATCCCCTACCTTTCCCCCGAACCTCTTATTTCTTACAAACTGCTTGGAGAGGCCTAGAGGGCTGAGTGAAATCGAGGTGGTTTCTGAGGAGCTAGAGCTGGCAGAGTGGAAAAGATGCCAAAAATCCATCCAAAGAGTGACGAGGGGCCCCTAAATGTTTACCCTGGTTTAATATTAAGGAGGATGATAAAAAAGGTAGCAACTTTTAAAGTCAAATGATTCCCTTTGAAGGATTTTTCTGTATTCTAACAGTTTATCCTTCATATTTTTGGTGTCAAAATGTTTTTTATAACAACAGTTTAGGGGTTACAAAAGGGGAAGGGGGAGGTTGAAGAGGTACAGAGGGATAAATGGTGATGGAAGGAAATTTGACTTGGGGTAGTGAGCACACAAGCCAAGATACAAATGATGTATTATAGAATCGTATACCTGAAACCTATATAATGTTATTAACCAGTGTCACCCAAATATATTCAATGAATTAAAAAAAAAAGTTTTATGAAATGACCTGATAATTCACTTTGCTCTGTGAATGTTTGTTAATATGTTCTTACTAGGCTAACTAAAAGGTTGTTAACCCTATATTAGCTCTTTTTCTTTTTTTAATATTTAATTTTCACTGTCCACAATCTGTAGGTCTGAGACTAACTGTGCTAGACCACATTATCCTTCCTGACTTTTAATGTGACATCAGAAAAGGGGCTGGGGTGGGGGCAGAGAACATTTGACAACTTCTCCCGTATCAGCACCCATCTGTTCTTCCCTTTGTTTCTTGCCCTCTAGTGACAAACGGGTTCTCTAGGCACAGGGTTGGTTGGGAAGCATCTGCTGGTCCTTCAGACTGCTGGGGAACACCCCAGTACAGACTCTTGCATCGTCCCCTCCCCTGGCCACAATGAATTGTACCTTGTTTCTAAATTATGTCCCCAAACCTTCTCTGTGTCACACTCTACAGTTAATATGTTGAAGTAGATAGATGCTACTTAACATTTTTTTCTCTTTTCACAGGGACAGGGGGATGATATGGAGAGGGAGGTAAGAAGAGACAAGAACCGAGGTAATGAGGAGCACTGACTGTCCATAAAGACTTGATCCCAAATTTCAAGGGAGCCCATCCTGGGACCTACTCCAGAGTCACAAACACCTGAGACCTCTGTCCTACAAAGATAGAACAGGACTGTGGGCCAGAGGGTCTTGTGGGTAGTCTGTCAGTCATTGGTTTGCAAATTGACCGTGCTGCACCACCGATCACTGAAGGGCATGCTCCCACACTCCTTATTCTACATGCATTGGTGACGTTTGAGGGAGATATCCCCCACATACTGTGGGCACAGCCGTATTATGCAGTGTGATCCCTGAATGTTACCATTTTTTCAAAGTTTAAAACCATCCCAAGATAAAGAATGGCTCAGTTGTGCCATGGTTGCCTATGGGATAGAGATCTGGTTGCGGTAAGATGACAGTAGTACCGGATGGTACACCTCATAGTCTCGGACTTCATCATGCCACTATGCCCATATTAGTAGCACTGCATTGAGACTCCAGAGATAATTTACACATGAGAGCTGCAGAGACAGATTCAGTGCATTTAAAGTGGCAGTGAGTTTAAGCATCATGCATGCAAGTTACTTCTTACATCATCATATGTATCAAATATTGTCAGGTATAACTGGTTTCATCACATGTTAATCAGTATTTTGTCTACAGAATTTGTGGCATAGCTCAGCCAATGATGGTGCAGGTCCACAGGATAACAAAAGTTCATAGGACTTCTCTTGTCGCCATTAAACCATTTCTAAAAGAGTCTGACTTTCATCTCTCATTTTGATTCCTGGAGTCATAGATGAAATACCTAAGTTTTTATCTTGGACTTTAGCAGGGAGACACTTGCAACAAAAGATTGGACCTGATTGGTTTTCCTTTTTCTTTCTTTTTTTTTTTACAGAGACAGAGAGAGATAGATAGGGACAGAGAGACAGGAATGGAGAGAGATGAGAAGCATCAATCATACGTGCCCCGACCACACGTACTGCGGGCCTTCAGCAGACTGTGTAACCCCTTGCTCAAGCCAGCGACCTTGGGTCCAAGCTGGTGAGCTTTTGCTCAAACCAGATGAGCCCACGCTCAAGATGGCGACCTCAGGGTCTCGAACCCGGGTCCTTCCACATCCCAGGCCAATGCTCCATCCACTGCGCCACTGCCTGGTCAGGCAGACCTGATTGGTTTTCATGTGCTAAGGCTACACATCATTGAGAAGCTGCCAAAGGAGCACCATAAGCTTTCCCAAAGCTTGCATCAGCTGCATCATATCATGCACCAGAAGCAAGTGCAACTATGAAGAGTTACTGACAAGGCAGTTCTATTCCTGGTGGAATACCTGAGACAAAGCTCAGGAATGCATTTCGCAAGAAACTAAAAAAAGACTGGGCAATCAGCATTTACTGATGAACAGTGGACAATTCTGAAGTCATATGGCATCACTCAAGATGTTGTTGATGCTGCACTTGGATCATGCAAAAGCAATAGGAGTGGCTCTCCATCTCCAATGTTTAGAAATGATTAAAAAACCAAACTAATAGTGTCTGACAAAGATGTTTGAGCCATTGCCAAGCCACTCCACCAGGTCATCATTGATTATGGCACCCAAGTCCATGAACCTGCATCAAACAAGCCTAATAAAGGATCTTGCATATTGAGACCCACCAGCCTTCTTTTTTTTTTTTTTTAAATTTGCTTTCTTTTTTTTTTTTAACTTTTTTTTTAAATTTTTTTTTTTATTATTCATTTTTAGAGAGGGAGAGACAGAGAGAGAGAGAAGGAGGGAGGAGCTGGAAGCATCAACTCCCATATGTGCCTTGACCAGGCAAGCCCAGGGTTTCGAACCGGCGACCTCAGCATTTCCAGGTCGACGCTTTATCCACTGCGTCACCACAGGTCAGGCTTTTTTTTTTTTTTCTTTTTTTAAATTTTATTTTATTTTTTATTTATTCATTTTTAGAGAGGAGAGAGACAGAGAGGGAGAGAGAGGAGAGAGAGACAGGGAGAGAGAAGGGGGGAGGAGCTGGAAACATCAACTTCCATATGAGCCTTGACCAGGCAAGCCCAGGGTTTCGAACCGGCGACCTCAGCATTTCCAGGTCGACGCTTTATCCACTGCGCCACCACAGGTCAGCCCACCAGCCTTCTTTGATGATCCACCGCAAAAATCCCTGACTCAGACTTTATCTGTAACTGTGACAGAAACAAGAGTGGAAGCAGTATCATCATACGAGTGGATTCTACAGATTGCAGAAGTAAAAAGGAAGAGACATGTGGAACTCCCTGAAAGCGAGTCAAGTGAAGAACCTTGGCCCTGGCTGCTTGGCTCAGTGATAGAGTGTCAACCCAATGTGTGGATGTCCTGGGTTTGATTCTGGGTCAGGGCACACAGGAGAAGCACCCATCTGCTTTTCCATCCCTCCCCCTCTTGCTCCTCTCTCTCTCTCTCTCTCTCTCTCTCTCTCTCCTGCAGCCATGGCTTGATTGGATTTAGTAGGCCCCAGGCACTGAAGTTGGATCCATGGCCTCTACCTCAGGCGCTAGAATGGCTCTGGTCGCATTGGAGTAACGGCCCAAATAGGCAGAGCATCATCCCATAGTGGATCCCAGTAGAGGCACATGCAGGAGTGTCTCTCCGCCTCCCCTCCTCTCACTGAATAAAAAAATAAATAACATGAAAAAATAAAGAGAACCTAGTGAACTGTTGGCTGACATGAAGGATATCAAAAATCAACTTAAGGAAGTCCTTGGTCCTGTTCTAAAGCACAATCTTAGCAAAGCTTACAGAAACTAAACTGAGACACTGGGTGCAAAGGTAGACAAACTACAAACCAGTGTGTCATTGCTGCACTCTGGATCAATGCAAGGAATGCCTCCTGCTGGGCAGTGTACCCAAGTCTCTTTTCAGATGAAGCAAATCCCCCAGGAGCTGTTACCATCTCACATGCTTCACTAACTCTGACACAGGATGCACTTCCGGTTTATGGAATGACAGGGAATCGGTCAACAAGCACCAGTGACCTGGATATCCCACATGGACAGTGCCAAGATGGCTCTGGATGAACCAAGCATCTCCTTCTTATACCCCTATTGTATGTCGTGCAACACATAACCATTCAAATCAATTAAGAAAAAAAAGGGGGAAACTCGGAGCAGGAGTTATTGGAGGGCATGAGAAGCTGAAGGAGTCTGAAAAATAACAAGACATTGGCCTGTGTTGTTCTGCACGCAGACACACAGGAATCTTGGAGGCACGCCACAAAATATAGATGTCTTGTTTATGATTAGTACTACCTAAAGCATTTGTCCTGTCCTTCACCTAGTGTTCTGGGAGAAGTGGAGAAGTGCATGATTTAAAGATTACAGTTGGTGGCCCTGGCCGGTTGGCTCAGCGGTAGAGCGTCGGCCTGGTGTGCGGGGGACCTGGGTTCGATTCCCGGCCAGGGCACATAGGAGAAGCGCCCATTTGCTTCTCCACCCCCCCCTTCTTCCTCTCTGTCTCTCTCTTCCCCTCCCGCAGCCGAGGCTCCATTGGAGCAAAGATGGCCCAGGCGCTAGAGTGGCTCTGGTCGCGGCAGAACGACGCCCCCTGGTGGGCAGAGCGTCTCCCCTGGTGGGCGTGCCGGGTGGATCCCGGTCGGGCGCATGCGGGAGTCTGTCTGACTGTCTCTCCCCATTTCCAGCTTCAGAAAAATACAAAAAAAATTAAAAAATTAAATAAAAAAAAGATTACAGTTGGTGTTTAGAAAAATAAAATAACATAGCTAGACTGGTGCACCCCCACTGCATGTTAACCAATAAATACACAAGTGAACGATGTTCGAGGCTGATTCCGCCTGACTAGTTTCAGTCCTCTGCTTTCTTCCATCTGTCTCTGACTTTTTCTTTGCATCTGTGTTAATAAGATCCCATCCTGTTTCTCCCTGTACTTTCTTTAAGGGTTCAAAGGGCCCATCCAGAGAGGGGTCCCTCCAAGTTGTGCTGGGGCTCAGTCCAGGCTAAGGGCACTAAGGTGCCTTCAAACACTGTCAACAAGAACAGGTAACACCAAGGGATGGCTAAGGGGAAAGTTATGTCTGACTGCCCAACTATACATCTGTTTCTTTCTCTCTCTTTTTGTTTAATGTTTATTAATTTTAGCAAGAGAGGAAGGGGAAGAGAGAGAGGAACATTGATCTGTTCCTGTATGTGACCTGACTGGGGATCAAACTGGCAACCTTTGTTCTTTGGGACGATGCTCTAACCAACTGAGCTATCCCACTAGGGAATACACCTTTGTTTCTTACAAGTGCCTCCTTTAGCCTCTTCCCCTCCACCCCCTGTTCTCTACGATGGCCTGTATCTGTACTCCAAACCTACATATCTCACAAAATTTGGCACTCAGAAGACTGACTCATCTGAACATCCTCTTCACTCAGTCCCAACCCACTTTATGAAATGGCATGGAATTATCCAAAAACAACTCACAATAGTACCATAGTTCCCTAAGATTCTTCCCATAAAGGGTAAAATCAAGATAACTGTGCAGGGTCCCAGCCCCTTGCCCTGGCGGCACAGTGCGGCCGCGAAAGAGGGCGGCTGGCGGTCATCTGGGCGTCTGGTCAGTGCTCTGCCAAGACCGCAGGGGTGTTCCCTGCGCAGGAGGAGGCTGTCAGGACGGTGTTTGTGGGGAATTTAGAGGTCCATGTATGGGAAGAGATCCTTTACGAGCTCTTCCTTCAGGCTGGGCCCTTTACTAAAGTGACAATATGCAAGAACAGAGAAGAAAAGCCAAAGTCTTTTGGATGTCTGCCTTAAACACCCAGAATCGGTGTCTTATGCCATAGCTTTGCTGAATGGAATTCGTTTATATGGAAGACCAATTAATGTACAGTATCAATTTGGGAGGTCTTACTCTTCTGAACCAGCTAACCACAGTTTTGAGAGCTGTGTTAAGATCAATTCACACAGAAGCAGAAATGGCGAAGGAAATATAAATAAAGTTATAGGCAGATCTTCCTTTCTCATGCCGTTCTTTCCGACTAATAATGCAGCTCTACCTCAAGGATATTTTTTTTCCTTCAGAAAATGCAGTGGCATGCATATAAGCCAGCGCTGCAGCTTCCTTACTGTGAGATGACAGCACCACTTCCTAATGGCACATCTGGGTGCCTCCTTCGCTAAGTCACATTTCCCACCTACAGGCTGTGTCCAGGTCTGAATGGTCTCATCAGCAGCCACATGACTCTGACCTTTATCAGATGAATAAACGAGAGAGGTAAGAACAAGGCAGCAATAGTCTTAACAGAAAAAAAACCACAGGGAAGGTGAATATAGCCCAAAGTTCCGCAAGTATAAAAAAAAAAGATACTAGTATCTAATAAATTTATCTACACTGGTCTTAATGTGTTTGAAAGGGGAAACTCTGTATTCTGCTAAGTGACCAATTTCATGGCTTTGTCTTTTTTGAAAGTGGTGACATTGGATTTACTATTGAAACTTTGTTTTGAATGACAAAAACTGAAAAATAATATAATGTACTACAATTTGCTTTTTGTAATGGTACTGTTGACACAGTGTCAAAAAGAAATATACTCTGAGTGATTGATGTATCTTAGTACTGATAATGGGGTTGCACCAAACTGTCAATCAGAATTCATTTACTGAACACTGTAAGGTATTTTTCCCTGCCGCAAAGGAAGGAAGGGGCCAGAGCCACGAAGTGTGGGATAGTAAAAGGCTTTATTGAGTACAGAGCACACATCCCACCCAGCGAGGTTCCCTGGCCCCGAGGAAAGAAAGATGGAGGCCAGGGAAGTCGCGAGGATTAAACCGCGTGGGAGATATTTAAAGGGTCCTTAGGGTGGTCGAGCTAATATGACGTGGTGAAATCTCACTGGCTGACAGACGGTCGCTGTTTTCCAAAGGGTTCCTGGGAAGTTTCTTTTGGCGCACTTGGTTGTGGGCGGTCCTAGCCAAAGTTCCCGGGCCTGAGCTTTCCCCGTTATCCACCAACCTTACATTCTGACCTTTTGTGTTAAATAGAAAAGGGGTACCATTTATTCGTCTGGCTACTTCCTGCTGATTAGGGGCATCGTGGGGAGAGGGAGATCGGAAGGTGGTGGCTTTGAGGGGTGTCAGGAGGAACATCTGTTTTGCTGTGCCTGGAGAAACTTCACGGATGCGGTCCTGTAAGGATTTTAAAAAAGAGGAGTAATAGGGGGATCTGCAGGGTCTAGCCTTTTGGTGAACTGGAGATGGATGGAGTCCAGTGGTTCCGACTGCCAGTGGTCCTGTATGGAGGCAAGCTTAGGTAAAACTGCATGTCAGGAGTGGTGTAAAAGGGGAAAGGAAGGGGCCCCATCCATTCCCGTAACCGAGACCTGTGAGGGAACTAGAGGTCCAGAGTGTGATGGCAAAAAGAGAAGGTAACCCCGTGTCCACAAGAAATGAGATGGACTTACCCACTAGTTGCAGCATACCCTGGGTTCTCCGAGTCTAGGCCCTGTTCTAGGAGTTTGAGCAATGCGCCCACCTGGCTGGCTTGGCCTCCCATTAGGGTGGCTTGTCTTCCATGTAGAGGCGCTGAGAAAAAGCCTGTTGCCCAAAGGGGCAATCGCTCCGCCAGTGACCAGACTGCTTGCAGTCAGGGCAGGGCTCAGTGGGCAGCCGTGGGCAGGGGCCCTGCCAGGACCAGTGGTCCTGCTTGCCACACTTAAAGCAAGCTGCTGGTGGCTCTGATGGTCTCAGAGTTGCTATAAGAGTCTGGGTTTGGAGCATTACCTTCTGCTGCATGCGGGCCTGGCGAACAGCCTTGGCCTGTTTCTACTAGTTGGGACCATTAAAAACTTTAAATGCCATGTTCACAGGTTCCGGATAGGGGTTTGCGGGTTGAGAATAAGAGGAAGGGGGCTCGTGGGGAGCCCGGCACCCAGATCCGGCAGGAAACACTGGAGCCAAAGGTAGGACAAGGCCAGAACTTCCTGTAAAAAATTGAGGTTGGGTGTTGGGGTCCTGCAAACTGGTGTTAAGAGCCAATAGTAGGTGGAGAATGGCCCGACGGAGGAGGGACTTAAGAACACAGTGGAGAAGGGAGGGGCCCCTGGCCAACAGGGGAGGAGAAAGAGAGATGGTAGTGGTGAATAAGAAACAGGATTTTGCAAAGGGAGGGGAGGGGGCTCTCAGAGGGAAGAGACCCAAGCACAAAAGAGGTCTGCAGAGGGACCAGAGAAAAGTCCCAAGAGAGAGGGGTGCCCCTGGGGGTCAGACAGGAGGGAGAGAGAGTTGGGAGTCTGCGGAGAAGGAAGGATCAAGAGTGGAGGTTTTAGGTGAGGTTTCTGTAGCCAGAAAACGGGCCTGCATGGTGTAACAGGTGGCACAGAGATTAAGGACGGGTGCGCGAATAATTAGAAGCCGTGTATGTAAGAGATCTCCAATCAGTTCCCAGCTTTTTTGGCGATAGTTAAATTGGTGAGGGTGTTAACACCGAAAGTCCCTTCAGGAGGCTAATTCAGTGGGTTCTGTGGCCTGGCCACAGCGGAGAAGAAGAACAGTTTCTTCTTCTTTAGGGAGGGAGATTCCTGTGCCCCCATGGCCATCCTCAGTCCTTGGAGTGGTCAGATTTGAGTATCAGTGTCCCAAAACTCAAGCTCTGGCCACAACGGCTAAGGTAAAGTGGATGTGCTCAGGATGTCTCCACAAGCACACGCACTTGGAACGGAAAGACTTCCCTGACTTAGCTACAGTTTCCGGACAGGGAGTCTCGGAGGAATGAACTCAAGGGTGGCTGGAGGCAGGGGACTTACTGCACCGTGCGCTGAAGTGGGTAGAAGGTCGGAGATCCTGGTTCTTTCTCAGAGGGGACGGGGAGAGGAGCAGTCCTTGCGGACTTCTAACTCCTTCCAGGTTTTCGGCACCAAAATGTAAGGTATTTTTCCCCACCGAGAAGGAAGGAAGGGGCCGGAGCCATGAAGTGTGGAATAGCAAAAGGCTTTATTGAGTACAGAGCACATCCCATCCAACGAGGTTCCCTGGCCCCGAGGAAAGAAAGATGGAGGCCAGGGAAGTTGCAAGGATTAAACCGCATGGGAGATATTTAAAGGGTCCTTAGGGTGGTCGTGGTGAAATCTCACTGGCTGGCAGACGGTCACTGTTTTCCAAAGGGTTCCTGGGAAGTTTCTTTTGGTGCACTTGGTTGTGGGTGGTCCTAGCCAAAGTTCCCGGGCCTGAGCTTTCCCCGCTATCCACCGACCTTACAAACACTTCTGGAAGAGGCACCATGTTTTCCTAGACTGTCACCTATGTGAAGTGGTATACTTTCTTAATGAAACCAGTGCAAATGTTGGAGTTACATGTTGCTCCTAACAAAAATGGAATAAGCAAGCTTTAGTTTCCTTTGCTAATAACATTTTATTTTTTATGTCTCAATCTGTCATTTCTGAGCCTTATGCTCCCACAGGTTTATTTCATAAAATGAGGATATGGGACAGTAACATGAAAATTAGCTGACTGTTTCAGAATTTATCAACTTCTTTTAGAAACTGGGTTTGAGAGGGTATATTTTACATTAAATAAATCTTGAAAAACAAAAAAGAACTGTGCACTCTCCCACCAGTCCCACCCTGACAGAGTGTTCCGAACACAGTGCAAGAACCTCAGAGAGCAAGGGGCCCAGAAGGTCCTGGAAAGAGGGCTCCAGATATATGAAATATATGTGTATTTTCTCCTTTTTTCTTTTTAGAATACTTCCTATTGCTTCGGGTTAAAACTGATTTTTATTTTCTTCTTTTCTGTATTCACCAGGTTAGAAAAAATTTCCTTCTCACTTCTCCTTTATTCAGGAGAGATCAGATGGTAAAATGGCCAAAAGTGAAGGCCACCCAGCAGAGGGGGACAGAATCAGAGGGAAGGAGCTAGTTTCATTCCCTCTTCCGGTCTGTCTTTAATATGCAAGAGCGAGCAGGAGGCATTCATCACCCCACCCCCCACTCCAGGCTTACACAACAGCCCTCAGAGTTCACCCCTCCCAAGGGAACATCAGCACCTTTAGGGGTGTGGCCTTGCCGCTGACACCTACATCACTTGATATCCTGCCCAGACACATCACCTAGAAAGATGAACATAGGCCTCGTTCTGGGTGTCCTTCCACTCTGACACACACACAGATAAGGCTGGCCTGGGAAAGCTCCACCCTCCATCATATTCTCATTCTCAGTTTAGCCCAAAGCCATCTACAAACCAGAGCTTTCAGAAATGAAACATTGCCCCTCTCCGGAGACAGAGGGAAAAAATCAGCCACAATCTTGGTCAAAAAAAGAGGAAGAAGCTATATTTTTCAATTTTGAAAGAAATATGTTTGAATCCCAAAGGATACCCGAACGCCGTCTTGAATAAGGGAAAAAGATTCCTCAGAGGAAAAAGGCAGGGCGTAGCCACGAAGTGTGGATTAACAAAAGCTTTATTGAGGAGAGAGCACATCCTGCCCAATGAGGTTCCCTAGCCCCGGGGTGAGAGATATTTAAAGGGTCTTTAGGGTGGTCAAGCTAATATTAGGCGTGAAATCTCACTGACTGATGGACCCTCGCTTTTTTCCAAAGGACTCCTGGGAAGTTTCTTTTGGCGCACCCAAGTGTGGACAGCTCTAGCCAAAGTTCCCGGGCCTGGGTTCCTCACGTGACTGTCCCCCATTGCTGACCACCCCACAGAGACCTCAAAGAGATCAAGTGCAGGGGAGGCAGTAAGGTTAGGGGGCTAATACTCGGACTCCATAGAATCTCGAGCAGCCCTTGAGCAATCCTACAAATAGGTGCCAGAGCAGGAGGGGTGAGAACCAACATTGACCAATTAGTCCGTGACTTCAGAAGGGACTCCACATGCTAAGAACAGGGAGAACATCTCGATGCTCATACCTCAGGCAACATTCCTAGTCCCCAGGGAACTCTCCCTTGGGAAACAGGCAAACATAGAAATCCATGGACCTCTCTGACCTTGCTGCTACTTATCTTGCCTCTTATCCAGAGAACTTAAAAGTAGATTCTGACAGGCTGGAGCCGAGTGTCTTAACACCAAGGCATGAGGAAGAAGACCACTAATAAAGGGGGAACCTCGCACATTTCTTAAAGAACTTGAGGGCAAATCCTGGGGATAAATTCTAGCTCTAGGCGAGGGACCCAGTATGGTAGGTACCTCAGAGAGCAGACATGGGAACAACTCACAATCCGTGTTGAAGAGATTTTAGAGATGCCTCTGTTCTCTCCGTGGAAAAGAGGGTTGTGTGGTTTTCAGGAAACCCAGAAGGTGTTCCTGTTGGCCACTGCACTCTCCCTTGGGCAGTAGGCTGAATATAAAAGTGAAGAAGTAACTGTGTGATCTCACTTCGGTGGGACACATACACGATCGCATGTCAGAGGAAGGATACCTGCCTTTTGGTTTTGATAAGGAAGGAGAAGGCAAAACATGAAGGCCTTTATAGACTAAAAGGAAGCCTTCAAAATGCCTCAGCATTAAAATAGGATATAGGAGAACTAGGAAATAAACAACCACACTTCCCAGAAGCTCAAGAGAAAAAGGCCCCTCTGTATATATATGGCTCCAGATGCCAACAGCAGGAGAGGTAACCTGTCCCAAACCAGACAGAATTGGAACCCTTCCACAAGTCCGAGACTCAGAGTGACATTATCTACCTTCTTCTAAGGTAGAGGAAGTCACATCCTGGTAGACTTAGGCCGCCATCCTAGTCCTCATGTCCTCTGAGGAGCAGCAGTTTGGTGAGACAGCAATGGGGAAGGGTCCTCATTCACTTACTGGGTTATAGAAAATCTCACCTACAGAAAAGACCAAGTGGCACTCAGGGTGGCGGAGCAAACCAGTTTATAACACTAGCGGGACCTGATGGGTTAACACCCAAAGGTCTGGACCCTGAGCTTACAGAGGCTGGGGTTTTTATCGATTCTTTGCAGGGACCTGAGTGAGTAAGGTAACAGTCACAAGTTGTGGAGACTTTCTGGTCCTTACTGCTCTGCAGCTGCAAGCAGGAAGCAAGGAGTACAGAACCTAAGGAAGTAGTTATTGAGCTAGCTGCAGACTGGGGCTAAAAATTCCCATTCCAACCATGAGTTATGTGGCCTCTTACCGAGGCTGGCTGAGAGCTGATAGAGGCGGGGGCATCGTGGGAACCTCAAGGAACCGAGCACCACAGAGGAGTCTGCTGTGGAAAATGCTGACAGTATCACAAGGGGCAAAGGAAAAGCTGAAATACAACATCCAAACTTCATAGACACCAGGGCACACCTTGGGAACGGATCCAATATAGGCCCTAGTGGTGCCATTCACAGCAGGGAGAGCCGCTTCCACAGAAGACAGGATCAGGATCCATAATTTGGTGTTGAAATTCTTTTCTTCTATTACATTTACATCATAATAGACAGTGGGGTGTGTGTGGGGGGAGTGGTTTAATTCCCTTAATAGATATCAATTCAGTAAAAGTGGATGAAATCTCAATTTCTCCCACAATATATGTGAGGATACAGCAATCACTAGCCTGACAGTCCTAAAATACTCAATTAACACTTTCAGGGGAGCTAGAAACTTGAAGGGTCTGGATGTTTAGCCACTACTCATATCACTGGCTCCCTGGCCCAGCAGTCTCAGCTAACAAGGCAGCTGCGGACCCAGATTTGGGATGATCAAACCCAGTCTCTCCCCAGTAGATACACAGGACACCCTGCTCCTAGCCAGCCCGGTTCCCAAGTGCACCAGCAGTGTCCCTGCCCTCTGTAGGGTGTCTCATCATTCACTAGCAGGGCATTTAAGGGCAGGGAGTTGGTTTCATTCATCTTCTTTCCCTTGTTTCTGGCCTAGTGCACGGCACCGTCGGGCTCCCAGTATTTACTAATTGAAGAATAAAGGGGGGAAGGCAGAGGAGGCGGTGGCAGAGCGAACAGAAGACTGCTTATGTCTCAGCACCAGAGAGGGAGAGGGCACTGCTAAGTCCTCGCTCTCCTCTGAAGGGACTCTTTCTGACCCCAGCCCTCCCCCTGCCCCCTTGTCTTTTTACTTATTCCAGAGACAGTTCTCTCTTAACTTTCAGTATCATTACATCTCTTCCTGTTTTTGCCTTATTGCTACCCCTATTTGCTTTGTTTTCTAGACATTTCTACTTTTCTTTTTTTCACTCTCTGCATATCTTATCCATTTTTCTATTTTTTTCCCCTCTCTTTTATCTCTTATTCTGTCATCTGATAACTGTTTTTCTTCCCTTTCAAGTAGGGATGGCATGGCCTCAGGAGAGCGAAGGGGTAAGAAGAGTAGCTGAGAAAAAGGGCCTCGTCTAAGCATTTCCCCGGAGGCAGGGCCCGTTCGGGCTTCTCCCCCTTGCCTGGTCCAGATGAACTGGAAATGACTGTTCAAGGGTCGTCCTGTTTCCCTCTTGGCTCTTGTTGTTGCCCTTCAGGTCTGCCAGTTATCATCAACAGGGATGCTCGCCTTTTCAGGCACCAGGTGGATTTCTGATCTCTGCTATAAAACCTCCGAGAGGCAGCCCCAGGCCTATGACTGAGCAGCAGTGAGCGAAGACGCGTATTCTACCCAAGCCGGGGGAACTCTGTTTTCCCACAGTCTGCTTCCCCGGAAGCCTACATCCGAGAGCTCCACGGGGCCAAGATCAGCTTTGGTTTGGAAGTTTCTAGGGAACTCTGTAAGACATGCACAGAAGCCACTCCTATTTAAGGGGTCAATCCTAAGTTCGGCTCCCAAGTCCAGTTTACCCTAAGATCAGCATGCTAACTCCGAAGAACCTGTATCTTTGAATCCCAGTATTATCAGGAGGGCCTCACCCAGTAGTGTCTATCTGAAGAATAAATAATTTCCCTAAAGGTATTAAAACTTAAAGTTCCTTTTATAAAGCATTATAATGCACATAAAAGTTTCAGCAAAGAGCAGTTGCTTCCTGTACAGAATGAGGGAGGGAAAGTCAGAGATTGTGGCTCCCAGTCTGGGGCAGTGGAGAAGACATGGTTTTAGCTGCAGGCTCAGGACGGCAAGTTTTCAGACTGCAATTGAGGAGCACCTGTGAAGGCCTAGGGGCCTGCGTTCTAAGCACCTGACATGCAGGACAGTGCGCAAAGGGGTCTTTCCCCTTTTTAGAACTCTAGATCTGTGGCTGGGAAGAGGATCTAAGCAGGCGTGAGGACAGACACCGAAGCAGACGTCTGGAGTCACCACCTGCCGCGGCCTGCACGGGGAAGTGAAGACCTGAGTGGGGGTGATGGAGGATTAAGGAAAACAGAAACATAGATAAAGTTTAGGCCAGGCGGGACTCTGTGCTCTGATGGAGACACAATGACCCGAGCCTGGAAACCTCGTTTATTTTATATGCTTCAACAAGAGGGTACTGTGCTGTGGGGTGGAGGAGGTAACTATGTGAGGCTCTATCCTGGAAGCGCATCAGGGCATCCTGAGCCTGTGGTAGCACTGTGTGCTTGCCGCCCTGCTTCTGGCGTCAATACCACGAACAGCCTTCAAGTTGTTTTAGTGACCTCGCCCTGCCAGGTCACTCAAGACCGAGCAAGGCCCTTCCTCTGCTCTCAGTAGGCCGGACACATTCAGACGCGCGCGGCTCTCTACAACCACCTGTCTATTACCCTCAACCAGTGACTCCTGCTGTTCAGACACCAACCGGTTAAAAGGAATTAGCCGTCTCCTATACAGTCTAAGTCCTTCCAACTCCAAGAAGTAACTTGAATGGCTTAGTTTCCCGCAGAATTTTGTGAAATGATACTTGCAGGTTTAATTCCTGCATTGTTAAGTTCCTTTTCAGCAGGGCCTGGGACTTGGTGTGCCCCACAGCACCTTAGTGATGTAAGGAAGAATTGCATAACCATTTCTGCAGTTCCAGCTCTGACCTTGGTGACTTAGCTCCTGTCATTTGTTCTTGAAATTTCAGTGGCACCTGCATTTCCTTGCTTTTCATATTTGCTATATTCTTCAGTCATTTTGCTCTTTGCTCTGAACCCCAACATGAAGAAATACTGTGTCTACCACACTGGGGTTGTTGTCTAGTAAGCTGAGTCTAAAACTTTGCCTGACCTTTTCTTAGAACCTGGCTTTAGGGGGTCTGTCCAGTTTGGGCACTGGAGAGACGAGGCAACAAAACTCTCTCCTTTCCAATAATAAGCCTTCTAAGTTCAATGGGCCATGACTGGGTAAATGAAATTTCATCATTACCCTAATTTCCCAACGAGGCAGATCAGTAAGAAGCTAGGAAAATTCCCTGGCAAGGGAATAAACTAAAACAGATAGCTAAACATAGAGAGTTGAACTAATAATTATCTTATTATTATAAGATAATAAATCAGAAAATCTTATCTTCCCGAACCAAAGTCACATAGGAGCAAATAAATGATTTACACATTCCAGATCATCCAGGAGGAGACCCACTTTCATCCCGGTCCCTATCTGGTGATATTCTCTGAAGGTCAGACTGACCACAGAATGACCCTGATCCCTCTGTATCAAGGGTCCCCAAACTACGACCCGCGGGCCGCATGTGGCCCTGAGGCCATTTATTCGGCCCCCACCGCACTTCCAGAAGGGGCACCTCTTTCATTGGTGGTCAGTGAGAGGAGCACTGTATGTGGTGGCCCTCCAACGGTCTGAGGGACAGTGAACTGGCTCCCTGTGTAGAAAGTTTGGGGACCCCTGCTCTATATGCTCATTTCGATACATCAGCATATTAAAGGACACACATGGAAAACTGATGAATATTCTATTGAGACCCTCCCTTAAGACCTCCCCTAAAATTCCTGCTTGTAGAAAACAGATAAAAACCCTCAAGACAAAAGACCCAGTGCATGTTCTCCCTTGAGCAGTTCCATGCCTTCCCTTCCCCCGACTTCCTTCCTCAGGCATTAATCTTTGCTTTCTTTCTCCTAAGCAGTAAGAGTCCCAGCAAGACTTGGGGCCAGAGGAGCAGCGGGCAGCAGCAGCTCGTCCCTGGCTAATCCCTTGAACTTGTCTCCAAGAACTCTCTTTTTGCCTCAGTAACTTGTTTCCGGTCGTGGTCCATGCCTTCCAGCTGCCTCCCTTCTTCTGCCTCTGTGACTGCCTTTCTCAAGGGCCAAGGCAGCTTGCCCAGGCTCACCCCGGTTGCTGTGATCTTGCCTCTTACATTTTAACCCCTTCCTTCATTTCACTGCCCCCAGATTTAATAAATCATCTGAACCCATGTCATGAAATTTTTCCTGCACAAAGTCAAGAACCCACACATTCCAGATGGTGCTGGGACAGACCTTCCTTGTCCCAGTCCCTTTCTGGTGACACCAAGATTAAGCTATTGCCCTGCAGCTAAAAGAAAATGACTAGGCCCTGGCCGGTTGGCTCAGCGGTAGAGCATCGGCCTAGCGTGCAGGAGTCCCAGGTTCGATTCCCGGCCAGGGCACACAGGAGTAGCGCCCATCTGCTTCTCCACCCCTCCCTCTCTCCTTCCTCTCTGTCACTCTCTTCCCCTCCCGCAGCCAAGGCTCCATTGGAGCAAAGATGGCCCGGGTGCAGGGGATGGCTCTATGGCCTCTGCCTCAGGTGGTAGAATGGCTCTGGTTGCAACAGAGCAACGCCCCAGATGGGCAGAGCATCGCCCCCTGGTGGGCATGCCGGGTGGATCCTGGTCGGGCGCATGCGGGAGTCTGTCTGACTGCCTCCCCGTTTCTAGCTTAAGAAATATACAAAAAAAAAAGGGGGACCTGACCTGTGGCGGCGCAGTGGATAAAGCATCGACCTGGAACGCTGAAGTTGCTGGTTCAAAACCCTAGGTTTACCCAGTCAAGGCACATATAAGAGTTGATGCTTCCTGCTGCTCCTCCCCCCTTGTGTCTCCCTTCTCTCTCTTTCTCTTTATCTCTCTCTCTCAGATGAATAAATAAAATCTTTATGAAAAAATTTTTTTAAAAAGGTAAAAAAGGCAAATAAGAACAGGTTTTGAGGCTTAAAGAGGGAAAGACAAGACTGAAGAACAATAGGTACACAAAAGAGCACCCAGAATGACAGCACACCTGACATTTCAGGGCCCTTGTTTCTATTCAACTCGCCTGGCTTGAAAGTTGTCACTGAAAAAGATGTTGCTTGGGAACAGCTCAGTGGGGACAGAGGGCCTATTAGCTACTCCTGGACATATTTCAGTCATCTTCATTGTCTTCAAACATCTCACCTTCTCTCTGTTTGAGGAATAAATAATTTCCCTAGAGGCACTAAAATTTAAAGTTCATTTTCTTTTCTTTTAATTTAAAATTTTTTTAAATTTTTATTTAATTAATTATGTTTACATAAATTCTAGGGTCACACCGAATGCATCCCCTCTCCCCCATATTCTCCTCAACATCTCCCTTGCCCCCTTCCCTAAAGCGCCCTCCCTCCTTCCCTTCAGGTTTATCTCATCCTATCATCCCCTTTCCCTCTGTCCTTTTTTCCTCTGGTCCCTTTGATCCTCCTCTGTCTCAATTCCATTCCTCAGTTCTCATTAATCCTTGGATTCCTCAAATGAGTGAGGTCATATGATATTTTTCTTTCTCTGCCTGGCTTATTTCACTCAAAATAATAGTTTCCAGGTCCCTCCATATTGTTGCAAAAGGTAAGATTTTCTTCTTTTTCATGGCCCCATACTATTCCATTGTATATATGTACCACTGCTTTTTAATCCACTCGTCCACTGACGGACATTTGGGCTGTTTCTAGATCTTTGCTATTGTGAACAATGCTGCCATAAACATGGGGGTGCATTTCTTTTTTTCAGTTGGTGATATGGTGTCCTTGGGATATATTCCTATAAGTGGGATGGCTAGGTCAAAGGGCAGTTCCATTTCTAATTTTTTGAGGAATCTCCATACTGTTTTCCACAGTGGCTGCACCAGTCTGCATTCCTCCAGCAGTGCAAGAGGGTTCCCCTTTCTCCACATCCTCGCCAGCACCTATCGTGTATTGTTTTGTTAATGAGTGCCATTCTGACTGGTGTGAGATGATATCTCATTGTGGTTTTAATTTGCATTTTTCTAATGATTAGTGATGTTGAACATTTTTTCATCTGTCTATTGGCCATCTGTATGTTCTCTTTGGAGAAGTGTCTATTCATTTCTTGTGCCCATATTTGATTGGATTGTTTGTCTCCCTGGAGTTGAGTTTTACAAGTTCTTTATAAATTTTGGTTATTAACCCCTTATCAGATGTATTGTTAAATATGTTCTCCCATTGTGTGGTTTGTCTTTTTATTCTGTTCTATTGTCTTTAGCTGTGCAAAAGCTTTTTAGTTTGATATAGTCCCATTTGTTTATCCTGTCTTTTATTTCATTTGCCTGTGGAGATAAAGCAGCAACTATATTGCTGCGATAGATGTCGGTGAGCTTACTGGCTATGTTTTCTTCTAAGATGCTTATGGTTTCACGGCTTACTATCCACTTTGAATTTATTTATTTTATTTTATTTTTTTAATATTTTTACAGGGACAGAGAGAGAGTCAGATAGAGGGATAGATAGGGACAGACAGGAATGGAGAGAGATGAGAAGCATCAATCATCAGTTTTTCATTGCGACACCGTAGTTGTTCATTGATTGCTTTCTCATATGTGCCATGACCATGGGCCTTCAGCAGACTGAGTAACCCCCGCTCTAGCCAGTGACCTTGAGTCCATGCTAGTGAGCTTTTTGCTCAAGCCAGATGAGCCCGCGCTCAAGCTGGCAACCCTGAGGTCTCGAACCTGGGTCCTTCCGCATCCCAGTCCTATGCTCTATCCACTGTGCCACCGCCTGGTCAGGCTGAGTTTATTTTTGTGCATGGTGTAAGTTGGTGGTCTAGTTTCATTTTTTTGCAGAAAGCTCTCCAATTTTTCCAACACCATTTGTTAAAAAGACTGTCTTTACTCCACTGTATGCTCTTACCTCCTTTGTCAAATATCAATTGTCCATAAAGATGTGGGTTTATTTCTGGGTTCTCTGTTCTGTTTCATTGATCTGTATGCCTGTTCTTATGCCAGTACCAGGCTGTTTTGAGTACAATGGCCTTGTAGTATAACTTGATATCAGGAAGTGTGATACCTCCCACTTTATTCTTCTTTTTCAAGATTGCTGAGGCTATTTGTGTTCTTTTTGGTTCCATATAAGTTTTTGGAATATGTGTTCTATATCTTTGAAGTATGTCATTGGTATTTTAATTCGTATTGCATTGAATTTATAAATTGCTTTGGATAATATAGACATTTTAATGATGTTTATTCTTCCTAACCATGAGCATGGTATATGCTTCCACTTGTTTGTGTCTTCCTTGATTTCTTTTATCAATGTTTTATAATTTTCCAAGTACAAGTCTTTCTTGACGATCTATCTAGTGATGTTAGTGGGGTATTGAAATCTCCTACTAATATAATATTGCTGTTGATCTCGCCCTTTATATCCATCAAAGTCTGCTTTATATATTTAGGTGCTCCTATATTAGGTGCGTAGATTTATGATGGTTATATCTTCCTGTTGGATTGCTCCTTTTATCATTATGTAGTAACCTTCTTTATCTCTTACTATAGCCTTGGTTTTAAAGTCCATTTTGTCTGATATAAGTATTGCTACCCCAGCTTTTTTTTCATTTCCATTTGCATGAAATATTTTTTCTATGCTTTTACCTTCAGTCTATGTACATCTTTTGTTTTAAGATGTGTCTCTTGTAGACAGCATATGTATGGGTCCTGTAAAATTTATTTTCTATAACATTATAATGCACACGAAAGTTCAAGGAAAGAACAGTTGTTTCCTTTACAGAATGAGGTAGGGGAGGGTAGAGATTGTTGTGGCTCCTAGACGGTTGCTCTGACCATCTTTTCTGGTGGCATCCCTTTCCTTGCCTTCTCTTATACTTCTCACCATGGCTTACACCCCCTTCTTTATTTCCCTTGCTTGTTCTCAGTCTTTCTCTTGGTCTCTTAAGTTGTGCCATGACCCACACCAGGAAGAACAGAGGAGAGCAAAAGGAAGGAAAGTCTTTCTAATTTATGTACTGCCCCTTTAAGACAGATCAATTTTGTTGTGGATGCTTCATTCTCATTTCCTTTTGGACTCCCACCAAGTTGTTCAATGCCCCCCACCCCCACCACAATGTCCCATCATCACGGAAGCTCTATTATCTTTGAAACTGAAATCTTCATCTCTGCCCTTCAAAGAACGATGTTCAGTTTTATCCTGGAAGGCTATCACAAGACCTAGCTACATATAGGCTGGTTTCTTCACACACCCCTTTCTCCTCCTTCATAGATGGATGATACCTCCCCGTCCCTTATTCTCAGAGTTTAATGTAGTTCTCATACCAGCTGAACCCTAATGTCAAAATCTCTTACCCCATTGGAAAGCAAAGTTAATTGCTGTACTGGACAGGGAATTCTTTGAGGACCCTAACTCCTAACTGTTCATTGTTTCATTTCTAATGCCTTGCAATAAGCCTAGCACATGATATGCTCTCCATAATTGATTACAATGTTTTTTTCACATACAAAATAAAAAGTTAAAGTTCACTTACTTTAGTGTTTTATCTAGGTTTGATAAGAAAGAGAGGGAAAAGCCTATGGTGGTGCTACATGATCCAAAGCAGAAGATGAGTGGGATTGGGTGAGACGGTGAGAGGAGAGAAGGGAAGGACCCAGACAGAAGAGCGTCGTGTTTGCAGCAGAATGCAAGTGTTCATAGATGCTCCTTCTTCATGAACCTAACTGTGTCTAGGAATGGGGAAATCTGTGGCCCAGGGCTCCCTAAAGGAGCAAGAAGTACATTTTCCCCAACAACTATAGTCATGAAAGCTACTTATTGGGGGGGAAATTACCTCAATGTTGAATTAAACCATATGCCCTCCCTGTGCTCTATATTCAACATTAAACTCAATCATATATCATATTTTCTCCAAATTGAGCCTTTCACAAATTCTTTTTTCCGTAATAAAGTTTGAGTTTAAGGGTTTAACTGAATAGGCTTCATAGACTCATGCACCTCGCACTCACTCTCACTGTGAGGTCAGAATCTTTCAGGCCACACCCTACACAGGAAGTGTGGACCCAGTTCTAGTTCACATTTTCAGCTTGCCTAGGTTTTTGAGTTTCCAATTTGATGTTTTCTAAGGAGATCCCCTTCATAGAAGGGGTTCTTTAAAAAGTCAGTATCTTTGCTATCTCCTTGAAATCAAATGTTACTAATGTAACAGAAAGACATTTTTAGAAGATGCCACTTCCTAAGATCTGACAGAAGGTCAGAGGTCAGGTTTTACATAGCATCCTGACAAGTTTCCCGGCAAGGACCATAAAATATTTTAGTGATATTGCCAAGTTTTCCTGTTAGGGTCTCAGGGCTTCTTGGTAGGAGTTCTGGGTGTGGTGGTTCATTCAGCAATGACAGACCCAGCCCCTCCAACATTTTGTTCTTTCATTCATAAAGCTTGTTATGAATGGGAATACATAGAACATGCCTCTTACTCAGCTTGGCAGTGGGCATATAAGAAGCCAAAGTGAAGGAGCTAAAAGTGGTCACTGGAAGTAGCCCTCAGGTCTCTCTCCTTCCTGAGGTGGTTTCCAGAAACTTTTCCTTCTTCCGTTGACAATGTCCATGTTTCTTGCTACGTCAAACAACCCCAACTTCCCATTTTCCTAACTTCTTTGTCCTGTGTCCCTATATCTTTTTTTGAATAGTAAAATAAACATAAAAGTTATCATCAGTGACATCAAGTACATTCACAATGTTGTGCAACTGTTACCACCATCTAGTCCCAGACCATTTTTATCACCCCCAAAAGGCAACTGTACTCATTAAACCTCATGCCCCACCCCCTGCAACCACTAATCTGCTTTTTGTCTCTCTGGATTTGCTTATTCTAGCTATTTCTTTTTTTCAGAGACAGAGAGAGTCAGAGAGGAGGATAGATACAGACAGACAGGAACAAAGAGAGATGAGAAGCATCAATCAGTTTTTTGTTGCGACACCTTAGTTGTTCATTGATTGCTTTCTCATATGTGCCTTGACCATGGGCCTTCAGCAGACCAAGTAACCCCTTACTCGAGCTAGCAGCTTTGGGTCCAAGCTGGTGAGCTTTTTTCTTTGCTCGAGCCAGATGAGCCCGCGCTCAAGCTGGTGACCCTGGGGTCTCGAACCTGGGTCCTCTGCATCCCAGTCTGATGCTCTATCCACTGTGCCACCACCTGGTCAGGCTATTCTAGCTATTTCTTAAAAATTGAACCATGCAATATGATTTTTTGTCATATTTCCTTTCACTTAGCATAATGTTTTAAAGGTACATCTCTGTTGTAACATTTGTCAGTACTTCATTTCTGGGGCTGAATAGTGTTCTGGATATACAACATTTTGTGTATTCTTTCATTAGTTGAAACTTTGGGTTGTCTCTATTTTTTGGATGTTATGAATAGTGCTACTATGAACATTTGTGTATAAATTTTTGTTTGAACACCTATTTTTAATTCTTCTAGATATAACTTTAAGAGTAGGCTTGCTGGAGTATATGGTTATTCTATCTTTAACATATTGAGAGACTTCTAAGATGTTTTCTACAGTGGCTGCATCATTTTACAATCCCACCAGCAATACCTGAATGTTCTAACTTCTCTGCATCCTCACCAACACTTGTAGCTTTCATTTTTAAGTTATAACCATCCTAATAAGTATGAAATAGTACCCCATTGTGGTTTTTATTTGCACATTCCTAATGGCTAATGATGTTGGGCATCTTTCAAATATGCTTTTTTGCCATTTGTATATTTCCTTTAGAGAAATATTTATCCAAGCAAATCTTTTGCCCAGTATTATTATTATTATTTGTTGTTGTTGTTGTTAAGAGCTCTTTACATATTTTGGGTAATAGACCCTTCCCAGATATATAAGTTAAAAATATTTTCTCTAATTCTATAGGTTGTCTTTCAACTTTCTTGATAGTGTTCTTTGATGTAAAAAGAACAAAGTTTTAATTTTGGTGAAGTCCAATTTGCATTTTCCATTAATTGCTTGTGTTTCTGATATCACGTCTATGAGAACATTGCCAAATCTACGGTCATAAAGACTTATCCCTGTGTTTTTTTTCTAAAATGGTTTTAGCTGTAATGTTTATTTAGATCATGGACCCATTTTATGTCAATTTTTGTATTCAGTGTGAATGGTCAAACATTCTTTTTCATGTGGCTTTGTCTCATGGTCAATAGACCCAAGGCTTTGTTTCTAAGACTATATGATGCAGGTCTGAACCTCATTGTCTTAAGGGCTTACTGCTTAAGGGAGTGGTCATGCAAGGGCTTGTATAGGAGACATATGAAGCTGTTTTCTGGCCCCATTGTTCCTCCTCTAAGGGGGTCTACCACATGACCAGCAACTGCTAGGGGATAAAAGGTGTGAAGTCCTTATTTTCCCAGTTATGCCTGTGGCTAGGTACATCCAAGGCCTTTGCCTTGGTGATAATCCATACCTGGCCTATTGTTCCTGCTCTGCTCATGCCTGTCTAACTGCCTACTACAGTACCACTGGGGCTTTATTTGCTTAGGTGAAGGGGCTGGGCCTTCTTAGAAATTAATCAGTCTGGCAGGTGAAACATCAGATCTTTTATAAAGGTACATGAGCAAGTTCTGAGAGGAAGGGGAGAGAGAACAGGAAGGTCAGAGGTATATGGATCATTAATCTAAGAGAAGAGAGGATAGTAAATGTTAAGTCACCAAAGGAAGGATGCACAAGGCCTGATGAGGTTTATAAGAAATTTATTTATGCATATGCGAACAGATGGCCGAGTCCAAAATGGCGTTAACCCTGAGTGTCTGGGGATTTAAGCTTATATGGGATTTGCGAGGCTAGCTAGGAGGTTAGTTTTGGTGGGGAATTTTGGGGTGAGGGGAGAGGATTTGCTCCAGTGGGAGGTTGAGTGAGAGGAGATGGGATATCAGTCAGGTTTGCTCGGGTGAAGTGTTATGGGAACTGCCCTGTAGCCAGATCACTTAAAGTTTAACCTGGCTAGTTGAGGTTTTTCGGTAAGGGGCCCTGGACCCAAACCTAATAGTTAACAAAAGAGTAATCTATAAACACATTTCTCCATTGTACAAATGGGCCAGGGGTGAATTCTGAGAAAAGGAGTCAAAAGACAGAAGTTGCCTTCTACATTCAGTATGTGAGCTCCCCTTCAGGTAAATGCCTAGACTTGTCTAGGACAGGTCATGAGACACAGGTTTCAGAAGAGACACTAGAAAGATCTCTCTTTAGAATGAGTAACAGTTCAGTTTCCAGGTTCAAGTTAAGTTACACTAATGCTTTCCCAGTTTTTATCTGCAAAGAAAGGAGGATAAAGTATTTTCAAGAGTCTAAATTCTCTCTCAATGTGACATCACCTGTTCTAAGCCTTTCAACATAAGCCGTTGGTCAGGGAGTCCATTTCTGCCTCTAATCCTAGATCCTACACTTTATATCCTCTCAGATTTGACTACTGTAAGGAATCCTTGTCCTTTATTTATTTATTTGTTTTCTAAAACCAGAACTTGGTCTCACAAAAATTCTCAAATTCTCATAAGATGGTTGTATAAGGGAAATACTAACCCCTAAACCAAATACATTAACTGTAAAAAAAATTAGTAAAAAAAATGTAAAAATAATTCAATCAAGTTTTCCTACTTGAAATTGCCTTTAGCTCCTAATGTGCAGCCATTCTTAGTCTGACTTTAGGTGACTGAGCCATTTGTCTGCTAACAATTAGCTCTGTTCCCAGGATTACTTCAATGGTCAATGCCATGATGGCTCCATTTCTGCCCAACCCTTGCAGAGAGAGGCGGGGAAAACAAAAGTGACCCCACTGCCATGTGATGTGTGGGCTTCAGGGAGGAATCTAGAGCAGCTGAATGCCTGTGTTCAGGAGTGGAGCCATTTCCAGAGCTCATTATTTGGGAACCTCTCCCTAAAGTTGTATTTGCATGAATTTAAATGCAGTATTATACCAGATAGAAGGTGACAGAAGATAATTTTACTTTGGGTGATGGGTATGCAACATAATTAAATGTCAAAATAACCTGGAGATGTTTTCTCTGAACATATGTACCCTGATTTATTAATGTCACCCCATTAAAATTAATAATAAAAAATTGCAGTGTTAAAAAATAACTACTCACACAGCCTTCAAGTGTGTCTATCTCAGGGTGATTTTTAGATCGCTTTAGATGACTAAGGACGGAGATGGAGAGGAAAGGGACAGCCATGGGTCCCTAAGTAGGGGTAAGAGGATGCTGAAGGAGCCAGCAGGAGAACGCTGAAGGAATCAAGTCCCTCACTCCTCCAGTCCACATGCTAGTGACACCAAGAGGGTGCCCCCTAAACACGCGTGGCAGGCACTGCTGAGGACCAGAAGAAACCCTCCCCCAGGCAGCCAAGTCCAACGCCTATTTCAGTCAAGTCATGGATGTGGGGAGGGGGTGTTAGCTCTCAGAAGTGACAGCAGGACTTTTCTATAAGCCTAATTAGGAACATCCATGACAGTCACCAAGCCGCATTTCCCTACAGCGGAACCACTCAGCAGCACCTATTCTATTCTGGGTCATTCAAAATGGTCCCCAAGGTGAGGGCTAAATTTCAACTTTTTAGCTTGACTAGAGAGGAAGGTATGTGGGAGCATATCACTAGCTTTCACCCAAGGCAACTTATGTAGAGAAATGTTAATATAGCAGGCCTGAGACTGCTATCCTAGAAAGGTCTGCATCAAGGTTGGCCCTTGGTGGGCATCTTGGGTTTGGGGGACCTGGATTTAGGGCTCCTGCCACCCTAACTGGTAAGTGCCTAAACTGTATGTATAGTGTGATTTGTGCTGGACACTTGATTTCCTGCTTTGCATCTCAGATTTTGGCACACAGCAGGCAGAGGGGGTCTGTATGACCAGCTGCCAGTGGAAACCCTGGGCGCTGAGTCTCTAAGGAGCTTCTCTGGTAGACAGTATTTCATATACAGTGTCATAACTCATGGTGGAGGAAGTGAAGCATGTCCTGTGTGACTGCTGGGAGAGGGCTCGGACTTCGTGCTCCGTGCATCTTCTCCTTTTGCTGACTTCCCTTTGTATCCTTTTGCTGTGATAAAGCACAGCCATGACAGTGATCATATGCTGAGTCCTGGGGGTCCTCTCAGCAACTCATCAAACCTGGGGGTGGTCTTGGGGACCCCCAATATACTACACAGTTCTTTTCTCTCATTTTATTAGATCTTATAAATAGAAACACTTTGTTTTGGGGCGGGGATAAAGTGAAAAGAGAATTTCCTATCCTTCAATCTTAATATGCACATATCCTTGTCCCCTTTCCATTTCTGCTCCATTCAGACACACATCCTAAACCACTTAATTTTCCTCATATGTCCTTCTATCAGAAAGACAGTAAGAAGTTCTTTCCCAAGAAGCCCACTGATGATGACAGAAATGCCTGGGGAATACTGCATGCCCTGGAGACTCTCTTGCTGTTGATAGCAGCACCTTTCCTGCATGCTGGGTATGATTTCCTGCATGCTGGTACATGCTGAGCCTTGATTTCTCAGCCTTTACTGCCCCCTTTTACTTTACTTTTCCTCTTTAAAAATTGTTTCCCTTTCCCTCTGCTATAGTAGCTATCTATGTTTTGTTTTGTTTTGTTTTGTTTGTATTTTTCTGAAGTTGGAAACGGGGAGGCAGTCAGACAGACTCCCGCATGCACCCTACCGGGATCCACCCAGCATGCCCACCAGGGGGTGATGCTCTGCCCATCTGGGGCGTTGCTCTGTTGCAACCAGAGCCATTCTAGTGCCTGAGGCAGAGGTCACAGAGCCATCCTCAGCACCCGGGCCAACCTTGCTCCAATGGAGCCTTGGCTGCGGGAGGGGAAGAGAGAGACAGAGAGGAAGGAGAGGGGGAGGGGTGGAGAAGCAGATGGGCGCTTCTCCTGTGTGCCCTGGCCAGTAATCAAACCCGGGACTCCTGCACGCCAGGCCGACACTCTACCACTGAGCCAACCGGCCAGGGCTATCTATGTTTTTTGTTTGTTCTGCAGCTGTTCCTGCAACTGTCTCTATCTCTGATACAATCTCAGTCCTTAAATGTTTGTCTTCCTCTCACAGCTAAATAAGTTTCGAAGACATTTTTTTTTCCCCAGGGAGGGCAGAGAAGGAAACCAGTTGAGCACATGAGTAGAGAACCACTTGGATTCATCATCTCTCTGTGAACAAAGACTGCCTTGTTTTTCTCTGCTGGGTCCCAGGGGTCAGAAATGATTATCCAGATAGTATTCCTGTCAAAATCTGTGTGGGCTCCAACCTGGCTGCTTGCAAGCTCTCCCACTTTCAACAATAAATCATGCCATCTAGAGGGGAATCTGCATCTTGACACAACACACTAATTAACGTACACCGGCCAAGATCTCTCCATCACTCACCAAAGAAAGACATCAGGAAGTGTTCCAAGCCCTATACCTGACCACTGATACGGGTCAACTTTCCCAAAGGCCCATTATATTGATCAAACACTTGAAAAATCTATACCTTATCCTTTTTTGCTGGCCCTCTGTGTCTGAGAGACTGAGATACAACCACCAATAGTAAAACAAAATGATAGTAACCTTCTTTCTCATCCGTTACTCCAATTGGAACTGTTGCTACAAAGGTATAGACAATATAACAACACACAGGCTGCTGCCTCAACCTCCAGAGGCTGTCACTGCTGGCCGTGTCTCCAGAGCTTTCAGACAGAGCTCTGTGGCTTCCTGGTAGGCTTTCCAAGGATTTCAGACAGGAGTTTTCAGGCTTCCTTTTAGAGGTGTTAGGATGTTATGTTAAGATTTCAAGGAATTCTTTGCAGGAATTATACGACCTGTTGTCAAAGTTTGTAAGGCTTTCTTTCACTCAAGGGTTGCAGGGCTCCTTTGCAGAGGCCACAGATTCCTTCTGTGGGCTATTCAGAAGTCACAGGCAGCAGCTCTTAACAGTCTCTCCAAGGACTCAGAGAGTAGCTGATGACTAGTAGTCAGAGAGGCTTCTAGAGGGTCCGAGCAGCATCTGGGTTTCCCTCTGCGAGGCAATGAGCTGAGTCAAACTTATGACACAGCCTTAGAGATCTCACAAACACAGCTGCTTCTCAGGCCTCCTGCTCGTGGGGGCTGCCACCTCCTCCTCCTGTATTCAGCTCCCGTGAGGTCCCTCATTTATAAAGCCAGGTTTCCTTCTAAGCTGAAGAGCTCAGGGTTCATCTATTAGTTCCATAGCTGGGAGCAGCTACTAACTTATGTTGTCTCTGGCAGCAGTTTTGTTCTAAGCTCTTTTAAAATTTTTACATACCCTGCAGAGAAGACTAGAAAAACAAATATCTCTCCACCAACTACAATTTTGGAGGCCTCTGACACTTCTTTGGTTATATTCTGAGGGCTCTTCAAAAAGCCAAAATCTAGCCCTGGCCAGATAGCTCAGTTGGTTAGAGCATCATCTTGATACACAAAGGTTGCTGGTTCGATCCCAATCAGGGCACCAGGAAAATAGTTTTTAAAAAAGAGCAACAATCAGAAAGGGCCATTGAGCCAGAACATCAACTCTAGACAGTCACTATTCATTGACCAAGTAGCCACACTTTCCACATTTTAAAATTTATTTCTGGGAATAGATCCCACAAGCCACAACTAAAGAGGAATTTATTTTCTAATGAAACACACTGTGAGGGGGAGTAAGCCCCATCTATTTTCAAGAACCTTCCTCAGCCAACACCTTCTTTCATACAGCTGAGATTTCTGGCTTCATGGCTCTTTTCAAGAGACTGAACCTCATACTAAAATCCCTAGAATACTCCTAGTCCCTGTCAGACTTTTTCACACTTGTGAGCAATCCACTCCCTTCAGTAAAGATAGGTGAGAACACATTTTGACATTTGGATGACAAAAATGATACTGGGCACCTGAGAGAATGAGGAGGTTTGATGGGGTGTGAAGAGACCCCAAATTGACCTCTCTATTTCACAGCTGACTCTCAAGTCCAAGAAGATACTAGAGGTGATACAGCTGAAAGACATACTCTAAGAGAGGAGCAAAACATGAGCCCAACCGGCATGCTGGCTTCCAAAAGGGTAGGAGGTTGTCTCCTCATTCTAAATATCCAGTATAAGTCCCCTCTAAACTCATAGAGAAACCCTTCTTTTCTCCTTGTTTATATTTACATTCTTTCCCTCCAACTGGTCAGAAAAGCCTTGATGGGGTCTTTGAAAGTATATGACATTACAAAGGGGACCAGCATATATCACTGGGAGAGACCATGCCCAGAGAAATAATCACAGCTAACATCGATAGATATTTAAGTTAACTGCGCTAAGCATTCTATCTATATATATATTGAATTCCTTTTGCCTGCCCAATATAGGTAGGTGCTATTATGTCATTCTCATTTTACAGTTAAGGAAACTGAGAAACAGATTTTAAGTAACTTGCCCAATGTCATACAGCTGGTATGATAGCAAGACTTGAACTCTGGCAGTCTAGCTAGAGACTTAGCTCTAATGCGTGCACTTCTCCATGGTGACTGGGAATTAGAAACTAGTTTCCTATCAGTTTTCTCTTCTTTTCAGTTTTTCTTCTAGTGCAGTAGTTTAGGTGCTAAAGACCATTCTTGGTCCTTTTGATCCTCCTGGAACAAAATTTCTCTCACAGAGGCCTTCTTACTTGCCCCTCCCCCTCAAAACAAACAAACAAACAAACAAACTTGGAAGCCTTGCAAACACTTTTCTCCTCTTCCCTTGGAGCAGAGAATTGCGGCAAGGTCTATTGTGACAAGATAGACCACCCACAAGGTCAGAGAGCCCTGTGTGGTCAGCAGTTTGAGCTTTACTTTCTGCTCATGTCTCTGGCTTCTTGGGGAAGACGGGCAGGGGAAGGGCCTCTCCCCTCCCCTCCCGCTCTTTAATCATATTGTCTTTCATTGCTCTTTGTATTTCTTCTGTGAAAGCAATGAGCATGTATGTTGCAGTCTCCTCGATTTGGCTTAGCTCCCTGAAGGCAAAGATTTACATTCAGACTTACTTCCTTTCAACAGAATACAGTGAAAAGGCTGCCTCTGGCATCGTTCCCTACCATCCATTCTCTGCCCACATCCCCCTCTAAAATGTTGGCTCATTTCTGCCCGATTGAGGATGCCGCAAGAACAAATGCTCTCTCTCCTTCCCCCTTCAAATTTTGAGAGGCTTTGATCCCTTGGAGATGTTTCTTCTGGGGCTTCTCATGTCAGCTTCTACTTTTACTAATCGTGGAAGAAAGTGCAGTTGGGGAGAGGTTTTTGTGGGGTCTTTTTGATAACCCTCTTGGTGGCTCCACATATAGGTAGGAAACTTAGGTGAAACCAATCACATCACTAACCCTGACCGTCTGTAAAAACAGAGCGCACTCCTCCAAGGGAGGCACCCTATCTCATTCTTTGCCTTCCTCTCCCAGTGCCCTGAAAACAGTTGTTGAAATGTTTTATTCATATGTATGTGTATATGCATATATACACATTGTCTAGATGTATTTACAACTAGTTCCTGTACATACACGGCTTCATTTGTATGTATATATACATATGTACAAGAGTAGAGAGTCAGGGTGGGGCTATGAGTCCTAGACTACAGACTGTACTCGGGCTTTTCTGGCTACATCTGAGAAAACTGTGAGTTTGGGCCATGGGCTGAGTTCTGAGAGGACCCAGATTAGTTTTAAACTCCTTTAAATCTGAGCTGTGAAGCTTACATATCTTCTTAAAGGAAAATGCCTCCTCTAGCAGCTGCAGACAAAGAAAAACTACATCATTTCCTGGCAGAAGTGATATCCCAGTACCCTGCCTGTAGTTTGTTTGTTAAATTAATATTTGAACAGCGTCCCGTCAGTTCACATTTCTTAGTTTCTTTGCACGTTCTCCCATCCTAAAGGGGGAAACTTCGTATATTTCTGTTCGAAGTTTCTATTGCTGACTTCACCACCAACCAGAGCCGTCAGCAGGGCCCCCTCTGCCCTGGTCTCCTGCTGGCAAAGGCGGCTTCCTGCAGCTGAGCCAGCAACCCCTCTCCAGCAGCTGAGGGCTCAGAATGGCCCTCCCCTTTATGCCAGAGCAGTGCCCTGGCCAAGTTGTCGCAAGGAACTTCCTTGGCTCTAAGCCTATGTTTTCAGAAGCTGTTTTGAGGAACTTAGGCCACATCTCATGAGGTCAGATTCCTCATTATAGACTTCCTTTGCATGATTTCCTTAGTTATTTTGGACATTTACTCTCCCTCACATGAATACTAAGATCATCTTATCTCATTTTGGAACAAAAAAAAAAAAGGGTTCATGATAAGTAGGTATTTTTAAATCTCCCACCATAATTGTGTTTGTTTTTTTTAAAGCAACTGAGTTTTATTTTTTTTACAAAGACAGAGAAAGAAAGAGAGAGGATAGATAGGGACAGACAGACAGGAATGGAGAGAGATGAGAAGCATCAATCATCAGTTTCTCGTTGCGCGTTGCGACTTCTTAGTTGTTCATTGATTGCTCTCTCACATGTGCCTTGACCGTGGGCCTTCAGCAGACCGAGTAACCCCCTGCTGGAGCCAGCGACCTTGGGTCCAAGCTGGTGAGCTCTTTGCTCAAGCCAGATGAGCCCGCGCTCAAGCTGGCGACCTCGGGGTCTCGAACCTGGGTCCTTCCGCATCCCAGTCTGATGCTCTATCCACTGCGCCACCACCTGGTCAGGCTGTTCATAGTTGTTTTTTTTATAGTCTGGCCCTCCAACGGTCTGAGGGACAGTGAACTGGCCCCCTGTGTAAAATGTTTGGGGACCCCTGCCTTAGTTGTTCATTGATTGCTTTCTCATGTGTGCCTTGACTGTGGGCCTTCAGCAGACCAAGTAAACCCTTGCTTAAGCCAGCGACCTTGGGTCCAAGCTGGTGAGCTCAGGGTCTCGAACCTGGGTCCTCCGCATATCAGTCCAACACTCTATCTATCCACTGCGCCACCGCCTGGTCAGGCCATAATTGTGTTTTTAAATCAAGTTCTCCTTGCATGTCTAATATATATTTTTTTGTTTGACACACTTGCTGTATTGCTAGCTGTACTTAAAGTTTTGACTCTCAACAATATATTCAACCCAGTTCATAATAATACTTTCTTGTTTTTGCTTTCTTGTATATATATTTACAGTTCTTTATTTTCAAGCTTTTTGGAAGCATTTTAAGTGTATTTATTGTTCAATACTATATAATAGGGTTTTTTAAAAAACAAACAAAACAACCACACAGTCTCTTTCAATAGGAAAATCCAGCCCATTCACATTTCACAATAACTGGAGGGAGGGGGGAGAAAGGTGTGTTCAGATCTGAGACTCGGACTCCAAGGGCCTCATTAAGTCCATGGACAGACTAGATCGGACCGTTCTCAGTTACTGATATCCTAAACCCCACTTATACAATTGAAGTTGCTTCTTTTAAATGTCAGAGTTTAACCAAGCACAAAAAACAACACAGAGAGTGGTGAGCACTGCTTCCCATGTGAACAGAAGCCCTTTGGACCTGAAGAAATAGCACGGTAAAGGGTATGCAGTCAGTGACTGAGACCCGGGGGAGGGAGGTTCAAGGATGGCATCGAAAATGCCAGAACGACCAGACACACGGGATTGAAACCAGAACAAAATGCCTCAGGATGCTTCAAACGTGGGGCCACATGGGGGAGGTGGCAGGATGGCCACCTTTGCTCCGCCAGGGAGAGCCTCCTTATCCCCAGCTGAGGACGAGAGGGCTGGCTGGGAACAGGGGCAGTAACAGGCAGGACAGGAGGGCTTCTGAAACGAGTGTGGAAGGGAGAGATTATTTCATTTCCTGGGAGGGCTCAGAGAAATGGGAGCCTGCCCTGCCCCCATTATCCGTAAAAGCCTAAACCTGTCGCACCAATTCAGATGAAGAAAACGAGGCTGGAAAGGCTGCCTGGGAAGGGTAGGGGAAGGACAAACGAGTCTGCCGTCCTGTGTGCAAACTGAAACTACTCTGGCCCCCCGGGCCTTCGCAGGGCCCTGCGGCTGTGTGGGGAGACGCGGAGGAAGCCGGCGCTGGCAGACCCAGCGGGGCAGCGTCCCTTGACTGCCACTAGCAGAGCTTCCACAGGGCTCGCCAGCGTCTGCACTGCGCAGCCCAGCGCAGAGCCCAGCGGCCGTTACGGGAATCGCTCCGTTACAGAACTCCGAGGGCGCTGTCGCGCGGAGGCGGAGCTGCGAGCCATTGGCCCGGTCCGCCCCTCCCCGGGGAGTTCCCCTATCACTGAAGGCGCCCTGCCCACGTGCCTGGGAAACCAGGCACAGAAGCCCCGGGCTGCCGTTGGAAAGCGTTGGCCACTCCCCACCTGGCTTCCTTCCGTTAGGCTCGCTGTCTGCCCAGGGAGCGTGGGGAGTCCAGGTTAACCAGGAGCCCTAACGCTGCAGCGGGCCCCCGGGGAGGCGCTGTAGGGCCGGAAATCCCCCAAACTAAACTGTTTCCGAGGACTTGAACTGTAGCAGAGCCACCATATATTCTTGTGACAGTGGCCTTAGGAAAAAAATTATGTCTCTAGGACATTTAAGTCAGAGCTACACAAAACTTAATGTAACTGGCCTATGTGGTGGCCTTTGAGGGAACCTCTAGAAAAAAAAATTAAATCTTGTCATGGGAAGCGGGGTCACACAGTAGATATTAAACTGGGTGGAATTTGTAGTTACACCCACAGAAGCTGAGCGAGGACAGATTATTTTAGCTGAAGGTTTGGGTTTCTCGGCAGAGTTTCTGACTGCCAGCAAGGAGCAGACATGCTTCCCGCTCGTGGAGCGAGCTCCTTGGGAGCCAAGTTATCAATTTACTGAAGCCTAGAACAGCTAGGGTCCCACCTGATGTAGCTTCTGCACCCAGCTCTCGGACTCCTGTCACCAGCAGACAAGCCTGAGGGTTTCTACCATCCAGGACATAACTGTATTCTTTCTGTTCCTTTTCCCTGTCAAAGCCCTCTTAACATTTCATCTCTTAGGATGCAACAGTGTACCCCTCGCCCTTCTTATTAGAGAGGAGGAAATCTAATTCCCAAAATGGCTTTTAAGTTACTTTGATGTAATTGGAGAAGTCACTTAACAGAGTGCTGTTAGGTTCAAGGGATTAAACAACATATTATCCTCAGTGAGTTTCCTCTTTGATGGAAGAGTTCACTTTGCTCTCTGATTAGGGCAGGCATTCTGGCTGACAGGTAAAGCCAGGTATGTGTGCTGCATAAGGCTCTAAAGTTAATGAGATAAACGTTTGTGGTGACCTAAGTTGGATCCCTGAAATGATACTAGACTGAATCTGGGTGTGTGCTCATCAGAGTTGCTGGGCTTTGTAGGAGTAGGGGCCTGTTACTCTAGAAGCTGCAGCTCCTAAAATGAAATAGAGACCAGCTAGGGTGGTGGGCACGCTCTCAACACCTCTTTAAAGTAGGCTCTCTGTATATGAATGTTCACATCCCTGGTGGTAGTAGTTAGAGAAGACTAACCATAGCCATTACGGACCTAAAAGAAAAGAGGGTGGGACATCACTGGAGAGTCATTTCTGACCTAAAGGAATTAGAAGAAAATTACTAATTCTTTTTTTTTTCTGAATTAGTGCCCTGTCTCTGTAAGTGGGCCTGGAAGAGAAACAATTTTGCAGAGATATCTAAGCAGTAGTTAAAATGTAATTTTAAGAGTTATTAAGAATTTGGGATCCAATCCTGGGAGTAAATACCCTTCTGTACTCAAGGTCCAGAGAGTGATGTCAGAGCAGATGAATCTCAGACAGGTAGTTGATGTCAACGGCATCTTCAGGGTCTGCTTAAATCTTCTTCCTGGTAGGAAAGACACTAGATTTATAATGTCAGCTCTACATCTTTGTTCTGAGCTGTTTGTTCCCATGCTGAAAACCTGCCTTCTGTATCGCCAAAATAGGTGGATTCTAGTGGATTCTAGTGGGAACCTGGGGTTGAATTCATAAATATCCTTTCAGTACTCTAATTGTGAGGTCACCTGAGGAGGCCTCAAACCTTTGGCCTTCATATTAGAGCTGGGAAGGGTGTCAGCCCTGTGCAAGATTGGCTTATGATGAAATAATAGGGAAGGGACAGGACGAATGTGAGGTAATAATGTGGACCAAGGACTCTTCCCCAACCTTGGGGTGCTAGTTGGGGCCTTTGCTGTCACTCAGAACAGGTGCTGGAGCTGCCTCTTTGGAGTAGCATGCTGAAAGACAAAAACCTCAGCTGTTCCCAGGTTAGATAAGGATACACACCCTTGAAAGTGTCAGTTCCTATGTTGATGGTAATTGGAAGAACTTTAGAGGTGACGCAGAAGAAGCCAGAGACTAGGTCTGGCTCTCCTCCATTGGGATAAGGCAAGAGGGAAAGGAAGTTAATTATTTCTAGTTACTGGTCTGTGGGCCCTGAAACTGTGAGGGGTCAGATGATACTCTTCTTAGTGGTTGGATACACACCTTTGAAAGCGTCAGTTCCCATGTTGATGGTAATTGGAAGAACTTTAGAGGTGACGCAGAAGAAGCCAGAGACTAGGTCTGGCTCTCCTCCATTGGGATAAAGCAAGAGGGAAAGGAAGTTAATTATTTCTAGTTACTGGTCTGTGGGCCCTGAAACTGTGGGGGGTCAGATGATACTCTTCTTAGCTATTTCTTCACCTTTCACTTACTTTAGGTCTATTGGCCCTCATATTAAAATAGATGGGTTTCTGAAGTCCAGTCAGCCTCAGGACCTGAGAATAAAGACCCTTCTTGTAGGAGAAGAGACCATCAGTGTTGAAGGGTGACGCAAGGGTCTTTGCCAAGGCTAAGCATGGGACAGAACAAAAAGCTTCTAGTTTTTCACCCTTTGATGAGAGAGCCTCTTTGAGGACGTTGCTTCTGTGCAAGGTATTTAAAAACTCTCATACCCTTTGAGGTACGAGGTACAATGTACAGAGAGTTCCCAGAATGTGGACCTTCTGAGGTAGTCAAGTTTTATTAAATATCTGGGTTTGACATTATAAAGCATAAATTGAAAAATTATAGCTGTATTCTCTAGATTTGCAGAGGAGCTAGGTTGATAGCGTAGGACTGGGTCTGTGAACCCTTTCCTACATGGTCTGTATTGAAGGCATTTGCTGATGTTGAAGTTAATTAGGGTAGGGGATATAAGGTTGCCTGGCCAGAGCCTAAAAGAACCTGTAGCTAAGTCATTGGCTAGATAGACACTCTAAAGACAGGTGAAGGACATGGGCTCTATTTCTGTTATTTTACCAAACCTTCTGAGGAGTGTTTGGTTTGCCAAGGTCTTATAATGATGGACAGTGCTTTGCATTGGATGAATATCTTTATTAACACAATAGCACCACCACTGAAAACATTGGCAAAATTGCCACAGTCCTTGGAAAGCATTATGCTGTCCACTGATCTAGCCCAGCCCTACCACCTCAGCAACAATAGCATGAAGTCATCGAGTTTGCCCATCTTTGTTGTTTGAACAGAGGGCCAAGGGGGGAGTTCTGAGTCATTAAGAATATGGTCAGAGGCCCTGGCCGGTTGGCTCAGTGGTAGAGCGTCGGCCTGGCATGCAGGAGTCCTGGGTTTGATTCCCAGCCAGGGCACACAGGAGAAGTGCCCATCTGCTTCTTCACCCCTCCCCCTCTCTTTCCTCTCTGTCTCTCTCTTCCCCTCCTGCAGCCAAGGCTCCATTGGAGCAAAGTGGGCCCGGGCGCTGAGGATGGCTCCATGGCCTCTGCCTCAGGCGCTAGAATGACTCTGGTTGCGACAGAGCAACGTTCCAGATGGGCAGAGCATTGCCCCCTGGTGGGCATGCTGGGTGGATCCTGGTCGGGCATATGTGGGAGTCTGACTGCCTCCCCATTTCCAACTTCAGAAAAATACAAAAAAAAAAAAAAAGAATATGGTCAGAAACTTTGTGGAGTTTCTGAAATCGCTGGCTTATCAATTGATTGGGATTCCCATCCTGCTTTCCCCCACTGGGGGTCTTTCTCTATGACCATTTAGCAACTTTCCCAGTATCTTAATTTTTTATAAAGCTTAGAAGTGTGTTTTCTGGCTCTCATATTTCCTTTTTGGTGTATGTTTTACCTTTTCAAAGATGTTTTTGTTTCTCCTCCCAACTAACTTATAGATATTTTTGGGAAAAGGCCAGGTAATGCACAATTATGTTGAAAAAAAAAATCAAAAATTTGAAAACTTCTATGTCTAACTACTTTGGGCATCTGGTTTAGTTTTGATCTTTTTAAAATGATGTTTAGTTTCTAGCCCCAAAGCCTACAATTCTAATGACATGCTTTCTGGTGTCCTTGCCTGGGAGTAGTGCTTGGCGAGTGTAACCGTGAATAGCATGATGGACTACTCGAATCTCTAGTCTGTAATGGTCCCCTCCTATTAGTCAGTCAGTCTTAAAGAGAACTACTTGTTGAAAGGGCTTGCCATTGAGTTTCCCCTGAGTAGCTGGAAAAGACCCTCATTCCCAAACTGAAAATATTATAAAGGAAGGTGTTCTGAAAAAGGAACAAAAACCCTGTGTTCTAGCTCTGGCCCTGCCGTTATTAGCTGTGTGAACTTGGCAAATCTCCAGACTTCTTTGGGTTGTGGTAAACCTATGGGTAAAATTAGGAGATTAATACCTACCTCACAGGGTTGTTGTGAGGATTAAATATGCTCTGTAATCTGCTATACTGTATAAGGATTTCCAAATTTTTGTTATGATTTAAAGAGCTATTTTAAAATATTCCCTTTCCACATAGCAGATAATGCTTACATTTCTACCATCAGATCAAGGGTTTTTCACTATCATGGATGACAAGTTAAATTGCAAAAGCAAAGTTTTATTTCTCTCTGTAAATATTTTTGTGTGGAGATGGTCTCCATAGCTTTCATCAGTTTTCTAAAAGAGTAGTACCCTAAAAGGTTAAAAGGGATTCAGAATTGAAAAGCTGGACTCAGTAACAGCAATCAATTTATTACTTCCAAAAGATTCCTCTTAACATGTCTAGTAGTTTCAATGTTTCTAGATAGTAAAATTTGTGTGTTTGTGTGTGACAGAGAGAGAGAGAGAGAGAGAGAGAGAGAGAGAAGGACAGATAGGGACAGACAGGACAGGAGAGAGATGAGAAGCATCAATTCTTTGTTGTGGCTCCTTAGTTTCCTTAGTTGTTCATTGATTGCTTTCTTATATGTGCCTTGACCAGGGGGCTACAGCAGAACCAGTGACCCCTTGTTCAAGCCAGTGACCTTGGGCTCAAACCAGCGACCTTTGGGCTCAAGCCAGCAACCCCACCCTCAAGCTGGTGAGTCCGCGCTCAAACCAACGACCTTAGGGTTTCAAACCTGGGTCCTCTGCATCCCAGTCTGATGCTCTATCTACTGCACTATCGCCTGGTCAGGCTAGATAGTAAAATTCTTAATGTGGCCTGATTACTGTACAGAACATTTGAAATGGGACAGAAAATCTTGAACATACAGTCATGGTAGCCATTAGATTGTTCAGCTGCCTGCAGTGTGAATGATGTGGATGTAGTATGATGAATTACATGACCCTATGCCAGTCACCTTACCTCATGGAGTCTGTTACCTCATTTGTAAAGTGAAGGATTTGACCTTGAAGATTTACAAAGTTACTAGTTGGAATTCTCTAGGAAAGTGAGGTCAAAGCTGGACTTGGATGGAAAACTATTGTGGCAAAAATGAAACAGACTTTCTGTGTATGAGGGAAAAGAGGGATTATCAGGAGAGGACAGGCAGAGAATGCCAGGAGCTCCATCCTTGAGAAAGATGGAGAACTCTAGCCTGCTGAGGTGAAGAGCTTGGTTAATCAGGGCAGGAAGAGAGCTGGTGGGCTCCTTCACGAGAGCCAAGACGCTGATGGAACCACAGACACAAGCTCTGCCTCTCACCATGGGGCCGACTTGCCGGAACACAAGCCAGCCCTCGGTGAGCGAGCGCGCTGTCTTCCTGCACACACAGAGCTTCCAGCCCTCACAGGAGCAAATTCCCGGAGTCCTCCCACTCCCACACCGAGGGGGCTGGCTGCTTTGGGGAAAAGCTGCCCTACAAATGCCTCAAAACACAACCAAGTCAGTTGTAGGGGTGGTGAAGCTTGTAAGGTATTTTCCCTCACTGAGAAGGAAGGAAGGAGAGTAGCCACCAAGTGTGGAATAGTAAAGGCTTTATTCAGAGCGTTTCTCAAATGAGATTTACTGGCCTGGAAGATGGAGGTCAGGAAAATCGCACATGGAGAGACCACGTGGGCAAATTTAAAGGGGTCCCCTAGGGAAGTCGGGCTAATATGACGTAGCAAAATCTCACTGGCTGACAGTTGCTTTTTCCCCAAGGACTCCTAGGAAGTTTCTTTTGGCGCGCTTGGTTGTGGGTGGTCCTAGCCAAAGTTGGCAGGCCTGGGTTCCCCATGTGACCTGCCCCCCACTATCCACCGACCTTACATTCCGATCTTTTTGTGTTAATGAGGGGCGCCGCTTATTCGTCTGGCTACTTCCTGCTGAATAGGGGCGTCGTGGGGAGGGGGAGATCGGAAGGTGGTGGTTTTGAGGGGTGTCAGGAGGAACATACGTTTGGCCATGAGTTGAGAAACTTCGCTGGTGCGGTTCTGTAAGAATTTATTTTTTAAAAAAGAGAGGCAAATATGAGTTATACGCTGATAATTAGAAGAAGATTTAGGTAGGATGGGGCAACCCAGATAAGAATAGGTGGCTGCTATTAGGAGTTAAACAGGTTGTAAGAGGAGAGATTTTTGCTTAATTTTTCTTGCAGACAGTTGAGATTGAAGCTTTTTTTTTTTTTTTTTTTTTTTTATCAGGCCAGTGTTATTGAACAGCATTGCTCACTGCTTCAGTTCACTCTGGTGGCAGGTTCCTGGTGGGAGGGACAAGAGCAACAGGAGGGTCTGCATGGCCCAATTTTTTGGTGAGCTGCAGATGAGTAAGGCCCAGTGGTTCTGACTCCCAGCAGTTCTGCAGAGAAGTAAGTTTGAGGCGAGAGACATGGTACCCAGATGTTTGCCCCAGGAGCTTGGCTGCAGTAGGAGTAGTCAGTATTACCGTATGGGGTCCCGTCCATCTGGGCTACAGGGAGCCGGGCTGGAGCTCCCTTAGAAGAACGCTGTCTCCTGGTTGGAGGGGGACTGCTGGCTGTGTTTCATCTGAACCCCCTATGGGAGGAAGGGTCCGGTCCATGTGTTCCCTGAGAAGATGGCGAAGTAAAGACAGAAAGGGGAGGTACGTGGCAAGAGGAGGGGGGTTGACAGGTAAGCTGTGATTGATTAGGAATGGTCTACCGTAAACCAGCTCAAAGGGGCTGAGTCCAGTGGGATTTTGCGGGGTTGCCCTGATTCTGGTGAGTGCCAGGGGAAGGAGGTTTGGCCAGGAGAGCCTGGTCTCAATGGAAAGTTTAGTTAGCTGACTCTTCAGGATGCCATGGGCCCTTTCTACCTTACCCGACGATTGAAGGTGATAGGGTATGTGGAGTCTCCAGGTGATGTTGAGAGAGGTGGCAACCTGCTGGACTATTGGGGCAGTGAAGGCCGGGCCATTGTCTGACTGGATGGTAGCCGGCAGTCCAAACCGCGGGATGATGTTTTCAACGAGAATGGAGGCAACGGTGTCTGCGGTCTCTCGAGAGGTGGGAAAGGCTATCCATCCTGAAAAGGTGTTAAAAGTTAAGAGATAACGGAGTTTTTTGTGAGGGTGCATATGAGTGAAGTCAATCTGCCAATCCTGGCCTGGCACGTGCCCCCTCAGCTGATGAGTGGGAAAGCGGGGGCGGAGTCCCCCTTGTGTGGAGGCTTTGGAACAGACAGCACATGCTGCGTGCACCTTTTCGATAGTCTGCTGGAGGCCTGGGAGGAAAAAGAGTGGTTGTAAGAACTGATAGAGAGCTTTGGCCCTATGTGTAAGGAACAGTGGGTATCAGAAAGGAGAGTTTCAGCTTGTCCTTTTGGTAAGGCAATTCTATCTCTGAGAAATATCCATCCCTGGTTGCACACATCTCCATCCTTTCTAAGGAGGGTCTGTTCTTCCTCAGGAGTGTAGGGAGGTTTCAAGGAGGTGGAGGGAAACATGAGAGGAGTGGGGGAGGCTCCCAGGGTGAGGTTTCGAGCCGTCACATCAGCCCGAGCATTTCCCAAGGCCACCGGGTCCTGAGAGGTTTGATGGCCCCTACAATGTACCACAGCCACCTCAGCGGGAAGCTGTAATGACTGTAATGCCTGAAAAAGTTTAGAAATGAGGGTAGCATTGATTATGGGGGAGCCCCTGGTAGTGAGGAAGCCCCTTTCCTTCCAGAGGGCAGAGTGGCTGTGGGTGACAAGAAAAGCATATTTAGAGTCAGTATATATAGTTACGCGTTCTCCCTGGGCCAGAATGAGTGCCTGCGTGAGGGCAATCAGCTCTGCTTTCTGGGAGGTAGTGCCTTCTGGCAGCTGTTGGGCTTCTAGGGTGGAGGAGGTGGTGGCCACCGCGTAGGCTGCCCATCGTCGTCCATCAGGTCCCTGGACAGAGCTCCCATCTACAAAGAGTATTAGATCTGGATCTTTTAAAGGAGAATCTGATAATCCATCTCGAGGTCTGTTGAGGAAATCTATTAGTTCCGTACAGGAGTGGGTGGGTTCTGGGAGTGTTGTTGCAGCTGGCAGTAGAGTGGCTGGGTTGAGTCTGGGAGAGGGTAAAAGAGTGACTGAAGAGTTTTCGATGAACAGGAGGTGAAATTCTTGTAGGCGGGAAGGACTTAACAGAGAAAGATATTTATGTGAAAGGAGGCCGGTGAGCCAGTGGGAGGAGAAGACAGTGATGGGTTGGGAAAGGGTGAGCTTAGTAGCCTCCTTGGTGAGTTCAGCTGCTGTGCCCAGAGGCAGGGCTGCCAGCCTTTGATGGTGGTGTCCAGTTGTTTAGAGAGATATGCCACGGGGCGGTATGTAGACCCCACAGGTTGAGTTAACATGCCAACAGCATTACCATGCTTTTCATCAGTGAAAAGATGGAAGGGGTATCTGGAGTCAGGTAAAGCGAGAGGGGGAAAGGAGATGAGGGCATCTCGAAGGGTACAGAAAGCCCTTTTGATGGTGGTGGGGAATGTGAGAGGTCCCGTGGGAGTCTCTTTTGCAGTCTCGTAGAGGGGTTTGGCTAAGAGAGCAAAATTGGGAATACATTATCTAAAGAAGCCTATTAGACCAAGGAAAGAAAGAATCTGATCAGCCATGGTAGGTGGTTGGAGACTGCAGAGGGTCTGAGTTCGATCTAGGGTGAGACCTCGGGTGGTGGGAGTCAAGGCGATGCCCAGATAGACTACAGACTGAGAGTGAAGTTGAGCCTTAGTAGGGGAGACAATATCCCTTCACGGCAAGAAAGTTAAGAGGGGTGGCTGTGTGTCTTCTTGAGGCAGACAGGGAGGGACTGCAGAGAAGTAGGTCATCTACATATTGTAAGAGAGTACTAGTCTCGAGATCGCATGCAGCTAAATCCCGAGCCAGCGCCTGTCCAAACAGGTGTGGGCTGTCTCTGAACCCCTGGGGCAGGACGGTCCACGTAAGCTGCTGGGCTGCATTAGTGTCTGGATCAGTGTAAGTAAAGGCAAACAGAAAGTAAGAGTCAGGGTGTAGAGGAATGGTAAAGAAGGCATCCTTGAGATCTAGGACCGTGAAGTGAGTGGTGTCTGATGGAATGTGTGACAGTAATGTGTAAGGATTAGGGACTACTGGATGGAGGGGAACTACCGCCTCGTTGATTAGGCGTAAGTCTTTTACAAGGCGATAAGCTCCTGAAGGTTTTCGAACAGGAAGAATGGGGGTATTGCAGGGAGAGTCCATGGGGATGAGTAAGCCTTGGTTTAAGAGGCGGGTAATTATGAGTTTAAGGCCTTGGCGGTGACTTGCTGAAATAGGGAATTGGGGCCTAGATGGAAATTGGGAGGGATTCTTTCAGCGGATGTGTACAGGTGGGAGGTGGGTTGCTACCACAGGGGTAGAAGAGTCCCATACCTGAGGGTTGACAACATCCGATGGAATAGGAGGTGTGACTGGGTTAGGGTGATCTGTGGTAGTGGGAGAGTCTTCAGTCAGGAGTGGTAGGAGTAGGTGGGAAGATGTTGTCAGCTGGATAGTGGCCCCGAGACTGTGTAGAATGTCCCGACCCAGAAGGGGTACAGGGCACAATGGCATAACTAAGAATGAGAGCAAAAAGGGGATTCCATCCAAACTGCATGTCAGGGGTGGTGTGCAAAGAGGAGAAGTAGGGGTCCCATCCACTCCCATAACCGAGACCTGTGAGGGAACTAGAAGTCCAGAGTATGAAAGCAAAACAGAGAAGGTAGCCCCCGTGTGAACAAGAAATGATATGGACTTACCCGCTACCTGTAGCATCACCCGTGGCTCAGAGAGAGTGATGGGGGTCTCCGAGTCCGGGCCGCATCAGTCGTCTGTGAGGCCTGAGAATTCAAATGATGGCCCCGCCTGGCTGGCTTGGCCTCCCATCTGAGCGGCCTGTCCTCCACGTAGAGACGTCGAGGATGAGCCTGCTGCCAAAAGGGGAGAATTGCTCCGCCAGTGACTGGGCTGCTTGCATTTAGGGCAGGGCTAGGTGGGCAGCCTCAGGCAGGGGCACTGCCAGGACCAATGACCCTCCTTGCTACACTTAAAGCAAGCTCCTGGTGGGGATCCTCTTGGCGGCCCGGACTTAGGTCGAGCACCCTCTGTGCCTTGCCCTTGTTGCTCTGCCAGCCTTAGAGCTGCCACAAGAGCCTGGGTTTGGAGTGATACCTTCTGCTGCATGTGGGCCCAGCGTTCAGCCTCGGCCTGTTCCTCCCAACTGTTAAAAACCTTAAATGCTATGTTCATCAGGTCTCGGATAGGGGTCTGGGGGCCCTCTTCTGCCTTTTTAAGTTTCCTTCGAATGTCCAGGGCCGATTGGGAAATAAAGTGGGTGGCTAATACAGTGGCCCCGGCATTGGAGGTAGGGTCGAAACGAGTGTGGAGGACCATAGCGTCAGTGAGGCGATTTAAGAAGAGAGCCGGATTTTCCTCAGGTCCTTGAGTAATTTCCCTTGACTTGTCATAGTTAACTACCTTTAGTGCTGCATCCTGCATGCCAGCTATGAGACATTCAATCATTTATCTCGTCATCTCCTACCTGTTTGTTCCGCCTGGTAATTCCAGTTGGGGTCCGTGTCAGGGACCGCCTCTGAGCCCACCGGTATTTGAGGGTTTGAGGCGTGGACCTTATCTGCATGAGCTCGCACTGCCATCCAGATTCGGTTCTGTTGGTCGGGGGTAAGGGTAGAAGACATAATAACATAGAGATCATGCCAAGTGAGGTCATGTGCCTGAGTGCGATATTGGAATTCCTTGGTATAGTTGGTAGGATTAGAAGAGTAAGATCCCAAGCGCTTTTCAATCGCAGACAGATCAGAGAGGGAGAAAGGCACATGAACCCGAACAACTCCTTCTGCTCCGGCCACCTCGCGGAGAGGGCATAGGAGGTTGGCTTCCTCTTGTGGCCTGGAGTGAGATCGGGTGTGAGCGCTGACTGGAGAGGAGAGAGAGAGAGCATCATTTGCAGGTGGGGAAGCAGGATCTAGTGAAGAATGGGGAGGAGTCCGATGGGACGGAGGGAGCCGAGGGAGTCTTGCAGGAGGGGAAGAGAGTTCCTCGGGGGAGTTGGAAAAGGAGGAGGAATCTGGAGCGGAGGGTTTAGCTGAGGTTTCTCTGGCCAAGAGGATGTGCATTGTAGAACAACCGGCAAAGAGTTTAGGACGAGAACACAGATGCCAAAACCCCTGAATATAAGGAATTTCTGACCACTTTCCAGCCTCCTGGCAATAGTTCCGTAAATCAGTAAGGATGTTAAAATCGGAAGTCCCTTTCTGAGGCCACCTGGTCTGGTTATCCAGTGGGTATTGTGGCCAGGCTACGCTACAGAAGAAGATTAATTTCTTCTTTTTTAGGGAAGAATCAATGTTTGAGAGATTCCAGATAAAGCACTCCAGGGGTGTTTTAGAGTCAGATTTGGATCCCTTTGCCCCATGGTCACCCTCAGTTCTCGGAGTGGTCAGAGATGAGTATCAGTGTCCTAAAACTCAAGCTCTAGCCATGGACAGATAAGGTAAAGTGGGTGTGCTTGGGACATCTCCACAGGCCCACACTCGGAACGGAAAGAGTCCCTGATGCAGCTGCGGTTTTGGACAGGGATTCTCGGAGGAAGGAACTGAGGCAGGGCGAGGGGGGCTGGAGGGGGGGAACTTACCACACTGTGAGCCGTAGTGGGTGGAAGGTCGGAGATCCTGGTTCTCTCTCGGAGGGGACGGGGAAAGGAGCGGTCCTTGCAGACTTCAAACTCCTCCCGGGTTTTTGGCACCAAAGATATTTTTCCCCGCCAAGAAGGGAGGAAGGGGCATAGCCACCAAGTGTGGAATAGTAAAGGCTTTATTCAGTACAGAGCGTTTCTCGGACAAGATTCATTGGCCTGGAAGATGGAGGTCAGGAAAATCTCACATGGAGAGACCACGTGGGAAAATTAAAGGGGTCCTTTAGGGAAGTCGGGCTAATACCATGTAGTGAAATTTCACTGGCTGACAGTCAGTCGCTTTTTTCCCAAGGACTCCTAGGAAGTTTCTTTTGGCGTGCTTGGTTGTGGGTGCTCCTAGCCAAAGTTTGCAGGCCTGGGTTCCCCACATGACCTTCCCCCATTATCCACCGACCTTACAAAGCTTTTTGGAGAGGTTAGAAGAACCTCAATTCTATACTGCAGGGTGGATTGGAATCCCCACCCCCACATGAGAAATTTTAAGTATAAAATCTTTTTTTAAAAAAGAAAACTACTATTGATTTATTATCATTAAAGTTCATAGTTTACATTAGAGTTTATTGTGTGTGTGTGTGTGTGTGTGTGTGTGTTTAATTGGGTTGAGGCTATTTGTATGTTAAATGCCTTCCTGCATCCATTGAAATGATTCTGTTATTGTGTTATTTTGGGAGGAAAAAAAACAGCTCTGTGGACTATAAAAAATGGAAACAGGGCTAAAACTTTTTAAATTAGCCTTATTTTGTGATTCTCTAGAATAAGGGTCAGTAACCTTTTTCTGTAATAAGTATTTTTGTGGTAAATATTTCTGATAGTTAATGTTTAAGGCAGGGGTCTCCAAACTATGGCCTGCGGGCTGCATGCAGCCCCCTAAGGCCATTTATCCAGCTCCACCACACTTCCAGAAGGGGCACCTCTTTCATTGGTGGTCAATGAGAGGAGCACAGGAGTACTATATGTGGCGGTGCCACAAAGCGTGGCATCGCTCACGTACAGTACTACTTCTGGTGATGTGGGACGCACCCGTCACAGCTCCAGAAGCACGTCATATCACTTGTTATGGCTAGCAGTGACAAATATGGAACTGGACATTGACCATCTCATTAACCAAAAGCAGGCCCATAGTTCCCATTGAAATATTGGTCAGTTTGTTGATTTAAATTTACTTGTTTTTTATTTTAAATATTGTATTTGTTCCCATTTTGTTTTTTTACTTTAAAATAAGATATGTGCAGTGTGCATAGGGATTTGTTCATAGTTGTTTTTTTTTATAATCCGGCCCTCTAACAGTGAGGGACAGTGAACTGGCCCCTGTGTAAAAAGTTTGGGGACACCTGGTTTAAGGCTTTGCGGACACAGAGTGTCTATCACTTCTTTTTTAAAAATTCCTTTAAATATAAACTATTCTTAGCTTACATTAAAAATTATTTAGTCTAGCCACTTGAGCTAAAAATGATTTTTACTTTATTACAAAGTTGTCTGTACAGATGTAAAAAGAAGTAGCAGCAGCCTGACCAGGTGGTGGCGCAGTGGATAGAGCGTCGGACTGGGATGCGGAAGGACCCAGGTTCGAGACTCCGAGGTCGCCAGCTTGAGCGCGGGCTCATCTGGCTTGAGCAAAGAGCCCACCAGTTTGGACCCAAGGTCGCTAGCTCCAGCAGGGGGTTACTCGGTCTGCTGAATGCCCACGGTCAAGGCACATGTGAGAAAGCAATCAATGAACAACTAAGAAAGTCGCAATGCGCAACGAGAAACTGATGATTGATGCTTCTCATCTCTCTCCTTTCCTGTCTGTCTGTCCCTGTCTATCTCTGCCTCTGTTAAAAATAAATAAATAAATAAAGTTTAAAAAAAAAAAAAAAAAAAAAAAAAAAAAAAAAAAAAAAAGAAGTAGCAGCAGAAGTAACAAAACATATGTATCAGCCTAGCGTGTGGAGGACCCGGGTTCGATTCCCGGCCAGGGCACATAGGAGAAGTGCCCATTTGCTTCTCCACCCCTCCGCCGCGCCTTCCTCTCTGTCTCTCTCTTCCCCTCCCGCAGCCAAGGCTCCATTGGAGCAAAGATGGTCCGGGCACTGGGGATAGCTCTGGTTGCAACATGGCGACGCCCAGGATGGTCGCAACATGGCGACGCCCAGGATGGGCAGAGCATCGCCCCCTGGTGGGCAGAGCGTCGCCCCTGGTGGGCGTGCCGGGTGGATCCCAGTCAGGCGCATGCGGGAGTCTGTCTGACTGTCTCTCCCTGTTTCCAACTTCAGAAAAATGCAAAAAAAACCAAAACAAAACAAAAAAAACATATGTAGCCAGTAAAGCTGAAATTATGTACTACTGTCCCTTCACAAAAGAAATCTATGCCAACCCCCTATTCTAGAATATTGTTATAAAATACTTTAAAAGGAACATTACATTTACATGTACTATATATAGCCCAGTTAAATTAAGCCAAAAGTGGCAGCTTCTCCTCATCCATAATACTACTCCCTAAACAGGGAATTAAAAAAAAAAAAAGAGTGTAATTCTTCATACATGTGGTATGAAGAAGCAGCTGAGGATATCAATTTTTTTATTTTTTATTTTATTTTTTTATTTTTATTTATTTATTTATTTATTTATTTTACAGAGACAGAGAGAGAATCAGAGAGAGGGATAGACAGGGACAGACAGACAGGAACGGAGAGATGAGAAGCATCAATCATTAGTTTTTCATTGTACATTGTGACACCTTAGTTGTTCATTGATTGCTTTCTCATATGTGCCTTTACCACGGGCCTTCAGCAGACCGAGTAACTCCTTGCTGGAGTCAGCGACCTTGGGTCCAAGCTGGTGAGCTTTTGCTCTAACCAGATGAGTCCACGCTCAAGCTGGCAACCTAGGGGTCTCGAACCTGGGTCCTCGGCATCCCAGTCCGACGCTCTATCCACTGCACCACCACCTGGTCAGGCAGGATATCAATTTTTTTATAGGTCTGGAAATTAATTGTTAGTAACTATGCCTGATTTCTCAGATATTAGAAGAGTTGGCCCCTTGGTTTGGAAGCAGTGCTTGCTGAGACTTGGATCTTTGTAAACAGACAAGGTATGTTCTTGATCAGCTATGTGTTGTCTTTAAGTCTTCCCTTTAAGTGTATTTAACTGTCACTTAGATAGCAGTAGTGATATGCCAGACATTATTCTAAAGGTTTTATCCTCTGGGACCATCTCCTCAGCTATAAAATGGGGATGAGGTTGATCCCTTCTTCATAGGGTTGCTGCAGGGATCACACGTGGTTCAGTAATCTCTTGAAGATATTCCTAGAGTGGTAGAGCCAGAATCTGGCTGTTCACTTTGTACCTGGCTTCTTCTCTAGGACATTGAGTTCTCCTTTCTCAGCTTTCTTTCTTTTTTTTTTTTTTTTTTTTTTTTTTATTTATTTTTTACAGAGACAGAGAGTGAGTCAGAGAGGGATAGACAGGGACAGACAGACAGGAACGGAGAAAGATGAGAAGCATCAATCATTAGTTTTTCATTGTGCGTTGCAACACCTTAGTTGTTCATTGATTGCTTTCTCATATGTGCCTTGACCGCGGGCCTTCAGCAGACCAAGTAGCCCCTTGCTGGAGCCAGTAGCATTGGGTTCAAGCTGGTGGGCTTTTGCTCAAACCAGATGAGCCCGTGCTCAAGCTGGCGACCTCGGGGTCTCGAACCTGGGTCCTCTGCATCCCAGTCCGACGCTCTATCCACTGCACCACCGCCTGGTCAGGCTTTCTCAGCTTTCTTCCTTTACCATCTGGTCTTCCTTTCCAGGTCGTCCACATCGCCACTGTGAGATGTGAATTAAAAGTCCTATTTGACACCCCTTTTAGTGAACTCTGAGATTTACAGCACTTATAAGCAGTGTTCCATTTTTAATTTGTGGTACAAAACAATGTTTTATGAATCTTCATTTAAGTATTGATTTAATATCTCTTCAAGGATGTAACACTTTACAAGCGAGGAGGGGCCAGCATGTATCAGAGAGGCAGAGAAAAAGGAGAACTATAGAACTAAAGAAACTAAAAATTAGTCAGGCTTCCAGCCTTTTCTTTTCCTCTGACCTGAAAAGATATCTGAAATTTGGAGGGAGTCAGAGAGCTTTCCCTAGTTTAGCTTCATGTGAATCCATTTTAACCAGTTTGTGTTTTTTTCAAATGCCAATGGGGTAACCATTGACTGCATATTAATTATGACACTGATGATTTTTAAATGTCAAGAAACAAAATAACCAAAATCAGAATGACATGTCACTTGTTGTAAACTACCCCCCCCCCAAATTTATTGCTCTTAATATGCACATCACCAGGGACACTGCTGATGTCTTCCTAGGGAATGGACACAATTATGTCTGTCCAAGGCTCAGCTCCACACAGATCCACACTCCCGAGTCCCTGTTGTGTCTGGTTCTTGTGCCCTGCCCTGGGGCCAGGCCAGCTTTGGCTCTCCCATAGCTTCATGGTTCTTGGTTTTCCCCTTTCAACATAAATGTATTACTTTTTAAAAATCAAACCCCCCAGTTGTACAACTTTACATAGATACCAGGTAGTGTTAGATGCTTTTTGCCTGGCTAGGGGCCCTGTGTTTGACACACAAGATCACTGACACTGGGGAAAACTATACTGTTACCAGGCTTTTCTCTTGAGCTTTTGGGGAACTCATGTGCCCTGTGGGGTATCTAAAGCCATTTTATTTTACCCAGATTTATCCTTTCCCAAGTACCCAGGCTCTGAAGTGACCACTTTTAATACACTAGGTCCACTTAAAAGCTCCAGCCTGGTGTCTTCAGCTATTAGTTACACAAATGTATTGTCCACTTAAAGTAGCTTTAGTTCTATCTCTTACCAGAAGTATCTACTACTTCTTGAGGGGAAGGTATTCTACTATAGAAATAACACATCTTCATTTTGCTAAATCTGAAAAGTACAAATAGAGAAAGATTAGAACCATCTGTAATCCAACCACCTAAGTTCAACCTGCTGGTAACATTTCAGTGCATATCCTCACAGCGTTTGGCATATATATATAAGCATTTATATATTTTTTTCACCCAGAAATGGGGTAACTTAGTGCAATTATGTCTTTTTTTTCAATTATGTCTTTTAAAATTTTCTGAGCTTATAGTCTTCATAACATCAATTTTAATGGTCTATCACATAGGTATGCTTTAACTACTAAATCTGCTGTTGTCCACAGATCCCATTCCTGGACGAGTTCCACGTGGAAGATGAGCTAGAGACAGAGGTCAAGGGCCCGGTGAAAAGATGTTTGCCTGTCTTCTGATGGGGGGTGGGGCAAGTGTGCTCTGTGGTCAAATATGGGATAAATGGGTTTTGTCATGTGGAGATTTCTTTGAAATTGATCATTTCTACATCATGGAACAAATAGTGCCATTATTTGCCCAGCACCAAGATATGTGAATATTTCATTAAAACTGTCTTGTGGTATCTGCTGTCTCAAAATACTGCAAAGTGACATTAGGGCATTATAATAAAATGTACTTTTGATGACATCTGAACTGAGAAGGCATTTATTTGTATGAAACATCTTTCAAAGACAATACAAGTTAATAATATTAAATTCTATTTGTAATAGATAAGGATTTCTTCACTTTACCTGGGATGCAGAAATGTCATACTGTTTGGAGACCCCACTTATGAAGGGCAGCAAGAAGTGTTCTATATTAATCATCAGAGGGTCTCTCACTATTTAGACTATACCAGGACCCCAAGTCTTAACCCTGAGAAAACGATCAAAGGGATGTGGGTAGCTTTATTGTTTAATCCATTGGTTTGCGTTGACAATGGGCCCTGTTCAGGCCCTAAAAATTTAAATTTAGGCAACATCTTCTGTGGCTCCACCTACCCTGTTGCTCTCAATAGTTACGTGCACAGGTGTACATGGTACACAGACTCCCCTTGGGCCCATGAGGCTTTCTCCTTCCAAGTTAATTCTGCCACAGGGATACCAAATGGGAGTAAAGTGATATTAGTCACTGTCTGAAATGGGAATCCCAGCTACCTCAGTAGATCCAGCATCTATCTTTTATTCAACTTCGACAGTTCAGCCTTACAGCCTTGTTGGGTCTCTGTCATCTAATCAAACACAGTGGCAAAGAAGGTGGCTCTTCAAGTTGGTTTGTCCCCACCTGGCTTGACACATACAAATGGTGTCAACTTTCAACTGAGCAGGAAAATATGACTCAAGACAAATGTCTGACTACACGCTAAAAAGAAAGGTGAAGTCAATTCACTATAGCCAGTCCAGCCCCGGGTGATTAGGCTCTGGGGACAGATCCATGAATAAGTTGGAGCCTCTGCTAACTTATGGAAGGCAGCATTAACACTGCAGCATTTAGGCTGTTGCATCAGCCAGCATTTAGACCCTAGCTCTGTGGTTACAGACCACGCATGTAACCTTAAGAGGAGTTATTTAAACTCTCTGAGCCAAAATTTATCTTTAAAAGTTAGGTAATGGTACCTTGGCAGGATTGATGAAGGATTAGATGAGGGATCTTTTGTAAAGGGCTTGGCTCAGAATAGGTATCCACTAGTTAGTTGTCTTTTTTCCATTTTTTCCTTTTTAAGTTCTTGTCTGCGTCTAAAAATTTTAACCTAATATAATAACGATGAGTGTGGTGATAAAATCCTACTGTTACCTTCACTACTACTAGCAAAAAATAGATAAGATTTACTAAATAAATGCCAGACACTGTTCATAATGACTTTACATGAATTACCATTAGCATAACCCTAGAATGTAGTTACAGCTATTATCTAAATGGAATAGATGAGGAAAAAAATACAACTGAGGCTTAAATAAATTAAAAATTTTGCCCAGGCTCATACAACTCAATAGTGATGGAGTTGGAATAGAACCCAGGCAGCCTGTGTTTTCTGAGACTAATAATGAAAATCAAAATGAGTAACATTTAGTCCCCAGTGCCCACCCACCATGAAATGAGAGCAGTTACGTTGCAAAGCGGGTAACTATAGGCTGTTTATGTTTAATTCTTCATGGTTACCAACAGGTGACAAGGTTTGTCAATTTATAGCATTTGCTGACTTTCCCAAAACCTTAAATAACTTTGTAGAGTATATTGTGGCTTTTAAATCAAGAAAGAGTAACCTCTGGGATAATATCTAAAATGTTGGATTATTTTCTGGCAATACTATGTTGTACTTAGATGACCAAACAGACGATATGGTTTATACAACCATTCTCTCCTCAACTATTCCTTATAACATTCTTATCTCATGACTGTCCAGACTACTTGAATAACTCCAAAGAAAAGACGGGGAGCATACAACCTCTTAAGGAAGCCCTTTCACCTTTACAGAACACTGACTGAAAATTCTGCTTATTAGTATATTAATGACCTAAATGTGAATAAGCAAAACTCTTAGTTTAAAACAGAGAAACATATCTTTATGACCTTGGGGCAGGGAATTGTTTCTTAAGCAAAATCACAAAGGAAAAACCAATACATCTGATTACATTAAAATTTTAAAACTATTTCTCAAAAGACATAATAAAAATATAAAAAGTAAGTCACAAGGAGATATTTATAGCACTTAAAAATGACCAAGAAGTTGTGTCTAATGTATGTATATATATGTGTGTGTGTGTGTGTGTGTGTGTGTGTGTATATATATATATATATATATATATATATATATATATCTAAGAGAACAAACAACACAAAAGGAATGATAGAAAGAATCCAGACACCCCTCCAGGGAAAATATAGAGACTGTTTTTGATTAACCCTTAGCTTGATAAACATTTAATTGTAATAATATTTATATTAGTCTGTAATTCTTTGAAGCTCTTTCAGTGTGGACAAGGAACAGATTTGTTTTTTAAAGTTTCATATGTTTTTCACAAACTGGTTTTCAAAAGCTATACCTTAAAATGTAATATAGACTTAATGTGCTTTAAGCAAACTAAAAAATTTTACAAGTTTAACCTGGGGAACTTAGCCCAAGGAAATCATTTTAGCAATAATAACCAAAATTTACTGAGCCTTATCGTGGGTGCTTCCTATAACCAATCTCTAATCCTCACAAAATGGAAGTATTATTACTCTTACTTAACAGGTAACATTGGAGCTCAGAAGATTTTACTAACTTGGCCAATGTCACACACGTAGAAAGTGGCAGAGCGGGATTGTGAACCCAAATTTGAGGGACTCCAAAATGTACTTTCTAACCTTCATGCTGAGGAAAGATCCCAGAAAAGGGGCACATGACCAACCCTGGGCAATCATAGAGAGCTTTCAGGAGGAAGTGATGTTTGAACACGGTCCCAGAAGGATGAATAGGGAGTCTTGAAGGCAGGTGTGTGTGTGCAGCAGGGGAGTGGGTAGCTGTGAGGGTCATATATTGCTTTCAGGGAATAGCAACTCAAAGTAAGTACTTGCATGTGAAAATTCCTATCTCCCTTCAGGAAGGAATTTTTATCTATTCCATCTTACAAATGACTACAAAGCATGTTGGAGGTGCAATGACTTGCTCACAAACACAGAGAAAGTACATTGCTGAACTAGAGCTCAAAGTCAGCTTTGCTGTTGCCAGGCCCTGGGCTCCTTCTGTGGTGCTGCAGCAGTCACAAACCTTTATGCACGTTTCCAATTCTAACCTCATTTCTGGGTTTATCACATCTTCCTTATCTTTGTTTCCTTCTGCTCAAACTACTTCACTTCTTTTTAATTTTATCTGATCATGATGCATATATTTTTGTAAGCTTGCTCAAACTAACTTTCAATGACCCAAAACATAAATCGATAAAAACTTGAATACACACAAAGTAGACATTGATGTTGTTGTTTTTTTAATATTGTTTTTTGTTTGTTTTTTTGTATTTTTCTGAAGTTGGAAATGGGGAGGCAGTCAGACAGACTCCCGCATGCGCCCAACCGGGATCCACCCGGCATGCCCACCAGGGCGCGATGCTCCGCCCATCTGGGGCTTCGCTCTGTTGCAACCAGAGCCATTCTAGCGCCTGAGGCAGAGGCCCTGGAGCCATCCTCAGCACCTGGGCCAACTTTGCTCCAATGGAGCCTTGGCTGTGGGAGGGGAAGAGAGAGACAGAGAGGAAGGAGAGGGGGAGGGGTGGAGAAGCAGATGGGCGCTTCTCCTGTGTGCCCTGGCTGGGAATCGAACCCAGGACCCCTGCACGCCAGGCTGACGCTCTACCACTGAGCCAACAGGCCAGGGCCGACATTGATGTTTTATATTATCTTCCATTCTGGACCTTAGGAAACCATATCACCATTCAATTGTCATGTTAAGGAATATATAATTTTGTACATTGCTAGTTTCATTGAATGCTCTGTCAGAAACACATTTTTGTGTTGCTAATGTCTTCGAGATGGTGATTTTCCATGACTGTCTTTTTTCTGTAAAGGGGATGTGGCCATTCCCACACCACTGGGCATTTAGACTGCTTCTTTGCTGGGTTTCTAAGCCTAGTGGAACGTGAGGCTCCTGCAGGACTTCTCACTATCCCAGTCTTCCCACTGGAACTTCTTCTTTTTTTTTTTTTTTGTATTTTTCTGAAGCTGGAAACGGGGAGAGACAGTCAGACAGACTCCCGCATGCACCCGACCAGGGGCGACGCTCTGCCCACCAGGGGGCAATGCTCTGCCCCTCCGGGGCGTCGCTCTGCCGCGACCAGAGCCACTCTAGCGCCTGGGGCAGAGGCCAAGGAGCCATCCCCAGCGCCCAGGCCATCTTTGCTCCAATGGAGCCTCGGCTGCGGGAGGGGAAGAGAGAGGAAGGAGGGGGGGGGTGGAGAAGCAAATGGGCACTTCTCCTATGTGCCCTGGCCGGGAATCGAACCCGGGTTCCCCGCACACCAGGCTGACGCTCTACCGCTGAGCCAACTGGCCAGGGCCTGGAACTTCTTTAACAACCTTCACACCTTGTTCTTTCCATTCTACGGGCATAGGTATCAATACATATCAGTTTTTTTTTATTGAGGTAACATTGGCTTATAACATTATACAAGTTTCAGGTGTACAACATTGTAATTTGATATTTGTATGCATGCTGACTACCAAGTCTAGTTCGTTCAGGGTAGTTTACCCAGCTAATCACAAGTCTTTTCCATTTTCACTATGTCAGGTTCTAGCCTTTGAAACGTTCCCTGGGTCTTTGATATGTAAATCACTTCAAATCCTGTTTTGCAACCAGGTATAAAGAGAATGAATACACTTCCTGGGAGGACAAGGATTTGGTTAACAAATGATACTGAGATAAACTGATACTGAGACTCTTGGCTGGATGAGAATGCCCTTTAGTTACTTCTTGAGCCTCTTTCTCTAAGGTTAGGCTTCCCTTTGGGTACACCCCAAACCAATGCCTCTGCACCTATGCCAGTCAATGCCAGCCCAGAGCAGGAACCTGGAGAACAAAGAGATCTACTGTGCACCTGCTCAAATCAACCCCCACACTGTATAAGCCAAATGCCATCAGCAGTACAGGGAGTCATGCTCTCTGTAATTGTGTGCTCCTTTGATGCATCGAGCTTGCTTTCTCTCCCTTTTCCTTTGGCCCTGTTTTTAGTAAAACTCTTCTCTTCTCATTCTGCTTCGCCTCCTCACTTTATTTCTATTCTGAGAGTTGGGGGGCAAGAACCCCTCCACAGGTGACAAGAGAGCACTAATGTGAATAACTAGTGATTTCCTGCTGATGACATTTGCATGTCGTAATCGATTAGGTGCTGGTGTTAACAACAAGGTGATTAGTTTCAACTTAAAGCCTTGAAAAAAGGGTCTCTTTCTCTTTTATGTAGCTGCCTAAAGAGGAAGTGGGTTCAGGACAAAGAGCTTGGAAGGAGGCACTATAGGAAAGTCGTTATAAGCACAGAAGATAAGGAGCCACGTGGAACTTGGTTGGAGTCCCAGTTTTGTTCTTACGGGATGTGAGACTTTGGACAAGTTATTTATATTCCACGAGCCATAGTTTTTTACATCCTGACCTTCTTTAAAGGGTTGTTTTAGGGATTAAATAAAACCCAGAATACAGTGAATGTGCTTGAAAAAAATTATTATTGGGATAGTTTCTTTGAAATAACAATCTCACAGCTTTGAATACAAGATGATGGTGGACTTTTAAGACATGAGACAATGAAACAACTGAAGCGATCAGAGATTTTCCACTGGGGTTGTTTTTCACTTCTCCCAGCGTGATTTCTGATCAGGAAGAAAGCCAGGCCTCTATCTACGAATACAGCCTGCAGCTATGAGTTTAATGAATGAGTGACTGGACTGTATCCCTGGGTAAATAATTTAATTTTTCTGTATCTTACTTTCTCTTCTGTAGAATATTGATTCATGGAAACTAATGGTTCTGGAAAACCCTCTAGATAGAGACCATGCTTATAGCCATGCTTCTGTTGTTCTAGGAACAGGGAAGTGCTGGCAGCACAATAACTCATATCCCGTGTTCTGCTTTCAGTGGTATTTACCTATCGAGGAAATGTTTATGTGTTCATGTCACAAAGACCTTCAGGAGAGTGAAAGCCATTTTTATTGAGGTCTGAAATGAATGGAGCTTGCACACCAGCAGGATGTAAGGTGTGTGGGCTCTGCTTTAAAGACCATTCACCCACTAATATGCAGATTGGTCTGAAGACTCAAAGGGAAATGGTGCAATGAGAGCCCTAGGGACTCCTCTGCTTCCAAGTGAGGCTATGGTAGGAATAGTTACAGCTCCTTGGCTTCATATAGATTCAGGCTGGCCCCATCACAAGAGTGTATAGAGGAAAAGCATTAATTACTAACCAGGGAAAACAGTCATTCTCCTTAGAATTTGGAAAGAATAGTACTTATTCCAAAGCAAGGATAGTGGAAAATACTTCATAGTAGTCTAAGTTGTTTTAATAATTAATATTCTGATGTAAAGTGCAACACAAGCCACACACTAAATGCTTGATACACAATAGATTCAGTGAATTACAATGGACTGAGTGAATTAATGGAAGGAGGAAGGAAGGGAAAGAAGGAGGGAACAGGGGAGGGAGGGAAGAGAGAGGAAGAGATAAAGAAATTAGCCGAAAGGCCCTGGCCGGTTGGCTCAGCGGTAGAGCATCGGCCTGGCGTGCGGGGGACCCAGGTTCGATTCCCGGCCAGGGCACATAGGAGAAGCGCCCATTTGCTTCTCCACCCCCACCCCCTCCTTCCTCTCTGTCTCTCTCTTCCCTTCCCGCAGCCAAGGCTCCATTGGAGCAAAGATGGCCCGGGCGCTGGGGATGGCTCCTTGGCCTCTGCCCCAGGCGCTAGAGTGGCTCTGGTCGCGGCAGAGCGACGCCCCAGAGGGGCAGAGCATCGCCCCCTGGTGGGCAGAGCGTCGCCCCTGGTGGGCGTGCCAGGTGGATCCCGGTCGGGCGCATGCGGGAGTCTGTCTGACTGTCTCTCCCCGTTTCCAGCTTCAGAAAAAAAAAAAAAAAAAAAAAAAGAAATTAGCCGAAAACTGGAACTTGCCATATTGGGCTATGATTCATAGTTTGAATGACCCTAAGACAAGTCCCTTAACCTGAACCTCAGTATCAGGTCAACAGAAACAATGTCCACCTTCCTAGATTGTTATAAGAAAATAATGGAATAACATAGAGAAATAATGTGGTTAAAAACACCAAACAGTCATAAGACCTGGATTGTAGATCAGGTTTACACACTATAATTCATCAAATGTTTACTGAGTACTTATTCTTCACCTGGCATTGTATCCCCAGGTGCTGAAATTGGATAAGAGATAAACAAGACAGCCTCACTTGTCCTTAGATAGGGCAACTGGGATGGAGGACGACCCAGGTTCTGGACTGTAGAACTTATATATTTTGCATATATTTATAATAGGTCCCCCAAACTCTACTCTGGTTGAGTCGCCTTAGGCTTTGCCCTCAAGAAACTCACAGTCTGTTAGGGAAGACAAACATGTAAACCACAAATTCTAAAGCAACATGCTAAATGCAGCCATGGTGGTACATAGAATGTGTATGGAAAGAGAATGAGGAGGGGCCAATGAGCTGTGGTGGGGGAGCTGGGTAAAGGGTCCAGAAGGAATGACGTCTGGCTGCATTACGGGAAAATAAACAGGAGTTCCTACAGAAAGAGAAAGCAGAGAAAGGGCATTTTAGATTACAGGAAGCATTACACACCAAGTCAAATAAACAGGAAACTGCAACTTCCAGGTTCTGCCATTAACTGGCTTAATTTAGCCTTTATGGAATTTCCTCAAGTCCCTCTGGATTTCCAGTTTTGTCATCTTGGAAAAATAAAGGTTGGGGGTGAAAAGAGGCAACCTAGATTTCCTGTAATGTGCTTTCTAACGGAATACCTCTATATTGGGGCAGAGAGAAAAGGGCTAACTTTGGAAATATCAAGTGTTATTTATAGAGCATGAGCCAGAGCCCCATCTTTTGTGACAATCAGCATGACAGGCAGAGCATGTAGTCATTCAGAAAATTTTGCATACATTAATCCACCCACTTCACCTGTATTCATGGCATTGTCTGAGTCAGGCCCTATACTAATATTCCATAGCTAATATTTTATAGCTTCATATTCATTTTGACATATCCCTTAATTTTTGTGAGCTGTATATTAAGGAAGTCATCGTCCAGCAGAGGGAGACCGGTAAAAGCTAATACACGAATACCATGTAAATCATATTGGTCTACACATGGCAGGTGCTTGGGGCAGTAAAATAAAGTTCCTAGGGTGTGTAAGTCACGTTCAGGGAAACAGGAGTTAGCTCCCAGCAAAAAGGAATTTCCTGTTTCCTCATCCTGCTTCACCTTCTCCAAGAGGTCGCCATAAATTTTCAGCTGCCACTCGTCCCTTCGCAGGCTGAAGAGGCATCGTATCTTCGCCTACAACCTTTCACAGGGCTGTGTAAGGGGGCTTCGGGCACGCAGAGAGGATGCAGGTTCTAGCGCTGAGCAGAGGGTGCCTGTTCCGCCAACAGCCTTGCTTACACCAGATCACCTTCTGCAGGGCCGCCCAGCGTCTCCGGGAAAGGGTAACCGGGAAGGCGGGCTGCCCAGGGCCTCCAGGAGTTGGGCTCCCAGCCAAGGGGCGGGACTCAGGCTACCCGTATAAGTGAGGAGCGCCACTGTCCTGGCCACAGTGCTGAAGCTGCAGCCCCAGTCGAGACCTGGAGGCAGCTGGAGCTGAACTTGAACCTCTTGACCCAGAGTGACCGAGGCAGAGGAAAAGGTCTGATTTCTATTTTGTCGTTTATTTAGTACCAATGAATGGAAGGCGGGCGGGTCTGCGGGTGTGCGAGAGCTCGGCTCGAACTGGACTGGCCGGGGTGGTAGGCGCGTTGGTACCTTCAGAGGGCCCCGGGACGAAGTCTCCATGTCTCCAGGGGTCCCAAGTGTTCAAACTCATCAGCTCCTCTCTCTCTCTCTCGCAGGTGTGCTTCTTCCCGCCACGCCCAGCCACAGACTCGGAGGATGGGGCTCCTCGGCAAACTCCGCGCCTCGGCCTCGGGCAGCGAAGTTCCGGAGCCGGCCTTCTGCAACGTGCTCACCCCGGGCCGGATCCCCGAGTTCTGCATCCCGCCGCGGCTGCCCGCGCCCTGCACGTCCGATTCCCCGCCCGCGGCCGCCGCTGTGCCCCGGCGGTGCGCGGCCGAGCCAGACCTGTGGCCCAGAGGTGCCGACGACGGCGCGGGGCGCACGGACTGGGACCCCCGCTCGCAGGCGGCGCTCTCGCTGCCGCACCTGCCCCGCGCGCGCACCGCCTACGGCTTCTGCGCGCTGCTCGAGAGTCCGCACACCCGCCGCAAGGAGTCGCTCTTCCTCGGGGACCCCGCAGCCATCGCGCTCCGCCCGCGGGCTCACACCTACGGTGGCAGCGGAGGAAAAGACGCCACCCTCGGGTCCCATGGCGAAGCCCTCGCTCCCGCGGTCCCCGGTGGCCCCTGCCCTCTCCGGAACACGCTCGCCCCGCGGCCCCGCGGCCACCGTCTCCTGCGTGCCCCCGAAATGCTACTGAACCGCGCGCTGCGGGCCCGGAGGAGTCGGGGCCTCACCCGCGCCCGCTCTGTGTCCAGCGGGGACGAGGACGAGGACGAGGAGCGCGGCAGTGGCTCCGGGTCCCCGGCTCGGACCCTCTCCGCGTCCCCTCCGCTGCCCTCCGGCCCGCGGCCCGAGCGCCTGGAGGCCGAGGGCACCGTGAGTCTGGGTCGCGCCGGCGGCGCCCTGCGCCTGGCCGCCGAGTACAGTCCGGCCAGCGGGCGCCTCCGCATCCGGCTGCTCCGCCCCGAGGGCCCGGCCGGAGGGGCCGCCGAGCCCCGCGCCGTCGGCTGCCGCGTCAGCCTCGTCCTGCAGCCGGCCGGCAAGACGCGCCAGCAGCGCAGCATCGTGGTCCGGCGGAGCCCTCGCAAGGCCCTCTTCGACCAGGACTTCTGCTTCGACGGGTTGTCGGAGGACGAGGTGCGCCGCCTGGCCGTGCGCGTCAAGGCCGAGAACAGGGGCCGCGGCCTGGAGCGGGGCCGCCTGCTGGGCCAGGGCGAACTGCTGCTGGGCTCCCTGCTGCTGCTCTGAGCGCGCCCAGCGTCCAGGGCAAGGCCCTGCCCATGGGCGCTTTCTGCCCGCGGGGGACTCTCTTACCTTGACAACCATTTGTACAAAATAAATGTTATTTATTCATTTTTCTATTTATAATCTTGCTTTGTTGACATTTTATTTCTTAGATGTCTGCTTTTGTCATTGTTTATTAGTAGAGAAGGAAAAAATAATGACTCCTTTCTGTATTCACAACATCCAAACCCTTTTTCCAGGCTGGAAGAGAGAGAAAGGAACTACACCGCATCTGCGTTGTTTTTTGTCCCTGATTTATATATATGGGCCTAAAAAGTTATTCCTTCAGAATCATGCCAGCTGGTAAGACTCACTTGTAGTTTTACATATCAGTTGTGGCATAGATAGGTTCATGTCTTCATTCGTGCACGCGCGCGTGCGCACACACACACACACACACACGCACACACGCACACCAGAGCAAGAGACCTATAATAAAGATACCTTATTTGAAAATAATTTCTTTTCCCATTAAGAAATAACAGGATTCACCTGAGCAGGCAGTGGCACAATGGATAGAGCGTGGGACTGGGATGTGGAGGACTTAGGTTCGAGACCCCGAGCTCACCAGCTTGAGCACAGGCTCATCTGGTTTGAGCAAAGCTCACCAGCTTGGACCCAAGGTCACTGGCTCGAGCAAGGGGTTACTCGGTCTGCTGTAGCACCACGGTCAAGGCACATATGAGAAAGCAATCAATGAACAACTAAAGTGCCATAATGAAAAATTGATGTTTCTCATCTCTCTCCCTTCCTGTCTGTCTGTCCCTATCTATCCCTCTCTCTGACTCTCTCTCTGTCTCTGTCAAAAAAGAAATAACAGGATTCTTTTGAAAGGGAAACCTTCAAAATTTGCTGAGGCAAAGGAAAACGAAGTGAGGGATCTTCCGATGGGTGATCATATAGGGAATATATTCCTGACAACCTCCTCTTCCTTCTCCAGGAGCCCCGGGAAATCTTGCTATTTCATTTTAGAACAGAAATCTTTGCAAGTTGATATTTTTGTGGCATTATTTCCACCTAGCTATACATCTAATTTACATAGTAATTAATGGATTTGCTACAGCTTTTCCCAGATGATCTGAAATGTAAACTGTCTGTTCATTGAACACTGGGTTCCAAGAGTATTTTTTAATCCAGTTTTTTTCATTTGTTGATTCAACAAATAGACCTGAATCTAGAGGAATTGGTTATATCCTAGATGGTTTGCCCTTGACTATAGGCATCTATGTATGGTGTGGAAAGCCCAATGGGTGTATGTGTGTGTGTGGGGAGATATTGACTCTAATTTTTTTTTCTGCCACTTGCATGAACTAGGGGAAATCAGTTAATCTTCCTGATCAGTGAAATGGGGGTATTAATACCTACTTTACAGGGTTTTGTGAAAATATGCCTGAAAATTCAAATAACTCTAAATACATATGAAATATGTCAGTATACCTTATAAGGCTTGAACTGTACTGGTGATAGGTACTCAGTAATATTCCAGAAAATGAATCCCTTCTCTTCTTCTCCTTTATTGCCAACTGTTTCTTTCTGTTCCCATAGTGGATCCTAGCAGAATGATCCTGAGACTGAGGATATAGTGGGGCCAGGAGTGGGAATATAGGATTCTATAGGATGCCTGTGGTAATGTTCCCCTAAACATAATTTACACTTGTTCTGTATCAGAAAGTCATTCAACATTATTACTACTAGAATGAGATTGTAGGTTCAAATTTGGTCAGAACAAATAAATTAAAATCTTGGATTTTAAATATAATTTCAAAGTGGACAAATTAGCTTTTTAGAAATCATCTAGTCAAATAGTGTCTGCAGTTGAGAAAATCCTGCAGAAGTGACTTGTCTGAAGCCATATAACTAGTGACTGATTGAGCTCAGACAAGAACTATTTGTCCTGACTTCTCCAGAGGACTGGTCTACCCTTTGTTCTCTTAATTAACAGTTATTTGTTGAGCCCTTACTCTATGACAAGCACAGTACTAAGCCCAAGAAATGCAGCTATGAACATGACAGATGAGGTCCCTGGGTCCCTGTTTTCCCAGGACATTGTTTTAGTGGGGATAGCCAAGCAATAGCCAAGTTTGTTATTATAGATTATGGTGACTGTCATGAAGACCACAAACTAAGGAGGGTGATAGAGACTCTCTGGGCAGAGAAAGTGGCAGGGGGGATGCTCTCAGAGATCAGTAAAGTCTTCCTAAGACTTGAGGAAGGAATCAACCACAAGAGAAAATCTATCCAAACAACCACTTAATATGTCCAGGTGACCTGTTAATACATTCAAATCAGAATTCTTGAATTTCCCCTTCCAAATCTTCTCCTCTGTTTATCTTCCTTCCTTCTGTGAATGGTACCATCATTTTTTCTTTCATACAAACCAAAGACCTGGAGACATCCTTAATGTATTTCTCACACATTCCACTTTTCTCAGATACAAATGTCACCTGTTTAGAGTTTCCTACCCTGGCTATAAAAAAACTGTAATTGTCACTATTACTGCTCTATTCTTCTTGCTAACACTATGACTACCTGTCATTATATTATACACTTATTTTGGTGGGGTTTTTTTGTTTATTTTTCTCTTCCACTAAAATATGTGCTTTATAAAGCAGGAATTTTGTTTATTTCAAGTGCCTAGAACAGAGTCTGGTATATAGTAGACATTCAATTACTATTGATTGAGTGTTGAATGAGTACAAGAAGAGACGAAACAAATAGAGAAGAGGACCTAGGACCAAGCCTTGAGACAAACCAACATTTAGATATTCAACAAAAGAGGAAAAGTCAGTGTAGGAGAAGGAGAAGCCACAGGGGAAAGGCCAGGGGAGTGTGAAGTATTCCAAGAAGGAGAGGATGTTCAACCCATTTAAATCCTGCAGGGAAGTCAAGAAAAATGAGAACAGAGAAAAGCCCATTGGCATGGGCAAGTTGAAGGTCACCAGTGAAATTGTCAAGCACAGTTCTCTGAGATAGGAACCAGGCTAGAATGGGTGAAAATGTGAATGTGAGAAAGTACAAACAGAAAGTTTTGAAAAGGCGGGGAGAGAAAAGGGATGAGCAGGAAGAGAATACTGAGTCAAGAACACTTGTTTTGGCTTAAAATAAAAGAATCCAACACACATTTTTAATATCCAGTTTAGAGCAAGATACTGACAGTAAAGAGAAAGAAACCCAGCAATAACTGCTTTGTAGGAGCAGAGGTCTTTGGAAAAGTAAGAGAGTGTCCAGAACACACGTGGGTAGAAGCAATGATCAAGAACCCATGTTCCTGGTCCATACCGTGTTCCACATCTCTACTCTGTCATCCACAGCATCACTGCTTCCTGAGGCAGGTCCCTCCTGTGGTCTTTTGATGTTGGCCAGCAATAGCTGTGACTACCCATGATTTCTCGTTAGAATACAGGTTGGAGAGAAGACCTTGTTTGTGCAAGCACTCCCATGAGACTAAGGAAGAACTTACCCAGAAGGTCCCAGCAAATTTCTCTACATACAGTTGTCACTTTTTATCTATGGTTTCACTTTCTATGGTTTGCTTTTAGTGGTTGTAGTTACCCGTGGTCAACCATGGTCTGAAAGTATGAAAAGGATAATTCCGGCCTGACCTGTGGTGGCGGCAGGGGATAAAGCGTCGACCTGGAAATGCTGAGGTCGCCGGTTCAAAACCCTGGGCTTGCCTGGTCAAAGCACATATGGGAGTTGATGCTTCCAGCTCCTCCCCTCTTCTCTCTTTCTGTCTCTCTCTCCTCTCTCCCTCTGTCTCTCTCTCTCTCCTCTCTAAAAATGAATAAATAAAATTAAAAATTTTTAAAAAAAGGATAATTCCAGGAATAAAAAATTGATAAGTTTAAAATTGCATGCCATTCTGAGTAACAAGTGTGATGAAATCTCCCACTGTCCTGTTCCATCCTGCCCAGGACATGAATCATCCCTTTGTCCAGCATCTGCACGATGTGTATGCTACCTGCCCAGTAGACAGTAGCTTGTCTTGCTTACCACATCCAAGGTCACAGTATCAAGTGCTTGTTGTGTTCAAGTAACCCTTATTTTACATAATTATGCTCCAAAGTCCCTGAATAATGATGCTGGAAATTCATTATAGCAAGGAGAAGCCTGAGAGTAATTTCTTTAAGTAAAAATGTTATGTATATATAAGAAAAAAAAAAGGTATATAGAGGGTTTGGTACTACCTGCAGTTTCAGGCTCCCACAGGCTGTCTTGGAACATATCTCTCTGCACATAATGGGGGAGGGGTTACTACGATATTTTATTGGCTCAAATTGGATTGCAATCCCAATCACGAACCATTCCCTGCAAGGGGAACAGTGTTAGTCTTGCATTTATGGGCCTATCTCAGTAGCGGAGGGCAAGGTTAGTGTCTATTGAGGCAGGTGCTTCTCCCTGTCAGGACCTAAGAAAGGGGAAACGAGGTGGAGTATTAGAAAGAACAGGAAGTCTGAGGTCAGAAGGACCTCACTTCAAATCTAGACTCTGCTACCAGGTGTAATCTTGTGGCAGATGCTTAACTTCTTTGAACCTCAGTTTTGTCTTTTCTAAAACACTGCATATGAAGAACACAAGAATTAAATAAGATAATTGCATTTAGTCCCAGCAAGATTCATAGTAATGAGGGTAGTCACCCTTTTGTTTTCAAATACAAACTGAACATCCCCTCGTTAGATCGTGCAGATGAGTATAATTTTGCTGAATGGCTTTTACGTACATCTGTGGTTCTTAAGTCTGTACAAAGGGCACTCTGCTAGGAACATGCTTGGGTGACTGCACTAAATGGCACAAACACAAAGAATTACATCCTTCCATTCCATTGGTTGTACGCTTCAGACTCCATCTGCCATGTTCCAGAGAGAGAGGAACAACAGCTCAGCTGATGTGTGCTTTTAAAATCCAACCATTACTACAGAAAGTTTTTCATCATTTGTGGACATCAAGACCTTGATAACATACCCTCATGTGACCAGACACTAATATTTATTCTGACAGGGAAGATCTAGATTTTATTTTATTTGGCAAAAAGAATGGGATGTTTTTTTCTAGATTGGTAAGAGTTCTTGATTTAGAAAAGAACCAATATCTCCCGTCCCTGTCTGTCTGTCAGGAGATGGTACTTTCTTTGTCCGAATTGTTCATGCAGCATCAGATCTTTGTCTCTTCCTCCTCCTTTTTCACCTGGACTGGAGCCAACACAACTTCCTCCTTTATTCAATCTGCTCTGCACTTACCTCTTCACCAGGATCAACTTTTTTACTTTTAAATAAAGTGAGGTTTACAGAACAGTTGCCAAAACAGTGCAAAGAATTTCCAAAAACACTTCACCCAGATTCTATAAATGTTAATATTTTACCATATTTGTTCAAGTTATTATAAAGTCCCTTTATTTAGTAATAAAAGGAACACATGTTCCTTTTACTCCTAAATACTTCAGTGTATATTGCCTAAAGTTATTTTCTTTCATAATTCCTTTATCAAAATTGGGGAGTTAATACTGATTCAATACTATTAGATAGCCTACAGATTCTATTCAAATTTTTTTAATTGGTAAATACTGTTTTGGATTCTTTTTTTAGGAAAAGAAAATCCTAGATCACAAATTGCATTTAATTGGCATATCTCTTTAATCTTTTTAAATATGAGGCTTCCATGATCTTTTTTACAAGTTCATGTCAGTTTTTTTAATAGCACATTTAGCTTTGATACTACCTTATAGTTAGATTCAGGTTACACATTTCTGGCAGAAATATTACAGAAGTAATGTGTCTTCTCGATGCATCATATCAGAGGCACACGTATCAATTTGTCTTATTACTAGTGATGTTAACTTTGATTACTTGATTAAAGTAGTGGTGTTTCTCAGGTTTTCTCCACTGTAAACTTATTATTTTCCTCTTTTTTTGTGTGTGACAGAGACATAGAGAGGGACAGATAGGGGCAGACAGACAGGAAAGGAGAGAGATGAGAAACATCAATTCTTTGTTGCGGCACCTTAGTTGTTCATTGACTGCTTTCTCATATGTGCCTTGACCAGGGGGCTACAGCAGAGCAAGTGATCCCTTGCTCAAGCCAGTGACCTTGAGCTTCAAGCCAGTGACCTTTGGGGCTCAAGCCAGCAACCATGGGATCATGCCTATGATCCCATGCTCAAGCCAGCAACCTTGGGGTTTCAAACCTGGGTCCTCTGGTCCCAGTCTGACGCTCTATCCACTGTGCCACCTCCTGGTCAGGCTATTTTCCTCTTTTTAGTTAATAAATCTCTTATGAGCTTCAGGTACTTGGAGAGAAGTGGAAGGATTCTCAAAGCAGATTATAGTTCTATTATCACTAACCTTCCTTTCCTCATTCTCCCCCTAACTTTCCATACTAACTTAAGAGGGCATTCTGGGTGCCAGACTCTAGACTGACAGTGGACAGTCACACATTTTACCAGTCTATAGTCTATGTAAAATTTATTATAGGAGGTCCTTGTTTCCCAAACTCTTTTAAGTTTGAAATTAAAGTCTGTTAAAGTAAAAGAAAAAAAAAAGATTTGATGTGTTTAATGATATGAGGAAAAAGAAAGAAACAAGATTAAAGTTTATATATTAACTTGGTTTTGGTTTACTAAATAAATTAATAAACATATGACCAGATTATATGATCTCCATAATTTTAACAGTTCACACTAGAGAATTTGGATGTAGTGTAGATTTAAAACTAATGATTTCTAGAGATATTGATTAAAGGTATGAATCTTCAGTTATAAGAAGAGTAAGTTCTGGAAACCTAATGTGCAGTGTGGTGACTGTAGTTAATAATAATATATACTTGAAATTTGCTAAGGGAATAGATCTCACGTATTCTCACCACACACATAAAAAATAGTAGCTATGGGAAGTAATAGATTTGTTCATTAGCTTGATTGTGGTACTAATTTCACAAATATATGTTTTGTTTTTGTTTTTAACAGAGACAGAGAGAGTCAGAGAGAGGGATAGACAGACAGGAATGAAGAGAGATGAGAAGCATCAATCATCAGTTTTTCATTGCAACACCTTAGTTGTTCATTGATTGCTTTCTTATATGTGCCTTGACCACAGGCCTTCAGCAGACCGAGTAACCCCTTGCTCAAGCCAGTGACCTTGGGTCCAAGCTGGTGAGCCTTGCTCAAATCAGATGAGCCCGCGCTCAAGCTGGCAACCTCAGGGTCTCGAACCTGGGTCCTCCGCATCTCAGCCCGACGCTCTATCCACTGCTCCTGGTCAGGCACAAATATACGGTTTTTAAAATATCACATTGTACACTTTAAATATATACAATTTTGTTTGTAAAAATAAAGTAAAATTTTTTTTTCTTAAGTTAGAACTCAAGACTCATTTGTGTCTAATGGGGCACTTGAGGAACTCAGTTTTCTCAGTTGATTATATTTTTCTTTGCCTGGGGTCAAGTTAGAGTCGTTCTGGATTTATTCCATGGTTTCTCTAGAGTCCCTCAGTGGGTATTTCAGAGCCCTCCCGGCACTGTGGTGAGCAGCATTCTCGGATGCTCTGTGAAGACAGTAAATCAGGAGAAAGCTCTGTAGAGATGGACAGAGCCTGGTAATATATAACATGAATGTCATTGCTGTGTTGGGATGGTGGGGCTGGGTCATGCATCTTCTTTATTCATGATATTTTTCAATGTTGAGTTTATAGCTTAAAAAAATAAAAACACTGTACTTGATTTTACAGAGATGTGTCTTAGAACCTAAAAGAATTGTCCTTGAGCAAGGTACTTAATCTGGATAAACCTCAGCTGAAACTGACATTACAAGATTATTTTAAAGATCAAAGGAGATGAAAATCTGTCCATAATCACCTGGAAACTTATGTGGAGGCAGCTTGGGGGTAACTGAGCTGTCAAGGAACTACTGTAGTGCAGGAAACAGACAGGGAAAGGGTAAGAGGCAGGCAAACATGGCAACCTGCATTTGTGGGGATTTGGCACTTAAAATTACTGACGATGATGTTAGTAACTAACACTTACTGTGTTTCCTGTTAAGGTGCCTTCCGAGGACTTTACTTGCATACATTTCTTTCATTCTCACAACAATACTATTCTTATGAGGTGGTCAAGGTTCTCATAATAATAAAAAAAAACTAAGGCTCAAAAATCAAAGCCTAGATTTTCAAGTGAGGCAATTGCAGAACTGCATCTATAACCCAGGTTGTTCAAGGTCGTGGTTAACAGTGGTCCCCAATCTTTTTTGGGCCACGGACCAGTTTAATGTCAGAAAATATTTTCACAAACCGGCCTTTAGGGTGGGAAGGATAAATGTATCACGTGACCGAGACAAGCGTCAAGAGTGAGTCTTAGACAGATGTAACAGAGGGAATCTGGTCATTTTTTAAAAATAAAACATCGTTCAGACTTAAATATAAATAAAATGGAAATAATGTAAGTTATTTATTCTTTCTCTGAGGATGGGTACCAAATGGCCCATGGACCAGTACCTGTCCATGGCCCAGGGGTTGGGGACCACTGGTGGTTAAGAGCATGAATTTTGGAACCCAACTGTCTCTCTTCTATTTATAAGCCTTGGCCCTCAGAGATGTACTTTTTCCTCTGTGACTCAGTGCAATGCCAGTGGCAGTGGCCAGGCAGGTTCACACTGGACTCGGGCAGAAGGTAGGAACCGCAGAGCTGGAAAGCGTTGGGCCGTCCCCATCTATTACAGTCTCCCAATGCGGAAGAGCAAACAGGCAGGGAAAACCACTTCTCAGGGCAGCAGTTGAGCAAAGAGCAAAATCACCGCTTAGGGCAGCAGGCATGTGAACAGGAAAATGGCCCTCACGATGGCAGGTAAGCGATCCGCACTGAGGGAAAAGTATCTGTAGCCTTATGTAATGCCAGTGGCTGAAGCCAGGCTGGTCCATGTTGGATTCAGGCAGATGGTAAAGAAACTGAGGAGCCGGAAAGCGTTGGGCCATTCCGTTTAATAGAGCCTCACAACAGCGGACAAGTACACAGGCAGGAGAAAACCACTTTTCAGGCAAACAAACAGCAAGAACGGCCCCTCACAGTGGCGGGCAGGCAATCCACCATCTGCAATCCCCCATCTCTCGCGAGCGTAAGCACCCATAGCCTTACATAGGCCATGTACACGTGGTGCCGCCACACACGCACCAATCAGGCAAAGTGCTTGCAGCGGGTAACCCGTGAGCAAGCCTAACACAGCTGCCCCACACCTTACATAGGCTATGCACACGTGGCTCTGCCACATGCTCACACACTAATATGCAAAGTGCAAGCGAGCAAAACTAAAATAGAAAGGTCATATCAGCTACTTCAGAGAATAGTTAATTCTTGTGAGGATTAAGTCAATTAATGTGTAAAGTACTAGCTTATTTCAAGCCTTTACACAAATATCAAGCACCTGGTCATATTGTACCCATTACACCAGGACTGAGATGAGAGGACATCTGAGGAACCCAGATCCAGATTGGGACTTCATTCTTAGCTGGATATCTAGATGCCCTTCTGTGTGACTAGGCCTAAAGTGGACTTCTGGTCCCTGCCCCCATCCCAGTGTTGACCCCGTCCACTGACTCAGGTAATGCTGGACCTGCTTTGTCCGGTCCTGCCTGCTATGGGGATATTGAGGCTAATTCTGTATACCCATCATGCATCTGGCTTTGGAGTGATCACCTGTGCCAGGGACTGCAGGCCTCAAATTCATGAGTGAGTATGAGGAAAGAAACCTCTATGTACTCCTGAAAGCATCTGCATTGGTACCTCAGGCGGTAGGGACAGGGGAGCAATGCTGGAGAAGAGAGGTTGTTACTGGGGAAAACCCCTGAGCTAGACAAGGGGCTGATTTTCACTATGGAGGGGTGTGATTTAAAGATTTTTTTTTAAAGAATTGATATTAGAGAAACATCAATTTGTTGTTCCACTTATTTATGCATTCATTGGTTGATTCTTGATGTGTCCTGACTTGGGATCGAACCCGAAACCTTGGCATATTGGGATGACAAGTCTAACCAACTGAGCTACCTGGCCAGGGATGGAGGGGTGTAATTTAGAGATACGAGACCATTTGTCCCTTCTCAAAGCAAATGGTGAAGAGTCAGAGATAGGGGAACTAATGCACTTCCCAACATCTTAGCAAGAAAGGCTTAGGTTCTGTCCCATGTTGTAAAAAGGCCAAAGTTTTTGCTTCTGGAAGTGAGGCCCTCTGAGAAGGAGAACAATGGCAGTGCCAGGGTATCGGACTCCCAGAGCAGAATCAGCCCTGGCTTCAGAGGATCAGGCTTCCAGTTTATCCCACTCCGCTGTGCTAGGTAGAGGTCTTGTATGGAGGTCTTGTCAAGTCGTCCTGGGGAGGAAGGCCTTAGGTGCTAGGCACATTTTGAGTTGGCTGTCGGCTTCCTAGTGAGCCTGGCAGGGGAGGCCAAGCTGCAGTTGGTACGTGTAGCCCATACCCAGAGCTGCTTTGGAGCAAAGAAAGGCAAAGGGTCAAGAGTACAAGGGACCCAAGGGCATTTACAAAAGAGTGGGTGGTGCAAGTGGACAGGGAAGTGAGAAGAGGGGGGCTGACGGACAGAGTGAAGGAGCCCGGAGCAGTGATGTCTGAGTGTGACCATCACATAACATCATTGGAGTAAGGGCTGAGAACAGGAAGGAAAAGGAAAGTGTGATCAGGCTAATAGCAGGACTGTTGAGACGGACAAATATTGGCACTGCTTTTGGAGGTTTGATCTGGGTGGGGTGCTGCAATTTAAAAAAGTATCATTATTTATCCATTTATTCTGAGTATAAGGCATTGTTCTAAATGCTTTAAATTTATTAAGACATTTCTTCCTCATGGCAACCTATTCCTACTTTGCTGATGAACAAATACAGTGACAGTGAAATCTAATAACTTGCCCGAGATCACATGACTAGGAAGGGGCAGAGCTTAGATTTGAAAACAGGCTGGCATGAGAGGTCAAGTTATTATCACCAGTTCTTCTCTGTAGAAGACCCAGACGTGAGGGCTGGGGTCCTGCAGCAGGCCAGGACAGGCGGGTTGGGGAGTTGAGGGACAGTGAGATGGTAAAAGAGAGAGGATTTGAAAACAAACTTCACCTATCTGACGAAGTTTTTCCTGGCACTAGCCAGAAAAAGTAAATACTGCACAGAGTCTTAGAGAGACTGTCCTCGGCAGTTTACCCTGCGCCAGGAGTCAGATGGAAATTTTTTCTGAGGGTGGATATCATAGGACCGTTTAAAATAAAATAAAATCTAGCTACATGCTTTGAAAGAGGACAGATAACACACTAGTAAACAGAAAAAGAGGATAGACAACTTGAAGAGCCGTAAATGGAACATCTGACATGATGTTTCCATGTAGATCACATGACAGGAAACTCCAAACAGCTTAATCAGTTCTATTCTTTGTGTTTCCATTCACCATAACGTGGTCATGGTCACAATGTCATTTCTGTTCCAAGGAATAGAAATACAGAAGAGAAAGGTGAGAAAAATAGAAGAGGGTGGAGATTGGAGAGGAAGGAAGGTTTTCTGATGTTCTCAGCTCACCACAAATTGTGCTATCGCCCACTGTGCTTTCTCTGTACAATAGGCCATTGTTGGGTTCCTTCTCTTCTAAAGAGCAAAGAATGTTTGTGGAACATTAGAGATGATTTGTGGTGCACTTACTCTATGCTGCCTTCAGGGAACTTAGCATCTGGTAAGAGAGAAGGCATACCTACAAGGCAAGACAAAGAGGAGGCTGTCCAGCAGAGGCAGATGTGAAGATGAAGAAAGCTGGTTAGATCTTTCAAGGGCATCTCAAGGGCTGGGCTGCTCCGCTTTATCTCCCTCGGCTCCCGGAGTGGGAACAAAGCACCTGGGACTCACCCTGATGGGTTTTGACTCAGTTCATAGGGTGCCTCCCTTCTATACATGTTGAGGGCATCACAAGGCAAGGTGATATAGGTAGAGAATTTGATGTCCATAGAAGTTTACTTAGAGGTCTGGGTTATTCAGGGAATGGGGAAGCCTGGGCCGACAGAATGGCCTAGGGTAGCCTGTATGTGCCTGGGAGGCTGGGTTCCAGGCCAGGACCAAGGATGCCAAGAAAGAAGTTGCCATTTTGTTGAAAGGCTGGCTTACTAGGGACTGGAGAGAGTGCATTCAGTTTCAGGGTGTGAGGAACAACGGAAGAGAGCTCGGTGAGAAGACGTGTTGGGGGTAATGCCTAGTGTAGGATCTATGTCCGCAGAACAGTTGTACTGGGTCTCTGTCCCTATCTCTTCCTCACCTCCTCAAGATCTGTCCCCAGAAGCTTAGATGGGAATTGGATATTTGTAAGATGCATTCTATTTTTACCCCTTTCTACACTGTGCTTCCTAAGATGTTCTATCATTGCTGCTTTGTTCTTAACTGTGTTTCCACAAACTTTAGCTTTAATAAACTTTCTCTATTTCAACCTCTCTCCTCAAACCAACCTCCTCTCCAATTCCTTCCTAATTACTCTTAAGTGTAAAAGCAAGGTTTTTGTTTAAAGGAATACTCCAAGAATTCCTACTTTTAATTTTGCTTTTCTTTTTATGGATTTTCCTACTGTTTATTTGTGGGGAGGTAGAGTGATGTCAGACCATCCGAGTCTCATTAAAGCTCATCCACTTTATACCTGTGTTACCTCAGGTAATTTACTTAAATTATATCAGCCTCAGTTTTCTCATTTGCAAAGTGGGGCTAATACTAATAACAATAATACCCACCTAATTTAGGATTGCACTAATAATTAGGGATACTACAGTGTGTCCGTAAAGTCATGATGCACTTTTGACCGGTCACAGAAAAGTAACAAAAGATGATAGAAATGTGAAATCTGCACCAAATAAAAGGAAAACCCTCCCAGTTTCTGTAGGATGATGTGGCAGCATGTGCGCATGCGCAGATGATGACATAACAGTGTATACAGCGGAGCAATCCATAGCCATGCCAGTCGAGATGTGGACGGTACAGAGGAAAGTTCAGTGTGTTCTGTGGCTCGCTAAATTCGAATCCGTGACCAAAGTGCAATGTGAATATCGGCGCATTTATAAGGAAGCGCCACCACATAGGAATAACATTACTCGGTGGGATAAACAGTTGAAGGAAACCGGCAGTTTGGTGGAGAAACCCCGTTCTGGTAGGCCATCAGTCAGTGACGAGTCTGTAGAGGCTATACGGGATAGCTACCTAAGGAGCCCTAAAATATCTGTGCGTGAGCCCACATCGAACTGCACTGAATAGTTATGAAACTAGGAGAGTTTTCCTTTTAGTTGGTGCAGATTTCACATTTCTATCATCTTTTGTTGCTTTCCTGTGACCGGTCAAAAGTGCACCATGACTTTACGGACACACTGTATATGCAGAAACCCTGGCATAGTGCCTGGCACCTATCAAGCACTCAGTAATGGGTAACTGTTTATATTGTCTTAAAAAGAGGTCCTTTCTGTACTTCTTAACACCCCAGTAAATAACCCACTGCACAATACAGGGAATTTGTAACCCTTACATCGTGAGAATTGCTCAGAACTTAACAGAGCTTTCAGAAATGTCTTGTTTGGGAAGCAGGGCAGGAGTTTAATATTTCATGGTTTGTTTGGATGTAAGAATCAAAATAAGCTCAGTTTCATTGTGAAATGAGATCCTGTATATTGTTCATCTTAACCCAATAAAATCAAATTTCCAAAAGATCAAGATTCAATGCCTTGTTTTGCTGATTACTATATCCCCACACCTAGAATGGTACTTGGAACATAGTAGGCATTCAATAAATATTTCCTGATTTTTAAGTGTATAGTCAGATTATTTCTAATAAACTGTGTAAAGAAACTAGGAAATGTGTCTATATCTATATATCTGTATACCCATTCTTTTTAGATCTCTGACAACATTGGTAATCACACTAAAGGTAAATAAGTGAATGCCTCTTCCTAGGGCCTGCATGGGACAACAGCAGCGGCTGAGGGAGATGTGCCACCCCGTGAACTAGGGGAAAGCTCATGATGTGTAACACACCCTGGGAGGCACAAGAAAGAATCATAGAATTCCCATGACATCCAAAGAGGGCTCAGGACTAGCTGGTCACCCAGAAAGGCCTGGTATCAGAACCAGGAAGAAGCAGAGTGAGAGGACCCAGTGGCCGGAGGTCATGGTGGGGCGTGACCACCCACAGTGAGGTGGTCATGCTCATAAAGACAATGACCAGATGGGCACCAAAAAACCACTGCTCAGGAGAGCAAGCCGCCCCTGAAAATGGCTCTTAGCACAGAAATGTCCCCATTGGAAAGAGAAATGAAAGGTAGAGAAAGGTGGAAAATCTTGAACTAACTGTGTTTCAACGCTGACACCATGTTTAAATATGGAATTATTGAGTTACCTTAAACCCCACACACACATTCACACCCTTTATGCAGGAAGCCCACCAGACAAAAAACTTTTATGATATCTGAAGTCAAGTGTTTAAATTCAGGTGATTTCAAAAATACCGTGGGTAACAAAACAAAATCTTAAAACATGTGCCCTCTGAAAATTTTGTGAAGTGGTTTGGCCTGGCCAGTGCCAAGGTCACAGTTAATTTGATAACTAATTATTTACCAGAAATGCAGCTGCTTGTCGGAATTATAACCAGCTTGAACTTTGGTCCGAGTTGGCAGTTTCCAGATGAGCAGGTGGCTGAGGTGAAAACCTAGGGTTGGGTTACATAGCCAGTGTCCGGTTTTGTTTTCAATGGGGTATTATGACTTTGAGGGCAATGACACGCAGCTGCCACAGGTGTCACTTCAGCAGGTTCCCGCTCCTCACGTGGGTAACATGAGACTCTTAGGTCTCAATGGGCTGTGTCGTATCACCACAAAATGCGTTGTTCAGCTGTACAGGCAGAGCATGTCGGCTGGGAATCTAGGTTTAAGGACAATCAAGAGGCCAGGAGGAAAAGTGGGTGCCATGAATAGGAAGCTGGGGATGGAAGGAACTGTTAGGCCTCAGACTTGAATGGGAAATATATAGGAGATGAGACCTGAGCAAGAACTGGGGTGTTCCAAAAGAGGACTGGTTGACACCAGCAGCAATCCAGTTACCAGACCTGGGGTTGAAGTGGCTAAGAGGGCTTGATGCTGACCTCCACAATGTATGGCTGGCCTGGTTAGTCTTTTCACATTGGATCAAGATGGAGCCATGGGACTGGGAGCAAGGATGCCTCTGTTGGTGCGTGTCCTGCAGCTTTGGCCGGGAAACAGGCTGTGTCCAAGGGTTTGTACCAGTGTCTGCTGCCTTGAATTGCAATGTAGTAATATGAGGAGTCCCACATGCGCATGTGTCCTAGAGCCCCAAGACTGGTCAGGTCAGGGCCACAACGCATACTTCTTTCTATCAAGCTCATCACTCATCTTTTTGATGATGCCCAGGAAATGTATGCTGTGGATTGATGGGTCTTGATTCTTTCAAGCTACAAAAAAAGATTGAAAAATCACCATCTCAGTATTTGGTGCGGCCTCCCCTGTGAAGATCCTGTAAGGACCACAGCCAGAAATCCCAGAGCAGAGTTGGGAAGGTCCAGAGCAGCTGATGAGCACCAAAGTGCTGGAGACTGAGGGAATGAGGGAATGGGTGAGAGTCATAGGGAGAGCCTGAGTCAGACCAAAGTCCGGGCAAGGGTAGGAAAGGAGGGTGGGGTCGATCCGGTGAGTTGACTCAATTCAAAGGCAAAAGGTCCAGAGAGACGACACCAAAGCTCTGTCTGACAAGATCACAGTTCACTTTGGAAAGAAGGTGGAAAGAAGCTGTACGAAAGTCCCAGTGCAGAATCTGGAAAAAAAAAAAGTTTAGATTTATACCTGCCTTGATACTTCTACTATGTGATACTTCTACTAGCCTTTGTGTTATTACCATGATAATATCTACCTATACCCAGTGTGCAGCATGGAGAGCCCTAGCCAGGATTCAATGAGCCTGGTCTCTCACTGTAAAGCCCCTTGTCTCTCTGATCTTCAGTCTATTTAACTATAAAATAGGGCACAATAGCCCTGGCTGGGTGGCTCAGTGGACAGAATGTCGTCCTGGTGTGCTGAGGTCGCATGTTCAATTTCTGTTCCAGGCACATACGAGAAGCAACTAATGAGTGCACAACTAAGAGGAACAATGAATTGATGTCTCTCTCTCTCTTCTACTCTCTAGCTCTGTCAAATCAATGGGTAAGGTAAAATAAAATAAAATAGGGCAATAACAATGCTTCCAATGTACTGTGAGAATTGGATGAAATAAAGTAAGCAAAGGTATTTTTCTTAAGCCCAAGGGCTAAAACCATTGTAAGAGAAAGAGTTATTTAGTTATTTATTTACCCAGATATGAAAAGAGGTGGATCTGGAGGGGTTGTTATGCACAGAGACTATGTACAAAATTATTTCTCATGTTGTTTGGTTTTTCTGTTTTGTGTTAGATAATCATAGGGCCTCTGAGGCCAAGTTTCAAAAAAGGGTAAAGAAAGACATCAATGAAATGTCTGATAGACTGTGAGCAGAACCCAGTCTTCTGATAAGATATTTACATTTCCACTGGGTATTAATGAACACGTGTTTTAACAGGGAAAGAAAAAAGTTTTCAGGTCTTGATAACAAGTTATCTGCACATTTCTTTAACCAACTATCTTTCTGTTTGCCCAGAGAAACACTGTCTCTTTTGCTATTGGTTGCTATTGATTTTTTTTTTTTTTGCTAATTACCTGGATAATCCTATTACAATGCCACCACTTTTTTAGTATTTTGTACATAGTATCTTTATGGGATATTTCCTGAGTTCTGACTATGTAGCTGCTCGCCAGTATTAATAATGTGGATCTGTATCAAGGGGAGGTTTGTGGTAGAATAGGGACTTGAGGGGTTTAACCACAAATTGTCAAATGCTAAAGAGAGTGAAAGAAGATGTTTACTAATTAGAATAAAAATAGTTCCTAAAGAGATGGGTTAACCTGAATGAGAAAAGTTTGTAAGTGTGACACAAGGGAGAGATCAGATAAAAACCACCAGGAATCTTAGTAAAATCCTTAAGAATAAAGATAGCAATAGTGAGAATAATGACTAGTAGAAAAGCTAAGGAAATAGGATGGTAAGTTTTGAGGTCCTGAATTGCAAATAATATGCTTTTATCTATACTGTTTAAACAAAAATAACTTACTGAAGCTTTTTTTTTTATTTGAAGGCTCCACTAACATTTCAGAAAGTTTAAAATCAGAGGAACTCTCTTCACATCTCCACCTACCACCTTACCTAACAGATAGAATCTTTCATGTTCCCTTCCATCTTTGTCTGTTTGCTTACTTTTCAAAATAACAGTTGTACACTTCATACAATGTCATACATTTTCACATTGGTATAGTCTTCATAATTAAAGTTTTAAAGGACATATTTTATTTTTTGCTTCCTTCACTGGTTTCTTCTCATTCCTCCACAAATATATTCAGATGTTTTCATTGTAAAAAAATAAGTGTTCCTTAGCTCTTTATTTAAAATAAAAAGACAGTATACATCTATTGCCAAGTGGAAAAAGAAACAACAAAAAAGGAGAGCTCGGGGGAAGAAAAACATGGAAGGCTGCTTGCCCTTTAGAAATACAACATCCTTTTCAGTTGTGGCAAGTATTGACTTCTGAGATTTCTCTATTTAGGATGAGTTCTAGTTCTAGCAACAGCAAAGTTTTTGTGCTCTTTTGAGGAATTCTTTGGCAGTTTTCTTTTCCCCCTAGGAATTCTTGTCTTCCCCAAATTGCTTCTTAGTCTAATGAAAAATTATTTCCATGTTCTGCCCTGGGAACCAAATTTAGGAAGTCATAGCCTCAAATTTAGGAAGTCATAGCCTCAACTTTCTAACTTAACATATATTGGGTACCCATTATTGGAAGATAAACTGAGGCATATTAAAAAAATTAAGAGTTGCAGTGTAAAGAGAAAAGAAAGACAAAAGAAAGAAAGGGTCTTATTTGACCAACATTTATCTGATTTTCGTTTCCTCTGACCTGGCAAGTGTTTAGGATAATTTTTTTCTTTTGTGGACTTCTTGCAGATGCTAAAATTCCTTTCCCTGCCATCCCCTGGCTGGCGGTGGGTATGTGTCTTCCGGTTGGCCACTTGGTAGCTTCTCCCCCCTTCACCCCTCGCTCTCTCAGTACAACTTCAGCCCTCGTTCTTTCAAGGCTACTCCCTGGGGTGGAACACCAGGTCACAGGCAGGCTCTTTCTGCCAGAGCCCCATCGGGACCTGGGCAAACACCAGCACAGCTTGGGTCTTCCAGTTCAGCCCACTCTGCTGCCCAGACTGCTTTCACCAGCCTCTCCTTTGTAGCTGTCTCTCCTACAAATGAAACCCTCTGAGCAAGCCTTTCATTCCTCTGATGAGGCTTGAGGGGGAAAGAACCACCCACCCCAAACCCACATCCCTTCTTCCTTAGAATGAGGGCTGGGACTCAGCACACTAGCAGTTCTTTAAAGAGATGCTTGGGGCCCTGGCCGGTTAGCTCAGTGGATAGAGTGTCAGCCCGATGTACAGAAGTCCTGGGTTTGATCCCTGGTCAGGGCACACATGAGAAGCGACCATCTGCTTCTCTCCCCCTCCTTTTTCCCCTTCTCTCCCTCTTCCGTTCCCACAGCCAGTGGCCTAATTAGTGTGAACGTGGCCCAGATGCTGAGGATAGTTCAGTTGATTGGAACATCAGCCCCAGATGAAGTTGCCAGATGGATCCTAATCCAGGTGCACGCAGGATCTACCTCCCCTCTTCTCACTAAGAAAATAATAAATTAAAGAGATGCTCTGGTCTCTAAGTTCCCTCCAGCTCTCCAACTTCAACTCTTAGGTTTGCAAGTGTTAACAGGATTTGGCCACCTCCTTCAAAAATAAAACTGACAATTTTTCCTGCTGCTGTTTAAGCAGCATGTACATACTTTTTTTCCCAATGGCGGCTGAGGGAACCAAACCAGGTTGCATCAGGAGATAAGACAAAAATAGTAAACCCACTATATCTGGTTCTAGTCCCCTACATAAACAAAACCTTGAACTTCGCCAGTAAAGCTAGGCGTTCAGCCTCTGTAATCCTTTCCTCTCCCAATGGGGTGGGGACTGTCATTTGACTTTCACCAGACTCTAACAAGATCTCTACCTTGACTTTTTATAATGCTGACATCTGACCTTTTGTTATGACTTGGTGTATATGATAATCATGTGAAAAAGTCTCTGCTTTCTGCCATGACAGGTTAATATAAACTAGATGACCTTGCTAACACTGAGGGTTTCTTTTCTTGTAAATATCTACAGCAAATTTAATTTTGTTTTTAATATCTTATTTTTTTATCAACTTTGTTTTTTAGATTTTTATTTATTTATTTTAGAGAGAGGAGACAGAGAGAGAGAAAGGGGGAGGAGCAGGAAGCATCAACTCCCATACGTGCCTTGACCAGGCAAACCTGAGGTTTTGAACCAGCAACCTCAGCATTCCAGGCCGATGCTTTATCCACTGCGCCACCACAGGCCAGGCCTCGTTTTGTTTTTATTTGTGCCAGCCAGTCCTTCTGAAGTCTGGCTCCCGCGAATTCCTTTAAAAGTAAACTTTTTTTTTTTCCTTAAATGCTCTTTTCTCTAAATATTCTTTTCTCAAATCCCACATAAGCTGTCTAGTGCTAATTTTTAAAAAAAATTTTAAAGATTTTATTTATTCATTATAGAGAGGGGAGAGAGAGAGAGAGGGAGAAGGGGGGAGGAGCAGGAAGCATCAACTCCCATATGTGCCTTGACCAGGCAAGCCCAGGGTTTCGAACCGGCAACCTCAGTGCTAATTAGCTCATTTCTAGTGCTAATTTTTTTAATTTAGAAATTAAATTTAATGGGGTGACACTGATCAAAAAGAATACATAGGTTTCAGGAGAACATCTCTATAGCATTTCAGATGTTGATTGTGTTGGGTGCCCATCATCCAAAGTTCAATCATTCTCCGTCACTGTGTATTTGTCCCTCTTTTCTCCCCTCTCCCCCCTCTCCCCTCCCCCTTGAAACCGCTTCACTTTCATCTGTGTCCGTGAGTCTCAGCTTTATGTCCCACCTGTGTGGAGTATGTTTGTCCCTCTTTACTCCCCTCCCCCTGGTAACCACTTCACTAGTGCTAACTTCACTTTGGAATGTGGGAATGTTGGAGTCTCTGCCAAAACCGAGACTGGCATCGTTACATTGTCACTCTTGGCCACAAGTCAGGTGCAAGACCGGGACTCAAAGGTGGGTAATTTGGAGCCAGCCCATTTCCTACGGCATTCTGGTCTCCTGGCTGTCACGGAGTTAACGTGCCCAGGTTTCTCTTCGACGGCTACTTGTGTTTAGATTTTCATCTCTCCTGGAGCAATGGTGGGTGTTGTCATCACTGCCTCTGTTTCCCCTAGGTGACTACAGGAAAGGAGGCTGTGGGAGGCAGTGGTCCCGGTGTCTCTAAAATCCCATCCTGGAAGAACTTCAATTCTGGGAAGGAAAGCAAATCAACACTCACCTCATTTTACAAATGAGTTTTAGCTCAATTTGAGATCAGCCAATAGTGTCAGGTCCTACCTGGGTTCCAGCTTCTGTACTTTGTTCTCCTTCCATAGCCGGGGTCACTTAATTCCTCCACACAGGACTCACTTCACCCCCAGTTACACGGTCCAATCCAAATGTAGGCAGGTGATTCTTAACCAGCTTCAGTCCTGTGTTTTGGGCATTGAGACCCCCTTGATGAGAAAGTGCATGCCCCCTTCCCATGTACCCTGTTCTTATCACTGAGCTTTGACAACGGTCTCTATACTGAAACCTCTCTTTTAGTAAACTGCCCAGAGCCCTGTTCTCTTATTGAGACTTTGACCCAGAACTCGAGGAGCTACCTCTTCTGCTTGTCTCAAATTTGAGCCCCATTTGTCTCCAGGTTCCACTCAGCAGTTGGGATACCCTGACAGTGTCATGTGAGCATCTTCACTTCATTGCCAGCTTTTACCTGGGCTGTGCTAGATGATCAGCATACCTTCACAACAGGTGAAGCCCCCCTGGGTGCTCAGTCCTCATAGGCTATGCTCTACTGAGATCTGATAAGAAGCCTTTGTCTAAAGTACGTACAGCAAGTGCCTTCGGGAGGTCTCATTTACCAAGCATCTATCAGAGACATTTGTTTTTCTTAATTTGAAGAGGAAGAAAATATTACTGACTTTCCAGTTAGCTACCAAGGTGGGACTGATTTATTTTCCGCTTTGTACCCCATTGGCTATTTTAAAAATTAATTGTTTAGTTTCCCACCTACTTATTGTTGCTATAACTTCTATAAGGGATAGAAAAGGCCACAATACAAAGGACAATTTGAAGGAATATCAAGAATCATTGTGTCCCTTTTTTTTCATCCAAGTCTCTGTTCCCCTTTAAGATCCTCACCGCTCATGCACATTTGTTCTGAGAGCTGTGGGCTGGATGGAGCAGAACCTTCAAGATGATGTGTAGTAAGAGGGGACCAGATAGAACCACCTAGCTCTTCCTTTCTCAGGCCGGGTGCTGTCACACCACTGCCTTCTCAGCATTGCTCATCAGCTCTGTCATTTTGTTTTTTTTGTGTTTTGTTTTGTTTTTGACAGAGAGAGAGTCAGAGAGAGGGACAGATAGGGACAGACAGACAGGAAGGGTGAGACATGAGAAGCATCAATTCTTTGCTCTGGCACCTTAGTTGTTCATTGATTGCTTTCTCATATGTGCCTTGATGGGGGGGGCTATAGCAGAACAAATGACCCGTTGCCCAAGCCAGTGACCTTGGGCTCAAGCCAGTGACCTTGGGCTCAAGCCAGTGACCATGGGTTCATGTCTGATTTCACGCTCAAGCCAGCAACCCTACACTTAAGCTAGTGAGCCAGTGCTCAAACCTGATGAACTCACACTCAAGTTGGCGACCTCAGAGTTTCAAACCTGGGTCCTCCACATCTCAGTCTGATGCTCTACCCATTGCACCACCTGGTCAGGCAGCTCTGTCCTTTTTTAGTTTGAGCCTCTTCCCTGCTCATTCAAGACACCTCCTATCTCAATATTGCCTTTGCATCTCCACTTGGTACCTAGTGCCCACATCTACCTGATGCACCTCAGTGTGTCTGTGCATACCTGCTCTGTGTACCCCATCCTACTGAACCTGACCTAAGGGGTTGTGAGCTTACCATTAGCTGAGCAGAATTCATATTAGCATAATAGCCCTAGCAAGGTAACTACAGGGGCAGTTTATCTGTCCCCATGACTCTCATCCTCGTTTTTTGTTTTTATATTTTTCTGAAGTTGGAAACGGGAGGCAGTCAGATAGACTCCCGCATGCACCTGACCGGGATCCACCTGGCATGCCCATCAGGGGGCGATGCTCTGCCCATCTGGGGCACTGCTCTGTTGCAACCAGAGCCATTCTAGGGCCTGAGGCAGAGGCCATGGAGCCATCCCTAGTGCCGGGCCAACCTTGCTCCAATGGAGCCCTGGCTGCGGGAGGGGAAGAGAGAGAGAAGAAGGAGAGGGGGAGGGGTGGAGAAGCAGATGAGTGCTTCTCCTGTGTGCCCTGGCCGGGAATCGAACCCGGGACTCCTGCACGCCAGGCCGACGCTCTAGCACTGAGCCAACTGGCCAGGGCCCATCCTTGTTTTTGATGAAAGTTCCCTAAGGATGAATGGTGTGCTAGACACTACGAAGACTTGAAAAGCTAGCTTACAGCTTGGTGAGGGGAGCAGACTTGGAACAAAATGCGTGCCATCCAATGTGATACACAGCAGTCAAGATCGTTCATAAAAATTGATGGTGATCTTAAGGTGGTCTTATTCCCAAGTAAGGCATTGTACGGTGTCAGACGCTGTGCTAAGTACTTCGGTTCATTCAAAGTGAGTTTAAAGTGGAACAGGCACCATGATAGTCGTGTGTGTATGTTATGCGTGTGTTCTCACTCACACACATCTCCTAGGGCTTGTCAAAGCCATTTCCCTCTTTTGTGATACCAAGCACAGGGTCAGAAGCAGCAGATTCCCTTCCATACTCTTCCAGGTGCTCTGGGAAAAGCCATCTGCATTTCCCAAGTTTCGGTGTCCTCATCTTTGAAACAAAAATCAGATCCTGCCTCACGAGGTTGTTGTGAGGATGAAGAGAGGCAATAGATACGAAAATAGCTTTGTAAACCCTGAAGCGTGGAACACATGTGACTTGCAATGACATCAGCCAAGGGTCAAAATGTTTATTACAGCAGGCTTGCGCCCCAGGCCAGCCTTGTAAATGCCTCTGGCTCTTGGAGAACTTGGAGGAACCGGCTGCAGCATCTCCTCCTACGCTCTGTGTCCTGCACACACCTGGGCAGAACCTGCCCACCCTGCTGCTCAAGTTGCAGGGGATGTTGGCTGCTGCTGGGAAACCAAGAGGAGGCAGTGAAGAAGAAGGGGCAGCGGGCCAGGAAAAATAGGAAGTTGGTGCATTTGGACAATGATGGGGATTTTTTTTGGGGGGGGGCTGGGAGATAAGAGTGTTTTTGTTAGTTTAAGAGGGGTGGGGGGCTCATGGCAGTTATCTAAACGGACCTTTTGTGTGGATGGCTCTAGACTTTGAGACCTGGCAAATGCTGGCACTAAGCAAAACTGAAGTGTTTTTAACACAGAGAAAAATCCCTGAAGTCTCCTGATTATCGCTATAGTGCTACAGTCTGCACAGGGAACAAGCCCTCAGACCAGGGCGTACCTGCTTGAGGAGGTCACAGGGGTGCTGCACAGGCCCTGTTACTTCTATTGGGCTTTTGCTGAGATATAACCAAGGGGAAGCCCTGAGAGTGAGTGTCAGGGCAGAGGCCGGTTCCTCTCTCTGGGCTGCAGTGATCCATCCCTGTTGTGAACCCGCGCAACTTGTGATTATGCAGGTATCGAGTGGGAATGGTAGACGATTAGAAAATAAACACAGAGAAAAGGGATGGGATTGAGAGGCCTCATTGCCAGGACTGATGGTCTGCAAGAGGGAGCTTGCACCCCCCAAAACACTTTATTTATAATGCAGAGAGCAAAGTCATTTGCAAAACAAAGAGAGCTCAGATACAAAGTCACATTTTTGAAGTAAACCAAGAATTTTCCCAAGTGCAGAAAATTCCCCACTATGCATAACATTTTAACTTCACAAAACAAAGGGTAAAAAGAAAACTGCCTCCAGTCTTTTCGAGGGACATGGGGGGATGGGAGAGGGACATGGGAGATGGGACGAGTAGAAACCATCAGCATTATAGCAAACATGGAGGTGTGGGGAAGGGCATGTAAATTGCCTTTACTAACTTAATTAAACAATCAGAAGCTGCGGGGAAGAGCTTAGCCCTTAGCTTAACCCAGGGGTCCCCAAACTTTTTACACAGGGGGCCAGTTCACTGTCCCTCAGACCATTGGAGGGCCAGACTATAAAAAAAACTATGAACAAATCCCTATGCACACTGCACATATCTTATTTTAAAGTAAAAAAACAACGGAACAAATGCAATATTTAAAATAAAGAACAAGTAAATTTAAATCAACAAACTGACCAGTATTTCAATGGGAACTATGCTCCTCTCACTGACCACCAATGAAAGAGGTGCCCCTTCGGGAAGTGCAGCGGGGAGGATAAATGGCCTCAGGGGGCCGCATGCAGCCCGCAGAGCCATAGTTTGGGGACCCCTGGCTTAACCCTTTAACTGCATGGACTTTGTCAGCTCACAGTCTCCCACAGCCTCTAGTAACTTAAGCAAGCAAGTGAGGAGGGGGGATGGGCAGCAAGGACTCTATCAGCTTACTGCCAGTCCCCCACACCTTTGTCCCCCCAAAATCTAAACTGTCTCTTGCAGCCTGTTTTCCACACACCCCCAACAACAAATCTGGGGCCAAGGTAAGAATGCCATGGCTCCAAGGCTTCCAAGGATGAATTTTTAGACACAATGTCTGCACTCTTTTTGTGACTAGCTGTCCAGTTCAGGGGCAGAGTCCTTCATGAGCTAGACCAGTCTGACCCTCTGTCAACCTCATGTCCAGCACGCGCCCTTCACTCTCCACCACCTCTGATCTTGCAGGGGCCGTTTATATCTCCATCCCTTTACCTGCCTTCCCCTCTCCCAAACCTGTTGACTCTCTCATTTGTGACTCACATGTGCTACCAAGCCTTCTCCATGCTCCTGGGTGAGATTTACTGGCTTAATACTCATATATTGAGGCTTCTTTTAGAGAGTCACCAGAATAAATCAGAAGGATTATAAATTTAAAAGTATAAACAGTCTTATGTTTACATGTGATATGAGGATGCAAGAGTGAACTCATGAGTGTGATTGATCGACTGAGATGAAGCAGAGAAGGAGCTTGCTGTACACTTCTGGTAGTTATTACAGTTACACCCAGATAAGCTCTTGACAAAGGAAGTGCTTACCTTACAAAGGACCAGCTCTCCAGCTGTGCTAAGTACTCAGTGGAGTGCTGCCAATGCTGGGAACTCCAAATGCAAATGCTCTATGTCCGCTAGCGGGAATCTGCTCCTTCCTTTAGGGACCTGCAGTTTGTCTAGCGAGAACACAGGTGGATGGGTATAATAACTGTGCAGGTGTCTTCTGGCTTTCTTAGTCCTCCACCCAGCACTCTGTGTCAAAGGTAGTGAAAAGCAGCAATAAAGTACACTTGGGTTTTTTGTGTTTTGTTTTTGTTTTGTTTTTTTGTGGCAGAGACAGAGAGTCAGAGAGAGGGACAGATAGGGACAGACAGCAGGAAGGGAGAGAGATGAGAAGTATCAATTCTTCATTGCGGCTCCTTAGTTGTTCATAGATTGCTTTCTCATATTTGCCTTGACCGTGGGGCTACAGCAGACTGAGTGACCCCTTGCTCGAGCCAGCGACCTTGGGCTCAAGCTGGTGAGCCTTGCTCAAACCAGATGAGATCGCGCTCAAGCTGGCGACCTTGGGGTCTCGAACCTGGGTCCTCCGCATCCCAGTTTGATGTTCTATCCACTGTGCCACCCCCTGGCCAGGCCCTATGCTTGGGTTTTTATTGAAACTCTTGGTATAAGTACACAGTCTTTGTCATTAGGTCCTAACCCAACATGAATAAGAGCAAAATACATCACAGTGAAACTGCAGAAGTGGAAGGATACAGAGAAACCTTCACATGGGTGAACGGGGACAAGGGAGAGAAAGAAACTGGTGGTAACTAGAGGAGTATTAGGAAAAAGAGAGTTGTTTTGGTTTTGTTGGTTGGTTTTGTTTCTGAAGATGAGAGTGGTTTGAGGCTATTTGTGAGAAGGATTTAAAGGTTTTTTAGACCTTTTAAAAAAGTTTAAGATAAAAAACTTTTCCCAGAATTTTGTCAATAACCATTTAAGCTACTACAATATTTCCAGACCTCTTTTTCAAGATCCATATTTTCAACTACCTGCCTGACTTTTAGCCTTATCTATAATATCTTAATTTCCTTTTTTTCTCTTAAGAATTTACTCTGCAGCTGACAGGTAGGTTTCCCCCACACTGACCATGAGAAGTGACAAAAAAAAAAAAAGAATTAGAGTAAATAAGAGCAAAACCACTGCAGGTCCTGTCTGGGTCACCAGAGAGTGGGTCAGGGCCCAGAGTGGGTTTGCCTCTGGCCAGCTGCTAGTGTGTAGATTCTGGACTTTCTGCAGGAAAGATTTCATAACACAAATGCAGGTGATTTTGAGAGTACGTTTCTTAAAGCTGGGGACAGTGAAACAAGGAAGCGCCCAGGGTAAAGCAACAGAAGAGAGCCTAGGCGGAGTTGCTTTAGCTCTCTAGAAAAATTAGGGGAAAGAAGTGAGTGAGGCAGGGCTGCCCTTAGCTCACTGAAAAGTCAGGGAAAAGGGGGGATGGGAGACAGGTCCAGGGGGTTAGCCCAGTGTGAGCTGCTGCTCCCCATTGCTCCCCTGATTGAAGGTATCATGGGGACCCTTAGAGTATAGAAGAAAGAAAATTCACTCAAAAAGGAGATTTGAGTGGGTGTGCCCCAAGGAGGGCATGCTTGTAATATCTTAATTTCTTAAACAGAGAATCCATTAGTGTAGTGAATAAGTATTTAGAAATTAAAACTATGATCCTCATTATAGGAGGGAAACAAGTTCTTTTAAAGAATGAGATCCAGAGCATAGATGATATAAAGATTAATCTTTTATAGACAGGAATGGTGTAATCATGAGTAAAAACAGAAGAAAATTAATGTACACAAGATACATTCTTTCTCTGTGAAGCAGCTTGCACATCCTTTCACCTGTTGGGCATCCGTGAGAATGCTTTTTCCAAACCTTTGCAGAGTGGGGGCGAGGGTGGGAGGGGGAATACTTCTCAGGCTTCATTGAAGAGAAGTATGACCAGGTCCCATGCTCCACCCATTGGTCAGTTGAATTTGGAGAACTGGTCCTATGTAGCCATTTCTGCTAACTCCTCACACTGAATTCTGTGAAAGCGAGCTTCTTCTGATATGAGCCTAGCAGAGCTGCTAGCAGTGGGGCTTGCTTTTGTGAACGGGCAGGGGTGTAATGCCTGCATGAGTCCGCTTGGCCTAAAGCTCTGGGAACAGAGTGCACACATGAGAAAGAAGGTCATCTGCTCGATGTCAGGGAGTGTGGATCAGGAAGGGGCTGAGGATGGTGTCTCTTGGGAAAAGTTGCTGACCAACTACCTAGAACAATTGCCTCTTTCTTCAAGGCCCCAACTGACATTCTTAACCATTCTCTCCACATAGATATGGAAGATAAGGAACAGTGTTGTTGTTGTTTTTAATTTTACATAAAATATCAAAACTTCTTTAACTCACAGTAGCAGTGAAAAATGACTATTTATGTCAGACCTTTCCCAGGGATGCATGAGTTTCAAAACAGTTTGCCTATCATATTAGTGACTCAGGAAGAGTTGGTATTGTACTGTGGTAGTTCAGATTGCAAATCATTGTTTGTCAGTAAAATGATGAAAAACAAAGCAGTTTCCTAACCGCCAAATATTCCTTATTTTTCTTCTATTAAAGACTTTATCTTAGACTTTTTGTTGAGAAAGAAGCAAAAGTGCAATAACTACTTCATCATAGTGATTAAGAACACAGAGTCCAGAGAAAACTCTGAGTGTGAATCCTCATTTCACTATTACAGCTCTGTGGCCTCGCAAGCCATTCACATCCTCTGGGTTTCAGTTTTCTTATCCTGTATAATGTAAATAATAGCAGTAGAGGTCCCATAGCAATGTTGTGAGGATGAAATGAGACACTCTATTAAAAATATTTTGCAAGTTGCCAGGATTCAGAATCTAGTAAATACTGAATGTATCCTGGCCATATATAACCATATAGTATATGTTGTATTATATGTTATATTATAGATGTTAAAAGATACTGGATAGTCCATGAACTACTAAAAGATAAATCAGTTTAAAACTTGAAAGGAATGCTTCAGGTTTATAACTGCTGGCAAACATCTAACCTAATTTTTATCATTTTTTTTTCTTCACAGCATCCATGAGAGACATCATTAATCAATTCCGGAATTCTTTCCTAATGTGACACTATTGCTTAGTGTCAGAGCCTGAACAAAAACACAGTCTCTTGTTGCATTGTTGACTATACCCATTGCTGTATAATTTATAGCTTTATATAATATGAACTCTTAAAAGGATCTAAAAAGGCCCTGGCTGGTTGGCTCAGCGGTAGAGTGTCGGCCTGGCGTGCGGGGGACCCAGGTTCGATTCCCGGCCAGGGCACATAGGAGAAGCGCCCATTTGCTTCTCCACCCCCACCCCCTCCTTCCTCTCTGTCTCTCTCTTCCCCTCCCGCAGCCAAGGCTCCATTGGAGCAAAGATGGCCCAGGCGCTGGGGATGGCTCCTTGGCCTCTGCCCCAGGTGCTAGAGTGGCTCTGGTCACGGCAGAGCGACGCCCCGGAGGGGCAGAGCATCGCCCCCCGGTGGGCAGAGCGTCGCCCCTGGTGGGCATGCTGGATGGATCCCGGTCGGGTGCATGCAGGAGTCTGTCTGACTGTCTCTCCCCGTTTCCAGCTTCAGAAAAAATACAAAAAAAAAATCTAAAAAAATAAATATTCTTTGAAGGAAAAGATTATTTGGAAGAAAAACCTGTGGGCTGACGAAAATGCAAAGTTATTGTCTATATTTTAATTCTTTTCAATCTTGATAACTGGTCATGGTTTGGCGAATGGAAGAAATTAAACGAACTTCAGCAACCATACATTCTGTACCTTTCCTTTTTTTATTCATTTTTAAAAATTTATTGTGTTAACATGGATTCAAGTGTCCCACTCAATATAACAACCTCACCCCTCAACCTCCCCCTCAACCACATACCCTCTTTGTTCCCCTCCCCCTAATTCTCTCCCCCTCTTCCTCTGGGATTTGCTGTCCTGTTATCTGTATCTCTGTGTTATGTATATGTAATTTCACTAATCCTTCACCTTCTCTGCTCTCATCCCCTCATCCCCCTTCCTCTGACAGCTGTCCCTCTGCTCCCTGTGACCCCGCCTCTGCCTTTATTACGTTCCTCACTTTACCTTATTCATTAGATTCCACACAAAAGTGAGGTCATATGTTATTTGTCTTTCTCTGCTTGGCTTATTTCACTTAGCATAATAATCTTCAGTTCCATACATGCCATCGCAAAGGGTAAGATTTCCCTTTTTTTCGTGCCCCCATAGTATTCCATTGTGTATATGTACCACTGCTTTTTAATCCACTCGTCCACTGACGGACACTTGGTGTGTTTCCAGATCTTGGCTATTGTGAACAATGCTGCAATAAACATGGGGGTGCATTTCTTCTTTTGAATCAGTGTTTTGCGATTCTTAGGATATATTCCTAAAAGTGGGATAGCTGGGTCAAAAGACAGTTACATTTTTTTATTTTTTGAGGAGATGCCATACTGTTTTCCACAGTGGCTGCACAAGTCTGCATTCCCACCAGCAGTGCAAAAGGGTTCCTTTTTCTCCACATCCTCACCAGCACTTGTTGTGTGTTGCTTTGTTAATGAGCACCATTCTGACAGATGTGAGGTGGTATCTCACTGTGGTTTTAATTTGCATTTATCTGATGATTAGTGACATTGAACATTTTTCATATGCCTATTGGCCAACTGTATGTCCTTTTTGGAGAAGTGTCTATTCAGTTTCTATGCTCATTTTTAAATTGGATTGTTTACCTTCCAGTTGTTGAGTTTTAAAAGTTCTCTATAAATTTTTGTTATTAACATATTGGCGAATCAGACGTATTGGCGAATATGTTCTCCCATTGTGTGGATTATCTTTTTATTTTGTTAATGGTGTCTTTTGCTATGCAAACACTTTTTAAATTGATATAGTCCCATTTGTTCATCCTGTCCTTTATTTCACTTGCCTGTGGCGGTAAATCAGCAAATATATTACTGTGAGAGATGTCAGAGAGCTTACTTCCTATGTTTTCTTCTAAGATGCTTATGGTTTCACGACTTACATTTAAGTCTTTTATCCATTTTGAGTTTATTTTGTGAATGGTGTAAGATGGTGGTCTAGTTTCATTTTTATGGAGGTAGCGGTCCGATTTTCCTAACACCATGTGTTAAAGAGACTATCTTTACTCCACTGTATGCTCTTACCTCCTTTGTCAAATATCAATTGACCATAAAGGTGTGCTTTTGTTTCTGGGTTCTCTGTTCTGTTCCATTGATCTATATGCCTGTTCTTATGCCAGTACCAAGCTGTTTTGAGTACAATGGCCTTGTAGTATAACCTGATATCAAGAAGTGTGATACCACCCACTTTATTCTTCTTTTTCAAGATTGCTGAGGCTATTTGTGTTCTTTTTTGGTTCCATATAAATTTTTGGAATATGTGTTCTATATCTTTGAAGTATGTCATTGGTTTTTTAATTGGTATTGCATTGAATTTATAAATTGCTTTGGGTAATACAGACATTTTAATGATGTTTATTCTTCCTATCCATGAACACGGTATATGGTTCCACTTGTTTGTACCTTCCTTGATTTCTTTTATCAATGTTTTATAAGTTTCCAAGTACAAGTCTTTAACTCCTTGGTTAAATTTTCCTAGGTACTTTATTATTTTTTTGTTGCAATAGTGAAGGGATTGTTTTCTTAATTTCTCTTTCTGACAGTTCATTGTTGGTGTATAAAAATGCCTCTGATTTCTGAATATTAATTTTATATCCTGCCACCTTGCCGAATTCATTTATCAGGTCCAGTAGTTTTTTAACTGAGGCTTTAGGGTTTTCTAGGTACAGTATCATATCATCAGCAAATAATGATAGTTTTGCTTCTTTTCCAATTTGGATGCATTTTATTTCTTCTTCTTGTCTGATTGCTGTGGCTAGGACTTACAGTACTATGTTGAATAAGAGTGGTGAAAGGGGGCAGCCCTGCCTTGTTCCTGATCTTAAGGGGATTGCTTTTAATTTTTTGCTCATTGAGTATGATGTTGGCTGTGGGTTTGTCATAGATGGCCTTTATCATGTTGAGGTATGTTTCCTGTATTCCCACTTTGCTGAGAGTTTTGATCATAAATGGATGCTGGATTTTATCAAATGCTTTTTCTGCATTTATTGATATAATCATGTGATTTTTCTCCTTTTTGTTTATGTGATGAATCACATTGATTGATTTGTGAATATTGTACCAGCCTTGCCTCCCCAGAATAAATCCACTTGATCATGATGTATGATTTCTTTTTATGTGTGGCTAGATCCGGTTTGCAATTATTTTATTGAGAATTTTAGCATCTAAATTCATCAGAGGAGATGACGTCAGAGTAATGGCGGAGTAGGAAGCGATACCGATAAATCTCCCCCAAAACTCAACAAGATCTTCAACCAGAAACAGAAAAACCTATACTTGGAGCTTCCAGATTCTTCGCAATACACCCAAAGGTATGATTGAGTGAAAAATTGGCTAAATATATAACCAAACCCCGAAGGAAATAGGGAGTAAGAAATGCTCCGCCTTCCTCACTAACCTAAACAGGGCGGCTTTCTCTGGTAACTGTGAATATAGAAACTGAGGCGGGCAAAGGGGGTGAATAGATCCAGGCCGCCGCGGCACAAACGGCCGAACCAGGCTGTGGCACACAGATCCAAGCCGAGGAAAATCTGATCCTGTGGCAACCCGGGCAATACAAGCTAACACTCGCGCCAAACCCAAACAAAGAAAGACAAGCGGAGCGGCCATTTTACCCGGTCTCCTGGTCGGTGCGCAGTTAGTGGAAGAGAGATTTCTTCCTAAGCCGTGGAAGTGGGTGCCCGTGTTGCCCCACGGAGAGGCAGGGTCAGAGGCCTTTCTGTGGGCTGAGGGCAGAGTCTCTGGGCAGCCCCAGCGCCCTGGGAAAGCCACGCACAGGAGGGAGTGAGAACTAATCCCAACGGTGGAGATTTTCCGTGCTGGAGGCTGTTTCACTCAGAGGGAACCGCGGCCGGCCTCATATCCTGGTTTGCGCGCGCAGATAAGGAGTGAGCAATTCCTCCGAGTGCCTCGGCAGTGCGCGCCCGTGTTATCGCAGAGAGGGGCAGAGTCAGGGGCCTTTGTGTGGGCCAAAGCGGAATCTCGGGCCGCCCCAGCGCCTTGCAAAAGCCGCACACGGGGACGGAGCGAGACTCAATTCCAACGCTGCAACTTTTCCCTGCGGTTGGGGGTTTCACTCAGAGCGTGAGACTGCTGGCCGGATATCCTGGTTGCAGACAGTGAGTGAGAGTTTCCTCCAAGCGCCCCCCAGAAGTGGGCGCCCGCTTGTGTTACCGGATAGAGTGGCAGAGCCAGAGGTTTTCGAGTGGGCGGAAAGCCCGCCTGATTATGCTAGCAGCTCTGACTGACTGAGCCTTACCCAGAGCCCTGTGCTGAGTGGAAATAGAGTGGGGAGTTGCCAGCAATTTGAGCCTCTTACTATCCAGGCAGAGGCAGCAGCAACCCCATACCTGGACTATCAGGCTACTAATTGAGGAAGGAAAGACTAGGAGAAAGGCTCCAGGAACACGGACTCTCTCACTGTCGGAGCCTATAAATGCTAATGAGCCTCGACTCCCAACGAGAATAAAGCACAATACATGACATTGCCATAGAGACTTATCAACTGCAAACCTCTACCTGAGCGTGCCAAAGGGGCAGAACCCGGGGTACAGAGTCACCGACCAGGAAGAGGGAGAGAAAAGAAAAAGCAAGAAGATAACCTCTCAAAATCAAGAGTAATCTGCAGACTTTATAACCTATCCCATTTTATTATATTTGTTCGTTTGTTTCTCTTATCTTCATTCTTGAGACTTTTTTTCCTCCTCCAATTTGGCCGATTAACTCTCTACCGGTCTTACTCTCTCCTCTCCTTGAACTACACTACCCATAAGTGTTACATCTCCCATTATCATTTCTCTTCTCTTCCTTTCTCTCTATGAGGGTTGCACTCCAAAACCCTTAACTCTCTCTCTCTCTCTCCTTTCTTTTTTCTTCTTTTAGTGGTTCCCTCTTTTTTTCTCTCTCTCTCTTTCTTTTCTCCCTCTATATTAGTTTCTTCCTTTCTCCTTTACATCTCCTCTCATCCAAACCTCAATAACAAACAAATTATCTTATCTGGGACTCAAACCTATGTTTGTGGCATTTGGGGGGGTTTTTACTTCACCTTTTTAACTCACTAGCAGTGCTCCCATCCCTGGCTCTCCATATTATCTAGTTCTTGTTCCACTAAATACAATAGTAAGTTTTTAATTTGTCCCCCCATTTTTCCATTTTCCTCTTATTCCTCTCATCATAACTCTTAGAAAACCAACACCTAAAAGCAAATCATTTTATTCTTGACCCAAATTTTTTCCTTATTTGCTTTTTGTGGGTCCATACGCTCTTTTTTTTTTCTTTTTTCTTTTTTTTTTTTTTTCCTTTTTTTTTTTTTTTTTTTTTCCTTTTTTTTTTTTTTTTTTTCTTTCTCTCTTTTTTGCCCCTTTATTACTTTTCCCCAATTCAGGCCCTCCATCACAGGCATTGTTATAACTCACAGTCCACCACAAGATTTTCTCAAGAAAGAGGGGAGAGGAGAGGAGAGGAAAAAAAGAGGGGGGGAATAATTTCCTTTTTTAAAAAATTTTTATTTTATTTTATTTTTCTTTATTTCATTATTAATTTTTTTTAAAAAAACAACTCTTTTCGATTTGTTATTTTTTTATTTTTTTAACTTTTTATTCTTTATTAAATCTCATTAATACTATCAACAAAACCACCCTCAGATGCCATTAAGAAAGAGAAAATCGAATATCATGGATACAAAAGAAAGAGAGGTAACACAGCTAGATGAGGAAAAATCTATGAAGAAAAAATTTAATATATTGGAAACCTTGGAGCTAAATGACAGAGAATTCAAGATAGAAATCCTAAAAATCCTCCGAGATATACAAGAAAACACAGAAAGGCAATATAGGGAGATCAGAAAACAACTCCATGAACACAAAGAATATATGTCCAAGGAAATTGAAACTATAAAAACAAATCAAACAGAGATGAAAAACTCAATTCACGAGCTGAAAAACGAAGTAACAAGCTTAGCTAATAGAACAGGTCAGATAGAAGAGAGGATTAGTGAAATAGAAGACAAGCAACTTGAGGCACAACAGAGAGAAGAAGAAAGAGACTCAAAAATTAAAAAAAATGAGATAGCCCTACAAGAATTATCTGACTCCATCAAAAAGAATAACATAAGAATAATAGGTATATCAGAGGGAGAAGAGAGAGAAAATGGAATGGAGAACATACTTAAACAAATAATTGATGAGAACTTCCCAAGCCTGTGGAAAGAACTAAAGCCTCAAGTTGAAGAAGCAAACAGAACTCCAAGTTTTCTTAACCCCAACAAACCTACTCCAAGGCATATCATAATGAAATTGACACAAACCAACAGCAAAGAAAAAATTCTCAAGGCAGCCAGGGAAAAGAAGAATACAACATATAAAGGAAGGCCCATTAGATTATCATCAGATTTCTCAGCAGAAACTCTACAAGCTAGAAGAGAGTGGACCCCAATATTTAAAGTCCTGAAAGAGAGGAATTTTCAGCCACGAATACTATACCCATCAAAGCTATCCTTCAAATACGAAGGAGAAATAAAAACATTCACAGATACAGAAAAGATGAGGGAATTTATCATCAGAAAACCCCCACTCCAGGAATTACTAAAGGGGGTTCTCCAATCAGATACAAAGAACAAAAAAAAAAACAGAGCCACAAGTAAAAGCTCCAAGAAGAACACAATAAAACCAAATTTAAACTGTGACAACAACAAAAAGAAAGAGGGGGAGAAGACGGAGATTAACAGTAGCAAAGGACGATGGAGTGCAAAAGTACTCACAAAATAGTTCGCTACAATGAACAGGGTAGGGACCCTTTTCATTACTCAAAGGTAACCACCATTGAAAAAACCACCACAGAAGCACATGAGATAAAAAAGATAGCAACAGAGGAAAGATGTATGGAATACAACCAAATAAAAACAAAAGATAGAAAAACGAAAGAGAAGGATCAAACAAGACACAAAACTAACAGAAAGCAAGATATAAAATGGCAATAGGGAACTCACAAGTATCAATAATTACACTAAATGTAAACGGATTAAACTCACCAATAAAAAGGCACAGAGTAGCAGAATGGATTAAAAAAGAAAATCCAACTGTATGCTGCCTACAGGAAACTCATCTAAGTAACAAGGATAAAAACAAATTCAAAGTGAAAGGCTGGAAAACAATACTCCAAGCAAATAACATCCAAAAAAAAGCAGGTGTAGCAATACTCATATCGGATAATGCTGACTACAAGACAGGAAAAGTACTTAGAGACAAAAATGGCCATTTCATAATGGCTAAGGGGACACTGAATCAAGAAGACATAACAATTCTTAATATATATGCACCAAACCAAGGAGCACCAAAATATATAAGACAGCTACTTATTGATCTTAAAACAAAAACTGACAAAAGTACAATCATACTTGGAGACCTCAATACACCGCTGATGGCTCTAGATCGGTCATCCAAACAGAGAATCAACAAAGACATAGTGGCCTTAAACAAAACACTAGAGCACCTGGATATGATAGACATCTACAGGACATTTCATCCCAAAGTGACTGAGTATACATTTTTCTCCAGTGTACATGGATCATTCTCAAGAATTGACCATATGTTGGGCCACAAAAACAATATCAGCAAATTCAGAAAAATTGAAGTTGTACCAAGCATATTTTCTGATCATAAAGCCTTGAAACTAGAATTCAACTGCAAAAAAGAGGAAAAAAATCCCACAAAAATGTGGAAACTAAACAACATACTTTTAAAAAATGAATGGGTCAAAGAAGAAATAAGTGCAGAGATCAAAAGATATATACAGACTAATGAAAATGACAATACGACATATCAGAATCTATGGGATGCAGCAAAAGCAGTGATAAGAGGGAAGTTCATATCGCTTCAGGCATATATGAACAAACAAGAGAGAGCCCAAGTGAACCACTTAACTTCCCACCTTAAGGAACTAGAAAAAGAAGAACAAAGACAACCCAAAAGCAGCCGAAGAAAGGAGATAATAAAAATCAGAGCAGAAATAAATGAATTAGAGAACAGAAAAACTATAGAAAAAATTAATAGAACAAGGAGCTGGTTCTTTGAAAAGATCAACAAAATTGACAAACCCTTGGCAAGACTTACCAAGGAAAAAAGAGAAAGAACTCATATAAACAAAATACAAAATGAAAGAGGAGAAATCACCACGGACACTGTAGATATACAAAGAATTATTGTAGAATACTATGAAAAACTTTATGCCACTAAATTCAACAACCTAGAAGAAATGGATAAATTCCTAGAAAAATACAACCTTCCTAGACTGAGTCAAGAAGAAGCAGAAAGCCTAAACAGACCTATCAGTAGAGAAGAAATAGAAAAAACCATTAAAACCTCCCCAAAAATAAAAGTCCAGGCCCTGACGGCTATACCAGCGAATTTTATCAAACATTCAAAGAAGACTTGGTTCCTATTCTACTCAAAGTCTTCCAAAAAATTGAAGAAGAAGCAATACTTCCAAACACATTTTATGAGGCCAACATAACCCTCATACCAAAACCAGGCAAGGATGGCACAAAAAAAGAAAACTACAGACCAATATCTCTAATGAATACAGATGCTAAAATACTAAACAAAATACTAGCAAATCGAATACAACAACATATTAAAAAAATAATACATCATGATCAAGTGGGATTCATCCCAGAATCTCAAGGATGGTTCAACATACGTAAAACGGTTAACGTAATACACCATATCAACAAAACAAAGAACAAAAACCACATGATCTTATCAATAGATGCAGAAAAAGCTTTCGATAAAATACAACACAATTTTATGTTTAAGACTCTCAACAAAATGGGTATAGAAGGAAAATATCTCAACATGATAAAGGCCATATATGATAAACCATCAGCTAACATCATATTAAATGGCACTAAACTGAAGGCTTTCCCCCTTAAATCAGGAACAAGACAGGGTTGTCCACTCTCTCCATTCTTATTTAATGTGGTACTAGAGGTTCTAGCCAGAGCAATCAGACAAGACAAAGAAATAAAAGGCATCCATATCGGAAAAGAAGAAGTAAAGGTATCACTTTTTGCAGATGATATGATCCTATACATCGAAAACCCCAAAGAATCCACAAAAAGACTACTAGAAACAATAAGCCAATACAGTAAGGTCGCAGGATACAAAATTAACATACAGAAGTCAATAGCCTTTCTATATGCCAACAATGAAACAACTGAGAAGGAACTCAAAAGAATAATCCCCTTCACGATTGCAACAAAAAAAATAAAATACTTAGGAATAAACATAACAAAGAATGTAAAGGACTTATATAATGAAAACTATAAACCATTGTTAAGGGAAATCGAAAAAGATATAATGAGATGGAAGAATATACCTTGTTCTTGGCTAGGAAGAATAAATATAATCAAGATGGCTATATTACCCAAAGCAATATACAAATTTAATGCAATTCCCATAAAAATTCCAATGACATTTTTTAAAGAAATAGAGCAAAAAATCATCAGATTTATATGGAACTATAAAAAACCCCGAATAGCCAAAGCAATCCTAAAGAAAAAGAATGAAGCTGGGGGCATAACAATACCTGACTTCAAACTCTATTATAGGGCCACGACAATCAAAACAGCATGGTATTGGCAGAAAAATAGACACTCAGACCAATGGAACAGAATAGAAAACCCAGAAATAAAACCACATATATATAGTCAAATAATTTTTGATAAAGGGGCCAACAACACACAATGGAGAAAAGAAAGCCTCTTCAATAAATGGTGCTGGGAAAACTGGAAAGCCACATGCAAAAGAATGAAACTGGACTACAGTCTCTCTCCCTGTACAAAAATTAACTCAAAATGGATCAAAGATCTAAACATAAGACCTGAAACAATTAAGTACATAGAAGAAGACATAGGTACTCAACTCATGGACCTGGGTTTTAAAGAACATTTTATGAATTTGACTCCAATGGCAAGAGAAGTGAAGGCAAAAATTAATGAATGGGACTACATCAGACTAAGAAGTTTTTGCTCAGCAAGAGAAACTGATAACAAAATAAACAGAAAGCCAACTAAATGGGAAATGATATTTTCAAACAACAGCTCAGATAAGGGCCTAATATCCAAAATATACAAAGAACTCATAAAACTCAACAACAAACAAACAAACAATCCAATAAAAAAATGGGAAGAGGATATGAATAGACACTTCTCCCAGGAAGAAATACAAATGGCCAACAGATATATGAAAAGATGCTCATCTTCTTTAGCTATTAGAGAAATGCAAATCAAAACGGCAATGAGATACCACCTCACACCTTTTCGATTAGCTGTTATTAGCAAGTCAGGTAATAGCAAATGTTGGAGAGGTTGTGGAGAAAAAGGAACACTCATACACTGTTGGTGGGAATGTAAAGTAGTACAACCATTATGGAAGAAAGTATGGTGGTTCCTCAAAAAACTGAAAATAGAACTACCTTATGACCCAGCAATCCCTCTACTGGGTATATATCCCCAAAACTCAGAAACATTGATACGTAAAGACACATGCAGCCCCATGTTTATTGCAGCATTGTTCACAGTGGCCAGGACATGGAAACAACCAAAAAGCCCATCAATAGATGACTGGATAAAGAAGATGTGGCACATATACACTATGGAATACTACTCAGCCATAAGAAATGATGACATCGGAACATTTACAGCAAAATGGTGGGATCTTGATAACATGATACGAAGCGAAATAAGTAAATCAGAAAAAAACAGGAACTGTATTATTCCATACGTAGGTGGGACATAATAGTGAAACTAAGAGACATTGATAAGAGTGTGGTGGTTACGGGGGGGAGGGGGGAATGGGAGAGGGATAGGGGGTGGGAGGGGCACAAAGAAAACAAGATAGAAGGTGACAGAGGACAATCTGACTTTGGGTGGTGGGTATGCAACATAATTGAAAGAAAAGATAACCTGGACTTGTTATCTTTGAATATATGTATCCTGATTTATTGATGTCACCCCATTTAAAAAATAAAATTATAAAATAAAAAAAAAATAATAAATTCATCAGAGATATTGATCTATAATTTTCTTTCTCTGTATTGTGTTTGCCTGGTTTTGGAATCAGAATTATGCTCACCTCATAAAAGGAGTTTGAAAGCCTTTCCTCCTCTTGAATTTTTTGAGATAGCTTGAGAAGGATAGGAGTTAGTTCTTCTTTGAATATTTGGTAAAATTTATCTGTGAAACCATCTGGCCCAGGGCTTTTGTTTGTTGGGAGTTTTTTGATAACTGTTTCTATGTCATTTGTTGTAATTGGTCTGTTTAGGTTTTCTGATTCTTCTAGATTGATTTTTGAAAGATTATATATTTCAAGGAATTTGTCCATTTCACCTAGGTTGTCTAATTTTTTGGTGTACAGTTCTTCATAGTATTTTCTTACAATCCTTTGTATTCTGCTGTGTCAGTTTTTACTTCTCCGCTGTGAACCAGCGCAGCTAGTAATTCTAGATCCTGAGTGGGAATGGCATGGAACTAAGAAAATAGGCTTAAAGAAATAAAAGGATGGGTTCAGGAAGGCTCTGCAAAGCTGCTAGCAAGAACAGAGTGCGCTCAATGCCCGTTTTTTTACTTTATTTATAGGGCAAAGTGAGGCCATTAGCAAATCTGAGATCTCTGATCACATTTCCATGGCAACCCCAAAATTTTACCAAGTGTAGAAAACCCACACCATATATAACATATTAACTTTACACCAAACAAAGGATAGAAGAAACTTGCCTCCCGTCTTTCCAGGGGATATGGTGGGTAGGACGAGTACAAACAATCCAGCACCACAGCTTAACAGCCTCTAGTAACTTAACAGAACAAGCAAGTGGGGGGTTGAGGAGACTGTCAGCTTACAGCCAATTCCCCACACCTCTGTCCTCCAAACATCTAAACTGTAAAACCCTGTTGGCTTTTCAGTCCCCAACACTTTTTCACTCTCATTTCTAATTTTATTTATTTGAGTCCTCTCTCTTTTTTACTTGGTGAGTCTGGTTAAAGGTTCATCAATCTTGTTAACCTTTTCAAAGAACCAGCTCTTAGTTTCATTGATTTGATTCCCTGTATTGTTTTTTTAGCCTCCATGTCATTTATTTCCGCTCTGATCTTTATTATTTATTTCCTTCTACTTCTTCTGGGTTTTACTTGCTGTTCTTTTTTCTAGTTCTTTTAGATGCAGGGTGAAATCATTTATTTGAGCTTTTTCTAGCTTCTTAAGGTATGCCTGTAATGCTATGAACTTCCCTCGATCAGACCCAACAATAGGCTTGCAGGGGACCCACACTTTAAATGTCTGTACTCCAAGCCTTCTCCCTTCCTTCTGTGGAAACTAGCCCAGTGGGGCAGGGTATCCAGCACCCAGATTGGCTGACTGTATAGTTCCACCCTGTCCAATGCGCATGAGTCACTGTGCTGGTGCTGATCACAGACAGTGGAACTCACCTCAGCTGTGCCATTGTGAGGAACCCTTCCTTAGGACATGCCACCAGCAAGGTTTGTTAGGTCCTGAACCAATGCTTTCTGCAGCTGGTCACTAGATGTGCCAACCCTGGGCCTCCCTGGTGGGCACCCGGTCGCAGACCAGTGGGGAACACTGCCCATGACTGGCCCTCAGCAACCTTCTTGGAGCCACAAGCAATCCAGTGTTTGTGTCTGCCTCTGCTGGGCCTGGGTGCACATGGAAATACCAAACCACACACCTATTCCCACTTTTACCCACACTAGTCCTGGGGGAAGATCCACACAAGGCCAAGGTTCCCTGAGCCCTGCCTCCTGCAGCCTCTGTCTGCTGGCTGCTTATAGGGCCTGCCACTGAAAAATCCTCTAGTAAAGTCTAGAGCAGTGGTCCCCAACCTCCAGGCCAAGGACCGGTACTGGTCCGCAGAGAAAGAATAAGTAACTTACATTATTTCCGTTTTATTTATATTTAAGTCTGAACGATGTTTTATTTTTAAAAAATGACCAGATTCCCTCTGTTACATCCATCTAAGACTCACTCTTAACGCTTGTCTTGGTCACGTGATACATTTATCTGTCCCACCCTAAAGGCTGGTCTGTGAAAATATTTTCTGACATTAAACCGGTCCGTGGCCCAAAAAAGGTTGGGGACCACTGCTCTAGAGCCTAGGGAAATTCAAGGATTAGGAAGGGTGGTGGGTATGACTCGGCTCCAGGTATCAGTCTGTTCAAAGTTTTCTCACAGGCTTCAGTAGCATGTGGCCACCAGGAGTCCAGTGTGTGTGGCCCCTGAGACCCAGAAATATGGTCTTCCTACGGTCCGGACAGTTTCTACTGAGTCTCCTATGAGGCAAAAGCACCAAAGACTCAAGAAAGTTGGGTAGAGGGGAGCTCTTGCCTCAATGCCAGAAAATTGAGTCACTGATATGTCCCATGCTTCCTGGCTGACTTCTCAGAATGGCCCAGTCTCCACAGGGTAGGGCAGAATATATTCCCGAGGGCGGGCAGTTGCTTTCCCCCAAGCTGATGCTGCTCAGAGGGTACTGCTCCACCCAAGAAAGATGGTGACTGAAGTACTGTATTGGAGAATGACTCAGCACAGGTACTCCAGTGGCTATCCCCCACAGTGTCTCTCCCTGGGCCTCCAACTTCACACTCTCCTCATGCAACTCTAGTCCTTTCGGGCCTTCCTCCACTGCACCCCGGGGAAGAGGCTGTGAATGAGATCTTCTGCACTGGCCCTATACGATGGAGCCTGCATCTCCGAGAGCTCCATCTCTTGCACACAAACAGAAACCTCAGCTCTTTTCACCTCCAAATGCTGTGTGGACTTCTCTTCTAGGTGCTGGGCCTAGACTGGGGCTCCAGGCCTGGGGATCTGGGCCTGGGGCTCAGGACCCTTCCCTCTAAGGGTGAACTGCCCTGCAGTAGAGTCCCTCTGGACCCTCTGCCCTGCTCACTCCTGGGAGTGCAGCAGCTGTTTCCATGTCTCTGTCCTTCCTACCAAGTCTCAATGTGGCTTCTTCTGTGATCCTTGGTCATAGACTCCTCTTCATTTAATCCAAAGTTGCTTTTTCAAGATGAGTGTTTGTAATGCTGGTGGCTGAGGCCAGGCAGGTCCTCATTGGATTTGGGCAGATGGTAGAAAAACTGCAGAGCCAGAAAGAGTTGGGCCATTCTGTTTAATAAAGTCTCACAATGGTGGACTAGCACACAGGCAGGGGAAACCGCCTCTCAGGCAAACAAACAACAAAGTGGCCCCTCACAGTGGTGGGCAGGTAACCCGCCATCTGCAATCCCCCTGAGCACAGGCACCCATACACACATGGCACTGCCACGTGCTCACGCACTAATCAGGCAAAGGGCTTTCAGCTGGTAAACCAGCGAGCAAGCCTAACACAGCTGCCCCACAGTGTTCTTTTTCTCTTTTTTACAGCAACAGAGAGAGGGATAGATAGGGACAGACGGGAATGGAGAGAGATGAGAAGCATCAATCATTAGTTTTTCCTTGCGACACCGTAGTTGTTCATTGATTGCTTTCTCATATGTGCCTTGACCGCGGGCCTTCAGCAGACCGAGTAACCCCTTGCTCGAGCCAGTGACCTTGGGTCCAAGCTGGTGAGCCTTGCTCAAACCAGATGAGCCCACACTCAAGCTGGTTACCTCAGAGTCTTGAACCTGGGTCCTCCGCATCCCAGTCCAATGCTCTATCCACTGTGGCACCGCCTGGTCAGGAGCACAGTGTTCTTAAATTAACTTGTAATCCAATTTAGTCCTGGGAGGTGGCAGTTGGAATGTCCTCCTACTCTGTCACCATCTTGGAATCCTTCATTTTGCACCTTTCCGAGAGACTCTTTGCTTATTCAACAAACATAATGTTAGGTTGAAACTGCAGTTGGCTGGTTCACTGGAGAAGCGGAAGCCTCCTTTCAGCTTCTCTTGGAAACTGGCAGGTTGGTATAAACCCCCAACTAGTTCTGACTTGGAGAGAACTCCAGAGGACTACCTTATCTTGTATGAGATAACGGACAGGCTAAACCCCTTCCCGGGTTTATGGGTGGGCAGTGGGGAGAGCTGAACTGAAAACACAAGGCTGGCATATACCAAAAGAATTGTTTATTTTTAAAGCCTGGGTGCAGGCACCCGAGACAGACCAAGCTGTACTGGGCACCGGGAGGGCTGGAGTAGAGTATTTGTAGTTTAGTCAGGGGTCTGGGAAAAAGCAGCTGACATCACTGCCTTTATAGTTACAAAGCAGTGTTTTTCATACAGCATGTGGATTGGAGAGGCACCACAGTTTCTGCAAAATGCTATCTCCTGGCTCAGCTGTGTAAGAGAGACCAGTGCTAGTTCAAAAGGCACTGGGCCTGCTGGCAGGGGCTTCAGACAAGCCAGCTCCTCCTCCTCCCACTGGTTTTCACCGCCCTTGGAAGGGGGTGGTGCTGATCTTCTATCACAGGGGTCCCCAAACTACGGCCCGCGGGCCACATGCGGCCCCCTGAGGCCATTTATCCAGCCCCGCCCGACTTCCGGAAGGGGCACCTCTTCCATTGGTGGTCAGTGAGAGGAGCATAGTTCCCATTGAAATACTGGTCAGTTTGTTGATTTAAATTTACTTGTTCTTTATTTTAAATATTGTATTTGTTCTCGTTTTGTTTTTTTACTTTAAAATAAGATATGTGCAGTGTGCATAGGGATTTGTTCATAGTTTTTTTTATAGTCCGGCCCTCCAACAGTCTTAGGGACAGTGAACTGGCCCCCTGTGTAAAAAGTTTGGGGACCCCTGCTCTATCAGAAGACAGTGCCTGTGGGCCTGCAGCTAGGCTTTCCCTTTGATTTCAACTCCTCTAATTGGCAGGTCCCTTCCCAATGTAAGCTTTCCTTAACTTTTTCAAAGATAAACTTTTTTTTGCTACATTTCAAAAGTGAAGGCCAGGAAGCCATTAAGTGAGAGAAGGGCAAGCCAATTAACTACAACCTCAAAGTGGGGATAGAAAATGTGCTGCTTTGAGCCTGGGTAAGAAATTGGGTGAGGGGAATTTTAATTTTCAAGGAGGCTCTGGTTTTAAAAGCCACTCTGAGCCCAAACCTTATATACCTATATTTTCTGCTAGCTTTGTACCAGGCATTATACTAAGCACTGAGAAGGTACGATGAACAAAATATGACTTTCACTCTCAATAAGCTCAAGAGACAGTAGGGGAGATGGACACGGACAAAACTGGCTGCTACAGCAGCATGCACTTCAATAAAGGTGTATGTACAGGGTGCTGCAGACAACAAAGTGGTCAATTCTACCCAGGGGGTGGGAGGCAGGATGGCTGCTTGACCTGAATCTTCAGGAAATTAGTAACCTCATAACCAAGAGACTTTAGAAGTGTTAGTAAGCATTACCAGCAAACTAGAAGTTGCATTTTTGGATAATGAAATATCTGTGGACTTGAATTCATCTTTTAAAAAATTGCTTTAATAGTCCATATGGCCTGACCTGTGGTAGCGCAGTGGTTAAAGCATCGACCTGGGATGCTGAGGTGGCCGGTTCAAAACCCTGGGCTTCCCTGGTCAAGGCACATATGGGAGTTGATGCTTTCTGATCCTCCCCCCTTCTCTCCCTCTCTCTCTCTCTGTGCCCTCTCACTAAATGCATAAATAAAAAAAAAAAAATAGTCCATATGGTTTTGTTAGGGGAAGGCCATAGGAAATGCTGTTTCCTGCTATAAGATTAATGGCCACCAAACAATGTTTGCCACTATCACACTTCCAGGAAAAAATTATTTGATATATTTGCCTGAAGGGAAAATATACTTTCTAGTCTAATAGACTCTCCTTGTGTATCTGTAGGGTGATGTCAGGGAGTTCACAGTCTGATACTGGGTGAACCAGTATGGCCCAAACCTTCATGGAACCGCATGCAAGACAAACTGATGCTTGACCCTGTTTGACGTCATGGTCTTGAAATCAAATTTGCTTACCCTCATTCTTTTGTTGTTAAACACACTCTGGTTATTGTTCTCCTGTTTAGTTAAGGGGGGGAGGAGATAAAGAGCTTCTATCCTAAAAACCCTGGGTTATAAATCAACTCATGGGAGCTGCAGACCAACCATCCAACTGGTGACCAATGAAACTTGGTGCCAAGCAAGTTGCCCAACTTTTAAGGCTAATGTTGGTAGACCGACTTCTAAAAATATTTTTCCACTCTCTTTGGCAAAGATGAATGGAAATATGTTTATTTAGAAAGGTCAAGAAAATCAATCTTGCCTGGATCCATCCCAATGTGCGCCATAGCAAAATGTCATTAACCTAAATTCTGTGCTGAATCAAGATCATTTAGACATGCTGACCTAGTTTCCACGGTACCTTTACTTTCTCTTTTTTACATTTGCATTGCCAGGATTACTACAGACACTAAAAAACAGAGGTTCCATTGGGTAAAAGACCTGGTATGAATCGCCTAATTGCTCCATGAGGGAATTTAAAGCTGAGCCTGGGATATTGTTAGATAGTATCAGATGTAGATTGGACTTTTTTTCTATTTTGAGGAAATTTGGTTGTTTTAAAACAAAGGTCATTTTACCCAGAGGTAGCTCTGAGTGCCTGAAAACATGATGGGATTGGGAGCAGGACTGGTGGTTAAGATGGGTTAGAGGAATGGCTCCCTGTGAGCTACAGTGTGAGGAAGGAGGCAGAGGGGACTGAGGTGCATGGCACCCTGGGCCAGGTAACAGTTTAGACCCCTCCAAGGAGTTGTTGAACATTCATTTAAGGGAGCAACTTGTGAGACTAATACAAAATAATATTGAATGTAAACTGTAATTGAAAAAATATATATTAATAATTCTTTTATTGATTTTAGCAAGAGAGGAAGGGAGAGAGAGAGAGAGAGAGAGAGAGAGAGAGAGAGAGACAAGAACATAGATCTATTCCTGTATGTGCCCTGACCAGGGATTGAACTGGCAACCTCAGCACTTCAGGATGATGCTCTAACCAACCTAGCCATCTGGCCATGGGGGAAAAAGATTTTTAATTAAAAAAAAAAAAAAAAAGGCAGTCTGCCTGGGAGAAGAGAATTGAAACAGGTTTGTCATCACCAGGGGCCTCTTCTCTCTGACCTGGGAAAGCCAGCTATGGATTGAAACTTGTCCACCTCACCAGCAAGCAAAAATCTGAAGGCAGCCGAGGTACTTGTTACCTGTTGTTACTAGGGCATACCCATTGTGGTTTTATACTCTCCGTTGAGCATGTTGTTACTACAAACAGTACTGAGAGGAGTTGCAGTAACTACGATGTTCTCATTATCACTGAATTTTCTGGCGGGGCTTCGGTGCCCCGTACAGAGGCTGTCCTGGAGGAACAACTGGCTGGCCCGTCCCTGGTGTGCTGCGGCGAGAACCAGTAATGCCAGGGGAGAAAAGCTAGGATGCTGGCTCCGAGTCTGCACCGTGGGCTCAGCAGCCAGAGAGGAGGAACTCAGAGGGCTCAAAGGTCGGCTGAGTCTGGGCAGGCAGAGCTCAGAGTAGGGGCGCTGAGAACACGAGAGCGGCCAGAAAGCTGAAGCTGCCAACCCTGGCTGTGAGGCTGGGCTCGCCAAATAACGGTCCCATCGTGCTAAGTCCCCGTGATGTACAAAATTTTAAAACTTAATCCATATATACATTTTAAAGAAATGTAAGCCTTGACATTCAGAGCTTTTAACATTAGTGGAAACCCTTCTCTGTTAAACTGTGGCCTTTGCATTTGCAACAACATGAATGGACCTTGAGATTATTATGTTAAGTGAAATAAGTAAATCGGAAAAAGCTAAGAACTAGATGATTTCTCACATAGGTAGGTTATAAAACTAAAACTCTTGGACATAGAGAAAAATGAAGGGGTTACCAGAGGGAGAGTGTGGGGGGCCCAAATATATGGTGAAGGAAAATGTTGTGACTTTGGGGGACAGGCACACAACACAATGACTAGTGCACAGGCTATGGAGATGTTCACCTGAAACCTATGTGCTCCTATGGACCAATGTCACCCCATTACATTTAATTTCTAAAACAAAATATAAAACAACAACAACATTTTGGCCTTTGACTTCCTGCCACTTTTCTACTTTCCTTACCTTCTCTCCTTCATTTATTCAACACATATTATTAGAACATCTGCTCAGTTTCAAGCACAGTTCTGGGCACTGGAGGTGGGACATTGTGGAGGACACAGCCACTCTCTGCTCTCTTGGACACTATGTTCTAGTACAGGGAGAGCCAAAAGTAAAGATGTGTATGTGTATTCTATATTACATATTACATTGTAATATAATAACATACATTATATAATACATTGCATTATATTTACATAGTTTTTAAGATGATGCTGAGTCTCTTCCCTGGAGAGGAGGGAATGAGCGGCCAGAGAGAGTTGTCCCTTGCATGCTGCACCCCCTCAGGCTTAAAGCAGGAATCCCTTCCTCTCCATGAAAATGTGGGCTAGAGCCCTGGTCTGTAAACCGTGCCTCGTGAGCCACAATGTGGCTCTTTGGCCCCTTGAGTGCGGACGCAAAGGCCAGTATAGGAGTACCCTAATTAAGTTAATAACAATGTACCTACCTATATATGATAGTTTAAGTTTAAAAAATTTGGCTCTCAAAAGAAATTTCAATCTTTGTACTGTTAATATTTGGCTCTGTTGACTAATGAGTTTGCTGACCACTGGGCTAGGGAGTAACGTTCCCTTGAACAGAAGCAATGCAGGATGCAAGAATTGTGGGTAAGATCAGAGGGTTACACTGTGCCCTAGGTGAGAGGCAATGCAGTGTTCCTAATCCCTCAGGCTGATGTTATACATCCTCAAGGCCTATTTCTTGAGCATGGGCTGCAGAGAGCCAGGCCAGCAGTTGGGGCAGCTAACTCCCCGGGCTTCCTGTCCCTCTCTGACTGCTTATGTACCTGTTAACTCTGGGTGTCAGTTGTAGCAACATGGTGGGACTTCTCTGTTGGGGATGACATTGCGCTGGATGGTAGAGTCATCCTTATGCTTAGTAAAATGACAATAACCTTGGTCTTGTGCTCAGCCAGAAGGACTTCATCTCTGGTGACCTGGCTGGTGACAACTGGTAGACTCAGGAAGAGGGGGGATAGGTTGAGGAGGAGCCAACAAATCTAGATAGGGTTGACCCATAATAAAGGGAAGAGACTGCTAATGAGTATGGAGTTACTTTTCTGGGGTGATGAAAATATTCTAATGGAATTAGGGAGTGGTAATGACTGTACAATTTTTTTTTTTTAATTTTATTTTTTTAATGGGGTGACATCAATAAATCAGGATACATATATTCAAAGATAACTAGTCCAGGTTATCTTGTCGTTCAATTATGTTGCATACCCACCACCCAAAGTCAGATTGTCCTCTGTCACCTTCTATCTTGTTTTCTTTGTGCCCCTCCCCACCCCCTATCCCTCTCCCATTCCCCCCTCCCCCCCGTAACCACCACACTCTTATCAATGTCTCTTAGTTTCACTATTATGTCCCACCTACGTATGGAATAATACAGTTCCTGGTTTTTTCTGATTTACTTATTTCGCTTCGTATCATGTTATCAAGATCCCACCATTTTGCTGTAAATGTTCCGATGTCATCATTTCTTATGGCTGAGTAGTATTCCATAGTGTATATGTGCCACATCTTCTTTATCCAGTCATCTATTGATGGGCTTTTTGGTTGTTTCCATGTCCTGGCCACTGTGAACAATGCTGCAATAAACATGGGGCTGCATGTGTTTTTACGTATCAATGTTTCTGAGTTTTGGGGATATATACCCAGTAGAGGGATTGCTGGGTCATAAGGAAGTTCTATTTTCAGTTTTTTGAGGAACCACCATACTTTCTTCCATAATGGTTGTACTACTTTACATTCCCACCAACAGTGTATGAGGGTTCCTTTTTCTCCACAGCCTCTCCAACATTTGCTATTACCTGACTTGCTAATAACAGCTAATCGAACAGGTGTGAGGTGGTATCTCATTGCCGTTTTGATTTGCATTTCTCTAATAGCTAAAGAAGATGAGCATCTTTTCATATATCTGTTGGCCATTTGTATTTCTTCCTGGGAGAAGTATGACTGTACAATTTTGTGAATATGTCAAAACCATTAAATTGTACCCTTTTCTTTTTGTTTGTTTGTTTATTTATTTATTTATTTATTTATTATTTTTACAGAGAGAGTATGTCAGAGAAAGGGACAGATAGGGACAGACAGACAGGAAGGGAGAGAAATGAGAAGCATCAATTCATTGATTGCTTTCTCATATGTGCCTTGACTGGGGGCTACAGCAGAGTGAGTGACCCTTTGTTCAAGCCAGCAACCTTTGGCTCAAGCCAGTGACCTTGGGCTTCAAGCCAGTGACCTTTGTGCTCTAGCCAGTGACCATGGGTTATGTTTATGATCCCATGCTCAAGCCAGCAACCCTGTTCTCAAGCTGGTGAGCCTGTGCTCAAGCTGGAGACCTCAGGGTTTCGAACCTGGGTCCTCTGTGTCCTAGTCCAACGCTCTATCCAACTGCACCACTGCCTGGTCAGGTGATTGTACCCTTTTTAAGAGTAAAATTTATGGTGTGTGAATTACATCTCAATTAACAAAAACAAATTCAGCAGTACGTGGCCATCTGACTTCAGCTTTACATCTTCTAATCATACCACAAACACATTTTATTATGTTACCTTATCTTCCATGAAAGGAAAACACCATAAATTCAAAGCCACCTGACCAATTCTGCCCCAGGGTTTCCAGGAACTTTGGGTTCCACTTTTACTACAGGCTCTGTCATTGAATCCCAGTTCAGAGAAAAATAAGAGCAGTGCATAACAGGAAGTCAGGGCCAGCACCTGGCCACAAGAGCACAGGTGTGAATTACCATAAGAACAACACATTTCTGAATCATTATTGTGATGAGTAAGTGGGAAGAAGGCAAGTGGGGTCGAAGCACTGATGAAGATGAGAGCTGAATTATGTTTCCCAAACTGCTGAATGCTGAAGTGGCCTGAGACAGGCTGTGATCAAAATCAGTAACCCCACATTCTAAACGCAATATGGCATAAACAGCTTGATAGGAGAGAGAAGGGAAGGAAGCGCGTTGTGCGGAAGGTGAAACTCCGGTTGGGATGATGAAAGGGTCTTCCTACTGCTTCCTACAACCACAGTAGCACCCATAATCCAATGGGGTTTGGACCTCACAATCTGGAATTACTGGGAAATTCAGGCAAGGAATCTTCTGGCTAAGCCACTTATACCTGGAAGACCTAAGGAAAGCCATGTCCCCTCCCTGAGCCTGTTTCCTCATCTTTACAGCAGGGATAGTAATAGTTCATTCCCGCTAAGGTTGTATGAGGATTAAAGGAGATCCTGCCTGTGCACAGTAGGATGTTAAAAGTATGGTAGCTCTTGTCTGGGAGGTGGCTAGGGAGGTATTATGGCCTGACTTAACAGATGAAAAACTGTAGCCAGAGAGTGACTCATGGCTTCTTAAAGAAGGACTGAATACCCTCCTGTTTTATGGCTATCAATGTTGTCTTAAAGATAATAAACAAAAAAGGTGCAGAAAGGCAAAACAGAGGATGGAGCCTCCCAGCGCTGCTTTCCAGAGAGCCCAGGTGGCAAACTGTCTCCTGCCTTGTCTTTTTTTGTTTTTGTTTTTTAATCAAATTTATTGACATGACACCATTTAACATAATTATTCAGGTTTCAGGTGTCCTGCCTCGTTTTTTGAAAGAGCAAGCCAGGCCAGACTGGCTCATGACGTATGTACTACTCTCCTCACCATCCTGTTAGTTCGGGATTAACTCCCGGCTCCCCGCTGTGACACTGGAGGCCCTGCAGACACAGGCCCAGGTGGCTGCCTGGCTTCCCTCCTGCATCTCCTCCCCTTGGCGGGCTCTCACCTTTCCCTTCACGTGTCGTGCACGTTACCTTAACGTGCCTTAGCACAGGGCCTCTGCTCAGATTGCCCTTCCCCCAACCCATCATCTCCCACTTATCCTTGAAGATCTATTCAGCTGCTGCTGCCCGGGGAAATTTCTTCACTCACCTAGCCTTCATTATTCCTCTTACCCACGCCCCTGTGGCTCCTAGACTTAGAGACATCAGTGAGTCCTTAAGCCCATAGACTAGGTGCCTGAAACCCATAGGATGGGAGAATTCTGCAAGTAAAGAACTTAAGGCCTTGTGAGAGACAGAATTGAAGACACTGAGGTCACATATCAACAAAACAACCTTATTTTTCTTTTGCACTTAACTAAAATAATAGGAGTACCATTACTAAACCATCAATAATATTTTTGCATGCATTAAATAATAATTCCTTAGAAATGTTTCAGAATTGGCCTCCATCGCAGTTTCAATGAAAGGGTTATATGTACATTTACTTTATATGCATAACTAGAGGTATTGTGTTTTCCTTGTCTGATTTTATGGTTTGAAACTGGGGACCTCAGGTGTCCTCAGCACCTGTCTTGTCCCAGAGCCCACTTAAATGCATGCCTTAACAACACTCAACTCACAAATGGGGGAATGCAGTTAAATGCCAGGGTTTACCTCCCCTTGTTTCTCTTTCTCTCTTCCCAGGATGTTTTGTAAATATCTTTACTTCTGCCCTGCCATATGAGCTATCATCTTTTTGTCTCCAACAACCCTTTTGTTTTTACCTAATTAAATCTAAAAAAGTGATTTGTGATTCTCTGGTTGCTGAGAAGGTGTGTAGAAGCAAGTATGCAAATAGCAAATTTTGGCAAAAGGAAAATGCATCAGTAGGTTGTAATTACCTTAATTCTCTTAATTGGGGACAAGATGGAGAAATGCTGATTGAATGATGAACAAGTTAAATACAAGAATCTAGCTCCCTGCTCTTTAAGAATGGGGCTATAATTTATCTAGCTCTGTATTTCCAGTGCAGGGCCTGGCTCATTGTATATTTCCTAATAAAAGTGTGTCCCATAGATGGATGAACAAATAAATTTGTAAAATAGTTTTTGGATGACTAACATGCAGGATGAACTTAGGCTTCAAGAATCATAACAATGACTGCTGTTTTTATTTGATTCAGAGCAGGAAGAACTGGAAAAATACAAGCTTATTGTTTGGGACAGATGATGTAATGTTTACAGGTGGCAAAGAGGAAATACAAATGTTTTTTTAGCTACAGCATTCTGTCAAGATTACCTTGATATCTGCAGAAAGAAAAATATGACAACCAGGAAATATAAGGCCAAGTTAAGGGAAAGAAGTGGCAGAAAAACACCGAACTATTTTGAATAAATTCATCTCTTGGTTCAGGCAAATTACATTCAAATGGATGAGAATGTCTATCAATCATCTTTGAGGAATTATGGGGAAAATGGAAGTCCTAAAAGATTGGAGACAGGAAAACATTGCCCGAATTGTCAAAAAAGGAAAGAAGGTAGAGACTAGAAACTGTGCAACTAATTGTTAAATGATTTGTGAACTCAGTCCAGTGAGTAGAAATTCAGCAAGAGCCAGCAGAGGTTCACTGTAAGCCATGCCCAGTGAATATAATTTTATTTTTAAATAGGACTATGGGCAGTGGTATGCAACAGGCATGGTGTGTCTGGATCATAAGAATGAATGACAGATTGGAAGACTTTTAGATACATTCTATTGAGCTTTGATCTTAAACAGTCATATTTAATGTTTATATCAATGACTTAGATTCACACAGTATGTCTTATTATATGTTAGTTTTATATAAAAATGAATGCTGTGAGTTTGATGTTAGAATTAGGGCCCAAAATAATTTCAGCAAAGTGAAACAATGGCCTTATTTTAAAAGGTGGAATGTTGTGAATAGAAATGTAAAAGTCTTGCAGTTAGGTTATAAGCATTAACTGTGCTGGTAGAGGGTGGGAGACGGGAGTCCAGAGAGCAGTCCATGGAGAAGGGAGTTAGGGGGTTAATTGATAACTAGCTCTGTGGGAGCTAGAAGTATGTTCTGGCTATCAGAAAACTGAATTTAGGCCCTGGCCAATTTGCTCAGTCATCCACATGCTGGGTAGAGTGTCGGCCCAGCATGTGGATGACCCAGGTTCGATTCCCAGTCAGGGCACACAGGAGAGGCACCCATCTGCTTCTCCACCCCTCCCCCTCTCACTCTCTCTCCTCCTCCCCTCCTGCCATGGCTAGATTGGAGGAGTTTGCTGAGGATGGCTCCATGGCCTCTGCCGCAGGCACTAAAAAATGGCTCTGGTTGCAACAGAACAAGGGCCCCAGAAGGGCAGAGCATCACCCCCTAGTGGGCTTGCCAAGTGGATCCTGGTCAGGGTGCATGCAGGAGTCTGTCTCTGCCTTTCCTCCTCTCACTAAAAAGAAAAAGAAAAGAAAACTGAATTTAACCCTCAGAATCTTGTTGGAAGTATTACTATCCAATAACCAAAAGATAATTAATGCCATTAAAAAAATAGGAGTAGTACGGTGTCTGGATAGAAAGTATTCCATCCTTTGTTTTGCAGAGAAGACAACATTTGGAACACTGGGTTCAGTTTTAGATGCTACAAGTTAGAAGGGACTTCAGCACACTGCAGAACGTCCCAGAGACAGGCACTAGAGTGACCTGGGACCCTGAATGCACCCTATGAGGAATTAGTGATTATCCCAGGAATGTTTAGCTTCTGAACAAGAAGACCTATGGGGAAATGAGAGACATTCTCATGAATCCGAGTAAAAAGGTCATGACTAGAGGAATGTGAGAGGCAGCAGCGGAGGTTAGGGAGAACTTGCTTGAGATACTGGGAATTTCACAGGGCAGGGAGATGGCCAGGCAAAGTAATGGGACCAGGTTCCATGGCAGCAGGGACTGGAGGACCAGAGGCATAGAGCAAACTGAAGTCTGGAGAAGAACTAGGTGTGAACTCAGGGAAGTCAGTATAAACACCAAGTCTCAGGAGGAAGGGGACAGGAGGCCACAGTACAGGCCATAGAGCTGAGCTGAGAGTCCAGTGGATATGGGAGAGGAAAGGTGAGTGGGAGAAGGAGAAGGTGTTGGTTACAGTCTGGGTCACCTAATGGGTGAAATGGATGGGATGCACGGATGGTGTGCTAGACTGAAAGACTGATAGTAGGACAGACATCCGTAGAGAGAGAGTGACTGCTGACCAAGAGATAGCAGGGCCTGCTCTGTGTTATTGTTTGAGGGTGATGGTAATTAAAAGGATGAGATGTGAGGGAGTTGCATGTTAATTACTATTTGACAGTCAGACAAGATGAATGAGATAATCGCTGGGAGTGGAGACAGTGACTAGTGCTCACAAGCTTTGAAGCCAGAGTGACTCAGGTTTGAATCTTGGCACAGCCACTAGTCAACTCTGTGTCCTCAGGCAAGCTCATTTAACTCCTTGAGCCTCTTGCCTCTCTCCTGTGAAGGGGATAATGGTACTGACTCTCACGTTGTCAGGAGGAGGAGTGGATTCTCCGATGCTGGCTCCATGTTCTTTCTTCTTTTTCATTTATTTTCTCAACTGTGATGGGCTGGCTGCCACTGAATGCAGTGCCCCATTTCTAAGAAGGGTCAGGGGCAAGCACTCCTGCAGGAAAACCTGACAAAGAGGGTGGCACCAGCGTTGACAGCTCCACGGCCAGCAGGTCATGGCCACCAGCTGTCCTTCTAGCTTCAATAGACTATTGCTTCATCCAAAAAATGGAATATAGTTTCCAGCAACATGATGGTGTACCTAAGAACCCTTTCCCCCAAAGGAAACTACCTCTTAGAGCTCCAGGGAATTAGTTCAAATGGGATTTGTCTGTCTTTCCTATTTGCAGGGCAAGGTGTCTCTAAACACTAACCATCTTCCTCTTATTGCAACCATGTAGCCAACTTTCTTGCCTTTTCCACATCCCCTTTCTTACACTTTCCCCACATCCCACTCTCCATGCATACCACCCATTTAGCCCACAAGGTGGCTCTGACTGTATCCAACATCCTCACCTGCTCCTACCTACTTTTGCTCTGATCCCATCTCCATTTGACTCCCAACTCTTGGCTCTGTGGCCTATATCACCACCCCTTGCCACCCCCGCCCCCAACCTGGTGTTTCTACTGACATCCCAGAGTTCAGACCCAGTTCTTCTCCAGACTCCAGGGATCTACTCTACTCTCCTCCATGCATGAATATTCTTGGATCATTGTTTTAGGAAAAACATGAGGCTTTGAAAAGTATACACAACTTTTCAATATAAATAAACGTACTTTTGAAATGATGAAGAAATAAGACTTTAAATTCAAAGGCATATGGAGAGGCCACTCCTCCATGCATGAGGGGACACACCACCACTGCACTGGTGTGTATTGCATCCACGATGCAAAGCTTCCTTCATCCAACACAAGTTTTTAGTCTTCCATTGGGGGGCAATATAGAGCAAGACTACTTGTGCCTGAAGTCATAAAACCACCCTCAACAATGATCAGATGAGCTTTTAAGAAATAATTTATAAAAGCAGAGAGAGAAGCTAACTGGATTGGAGGCACCTTGGGCATTCCTGGAGCCAAGAGTGTAGCCACAGTCAAACCCTGGGGAACATCAGCACATCAGGAAGCCTGGTCCTGGGTGTCTGTGAGCATGGGACCTGGCTGAGGACAGTACTAAATCTTACCTTAGATCTTGATATTTGTAAAACATATACATATGTTTTAGTAATATAAAATTTTTAAATTCAAGCTTATAAGTTTTGAAAAAAAAAGTATGAACAAGAGACTTTTGAAATTGGAATGTGAGATGAAAGTTACATTTTCTATCCTCAAGTAAACCCTGCCACCCAGGTAACTGTTAATGGTTCCAGTCTTTTAACAATCTTCTGTCAACCGTAGGAGGCACCTTGATAAATCTGTCCTTAAAGCTTGAAGATTAGATATATGTGGCAATAAGCGCCCAGAAATCATAATAATTGCTTATGTTATCTATAACATAATACTTTTACATTGCAACATGTTTGGCATTCACTAATTATTGCACATGTGAGACTTACTCTGTAATGAGAGTGTGTGCCAGGCAGATGCATCTGAGGTTGGCAAGGCCTTGAATCCAGGGTGGCACACAGGAGCTCTGCTTATGCACGTGCACAGCCCTGATCTTATTAAGTCAAGACCCATACGCAGTGGTATCCTCTCCGTTTGTGTGTCAGCCATAGGTTATTATTAGTTGCAGTGACCCCTGAAAGGCAGAAACCACAGGCCAAACCAAAAACAGAAGGCTGGTGTGTTCACACAAAGGAAAATTTATTTTAAAAACGCCTAGGTGCAAGCAGGCTGAGACCATCGCAGGGTTTCAGCCCTGAGGGAGGGGTAGAGCAGAGTTTATATGCATTAGTCAAGGGGCCTTGGGCAAAAGCGGCTGAGGTGCTGCATTGGCTGGTGCATGACAGTTTCCTCCGTGGACTGGAGGGGCGCTACAGCTCCTCAACATTGTTTACACCCTGACTCAACCATTCCTTATTAGCAACTGGCTGCAAGAGAGGTTTGGGCTGGCTTATTAATTCAGCCAGTCCTTCTTTCTCCTTCAGGCCGGCATTGTTCCTGAGATGGCAGCTGAATAGCCATTTGATCTATCAATGCCTATATCACACTGCCTCTAACCTTCCAACGCAAGCCATAGGATGCTCCTACCAACATGTCTCCTTAGATTGTTGAAAATGCACCCTGGTCCCCCAGGTATGTCCTATCTCCTCGTGAGCTCAGCTGCCTAAGATATATCCCAGTTCCCTTTCCAATATAGCTCCTGTTCTTCTGCTGTGCTAGTTGGAGAGGGTTTCTGTGCTTTGCTCCCTGGCCGAGACCCCCACATGACACAGGGATGAAATGACTGCGTTTGCCAGAAGGGAGGGGACCTGAGCAGGGAGGAAGGTGCAGAGCTGCTTCCTGAGCCAAGGGCAGTGAGACAGTGCCTGCGGGAAGGAGTGGGGAACTGGCTTCACCGAGGCAGCACTAGAACTCCATTTTAAATCACTAGGGTGTGAACGAAGGTGGAATTCATTTATTAATTTGAAGTTGGACCATCATTCCCTTGTTCCATGATTAGAAAATGTGGGCTTACCCTTTGAAAACAGGGCTTCGCAACCACCATTGGAAATGCCTTCTATTTCATTGTCATGTTTACCAAGGCTAGCCCAGCAGAGAGAAAACAGCTTGTTGGTGACTTTAATATTAACACATCCAAAGGGAACCAAGAATACTGTCTGGCTCCAGCACAGAACATACAATAATGAGAGAAATGGGAGTAAATTATTCTGACAGTGACTCAGTAATTCTGATGTCCCAAATGAATCATTTGTAGAGGTTAAACAAGTATTAATACAGAGGACACTGTCCCAACCAGAGGGACAAAGCTGACATTGTGTAATAGCTCTGTTTGTCATTTATGGTGAAAAACATATGAGCTTTGCAACATGTAATTTTATTGCTGAAATCAATCAAGGCTGGCCTCAGGCCAGGGTTTAGCATCGCTGCTGCAGCTATCTGGCAGATGGAGAGATTATTGCCGCCAGCCACCTGGGCTCAACCTTCTCTTCAGCCCAGACTCAAACCCAGCCCCCAACCCACCACCTCCCACCCCAGTCCATAGCGCTCATTGTCCTTTTCCTTCCCCCACGTTTACTGAGGGGCTTCCCAGCGCAGACCCAGCAGCTCCACACCTGGCTGTGATGTATCTTGGCTTCTCTCAAACACAAAACCAAACCAAACAAACAAAACCCCATTATTTTTCCATGCTCCACAGCACAGGCTGAGTCATAAGGGCCTCCGGGTTTTTCTCCTCCACATGGGAAAGGATTTCATGCTTGGCTGCCTGCTGAGGTCTGCCGCAGCCTTTGCTGTGGCGCACCCCGAGCTTCCTGGCACGGTGGGGTAGGTTCTGTTTGTGGTTCTGCCGCTAGTGGGCTGTGAGAGCTGGGCAGGACCCTGTGCTTCTCTGGGCCTTGTGTCTCCATCTGTACTGGGTTGGGATTGAGCAGGGAGCCGGGGCTTTCAAACCATTCTGCAGAGATGCTTCAGGGGATCTGCAAACTCACTGTAATATTCGAGTGTCTTTAAACAGTAATAAGACAGCAGGAATAATAAAATAAATTGTATTCTAATTTTAACCATAGGAGAGATGAGTACGTTGATTTGTAGTTCTATGTGAAGTTATTCTGTAGCTTTGGAAAAATCTTGTCTGGACATCTCCCATGCATATATTTAAATATCTTATAGATGTGCTCTGACCTGGAAGGTTGCCACTGCTTATGGGTCTTGACTTAATAAGATCAGGGCTGTGCACGTGCATAAGCAGAGCTCCTGTGTGCCACCCTGGATTCAAGGCCTTGCCAACCTCAGATGCATCTGCCTGGCACACACTCTCATTACAGAGTAAGTCTCACATGTGCAATAATTAGTGAATGCCAAACATGTTGCAATGTAAAAGTATTATGTTATAGATAACATAAGCAATTATTATGATTTCTGGGCGCTTATTGCCACATATATCTAATCTTCAAGCTTTAAGGACAGATTTATCAAGGTGCCTCCTACGGTTGACAGAAGATTGTTAAAAGACTGGAACCATTAATAGTTACCTGGGTGGCAGAGTTTACTTGAACAAAACAAGTCATTGTAGAGGATAGAAAATGTAACTTTCATCTCACGTCCCAATTTCAAAACAGTCTCTTGTTCATACTTTTTTTTTCAAAAATGATAAGCTTGAATTTATTTATTTATTTATTTATTTATCTTTACAGAGACAGGGAGTGAGTCAGAGAGAGGGATAGACAGGGACAGACAGACAGGAATGGAGAGAGATGAGAAGCATCAATCATTAGCTTTCCATTGCCCGTTGCAACACCTTAGTTGTTCATTGATTGCTTTCTCACATGTGCCTTGACCATGGGCCTTCAGCAGACCAAGTAATCCCTTGCTGGAGCCAGCGACCTTGGTTGGGTTCAAGCTGGTGGGCTTTTGCTCAAACCAGATGAGCCTGCGCTCAAGCTCGAGACCTCGGGGTCTCAAACCTGGGTCTTCTGCATCCCAGTCTGACGCTCTATCCACTGCACCACCGCCCGGTCAGGCTGATAAGCTTGAATTTAAAAAATTTATATTAATAAAATATATAATACGTATATGTTTTACAAATATCCAGATCCAAGGTAAGATTTAGTTTGGAAGATGAGAGATATTTTCTACTAAAAATGTCTGTGGTCCCCTGGGAGGACCGGCCTTTCTACTCCTGCCACCACTTCAGCTGAGGCCACGCCTGTGAGAGCGAGACACCTATTTAGTGTGATTTGGGGTCCCCCAAGAGTCCTTGCTGTTACTGTGGTTGTCTTTACCAAGAGCAAAGCCTTTCTTTTCTATGATGAGGCTGAATAGATATCATGCCATGCTATTGGAAGAAATATTCAGAGAAGGAGAAATCCCATGAGGTAGAAAAGATTGCCATTAGCACCTTCCCAGAGAGTCAGTTTTGGCTGCTGTGGAGGCTCTGGGTACAAAAATGGGATAGAAAAGGAATTTTGAAGACAATGGAAATTGGAGTTTTCTGATTTCCTTCATGGTTTTGACAACAGAATTTTTGTACTAATTCTAGAAAGGACAATTTCCAGGTAATTGAGATAGGACAGAGGTGGTCAGCCCTTACAGAGTACAACAATGAACTCAACTGTGTTAGGGATCATTGTCACATGCGTGATCTCTTCACTCCTGTAACAACTTTGCAAGGTAGTTACTATTATTTCCAAATTACAGATGAGGAAATTAAGATGCTGAGGAATGAAATCATCTGCTCTAGGTGTTCTGCTTGGGGGGCAAATGGGGACAGAAAGCCTGGCCTTGGCTTCCTAGTCCATGGGAGGGCACAGGAAAAGGCCCACAGCCTCCTTCCTCCCTTCTGTTCTAATGAGGACACCGTGCTTGCTGGGACACTCAGGTTTGTGCTCACAGCCCTGGTGGATAGACAGCAGCTGACGGTGGAGGCAGCAGGGTATGCACTGTAGGACTGAGCTCGTTAGTGCTTAGGTTTACCCTTGGCAGGGAACCACACTGCCCGGGGCTGAATCACATCCTCCGGTGTTCCCCTGGAGAAATGTAGATTAAGCTTCTGGGAAGGACACATTGAGGGAGAAAGCAAAATGTATATGAGTCTCTGAGCCTACCTCCGTGGAACTTTATATCTGTTACTGATTGATAACAATCACAACAACTCTTTCTTGCATCCAGGGCATTCTAGTTACTGATTTAACCAGGGTGTGGTAGTGTCATGTGGCTGCTATTCCATACATAAGGCTTTGCAGACGTCATGTGCTGGTGGACAGTGACTGTCCCTTTCAGCACCCTCGACACTCCCACCACCTGACACACCGCTGTTGAAGCACAGCTATGCCCTGCAGACACGGGGCCCAGAAGAAAAAACCCGAATCTCCGCTGGTGATTTTGTTATAATAATCAGGGTTGAGACTCACTTACCAAGTACCTAATAGGTGGTTAATTTATTTTCCTTGAGCAATTTAGTAAATAAAGATTGAATGTGCAGTGACCATGGAAATGTGCCACTCAGATCTCCTGCTGGCAAGAGGGTAATTAGCTGATGGCCCCAGCTGTGGCCTCCTTAGATCTACCGCTGTGTCTGCACAAGACCACGCCCCCTTTGGGCTGCTTCCGGCCAGAGACAGCACGTGGTGGGAACACTCGTGGAGTCCCGTTGCTGTGAGATACAAGACTCCTCTGATGGCAGCTTTGGCTTGAGGACACCCTACCTACCTACCTGTTATAGGCTGAACTGTGTCCCCCAAAATTCATATGTCAAAGTCCTAACTTCCAGGACCTTAGTATGTGACTATACTCAGGGCTTTTTAAGAGGCACTTTAGTTAAAATCAGGTCATTGTGGTAGGACCTAATCCAATAGAACTGGTGTCCTTTTCGGAAGGGGAAATTAGGAAACGGACCTATCCAGCGGGGAAAATGACATGCAGACTCAGGAGTGGACAACCATCTATTTGTATAAGCCAAGAGACAGAAGTCAGAATAAAACCAATCCTGCCAACATTTTGATCTTAGACTTCGAGTCTCCAGAATTATGAGAAAATTTCTGTTGCTTAAATAACCCCATAGCCCCTGGTTACGGCAGCCCTAGTACACTAATTCCAGCTTAACTGAAACATCCTTAGAGCTGTGCTGCGGTCTGGGTGACTCCGCCCCAAGCTTGCGCGCCCCACCCCCTCTCCGTCACAGGCGGCACGCCTGGGCGGGGCTCTTTCCCCCTCCTCTCGCTCCCCTCTTCCTTTCCCTCACAGGCGTTTCCATAAATCAGTCTCTTGCATGTCTAAGTCCATCTTGGCATCTGCTTCTCAGAGGACCCAAACTACCACAAAGCTGAAAGAAAAAAAAAATATTATTTGCAAATGTAATACCTTCCTGAGATTCTTTTTGAAAAAATTACTTCTATTACCAGGTGATTGATTTTTTTTTTTTTAAATAGGTTCAAATTTCTTTTGGAAATAAGTCCCACTTGCCAGCACAGATAGGTTTTCTGCCTTGACCATGTATCTGCTCTGATCTGGGTGCTACCGTTATCCAGGGCTGCTTGGGAGGGGGTGGTGGAGGGAAATGACCCCCATCTGGTAGAACTATAGCAGCCAAAGCTGGAGAGGACCTCAGAGATGATAGCTCAAGTCCTGCCCCTCACCTCACATGGGGGAGGCTGGGCACCCAAATGGTTAAGTGTCCAATAGACTCACCCAGGGTCACAGACTGACAAAGAGTTGTTATTGGGAATCCTAAGGGTCTATTTCTTAACATGAACTAGAGACCATTCTTTAAAATGACATATTCGGATAACAAATGAGTTACTAGTCATTTCTACTGGTTATCTCTGCTCCTGTTAGTGAAATACTGACTTCCTGGTCACATATATGACTGGATGGAAAGATGTCTTTCTCCCTTTCACCAAAACCTGGGCAATGTCTAGGTCTCAAGCTTCTGCAGCAAGAGAGTGGGTTGACTTTCCATGAGCTGTCACGGAGAATAACGCCTGGCTCAGTAACGGAGGCCACAACACACCCATTACAGAATGACAAGGCCTGCCATGGGTGGAGGCAGCATTATTCCTCCCTTCCCTGGTACCCTATGCCAAACTGGGTGGAGTCAGCCTCCTTGCCCACCTGTCTCCAGCACTCCTTGTCTGTCCTCACTGTAAAGCTGGCTGACTCACCCCATCAGCTTGGGGTAGAGCTAGAAACACTGGGCAGAGCTTAGCCTAAGTCCAAGGCCCCACACCATTCCTATTTGTTCAAAATCATTTATTAATGGTTTGTGCTGTGAATATGAGAGATGATCTTAATTGTTAGTGAAACGGGGTAGTGTCTGCTTTCTCACATCTCTCCGAAGCAGAAGGCCAGTTTAGAGTAGAGTCATAGGATAAGAAAATGTTCAGTGCCTGGGTTAAGAGAGGCCTCAGGATCCAGACAATTTCTTCTAAAACATTGACAGTTTTGTAGGCAATGATGGGGCAGAGCCTGTCTCCCAGAGGAGGAAGTCCAACCACTGTCACAAAAATTTACTTATAAAAACAGACAGCTAGCCTGTAACGTGTAGTTTGCCGGTTCCATTTTTTAAAAATATTGCATAAAATATTATCTAACTTGAGGCTGACTTTTGATGCCCTCTGAAATTTCACACCCAAGGCAAGTCTCAGCTCTGGGACACCTATTGCTTTCTTCTCAGCATTATTCCTCCCTTCCCTAGTACCCTATGCCAGATTTCCTTTGAAAACAATCCTATTCACAGCCATGTTGTTTGCATGGGAGCTACCCTACTCCCAGCTCTAGGAATGAGCCGTGATTAGCTTAAACCAGACAACATACCCCTTCCCCACAGGGTCGTTGGTTCAAGGGGTGAGCAGTTAAGCTTGTTTAGAAGAGTAAATTTAGGACTTGGGCTGGGAATACAGGAATGCAGACACTTTTTTCCTCCTTGGGTTTGTGATGTGAGGATGTACAGCCAGGAACTGCTGAGCCTGCTAGAAGTGAGCCTGGCGCTCCAGGCCGTCGAAGGAATGCAGGAATGGGTGCAGGTTCCGGGAGGTCGGCTGCTTACACAATTTTGGCACTCCCTTTAAGAAAGTGAACACATAATGACAAGTACATAATGAGTATCAATGTGAATTAAACTGAATGAGAAGTCATAACAAATTACAAATTGAAAAGACCTGACAAATGCCATAAATAATCACAAAATCAGGTAAATAGCACACCCTTTTATTAATTAATATCTGATGCACCTCTAGAGTACTTTTTCCATGTTTTTGGCTGCGTGCTATTTGATCATATCCGTGTATTACAATAATTTAGTAATATCATTTTTATAGAGAGGATAAAGGGATAGGCTTTCCATTAGTATGGATGATTAAAATATTTTATTCTTGATAGTATAGAAAAGTTTGTTTAGTGTCATTACTTATTATTGATAACGTCATGTAACATTTTTAAGATTACTGTCAAATATGTACAGCTTAAGCTTCATTAGTTTCATGATAAATCTATCTCTTATCTCATTCCTTTCCCCAACATAAACTATATATTAGATAACGCCTCCGTACCCCTAATTCCTGTTCCAGGCATGTGAAACAAAAAATACCCTCCCCGAAACTTCTGGAGTACCTGGGTAGGGCCTTGTATACTTCTGGTAGTTATTTTGGGGTAGCCCGCCATCTATTCACCCTATTCTATCGACAATATTTTTGGTCTTCCCTTCCCTCCCTCATCATGTAGTTGAATGGGACCCACCTCTGAAATTCCAGGTTGGAGCACATATCCCATACCCAAGACCAGCAATACATTGTATTCTTCCTGGCCATCACCTTTGGCTCTGGAATGGGCATTAAGATTCAGAGTTTTCCAAACTCAATTAATCTCTTGTTGAAACTTGGGGAAGAGATGCTTGCTCTCTCCTGAGAAGGTGTGAGACCCGAGAAAGTAGTTAGAGTGTCCAAGAGATTGCAGGAGTATGTGAGCTAGGTTGGAGCGAGGGGAAAACTGGGCTAAATTTAGCCTTCTCCACTACTTCTGTAATATTTGGGAAAAGGAAATTCATGTCCCATTGTGAGACTGACAGACATCAAGGTTACTGCCAAAGGAAAAAAGACACTGACAAGAAACTGAGGAAGATGAATAAAAAAATTGAGTTTGATTCTCTTAGAAGGAGGAAGACACCCAGCTCCTTGATCTTTAAAAGAAAATGATGGGCCTAGCCAAGGGCAAAACAACACAGTGTTTTACACCCAAAAAACAGACTGTTTAAGTTGGAAGTGCCCTTCTTTTTTTTAATTTTATTTTTTTTCCGAAGTTAGAAGCAGGGAGGCAGTCAGAAAGACTCCCGCATGCGCCTGATCAAGATCCACACAGCATGCCCACCAGGGGGCGATGCTCTGCTCATCTGGGGCATTGCTCCTTTGCTGTTGGAGCCATTCTAGCACCTGAGGCGGAGGCCATAGAGCCGTTCTCAGCGCCCAGGCCAACTTTGCTCCCATGTTCCTTGGCTGCTGGAGGGGAAGAGAGAAAGAGAAAGGAAGGAGGGGGGGGAAGGGTTGAGAAGCAGATGGGCACTTCTCCTATGTGGCCTGACCAGAAATCAAACCCAGGACTTCCACATGCCTGGCCGACACTCTACCACTGAGCCAACTGGCCAGGGCTGGAAGGGCTCCTTCTTAAAAGCCAAGGTTTAGAAATGCTCAGATTGCATTACTAAAAAATAAACTTCATATTCAATGGGAGTCTGACTTGTAATGTTTATTAATCTTGCTTATCAAACTTCCCATACCACGGGGAATCCCCATCTATATATAGAGGTCATGGAAACTCAAGACAGAATTAGTCATGCAGGCTTATGATTTCCCATAGTACTTTCCACATTCCAATCATGATAGCCCTTTGCTCAGTCCGTGTTTATGGTTTTGAATCTATCTTCACTAGATCTCAACCTCCTTCAAAAAAAAATCTTGCATCTATTGTGTTTCCCCCAACAATTCCTGGCACATAACGGGCATACAGAATAAGCCAGACATACTGAGGTTCAGAATCACAGTTATTTCTCTGGCTGACTAAATTTCTTTGGACAAAATATTTCTTTAAGCTTGTTTCACTGTTTTTATTTTAGTGAACTATATTAAACTTTTAATTTGGGAAAAACATCTCTGTAAATCATTAGTTTCTGAATCGGGTCCCCAAGCTGCTAGCCCCCTCTAACAAGAACTCTTCTTATCCTTTACTGAAGAAGCAGCAGTTATTGGAGAGAATTTTTCATTTTCCGACTGTGTCACTGAAAAATATTTTATATACCTCCTCTCTTTAGTCTCAGAAATCTGACCCTCCTCCTTTCGAAGGTTATTTCCTCTACCTGTGCTCTTAATCTCATTCCCTCGTGGACATATTATTTCAACCTTTGTGAAAGCTCCCAGCACATGCTTGGTGCAGAATTTATGTTCTTCCCTCAGAATAAATGAAACTAAGGGGAAAAAATGATGACTTCCCAACAAACTATTAAGGATAGGTATGACAAGAATCTGTGACTTTTGGACTCTTGGCCCAAGGGTCATATGTGCCAATCTTTCTTCAGTCATTAATGGGAGCCATTAATGGAACTTGTCTCCCCAAATCCAGCTTTCTCATATTTGACAGGAGAGCTGTAACCCATAGCAACTCCTAGCCATGGTAGATAGAATGTTATACAGAAGAAACCCCTGCACAGCTGATTAAATATTTGAGCAACTCATTTTATAATGTGACTTCACTAAGTGCCTACCTATTGCAATAAAGCTGTTGGCAATTAGAGGGCTCAGAAATTGCCTCAGAATGCAAAGGCACATCCTCCACTGCTTAAAATAGAAAAATCACTAATGCTCTCCCGAGGGACGCAAATAGAGATGTTGGGACATATGCCATTTTTTTAATGACTCAGCCAGAGACAAGTTCATGTCAATGGGACTCCTCCGAGGTCGCCCAAATGTTACATGACAAGTACTTGTAAAACATGACTTAGAACTTGTGTTCTGGTAGTAAAACCCAGTGATGTAGCTAAGGTTGAGGTTTTCATTCACGCTAAGCTCCCGGAGAGCTTTTGATTTGTCCATAGCTGCCTGATTTCCTCTGACGTCAATGAATTAGGCAAACTTCCTCTAAACACATTTTTAAAAAGAATCTAATGAGTGAGAATTTTCCACTCATGTGGAGCATATTGGGTCATGTCCAGAATGTTGTTTGTTTTTTTTAAGAGGTTGGATGGAATGGCATAGAAGAGAAAATATCAGCATCCATTACATGTAGTAAAAGTAAGGGATATTCTATGCAACATTTGTTTTAAGTTCATACATAAAATGTACTATGATATAAATGTATTACTTATTGTGGATCATGATAAAAAAAATAGAAAGTCACTGAGTTTGAGGACTCTTCTGTTTTTGTTGTTGTTTGTTTGTATGTTTGTTTTTAAGTGAGAGGAGGGGAAATAGTGAGATAGATTCCTGCATGGCCCAGAATCAACCATACTGTTTTTAGCACCTGAGTCTGACCTGCTTGACCAGACCAACAGGAGCTATCCTCAGCACCCAGGGCGACACTTGAACCAATCAAACCACTGGCTGAGGGAGAGAAGGGGGAGATGAGGGGAAGAGAAGCAAATGGTTGTGTCCTGTGTGTGTCCTGACCAGGAATCGAACCCAGGATATCCATACGCCAGGCTGATGCTCTATCCACTGAACCAACTGGCCAGGACTCTTCTGTTTTTAAGGTGGTTTAACCAAATGTTTGTCTTCATCTATTGCCAAAAATATTTCAGCAAAAATTAAACACAGTCACAGCTCATCTTGGTAATAATATCTACTATTTGTTGGATACCTATTACATTCTGACAGTGTGGAAGAGGCTTCATCTATTTTAGCATTGAGGAATCTGAGGTTTAAAACTGTTCATTGAAAAAAAAAGAATTGTTAATTGATATGTCCAGCATCACACCACTTGCAAATACCTTACTCTAGGTCCCATCTCCCTTTCCTCATGCATAGCATTTTAATGAGAAACTAATTAAGCACAGCATTTTAATGAAAGAATAATTAAGGCACTCTTAAAATCTGTTGATTTGAGTTTGGAAGAGCTATAGATCCGTTGGAGTTGGCTATTGGAAATTTGTCCTGCACAAAACTATTGGGAGAGTCCTTAGAAACAGAGGGGCAAAGAATACATATACAACTGCCAAAAGGCTGACTCAAACGATCTAAGGAAGATAAAAATAGATATTCTGCATCAATCTGGAAACTAGGGAAAGGTGCCCACTACCATTATATGCTTGGAGAAATTTCTGTTATCACATAAATCACCCAGGACCAACTCCTAGCTCTATTTTCTGAGAAAGTAGCACTATATCATGGAAAACCCCAGCCTATCTCCCTTGCTAGCTCTTATATTCCTTAATTTAGAGGGTTGATAAACTACCATCTCTAGCTCTAATCTCTCTTCCTCCCCATCAACATATGCCAAGAGAGACCAGGGTGGGTTGGCATATCCTGGGTTTGCTTGCTCTTAGAATGTGTCCTTGTTCTCTTCCCCTTCTTAGCTCTGTGTCATGGGGGAGGGAGGTCATAGAGAGCGGAGTCGGAGGGCCAGCAAAGGCACTGACCCCTGCAAATGTGTTTCTCAAGTTCCCACATGAGCTGGCTGCTACCAACTGGAGGTACTGGTGTAAGAGATTGGCGAGTAGAAGAGAGAAGCTGGAGTATTTCTTCGCCTCCCTCTAACTCAACGGGCATCTTTCCTCTATGGCTACAGCTCCGTTTGGAGAGTCCCGCCATAGTTTCCATTTCCCCCTTATCTAGAGCTCTCCTGCTGTAGCTACTCTCTGACTTGCCTCATTACATTTCATTGGTTCTTTGCTTTTCCAGCACCTGTGTAATCTGTTCCCTGTACTGCATTAAAGGCCCAGGGTTTTAAATACTCAGGATCCTTTCTATTTCTCTGGTTGGTCCCTGATTGATACAGTGGGATGGGTGGGGCACAGGCCCAGAATCATGTTGTGAATCCTAATTAGGTTCAGCTGGAACACTTTGCTACATGTTTACCTGATATAAATAACTCCAGCTGAGTGAGTGGATGAGCAATCAATATACTGTCTGAGAACCTACCGACAGGCAGGTTGGATGAAGAATACAGGCTCTGGATTTCGATGACCTAGTTCTACAAGCAGCATCCTAACTGCTCTCCAGGTCCAATTCCCTGCAGTGGGCTGACATCACTGCCCAGAGCACAGGGCTCGCTAGATCTCACTGACCAAGGGGAAGGAAGGGAGGACGCACTCCACCACCACTTCCACTCTCCCATATGTAAGTGCTATCCAGTGACTGAGGACAAATAAAGATCTTGCCTGGTTATAAAAAGGACAAGAACCTGGAATACCCTGAGGTTTCCAGCCAAAGTGTATTCTTCTGGCCTTGGTAGTTTGTTCCTTTTGATTTTAGAAGAAATGAAATATATGCTGAAATAAAATTCATAGATAGTAAAAGCTATCTATGCTTATAATTTTCAAAAAGGAATGTAATGCCGCAACTATAATATAATGATAATGAGGAAATAAAATAGCCCTGGCCGGGTAGCTCAGCTGGTTAGAGCATCGTCCCAAAGCGCAGAGGTTGCTGGTTTGATCCCCAGTCAGGACAGATACAGGAACAGATGTTCCTATGTTCCTGTCTCTCTCCTGTTCTCTCCCTTCCTATCTCTAAAAATCAATAAAATAGTTAATTAAAAAAAAACAACAAAATAAATGTAATAATGATACAATTTATTTTAATATGTAAATAAATATAAGGTACGATTTCACTAGAAGACATAACGAATTGGTCAGATGTTTGCACTTGTGCATAATAAATAAATGAGTAGGGCTTTAAGAAAAGGAAGCAGATAAGATATCACTCAATATTCAAGATGTAGCCTGACTAGGCGGTGGCGCAGTGGATGGAGCGTCAGACTGGGATACAGAGGACCTAGGTTCGAGACCCCAAGGTAGCCAGCTTGAGCGCGGCTCATCTGGTTTGAGCAAAAAAGCCCACCAGCTTGAACCCAAGGTCGCTGGCTCCAGCAAGGGGTTACTCGGTCTGCTGAAGGCCCGCGGTCAAGGCACATATGATGAAAGCAATCAATGAACAACTAAGGTGTTGCAACGCGCAATGAAAAACTAATGATTGATGCTTCTTATCTCTCTCTGTTCCTGTCTGTCTGTCCCTGTCTATCCCTCTCTCTGACTCACTCTCTGTCTCTGTAAAAATAAATAAATAAATAAAATTTAAAAAAAAATTCAAGATGTAAAGAAGAGTGAGAAAGCAGTAAAAGACCCTGAAGTAGGAACTAGTGTTAGGATACACAGTAATAACAGACCAGAATTATTTATCTGTGATAAGAGATAGTAGGAAGTAAGTTTAATTGAAGTAGGGGTAACCCGCCAAGGTAAACTACATACTGACATTGTGGAGAAAATGAGGAAGTCTTCCTAATCAGCTGAGATTTTATTTATAGGTTCAGTATCATTTATTGCCTTTGTTACGAGATAGACTGAGAAGTGACACAGTTCCATGATAGGAAGCACACTTCTGGTCTTGAAATCCTGCCACAGGTAAAGTTTATTTTTATTCCCTCTGAGGTACATTCTCAAGACTCGGAGGACCATATACTTCAGTAAGTGATAGAGGATACAGCCTGGACTGGAGAAAAGAGCAGTGAGTCCTGAGGAAAACTGAGGGTCATTAACAGGACAAGATGGAAAATACAGGCAACCCTCAAATAAAGATATAATTTCTTTTTAAAAAAATTTTATTGAATTTATTGGGGTGACATTGGTGAATTAAATTATACAGGTTTTTACACTCCATCATCGGTATATATATATGATGTATAACGGGGAGAGACAGTCAGACAGACTCCCGCATGCGCCCGACCGGGATCCACCCAGCACGCCCACCAGGGGCGACGCTCTGCCTACCAGGGGGCGATGCTCTGCCCCTCCGGAGCGTCGCTCTGCCGCGACCAGAGCCACTCCAGCGCCTGGGGCAGAGGCCAAGGAACCATCCCCAGCACCCAGGCCACCTTTGCTCCAATGGAGCCTTGGCTGTGGGAGGGGAAGAGAGAGACAGAGAGGAGGGAGAGGGGGAGGGGTGGAGAAGCAGAAGGGCGCCTCTCCTGTGTGCCCTGGCCAGGAATCGAACCGGGGACTTCTGCACGCCAGGCCGACGCTCTACCACTGAGCCAGCTGGCCAGGGCCCATCATTGCTATATTGCATTGGGTATCCACCACCCCACATCCAGTCTTCCTCCGTCACCGTCTGTCCCCACCTACCCTCCTCCACGTCCCCGACTCCCCTTTCCCTCCTGACATCCGCACACTATCATCTGTGTCTATAATTTTTTTTTTTTGCTTAATACCTTCACCTTTTATTTCAATACTAGGTTTCATATCATTGTTCTAAATAATTATAAACAATGATGGTAAAATTATAAATAGTAAAAACTTTTATTAATGAAATGCCATGAGATTCTTGCATTTAAATGTATATCCACATTTTAAATAATATTTTTATCTAAATCAGCTAAAGAATCCTAACCCAGCTAAAGGAAGCCTCAAATATCTTTTGTTACATTTTTACACGGGAGAGCTATAAGTGTAGGCTAATGCAGGTGTATATAGCACTCACAAGCGTGTGGCAGGATTCTCCAAAATGATGAGCATCTCTTGGTATGTTTCTAAATAAAACAAAGAATATAACATAATAGTTGTGTTCTTGGAAATATCAATGTATATATTAAAACATGGGAGAAATACTTTATGTTATATGTAAAACAGAGTTAGTTCCTAGGCTCATATAATTATAAAAAAAGTTTTTCCACTATGTGAATATCAGCTATAACATTAAAAAATGAAGCCAGCTAATGGAATAGTCATGGGGATGTAAAGTACAGCAAACAAAATGTAGTCAATAATATTCTAATAACTACGAATGGTGCCATATGGGTGTAAGATTTATTGGGATGATCACTTAGTAAGTTATAAAATGTCTAATCACAGGAGTGTACACCTGAAAGGAATGTAATAATGTACATCAGCTGCTGTTGAAAATAAAAAATGATAAAAATAAATAAAAAATGAAACCAGACTTGAGAAAATTCTTTGTTGTATGGAACTATTCTGTCATTTAGTATCTTCAGTCTACCCACCAAAAGTAGACAGTGTTCCTCCAATCACTGCTGAAATGCTGGTGGCCGAGGCCAGGCAGGTTCATGTTGGATTCAGGCAGACGGTAGAGAAATTGCAGAGCTGGAAAGCGTCAGGCCATACCGGAAAGCAGCAGGCCATACCTGTTTATTGGAGGCTCGCAAATGAACAACAAAAGGGAAAGAGCTGATAAACAAAGGAAAATCTGCTATTTGCAGTAAAGGCAAGGGAGCAAGGAAAACCACACCTCACAGTGGTGGGAGAGTGATCCGGGACAATCGCCACCCAGGGAAATCACCCGTAGACCATGCACACGTGTCGCTGCCACGCACCCACGCACCAATCAGGGCAAGGACGTGCAGCCAGTAAACCCATGAGGAAGCCTAACACAGACATTTCCCCCACAACTATGCTAACCAAAAACTCCTCTTCAAATTACCAGAATGCTCCCTGCGATATATCATCCCAGAGAGAACCAGTGCTTTGAACTGTGAAATGATGCCACCATCGTGTTCCCCGATGTTTCATGCAGAGCCTATTTCCCCTTTACTCTCTCCTGCTGCAGGGACTCCAGGGGCTGAGATGACAGCTGTTCCCCAGAGCCCGGCTGTTGTGACTTTTCTGATGTGCTTCAGCTGTTGTGATTCTGCACATCATTAAAGACCCACTCTCTCCCCTACACTCTCCCTTTAGGCACTGTGGCACAGAATTCACTTATTGGGATGTGACTAGAGAGTGAGAAGCTGAGGATTCCACCATGTGCCACGTTGATATGGTGCAATGGACGGGCTCCGAATCTTTGTACCGCAAATGTAATAACTATTTATTCAGTAGGATTCTTCTTGCTACCCTCCCCTGCTTCCAGTGACTTAAGGGACTCAAAAATAAAGTAATAAGCACCTAATAATTGTTATGATGGGACAGCGAGATAACAGACATCTTGCCACACAATCACAAAGCCAAATTAGGTAAATAGGGAGCCTTTATTAGCTAGCTATGCACACGGACCACAGGGAGGCCAAAGCCCTTCAAATAAATGCAGCCCCGAACACAGTTTAGAGTTATAGGTTTTTGTTTTTTGTTTTTGTATTTTTCTGAAGTTGGAAACGGGAAGGCAGTCAAACAGACTCCCTCATGCGCTCGACCAGGATCCACCTGGCATGCCCACCAGGGGGCGATGTTCTGCCCATCCGGGGCATCGCTCTGTTGCGACCCGAGCCACTCTAGTGCCTGAGGCAGAGGCCACGGAGCCATCCTCAGTGCCCGGGCCAACTTTGCTCCAATGGAGCCTCGGCTGCGGGAGAGGAACAGAGAGACAGAGAGGAAAGAGGGAGGGGTGGAGAAGCAGATGGGCACCTCTCCTGTGTGCCCTGGCCGGGAATTGAACCTGGGGACTCCTGCATGCCAGGCCAACGCTCTACCACTGAGCCAACTGGCCAGGGCCTAGAATTATAGGTTTTATAGGGAGAATTACAATACATACTGATTGAGGAATGGGGAGAGGAGAAAGCATAGCAGTAAAACAAAGCAATAGAACAAGCTTTCTTACAATGTTTATCTAGATTCTATAGGGTTAATTCAGGGAGAAACATTCTGAGAACACCTGTGACTTTGCAAAGCTAGCCCAAGGCCACAGTCTGGGAGACCACCTTCCAGGCCAGGAATAGAAAGACTTTTTTTCTGGTCATGTTTTAGGATTTTTTTTAAAAAATTTATTTTATTTATTTATTTATTTTTTTTTTAGAGAGGAGAGAGAGAAGGAGAGAGAGAGACAGAGAGGGAGAAAGAGGAGAGAGAGACAGAGAGAGAGAAGGGGGAGGAGCTGGAAGCATCAACTCCCATATGTGCCTTGACCAGGCAAGCCCAGGGTTTCGAACCGGCGACCTCTAGAAAGACTTTTCATAAAAAGTAAGTTCTGCTAAAAGTCTGTTGGTTTTAGAGAAAGTAAATTTTGCCAAAAATTATTCATGTGAAAAGCCTTTATTTTCCACATGTCAGTAATCACCTACGATATGTAAGGCTCTGTGCTCGGCACTGAGAGGGAAATATAAAAGAGACCAAGACATGGGCCCTTGAGAAACTCCTTATTTAAGTTTGTGATAAGAAGCTATGCTCTATATCGCCCTCGTTGCTGCTTTTGGTCAACAACATGAAGTTAGATAATTTCCTTAACCTCGCTGCAGATGGTTTCCCAATAGAGATTCAACTGGTCTCCTACCAACGTCATAGTAATTGTGTGAGATAGGAGGGTTCAGAGAAAGAGAAGACAACTTAGACATTAAAAAACAGGGGCTTGCTGCTTGATTTCCTTCTACATGAACATAACTTCTTTAGAATCTGAGTCTTGCTGGGAAAGTATAAACTCTTGCCTTTTAAGATACATCATCTTACCTTGGGGCCAGTTTAAAGCTATGGCACTTTTTTCGAGTGTCTTTTACTGTGTATTTTCTTCTAGTAATTTCCTGGTGAGCTTCTTTTATTTTTCAGCTGAGAATGTACAGAGGAGGTGCCCTTCTCAGGGAAAACTACAGGCTTTTAATAAGAAAAAATTGATGCCTTTAATTACTCCTTTGACATAAATGCAAGAGTCATATTTTCCTTTATGAGCTCTTTAACACAGCTGTCATGATCAAGGGCACTAATAACGCTGTCCCATCATAGGAAGATGAGAAAACCATGCAAAAGTTCTTAGGAAGACTGGCATGGGATCCTGTGCTGTACTAGTCAAGGTTCTCAGTTGTAAGCAACTGAAACAAACTGTAGGCATTTAAGCAGAAAAAGAATTTATTGGCAAAATATTAGTTTCTTATGGGATTTCTAGGGAGCCTGGAGAATCAGGCTTGCAATATGAGGGAAACAAAAAGAATCTGTGTCGTCAGAACAAGAGCCCTGGGCACATCCTCCACTCAGTGAGTCCCAATCAATGAAGATGCTGATGCTGACACCACAAGCTCTAATACTGTCACTACCACCATTGTCATGGAGAGCCTGTGTCGCTACCACCCGTCCTTGCTTCTCTGAGTCTATATCTGGAGACATCCGATTGGCCGTGCCAATCAGGGCTCCTGCTCTAGTTACAAAAGAGGCTAGAAAAATGAGTCTGGCCTTTTCAGCTTATGTGGTGATAGCTAGGCTCTGCAATCTACCAGACCTCAAACTTGAGGGAATTCTGAAACATAGGAACACAGTTCAGATGCAAGGTCATTAAAGATATGCAAATATTCATTTTGAGAGTAATTGGAACATGGATGTGTTTCATTTTACTTTACTCTTTTTTATTTATTTATTTTTTTTGTGAGAGGCAGGGAGGCAGAGGCAGACCCCTGCATGCACTCCAACCAGGATCCACCAAGCAAACCCACTAAGGAGTGATGCTCTGTTGCTTGAAACCCAGCCATTTTAGTTCCTGAGGCAGAGGCCATGGAGCCATCCTCAGCACCCAGGGCCAACTCCCTCAAATCACTTGAGCTATGGCTGCAGGAGGAGAAGAGAGAGAAAGTAGGGGGAGGAGCGGAGAAGCAGATGGTCACTTTCTCCTGTGTGCCCTAAACTGGGAATCAAACCCGAACATCCACAGGCTGGACTGATGCTCTACCACTGAGACAACCGGACAGGACTGATTTTGGGTAAATTTTCTATGGTAGCATTATATACCATGAAACAAGAGCAGGGGTTTTTGTAGTATATTCTTTACACATTTTATTTTTGATAACTTGCATTGCTATATCTGCAGCAGGATGTTTTCTCTCTTGCCAATATAAAAACTTTTAAGGAACTCTGTAGGACAAGAAATTTTAATGAGTTATCACAACTTAGTATTAAAACCTAGGGTACTGAAAAAAGGAAGTTATAAATATAACAATGATCTGATTAATGTTTTAAAATTTGTTTTATACTCACAGAATATCTTCTTTACTTTTTTGTAGCTTTTGGTTTTAAGCTTCCAAGTTGATATACATAATAACTTTTCTTTTATTACAAAGAATGTAATTTGGTTTTTAAAGATATGTGTCCAGGTGTGGCAAAGTAAGCTTGTTATTATGTATGAAGGGTGGGTGTTGGAGGACTAACATCTGTTGTTTTTTACTCCAATTCCTGCCCTCCCTCTCCTGGGACAGCTGAGATGAACTGCCTCTCCACTTCTTCATGTGGTTCCCTCTCATAAGCATTGTTAAAGATGCATAAGGCAAAAAAGCTCATTCAGAATTTTGCCTTTTACTCCCTATATATTTTTTTTTCTATGTCAGTGGACACCACAATGAAATGTTTGTGTTCTATTAAGATAAAAAAATGCAGACCTGAAAAGTAGGCCCACTTTCTGGGGAACTTCCCACTCCTGGCTCAGCATTTGGAAACCTGCCATTCTTCCCAGCAACAGCTCCAACAGGAGGTGACTTGGGGAGGAGTGGGAAAGGGAGGGGGCCAGAGAGGAAATGTGAGTTCCGAGAAGACAGTCATCTCTTTCAAAATAACACAGCAGAATGAGGCGCGTCACGTCCAGCTGACATTTCCACTTTATGGAAGAGATGCAAACAAATGAATGCGTAAGGGCTTCGGTCTTTATTGAATCAGTGTTAATTGCCTCAGGGCTTAGTGAAATTGTAGAGATCACCAGGCTTAAGCTTCAAGAGTCATCTTTGAGATGAACAGCTTCATCATTTGTCAGCCCGTGACAGCCATTAGTAGGTAATTTCCCTCTGCAAGAGGCTGTGCATGAACTCATAGGGCCAATTCCAAATGTTTAAAAGAAGGAAAGAGTCAAGTGTTATTGGTGGGCAAAACTGGGTTCAGAATCTTTATCTGCCTCCCATAGCTGTGTGACATTCTAGAGTCTTCTATGTCAAATGGACCTAAGATACAGCTACTTTGCAAGATTGTGGTTAGAATTTGAGATACTATATGGAAAACACCTAAACTGTGCCTTGCAAATACTTTCTCAAAAAGTAACTTTCATAAAAGATGTATGCCAAAAGGTAACAGACAAAACAGTGGGAAATGTGACCACTGTTGTATTCAACAATTATTTCCTAACTAAGCAGATTTGGGCCAGGCTCTTCCCTATTTAAGGATTCAGATACATACTTAAGAATGGAGTTTGCTCCTCAAAACATTCATAATATTTGAGTGATTGTTCAATTGGCTTCATTACTGGTAATGTTTTCTAGCCATATCTATATTATCACTGGTGCCTTTGAATAAAATGTAAGAGAAAGGTTTAAAATAGGGATAAAATGTGTAACAATACCTTCTAACCCTGTGCCCATGCCAGACTTTACCAAGGATTTAAATTTTTCTTTTTTTTCTTGTAGTTGTTGAATCTGGATGTGGCTTTTCCATCCTTCTCCATGCATTGCTTCATTTAGCCTTAGTATTGATCACATTTGATGGCTGAGATAAATCCTATTTGATATCCTGGCTTAAATTTGGATAATTCAAGAAAATAAACCAGAAGCCTACCGGGTAGATAATTTAGTCTTCTGGGCCCTCTGAGCCCCTCAGATCATATCACAAGCAGCTACCTCTAAGGTCTGACTAAAGTAGACAAAAACAAACATCCAGCTGCCTTAAAACTCTTTGTAATTTTGCTGCTTATCGTACTGTTTTATTGTGGAACCATTGTAATAGATTTGAATCACAATAACCGATTTCCTTTGACAACCTGCTTTATGTAATTGGTGGGAGCGATCACATATTTGACAGTGCAGAAAGCACAGAGGCAGTCTGTGGCGAAGCCTGGGTCTTGAGGTGACAGTGGATGCTGAACACTTTGGCCACCCAGAGGAGAAGCAGGGACGAAACATGCACGCCAGTGACCACTTGCCTGCAGTGAGGCACGCGAGGCTATGCTTAAAGCCAGAACTGCTTGTGTGGAGGTGGGTTTGGAGTAGACTTTGGTGACGACTTACAAGCCAAAAGATTTTTCATTATCTAAAATTTGAATGTTTAGGCTGGAAAAAAAAAATAGGTCCATCAGATCATACACAGCTCCTTGTGTACTGGCTCCCCTGGAGATGGGACCAGCTAGCCAGTAGGGAGACTTGCAGTTCAGAGCACCCCAAGATTTCCAAACTGTACACCTAAAGTCAGAGGGATTCCAGGAGGTACCCTAGAAGCAGCTATGGGACTGAGCAGGAGGCTGAAGACTGGGACCTGGACATATTTCTTACCATTTTCACTGCTACAGCCCTGGTCTGAACCACCTGGTTTCTGGCCTGAATTAGGCAACAGCCTCCTAGCTATTCTCTTTGCTTTCATCCCCATTGCCATCTGATCTGTTCTCAGTGTAGCAGCAAGAGCGAATCTGTTAAAACAGAAGTCGTATCAGGCCACCGCCTCTTAGGTCAAAACCCTTTAGTGGCTCCCCATTCCACTCTGCATAAAAACCAAATTCCTGGCCAGCCTCTTAAAGGCCTTAAACAATCTAACCCCTCCCCATCTCCTCTCCTACTGCGCTCCTCCTGACACTCAGCATTCCTGCCACCTCAGTGTCTTCACTGCCACTCCAACGTGCAGGTAGGGTTCCTTGTGGGACCATGGCTCAGGCTGCGCTTTGCCTGGGATGCTCTTCTCCAAGATATGTGCTTTGTGGTACCCTCGCTGCCTTTTTTTTTTAATTTTTACTTTTACAGAGAGAGAGAGAGAGAGAGAGAGAGAGAGAGAGGGACAGACAGACAGGAATGGAGAGAGATGAGAAGCATCAATCATCAGTTTTTTGTAGCGACACCTTAGTTGTTCATTGATTACTTTCTCATATGTGCCTTGACTGCGGGCCTTCAGCAGACCAGTAAACCCTTGCTCGAGCCAGCGATCTTGGGTCCAAGCTGGTGAGCTTTTTAGCTCAAACCAGATGAGCCCGCGCTCAAGCTGGCTACCTTGGGGTCTCGAACCTGGGTCCTCCACGTCCTAGTCTGATGCTCTATCTACTGAGCCACCGCCTGGTCAGGCTCCTCGCTGCCTTTTCAAATCTTTGTTCCAACCTCACTTTCTCACGAGGCTTTCCCTGACTTCCTTCTCTGTTTCTCTCTCACCAACTGGGCACTCTGGATTCCCTTCTTCTGGTTTACTTTTCTTTTTTCTATTACACGTATCACCCTCTAACATACCATGCAATTTGTTGTTTTACTAAGTTTCTTGTTTGTCTGCCTTCCCTCTTGCTAAAAAGTAAGGTCCATAAGGGCGGTGATGTTTGTCTAATTTGTTCAGTGATATTTCCTAGGCATTGGAACACTACCTGGCACATAATAGGATTTCAAAAATACTTGCCAAATTAGTGTATAAATAAATGAATGGATGTATGGGTATCTGGGTCCATCAACTCTTCATCAGCTAGAGCAGCTTCATCTCTAAAATTAGCTTCATATTAGGCTTCTGCAAAGGATTCCATTTGAAGAAAAGATTCAACAGCTAAAAAGTCCATTCAGAAACCACCACTTTGGTCCAATCTTCCGTTTACATAGATGGGGAGCCTGGGCTCAGAGGAGTCATGCGTCCATTTAGGGCAGAATTGGAAGATAACCCATCTCTCCTAAGATGCAATCTTAACCTTCCTCAGCCTACTTCACACTCACCATTCCCACCTAAACGCCTTCCCTGCTCCTGCCTTACATCCTTATGCCTGCGTTTAGACTTAGAGAAATGGCATGTCTCAATTAGTCGAATCAAGAGTTTCACTGCTAGGAAGCAGTAACAGGAGCTGCGCTCTGGGGAGTCCTCCCCCCCCTTTTTAAGCTCTGATTACCACAAGTGACAGGTTTGGAAGTATGTGATAAGCTGGGTTTTCTATTTCCAGCTCAATCACCTCAGGTGTGATTAAGTTTATTAATGCTGTTATTACTAATAATTAGCTTTTTTTTTTCTTTCTGGCAATACTCAGTTCCTAGAAATTTTGCGAACAGTGCTCATGTATGCAAACATGAATAAACTGGTAAACATCACCATCTGTTCTGTATTTTCCTTCCCAAAAGTGTTTCCCCCTCTTCTTTTCTCCTTTATGGCATCTTATGGGGAAGCAGTTGGCCAATCTTCCAGCCACAAAGTGGACATTGTCCTGTTAACAACTTTAAATAAAAAAGAAAATTCCACAAAGGAGTAACTAATGCTTATTTCAGTGAGATTTTGTTGTTTAGGAAACAGTTTGACACAAAGAAGCTACTGTGAGCAGCATTATAATGGTGAGCCTCCTTCTAGGTATCCATATCTGTGTGCTCAGATCCTACAGAAGAGAGGCCCTTTTGGTTGTTTTTATCTAGAGATCCAAAATTATATTGGTTTCTAGCTTGTTTCTAGCCACTGAAATGTCTACCTACATATTAAACATTTTTTAAATTGGCAATTTAATATTTTTTCCTTATTAAATCTCTCAATTCACATTTAAGCCTATTTACAAAAAGAGATAACAAATCTCCCTTTTATTTCAGTACTAGGTTCATCCCAGAAAACTGTTTGAAATTGTCTGAACTCTATTTTTCATATTTAGACACTTTACCAACTTTTTAAATTTTTTTAAAGAGAGACAAAGAGAGTCAGAGAGAGCGATAGATAGGGACAGACAGACAGGAACCGAGAGAGATGAGAAGCATCAATCATCAGTTTTTCATTGAGACACCTTAGTTCAGGGGTCGGGAACCTATGGCTCGCTAGCCAGATGTGGCTCTTTTGATGGCTGCATCTGGCCCGCAGACAAATCTTTAATAAAAAAAATAATAACGTAAAAATATAAAACATTCTCATGTATTACAATCCATTCATTTCCTACCACTCATGTTCATGGTTGCGGGTGGCTGGAGCCAATCACAGCTGTCCTCCGGGACAACATCACATTTTTATTGGATAATGCGTAACGTACACAGGTTGTTGTATGACTCTCACAAAATTACATTTTAAAATATGTGGCGTTCATGGCTCTCTCAGCCAAAATGTTTCCCGACCCCTGCCTTAGTTGTTCATTGATTGCTTTCTCATCTGTGCCTTGATTGTGGGCCTTTAGCAGACCGAGTAACCCCTTGCTTGAGCCAACGACCTTGGGTCCAAGCTGGTGAACTTTGCTCAAACCAGATGAGCCCGCGCTCAAGCTGGTGACCTCGGGGTCTCGAACCTGGGTCTGCATCCCAGTCTGACACTCTATCCACTGTGCCACCGCCTGGTCAGGCCACTTTACCAATATTTTAAAAATTATTTGACTTTTAATTGGGATTACAAACACATAACATTACATTGTTACTTTATAATTTTTAGTCTAACCTTAAAGAGAGCTTTCTGAATCTATGTTATGTAGTATATTTTCTATTTACTTAAAATTTTATAGAGTTGGGTTATTTATATCTTTTCGTTTTTTACCTTGATAATTTTAAATATAATTTTTCACCTGAGAGACTAAATATTAATTGAAGAATTTAGTATAGATTTGCAGTCCAGGACTATAAGTATCTAACAATGTTTGAATTCTGTAGCAAGATTTTGCCTATGTTTTGAAGTTCAGGAAACTTCTTAATTATAGCCCTTGATTTGGCTCTAAACCAGGGCTTAATTTGCCTTCTATAAACCTGATTCTGGCCTAGGAGTTTTACAATGGGATTGTTTTTTCTCTGAGAAAACCTTGAAGAAAGGGTAGCTTATTGAGGAGGTCAAGAAAAGTTGAGCAGAAAGAGAAGTGGAAGTATAGGTTTCAGAAGGTTGAAAAGGTTTTTGAAAGAGATTATCTTGCATTTAGGCTTTTGTTTTAAGGCCTGGGCATACCAGTTAAAGAAAAAGAAAATTGACTATTTGATGTTTTGTCAAAAGTTTCCCACAATAGCCTTTGGTTATTCTAAGTCAAAATGATTTACCTTTACCAAAGAAAATGTTAGAGTCTTGAGAACAGGGCTCTATATAGGAAGCAAAAGCTCCTTCAAGAGGAGGCTAAGATTTAGAAAAACTCATCATGAAAAGAGAGAGACCACTATGATCAGTCAACAGTGTGTGCTTGTCAACAGAATCTTGGTACCCCAACCACACCAAGGGAAAGAAGGGGTGACATGACCAACAACTCAGCAAGGACCTCAGATAAAAACAAAGAAAAGTGAACTTTCACAAATTTACAAGACAAGGAATATCCTCACGAAGGTGTTGTAAGGGATTCTGAAGCAAAGTTTGACTGACAGCTTTTTCACAAATTGAACAATGATCTAGAGAACTTCCGATCGTTGGTCCTCAGGCCTGGGTTGGAATGGAGACTCACAAGGCCCACACCTGCATCTCTTCTTTAGGGAACACGTTCTTATACATAGAAAAGAAAATGACAATCTAGAACAAAACAAAAACACATAGAACAAGACTTTGTACTTAGACAAACAACAGCAAAAACAATGCAAACAACAGAAAAAGAAGAAGGTTTATGGTAAAAAAAAAAACATTTATCAAATGATATACTGTCAAAACAAAATGATGTAATGACTTTATACAGAGACCTAAGTCTAATTATTTACCAAAGGGTGCATTTCCAAACCAAGGTGTCTAATTACTTAATTCAAAGACCTGAGTCTTAGCCAGTGACCTAAGCAAGTGACAGACTTATTTGCTTATCATTATCAGTGAGAGCTCAATGAAACTAGTTAACACTTAGATTGTTGTTGAGACTGATCCACCTGGCAAAAGGCTCTGAAAGACCAATGGAGTTTGAGCTCACGTGGCCCAGTGAGTGTTCATGCTGGGCTGATGGCTTCCTGGAACACTACCAAACCAGTTTCCAAAATAATCTTAGCAAAGCCTCCAGAGGCATTAAAGGATCATAAAAGAACCACTCATTATCTGAAATTAAAAAAAAAAAAAGAGCTGAATTTACTGCTTACTTTAGTAAGAAAGAACTATGCTAAACAGGCACATTCTCTGTGAGTATGGCAGTCTGCTAATATAGCATAACAGTTTGGAGAAGAATGGAGTCAGGGATTGGAGGCCTTTTAGAGAATAAATGTATTGAAGTTATCTGCATAAGCTTGGTTACTCATCTGAGAATGTTGTTGATTGGCTGTCACTCAAAGAAATGTTCACTGAAGTGAGCCTATCCCTGACTGGCCAGCTTTCAAAAGTGAGGGTTGGCACTGACTGGGTTGGCCTGCACAAGCATGTTCACCTGGAGCAAGTTGTCAATCGGTTATCAGTTAAACAAGTTTAATACTAGTTTCCATGTCTTCTCATTACCATGGTTACATAATAATCAGTCTTTTGCCAAGTTAATGGGAACTCTTTTATTTTATTTTTTTTATGCTCCACCCTCACTGATACACCTGCCTTAGTATAGATCTAGACTGTAGCTCTATTTTATACTATGTCCCTTATTAACTTGGTGATATTTCTTGAAAGAGTCACTTATCATTACTACACTGCAGGCTCCTCATTTGTTTGCTGTGGCTAATGATGCCTACCTCCAGGAGTACTGTGAAAATTAAATGTTATAATGATTGTGAAAACTCTGTAAATTATAAACATCCTGAAAATATGAAACACACTTGAAATTCTTTCAAAATTATTGAATATTATTTGCCAAAAATTGTATGTGAATTCAAAAGTGCTATACAATAATTACTATTTATGTATCCTTTTCAGTATTTATATTATTACTATTATGCCTTGTTCCTTAAAACCCAACTCCAATGTTCTTTTTCCAAGAAAATATCCTTGGTTATCCAAGTCTTTATTGCTTTTCCTATCCTCTGAATTTTGACATTTATCATATGTATCATTCAAATTAGTCCTTATAATTAATTATTCTTCCTTGATTTATTCACTGTAATTTCTGGTTGTTGGTCTTATTTTCCCAAACTTATTTAAAGTTACTTAGGGCAAGAATCTTACGTCTTCATTAACATCAAGGAATATCAGAGGGAGAGAGCTCAAGAGCCAAGGGTCAATAGTAGTAGTAGTATCCACATGTAAACCTATATAGACATAACTAATCAATCACAGAACTCTCTGCACCCCGCCCCCACTCCGCCCTTTCTTCCCCACAGTCCAGGCCTTAGTATTCTTTTCACTACAGCACTCCTGGCAGCCACTATACCTTCAGGGTAGCTCACACCTCAGATAAAACCTATTTGCTATCCTGGAACTACTCCAACTCTGTCATATTCCAATGAGGAAATTAAGGCCCAAAGAGGGAGTGACTTGCTCATGGAGTACAGAACAAGGATGAGAACTAGTGTCTTTTATTTCTCGTTCTCTCTTTCTTCAGTATCACTAAACACGCTGCATTATGTATTTATTTTTTTTACAGAGACAGAGAGAGAGTCAGAGAGAGGGATAGATAGGGACAGACATAGATAGGGACAGACAGACAGGAACGGAGAGAGATGAGAAGCATCAATCATTGGTTTATCATTGTGGCACTTTAGTTGTTCACTGATTGCTTTCTCATATGTGCCTTGACTGTGAGGCTACAGCAGACTGAGTAACCCCTTGCTCGAGCCAGCAACCTTTGGTCCAAGCTGGTGAGCTTTGCTCAAACCAGATGAGCCTGTGCTCAAGCTGGCGATCTCAGGGTCTCAAACCTGGGTTCTCCGCATCCCAGTCCAATGCTCTATCCACTGTGCCACCACCTGGTCAGGCACACGCTGCATTATTAATATACCCAAGGGTGCCTGACACAATTGTTGAGCTCATGTTTGGTGCTCAACAAACATCTTTCTTAAGGCTGAATTTACTCAGGTATTTGGATAGCGGAGCATTTCTACAACACTGTTGACATTGTAATTTAATATTGTTGGGTTGGCCTGGAGAGGCAGCTTAATTCATGATTGTGAATTACCTGACATTTCAGTTCAAATTTATAGTTTTCAAATTCTTTTCCTTCAATAATAAGGTCCACAAAGTCTATGCCAAGTCTGTTAAAGTACATATTCCCCCTCATCACTTACCAAAATCTGCACCATTCATACAAATGAAAAGAGTTAATAATTACACAAAACCTCCCTGGTTAAATATGGCAATGGAAAATACATTAGTCACATTCACAGTGAAAATTAGATTTAAAAAGCATAAGTCTAAAATCATATTTGCAGAGGAATTAGCTTATTTTCCTCAGAATATTTAAGACTAAGTTTGATGCATATGAGCTAATTGTTCTTACTGGTTCTCTCCAGACACTTAACAAAACAGTAATTAAAGGAAGTCCATTTTTTTAACCTGTGGGGCTGGACATGGCCTTTCTCCCTCCCAAGATGCTAAATGGCTGTCTGGCCAGCAGGCATAAGGAGGAAGAAACATAGCCTGGTCCTGGAAGTTCCCAGGTATGTCCTGACAGGAAAGTCAGACTTTCCCATACACAAGCCAGAGTGTTTTCTGCTGTTATTAATACTGCTTTCTCCTCCTCCTCTGGTGTATGAGGGAGGGAGCTGCTTAGATGTGGTTCCTGCTTGCCCCACCAACCCAGTCAGGCTTCCCCTGTAATAGGAGTAATAAACCATTATGTCTTTCCACATCTGGTCCTCCTGGCAGTTTTTTTCAGAATATCCAGGTACTGGTTGACATCCCTGGCTTGGAATTCCTGTGTTGCAATTGGCGTAGTTGGCAGGAAATTCCGGAAAGTGCCCTGGTTGAGTCGGCCATTGCTGTTGATATGCCATCTGGGGGATTGCCAGGGGAATCCTGGGATCATTGGGGGAGAGGGGGAATCCCAGGGTGGCCTTCTCGCAAGCCTCTTGGACTCTTGTTGTCCATCATGGAACTGGGGGGGCGGGATGCCCCAAATGCCTACCATTATGCTACAGACCTTGCAGAAGCTCCATGAAATGTGTCTCTTATCTAAAAAGAAAGATTGATCTGTGCCTTGCTGCGGCAGCTGTTGACTGGCCGTTCCTTCAGGCACTAAAGACAGTTACTGCAAAGCAGCTTGCCTTAGAAGTGTATGCTGCAATGCCAGAGGGGGAATTGAAGTTAGGAGCCTTTTAAACAGCTTAGAGCCTCATCCTGGAGGCCCCGGAGTTATTGTGATCCCAGGATCAGTAACAGCATTAATAACAACCCAGCCTTGTGCAGGCTGTGGAATAGTGGAATAGGAGGAGTAAATACCACAACCTCAATGTGAAGGGAAAAAATGGCACCTTTTAAAAACTCAAGAGGCTCTGAGTAGCCTGCGCCTGATATCTCCCCACCCTCCTCTCCAGCCTCCTGGAAGGTTGTCAAGAACAAATGAAAGTTTTGCCTTCTCTACAACTGTTTATAAAATTCTGTTTATATATATATATGGCAGAAATATAAAATTATCCCAAATGTCTTGTATATCAGGTGGTTTGGGAAAGCATTTGATATTACTATTGATTTAGGTTTGATTAATATCTTTTAAGTCATTACCAGAAAATATGTATTTGTTTTGCCTGGGTTTATAAAAGGTTCCTGTTATCTCTGTTATGTCTTTTAAAAATATAAACATGTTTGCCCATCCCAAAGTGCAGAGGTTGTGGGTTTGACCCTCGGTCAGGGTACATGCAGGAACAGATGGATATCTCTCTCTCTCATTCCTTTCCTCTCTTCCTAAAATTAATAAATAAATAAAAATTGAAAAGCCTGACCAGTGGTGGCGCAGTGGATTGAGCATTGGTCTGGGACACTGAGGGCCCTGGTTGAAACCCCATGGTCACAGGCTAGAGCACTGGCTAGTCGGCTTGAGTACAAGCTTGTCAACTTGAGCTCAGAGTCTCCAGCTTGAGCATGGGATCATCAACATGACTCCAAGGTCACTGGCTTGAGCCCAAAAGTCACTAGCTTGAAGCCTAAAGGTTGCTGGCTTGACTCCAAAGTTGTTATCTTGACCCCAAAGCCCCTGGCTTGGCTGGAGCCCCCCAGTCAAGGCACGTATGAGAAGCAATCAGTAAGCAATTAAGTGAAGCAACTATGAGTTGATGCTTCTCATCTCTCTCCTCCCTCCCCTTCCTGTCTTTCTCTCCATCTCTCTAAAATATTTATATGTGTTTGCCAATGAAATAACCTGTTTTTAAAAGTTATAAAGTATGTTCATAAAAGTATCAATGTAAAGAATGCTGATTACTTACTTTTGATTATTATTAAAGGTTAGGTTTCTGAAAATTAAGAAATCTAATTAGTTGAAAGGAATCAGGCAACTGTCTCAATGGTAAGAGTTACCAAACAGATGCCACAAAAGTCCTTTCTCCAACTTCCCCAGTGTTTAAATTTTAAGAGACATAAGTGACTTTGGTATATTCCAGTGGGCCCCTGAATTACCTCAAGGATTTGTTCTCTCTCCTAATAAAAGAGAAACTTTGGACTAATTAGGTCTATTTAATATGCTTAAAATTACAAGGACTGTTTAAAAAATAAATAATAATAACTATATTCTATTTGTATACATATATTTTTATTAAAGTAGATGTTCTAGAAATTTGATGAAAATCTCTAAGAGTCTACAGGGTTCTGATACACTTTTGTTTGTAGTTCTGATTATTATCTTACACGTTGTTACAAAGAACAAATTCCTTTATCAATTGCATTATAAACAGGTATCTAACCATGTCATTTTAAGTTCTTCTTTTTGCATTTAGAGACAGACGTTGTTTTGTTCTGATACATTTGCAAATATATCTTCAGGAAAATCCATGGAAAGGACTTAGACTTATCCTAAAATATGGGAATAAATTTTCATATCATACCAGATAAAGATTTATAGAACTCTAGGAAATACGTTAACTAGATTCATGAAAATACTGGTGAGTAATCAGGATAAATAGAAATTGATTGAGGCTAGATAAACTAGGGATAATTATTTTTTTGACTTTTTGGAAAATGTTGATTCATAAGTCTTTTCATTTTCCAGATATAAGGAAACTTGTTTTTTAAAGTAATTTAGTAAAGTATATCTTTTATATTTTTCTCCCTACTTAATCCCTCCAGAATCTGGCAACTCTTTTTTTTTTTTAAGATTTTATTTATTCATTTTAGGGGAAAGAGAGAGAGAGAGAGAGAGAGAGAGAGAGAAGGGGGGAGGAGCTGGAAGCATCAACTCCCATATGTGCCTTGACCAGGCAAGCCCAGGGTTTCGAACCGGCGACCTCAGCACTCCAGGTTGACACTTTATCCACTGCGCCACCACAGGTCAGGCAGAATCTGGCAACTCTTAATGAGTAAATAATAATAATAATAATAATAATAATGTTTGCATAAATCCAATAAGAATCTGTCTCTTTATAAGACACAGAACCAGTTTCCAATTGTGATTTTATTAACCAAGACATTGACTGGAATGTCATGTCTGGAAAGGATGTGACCAGAAAATTTGAAGGAGTTAAGATTGACTTTGAAGCTGATAACAGCCAATGAAGAAATGGGTTGCTACCTTGCTTATTCATGGGTCATGGCATTTCCAGGGAAGAAATGAGGGTCATTTTCCTAGGAGATGGCAAGGAAGGAATCCCGGGACATTTCTGGGGACCTCAAGAGCTTGAGATATTCACCCAAACCTATCAGTACTGCAGGCAAAGACTGAAGGCAGCTGTGGGGCGTGGCTGTTCACCTGGAAGGGCTAAAGAAGGCTCAGTCTAATACTCCTTACAAAGTTCCAGCAAAGTCGATTTTTTTTAAGATTTTTATTTATTTTTATTCATTATAGAGAGGGGAGAGAGAGAGAGAGAGAGAGAGAGAGAGAGAGAGAGAAAGGGGGGAGGAGCAGAAAGCATCAACTCCCATATGTGCCTTGACCAGGCAAGCCCAGGGTTTTGAACCGGCAACCTCAGCGTTTCCAGGTTGACGCTTTATCCACTGCGCCACCACAGGTCAGGCTTTTTTTTTTTTTTTTTTGGTATTTTTCTGAAGCTGGAAATGGGGAGGGACAGTCAGACAGACTCCCGCATGCGCCGGGATCCACCCGGCAAGCCCACCAGGGGCGACGCTGGGCGTCACTCTGCCGCGAGCAGAGCCACTCTAGCGCCTGGGGCAGAGGCCATTTTTGCTCCAATGGAGCCTTGGCTGCGGGAGGGGAAGAGAGAGAAAGAGAGGAAGGAGGGGAGGGTGGAGAAGCAAATGGGCACTTCTCCTATGTGCCCTGGCCGGGAATCGAACCCGGGTCCCCCGCATGCCAGGCCAACGCTCTACCGCTAAGCCAACCAGCCAGGGCTGTAAAGTCGATTTTTAAAAGCCTATATGATCAATTCTTATTGTGTTTATGCAAATAATCAGGCCAAATTGAAACTGGACTTATGACAATAAATAGATTGTTCTTAATTTGGCTCTTTATTTAAAATGAGGATAATTTCAGGGAGAAAATCATGTTTCAATCAAATTTATAGCACACAGTTATGAATATCAGAAACTAGACTGGATCCTGAATTTTTCTAGTTTTCCTGCCTTGGACCATTCATCATTATTCTGGCTTTTGCCCCAGTAATACTAATATTTGTAACACAGTTTGTCTCCACCAGGTTACAAGCCCTACTCATACTCAGAGAACACCACCTCTAGATACCATCACCACATCCTTCCCTACCCTGGCCTCATCCCTTTGACAGAGAGCAGGATCTCTTGGCTCCAAAGGAAAAATGCCACCCTTCTTCAGCATGAAGCAGCTACAAAAGAGACCTTTTCCTGAAAGAGCCAGGATCCTTGGGTGGGGGTGGGGTAGATATAATAGGCAATTGAACAGACATGAGCAGAGCAAGGACCATAGGACAGGCACTGAAGGTCGCAAGGGCAGAAAGCCCCAGGTGCCTAGCTACAGGCAATGCTGGGAGGTTCAGGGGCCTCAGGCCCAAAGTAACCCTTCCTCCACTAGCATATTGCTGGTCATGCGGTTAGACCCCCTTGGCTGGGGAATAAACAGGGGGACCAGAAAATAGCACTTAAGCATTAACACCTAGGGATAACATCTAGGTTTCAGTTGTACTCCAGGCCCAGAAAAGCAGCAAAATAATTACTTCTTACAGAAATAAAACAATTAAAACTAACAATGGGGAATGTAAGAAGACAGACAATAGACATATCCCCAATACATTAACCTTACACTCTATATTGTAGAATTGTCTGAGAGTTTTTTTTCTTTCAGGCATAGAGATGCCCAACTAGACTGCTTCTCTAGCCCGGATGTCAGGTCTTGAAAACCAGACCAAACACAGGCATCCACAGCTCTGACTGTGAATACTCGGACCCAATCCAAGTCCTTGAGGAAAGTAACAGAGCTATAACCTTATCTCCAATGACAGCGAGCATGCCAAAGCCTAAGGAAAAATGTGATCTGGACCTGAGAAAAGACATAGAGACATATTCCTTTCTCATCCCTAACTAGTCCTGATCACCCTATAAAAGAGGCTTGCAAACTGAGGTATCAAGGCAGGCTTTAGAGGCACTTGTGCCATGTTCAACACAGTGTTGTGTGTGTGTGTGTGTGTGTGTGTGTGTGTGTGTGTGTATGTGTATGTGTGTGTGTATATATATATATGTATATATATATGTATATATATATATATATATATACATATATATATATATCTCCCTAGGCTTCACTTGCTCCTTTTGATTCTTGGATGCCACTTATATTTGTAGCAGCTTGATATAATGTACTAACGCTCTAACCATACAAGTGGTGTCCCGGAAGACTTATCGCAACACAGATTGTGAGATGGAAGAGCAATGTTCAGATAGAGGGTGGGGTCGATGCTGGACGTGGCCCTTCCCCCCTCCCAAGGTGCTAGATGGCTATCTGGCCAGCAGCTATAAGAGGGAGAAACATAGTCTGGTCCTGGGAAGTTTCCATGGAGTGTACTAAGGGGAAAGTCAGAGTTTCCCTTACATGAGCCAAAGTGTTTTCTGCTTCTTTTAGTATGGCTTTCCCCTCCCTCCTCTGGTGTATGAGAAGAAGGGAGGGAGCTGCTTCGATGTAGTTCTTGCTTGCCCGACCTGTCTCCATTGGGTTTCCCCTGTAACAGGCATAATAGATGATTATGTCTTTTATGCCTATTGTAGCTGGTCCTCCTGGTGGTTTTTTTGGAATATCCAGGTACTGGGTTGACATCCCCAGCTTGGAACTCCTGCATTTCATAACCTTCTAACACATATAGCATTTTTGCTCTTTGGAGGCTATTGTGTATAAAGTAAATCCTGATGTGAGAGAAGAAGAGGTCCTTATTCAGCAGCAGCTCAAGCCAACGAATCCCTTTCAAAAAGAGTCCCTAATACCCATTAATATGTAACAGTAACAGTTTTACTTACCATAGCAACCAAGCCTTACTCATTCCTTTCCACTTGCTATGTTTCTCTGGGAACACTGTGCCCTCTACAAACAGGTTCAGGTCTTTAATCACAAACCATTAAATTTAGAAATTTTCTCTCCCTCCTCCCAAAGCCTTTCCTTTACTAATTTTACTTCATAAAAGAAAAATACAACCAACCAGAAAAGTCAACTTCTTAATGTGTGTTAGGAGCCATAGCAATGTTCCTAGCTTTTGATCCTGAAATTTCACCACTCAGAATTTATTCTGAGGGAAATATATCAAAAGGAGAAAAAATAAATTGGGAGGAGTGAAAAAAAGCCCCCCAATAAGGAAATATATACATTAATTATAATATACATACTTCAAGGGCTATGACCAAAAAGCAATAGAAATATGAGCAACTCTTAAATTATAATCATAGATAAAAACCAGAAAATAATTGGTATATACTATTCTTGGAATCATATAAATATAAGTATATTTATAACTAAAGACTGGAACATAAGTAGTAGACAAAGACAAAAGTAATTTTGATCAGAGTGGCAGGATAATGGTTGTGCTTCGGTGGTGATTATTTTTCAAAATGTTCTTTAATAATGCAAAAGATTAATTATTCACCAGTGTTATGGCACGTGGAAGCAGAGGGAGGTCTGGTGTCAGGGTCAGGAAATGCCACTGACTGGCACTGTCATCCTGGAAAACACTCTCACTCTCTGATCTTAGGTTTTTCATCTTTAAAATGATGAAAACAACATTTTTCTAAGGTGACTTGTAGGTTTAAATTCTATTAATATTATCCAGCCCTGGCTGGTTGGCTCAGCGGTAGAGCATCGGCCTGGTGTGCAGGAGTCCCGGGTTCAATTCCCGGCCAGGGCACACAGGAGAGGCGCCCATCTGCTTCTCCACCCCTCCCCCTTCTCTTCCTCTCTGTCTCTCTCTTCCCCTCCCACAGCCAAGGCTCCATTGGAGCAAAGTTGGCCCAGGCGCTGGGGATGGCTCTGTGGATGGCTCTGTGGCCTCTGCCTCGGGCGCTAGGATGGCTCTGGACGCAACAGAGCAACGCCCCAGAGGGGCAAAGCATCGCCCCCTGGTGGGCATGCCGAGTGGATCCCGGTCGGGTGCATGCGGGAGTCTGTCTGACTGCCTCCCTGTTTCCAGCTTCGGGAAAAAAAAAAAATCTATTATCCTTCCATGGACCTACTTTCTTCTTTAAGTTGATGTTGGAAGTGTTTTTAAAGGTTTAAGGATGGTAAATATTTTTCAATTTCAGGGCTTTGGTTCAGGAAAGAAAGTTACATAAAATAAAAAGTAATATAACTGTATTGGTTCAGAACTAGTCATTTTTTCTTGAGCATAAAGCTTTGATATATTCACTTTTCAGAATAACTCGGGCGTCCAACCTACTGCTGATTACACAGTTTTCATTCAGTAAAATGTATTTAAAATATGGGGAAATAGTGTTTATCCAGGAACAATGTGATATTATGAGTGAATAAATAATATCTGTTGAAATAGGATGGGCTGTTGTCTTCTGATTTTTGCAAGGCACAGTGATTGATATCTATATTTTAGTTTTATGTGCTAAGAAGTCAACAAGTCAAAGTTCTCAAAGTTCTAGGATCACCAAACTTGCTCCTAGGAGTTTTTGGGGACCAAGGATGTAGTATTTCCAGAACACATTTTACATATTTTGGATCCAAAACTTAGTTCTTTTTCTAAGGCTATCTTTCTTTCTTTTCTCTTTGGAACAAAATTCAGCTCAACTCTTGAGTACCCAAGGTCTGGCAGAGGCTTTGCGGTCTTAAGCACATGGTTCCAAATCACTGTCTTCTCCTTTACCAGTTATGGGACCATGCACCTTCTCTGAGCATCAGGATTTACTTATAAAGTTCTTGCTCGCCTGGCTGTGGAACAAAGATATCTAATATTTAATGTGTCTCTAGTATAGTATGAGGAATATGGTGAGTATGAAACAAATGTCAGAACTTTTCTCATTTCGTGATTCCATCTTTTTAAGAATCTTTGTCTATAGCTCTTTGGCTTGTAACATTTACTTTGGTACTTTATAATGTTCTCAAATGATTCATATAACTTATCTACTAAATCTCTTAGATTTAGGATCTCAGCCACAGGATATACACCTATTGAACATGCTAGAACCCTGGTTGGCAAACTGCGGCTCGCAAGCCACACGCAGCTCTTTGGCCCCTTGAGTGTGGTTCTTCCACAAAATACCACGTGCGAGCGCTACCTCGATAAGGAATGTATCTACCTATATATATAGTTTAAGTTTAAAATATTTGGCTCTCAAAAGAAATTTTAATTGTTGTACTGTAGATATTTGGCTCTGTTGACTAATGAGTTTGCCAACCACTGTGCTAGAAGGTTGGGGAAAATTCTAGTAACATCATCCATTATGAAAAACCCCAAAATAGAACTAATATTTATTGAGTGGTTCTACATAACAGGGACAGTACTGGGGACCTTGGATACATTATCTCCTTTAATCCTTACAAAAAAATCCCATGTGGTAGGTGATATTACTGCCTCTCTACTAAAGAAGAAATGAAATTCAGAAAGGCTATTTAACATGACCCAGATACACAGATAGAAATGACAGCTGCCACAGGGAAGACAGGTAGAAACTGAAGAGAGGCAGGTACAAGCCAAGAAACACAAAAGATTGATAACTACTACCAGAAACGAGGAAGAGGCAAGAAAACATTTTCCCCTACAGGTTTCAAAGGGTGTGTTGCACTGCCAACACCTTCATTTTGCATTTCTAGTCTCTAGAACTATGGGACAATAATTCTGGTGTTTTAAGTCACCCGATTTGTGAGACTTTGTTACAGCAGCCATAGGAAACTAAGACAGTGGTCAAGGTATGGATTTTTAAATAGAAAAGTTTATGTGCTATTGGAAATGACCCAGAGAATGAGGCCCCTATGAGGAAAGAGAGCTGGGGTAACAGCCAGACTGGAGTATTGGGGAGGAGACAGAGGAGGACAACCAGTGCCCTGGCAACTGGAGGGTTTCATTGGAAAAAAAAAAGAAGAAAAAAGAAAAAAAATGACAGCTGAGTTCTGAAACTCACACCCATTTGAATATAAATTCTTCTTAAAAAATGATTTCACTATCAACAACCAACATTTGTCGAGTTGCTACTGAGTACTGAGGGCCCATTATTCAGTGCCAGATTTGTAGATGAAGTGACTTTTTGACTAATGACTGATAAAAACTGGCTCTGAAGCAGTGTTCTAGATCTGATATCACTAATGAGCTCAAATTTCTGCTCCACCAGCGGCAGGGCTAGACAGAAAGGAAAGGAGGGATTGTTGGCTCTTTAACAAAGGTGTTCTCTATGAACCTGCCTAGAAGAAAAGCAAATACCTCCAAGCTTCATCTCCATTCAGACTTTTCTCTAATGATATAATTGTTATTTCCTTTAATTGACTCTCACAAAATTTGATTCTGCTCAAAGATAGATAGATCTCTTTTAAATGTATTGGTTCGAAATGACAAAATTAATTGCTTTGGGAAAGAAACTCAATGACTCATATTGAGTTTTAAAGCTATTTAATAGACATTGGGGTTGTGGGTAGGTGTGGGTAGCATACTTTCATTGGTTTCCAGGAACTCCACCAGGTTCTCATGGTGAAGAGCTAAGGAAAAACCTTAGTACAATAGTAACAATTTTGAAATACTCCCAGTGCATTCAAAAGTGTACTCTACAGGGGAAAGATTTTACCAAACATTATTGACCTGGGAAGAAGAGCAATTACCCAACTCTAACCCATCTATTCTTTCCACCTCACCTAAAGAGGAAAAAATAAAAAAACAAAAACAAAATAAAACAAATTTGTGAATATCACAGCTAAGGGACAAAGGCCCATGAAAAGACTAATATTTAATCATGAGATTACAGACTGCCTTCCTTCCCCAGTATTTACCACCACAACAACGGGGCTCTAATATTATATCAGTGGATTGAGGTCGCAGAAGCTGCAGGATAGTCGACTTAAGAAGGTATTCTTTATAAATTTTGGTTCCCACTTTTAGGAATATACCCCAAGGACACCATAGAACGGCTCGAAAAGGAGAAATGCACCCCCATGTTTGTGGCAGCATTGTTCACAATAGCGAAGATCTGGAAACAGCCCAAGTGTCCGTCAGAGGACGAGTGGATTAAAAAGCTTTGGTACATATATACTATGGAATACTACTCAGCCATAAGAAATGATGACATCAGATCATTTACAATAACATGAATGGACCTTGATAACATTATACGGAGTGAAATAAGTAAATCAGAAAAAAAACTAAGAACTATATGAATCCATACATAGAAGGGACATAAAAATAAGACTCAGAGACATGAACAAGATTGTGATGGCAACAGGGGTGGGGGGTGGGGGGGATGGGGTGAAGAAGAAGAGAGGGGTTGGGGGAGGGGAGGGGCACAAAGAAAACCAGATAGAAGGTGACAGAAGACAATTTACCTTTGGGGGAGTGGTATACAGCACAATCAAATGTCAAAATAATCTAGAGATGTTTTCTCTCAACATATGTACCCTGATTTATCAATGTCACTGCATTAAATTTAATATAAAAAAAAGGTATTCTTAGGGAAACCTAAAGACTACAGATCAAACGAAAACAAGGAGACTAAAGGAAAGTGAAGCTACAGGGACCCACAGCTCCAACAAACAATAAACACAAATTAACTCCCCCACAGAAATATAAACTCTTACACTGAAATGCCTATTTACCTGTTACTATTATCTACTACACCATGTCTAGCTTTCAATAAAAAATTATAAGGTCTATTAAAAGGCAAGAAAAGGTGGTCTGAAGAAACAAAATAAACATTTAGAATCAGACTCAGATACAACACAGATTCTAGAATGATGACACAGGGAATTTATAAAAGCTATGGTTAATATTTAAGGACTCTAATGGAAAAAGTAGAAACATTTAAGAACAGACGGGTAATGTAAGCAGGAAGATGGGGAAAAAAATCAAAAGGAAATTTTAGAAACTGAAATCTTTTAACAGGAATGAAGGAAGCTTCTGATGGGTTCATCAGTAGAATAGATACAGCCAAAGAAAGAATCTGAGCATTATGATATGTACATAGAAACTTCTCACACTGAAATGCAAGTAGAAAAAATAACAAAGAAAACTCCCCAGAATAGACTACCCAAGAACTGTGAGATAGATTTAAAAAGTGTAGCTTCTGAGTAATTGGAATACCAGGAGGAGAAGAAAGAATGGAACAAACAAAATATTTGAAACAAAATGGATGAGGTTTTCTAAAATGAATTATGAAATCCAAAGAACAGGTCTAGGAAACTGAGAAAACACCAAGAAGGATAAATACCAAAATATTTACATGTAAGCATATCACAATCAAACAGAAAATCATCTCAGCTAAATGAAAACCAATCTAATGCCAGAACACAATGACCTTGAAGATGTGTGCCAATATCAGATTATACCATACCCCATATACCATAAATTATTGCTTTAATATCATAAGATCATTTGGTACTCACTTTTTGCTTTGTCTTTTAAACACCTTTACCAAAAATAGTACTTTAACCTAAGTTCTGGGGGAAATGTTTATTACTTGTTGAAGTGTGTGTAAAAGAAAGTTAGATTCTAAAGAAATGATCTTCTAGCATTATCTTTGTAAAGCCAAGTGACAAAACTGTTGATTTTTAAATTCATAGTTAACTAATGATTTTTAAACTGATTTATTGCCAGTCTGTTGTGTAGGGTTTTTCTTTGAATATGTTCATATATTTAAACCACAAAGAGGCAAGATGGTGCCATATCACTTGCGGAAAAGATATGCATACCTAGAGCCTTATGAGAAACATGACAACTCTTAAAACAGTTTTCTGCAACTAACATGCCATCATCACACGCTACTAGCTTTGTTATTACTGGAAAAAGCTTTTCTATTTTATTTTTTAATATAAAATAGTTTTTTGACACTTTTTACACTCAAGCAGCTGTATTTAGTTATTTTGTTATGTGAATCTTTATTATAATCTGATTTTAGCACATATTTTCAAGGTCATTGAGTTCTGGCATTAGATTGGTCTTGATAATTGTGATGGTCTAATGAGTCAGACCCACTTACAAAACACATAATGGAGCCTGACCAGGTGATGGTACAGTGAATAGAGTGTTGACCTGGTGAGGACCCAGGTTCAAAACCCCAAGGTCGCCCGCTTGAGCCCTAGGTCACTGGCTCAGCTGTAGCCCCCCATCCGTCCCCAATCAAGGGACGTGAGAAAGCACTCAATGAACAACTGAAGTGCCGCAACTACAAGTTGATGATTCTCATTTCTCTTTCTCTCTTTCTCTCTCCCTTCCCCCCCCCTCTCTCTCTCAAACAGCAAAAACCCATGAAGGATCCACTAGAGGGCAGCAAAGCACAAACCAAATTTAAATCCCGCCCCCCCTCCAAAGGCTGATGTTATCACAAATAATTTTTATGTTACAAATAAAATGTCTTAAATGCAAAAAATTCAAATTAGTTCAGTGATGTAAAATAACTTATGTGAAAATGTTTCTCCCTTTATGGAACTAGTGGTCCAAGGTTGAAGAGCAAAATGAGATAGAATTGGTTGTAGCCGCAGCTCTTTTACTAATTGTGATTTTGGACAATCTACAATTTGCCTCTCTGATCCTTTTCTATGATACACAGAATTGTACAAAATAGTTCTCACTGTTCTTACAACTTTAAAATTCCATGGTTTTTTGACTTAGATTCTATTTTAGTCATTTTAAAATTATGTTGATTAGGCTTTTGACCAACCATAACAACGGTACTGGGAATGTTTGGAAATACCCACCATTATTTCATGAAATACTTAGGTCCCTGAAGTGCAGTGATTTACCTTAATAAAATGACACTTCTTCTGCCTCCAAACTAGTACTTGTATATAACCTAGTGATAATAGTGATTGCAATGTTTTCTGGAGTAAGAATTTACTATTTAAGCCATCAAAATAATTTGTTTTTATTTGGGAAGAAAAATCAGTAAAATAAAACCCTGCAATAATCCTGTATTGAGCCAAGTGGTTTTCACTCTCCATTTATTTTCCTTTTAAAGTATTATATATGTGAAGTCAGTATTAGTTACTCTACCAAAGTTCTAAAACCAAGAAGGTTAATCATTTAAAAAAAATAATTATTGGCCCTGGCTGGTTGGCTCGGTGGTAGAGCGTCGGCCTGGCGTGCGGAGGTCCCGGGTTCGATTCCCAGCCAGGGCACACAGGAGAAGCGCCCATCTGCTTCTCCACCCCTCCCCCTCTCCTTCCTCTCGGTCTCTCTCTTCCCCTCCCGCAGCCAAGGTTCCATTGGAGCAAAGATGGCCCGGGCACTGGGGATGGCTCCTTGGCCTCTGCCCCAGGCACTAGAGTGGCTCTAGTCGCAACAGAGCGACGCCCCGGATGGGCAGAGCATCGCCCCCTGGTGGGTGGGCCGGGTGGATCCCGGTCGGGTGCATGCGGGAGTCTGTCTGACTGCCTCCCCGTTTCCAGCTTCAGAAAAATACAAATAATAATAATAATAATTATAATAATAATAATTATTATTATTGCCTTGAAGGCCAAAAATTGATGACTTAGAATAGATAGAAGAGCACATGATAGATCTGAACTACTATTATGTCATCACTAATTTGGTCAACCACTTCTAGCTTCTGGATGTGGTTGATTTTGACAGTTAATGACTTCAGTTGTTCTTCACATTTATTCAATGACTGTCATTGTAAATACTTATCATAATAAGCCATTTTCAGTTTATACCTGAATTGTTACTGAAACTTACAACTCCTTTTTCTTTAGCATTTTTTCATGAGCTCCAATGGATAAAACTGTCAACATTTTAATGAAAGCAGAAATTATTTCTGAGTCAAGACTGATAATATAGTCATATTTAACACCACATCAAATATTTAAATATTCTCTCTTTCTCTCTCTCTCTTTTTTTAAGAGATGGGGGTGGTGAGTAGCGGGAAGCATCAACTTGTAGTAGTTGCTTCTCATATGTGCCTTGACCAGGCAATCCCAGGGTTTCAAACTGGCGACGTCAGCATTCCAGGTCGACACTTTACACTTTATCCACTGCGCCACCAGAGGCCAGGCAATATTTAAGTATTTTCGACCCTCACTTAGGACACATATGTGTAAGAAAGAAAGAAATATGCCTGGCTGGTAGTCAATGTGATGAAGGAAAATCATCCTTTGAAGCATAGTAAACCTGTTATTGTCATCAACAGTCAGAGGTAGAACAATGTTATAGGTAGACTCTTGCCTCTCTTCCCTGGCACATTTGCATACATAGTGCCAACATGACTGGCACCCCTTTCTCTTAGGAGGTCTGTTAGCTTTCTCTTCAGAACCTTAGTCCCAGCTCTTCTCAATGCCTGAAGTCATTAACATGAGATAAATTACTCATTTAACTGATTTGCTTTTCCACTAGAGGGTGAGGAATGTGAGGAGTCCTCAACCTCAGAGTCCTCAATTTTAGATATAAGCTGCATTCTTATAACACTAGGGAGATGAGCCCTTGGGACACGATGGTATTAATCAGAGAGAGTAATGAGTACACAACACAGATCACCTAGGTGCAAATCCTGACACCGCTCTTTATTCTGCTTCAATATCCTCATCTGTAAAATGACGTTGCAATGCCAACTTCTTTAGGGTGGGTGTAAGAATTACAATACTTGTAAAACTATTATATTAAGTTAAACTTAGAATACAAAAATGGTTTTAATTGCTTCAATGCTTTTCCAACAAGATATAGCCAAGAATATCAGCTTGGAATTCCTACTAATAATTCTCTGTTGACCTTGGACAAGTTACTTCACCTTTCTTGGCCTCATTTTTTTAAATACAGGATCTTAAACAATGCTTCCAAAGTAATAAACCTTTTCAAATGGTTTCAGTGGATGCTGTGGAATGAACAAACCACAAAACGAGGAGCCTGGAGCAAATAGATTACCAACATACTTTCAAGTTTTACTACTTCATGTAATTCATTGTCTCCCAGTATGACTGTGGGGGAACAAATGAAATGCAATTAAACGGCTATCTGCATTGGAAACCCCTACTGCAGAACATCATACCATTTGCTAAAAAGAATTTTTAAGGTATCTACACAAAACATCACATCCTTAACTGTGATAATTAATCCAGTATCATCTCTGCCAATATTGGACTGAAACAAAGGCTTCAGTAGAATAAATACGTTTATTTTGTACAAAGCGGCTGTCAGGGTTCGAGAGTCACCCTCAGGCAGAAAGCGCCCGCGGGCAGGGCCTTGCCCTGGGCCCTGGGCGCGCTCAGAGCAGCAGCAAGGAGCCCAGCAGCAGTTCGCCCTGGCCCAGCAGGCGGCCCCGCTCCAGGCCACGGCCCCTGTCCCTGTTCTCGGCCTTGACGCGCACGGCCAGGCGGCGCACCTCGTCCTCCGACAGCCCGTCGAAGCAGAAGTCCTGGTCGAAGAGGGCCTTGCGAGGGCCCCGCCGGACAACTGTGCTGCGCTGCTGGCGCGTCTTGCCGGGCGGCTGCAGGACGAGGCTGACGCGGCAGCCGATGGCGCGGGGCTCGGCTGCCCCTCCGGCCGGGCCCTCGGGGCGGAGCAGCCGGATGCGGAGGCGCCCGCTGGCCGGACTGTACTCGGCGGCCAGGCGCAGGGCGCCGCCGGCGCGACCCAGACTCACGGTGCCCTCGGCCTCCAGGCGCTCAGGCCAGGGGCCGAGGGGCAACGGAGGGGACGCGGAGAATGTCCGAGCCGGGGACCCCAAGCCACCGCCGTGCTCCTCGTTTTCGTCCCCGCTGGACACAGAGCGGGCGCGGGTGAGGCCGCGACTCCTCCGGGCCCGCAGCGCGCGGTTCAGTAGCCCTTCGGGGACACGCAGGAGACGGTGGCCGCGGGGCCGCGGGGCGAGCGTGTTCCGGAGAGGGCAGGGGCCGCCGGGGACCGCGGGAGCTAGGGCGAGGGCTCCGCCATGGGACCCGGGGGTGGCGTCTTTTCCTCCGCTGCCACCGTAGGTGTGAGCCCGCGGGCGGAGCGCGATGGCTCCGGGGTCCCCGAGGAAGAGCGACTCCTTGCGGCGGGTGTGCGGACTCTCGAGCAGCGCGCAGAAGCCGTAGGCAGTGCGCGCGCGGGGCAGGTGCGGCAGCGAGAGCGCCGCCTGCGAGCGGGGGTCCCAGTCCGTGCGCCCCGCGCCGTCGTCATTCCCTGCTTTTCTGACCGAGGAGTTACGGAGTGCAGCCAGAACCGGGCAGGGCGCTAGTCGCGGGGGTATGCAGAACTCTGGGATGCGGTCTGGGGTGAGCACGTTCAAGCACGGAGCGGGTTTGACTGCAGTAGTTCGGCGGACGCGACCCTGGAGACACCCGTTCCCGCTCCACGGGAGGCGCTCGGGACCCAAGCTGAGCCGCTCCAGGCACCACATCCGGAGGCAGGTGCCGGATCTGGGCAACGCTGTGTTAGACCTGCTCAGCCTGCAATGCACAAGCGCACACGGGTCATCAGAATGAGCCCCACAGGGCACAGCAATTCATGCCTCTTTTCTTCTACTTTTGGGGTGCTTTCTCCTGCTTCCCTTGGGACCATGCAAACTAACCCTCCCCTCACGCTGCTATTGCAAACTATGTTTCGGTGACTGAAAAACATTTGTTCTTTTGTCCTGTCTCCATTCTGTCGTCGTGTACATTTCGGGGCTTTAATCTCGATCGGCCCCAGCTGGCCTAAGGCGGAGGTTCTCAAAATGTTGGCCTCGCGCTGTACTCGATGACAGGAAGTACTTTGCTTGTGCAATCCTTTCCTGAATCCTTGGATTATTGCGCTAGTCCTCAAGGCGAAATAAATACCCCTCCAGGACATTCAGCTTACTCTCCCTTTTTAGGCGCCTCTGAGGAGTCCCGGAGGAGACGCGTACATTGGGTCCCACCTACTGTACCTGAGGTCCAGCGTCAGAGGGATCTCTCACCGTTCTGCCGGGAGCAATGGCCAGGAGGGGCGCGCAGCCTCTGGGAAATTCAAAGGGCGTGCGGCAGGGTTCCAGTACAGCAGTCCAAGGACAGCCAAGGTAGCCTTTATACCTGAGGCCTGGAACGCCCGCAGATGGGCGGGCAAGAGAGAAGCTGCTTAGTAACCTGACTCCAGGCCTCTTTCCACCCGCATTGCCTCTGCCACGTGGCCGAGTCCGCTACGCAAATTCAAAAGATCCAGTTCCCTTTCTCTTCTGCTTTGGGTAAATATGTTATCCTCAGAAACCTTGAACAAGTTTCTATTTCCTCACGTGCAAAAGAGGGTTAAATCTTTATACTGTGTCGCAAAGTCATTGTGAGAATAAAGGGACACAATAAATGTGAGTGAATAGAACTCTACACCCACCGTTAAAGAAGATAAAAGTTGGTTTGTCTTATTCTTACTTAATACCTTATTCCAAATTTGGCTTTCCCGTTCCCAGCTTTTGAAGTTTCTTAACTTGCTTTCTGGTTTGCTTGTTTTTTGTTCTGGTTTTAAGTACATTTATTTATTGTTGTTGATTGTAAAATCACTCTGGTTACAAGGAACCTTACAGAGGGTTGGAAATATTCAACATCTTGATCTGGTTGGGGTTACAGGGGTGTACCGGTATGTAAAAAAATCATCTAGCAGGCATACATTAATGATTACATATAAGATTGTATATATCTTATACCTCCATTTAAAAAACATTACAACCCATCTTTTAAGTGCTGATTTTTGATTGGGAAAATAGATTCCTGACTCCCACTGAGCTATTGGAGCCATCCTTTGGAGGCACTTGGACCACATCTGGCGTTCCTAGGCTGTGTTTACTTAAGAGACACTTTCCCTTCCTTTTGAAACTTACATGTGTTAATTCTCTAAGAAAGATGGCTTAGGTTAAAAGAGAGCTCAGGCACTTTGCACAGTGTTTGTGTGTATGCCAGCTAGTTCTGCCTGAGATACTACCTTGCAAATTAATTGTTTTTCCAAATAATTTTTAATAGATTAAATTGAATTTATGCAAAGGTGATTTCAGGATGGGACATGTACATTTTAATTACAGGGTATACACCCACAGGTACTGTGTTTGTTGATTTACATAAGTCTCTAGAACTGTCACATAAACTTGCTAATTATGATTAGTCATAGTAACTTATTCAAGTTCACAATAGTAATGGGAAACGGAGAAAATAATACACACTAACAGGCAAAAATGAGTTGTTTTGGAACATAAATGAACCTAATAATGTGAAATACTTAACACTGTGCTTGCTTTGGACATGGTAAATGCCAATACATAGAAGCAGTGATCATTATTATTAATAAAAATAGAAGGGAGGTTGTAGACTATAGTGATTAAGAAAACTGTTCTGAAATCAGATCTGGTTTGATTCTAGAATGGTGGCTCTCTATGTGACCTTGAGCAAGTTACTTAGTCTTTCTAAGCCACAGTATCAAAGTTAAAATTAGGAGGTGGAGTCTTTGGGAGGTAATGGGATTAGTGACTTTATAAGAGAGACCCATCATAATAATCATAGTATGTACCTATATCAGGGGTAGTCAACCTTTTTATACCTACTGCCCACTTTTGTATCTCTGTTAGTAGTAAAATTTTCTAACTGCCCACCCGTTCCACAGTAATGGTGATTTATAAAGTAGGGAAGTAACTTTATAAAATTTATAAAGCAGAGTTACAGCAAGTTAAAGCATATAATAATAATTACTTACTAAGTACTTTATGTCAGATTTTCACTAAATTTGGCAGAATAAATCTTTATAAAACAACTTACTATAGTTAAATCTATCTTTTTATTTATACTTTGGTTGCTCCACTACCACCCACCATGAAAGCTGGAACGCCCACTAGTGGGCGGTAGGGACCAGGTTGATTAACACTGACCTATAGAGTTTTGTGAGTATATAATAAGACAATGTATTTTTTTTTTAATTTTAGAGAGAGAGAGAGATAGGCACAGACAGACAGGAAGGGAGAGAGATAAGCATCAACTCATAGTTGTGGCACTTTAGTTGTTCATTGATTGCTTTCTCATATGCGCCTGACTGGAGGGCTTCAGCTGAGATAGTGACCCCTTGCTCAAGCCAGCGACCATGGGGTCATATCTGTGATCCCACGCTCAAGCCAGTGACTCCACGCTCAAGCTGGTGAGCCCATGCCCAAGCCGGATGAGCCCACACTTAAGCCAGCGACCTCGGGGTTTCGAACCTGGGTCCTCAGTGTCCCAGGTTGACGCTCTATTCACTGTGCCACCTAGTCAGGCTATATAAAACAATGTTTATAAAGAGTTTAGCATAGAGCCTGATATACACAGAGTCTGATATTATATTTAGTATTGTTATGGAAGAGAGCAAATTGTTTATTAATTCATCTATTCAATCAAAGCAATATTTACTGACTGCTCCCTGGGTTCCAGCCATCATGCTAGGTAGGTGGATCCATGCTATAAAAGATCATATCAGCTACGTACATCTGTAAGAAGAGGAATGAAACGATGAGGATGAAATATTTTAATTCCATATGGCAAAGACAGGAATGAGAAGAGACTATTGAACATTATTTATGTATATATTTAGTCTGGGGACAGGGCTGGCAGGTCTCTGGGTTTACCATGACCTTGGCTAGCTAGCTACTTCAGATCTTTATATCTCTCCACTCTTGGTCAAAATTCTGGAGTCAGTGCTAAATCTATGGGAGGATAATTACCAAACTATATAGTTGTGGGTCACATGCATGTATTTTGACTTAACTTTTCTCAGGAGACAGATACTGTTAGCTCTGCAAGTGAGAGCCCAGACAGCCTTGGTTAAAATGATGAGACACACAGTCTGAGAAGCTGGCTGAGATGTTGTTAAGAGCTCTATGTCATGGTGGGAGAAAGGAAAAAAGCACCAAGCCATGAGAAATAATGTAGGGGTGAAGAAAAATGTATTTTGGAGTGAATCTGTCCTAGGTTCAAATCTATTATGCAGCTTTTTAGCTCTAGGACTGTGGGCAAGAGCTACAGTCTTTGAGCCCACAATGAATAATGGAGGTAATAATGCTTATCACATAAGATTGTTGTGAGGATTAAAAATGCATGAAATGTCACTCACATAGTGAGTGCTAGCTAACAGTTCCTATTTATTATTATGAAGGTTTGCTTGGCCAGGGATTAGCTGATTCACACATAGGTTCCTTTAAAAACAATTTTCTTTTTGGCCAAACAAAACAGATTTGCTTTGTTTTTGTTAACAATGCACCTTCTTCAATAATACTTTCAGACCGTTTCCTGTATAAGATTTCTTGAAAACAGCGGAGATGTGCCCTTGCATGGCTGGTTCCCTGTGACCACATTAAACCTTATGTTTAACTTTGGAAGCATGAGCTATGTAGTACTTGGGAGGATGGTGTAACAGGATTAGACCCTGCGCCTGGAACACACAAGTCTACTCCAAGGAAGACAGTGGTCATTCTGATCTCACAGCTGTAGTCACGGGGACCTCTGGTAATGGAGATGGCAAACAATTCTGTGAAGTGAACATAAATAGATCACCAACCATGGAGGCCAAAGGTGTTCTTGGAATAGAAGGAAACAGAACAATTTAAAGCAGACTTTAATATGTAGGAGGTTGGATGCCAAGGAAAGCAAGAAGAGAGTTTACAACCAAATAATAATATACTGGTATTCTGATTTATCCATCTCATTCAACAGAACTAGAGTATGGAGTAATGGAGAGCATGCAGACCAGAAGTCAGGACACTTGGGTTTTAGCTCTGACAGTCACTAACTTGTGAGACTTTGGCAAGTCCCTTAATTCTATCTTGCACTGTTTTCCATGTGTCAAGTAAGAGTTGGATTAACAAGACGATATTTGTTTTCCCCTGGGTCTAACACTTGAAATCTATTCCCATACTTTCTCCCACTTAACCTTTTCACTTTTCTGACAGTCCATGGTATTAATGCTTATTTTCTAGCTTTCTCCCATATTTCCTTTTTTTCCCCAAATCCCTTTTGCTTTTTCTCAACAAACTCCAGGGTTAGGGAATGGGGTGTGGATTAGAGGTAGTGTGAAGCTAGAATTTCCTACTTTTCTATTTTTAAGCAAGAGCTGATATTTTTTAAAGTGTCACTAATTTTGACTTTTAATTTTATTTTTTTAATATTTAAAAAAAATTCTTATTTATTTATTTATTCATTTTAGAGAGGAGAGGGGGGGAGTGAGAGAGAGAGAAAAAGAGAGAGAGAGAAGGGGGAGGAACAGGAAGCATCAACTCCCATATGTGCCTTGACCAGGCAAGCCAGGGTTTTGAACCGGCAACCTCAGTGTTTCCAGGTTGATGCTTTATCCACTGCGCCACCACAGGTCAGGCTTGACTTTTATTTTTAACAGAAAAATATTTTGCTTGTTTGTGTTTATTGTTTAATCTCTCATTGCAGTTTCGTTTTTGCAATTGCCTTTTTTGTCCTCATTGTTCTTAGCCAGAATTAATCTGAGAACTATAATTACTAGAATGTTTCTTTTCTTTAGATAACTTCTGTATCCAAATTCCTTTGGTTACTGGGCTCTACATTAGAGTACTAGTGGTGTTTCTTGACATTATAGTTTGTTTTGGATAAGGACTGTAAATTTATTCTTTAAGAAGTATGGGAGATTTGGGGCATTAAACAATCCCTCAAAACATACTTAAAAGTTTTTAATACTATATGGTAATAGCATTATTTATACTGACAATTTTGCGCTGCATTTTCCACCCTGAGATTTTTCTCTTCTGTTATTAACCTTTCAAAGTAAGATCTCCAAGAAGTCCTACTAGCCTAGTGGTGATTGAACTGTAATTATTGAAAGAGAAAAGGATGACAGTGCTCAGGGAATGGGAGAAAATTAATATATTGCTCACAAAAGTTAGGGAATATTTCAAAATGACTATGAAGCGATAAAATATCCCCTAATTTTTATGAGCAGCATACTTGCTGTATAATTCTGGATAAATCACTTAATATTTCTGAACTTAATTTTCCTGTAAAATGGGGACAGTACTACTACCTGCATTACTTACCTCTCAGCTCTTTTGTGAGGATTACACGGAAGTGCACACCTTGGCATACAATGGCATAATAGCTCATGAGGTATAACTGAAGAAATATTAATAAAATGGAATAATGCATATAAAAGTACCCATATGCATTATTCTTTCAAAAGTATAAAGTATCATAGAAGTGTAAGGAATTATTATTAGTATTGTCTTCTTTTCCAACCAGATCCTACCTCTGTTCCATTCACTTGACCTTGCTATTCTGCCTGTGGCATCTTTTATTTCATCTTTGTTATTAATACATTGTTTCTAAACTTTTTATGATGAGCCTGATTAAGTCCCAATCATTACTTAATATTTTTGTTTTGCATTCCCCTCAGTGCATAGTTGGTGGGAGTGTATAGGAGAGAGGGACTGTTGGAAGAGGGGGTTGGATCAGGAACAGCTTGAGGACAGATTGAGGAGGGCTTTCTGAACACTGTGAAGTTACTGGATATTTTTGATCAAGTGAGTAACTTGAGCTCACCAGTGCTTTGGGAGGACAGCTCCAGTGGCAATGTGCAGATGGAGGGAGAAGGGAAAAACTGAAGGCCAGGAAGCCAATAGAAAGTGATTCCATGATCCAGGTGAGATATAAAGAGAATTTAGGAAATATGGTAAAAGCAAAATGGACAGGTTTAGCTGTTAATTGGTTGTGGATGGTGAAGGAAAGACTTGCAAAGTGCCTTGTAGGTATTTTGTCCAGGGTGACTGAGCTAGAAAACGCGAATGGTTAAGAATTCATTTTCTGTCTGACCAGGAAGTGGCACAGTGGATAGAACACTGGCCTGGGATGCGGAGGACCCAGGTTAGAAACCTCTAAGTCGCCAGCTTGAATGCAGGCTCATACAGCTTGAACATAGGATTACCAGCTTGAGCGTGGGATCATAGACATGACTGCATGGTTGCTGGCTTGAGCCTGGAGGTCACTGGTTTGAAGCCTAAGGTCACTGGCTTGAGCAAGGGGTCACTGGTTCAGCTGAAACTACGCCCCCTATCCTGTCAAGGCACCTATGAGAGAGCAATCAATGAACAACTAAGATGTGGCAATGAAGAACTGATGCTTCTCATCTTTCTCCCTTCCTGTCTGTCCCTCTCTTTCTCTCTCTCTCTAAAAAAAAAAATCCTTTTCTGTGTGTAGGAGTGAGGATAAAGGTGAGTATTGATACTACTGGTTAATATTGGTTCTTTTATTTCCATAACAGCAATTACATAAATTTAACTTTCTTGTTTCTTTTCCAGTAGATTTTGAATTTAATATATTTTTTTTCTTTTTGATCCTGTCTTAGTCCTTTCAGGCTTCTATAACAAAGTATGATAGACTGGGAGATTTAAAAACAATGCAGATTTATCTCTCCCAGTTCTGGAGGCTGGAAGGACCAAGGTCAAGGTGCCAGCCAGTTCAGTCAGGTGAGGCCCTACTTCCTGGTTCATAGATTGTGGTCTTTTTGCTATCTCTTCATATGGCAGACAGGAGAAGGACCTCTCTGGAGTCTCTTTTATTAGGGTATCTTCCCTTTACCAGGGCTCTGCCTAGTTACCCAATTTCCTCCTAATGACCCCATCTCCTAATACCATCATATTGGGGGTAAGGATTTCAACATATACATTTTGGGAGGCCACACTCAGTCTTACAGTGGTTGTTTAAGAACAATTAACATAATTTTTCAGCGGTTGTATAGCAAAGCAGTTACTAAATGCTAAGGACTACAAATAACCTATTATGTCTGATATTTACTTGTTTACTGTATCTCCACAGCCTTTTAAAATATATTTTAGAAAAAAAAGTCCAGATCTTTAAAAAGAATTGGTTTGTCAATGGGTAAGTTTCAATAACATTGACAGCCCTTGAATGAATGAAATACCAGTTTTGTTCTTTGTTTTCTTAGTGAGGTAGATAACTAAGGTTGTTGGCTTGAGCAAGAGGTCACTAGCTTAGCTGGACCCCCGCCCCAGGCATATATGAGAAGCAATCATTGAATAAAGTGCTGCAGATTTCAATTGATGCTTCTCATCTTTCGCCCTTCCTGTCTCTCAAAAAAAAAACAAAACAAAAAAAAACCAAACAAACCCCCTCCCAAAAAAACCTGAGTTAATTAAAAGCAAATCAAACAAACACAGAAGGTTGTAAAAGAATGAGTTAAGAAATGCATATTCAGTTCCCACTTTATTTGCCATTTTATGATACACCTCTCACTTTTAAATTATTAAAGAGTATTTTCAGGAAGCAAAAAAGGGGAGACCTTGCCCCTGCCGGCCTTGGTATGTAGTGGAACAAAGGTGCAGAGCCTCCTATTTCCCACCTGAAGGGGTGGTGGCTTAGGAGGTGTTCAGCATGGACACCAGGTCTGGGAAGCGCCGCGCCCGTCGGGTGGCATCAGGCCGGTCGCAGCTGCTTCTCCCCTACAGAGTTGAGCTCTCCGCAGACTCGAAGTCAATGGAAGGCGAAGGCGGCCAAGCGGGGCTGCCACATAGATGTGCCTGTGCTCAGTAACTCTTGCCCCGCCTTTAATTAATATCCTTCTCCTCCGGTGCAGCCGCCGGGGATCGCTGCCTAGGCAGACTGAAGGCCAGCTTCCCCTCCGCTCCTCCGCCCGCCCTCCGCTGGCAGGAGGTGCAACTGCACCAGGCGGTGTGAGATTGGGGCGGGGTCCACGCACCTCGGGTCCCAGCGGCGGCGGCGGCGGCGGCGGCGGCGGCGGCGCGCCTGCGCACAGTCAGGGTCACGCGCAGCGCGGGGGCGGGCCGGCGCCCGAGGGGCTGTCATTCGTCGTGCGGGTCACCGCCCTCCGCTGCGCCCTGCCGTTCCGGCTCCGCCTTCTCCCGCCGCCTGAGTCCCACCATGGTGCTGGAGTCGGTGGTCGCGGACCTGCTGAACCGCTTCCTGGGGGACTATGTGGAGAACCTGAACAAGTCCCAGCTGAAGCTGGGGATCTGGGGCGGTAAGCGAGAGGGCGCGGCCGGGGGGCTGAGGGCCCACGCTGCGGGCTCCTGGCCCCAGCTGCAGCCCCGGCCCTGCTCCCTGAGCCGCCCGAGACCCCGCCTCCCGCCAGCTTGCCGGCGGGGCTCCCCCTCCCCGGCGGCAGGTGCGCGGCGCCCGGAGGCCTGTGCCCACCTCTGCCTCCCTTAGGTCCTGGCGGACCAGCCCGGATAGGGAGATGCGCGCGGTTGCGCTCGCGCAGCCGGGTCCCTGAGGCCCAGGCCCCTGCTCTGTCCCGCCCTGCATACCCTGGGAGGCCCCTGCTCAGCCCTCGGCGCGCCCTGTTTGGTTCCACAGCTCCGGCACCTCGTGGAGTGAGGATGGTTGCGTGGTCGCACACGCTCAAATAAAGTGACATCAATGAAAAGAAGGAAAATTGCCTTTCGCAGTTAATCCCGGCATTTAATAGCGACCAGGAGCTGGTTTCGTTCCATAGGATTGCAGGCTTTGGGAAGGGATGGCCAGGGAAGAGCATTGCGAAAGGCGGGTTCAGAGGGCTTCTTACCCAATATTGTCAGATTCGGAGACAGCGATTTCTTTTTTACGTTTTTGCATTTCCCTTAACAAGAAGAGTTTCAGTTTTGTTTTGGAGCAATAGGAAGGAATTCAAGCCACGACCAGCATCCTCATTAATTAGGTGCAAGCCCAAGAATTTACACCAGCTTTTCTTTTTAGGCGTTAAGTGTATTGAAGTGGACAGAAAGGAGTATGCTTATATCCTCTTTAAAAAGCATAATTTTTGCACTAATTACGCGTCAAGCTTTGGAAACATTGACGATACTTTCTAATTCTACAAAAGACTTGGCGATTTTTGTCAGCTTTGGAGGAAAATCAAAGAATTTCTTTTAATTCAGTGAGCAAATCGACTGTGGCCTTTGAGCACTTGAAATATGTTTAGTGCGAATGGAGACATGCTATAAGTATAAAATACACAACAAGTTTTGAAAATAAGAATGTAGTATATAAGTTTTTATGTTGATTACATGTTGAAATAATAGTATTTTATTATATTGGATTAAATACGTTATATTTATTCTCCGTGTTTCTTTTTATGTTAAACTTTTTATGTTAAACTGGCTCCTAAAATTGATACAGTTGAATCTTGAATGTGTTTGAACTTTGTGGGTCCCCTTATACTCGGATTTTTTTTTTTTTTTGTGATAGAGACAGGGAAAGACAGGAAGGGAGAGAGATGAGAAGCATCAATTCTTCGTTATAGCACCATAACTTTTCATTGATTGCTTTCTCATATCTGCTTTGACCCCGGGGGGGGGGGCAGGCTACAGCAGACCGAGTGACCCCTTGTTCAAGCCAGCGACCTTCGCTTCAACCGGGTGAGCTGTGCTCAAACCAGATGAGCCAAAGCTCAATCCGTTGACTTTGGGTTTCGAGTCTGGGTTCTCTGCGTCCCAGTCCTACACTCCATCCCAGGGGTCGGGAACCTATGGCTTGCGAGCCAGATGTGGCTCTTTTGATGGCTGCATCTGGTTCGTAGACAAATCTTTAATAAAAAAATAATGTTAAAAATATAAAACATTGTCATGTAGTACAATCCATTCATTTCCTACTGTTCAAGTTCATGGTTGTGGGTGGCTGGAGCCAATCACAGCTGTCCTCTGGGATAACAACAAATTTTTATTGGATAATTCATAACGTACACGGGTCGTTGTATGGCTCTCACGGAATTACATTTTAAAATATGTGGTGTTCATGGCTCTCTCAGCCAAAAAGTTTCCTGACCCCTGCTCTATCCACTGTGCCACCACCTGGTCAGGCTATACTCGGAGTTTATAAATCCTGCCTTTTTCAAGGGTCAGCTGTAATTACATATGTGAACCATATTGGGCAATGTTGTTAATAGGATCATTTACTGAGTGCTGCCTTAAGTGTGGAGCAGCCTGCTTTTAATAGTTCCTGATCATTTGATTGGTTTGTATGGCTTGCTCAACAGTAGTGTTTGGTTCACATGTCCTAATAAGTAAAGAAGGAGACACTTAAGGAATTATACATCCAATGCCTTCTGCAGGGACAAAGTGTTTCTTAAGAATACTGTCTAATACAAATTATTCCTTCTAGTTTGTGTATGTTATTTGAAATCTGAAAAGGCACTGGGCTAGCATTTAGTAAACCTGGATTCTAGGTGGTTGTGTTGGACAAGCCATTTATATACTTTACTTGGCCTTCGTTTCTTCATCTTAAAACTTTAATAGACAAAAATCATGCCAGATAATGTAATACTCAAAATTACTTCCACAATATTGTGCCCTGTTTACCTCAGACAATATTTTTAAAGCAATAAAGTTTTTGGATACATTAGAAGATTGCTTCCCTACCAAATCTTGTTTTCCTTTTTTTTTTTTTTTTTCTTTAAAATTAGAGATTGAAATAGGTAACATCTAAGGGTCCTTCCAGAGCCAATATTCTGTAATTCTAATGTAAATGTTTTTCCTGTGGAAATTTGCCATAGGATTTTGAACTTTTTCACAATTAAAATGAAAATGCCATAATTTTATTTCATTTACTCCTTTTTGGTGAAATATAGGAAAAGCGACTTTCCTTTCATCTCATTTTCTTCTATTTAGAATACGGTATTCTGCTAGTGGCCAACATCAACTTTATAAAGGCCTGAGCCCCCCCCTTTTTTTTCTTTGAGGAATTGCATCCAGTGGAAGTCCATTCAGGGATTCCCTCAGCTTTATCAGCCCACTTCTGTAATGTTTTGTTGCTTTTTTATTTTTATGGTCGTTATAAAGGAAGCTAGAAGTCATGAGCTTTTACAGTTATTGCTCAGACTATTTTATTTATAACACTAATTCTCCCATTAAAATAGAAGGGCAGAATATGTGAGTTGGCTATTTCTGGTCTTTGAGATATTATTGAAATTTATCTTAAGCTTTTTATGGTAAATAAGGGGGAATATTAAGTCAATTTAATAAAATAGCTGATCTTTATACATCCAAACTGAAGTTTTTATATAGTTGTCCCAGTAGAGCCCAAGCTCCACGTTGGTCAGGCGTCCCTGATTCGACTTCCCAGTGCAGTGGGATACTCCTGCTTATCAGCAGGGCTGCAGCCTCTTCGAGACTACTCTTGAGGCGGCTATGAGGATGCTACTGATAGTGACAACACCAACTGCCACCGGAGGAAAAACAACTGACACACAAGTTAGTTGCAAGAATCACATGGCAATTTATTACAAATCCTTTTGGTGTGCCTGGGTACAGCTTAAGGGGGCCCATCAGCGTGTTCTGCGTGTTCCTCTCGGCTGTCTTTAGTCAGAGCTCAGAGTGGTGTGGAGACAGTTCATGTTCACGTTGGAGTCTGGGTGACTACAGCAGCAGGGGTCCCTCAGCTTTAGTACATTTTTTGGCCAACGCCTTCTAACGGGTGTCAATCTGCAGGATTATCACCTCAAACCACTTTTTTGGGAGTTCCTCTCAGGGAGCCCTTTTTATGTTAATCTACTGAAATGTTACATCAAACCACTTTTAAGATGTTCCTAGGGAAGCTTCTTATTTATGTTAATTTACAAAGTTACGACATCAAGCCACCTCTTTTTTTAATTTATTTTAATTTATTTTTATTCATTTTTAGAGAGGAGAGAAAGAGGGAGAGAGAAAGAGAGAGCAAGGAGCGAGAGATAGAGAAGGGGGGAGGAGCTGGAAGCATCAACTCCCATATGTGCCTTGACCAGGCAAGCCCAGGGTTTCGAACCGGTGACCTCAGCATTTCCAGGTCAATGCTTTATCCACTGCGCCACCACAGGTCAGGCAAGCCACTTCTTATCTATGTATACCTTCACACATGCTAACTGGGCCCTGCTTGAAAGTTAGAGTCTGTTTATCACATCTGCACACACTATGTTTATTCCTATCCAGATGGCATAACTTTGTTTAATTTCCTTAATTTTAATATTATATCTTAATTAATTTTTATATATCTTCCATATTTTTTATATTTCTATATATTTAATTACTATAACATTACTACAACAATCTTATTTGAGAACTGTTTGCTTTAGCAAATAAGGTTTATATGTCACAAAATTAGGCTTTTTCAGTTTTTTTTTAATGTTAGATTTTAACATCTTGAATAAAGGAAGAATTCAACCTGGAAAACTTCATACAGTTGATATTAATATTCTTTGGATACCAAAACTAAGTTGATACTTCTTCAGTGGAGTATTTGACTAGGAAGGCCAAGGCAGTGATTTTCAGCCAGGGATGGCTTTGCCCCAAGAATAAATTAGGCAATGTCTGAGACATTTTTGGTTGTCACAATAAGGGGCAAAAGTGTGCTACTGGTATCTAGGGGGTAGGTCCCAGGACAAAGAATTACTCAGCGGAAAATGTCCTTTGAGAAACCACAGTCTAAGGAAAATATTGAGGTTGTCTTCTGCATTTATAGAAGACCTCAGGATGCTGAACAAGTTGTAGAAAGAAGTAAAAAAGAACTTAGAGGCATTATATGTCTCATGAAATTTATAAGAAAGAAAGAAATGTCTTAAGAAATGACTGAATGATAATCATGTTTAAAAGGCATAATCTTTGCTTGGATGATACCAGAAAGTAATTTTAAGAATAAAAATGTTAACATAATTTGAAAAAGATTGTGCTGTGTCCGTGATAGCGAACCTTTTTATAAACACCACCCACTTTTGCAGTGCTGGTCAACCTGGTCCCTCCTGCCCACTAGTGGGCTTTCCAGCTTTCAAGGCGAGCCAGTCGCAGTGCTATCACTGTGCTATGTATATACAGTCATACAGGCATGTGGATAAAAAGTTGTAGAGTGAGAAGGATGGAGATAATTATTTGAATGTCTAGAATCAGGAAGTATTATACAGATGTTGCCTTTAAATTGGAGAAGCATTCTTTACATTTCAGTTTTCTTATCTGTGAAATGGAGAAATAACTTTGTGAGATAAAGAATTTGAAAATCTTTTGTATATGATTATAGTTATTAAACTGTTAATACTGATGATAAACCTAGCTGAGTGATGGAAGACAGCGTGCATTTTTTTACTTTTTTGTGTGTGTGTGACAAGTAACAGAAAGAGAGAGACGGGGACAGGTAGGGACAGACAGGAAGGGAGAAAGATGAGAAGCATCAATTCTTCATTGTGGTACCTTAGTTGTTCATTGATTGCTTTCTCATATGTTTTGACTGGGGGCCTACAGGAGACTGAGTGACCCTGTGCTCAAGCCAGCGACCTTGGGCTCAAGCTGGTGAGCCTTGCTCAAACCAGATGAGCCCACGCTCCAGCCAGCAACTTTGGGGTTTTGAACCTGGGTCCTCCGGGTCCCAGTCTGATGCTCTATCCACTGCGCCACCTCCTGGTCAGGCAGCAGTGTTTGACTTTATTTTTGTATGTTTCTTCTAGACTTCAGATTTTAGGGTTTTCATATATATTTTTTAAGACTTTATTTTATAGAGAGAGAGAGAGGGAGAGAGAGAGAGAGAGAGAGAAAAGGAGGGAGAACGGGGGGAGGAGCAAGAAGCATCAAATTCCATATGTGACTTGACTGGGCAAGCCCAGAGTCTTGACCTAGTCCTCAATGTTCCAGGTCACAGCTTTATCCACTGTGCCACCACAGGTCAGGTGGGTATTCATATTCTATAGTGTGGTAATTTTGTGTAAAGCTAACACTACATAGGTAAACATTTCTCATTTTCCAAACAAATTTCTTAAAAGAAACAAAACCTATTTGCATTTGAGTTTACACTCAGAATACTTACATTACCTGCTAGTTAGTTTGTTAGTCAGGTTTTTCAAAGGTTCAGAAAAGTACCTGGTGGGCATAGTGCTGCCTTGGCAGGTAGGAAGGTTTATCTAGGTTTTTGTTCTCCACAAAGTGCTACCAGGAAATAAATTGCATAGCCTTTGGCCATTTGAGGTGTTTCCAGGATATAACTGTTTTAAGAGTAACAACCTTTTGACAAGGTATGTTGAAATGCTAGATCTTTTGCAATTTGGTTTAAGTAGTAGTGTTTGATATGAAGAACCTTTGTTAATTTGGTTTTTCAAAGTGATTGACTGGAAAGGCAGGAAAATCCTCCATTCAGAATTCTGCTACTCTTGTTTCCATTTGCCAAGTAGAATATACTGCACTGAGAGGCTGTGATGTGTTGGATGTAAGGTGACCAGGAGTAGGAGCCAGGTGGAATACCCTCAGTTTGTAGTTCGGCAAACCAGGCTGAGCCGGTGCTGATTACTGTTACTGTCCCTTCACCTCAGCACCCCTGACACTTTTCCATCAGCTGCCAGATTTTGTTGGAGCAGAGCAGCATAAGGAGGGAGGAAACCTGGGATCTAATTCTGTCTGTGATTACTGCTTAGGTGTGTGGCTTTCGGAAAATTACTTGATAGTGACAACTTGTTTCTTACCTGTAAATGAGAGGATTATTCAGTCATCTTTTCTGGCTTTAAACTTGTGTGATTTGAACACGGCCAGAGCAGCTTGTGCTCCTTCCATAGATAAGTCGTACTGCTACTTGCTCTGCCTTTATGATAAAAATGATCCTTTTTGTTCTTCACTCAATTCTGGCGAGCAAAGGCCACAGTCATGAAATATATATGATAACATAAATGAAACCAGTCTTTTGCTGATGTTTGTGAATCCAAATCTGATTCATTACATTGTCTTAATAGGTAGTTGTAGGGATCTTGAGAATGCAAGCAAATGCAGACCTTTTTGCTTCTTTTTACCTTGACACATAAAACAGCATATCTAGGTATTTCTAAACTTGTAGAGAAATATTTTTTAATTCTTTCCTCCCAGCCAACATTTGGTGTAGTGAAAACCACATTTCATATTAGCTAGTCTAGATGTAAAATACAAAATAAAAATTTTAATATTGTAATATGTTTAGGTTTAGCTATCATTAATTAAAGCAATGCTTAAAAATTTAAATTGAAGACCTTTCTGTCCTGGCTGGTTGGCTCAGTGGTAGAGCACTGGCTTGGCATTTGGATGTCCTGGTTCAATTATCAGTCAGGGCACCCAGGAGAAGCACCCACCTGCTTCTCCACCCCTCCCTTTCCCCCTTCTCTCTCTTTTTCTCTTCTCCTCCCGCAGCTATGTCTCGATTGGTTTGAGCTTATTGCCTCAGACGCTGAGGCTGCCTCACCGGAGCCTTCTCCTCAGGTACCAAAATTAGCTAGCTTGTGATAATGGCCCCAGTTGGGCACAGCATCAACCCCAGACTAGGGTTGCGGAGTGGATCCCCATCAGGGCACATGTGGGAGTCTGCCTCTCTATCTCCTCTCCTCTTACTTGGAAAAGAAGGAAAAAAAAAAAAGAAAAAAAAAAGAAAACACCTTTCTACATCTTTAAATAGCATCAAAAATTTAAAATTAACCTCTTTTCTAGAAATAAAACTGGAAGTTGGTACTGTGGTAATCATTCTGCTAGGAAGCTCTGCCACATTACTCACTACTATGGGATCCCTGAAGTGTACTGGAAAGGGAGATAGTGGTAATATGGCAGATTTCCAGCTTTCTTTGCCAAGACTTCCTGTTTCAGTAGGGAAGTGGAAAGAGTAAGAGTTTATTGTTTCCTCTCCCTCCTGCTTTTCCCTCCCAAGACAAAGTCACTGTGAACTCATATTAAAAGGCGTCCAGATTGATTCATTTAAGTTGAGGAGCTATATTCAATTGAAATGAATCACTTTATATTTTCTTCACTATTTGCTAAAACATTAGTTATTAAAGTAACTTGATTTATGCTCAAAAAAACGACCATTCATTTACTTTAGCTCACTTCTTTGAAAATGAGTGCCTGAGTATTTTGCTATACTTTTAAATAAATGAGTGCTTACGTTATAGATACGTAAAGTAAATCTTAAATAAAGAATAAATACAAACATTTTTATTATTTTACAATATACAAAGCTTGTTTAATGGCCTGGGGCATAGCATTTTTGTTTCTTGGTTCATTTTTTTTTTTTAACCCTTTGAATTGTGAGTTTTTTTATGCTTGCTGACCCCAGGAGTGAGTTTTTTTCAAAAAACGAAATTAGTTCCAGTTAGTTTTATTAACTTAAAATAATGTTTGTTTGATAACCAGTTTATGGAAACAAGAACATATATTTGCCTTTTTTTTTTAATGTTGCCTTACACATTTTTAAAATAAATTGATCATACTCGATTTATTTTAAATGATGGTCAGGAGGCATGAGGACTTACATACTCAAAGGTTTAATCACAGCTTTGGATTAATTTCTGTGTTTTATATTAGGAACATTGCTCAGGGAATCAGGAAACATAGGTTCTGATTCTTAGAGGTGGATTTAATGGCGGGTGCAGTGGGCGAGTGCCCTGGGTCCCGACTTCTGAAGGGCCCCGCAAAACCCCAACTTTACACTTTTTTCTAATGACACCAAGTTTGGTTTTATATGTACAATTTTAACATTAATAGTACATAATATTTTTTATTTATTTAAAAATACGGTTAATGTATTTTTATTTTTCCTCTTTTTTTCTCAAAATTATTTTTAAAAATTTTAATTTATGATTTTAATTCATTGTGTTTACATAGATTCAGGTGTCCCACCGAATATATCTTTCCCCATGCCCGAGTTCCCCTTAGCCCCCCCCCCCCCTTTGTCCCCTTCTCTCTCTTAAGGGGCCCAATATTTTCTGTGCCCAGGGCCTCAACCAACCTTAATCCACCTCTGCTCTCAGCACTGCCACAAGTTAATTGTATAATTTTGGATGAGACATCTAATTTATTTCCTTCCCTCTCTCCCCTTCTCCCTCCCCCTTCCTCCCTATTCCCTCTCTCTCCCTCTTATCCCCCCTCTCTCCCCCTCCTTCTCCCTCCCTTCCTTTTTTTTCTTAAAGATTTTATTTATTGATTTTACAGAGAGGGGGGAGAGAGAGAGAGAGAGAGAGAAAGGTGGTGGATTGAAGGGGAGCATCAGCTCATAATAGTTGCTTCTTGTATGTGCTTTGACCAGGCAAGCCCAGGGTTTTGACCTGGTGACCTCATCATTTCTAGGTTAATGCTTTATCCATTTTGCCACCACAGGTATAAACACCTAATTTCTTTAGGCTTTAATTTCTTCATATATTAGTGAGGAGAGATTAGGTTTTATAGATCTTTATGGTCTTAAATAATTATAAATCATAACATGAATTTCTATCTTTTGTTTTTGGAAAAATGTAGATTTTACTTTTAATTATTTTTATTTTTCAATTTCAGTTGACATACAATATTATATTGTATCAGTTTCAGGTGTACAACCCAGTGATTAGACATTATATAACTTACTAAGTGATTATCCTGATAAGTCTTATACCAATGTATGTAGTTATTGAAATGTTATTGTTATTTTTTAAAGATTTTATTTATTGATTTTTAGAAAGAGGACATAGAGGAACTGGGGAGGAACAGGGAGCATCAACTCATAGTAGTTGCTTCTCATATGTGCCTTGACCAGGCAAGCCTGGGGTTTTGAACTGGCGACCTCAGCATTCCAGGTCAATGCTTTACCAGCTGCGCCACCACAGGTCAGGCTATTGGAATATTATTGATTATATTCCCTATGTTGTACTTTATATCCCCATGACTCTTATGTAACTACCAATTTGTACTTTTTATTTTTTTTTAAGGGAGAAAGAGACAGGAAGAGAAAGAGAGGGGGAGGAGAAGCATCAACTTGAAGTTGCTGCACTTAGTTGTTTATTGATTGCTTCTCATACATGGCTTGAGCGGAGCCAGTGACCACCTATTTAAGCCATTGACATTGGGCTTCAGCCAGAAACCTTTTGGTTTCAAGCTAGCAACCTTTTGGCTTAAAACCAGTGACTTTGGGAACATGTTGATGATCCTGTCCTCAAGTTGACGACCCTACACTATGCTGGCAAGCCCACGTTCTAGCTGGTGACCTCAGGGTTTTGAACGGGAACCCTCAGTGTCTTGAGCCAATGCTTAATCCACTGTACTGCCACTGGTCAGGCCAATTTGTATTTCTTAATCCATTCACCTTGTTCACCTGTCTCCCCAACCAGTGGTGGGATTCAGTCAGTTTGCATTGGTTTGGCAGAACCGATACCTAATTTTTAGTTGAGTTCTGTGAACTGATTGTTAAAATAGCACTTGTAATCAGGGTTCTTTCTAAAGTGGGCAGCTGCCCAATGTGGAAATCACAAATTTACATTCCTTACTTTTTTTAATGTTCATCTGTGCAACAGCATATTCTAAGCACCCATAGTAATATTCATTCCATCCATAGGAGAAAATGTTTGATGGAACTATGCTTGTAATAATTTGTTTATTCATTTCATAAAACTCATTATACCTTTGAACCTAGTCAAACCAGTCTTATTTATAGGGGTTTAATTACCTATGCCTTAACATTTACATGAGTTAACACATTAGGATCCTAAAAAGATTTTATAAAGCAATATGGAAATATCTTAAATAACAGTTTTATTGTTCTTTGTCAGGTTTTGTTAACTATTTTTTATTGAAATTTTAAAGCTCATATACTCTAGTTTTGTGTACCTCTTTTATTCTTATTTAAGTATTAAATGCATGAAATAATAAACTACCTTTTAGTATATCTTTTTTTTTATACTTAAAACGGTCATTATGGCAGAGAACCAGTTTTTAAATTATTTGAATCCCACCACTGCCCCCAACCCCGCTCCCATCTGGTGACCCTCAAAAGGGACAACACCAAATTTTTATTGGATAATGTGTAACGTACACGGGTTGTTGTATGGCTCTCATCGAATTACATTTTAAAATATGTGGCATTCATGGCTCTCTCAGCCAAAAAGGTTCCCGACCCCTGGTATAGATAGTGTTATTTTCTGAACACAGCATTGAGAAACAGAAGATTTGAGCCCTTGCTCTACCACTTACTAGGTTGACATAGCATCTTAGATCAGTTGCTTAACCTTCCTAAGCCTCAGTTTCTTTTGCTTTGTGTACATGTCCTTGCCTCCTTCACCAAGAGGCTGTGAGGATCAAGTAATATAATGGATCTGAAGTGTTTCATAAAATATAAAGGTTTTTATTTTTTATAGTTGTTTCTATCCCAGTATAATATGCATTCTAAATCAATTAAGTCAGTATTTATTGAGCATGTAGTATGAGGAGAATTGGGAGTTTATAAATTGAGAATTACAGGTTGAGAATTTATATAAATATATATATATATATAGTTTTGTGTTCAGTGCCATGAGAAAGGTGTAGCTAAAACTCTGAAAGTGCAGAAAGATTATTTCTGAATGAACATATTTAACATCAACACAAATTTATTTTAGCGATTTTCAATCTTTTTCATCTCATGGCACACATAAACTAATTACTAAAATTCTGCGGCACACCAAAAAATTTATTTTTTGCCTACTGACAAATAGGTATAACTTGAATTCATTCTCACTGGACAGCTCTTGTTGTGTTGTCTGTTGTCATTTTTTAATTTGATAATCTAAGGGAAAAGAGGTTAGTGCCCCTGACTAAATAGTCAGGTATTTAAAAATTCTTGTAACATACCAGTTGAAAACCACTGATTTATTTTTTAGACTATTAAGTGTTTTTTGTTTTTTTGTTTTCTTAGCGAGAGAGAGACAAAGAGTGGGACGCACAGGGACAGACAGACAGGAAGGAGAGATGAGAAGCTTCAGTTCTTCATTGAAGCACTTTTGTTGTTCATTGATTGCTTTCTCTTATGTACCTTGACCTGGAGGGCTCCAGCCAAGCCAGCGGCCCCACGCTCAAGCTGGTAAGCCTGCACTCCAGCTGGTGACCTCGGGGTTTCGAACCTGGGTCCTTTGCATCCTAGGTCGACACTCTATCCACTGCGCCACCGCCTGGTCAAGCTTGACTGTTAAATGTTTTAAAAGCCATTCTTGGACCTAGGTAGGCTTGTTCCATATTATTCCAGTACCATTTGATTTTTATTCATAAGTAAACTAACTTGGTTGTTTTCTATAATTTAGGAAACATTTCTTTTTCTATTTTTTGAGATGACTCCAACTCTGTTTACCTTGGTGTTATTAGCTAATTTAATGGATTTACATTTATTTCCATCTTTTGGTTCTTTAGTAAAGATTGTTAGATAAATTTTGATCTAGTATTTACCCTTCTGAGGTACATAAAATATTCTTCAAGAATAGTTTTGAATCTTGATGTTTGACTCTCTAGCCATGGGTGCTCATCCAAAAATGTTTCTAGTTTACTACTGAGAATCATCTAGGGTCAAATTCGGAAGTCTTCTCTTCTGAAACACAGACTACACTTAATTGTTAACTCTCATCCTTTAGGCCTTTTCAGCCCCTCACAGAAGGAAATTACTTCGTGGAACTTTGTTGTTACCTTGGTCTCTTATGAACATTATGTGATTAGACACACTTGACTGTTTGGTTTTAAGTACCTTCCTTACTGGCAGAATTAAGTTTATCCATCTCTAATTAGTAGTCATTCTCCCCTACCCCTCATTTTTTTTTTAAAGATTAGATACAAATATTTACCCTTTCTCCAGGTTTTCAGGAACTTCCCAGGGCCTTTGTATGTTTTTAGGTAATCTGACTATAGCAGTAAAGTTAGTTGCGTGTATATGAAATTATTGTGTATATGAAATTATTATGTTCTCTTGATATAGAAATGGAAAACTAAATCTTTACCTTTCCCTCAGTATTCAGTTAGATGTAAAATGGTGATATTTAGGAAGGATATTTAATTTTAGGCTTATAAATTATTTTTATTTTAACTGATATTCATAGGATAAGTAGTGAGATTTCTACAAATGTATCTGCAGAAAAAGCATGTATTTTAGTGGAAGAATACTTGTTAGTGCAGTGCCTCACCTAGATAAGGCACACATCTAATGGTTTAATGAATGAATGCACTTTTACCCTGCTGTTAATCTGAAGAAACATGCTGCTATTCCTCCCCTTTTCTTTGTATTAGGACTAGTGGCTCCTCCTTCAGTGCAAATAAGTTTTCAAACTTATCGTTCTTATTTCATTGTTATATTTACTGTGTGTTAGATAACATTCACATTTGTCAGAGGGGAAGTATACATTTGTTTGCTAGATGCTAAGTAGGAGAAATAGATGTTTTTAAATATGTCTGTTGATAAGGTAAATATTAGATATAGAAGCAATTTATATAAAACATATTGAGGTCATATTGATATTAGAATTTACCTTTGTTTTGTTTTCCCATTATAATTTGTATAATAATTTTAACATAAATATAATATCTGATTATTATAAAAACTAGAAAATACTGAAAAACATTAAAAAATTCTTAAATCCTACCTTCTAGCAATATTATCATTTTGATTGTCTTTCTAAATATACTTGTTTAACTGTTAGACACATTGGTAGTTTTCAGTATTCCACATCTTAAATGCCATATAGTCATTAAAGAATCAAAGTGCTACCTTAGTAGAAACAGCCCACTTCATTTGTATTTTTATACAAATTATGTTAGTGCCCTAACAGTTGTTAAATGAAATACTTCATATGTGATGCAGATTGGAAACCTCCGTGCACTCGCAGTGACATCTGACCCCCTGGTTGAATATCACTGGGGAGCGAAGTCAAAATTTATGAGCAAGTTTGCAAGTCTCTATATGGGTAGAAGATCTTGTTAAACTACTATAGTTTGGATTGCTTCAAATATGTACTAACATCTGTGTAGAACCCTTCTTTTGATTTGAATAGAGTTCCTAATTGTAATTTTTTATAATTGATTGGTTGAGAGAATTAAATCCAGAAATATTTTTCTACTCTATATAGTTTTTGTACATAGGATACTTCTTAAAGATTATTTTCCCCAATTCCCAAACACATGTTCGTTTTCCATGACTACTTTATTATCCCTGCATTTGATCAGTGATTACATCTTAGTCAGTTCTTCCAAAAAAACATTTTACTTGACTCTACCTTTTCGACGTGAAGTTAATGCCTATTCAGGTTTTAATTTCTCTTCAGTGTGTTATAGTAGCTACCTGACTGCCTGTATTCTTTTCCTTTCCTCTTATTATAATGCTGTAGTATTTTCGTATTCTCTCCTTTTATTGCAGTTTTCAACAATTTATTTTAGAAAAATTTAAATATGTATACACAGAAAACAAACCTTATTGTATGGAAATAAACACTGTGATTATTATGTTGTATAGTCTTGCAGTTGTTTGTTTTCTGTGTATGTGTACACGTATGATTTTTAAAGTGGATTTATGTGGGCATTCTTTAACCTTTTTAAAAAAAGTGTTTTGTGAATGTTTTTCCATGTCTTGTCTATTTTTTTTCTCTTATAGATTTATTATAATTTAAACCTTCCTACACATTTAGTTCTTTAGGCCCTCCCTTCCTCCCTTCCTTCCTGCTATTTTTTTTTTTTTTTTTTTTTTTTTTTGTATTTTTCTGAAGCTGGAAACGGGGATAGACAGTCAGACAGACTTCCGCATGCACCCGACCGGGATCCACCCGGCACGCCCACCAGGGGGCGATGCTCTGCCCACCAGGGGGCGATGCTCTGCCCCTCCGGGGCATCGCTATGTCGCGACCAGAGCCACTTTAGCGCCTGGGGCAGAGGCCAAGGAGCCATCCCCAGTGCCCGGGCCATCTTTGCTCCAGTGGAGCCTCGCTGCTGCGGGAGGGGAAGAGAGAGACAGAGAGGAAGGAGAGGGGGAGGGGTGGAGAAGCAGATGGGCGCTTCTCCTGTGTGCCCTGGCCGGCACTCTACCACTGAGCAAACCGGCCAGGGCCCCTGCTATTATAATCAATATTGCAATATCCTGGTAGCTAAATTATTTGGACAGTTTATGCTTATTTCTGAGGATACTAGAGCAATGGTTCTAAAACAGTTCTGATTTTGTCATCTCAGTTTTACATGTTTCATCTTTCTGTTGTGACCAGTCTGAACTTTTCATCCTAAAAACTGTTCGTCTGTTCTCTGCTAGCCTTTCTGACTTTATCTCTTATTTTTTTCTTCTATCCTCCAGCTATATCAAACCACTTGTGATTTCTAAAATGTGTCTTACTCATGGATGTCTGTTTGCCCTCTTTTCTTATCCACCTGGTAAATATTTCTTTAGCTTTCTAGTCTAAACTTTTGTGTGAAGTTTTTAATCTCACTAGGCAGAGCACAGTGGTTCCTCCTTTGCATCCTGTAAACTCTTCTTTTGTAATGTCAATAGAATATTTACAGGATTTTAGAAAATAAGTCTCTTTTGCTAGGCTTTGAGCTCCTCAATAGAAGGGATGTTGTTCTAGTCATTACTCTCTAGCACCTAACTCAGTAGGTGCTTAATAAATGTTTGTTTGAATAAACCTGTAGTCTGGCAAAAAACAAATTTTTAACAATGCAATAAATAAAATTAAATACCCTTTTAATTCACTATAAAATATGAGGAAAAAATTACTTAATTGAAAAATATTTATGTGAAAACTTTAAGTAGTGGCATGTTATGAACTATTTTGGTTGTTTCTGTCTTTCCCTAATTAAAAGTGTGCTTCAGTAAACATTCTGCATAAAAAATATTTTTGGAGAACATAGGAAGAATACTATTTTTTCAAAAATGTGTCATGAGTGAGTGAGAAAATGTATAACTGAAGAATTTATGATTGCATTTAATGTTGAAACTATAGTTTTATTAATCTTTAGAGATTTAAGCGAAATGAAAACTTTATTTTGCTTAAGTTTTTATAAAAGCAAGAATATTTAAGTATCAATATCAACAAATAGAGGTGCAGTGTTTAAAGTTTGAGTCATGTGACAGTATCGCTATCGCTTTAATTTTTATTACTTAACACCTGAATAGATAACAAGAAAAGTTGGGTTCAAGAATGTTAGAACCATAAACACTAATCACTGGGAAGGTAAGATATTTGGAGTTTTAAAAGATTAAAATCATACTCCTATAGAAAATATTCATTGGCAACATAATAGAGGAAAGAACCCTAAATTACAGGGTAATTGATCTGTTCTAGTCGTCTCTTTATGTCCTTGTTTTGAGATTTTGACTTAACCATTCCAAATTTTCTAAAAGTTCTTTAGTCTAAAAGTCTCCAAGTTCTTTCTCATTGTATATTTAAAGGTTAGGCAGTTTAAATATTTTGTAATTTCTTCTGCATTGGGCTAATCTAAAGTATGCTACAACCAGTAATTCTTGTTCATATATAGCAAATCTTTTGTGCCAAAAGCTTTTTTATTTTTTAATGGGAAACAGAGACATAGAGAGGGACAGATAAGGACAGACAGGAAGGGAGAGGGATGAGAAGCATCAATTCTTTTTTGTGGCACCTTGGTTGTTCATTGATTGCTTTCTCATATATGCCTTGATGGAGGGGTGGGGTGGCGTCTCCAGCCGTGCCAGTGACCCCATGCTTAAGCCGGTGACTTGATGGTTTCCAGCTTGGGTCCTCTGCGTCCCAGGCTGATCCTCTTATCTACTGCACCACCGCCTGGTCAGGCTATGCCACTAGCTTTTCAGGTTCTTGATATTTGCTTTGCTCACTGATGCCTTCTTAGCACTTAGCATAGTGTTCAGTGTTGTAATATGACAGGTTTTACTTACTGGTATATTAAATTTATATTTTTCTTTTTTTTTTTTAAAGGTAATGTGGCTTTAGATAATCTGCAGATAAAAGAGAATGCTCTGGTAAGTTTTTTAAACTATGTTGATTACTCATTTAATTGGGGAAGTTCTTAGAAACCCATGGTTAGTATGTATCTGGTACTAGGTACCAGATAAAGGGTTTGAGTCACTCAAAGAAGGATTACTTGTTTAACTATTTGCTGTAAAAAAATCTGAGATTAAAGGTTTAGAATTTTTTTCCTGATGTTATCTCTTAGAAATAAAATGTTTTTCTTGACCTAATTTAACTGTATAGCCTTGCAGCAGGCATTTATCTTACTGAAAAAGTTTTCTTTAGAATTATCTTTACATATTTTTCAGATAAGGGTTGATTTTAACAATTTATCTGATGAATAATCGTATTTTTGGAACTATATTGAAAGTCCAGCCTTATAATATTATGATAATATTAAGAGGTAAAAGAGATTTTTTCTTATTCTAGTTCTAGAAAGTAGTTTGTGTCATTTACAAAACAACACTGTTCTCATTCTCTCAATCCTTCATCCCCTGTTAAGCTTTCGCCAATGTACTAGACTTAATTTGAGTTTATAACGTCACTTAAGAAAGCCCTGGGCAGATAGCTTGTTGATTGGAGAGTTGTTCCAGAGCACAGAGGTTGCTGGTTAGATTCCTCAGTCAGGGCACATATAGGAGCAGCTCCATGTTCCTGTCTCTCTCAAAAACAAAAAACAAAACAAAACATCACTTAAGAATGATTTTAGCCTGACCTGTGGTGGCACAGTGGATAAAGCGTCCACTTGGAAATGCTGAGGTTGCCGGTTCGAAACCCTGGGCTTGCCTAGTCAAGGCACATATGGGAGTTGATGCTTCCAGCTCCTCCCCTCATCTCTCTCTGTCTCTCCTCTCTCTCTCTCTGTCTCTCCCTCTCCTCTCTAAAATGAATAAATAAAAAATTAAAAAAAAAAGAATGATTTTATTCTTTAATTAATAGGATATATCTCGAATTAACCTATCGTATGTTTTAAAACCCTATCCTTGACTTCTGGTTGAATTTCTCCTTGAACTGTGTTATTAGGGAGAGCATTATATATGAAATGCTCCCATGACTGGTCTTGGAAGCCATTTTTTTTTTTTAAAGATCCTAGGAGTAGAACTTTGTCACAAGGAATGACATTTGATTTTGTTAAAAAGTAACATTTGATTTTGTTTGACGTGGTGGAAAGGGCATGGACCTTGTAGTCTGGAAGAACTGGGTTTGAGTGCTGGCTCTGCCTTTTACCAGCTGTGTGTCTTTTGGCAAGTTTCTCAGTTTTTTTGAGCACTGGTTTAATCATCTTTTAAGTGGAATTAATAATACAAGCAATATAATATCTCTCTGCCTTTGTGGCTTAGATAAGATGGAAAGTAGAGCCTGGCAAGTATTGGGCATTCAGAATATTAAATTTTCTTTCCCTCTGTTTATGTAGTTGCTTCAGCTTTTTATAATTTATCCCAAAATTTATTTTTTTTTAAATTTAATTTAATTTTATTTATTCATTTTTAGAGAAGAGAGAGAGAGGGAGAGAGAGAGAAAGAGAGGGAGAGAGAAGAGAGAGAGAGAGACAGAGAGAGAGAAGGGGAGGAGCTGGAAGCATCAACTCCCATTTGTGCCTTGACCAGGCAAGCCCAGGGTTTTGAACCGGCGACCTCAGCATTTCCAGGTCGACGCTTTATCCACTGTGCCACCACAGGTCAGGCCTATCCCAAAATTAGATTTAAGATTCTATTGCTAGAGACTGGAATAAAGCTAATTTTCTGTATTTATTTTAGAAGGAAATAAGTATAAATAGAGTTGTGACAGTATATATATCTAACATACATAGAATTTTTATGAACTCTGTTAGCCCAATTTGAATTTTGATTTTAATTAAATATAAAAAGGATTTTCTAAATTATAGCTTCCATTAATTTAAATTGTAATTAAATCAGGTTAGTGAGGTTTTCCTTTAATATGGGTTCTTTTCACTCATTTTGTGTGAGGAATTATTTCAGGAAGATCAAATATGAACTTATCCCCTCTACTCCCTGAGGGTAGAGCCGTTCTTTTATCATCAGTGAGGATTTCTTTTTTTTGGTAAAAAATAAAAAAGACTTTATTGAAAGCTATTTGTATTTTCTTCCATTCCTGTTCACCTAAAATTCTTAAGTAATCAGAGATCAGGTAAATTGATTATTTTAGTTAATTGTTATCTAAAGTACTATATTTTATTGCCAGATTTGGGTAGTGTTAATATATACATTCTGAAGCTTACCTATCAGAAAGGCTACTCTTATTGGTTCAATTTGTAATTCTAAAGACTTAAGTGATCATTGTGAATATCAGTTATTGTTTAGTACTCTGCTTAAAAAAAGTTATTTGTACGTTCTAGTGATTTGGAATCTAGAAAGTGAAAGTTTATTATTGATTGGTAATTGTCAGTAATTTAAAGTAGATGCTAATTTGGTAAATATTTTGTTGGGAATCTGCCTTTTATTATTTATTTTTATTTTTTTTATTTTTCCAAAGTGAGAAGTGGGGAAGCAGTCAGATAGACTCCTGCATGCACCCAACTGGGATCCACTGGGCATCCCCATCAGGGGGTGATGCTCTGCCCATCTGGGGCATTGCTCTGTTGCAACCGGAGCCATTCTAGCACCTGAGGTGGAGGCCATGGAGCCATCCCCAGCGCCCGGGCCATCTTCGCTCCAATGGAGCCCCAGCTGCAGGAGGGGAAGAGAGAGACAGAGAGGAAGGAGAGGGGGGTGGAGAAGCAGATGGGCGCTTCTCCTGTGTGCCCTGGCCGGGAATTGAACCCGGGACTTCCACACGCCAGGTCAATGCTCTACCGCTGAGCCAGCCAGCTAGGATGGGAACCTGCCTTTTTAAAGAATTTTTTTTTAATTGGGGTGACACTGGTTAACATAATTATATATATACTGCTCACAAAAACTAGGGGATATTTTATCACTTTATATTCACTTTGAAATATCCCCGCCCTGGCCAGTTGGCTCAGTGGTAGAGCGTCGGCCTGGCGTGCAGAAGTCCCGGGTTCGATTCCCGGCCAGGGCACACAGGAGAGGCGCCCATTTGCTTCTCCACCCCTCTCCTTCTCCTTCCTCTCTGTCTCTCTCTTCCCTTCCCGCAGCCGAGGCTCCATTGGAGCAAAAGATGGCCCGGGCGCTGGGGATGGCTCCTTGGCCTCTGCCCCAGGCGCTAGAGTGGCTCTGGTCGTGACAGAGCGACGACCCGAATGGGCAGAGCATCGCCCCCTGGTGGGAGTGCCGGGTGGATCCTGGTCGGGCGCATGCGGGAGTCTGTCTGACTGCCTCCCCATTTCCAGCTTCAGGAAAAAAAAAAAAAAAAAAGAAATATCCCCTAATTTTTGTGAGCAGTATAGATTTCAGGTGCCCAATTCTACAACACATCTATGTATACCATGTTGTGTGTTCACTCCCCCCAAGTTAAGTCTTTGTCTATCACCATTTATCACTCCTATGCATTCTTCCACCTTCTCCTCTCGCTTTTATCTCTAAACTGTTTTCTGTGTCCATGAGTTGTTTTCTTTTTGCTCTATCCTTTCACACCCCTTCTTCCCCACCCCCCACAGCTGTCAGCCTGTTCTCTAAGTATAAGTCTGTTTCTGTTATGCTTGTTAGTTCATTTTGATCATTAAATTCCACAAATGAGTGAAATCAAGTGGTACTTCTCTTTCTCTGACTGGCTTATTTCACTTGTCTATTCATATACCAGATTTGTTACTTGAGAGAGAATTGTTTAGTTATTATCTTCAGCTTATTTACCTGAAAGAACTCTTTTTTTCTCCCTTATTCTAATATTTTTAACAGTGTTCATCTATTACATTAAAAGTTTATTGAATTTTCATCTCGCCTGGTTTGGTTTATTAAAACAGCTGGTTTTACCCAATTACTTTCTTTGACTACAAACTTCTTTTCTGTTGTTTCTATATATAATTATGCTTTTCTCATGAATTCTTTTTTAAGCTCAAAGTTTAATAAGAACTCTTTGTTTCAGCCAAAAAAAATCCTTTATGACTTATTTTTTGCTTGTTTTACATAATTTCTTTTTTCTTTTTCTTTTTTTGACACAGAGAGAGAGTCAGAGAGAAGGTGGATAGGGACAGACAGACAGGAAAGGAGAGAGAAGAGAATTATCAATTTCATTGTGGCACTTTAGTTGTTCATTGATTGCTTTCTCATATGTAGCCCCCCTTGACCGTGGGGCTACAGCAGACCGAGTAACCCCTTGTTTGAGCCAGCGACCTTGGGTCCAAGCTGGTGAGCTTTGCTCAAACCAGATGAGCCTGTGCTCAAGCTGGCGACGTCAGGGTTTCAAACCTGGGTCCTCTGCATCCCAGTCCGATGCTCTATCCGCTGCGCCACCACCTGGCCAGGCTACATAATTTCTTTTTATTCAATATACTTGCCTTGTCCAGACTGTTTATCCCCAGCTAAGAAATTTAATCTTTACTACATCAATCTTCAAGTCCACCCCTTTCTATTCTTTCTATTGGCATTTCTTTTTTTTCATTTTTATTGAATTGATTGGGGTGACATTAAGTAATAAAATCACATAGGTTTCAGGTGTATAATTGTATAATATTTCATGTGTATATTGTATTGCATGTTCACCACCGGAAATCCTCTCTCTTCCCATCACCAGTACCCTCTTCTACATCCCCCCACCTCTATGAGTTATTTAATTATGGAAAATTTATTTCATATTTTTCCTTAGAGATGATTGTGTATGTAAGTTGATGATACAGGGGTGATATTTTGGAGGGAACTTAATTTAAGATGTCTTTTAAATTGTTTTCTTCCTTCTGTAGAGTGAACTGGATGTTCCTTTTAAAGTCAAGGCTGGCCAAATTGGTAAGTACTTAACTCTTCATTTGAGTTATTTTTAGTCCTTTTAGTTTTTATATTTTCTGTTATTTAATCTAAAATATCATACTAATTTGAATAAAAATGTGAGAGGCTTCTGTTGATTAGAGCTTCTGTAGTTCTGAACCTAATGTGTATTATGTATAATACAAATATACTTCAAAGTTTTTGACAATAGGCTAGAGGATTACCCTGTAAAATGGTTGAATATTTGAACTGCAATGATATTTTTCAGGTTTTGGTTCCACCACACAAATAATTTTCAAAATTGGTATCCAGATTTTGTGCTTTTTCTTTATATGTGAAAGTAGTATAATTTGCATATTGTAGTAAACAGAACTTAATTGTAGCCTGACCAGGCGGTGGTGCAATGGATAGAGTGTCGGGCTGGGGATACAGAGGACCCCAGGTTCGAGACCCAGTGGTCACCAGCTTCAGCGCGAGCTCATTTGGTTTGAGCATAAAAAAAGCTCACCAGCTTGGACCCAAGGTCGCTGACTCAAGCAAGGGGTTACCTGGTCTGCTGAAGGCCCACGGTCAAGGCACATATGAGAAAGCAATCAGTGAACAACTAAGGTGTTGCAACGAAAAACTGATTGATGCTTCTCATCTCTCTCCTTTCCTGTCTGTCTGTCCCTATCTGTCCCTCTCTCTGACTCTCTCTGTCTCTGTAAAAACAAAACAAAACAAAAAAACACCAAATTTAATTGTAGCTTATTTCCCTCATGTTTTGTTCAACCATTTCACTTGATATATTCTGCAGCAGTGTGGTATGGAGGATATGTCTTGTTAAGCAGAAAGTTTCTCTTTGCAGCTAAACTCTTATACTGAGATCATCCATAACTAAGTTAACATCTTTCTTTTAATTTAATAAATTGTATTTACATAGATTCTAGGGTTGCCCCGAATGCATCCCCCCACCCCCTTATTCCCCTCAACATCTCCCTAGCCCCCTCCCTACAGCGCCCTCCCCCCTTCCCTTCAGGTTTATCCCATCTGCTAACATCTTTGTTGAACAAAATTTTCAATTTTATGAAGTTTTCTCAACCTGTCCATATGACCTGATTTTTACTTTTTAAAAAATATAAATTACAACCCTAGATGATGTTCTCTTCAGAATTGTCACTTACGCCACGATCCTTTCTATCTTGAACATCCTGCTGCTTCACATCATTTTCCTTCATTTGTTATTTTGTATTCAAGGAAATTACTTTGAATATTTCCATTAGAGTTCATTTTATATCACTTTTCTGCTTTCATTTTAATATAAAGTAACATTTTCATGCCTTTCTCTCTTGAAACAGGAGACACTCCCTTAGACTGAAAGCATCCCTAAGGCACACATCTCTCTTTTTTAAAAATTTCTATACAGAGCCTTGTGCTATGTGAGATGGTGATGTTTAGCAGTGTTTCAGAAGTATTGTTGTGGCTCTACATACTTAATTGAAATCCTGGAGTGATTATAGGTATTCATTCATTCTTTTCCCTTAGCGATATTTATGCACACCTGCTATGTATGAGGCTATGCAAGTAGCTGTGGAAAGGCAAGGATAAATATAGCTTTGTCCTCAAGGAAGTTACAGTGATCTAAAATTAGGATTCAGTATTAAAATCCCAATTTCAGGGTATTGGATGAGTTATATTTGACTAAAGAATTTTAAAATTATTCTTTCTATATTACAATTAGATTTATATTTTGGGAGAAGTTTCCTAATGTTTTAAAATTTGTCCTTTTTGCTTTTAAAGTATTGTAAGAACTTAATGACTTTCTTCAGGGTTACTCATTGAATTATGAGAGATCCTTTGCATATAAGGATGGAAACACACTTTCTTTGTAATTTATTTTTAGTTTACATAGCATTTATATTAACTATTAAATTTCCGTTAGATTAGGATATTGCACCTAACCTTGCAGCGTCAGTGTGGCTGTAAGCTCAAGAATGTTTTGTTTTTTTAAAAAGTAGACATATTTTTGAGTATTCCTGGATTATCCTCTTAAAAATTAAAAAAATTTCCTGATTTAGAAAAGGGAAGTTGTAATATAACTAGCTGAATTCCAGTGGAATTCAGGATAATGAAGGATGGGAGGATGGTGGATTCAGATAAATGGAGTGAAGAATGGGGAACAGATAATCTCTTTTTAGTTAAAGGGGCATTTTTAATTTTTTCAGTCTCATGCTCAGCTAGAAGGTAATCAAACCAATTTTTCGGAGTTCATGAGATAAAAATGATCAGACTTAGAAATGATTCATAAATACGTATGTGGATCATAGAGATAACTGGCATTACCTGTAGACTCCTTGACCTGGGAGCCAGTTAAGGTACTCAGCAGGTTTATAAGCTGAAGAAAAATGAAATTTAAATGGAGAAGTAATTTGAGATTTTAACCCTGAGTATAGATTCCCAGGTAAAACTGGCTTGCCTACATAGCCATTCAGGTGAATCAAAATATTCTCCCTTACAGGGCATTGTTTCCCCTTCAGCTTTTTATACTGTTTAACAGTTCTTTGAACTTTGAGCATCTTTTTTTTTTTTTTTTTTTTTTTTTTGAAGTTGGAAACGGGAAGGCAGTCAGACAGACTCCCACACGCGCCCGACCGGGATCCACCTGGCATGCCCACCAGGGGGCAATGCTCTGCCCATCTGGGGCGTCGCTCTGTCGCAACCAGAGCCATTCTAGTGCCTGAGGCAAAGGCCACAGAGCCATCCTCAGCGCCCGGGCAAACTTTGCTCCAATGGAGCCTTGGCTGCGGGAGGGGAAGAGAGAGACAGAGAGGAAGGAGAGGGGGAAGGGTGGAGAAGCAGACGGGCGCTTCTCCTGTGTGCCCTGGCCGGGCGTTGAACCCGGGACTCCCGCACGCCAGGCCGACGCTCTACTACTGAGCCAACCGTCCAGGGCCTGAGCATCTTATTTATAAGTGCCAGTGATTCTGGTGGTGTAAGTGCTTAGTCATTCTCATACTAGCCTGATTTAGTTGAATCAGATTCCTATCTCTGAAGAGTCTTGATCAGCGACACTAAGCGAATTATATTCTTTAGGCTTTTTTTAGAAATTGTGATTAGAATAGGTAATTTGTTTTGGAACATGGAAAACTTTGGGGATTAGAAAAGGTTTGGATCGAATTGTTCTAGTATTGTCGAGGGGACATAGGCTGCCTGGAGACCTAGAGAGAGGGTATACTAGAGATTGGGAAAAGAATAAAGAAAGAAATATGGAAAGAAACCCAAGATAGATTCTGCTCATTTTAAAATTGAGGTGAGAGTATGCCCTTGTATTCTCTCTTCTGCTCTGCAAAACCTTTTCCCATAAAACCCCAAACTTGGCTTACTGTCCAATTAGGGCCATAGTTCATTTATGAGTGAAAAAATTTTTTCAAACTAGTCTCTGAAGGACCTGATAATAATACCATTGGTTCCAAGAAGGAAAGTGTGTTCTTTCTAGTGCTTTGTAAGTAGAAATTTGGAATATAAATTGTCTGAGCTGCCTGTAACTCATAATACTAATCATCAAACAGCACACCTTGCCTTTAGAGCTGGCCTCCTTCAATTGTAGCCATGGGCATCCTTTCAAAGTTTTTTTCCTTTGGTACTCTTCTTCTCTTTGTTGCTGCTTCAGTTTCTGGGATCATGTACAGATATTACTTTATAATTGAGCTGTAGAGATGTACATAGTTGTTAGTGTGTATCGACCAGCATGTATAACATTCAGACCGTCAGCTAACTGTTGAATGAGGAAGAATACCCATTTCTGGTTCCAGCATCCTCACTGATGATTTGGGTGGTCTTAGGCAATTAATTTAACCTCTCTGTGACTGAGCTTCCTTTTTTAAGAATTGAAGCAATAGCTGCCTTATTCTTCTTACAAGTTGGGACTATTGAATAAAATAATAGTTATCAAAAAGATTGAAAAGTGTAAAGCACAATGTGAATAGTCACTTCTAATAATATAATATGGAAAAGATCTTTGTAAATGTTAGTGTTGAATTTTAAAAAACTTTTTCTGGGCCTGACCTGTGGTGGCGCAGTGGATAAAGCATCGACCTGGAACACTGAGGTCACCGGTTCAAAACCCTGGGCTTGCCTGGTCAAGGCACACATGGGAGTTGATGCTTCCTGCTCCTCCCTCCCCCTTCTCTCTCTCTCTCTCTCTCTCTCATTCTCTCTCCTCTCTAAAAAAACAAAAAAACAACAAAACTTTTTCTGAGCTGTATACTTACTACATGCATGAACAATTTTGTTATACTTTTTTCTCTCCATAGAAAGAGGGAAATACATGTTTTTGAGCAACCAACTAAGAATTTAATGTTGAAATTATGTTTCTTCAGATAAATTAACTTTGAAGATTCCTTGGAAGAACCTTTATGGAGAAGCAGTTGTTGCAACCCTAGAGGGATTATACCTGCTTGTTGTTCCCGGAGCAAGTATGTTATTTTAATCTGCAACCATTCAGTAACATCACAGTGAAATTGAATGTTACATGGGTTAACAATATGTTTAGTAAAATAAAATATACTTTTAATTAGTTATATACATATATGTATGCATATATCTGCATACATTTTACATATATACTCATATACATATCACTACGTTTGTATATCAAATATTTTTATGTTGGAAAAAATTAATTTTAGCCATTTGTTAAATTTATTCTGTATGAATAATTTTACAATTAAGGCTTCCTATTAGGCAGATTTATTTTAGGGGAATGGAATAAAGTAAGGCTTAAAAAATTTACTGATGTGTTAATTTATAGATTTTAAAATTGGAAACTTTCTCTCCAGTTTGGTGCTTCTGATTTTATGTCAATATTCTCTCAAAGATATATGTAAAATAAGTAATTTTAAAATTATGAATTATAATATTTTAACTTTTAGTCAGTGTTTTAAAGTAGTGATGTTTATTTAAGGAATACCTTTTATTACTAATGTTTTTTCAGTTATAAGAACAATATAATGTTAAGGGAAGTTTGGATGTTTTAGGGAAAATTACTGTATTTTTTTGGTCATAAACAGAATTTTTCTTTTTCTTTTTTGCTTTCTAGTCTTTACCATGTACTTAACTTAATTTGATACAGCATTTATCACAAATATACAACATGGATCTGCCTTTTTTTACTTTATATATTTTGATATGTTTCCGTTTCATGGTGATATGGCAATTTTGAAAGGCTATATATGATATCCCATTTTAGGATGCCTATTGTTTTTGTTGTAACAGTAAATATTGTAACTGCCTCCTTCTTATATATAGATATCTTTTTTATTCTTTGGTGTTATTTCTTAGGATATATTATCAGAAATGAAATTACTAGATAAAAAGAATATGATTGTTTGAACATATTCTTTTTTTTTTTTTTTTTTTTTTTTTTTTTTTGCATTTTTCTGAAGCTGGAAACGGGGAGAGACAGTCAGACAGACTCCCGCATGCGCCCGACCGGGATCCACCCGGCACGCCCACCAGGGGCCACGCTCTGCCCACCAGGGGGCGATGCTCTGCCCATCCTGGGCGTCGCCATGTTGCGACCAGAGCCACTCTAGCGCCTGAGGCAGAGGCCACAGAGCCATGCCCAGCGCCCGGGCCATCTTTGCTCCAATGGAGCCTTGGCTGCGGGAGGGGAAGAGAGAGACAGAGAGGAAGGCGCGATGGAGGGGTGGAGAAGCAAATGGGCGCTTCTCCTTTGTGCCCTGGCCGGGAATCGAACCGGGGTCCTCCGCACGCTAGGCCGACGCTCTACCGCTGAGCCAACCGGCCAGGGCTTGTTTGAACATATTCTTAAATTACTTTCTAAAAGTCTTTTTGTCAATCTGTACTGATATTAGCTGATACTGGATGTTACATGTTTTTTGTGGTTACTCAAAATTTTACCACTCAGATATAATAACTGGACATGTTCTGGTGTATTATTTGCCCTCCCTCTATTTTTCCCTTTTTCTTTTCTACCCACCTTTTTCCTTACTTACTCTTTTTCATACTGTTTTTTTAGCCTTTTAATTACTTTCCCCCTTCTTTCCTTTTTGATATAAGCTTTGCAAATAAATGGAAATCAGTTATGCTTAAACTTTTTTGTAAAATCTAGTCTAAAGAATGCAGCTGTTTTTTGACTGACAAAAAAAATGACACATCACACACAATCATGAGGCTAAACTTTTCCTACTTACTAATGCATTTCTTTATTTGTGATTTAACTGTATATTTTAGGTATTAAGTATGATGCTGAAAAAGAAGAAAAGTCGTTGCAAGATATTAAACAGAAAGAGCTGTCTCGAATTGAAGAAGCCCTTCAAAAAGCAGCAGAGAAAGGTACAATAAATTTATGTTTAGGTAAACTTATAAATAGATATACAGTACCTACATTTAGGAATCATTGCCTTTTCCCGTGATTGTTTTATCTCACTGCAAAGACATTTCTCTTTGGTCTCTTTTAAGAGGGCTGACAACTGTTGACTTATAAATGGCAGAAATACTTAGATATAATATGATTTCTTTTTCTAACTTAAGCTGCTGACATGTAATTGAATCAATAAGGAATCTGTTTAAAATAGCTTTCTCATTAAAATTTTTTATCAATGATTCTAATTCTTTTTGCCTCAAGGATTTTCTCTTATATAGAATTACTGATTCTTTTACACAAGATTACTAAAATACTTAAAATATTTAGAGGCAGTTTTTTGTTTTTTATTTTTGTTTTTGTTTTTTTAGAGAGAGAGAGAGAGAACAGATAGGCTGGAATGGAAAGACATGAGAAGCATCATTCCTCTTTGCAGCATCTTAGTAGTTCATTGATTGCTTTCATGTGTGCCCTGACTGGGAGGCTCCAGCAGAGCAAGTGAGCCCTTTCTCAAGCCAGTGATCATGATCAAGCCGGCAACTGTGCATTCAAGCCAGTGAGCCCGTGCTTAAGCTGGTGGCCCTGCGTTCAAGCTGGTGACCTTGGGGTTTGAACCTGGGTCCTCAGCATCCCAAGCTAACAACCTACCCACTGCACCACCAGCTGGTCAGGCTAGAGGCAGTCTTAATGTAAGAAGTAAAAAAGCATAATTTTTTTCCCTTCTTTTTTATACTTAAGCATAGTTTGTATTTCTGCTAAGCTTATAACCTATATTGTTATAAAAAATTTTCTTTATTCTATATAGCAGATAAAGCAAGGTGGGAATGGTTTTGTTTTATGATAGTTCAGTGTGATTTTAATTCACTTTTAGTTAATTAGTGCATATGGAAATAATACTATAAAGATGAGAAAGACTTGAAGAACACTAGATTTTCATTTTTTTTTTCTTGATACAGTTCAGATTAAATACATTTTCTGGATGCATATGTACTTCAATAGGTACATTGACATATACTCAGATATACTGATATAACACAATTTATAATATATTTTTAGTTAAATTATCTCCTTTGAGAAACAAAACCCAACATTCTCTTTCTCTCTCTCTCTTATTTTTTGAAAGGAAATCAGAGATTGCTTAGAAGATATTTAGTGTTTCCAATGATCTGCAAGAAAAAGCATGGGATAGTAGTATCTTCCGTTTTAGTAGTTGATGGCTTAATTGACAATGTATACCTGCTATATCTTTTGTATTGAGTGTCTATGAGATTTTTACTCCTGGGTCTTCAGTGCTTAGGAAATGTATATGTGTGGGTTTGGAAAAGAGACTGTTAAAGATGATTTGATATTACTATAGGGAATGAACATCTTTAGTATTAAGTTTGTGTAAATAGGTCTCTGAGGCTTATGTAATATAAAATAATTACATTGTAGCTTCTTAGATGATAAAATTTAGGTTTTGTTGGGATAGAACTAAAATTCAGAAAGTGAAACTCAGTTTTAACATTATTAGATTTTTCAAAAAAATATTTTCAGATAAAAGAGATGAATTTAGAATTGGGGAAATGTATTGATAGAGATTATTTTTCCTTCATTGTCAAGAAATATATTATCTTGACTGCATGTAAATATTTTTCTAGTTTGTATGAATATGGGTCACCTCTTTATATAATATTCAAGTGAATAATAAAAGACAACCTTGGCCCTTGAGGTGCTTTGCATTTCACCATTATTAGTTAATAGTAATAGTTATATGTAATTACCATACTTTATTTTTTAGACTTATTACATCTTGATTTTAAAAGCGCAAAAGCAGCATCATGTATATTTAGAGACTCAGGTGAGAAGAGGAAGTGATTCAGTTCTGAACAGCAAATGATAAAAATGAAAAAATGCTCATGCTGATCCGCTCTAAAAATATATTTTTACTTAATTTTTTTCCTGTGGCGAAATAGAATGCTGCCTACTATCATGTGGGCAAAAGGAAAATTAAAATGTAACTATGAATTTATTTCTAGAATATTTGTAAAATTGTAAAAATAAACTTCTTGACACTTTTATTTTAGTGAGTTTATTTTCTCTGAAAGGCTATTACAAAGTAAAGGAAAAGATTAAATTCTTAATGAGGCCAAAAGATTCTCAAATATTATAGATTCTGTAAACTGTTAAATTTATCAAAGAATATATATATACTTTATAACCAAATAGTTTTGTCAGAAAGACTTCTGATGAAAAATGTCAATTCTCTGTTTCATCCTTCTCTAGACACTCTTCTTAGAAGTGACTATTATTTTAGAAAGGTTAACATCCTATCATAATCTGGTTTATTTCTATTAAGTCAGTGGTTCTCAAAGTGTGCGCCAGGGTGCACTGATGCACTGATGCACCCTAGAAGATTTCCAGGTGCGCTCTATAGTATTCTAGAGAAATATGTGCCTGTTGGGGACCAAAAAGCCAACAGGGTTTTTGGAATTTTGGTTTTTTGGGGAACAGAGGTGTGGGGAATTGGCTGTAAGCTGAGAGTCTGCCCAACCCCCCACCTCACTTGCCTGATTAGGTTGCAAAAGGCTGTTAAGCTGTGGTGCTGGATTGTTTACACTACCCCCCATGTATGTTACCTGGAAAAGCTGGAGGCAAGTTTCTTCTATCCTTTGTTTGGTCTAAAGTTAAGGTGATATGTATGGTTGGGGTTTTCTGCACTCAACACAATTAAGGGTAAAAAGGAGAGGAGTTCTTCAATGTATTGATGAGGAAATGAGAGTTTGCCTTTCAGATATATGCCCAAACATTGAAGAAATGGCTAGGGCACATCAGGCTCATGTTTCTCATAAACACAAGAATGAAAAAACTTAACACATTTGTGCTGGGACCTGCCGACTTTACTAAATCTTACTAAGAATGTATCTATATATATAAAAAGATAACTTTTAGATTTTTTATTTTTTAACTCCTCTTTTTTACGAATTCTAAAAAGCATAACAAAAAATGTGACAAAATGTTTTTTAATGTCAGAATAAATTTAATTTTGTTGTATTTATTTTGTTTAATTACCATAAAAGCACCCTTGAACTTTATATATTTTTCTTTAATATTTGACTTAATTATTATAACATATTTCTCAGAAATTTGTATATAGTACCCCTACAATTATTTGTAGGGTTTTAAATGCACCCCGACTTCAAAAAGTTTGAGAACCACTGCTCTAAGGAATTACCTAGAATTTCCTGTTATGGTAGTCAAAGAGTTTAGCTCTCTTGCCATCTCCTTTTGCCCTAAATTTCTCTCCCTAATTCTTTGTAATAAGGTTATATCATAATTTTTGGCTAATTACTAGTAGAAATTTACATTACGATGACATTGTAATTATTGTTCATTGCATAGGTCAAATGATGTACTGTGATTACCTTTCTTATGCATCCTTTTGTTTTTTCTTGAATTTGTAAGTACTCCTTTTTTTATTTGCTTAGTCTTCTATTGAAACTTAAGCTTAATTCTTTTTACATGCTGTTTGAAATCTGTTTTATGACTATGGTTATTTCCAATTGCCCAAGGCCATCTATTGGTTCCCTCCCCTGCTCCCATTTTTCTCATGGAGATCTTCAGTTGAACTGGTTGTTTCTTTAGTTCTGCTACACACTTGTCATCCTAGGACTGGTCTTCATTGCTCTTTTGAGTTTAATCCATTATTTCCTGGTGTCTTGCCTTTTGTTCTTTTGTATTTGTGTTTCTTTGTTTTGTTGGAACATATCTAAAACAGCTTTTAAGAAAGGATGCACTGGATGTAATTTTTAAAATCCTTTCAAGTCTGAAAGTCTTTCTTTTTTACTTCCACACTTGTTTGATTTGGCTGGAGATAGAATGCTAAGTTTAAAATTGGAATTTTAAAAGTGGTATTTTTTTAGATTTTCATAACATTTTTTAAAAATTAATTGAGAGGCAGGGAGGCGGACAGACAGGCTCCCATATGTGCCCTGACCAGGATCCACTCTGCAAGCCCCCTACAGGGTGATACTCTGCCCATCTGGGGCCACTGCTCTCTTGCTCGGGCAACCAAGCTATTTTAACACCTGGCCATGGAACCATCCTCAGCACCCTGGCCAACTTGCTCAAACCATTTGAGCCATGGCTCTGGGAGGGGAAGGGGGTGGTGGAAGAAGGGGTGGGAGAAAGGGAGGGGTGGTGAAGTAGATGGTCACTTCTCCTGTGTGTCCTGACCAGGAATTGAACCCAGGACTTCCATACTCTGGGCTGACTTTCTACCAAGGCCTGAAAGTAGTATTTTTTTTTAGTTTACAGGTACTTTTGAGAAGGCTGATATTAATCTGCTTGACACATTGTTAGAAACACAAAAATTAGAAAATCCCTGGATCCTACTATTCATAACATTACATTTTAGCTGGGAAAATAAGACCTGTGCATAATAATAAACAGGAGAAAGTGTTGAGTTCCATCAAAGAAATACGAATGGGATGTTATGGACATACACATATTTAGCCAAAGAGATCAGGACAGGCACTGAAGGTACGTATTTCAGCTGTGTCTAAAGGATGAGTGTGCTGAGAGAGGACATTGTAAGTAGAGTGGACAGTGATGGTGGTAAGAATTGGGGGGTTTGATAGAGTGTAGTTAGAGGTAAGTTAGAAAGCTGTGTTTAGGTAAATTTTAAGGTACTTGAATGCTATGATGATGATAATGACAATAAATACTGTTTGCCAATCTTTAAAGTGCTTTATAGGAATTGACTCAATAGTCATAATTCTATGATATAAAGGCTGTTATTATTCCCATTTAATATTTGAAAAAGCTGAAAGTTAAATAACTTGTCCTATGGCACACAGCTAGAAAATGATAGAGCTAGAATTTGAATCCAGTCTGGCTCTAACTCCTCTATGTTTAACTATGAATAACGGATGCTCATCTAGCCAGTGAGTGAGTCAGTAACTCTTTTTTCATTTTCTTTCTTAAAAATCTAGGGAATGATGTTATCAGAGCTGTGTTAGGAAGGTTAAACTTGCTGTGTCTAGGCTGGATTTGGGGAGAGAAATGGAAGATGGTACTATTTAGCTATCATTAAACAGAATGTATAGAAAGGATTCAGGCAGTATATCTAAAGGGAACGGATCAGACTAAATAAGGTGAGTTCATTTCAGCTGACTCTAAAATTAGTATAAATATGAAGGTAATATTTCATTCTGAAAATGGACAAAGTGGTAGTCAAAAATGGAATCGAAATAGCAGAATTGCTCTGTTTGAAAATGTATCAAAGCCCTTGCTGGTTGACTCAGTGGTAGAGCATTGGGATGTCCTGGGTTCAATTCCCAGTCAGGGCACACAGGAGAAGCGCCCTTCTGCTTCTCTTCTCTACCTCCCCCCATCGCTTCTCTCTCTCTTTCTCTCTCTTCCCTTCCTGCAGCCATGGCGCTCTCAATTGGAGTGAGTTGGCCCTGGGTGCTGAGAATGGCTTCATGAACTTGGTTGCTGAGCAATGGAGCAACACCCCAGATGGGCAGAGAATTGCCCCTCAGTGGGCTTCCTGGGTGAATCCCAGTTGCAGTGTATGCGGGAGTCTGTCTCTGCCTCCCCTCTTGTCACTGAGTAAAAAAAAAAAAATCAAATAATTTAATGAGGCATTAGCTGTAATTGATATTTCTCTGCTGTGCTTAATTTGAAATTATTGTTATAAATTTAATTATTAAGAACTTTTGTTTTACTATTATAAACTAGTTTGTATGTTGAAATAATGAAAGTGATGTCATTTAATGTTAACTTAGAATAATGGTTTTGGTGTCACTGAATTTTACTTGTTCTATGATTTCTAATTCTTTGAATTAAGGTTAGACATATTTTACATGTGAAATTAAAGGTATCTTTTAAATCTTTGTGTTTGGTTTCTGCTGCCATGTGGATGCAGGCGCACACTCAGGGGAGTTCATTTATGGCTTGGAAAATTTTGTTTACAAGGACATCAAGCCTGGTGGGTATGCGTGGTTAATTATATTCAGCTCCATATGCATGGTTAATTATATTCAGTTCAATAAAAATTATATTCTTATCCATGCTTGTGCTTTTAATGGAGTCCATTTGATGACAGGCCACCCTTTTAGAAAATATGGAAATGTAATTCATGTTTTTCCCATTTACCATCATTTTCTTTTCCCTACCTTCTGTAGTCTTCATTTATTCATTCACTATATATTTAGTGTGTTCTTGTGACAAGCACTATGATGGATGCTGGATGTTCATGGGGTAAAATAAACACAATTCACTGCTCTTGAGAAGCTTGCAATTTGATCTATAGATAACTTTCTTTTTAAAAAAATTTGACTTATTGAAGTATAATTGACATACAACATTCTGTTAATTTCAGGTATATAACATAATGGTTAGACATTTGTGTACACTGCAAAGTTATCACCATAAGAAATTCAGCCACCATCTGTTGCCATATGAAGTCACAAAACTTGTATTTTCCTTGTGAAGAGAAATTTTAAGATTTGCTTTTTTAACAAGTTTTAGTTTGCTTATATAGCATTATTGACTGTAGTCACCATGCCATACATGTCATCCTCATCACTTATTTCATATCTGGAAGTTTGTACCCTTGATTCATTCACCCATTTCATCCCCCAAATCCCCTTCCTTGTGGCAACCACCAGTGTGTTCTCTTTATCTGTGAGAGGTTTGTTCTCTTTTTGAGATTCCACATATAAGCGAAATCATATTGTATTTGTCTTTCTTTGTCTGAATTCTTTCATATAGCAGAATACCGTCAAGGTCCATCCCTATTATTGCAAATGACAAGATTTTATTCTTTTTTTTGGTTGAGTAGTATCCCATTGTGTAAATATACCATATCTTTTCTATATTTACCCTTGATGGACATTGTTCCCATATCTTGGCTATTGTAAATAATGCTGCAGTGAACATAGGAGTGCACTTTTTTCTTAAATTAGTGTTTTTGGGTTTTTTTAAGATAAATACCCAGAAGTAGAATTGCTGAGTCTTATGGTAGTTCTATTTCCTTTCTCAAGTAACCTTTATACTGTTCTCCGCAGTGCCTGCCCAGTGTACATTCCCAGCGATTGTGCACCAGGTTTCCCTCTTTCCCACACCTTTGCCAACACTTGTTATTTCTTGTCCTTTTCATAATAGCTATTCTGACATGTATGAGATGACACCTCATTGGGTGTTTTTTTATTTAGAAATTAAATTTAATGGGATGACATTGGTCCATAGGAACACGTAGGCTTCAGTTATATATCCCCATTAGCATGTGAACTGTTCATTGCATTGTGTGTCCATCACCCAAATCAAAACACTTTCGTTCACTGTATATTTGGCCCCTTCTCCCAACCCCCTCCTTTTGGTAACCACTTCACTTTTGTCTATGTCCACTGTGGTTTTGCTTTGCATTTTTCTGTTGATTAGTGATGAACATTTTTGCATATGTGTATTGGCCATCTATATGTCTTTTTTGGAAAAATGTCTATTCAGATTCTCTCTCCATTTTTAAATTGAATTTAAATTGGATTTTTTTTTTGTTATTGAGCTTCCTTATATATTTTGGATATTAGCCCCTTATCAACTTTTTGATTTGCCAATGCCTTTTTTCTTTTAATAGGTTGCCTTTTTATTTTGTTAATATGTTCTTTAACCCTGTAGAAGCTTTGAAATTTGATATACTTCCATTTGTTTAATTTTACTTTGTTGCCATTGCATTTGGAGTCAGATCCAAAAGACATTACCAAGAACTATATCAAGGAACTAACCACCTACATTTTCTTCTGTTTTTTGGTGTCTGTCTTACATTTCAGTCATTAATTCATTTTGAGATAATGTTTGTATACAGTGTAAGGTAGTCATGTAGTTTCATTTTTTTTTTTTTTGTACTTTTCTGAAGCTGGAAACGGGGAGAGACAGTCAGACAGACTCCCGCATGCGCCCGACCGGGATTCACCCGGCACGCCCACCAGGGGCGACGCTCTGTCCACCAGGGGGCGATGCTCTGCCCCTCCGGGGCGTTGCTCTGCCGCGACCAGAGCCACTCTAGCGCCTGGGGCAGAGGCCAAGGAGCCATCCCCAGCGCCCGGGCCATCTTTGCTCCAATGGAGCCTTGGCTGCGGGAGGGGAAGAGAGAGACAGAGAGGAAGAAGGGGGTGGGGGTGGAGAAGCAAATGGGCGCTTCTCATATGTGCCCTGGCCGGGAATCGAACCCGGGTCCCCCGCACGCCAAGCTGACGCTCTACCGCTGAGCCGACCGGCCAGGGCCTGTAGTTTCATTTTTATGTCTGTGACTGTCCAGTTTTTCCAGCAACATTTATTGAAGAGACTGTTCTTCCCATTATATATTCTTACCTTCTTTGTCATAAATTGATTGATCATATATGTGTGGGTTATTTTTGAGTTCTCTCTTCTGTTCCATTTATCTGTGTATCTGTTTTTATGTCAGTACCATATTTTTTTTTTATTATTATAGCTTTGTGATATGTTTAGATTTGAATTGAGATTAAGGAGCATGATATCTTCAGCGTTGTTTTCCTTTCTCAAGGTTGTTTTGACTGGGATTCTCTTGGTTTTATACAAATTTTATTATTTGTTTTATTTCTGTGAAAAATGACATTGAGTTTTGATAGGGATTACATGGAATATATAGATTGTTTTGAGTAATATGGCAGTTTTATAATACTGATTTTTCCAATCCATGATCACGGAATAGTGTCCATTATTTGTGTCTTCAGTTTCTTTCATCAGTTTCTTACAGTTTTCAGTGCACAAGTCTTTCACCTCTTGGATTAAATTTTATTTCTAAGTATTATATTCTTTTTGATGTAATTGTAAATGAGATTATTTTCTTAATTTTTGTTTCTGGTAGTTCATTGTTAGTGTATAAAAATATAATGGATTTTTGCATGTCGATTTTGTATTCTGTAACTTTACTGAATTTATTAGCTCTAACAGTTTTTGGTGGGGTCTTTACATGTTTTTTATATATAAAAACATGTTATCAGCAATTACTCAGCAATTACTGAGTTTTACTTTTCTTTTTATAAAATTTAATTTAAAGTAATTTAATTTTTTATTGACTTTATTGGGTTGCCATTGGTTAATAAAGTTGGATAAATTTCAGGTATTCAGTTTGTAATACATCAACTATATATTGTATTGTATATTTATCACTCTAAGTCAAGTCTCCTTCTATCACCATTTATCTCTTCTAAGCTCTCTTCTACCTCCCTCCATACTTCCTTCCCCTCTAGTAATTACCATGTTGTTCTCTATGTCTTTGAGGTTATTTTTCTTCTTCTTTTTCTTTTTTGCTTAGACCCTTCACTGTTTTCATCCAGCCCTGCAGTTCCCTCCCTTCTGACAGCTGATTTGTGAATGTTGAACCTAAATTGTATGCTTGTATAAATCCCACTCAGTAATGGTATATCTTTTTAATGTATTACTGAATTTGGTTTGTTAATGTTCTATTGAAGATTTTTGTATCTGTGTTCATCAGGGATATTGGTCTGTAATTTTCTTTTTGTGGTGTCTTTGGTTTTGGTATCTGGGTAATGCTGGCTTTGTAAAATTAGTTTGGGAGCATATTGTTCTTTTACATTTTTAAAAATTCAAAACAATTTATTTATTTATTCATTTTTAAATTATGAGAGAGAGAGAGAGAGAGAGAGAAGAGGGGAGGAGAAGGAAGCATCAACTCCCATATGTGCCTTGGCTAGGCAAGCTTGGGATTTTAAACTGGTGACCTTACATTTTTTTTTCTTTTTATTCAGACAATTAAATTTAATGGGAATATTGGTCAACTAGAGTACATAGATTTTGGGCAAACATCTCTACATCATGTGGACAGTTGGTTATGTTGTATACCCATCACCCAAAGAAATCATCCTCCATCACCTTATATTTGTCCCTCTTTGTGTCCCTCCCCCCCTCCCCCTTTCCCTTAGTAACCATAGTAAACTCCTATTTATGTCTAGAGTCTCAGTTTTGTGTCCCACCTATGTATGGAATCATACAGTTCTTAACTTTTTAAAATTTACTTATTTCACTCAGTATAATGTTATCAAGGTCCATCCATGTTGTCGTAAATGACACTATGCCATCGTTTTTTATGGCTGAGTAGTATTCCATAGTATATATGTACCACATCTTTTTTTTTTTTTTTTTGTATTTTTCTGAAGCTGGAAATGGGGAGGCAGTCAGACAGACTCCTACATGCGCCCAACCGGGATCCACCCGGCACGCCCACCAGGAGGGGATGCTCTGCCCATCTGGGGGTCGCTCTGTTGTGACCAGAACCACTCTAGCGCCTGGGGCAGAGGCCAAGGAGCCATCCCCAGTGCCCAGGCCATCTTTTGCTCCAATGGAACCTCGGTTGCAGGAGGGGAAGAGAGAGACAGAGAGGAAGGAGCGGGGGAGGGGTGGAGAAGCAGATGGGTGCCTCTCCTGTGTGCCCTGGCTGGGAATCGAACCGGGGACTTCCACACGCCAGGCCGACGCTCTACCACTGAGCCAACCGGCCAGGTCCCTGTACCACATCTTCTTTATCCAATCATCTATTGAAGGGCACTTTGGTTGTTTCCATGTCTTGGCCATTGTGAATAATGCTGCGATGAACATGGGGTGAATATGTCTTTATGTACCAATGTTTTCAAGTTTGGGGGTATAACCCAGTAGAGGGATTGCTGGGTCATATAGTAATTCTATTCTTAATTTTTTTAGGAACTACCATACTTTCTTCCATAGTGGTTGTACTAATTTGCATTCCCACCAACAGTGAATGAGGGTTCCTTTTTATCCACAGCCTCTCTAATACTTATTACATGTCTTCTTGATAATAGCTATGGTATCTCATTGTAGTTTTGATTTGCATTTCTCTAATAGCTAATGAAGATGAGCATCTTTTCATATATCTATTGGCCATTTGTATTTCTTCTTGGGAAAGGTGTCTGTTCATGTCCTCTCACCGTTTTTTTTATTGGATTGTTTGCTTTTTGTTGCTGATTTTTCTGAGTTCTTTATATGTATATTTGTATATTAACCCCTTATCTGAGCTGTTATTTGCAAATATCTCCCATTTAGTTGGCTGTCTGTTTTGTTGTTGGTTTCTTTTGCTGTGCAGAAGCTTCTTAGTTTGATGTAGTCCCATTCATTTATCTTTGCCTTTACTTCCCTTGCCTTTGGGGTCAAATTCATAAAATGTTCTCTATGGCCAAGGTCCATGAGTTTAATACTTATGTTCTCTTCTATGTAATTTATTGCTTCAGGTCTTATGTTTAGGTCTTTGATCCATTTTGAATTAATTTTTGTGCAAAAGGACAAACTGTAGTCAAGTTTCACTCTTTTGCGTGTGACTTTACAATTTTCCTAGCACCATTTATTGAAGAGGCTTTCTTTTTTCCATTGTGTGTTTTTGGCTCCTTTACCAAAGGTGATTTGCCCATATATATGTGGTTTTATTTCTGGGCTCTCCATTCTGTTCCATTGTTCTATGTGTCTGTTTTTCTGCCAATACTATGCTGTTTTGATTATCGTGGCTCTATAGTAGGGGTCCCCAAACTTTTTACACAGAGGGCCAGTTCACTGTCCCTCAGACCATTGGAGGGCCAGACTATAAAAAAAAACTATGAACAAATCCCTATGCACTTTGCACATATCTTATTTTAAAGAAGAAAAACAAAATGAGAACAAATACAATATTCAAAATAAAGAACAAGTAAATTTAAATCAACAAACTGACCAGTATTTCAATGGGAACCATGGGCCTGCTCTTGGCTAATGAGATGGTCAATGTCCGGTTTTATATTTGTCACTGCTAGCTGTAACGTGATATGATGTGCTTCCGGAGCCCTGATGCATGTGTACCATGTTATCGGAAGTAGTACTGAACGTGAGCGATGCTGCACTTTGCAGCCCCGACACATTCAGTACTCCTCTCACTGACCACCAATGAAAGAGGTGCCCCTTCCGGAAGTGTGGCGGGGGCCAGATAAATGGCCTCGTGGCCGCATGCGGCCTGCAGGCCGTAGTTTGGGGACCCCTGCTTTATAGTATAATTTGAAGTCAGGTATTGTAATGCCTCAAGCTTTGTTTTTTTCCCCTTCAGGATTACTTTGGTTATTTGGAGTTTTTGATGGTTCCATATAAACCTTATGATTTTTTGTTTTATTTCTTTAAAAAATGACATTGGAATTTTGATGGAAATTGCATTAAATTTGTATATTGTTTTCAGTAATATGGACACTTTAACTATATTTATTCTTCCTATCCAAGAGCATGTGATATTTTCCATTTCATTGTGTCTTTTTAGATTTCTTTTAATAATGCTTTGTAGTTTTCAGTATATAGATCCTTTATATCCTTTGTTATGTTTATTACTAGGTATTTCATTTTTTTTGTTGCAACTGTAAAAGAGATTATTTTTTTTAGTTCATTTTTTCAAATTTTGTTGGCATATAAGAAAGCAATAGATTTTTGTATATTAATTTTGTATCCTGAGACCTTACTGTATTGGTTTATTGTTTCTAATAGTCTTTCTGTGGAGCCTTTGGGATTTTCTATATACAGGATCATGTCATCTGCAAAACCTAAAACCTTTATTTCTTCTTTCCCAATATGAATGCCTTTTATTTCTTTCTCTTGTCTGATTATCTGGCTAGAACTTTCAGCACCATGTTGAATAGGAGTGGAGAGAGTGGGAAGTCTTGTCCTGTTCCTGATTTTAGAGGAAAAGTTTTCAGTTTTTTATCATTTAGTATAATGTTAGCTGATGATTTGTTATATATGGCCTTTATTACATTGAGGTATTTTCCTTCTATACCCATTTTATTGAGTGTTTAAAATAAACATAAAAGGATGTTGTATTTTATTGAATGCTTTTTCTGCACCTATTGATAGGACCATATGATTTTGTTCTTTGTTTTGTTGATATGGTGTATTACATTAATCATTTTATGTATGTTGAACCATCCGTTGAACCATCCTTGTGCTTCTGGGATGAATCCCACTTGATGGTGATGTATTATTTGAATGTGTTGTTCTTATATTTTTAAAAAATTTGAGCAAGATAGGTATTAAATCTTTGAATATTTGGCAGGCTTCACCAGTGAAGCTGTCTGTTCATGGACTTTTGTTTGTTGGAAGTTTTTGATTACTGATTCATTTTCTTTACTATCAATAGTTTTATTCAGATTTTCTATTTCTTCATGATTTAGTCTTAGAAGATTTTATGTTTTAGCATGGAGATACTTATGCCTTATTGTCCAATTTTGTTGGATATTATTGAACGTTTCTTTCTGTAGTCTGCCATGGGCAGTGTTATCTAATCCTACTATGATAACCTACCTTTAAGATACAACTGAATTCCCATGGTCCATTTAAATATATAACAAAATCATTGGATAGCATTGTTAAGAAAACAGACAAAGCCGGCCAGGGCACACAGGAGAAGCGCCCATTTGCTTCTCCACCCCTCCGCCGCACCTTCCTCTCTGTCTCTCTCTTCCCCTCCCGCAGCCAAGGCTCCATTGGAGCAAAGATGGCCCGGGCGCTGGGGATGGCTCCTTGGCCTCTGCCTCAGGCGCTAGAGTGGCTCTGGTTGCAACATGGAACGCCCAGGATGGGCAGAGCATCGCCCCCTGGTGGGCAGAGCGTCGCCCCATGGTGGGCGTGCCGGGTGAATCCCGGTCGGGCGCATGCGGGAGTCTGTCTGACTGTCTCTCCCTGTTTCCAGCTTCAGAAAAATGCAAAAAAAAAAAAAAAAAAAAGAAAACAGACAAAGGTTGCTATAAGGGAAAATCTAATTTTCAGAATTTCCTGTTTTTCGAGAAATGTACATTTGCCTGGGTAAAAAAAATGAGACCTGGAATATTGATGATTCTGAAATGACAGTTGTGGATGATCTCTTCACTCAGTTGTCTAGAATTTAATGTGTACTTTATGATCCTTTCATCTTTTTACTTTATGTATTTGTTCTTATTTGATGTCATTTTTAAAATTCTAGAACCATGGTTCTCAAAATGTCAAAACTATTTTCATAATAATAAGGCATCATTTCATTTTTTTTCAAATATACTGTGTTGACTTGGGCGCTGATGATGCAAAGGGAATGTTAGTAAAATTGCTGGCTGCCTTACCATGAATCAGGGCAGTGGCTCCAAACAGTACTGGTGGCCATGGTATTGTTGACTCCCATGCACTCACAAATAAAAACAAAATAAAACTAAACAATAACAAAAACTAATTTTACTTACGAATAACCTTGAAGAAGTAGGAAAATTTTTATAAACTTCAGCTCTTGAGGACGTATGTCTTTAATATTTCATGTCACAAAAGAGGAAGTATGCATAAAGTACTTACACACACTGAAGTACCATAATTGTCTCAAGGAAGAATTGTACTGCCAGCTGAAGTGTACAGTAGGTGCTTTTTTCATTGAAAACCATTTTATTTGGAATGACTGACATACTATTCAGATTTGAGTGTTTGGTAGATGCTTTAGTAAAACAAATGTAAGGAAAACAACTGACAATATTTGTTGTCGTATTAAGATTTGAATTTTTAAGCAAAGATTAGAACTTGCCGCCTTAAGCTTGGCAGCTTCCTAGTACTTAAAGACTTTTCTGATGAGATTGTTAGTGATGTTAACAATTGTGATTTTCTGATGAAATGACTCAACATTTGGACAATCTGCATCGTTTAATGAAGTAATATTTCCATATTACCAATGCATGATGAAGAATTAGGCATGTGTAAAAGTCAATTAAAAGTACAAAATAGACCAATTTATTTTCATTTGGATGAAATATTTATTGATAGAGTTTCATGTTCTAAGATGAAATTAACCTTTAAGAAGCTACCATATGTTGAGTTTGGGTGGCTATGACAAGATGTTTCTCCCTGTCTTACGTATCTGTCATTAGATCAGATTTTCTTCATATGCTTCAATCTAAACAGCTTATCTCAGCAGATCAAAGGCAGAAGCATATATACAAATCCAGTTGTTTTCTACTAAGCCAGATAGTAAAGAGATCTGGAAGACTGTTAAAACTTGTCATTTTCCTGACTACAACTTTTTGTTTGAAAAATATAGTTACTTTTCATAAAAATATGTTACCTATACTTTCATGTGATGGTTTTTAAAAATAAATTAATAAATATTAAAAAAATTTCTCAGTTTTTATTTCCAATATGGAAATATCAATATTTGTAATCCATACCAATTAAAATATCTTTAAGGTTCTCAAATTTTATGTGTGTTAAGGGGGCCCTGAGACCAAAATATTTGAGATCTCCTTTAGAGAGTGATTGAGAATCATAAATTTGCCTGACCTGTGATGGCACAGTGGGTAAGTTGTCGACCTGAAACTCTGAGGTTGCCAGTTTGAAACCCCAGGCTTGGCCGGTCAAGGCACATTTGGAAGTTGATGCTTCCTGCTTGCTTCCCCCTTCTCTCTCTCTCTTCCTCTCCCCTCTCTAGAACGAAGAAATAAAATCTTAAAAAAAAAATCATAAGTTTAATATTTATCATATTAAATAGAATCTTTAAAGAACTATGTAGCACTCAGATTAAGTTTTGAAACTATTTGGAGAAATTTAAACGTGGTGCATTTAACATTGAGATTAAAGGCGGAAGATGATGCTAGAACAAATGTGAAGTCAGAAGTATACTAGGGAGGTCAGGTGAGAAGAAGGAGTTACGAGAGAATTTAAACCCAGGCGGAGGAACCTCTCTCTCTGAGAGCAGTGCTAGCCACGAGGCATGATTTTCAGGCTACTCCGGCTTTCCTTCTTCTTTCTTTTCAAATGGCAGTATTTCTTTGAGAACTCAGTCTTTTTCTAAATGCTTTATTTATGAATGAAGAAGATTTAGGGAAGAAGAAATACTGGTAATAGCGAAGTCCAGATTCTGTTCTATATTTATTAAATGTTTCTTCTGGAAACTAAGGGTTTTATTCTGTAATACAGAATTTGGTTCTTAGTTTTTGTATTGGAAGGACAATTTGCTTTCAAATGTCGAGGAAGAACAAATTTAAAATTTCAAACTAAATATTATGTACATTCTCTCAACTCTATATATAACATTATGTGGGCTTATATATTTTATAGTAATGTTCAGATGTGCTTTTTTTGATTCATTTAATTTTTATTTTATTTTTTATTTTATTTCTATTTTTTGTATTTTTCTGAAGCTGGAAACGGGGAGGCAGTCAGACAGACTCCCGCATGCGCCTGACCGGGAGAGGGGGAGGGGTGGAGAAGCAGATGGGCGCTTCTCCTGTGTGCTCTGGCTGGGAATCGAACCCAGGACTCCTGCACACCAGGCCGATGCTCTACCACTGAGCCAACAGGCCAGGGCCATTTAAACAGTTATATGTTCTGTGCCCAGATATTAGGATAATTTCTGTCCTAATGAAGTCTGATGGCAAGACAGTTGTGCAGACACTTCAAATATGATGTGATCTAGTGTTGGAAGTCTGGTGTAGGGGTAGGTGGCCTGGAGATGCTTAGAAGTGTTAAAGAAAGCTGCACTTAGGCAGTAGTACTGGATCTGAGATCTGGAAGCCTCCTGAGAGTTTGCCTAGTGAAGATCATCAGGGAAGGCACAGGGAATAACACATGTAGAGGCATTAGGCATTGAAAACTTTTGTCTTGGCAGTGGCCAGGTAGCTCAGTTGGTTAGAGCATTGTCCCAAAATAGCAATGTTGGGGTTTCAATCCCTGGTCAAGAAACAATCAAGGAATGCATAAATAAGTAGAACAACAAGTCAGTGTTTTCTTCTCACTCTCTTTTTCTCTCTTCTCTCTAACATCAGTAGATGAAGTAAAAAACGTTTTGCCTTGTCTTGGAAAGTATGAATAGTATTTCTGAAGTATCCAGTGCAAGGATGAGTGGCAGGAGATAGAACAGGACAGGGAGATGGATGGGGTCAGGTCATGACAGGACTTTTGTGTCATTCAAACACTTGATTTTATTTGGAAGGCTGCAGAGAGCCTTTAAAAGAATTTTGAGCAGGGTATTTGCAAGCTGTGAATAGTGTTTTAGAAGGTAACAGTTTGGTAGTAGTATAGAACAATGTTTAGTAGAAGTGCAGGGAAAACTGGAGGTTGGGGAGACCATACCGAGTCTGCCTCTAGAGGACAGAGGAGAGTTGATGTCTAGTTGAATGTAGAGATTTATAATTCAGATAAGAAATCTCATAATGGGTAATGCCGTAAAGTGAAGTAGTGCCAAATAAAAGAAGATTAAGTTTTAAAGAAATTAACCCAGTTTCAGTGTACAATTCAGTGTAAATTTTTTGCCCTTTTTGTATTTATATCATTGTCATTAAAGGATTTTTCTTTTGAAGTATATAGCATTTGGAAAAAGTCATCATCGACAACCTACCCATTCATTACATTTGTATCTCTTTGTTCCCATCACGTTTTTCAAAACTTTTATCTGAAAGTTTTCTATCCTGCCATTGTTACATTTCCGATATTTTGGTAACATTGAAATTAAACTTAAACTTGAGGTTGTCAAGATACATAAATATTATAAAGTGTATTGTGTATGGATATTTTATCCAATTTTCCTATAATTGTACCTGCCAAGTAGTTTTCTAGATTAAAGAAGGTTATTCTAGACTAAAGGTTTGTAAATCTGAAATAATAGGTCAGCTTAGAATAAAATAAGTTGAATTGTACCAAAAATTGCTGTTAGGAAGAATTCTCTTGTTTTCTGTCCTCTAGTCTGCTAACTTGAATTTTATCCTTTTCTCACTAAAATGCTTCCACTGAGAAGGACGTAAGCGTAAAAAGCACAAAAAACATTTTAAGAAACCTTTTAAAGGTCTTGATCGCTCAAAAGGTAGGTAAAAATAGTTTTTATGCCATGTGTTATTTATACACATTGCCACTTAATTTCTGTCTTCGAAGGTAAAATGAATGTTAGATTACAGTATAACTTCAAAAATAAATTTTATGTTGAAAATGCACATTAAAATCTAAAATAAATCTGTAATAAAACAAGGACTCTAGAAAAGGCTGTGATTGTCCTTGAGTAGTACCTTAGCTATTCTTTGGCACTTGAGTATGAGGTTTAAGAGAATTTCAACCCTTGAGCTTGTATTTTTCTATTTTTTTGTAGATAAACCAAAAGAAGCCAAAAAGGATACATTTTTGGAGAAATTGGCAACTCAAGTAATTAAAAATGTACAAGTAAAAATCACAGACATTCACATTAAATATGAAGATGATGTAAGTAATTTTAGGTTCCTTGGGTTAAGTTAGTAACTAAATGTATTTTATGTTAATTTTGACATGTCCTATCCAGTTTTATTTTTTTATTTATTTGTACCGTTTTAAATCTAAGATTGATTTTTTTTTTCTGATGAGTACACTACCATTTATCCTTTCCTGTGTTATTTTTCATGGGACATTTATGAATATAAACATATAATAAAACCACAATATGTTCCTTTTTAAAGCCAATATAAGAGATTTTCACATTGTCTTCTGTATTTTTTTTGAATTTGTTTAATGCCTTAACACTTATACTACTGTAACTTTATGGAACTAATTTTTTTATACTGACAAGAATATTATTCCAAGATGTAATGACATATCAATTATAATTGTAATTAGTAGAGAGAGGACTAAAACTGAGGTCACTTGCTTGCTAGTTTAGTTCCATCCTCTTTATGTTCCATGAAGTTGGAATGAACAGCCACAGCTAACCAAACGTTTAATACAGATTAAGAATTGTTTTACTGACTTTATTAATTGATTTATTGGTTTTATTAATTTTAGTTAAAGTATAACATATTTCTTTGTTTTAAAGTTTGAAACATATGTAAGAAACCTTGAATTTTTTTATTTACCTAGGAAACTTGAAATGTTTATTTTCTCTAAAATTGAGTTTGCATTCTTTTTTCTGTTTTTAATTTGGATTGAATTAAAGCAATACTGACATATATAGAATTTATTTTCCTTTTCTGATAAATTTATTATGTAACTTAATGTTCAGTAAGACACACTTGGAATTTTTCAAGCTATACTATCTTGAACTTATATTGACTATCTTTTGGCTTTAGTGTAGTAATTAAACTGAATTTTGTTTTCAAATAAATGTTTTTTAAAAACTCTAACTACTCATCAGTGCCCTTGCTTAAAAGAAATTTAGGAAAATAAAATCTAGTCAACACATGGAAGTGAGAGAATTCTTTTTTTTTTTTTTTTGTATTTTTGCATTTTTCTGAAGCTGGAAACGGGGAGAGACAGTCAGACTCCCGCATGCGCCTGACCGGGATCCACCTGGCACGCCCACCAGGGGCGACGCTCTGGTGGGGTGATGCTCTGCTCCTCCGGGGCGTTGCTCTGCCGCGACCAGAGCCACTCGAGCGCCTGGGGCAGAGGCCAAGGAGCCATCCCCAGCGCCCGGGCCATCTTTGCTCCAATGGAGCCTTGGCTGAGGGAGGGGAAGAGAGAGACAGAGAGGAAGGAGTGGGGGGTGGAGAAGCAAATGGGCGCTTCTCCTATGTGTCCTGGCCGGGAATCGAACCGGGTTCCCCGCACGCCAGGCCGACGCTCTACCGCTGAGCCAACGGGCCAGGGCGGAAGTGAGAGAATTCTTAAAATTAATGGCATATTGATGATTTAGAACTTCAGTTTGAACTCAAACTAAGCTTTTTTACTGAGCAAGTACAATTGGAAAAGTATATTTTGCTCTCTTTGATGAAAAGAAATCAAAGATGCATAAGAGTGGGATAAATAACATGTTTAAATTGATGTCAGTGACAAAATATATTAAAATAATATAAAAGGAAAATAATTAAAAAATACAAAGGAATTTTCATTGTAGCATTTGTCTTTTAATGTGGTTACCTTAATTGTATCTAGAAAGATAATGAAAAATATAAGAAGTGTGGGAGGGAAAGTATAATTTATCATAAAGATGCTCACTAGATGATAATAATTTATGGGTTGTACATTGGCAGCTGAGGAGTTGTGTTTTTTTTAAGGTCTTTCTGATTAGTTGCAAGTTATTTTGAGGTAGTTATGGGTGTAAAGATGAGTGTGGGAGTAGAGGAAAATATGTTGTCACAATCACAATATCTCTGATATTAAAAAACAAAGCTCTAAAAGGTATTTGTGCTTTTCAGCTATACCAGATCCTGCATATTTCCTATTTGAGAAGGGTTTATTTGTCTAAAGTCATTGTTGGATGATTTAGAACATAATGTTTTTTCTCCTCTCTAGTTCCCCTAGTTTCTGTCACAACCAAAAACTATGACTTCTGGACATCTTTAAGATGTCTAAAACATGACATTGTACATATTGTGGTACAGTTTAAACACATTGCATTCTTTCTTCTTATTTTAATTTGCTTTAAGTTTGGATTGAATGCTACAGTGAAAATTCCTTTGTATTTTAAAATTATTTTCCTTTTATATTATTTTAAAACATTTTGTCACTGGCATCAATTTAAACATATACATGTTATTTATCCCACTCTTATGCATCTTTGATTTCTTTTCATTAAAGAGAGCGAAATACTATTCTTTTTCAATTGTACTTGCTCAGTAAAAAGGCTTAGTTTAAGTTCAAACTGAAGTTCTCATTCATTAATATGCCGTTAATTTTAAGAATAATTCTCTCATTTCCATGATGTGTTGACTAGATTTTATTTTCTTAAATTTCTTTTAAACAAGGGCACTGATGAGTAGTTAGATTTTTTTTTTTTTTTTTGTATTTTTCTGAAGCTGGAAACGGGGAGAGACAGACAGACAGACTCCTGCATGCGCCCGACCGGGATCCACCCGTACGCCCACCAGGGGCAACGCTCTGCCCACCAGGGGGTGATGCTCTGCCCCTCCGGGGTGTCGCTCTGCCGCGACCAGAGCCACTCTAGCGCCTGGGGCAGAGGCCAAGGAGCCATCCCCAGCGCCCGGGCCATCTTTGCTCCAATGGAGCCTTGGCTGTGGGAAGGGAAGAGAGAGACAGAGAGGAAGGAGGGGGGGCGGGGGTGGAGAAGCAAATGGGCGCCTCTCCTATGTGCCCTGGCCGGGAATCGAACCCGGGTCCCCTGCACGCCAGGCCGATGCTCTACTGCTGAGCCAACCGGCCAGGGCCAGATTTTTTAAAAAACATTTATTTGAAAACAACATTCAGTTTAATTACTGCTAATTATCAGGAAAGGAAAATTTAATTTAGGCAGATTTGGGATTAAGAGCCAAGGGAAATTGAATATTAAGAATCTTGGGCATTTCCTTACAAAGGACAGTTTTGAAGTATGAAGGAAATTAAAGCTTAAAGACACAGTTCACATTTCTAAGTGTGAAAATCTTAAATATTTCAAAAATATTTAGTGGTGGTGTTTTTATCTGTGAAACTTTGTTTTACTTATCTATGCAGAACATCTTTCATGTTATACACAAAGAGACTCCCTTTTTAACTGTCTAGACAGGAATTATTTTAGTTGTGGTATGGAGTCTTCTCACTTCCATTAAGAAAAGAGTTTCATTGGGAAGAAAGTATATTAGGGTCATGCCTACAAAATATGGATAATCCTAGCCATATTATTACCTTTCTCTTCTTTTTTTCCCCACAAATCTACTTGGTTTGTGAGACTTATTTATAAACTAATTGCCCTGTGTTGCCTATTGTAAAGAGTTGAGCATAGATTCACCCTTACTGTCAGTGTATTTTAATGCCACCTTTTCTTCTTTGATAGGTTACTGATCCAAAGCGGCCTCTTTCGTTTGGTGTCACACTGGGAGAACTTAGTCTTTTGGTAATGTTGGACATACTTTAAAAATATGGACATGTAAAATAATATCCCAAGGCAGGGTGTGAATTGCCAAGATCAGCTGTTGCTACAAATAGCTATTTATTTTTATGTATAATTTTTCAACAATTTTTGTAGAAGTTCAAAATTTTTTTTTTTTTTACAGAGGCAGAGATAGACAGGGACAGACAGACAGGAACAGAGAGAGATGAGAAGCATCAATCATTAGTTTCTCGTTGTGCGTTGCGACTTCTTAGTTGTTCATTGATTGCTTTCTCACATGTGCCTTGACCGTGGGCCTTCAGCAGACCGAGTAACCCCTTGCTGGAGCCAGCGACCTTGGGTCCAAGCTGGCGAGCTCTTTGCTCAAGCCAGATGAGCCCGCGCGGGACCTCGGAGTCTCGAACCTGGGTACTTCCGCATCCCAGTCCGATGCTCTATCCACTGCGCCACCGCCTGGTCAGGCAGAAGTTCAAAATTTTTAATGATATTATATTCTCTATTTTGATTTGTCTTTGAATTCAACAAATAATTCAAATATCAATATGAAACATTCTGCAAGAATTAAAAGCTGTCTCTTAAACATGTGGGAAAGTAGGGGAAGATAAATTTCTATAGAGTCATGTTCTCATTCTTGGTTAGGTAAATGGAATTTCCAAATTATATGTGTGCATATGTTTATATGTACATGTATATGTATTATACTGAGATGTATATAAGTAATTTATTTTGGTTAAATATTTTAAAATGCAGTTTGGTTTTTCTCTTAAAGGTCTTTAAGGATAGAGAGTGTATATATCCAGGTTAGACATTTTTTCCCCCTGTAATGGACATCTAAGTGGTAGGAAACATTTTAAAGTTAAGGACAGTGAACAGTAAATCATACTGGGTACATGTTTGCCTGATGATTAGTTATATCATAGGACCTTAGTAGAGAAAGAAGAGGAAAAAAATGAAAGAGAAGTGGATTGCCAGAGAAACAGAAAAAGGACATGTTTATATGGAGGCCTTAGGAGGGACACATTCATTACAGAGAAGTAGAGATATATACTGAGTTGAAGACCAAAGCAGAAACATAAAAGAAAAAGAACTAGAGAAATGACAAAGGAGTCAGGAAGCTAGTGTTTAATGATACTTTGTCCTCTGCATGTTCCCAAAATGAATTTGAAGTAGCTTTTGATAAAGAATAATACTTTTAAAGAGACTAGAATCTGGATTCTGAAAGATAGATGTTTGTCCCAGAAATTTTAGACCAACATTAGTCATAAGTGAGCATAGTATTAAACATTGAGCTTCTAGCAGACAAAACAAAAAATACAAAATAGCCAAATACCTGCTATTGACTGACTACAGACATACTGCTGCATAAGAATGATGCCTAATTTTCTTTGTGTGTGCTGTTGTTGGATTCTCTGTATCTTTGCTCAGACTCTTTATACTGTTCTTGTTGTCTGTATGATGCTCTTCTCTTTGCCTGGCAATTCTATTCAGGTTTCAATACTAGTATGAGATACTACCTTGTCTTCTTTTTCATCCCTTTTTTACTTTCCTGTTAGAATTTATCATTCCTTCTTTTATGCTCCTTGTTATGCTTTATCAAAGCACCTATAACATTACTGTACTGGTTACCATGTTGGTATTCTGTTATAACATTCATTCATTCACTGATGCAATATAAAATACAGCACTACTAGAATATATTATAGTATCTACATTTTAGAGTTTTTTGTGATGATTAAATGAGATCGTTTGTGTAAAACACTTTGCCATGTTCAGTTGTTTCCTGTTTCAACTACTACAGTGACTGTTGTAACAGCAGCAAACTTATCCCCTTTCGTATCCATACCATTCCTTTCTATTGTCTTTTCAATTATAATTGAACTCTCTAAGGTAATCTTCCCACCTTTGATCTAGATCCTTTTTTCCCCCTGTGTCCTCTGGAGCCTCTCCCATCCCCCTTCCTTCCTTCTTTCCATCAATTTCTTCTCTTTCCTAAATCTTCAACTCCCCACTCCGTCCTTCCACCCAGCCCCTTTTTGTAAGCCTTTAAATACATTCAAATCTCTCCTTTACAACAAAATTAAAAAACCTGTTCTTAACCGTCTCCCACTCTACCTAGGCCCCATCTAAACTACCTGTGTTCCCTTACTCCTCTTTCTAAGGAAACTTTTAGAGGTAATTATCTGCCTTTGCTGCCTTTCTTTCCTTGCTTTCCACTGTACATACTCTGCCTCTTCTACTCCCCTAAAACTGTTCTTAATAAATTCATCAATAACACCCTGACTGCTAAATAAGTTTAATTAATTAATTAAAAATATTTTCCAAGGTTTATCCATGTTGTTTCTTTTAAGTTTTAATTATTTATTCATTTTAGAGAGAGGAGAAAGAGAGAAACAGAGAGAGAAGGGGGAAGAATAGGAAGCATCAACTCCCATTCGTGCCTTGACCGGGCAAGCCCAGGGTTTCAAACCGGTGACCTCATCATTCCAGGTCGACTCTATCCAGTGCACCACCACAGATCAAATAAATTTAATTTAGTTTATTTTATGGCAACATTTGGCATTGTTGACCATGCTGACTTTCTGAAAACATGGTCATGCTATGATTTCCATATTCACCTGCTTTTCTTCCTACTTTGCCATAATTAATTTTTTAAAAATGTGGACCTTTTTTAGTAGCTTCTAGGCAAGCTCTGTTTTATTCATACCCAATTCAGTCTATACTTCAAACACATAGTAGCTCAATAAATATTTTCTGGGTGAAGTAACTCATTTAATTTAGTACCTCCTCAATTTTATTTTCACTATTATTCCTTTGGTTTTTGTTATAAAGATCTGTAAGGAAACAGATTACTAACAGTAATGAACATTTCTTCCTAAGTTTACAATGTTACAGTTTACAAATAGAGTACTATTTTGAGATCTATATACTTCATTTCACATTTAATTCTCTTTTTCTTTTAGACTGCAAATGAACACTGGACTCCATGCATATTAAATGAAGCAGAAAAAATTATATACAAGGTATTAGACTAGGTTAAATTTTTTTGATTTTTCTAGGTACAAACACTTATTTTCTTAAAGAAACCTGATGGAACAGAATGTAGCATTGCAGCATGAGTTAAATGTGTAGGATCCGGTTTTGGCAATGTTATTTATTATGAAAATACCTATTTTGAGCTGTAGGTTCTTCACCTAGCATACCAAAAACCTGGATGAAATGAACCTAGCCCTGATTTTATTTTCTGCAGCATTAGATAATTGAGATCTTACTAGATTTGTAGAAAAATATTCGCTGGTCAAGTGAAACTACTGAATAAAGTATTAAGCTGTACATAGTTGAGCAGGTGTGTTTCATTTTGTTTTAAACTATAGAACTTCACAATACTTTAAATATGATAATAAACATTGTGATTATTTAAGAGGGTTATTTAGCATGTAGCTTTCCTCACCTTGTTGATTATAGAATCCTTTTCCCTCACTCCTTTTTCAAAACAGCCATTTGTATCCAACTGGAGGAATCATATCTTTTTTGTTCAGCAGAACCCATGCAGGATCTGTGTATTGAATACTAAATTCTCAAAACATATTTTATAATTGAATAAATGAATTCACTGAGAAATAGTGTTTCCAAAAGCACAATTTAGCTTCTGTTAGAAGCTAGATTGATAATAAAGACTATGAATAACATGCATATATTCCCCCCCATTTTTATTTATTTATTTATATTTCTCTGAAGTTGGAAACGGGGAGGCAGTCAGACAGACTCCCGCATGCGCCTGACCGGGATCCACCCGGCACGCCCACCAGGGGGCAATGCTCTGCCCATCTGGGGTGTTGCTCTGTTGCAACCAGAGCCATTCTAGCACCTGAGGCAGAGGCCATGGAACCATCCTCAGCGCCCGGGCCAACTTTGCTCCAGTGGAGCCTTGGCTGCAGGAGGGGAAGAGAGAGACAGAGAGGAAGGAGATGGGGAGGGTTGGAGAAGCAGATGGGTGCCTCTCCTGTGTGCCTTGTCTGGGAATCGAACCCAGGACTCCACGCCAGGCCGAGGCTCTACCACTGAGCCAACCAGCCCCCCCCCCATTTTTACACTTGATCTTAGCCAAATGGCTGAGAAGCAATTATTTTCCCCATTTTTGCATTATTTCTCTTCCTTTATAAGTTCAAAATGGCAATTGGATAATTTTGGAATTCTGAACATGAGAATATTCTTTTAATAATTGATTATAATTTCAGTGTGTCAATTGCTTGATCTCTTTCAATATTTCTCTTATAGCTTATCCGACTTGCTAGCCTCAGTGCCTACTGGAATGTAAACTGCAGCATGTCTTACCAGGGGTCCAGGGAACAGATCTTGGTAATTTCTGTTTTCTTGGATGAGCTAACTGCACTCACTAAATTTAACATCAGGGATTCTTAATGAGGACAGCGTATCAGTCTTTTGCTAAAGTTGTATATAATTAAATCAAAAGTTGTGAAACACAAGTTTTGGTTTCCAGTCTGTCTTTTTAAAAAACACTTTTGTGTTTGAAGATCTTTGTGAAATCCTTCACTAGATAGTGTTATGAGAACCTATACTGTTAAATGAAAACTGCACTTCTGGTTTTTTACACTCTCATTTTGATGCCGTCCGGTTACATTGTGGGGTTTCATAAGAGAATGATTATTTGAGTATTGTAAAGAAAGATACCTTTCAGATCTAGAGAGTATATTCATAGCAGTGTTTTATGCATTTGTGATAATAATTTCCTAAATAGTGAAAGAGTAATTTAACGTCAGCGTGCCAAATCAGTCTTAGTCATGTTTATTTATTTTGGGAAGAAAAGAATAGTTGAATTTTGAAGCTGAATTAATTATAAGATTTTATCTCTATTTCTTAGATACTATAATAGAAATAATTTGATTTTGTCTAGAAATTGTTTGAGATCTGAGTTCCTGGAGGATTAGATAGATAATATGTTTTTGAAGTCATAGTGTTACGTTTTTGAAGTCACAGTGTTACAGTGTTTCTATATACTTAGAATTAAAATTTTTTTTGTTTTAAAGAAATGTATCTATAAATAATATTTAGTGTTTAAGTGGGTTACTAATGGGAACACAATGTTATAATGCTTCTAGATATTTAGAAATTTAAAAATTATCTACTTCTATATTTTATTCTAAAGAAATATACCAGTAAATAATGTTCAGTTTTTTAAAATGGAATTCTAGTTAAAAAGAGGGAAATAAAGGTAGTGATATAAGAGGACCAAGTTTTATTTTGTTTTATTTTTTGGTATGTGTGTCTGAATATTATTTAAGATTTTTATGTAATTCAAGTATTTTGTTTAGGATAATCTGAAAAGTGAAATTCTTACAAGTAATGATATGCCCCCAAACCATCAATACAGTAAGTAATGGTAAAAGTTTATTTCATGTTGTAGGAAGCCTGCAATTAAATATTTTAATACGCTTTTTCTGATAAACTTACTTTGACACAGAGGAAGTGTTAATTTTATAACTTAATTTTATGATATAGCATTTTGGATTATAACTAATTAGGAATAGGATATAACACATACACTGCTAGAGAGTAAGAGAGAGGACAATGTGGCTATAGCGCACTCCCAAACAACTAACCCCCCTTGACCTCCATATTTCCTTCTTACCTGGTTATCATCTTCTTTGTTTTAAGAATTAGGTTTCCTTTGCTTTGCTTAATAACGAATTCTCTGAGATCTTGGTATTCAGGTCACCCCTAGCATATTGCTTTTGCAGTATTAAGTCAAATCAACCATGTTAGAGATTTTTTTTTTAATTCAGTGAGATGAGGGGAGGCAGAAAAAACTCCCACATGTGCCTGTACCGGGATCCACCTGACAAGTTCAATAGGGGGCGAAGCCCTGCTCATCTGGAGTGTTGCTCTGTTGCTTAGCGTCTGAGCTTTTCTTAGTGCCTGAGGTGGCGACCATAGAGCCATCCTAAATGCCTGGGCCAACTTGCTTCAATCGGGCCATGGCTGCAGGAGGGTGAGAAGGAGAAAGAGAAGTGGAGAGGGGGAGGGCTGGAGAAGCAGATGGGAGCTTCTCCTTTGTGCCCTGACTGGGAATCGAACCCAGAACATCTACATGCCGGGTTGATGCTCTACCACTGAGCCAACCAGCTAGGGCCATGTTAGAGATTTTTTCATTTTAGAGAAGAGAGGGAAAGACAGAAAGAGAGAAGGAGGGGAGGAGCTGGAAGCATCAACTCCCATATGTGCCTTGACCAGGCAAGCCCAGGGTTTCGAACCATGTTAGAGATTTTTTTTAAGTGAGCTTTTCTAGGCAGCCTTGCCTCTTTTTATTTTTAACTAGACCTCTAACAAATCTGTCTGCTTTTTTGTCTCATCTGTTTTCTCCTTTCTGTTTATTCTAAAGAAACTGTTGTTTTGCTTATATTTAGTATACCCCTTTATGTTCATTCTCAAATTTTATACCCATGTTCTTTTGTATTCCATATTACTCTGTTTCATTATTTTTTCTTCATACTCTTTTATAGCTGATGGCCATTATGTGAGAGTTGGCACTTTTTCCTACCTTAAGTTTATTGTCGTTTCTATTTAATGACAGATTTCACATGCTGCTAGTTTGGGAGAGCATTTTTACTTTTGAATGAACTAGTTCAGAATATTCTACAACTTTATTCTTAGACATCTTTCACTTATAAATAGCCCTGAAATTAGTTAGTTTTATGCTAGCATACAGACTGTAAATGCCATAGAAGGTATCACAATTTACATAATTTTAATACTATTTAAGTTAAAATTGATCACTTTACTTTATCTTCCCTCATACACCTTTCATACTATGTCTCAACTCCAAGTATATTATTTTTTAGTTTAAGTATATATACAATGATCGTTTTGAAAATTGTAAAGTAGCAAACAATTTTTTTTCTGGATAATATGAATTTTATTCTTCCTAAATTCTGCTGGTGATTAAATAAGACAGAAATTAGTCAAATTTTGTTTCCTGCTTTTTATTAGTATTTTAAATAAATAGTAAAATTATTATGTGTCTTGTAGCAAGGAAGAGAAGCCTAATTTTACACAGTGTGAATTACCAAAAGTAGGTTGTATTTTGTACATTTCTTAGAAGCATGGGACCCCATTTCCTTTTTGGGGATTCTACTTTAATCATTGAGCTTGACATCTGGTATTACACAGATAAATAGATACTTAAAATTTTTTTGGTAGTAATTTATTTTTTATTTTATTTTATTTTTTATTTTTTTGAAGTGAGAAGCAGGGAGGCAGACAGATTCCCACATGCGCCCAACCAGGATCCACCTGGCATGCCCACTAGGGGGTGATGCTCTGCCCATCTGGGGTGTTGCTTCTTTGCAACCAGAGCCATTCTAGCACCTGAGGCAGAGGCCATGGAGCTGTCCTCAGCGCCTGGGCCAACTTTGCTCCAGTAGAGCCTTGCTGAGGGAGGGGAAGAGAGAGATAGAAAGGAGAGGGGAAGGGTGGAGAAGCAGTTGGGTGCTTCTTCTATGTGCCCTGACCGGGAATCAAACCTAGGACTTCCACACGGCTGGTTGACGCTCTACCACTGAGCCAGCTGACCAGGGCCTGGTAGTTATTTTTTTAAACATATTTTTGATTATTTTTTTTAAGAGTAACAGTGTTCTTATAATTATTTACAGTTGTTCATATGTAAGAGCATATAAAGGTGTCTTACTTTTAATGTGTTACCAGTTTTCCAGCCAATATCAGCCTCTGCAAAACTCTACATGAATCCATATGCAGAAACAGAACTCAAGACTCCCAAACTTGATTGGAACATAGAAGTACAAAATATTGCTATTCAACTGACCAAACCTCAGGTATGACTCAGTTGGATATTTCTAACTTTGATTAGCCTTGAATCTTGACTGCTTTTGTTCTTTGTGATTATTCCTTCTCCAATGTTCTGATGGTTCTTTTGGTTTGTTATGTTGAGATTTTGCTCCTTATAAAGATATACTATACAGATTTTTAAAAAGAATGTATGTATCAAATTTTATCAATAGTATTATTTTATCAAATATTTTCCTTATTGGCAGAGAACTTACCAAAATTATAATGATTGACATTATTTCCATTTAATTTCCAATTGCAGATTGAGATTTTATGTTCTTCCTCAGATTTTTAGTAGGCACTCTTATGTTAAATATTATCTACTTAGTTTTTAGAACAGCTATGTTGGCAGCATTTTTTTCCCCATTTGTTTCTCAGGTTTGGTTCTATGTCTGGGGAGTTTGGATAACAGACCTCGGGAGCTAGAAGTGAAAGGAGGACAGGGATTTAACTAGTTGTGCTTGTAGCCCAGTACAATGAAAATATAAGTTATATATATGTAACTTTAAATTTTCTGGCATCTACATTAGCAAATTAAAAAGAAATGGTGAAATTAATTAATAATAATAAAATCATTAGCAATTTACTTGTCTAGAACAGGGGTTCCCAAACTACGGCCACGGCGGCCATTTATCCGGCCCCTGCCACACTTCCGGAAGGGGCACCTCTTTCATTGGTGGTCAGTGAGAGGAGCACAGGATGCAACCTGTGCAGTACTACTTCCGGTGACACGGGACATACACCTCACAGCTCCAGAAGTGCGTCATCACTTGTTACGGCTAGCAGTGACAAATATGGAATCAGACATTGACCATCTCATTAGCCAAAACAGACCCATAGTTCCCATTGAAATACTGGTCAGTTTGGTGATTTAAATTTACTTGTTCTTTATTTTAAATATTGTATTTGTTCCCGTTTTGTTTTTTTTACTTTAAAATAAGATATGTGCAGTGTGCATAGGGATTTGTTCATAGTTTTTTTTATAGTCCGGCCCTCCAATGGTCTGAGGGACAGTGAACTGGCCCCCTGTGTAAAAAGTTTGGGGACCCCTGGTCTAGAATATTACCATTTTAACATGTAATTAATATAAAAATTAAGATATTTTATATCCTTTCTTTTACTTGTCTTTGAAATCTGAGGTATATCTTACATGTAGAATACATTTAAGTTCAGACTATTCACATGTTAAGTGCTGAATAGTCATATGGTAACAACCCTTAGGTAGAAATGCATTATAAAAAAATAGAAGCTAGACTTCCTCTTTCTTTATCTTACAGTCATGTTACGTGTGTGTGTTTTCCTTTATTTGAGGTATTTACTAGGTATTTACCGACTTGTCGTATTGGTGGTTGGATGTGAGCTTCAGTAGCTTTATATTGCTTTAATATTTATGTGTGCAATTTCTTTTTGTTTTAATAGTACTTAAGTATGATTGACCTTTTGGAGTCAGTGGATTACATGGTTAGAAATGTCCCTTACAGGAAATATAAACCTTATTTACCACTTCATACCAATGGTCGACAATGGTAAGTTAGAATTTTTTTTTTTAATAAGAAACATATAATCATAGAGTTAGAAACTCTCAGATTCAAGTTACTTTAAAGCCTTATAATGAAGCCACTTTTTTCTTTTTCATAAACATGAGAGTGGTATCTTTTATATTCTCTCCTTGTTACTATTTTTCATAAACATTTATTTATACTTCTGCTCCCAGATTATTTCTAAATTCTTAGTATTCAAGACTTTTTAAGTTTTTGGTCTTACATTTGTCATCCATGTGGTCTCAATGTTATAACCATATTGGATATTACTAATTTTGCACAGCATGTCATTTAGTGTCTTTATGATTTTGCTTTGATCAACACTCTTCCTGCAGTGATTTGTTCATTTCATAATCTATTTAAGTCAGAGAATTGTACTGTGGAATTGAAATCTTATTGCTGTGCTCTAATAGGAAGGCACCTAACAAAAAGTATTACAGGGTAGGTCTAACAAATCAAAGCTATTTTCTGCCTCTTCTTAAACCTTTATGTTCAGATGAGCATTAAAAAATTTGATTTGCAGGTGGAAATATGCAATTGATTCTGTTCTTGAAGTTCATATAAGAAGGTACACACAGATGTGGTCATGGAGTAACATAAAAAAGCACAGGCAGTTGCTCAAGAGTTATAAAAGTGCCTACAAAAACAAGTTAACCCAGGCTAAAGTCCCAGAAGAAATACAGAAACAAATTCAGGTATATCTTGCATATATCAGTAAAAGGTATTATTTGTTAAATTATCTTTTAATGTTTATTCTTTTACATTTAATTTAAATTAAAATATAATTTTAGAAAGAATAGGGCTGATCTCTTTTTGAGAGAATTTTATGGGAAAATGCACAGTATTTTTTCCAATTTTTTTTCTCCTTTAAAAGAAACCTTTTCCCACCTATCCTAATACCAGATAAAATGAGGTTACTATAAACTATTTGGAGAAATATGTTTGGTATTTTTAATAATGTTTAGAAAATCATTATCAGAGCTATTATTAGCCAGATATATATTTAAGGTTTGTTAGTGGCTTTTAAAAAAGAGTTCAAAGTATCATTTATAAAAAACAGCTCTTATTCTCAAGATAAGAGAAGTCCTATTTACCCCCTTTTGAAATACAGAAAAACACCACACTGAATATGTAATTTGCTTGATATTATCTGATCCTGATTATATAACTTTCTGCCACAAATTCATAATGCAGATAATTGAATTCCTGATATAATGAAGTATATGACAGTCACTAGTATTATATATTAGAAAAGGCATCAAGTTTCTTACAGCTCAGGTCTCATGTTCTCTTGTATAAAATGGAAACAGTATCTGTTTTACAGAGTTGTGAGATATGTGTGAGAGAAAACAGAGCACCTGACATGCAGGTCACTAGAATATGTTAGAGTCCTCTTACATACTTTCATGTAGATCCCCCAAATCAATTTCTACTTTAGATTACTTGCAATTTGCAGAGTATTACATTTTAAAATTTGATGATTTATAATGGTGCCTTTAGTACAATATATCAATACAATGGAGTCAGAAGTAAGAACCACAGGATAATACTTAAAACAAGCTCCTCTTCGAAATATTCTTATTTTCATTTGCATAAATGGTTATCTGTATATTGTAATGGTCTCATTACATTTTTTTGTTTTTCCAGAAGTTAGAAGCAGGGAAGCAGAGAGACAAACTCCTGCATGTGCCTGACCGTGATCCACCCGGCATGCCCACCAGGGAGTGATACTCTACCCATCTGGGGCATTGCTCCATTCCACCTGGAGCCATTCTAGTGCCTGAGGCATAGGCCATGGAGCTGCCATGGAGCCATTCTCAGCGCCTGGGCCAACTTTGCTCCAATGGAGCCTTGGCTGTGGAAGGGGAAGAGAAAGACAGAGAGGAAGGAGAGGGAGAAGGGTGGAGAAGCAGATGGGCACTTCTCCTTTGTGCCCTGGCTGGGAATCAAACCTGGGACTTCCACACGCCGGGCTAACACTCTACCATTGAACCAACCGGCCAGGGCCTGGTGTCATTAAATTTTTATTTCCATATTCATTAAGGAAAATTAGTTTCTTGAAAATTGACTTCTTGCCCTGGTCAGTTTTCTCAGTGGTAGAGCATTGGCCTGGCATGTGGAAGTCCCAGTTTTGATTCCTGGTCAGGGCACACAGGAGAAGTACCTATCTGCTTCTCCACTCCACCCCTTCTTGCTTCTCTTTTGTTTTCTTACAGCCATGGCCCAATTGGAGCAAGTTGGCCCAGGCTCTGAGAATGGCTCGATAGCCTCCACCTCAGATGTTAAGAAGAGCTTGGTTGCTGAACAATGTAGCAACACTTTGCCCCCTAGTGCACTTATTGGGTGGATCCCAGTTGGGGCGCATGCAGCAGTTTATCCTTCTTTCACTAAAATTAAAACAAAAAAGAAAGGAAGCTAATTTCTTACATTGCAAAAGTTAAAAAGGTAAAAGCCAAGTGCTTGTTCAAATTTATACTTATACTTTCATTCGATCACAAACCCTATTTGTTCATGGACTAGTTTAGTTATCAGCCTAGATATCATAGAAGAAAAAAATATTCTATCTAATAATCGTGTTTCTTGTTTACAAGTGTCTCTTTATTTTATAGGATTTAGAAAAGTCTCTAGATGTTTTTAACATAGTTTTAGCAAGGCAACAAGCTCAAGTTGAGGTAAGTATTTTTATTAACTGATTTTTTTTAAACATGTTAATATTATTCCTTTAAACCTGGATTAAGAAATCTTAAGTTTCATGAGATGATGTTGAGATTTGCTTAATTGAGAATAAAGGTTGAGTTTTCACAGCTTAATTTTGTCTTAGGAAAAAATTAAAATATTGAAGCAAAAAAGGTGATATTAAGGGGAAGGATTTTAAATTCTATTAAAAAATTTTAACTCACCTCCTAAAAGAAAGTCACCCATAATTTTAGCAACACAGAATGCTAACCTGTTAACTTTTGACATACAGACTCTTAGTGTTTTTCCATGTGTGTGTACCTACTTATGCTTCTTACCCTCCATTTTTTCCACTTCATTGCTTTCTTTTATCTTCTCTGTTTCTTCCTTCCCTTCACTGATCTATTTTCTGTCCTTGCTCCATTTTCCCCCCTCCCTTTCTTTCTCTTCTCTTTCTTCCTTTTTCCTTCTTTTTTTTCAAAATTGGAATCAATCTGTTTATAATGTTTTGTAATTGCTAATTTATCCCACTTGGCACCTTCTCTCCATTGTTCCATGTTTTCTCTGTTATTCTGTAACATGTTTTTTTGTATTTAAAATATAAATTAGAAGTTCAATACAGTTCATTATAGAAAAGTTATAAAATATAGAGCCACACACACACAAAAAGAAACACCCATTATATCACACACCAATAACTGTTGTTAATACATTTCTGTATATTCTTTTATTCTTTTTTACATTGATAGATCTCCATACACATGCTTATGTTTTTTAATGGGATTAAAAGCAAATATACTTGTTCATTCCTTTACTAGCAAATATTCATTGAGAGGTTGTTGTACTAGCACAGCGATTTTCAACCTTTTTCATCTCATGGCACCCAGAAACCAATTACTAAAATTCTGAGACAAAAAAATAGGTATAATTTTGGTTTATTCACACTGGATGGTGGTTGTTGTATTAGCTGTTATCATTTTTTACTTGACAGTCTAAGGGTAAAGAGGTCAGTGCCCTTGACTAAATAGTTATTACATGTTTTTTAAATTCTTTTGCAACACTGGTTGAAAAATTGCTGTCTTGGCATTATGGTTAGGAGTGTGGACTTGGGATTCAGATGGTCTGGATTATAATCCCAGTTTTGCCAGCTAATACTTGTGTAACCTTGGGCTGGCTGTTTAACATCTCTGTCTCTCATTTTTCTCATTTATAAAATAGGATTAATTCATAGTACCTGCATCATAGAGCTGTTATGAGGAGTAGGTGATAATTGATATAAACCACTCTATTATGTGCCTGGCATATAGTAATCACCAAAGAAGTGACCTTTTTTCTTTATCATCATTATGATTTGCATTAGCATTCAGAACTGAACCAGACAAAAATCCCTTAAGTTATAATGGGAAGAATGATAAAAACAAATGAAAATAAAGTAGAAAGTGATTAAAATAGTGCTGAGGCTGGGCAGTGATGATAATGGGGTTGCAGTTTTAAATAAGGTGGTCAGGGAAAGCTTCACTGAGGATGCATTTGAGCAAAGAGCTGAAGAAGGTGGGGGAGCTGATCAGAAAGATACCTGAGGAAAAGTGTACCAGTCAGGAAGAACATAGCAAGTTGAAAGGTTTTGGGGTGAGTTTAACTGGCTCACTGAAGGAACTAAGCAGAGTGATGAGAGAGGAGACTGGTGATTAATGCAGTCAGAGAAGGAAGGCAGGAGAAGTGAGGGGGTGTTGGAGTTGGGGAGGATGCTAGATTGTGTAGAGTCTTAAAAGCAATTGTGTGGATTTTGGCCTTTACACTGAATTAGGGAACCTTTTTACAAACATAATTTTATAATCTAACTTAAGTTTTGAAAATTCCTCTAACTGCTATTTTGAAGACAAGTGTAGGAGGGAGCACAATACTGAAAACACAGAGATTAGTTAGAATGCTGTTGAAGTACTTGAGAAATAACAGTAGCATGGTTGGGAATGATTGTACTGGAGTGATGCCTAAGAGTCAAATTCTGGATATGTTTTGAAGATAGAGTCACTATTTCCCAACTGATGAGAGAGAGAAATGGAGCAGTTGGGAAGACAGAGTTGCCTTGAAATGAGATGGTGAAGACTAGATGGAACAAGTTTGGATGAGATGGGAGAAGATGAGTTCAGCTTGTGACCTATTAAGTTTTAGCTGTCTTTTAGACATTAATGTGGATAGTATATGAAGTATGCAATTGAATATATGAATGTGAAGTTAGAAGAGGAGCCTGTGTTGGAGATAGAAATTTAGTGGGAGTCAGCACACAGATAGCATTTCAAGCTATGACATTGGATGAAATCACCTAAGGAGTTAGAGTAGCTAGAGAAGGGGTGGTCTTGAAAGACCCACAGCATTCTATTGTTTATAGGTCAGAGGACAAAGGTGACCACAGAGGAGTTGCTAGAGATGTAGGAGGGAAGTCCTATGACTATAATTTCCTCAAAGTCAAGTGAAGAAAGAATATCAAGGAAGAGGGAGTGATCAACTGTGACAGATGCATCTAAGCTGAGGACTGAGAATTGACCATTATCTTTCTCAAATATGAGATGTTTTAGATCTTATATCTTAAAATGACTTTATGAACATACTCATACATATGTACACATATACATATGTATATATGACCCTTTGATAGTATATCACAAGTTCCTGAGGCTTTGTTCATTTTTTTACTAATTTTTTTTCTCTCTGGTCTTTAGATTGGAAAATTTCTATAGCTCTGTCTTCAAGTTTACTCTTTCCTCTTGTTTCTGTTTTACTATAGAGCCCATACTCAGAGTTTTCTACTTCAGATATTGTGTTTCTCAGGTCTTAAAATTCCTATTGTTTCTATAAAGTGTTCATTTCTCTTGTCAAAAATTTTCGTCATTTTAATACCTTTAAGTGTATTTTCCTTTATCTCATGTAATATAGGTTACAGAGTCTCTGATAGTTTCAACATCTAGGTTTTCTGATTATTGGCATCTGTTGTTTGTTTTTTTTCCCTTTAGAGCTGGTCATATTTTCTTGGGTTTTTGTTTGTTTTGTTTTCATATGTCAAGTAATTTTGTATTGTATCCTGGACATCGTGAATATTGTGTAGTCCCTGAGTCCTGTTATCCTCTGGAAACAATTGACATTTTTGTCTTAGTACACTATCTGCTTAGGGTTTGATCTTTGTTTGTCTTCTGTGGATAATGTTTCAAATCTCAATTCAGTTTTTCAATCCTTTGTATTTTGGTTTATGTCTTTTGCACATGAACACTATAGAAATTTGAGACTTGTGCATATTGTTCATATCTCAGTTCAGGTCTTTGAACCTGTGCTGTTTCCATTTTAGTCAGTTTCATACATAGGAAGTTTAATTAGACTGAAATTTGTGCATATTTATAAGGTCTACCAGAAAGTTCTGTTCATTTTTATCACAACAAGTTTCGACACGTAAGCACATGTTTATTTGGCGCATGTGTGCCTCTCTATTTTTATCACTTAATGTATATATACTGACGTAGCAAATTAATTAAAAGTTTAGAAAAGAGGCAGGCGATGTTCAATAGGAAGAACATCATACTGCATCATGATAATGCCAGGCCACATGCTGCTTTGGGGACTCGTCAAAAAATTGCAGAACTAGGCTGGGAAATTTTGTTGTATCCACCATATTCCCCGGACTTAGCACCCTCCGACTATCACTTGTTTTTGTCTTTACAAAATTTTTTGAAGGGCAAAAATTCAAAAGTGAAGAAGATATCAAACAAGCACTGGTTCTATTTTTCGCATCAAAAGATAAAACATTTTTGAAAAATGGGATATACAAACTGCCCTCACACTGGGAAGAAATCATTAATAATAATGGCAATTATATTATTATTATTATTATTATTATTATTTTCTTTTTTTTGTATTTTTCTGAAGCTGGAAACGGGGAGAGACAGACAGACTCCCACATGCACCGGACCGGGATCCACCCAGCATGCCCACCAGGGGGCGATGCTCTGCCCCTCCGGGGCGTCTCTCTGTTGCGACCAGAGCCACTCCAGCGCCTGGGGCAGAGGCCAAGGAGCCATCCCCAGTGCCCGGGCCATCTTTGCTCCAATGGAGCCTCGCTGCGGGAGGGGAAGAGAGAGACAGAGAGGAAGGAGAGGGGGAGGGGTGGAGTAGCAAATGGGCGCTTCTCCTGTGTGCCCTGGCCGGGAATCGAACCCGGGACTTCTGCATGCCAGGCTGACGCTCTACCACTGAGCCAACTGGCCAGGGCCGCAATGATATTATTTAATAAAGTTTATTGACGGCAAGAAAAATTTGTATTTTGTTCCGGTAGACCTTAGATATACAGATATTGTGTTCTCTGATTCTTCCCCCTCCCAAGAGTTTTCTCTGTACACTCGGGCTTTCATGGATTCCATTTGCTCGTTCTGTGACCAGACTATGGTGTTTCAGGGCTTTAAAAACTGTCTTTACCTCTGTGTTGCTCCATGATTGAGGTGTTCCCTCAGGGCAGAGTGATGTGAAGTAGTTTTCTATGGCTGCATACCAAACTTTGTGGCTTAGCACACATTTGTTATTTCAGAGCTTTTGTGGGTCAGGATTCTAGGTGTGGCTTACCTGAGTCCTTTGCTTAAGGTAAGGGCTCAAAATATTGCAATCAAGATGTTGTCTGGGACTTCTGTTTATCTGAGGCATAACTGATTAAGGACCTGCTTTTGTTGGCAGAATTTAGCTTCTTGTGACTGTGTAATGGAGGACTTCAGTTCTTGCCAGATACTGGTTAGAGGCTGCCCTCAGCTCATAAATATCACTTCAGTTCCTTACAAAATGGGCCTCCCAACATAGACAGCCTGCAACATGACAGCTTGTTTCTTCAAAGGGCGAAACTGCAGCAAGACAGTTGCTGTAATTTTATATACATAATCAGTGCATCTTGTCACTTTTGTCATATTATATTGGTTAGAAGCAAGAGGAGGACCCAAGGACAAAAATCCAGAATGGAGAAATTATGGGGTAGGGCATAATATATGGGGAAAAATGGAAACTCACTCTTTTCAACGTACTCCTCAAAGTTTTGACTCTCCTACACTGTCTGCTACTTTGCGTTTTCAGTCTGTGGTAGATGTATTTTATGTCTCATTCAGATTTTTTAGTTATAATTAGCATGAAGGATGGGTTGTGGAGGGTTTATGCCACTATGGATCTGAAAATTGATCATTGAATGACAAAAAAGAAGTCAAAGAGCAATTTTTGTAGAATAGTGTGGGTTGAAATTTGATAGGCATGAGAGAGAAGAAGACTAGGAATTGGGGCAGTAAGTATAGACAGTATGAGTCTTTACCGTAAGGGGGAGTAAAGAGATAAATGTGAGTGGTAATGGGTAGGGAACATGGAGTCAAGAAAAGATTTTATAACTTTTCTTTCTTTAAAAAAATTATTATAGTGTTCCATAGGATTATTTAACCCAACATCATTTTGAATAGCTGAATAGTATTTCATTCTCTATACCAGAATTTGCTTCATTATTTTCTATACTTCATTATTATATTTAATTATAAGTGACACTATAATGCATAGCCTTGTCTATATATTTTCTTAAATATCTCTTATTTACTAAGGACAAATTCTCCAAGGTACAATTGTTGGGTCAGAGAGTATGATTTTCTTAAAAGGTATTTGTTGCTGCTGTGGATTAGTCCTATAAATTAGCCAGCAGTGTATATTAATTCGGAAATAGGATTGTTTTAAACAATGTGGAAACGTTATTCTTTCTGTCTCAGTGGCTCTTTACTTAAAAATTTGGAAGATGGTATTGCTTAGAAATATGTGGTCCTAGCTGCTCCGTAACTTAAATATTTGGAAGACTGAGTGTTCAGAAAAATTTCACTTGAACTCTTGACTATATTCCTAACAAAATGCTGTTAGTAGGTATGTAAAGTAAATTAATAGACTACATTAACTGCATATTGAACATGATTTTGGAGAGAACTGTCTTCATTGACTTTTTAACCTAATATAGTGTTTAAAACAATTAATCATTGTTCTTACCTGGCTACACCTGAAAATGAAGAGGACATTTACTCTTTAATTACATATTGTTATTTTTTTTAGGTGATTAGATCTGGACAAAAATTAAGGAAAAAGTCTACTGACACAGGCGAGAAACGTGGAGGCTGGTTTAGTGGGTTTTGGGGTAAGAAGGAATCTAAGAAAAAAGATGAAGAATCTTTGATTCCTGAAAGTAAGTTTTAGGTCAAGTAATTTACTGTATACTGATAAGACAGAACTATATATTATATTTTAGCCAGTTAGTTGAATTTTATTTCATAATACTTTTGAAATAAAAGTAGTTCAATGCAATAAACATAAAAGCAAATACATCAGACTGGCAATTTCTATACTTATTAAATTTAAACAAAACTTTGATTTTTTTGAAAAAAATTATTTGTGTGAAATTTAAAAAGTTGAAATTAGAAATAAAGACATTTAACTTTTCTAATTACTTTTAATATGGATATTTATTTATAATTAGAAGTTTCACTTAACTTTTAAAATACTTAAGGAATTCTAAAATCCTTATAGGAGACCTGAATTCCCTAAATGACATATCTTTGCTTTTTCTTTTTCTAAAAATAGCAAAGACATGATTTATTTTTTTAACTAGTCAAAGTCATATATTAGAGGAAATTACCTGGCTCCTTTTGCTTTAGGTTTTTCTATTGACTTTAAGGCACTTGTGTTTTTTTGTACTTATGAAACTGAAGCAATTGATTTCTTAAAATAATTATCTTTTCTTTTAGCTATTGATGACCTTATGACTCCAGATGAAAAAGATAAGCTCTTTACGGCTATTGGTTATAGTGAGAGCACCCACAACCTAACTTTACCTAAGCAGGTAATTATTTAGGTGATCTAAGAGGTTTTTTGTTTCATTTCACTGTATTACCTTGTATAAATTACTTGTATTATCAAATTAATTTTTGTGAGTGGTGTAAGGTAGGGTTTCAGTTTAATATCCAGTTTTTCTGCAGCCATTTATTAAAGATACTGTCTTTTCTCCATGAGTGTTCTTGGCTCCTTTGTGAAATATTGGTTGACTGTATATGCATGTTGTTTATTTCCGGATTCCTGATTCTGTTTCATTGGTCTGTGTTAGTGATTTTCAACCTTTTTCATCTCGTGGCACACATAAATTCTGCAGCACACCAAAAAATATATTTTGCCAGTCTGAAAAAAAATACAGATATAATTTTGATTCATTCATACCAGATTGCTAATGTTGTGTTAGCTATTGTCATTTTTTTTATTTGACATCTAAGGGAAAAGAGGTTAGTGCCCCTGACTGAATAGTCAGTTAGTGTATGTTTTAAATATTCACGTGGCACACCTGTTGAAAATTGATGGTCTGTGTGTCTGTTTTTACGCCAGGACTATACTCTTTAAATTATTATAATATAGCTTTGTAATGTAGTTAGAAATCAGGAAGTGTGATGCTTTGTTCTTCTCACTTAAAATTGCTTTGGCAATTGGGGTCTTTTGTGGTTCCATATAAATTTTAGGATTTTTTTTCATAAAAAATACCATTGGAGTTTTGATAGGAACTGCACTGAATCTATAGATTACTTTTGGTTGTATTGACATTTTAGCAATATTAATTCTTCCAATTCATAGCTTTACATTTATTTGTCTTCAACTTTTTTCATGAGGTTTTTGTGTGTGTGTGTGTGTGTGACAGAGACAGAGAGACAGAGAGAGGGACAGATAGAGACAGACAGGAAGGGAGAGAGATGAGAAGCATCAATTCATTGGGGCACATCTTAGTTGTTTGTTAATTGCTTTCTGATATGTGCCTGGACCAGGGGGCTACAGCAGAGCGAGTGACTTTTTGCTCAAGCCAGTGACCTTGGCTCAAGCTGGCAACCCTGCACTCAAGCTGGTGACCCCACGCTCAAACTGGCGACCTTGTGGTTTCGAACCTGGGTCCTCTGCGTACCAGTTCGATGCTCTATCCACTGTGCCTTTGCCTTGCCAGGCCTCATGAGTGTTTAATAATTTTTAGTGTACAGATCTTTTACCTCCTTGGTTAATTTATTTTTAAGTATTTTATTATTTTTGATACTACTGTAAATGGATTATTTTCTTCATTTTCCTGATAATTCATTTTTAGTGTATAGAAGCAATTTTTGTATATTGATTTTGTATTCTGTAACTTTACTGAATTTGTTCATTATTCCTAACATTTTTTTGGTGGAGTCTCTTATTTTCTACACATAAGGTTGTATTGTCTGCAAGCAGAGGAATTTTTACATTCTTTTTTTTTGAATGCCTTATTGCTCTGGTTAGAACTTCTTATACTATATTGAATAGAAGTGTTGAGAGTGGGCACCCTGGTCTCATTCCTGATCTTAGAGGCAGAGATTTCAGCCTTTTGCCATTGAGTTTAAGATGATATCTGTGGGCTTGTTAGATATGGCAGTTATTATCTGAGGTAGATTCCTTCTATACTCAATTTACTGAGAGAGTTTTTATCATGAATGGATATTGTATATATTTAGTCAAATGTTTTTTTTCAGCATCTATTGAGATGATCATGTGAATTTTATCTTTTATTCTGTTCATGTGATGTATCACATTTATTGATTTGCATACATTGAACTATCCTTGCATCCCAGAGATGAATCCCACTTAATTATGGTGTATGACCCTTTTAATGTGCTGCTAAATTCAGTTTGCTAGTATTTTGCTGAGAGATTTTACATCTGTATTCATCAGTGATACTGGTTTTTGTTTCTGCTACTATTCTTTTCTGGTTTTAGTGTCAGGGTGATGCTGGCCTTGTAAAATGAGTTTAGGAGTGTTCCCTTCAATTACATTTTTTAGAAGAGTGTGACAAGAATTAGAATAAATTCTTGAAATGTATGGTAGAATTCACCAGTGAATGCATCTGGTGGTGGGCTTTCCTTTGTTGGGAGGTTTTTGATTATTTGAATCTCCTTATTTATTAGTCTGTTCAGAATTTCTATTTCTTCATGATTCAGTCTTGGTAGAATATATGTTGCTAGGATTTATGTCTTTCTAAGTTTTCAAATTTGTTGGTGGATAGCTGTTCATAGTATTCTCTTGTAGTATCAGTTCTAATGTCTCCTCTTTCATTTTTAAGTTTTTTTTTTTCATTTTTCCGAAGCTGGAAATGGGGAGGCAGTCAGATAGACTCCCGCATGCGCCCGACCAGGATCCACTCGGCATGCCCACCAGGGGGCGATGCTCTGCCTCTCTGGGGCGTCGCTCTGTTGCATCCAGAGCCATTCTAGCACCTGAGGCAGAGGCCACAGAGCCATCCTCAGTGCCCGGGCCATCTTTGCTCCAATGGAGCCTTGGCTGTGGGAGGGGAAGAGAGAGAGAGGAAGGAGAGGGGGAGGGGTGGAGAAGCAGATGGGTGCTTCTCCTGTGTGCCCTGGCCGGGAATCGAACCTGGGACTCCTGCATGCCATGCTGACGCTCTACCGCTGAGCCAACCGGTTAGGGCCACATTTTTAAGTTTTATTTATATGTGTTTTCTCTTTTTATCTTAGTGTAGTCTCAATTTTGTTTACCTTTTCAAAGAACTAACTCTTGGTTTTGTTAATTTTTTTCTATTGTTTTCCTATTTTCTATTTCATTTATATCTTCTCTAATCTTTTTTATTACCTTTTTTCTTCTAACTGTAGTCTAAGTTTATTCTTTTACTAGTTTCCTGAGGTGTAAATTTAGGTTGTTTGTTTAAGATTTTTTTTTTCTTTTCTTTTTTTTTTTTTTTTTTCTTTTTTTTTTTATTCATTTTAAAGAGTGGGGAGAGAGAGAGAGAGAGAGAGAGAGAGAGAGAGAGAGAAGGGGGAGGAGCAGGAAGTATCAACTCCCATATGTGCCTTGACCAGGCAAGCCAGGGTTTTGAACCGGCAACCTCAGTGTTTCCAGGTTGACGCTTTATCCACTGCGCCACCACAGGTCAGGCAAGATTTTTTTTTTTCTTGATGTAGGTGTTTATTCCTATAAACCTCCCTGTTAGTACTGCTTTTGCTGTATCCCTTAAATTTTTGGTATGTTGTGTTTTCATTTTTGTTTGTCTTATATATTTTTTTTCTTTCTTGGTTTCTTTGATCCATTGGTTATTTGGGAGAGGATTGTTTAATTTCCATGTACTTGTGAACTTTGTAGCTTTCCTTCTGTTAGGATTTCTAGTTTCATTTTGTTGTAACTGGAGATAGATACTCAATGTAATTTATATTTTCTTGAATTTTCTGAGACTTGTTTCATGGCCTAATATGTGATATATTCTAGGAAATGTTCTGTGTGAGCTTGAGAAGAATGTTTATTCTGTTGATGTTGCATGGAATGTCCTGTGTATGTCTGTTAGGTACCTTTGGCCTACTATGCCATTGTTCAAATCTGCTGTTTCCTTATTGCTTCTCTGTCTGAATGATCTACTGGTTGTTTAGAGTGGGCTATGGAAGTCCCCAACTAATATTGTATTGCTATTTGTTTCTCCTTTTATTTTTTTGATTCTTACTTAAAATTTTTAAAATTTATTAGGGTGACATTGGTTAATAAAATCATGTAGGTTTCAGGTGTACAATTCTATGATACATCATCTGTAAATTGTATTGTGTGTTTACCACCTGAAATCAAGTCTCCTTCTGTCACCATTTATCCCCCATTTTCCCTCTTCTATCTGCCCCACCCCCCTTTCCCTCTGTTAATCACCTGTTAATCACCATACTGTTGTCTATGTCTATGATTTTTTTTGCTCAATTTCTTTTTCATCTAGCTTCCCAACCTCCTGCCCCGCCAACAGCTGTTAGTCTGTTCTCTGTATCTATGAGTCTGTTTCTATTTTGTTAGTTCATTTTGATCAGTAGATTCCACATAGAAGTGAAATCATATGGTATTTGTCTTTCTCTGACTAGCTTATTTTACTTAACTCTGCAGGTCCATTCATGCCGTCAAAATGTAAGATTTTCTTTTTGATGGCTGAGTAGTATTCCATTGTGTAAATGTACCACTGATTATTTTATCCACTCTTCTGCTAATATATACTTGTGCTGCTTCCAAATCCTAGCTGTTGTAAATAATGCTGGAATTAACATGGGGGTGCCTATATTCTTTCAAATCAGTGTTTCAGGTTTCTTTGGATATATTCCCAGAAGCTGGGTCATAGGCAGTTCCATTTTTAATTTTTTGAGGAAACACCATGCTGTTTTCCACAGTGGCTACGTCAGTCTGCATTTCCACTAATGGTGCATGAAGTTTCCCTTTTCTCCAAATCCTCACCAGTACTTGTTTTGTGATTTATTGATGATAGCCATTCAGACAGGTGTGAAGTGATATCATTGTGGTTTTAATTTGCTTCGCTGATGATTAGAGATGTTGAGCATCTTTTTATATGTCCAGTGACTATCTGTATTTCCTCTTTGGAGAGATGTCTGGTCCTTTGCCCACATTTGTTCTTTTGGTGTTGAGTTGAATAAATTCCTTATAAATTTTGAATATTAACTCCTTATCAGTTGTGTCATTGGCAAATATGTTCTCCCATTCAATGATGGTTTCCTTTGCTGTGCAAACACGTTTTAGTTTGATGTAGTCTGATTTATTTTTTCTCATTTCCATTGTCTGACGACGTATAGCAGAAAAAATATTGCTATGGAAAATTTCTGAGATTTTCCAGCCAATGTTTTCTTATAAGATTTTTATAGTTTTGAGTTTTACACTGAAGCCTTTAATTCATTTTAAGTTTATTCCTGTGTACTGCTTAGTTTTGTTAGTACCGGGGTCAGGAACCTATGGCTTGCGAGGCAGATGTGGCTCTTTTGATGGCTGCATCTGGCTCGCAGACAAATCTTTAATAAAAAAAATAATGTTAAAAATATAAAACATTCTCATGTATTACAATCCATTCATTTCCTACCACTCATGTTCATGGTTGTGAGTGGCTGGAGCAAATCACAGCTGTCCTCTGAGACAACACCAAATTTTTATTGGATAATGCATAACGTACACAGGTCGTTGTGAGGTCAGAAAGTAAACTTCCCTCCTTTTAATCAAGTAGTCAGCTAGCTAATTGCAGAAACCCTTTTGATGAAGAAGATGGCTAAAAGAAAAAAGGATGAGGAGTATTACACTTTTCAGCAGGAATGGACAGAGGAATTCGCCTTTGTGGAGAGAGCCGGTTCTGCAGTGTGTCTAATATGCAATGATAAAATTGCATCAATGAAACGGTCAAATATAAAGCCGCACTTCGACACACTCCATACTACATTTGCATAGAAATATCCAGCGGGGGACAGCAGGAAGAAAGCAGGTCAAGAGCTACTGTGCAGAGTGCAAGCTAGTCAGCAGCAACTCCGTGTATTGACCCAACAAGGTGACTGGAATTCGGCTAGCTTTGCAGGTGCTTTAGCAATTGTGAGAAACAGAAAGCCATTCACAGATGGGGAGTATGCCAAAACATTCATGCTTGATGTTGCCAATGAACTTTTTGATGGCTTTTCGGATAAAGACAAGATAATCAAACGAATAAAAGACATGCCTCTGTCAGCAAGAACTGTTCACGATAGTACCATCATGATGGCAAATCAAATTGAGGTAACACAAGTGAAGGACATAAATGCAGCACCATTCTTTTCTCTCGCTTTGGATAAGTCAACAGACGAAAGCCATTTATCCCAGTTCAGCGTGATTGCAAGGTATGCTGTCGGTGACACACTACGTGAAAGTCTTGCTGTTTTGCCTACGAAAGAGACAACAAGAGGGGAGGATTTATTCAAGTCTTTCACTGAGTTCGCTAAAGAAAAAAATCTACCTATGAATAAACTTATTTCAGTGTGTACTGATGTTGCTCCGTGCATGATGGGGAAAAACAAGAGTATTCGCAGAGCTTCTTCGTGAACATGAAAAGAGACCCATCCTAAGTTTTCACTGCACCCTACATCAGGAGGCGCTTTGCGCTCAGATGTGTGGCGAGCAGCTTGGTGAGGTGATGTTGCTAGTCATTTGGGTGGTCAACTTTATTGTTGCCCGAGCTTTAAATGATCACCAGTTTAAAACACTGTTGGATGAAGTTGGAAATAATTATCGTGGTCTGCTTCTGCACAGCAATGTGCATTGCTTGTCAAGCGGAAAGGTGCTCAGCCGTTTCACGGCTTGTCTGAGTGAAATATGGACTTTTCTTGAAATGAAAAACATCAAGGTTCCGTAGTTAGCTAACTCTGAGTGGCTCCTGAAGTTCTAATATCTCGTGGACATGACTGAACATCTGAACCAGCTCAATGTGAAAAGGCAAGGCGTTGGAAATACAGTCTTATCCCTTTAACAAGCAGTGTTTGCATTTGAAAACAAGCTGGAACTCTTCATTGCAGACATTGAAACAGGTTGTTTACCACACTTTGAAAAACTGGGAGAGTTTAAAGATGCATGCACAGCAAGTGACCCTGCTCAACATCTTGATCTCCAGCAGCTAGTGGGCTTCACATCTAATCTCCTGCAGTCATTTAAAGCGCTCTTTGGAGAATTTTGTGAGCGCTCGTCTTTTTAAGTTCATCACCCATCCACACGAGTGTGCAGTGTGCAGCGCTGACCTGAGTTACATCCCCAGTGTTTTTGTCAGAGATTTTGAGCTACAAGCTGCTTACCTGAAGGCCTCAGACATGTGGGTGAATAAGTTCAAGTCACTGAATGAAGATTTGGAAAGACTTGCACGACAGCAAGCAGAGTTGGAGAGTAAACACAAGTGGGGAGAAATGAAAAAACTTCAACCCGCGGACCAGCTGATTGTCAAAACTTAGAACACACTTCCTGTCACATACCACACACTGCAGCGTGTGAGTATTGCTGTACTGACAATGTTTGGCTCTATGTATGCATGTGAGCAGTCTTTCTCACATCTAAAGAATGTTAAGACCAACCTGCGATCACGTTTAATGGATGGAAGTCTCAATGCTTGCATGAAGCTTAGCCTCACCACGTATCAACCAGACTACAAAGCCATCAGCAAAACCATGCAGCACCAGAAGGCGCATTAATGTTAGTAAGAAGTACTTTATTCATCATTGGTTAGCAACAGCATAACAACATTATTAAAAAGAATTCAGAGACTTATTGTACTTTAAAAGTGTTTGTCTTACATAAAATGCACACATTTACTTGTATTTAGTGTTAAACATATTGTATGGCTCTCACGGAATTACATTTTAAAATATGTGGCATTCAAGGCTCTCTCAGCCAAAAAGGTTCCCGACCCTTGTGTTAGTATATATTTATGTACTCTAGGGTGCATCAAGTATTACAATTATTGTACCTTCTTGATGTACAGACCCCTTTATTATTATATAATGACTTTCTTTATGTCTTTGGACCATTTTTAACTTAAAGTCTGTTGTTTCTAAGTATAACTACCCCTGTTTTTATTGTTGTTGTTAGTGTTTGAAATACATTTTCCATCCCTCTTTCATACATAGTCTATGTGTTGCTCTAAAGCTAAAGTGAGTCTCTTATAGACAGCATATTGTAGGATTTTAATTTTTTAAAATCCATTCTTCTATTCTAGATGTTTTTGTTTGGAGAATTTATTCCTTTTACATTTATAATAATAATTTTTGATATATTTTGTTATATTATATATTGATAGGTAGGGACTTACTACTGCCATTTAGTTAATTGTTTTCTCACTATTTTGTAGATCTTTTGTTCTTTGCTTTCTCTCTTGCTGTCTTCCTGTGTGGTTTGATGAGAATCATCTCCCTGGTTCTCTGTCCTATTTTTGGTCTTGATTCCAATTTTTACATCAGGATTTTTTTCCCCCTCAATGTCTTATTAACTCTCTGAAGCAAGTGTTCTTTATAGTTTGTCTGGTTTTTGAGCCCAAGGATTGGTCTGAATTAGTTTGCTTTACTAAAAGCTGCTTAATTCTTTATGCCACAAAATATTAAGTTTTATTTTTATTACCTTTAAGAGAAATTAAATTTGGATTTTGTAAATGCCCTATTTACATAAGCAATTTGTATTGAATTTTCCAATATTCTTTTTTTACAGAAGGCATATTGATACAGAAACCTATCATGTCATTTTATAGATCACTATAAATCACATTTAAATGAGTAAATTTTTAAATAATGTAATAATTACATAAACGTCAATAATTTTCATTCATTCTTTTGTTTAGTATGTTGCTCATATAATGACACTGAAATTAGTAAGCACCTCTGTTACAATAAGAGAAAATAAAAATATTCCAGAAATACTAAAAATTCAGGTAATTGGCCTGGGCACCGAAGTATCTCAGCGACCAGGAGCACAAGCACTTAAGTAAGTTTAAAAAAATTTATTTTAATTTTTAATTATTGTTTGACCTTTGCCCTCCCCAAATATAATGTTATTTAATATTAAAAATAGATTAATAGTCCTCTAATTGGTGTGTATGTGTGTGTGTGAAGATAGTCATTTTATATTTGAATTTGTTTCGTTATAGAGTTATATAAGGAGCTCATCATTTATACTTGTCTTTATAAATGTTTCTGTATACTATTTTATTTATGGATCTGATACTGTGAAGGCTATAGGAACAGTAAAATTTTTTTTTCAAAAGTTTATGCTTGTCATTGATAAGAGGATATTCAAAAAGTAAATTTAAGATCTGTAAAGCATATTAGGGAGCTCACAGGTGAGAAGATACTGTGAAATTAAACTTGGCCTAGGAGGTGGACTGAGGCTGAAGCTAGCTGAATGGGAGGGCTAGAAGAAGCAGGGGTGGGGTAGGAGAATGTTCAGGGCGGCACGAAAGAGGGATGGGAGTCCTGTAAGTTACGTATCGCTTGTATTCATACCACAGTGATTGGAATTGCTCCAGTGTTCTGGAGTTGGCTAAAGTTAGATTTTTATGTAGATGACAAGGATAAAAACCAAACCAAAAGAAGAAAAAAAAGGAAAAGCCCACCTCAGACTATCAGGTTATTGAATGCTAGGCTAAAAAGTTTAAACTTTAACTCTGAGTAATGAGAATGGTACTCTCTTAGTAGAGTTTTTTTTTTTGAAGAGAAACGTGTATTTTAAACCATTATATTACAAAGGATTTTGATTATATCACTTCTTTTTTCCTCATTGGATTGTAGGGTGGTAGTAAAATTAGAACACTGGTATATAACAGGTCTGAGACAGCAGGATACTGTACCATCACTTGTGGCTTCAATCGGTGATACTGCATCATCCTTGCTTAAAATTGAATTTGAAACCAACCCAGAAAACAGTGCTGCTGACCAGAGTCTGGTTGTGCAGTCTCAGCCTGTGGAGGTCATCTATGATGCTGTAAGTGTAAAGAGAAAGTGGATCTTTATTAAACCCACCTTATACATTTGACATACGGCTTTCTTAATTTTCTTTCATATTTAACATTTATTTACTTAGCAGCTATGTGTACTAACACTTTTTTCTAATTTTAAAAGCAGCCAGTAATGTTTATTAGTTAATTTTTATTTTTTTATGTGCTACAGATTTTTCTATAGTGTATTTATCCATGCAATGTCAAATAAAAAAAAATCTAATCCACTATTTAAAAAGTCTATGTTTTTTGTGTCAACTACTCCCAAGCATTGCTTACTGACTTCTTACTCCAGTTTATTTTTGCTTATTCTCCTTTTACCCTCAATGTTGGGAACCAAATCAAAGAGTTTTAGAAGTAAATGAAAGAATTTTATATATTGTTCACATGGGAATAAAACATTGCCATTTTGATGCCGTTGAAAGTGCTGGCTCACATTCTGTATCTACAGCTTCATTTTTTATTCCGATGCTCAAACTCATCTCAAGCTAGTCAACAGGATGGGCTTGGTTCCCTACTCATCGTATCACTTGCGGGCTGGCCCCAATCTCGAAGGAGATACAGTAGGGCAGAATATCTTTGGATGTACCTTTTCAGTCCCTAGCCCAGCTGTTTAGAATTAAGACAAAACTTTAAAATTTATAATGTAAAAAGTACTGTTTTAAATTGTTTTACAGAAAACCATTAATGCAGTCGTTGAATTCTTTCAATCAAATAAGGGATTAGATCTTGAGCAAATAACATCAGCTACATTGATGAAGCTGGAAGAAATTAAAGAGAGAACAGCGACAGGTAAAGAATTTGCCTGTCTGCATAAGCATCAACCTAACCCTCAAATTTTGAGTAATCTGGCATAAGGATGCATGGGTTTGATTCCTGGTCAGGGTACACGAAAGAAGCGACCATCTGCTTCTCTCCTCCTCCCTTTCCCTCTTCTCTCCCTCTTTCCCTCCTGCAGCCTGTGGCTTGATTGGCTTGAGCGTGTCCCTGGGTGTTAAGGATAGCTTCTTTGGTGTGAGGGTGTCAGCCTCAGGGGCTAAAAGTAGCTTGATTGATTGAATCGTTGGCCCCAGATGGGGGTTGCCTGCTGGGTTCCTGTTGTCACATGTGGGAGTCTTATCTCCCATCCTCTCACTTAAAGAAATGAAAAATAAAAAAGTAAAAATATAAAGAAAGTAGTATGGATTGCTATTTTTCCCTCATTTTAAATTCAGGCTGTATTTTACAGTGGAATTGCATTGTGTGTGCATGGCTTACCCAAAGTCAAATATATGAGCTAGACTGGGTGAGAAAGGGAATAATGGGGCACAGATGATTCTGTCTTCCATTACCTTTAAGAACCTGCACCTTAGAGTGAGCTTGAGGTGGAAGACATCCCTCTGCCTCAGTTCTTAAGAAACTGTGTGATATATAAGATACATACTTTTGGCCTCTGATCTGAAGCTAACTACTTATCTGTTTGCTTAACTAAAGAAATAATGAATTATTCTATCTCCAGATAAAGTACTCTGTTGGGTTTACTGTACTGTGCGAAGATATGATTGTTTCCCATTAACTGTATACAAGTTCATTTTACATGCTGAATTGAAAATGTAGTATATGAGAATACTTTTCACAGAATATCATCCTTCATAATATTTTTCAAGTGATTTTCATTGTTAATTAATATGATTACCTATTTCAGCTGACTCTGATCTTTCATTCTTTTTCATTTTTTAGGACTTACACATATTATTGAAACTCGAAAAGTCCTTGATTTAAAGATAAATCTGAAGCCTTCTTATCTAATAGTCCCACAGACAGGCTTCTACCATAAAAAGTCAAATCTTCTTATTTTAGATTTTGGTACATTTCAGGTAGGTATATATGCATTTCTGTCTGCCTATTTTTGTTCAGCTTGGTACATGCCTATGTGATAGTTTGCTTTTTTTCCCCTCAGAATTTACTTAACCCTAGACTTATTTCTTCTTAATGTTTTGCCAAGCCAAGCTTAGATGGACTATTTTTATATACTTTATGGCTATTAAAAAAACAAAAACCCTAACATTTTTTGTAGTGGTAGATGATTTGACCTTGAGGACTGGATTACTGTTGTCCTTTTCTAATTGGAGAGAAGCACTCATAATTTTAAGCCTTCCTAGGTTTCCAGAGTTTAATTTCACAGTGTTACATGTTAATTTTATATTTTGACAGTGGAAATGATACACATGAATATTTGTTTGTTAAACCACTATCAGCAACTAGATAGTGTACGAGAACTTAAGTTTTTGTTTGGGTATTAGACTTCTTAGAAATCCCATTCTTTGAGAAAAAATGAAGATTAAAAAGTATATTTTGCTTATTTGGAAGATGGAAAAGGAAGTAGAGATTAGAGCTGAATTTCAATGGACTATTTATTCTAGGTATGTAGTGGGGAGAAGAAGGAATAAACTCTGCTATTGTGAAGAATTTAGTAGAGTTAGTAGGGGATCTGAGCCATAAGTGGTGATTACTCCTGAGAGCCAGGAAGAGTGGCATGTGTAGACAGGTTATTTGGAATAGATGGCTAGTTAGTGCAGAAATGCTGAATGATATATTACTCGAACATAATAGCGATATATGCTGAAGTATTATATTTTTAATAAAATATTTACAAATAATTATCAGAAAACTAAGGAAAATGTGAATTTATTAAGGGTTATGTTTTTGTTTTAGTTAGGTTTGAAGAAAAAACTGAAGTATGTTGATTTATGTCTTTTTCTGTTAAAAAATGAATTTTTTCCCTCCATTTTAGCTTAACAGTAAAGATCAAGGTTTGCAGAAGACTGGTAATTCATCTCTGGAGGAAATAATGGATAAGGCATATGACAAGTTTGATGTTGAAATAAAAAGTGTACAGTTACTCTTTGCAAGAGCAGGTAATATGTTGCTCAGTTTTTAGGATCTTGAAATTAAGTTGAGTAAGTTTGGTAAATATATGTATATGTGAGCATATATATCAACTCTAGTGACATTCTGAACACATAGCCTGTTGGTCGCTTAAGAAAACCAAACAGGAGTTCATCAGTGCAAATCCTTGTCACAGTTACAAATGGAGATAAAAAATTTGGCTATTCATTTTAGGGTACAGTATTTCGAACCATTTTAATCTGTTTTATGGTATAGTACTTTGTACCATTTTAATCTAAGTGTAGTCATTGACTTTATTTATTTATTTATTTATTTATTTATTTATTTATTTATTTATTTTTTTTGTAGTATGACTGTAAAACTGCCTAGAATACAAAATAGAAGTTGCTGTTGGCTCAGTTCCTCTGTACCAGTGTTTTGGGATGTCTCAATGTTGTTTTCCCTTGCTGCCTTTATTTTAAAATATTTTACTATTTTAATCTAGTCTCTATTTCAGTAGTATTAAGTCTTTTACATCTGTAGATATCTGAGAAGTATGGATATAGTCTTAAAACATAAAGGTAATTGACTTATTTTCTGAAAGCTGTGGTGTTTTCTTCTGCTTAAGTAAAGATTGTTAGTTCTCGCCCTCACCAGGTAGCTTAGTTGGCATGTTGTCCTGATATGCCAAGGTTGCGAGTTTGATCCACAGCCAGGGCATGTACGAGAATCAACCAATGAATGCATACATAAGTGGAACAACAATTTGGTGTTTCTTTCTTTCCTTTCCTTGCTTTCTCTCTTAAAAAAGACAGTCAATAAAAAAAGATTTCTGGTTCTCTATACTTTAGTTTCTAGAAGCAGTAAGTATTTGCTAAATATTCTTGAATATATCATTTTGTAGTAAGTCATTGAAGATAAGGACAACCTTTGTGTGTAGAACATATGCTTATAACATAATGTGATTTATTAAAATGTAAATATATACTGCTCTACTTGGTTTTTATGCTTTAGGAGCCTATTAATTCCTTAAAGGGAAGTACCTACATAGACAATTAAAATTGCCTTTTCTGTTGTATGTACTTAGTAGTGATTGCTTGAATTATAAGTGGTAAAAGATGTTCAGTAACTGCCATCAGTTAAGATACAGGTAGGATTCTGTTACTTATTGGAAAGTCTGTTTTAAGAAAAGTAATTATTAGACTATTTTGTGATGAAAACTTGGTAAAACATAGTTTTGCTTTAGAATTGAGCGCTAAATTAGTGTAATTGCACTTAGGAGTCACAGAAGCAACAGCGACTCTGATGTCTACTTTTGTAATCAAGCCAGTAAACTTCTGAGCTTTTCCTGTTGGCCTTAAAATGAAAGATGTTATATAAACATTCTCCAAATAAATAGTGTGAATTATTTTTATATCACAATCTTTAACTCCTGTCAATATGTATTCTAAAAGAAGTAAAAGTTAGTATACATTAAACATGTTTATTAACTACTTTTTAATAACTTAGATTATTTTTCTACAGAATATCTGATGATCTAAAATAGTTACTTAACAAAAAGTAGTCATTTAATTTTTAAAATTATTTTTTAAAGAGGAAAACTGGAAAAAGTGTCGGTTTCAGCATCCATCAACAATGCATATTTTACAACCCATGGATATTCATGTTGAGTTGGCCAAGGCAATGGTAGAAAAAGACATTAGAATGGCCAGGTAATGTATGAGTTTCCTTTATATTATACAATCAACAAGATGAAATATATCTGTATCAGTGTCTGGATTTTAACAAAGAAAAGCTAGATTTCTAGAGAACAGAAAAAAATGATTATAGCAGAAATACATTTTAAAGAAATTGTTTATTTGATTTATGTCACCTCTCTTTATATTCTGTAAAAGTTGGTTTTCCCTATTTTTGAATGGATTGAATCCAAGGTCCAATATCAGTGAAATAAAATCTTCAAAAAGTACTGGTTCTTTTGATTATGAACCCATATAAAATTTTGGGGATAATCTAAGAGGATGAAAAGTAGGAACTAAATTTCAAATTTAAGTAGATAATTATGAAATATATATGCTATTTTCTTAAAAACAGCCTTACTGCGTGCTGGGTGGATCCCGGTCAGGCGCATGCGAGAGTCTGTCTGACTGCCTCCCCGTTTCCAGCTTCAGAAAAATACAGCCACACACACAAAAAAACAGCCTTATTGAAGTGCATTGTTGACATTTAGTAAGCTGCATTTATTTAAAGTGTTCCATTTAGTAGTTTTTGCATTATTAGTATATCTATGAAACCATCACCACAATTATGATAATGAGCACATCCATCATCCCCCAAAGTCCTTGTGCTCCTTTGTATTTCCTTCTTCTCACCATACCTGCTCACTCCTCTCCTCTCCAGTCCTGGACAACTTGACCTGCTTTCTGAAACTACAGATTTGTTTACATTGTCTAGAATTTTATGTAGATAGAATCATTGTTTTTTGTTTTTTTTTCATTTAGCATGCTTAAATTGAGATTCACTCATGTTGTGTGTATCAATAGTTTGTTATCAGATGGATTTTAAACCAATTTGCATTACTGGATAAACCTCATTTGGTAATGATGTATTAACTCTTAAAATATTATTGAATTTGGTTTGTTGAAATTTTTTTATGATGTTTTATATCTTATTAGGGATATTGTTCTGTGCTTTTATTTACTTGTTTTGGTATCACAGTATCAGGATAATATTGGCCTCATGGAAAGAGTTTTCTGGAAGAAGGTGTGTAGAATTGGTATTTCTTTCAGTGAAGCCATCTGGACCTGGAATATTCTTTTTTTTGGGGGGTTAGCTAAAAATTCAACTTCAATTTCTTTAATAGATAATAGAGCTATTTAGAAGATTTTTGTGTGTGTGTGATTTTTGGTAGCTTGTTCTTTAAGGAAGGATTTTATTGTCATAAAAGTGTTCATAATATTTCCCTATTACCATTTTAATACATTTAGAATGTGTAGTGATGCTCTCTCTCCTGATACTAGTAATGTTTACCTTTTTTTTTTTTTTCCTGAAGCTGGAAACAGGGAGACAGTCAGACAGACTCCCACATGCACCCGACTGGGATCCACCTGGCACGCCCACCAGGGGGTGATGCTCTGCCCATCCGGGGCGTCGCTCTGTTGCAACCAGAGCCACTCTAGCGCCTGAGGCAGAGGCCATGGAGCCATCCCCAGCGCCCGGGCCATCTTTGCTCCAATGGAGCCTTGGCTGTGGGAGGGGAAGAGAGACAGAGAGGAAGGAGAGGGGGAGGGGTGGAGAAGCAGATGGGCGCTTCTCCTGTGTGCCCTGGCCGGGAATCAAACCCGGGACTTCTGCACGCCTGGCCAACGCTCTACCACTGAGCCAACTGGCCAGGGCTACCTTTTCTATTTTTTCCTGCTTAGTCTAGCTCAGTGGTTCTCAAACTTTTTGAAGTTGAGACACATTTAAAATCCTACAAATAATTGTAGGTGCACTATATACAAATTTCTGAGAAATATGTTACAATAATTAAGTCAAATATTAAAGAAAAAAATATAAAATCCAAGTGTGCTTTTATGGTAATTAAACAAAATAAATACAACAAAATTAAATTTATTCTGACATTAAAAAACATTTTGTTACATTTTTTGTTATGCTTTTTAGAATTTGTAAAAAAGAGGGGTTAAAAAATAAAAAAATGACAAAAATGTTATCTTTTTATATATATAGGTACATTCTTGGTAATATTTAGTAAAGTCGGCAGGGCCCGGCACAAATGTGTTAAGTTTTTTCATTCTTGTGTTTATGAGAAACATGAGCCTGATGTGTCCTAGCCATTTCTTCAATGTTTGGGCATATATCTGAAAGGCAAACTCTCATTTCCTCATCAATACATTGAAGAACTCCTCTCCTTTTTACTCTTAATTGTGTTGAGAGCACAAAACCTCCACCATACATATCATCTTAACTTTACACCAAACAAAGGATAGAAGAAACTTGCCTCCAGTTTTTCCGGGGAACATGGGGGGTAGTGTAAATAATCCAGCACCACAGCTTAACAGCCTTTTGCAACCTAATCAGGCAAGTGAGGTGGGGGGTTGAGCAGACTGTCAGCTTACAGCCAATTCCCTACACCTCTGTCCCCCAAAAATCTAAACTCCAAAAACCCTGTTGGTTTTTTGGTCCCTAACAGGCACATATTTCTCTGGAATACCATAGGGCACACCTGGAAATCTTCTAGGGTGCACCAGTGCACCAGTGCACACTTTGAGAACCACTGGTCTAGCTAGAGGTTTATCAGTTTTGTACATCTTCTGAAGGAATTGGCTTTTTAGTTTCAATTGTCTTCTCTATTGTGTTTTTGCTTTTTGTTTTATTGATTTCTATTCTCATGTTTCTTACTGCTTTTCTTTTTCCCTTCTTTTGGGTTTTATGGCTTTACTATCTTAGTTTCTTAAGGTAGACACTGAGACCATTGATTTGAGACCTTTTTTTCTTTCTTTTTTAAAAATATTTTAATTTTATTTTTTAAATTTAACATGGTTTCAAGTGTACTACTTAGTATAACATCCTCAACGCCCCACATTGTGCCCACATGCCGCATGCAAAGCCTCCATTTGTACTGAGACCTTCTTTTCTAATATAGGCATTTAGTGCAGTGCATAGTCTTTGAAATACTGTCTTGCTGAACTCGACAAATTTTTGAATCTCTTCAATGAGTAAGCTGAGGAATTTGTAGGACTTTCTCCATTTGTTTCCCATCTTTCAATTGTCCTTTGTTGACTGATGTTCATTCTCTTTGAAATCATTGTTTGATATATTTTTCACAGTGTTTTAGTTATTTTAGGTAAGAAAGTTGATCAACTCCCTCTGTTTGTGATACTTTTAGTTTTATGTAATATTTCAAAGATAATGAAGAAGCTTCTTATATTTTTATGCTGCCTTTCAATTTACAGAGTACTTTTGCAGAAAGTTCAGTCTTTTGAGGTAGGAACAGCCAATTTGACTCTGAGCATTAGTAGATTTGTGCATTGTACAGAAAAATCATTCTTTATTTAGTGGTTAGGTATCTGTCAGCTCAGGCTGTTTGCAGCTTAGTTGGGAAGTCAATGATAAACAACAACCTGAAAGGGCATTATGAACAGCAAACAGCTGCCACAATGGTTTTGAGACAGACAAACCTAGGCAGTTAGGTCGAGGGGAAGCAATAGTAACTGCCGAAAGTAAGCAACTGATGAAAAAGCACAATAGTGATTCTGTAGTGAGTAAAGCAGATATCTACGTGGAGCTTAAATTCTAATCAGAGGAGAAATAAAAGAAACAAGTATACACATTACATGGCAGATGCTGATAAGTGCTAGAAGGAGAAGCAAAGCAAGGCAAGGGAATAAAGAGTGATGGGCTAATAGTCTTTGATGCTTATAATGAGAAATCTTTGATATCAGAAATGCTGAAGTATATATAGTGTTTCAGATTTTAAAAAGTAGACAATTGTGTTTGAAAGTATTTTCATAAAGATTAGTTAAGAAGGGTTGGTTACTTAAGAAGTATGCATTTAAATTATCTGGAACTTGCCTTACACAGAACTTCCCATTCCTTGCCAGTATTGACTAAATGAGGTATTCATGTTATTAGATTAAAACATGTCCAGAGTAACTTTGACCTCAGAGTGCAGTTTCTTACCCAATTTCTTCTCCTCTCCCTAATATAGAGAAGCTGGACCCTAAAACCTTATTGTTGAATTGTATTTTTAGATTTAAAATATCAGGAGGTCTTCCTTTGATGCATGTGAGAATTTCTGACCAGAAGATGAAAAATGTGCTGTGTTTGATTAACAGTGTACCCTTGCCACAGAAATCATCTGCACAGTCTCCTGGGAGACAGGTAAACGGATATAATAAAAATGCTAAAAGCTCTTTACATTTATGATGAATACTTTTTTAGCTTTCTGTATGCTATTTATTTTTCAGTATTTCTTAGTGTCAGTTTCATTTATTTGGTGCACTTTTGAGGTTTAATATTATTGATCTGATACAAAACTGCATATGGCCTTGAATAAATGATGATTGGTATCCTATTTCCACTACTCTTTTAGAGTGGTGGGAGAAAGTCAGTTTTAGGGGACAAAAATACATAAATGAAAGGAAAAATGTCTTTCAAGTTTATGATGTGTTTTCAATAAAACTAGATATAGAAATCTTTATAATGTTGCAAAATAAAGTGATTGATACAAAATTTACATATATGTTAGACTTAAAATTTCTGGATCACTAATTGGAATTGATATTTACAACCTAAAATAAATGTTGGGATTTTCAGTTATTTTGAAATGAAATTTCAAAGAGCTAACTGATGCTTATACCATTTTCTAGGAATCTAGTAAAGATGCAGTTAGTATTGTAATAGATAGCAACTAAATGACACACAGTGATAGACTCATCTATTAGAGTTATACATTGTTCTGCTCTTATAACTGCATGTAGTAGTCTTAATTAGTAAATATTAACCAACCATTATTTAGTTGATTACATAATGTTCTTTGATGGAAGAGTTGTGTCTTATGTATATATCTGTCTTTCTATCCCTCCGTATCCTCTATTACTTTTTCAGTATTTGTCTAATTTATGTACATCTAATCCTGCTAAATTAGTATGTTAAAACATTTTGTATTATTTGCTAGGTATCCTCAATTCCTGTTATTTCAGATAGGACAAAAGACTTACTTGGTACATCACTGTTGCTTGATGGAGTGGAATCAGGTAAGGAAAGTAATATGTTCTTAGCAAACCAAGCCTATATTAGTATGTAGAGATAACTAAAGGAATTTTGAAAGTGTTATAGTAATTTACTGGTTTTAGTTCTTGTTGTGCTGTTAACCAACAGTGTTTGAGTCACTTTCCTTTTTTTATTATTATTATTGTTTTTAGTGAGAGACAGACAGATAGGGACAGACAGACAAGAAGGAAGATAGATGTGAAGCATCAGCTCGTGGTTGCTGCAGCACTTGAATTGTTCATTGATTGCTTTTTTTTTTATAATTTTATTTTTTTTAATGGGGTGACATCAATAAATCAGGATACATATATTCAAAGATAACAAGTCCAGGTTATCTTGTCGTTCAATTATGTTGCATACCCACCACCCAAAGTCAGATTGTCCTCTGTCACCTTCTATCTTGTTTTCTTTGTGCCCCTCCCCACCCCCTTTCCCTCTCCCATTCCCCCCTCCCCCCTGTAACCACCACACTCTTATCAATGTCTCTTAGTTTCACTATTACGTCCCACCTACGTATGGAATAATACAGTTCCTGGTTTTTTCTGATTTACTTATTTCGCTTCGTATCATGTTATCAAGATCCCACCATTTTGCTGTAAATGTTCCAATGTCATCATTTCTTATGGCTGAGTAGTATTCCATAGTGTATATGTGCCACATCTTCTTTATCCAGTCATCTATTGATGGGCTTTTTGGTTGTTTCCATGTCCTGGCCACTGTGAACAATGCTGCAATAAACATGGGGCTGCATGTGTCTTTACGTATCAATGTTTCTGAGTTTTGGGGATATATACCCAGTAGAGGGATTGCTGGGTCATAAGGTAGTTCTATTTGCAGTTTTTTGAGGAACTACCATACTTTCTTCCATAATGGTTGTACTACTTTACATTCCCACCAACAGTGTATGAGGGTTCCTTTTTCTCCACAGCCTCTCCAACATTTGCTATTACCTGTCTTGCTAATAACAGCTAATCGAACAGGTGTGAGGTGGTATCTCATTGCCGTTTTGATTTGCATTTCTCTAATAGCTAAAGAAGATGAGCATCTTTTCATATATCTGTTGGCCATTTGTATTTCTTCCTGGGAGAAGTGTCTGTTCATATCCTCTTCCCATTTTTTATTGGATTGTTTGTTTGTTTGTTGTTGAGTTTTATGAGTTCTTTGTATATTTTGGATATTAGGCCCTTATCTGAGCTGTTGTTTGAAAATATCATTTCCCATTTAGTTGGCTTTCTGTTTATTTTGTTATCAGTTTCTCTTGCTGAGCAAAAACTTCTTAGTCTGATGTAGTCCCATTCATTAATTTTTGCCTTCACTTCTCTTGCCTGTGGAGTCAAATTCATAAAATGCTCTTTAAAACCCAGGTCCATGAGTTGAGTACCTATGTCTTCTTCTATGTACTTAATTGTTTCAGGTCTTATGTTTAGATCTTTGATCCATTTTGATTTAATTTTTGTACAGGGGGAGAGACTGTAGTCCAGTTTCATTCTTTTGCATGTGGCTTTCCAGTTTTCCCAGCACCATTTATTGAAGAGGCTTTCTTTTCTCCATTGTGTGTTGTTGGCCCCTTTATCAAAAATTATTTGACTATATATATGTGGTTTTATTTCTGGGTTTTCTATTCTGTTCCATTGGTCTGAGTGTCTATTTTTCTGCCAATACCATGCTGTTTTGATTGTCGTGGCCCTATAATAGAGTTTGAAGTCAGGTATTGTAATGCCCCCAGCTTCATTCTTTTTCTTTAGGATTGCTTTGGCTATTCGGGGTTTTTTATAGTTCCATATAAATCTGATGATTTTTTGCTCTATTTCTTTAAAAAACGTCATTGGAAGTTTGATGGGAATTGCATTAAATTTGTATATTGCTTTGGGTAATATAGCCATCTTGATTATATTTATTCTTCCTAGCCAAGAACAAGGTATATTCTTCCATTTCATTATATCTTTTTCGATTTCCCTTAACAATGGTTTATAGTTTTCATTATAGAAGTCCTTTACATTCTTTGTTATGTTTATTCCTAAGTATTTTATTTTTTTTGTTGCAATCGTGAAGGGGATTATTCTTTTTGAGTTCATTCTCAGTTGTTTCATTGTTGGCATTTAGAAAGGCTCTTGACTTCTGTATGTTAATTTTGTATCCTGCGACCTTACTGTATTGGCTTATTGTTTCTAGTAGTCTTTTTGTGGATTCTTTGGGGTTTTTGATGTATAGGATCATATCATCTGCAAAAAGTGATACCTTTACTTCTTCTTTTCCGATATGGATGCCTTTTATTTCTTTGTCTTGTCTGATTGCTCTGGCTAGAACCTCTAGTACCACATTAAATAAGAGTGGAGAGAGTGGACAACCCTGTCTTGTTCCTGATTTAAGGGGGAAAGCCTTCAGTTTAGTGCCATTTAATATGATGTTAGCTGATGGTTTATCATATATGGCCTTTATCATGTTGAGATATTTTCCTTCTATACCCATTTTGTTGAGAGTCTTAAACATAAAATTGTGTTGTATTTTATCGAAAGCCTTTTCTGCGTCTATTGATAAGATCATGTGGTTTTTGTTCTTTGTTTTGTTGATATGGTGTATTATGTTAACCGTTTTACGTATGTTGAACCATCCTTGAGATTCTGGGATGAATCCCACTTGATCATGATGTATTATTTTTTTAATATGTTGTTGTTTTCGATTTGCTAGTATTTTGTTTAGTATTTTAGCATCTGTATTCATTAGAGATATTGGTCTGTAGTTTTCTTTTTTTGTGCCATCCTTGCCTGGTTTTGGTATGAGGGTTATGTTGGCCTCATAAAATGTGTTTGGAAGTATTGCTTCTTCTTCAATTTTTTGGAAGACTTTGTGTAGAATAGGAACCAAGTCTTCTTTGAATGTTTGATAAAATTCGCTGGTATAGCCGTCAGGGCCTGGACTTTTATTTTTGGGGAGGTTTTTAATGGTTTTTTCTATTTCTTCTCTACTGATAGGTCTGTTTAGGCTTTCTGCTTCTTCTTGACTCAGTCTAGGAAGGTTGTATTTTTCTAGGAATTTATCCATTTCTTCTAGGTTGTTGAATTTAGTGGCATAAAGTTTTTCATAGTATTCTACAATAATTCTTTGTATATCTACGGTGTCCATGGTGATTTCTCCGCTTTCATTTTGGATTTTGTTCATATGAGTTCTTTCTCTTTTTTCCTTGGTCTTGCCAAGGGTTTGTCAATTTTGTTGATCTTTTCAAAGAACCAGCTCCTTGTTCTATTAATTTTTTCTATAGTTTTTCTGTTCTCTAATTCATTTATTTCTGCTCTGATTTTTATTATCTCCTTTCTTCGGCTGGTTTTGGGTTGTCTTTGTTCTTCTTTTTCTAGTTCCTTAAGGTGGGAAGTTAAGTGGTTCACTTGGGCTCTCTCTTGTTTGTTTATATATGCCTGAAGTGATATGAACTTCCCTCTTATCACTGCTTTTGCTGCATCCCATAGATTCTGATATATGTCGTATTGTCATTTTCATTAGTCTGTATATATCTTTTGATCTCTGCACTTATTTCTTCTTTGACCCATTCATTTTTTAAAAGTATGTTGTTTAGTTTCCACATTTTTGTGGGATTTTTTTCCTCTTTTTTGCAGTTGAATTCTAGTTTCAAGGCTTTATGATCAGAAAATATGCTTGGTACAACTTCAGTTTTTCTGAATTTGCTGATGTTGTTTTTGTGGCCCAACATATGGTCAATTCTTGAGAATGATCCATGTACACTGGAGAAAAATGTATACTCAGTCACTTTGGGATGAAATGTCCTGTAGATGTCTATCATATCCAGGTGCTCTAGTGTTTTGTTTAAGGCCACTATGTCTTTATTGATTCTCTCTTTGGATGACCAATCTAGAGCCGTCAGCGGTGTATTGAGGTCTCCAAGTATGATTGTGTTTTTGTCAGTTTTTGTTTTAAGATCAATAAGTAGCTGTCTTATATATTTTGGTGCTCCTTGGTTTGGTGCATATATATTAAGAATTGTTATGTCTTCTTGATTCAGTGTCCCCTTAGCCATTATGAAATGGCCATTTTTGTCTCTGAGTACTTTTCCTGTCTTGTAGTCAGCATTATCCGATATGAGTATTGCTACACCTGCTTTTTTTTGGATGTTATTTGCTTGGAGTATTGTTTTCCAGCCTTTCACTTTGAATTTGTTTTTATCCTTGTTACTTAGATGAGTTTCCTGTAGGCAGCATACAGTTGGATTTTCTTTTTTAATCCATTCTGCTACTCTGTGCCTTTTTATTGGTGAGTTTAATCCGTTTACATTTAGTGTAATTATTGATACTTGTGAGTTCCCTATTGCCATTTTATATCTTGCTTTCTGTTAGTTTTGTGTCTTGTTTGATCCTTCTCTTTCGTTTTTCTATCTTTTGTTTTTATTTGGTTGTATTCCATACATCTTTCCTCTGTTGCTATCTTTTTTATCTCATGTGCTTCTGTGGTGGTTTTTTCAATGGTGGTTACCTTTGAGTAATGAAAAGGGTCCCTACCCTGTTCATTGTAGCGAACTATTTTGTGAGTACTTTTGCACTCCATCGTCCTTTGCTACTGTTAATCTCCATCTTCTCCCCCTCTTTCTTTTTGTTGTTGTCACAGTTTAAATTTGGTTTTATAGTCTTCTTCTTGGAGCTTTTATTTGTGGCTCTGTTTTTTTTTTGTTCTTTGTATCTGATTGGAGAACCCCCTTTAGTAATTCCTGGAGTGGGGGTTTTCTGATGATAAATTCCCTCATTTTTTCTGTATCTGTGAATGTTTTTATTTCTCCTTCATATTTGAAGGATAGCTTTGATGGGTATAGTATTTGTGGCTGAAAGTTCCTCTCTTTCAGGACTTTAAATATTGGGGTCCACTCTCTTCTAGCTTGTAGAGTTTCTGCTGAGAAATCTGATGATAATCTAATGGGCCTTCCTTTATATGTTGTATTCTTCTTTTCTCTAGCTGCCTTGAAAATTTTTTCTTTGCTGTTGGTTTGTGTCAATTTCATTATGATATGCCTTGGAGTAGGTTTGTTGGGGTTAAGAAAACTCGGAGTTCTATTTGCTTCTTGAACTTGAGGCTTTAGTTCTTTCCACAGGCTTGGGAAGTTCTCATCTATTTTTTGTTTGAGTATGTTCTCCATTCCATTTTCTCTCTCTTCTCCCTCTGATATACCTATTATTCTTATGTTATTCTTTTTGATGGAGTCAGATAATTCTTGTAGGGCTATCTCATTTTTTTTTAATTTTTGAGTCTCTTTCTTCTTCTCTCTGTTGTGCCTCAAGTTGCTTGTCTTCTATTTCACTAATCCTCTCTTCTATCTGACCTGTTCTATTAGCTAAGCTTGTTACTTCGTTTTTCAGCTCGTGAATTGAGTTTTTCATCTCTGTTTGATTTGTTTTTATAGTTTTAATTTTCTTGGACATATATTCTTTGTGTTCATTGAGTTGTTTTCTGAGCTCCCTAAATTGCCTTTCTGTGTTTTCTTGTATATCTCGGAGGATTTTTAGGATTTCTATCTTGAATTCTCTGTCATTTAGCTCCAAGGTTTCCAATATATTAAATTTTTTCTCCATAGATTTTTCCTCATCTAGCTGTGTTACCTCTCTTTCTTTTGTATCCATGATATTCGATTTTCTCTTCCTTAATGGCATCTGAGGGTGGTTTTGTTGATAGTATTAATGAGATTTAATAAAGAATAAAAAGTTAAAAAAAATAAAAAAATAATAAAAAAAAATTGAAGTTGTTTTTTTAAAAAAAATTAATAATGAAATAAAGAAAAATAAAATAAAATAAAAATTTTAAAAAAAGGAAATTATTCCCCCCCTCCTTTTTTCCTCTCCTCTCCTCTCCCCTCTTTCTTGAGAAAGTCTTGTGGTGAGCTGTGAATTATAACAAACAATGCCTGTGATGGAGGGCCTGAATTGGGGAAAAGTAATAAAGGGGCAAAAAAAAAAAAAGAAAAAAAAAGAAAAAAGAAAAAAAGAAAAAAAAGAGCGTATGGACCCACAAAAAGCAAATAATGAAAAAATTTGGGTCAAGAATAAAATGATTTGCTTTTAGGTGTTGGTTTTCTAAGAGTTATGATGAGAGGAATAAGAGGAAAATGGAAAAATGGGGGGACAAATTAACAAATTACTATTGTATTTAGTGGAACAAGAACTAGATAATATGGAGAGCCAGGGATAGGAGCACTGCTAGTGAGTTAAAAAGGTGAAGTAAAAAACCCCCAAAATGCCACAAACATAAGTTTGAGTCCCAGATAAGATAATTTGTTTGTTATTGAGGTTTGAATGAGAGGAGATGTAAAGGAGAAAGGAAGAAACTAATATAGAGGGAGAAAAGAAAGAGAGAGAGAGAAAAAAAGAGGGAACCACTAAAAGAAGAAAAAAGAAAGGAGAGAGAGAGAGAGAGAGAGTTAAGGATTTTGGAGTGCAACCCTCATAGAGAGAAAGGAAGAGAAGAGAAAAGATAATGGGAGATATAACACTTATGGGTAGTGTAGTTCAAGAAGAGGAGAGAGTAAGACCGGCAGAGAGTTAATCGGCCAAATTGGAGGAGGAAAAAAAGTATCAAGAATGAAGATAAGAGAAACAGACGAACAAATATAATAAAATGGGATAGGTTATAAAGTCTGCAGATTATTCTTGATTTTGAGAGGTTATCTTCTTGCTTTTTCTTTTCTCTCCCTCTTCCTGGTCGGTGACTCTGTACCCCGGGTTCTGCCCCTTTGGCACGCTCAGGTAGAGGTTTGCAGTTGATAAGTCTCTATGGCCATGTCATGTATTGTGCTTTAGTCTCGTTGGCAGTCGAGGCTCATTAGCATTTATAGGCTCCGACAGTGAGAGAGTCCGTGTTCCTGGAGGCTTTCTCCTAGTCTTTCCTTCCTCAATTAGTAGCCTGATAATCCAGCTATGGGGTTGCTGCTGCCTCTGCCTGGATAGTAAGAGGCTCAAAGAGCTGGCAACTCCCCACTCTATTCCTACTCAGCACAGGGCTCTGGGTAAGGCTCAGTCATTCAGAGCTGCTAGCATAATCAGGCGGGCTTTCCACCCACTCAAAGACCTCTGGCTCTGCCACTCTGTCCGGTAACACAGGCGGGCGCCCACTTCCGGGGCGCTTGGAGGAAACTCTCACTCACTGTCTGCGACCAGGATATCCGGCCAGCAGTCTCACGCTCTGAGTGAAACCCCCAACCGCAGGGAAAAGTTGCAGCGTTGGAATTGAGTCTCGCTCCGTCCCCGTGCGCGGCTTTTGCAAGGCGCTGGGGCGGCCCGAGATTCCGCTTTGGCACACACAAAGGCCCCTGACTCTGCCCCTCTGTGCTATAACACGGGCGCACACTGCCGAGGCACTCGGAGGAATCTCTCATTCACTATCTGCGCGCGCAGACCAGGATATGAGGCCGGCCGCGTTTCCCTCTGAGTGAAACCCCCACCAGCACGGAAAATTTCCACCTTTGGAATTAGTTCTCACTCCCTCCCGTGCGTGGCTTTCCCAGGGCGCTGGGGCTGCCCAGAGACTCTGCCCTCGGCCCACAGAAAGGCTTCTGACCCTGCCTCTCCGTGGGGCAACACGGGCACCCACTCCTGGGGCTTAGGAAGAAATCTCTGCCCACTAACTGCGCGCACGCCGACCAGGAGTCCAGGTAAAATGGCTGCTCCGCTTGTCTTTCTTAGTTTGGGTTTGGCGCGAGTGTTAGCTTGTATTGCCCGGGTTGCCACAGGATCAGATTTTCCTCGGCTTGGATCTCCGTGCCACAGCCTGGTTCGGCCATTTGTGCCGCGGCCTGGATCTATTCACCCCCTTTGCCCGCCTCAGTTTCTATATTCACAGTTACCAGAGAAAGCCGCCCTGTTTAGGTTAGTGAGGAAGGCGGAGCATTTCTTACTCCCTATTTCCTTTGGGGTTTGGTTATATATTTAGCCAATTTTTCACTCAACCATACCTTTGGGCGTATTGCAAAGCATCTGGAGGCTCCAAGTATAGGTTTTTCTGTTTCTGGTTGAAGATCTTGTTGAGTTTTGGGGGAGATTTATCGGTATCGCTTCCTACCCCGCCATTACTCTGACGTCATCTCTGATTGTTTCTTATATGTGCTTTGACTGGAGGACTCCAGCTGAGCCATTGGCCCCTTGCTCAAATGCAATCTTGGGTTCAAGCCAGCAACTTTGAGCTCAAGCCAAGCCAGTAACTATGGAATCATGTCTATGATCTCAGGCTCAAGCCGGTGTCCTCGGGGTTTTGAATCTGGGTCTTCAGTGTCCCAGGTCAATGCTCTGTCCACTGTGCCACCAACTTGTCAAGCTAGTCACTTTTCTTTTTTAAGCCTAAATTTCTTTTGATTAAAGGAATTTTTGTGAATGACAATGCTTAAGATTTTAAATATGCTGCCTTTTTTTTTTTTTTTAGCCCCAATTCCTTACCTGATTCATTTTTCTAGCTCTGGCCTAACTGATCTCTTTTAATTTACAAGTAGAATATAAGCTTCAAGAGGACAAGGATCGTGTCTGTGCTTGTCACTGCTGTCTTTAGTGGAACAGACTGATACATGATAGGTGATGTCCAGTAAATATTTTATTGACTATTGAATGAAGGAACTAAAGTGAAAAACATAGCATGGTTTGATGTTATTTATGTTTCTCACTTGCCAGGGTCAGTCACTTTGTGAGACTTAGAAATACATTGAAACTAGATTCTGATTTTGAATATGAAGATTGTATCTAATAAATGAATCTTATTTTTGAGAGATTTAAGTTTGAGTGTTTTATGCAGTTTTCAGCGGACATTCTCTCAAGTCAAATGAATGTCTTTTTCCTTTAGAGTCTGATGATGAGTATTTTGATGCTGATGACGGAGACACACAGACTGGTAAAAGTATGAAAGCATCAGAAAGAAAAAAAGTTGCAGAGGCCCCAAATGAGGAGTTCATTAATCTTCAACTAAAATTTGAAATTAAAGAGGTATGCATATTTATCTTGTTGATAAATATATTCTTGTTATCACTAGTCTTGTAAACTATGTCATGCTAGACCCAAACTTTAAGTATATATAGAATGCAATACTTTCATCTTCCTTAGTGTCCCCACTCCCCTGACACACACACATGCAGTTCCAAGAAAATGAAATGTTGTTTTGTAAAATCTGATATAAAAGTGACTTATAGTATATCTAATCTATTCTGGAAAAGCTCAAGACTCTTAATTAGGGTTTTCTTTTCTTTAGAAAAATTTCTGACATATTTACTACTATTTATTTTTTATTTATTTATTTATTTATTTTGTATTTTGTATTTTTCTGAAGCTGGAAACGGGGAGAGACAGTCAGACAGACTCCTGCATGCGCCCGATCGGGATCCACCCGGCACGCCCACCAGGGGCGACGCTCTGCCTACCAGAGGGCGATGCTCTGCCCCTCCGGGGCGTCGCTCTGCCTCGACCAGAGCCACTCTAGCGCCTGGGGCAGAGGTCAAGGAGCCATCCCCAGCGCCCGGACCATCTTTGCTCCAATGGAGCCCTGGCTGCGGGAGGGGAAGAGAGAGACAGAGAGGAAGGAGGGGGGGTGTGGAGAAGCAATTGGGCGCTTCTCCTATGTGCCCTGGCTGGGAATCGAACTCAGGTCTCCCGCACGCCAGGCCGACGCTCTACCGCTGAGCCAACCGGCCAGGGCCTATTTATTTTTTATTTTTAAGCTAAATAATATTTATTGTCATGTTTATAATTTGGAAAAATGTAAACAACCTAAATGTCTTTCTAGGCATTAAAAGTCATGTAATAAAAGGAAAAATTGACATGGAAAGATTTTCATAATATATCTTTACTTGTGGAAAAAATAGATTATAATACCAAAGACATTATTCCATTTAGGAATTACACACATACATTTTTCTTTGATAAGGGACAGGGTTCATCTCTCTGTAGTGGGAGTATAGTTTTTCATTTTTACCTGTTTGCTTTCCCATATATTCTAGTTTTTTAAATAATGAATATGCATTGCTTTGATAATAAAACAAAAGATCTAAAAAGATGTTTCTTATTGACTGCTTTATATTCCAATGTAAGATCATGTCCTAGAATATAGTGTCAGAAATACCATTTTAATTGTATATACAAATCTAGGTATATTATTAGTATTCTTTTAAAGAAAGATACGTTCTATACTTTTAGTCTTCTTTGACTTCTCTTTTTCTCTCATTTCCATCTAAAGTATCAGAAGATTTCTTGACTCTAACCTCAAAATACATTCAAATGACTGTTCTTCTCTTCCACTGCTACTGTACCGTCCAAGTCATCATCTGTTGCTTGGACTTTTTCAATAGCTTCTTAACTCTGTGTCCATCAGGTACTCTGTTTTCCACATAGCAACCAGAGTAATCCCTTTAAAGTCAGATTATGTCATTGCTTGGCTCACAGCCCTCCACTGGCTTCCCATCTCACTTAGAGCAAAGGGCCATGTCCTCTCAGTGGCCTACAAGGCCTTTCATGTGGCTTCCTTGACTTCAGTTCTTTTATGCCATGCTCAGTCTACTCCAGCTATATTTCATTGATTCCTTCAGTATTTCTCAAGTGCCATGATGTACCAGGCATTGTTTGAAATACTGGAGCTGCAGCAGTGAGCAAAGTTCTTGTCTTGTATTGCTTATACTTGCCTTTGTTTTCTCTTAAATATACCAAGCACATGCTTTGTGCTTGCTATTTCCTTTGCCTGGAATACTCTTCCTGCATGACTTGATCTTTACTTCCTTTAGACATTTACTCAGACACCATCATATTGGGAAGGACTGACCACTCAACACAAGATAGCGACCTTCATTTTTCTTCATTCTCTCTAGAATATAAGCTTTATGAAGACAAAGACCTTGTCTGTTTGGTCACTTTAATGTCTCTAGTGACTGACACAGCCTCATACTTGGTATATGAAGCTCAATAAATATTTTATTGACTATTGAATGACTGAACTAAAGTGATAATCAGAATCCTTTAAGAAAAAAATAGGAATACTGTTTGAAATATTTTCCCAAATTGACTTTCATGCCTGTTCTAAATGTTTTGTAGTGAAATTCATCAAATTTTGTCTTTATATCCTAGTTTAGTGTATGTTTAGAAAAGTATTCTCCATTGCAAAAATATTTACCTATGATTTCCTGTATTATTTTATTCAGTGCTTTTATTTAAATTATTGATATATTTCAAATTTATTTTTGTATACCAGTTCTGTATTGAATGTCTTACTGCACTATAATTTCTATTTTTCAGTTGACATTCCTCCTGGTTTTTCTTAAGTATATAATTTTATCACCACTGCTAATACTAATTTTTGCTTTCTTTTTGCATTTGTATTGTTATGGTTACTATTGCTGCCTTACAGTTTACCCTAAAATGTAGTAGCTCAAACAAATGACAGTAGTAGTGATTTCTAGAGTAAATTTCAATAGTGGTATAGTGGTAAACATCCTTGTTACTTTTTGCTTTAATGGGATTATTTCTAATATTACCAAACATGATTTGTGTTTTGAGATATATGTTTAAGGAAATCATAGTAAGAAAGAAACCGTCATTTTATTTTTACTAAATTTAAAAATATAAGTCAATAATGGATATAAAATTTCATTATGATTTTTATTTATCAATAGATATAGCTATCTCAATGATAGACTTGAAGACGATATTTTTTTTTTTTTTTTTTTTTTTTTTTAGCAAGAGAGAGAGAGAGAGACAGGGACAGAAAGATAGAAAGGGAGAGAGATGAGAAGCATCAATATTTTGTTGCGACAACTTAGTTGTTCATTGATTGCTTACTTATATGCGCCTTGACTGGGGAAGCCAGTGATCCCTTGCTCAAGCCAGTGACTTTGTACTTCAAGCTGGTGACCTTTGGGCTCAAGCCAGCAATTGTGGGGTCATGTCTATGATCCCACGCTCAAGCTGGCCACCTTGTACTCAAGCTGGTGAACCTGTGCTCAAGGTGGCAACCTTGGGGTTTGGAACCTGGGTCCTCAGCATCCCAGGCTGATGCCCTGTCCCCTGTGCCACCATCTGGTCAGATGAAGACGATAATTTCTAATCATAGTAAATAACTTAATGGTAGCAGACAAGTGTGAACAAAATTTCTACTAGTCTCATAATATGTATGAAGAAGGATTTTGTTTTTTTATTTTTCGGTATGATTGAAACCTATTTAACCTTTCATTGGCTATCTTGATTCTTCTAGGTGATTTTGGAATTTACCAAACAACAGAAAGAAGAAGATACAATTCTAGTATTTAATGTTACTCAGTTAGGAACAGAGGCAACAGTGAGAACATTTGATTTAATTGCAGTATCTTACCTAAAGAAAATCAGCTTGGATTACCATGAAATTCAAGGTAATACTTGTAAAAATGGACACAATAGCTAATAATAAATATAAAACCACTTTTGATGTCTGAAATACTTTCATTCATATAATGGTGTTTATAATAAATAATATCTAGCACTGTTCTAAGCATTTTTCAAATAATAACCCCTTTAATCTTTATAACAATGTGATGAGAAAGGCGGTGTTAATATCTCCAGATTGCGTATGAGGAGACTAAGGAAAAAATTGTTTATATAATTCATCCAAGGTCATTCAGCCTAGTTTAGGGGTCGGGAACCTATGGCTCGCGAGCCAGATGTGGCTCTTTTGATGGCTGCATCTGGCTCGCAGACAAATCTTTAATAAAAAAATAATAACATTAAAAATATAAAACATTCTTATGTATTACAATCCATTCATTTCCTACCGCTCATGTTCATGGTTGCGGGTGGCTGGAGCTAATCACAGCTGTCCTCCGGGACAACACCAAATTTTTATTGGATAATGCGTAATGTACATGGGTTGTTGTATGGCTCTCACGGAATTACATTTTAAAGTATGTGGCGTTCATGGCTCTCTCAGCCAAAAAGGTTCCCGACCCCTGGCCTAGTTAGTGACTGAACTGTTGAAATATGGCACTAGGGTCTGTATTAACTATTATGGTCTGTTATCTCAGAATGTCTATATAAATCTTCTTTATATGGGCAGAGTTATTTTCATTTTACAAATAAAGGTTAAATGAAGAGATTAAGTGGGTTACTCAAGATCATGTAACTTTCGAATAGGCAAATCTATAATTTATCTCCTTGTTCTTTCTGTTGAATAGGGTTCATATTTAAGAAGCAGTACCATGGTGGGACATAAAATTCATTCCTTCAGAAATGTTTATAGTTTAGTTATTTTAGTATTCATCTTGTGTGCCTGTGAGATATATAAAGAATAAAAGAATGGATGTATCCATAGTAATGAAATTACCTAATATTTCCTTAATATTTTAGCCAAATTAAAGACCTACTTATTTATTTTTTCAAAAATTGTAGGCCCTGGCCGGTTGGCTCAGTGGTAGAGCGTCGGCCTAGCGTGCGGAGGACCCGGGTTTGATTCCCGGCCAGGGCACATAGGAGAAGTGCCCATTTGCTTCTCCACCCCTCCACTGCGCCTTCCTCTCTGTCTCTCTCTTCCCCTCCCGCAGCCAAGGCTCCATTGGAGCAAAGATGGCCCGGGTGCTGGGGATGGCTCTGTGGCCTCTGCCTCAGGTGCTGGAGTGGCTGTGGTCGCAACATGGCGATGCCCAGGATGGGCAGAGCATCGCCCCCTGGTGGGCAGAGCGTTGCCCCTGGTGGGTGTGCTGGGTGGATCCCGGTCGGGCGCATGCGGGAGTCTGTCTGACTGTCTCTCCCTGTTTCCAACTTCAGAAAAAAAAAAAAAAATTGTTGAAACTGGCCTGACCTGTGGTGGCGCAGTGGGGTAATGCGTCGATCTGGAACACTGAGGTCGCCTGTTCGAAACCCTGGGCTTGCCTGGTCAAGGCACATATGGGAGTTGATGCTTCCTGCTCCTCGTTCTCTCTCTCTCTCTTTCCCCTCTCTGAAAAATTGAATAAATAAAGTCTTTAAAAAAATTGTTGAAACTGAACTAAACATCAGTTTATGAGAAAAATGTGTTATGTGTTAGTAAGTTTATATAAGTATTGTGTTAAGATGAGTTTATTATTATTATTTTAAAGGAAACAAATACTAATTATAAATTTTCTGGCTATCTTTTCCTTTAGGGAAAGTTATTTCAAGAGAAAATTCTGAGATGTCTTAGAAACAGGGCTTATAGAACTATAAATAATAAAAGATGAACTAAATGGTGGATAGATCATTCTCCCTCCACAGTTTCTTGGGGCAAGTCCTTGGTACATACACATCAGGGTATAGAAGATATCTGGTTGTACCTGTTGTTTTTAAATTCAAAGAGATTTACAATTTCATTCCCCTAAAAAATATATTTTTCTATGTAAGTCTTCTCTTAGTCTAAACAATATAAAATTATTTACACTTTTTAATATGAGTGAAATATTTGTTCAAAGAATTTTAGAGTTCAACAGGGTAGTGGAAATATTTCTAGTTCAACCTCCTTATTATATAGTGGAGAAAACTGATGTTAAATAGCTTTTGATAAAGGAGATGAACTAAAATTCACATTTCTTGATTTTTATACCTGTGGTCTTGCTACTACCTTACAAATACACATGAGGTCTGACAATATCTAGAGAAGTTTTTATTATTATTTTTTAACACAGGTATAAAAGTAAAGAAATATGCATGTTTTTAAGTTTGTTGGGTGACAAAGGTAGGATAAGGATTTGCATTGGTTTATTTCTTCACCACTGATGACTTTAGCATTTAATAGCCTTGAAAATATGTGCAGATAGTCTTTTAAAGCTTAATAAAGATTTTTAAAAAGAAAATAATATCTAGAAAATTCTAAACTTAAAAAAGCAATTTATTTGAAATGTTTTTTTTTTTCTTTCTGTAATGTAGGATCCAAAAAAAAGCCTCTTCACTTGATTAGCTCTTCTGACAAACCTGGATTAGATCTTTTAAAAGTGGAGTATATTAAGGTATGGGCTATAGAATGTTTATGTATTGTATAATTCAAATTGTTTTCTGAAAGGGAAAAGATAACAATAGATTACGAAAGGCTCTGGATGTGTCTCATAGGTTTCAATCACAGGGATATCTACTCTTTGTCTTTTCATTCCTGCACCTTCTTTCTGTTTCACTTAAGTATAAGACTAGACTAGGATTTTTACAAAGCTAGCAAACATCTTGTCCCCAAAGATGGAAGCCTGGGTTGAAGTAGATCCTAACTTCTAAGGCATATTCACCTATTTACACACTCATTGTATATGTAGGTTATGTTTGCTGAGTATCTTACAGCAAAAGGGATAAAACTGGCTTGGGTTCAGTAGAGAACTGTTAGAATTGTGAAGGGGCTCAAAAATTTATCATGTGAGGAATGCTGAAGGAACTGATGGTATTTAGCTTTATTTAAGATTTGTTTAGTCATTCAGCACAATTTATTGAATGTGTTTATGTGTCAGGTTCTGTAAGGTACCTCGGATACAGAGATGAAGGGAGGCAGATAAGTAAACAACAAATAAAATATAATGTGATGATTTCCTAATAAAGAACAATACAAAGCATTGTGAGAGCAGGGAGGCAGAGAAGCTGGCTTAACCAGTGACTTCTCACATAAGGTAAAACTGAATTTACTATGTGTGTCCCCAAGGGGTGGAACTTGAACTAATGAGTAATAATGACTGGGAGATAGATTTTTGATTCAGTGTGAAGACCTCACTAAGTCAAAGTTTTCTAAAGATTGAATTTGTAAGAAAATGAGGTTTTCTCTCACTGGAGATATAATAAAATAGACTTGCAAAAGACTTCTTAAAGGGATTCAAGCATTAGGTGAAAGATGTGCTCTTCACAGTGGTTTTCAACAGCTGGTGCCAGTTTGCCAGAATTTGTGCCGGTACACAGAGAGTTACCCTCCCTGCTGTTGTATGAGGACATTTCTGACAGACTGGCATGCTCCATGCACCCACGGTTGAAAACCAGTGCTCTTGATGACCTTGAAACCTTCCAAACATCGGAATTCATTTTTCTGATCCCTAGCTGCGTGTTCGAGAAGTGAATGTTGTCATGTTCTCATTTGTTTGAAGAGGAGAACAAATTTGCACTATTGTAATAAATTATTTGGATGTAACTTTAAAATAATGACAATAGTATTAAATATATAATGTATATAAAATACGGTTGTAAAAATATAAGTAAATTAACTAGAGATTATAAATAAGTGATTTATTTATTTTGGTTTTAATTCCTTTTTCAGAATTTTTGTTTCTCTTTTAGGCTGATAAGAATGGACCTAGCTTTCAAACTACTTTTGAAAAAACTGAACAAACAATTAAGGTAAGAAATTCTATTAAAGGAATATTTCCTGTTTGAAAATAACCTGCTCTGTAAGTCTCCGGTGTCCTTGAAGGAATATTGATAGTAATTTGATGAAATATCAAAAACCAAATAAAAGGTATAATAAACTAATAGATACATACCATGCTCTGTGTTTATGATTTAGCATAGTGAAGAGACTTTATTGTGACTTATTGTATTACATCCTAATTATTTCTAGGAAGGGACTGCTGTAGATGAGGGAACTTTGCTATTCAAGATTTTTTTTCCATTTAATAGAGAGTAAGGGAGGGGAAAAAGAAGAGAGAGAGAGAAAGAGAGAAAGAAAAGCATCACTTAGTTGTGCGCTCATTGGCTGCTTTTTTTTTTTTTTTTACAGGGAGAGAGAGTCAGATAGGGACAGACAGGAACAGAGAGAGATGAGAAGCATCAATCATTAGTTTTTTGTTGCAACACCTTAGGTGTTCATTGATTGCTTTCTCATATGTGCCTTGACCGTGGGCCTTCAGCAGACCGAGTAACCCCTTGCTTGAACCAGCAACCTATGTCCAGCTGGTGAGCTTTGCTCAAACCAGATGAGCCCGCACCCAAGCTGGGGACCTCTCGAACCTGGGTCCTCCGCATCCCAGTCCAACACTCTATCCACTGCACCACCGCCTGGTCAGGCCATTGGCTGCTTTCTTATATGTGCCCTCACCAAGGATCAAACCCACGACCTCAGCATGCTGGGACAACACTCTATCTACTGAGCAACCTAGCCAGGGCCTAGATGAGGAAACTTGATTTACAAAGAGTAGAGTTTTAAATGTAGCAAACTAGATAACTGTTATTTAATGCAAGGATGAGAAAGTATGTGAAATAGAAGTAGAGATGCTATTTCTGGAGCCATACTAAGGTAGCTATATAGAGGTAGAAGAGGCAGAATGCAATTGTGAGTTACATTATAAAGAAAGTGAAAGAAATGTTTTAGATTACACTTTTGAGAGATATGAGACTCTGTTGATTATTAAACTTTTCATGATTTTTCATAAGTGTTTTTAAGTAATGAAAATAAATTATTTTGTATAAACGAAGATTTAAAATAAATTTTAATTTTGTTGTTAGAAAATCACATATTCTTGAAGGCAGTTTGTGTTGCCATCCTAGCTTTCTGGAGTAATTGTTTTAAAAAATCTAATATTTTTTTCCTATAAGTTATATATTCTTTGTTTCTTTATAATCCTTTGAGTAGTGAGTTTTTTTCATGCTTGCTGACCCCCGAGAGTATTTTTTCAAAAAATGAAATTAGTTCCAGTTACAGTTTTATTCACTTAAAATGATGTTTGATAACCAATTTATGGAAACAAGAAGAACATATATTTGCCTTTTTTTAATGTTGCCTTACACATTTTAAAATAAAAATTTTTGTACGATCGTACTCAGTATGATCAAGAGGCATGAGGACATACCTGAATGTTCATACTACTCAAAGAATTAAATGATAGGCCCATTATTGTTGTTTTAGAAGATCTTTTAGTGTCCAAGAACTCGCTTATAATTATACCTTTTATTTTTAATCTCATGATGTCACATTTGAAATAATTTCTTGCTTTTTGCAGTTTCATATTCTAACTTACCTGTTTTATATAGTCATAGTAAATATTCAGTTGCAGTTCCAAAAATCCATATATATGTTGAATATTGAGATGGCCATGATAGGCATATTATAGGCTCAATGATAATTATGCTAGGGCAGTGGTTGGCAAACTGCGGCTTGCGAGCCACATGTGGCTCTTTGGCCCCTTGAGTGTGGCTCTTCCACAAAATACCACCTGCGGGCACTACCTCGATAAGGAATGTACCTACCTATATAGTTTAAGTTTAAAAAATTTGGCTCTTAAAAAGAAATTCAATCATTGTACTGTTGATATTTGGCTCTGTTGACTAATGAGTTTGCCGACCACTGTGCTAGGGAAATGGAGTAATTAGGTTATTTTCATACTCAAATGAACCTCTGGAGTATGTCTGTGTAATTTCCTCTCCATACATCCCTGTTTAGTGTGTTGTGACTCCTATCTCTTCCTTTCAAGTTGTGGAAGACAGTGATGCAGTCCTAGCTAGAAGCCTTTCTGGTCAGTGTTGGGAGAATACTGGTGTAATTGGCCTGGGAAACTAATTTTCTCTTTTAAACATTTCTAGGTGGCTTTTTCATCTTTAAATCTGTTGCTGCAAACACAAGCTCTTCTCTCTTCTATTAATTACCTGACAGCCATTATTCCATCAGAGGACCAAAAGATGGGTGATAACAAGGACGTACAAATTTCAACTGAAAAGCAACAAAAAAATTTAACTCTTCAGAAAGGTATGATAAAAGTTTTTTTTTTCTTGTTAGTAAGGGTTTTAGAATTCCAGAGGTAAATGAGGACTCTTATGAAATCATCTAGTTCAGTTATTTACTGGCCATTTTACTTGGTTTTATTTTTCAAACTAAGTTATTCATGGGTCCCTAATATGTTAACCAAATATAATTAATACTTTTGTTTTTTAAAATGTTCATTTTTATTATTTTGGTGGTGATGGGTGATGATTTTAGGTGCGTAATAGAAGAAAAAGACTTGTATTTATATTGAGCTTTACAAACCCTCCAAGTGTCTTCTGAAGGGCTCTATACTGGGTTAGCCTTCCCTTCTGTTTTACAGATACTGAAATCAAGATCCAGAGACATGAAGGCAGGTGTATAGATATAGCACGTGATTGGTCAAGAGCCCAGAGCATGGATCAGAGAGAACTCAGTTCAAATCCTGACAGTTCTGTAAACTGTGTGATCACAAGCAGATTTTTGAACTTCTCTAAGTTTCAGTGTCCTTATCTGATTTAAACAATTTTCTTGCTGTTATTTATTTTTATTTATTAATTTTTTAAGTGAGAGGAGGGGAGATGGAGAAACTCCTGCATATACCCCATCTGGGGCTGATGCTTGGACCAACTGAGCTATCTCAGTGCCTGGGTCTTATGCTTGAACCAATCTAGCCACTGGCTGTGAGAGGGAAAAAGAGAGGGAAGGAGAATAGAAGCAGATGGTCACTTCTCTTGTGTGCCCTGACCAGAGATTGAATTTGAGTCGTCTGCTCACTGGGCTGATGCTCTATCCACGGAACAAACTGGCCAGTGTCTTTTTCTTGCTTTTAAATTATTGAAGTAACACATCTCACTATTAAAAATGAAAACTACAGAATATATAAAGCAAAAATATATTTGAAATCTTTAAGAATTTTTATCTTTTACTTTTAAAGTGATTGGGGTGGCATTGGTTAATAAGATTTTATAGCTTTCAAGTGTACAATTCTATGATACATCGTCTGTATATTGCATTGTATACCCACCACCCAAAGTCAAATTTTCTTTTCTCACAATGCATTTGACCCCCTTTACCCTTTTCTGTACCCCCTTTCCCTCTGGAAACCACCATAACTGTTGTCTGTGTCTGTGAGTTTTTGTTTGTTTATTTGTTGCCTCCAGGTTTATATCCCATATATGAGTGAAATCATATTATGGTTCTTAACTTTTGGTGACTTATTTTGCTTTTTAAAACAGACTTATGGTTTACTTAATACAGGAAAGTGACAGTAACAGAGTTTAAATTACTAGGATTTCACTATGATAGAATGCTTTGTTCTATTTGTAGTGACTGTATCCTCTAAAGATAGTGACAGTATCGACTTCAGGCTGTTTGCCAAGTTGAATGCTTTCTGTGTCAACGTTTGTGAAGAGAAGAACAGTATTGCTGAAATTAAGATTCAAGGTAAATTTCTCACAATATTAACATTTATTCAAAAGATAAGTTTTTCTTTTTAATGCTAAAGAATATACAAATGGAGGGCTCTGAACTGTGAAAACTGGGTTATTTTATTTTACAACATAATTGGACTGCATGCCTCCTTAATTCTTTAGAATGTGGGTGTTGATCAGACTTTGACCATCAAACTGAACCACATATATTGATGTTTTGCACCTTTCTGAGAGTTGTCTCGGAGGTGGAAAGGTTTATTAGTGTCAATATAGAGATGCTACTGATGATCTGAGATAAGTGTCAATCCAGAATGCTGATAAAGGCTATGAATATGCTTAATCTTGGTACAAATGAAAATCAGCCTTAAGAAGAATAAAACCTGTAAGCCCATTTTGTTTTTTAGGCAAAAGCTGCTAAAAGTAAACTAGTCTTTTCTCTGACTTTTATCTTTACCAGCTCAAAGTGATCTGCTAAAGGTAAAAAATAATGAGATGCTTGAAGAAGTTAAAAACCAGAAAACTAGGGTTTTTGTCCTTGTTCTTTTCAAACTGAAAGTTCACCTACTAGTCTTAATTTAATTTATGAAACTTTTTTACCTTCCATGTAAATTACTTGATATAAAGTGTAAATGATTTAATAAAATTCAAGGTACACTATTTGCCCATTGATGTAGCTTTTTCTTAAGAAGGCTGAAAATTTAGTAATTATTTTTTAATGAGTTTACAGGTTCCATTGTTTATAAAACTGAAAATAATATTGCAGTTTATCAATTGGGAGTTCAAACATTGCTAAATTTATAAATATCTCAGCCCCAAAATAAAGTTTTCAATGGGAAGAAACATCTTAAGATCTTACTTTGTTACATCTACAGAAATTATAATCATCAAATTTTTTTCAGGACTTGATGCCTCTCTTTTTCTTCAGTCAAGAAAACAGTCTCTGTTTGCTAGACTGGAAAATATCATTGTCACTGATGTTGATTCTAAGACAATTCATAAAAAAGTAGGTGATAGTAAATAGTTAATATTTTTTGATGACTGAATATGAGATGTTATTTACAAATATATTTTATTTTTTAAATATTAAATGCATTTTGATAGAATAAATGCTTCTATAATTATTATAAATACAAATCCTTTTTAAGTGAGATTTTTGTTGTTATACTCTGGGATAAGTACATTCAAATCTCTGCTTTTCAGGTGGTGTCAATAATGGGAAATGAAGTTTTTCGTTTTAATTTGGATTTGTATCCAGATGCTACTGAGGGAGATTTCTATACTGACATGTCCAAAGTAGATGGTGTGGTGTCACTGAATGTTGGCTGCATTCAGATTGTCTATCTTCATAAATTCCTCATGTCAATCCTGGTAAAAATCACTATGTATTGACTATTCAACTTAGAAATATTTAAGTCTGATAATTATGATTGTATCTTATAAACTCTGGATTTTAGGGTATGCATTATTTTGATTATCGATGTTATGCATTAATGTAGAGATGAAAAAAACTTTAAAAGTTGAAATATGAATTATTTAATGATTTTTAACTAGAATTTGAATTATTTTTGCTGAAATATAATGAAACCAAATTCTCAAGTACAAAGACTATTCAGAATATTTTTATCTTTATTTTTCTTAGTCATATAATTATAGTTATAATTAGCCCTTCTCAGGTAGCTCATAAGTATGGGTGGGTAATTAGTAATTCTTCTCTAATGCAAAAAAATAGCACTCAACTGCAAAAATGGAAAAAAATGAGCACATATATAAAATGAAGGTAGTGTTATTAATGATATGCTTGTCCTCTGAATTTCTTCTTTTATGCTTGTGTCCACAGAACTTCCTAAACAATTTCCAGACAGCCAAAGCGGCTCTGAGTGCTGCCACTGCCCAGGCTGCAGAAAAGGCTGCCACAAGTGTGAAAGATCTTGCCCAGAGGAGTTTTCGTGTATCTATCAATATTGATTTGAAAGCACCAGTTATTGTCATCCCACAGTCTTCCATTTCTACCAATGCAGTAGTGGTAGATCTTGGGTTAATCAGAGTTCAAAATCAGTTCAGTCTGGTGTCTGGGGAAGACTACTTACATCCTCCGGTAATTGATAGAATGGATGTGCAGCTAACAAAACTTAAGCTTTTGAGGTATATTTTTTCAGTAATTACAGATTTAATATCATTTACTGTTTTCTATGATGTTTTATGATCATTGAAGTTCATACCCAACATATCTCTACTGCACAGAACAATTTTTTTTTTGAGTGAGAGGAAGGGGTATACAGAGACAGACTCCCACATGCACCCCGACTGTGATCTACCTGGCAGCACCCATCTGGAATCGATACTCTGCCCATCTGGGGCCATGCTTGCACCTTAGCTCTTTTTAGCACCCGAGGCAGAATCTCCACTGAGCCATTCAGAAGCACCAGGGACCCATGTGCTGGAACCAGTCGAGCCATGGCTGCTGGAGGGAAAGAGAGAGAAGTGTGGGGGAGAAACAGATGGTCGCTTCTCCTGTGTGCCCTGACCTGGAATTGAACCTGAGACTTCCGCACACTGGGTTGACGCTTTACCACTGAGCCAGCTGGCCAGGGCAGAACAGTTTTTTTAAATCAACTTTTTATTTTGAAAAATCTCAAACCTGTAGAAATTAGAAAAATAGAACCATGAATGTACTCACGATCTTTCACTTAGAATCACCATTTTTTATACTTGCTTTAATTCTATGTATATACATATTATCATTTATAACATTTAAAAAAAATTTATTTTTTGAATATAATACACATATAACGTTTCAGGTATACAACATAATGATTCAGTACTTACTTTTATAGCAAATTGATCACAGTAAGTCTAGTTAACATCCATCACCATGAATAGTTACAAAATTGTTTTTCTTATGATGAGAACTTTAAAGATCTACTTTCTTAGAAACTTTTAAATATACAATACAGTGTTATTAACTATAGTCGCCATACTGTACTTTATGTCCCCAGAACTTATTTTATACTTGAAAGTTGAAATATTGTTTGCTAAACCATTTGAGAATAGAAATCTTAAATACATTAGCATGTGTTTCCTAAGAACAAGACTTATACTCGTATATAACTGTAATACAAATTTCACATAAATTCTGGAAATTTAACATTGATTTAATACTGTTATCTAATGTGCAGTCAGTATTCAAATTTTACTAGTTCCAAGAATGTTCATTATAATAATTTTTCCTTCAATCTAGGATTATATCTGGCATTTAATTGTATCCAATACTACTAAGGGGAATTGTGTATGATAAGACACTTATTCTAGAATAGCTAGCTAGCTCTTCAGCCTTTCTTTGTTTTTCATGACGATGACAGCTCTGAAGAACATAGTCGAAGTGTTTTATGAAACGACTCTCAATTTTATTTTGTTAGGTTATTTTTATGATTTAATTGACCTTACATATTTTGGCAGGAATACTGTGTAAGTAATGATGGTATATTGGTAGAGCTCATACCAGAGGAAACTTGAAAGTTTGTACATAATTCTCTTTCAAATAATTTTCTACCCTATCCAAGGAGATTTAATTATCCTGAATAAAAACAAACAAACAAAAAAAATGAGTGATTACACAGCAAGTCCAGAAAATAATCCTGGTAAAAGAGGTTTATGAAGATCCTTAGGAAATGCTGACTGTTCACTTGCCATTTTTTTCTCTAATCTGTACCAATGCACATATCACTTTTTGAATAACAGTATTTAGTAATTTCCCCCTCGTAACTTCAATGGTATGTATTTCTTTTTAGAATTTATTGTCACATATCTTATTTTTAAAGAAAAAAGTTTTCTTAATGGCTGATTATATTTCACATATTTTAATCTGTCCTTGCTAGTGTATTATAGATTAAATTAATGGTAAACATTTTGAAAACACTTGAATGGTAAGGTTTCAAGACAGTGTTAGAGTAGCAACTTTTGACTTTGTGTATTTTTAATGATATGTTGCGTTTCTTCCCTGTGTTTCTGCATATGTATCAATTTATTTTTCATTAGGACAGTGATCCAGCCTGGCATTTCCCATCCCGATATTCAGCTGCTGCACCCAATTAACTTGGAGTTTTCTGTAAATCGGAATTTAGCTGCATCTTGGTACCACAAGGTGCCTGTTGTGGAAATTAAAGGACATCTTGAATCAATGAATGTAAGTATGAGACAATAGAAAATCTTGGTTACTTAAATTTTAGACTCTGAAAACTTTCTTAGTATAAATCTAAATATGGAATTTTTTACTGATTGATGTAAGAAAAATTTAAGTATGATGTTCAACAAGATCTTTATTAATTTTAGTAGAATTTAATCTTCAGTTAAGGGTCATTTAACTTTTAAATTTGTTATATGTATACATTAGTAGGGTCTGTGTGTAAATTACCAGTCTATTATATTATATGTGATTATATATATTTTATATACACACTTTTATTTTAGGGATATCTAAGTACCAATAAGGCAATGCCTATTTTTAATATTTTATACCACATTTTTATTTCATTTAGACCAGTGGTTCTCAACCTTTCTAATGCCGTGACCCCGCAATACAGTTCCTCATGTTGCAGTGACCCCAAACCAAAAAATTATTTTGGTGGCTACTTCATAACTGTAATTTTGCTACAGTTATGATTTGGAATGTAAATACCTGATGTGCATTATGTATTTTCCAATGGCTTTAGGCAACCCCGCCGGGGTCGTGACCCACAGGTTGAGAACCGCAGATTTAGACTGTCATTGTTTAAAAGTGGAATTTGTGTATTATTTTAATTTGCCACTTTTTAAAAAATGATCTGATTGATTAGTCATTATTCACTTTCACTAAAAGTCATATAAGTAGGTGAAACTGATGTTGACTCATAAATCACATTGTTTTTCTCCAAATACTTTATCTTTCAAAATAAAAATTTTAATATAAAATAAGTAGTGAAATACTTGAGTGGATAATGAAGGTACAGTTTTTTAGTCATTGGTAAGATTACTGTGACCTTAACTTTTTGTTATGTTCTGTATTAAAATTGTTTCATTTTGAAGTTAAATATTTTTATCTTTTCACTAAATATTTTACAGGTTAATCTAAATCAAGAAGATCTTAATCTCTTATTTAGAATACTAGGAGAAAATCTTGGTGAGGCTACTGAAGACTTGAGTAAAGTGAATCCAAGAATACAAGAGATAGGTAAGAGGCCGTGAGTAGGTGGTATAATACATTTCTCTATTTATTTTACAGTTTAGTAGCGGAGATGCAGGAAAAATAAACATATCATATATATGTGTGTATGTGTATTTGTATATGTATCTTAGGATTTGTGTTTGTGTATTTCTGCACTTTGCTTCTAAAAAAATTGACAGTGCATCTTAGTGTTCATTTTATATCTATATCTGTTTATATATCTACACATTATTTATAGAGGATCTGCCTCATTTTTTTAATGGCTGCCTGGTATTAAATTCTGTTGAAGTATTATAATTTATTTATAAAGTCCCTATTGATGGATAGCTCAGGTTGTTTTCGATCTTTCACATTGAATATCATTACATACACTTTTATAAGTCGTATATGTATAGGAGAAATACTAGGACTGCTGAATCAAAGGTATTACATTTTAATTTAAATTAACAATTTAATATATTTAATAAAAGTAATTAAAATTTGACAGATCTTGCCAATTGCCCCACATGGAACTTGTACTAATTTTGTACACTCACCTGGTTTTTTTGTATATAACTTTTATAACACAGTGCATTACTATTATCAGATATTTTTCATTTTTGCCAGTTTTCCAGGTAAAAATAGTATCATTATTTTTTTTTATTTATAAAAGACTTTTTAACCTGAAACTATTATAAAGTTATATGTAAATTATATCTCAAAACAGAACCCTAAAACTAGGTAAAAATACCATTTTTACTTAACTATGTATATTAATACATATAGTAAAGTACACAACTCTTTTTTTTTTGACAGAGACAGAGGGACAGATAGGGACAGACAGGCAGGAGGGGAGAAAGATGAGAAGAATCAATTCTTTGTTGCGACTCCTTAGTTTCCTTAGTTGTTCATTGATTGCTTTTTCATATGTGCCTTGACGGGAGGGGGGAGCTACAGAAGAATGAGTTGACTCCTTGCTCAAGCCATTGATGTTGCTCTAAAGCCAGCAACCTTGGGCTTCAAGCCAGCGACCATGGGGTCATGTCTATAACCCCACGTTCAAGCCAGCGACCCTGCACTCAAGCTGGATGAGCCTATGCTCAAGCTGGCGACCTCAGGGTTTCGAAATTGGGTCCTTCATGTTCGAGTCTGATACTCTATCTACTGCACCATCACTTGGTCAGGCTAAAGTATACAACTCTTAAGTGTACAGTTTCATGATTTTTGCACATGAGCACATGACTAACCAGTATAATCACCATGATTAAGGTATACAACGTTTCCAGTGTAGCACCCTAGAAGGCTTTGCTATGCCCCCTTCCCAGTCAATACCAGATGCCCACCCTGCCTCCATATCCACCTAGAATTCACTGCCATTCTAATTTGTAATGCCATAGATAGATTAGTTTTGCCTCTTTTTGAAATTAATATAAATAGAATCAGATAGAATTTACACTGGTGTTTTAGTTCCTTCATGCATCATTTTGTTTGTGAGATGCATCCATGATGTATATAGCAGTAGTCTGTTGTTTTTATTCCTGTACCGTATTCATTATATGAATTATCAAGATTTTATTTTATCTCAAAGGATGATTATAAAAATTCAATGAGATAATGCATGTGTAGCTTGTAGTGCAGTGTCTAGCACAGAAGTAAGCACTTAGCAAGAGATAGCTGTATTGTGTATTACAGTTTAGAGAGCAATTTTATTATATTTCAGGGTATGTATATTTCAGGACATTGTATTCGTGTAGTTTTACTTTTGCTTCTTTTCCAGACTTTTGTTATGCTCTTCATGATTTAACCATATAAAACTTCATTTGGTTTCCAAGACCTATCAGTATGTTATCTCTGTAGGTTTCCCACAGCCTCTTATTCCCGGATGGTCTCCTCTGTGTGAGGAGGTCCACTTGAATGATAACTCCGCTATTAAACTTTACTTGACCTCCCATAATAGTGTCATTCCTAGTTCAGTGCTTCTGTGCATTTTTATATTAACATTTTCTTACTTAATGTGATGAGGTGGAACCTGCTTATTTTGTTTGTTTGTATGTTATAGAATATGTCTTTTCTACTAAGCTATTAGCTTTTAAGGGTTGGAGCTGTGTACTACTAATCTGTGGGTTTTCAGTGCCTGCATCAGGTCAGTGAATATTTGTGGAAGAAATATATGAATAGAAGTGAATGAATATCTTTTAAATACTTGCAGGTGAAATTAAAGAGCAACTTGAAATCTCTACATCACAACAAAATATACATATTTCACAAGGTACTTTAACTGGAGTAGAAGAAATTAAATCTGTAGACATCATTAATATGCTGCTGAATTTTGAAATCAAAGAGGTATATAATTTTCATCTGTTTTTATAAAGGAAGGTGAATAAATAATGTACATTTAGAATTACCTCTACTAAAATAAACTTGTAGATTATTGATATGAATGAAAAAATTCTTACCAGAGGCTATTTATAAGTTGTATGAAGCAGTAATGTTTTAAAATGTAAGAGTTTGTTAAAGATGAATTATATTTGAGGGATATAGTATTACATAGAGAAAACGGTACCATGCCCTGTAAATCTGCTCTTCAGGTGATTTTGGGATAGTTGGAATGTGGCTTGTTTTGGATTTCATATAGGAAAGGCAGGAAAAGGAAAGGTGATAGAAAAATTATATGCAAATCTTAGAAATCTTTAATAGAATAAAGCGTAATATGTCTATATTTTAAAATGTTTTATTACCAACTATCTGTTTTTCATCAGCAGATTCTTGAGGGAAGATAAAAAGTATTTTCCTCTTCTGTATTAACACATTTAAGAAATATTCATTGTGTCATGGCTGGTTGGCTCAGTGGTAGAGCATCAGCCTGGTGTGTGGAAGTCCCAGGTTCAGTTCCTGGCCAGGGCACACAGGAAAGTGCCCATCTGCTTCTCTACCCTTCCCCCTCTCCTTTCTCTCTCTCTTTTTCTCTTTCTCTTCCTCTCTCTCTCTCTCTCTCTCTTCCGCTCCCACAGCCAAGACTCCACTGGAGCAAAGTTGGCCCAGGCACTGAGGATGGCTCCATGGCCTCTGCCTCAGGTGCTAGAATGGCTCCATCTGCAACGGATCAATGGCCTAGATGGGGGCAGAGCATCGCCCCCTAGTGGGCATGCCGGGTGGATCCCAGTCAGGTGCATGCAGGAGTCTGTCTGTCTGCCTCCCTGTTCTCACTTCAGAAACACACACACACACACACACACACACACACACACACACACACAGAAATATTCATTGTATGTGCTTAGTGCTAAGGATGCAGAAGTAAAAGGCATAGACTGAATTCAAACAGGAAAGCACAAAATTTTTTTAGTGCTCTCATTAAAATGTGCCTAGTAGTGCTTGTGGCAGTGCTTGTAGGGAGAGAACATCTAAGCAGTCTGAGAGGGTCAGGGGATATTTCCTGGAAGGAGTAAGTAACATTTGAGCTGAATTTAAAAGGAGAGTAAAATCTAGTCTGATAAAAAGGATATGGAAAGGGGCAGGACAGGGTAGATAGCTGTGAATATGTCAGAAAGCGTAGACACTTGCAAGAAACTTCATCCAGAATCCCTTCATCATTCAATAGTTGTATAAAGCTTATATTCTTTCTCTGAGTTAAAAATAATAAACTTTTAAACAAACAACTTTTACTTTTTTTATCTGAAATATATGTGTTGGAACTAATTTTCTTCATTAAACCTGTTTTTCTGGTTAATATTTAAGAATTTTAAGCTTTGGTAATGTATCATTCTATTTGTTAATGGGCTTCATTAACATACCTACATAGAAAATCTCTAAGTCCTTTTCAATATCGTTTGTAATCATATTATTGCAGTTGCCATTCCTTAGGACAGTGATTGGGGTAGGGGAAAGCAATTTGTACTGTCTTTCTCAGGCTGATAGTTGGGATTGTCTGAAGACATTTTGGTTGCCACTCTCTGGGAAGATAGAGCTATATAGGCCACCAGTGGGTAGAGAGACCAGTGATGCCACTAAACATTCTACAGTGCACAGGACTGTTTCCCACTGTAAAGAATTATCCAGCCCAAAATGTCAATGGTGCCAAATTTGAAAAACTTTGCCTTAGGTGTAGTGTAAAAATTGACCATTCATCTCAGACTTTTAGATGAAAGGCCATCCATCAGACTAGGACTTCTGGGAATTAGGGAAAAATGTATTTTTTAACTTTACCTTGAAAACCATTATAGTGGCTGTGCTTTAAAAGTCTGAGCAAGCAAATGTGCCTTCCAAAGTAAATAACACTAGCTAATTTCCAGGCACAAATAGAAGTAAACATCTTCACATTGTGTGATATTTTAGCTTATATCACTATGGATAGTTATTTATTTGTTGACTTATTTTTATTTTATATTAATGAAATAGTTTGTGGTAATACCAGTACTTTTTTCTAGGTTGTGATTACTCTAATGAAAAAAGCAGAGAAGAAAGAAAGGCCTTTACACGAACTAAATGTCCTCCAGCTTGGAGTGGAAGCTAGAGTTAAAACCTATGACATAACAGCTAAAGCTTATCTAAAAAAAATTAGTATGCAGTGCTTTGAGTTTACTGGTAAGTGTGAAGTAATGTCTGTGTAAATTATTCATGTAATAGGTAGACAGTCCCTACCTTTTCATCAACATTAAGCATATATATATATATTTTTTGAATTTTTCTGAAGTTGGAAATGGGGAGGCAGTCAGACAGACTCCTGCATGCGCCCGACCGGGATCCACCCGGCATGCCCACCAGGGGCGATGCTTTGCCCATCTGGGACGTTGCTCTGTTGTGACCAGAGCCACTCTAGCACCTGAGGCAGAGGCCATGGAGCCATCCTCAATGCCCGGGCCACCTTTGCTCCAGTGGAGCCTTGGCTGTGGGAGGGGAAGAGAGAGACAGAGGAAGGAGAGGGGGAGGGGTGGAGAAGCAAATGGGTGCTTCTCCTGTGTGCCCTGGCCGGGAATCGAACCTGGGACTCCTGCATGCCAGGCCGAGGCTCTACCACTGAGCTAATTGGCCAGGGCCAGCATATTTTTTAGTGCCACCATAACTAGTTTAAATTTATTACATTGCTACAAAGGAATTTGATATTTAAAGATTTATTATCAATGTAGTTATCATAAATAAGATTATATCTAAATATATGTATATTTAGAATTAAGTAAACTATATTTAAAAGAAAAATGAAATATTTGTCTTCAAGGTCTATACATAATAACACTTTAGTACTTGCAAAAGGTAACATTTCATTATAATTATGCTATCAGAACTGATATATTAGGAAAACAGAAACCAAGTACAATACCCAGGTACAAAGCCCAGGGATCCTTTTTGAAAAGGTGAGTTAATTTGCTAGGAAATAATTCTTATTTGTTTTTTATTTATTTTTAAATTATATCAGTGTTTTTTTTTTTTTGTTTTTTTTTGAGAGGGAGACAGAGAGAGGGACAGATACGGACAGGCAGACAGGAAGGGAGAGAGATGAGAAGCATCACGTCTTCATTGTAGCACCTTAGTAGTTCATTGATTGCTTTCTTATATGTGCCTTGACCAGAGGGCTACAGCAGAGCAAGTGACCCCTTGCATAAGCCAGTGTCCTCTGAGCTCAGGGTAGTGACCATGGGGTCATGTCTATGCTCCTGCGCTCAAGCCAGCGACCCCATGCTCAAGATTGTGAGCCCACGCTCAAGCTGCTGAAGCCATGCTCAAGCCTGATGAGCCCATGCTTAAGCCAGTGACCTCAGGGTTTCAAACCTGGGTCCTCTGTGTCCCAGGCCAGTGCTCTATCCATTGTGCCATTGCTAAATTATATAGCATTTTAAATTTGGTTTTAATTACATTAACATACAGGAGTGGGTTTTCATATGGAAATAGACATACAGGTATGATTATTACAATAATTTTATTGAATAACTGTTTTGCATATTCACAACTATAAACCTACCTTTGCCCATCCCCGAAGATGTGTAAAAATGAGAAATAATACAGAAATACATGGAAGAAAAACTTAGTATCACTGTGTAGTCTCACTCCCTTACCCCCAAATAAATATTCTTTAGTGAGTGTCCTCAAACTTTCAAATTCATGTTCTAAATTGGATGAAGCCAACCTTTTTTTTTTTTTTTTTTTTTACTGAAGCTGGAAACGGGGAGAGACAGACAGACTCCCGCATGCGCCCGACCGGGATCCACCCGGCACGCCCGCAGGGGCAACACTCTGCCCACCAGGGGGCGATGCTCTGCCCCTCCGGGGATCGCTCCGCCGCGACCAGAGCCACTCTAGCACCTCTCTAGCGCCTGGGGCAGCGGCCAAGGAGCCATCCCCAGCGCCTGGGCCATCTTTGCTCCAATGGAGCCTTGGCTGCGGGAGGGGAAGAGAGAGACAGAGAGGAAGGAGGGGGGAGGTGGAGAAGCAAATGGGCACTTCACCTATGTGCCCTGGCCGGGAATCGAACCCGGGTCCCCCGCACACCAGGCCAATGCTCTACCGCTGAGCCAACCAGCCAGGGCCTGAAGCCAACTTTTAAAGTTGATATGGGTATTTAAAGTTTATAGGAACTCTACGAAGTAAATTGAAGTAAAGCAAATTTATACTGAGAATAATCTCTAGTTTATATATTTTATAGCTTTGTTCTGTTTTTGAAATTTTTAAATTGAATGTATTAGGATGAGACTAGTTAACATAATTATAATGTTTCAGGTACAATACAGTGTACAGAGATGTGTTGTAGAATTGGACATCTGAAACCTGTGTAACTGTTCTTTAATATATTTGGATTTGTTCAAATGAGTAACACCAGTAGAAGCAAATGTTACGACAGTTCTAATTGGCTGGTGCTGGTTTTTTGTTTTCTATGGAATTTCTTTATATTAAGCCAGTTTTATTGTTGTATGATTTATATACAGTAAAATATACCCTTTTAATGTACAGCTCTGTGAGTTTTGGCAAATGTACATTTGTGTAACTGTCCTGTCTGTTGTAACATGTTTGAAAATTTTAAAGACCTCCTGGATTTATCCCCTCTTTTTCTCTTTTAGGCTCTAAAGGAGAGCCTCTTCACATTATTAACTCTTCTAATATCACTGATGAACCCCTTCTGAAAATGTTGTGGACAAAGGTACCTAGTTTCACTTCTGGTATTCTTTACTATATAAAGTTACATAGTTTGCATATTTAATATTTCAATTTTCTTCCTTAAATTTTTTTATTCTAGAACTGGTTGACTATAGTGAATTATACAAGCATCTGACCATCCTGGATAATCTTAATAATCTTCTGAGTTAACCCTATGTTTTTGAATAAGTGAGGGTGTATAAAATTCCATTGTCATTTGAAGCAAAGTTTGTTGTAATTTGGATATACTGGTATTATCCCCTACTCGTACCATTTGAAGTTTTGCTTCTGTAGAATGTGAGAAATGCTTATGAGATCCACTGAAATATGTTTATAGTATTTTCATAGCATACTCTGAAAAGTAAAGAGTATTTATGATTTTTAGTGTTTGCAACCTAGTGATTTAATCTTTCACCATTTGTAGGCAGATAGCGATGGACCGGAATTTAAAACTATTCATGACAATACCAAACAGCAGCTGAAGGTAAATCTTTTCTAATTCACTATAAAGTAGAGTTATATTAATGAGTAAATCTAGCTTCATAGCCATCTTTAGTTGTGAGGTTGTAAATTCTAAAATTAAAATTAGGGTGGCAATAATAATAGCTCTAGTAGATAAGAGAAGTGCATGTAGAATTGAAATAAAACTCTTTAATAAAGAGTTGATTTGGTTTTCTACAAGATTGTTTGCTAGGTATGAATTAATGATGTTTTGTTGAGTACACAGAGAATACACTTTTTTAAGGGAATTTTATTCACTGTAGTTTTTTGGCATAGTATTGATGGAAGTGTGAAACATTTGAATTATATATTAGTTTTAGGATTAGAATAAATTTAAGGACAAGGCTAACAGTATGGCTCAATATAGATGTTGTTTGCAGTCCATTTAGAAGCGATTGTCTGTCTTGGAACCCATATGTAATATGATTGACCTGGTAGTACTGCCTATATCTTTACTTAAATTCCATCAAGTTCTGTTGAGGTTAGAATCATGGTAAGGATTGACATTATAATAGTGAGTTATTTTTTAAAGCCCTTAATTGAATGATTATTGTGCTACCTGTGTATGTAGGAGCACAACATAAAAATGTTATCATATCTGAAATCTACTCTCTAATTGTTTATTACCTTAGGTTTCGTTTTCATCCTTAGACTTAGTACTTCATTTGGAAGCTTTATTGTCCCTCATGGGATTTTTATCATCTGCTATTCCGTCCTCTGAACCTTCTGGGAAGGAATCTGAGCTGAAACCACTTGTGGGGGAGTCCAAAAGCATCATTGCTAAAGCTGGTATTAACTTCTGAGTGATGGTCTAATACTTGCTGTCTGCACTTTAATTATTATATAATTACTTGTATTTTCAAGCTAAGATAAATATTTAGCACTGTAATGTTAATATTGTGTATATATTTGCATTGATGTCTCTGCATCCTTCACACTAGGAAAGTGAGAAAGGAAGATGTTAATATGAGTCAGTCATGCATAGTAGCAAGGGCCCATTCAGTCAGTCTGTACTCCTACCCAGAGTTCACAATTTTAGATGCTTTTGCAGGGCACAGAAGAAAGAATATCATGGAAGAAAAAGAGACTCTGGTTTCTAATACCATTTTAATTATTTTTCTTTCATATCATATGATGTGAACATCTAGTTATTTAATTTTCAGACTATGTTTGAGTTATATCTATCTTACTAACATCTTTCATGTGTAAAGGATCAGTTTTTTTGTTTTTTAAGCAAGAGAGAGAGATACAGATAGGGACGGACAAACAGGAAGGGGGAGAGAGAAAGATGAGAAGCATCAACTGGTAGTTGCGGCACTTGAGTTGTTTATTGATTGCTTTCTCATATGTGCTTTGACTAGGGGGCCACAGCCAGTGACCCCTGCTCAAGCCAGCAACCTTGGGCTTAAGCCAGTCACTGTGGGGTCTTGTCTGTGATCCCGCACTCAAGCTGGTGACCTCAGGGTTTTGAACCTTGGTCCTCAGCATCCCAGGTCAATATTCTATCCACTGCACCACCACCTGGTCAGGTTAGGGATCAGATATATATATAATTATATATATATTATTTTAACTGGGGAGCAGAGTAATACTTTTGCTAAAAACTAGCATAAAAGAATTTTACTTTCTTTGTAATGCACTTATTACATTAATATTTATGGAAGACTTATATAAGTTAGATCTACACATACACCGTTGAAGTGAAAAAGCAGTGTTTAAGTTCACAATAAACTACAAAAAATTAATCCAAAGAAATATACTGTATAGTTGGTTTTTAAGATTTGATTATGCCACTTTAAATCTTTTTTTTTTTTTTTTTTTTTAACAGAGGCAGAGATAGACAGGGACAGACAGACAGGAACAGAGAGAGATGAGAAGCATCAATCATCAGTTTCTCGTTGCGCGTTGCGACTTCTTAGTTGTTCATTGATTGCTTTCTCACATGTGCCTCGACCGTGGGCCTTCAGCAGACCGAGTAACCCCTTGCTGGAGCCAGCGACCCTGGGTCCAAGCTGGCGAGCTCTTTGCTCAAGCCAGATGAGCCCGCGCGCGACCTCGGAGTCTCGAACCTGGGTACTTCCACATCCCAGTCCGACGCTCTATCCACTGCGCCACCGCCTAGTCAGGCTATGCCACTTTAAATCTTAAGGAAAAAAAATCCACTGTCATTTGGGTGGTTAAGGACTGATGTTCCCATACCTTTACATTTTATAGGAAAAGGTCTATTTTTCTCAAGCAAGACAGAACTCTAGGAAGATATATCCTGAATTTATCACTCAGGACCTGGACTAAAGTGGTCAAGGGACTTCATTTGATTGGGATTCTTATATACACATAAACACATACATATTATAAAACAATTTTTTTGTATTTTTAAAAAATTCGAGCCCTTTATGTTTATCTCCCATAGATTTACTTTAGGATTTTTCATGGAGAAACAAGATAAGTCTAGAGAAATTGTTTTATAGTTAATAACATGTATATATAATTAAAAGTATTTTATTAAGTATTAGTATTTCAGCTTTTCATGAAATATTATTTTTTGAGCTAATATATTATATCAAAAGGAATTCATAATTAATATTTAGCTTCAATAGTGTTCTACAATTTTAACATAGAGGGTTTTTTTGCCCAGAAGAAAAATTGTAGTAAAGTTTTCATCTAGCAAATTGTATGTTTAAGGTCCTATTAAAGGCTTTCTTTATTTTTAGTTTGGATAGGAACATGCTAGTTTTTGTCTGATGAGCATTTAGAAATTGATTTGATATTCGTATGATACGTAATCTTACCCTTTTGGTTCTTTACAGTTTATAATATACTTTTATTTTAGTTAACTAAAGATTATTTTGCATCTTATACTATGGTACTTGCTAATCACAAGGTTTCTATTAATTTTTAGTGTCCAGCAACACTTCTCAAGATGATGTGTTTGATTTAAAGATCATGGCTGAATTAAATTCATTTAATGTCTTGGTCTGTGATCAGAAGTGTAACATTGCAGATATTAGAATACTTGGTAAGTTAAAATTCCTTATTGTATGTATTTGTTTCCTTACATAGACCTTCAGGAAGAATGAACTTATGCATGGTAGATTTCTCATGAGTCAAATTTGTTTGACTTATATTGAAGACTCATGCAAACTTTTCAGAGTTGTACTTTGAAATAGTAAAAGCAAATTTGTTATGATTCATGGTTGACACGAGGCATTCCTATTTTAAAATTTTTAGAATAAGTCTAGGCTCAACCTATTATGTTCTGTTTGTGTTTTCAGAGTACTATAACTTAAACTGTGAAATGTGTGTCATAACATCTCACTGAGTAAAGAAAATGTCATTATCCTTATTGTTGTATTTTGTGCTTTTGCAGCATCAAAAAAAGACGTTTTTGAAAGAAATTTTGTAACCTTTACCCACTATCAGCTTGATAGAAGGGAGAGTTCATATGATTCCATGGGTTCTGGAACCAGCTTGCCAAGGTTCAGTTTTGGCTCTAATACTTACTGGCTGACCTTGAACAAATTAATTAACCTTTCTGTGCCTGAGTTCCCTTTACTGTAAAATGGAGATAGTTATGATAATTATTCATGGGGTGGTTGTGAGGATTAAGTTTACACATTTACGTATGTTTAGAAAAGTGTCTGGTATATAGTAAGCAGTTAAACAAGGTTAAAAATCAGTTTTATTAAACAAATATTACATTATCTGTTTTATGGTTGGTATGGTAATGGTTTGGGCTGAGTTATGAGTCTTAGCTTCAGGCATTCTCTCTGTACTGAAGAACTGTTTTAGAAATCATTTGGATTTAGAAATTATTAGGACAATTTTCTGGGGGGAGAAATCTGAGAATTGTATTTTAGATACTGTTTATTAAAGAAAGATTAGTTCTTATCAAATGATATTTATGCTTAGTTATTAAAGCAGCAGTTTTCATAATGCAGTGTTTATGAAATGGCTGTTTAATAATCATTATATATCTTCCTAAATGATCACTTCTGATCATGCCAGTGCCTGGAATATTTGTGTTTGGAGATTTGTAGTTAATTTCCCTTGAAATTTGCCTTTTTTTGTTTTAAAATTTCCACAACTTTTATTTATGAGATACCAGTAGCACTTAAATATATTAAAACCTTTCTTAAGTATCTCATATATAAAAATCTATACGTTAAAAATATCTAATAATCAGCATTTTTATTCATTTTATATCTGGTTAGAATATAATTTAACTTAAATACCACTGAAATGGTTCACTTGGATTGGGTAAAAAGTTTGTGAATTTTATTTTTCCCACAGGAATGGATGCCTCTGTTTCTGTGAAGCCAAAGCAGACTGACATGTTTGCCAGACTTCAGGATATAATAGTTACGAATGTTGATTTGCTGTCCATTCACAAAAAGGTAATTTTTAAAAAGTCTTCTACATTGAAATTTATTTTTGTCGTTAGGGTTTGAGATGCCTTGATCCATTTGTTCAGTATGTATTTATTGTCTGTCATGTGTTAGGTCCTTTGTTAGGGGTTGGATATGAATATGGTCATAGTTGTTTTCACATTGTACGTAGACTTAGGCGATTTGTACAAGTTATTTCTGACCAATTAGGTGCTTGATCTCTACATTGATGACAAAACTTTTATAAATATGGGAAAACTTATTGTCAAATGTAATGTCTTAAATGATTTGTTGTAATTGGTTTTAAGTGGCGCTTAATATATCATGGATTCTGTAATAGGCAAACCTAATTATCAATATTAATATAATACAGCGATACAGCTATTTTGATGTAATAACCAGTTAATTTAATACTTCTAGGCTGTCTCTATTTTGGGAGATGAAGTCTTTAGGTTCCAAATGACTCTTTATCCAGAGGCCACAGAAGGAAAGGCTTATGCTGATATGTCTAAAGTGGATGGCAAACTGAGTCTCAAAGTGGGTTGTATTCAAATTGTTTATGTTCATAAATTCTTCATGTCTCTTTTGGTAAGTTTATTTTTATATATTTATTTCTCATTGAGGCCCAAATATCTTTGCCTATGTATCTGAACATAGTCAAAAGTTTTACTAGTAGAGCTGTGTGTAAACACCCAAATGCTGAACAGAATATTATAGCTAAGGAAATCTTTAGGCAATAGATAACAAAATGAATTTTTTTATCATTGGTTTGAACATATAAACTATTATGCTTTAACATTTTCAAAGTTTAATATTTTAAAAATACTTAAAAAAAGATTTAGGGATTTTCAGTGTTATTTTATGAAACACCCTTAAAGATATTGAGCTAAAAGAATTAAAAAACTTTTTTTTATCGTATTTTAATCTGAGGAGGGGATACAGAGAGACAGACTCTCACATGCGTTCTGACCAGGATTCACCTGCCAAGCCCACTAGGGGGCGATGCTCTGATCTCCTTTGGCTGTTTTGTCTTTGCTTAGCAACTGAGCTGTTTTTTAGTGCCTGAGGATGAGGCCATGGAGCCATCCTCAGTGCCAACTTGCTTGAACCAGTTGAGCTATGGCTGCAGGACAGGAAGAGAGAAAGGGAGAGAAGGGGGAGTGGGAGGGGTGGAGAAGCAGATGGTCACTTCTCCTGTGTGCTGACTGGGAATCAAACCCAGGACATCCACATGCTGGGCTGACGCTCTTACCACTAAACCAACCAGCCAGAGCCCTAAAAAAGTTTTTTTAAGAAACATCAGGCATTTGAAAGACTAATATTAGAACTTAACAGTTTTTGTTTATGAATGTGATCAGCAAGGCCATAAAATTCATTTTTTAAATTTATTTCTATGTAAGTATTGTGGACTAAATTTGCCTGTGCCTTTTATTTATTTATTTAAATTATTTTTATTTATTCATTTTAGTGAATAGAGACACAGAGAGAGAGATAGAGAGAGAGAAAGGGGGGGGATGAGCAGGAAGCATCAACTCCCATGTGTGCCTTGACCAGGCAAGCCTAGGGTTTTGAACTGGTGACCTCAGCATTCCAGGTTGATGTTTGATACACTGCACCACCACAGGTCAGGCTGCCTCCAGGGCTAAAATTCAAAGCTTACAAGTCATAGATTTCTAACTAAATCATCATGTTTTATTTCTCAGGAAAGTAATTTGTTTGTAGTGAGGGGAATTTTAAGTTGCTTTGTATTGTTAGTGGATGAGCATTGCTCCTGAAAATGCTCTTTTCTTCATTGAAAAAAACCTTTGTTTTTAGTTGAAATTGAGTTGAAATGCATCTTACTCTAAATAAAGAAGTTTTGACCCTTATTAATGATAGCAAGATTGTAAACATTTAAGCATCTTCTACCTATTCTTTAAAAATATCTTCAGAAGTGGGCAAAACTGTAGTTTCTAAGAATAACACTATTCCTGTGACTTAAATGTATAGATTTGAACTTAATTTTGGAGAAGTAAAATGCTCTCCTCCGACTCTTTATTTAAATTTGAACTTAAAATAACCAACATTCATGAGTAAAATAAGATATTTAAAAAATTGTTACAAAAATTTGTCATAACCAGATAATTCTGAAATACAATAAATGAAAGTTAAGGTTACTCTTCTATCCTAGAAGCAATTATTGATAATATCTCCAGAGTATATCTTTCTAGATTTTACTCTTTCTATAAACAGAATTGTAAGTAAAATCTTTTATATTACCTTTAATTTTTCTCTTTAATGTAAATATTATTTAAAGATTTTCCAGTTTAAAATAAATCCTGTTTTTTTGAGAACTCTGAATACCAGTCTCTTCCAACAGAACTTCCTCAACAATTTCCAAACTGCTAAAGAAGCTTTGAGCGCAGCCACGGTACAGGCTGCAGAAAGAGCTGCTTCCAGCATGAAAGACTTGGCCCAAAGGAGTTTCCGCCTTTTGATGGATATCAACTTGAAAGCACCAGTTATCATCATTCCTCAGTCTTCAGTATCACCTAATGCTGTTACAGCAGATCTAGGTTTAATCAGAGTTGAAAACAAGTTTAGCTTAGTTTCTCTGGAACATTCTTCTCTTCCCCCAGTCATTGACAAAATGAACATCCAGCTCACTCAGTTGAAACTCTCCAGGTATAAATATTTATATATAATTCAATTGTGTGTTAGTATAAATAGAATTTTCATAGGCTCCAGGGATAAAATACCCTAGTGATTTGTGGTTCTCATTCCTTATTTTTTTCTAATTATGAAAACTTGACTGTTGGTGTTTAGTCAGTGGTTAGTAGCAGTGTACCTCATAGTATCTGCATTTTGTCTTACTAAATTTATTTATTTATTTATTTATTTTCTGAAGCTGGAAACAGGGAGAGACAGTCAGACAGACTCCCGCATGCGCCCGACCGGGATCCACCCGGCATGCCCACCAGGGGCGACGCTCTGCCCACCAGGGGGCGATGCTCTGCCCATCCTGGGCGTCGCCATGTTGCGACCAGAGCCACTCTAGCGCCTGAGGCAGAGGCCACAGAGCCATTCCCAGCGCCCGGGCCATCTTTGCTCCAATGGAGCCTTGGCTGCGGGAGGGGAAGAGAGAGACAGAGAAGAAGGTGCGGCGGAGGGGTGGAGATGCAAATGGGCGCTTCTCCTGTGTGCCCTGGCCAGGAATCGAACCCAGGTCCTCCGCACGCTAGGCCAACGCTCTACCACTGAGCCAACCGGCCAGGGCCTGTGTTACTAAATTTATAATGTGATTTTTTTCCATTTCATAAAATTTCCTATTATAAAATTAGTTTACTCAGTACTTTATTTTTTTACTTTGCACATATCTGTTCTCTATAAATGGGAGAAAACTTCTTAAAATGTAATAAAATTTTATTTCTCATTTCTACACCTTGTCACATTTGGGAATTCTCAATGAAGAATATAAAATATATACAAATAGGAAAGTGTTGGCTTTGTTAAATGACAGGAGTAATTGAAATGACTGTTCCCATATGTTTGCTTAACTTCTGGGTTTGGTGAATTTTTGCCTTAAGTTTGGAGAAATATCAATAACAAAACTAAGGGCTAGTTAGACTACCTCTTTCTTTGTCCTCCATTTTTTAGGAAGATGTAACATTTATTTTTATGACATTGCACTATTTGCTATTAATAAGTAGTCCTTGTGAAGGATAGTTAATAGTGCAATAATCATACTTGGTGAAATTTGTGTCTTTGAAGTCAGCATAGGCTTTGTTTTTGATAGCTCTGCATGCAAACTTGATTTTTTTTTCTAATTTGATTGGTTTGTAAAAAGAAGCATGTTCTAAAAGAATTCTGATAGCAGCCTTTGGTGTTTAGGAAAATGCTATGTGGAAAATGCTAAAATATTTCATTTTTATTTAGACTGGTAATCAGGCGGTTTCTCTGGCAATAGGGGCCTATCTTGGAGGACAAAGATACTCCTGTTCAAAGGAGAAAGTGCTGTGAATGCATGCATGCTTGTGTGAATTTGTTCAAAGTACTGTATTTCCCCATGTATAAGACGCAGTTTCATTTTGGGGCCTGAAATTTGAAAAAAAATGTATTAATAAAGTTATAGGAAATCAAGTTTGTTTGTTTTTTTGTATTTTCCAAGTGAGAAGTGGGGGGGGGGGAAGTGGGTGGTTTGAGGGGTAGACAGACAGACTCCTGCATGTACCTAACCGGGATCCACCCAGCATGTCCATCAGGGGGTGATGCTCCACCCCTCTTGGGCATTGTTCTGCTGCAATTGGAGCCATTCTAGTGCCTGAGATAGAGGCCATGGAGCCATCCTCAGCACCTGGGCCAACTTTGCTCCATTGGAGACTTGGCTGCAGGAGGGAAAGAGAGGAAGGAAGAGGGAATGGTGGAGAAGCAGATGGGCGCTTCTGTGTGCCCTGGCTGGGAATCAAACCTAGGATTTCCACACACTGGGCTGATGCTCTACTGCTGAGCCAACCGGCCAGGGCTGAAATCAAGTTTTATTCATTATAAAGTTTATACAACTCCTGAAGCAGGAAATGCAAGTAAAAAAACCTACAACCACTGTTTAAAACACACCCTGGTTTTAGACCCCAAATTTTTTGAAAAGGGTGCATCTTACACATGGGGAAATATGGTATTTGAAACTGGCCATTTGAATCAGTTTGTGTAAGGCAAATGTACAAAAGATAGAGCGATTAAAAAGTTTAATAGATCTTAATGGAATTTTGATGGAAATTTAAATAATATGAGTTTTAATATGTAAAATTTAAAAATAGAACATAAATTTTTATTTGTCTTTCAGAACTATCTTGCAGAATGACTCGCCACAATATGACACTGAAATTTTAAAGCCAGTCAACATGCTTTTGTCTATACAGCGAAATTTAGCAGCAACATGGTATGTGCAAATTCCAGGGATGGAGATAAAAGGAAAACTAAAACCTATGCAGGTAAGTATAGGTATAAAATATATGAAACTTGCTAGATAGGGTTTTATCATTGATCATAGTGAAGTTCTAATGTAGATCATAAGTGATGATATATTAAAAGGGAATACTTAAATTGCAAATGAAATCATCCTACTTTTCTACACATTCTTTCATTTTAGTCAGATATTTGCTAAAGTGAGCAAGAAATCTGAAATAAAACCTGTTCCAGTCTACTGAAAATATTAATAATTTTGGAAAATTCTTTTTTTGTTGTTATTGAGAGGTGGGAAGCAGAGACAGACTCCCACATGCACCCCCTGCCGGGATCCACCTGGCAAGCCCCCTATGGAGTGATACTCTGCCCATCTGGGGCTGCTGCTCTGTGGCTTAGCAACAGAGTCATTTTAGCACCTGAGGTGAAGCCATGGAGCCATGCTCAGCACCCGGGGCCAACTTGCTCAAACTGTTTGAGCCATGGCTTCTGGAGGATAAGAGAGAGACAGAGAAAGAAGAGGAAGGGATGGAGGAGCAAATGGCCGCTTCTCTGTGTTCCCTGACTGGAATTGAACCCGGGACTTCCACATGCCAGGTTGCCACTCTACCACTAAGCCAAATAGCCAAGGCTGGAAAATTCTAATAAAATTTTCAAGCAATAAAATTTAAAAATTTTAAATTATACGAGTTTTAAGTGATAGATTCTATATTCAAAGCACAATAAGTAGTGTCTTTTTTTTTTTTTTTAGATGAAAGGAAGGTAGATAGTGAGGCAGTCTCCTGCATGTGCCCTGACCAGGATTTACCTGGCAACCTCATCTTGGGCCGATGTTTGAGCACTGGGCTATATTTAGTGCCTGAGGCTAATATGTTCAGACCAACCTATCCTCAGTACCCAGACCCATGCTCGATCCAGTTGAGCCATGTGTGCAGAAAGGGGCGGGGGAGAGAGAGAGCGAGAGAAAAGTGAGAGGGAGAGGGTTGGAAAAGCAGATGGGTGCTTCTCCTGTGTGCCCTGACTGGAATTGAACCTGGGACATCTATCTATACACTGGGCCAACATTATACCACTGAGCCTACCGGCCAGGGTCTGTTTCAGATCTTATATTTAGGTCTTTGATCCATTTTGAATTAATTTTTATGCATGGGGACAAACTGTAATCTAGTTTCATTATTTTGGATGTGGCTTTCCAATATTCCCAGTACCATTTATTGAAGAGACTTTCTTTTCTCCATTGTATATTTTTTACTTTTTTTGTCAAAAATTGTTTGCCTGTATACATGTGGTTTTATTCCGGGTCTTTTGTGATTCCATACAAATTTGATGATTTTTTTTTCTTTAAAAAATGTTACTGGGATTTTGATGGGAATTACATTAAATCTGTATATTACTTTGGGTAATATGACCATTTTAATTTAATTGATTCTTCCAATTTATAAATATAGAATATCCATTCCATTGTTTCTTTTTCAATCTTTTAATAATACTTTGTAGGTTTCAGTACATAGGCTCTGTATCCTTTGTTAAGTTTCTTCATAGGTATTTTACTTTTTTGTTGCAATTGCAGAAGGAATTTTTTTTTCTTTTTTTGAAATTTTATTGTTAATATATAGGAATGCAGTGTTGATTTTGAGTCCTGCAACTTTTCTGTATTTGTTTATTGTTTCTAATAGTTTTTTGGTTGAGTCTGTCTTTAGGGTTTCCTATGTAAAAAATCATGTTCTCTGCAAAAATTGTTAATTTTACTTCTTCATTCCCAATTTGGATGCCTTTTATTTCTTTCTCTTGCCTGATTTCTTTGGATAGGATTTCCAGTACTATGTTGAATAAGAGTGGAGAGAATGGATATCCTTGTCTTTTTCCTGATCTTGGAGAAGCTTTCAGTTTTTCACCATCAAGGATGATATTAGTTGAGGGTCATACATGGCCTTTATTATGTTGAGATACTTTAAATGTAAATTGACTCAATTTGCCAGTAGTAGGCACAGAAGTAGCAGATTGGGTCAGAAAACAAAACCCAACCATGTGCTGTCTTTAGGAGATATATCTAAGCTGCAAAGGCAAATATAGACTCAAAGTAAAAGGTTGGAAAATGATTTTCCAAGTAAATGGCATCTGTAGCAAAGCAGGTGTAGCCATATTAATATCTAAAAAATATATTTCAAGATAAAAAAGGTAATGAGAGACAAAGATGGATATTTTATAATAATAAAAAGAGTACAATACATCAAGAAGACACAACACTTGTCAAGATATATGTACCTATTCAGGTCCACTGATACAGAACTAAAGGAAGAAACTGACAAAAACACAGTCATGATAGGAGATCTAAATACCCAATTGACAGCTATAGATATATAGGTTATGTAAGTAGCAAATCAATAAAGAAACAGCCTTAAATGACACATTAAACCAAATGGACATTAGTGATATTTACAGAGCCTTTCGTCGTGAACACCAGATTATACGTTCTTCTCTAGTGCACATGGAACATTCTCAAGGATAGACTATATGTTAGAACATTCTCAAGGATAGACTGTATGTTACAAAACTGGCCTCAGTAAATTTAAGAAGATTGAAATTATACCAAGCATAATCTTCAACTACTGTGCTTTAAAATTAGAAATCAACTGCAAAAAGGAAGCAAAAACTCACAAGTATGTGGAGAATAAACTCCCATTTCTTAAGTTAGATGAACAGTCAGTTAATTTGAGGAACCATCATTTAAGACATAAAGATGATATTATGCATTTTTTATTTATATTAACAATAACTTGTTGGTTTCTAGGTTGCTCTCAGTGAAGATGATTTAACAGTTTTAATGAAAATTTTGCTGGAAAATCTTGGAGAAGCTTCTTCACAGCCAAGCCCTACACAGTCTACCCAGGAAGCTGTAAGAGTGCGAAAAGATGTTTCAAATGCACCTGACCACCTCAAAGGTATAAACTATTAAACATTTTTGCTGTGATTATGGAGAAAAATTAGCATTAAGGCCGTATTTATATTTGGTGTTTTATTAGTTGTCCAGCGTAATGTGGTATGCGCTGACTCGGTATTCTTTTGCTTACTGTGGCAAAGCTCCCTGGGGAAGGGGGTTGGCTTGGAGTCTGCTGTAAGGGACTGGGCCATCTGTTGGGGCCCGCATGATGCGTGCTTGCCCTTTACTTCTGAAAGCTGAATGTGCTGAACTCTTTAAAAGGGGCACTGAGGCGGGATACCTTGAGAGAAAAAGCAAACTAGGTGTGCAGCATAGTAAGGTCTCTAATAGTTGAAGAGAAATGGGCCACTTAGATGATTGGCTCATGAGAAAGAAAGATACTCTGTATAGTAACAGCTTTACTTACCTGGATTTTATTGGAGAATGATATAGTCAGATACATAAGGGAATTTTCCAGGTTATTAAAATCAAGTCTTAAAAGAGCACTGAACCTTTTTAAATTCAGCCAGATTTAAAGGATAATATTTCAAAGATACAAGGTTCCTTCATGCTTTATTAGTTATATAAAATATAATTTCACTCTTTTCATCATCTTAAGTCATTGATGTGAATATTGTTTTATTAGACTGTGAATGGATTAATATTTCCATGGCTAAAAAGAGATGAGCTCCTTGTTTTTATAATAAATGTCCCTAGCCTGACCAGGCGGTGGTGCAGTGGATAGAGCATCGGACTGGGACGCAGAGGACCCAGGTTCGAAACCCTGAGGTTGTCAGCTTGAGTGCGGGCTCACCAGCTTGAGCGTGAGGTCACTGGCTTGAGCGTGGGATCATAGACATGACCCTATGGTTGCTGGCTTGAGTCCAAGGTTGCTGGTTTGAGCAAGGGGTCACTCTCTGCTGTAGCCTCTGGGTCAAGGCACATATGAGAAAGCAATCAATGAACAAGCAATCAACAAACAATTAAGATGCTGCAGTGAAGAATTGATGCTTCTTTCTCCCTTCCTACCTGTCTGTTCCTATTTGTCCCTCTCTCTGACTCTTGTCAATAAATAAATAAATGCCCCTAAAAGCTATGCTCTATGATGCTTTATCAGCTATTAATACCATACCAACACTGCTTCTGCTATAGTTAGGACCAGTTGTTTTGAGAGAACAAAACAAAATAAAGGATTAGAGCAGTATGCAAAATAAGGTGTTTGGTTCAGGTGGATAATTGTGAGTGCTGTATGAGCTTGATGAGGCCAACATCTTCTCCCCAGGTTGTGTTCATGCCGTCATATAGACAAATGCTAGATAAGTATGCTGTTGCTGTGATTAGACAAGAGCTATGTGCAGATGAATAAACTGGAGCAGGCAAGCTTTATGTGATTTATGGTCTCATTATGTTCAGCTGTTGTTGATTCATGTGTCCAGGGTTCTGGCTATTTGGTAAATGTGGTACTTTGAAAATTTGTTAGTTCAGATCAAAGCTAGAGAGATAGTGAAGATTGGAATCTAAATCAGTTTCAGAGAATTAAAGAAAAAACTCCTAGCATTTTTCAACTTGGAGAAGCCTTTATGTAGTTAAAGTTATGCAGTGTTTGCTGTCGCACTAACTTTAAGAACAGACCTTCCAATAAATGACCAAAGGATAGAATCAGTTCCCAAAAGAGGTTATGGAATTGCTTTGTAAGAGTAATTGAAAGCAATATCTATTCTTACCTGTCTAAAAAAATTTCTGCCTAAAAATGAGGGAAAAGACTAAATTACCTCTAAAAGTCTCTTTCTTCTCATAATTCCAAAGATTCCCTGCCCCATATTATATTTGAGCTTTGTTTGACTCTGATACTAAGTTATATTCTGTTCTTCTTGTGAAGGTAATGGGTTGAGTGATAGCCAAGGATCTGTAGTAACAGATCTGCTTAGCTGTCTAAGACAAAGTGTTTTACCTTTCAATGCATCTCATTTCTTGAAAACAGCTTCTAACCATGAAATGCTTTGGTAATTGTAAGTTACTCTGTAAGTAGTCTTCCTCTGGAGGGGCTCTTAAAAATTATTTTTTTGATACTCTTTTCAAGACCCCTTCTTTTTTTTTTTTAAATGCGGATAATCTGCCTCTCTTATTTCGCCCTGTAATAAATATGGAATAAATCTTGGCATTTTTGTTGTCTCATATGATTTTTAAAATTCTAGGCCCTGGCTAGTTAGTTCAGTCCGTTAAGAGCGTCATCCTGAAACAGTCAGGTTGTGGGTTTGATCCCTGGATAGGGCACAAACGGGAAGCAACCAAAAATGCCCGACTGAGTGGAATAACAATTGCTCCCCTTCTCCCTCTCCCCTTCTTTCTTTGTCTCTCTCTCTCTCAAAAAAAAAAAGAATATATATATATATAAATTTTATATATATATATATATATAAATATATTGATATCAATAAAGGTTAAGCCCTGGCTGGATGGCTCTGGAGCGTCATCCCGAGGCACAGAGCTTGCCAGTGTGATTCCCCGGTCAGGGCACTTACAGCAGCAGTGTGGTGTTCCTGTCTCTCCCTTACTTTCTCAGAAAAAAAAATTTTTTTTTTTTTTAGAAAGTATGATATAAACTTAAAATAATAAATTATCTCAACTTTTAAAATATAAATTATAGTTACATAAAAGTTTTTTTAATTTTTATATTTGTGTTTAAACTATCAGAACAAGATTTGGCAGACTCAAAGCTTTCTATGGACCAGAATGTCACTCTTCAGTTTGACTTTCACTTTGAATCTCTTTCCATTGTCCTTTATAACAATGATGTCAACCAGGTATGTACTAAATTTCTGTATTTAGAAATAAATGATCATCTCTGTATTGAATTTTAGAACATTGGCATTTTTTGATGTGTCTATTCATTAGAAAAATTAATATGTTTGAAATTCTATTTGGACAACAGAATATACAGTGGTCTTGCTTTCTGACTTCACTTTGTTAGTGTTTTTAATATTAGTAGGCCAAGGAAAATTTTTTATTTTGTTTTAAAACACTCAGATCCATCACTAGTGGAAGAATCTTATATGAGTAATTAATTATAGGCATAATTTTATTATATAGCTGAATATATTTGCTTCTTTAATTATATAAGGAGAATAATTTGGTAGTGGCATTGGAACCTTAGAGGATTATTTTCAAATTTATGATTATTCATGATATATAAGCATTATGTTTCAATTAAGTTAATTTTATGTGTAGTAGGTATGTTCAGGATACTCATTAATGAATCGAAGAACCAAGGTTTAGTACCATAATGATTTGAACTAATTAATATATCTGTAGTATTTTAGAAAGATTTTTTTTATTAAGTATATAGTGTCTTTTTTTTTTTTAATTCAGTCAGTGAGAGGAGGGGAGACAGGCAGATTTCTGCATGTGCCCCGACTGAGATCCACCTGGCAAGCCCACTAGGGGCTGATGCTCTGCCCATCTGGGGCATTGCTCTTTTGCTCAGCAACCGAGCTCTTCTTAGCACCTGAGACAGAGGCCATGGAGCCATCCTCAGTGCCCAGGGCCAACTTGCTCCAGTGGAGCCATGGCTTCAGGAGAAGAAGACAGAGAGAGAAGTGAGAAGGGGAGGGGTGGAGAAGCAGATGGGCGCTTCTCCCCTGTGCCCTGACCGGGAATCAAACCTGGGACATCCACACGCCGGGCTGATGCTCTATCACTGAGCCAACTGATCAGGGCCAAATAGTGTCTTTTAGTAAATATTTTTGGTTACATCAATTAATTGTGTTGTATAATACTTATAAATACACGCACCATATGATAATAACCATAATTTATATTAACAACCATAATATATTTTGAGTATGGGTATTATATCTGTTGTTAATGTCCATTTATATGTTATCTTACATTTCATATTGTTTTCTAAAAATTACACAGTATTCATGCAATGTTAACTGTTGAGCCTTGGCTAGTATCTATCATTTGTACAACGAACTTCCTTAATTTCTAGTGTTTAAATGTTAATTAAAAGATTAGAAAATTATCTTCTGGAAAATGAACAGTTAAATATATTCTTTATTTCACTTACAGTACCATCATTCTACTGGTTGCCAGCTTTATAATTTCAGTGTCATCTCTTCCTACTTTGTTGACCTGTATTCATTTACACTCGGATTACTATCTGTTTCTTTCTTTGAGTAAACATTTTGTTCTTTCCTGGCAGTTCTCTCTACTGATTTACTTGAAACTTCTTAGCTCATACTTACATTACTGCAGTGGCTTCCTTGTTTGTAGCTGTTTTTCCCTTCATCCATCCTAGACATTCGCACAAGTTCAGTTTCATAAATGATTTTCATGTTGTCATTTACAACTTCCCATTCTATTTAAAAAGCATTGTATTATGTAATTTTTCCTTCTTAAAAAAGTCAGTTTCTTCAGATTGTCTATATCAGTGTTTGTACCACAAACATGAGTATGTTGTGATCAGTAGGTATGTCACAGGTCATTTTTAAAATTTTATTTAGACAATTTTTAACGGGGTGACATTGATCAATTAGAGTATTTAGATTCAGAGAAAACATCTCCAGATCATTTTGACATTTGATTATGTTGCATACCCATCACCCAAAGTCAAACTGTCTTCTGTCACCTTCTATCTGGTTTTCTTTGTGCCCTTCCTCTCCCCCACCCCAGATCATTTCTATTAATAAAAGTCAGAAGTTTGTGAATTATTTACAATTTTATAAAGTAATTTTATTTTTGCCAGTAATACTGTCATTCTGACCCACTTTGATGCAGGGCCCTCTCTTTGAGAGATGTGGAGTCGTAGTGTGTGCCAAGGGTTGCACATCATCAGTACTCTCATCCGAATGCCATGGTCTGCAGTGAGCTGTTAGGACTAATATTCTTTAATTAACTGAAGACTTTTTTGCTTTTTGATTCTTTGGTTGGGTTTTGTTCTTTTAAAGCCTGGGCATACCTACAGAATTTGGAGCTATGTTCTTGGTGACAAAGATTGAGGTTCTTTATCCTATAAATAAAATTTTAAATCTTGAGGATTTGGATTAGGCCTTTGTATTTCTCTCCTGCCCTCAGTCCGTACCATTCTTTAATTGGATTATTCAGGCCTAAGTAGCCGGTACCTTGTGCCTTCAGAGCATCTTGAGTTGTTTGTTCATGTTTTATCCCTATCTAGAATGTCTTCTGCACTCTTTTAGCCTATTTAATCCCATTCAGTCTCTGAGGCGCAATTAAGTTCTCACCTTCCTCATGAATTTTTTCTAACCCACAGTGGTCTGTTTGACCCTCTGAGCTTTTGCTATTTGCATTCTTTGCTAATCAATTAATATCCTTTGTGGAATATGGGAGGATATAAATATGAATAAATAAATGACTACATGTCATTTTTAAATCATTTACAACTTATAGCATCTCTTTGTGATGTACCTTGTAATGTATTTCTATTTTTTTTTTCAGTTAGGGTAAAAGCTCACTTAGCTTATATACCATGCCTTATCCTTTCTCAAAAACCCTGTAGTTCCTATCATGGTCTGTTTTTACAGAAAAGTTTATTAAATATTTATTAGAATGATTGATTGACAAAAATTATTTTTATTTCCATTGAACTGGTATATATATATATATATTTGGAGAGACTGAGAGAGGCAGGAATAGATAGGAAGGGAGAGAGATGAGAAGCATCAATTATTTGTAGTTGTGGCACTTTAGTTGTTCATTGATTGCTTTCTCATATGTGCCTTGACCGGGGTGGGGGGGTGACTCCAGTTGAGCCATGACCTTGAGCTCAAGCCAACAACCATGGTGTCATGTCTATGATCCCATGCTCAAGCCAGTGACCTTGTGCTCAAGCTGGTGAGCACACACTCAAACTGGATGAGCCTGCGCTTAAGCCGGGGACTTTGGGGTTTTGAACCTGGGTCCTCAGCATCCCAAGTTGACACTCTATCCACTGCACTATTACTTGGTCAGGCGATTTATATATATTAACTGTTGTTGAGGATCAGCACACATCTATATACATATGTTCAGTTGTATGTACATACACATTCATCATACTCATAAACATGAATATTTTCTCTGTTCTGTTTTTTGTGTTTTAACACCATTCTTTTAAAATGTATGATATTGATTTGCCTTTAATTTCTTAATTAATAAATGTTTAAAAGTAATTTCATAATATTTAAAGATAATTGATTCTTTTGTTTGAAAAATATACCACAGGAATCCAAACTTTCATTTCATAATGACAGTTTCCGTCTTGGTGAACTCAGACTACATCTTATGGCCTCCTCAGGGAAGATGTTTAAGGATGGCTCCATGAATTTTGGCATTAAACTTAAGACATGCACCCTTGATGATCTCAGAGAAGGCATTGAGAGAGCAACATCAAGGTCTGTCACCTCTGAATTTGCTGTACATTATTTAAGGTTGACATTACATGTGGCTTTGCTACCAGGCATTCATTGCTAGGCTTGGGATTATAAAAAGAGGTCTTTGGTCATACTGTAATTTGAAGAGTATCAAAAAGTAGTGCTGATGTCATTTTTAGTTGCTTTAAAGTGTGAATTAAAGGGGAATTTATAATCTTAAAAACAGGGACTAAGAGAATGTAAAAATTTTAATAGTTAAACCCATGCGGGGTGATCCTATATTGTTTCCAGTCTTCAGAATCCTTTTAAAAAGCCTTAAAATTTTGCATAATTTTATAAATTTATAAATTACATAAAATTACCATATTCTTCCATGTATAAGACACACCTTTTTTAGAAAAAATTGGGGTCTAAAAACTGAGTGCGTCTTATATATACATTGGTTGTAGATTTTTTTACTTGCATTTCTCGCTTTTTCCTGTGGATGAGGACTCATGAGTTTTATGATGAATAAAACTTGAGTTCAGTAACTTGATGTAATGCATTAATTTTCAAACTTCGGGCCCCCAAATTAAGGTGCATCTTGTACATGGAAGCATCTTATACATGGAGAAATATGGTGTATATACTTATAAATTAAATATGCATTTTTGTCTTATTTATTTTGTCTATAAACAGTTCTGTGAAGTTTCTATAAAAGTTTTAATAGAAATGGAATCCCTAGCATTTTCAAATTATCAATCCATTTTTGAAAGATTAACTTATATCAGCCAGCTATAAAGTGAGAAATGTATAACTTTAATAGCCTAATTATATTTTCATTTCTCTCCCAAATAATGAGACACAATATTTTTGTCCTTGATTTTTTTTGTAAAAAAAGGTATGCTGCTACCTAACCTTAGACTCCATTGACTACATACTGGATATTACTCAGCCTTCTGTTTTTCTAAGAGATGAGTAAATGAGAAAATAATGCTATCATGCATGCAGCTTTCCTGGTTTTCACATTTCATGTTTGAGGTAGCTATCCACAGCTGTCTAGGTCAGGCGTTCCCAAACTACGGCCTGCGGGCCGCAATGCGGCCCCCTGAGGCCATTTATCCAGCCCCCACTGCACTTCTGGAAGGGGCACCTCTTTCATTGGTGATCAGTGAGAGGACCACTGTATTTGGCAGCCCTCCAATGGTCTGAGGGACAGTGAACTGGCCCCCTGTGTAAAAAGTTTGGAGACCCCCTGGTCTAGGTAACGATGAAAAAAGACCATCATGTTTTTGGTAGTCTGCTCTTTCCAGCACATGTGAGGATGTGTGGGAACTATCCTTGCAGTCACTTGATAAACACTGGCTGATATGAATTGAATTGCATTGAATACTTTAGGATGCAAATTATATAGTATGATCTTTGGAGATAAATACCTTGAAGGAGGTATTTATTATTTATTATTTTGTAAAATGATCTGAAGAGTTATCTTTTAAATTTTGTGGGATCATGTTAATATGTTTAGTTATTTGCTGAAATTTCTTCCAACACTCATTAATTTGTTTTTCTAGTATTGCATTATAATTATAAATTATCCTGTAATTGCTCAAAAATCTGAATCGTGCTGTAGAGTTCAGGAGACTGTATCTTGAATGCTAATTAGCTAATTAGACTCTAGTTAACAGTGGCCGGTTTTCTGTTCAGATTAGAAACAGAAAGGTGAAGAAAGATTTTTAAGGTATATGTTGGAAATTTTTCATCTTTTTAGTTATTATAGCAGGATTAAAATAATGAATGTATATTTTTTTCAGAATGATTGATAAAAAGAATGACCAAGATAACAGTTCTATGATTGATGTAAGTTATAAACAAGGCAAAGATGGAAGAAGTCATCTTGATGCTATTCTTGACAAGCTGTATGTATGTGCCAGTGTGGAATTTCTGATGACTGTGGCAGATTTCTTTATCAAAGCTATGCCTCAAAGTCCAGAAAACATGGCAAAAGAAGTACAGATTCCACTACGACAGACTTCTACAGCAAAAGTCAAGATAGAAAAAGGTTAGCAAAGTTTATCTGTCATAGATGACAACTTGTATATTTTAACAAAAATTACAAATAGGCAAAAAGAGAAATAGAAAATTTTAGAATGTAGAATTACTCATTCAAATTTAAACATTTTATTTTAAAATATTTTTATTTTTAATTTATTGTGTTGAAATGGTTTCAAGTGTCTCACTTAATATAACACCCTGTACACACTGCATCGTGCACCCTCCATGCTCCATGTGAAATCTCTTTCTACCCTCATTTCCCCTGCTTTGTCTCCTTCCTCCTGTCTTCACCTCCTCTTTCCCTCTGGCTATTGCTATTCTGTTGTTTGTGTGTATGTGTTAAGTATGTATAATATGATTTTGGCTAATCCCTTCACCTTCTTTGATACTGTCCCCTCTTCCCCCTTCCCTCTATATGTCCTCTTTGAAAAAGTGTCTATTCAAGCCCTTAGTCTGTTTTTAAATTGGATTATTTACCTTCCTTATCAGATGTGTTGGTGAATATGTTCTCCCATAGAGTGGATTTTTTTATTTTTCTTTTTTTTTTTAAAGAGACAGAATTAGAGAGAGGGATAGATAGGGACAGACAGGAAGGGAGAGAGATGAGAAGCATCAATTCTTCATTGCAGCACCTTAGTTGTTCACGGATTGCTTTCTCATATGTGCCTTGACCGTGGGCCTTCAGCAGACTGAGTAACCCCTTGCTCAAGCCATGACCTTGGGCCCAAGCTGGTGAGCTTTGCTCAAACCAGATGAACCCATGCTCAAGCTGGCGACCTCGGGGTCTCAGACCTGGGTCCTCTGCATCACAGTCCGACACTCTGTCCACTGCGCCACCACCTGGTCAGGCTGTTATTTTATTTTCTTAATGGTGTCTCTTGCTGTGCAAAACTTTTTTAGTTTGATACAGTACCATCTGTTTATTTTGTCCTTTAATTGTACTCGCCTGAGGAGATATATTGGCAAAAATACTGCTACAAGAGATGTCTGAGAGTCTATTGCCTATGTTTTCTTCTAGGTACCATCTGTTTATTTTGTCCTTTAATTGTACTCGCCTGAGGAGATATATTGGCAAAAATACTGCTACAAGAGATGTCTGAGAGTCTATTGCCTATGTTTTCTTCTAGGATTTTATGGTTTTGTGACTTACATTTAAGTCTTTAATCAATTTTATATTTATTTTTGTGAATGGTATAAGTTGCAGATACCTGTCAATTTTCCCAAGACTATTTATTAAAGAGGCTGTCTTTAGACTCCATTGTATGCTCTTGCCTCCTTTGTCAAATATTAATTGACCATTAAGGCATGGGTTTATTTCTGGGTTCTCTGTTCTGTTCCATTGAGCTGTGTGCCTGTTCTTATGCTAGTAGCAGGCTGTTTTGATTATAATGGCCTTGTACTGTAGCTTGATATCATAAAGGATGATACTTCCCACTTTATGTCCAAATCAATGTAAACATATAATAATGGTCTGTCTACTTTATCATGATCTCATATCTTCTTCCTGATATTCCCCTCTCCTGTTTTCCCCTCTTTGCCCCTGCAACATAACCTAATAATATACACTTACGTGTATATATGTTTACACACCTTAATTCTGACAAATACTTCTAAACAAGAATAATACTGCTAGGTCAGTGGTCGGCAAACTCATTAGTCAACAGAGCCAAGTAGCAACAGTACAATGATTGAAATTTCTTTTGAGAGCCAAATTTTTTAAACGTAAACTATATAGGTAGGTATATTTCTTACTGAGGTAGCGCCCAACACATGGTATTTTGTGGAAGAGCCACACTCAAGGGGCCAAAGAGCCGCATGTGGCTCGTGAGCTGCAGTTTGCTGACCAGGGAACTAGGTCAAAGTGGGCATGATTTTCTGATGCCAGAGATCAGCTTGCCATTGTCATGCACAATTACCATTTGTTAATAATCTTTATTATTAGTATGATCAGTCGATTCTTAACTTTGTTAACGTTACCATATTCGTTAAAGCAGGATATTAGAAACAATTTAGTGACAGAAGATAGCATGTACTCAAGTGACAAGATTTACTGTAATACAGCTTTTTTTTTGGTTCCTTTTTTGTTTCTTCAGATGACTCTGTAAGACCAAATATGACTTTGAAGGCCAGGATCACAGATCCAGAAGTGGTGTTTGTTGCCAACCTAACAAAGGCTGATGCTCCTGCTCTGATAGCCTCATTCCAGTGTGACCTCTCTCTGTCAACATCCAAACTCCAGCAGATTATGGAAACTTCTGTGCGAGATCTTAAAGTGCTTGCTTGCCCTTTTCTCAGAGAAAAGAGAGGAAAAAACATTACCACAGTAAGAATTACCTTAGATTTTAAGCTTAGATTGAAGAATGGCAGAAATGGTTGATTCATACAATGCTAGAATGTGAGAATTCTCTAGGACTTCAGAGATTATTTACTACAAACTTGAGGTTTTACAGATAAGGATATTACATTCCAAAAATGTTAAATGATTTAGTCACACCTGCTAGTGACTGAACTGAGACTACCTCTAGTCTGGTTTTCTTTTCATTATACCTTCTTCTTTTGAACCATATTTGAATTTTAGTATAAATCAGTCTTTCTTTTCAACTCTTTCTTTTGTTCACCAAAGTATATACAATGAATGAATGAATATTAAAATCTTGAAGCTTATAATGAAAAAATTCAATTGGAGTTATATAACCAAAAGAGATTGGGTTTTGCTGTACTAAGTTATCTTCAATTATATTTTTACATTGTTGAAAAATACTATTTTAGTTACTTTAATTATCACTGATTATTTTTAATGTTAAGTGATAATTTTATGTTAAAGAGAATCACTATGTTATTCAACCCATTTGCAATGTTGTTGTTTTTTTGACAGAGTGTCAGAGTCAGAGAGAGGGACAAATAGGGACAGACAGACAGGAAGGGAGAGAGATAAGAAGCATCAATTCTTCATTGCAGCTCCTTAGTTGTTCATTGATTGCTTTCTCATATGTGCCTTGTTCTGGAAGCTACAGCAGAGCGAGTGGCCCATTGGCCAAGTCAGCTTCCTTGTCCTTCAAGCCAGTGACCTTTGGGCTCAAGCCAGTAACCTTGGGTTCATGTCTATGATCCCACACTCAAGCCAGTGACCCCATGCTCAAGCCGGATGAACCCGTGCTTAAGCTGGTAACCTCAGGGTTTTGAACCTGGGGCCTTCGTGTCCCAATCTGACGCTCTGTCCACTGCACCACCACCTGGTCAGTTGCAGTGTTGTTTTAAACTAGAAATATCTATGGGTTAAGTGACTTGCATAAATACAGGGCTAGGCTTTATCATGAAACATTCTTTAGCATGATCATCTTCTTTTGACATGTCACAGACAGTTCTTTTAATCACTATTAAAAGCTCATCCTGTATTTTTAAAATTAAAATTTATGTAGTACTAATTCTTTCATTTAATTGACGTACAAGATGCTGATGATTTTGCTTTTTATGACTCAGTGAGAGGAGAGGAATTAAGAGAAAGACTCCCACATGTGCCCTGACTGGGATCCACCCGGCAAGCCTACCAAGAGGCGATGATCTACCCATCTGGGGTGTTGCTCCATTGCTCAGCAACCGAGCTCTTTTTGCACCTGAGGGTAGAGGCCATGGAACCATTCTGAGCACTTGGGGCCAAGTTACTCTAACTGAGGGGAAGAGAGAGACAGAAAGAGAAAGAAGCGAGAGGAGGAGGGGTGGAGAAGCAGATGGGCGCTTTTTCTGTGTGCCCTGCCTGGGAATTGAACCTGGGACATCCACACACCATGCATTATAATGCTCTACCAACAAGCTAACTGGCCAGGGCTAAGATTATTTTATTTTGTTAATTATATATATAATATGGGCTTCATAGTTTTAATAAATCAAGTTTGAAGATTTGAAATTTATTCTAATGAAGACCTTAATATATTCAAGTTTGACTTTTTATTAAGCAAATGGAAACTGTTTATTTACTTACCTTACCATATAGTCTTTCTTTTTCTTTCTTTTTTTGAGGTGTTAACAGAACTGTTCACTACAAATAACAATTTCAAGTGATTTAGCAATCATAAAAATTGTAATGACATAACAATTTTATTTCCTCATGTACCTCTTTGCAAATGTAAGATCTTACCATAGTCTTTAGCTTATTTTTATAGCTATCTTAAAAGTAGATTTACAATGGGCATCATTTGAAAAATATTTTAAGAAAAGGAAACATTTTAATTTGTAATAGTAAACGTGCATAATGAATTTGACATAAAGGAATTGATCAGAACTGTTTAAAGTTCTTTAACAGTATTCATAGACTTGCATTAGTTTAGAAGAGCTCTCACAAGAGATTCTCAGCTAATTTACCTTAAAAATCTTAATTTAAGTAACCCATGTTCTTGTGTGTGTAGCATATATAACAGTTCTGTTACTAAGGAAATGTGAATTTCATTTATTTGTTGTTTCTAGGTCTTACAGCCATGTTCTTTATTTATGGAAAAGTGTTCATGGGCTTCAGGAAAACAAAATATAAATATTGTAGTTGGAGAATTTATAATTAAGGTTAGTATTACTTGAGTGAAAATTATTTTTCTAACAATATCTTTTGATGTCTCATATCTAGACCATTATGCTAGTCACCTATTTGGTAATCAATAAATATCTCTAACATTAAAGCACATTTTTCTTTAATGCAGATATTTGTTTTTATTTTCTTTAAGAGTACTTTCAAATATGTACAAATTATCAGAATAGTTTTTATCAATTATATCTGATGTGTGTTTTGGGGAGATTGAGTTTAGGGGGATAGTAGAGATGGGGTGGGAAGAGAAAGAAAGGAAGACTGGAAAAATTAGGTTTTTATTATTTTATTTGTAATGTTATTTTTAGGCTTTTAGGTATAATTTGATTGAATAATAATTATGTGATTGTTTTATTTGGCTTATAAAATATTTATAAAGACAGATGTGTGCTGGAAATAAATATTTAGGATTTATTTTTATTATAAATATCTAACATTTAAAGTATTGGAAAAGTAATCTTTTTGCTCTATTAGAAGTTATATTCTTTCCTGACCAGGCGGTGGTGCAGAGGATAGAGTGTTGGACTGGGATGCGGAGAATTATATTCTTTAAGGATGACTTCATGACCTGTTATAAAGGGGAGATATAGAATAATTTCCAAAATCTATTTCTCTCTCTGTCCAAAGGACACAAGTTGAGGTGGCTAATATCAATTCTGCTAGTTAACTTTACTGTATAGGTAAATAACCAATAGCAATTAAACCAAGGCTTAAACTAATGTCATTTGAATCACCATGTATATTATAATGCAGTTTTCTCAAGATTTTAAAATAGTTTAGATTGTATTTTGTCAACAGATTTACTTTTTTAAATACTTAAGTAGTAAGTGAGGGGAAAACTGAATTTGCATGCACTTTGTCTAAGACACTGGGAGGGGGACTGTCTTTCCATTTGTATGTATATCAATTTATTTAGTCAACAAACATTTTTTGAGCTCTTGCTATATTAGAAATTTCTCCTGTGCAGGGCATTGTGACTGCATAGTCTCTGCTTTCAATGAACTAAGTGAGATATGAAAGAGAAAGAAGTAAATCAGTGACTCCAGCTCTTAGTGCTAGAGGCATGCACAAGGCGCTGTTGGAAGCCCAGGCAAGGGCCCTCTAACTCAATCCAGGACATTTGGGAAAACTTTCTGGAATTGGTGCTACTTGAACTGAGTTTTGAGAATCTGAGGAAAGTGACATAGAGAGGGACGAGGTTATCCATTCAGAACTGACAATATACACTAATGCAGAAGTATAAAAAATCCTTTAAGGACTTAGAGGGGTGTGCCCATATAACTAGAGAGAATGGTGTGATGGAATTGTATGATTGAAAGCACTAATTATAGGTGACATTAATAAGGTAATGAAAGAAATTCTAAGTTTGGGAAATAGTGCACACTAGATCTTTCTTTTGGCAATATATCCATATCTCTTTAAGATATTAAATCAGTAAGGGTTCTGAGAATGAACAATAGAAGAATCCACTTAGTCAACCCAGTATTGTTCAAATTTTGAGAAATCTAGGCTAGCTAATTGATTAGATATCAGATCACAAAGAGCTTTGTGTCCTATACTAAAGAGAGTTTGAATTTTATTCTGGAAGTTATGGGAAGTTGTTGAGGATCTTAAGCATAGGAATGACATGCCCAGATTTGGGCTTTAGAAAAAGCATTCTGGCGTAGGTGTGGTGGGTGAGCTGACATGATGCTGACTGGATAGAGACAGAATTATTAGTGTAAACTAATGCACAGTGATAGGGATGGACAGGTGAGCAAAGGTATTATCGAGAAATAATAAGAGGTAGAATTTGAAAATCTTGGATTAGGTGAAAGGGGATCATAGAGATCCTCTGGCTTCCTGTTTTAGTAAGTAATGAAAACTGTGTGGAACTCTTGATGAGGATCACACACTTTGGTTGATGTAGCTGGTTGAAAATGAAAACTTTAATTACATTTCTGCATTTTTCTGGTTACATAACACTTTAGGTTTTTACAATTGACATATAACACTAGTTAATTAATTCCACAGTAACTTGAGCAGAAATCATTGTTATGCGTTTAGTTGATTTGACTAATGATTTTGTGTTCTCTCATGTTTTCCTTAGTTAAGGATTTTGTGTTTTTAAAATTTTAATTAGTTACTTTTAAACGTCTGTATTTTTGTATTATTCTCATCTGGGGAGGAGTTTATTCTAAAATTTTTTCTTCCTTTTTTAAAGATTTCACCCATAATTCTTAATACTGTGATGACAATCATGGCTGCTATGTCTCCAAAGACAAAAGAAGATGAAGTCAAAGATACATCTAAGGAACCAGAAAATCTTTGGGGTGTCAAATCTGTTAGTGATTACAACTCTTGGTTTCTTGGTGTTGACATGGCAACAGAAATAACAGAAAATTTCAAAGACATTAAAAATCCATTGATAGAGGAAAATTGTGCTGTTGTTGTAGAGTCAGTTCAGGTTACCTTAGAATGTGGACTTGGACATCAAACTGTACCTTTATTATTGACGGAGTCAAAATTTTCAGGAAAAATTAAAAACTGGACTTCCCTCATGGCTGCTTCTGCTGACATGACACTAGAGGTATGACCACATCATTTAGAACCTCCAAAACCAACTCTTCAAAAATACAGTTACAGAACTAAGATGGGAGCTTTTTTGTTTGTGCATGGCTACAGCAAGTATATATATGAATAGATTCTAACATTTAATCTGTTGCTGTGTAGTATTTATTTGGTCTTTATTGTTTAAAATATTTTTTATTTAGAAATTAAATTTATTGGGGTGACATTGGCCCATAGGAACACAAAGGTTTCAGGTATACATCTTTATAGCATGTGAACTATTCATTGTGTTGTATACCCATTTGCTAAATAATTTGTTTTTGTTAATAAAGTAAGAGAGTAAAGGAAAATGCACCCTTGTATATATTTTTTGTGTCTTCAGGTATGGTGTTAAAATGGCCATTGACATATAACATTAATTACTTAATATTTTTTCCTTCTGATTATAGAAGTACGAAGTTAAAGTTGAAAGCTTCTCTGACTGCAATTCTGTGCCTTTTCAGGTTCACTATTATAATGAAATCCATGCTGTTTGGGAGCCACTGATTGAGAGAGTGGAGGGGAAGAGACAATGGAATTTAAGGCTTGATGTAAGGAAAACATAGAATATCTTCATGTAAAATGACACTGTGTACATTTCTTTATATTTTTTAGTACAGTGATTCTGAAGATATGGTCTAGGATCTTTGAGGCCTTTCTGGGAGTCTGCAGAGTCAAAATGCTTTTCAAAATAATCAGATGTTACATACCATTGTCATTGTCATTCTCATGAGCATACAGTAGAATTTCCCAGAGACTAAGTGATGCAATAGAATAAAAGTAGAAGCAGAAATGAGAATCTACCTGTCTTCTCTTAAAGCAGGCACTAAAAATATTTGTTAGTGTCCCTCTTTTCACTATATAGTTTTAATAGTTATTTTCTATCAAAATATTATTTATGCTAACTTGTAATTGTTCTTTTTTAAATGAATGTTTAAAATTTTCTCAGTTTTAGTTTCAACTTTTAGCCAAAAGGGCAAGAGTGGTAAGCTTTAGTTTATTTATAGAATACATATTGATAGGTGCAGTCTACATAAAATAAAGTTCTTTGAAGAATGCTATGCTAGTTCATGAATTCTTTTTTGTTATCTATGGTGCTTCCTGAAAACACTTCAGAAGCCTAGATACTGCAGTACCTTTTTTAGATTAACAGGATTGTGAATTATATACCCTTATATGTCAAAACACACCTTTGTAGCAGCCTGACTGATGGGAGGCACTGAAATGGACTCAACAGATTTTTATTTTAAAGATGAGAAGTCACTTAACTCTCATCCCAATCCTGTCAATAAAGTAGAAATAATATTTATGACCTACCTCTCTCTGACCTGGTCATGCTAACAAAGACTGTTTTAAGAGCTTTTGAAATGCTGTTAGAATAAAAACTATGGAATCTGCTGGCCAGTTGAAAGGTTATCATATTACTTACTTATAGGTGTTACTGGTAAAAAATAGAAGGAATTCCAGATATTAACTCCAATAAGAAGGTCAGTTGTAGACTTCAGGGTCATCTTAGATTGTTCATCAACAACCAGGCAACACTGAGTGTTATCTTGCTCTGGGGAATGCACCAGAGATGAATATTATAGCTGACTCTGAGTGCTCTCATGGCCCATTGTAAACATTTCTCCATGCACTTGACTGCACACTGCAAGATACAAGGCTGATCTGCATGAAATTCAAGTGAAGCCTTGAATATTTTTGAAAATGAGACTTGAGGAACCTTAATATAAAGTGACTAATTTAGGAGAATTTAACTCTTCAGAATATTTTAATGTTATTATTAATTGGCTCTTAACTTAAGTTTGTTATTTATCCTCACAGGTAAAGAAGAATCCAGTCCAGGATAAAAGTTTAATACCAGGAGATGATATTACTTTTATTCCTGAGCCACAAACAGCAGTTCATATTTCTTCAGGAGATACCATGAACATAACGATATCCAAAAGTTGTCTTAATGTTTTCAATAATTTAGCAAAAGTATGTTTGGTTCTTGCTTGGAATATTTCAAAGAAATTTTAAATTGAAACGTAATATTTTTTTGCTTCTAATAAAAATTGATTTCTATAAACTGTAGTCACATTGTAATTTTTAAAATAATTTGCATCTTGCAGTAATCTTGTGACGTTGTGTTCCTTTTCAGGGTTTTTCAGAAGGCACTGCTTCCACTTTTGACTACTTCTTAAAAGACAAGGCTCCTTTTACAGTAAAAAATGCTCTAGGTGTTCCCATTAAGGTGCAGCCTAATCATCATCTCAGAGTTATGGGCTCCCCTGAGAAAAGTGATATTTATGATGTTGATGCTGGTCAGAATTTGGAATTGGAATATGCCAGCAGGGAACCTTCATGTCAAGGGAAACTGTCTATACTGAGCCGTCAAGAAAGCTCCTTGTTCACTCTGACCTTTGGTATGCTATATTTGTTTTATAGTAAGGGCATATTTGGAATTGCTGATGTGGGCTTGCTTATTCTTGACAAAAGCTGGAAAAATATGTATTGTTGAAGGTACCTTGGGAGACTGTATTTTAAAGGCTTGAAACAAATATTTGATAAACTCTTGTCTTTTGTTTTCTTCCTCCTTTAAATTGAGAAAATTAAACTTGATTAATTTAAGAACTATATTAAAGACTGGATTATGTCTATATTTTTAAACAATACAGTATGTGTTATGTTTCAAAAAGCGTGGGAGTTCAATAAGAAAAGAAAAGTAACAATAAGGAAAGAAAGGTAAATATTCAGAAGTCTTAAAATATTGACAGTAATTCACTAGAATCTATGTAAACAATAAATTAAAATCAATTAAAAAAAAAGAAAAATATTGACAGTAATTACCACCATTACAAAGAAAAGGCGACATAGGTCCTATAAACTTGGGATAGGAACAAGTAGGTTTCTGTTGGTTTGTTTTAATATATTCAAAACCCCAAGAGAAATTATTTTGGGTCCAAAATATTTATAATAATAACTTATTTTCTTTCTTTGTTAGTTCCTGTATCTTACACAAGCATATTGAGTAGTCGTTGCTAGGCTTGGGGGAGAATACTCTTGCTGTTATTTTGAGGCACTGATGATTATTTCAAGAGAAATATAGTTAAATTAATATATGGGATGCTTCTCACGTATGCTCTGCCTTAGTACCTCATGGATATACAGAAGTTGCAAAAATCCCTGTGGCCAGACCTGGTCGGCAGTTGTATAATGTACGGAATCCCAATGCCAGTCATTCTGACTCAGTCTTGGTACAAATTGATGCAACTGAAGGGAATAAAGTAATCACCCTTCGGTCTCCTCTTCAGGTAATGCATGAAAGTAAATTGTTTTCCTTTAAGTATATTGATTAATATTAAATAATTTAGGTGAAAATAGGAATAGAGTAAAACTTCATTAGGTCAATGCTGATGATTTAGAAATAACAGATTGAACTGATATTTCCTATCCAACTTGCTTTTGTAATAAGTCTTTATTTTAAATGTCTGATAAAACAATCTTGTTAATTTAAAGCCTATTTTTCCTGCGTCCTAGGTTTAAAATTAATGAAGCTTTTTGTCTATTTCAAGATTCAGAACTGAGCAATTTTATATAATTTGGTTGTCAAAACAGGATAACATTCCATTCTGTTTGTGTATCAGTCAGGATTGAATCGTTCAACTATGCATGAAGGAATATTGGAATGATCTACACATGCCCTCAAATTTTACATCTTATTCTGTATAATAAGAGTGTTTTCTTCTATACCTTTATGGCTTTATTTATTCTTTTCTGTGCATTATCGTAGATTTCAATATAGGGTCAGCAAAACAAGTTTCTTCCTACTAAAAACAACAGGTGAAAATAAAATTATGTCAAATTTTGTCTATTGTTAGTTCTTAGTTTGCTACTAGCGCCAGCCAACATCATTGTAGTCATGAAAAGAGAGTTGTACTACTTTTTCTCATAATTTCTGTGCTATCCTTTTCTGTCTAATCACATAGTGCATTGAGAAAAGGTTATAATGGAGAAACTATTGTGGCTGAAATCTTCAGATTAATACATTTTTCAAATATAACATTTTACACTAAAATATGCATCATCATGTAATATATAGAGCACGTGAAAATCCTAATAATTTTCAACTGCCACTTAAACATCAAGTTTTATATATAGAATATAGCACTTAAATGTTCTAAAACTTTTCAACTGCCAGTAAAAATGTGTTCCAATATTGGGCTTGAAGCACTTTAAATCTAAATGTAACTGTGTTCAGTTCACATTTTTCTTTGAACTTCTACATATTTTTAAACAGTCCATGTTCTTTTGTCCAACAGATTAAAAATCATTTCTCTATTGCATTCATCATCTATAAATCTGTGAAGAATGTTAAGCTATTAGAGCGCATTGGAGTAGCGAGACCTGCGGAGGAGTTTCATGTTCCTTTAGACTCATATAGGTAAGTGCCTCCTTGAATATATTAAGTTTTAAGAGGTCTATAATATATATTTTTAATTCTGTGAATTAATGATATATATTTTAGAAAAGATAGCCTTATTTTTTTTGTTATCTAAAGATCTGTAAAAGTCAGCTTTAGGAGATACTGAGTTATAGAGAAGTACATTTATATTATCATTGAATTTACCAAATGAAAATTTCTTGTTGTATATTTGATGTTTTAGAATTTTCTGAGATCTATTTTTATAAGAGTGTCTTTGAGTTTGAAATGACTTTTTAAAAAATTGTCATTGTGTACAGAGTGTTTTTTGTTTTCAGAAATTTCCTCCATTTGTTAGCATTGTGACTTGGCAGGTCTCTAAACCTTTCTTAGCCTTGGTTTTTTCATCTGTAAAAACAAGGATAATACTGCTTACCTTGTGGAGTTATCAAGAAGATTTAATGAGATTTCTTTCTCTTAAGTTCTCAATAAAAACTTTTTTTCATCCTGTTTTTTTTTCCTGTAGATGTCAATTATTTATTCAGCCAGCTGGTATCATGGAGACCCAATACAGAGAATCCACCACTTATATTTCTTGGAAAGAAGAACTTCACAGGAGCAGGGAGGTCAGATGCATACTGCAGTGTCCATCAGCAGAAGTCAGCTTCTTGCCTCTCATAGTCAACACAGTTGCTCTGCCCGATGAACTAAGCTATATATGTACGCATGGGGAAGACTGGGATCCAGCTTACATTATTCACCTTTATCCTGCCCTCACTCTGCGGAATCTTCTCCCATATTCCCTAAGATATTTACTTGAGGTATGTCTCTTGTCTTTTCTTTGAACTTTATTATTGCATGGAGTGATTCTGTTTTTTATGTAGTATTTTTAGTTGAGGTCAGTGTTTTACATAGCATACTTATAATGCACTAATTAGTGTATACTTATAATGCACTAATCATAATAACAACCAAAATTAGTATAGCATCTATTCTGTGCTAGCCACTATACTGTGTGTTGTAGATGTATTAATACATTTCATCCTCTTTACAGTAATCTTCTGAAAGATAGGTACTCTTATTTGACTCACTTTTCAGGTGAGGAAATTGAGTCACAGTAGGGTGAAGTGACAGGCCTTAGATTCCACAGCAATTTAAAGCTGGAATTTGAACATAGGCATTTGGGCTCCTTGTTTCCTACCACTTAACTCTGCTCTGTCTGCCATAATGTAAGAACCATAATAATCTATATTTTTATAATTAAAAAGGATTTTAAATTACAGTTGACATATAATTTTATATTAATTTTAGGTGTACAACATAGTAATTAGATATTTAATGAAGTGATCACCCTAATAAAGCTAATTCCTATCTGGCACCATACATAGTTATTACTCTTTTATTGACTATAGTTAAGTAAAAATACATTAGCTAAAGGAAGAAAAAAGCCAGTGAGAAAATTTTTCATCTTAATTCTAAAGTTAATTTTAAAGTGGATATAATAATTTGTTCCAAGTTTCTATTGAACTTAAAAATAATTATTGTTCGTTTTAAGAAATAATAGGAGTCATTTTCTTTCTTCTTTTTTTAGGTGAGAGGAGGGGAGATAGTGAGGTAGATTCCTGCATGAGCCCCAACCAGGATCTACCTGGCAACCTCATCTGGGGCTAATGCTCGAGTACCTAGTTATTTTTAGCACCTAAGGCTGATGCGCTCCTGTGGAGCTATCCTCAGTGTCCAGGGTCACATTTGAACCAATCAAGCCACTGGCTGCAGGAGGGCAAGAGGAGAAGAAAGGGGAGAGGGAGGCAGTGGAGAAGCAGATGGTTGCCCCAACTGGGAATCAAACTTGAGACATCCACACACCTGACCGACACTCTATCCACTGAGCTACCGGCCAAGGCCAGGAATCATGTTCTAGCAATGAAGTATGATAAATATTGTTAAATTTCTACATGTCACACATTTTAATATACAAAAGTCTGGAAAGTATTTGGAACCTAAATTATTTATTTTCTTTATCTGATAATAAACCAAACTTGATTTGTGGAGACTAAAATTAATTAAATGAACTAAATAGTATTTATACCAGGGAAGTGTTCAGTAAAAAAGCCTAATTTATTATGTTATTATTTATTTAAAAAATAATTCTACCTTTATTAGCTAGCTTGTCAGAATAGTTTGATATCACTTTTCTTGGTCTATTTATGAGGGAACCATTGGGCATAATATGTGAATGGAGGATGAAGCTGAAGCCCAGGCAGGTAAATAAATGGCTTATTTAGTGACATAGCTTTTAATGGACAACATCCAGGGTTCCTAATCCAGCCTTTGACTTTTTCTCATAATTTATGGCCATTGGTTTACTGTTTCTGCCTTTGGCTGTGAGATAATATTTTCTTTTCAGTCTTTAGTGATTGTTGAACATTCATAATATGTTAACATGTTACTTTATTAAAGACCTGTCAGTTAATCTTGAGTCTGGTAGATTAGTTAGCATTTGTATAAAATATGATATTGCTCTTGTTTGTTTTTAGGGAACAGCAGAAACTCATGAGCTGGCAGAAGGAAGTGCTGCTGATGTTCTGCATTCAAGAATCAGTGGAGAAATAATGGAATTAGTTCTGGTGAAATATCAGGGCAAAAACTGGAGTGGACATTTCCGTATATGTGATACACTTCCCGAATTCTTTCTTGTGTGCTTTTCTTCTGACTCTGCAGAAGTGATGACAGTCGACCTGTCAATCCATGTCAGACGAATCGGCAGTCGGATGGTGCTGTCTGTCTTTAGTCCCTATTGGCTAATCAACAAGACTTCTCGGGTTCTTCAGTATCGTTCAGAAGATATTCATGTGAAACATCCAGCTGATTTTAGAGATATTATTTTATTCTCTTTTAAGAAGAAGAACATTTTTAGTAAAAATAAGGTGTGTTTTTGTTGCTATAACAAGTTAAAATAAATTCCTAATTTGGAAACTAGGGAGTCATTAGCTTTCCCTAAACCATGCTTACCCTGTTTGCTAAGTGCTGTTGGTATGATTAGGTACAAGGAGACTTTTAGGGAATGCATAATCTAGTGGGATGTTAGGAACTAAAGAAGCAGTCTCCAAGGCTGTGTTTCCCTTTTCTCTAGTGCCCTTAGAGTTACCTCTGTTCTTGAATAAATGTTGGGTAGGAAGTTTGATGTTATGTAGTTTATCAGTGGTGAAATGGAATTTCAAAAGACAAACAGTTGAATTTGGCATATATCACTTGATCCCTTCTATGTATAGAGGACTAAGACAGGCCTTTGAGAGAGAAACTAATGTCTAAGTCTGGTCCTTTATGCTCTGGTCCCTTCTTTCTTTTTCAGACTCATATCTTGGTACTGTTTACCATTTACTTCCCAAGTACTTAGCTCTAGGCCTTTGCCTTTGCACTCTCTGCCTGGACTGCCTTTTCTCCTTTGCTTTCCCTGTCTGCCGCTTCTTTTCTGGTTATCTGCTCTTCACCCTTTGACATTCTGCTTAGGTCTGACATATGTGAAGGGTTTTCTGACCATCTAAAGTGGGGCTGATTATCCTGTCCATGTTCTCTTAGAACAGCTGATCTCAAATTTCAGTGTGCATTAGAATCACTCCTAGAGGGCTTTTAAAATATATTGCTGGGTCATGCTCTCATAGTTTGATTCAGGAGGTCTGGGTAGGGTCTGGTATTTGCATCTCTAATAGATTCCTGGTGATGCTGGTGGTGATGGTCCAGGCAGCACATTTTGAGAAGAACTATTGTAGAATGTTGGTTAATATTAATACATGGTATATTGAAATAACTGTTTATATGTCTGACTTCTAGTTGGCTTCAGGTTTCTTATAATATAGTTGGATGGATGGAGCTTGAAACAGGAACACAGTTAGGTTTCTTCTATAAAAGTTTTATCTAATTTCCATACCTAGTAGTAAACTTTTTACCCTCTCACCGTGATAACATTTTATATCTTTTATATGGCTCTTACCACATTGAATCTTACAACATAATTATTAGGCTGTATTTCCTGTCTTTCTCTGTGTAGTTGGAAGCTCATAGAAGACAGGTACTCTCTGCTTATCATAATGCTTTTCATTTAGCATTTGCTGAATAATGTTAAAGGTATACACTCTATGCTAAAACTTTATTTCTTAGCTCTATATCCTAAGTCTTATGCTGGAAAATGTTTTATATTATACTTCTTTTAAAACAACACAATTGGTATAAATCTTTAAATTCACTCTGCTCATTGCATAGACGAATGAGAAGGTGAGAACATTGCTTTGTTGTATTGACCCTCTGAGTTTCTGTTACCCATTTATAATATGTCTTTGATTATATTCTTCTGTGTACCATGATAATAAATAAATTCCTAGTAGTATAGAAACTTTCCATAAAATAAAGTGAATATAGTCTTTTATGTTTCTTATATAATGGTATATGTTCTTTTGTATAGGTGCAATTAAAAATTTCAACTAGTGCCTGGTCCAGTGGTTTTTCTTTGGATACAGTAGGAAGTTACGGGTGTGTGAAGTGTCCTGCGAACAACATGGAATACCTGGTAAGGTTCTGTTTACTTATTTAGCTTTGACTTTTTTCCCATTTTCTTCAGTATACCAGCTGGATCCTACAAGGTACAGACATTTTAATTCATAGTATTATGTGAAAGACTGTTGTCTCTACAGATTTCTATGGCTACTAGTAGCATAGCAAAACCAGAATTTGTCAACCTTTAAGACAGTGAGTTGAAACTGTTCAAGTAAACAACTTGGTAAATATTCAGCATATGTTAGAATTCTCCTTCCATTTTATTCTCTGTGAAACATTTTTTAAATCTTAAATTTGACTGAAAATGTGGGTAATCTGATGCCAGTTAACCTGTTTAACTTGCACTTTGAAATTTTTATTTTATTTTATTACCAACAGAGATAATAAATGCAGCCAAACTTCAGCCTCTACACTAATTATAAAATAACTTATGTTTGGAATGTTTAAAAAGTAAAGCATACAAATTAAATCTGTTATTTCAAGTCATCATTAGTTAAATTGCCAACTGATACTTCTTGAACTGATTTCTGATGGAGCCAAACTAAGAAACCAAAATTTTTCTTATTAGTGAGAAAAATAATCATTAATGGAATATGGCTTATACAGTAGTTTCTTGAAAAAATCATATTATAGAATGTTTTAAGACATCTCTGTATGAATGGTATGTGTGTGTTTTAAAGAAGCTGGTGAAGTTTCGGGAAAATGATAAGTTTGTTTTTGTTTTTTTCTTTCCACAGGTTGGTGTTAGCATCAAAATGAGCAGTTTTAATCTTACACGAATAGTTACTCTGACTCCCTTTTGTACCATTGCAAATAAGTCATCATTAGAACTAGAAGTCGGTGAAATTGCACCTGATGGTTCAATGCCAACTAATAAGTGGAACTATATTGCTTCTTCAGAGGTAAAATTTTTCTTGAATTATTTATAACTGGCTTCTAATATGTACAAATAAATATAGACATATAAGTAAGAATTACATATACCTCTTTGTTATCATATTTGTTAAAATATGAAAGTCAACTTTGAAAGATTTTTCTTACACACTGTAAGCATATATATATATATATATATATATATATATATTTTTTTTTTTTTTTTTTTTTTTGGTATTTTTCTGAAACTGGAAACGGGGAGAGACAGTCAGACAGACTCCTGCATGCGCCCGACCGGGATGGTGGGCGATGCTCTGCCCCTCCGGGGTGTCGCTCTATCCGACCAGAGCCACTCTAGCGCCTGGGGCAGAGGCCAAGGAGCCATCCCCAATGCCCGGGCCATCTTTGCTCCAATGGAGCCTTGGCTGCGGGAGGGGAAGAGAGAGAGAGAAGAAGGAGAGGGGGAGGGGTGGAGAAGCAGATAGGTGCTTCTCCTCTGTGCCCTGGCCGGAAATCGAACCCGGGACTTCTGCACGCCAGGCCGACGCTCTACCACTGAGCCAACCGGCCAGGGCTCTGTAAGCATATATTTTAAAAAGGAAATTGTTAATGATATTTACTACTAACCCAGTCTATCTTGTTAACACTAAATCTGTAGTTCTTCCTGTATGTATAGAATGGAGATACAAACTTTTGCTGAAGTTTTGCTGCAGATATTGTCTCAATGTATTCTGTATTCAAGAAGCTTGTAATCTTGTTGGCAGGCTTAAGACTCATAAATTAATACATGAGAAGAAAGATAGTATATACCAAGTTATAGGTGGTTGTAAATTTCTGAAGAGCTGAGCTGGAAGTCTCCTTGAAAATTTCCTAAAATTCAACCCCGTTACTTAACAGAGAAGGAAATTTAATCTCATACTTTTTTAAGGTTAATAAGGTCATTGGAAGTTGAGGTCATTGTGGTCCAGATCAAAGGGGAAAGTTGAATAGGAGAGGTGGAATTTGAACTAAACTTTGCAGGCTGAGTAAGATTTGAGGAGGTGAAGAGAGTGAAGGAAGGAGTAGGGGAGAGCACAAGTGCAAAGACAAGCATTCGTACTTGAATTTGCCTGTTTTCAATTAAATTAGCTGACCTTAAGGATAGAGCCATTCTTCTGTACATCTCGGAAAAAAACCCCTAAAATCATTAAAATATACTTAGCAAAGAGCATAAGAGAAAGGATTCCAATTATAATACAAACTACTCTCAAGCTCTAAGAGGCATACACTTTCCAAGGCACTTCAAATAACCTCCCCAGACTTGGCAACAAATGCATTCTCATTACCATTTTATCTTTGATAAGGGTTTGATAATAGTAGTATTTTTATTCAGAAATAGAAGTTATGCGTTATTCTATAACAGAAAGACATTTTGTATTAGGAGCTAAAATCCCAGTTTTACAGTTAAGAAAATTGAAGCTCAAAAAGGGTATGACTTGATTAAGGTCAAACAGCTGAGAAGATAGTACTTCCAGCAAGGTCTTTGGTGTTCTCTCCTCTGCTTTTAGTTATCTTTCTGGTTTATTTTGGATAAGATACTCTGAAAGAGTTTATAGTGCTTTAAGAAATTGAAGTAAGATGTGCATAAACAGTGTTATTAAGAGTATAGTGTTTAAATATTTGGGGCATTCTTAATCAGGAAGCTCTTCAGTTTCTCATATTGTAATTATTTTATAAGGACATATGGACTAATATCTATATTCTTCTGATGGAGTTTCTTTCATAAATAGTCATTATATTATCAATCAATATGAGATGTGGAGGAATATTTTCCATTTTCTTTCCTTTTTTTTTTAGTTAGGTGGGGAGATAGATGCCTGCATGCACCCCAACCGGGACCCACCTGGCAACCCCGTCTGGGGCTGATGCTCAAATCAACTGATCTATTTTTAGTGCCTGAGGCTACCACTTTGGCCACTGAGCTATCCTCAGTGCCTGGGGCAATGCTCAAACCAATTGAGCCACTGACTGTGAGAGGGGAGGAAAGAGTGGAGGTGGAGGGAGGAGAAGAGAAGCAGATGGTTGCTTCTTATATGTGCCCTGACTGGGGATCTAACCTGGGATGTTTTCATGCTGGGCTGACACTATTTACTGAGCCATCCAACCAGGGCCTGGAGGGAATATTTTAAGAGACTTAGAAATAATTGAAACAGGATAATATTTAGAAGTAAAAAATTAATTAGCCACTGTCTTATTTATGCCACAGAATTGTTTTGAGACTGATACTAACTTTTCTTTTCAGTGTCTTCCATTTTGGCCTGAAAATTTGTCAGGCAAACTGTGTGTGAGAGTAGTAGGCTGTGAAGGTTCCTCCAAACCATTCTTTTATAACAGACAGGATAATGGCACCTTACTGAGCTTAGAAGATCTGGTAAGTTTTCATGTTTTAAAATAAAGTATCTCTGATTTTTAATATTTGCTTTAAAATGTTTTATTAAAACAAGTCACAAATTCTGCCTGTAATTATTTGAAGATACCACTGTATCAATATGTAATGCCATAAAAGTATTTTAAGAGATCAGAACTTGTGTGCTTTTCAGTAAGAATTTAAGAAAACAAACTTTGTGTCTCCATAGCTGATTGAAAATCCAAATGTAAGTGCAAGTTAAAGCAATAACTCAATGTACTTTTTATCCCCTTCCTATAATAGAATTGTGGTATCTTGGTGGATGTAAACACCGCTGAACATTCAACTGTCATAACCTTCTCTGATTACCATGAGGGATCTGCACCTGCCCTAATAATAAACCACACACCATGGGACGCCCTCACATATAAACAGAGGTATGAAAAAAAAAGTTTATGAAAAATCTGATTTGCTTTTACTAGTCTAAAATTCCTTCTGGGAAGCACTTGAGATTGAATATGTGTCACATTCCAAATGTTTTCAGAGTTTAGAAAGATACATTAGCCTTACCAGGTGGTAGCTCAGTGAATAGAGCATCAGACTGGGATGCCAAGGACCCAGGTTTGAAATCCCGAGTTTGCTGGCTTGAATGTGGGCTCATCCAGCTTGAGTGTGGGCTTACCAGCTTGAGCACTGGGTTGCTAGCTTAAGCATGGGATCATAGACATGACCCCATGGTCACTGGCGTGAAGCCCAAGGTGGCTGGCTTAAGCAAGGGGTCACTCACTCTGCTGTAGCCTCTGGTTCAAGGCACATATGAGAAAGGAATCAATGAACAACTAAGTTTTCCACAGTGAGGAATTGATGCTTCTCATCTGCTCCCTTCCTGTCTTTCTGTCCCTATCTATTCCTTTCTCTGACTCTCTGTCAAAAAAAAAAAAATACTATGGAACATATTCTGTTTATTGCTAACACGCTGAGCAGGTTTTGAGACAGTACTCTATAACCAAATACAATATTTCTGCAGCAAAACTTAGGAATATTTATACCAATCGGGATTAATAAAAAGCTAGTAATAGTCTCATATAATTTCAGATCAGGTTTTGGTGCCAAATGACTATTGATACCAATTTTATAGAAAAATCATTTGACTTCTGGAGTTTTTAAGTTTCAGAATTGCATATAAGGAGTTGCAAACCTGTTAAACATTATTATTCTTTTGTTACCTGATAATACTTAGTAAACCTCTCCCTATAAATTCATATCTAGTTTTTTTTTGTAGGGGTAGTAAAAGATTAAATAGGAAGACATTGAGTAGTCATGTTGACTATATATATAGTAGAGACTGACAGGAATTTTGCTGGTCTTGCCTGTGCTGTTATTTTGCTTGGATGGTATCATTATATAATGATAATTTTAACCCTTACAATATATAATACTATATATTTGCAAAGAATTATTATAAATCTGAAAGGCATTGTTTTATTATAAAACAATTCTACATAAATAATTATATGTAAGTATAAAATAATGCCTGCCTGGTCTGTCTATTCTTAACTCTCATGGCTTGAATCCATTGAAAGATTTAAAAGTGCAGATTGAAATTGAAATCTAACTGGATTACTTTTTTCTTTTTCTTTTTTTAGTTCTTTGGAAAGTTTTTTATATTATATGGACCATACATCTTTAATATCAATTTCAGGATCGTCTAAAAATCTTGTTAAAATGCAGATTCTGGTTTAGTAGGTTTTTGACGGGGTCTAGGATCCTGCATTTCCAGCAAGCCCTAGGTTTGTGGATGCTGCTCATCCACAGACCACACAGAGTGGCAACATTGTGGACCCAATTATTTCTTTTTCTGCAACTCATGTTTCTTATGGATTGCATTTTATTAAAAAGCTTACATTTAAACACGGCTACTATTCACAGCATTTTCCACATGTGTGATCTGACATATCAGTCTGTTTACCTAAATAAATTCCATTGGTGTGTGTTTACCTGCATCAAATCAGAGCATACCGCAACTTCAGAAAGAACAATGAGGCCTTGGCCGGTTGGCTCAGCGGTAGAGCGCCGGCCTAGCGTGCGGAGGACCCGGGTTCGATTCCCGGCCAGGGCACAGAGGAGAAGCGTCCATTTGCTTCTCCACCCCGCCGCCGCGCTTTCCTCTCTGTCTCTCTCTTCCCCTCCCGCAGCCAAGGCTCCATTGGAGCAAGGATGGCCCGGGCGCTGGGGATGGCTCTGTGGCCTCTGCCTCAGGCGCTACAGTGGCTCTGGTCGCAAGATGGCGACGCCCAGGATGGGCAGAGCAACGCCCCCCTGGTGGGCAGAGCATCGCCCCTGGTGGGCGTGCCGGGTGGATCCCGGTCGGGCGCATGCGGGAGTCTGTCTGACTGTCTCTCCCTGTTTCCAGCTTCAGAAAAAAAAAAAAAAAAAAAAAAAAAGAACAATGATCTGTCACCTCGAGCTTATTTTTTAAGCAGAATTGTGTTTTATTTACAAAGGCTATTTTATAAGATTTTGTGCTAGCCCTTACCTCAATAAAACATAGGCCTGGGTTTCTCAAGGCCAAGCTGTTTTAATGTTGCATCGGTTGTGTTTCAGTGGGTCACGGGAAGAAGTGCGGTTGCTGCCCAGGCAGGCTCGGCTCTTTGCCTGGGCTGACCCCACCGGCACCAGACAGCTCACGTGGAGATATGCGGCAAACACTGGGCAGCACGGTCTCCTGAAGGTACTGTGTGACGTGACTGATGGCAAAGGCAGTAAACAAGCTGGCTACACGCAGTGTTTGAACTAAAAGTGAATTGGAAATATTTCAAAATAAGTTACTTTTGGATTTTAGATTGCAAATTGTTCATACCAATATTTTATCTTAGACGTGCCAAAATAATTCACTTACAATATAGAAAATAGGGCTTCTTTATTCAGCAAAGTACTTTTTTTATTTATATGATTTTAAAAGGAAAGAATTTTAAGGCTAAATGAAAAAACAACTTTATTTTGAACATATACCACTCTTGGCTGTCAGATTTTTATGCATGCTTTCCCAAGGAAAGCCATCTTTTATTAATTAAAAGTCTTACAGTATGCAAATTACCCCATATAAATTTAATGAAGTATTTATTGAAACAATATTTAGGTAGCAAAATTAATCAAATGTGTTATTTCTTAGACTCTTAGGCTTTGAGAAGGGCTTAATTATTTTTCTACCAATATTTTCTCTAATACAGAAATTATTCTTGTATAACGATAAATCATCTAGTTTCTACAGGAATAGATTTTATCATGAAAAGTTCTTACAGTGTCATATTCCATTGTCTGATAAAGCCACTTTCAGACTTTTGTTTTAAAACAGTAATTGGCCAACAATGACTGAATTATCCTTTCCTGTATTCCCTCTGAAATATTCATAAGAATCAGGCTGATGCAGGATTCTTGCAAATATTTTCACCATGACAGTTTGATGAGCTCTGTTGGCTTACTTGTGCTTTACTTTTTATAACAGAAACTCTCAAGGTATTTAAGTTATAGAGAGAGGCTTAAATTCTGTTACTCTTAGCTACATGGCTCAAAGGCATAGGACTTCTACCAGGAGCCCCTGTATTATGTGGTATTATTTTCCTTCTCCTCACATTTAATGCTACTCAGCAACCATGAATCCCAGAAGATAGTACACAGACTACTGGAGAAACAGTGGGGAATAACATGCTGGGGAAGGATAGCGCCTTCCCCAGAGGGAAGGTATGTGCAGAGGGTTGGAGTTTTTACTGTTTCTCTTCTGTGAAGAGAGTGAGGCAGTAGGAGAAGTAGCTAATTATACCTCAGTCAGGAGATAATCTGCCAGATTATGGAAATTGAGTTAGAAGCAAAGCAGTTTTTCCATTTTCTTGTCCATTTAATTGCTTTGAGAAAGGAGTTATTCTCAGGCCCTGGTGAATGTGACAGGGGTGTTCAAAGAAAATCCGAATATTACTGGCAAACAGTAGATCTGAACAGGTCTTCATATGAATAAAGAAAAAAATATGACACGAGATTTATGACAAAAATACTTGAGAAAAATATAACATCATCCTGTAGATTCAGAGGGTGATTGTACCTCTGGAAAACTTTTACTACAGGGTGACCCAAAGAAAATTTTCAAAATGTATCCCTAGCCTCCTCAACTGAGTTATAAAGAAAAGACAACTATGAAATGGGAGAAAGCTTGGTGAAACAAAAGACAAAGACAACAAAGTAAAGGGAAAGAGGGTTGAGAAACAATATATTCTGTGCTTTATATGTATAATTATATATACTTTAATACATATAATTTAATCCCAAATTTTAATTTGAGAAATATAGATAAAAGATTATGGCTTTGCAAAAAAAAAAAATCAATTCATAGAACTAAGATCATGAATAAATTAATTTTAAAACAATCAAGAATATGAAAACAAAGAATTTTGCCCTTAAAGTAAAAAGACAACTAAGGGAGTATATAAGTGGGAAATAACCTTTCAATAGGTGTGTCTCGTGTGTTTATGTGTTTCACATGCTATCTCTAATTCCTATGATCAGAATCTAGAACGGCTGGTGAGAATTCAAAACCAGGTCTGTCTGGCTTCATAGTCATGGACTTTTTCCACTAAACCAAACCATGCTTCCTATTATGTCAGTAAGTGAAAGTGGTTTAAATTCTTGTAGTAAATAACAAAACACACTCAGATGAAGTTTAAAAAATAGCTTTTTGGAAGCGATCTACCTTAAACTAACACAAAAAATTATATATAAACAAGAGATAGTAGAGATTTAACAGGCAAACAGATTTAAAAGGAAAGCAAAGTTACTGATTTTAATTTCTGAACCACTCTTAATTCAAAGCAAAAACCATGAAATAGAATATGGTCATATCACAAAGAAGGCATGATAGCTAAAAACCTTCATGTACTGAATAACATTGCATCAAAATATAAAATTTTAAATGCTGGTAGTCAACTGAAACACTATTACCTGAGGATATTTTAATAAACCTCATTGAATTTTTAACAGATCAAACAAATTAAAAAAAATAGAATTAGAGAATACTTAAATGACTAACATTGACCAAACATACATATCAAATGTTGTAATTTACAAAACGAGAATTTACCTTCTTAATAGGGATCTCTGAAAAACACAATTTGATAGCATATTAGAATTAAAAAATTTGATGGGCTATTTTGACATACATTAAAAGCAACAGGTAAATATTAAACAAAAACAAAACAACTATTTCTATACTCTTGGTAACATCCTTTGTTTGTTTGTTTGTTTGTTTTCCAAGAAACCTGAGATGAAAAGCACCTAGCAGTACTTACATTGCCTGTTGAAATGAATTGTGCTTATATTTATGTTAAGCCCAAAATGAAGAGGAATCATTATTTTAATCTCTGAAAAGAGTAACTAAATCATAAAGCTCATATTTTTCAGAGCTGTATGAGATGTTTAGCCACAATGGCTATTGGTGAAAGTTAGTTCAAACTGATCACCATATTTTGACTGTTTAACAATGTGATTTATATAAATGTTTGCACTGTTACAAAGTATTAAAGCAAAAATAAACTAGGTTAGTTTTACCTGAGGTCTAATAAACTTCGGAACCATTCTGTTGTCCATCTTGGGGACAGGTAAGCATCTTATGGCATTGGTGCCATTGAAGGCTGTTCTTGTTCCTCCTGGGTGCCTTTTGAGCACCAATTAGGTAACTCAAAGTAAAATATAAAAAAAGTAAGTACTGTAAATATTACTGTTTGAAAAAATTGTTGAGATGTTTTGAAATGGATTGTAACTTTAGGTCATTTTGATGGATAGAGTTTTCTAATTTTTAGTCATGCTTTTAAACTTTTCTAAAAACTTTCTCAGTTGCTATAGTTCATCTTTATGTAATAAAAACTGTGGCTGTGACTGTGTTTAATATAAAGTCTCTCTTTCCCCAGGATGAATGTGGACAGTTTCCATATGATGCAAATATCCAGATACACTGGGTGTCATTTCTAGATGGGCGCCAGAGAATTTTACTTTTCACTGATGATGTTGCCTTGGTTTCGAAAGCACTGCAGGCAGAAGAAATGGAGCAGGCTGATTATGAAATAACCTTTTCTCTTCACAGTCTTGGGCTATCACTAGTTAACAATGAAAAGAAGCAAGAAGTTTCATATATTGGGATAACCAGGTATGGAAGAAGGAAAATAAGGAATTAGAAATCTTTAAAAGACAATGAGTTCATAGTATCAAATTTGCTGAGAGTAAACGTTTACTTGTTCTGAATTTGATATACAGTACTGACATTCTTTCAGGACAACTTTACTGAAAGTAATTTTTACTGCTAGTTGATTGAAAAACTTGTAAGATAGAAGGATGACTAAGATAATGTTTTTATTCTTAAATACTCATCCTCGGTGGGAAAGAAAGAGGGTTGCTTCTTTCTTTGTTCTTTATATGTATTTTTCTAAGTGAATTTAAAAAAACACAGAGAAATGCATTTGTACAACACCTGACAGATTAAGCTTTCTATAAATGCTATTACAATAATATTAACGTAATATTAGTACACTTATGTATACATGAGTAATATGTTCTTTTGGTTATACATTCCAATGTTGTGTAGTTTTTAAACTATATATGAAAATCATTTAATATTATATAAATCCAATTTTCCCTCATTCTTTGACATATTTTTTTACTTTAATATTATTTATGCTATTATAGTATTTTGTCAAATTGGCCTTTATTTATGTAAAACTTCATCTAAAAGAACTTAACTGCCTTTTTCTGACTCAGTAAAGATGTGTACTGAGGAAAAATCAGTTGGTTATATAGTATTTAAAAATAGACTTAATTCTTTGAGCAGTTTTAGGTATATAAAAAACCTGAGTATAGAGATGCCATCTACCCCCAAGTTTCCCCTATTTTTAACTCTTTGAATTGGGGAATACATTTTTACTATTGATGAACTAACAAGTCTTGTTTTAATATTGTTTATTTTAGAGATCCTCCTTGTGTTGTAAATTGTATGGGTTTTGACAAATGTATAACATGTACCCACCGTTACAGTGTCATAGAATTGTTTCTCTACCCTAGAAACACTTGTGCCCCACCTGTACATCCCTCCTTCTCTTCCTCCAAACAACTGATCTTTTTACTGTCTCTAAAATTTTTCCTTTTTCAGAATGTTGTATCATTGGAATTATACAATTTGTAGTTTTTTCAAATAGACTTCTTTTACCCAACAATATCTTTCAAGGTTCCTCATTGTCTTATGGCTTGATAACTCTTTATTTCTTATCACTGAATAATATTCAATGTCTGGATGTTTGTTTTTCCATTCACTGACTGAAAAGCAATGTTGGTTGCTTCTAAGTTTTAGCAGTCATGATTAAAATTACTATAAACATACACAGGTAGGTTTTTGTGTAGACATAAGTTTTCGACTCATTTGGATAAATATCAAAGAGCGTGATTGATTGATCATATAGTAGGAGTATGTTTAGTTTTATAAGAAACTGCCAAGTTGTCTTCTAAAGTGGCTGCCCTAATTTTGTATTCCCACTGGAAATGAATGAGATTTCCTGAGGTTTTGCATTTTTGCCAGCATTTGATATTTTTAGTGTTCAAGATCTTGGCTATTTTGATAGGTGTGTACTGGTGTCTCATTATTTGATTTGAAATTCCTTAATTACATGTGATGTTGAGCATCTTTTCATATACTTAATTGCCATCTGACCACTTTTTGGTGAAGTTTAGATTTTTTGCCCCTTTTTAATTTTGCATTTTCTGTTGAAAACTTGTTGAGTTTTAAGAATTCTTTGTATATTTTGTGTGCCAGACTTTTATCAGATGTGTTTTGCTAATGTTTTCTCTCTGTCTTTGGCTTGTTTTTCCATTCTTTTAATAGTGTGTTTTGCAATGCAGTGTAGAAGACTTTAATTTTAATTTTAATGAAGTTCTTTTTTTTTAATTTTAAAATTTTATTTAGAAAATTAACAGCATGACATTGATCAATAAGAGTACATAGGTTTCTGGTGAACATATCTATAGCATTCGAACTGTTGATTATGTTCTATACACATCACCCAAAGTCAAATCATTTTCTCTCACCTTATATTTGTCCCTCCTTACACCTTTCCCCTACCCCTGCCCACTCTTCTTCCCCCATCCCTCTCCACCACGTCCCTTTCCCCCTGGTAACCACTTCATTTTTATCTATGTCTGTGAGTCTCAGTTTTATATCCTACCTATGTGTGAAATTATACCATTCTTAGTTTTTTCTGATTTATTTATTTTACTCAGTATAATGTTTTCAAAGTCCATCCATGTTGTCATAAATGTCATTATATCATCATTTCTTATGGCGGAGTAGTATTCCATAGTATATATGTACCACATCTTCTTTATCCAGTCTTCTATTGAGGGACACTTGGTTGTTTCCATGTCTTGGCCACTGTGAATAATGCTGTGATAAACATGGGGGTGCATGTGTCCTTATGTACTGATATTTTTGAGTTTTGGGGGTAGATACCCAGTAGAGGGATTGCTGGGTCATATGGTAGTTATAATCTTAACTTTTTTTTTTTTATATATAAATAAATTTTTATTTTAATAGGGTGACATCAATAAATCAGGGTACATACATTCAAAGAAAACATTTCCAGGTTATCTTGTCATTTAGTTATGTTGCATACCCATCACCCAAAGAGAGATCGTCCTCTGCCACCCTCCATCCAGTTCTCTCTGTACCCCTCCCCCTCCCCTCCCGCTCTCCCTCCTTCCCTCCCCCCACCCCCCATAGCCACCACACTCCTGTTCATGCCTCTCAGTCTCGCTTTTATGTCCCACTAATGTATGGAATCCTGCAGTTCCTGTTTTTTTCTGATTTGCTTATTTCACTCCGCACAATGCTACCAAGACTCCACCATTCCGCTATAAGTGATCCAATGTCACCATTTCTCCTAGCTGAATAATATACCATGGTGTATATGTGCCCCATCTTCTTCATCTAGTCCTCTATTTTTTTTTACAGTGATTAAAAGCCTTTAAGCAAACTCTTGGCCAATACAGCAAGAATCCATAAATAAGTAGTGTCCTTAACATGTTCCCCAAGTCCAAGGTGGCCCCCTCACCATGCCAAATCCCTGAAAAATGCAACCCAACCACAGTTCAGTCTGTTAGGAGCTGTCACAGGGAGCAGGAGTCCAGGAAAGTTCCCCACAGGAAAAGTCCGTATGGCACTGGAATTGTTGTCACCATTCTATACTTTGCAGCTCATGTCCAAGTCCCAATGACCGCTGCTTCTAGCTGGTAATGATTCAGGTAGACTGGAAAAAGCCATTTGCAGCATGCGTGGATATGGAGCTTCTGTTCTCCTCTGCCTGGAGAGTTGAGACCAGGTTGCTTTTCCCTGGAGCTCTGTGACTGTGGCCTGGTAAAGAGAACCTTGGATACACTAAGCCGGGTGGCAAAGGTAAATTCATAATACAAGTTGGCAAAAGGAGGAAAGAGAGCTCTAAATTAAGAGTAGGTCCAAGCCTGAAATATGAGTGGGGCATTGAGGTAGGAGGAATAAAGGAAACACTATATATTAAGCAAAGCAGCAGAAAATAGGACTATCAACACCCACAACAGAGATCTTTGAGGGAAGAATAAAGAACCTGACTATTCAGGCAAAACATAGTTAAGTGGCCCTTGTGCAAATGAGATCAGTTTACCTGCTTCTTGGAAGAAATACCCTAGGCTCGTCCACAGTGTCGTAGATGGGGTCGATGGCCCTGGGCACCTTCAGCCTTCAGTGGCAAACCCCAGCATTCTGGGCAAGGTTAGGTCATAGGTGGCTGGAGCAGGCCTGGAAGAGACTGAACCCTCCCTTAGAGGAGCGAGGGGGAAGCCCACCTTCCAGTGTCCCTGTTTCCTCACAGCAGAGGCGTGTAAGCCTGGCAGGCTTTAGCTCAATGACCTTCTTTCCACTATTGAAGCAGGACCCAGATGGCATCCTATGAGACCCCTTTGGGGTGCTGGAGCCTTTAAGGGTGTATCCTAAAAGCTAGTAGTTCCCCCTGATCTCTATTGGGCTTTTTCTGCCTCTAGGTATCTTAAAAGCCATTCTCAGAAGATCTTGCTGAGGGGTTTGAGGATCCCCATCCGCCTATATAAATCTTTTCCATATATCTGGAGCTATTTGGAAAAAAGACAGAACAGTGTTATTAGCTAGATCTAATAAAGAAGGTAGATTTGGTGTCTCCTGTTCATCAGCTTTCAAAAGAAATGTAAATTTTTTTTTTTTTTTAAGTAAAAAGCATGATATGGTAGACCCGTCGGAGTCATTGGCCTGGTGTGCAGGATTCCCGGGTTCGATTCCCGGCCAGAGCACACAGGAGAAGCGCCCATCTACCTCTCCACCCCTCCCCCTCTCCCCCCTCCCGGTCCCTCTCCTCCCGCCCACAGCCAAGGCTCCACTGGAGCAAATCCACCCTGGGCACTAAGGATGGCCCCATGGCCTCCGCCCCAGTTGTTAGAATGACTCCGGTTGCAACAGAGCAACATCCCAGATGGGCAGAGCATTCCCCCCGGTAGGCATGCCAGGTGGATCCCAGTCAGGCGCATGCAGGAGTCTGTCTGCTTGCCTCCCCATCCCCATCCTCAGAAATATACAAAAAATAAATAAATAAAAGAAAAAATACAAAAAAAAATACAAAAAAAAAAAAAAAAGGGGGGGGGGGTGAGGCATTCCCTTGTGCTAAAGCACCAGGAAGCCTGGAGTGAGCTTGAGTATGTCCTATGAAACATGGAGCTCTATGTTTACATATAAGTCTTTGAAGAAGGAGGAACTGCTGAAATAGTTTGTCAGCATTTGTCCCTAAGACAGCAGTCTTTATAGTGGGAACACCATACGTAAATATTTGCTGTCTGTCTATAGATTAAGGGGGGAATATGGCCAATGCTGAAAAGCCATGATCTTTGTGCCCCTCCCCTCCCCCAACCCCCTCCCTCTCCTCCCCCCACCCTGTAACCCCAACACTGTTGTTCATGTCTCTGAGTCTCATCTTTATGTCCCACCTATGTGTGGAAACATATAGTTCTTAGTTTTTTCTGATTTACTTCTTTCACTCAGTATAATGTTATCAAGGCCCATCCATGTTGTTGTAAAAGATCCTATGTCATCATTTCTTATGGCTGAGTAGTATTCCATAGTATATATATACCAAAGCTTTTTAATCCACTCATCCTCTGATGGACACTTGGGCTGTTTCCAAATCTTTGCTATTGTGAAAAATGCTGCCATAAAAAGGGGGTGCATTTCTTCTTTTCAAACAGTGCTATGGTGTTCTTGGGGTATATTCCTAACAGTGGTATAGCTGGGTCAAAAGGCAGTTCGATTTTTAATTTCTTGAGGTATCTCCATACTGTTTTCCACAGTGGCTGCACCAGTCTGCATTCCCACCAGCAGTGCAGGAGGGTTCCCTTTTTTCCACATCCTCGCCAGCACTTATTCTGTGTTGTTTTATTGATGAGCGCCATTCTGACTGGTGTGAGGTGATAATCACATTGTGGTTTTAATTTGCATTTCTCTAATCATTAATGATGTTGAACATTTTTTCATATGCCTATTGGCCATCTGTGTGTCCTCTTTGGAGAAATGTCTATTCATTTCTTTTGCCCATTTTTGGATTGGATTGTTTGTCTTCCTGGTATTAAGTTTTACAAGTTCTTTATAAATTTTGGTTATTAACCCCTTATCAGACGCTATGTCAAATATATTCTCCCATTGTGTAGTTTGTCTTTTTATTCTGTTCTTATTGTCTTTAGCTGTGCAGAAGCTTTTTAGTTTGATAAAGTCCCATTTGTTTATCCTGTCTTTTATTTCACTTGCCTGTGGAGACAAATCAGCAAATATATTGCTGTGAGAGATGTCAGAGAGCTTACTGCCTATGTTTTCTTCTAAAATGCTTATGGTTTCATGGCTTACATTCAAGTCTTTTATCCATTTTGAGTTTATTTTTGTGAGTGGTGTAAGTTGGTGGTCTAGTTTCATTTTTTTGCAGGTAGCTGTCCAGTTTTCCCAACACCATTTGTTGAAGAGGCTGTCTTTACTCCATTGTATTGTCTTACCTCCTTTGTCAAATATCAGTTGTCCATAGAGCTGTGGGTTTATTTCTGAGTTCTCTGTTCTGTTCCATTGATCTATGTGCCTGTTCTTATACCAGTACCATGCTGTTTTGAGTACAATGGCCTTATAATATAACTTGATATCTGGAAGTGTGATACCTCCCGCTTATTTCTTCCTTTTCAGGATTGCTGAGGCTATTCGTGTTCTCTTTTGGTTCCATATAAATTTTTGGAATATGTGTTCTATGTCTTTGAAGTAAGTCATTGGTATTTTCATTGGTATTGCATTGAATTTATAAATTGCTTTGGGTAATATAGACATTTTAGTGATGTTTATTCTTCCTAACCATGAGCACGGTATATGCCTCCACTTATTCGTATCTTCCCTGATTTCTTTTATCAATGTTTTATAATTTTCTGAGTACAAGTCTTTAATCTCCTTGGTTAGATTTATTCCTAGGTACTTTATTTTTTTGGTTGCAATGGTAATGGGGATTGATTCCCTGATTTCTCTTTCTGACAGTTCATTATTAGTGTATAAAAATGCCTCTGATTTCTGAGTATTGATTTTATATCCTGCCACCTTGCCAAATTCTTTTATCAGGTCTAGTAGTTTTTTGACTGAAACTTTAGGGTTTTCTAAATACAATATCATGTCATCTGCAAATAATGATAGTTTTACTTCTTCTTTTCCAATTTGGATGCCTTTTATTTCTTTTTCTTGTCTGATTGCTGTGGCGAGGACTTCCAGAACTATGTTGAATAAGAGTGGTGAAAGGGGGCACCCCTGCCTTGTTCCTGATCTTAAGGGGATAGCTTTTAATTTTTGCCCATTGAGTATTATGTTGGCTGTGGGTTTGTCATAGATGGCCTTTATCATGTTGAGGTATGTTCCCTGTATTCCCACTTTGCTGAGAGTTTTGATCATGAATGGGTGCTGGACTTTATCAAATGCTTTTTCTGCATCTATTGAAATTATCATGTGGTTTTTCTCCTTTCTTTTGTTTATGTGATGAATCACATTGATTGATTTGCGAATATTGTACCAGCCTTGCCTCCCAAGAATAAATCCTACTTGATCATGGTGTATGATTTTTTCCATATATTGCTGGATCCGGTTTGCTAATATTTTATTGAGGATTTTTGCATCTAAGTTCATCAGGGATATTGGCCTATAATTTTCTTTCTTTGTGTTGTCTTTGCCTGGTTTTGGAATCAGAATTATGCTCGCCTCATAAAAGGAGTTTGGAAGTCTTCCTTCCTCTTGAATTTTTTGAAATAGCTTGAGAAGGATAGGAGTTAGTTCTTCTTTGAATATTTGGTAGAATTCACTTGTGAAGCCATCAGGCCCAGGACTTTTCTTTTTTGGGAGTTTTTTGATAGCTGTTTCAATCTCATTTGTTGTAATTGGTCTGTTTAGGTTTTCTGATTCTTCCAGATTGATTTTTGGAAGATTATATGATTCAAGGAATTTGTCCATTTCATCTAGGTTGTCTAGTTTTTTGGCGTACAGTTCTTCATAGTATTTTCTTATAATATTTTGTATTTCTGTTGTGTCAGTTGTTATTTCTCCACTCTCGTTTCTAATTTTATTTATTTGAGTCCTCTCTCTTTTTTTCTTGGTGAGTCTTGTTAAAGGTTCATCGATCTTGTTTACCTTTTCAAAGAACCAGCTCCTGGTTTCATTGATCCTCTGTATTGTTTCTTTAGCCTCTATGTCACTTATTTCTGCTCTGATCTTTATTATTTCCTTCCTTCTACTAGCTCTGGGCTTTACTTGCTGTTCTTTTTCTAGTTCTTTTAGATGCAGGGTTAAGTTGTTAATTTGAGCTTTTTCTAGCTTCTTGAGGTATGCCTGTAATGCTATAAACTTCCCTCTCAGGACTGCTTTTGCTGTGTCCCATAAATTTTGAGTTGATGTATGCTCATTATCGTTTGTTTCTAGGAATTTTTAAATTTCTTCTTTGATCTCAATGTTAACCTATTCATTGTTTAATAACGTGCTATTTAGTTTCCAAGTGTTTGAATGTTTTTCAATTTTTCTATTGTGGTTGATTTCTAGTTTAATGCCATTGTGATCAGAGAAAGTGTTCGATATGATTTCAATCTTCTTAAATTTGTTGAGCCCGCTTTTGTGCCCTAACATGTGGTCTATTCTAGAGAATGTCCCATGAGCGCTTGAAAAGAATGTATATTCTGCTCTTTTAGGGTGAAAGGTTCTGAAGATATCTATTAAATCGAGTTCATCTAATATGTCCTTTAAGTCTGCTGTTTCTTTGTTAATTTTCTTTCTTGAGGACCTATCTAATGATGTCAATGGGGTATTGAAATCTCCTACTATTATAGTATTGCTGTTGATCTCGCCCTTTAAGTCTATCAAAGTCTGCTTTATATATTTAGGTGCTCCTATATTAGGTGCGTAGATATTTATAATGGTTATATCTTCCTTTTGTATTGCTCCCTTTATCATTATGTAGTGACCTTCTTTATCTCTAACTATGGTCTTTGTTCTAAAGTCCATTTTTGTCTGATATAAGTATTGCTACCCCAGCTTTTTTTTCATTTCCATTTGCATGAAATATTTTTTTTCCATCCTTTTATCTTCAGTCTGTGTGCATCTTTTGATTTAAGGTGTGTCTCTTGTAGACAGCATATGTATGGGTCCTGTTTTCTTATCCACGCAGCTACCCTATGTCTCTTGATCGGATCATTTAATCCATTAACATTTAAGGTTATTACTGATATGTAATTGTTTATTGCCATTTTTTTTCTTTAAAACTGTTTTTCTCTTTTGCTATATTCTTTTTTTTCCTTTGATCTGTTTACAACAGGTCCCTTAGCATTTCTTGCAGCCTTGGTTTGGTTGTAGTGAAATCCTTTAGTTTTTTTTTGTCTGTAAAGCTTTTTATTTCTCCTTCAATTTTAAATGATAGCCTTGCTGGATAAAGTAGTCTTGGTTGTAGGTTCTTGTTCTGCATTACTTTGAATATTTCTTGCCATTCCCTTCTGGCCTCAAGTGTTTCTGTTGAGAAGTCAGAAGTCATCCTTATGGGGGCTCCTTTGTAGGTGATTGTCTTTTTTTCTCTAGCAGCTTTTAATATTTTCTCTTTATCTTTTAGCTTTGGTAATTTAATTATGATGTGTCTTGGTGTTGGTTTCTTTGGATTTCTCCTTAATGGAGTTCTCTGTGCTTCCTGAACATGGTAAATATTTTCCTGCCTTAATTGGGGGAAGTTTTCCGCTATAATATGTTTGAACAAAGTCTCTATCCCTTGTTCTTTCTCTTCTTCTTCAGGAACCCCTATGATGCGGATGTTATTTCTCTTCATGTTGTCACAGAGCTCTCTTAGAGTTTCCTCAGACTTTTTGAGTCTCTTTTCTTTTTTCTTCTCTGCTTCCATGCCTTTTTTTATTGTGTCCTCTAACTCACTGATTTGATTCTCTGCTTCATCCATCCTGCTTTTAATTCCTTCCATTGTATTCTTTATTTCAGATATTGTATTTGTCATTTCTGTCTGATTCTTTTTTATTATTTCAATGTCCTTTTTTATATTTGTTATCTCTTTATTTAGGTTTTCGTAATGGCCATCTATGGTGGTTCTAATATCTTTGAACATCCTAACAATTGTTATTTTAAACTGTGCATCTGGTAATTTGGTTATATCTGATTCACTTAGGTCCTTTTCTGGGGATTTCTCTTGGTTTATTTGTGTTGTATTTCTCTGCCTCCGCATTTTCTCTTCACGAGAGTGGCTGTGATCACGTGCTCGGGTGCACAAGGGTTGGTGGCCTTGGCCTTTGCCCCGCCCCCGTGTGTGATGTTATGCTTGGTCCTGAGGGCACTGGCGAGCACCTTTGCTCAGCTGTGGGTCTCCGCCTGTTTCCGAGCTTTCGCCCTGCCTTTGCAGGATGATCCCACTCAAGGAACAGCTGCTAGCCTTGGCTCTACCACCAGGAAAGGCTGCGTGCCCAAGCTCAGCTTCGTAGCGGAACTCTGCCTCTTCTGGGCTTTTGGCTCCACCCCCGCGGGAGGAGCCTGCTACCAAGTCAGACCGCAAGCCTGGGTTGCACAGGCGGGGCAGGGATGTGCTCCTCTGCCCTTGCTCCGGGGCTGGTTTCTACCCTTTCTGGGTTTCCCGCCCTTCTCCCGGAGGCTGGATTACAGGCTGCCGGCAGCTAAGCTTAGCCACTTTTGCACGACCCCTTCTCCCTAGCCGGGCAAGATTGAGCTCACACCTGAGCCCACTGGTGGCCAGCCGGCTTCCGCCCCTGCCAGCAGAACCGCGCTTTTGTCTCCCGCTGCCGCCTGCTCTCCGGTGTGCCCTCAGCCGTGTGGGTGGGGGCGTTGCAGCTCGGACCCTAAGACTCACTACCGTAGACCCGAAAGCTCCCTCCTTCTATGCGACTCTGCTCTGAGTGCCGCGGGGGAGCTTGTTTGGCTGCTCTCCTGCTTCCCTTTGCTGGTATTGCTGTTTCCGGGGGAAATATTCACTTCAGCTTTGGGGAGTGACTCGTCTCAGGGGTTAGAGTGGCTATCTCCCAAAAATGTTTCTCCCTATGCCTCCTAGATTGCACTCTCTTCCTGTTACTGTGGTTCTCTCCCCTCTCCCTCCGTCTCCAGGAGCCCCGGGTGAGTGTGAGAGAGATGTTCTGCGTGGTCCCTTTAAGAAGGATCCTGGGTCTGAGAAATCAGACTCTCTCACAAACAGTATCCTGACTTGTTTCCAGCTAAATACTGTCCTTATGCTTCTTCTGGGCTCTGGGGCTGCAGGCTGGGGCTTTGTTCCTGGGGCTCAGGGCCCTTTCCCCTCTGCTAAACTCACTTCCCGCCACGCGAGTCTCTCCCTGCTGCCGTTCGCTCCGAGAAGCTGGGCAGCCCTCTCCGCGTTTCCGCTTTTCCTACCAGTCTCTGGGTGGCTTCTTCAGCATTCCTGGGTTGAAGAGTCCTTTTAGTTTAGTCCAAAGTTGGTTTTTCCAGTTGATAGTTCATAAAATTTGTTTGTAATCCACATTGGTTCTGGGAGGTAGATGCTGGTACGTTCGCCTACTCCAGCGCCATCTTGTCTCCTATAATCTTAACTTTTTGAAGAACCACCATACTGTCTTCCATATGGTTATACTAATTTGCATTCCCACCAGCGGTGAATGAAGATTCCTTTTTCTCCACAGCCTCTCCAACACTTGTTATTACCTGTCTTGTTGATAATAGCTAATCTAACAGGTGTGAGATAGTATCTCATTGTAGTTTTGATTTGCATTTCTCAAATAACTAGTGAAGATGAGCATCTTTTCATATGTCTGTTTGCCATTTGTATGTTTTCTTGGGAGAAGTGTCTGTTCAGGTCCTCCCCCCATTTTTAAATTAGATCGTTTGCATATTTTTGGCTGAGTTTTGTGAGTTCTTTATATATTTTGGATATTAACCTCTTATCAGAGCTATTGTTTGCAAATGTCATCTCTCATTTGGTTGGCTGCCTATTTGTTTTGTTATTAGTTTCTTTTGCTGTGAAGAAGCTTTTTAGTTTGATGTAGTCCCATTCATTTATTTTTGCCTTTACTTCCCTTGTTTTTGGCATGAAATTTATAAATTGTTCTTTACAGCCAAGGTCCATGAGCTTAGAGCCTATGTTTTCTTCTATGTAATTTATTGTTTTGGATCTTACATTTAGGTCTTTGTTTCATTTTGAATTAATTTTTGTGCAGAGGAACAACTGTAGTCAAGTTTCATTCTTTTGCATCTGGCCTTCCAATTTTCTCAGCACCATTTATTGAAGAGGCTTTCCTTTTACAATTGTGTGTTTTTGACTCCTTTGTCGAAGATAATGTGTCTATACAGGTACATATGATTTTATTTCTTAGGCTCTCAATTCCTGTTTTATTGGTCTGTATGTCTGTTTTTCTCCCAATACTATGCTATTTTGATTATGATGGCTCTGTAGTATAATTTGAAGTCAGGTAGTGTGATACCTTTGTCTTCATTCTTTTTCCTCAGGATTACTTTGGCTATTTGACGTTTTTTATGGTTCCATGCAACCGGTAATTTTTTGTTCTATTTCTTTAAAAAATGGCATTGGGATTTTGATGGGGATTGCATTAATTTGTATATTGGTTTGGGTAATATGACCATTTTAACTATGTTGATTCTTCCAGTTCATGAATATGGAATATTTTTCCATTTCATTGTTCTTTTTCAATTTCTTTTAATATTTTGTAGTTTTCAATTTATAGGTCCTTTCCGGCTTTACAGCTCTATCTATGCTGATCTCAGGCTTCTGGGCGCTCCTTCCCACTTCTCAGCACACCTGGAGACTGGACATGGAACACCTCTGTTCTTCAGGGGAGAGAATTTCTCTGGAGTGCTAGTTGTGGGGTTTGTCTCTGCCACTCTTGGCACTGTGAGGTGAGAGAGGCAGGATCTGGGAGGCTGGAGGGGGCCTCACTTTAGTTTTCTCTGTCTCTGTTGAGTATGGGCTGCTGGCAGACCACGGGAACACTGACTGTGACCCCATGCTCTGGCCAGTTTGTTTTATCCCCCTCTGTTCCTCTATCTGACCACTTCTCCTGGCAGGAGACTCAGTCATGCCGTGTTTCCCTCTCCATACCCTCAGACAAAATTCAGAGAGCTCGAGTTTTCCTTCTCCCTGTAGTCCAGTAAGAGAAAAATATCCCAGTAGTTTCTGGTTTGTCTCCTCTCTTCTCCAAAGCCCACTGCGAATGTTTTATCTTCTGCCTCCCTTTTTACCCCATCCCACCTCAGTCCATTTGGTGTGTGGATCTTTCAGGTGTGCCTGTGAGCCCAGCTGGGGTTTCTTAGTTGTTCAATTTGTTGAAATTTCAAGGGGAGAGATCAGGAGTCTCTCTCATAATGCCATTACTCTGATTTCATTTCTGAAGTTCAGTATCAGTATTTTTCTTCTATGGATGGTGGTTCTGGTATTATATCTTAAAAGTTATTGCCACAGTCAGAGTCACTTAGATTTTCTTCTATGTGATCTTCTAGGAATTTTATAGTTTTGTGTTTGATATTTAGACCTATAATCCATTTTTGAGTTAACTTTTGTGAAATGTGGAAGCTTTATCTAGATTATTTTATTTTTGGCAGTGAATGTTCACTTGTTCCTTCACCATTTATTGAAAAGATTGTCCTTTGTTCATTGAATTTCCTTTGATCCCTTTCAAAGATCAGTTGGCTCTATTTTTTTGTGTCCATTTCTGGACTGTCTGTTCTTTTCTCTTGATCTGTGTGTCTTCTTCCACCAGTACCACATTTTCCTATTTCTTTAGTGTCATAGTTATCGTGAAGTCAGGAAGTGTCAGTGTTCCAACTCTTTTCATATCCTTCTATATTGTATTGGCTATTGTGAGTCTTTTGCCTTTTCATATAAATTTTAGGATCAGTGTGTTGATATCCACAAAATAATTGCCTGAGATTTTGATTGTTATTACATCATACTCATATATATCAACTTGGAAAGAACTAATATCTTGACAATATTATGTCTTTATATCCATGTATGTGAATATTTCTATTTATTTAGATCTTTGATTTTCTTCAGCAGACTTTTACAGTTTTCCTCATGTGGATCTTATACAAATTTGTTAAATTTTGTTTATACCTAAGTATTTCATTGCTTTGGTGCTATTGTAAATGTTGTTATGTTTTAAATTTAAATTCCATTTGTTCATTGCTGGTATATAAGAAAGCAATTGACTTTTGAACATAACTTTGTATCTTGAAACTTCTTAGTTATAGGAGTATTTGGGTGATTCTTTGGGATTTTTTTATATAGACATTCAGGCTATCTGAACAAAAGGGCTATATTTCTTCCCTCCCCATCTGTGTACTTTTTATTTTATTTCTTTGCATTATATAGAATTTCCTGCACAATGTTGAATAGGAGTTGAGAGAGTGGATATCTTTGTTCTTAGCAAGAAAGCATTTAGTTTCTCACTGTTGAGTATGATATTTTTTATAGATCTTCTATATTAACTTGAAGAAGTTCCCCCCGTTTCCTAGTTTGCTGCATAGTTTTTGCTATGAATTGGTGTTGGATTTATGTATAATTTATAATAGATATTTTATTTATTACTTTCATTGACTCTTGTCCCTAAACACATTATATAGTGACAACATTGCTAACATTGTTCCTAATTAATACTAACCACCTACATAGATTAAAATACTATGCAGTTATATTTCATCTTTATGCAAATGGTATCAGGAATTAGCAAAGTATGGCCCATTAACCAATCTAAGCTGCTGCCTGTTTTCATGTAGCCTTGATTTCAGAAAGATTTTTAAAGTATTTTTAAATGGTTGATTAATAGCAAAAGAAAAATAATATTTTGTAACATGCAAAAATTATGTGAAATTCAAAATTTCTTGCCCCAAGTGAATCTTATTTAGAGTACAGCCTTGCGTACTCTTTTAAATGTCAGTGTCTGTTTTTGTACTGCGGCTTGCTGCACCAGAGATGTCAGTGGTGTAGTTGTAACATGAGAGTGTTTGTGTACCAGACATACAGTTAAGTAGTAGTTAATCCCATATCTGCAGTTCAGCTTTCCATGGTTTCAGCCACCAGTGGCTAACTGTGGTCCAGAAATATTAAGTGGAGAGTTCTAGAAAAAACAATTCAAAAGTTTTATAAACTCTTTCACTGTTCTGCTCCATCTTATTTGGACATAAATCATTCTTTTGTCCAAAATATCTGCACTGTACCTGCCACCCACAAGCTAGTCACTTGGCCATCTTGGTTACCAGATAAGATGTCCTGGTATCACAGTGCTTGTGTTCCAGTAACCCTTATTTTACTTCATAATGGCCCAAAGCACAAGAGTAGTGATGTTGGCAATTTGGATATGCCAAAGAGAAGCCATAAAGTTCTTCCATTAAGTGAAAAGGTAAAGTTCTTGTCTAAATAAGGAAAGAAAAATACTGTTATGCTGAGGTTGCTAAGATCCACGGTAAGAATGAATCTTCTATTCATGAAACTCTGAAGAAGAAAAAGAAATCATGCTAATTTTTGCCATTGCACCTCAAACTGGAGAGGTTACAGCCACAGTGCACAGTGAGTGCTTAGTTAAGATGGAAATGGCATTAGCGTGCTAGTGGAAGACATGAACAGAAAACGTGTTCTGTTGACATTTTTGATTGACCACGAGGTTTTGCTCCGGAAAGCATTGAGCCTCTATGAAGACTTCAGCAAGGGATCCCCTGAAAGGAATGACACCAAGCCATTGAATACAAGTAAGAGATGGTTACAGAGATATAGGAATTGGTTTGGATTGAAAAATATATAATTCCTAGAGAGGCTATGCCTGCTGATAACAAAGCTGCTGTCTCGTTTCCAGTTGAGTTCAAGTTGAGTAGGGTTCGGTACTATCTGTAGTGTCAGGCATCCACTAGAGGGTCTTGGAATATTTTTCTCTGCGGATAAGGGGGGAACTGCTGTATTGCAACTTTTATTTAGTTTTTATAACTAATGCAGTCATCATTTCAAAGCAAGAAGAGAAAACTGAACTTTGAATATCTCTGTTGTAAGGCGTAGTTATGAAATAAAATGTTAAAATTACTTTATATGATGACACTATACCTGTGCTAAAAGTATACAATATATATTAACATTTCCAAACTCAGCATGTGTCACTGTATATCTAACTCCCAGGAAAGCAATGGCCAGAAAAATTAAATCAAAATATCTAATTACAGCAAATTTTCTTTAGGAAAAAAAAATGAGGCTGCAACCAAAGTTAGTTTCTGAATGACTCATTTGTTAGTCAAGCAAGGAAAGCCTTTTACCATGGTGAGTCAATTGAATAATGTGAGATTGTAACAGCTAAAGAAATGTGTCCAGAGAAAATAAACTTAGGACCATTTGCCTTTTGGGAAGAATTGTTGTTTGAATTGAGGACTGTAAAGCCAGTAGCCATGGCCACCATCATAGCCACCTGGCTTGTGCAGGTTCATATTTGATTCGGATAGATTGTAGAGAAGCAACGGAGCCAAGAACTGGTGGGCCATTACCTTTATTCCTAGCTCGCACTCAGCAGGTAAACACAAACACACTGGTCTCCAAAACCTATTCATTCAACTCTCACAAAGCTACTGACATCCAAGTTTTCCTAGAATCAAAGGCCCCACTAGCCTCACTCAGTTCCCTTTGCATGCCTCCATCTTGGCTGCTGCTTCTCCTGCAACCATGTGACCTCTCTCCCCTGTAACAATGTGGTCTCAAAATGACCTCCTATCTCCTCCTTTTAAAACTTTTAGGCAGGACAATGCCTCCCCCACACACATTAGCATAACCAAGCCCCTTCCCAAGCACGAAGGTAATTAGCTGTATCACCTGGGCAATGGCCATTCGTGTGGGCAGTGCCATTTTTAACAATAAAAGTGAGCAAAACCAGAAAATACAGATTTTACAAACTTATTTGCCCAACAAGGACATTCAGAGCAACATCAGTAGTCAGTTGAAAAACAAGGCCAGTGATTTTTTGAGTGGGTTTTCTTTTCTCTTGAGTCAACAGATGTTACCAATACTGCTCAGGTGTGTACATATTTGAGAAGCAATACTGAGTTTTAAGTGACTGAAGAATTAGCCTCTATGAATAGGTGGTATAGAACAAACAGGTTAGAAATTTTTCAAACAAGTTGAAGAAATACTATTCATTATAACCTGAAGTGGAATTTTCAAAGGTATATTAGAAATAATGACAGAAACGTGTAGAACAGAGAAAGACTTTGTTGGACAAATTCATAAGGCTTGTGAAAATGTAGTTTAAAACCTATGCTTATTCATTTTATTGTTGATCACCAGGTACTTTGTGTAAAATACTTGAATCTACCATGTGTTATCATACTATAAGTGTCAGTGAACTTCATCCACTCTTGTGGACTTAACCATCATTAGTTCTGTGAATTTTTGTCAGAGATACAAACTTAATGTCCTGACTTGTCTTACCACACAGCAGTTTGATGCCTTAGCAGTGATGCTCTTTATTGAATTCTTTTTGAGTTCTGGGACAAAATTAAACTTTTTCTGAATGTCAAGAGAACCACCCTCAATCACTATTACTGAAGACTGAATGGGTTTGAAAATGCACTTTTCCTGCTGAATTGATAATGAATTCAGCCTAAAAGTAGAAGACAATACATTGTTTATATGCAAAACTTACACTTAAGTCATTTTGATGACAACCATTATTTGAATCACAGGTAATGTCAGCCTGGTTTTATATACTTCCTGTGCTGCTCAAAGTAGAAACAAGTGAGATCTTCATCCTCACACAAGAGTGGGGTGGATATATTTTATGAGCTGCAACTACAGTATAGCAGCATTTTTTCTAAATTAAATGCAAGTGCAAAGGAAGTTTCCATATTTTATAATCCACTTAGTTGTGTAACAGAAGAGCTTTTGCCTAACCCTCAGTTGGAAGTGATTGACGTGTAATGTACTAATGTGCTTAAAGGCAGCTATCAAAAGAAGAGTTATAGCCTGACCGGGCGGTGGCGCAATGGATAGAGCGTCCAACTGGGATGTGGAAGGACCCAGGTTTGAGACCCCAAGGTCGCCAGCTTGAGCGCGGGCTCATCTGGTTTGAGCAAAAGCTCACCAGCTTGGACCCAAGGTCGCTGGCTCCAGCAAGGGCTTACTCGGTATGCTGAAGGCCCGCGGTCAAGGCACACAGGAGAAAGCAATCAATGAACAACTAAGGTGTCGCAATGAAAAACTGATGATTGATGCTTCTCATCTCTCTCTGTTCCTGTCTGTCTATCCCTCTCTCTCTCTGTCTCTGTAAAAAAAAAAAAAAAAAAGAAGAGTTATAATAGAGTAGGAAATGCAATTTTAGATTTAGAACTTTCTAATAGAAAATAGAATTTTATAAATACATTTCATGCAGTACATATACTAAGTTAAAATAACATTCTTACAGATCATTATCAGTATTTTGGCAGTACCAATCTATGTGAAAAGACAGTTTAAAAGATACTCATTACAGCCTGACCAGGCAGTGGCACAGTGGATAGAGTGTCAGATTGGGTCGCGGAGGACCCAGGTGTGAAACCCCAAGGTCACCGTCTTGAGCACTGGCTCACCAGTTTGAATGCTGGATTGCTGGCTTTAGCATGGGATCATAGACGTGACCCTATGGTCACTGGCTTGAGCCCAGAGGTAGCTGGCTTGAAGCCCAAGGTTGCTGGCTTGAGCAAGAGGTCACTTACTCTGCTGTATCCCCCCCCCCCCAAGGCACATATGTGAAAGCAGTCAATGAATAACTAAGTTGCTGCAACAAAGAATTGATGCTTCTCATCTCTCTCTTCCTGTCTGTCCCTATTGTCCCTCTCTCTGTCTCTATGTCTCACACACACACACACACTCTCTCTCTCTCTCTCTCTCTCCCCCCCCCTCTGCTCATTACAGATCAACATGAACCAGATGAACATTTGCAATAGATGTTGGTAACAGGAAACACTAACTTGGAACCCTAATAAAGTGAAATGTTGTCACCCTCATAAAAAAGTAAAAAAAATTTTTTTGAACTATGTATGGTGACAGATGTTAACTAGACTTACTGTGGTTATCATTTCACAGTATATACAAATATCGAATCATTACATTGTATACATGAAACTGTTATATTTTATGTCAATTATACTTCATGAAAAAATTAAGAAATAACTTGTATTTTTCTCATTATTAATACTTGTGTTTTTTAAAGTTGTACTTGATTGTTATTTTTATATTTTGAACTTCATCAGTAAAATATTTGTGGGAGATTTTTTCCTTTCTCTTGTTTAAGTTACCTACATAATAACTTCAATTTTGTTTCGGCCCACAGAGCCTGAAAATTACCTAAATGGCCTTGCAAAAAGTTTGCCAGGTTTTTAATTGATGTCAAATTGTGATAGAAAAACAATTTCCCCTTTCCCTTTTTCTTGTGTTCTTTTATAACACAGATATATTTTGGTGTTTAAAACAATTTCTTGTATAAATGTAATTTTTATAGGAGATTGATAGTTGCAATAATTTTGAGTTGAATGACAATTTCACAAACTGAAATATATATTCCTAATTTAATTTTCTTTATGAATTATTTTAGTTCTGGTGTTGTTTGGGAGATGAAACCAAAACAGAGATGGAAGCCTTTTAGTCAAAAGCAGATCATGTTTCTGGAACAATCCTATAAGAAGTATCAAGTATCAAAAGAACGTGGCTGGATTAAACTAGACAATAATTTTGAGGTATATAAAAATTTTTTGTTTTGGGTTTTATATATGTGTTTTGTTGTTGGTGGTGGTAAGTAAAAGTTACTGTCCAAGTAAAAATGTGTGTGTAGAAGCTAATTTATTAGTAAATAAACTCATATATTAGTAGGATTGGCATTAGCATTACTAATATTAGTACATTTTTAATTTATTTTATTTTATTTTTTGTGAGAGGAGGGGAAGCAGAGACAGACTCCCAAATGCACCTTAACTGGGATCCACCTGGCAAGCCCACTAGGGCGCAATGCTTTGCCTGCCCATCTGGGGTCCTTGCTCCATTTCAACAGAGCCATTCCAGCGCCTGAGGCAGAGGCCATGGAGCCATCCTCAGCACCCAGGGCCAACTTGCTCTAATCAAGCCATGGCTTCAGGAGAGGAGGAGAAGAGAGAGAGAGAAGCGAGAGGGGGAGAGATATAGAAGCAGATGGACACTTCACCTGAGTACCCTGACTAGGAATTGATCCTGGGACTTCTACATGCTGGGTCGATCTTCTACCACTGAGCGAACTGGTCAAGGCAATATTTAGTATATTTTTAATCAAAATATATTGTTATTAAGTCATCTAGTATAGCATAGTTTTATAGTTTCTTCTATTTACAAGACAGTCTCATGGAATTTGTTTTGTTTTCAGTAAGATTATGGAGAAATTAAGATTGCTTGAAACATTTTTTTTCATATTTTGAATAATACCAATATATATTGCCTAATAAAGACTGTGCAGAATTACATATTTTAGTGATAGAATCTTCCTCAATTAAATTTATTAAATGTGAATGGTAGCCAGGCATGAGTAGATGTCCACAATTAGTACTCGTAAGTAGACACTTGGAGTGTTAACTCTGAAAGTTACTTTTCCTCCAAGAAAACCCCAAATCTTGACTGCAGTTTCTACCTTGTCCTGGTTCAGTCATACAGTTTTGATTACTCTTTGTCTTTAATATCTGATGGTTGTGTTTGCTTTGGTCACCATATATTCTCCCCACCTCTATACCCTCTCTCGAGAAAAGTCAGCCATGCCACAGTTAGTGTCAGGCATAAATAAGGTATCAGCTATTCATTGTTTAACTTTGTTTAAACAAAGTTTTAAAATTATCTAGGATTATCCATTATATCCAGATATTTTAAAAATATATAAAGCTTGGCTTATTTTAAGTATAGTTTATGTAATGGAAAAGTTCTCTAGTGGTCTTCTTGTTTTCCTTATAACTTTTGTAGAAAAGTGATATTTCTACTTCAAACATCTCAACTGTAGATGACCTTAAGGTAGATATAATATCTTGGTGAGACAGAGATTTAAGATACACTATTTTGCCCTTTCAATTTGTGAGTAAATGAATATTTAAAATGGGCTACAGTGCTGATTCCTGCTCTTCACAAACACACGTGTTTTTTTTTTCCATCCAGGTCAATTTTGACAAAACTCCAATGCAAATGCGCCTTCCTATTCAGTGTCCTATAAAGCGAGACTTTTTATCAGGAATTCAGGTTGAATTTAAGCAGTCTCCTCACCAGAGAAGTTTGAGGGCCAGGTTGTACTGGCTTCAGGTAACATTGTCATCCTCAATTCAGTACATACACAGACAGTTCCTGACTTTAGATGGTTTGAATGACAATTTCTTGACTTTATAAAGCTGTGAAAGCAATCAACATTCAGTAGAAACTGTACTTTGCATTTTGAATTCTATTATTTTCCCACATTAGCGATATGCTGGGCAGAGGCAGCGAGCCACAGCTCCCAATCAGGTGCACAGTCAGGAGGGTAATAACTGTGCTCCACAATGTAGTATTAAATGCGTGTTTGACTTACAATATTTACTTGGATATAATCCTATAAACCCATTGTTAACTGAAGGAGCATCTGTGTCTAATTACTTTGGGAATCTTGGAGATGAAATTTTTTTACAAGGTTATAGCATACATTGTAATTGGTGTCTTTCTTTTTGTATGTTTATTCTCCTCTCATATAGGCTGTGAATTCGGTATACTTACCGTCAAAGTCCAAAGACCTTGTCACTGTTGAGAATATTTAATTTGACCAGTTAGCTTGCAAGAATGTTTCCTTTCACTGCAATTGTTATTTTTAAATACTTTGAATTTGTCATGGGATCCCCCAAATAAGACTTTCGTTGTTGTTGTCATTCTACATGGGAATGAGCAGGGCTTTATTTATTGGAGGTTGTTTTGGATGCTTATTAGCTTGTTCCCTTCTTCTTTCCTTCCCTCTCTTCCTTTTAACTACTAAATATTATTTAGGACATACTTATTCTATTTCCTTCTTTCTAACTATCCTTTGATTTCATATCCAGTCTTCATTTACATTTCACTTAAATTATAGATACTTAAAATCTCACATGATCCGTGGGTAAAAGTATTTTTCTTAATGGTGTACATGTGTGCAATGTTAATGCAATGATGAGGAAAGCTATAGTCTCCTTTATATCAAAAGCTTGCCCTTGCTCAGGTATATAAGAATTTTATTCATTTATTTTATTGACTTTAGTGGGGTGACATTGCTTAATAAAATTATATAGGTTTCAGGGGTACAGTTCTATAATATATGATCTGTATTATTTTGTGTTCACCAACCAGTCAAGTGTCCGTCCATCACCATTTATTCCCCTTGCACCCTTTCCTGCCTCCCACCCCTTTCCCTCTAGTAATCACCACACTGTTTCCTGTCTATGAGGGTTTTTTCCCTTAATTCCTTCACTTTTTTCACCAGCCTTCTTCCCCCTCCCCTGACAGCTATCAGTTTGTTCTCTGTATTTATGAGTCTGTTTCTATTTTGTTTGTTTATTTTGTTCATTAGATCCCACATATAAGTGAAATCATATGGTACTTGTCTTTTTTGACTGGCTTATTTCACTTAGCGTAATATTCTAAAGAGAAACTTATAATAGTACCACACATAAATACAGATGCTCAATTATGATGAAATTAGTGACATTCTATAATGTCTCTGAAACTAAAAGTCTAGATTTAAATCCTGCCGAGTTAACTTTTCTTTTTTCTCTAGGTTGACAATCAGCTACCTGGTACAATGTTCCCTATTGTCTTTCATCCTGTGGCCCCTCCAAAATCTATTGCTTTGGATTCAGGTAAAAATAATTAAAAAATAAGTTAAGACATACTATATTTATAAAAAGTAAATGTTATTTTTACCTAATAAAAGCTTGATTACCTTTTTCTTGTTTACTTTCTTCTTTTTAGAACCCAAACCTTTCATTGATGTGAGTGTCATCACAAGATTTAATGAGTACAGTAAAGTCTTACAATTCAAGTAAGTAAATATTCCTTATTTTTCTAAAGGAATTTAAAATGAGAATCTACTTTGAAAATAAATGTTATTCTCTTGGAAAGTTACTTCTATATAAAAATTATTTTTTCCTAAGCATATCAATCTACTTTTGGTCAAGTAATTTTCTGTGTTGAATCTTATTTTAATAATGGCCTTAATATATTTTAAAGTACAAAATTTCTTCAACTGCTTTCTCCACTTTGTAACTCCAATTAGTATATAAATAGTGAAATATAAATGATATGTGTTTTGAGGGGTATTCTTTAAAGCAATTGTTGTGGACTTTAAAAATTGGATAGTACTTGCTCTATTGTCTAGTTGTAATTGTTTCTTCTGTAACATGATAAATGTGGGATTTTGGTCTTTAAATGCTAAATATTACCTTTAGTGGAATTTTTAATGAAAAAGTCTCATCTAAGTAGACTTTGATCTTTTTAACACAACCCTTTTTAAGAGAGATGAAGGAACAAGATCGTACTATGGCTTTTGCCGAAATCAAAGTTCAAATATTGAAAATTACTGGGTTTGATAGAAACCCTTTTCCATTTTTTTCCCGTAGGTATTTTATGGTCCTCATTCAGGAAATGGCTTTAAAAGTTGATCAAGGGTTTCTGGGAGCTTTAATTTCACTGTTTACCCCAACAACTGACCCTGAGGCTGAAAGAAAACGGGTAACAATTTTTTTATTTATTGGAAAAATTATGAAATTTGAAAATTTAAATCAACCATTCTTTGAAATAACTGCATTAGAAAAAAAATTAAAATATGAATTCTTGATTTGATTTTTTTCAGACGAAGTTAATCCAGCAAGATATTGATGCTTTAAACACAGAATTAATGGAGACTTCAATGACTGATATGTCAGTTCTGAGTTTCTTTGAACATTTCCATATTTCTCCTGTAAAGGTCAGTTGTAATTATTATTTTGAAAATTTGTCAGAATTGCTATAGAACTTTTAAAGGGTCTGTGTATAATTGTGGTTTTTAATTTGTTGCATCACATATTTGGTGAGAATATTGTTTGATAAATTGAAATACGTAATTAAGACAGTTCTTGGTAACATATGTACAATTGTAATTCCCACCGAGAAACCACCAGAGTATGTTCTCTAGTCCTGAATTAATAACCCCTTTATTCAAGGAAGCAGCTGACAAAGGCATTTCTTAATTAAGCAAAGAAATGCTCACCAACATTTAATGTTTTGGTCACACTTTGTAACTACTCCCACTATCTAAACAGAAGGCTATAATGGGTGCCCTCACCAGAATGTGAAAACGCTGAAGTAGGTGTTATACTGTTGATATGGTGTTTTTCACCCTCCCAACATTGGATTGTAACTAAAGGAGTAGAAAATTCGATACTTTTCACTTGGCTGGTTTTGTACTTTATGAACCCATTTCCTTTTCTTCTTTTGTTGTTCTTTTTAGGTTTTACAGGGAAAGGTGACTGCTCAGGAAATTCACAAATGCTATCAACCATAATGCTCTAAACTTGTGTAATGGGCCAGATTTACAATTAAGTAACTCTTTAAAATATTGATGATCCATTACATTCTCAAAAAACTGTTCATAGCACATAATTTTCCAATTGCTTTTACCAATCCATTTAGCTGAGTGAGGTATTTATAAAATGGAATTATTTTAAATTGATGTATTAGTTTGGTGGTGTCAGACATATCCAGTGTTAGGTTTAAAACTGATGTTTGTTTTTTTTAAATTTATTTAATGATTTCAACAAGAGAAGAATGGAGGGGGGTGGAACAGGAACATAGATCTGTTTCTGTATGTGCTCTGACCAGGGATTGAACCAGCATCCTCTGCACTTCGGGATGATGTTCTAATCAACTGAGCTATCCGGCCAGGGCTAAAATTAATATTGTTTTATGTGGTAGTTTATATACAACTTCTTTTTCATTCAGTGAAAATAAATTATGAGATTGAACAATACATTCAACATATATTTTTTTAATATCTAATATCACAGTTGCTAATAGAAGGTATAAAGTGACTTCATGGAGTTTATAACCTAGGGGTATTGAAGGTTAATAATTCATGTTTTTAGGCACACTAGGAATTGTGCCATGAAGTTGAACAATTAAGATCATGAACCATAGTTATTTTGTTACTCTGTAGCCATTCAGCCCTAGAGAAAGGGTAGATCTCTGTTCACCTAAACTTGCCTTTCCTGGATCCCATCACTCTCTTTAACTCTGCAGATAGGCAGAAGTTCACATCAGAGAACATACAACCAGCCTTTCCTGCCTTACCCACGTCCGCTCTGTTGAGCTCTTTGTTGGTTAGGTGAAATACTTAGGGAGGGGCAGAATGAGAGATGGGGCATTTGCTATATTTACACAGGTGGAAATTTCACCTGTAGAATAGACTACACGGGAATATGGAAGTCTCGTGTTCAAGTACTGAGTTGAGGGGTTTGTGGAAGCTGAAAACATTATTAATACTCTTGAAATTTATTTAGCAACTTGCTAATTGTTGCCATAATTGTCACTTATTGTTACTTGTAATTATAACACTTGTTATCATTAGTTGCTGCCATAAGTTATTTACCTTAATTGAATGAAAATAAATAATTATCTATTATTTTGACTGGTGGACTACTTATGTGCCATTGGACATGTCTTTCCTCTTAAAATGATTATGCTAAGTATTTTTGGCCCCTCCATATAAACACAATAGCATTACACACTTTGAATAAGAATATTGCTCTAAATTAGGGACAGAATATTTTGTATTTTATCAAAAAATATGAGAATTAGGTAGGAACGAGCTATTCTGTGATAATTATGTACAGAGTAACAAATAATAGCTTTCTTTAGGACTCTAATGAAAGATACAACATTTGCTTGTATCTGAAAGATCTAGTTGCTGTGTATATAATTTTTTTGGTTTTGTTTTTAGCTTTTATTTATTGAACATTATTTTTCTTTTAGTTGCATTTGAGTCTCTCTTTGGGTTCTGGAACTGAAGAGTCAGACAAAGAAAAACAAGAATTGATTGCAATTCATTCCATCAATCTGCTACTGAAAAGCATAGGTGCTACTCTGACAGACGTGGATGACCTTATTTTCAAGTAAGATTTATATTAAAGTACATTGGCAGGCTTTTGTGCCAAGGTTATTTTTCTGCATATTCATTTTCTCCATTTGTGCTAGAATGTTAGCTTAGAAAAAGGATAATTCTTACTTAAAGAGTTTGGTTCCTTTTTTTTTTTTTTTTTTTTAGAAACATTTTATTTAAAGTCAGGCAATAGAAAGGTGTCACAGAAAAAAAATTACAGAAACTTGCAACAACAGAACATAACCTGGGAAAAGTTATTAGTAAAGGAGAAGAAAGAATAGATTTTCCTGATGTTACCATGTGATTTGTTCCTCCTTAAGCAGAATAATTTATCAATTCAGCAAAATAGACCCATTGCTGGTATTTTTTGAACAGAGAGAAGATTAAAAATTTAATCTAATAAATTGGTATTTACTAAAACCTGCCAAAGAGAAACAATCAGGGTGACATTTCCCCAACATATGACACACAACTCAGGGAACTGAAATAACAACACGAGGAAATTTTTAAAAATCCAACTTCATTCTGACTAGGTTTAACTTGGATTTCAGCCCATAATGGTGCTTGTAGATCTGACAGAAAACAGGCCATCATAAGTCTGGACACAGCTCCCGCCTACACACACACACACACACACACACACACACACACACACACACTGCATCTGGGGACACAAGTGCCACCAGTACCCTTGTCACATGCAGGCATAGAAACCCTAGACCTAAAACAAAGTGACCTGGGCCCTGGCACCATGGCTTGATGCTGAGCCCTTTCTAATCATGGTGGGGAGCAGTGGGTTTAGGGCAAGGAGTGAAGGTATTTTAAAACTTTGGCAAGTTAAGTATACAAACAACTATTTCTTGATTGTCAATTTTATAAGGAAGTAGCATTCTACCTCTTGAAAAGATATTCTCCTATCTTATTTGACTTCCCTCTCAAACATCTAGAGGACAAACTCCTGTAACACAGAGGGACTAAAACCTCACCTGTAATAATGGCTAGGTTATTATTTCTCTATTTAAAAAGCATATACAATGTACAGCCTATCACTGACAACTAACCCTCAGCTATCGCTTGTAATGGAGGCTTGGGAACAGCATGACTAATCTTTTTAAAAAGTTGGGTCTTTATTTATTTAATTCCTTTATAATAAACGATGTATCAGAGCCCTGACAAAATACTGGCTGATACACTCAGTCATCAATTCCAATGGAGACTAGCCAAGAAATCAAGAGAAGGCTGAGACTAGGAAGGGCAGCAATGGAAGAAAGGAAAGCTCAGCAAGAACCAAGATGTGTCATTAGAGACCAAGGCTGAGACCATCCACTCCCTTGTATTCCCAATCATGTACAGATACCAAAGCTGGACAGGGGAGAAGGATGATAGAAAACAATTGATTCATCTGAACCACAGTGTTGGAGAACTGCTTCACAGATATCCGACCCCCAGAAAGATTGGTTCCTTTTTAATGTTTCTCTTCTGGTATTCTTATTTTACTCATAAAGATGAGATAAAGAATCTTTTGTTTTCTTAGTTATGAATATCTTGATAGTACATTAATATAGAATAGAAATTGAATTATTTAGTAGTATTTATTGACCAAGTTTTAAACCAATTATATTTAGAAATATGTAGTTACAGGATGAGATTTCATATAATCATGGGGCAAAGTATAGATACCATTTTTCCCATGTATAAAATGCACCCTTTTTCGAAAAATAGGGATCTAAAAACTGGGTGCCTCTTATACAGCGGTTGTAGACTTTTTACTTGCATTTCCCACTTTTTTGCACAGATGCGAAGTTGTATTAATTTTATGATAAATAAAACTTGAGTTCAATAACTTTATGTAATTTTTTTTTCTCAAATTTTGGGCCCCAAAATTAAGGTAAGTCTTATACCTGGTAGCATCTTATACATGGGGAAATACAGTAATAACTCCTTGCTGCATCTAATATTATAGTATTTAATGTGTGCCAGAGACATATATAATCAATGATTGTTTATTGAATTGAATATTCATAATTACTAGAACAACTTAGTTACCTTGTAGAAAAAAACATAATTTATATCATTTCCACCTCACTTGTACACTATCAAATTTCATAGGACTCAAGGAATTAAATATAAAATTCAAGTTGAAAAGACTAAGAGAAAAATAGAAGTTAATTGCTATCAAATCTCAATAAAGGAAGTCTAACTTTAAAAGCAATTAAAACTGTATAACAAAATCAATGAAAACAATGTAAAAATCCAAAGAATTTGGAAAATATAATGACTAAAAGGAGTAAAATCTTAATACTTAACATTGATGAAAGAAAGCTAAAGATTCCAATGCCATGTTGCCAGAGGACAATAAGAGTTAATTCAAAAAAGGAAAGATACAGTGGCTGATGGAGATTTGATATGTTCCATTTTATTATTTAGCAAAGAATATATTAAAATGTAAAGCAAAGATTTCAAAATATGAATAATCCTTGTACTAGAAGGAGGTGAGTCTGAGAGATGGGTACTCTAAAGAAAAAATCTATGTGTATAAGTTGAAAGGGATATATATCAAGAATCGTAAACATTTTTAGTTTTTTACTCAGTAGTTCTTTTGGGGGAATTCTACCAAAAAAATATATAAATTTAACCCAAAGAGGTATAGTCAAGGTATACATGGCAGCATTAATTATTATGCCAAAATTTGGAAATGTTTGACAATGGAAGAATTGTTTGACACCTTCCACTAAAAGGTTATGTTAGACTTTTGAATAACAAAGAGAAATTTTTATTTAGTGTTGTATAAAAGCACATACGAAATTTAAGCATTTTAAAATTGAACAGAAAAGAAAAGAAAGGATTCAAAGTGATAATCACGAGAAGAAAATACTTAAAAATCTGTGTCGTGGGATTATGGGTGACATTTTATTTTTATTTTTATTTTATTTTTTTACAGGGGCAGGGAGAGTCAGAGAGAGGGATAGATAAGGACAGACAGACAGGAATGGAGAGAGATGAGAAGCATCAATTATCAGTTTTTCTTTGCGACATCTTAGTTGTTCATTGATTGCTTTCTCATATGTGCTTTGACCGTGGGCCTTCAGCAGACCGAGTGACCCCTTGCTTGAGCTAGAGACCTTAGGTCCAAGCTGGTGAGCTTTTTGCTCAAGCCAGATGAGCCTGCGCTTAAGCTGGCGACCTCTGGGTCTTGAACCTGGGTCCTTCCACATCCCAGTCCTTCACTCTATCCACTGCACCACTGCCTGGTCAGGCTGTGAGTAACATTTTAAACCTTTATACTCTTTATGTATTAGTGAAAGACTTGTTTGAAAATGTACTGTTTAAAAAATTTTGTTACTTTAATATTAAGATCTCAAACATAAATTATATGTGACAGATGTACAGATCTAATTGTGAAAGAATTAGCAATGATTAAGTTATTGAAATTTTAATTCTCTTTTTTTCAGAATATAATCTTAATACCTTTAAATCTTTCTTTCTTCTCCCAGACTTGCTTATTATGAAATTCGATATCAGTTTTACAAGAGAGATCAGCTCATGTGGAGTGTTGTTAGACATTACAGTGAACAGGTAATTTCCTATTATAATAACTCAAAAAGAATACACTTCATAAAATATCAACACAAAACATTTGGATGTGATTGTGCTGTGTGTGGTAATGTTTACCTAACTTACCTCAATTTGCAGTCTCAGTACTTAGTAGTTTTCTTAAATGAATAATATCTATTTCTTTTAGTTCTTTCTCCCTTTATATACCTTTAAAATTTTTTCTTCCAGTGCTCTTTTCCCTTGCAGTTATTTATATGCTCCCTTTGGGAAAGAATAGTGATTTAGGAGTCAGTACACTTGCCCTGGCCGGTTGGCTCAGTGGTAGAGCGTCAGCCTGGCATGCGGAAGTCCCGGGTTCGATTCCTGGCCAGGGCACACAGGAGAGGCGCCCATCTGCTTCTCCACCCCTCCCCCTCTCCTTCCTCTCTGTTTTTCTCTTCCTCTCCCGCAGCCGAGGCTCCATTGGAGCAAAAGATGGCCCGGGTGCTGGGGATGGCTCCTTGGCCTCTGCCTCAGGCGCTAGAGTGGCTCTGGTCACGACAGAGCAACGCCCCGGATGGGCAGAGCATCGCCCCCTGGTGGGCGTGCTGGGTGGATCCCGGTTGGGCACATGCAGCAGTCTGTCTGACTGCCTCCCTGTTTCCAGTTTCAGAAAAATACAAAAAAAAAAAAAAATTAGGAGTCAGTACACTTTATTTCTTCAGTGACCACAGTTTCTAAGCATAGTCTAGTAGAATTGCAAGAGGAAGTCTAAGCCAGGTTCCTCCTGATAACTCCCTTGCTCTGGTTCCATTTATATGCAGAGAGCCATAGTAGTTGCTTCAGGGCACGAGGACACCTTTGCTACACCATGGTGCTCCCGATGACATTCCCTTTCCTTCCTCTGCTTTACAGTCCTTTCTCCCAGAGTGTGCATAGACATTATGGTTAGTAAGTGTTCAAATAAGTTGTTTCCTGTTTTGATTATTATTCCCTGTGTAGTTTCTTAGTAATAGTGATGATAACAATATTAAAATTAAGTAACAATTTCTGAATTATATATTCATTTAATATGTGTAGTCATTAATGGTCAGTACACCTCCCGTTTTACAGGTGAGAAGACTGAGGTCTCTGGAGACTCGGTGCTTTGTCCAAAGTTATACAACTGCTAAATGGTAGACTGTGCCTCAAGCCTAGTTCTTCTAATTGAAAAGCCCACGTAAAATACTAGCGTAATGTCTGGTACATTGTGAAAGATCAGTTAATGAAGATGGTTGTGGTTATCACGTAGCTCTCCTTTAACAACCTAATTTAATCAGTACTTCCCCTTTTTCCTAGTGCATCATAATGTTGTTTGTTCCAACAGTTGTGAAGAGCTTAAAATTTGTGTTTCTTTTTTTTTAGTTCTTGAAACAAATGTATGTCCTTGTATTGGGCTTGGATGTGCTTGGAAACCCATTTGGATTACTTAGAGGTCTGTCTGAAGGAGTTGAAGCTTTGTTCTATGAACCCTTCCAGGTATTAATCTCTTATTTATTTTAAGTATAGTTATAAAAAAATGGGTGTTTTGTTTCTTTAATGACAAATTGTATTTTAACTGTATTTGGGAACTGCATAATATTCAGATAACAGAAATAAAACAGTAACAAACAAACAAAACAAAACCCCAAAACTCATATATATAATATTGTGGTTATCAGAGGGCAAACACAGTAGAGGCGGGAGGAGAGAGTAAAGGGGGTCAAATATATGGTGACAGGAGGAAACTGAACTTTGTGTGGTGAACACACAGTAATGCAATACACAGTTGACATATTACAGAATTGTACACTTGAAACCTATATAATTTTATTAACTTATATCTCAGTTAATTTAATAAAAATTTTAAAATATCAATTTTATATTTTTATTTAAAACTTTTTGAGATGACATTAAACAGTTGTTTTAGAATTAATTGAGCACTTCTTGTGTCTGGGCAATAAAACATGCCCACATTGTGCAGGATTTAATTGTACTTGTCAGGAAGAGTGCTTCATAGATTAAGACCATTTCAAGGTTCTTTCAGCGCTATGGAAGGAACTAATGGGGCATTAAAAGCTGAGTTTGTTTCATACTCAAACTTTATTCTGACTGGTTCTTCTCCATTTAAAGGATCCAGGAGCCCAAAGTAGTGAGGGTTTTAAAGGACAAAGCAGAGCGAGCAGATGGGAGAAAAAGGGAGCCAGTACTAACTATGTGAGCATGGACTCCTAGTCTTGTAACCAGTGTGGCTTACTTTAGCATTGTGGTGAAACTTAAGTGCTTAGAGGCCAACTTCAGATAGTAGCAGAGGCCAGTGATTTATTCCTATCCTATTTTTGTCATCTTAAAGTGTATATATTGAGATCACATGGTTTGAAAGTGTCTTCAAAAATAGTAGGTGTTCCATCAATATTTGGGTTTGAAGGAAAAAACTGTCGTCCCATGTTATGGTTCTTCACAGACTCTGTATCTTCATGGAAACTGAAATAATAGATTAAAAGCTTTAAAATTGTTTAGATTATAAATGACATTTTTTATTTTTTTGGCCAGGGTGCTGTACAAGGCCCTGAAGAATTTGCTGAGGGGTTAGTGATTGGGGTGAGGAGTCTCTTTGGACACACAGTAGGTATGTATCACATTTTTAGGCATATGTGAATTTTATTATACTTATTATAAAATGCATTATTTATGAAAAACATATTTTATTAAGAGATATCGCTTTTCTAATAATCCTTTTTAAAAGATTGTAGTCTCTTGTTCTTAAATGGAAAATAACATTGACTTGCTGGGTTTTTTATGTCTTTGTAGTTTTGAATCCTTGTACTTTAAATAGTTTCTATTCCTCTTCTTGATAAATGGGAAATGAGAAAAATAAATTTTTGCATTTTTGTGTGTGAGACAGAATTTTATTTTATTATTATTTTTTCAATTATTACATTTATTATTATTTTTTTTATAAATTTTTATTAATGTTAATGGGGTGACATCAATAAATCAGGGTACATATATTCAAAGAAAACATGTCCAGATTATCTTGTCATTCACTTATGTTGCATACCCATCACCCAAAGTCAGATTGTCCTCCATCACCTTTTATCTAGTTTTCTTTGTGCCCCTTCCCCTCCCCCTCTCCTCCTTCCCTCCCGTGCCCCCCCTCCCCCCCACCCCTGGTAACCACCACACTCTTATCCATGTCTCTTAGTCTCGTTTTTTATGTCCCACCAATGTATGGAATCATGTAGTTCTTGGTTTTTTCTGATTTACTAATTTCACTCCGTATAATGTTATCAAGATCCCACCATTTTGTTGTAAATGATCCGATGTCATCATTTCTTATGGCTGAGTAGTATTCCATAGTGTATATGTGCCACATCTTCTTTATCCAGTCTTCTATTGAAGGGCTTTTTGGTTGTTTCCATGTTTTGGCCACTGTGAACAATGCTGCAATGAACATGGGGCTACATGTGTCTTTACGTATCAATGTTTCTGAGTTTTTGGGGTATATACCCAGTAGAGGGATTGCTGGGTCATAAGGTAGTTCTATTTTCAGTTTTTTGAGGAACCACCATACTTTCTTCCATAATGGTTGCACTACTTTACAGTCCCACCAACAGTGAATGAGGGTTCCTTTTTTTCCACAGCCTGTCCATCATTTGCTATTACCTGTCTTGTTAATAATAGCTAATCTAACAGGTGTGAGGTGGTATCTCATTGTAGTTTTGATTTGCATTTCTCTAATAGCTAAAGAAGATGAGCATCTTGAGACAGAATTTTAAGCACCTGTTAGTTTAAAGCAATGGTGTGTTACTATAATTGTGATACTGTTTAAAGAAACAATGTGACTTAGTTCTCTGGGCCTTTTGATAGGTGGTGCGGCAGGAGTTGTATCTCGAATCACTGGTTCTGTTGGAAAAGGTTTGGCAGCAATTACATTGGACAAAGAATATCAGCAAAAAAGAAGAGAAGAGATGGGTCGACAACCTAAAGATTTTGGAGACAGTTTGGCCAGAGGAGGAAAGGGCTTTCTGCGTGTAAGTCAAGTCTACTGCTGAATCTTCAAGAGGCCCTCAACTTTTATATACGCTATAGAATACGTACCCTTGGAATACTGTTTGTTAGTCAAGGTCTGTTAGAGTAGCAGTAGTAGTAAATTGTGTGCTTCTCTGTTTTCCGTTTGCTTCCCCATTGTTATTATTAGATCGATCCCCTAAATCGTAGACTTAGTTTGGCACTTGAGTTGGAATGAAAATTCTATAATGATGAAGGTTAGCACTAGTATGGAAGGAAATAAAGCAGAAAACTGTGGTAAATGATGATGACTAGGTGGTGGAGGACTTCTTTAGGACATCATCAATGGACCATTCTATGAAAGGGAGGTGTAGAAGTTGTATTATAAACTGGGAACTGCCAATCATTGCTTTTTAGTACTTTAAAAATTTTACAGATAATATATGAGTATGGTTTAATCATAGGTAATATGGACTTATTTTTTCTTTTAATAAGTAATGAAATCATCATAGGTAAATCTATAAGTACTCTTTGATCACCCCTTACCTCTTCACAGTATCTAATCTTTTCAATAGAGTGAATATCTTTTGGTTCTTTTTCTTTGTGTTTATACAATATACAGGTAGTTTTAGTTACTACCATTATTTGACAGTTATTGAGAATGTATAAACATATTAGTTTGTTGGGCAAACAAGTGTGTTAGGCTTGCTCGCTTGTACTTTGCCTGACTGATGCATGAGCACAGGGCGGCACCACGTGTGTATAGTCTATGTAAGGCTGCAGGTGCTTGCCCTCAGGGCGGCAGATTATAGTTTGTGGATTGCCTGCCGCCATTGGGAGGGGCCGTTTTTTGCCAGAGAAGGGTTTTTCCTCTTGGCCTGTGTGCTTGTCAGCCCTAGAGAGAGAGAAGTGGTTTTCCCTGCCTGCTTGCTCGTCTGCCATTGCGAGACTCTAATAAACAGAATGGCCCACTATTTTTTGGCTCCACAGTTCCTTTACAGTCTGCCCGAATCCAGTTTGAACCTGCGTGGCCACAGTCACCAGCCTTACATTATTTTATGTTTGGAAATTTCAGGAAGTGGTAACTACTTGTGTTAGACAGTGATTTGTTGTTGTATGTTGTCTCTTCAAAAGTGCCTTATTTCTCAGTTTATTTGCTATCTTTCAGAGGTCCCTTTATTATCAATTTTTCATACTTTTACTAAGTTATAAAGAACTTTACTTACAATTTTATAAATAGTGGTCATGGCCAGCTGGCCCAGTGGATAAAGCGTTGTCTGGCACGCCAAGGTTGCAGGTTTGATACCTGTCCAGAGGACGATCAAGAAGCAGTCAATGAGTGCACAAATGAAACAACTAAAAGGAACAAGTTGATGCTTCTCTTTCTCTTTCTCCCTCCCTCCTCCCTTCTTCTACCTTTCTCTCTCAATGGAAAAAAATTAAAAAATTATTTATGAGTAGATACTACAGATTATTTGGCTCAACACATTTCTTTTATTGATATGGACTATAACCAAGATTGAGCACCTGAAACTAATTCAAAAGTGAATGTAAACTATAATTGAAAAATAAAAATTTAAAAAGTATAAAACAAAATATACTGTATGAAATAACAAAAAAGAATCCACCTGCTTTACGGTGTTTTTTTTTATTATAAAATTTTACTTTTACAAGGTGCTTTCATTTAACAGTTGCTGTGATATATTTTAAAAATCAGTGTTCAGCTTTATGTACACATTCACATGATCAAATTAGTCATTTTTTAAAAAGTTTTTCTACTCAGCGGTAGAGCGTCGGCCTAGCGTGCGGAGGACCCGGGTTCGATTCCCGGCCAGGGCACATAGGAGAAGCGCCCATTTGCTTCTCCACCCCTCCGCCGCGCTTTCCTCTCTGTCTCTCTCTTCCCCTCCCGCAGCCAAGGCTCCATTGGAGCAAAGATGGCCCGGGCGCTGGGCATGGCTCTGTGGCCTCTGCCTCAGGCGCTAGAGTGGCTCTGGTCGCAATATGGCAACGCCCAGGATGAGCAGAGCATCGCCCCCTGGTGGGCAGAGCACCGCCCCTGGTGGGCGTGCCGGGTGGATCCCGGTCGGGCGCATGCGGGAGTCTGTCTGACTGTCTCTCCCTGTTTCCAGCTTCAGAAAAATGAAAAAAAAAAAAAAGTTTTTCTAGCATGTCTTTAGAGACCTCTAGTGGTCAATGTAAAATTAAGCACCTTCCATTAAGGTTTGATGCTATGATTAACTTCTCTTTCAGGGAGTTGTTGGTGGAGTGACTGGAATAATTACAAAACCTGTGGAAGGTAGGTTGAGAATCTTTCTTTGTACAGGTCTGAAGAGCTGGTACATGGTAACTGTAGTCAATTTTATTGCTCCTAGGTATTTGATTAGGAGAATTTCTGGCTAATTTTATGTTCATAGTCCTAAATTGTTGTTTAATGAATGCACTTTCCTCAGAAAGTAGAGTGGTTAAGTAGTAGACTGTAAGTCAGACTTTGAATGCTTTTTTCTGCAGGTTCAGAAACTAGATTCTTTTGGGCCTTCAGTAGCTGTTGGCTTATCTTTTTACCATGTTTTTAAAAAGCATGTTACTTCATTTAATGCACTATCAAAATCCCAATTGGCTTTGTAGAAATTGAAAAGCTGATTTTCTAAAATTTATACAGGAGTTCATAGAATCTCAAATAGCCAAAACAATCTTGAAAAAATAGAACAAAGTTGAGGACTTGAACTGTCCAATTAAAAAATTTACTATAAGATTACATTAAGACAGTGTGGTACTAGTATATGGATAGACGTATAGGTAGATCAGTGGAATAGAATTGAAATTCTAGAAATAAATCCTTACATTTGTGGTCAATTTATATTTGAGAAGGCAGCCAACATAATTCCATAAAGAAAGAATAGCCTTTTCAACAAATGATACTGGAAGAACTTGAAGTATTGAATGAATATATATATATATATATATATGTGTGTGAGTGTGCGTGTGTGTGTGTGTATATAAATATATGTGTGTGTGTGTGTGTGTATATATATATATATATATATATGACCCAGCAATTCCACTCCTAGTTAGAGGCCCTAGAGAGTAAAAACATGTGTTTGCTCAAAAACTTGTACATAGTGATAGAAACATTATTCATAATTGCCAGAATGTAATAGGAACCCAAATGTTCATCAACTAATGCATGGATAAATGAAATGTGGTATATTTATATAATGAGACATTATCTAGCTATAAAAATAATCAAGTACAGATACTCCTCAACTTATGACGGGTTATGTCCTGATAAACCCATTCAAGTTTAAAATATTAGAAGTTACTCTTTGTACCCCCATACCCTCATCCAGACTTTACTTGGGTGTTCAAAGATGTGTTGTATAATTGTGTACCTGAAACCTGTATAATTTTGTTAACCAGTATCACCAAAGTAAATTTAATTAAAAAATGAAAGAAAAAAATGTAAGTCAAAAATGCATTTAATACTACACTATAAAGTATTTGTTGTTTACCCACATGATCACATGGCTGCCTGGGAACTATGATTTAACTGATGCTGCCTAGCCTCATGAGACAGTACCAGACTGCATATTGCTAGCCCAGGAAGAGATCAAAGTTCAATATTTGAAGTACAGTTTCTACTGAATGGGTATTGCTTTTGTACCATTGTAAAGTCAGAAACCATTGTAAATTGGGGAATATACAAATACAAGTACTATAGAAGATGGGTGAACCTCTAAGCTAATTAAACACAACACATAATATGAGTCCATTTGTAGGAAATGTCCACAATAGGCAGATCCATAGAGTTAGAAAAATTAGTGACTACCTAAGTCTACCTGGTGGGAGGAAGGAGATAAATTATATAGGATTGGGTGTAGGGAAGGGCTAGGGGGAAATGGGGAATGATTGCTAATGGGTATAAGATTTCTTTTCTTTATAAAAAAGTTTATTGATTTTAGAGAGTAAATGATTAAGAGAGGTAGAGAAGGGGGGAAAGAGAGAGAGAGAAACCACCAATTTGTTGTTCCACTTATATATGTGTTCATTGGTTGATTTTTGTGTGTGCCCTGACCAGGGATCGAACCTACAACCTTGTATTGGGACGATGTTCCAGCCATCATGAGCTTCCTGGTCAGGGTCACGCATAGGGTTTCTTTTTGAGATGATACAAATTTTGTAAAATTGATTGTGGTGATGGTTCCACAATTCTGAATATACTAAAAACTACTTAATTTGTATACTTTAATAGGTAGATTGTATGGTATGTGAATTCTGTTTTAGTGTAAAGTTCTTACATTTAAAAAAATAGTACACTGCTTGGGAAATGTCCTGATGGTTGGCATAAAAAAGATAAATATATTTTTGGTCAGTTCGTAGAACTTCTAGTTACAAGTACTGACTTAACTTCCTGAATCAGTAGTTATACAACTAGTGGATGCCTCAGGATTATCTGGAGGGCTTATTAAAACACAGATTGCTTGGCTCTCCTCCCAGAATTTCCAAGTCAGTAAGTAGGTCCCCATTAAGGATGGGGCCTAGTAATTTGCATTTATAACACTTGGAGAACGACTGTTTATCATGTTATCATTAAATTTAACTTTTTTAGAAAACCAATTTTTAGAAGCTTTCTGGGTAAAATAGTTCAGCATTTGGCTTAGGCTTCTGTTGTGTTCAAACTTAATTATTTTAATATTTATTATACATTCATTGTGTTTGGTTTTATGAAGGTGCCATAAAGGAAGGAGCTGCTGGGTTTTTCAAAGGAATTGGAAAGGGGCTCGTGGGTGCAGTGGCTGCCCCGACCGGAGGAATCATAGATATGGCCAGCAGTACCTTCCAAGGAATTCAGAGGTAATTCAGTATGTAGTATGTGCAAGGTATGTGTCTGTGTGCTAGGAATATGGAAATAGGGAACTATTTTGCCTGCTCTAGGCTTGGTTCACAAGACAGAGTGGCCCCAGAAGGAGGAAGAGCAGATTACTTCTATGGCTCAGTTTCTCTTTTATTTAACAAATGTTTATGGATACCAGCTATATGCTGGACACAAAGAGTGGACAGCATAGTCTCTGCCTGTATATCTATTTATTTACTTTTTAGTGTTTATTTTCTTTGAAAAACAGTTGGGGGAGCTTGGAGTCAGACAGATTTGGTTTTAATCCTTTTTTCATTATTTTGGGCAGGTTATTTAAAATTATCGTTTTGATCAGATATTGATACAAAATAGAACATAGTACAGTGTTTAATCAACATATCTATTTGTGTTATTTTGAAAGATTCTCACGTATTTTCTTATATTTATTCTGATGCCTTATACAGGGCTGCAGAATCAACTGAGGAAGTGTCCAGACTCCGTCCCCCTCGCCTCATCCATGAAGATGGTGTCATTCGTCCATATGACAGACAGGAATCTGAGGGCTATGACTTATTTGAGGTATAAATTCTGTTCTTCATGGTCATGAGTAAAATTTAAAGATTTCTAGGATCAGAATTTCATGAGTGGTTTTTAAAGTTCCTGATTCATGAGTGGTTCTTAAAGTTCCTGATTCATGAGCTTCTTTAGGGATTACACAGGGAACATGGTTTGTAGGGTAGATTTGATTGTTTGTTTTATTTTACTGTACTGTGTTAAATGGGTATAACTGGTCATTTTTATTTTTTTATTCATTTTTGCACAGGAGCAAAGTATTTTTTGTACAGAAAGGATAATGTGTTAAAAGAAGTCATAGGTTTTATTACTGTTGTGTGGTAGCTCATTTAGTTAACGTTGTTAACTTTGGTTTCCTGCTTTGTAGCTAATTATTGGAATTTTACTGCTTCCTTTTCTCCCAACCAAATTAATTTATTTGGACTACTCTGTAAATCTAGATTTATTCAGGTAAACAGAAACTGGAGGAGAGAAAAAAAGATTATGTTTAATTATAATATTTTCAACCTTAAAAAATTTGACAGTTTTTTCTTGGCTTTTATTTTAGTTTTAACTTTACAGTATTTAAATAATATATACCTGTATAAATATACTCCAATGACTAGCTTTCCACCAAAATTTATTAATATTTTTCTACTTTGGCTTTAAAATAAATGACTCTTCATTGTTATTAGCCTATGGTTTTTATTATATGTGATTACATTTTCTTTTTCTGCATGCTTCTAACTTTATTTTCTTTCTTTTTCTGCCTACACAGCAAGAACTGGAAAAACAGGAGTAAATGTTTCCTATACTACTACTTGATTTCATCCTTAAAAATCAGAACAAACTGTGGTATTAATTGACTGTCTTTGATTTATTTAGATCAAGAGTTCATTTTAATGAAGTTTTCTTCACAACACTCACCTCTGTCTAAGCTGTATGATGTTGTGGCTTGACTGCAGATAAAAATGGTGGTGTTCGTGGTAGTAGTGTACCTCAAGTAAGAGGAAGAGATTAAGTGATGCAGGAAATCAACTCTCTTCTTTATTTAGTGGGTGAAAGACTGTATTGAGCTCAGGAACACACACTTATCATTTTGAAAATTTTATCTTATGATATTCATGTGTATTTAGGTAACGTTGGGGAAAGAAAAGGGAAATTATGTCCAATCTATATATTTTGTGTTCTCGTATTTGTGAGTTCTGATGATGGAATTACATAACTTTGTCTCACAAATCATCCTAAATTTAATCAGGTTATGGGATTATTAACTGGGGCATATGTTTTAATAACTGAAGTATCAGTTGTTCTGGGTCTGTCCTTACACCTCAAATAAAATTGGTACATGAATTTTGAGGATGTGTTCCCTTAATTTTATTTTTCTTTCTAATTTCTTGGTACTCTTGCTAGATAAATAGCAATCATTTTGTAATTATGTTACTTATATCCTCAGCCTTTGGCGTTTATACTTTCCAAAAGTTGAATCTCCTTGTTGTTATGACCACTTCCCAATTATATTAGTTTTAATTAATAGAAGTTGAACATGTAATTAGGCAAATTCCTTATGTGACACTTGAATGTATAGACATCTTTATTTTTAAAATTCAACCGTTTTTGCTTTTAAGTTCTTAGGATTCATTAACTTTTTTTTTTTAGAGAGAGAGAGAGACAGACAGGGACAGACAGACAGGAAGGGAGAGAGATGAGAAGCATCAACTCATAGTTGCGGCACCTTAGTTCATTGATTACTTTCTCATACATTTTTTGACTGTTGGGCTCCAACTGAGGCAGAGACACCTTGCTCACGCCAGCGACCATGGGGATCATGTCTATGATTTCCTGCTCACGCTGGCAATCTCACACTCAAGCTGGTGAGCACGTGCTCAAGCAAGTGACCTCAGGTTTCCATCCTGGGTCCTTAGCGTCCCCGGCTGACACTCTATCCAGGTCAGGCAGGTTTCATTATCTTAATGAGAGCAGAAAGAATATAAATGATCATTTTGAAATTAATGCCCCCATAGTTAATTTTCAGAATAAGTTATGTTTTGATTTTTTTTAGAAATGACAGAAAATTGTAATTTGATTTAACAGCTCTTATTAAGCAACTTTTATTCTTCCCCCTAAAACTGAAAACAAGGTACAAACTTAGATTTAACATGTTGTACATTTGAAGAGAATGAAACTGTTAGCATATAGTTGATCAGTTGGATTATTAAATATATATCTTAAACTATAGTTATCAAAAGAATAAATTAAATGCTTTATATTTAAAACAAGCACTTTAAAGAAAAAAGAATGACATCCAAAGACCAGCCTAAAACTGTCACTGACAAACTACTTGTGCCTGGATAATTGAGGGCTGGCGAGAATCACACGGCATATGCAGCTTCCATAAGAGTCAGGCTTAATAACTGTGTAACTCAAGCTGCTGTCTTAAGTCATCCCTAACAATTACCCTTACTTCTTAGGTAAATGTGACGATTTTTAATTTCCCTGCATATACTGCAATTTTACTGAGACTTGACTTTGGGAAATTGTATAACTTTTAAAAAATTCTTTATAATAAGTTTACTTTTTGTTTAACTCTCTTTATGTTATTAATCTTTTCTTTATGATAACCCTTTTTACAACTTTTTATCAGTAAGCACAAAACTTCAGGAAGCTTTTTATTATTTTGGCTAAATATAGTTATCTTGCCTGATTTATTAGATGTTAGACAACCTTTTAAACTTCAAAGTGTTATATTTACTGGAAGAAATAGAATGATTATTGTACATTAATTAGAGGACTTGATAATTTTTCCAATGAGTGACAAGGGTAGGCATGGAGAATTAAGAAATTGAGGCTGTTTGATCCCTTGCCCATCTTGCTATAATGATGTATTTATTGATTAGACTGTGTTGGCTATACAAAAGAAATAAGACTTCTGTCCTTAAGAGAACAAGTATATCATAATGTGTAAATATTAAAGAGCAGTAGAGTATAAAATTATTTCCCTCTAGTCCTTGTTGTTATATGGCTACATTCTAAATAATTTATTTGGGAATCTTTTGATTTTCTCCATTTTCTTTTTCTGCTGAGTATTGTTCTGTATTCTTTAATGCTCAGCTTTGAAAGTTACTAAACCATATACTCTGTTTTTATAGGACAGATTCTTCTGCTTATCCTCTATTATCCTAGAATAATTACTGTTTACATATGTATAAATACATATGTTTATATATGTGTATATAAGGTATATATATATATTTACCTTATTTTTTATTTAATATTTATCTTGGTTCACATACATATGATAATATAATATTTAAAATAGTGTTTCTTGCTTTTTCATTTTAATTTTTTCATGTTCATAGAAATGCTTCCTTCTTTAATTCTTGCATAACCATCTATTGAGGTAACTGTGTATTGTGTGTTTAACCTCCCAGTTCCTGACATTAAAGTTGTTTCTGTTATTTTAATAACAGTAATAATGCTGTTATAAACATCATTATAGACATTGCTTTCTCATATCTTGTATTATTTTCTTAGAATTTACTTGAAAAAATTGAATGTTTTTGCTAAATGTTGTAAATTCCTCAAATTGCATTTTGGGAAAGAAGAGTGAATATTTCATTAACTAATCTTATGTCCTGCTGCCATCGATGACTTAATGTCTTAATCTGAATCTCAGAGTGTAGTGGATTTTAGTAGTGCTGGAAGCAAGGTTTCTATATTGTATGATGGTGATAAATTATACTTTAAAAGTTTTCAATGGTTTAAAGATAGCAATAGATTGATAACTAGTGAAAATGTATAAAAGATGTAAAGTTGCTGATATTTCTGTGCAATGAATATCATATCTAAATATTTTAACATTTAAATTTTAATGCTGAAAATAAATCTAAATTATTATACTTATTTCCCATTTTCTCTTTATTAAAGAAATTAGGTCATAAATGTTAAAAGATTTTAGCTAATTCACATAGGCATGATGTAAAACAAGTGACTATTAAACTCCACTTCTCTGAGACTCATTGTGAAGATGAGACACCAGTTCTTTGGGGATTCATCTTTGTTCATGGCTTTTTCTAATTGTCAAAGAATGACTGGGAACCAAGGGCCTTTAAAAAATGTATATTTAAGCATTGAAATAATAAGTCTGCTTTCTCTGCTTGTGATTATTATTGAATACGTTATCCTTTTAATAATAGTGCTATTGTATTTTTGGTTATGAAATGTTAAGGTCTTATTTATATATTAGATTTGGTTATGTTTTGTGTTTTCATATATATCATCTCATCTTTAATCATGCATTACAGATAATATCAATAATATTTAATTAGCATTATAAAAATAACGTTGATTTTTAATGTGTTGAATTCAAGTCTCAATAATTTTGAGATAGTTGAAACAGTAAAATGTATTTTCATGTGCTACTATTTATACTTGAATTCTTTTTTGTTTGTAATTGTCTTTAGCAATAAATAGTAAGAGCTATTTGAAATTCTGTTTGTATTAGAAATTAAAATTTCTTTGTATGCATATTTAATCTATAAGACTAAATACTTTAAAACATTAAATATCAGTTATCTTGCAGTTTTATTATGTGTATGTCTACATTAATGTAAAATCAATGGTTTCTTAACCTTTGAGAAGGATCAGACATTTAAAAAATATTGATGAAACATATGAACCATTCTCTGAAAGAAGTTACAGAACCACACTTTCAAAATTATTTATATATATTCTATTTTAGGTATTTTATAGCCCTCCTAGTGTGTTTCCATGGACCTCAGGTTGAGAACCCCAGTAATGTTAATGCCCCAAGTGTTAATATTAGCATATGTTTCACATTCTCATAAATAAAAATGTGTGATTATTTCTGGTAGATATTCTAAAATTTCTAAATTATCACAGAATCAAATGTTAATTTACCAGAACACTTAGTAAGCATTTAATACATATTTGTCTTTTAAGGAACAGTGTAAGTTAATTTATAAACATATAATATCTTTCTAGCTTCACATGTGAATATGTAAAATTGTGCTTTTTTCCTAATAACATTTTTCCTAACTAGCATTTTTATTATAATCATCTAATATACAGTGTTAGAAATACTATTTGGATGTATGTATGACTCAAATCTTGAGTCTTATTTTTCTTCCCCCAGAATCATATCAAAAAGATGGAAGGAGAGACTTACAGATACCACTGTGCTGTTTCTGGATGCAAGAGGACGACCCTTATGATTACAAACAGGTATCATCTTCAAGTGACGTTTTCCCAATTGCAAATTATGTAGATCTTAAGAATTCTGAGGACTAAAATGTTGATTTGGAGGACTGGACGCCATCTGCCAAATGTTCATTATCATAGCTCTGGTCGGTTAGCGCAGTTGTTCAGAGCATTGTCCTGAAGGATGGAGCTTGCCAGTTCAGTCCTCAGGGCATGTATAGGAACAGCTCACCCTTCCTCTCTCACTAAAATGAATGAATGAAAAACACACAAAAAAGTTCATTATCATAGAATCACAAAAATGTGAATGTGAATGGGCCCTTTAAGATGATCTGTTCCGAGCCTCTCATTTTGGAGGTGCAGACACTGACTCAGCATGGATTAGGGTTTATCCAAGTTGCACAACAGCTGAGAGATGGGGTCTAGAATAGACTTCTAGAAGTGCAGTAGTGATATGGTTGTATGAATTATAAATCTAGTTATGGAGGGTGAATTCATGAATCACTATTCTCACTAGGTTTTATTTGGGGTGATTAACATACCTTTTTTATTTTTTAATTTTTTTTGTATTTTTCTGAAGCTGGAAACGGAGAGACAGTCAGACAGACTCCCGCATGCGCCCGACCGGGATCCACCCGGCACGCCCACCAGGAGGCGATGCTCTGCCCACCAGGGGGCGATGCTCTGCCCGTCCGGGGCATCGCTCTGTTGTGACCAGAGCCACTCTAGCGCCTGGGGCAGAGGCCAAGGAGCCATCCCCAGCGCCCAGGCCATCTTTGCTCCAATGGAGCCTCGGCTGCGGGAGGGGAAGAGAGAGACAGAGAGGAAGGAGAGGGGGAGGGGTGGAGAAGCAGATGGGCACTTCTCCTGTGTGCCCTGGCCGGGAATCGAACCCGCGACTTCTGCACGCCAGGCCGACGCTCTACCACTGAGCCAACCGGCCAGGGCCTTAACATACCTTTTTTAAAGGATGGTATTATTTCTGTGTATTTTTTCCAGTTATTTTTCTCAATAATTTGGGAGTTGTAGATTTTTCCAAATAAAAGAACTTTGAGTATTTCCTGAGATTTTTCCCTACATCACTTACTCCAAAATGACAATTATAGATGAATAATTTTCAAAACTTTCCAAGTTATGGCCTGACCGCATAGTTGAGTTGGTTAAAGTGTTGTCCTGATACAGCAAGGTTGTGGGTTTGATCCCTGGTCAAGGCACAGATAGGGATCAACCAGTGAATGCATAGATGGGTGGAACAAAAAAAATTGATGTTTTTCTTTCTATAATCAGTAAATACAAAGTCTTAAAAATAATTTTTAAGTTATGTATTTTTGTACGACTGAGGCAGAGTACTTACAGTAGGCAAAATCTGTATTAGGTTCCTTACTAATGCATTTAAATATGTTTGGTTGGAAAGGAGAGATAGTATTCAGACTTAAATCTATTAAGCATTTTATTGAAAGAATTAGCCAGTCATCTGATTTGCCCATTAATTAAGAAATGAAAATATTCACAAAACAATCTAGGAAGTAGTTTTTGCAGACTTGACAAGTAATAAATTTATTTTTATACCTATAATTTTGTGTTATATCCAATAGATCAAAAGCAGTGTTTATTTGTATTGTGTGGTGTACTTAGCTGCAATAACAATGTCGTAATTCACTTTAAAATTGTTTACCAACACTGGGCAATGGAAATTATTAATTTTCTTTGTTTTTTTGTTTGGTAATCTTTATACTTATTTGATTAGGCATCTTGTGGTAATATTACTATATACATTTATACGTTATACATTTTGGTTTTCTTCAAGTGAATTGAAAAATCATGGTATTTTAAAATCTAGTCACTAATAGAGCTTTTCAGTAGGTAATTAGAAAAATAATATTCCTGACCAGTACAATGACTCAGTTCTCCTTGTAGTAGACTCTTAACTGGAATTTATTTCATTAAGATAATTATCATGATGCTGATCTGTTCAATCTTTAATGATTACATAAAAATAGCATTTCTTCCAAAAGCAGCATTTTAAACAATAACTCTTAAATTTTATTGCTTAAGTTATGCTTATTTGAAACCAGGGTCTGCAACCTGAGGTCTGGCACTGATGAAGTCGTGGTCTGAAAGCAGGTGCAGCAGAACTGCTGACTGCCTACCAAATGCCACTTTTATTTCTCAGATCAAGGAAACTCCAGTTTAACTGCCAGTTCACTACGCCAAAATACATTTCCCAGTCTTCCTTTCGGCTACATGTGGTCTTTGACTGCGTTCTAGCTGAGGAGGTACAGTGATGTATTAGACTCCTTGCCTCCTCTACCTGCTTTTTGGAAGGTGGATATGGTGGCTAGAATTCCAAAATTCCTTTCGGACTTTGAGAATGTGGCCAGACGCAAGGAATGGTGAAGTGTTCCTTTGAAAGGAGCTTGGGCCTCTGAAATCTGTGAAAGGCCAAATAAACCCTGAATAGCTTACTTCTAAACTTATTTTATGTAATGCAAAAATAAAACCTGCATGTTAGAATCTAAATAAATAAAATTGTGCTCATTTATTGTAGATAATATAGGTCAGGATTTTAAAAAGTTTTTTTTTTAAGTGCCAGATACTAAAAATGTAGGCTTAAGAACCATCATCTTGTCCTTCCCATCTATACTCAGCTCTACCCTTGTTAGTGGGAAAGCAGCTGTGACAAATGTAAATGAATGGGGTGGCTGTGTTCCAGTAAAATTGTATTTGCTAAGACAGGCTATGGCTGGATTTGGCTCATATAGGCTATTGTTTGTCCACTCCTGCTATAGATAATAATTATGAAAATGAAAACAACCAAAGCTGTGGTTTGCCTTGGACAGAGCTGGTTTGTACTTTTTTTGTCCAATGTAACTATTAGTGGCTATCCCTTTCATTCTTAAAAATGCCTTGGATTGAATGATGTTCTATGATAACCACTAAAAATAGCCTTTACCAGCAATTCCTTCATCCAGAGATACTATCTGGTATATCAGACTCTTGCAGTATATGTATTTTATAAAAACTATGTAAAACAATGTGCCATGTACATTTAACTAACCTAGGTTGTTCACCTAAAAGTACATATTGTGACCGTCTTCCCAAACCATTAAATATACTTTGACAGTGTGATATTTAATAAATATATACTGTATTTATTGATTTACTATAACATTCAAATGCTATTAGACATTCAGTTTTCTTTTTCCCAAGAATGTATTATTATTAAACACATCTTCACAGCTAAGTATTATTTTTTATAATTATTTCCTTCAGATAAATTCCTGTCAGTGGGATAGTTGATTTAAAAGTGAAGATTTTTTGAGGCCCTATCTATTTATTGTCAAGTTGTTTTATCAGAAAGGCTGTATCAGTCTTTCTACATACAACTAATAGTATGTAGGAGTGTCCTCTCTCCTATGTTTTGCTAAGACTAGATGTTATTTAAACATTTTTAAATTTTTTATTTGTTAATTAGAGAAAAATATTGATCTGGTTGGTTGATTCTTGTATGTGCCCTGACCAGGGATTGAACTTGCAACTTTGGTTTATCAGGAAGATGAACCAAATGAGCTACCAACCAGGGCCTATTTAAACTATTGTGTTTTTGCTAATTCAGTGAGTAGAAAATAATTTATTTGTTTTAATTAACATTTATTTGTTTGCTATTGAGTCAGAACATTTCAATACATTCATCATTCATTGATATTTTCTAGTGAATTGCTTGTTCATATCTTTTACTCATTTTTCATTATGTTGGCCTTTTTCTTACTGAATAAGGAACATTATATAAATTAATATTAACCCTTTTTACCCAATGTATTATTAACATTTTAATGATTATTTATTGAGGTTTTTGATACTTAGGGCTTTTAATTTTTCCATATTGAAATTCACCCAAAATTTGGTCTCAGTATTTCTTTCTTGTCAGTCATTAGAAACAACATATGAGTTGTTAGGACCTAAATTTAATAGGCCGTAGCTCTACTAGTTTGTCCTAACTCCTACATAATATTTTAGTAATCTTCATTAGGAAACTGTTCTCTGATCAGACTTCTTTTTTTTTTTTTTTTTTTTTTCTGAAGCTGGAAACAGGGAGAGATAGACAGACTCCCGCATGCGCCCGACCGGGATCCACCCAGCACGCCCACCAGGGGGCGACGCTCTGCCCACCAGGGGGCAATGCTCTGCCCCTCCGGGGCGTCGCTCTGTCGCGACCAGAGCCACTCTAGCGCCTGGGGCAGAGGCCAAGGAGCCATCCCCAGCGCCCGGGCCATCTTTGCTCCAATGGAGCCTCGCTGCGGGAGGGGAAGAGTGAGAGAGGAAGGAGAGGGGGAGGGGTGGAGAAGCAGATGGGCGCTTCTCCTGAGTGCCCTGGCCGGAAATCGAACCCGGGACTTCTACACGCCAGGCCGATGCTCTACTACTGAGCCAACCGGCCAGGGCTTCTTTTTTTTTTTAACTGTCTTAGTCTGTTTGGGCTGCTATTCCCAAAATAATGTAGACAGGTGGCTTAAACAACAAGTTATTATCTGTCACAGTTCTGGAGGCTGAAAGTCCAGATCAAGATGCTCGTAGGCTGTGTGTCTGGTGAAGGGCTCACTCCCTGATTCACAGATGGCTATTCTCATTGCGTGCTCTCATGGCAGAAGGCATAAGGGAATTTCCTGGGCCTCATTTATAAAGGCACTAATCCCATTCATGAGGGCTTTACCTGCGTGACATAATCACCTCCCAAAGGTCCTACCTCCACATATCACATTGGGGGGTAGGATTCACCATATGATTTTGGGGGTGGTTATAAACATTTGGGCCATTGCACCATTGGTGTATAACAAATATAGGGACACAGAGATGAAAGTTTCCTCCCCATCTATAGGGGACAAATTATCAATGGCATCACAGTGCGATAGTCGCTAAGATCAAGTGATGTTAAGAGACTGAAGACTCTTGGTCCAGCAAGGTAGGAACCAAGATATCACAGGGGAAGTGTTAGGAGCTTTCTCAGCTTTCAGCTGAGTCTCGTAGAGTCTGAAGCTGATACACAGGGAAACAAGAGGCAAGCAGAGACATAAAACATGGCATTTGGAACAGGAAGATCAGTTTGGAGTGGCTGGGTAGTAGGATGTTTATAGGAAGTGCTGGGAGATGAAGCAGGAGTCATTGGTGTTAGCTCATACGAGCAAAGGGTTGAGACTTCTTCATTAAAGTGTTCAGAGATCACTGATTTTTTTAAGTAAGAACTTATTATTCAGTATTGGCAACTTTTCACATAGATATATTGAATAGGATACAGATAAATCTCTTGTTCTTTCCCACTGAAGACTTGTAAACAAGGAGTAATATGAAGGTTGCAGTTTAGAAAGATCTCTGGCAGCAGTTTGGATGCTGGTTGCAAGAGGATTGGAATGGAGGCAAGGAGACTAGTTAGAGACTCTATTAGTGTTCTGTTGCTTCACAACAAATAACCATAAATTGGGAGCTGGAAACAGCACATTTATTATCTCACAGGTTCTTTGGGTCTGGAGTTGGGGGCAGTGTGGCTGGATTCTCTGCCCAGGTCTCATAAGACTGAAATCAAGGCATCAGCTTCCTTTCTGAAAACCCATAGGAAGAATCCCCTTCCAAGCTTATATTGTTAGCAGAATTCAGTTCCTTGTAGTTGAAGGACCATGATTCCTGTTTCCTCCTGTCATCAGCATCTAGAGCCTGCCTGCATTCCTTGTTATATGGTTCTCCATTTTCAAACCAGAAACAGCACTCAGATCTCTGAGACTTCTCTAACTCAGATTTTAAGGCTCAGTCCTACCCAGATAAACGTTTTCTTAAAGCCACCTGTGCCTTAAAACAAAACCTAATCATGGGGGTGAAATCCATCGTTTTCATAGTCCTGAGGATTATGCAGAGCTCTGTACCAGGAAATGGGGAAGCTCGGGGACCATCTTAGAATTCTGTCTACCACAGAGATTGTGGCTGTTATCCTGCTAGGAAGTGGTGAGGGCCAGGACCAAAACAGTGAGGATGGAAGGAGGCAGTCTTAACAGGCCAGGGCTTGGTGGTATGAGGGTGGAAGAGAAGATAATACAAGATAACTTTCTGGTTCTGAGCTTGAGTAGCAAGAGTGTTGGTATGATCTTTTACAATAATTTGAGGGAAAATATGACTTTTTTGTTTTGTTGTTGAATTGACTGACTCTGACATAGCTTTGAGATATCAAAAAAGCATAGATGCCTCAGTAGCACTGACACAGATATAGACCATTGATGTTTGGATTAAGATTTGAAGGTGAGATCTTGGACCCTGAGTGTTTTGAATAGAAGATGACCAAGATTTGAGCTCTGGTAAACCCAGAGAAAGACAATGAGGGAGATTTAAAGTGGTGGAAGAACAGTATTGTTGGTGTGGTCAAGAAAAGAGAGAGTTTTGAGACAATGATAATGGTGAATTGCATTTGACACAGTGACAGTATTATTGGGGTGGTCAAGAAAAGAGAGTTTTGAGACAATGATAATGGTGAATTGCATTTGGCACAGTGATTTGTAATGGTTATCTTTAACTCTGAGCTCTGTCTGATTCTCTACTACGGCAGGAGTAGAGGGGAGTGGAACCCAATTCCTAGAAACTGTTCCAAATGTGTAGGTGTACTGGAGGTTGTCACAATGATTGTAGGGCACCTAGTAGGCTGGAGCCAGGAATGTTGGCCTTTTTACAGTACACAACATAATCCCAAACAAGCCCAAAATTTTAATAGCACCTTTGCTGAGAATTGTTATACCGTGAGTCTGTTTTGGTTCCCACACTCCACTGGTCACCAAGTTTATCTAAGTCTACCTATAAACATCTGGAATCTAGCTCTTTTCTCCTTCTCGTAGCCACTGGTTTGATTGAGGTTCTTTCTCACTGTTTCCTGATAATAAAATAACTTCCTACCTTCATTTTCTACCCTACTTCTCCCCCATGACCCCAGAACCATGACTTTAAGAAATTTTATGTCATTTCCTATTGCCTATAGTATAGGTTAAAGTAAAAATTTCTTACAGTGGCAAAAAAAGAGGCTCTTCAAGCACCATGCTAATTTGGTACCAAGATCAGGCACCAAGCTAATTTTCTTTGTTCTGAATATATCTGATATACCAGCTAGTTTTCACATTCCTCAGGTAGATGTTCCCTTCTTTGTACTCCTATGTATGTCAGTGCATAGTTGCCTTTGTCTGGACTTTAATTTCCCTTCCCCACTGAGAAAACTTCTTCCCTTCAAGAATCAGCTCTTACACCACCTACTTTACCAACACAATCAGTCCTCCTCTCCTGTGCTCCAAAAAGTTTTCTGTACACTCTGCTATTGATTTACCTGTGCTGTAGCGTTTATTTGCATGTTTATTTCCCCGTCTAGCCTCTGAGTACCTCTCATGCAGAGACCCTTTCTTGTCTCTCCAGTACCCTGCGTATCTGTAGAACCAACAGTTCTACTTTTCAGTTTTACTTTCTGTTAGAGAAACTCTAGAGTCAGGTATAGTTATATCAGAAGTTAATCTGAATCACATTCTGGGAAATCAATGTGCATATCCTTTAAAGATTGTTATTTTTTTATTGCTATTCAGTAAAATGGGATACTTACTCTGTGAAAAAGTGCATTAGTGTTAAAGTGTTCAAACCTGATATTTATTAGTAGGCCTAATGTAAATCTTTGCTGACATTAGAGCTTTGTGACATTTCTGCACATCTGTCTTAACTGGAAGGCATAAATGATTGACAGTAAAGAGCAATTAATAATTTTCCAACTAAGACATTTTCAGGAGCTCTGCCTTTATTGCTTCCCAGACGAGCCTGTTTCTCTGTGTTTAAAAGATTATTTCAGTTTTTTGTTGAATTTCAAAAATGGTTGTTCTGTAAATTTTGGAAGATTGGCAGATGCAGAATTTTTAAAAGTTTCTTTGTTAGTTGGTCAATGCTATATATGCTTTTCTGTGTGTATGTGTGTGTGTGTGGCAGAGACAGAGTCAGAGAGAGGGACAAATAGGGACAGACAGACAGGAAGGGAGAGAGATGAGAAACATCAATTCTTTTTTGCAGCTCCTTAGTTGTTCATTGATTGATTTCTCATATGTGCCTTGACCGAGGGGCTACAGCACCTTGCTCGAGCCAGTGACCTTTGCCTCAAGTTGGTGAGCCTTGCTCAAACCAGATGAGTCCACGCTCAAGCTGGTGACCTCGGGGTCTCGAACCTGGGTCCTCCACATCCTAGTCCGACGCTCTATCCACTGCACCACTGCCTGGTCAGGCAATATATGCTTTTTATTTGACAGTTATCTTGAATTTTTTTTTTATGTGAAGCTTACTTTTTTTAATGCTAGGTTGTATTGTTTACTGAATGTTTCCCGTGCCATCCAGCAGAGTAAAATATTAGAGATCATCATTAACAGTTTTTATCACTACCTGTCTGTTTTTGTTTCCTTTTGCAAAACAGGCGAGTGTTATGTATAAAGGAAGTTGAAATCCTTGGCCTCATGTCCACAGATTGGCAGTATCCATTTGAAGATTTTGTATTTCCTCCTAGTGTCAGTGGAAATCTGCTAAACATTTCAGTTAAGGTAAGAGAACTTGGACCACCTTTTTAAAGCCAAGAATTTGTTAAATGAGTAGAAACCAGTGCTTTTTGACTCTTTTTTTTATAGTTAACTATACAAAAATATTTGAGGGATTATTATTTTTTGCTGCAATGTAAGAGAAGATGTAATAGACTTGCTTGTGAGCTGTACTTAATTTCCTGACAGTCTGTGATTGTGTCGAGTGAAAGATCCAGTCTGTCTGCTGAATTAGGATGCTGATACTTCCTTTTTGGGAAAATAAAACATAAGTAAATAAAAGGTCATTTTAATTTCATATGGATACCTATTTTGCTCTAATCTTAGATATTTCTGGAAAGATTCCCTTTTTTAGGTGATTATTATAAATATTATGTCTAAAACACTAATGTTTTATAATATTTGGCACTTGTAGAATGATAAAACAATTGAAGTATATAATAATACTTTCAAGTCTTTCTTCACCATCATTTTCTAAGGAAGAACTTTTTAATACATAGCAGGTAATTACCAACAATGACAATCCATCTTTTGCTTTGTTCTCAGACTTACTTTACTTTACTTTGAAATACATAAATTTTTTATTATATAAGGGATAAATTTATTTTCACCTCTTTAAAGGAAACTAAAAATTGTCATTCTAACAATGGTAATTTTTATAGTATATATTTTCTTAACAATAATAATGTTATTTCTGTTTACTGAAACTACGTAAAAAACATCTATCATAAAATTTAATGGATGCAAGTACTATTATTTTTTAATTTTGTTTTCTTGCATAGAGGTTTATAAATAAAAGAAAATACCATGAAACTGTATCATTTTATATTTCATTCTTCCCTCATTGTAGAGTGTTGAAACTTAGAGTGCCTTAGTAAAGGAAACATAGTTTTCAAGCTAGGAAAGACTGTGTCACTATGCATGTATATTACAGTTTCCTCAGTGATCAGTTCTCTTTCACATCAGTGATAAGAATTGACTCAATGTATTATACATTATATTAGAATTTTATCTATCAGCCAAGGAAATGAAGGAAGGGTTTTTTGATTTGTCAAATGTGACGAGTTATCAAGTCGTGTTTCTGTAGGCTATTTATCATAGCCACAAAAAGCCATTATTTTATACGGATAGACATACACTCATCCAATTTCATAAATTCTAACAACTTATATATAGAACCACTGTTCTTGTACCAAAATGATTTATTTCTTATTCTATCTGAATATGTGTGTTTTGTACGGTTATAAAATAGAGTTGACATCTAAGCATCCAATTAAAGGTTATGATTTTTTTTTCTTTCCCAGAATAATTTCTGTCATATTCTCTTTTGAAATAGGAGCAGGGTCTGTTCCACAAAAAAGACAGTGCCAATCAAGCCTATCTTCGGAAAATTTGCCTGCAGGATACCACCATAGCAGAGGTAAACAATTTATTTAGAAGAATATGCCATCAGTTTTTTAGCTGAAAGGTATTTTTTATAATTAACAATACCCATTATTTCTCTCAAGAGATCTTCCAGTCATAGTTGGATGGATAGATGAGCTAAAAACAATATGCTGGGGGCTTAGGAGGTCTGGAGAGTCTTACTTTGCATTGCACGTATGGACCATGTGTTCTTGTCTTTAAAGCTCTCGGACCTGTGTGGAAAGCTCCAGCTCTTGCTTTGTACCCTTCTCCTCTACCAGATTAGCCTGTACTTCTCTTTAGCATTGATAGTAAATATTTCATTTTGCAGAGAGCGTGTCATGCCATTGAGGACGCACAGTCAGTGAGGCACCAGCAGAAACTGAGGAAGCAGTCATCGCTGCAGCTTCTCAGGCCCCAAGTACCGTTTTAACCATGGATCCCAGGGGCTGCTACTGGAGGAAACCCAATCATCAATTTTGTCTATAAATCACAGTTATTTAGCTTCCTGAAGACAATTTTTAAGCATCCTTTAGTTTTAAAGTTTTTTTTCTAGAATGGCTAGGTGTTGGGTTTTCCATGTTGACTCAAATTTTGTCCATGTGTGTGTTCGTCGTCCACTACTACAGTGCCACCTGAATGGTCAGACCTTTAGAGAAATACCAGTTTCCATCAATGTTACAAATGTGAAGGCAAGGAAAATAGACTTGTTTTTAATTAAAGTTCTTACTCAAGAATAAGATAGGAGCTTAGAATGAGTGATGTTCTTTGAGAGGTTCTGGACAAACCTTTGGACAGTATTGGAAACTTTGTTCAATAACTGAACTGAGAGAATATTTTTGGTATTTGAATGAAGAGCAGCCACTAAAGGCAGAGATGATGTTTCCTATTTTCTTTTCATGAAAACATTGTTCTCCTAATAAAAATATTTTACTTTGGTGCTTATTTTTCCTTCTTGCACTATAATGTAAAGATACACCAAATCTAAACTTAAAATATCAATACTCTGTTCTCTGTAATGTGCCATTTATAAAATTTTGGAAATTATTTATATGCTCTTTCAAGATGAATTTATATGACACAGTTATAATTTGCTGATACATAAGAAAATATTGCACTTTAAGTTTTTAAGACTTAGAAATATAAAAATTTTCATATATCTCCAGAAATTGTTTTTTATAAATGGAAAGATTTTTAAGGGCATTATAAATTAACAATTATAATGCATACCTAGAAATGTATTTTAAATACTTATTAGGAAGAGTGAAAACTCTCTAGTTGCTTTATATATGAATAAAAGAAGGCGTCTGTAACAGCGCAATGGAGAATAATTGGCAGATGTGTTTTGGCGGGAGCAGGCCTGTGAGAATCAGCTCAGACAAGATTATGCCTCATTTATGCTGATCAGATATACTGCCTACGAAAGCTCTTTTAAAAATTCTCAAAAGTACTTAATTTCCTTGGAGGAATCTTTAAATTTGCTCGTGGTCTTTAGCATGGCATTTATTTCAGATCAGAATTAATGATGAAATGAAGATGTGGACACACTTGGTTTGCTCTGTTTTTGTTGACATGTGATAATGTTTCTATTCTCTTTATTCATGTTTTTTAAGACTGGCCTTAAAAATGTTAAAAATAATTTTTTTCTAGTTATTATTTCCTGCTGACTCCAAAAAAGAGAATGAAAGAATAATTAATTCCAAAAATATTTGATCTGTGATACAGGATGGTAGTCTTTGCCTTTTCAACATTATTATTTCTTTTTCCTGTGAAGGAAGTGTCATATATAAAACCTAAAGGACTAAACAAAATTTGTCAGTGGGTAATTGCAGTTTATGAAAAGGAGCATTACAAACAGAGTTTCATAGCAAAGTGTGCTAGTATTTTGTGTTTTAAAATGACTTAATTAGGAACCGGAGGCATCTAATTATTTTTCATATGAATCACAGCTGTTGACAAAGTCCTAACTATTTAAGAAATATCACTGTACTGATGGCATGTACAAAACATTGAACTACTAAGAAAAATTCATAGACACCTATGAATTCCTCATCTCAAGTTGGCTTAAAAATAAATGTTCAAATGTTGGTAACATTTTAATCTGATTTAATCCCCTGAGAAAAAACCAATTTATTGGTAAAGTGTAATAATGTCTTTTGTGTTTTAAAAATGCTCTGAGAGTCAATTATATGCATATGAACTACTGAGAGAAATAAAACATTTGGTACATTGTTTACAGGTATGAAAACATTGTGGGTTTGTGTTAAATTTTCAGATAACAGTTGTTTTTACTTTTTGTGTCTTTCCCCTCTCCTCTTCCAGTCTTATGATAGTGCGAGATTAGATTAATTGTTACGAGGTTAGATTAATTGTTACGGAGGGCCCTGACAGCCATCAGCTGTTTTTTGTATCTATAAATCTGTTTCTGTTTTGTTTGTTCATTTTGTTTGTTAGATTCCACATATAAGTGAAGTCATATGGTATTTGTATTTCTCTGACTGAGGAGGGGAGAGGGTTGGGAAGCTGGGTGAAAAAGATGAAGGGATTAAGAAAAAAAATACAGACAACAGTATGGTGATTATAGAGGGAAAGAGGGTGGGGGGTAGGAGAGGTTAAAGGGGGATAAATAGTGATGGAAAAAGACTTGACTCTGGATGGTGAACACAATGCAATATACAGATGACACAGTCGTCCCTCACCATATCTAAGTTCAGTTTTCTCCGTCTCACTGTATCTCATGGATTTTTAAATTGTATATATCTAATTTTGTATCGCGGATTTTTTGCTATATTGCGGGATTTTGTGGTATATAGGTATTTTTATATATTATTTTAATTATTTTTGTGGTAAAATAAGCATTTTCTAGCCTAAAAAATTGAAAACAATATAAAGATATACAAAATATTAATTAAAACATATTAAAAGAGTATTAAATTGAAATAAAGCCTTAAGATATATATAAATAATAAAATAAATATAAGGTCGCCACTTCATGGATTTTCACCTATCGCAGCGGGTTCTGAAACCTATCCCCCGCCATAGACGAGGGACTACTTGTGTTATAGAATTGTACACTTGAAACCTATATAACTTTATTAACCTGTGTCACCCCAACACATGCAATAAAAAAAAGAAAAAAGTCGTTATAGAGGGCTTTATAAGATGCTCACCAGTGAAAGTTTCCTGAGGGTACTGAGCCCCTTGACCACGTTGGATATATGTGGCCAGATCTTCACGACAGGAAGGATACGGAGCATGTATTTGACCACGGGCCCAGCTGCCACTCCGAAATCATAGCTGGATTTGCACTGTTGCCATGCCTTTTATGGTGTCTGTCAGACAGGGACTGGGAATGACAAGGATATTGGTGCAGGCCCATTCCTTCGAGACATGGAGCTTGTCTGACAGCTGACTTGGGTTTGAAGACTCTTCAGTAGCTTTGTAGGATCTTTCTTAGCCTGGCAGAACTGGAGGCTTCTACCCAATTTGTCTTTCTGTCTCTGTCTTTTTTTGTCTCATCCCCTGCCTCCAGTGGGAGATGAGTGGATAGTATTGCTTACATGTGCTTTGTTATACAGTATTGTGTCTGTTTTGAATCATGTCTGAGGGAGGACACTACCATCTCTTTGGTGCTTTGGGCATCTGAAGTAAGATCAGGTGCTGCCTGCATCTGTATTGTGTCTGTATTTTTAATAGGGCTCACATGAGTTTCTAAGGTACAGCCAGGACTAAAAATTAATGTTAAAATAATCAAACTCTTGAAGAGCTACAAATACCAATGCCAGTTAAAATGGCGAGTTGCTGTCACTGCCAGAGCTAGAAGAACCATCTTTTTATTGGGGAGAAAATCAAAGATTCTTAAAGGGTAGGAGTTTGCTCGAATCAGAATCATCTGTCCTCAAGGGACGAGCCCTCTCGGTTGAGACTGACTACCAGACTGCTCGCTAATACTGATGAATGAGCACGGGTCCTGTGCCGAGCGCTGGCTTTGAAAAGAAACCGAGAGTCCCTTAAGCAAAGGAAGCACATTTCTCTTGGTAATTGTGCCTAGAGTCTAAGAATTTAGACTTACTGTCCTTGAATTCCTGCTTGAAAGTTTCTTCAGCTACCAGGCTGAATCATTCGGATACTCAGCATTGTGGGTCTCTGGATTCTAAAAAGCCTCCAGAAAGGCTTTTGTTGGTATTGAATGTAGTACAGACCCACAGCCCCTCACCAAAATTCAAACAGCTCTCCAAACCAAAAGGTTTTTCATAAGTTTGAAGCGAAATACATTTGATAGCAAAATTCCGAACTGAACTGACATGAGACTGATTGTGGTCTTTATTCTTCTTGGTGTAAATGAGTTTGGCTGTAGCAAAATTAATATATTTGATTATGGGGTGCTGCCGCAGGCTGCACTGGAGGTGTCTGAGCTGTGTGGCATGTGAGGTGTGCTGCTTCTACAGTTTGAAAGGGTTTGTGTTCTGAAACACATCTGGCCCCAAGAGTTTCAGGTAAGAGATTGTATATCTGTATATCCTCAAAAATTTCAATTTAAGTTGCTTCCCAAATTTTATAAGAATCGTAGAGGAGAATTTTCCTCCCTCTTCAGACCATGCTAATGTTTCCTTTTACTGTATGCTGGCCAATTATTTTGATAAAGTGTTCAAAGTAATTGATGTTGACATATAGGAGACTGAAATGTTGTCATATAATAAATAGTTCGTCAGAAAGATTTATGTGAACTCTGGAGAAAACAAAACAGAAGAATGTAGTCATGATTTCTATCCCTCTTGTATATTAATTAATTAACTACCTGGTAGATTAAAGGTTTTTAGAATTGACCTCTAGTGTAAAGGTAATTAGAATAGTAATGAAATAAGCCATATGATCCTGTAGGTTGATAGCATCCACTAAAATAATGGTGGACACTTGACAAAGATTTAGTTCTATTTTTAACTTGAACAGCCAAGTGTCTTCCCCAGAGATTGACTATAAAGCTGAAATTTTCCCAGTTGCGATTTAAATTCAGTGATAAATAATTTTCATCAAAAATAAATTTCAAATATTAGTCTGGGTTTTATTGTTTTTTGTAGAAGTTTTTTTCTTTTAATTTTATTTAAGAAATTAAATTTAACAGAGTGACATTGATCAGTAAGAGTACATAGGTTTCAGGTAGTTGTTTCTATAGCATTTGAACTGTTGATTATGTTGTATACCCATCACCCAAAGTCAAATCATTTTCCCTCACCTTATATTTGTCCTTCTTTACACCTTTCCCTGCACCCACTCCCCCACATCTCCACCTCCCCCCTCTTCCAGTAACCACTTTACATTTATCTACATCCATGAGTCTCAGTTAAAGCTCAGCAACAAATAAGCAATCTAATAAAAAAGTGGCAAGAGGACCTGAACTTCTCCCAAGAGGACATGCAAATGGCCAACAGATATATGAAAAGATGCTCATCTTCACTAGCCATTAGAGATATGCAAATCAGAACTACAATGAGCTACCACCTCACACCTGTTAGATTGGCTATTAGCAAGTGGAGAGGCTGCAGAGAAAATGGAACCCTCATTCACTGCTGGTGGGAATGCAAATTAGTACAACCATTATGGAAGAAAATTTTTATAATACCTTTTTTTCTCTTCCACAAACTAGTTTCCTCTTATGTCATCTTCCTTTAAGCCTCCTTTATACATAATTTTCTCTATTATTTTTGTGGTACCACTCTAAATATTATTAAATTATATCAAATAGATACTGTGCCAACAATTGGCAAATTACAGCCCATTGTAAATAATGTTTTAATGACTCATAGCCACACCCATCATTTGCATCCATCATGGCTATTCCCGCACTACAATGGCAGAGTTGAGTATTTGTGACAGAGATAATATGGCCAGCAGAACCTAAAATATTTACTACCTGATCCTTGACAGAGAAAGTCTGTAATATTATATGGACAGAAACAAGACACTAACTGGTTTACCCAAGATCCTATAGTGAGATAACTGAAATTATGATCCAGCACCTACCAACTCCCTCTGTTATCTCTTCTTTCTTCCTAGAAGCAGGAATGCTTGTGTCAAATGCAAATGAATATGGCCAATGTTCATTAGATTTTTATTGAATGTATGCCCATATCCTGGAGTTATCTATATTTTTTTTCTCATCTATTTTAAGCATTTCTTATAGTAACACTCAATCCAAACTGGCCCTTTGTCTAAATATTTTTAAGAGAATTCTTACAAATGGTTTAATATTATTGTGGCAGTTTACTAGGAAACATGGATTTTTAAGTATAAAAATTAGGAAATAAAGACTTTGAAGATAGGACATAAAACTTGCCTCTATTTCTAATGCACAGCCAGAACAGAAGACTCAAATGCATGGTGTTCTATCCTGCTCAAACCATTAGAGAGTTAACAACTAGCTTGGGCTCACCAGGAGGAAATCCATATTTTTAAGCACAGTACATCATATTCCGAGTAATAATGTAACAAATGAGCAGGTGTTCAAAGACTGCAATTTGAATGGAAGCCATAACATTTTAGCTTCACTAGAGGCTGCTGCTGCAAATCAGCTCAGCAAGCACCTATTGGTGGTTTAAATGAGAAGCCACACTTGAACAGGGCATAGTTCTCCCTCTGGAGTGCTGTTAGAGATTCTTAACCTACTTTGACACTTCAGATCGAATCTTCCCTACCTCTTTCAGTTCAGGGTGATTTACAATTTCAAAAATAGTGAAAATAAAGGTAGGGATTTGAATTAGCAGATTAACAGAGTACTTAGCTTTTTTCAAAAAAAGCTTTCCTGAACTCTGCAGTCATTCAAATATCAGTAACGGGGTTACGGAAGGAATAGATTTGAAGTCATGGTAATGGAGTCATACTCCTGCGAGATTCTGGCGTAGTTGTAAGGTCTATATGACAGTTTAATACAATGTGTCCATAAAGTCATGGTGCACTTTTGACCGGTCACAGGAAAGCAACAAAAGACAGTAGAAATGTGAAATCTGCACCAAATAAAAGGAAAACCCTCCCAGGTTCTGTAGGATGATGTGGCAGAATGTGCAGATGATGATGTAATACCGTGTATACAGCGGAGCAGCCCACGGCCATGCCAGTCGAGATGTGAACGGTACAGAGGAGAAAGTTCAGTGTGTTCTGTGGCTTGCTAAATTTGAATCTGTGACCAAAGTGCAATGTGAATATCGGCGCGTTTATAACGAAGTGCCACCACATAGGAATAATATTACTCGGTGGGATAAGCAGTTGAAGGAAACCCGCAGTTTGGTGGAGAAACCCCATTCTGGTAGGCCATCAGTCAGTGACGAGTCTGTAGAGGCTATATGGGATAGCTACCTAAGGAGCCCTAAAAAATCTGTGTGTGAGCCCACATTGAACTGCACTGAGTAGGTATGAAACTGGGAGTTTTCTTTTTATTTGGTGCAGATTTCACATTTCTATCGTCTTTGGTTGCTTTCCTGTGATCGGTCAAAAGTGCACCATGACTTTATGGACACACTGTCTGTCTGGGATTACTGACCACAAGTACATTGAAAGAAACAGTTGTTAGTTTAGAGTCCTAGGAAATTCTTATTTTGAGTTGACCCCCCCAAAAAGAGAGGAAATATTGCATGACTTATTACAATCCAGATGGTGAATGGATACTATTGAAAGCATTTCTTTTATAAGAGCCATAAAGACTTTATAACCCATAACTCAAACTGGTGAATACAAATGTATTGCCCATTCTTCCTAAAATTAATGACTCAATCAATTAATGTTGAATTATATTGCAGCTCTTTTAGAAGCACCAACACACTTATTTTTATAAGTGGATTATCACTTATTTTGGAGGGAATATAATTTACTGGGGGGCCTTTGTTTTAGTTGTATTTAAATTCATAGAGTTATAATAGTCCATGGTTTGAAGGTGCTTATTTTTAACATAAATCTGTTTTCCTGTGGCTTCTGTCTGTTGAGCTCAGCCCTACGTTCTTGGGGCCATCAGAATAAGAGTGGCTCTTTTCCTGTCTGTGAAACCTGTAGGTAGAGTGCTGTGTAGCAGAAATGAAGGCTGGCCTCCTGTCGTACCATTTATCAGTAAAGCGTGTAAGTCCAAAATTTCATCTTTTTCTACCTAAATCATCCCCGTGTCGACATAAGTTTAGATCCTCTCACAATCTCGATGTCTGTCTGAATACCTGAGTTGATCTGTGTCTCTCAGACACGGTGCGCTGATCTGAAGGAGTGCCAGAGGAGCCAACCAAGGCAGGATGGGACTAGGAAGAGTTCCACATTTCCCACCAATGTTCTAATCGTATTAGGTTCCCAACTTATTGAGTTACTTATATAAAATAAATTTTCCCATTTTATAATATTTTTCTTCATTATTGCAATCTCTAATTTGGTAACTTTTACTTCCACAAAAATAATGACTTATCCCTTTTATCTTTTATACTAAAATTAAGAGTGAATATGTATAATACTGTACATTTAAAAATCAGGAGACCCTGAAAAAAAAATTCCTTTACTTCTCAGTCTAACTTTTTCCATTTGAAAATAAAGACCTTTGGACCAGATCTGCCTTCTTGTGATTCCTATAAATATTACAGATGTTGACAAAATGATGAATTTTCTAATCATTACTTTGAAGTATGAGATGTGTTAACTTGTTTTTATTCCCTCGTTCCCCACTGTCCCCATAGACATTAAATACATATTTTAAATAATCAGTGATTTTTTTAAAAAAACCACAAATGCTTAAACAGAAAAACAAGGAAATGTGAGATACTGTTGCTAGTCTTTCCTCGTGAGAATGGTCTGCCTGTGGAGATGGCAGGTAAGCAAGTGCCAGCAGAGAGCCCTGTGTGACTGTGGAAAGAGATGGTTAAGCCTGGAGTCTGGCTGTTGCTGTGAAAATGAAATCCTGCTCTTTGCAGGAGGTATAGCCTCGGCAGTGCCCTTGGTTGTCTGAGGTTCCGTGCTGTGTGGGGCAGTCATAGCTCATGCCAGGTCAGCTTAGCTCTCCACAAGTCATCACTACAATGGGCTGTTTATGTTCCCCTCAAATTCACATGTTGAAATTGTGACCCCCAAATGGATGGTATTAGGAAACAGCCTTTGGGGAATGATTCGGTTATAAGGAGGGGCTCCTCATGGATGAGATTAGCGCCCTTATAAAAGAGACCCCCAATATCACATTTTCTGTGATTCTTTTTATGTTAAATATTCCTTTTCTCCTTCCACCACGTGAGGACACAGTGAGAAGGCAACATCCAGTCTCTGAAGAAGTGGGCTCTCACCAGACACCAAAACTGTTGGCACCTTGATCTGGGACTTCCCAGACTCCGAAACTGAGAAATAAATGCATGTTGCTTATAGGCCGCCCAGTTATGGTATTTTTGTTACAGCTTTCCAAATGGACTAAGACAATCATACTCTGTCAGAAAACTCCCCTGCTAGACAGCCCTGCCATCTGAAATTGGGTAAAAGATTGCAAAATGCTAGCCATGTGGATTAATTAACATGGATTAATTTACCAAATCAGAAAAAGGGTAGGTCACTGCCAGGATTAGCTTGCTAAAAAGTTAGGAAAAGAAATATCAAATAAAAAATATTAAACAGGGCCTGACCTGTGGTGGTGCAGTGGGTAAAAGCATCAACCTGGAACGCTGAGGTCGCTGGTTCAAAACCCCAGGCTTGCCTGGTCAAGGCACATATGGGAGTTGATGCTTCCTGCTCCTCCCTCTGTTCTATCTCTTTCCTCTCTCTGTCTCTTTCTCTGTGTCTCCTCTCTCTAAAAAAATGAATATATAAAAAAATGTAAAAATAAATTTAAAAAATTTTTTAAAAAATTAAAAAGGATTAAATGCAAGATACTGTAAAAGAAAAAAAGGAAAGAAAGGCAAATTAAAATAAGAACCATGTCTTATAGAAATGAAAAATATTGAAGTAGAAAGTCAGTAGACAGCCACAACAGTAAATTAAACATAGCTGAAATAAGAACTAGTGAACTGACTCAATACATTTCCTGGAATATGGCAGAGGTAGAGAGATGGGAAATATGAAAGAAGTTAAGCAACATAGAGAATGGAATGAGAATATCTAGTATACTTCTAATCCAAGTCCCACAAGGAAAGAATAGAGAAAAGGTTGGTATGTCAGAATTCATGAAAGGTATGACTTGATAAAAGCAGGAAACCAAGGGATCCCAGAACAGGATAAATAAAAATATTCCAAATCTGACATACATTGATTAAATCTATAGCAGTCGCAAACATAAAAGAAACATCAGAAAAATAACCAGAAAAATAAAACATTACAACGGATCATCAGACTGACAGAATTCTCCACAATGGTAACACTGTAGAGGCAATAAGGTATCTACAAATTGTCAAGAGAAAATAAACTGACTAGTCTTAAATCAGAGTTTTTCTTAAGAATTAACTTGATAAAGGAAGTTGAACTCAGAAAGGACTAACATATAAGAAGCAATGGGAACAAAGAAATTGGTAAACTTTAACATACCACTTTAAAAAGCAACAAATGAGTATATGAAGTTTACCAAAACTTTGCAGGACATTTATGGAGAAAATTATAAAATCCTATTGAAACAAAGTTTAAATTTTCTTAAATAGAAAGTTATACAATGCTCATAATTGGTATGACTCATTAAAGAGTAATCATTCAAACTTACCTATAAAGCCAATACAATTTTTTTTTTTTAGTATGAGAGAGAAAAAGAGGAACAGACAGGCTGGAAGGGAGAGAGATGAGAAGCATCTTCATTGTGGCACCTTAGTTGTTCATTGATTGTTTTCTCATATGTGCCTTGACTGAGGGGTTCCAGTAGAGCAAGTGACCCCTTGCTCAAGCCAGTGACCTTGTACTCAAGCCAGTGACCTTTGGGCTCAAGCCAGCAATCATAGAGTCATGTCTACAATCTCCCACTCAAGCTGGCGACCCGTGCTCAAGTGAATGATCCTGTACTCAAGCCGGTGATCTTGGGATTTCGAACCTGAGTCCTCTGCGTCCCAGTCTGACGTTCTATCCACTGTGCTACGGCCTGGTCAGACCCAATGCAATTCTAATCCACATTTCATTATACTGTATGTATATATTTTTGTGAAACTTGAAAGGCTGTTTCAAAAATTCACATGGAAGAAAGGCCAAGAATGTTCATATATTTGAAAAAGACATGTTTTGTTCTTTCAGATTGTAAAAGCTCACTAAAAAAACTGAAGTAGTTAAAACAATGTTATATTTTCAGCCTGACCAGGCGGTGGTGCAGTGGATCGAGCATAGGACTGAGACACAGAGGACCCAGGTTCAAAACCCTGAAATCTCCAGCTGGGCTCATCTGGCTTGAGTGTGGGCTCACCAGCTTGAGTGCAGAGTTGCAGGCTTGAGTGTGGGATCATAGACATGACCCCATGGTTGCTGACTTGAGCCCAAAGGTTGCTAGCTTGAAGCCCAAGGTCTCTGGCTTGAGCCCAAAGTCGCTGGCTTGAGCAATGTCAAGGCACAGATGAGAAAGCAATCAATGAAAAACTAAGGAACCACAAGGAAGAACTGATGCTTCTCATCTCTCTCCCTTCCTGTCTGTCCCTATCTGTCCTCCCCCTCTGTCCCTGTCACACACACAAAAAAACCACATTATGTTTTCAGAGAAACAGATAAATGAAGCAAATTAGACTAACAACAGACTCATGTATATATGGAAATATGTAATAAAATAATGAGAATAATAAGAATAGTAAAGACATAGGATTTTTACTATGTAAGTTCCAAGTGCCATTGTAAGGAATTTACACATTCTGATTCATTTATCCTCAAAGGTGACATTAAATTTCAGTCAAGCAATAGCCAAAGGTTGAAACAACCCACATGCCTAACAAAGGATAAATGGATAAATTGTGGTATATACATACACTGGAATATTATTCAGCCATGAAAAGTAATGAAGAACTGATACATGTTATAAGAGGGATGTAATGCTCAAAAGCATTACAGTAAGTGAAAGAAGCCAGACACTGAAGGTCACAATTTTTTATTCCTTTTATATTAAATATCCAAAATAAGTAAATCTACAGAAACAGAAACAGATTAGTGATTGCCAGGGTCTGGGGGAGGCAGAAATGGGGAGCGATTACTTAAAGGGTATGGTCTGTTCTGGTGTGATACCAAACTTGTGAAACTAGAGAGAAATTGTTATACAACATCATTAATGCACTAAATACCATAAAACTGTACAGTTTAAGGTGGTTAATTGTTAATATGAATTTCACTGTAATAAATGTTCAGGAGCTTCCCTGGCCAAATGGTTCAGTGGTAGAGCATCAACCCTGCGTGTGGATGTCCTAGGTTTGATTCCTGGTCAGGGCACACAGGAGAAGTGCCCATCTGCTTCTTCACCCTTCCCCCTCTCACCTTTCTGTCTGTCAGTCTTTCTTTCTCTCTCTCTCCCCCTCCTGCAGCCGTGGCTTAACTGGAGCAAGTTGGCCCAGATGCTGAGGATGGCTCCATGGCCTCTGCCTTAGGTGCTAAGAAGAGCTTGGTTGCTGAGCAAAAGAGCAACACCCCAGATGGGCAGAGCATTGCCCCCTAGTGGGCTTGCTGGGTGGAACCTGGTCGGGGCACATGTGGGAGTCTGTCTGCCTCCCTGCCTCCTCTCACTGAATAAAATAATGATGATGATAATGATAATAATAATTTCAGGAGCTAAAGAATGCCAATGACCCAGATGAGCAGAGACACAGATTCTCACGTAGAGCTTTCGGAGCTAAAGGCAGGGCACCTAGATTTTAGCCCATGTTGGAAATCAGACTCCAGAAAGATTATGAGAACTGTTTTCCCATGCTTGCACAATCTACCCGCCTTTACCTGTAAATGACATGGGGAGAACCACATGTCCTACAACTGACACCCGGTATCCTTTGGCAGGACAGGTCCCACGCTGCCTGGGAACTGAACGTCCTTGCCCACCAGGCGACAAGATACCACCCGGCTCAGGACAGACGAGATGAGGGAGAAAGGAGAGTTCACACCTAATATATCTTTATTTCACTGAATAAAGCAATCTGGACTTTATAAATTAGCAAGAATTTAGTTTCAAGCTTGGATAATTATCCAAAGTCACATCTTTTCTTTTTAGTAGCAGTTTGAAAACTGGAAATAATATTTCAAATCTTTTCTTCCTGATGGATTTCTCAGGAGCTAAATTGTTCTGCCCTTTCCATGCATAGAGACTTTTTTCTTTAAATATAGCTTTGTTCTATTTCTCCACACTGGCTGATTTTAAATTCCCCAAACATTTTCACATTTATATGGAATACAAGCCATTAACCATCTTCTCACACTAAAAATTAGCCTTGAAAATAAGTTATAGATGTTACAAGTAAAAAATTCAAAATGCACACAAACACCAATTTTAGTCAGCAAGAATAAACTTTTCAATAAATATTGGTTGGGAAATTAATTCATATGGAAAAATATAACATCAAATTTCTTCATAATACTAAAGTAAATACCAGGACTGTTAGAAACGAAACACAAAGCAGCACTTAAAGAAATAATAAAACAACAGGAGAATATCTTTATGGTCTGGGAAGCTAGAATTTTCTGTGAGAGAAAAAACCGTTAAAAAGTTAAATAACAATCTGCAGACCAGGAAGGAATATTTACAAATCCCCCTGTGTAACTGACAAAAGGTTAATATAAAAAATCTATGACAAATGACGTCAGTGAAGTAAGAAAAAGAAAAGCCAATAGAAAAATGGGCAAAAGTGGTGAACAGACAAGTCACAGAAAAGAAAATGTGAAAAGTAGTCAGGAATGTGTAGAATGAAACCATGAGATTATCCTTTTACATCTGTCAGGTTGGCAGAAACAGGTAAGTTTGAGAGCAGTTGGTTTCCGGGATGTGGTGACATGTGCCCAGTGAGACAGTGCTGGGGGGTGTCAGGTCCCCTGGGAGGGCCACCTGGCCACACCCACCACAGATGAACACACAGGACAGCCTTTCCACTCCAGTAGCCAATCTAAGGAAACTCTCAAGCAGAGACAAAATTACTAAGTATGCAAGGATGTTCACTGCAACACTTTAAAAACAAAAATATGGAAACAACTGTATCAGTAATAGATTTTAAAAAACATACACGAGGAGACTAAATTAGCAGCTATAAGAAATGAACTCTTTCTTCCCACACACACAATCTAAAAAAACCCACAATGTTGAGTGAAAGTGAGTTTCAAGAAATTTAAGGCATATGGAAATTATACATGCCAACTTTAGGACAGTATTTTTGGGAAGGGCAAGAGAAAAGGGACAGAAGGATGGGCTGTAGGTATATCGGCAACGATGTGTTCATTCAAAATAAAAGTGATTGTTAGCAAAAATGCAAAATGTGGACGTCTGTTAAATACAGGTGGTAAATATATGAGTGTTTATGAGATTATATTTTTATACTTTGTGTACTCAAACTATTTCATATTTTAAAGGAAGTGAGAGTAAGGGAGGGAGGGAGGGAAGAAGGAAGGAAGGAAGGAAGGAAGGAAGGAAGGAAGGAAGGAAGGAAGGAAGGAAGGAGAAGAGAAAAGGAAAAGAAAAGAAAAGAAAAAAGAGAAAGAAAAGTATGTCCTCGTCATGATAATATCCAAACAGAAGGGGAGTTGTATACCACACCCCACCCCACCTTGAACTGAGCCCAGAACTAGACAAGGGCTGTTTCAGACCAGAGCCCTACAACACCCACCAGAAATGACCTGGTGAGAGTGGAGGCTGTGGGAGGAAGAGAATGAGTGTTGCAGTAGCTCTGGGTCTTGGCAAAAGGCAAGGAGGATCAACGGGAGACGAGGGAGGATCCAGTACATGATGGGTCCACCCTGGGGATGTCTGCTTAAACCCAGAAAGATGGAATCCCTGCCCTTCCCTGCTCTTCCCTGCTCTCTCCCCATATCCCACCCAGACGACTGCAAAGGAGCAAAAAAGGTTTGGCCCTACAGGGGAGGGCAGCAGATGGGAGAGGTCGAGGAATTGATTATAATCAACTTAAACAAACTGGATGGAGCAGACCCATCGAGGTCTGTTTGGGAGGTGGGGGTTGGGCGATGCCGAAGCAGAGAGAAGTCATCATGCTGAGGACCCCTGGGAAGCCTTATGAAGTCAAGACGGCTGTGTTTCAGGCGCACTGACAACACAGGGTTTATGGAAAGTCTTAAATGAGCCATTAGATCCCCACCTCTGCCCTGTCCGGGAGCTAGCCAGTATCCCCTCACTGGACACGGAAGGGCGGGCAGGGGTGTGGCCGGTGGGGTCGGTGCACCCTGGAGCTCCTGACTGGGAGAGGTTCTGCACCCTGGGGTTAGGCCAGTGGCCAGCAGTGTGAGGTGTTCCTCTGAAAATGGAGAGCAGGTAAAAAATGAACATATTTTGATTAAGCAGAACCCCCTAGCCTCTGCTTCCCTCCCGGCCCCTAAACCCTGGTGGTGAGGCTCAGAACCCCCGAGATGAAACGAATAATTTATTTTCCCTCTGAAGAAACTGTTCACCCAAGATTTTTGACAATTTGAGATTCTTACATTAGGGGTTTTTGACATTAAGGGTCTCCCAGTAAAGCGACTGGATTTGGTTCTGACGTGTGAGCGCTGCAGCAACAATGGGGAACCATGAACTTGAGAGAAACGCCCTGATTTTGCAGAGCGGCGAGCTGGGTCCCAGGGAAGGGGGTGTGTGTCCAGGAGAACACTGAGGGGAAGTCAGACTTCACGGGACTGCATGTAAGGCAGGCGGTTTGTTTCCTTGAAGAGTGAAATACTATGAAGTCCATAGTAAAAATATACAAAATCAGACTATGGGGAAGGCAATTCCCAGAGAAAGTCAATTTTGTTTCTTTCGGGTACAAGCGGTTCAGTAACTTACACTAGGTTATGGAAGTACGGTCTGGCCAAGGCTCTGGGGGACCCACTTCAATGAAGTCAAGTTGATTCATAACTCATATACCAAATAAATGTCAATTGCTGCTTCTAAGGTAATTGAGAAGACTTGAAAGGTAATTTTAAGTGGTACTTAACACAATTAATTAGCTCTACCTAACTTTTTAATTTCATTGACAGAGTAGAAACCTGGCTTGAATTACTTTGGCAATCCAAGGCGATGAGGTTTCCTGGGTTAAAAAAAAAAAAATGTTTCTGGATCTTGTAGGGCCGGATGGGATCCGGTTTGGTGTCGGAAAGCTTTGCACCTTCTGCCGGCTTTCCTGTAACATTTCCATGTGGCAGCCCAGCCCATGGGCACAGCTGGTTTAACCGCAAATTAAACATTTCCGTTGGAAATCTCCCTCTTTCTAAAGCAGAAACCCCGCATTTGACACAAACATGCTTTAAGGCTGATCCGATTAATTAAGAAACCAGGGCTTTGGGCAGTTTGCTTGTTGCTTTTAGAAACATTTGCTTTTGATTCAACATCTTTGTCAAAACAAAGATAAACAGAGAGATCGTGGCCTGCGAGAGGAAGGGAATCTCCCACTCATTCGCTCTGAGAGCAAGCCTGCCTTGTCTTTTATCCTTCCTGGGACATAAGTACACGGAGTGCCTCTGCATAAGGAAAGAGTGTACCCGTATTTTCAGAATGGCTCGTCTTTCGGGGCTGATAATGGAAGTGGAGAGCCGGCACAACGCTAGGCCAGACTGGGGGTGAAACTCAGGCAAATCTGCATTTGATTCCACATTTGATTTTCCTTTCTGTTCCCCACCACCACCACCACTACCCTGATCCCTCTTTTATTTGCCCTCTTTCCTAGTTCCCAGCTGCTGAGGGAACAGACTCGGGGCTCACCCACCTTGGCATCAAGCAAGGTCCTGCTTGCTTGTTCTGTTTGTCTGGACTGCCCCCCTCTGAGGCTGTGGCATCTGGTGAGCTGTCATGGACAGAGAAGATGGGCCGTTATTTGTCTTGAAGACACTGCTCTTTGGTGATGTGGGCACCCCCTAGGGCCCAGCACGCGGGCATGAGAGAGGAGCACCAGTGTGTGGTGGGGAGCTCTAGAGCAGGGTCTGCGGCTGCCCTCACCTCTCTGAGCCTGTTCCTTGCAGGGAACGGAGCAGGTGGGTTCTGAAAGCCCTTCTAGCCCTTTAATGGGTTGAGCAGTTTGAACCTTAAGTAAAAAGCCCTGGTTGCAATGAGCTTGGGTTGGAGTTCTTTAAAAAATTGGCAGGTATCTCTGTCCTTGGTGAAATTTAGAAATTTCTAGGGATCAGCACTGCATCCCAGAAGTTGTTAGCACTAAAGAAATATATATTTAGTGAGCACCTGCCATATGCCAAACACTGTGCTAGCTGAAGACGTGGAAATAACCTGCTTCCTGGCCTGGGGAGGCACCAAGGTAAAGAAGACACAATCAGGTCTAATGAAACTTGGTAATTTTCATTGCTCTTGAAATATTGAGAATAAAGTTTTCTTATTTTTATTCTCTCGCAATAAACATATTAATATGTGCATAATTATTATTAATCTAAACACACTTGAATTGTATACTTCAGAACTGAATTATGAGGCACAGTCTTATTAATGCAAAAACAATATGGATGGGCATGCGGATGAATTTAGTTACCTTTTATAAACGCTGAATTGGCTTCTTGAATTAAAATAATCATATGTGTCTCTTGAAAAGATATTTACCCTGACAGTTTATAAATGCTAACTAAATTCCTTCCAGATCAGGCAGCCGGGCCCTTAGACTGGAGCCATTTAGTTTTTAGAAAGGTGAAGTTTAGGATTAATTAATCATATTAAGTTATTTTTTACGTTAATTATAATGTTTTTGAAAATGCTCTAAAGGAAAACTTAAGTCTTTTGTGTGTGTGTATTTTTCCGAAGTGAGAAAGGGGTGGGAGTGCGGGGGGGGGGCAGTCAGACAGACTTCTGCATGTGCCTGACCGGGATCCACCTGGCATACCCACCAGGGGGCGGTGCTCTGCCCATCTGGGGCTTTGCTCTGTTGCAGCCAGAGCCACTCTAGAGCCTGAGGCAGAGGCCATGGAGCCATCCTCAGTGCCCAGGCCAACTTTGCTCCAATGGAGCCTTGGCTGTGGGAGGGGAAGAGAGAGATAGAGAGAAAGGAGAAGGGGAAGGGTGGAGAAGCAGATGGGCACTTCTCCTGTGTGCCCTGGTCGGGAATCGAACCTGGGACTTCCACACACCGGGCTGATATTCTACCACTGAGCCAACTGGCCAGGGCCTGGAAAACTTAAGTCTTTTTGCAGGGAGCATCTACATGTGTTTTCAAATCAGTTATTCAAAAGCTATGCTTTTTGGTATAATTGGATATTGTGTCTCCTGGGAGTACTTAACCCTGTTTTGTGCACAGTTTGAGTTTGGTCTTCAAACTCAAACTGTGTATATTTGTGTGATTTGGATTGGACCACGTTTCCTTTATAAAGACATCTTTGTATGAAAATCTTCTGTTGCATGTCTATACTAGATCATTTTCCTTTTAAAAATCAAAATGTAGTTAATATACAATATTATATTGATACCCATCTGACACTATACGAGGTTATTATGCTATTATTGACTATATTCTCTATGCCATAAATTACATCCCCTTGGCTTATTTATAACTAGAAATTTGTATCTCCTGTTCCCCTTCAGTGTTCTCACCCTTCCCCCAACGCCCCTTAGTTGTTCTCTATGAGTTTCTGTTTTGCTTTGTTTGTTCATTTGTTTTTTATTTTTTTTAGATTCCCCATATAAGTGAGATTATATGGCATTTGTCTTCTCTTATGACTTATTTCTCAGCACAATACCCTCTAGATCCTTCCCTATTGTCATAAACAACAAGATTCCGTTCTTTTTTATGGCTGAGTAGTATTCCACTGTATATATGTACCGCATCTTCTTTTTCCACTCATCTGCTGATGAACACCTAGGTAGCTTCCATACCTGGGCTATTGTAAATAATGCTGCTATGAACATACATCCTTTTCCTTTTAAGCGTTTACTTCAATTTGACCTTTGTGATTAGAAATTCTATTTGTCTTGAAAGATTTTTCATTCAATCAGCATTTTCTTGTTTAGGGCACTTTAGAAGTGAGTGATTCCTGCCAGTAAGTACAGCATTCATACAGGAGGCGGTACGGCAGAGGGAAGGGACCCTGGGCTTTCCCACGGACGGGCGGGAGTCTTTGCACATGTGGTCAGTGGCTCGGCTCAGTTTCCTTCACGGTAAAATGGAGATAATAGCTGCTTCATGGGAGTGTGGAGCATGGGTGTGAAGTGTCTGGCATTGTGCTCAGTGCTCAAATGGACCGAGTAAAAAGATAGCTACTATTATATTCAAGTGGTCTTCGATTTTATACTTTTTACTCAATATTTCTGTTAAATATCCCTATTCAAATACAATATTACATTTAATAGGATATATCAGCATCTAAAACCATGCCAAAATTAACTGCAAAAGCCGATCATAAACAAATATGAATAACCCTTCCATAATGCTTAAATAATTTCATTTGAATGACAAATTTTAATCTACATGAAAATGTAGGGCCACCTCCGTGCATGCCCACAAAATAAGACAGCATGCATCTGCTTGAACCATTACTGGAACCTAGTTCATAGGGAGGGGTGTGTGCTGCAGGATGGATTTTATACTTTAAGGGGCCTAATGAAAATACCAAAATGCTCTGCAAATGAAGTGATGCGTTTAAAAAAGAACAGTCACTATTTGTCTCGGTTTTCAGGCCTCCTATTTGAAAGGGCTGCGCCTGGATTTGATGCCCAGACTTGAAAGTTCTCTGAACCAGGAGAACCATGTGCGAAACACATCAAGGGAGTCGCCTTCCCAAAAACCCAACTTCTTTGTTTTACTTGGAGGTGGAGAGAGCTGCTGTTCAGAAAAATCTCCAAGGTTTCTGTGATTTGTTATGAATTGAAGGTCATTCCCTGAACTGGATCCTAGGAGTCACCGCAGCCCCCCTGCCGGTCAACGTGGAAGCAGATGTGTGTTGGCAATTCGGTAGCAGAGGAAGAGAAGCTAGGAGAAAAACCTCACTTGGCTTGCAGGTTTAGCTTTCATTTTGCATTTCTCCAGTCTGTCTTTTTCCGATCTTCCACTAGAGGGCGCCCAGCTACCACCTGAACCCATCCTCCAAGTAGGGTTTTTTTTCTGATCCTCCTCCCAGGAGACAGTGGGGGCCAGCTACAGACTCGGGAGATTTCTGGGTCCACCTTGGAGTTCAGGGCTCCCTCAAGAGGTGACCCTCAGATTCCCTGAATAGGGTGGGACTGAGAAAGCCCTACACTTCAGGACTGGAATTTCAGAAACCCCATGAAAGTTTTTCATTTTTAGTCTTCTCTTTGTTTCAAAAGGACACAGCAGAGATGAATTATGATGGATCCCAGGGCTTTGGGGACTATATCTCCAGAACCCTGATTGTCAGACCCTTCCAAGCACATATGTTCTTATAGAAGGAATAGACTGGAATATTAAAACCAGAACTTCGGGAAATTCCAGAACAGATGTTTTCCCTGGTCAGGGTGAGACCTCTGTCACAGAGCGGCTGCTGGCCCCCTGCCTCCTGCCAGCACTGCTCCTGCATTGGCATTTTATGAGCGAGGGGGATTACGTTTGTCTTAAAATTTTAATCAGCAGGTCAGCAGTTCCTGTCCTGTGTGGGGGCCTCCTCTCAGCATGCTCCGTAAGCAGGGGATGGTGAATGTCCTCCAGTTCTGTCTTACCCGCTTCATTCTTTCTTTCTCCTGGCTCTGTGTTTGAGGACTTAATTCTGAGAAACCTGCCCCAGTATGAGTTATTCCTGCCACTCTGAAACATTTGATAAGAATAAATCAGGAGCCACATTTCCAGTGCACCTGATGCCTTATGATGTACTTCAGCAAACAGGATGTCATCTGATGCTTCTACAGCCATGGGCTACATTTCTCATCCTTCCCACTTCACAGATGAGAAAAACAAGGCTCGGGGCAAGTCAGTGCGGACACTAGGACTTGAATTCACCTGGTTTGATTCGGAAGGGATTGTCTATATTTTTTCAGGTCTTCGCAGCAGTAGGAATTTGGTGAGAAAACCTTCTGACTTTCTGACCTTCCGCTGTGTGCTTGTTATCAGGAGGCTGACATTCCCTCCAGATACTCTTCAGAAAATGGCACTGATGTAGTTTTCCTGTGAAGTTTGAAGGGCAACCTTTCTTGAGGCAGGAGGATGAGCTGGACAAACCCTGCAGGTGGCTTCTAACTATACCGTTCTGTAGAACAAAGCACCCAGAAATAGACAAACTGCTCCCTTTTAACAGACGATTGTTTGTGGATAATTGTACGAAAACAAGAAAATTTTAATCCAATTAACTACCATGAAGCCCTTTTGGAAGTGGTTATTTCTATTACAGATAAACATTTTTATTTGTCTTGAGACCTCATTGTTGGAAGCGTTGCTTCTGTCCTGTGTGGAGTGCAGCTCTTTCTCTGGCCACAGGGTGGCGGAGTGACCTCAGGTTCTTGGTTTTTCAGTTTTAGGACGAGCTCAAACTCGAAAGTGGGAAAAATGGAGCAACTGAGAGTTGGCTCGGAGAGACAGTAACTTCACATTTATGAACCTCTTAAAAAGGGAGATGAAAGAACTCAGTTTCCAGAATACCAGTGTCTGGAGGTAATAAGGGGAGGGATGCTCAATTCAAAAGTAAAGGGGAAGCCCTGGCCGGTTGGCTCAGCGGTAGAGCGTCGGCCTGGCGTGCGGGGGACCTGGGTTCGATTCCTGGCCAGGGCACATAGGAGAAGCGCCCATTTGCTTCTCCACACCCCCCCTTCCTCTCTGTCTCTCTCTTCCCCTCCCGCAGCCAAGGCTCCATTGGAGCAAAGATGGCCCGGGCGCTGGGGATGGCTCCTTGGCCTCTGCCCCAGGCGCTAGAGTGGCTCTGGTGGCGGCAGAGCGATGCCCCGGAGGGGCAGAGCATCGCCCCCTGGTGGGCAGAGCTCGCCCCTGGTGGGCGTGCCGGGTGGATCCCGGTCGGGCGCATGCGGGAGTCTGTCTGACTGTCTCTCCCCGTTTCCAGCTTCAGGAAAAAAAAAAAAAAAAAGTAAAGGGGATTCTTGGCAGGAGTGCTGAGTAGCTAAGTCAAATCTACTCCAATGGCCTTCTGTCCTGTCAGCTGGCACAGGCTGTCCTGAGGAGGCTCGCCTTTAGGAGTTCCAAAACGATTGCTTTTGCCCCTTTCACTAGGAACTTTCTGTCCTGAGCTCCACTTTTATAGATTGTTTGTCAGTGTGTGTGTTTGTGTGTGTGTGTGTGTGTGTGTGTGTGTGTGTGTCTTAGGGGAAGGTTTAAGTGTTGTATACATTTCTGGGGAAAATAATACATAGTCCAGTGGGGCAACAATCTATTTCCGAACCCTATATTTAGCATGAGTCTCTAACTGTGTGTGGCTGCATTTAGGGGAATGGTGAGAGACTATTTAAATTTGGGACTAATTTGGACCTCTGGGATGTGTAGGCAACACACACACACACACACACACACACACGCGCGCGCGAGGACCATAAATGCACCTAGGTTTATGCATGCTTGCTACATGCATCACAATGCAGGTGTGAGCCGTGGTCTGCACGCTGTGGATCTTCCTGGGTTCCCACAGGTAGGGGCCAGGGCAGGAGCCTGCTGAGTCCCGCTGCTGCCTGCGTGGCAGCTCTAGGCTTCCGCCTCCTGCAGTTCTGCCCAGCACTGATGTCCTCCTGTAAAGTCGGCGGAGGTTTAGCGCCATTAGCTCTAGTCATCCTAGCAAGATTAGCAGAGTCAATGTTGAGTTTCAACATGGGAAGTTTTCAAGCACGTCTTAAAGAATGGTGGAGCCGCTAACATTTTTTTTTGTAGAAGTGATTAATATTCAATTTCTCAATTTTGAGATCACAAACACACACAAACACCACACACACCATGAAATGGGGAGGTATTGCTGCTAGTGTTTTAGAACAGAGGCCATATATATTTAACTTGATCCTTCTTTAATACTTACTTTTGTGGCAACATTGGTCATTCATTTATTAACCTTTTATAAATATTTGTAGAACACTTACTGTGTGCCAGAAAAATTAACATGAAACTCAGTGATGCTAGGCCTGTGGTGGCGCAGTGGAAAAAGCATCACCTGGAACGCTGAGGTCGCCAGTTCGAAACCCTGGGCTTGCCTGGTCAAGGCACATATGGGAGTTGATGTTTCCTGCTCCTCCCCCTTCTCTCTCTCTCTCTCTCTCTCTCTAAAATAAATAAATAAAATCTTTAAAAAGATAAAAGAACACCAACTGAGTCATGCTTATTTCTTCTGACAGGGAGACCCCAGGGAAGCCATCCTTTGCTTTGTAGGAGTCAAGCAGTCCACACAGTGTGGCTGGGAGAGTGGGCTTGGGAGAGGCTGCCTGAGGAGGCCCAGCCCGGGCCCTTCCATCTCCGTGTCACTGGCTGAGTCTCTTCTTTTTTTAAATTTTTTTTTTTTAATTTTTTTTTTTTCATTTTTCTGAAGCTGGAAACAGGGAGAGACAGTCAGACAGACTCCCGCATGCGCTCGACCGGGATCCACCCGGCACGCCCACCAGGGGCGGTGCTCTGCCCCCCAGGGGGCGATGCTCTGCCCATCCTGGGCGTCGCCATATTGCGATCAGAGCCACTCTAGCGCCTGAGGCAGAGGCCACAGAGCCATGCCCAGCGCCCGGGCCATCTTTGCTCCAATGGAGCCTTGGCTGCGGGAGGGGAAGAGAGAGACAGAGAGGAAAGCGCGGCGGAGGGGTGGAGAAGCAAACGGGCGCTTCTCCTATGTGCCCTGGCCGGGAATCGAACCCGGGTCCTCCGCACGCTAGGCCGACGCTCTACCGCTGAGCCAACCGGCCAGGGCCCTTTTTTTAATTTTTAAATTTTATTTAGAAAATTAACTTGAACAGGTGACATTGATCAGTGAGAGTACATAGGTTTCAGATAAACATTTCTATAGCATTTGAACTGTTGATTATGTTGTGTACCCATCACCCAAAGTCAAATCATTTTCCATAACCGTATATTTGTCCCTCTTTACACCCCTCCCTCACCCCCTCACATTCTTCCCCCGTCCCCCACATCCTCTCCCCTTGGTAACCACTTCACTTTAATCTATGTCCATGAGTCTCAGTTTTATATCTCATCTATGTGTGAAATCCAGTTCTTAGTTTTTTCTGATTTACTTATCTCACTCAGTATAATGTTCTCAAGTTCCATGTTGTCGTAACTATCACTATGTCATCATTTCTTATGGCTGAGTAGTATTCCATTGTATGTATGTACCACTTCTTCTTTATCCAGTCCTCAATCGAGGGACACTTTGGTTGTTTCCATGTCTTGGCCACTGTGAATAATGCTGTGATGAACATGGGGCTGCATGTGTCTTTATGTACCAATGTTTTCCGGTTTTGGAGATAGATACCCAGTAGAGGGATTGCTGGGTCGTATGGTAGTTCTAGTCTTAATTTTTTGAGGAACCATGGTACTTTCTTCCATAATGGCTGTGCTAATTTGTATTCCCACCAGCAGTGAATGAGGGTTTCTTTTTCACCACAGCCTCTCCAACACTTGTTATTACCTGTCTTTTTGATAACGGCCAATCTAGCAGGTGTGAGGTGGTGTCTCATTGTAGTTTTGATTTGCATTTCTCTAATAGCTACTGAAGATGAGCATCTTTTCATATATCTGTTGGCCATGTGTATGTCCTCTTGTGAGAAATGTCTGTTCAGGTCCTCTCCCAATTTTTTAATTGGATTGTTTGCTTGTTTGTTGCTGACCTTAGTGAGTTCTTTATATATTTTGGATATTAACCTGTTAACGAAGCTGTTGTTTGCAAATATCATCTCCCATTTACGGTAGTTGGCTGCCTATTTGTTTGGTTGTCAGTTTCTTTTGCTGTGCAGAAGCTTTTTAGTTTGATATATTTCCCTTCATTTATATTTGCCTTAACTTCCCTTGCCTTTGGGGTCAAATTCATAAATTGTTCTCTACAGCCAAGGTCCACAAGCTTAGTACCTATGTTTTCTTCTATGTAATTTATTGTTTTGGATCTTACATTTAGGTCTTTGTTCCATTTTGAATTAATATTTGTGCAGGGGTGTGGACAAGGTCCGCTGGGGGTGAGGATGACGGAGACGCAGAGACCTGACTCCGGAGACCAGGTTCAGTGACGCAGATCCGATTTATTCAGGAAGTAAGCTAGCTTACATATACAGGTTCAACCTATAGGGTGTTACAGCGGGTCCTTCACAGCCAATGGCTAAAAAGGTCAGGGAGTTGCCTAGTTGGCACTGAGTCACTTCCTTATAGCGGGCGAGCTTCCCCCTGGGTGTGCCTAGGAGGGTTTCAGTGCTGGAATGTTCTCACAGCATTGCATCAGCCACAGCTGTTAGGAATGTGCTCTGTGCTCTACCTACACAGGGGGACAAACTGTAGTCCAGTTTTAGTCTTTTGCACATGGCTTTCCAGTTTTCCATTTCTTGAAGATGATTTCTTCATTGTGTGTTTTTGGCTCCTTTGTTGAAGATTATTTGTTTTTATATATGTGATTTTATTTTTGGGCTCTTGATTCTATTCCATTGGTCTGTATGTCTGTTTTTCTGTCAGTATCATGCTGTTTTGATTATTGTGGCTCTATAGTATAATTTGAAGTCAGATAGTGTGATACCTCTGTCTCCATTCTTTTTCCTCAGGATTGCTTTGGCTATTTGGGGTTCTTTAAAGTTCCATAGAAACTTGGTAATGTTTTGTTCTATTTTTTTTTTAAATGGTGTTGAGATTTTTGATGGGGATTGCATTAGATTTGTATATTGCTTTGGGTAATGTGGCCATTTTAACTATGTTGATTCCTCCGATCCATGAACATGGAATATTTTTCCATTTCATTGTGTCTTTTTCAATTTCTTTCAATAATGTTTTGTAGTTTTCAGTATATAGGTTCTTCACATTCTTTGTTAAGTTTATTTCTAGGTATTTTTTTGGTTACAATTATAAAAGAAATTATTTTTTTAGTTCATTTTCCAATGTTTCATCATTGGTGTATAGGAAGGCAGTGGACTTTTGTATATTGATTTTGTATCCTGTGACTTTACTGTATTGGTTGTTTCTAATATTTTTTTGGTAGAGTCTTTGGAGTTTTCTGTATTCTTCAGAATCATGTCATCTGCAAAAAGGGATACCTTTGCTTCTTCTTTCCCAGTATGGATGCCTTTTATTTCTTTCTCTTGCCTGATGGCTCTGGCTTAAACTTCCAGAACTATGTTGAATAAGAGTGGAGAGAGTGGACAGCCATGTCTTGTTCCTGATTTTAGAGGAAAAGCCTTCATTTTTTCACCATTTAGTATGATATCAGCTGATGGTCTTTATTATGTTGAGGTACTTTCCTTCTATTCTGATTTTATTGAGTATTTTAAATATAAAGAGATGTTGTATCTTATCGAATGCCTTTTCAGCATGTATGGATAGGATCATATGATTTTTGTTCTTTGTTTTGTTGATGTGGTGTATTACGTTGAAAGATTTCTGTATGTTGAACCATCCCTGTGCTCCTGGAATGAATCCCACTTGTTTGTGATGTATTATTTTTTTAATGTGTTGTTGTATTCAATTTGCTAGTATACTGCTTTCAAAAATTAGGGGATATTTTATTGCTTCATATTTATTTTAAAATATTTCCTAATTTTTGTTAGCAGTATATTTTGTTTACGGTTTTTGCATCTATATTCATTAGAGATATTGGTCTCTAGTTTTCTTTTTTTGTGTTGTCTTTGCTAGGTTTTGGTATAAGGGTTATGTTGGCCTCATAAAATGTACTGGGGAGTATTGCTTCTTCTATTTTTGGAAGACTTTGAGAAGGATAGGTACCAAATTTTCTTTGAATGTTTGGTAGCTTCACTAGTATAGCCATCTGGTCCTGGACTTTTGTTTTTGGAAAGGTTTTGATAGTTGTTTCTGTTTCCTCCCTGCTTCTTGGTCTATTTAGATTTTCCACTTCGTGACTCAGTCTAGAAAGACTGTATAGTTCTAGGAATTTATCCATTTGCTCTAGGTTGTTGAATTTGGTGGCATATAATCTTTCATAGTATTCTACTAGGATCCTTTGTATATCTGCTATGTCTGTGGTAATTTCTCCTCTTTCATTTCGGATTTTGTTTATATGAGTCCTTCCTCTTTTTTTCTTAGTGAATCTACCAGCGATTTGTCGATTTTTTGATCTTTTCAAAGAAACTGCTCTTTGTTATATTAATTTTTTCTGTAGTTTTTTTTGTCTCTATTTCATTTAGTTCTGCTCTAATTTTTATTTCCTTTCTTCTGTTTATTTTGGGTTGCCTTTGTTCTTCTTTTTCTGGTTCCTTAAGGTGTGATGTCAGGTTGTTTACTTGGGATTTCTCTTGTTTCTTGTTATAAGCCTGTGATGGTATAAATTTCTTCTTATTACTGCTTTTGCTGCATTCCAGAAATTTTGATATATCGTGTTGTCATTTTCACATGTCTCTATATGTCTTTTGATCTGTTTTTATTTTTTCTTTAACCCAGTCATTTTTAGAAGTATGTTGTTTAATTTCCACATTTTTGTGGGGTTTTTTTACTTTCTTTTTACAGTTGAATTCTAGTTTTAAACACTTATGATCAGAAAATATGCTTGGTATAATTTCAATTCTTCTTGAATTTGTTGATGTTAGTTTTGTGGCTCAACATATGGTCTATCCTTGAGAATGTTCCATGAACACTGGAGAAGAATGTATAATCTGATGTTTTGGGATGAAATGTTTATAAATGTCTGTTATATCCATTTGGTTCAGAGTGTCGTTTTCAGGCTGTTATTTCCTTATTGATTTTCTGTTTGGATGATCTATCTAAAACCATCAATGATGTGTTGAAATTTCCATACATGATCATATTTCAGTCTACTACTATTTTTAGATCAGTTAGTAGAGGTCATATATATTGGTGCTTCCTGGTTCGGTGTATATATATTAAGAAGTGTTATATCTTCTTGATACAGTGTCTTCCTTATCATTATGAAATGTCCGTCTTTGTCTCTGGTCACTTTTGTTGTCTTGATGTCAGCATTGTTAAATATAAGTATGGCTATCCCTGCTTTTCTTTGGATATTATTTCCTTGGAGAATTGTTTTCATTGTGAATCTACTTTTGTCCTTGCAACTTAGATGTGTCTCTTGAAGGCAGCTTATGGTTGGGTTTTGCTTTTTGATCCAATCTGCTACTCTGTGCCTCTTTATTGGTGAGTTCAGTCCATTTACATTTAGGGTAATTATTGATGCTGAGGATTTCCTACAGCTATTCTGTGTTTTGTTTTCTGTTAGCTCTGTGTCTTGTTTGGTTCTTTTTTTTTTCTGTTTCTGTCAGTTGTTTTTGTTTGGTGGTATTCCATACTTCTTTCCCCTGTTTCTTCTTTATTTAAGCTGTGTGTTCAGCGGTGGCTTTTTCATGGGTGGTTACCATTAAGTTATTAAGAGAAAAATGTTCATATGTGCAAGAGTCCTTTGTCTTATGAGTATTCTGTATTCCATCCTCCTTTGCTACTGCAGATCTTTATCCTCTCCCCTTTTATGTTATTGTCACAGACGATCCTTGTGTTTATTGTGATCTTGTTGGAGCTTTTACTTGTAGTTTTTATTTTTTTTGTTCTTTGCATCTGGTCAAATAACCCCATTGAGTATTTCCTGCATTGGGGGTTTTCTGGTGATAAATTCCCTCAGCTTCTGTATGTGTATAAAAGTTTTTATTTCTCCTTCATATTTGAAGGATAACTTTGGTGGATATAGTATTCTTGGCTGGTAATTTCTCTCTTTCAGTATTTTTAATGATTGGTTCCACTCTCTTCTGGATTGTAGAGTTTCTGTTGAGAAGTCTGATGATAACTTAATGGGGTTTCCTTTATATGTCCTGTTCTTCTTTTCCCTAGCTGCCTTGAGGATTCTTTCTTTGTCATTGATTTTTGACAATTTTATTATGATGTGCCTTGGAGTAGGTCTGTTTGGGTTGTGGTAACTCGGTGTTCTGTTTGCTTCTTGGAAATGAGGATCTATCTCTTTCCACAGGTTGGGAAGTTCTCATAAATTATTTGTTTGAATAGGCTCTCCATTCCATTCTTCCTTTCTTCTTCTTCTGATATACCTATTATTCTTATTTTGCTCTTTCTGATGGGGTCACACAATACTTGTAGTGCTCTTTCAGTTTTTATAATTTGTTAATCTTTATCCTTTTCTCTCTGTAGCATCTCTAGTTACCTGTCATTGATGTCACTGATTCTTTTCTCTATCTGTCTTATTATAATAGATAAACTTGCTACCTCAGTCTTCAATTCATATATTGAGTTCTTCATCTCTGTTTTTAAAGTTTCATTCTCCTTGTTGAGGTTTGTTTTGTTCATTAATTTGTTTTCTGAGCTCATTAAATTGCCTATTGGTGTCTTCTTGCATCTTGTTGAGTGTTTTCAGAACTTCAGTTTTGAATTTTATATCATTTAATTCCAAGGTTTCCATGTGATTGAGACTTTTTTATTTTATTTATTTTATAAATTTTTATTAATGTTAATGGGGTGACATTAATAAATCAGGGTACATATATTCAAAGAAAACATGTCCAGGTTATCTTATCATTCAATTATGTTGCATACCCATCGCCCAAAATCATATTGTCCTCCGTCACCCTCTATCTAGTTTTCTTTGTGCGCCTCCCCCTCTCTCTTCCCCTCTCCCTCCTTCCCTCCTGTGACCTCCCTCCCCCCACCCCTGGTAACCACCACACTCTTGTCCATGTCTCTTAGTCTCGTTTTTATGTTCCACCAATGTATGGAATCATGTAGTTCTTGGTTTTTTCTGATTTATTTATTTCACTCCATATAATGTTATCAAGATCCCATCATTTTGTTGTAAATGATCCGATGTCATCATTTCTTATGGCTGAGTAGTAGTAGATTGAGATTTTTTTCCGGAAATTTTTCATTTTCTCTCTGAATTATATCTCTGTCTTGTGTAGCCATGGCATTTAATTTCTTCTTTCTTGATGGCATTTGAGAATGGTATTGTTAAGAACTCTAACCAAAAACATAATAACTAAACAAATTAAAAATTAAAATAAAATGGAAAAATACAATAAAAATATAAAAATTAAAAAAATTATGACAAGTAAGGAGGAAAAAACACAGAAAGACTGATCAAAAGCAAATAAAACAATAAATAAAAACACCCATGAACAATAAGAATAAATAATGTAAAAATTAAAGAAAATGAAAATTCAAAAGAGTAAGAGGAAAAAGAAGAAAGAAAGGAGAAAAGGGGAAATAAATAAAAAAAATAAATTTTGGTTTTGAGAGGTTTCTTCCAGTAGGTGTCGCTGTATTATAATTTTTAGGTCTGTGAAGTAAGTTCCTGGGCTGTCCTCTGCTGAGATGTTGCTGTTGCAATGATGTAGGTGGGGCTGTATTCGCATTGTTTGGTGGGGCATGTTGTGAGGACTTTATGGCTTTGGCCTTATGGCTTCAGCTTTCCAGCTTATGGCTCTATCAGTGGCGATCTCAGGCTTCTGGGTGCTTCTTCCTACATCTCAACAGACCTGGGGACTGGATGTGGAGCGCCTCTGTTCTTCAGGTGAGAGAGTGACTCTAGAGAGCTAGCTGTGTGGTTTGTCTTTGCCACTCTCAGTACTACAAGGTGAGGGAGGTGGGATCTGGGAGGCTGGGGGGCTGCACTTTAGCGTTCTCTGTCTCTGCTGAGTGTGGGCTGCAGGCAGACTGTGAGAACACTGGCCATGACCCTGCACCCTGGCTGCTTTAGTTTATCTCCTCCTCTGCCCCTCTATCTCCCTGCCCCTCCCTGCAGAAGGAGACCCAGTCACTCTGTGTTTCCCTCTCTATACCCCTCAGGCTAAATCCAGAGAGCCTGAGCGAGAGAAAAAAAAAAGACCCAGTCATTCCAGGTTTGCCTCCTCTCCTCTCCAAAGCCCACTGTGAATGCATTTTATCTTCCATCCCCATTTTCACGCCATCACACCTTTAGTCCATTTGGTGCCTGGGTCTTTCAGGGGCACCTGCAAGCCCAGCTGGGGTTGCTTCACTGCATTATAGTTGTTCATTTTTTTTTTTGAAATTTCAAGTGGAGAGATCAGGAATATCCCTCATACTGCCATTACTCTAATGTCACCTCAGTCTCTTCATTCCAACAGGTGGATAGGAGTAGTCCCCAATCTATACCTTGTTGTCAAGACCAAAGCAGTGACAATCTAGGGCTTTTCACCATGCACATAGAGGGAACTTAGTAAATATATAGCCATTACAATTGCTCCTTTTTCTTGTTAACTAAAGCTTCCCAAGATCCCTTTAACAAATGCTTCTTATGTGCTTGTGGACAGCTAACATGGTGACTAAGGTGAACTGGACATAGATATTTCTGTTACAGAGTTCAGGAGCTATTTCCTCATAGCCACCATGAATGGGGAGGTGGTGCCAGAATGAGCTCAGAGATGAACCCGTTGTCAGGCCAACTTGGTGTGGGGTGAAGATGATGGACACCTGTGTGACCCCTGACCCGGACAGGTTGCCTAGTTGTGAGCTGCTGTCACCTGAAGCATTGCTTTTGTGTCTCTTCAGAAACAGCAGTCCCTCAAGGAGAGTATGACCTTCAGAAACACAGAGGGGCATTTCTTCTGGTGAGAGGATTCCAGCGTGGGGGGTCATCTTTAGGGCCCTCTATGCTCCATTTCTGGTACAGCCTGGGCCACAGAGCCCCTTCCAGGGCCCAGTAATCAGGACACAGCTCCAAACTGGTGCCTGTGGGCAAAGGCACCCTGAAAAGTTATTGTATGCTCCTTTTAGCTGGGGCTCCCTGGAGCTATTTGCCTCACGTAGATCCTAACAGCTTTATTGCTGAACGTGTGTGGGGAGGAGCCCTGGGCCTGGAGCTCCCTGGGCTGAGAAGCAGTGAGCCACACTCTGTGTGGAGGGTAGACTAGTGCCCATCAAGAGCTGCTCCTAATGCTTGAGATCTGAACTCCACCCCGGACTTCATGCTACCCTAAACCCAGGCCCATGGCTGTGGCCAGGAAGGGACAGGTGGGTGACCTTGTGGGCAGCTCAGTGCCTCCACAGGGGGTGCTCTATAAGTGTCTGCTGGGAGAGAGATGGAGAGAGGGCAACAATGAACGTTCTTGTCCCAGGCCACAGCCCCAGGGCCAACAAGATACCATGGGTGGGGTGGGACTAGGGATCCCAGGCTTGAGTTCTTGGGCCCTCTGGGTTAGTCAGGTGACCTTGTGCAGATATTTCACTCTGTGGAGCCACAGTTTTCAAATGTGTAAGGCAGGGAGAAGAACTGTAGCTTTTTCCTGGGCTTGGCAAATGTCAGTGAGTCCTGACTAGGCCACTGTAATGCTTGAAGAGCTGCAGTGCCATGTCTGGGACCGACGTGTCTGCAGTGCCATCCAGGTGCTCTCCAGGTGCCCCTTGCCTGCCTCCAGCTCTGAGTCTCTCCCGAGGTGAGGAGTGCTGGGCGCTGTCCACTGTTGTCCGTCCTCGCCACTTGGCCAAGACATGCCCCTTCAGGAGCCACATCCAGGACAGTTTGTCAACCAGGATCCTTCTTCTCCCCTCCTCAGTCCCCCACCAGCGTCTCCTGCCTCCATGGGGCACAGGGGTTCCTTCATACTGGGGTCGCTGTGGGGGGGAGCTTACCTTTCCTGACAACCCTCCCTTCCCCCAAACCCATGGGCTCCTCAGTTTCCACGAGCTATTCGACTGGCTGATCGGACAGCATAGGCTTCAAGGGCAGAGTCACCAGATCAGACACTGTCCTCACGGGCTGTCAACCCAAAGCACATCTTCCACAGTGGCTTACACTCCAGATTTGCATAAAGGGGCATGTTTGGGTGTCATGAGGGCCATCGTGCCCTCAGGGAGCCTTTGCCCTGGCACTGGCTCTGCTGCCTGTGGTTCTCTCTCAGCCACCACTACTGGAGCCCGCAGTGAGGGCCCTCACGGGTCCCCTCTCCCTTCCCTTCTCCACCTGCTGCCCTTTCCCTCAGCACAGACCTTTTTCCTGCAGGTCTAGCTGCCAGATGCCCCCTGTTCCCAGGTCCTGGCTGGATTCAGGGGATGCAGGGTGTCTGAGAGGTGTCACTGTCTCCTTGGCACTGGATTTGGGGGAGAGAGGAGAGCTTCAGCTCTACCTTCATTCTTGTGTCGATAATGTAGGTTTCTCCGGACCCGTCAGTTGAGCCACACCAGCCATCCTGGGTGTGCTCAGGTCTGCGGATGCCGATCGTTGTCATCCCTGTTGACAAGTATTTACTGAGTGCTTCCTATGCCCGGTGCTGGCTGGGGCTGGGGAACTGGCAGTGGACAGGCCATTTTCTGCATGTAGCTTCCCGTCTAGGAGAAAAGCAGAGGAAACCTAACGTGACATAAATGATTACACACATCACAGCAGTATATAATTGCATAACTGCGCCGCTGTCGTCCTTGCTCCTGTCCCACCGCATGCGAGGGAGCGGCGGCTTCCTGGGAAGATCTGGGTCTGACCTCCGTGCACGAGTCCTGTTTGCTTATTTGGATGTTCTCACGCGGCCTTTCCCCACCCGGGTTCCTCCCAGGAACCACAGAACCACAGAGATGATCCAAGTGACAGTTTCCTCAGCTCTGCCGAAGGTTTTTCACAACACGGGCCGTTCTGACGCAGAGGAGAGACGTGAATTCTTACAGGCAGTGGACGCCTCGGGGCACGGCCCCCCACCCTGCTTCTCCGCTTCTTTGTGGCATGTTCTTCCATTTTCCATCCTCTGAACTGCCTTCTTTCACTTCCTGCCTCTTCCAAACCCTTTCCTTTTAAATTTCCTCTCTTGGCTGATTTCTTCTAGCCTTTATGCTCCTGAGCACAGAGAGAGAAGCAGAAACACAGGGTGGGGGTGGGTGCTCTCATTAGTGGCGGCTGATGATTGCGCTTGATCTGAAAGTCCACACGCGGAAGGGGTGGGATCTCAGACGAAACACACGTTTGCTGCCTGTAGTCCAAGCAGGATAGTTTTTCAGGTTAACCATGAAGAAGAGAATAAAATCCAGCAGATCCCTGCACTCACGCCTCTTTCCTCCCAAGGCTGGCTTTGCTAACAGAACACGGTTCTCTGTCCTCTGCCCCTTCAAGGCAGCTTCCTCATTCTGCCTGTGAGGTGCTGTCAGTTCAGCGTTTTGGGTAGATACTGCGGCGCACATGAGCCAGGCCTCCACAAGAGACACGGGGGAGTGCTGGGAAGAGGGCTTCCTCCCTCCTGGCTTCCCAAGCCACCTCGCCTCCCTCCCCAAGGAATCACCACCGCTGACTTCGTCCAGTCTTTCTTGATTCAGTTCTCCAGGCAACCATGGTTAATGGATCAGAGTTGACAGGTGAGATAAAACCTTCTGGCCGCGCTGGATGGTGGGGCAGTGGGGGTAGAATGGCGGCCGGGCAGAAAGAGGCGTTCTGCCTGATTTGGGTGGGCGTCGTGGGCTGACTGTGGAACAGAGAGGCTCTGCTCATGGGGGATGGCCCTGGGGCCATTGCTGTGCCTCCTTCTCCTGCCTCCCTGGGTGCCCACCTGCTTCTGCCAAGTGTGGGCTGAGGCTGCAGCCCACCGGCGCTGGGGGCCCAGGAGCTCTCTGCCCCTGGGTGGGGTGCTGGGAAGACGAGGAGATAAGCAGGATTTCCTTCCAAAAACGCTTGGCCAACCCCCTGCTCTGATGTTGAAAGGGGGCTCTGCAGGTTGAAGACAACGATTTGTTATTGTTATTGTTTAATATTCATCAGGTGCCTGTAATATGTTGGACGACATTGAAAAAGATTCATGGATAAAATTAAATTTGTGGAAAAATTAAACTGAGCTCAGAACTGGCCTGGTGCCTCCAGGTCTCTGGCAGGCCAAGTTCCGGTTTCTTCTCTTTGTCCACAACAATGACCTCACAAACCAGGAATGAGACCTCCCCCCGTCCCCCCAACATAGGCCTGCTGATAATTCTCCTTAGAAACATTGATTCTCCTCATTTTCCTCACCTTGGGTAAAAGAGAGGACAGTCATTCTGTTACACTGAAGAATGAAAGAGCCAAAGAGGGAAGGTGACCCGAGAAGCTGGCCCGAAAGGTGACAAAGCAAATCAATGCAAATGACATCCTTGAGCCAAACTTATGACATCAGCAAAGCTGAACTTGATTCTTCTCCTCCCCTTTTCCCTGGTTGGGATGCTCTCTCCCTAAGACACGAAGTCCTTAGTCCTCCTCCCCTTTCAAGACCACCTGCCATTCATTCATACTAAAGAGTAAGTGACTTGAGTGCTTATCACGTATCACAGCGCTAGGTACTTTCACCTCCGTGATATGTTTTATTTAATACTTCCAGCCACCCTTTGTGACAACTGCTGTCGTTAGCCACATCATACAGATGAGGAGCACAATATTCAAAGTCATCTAGTCAATAGATAGGAGAAGTCAAGGTGTTTAACATCTACTCCAGAGCATTATATCACCACACTTGGGATATTCTACCTTTTAACAAAGCAGAACCGCTTCGGGCCAGTGGCTCAGTGCTGGCCAAGCATTAGAGTCACTCAGGAGGCTTTTAAACCATATCAATGCCTGGGCCCCTCCCCTGAGATTTGGATTTAATTGGTCTGATGGGGGTGGGGGGAGCAGCGCTGGTGTATTTAAAACCCTCTCCCTGTGACTTCAGGGTTAAAGCACCCAGGATTGAGAAACTCTGCTGATGAGAAAGGTCAGAGGGAGGGTGAACAGAGAGAGAGAGAGAGAGAGAGAGAGAGAGGAAGCTTGCATTTGGGAAGATCGCTCCTAGGCTGGGATAGTGGCCACTAGGACCACGCTTACTGAATAAACGTGGTCTGAACCCTGGAAGGTGGCATGGATGAATTAACTGTTCTTCCAGGGAGAGGGCAGGGTGTGGCTGCCCCAGCTGAAATGCTGGAGCTCAGGGCCACTTTATTAAGCAGCATCCTCAAAGGAATCTATTTCAGGGAAAGACCATGAAATTTGGGAGTATTGAAGTGGGCCCCAGGGTGTGACCCTAGTTTTCCCCCTGTCCAACCCCCTTCCCACTCAACTACCCCCAGGCAGTGCTGGCTTGATGGGAGGAAGCACTGGGATGGGTCCTGAGGTGCTGTGGGAGGAGGCCTGGGGGCTAACAGGAGGAGGGAGGGGAAGCGGGGAGCAAGAACACGGCCCAGGAGAGACCAGAGAAAGAGAATGTGAACCTTTAGAATTGCGCCACCAGCAGGACACTGCACAGCGTGGAGAACATCGGTCTAGTGGTCGGAGCCAGAGCTAGTCTCTGTACTTCCCTCCCAGTGCCCTGGGTAGGAACAGGGTAACAATGGCGCCGCCGACTGCTGGGACTTCACCTCTCTCCTAGCCCCCTAGACAAGTCCCGTCCCAGGGTTGGTTCTCAGCAGTCTGTCCTCACTTGCAGCGTAAAGGGACCTGGCGGTTTGAGTGTGTCTTATTCATATAGTACCCACCCCACAATGCTTAGCACGGAGCACAGTCGGTGTCCCCCCAAAATGACCAGTTATCCTGGTATGCATTGGACTAAAGGGGTGCCAGGTGGTGGAACTTTGAGTGCTCAAATGGGTAAAGTCTTGAGTAAATTGAAACTTGTGGGTCCTCTTACTGTCCAATGAAGCCTCCAAAGCAAGAGGCTGAAGTGGTGGATAATTGGCAGCTCTGAGGCCCTAAAGCTGCCTGGATCGTGTTGACAGAGTCTGTCTGGAGGCGGGCTGGGAAGATATGAGCCCACCAGTTGTTTCCCATTTCTTCTGCTACATGAGAGACAGATGACAACAGCTCAGTGGGGCGGGAGAGAGAGTGGGGAGCAAAGCCCTAAGTCAGACACTGAGCGTTCCCAGGATAGATAGGAAGTTCAGCTCTGCTTCTACCTGAGACTAGTGTTTGGAAACACCGCTGGCTGCATGAAGGGCACAGAAGAATGAAGTAGTGGGCCCAGCACATCGTGATGACGAAAATCACGCTGCTCTCTTTTGAACACTTGGTTTGTGCCAGGTGCTCTGGCAGGAAGATTTTCTATCACGTTTACTTGAAAAACACAGAAGGAAAAACAAAAAACTTGACCTGTCCTCTAAGCGCCCTGGTATTCTGAGGTGGTGGGTATGATTGCACGAAGTTAGGTAGGCCATTCCCCTGCCTTCAGCGGGGCGTCTGGTCTCACTTTCCAGAGGGACCACAGGCAGCAGTTTGGGGTGTGCCTTTAGGAAGGACTTCCTCCCCCGTGATGCAGATGTGTCTATGTCTGTACAGATACGTCTTTACTTGTGGACTCAACCAGTATCTTTGGTCTCCAACTATTTTTATTTTGTTTTGCTCTGTTTGTGTATCTAGACATCTTCTTTTCAGAATATTGATTGTTAATCTTTTTTGTCCTTTTAACTTCTGCATAGTAAGTAGTTCAGCATATAAATGCAACATAATTTTTCTATCTCTCTCTTATTATTGATTTACTTGTTTCAGGTATTACAATCATGTGGCTATTACGATGCCTCAATTAAACATTTTTCACATATCTTTCCATACGTGTACAAATCTTTCTGTTGAATACATTCTTAAAAGTGAGGGTATCTGGCCCAGCATTCATCGACATTTTCAGTTTTGTAAGCACTGCAAAATTAACATCCAAAAGGATAGTACCCATTTCTATTTTTAATTTCATTTCTTTATAACCATGCCATTATTAGATGCTATCACTGAAAAATTATTTTTGCCGGATCTGTAGGAGAAGTGCTATTTTGTTGACTATGCATTCCACTGGCCCTCTTTTGTACATGAAATTGAGCATCTTCTTGTTTGTTTCTTGGCCATTTTAATTTCCTTTTCTCTTTCTATCTTCTATCTATTTTTTTCTAAAACGTGCTTGTATTTTTTTATAATTTTTTTAAAATTTATTGATTTTAGAGACAGGAAGGGAGGAAGAGAAAGAGAGAGAGAGAGATCAATTTGTTGTTCTATTTATCATGCATTCATTGGTTGACTCTGTATGTGCCTTGACCAGGAATTAAACCCTCAACCTTGGAGTATCAGAATGATGCTCTAACCAATTGAACTACCCAGCCAGGGCCTTTTCTTATAAAGTTATTACAGACCTTTTTGCATAATACATAGAAACACTTTGAGCATTATACCCTATCTATGTTACTATATATTTTTTACATTATAAAATAAGGTTTTAATATTGATTTGGTAAAATATGTTAATTCATTTCCGTTTTCTCTCTCTTCTTTCGATTTTATGTAATGGTGTCATCATTGCTAGATTTTTTGTACTTATTCTTACATTTCAGTTAATGCAGCAGAAGGCCATAAAAAATGTGCAGGACCTCAGAGATACCTGTAAATAGGGATTGAATGACAAAATGAAAAACAACAACAACAACGTAATGCTGGAAGAATATAAATTTTATAGGTCTTAGCAGGTGGAAGGCCCGAATTTCTTATGGGGGAAATTGATACAGAAGCTCTCCATTCTTTTCTTATCTTCTCTGTTCGGCTTTGAAAAGACTAATTATGGAAAACGTGGCTTGACACTCCCAGCTGTGAGCAGCGTGCCTGCCCTCCTTTGGGCTTCCTCGTCTAGTGACATAAAGTTGTAAACAGGCCATGTAGGGTGGCAGAAGGTGAGTGTCTGGTCACTGAAGATGATCAAACTTCTTGATGAGGTTTTTATAGAGAAGATAGGGTCCCAGGGTCTGACGATCTGTAAGCCTTCTTCGAACCCTGAGAAGTGTCTGACTCTGGGACTCAGCATGGAATATGTTAATGGGAAGGAATATCATATAATGTACTTGACAGTAAAAGGACCGGAAGTCATAGGCGGGGCAGGGGAGCGTAGCAAGTGTTCACGGCTGTGAAGACCCCAACTGGAAGGGCTGCTGGTGAAGGGGGTGACAGGAGCCCTATTTTGGAAGCATGTGGATAGTGCTTTTTAAAGGCCCTGCACAAAGCTGGCGTGGAGGCAGGTTCCAGGAGCGAAGGAAGACACAGCCATCTGGGTATCAGCCGGAGGCTCAGGCGGCTAAAAACAGATAATGTCTTGTCTTGCTGACAATTTCATCTCCAAAGGGAGAGAAAGCAAGGAGGAACACTGGTAATTGGAACCAGAAGGAATCTATTTGGGGTAGGAGAAGACAAGAACTCCAGGGGACGGTGGTGTCTGTCTAGGTGGGAAGAGAAGCTGAGTAGGACCCAGAAGGTGAGCAGGACCCAGTCCGGATGGCCTGGGAGAAGAGGGGTGGTTCTTATCCTAAGGCTTAGGAGATGATGCTGGTTATAAGAACTGGAGGCTCTCTAATGCCATTCTGCCTATGTGATCATAAGTGACCTCCCCCCAAAACCAGGATAGCCGTGCAACAGAGGACAGGGGACTGCATTAGTCAAGGTTCTCCAAAGAAACAGAACCAAGCACACACACACACAATTCTTTTAAGGGTTGGCTCCCATTACTTGGGGGGGGGGGGGCTGGAAAGTCTGAAGTCCATAGAGCAAGCCGGCAGACTGAAAATGCAGGTGGAGTTGATTTTACAGTCTTGAGTCCACATTCTGCAGGACAACACGTTGGAAACTCAAACAGGGTTTCTATGTTGCAGTATTGAGGAGAATTCCTTCTACTTTGGAGAACGTTAGACGTTGCCCTTGCAGCATTCAACTGATTAGATGAGGCCCACGTGCATTTTGGAAGGCAATCTGCTTTACACGATGCTTACTGATTTAAATGTTAATCACATCTAAAAACACCTTCCTAGCAACACCGAGACTGGTGTTTGACCAAACAATAGATCACCATAGTTTATCCAAGTTGACCTGTAAGTAACCGCCACCAGGAGCACATGGCCAAGGGCAGATTCAAGAACACTCCCACGCTATAAGATGAATGCTGGGAAGGCGAAGGTGGGAAATGGCTACACAGTTACCTAGAGACCACGGTGGGAACACTGAAAATCAGTGTGCAGCAGGAGGATGGGGCACAGAATATAGCAGGGTACAGGTTACTTGTTGTCTGTCTTTGTTGGGAGGAAGTCTCTCTAACCTGAAGTAGATAAAACAAGTGTGTAAGAGAGATTTGAGGCTGAGACCTGGTGCAGCTCAGAGTGCTGGAACTGCCCAGAGATGTGGTCGGTGAGCCATCGGGTTTTAGAGAAGCACAGAGAGCCCAAGGGGCTGGGGGGAGTGCGGGCTAGAATTTCAATTTTCATGGAGGGGACGCACCAGATATAAACTGCTGGCCTGTTTCTAAAATAAATGGCAAGGCAGTGGTCTGAGCCTGTTGCAGAGTGAGAGCCAGCCTGGGGACACAGGGTGGAGCTGGGCACAGTGCGGATGCGCACTCCTCGCCGCCACCCTGGGCACAGTGCGGGTGCGCACTCCTCGCCGCCACCCTGGGCACAGTGCGGATGCGCACTCCTCGCCGCCACCCTGGGCACAGTGCGGGTGCGCACTCCTCGCCGCCACCCTGGGCACAGTGCGGGCTGCCTTCGTTCAGTCCCTGCAAGTATCCCTGCTGCGACCTGAGCCCAGCCAGTGGGCTTGTCCTGGGGTCCACAGCTGGAAACATGGGGCTCAGGGCATCACAGACCTGGTGTTCTTTCTATAACTCTACAGCTGGGTAGGTAGACTGTAGCCATGGACTGAATCAGTCTCCCTGCTGTTTTGTGTGTTCTGTGAGCTAAGAATGAATTTTTCAAAAAAAAATATTAGAGGAAGAAAACACAAGAATCATATCTTGCAACATGTGAAAATGTTATTAAATTCAAATTTCAATGCCCATAAAGAAAGTTTTATTGGGACACAGGCATGGCTTTGCTTATGTCCTGTCTGTCTAGGGTTGCTTTTGTGTCAGCACAGAACCTGCCCGGCCTGCGAAGCCTACAACATTTGCTCACTAGACCTTTACAGACACAGTGTGTGGACTCCTGCTCTTCAGCCTCTTGGTCAGTGTTCCTGAGGCTCCTATGTTAACAGTGACTGTCCTGCCAGAGAAAGCTTATAGAAACATATCAGGACCTGGGAACTGAAAAGATGAGGCACGCCATTGATAGCGGCCCGGCTTGGCTGAGGGGTGCCTCGGAGCACAGGGGTGGAGGGAAACGATGAAAGGTTCTGGATGTACTTTAATTCCATTCTGTCTCTCAGACCCCACGCCTGGCTCTCAGTAGAGCCTTTGCAAGGTCTCTCATGATACCCTGTGGATCTAATAGAAAATGTGGATTTGATGATAACAATTAGAAATCTCTGCTGTGGGCTGACCAGCTGTACCCGTGGGACTTAATTGATGAATTGCTGCTAATGTAAGGTCGTCAGGAATACACGCAGGGCCATGTCTTTGAGCCTGTCCTGTCTAATATCTATAGCAAATGTTTGAGTAAAGGCTCAGAGAGCATGCTTGTCCAGTCCAAAGTGAAATAAAGCTGGACACATGAGCCATTCAAGTCAGAAGACTGGGAGTGTCACATAAACTAAGAGTGTGACACGACAAAGCAAATGCAGTCTTAAGACTAAGAAGAGGAGTGTGTGCCCTGACCAAGAGAAGCCGAAGGGCTTGCAGGGTGTTGGGGAGGTATCCTGGGAGCACCACGCTCTGTCCTGGGTCTGCACTGTAGGAGAGACCTTTGTGAGCATAACGACCAAGGACGGCCTTGGCCAGGGTCATTCTAGGTCTGGGAACAATGTCACAGGAGGAATGGGAGGAGGCACCAGGAATATTTGGCTTGGGAAAGAGAACTTAAATAGGGTAATGTCCTAGTTGGGTTCACCAGGGACAGACCCTAAGACAAGGGTGGGCACGCGTTTTATTTGGGAAGTACAGAAAACACTGGAGGGAGTGGGGAAGGGGACGGGGGAGGGTGTGCTACCCAGCTGGCTCCCACCGACAGTGGCTGGGCTCCGTGCTGCAAAGAAACTATGGTGAATAGTGTGGAATAGACCGTTTGGTGATCCCATCCAAAGGGTGAGGGGTCTGGGGCCCTTGTACGCCAATTCCCCTCTGCCACTGACTGAGGACTGTGCCCAGGGGTCTACCTGAGGCTTCAGAGAGAGCCCCCAGACTCAGAGATGCAACATTGGTCCTGAGAAGGCTTTATGGGCATGACACCACACATGTGTTCAGCTTCAGAACTGTCCTCAGATATTTGAAGAGCTGTGATGAGGGTGACAAATACAGAAAGCAAATTTCTCCCCCATGCTCCCTGGGCTAGGCCAGGACTTGGTATAAGGGGGAAGGGAACTGCAAGCTGATTCTAGTCCACGGCTTTGTTTCCCAGCATCAATGTTGGTGAGCAAAGTTGAAGGGCGCTTAAAATAAAGCCTGAGTTCAAAATCAGCCCCTCGAGCAAAAACATTAATGCAAGAGTCAGCGGGGATCCCGCAAGCCCACCGGTCTGTTGGCCCCTCAGCCTCCTTTCAGAGCCGTGGGGGCCCCAGGGCTCCGCGCCCCTCCGTGCCTTCTCCCCCAGGCCCTCTGAGCTGGAGCTCAGCCGCTCATGACAGAGGCAGCTCATTATTTTGCTGCAGTTGACTTGAAATCTGAAATCAATCGGGTATCAAATATGCAGTCCTCAGTTTGATACCGTTTTTCAAAGGTGCAATAATGTTCAGAAATGACACTGCATTTCCTAATTATGAAACCCTGTCATTGCCGCTCAGTCTAGGATGACTTGGCTGCAGGGTTTTCTTCCTTTTTTTTTTTTTTTTTTCCAAGGTTTAGCATACGCTATAATTATTTTAAAATTGCTTCAGAAGAATGTATTTCATCAGCGAACTAGGAGCGTGCTTATTATTGAGGTTTGGAGGCAATTTGAGAGGAAGGATAAGTTATCACAGACCCTGGGGTCTCGGGATGCGAGCGCTCCCTTGTCCCCATTGCTTCCTTCTTAGCACAGCTGGTCAGCCTCGGACTTCCAGGGCTGCCAGACCGCTGCCCGCCTCTGTCCGGGCACTGGTCAAGCTCATGCTCTATTCGGGGATTGGAAGAAGCTGCCATGAAACCTCTGCTCAATGTGAGAACTGTGGAACTGCCAAGAGGAAGGCTAGAAAGGAGGGAGAAGTTAATCCAAGGGCTTCCTGAAAGCCACGTCCCTTGGCCACCATGAGCTCCATGGCCGGAGCAGGGCTGCTGAGGGTCCTGGGGCTCCTGAACCCAGGTTGCATCTGCACAGGAAGGTGATGCCTCTGTGGGAGGTGGGACTGGGGGGTGAGCTTCCAACATTTAAAAAGTCAGGAGTATTCGTGGCTGGTTGGTTCAGTGGTAGATGAACCAACGTGTGGAAGTCTCAAGTTAGATTCCTGGCCAGGGCACACAGGAGAAGCATCTGCTTCTCCACCCTTCCCCCTCTCCTTTCTTTCTGTCTCTCTCTTCCCTTCCCACAGCCAAGGTTCCACAGGAGCAAAGATGGCCCGGGCACTGAGGATGGCTCCATGGCCTCTACCTCAGGTGCTAGAATGGCTCTGGTTGCAACAGAGCAACGCCCCAGCTGGGCAGAGCATCGCCCCCTGGTGGGCATGCCGAGTGGATCCCAGTTGGGCACATGCGGGAGTCTGTCTCTCTGCCTCCCTGCTTCTCACTTCAGAAAAATACAAAAAAAAAAAAAAAAAAAGGCAGGAGCAAATCAGTGACACAAAGGCGCTGTGGGTCTTACAAACCTTATGTTGAACAAAAGAAGGCAAACACATGCTGCATGATTCCATTGATATCCCTGTTCTGGCAATGGATACAGAAGTGCCTCTGGAGAGGCTAACAGGAAGGGGCAGGAGGGGATATTCTGGGGTGATGAAAACGTTCTCTCTCTTGATGAGGGTGTTGTCACGTGTGGGTATAGGGTTGTCAATATTCAGGGGACTGTACACTTAAAAATATGTTATGCTGACTTAATACTACTTAGATGAACGTAGGTAGAGGCTGACAGCCCACTGTAGCCCACCCCAGGAGCCCACTGGCTACTCAGCTCTCTCTGGACAACACCACTGTGTAGGTTTAGACTTTCTGTTCAGAAACAGAGTCACAGCGGCTCCCCATTCCTGCTTAGGGATCTGCCCTGTTAGCCTAGCCGTGAGCCAAATACCCGAGTACTGTTCTACTCTCCTGGGAAGCAGCCTGGCTTGCTGGGTAATATATTCAACCCAGAGCCCACCCATCCCTATCTGGCAAGGAAGTGACTGGCAGTGTTAGCACAAAGTCAAATGCAAGAGGACAGACAGATGCTGATAACACCCCTGCGCCCCCTAGGGGCAGGGTGAAGGGAACCACCTCATTCATATGACAGGATACTTCCCAAGGAACTTTCCTTTCTTGCTCTTTTTTTTTTTTTTTTGGTAACAAAGACCTCTTCACATTGATGAATTATGAATATGCAGAAAAGATGGTGTGAGACCACTTCTTGTCTCTGAACTGAGGCCAGTGTAATTCCTAGGACTCCAAATCACTGGTACTTTTCCTGCATTTTCAGCAGCACCTGAAATAGATCTCACTTCATATGAAATGCAAAAGACTGCTGAGTAGAAAGCTCACCCTCGTCTCTGATCCAGGCAACTGTTTCTCAAGCCTGATGTTCTTATTTTATTTTATTCCCTCCCTTTCTTCAAAATACAGCTTGCTAAACCCGCAGATGGGGATCATAGGGTAAGTAGATGCATAATATACATATTACCCTAAATATTCCACCAGGCATCCTTTTTCACAGGTCAGGAGGACTTGCAAATGGAGGCTTCTAGGTCACCACATTCCCATCCGAGAGAAATTCTCCCTCATAATTAAGATTATGTCAGCATATCCCTTATAGAACCTGGTGGTAAAACCCACTTTGAAGTGGAGCTTGGTTTTAAAGCTGTTGGTTGTGGTGAAAACTCTGTCTGACAAGGTTGTGCAGCCCACTGCCCATGGAAGCTACAGAGAAAAATGCACAGTAAGTCAGGAGCGGGGGAGGCTACGCTGTTGGTTAAGGGGTTGGTTGGGTAGAGGAAGTCCGTCTGGGCCTTCACGGTGTCCTGTATGGTGGCAAATGCAGCAGGAAGAGTCTAAGCTCAAGTTAGTGTTTCCCAGACTGTCCTCTGCTGGGCCCTTTGTCAGAATCACCGGGATGGCGCCTGCTCTAAGTGCGGAGCCTGGCCTTCTTAGGCACAGTCTCCCAGCCCCACCTGTCCCACCCAATCAGGAGTCTGGGGTCGGGTCTGGGGATCCATCTGGTAACTAATTTTCCCAGATGGTTCCTTTACTCAGGAAAGATGAAATCTCCTCATCTAGGCTTTTTGCTATTTGGTTGCTGATGACCTTGACCAAATAGCTTCATCTCATTATGACTGGTATCCTCATTTATAAAATAACAGCTAACATTTATTATTGAGTGTTTATCATACATCAAGTATGTCCTGAGAGAATCCCATAACTAGCTCTTGTAAATCCTTACAGCAGGCCTATAAGGTTGGTGCTATGATTACCTCCATTTTTAGGAAGACTAGGAGTCACAGAGAGGTTCAATAAATTTCCCAAATCACACAGCTCGTCAGTTGGCAGAGCTGGGCTCTGAACCCAGGGCGTCTGGTCGTGCCATGTTGTTCTGGTAGTTATAACTCTCAGCATCCTGGCTGTGAGGGGCTTATGTCGAAGAGAATGACAAACTGCCGTGGCCTGTGTGATTACTTTTATGGAATTTGACCTCAGATGCTCTGAACCCTGGATCCATACCTCTTCCCAATTCTCCTGCCCCCTGTCTGGGATTATCCTGGCTCTTCCCAGTCTCCTGTCAGCCTCCCTCTCCTTTCCCGGAGCCATTCTAATCTTTGATTTGTGAGCAGCTAATCTCACCAGCTAATTTACACTAGAGTGTTAATAAATGATGATAGCCTAATAAGTTTGCTTTTCTTAGATAACACACTTTCATTTTAGCTGAAGTTTTAACTCGGAATTTCCTAATCTGCTGACACTAGGGATGTCCTCACTATCTTCTCCTCACTGACCGGTGCTCTGTGAGGAGTTTCTGAAAGAAGGTAACTTCGTTAATTAATTAGGAATCAGTTCCACATACACATCTTTGTATTTTATAAAACAGAAGAGAACTCATGGACATTTTTTCTGTGGCTTATTTGAAATTCGGGAACTTCAGAAGAAATCTTCCTCGCTGGTTTCTTAACAGGTCACCAAGTGTCTGAAGACACCTGGTAGGAACCATTCATTGTCTTTTCCCAAGGGCCAGGCCACATGGCAGAATGGAATTTGTCGGGGAGGGGGCACAAGTTAGTGACAGGCAGTGTCCAGCTCTGCGTCTGGGTTGGGCTGCCCTGCTGCTCAGCGCTTTCCCCCTAAGAACCAGTGAGAGCATGGCCAGCAGTCTCATCGCAGGGGCAGCAGCTGGCGTGTGGAGTGTGTGTGTGTGTGTGTGTGTGTGGGGGGGTGTCGCTGCACTACTGCCCAGGGGGGAGGGGGATGGGATAGGCAGGGGACCAGGCTGGAAGTTGCTGTGAAAGGATGAATGTTTGCCTGAGAGGCATTGTAGCCCCTCACCACTCTGTGACACTTGCCTTTCTTCCCCGTTGACCAATGGCTATATGCCCTGCGCTCGGTATACGTACCAGACACACATCAGGCGTGAATGGCGGGGTGACTTGTGGAGACGTCTGTGTGCCTCCTCCTCTCCCCCCACTCAGCTCCTCCAGCCACACGGCCCCTCGAGCACAGCAGCCAAGCTCTGGCCTGGGGCCTTCCGCTGATTTCTCTCTCGTGGTCTTTCTACCACTGCCTTGGGTTTAGTACTAGTTCTAGTCCTGAAAGACTTATATCCTGGGAAACCCCACGGTGCTGGGCAGACTGAGACAGTGGATCACCTTCCATTTCTCTGGAACATCCTTCTCCAAGATACCAACCTGGCAACCCCTTCACTCCCATCAGGCCTTTGCTCACATCTTGCTCTCTCAATGAGACTCGCCACTTCCCAGCCTCACCGCCCCAACACCCCTTACCTAACTTTACTATTTTTGTATAGCATTTATTACCTTCTTGCATACTACGAGCTTTATATACTTGTTATTTATTTATTGTTTATTGTTCTTCTGTTGTCACTAGGATTGAGTGCCATGAGGGCAGAAAATTTTGTTTCCTAACTGAGCCCCAATGCCTAGAACAGCACCTGGCTTATAAATGCAGAGATTCCATAAATGTTGAATGAATGAATGAATGCTCACATTTTCTGTACAGACTGTACTAGATACTATGGGAGATCAAAATAGCATAGACTGCAATCCCTGCTTTCAAAGAATTTATAATCTAGTAGGAGAAAGACAGCAGATAGTCAAGACTTTCTCATCTGAAAAAGATACATCCTTTATTCTGAAGACCACTCTTGATATAAACTAATTTCTTCTACCTCTGGTCATATAAACGCCATGGAGGGATGAGTTCTTTCTAACACACCCATTTCTTCACTGCTCATCTAATTCTGTATATCTGACTTTTACTTCTTGTGCTCCGTTGGAAACCCACTCCTGAAAACCATCAATGACCCCCTTAGTGAATAGCTGTTGGTCCTCACCTTGTGACCCCCCAGCCACGTCTGCCTGCACAGGATGCTTCTTTCTTTATCAAGGGCCCCTCTCCTTGATTTCCTTTATTCCCCCCGGTGGAAGTTCTATTTCTTTTGCCGGTTTGTAGCCCATGGTGCACTTCCTAAATGCCTTTTTCCTGAGAGCTCTGTCCTAGGCCTGTCCTGTGTCCCCTCTATACTCTCCCTATGTGACCTCACTCACCCTTAGGGTTTCAACAGTTTTATATTCTTGGTCCTCATACCTCTGTCTCTAGTTCAAGTCTCACCTGAAAGTTTTAGCCTCATTTCCATGGCCCACTCAGCATCTGCCTTTGGATGTCATCCAGGTCGCTCATGCTAACCACATCCCAATGGAACGAACCACCAGCACGCTCCGCTTTGGGTTCCTTTAGTTTTGTTGATGGCACCACCGCTTAGCTAGTTGGTTGAGCTGGAAAACTGGGAGTCATCCTTCACTTTTCTTTTCCTCTTAACTCCCATATCCAGTAAATCATCAAGTCCTGTTAATTTTACTTCTAAAAGATTTCTCAGATATGTCACTTTCACTCTATACCAAAACCAATCCCTCCTTCTCTACCAACAGCCTCCTAACAGGTACCTGGCCTCAGGCCTTATCCTCTAAAGCCCATCTTGTATGTAGCTGGCATTCTTCCACTACTGAACACCTATCCTGTACCAAGCACGGTGCTATGGGGATACAGCAGCGAAAAGGATAGACAAGGACTCTATTCTTGTCAGTCAGTGGGATCCACATAAATAATAAATCTTAGTGATCTCTCATTTACAACCTTCTAAGATGTTTCAACTCTTATCCCAGTGCATGTTTGGAGTCATGAGTCCCTTTTAGAATCTGATAAAAGCTGGGTTCATGCACAAAAATTTGCTTACAACTTCAAGGCAGAGGGCCCTGGACCCTGAAAGCCAGACTTTAAAAATCCTTGACCTGCATAATCAAGTTGTAGCATTTTTGAACACTACACATGGCTGCCTCTTGGGCAGATAAAATATATTATGTTCACTTTGTTAAAGATGGTGCTGCCCACGTGGAAGCCGTCGCAGTTGATATTAATGTGTGTTGGGGGCGGGCTGTGGGCAGAGCAGGCTGGATCCTTGTAGCCTGGGGCTTGGTTTTAGGACTAAGCCTTTCCCACCCTTTTTGATGTGGGGTGGTACAATCCCATCATGCCTCAGATAAGTGACTTTGTATTAGAGACTTCCCTATTTTGTATATTGGATTAAAGGTTTTGATTTCTACACTATAAAATGGGGGCAGAACAGGAGCTTGCTCTCTTGGTTCCTGAGATTATCATTAGAGGAGAGAGCAGAGAAAGGCCACGTGGAGGAGGCCAGGAGAAGCAGCCAAGATGGCGGAGTGTTGAGTGAGAAGTCAGTTTGTGCAGAGTTCGTGCAGGGAGAAGGAAGGAGATGGGGAACAGAGGTGAATAAGTCTGGTGAGCTAGAAACCTTTGATTCTAGGAAACTCGGATAAAGTCAGTAGCTTTGTGAGCACTAAATGAGTGGGTTTTGGAGCCCAGTGTATGTTTTTTACTTGCTCGCCGGGTGCAAGCTAGGATTAAAGATGATGGCCCACCAGTTTTTGGCTCTGTTGTTTCTTTACCGACTGTCCGAATCCAATGAGAACCAGCATGGCCCAGGCGGCTGTGATGGTGGCCATGGCTACTGGCTTTATACTGCCCAAGGCCTGATCTTTGACTCCTTTCCTGGCCTTGCCTCTAATCACGTCCACCTGGCTCACTCTGGTGTCACAGCAATATAGGACTTTTGGAGGTCCCTCACATACATCATCCATTCATCTGGTGACCATTTACTAAGAACTTGTTTCTTTAGTTCTGAGTCACCAGAAATACAGAGTTGAAAAAGAAGGTGATGTGGGCTTTCCACCCTAACTGTGCTGAGGGTGTACCCTCTGGCCCTTCCCCGTTAATAGACCATTGCCCACTTCCAAATTCAATTCTGGTGTCTTTCTTTCTGGAAGATACTAAAAAATGTAACCATCCACTTCATGCTGACTTTGTGTTGGAGTCCTTCTCTGGGTTCCCAAGTTTCCTAGCAAATACCTGTTTTCCTGCCCTTAATACATTATATGAACATTTGTTGTTGTTTACATAGCTGTTTCTTGCACTAAATTAGGAGCCTTTAAGGACAGTAACAGTTTGTCTTGATTATGTTATCCTGAATGCCTGTTTCAATTCAGTACACAATAAATAAGTGTTGAATGACCGAATGAATGAATGAAGAGGAATAAGGCTAGAAAGGCCGAATCAAGCTTCACCAAAGGAGGTGCCTGAATGCTGGCCTGAGCATTTTCTTCTTTTTTGAGTTGCTTTTGGAAGAGCTGTTGGAAGTGTTGGGGAAAGGACGGTAGGGTGAAAGTGAGTCTTTGTAGCCCTGGCTGGTTGGCTCAGTGGTAGAGCGTCAGCCTGGCGTGCAGGAGTCCCAGGTTTGATTCCCGGCCAGGGCACACAGGAGAAGCACCCATCTGCTTCTCCACCCCTCCCCCTCTCCTTCCTCCCTGTCTCTCTCTTCCCCTCCCACAGCCAAGACTCCCTTGGAGCAAAGTTGGCCCAGGCGCTGAGGATGGCTCTGTGGCCTCTGCCTCAGGCGCTAGAATGGCTCTGGTTGCAACAGAGCGACGCCCCAGAGGGGCAGAGCATCGCCCCCTGGTGGGCGTGCCGGTGGATCCCGGTCGGGCACATGCGGGAGTCTGTCTGACTGCCTCCCGTTTCTGGCTTCAGAAAAATACAAAAAAAAGAAAAAAAAGAAAAAAAAAGTGAGTCTTTGTGATGGTAAATTTGGTGATGGTGCGTGGAGGGGGATGGGCCTCTGCCAAGGGCAGGATCTCAGCACCAAGGGGAGAGGCTGGGCTGCAGCATCAGGGATCTGCTTTGCCACTTTTCAGCTGTGTGATGATTATTAGGCCCTTCCCCTCCTGGACTTAGTTTCTTTATCTGTTAATTTAAGCAGTTTAACTGAACATGCTCTGGGAGCCTGTTTGATGTTTTCGGGTCTTTCCTGCTTGATAGCACCCTTCTGTGGCAGGGTCCAAACCTGCAGCTTCTTTGAAGGCCAGAGATTTTACTGGGTGTTTGCTAGAAATGGACCCGGGAGGCTACCGTAGCCCCCTCGTGCCTTGCTGAAATTGGATGCCTGGATAGAGAATTCGAATGCGGAAGGCATCGGAGGGTATTTCAGGGTTGACAGGGATCGCACATGTCACCAGTTCCTTGACTGAGGATAATTAGGCCCCAAGCGACGCTGGCTGCATCTCCGGACCCTTAGTCCTGTGTCAGCTTGGCTCTAGCTCCCTAGTTTTCGTTTTCTCTCCTTGGTTATAGAACCAGCTGCTGGCTATGATCTTCCCTCCGGGACTGGGCACCTCATCAGAGCTGGACGAGCCTCCCCTCCGAAGGACCCTGTGCAGGTCGGTGGGGCCTGTGTGTTCATCTGCTCTAACAGACTGAGTCTCACAGGCTGCAGCTGTAAACAGACCCAACATCCTGGAAAGAGGAAGGGACAGGCATCTTGCAGGGTGAAGTGGCAGGGATATGGCCCGAGGGCCTCACAACAGCCCTGGCAGGGGCTGTTTCTGCCTCCCTTGAGAAGTGAGGCAATCAGGCCCAGAGCAGGTGAGGAGCTTGCCCCATCCCTGTGTCAGCACACCTGGGCCCGTGAGCTCCAGTGTCTGTGGTCTTGCAAACCACACCGGTGCAGAGAATCAGCCCCTGCGCACCACAGGTCACCTGCTGCGGGACTTTTCATTATTGCAGCAAAATCAAGGAAACTTGGAAAGCAAGATGTAGATTTGAGTCATGGCTCTGCTATTTACTGTGTGACCTTGGCAAGTGACTTCACACCTGTGAGCTTCATCTGCTTTATCTATAAAATGGGGTGATTCCACTTACTATACAAACTTGTGAGGAATAACTGGGCTAACACAGATGTTACTCCTCGTCACTCTCATCTGTGTTGGTGAGTTTTGGGAGGATGGGGTGAGGTGGACTAGCTAAGCAGTTCTCCTCGTACCTCTGGAGCTGTGCTGTCCCCTGGGGGTGGTCCACGACTGACCCCTCCGAACTTGGTTGCCAGGGGTGCCAGAGACTCATGGAACATGGGCTGCAGGCTTTCCTGGAAGTGGCAACACCACTGTGGGAGAGGGAGGGGGCATCTCTAGGGCACCCTTTGGCTCTGCCTTTGAGGGAGGCAGGTCTAAGTGTTACCAGGAAGTGGGGTTGACAAGCCTCAGGGACTCTAGGTGGCGGTGGAGATGGAGGTGGATGGAGGCCGCCAGCTAGGAGACAGGGCCCGGGACGGAAGTCCAGTGTCAGCACTTGCTGGCTGTAAGTCTTTGTGCCACTTACTCAACCTGTGGGCACTCCAGACCCCGTGTCTGTGACTGCCAGTGTACCCCACACACGTTGTCATAGAGACTTAAAAAAGAAGAGAGACTGAAGGGGGAATAAAAATCTTGAAGCCATATTGGTTCTAAAAATTTGGGTTGCTGGCTTAACATGCAATCTTTTCTTTTCTGATTTGTGGATTTCTTGATATGAAAAGCTTTACAAATGGATAGAATCAAACTGTATTTTTGGTATAATTTAATGAAGAATCTTTGTTTCAAAGATTCATAGCACTTTGGAATACTGCTAAAAAAAGGTCTAGGCTATTTGATCGCTGTTGAAAAGGAATTGTTTTCACTTTTTTTTTTGTCCACCCCTCCCAATGTCAATTGCAAGAGGATGCTGCTAGAGATCATGAGAAAGGCAACCAGAAAAACACAACACCTTCCCTGTTCCTTTTAACTATTTTGAACACGTCCGCTGAAAATATTTTTGCCTATTGACTCCTAGTCCCTACCAAGGACAAACATTCTTCTTTTTACGAATGCCTTTCCATTTCCATTTTCAATATTAATTCCCTCTGTGATTCCCTTTTCTAGAAACCAAAGTAAGACTTTGTGTGATAATAAATAACGACACAGTACACCTGTTCGGGCTTGATGCTTCCCTGTTATTTATGGCGCTCTCAGCACAGCTTCTCAGTTGGATCGTGGTCCTAAATCAGGGATCCCATCACAGGACCTAATGTTAGAGAAAACCAAGTGCAGCAGGAGCCTCCTTTATTCATCCTCCCTGGCTTGTCAGGCAGTCAGAAAACAGATTTGACATTAAAAGGTGTGTGCTGACTAACTGTGTCTGCTTGCTAATGATACCGTGATGTGGCAAAACACCAGCTACTGACGGTACCACTCTGAGCGGGTCTGAATTCTAGAGGAGGCAGACCCAACCTTCTTTGTCGAATAAAACATTTAGCATGGACAGCATATAGCCAGACCATCCTCAAGGCATTGGAGATTGTATTTGGATCTTAGGGGAGTTGTTTGAGTTTTGATGTCAGCTCGGTTGGTTCAGATCCCCTGGGGGGTTTGCTCAGATGGAAGACCCGAATGTGGTATGGGCCCAACCCCCTGATGGGCAGCATCTGGGTCAAGTGGGTGTTCTCTCACTCAGCAGGCACATCTACCGAGTGCCAACTTTGTGCCGGGCACTGGGCTGCATTCTAGAGATGGATGCAGAGGTCAAAACCGTTCCTCCCTGCTTTAATAAACCTGTACTCTCAAGAGGGAAGGGTGAACAGGTGATCACAACATCTAGGGAAGGCTTCTGCAAGGCTCCCTGGGAAGGCACCTGGAAGGCCTGTTGGAATCTGGCTTTGGGGAGCTCAGTTCCCAGGCAGGTTCCTGAACTCATTCCTCTGACCTCTGCCTTCTGGAAAGGAGTGGTGACTCCACGTACCCAAGAGGGCGATTTTCAAGTGTCCTCTTTGTTTATTCCCCCACAATAATGCGCTAAAGGACAAGGAAGGCATTTCAATGAAAGAAAAACGGGATCAGGTGAGATCCTGAGTCTTAACGTGCCAAGGTGGGTGTCCCCCTCGGCCCCTCCCCCAGCCCCAAACCACCTCCCGCTGGGAGGGAGGGAGCGTGCTGCAGGGAATCCTTGATACCCTCTCCTGACTGTCACTCATCAAACCTGGTACCAGGGGGATGCCAGTCAACTGGCTCTCAGAGGGGAAAAGAAAAATCCCTGGTTTGTAATATTTGCAAATTTCCATGGTTTAAATATGTCAATCATGGCTGATTTCAAGCTATCAATAGTTTAACCACTGGCTTGAAAAATTCCTGAAAATGTAATAGACCCTCGTGAGCCCCAGAAGCTGGCTGCAGCACACCACCGTGTGGAACTCTGTTTAACCCACAGTTTCCCAGAGGTAACAATTTCTGCCTGGCCCACAGGAGGGTCTCAGCAAGCTGGTTCCCTTGATGCCGCCTTTCTCGACCCTGAGAACAGCAAAGTGGGATATGTAGTGCCTTTCCTTCATTTATTCAACATTTATTGAACAGTTACTATGTGTTGGCTACTTTGCTGGGCACTAAGGATTTAAGATAGACCAAGACAAGAGCCTTGCCTGAGAAAATCCTACAGACTAGTGTGGGAGCAAAGCCATAAATCAGAGCCAGGGGTGAGAGCTTAGGGGTTAGTGCTATGAACTAGCTGTGCAAAGGCCATCGTGAGAGCAGAGAGAAGGGGCGAAGGGGATGGTGTTCAGAAAAGGTCTGTTGACGGGGGTGGGGGGGACATGTATTGAGTTGTGATGCTTGGGGTAGATGAACAGGAGAGACTGTCACTTTCAACCAGTGTAGACGGTGACTTCTTTTTCATCATTGCTCCCCGAAGGAGCACTTTTAGACGTCATTTTCCTAATTATTCCTCCCTTTCTTCAAAAAATTTAAAAATGTTACATATCTCTTTATGTGCTTTTTTCTGTATTTGTACTTTATACATAAAAAGGAGTAAGATTTTATCCAGAACTAAAGGGGCGATATTGCTCCTTATTGAGAATGCATGCTCTAGGCCAGGAGCTTCAAGGAGAGGGGTTCGAAACCGTGACTCTTCTTGCTAACCACCGAGTACATAATAAGCAGTTAATAGTTATTTTCACATTGAATAAACACAGACAAATGTTGCTGCCAGTAAAAAGAACTAGTACAAGAAGGGGGTTGGAGGAGCGTAACTGCGTAGCTGCGTGCGGCAAGGCAAATCAGGAAACCGAGGCTCAGAGAGCAGCGAGTGATCGGATTGCAGGGGGTCAACATAGAACAACTTCCAAACCTGTAAAAAATATTTAGGAGTTTATTTGAGCCAAACTATTGACAATGACCAGGAAGCAAAGATTAATTAAGGATTGAGAAAGTGCTCTGGAAAATGGTGGTTTCACCACTTGCTTTTATACATTAGAATCGGAGGGGAAGACGTAAGAGGGTTACATGAAATTAATTGGTGATAGATTAGGGAGACGGGAGAAAGCAAAGTGGAGAAGTCTCTGGGATTGGATAAAAAATAAAAATGTACATGTTGAAACTTTTTTTTTTTTTACATAGGCAGGAACAAGATAGTTAACAGTTAATGATTCACATGATAACGGTAACAAGGAGGGGGTCTGGTGGTTCCTGCTCTGGTGGGTTGTCTGGCCCGATGGAGACAGGAAAAAAAGGTGACCCTCACATTTCAGAGACATATTATCAGGTTTGTTATGTAGATACAAAAAGACAACAGACAGGCTTTAAGTCTGAAGTAAAGTAAGACATTGACCTTTGTTTAGAGAAAAATACCTCCCTAGGATGTGACTATCCACCATAAACTGCTTTTAATTAGAAACTCAATTTCAGACCATCCTGTGTGGTTACTTTAGGAGGTCTCTGAGTCTGCAAGGCCACCATGCGGGTTTTCCCTGAGTTTGTCAGGTTCAGTTTGTGGCCCTGTCTTTTATTATTTTTGCCCACAGAGAGATGTTGGGCAAACAAGTGTGTTAGGTTTACTAACTTGCACTTTGCCTGACCAGGCATGAGCGCCGGGCAGCCCCTGTGTGTATAGTCTCTGTAAGGCTGCAGGTGCTCGTCCTCAGGGAGGCAGATCGTACATTGCGGATTGCCTGCCGCCATTGGGAGGGGCCATTGTTTGCTATTGTTTAGCTGGCGAAGTGGTTTCCCCTCACCCTGGGCCTGTTTGCTCGTGAGTCCTGAGAGAGAGAGGGAGGCAGTTTTCCCTGCCTGCTTGCTCATCTGCCCTTGCGAGACTCTACTCCATGGAATGGCCCCCCATCCTCTGGCTCCACACACAGTTCCTTTACTGCCTGTCAGAATCCAATGTGAACCTGCATGGCCACAACCACCGGCCTCACAAGGGATAAGCTAGGTCCAGTTGGCAGGTCCTCAAATGCCAGGCTGAATTGTCAAATTCTAGGCAACAAGAGTCTTAACCCCCCCTCCGCCACCACCACTGCCACCCAGCTTACACTGAGGAGAGACGACTCAGGGCTCTGCACCCCTTCCCTGCTCCTCCTTAGCCATGAGCCAAGATGCGAAGGCCCAGGCGGAGATGAACAACCCCTGGCTAACTTACTAGCTCTAAAGTTTTAATGGAAGAGCTACAATTACCAAGCTCTCTGCCTTTGGCACTTGAGAATCCATCTCAATTTTCCCTTTCTTTCTGAAGCGACAGTGATTAAGGATTCATTCTGCACATAAAACAAGTGATCAATGGCTCCTGGCAGTTGCCATTGTCTCTCCCCCATCCCCTTACCCCCCTCAGTAGACAGTGTATCTTGGGGAGCTGCTGGGACCTGAGAAAAATGAGTTTGCCAGACACAGTTCTATTTTGATTTAGATCACAAATAGCTCAGCTCAAGTTTTTACATTGATAACAAGGAGCTGGGTCCCATTTCCTGAGTTCTGCCATCTGAGAATAAGTCCATCTCTGTTGAGAGAGAGAGAGATAGAGAGATTGATCTTTTTGTATTAGCTGTGATACCCGTCTCCAGATTTTTGTGGTCAAGTGGATACATAAGGAACCTCAGGCTGACTGACCGGGCTTCTTTGCTGGAAGCTCAGGTTACCAAACCTGAAACCATAGTGACTTCCTAGATGCCCAAACCAGTCCTTACTGGGAATCAGTAGTGGGTATCCACCCCCGAGAGGGGGCAAAAGTGACAGGAAGGCCAGGCTGGGAGGAGGGCTGCCAGCCAATGGCTATAACACCTAGCTGGGCTGAGGCAAAGGTCAGGATAGGAGATCCAGGAAGAGCAGTGAGTGGAAAGGGAGGCCATAGGCTGAGGCTGCCAGGCCTGCAGGTGTGCCCGAAGAGACATCACCCAGGAGAGAACACAGACACTTGAAGAGAGGGGGCTCTGTCTCCCCACTTCGTACCTTACCCAAAATACTCTCTTTCCCTCCAGTCTCTGTCCCTTAAAGGGGACCAGACATTGACTTTGTACCTGAGGAGCTTAGTTTTTTTTTTTTTTAAATTTATTTATTGATTTTAGTGAGAGAGGAAGGGAGAGAGAGAGAGAGAGAGAGAGAGAGGGAGGAACATAGATCCGTCCCTGTATGTGCCCTGACTGGGAATCAAACCGGCAACCTCGGCGCTTCAGGACGATGCTCTCACCAACTGAGCTCTCCAGCCAGGGCGAGGAGCTTAGTTTCGGAGCAGGAGACGGTCACAGGAACAAAGTGTGACCACGAGCGAGAGCAGCATCACAGAAAGTAACTGCTGAGGGCTCAGGGGAAGCTTCACTGAGGGGGAGACATCCGGGCAGGTGTGGAGGCACAAGTAGAGGCATTCCAGCCAGGCAGTCAGGGAGGGGCATTCCTGATGAGGACGCTGTCTGGGGGAGGACACGGGCCCTCTGGAGCCCTCAGAGCCGTCGGGCGGAGGGCAGAGGGGAGGCGGTAGGAGGCAGGGCCGGAGGGTGGATTGCGCAGTCAGGGATTGTGATAACGGAGATTATTCTGAGGCAAGAAGTGAATCCAGATAAAATAGTGTGTACAAATAATTTCAACCATTAAAATAACCATTGAAGATAAATTTGAGAAAGGAAGAAACCGAAATGTTAGCGGTGCTTACCTCTGGAGGTCACGAGTGACTTGGTCCTTGGGTATGTTTCTCTGCACATTCCAACCACGGTTGAGTGTGTGCCGCTTTCCTTTTGTAGTTTTGGCCTGATTACTTTTACACAGCTTTACTGAGGCATAACTTACAGACCCTATAAACTCACCCATTGAAAGCGGACAGCTCACTGGTGTTTAGTGTATTGCGATCCTCACCACAATTTTAGAACATTTTCATTACTCTAAAATGAAGCCCTGGATCCAAATTAATAGTTGTTCTCTATTTTCCCCATCTACTTTCAACCACTCAAAATGTGGGTGGTTAGAAAATTTTACTACTAACAGAGATACAAAAGTGGGCGGTAGGTATAAAAAGGTTGACTACCCCTGTTTTAGATTATGATTTTACAACTGTGTCAGGACAGGTAAGTGACTTAGGCTAGAGTATGTTTGGACTTACACCAAAATTCGGGTTACGTCACTGTTGTAGAAATGGGACTGTGTCGTAACCCGAGGACCCCCTGTATGTGTTTTCAATCATCTTGGGTGTACATACCCACCAGTGGAATTACTGAGTCATATGGTAACTCATATACCATGTATTTAGTTTTTTAAAGAACTGCTAGACTGCTTTGCAAAGCAGCTGCACCCCTTTACGTTCCCACCAGCAGTGTAGGAGGGTTCCAGTTTCTCCCCACATTCTTCAATGCTTGTTGTTATGTATCTTTTTTATTCTAGCCATCCTAGTGGTTGGGAAGTAGTACCTCCTTATGGTTTCAATGTGCATTTCCCTAATGACTATTGATGTTGAGTTCCTTTTCGTGAGCTATTTGTGTGTCTTCTAAGAAATGTATATTCAGATCCTTTGCCTATTTTAAAATTGGGTTATCTTTCTATTGTTGTGTTATAAGGGTTCTTTATGTACTCTGGATACTACATCCTTATCAAATATGTGATTTGCAAATATTTTGTCACATCTTGTGGGCTGTCTTTTTCTTGACAATGTCATTTGAAGCACAAACATTTTTGATTTTTTATGAGGTCCAGTTTATCTCTTTTTCTTTGATTGCTTGTTCTTTAAATACTAAGAAACTTTGGCCTAATCCAGAGTCACAAAGCTTGACCCCTATTTTCTTCTAAGAGTTTTATAATTTCAGCTTTTACATTTAGGTTTTTGATATGTTTTGAGTTAATTTTTATACATGGTGTAAGGTAAGTTTCCAACTTAATTCTTTTGCTTCTGACTATCCAGTTGTCCCAGACCATTGATTGAAAAGACTATTATTCTTTCCCCATTGAATTGTCTTGGCACTCTTGTCAAAAATCAATTTCCCTTAAAAGTATGGATTTATTTCTGGACTCTCAATTCATCAGGTCAGTCTATATCTTTCCTTCTGCTGGTACTTTATACCAAGCAGTTTTGATTACTGTAGCTTTGTAGTGCATTTTGAAGTTGTGAAGTGTGAGTCTTTCAAATTTGTTCTTTTTAAGGATTATTTTGGCTCTCCTGGGTCCCTTGAATTATTATATGAATTTTAGGATCGATCTGTCAGTTTTACCAAAAAATTTCTACTGCGATTTGACAGGGGTTGCATCAAACCTGTAGATCAATTTGGGGCTTTACTTTTCAAGGAGAAAATGGCCTGGAAGTGAGGTGGTACGGCAGAGTGGAAGGTGGATGGAGGCTTCCAGCTCAGGCAGACTTCTCTCTTCATGCCTGGTCTCCCAGCACTGACTTGCTGGGTGATTTTGAGCGAGTCAAGCCTTCTTCACTAAGCCTCAGACTTCTCATCTGTATAACAGGTCTAAGGACACTCATTCTGAAGGGGTTTTGGGAATGAAGGAGTTTATCTATGCAAGGTGTAAGGGCAGTTCCTGGCACAGAACTCCAGCTCGGTACATTTCCTGGGGGCACCGGAACTCACCCAGCTACTAGGAGGGAAAGTATTAGACTAGAAAAATAAATGTAAAGGCTGGAAAGGACTTCTATGATTAACTAACGCATATTTAAATGTTGTTGTCTGTGACCGTAATCTTTCCTTTGCCCCTAGAATACTTTTCTCCCTACACTTGGACATTCTCCCTACACTCTCCCATTCTGATGGCCTCTTTGGAAGTAATCTTTTTTCTGAATGTAGCCAGCACTTTTTCTTCTCTGATAGTACCTAATTCTTTTTGCCTTTTTTTCTACAGATTTGGGTACAAGTCTTAATTCTACTTCCAAACTGTAAGCTTGTAGGCAGGAATCGACCATGCCCTCCCGACAGTCAGTGTGGCGGGGCTGGGTTCAGCATGGCCCTGCTCATGTTCAGATGCTGTGAATGGGTGCATGTCTGTGAGTGCTCCTATCCCCATCTTCTCTAAGCACACATGCACCTGGCCTCACGCTCAGCCAGGCTCTGCCAACAGTGAAATGGTTAAGGACCCAGGTGAGTTGACTCTTGGAGATCATTAAGGGTCTATAGAGGTTTCTTCTGCCTCCTCTGCCTTGCGGGGTGGGTGCTCACTTCACCACCCACGCCTGGTACAGTCGGGAGGCACCCAGCACCCTCTTCAATAGCTTTATCATTGATTTTAATTTTGCCAGTTTGTCAGATGAAGAATAGTACCGTGTTTTGATTTGTATTTCTTTCATTACAGTGGAGGTTGAAAATTTTTCATGTTTATCAGCCATTTGTACTTTTTAAAAATTATCTTTCTACCTGAAGTATTTCAGCCTTTGGATTGGAACTGATAAGGAATAAACTGGTGATTAGTAGGAGGGGCAGTTCAACAACTTGATAGAGGTTGATTAGTCAAAAGTATTGAACTGATACAGTGTGGGGTACGTGTATGTGTGTGTGTGTTTGTAGGTGGAGACACAGCTGCGGCAGCTGGAGACACACCACTGACTTCGTTCTGTGGCACTATAAGTCACAGTAGACTTATGCCATGTGGTCCCTATTAAATGCAAATTTTAGCATTGTAGCTTTCCAGGTAGAGCTCTAGCTGAGATCTATTTTTCTTAATTCTTTCAATTTAAGTATCCTTGCTGACTTCAGATGTTGGCGGCTCTGTCAAACTGTCTGTTATGTGTGCACAGGCTTCTGATCACTTCTCTTGGAAAAATAGAATTGAACATTACACGCCCCTGTTGGGGTGAGAAATCACTTTTTATTATCTGTTGCTAGTTGCCAGTTAATTACCTAAATGTTTGATGAGAGCTGGAAGCGGGGCTGGGGCCGAATGGGAGAGGGGAATCCATGTGTCCGGTCACCACGTGGGAAGTTCCGGATGCCTGGAGTATGCGGAAGTGGCAGGATTGCCATAAAAAAAAAGTCAAACGAGCCCATGGTGTTGGGTCCCAGGGTCTGTTGAGGGTAAAGATGTCAGCACCTTGCTCAGAACCCAAAAGAAAGGCTTGATAACCTGACCAGGTGGTGGCTCAGTGGACAGAGCGACAGCCTGGGATGCTGAGGACCCAGGTTCAAAACCCCAAGGTTGCTGGCTTGAGCAAGGGGTCAGTGGCTTGGCTACAGCCCTCCCCCAATCAGGGCACATATGAGAAGCAATCAGTGAACAACTAAAGTTGCTACAACTATGAGTTGATACTTCTCATCTCTTTCCCTTCCTGTCTGTCTGTCTGTTTGTCTCTTGCTAAAAAAGAAAAAAGAATGGCTTAGTAGATAGCTTCACAAAACAGGAGATGTTTGGATTGAGAGTGATTGGACAGGGGTGACAGTGTTCTAGGTGGATATCCATGGCAAAGGCCTGCTGCCATGGAGAGCCTGACATGTGGACAGCAGAAGGTGATTGAGACCAGTAAGGCTCTGGCACTCCGGGCATGAATAATGAGGATGACCAGGTAGGCCGTGGGCAGGTGGCAGAGGCTGCTGGGCTATGTTCCGTAGGTTATGGGAGTGTAAAGGTGGGACAGCTTCAGGTACAGTGCTCAGGAGAGAAAATCTGCCGCCTGTGTCTGTTAACAGGCTATGGGATTCAGCGACAATACCGGGTAGTATAGGGCTGGCTTTGGCTTTTGTTCGGGAGCCTGGGTGGATGACATTGCCAGGAATGGAGAGAGGGGTTGTAAGTAATGAGTTCAGGGTTGATTAAGTTGAAATTGAGTAGTCTGTGGCACATCTGCGAAGGTAGGAGTTGGGGAGCACCAGGACAGGCGAGCAGAACACGGAGAAGCTGGGAGAGAGAGGAATTCACTCCAGTTCAGGTTCCTGGAAGCCCAAAGAGGAAGCACTTCCTGAGAGGAAAGTGTTGGTGACAGTGTCAAATGTCACAAAGAGACCTGGCAAGATCAATGCTAAGATGGACTTGGTGATGTAGCATTTGGCTAAGGGCACGGCCTTCGGACTGAGAGGAACCTGGGTCAAGTCCTAGTTCCAGTAGTATTTCTAGGGTCTTAGAGATGTCACTTAGCCTGAGCTTTAACTTCTGTGTCTATAAAGCAAAGAGATAGCAACAGTGGCCACTTCACAGGGTTGTTGCAAGATTAGGTGAGTTACTGCAGATGAGCTGCTCCGCACTGATCCCGCACACTCTGAACAGGCAGTAAATGTTGCCGTTGTACTAGGAGATCTAAAATGATCGTGAGATTTCCTTACAACACTGTGGTGAGTGACACGTGAGACCATGCGTGAACGCTGTGTCCCTAGTCCAGTTCCAGACGGGTAGGTGTGATATTGTGATTTATAATAAGATATACATATTTCTTTTTTTGTCCCTTTTCCCGGCACAGATCTCAAACTTTTGGGATTTTCTAAGTGATGAGAGCCATAAAAGTATTTTTTAAAAATATAATAATGAGGTTACTTTTAGTAAGCACCTAAGAATGAAGGATGAAAATAAAAAGAGTGGGGGATGATTGCCAGGGAAACCAACGAAGTAATTGGGCGAACATTCAGTCCCAGCCCCCAAACTCTGTGCTCTGGGTAGGGAGAGGGACTCGAGATTGAGGTCAATCACCACAGGCTAATAATTTAATCAAATTATGCCTACTTAATGAAGCTCCCATGAAAACTCAAAAGGATGGGGTTAAAGAGTTTCCAGGCTGGTGAATTATGGAGATGTGGGGAGAGAGGCATGGCTGGGTAGGGCGTGGAAGCCCCTCCTCCTCTCCCTTCCCCTCCCCCTCCCCTCCCCCTCCCCCTCCCCCTCCCTCATATTGTTCTCTGCAGCTTCTCCAGCTGGCTGTTCCTAGTTATACCCTTTAATAACAAACCCCAAATCTAGTAAGTCAAATGTATCTGAATTCTGAGAGCCACTCTAGCAAGTTAATCAAACCCAAGGAGGTGGTCATGGGAACCTGTGATTTATAACATGTGGGTCAGAAGCACAGGTGACAACCTTGCCTTGTGATTGGCATCTGCAGTGCAGGGGGCAGTCTTAGGGGACCAAACTGTTAACCTATGAGGTCTGATGCTATCTCCAGGTAGTGTCAGAATTGTAAGACAGCCAGCTGGTGCCAGAGCATTGCTTAGATCTGTTGGAACCACACATACACACACACACACACTCTCTCTCTCTCTTTCTCTCTCTCTCTTTCTCTGTAATCAGGAACAGAACCCTTAGTGGGATGACCAAGGCATGCACTGGGACCAAGCAGCAGGAGTTGGTGTGGGCTTGAGAGAGGCCTGGAGTCTGGATCAATCTGAGAGTATTAATTAGATTAAGTTCAGTGCAGGTGGGGTCTGACCTGAATACTTTGAGACTGATGTGATAGTTTTAGGTGGGAGGCTGTTTTTTTTTCTTGTTCTTTTTTTTCAAGTGAGGGTCTGAAACATAAATCCAGACCAGGCTAGGTTATGAAGTTCAGGAGAGTGAGCTTCCTAGGCAGGCTTGGGTAGTGTGGGCTCAGGTGGGGGGTGTTTACATTCTGGGGAATTGCAGCCTGGTGCCTGTTGGGAACTTGGCTGGCTCTACCCTGAGGTGCACAGGTGTGAGAGCCAGGGACTATTTGCAGACCCTACTGGCTCGTGGGCCATGTACCCAGATCTGGTTCTCATTGGCCAGGACCCAGGCCTGGTGAACTGAGCCTGCAAGTTACAGAGCACATTCTAGACAGCTGGGGATCCTTGTTCACAGGCTGACTAATGCTGTGAAATGCCTAGACTGGGACTTTTGGTCAAGACAGAATTGGGAGTTCATGCTCTGAGAGATCCCTTGATTTCAAATACATTGCAATGATATAATAAATATTTCAAAAAGAACATAAACATAGTCACATTCAACAAGATAAATACCTTGTGAGCTAAGAACAACAAAATAGAACATGGAGATAGTTCATATACAGGAGAGAGAAGATGGCAGCGGAGTAGGCGGATGCACAGACACCCAGCTCTCAACATCAAACTGGAACACAAATCAATTTAGAAAAAATCAGCATGAAAAACCAACACTGAACTGCAAGAACAACTCTCAAAAACCAAGGAGCAAAGAGGAAGCCACAATAATCCTGGTAAGGAGTGCCTGAATCTCCTCTGCTTACAGGAAGGGAAGGAGGGGGGTGAGGCTGAGAGCCCAGAGAGGATTTCACAGAGGAAAAAGAGCAGAAACTACTGCTCACATCCACTTACCTGGCGACCAGGGAGCAAGGTGGGTTGAAAAGACCAGCTTATCTCCCAAGTGGAAAAGACAGGGAGAGGGACAGACTGTGAGGGGCTAAGGTATGCAAGAAACAAAATAAAAAAGCTGACTCATTTGTGCTGGAGGCGGCCATAGCTGGGGGAGGGACTGAACCTTTCACAAAACAGAGCTGAAGTGCTCACGAATCAGAGATCTCCGGACATCTATCCAGCTCCAATCAGCACAACAAGACACAGCTGAAAACAAGAAGTGGGGAGGAGGGGCAGTAACTCAGGTCTCCATGGAGATCTGAGATACACCTCCCCCTACTGAAGCTGAGAGAAAAAACCCTGCACCCAGTGAGATTAGTTGGAGGAAGAGACCTTCAGCGTCTCAGGTTACACCCACAGCATTCCTGGATACAGTTTCAAGGAAGCCCCCTGCTGAGATCAGTTAACAAGACTATCACCTGTTAAGAAAACAAACAAATCAAGACTTCAAAGCTGCCCAAATCCGAAAGTGGATTACAAATAATAGCTGATACCAACCCACGAAGACCTAAAAATAACACAACTGAAAACTGGAGGCAGACAACACCAAGCCTAGACTCAATCAACTCTACAAATAAAAAACAAAAAGAAGAAGAAGATGAGAAAACAAAGGAGTGCAATCCAAATGAAACCACAAGAGACACTTTCGAGAGATGAACTGAGTGATATGGAAATAATCAAACTTCCAGATGCGGAGTTCAAAATAATGATTGTAAGGATGCTTAGGGATCTTAGAACAACAATGGAGGGGGAGTTTGAAAACCTAAATAAAGAAATAGCAAGTATAAAAAAGAATCAGTTGGAGACGACAAATACAATATCAGAAATAAAGACCACAATGGAAGGAATTAAAAACAGGATAGATAGAGCAGAGGATTGAATCAGCGAGTTAGAAGACAACTGGAATGAAGGCATGAAAGCAGAGAAGAAAAGAGAAAAAAGACTCAAAAAGTCAGAGGAAACTCTTAGAGAGCTCTGTGACAACATGAAGAGAAATAACATCCGCATCATAGGGGTTCCTGAAGAAGAAGAAAAAGAACAAGGGATAGAGACTTTGTTCAATCATATCATAGCTGAAAACTTCCCTAAATTAATGCAAGAGAAACTCTCACAAATCCAAGAAGCACAGAGGACTCCATTAAAGAGAAACCCAAAGAAACCTACACCAAGACACATCATAATTAAAATACCAAAGCTAAGCGATAAAGAGAAAATATTAAAAGCTGCAAGAGAAAAAAAAGTTATCACCTACAAAGGAGCCCCCATAAGGATGACATCTGACTTCTCAACAGAAACACTTGAGGCCAGAAGGGAATGGCAAGAAATATTCAAAGTAATGCAGAACAAGAACCTACAACCAAGACTACTTTATCCAGCAAGGCTATCGTTTAAAATTGAAGGAGAAATAAAAAGCTTCCCAGACAAAAAACAACTCAAGGAATTCATTACAACCAAACCAATGCTGCAGGAAATATTAAGGGGCCTGGTGTAAACAGATAAAGTGGGAAAAGAATACAGAAAAAAAAAAAGAAAAAGGAATACACCTTTAAAGAAGAAAATGGCAATAAACAACTACATATCAATAATAACCTTAAATGTAAATGGATTAAATGATCCAATCAAAAGACATAGGGTAGCTGCGTGGATAAGAAAACAGGACCCATACATATGTTGTCTACAAGAGACACACCTTAGAACAAAAGACACACACAGATTGAAGGTAAAAGGATGGAAAAAAATGTTTCATGCACACGGAAATGAAAAAAAAGCTGGGGTAGCAATACTTATATCAGACAAATTGGACTTTAAAACAAAGGATATAGTAAGAGATAAAGAAGGCCACTACATAATGATAAAGGGAGTAATCCAACAGGAAGATATAACTATTATAAATATCTATGCACCTAATATAGGAGCACCCAAATATATAAAACAGACTTTGATGGATTTAAAGGGCGAGATCAACAGCAATACTATAATAGTAGGGGATTTCAATACCCCACTAACATCACTAGATAGATCCTCAAGAAAGAAAATTAACAAAGAAACAGCAGACTTATTGGAAACACTAGATCAACTCGATTTAATAGATATCTTCAGAACCTTTCACCCTAAAGCAGCAGAATATACATTCTTTTCAAGCGCTCATGGTACATTCTCTAGGATAGACCACATGTTAGGGCAAAAAAGTGCTCTCAACAAATTTAAGAAGACTGAAATCATATCAAGCACTTTCTCCGATCACAACGGCATGAAACTAGAAATGAATCACAGCAGAAAAGCTCAAAAATTATCAAACACATGGAAACTAAATAGCAGGGTGTTAAATAATGAATGGATTAAGAATGAGATCAAAGAAGAAATAAAAAAATTCCTAGAAACGAATGACAATGAGCATACAACAACTCAAAATTTATGGGACACAGCGAAAGCAGTGCTGAGAGGGAAGTTCATAGCACTACAGGCACACTTTCAGAAGCTAGAAAAAGCTCAAATAAACAACTTAACCCTGCATCTAAAAGAATTAGAAAAAGAACAGCAAGTAAAGCCCAAATGTAGTAGAAGGAAGGAAATAATAAAGATCAGAGCAGAAATAAATGACATAGAGGCTAAAGAAACAATACAGAGGATCAATGAAACTAGGAGCTGGTTCTTTGAAAAGGTAAACAAGATTGATGCACCTTTAAGTAGACTCACCAAGAGAAAGAGAGAGAGGACTCAAATAAATAAAATTAGAAATGAGAGAGGAGAAATAACAACTGACACAACAGAAATACAAAATATTGTAAGAAAATACTATGAAGAACTGTATACCAAAAAACTAGACAACCTAGATGAAATGGACAAATTCCTTGCAATGTACAATCTTCCAAAAATCAATCTGGAAGAATCAGAAAACTTAAACAGACCAATTACACCAAAGGAGATCGAAACAGTTATCAAAAAACTCCCAACAAAGAAAAGTCCGGGGCCCGATGGCTTCACAACGGAATTCTACCAAATATTCAAAGAAGAACTAACTCCTATCCTTCTCAAACTATTTCAAAAAATTCAAGAGGAAGGAAGACTTCCAAACTCCTTTTATGAGGTGAGCATAATTCTGATTCCAAAACCAGGCAAAGACCACACAAAGAAAGAAAATTATAGGCCAATATCTCTGATGAATATAGATGCTAAAATCCTCAACAAAATATTAGCAAACCGGATCCAACAATATATGGAAAAAATCATACACCATGATCAAGTGGGATTTATTCTGGGGAGGCAAGGCTGGTACAATATTCGTAAATCAATCAATGTGATTCATCACATAAACAAAAAGAAGGAGAAAAACCATATGATAATTTCAATAGATGCAGAAAAAGCATTTGATAAAATCCAGCACCCATTCATGATCAAAACTCTCAGCAAAGTGGGAATACAGGGAACATAGCTCAACATGATAAAAGCCATCTATGAGAAACCCACAGCCAACATCATACTCAATGGGCAAAAATTAAAAGCAATACCCTTAAGATCAGGAACAAGGCAGGGGTGCCCCCTTTCACCACTCTTATTTAACATAGTCCTGGAAGTCCTAGCCACAGCAATCAGACAAGAAGAAGAAATAAAAGGCATTCAAGTTGGAAAAGAAGAAGTAAAACTATCATTATTTGCAGATGATATGATATTGTATATAGAAAACCCTAAAGTCTCAGTCAAAAAACTACTGGACCTGATAAATAAATTCAGCAAAGTGGCAGGATATAAAATCAATACTCAGAAATCAGAAGCATTTTTATACACCAACAATGAACAGTCAGAAAGAGAAATTAAGGAAGCAATCCCCTTCACAATTACAACCAAAAAAATAAAGTACCTAGGAGTAAACTTAACCAAGGAGACTAAAGATTTGTACTCGGAAAATTACAAAACATTGATAAAAGAAATCAAGGAAGATACTAACAAGTGGAAGCATATACCGTGCTCATGGTTAGGAAGAATAAACATCATTAAAATGTCTATATTACCCAAAGCAATTTATAAATTCAATGCAATACCAATTAAAATACCAATGACATACTTCAAAGATATAGAACACATATTCCAAAAATTTATATGGAACCAAAAAAGGACACGAATAGCCTCAGCAATCTTAAAAAAGAAGAATAAAGTGGGAGGTATCACACTTCCTGATATCAAGTTATACTACAAGGCCATTGTACTCAAAACAGCCTGGTACTGGCATAAGAACAGGCATATAGATCAATGGAATAGAACAGAGAACCCAGAAATAAACCCACAGTTCTATGGACAACTGATATTTGACAAAGGAGGTAAGGAAATACAATGGAGTAAAGACAGCCTCTTTAACAAATGGTGTTGGGAAAATTGGACAGCTACCTGCAAAAAAATGAAACTAGATCACCAGCTTACACCACTCACAAAAATAAACTCAAAATGGATAAAAGACTTGAATGTAGGCCGTGAAACCATAAGCATCTTAGAAGAAAACATAGGCAGTAAGCTCTCCGACATCTCTCGGAGCAATATATTTGCTGATTTATCTCCACGGGGAAGTGAAATAAAAGACAGGATAAACAAATGGGACTATATCAAACTAAAAAGCTTTTGCACAGCTAAAGACAACAAGAACATAATAAAAAGACAAACTACACAATGGGAGAACATATTTGACAATACGTCTGATAAGGGGTTAATAACCAAAATTTATAAAGAACTTGTAAAACTCAACACCAGGAAGACAAACAACCCAATCCAAAAATGGGCAAAAGAGATGAATAGACACTTCTCCAAAGAGGACATACAGATGGCCAATAGGCATATGAAAAAATGCTCAACATCATTAATCATTAGAGAAATGCAAATTAAAACCACAATGAGATATCACCTTACACTAGTCAGAATGGCGCTTATCAACAAAACAACACAGAATAAGTGCTGGCGAGGATGTGGAGAAAAGGGGACCCTCCTGCACTGCTGGTGGGAATGCAGACTGGTGCAGCCACTGTGGAAAACAGTATGGAGATTCCTCAAAAAACTGAAAATCGAACCGCCTTTTGACCCAGCTATCCCACTTTTAGGAATATACCCCAAGGACACCATAGAACGGCTCGAAAAGGAGAAATGCACCCGCATGTTTGTGGCAGCATTGTTCACAATAGCGAAGATCTGGAAACAGCCCAAGTGTCCGTCAGAGGACGAGTGGATTAAAAAACTTTGGTACATATATACTATGGAATACTACTCAGCCATAAGAAATGATGACATCAGATCCTTTACAATAACATGGATGGACCTTGATAACATTATACGGAGTGAAATAAGTAAATCAGAAAAAAAAACTGAGATGAATCCATACATAGAAGGGACATAAAAACGAGACTCAGAGACATGAACAAGAATGTGATGGCAACAGGGGCGGGGGGGGGGTTGGGGGAAGGGGGAGGGGGTGAAGAAGGAGAGAGGGGTTAGGGGAGGGGAGGGGCACAAAGAAAACCAGATAGAAGGTGACAGAAGACAATTTAACTTTAGGGGAGGGGTATACAGCACAATCAAATGTCAAAATAATCTAGAGATATTTTCTCTCAACATATGTACCCTGATTTATCAATGTCACTGCATTAAATTTAATAAAAAAATATTAATATTAAAAAAAAAATAGAACATGGAGATTGAGGCCACAGACCTGCTGGGTTCTCGGACTTAGAACAAGCAGAAGGGGCTAGAAATGTGGCTGCCATGTGATAACAGGGTCCAGAAGCTCCAGACTCACGACTGCAGACTGGACCCAAGCTCCCTGGGTGAAACTGATGGGCCCACTGTCAGCTCTTCAAAGGGGAGCTGGGAGAAACTTCAGTCACTGCTTGGAGTTGCAGCATGGTTTAGAGCTAAATGCTCAGGTGGAGGGAAGGGGCAGAGGAAACCATATGACCAGGACCTGCTGGCTCAATGACAAGATCTATGACCTCTCCAAGATCACCTTAAGACAAGAAACCAGAGTCGCCATCGTCAGGCCTGACTCTGGGCTAGGGTTAGTTCAAAGGCAGGAAACTAAACAACTCCCAGACAGGGAGGGGTGAGGAGGAGGCAAAAAATACCCTCTCCAGATGAACTTGCTAACTAAAGTTCAAAAGCACATGAAGAGAACTAATGTCAAGAAAGACAGCCAACAAGCTCAAAATCAGTAGAATTCACTCTCATTGAAAGTAAAAAATAGAGCAATCTGAAAATGATTTTTAAATGAGTATGATCAAGCTTCTCAAAGATATAAAGAAGGTATAACACCTAATAAGAGCAAGACATTTTGAAACAAAACCAGGCAAGGACAGGTGAAATATATGAAAATGAACTAATTAGGCACTGGAAAAGAAAAATCAAGTAACTGGAATAAAAATATGTTTAAGAGACAAGATCAACTGTGGGCTGGATAAATCCAGGAGATAACACTGCAGAGTTCACCCCAAATGTTGCATGGAGATAAAGAGATGAAAAATATTAATGAAAAAGTTAAGAGACATGGAAGACCGACTGAGAGTGTCCAATGTCTATGCTTTGGGAAATCGAGAATTGAAGAAGTAGTAGAAATGCAGTTCTCAAAAAGATAAAAGCTGTAAAGAAAAACACTCAATTCTGAAATTGAAAAAAGAATTTTCAAGTTTTGTGAAGAAATTTTTGTGAAGTAGAATTAAAGTGTACTCTGTGGTAATTAGAATGGTCTATATTTATCTAAAGAGCTCTTTAAAATACACCATTTAACATTTTGTTTTTATGCTTAAGTCTTTATTTCCTAAAAATGAAAGAATACTAGAGATGCAAGAATGTTACCAGTAATTTAAACTATTTTTTTTAAACTCTTTTTTTTCCTTAATTTTTTATTTATTCATTTTAGAGAGGAAGTGGGGGAGAGAGAGAGAGAGAGAGAGAGAAGGGGGAGGAGCAGGAAGCATCAACTCCCATATGTGCCTTGACCAGGCAAGCCAGGGTTTTGAACCGGCAACCTCGGTGTTTCCAGGTTGACGCTTTATCCACTGCGCCACCACAGGTCAGGCTACCAGTAATTTAAAAAATGAAAATGTTGAAGAAAATAATATCCTTTTCAACAAATGTGTAAAAAATCTAAATATACTCCACTTGGTCAGGATTCTGCAAAATGGGCAAATTTATACTGTGAGCAAGGTATTAATTTATGGAGGGTTTTGCAGAATCAGTTGACAGGAAACTGAAATGGAAAATTCTGTTACATATTTTAACTCTCAATTTGAAAAAGACATGAACCCGCAGATGAGAAGCCCATGCTAAATGCTAAACAGGAATATGCATAGCACAATGCCTGCTTGCCTTCCTTCCTTCACACCCACCTCCACTCCCTCCTTCTTTCTAGAAACAATTACTGAACACCTGGTATGAGCCTGACACTGTGCTGGTCGTTGGACATACCAAGATAACTATAATACATACCCCCTGACAAAGAGGCTTGAGTTTAGGAAAGACAGAAAAGTAAACCGGTGTCAGCAGCAGACCTTCAGGGCCCATGACAGAAATCTACACGGAATCTGGAAGCTATGAAAAGGAAGGAAGGGCATGTGTGTATACCGCAGTCTTGGTATATTAGGTAATGCTTCAATCGTGTCATGAAGGGGGACCAGCAAAGGAGAGGAAATAGCATGGACTATGGTGTAGACAAAGCCCTCACACTTGGGAAAAATTCAGGCAGCTCCCTGTGTCTGGAGTGTAGCATTTGAGGCACATGCATGTCTTCCCTTTCTTTACCCCGTGTATTATGAACTCCCCAAAGGTAGGCTCTGTGGGGCCAGTACTTTCCCAGAACATATCCAGCAAGTTTTGTGAACAACTAACTGTAAAAAGTGCCTGGCTGATTCATCTGCACAGGGGCAGACTATCTTAGTGGATGCATGTTGTCAAATTTGGAGGCTCCGTGCCTTCTGGACACGCTGTGTTGCTCATGTTTGAGCACTCCTTAAACTCAGCTCCCTTAGAGATGTGCTCTGACAGCCCCAAGGAGGTGCTCACGCCTTGGGGAGAGACTGACCTGCTTCTGCATGTCCTCAGCAGACTCATTTGAGGGGTAGTTTCTTCGCTTCTCTGTTCTTTCATCTGTCACCAAGGAAGGACGACGCCTTCCATTTCTGTGTTTCACAGACGTGTTGTTATCAGGAACACTGGCAACACTCTTTGATATGTAGAGATGAAAGATGCTGGATTAATTCAAAGCTTTATTTGTTGTTTTTCACTATTATTACTAGTTAAACTGCTGAACACACTTTTGACAGTCTTGTCAGAAGCTCTCCCATATGTCCTCTCCCTGGAAGAGTAAATATTGTCTTCAGAGGCCTGACGACTATTTTTTTCCCCTTTTTGGCAGTGAAAAATGACTTCAAATCACAGTATTTAGGGTGATGATATTTTTGATGTACTCTATCCTCTTTCAATCTCTTACTTTACTCCCCACTCCTGTTAAAACATAAAAGAGCAGAGACCAACTCAGGAATCGGCCTTGCCTTGGCCTCCAGCGCCCCCTAGGGGTCAGTGCAAGGAGGTTGTCTTCTGACTGCCCATAAGAAGGGGCAGTTACTCAGAAACAGATTTCATGGATGTTTCATTTCCTGATGTGTTAGAAGGACTCTACAGGTTCTAGTCTAAACGTCTGACCCTCGCTGTGTCCTGAGACAGCTCTGACATAGATTCGCCTTCATTTCTAAGCCGAAAGCTCCTTGAGAGCCTGGATTTTGTGCAACTGTCTCTGTTCTCTGGGTAGAAAACAATTCTTTGAAGCTAAGAGTATTTAAGCTTTTAGAGTCCTTCATCTAAGATCACTTCCAAAGCCCCAGGACAACCCTAGCATTGTGTTCATATGTTTCTGTAAATTTCACAAAAGTAAGACATTTGAACGTCAGTTAACAACACAATTTCTTTCCAGTCTAGCTTGTCCTCCCTTGGGTCCGGGTGGCATGGAATAGCCATGAATATTTTTGCGATTCTGCGAAAGGAAGTCGACTGGGAATATGCCTGTTTGACTGCAATTTGCAAAGATCATTTGGAACATATCAATTAAACAAGTAATAATTTACAGATTTCTAATTTGAACCTCTATTAAAAGTACCCACTTTCATCATGTTTATTTATTAAACTCTGAGAAAATTCAGATGAAGATTAATAGGCCATGAAATAAAAGCAGTGAGATAAATGATTAAATCAGTAAAAATAATTCACTTCCTAATGTCAAAATTGTAACAAAAATTTAGAGTTATTAAAAAGGAGAAAATCTATAATAAAGAGAAACATTTTACAATTTATAGACATTTAGAGTCAGATAGTTCTTATCTCTAGCATCCTGGGCATTTGTGACAACCTAAAATGTCTCCAGACATGGCCACATGTGCCCTGGGGGCACAATAGCCCCCTTTGAGAACCACTGACAGCTCCAATGAAGAGGATGGAGGAGAAAGGAGCTGACTCAAGTACTAAGCAAATCTGTGTTTTGACTGTATACTATAAGGCTAAAGACAGAAAGAACTGCATGCATCCACCTTCCCTACAGGGATGTGGGTTAGCAATTCTGAAACTGCTTTCTGTGAATCCTAAAGTTGAACAAATAAGTAAATGTATTGTAGATCAGAGAAAAATGTTACAAATTAGAAAAGAGGGACATGTGGAATAATCTTATGCTGGATTGGACCCAGAGAATCAGTAAAGAAATATAAGACACACATATATACACATACACATACACAGGTAGATACAGAAATAAACATATATAGATGGGCATACCATGGGATAATGTACTTGCAGATTTCTACCTCTGTCCACTGCGAAGTCCTAGAAGTAATGGTGTCTTCATTGCAGCAGGCACACCTAACACCCATGTCTTGGTTTCTAAATACCACTCTCCATTAAAAGAAACTAGCGTTCATTCTGGGGCTAAGGTAGAGAAAATACAAGATGAGCCTGGAGCACCTTGTGCTGCCATAAAATAAAGAAGTACTTAAAAAATAAAGATGGGGGCATGTTGAGGAACACAGGAACCAATCTTAAAGAACACCTAATAGTCAAAACTAAGAGAATATGAGTAAGAAGATAAATTAGGATAGTATCAAATTATAACCCAAAGAGTAAAGTAAATAGCCAGTAGTCCACATACATATGAAAAGTAACTGGTAAATAAATAAATGTAGGGGAAAGGGCTCTGGCCAGCTGGCTCAGTGGTAGAGCATTGCCCCAGCATGTGGAAGTCCAGGGTTTGATTTCTGGTCAGGGCACACAGGAAAAGTGACCATCTATTTTTCTACCCCTTAGTCCCTCCCCTCACCCCTCACCCCTCATTCTTCCTGCTCAAATGGTTCAAACAAAGTTGGCCCTGATTGCTGAGGATGGTTCCATGGCCTCAGCCTCAGGCGCTAAAATAGCTTGGTTGCTGAGCAACAGAGCTGAAGCCCAGCAGGGCAGAGTATTGCCTGGTAGGGGCTTGCTAGGTGGATCCCTGTTCGTGTGCCTGTGGGAGTCTGTCTCTGCCTCCCTTCCTCTCACTTAAAATAAAATAAAATAAAATAAAATAAAAGTAGAGGAAGGCACAGATCTTCCACAGGGAAGAATTCCACTTAATAAATGTAGAAGAGAGAGAAAAAAAATCATTATGAAAACCACAGCATTAACATAACACATGAATAATTGCTATAAGCAAGTTCCACTAATGATAACAAAATTAGAAGGTGAAAATTAAAGGAAAACTGGGATTTTTGCATAGTCTCAAAATACTCCCTCCCAAATACTTATTAAGTACAAATGGAGAAATAGTAACTTTCCAGTGGAGAAATCTGGCAGATGCCATCTTAACCAAGAGATCAAGGCTGACACCACCAGTAATAAGACAGCAGCATCTCGTCTCCCTGACACAATGCACTGGGGCTGTTTACCTCGAGAGTTCTTCCCAGTAATGTGGAAGTTCATCTTAATCATGAGAAAACACCAGAAAATTTAAACTGAGGGACCTCCTGTGAGGTGCCTGATCAGCTCTCTTCAGAAAGGTCAAGATCATAAAAGACAAGGAAAGGCAGAAGAACTGTCACAGACTAGAGGACACTAAAGAAACGCAGCCACTAAATGCGGCGGTGTGGATTGAATCCTGAAACAGAGAAGGGATGTAAGTAGAAAAACTGGTGAAACCCAAATAAAGTACAGAGTTTTGTTTGTTTGTTTGTTTGTTTTTAAGGCTTTATTTATTGATTTTGGAGAGAGAGAAAAAGAAAGAGAGAGAGAGAGAGAGAGAGAAAGATGGGGGCGGGGGATAAGAGCAAGAAGCTTCAACTCATAGGTGCTTCTCGTATGTGCCTAGAGCAGACAAACCGGGGTTTAAACCAGCGACCTCAGCATTTCCAGGTCGACGCTTTATCCACTGCGCCACCACAGGTCAGGCAGTGCATAGTATTGTACCAGTGTTAATTTCTTACATTTGATACTTACACTATAACCACATAAAATGTTAACGTTTGGGCAAGCTGGGTGAACTTTTTATACTATTTTTGCAACTGCTTTAAGTATAACATTATCTCAAAATACAAATTAAAAAAATTTTTTTGAGTAACCACATCAGAGAAAAAAATTATCTTTCTAATTTTTAGGTAGCAAATATTATAAAACCATTGCCACATGAAGTGTTAATGACAGAGTGTGCCGTCAAAAATTTAAGAAAAACATTACTGTATGCAGGCGTGGAGAGCAATTAAATTTAAAAAGCAGTTATTTTTTATGGATCTTATGATGAGATGGATTTGTCGACTTCTTATATTTGTAGTTTGTGGTTATTTCTCTTATAATATATAAATATTCATTTTTGTACTTCACTTTGTTTTCTTCGTCTTATAATCAGAGTCCCGGCACAACCCATCCTATTCTTTTCATCTCTCCTGGCCTGGTGGCTGTGAAAGAGACTGTTTCCTCTCTCGGTTCACCCCCGTTGTCTTCTACATAATGGTACAATAGAAATATACCAGCTTTAACAGTCATGATGTGTCCGCATACTACACAGACCTCATGGTTAAATAAAGTTCTTGGGAACCTGCTGACTTCAAGATTCTGCACCTAAATGCCCTGACTGCCTGCCCCATGGTCCCACTTCACGTCTGTCAGTGTTTCACCCTCTACCTCAACTGAGCTTCATTATTTGGGGTCTCTGATGATGAGCGAGTGTATCTGCTTTTTCTCTTTTATTGTTTAAAATTTTTTTCTCTTTTAAGAAATAAATATTCTGAAACGAAAGAAAAAGAATTCTCTTTAAGACAGTCAAACCTAACCCTAGTCGTTATAAAAATGTTAGTATATCTTCTCCCTGTCTTATTCTTAGGCATGGGTATGTGAATATGTATATTTTAAAACATAATGGTGATAATGCTACATGTGCCATTTTGTTTCCTAACAGCATGACAAATATTTTCTCACAGTGCTTTATGTGATCTTCATATACATTGTATTAGTGACTCCACAGTCTTCTGTTGAATGAGAATCATAATTTAATTCACCATTCATGGATCACTAAATGCCACAATGGACTTTATTCATGGAGTATGTGCATGTATGTGCGTGCATGTGTGTGTATGTAGAGTGATTTTTAAAAGATACACTAGAGAACAGTGACCAGAAATCCTCAGAGAGGTGTCAGCCACTTAGGCAAGGGCAGAGTCTCTACTAGGTCTCGGATGTTGTCCCGTGGAGGCTGTGACCAGTAGAGGGACCATACCAAAAGAAATACGAATTTTGGTTCTAAGAAGAGTCTGGAGTTTCGCTTTTTGGTTGAGCTAAATAGTTTTCTACTTCCAGGATGAGTGCCTAAGTGGATGTTTGTTAAGCACCAGGAGAAATGAAAATTAATGCAAATGTCTATTAGCCCCTAAAGCCCAAGAAAGGACAAGAATGAGACATTGCAGCAGAGAGGAAATGCGATCCATAATAATGGAGCAAGCAGCATGTGTGGAGACTTCCAAAGAAGACAAGAGACTTGCAGCATAATTAAATCAACTCCGTGGACAGCCGAGAAACAGGCCATTAGTGCGCCGAAGCCCACTTGGCAGCAGAGGGGGCGGAAGATGCATTAGAGATTAGATCTTGGCTTCCAGTGTCTGTGGAAGCCACCCCCGATCCTGTGGTCCACCATCTCAAGGAGAAAAATTGTGCTAATTAGTAACATGAGTGATATCGAGGGCCCTGATTCTGCAGATTTGCCTAAGGTAATGGAATGCAGATGGTCATTTATTTATTTGGAAACACAAACAATATTTTACCAAGGGAGGGAATTATTCAGTTATACAATTTTGTGGACAGTTTGCCTCTTAAACAATCCACATTCTTTGAAGGATACTGGTGACATTCAAAAATCCAGAAATGCTTGGCTTGGAATGAACAATGGGAATTTGAGACACATCAGCCCAGGAACTCTGTAAAAGCCAGCTAAGTGCTTTGAAAGCAAGCTAGTATTGGAGATAGTCAACACCCTACCAGAGGGAGCCCGAGAAGTCGAGGGACTGCCACTCAGCTCACAGAGAAGACTTGGTCTTAGGGCCCAGCTCTTGCCATATATGCCATCTCGAGGCCTCTAATTTCCCACAGACGTTTCTAAAGAAAGCAAAAATGCTATTCTATACACATCCACAGACCCTGCCAAGTCAAGAGAGTCAGGATTCTCTCAGGGGCCTGCTCAGTTGCTCAATGGAGAAGGGACAATGGACACCAGGAGGCTGTTCTTTTAGTGCGGAATGGAGCGGGGCCGAAGTGACGCCCTGTACCATGTTGGCACCTGACAGGATGAGAGTTGTTTCTGAGCCAAATGTCGAGGTGCCTTTCTCTGTCATGTGCACTTTGCTTTGGTGATTTGCCACTTACCTCGCAAGATCCGACTGGGTTTCACCTTCCTCAGGGGACCTCTGCATCAGACTCCAAAAGGAAATGGAGGACGCGCTCACATCTACACCCTAGTAGAGACTCTGCCCTCGCCTAAGTGGCTGACACCTCTCTGAGGATTTCTGGTCACTGTTCTCTAGTGTATCTTTTAAAAATCACTCCTACATTCACACACATGCACGCACATACATGCACATACTCCATGAATCAAGTCCATTGTGGCATTTAGTGATCCATGATGTGATCCCTGAAGAGTTTAATAAAGTTACCAATAAAACAAGAACCGGTAGGGTGTAGCCTCATCAGCACCCCCAGACCAAAAGGGGTAAGGAAAGGGAAGGGTTACCAGAATCCAAACTCAGGAGGACAGTTATGCATAAAAGACTATTTATAGAGAAACCAGACCCAGCTGATCAAAACAGAAATGCTCCCAATGCCCTCTGGTCCTCCTGATTTCCTGCTGAGTGCCCTGTCAGCCACACCCAACCCCAGCTGAGGGCACAGGAGCCTTGTTGTTGGGGACCACAGAGATCAACCTGGGGGCAGCGGGAAGGACCCTGCTGAAATGCGGTTGTTAGGGTGATGGCCTTGCTTGAAGGCAGAGAGTCTCTGATGTTTGTATCCCCCACCCCAGCCCACCACTGCTCCCAGGCTCCCAGGACCCCACCCCCTGCCTCTGCCATCCCGCAGGGCTGTTCTACCAAGCAACTCCCAGGCCTTCCCCTCTTCCAGGCCCACACAGCTGTTCTCTGACCCCAGTTATTTCATGGCCAGTGGTCTATAAATTTTGAGGTGCAAGTGTGGCATTTTTGCAAAGCTTCTTGAAGAAGATTACTAGAGAAGTAGCCTAATGAAGGATCTTTTCATAGGGAAGGAGAGAAAGATGGCAGACAATTGGATTCTATTCCACATACAGAGTACTTTTTGTTATCTGCCAGCCTGACCAACACCAAATGGTAACTTGAAGGATAGCATGTAAACGAACCTGTTTTCAATACTTACTGCCTGGGGGCGACCTCCGTCAGCGCTGTTAGCAATAATGTGCCAGCATGAAGGGAAGAAGTAAGGCAAAGACTGTGTGCATGTCCGCAGGAAATGCTAACTGAGTAGCCTGCAAGTTAACTTCGCGCCTTGCTCCTGCGGAGTCAACTCCCTTCTCCCGCGTTAAGGCAAAGGCTCTGACTCCTGAGGAAATGTGTGTGTAAGTAGGTGACTTTGATGCAAGGCAGGAACAGGGCTTTGTCCTGGATAAAGGTCGACAGGGAAGATTAATGCTCCCTCTGTGTCCATACTTCACGCCGAAGAATAGAGTGATAGTCAACCTGTTTATTTTCCAGCAGAGGGGATGCGGCCATGTGACACGTGAAGAAAGAGCTTGCATTTACCTCCCAGATATTTGACCCTGTCCTTCTGAGAGCTACTGGGCATATTTCAAGTCTAAATCCACAGGAGGGCATTTCCAGAGCACACGGCCCGGCCGGCGCTGCGACAGAGAGGAACTGACCTGAACCTGGATGCAGGAAATCCCATTCCGTGACCTTCACCTGCGTCCAGCACAGTACCCACACCTCGTGTCATTTTTCAGTAATGCGACTTGACTGTCATTTTTCTTTTAATTCCTCCCCCCCCCCACCACCACCACCATACCGCCTGGCAGTTTCTATCAAGTTCCTACCTTTGGAGTTCCTGTAGGAAGCACACAATTAATCTTTTATAGACCTATTCACCTAGGTTTGAAGTGGTTTGCTTACAACACTGTCATTCTCCTGAACCCCGAATCTGCTGGGGTAGATGTTTGTTGAGCCAGGGTCCTGGCTTAAAGGAATAAGGGGTTCAGTTCACCTCGAGAAAACAGAGCTATTTGGTTTCAGTTCAGGGTGGTGATTTTTAAAGATAGAGTCAGTGACTGGTAAAAGTGTATTTTGCTTACAGAAATCTTGACCCTCTGTGTGTCTGTCTGTGTGCGTGAGGGGGACCCTCTGCCTTGTGAGCTGTAGAGGGACACTATCATGGCCTTCCCAGCTTACTTTCTTTAAGTAACAGAAAGCTATCATCCAAATTTCATAAGAAAACTAACAAATAAATTGGTAGATATTTTAGTAGCAAAATGCATTATAAGTTCAAGACTTGCCACTGTTAATGAAAGCAGAGAAATGTTTGAGGAACACAGAAATTCGAAACTGCTAGTGATTGATGACAATTGCTATCCTTTCTCAGTTCCAGCACCCAGCTTATTTCTATTTTTTTTTATATTTAGGTCATACCGGTATCAAGAAAAGCCAGTCTTACATAGGTCAGTAATTGCAAGTTGTATGTTTTCTAACAGATTACCATAGAATCTCTTCTGTTAAAAGTCCGGAGAAGCTTTATTCTGGGACTCAGTAAAAAAAATAAAGTTACCTGGGAGCTCCACAGAATACATTGGTATTTTCTGTTATGTTAAAATTTGTGATCTAACATATTTGCATGCCAGCATGCTTTACAGAAGTGTGAGAAATGAAAATATTTTTTAAGAAATGAGATTGGAGAATGCCGGGGCTGTGGTGCGTGGAGTGAACATATACCCTGTCTCTGCCACGGACAGAAAAGGGAGGTCTTGGACAAATTTGAAGACTGAAAATAGATGGTAGCAGGCAGATTGAGAAAGGAGACCAGACTTGGTAGTTCTACAGAACCCGTGATGAGGAGTTTCTTTTCGAGTTTTCCTTTGGTTCGGACACAAAGGCATCCCTGGACCCAGAAGCTCACACAGGGTATGCAGTCACTGAAGGAGCTCCTTTTCTGGCCCCAGGAACAGGAACGGGCTCCTGCAGGTCACAGAAAGTGGGAGAAATCTTTGGGATGTCTGCCTTTGTTCCATGTCCTGTCTCTAGGCCGCACAGTGAAAACCATGGTGACCAGACTGGTGCCTAAAATTTCAAGGGAGGGAATTCACCTTTCTGACAAGAATACCTGTGGTCTCAAGAAGTGTAGAGTGAATCTCCATTAATACGTTTTCTCTCTCTATCCGTGCTCCTACTGCTTGGCCCTGCACACAGGCACAGTTGTGGGAAGTTCATGACGCTGTGGGGAAACTCAAGTCCCAGCTTTCTGGCTGGAGGGCTGAGTGGCCTCAGAGAGCCAGAAGGTGTTAGGGAAGATCATGGAGAGAAGGGAGATAAAGGGGGTATTCCATAAAATTGTACTATGTGGGTTTCTGCGTTCACTTCTGAAGTACATGTGCTTAAATCTGTCCCTACCCTGCATAGCACAGGCTTTGAGAACTGAGCTCAGGGTAGATCACCTCTGAGTTCATAGGCTGGCTATTCTAGCACACCTGGAGAACGGGTCGAAATAGCGTGACCAACGCTTTGAAACCTGAAAGGATTGTAACCGTTTTCCACAGGAAACATATTCGCACTTGCAGCCTGCATCTCACCTCAGTGAGTGCCTGCTGGAACAAACAACAATCAACATTCTTCTCAGGGTTTATACAAGGCCTGGAGTCTCGTAACATAATACTGAGAATGTCAAGTTACAATCCAAACTTATTCAGCATTTGAAAACCCAGGAAGATTCAATATTCAAGAGAAAAAAACTTTAAGAAGCTATAGATGTCGGAATTATCAGTCAGTTTATAATAATATAATCATGCTTTAAGAAATAAGGTCGGACGTTTCTGAAATTAATGGAAAGTCGCAGCAAAGAAATAAAAGGTATAAAAAAGAATGATAAGGAAATGAAAAACGATTTAAAAATAATTTACTAGATGGGCTCAGTAGTAGAATAGACAGGTCAGAGAAAAAAAGCCAATGAATTTGATGGAATATCAATAGAAATGATTCAATCTGAACAACAGAGCGAAAAAAAAGATTAAAAAAATGAACAGAGCCTCAGGAACCTATAGGGTAACACATGAAACCAGATTTGATAGCATATTTGTCCGTCAAAGATACTTATAAACATAAGTTAAACCTGTGGTTGCATGCAAGTGACAAGTTTTTCTTTCCTTGAGCAATCGGTATGTTACAGCTTAAAGACAGGGAGAAAAATGTAACATATTTCCCCTGCCATTTTGGTTTCCAGGAAAATATGAGTTAAATTTGAGGCCCAACTCTAACTTAAGTTTGGAAACTTCCAGATAATTTTTTCATTATTTCCAGTGCAAAAGGCAAGGAAAAAAATAAAAAGGATAGAATTGGAAGAGAACAAGGAAAACTGTTGCTATTTGCAGGTGACATTATTGTTTTCTTAGAATTTTATGGAATCTTATAAAACTGAGACTCATGGATATAGATAACAGTGAAGTGGTTCCCAGGGGGAGGGGGATGCAGAGGAAGGGGGTGTAGGGGAGTGGGGGGGAGGGCGGAAAGAGGGACAAATATAAGGTGAGAGAAAATGATTTGATTTGGGGTAATGGTTATATGACGTACTCAATTGTTTAAATGCTATAGAAATGTTTACCTGAAGCCTATGTATTCTTACTGAAGAAAATTTTAAAAATTTTTATGAAATCTTAAAAAAATACTAGAACTAATAAGTGAATTTAGCATAATTTATGATTACAAGGTCAGTATACAAAAATCACTTGTATTTTCAAATATTAGCAATGACCAATTGGAGAATAAATATGTAAAAGAATCTGTATAATTTACAAAGGCATCAAAACAACAGAAACCTAGGATTAACTTTAAGGAAGTAGGCGAAACACTATAAAACATTGCTGAGAACAATTAAAGCAAAGTTTGTTTTTTATTTTTTAAAGGAGGGTTATATCATATTTTTTTTAAAAAAAATTTGTTTGTTATTTTATTTTGTTTATTAGATTCCACATAAATATGAAATCATATGGTATATTTCTTTCACTGACTGGCTTATTTCACTTAGCGTAATACTCTCCAGGTCCACCCATGCTGTTGCAAAAGGTAAGATTTCCTTCTTTTTTACAGCTGAGTAGTGTTCCATTATGTAAACATACTACAACTTTTTAATCCACTCTCTACTCATGGCACTTCGGCTGCTTCCAAATCTTTATGCTGCAATGAACATTGGAGTGTGTGTATTCATTCACATCAGTATTCATTTGATTTTGAAATCTTGAACCAAACTTGCATTCTTTTTATGAAACCCTCATAGTCATGAACTATTAACCTTTTATGTAATTCTGAATTAGATTTCTTATAATCTTATTAAAAAGTTTTGCTTTTATGTTCATGTAGATATTGGTTTGTGCTTTTCTTATAGAATTCATGTTTGGTATCAGGGAGATGCTAATTTCATAAAATGGTTTGGGAAATGTTTAATCTTTCTCTTTTTGCCAAAAGGAGTTGTGTATGATTGGTATTTTTATTTTTTAAATGTTTGAAAAAAGGAAGACCTGAGAAGCTCTCTGGGACTGAACATTTCATTCTAAGAAGATTTCCAGTTATTAATTTAATTTTTAAAATCAAGGGCTATTCAGATCATGCATCTTCTCGTATCAGTTATACTCACTTGTATCTTTCAAGAAAGTGCCCATTTCACCTGATGTGTCAACTTTATTGGCAAAAAGTTGACCATAATATTCCATTACCATTTTGTTTTATTAAATGTAGTGTCTCTACTGATGTCATCTCATCACTTTATTTATTACTTATTCTTTTATTTTTGATCAATCTAGATAAGGGGTTATAACATTTTAAATAATTTTCTGAGAACTAATATTTTACTTTTATTTGTCATTATTTGTCTATCTTCTGTTTCATTAATTTCTGCATTCTTTATCATTTTACTTAGGTTGGTTGACAATTGATCTTATCAGCTTAGCTTCTTAAGGAGAAAGTTTTCAAAATTGTTTTTTATACTTTTCCCTCTTCTGACAGAAGCATTTGGAGCAATAAGTTTCCCTTTAAGCATAACTTTATTTATATCCCACAAATTTCAACTGCTGTATTTTCATTATCACTCAGTTTTAAATAGTTTAAAATTTCCTTCATGATTTTTTTCATTGACATATGGGCTATTTAGGAGTGTTTGACTGACTTTCTAAATATTTGAGGATTTGTCCATATATATTATTACTATTTTGTAATTTAAATCCATTATGGTGAGAAATTATACTCTATATGATTTGCAGTGTCCTTAAGTTTACTGAACCATGTTTTATGGCTCAGCACATGGTTTACTTTAGTGAATTCTTTACACATTAACTTGTTACGTGTGTGTTCTGCTGTTAGGTGGGTGCACTGTTTTATAAATATCAGTTAGATTAAATTACTTGCTGATGTTGCTCAAATATCTATTTTTGTGTACCTCTATTATTGAGAGGGGCGTGTTAAAACTTGTCACCATGAATATGAATTGGTATATATTTCCTTGTCAATTCTGTCAGTTTTTGCTTCATATATCTTGAAACTCTGTTTTTGTATGTATACACATTTAGGACTATTATGTATTCTCCCTGAATTCACCCTATATCATTATCAAATGTCCCTTTTTATCTTTGGTTCTTGTTTTGAGGACTGCTTTGTTATCTATTAGGCTTAATAGATTATGAAAACTTATGACTAGTTTTTGCATGTTTAATATTTTGCCTTTTACTTTAAACTTTTATGTATCTTTATACTTAAAGCATACCTCTTATAAGCATATAGCTTGATCTTTATCTTTTATCGAGTCTGACATTTGCTAACATTGAACTGGAGTCTTAACTCACTTTCAGTTAATGAAGTATTAACATGATTGACTCTGAGTCTACCATTTTGCTATTTGTTTTCTAATACTTGACTAAGTTTTAATATTCCATTTTACTTCCTCTATTGGCTTTTTATCTATACCATTTTTTGTTTTCCCTTTTTTTATGGCTTCTCTAGGGATTACAATACACATTATTGACCTATTACAATCTACCATTAACTAATATTATACCACTTCACCATATAAACTTACAACAGTGTGCTCCCTCTTACCTCCTTCCATTGCTTGCGCTATTATTGGCACATTGTACTTCTATATTATAAACCCATAATACATTTCTATACTTTCAAATGTCAATTACATTAAAATTTTTTTTTCATTGGTTGATTTTTAGAGAGGAAGAGGAACAGGAGAGAGAGGAAGAGGAGATCAATTTGTTGCTCTACTCATTTATGCAGTTATTGGTTGATTCTTGTATGTGCCCTGACTGGGACTGAACCCACAGCAACCCTGGCAAATTGTGATGAAGCTCTAACTTAGTGAAGTATCTGGCCAGGGCTTGATTATGTTTTAAATAAATAAGTTTTAAAAAGTGTATTCTATTTTACCCACATATTTATATTTCTTTTGCTTTTTATTTTTTCCTGTGTATCTATGTTTCCATCTGGTATAGTTTTCTATTTGTCTAGAGGATTTCCTTTAACATTTATTATAGTGTCGGTCTGCTGGTGATGAATTCCCTCACTTTTCGCTTTTATTTCTGAAGAATAATTTTACTAGCTATTGTAATCTAGGTTGACTTATCTCAGCGTTGTAGAGATATTATTCCATTGTATTCTGGAATTAGCAGTTCTATTGAGAAGTGGTTGGTTTTATTATTCTCTGTAGATGATGTATGTTTTTCTTTGGCTGCTTTTAGGATTGTGTCTTTATCTCTTTTTTACCTATTTGATTCTGATATACATAGGTGTGGTTTTCTTTATCTTTTTTCTACTTGAGTTTGTTGAACTTCTTATATAGGTTGGTTGATATTTTTCACCAAATTTAGATAATTATTTAACCATTATTTCTCCATATTTTTGTCCTAAGTTTTCTCTCCTCTACATTTGGGGCTCAAATTATATGTATATTGGCGTGATGTTTTTCTATACTTTACTGTGACTCTTCATGATTCTTAGCCTTTTTTCTCTGTTTCAGTTATGAAACTCTGTCTTCAAGTTCACTTTTCTCTACAGTGTCAAATGCATTTGTAGACTCATTCAGTGAATTTTTACTTTCCGTTATTAGATTTTCAGCTCTAAAATTACTAGTTATTTCTAAATAGTTTCCATGTATTTACTGAAATTCTCGATATGTTTGCTCATTTTGTCCATCTTTTTAAAAAGTCATTAAATGTAGTAGCTATGTTGCTCACAAAAATTAGGGGATATCTTAGAGCTTCGTATTTATTTTGAAATATTCCTTAATTTTTGTGAGCAGTATATTTTGACTTCTTCGTCATATAATTTTAAAATTTCTGGTTCCATTTTTATAGTTGTTTCTCCTGAGTTATGTGGTATATTTTCTTTCTTTACACAGCTCAGATATTTTTAATTATGTGCTAGATATTGTTGAGAGATTGGATTTCATTCTTTCTTTAAAGAATTTTATTCACATAGCTAGTGAATTTAGGGTCAGATTGGCTTAATATCTTGAGTTTTATCAATAAGTTCTGTTAGAGTGAGTTTAGATGAACTCTTACTACTATTGAATGACTGGGTGTGATCAGCATGATCTCTTAACTCTGGCTGTTCAAAATTCCTAGGTCTTGCAGCGCTGTGTGAATTCCCAGAATCTCCATTTTGTTCATATTTCCTATGCATGTACAGCTTAGTACATGTTCTGAGCATATCTAACTTAGTATTCTGTCAAAGAGTTAAGAGTGTCCCTATATGGATTTCTGCAACCTCTTCTATGTGCAGTTCCCTCTTCTATGATACCCTGTCCTACAAACCAACCTACTTCATCAGCCTTGAATTTTAGTCTCTACCTCTTCAGTTCATCAAGACCTCAAAAGTTCTGCTTGGGAACCACCTCCCTACTTTGCTATCCAGAGACCAGCTTTGAGCAGAAATGTGGGGTAGTGGTGGCAATCACCACATATATTGTTCTTCTCTCAGGGATGACATTCCCATGCTGACTGTTTTCCAATAACTGAAAATCACTTATTGATATATTTTACGTAGTTTGAGGATTGTTTACAATAGCAGGGCAAGTTTAATATCAAGTATTCCCTCATGATTAGAAGCAGAATTCTGACTTATTTATGACTAAGTTCAACCAATTATTTAAAGTAGCGAGGCTTTAACTAAATCCAGCTGCTATTCCTCCTCAATCTCCTTAAAAAACAGTGAAAAGAGTATTAAAGCAACTAAAAATTTAAGGACTAAGCTCATGAAATATATGTAATTAATATTCCTGCTCTAATAAATTCTAGTATGAAAGCATACATTGGCATTTAAACTTGAATTTTGAGTTTGGCATGATAATTATTAAAACTCTTTCAAGGAAGAATTTTTGAAAGGCAAGTCAACAGCTCTCTATAGATAGAATATTGGAAGTTGTGTTTTTTTTCATTTGGAAGCATTGATTTCTCCCCTACGTGGGTTTTTATGTGATGCGCTGATTGACGTGGCTGCCTTAGGATCGCAAGTCCATTGCATTTCATTTTTTTATCATCTCCTAACATCTTTTTTTTTTTTTTTTTTTTTTCTGAAGCTGGAAACAGGGAGAGACAGTCAGACAGACTCCCGCATGCGCCCGACCGGGATCCACCCGGCACGCCCACCAGGGGGCGACGCTCTGCCCACCAGGGGGCGATGCTCTGCCCATCCTGGGCGTCGCCATGTTGCGACCCTCCTGGGTGTCGCCATGTTGCGACCAGAGCCACTCTAGCGCCTGGGGCAGAGGCCACAGAGCCATCCCCAGCGCCCGGGCCATCTTTGCTCCAATGGAGCCTTGGCTGCGGGAGGGGAAGAGAGAGACAGAGAGGAAGGCGCGGCGGAGGGGTGGAGAAGCAAATGGGCGCTTCTCCTATGTGCCCCGGCCGGGAATCGAACCCGGGTCCTCCGCACGCTAGGCCGACGCTCTACCGCTGAGCCAACCGGCCAGGGCCTCCTAACATCTTAATTGAGGCCTCAGGGTCATTGATTGCTTACAGTGTTGTCCTAAACATTGTGAAGGGTTGTTTTGTCTTTAAATTTAACCTCTGTAGGTAAAGTGGGCAGAGTACGTTATTACTTATACACTATACTTCTAGTGGTTGATTTTGTGACTCATTTTTTCAGATTCATGTAAATTGTGATTTGTGGCTCTTTAGGCAAGTGCTAGTAGGAGTTAATATTTCTGAGATATCTTGTTCTTCTTAGTAGAGGCAAAAAATTCTCAGGAAATAGAGAACTCTCCTCCTCATTTTCTCCAGGGCACCCCAACATTCAGAAAGCTTCAGGGTTCAACGTGTCACAGAACATGGCTCTGAAGATTTAACCGCATTGTTTGGCTTCCCATTCATGTACCAGTTGAGTGGAGCAAGAGCTGAGCTAAAGATAGCCTGAGGGCAAAGATCACAGAAACAGAACACTTGTAGGCATCCCCACTTGTATCCTAGCTCTACCTTGTCTCTGCTAAAGGTTAAGTTTGGTCTCCTTTGTCCAGGACTGAGAAAGTCTTCAGCCTCTTACTGGCCATTCATCTAAGGCTGGGTATTTTATAGGCCTGCTATATAGAGTGTCTCATACAATCTCAGCTTTTTCTCTGTTAGAAGAAGCTGGGGAGAAATGTGGATAGATAAACAGTATATGATAATCTGGTTATATTTTAATATATTATTAATATACTATTTTAATATACAGAGGTGGGTAAAAGAAGGTTTACAGTATTTTATACAGAAAATAATACAATAATAAATGTATAATAATACAAGAATAAACTTTTCCGTATACTCACAACTGTAAACATACTTTTTCCAACCTCTGTACTATATATCAATATATTGTTTTTATTAAGTGAGACATGGGGAGGCAGAGAGACAGACTCCTGCATGCACCCTGACCAGGATCCACCTGGCAAGACTCAACCAGGTGATGCTCTCTGCCCATCTGGGGCTGCTGCTTCATTGCTCAGAAACCAAGCTATTTTAGTGCCTGAGGCAAGGCCATGCAGCCATCCTCAGAGCCTGGGGCCAACTCACTTGAACCATTTGAGTCATTGCCATGGGAGGAGAAGAGAGGAAGGGAAAGAGAGGAGTGGAGAAGCCAATGGTCACTTCTTGAGTGTGTCTTGATAAGGAATTGAACCCAGGACTTCCACATACCAAGTCGATGCTCTACTGCTGAGTCAGTTGGCCAGGGCCACTAACCTCTGTACTATTAAAATATTTCCTAAGATCATTGACTTGGCCATACTTAGGTTGGCTTTTTTTGCCCCCTATATTTCTTGAGAATACTAAGGGTATATTTCTTTAAATAGTAATTCCCAATTCAGACTCTCTCCCTAGGTAATCTAAATGAATAATGACATTTTGGTGTGTTTTAATTTTGAAAGTCAAACTGGGCATTTTATTTTTTGTTCTCAGTTTTAATGCAATTTAGATTTGTTAAATAATTGTGCAAAGAAAGTACATTATTCATTTACCAATAAAATGTTTTTAGATAATGTTCAGGATCTACTGATGTAAAACGATTATTTTGCTTGCTTTTAGAATTCAGCCCCTGCAAGAATAATTCACAAATATGAGACACTCACATCTCCACCTATCTTATGGTGCCCTTAACTCATTATCTTGGGGTATTCTCTTGGGAACAACTTTATATGCAAAACAGTAGAATGGGTAGACTACAGAATTCCTCGAATTTTCCACACTTAGGAATATATCGTTGATCAGATCCGTTGGCTTTTTGTAGACCTCATGATAACCTGGCCTCACAAGAGGAGTTGAAATGTCCCTAAATCTTTTCGTGTTCATACATTATTTCCTCTTTCTGCTGTAAACGTTTGTTAAGACTCTAGCCTCAGGTGAAAGGTTATCTTAGTCTTTAAAAATTTTTTTCCAACCTGGAATTGGTAGTGATCTTTTATTTCTCACTTACTAAGAAAGAGAAAAGGGGATTCTTTAATAACAAAATAATACTAGCTAAATTTAATACAACACACCAGTATTTACAAAGAAAATTTTGAGTAAAATCTTTACAACAACCCTGCAAGGCAGGCAATGTTACTGTTATCACCAGTGTATGGAGGAAGAAGTGGAGATTTGTAACCTCATCATAGAATGTTATGGAATGTAAAAATGAGAATAGCTTGATAAATGAATAGGGAGATTTTGAAATTTTGAACATTTCGTTTAGTTTTTGGTTGAACTGTGGAACTGGAAAGGATCTGTGATGTATACTATATTTATATAGATACAAATACTCTTATTTTTCATACACAGAGACTTGGACGCAGAGACCAAAGGACGTGCCAAGGAAGGGTCGAAGAGCGGCTTGGTGTCAGAACTGGAACAGGAAGAGTAGCCTCTGGGGCAAAGCTGACTGCCCATGTTCCCAGCAAGCTGCTTCCTCTGAATCATTTCTCAGCAATTCTGTCCGCACTGAACATAGGAATAAGGCCTCGCTGGTTAGGGCGCAGAAAGGGCAGATAAGTCACTTCTGCTCTCAGGCATTGGATCTCTCAAGATCCTCATTAAAATGTAACTCTGTGGTGTGGGAGGGGAAAGACATCAACAATAGGCTCTGTAATCCCACCAGCATGAATCGGTTGGCCTAATTGGCTTGCTGTCACCTTGTAGTCTGACTTCCAAGGTGACAGCTGGCTGGACTGGCACATTTTTATTGGACAACAAAAGGAACGAAAGGCTATAGTGCACAGGACTGGAAAAGCTGAACCTAAGTGGGGCACCATGACGGACAGTCCTGGGGAGGTAGGTGGTCACTGGGCAACTGGGTTTGGCAGGTTGGGAGGACACCAGGCCTCACTCAGTTCTGCACGGGGACAATTGTATTTAGATCGTTCAATATGACTCCGGGGATTGACTGATCATTCATTCATTCACTTATTAAACATTCTGGATTTACTTTTATTCAAGGAGTTTTGCTGAGCCTATTATAGTTAGAGGAGATTAATTAATTAAGGCAATGTCACAGACTGTGTTCCAAATACAGAAAGGCACAGTGCTGGACACTGAGAGAACACAAAAATGAAAGTGGCCTAGTCCTTGACCTCAGAGAATCTACAGTCGAGTACACAAGTAAGTACAATGAGCTAAATGGGAGGCAGAGGTTGATACTCAAAAAATATATACACAGAAAATGTAACCTCCAGGAATGGAGAACTTTTGTGCAGCCGGGGAAGATTAAAGAAGGATTTATGGATAAGCTGTATTTGAACTGGCCCTTGAAGATTGTGAAGAATGTGACTCCCAAATTTATATCTCAGGCCATACACATCTCCCTGGAGCTCAGACTCAAATATCCAACTGCCTGGTCAACATCCTCACGCAGATATTGCACAGGCATCTCCTGCCAGACATGTCTATAATTGGACTTTTGATTTTCTCACTGCCCCTAACTGGCTTGTCCCCAGTCTTACTCACCTCGGTCATCTGAACTCCACTTTTCCAGCTGGTCAGTGCTTTTCTCTTAAATCTACCTCTTTCATTTTTTGCACTCAGTGGATTATTGCAATGTGAGACTTAAAGATTTTTTTGATGTGTTAATGAGATTCATAAATAGCTAATAAGGACTCAATAGAATTTAAATAAAAGATCTGATGGAAAATGATTTTTACACGTGTAAGACAATCTACCCAGAGTCTTTCTTATCTGTACCCAGGACTTGAAACATACCTGTGTTTGTAAAGATTGATGCATTCAATAAGATTTGTGTCACACTTTTCTGTTTTACCAAGTGTGATCTCACCATACATGTCATTTGATTTCATAGCAAGAACACTGAGACAGGTGTCTTTTTATATATTTATTTTTAGTCAACAGGTGGGGAAGCGAAAGGAAAATGACTGAGTTACCTGTGCTCTAACTGCTAGTCCAGGGAAGAGCCTGAACTCACAGCCTGGCCCCAATGCCTATTGGGAATCTTGGAGCAATAGTGGCTCAGTCTGAGTGAGCAGATAGTGGTCACTTATTCTGGGGAGAAAGACTGGGATGTGCTTATGGAGAGCCTTCAATGCTGGTGAACAGTTAGGACACGATCTCCTAACACTGACGCCTCCAGACTGGGACCTACTCCATCCGGGAGTATGCCAGGCAATTCTGCAGGCACAGTAAAGTGTGAATACTTCTATATGAATTTGTAAACTTCCTCTTTCAAGTTAATATTTTTATTAATGTCTTATAATATGGTAATATCTTGTCAGAGTAAGAAATGATTCCACACACATGCATATCTATATCTCAAAATTGTTTTTCTTGGTAAGGGTGATATGGTGCTTTTTGAGTAAGACAGTATCAGGATGACTGCAGTTGTTTGGGAAAATTAACTGTGGGTACCACGGCTGGGCACACCCAGACAGCCCAGGCACAGGGCTCCGAGCATGCCAGCTGGGCTGGTTTGTCCGGGAAGCTGACCTGAGGCGACACGAATGAAAGTATCCTAAAAATATAAAATAAATAAGAAAGAATATCAAAAGATGCAGACAGGATTTGTCTTTAAAACTACCCCAAATCTGCTGCTAGAATCTTGGAAATCAAGGACTCCTTTAAAGGCTAAGAGAAGCTTAAAAAAATAATCTGAGGCATTTGGAACTGACGCTGAGGAAACCCTTTCCAGATCTGACTGAGCAGATTTTGAATTATTTACTTGGCATTCCTACTGTCTGTTCTTGAATCATTAGAGCCTAACATGTGGAAAAATAAAAACACTCCAGAAAATGGGGCTGTGCTTTGAAAACACCCAAATGAGTTTTTAAGGCATCTTTACCTTTTTAAACAGGATAGCATTTCACATTCTGTGGTCCAGCGCTGATAGAACATTAGCAGAAAGACAAACGAAAGAGGAAGTAGCCGCGTGGAGAAACTGACTGCCCACACATTAATAAGGAGGAGGTGCCATTTGTTCTAAACCCCCTCAAGCTTCAACATTTATTTAGTTATTTATTTAGGCCCAGAAGCAAAGGCGACATTTTTTCTGTCCCCCCCCCCCCCCCCCCCCCCCAGAAATGAGCTGAACCTGTGTTTTAGGAGCTTTGGCTTGAAAAGCTTTTATTCTACAAGGAACAAAGTGGCAAACTTTCTGATTTAGTTAAAATTCCTGTAACTTAAGAACCAGCTAAAAAGGATCTTGGTGCAGAACAGTCTGTTTGCCCAAGTGAGGACTCCACTGGTGTGACAACTATTTTTAGGGAGAATGCTGGCAGGCAGCATTCTAATGAAAGGCACAACAGAAGTACCCTAAATGCCTTGCCTCTTTGTCCAGCCTAGACTGGAGAGAAGGCCGGTTTTGCAAACACACTTTCATTAGTTCAAAGATTTCATGTGTCTGTGCCTAGTGCCTATGGTTCAATCACCGCTGAGTCCCATGGAAGGGAAAAACAATAGCCATTTTCAAAATCCATGAATTCAAGGTGGTTGTTGGCCGGTCAGGAATGATTCATTCTTGACTCCAGAAAGGTTGTATTGGGAGATATCGAATCTTAATTAGAAGTAAAACTAAAGAATCCCGAGTCCCAGCAAATAAGTGAAATTCAGACTTTTCATGAAGGAAATTATACATTTATTGTTATGAATGCTTCTGTTGAAGGCAAGAGACTTTGATAGAACAAAGAATTCTACTCAAACAATAGAAATATAAACAGGACATTCCTCACCAGCTACTCCTGGCTTTGGGTTTCTTGTGGTTTGGCTTCCTGTGAGGAGAATTCTGGCTGCTGAGAGCTAAGGGCAGCAGGAGCCCCGCGCTGGGTGGCGGTCAGGACACCAGGTCCGGTTTGTCTCTGTCAGGAACAGACTTGTCGCTATGACCTTGAGCCAGAGCCTCTGCTCTCAGGCCTCAGTTTCCTCTCCTCTAACAGGGAGACTCTCTCTAACTCTATGAATGCCACTCCATACGCACAGTTTTCCATGTTCCTCCTTTTTTTCACTGGACGGCATGAAAGTAACTGTTCTTTCGTCTGGCGGCCGAGCCCTGCGCAGGTCGGGCCCTGGGCTCTCCCGGTGGGGCAGACGGTCGACAGCCAGTGGCCTCTTCCACGGACTCTAACTCACCTTTGATGGTAGGTTTCTCAGTTATGCTCCATACTAATAAAAAAAATGCTCAAAAACTCTACCTGTTTTGTTTGGCTTTTAATTGTGGGATGCATCTGGATTTCAGAGATGTTAAAAAAGAAGATAATAATGTGCACCTGAGGATGAGGAAAGTGGCCATTAAATGTAGGGTGGTAATGTAGAACAGGTGCAGGGGGAGCACCAGAGAGAGGGAGGTCTCTCTGCACTGGGAGCATGTAGTTGAGCCTTGAAAACGGTGTCTGGGTCAGCTGAGGGGCAGTGCTGCGTTAGAGTCCAGCCTGCCTGATTCCCAGTCCCAGCAATGCCTCTTACTGGCTGTAAGACCTAAGGCAAGTGTCTTTGTTTCTTTGTAACTGAGTTTGCTCAACTATAAAGTGGGGGATAATGGTAGTAATAGCTTTAGAGCAGTGTTGTATTAAATTAATGACTGTGTGTAAATGTGGAGAACCGAGAAAGGCACTAAGTACACACGCTCCGAATGTCACGATTGATGTGACTGTGTGGTTAAGGCCTGGCTTCTTCTCCAGCTGTGAGCTCTGGGAGGCTGGGGACAGGCTTGTTGGCCCCCTCACAGTAGAGCCTATCGGTGCCTGCTGTATAGTCTGTGCTCAGTCTTTGCCAAATAAGTGAATTTGCCGTTTGCTACCTGCTATTGCACATTAGCCAGTGTTCCCCTTTATCTATGACAGTACGCCCCATTCACTGACCTCACAAGGCTTTTCCATGAAGTGAGCACAGTGAGTACCTATTGAAATTAGTTTTGGTACAGTTAGCAAATGTCTCCCAGAACTATACTCTTAGGTCCTTGCAAATGATGGGTGTCTTTGGCTTATCAGCCTGTAGATCTGGCCTACTAATAAGGACAAAAGTAGATGCTGGAAATAAATGAGTAAGAAGATCCGCTGTTCCCACAGCTCAACTTTCTCAAGGCTCTGCTGATCGGAAAGCAGATGATGTCCTTGTGCGACTCCACAACCCAGATAAGGCTAAGACAAAGGGACTGTCCCTGCTTTGACAAATGGGACTGACCTTCCAGTCCTGGTAAAACATCCCAGTTTCAACAAAGTCTGTATCAGGTGGGAGATGATATATGGCTGGAAGGATGTAAATCCGCAGGGAGGTGTTAACTGGCCTCCTTGTTATACAATTAGCCCACAATTCACAATCAAGTCTGAGGAAGAAGGAAGTTGCGTTTGCCATCTCTTCTGGATTTTTAGTTAAGTGGCTGTATTAAGAAACACTTCCAAAAAAGAAAGATTCTTTAGTTGTAGATGATAAATGTCTCTACCCAAATCAAAACTCTGTAATTCAGCTACAAATAACACTTGTCTAAACACAGAATGAGTCAGTGGAATTGGAGAGGTATCAAAGCTTTCTTTGTATGTTTTCTTTGGTGCTACCCCCAGTAGTCAAGGCAGGGAACCGCAAAAATATCTTTATCAGGGCGATCGAGGAATGAGAATTTCCCAGTGATTTTGAGTCCAACGAAGAAAAGACATATTACAAGTTCCTCAAGACAGGATCTTGCTTTCCCATCCATTCTCTTTTTCTCTGATCCAACATGTCTTCTTGGTTGTCTTTCTTTGAAGCTAATTCTATATTTTTCCAAACTTGGAATTCAATATCACTATACTTTCAGATACTTAAACCTTTAAGTTACTAATCAAAAATTCAATTCAATTTGTAAAAATGAGGACCTGGGAGTGTGTGATAATTTTCTTCCAATAGTTGAAGGTCTATTGGGAAATATAGAAAACATTGTTCTGTAAAAGGGTAGAACAGGGGACAGGTGCTGCAGGGGGAGTTTTTAATTCATTATAGAGATGTGTTGTGTATCAATCAAGGATGAGCAGAAATGAAATGGGTCATACCAAGTGACAGGCGGTTTCTCACACCAGGGTAATCCTTGGACTTGCAGATTTGGTATCATTCATACTGCTCACCAATATCTGGCTCTCCTTTCATTCCAGTCACTGGGAAAATGAAAGTCCTGGGCTTCTTGTAGTTGATTGGGGCAGGGTAACTACTTTCAGCTGTTATATCTAGTCCATAATATTTATTTGCTATTATGAGGCTTCAAGAATTCTACTTCCCTGCCAATGTAAGCCCAGGCCTAGATGGAGCTTCCATTAACCTGACTTCCGGGGTAACCATTAGCAGAGACCCCTTTTCATCCCTTAATGGACATACAGCAGGAAGGACAAATAAACATTGTTGGTTTAGGCCATGATGGTATTACCTAACTCATCCTGAACACATATTTTGTTCAATTATCCTTGGGCAGCAAGCAATAAACTCAGGAAGACAGATCCCTCCCCTGGCCTCAAGGTTGGATTGTGATTGGTCACAGCCAGTCACAGCAATCTAACGTATCTTTCCAGGGGAAAAACAGGGCTGGCTATGTGAACAACTTCTGGCTGAGGAGATTTAGGATGGTCTTGGGTTGAGAAAGCCTTTAAAAAAGGTTTTCCTTTCTGATAATGAGAAGAGAGAGGTAGAAGGGGAATTATTTTCTTCCTTCTTGTGATTATTTCATGTGAGATCATGATTCTTGAAGAGGAAAAGAAAGACACAGTCCGTTTCACACAGAGAGTAGCAGATGTTGAAATTCATTATCCCAGGGGGTTGCACCGTATGAAGTGGAGTTCCCACTTTCTCAGTCCATGTCTGGCCAATTGATACTGCCACTCGTATGTCTCAGAGGCTCCTCAAACTCATGTTCAAAACCTGTTCCTCCTCTCAGGGTCCCTGTCTCAGCCAAAGGAACCACAGTCCTCCTTGTTGCCCAAATCAGAAAACTGGAAATGACCCTTCTCTCCTGCCTCACCCTCATCAAGTACCTGAACGCATCAGTTTCTCTCCATCTCCATCGCTTCTGCAGCTCAGGCATTCAGCACTTCTGCAAGTGGCTGTTTATCAAACTAGTTTGCCCCAAACATAGCTCCCCTCCAGAGTAGGTCCATATTGCAGCTAGAGGGGCCTTTATAAAAATGAATTGCTCATATAAGCTCCCTTTCTAAAATAACCTCAGTGACCTCCTAATGTCTCCCAGGTAAAGCCTTGTGTCTTTGGCCAAGTGTACAAGCCTTGTCAAGGTTTAGCTCTGGCTATATCTGTAGTCCCAGTCTAGACCAATCTCACTTCTCACCTTTGCTCCATTCTTAACTGCATCGCCTACAGGTCACAGAAGGCTTCAGCTTCCTTCCTTTCCTGCTCCTTGCAGGAGCTGACCAATTTCCTTAGAACAGCCCCCTCCCCACTTCTCCTTCACTGGTTCAGGCTCCCCCTCCTCCTCCTTAAAGACCTCCTTCCTTCTCACTGAAGCCTCCCTTACTTCTCTAATGCTGCTTAGCTGCCCTTCTCTCTGCAAGTGCCACATTCTATTTTTACCATGACCTTAGCATATTTTACCATTGGGCCGTGATTTCCTATTAATCCTCTATATCTCCCACTAGACTGTAGCCCCTGGAGAGTGATTATTGCCTTTTGCATTTTTGAAAAGTGCCTGACATATCTTAGGTCCTCCGTGAAGGACTGTGTGTACTATCATCACGTGTCTTTGCTAGAAGAAATAGTCCGTGCACGTGGGTTTTGAGAATGCTGTTGTGGCAATGAGCCAGGGATTGATGGCAGGAGATAGGAATGATGGTGAGAGAGATAACTTGGGTGACATAAGTCTCTGGCTCTGGAAGTGTAAACATGCAAATAGCGTGTACATGAAGTCAGAACAAGAGCAGGGTTAGAAGCTCAAAAGGCATGATCTGGGTCTGGGAAGCCATCCAGCTAGACGGATTCTGGGCAAAAGGCTTGGGAGGGGAGAACAGCCAGTTCGAGGTGGCCAAGGCCTGAAACAGGGGCCGTCTCTGAGCGCAGAGCCAGGGAGAAGCTTTCTCCCTTTCTTTATTTTATTTTTTCAAATTTTCCATTGATGAGAAAGAAGAGAGAGAGAGAGAGAGAGAGAGAGAGAGAGAGAGAGGAAAGGAGAAAGAAGTATCAACTCGTTCCACTTAATTGTTCCATTTAGTTGTGTACTTATTGGTTGCTTCTCATATGTGCCCTGACCGGAGATCGTACCCACAACCACATGCTGACACTCTGTCCTCTGAGCCACCCAGCCAGGAGGAAGCTCGCTTTCTTGAATACAGAGAGAGCTTAGCTGATCTGAGAGAGACGCAGGGTAGAGCAAGAAAAGCAACCTGTGTTAAATGGAAGGAAACTGTCTCCGTAACCATGCATGTTGGTGTAAATACCCTGCCTGTGTATGGACCATGCACCCCAAGCCCCTCCCCGTTGCGGAAAATAGACCTTTCAATCTCTAAGCAGAGGATGGCAGAGAATCCATGAAGACCCACAGATCTGAGTGAAGAGTTGGTAAAGTAGGGAAATCAAAACGGGACTTTGTTGGAAGAGAAATTTATCAAGTAGTAAGTGTGAGCCAAAATCCAGAAAGGACATTTTGTGTGGGCTGAGATATTCTAAAATCTTACCTTGGAATGTTAGTAGTGAATACCTGTCACAGAACTTACTCAGAATCCCTATGGATAGTGTAGGCTTATTGACAGGCCTTTTCCAAGGGTTAAGGTGGCCCAAGAGTTAAGAATACATGCTTTCTTGCTGGATTCAAGCAACTAACATCTGAATGATGAGTCTTCTAAGAATTATAAATATAATAGAGAAACCTGTTTTTTGTTCCCCATTGCCTCATTAGGGTCATGGCAACCTTCCAATTAGCTTTGCAGTCTCCTTTGTGGCCAGGCCTTTCGGTCCTCCTCCCTTCCAAATGCCAATCACACCAGCTACCATATGGATCTATTACTTTATTTTTATTTTATGAAATAAAACTTCCCTGAGTGACGCCTACCCTACTTCTCCTGTTGGTGCCCTCTGGGCATTCGTACTCAGCCCTGTTATTTCTTTTCAGTAACAATGCGCCATCCTCCACAGGGGCATAAAGGTTAGCATAACACTATGGTGGGTGTGCACAGATGGGGTCATCCTCGACAAATGCATTTTCCATGGGCAGTGAAGTAATTCTGACTTTCAGACACCACTGGATCTAGAATTAAACTTAATACTCTTGAAGTCCGTCTCCGGGAGAATTCCTTTACAAATATATCTCTAATAACTGTTTTTCCTTCTTTCTGATTTTTAAGAAACCTAATATTTTGTTTCTCATGTAACACATGTACGTCGGATTATTTTCTCTTGTCTGATAGAATAGCGTAAAGCCGATCACACTCCATGAGGACTTTATAATAAGGGAAGGGATTTTACAACAAGTGAAGACATGTTTGCTGGCCGATCATTAACAGTGACATGAGATGGCTGAGAGGAGCCCGCTAGTGACAACGGAGCAGTCAGCCTTCATCGTGTGCCCACTGGGGCCCAGCGCTGCATTTGTAGAAAGGGTTGTATTTTCTGGAGAAGTAAGCAAAATTTAAAAGCTGGTAAAAGGAGCTATATCTGCAAAACAGAAGTTGTCACCTAACACATCACTCAGATCAAAGGAGATCCAAGTGGGAGTCTCAGGGTAAATACCAGAGAACAACTTCAGGTCGAGGGTGGACGGGATCACTGAGTGAGATAGCTTCATCCACCAGTGGGCTGCGAGGGCTCTAGCCCTTCAATAGCGCACTAATGAAGGGATATGACCCAATAATAACAGCAAATACAGCATAAATATTACATATTTTATCTCCTGCAATCCCTGTAATGACCCAATGAGGTCAGTATTATTATCTATACCCATTTTATAGATGAAGGAAATGGAGGCACAGAGAAGTCAAATGACTTACCCAGCGAGAGAGTGGCTGCGAAGTCTGCTATGCACTATTGTTTCCCCTCATTGCAGATGCGGTTCCAGCCTTTATATTTGACTTGGTAGTTCATTTACTGTTTCCACTTCAAGCAGCTCTTTCTTTCCTCTTACGAGATATATATATCGTAATCTCTATATATATTACTTTCTTGCCTCTCTCTCTCTCTCTCTCTCTCTCTCTCTCTCTATATATATATATATATATAAAATAATACTTAATGATCTCTCTTCCCACTTATATAGAGTGAGACTTGTTGAGGGCTAGATACCAGTTTGTGTTGTGGGAGCATTCGCTGGTCCGGAGTCTGGGGGAATCCCTGGAGGATGCATGGTAGACATGGCAAGTTGGCCTGGCAATGAACCAAACATAATGTCACCAATTTTCTGAAGCCAGAAGAGCCCACAGGCTAAAACAAACTTGGGACCCAGTGTGTCATTGGCATGTAAGCCCCTCACCTCAGGATTCGCACTCCTACCAGACCTGTACAGCAGGTGACTTTCGGGGCTGTGTGCTTTGTGAAGCATAGATGTGAAAAGACCAGTGCATCCTTACGTTTTCTTCAGAGGGAAGCGAGAGAAAAAGATTGGAAATTGACAAGAGCGTAATCCTCTTGTTTGGGCAGACCAGCCAAAAGAGAGGCCAGAGTCCTCTCTGCTCACCCCCACCCCCCGCCGTCTTCCCAAGCTCCCTCCCCGCCTTGGTGTCATTGGGGGTGCCCGCCGGTTGCACTTCTGTCTGCCAGAAAATCCCACGAATTTTCCAAGGCCTAGCTCAAGGCTGTGCTCCTCTGTGACACCCTGCCGGTCCCCCAACCCTCCCCATCTCGTGCTTCCACTTAGCACCCAGTCAGAAACACAAGGCTCCCAGGAGTAGCTTTACTCACTGTCGAGCTCTGTCCCGATGTGGGAAGTACTAGGAGATGGAGATCATCCTGAATTTAACATGCACCCAGACCCTCCCACCCTCCGCCCCCAATACGGTCCACGGTCTATTGTGTACTGGTGGATGTTTCATTGTAACTCACTCATTTTATTTATTTTTTTTACATTTTTTTTTCTTCATTTTTCATTTTTCTGAAGCTGGAAACAGGGATCCACCCGGCACGCCCACCATGGGGCGACGCTCTGCCCATCCTGGGCATCGCCATGTTGCGACCAGAGCCACTCTAGCGCCTGGGGCAGAGGCCAAGGAGCCATCCCCAGCGCCCGGGCCATCTTTGCTCCAATGGAGCCTTGGCTGCGGGAGGGGAAGAGAGAGACAGAGAGGAAGGTGCGGCGGAGGGGTGGAGAAGCAAATGGGCGCTTCTCCTGTGTGCCCTGGCCGGGAATCGAACCCGGGTCCTCCTCACGCTAGGCCGACGCTCTACCACTGAGCCAACCGGCCAGGGCCAAACTCACTCATTTTAGCACAAGGTTTGTAATCTCTGGGTTTGGGGGTGGGGTATGAAAAAGAAGCTTGAGAGAAAAAAGGTAGCTCTCTTTGAGAGAAGAGGGATGCTTCCCTAATAAAAGATAAAATGGGCAAATGTGGGTAGACTTGTGCCCCTGAGGTCTCTGGAAAGGTCATTTATTTAAACAGGAAGTGGCTAGAAATGCAGATTGGATTTACAGGGCACCTACAAATCTATAAAAAAAAAAGCTTGCACACAGATGCATGCATATTAATCCCAAATTGGCTGTGAAATTTATCTTCGTGAGTAAAGAGAGGAGGAATTGTTGATCCTGTTATATTTTTTTTTATCCCATCTTTCCAAAGAAGACAGCATTAATACCGGCAGAGATAAATCATGATGTGATTTTTTTGTATATATGCACAAAGCAAACACAATGAATATTTGATTCTCTCCAACTTCTGCAGGGCTAAATCAATTTGAAGAGATGACGGTTAAGGATTAAGTTATTGGAACATGTGTAACTCTAAAGGTTTGAACACAGTTAACTCACAAGTTATTACAATTTTAGTATAACAACTGTTATTATTGAAATAACAGATGTGTTGTGTATTGTGAAACTGAGGGAAAATTGCATGGGCACACGTTTTTCAAAAGAAACCGGGCTCATATGAAATTATTTGTGAAATGCAACACTGTAAAAATTATTGTAAAGGGCGAACTAACTGAAGGGGTGTCCTCAAACTTAGGCCACCTCACCGTGATTCTGTTAATAAAGAGTCAGCTGAAAGTATGAGGCAAGTGAAATGTTATATGAACTCTTTTATTTATAAGTTAGAAGGAAGGAAAGTTAGCATACTTAAGGACCTTAGAAAAATTTAAAGACACAAAACAGAAACTAGTAAAAGTGTAAAGGCCTGGTGTAAAGAATGGTGATTTCCCAACTCTTTTCCAGACGCAGTGTCCTTGACTTCACTCCTTTACTATAATAACCAAACTACAGAGTCCTCCTGAGCGGTGAGTTCTGTGGGCCATGCCCTCAGCAGTCACATTTCTGAGCCCAGAGTTGGGACTCGTGCTGTAATGAGAATGTATGGGGATGCAGGAATGAGGGACGAGGGTATTGGAACTGAGGTTCTCACAAAATCCGCAATGCATGCTCACTTTTCCTGTGTTGCCCAGCAAAGTGCTGGGCTTAAAGCAGAGGCTCAGAAACCATTTACTAATGGACTTGACCTGCCACCCCGATCTGTGCTAACCCCTCCAGGGCGGCTCTATGAGCTCTCTGATGACATTATTGTATTAGTAGCATTCAACTAGCATTTTGTCTAGAGTCTTGAAATTTGTTGTACCTTTTAATTTTCTTTCTCCACCTGTCCACAACTGTGCTTTTTTCTTTTTGGAAAGGTTTGGGGCAATGAATCCCACTGTATTATTATTTATCAAGTTTCGTGGCCAGGAAAGAATTTACCAGAAATGTGAGGTTGGAAGTGGGGGGAGACCTAATTAAGGACTCTGTCTGCTTTTCAATTCTACCAATGTTGACAGCTCATTCCTAGGAGAAGGAGGTCCCTGTTGGTCTCCACCACAAAAAGGTTTTTAATAAAATATTCAAGAGAGCTGAGGACCTTTAGAATGGGTAATTTTATTCAACATACACGATGATCTTCCTGCTGGTTGTGGACCCAGGAGCTTCTCTGGGAGGGCCTGACTAGTATGCATTATGTGAGAGTATTCTGTGAAAAGTCAATTTACTTGGAGTCAGATATAGTGTATTTTAAGTTTGAGACTAAAATTGTGTCTGGGGTTTAGTTTGCTGCCGTGATTAAGTTCTTACTGTTCTGCAAATCCTGGATTTATTTTTAACTGCTTCACTGCTGCATTTTAAAAAGACTAATGAATGGTTAAAAAAGAAAGAGAAAGAAACATGCACGCACACACAGAATCTAGGACTTAGGAAGAACGCTCTGATAAAGTGCAACCTTTCATTAAATAATGCCTGTAGTGAGTTTACCTGCCCTCGGCTTTGCCTCTGGTTTCGAGAGCCTGCCGAACCAGGCCTAGGATTTAATGAGATGGCTCCCTTCAGTGTCTTAGACACTTAGCTCTCAAAAATCTCTATCTACAAACCAATTTTTCCCATCCATTATACAACGAGGCTCAAAGTTAAAATTGAATGCGTGGCTTGAAATCCCTGTTAATCAATTGGACTATTCCCCTCGGGTGGTGGTTGAAGAGCAAGTTTTCATTATCTCTAATAATTAGCATCATCTTTTTTTTGAAATTAGCTGAATGGATTGACACAATAATCTGTGGTGGATATGTTATGTGTCTTTCCATTATTAACTTTTTTTGGGGTGGAGGGAAGAGTGGGTTGGAGAAGAAGTGGACTATGGGAATTTTTTTTCCTATCTTGCTGGCATTGAACACGAGCATGTGGCTGGGGGTGGGGTCTATTTTAGATGATCTAAAAGTGTAATGAGCATGAGCTATGGAGACATAATCAACAGCTTGAATCCTGTTCCTACAATTTACTTGGTGAGTGAAACTGGGCAAGTTACCTAAGTCCATACTTCTGCCTCTATAAAATGGAGAAAATGCATTTCTTACAAGGTTATGGTAAAGATTAAACAAGAGGGTACATATAAAGCCCTTGAGAAGTTACTGGCACTTAGTAAATTCCCAGGATGTTGTAGCTACTATTATAGCAGCTTTAGTGTTTTAGGTATTTGTCATATTAAATAAAAAAAACCAATCTTTAAATTTATCAGATATTGATGGGTTTACTTAACCACTAAGCTCAAGACTCTTGATGAGGCATAGAGAAATGAATCCATTGAGGGGATCAGGCATGGTCAGAAATGACCATGGCATAAGGTGGGAGGTGATAAATGACACAGAGGACGAACAGGGCAGTGTCTGGTGCAGCAGTGTTAATGGAACAAGATGCTTCATCGCGTGCTTCATGGTGAAGGGCTGTGGAACTGAGCTACAGGGTGATTTTTGGCTGTGGATCCTGGCAGCAGAGCCCCCAAACCCCGCTTTCTTTTTAATGGTGTTATGGACTGAATGTTTGTGTTGTACCCTTAAATTCATATGCTGAAGTCCTAACCCCCATTGTGATGGTATTTGGCGGAATAGCCTTTTGGAAGGTGATTAGGTTTAGAGGAGTTCATGAGGCAAGGTCCCTCTGATGAGATTAGTGCCCTTATAAGAAGAAGAGACAAGAGTACTAAAGCTCTCTCTCTCTCTGCCATGTGGGGACACAGGAAGAAAGTGGCTATCTGCAAGCCAGGATAGGGCCTCAGCAGGAACCAAATCTGCTGTCACCGTGATCTTGAACTTTTCAGTCTCCAGAACTGTGAGACATAAATGCCTATTGTTTAAGTCACCTAGTCTGCGGTATTTGGTTATAGCAGCCAGAGCTTACTAAGACAGAGAGGACTTAATGAGTTTCCTGTTATTCTTTTAATAAGTCCTTTTATTGCTTCAATCAACCAGAGTCCACTTGCTGCTTGCCACTAATGGCTGACCAATGTACCCTCAGTGGCAGGATCTGCAGTCTGAGACTTGGCACAGTTTGTGTCTCTGGTTGTTTGTTTCTCTTCTTTTTCATTCTGCTCCAACAGGCTGTTCCTTCAGGGTTCCCCCATTTATTTTCAGAATGGAAGGATCTGAATGGCCTACTTAATTACCATGGGCAGAGCATAACACTACATCACCCTAGCAGTGGTTGGCAAACTCAGTAGTCAACAGAGCCAAATATCAACAGTACAATGATTGAAATTTGAGAGCCAAATTTTTTAAACTTAAACTATATAGGTAGGTACATTGTTATTAACTTAATTAGGGTACTCCTAAGCTGGCCTTTGCTAAAAACATTCTCAATCTAAGCCGTATGTGGCTCACAGGCTGCAGTTTGCCAACCAGTGCCCTAATGGACTCTAGTCAACCTGGAGACTGGATCACCCTTGGTCTAATCAGAAGCAAAGACATGCTCAAGGCAGAGCTTGGGGCATCTTCTCTTGAGGCACAAAGGAGGCATTTCCCTCGGACAGGGATCGTGAGTGTGGTAGGCACCATGATTCACTTTTCCAGTAAAATGTTTATCATGTAATACAAAATGAGGTACAAGCCAGCAAGGTGCAGGTGGTGGGGTCGGAGAGGGGAAATCCCGGGTTGGGATAAAATAATTGGGAAGTGCTTATCAGTGAGAAATGACAACACCACCTCTCCCTCAACTGTTGCTTTATTTCTAATGGCTTTTTCTGGCTATAGGCCTTCAGCTGTGTCCTTATAAAATAGTAGACATTGTTTTATTGCAAAAATGTTATATTCTATTTATGTTATTGAGGCTTCATTCTCTTTTTCCTCTTTTCTGTGAATTCTTTAAGGTCAGGAGCCAAGTTATAACAATAAGAGTCTAGTGTAGAAGTGGATCTCTAAAAGTTCTTATTTGTTGATCATTGTTGACCTAAACAAGCTTCCAGTTACAATGACTTATACATGGTGGATGGACGTCTATTTTCCATTTACATAAAGATTGAGAAGGGAGTTCTTGATTAGCGGGCAACCTTGCTCTAAGCAGGGGTTAGAGATCAGGACCCTTCTATCATGTAGCTTCATGGTCTGCAACATGAGGCTTCCCAGGTCTCCATGATTACCTGTATTAAACTACAAGGACAATTCCTCATGCAGTTTTATAAGCTAGGTCCTGAAGTGGCATGTATCACTTCCATTCACATTTCATTGGCTAGAGTGCAGTCACGTGCCACACCTGAATGCAAGGGAAGTTGGGAAATGTAGTCTAGCTGTGGACCCAGGAAGAAGAAGAAATAGGTTTGGCATGCAGCTGACTAACTTCTGGAGTCTTGAGCTGGCACATGAAGAAAAAGAAGGATCTGAAGGGATAGAAATGAGGTGATGATGCCCTCTCAGATAGCAGCAAGAATGAGGAATGAAGGGTGGGGAGCAGAAAGAGAGGACTGGCTGTGAGGAGCTCAGAATAAAAAATCAGCCTCTGAATTTCAAATGAAGAAAGACTGCTTGTTATTGCAGATGCTAGCTCGGGATCCGAAATGTCCTGTTCAAATCTCAGCTGAGACACTTACCAGCTGCATTCCTGAGCACATAAGCTCTCTGTGCCTCATTTTCCTCACCTGGGAAATAGGGAGAGAAATACAATCTACTCGTAGGCATGTTTTGAGGATAAAGTGAATTAAAAATAGAAGAGGGTCTGGCATATAATAAGAATTCAATAAATGTTACTACTTTTACTCTTTCCAAATGTGCGTGTGTGTGTATTCTAAATTTTGACACCATGAGGACATACAATAGCTATGGAAAAATGGGGTAAGGGAAAGAGAAGGGAGGGTGATCAGAGGACTTGATTTCAGCTTTGTATTTTGGCTACTGACTAATAATGTCACAACACTAACTCATTCTTATTAAGCTTCATTATCTTAGTACTTTAGACTGTCAGTGCTTTTTTCCGTTTGCCTTTGCTGTCCCACCAATTATCGGTTGGTTTCTCAGTGACATTTGGTTATATACTTTGTATTTTGCGTTATGACATACATCTTTTCTCTCGCCCACCTTTTGTCTAAGATTCGGCTCATTTGTACAAGGGATAGTACAGCTGCTCATTAGTATTGGTAGGACCCACTGCTGCAGGCTTCCTTAGGGCAAAGCCCCACTCGGGCGGGACTTCACGAGGGTGCTCTGCCCATTAATGCAAGGTCATTGCCAGTTCCTGCTCTGGTTTCCTCCTTCCTCTCTGTGCCCATCCTATTGCCTGGTGGGCTGCCTTCCATGGTCCAACGCCACCCCTTGCACACACTCCTCACTTGGGCTTCAAGTTCTTGGGGTCCTATGTCAACATCCCCAAGTCAGCAGCTGCCCCAAGTGCAAGCCTAATGGCTACAGCCACCAGCTGCCAGGAGGGGTGGAGCAGCAGCTCCTGGATGTGGTGATGGGTAATGGGCACTGACATTTGATGAACTACCTCTCTGCCTCTCTGCATTCTCCCTTCACAGAGAGGCCCAGTGGAGTGGGTTTGCCAAGTTCTCAAAAGAGGAAACACTGTGTTTCCACTCGACTTCACATTCGGAAGTAAACTCGCCGGGCAACTTCTTACATGAGGCTCATGTAACTTTAATGCCTCGTCCTGGCATTGTTTACTTGCCCGGCTGGTACTGGCCCCTCTGCGTGGCCTCCTGGAGGACAGGATTTGTTCCATGCCTCGAGGGCATGCCGTCCAGGGTCAGCAGATGGCCTTCTGATTGCTATTTCCAGCCCATCTTACCTGACCATTCCCTCACTGTATGAACAGCTGTTTCCTTCACTTCAGTGCTGCCCGACCGGATTGGTGATTTTTCTTCTGCCCTTTGGTTTGCACAGAACATAAATCTTTCTCTTTTTCTGACCTGACCTGCAGTTCCATCCACCTGTGCCCGCCTTGAGCAATATATAACTCATGCCAGGGTCTGTTCCTTTGCTCACTTCAGCCTATAAACCAAACTTTCTTCTCTCCTCCACCCCATCTCTGGGCTGATTCAGCACACTCCTAGCACCTGGCTGCCAGTTAACACTTAACCACAAAAAAATACATTATTTTATGGGTCTGACCTGAACTGGAAACTTCCGACAGAATGAGATATGCACCAGAAATCTCAGCCCCATTGGCCTCCTTTCTCTCTTTTTTCTAGAGTCTGAGGAGACTTAATTTACATCAGGTTAGTGGCGACTGTGCTAATTGAAAATGAGTTAATTAAATAACTTGGTACTTTGAGCTGTCAAAATATAGTCAGTTAATGGAATCAGTCCAGTAGAATGTTTAACAACGATGACAAAAATCAGGTATGAACTTAAGAAGAAAGGAAAAGGAACCCATGTTCCCAAGAGGGCAATCTTGTGGATTCTAGACTATGACTAGTCAAATGCTATTGGCATTTTTTTTTCTGACAGAGACAGAGAGAGGGACATATAGGAACAGACAAACAGGAAGGGAGAGAGATGAGAAGCATCAATTCTTTATTGCAGCACCTTAGTTGTTCATTGATTGCTTTCTTGTATGTGCCTTGACTGAGTGGGGGGGGCACTGCAGACCAAGTAACCCCTTGCTTAAGCCAGCGACCTTGGGCTCAAGCAAGCTAGTGAGCCTTGCTCAAACCAGATGAGCCCATGCTCAAGCCGGTGACCTTGGGGTTTCGAACCTGGGTCCTCTGCATCCCAGTCCGATGCTTTATCCCCTGTGCCACTGCCTGGTCAGGCACTATTGACTTTTCTAATTGCTGCAACTGTTGCAATGGTGTTCAGTTTTATCATTTTTGGTCTCATGGATTAGAGAAAGGTCCTTCAAAATTGGCATGTTGCCCTCTTTTCACAGAAGGTGTCAAGCACTCTCAAAATATTGTTTGTCATCTCCATTTGAAAATCAAGAAAGTAAAAGATTCACGCGATGAAGTTGTAGCAACAGGTTGGCCAGAAAGAGGGGTCTCAGCTGTGGTTTTAATAAGCTTTGCAGTGTAGTGAATGAGAGCCTCTGGGTCACTATGATCTAGAACAGGGGTCTCAAACTCGCGGCCCGTGGGCCGCATGCGGCCCGCCGAACAATTTTGTGCGGCCCACAGACTAATCCACGAAGTTCAAAATATTTTGAATAAAATTAAGTAAGCCTAGGGGCCTACTTGTATTTTTCATTTCTCTAGCATCCTAGCTAGATATTAGCTTAGTTAACAGCAGTTGTGATGCGAACTACAGTTTCTGGTCGTTTTGTGACACTGAGTAAACTGCATGTACGATTGTGCTTGTTGTACTGATTTTTTTTTGTTTTCAACTGCAGTGAGAAGTGTTGCGTAACAGTTGCCTTTTGTAGACCTAGTACGGCCCGCCGAACGGCTATGATCTTGCTCTGCGGCCCACATGCTGAGTTGAGTTTGAGACCCCTGATCTAGAACCTACCAAACACCTATGCATGAACCCCTCCTGGCTGATAAATGGGTTGGGAACGCTTAGCTACCTTTCCATTTCTCCTGGATGTTAAGCATGTTGGTTTTAAAGATGAATCTGTCTTCCCAGTGTTTGCTTTGTGGGAGGTTAGGATTCGATATGTAATTAAAACCTAAATATTTCAATGAGAACTTAATTGATAAGGATACCACCTTCAGTTGACTTAGACTGCCCTGACAGAGCAGCAAGCATCCGGATGGGAAACTGACAGTTCATCGATGTGGCGGACCTATTACCTCCCAGAATTGGCATGTTGAATCCATCTCACTTAAATTAACTGATCATCTCATTTCTTTGACAGGGTAGAAGAATAGGTTATAAGTTTTTTAATTTTTATTTTCCAATATATTTTCACATTTAATATCTCTTTTGATTTTTACACCAACCCTGTGACATAGGTTGGTCAAATAGAATTTTCCCATTTCATACAGCAGTCTTCCCTTATCCAAGGTTCCACAGTCTGGTTTCAGTGATCCACAGTCAATCGCTGCCCAAAGATATTAAGTGGAAAATTCTAGAAGTAAGCAATTGCTAAGTTTTAAATAGCATACTGTACAGAGTAGCATGATGATGAAACTCATGCAATTCCTCTCCATCCTGCCTGGATGTGATCACCCCTTTGACCAGTGTGTTCTTGCTGTATAGTATGTTTCCCGCCAATTAGTTACGTAGTAGCCCACTGGGGTCTCAGACAGGCTGACATGTATCTCAGTGTTTGTGTTCAAGTACTTATTATTTTACTTAATAATGGCCCCAAAGCACAAGAGTAGTGATGCTGGCAATTGGGATAGGTCAAAGAGAAGCTGTAAGTGCTTCCTTTAAGTGAAAAAGTGAAAGTTCTCAAGTTAATAAGGAAAGATATTATTGCTAAGATCAATGATCTAAGACAGGGGTTGGGAAACTTTTTGGCTGAGAGAGCCATGAACGCCACATATTTTAAAATGTAATTTCGTGAGAGCCATACAATGACTTGTGTACTTTACGCATTATCCAATAAAAATTTGGTATTGTCCCGGAGGACAGCTGTGATTGGCTCCAGCCACCCGCAACCATGAACATGAGTGGTAGGAAATGAATGGATTGTAATACACGAGAATGTTTTATATTTTAATATTATTTTTTTTATTAAAGATTAGTCTGTGAGCCAGATGCAGCCATCAAAGAGCCACATCTGGCTCTCGAACCATAGGTTCCCAGCCCCTGATCTGAGATCTATGATAAGAACAATCTTCTATCCATGAAATTATTAAAAACGAATCCATGTTAATTTTTGTTGTTGCACCTCAGAGGCACACATAACAGTCCCCTTGCGCGATAAGTGCTTGATTAAGATAAAAAGGCACTAAATTTGTGGGGGAAGACACGAGCAGAAAATGTGTTCCATTTGATGGCAACATGTCGCACCAGAAAGCACAAACCTGTGGGAAAGTCTCAGCAAGGGATCCCCTGAAATGAATGACACTAAGCCATTTACAAATACTTTACCAAATATTTCCCCTGATATTTCCAGTGCCCGATAGGCACCATAGTTATTACAATATTGCTGACTATACTTCTTTTGCTGTACTTTACATCCCTATGACTATTTTGTTACTACCAATCTGTACTTCTCAACCCCTCCACCTTTTTCACTCAATCCCCTAACCTCTGCTCTGTTTGACAGCTGACAGTCTGTTCTTTGTATCTACGAGCATATTTCTGTGGGTTTTTTAAAAATATTGTTTTTTACATTCTCTGGCTGACTTATTTCACTTAGTATAAGACCTGTTAGGTTCATCCATGTTGTCACAAATGTTAAGATTTTGTTCTTTTTTATGACCAAGTAATATTCCATTGTATATATGTACCACTTCTTCTTTATCCACTTATATATTGATGGGCACTTCGGTGGCTTCCATAGCTTGACTTATTTACAATAAATAACAATGCAGTGAACGCAGGGGTGCACATAGCCTTTCAAATTAATGTTTCAGGTTTCTTTGGATATATACCTAGAAGTAGAATTGCTGGGTCATAAGGCAGTTCCAGTTTTTATTTTTTGAGGTGACTCTGTACTGTTTTCCACAGTGGCTGCACCAATCTGTATTCCCACCAAAAGTGCACAAGGATTCCCTTTTCTCCACACCCTTTCTTGTCAACACTGGTGACAGAGGAAGAATTGACTTGGGTTGGTGAACACACAATGCAATATACAGATGGTGTATTAAGAATTGTGCATTTGAAACCTGTATAATTTTATTAGCCAATGTCATCCCAATAAATTTAATCTTTTTTTTTTTTTGACAGAGACAGAGAGAGAGACAGACAGACAGGAAGGGAGAGAGATGAGAAGCATCAGTTCTTTGTTGTGCCACCTTAGTTGTTCATTGATTGCTTTCTCATGTGCCTTGACTGGGGGGCTACAGCAGACCGAGTGACCCCTTGCCCAAACCAGATGAGCCTGCGCTCAAGCCAGCGACTTCGGGATTTCGAACCTGGGTCCTCCTCATCCCAGTCTGATGCTCTATCCACTGCACCACCACCTGGCCAGGCTCAATAAAAATTTTTAAAAGACTACATTATGCACACTATTGTTTTGACTCTAAGACTAATCCTCCATTGATGAATAGCATCACTTTCTTAAACACTTATAATTTATATATAGTACTTACATGTCAAAATATCAGAACAATCAGTTATTCAGGACAGAAAGTATTTTATTCTCAGTGGGTAGGAGCATAAAAATGAAGAGAGAACAGGGACAATACAGCTATCTGATTGTTTCCTTTTTAAAGATGAGGAAGTCAAGGCCAAAAGAAGTGATGTGACTCCATCAAGATCTCATGCTATTGACAGCACTCAGGTCCCCTGTCTCTCAGTCTGTTGCCTGTTCACCATGCTGTCATCTCAGTGATATGAACCTGACCATTCAACCTTATGGAGGGGGATAGAACCCTTCCAGACAGAAGGGGATTCCAGGGAGACTACCCATATGATCATGTGTACAAATTAAATCACAATATGATTATAGTTTGTTTAAAAGCATGGACTTTAGAGAAACAATTTCTTATCAAAATATGGTATTTGAAGTAATTATAGATACAGTAATATTCGTTTCATTTAATCTTATATTGAGGCTTAATGAGTTGTAAGTTCACTAGAAATTAAGATCATATACTATTTTCTTTTTTCGTTAGGCTCCTTATACCACAAATCTCACATATTTTAAAATAATAGTAGAAAATATGTAGTGAGAGCTTACCACATTCAAGCACTTTATAATTTCTGATTCAATTCTCTGTAGCACCCTATGAAGCGGATACTATCATGATCTCATTTGGCAGGCAAGGAGGCTGAAGCCACATTCTCCCTAAGTGGTGGAGTTTTGATTTAAGTCTACATGGTTTGACTCTAGTACCTGTATTTTCGAACATTGCTATTCAACCAACTTACTCACATTTGAAAAAGAATTTCATAAACCTCTCAAGATGTTTGATTTGTCTGATAACTATGAAATGAACTACAAATTAAAAATATAAAGTTGTGCCCTGGCTGGATAGCTCAGTTGGTTACAGCATCGTCCCAAAGCACAGGGTATCCCTGATCAGGGCACATACAGGAACAGATTAATGTTCCTGTCTCTCTCTCTCTTTTCCTCTCTCATTGAAATCAATAAATAAACATGTAAAAAGTATGTATATAAAGTTGCTCAACTTTTTCTGCTAAGGACTTCTAGACCTGGTGACGAGGTACTTCAAGGACAGAAACCCTCCTGAATTAGTTCAAGAGGGCTCTCCAGGGGTGCTGGCCAACCACACATCTTACAGAATGACTCCTGGATGTTAAACTTTTCTAGAGAACTCTGCACCTCTAAAGAAAATTCCAAGCACACGTAAGGAGCACTCTGTATATAAACCTCTTTTATAATCTGGACACTTGTTTTAGCAGATAATGAAGACATATGCCTAAAAAGAAACAAACAGCGTGGAAACAATTATTAAACTAGGTCTTAAAGCCCAATTTAAGTTTTCGTCTGTTTGTTTCTAAGTTGGAAATAGGACAGTGAAGTTACATGCTTTTTCCTGCTTTATTCTTTCTCTAGGTGTCACCCCCCACACGCTACCCGCTGATCACTGAAGACTCAGCATTCCCTCTCGCACGGGCAGGCTGCCCATCTCAGGTGAGTACTTGGAATAATTAGCTTTTGATTTCAAAACCGCACCAATTTAATAAGGAAGAACCCACAGAGAGCTTAAGCAGCCTCACAGTGTCTCTTTCACAAAATCCATTTCCCCTTGACTTAACTACCAGCTTTTCAATAAATATGAGCTTGTGGAAGAGAAAAACTATGTAAAATTTTATACTTCTCATATTCCGTTTTCCCTTTTAAGTTGCAAACTCAAGCCTGATTGTACTGTGTGCTCCCACCAAAAGACCCCCTCAGGCAAGAAACACATTATGGAAAGCTATTTATAAGGTTTAAATTATCCATATTAACATACTTAACATTCACCGGTGTGGTTTCCAGATGCCAGATCCAATCCACAGTGACGCTTCTGCGTTGAGTTATGTAGTTGACTGCGTGGACACTCTCAGGAGGAAAATGCAGAGTGAAACCACAGGGTTGGGAGACCCCTGGAGGAGTTAACTAATCTATACCCCTGCCTCTGGCAGGACCAGAAGCAAAACCCATTTACCTATCAGCACAGGGCTACATGCCTGTTTGTTTGCAAAGCCTGATTGGTTCCATCTCTTCCCATTTTTTTTTAAGTGAAAGCTGTGAGTGAGTGAAGTATAAGAGAAAAAAAATTACTTAATATATACAGACACTCTTGTATACAGCCAACCCTTGATCATTAAGTATGTATTGGAATTCTCCTATATTGAAAAGACAGCATTAGGCCCAGAAAGTTAAGCCATTGTATGTAAAAATATAGTGTATGCTCACAAGGAGCTTACAGTTTGGTTAGGAAGACATGACATATGTCAGGAACACTGATATTGCAACTCCAGACAGCACTGGATTGTGTTGACACAAGTATCAGAGACTGCATGTGTACTAGCACAGACAATTCCAATCACGGTCAGAGGACTTCTAGTTCCTTTATATTCTCACGTCCTGGGAATTCATTCACAGCATTTTGAAATCTTGATTTTAGAAAGGATGAAGACATCTAATTTTTCTATCTTGAATTCTTGCCCAGAAATGTGTCAGCTCCCTCTATCCTTGTCTCACTGCTGGAAATTAGTAGTGTCACCAGTAGGACTGATATAAAGGACCCACAAAAGCAGGACTGAGGTCTCCACATAAGGTTTTGGTTCACAGCACTCCCCTGGACTAAGGGTAGGGTTTTCAATTGGGGAGAAAGGGTTAATGGTCCCTCAAGCCTGTCTCTCTTCAAGTAGGGTCCGCACACTCCGACTTGGGTCAGAAAGCATGAAATTATACAAAAGATTGGGTAGAAAAGCAACCTTTCATTAATTTATATAGTCAGTCATTGAGCTGTTATGGGTTAGACTCTGAGGCTACAAAGATGAATGACTCTTGGCTCTTGTTTGTGAAGAGCTCACAATAAACACATAACCGTGATTCTGTGGCAAAGGGCAATCACTGAGGCAGGCATAAGGTATAATGGGGGAGCCGGGAGGGAGAGGGTGAAATCGACATGAGGTCAGCAGAATATCTCATAAATTATGTAACATTTCAGCTGGACTTTGGAAGATAAGGGATGTCATCAGATGAAGAAGGCTCAAGAATCATGCTAGGCAGAAAGAATACCGTGTGCAGAACGGTGGCCTTGGAACACGGGGTGGTCAGAGAATGACAAGGAGAAGAGGAGCTGTGGGAGTGGTGAAGGGTCGGGGCTAGAATAGCAGTTGGAGGACCACAACACAAAGGGCCTTGAGAAAGCTTGGTTTGGGACTTTGGATCTGATCCAGAGAGAAGAATGGGGACCAGGGATGGGAATCAATTAAAGCTCTTAAGCAAGACATGTCTGGGTTCATGCTTTATTTATTTATTCCCTCCAGCAGTCAGTGTGTGGAGGGAGTACTGGGCTGGGAAAAGCCCAGACCATGAGACTGGCTGCGAGGGCCATGACGATAGGCTAGGTGAGAGAGGGTGAGGGCTGAGGCCAGGTGGAGGGAGAACAGCCTCTTGGAAATGGTTGGCATCATCAGAGATGACAGGATTTAAGACTGGCTCTTCTACGCAAAGGAGAGAAAGGATTGGGGAAGTGGGCAGCCTCTTCTCTGGAGACCCGTGGAGATAAAGGTAACTGTGAGAAGAGGAGACAGTCTGGAAGGAATAGGGCAAAGCCAAGGAGGTTCAGCAGTGAGTGGCATTACAGGCATGTGTTTGTGAGATAAGCAGTCTGTGATATTAGTTCAGTTGAAAATAGAGGATTATAGAGTGGAGGAGTAATGCATAGGTGGGATGGGACAACCAAACTCACCATTGATGACTGAATGGGAGATGCAGTGTGTCCGTAAAGTCATGGTGCACTTTTGACCGGTCACAGGAAAGCAACAAAAGACGATAGAAATGTGAAATCTGCACCAAATAAAAGGAAAACCCTCCCAGTTTCTGTAGGATGACGTGGCAGCATGTGTGCATGTGCAGATGATGACGTAACACCGTGTATACAGCGGAACAGCCCACGGCCATGCCAGTCAAGATGTGGGTGGTACAGAGGAAAGTTCAGTGTGTTCTGTGGCTCGCTAAATTCGAATCCGTGACCAAAGTGCAACGTGAATATCGGCACGTTTATAACGAAGCGCCACCACATAGGAATAACATTACTCGGTGGGATAAACAGTTGAAGGAAACCTTAAAGATTGAAGTCAGTCCTGCAGGTCTCTGACATGGTGCAGTTGGTTGTGCTGGCTGTATAGGCTATGGATCTTGGGACCAGGCACAATAGTCCACTTTCTCCTTTGTGTGGTGTAAAGCCTACCATAGAAGTTGAAATTTGCTGGGTGATCAAAAACAATTATACAGGGTTAAGCCATGATTAGGGTCACCATGGCTGTTTCCTCTGGAGGTGCAGAAGGTTTGAGTGAAGGGCGCCAGTAGCAGTACAGCATATATAAAATTGCTAAGAGGATGATGGAAATCAGACACATTTATTTACTCATTCAACATATAAATCAAGCATGCTTTATTTCAATATACCTAAAATTCCCTTTCTTCACTGCCCAGATTATGATACACTCCTTGTTATCGCCTCTTACCTCCACCATCTCCATCAAAACTCAGTGTCTTCTGAGCTCCGGAAGTCCTAGCCAGAGGAATAAGGCAAGAGAAAGAAATAAAATGCATCCAAATTGGGAAGAAATAAGTGTTACTTTGTGGAGATGACATGATTCTGTATATAGAAAACCCTAAGACTCCACCAAAGAACTATTAGAAACAATAAACAAAAACAAAATTTTGGCAGAATATAAAATCAATGTATTATATAAAAATCCACTGCTTTCCTGTATACTAACAATGAAATTTCAGAAAAAGAAATTTAAAAGCCCTAAAAAAATAAAATAACTAGGAATAAAGTTGATAAAGGTTGCAAAGAACTTATATACTGAAAACTATAAAGCATTATTAAGAGATCGAAAAGACACAATAAAATGGAAAAATATTTCATGTTCATAAACAGGGAGAATCAACATAGTTAAAATTGTCATATTACCCAAAGCAATATACAGATTTAATGCAATCCCCACAAAATTCCAATCTTATTATTTTTTTTTTTTTTGTATTTTTCTGAAGTTGGAAATGGGGAGGCAGTCAGACAGACTCCCGCATGTGCCCGACTGGGATCCACCTGGCATGCCCACCAGAGGGCGATGCTCTGCCCACCTGGGGCATTGCTCTGTTGCAACCAGAGCCATTCTAGTGCCTGAGGCAGAGGCCATGGAACCATCCTCAGCGCCCGGGTCAACTTTGCTCCAATGTAGCCTTGGCTGCGAGAGGGGAAGAGAGAGACAGAGAGGAAGGAGAGGGGGAGGGGTGGAGAAGCAGATGGGCGCTTCTCCTGTGTGCCTTGGCCGGGAATTGAACCCGGGACTCCTGCACACCAGGCTGACATTCTACCACTGAGCCAACTGGCCAGGGCCAATTCCAATCTTATTTTTAAAAAAGCAATAGAACAAAAAATGATCAGATTTGTATAGAACCACCAAAGACCCAGAATAGCCAAAGCAATCCTGAGGAAAAAGAACAAAGCTGGAGTATCATACTACCTGACTTCAAATTATACTATGGAGGTATGATCATCAAAACAGCATGGCATTGGCAGAAAAATAGACAGACCAATGGAACAGAATTGAGAGCTCAGAAATAAAATCACATGTATATGAGCAAATAATTTTTGACAAAAGAGCCAAAAATACACAAGGGAGAAAAGAAAACCTCTTTGATAAATGGTGCTGGGATAATTGGAAAGCCACATAAAAAATAATGAAGCTAGATTACAGTGTGTCCCCATGTAAAAAAATTAATTCAAAATAAATCAAAGACCTAAGTATAAGATTTAAAACAATAGATGACATAGAAGAAAACATGGGTACTAAACTTACAAATCTTGATCATAGAGAACATTTTATGAATTTTACCTCAGAGGTAAGGGAAGTAAAGGCAACAATAAATGAGTGGAACTATATCAAACTAAAAAGCTTCTGCACAGCAAAAGAAACCAACCACAAAACAAAAAGGCAAATGAGAGATAATATTTGCAAACCACAGCTCCAACAAGGGGTTAATATCCAAAATTTATAAAGAACTCATACAACTCAACATCAAACAAACAAACAATCCAATTAAGAAATGAGCAGAGGACCTCAATAGACACTTCTTTCAAGAAAACATACAAATGGCCCACAGATAAATGAAAAGATGCTCAACCTCACTGGCTATTAGGAAAATGCAAATCAAAGCTACAGTGAGATACCACCTCACACCTGTTAGATTAGCTGTTATCAACAAGACAGATAATAACAAGTGTTGGAGAGGCTGCGGAGAAAATGGAACCCTCATTCACTGTTGGAAATTTAAACTGGTACAGCCACTGTTGGAAACAGTATGGTGGTTCTTCAAAAAATAAAGAATAGGCCCTGGCTGGTTGGCTCAGTGGTAGAGCGTCGGCCTGGCGTGTGGATGTCCCGGGTTCGATTCCTGGCCAGGGCACACAGGAGAGGCGCCCATCTGCTTCTCCACCCCTCCCTCTCTCCTTCCTTTCTGTCTCTCTCTCTTCCCCTCCTGCAGCCGAAGCTCCATTGGAGCAAAGATGGCCCGGGCGCTGGGGATGGCTCCATGGCCTCTGCCTCAGGTGCTAGAGTGGCTCTGGTTGTGACAGAGTGACGCCCCGGAGGGGCAGAGCATCACCCCCTGGTGGGCTTGCCGGGTGGATCCTGGTGGGGCGCATGCGGGAGTCTGTCTGACTGCCTCCCCGTTTCCAGCTTCAGAAAAAAAAAAAAAGAATAGCATTACCATATGGCCCAGCACCCCCTCTTCTGGGTATCTACCCGAAAAACTAATAAACACTTATTTGCAAAGATATATGCACCCCTATGTTCACTGCAGCATTAATCACAGTAGCCAAAACATGGAGACAACCAAAGTGTTTTTGATAGAGGATTGGATAAAGAAGATGTGGTACATAGACAATGGAATACTACTAGGCCATAAGAAAAGATGAAATACTGCCATTTGTGACAACATGATTAACCTTGGAAATATCATGCTAAACAAAATAAGTCTGTCAGAAAAAGCTAAAGACCACATGATTTCACTCATATCTGGGATATAGAACTAAAACTCATAGACACAGACAACTGCATGGTGGTTACGAGAAGGAAGGGGGTTTGGGGGTAGTTAAGAGTAAAGCGGGCCGAATATGTGGTGACTGATAATGGTTTGACTTTGTGCAGTGGGCGTGCAATGTCATATACAGCTCATGTATCATAGAAAGTTACACTTGAAACCTATATGATCTTATTAACCAATATCACCACAGTAAATTTAATAATGAATTTGATAGATTAAAAAAATCAATATATTTTGTGTGTCCACAATGAAGATCCTTTTTCTTTTTTAACTTTAGTTTCTGTGTTATGAAAATAATGGTTGTGTTTTTTATTTTTCAACTATAAGAACATAATATTGAATATGTTTTCTCAAACCACATATTGTTTTCCTGTTCCACCCAGGGAGTTGGATCTCCTTGGAGAGAATCATTATGTGAGGAAGTTAGTGCAGGTGAAATTCTGGAAATAATTATCTTGGAAGGATCTGCCAGAGATCTCAGAAAAATAAGAAGGCAGCTTCTTCCAATAAAGAAGATAAGATAGGGCAGGTAATAAAATTTTGGGTTATAATTGATTTTTCTCAAACACGCTTTCCTCCAAACCCCTTTATGGGTTAAGTATGATTCTGCGATGGCATTTTGACTATTTCTAAGTCGTAATTCCAGCCATGCTTGCCAATAGCTGGAATTTCTCTAGTAAGGAACCACTTTATTTTTCCTCTTGGAAGTCAGGGTTTTAAAAGCCTTGGGAAATGCCTTTTCAGACCATGAAATTCTCACTGAAGTGTGAATGATTGTTCGAGGTCTTTCTTTATAGTAAATTTTGATGTGCGGGGGAAGAAAAGAGAGTAAGAGCTTTGTGTATCTGGAAAAGGTTGGAAGAGCCACAGAAAGAGGGGACACGGGATGTGGAAGACGTGGGCTAGTGTAAAAGTTCTTCTATAAGAGCTTCAGTGTTTTTTTTTGTTTGTTTGTTTTTGCTTTTTGTATTTTTCTGAAGTTGGAAATGGGGAGGCAGTCAGACTCCCACATGCGCCCAACCGGGATCCACCTGGCACGCCCATCAGGGGGTGATGCTCTGCCCATCTGGGGCGTTGCTCTGTTGCGACCAGAGCCATTCTAGTGCCTGAGGCAGAGGCCATGGAGCCATCCATCCTCAGCGCCGGGGCCATCCTTGCTCCAATGGAGCCTTGGCTGCGGGAGGGAAGAGAGAGACAGAGAGGAAGGAGAGGGGGAGGGGTGGAGAAGCAGATGGGCGCTTCTCCTGTGTGCGCTGGCCAGGAATCGAACCCAGGACTCCTGCACGCCAGGCCGACGCTCTACCACTGAGCCATAAGAGCTTCAGTGTTTTAATGTCCTCTGGCATCTTTCTATGTGTGGGAGGTAAAGGGCCAGTGTGATGTTTCCACTCAGTATCCCAGGATAGCATCTGCCATAGAGTAGCTGCTCAGTAAGTGTTGAATGGATAAACAAATCCTTAAAAATATTACTGGGTATCTTCTCTAACTAACTCTTGCTACTTGTCACAAGGGAAACAATGATCAGTGGGCAGATAGCTTGTAACATCCCAGAGGCTTATTCTGATGTATAAAGTTCATCTGGGCCTCTTAAAAGGACTTTACAGGAAAATAACAGTTTTCACAAAATATCTGTAAGACACATAGATCAAAATGTTAGAAGCCTGATCTTAGTTTTGCTACTACTATCCTTACGAAATTCTCTACATCTCAGTTTTTTATCTGTAAAACTGTAGTAGAGAGTATTTCATAGAGTTGTCAGGAGGATTGAATGAGATGTGCAGGGTATAGAGCACAGGGACTGCCACCATATAGATGTTAAAAAATACATAGTTATCCCCAAGTTATTCATGATAGGGGAATCAAGAGGGGAATCTGAGCTATTAGACCATTAAATCCCTTTGGAGTAATGATTTTTAGGACTGTGGATTCTTTGAAAAGTGGTATATTTCAGAAGCATGGAATGGTCCTTTATGAAGACATGGCCTGGTTCTCAGGTAGGGCGGGAATGTTGGTATTTTGACCAGCCTGTGTAGGAATGTGACTCAAACCAGGGGTGTAACTCAGGGGCACTATAATCTCCTCACACTGGGAAGACCTTTGGATTTAAGACAGATGTTATAATAATGTATTCAGGAGCCATATGCTTTTTTAGGGCTTGACATTGTGGTTTGAAAGCTAAGTATTCAGGTATCCAAGGCCTGGACCATGAGCTTATTAGCGGCAAGGGATCATAATGTTTATTTTCCTTTTTTTCTTTTTTGGTAACAGCACAGCTTCTAGCTAGAGCCTTCTAGAAGCTGTGTGAATATTTGCTGAGTAAATGAATGAATGAATGCCCAAATGAAGGCTAACCAGAGAAATCAGCTAGAAAGGTTAGATTGCAGGAAGGGCACCAACATGGAAAGAGGGAGGCTGGTGGTGGTCGGGGACAAGGTTGGGGTGCAAAAACAACAAGCAATGCAAAAGGGCGGCCAGAGTAGAGGTCGCACCCAAGCCAGTTCCCACGGTGGCTTTTGTGTTGATGGTGCCCCCAAACTCCACATTCATAGGGAAACCATAAGTTTTCTTGGAGGGCCTTCCCGCAGGCAGCTTGGCTCTGACCTGAGAGCATCGAGGGTCACTCTGGGGAGTTGACTCTAGAAGAGGCCAAATCTGGGTCATCCTTGGTGCCAAGGTTTCTCAGTCTGACTTGCATGACTGCCTGCTTCCTGTTAGAGTGGAGGGAGAAAGCCTCGGACGCTTGGGATCACTTGTGTGTGAGTAACCACCGGGCTGCCGTCAGCTGTTTCTGTGCATGGCAGGCCGGACCTGTTGCAGAATGCTTTGATCATGTCCTTAGTAGTGGTTCTTTTTAACCACTTACCTTAAGGTACACCACTTGGTGCTGGATGCAGACACTCGTGACCTGGTCTCACAGATCCAGGAGAGAATGAACCCAGACTTTTGCAGCATTTCTTTATTTATCCTTAAAACTTTTTATTATGGAGAATAGGCCCCTCCAATATACTCATCAAATGACTTCAAAAATTATCTCCTATGTACTGCTTCCCCTACTCTTTGAAGTAAATCCAGACAAAATACCATTTCATAGGCTAGGGTTTCAAAATTATTAGCATCACTACCACCACTGTCACCATCATCATCATCATCATCATCATCATCAAAGCTTCCTTTGAGAACCTGATAAAATCTACAGATTTCCTTCACCAGAAAAATGTACTCACACATCTGCTCCAGAATCTTGCATAATGTTTTAGGGGACCCACAACATTTCTGAAACTCTGCCAAGGACCCTGTGTTAAGAAATCCTGTTCTGAACTGAAGTAGTCAGCTCTGGTCTTTATCCTTGGACCTCCATCAGGTAAGAAGAGCATCGATTAACACAAGAACAATGTGATGTTCTACGGCAGAGTGGGGAAGCCTACGTAAGTCCTTGCTAAGAGGAGCTGAAGTCCTTCCTGGTTTGCTACTTTAGACCATGTCTGAGGTTTCATTTACGTTAGTTCGAAGCACAAATTATTTTCAGTGAAGGTGGAAGCAGCTCAAAACCTTTAAAAGTAATATTTATGAATCTGTAACAAAAAGTGAGTCTGGGGGTATTGAAGTAACACATACTGTGAATGAATATTAATGAGAGAATATGAGACAAAAAGAGATAGTGAGCTATAATACCAATGCACCAAATTGAGAAAGATAAACTTTAACAAATGATTAAAGTAATTGATCTAATATAATTTTTCATATGTTCCAGATTTTTAAGGGCTAAGCAATTGCTTTGCAGTTCAAGGTCAGCAGATTACGTGTTTAAATGCCAGCTCAGCGACCACGGTGCCATTATTAACTTTCACTAAGTATTGAAAAATCTATGTGGGGTGTATTTCGATTTCCCAATTTTGCTCTTTTTAAGAGAGACGGGTTAAAAGGGGAATCCATCACCAAGCTGGTATTTAAGCTAATAATCAGGATGACCAGCATAACATTTAAGGTACAAGCTGCTAAAAATAATTGATTATCTCATGTACAGTCAATGTCATTAACATATGGCAAAGATTCCAGCATAAATATGAGAGTCAGCATAAAATCCACTTGCCTGGAAGGACTAAAGATTATATTATTAGGTAACCAACAGATGTCTTCTTAACAAGGCCTGGGAATCATTTCCTTTCATTCTTGCCAATTACCTTCTCTTTGCAAACTCCAGCTCCAATTCCCTCCACTGTGCTGGTTACCCCTCTCCGTTGCCTGTTTTCCTTGACCATTTAGAAAGGTAGAGACGGCCATCTCCCATTTGACTACCAATGACTAACCCATTATTCGGTAGGTGGGGAATTTGAGCTGACGAGCTCACCTTTAATGATCTTTACTCATTTTCTACGACCCCATCTTCAGCCTAGTTTATTTCATAGGATTGAGAATAAGCATGCTAGCTTCTGACCTGACACTTCTCTCTCTCTCTGTATACATATGTATATACACGTACGCATACACATTTTTCTCCTCTATAAGAACTCAGACTTGCATTAAGAAAATAATGTATACCCAACATTTCTAGGTATTTGTAATAGGAGCGTTTCAGGTTATCTTTAGTCTTTCCTGAACTGCAAGTTTGACCTAGTTTCCTTCTGTCTCTGCCTGGCCTTGTCTAGTGCTTACTCCATCCTCAGGTTCCACATCATAGTTTCTTAGAAAGCTCTAGGCTTCCTTATCATGGTACCAAGATGATGTCAACAGTTCCATATGTTCACCCCAAAGAATCCAGAGAAAATGTAATGGCTCCTTTGGCAGCTCTCCTGGAGGAAAGAGTAGTTTTACTTTGCTGGAAATACCTTGGATCTCATCGGCTCACATTGGGCTGGATGCCCTTACCCGAGCAAATCTCTGTTCCTGGGGATGCCAGATCTAAGTGTGGGGGGGAGCTCTCAGGGAGACCACCCCTAGATCTATATTGGAGGTCCAACTTGCCCATGCCAGACGCTCAGGATACTGGTGTCCAGAAGGAGGCAGAATGTGTGCTAGACAGCACATAACAGATGTCCATTTTACTTTCCTTTCTGCTCCTACTTGGACAGGTGTTTAATGAAATGTGCTCATGTGCTTGTTACACCAAAATTTGGGGCTTTTAATGGTGGAATTATCAAATGGGGGTCAGAAAAAGATATGCAGTATTATTACGTGGAGGCAGAAAATAATTGCATCCTAATGCTCATTAGGCGAGCAATCAGTCTGCTGTTAGGAGGGCTAAAATGTCCTAAAAACCTTTAAGTCATGATGGACTCCAGAGTTTGTAGTACTAGCAGTTGGTGATACTAATACTACCATAAATAATAATAATAATAATAATAATATAGTTAGATAGCAATTTACCATTTGTAGGACAATTTTACATTCATTTACATTTAATAGTACATTTAAAGCTGGTATGAATTTCATTCCTAGTAGCAGAATCCCTACAAACATACCAAGTAAACCCAATGATTTGTTGAAGTAACAGCTTGTTCTAAAGTGACAGTCTTATTTTGCTCTGGAAGTAAGTATGTGCCTTCAATGACAGCACATCAGCTATTTAAAGTTTTATGTACAAAGATATTTATAATAACAAAATAATTGGTAGCTATTTGAATATTGAATCATAATAGAATGGTTAAATAAATCGTGGTGTATCTATTCCGCTGCATTATTAGTAGATGGTTTTAAAATGGTGTCCTCAAGCAATGCCTAATGACAGGAAAAGTTCATTATATAAGTAACAAAAACAATTTAAAAATCTGAAAAAGCCAATGTTCAGTATGTCTAATATTCTTAAAAACAAACACATAGGAATGAAACATGCACACAAACATAGGGATCGCTTAAAATTAAAAATATGTAACAGCTGTTACAGTGGGCGCTAACCAATCACAATGGACACCTTCTGCTCTCAGCTGGTATGGCCCTGCAGGCGCTGCCTGGGTGAGTATCTAGTCCCAGAAAATAACCCTGGGAAGATAATGAGAGAGAATTTTCTTTTCTTTTTTGCTTAAAATTGTTTTATACCTTTTGTTTTCTAAACTTTGTATAATGAGAATGTATTATTTATGAGAATTAAGAGAAAAGAATATAATGCCTTAATAGTCTTTTTAGGGAAATCTAATTTTGTAGACTTTTACAATGCTTTTCCATCCTTCTCGGTTACTGCGGCCTTTCCCTTCCCCCAGCCAGTGAAGATGCCTCCTCCAGTCCATACAATTTACAGAAGATACCAGAAATGCATCAGAGTAGGTGCCACTCTTGTCTTCAGTGTATAGATGAGGCTGAGAGAGGTCAAATACTTTTGTTCAAGGTCACACAGCTAGCAGTGGCGGAGCTTAGCTTTTGACAGCAGAGTCTGATCACTGGTTTGCTCTTAACCACTTCATTCGTGAGTACAGGCTTGATGAGTCAGCATGCTTCTAAAGGTAAGAGTGCAGATACAGTGTTCTTTCAAACACACCCACCCCAAAGGAGCCGTGGAGGTATTTAATAAATGGTTGATAATGATCATTATTGTTATTGACCCTGTGGGCATTTAAAAATCTCTCTACTGGACAATGCGTAGGGCATAGGGCCTGGTCTGTAGGAACTGCTTGCTCTCTGTTGTTCGCTGTGATATCTATGATTTTAGGCCTTGGTTTCCTTTCTATTTAATACAGATAGTACTGATATCTACCTCTCAGGGTGTGTGAATTAAACAAGTTAAAGCTTATAAAGCCCTTAGCTAAAAGCCTGGCCAAGAGTAAGAACTCAATAAATGAGAGCTCCTGCCATTTTGTTACCACCTTTTCACTTGGCGACAGAGAGATCTGCCGACGAGGGAGCTGCACCATGCAGATCTGACCTAGCTCATCAGCAAGCCTCCCGCGACCTGGAAAGGCCAGGCACAGACTAAACCATCAAGGCCCACATCCAGCATTCAGTCACTATCTTCATATTCGAGACCCTACCCTACCCCAAATAACCTCCTCCTAAAGACCCTGCTTTGCTCTGGCCCTTGGCTAGACTTCCCCCAGTCAATTTTGCATCTACTGCCCTTCTGCTGTTGATTTAAGATTAGTTTAGATAGTGAATTTCAGCCGGCATGGATTTCAGCAGTCGCTTGTAAATTCATTCATAATCTGGCTGAGGTGAAGAGAATTTTTTGTCCAGTGGTTTGATGTTAACAGCGTATGAGGCTAATGGGGTATTAATTGAGCGGTGAACGCCTAATTAGGAGTCACAGAGGGCTTGTGCTGGCAGCACCGGTAGTGAAGGTGCTCAGGGAAGGCTGAGTCGTGGGTTTCGGAAAGGACTAAGCTTGGCTGATTCTGCATTCCTCTTGCAGCCCAGTGGGCCTTGTCCTTCCAAATTTTCTGGGCAAGCGGCAGCCGCCGGGACAGAAATTCTGATTTGTGGAAGTTGAAAGTCGTAAGGGTGGTGAGAGAGAGCTCTTTCCCTTCCCGAGGATGAAGGAGACAAGCAATTGATTTCTGGGGCAATCTCTAAATGATTGTGCACTCCCTGATAATTTGGGGAGCTGCTAACATTTTTGGAGATGGGAATATATTTAAAATTCTAACGTATAATTTCTAGCTATTTCCAGCCTTCCATATGTGTAGTGCCAGAAGTGAATTTTGAGAGCAGTAGTGGGAAAATATTGCCTGGGGATAGAGAAAAGTTACCGCAGGAGTCTGGTTTCTATATTAATTTATTTCACAATAAGAGCAAATTCCTTTCCCTAGGGGAGTATTTGACAGAGTAATTGCACTAGGGAACAGTCACTGTTTCGTTTCATTTTCTCTCTCTTATTTAAACTTTCTTTGTAAAGCAGAGTGTTATAAATCTTCCTGAAAGAACAGCTTAAACAAGATATGTGAGTTGTGAGATATGTGTTTTATGTGTGTGCATACATGTATAAAATGAATATTATATAGGTGTATTGATTCATTTATAATTGTAGGATCTTAGAATGATGTTTTCACAATCAAAAGAGAAAACTGGAAACACATGAGAGCAGAAACAATATGAAACACATCTTCCCGGGTTTAGGGAGTAAGAGAACACACACTCTGTCTACACGTTATGGATCATCAGCAAAAGCTACAGACCTGAGCTCAGTTTGCATTGCCTCTGATCAAGTAATAGTGATTTTACTACTTACAAAACAATTTTTTTAAAATTGTGTATATAATACAAATTTTAAGCAACGAGTTCCTATGAATATGATGCTTTTAATCCAATATAAACCATTCTGCTCTATGATAGAAGGATTTGAGAGGTGTGTCTTTCTGTACTGTAGCTTTCCATTGAGACCAGTTCCAGGCTCCTTCTCATCATCCTCATGGGCTTGGGTGCTGTCAAGCTATTCTTGTAACTTCTGGAAAACTTCTACTAAACCCTGCCGCACCAAGATTTGCTATCCCTCCCAAGAGCGTTTGTAACTGGAGACAACACAAATGAGAGGAATAGACTCCACTATGAAAAGAAAGGTAGAGTTTCAGGTACACAGAGCATGTATTTCAGGATGGGATGTTTCCTGGCATACCTTAATCATTATCGCAAACAAAAGTGTGCACATGATACACACACGCACACTAAATTCTGCAAGGACTCTGAAGCTGCTTGCGAAAATTAAAATATAAACAATAAAAGCACTGAAAAGACTTTAAAAAGTAACAGAGGAAAACAAAGGCAATGGTAAAATATGAGAAAAATAACTTGATTCTAAGGAGAAGAATAACACTCCAAATAGATGTTAAATTCTTTATTTTATCATTACTACTGTTTTCATTATTATAAAGACAATATGCCACTATAGAAAATTGGGAAACTGACAGAAATAGTTCTTATGATCCTTTTCCCAATGCAAAAATTACTTTTTCAAGAATTTTGTTTCAACAATCTAATTTTCTAGATTAAGAAATTATTATTTCCAAAAATTAATGAACTTGTTCATGATGATATAACTCATTCAGAACTCATCAGGACTGACCAACAGGACACACATTTAAGGAAGGTTAATATATTCTATTGGAGAATTCCTTGCTAATTTTAGAGTGCCATGAACTCATGCCCGCCTGTCTAATAAAGATTCTATGATCAGTCCTACTTTAGGAATGAGAACTCTTCCCGACATCTCTGAAGCTCTAGAACAAATGATAAAAAACGGCCAGACTCCAGGATTTCTATCTCTAAGCCCCACCCTCCCCCTACTTTGCTACTTTACTGATTGAATTGTAAAGTCTAAAATGGATTCTGGTCATAGTTTTCTCTGAATGATTTATTCTTTTAGACGAGGAGGACAGCTTCTTTTCATGGGAAAATAAACTATATTGGGAAATAAAAGAAACAATTCCACAAGATAGTTAGCATTATGTTCTTTTGCTGGTAGATGAAGCAACCAAGGCCCAGAGGTGGAGTGGAAAGGTTGAGTCAAGTCTTAAGGTTGGTCTATGAACCTCCAAAGCCTATGCTCTCAAACACTAATGGGCATATGTGGAAAATACATAGAAGTGTTCATACCACCCCTCAACTCTATATGTTGCCAGTTATTACTAGTCACGGTACTCTTTCCTGAGTCCAGACTCAGCTTCAGAATCCTTCTCAAGACGTCACTGTAGGCAACCACCACCAACCAATGGAAATTGACAATGTGAAACCTATTGGCCAACCTGGCACTACAGTAAACTCCTTCCCTAAACTAGGTTTATGCAATGGGTAGAGCCCTGATCATCTGCCTGTACCACTTACATGAATTTCTGAGCCAATCCTTAAACCCTCAGAGCCACTTACTCTGCATATAGGTGAGCATTATACTATCCATGTTCTAATGTTGAAATGAGAAGCACAAGCGAGAAAATACATGTAAAAGCGTTTGGTAAACTGTTCAAATGTACGGATAATAATTATTATTTTTACAGATGAGAAAAAACTGGTTTTACTTACAGAATTTATCATACTCTTAGATACTGACTACTTTTAAAACTTTTGAAAACAAAGTTTAACATGCTTTCATTGTTAATTATCTATTTGGCAGCCTAGACACCCAGAGGTGGAGAAAAGTTGTTAAAATTGTGCCATGAAGTTCTGCTGATAAGTTTTTTCAGTCATTCTCTTTCTACAGTAGTAACATTGCTACCTACCCCAACACACGAGCTACCTTAAACCACTGTGAAATAGGTGTTGTGGCTTCTAACATCCTTTGTGTTTCTTGGATGGTCTTAACTCCATCCTTTTCCCTTCCCCCAGCACTGGGAAATTGAGGAGGGAGACAGTTTACAAAGGCATGAGTAAGGCAAAGGTGCCACTAGAGGCAGTGCCCTACCCCACAGCCTACATTAATAGGGAGTATTTTCCCATCTGGGCTTGCAGGAGCACAGGAGAGAGGTTCCTCAAACCTGGGAAGGGCGGCCACTGCAGAGGGCTGCTGATGAGGAGCTGGGACCTTTGGCGGTGGACTGAATGCAGTCTGTGGCACCCCGTGACCCAGCAGAAAAGGAACCAGAACTTGGTAGGCAAGGGGAAGACTAACCAGATATGTTGGGCTGCCTTGGAGATCCCCCACACCCTTTGCTTACAGTAAGAGACCCAGTGACGACAGAAAGCTTTTGTGTCGAGTTCTGAGGTTGACTCACCACTTCTGCTACCAGCCTGATTTGTCTGGTGTGGTCCATGTGCTCTGTCTCTTTGGCACAGAAAGGTAGAGAAGGAAGAGACTGGGATGTACTGTTGACGCCCAGAGCAGTAGGCATTCAGAGAGATGAGTAGAGTGGTAGAGTGGTATTTAGAGGAATGAGATTTATTGGGGCTTTGGCAGGAGGAGAAGAGGAAAGGGGGAAGAGGACATGTGTCTTGAAAGTCCAGGTGAGATGAGGTTCTTTATATTTTGCAAAGATGTCAGACTGAATCTCTCTCCTGGAGGTGATGTGGAGACCCAGTATGAAACTCTGAGTCTGAGATCAACTACACCTCTCTGAACCAGGTGAGGTTTCCAGAAAGCTAAATATTTGTACTGAATATCCTTAGTTTCTAAGAGAAATGTCTTCCAGGGCAGTGATATAATGCTCTGAAATCAATATTTTAAAAATAAAGATATAATTGAGATGTAACATATGCAAGTTTAAGATATGCAATGTGTTGATTTGATACACTTACATTCTAGAAAATGGTTGCCACAATGGTGTTAGCTAACACCTTCATCACTCACATAATTACTCTTTCATTTCTGTGGTAAGAACCTTTAAGGTCTATTCTCTTAACAACTTTCAAGTATATAATACAATATTGTTGCCTATAGTCACCATGCTATATATTAGAGCCCCAGAACTTATTCATCTTATAATTACAAGTTTATATCTTTTGACCAACTTCTCCCCATTTCCCTAAGCCCCATCTCCTGGCAACCATCATTTGATTCTGTTACTATGAATTTGGCTTTTTTAGATTCCAAATAGAAGTTATATCATAGAATATTTTCCCTTCTTTGTCTCATGTATTACACTTGGCATTATGTCCTCAAGTTCATCCATGTTGTCACAATGGCAGAGTGGCAGATTTCTTTCTTTCTCATGGCTGAATAATATTCGTGTGTGTGTGTGTGTGTGTGTGTGTATGTGTGTGTGTGTGTATTTATATATAAGATAAAAATGAAACCAGGACCTGAAAGGGAACTCTGTACTTCCCTCTTCACTACAACATTATTCACAATAGCCAAGATGTGGAAACAACCTGAGTCTGTCAATGGATGAATGGAAAGATGTGACATATATCTTAATATATATAAAATAAGTCATATATATAACATTTTACATACCATATATAATACATCACATATAAGATTATGTATCATGTATTTAGTATCTGTATCATCACATATAAGATCATATATCTCACAATACATAATCTATAACATATAAGATCTTATATACCACATATTTATCTATACATACAATATATTACATTTTCTTTATCCATTCATCTGTTGATGAACACTGCGGTTGTTTTCATATCTTGGCTGTTGTGAATAATGCTGCATGGAAGTGCAGGTATCTTTTCAAGATCTTGTTTTTATTTCCTTTGGATATATACTCAGAAGTGGGATTGCCGGATAATATGGTAGTTCTATTTTTAATTTTTTGAGGAACCTCCATACTTTTTCCGTAGTGGTTGAACCAATTTGCATTTCTACCGACATTAAACAAGGGTTTCCTTTTCTCTACATCTTCACCAACACTTGCTCTCGCGCGCTCTCTCTCTCTTTTACTTTTAGTGAGAGGAGAGGAGACAGAGACAGACTCCTGCATGTGCCCTGACTGGGGTCCACCCAGAAAGCCCACTAGAGGATGATGCTCTGCCCATCTGGGGTCCTTGCTCCATTGCAACTTGAGCCATTTTTTAGCACCTGAGGTGGAGGCCATGGAGCCATCCTCAGCACCTGGGGCCAACTTGCTCTAATTGAACCATGGCTGCTGTAAGGGAGGAGAAGAGAGAGAGAGAGAGAGAGAGAGAGAGAGAGAGAGAGAGAGAAGTGAGAGGGCAAAGGGTAGAGAAGCAGATGGGCACTTCTCCTGCGTGCCCTTACTGGGAATTGAACCCAGGACATCCACATGCCAGGCCGACATTGTACTACTGAGCCAACTGGCCAGGGCTCTTCTCTTTTTGATGGTCGTCATTCTAACAGATGGGAGATGATATCTCATTGTGTTTTGATTTGCATTTTCCTGATGATTAGTGATGTTAAGCATCTTTACATGTGCCTGTTGTCCATTTATATGTCATCTTTGGGACAATATTTTTTCAGTTCCTCTGCTCATTTATTGTATTGGATCAATTATTTATTTATGTATTTATGTATTTATTTTGGTTATTGTTATCATATATGAGTTCTTTACATGTTTTCGATTGCCCCCTTATTAGATGTATGATTTTTCTTTTTCTTTTTCTTTTTTTTTTAGTGAGAGGAAAGGAGGCAGAGAGACAGACTTCCGCATGCACCCCTACTGGGATCCACCCAGCAAGCCCACTAGGGGGTGATGCTCTGCCCATCTGGGGCCATTGCTTCATTGCTCAGCAATGGAACCATTTCTTTAATGCCTAAGGCAGAGACCATGAAGCCATCCTCAGCATTTGAGACCAACTTGCTTGAACCAATTGAGCCATGGCTCAGGGAAGGGAAGGGGGGGGGAGAAAAGGGCGAGGGTGAAGGGTGGAGAAGCAAATGGTCGCTTCTCTTGTAAGAAATCAAAAATTATCTTGAGACAAATGAAAATGGAAGTACAATATATAAAAACTTACGAGTTGTAGCAGAAGTAGTTCTAATGATAAAGTTTATAGCAATAAACACCTACATTAAAATAAAGAGCTCAATAATGTCCTCAGTATTTTACAAAGGGTTGAGGTTTTTGAAAAGTCACTCCAAGAATGTTTCCATGAGTTGCTTCCTGAGAAAATGACAATAGCTTATTAAGTTGTTCAAAGAGCAAAGGATGAAGGTCTTGAAAACCAGTGTTTATCATGTGTAATCACTAAGCTACCTGCAACAAAATTACCAAGAGTTGGTATTGAACATGTGGATTCCTGGGCCTCAGGCAAGACTGACGGTATACATTTGTTTCAGGCCATGCAGTTTTTTTCTAATGTAAACATTTTACTCTTTGATAAATTTTTTGAAAACATACACCTTTTACTTAAAAGCTTGCATTCTTAACATCTAGTTGCATACTACTACTCGACTCTTAGCCTACGCCCCCAGCATGTACAACCAATTGCACTTGTTTAAAAACATGCCTCCGTTCCTAGGTACCTCTCTTGTGGTCTGCAGGAGGTCCAGCTATGATTGTGGAAGGCAAAGCTCATGCGGGAAGGGGTTCCAGAGATGCGGTGTGTTTCCACAAAGTGTCTGGCATCACAGCCTGCTTTACACCGAACAAACACACTTCCCAGAGCCTCATGAAAAGTAATGATGCAATGAAGATGTTCATCCATCCTGAGCGTCAGACAAATTTAGTGTAAGCCCTGGCTTTGTCACTCACTTCCTGTGACTAACTGTGAACCTGATTCTTAACCCCTTAAGCATTAGTTTCAGAGGTTCCAGTGGAGAAAACAGCAGCTCTTAGTGGCAGATTGGATGAATCAGGTGGAGGTGAAGAACGCAGCTAAGGTAAGGGGTTTTTCCCGGGAGCAGTCTCTGGGAGCCTTGATATGTTTGGGGGTTTACCACACAAGTTAACCAGGCAGATCCTAGTTTAGCATTTTCAAATTGGCATTCTAGTTCCTTTTGCAGGTGCCCACTGACCTGTCTTAGTAGGGATCCTCTATTGCAGTGGTTGGCAGACTAAAGCCAGTAGGCCAAATCTAGCCCACACCCGCTCTTTTTGTAACTAAAGTTTTTTTAGCGTGCCATCACATGTATTCACTCATTGATCCACATGTCTGTGGCTGTTTTCATGCTATAACAGTAGAGTTAAGCAGCTGTGACAGAGACCAAATGGCTCACAGCACCTAAAATGCTTACTCTCAGGTCCTTTACAGAAAAATGTTTGCTAACCCTTACTCCAACGTCTTGTTTCAGCCATCTCTCCCGTCGGGGTCTTTGGAGGAGATCAACAAATCTGAGACATTCTCTTGATGGAATTGTTCCTGGTGTCAGCCCTGGTCTATATAGCATTTTCTTTTAAGCATTAGGCTTTAAAAAGTTAGTCCTATGAAGGAAGCAATGTAGAAACTGAAGGCAGAATCAATGGAGTGCGTTTAGGATTGTGGGAATTGTGTCTTCACTCCAGCCCTAGTACACTGACAGAACACGACAGAGACTGCACATACTTTTGCAGTTAGTAAAACTGAAAGTGGCTCCTGCTCACAGACCTGCTTCCTGGTCACTAGATCAGTATTCCCAGATTAGAAGGGAGGCCGAGATAGAAGCAAAAATGGTGGTGGTGGGGGGGGCGGGGAATAGAGCAGTGTGTGGACTATGCTTAACCCCTTTGGGCCTGTTGTCTAACTCCGCACAGTGCTGAGGACTTGGTCTCCTTGGGGGAGCGGTCAGGTCCTCAAGGCTAATGAAAGTAGAGTGATGAAAGCTTAGTCTTGCTGCTTCTTAGGTCAAAGGTTACCAGATGTGTTGAGCTGCCTTAGAGAACCCCCACCCCCTCGAGCTTACAGTAAGGGACCCAGTGACAGAAGGCTTTCGGGCCGAGTTCTGAGGTTGACTCCCCACTTCCGACCCCAGCCTCCTCGGCTGGAGCAGGACACCTCCCAGTCCTCTCCTCCCCCACCCCAGCCCAGTCAGTATTTCCTCCCCCTTTGCCCGCTTTCCACACTTCCTCTCCTGTGGACACGCTGTCTCTTCTGCCTGGGCTTCCCTTCATCTCTTTTCATCTTTGGTGATCAAACCCTCATTTCCTGACTCAAACCCCCGGTCGAATGTCCTCTCTGCTGTGAGTCTCTGCCTGACCCCTCCAGACAGATTCTAGTCTCTGCAACACCAGAATGGTTCCCAACACTGTGCTCGTCTCATTCAGGTGGTGTATTTGTATTTTTATCTCTCGCTGCCTCAGACAGAGGGTGAAGACACAGCCTTTTTATTTTTGTATCCTAGTTCCTAGCACAGAGTTCAGTCAATAAATGCAAAGCGATAAAGCATTGGGGCTATGATCTGTGGGACCCTGGGCAAGTTACTTATTCTCTGTAAGCCTCACTTCCCAGGCGTCATGTGGGAATAATAACAGTTCTCAGCCATAGGATTGCTGTGAGGATTAAATGAATTGATAAAGAAAAGTACTTAGCACAGTGCCTGCTGCCTAGTAGTCTCGGTACAAGTCAGCTGCTGCTGTTACCAGTAATACCCTCCAATTCTTTAACTGTCTAATATAATGAACTACAGTACTAATGATTACACGATGACTGAATAAGTTGACGGATGAATGGTCATTTTATTCTCTTTTATCCCCTTGATGGGGCCGCTGACAAAGACAGGTGTGCTACCCAAACGGAAAAGCTGTCCTTCGGCTTCTTCCGAAGATTCTTCTTTTCTGCAAAGTGTTCTCTCACTTGGGTGAAGTTTGGAGTCTCTGAACTTTCCTTTTCTTCAATCAGGTCAAGCGATTCTGTGTAGGGGGGAACCGACTCCAAAGGCCAAGGAGTGGGCTCCAACACCCCAACTCATTAATATCATCAGCGTCTAACAAATGGGAGGCCAGAGAGCCAGACCGAGCAGCCACTTGGTCACGAGGCGGGGGTCTGCCCCGGGGCCCTGCGCACATTGAGCGGATGGGCACAAGTGCCATCCATATTTCTCTGCACAGCCCCGGCTCCTACCTCCCTTGTCAGCCTGCTGAGCGGGCTTGGCCGAAGTTCTTGTGCTTCACAGAGAAGATTTATTCCTCAGGACTGACCTACATGGACGTATGTATCTAAATTCACAAAAGCTTGGGCTTGATGGCAAGCAACAAAAGGTCAGAGGAAAAGCAGGCAAGACGTTTAAATCAAAATGATGAAACTGGGTAATTTCATTAGCAACAGTTGTATTTACTGGAAGTCACAGATGGTGCAGTTTAGCTCTTAGCCAAGTTTTTAGGACAAAATAAGAATGAAGAAAGAAATATTTCAAGGGAGAAGTGGTTAAAAATTAAATAGGCAGCAGATGGCTCAAGATTGTCCTTCCTATAAATTTGGTGAACGAAGGCATGTTAAATCCAAAGGCTTTCTGAATGGGTCTTTAGGAATATATAAATAAGGCCGTTAAGAGAGAGAGAGAGAGAGAGAGAGAGAGAGAGAGAGAGAGAGAGATATCAAGTGGGGAATTATACTGAGTGGAGATAACTGTTACTTATATAAACCACATTACATTTCATTTATTTAGCATTCACTGAGAATCTACTGCATGCCACATTCTGGTGTTAAAGTCTATTAATGATACAAAGGAAGGTTATAGTTTCCTGGAATGTTGGCAAGCTCCTTGCTTATGCTAAGAGATGGTAAACATGGTTTTGAAATGCATTTGTCCACGAAAACACTTGTTTCTCCTCTGATGCATTTGGTGAAAAGTACTTCCATGATTTCCCATCATTTAGAAATTAAGATCTAAAATCATTACCATGCATGGAACTCTTCATGAGCACTGTCTGTCTTTCTGGACATGGGTTTCCCAATGCTGCTACATAGCAGACTGTCTGAGGACCTGTGTTTCCACGAGCACCTCATTTGTTGCTATTGCATGTGAAGGATTGAGAACTACTGTTCTAGACTCGCCTCTTACCTGTATTCATCAGATCTGTTCAATCTGCTAGAAGCTAGTTGTTACTCCTTGAACTCCCAAGTCTCATGTCTTTACATCTTTGCACATAGTATTTTATAAAATACATTTCCATTTTGTTGTCTTGTTCACCCCCAAGGCTCAGCTTAAGAAAATTCTTTTCTGCCTGACTGTCAGTGGCACAGTGGATGGAGTGTTGGACTGGAATGTGGAGGACTCAGGTTTGAAACCCCGGGTCGCCAGCTTGAGTGTGGGCTCATCCGGATTGAGTGCAGGTTCACCTGGCTTGAGTGCGGGCTCACTACCTTGAGTGCGAGGTTGCTGGCTTGAGTGTAGGATCAGAGACATGACCCCATGTTGCTGCCTTGAAGCCCAAGGTCACTGGCTTTAGCAAGGGGTCACTTGCTCTGCTGTAGCCCCCTGGTCAAGATATATATGAGAAAGCAATCAATGAATAACTAAGGAACTGCAATGAAGAATTGATGCTTCTTATCTCTCTCTCTTCCTGTCTCTCTGTCCCTCTCTGACTCTCTGTCAAAAAAATTTTTTTAAAAAGAGAGAATATTATTTTCTGGAAAAAGCTTCCTTGCTACCAGGGTCCAGACCATTTACAACCATCCTAAGAACTTAGACTGTTATTTGGGTGAAATGAGGCCTTTTGTAGTATTTTGAGTAGAGGAGAAACAAATGTGACATGAGATTCACAGGCTCTTTCTGAGTTTTAGTTCCAGTAACGGTAAAGTGGCTTTCATTGGACTAAACTTCCTGCTGATATAAATGCTAGAAATATTTGAAACCATTGTTTAAAGGCACTGAAATGCAGTCTGTGGCAGGCAGAAGCTGGAGAGGACTTGATATTTGAATAAGGGAACAGTCTTGGGTGAGGCCCGCATCATAAGGCTTCTCTCTTGGTAGCTGTCTTTAGTCTATGCAATGCGTCGTGGGGGAGTGCAAACAGAATGCCACACTCTTACTATTAGGGCTGCAGAGCAACTGTTCTTGAGGCAGGGTGTACTGGAAAGTGATGACCATCAAGATGCGTCCAGGCTTCTCTCAGTTCCTTGGCTGCCCCCTGAAGTGCACAGTACAGGGTGAGATTTCAGAAGCCAGAGGGAAAATGACTGCAAAAGCTCAGCAGAGATTTCTGCTTTCTGCAGGGAGACGGAGTTTGGTGTCAAATTCTGCCAATACTTAGAGGGGCTGGGTCAGTCAGTGCCTTGGGCTTCCTATTAAAATCTCAGAAAGACCACACATTATAGTAAAGACCACATTTTAAGACTAAGGCACTGAAATAGACCTGCCCTAACAAAAGGCTACAAGTAAGCCTCCAATAGTTCAAGGTGATCTACCAGTAATTTAGATGCCCGTAGGGATAAAACTCAGCACTCTTCAGACCAAGCTCTGTGATATATCATTCACAATGTCTGTATACCTTTAAACTATAGAATTCCCCAGATAGAAAAAGCCAGGAATGTATGTATTTTAAGATTTTATGTCCTTCAATGATGTGGCGATTGCCAGGGGAGGGAGAGGGTGGAGGAAGGTATAGGAAGAATAAATGGCGATGGGCAAAGACTTGCCTTGGGAGTGGGAACACTCAATACAGCATACAGAGATACTTTGTAGAACTGAGCACCTGAAACCTAAATAATTTTGTTAACCAGTGTCAACCCAATAAATTCAATTTTTAAAAAAAAGTCCTAAAAAATATTTTATTTCCTTGCTTGTTTGATTTCTAAACCATTGCACAAAGTCTCTACCTTTAAGTCACTTCAGATTAAGTGGAACCCTCCTGCAAACATTTTTGATTGTCAGCATTCCAAGATTCAGTACCTAGTGACATTTCTGGTGTTATGGGTTGGTGTAGCGGGAAGCTAACTAGTTATCTTTGTATCACTATGCATATTTTCTTCATGATTTTTGTTCTGTTTTTCTTTACATTCTTCAATACTATTCTATTGTAACTCTTGATAATTTTATTATAGACTTACACGATGTTTCCAAAGTTTTGGCCTCCCAATTTCTTGACCTCCTCTTGCCCACGATTCTGTCCTCCTCTAATTCAGCCACTCACCATCAGAGTGAAACCCTAGAGCCTTGTCATTACTAATAACTGCAATGCCTCCAACAATGGCATTTCCAACATCCGGCTCTACGATCATGACCTTCTCTCTCTAGCTTACATCCTTCCTGACCTCAGTTCCACAACCCTTCACTGTTAGCCGTTGATCCACATACATTATGTTTTGACCTTTTGCTTAACATTTCAGAAGCCTTCTCTACTCTTCTCACCGTTTCAGTATTTTTGCACCTCCATTCCCCTTTGCTCTTCTTCCACTTCTACATTCTGGCTCGATGAACCACAGTTTGATTAAATCTAACTCTTCGTCTCCTATAAACCCGTGCCTATGCAGCTCGAGAAAAACACACCAGGTTGAGGGCTTCAAGGGTGCCCCCTCCTGTTTTCTGTCCCACTCTCTGTGGTAGCTGTTTCCACCTTCTCTTTTCTCTCCACAGTTCCAAGTCTCTTCCTCATCCTCACATTCAGATCTTGCCCTCTATTCCACTGAAGAAAAAAAACCCCAATTTTTTTAAAAGAAGGAATCAGCAAAGAGCTTGTATAGACTCACTGCTGCATCTTCCCTTTACATCCTGTGTCCATTTACTGTTCCTGATGATACGGACAAATGCCGGTAAGTTCCGTCCCTCCACTCGGACACTGCCTCTCGAAGGTACTGCTCCAGCACTTCTCTCCTTTCCCTCCTGGAACATCGTCAGTTATCCTCTTCTCTGGATCACTCCCCAAAGCATACAGATTGATCTTAAAAATGAAAACTGTAGGACTCTATTTTCCCTTTAACTGCTGCCCTCTCACTCATCACAGCCAGTCTCCTCAATAGCATAGCTCTGGTCACTGCCCAGTAGAGCTCTTGAACTTCATCCTTCTTGCAGTAGTCTCAGGGGATTTAGTATAGCAATATAGTGTCCTTTTATTTTTTCTTTATGCAACATTATATTTTGGTGGAGCTATGGGTAATCATGTCTTTACTTATTCATTCTTTCCAAATCTTCTATGAATATGCAATATGTTGGTTAAAGTGGAAAACAATAAAATTGTATGATAAGAAATGCCATATTTTATGAATACGTTACAATCAATTCTATAGCAAAAATTGGCAGTGGGTTGGAGTGGAATAGACATCAGGACGGGGGCCAGTTCTACTCCTGACTCACTCTTGAGATGCCACTGAAATTCTGTGAATTTCTGATTCCTCAGCTGTGAAGGAAGGGAACAAACTGCCATTTCCCCAGATTCCTTTCAACAGTCCCCTGAGGATCTTAGAAAAAAACTGGATCTGAACGCGCTTTGCAGCTATGCAAAGTAAGCCCCTGTGCCCCTTACACAGACTTCCTGTGAACTACCTGGGCAATGCCTTCCTTTCACTGACGAGGAGATGGGAGTCCTGAGATGGGGCAGGTCTGAAACCACATGAAAAATGAATCCTAACAAGATCAGGTTTGCCTGCTTTTTGGCCAGGTTCTTCTCCGTGTCCTGACTTCTTAATCTACCCCACTTCCACAATATTCAGCACGAGGGAGTCTTCTTCCCACTATCAAAGAGGGCTGGAAGGCGGGCTGATGAGAAGGGAGTGCTGTGAAGGCATCTTGGATCACAAGATGCTATGGAGTTAACAACTGAAGGCCACTGAAGGCATCTGGGGTTTTAACATCTGTCAGAGAGGATCCTCCTTAGCCATGTGGGACCCTCATAGAGATTGGCCTAATGTTTTGCTGTGCTAGTGTTGTGATCTGGAACCCACAGCACCCAGGCCTGCCTGGGCTGGGCACTCTGACTCATGTGCGTGCCGAACAGGCAGCGTTTGTGTCGGTGCTTTCACTCCTGCTCTGTTCCTTACTTCTTCATTTTCTTCCCAAGACTTGGCTGAGATTTCTAGTTGGTAGGGGAAACCTCACCAACACCTCAGAGGGAACAGATTTGGTGCACTTCCAGGCAGGACCCATTCTCTATGTGAATCACCTGCTGGGTAAAGAAGTCCCTCCCTTCCTTTCACTTGTCCTTAAATTCAGCCCTTGATCCAAGATTTGATGAAAGATCCTGTTTTCAAGTAATTCTCCAGGCATTGAGCTCACAGCCTGGTTCCCTCACTGCCCAGCCCTCCATGGTTTGACTCAGAGGTTCCCACCTTCCAGGAGGATGCTCACCTCTGCTTCTACCAATCGCCGTCCCGCCCTTCTCACAGAAGGGAATAACATTTACTGATGTCTACTCTGTGCCAGGGGCATTCACAATAATTTGATCTATTTAATCATCAAGACATCCTTTTCGGGTACATACTAACACAGTTAACCGACAGTCTGAGCCCACCGTACAGAGATGGAGAGAGGAACGGAAGCCCAAGCTAAGGAGCTGTGGGGCTGGGCTGTGTACGAATGCTCTGTGATTGAGGGCAGAGTGCTTTCTGCCATCCCAAGGAGTTTGTCCAAGGTTTTTCCTCTCTGAAGTTTCCCTTGACAACCTTTCCCTCTCTACCCATTGAAATGAAAGGACCATTTGCTCTCATGCTTCCCCAGTCTTCATCTCCCTCCCACTGAAGGACACATAGCTTTAGTTTTGTCCGTGAGTGTGCTGGGATGCTGACCAGATCCGTCTGGACAGGGCCCCTGGAGCTGCTTCACGCTCAACAAAGGAGTTTCCTGTGGAGAAGGGCTCCACCCAGGAGGCTTAGAAATGACCTGTTGATTTTCTTGATAATGGGATTGTTAGCGTTTTCAGGGAAAGAGTCTGAAACCAGAGAAGCACAATCTAAATGTAAATGAATGTTTACATGGATATTTGGAGGGATTCTGGGGTCAGAATACTGATGTGGTAGTGCTTAATAATATTCAGGGATTTCGGAGGCCAGAGGTGGGGAGTTCTCCCTCCTTCTCCTCCTTCTCCTCCTTCTCCTCCTCCTCCCCTTTCTTCTCCTCCTTCTCTTCCTACTCTTTCTCCTCCTCCTCCTTCTCCTCTTCCTCCCCCCTCCCCCTCCTTCTCCCCCTCCCCTTCCTTCTCCACCTCCTCCCCTTTCTTCTTCTCCTTCTCTTCCTACTCTTTCTCCTCATCCTCCCCCTCCTCCTCCTCCTCCCCCCTCCTCCTTCTCCTCCTCTTCCTCCTCTACTCCCTCCTCCTCCTCCTCACACCCCAATAGAGAGAAATAGTTCTGCTCTGCTTAAGGGCCTCATCCAGTATGTTTAAGCCTTGTTGTCAATCAGTCGACGAACACACAATAATGGAAAAACACTTATTGATCTATAAAAAAGAACTACAGAAATGCCCCCCAGGCTCCCAGTAGTTATACTCTAACCAGACTGTGCTTAGGTAGTCCGCCATACCATCCAGTGTGACTATCTTCTGTGTCCGTGACATCCCTGCTGTACTTTGCACTGCAGATGGCTGTTCTTCCTCCCAGGCTCAGATCTTGGGGAGCCCAAGACTCAAGACCTGAGCTTTTGCTCTTGGCTCTACCCTCTCTCCCTCAGACAGTTCATCTGTCCTCTTGGCTCTGATGGCTCCCCTCCCCTCCAGCTTGGACTCATAGGTACAGCATCCTCCCTCCCAAAGGCTCAGATCCTATTCTTAAGAATGACCTTGTCTCCTTGCAGGTAGAGAGCATGTCTGATATTACTGTAAGCCCACTAGGGCAGAGCCCAGAGCAGATGCTCAAAAACTGTTTTTAATCCTTGCCCACACATACAAAACCCAGAACATTCCCCTTTCATCATCTATGTAATGAATGTGGACACAATGAACGGTTTCTTAAGATTAATACGTTTAAACAGAAAATATTTGGAATCACATGATCTCTCCTCTGCTCTACTTTCTACCAGGTTAACGAATATGTGAGGAGAACAGACTTTTTTTAGGTGGAGAGTAAGTATATGATTAAGAACACTGTGCTCTCAATTCAATGAGTTCAGTGAAAAACTATTTATCGTGCCTCTACCATGATTCAGACAGATCATGAGCTAGGTGCTAAGACGTAACTATGACCTGCTCTGCTGTCTGGGAGGTCACAGCCTGGAAGAAGAGAAGGTTTACCATGCAATATGACAAAGGGTTAAGTTACACAAGGAGATGGAGTTGTTGGGAGGCAGGGAAGACTATCATACAAGCATTCTAGAGAAAGAAAGTACCTCAGCTTTATTTTATTATTATTATTTTATTTTAGAGGGAGAGAAGGGGGGTAACAGACAGGGACAAACAGACAGGAAGGGAGAGAGATATGAGAAGCATCATCTCATAGTGGCAGTACCTCAGTTGTTCATTGATTGCTTTCTCATATGTGCCTTGACTGGGGTCGGAGGCTCCAGCCAAGCCAGTGACCCCTTGTGTAAGTGAACAACTTTGGGCTTAAGCCAGTAACCTTGACCTTCAAGCCAGTGACCTTTGGGTTCAACCCAGCGGACATGACCCACTATGTCACCACCTAGTTAGTCAATTGCCTCAGTTTTTAATTTAATTTAATTTATTTTTTATTCAGTGAGAGGAGCAGAGGCAGAGACAGATTTCCACATGTGCCCCATCAGGATCCACCCAGCAAGGGGGCAATGCTCTGTCCATCTGGGGTGTTGCTCCATTGTTCTTAGTGCCTGAGGAGGAGGCCATGAAGCCATCCTCAGCGCCTGTGCCAACTTTGCTTCAATGGAGCCTTGGCTGAGGGAGGGGAAGAGAGAGACAGAGAGGAAGGAGAGGGGGAGGAGTGGAGAAGCAGATGGGCGCTTCTCCTGTGTGCCCTGACCAGGAACTGAATCTGGGACATACACATACCAGGCTGATGCTCTACCACCGAGCCAACCAGCCAGGGCCCAGGCACCTCAGTTTTATTTTAAGGCTAAATAGAAATGTGCTAGGCAACTATAGGAGGGAGCATGCCAAGCTGAAAGCATGGTATATACAAAGGCTGGAAATGAGCAAAGCCAATTGTGTGGGAGACTAAAGCATTATTAAAGTACAGTGGTACCTTGAGATATGAATTTAATTCATTCTCTAACCAAGCTCATAAGTCAGTCAACTCATTTATCCAACTGCCGATACTGGACCCGTGCGCCAACGTGCCAACTAGCCCGAATCATGACTTGTATCTCGGAATTTCGCTTGGATCTTGAACAAAAATATGGACTGAGTCACAGCTCATATCTTAAAAAAATTGTATGTTGGTCTGTTCGTATCTCAAGGTACCAGGGAGAAGGGCAAGAGATGAGGGCAGGGGAAGAAATAGGCCCTTGGGGTCTCCTACAGTCCATCTTTTGGTCTTATTCTTTCTTCTGTTCCATGGGGAACAGGTAGAGGACTACAGCTGAGGAGAGCATGGCCCTGAGCTGCTGTGGAGAGACAGACAGCAGCGGGGTGGGGCTGCAGGCGCAGAGACCTGGTATGAGTCTACTGAAACAGTCAAGGAGCGAGATAATAAAGGGGCGAAGAGGATAGAGATTTGACAGATGCACTTTTGCTGCAAAGATGAGGAAGAAGACATAAGATGCCAATGCTATATAATTCATCCTTCTTCCTACAACCCTCTATTGCAGAGAACTGTGTTTAATACGGTGTAGGTTCTTAATACATGGAAAAGGAATAAATAACCTTAAATAGTTATCTAGTTCTTACAACTGGTCAAAATTAAAAAAAAAAATAGAAGCTGGATCTGAAAATGTGGGTGGAATAGTACCAGCAAATTTACATAACAAGACATTTCTCACTTGTAGACTAGAAGAATTGGCACCAGTCATAGTCTGATTAATTGAGAGCCAGCTGGATTATTTATAGGAGAATGTGTGGCCTTTAATGTTGCATTTAAATAATCCCAGACCTGATTTTCTTATCTATCTTTTTGATGGACCTGATAGTATTTTCCTCACAGATGTGTTGTGAAGATCAAGAGAGAAAACTCCTGTCAAAATATTTTGCAAGCTGTAAGGGCAGTGAGACGGTACAGTGCTGGGAGGACTGCTCAGGTAGGGAAGCGGGCGCTGAGCTGCAGGGCTGCTTTGGAAGAGTCAGACAGGCACAACCAAACTCTCTCAGTGTTCAGCCCTGTGGGTCCCTGTGAAGAGACCAGAGCCATAGAAACCAGTCTCTGAAATGTCACCCTCTACCTTCTCTACTCTGGTATTCCCTTTAGTTTGCTTCTTTTCTTGCACCTACCCTACGATGCCCTGCCTGGTGCCCCCTCCCACATGAGGGGGCCCCCAGGATGATGTCACCTCCTCTCCCTGCTCACACACTAACTCCTCTCTAGATAAGCAGGTGTGGCTAGGAGTCCTGGGAAGCGTGTCACTAGAGCAGCGATGGCAGTATAGGAAGGTGGCGGGGTGGGCATGGCCCTGTGTGAGCATTGGTGAAGGGTGGGTATCTGGAGGGATCTCTCCCACATAAGCTTTCTGGTAGACAGTCGTGTGTGAGTGCCCCTGTAAGTGGGCGGCAGTACTCATAAACCGTGCTGTTGGGATAGAGCGAATTAAGGTAGCTGACGTTCAGCAGGTACTTGGGTTTACAAAGCGTTTTTACTTCTTTTCTTTTCTTTTTGTATTTTTTTGAAGTGAGAAGTGGGGAGACAGACTCCCGCATGCACCCGACTGGGATTCACCCGGCATGCCCACTAGGGGGCAATGTTCTGCCCATCTGGGGCGTTGCTCTGTTGCAACCGGAGCCATTCTAGTGCCTGAGGTGGAGGCTATGGAGCTATGCTCAGCGCCTGGGGCCAACTTTGCTCCAGTGGAGTCTTGGCTGTGGGAGGGGAAGAGAGAGAGAGAGAGAGAGAAAGGAGGGGGGAGGGGTGGAGAAGTAGATGGGTGCTTCTTCTGTGTGCCTTGGCCAGGAATAGAACCTGGTGTTTTCACTTCTGTTCTATCACATGTTCCTGACTGTATGTGGGCCAGGTGAAGCTGTTACTCCTATTTATCCAAAGAGGAAACTGAGGCTTGCCATGCCTCACCCATTCTCCCCTACTGGCATCTTGAGAGGGAGAGCCCAGAAGGAGCTTTCTGACTCCCTGTGTTCCACTCCTTGCTGCCTGCGGTGAGGGACACAAATGTGGCACTGGCTGTGTAGCAAGGTGTCTGTGCTAGCAGTGTATGAAAAAAAAAACTTTAAAAAGTTAATATTTTTCTGACACAAACGTGGCAAGTGGTTATTGTAGAAACTGTAAAAACATAGAAAAGGCTAAAGAAAAATTTACAAATCAACCAGAAACTCACTGTTCAGAGACAAACACTGTTGACATTTATGTCTTCAATCTCTCTTCTGGGCTTAACTTGCGTGTAGCTGAGATTGCAATTAATATGAATGATGTATTGTGCTTTTCTACTTAACATTACATCACAAGCATTTTCCTACATCATTAAACACTCATAATTGTGGTTTTTATTGGCTTCATAATATTGCTTTCTGTGTGCATGCCCTGATTGCTGTAAGCAGTCCCTATTCACCGGTCACTTAGGTTATGGAGGAATTTCTGGGCCTTTAGACACTAAAGTAGCATTCCAGACTACAGTGTGTTTCACGAGTTTGACTTAGTTCTTAGTCTTTTGGTTAAAATAACTTGTCTTTCTATATGCCAGCCACTTACTTAATGAACACATAATAAACACATCATTCAACAAGAATAGAAGGTCTGAGCTGAACAGGAGGAGGTGGGGAGCTGATACAGGTGAAGTCCCTGCTCTTGAAGAGCTTGTGGTATTGTACAGCTTAGAATGCTGAAGCATGAGGAAGATGCAACCCAAGGGAGAGGCTCCTTTTTTAAAAATTTTTATTAATTTTAATTTATTGTGTTTACATGGATTCAAGTGTCCCACTGAATATAACTCCCTCACTCCCCCACCCCTGTGTCCCATTTTACACCCCCTCTGCACCCTTCCCCCTAACTCACTCCCCCCTTCCCTCTAGGATTTGCTGTCCTGTTATCTGTATCTCTGTGTTATGTATATATCATTTCACTAATCCCTTTACCTTCCCTCATCTCATCCTCTCATCACCCTTCCCTCTGACAGCTGTCCCTCTGCTCCCTGTGACTCTGCCTCTGCCTCTATTCCATTCCTCAGCTCACTTTGTTCATTAGATTCCACACATAAGTGAGATCATATGATATTTTTCTTTCTCTGCCTGGTTTATTTCACTTAGCATAATAATCTCCAGGTCCATCCATGTATTTCCCTTTTTTCATACTGCATAGTATTCCATTGTGTATTTGTACCACAGCTTTTTTTAAAAATTTATTTATTAAATTTAATGCAGTGACATTGATAAATCAGGGTACATATGTTGGGATAAAACATCTCTAGATTATTTTCACATTTGATTGTGCTGTATACCCCTCCCCCAAAGTTAAATTGTCTTCTGTCACCTTCTATCTGGTTTGCTTTGTGCCCCTCCCCTCCCCCAACCCCTCTCTCCTTCACCCCCTCCCCCCTCCCCCCCACCCCCCACCCCTGTTGCCATCACATTCTTGTTTATGTCTCTGAGTCTCATTTTTATGTCCCTTCTATGTATGGATTCATGTAGTTCTTAGTTTTTTTTTCTGATTTACTTATTTCACTCCGTATAATGTTATCAAGGTCCATCCATGTTATTGTAAAGGATCTGATGTCATCATTTCTTATGGCTGAGTAGTATTCCATAGTATATATGTACCAAAGCTTTTTAATCCACTCGTCCTCTGACGGACACTTGGGTTGTTTCCAGATCTTCGCTATTGTGAACAATGCTGCCACAAACATGCGGGTGCATTTCTCCTTTTCGAGCCGTTCTATGGTGTCCTTGGGGTATATTCCTAAAAGTGGGATAGCTGGGTCAAAAGGCAGTTCGATTTTCAGTTTTTTGAGGAATCTCCATACTGTTTTCCACAGTGGCTGCACCAGTCTGCATTCCCACCAGCAGTGCAGGAGGGTTCCCTTTTCTCCACATCCTCGCCAGCACTTATTCTGTGTTGTTTTGTTGATGAGCGCCATTCTGACTGGTGTGAGGTGATATCTCATTGTGGTTCTAATTTGCATTTCTCTAATGATTAGTGATGTTGAGCATTTTTTCATATGCCTATTGGCCATCTGTATGTCCTCTTTGGAGAAGTGTCTATTCATCTCTTTTGCCCATTTTTGGATTGGATTGTTTGTCTTTCTGGTGTTGAGATTTATGAGTTCTTTATAAATTTTGGTTATTAACCCCTTATCAGACGTATTGTCAAATATGTTCTCCCATTGTGTAGTTTGTCTTTTTATTCTGTTCTTGTTGTCTTTAGCTGTGCAAAAGCTTTTTAGTTTGATATACTCCCATTTGTTTATCCTGTCTTTTATTTCACTTCCCCATGGAGATAAATCATCAAATATATTGCTCCGAGAGATGTCGGAGAGCTTACTGCCTATGTTTTCTTCTAAGATGCTTATGGTTTCACGGCCTACATTTAAGTCTTTTATCCATTTTGAGTTTATTTTTGTGAGTGATGTAAGCTGGTGATCTAGTTTCATTTTTTTGCAGGTAGCTGTCCAATTTTCCCAACACCATTTGTTAAAGAGGCTGTCTTTACTCCATTGTATTTCCTTGCCTCCTTTGTCAAATATCAGTTGTCCATAGAACTGTGGGTTTATTTCTGGGTTCTCTGTTCTGTTCCATTGATCTATATGCCTGTTCTTATGCCAGTACCAGGCTGTTTTGAGTACAATGGCCTTGTAGTATAACTTGATATCAGGAAGTGTGATACCTCCCACTTTATTCTTCTTTTTTAAGATTGCTGAGGCTATTCGTGTTCTCTTTTGGTTCCATATAAATTTTTGGAATATGTGTTCTATATCTTTGAAGTATGTCATTGGTATTTTAATTGGTATTGCATTGAATTTATAGATTGCTTTGGGTAATATAGACATTTTAATGATGTTTATTCTTCCTAACCATGAGCACGGTATATGCTTCCACTTGTTTGTATCTTCCTTGATTTCTTTTATCAATGCTTTGTAATTTTCCAAGTATAAGTCTTTAGTCTCCTTGGTTAAGTTTATTCCTAAGTACTTTATTTTTTTGGTTGTAATTGTGAAGGGGATTGTTTTCTTAATTTCTCTTTCTGACTGTTCATTGTTGGTGTATAAAAATGCCTCTGATTTCTGAGTATTGATTTTATATCCTGCCACTTTGCTGAATTCATTTATCAGGTCCAGTAGCTTTTTGACTGAGACTTTAAGGTTTTCTATATACAATATCATATCATCTGCAAATAATGATAGTTTTACTTCTTCTTATCCCACTTGAATTCCTTTTATTTCTTCTTCTTGTCTGATAGCTGTGGCTAGGACTTCCAGGACCATGTTAAATAAGAGTGGTGAATGGGGGCACCCCTGCCTTGTTTCTGATCTTAAGGGTATTGCTTTTAATTTTTGCCCATTGAGTATGATGTTGGCTGTGGGTTTCTCATAGATGGCTTTTATCATGTTGAGCTATGTTCCCTGTATTCCCACTTTGCTGAGAGTTTTGATCATGAATGGGTGCTGGATTTTATCAAATGCTTTTTCTGCATCTATTGAAATTATCATATGGTTTTTCTCCTTTTTGTTTATGTGATGAATCACATTGATTGATTTACGAATATTGTACCAGCCTTGCCTCTCCAGAATAAATCCCACTTGATCATGGTGTATGATTTTTTCCATATATTGTTGGATCCGGTTTGCTAATATTTTGTTGAAGATTTTAGCTTCTATATTCATCAGAGATATTGGCCTATAATTTTCTTTCTTTGTGTTGTCTTTACCTGGTTTTGGAATCAGAATTATGCTCGCCTCATAAAAGGAGCGTGGAAGTCTTCCTTCCTCTTGAATTTTTTGAAATAGTTTGAGAAGGATAGGAGTTAGTTCTTCTTTGAATATTTGGTAGAATTCTGTTGTGAAGCCATCGGGCCCTGGAATTTTCTTTGTTGGGAGTTTTTTGATAACTGTTTCGATCTCCTTTGTTGTAATCGGTCTGTTTAGGTTTTCTGATTCTTCCAGATTGATTTTTGGAAGATTGTATGTTTCAAGGAATTTGTCCATTTCATCTAGGTTGTCTAGTTTTTTGGCATACAGTTCTTCATAGTATTTTCTTATAATATTTTGTATTTCTGTTATGTCAGTTGTTATTTCTCCTCTCTCATTTCTAATTTTATTTATTTGAGTCCTCTCTTTCTTTTTCTTGGTGAGTCTAGTTAAAGGTTCATCAATCTTGTTTACCTTTTCAAAGAACCAGCTTCTAGTTTCATTGATCTTCTGTATTGTTTCTTTAGCCTCTATGTCATTTATTTCTGCTCTGATCTTTATTATTTCCTTCCTTCTACTACATTTGGGCTTTACTTGCTGTTCTTTTTCTAATTCTTTTAGATGCAGGGTTAAGTTGTTTATTTGAGCTTTTTCTAGCTTCTGAAAGTGTGCCTGTAGTGCTATGAACTTCCCTCTCAGCACTGCTTTCGCTGTGTCCCATAAATTTTGAGTTGTTGTATGCTCATTGTCATTCGTTTCTAGGAATTTTTTTATTTCTTCTTTGATCTCATTCTTAATCCATTCGTTATTTAACAACCTGCTATTTAGTTTCCATGTGTTTGAGAATTTTTGAGCTTTTCTGTTGTGATTCATTTCTAGTTTCATGCCGTTGTGATCGGAGAGAATGCTTGATACGATTTCAGTCTTCTTAAATTTGTTGAGAGCACTTTTGTGCCTTAACATGTGGTCTATCCTAGAGAATGTACCATGAGCACTTGAAAAGAATGTATATTCTGCTGCTTTAGGGTGAAAGGTTCTGAAGATATCTATTAAATCGAGTTGATCTAGTGTTTCCAATAAGTCTGCTGTTTCTTTGTTAATTTTCTTTCTTGAGGATCTATCTAATGATGTTAGTGGGGTATTGAAATCCCCTACTATTATAGTATTGCTGTTGATCTTGCCCTTTAAATCCATCAAAGTCTGCTTTATATATTTAGGTGCTCCTATATTAGGTGCATAGATATTTATAATAGTTATATCTTCCTGTTGGATTACTCCCTTTATCATTATGTAGTGGCTTTCTTTATCTCTTACTATATCCTTTGTTTTAAAGTCCAATTTTTCTGATATAAGTATTGCTACCCCAGCTTTTTTTTTCATTTCCGTTTGCATGAAATGTTTTTTTCCATCCTTTTACCTTCAATCTATGTGTGTCTTTTATTCTAAGGTGTGTCTCTTGTAGACAACATATGTATGGGTCCTGTTTTCTTATCCACACAGCTACCCTATGTCTTTTGATTGGATCATTTAATCCATTTACATTTAAGGTTATTATTGATATGTAGTTGTTTATTGCCATTTTCTTCTTTAAAGGTGTATTTCTTTTCTTTTCTTTTTTTTTTGCTGTATTCTTTTCCCACTTTATCTGTTTACACCAGGCCCCTTAATATTTCCTGCAGCATTGGTTTGGTTGTAATGAATTCCTTGAGTTGTTTTTTGTCTGGGAAGCTTTTTATTTCTCCTTCGATTTTAAACGATAGCCTTGCTGGATAAAGTAGTCTTGGTTGTAGGTTCTTGTTCTGCATTACTTTGAATATTTCTTGCCATTCCCTTCTGGCCTCAAGTGTTTCTGTTGAGAAGTCAGATGTCATCCTTATGGGGGCTCCTTTGTAGGTGATAACTTTTCTTTCTCTTGCAGCTTTTAATATTTTCTCTTTATCACTTAGCTTTGGTATTTTAATTATGATGTGTCTTGGTGTAGGTTTCTTTGGGTTTCTCTTTAATGGAGTCCTCTGTGCTTCTTGGATTTGTGAGAGTTTCTCTTGCATTAATTTAGGGAAGTTTTCAGCTATGATATGATTGAACAAAGTCTCTATCCCTTGTTCTTTTTCTTCTTCTTCAGGAACCCCTATGATGCGGATGTTATTTCTCTTCATGTTGTCACAGAGCTCTCTAAGAGTTTCCTCTGACTTTTTGAGTCTTTTTTCTCTTTTCTTCTCTGCTTTCATGCCTTCATTCCAGTTGTCCTCTAACTCGCTGATTCAATCCTCTGCTCTATCTATCCTGTTTTTAATTCCTTCCATTGTGGTCTTTATTTCTGATATTGTATTTGTCGTCTCCATCTGATACTTTTTTATACTTGCTATTTCTTTTTTTAGGGTTTCAAACCCCCCCTCCATTGTTGTTCTAAGATCCCTAAGCATCCTTACAATCATTATTTTGAACTCCGCATCTGGAAGTTTGATTATTTCCATATCACTCAGTTCATCTCTCGAAGGTGTCTCTTGTGGTTTCATTTGGATTGCACTCCTTTGTCTTCTCATCCTCTTTTTTTGTTTGTTTTATTTGTAGAGTTGGTTGAGTCTAGGCTTGGTGTTGTCTGCCTCCAGTTTTCAGTTGTGTTATTTTCTAGGTCTTCTTGGGTTGGTATCAGCTGTTATCTGTAATCCACTTTCGGATTTGGGCAGCTTTGAAGTCTTGATTTGTTTGTTTTCTTAACAGGTGATAGTCTTGTTTACTGATCTCAGCAGGGGGCTTCCTTGAAACTGTATCCAGGAATGCGGTGGGTGTAACCTGAGACTCTGAAGGCCTCTTTAGCCAGCTAGACTCTCTGGGGGCAGGTTGTTTTCTCAGCTTCAGTAGGGGGAGGTGTATCTCAGATCTCCATGGAGACCTGAGTTACTGCCCCTCCTCCCCACTTCTTGTTTTCAGCTGTGTCTTGTTGTACTGACTGGAGCTGGAGAGATGTCCGGAGGTGTCTGATCTGGAAGCACTTCAGCTGTGTTTTGTGAAAGGTTCAGTCCCTCCCCCAGCTATGGCCGCCTCCAGCACGATGAGTCAGCCCTTTTAGCTTCTCTCCTGCATTCCTTATCCCCTCACAGTCTGTCCCTCTCTCTGTCCTCTCCACCTGGCAGATAAGCTGGTCCTTTCAATGCACCTCGCTCCCTGGTGGCCAGGCAAGTGGCTGTGAGCAGTAGTTTCTGCTCCCCTCCCTCCAAGATCTTCTCTGGGCTCTCAGTCCCCCCCCCCTCCATTCTGGCAAGCAGAGGAGGTTCAGGGGCTCCCTACCAGGATTTCTGTGATTTCCTCTTTGCTCCTTGATTTTTGAGAGCCATTTTTGCAGTTCAGAGTTGGTTTTTCATGCTGATTTTTCCTAAATTGATTTGTATTCCAGTTTGGTGGTGAGAGCTGGGCGTCTGTGCATCCGCCTACTCCGCTGCCATCTTTTTCTCTGTACCACAGCTTTTTTATCTACTCATCTTCTGATGGAAGCTAGGGCTGTTTCCAGATCTTCGCTATTGTGAACAATGCTGCCATAAACATGGGTGCATATCTTCTTTTGAATCAGTGACATGGTATCCTTAGGGTATATTCCTAAAAGTGGGATAGCTGGGTCAAAAGGCAGTTTTATTTTTTAATTTTTTGAGGCAACCCCATACAGTTCTCCATAGTGGTTGCACAAGTCTGCATTCCCACCAGCAGTGCAGGAGGGTATCCTTTTCTCCACACCCTCTCTAGCACTTGTGTGTTGTTTTGTTAATAAGCGCCATTCTGACAGGTGTGAGGTGATATCTCATTGTGGTCTTAATTTGCATTTCTCTGATGATTAATGATATTGAACATTTTTTCATATGCCTATTGGCCATTTGTATGTCCTCTTTGGAGAAGTGTTTTATCAGTTCTTTTGCTCATTTTTAAATTGGATTGTTTACCTTCCTGTTATTGAGTTTTAGAAGTTCTTTATAAATTTTGATTATTAACCCCTTATCAGATGTATTGGTGATTATGTTCTCCCATTGTGTGGGTTGTCTTTTTATTTTGTTCATGGTGTCTTTTGCTGTGCAAAAGCTTCTTAGTTTGATATAGTCCCATTTGTTCATCCTGTCCTTTATTTCACTTGCTCATGGAGATAAATCAGCAAAAATATTGCTACGAGAGATATTAGAGAATTTACTGCCTATGTTTTCTTCCAAGATGTTTATGGTTTCATGACTTACATTTAAGTCTTTTATCCATTTTGAATTTATTTTTGTGCATAGTGTAAGTTGGTGGTCTAGTTTCATTTCTTTTGCATGTTCCTATCCAATTTTCCCAACACCACTTATTAAAGAGGCTGTCTTTACTCCATTGTATGCTCTTACCTCCTTTGTTAAATATCAATTGACATTCAAGGTGTGGGTTTATTTATGAGTTCTCTATTCTATTCATTGATCTGTATGCCTGTTCTTATGCCAGTACCAAGCTGTTTTGAGTACAATGGCCTTGTAGTATAACTTGATATCAGGAAGTGTGATACCTCCCACTTTATTCTGCATTTTTAAGATTGCTGAGGCTGTTCGTGTTCAATTTTGGTTCCATATTGATTTTTGGAATATTTGTTCTATATCTTTGAAGTATGCCATTGGTATTTTAATAGGAATTGCATTGAATTTATAGATTGTTTTGGGTAATATAGACATTTTAATGTTTATTCTTTCTATCCATGAACATGGTATATGCTTCCATTTGTTTGTATCTTTCTTTTTTTTTTAATTTTATTTATTTATTTATTTATTCATTTTAGAGAGGAGAGGGAGAGACAGAGAGAGAGAAGGGGGGGAGGAGCTGGAAGCATCAACTCCCATGTGTGCCTTGACCAGGCAAGCCCAGGGTTTCGAACCGGTGACCTCAGCATTTCCAGGTCGACACTTTATCCACTGCGCCACCACAGGTCAGGCCCTGTTTGTATCTTTCTTGATTTCCTTTATCAATGTTGTATAATTTCCCGGGTATAAATATTTTACTTCCTTGTTTAAATTTACTCCTAGGTACTTTATTTTATTTTATTTTTTGTTGTTGCAAGGGAGATGCTACTTGCCGCACTAGGTACTGATTGACAGACAGCTCAGGGAATAGATTTCTGCAGGCAGAGCCACAGTGATCAAATAGCAATCTCTCTACCCTCTCTTACACTTGCCTTTATAAGTAGGGGGGGCCCTCACAAATGTGTTCCCCAGGAGTAAGCTATGTGCTCAGCAATTCACTGAATGGACAGGACCAGGCAACTTCTGCTCTGTTTGTGTTTATAGGCTGAATAGCCTGGTTACAGGCATCAACTATGGCAGCTAACATGTATCAAGTGTTTCTGTGTCCCAAGCACCTGATGAAGTGCTACACAAAAATCTCTTCATTCTCCTTCTATAAGAAGGCATGGTAGCACAGAGGTCAAAGTTCTAACAACTAACGTCAAGCTACTTGCTAGCTATGTGATTTTAGACAAAATATTTAGCCTCTTTGTGTTTCTGTTTCCTCAACTGTAGAATGGAAATAGAAGAATGTGGTAAAGCAGGAGTCCCAAACTTTTTACAGAGGGGGCCAGTTCATTGTCCCTCAGACCATTGGAAGGCCGGACTATAAAAAAAAAAACAAAACTATGAACAAATCCCTATGCACACTGCACATATCTTATTTTAAAGTAAAAAAAACAAAACGGGAACAAATACAATGTTTAAAATAAAAAACAAGTAAATTTAAATCAACAATCTGACCAGTATTTCAATGGGAACTATGCTCCTCTCACTGACCACTAATAAAAGAGGTGCCACTCCAGAAGTGCGATGGGGGTGGATAAATGTCCTCAGGGGGCCGCATGCTGGCCTGCAGGCCCTAGTTTGGGGACCCCTGTGTTAAGCATTTAGCATAGTAACTGACACAGATTAAGCAGGTGACAAAAGTGAACTCCTATTACTTAAGCCTCCCAAGAAACTTCCGGGTATGGTAAGTCCTATGTTTATTTTCATTTTATGGAGGCAGAAATCGAGGCACAGAGAGGTTAGGTGCCTTGCCCAAGGTCACACAGACACAAAGGGAATCCCCAAAACTGGACTCCAGAGATTATACTCTAATTACTATGCCCTACTGCCTGGAAGGAATTTCCATCCAGAAAGGAGAGCCCTTAAAGCAAAGTAGGGCACACTAGCTTCTGCATGTGGTTGGTTTTGGAAGATGAAAGCAGGATGAAAAGGACAGGGAATGCTTGAGATCTTTATTTGCTAGGATCCCAGGCAATAAATAAAAGAATTCTTATAGCTGCCAGAAGTCAGCAAAGCCAGTTGTAGTTCTTTTTTGTCTTTAGAAGGAGAGAAAAGTAGTGAACCTAAAATATTTCTGGCTGCAGCCAACTGTCCTATGGGATGCTGGCTGCTGTATTGATGTAGTAATGACTCAAATTTGGTGAAAGAAAGCACTGTTCGTGCCCTGGTGTCCTGGGGGAGACTCTGTCTGGGGGCACTGGCCTGGGCAGAAAGAGTGAGAGGGAACTTTATTTTGTTTTGACCTTTCCCTCTTCTCCAGTCAAGTTGAAGTCTCACTGTGCTCCTCCTCAGTTTTCATTCTCTTCCCTGCCTCTCCACTAATAGGAATTCAGTGTGGTATCTCTTTGTCTATTCATTTTTGTATTACACAAATAATATAATCTCAACCTTAATGTTTTCCTCTTACTGCTTTCACTCATTCTTGTGTTATTACAATCTACCTGTGCTTCAGTTCATTTTACTGCTATAGAGTACGTTCGTCATATTAATGTTATATTATGTGTCTATTTCCTTACATTTCTATTTTGTGCATATTGGCTATTTCAAATCATATTGTATTTTTTGTACTATTTCTATTTGTAAGAATGTGTAAAGATTTCTGGTTTTGGTATTGAGCTATTCTATAAAATAGATAACATAATTTTTAATTTTTTTCTCTCAATTGCCTGAAGCCTTTTGGATAATATAAAGATTATATGTGAGCGTTTTTATTTGTCATTGTTGTTGTTGATGGTTTCATAAAGCACATTTGTAAACTACTTGTTTTATTTTTATTTTTAAGGACAAGGGCATTATGATAATATTAGAAGATATTTAACTAGGAATGGAATTGTTGAACAACAAGATAGGTACATTTTAAATTACTAAATTTCTCTCCAAACTGATTGTACTAATTTATACTTTTCCCAGCATTATATAAGTTATTTTTTTCTCACATTCTCTTCAACATTTGGTATTATATATTTTATTTGATGGCACCTTGTAGTTTCAAATTTGCCTTTAATTTACTATTAGGGACATTGTGTTTCCATCTTTTGTGAATTGTTTGTTTGTGTGTTTGGCCATTTCTCTAGTGTTGCATTTGTCTTTTTCTTAATGATTTTAGGAATTCTTTACATAACCTGTATTCTAATTCATGTAGCTAGCTTTAGCCCAAGTTCATAAATATATTCTCCTATATTTTATTATAATTATAAAAGTTTTTTTTTACAGATAGGCATTTAATTTATATGGAGTTATTTGTGTTTACCATATGAACCAAGGATTCAATTTTATGTTTTGCCATGTGGGAAACCAATTATTGAGTAAAAATTCAGTTTATTTAATGGTTATTTGTTTATTGAGATGTTCTAATTTTTTTTCTTAGATTCATGTATAGATGTGTGTATATATATCATATTGTATCTCTTTCTCTCTATATATCACTATCTACTATCTAATTTTCCATGTCATTTAATTTTTGAAATATATATGTATTCAGTTTTACATAGGATACTTTTATGTAAGTAAAGTTTATCATCACTCTATTTTTTCATTGGGTAGACTTGTTTGAGGTTTTTCTTTTCTACTAGTCATTTAAAACTCAACTTTTAGTTTTATAGATCACTAGTATATTTTTACTATACATTTTTACTTCCATCTTTGCTCTTTATTCCCTTCCACTTGTCTTCTTTCAACTTTTAAAAAAATATTTATTTATTTACAGAGACAGAGAGAGAGTCAGAGAGAGGGAAAGATAGGGACAGACAGACAGAAACGAAGAGAGATGAGAAGCATTAATCATCAGTTTTTCATTGCGACACCTTAGTGGTTCATTGATTGCTGTCTCATATGTGCCTTGACCGTGGGACTAGAGCAGACCGAGTGATCCCTTGCTCAAGCCAGTGACCTTGGGTCTAAGCTGGTGAGCTTTGCTCAAACCAGATGAGCCCGCACTCAAACTGGCAACCTCGGGGTTTTGAACCTGGGTACTCCACATCCCAGTTCAACGCTCTAGCCACTGAGCCATCGCCTGGTCAGGCTTCTTTCAACTTCTTGTTGAATGATGAACTCATTCATTTTCAATATTTAGAACATAAATGTAAGACTCTGAATTTCTTTATAATTCTCTACTTTCATTGACACACAAATTTGATATACAGTGTGTTTGTCAAGTCATGGTGCACTTTTGACTGGTCACAGGAAAGCAACAAAAGATGATAGAAATGTGAAATCTGCACCAAGTAAAAGGAAAACTCTCCCAGTTTCTGTAGGATGATGTGGCAGCATGTACCGATGATTATGTAACACCATGTATACAGCGGAGCAGCCCACGGCCATGCCAGTCGAGATGTGGACGGTACAGAGGAAAGTTCAGTGTGCTCTGTGGCTCGCTAAATTCAAATCCATGACCAAAGTGCAACTTGAATATCAGCGCATTTATAATGAAGCGCCATCACATAGGAATAACATTACTCGATGGGATAAGCAGTTGAAGGAAACCAGCAGTTTGGTGGAGAAACCCCATTCTGGTAGGCCATCAGTCAGTGACGAGTCTGTAGAGGCTATATGTAATAGCTACCTAAGGAGCCTCAAAAAATCTGTGCATGAGCCCACATTGAACTGCACTGAATAGGTATGAAACTGGGAGAGTTTTTCTTTGATTTGGTGCAGATTTCACATTTCTATCATCTTTTGTTGCTTTCCTGTGACTGGTCAAAAGTGCACCATGACTTTATGGACACACTGTATAGTGCTTTCATTGTTACTCAGTTCCAAATGTTTCATAACTCTATTATAATTTATTTTAAATTCATTGGTTATCTGGAAGTATGATATTTTTCTTTCCAAATTTATGCTTTTAATTTTTTTCTGCTTTATTTTCATTTTAATTACTTTCTAGTCATATTATAAGTTCTCAGAGATTTTATAAAGATTCTGGAAACAACCTTTATGACCTAGGAGGTGATCAGCCTAAGATGTTCCATGTGTGTGAAAAGAATGCATAGTCTCTACTTGTTGGATCCCAGGGCTCTTTGTGTCATTATTAGCTCAAAATTGTCATTAGTGTTATTCAAATTTATTTGCTAATTTTTGGCCTGCTTGATTTCCTACTAATTGATGTGTGAAGGAAATTCCCACTAGCTATGCTGATTTGCCAAATGATGCATGTCATTCTGTCAATTTTGTTTTATGTGAGAAGATACTATTGCTCTCACACTAATTCCTGATTGTTTTACCTCCTTGGTGGATTTTTTATGGAAGGTATAGTTAGTGCTCTATGATGTTCTTGCTGTTAAGGGAGCCATCTGACTAGTTGTACTGTGAATGTACTGTGAGGACAAGATACGTGTTTCACCTCTGAGGTGCCTGATTCATTTTTCTCTTCCCTTGCCATAATCATCATGGAGCCCATTCATCCCAGATGACATAGCTACAATATGGAGGCAGGGCTCTAAGCTACATAAGACTTTATATATTAAGACATTGGGAGTTCAGGTATTTGTCAGTCATCACAGCTAATGTTAATTCCATAAAATAGTCTTGTTACTATGCCATTTGCCTTAACTTTCATCTCCCATTTTGTTGATATTTTTCTACTATATATATCTTTCTTCTTTTTGTTCAAACTTTACCAATTACTTTATATTTAACTTCTGTATTCAACCTTGCATTGAATGTGTATTTAAATTTTTTTAATTTTATTTAGAAAATTAACTTTAACATGGTGACATTGATCAATAAGAGTACATAGGTTTCAGGTAAACATTTCTATAGCATTTGAACTGTTGATTATGTTGTATACCCATCACCTAAAGTCAAATTACTTTTTGTCATATTTGTCCCTCTTTATACCCTTCCTCCCACCCTCTCTCCAGTCCCCCTTTCTCACATCCCCTTCCCTCTGAAAACCACTTCACTTTTATCTATGTCTATGAATCTCAGTTTTATATCCCATCTATGTGTGAAATTATACAGTTCTTAGCTTTTTCTGATTTACTTATTTCACTCAGTATAATGTTCTCAATGTCCATACCTGTTGTCGTAAATGTTACTATGTCACCATTTCTTATGGCTGAGTAGTATTCCATTGTATATATGTACCACATCTTCTTTATCCAATCCTCTATCAAGGACACTTTGATTGTTTCCATATCTTGTCCACTGTGAATAATGCTGTGAAGACATGAGGGTGCAGGACTCTTTATGTATCAATGTTTTCGAGTTTTAGAGGTAGAAACTCAGTAGAGAAATTGCTGGGTCATATGGTAATTCTGTTCTTTTCTTTTTCCAGGGACAGAGAAAGGGATAGATAGGGACAGACAGACAGGAATGGAGAGAGATGAGAAGCATCAATCATCAGTTTTTTGTTGCGACACCTTAGTTGTTCATTGATTGCTTTCTCATATGTGCCTTGACCGTGGGACTACAGCAGACTGAGTAATCCCTTGCTCGAGCCAGCGACCTTGGGTTCAAGCTGGTGAGCTTTTCACTTAAGCCAGACGAGCCTGCGCTCAAGCTGGTGACCTCAGGGTCTCGAACGTGGGTTCTCCGCATCCCAGTCCAACACTCTATCCACTGTGCCACTGCCTGGTCAGGCCTATTCTTAATTTTCTGAAAAACCACCATACTTTCTTCCATAATTGTTGTACTAATTTACATTTCTACCAGCAGTGAATGAGGGTCCCCTTTTCTCCACAGCCTCTCCAACACTTGTTATTACCCATCTTGTTGATAATAGCCAATCTAACAGGTGTAAGGTGATATCTCACTGTAGTTTTGATTTGTGATTCTCAAATAGCTGGTGAAGATGGGTATCTTTTCATTTATATGTTGGCCATTTGTATGTTATCTTGGGAGAAGTGTCTGTTCAGGTCCTCTCCCCATTTTTTAATTGGATTGTTTGCTTGTTTGTTGCTGAGCTTTGTGAGTTCTATATATATTTTGGGTATTAACCCCTTATCAGAGCTGTTGTTTGCAAATATCTCTCATTTGGTTGGCTGCCTATTTGTTTTGTTGTCAGTTTCTTTTGCTGTGCTGAAGCTATTTAGTTTGATATAGTCCCATTCATTTATTTTTGCCTTTACTTCCCTTGCCTTTGGGGTCAAATTCATAAATTGTTCTCTATGGCCAAGGTCTATGAGCTTAGAACCCATGTTTTCTTCTATGTAATTTATTGTTTCGGATCTTATATTTAGGTCTTTATTCCATTTTGAATTAATTTTTGTGCCGGGGGACAGCCCTGAATGGGGCTTTCCAATCTTCTCAGCACCATTTATTGAAAAGGCTTTCTTTTCTCCATTGTGTGTTTTTGGCTCCTTTGTCAAAGATGGTTTGTCCATATATATGTGGTTTTATTTCTGGGCTCTTGATTCTGTTCTATTGGTTTACATGTCTGTTTTTCTGCCAAAACCATGCTGTTTTGGTTATCGTGGCTCTATAGTATAATTTGAAGTTAGGTAGTGTGATACCTCCAGCTTCATTCTTTTTTCTCAGGATTGCTTTGACTATTTGGGATTTTTTATGGTCCCATACAAACCTGGTAATTTTTTGTTCTATTGTTTTAATAACATTGGGGTTTTGATGGGGATTGCATTATTTTTGTATATTACTCTGGGTAATATGGCCATTTTAACCATGTTGATTCTTCCAATCCATGACATAAAATATTTTTTTATCTCACCTTGTCTTTTTCAATTTCTTTCAAAAATATTTTTTAATTTTCAGTATATAGGTCCTTCACATCCTTTGTTAAGTTTATTCCTAGGTATTTTTTGTTGTTGTTGCAATTGTAAAAGGAAATATTTTTTTGAGTTCATTTTCTGATGTTTCATCATAGGCATATATTGATAGAAAAGCAATGGACTTTTGTATATTAATTTTGTATCCTGTGACTTTACTGTATTGTTTTATTGTTTCTAGTAGCTTTTGGTGGAGTCTTTGGGATTTTCTATATACAGGATCATGTCATCTGCAAAAAGTGATAAAGTTGCTTCTTCTTTCCCCATATGGATGCCTTTTATTTCTTTCTCTTGCCTGATGGCTCTGGCTAAAACTTCCAGAACTATGTTGAATAAGCATGGAGAGAGTGGGCAGCCTTTCCTTTTCTTAATTTTAGAGAAAAAGCTTTCATTATGTCATCATTTAGTATGATATTAGCTGATGGTTTGTCATATATGGCTTTTATTATGTTGAGGTACTTTCCTTCTATTCTGATTTTATGGATTATTTTAAACAAAGGGATGTTGTATCTTATCGAGTGCCTTTTCTGCATTTATTGATAGGATCATACAATTTTTGTTCTTTGTTTTGTTGATATGGTATATTATGATGATCAATTTATGTATGTTGTACCATCCTTGTGCTCCTGGAATAAATCCCAAATGATGGTGATGTATTAATTTTTAATGTGTTGCATTTGATTTGCTAGTATTTTGTTTCGGATATTTGCATCTGTATTTACTGGAGATATTGGTCTGTAGTTTTCTTTTTTTGTGTTGTGCTTGCCAGGTTTTGGTATGAGGGTTATGTTGGCCTCATAAAATGTGTTGGGGAGTGTTGCTTCTTTTTCTATTTTTTGGAAGAGTTTGAGAAGAATAAGTACCAAATCTTCTTTGAATGTTTGGTAGAATTCACCAGTGTAGCCAACTGGTCCTGGACTTTTGGTTTTAGGGAGGGTTTTGATAGTGGTTTCTATTTCCTCCCTGCTTATAGATCTATTTAGATTTTCTACTTCTTTGTGACTCATTCTAGAAAGATTATATAGTTCTAGGAATTTATTCATTTCCTCTAGGTTGTTGAATTTGGAGGCATATAATTTTTCATAGTATTCTACTATGATCCTTTGTATATCTATGATATCTGTGGTGATTTCTCCTCTTTCATTTAGGATTTTGTGTATATGAGTCTCTATTCTTTTTTCCTTAGTTAGTCTAGTGGTTTATTTTATTGATCTGTTCAAAGAACAACCTCTTTGTTGTATTAATTTTTTTCTATAGTTTTTTATTCTCTATTTCATTTAATTCTGCTCTAATTTTTTACTATTTCCTTTCCTCTGCTGACTTTGTGTTGCCTTTGTTCTTTTTCTAGTTCCTTAAGGTGTGTGATGTTAGGTTGTTTACTTGGGATACCTCTTGTTTCTTAATTTAAGTCTTTAAGGCTATACCCTTCTCTCTTATTACTATTTTCACTGCATCCCAGAAATTTTGATATGGCATTTTGTCATTTTCATTTGTCTGTATATATCTTTTGATCTCTGCTTTTATTTTTCTTTGACCCAGTCATTTTTGAAGTATTTTGTTTAATTTCCACATTTTGGGGGATTTCTTTACTTCCTTTTTATAGTTGAATTCTAGTTTCAAAACCTTATGATCAGAAAACATGCTTGGTATAATTTCAATCTTTCTGAATTTGCTGATGTTAGTTTTGTGCCCAACATGTGGTCTATCCTTGAGAATGTTTCATGCACACTGGAGAAGAATGTATACTCACGTTCTGGGATGAAATATCCTATAAATGTCTATTATATCCATTTGGTCCAGAGTGTCATTTAAGACTAGTATTTCTTTATTGATTTCCTGTTTGGATGATCTATCTAAAGCTGTCAATGGTGTGTTAAAATCTCCAAGTATGATTGTGTTTTTGTCTGCTTCTATTTTTAAATCAGTTAGTAGATATCATATATATTGCTGCTTCCTGGTATATATACATATTAAGAAGTGTTATGTCTTCTTGATATAATGTCTCCTTTATCATTATGAAATGCCCATCTTTGTCTCAGCTTACTTTTGTTGTCTTGAAGTCAGCATTGTCAGATATGTGTATGGCTATCCCTGCTTTCCTTTGGATATTTTTTGTTTGGAGCATCATTTTCCAACCTTTCACTTTGAATCTACTTTTGTCCTTGCAGCTTAGATGTGTCTAAGGCAGCATAGGGTTGGCCTTTGTTTTTTTATCCATTCTGCTACTCTGTGCCTCTTTATTGGTGAGTTTAGTCCATTTACATTTAGGGTAATTATTAACACTTGAGGATTTTTTATAACCATTTTATATTTGTTTTCTGGTATCTCTGTGTCTTGTTTGGTTCTTCTCATTTTTGTTTCTTTTTTTTGTACAGCAAGAATATTTTATTGTAGCAAAATATGTATTAAAATTTACCATTTTATAATTTTTAAGAATATTTTTAAAGAAAAAAGCCCCTGTCTATAGCACATTATAACTTGTATCAAATATTAATTAAACAACACAAAAGCATGTAGGTATTTTCATTTAAGAGACTTTTTTTCTTTTTTTTTTTATTTTAGAGGAAGGGGAAGAGAGAGAGAGGGAGAAGGAGCAGAGTAGCAGGAAGCATAAACTCCCATATGTGCCTTGACCAGGCAAGCCGAGTGTTTTGAATGAGCGTCCTCAGAGTTCCAGGTCGACACTTTCTCTACTGCACCATCACAGGTCAGGCCTCATTGAAACGGCTTTTAGAAGAGGTTCTACTAGGTGCCGCAAAGACTATGTCCTTCATTGAAGAACATTTGATTAATTACATTTATCATAATTTCCCTATGCCTAAAATAAATTTTTACTTTGTTAAATCTGTACAAATAAAGTAGGAATATGAAATTCTCATGCTAACATTTTTTTTTGTTTTGGGTTTTTTTTAATTAATTTTAATGGGGTGACATTGATAAATCAGGGTACATATGTTCAAAGAAAACATCTCCAGGTTATTTTGATATTTGATTATGCTGCATTCCCATCACCCAAAGTCAAATTGTCTTCCATCACCTTCTAACTGGTTTTCTTTGTGCCTCTCCCCTCCCTCAACCCCTTTCCTCCCCCCCTCCCCACCCTGTAACTCCCATACTCTTGTCCATGTCTCTGAGTCTAATTTTTTTCCCATCTATGTATGGAATCATACAGTTCTTAGTTTTTTCTGATTTACTTATTTCGCTCAGTATAATGTTATCAAGGTCCAGCCATGTTGTTGTATATGATCCGATGTCATCATTTCTTATGGCAGAGTAGTATTCCATAGTATATATGTACCAAAGCTTTTTAATCCACTTGTGTACTGATGGAAACTTGGGCTGTTTCCAGATCTTCGCTATTGTGAACAATGCTGCTAAAAACATGGGAGTGCATTTCTTCTTTTCAAACAGTGCTATGGTGTTCTTGGGGTATATTCCTAAAGGTGGGGTAGCTGGGTCAAAAGGCAGTTCAATTTTTAATTTTTTGAGGAATCTCCATACTGTTTTCCACAGTGGCTGTACCATTCTGCATTCCCACCAGTAGTGCAGGAAGGTTCCCTTTTCTCCACATGCTCACCAGCACTTATTCTGCGTTGTTTTGTTGATGAGTGCCATTCTGACTGGTGTGAGGTGATATCACATTGTGGTTTTAATTTGCATTTCTCTAATGATTAGTGATGTTGAGCATTTTTCATATGCCTATTGGCCATCTGTATGTCCTCTTTGGAGAAGTGTCTATTCATTTCTTTTGCCCATTTTTTGATTGGATTATTTGTCTTCCTGGTATTGAGTTTTACAAGTTCTTTATAAATTTTGGTTATTAACCCCTTATCAGACATATTGTCAAATATGTTCTCCCATTGTGTAGTTTGTCTTTTTATTCTGTTCTTATTGTCTTTAGCTGTACAAAAGCTTTTTAGTTTGATATAGTCCCACTTGTTTATCCTGTCTTTTATTTCACTTGCCCATGGAGATAAATTGGCAAATATATTGTTGCGAGAGATGTCAGAGAGCTTACTGCCTATGTTTTCTTCTAAGATGCTTATGGTTTTATGGCTTACATTTAAGTCTTTTATTCATTTTGAGTTTATTTTTGTAAACAGTGTAAGTTGGTGGTCTAGTTTCATTTTTTTGCAGGTAGATGTCCAATTTTCCCAACACCATTTGTTGAAGAGGCTGTCTTTACTCTATTGTGTGCTCTTACCTCCTTTGTCAAATATCAGTTGTCTATAAAAGTGTGAGTTTATTTCTGGGTTCTCTGTTCTGTTTCATAGATCTATATGCCTGTTCTTATGCCAGTACCAGGCTGTTTTGAATACAATGGCCTTGTAGTATAACTTGATAACTGGAAGTGTGATACCTCCCACTTTATTCTTCCTTTTCAAGATTGCTGAGGCTATTTGTGTTCTCCTTTGGTTTCATATAAATTTTTGGAATATTTGTTCTATATCTTTGAAGTAAGTCATTGGTATTTTGATTAGTATTGCATTGAATTTATAAATTTCTTTGGTAATAAAGGCATTTTAATGATGTTTACTCTTCCTAACCATGAGCACTGTATATGCTTCCAATTGTTTGTATCTTCCCTGATTTTTTTTATCAATGTTTTATAATTTTCTGAGTACAAGTCTTTAATCTCCCTGGTTAAATTTATTTCTAAGTACTTTATATTTTTGGTAGCAATGGTGAAGGGGATTGCTTCCTTAATTTCTCTTTCTGACAGTTCATTGTTAGTGTATTAAAATGCCTCTGATTTCTGAGTATTAATATTATATCCTACCACTTTACTGAATTTGTTTATCAGGTCCAGTAGTTTTTTGACTGAGACTTTAGGGTTTTCTATATACAATATCATATCATCTGCAACTAATGATAGTTTTACTTCTTTTCCAATTTGGATGCCTTTTATTTCTTTTTCTTGTCTGATTGCTGAGGCTAGGACTTCCAGAACTTTATTGAATAAGAGTGGTGAAAGGGGGCACCCCTGCCTTGTTCCTGATCTTAAGGTGATTACTTTTAATTTTTGTCCATTGAGCATGGTGTTGGCTGTGGGTTTGACATAGATGGCCTTTATCATGTTGAGGTATGTTCCCTGTATTTCCACTTTGCTGAGAGATTTGATCATGAATGGGTGATGAATTTTATCAAATGCTTTTTCTGCATTTATTGAAATTATCATGCAGTTTTTCTCCTTCTTTTTGTTTATGTGATGAATCACATTGATTGATTTGTGAATATGGTACCAGCCTTGCCTCCCAAGAATAAATCCCACTTGATCATGGTGTATAACTTTTTCATATATTGCTGGATCCGGTTTGCTAATATTTTGTTGAGGATTTTAGCATCTAAATTCATCAGGAATATTGGCCTATAATTTTCTTTCTTTGTGTTGTCTTTGACTGGTTTTGGAATCAGAATTATGCTTGCCTCATATAAAGAGCTTGGAAGTCTTTCTTCCTTTTGAATTTTTTGAAATAGTTTGAGAAGATAGGAGTTAGTTCTTCTTTGAATATTTAGCAGAATTCACTTGTGAAGCCATCATGCCCTGGGCTTTTCTTTTTTGGAAGTTTTTTGATAACTGTTTCAATCTCATTTGTAGTAATCTGTCTGTTTAGGTTTTCTGATTCTTCCAGATTAATTTTTGGAAGATTATATGTTTTAAGGAATTTGTCCATTTAATCTAAGTTGTCTAGTTTTTTTGCATACAGTTCTTCATAGTGTTTTCTTACAATATTTTGTATTTCTGTCGTGTCAGTTGTTATTTCTCCACTCTCATTTCTAATTTTATTTGAGTCCTTTTTCTTTTTTCTTGGTGAGTCTGTTTAAAGGTTCATCGATCTTGTTTACTTTTTCAAAGAACCAGCACCTGGTTTCATTGATCCTCCTTATTGTTTTTTTTAGCTTCTATGTCATTTATTTCATCTTTCATATTTATTATTTCCTTCCTTCTATTACCTCTGGGCTTTACTTGCTGTTCTTTTTCTAATTCTTTTAGATGTAGGGTCAAGTTGTTTATTTGAGCTTTTTCTAGTTTTTTAAGGTATGCCTGTAATGTTATGAACTTCCCTCTCAGGACTGCTTTTGCTGTGTCCCATAAATTTTGAGTTGATGTATGCTCATTATCATTCATGTCTATGAATTTTTAAATTTCTTCTTTGATCTCATTGTTAACCCATTTATTGTTTAATAACATGCTATTTAGTTTCCGAGTGTTTGAGTATTTTTCAGTTTTTCTGTTGTGGTTAATTTTTAGTTTCATGCCATTGTGATCAGAGAAAGTGCTCGATATGATTTCAATCTTCTTAAATTTGTCAAGGCTGCTTTTGTGCCCTAACATGTGGTCTATCCTAGAGAATATACCATGATCACTTGAAAAGAATGTATATTCTGCTGCTTTAGAGTGAAAAGTTCTGAAGATATCTATTATATTGAGTTGATCTAGTGTGTCCTTTAAGTCTGCTGTTTCTTTGTTAATTTTTTTTTTGAGGATCTATCTAGTGATGTTAGTGGGGTATTGAAATTCCCTACTATTATAGTATTGCTGTTGATCTTGCTCTTTAAATCCATCAAAGTCTGCTTTATATATTTAGGTGCTCCTATATTAGGTGCGTAGATATTTATAACAGTTATATCTTCCTGTTGGTTTGCTCCCTTTATTATTATGTAGTGACCTTCTTTTTATCTTACTATAGCTTTTGTTTTAAAGTCCATTTTGTCTGATATAAGTATTGCTACCTCAGTTTTTTTTCATTTCCATTTGCATAAAATATTTTTTTTCCATCCTTTTATTTTCAGTCTATATGTATCTTTTGTTTTAAGGTGTGTCTTTTGTAGATAGCATATGTATGGGTCCTGTTTTCTTATTTATGCAGTTAGCCTATGTCTTTTGATCAGATCATTTAATCCATTTATATTTAAGGTTATTATTGATATGTAGTTGTTTATTGTCATTTATTCTTTAAAACTGTATTCCTCTTTTGCTATATTCTTTTCCCCCTTTGTTCTGTTTACAACAGGCCCCTTAGTATTTCTTGCAGCATTGGTTTGGTTGTAGTGAACTCCTTGAGGTTCTTTTTGTCTGGAAAGTTTTTTATTTCTCCTTCAATTTTAAACGATAGCCTTGCTGGATAAAGTAGTCCTGGTTGTAGGCTCTTGTTCTGCATTACTTTGAATATTTCTTGCCATTCTCTTCTGGCCTCAAGTGTTTCTGTTGAAAAGTTGGAAGTCATCCTTATGGGGACTTCTTTGTAGGTGATAGCCTTTTTTTCTCTAGCAGCTGTTAATATTTTCTCTTTATCACTTAGCTTTGATATTTTAATTATGATGTGTTTTGCTGTAGATTTCTTTGGGTTTCTCTTTAATGGAGTTCTCTGTGCTTCTTGAACTAGTGAGACATTTTCCTGCCTTAATTTAGGGAAATTTTCAGCTATGATATGTTTGAACAAAGTCTCTATCCTTTGTTCTTTCTCTTCTTCTTCAGAAACCCCTATGATGCAGATGTTATTTCTCTTCATGTCACAGAGCTCTCTTAGAGTTTCCTCAGACTTTTTGAGTCTCTTTTCTTTTTTCTGCTCTGCTTCTGTGCCTTCATTTATCTTGTCCTCTAACTTGCTCATTCAATTCTCAGCTTCATCCATCCTGCTTTTAATTCCTTCCATTGTGTTCTTCATTTCTGATATTGTATTTGTCATTTCTGACTGATTCTTTTTTATTATTTCATTGTCCTTTTTTATATTTGCTATCTCTTTATTTAGGTGTTCATAATGACCATCTATTGTTGTTCTAAGATCTTTGAGCATCCTAACTATCATTATTTTAAACTCTGCATCTGGTAATTTGGTTATATCTGACTCATTCTGGTTCGTTTCTCAGGATTTCTCTTGATTCATTTGTGTTGCATTTCTCTTCCTTCTCATTTTGTCTGTTTAAAAGAAGGTTTTGGCCTCTGGCGTCCACTGGGTATGGCCTCTGTGTTCCCTAGGTGTGGTTTGTCTGCAGGCCCACCACCCTCTCTTCTGCTGCTGCCTAGGGTGTTTGGGTATGGGCATTGCCTGTGCCAGCCCATTGGGGCTGTTGCTGTGGTTTCCGCCTCTTGTTCACAGGAGGGGCTGTGATCAAGTGTTCAGGTGTATAAGCCTTGGTGGCCTTGGCCTTTGCTCTGCCCCCATGGGTGGGGTTATGCTCGGCCCTGAGGGCTGGAGTGAGCACGTTTGCTCAGCTGCAGGTCTCCGCCTGACTCCGGGCTTTCTCACTTTTGTTTCTGTCAGTTGTTTTTGTTTGGTGGTATTCCATGCTTCTTCCCCCTCTTTCTTTTTTTTTTTTAAGTTGTGTGTTTCAGTGATGGCTTTTTTTATGGGTGGTTATCATTAGGTTATTAAGAGAAAAATGTTCACATGTATAAGAGTCCTTTGTCTTATGAGTGCTTCTGCACTCCATCCTCCTTTGCTACTACAGATCTTTATCCTCTCCCCTTTTATGTTATTGTTGTCACAGATTGTCCTTGTTTTTGTGACCTTCTTGGAACTTGTACTTGTAGTTTTTATTTGTTTTGTCTTTGTATATGATTGAATAATCCCCTTGAATATTTCCTGTAGTGGGGGTATTCTTGTGGTAAATTCCTTCAGCTTATTTCTCCTTCATATTTGAAGAATAACTTTGATGGATATAATATTCTTGGTTGGTAATTCCTCTCTTTCAGTATTTTGAATGTTTGAGTCCAGTCTCTTCTGGCTTGTAGAGTTTCTGCTGAGAAGTCTGATGATAACCTAATGGACTTATGTTCTTCTTTTCCCTAGCTGCCTTGAGGATTCTTTCTTTGTCATTGGTTTTTGTCAGTTTTATTACAGTGTGCCTTGGAGTAGGTCTGTTTGAGCTGGGGTAACTTGACATTCTGTTTGCTCCTTGGATTTGAAGCTCGAACTCTTTCCATAGGCTTGGGAAATGTTCATCAATTATTTGTTTGAATAGTCTCTCCATTCCATTCTCCTTCTCTCCTTCTTCTGATATACCCATTATTCTTACATTGCTCTTTCTGATGGAGTCACACAATTCTTATAGAGCTCTCTCAGTTTTTTTAAGCTCATAAATCTCTGTTCTCTTCTCTCTGTAGCCTCTCTTATTGTCTGTCTTTGATGTCACTGATTCTTTTTTATATCTGGCATGTTTTATTTGCTAAACTTGCTTCCTCAATCTATAATTCATGTATTTGCTTCATCTCTGTTTTTAAAGTTTCAATCTTTTTGGTGAGGTATTCATTTTGTTCATTAATTTGTTTTCAGAGCTCATTAAGTTACATATTGGTGTCTTCTCACATCTCTTTGAGTATTTTCATAACTTCTATTTTGAATTCTCTATCATTTAACTACAAGGTTTCTATGTGATTAAGATTTTTTTCTGGACATTTTAAATTTTCTTTCTGAATTATGTCTGTCTTGTATAGCCATGGTATTCTATATCTTCTTTTCGATGGCCTTTAAGAATGTTATTGTTAAGAATGCTAACAGAGAAAACAACTAAAAACAATAAAAAATTTAAAAAAGAAAACAATAAAAATATAAAAATTTAAACAATTAGAACAAGAAGAGAAACCACAGGAAAAAGATCAGAAGCAAACAAAAATAAGAAAACACAAAAATAAGAATAAAAATATAAAATTTTAAGAATATGAAATTTGAAAAAGAAATAAAATGAATAAGACAACTAAAGAGAAAAAAATTTTAACAATAAATTTAAGTTTTTTTCCAGTAGGTGTCACTGTATTATAACTTTTGTCTCTGTGAAGTTCCTAGGTTGTCCACTGCTGAGATGTTGCTGTCACAATGATGTATGCAGGGATGCAGTCATGTTGGTGTGTGGGCATGTTGTGAAGGCCTTACAACTTCAGCCTTATGGCTTTGGCCTTATGGTTTCAGTTCTCCAGCTTTCTGGCTCTAGCAATGTTGATCTTAGGCTTCTGGGCACTCCATACCTCATTTCAACACACCTGTGGACTACACATGGAGCACCTCTGTTCTTCTAGGAAGAGAGTGGCTCTGGAGAGCTAGCTTTGGGGTTTGTTTCTCCAATCTCTATGCTGCAAGATGAGGGAGGTGGTATCTAGGAGACTGAGGTGCCACACTTTTGTTTTCTTTGTCTCTGCTGAGTGTAAGCTGCAGGCAGACCATGGGGACACTGGCTGTGACCTTGTGTTTTGGCCATTTTGGTTTATTCCCCTTTGCTCCTCTATCTCACCACTTCTCCTAGCACAAAGAGACCCAGTCTGTCTGAGTTACCCTCTCTGTACCTGTCAGACAAAATTCCAAGAGCCCACATGTCCCTCCTTCCTGTAGTCTAACAGACAAAAAAAACAAACTCAGCCACTCTAGGTATGTCTCCTCTCCTCTCCTCTCCAAAGCCCACCACAAATGCATTTTATCTTTCACCCTGTCCCACCTTTAATCTATTCAGTGAGTGGATCTTTCAGGCATGCTTGTAATCTCAGCTAGTGTTCTTTTGCTGTGTTATAGTTGTTCAATTTGTTGAAATTTTAAGGGGAGAGATCTGGGGTATTTCTCACGCCATCATTACTCTGATGTCTTCTCTGAATGTGTATTTTTAAAAACAGAATCTTGCTGTGTTAATAATTCATTAAGCGTTTTGATTATTGAATATAATTTTATTTGTTGTAATTACTAATATCTTTTGTCTTATTTCTACAATTTTATTTTATTCTATATTTTAACAAGCTTTAATTTTTTTTTTTTTTTGCTTCTCTGCCAGCCACTTGCTTAATGTTAGATTCTTTAGTTGTTTTTACTTTCTTTCTTTTGTATATGGGTGCTACTCCTAAAATCTTAATATGTAATCTCTTTAATATAATTTTTATTTTGCAATAACTTCAGACTTATGAAAGTTTGCAAAAATAGTATAACTAATTCTAACATATTCATTTTCTCCACTCCTGTATAACAAAAATTATCAAAAGTAGAAATTTAACATTGGTAAAATACTATCATTAATATATAAATGTCATTTATATTTTCTCAATTGTCTTCATCCTTTTCCAGGACTAGGGTGCAATACAGTATCACTCATTGAATTTTGTTGTCATATCTCTTTAGTCTCCCTCAATCTGGAATAGTTTCTCACTGTTTCTTTATCTTTTGCTATTGTTTTATCTTTTTTTGACTTTGCCATTTTAAAGAATTCTAGCAAAATAAGTTTGTAGAATGATCTTCACTTTGAGTTAGTTTAATATTTCTTCATAATTAAATTCAGGTTATATATGTTTGACAATAATACCATAAACATAATTATGTGTTTTTACTAGTATTATATGATACCACTTTGTTTTGTTTCTGGTGATATTGTTTGATCATTTAGTTGTGGTAATACCTGTCAGGTTTTTCTGTAGAGTTACCCTTTTTTAAAGAGACTTTATAGATTGATAAAATTACCATTTTTCCTTTTGAAATTGAGAGGTATGTTGTAGGGGGAGACACTTTGAGGCATGTAAACATTCTGATTCTCCACATATTCTCATTCATTACTTTCAGTATCCATTGATGATTCTTGCCTATCACATTTACTATTACAGTGTTTTCAAAATGGTGACTTTTATATTTCCATCATTTCTGTTGCATTATCAATTGAAATACACTGTAAGGAAAAGCTGTCCCTTGTCTATATTTACTTATTCAATTTTTCAATTCTAATTGTTATGTATCCACATTTTTTCTACGGTCATAACCCATTATTATAGTTATATTATTGCTCAAAAATATTTCAGATTTGCCATTGGAAGTTTGTTCAAATTGGCTCATGTGTCCTTTTCATTTTGTAAGAATGTCTTTACATTTTTGCACCACAACAGGTGCCAGGCTCACCTTATACTGTCCCTGCCCAGCCCTGAAATTTGCCTTTTCTCCTGAACAGTGTAGGAACTAAATTTTAATCTCTCCACTCATATTTTCCATTTTATTTTTCTTCAGTAGTTAAGTGTGTCCTTGATTTCTTCTCACTCATCATTATTTCAGGTTTGCCAATATCAGTGTTTACCGTATTTCCCCATGTATAAGATGTACCTTTTCTCCGAAAAATTTGGGATCTAAAAACTGGGTGCATCTTATACAGTGGTTGTAGATTTATTTTACTTGCATTTCATGATTTTTCTCATTTCTTTTTGCACTCATTACTGAAGACAGTAATTTGTCATCAGACACAGAGGAGGACAAGCTAATGGATGGGAGTTTTGACAGTGATGAGGACTTGTATGAATTTTATGATGAATAAAACTTGAGTTCAATAACTTTATGTAATACATTTTTTTTTTCAAATTTTGGGCCCCAAAATTAAGGTGAATCTTATACATGGTATTGTCTTAAACATGGGGAAATATGATATTATTTTTTGAAGTCTTTGTCATTCTAGGTTTACTTTCTTTCTGAAGTACTTTTTAGTAGATCTTCCAAAAAGGATCTGTGTATGGTAAACTATATCTGTATTTATCTGAAAATGCCACCATTTAACATTCATTCTTGAATGGTGGTTTAGCTAGTTAGGAAAGTCCATTGTTTTTCAGCATGTGTTGTTCCTTGTGGGAAGTCTTCAGTCATCCTAACTGCTGCTGTTTCCTAATTTTTCTTTTTGTGTCTACTGGATTTTAATGTTATCTCTCTGTTTATAATAAATTGTTTTATTACTATGTATGTTCATTACTATGTGTGTACAACATTTGCTTTCATTTATGCTTCTCGGATTTTGTGATACTATAATATGAGGACTTATATCTCCAATTCTGGAAAATTCTTCAGTATTCTCTCTTTGAATGTTGACTCTTCTTTACTTTTTCTATTCCTGTATTCTGGAACTCTAATGTATATACTGGAAATGACTATACCCTCCATGTACATTAACTTTCTCATATTTTTTATGTCTTTGTTACATTCTGAGCAGTTTCCTTATATCTATTTTTATATTTCACTTTATGTTTCATTTGTTCTGTCTAGTTTTTTGTTCAACTCTTCCCCTGAATTTTTTTACTGATTTTATTTTTATTTCCAGATTTGATATTTGATTCTTTTTCAATTTTTTTCATACTGTCCTATTTTTGCTATAAAATTTCTATTCCTGCTGTTAACTTTTGAACCAGGGGCAGATCAACATTTTGTGAAACCTAAGGCTTATACATTATGGATGGTCCCTCTTTTAAAAAAAAAAGGCTATGCAATTACAAATACAAAATTAAATACAATAATGAATATTTATTTAGAATGGGAACAGAAATCACAAAAACTGTAGGTTTTAAAAACCTGATAAGTACCATCAAATACCACACAAAATTTAGAAAAAAATAACAATGTAACTTTATTACCTGCCTGACAAAACTCTCTACTTGACATCGTCCACATATAATAACTTCATAACATTCTCTTTAAGCTGAGACTAGAAAGATAACCCAGTCCTTTCTCTGGTAATTTGATCAAAATTTAACTTCATTATTTGTGGTTCATAAAAGTTAGTTTCAGCTTCTTACATAGCTTTTGGCAATATCATACATTTTAAGAATTACTGTCAAACTTGGAAAACCCTCTAATTCCCTTCATATATGACTTGTAAGAATTGAAAAGACTTTTCTACATATAAGCCTCTGGCTCTATACATTTCTATATATATATAGAAATATATAGAAAATATATATTTATATTTTCTACATATTTGTAGTGCAGGGTACTGTAGATCAAATTTAAACTGGGATACTATCTCTGGCACTATACTTTCATGTCACTACATGGAAATGACTATGAACCACATAAATATGTTCCAGTAAATCCAAACTAAATGTATCTTCAACTTTAGTGCCATCCCATGGTTGCACATACCATTCCAATGCTTTCAAATAAAAATAGAAGTGTGAGGGAAAAAGAATAGAAGGAGACAATGATCTAGTTAATGAAGGTTAATATATCTTTTATAAATTTTATAAACTATTTGAATACATTGCTATAGTCCCCACTGCTTTGGAAAGGGCCGTGCCAGTGAGAGGCCCGGAGCTTTAGCTTCATTAGCTCTACAGTAAATCTGTCTCTGCTTTGAACATCTTAATCATAATGATTTTAAAGCCTCTTTCAAGTTGCTTTATTATTTCTAGGCACAACGTTTGCATTGGCTGACTCTTTCCATGGTGTTTTATGTTGCATTATCTGTGATGTTGCATTATGAAGCTAGCTTCTGTGGGTTTTGCTTTTTCTGTGGGAGTCCCTTGGGTCAATGGTGACTTGGTGGTTGCCTTTGTCAGACTCTAGGTCCCAGTCCATGTTTATGTTAATTTCTCAGTGAGGGTGGAGGGTCATACAATGTGCAGGAATACAGTATGAACAGCTCAATTTAGACTGGGGGGTTCCCACTCCTGGCAGGTGACTCTTTTCACCCCTTTCTGATGGATGTCAAGCTTCCTTTCTGTTTCTTTGAACCATGGGGAAAGCTCTTCTAGACCCGATTTCAAATTTGAAGCAGCCCTTCCTGGGTCCTTGCAGTTTGAGCCTTTCAACTGCATGAAGCCATTGGTGTTTCTCCCTCCCTGCATACACCAGAAATATGTTCTCCAGCTATTAGGACTTTCATCCAGATTTAAGAATCGTGAGTCATTTTTGCTTCTGTTCTTGCTCATCACACTGACTTTGAGTTTTTTCTTTGTTTTGTCACCTACCTTGCTTTCAAGCTCCATTATGTACCCAACATTTTTTGGTTGGATTTCATCTGACACATCCATGTATTCGGACATGGAGAATGATCATTTGAATAAATCTAGGCAGGCCAGCTGCCACTCGTTCAGTATTTCAACAGAATATTGTTGAGGGCCTTTATGTGTCAAACAGTTTCTAGAGCATTATCTATGCATCAATATGTAATTTGTCCTCCCTGCCCTTGTGGAGTTTACTTTCTGGTAAATTAAAGTTAGCTTTTTTGTGCTAGGGATTCTTTATCTTCCCTGCAGAAATAGTAAAGTGTTAATGTTCTGCTCTTCTCTTCGCTGGGTGTTTCTGAGGGGCAAACACATAGCAGCAGCTCTGTGACTGTGAGTGCTATCTGAGCATATGAGGACACCTTAATACTCGGCTCAAGGTCTTTCCTGAAGTCTCAGTGCCCAGACCTTTCTACCACTGTGGACCCTGTTTATTTAGAAAGGATTTGTCTTTCATATACACTGCAATGATAATTAAGTGCCACAACATAATTCTTTAATTATCTGAAAATAATTTCCCTCTTTATTCACTTCCCTACAGAAAAATTCACCCTAAGAGATTTGACAAACCACCCAATCATGACCCAAAAGTGTTCCATTACCCCCAAATATTCTCTCATACCCTTTGTAGCCAAACCTTCCTCCACTCCCAGCCTTTGGCAACCACTGATCTGTTCTCGATCCCTTTAGCTTTACGTTCTCAAGAATGTCATATAAACGGGTGCAGATAGGATGTAGCCTTTAACATCTGTTTTCCTTCACATAGCATAATGTATTTAGGATTCATCCATGTTGTTGCATGCATCAGTAGTTCTTTCCTTTTCTTCCATTTTGTTTAAAAAAGGTCTTACTTAGAACTTCTAATTTGTAAAAGCTAATTATGAACAATAAGAATTGATTGATATATATATTTGTTGTTGCTAAGACCAAATATACCATCAAATAATTATATCTAATATGCACCATATTATAGATTTCTAAGGTAAAAATAATTGTAACACTTCTAATTTAAAAAATATTAAAATGGAGACCAATACACTGCTTGGAGTTCAGGAAATAGTGTAATCCTGGGCTAAGCCAAAGAATATGGGGATGCTTCAGAAAATGTGGGAAACCTGATAGGTGGTAAATATAAGATTTCTTTTAAAAATTTGTTTTAGGTGAGAGGAGTGGAGATAGTGAGGCAGACTCCTGTATGCAACCTGATTGGGATCTACCCAGCAACCCCATCTGGGGCCGATGCTCAAATCATCCAAGCTATACTCAGTGCCTGAGGCTGATGCTCGGACTGACGAAGCCATTGGCTGTGGGAGAAGAGGGAGAAAAGGGGAGGTGGGAGGGGAAGAGATCCAGATGGTCGCCTCTCCTGTGTGCCCTGACCAGGAACTGAACCCAGAACATCCATATACCGAGCTGATTCTCTATCCACTGAGCCACTGGCCAGAGCCTACAAAAAATTTTAAAGCTGCTAAAAAATACTGAAACTTCCAGGTGCTCAACAAATATCTATCTGTTGTATATGTAGAGGGTCGACTCATGGAGCCTCATTAATTCTTAGGGGCTTCCTGAAGTTGCTGATTACTTTTCCATAAGATTGTCTGCCTTCGATCCCAAACCTCCTGGCTGCTCCCTGCAATCTCTTTACCGGTGTTAGCAAGGGCTTTGGTATGTTTTCAACCTCATAGGCTTGTGAGGCAACACAAAGGAGCAGCCAGTTAGCACACTGTAGTCATCGTCCCATCTTCCCAGGAGCTTGTTTGGGATCTGCCTGCCAGCTGCACACCTGCTCCAACTTGCCCCATCACATGGCCCATTGAGCAGCGAGTCCCCTTACATGAGGCAGCGTGCACCTGTTTTCTTTAGTCAGGCAAGTAAGCGTGTTTATGGCATGAGCCAAATTTCACCTTCAGAGGCAGGCTCAGAGACCCCATCACAGGTGATGGGAAGCAACTATGCCCATGGGGCAGGGATGGGCCCCTCTGGCTGACAGAGGTGGTCTCTTCCCATACCTGTGGGCTTTCTTCTTAAGCCATAAGGACATAAAACACATGTTAAATACAATCACTGCTTCAAAGCAGCTTACTGCCATTTTGGAGGCAGTGTGCCAATTTGGAGAAGGTTCTTGTTGCAGGCTTGCTGAGTGAATGGCACAACCCCATCATTTTAGGCGGAAAGTATAGGTATAGTGAATAGCCATGTTGGGAAGACTACAAAGATCATCCAGTCAAGCTAACCACGTGACTGCTGTTGCTTGGGCAGCTCTGCCTCTCTGCCCTCCCTCTCCCTCCGCTGCATCATATGTGACAGTTGCCATCAGTCACATCACCGGTTGGGTCTCTGCTGGGCATCTCCAGGTATCCTAGCTCAGACGCATCAGTGAGCTGAGCTCCTAGCTCCAAGCAAGACCGGTACACTCACTGGGAGACAGAGAGAGAGAGTCCCTGTTTTTTTCTGGTGGTTCTGAAGCTTGACTGTGGCCGTCTCCCAGATGGACAAGGATTTGATTTTGAAGTTCAGTTGTTGCTATTGTTTTAATTTTTATGGGCAAATTTTTTCATAAGAAAAATTTTCTTAGTTTCTTTTTTTTTTTTCACCTTTGTTTTTGTCTAGGACTAAGGTTTATTTAGTAGTATCTTACAGTGTAAATTTCTAAGGGCAACTAAGATTTGGTATCCAAAACTAAAACTGCTAGTTTACTTAACCTTTCCTGATTTGGAATGTTTAGATTAAAATTCTTTTCTATAATCTTTACAGATTTGTGAAATAGGAAATCCACTCCTACATAATCAAAAGGTAACCACCTTTGCTAACTTTTGTGCAGAGCATAAAATATCCTTTGGAATAAGACACTTGAAAGCCACAATCCAGAAGAAGTTCATCTATGTTTTTAGTTTAGAAATTCTAGCCAAGGAGCTGGGTAAACAGTGATCAAAAACAGAGGTGGGAGGTAGAGCGTCGGCCTAGCGTGTGGAGGACCCAGGTTCGATTCCCGGCCAGGGCACACAGGAGAAGCGCCCATCTGCTTCTCCACCCCTCCGCCGCGCTTTCCTCTCTGTCTCTCTCTTCCCCTCCCACAGCCAAGGCTCCATTGGAGCAATGATGGCCCAGGCGCTGGGGATGGCTCTGTGGCCTCTGCCCCAGGCGCTAGAGTGGCTCTGGTCACAACATGGCGACGCCCAGGATGGGCAGAGCATCGCCCCCTGGTGGGCAGAGCGTCACCCCATGGTGGGCGTGCCGGGTGGATCCCGGTCGGGCGTATGCGGGAGTCTGTCTGACTGTCTCTCCCTGTTTCCAGCTTCAGAAAAATGAAAAAAAACAAACAAAAAAACCCCCCAAAAAACAGAGGTGGTATCCGACAAAAGAAATTCGTAATACAGTTTCAGTACGCACTGAATCTTTTATTAACATATCTTGGCTTATTAAATACCATATTTAAGGTTGCTTTCCAAACATAGTTTTAATAATGATTATGAGCACACTGCAGTGTAATTTGTGCGCCCATTAAAAGAGAAAAATACGCTGACACTATGTAGTCATAAAACCTATAAACTGCCATTTTATAAGTGGCTAAGAGGTAAATTGCCACAGCAACCCAGACTTGCAGCAGCTTCAAGTAAAGGAAAGAAGTTTTTAAATGCTGACACTGGTCATGAAACTGATATTTTATTTAGGTGTCCTTGCAGCAGGGAGCTCTGGGAAGTCATGTTTATAGTCCTCGTGTGATAGAAACACAAGCAATAATGTATATTTTGGCAGGTAGTGCCCGATTTAGTTGTAATAATTCACAGCACTGCTCCAGGGCTTCCATGTTGCTTCAGGCAAAAACCTGTATTATAAATTACATCACACAAAGCTGAACTTGACCTACCAGTTGATGCATAATAAACTGACTTAATTCTGAATATTAACTACACATTGTGGCCTAAAGGTTTTATGCTCTTTAAATGTAACAATAAATTATACAAAAATCTTCCTCTTGGGTGAAGCCTAAATATAAATAAATCCCCAATTTTAATACTATGCCGAAAGACTGGTTACTATAGATACCAGAGAGAATATATTAATCTTAAATATTGTGGCTGAAGAAAATAACTTTAGAGTATCACTAAGTACCTGAAGTAATTTATAGAAACTTTGAGGAGAAGTTTCAGTATTTAATAAACCACTTTCCCATTTGTCCTATTTCTTGAGTGGTAAACTGAAAGATATCACCTTGTTTCTTCAGTGACCATTATGAGTAAAATGATTCGTTTTTAAGAATTCTCTCCAGTCCCAAGTACAGAGTTTAGTTCATATAAGTGTTCAGCAATTATTTGTCTGTGAATGGGTGGTTAAAAATGTCTGGAAATACTATATTGTCTGATCAAAACAGTCTTGAGTTTGAAGAATAGATATTCCTGGATTTAGGCATTTTGTTTTACAAATGATTTCCTGTGTGTTACTGAGCAAATGACTTAGCTCCTTTGAGACTATTTACATGCTCTGAAAAGGGGATTAAGAAAAGAAAAGAGAGACCCTTTCCTATCTCACATAAGAGGGGTATGTGAATATTGGAGACCCATATCTGTGAAATTATTTTGAAATTTATTATTTCTAACAAAGATGTCCTATACAGGCAAGAAATGATCAGCCCTGGCAGAAGAGATGACTCTTTTTTATAACCTTGCTTGTGTCATGTGACTTCCTCCCTCCCTGGTCGCAGTGGATTATACCTGGTAAGACAGATCTTCTCTTGGGAATTTGTACTGGGAGCTCCAGAGCCAGAGAGTTAGTTCATAATTATCCCCAACCAGGAAGTTCTTCTGAGGGCCTGGTTCCATTTCCTGCCCCCAGTCTCTATGAGCTATCCTTGTGTCCTAATAATAAACCTCTGTTTCCTCAAGTTATATCGAGTGGCATTCTATGTCTGGCAACCAAACAACTCTGAGATAATTATGGACAAGTCCCTTGACCCTTTTCTTGAGCACCTACCATAACCAGACTCAGGGATTTTTGGTTTCCTGTTGAGAAGGTTGAACATAAAGCAGCAACAATGTAAGTCAAACATGCTAATACATATGAAAATATAATTGTGCTTTCAGTGAAATAGCAGAGAGAAATATTACCTGCTTGAGGGTGCAGGTAGATTAGGAAAGTCCTAATAGAGGAAGGACCTCATATGGATTCTTTCTTCTTTACGTATTCTGCCTCTACAGCGGTACGAGTCTCCATTATGTCTTGTGTTGACTACAATGGCTTCCTAATTGTTATCTTTGTCCTCTGTCTGCCCTCTCTACTGCTACCAGAGTTATCAGGTAACAGTAAACAAATAGTAGCGGACATTGGTCCTAAATGACCTATAAAAGGCCCCCATGCCCACGGGTTAAAGTCCAAACTTCGACCTTGACATACCCGACCTAACACATCCCAGAATTCCCTTCCAGACTCATGTACTACTTCAGCTCCACGCACGCTGGGCTGAAACCACCTTGAACCTGTCCCTGTTCTGGATCATATTTTGTACCTGCCTCCATGCCTCGGCGTGTAACGTTCTGTCATCATTCCTGGAAATCAACTGATCATTTTTAGAGCCTCAGCCGAGGTGCCACCACCTCTCTGAGCCTTCCCATGCCCTCTTTTCAATAGTAGAATAAATATTTAAAAGTCTCTCTGTATCTATACTATGCATTCTACATATTAGCACAGTGTATTAGAGTTCATTGTTTATGTGCCTGTCTTACTTTCTCTTAGGAAGGAACTAGAAAGCAGGACCATTCATCTTTGCATCTCCAGTGAACAAATGGAGGAGCTCAGGAACAGGGCTCAGTGAAATGACTGATTAATTGGATGGGGATGAGAGTTAAATTGGTCCTGGAACGGTGGCGGAGGTTTTGAAAGGCGGAGACGAGACAGAGGCTTTAAGGACCTGGGAACAAGAGCCTGAACATGAAGCAGGCAGGAAAGTTCAGGGTAGATTCAGGCAGCGCAGGTCATCGACTTGGCTGGAACAAAGCAGGGAGATAATGAAGATAAAGAAAATGTTGGAAAAATCAGCTGGGATCCTGTTGTGGAGGATTTTAATTTTTAAAATGTGAGCTTAATTTTGTAGGCAGCAGGGAGCTGTATCCACTAGGCACAATAGTGATGTGATCAAAACTGCCTTTGAAGGAGATTAACCTGGGCAAGGGTGCAGGGCGCAGGGCGCAGCGATGGTGGACTGGATGGGAGAGCCCGGTTACTCTCATCACGATCCAAGGAGGAGGGTCGCTCACCATCTCCCATTGTTTCCCTCTTCTGAGCTATTTCATCATATTTTACTATTCTCTTCCTCTTTTTATTTTTTTGACAAATTAAAGAAAAAGAGTCATCCACTTACAGACTCCTTTTCCTTCATCTCAGGTGTTGCAAGGATTTTTCCGGCTTTAAATCACCTGATAGACAAGAACAAGAGCACGTCATCCCCATCCAGATGCTCACCCCGGCTTTCATTTTTAGTAATGCTGGCAAGATGGAAGCGGTTTGATATGGAGACACGCTTGACCTGTTCTATTTTTGCCATGATTTCAGGCAGCTTAACAAGAACGCTGGGTTCCTGCTTTGATGAGGGAATGAGAAGGTCTCGCTTTCCCTCTGTGGCATTGATTTCCCTCGTGGCTCCCCAGACTCAGCAAAATTCAGGACCCATGACCTCCGAGTCTCAGCTGCCTTCTATCCCAAATAACACTTCCTCCTTGAAGCCTTCAGGGATTCCTTAACCTCCACCCCAGTCTGAAGTGACCCCCAACCTTATGGTACTCCCTTTTTTGACCTGAAATTATAATTATTTTAAAAATGACTCAATGTGCCTACTACTAGCTTGAAATGTCCTAGAGGGCAGAATCAGGCCTTATTCATCCTAACAGCCCTCTCCCTCATTCTGTTTTATTGGGGCCCATGTGTCTTGCACATAAGCAGGACTAACACTTTATATTTGAAGAGCACTTAATCTCTGGCATGAATTTTCTATACACCAGGAAAGGAAGGCTTTGTCACCTTCACTTCCATTCTGCAGATGAGAAAATCTAGTATTTGAATGTAATACCTCATGCCACGTGAAATGGCAAAGCAGAGACCAAAATCCACTTTTTCCTTTTCAAATTCTTTAATAATCTTTCTACTGCACCCTTCTACCTCATGCTGTCTGATGAATGAGTGGATTTGAATTTTAGTTAGGACTTTTTTTTTTTTTTAATTACACAAAATTTTAGTGAGGAAAGGACCTGTTGCGAAGCCATCACACTCTGGTGCGTCCCGGGGAGGCATGTATGAAAGGCAGGGCTGTGTGGGAGATAGCCTTGATCCGTCTGGGATATTTAAAATTCAGCCATTAATCATAACAGCTGCATTCTTGCTTCAAGTGATCAGAAACTAATGATTTTGACATTCTGAATTTTAGAAATTCCTGTTAATTGTCCCTAAAAAAAAAAAAGAACAAGAAAGAATAATCTTGACTTCATGAACAGGAATGAATAATCTTGACTTCTTTTGTGGGGAAAGAGTCAATCTCTCTCACTCATGTTCCTTTATTCCCTTCAAAATCATTTCATCTAAAGCACGCTTATTTTCTGGGCCCTTGTTTCTCTGGGTTGGATGTTTAAAGGCTGTATGTGCTAGTTAATAGATTGGTTTTCAGAATGAACAGGGAGGGATGGGCCCTTTGATGACAGGTGCTCCACGAGGCCAGCTTAGCTTCAGAACACAGCCCAGCTGAAGACACAAGGCAGACCCGAGGCTGAAGATAGTAAACATTTAACCCATACTAACATTGACGAGACAGAATAACCTCAAAGATAACATATGAGTACGTATATATGTATATATATATACACACACACACACATGGCTATATATGTGTATGTGTATATGTGTCTATGTGTATATATATATATATATATATATATATATATATATATATATATATAGGGGTGGGTGTCTATGTCCGTATAATCTCTATATAATCACCCTCTTTCATGCCTCCTTAATACCAAAGCTCTTGGGTTTTTCCATAGTTCCTTTCATTCTTGGTACACAGAATTTGCCATGAAGGTTTGGAGGTTTTCAAAATGGGTTATTTCTTATCTTAACCTGCTACACAAGGTAATCAGTCAGCCTTCAATAAGTCACTAATGATCAGAAAGGCAGCCATCCCATGTGGACAGCATTCAGTTGCTAATAAGTGAGGAGTTTAATTTTCTTTCTCCTGGGAGCATTCCCAAGATGATTCCCACAGGTTTGTTTTTAATCACTTGCATTTAGATGTTTCATATGAACCTGTGTATCAGTTTGGTAGGCTGCTTAAGAAAGTACCACAAACCAAGCGACTTACGCAACAGAAATTTATTGTCTCAGTTCTGGAGACCGGGCGCCCAAGATCAAGAGGCTGGCATGACTGGAGAAGGGTCCCCTCCAGGTCTCTCCTCGCTCTGGCGTCCTTGTCTGTGGCAGCTGAACTCCAATGCTCACTTGGCATTCTCCTGGTTTGTGCCCAAACTTCCCTTTTTGATAGTGCCCCCGGGCATATTCTCTTAGAGGACCACTCTACTCCAGCATGACCTCATCTTAACTCCTGTTTCCAAATATGGTCACATTTTGAGGAACTGGGAACAAGGACTTCACCATGTGAATTTTGAGGAGACATAGTTTAACACCTAAGAGTCTTCATCTGTCCCCCCCTCAATTTCATGTCCTTTTCATATGCAAAATACATTCCCTCCATTCTAATGTTTCCAAAAGTCTTCACTCATTCCAGCATCAACTCTAAGTAATAAATGTCATCCAGATATCATCTAAATCAGGTATGGGTGATACTCAGAGTATGATTTCTTCCTGAAGCAAAATTCTTCATTATTTGTGAACCTGTGAAAACAGGCAACAAGCTACCTGCTTCTAAAATTCAGTGATCAGAGAGGCATAGGATAGATAATCCGTTCCCAAAGGGAGAATCAGAGAGCAGAAGGGGATCATGGGTCCCAAGCGAGTCTGAAACCCAGCAGTGCAAATACCACTGGGTTGAGGTTTGAGAATAATCCCCTTTATCTGGGTGCTCTGTCCTTGGGCCCACGGGGGCAGCAGCCTCCTCCCTCAGCCCTGGGCAGCAGCCCTCCCGTCTGGAATGGAGGAAGAGGCTTTTACTTTTGGAATCAAGGAGGTGACTCGGCCTCAGGGTCATTTTCCCCTCTTCTTAAAGGATAATATATTTACAGCCACAACTCTGTTGCTCTTTCCTGCCTGTAGAAAGTCTGACAGCCGTCCTTCATTTTTTGCCTTGTCTCTCTCTGTTCCTTTTGGTCCATGTTGGTAGCATTTCTGCTGCGATGGGTGATGGGATGTGTTAGTCACATGCCTAATCTCCGTGGCGAGCCGTTGTCCAGCCACACCCTGGGTATGCTTTCCAGAGCACACATTGTCGTCATTTTTTGTAGCACGTGTAGCTTGAGCATTTTCTAAATCCTCAATTCTGCTTCCTTTTAGCTTAGCAGTGCCTTCTTCAATTTATTTTCTATCTTGTGTTACACTGTAAGCAGTAAGAATAAACCAGGTCACATGGCCACCATTTTGCTTAAAAGTCTCTTCAACGTAATATACAGGTTCATCACTAACAAGTTCTACTTTCCACAAACAGTACAAAACAATTCAAGTTCTCTGCCATAAATCTGAAATGACCCTATTTCCAAATGAGCTTACATTCTGAGGTACTTGGGGTTGGTACGCTAACATAGGAATTTGGAGGGGACACAATTTAACCTGTAACAACTTGTTAAATTTTCAGTGTTCTAGAAGGGCCCAAATATCCCCTCACTCAAATTCCAAGTTGCGTTTTTGACATAAGTCTCTTCACATGACAAGATAGCCACCAGAAATGTGAATAATTAAGCCAGTCAACTTCTGTGGAATCAATTTTATGACCACATGTCTGCTGGGGCAAGTTCTCAGCTCCATGTCCTGGCCTAGCTAAGTTGGTAGGCATTAAATAATAATAGCCACCACTTACTAAATTCCTACAATATATGAGGGACTATTCTAGGGTTCTTATAAATATTATAAAATCCTTAGGAAAATACTGAAGATGTTGTTTATAATGTCCATTTTAAAGATTAGAAAACTGAGGCTCAGATAGTTAAAGAGAGTCGCCCACGGTCATCTCTGCAGAGAACCACACCTTGCAGTATCTTGGGGATTTGTTACCATCAGATTTCTGGTTGAGTCAGTCTGGAACAATTTGCAGACCTAGAGTTTGTTCTGTCTTGGTTGACTCATCAACACAGGCTCACCCCTGTTGAGACTTTAAGTTTGGATACCTAGGAGTTTTCCCATTTAAAAATGATTTTTAGTTTTAGTTGGTTTTCTTATTTGATACCACATCCAGAAAGCAGATCAATGGTTTGTTGACTTGGTTGGCACCTTGGCCACTGCCTTGTTCCTTCCAGCATCTTCTCAAGGGTGAGGTCCCCGCTCTTGATATCCTGGCTACTGGTAATCCTGTGCTCATTCGGAAGGACCTTCCTGGAGCGGGACTTGCTAGAGGACAGGCACTCTACCTCTTTGAGCAGTCTCCCTGTAGGCTGCACTCAACTTGGATTATACACTAAAGTTTCCATATCCTTGCATTGCAGACACTGTACTATATGTTAGTTCAACAATACGAAAGCCACAGTCATGATCCCTGCCCTTCTAGAGCGACTCCGTCTCATTCCAGACCCAGTTTACTCCCCTCTTCTTAAGTTCCTATCATTGAGATCTTAACGTGCTCCACATCCATGGCTGCATGAGTTAGAACGCCTATGGAACAGAAGCCCATGGAATTCTTGAGGTGAAATTTGCAAATCTGTTCTCCAAAAAATGTCAGGTTACAGCCATACTATGTTACTCTGACTCCCATGCATTCTAATTTCCTTGCTTGAGTAGATGATTAAGTGGTGAAAATATAGCTCATATTTTGTCTGTGCTAGAGGCCAATATTTGGAGATACCCATGAGAATATGTGTTGTGTTTGCGAATGTCACCCACCTGTGTGCCATGGGAAAAAAAACCAAAAAACGTTTGGTAACTGCAGATGTGGTCAGTTTCCAAAGCTAGTGGCAGACCCCCATCAAACAACTTGACTTCTCAGTGATCCGCATGGATCCCTTATTCCATGAATTCCTCTGTTTGTGCTTTGAGTCTATTTATAAATGGCCTGTACCACCTCTAGGGCTAGTAAGCCCCATAAGTGTCCTACCTGCTGTGTAAAGTTATATTTCCTTTCAATTGTTCCCAAATGGCTTCCTTCCAATTTGGAGGCTGCCCTCCAGTCCCTGTGTGTAGGGTTAGCTGAACAAGGCCCTGTGTAACTTCTCACTTCCTCTCGTTATTATCTTCAGAAACGTAGATTGGATTGTTTCTGAGTCCTGGTCCTTTTAGGCTAAGGAAGCTGTGTTGTTTGAAACCTTTCCTAACACTGCAGAGGCTGCCTACACTTGATATTCCTGGCTTCCCATCACAGTAAGTTCTGCTCAAACTGTTAGATATCTAGAAGCGTGGCAGCAGGGACAGCAGGGGCCTCCCAGGCACACCCCCCCCACCCTTTGCCACTGATAATGAAATCTCTTGGCCACATCTTCCTTGAACTCATCCCCCTAAAGTTTCCTTGAGCCAGGAGAGTGTCCCTCTGAGAATTCTAAAGCAACAGACGCCCCACAAAAAGGGAAATACATTTCCTTGGGGGTCACATCATGTGCTATCACTGCAGGCATCTGATTTTAGATTCTGAAGTTCTGAAAGCCCCTAAGAGTGGAATCCCCTGTTGAGAGCCTACACAGCTAGCCAGGAGAGTCCCTTGAGGCGGGCTTTATTTCAAGTATGGGGATCTGGTTTAATAGGAGCTGTGGTGGAAAATCAGGTACCTGAGACTTTACATATGCTTGTGAAATTCAGATATATGAAGAAACATTTTGGGAGCAATCAGAATCAGCTGGCCACCTGGATAGAGGGAGGTGTCAAGGAGGGGAATGTTGGAGACTTTGAAAATTCTGCCTAGGATAAAGCACCCTCGCTCCCTGGGGTCATGCAAGGGTGATTGAAATCTGCTTTGGCTTGTGAGGACATCTGGGGTCTGGAGCGAATGGCATCTGCCATGGGAGGCTGGGGATCTGTTCCTCTCTTTCAATAGGAACCTTTGTGATGCCTGGTTTAGAATCTCTCAACACTGCCATTCCCACTCCCCATAAAGGATGGCTTGTCAACACTGAGTGTTGGGTATACCTTAAAAATGTAGTATTGTTCTTGGCCAAAAGCTGATTAACTATTAGGTTTTCCTCCAGACTTGCGACTGAAGATCAGCTCATAGGTTTGGCTTAACTAAGAGTGGGCCAGTGAGAAAGAAAATTGGCCAGCTCAATGCTATCTCTGCCTTTTAGGGAACATTCACTAAAAACTGGTTTTAACCCAAAGGATGCTGTTTAATGTTCAATCATGTGTAGGTTGACAAACGCAAATAGGCAGGTGAGGGAGCCATGAGTGTGGAAAGGAAGAGCCATGGGTATACTGAAGTGAGCAGACTCTCAGGTTAGGAAAATCTCTTTGCTTCTGGAGGGCTATGTGATCACAGGCAGGTTAATCAACCTCTCAGGGATAATGACATTTATTGGACAGGTTGTCATGAGAAAGGAATATGATAATGTCTATGAGGTTCTTAACACAATGTGCAGCACATAGTAGGTACACAATAAATGCTTGTTCTTTTTTCATTTACACGGGTACTAGCTAAAGTCTTTCTGAAAAAGAAATGCTTGCTGATGTATAATAATACTCTATCTTTTTGTTTAACTTCCTTTTAGTGCATACTCTGGAAAATATTGTGAAGCAATGACAAGATGTTTTTAAGGGGTTTATTATGACTGTGGAGGGTTGTGGTGGTGCCAGTTATGTCCCTTTGGAAGAACTGTGATAGAGTCCTCAGTGAGGGTAGGTTGAGGAAACATGGTCTCACGTCATGAATGTTAATATTGGAAGAGTAGATATTGATCACATGGTTGCTATGAGATGAACTGATCACATTTATTTTTCAATCTTTGGAAAGTGAAAATGTGCCCTTAGGTACTTTACTGAAGAAAATATCAAGACATGAAAACATGGAAGCACATGGATAGAAGTTACAGGACTCAAAAGGCCTCAGTGACTTGAGAACAAAAGAAGAGTGTCTTGTGGTGGGTGAAACAGAACCCAACCATCCACCTGGGACATAAAATGTCCCCAGTCTGTCTGCCGTGGGCAGCCTTGCCTCTCTCCACCCACCATTCCATACTGAGCTCCGTCATCTTTGGGGACATCAGCCCAAATGCTCTCCTTTCCTCTCCCCATCCTTTCCCAACATCTCAGGATGACTCGGGAGATCCCTTCTCTGGGCCCCCTTGCACCTGTTTTAATGTCATGTTTCATGTGTTATTCCGTTGATCTTAGGGAATCCACTTCAGGCAAAAGGATATAAATTAGGCATAAAATTATTCATTTAGAATGAGAATAGAAATCATGATAATTAAAAATGTTAAAAAGCTGACAAATACCACAAATGTCACAAACTTTGAGGAAATTGCTCATTGTTTTAATCAGTGAATCAAGTGGTAAACCTCTGTACTTGTACAATTTTTGTTTCATACTGTGATCCTTTTTTCTATGATAATGATTTCTTAATATTGCCAATAGAGAAAATAGAAAGATAAACCACTTCTCTATCATAGTTGATTGAAATTGGTTTTTATTATTCATGACTTTATTCAACTTCACAACTTGTTATTGGTAATTTCATGTAAATTCTTAAGATTTTTGTCATCCTTGAGAAACACTTAATCAAGTTTTTTTTCCTATCAGAACTTTAAAAATTCAGGGCATTTAACTTTTTTATTGTTGTTCATTGACAAAACTTTAATGCTCTTTAAATTGATTATATTAGTGATGTTCCTGGAAGTTAGTATGGCTAGCAGTAACTTAATTATACTTGGAAGTGACCATGTTCCACAGAAATACATTCTAGTAAACTCAAATGCAGTGTTTCCCCAACTTGCCTTCCCAAAAGCTGCATCCCCTAAATGTCAAGACCACTCTAATGTCCTCTGAGGCAGAAAGACAATGGAGGGTAAATTGGACTGGTAAGAGACAGGAGTAAACCAATTGAAGTTCAACTCCTTTTTGCAAATTTTATAAAACCATCTACCTTAACCTTCATTAGTGTCATGGCCAGTCTGTCTCCATTCTCTCGGCTCTGGAGCTGCCCACACTGGCGTCTGGTAAGAAGGTCAGTCAGATGAATGAAGGCTACTCCAGTCATTGCCCCCATTCTCACCCCCCTAATGCTTTCCCTTCTTCCTCCCCCTATCCAGTTCCTCCCCAACCTTTCAGAGTCCACTCACATACCATCTCTTCCACCATGATCGTCTCATTTTTATATTGTTCACACCAACTTCCCACCTACCACCACTGTATTCCCAGTGAGGGGGGTCATCAGCCTGGGGGCAGGGACACCCAGCACAGCTTTGGCACTTAAAGCAGACACTGAGCAAACAACTCTTGACAAGAGGATTTGAAAACCCATCTGTTTTCCTCCGGTTAACTAATTGGTGACCGCCATCCTGACCTAGACCACTCACTAGAACCAGATGTTTCTCCAAGTTATTTTAAGGATTGCTTTATAAATGGAATTTCGACTCTTTTTTTTTCTCCAAAGAGAAAGGAGAGCCTGCTGGGTTATTGCTCTCTGTCTACAGAATGTACAGAAGAGAAAAGCCTTTCATAGATGACTGATTTCTAAAACAGATGTGCCAAGTTCCTTGGGCTAAAAACTCTTTAGTTGGAAATGAACCAGGGCATTTTTAATATGAGTTTTTAGAACATGTACTTTGAGCAATGCTAATAATGATCAGTACGATGGTGACTTGGTTTAAGGGTTTCGAGGCTCGAGAGTGCTAATAAAACTGCCTAGAGGAGCGTGAGCTCACCTGATATAGCAGAACTAATGAAGGACTCTGTGCACAAAAGTGTCTCTTGTCAGAGAGGAAGTATTTGTGCGTGATCTCATCCAACGATGCACTTGACAAGGACAGAAATAGAAAACCGTTTGTGGCCACCAGGCAGAGATTTTCCTGGTGCCTTGGTTTATTATTCCTACTATTGTCCTTCCTTCTTTCCTAAAAAATCTTCCCCCCCCCCTCTTTGCCTTTCAGTTGGCTTCAACACCTTTTGTGAGTTTTCATCAGCACATTTCATTCTTTACTGAACAATGAGAGGACGAGGGAGGGAGAAATGAGGGAACAAGTCTATTACTAATTGTTATGGGGAAGTCAGGGGGAATGGTGCTGGCTTCCCTGTTGTTCATCCAAATCATGTTGTTAATTTTCCTTGACATGTGCAAGAGGGAGATAAGGGTTTCTGTATTTAAATGAAGAATGGTTAGCATTGGGATCCTTCTCTGTAGTAGGATGAAAGTCACTTATTGAATACCTACTATGTGCAAGGCTCTGTGTTTGGCATTGAGGCCAGAGGAGAAAGACAAATCCTAAGTCCTCAGGACCCTTAAATGCTCTCTTGCCTGGAGGTTATTATCCTTATAGCACAGTGACTATGACCCTGATGGGACCGATTCTGTGTGTTAGGAACTGGGAGAGACACAGAGAGGTAAGACCGCCTCTGCCCGAGGAGGGCAATGCCAGAGAACAGTCAGGTCTTACATCCCCGGGTACAGAGCGGGACATCAGTGCAGACTGACAGGAGAACAGGTAGAAAAGGAACACAGTGTTTTACTTCGGCTGGTTAGCTCACAGCAGCCCCAGGAGGTGGGTGTTATCCCGCTGACAGCCGGAGAACTTCTGACTCAGAGCGGGCGATTCTTCTTCTCAGTGGCCCGCCACTCCTGAAGGCTGGGCATGTCTCATTCATCTGTACCTTTTCAGCGCATCCAGGGTAAACTCACATTCAATCTTTAAGAATGAGAAAAGGAGCCAAGTCCTGGAAACAGGTTTCAAACTCAGATCTTTCTGATTCCAGGGACTCTGGTCACCCCTTTCTTCCATGGTCCGTACCGCTGACAGAATTAGAGAAGTCAAGATAAACTAAGTGCTTGGAAAAACAGCATAAGTCTATTTATAAGAGAATTCCTAGTGGCCCCTCGTAGATGTGGGACTGATGCTACGGTTAGGGCTGAAGGGAGAGACTAGAACCACAGAGAGTGGCAAAGGGGCCGAGGAAGGTATAGACAGAGAGGAGCGAGGCAGAGAGGCCTGGGTCTGGGGAACATGACCTTCTTAGCATTATTTCAATGATCCAGGTGGGGTGGGCCCTGGAGATCATTCAGTGCACTGCTCCACTTTGCAAGTGAGGAAGTTGAGAACTGAGAGTTTCTGTGCACATGTAGTCAGTGGCTGAATTCATGTACACCTATACCCCCCCTTTTTTTGTATTTTTCTGAAGTTGGAAATGGGGAGGCAGTCAGACAGACTCCCACATGCGCCCGACCAGGATCCACCCGGCACGCCCACCAGGGGGTGATGCTCTGCCCATCTGGGGCATCGCTCTGTTGCAACCAGAGCCATTCTAGCACTTAAGGCAGAGGCCACAGAGCCATCCTCAGCGCCCGGGCCAACTTTGCTCCAATGGAGCCTTGGCTGAGGGAGAGGAAGAGAGAGACAGAGAGGAAGGAGAGGGGGAGGGGTGGAGAAGCAGATGGGCGCTTCTCCTGTGTGCCCTGGCCGGGAATCGAACCCGAGACTCCTGCATGCCAGGCCGATGCTCTACCACTGAGCCAACTGGCCAGGGCCCCTCTCTGTCTTGTTATTACCCAAGGAGAAAACATTTAGTGTGTCCAATGTCACTGGCATTCACCTTCGCTTTGTATGTCTATTTTTTTTAATAGAGATTTAAGGTCACTAGACAAGCATTAAACCCCAAGGAAAGGTCCTCTTTAGCTTGTTGCATTTCCATAGTCATTTGGCCATTGGTCTCTAGAAAGATAAGACTTGTCCTCCCCTGACAATGGAGATCTTGTCACATAGTGTCCGGTATTTAGCATGATGCTCCATTTGATTTTACACGAATATTGCAAGGATCTGATGGAATGATGCAATAAAGAATATCCTGTGTACAAATTTGATAAGCTTTTAACAATATGATGCCTGACAGCCTTTCACTTAGAGAGAAGACATTCTGTCAATCAGCATGGAGCATGCTAAAATCTCCGCTTCTCTGAAGTTCTTTATGCCTGCAAAGCAGCTTTCTTCTCTTCGACTCTAAGTGTCTTTAATATAATATGCCAACTGTGGCAATGGGAAGCATAACGAATAGCAAGTTGCTTTCTTACTTTCAAGAACTTGTTATTCCCCTGACACCAGCAAGACTCTGGCTTCTGAGTGCTGATGCATTAGCACTTTTTTCAGCCGTCTTTCCTCTGCTCTTTCCCCTACTTGGAAGGCAGAGCGGAAGCAAACAGCCATTGATCAGGCATTTCCCCTAAGCCGGGCACTGTACCATTTGATTTTTATTCACCTTCTTACTTAATCCTCACAATAGTCTTGGTAGGGTGATTGGTGAGGGGTATGATAGTGTCCCCGCTATAGAGATCAGGACACTATGTGTTAAGAACTGAATGTACCCCCACCCAAATCATATGTTCGAGCCCTAATGACCAATGTGAGTATATTTGGACATAGGGCCTTTAAAGAAAGAATTAAGGTGAAATGAGATCCCAAGGGTGGGGCCCTAATCCCACAGGATTGGTGTCCTTATACAAAGAGAGAGGGAAACACCATGCATAGCTGCTCACAGAGAAAATGTCATGTGTGAACTCAGAGAAAACACAGTCATTTGTCAGCCAAGGAGAAGAGGCCTCAGGAGAAATCAAACCTGCTGATACCTTATCTTGAACTGCTTGTTTCCAAAACTGTGAGAAAACAAATTTCTGTTGTTTGAGCCCAGTCTGTAATATATTTTTAGGGCGAGCCTAGCCAACCCAATATACCAAGGTTCATGAAAATTAAACAAACAACCCAGAAATGGTTATTTCCCTTATTTGAGAACCAGAAGAAGCTTCCTGGGGCAAGGCAGGGACTTGGGAAAGGTGGGCTTGCACTCAGGCTGTCACTGATGAGCTGTGTGACACAGGAGAGTCACTGCACGTCTCTGGGCTCATTTCTTTGTTAATGGAAAGTTAAAGGACCAAAATAATTAAGCTCTGGCATTCCTTCCAACTCCAAAATTCTGTGTTTCTTGACTATATCTTCTAGGCCTTATTTCCTCACTTGTAAAAGGGAATAAGAATCTCTACCCTAAACAGTGTGAAGAATGTGAAGAAATAAGCGAGCTCAATAATGGGTGTAAGAGAAGGAAGGACTAAGTGTGTAGAAGAAGATGGAGCAGGCCTGTCTGCCTGGGATCGAATCCCAGCTGGCTCCTTGCTTTTCCGAGCTAAGGGGTCTTGGATAAGTGAACTTACTGTTTCTAAGCTTCCGTGAACTCATCAACTATATGGGTGGAAAAAAAATACTGTTTAACATAAAGGGTTGTAAAAAAAAATAAATGTGATGTTCATTGTAATAAACCCAACACAGAACAGAGCATATCACATTCTCTGTTCTGTGCTGGTGAGTTTTATTGGTAATCTTAAGGTCCTAGAATGGTGGCCGTGAGTTCCGCTGGCTCCTGTCAGAGCATGGCATTTAGAATTAGCAGAGTCAGGCTGCCGTTTTGACTCCAGCACTCACAGGTCCTGTGTGTCAGGACAAGGTGCTTAGCCTTCGTGATCTTTGAGGTTCCAACAAGTCTGTGTGTCAGGTTAGTGCCTACTGTGCAGATAATTAATTGAGATAAGGTATTGAGTGTGCTCTGTCAATTATAACGCTGTATGCAACTGTGAGGAATTACTGCTATGAGCAAATATTACTTTCTCTGTTTTCTTTCAAGAATTTTGCTCAGAGATGCTGGAAAGAGGAGGAGAGTGGAAGGGATGGAGAGGCAAATGCTGACTGCAGTGATAGTAGCACCCAGACACCTCATGTTAGAGCAGAAAGAATGACACATTTGGGGGGGGTGTGAAACATGTTGCAAAATCGTTCCCCTTCCCAGTCATTGCTGCAGAGCGTCTGGAGGCAGGGAAGCACTGACCGCACAAACACTGGGATATGCTTCTCGTTAGTCCAGAGAGAACTGGGATGCCGCTGTTAAATACACACACTTCCCTGCCAGTAAAATCATGGGTAAGGAGGTGGAGGGATGTCTGCTTTACTCTTATTTGGGACATGAAAACTAGTTAGGCCATGGTTCCTAGTTGTGGCCCATTTGGAAAGTCATAAGGTCAGGCTTATCCTAGGAAGAGGCCAGTGGAGACGCCCAAGGCCAATGGGGAAGGTGAAGTTGGAGCCCTCTAGGACCAAGGGTTCTGTCCCAGCAGTAGCTCTCTTTATTGATGGGATCTACCCACCCACTCCTGCCCCCTCGTGGAAGCAGGGGTTATGGTGATGAGTTGGATGGGTTGGAACCAGCAATGTGAGGAGTGAGATGTTCCAGGAATGTAAGCACAGAGATTCTTTTCTGAAGCTTCTCTCTCAGAATCTCATTGGTTCAGGATATTTCCTGACTCCCACTGCCTGACCATGTCTGAATACAACTCACATTAAGAAGTGTATTTTACTTAATGATACAATTTATACATATATGTGTAGCATATATATATTTTTATCTTGTCATTCATTTATGTTGCATACCCATCACCCAAAGTCAGATTGTCCTCCGTCACCTTCTATCTAGTTTTCTTTGTGCTCCTCCCGCTCCCCTTCCCCCTCTCCCTCCTTCCCTCCCCCACCCCCCCTAACCACCAGACTCTTACATATATTTTTTCAAAAATCGGTATTTACTATTTTTGTGCAATGGATTGGGATATTTTCTATTCTGTTTTTTTAAAATGCTGGTCAGTGCACAGATCGTTTGTGACCCTCGGTTTGGAACCACCAGAATATTCTGTAGCATCCCAAGATACCAGGACATCCTGTGAATAGTCACTTATCTGAACCTTTATGATGTGTGTGTCTTCTGAAGCAGAAAGTCCATGCAGAAAGATGATGGGCCTTGGAATTAGACCTTGGGCCATCTGGTTTACATCCCTGCCTCCTCATAATGCCTCTTTTGCAAGAAATTGTAAGGGTGGGGTGATTTTATGTATGTGAAAATGTCTAACATGGCCTATCCCAAAGTAGAACTTCAGTAAACATTAACTCTCTTTTTATTTCTAACCAAATTGAGACCCATAGTCTCTGATGATAGCTGCAATTTCTTAAAACCTCTGGTCCTGCTATGTCTTCTATTAGGTTCAGATTGTCTTTGTTGAGAAACAAATCTTGCTCCTTTAACCGATTGCTTTGAGGGGCTTCTTTGGGATGGAATTTTAGTAATCTCAGGACTGCTAGGGGTACCTCTGTATTGTATACATTGAATGAATTAGATGACTAGGGACCTTGCAACACAGAAGGATGACATTTTTCTCCTTAGTTAGATATCTTTTCTGGTAAGAAGGTACTACACATACAAATCAAGAAGAGGTAGTGTTCAAATTGCCTATAATAATAGGGGTGCCTTTAATATAAATCCAGAACAAGAGAAACTTACCAACAGCTGAGACTGTAAAAATACCACAGCAACTGGCGAGCAATTAGATGAAATGCATCTGAGAATTTTATGCCCGATTTCAGATGTTGTGTACCATGTTTGGCTTACCACTACATCCTTGCTCACAGCCTGGACTCAGTATAATTTAGTTATCACTACCTGCCTGTGTCCTAGACACTTCATAGAAAGGTCTAGGCTGGACTATCCAGTAAATCAGGAGAAGAGTAATCCGTTTTCTTGTCCTTGTCATTTTAAAACTCACCAGTGCTTGCTAATCTACTTTGCTGCAGGCATGCCGAGACCCCATTCTTTCTAGATATTCTACTTCTAGTGCCGGTTAGCCACAGGGAATAAAGAGGAAAAACAAGATTTCCCTTGTCATCACTCATTCTCCCAAGTAGGGGCCCAGGCTTCCCACTGCATCACAACACTTTTGCTGTTAACACACTTAACCAGCGGGATGAGCCCATCACTGCTTGCGCATTGTCACAGGAATCCCCGTTTGGACTTGCCACTGAGCCTTGACTCCCTGCATGATTTTAAGGGCCCACTCCTTAAATTCATTCGGGTCAGAATCCTTCCTCTCATTTTCTCTCTTACGTAAATTTGGCTCCCTCTAACACTCCCTCTTCCTGAAACCCAGAGAACTCTAAATTCAATTTGTAACACAACAGCTCCTTCCCCAAAAAGGGGAGTTTTATTGTGCTGACCAGTTTAGTTCTCCTTTGCAAAAAACAAACAAACAAACAAACAAACAAACAAACAAAAAAATCACTGCAGGCCCATAACCTTCAAAAACTGTCTTCATTCCTATGATACATTTTTTCACTCCTAGAATTTGCAAAGGCTTACAGTGTTTTATTTTGGTCCATGATGCTTAGGATGATTATTAGCTGGTGTCCTTTAAGTGGGATACCTTTACCAACTTCTGTACACACTCCTGGACTTACCTCCTGGGTCTCAGACTGTTTCTGATGCCAGATCTTGCTTCTCTGTTCCCAGCTGGCTAGTCCTTGGAGCAGTAGGAACTACAGAGGAATAGACTTTGTTCTACATGAGAAAGGACTGGGTCATGATCATAGTGAGGGAGAGAGTGGTTTTAGCAAGACCGTAGCAGCTGGAGGCTAGTTTCCATGCAGTAGGACTTAGAATCAAATATAATATTGCCCTAAGTGGCATCCTTCCGGCATTAGATAATAACAGTTCCTGGATCCCCTGTCAGGAACTATCCAAGGAGTAGAGACATCTGGCATATGTGGAAGACATTGGATGCATTAATATGTTATTAGGAGATGATGAGAACAAATATTCAACCTAGGGACTTGGCTCTTATCAGTAGGGCTCTTGGTGCATTAGGAGAAAAATTACCTTTTCGCATGAGATGTGCAGCATGTGTTCAGACCTGTGAATCTGGTTTTGGAGTCACAAATGGAGATGCGCTGAATCTGACAGAGGTGACAGCTTCTCACATGTGGAAAACTGAATAATAACAACAATTCCATTTGTGAAGAAGAGCTAGAAATTACATTTTCAATTCTAATGCAAGGCAGGGGCTGAGATGAACAGACTCAAATTGAAGTTTTCCTGGGCTCACTATTTTTCTTTTTAAATGACAAAGGAAATAATGGTTGATGAAGTTGCCTCTAGGGGATCTAAGAAAGATTCTTTCTGGTATTTAAAAAAAATGAGATTTCACAGAGAGGCTATTAATTTCTACCAGCCATTTGATAAACCCAGCATTAGCTGGTTTAACACTATCAAAGGCTGTATTTCCCATAATGCTCTCAATGGCTTACTTGTAAATACAGATTTCTGATATTTGGAGCAAAATATCTGATTATAAAAGGTGTAAGTTGGCTTGGTTTTTGTTTGCTAGTTTTGGTATGATGGAGCTCTGAATATAAACAAATAAATATATGATTTACATTACTTTAGAAAATTAATATCAAGACAAAACTGGTTTTCAAGTCAGAGGAGTAACAGAATCTTGAGTCCTAGTTTCTATGAAGCATCAAATACAGGGAAGGGAGGCCCTGGCCGGTTTGCTCAGTAGTAGAGCGTCGGCCTGGTGTGCAGAAGTCCCGGGTTTGATTCCTGGCCAAGGCACACAGGAGAAGCGCCCATCTGCTTCTCCACCTCTCCCCCTCTCCTTCCTCTCTGTCTCTCTCTTCCCCTCCCGCAGCGAAGCTCCATTGGAGCAAAGATGGCCGAGGTGCTGGGGATGGCTCTGTGGCCTCTGCCTCAGGCGCTAAGAGAGGCTCTGGTCGCAACATAGCGATGCCCAGGATGGGCAGAGCATCGCCCCCTGGTGGGCAGAGCGTCGCCCCCTGGTGGGCGTGCCGGGTGAATCCCGGTCGGGTGCATGCGGGAGTCTGTCTGACTGTCTCTCCCCACCATTTCCAGCTTCAGAAAAAATACAAAAAAAAAACAAAAAACAAAAAAAACCCAAAACAGGGAGGGGCAAAAGTAGGTTTACAGTTCTAATACAATAATTAATAAATAAATAATACAAGAGTAAACTCTGTTTCGCATACTTACAACTGTAAACCTACTTTTGTCCCTCCCTGTATTTACACAATGACTGCATCTTACACAGAAGTTACTTTTGATTTTCACTAATCATGACAGTCTCTAAGAGCTTGGGTTCTGGGTCAGAGGCAAATTCACACAAACCCCTGTGCTAGCTTGGTTTCTAGTTCTTGCCTAGATGGCTAGTGAATGTGGGCATGTGGGTCCCATCCCTGAAATCAGCCTTAGATTAAGTTTCAGAACAGAGGTTCTCTACCTTGCACATTGGATTCACTTATATATACTGATCTGAAAGATTTTGATTAGGAAAATCAGGCATCTAACAAGCCAGTTTTCCCATAAATAAAAGCTATAAATTCTTGACATAGTACCAGTACAATGCCTTAACCCTCTGGAAACTGAAACAAAGTAGACAGATTTTGGAGGACTGGAGTGATTTGGAGATGAACCTTGAAGCAAGCATCTTCTACGGAGAAAAAGTTCCATGGGCTCAGTGGCAGCTAAAACTCGGGACTCAAAGCCTCCTAAAATTTTAGACAGAGGAACTACAGGGAAGAGCCCTGGCCAACCAGAGATGCCAAGGTGTGCGAAGGAAAACCTAGAAAGAAAGGAGCTAGAGAAGGAAATTCCAAATTCTGTGTTTAAATCCAGCCCAAGCTTCCGGTGAATCTCTAGCACATGACAGCGAGGGGTGACTGGAAGCATGATGCAGTCATGGCCGAAAGAACTGAACTGAGGTCTGTACTCTCGCCACCTCGGATGTGGCAGTGTGTAATTTGAGTTTAACCAAGTGGGCTGTCTATGACAACAAAAACGCCAACACTCTTTGAAGAAATGTAATCTAAAGTCTTTACAACTTAATATTTACAATGCCTAGGATACAATCCAAAATTACTCAACATATTAAGAGCCAGGAAAATGTGACCTGGTCTCACGAGAAGAAACATTGAACAGCTGTCAACCCTTATGTTTTAGTTCCTTAGGGCTGCTGTCACAAATTATCGCGAACTGGGTGGCTTCAAACAATTGAAATTTATTCTTTCCCAGTTTTGGAAGTCAGAAATCTAAAATGTAACTACATTAGTAACCCCAAAAAGTAGGTTTTTAACAAAAAAGCAAACTTAGGGTTTGAAAGGGTCACTATGCAGTGACAAGAGGTTTGCTGCTACAAGAAGGTAAAACACTTCTAGCCATGTATGTAATTAATAAATATTCTTAAAATGTATAAAGCAAAACTTGATAAAATATAGGATAAATCAATAAATCCCCTATCATAATGGAGGATTTCAACTCACTTCTTTTGTTTATTGTTAGGTCAAACAGACAAGAAGATTAGTAAAGTTGCAGATGTTTGAAAAACAAAACCGACAGGTGTAATCTAATGAAGATATATGGAATTCTATAGCCAAACATGAAAGAAAACATGTTATATTTATTATAATATTTATATATTATTAGGTATTTAAGATGTCGATGGGTAGCAATTTTTGAATTAACTTTTCAGTTTGTTACTTACATAAAACTGTATGTGTTTTTGAGAGTCCTGCTTCTATATTAGTTTTTTCTTATTGTGCAACAAATAACCTAAAATATAGTGGCTTAAAACAAAACAAAATTTCTGCAAGTCAGAAGTCTAGTATTGTGCGGCTGGATTTTTTTCTTAGGGTATCATCATGCTAACATCAGCATAACCACAAAGACTCAGTTCTCATCTGGGCATAAAGGTCCTTTTCTGAGCTCACTGGTCATTGGCAGAATTCAGTTCTTTGTTGTTGTAGAAGCAAGGTCCCCATTTCCTTGCTTTATTTTCTGCCCCGATGGCAACTCACATTACTTTCCATGTGTCTCCCTCCATCTTGAGGCCAGAAGTGGCCCAAGTGATCCTGTGCATGCTATCACTCTCTCTGACTTCCTGTTATATCCTCCTCTGTTACCACCAGTCAGAAAAAAATTTCTCCTTTGATAGGCTCATGTGATTAAACGAGTCCCACCTGTATAGTCTCTTTTTTTTAAAAGTCAACTGTGCTATCTATGTAACATAACTGGATCACAGGAGTGATATGTTATCAAATTCACAGGTACCAGGTAGTGGAATCTTAGAGGTCATGCCTAGAAATTATGCCTATGAAATTCCCTTGTCAATTTTTTTAACCCACAAGTTGTGTTATTTTTATTGTTTGAAAATCCATGATATACTGTATTTCCCCATGTATAAGATGCAACTTAAGTTTGGGGTCCAAAATTTGAAAAAAGAAATGTATTACATAAAGTTTCAAGTTTTATTCATCATAAAATTCATATAACTCCTCATTACTGTCAAAACTCCCATCCATTAGCTTGTCCTCATCTGTGTCTGATGACGAATCACTGTCTTCATATATTGCCTCGTCCTCAGTTCCATCTACAGCATTTGAATTGCCACATTTCTTAAATGACTTGACAACAATCTCAATCTTGATATTATCCCAGAATCTTTTCACCTAGGTACAAACTTCTCCTATAGTTGGTTTCTTCATTCTTTCTGCAGGTGTCAAATTGTCCCCAGAAGACTTCATCCACTGGTTCCATTTGTCTCTCATGGCAGCTTTGAAGGGTTTGTTAATGCTGATATCAAGTGGTTGGAGCTGGGATGTCAAGCCTCCAGGTATTACAGCAAGTTTTGTTTTTTGCTCTGCAGCAATCTTCTTTGTGTTTTTTGTTATGTGTGCCCTGACTGATCAAGCACCAGTAGGGCAGGTTTGTGTGGAGCTGACCTGGTCTCATTCTCCAAACTGTCTCAAATCAGATCTTCATCCCATCCTGATCCATCCAACCCTTGTCATGAACATGGACAATCACTCCTTGAGAAATGTTTTCTTTTTATAAAATTTATTTATTCATTTTAGAGGAGAGAGAAAGAGAGAGAGAGAGAGAGAGAGAGAGAGGAGCAGGAAGCATCAACTCCCATATGTGCTTTGACCAGACAAGTGCAGGGTTTCAAACTGGCGACCTCAGTGTTCCAGGTCAATACTTTATCCACTGCACCACCACAGGTCAGTCCAGGAATGTCTTTTCTTGGCATTGTTTTGCATTTGAAAATCAGAATAGGAGGCAGCTGGGTTCCGTCAGCACAACAAGCTAAAACTGTATGATGGCTCTTTTCACGTCCACTTGTCTTCACAGTTACAGTTTTCCCCCTTCTTATCAACAGTTCTGTTACTTGGACCATCAAATTGAAGGGGGACTTGGTCCATATTTGCAACCTGTCCCTACTCAAACTGATGTGTCTTCGGACATTGAATGACAAAATGATGAAATTCAAGGGCCTTCTGCTCATAGCTTTCAGGCATCTTTTGAACAAGTCTGGTGCATGTGCGCATGCTTAGTCCATTTCATTTCATGAACCCGAAGCGCCAACTGTGTCCTCCTTTGGAATCAGTAACTTCTTTTTCATCAGCAATTCTTCTTGCCTCTTGCTGAACCATTTTTGTGGACACAGGAGTTCCAATTGCCCTTTGCTCTTCAATCTGTATCTTCAATTCCGTCTCTAAATCAGGCCATTTTGCTGACTTGCCTCTCATGGCCTTCTTCTGCCACGGCATTTTCAGTAGGGTTTCTTCTTCCCGTGGCCAGTCTCGGATTGATTTCTCAGTTGGAAGAGGAACAAACTTACGTTCAGCAGCATGATTTCCATTCACCTTTGCAAACTGGATCCCTTCTAACTTGAATTCAGCACTGTATGAAAATCTTTTCTGAGCCATTTCTGGGCAGAATGTGGCAAAACATAACCTACTGTAATATACTGGTAACAAGTACGAAACAGTGAGCGCAAAGACAAGTGATAAAAAGCAGGAAATGCAATTTAAAAAATCTAAAACCACTGTATAAGACGCACCCAGTTTTTAGACCCCACATTTTTTGGAAATGGTGCATCTTATATATGGGGAAATATGGTAGCACTTTTGTAGGAATTCATAATCTATATTAGAAGAGCTATGACTGTATTTCATAATTTCTCATATTATTATTTCTTGAAACTATAAGTATTTTGCTACTTCCTCTTCAGACCTATGAGATTTTTAGCAGATCTATCTTTTTGTACTTGATATCTATATTATAGTCACAGAAAGATAACTATAAAATGTTAATTCTTTGGAATTAATGGAAGCTTCCTTTGAAGCCAGTATATAGGTAATTTTTATAAAGGCTTTATTTATTTTTTCTCAAAATAAATTTGTGGTCTCCATTTGGTGTAAACTTCTGTTGACAGTGCTATTAATTTTTTTTTTTACATTTTAATCCATTTTCTACATCATCTATCAATTCCTGAGAGTATGTTAAACTCTTTAACTACAACTGATTTATTGTTCCCATAATATTGTCATTTCAAGGCTATGTTTTAGGGATATATAGATCATTATATATCCTTTTTTTTCATTAGTTTGTGCAACTTAATTGAAGGAAAATTAATCAAAAATTGGCAGAGATATGAGATAATTACTCTTCCATTGACAACTTCCAACATTTTTCATGGATGCATTAAAGCACCCCTGGCATTAGCCATTGCAAGCTGAGATCTCTGGAAAGCAGGCTCTGAGACAGAATCAGTGTGAAGGATTATATCAGAGAATGCTCCGAGGAGGAACAACTATGGGGAAGATTGGGCTGCAGGATGGGGTAGGAGGTGAACTGGGCTATAGTGCAGTCTCAGCAGAGGCCGCAGCTGGCTACACAAGAGCTCAGAAGCTGGAGTGGCCTTTCAGTGTTATTCTCAGTTGGGATTAGGGAACTGGGCTCTTATGTCCCTGCAATGAGTAGATATTGGGTCTAGGTTACTCTGGAAATGGGTGTGACCTTGAGCGACCTTCTTTCTGCAGCTGAGAGCAATTCCTGGAGAGCACTGAATGCTCAGGGACCTAAGAGCAGCTGTGTAAAGGGTGATATATGTGGCACACTTGTGCTTCAGGGAAGAAGACAGCAGATCTGGTTAGTTTATTATCTTGTTACCTGTTTTGTTATCTCCCAGAGTCGGTATGAAGATGAAAGGTTATGTGTGTAAAGTGTCCGGCATAGTTGGTACCTAATAGATTATTATTAGTAGTAATAATATTAGTATTTATATACTTACATTACTTTGCCATGTATAAGCTTTTTTCAGATTTGTAATTAGCTAAAATTAGTCATATTTTTTATGTTGCCACCTAATCTTCATAACTATGATTTTGAATAGTGCTTAATATTTAATTCCAGTGGATTTGCCATAATGTATTGCATTATATTTTACTTTGTATATAGTTGAGTTGGACATCTTCATGCATCACTATTTTTTTCAGGCTTCAGATTATATTTTTAGGCTGGATTCCCAGAAATGAAATTACTGGGTCAAAAACATCTTAACAGATTTTGATCTAGAGTGCCAAATTAGTTTACAACACATTGTGATAGTTTTGCTGCCACTAGCAATATAAAGAATATCAATTTTCCTGAAGCTTTGCCAGCAATGGGTATTGCCATTAAAAATGTTACTTTTATATGTGAATAATAATAATTGGCTTTAATTTCTATTTTGTTGACTACTGGTGAATTGAATATTTTTATAAATGTTTATTTACTAGTAATATGTACTCTTTACAGATTATCTGTCCATATTCATTACATATTTATGGGATATTATTAGGGCATTAAAATAATCAGTTCTGTGGACTTTTTATATAGTAAAATTATTCATCCTATCTTTAGTCAACATGTTTTGTTAGTCTATTTTTTTTCCTTTTACACTGTTTTAGATATAAAATGTTTTAGGTTTTAGGGGGTCATATTTGTTGATCTCTTTCTTTGTAATCTATCCATGCTTTTATAACTTAGTACTACATATCATCTTAATAAGTCTCATATAAACATTAAATTTTATCTTTTAATTAAAAAAGTATTTTTAGTTAACTAATTCATCCAGAATTTATATTATATTGACCCATGGGATGATATAAAATTCTAAGCAGTTAATTTTTAAATCAGCTATCACAACATTGTTTTATTGCTAAAGTTAGTCAAGAGTGATGGGTTAGGGTAGGAGGTTGAAAAAGAAAAAAGATTAGGAAGAGCCTGGTAAGGAGCTGAGTTAAGGGAAGGGGATCAATGAAGCCAGATCAGAGTGTTTTGTTCAATATGGTTTTCAGGTGCATTAAGTTATTCTAGTGGAACCCTGGCTGGATAGCTCAGTTGGTTAGAGCATCATCCCTAAGAGCAGAGGTTGTGGGTTTGATCACTGGTCGGGGCACATACAGGAACAGATTGATGTTCTTGTCTCACCCTCTCTCTCCTTTCCTGTCACTAAAATCAATAAAATAAACATTAAAAAAAAGTTATCCTGGTGGAAATGAAGTTAGATTAATTGGTACTGATGAAGGATGTTGAAGAAGCATGTGACCAAGTATGTGAAAGTTCCCACTTAGTGAAGTCAAACCAGGAAGCTTCCCTGTCCCAAGTTCCCAGGATGTCCCGCCTCTCTGAAGCCAAAACTGTAATCACAGTGAAGGCCAACATGTTAAGAAATGTCTTTCTCTGTTGATAAGTAATCTTATATTTAACTCTAATTATTATCCTGTGCTCGATCAAGCCATTTATTTTTGCCGTGGCACCAAACTGTTTTAGTTCTTGACATTTTTCTGTATGTTCTGGGTTTGAAAGGGCTTCTTTCATCCACACATTACTTTTTATTGTATTTTAAAATTATTTTTCCTTGATTTTTCTTTCAAATTAACTTTATAATAATTTTATCCAATTTAAACAAACAAAATAAAACATATTATAATTTTAATTTAAATTGCTTTAAAGCAATACATTAATTGAAAAGAATTGACATATTTAAAATATTTAGACTTTTCATAGAGGAACATGCTGAATCTTCCCATTAGTCAAGTTTTATTTTATATCTTTCAGTAAAATACTCTGGGCTCCTACTCTTCTCTCTCCCAATCTAGGTCACACACATTTCCCATTAAGATTCTATCTTCGTATTTTACATTTTTTGTTCTATTGGGAATGTTTTTTTTTTCCCCTAGCATGAAATGTTCTATATCTTTATCTAGAAACTTTATTGATTTTCAAAAATTAATTCAAATCTTTTTTTCAATAGCTTTTTTATAAATATTAATAATTTTTCTGTTTCCTACCAATATATGTAAGTCTTTTTCTATTTCATTTTTATTACTGGTCAGAACCTAAATATAAATATATTTGTTTTGTGCTTGATTTTACTAGTGTTGTCTTTAGTAATATTAACTTTTAAGTGTGGTGTTTGTTGTTTTAAAACAAATATTTATATATTGAGTGAGACATGCTTCTATTTCCATTATTTAAAGATGTTTTATAACTAGCGGTTATTTAATTTTGCCTATCACTTTTCATTTTTTATGATAAAGTCTGATTTTTCTTACAAGGCATAATGGTGAAATGATTGCATTTTCTAGCATTGATCTGTTCTTACTTTCCAAATATAATTGCTATTTGATCATAACAGTCAGGTTTTTAAATTAGTTAATGAATTTCATTTACTATTATAGTTATGATTTTTATATCTATATTTATAAATAACATCGAACTATGAGTTCTTACCCTATATATGTCAGGTTTTATGTCACTTTTATATCTGCTTGGAATTGTGCAGCTTTTAATATTATTTTATGTTTATCAAATTCTAAAGAAATTTGTAATGATCTTTCTTTTTTTTCTTTTCTTTTAAAGGTTTAAAAAAAGTTATCAGTAAAAGCAACTAATTGCCAGGGATTTAGGGAAGAATATTCTATTTAAAATTTTTTATCTTATTCTATTCAAGTTTTTCTTGTATCAGTTTATTAATTTTTCTCAGAATATTACCTATTTCATTAATAATTTTAATTTAACAGTATTTTTTTATTCTTATGACTTGTATATTGGTTGCTAATAGTTTCAGTAAAAAAAAAAAGTTTACTGGTCTTTCTCTCTGGTTCTATATGCCATAGATTTTGTTCATAATTTTAAAAAATATCCACATACTGGCTTTATTTTGTCTGAAGAGAGAAGCCACACACACTCACAAATGGTTAGGAAATGGACAGTGAAATTATCAAGTTAAATTACGAACCTGATCCTGGTTTTCTCTTTCCTCTGTAAAGCACCATTTTCCTCCCATCTGGAGAGTGAAAGATTTACTCTTTATCCTTGGAATTTATGTTTTCCCGAGACACACCCAGGTTAATTCTTTCTACAGTAATTTTGCCTTCACAGTCAGCTTTTAAAAAATATAAATAGTCAAATCTTCCCTGGGAAATTATTCTCCTACTCTTTTTAAACTTTATGGTTTCTTTATAAAATTTAACTTTTATTTTTACCAAAGTCTGCCATGTGTTTTATTTAAAGATTTGAGTAAGCCCACAAGGCTTGCCATGAAAGACATCCTTCTCCCTACCAGCCAATCCTCCTTCCTGCAATTTTCTATTTTCCAGAAGCGTCCGCTTTCAAATCTCAGTTGTTAAAGCTCCATTAAAAATAACGGGCTTCTTTAGTTACGTATGGTGTGTTCAGGTGTTGGCATCATCTCGTTATGGGAGTTGCTCTACATCCTCCTCCCCATTCACAGCCTGCAGCACACTTCCTGGTCCCCCTCCTCCCAATTTAGTCTTCCAATTTTTTTTTTTTACATGTTTCCCTTATTTTCTTATTTCTTTATCTTTTTGCTCTATATTTTGGCAGGTTTTATCAACTTTATCTTCCAATCTTTACTGTCATTTTCATAGGGTTTGAATATTACACTTCCTTCTTCAATCAGAAATCTGGTTACTGAAAGTTCTCTGTCCTCAATTTCTGGCATAAAAGAATGAGAGCTATTTGAATCTGTCTTCTTTGCTTCTTATATCTTTTCTTGACATTTGCATTTCTGCTTTTTATTAGATAAGAATTTCACAAGCCTGCCTTTAAATTATACCCTCTTTCTCCTTAAGTGTCTTCCTTGCTATTCATTGCCTTTATTCAATTTCTTAAAAAAAAAAATGAGGTGATTTAAAACATGTTCCAAAAACACTTCTGTATTTTCCAGTTGCTTCATTTGCACTTGTTTTATGGACTGTATCAATCTGTATATTCAGTAAGCATAATATATTATTCCTTGAATTCAACCTATACAAATGGGAACTATTTACTTCAAAATTTTCAGCTTGGTTCTCCTCTTTGAAATTGTTAGTGTCTTTACTTATACATATTTTTTAATATTCAGATTTTATGAGTGAAAGTTTCATATTTTGAGATCAATCAGGATTGACAGCCGATGCAGATTTCATCCAGAGTGTGGTATTTAAACTGTTTGTGTGTGTCTGTGTGTGTGAAATGAACTGCGATTCTAGTTTCCCTCGTGGCCTCTCTAAGGAGCAGTCTATTTCATTTCCACTCCCACAAAATTTTAGGAGTGCCTCTCAGATTTGTTCTCTGCTTCATTAATGAAAAAGCAGTTACTATTTGGCTACTGCATTTTTATTTCAGAGTAGTCTTTTTGATTCAGTAAAAGCTGTGTTTAATGGTATATTATTGAAAACATGAAGCAATATTCTTTTTCTTTTTTCCCCCTAAGATGTGTAGCTTTTGAAGTAAATCTATTTCAGAGGAAGAACTTTACTTGTTGGAGAAATTAGTTTTTGTTACCTTTTGCTGGATATTTTCACAGACTTCACTTGATTGTATTCTTTTTCTTTTACTTTTTTTTTTTTGAGCTAGGACAAACGTCAGACCAGTAGTGATGAGGAGGAACAAGGTGAGAATTGCTGTCAAGTTCGTTCCCCAGGTGACCCCATCAGTTCCTATTTAGTACAAAGAATTGTGTGCCCAGCTCCACGTTCTTCCAGTCCGTCAAGACAAGGCTGTCCAGTAGAACTCTCTAATATAATTCTACATTATCGTGTTACTGTATCTGCTCTAATAGAGTAGCAATTCACTACATGTGGCTCTTAAGCACTTGAAATATGACTAATGTGACTGAGGACCTATATTTAAAAATTAATTTTAATTAATTTCAATTTGAACTTGAACAGCTACGTGTAGTGAGTGGTTACAACATGGACAGCAGAGCTCTTGGCATCTCAGAGCCTTCAGATGGAGAAGAAAATGTCCTAGGCAAGAGTAAGTCTGAGTCTAAATGAGGAGGAAGATATCAGCCAGCAGCTCATGATCTTCTAAGACCCTTGGTCCGCAGACATAGAAGGAAGCTTTCGGTGAGAGTGGGAGGTCTTTTAGTTTGAGAAAATACAGATTCCATTAAAGAATAGTTGAATTTCCAGTGTGGAATATCCAGATGCTTAGGGACAGAGACCCAAATGCTCATCGGGTTGGAAAAAATACATACATGGGATGCAAAGCTACCTCTGTAAACAGCTGCTTCTTAACCCTTACTCCAGCATTTCATAAATTCCCATAAGTACCTCTCTACCATTCTTTTCTGCTTCTCATTATGGTTAAACAATAACTTCCTAAGGTTTAGCATTTAGTTTAAGGAACACTTAGGAGAAGGATTTCCTTGTACTTTAACTATTTAGCCATCTTCTCAAAATAACTCCAGGTGTTCTTTTCAAATGTGGAAAAAGAGCTAAGTTCTCAGCTAGACTGATATAATGATTAGTTTGATCATCTGAGAAGTGAGAGCATCTAAAACACATTTGTTTTTAGCTCTTCACTTAGTCCTGACAGCACCTTGTCATCTGACACTCAACTTAATGTTAAATTGGTGGAGGAAATAGAATAGGAGGGGTGTGGATATCGTTTGTTACTACCTCCAAGACAGGCTCACCTCTGTCCTCCTCGGCCTGGGGACCCACTATCCCATTCAGATTTCATAGTCTCTGGTCATTTTAACCTGAATCTCAGTGAAACAACTTCTCACCCTGCTTTGCCCTAATCAGATCTCTTTTGAGTGAGAAAGATGAGGTCCATGATTACATCTTCAAAACTCCATCCAGTTGGCACTGTGGCCAGCTTTTCAAACGGCCCACAGAATTCCTGTCAATGAGTTCTGTGAAACCCGGCGCACGCTGGGATGGCCTTATTTGCTTTCTGCTTTAAGTAGAAAAATTGGATTTAGAAAGCTTTTCCTAATCTGCATCTCTGCAATATAAAATAAACTTCTTACATCTGTCACCATCAGCATTCTCCTTGTTGTCTTTACTTTTATGTTTCAAAGAGGAAAGGCAGGGTGCCCTTTCTTTCTCTCCCTATTCAAACACTGTCTTGGGGCAGCCAGCCCTGAAGATTAGTGACATCTTCCCGGCTGAGATAATGGGGACCGGAACAAATGTAGGATTGCCCTCCATACCAGCCACATTCCGTCCTTATTAACTCTAAGGAGCAACTCTTGATCTGGAAGCTTCTAAATGTTTTGAAACTTTTTGGATTGTAAAATAAAAGTTAAGCCTAAAGCTCTCTGAATATCCTCTTTATTGATAGCATTGATTATATCCTAGCGATAATGTTTTCAAAGCAGGGACTGAAGCCTACTTGCACCAAAATCATCTCCTACACTAGTTAGAATGCAGACTCCCAGGGCCACACCAGGCCCTACAAAACCCAAATCTCTGAGGCCAAGGCCCCATCTGCATCTTAACACCTCCTCAGGTGATGTTCATGCTTTCCGAGAACCACTTTAAAAGAAGTAATGTTATCAAATAGCTCATTCAATAGTCACTTTTACAGTCTGGGAAATCAGACAGCAACCTTCCTGTCAGTAGAAGATGGATCAGAGGAGAATAAAGCATGAAGTATAGGCATAAAGGAGGCATGATTTCTCATTCTGTGCCATTATTTGCTTGCTGTGGGACAATAGGAATCAACTTAGTCTCCCTGACTTGGGTCCCTTGTTCCTAAATGCTTGCTTTGCAGGCTTGATAAGGTTTGAATACAAATCACACGGCACATAGTAAGCACTTGGTTAACATTTTGTATTATGATTTCTCAATAGATGCTATATTTTTAAAAGATTTTATCTATGATACAACTAGATTTTATGAAGCAATAATTTATTTGTTCATCAAAGACATGTGCACCTGCCAATTAGGGTTCTGATGAGTTTAAGTTCTCCCATTGATGTCACTCCTGTCGATTGCAAAGGAGTTTCATGTTTCGGCATAATATTGCCATTCGGTTTTTTAAAAATAATTAAATACCTTCAGCACCCACTTGACTATAGCCTTTTTCAGTTCTACTGGTACCTAAAACTGTGTTGGGCAGCTGCACAATGTTGGGCCCATGTTTAGCTAACAGGGGCCAACTGTTGTTCATGTCGTATAATTGAGAAGACAATGCAAGACAGTTTAATTCAAGACCCCATCGTTCCAATACCATAGTCACTCTCTATTAAGGCTGTCAAATGAGTGTTATTCATCCTTCTTCCCTGAAGCACAGTTTGTGATTTGGGTTTATTTTTCTTTACAGAAATGGCTTTCCTCATCATTAGCAGGTTAATGCTTGGAGCTGGATTTACTTGGGGAGGTAGAGAGCCTGGGGACCCAGCCCCTAACTTATGGAGAAATCTGTACTATTGGAAGGCACATCCTGGTGGGTGCTCGTATGCTTCAGGCTTTCTCAGAGATGCCTGGGAAATGGAAGGGGGCTGATCGATAAGACCTACACTACACAGCTCTCTTCAACCACAGCAGCTCTGCATGGAACCCATTTCTTATTTGAGCATCCATATATAAATTTGAAACAAGACTGTCACTGTAAACATTGAGCAACAATCTCTGAAATTTACTGATGTAGTCCAACATATTAAAGTTTGAATTATGGCTGAGCAAACACAAGTTTCATCAAAAAGACAAAAATGCCTGAACTAAGGACTCTGAGTTGCTTGGATTAAATCGGTTTTTCAAAGCATGTAAGAAGTGCTGATTATGGGGCTGGGTAAAGATAAAGGGACAAAGAAATATGGTCTTTGACCTCAAAGTTTGTGAAATCAAGTAAAGAAGCATAGGAGAGGTATAGAATTAAATACAAGTTGCCTTAACATATGTTAAAAGTCTTATGGGAACCCAGCTGTGGATAAAAAATGATAGGAAACATTAAGTACTAATTCTGGGTTAGGTACTATGCTTGATTTTGTATCTGTCTGTCTATCTAAATTTTTGAAGCAGGAATCACTTTTCCCGTTTTACACAGAGGAAATCCAAGATTTAGAGATTTAGAGAAGTGTATCTTGCCCAAGTTCACATGATCATTAGGTGGCAGAAGTTGGAATTCCAGTAGAGATAGTCTGACTCTGGAGCTCACATCCTCATCCAATAGGGAAATATAAAAACATTTTAACAGGAGTTAGTTTTTTGAACTTGGCCTAAAATAAAAAACAGTTTTAAAATGGGTGGTAGGGACTGATGACTTCCTGAGACCCTGCCCCACCACAAAGGTCTGCAGGAACCTGACAGGGGCGGGAAGGGCATAACTAGACTTGCTGTACCCTCGGACTTTTGCTGAGTGGCCTCAGACCCAGCACTGGTACGGAGTTTGAACCTGTATCAGTCTGGTGAATACCACATGCTCCTACCTAGTGACTCACAGAGAACTGAACTCTTGCAACTCAAGTACTGCCAGAGGCTCTTTCAGTGACTGAGCCTAACAGGTAGCTGGCAGGTGGAGGCAGGTAGAAGCAGATCTCGGGTGCTTTGGACCTTCTGTGGACCTGCCCTTGGGCTCAGTGCTGGAGAAAGCTGGCCTTGGTGCAGAGCTTGGTCCTTCCCATGCACACCAAGTCCCAGCAGAGGCAGCCACAAACTTTGGATCCTTTTGTAGCTCCAAATAGGTTGCCCAGGGCCAGTCACAGGCAGTGTCCGATATTGACTTGAACTAGAATCCCTCCCAAGAGGCCACAGAAAAACACAACTAATAACCAGCCTTGGACAACATCAGAGCAGAATCCAATAAGCTTCACAAGCAGCATATCCCAAGGGAGATCTTGACAGACACCAGACCCTGCTGAGGTGAATTCCACTTCGTGTGGTCAGTACCTGCACTGCAGCTCATACACCATCACCGGTACTGATTCTTACAGTCAGTCAGCCTGAGGGTGGACCCCATGCAAGAATGGGCTAATAGCAATTAAGACTTAATTACAACAGGAGACATAACCCACATAAGGGGCATTCCTGAAGCACCCAGCTCAGGTGGTCAAGGACACTATACCACTGGATACCACAGGACACCTACATGTAAGGCCATCCAACCAAAGACTGGGAGATATACAGATCTACCTACTACATAAAAACAAACACAAAAGGGAGCCAAAGTACAGTGTGTCCGTAAAGTCATGGTGCACTTTTGACCGGTCACAGGAAAGCAACAAAAGACAATAGAAATGTGAAATCTGCACCAAATAAAAGGAAAACTCTCCCAGTTTCATACCTACTCAGTGCAGTTCAATGTGGGCTCACACACAGACTTTTTAGGGCTCCTTAGGTAGCTATCCCGTATAGCCTCTACAGACTCATCACTGACTGATGGCCTACCAGAACGGGGTTTCTCCACCAAACCGCTGGTTTCCTTCAACTGCTTATCCCATCGAGTAATGTTATTCCTATGTGGTGGTGCTTCATTATAAATGCGCTGATATTCGCATTGCACTTTGGTCACGGATTTGAATTTAGTGAGCCACAGAACACACTGAACTTTCCTCTGTACTGTCCACATCTCAACTGGCATGGCTGTGGGTTGCTCCGCTGTATACACGGTGTTACATCATCATCTGTACATGTGCACATGCTGCCACATTATCCTACAGAAACTGGGAGAGTTTTCCTTTTATCTGGTGCAGATTTCACATTTCTATTGTCTTTTGTTGCTTTCCTGTGACCAGTCAAAAGTGCACCATGACTTTACAGACACACTGTAGAGAGGCAAAGAACATTCTCCCAATAAAAGAACAGGAGAAATCTCTAGAAAAAGAGCTAAATGAAATAGAAGCAAGCAATTTACCAAATATAGAATTAAAAAAATGATTATGGGATGGTCAAAATAACCTAGTGAGAACTTCAACAGCATGAAGAAGGACATAGAAACTGTGAAAAAGAATCAGTTGTAAACGAAGAGTACAATATCTGAAATGAAGAATACATTTGAAGAAATAAACAGTAGGTTGGATGAAGCAGAAGATTGAATGAGTGAATTGGAAGATAAGGTAGCAGAAAACACCCAATCAGAGCATTAAAAAAGAAAAAAAAATTTCAAAAATGAAGATAGTTTAAGGAATTTTGGGGACAATGTGAAGGGTAACAACATTCATATCATAGGGGTCCCAGAGAAGAAGAGAGAGAGCAAGGGATTGAGAACCTATTTAAAAAATAATGACAAGCCCTGGCCGGTTGGCTCAGCGGTAGAGCGTTGGCCTGGCGTGCGGGGGACCGGGGTTCGATTCCCGGCAGGGCACATAGGAGAAGTGCCCATTTGCTTCTCCACCCCCCCTTCCTCTCTGTCTCTCTCTTCCCCTCCCGCAGCCAAGGCTCCATTGGAGCAAAGATGGCCCAGGCGCTGGGGATGGCTCCTTGGCCTCTGCCCCAGGCGCTAGAGTGGCTCTGGTTGCGGCAGAGCGACACCCCGGAGGAGCAGAGCACCGCCCCCTGGTGGGCAGAGCTTGCCCCTGGTGGGCGTGCCAGGTGGATCCCGGTGGGGCTCATGCGGGAGTCTGTCTGACTGTCTCTCCCCATTTCCAGCTTCTAAAACAAATAAAAAAAAAAAGGAAAAAAAAATAATGACAAAATATTTCCCTAACCTGGTGAAGGAAAAAAATACACAAGTATAGGAAGCATAGAGTGTTCCAAAAAAGATGAGTTCAAAGAGGCCTATACTAAGACACATCATAATTAAAATGGCAAAGGTTAAAGACAAAGAGAGAATCTTAAAAGCAGCAAAGGAAAAATTACTACAAAGGAACTCCTATTCTTCTGTCATCAGATTTCTTGACAAAAAAGTTTCAGGCCAGAAGGGATTGGCATGACGTATTCTAAGCCAGTATTTTTCAACTGCCAGTCCACAAATGGTCCATCAGAAATTTTGTGCCAGTTTGTGAAAAAGTTAACCACTCTAATGTTGTATGAAGATTGCAGACCCAATGATCTTAGTTGAATTTGCTTATACCCAGAGTGATTTCTGCCTTAGCGGTCTTCAAAATAATTTTATTTTCACTGGTTCCCCAGTGTAAAAAGGTTGAAAACCACTGCTCTAAGCTATGAAAAGCAAGGACTTTCAACCAAGACAACTTTACCCAGCAAGGCTATTATTTACAATGGAAAGAAATAAAGAGCTTCCTAGACAAGAAAAAGCTAAAAGAGTTCTCTTCCCTCAAACCAGTATTACAAGAAATGTTAAAGGATCTTCTTTAAAAAGAAAATGAAGAAAACAAAGCAAAATAAAATAGAAGAACATAGTTATAAAGAATAAAACATTAGTAAATATGTACCTATCAGTAATCACTTTCATGTGAATGACTTAAATGTTCCAATCAAAAGACATAGGGTAGCTGAATGGATAAGAAAACAAGACCATATATATGCTGTTTATAAGAGACCCACCTCAGAACAAAAGATACACATAGACTGAAAGTACAGCGTTAGTAAAAGATTTTTCATACAAATGAAAATGAAAAGAAAAGCTGGGGTAGCAATACTTATATCTGACAAAATAGACTTTAAAGCAAAGGCTATAGTAAGAGACAAAGAAGGACACTACATAATGATAAGCGGAGCAATCCAACAAGAGGTTATAGCAGTATGGTGATTACCAGAGGGAAAAAGGAGCATAAATGGAGACATAAGGAGACTTGACTTAGGGCAGTGAATGCAATACAATATACAGATGATGTATTATAAGATTGTACACTTAAAACCTATATAATTTTATTAACCAATGTCACCCTAATAATTTTAAGTAAAAGATGATTTTAAAAAAGAAAAGAAAGAAACAAAAGTAGCCTGACCTGTGGTGGCGCAGTGGATAAAGCATCAACCTGGAACTCTGAGGTCACTGGTTCGAAACCCTGGGCTTGCCTGGTCAAGGCACATATGAAAGTTGATGCTTCTTGCTCCTCTCCTCTACTCTCTCTCTCTCTCTCTCTTTTTCTTTATCTCTTTTATGAAATGAATTTTTAAAAAGTAAAATGGGTGGTGGTAAAGGATCGTGGATGAGGAATGTATTTCATGTAGTTTGCCCAGCACAGACACAGCCCTAGAAGCCTGTTGGCTCAGCGGTAGAGCGTCGGCCTGGCGTGCAGGAGTCCCGGGTTTGATTCCCGACCAGGGCACACAGGAGAAGCGCTCATCTGCTTCTTCAGCCCTCCCCCTCTCCTTCCTCTCTGTCTCTCTCTTCCCCTCCCACAGCCAAGGCTCCATTGGAGCAAAGTTGGCCCTGGCTCTGAGGATGGCTCTGTGGCCTCTGCCTCAGGCGCTAGGATGGCTCCGGTTGCAACAGAGCAATGCCCCAGATGGGCAGAGCATCACCCTCTGGTGGGTATGCCAGGCGGATCCTGGTCAGGCGCATGCGGGAGTCTGACTGCCTCCCCGTTTCCAGCTTCGGAAAAATGAAAAAAAAAAAAAGATAAAAAGAAACAGTGTGGGACCACATTTTGAAAAGTCATCAATTGCTTTGTAACTCCTAGGCAATAATTGAATGGGAGGCAGCATGGCATGCTGTTTAAGAGAGTTGGAGTCAATATCTGCTATTTCCCAGGTGTGGGACACCAGGCATGTTATTTCATTTCTCTGTGCCTTGGTTTCCTCATCTCTAAAATGGGAGCATAACTAATTTACAGTGATGTTATGAGGATTAAATGTTTATTGTACGTGAGGCATTTAATAGTGTCTTTCACGTGGTAAGTACTCAATAAATGGTAGCTAATTATTTTTATTAACTCTCAACTTCATGGCTTCTAAAACAAGCTAATATTTTTGAGCACTTCTACGTAGAAGGCATTGCACCAAACACTGCACTTGCATTATTTAATCTTCACAATAGCTCTTCGAAGCCAGTACTATTATTTCCCCAATTTACAGTGGGTGAAACTGAAGGTCTCTCAGCATTGATTCCAACGTCTGAGCCCAGAGCCCTATCCTGTGTTTCACTTTTTCCCTTTATACTGTACTGCTTGGAAATTTCAGGAAGATTTGATGTAGGTAGGAGGTTGAAACGAGTGGGCTTTGTAACAACCTCCCCAAATTATATCAAAGAAACAATAGCCAACTTCTTGGGTTTCATACCTTTGCAAGGGCCTATAGCCTCTACCTTAAGGTCTTTGTTTTCACTTTATGCATATTCTTGTACAAGGCATTCCATGATCATATTTTTCCCATATCTTTGTGAAAGGCTGTAAAAAGTAGCTTTTACTGTAAAACAAACTACCCCCTATATAGTGACTTAAAACCATAGTTATTTACTTATGGTTCTGTGGGTTGGAAAAGTGGGCCGGGCTCAGCTAGGCGATTGGTCTCCTGGTCTTAGCGAGGCTAACTCTTATGTTTGAAGCTAGCCGCCAGATTGGCTGGGGCTGGCTGGTCTGATATGGAGTTCATCTGGGATGACTCATTTTCACTCCTTCATTCTCTCATTTTTCAAGCTGCTTGTCTGGACTTGTTTACATGGTGATGCAAGAATTCTAAGAATGACAAGAGAGAAGACAAACTCTAATGTGCAAGCCCTTTTTAAGTCTCTGCAGTTTTCATGTTTGCCATTTGTCTCAATGGCCAAAGCAAGTCACACTGCCAAGCCCAGGCTCAGAGTGTAAGGAGACAGGGCACATAAAAAATTTGAGTACATTACCGTTACACTCTACCAGCCAAGCTTTGCAAAGCCACCTACATTGCCAATACAAGCTTGGAAGGCTATGGAGGAGGGCATCTTGGGTGGAATTGCACTGCGTAATCTGCTAACTGGGGGCACTTAGACATACTCTTGGTGTGACTGTGGTACCAGATGGTACCAGAAAGTGACATGACACATCAGGAACTACACACTCCCAAGTTGTCCCCTTCACACCCCCATGCTCAGCCCTTGAATCTGAAGGAGGCCCTTGTCAGAGATAGCATTCTAGTAACTGGTGAGGGCTGAGCTATGAAATGACTGGTTTATTTTTATCTTCCTCCCTCACTGTGCCTCCAGGCTGGCATGGCCTGGAGAAATAGCTGTTTCATCCATTAGAATGTGTACAGCCCTTAAAATACCTTGGCAGAGGCATCTGCAGCCCTCTCTCGTCATTGTCACTCCAAAGGATCACTAAGTTCATCTTTGAAATTAGATGATGATGGTATCATCACACAAAACTCTCTGGGGTAATAAGCTTTGGGCTTAACATTCAATTTTGTGGCCATATCAATGGTTTCTGTAGTCTTGTTTCTATTCAACTATAGGTTATGTTCCATTTATTTCACAAAGAAAGAAAATGCTGCAGGGTATCCGAGGCCCTTGGTATCTGGTATCAAGCTGGATGCACATAATGTTACAACCCATTCCTTAGTGCTGGTCATCTTGGGAAACTACAATAAAGAGTCTGGTGGAAACAATTTTTTTTTCTTTTCCTCCTGTGATTGTGGTATGAAAGATAGTCTAATAATAAAATTCACCACAACAGGAAAAATATATTACCACTTTGTAAATATCTTAAGAAATAGAATAGCAATGCTTTCATATCCTGAAACTTGAGGCTCGGAGCAGAAGATTCCAAGGGAATGAGGTGATCGTGCCTGCCAGGGCTCAGCTTCGCTCTCCCCGCCAATGCCGCCGGGTGCCATCGGTTTCTGGCCTGCTATGGCTTCAGTTTGGATTTCACAGGCCTTGTGGGGAGAGTCCTCTTTTGTATGTGTGGTTTTCTAATACTTTCCACAGATACTTTTAATTGAGGGGGTGAGGATTTCAGGTTTTAATTCCCTAGGGACATTTCATTGACATTAGACCATCAGCTTAGTTATTCAATAAGCAATTTTGGAGCTTCTTCTATGCCAGTATTTGTTCTAGGCTGTATATACTGACTTTTGGGTACTTGGAATCTGATGGAATTTGATGAAAGAGGCATTCCTGTGGCCTAAAAGGATATCTTATGATAAAGTCACCATGAAGAAGTACCTTGAAGAGAGGGATTCCTTTTTTGTAAGGCACAGTAGATCACAGAGGTGATGTTTTAGAATATGCACATTGAAGCCCATTCCACCTGCCTTGCTGAAAATTGAGGCCTGTAAAGATTGAATGGCCCAGCTGGGTAGCTTGGTTGGTTAGAGCATTGACCTGGTATGAAAGGTTGTGGGTTCAGTCCCCCATCAGGGCACATATGAGAGTCAATCAATTTCTCTCTCTCTCTATCTCTCCCTCCCTTTCTCCCCCTTCCTCTCTCTCTCTAAAAACCAATCAATAAAACAAATTTAAAAATGATTGAATGGACTACTATGTCTGGAGCTGTGGTGGACGAGATAGTTTATAAACTACCAAAAGATGCTTGGCAAATAGCTAAACTCTCTAAACACGCTGGGCAAGGTGTTGACTATTTTTATAGTTTTTAATAAGAAGATGAGCAAAAGAAGGGAATTTTCCCAAGGTTAAAAATGGAACAGGAGCAGGAGTCCAAAGAGATAAGTGAGTGTTCAAATTGCTGCCAATTTTATTACCAGCTACCAATAAATTCCAGGTGACCAGGAGTTCTGACTTCAGTAGCTGTGCCTATGTGTAAGGGAGGCAGGCAAAAGTCCTGCTCCAGGAGGGATGCCAGCTGGGGACATCTAAGTAATGCTGGGACCCATGAAGAGCAGTATCTACAGGGATATGATGAATTAGAAAAGACAACCACTCCATGAAGGCAGGCAGCAAAGAGGCTTGGCGGATTCAGATGTGCTACTGAGGGATGGAGACTATGATAATGATCTAGTTAGAACATGCATCTAGGACCTGAATTCACAGTATTTGCATGGTCAGAATAACCACTAGCTGAGGATTTTCATTTAAAGCAGACCTGGTAGGCAGGAGTGCATATCTCCAGAGGAATCCACATTCAATCCGTACTATAAAAATTCCCCTAAGCTGAGTCCCAGTGAATGTGAACTCATAAGTAGAAATCACAAAATGTACAAGGAAACTAAGCACCGTGATCAAGAGTTAACAGAGACAGCCAGTTACAGCAACGACCTCACATATTTAACATGTTTAATACATGTTATTTAAAGAAATACAAGAGAAAAAGAAAATATGAGTAAGAAAATATGAGTAAGAGACTATCAAAAAGTTACCTGACATGAAATACTTGCAAAAGTACTCAATGGAATGTCTGAAAATAAATTTAAAAAATGATTGAAATTTAATTTTCAATGAAATAATAGCCCTAAGTAAAAAGTGGCAGAAATCCACTTACAGTAGAAGGGATAAATAAACTGTGGTATATTTATACACTGAAATGTTACAATGCAATGGAAAAGAGCAAATTATTTCTAATAAAGCAACATGTATAAACCTCATAGTTACCTTATGAAGCAAAAGAAGCCAGAAACAGAGTACACATTCTCTATGATTTCATGTATAAGAAGTTCAAAAATAGCCAAAGCTAATCTATTTCACTGTGGTCAGAACAGTGGCTATAAATCTGAGAGGGTATTGCTTGAGAAGGGGCCTGAAGGAGCAGGCTGGGTGCTGGGAATGTTCTATATCTTGGTACGGATGATGGGTATGTGAATGTGTACACCTGTAGAAAGCCATCAGGCTGTACACTTAAGATGTATACTTTCACTGGGATACATGTTACCTACACCTCCATATAAAAGAATAAAAACCTCAATGGCCCTATCTTCCAGTTCCTTTGACACACACTCACCCGCAAGACCAGCTTTGACACAGCCAAAGAGAAAATTAATGAATTGGAACTAAAAAAATTATATACAAAATTTATCACAGAGAGGCAAAGACCCAAATGATAGAAATTAAGAAACATGGAGTCTATAGTGAGGTCTATGCAGAGCTCTACAGGGGTCTCAAACTTGCGGCCTGTGGGCCACATGCGGCCCGCCGAACAATTTTGTGCGGCCCGCAGACTAATCCGTGAAGTTCAAAATATTTTGGATAAAATTAAGTAAGCCTAGGGGCCTACTTGTATTTGCCGAACGGCTGTGATCTTGCTCTGCGGCCCACATGCTGAGTTGAGTTTGAGACCCCTGCGTCTAGAAGATAGAATGGATGAACTGCTTCTAAGAAAGAAACAAATTCTTTGTTTCTGAATGTCTAATGAACTTCATGCAGTATTTTTTTTTAAACAGGGACAGAGAGAGAGACAGAGAGAGGGATAGATAGGGACAGACAGACAGGAACAGAGAGAGATGAGAAACATCAATCATCAGTTTTTCGTTGCCACACCTTAGTTATTCATTGATTGCTTTCTCATATGTGCCTTGACCACGAGCCTTCAGCAGACTGAGTAACCTCTTGCTCGAGCCAGCGACCTTGGGTCCAAGCTGGTGAGCTTTTTGCTCAAGCCGGATGAGCCCGCGCTCAAGCTGGTGACCTTGGGGTCTCGAACCTGAGTCCTCCGCATCCCAGGCCGACGCTCTATCCACTGCGCCACCGCCTGGTCAGGTCTTCATGCAGTATTAATAAAACAAACCCACACCTAAACACATGATAGTAAAATTGTAGGCCAAAGACAAAGAGAAGATCTTATAAGGAGGTTAAAAATACAGATTATCCACATAAAATGGTCAATTAGACTAAGGAAGTCAGTAATGTTGCGAGTCAGTAGATGAAAGGGTGCTACCATCATGTATTGAAAACAAAGTAATTCTCAATCTAGAATTATAAACTGAAGCAATGAAGGCAAAATAATAATTTTTAAAAATCAGCTGAACAAAACAAAACTGAAAAGAAGACAGATTTCACTACCAACAGACTCTGACTTAGAGATTTTCTAAATGATGTGCCTTGGAAAAAAAATGAATATAGAAGGGTTGTCTGAGATGAAAGAAAAAATAAGGAGTGAGTAAAACATCAAACCATATGTATATATACCTATATATAATAGAATTATTTGATACCATCTTTATATATATCATATATACACAAATATTTATATTTTACATATTTGAATATATATTTGACCCTTATGTTAAATAGCATAAAGAAAGAACTAGAGTATTGTGCAGGGTAGGAGACTTGTCCAAATAACAGAGCATTCTGCCTAAAGTCAGTTGAACTGCTGCTGAATCACCCTTTCACTAATGCTACCTGTTATAAGGTCACTGTACTCCCGAGTTGGAAGTTTTGTTAGATTTCACGGAATTCCTAGAATTGCCACTGAATCACTGACTGTTATATATACCAATTCTGTCATATCTGATTATTGTCAATGTTCTTCTTCATTATAATTGTTGAAAATAGCAACCCTGGAATAATATAAAAAACAGATTTTATTCTTATCACGCAAGTAAAGCCTAGAGATTAATTAAAAACAGATTTTACCATTTACATAATTAGGGAATTATTTGCAGCATCAGTCCTGATGTATGTGGATTTGTTTGACAAATGTGGTGATTTGTTCCGGGATAAATATGTATCCTTTGTAAATACTTTTGATATTGATGGGGGAAAGGGACCTTTAAGGAGCAAATGCCACAAATGCCTTCCTGCCCTTTGAAGAGTGCTAAGTGCTACAAAAACATGAGGCCTTCCTCTCAACCCCTGCTAGGTGAGTACAGCACCCTACAGAGGGTGGAGAGGGTGGCTGCTGGAAGCCAAAACTGATAATTCGAGAATCCCTTTTCCTGGCTGGCATTCTGTTATCACTATAGTAATGACAGGCGGGTGGTTTTAAACCTTGACCTCAATTTTCCAGTTTTTTCACGACCCCACCGATCCTTTTTGTCTCTTAGTCCTTTAATGGCCTTTAAATTCCTTAGTGGATGTTTTAACCTAAATAAAAATTCATCATTTCTACTACTTTCCAGAGGCAGTTCTAATCTCACCTTTCCTGTGAATTCTGCCCTGAATTCCCTGGCAGGATTAACCAAACCCTCCTCCACACTCCCCTGCCATTCATGTCTCTCTATTGTAATTATTTGTTTGTAGGCAGAGAGAACCCAGGAACAGCTTCTCATATCTCCATCCCTAGTAGTCAGTCTGATAAATACTTGGTACACTGACACAGAGTTATGCCTATCTGAACAGAAATGTGGCTTATGTGGGGCTGCACCCGATGAAGACGCTGATGAATCCTTCAGTTTCTATCTATGTCTTCAAGAGCAGTTCCCAGCAGCCTCCTCTTACTGCATCTGCCCCCAATTAGGTAGTTAGAGCAAATATTCACACCCTCACTTGATAGATAAAAGCCCAAGAAGCCCAGGTTTAAATAGCTCACACAGGTCCTGCAGTTCGTGCAGAGGGTGAGCCGATGAAGAGGGTGGCAGATGGGAAATAATAAAGAATAAGGTTTCTACTCCTTAGAGAAATCACTTCATTAATTTTCTTTCCACTTAAATCCAGCTCCGCCTTCTCCAGGCCTTTTCTTCACAGGATCAGAGAAGCAGCCTTTTGATGGAAGAAAGACGTACCACAGAGATGCTGAATGCGGGCTGACCCTCACGTGGGGACCATTTTCCTGTGGAAGCAGCAATAAGCATAATCATAATGCCTGCTTGAACTTGGCACTTTTCTTCTCTTTGGCATAGAGTCTGAAATTACCCGCTGCTGCCTTCGGCGTGGCAGTGGGCTGCTGAACAGGAAGAGGCTGGGGATAGTGCAGTGTGTTATTGTGGAGAAATTCTCGAAGCTCTCAGGGTTGTGAATGGCTTTGGTGACTAAGGTAACCTGGGGCAGGTGAATAGGCAGGGTGATGAGTAGGAAGCTGTGATACTGTTTCTATGGAGGAGTGGGCCGGGGCATCTCACTGGGGCTGTATTGTGTGCCAACACTGGGCAGAAAGGCCCATAAGAGGACCATGCCGAGCCTTTAGACTTAAACAAACCTACGTCTCAAGGACTCCAGCAATGTTAGGAAACTTAGTTTCATAGAGGATTAGAAGCACTGATAACAATGAATAACTCTTTGCCTTTCTTCTCCATAAACAACGTCACACACTACTATGAAGATTCTCGGGCATTGATTTTTCTCAGGTGTGAATGTAACCACTTCTGTGGCAATCTCTGGCATGGGATAAGGCAGTGTTGACTCCCAGGCAAGAAAAGGAGAATTGTGAGAATTTAGGAACCTTGAAGGAAGCTCTTCCTCAATGTATTTGTTTTGGCAACTGGTAGGGTAGATTTCCAAAGCATAGACCTACCTGCCTGAGCCCAACCAGGTGCCATTTTCTTCCCTCTTTCACAGCTGGCCGTGTTGATTGATTGATTGATTTTTATTTTGAATTTAAATTTAATGGGGTGATATTGATTAATAAGAGTACATAGGTTTCAAGTGACCATCTCCATAGTATTTGAACTGTTGATTGCACTGTGTGCCCATCACCCAAAGTCAAATCATTTTCTGTCACCATATATTTGTCTTTCTTTATTCCCTTCTCCCCAGCCCTCTCCTATATCACCCTCCCCCTGGTAACCACTTCACTTCCATCTGTGTCCATGTGTCTCAGTTTTATTTTTATTTTTTTAATTTTTAAATTTTATTCAGAATATTAACTTTAACATGGTGACATTAATCAGTAAGAGTACATAGGTTTCAGGTAAATATTTCTATAGCATTTGAACTGTTGATTATGTTGTATACTCATCACCCAAAGTCAAATCATTTTCTGTCAACTTATACCATTATTTCCCCATGTATAAGATGCACCATAATTTTGGGGCCCAAAATTTGAACAAGAATGTATTACATAAAGTTATTGAACTCAAGTTTTATTCATCATAAAATTCATACAACTCCTCATCACTGTCAAAACTCCCATCTATTAGCTTGTCCCCATCTGTGTCTGATGACGAATCACTGTCTTCAACAATGAGCGCAAAAGCAAGTGCAAAAAAGCAGAAAATTGCAAGTAAAAAAAATCTGCAATCACTGTATAAGGTACACCCAGTTTTTAGACCCCAAATTTTTTGAAAAAGGTACATCTTATACGTGGGGAAAAAGAGGTATCCCTCTTTATATCCTTCCCCCCACTCTCTTTTCCCTCCCCCAGTAACAACTTCACTTTTATCTATGTCCATGAGTCTCAGTTTTATATCTCACCTATGTGTGAAATCATACAGTTCTTAGCTTTTTCTGATTTCCTTATTCCACTCAGTGTAATGTTCTCAAGTTCAACCCATGTTGTCATAAATGTTGCTATGTCATCATTTCTCATGGCCGAGTAGTATTCCATTGTATGTATGTACCACTTCTTCTTTATCCAATCCTCTATCAAGGGACACTTTGGTTGTTTCCATGTCTTGGCCACTGTGAATAATGCTGTGATGACATGGGGGTGCAGGTGCCTTTACGTACCAATGTTTTCAAGTTTTGGGGGTAGATACCCAGTAGAGGAATTGCTGGGTCATAAGGTAGTTCTATTCTTATTTTCTGAAAAACCACCATGCTTTCTTCCATAACGGTTGTACCAGTGTTCATTCCCACCGGCAGTGAATAAGGGTTCTTTTTTTTCCACAGCCTCTCCAACACGTTATTGCCTGTCTTGTTAATAATAGCCAATCTAACAGGTGTGAGGTGGTATCTCATTGTAGTTTTGATTTGCATTTCTCTATTAGCTAGTGAAGATGAGCATCTTTCCATATATATCTGTTGGCCATTTGTACATCCTCTTGGGAGAAGTGTCTGTTTAGGTCCTTTCCCTAATTGGATTGTTTGCTTAATTTTTGCTGAGTTTTGTGAGTTCTTTTATATATTTTGAATATTAACCCCATATCAGAGCTGTTGTTTGCAAATATTATCTCCCATTTGGTTGGCTGCCTATTTGTTTTGTTGTCAGTTCTTTTGCTGTGCAGAAGCTTTTTTGTATGATATAGTCTCGTTCATTTATTTTTGCCTTTACTTCCCTTGCCTTTGGGGTCAAATTCCTAAATTGTTCTCTACGGCCAAGGTCCACGAGCTTAGTTAGTACCTATGTTTTCTTCTATGTAACTTATTGTTTCAGATCTTACATTTAGGTCTTTGATCTATTTTTAATTAATTTTCATGCAGGGGGACAAGGTGTAGTCAAGTTTCATTCTTTTGCATGTGGCTTTTCAATTTTCCCAGCACCATTTATTGAAGAGGCTTCTTTTCTCCATTGTGTGTTTTTGGCTCCTTTGTTGAAGATGATTTGTCCATATATATGTGGTTTTATTTCTGGGCTCTCGATTCTGTTCCATTGGTCTAAATGTCTGTTTTTCTGCCAATACCATGCCATTTTGATTATTGTGACTCTATAGCAAGGGTCCCCAAACTTTTTACACAGAGGGCCAGTTCACTGTCCCTCAGACCATCGGACTATAAAAAAACTATGAACAAATCCCTATGCACACTGCACATATCTTATATTAAAGTAAAAAAAACAAAACAAGAACAAATATAATATTTAAAATAAAGAACAAGTAAATTTAAATCAACAAGCTGACCAGTATTTCAATGGGAACTATACTCCTCTCACTGACCACCAATGAAAGAGGTGCCCATTCCGGAAGTGCGGCGGAGGCCAGATAAATAGCCTCAGGGAGCCACATGCGGCCCATGGGCCGTAGTTTGGGGACCCCTGCTCTATAGTATAATTTGAAGTCAGGTACTGTGATGTATTCCGATTCATTCTTTTTCCTCAGTATTGCCTTGGCTATTTGAGGATTTTTATGGTTCCATTCAAACCTGGTAGTTTTTTGTTCTATCAATATTTCTTTAAAAAATGACATTGGAATTTTGATGGGGATTGTATTAAATTTGTATGTTGCTTTGGGTAATATGGCCATTTTAACTATGTTGATTCTTCCAATCCATGAACATGAAATATTTTTCCCTTTTATTGTGTCTTTTTCAATTTCTTTCATTAATGTTTTATAGTTTTCAGTATATAGGTCCTTCATGTCCTTTGTTAAGTTTATTCTTAGGTATTTTATGTTATTTGTTACAGTTGTAAAAGCAATTGTTTTGTGGTGTTTTTTTTTTTTAGTTCATTTTCCAATGTTTCATCATTGGTGTATAGGAAAGCAGTGGACTTTTGTATATTAATTTTGTATCCTGGTTTATTGTTTCTAATAGCTTTTGATGGAGTCTTTGGGATTTTCTATATATAGAAACATGTCATCTGCAAAAAGTAATACCTTTGCTTATCGTTTCCCCATTTGGATGCCTTTTATTTCTTTCTCTTGCCTGATCACTTTGGCTAAGACTTCCCAAACTATGTTAAATAAGAGTGGAGCCCTGGCCAGTAGGCTCAGCGGTAGAGTGTCAGCCCAGCATGTGGAAGTACCGGGTTCAATTCCTGGCCAGGGAACACCGGAGAAGCACCCATCTGCTTCTTCACCCTTCTCCCATTCTTTCTCTCTGTCTCTCTCTTCCCCTCCTACAGCCAAGACTCCATTGGAGCAAAGTTGGCCCAGGCACTGAGGATGGCTCCATGGTCCCTGCCTCAGGTGCTAGAATGGCTCTGCTTGCAGCGGAGCAACACCACAGATGGGCTGAGCATAGCCCCCTGGTGGGAATGCTGGGTGGATCCCAGTCGGGCACATTCGGGAGTCCGTCCATCTGCCTCACCCCCCCTTCTCACTTTGGAAAAATACAAAAAAAAAAAAAAAAAAAAGGAGTGGAGAGAGTGGGTAACCTTGCCTTGTTCCTGATTTTAGAGAAAAAGCCTTCAGTTTTTTTCACTAATTATTATGATGTTAGCTGATGGTTTGTCATATATGGTCTTTATTATGTTGAGGTACTTTCCTTCTATTCTGATTTTATTGAGTGTTTTAAACATAAAGGGATGTTACATCATATCTAATGCATTTTCTGCATCTATCAATAGGATCATATGATGTTTGTTCTTTGTTTTGTTGATGTGGGGTATTATGTTGATTGATTTCCATATGTTGAATTGTACTTGTGCTCCTGGAATGAATCCCACTTAATTGTGATGTATTATTTTTTTAATTTTTTGTCGCATTTGATTTGCTAGTATTTTGTTTAGAATTTTTTCATCTTTATTCATTGGAGATATTGGTCTGTAGTTTTTTTTGTGTGTGTGATGTCCTTGCCAGGTTTTGGTATGAAGATTATTTTAGCTTCATAAAATGTGTTGGGGAGTATTGTTTCTTTTTCTATTTTTTGGAAGACTTTGAGAAAAATAAGTACCAAATCTTTGAATGTTTGGTAGAGTTCACCAGTGTAGCCATCTTGTCCTGAACTTTTTTTTTTTTTGGGGGGGGGTGATAGTTGTTTCTTTTTCCTCCCTGCTTATAAGTTTATTAAGTTTTTCCACTTCTTCATGACTCAATCTAGGAAAATTGTATAGTTCTAGGAATTTACCCATTTGCTCAAGGTTGTTGAATTTGGTGGCATATAATCATTCATAGTATTCTACTAGGATCCTTTGTATATCTACGATGTCTGTGGCAATTTCTCCTCTTTCATTTTGGATTTTGTTTATATGAGTCTTTCCTCTTTTTTCCTCAGTAAGTCTAGCCAGTGTTTTGTTTATTTTGTTGATTTTTTAAAGAATCAGATCTTAGTTGTATTCTTTCCATAGTTTTTTGTTCTCTATTTTATTTAGTTCTCTAATTTTTACTATTTCCTTTCTTCTGCTGACTTTAGGTTGCCTTTGTTCTTCTTTTTCTAGTTCCTTAAGGTTGATGTTAGGTTGTTTACTTGGGATCTCTCTTGTTTCTTGATATGTCTATAATGATATAAACATCCCTCTTAATACTGCTTTTGCTGCATCCCAGAAATTTTGATATGTTATGTCATTTTCATTTGTCTGTATATATCTTTTGATCTCTGCTTTTATTTCTTCTTTGACCCAGTCATTTTTTAGAAGTATGTTGTTTAATTTCCACATTTTGGGGGGTTTCTTTACTTCCTTTTTACAGTTGAATTCTAGTTTCAAAGCCTTATAATCAGAAAATATGCTTGATATAATTTCAATCTTTCTGAATTCGTTGATGTTTGTTTGTGGCCCAATATATGGTCTACCTTTGAGAATGTTCCATGCACACTGGAGAAGACTGTATAAACTATAGTTTTAGGAAAAGATGTCCTATAAATGTCTATTATATCCATTTGGTCCGGTGTGTCATTTCAGGCTAATATTTTAAATTGATTTTTCTGTTTGGATGACTTATCTAAACCATCAGTGGTGTGATGAAATTTCCACATATAATTGTATTTTTGTCGTCTTCTATTTTTAGATTACTTTGAGGATATTTTATATATTTGGGGGTTCCCAGGTTCAGTGCATATATATTAAGAAGTGTTATGTCTTTTTGATAAAATGTCCCCTTTATCATGAAATGTATATTTTTGTCTCTGGTTACCTTTGTTGTCTTGAAATCTACATTGTCAGATATGAGTATGGCTACATCTGCTTTTCTTTAGATTTTATATATATATATATATATATATATATATATATATATATATATATTTGGAGAATTGTTTTCCAGCCTTTCACTTTGAATCTACTTTTGTCATTGCAGTTTAGATGTGTCTTTTTTTTTTTAATTAATTGTGTTTACATAGATTCTAGGGTTGCCCCGAATGCATCCCCCCTCCCCCTTATTCCCCTCAACATCTCCTTAGCCCCCCTCCCAACAGCACCCTCCCCCCTTCCCTTCAGGTTTATCCCATCCTATCATCCACTTTCCCTCTGTCCTCTTTTCCTCTGTTCCCTTTGATCCCTCCTCTGTCTCAATTCCGTTCCTCAGTTCTCATTGTTCCTTGGGTTCCTCAAATGAGTGAGGTCATATGATATTTTTCTTTCTCTGCCTGTCTTATTTCACTTAACATAACAGTTTCCAGATCCATCCATATTGTTGCAAAAGGTAAGATTTCCTTCTTTTTCATGGCTTCATAGTATTCTATTGTATATATATATACCATCGCTTTTTAATCCAGTCGTCCACTGATGGACACTTGGGCTATTTCTAGATCTTCGCTATTGTGAACAATGCTGCCATAAACATGGGGGTGCATTTATCAGTCAATGATATGGTGTTCTTGGGAGATATTTCTAAAAGTGGGATGGCTGGGTCAAAGGGAAGTTCCATTTCTAATTTTTTGAGGAATCTCCATACTGTTTTCCACAGTGGCTGCACCAGTCTGCATTCCCACCAGCAGTGCAGGAGGGTTCCCCTTTCTCCACATTCTCGCCAGCATCTATCGTATGTTGTTTTGTTAAAGAGCGCCATTCTGACTGGTGTGAGGTGATATCTCATTGTGGTTTTAATTTGCATTTCTCTAATGATTAGTGATGTTGAACATTTTTTTCATCTGTCTATTGGCCATCTGTATGCCCTCTTTGGAGAAGTGGCTATTCATTTCTTTTGCCTATTTTTTGATTGGATTGTTTGTCTTTCTGGTGTTGAGTTTTACAAGTTCTTTATAAATTTTGGTTATTAACCCCTTATCAATGTATTGTTGAATATGTTCTCCCATTGTGTGGTTTGTCTTCTTATTCTGTCCATATTGTCTTTAGCTGTACAAAAGCTTTTTAGTTTGATATAGTCCCATTTGTTTATCCTGTCTTTTATTTCACTTGCCTGTGGAGATAAATCGGCAAATATATTGCTGCAAGAGATGTTGGTGAGCTTACTACCTATGTTTTCTTCTAAAATGCTTTTGGTTTCATGACTTACATTTAAGTCTTTTATCCATTTTGAGTTTATTTTTGTGAATAGTGTAAGTTGGTGGTATAGTTTCATTTTTTTGCAGGTAGCTGTCCAATTTTCTCAACATCATTTGTTAAAGAGACTGTCTTTACTCCATTGTATGCTCTTACCTCCTTTGTCAAATATAAATTGTTCATTAAAATGTGGGTTTATTTCTGGGTTCTCTGTTCTGTTTCATTGATTTGTATGCCTGTTCTTATGCCAGTACCAAGCTGTTTTGAGTACAATGGCCTTGTAATATAACTTGATATCAGGAAGTGTGATATCTCCCACTTTATTCTTCTTTTTCAAGATTGCTGAGGCTATTCGTGTTCTTTTTTGGTTCCATATAAATTCTTGGAATATGTGTTCTATATCTTTGAAGTATGTTATTGGTATTGCATTGAATTTATATATTGCTTTGGGTAATATAAACATTTTAATGATGTTTATTCTTCCTAACCATGAGCGTGGTATATGCTTCCACTTGTTTGTATCTTTTTTGATTTTTTTTATCAATGTTTTATAATTTTCTGAGTACAAGTCTTTAACGTCCTTAGTTAAATTTAGCCCTAGGTACTTTATTTTTTTGCTGCAATAGTGAAGGGGATTGTTTTCTTAATTTCTCTTTCTGACAGTTCATTGTTGGTATATAAAAATCCTCTGATTTTTGTGTATTTATTTTATACCCTGCCACTTTGCTGAATTCATTTATCAGGTTGAGTAGTTTTTTGACTGAGACTTTAGGGTTTTCTATATATAGTATCATATCTGCAAATAATGATAGTTTTACTTCTTTTCCAATTTGGATGCTTTTTATTTCTTCTTCTTATCTAATTGCTGTAGCTAGGACTTCCAGTACTATTTTGAATAAGAGTGGTGAAACAGGGCACTCCTGCCTTGTTCCTAATCTTAAAGGGATTGCTTTCAACTTTTGCCCATTGATTATGATGTTGACAGTGGGTTTGTCATAGATGGCCTTTAAAATATTGATGTATGTCCCCTGTATTTTTACTTTGCTGAGTGTTTTGATCATAAATGGGTGCTGGATTTTATCAAATGCTTTTTCTGCATATACTGAAATTATCATGGGGTTTTTCTCCTTCCTTTTGTTTATGTGATGAATCACATTGATTGATTTACAAATATTGTACCATCCTTGCCTACCCAGAATGAATCCCACTTGATCATGGTGTATGATTTTTTTCATGTATTGCTGGATCAGGTTTGCTAAATATTTTGTTGAGGATTTTAGCATCTAAGTTCATCAGGGATATTGGCCTGTAATTTTCTTTCTTTGTGTTGTCTTTACTTGGTTTTGGTTTTGGAATCAGAATTATGCTTGCCTCATAAAAGAAGCTTGGAAGTCTTCCTTCCTCTTGAATTTTTTGAAATAGCTTAAGAAGGATAGGACTTAGTTCTTTTTTGAATATTTGGTAGAATTCCTCTGTGAAGCCATCCAGCCCAGGGCTTTTGTTTGTTAGGAGTTTTTGATAACTGTTTCGATCTCATTTGTTGTAATTGGTCTGTTTAGGTTTTCTGATTTTTTCAGATTGATTTTTGAAAGATTATATGTTTCAAGAAATTTGTCCATTTCACCTAGGTTGTCTAATTTTTTGGCATACAGTTCTTCATAGTATTTTCTTACAATATTTTGTATTTCTGTTGTGTCAGTTGTTATTTCTCCACTCTCATTTATAATTTTATTTGAGTCCTCTCTTTTTTTCTTGGCGAGTCTGGTTAAGGGTTTATTAATCTTGTTTACTCTTTCAAAGAACCAGCTCTTGGATTCATCAATCCTCTGTATTGTTTGTTTAGCCTCTATATTATTTCCACTCTGATCTTTATTATTTCCTTTATTCTGCTATCTCTGGGCTTTACTTGCTGTTCTTTTTCTAGTTCTTTTAGATGCAGGCTTAAGTTGTTTATTTGAGCTTTTTCTAGCTTCTTAAAGTATGCCTGTAGTGCTATGAACTTTCCTCTCAGTACTGCTTTCTCTGTGTCCCATAAATTTTGAGTTGTAATCTCATTATCATTCGTTTCTAGGATTTTTTTTTTTTACAGAGACAGAGAGAGAGTCAGAGAGAGGGATAAACAGGGACAGACAAACAGGAACAGATTGATGAGAAGCATCAATCATTAGTTTTTCATTGCACATTGTGACACATTAGTTGTTCATTGATTGCTTTCTCATATATGCCTTGACCATGGGCCTTCAGCAGACCAAGTAACCCCTTGCTTGAGCCAGCAACCTTGGGTCCAAGCTGGTGAGCTTTTGCTCAAACCAGATGAACCTGTGCTCAAGCTGGCGACCTTGGGGTCTCGAAGCTCGGTCCTCAGCATCCCAGTCCAACTCTCTATCCACTGCGCCACCACCTGCTCAGGTTCTAGGAATTTTTTAATTTCTTCTTCTTCTTTTTTTTTTTTTTTTTTGTATTTTTCTGAAGTTGGAAATGGGGAGGCAGTCAGACAGACTCCTGCATGCATCCAACCTGGATCCACCTGGCATGTCCACCAGGGGTCGATGCCCTGCCCATCTTGGGGCGTCGCTCTGCCGCAATCAGAGCCATTCTAGCACCTGAGGCAGAGGCCACAGAACCATCCTCAGCGCCCAGGCAAACTTTGCTCCAATGGAGCCTTGGCTGCAGGAGGAGAAGAGAGAGACAGAAAGGCAGGAAAGGGGGAGGGGTGGAGAAGCAGATGGGTGTTTCTCCTGTGTGCCCTGGCCGGGAATCGAACCTGGGACTCCTGCACACCAGGCCGACGCTCCACCACTGAGCCAACCAGCCAGGGCCTATTTCTTCTTTGATCTCGTTAATCCATTTGTTATTTAATAACATGCTATTTAGATTTCATGTGTTTGAGAATTTGTCAGTTTTTCTGTTGTGGTTGATTTCTAGTTTCATGCCATTGTGATCAGAGAAAGTGCTTGATATGATTTCAATCTTCTTAGATTTGTTGAGATCGCTTTTGTGCCCTAACATGGTCTATCCTAGAGAATGTACCATGAGCACTTGAAAAGAATGTATATTCTGCTGCTTTAGGGTGAAAGGTTCTGAATATATTTATTAAATCCAGTTGATCTAGTGTGTCCTTTAAGTCTGCTGTTTCTTTGTTAATTTTCTTTCTTGAGGATCTATCTAGTGATGTTAGTGGGACATTAAAATCCCCTACTATTATTGTATTGCTATTGATCTTGCCCTTTATATTCATCAAAGTCTGCTTTATATATTTAGGTGCTTCTATATTAGGTGCATAGATATTTATAATGGTTATATCATCTTGTCGGATTGCTCCCTTTATCATTATGTAGTGACCTTCTTTATCTTTTAGTATAGCCTTTGTTTTAAAGTCCATTTTTTCTGATATAAGTATTGCTACCCCAGCTATTTTTTCATTTCCATTTGCATGAAATAATTTTTTCCATCCTTTTACCTTCAGTCTATGTGTATCTTTTGTTTTGAGGTGTGTCTCTTGTATAAAGCATATGTATGTGTCCTGTTTTCTTATCCATGTAGCTACCCTATGTCTTTTGATTGGATCATTTAATCCATTTACATTTAAGTTTATTATTGATATGTAGTTTTTTTTTTGCCATTTTATTCTTTAAAGCTTTATTCCTCTTTTACTATATTCTTTTTCCTTTTTATTCTGTTTACAACAGGCCCCTTAGCATTTCTTGCAGCATTGGTTTGGTTGTAATAAATTCCTTGAGGTTTTTTTTTTTTGTTTTTTTTGTTTTTTTTATCTTGGAAGCTTTTTTTTCTCCTTCAATTTTAAACAATATCCTTGCTGGATAAAGAAGTCTTGGTTGTAGGCTCTTGTGCTGCATTACTTGAATATTTCTTGCCATTCCGTTCTGGCCTCAAGTGTTTCTGTTGAGAAGTTGGATGTCATCCTGATCGGAACTCCTTTGTAGGTGATAGTCTTTTTTTCTCTAGCAGCTTTTAATATTTTCTCTTTATCTCTTAGCTTTGGTATTTTAATTATGTGTCTTGATGTCGATTTCTTTGTGTTTCTCTTTAATGGAGTTCTCTGTGCTTCTTGAACTTGTGTGACTTTTTTCTGGCATCAATTTAGGAATGTTTTCAGCTATGATTTCATTGAACAAAGTCTCTATTCCTTGTTCTTTCTCTTCTTCTTAAGGAACTCCTATGATGCAGATGTTGTTTTTCTTTATGTTGTCACAAAGCTCTCTTAGAGTTTCCTTAGGTTTTTTTCAGCCTCTTTTCTTTTTGCTGCTCCACTTCTGTGTTTTCATTTATCTTGTCTTCTAAATCGCTGATTTGATCCTCTGCTTCATCCAGCCTGCTATTAATTGCTTCTAGTGTAGTCTTTATTTCTGATGTTGTATTTGTCATTTCCGGCTGGTTCTTCTTTATTATTTTAATATCCTTTTAGATGCTTGTAATCTCTTTATTTATGTGCTTATTGTTTCCATCCATTATTGTTCTAAGATCTTTCAGCATTCTATTAATCTTTATTTTAAACTCTGCATCTGATAGTTTGGTTATTTCCATATCACTCAGTTCATTTTCTGGAGGTTTTTCTTGGTGATTCATTTGGATTGCACTTCTCTGTCTTTCCATTATGACTGTGTGTTTCAATGTGTTGATTTTAGAGCTGGTTGAGTCTAGGGTTGGTGTTGTCAGCCTCCAATTTTCAGTTGTTTTATCTCTAGGTCTTCTTGGGTTGGCATCAGCTGTTGTTTCTAGATGTATCTTTTGAAGGCAGCATATAGTTGGGCTTTGCTTTTTGATCCAATCTGTTTCTCTGTACCTCTTTAGTTTTTTTTTTTTTTTTCTGAAGCTGGAAATGGGGAGAGTCAGTCAGACAGACTCCCGCATGCACCCGACCAGGATCCACCCAGCACACCCACCAGGGGGTGATGTTCTGCCCATCAGGGGGCGATGCTCTGCCCATCTGAAGTGTCGCTCTGTTGCGACCAGAGCCACTCTAGCGCCTGGGGCAGAGGCCAAGGAGCCATCCCCAGCACCCGGGCCATCTTTGCTCCAATGGAGCCTCGCTGCGGGAGGGGAAGAGAGAGACAGAGAGGAAGGAGAGGGGGAGGGGTGGGGAAGCAGATGGGCACTTCTCCTGTGTGCCCTGGCCGGGAATCTAACCCGGGACTTCTGCACACCAGGCCAACACTCTACCACTGAGCCAACTGGCCAGGGCCTCTGTACCTCTTTATTGGTGAGTTTAGTCCTTTTACATTTAGGGTAGTCATTGATGCTTGAGGATTTCCTATAGCCATTTTATGTTCTGTTTTCTGATAGCTCTATGTCTTGTTTGGTTCTTCTCTTTTTTTGTTTCTGTCAATTGTTCTTGTTTGTTGGTTTTTCATACTTCTTTCCCCTGTTTGTTTTGTTGTTAAGCAGTGGGTTTCTGTGTTGGCTTTTTTTGTCAGTGGTTACATTAGGTTATTAAGAGAAAAATATTCATATGTACAAGAGTCCTTTGTCTTATGAGTGCTCCTGCACTCCATCCTCCTTTGCTACTGCAGATCTTTATCCTCTCCCCTTTTATGTTATTGTTATCATAGATTATTCTTGTCTTTATTGTAACCTTGTTGGAGCTCTTACTTGTAGTTTTGTTTTCTTCTTTGTAGCTGGTAGAATAACCCCCTTGAATATTTCCTGTAGTGGGGGTTTTCTGATGTAAATTCTGTATATCTGTAACTGTTTTTATTTCTCCTTCCTATTTGAAGGATAACTTTGATGTATACAGTATTCTTGGCTGGTAATTCTTCTCTCTTAATATTTTGAATGTTTGGGTCCACTCTCTTTTGGCTTGTAAAATTTCTGCTGCAAAGTCTGATGATAACTTAATGGGGTTTCCTTTATATGTTCTGTTTTTCTTTTTCCTAGCTGCCTTGAGAATTCTTTCTTTGTCATTGATTTTTGACAATTTTATTACAATGTGCCTTAAAATAGGTCTGTTTGGGTTGTGGTAACTCGGTGTTCTGTTTGCTTATTAGACCTGAGGCTGTAACTCTTTCCAAAGGCTTGGGAAATTGTCATCAATTATGTGTATGAATAGGCTTTTTATTCCCTTCTCCCTCTCTTCTTCTTCTGATATACCCACTATTTTTATATTGCTTTTTCTGATGGAGTCAGACAATTCTTGTTGAGCTCTCTCAGTTTTTTTAATTTCTGAGTCTTTCTACTCTTCTCTCTGTAGTTTCTCTAGTTGCCTGTCTTCAATGTCACTGAATCTTTACTTTATCTGGCTTGTTCAAGTAGCAAAACTTGCTACCTCAGTTTTCAATTTACGCATTGAGTTCTTCATCTCTGTTTTTAAAGTTTCAATCTTCTTGGTGAGGTAGTCATTTTGTTCATTAATTTGTTTCCTAAGCTCATCGGGTTGCCTATTGGTGTCTTCTTGCATCTTGTTGAGTATTTTCAAAAATTCAATTTTGAATTCTCTATCATTTAACTTTAAGGTTTCCATGTGATTGAGATTTTTTTCTGTGGAAATTTAATTTTCTTTCTGAACTATGTCTCTGTCTTGTAGAGATAAGGTATTCAATTTCTTCTTCCTTGATGGCATTTGAGAGTGGTATTGTTAAGAATACTAACAAACAAACAAACAAAACAACCTAAAAACAATGAATAATTAAAATAGAAAATACAATAAAGAATATAAATAGTTAAAAATAATTATGACCAGTTGCTTGGTTGCCAAGTAATGGAGCAGCAGCCAAGGATGGGCAGAGTATCATCTGGTAGTAGGATTGCTGTATGGATTCCAGTTGAACTCATGTGGGAGTCTGTCTCTCTATATCCCTGTTCTCATATTAGAATTTTGTGTGTGTGTGTGTGTGTGTGTGTGTGTGTGATAGAGACAGAGAGACACAGAAAGAGGGATAGACAGGGACAGACAGGCAGGAAGGGAGAGATGAGGAGCATCAATTCTTTGTTGCAGCACCTTAGTTGTTCATTGATTGCTTTCTCATATGTACCTTGACTGGGCATCGCTGCAGACCGGGTGACCCCTTGCTCAAGCCAACAACCTTGGGTTCAAGCTGGTGAGCCTTGCTCAGACCAGATGAGCCCACATTCAAGCTGGTGACCTCAGGGTTTTGAATCTGCTCCTCTGCATTTCAGTCTGACACCCTATCCACTGTGCCACCACCAGATCAGACACATAAGAATTTTTTAAATAAATTAATTTTAATAATTTAGACAATTAAAGAAAAAAAATCCCAGAAAGAAAGTTAGAAAGTAAACAAAAAAGTCAAAAAATACTCACTAAAAAGTATGAATAATAAAAAAGAATTAATGAGAATAAAATTCAAAAGGGAATAATAAAAAAAGGTTTAAAAAAAGGAAAAATATATTTTAGTTTTGAGAAGTTTCTTCCATTAGGTGTCACTGTATTACAACTTTTAGCTCTGTGAAGTTTCTGGGCTGTCCTCTGCTGAGATGTTGCTGTTGCAATGATGTAGGCAAGGCCAGAGTTGCATTGGTGGGAGGGGGCATGTTGTGAGGGCTTACTACTTTGGCTTTAAGACTTTGGTTTTACAGTTTCAGCTTTATGGCTCTAGCAATGGTAATCTCAGGTTTCTATGTGCTTCTTCCCACATCTCAACAGATCTGGGATGAGACATGGAGCACCTCTATTCTTCAGGGGAGAGAGTGGCTCTGGAAACCTAGCTGTGGGGTTTATCTCTGCCACTCTTGGTACCGTGAAGTGAGGGAGGTGAAATCTGGGAGGCTGGGGGGCCACACTTTAGCTTTCTCTGTCTCTTCCAAGTGTGAGCTATAGGCAGACCATGGGAACACTGGCCCTGACCATGCACTCTGGCCCCTTTGGTTATCTCCCCCTCTACCCCTATATTTCATTGCTCCTCCCTGCAGAAGGAGATCCAATCACTCCAGGTTTCTCTCTCTCTAACCCTCAGAAAAAATCCAGGAAGCCTGAGCTTGCCTGCCTCCTCCCCATAGTCCAGCAGAGAAAAAATAGTCACTCCAAATTTATCTTGTATCCTCTCTAAAGTCCACCATGAATGCATTTTATCTTCTGCCCCCCTCCCCTTTACCCCATCCCACCTTTAGTCCATTCATTGCATGTATCTTTCAGGTGTGCCTGTGAGCCCAGCTGGGGTTCCTTCACTGCATTATAGCTGTTCAATTTTTGAAATTTCAAGGGGAGAGATCAGGAGTATCTTTCATGCCACCATTACTGTGACATCTGTGTTTCAGTTTTCTATCCCACTTATGTGGGATATATAGTTGTCCCTATTTACAACTAAATGTGGGATATATAGTTGTCCCTATTTGCAACTATTTACAATTAAAGAGTTGTCCCTCTTTAATTCCAGAGAGGGTCATCCTTAGTGAAGGTTCCTGACTTCTGCTGAACATCAGAATATTGATGCCATTCTCCAAATCAATGCTGATGGTCTGAGGTGGAGCCTTTCAGAAGCCTCTATGATGCTGCCAGTGTGGAAACATTTGGCCTGTCCTCTGGGTCAGGGGTCCCAGGCATCCCAATCAGCACACTCCATGGGCAGACGACATTCAGCTTATTGAAGGCATGACTGGAAACTACCGACACATTCTGCCTCCACACTTCCAATAGCTGAGTGGAGAGGTGTGTAGACTCCCATTCTAATCAGGAGCAGGCAACAGAGTCCTGGGGGAGCCGTTTACCCAGCTCTGTGTTGGTGGCTCAGCCAGCTGCTTGGTTTGTGCCCCTAACCTAGCCCTGACCTCTGCTTCTTCTGACCTACTACTCTACTTTTTCCCGGTGCTTGACCACCACACTGGCTTTGGCCCAAATCCCTGTTCTGCCTGTGCTTTAGATTACTCCACTGAATACAGATTGCCCACAGAAGGGTAGTAAATAGGGAAGAAAAAAAAGTGTCTGTATCAAACACTTATCTTTTGCTGAGTGGTAGAAAAAGTGTCTCAGAGGATGTAATAGCACTGTCTGATCTGGTGCAGGCAGAAAGGAGGGAGCCAAACTGACAGAGAAGGCATAAGGCTTCATGTAGGAGGTGACAGCTGAGCTTAGTGAGGCAGAAAGAATGGGGTGGGAAGAGATAGAAGAACAAGACAGTATGCAGGCTCAGGCTCATGAAGTCCTGGATTCCTGGGGTATGAAGGTTGAGTGGGGCCCTTAGAGATGAGGCAGGAGAGATGTTTGGGGTTTGGGTTGTAGGGGTCTCATGGGCCAGGCTGGGACGTGGGGACCAAAGCAATAGGGACTGCCCCAGGTGTAAGACTGGCCTCAAGGGGGCATTGTAGTTCAAGCCATGGTGCCCAAAGGGGGCATAGCATACTTGTGCTTGTTTTGGGCTGCACTGATAGCAGAGGGCCACAGAATATCCTGGGGGCAGTGGTCTTTGAGGATAGGTTTTGGTGGTCTGTTCATTTGGAGTTAAACCTCAGGCTGTGTTTGTATGGACAGGACATAGAACCCACCTTGCACAAGAAGTTTGGGCAAGACAAGGCCCAATGTCAGAGTCATAAGAAAATGGGTGGGATTCATGGGAGGAGTAGGCCAGATGTGTAGACTGGCCAAGCCAGCTGGGAACATGTGGCTTAAGAGGTTCACAGCCCTGGCCGGTTGGCTCAGTAGTAGAGCATCGGCCTGGCATGCAGAAGTCCCGGGTTCGATTCCCGGCCAGGGCACACAGGAGAGGTGCCCATCTGCTTCTCCACCCCTCCCCCTCTCCTTCCTCTCTGTCTCTCTCTTCCCCTCTCGCAGCGGGCTCCATTGGAGCAAAAATGGCCCGGGCGCTGGGGATGGCTCCTTGGCCTCTGCCCCAGGCGCTGGAGTGGCTCTGGTTGCAACAGAGCGACGCCTCAGAGGGGCAGAGCATCACCCCCTGATGGGCAGAGCGTCGCCCCTGGTGGGCGTGCCGGGTGGATCCCGGTCGGGCACATGCGGGAGTCTGTCTGACTGTCTCTCCCCATTTCCAGCTTCAGAAAAATACAAAAAAAAAAAAAAAAAAAAAAAAAGAGGTTCACATTTGGAGACCAAGTCTCTAGACAGCAGAATAACTCCAGATCTCCCCTTTAGTGGCGAGGAGACATCTAAAGTGCTCCCGCACCTGCTCAGGCTAGCTTGCAAACTCTGTGGAACAGAGTATAGCTGGAGAGGCTGGCACTGGGGAAGACAGTGTGATGTGGAGATTTCAAAGCAAAAGTGATTCAAGTTTGAGGGAAGGAGGCCTCTCTTGTTTTTGGATAATGCCAAGCTTTGTGCTCTGTGACCCTCACAGGTATTTCCTCTGCCCGGGCTCTTTCTCCCACAACTCTGATTTTAGCCAACAGCTGTGAGAGGTCTGCAGTCCAGTCCAAAGCACTAAAACTCCAGCATCTGTATAAGGAGCCTCCTCTCCTTCAGCTGAGCCCCAACCAGGAGCTCTCTTTCCAGGGCTGTGTCTGCTCGGACTGAATCCTGGTACAGGCCATCCTCTCCAAGGCTTCCCCATTGGTTAAGGAAAGGCCTCACTTCCTTGTCTGTGAAAAGAAATTCTAGCTCCACAGGGGACCCGCCTGCAACTCTGTCCTGGTACCTAGATAATTACTTTGTGAGTCTGCCAAGGGCAGTATTTTCAGAATGGTTTATGAGAAATTTTCTGATAATCTAATCTACCTCACTCCCCAGAGAGACTGTTTTTTCATCTACCAAATACACACATCTTGGGACATTTACTGCTAATTTCAAAGAGCCATAAATGGGTTTCTTTTTCCCTAGTCATCTGGGATGCTGAAAGATTTAAAATTGAATTGTTCCTGCATGATTTTGAAGAAATGATTTAAATAAAACTCCACTGCCCACGGAGACTATGTCCAGGCACCTCAGCCACAGCCTGGGGTCCTGTCTCCAATCCTGGGCCATCATGTTGTCATCCACTTGACCATGAAGACTCTGAGCTGATGATGGGCAGAATGTGCACATAAGGGCCCCCAGTCCATGAGTGACATCCTTGTGTTGATTTTGCCCTCTCCTTTCTTTTCTTTTTTTCTTTTTCTTTTCTTTTCTTTTTTTTTTTTTTTGTATTTTTCTGAAGCTGGAAACGGGAGAGACAGTCAGACAGACTCCTGCATGCGCCTGACCGGGATCCACCCGGCACGCCCACCAGGGGGCGACGCTCTGCCCCTCCGGGGCATCGCTCTGTTGCGACCAGAGCCACTCTAGCGCCTGGGGCAGAGGCCAAGGAGCCATCCCCAGCGTCCGGGCCATCCTTGCTCCAATGGGGCCTCGCTGAGGGAGGAGAAGAGAGAGACAGAGAGGAAGGAGAGGGGTAGGGGTGGAGAAGCAGATGGGCGCCTCTCCTGTGTGCCCTGGCCGGGAATCGAACCCGGGACTTCTGCACGCCAGGCCGACGCTCTACCACTGAGCCAACCGGCCAGGGCCGCCCTCTCCTTTCTAATGCCAGCCAGCAGCCAGGTGGCACTGCCAAGGCTGGAGGTCCCAGGGAAAGGCAGGCCCTTTTTGGAGGACAGGGACCAGGCCATACTGCTCCTTATATCCCTCAGGACTAGCAAGGTTGATACCTATTGATGTTGCTCTGAAAAAGTGAGTTGAGTCAATCTGCTGAATGAAGGATAGCACCATCCTGGGGGTCAGGCGGGATTCAGAGGGTGGGATCTGGTCTGAAATGAGGCTGTCTGGGGCATGCTGTCTGGAAGGACAGGGACCATAGGAGTGTCAGAGGTGTCATCAGATTCAGTGAACCCAGCCTCAGCATTAGGGGAACTTGTTAGTGGGGTTGGCTGCTTTTCCATCTCTGCCCCAGGAGCTGTTTTTTTTTTTTTGTTTTTTTTTTAATCTGAACATTGTTGCCACATTTATTGTCATTTATCATATGGCATAGATCTACAGAAATTTACTTAATTTTTTTGTATGGTGACTTTTTAAAAAATATTCAGTGAGAGAGAAGACTGAGAGATAGACTCCCACATGTGCCCCAACCGGGATCCACTCGGCAAGCCAACTAGGGTGCAATGCTCTGCCCATCTGGGGCGTTGCTCCATGGCTCAGCAACTGAGCTCTTCTTAGTGCCTGAGGCAGAGGCCATGGAGCCATCCTCAGGGCATGGGGCCATCTCGCTCCTGTTGAGCCATGGCTGCAGGAGGAGAAGAGGGAAGGAGAGAAGTGAGAGGGGGAACGATGGAGAAGCAGATGCATACCTCTCCTATGTGCCTTGACCAGGAATTGAACCCAGGACATCCATATGACAGGCTGATACTCTACCCTTGAGCCAACTGGCCAAGGATGGCAACTTAATAAAAATTGAATTTATTGGGGATGACATCAGTTAATAAAACCATACAGGTTTCAAGTGTATAACTCTATAACACATCATCTACACACTGCATCGTGTGCTTACCACCCAAGGTCAAGTCTCTTCCGCCCACTTATTACCCCCTTTACTCTTTCCACCTCCCCCACCCCTCTTCTTATTTCCTTAAGCACTAATCGAAGCTGACAGGGAGGGCAGTGAGCGGCCCAGGGGAATGCCTGGCTCAGGGAGGGGCTAGTGCTACAACCCCATACCCCACGGCCTCCCTGGGCCCACATCTTCTCACTCCCTCAGACACAGATTCCTAAGAAAGCCAAAGAAGGGAATTAACATGAAAAATAGATTATAATAGTCTGCTGAGTTCTTTATATACATGATCCATGAAAAAATTGCAAAAGAATCAGTTTTCTTATTTCCAGATAGGCAAACTGAGACTTAGAGATGAAGTCATCAATCTGAGACAGTGTGAAGAGTAAGAGGGGGTGCCTAAAATACTTACAGTTACATTCATGTATATAATTTGAAGTATTTACCTGAGAAATGTGTTTCATTATGTTTTCAGACAAAATAATTCTACTCAAAAATAATTATAAAGAATACAGTTCTTTAAAAAAAAAAAATCAACAGCTATAAACTAGGGCTATCTTTGGTGAGTGAAACTCTGTGGTTACCCAGATATTAAGTGACATTTCCAAGGTCACACAGCTAGTAAGTGACAAAGCAAGGCATCAAAGCCAATCTCTGTCCATGATTTTATGCTGCTTAATTTGGGGGGAGTATGTTGCCAGAGATCACTAGGACTCTAGGAGTTTACTTTCAGAGTCAAGGTGTTGGAGTTTTTAGTCAGGCCGTTTCCTTCCCACCGCAGCTCCCCTGTGGCAGTGTTCGGAGCCAAGGCCACCTCCTCAGTCGCTACACTGCCCGCACTTGGCCTGACTGCAGACCCTCTTCTACCTTGATGCTTGGAGCTTGGGTGTTACTAGGCCCTGGGTGTCTCACCCTGGTCCTCTGTGTCTGTTGACCCATCACTGCTCCCTTGGGCTCTGGCTACTGGCTCTGCCTTGACCACGAGCACTCGGGCCCCTCTCTGGGTCACTGGACATGGCTCCCTCCCTTCACAGCTTCTCCTGCCTCTCCCTGGCCTGGTCCATCAATTCATTCCAGCTGTGATTCATTCACCCCACCTCCACACCCACATTCACAACTTGACAGTCTTTGAGATTTAATCAATTAGTTCATTGAGCGATCCAGGTATATACCCACCTGATTTGAAGAGAAGTAGTTTAATGAAGATAATCATGTGGCCCAGGTTTTCTGGGGCAGCCCTGATTTTAAATATCTCTCTTTGTCCTCACAAAAACCGAATACTGAAAATCCTAGTATTTTGGCATATGAATGTCATCTTCTATACTGCCTCAGGCACCCAGAAAAAAGAAAGGCTCCAATCCCTAGTCAGACAATATGCCCTACCATTGGCTCAGGATACAGAGGTCTCTGTTAAACCTTTATTTTTGTCAGCATGGATAAGCCTAAAAGAGAATAGCCTTTTTGTTTGTTTTCAGAAACCTCATCAGTATTGGTGTCCTGTTGTTGCCCCTAGTTTCTGTAAAAGGTACCTGATTGTCTTCATTGGGCAGCCAGCTCTTTCCTGCTGAGTCGTACTGCAGCTTCTGTGGTCTGTGCAGCCCTGATCAGTGCCTAACACCATGCTCACTGTAATGCCTCATGGAGGTCAATACCTCCCTGTGAGATTTGCCAGCGCCAGCTCTCCACCCCTGTTCTGTCTCCTAAGCCTCCAGGGAAATGACATTCCCTGCAAAGGCCTGTGCTTGGCATTGGCTGGCTCCTCAGCTGCAAATGTCAGCCTCACCTCCCTCCCAGCCCTCCTCCCTGCCTCGGGTTGCTTAGTGAGACCAGTGGCAGGACCTCCCAGAGGCCAGAGAAGGCACAGCCCTATGCGCCCACCCCGGGTCCATCCTGGTCCAGTCTGTCCTTCCAGAAGAGGGTGCTTCTCTTTCAGAGAGCCTGTGGGCCCAGTTCCAACCACTGAGTGAAGAGGACGTACCAAGGAGGAAGAGCATTCAGAGCGGGCATGATGCCAGAACAGGGAGGCTCGGCCCAGAGAAATGTCCCACGGTATGTTCTGAGGATCACCGGCTTCCCAAAGGGACCTGTGGACAACAGAGCAGCATAAGGCTTCACAATGGCTGTGATGCCGCTGGTACACTGAGTCTCTGAGAAGTTCTGCCCCGAAAGTCACCAATTTTTTCTCAACATATTTGACCCCAGGACACCATTTTTGTATAACAACCTTTAATAGGTTGAAGAATCAGCGTGAAACAAAAGAGATGAAGGTCTGGCGTCAGAGGGCCTTGCCTGTATTCAAGTTCAAAATCCTCACACTTACCTCTATCACCTTGGGTAAGTTATTTAGCCTTAGTTTCCTCATCAGTCAAATGGGAATAATAACAGATGACCTCACACAGGGTTGTTGTGAGAGTTAAATGGCCCTTAATATGAAAGCACTTGACATAGATGTAAGATGTTTATGAAAGAAGAGGCCTTATTTAAGTGCAAAATTCGCTCAGCTAGTACACCTTGTAATGAAGAGTTCAGAAGCTGTGCTTCCCCATCTGTGGCTATGCAGGACAGGACTGCCAGGGTCAGTATATTTGGTGTGAATGTCAGCAGTCTGATAGCTAAGCAATGGAAAATACTTTTGAATTAATGCACATTTTTTAAATTTAATTTTATATTTTTAATTTTTTTGACTGAGACAGGAAGAGAGAGGGACATATAGAGACAGACAGGAAAGGAGAGAGATGAGAAGCATCAGTTCTTTGTTGCGGCTCCTTAGTTGTTCATTGATTATTTTCTCATATGTGCCTTGACTGGGGGGGGGGGGCTATACCATAGTGAATGACCCCTTGATCAAGCCGGTGACCTTGGGCTCAAGCCAGCAACCTTTGGGCTCAAGCCAGCGACCATGAGGTCATGTCTATGATCCCACGCTCAAGCCAGGGACCCCATGCTCACGCTGGTGAGCCCACGCTCAAGCCGGATGAACCTGTGCTCAAGCTGGCAACTTTGGGGTTTCGAACCTGGATCCTCTGCATCCCAGTCCAATGTTCTTTCCACTGCACCACTGCCTGGTCAGGCTAATGCACCCTTCTAAGAAAATATTTTAAAAATTTGCAACAAAATACAGGATGGATTAGAGAAGAGAGGCATAGGCTTCAGTTTCCCTGTCTATAGAAGGAAGCCATGCATTAGAAAGTTGCTAAAGCTGTAGCAAGAGGGCTGGGGTGGTCTAGATACCTGTGGTCAGAGAGGCTGGGACGGAACTGAGACCCATTACAAGGAGGTGTTGAGAGAAGCAGATGTTCACCAAGGGACCTGCAGGTATGGCTTGGAAGGTTTGCTTTGGAACCTTGACTCCTTTTCATCTACACCTAAGAATTAACACCAACATATTCTAAATATCTTTTAATGTCTTGGTTTTTTGTTGTCTTCACCCATTAAACCAGGAGTTCTTAAACTGGACAGCATATTCCATTAGGATGGAGGGGCAAGGCCAAAGGGAATACTCTAAAAAAGGGTCCAGAAATACCTTGAAATTAGAAGGAAATTTTGTGTGCATAGGCATATGTGCATTTTTATGAAGAAGAAAGTTCTACACCACAAAGTGGGTTCTGGTCTCTGTGAATTGCATAAATCACATGCAGAATAAACTCCCTGGCCAGCAGAGTTCACTCTGCAGTTAGTAATTGGACAGGGGCTCAGGCACTCCTGTGAGCCTCCTGGGCTTCTGTGGCTGGTCAGAGGCACCTGGCTGTACTGCATCATCAGCAGGACTTTGATTCTGCTTGGTCCTCTTGCTCTGGGGAACTGCTGCTTCTCTGTGATTTCTCCTTTCCTCTGTGGCACGCAAAGTCCTTGAAACCTGCTGTGGATGCTGCTGTCAATCCTGGGTTACCTCTAGGTGGCCGACATGACTTTCACAATTACAAATGGAGAAGCAATGTGAATGTCAGGTAAGTCAAGCTACTTGCATTTCAGCAGATACTTATTGGATACCTCATTGTGCTAGAACCTACACATAGGAGGTGATAGAACATGAGGAAGGATGACAAGCAGCCCCTGCCTTTCAGTGGCTCCAGTCCAATCTATCCAGACAAACGTACAACTCTATTATAATATAAGCAATAAAAAGGAAATGATATAGAGTTGTGGCCCCTATATAGTCAGAGCTGTACTGTAACACTAGTGCTATACAGGAGGGAGATTTCCCTGGTGTCCTTTGGTCTCTTCATTTATTTATCTAACAAACATTGATGGTATGTCCATCATGTGTTAGGCACTGCACTAGATACCGAGAATCCATTGGCAAGCAAACACAGTGTTCAGGCTAGTGTGGAGACTGACATAAAATATAACCATCACATATACATACAAAAATATAAAATTACAACTGAGATATGAACTCTTAAGGATGGGACACAAGGTACAATAAGAGAATATTACAGGGGACATTTGACCTTGTCAGAGAGGTCAGGCTCTGCAGGCTTTCCTAAAGAAGTGACACCTGATAAGGAAAAATGTGAGTTAACGAGGTGAAAAGGGTAAAGACAGGATGAAACTCCAGATACTAGGAACAGCATGTGCAAAGGCCCAGTGGCAAGGAATGGCCTGGTGCCTAATAGTAAATAAAAGAAAGTTCAGTGGGGCTGGAATCTAGAGAAAGTGACATACACTGTGCAAAATGAGTCCAGCCCAGACTATGGGGAGATCTGTAAGTCAGGTTGGGCTGTGGTCCTAAGTTTAATGTTAAGTCAGGAACATGACAAGCTTTTTGATTGGGGTGATTAGGGAAGATTTTTTTTTAATATTTTTAAAATTATTTTTATTTATTCATTTTAGAGAAGAGAGAGAGAGAAAGGTAGAGAGAGAGAGAGAGAGAGAGAGAGAGAGAAGGGAGGGAGGAGCAGGAAGCATCAACTCCCATATGTGCCTTGATCGGGCAAGCCCAGAGTTTTCAACTGGCGACCTCAGCATTCCAGGTCGACCCTTGATCCACTGCGCCACCACAGGTCAGGCTAGGGAAGATTTTTGTAGTAAGTGGCTTCAAGCTAATGTTTGGATGAGTAGGGGCTCAGTTGTTAAAGAAGAAGAATGATCTTCATGGAAACAGCCTGAGATGAAAAACATGGGGGAGTGGAAGTTTACATCGTGCCTTGGGAATGGTCAGTGGTAGCTATGGTGGAAGTTTCTGTCTTTGGCAGAATGGCTGGAAAAGTTAAGCAAGATCAAGCCATGCAGAATTGAAATGCTATGCTGTAGGTTTTAGGCTTTATTGAGTGGGAAGCCAGAGTTTTTAAGGAAGGATGTAGCATGATTTTACCTGCAGCTTGAGTCCTAAGAAGATTTCTACAAGAAGCTTCCCAATCATGTCTAGCCTCTGGCTTCTATCTCTAGTTGGACTCTGAACAAAGATTGCCAGGTCCCTAATCAGAAACTTATTTAGTTGTGGTAGAAACTATGGCTTGATTCCACTTTTGACATGGGCTGTCTTTTGTCTTCACTTTTTATTGAGGTTGGTCATCTCGATTTCCAACGAACTGAAGGTTTTACCATTCTAATCCACAGGAAGCACTTGAGCACTAGAAGTTCCCCTCCCAGTTTCCATCGCTTATGGATGAGGCTGCACTGCTCAGAGAGTTTCCCAAGCAAGCAAATGGAAGCTAAATTTTATTAAGCATTTGGAAAACCTATTTTAAGTGATAGCAACATTTGCTTCCCCGGTTTGAGATTTCCTGTCAGTGTGGTTGGTATCTGAAACAATTCTGAACTTTGAAACTCTTACCTTGTGGGAAAAATTTGTTAAATGTCTTCATGGGTTTGGCAATTGTTGAGTATGGAGAATGTGCTTAGGAGATGCCAAATGCTTGAACCATTGCAAAAGATAGTCACCTTCCTGTGAAAGTGCTGTGCACAACTTGTTAAGCATAAACTGGAAACTGGAATAAAAGGCAGAAATAAGCCAGGAAAACCAAGCCAAAACACATGGTGAGTGTTTCGTCCTAGGACACATTCTGAAGGTGAAGATATGAGGAAATGTTCTAAGAACTTTTTTGAGCTTTCTGAGATTTTTATCTGGATTTGAAATACTACTTTAAAATATTATGTGTATTGTTAGAGCGGTGAAGAAGAATGTTCCCTTTGAAGTGGCTGAAGGAAGGGAAGGAAGAGGTTGGAAGTAGCTTCTACCAAGTACCTGGTACATGCAGCATATGACATCTGTGGCATATTACCCCTCTCTCTGACAACACTGCAAATAAAGCTTTAATATACTGATTTTATAGGTGAGTGAGGACATGCTACTTGTAAGTGGCGGGGCTAAAGTCTTAATTTGGGTCTGCCTTTAAGCACCGTGCCTTTTGCATTATTCCAATTTCACAGATGACGAAGTGGAAACAGAGAGATCTCAGTGTTGGATGATAGTGCCGGCTGTCAGGTTAGATTGTCTAACCCCCCCTCCCCCAGATGCCTCTGGAGTCTGGAGTATAATGGGGCGAGCTCCAAATAATCATAATCATAACAACTAATGATCACTGAGCACTGCACTCTTCACAGGTTTTAGCTCATTTAATTCTCATGACAATCCTATTATTCCTGTTATATAGAGGAGAAAACTGAAGCAGGGAGCTAAAATAATTTACCCGTATTTACATGGCCAGTAAGTGCTAAATCTGGGACTCAGATTGGGGCAGTCAGACTAAAACCTGTGGGCATAGCCACCTTGCCACACATCTGAGCTTTCAACCACCTGTCCCAAGAGGCTCTTTAAAAAGCCCTGCACCTACCGAGACTGGTGCTTCTGTTTTTCTCACAGGCACAGCTTATCGGTCTAATGTTTCCTTTTTTTTTTTTTCATTTTGTCCTGCATATGAGGATACTGCTAAGTATGTCATATCAGGCTGTAGGAAATGCTATCAACGTGTTCCCCTCGACCAGCCCCTAATTCAGAGGGTTTTGTTTTTATCATCCTGGAAGAATTCCACTAAGCTTAATTTACAGGTCACAAGCCATAAAACACAGTTCCTTTTCAGGAAAGTTTCATTTATTGACTCTCAGGATAGATGACTCAAATAAATTGCTCATTTTCCTTGTCAATTTCTGCGCCTATCTTTGGGAATGCATGGTTGCCTTAAATATCTGCAAAGAAAAGAAATTGGATTCTGTGTTAGTGACACTGCTGGCTGTCTCTCTCTGACATATTCTGAATATTTTACCCTTTTTTACCAGCACTAAAGTCTTTATAGTCCTAATAGAATTATTCCTTGTATGGTGCTTCATGCAAAATGACATTATTAATATTAAAAGGATAAATATTGTGACTCCTGAAATGATATGTTTTGATCACACTTTAACTGTGGCAAAACACTTTTTTAGGATCCTTTCAAATGTTGTTATAACCTTATATTCATATTCCTACACAGATAAGGGTCATCTGCGCTGACATTTAAAAAGATGAAACCAAGCTAATTCACCCATGATCGTCTTTGATATAAATTACAAGGACACAAAAATTTTCTGCCTCTCATGAATGTATGGTGGGTATGTTTCAAAGGAAATGTTAATCTTTCTTTCTCACTGGAATATGAAGCAAGTCTTAAATGGATTTTTGGACATCAGCTCACATAGCTGCATTTTTGTGTTAACACGGCCTTAACTTGCCAGATGGAGCTTCCCGCATCCTCCGGAGAGACAGCCATGCCCAGTGGATGCTGTGCCAAGCGCCACGATCTGAAGTTAGGGCAACAATCAGGAGGCCCAATTGCTAACAGCAGCTTAGGAAAACATACTGCATGACTTGGGCAACTTCCTCCCGTCTGAGCCTCAGTTTCCCCATCAGCACAATGAAGAGCTTGAATTAGATAGTTGCTATAGACTGTTCTGGCACTAACATTCCCTGATTCTATGGCTCTTGATAATGACCATTGGTAAAGTCCACAAAGGCCTCCTTTCTAAATGCTTAATGTAGAGTTAATAATTTTTCAATTACCATGCTCTAGTTTTTTTCCTGAAGAAGCGATAAAAAGGAGTGTAGAAATTCATAGGTCTTTCTACCCCTGAAAATATTAAAAATATAATAAAAACCATTACTTATTCTGTGCCTAGTGGTGCCCATAGAAGGCGAAGTCCATTGCTATTTCTAACCTTTAACCTGCAAGGAAGGTAGTAGCTGTCCCATTTTACAGATGAGGAAACTGAAGTTCAGAGGGGTAAAATCTCTCACCAAAAGTCACAAAGCTGCCAAGTGGCACAGCAGAGAGAAACCCACTGGTATATGGGGCTCCAAGCCTGAATTTTGCTACTCTCCCCACAGGCAGCCCACCCTGACGTTTGTGGGGACTGGAGCAAGAGCCCAAATGGAGACCGCCTTGCCGTGTGTCTAAATATAAAACCGTTATACTTCACAATGACCGTGTAGGGCCTTCTTTACCAGGTGCACAGATGCGTCATGACCAGACTCTGTTTCCTGGAGTCAAGGTCAATGGCAGAGTTCCCTGTCCTCTGACCCAGCTCCCCTGCTCTCCTTTAGCTGTCCTCTGTGAGCCGAGCGAAGGGGCGTTCGTTTCATCACTGCACGTGAGCCCAGCTCCTGACCACTGGCCAGCATTGCTTTAGCTCCCATGTTAGTTTCTGGGGCTGCCGTAACGAGTTACCTTTAACTGTGTGGCTTAAGACAATAGAAATTTATTCGCTCAGAGTTGTGTTGCTCAGAAGTCTGAATTCAAGGTTCTGGCAGGCTCCCTGAGTAAGCTTTAGGGAACAATCCTTCCATGTTTTCAGCGCCCGGTGGCTCTAGTGTTTGCTGGCGTGGAGCTGCACATCTCCAGTCTCTGCCTCTGTCTCCACATGGCCTTTGTCCTTGCCTGTTTGAGTCTCAGATCTCTTCTTCCTTCCTCTTATTAGGATACCTGTCATTGGATTTAGGGCCTGAATCCAGGATGACTTATCTCAAGATCATCAATTACATCAGCCAAGAGCCTTTTCCAGATAAGGTCACTTTTACAGGTTCTGGGGGTTGGGCATGGACAAATCTTTCTGGGGCCACCATTCAACCCACTGCAGTCCTCAACCCACTGAGCCACCAGCTGGACAGGCAGGTCTGAGGAGACCACTGGATGAGCAAAGGCATGAATGGAGGCACAATGGACGATGGTAGTATGCACAGAGGAGCAGGCAATGGACGCAGAGAGGGAGGGGAACATTAAGTGCGAGAGCTACAGAGGTTGGCACAGCATTGGCAGCACTGTCAACAGCCAACATGAACTGAGTTTTTACTCTGTGAGGTCTTACAGGGAAATCAAGATATTTGAGCCAATGCTGGGGCCCAGGGTTTGCAGACTGGGAACAAGAATTCCTGAGGAAAAAGATTGCAGAGTACAAAGCATGCAGAGACCCTGGTAATGCCATGATCGTAAAAGCTGGCGGGACACTGGGTGGGGTTGGGTTGTGACCATAGAAATGGTTTCAAATCCTGAACAGCAGAGGGTAGAACAATGAACACTATGCAAGGCAGGCTAGGTATTGGAATTGATCATTGTCATTGATAAACAATATCATTAGTGGTATTAATAGGTATCATTTGTGGAGTGCTTATTGTATATCAGGAAGTTTTGTGCTAAACATTTTTTATTGGCATTATATTATTCTCAGCAACACTGTGAGGTAGGCACAGTTTTTTGGAGAATTTGAGACTCACAGAGGTTCAGGAAGTTCCTTTCATCTCACGGCCCTTGAGGGGCAGGGCTGGTATTCACATCCTGGGCTGTGTGTGCCAGTGGCCCTCCCTTTAGTCCCTGCCCAGCCAGTTTCTAGGGGCCTGAGGGGACACTGAGTCAGCCCCTGGGAGAGACATAAACAACTAGGATACAGTCAAGCAAGCTGGGTTCAGGAAGCCCATCGGATCACTGGGTAGGAACAGAGGCAGAGGCTTGCTCCTTGTATGTGGAATCACGGAGGTAGCTGACAGGCTTCTCTCAAGATGGAGATCGGCTCAAGAGCAAGTTGGCGGCAAGGAATAGGTCGGGGGGTGGGGTGGATGGGGCGACAGTATACCCAACCCTGAGAAGCTGAAAAAGGTCTCAGAAATGAGGTGGCAGCTACAAGCACAGCTGTGTGTTCCCCAGTGTGCACATGTGTGTGTGGGGGTGTCTATCAGGGGATGGAGGGCAGTGGGGGCATGGCTCTCTCTGTACTTAAATGAGGTAGAAGCAGGGGACTCGTGATTTCTCTTTAGTTTTCCCTCTGGTTTCTAGATCCTATCGTCTCAGAGTATTCATGCCCCACCCCCAAAAAGTTAAAGCCTAAGCAAATGCAGAGGATTTCTCAAAATGAACTTATTAGCACTTTAGTTGTATAAATAAGTATTTTAATTTTTGTGGCGCACATTAAAGTTGGTGGATGGGAGGCTGTCAGAATTCTTAATCGTCATGAAATATGCTCTTAATAATCAGTCTTATTAAATCTAAATGAAATGCCTGTATGAGGCCCTATTTTAGTATTTTCTGAACTCACTGCTGCTTTTGTATCTCAAACAGCAACCAGAGTCATCCTAAATCATCATCAAATTAACTATTTATGCTCCCTTTCACCAACATTCTCTTGCTTCCTGGTCTGTTTCTCCTCCATCCTCTCCATAAATCTCATGTTTTATGGATAATCAGCTTTTGCAGTTCGGGAGAGGACACCCTTGAAACACTGGGAGGGAGATCCAGTCACCCGGCAGGACAATCAGGCAGGACAAGCCTCGGCAGCTTCAGGGGGCCCAGGGGCAGCAGCTCCGGGGAGGATGCTTTAGGAAGCAGGGGGCGTGCTCACAGGGCACAGCCTCTGAGACACCGAGTGGCTCCCTCTGTCAGTTTCTCGTGGCGGAAGGCCAGTGACAAGGTAACGCCTCATCTCAGTTTCCTTCAGATGTGATTTGGAGGAAAGCAGCCAACCAGCTTTTCAAGACCTTATCTCTTTTGCTCTTCGGAGGCTGAGCAGGAAATTTCCAATGCAAAGATCTTAGCCAAAACTGTAGAGGCAGAGACGTACAGTAAGATGTCATTTCAACGTCTGGACAAGATTATGGAGATTCACCCACGACTTTCTAAAGGAGCAAGGAGCAAGAGAGCTCAGGGGCAACGTCTTTTATGTAAAATGAGTTGGACTTTTTACTAGAAGAAAAGCAAAGGAACATGAGTAGTGCATCATGGGAATGTTCAGAGTACAGATTTCTTATCTTAAGGTAGCTCACATCTGCCTGGAGACCCTGTCTCAGACTCTGAGCCCATCATATGCTGTCCACACCTTAGGCAGGAAATGGAAGTGGTCTGCGCACCTGCTCAGCTTGTCTTGGGCACCTTCATTCCCCTCCAGTCATCAGAACAGCCTGGGCCCAAGGCCACCCTCGACTCAGTCCTTTTGTCATTTGCTGTTACCCTCTTCCTCCTCCAGGCAGAAGCCATAGCTGGACTTTGGTCAGGACTGTCAGTTTTAGGTTCAGAGGTAGTACCCGGGGCCAGCTGGACATGAAGAAGCCTTTATGCTTTCCTCAGAAAACATCAGCTTAGCAATAAGTACTGCCAACACAGTAATTCCTCATCTACTCTCTCATCTTTAAGATGGGATAGTCTCCCAGTGTGAGGAGAGGGAAGGAACTGGAGAAAGTCTGAAGGCCACCACCCCTGCCCCATCCCTCAGGCCAAGAGTGGTGGAGGCATTCCCAAAGTGACAAGTGTTGTTAGCACCGATCCAGACCATTCTGCACAGCGCCTAGTCCTGAACGTAGAATCTCTGTGACCTCTGAGGCCCTAATATTTCACTTACTGTTCCCTAGTGTAGCCTTTCCAATGCCTTCTCAACACGGCTGGGTTCTCTTTTGTCATCGGAGCCATGAGGCAGCTTGGAATTTGGAAGAAGTGTCTGCCGTGGTGTCTGATCTAGGTTTGACTCCTACTGATTAGCAATCTTAGTTAAGTGAGATGACCATTCCAAGTCTCAGTTTCTCATATTTAAAGCGGGACTAATAATGTCATCCTCACAGGATTAAGTGAGAAAATGCATGTGACTTTTCTGAGCCATGGTTGGCCTTCAGTAAATGCTACAATACTTCCTCCTTTTCTACCACCACAACAAATATAGTCAAGGAAGGGACAAGATTCAGGACTGTGTTCGGCATCATTTAGATGCTGTCATTACACAAACAGAGATGTCTGAGTCTGGACTTGGCACTACTCTTTTGTAAACTGAAGTTGTCATTATACTGAAATGAGCACAATATGTCAAGTTCAGCTATTTTTATACCGTGGAGGAAAATGCTTGTCAATGAAGAACATAGACTCCATCATAAGGGGTTGAGCAGGAATGTTCCCAAGAACTGATGGGGGTAAATCAGAGGCTTAGTGTGAGGTCAGCTGGGCCATGGTAATGTAATGGTGGTTTCTGTTTTTCTCTGACCTGGCTCAGAGGGACCAGAAACCCGATGCACAGCTGCAGTATACCTTCTGAGGGCCTTGTAGGTGGCCAGTTGCCAGAATGTACCTGTGTCCTGGTTCTTCTCAGCGTTACATCTTGGTACCACTCCAGGTGCCTGTGCAATCTTGTAGTCTAAGCTTCTTCCCATCCTTCATTCATTCATCAAACATTTATGAGCATTCCCTTTAAGGCTAAGCCCTGGAAAGTCAATGATGATCAGGGATATTATTATTATGAAATAATACTTTCTTTAAATGATAGAAAGCTACATTGAAATATGTATTATGACCAAGAACATAACAGAAATAACTGCATGTCAGCAAATATAAGAAATAGGTTTGCTGTCAATAACTGGCCATTTAGAAGAAAGAAAACTATGGTTTGCTAATATTACCTGAGCAGGGATGGAAAAAGAGTTGGATTGCAAATCAGGATCGCTAAATCTAAATCCTGATTTTTGGTTCTGGTTAAGTTACTTAGCTTGTTAGAAATCTAGTTTCCTTCTGTGTGAAACTGGAGCCATAACACTTTCCATATGGTTTTATTAAGATTAAATGGGCCCTGGCTGGGTAGCTCAGTTGCTTAGAGCATCATCCTGATGCGCTGAGGTTGCGGGTTCCATCCCCACTCAGAGCACATACAAGAATCAACCAGTGAATGCATAAATAAGTGGAGCAATAAATCGATGTTTCTCTCTTCCTCTTTCTCTCTCTGTCTCCCTTCCTCTCTCTCAAAAATCAATAAATAAAATATTTTAAAAACATGTTAAAAAGTCACCTAGGTTCATAAAAACACTGGGCACAGGGCCTAATACGTAAGCAAGCACTCAGTGAAGAGAGACTGAAAGTGGTTCTGGAAAGGCTGCAGAGAGGGTCAGAGCTTCAAACAAACCTGATATCAGATAAGGTTCAGGCAGTATGGCAGAGCCTCTTCAATTATCCAAATAAAATTGAATGAAGGAGTCATCCTGGAGGTTTTTTGTTGCATTTAGATCCTGCACCTACTTGTCAGTAATTTAGTCTTTCACTTAACCGTGGTTGGAAAGTTCTTTTTCCTTTACTTTATCCAACATTTACCTCTTTCAGACTCCACAGAGAATCATTTTTGTTCATGTGGATCTTAATTCTTTTTTTTTTTTTTTTTGATTTTTCTGAAGTTGGAAACGGGGAGGCAGTCAGACAGACTCCCGTATGCGCCCGACCGGGATCCACCCGGCACGCCCACCAGGGGGCGATGCTCTGCCCATCTGGAGCATTGCTCTGTTGCAACCAGACCCATTCTAGCCCCTGAAGCGGAGGCCACAGCCATCCTCAGCGCCCGGGCCAACTTTGCTCCAATGGAGCCTTGGCTGTGGGAAGGGAAGAGAGAGACAGAGAGGAAGGAGAAGGGGAGGGGTGGAGAAGCAGATGGGTGCTTCTCCTGTGTGCCCTGGCCGGGAATCAAACCTGGGACCCCTGCACACCAGGCCGACACTCTACCACTGAGCCAACCGGCCAGGGCTGATCTTAATTCTTTTTAAAAAATTTTTATTAATTTTTAATTTATTGTATATATTTACATGGATTTAAGTGTTCCACTGAATATAACTCTCTCACCCCCCACCCCTGTGTCCCTTTTTATACCTCCTCTGCTCCCTCCTCCTTACTCCCTCCCCACTTCCCTCTAGGATTTGCTGTCCTGTTATCTATATCTCTGTTTTATGTATACATAGTTTCACTAATCCCTTTATGTTCTCTGATACCATCCCCTCATCCTCCTGACTGCTATCCCTCTGGTCCCTGTGATCCAGCCTCTGCCTCTATTCTATTCCTCAGTTCACTTTGTTCATTAGATTCCACATATATGTGAGATCATATATTTTTCTTTCTCTCCTGGCTCATTTCACTTAGCAAAATAATCTCCAGGTCCATCCATGCTGTCACAAAAGGTAAGATCTCCTTCTTTCTCACAGCCGTGTAGTATTCCATTGTATATATGTACCACTGCATTTTTTTTTTTTTTTCATTTTTCTGAAGCTGGAAACAGGGAGAGACAGTCAAGACAGACTCCCGCATGCGCCCGACCGGGATCCACCCGGCATGCCCACCAGGGGGCGATGCTCTGCCCATCCTGGGTGTCGCCATGTGGCAACCAGAGCCACTCTAGCGCCTGAGGCAGAGGCCACAGAGCCATCCCCAGCGCCCGGGCCATCTTTGCTCCAATGGAGCCTTGGCTGCGGGAGGGGAAGAGAGAGACAGAGAGGAAAGCGCGGCGGAGGGGTGGAGAAGCAAATGGGCGCTTCTCCTGTGTGCCCTGGCTGGGAATCGAACCTGGGTCCTCCGCACGCTAGGCCGACGCTCTACCGCTGAGCCAACCGGCCAGGGCCTGTACCACTGCTTTTTAATCCACGCGTCCACTGACGGACACTTTGGCTGTTTCCAGATGTTGGCTATTGTAAATAGTGCTGCCATAAACATAGGGGGTGCATATCTTCTTTTGAATCAGTGATTTGGGATGCTTAGGATATATTCCTAAAAGTGGGATGGCTGGGTCAAAGGCAGTTTGATTTTAAATTTTTTGAGGAATCTTCATACTGTTTTCCACAGTGGCTGCACCAGTCTGCATTCCCACCAGCAGTGCAGGAGGGTTCCCTTTTCTCCACATCCTCGCCAGCACTTATTCTGTGTTGTTTTGTTAATGAGCACCATTCTGACTGGTGTGAGGTGGTCTCTTATTGTAGTTTTAATTTGCATTTCTCTGATGATTAGTGATCTTGAACATTTTTTCATATGCTTATTGGCCATTTGTGTGTTTAGTCAGTTCCTTTGCCCATTTTTTAAATTGGATTGTTTACCTTCCTGGTGTTGAGTTTTAGAAGTTCTTTATAAAATTTGGTTATTAATCCCTTATTAGATGTATTGGTGAATATGTTCTCCCATTGTTTGGGTTGTCTTTTTGTTTTGTTCATGGTGTCTTTTGCTGTGCAAAAGCTTTTTAGTTTGATATGATCCCATTTGTTCATCCTGTCCTTTATTTCACTTGCCTGTGGAGATAAGTCAGCAAAAATATTACTACGAGAGATATTGGAGAGTTTACTGTCTATGTTTTCTTTCAAGTTGTTTATGGTTTCATGACTTACATTTAAGTCTTTTACCCATTTTGAGTTTATTTTTGTGAATGGTAGTAGTTGGTGATCTAGTTTCATTTTTTTGCACGTACCTGTTCAATATTCCCAACACTATTTATTAAAAAGACTGTATTTACTCCATTGTATACTCTTAACTTCTTTTTTAAATATCAATTGACCATCGAGGCGTGGGTTTATTTCTGGGTTCTCTGTTTTGTTCCATTGATCTGTATGCCTGTTCTTACGCCAGTACCAAGCTGTTTTGAGTACAATGGCCTTGTAGTATAACTTGATATCAGAAAGTGTGAAACTTCCCACTTTATTCTTCATTTTCAAGATTGCTGAGGCTATTCATGCTCTTTGTTCATTCCATATAAATTTTTGGAATATTTGTTCTATATCTTTGAAGTATGCCATTGATATTTTAATAGGAATTGCACTGAATTTATAGATTGCTTTGGGTAATATAGACATTTTAATAATGATTATTCTTCCTATCCATGATCACGGTATATGCTTCCACTTGTTTGTATCTTCCTTGATTTCTTTTATCAATGTTTTATAATTTTCTGAGTACAAGTCCTTTACCTCCTTGTTTAAATTTACTCCTAGGTACTTTATTTTTTTGTTGAAATAGTGAAGGGGATTGTTTTCTTAATTTCTCTTTCAGACAGTTTATTGTTGGTGTATAAAAATGCTACTGATTACTGAATATTAATTTTATATCCTACCACCTTGTCAAATTCATTTATCAGGTCTAGTAGTTTTTTGACTAAGACTTTAGGGTTTTCTATGTACAGTATCATATCATCTGCAAATAATGATAGTTTTATTTCTTCTTTTCCAACTTGAATGCCTTTATTTCTTCTTCCTGTCTGATTGCTGTGGCTTAGACTTCCAGAACTATGTTGAGTAAGAGTGGTGAAAGGGGGCACCCCTGCCTTGTTTCCTGATCTTAAGGGGATTGCTTTTAATTTTTGCCCAATGAGTATGATGTTGGCCGTGGATTTGTCATAGATGTCTTTTATCATGTTGAGGTATGTTCTTTGTATTTCCACTTTGCTAAGAGTTTTAATCATAAATGGGTGCTGGATATTATCCAATGGTTTTTCTGCATCTATTGGTATTATCATGTGATTTTTCTCCTTCCTTTTGTTTATGTGTTGAATCACATTCATTGATTTGCAAATATTGTACCAGACTTGCCTCCCCAGAATAAATCCCACTTGATCATAATGTAGATATTTTACATGTATTGCTGAATACAATTTGCTAATATTTTATTGAGAATTTTAGCATCTAAGTTCATCAGGGATATTGGCCTATAGTTTTCTTTCTTTGTAGTGTCTCTACCTGGTTTTGGAATAAGGATTATGCTTGCCTCATAAACGGAGTTTAGAAGTCTACCTTCCTCTTGAATTTTTTGAAATAGCTTGAGAAGGATAGGTGTCAGTTCTTCTTTGAATATTTGGTAAAATTCGCCTATGAAGCCACCTGGTCCTGAACTTTTATTTCCTGGGAGTTTTCTGATAACTGTTTCAATTTCATTTGTTGTAATCACTCTGTTTAGGTTTTCTGGTTCTTCCAGATTGAGTTTTGGATGATTATATGTTTTTAGAAAATTACCTAGGTAATTTTGCCTAGGTTGACCAATTTTTTGGCATACAGATCTTCATAATATTTTCTTCAATCCTTTGAATTTCTGTGATGTCATTTGTTACTTCTCCACTTTCATTTCTAATTTTATTAATTTAAGTCTTCTCTCTTTTTTTCTTAATGAGTCTAATTAAAGCCTCATCAATCTTGTTTACCTTTTTGAAAAACCAGCTCTTGATTTCATTGATCATCTATATTGTTTTTTAGCTTCTATGTCATTTATTTTCACTCTGATCTTTATTAGATATATTCTTCCTTCTACTTCTTCTGGGCTTTATTTGTTTTTCTTTTTTTAGTTATTTTAGATGCAAGGGTTAAGTTGTTTATTTGAGCTTTTTCTTGCTTCTAAAGGTATGCCTGTAATGCTATGAACTTCCCTCTCAGGACTGTTTTTGCTGTGTCCCATACATTTTGAGTTGTTGTATGTTCATTTTCATTTGTTTCAAGGAAATTTTTAACTTTTCATTAATCTCGTTAATCCATTCATTATTTAATAACATGCTATTTACCCTCCAAGTGTTTGAATGTTTTTCAATTTTTCTATTGTAGTTGATTTCTAGTTTTATGCCATTGTGATCAGAGAAGATGCTTGATATGATTTCAATCTTCTTAAATTTATTGAGACACATTTTATGTCTTAACATGTGGTCTATCCTAGAGAATGTACCATAAGGATTTGAAAAGAATGTATAGTCTACTTCTTTAGGGTAAAAGGTTCTGAAGATATCTATTAAATCCAGTTGATCTAGCATCTCATTTAAGGCTGCTGTTTCTTTGTTAATTTTCTGTCTGTAGGATCTATCCACTGATGTTAGTGGGATATTAAAATCCACTACTATTATAGTATTGCTGTTGATATCACCCTTTATGTCCATCAAAATCTGCTTTATATGTTTAGGTGCTCCTATATTAGGCACATATATATTTATAATGATTATATCTTCCTGTTGGAATGTTCCTTTATCATTATGTAGTGACCTTCTTTATTCCTTACTATATAGCCTTTGTTCTAAAGTCTATTTTGTCAGATATAAGTATTGCTACCCAGATTTTTTTTTTCATTTCCATTTTCATGAAATGTTTTTTTCCATCCCTTTACTTTCAGTCTATGTGTATCTTTTGTTCTGAGGTGGGTCTCTTGTAGACAGCATATGTGTGGGTCCTGTTTTCTTATACACACAGCTACCCTATGTCTTTTGATTGGAGCATTTGATTCATTTAATTTTAAGGTTATTATTGATATGTATATAGTTTGCTACCATTTCATTCTTTAAATCTACTATCCTCTTTTTCTTGATTTTTTTCCTTTGCTCTTTTTACAGCAGGCTCCTTACCATTTCTTGCAGCACTGGTTTGGTTGTAATGAATTCTTTGAGTTTTTTTGTTTGTTTATTTTTGGTCTGGGAAGCTGTTTATTTCTCATTCAATTTTAAAGGATAGCCTTGCTGGATAAAGAAGGCTTGGTTGTAGGTTCTTGCTTTGCATCACTTTGAATATTTCTTGTCATTCCCTTCTGGCCTCAAGTGTTTCTGTTGAGAAGTTGGATGTCATCCTTATGGGGGCTCCTCTGTAGGTAATTAACTTCTTTTCTCTTGCAGCTTTTAGTATTCTTTCTTTGTCTCTTAACTTCAACACTTTAAGTATGATGTGTCTTGCTGTAGGCCTCCTTGGCTTCCTCTTTAATGAAACTCCTTGTGCTTCTTGAACTTGTGTGACTTTTTCCTTCATCAATTTAGGGAAATTTTCAGCTGTGATTTCTTCAAACAGGTTCTCTATTCCTGTTTGTTCCTTTCCCATCAGTAACCTCTATGATTAGGATGTTGTTTCTCTTCATGTTTTCACAGAGCTTTTTTAGAGTTTTCTGACTTTTTGATCCTCTTTTCTTTTTGCTGCTCTGCTTCTGTGCTTTTGTTTATCTTGTCCTCAAATCACTGATTTGATCCTCTGCTTCATCCAGTCTGCTATTAATTCATTCTAGGGCAGTCTTCATTTCTGATATTGTTTTTGTCATTTCAAACTGGTTCTTTTTTTATTATTTCAATGTCCTTTTTGATGCTGGCTATCTCTTTATTTAGGTGCTTATTATGTCCTTCCATTGTTGCTCTAAGATCTTTAAGTATCCTAAAAATCATTATTTTAACTCTGCATCTGGTATTTTGGTTACTTCCATCTCATTCAGTTCATTTTCTGGGAATTTCTCTTGTTGATTCACTTGGATTGCAATTCTCTGTCTGGCTATTTTGTCTGTGTATTAGGTAGCACTGTCTGACTTTGAAATTTTTGTGTGTTCTTTATGAAGAAGATGGGCTCAGTATTACTGTCCTCCAGGCCACTTCCTTTTCTTGTTCTAGGAATGCTTCCTGAGAGTACTATTTTCCCTCTTGTTGTATGTATTAGATGCAGTTGGTCCTTTCATGGGTACAGTTATCCCTTCAGGCTGACTTGCTCTAAGGGTCAACCTTGATTATATTTATTATACACTGTGCAATGTCTGTTCTGTTGGGCATATTTATTCTCCACAGTGTCTGGTAACTGCTTGACTCCACCTTTGGGTATGCTTCTTGTGTAGTTAGTTGAATCTAGCATTGGAGCTGTCTGCCACCCACTACCAGTAGTGTTGGTTCTAGTTCTGTTCTTGGGTTAGCATCAGCTATTGTTAGTAACCCACTGTGGGCTACCATTCTGCAGCTACTGCACTTTTCACTGTTTGTGTCAGCATTTTCTGTGTCTGAGTACTATGGAAGGGGCCTTTGTATAAAGGTCAACCTTTGTATAAAGATCAGCTTCCTCCTCCTTAGAGTTGAAAACAGCTCTGTAAAAGTTTCAAGCTCTGTAAGATTTGTCTCCACTTTTCAGCTTCTCCTCCTCCTCTTGCAGCTGCCTGGTCTTCCCACAGAGTCTTCTGTAATAAGACTGTAGTGTGGGCTCAGATTGGCCTCACCCTACCAACCCCTCTACAGGTGCAGGCTTGGTGGGTTAGGGTAGCAGAGGTTGTCAATACAACATTTGTGGGACCCCCCTACTTCAGGGTTTCTTGGCCAGGAGCTCAGTACAGGAAATGTAGCTCCTACTCCTGAGCTTGATCCCTCAGCCACTGCTGGATACTCAATTTTATTTCTCCCCAACAACATGAGCAGTAGGTTCAGACCAAGTGTGGTCAACAGTTCCCTCTGCAGAAGTTCTTTCAGCTGTTGTGACCGCGGTCTCAGGGAGGAAGACTTGAGAGAGTCCTCTCCTGGGGCTGTCTGTGCCCCTGCCGAAGGTGGCTAAGCCCCTTGACCAGATCCAACAATAGACTCACAGGGATCCGCACTTTAAATGTCCGTGCTCCAAGCCTCTCTCCCCTACCCCTGTGGAATCTAGCCTAGCTGGATAGAATATCCAGCACCCAGGCTGGCTAACTGTGAAGCTCCACCCTATTCAATGCACATGAGCTGCTGTGCCGGTGCTGATCACAGAGAGTGGAACTCACCTCAGCTGGGCCAGGTGTGAGGAGTTTTTCCTTAGGATACCACTCTAGCAAGGGTTGTTAGGTCCTGAACTACTGCTTCCCACAGCTGGCCCCTGGATATGCTAGCCCTAGGCCTCCCAAGCAGGAACCCAGCACAGACCAGTGGGAGACACTGCCTGTGGCTGATTCTCAGCAAACCTTTTGGAGCTACAAACAATTCAGAGTTTGTGGCAGCCTCTGCTGGGCCCAGGTGTACATGGAAATACCAAGTTGCACTCCTAGGCTGACTTTTACCCACTCTGGTCCTGGGGGAAATTCTGTTCAAACGGCCAAGTTTCCCTGAGTCTCACCTCCTGCAGCCTGTCTGTTGGCTGCTTGTTGGACTCAGCCACTGAAAAAAACCTCTGCTAGTCTCGAGCCTGTGGCAATTCAGCAATTAGGAAGGGTGGTGAGTGTGGCTCCACCCCTTGGCCCCTGATATCAGTCTGTCCAGACATTTTTCACAGACCTCAGTAGGGTGTGGCCCCAGGAGCCTGGTGGGTGTGGCTTCTGAGACCCAGAGGTGTGGTCTGTGTGCCACAGTTTCAACTGGGTTTCTTATGAGGTGGAAGCACCAGTCATAGACTTGGGAGAGTGGGTGTGGGGTGGGTGGAAGGGCAGAGAGCTCTGGTCTCAACCCCAGAAAACTGAGTCACTGAAATACCGCCTGCTTTCTGGCCTCTCAGAACAACATGTTGCCATGTCTGGGGTAGGAGAGACTCCAGAGGGTAGAGCAGCTGCTTTTTCCCAAGCTGATGCCACTCAGAGGAAACTGCTCCACCCAAAAAAGATGGCGACTATAGTATTGGAGAATGATTCAGCACAGGGGTTCTGGTGGCCGTCCCCCAGAGTGTCTCTCCCTGGGCCTCCAACTTTACACTCTCCTCCCTCAACTCCAGTCCTCTCAGCTCTCCCCTGCCAGAGCCCCAGAGAAGTGGCTGTGAATGAGGTTTTCTGTGCAAGCCCTTTAAAACGAAGTCTGCATCTAAGATCTCTGTCTCTTCCTCAAGGACAGAAACCTGGCTCTTTTCACAGCTATATGCTGTCTGGGCACCTCTTCTAGGCTCTGGGGCTCTAGGCTGGGGCTCCAGGCCTGGGGCTGAGGATCCACACCTCTCAGACAAACCCACCCTGCTGTGACAGTCCTTCCAGACCCTCAGCTGCCGCTTGCTTCTGGGAGTGGGGCAGCCCTTTCTGTGTCTCAGCCCTTCCTTCCAGGCTCGGTATGGCTTCTTCGGTGATCTTTGGTTATAGACTACTCTTAGTATAGTCCAAAGTTTGTTTTTCAAGATGATTGTTCTTAAATTAAGTTGTAATCCAATTTGGTCCCGGGAGGTGGCATTTGGAACGTTTGCCTACTTCATCACCATCTTTTTTCCTCTCCATCTTAATCCTTGATTGACACAAGGAGTTAGGAAGTGTATAGGCTGAACAAATGAATCTTCATGAAGCTTCACATCAATATCTACCTCAAATATCTTCTTCTGGGGCCTATTTAAATGCAAACCAAAACCGACTTGTCCTACGTCCCTCCATCAACATCCCTCTTGCCCTTAGCCTGGTCCCTGGCCCACAAAATATCTGCTGTTAATTTCAGTTGATACCAGAAGTCATGAAGTCAAAGGTTGGGACAATGGCAGTGAGTGCCGGTCAGAGTGGGCTGGGTGCCCCACCTTTTGCACTCCTAGCCTAGCACTTTTTCCATTTCTTCAGTCACTTAGCTCTCAAGTCAGGGGCTCAGGTCTGCCATCCCCTCTCATCTGTGCTCTCAACAAGTGCACGCCTCCCTCCCGGCCTCCTGAGCAGTTCAGCAGGAGGCACCTGGCCTTACCCCTCACCTGCCTTGGACAAGTGCCTAAGTCACTGCAATCTGGTACAAGGAAACTGCCCAACCTTTATTTTGCAGAATAGGATCAGCGCATCCTACCTGAGTGGATTTATCACAACCTGTGCTTGTTTTATTCTGCCCTTCCCCATTGTCATTGGTGCTGTCATCTTTAAAAAAAAAAAAATCTTTGCAGTTACATAGCAATATATGCTTTCCAAGGTATTTTTTGCATACATTATTCCAGTTGATCTGCACAGAAACTTCTGCAGCAGGTGTGGCATTATTATCCCTTTTTCTCATAGATATAACAGAAGCATAGACTTATGCAGTGATTCCCCTTGGCTCACAAGGCAAGGCCAATGGGGAGCACGTTCTAGCACCAGGTCTCTGTCTGGGGGCCAATCCCTGGGCCACGTCTCTCTCAAGGCGCCAGCGATCTTCAGGGAAACTCAAGTGCTGGCTTTTGGAGTAACTGCAATTCCTTTTCAGCTCCCTCCACCAACCCCGTGCACACTTGCAGGCCTCTTTCTTCCAGGAATGATTACGCAGAAAATAGGAGCTGACAGTGATAGATGGACTTTTCCATTTTCTGCTAACGCGGCTATGAAGTCAGAGCCCATTTTAATGAATGTCCATTAAGGTCAAATTTGGAAAGCAGGTATTAAGAGTCATTGCCACTAATTACACCCTGAGAGCTCTATTTGTATTTTCAAATTGGATAAAAAGGTTAGTAAAATGGAACGTTTCAGCACAGGCTGGCTCCCGGCTTGCGCTTCCAAGTTTTCGGAAATGATCGGCTGCCCAAACTTGCTGAGAAATAATGTTCTGCTTCTTCTTGCCTCATACCTTACAGGTGAGCCAGTGCCGTGAGGAGTGGCGGCCTCTTGGAACCTGTCAGTCTCTGGCAGATCCGATTACATCTGGGACCCTTAAGAGCACTTGAAGCAAACGGCGCGGGTCTATTTTAATCCCTCTCCTTCTAGAAACTAGAAACTGTAAGGAGAGTCTTCCTGCTGACAGGTGGCTCCATAAAAGTCGTCCATCTGCTGCTAATTATGGCAGAGAGAAAAATTCACACAGCCGAGTTTTCAGTTTATTTGCTAAAGATCTCCAAAGGTGTAACTGCCTTCCCGGATCACAAGACCGTTCACAGCATTACATCTCTAGAGCCTGTTAATTATTTAAATAATTCAAAACCTGGGCGGCAGGAAGCCATTTAACAGAAGTCAGGCTGGGCGAGGATTGGTGTGATGGTCTATCATGGCAGAGGGAGGTAATCTGTTCTCACAGCTCAGAGGCTGGACTCATAGGGTTTTGTTTTTCTCCTTACCATTCTTTCCAAGGGAAACTCAGAGAGGGGCAGAATTAGCCATATTTCAGAGTTGATTGACTTTGATTTCCAAACTCCAGTATACCTCTCTCTTCTATCTGTAGTCGCATCTCTAGAATGGGTATGTGTCCCCCTGCCTAACTTAGAAGGCAGCTGCAATCCTGGAACTGGGTCACTTAGAAAGTGCCATGTATAGAGCAATGTACTGTGTAAATATTTTTAGGCCTGTTAAATAAGTAGAAATGATTAGGTTTGATAGATCAGATGATGAAATAGCTTAATAATAGAAAAACCAATACTTTCTTTTATTCTTGAAAGTTTATTTCCTTTCTTCCATGTAGGCACCAGTAGGATTTAAAAGTTGCTTCCTTAACTATGTTCTCATAGAACAGATTTATACATATGTCTCTTTGTTAACTTATTCCACAATAATAGTTTTATGATATATTTAGTCATTGGTTTATGGGTCCATCTTACCCTGCTAGGAGTGCTTTGAGGATGGGAACATAGTTTTGCTGCTAGTGCCCAGCAGAGCTTGATACATAGTAGATGTTCAGTAGTTGTGAAATAGAAGGGCCCTGATGTTAAAACCAAACGTGATTTTACTTTTTGCTAAAGTTATATTCAACGTAAACCTTAATAAGTAGCACTGACTCTGTCAGATTCAATCATTTCTGACATATTTGATGATTTGTGTGTGAGTGTGCAGGTACTAGAAATTCCATAAAATCCATTTAGAAGAAAGATGTAACTGCAAGTTGGGTGTGACGAGCGAGAGTCTGTTCTCTGGATTCTGTCCTTGGCCACTACAGTTTATCCTACAGCAGAGTCTGGTTTTCCGGCATATAGTGAAGGCAGGACAGATAGTGTTAACTGGGTGACTTAGCTCACATTCAATATTCCCTGATGGCTAAAACTTGGAAGCCAGAGACTGGTTCCTAGTTGAATGATTTGCAGAGCATATATAGAAAATATACAAATAAACTAAAGCAATTGTTCATGAAAATGGTAGAACAATAAAAAAATAGGTCAGAGGATGAGTCCACCTCTAAATCAAAAGCAGTGCTAGGTTACCCCTGACCCAATTTGGATGTCCTTTAATCTAAATGATACTGTTGGAATACAGTCCATATGGTTTTCCATATATTTGGGACCGCATAGAGGGTATTTGGGGAAATAAATTGCGATAAAAATGATGTCCATCCAGACAAAGAAGTCTAAAAAGGGGTAGAAAAGGATTGGCTGGGATAGTTAAAAGATTTTTATTCCAATGTCCTATTAGAGAAACCTGGTTGCATTTGCTGTTGGTTTTATTTTTAAAGTGTTTTGTTCTGCCTCTGCTCTTTTCAGACTTTCTACTTCTGGGTGTTTAGTGCTCCTCTGTTCTTGAAAAGTTACATGTGCTCTAAGGCTGCAAAGAAGCACTACATAGCAATAAGCCTCCTTGTACCTTAACATTGTTGGGGATCTCTTTGAACCAATTACATCACTTACCTTGCCTTTTACTCCTCCTGTTCTGATCCTAGCAGCTCTTTGCCTTTTGATCCAATCCCTTGAAGCTGAGCCTCATCTGACCTCACTTGTCCAGCTTTGGGCCTTGGTTTCTATCCTTGAGCTCTCCCTGTAGTTATGCAGCCTGCAAGTCTACTGGGAAATATCTTCTCACCTGGCATTGCCCCTGAAAGCAATATTTCTCTCCTGGTCCTTCTGCCCCTTCTCCCCTAAGTAGAACTTGGGCAAGGCATGGGGTAGACAAGCCTCGGGTGATTCTTCCTACAATATCTTCCACCTTTCATGGTCTTTTTCATTTTCCACTGTACTGTTCAAAATCTAATTGCTCTCAAAGTCTTATGTATTCGATCAGAAGAGCTATTATTGTAGCTTACAACTGTAAGACCTGAGGAAAATAGAAAGGGGCTCTTAGGGAAAAGATTGGGAATCTTTTTTTTTTTTTTTTTTGTATTTTTCTGTAGCTGGAAACGGGGAGGCAGTCAGACAGACTCCTGCATGCACCCAACCGGGATCCACCCTGCACGCCCATCAGGGGGTGATGCTCTGCCCCTCCGGGGCGTCGCTCTGTCGCGACCAGAGCCACTCTAGCACCTGGGGCAGAGGCCAAGGAGCCATCCCCAGCGCCCAGGCCATCTTTTGCTCCAATGGAGCCTCAGCTGTGGGAGGGGAAAGAGAGAGACAGAGAGGAAGGAGAGGGGGAGGGGCGGAGAAGCAGATGGGCGCCTCTCCTGTGTGCCCTGGCCGGGAATCGAACCTGGGACTTCCGCACGCCAGGCCGACTCTCTACCACTGAGCCAACCAGCCAGGGCCAAGACTGGGAATCTTTGACTCATAATCTGTGTATCATGAACTTAATATTCCTTATTTATTAATCCTGTCTCCTTAACTAGATGACCAATTCCTTAGAAGTTATTTCTCTTTTGTATCTCTCCCAAGTTTAATACAGTGCTCAAACATACTATAGGATGATTAAGTGTTAATTATGAAAGACAACATAGTCTATTCATTAACTCCTGCTTGAGTGCTATTGCTACCACCAAAAACTGCTAAGAATCACAGACACTTCTCCATCCCCATTCTTTTATCATAAGATATTTTTGTAAACCAAGCCCAGTGTTGTTGTATTTTTGTTTTTTAAAGAAGAGTATGCCAATACCTTAATATGGTATAATGGTTGCTATCGTAGCCAGATAACTATATTTGAGTGATTTTATATTTTAGCAAAGAAAATTTCTATGATAGAGCAAAGTATATTTTCAAAAAAAATTTTTGGTCATTATTTTTTTGAAACATTCTAGTGAGCGGCTTGATGTTTTGAGAAAATACCTTCATTGTCACTACTCTATGGAGTTTTTGCCAAGGAACATTTTGCTTTGCTAATGTAGAATCAGCCTTTCTGTGACCATTAAGGATTTCTTGGCAATCCTGAATCAAAATGTCCTTGCCGGAGCCTAATTTGGAGAATTGCATTTTTTTCTCACTAATTAACTCCATTGTTTCAATTAGGAAAGATCTATTCCTTCCAGCCCAGAACACCGACTCTGAACAGGAAGATGGCTTTGAAATGTTTTCACAATGAAGGTAAGGATTTGTACTAAGTTCATCCAGCACACCTTGTAGCCACATCATGAAGATGACTGATCCTGTGTTCAAGGGTCGGAATCAGAGGCTTATATAGAGGTAGACGTGACATGAAAGGTTCAGAGGAAGCTAAAATGATTCTTTTTGTTCCTGTCTTATGGATGAAGGCTCACTGAGGTCAAGCATCTTGTCCAGGGTAATCAGTTAGAAAGTAGGAGAATCAAGATTAGACTACAGGTCTATTCTCTCCTAGTCTAGGCAGAGCAGTCTTAACTAGCTCTGCTGGTACTGAAATCCTTGAAACTTGTCTCCTTAGAAGTTTGGTAACTAGCCAAGTTAATCAGTCGTAAATTCCAAAAGTCATGTCAGGTGCTTGACCCTCGTGGTACATGACTGAAGAGCTACTTTTAACCTAGATCATAGCAGCCTGATCTTTGAATAGGAAATCTAAATTACTTCCTCTCTATTAATGCAAATAATTATAATTAACATCAGCAATGTGTTTAATTGCTATTTGTAAAAAAAAACTACTTTCTATATGCATTAAGCTTTGGAAAAATTACTATAAATGTTTTGGTGGTTTGTGATAGTTAATTAATTGCAGTACTGACTAAAGAATGATTTGGAACCGTGTTAATCTGTTGGCCCATTTCTCCAAATGACTTTGCCCCCTTGAGCCAGGAAAAAAAATATCATCAAAGGTACCTTTGCCTTTGAAAGATGTTCTTTGTCGTCATCCCCATGTTGAAGATTTTTATGTTCAAGGAGAATGACAGACTGTGAAAGATGCTAGTTTGACTTTTCAGAAGAGGCTCTAGGAGCTGACGGAAGGAGGGATAATATTAAGCTACCCTTTTCTATTCTCATAAGATTTTCTGTCTTACTACACCCATGGAATAGTAACTGAGCATAAGACATAAGATCCAGGGGTCAGACATGTTCCATCCAGCTCGAAATTTTCTCTAACTGTAGCTTCAAGATTGTCAATGCTGACATCAAAAGTAAACAACCTTTTAGAGAGTCTCATTGTATATTGTTCAACTATTGCTTTAAAGATTATCATCTCAGCTAATAAATCATATTGATTCAGTTTTGTGATTTCTTGTCACCTGCATCCAACTAGCTCTACTGATACCAAAAAATGTGTTCTTACTCAGCATTTTCTTCCTAATGATGCTTGGTATTTTGCTGATATTTTTTAGTAGCTGTACATGGATCAATATTTTTTTTAGAAACAATGATTTTTAAATCCATTGTTTAGTTTGCAATCTTTTTCTTATATATTAGAAGGAGACAATATTCCCATTTCAAATTTATAGATTAAGTGCTATTTAAGAGATTGGACAATATTATAAGAATGTGGAGGTTAACAATAGTTTTATTCATTGTTTTGTACCTCATGGTATAAAATAGTACCTAAAACATAGGAGATACACACCCAAATTTTTTAAATTAAGTTAGACAAGAGAAATGACTATGGTCATCAGAACACTTAAAATGCTATTTGGAAGACTCTGAGAGAGTCTTTCAATAACATAGTTTTAAAGTATCTCTGGAGCCACCCATAAAAAATTTAAAAAAAGCTCAGAGTAACTAGGGTAGTAACATAAAAAATGCATATGCAATATCCATCACAAAACGAAGGGGTAAGGTACCCCTACATATGCCAAAGATTGAGCAATATTAACTGGACAGCATAGTTAGGAGAAAGCAGAAGGGAAAAAGGAGGGGCTTCTGATGAACTAAGTAATGATTACCAAACAGACAAGAGACATTCAAGAAAACTCAGCAGGCTTATCCAAGGAGAACATCCAAATCTGTGAAGGAGGCTCATGGACTAGAATTCATGGGTAAGGCTGCTGTTGCCAAAGGACTCTAACCCACGAACATTTGATACTAATCATCCAAATCTTCCTAATAAGATGATTTCCCCAGGGAGCAGAAACTTCTGTGGGTAGAATCCCAATGGGTTTGGTTAGGGAAAACAGGAGCAAAGAAAAGAAGAAAAAAGTAGGGGAAAGGAGCAGAGTTGGCAGATCTCAGGAAGTATGAGGGCAAATGATTCTGAGCACTTAACAGAAACAACAGAGAGGGGAGCTGCATAGCTATGACTCTAAGAATACTATTCTGATTTGTCTTTTCATTTTTGCACAGAAAAACTTATTTCACTTAAACGAAGCAACAGAAAATAATTGTAGGCAATTCCATAAAAATGATTATAAGAAAAAAAAATCCTATACAAATTATTATAAGGACCCAGTCAACATCCTTATAGACAATCAATAAAACCAGAAAATTATGTCCATACAATAGATAAAATGTGTAAACTAATATTTCAAATTAGATATAAGAAGATAAGAAAATAATAGAAGCTATAAAAGAACGATACAGATAAAGAATAAATAAAGACCACAGAAAATCCCTTAAGAGAAATAGAAGATAAAAAAGAGGGGGAAATGTTTGAATTAGAGTGAAATAAGAAAGAATCAAGCAATTTAGAGAGAAAGTAATACAGAAGATAGGCAGTGAAGATTCAATATGTGTAAATAGGACTTCCCCAAAAAAGAAACCCAAGCATGGTACAGACTTAAGGTTAAAAATGATAATTTAAGAAAACTTCCTGAAATAAAAGGTAAATAAAATATGTACACTGGAAAAGGAACATTTTTTTTTCTGGGAAAATCAATCCGGTGTGCCAAAATAGCTTAAAAGTGAAAAGAAAAGGCTATTTTGAGCTGCCAGACCATGATATTGAGCCATTCACAAGAAAGGAAAAAATATCATATTATCTTAAGTCTTTTCAAAAGCAATGCTTCATTATTTAAAGACAACGAAGAAACATATTTAGGATAGCCAAGGGCATAAAGGAGTTTATAGCCAACCAAACCGATCTTCAAATATAAAGATTGCAGAAACATGTTAAATACATACAAAATTTGGGGAACAGCTAAGGAATCTACCAAATGACTGGAGACACTGGCATAAAAATTGATATCCCATGGTAGCAAAAATTACATGTGCATACCTCTGCATTTCTTCTAAAAACAACAGGCTTGAGTACAAACGAACCTTTTGAGCAAATATACAAGGTCAATTATAGACAAGGATAAACCAGCAGTGTTCAACTTCTTCAGTATCAGAGACAGATGATCATGGATGAATCTCCCTTAAGGTAATCGTTGCTTTTGTAAGATGAGCTTTATGTGCCAGGATGGAGGAGTAGCTATAGGTCCATATCCATGGATTGTTCACTGCACTTAGCTTTTGTAAGGACCCATTCACAAAACACCTGCACAGAATTCCCAGAAGATCAGTACCAGCAGTACTGGCTATATACCCTGAGACACCCTTGACTAACAACTACCATAGGCAAACTTTCCCTTAGGTAACCATTTCTAAAAGTAAATGTTAGCCAGTTCTGAAAAAAAAAAAAAGTCATTCTGTATAATTCTGAAAAGGAAGGTTAATTGTACTTCGTGGTCGAGACCCTCAACCGGCTGTGCTATCACATCACATTGTTTTGGGCACAACGTGTTATGTTTAAGATGTGATCTGTGGAACTGTGAGGGGTTTCTGAGTTTGGAACTTGTAACACATGGTCCTGCTGTGAATGCCTTCCTGTAGTCTGAACACTTGGAGCATGCAAATGACATTTTGAAGTGTGCTACCTGGCTTTGGTCACAAAAGCCCACTCTCACAGCAACAGTACTTCCAATTTGTTAAGCACATCTGACTCAGAGCCACACCCTGAAAATAAATTGGAATGAAAGGCTGCCTCAAGCAACCTATTCTCATTCTTGGGACATTAGCTGTATGCCCTATATATGCTCTATCTATAGGAATGGCAGTTTGGGGCGTTTGGAAAAGTTGAAGTGCCTTGTTTCATGTCCTTGGTCCCCAAATTCAAGGATTATTATTGTCGCCAGATTGTATTGCTTGCAGAAAGATAGGACATAGTCTTTGAAACTAATGGGCTAAATTTTGCTGAATAACGTTTTCCTTGTTTTATTTCTCCCCAATAAGAATAATTTTGAAATATTCTAAAAATATTGTATTGGATACAACTACTTTCCTTTTGGAATCGAACTGAAATAACCATGTCAGAAGCCAACAAGCAGATGGTAAACTTTCCATTTCTGCTGACTTGAGCTAGATTTTTTCTTAAAGCTGAGAGGGGCTTTGTGCCCTAAGATATCGATGCCTTCCGGTACCTTTCAACTGTAACAGATTTGGGTCATTCACTGAAAACCCACATTTATTTCTAGTTTACATAATCTCAGTGTTATCCCACTGTTTAATTACTGTGATTGACACCAGAAATGCTGAAACATGAATCTAAAATCATGAAAAATTCTTAAATTCTAGTGTTAATGAACTCAGCCTCATTTATGATTTTTTTTTCTTGAGCTTTCAGTTTGAAGGTGTGCGGGCTCTGTAAACTCTTTTGTTCCCCTTTGTTCTGGATGATTCCAGAACCATGCATTGTTTATCGAGGAAGCTAAAGGTCAATACAATTGTGGTTTCAGTTTTTGTAGTTCCTAGCAGACCAGAGGTAGTTCATGACTTCCTGTACGATTTCCACTTTCCCCTCTAGGATTGTCTCTTCCTCTCAGGGATACTGCCCCTTCTCAAACCTCTACATCCACAATTCAACAGCAAATACTGAGGACTGACCCTGTGCAAGGCATTTTGTTAGACACATTCACCTTCCCAACTGAATCCTTGAAGTGACTGACTTGTAGATGGCAGGATGATTTATCCCTCATTTTATTTAAAGGTGAGGAAAATGGAAATTTATTAAAGGGGTGACTTGCCTGAGGCCACAGGAAGTAAGTAAGTTGCAGAGTCAGAACTTGGGTATTCAGGCTTTGGAACCAAAACATCCGGTTGCGAATTCTGAAAACAACATTTAGAAGCAAATCACAAACTCATTCTCACAGCTACCTCTTTGGTTTTACTTTTCCACTGAATGATAGACCTTCATTGTTCCTCTTCACCAATCTCAATCCTATCCATCCTTAAAAGTCCAATGTCAGCGTGGTCTCTGCCACAAGCCTTCCCCAGGTCTTCTCTTTTTCTCTCTCTCCCTCTCTCTTTCTTTCTCTCTCTTTCTGCCTTTTTTCTTTTTTTCTTTTCTTTTTTTTTTTAACCCATTTAGTTCAGCCCCAGTCTCATGATTTCACCCTCAGCCATTCTCTGGTTCAAGGGAAGGGAAGGGAATGTGATGCTGTCTGGCTGAACCGCCTGGCCCTGGTCTTAGAAACACCAATTGTCTATTTCTACAACTTTGCTCTGAGCCATGCAGACGCCCAGACAGAAGGGCCTGGCTGCCGCTGGGAGTTTCAGTTACTCCCACCAGAGTTCCAGCTTTTCGGGACTGGTTGAAACTGGGCAGGAGCAGCCCCCTTGCACGCCAGATCTTGACCCACAAAGTCCGCTTCTTTGTGGGAAACGCTTTCCACCTTTCGTCTCAAAGTGCTGTGTGCTAAAAAGTCAGAGTGAGTTGCGAGAAGCCCTACTTAACCCGCACAGGCCGCTCGTCTCGGCACCATTTCCCTGAGCCCTCGGTTATTTTTACCCTCTCCGAGCTTCTTCCCATTCTTCAGGTGCTGGGCGAGGTGGCGTTCATTTGGCTTTGCTTCTGACACAAGATAAACGAGCTTGGGGCCCTCGGCGATTCACTCTGGCTGCCAGGGGGTTCCAAAATAGCAAACTATTTTTCATAACAGCAACGTGATATGAAGGGAGATGCAGCAGGTGCACTCAGATTCCCCGTCGCCCGTCTGGGGCGTGTGGTGGAGGGAGAGGATTCATTAAAGTTTGCGCTTGTGTCCAGAAAAATAGAAAGGCCCGCTCTCACAGTGGCCATTTCCCTTCGGCTGGGTCAAGCTTTCCCTCCTGAAGGCGAATCTTGTCCTTGGGCAAGGTGGAAGTACAATACAGCGGCAGTCCGGGCACCCCCATAGAGTTCTGTGCCTTTTTTTTTTTTTTCCTCTTGTAGAAAGATAAGGTTGTGGGCATGAATATCGACTGTGTATGTTTTTTAAAACCACTATATCTTGTATGTTAAACAATACAGCAAGCTTTCTTAAAAGTTTCAAATATTTGACATTTTAAGTTTGCTACATGTGTGGTCATTTCAGAAAGTTTCGAGGATAAACTCCTTTATTCTCCTTGTTTCCAGAGATGTAAAGGTGAGAGATCAAACTGGCATTGCCTCTAACTTCTCTCTCCTGCTCTTGACTCATTAGGAAAAAGCTCCCGTTTTCAGGGCACTTGTCTCTATGAACACATTGGTCCCTAGCCCCTCCATCTACATCGGATTCCCTCCCCTTATCCCTCATCATGAATTATGTACATGCTTTCAGTATGGAAATTGTAACAAAACAAAGAGGATTTTAATGTAGATTTGCATGCCCCGTGAGTCTCTTTTTGATATTTCTACCCACCCCATCACGTTCCTAGATCTTGGTTAGAAGTGAGCTAAAAATAAAATTGAACTATATGTCATAATGGTGATGATGATAATAATAAAGCCTTTTCAAAACTGAAGTGAGGCAGGGGGCCAGGTTTTTTTTTTTGTAAAATGAGTACAAGCAAGCAAGTATTATATAAAAGGTACATGCTAGTGAGCTGTAATTGAGTGCATAAGACATTGGATTTTGTCTTATAATACATCTTAATTTAAACAGTTCTTTCCCAGGGGACCAGAGTATGTGCCGCATGAATAAATAAATGCCATGACTTATTCTGGAGGTTCCAATCATAATACAATTATATGCATTGCAAATTTTCATATGCTACTTTTAGTTTCTAGGGGTTTTTTTTTCTTTTTCTTTCAATTATTAAACTGCAGTGCAGGAAGAGCTATACCTTAACCCAGCCATAAAAATGGAGTCTGAGAGGTTAGTCAAACTAGATAGCAGAATCCCTTCCATCATAAGCTTGACCCCATTGGAAAAATAATGATTATCTTTTACATGGACTTATATACTAATTGCTGGCCTGGCTTAATCAGGCATAGAGAGACCAGGCATAGAAAGACAGAGTTGTGATTCTTTCTTATTGTCTTGTCTTGCTGGATTTTAGAGACCATTTCTCTTCTCGAATCAGTGGTAGCTCCTGATCCTACCAGAGGAACATAATAAATTTTTCCTTCTTAAGAACAGCATTTTCTTTCCTCAGGTCACTAAGATCCATTTGCTAAATAACTCTTGAAGTCTAAAAAATTGTCTCTGAGTAGCCAGAAGAGGTGAATTCAACCTTGCAAATAGTTCTCTGAAACCATCCTCCTCCTCAAATGCCTTTTCTTTTTACACAGTGTGTATAAGTCCTACTCACGTGGGGTAATTTGCTATCTTCTAGTCTCTCTTTTCAATCTCTGATTGCTACATCTATTTCATAAGAGAGATGCAGTATGGGGGTGGGGGAGCTTAATAGCACTAGCTTGTAATTCTACAGACCTGGGTTTGAGTCCTTTTTACTACTCTCTTCTTATTTACCAGCTGTGTGACCCTTGGCAAGTTACCTAACCTCTCTGTTTTCAGTTTTTTTCACATATAAAAAGGTGTTAATAATAGTGCCTAGCTCACCAGGTTGTTGAGAGGATTGAATAAGATACTACATATAAATTGCTCCTCGGAGTGTCCACATGATCCCAATAAATATTATCCGTTATCATGTTAAAAGCATCTCACTATGATAAATCCACTCTGTTTATGGTTTTCCATATCAATCTAATTAAGAAATGGAAACCAATCAGATAATTGGATTCATCTGATTTGGAGACTGACTCATTCTCTTTTATTTTTTTATGTCAAGGAGAACCCAGAATTTCCTAAATAAACATGGCCTCCTCTCCATATATCCTGGTCTCATGGATCCCAAGTGTGCTGCTCTCGTGTGTATGGCCATATGCTCTTTCATCAGACCAGCTGAAAAGAACTGAAGAGCAAAGTAGGGTTTGTGGTTGAACTTTAGGGAGAGGGGTATACCCAGGCACATCGACTTATTTTCTCCCTCTTAATATTTAGAGTCCTGATGACTTCCCCCTCACTTGAAAGCTCAAGATCTGGGCTCATGAGACCCTAGGAGACTGATTATTATAAATCATTGTTGACCTCCTCTCTACTTAAACCCAGAGGTCAAAACTTTAAAGATGTTGTCAAAAAGTTTATTTTGGTGCATTTAGGCTTCAGATTTAACATCACCTGATAGTGTTATATGGGTGAGATAACCGTGGCAAACAGGCCTGGTGGAGCGTATGGGGCCAGCATCCTCGGGCTGGTGGGAGAGGTAGAGACTTGTGAGTGAAGGTCATGGACAAGGATGGCACGAGTGACTCTGGTCCGTAGGTGGGGCCACAGCCCATCTAACCAGCCAGGTGGAGCCTCTGGATGCTTTCTGCTACTTAAGATTTTTATTTTTACTTTGAAATTTGATCTCTCTCCCTTTTCATTGCAAAAGTTAGTAGTATTTTTCTTTCCCCTTCTTCATTCCCATTCAATTCACTCCATAGATACCAAAGTGCCTACTGTGTGCCAGGTGTGGATCCAGGCACCGTCAATATAGGATGAAGGCTGACAGGGTCTCTGTGTTTTGGATGCTGACATTTAGAGATGGAAGACAGTGCTTCTCGGACATTAGAGTGCATGAAAATCATCTGAGGACCTTGAGAAAATGCCTATTCTGATTCAGGAAGTCTGGGTGGAGCAAGAGCCCTTGCAGTTCTAACTAGTGAGGCCAGTGCAGCTGGCGCAAGGCCTGTCCTTTTGTAGCAAGAGTGCAAAGAACTTCTGTTTCCCTCCTCCCCGAAGCGACTGGCTTACTGTCCTCATTTGTATCAGTGGAGTTTCACAATGTCACAGACATGACCTTCCCTGGGAGATTGTCAGCTGTGTTCTGGGGCTCTGACCTAGGCCAACAGTCACACGAATATATAAATACAAGGGGAAACGGGTGTGAGGGTATGGTTAGATGACCCCAGGGCTTTCCATCCCGGCCAGGTCCCATGCCATATTGTGAGTGGGACCACTGAGTGTGTCATCATATGCACAGGGCAGCTCCTGGCTCCTGGATGATAAGCACATAGCATGATGTAGCCTTTCTCTGGTAACTGGGGTGCCACTTACTAATTTGCCGCTCTTACATGACTAATTTAACTCTAGTTACTACTCAGTCATTAGGGAGTCACTTATTCACAAAGCAGAATCAGGCTAAATAAATAATAGGAAGCTGGGAAAAGAGGCAGATGAAAGTAGAGTGGAAGTTAGCTAATGCAGGCTAGACACATGCTGGTGTTTAATGCAGATCCCTATTTAGGGCATACATGCAGACTCTCCCTCTGTTTTTAAGCCCTCGTGACCCTAAATGAATAGAATCCTGTAGCAGAGAGCAGCTACCTTCTCTCCTAATAAGAATCACATCCCAACAGAATGTACATTTCCAATTACTATGCAAAAACAATGGCAGGATTACTTAAAAATGTACAGCCCCCTAAGGGCTCTCCATGCTGTAGTCTATGTGAATCTATCATTTGCATGCAACTATTGTGGGGAACAACTAAATCCTCCATCACAGGCTATTTAATCAAGCGAGAAGCCCCTAAATTTCTTTGCAAAGATTCACAAGTTCTGGAGCTAAATATGCTATTGGTGATATATTCTGGCTGTCTGCACACAGCCTTCCTTGTTTCATTCTGAATGGCATGATGTTTGCGTTGACATTTAGATGATGGGTCATCTTGGATTTCTCCTGTTCACAGTTGGAACTTTAGTGGCATCTCCCATTAGTAATCACTATGCTTTTTTGTCCCTAGTGACTGAGCCGTTTACAAACCAAGAAAAGGAAAAATTATATATTTGGGTACAGAATGTAGAAGAAAAATAAAACAACAGCACAGTAGGAAAGGTGCCTAGGGTTACTTTCTGTGGATAACTGAAGATCAAGTAAAGTAAAGAACTGAATGATGTGTTTCCCCCATCCTCATTCACCAGCCCTATTACCGGACTTGTTATTGCAAAGACAGACTCCAGAATCAACCACAGCCACTGATGCAATAAGATTTGAGGGAAGCAGAAAGACCTTTACATGAATATCTACTTTTCTGATCTCTCAAGGTGCCTGGAATTGTCTCTTGCTCTATCTATCTATCTATCTATCTATCTATCTATCTATCTATCTATCTATCTATCTATCATCTATCTATTCCCTTAAATTCTTAAGATAAAAATGGCTCTGGCCAGTTTGCTCAGTGGATAGAGCATTGGCCTGGCATCCAGATGTCCTGGGTTCAAGCCAGAGGCTCAACTTGTCCAAGTGTCAGCCCTGGGCACTGAGGATAGCTTGGTTGATTCGAGCATTGATCCCAGATGGGGGTTGTCAGGTAGATCCCAGTTGCGACACATGTGGGAATCTGTTTCATTATCGCCCCTCCTCTCACTTAAAGAAAAGATACAAATGGGGTCTCTGGAGGGAGCACCTATCCTAAGGCACCAGTAGTCACAAACATTTTGGTTTCTCTTAGTTGCCAGCTTCAGCAAGCTGCATCAGGACACTGAGGGACCACTGGAGCTAAAAACCAGGGGAGCAGGCCAGAGGCAATGTTTTCAGGACCACAGAGACCCCAAGCATTGAAAACAGAATGGTCCATTGCCTCCAGTATGCAATGCAAAATAAAGACAGTTTTATACTACTATAAAATTAGTGTAAGAAAGTCAAACTCAATTTTGATTTTTCCTATGACAGCAAAATATTTGCTAGTATTTTTATGTCACTGTCCTTGTTTTGTGTGTTCTAAGCTTCTGTTTGGCCTGGCAAGCCAATTTGGTCAGTTCTGGGAGCCCAAAAAAATCCACAAAGAATCCAGGCATGGGATGGAAGTGTGTCAGAGGCACTGGACTAGGAGGAAAGGAGAGACACTGCTCCTAAAGTATTTCTCCATGAAATGTGCCTACTTGGCAATTTTGCTAAGTCTGGTCTGTGCAGCTTTTCCTTCAGAGATGAAAAGAGGCCATCCTCCTTTTCCATTTCAATCCTTCAAATCACTTTCTATTATAGCCCCTGCTATGTAAAATCTCAACTCAGCTCTGAGTCTGACCCAGCGGAGCACTTGTCATTCCACCAATGAATTGCAAGGTTTCTCTGGGCTGATTAGGCCGGAGGTGACAACTCCCTGCGCTCTCTCTGAATCTGTTCACTTTACCATCCTGCCACATCCCTCGCAGTGCTGGGCTTCGCTTGTTTCAAACATCAACAAATGGCCCATTTTCTCCAATTATGATGGGAGAGGGAGAATGCTTATAGAAATAGTTTATAGCTTTCAGACATTGCTATACACATTAGGTCATTTGCAACTCACAACAGTTCTCCACAGTCAGTCTAGGTAACTAGGGGCATCCTTCATTTCATGAATTTGGAATCTGGGATCCAGAGAGGCTAAGCAGATTTCCCAAGGTTATGCAACTATTTGAAGAGTGAACCTGAACTCAAGTCTTCTAACATTTTTCTACAGTACTCTGCTTATGGGCCCCACTCATAGGTCCTAAGTGGGAGAAACACAGGGGTTTCAAAGGCAGATCTTTGCGGGAACTATAAACAGATCACCTGCTGCCACGGTAGGGCAAGGCACTTCGACTCAGCAAAGAGCCACGTGGAATGACGGCAGCAGAAGCCAAGTACAGTAGATTGAGGATTTAGAAGTCTGCAAGAAAATTTGTTTTGACTTTTTTTTTTTAGTTCCATGTGAGAAGTATAGGGTTTTGTGTTTATTTTTGTTCAAGAAAAGGGAGGTCTAAGCATATTTTTGGCTGAGGGAAGAGAGCCAGAAGGGGCAGAATAAGGAGAAGGGGTGTATAGTAGACCTAGCTCTTTCAAAAACATACTTTATGCTAGCCACCAAAACTTCCTTAATTTTAAGAGTTTGAATTCTGCAAAAATGAAGCTATTTCTTCTGCAGACATAAGAATGAGACCAGGATGGTGAGTGAAAATATTGAAAGATTCTGTGGCTGAAAAGAGGTTGATGGAAAGTTCTTGAGTTGTATAGATTTGAGCAGTAAAGTTAATGGGTCTTAATCATCTATGCATGCAAGGAATGGACAGAGCCATAGGAGTCTGAGAAGCCTGCAGAAGGTTTGGGTCAGTCACTATGGATAATGCAGCAGGGAGCTGACAAATCTATGGAGCCAGAGCCTAGTGGGGGTTATATGAACGAGCTATTTTTTGAACTGCATTACCACTATTTTCATGACTCTCTTCATACACAGGGAATGAAGTGGCAGGCAACAGAGGTTACTCACGTTGGAAGTTGTCAAGGAAGAATGGTGAACATCACTGGTAATGGGATAGGATGGGGAACAAAGAACTCTGTGAAAGGAAGTAGATGACCATTGGATTTTGGCCAGAAGGGAAGGAAAATGGGTCCAGAAGAGGACAGAGTGGGAGAGGAGGGAGGGCTGAAGGGACTGGTGATCTCGATGCAGAAGACTAACGAATGCAGCTAGAGTACTCACCAGACCCTGAGTAGACCCAGTACTTGATCACTTCTGCCCCTTTCCTCAACTGAACCTTAAATTTGGAATTCATTTCTTCTACTCCTCCTCCATCTATCAAAATCCTATTCATATACCATTGCCCAAGTCAACTGTCACCTGTTCTACGTAGCTTTCTATGATTTCCCCCAATGAGATCTCTTTGTGTTTTCTTCCATTCTCCCTCTTGTTCACTGTTCATATCTCTGTTGTGAGACTTTGCACATTCCTTCTTTTAGATATTTTCCCCCATGTTATAGTAACCCAGAGAGGATCCAGGCTGACAGAAATTGTCTAACTTGTTATCCTTTCTTAAAGCACTTGGAATATAGCAGATGCTCAATAAAACTTGGTGAGTGAGTGAATGAATATTGTCCAGGGTCTGAAGAGGAGAAATAAGCAGTATCAGGCACAGCCAGGTCAAGTTTTCTGGAGGAGGTACCCTGAAATATTATGTATTCTTTTGGTGTTATAGGAATTATGATGCACATTTATACCTTCTGGTCATAGGTATCCCATAAAGGCTACCTATCTGGAGTGCTGTGTTTACTGTGTTGCAGATATTGGACAAGCACTTTTGATGCATTATTCTACTTACTCTCACAATAACGAGTGAGAACTATGACTATCCCTCTTATTTAGATTAAAACTTTATCCATAAAATAAACTTTAGAGTGCTCAAATAACTTTCCAGAAGTCACACAACTGAAAATGGTCTGAGCTGGGACTTACATTCCTATTGATTAGGGTTAATGCCTAACCTCTTAGCCTAAGCTCATAATGACTACGCCACCATTTTCACACTAAACTTAATTTTTAGATTTTTTTCTTCATATTTAAAATCATTCATAAGCCCTAGCTGGTTGCCTCAGTGGACAAAGTGTCAGCCTGGCATATGGACATCCTGGGTTTGATTTCCGGTCAAGGAACACAAGAGAAGTGACCATCTGCTTCTCTCCCCCTTCTCTCCCTCTTCCTCTCCTGCAACCAGTGGCTCAACTTGTTCAAGTATCACCCTGGGGTGACTAAGGATAGCTCCATTGGTCTGCATGCATCAGCCTCAGGCACTAAAAATAGCTCGGTTGATTTGAGCATCGGCCCAAGATGGGAGTTGCTGGTTGGATCCTGGTTGGGGTACATTCAGGGGTCTATTTCACTATTTTCCCTCCTCTCACTTAAAAAATTAATTAATTAAATAAAATCACTCATAAAAAATCCACATTTAGTCTCATTCATTTCTATCTAAAACTTGTATTCAAATCCCAGTCCCTGACTTTATCCTCAATTTGTGGTTCAGTGCTCCTCTGTGGGATGTGAAGACCTTTTATTCTTGCCACATTCTTACCTTTTTCTGTTATTACCCTAAGAAAGAAGGCTAATGCTTTCATTAATGTCATATAAAATTTCATATTCTTCATGTAAAGCTGTTGATCTCATCTTCAAAATTCACCCACATTCTTTTGGGCATGGTGAAGTCATACATTGTGTTATTAACCTGGTGTAGGGACAGCATTGGCCCCTTCCTTGAAGGGAATATATGATAGATTACATGGCTTAAGAAATAATTACCTTAAGTACTATAATCCCCAATGTACAAGTACATTGATAAAAGGGGAAAAATTCTACATTCCCAAGTTTATTTTATTTCTTACTGTATTGTGGAGTAAAAATCATTGCCCATTTTGTAATCACAGTCTGCGCTTGACCAGGTAGCTCTTGAATAAACAGGATAGTAACTGAATTAATATTGTTTGGCCTTAGTACTTACTTAGTAATTTCTAAGTTACTAAGAAAATGAATTTTTAAGTACAAAATGGCATTTGTTCTCATAAATTTCAAAATGTATTTGTTATCTATATCTTTGAGACAGTATCTCCATGTCCAGGCATTAAGCCCAATGCTTTCTCCAAGCTAAATAGAAAGTACTCTCAGAGAATTGTCAAGTATATATAATAAATTTAAGTAAATATAATAAGAATATTGTCTTTCTGTCTTCCTTTAGAGACACAGACAATTAGTAGCTCCCCATAGTCTCATCATGTTCAAACATGGTGGAATCTCTTTTAGGGTTCATCATCTCCTTTCAGTCTTCAGTTATAGGAAATTTTATTTAAAATCAAATGTATCCTTAGTATTTCTTAACCAAGAAAGCAATCTGGTGATTTTAATCTAGCAATCTAATTTCCTAGAATTATTTACTAGCAATAACAACCTCTTATCAAATGGATATTAGGTAAATTAGGGGGAAAATGTGTGAAATATTCTAAGATCCTTGAAGCTAGCTCAAAACAAAAAAAAAATGTATACTTGTTTGTAGAACTAAAACTATCTAGCCCAGTGGTTCTCAAAGTGTGCACCAGGGTGCACTGGTGCACCCTAGAAGATTTCCAGGTGTGTCCTATGAGAAATATGTGCCTGTTGGGGACCAAAAAACCAACAGGGTTTTTGGAGTTTAGATTTTTGAGGGACAGAGGTGTGGGGAATTGGCTGTAAATTGACAGTCTGCCCAACCCCCCACCTCACTTGCCTGATTAGGTTGCAAAAGGCTGTTAAGCTGTGGTGCTGGATTGTTTACACTACCCCTCATGTTCCCCGGAAAAACTGGAGGCAAGTTTCTTCTATTCTTTTTTTGGTGTAAAGTTAAGATGATATGTATGGTGAGGGTTTTCAGCACTCAACACAATTAAGAGTAAAAAGAGAGGAATTCTTCAATGTATTGACGAGGAAATGAGAGTTTACCTTTCAAATATATGCCCAAACATTAAAGAAATTGCTAGGACACATCAGGCTCATGTTTCTCATAAACACAAGAATGAGAAAACTTAACACATTCATACCGGGACCTGCCAAATTTACTAAATCTTACTAAGAATATATGTATATATATAAAAAGATAACTTTTTTGTCATTTAAAAAAATTTTTTAACTCCTCTTTTTGACGAATTCTAAAAAGCATAAAAAATGTAACATAAAAATGTTTTTTAATGTCAGAATAAATTTAATTTTGTCACATTTATTTCATTTAATTACCATAAAAGCATGCTTGGACTTTATATTTTTATTCTTTAATATTTGACTTAATTATTATAACATATTTCTCAGAAATTTGTATATATGTGCATACAATTATTTGTAGGATTTTAAATGTGCCCCGAATTAAAAAAGTTTGAGAACCACTGATCTAGCCCCATGCTGACTCTAGTGACCAGAGTTTCAAGGGGAAACCCCTTTAAATGTATACATTACTTCCTCCTCCCTTTACGTGATCAATTAAGAGGCATCTTTTTTTTTTTTTTTTGTATATTTCTGAAGTTGGAAACAGGGAGGCAGTCAGACAGACTCCCGTATGCGCCCGACCGGGATCCACCCGGCATGCCTACCAGGGGGCGATGCCCTGTCCATCTGGGGTGTTGCTCTGTTGCAGCCAGAGCCATTCTAGCGCCTGAGGCAGAGGCCATGGAGCCATCCTCAGTGGGCCAACTTTGCTCCAATGGAGCCTTGGCTGCAGGAGGGGAAGAGAGAGACAGAGAGGAAGGAGAGGGGGAGGGGTGAAGAAGCAGATGGGCGCTTCTCCTGTGTGCCCTGGCCAGGAATCGAACCCGGGACTCCTGCATGCCAGGCCGACGCTCTACCACTGAGCCAACTGGCCAGGGCCTAAGAGGCATCTTTTAAGAAACTACCTGATGATGCCTGACCAGGCGGTGGCGCAATGGATAGAGCGTCGGACTAGGATGCTGAGGACTCAGGTTTGAGACCCTGAGGTCACCAGCTTGAGCGCAGGCTCATCTGGTTTGAGCAAAAGCTCAGCAGCTTGGACCCAAGGTCACTGGCTCGAGCAAAAGGTTACTCAGTCTGCTGAAGGCCCGCGGTCAAGGCACATATGAGAAAGCAATCAATGAACAACTAAGGTGTTGTAATGCGCAACAAAAAACTAATGATTGATGCTTCTCATCTCTCTGTTTCTGTCTGTCCTTGTCTGACTCTCTCTCTGTCTCTGTAAAAAAAAAAAAAGAAACTATCTGATGTCAAAATGGTGTTAGTGACTTAGACTGGCTGACAAAGCTGGGCAAGATGGTTCTGTACTCTCACTAATTTACAAATCAGTCCTGGAGATAAACTGTAGATAGAGCTAATGGTGAGTGTGTTATGAATCTAACCAAGATACAAACAATAAAGATGATTGAGAGAAAGGGTTAGTAAATTATAATCTGTGGCCCACTGGTTACTTTTATAAATAATTTTATTGGAACAGAGCCACTTCATTCTTTTACTTATTGTCTATGACTGCTTTTGTGCTGTACCACGGAGTTGAATAGTTGCAATAGAACCTATGTTATCTGGGCCTGGCCAATTGGCTCAGGGGATAGAGCATCAGCCCAGCATATGGAAGACTCAGGTTCAATCCTTGGTCAGGGCACATATGAGAAGCAACTATTCGCCTCTCTCCCCCTCCCTCTCCTCTTTTTCTCTCTCATCCCCTCCCACAGCCAGTAGCTTGATTTGTTCAAGCATCAGCCCTGGGCATTGAGGATAGTTCACTGGTCTGAGTATGGTCCTCAGGTACTAAAAATAGCTCAGTTGATTTGAGCATTGGCCCCAAACAGGGGTTGCCGGGTGGATCCCAGGTTTGACTCATGTAGGAGTTGGTCTCACTATCTCCCCTCTTCTCACTTAAAAAAAGAAAGAAACTATATTACCTGAAACACATGTACTCTTATTGATCAATGTCACTCTATTAAATTTAATTTCTAAATAAAATTATTTTTTTAAAAAGAAACTATGTGGTTTCTTTTAGTTTTAAAACTATTTTTAAAAAAGAAACCTAAAATATACATTTGCTATCTTACCCTTTATAGAAAAAGTATGCTGAGCCCTACACTTCACTGGGGAAGTCTTTATAATCAGGCAGCCTAAATGTAAAGATGAAAGTACAGTTGCCAGAGATTTTAGCCCACGTTCACATTAGGATTTCAAGAAGACAGGTTCCGTTTCTACTTCTCCCATCTACAAGATAAAAAAAAAGAATTTGGGAAAACTTGGTTTAGATTATTTTAACTTTGAAATCACAATGAAAACTTCAATGTCTTAAGTCTATATTTTGAGGGAATTCAAAATGAACATTTATTACCCCAAAAGAGGAGTCAATATTAATGACTATAGCCACCAAGTAGCATTATGATGCAGACAGATTATACCATGAGGGGATAAGGCATAGGCAGAAGTTAGGATTTTCAAAAAACTGAGGATTTTAGTTTTAAAACAACTTCTTTTTTTTTTTTTTTTTTTGTATTTTTCTGAAGCCGGAAACGGGGAGAGACAGTCAGACAGACTCCCGCATGTGCCCGACCGGGATCCACCCAGCACGCCCACCAGGGGCGAAGCTCTGCCCACCAGGGGGCGATGCTCTGCCCCTCCGGGGCGTCACTCTGCTGAGACCAGAGCCACTCTAGCGCCTGGCGCAGAGGCCAAGGAGCCATCCCCAGCGCCCGGGCCATCTTTGCCCCAATGGAGCCTTGGCTGCGGGAGGGGAAGAGAGAGACAGAGAGGAAGGAGGGGTGGGGGTGGGGAAGCAAATGGGCGCTTCTCCTATGTGCCCTGGCCGGGAATCGAACCCGGGTCCCCTGCACGCCAGGCCGACGCTCTACCGCTGAGCCAACCGGCCAGGGCCTAAAAACAACTTCTAAGTGAACTGTTAAACTGAGAGTTTTTCAGACAGAAAAATATTTTATACATACTTTAACAATTCAATAATAGTGTTGATGATTAAACAAAATCAACGGAGAAGCCAGATTGAAGTAGAGAAAGTTATCAAGTTTCCGATAAAATCTAAATTACATCTACTATCCTTTTGAAGAAGGAAATTCCTTCTAATTTTTTTTATTTTCCACCTCCTTTGATTTGAAGGTTCTTTTAAAAAGGTTTCTAACAGCTGTAGTGTACGACCCTTGGAACCTGTCATTTATCTGGGAAATAACATTCATTCTAATATCATTTCACCAAGGAAGCAAGACTTAAACCCACATTTTCTGATCCACTTAGTTGATAATATTCTTCTACAAAAATTCTGGCTGGTGAAAGGAAGATAATTTAATTTAAAGAGATTAGATATATTGCTTAAAATGCAAGTCCCCCAGAATCTGACAGCAGAACAAGACCAGTGAACAGAAAGCTCATTTTGCCTCCTTGCTCACACGTGCATCAGGGATTTATAAGTTGGGCCGTCAGTCTTTGCTCCGTAGAGTAATGTCAATGTCGTTGATTCTTAAAATCTGACATTCATTAAAAGCATTCACAGTGTGGTTATGTAGCAAGATTTTTGACAAATCAGCCAAGTGTCACCATCCTGAAAGGACTATAGAGTGATACTTTTCAACTTCGAGCTCTTTCTTCAGAATGAATGGCTCTTGTCTTCATGGAGCACATGAAAGGCTGGGTTTCATTGCTGTACTAATGGGCTGATTTTGTGTTTTTCCATCAAAACCAGGAGGAACTTAGGAGATAGAGGAGCTAACATTTATTATTTATTTACTACAAGCCAGGTACTGTGTAGGTTAATTCTATTTATTTATTTATGTATTTATCTATCAACTACCTACAAACATAAAATTGTTATATATTTACATATATGTATGTATCGCAATATCCTATTAAGTCAGCTGTTATAATTTATCTCCGTTTAACAGATAAATAAACTGAGACTGAAAAGAGCCTAGTCATTTGCCCAAGGAATAGAGCTACAGTAAAGAGGAAGTTTGTGAACTCTTGGGAGAAAATTTATCAGTGACCAAAAAGTGCCATACACAATTACATTGGTCAGGCTGTTTTTCCCACTTCCACCTAAGTAGGGAAATCAGAAATCTACTAACGCTTGTTGGCTCTTTGAACTTCATGCTTTCCTCAAAAGCCCTGTGCAGAAACACTAGAGCAGTATTTCATATTTTGAATACAAGCACACACCTGGCCCTGCCCCCAGTTGTGTTGTTAGATTGGAAAGAATGCTGCCTGTGGATCTCTGTACCCTCCCCTCTCATTACAGCCCATCCTCGGAACACAATCATTTTCTGTGTTATCCAAAGGTGTCATTACAGGGTGCCGGCAATATAGTTAGTGCAGTGTCAGCATATTCACTTTGAAACTCCCTCCCACCCCCAACTGCCATCCCTGGAGGATATAACTAGGCCATAAGAATTCCTTTAGGGCCACTATATTGGAAAGGGACATACTTGTATGTCTGGGGGAACTAATTTCATGGAGTGTTATCTTTAGGTTAAATTTGAATACATTCTCTCCTCAATTCCAGGAAAACACTAGATCCACAATTTGTGATAGAAAAATCAAGTGACTTTGTACTTATGCTTTGGGGAGATAAGAAAAGAAAGGACAGGCCCTGGAATGAAAAACTGGAAACAAAATTGTTTTATTTAAATTGAAAGTTGTAAAATGAATATTGTTGAGGAAGAATTGTATGTTCTAGTTAGTATTTTGTGCTGGAACTTAATCTTCTAGCAAATACTTTAATGGGAAGTTTGAAGTCTGCACATAACATTTCAGGGTCCTGAACATTCCACAGTTATGTCTGTGTTTTCCCTGCGGCATTACCTTTGAATAAACTATGCCTTACTCCAACTTCAAATATGTATAAATTGAAAAATAGAAATGGCTAGCTTCAGCATATGCCTTAAAGTTAGAGAATATGTAGATTTTTAACCATGAGAATAATAACTACAGTTTATTGTTAGCTAATACTAAAACTACTATTTATTAAGCATGGGCCAAGGGCATGGACTGTAGAATCAGAATGCCTGAGCAATTCAGATCTCACTAGCTTCACAGCTTATGAGCCACACCACCTTGGGCAGGTAGGTTAATCACTCTTTGTGGGTCTGTTTCCTCCTCTGTGAAATGGGGATAGTAACACCTACCTCATAGGGTTGTTAGGATTAAATGAGTGAATTCATGTGTTGGGGAAGAAAAACATTTCCTCCACTCTCCAGGTTCAATCCATGGGGGACCTGTGAATGAAACAAAAGACAGATTAGCAGGAGAAAAGGCACACAATGTTTATTAATTATTACACGCGTGTGGAGTTCACATTAAAGAACTGAAACTCAAAGAAGTGATTAGACTTGGGGCTTATATACCATCTTAACAATGGAGGGGGTTTGGGCTTCAGGAGGTGATATATCACTGGAAAATGAATAAGAAATGCATGGGGGAGGCCCTGGCTGAGTAGCTGGCACCAAGGTTGTGGATTCAATCCCTGATTAGGGCACATGCAAGAATCAACCAATGAATGCATAAATGAGTCGGACAACAAAGTGATGTTTCTGTCTCTCTCTCTCTCCCTCTTCTTTTCTCTCTAAAATCAGTAAATAAAATTTTTTTAAAAGAAACACATAGGGGAAACATGGAATAATTAATGGAAGGTAAGGGTTATTCTAGTAAGGTCTGTTTATACAAACTTATAAATGCGTTGACTCTCCATCTCTGATAATGACTCACTTTCTTCTTCTTGGTACAGGGAGGGGGTGTGGAGAAACATTCACAAAGGGAAATTTCTGCCCAGATTTTAGTCAAATAAGAGGAGGGAAAATAACTCTTTCTGCATCTTCTGATTCACAATTCCCTTTAGCTCAAAACAATCCTTATGCCAAAGTGGCATAGTTTGAGGTGGCATATCCTGATCTCCCTCACATGTAAAGTATTTTAAAAAGTGCCAAGCACAATAGGCATTATGATTCTTACTATGTTAATAGTTAAAACTATCTGGCACTGATGTTAAAGACATCAACTCTAATCCTTACAAGAACCATGAACACTAGATTAACCTCCATGTTACAGATAAGAAAACCAAAGCTCAGAGTTGACTTTCTCAAAGCCCAGCATTTGCCACCAGTGAGAACTGGCACTTTCAATAGGTGCAGGAGAGACAGGAACAGGAAACCGTCAGTGGGTTGTTCCAGGCAGGGCTTGGTGGGTTGTCTGAAGTAGTTGTTCACTCCTTCTTTAGCTGAGCAGACCTTTAATATCCCTGAGTGGCCCTCCAAGTCCTGGAGAAACATCAGCTTGATACTATATAGAAGCAATGAAATCTGCATAAGTACTTTAGTTATCAAGTGCCAATTGTATGCCAGGAGCTCCTAGGATAAGGATATGCTGAGACTTCTCCCAGGGCGTTGAGGCCTCAGAAAAAGCCCATTTAGCAAGGGCACTCCAAGTACAAGCGCGGAATCCCATGATGCTCCCTCTTCCGGTGCCCTCCCCCTCCGCTGCAGTACAGCCCCTGAGGGGACACAGGAAAAGGAATACGAACTCAGGACAGAGGTGGACTTCCTTGGAGAGAACTTCCAGGAAGGCAGATTTTCTTTTAGGGGCCTGGAAAGGATAAGCTATGCTTAAATGGCAGGGAAGCCATTCTCTGGGCTCCTCAACCACAAGCACTTTTTGTTAGTCACCTGGGGCATCCTCTACACCGCGGAAATGGGGTCTCAACAGCAGCGCCTATCACACAAACCCCAGTGCTCACGGAGGCCTGCACCCTTCCCCCACATCCCCATCACAATGTGGCAGCTCCTGCAGTAGACACCTGGCCAGGCGTGGAGAAGGGGCTCTGGTACGAAGGCTGTGCAGGGGCGGCACCAACCCAGGCCAGAACAAGGAGTGAACTGCGCATGTGCTCCCAAACTCCTCCTCTCTGAGGAGCTGGACCAGTTGGGGCAGGGAGGAGGGCTTCGGGAGTCCAACCCTGGGGACCTTTATTCAACCTCTACCAAGCCGCAGGCACCTGATGTGCCCTTCCATTGCACATCCTCTGGGTCAGCTGCTCCTCCTGGCGACAGCTGTGACGTTCTAAAATTCATCCCAGGAGACCATTGCTTCCTGCTCCTGCAGCCTTTCCCCTGAAGAGCAGTCTCAGGTAATTACTTTTTCTTTCTGATCCAGCCCACCTATCTGCACCCTGCAATGGGGAAGCAGGGTCCTTCACCCAATCCCCTCCACCAGGAAACAATCTTTCTTCCGTACAGCAAGGGGAGCACCTGTGGGTTGGCCTGTCCAGATGTAGTGTGGGGTTTCCTGCAGAGGCAGACAAGATAGGGTGGAGCCCCAGGGTGCATCATGTGACATTGGGCACGTGGGGAGGCATAAGGCCAGTCCTGATGGGGGGCATTGGGTGAAGGTAAGGGCAAGATGACTGTAAATAGTGGAATCAGGCTCGTGGGTACTGTAGATGTGACCACCCTACCCCCAGGAAGCCAGATACTGTGGGTTCTCTGGAATGCTCTGATTCCGGCTGGGAGTCCTAGGATGAGAAACACCTGAGTCAGCCTAATGACTTGAATTCACCAAGGCCCAAAGATGGAATCAAGTAAATTGTGGGCAGAATTCTGCAAGAAAATACACTAGGTTGGGGAGGGGGCAGTAGAAAGCAATTGAACATAGGGGCATGTGTATGTGTGGGTGGCGTGCTATTAGAGGGAAGGGGTTGTGGGGTGGCATGCCAGGCTCACTAACTAAATGGACCAAACCAGCAGTCACTCTACATTGTTGAGGGGGTAACAGAAAGCACCTGGGGAGCGCACAGGCCACTTAGGGACTCAGGGTGACCAGGGTCCAGCAAGGGTTTTAACAAAGCAGGTTGGAGTGGTTCAGAGGAGATGGTGTTCCCTGGGAACCGAGGGAGACAAGGAGGATCTGTGAAGGAGGGAAGCTTGGTGCAGGTGACATGATCAGGAAAATGTCATCTTAAAAGAGTATCTGATAAATTTCTAGCCTCTGTGTGTTCCTGAGGCAGCCACTGACCAAGATAGAAAGAGTTACTAATAATAGCTAACATTTATTGAGCATGTATATATCAGGTACTATGCCAAGTACTTTGCATGGTTATCTGACCTGGGTCATGCTGGAAATACTATTTATTGAATGCGTACAATGTGTGTTCGCATTGTTTTAGGCACAGGGGATTCAGAAGTGAATAAAAAAATATAAGTCCCTGTCCTCAAGAAGCTTTTATAATTTTCCTTCCTAACAGCCCTATAACATGGGTTAATGACATGGTTCTCATTTTACAAAGGGAACAGCTGAGGTGCAGTGCAGAGAGATTAAGTAATTTGTCCAAATGACATGGGAAACATGGACTCCCTGCTCGAGAAAGGATTCTGGGGTAGGTGCTGAGGATGAGGAAATGGCTAAGCTTTATTTCATGCTCTAAAGGAACTTACAGGTGAGTGGGGAAAGTGAGCATGTGTCAATAATGATAGGTTAATGCAGCATGGTAAAGCTGTTGAAATGAGTTTTTGCCACTGGACTAGGGAAGACTTCCTTTAAGAGAGAGAAAAGGATGAGTCAGAACTTACTGGATGGAAAAGTGGGTTGGAAGGCAGGAGGACATTTTGGACAGGGAAAGTAACTATGTTCCAAATGTATAGAGGAGACAGGGCAGGGAGAAGCTAACCTTTGTTGATTATGTGCTTTGTACTAGTGCTGCACGTATTTTTAAAATTAAATACATAGAAACTATATTAATTTTAAATATATGTATATATGTGTGTGTATACAGGATGGAGCAAAAGTAGGTTTATAGCTGTTCATACTAAAAATAACACAATAATAATACAAGAATAACCTCTGTTTCACATACAACTGTAATATATATAGTATATGTAAATATATTCCTATGTGGATGTATATATACACACATATAAAATTCCCAAAGTTTCCACTAGTGATAAATTCTCAGAGAAGCAAAGCAATCCAGAGTGCTGGGCCCGGGGTAGAATGTGACTGGGCTGGATACATATCTGCTTTCACTAGGGTGTCAGGATGGGCCTCTGGAAACAAGACTTGATCTCATTCTTGAATATTGACAAGGCACTAGTGATGTGAAAGTGATGTGACCTAGGGAAAGTGCTTCAGGCAGAGCAAACAGTAAGCACAAAGGTCCTGAGGTAGATTCCACTGAGAGTTTCAGAAGACTAAACACTTCAAGTAGAAGACCTTAGCTGCAGTCAAGTTCACCTTTCCATGTTGTGCTTAACTTACATGTGTAGTCCAAACAGAAATGTTGCTCAAAAGAAAAACAGGCCAAGTGTTAACATTAGTACTCAACCAAAGCCAAATTTCCCGATCATTGAATGAACTTCTGGGAGATAAGACTGAATCTGATATATAACTTGAAAATAAAGTATTATAACAATTTTTTTAAATAATTTATTGAGGTATAATTAACATAGTATACTGTCTTAGTCCACAGTATACAACTAATGATTTGATATATGTATAATATTGCAACTTTATTACCTCAATAAGTTTGGTTAACATCAGTCACCTGACATAGTTACACACTTTTTCTTATGATAGGAACATTGAAGATCTACTCTCATAGCAAATTTCAAATATACAATACAGTATTAACTATAGTCGCTGTGCTGTACTTACATCCCCAGAACTTACTTATCTTAAAATTGGAAGTTTGTACTTTTTGAGCACCTTCACCCATCTTCTCCATCTCATACCCCCTCCTCTGGCAACCACTGTCTGTTCTGTTTCTATGAGTTTGTTTGTTTTTTTTTTGTTTTTTTTTTAAATAAATTTTTATTAATGGTAATGGGATGACATTAATAAATCAGGGTACATATATTCAAAGAAAACATGTCTAGGTTATTTTGTCATCAAATTATGTTGCAAACCCCTCGCCCAAAGTCAGATTGTCCTCCATCACCCTCTATCTAGTTCTCTGTGCCCCTCCCCCTCCCCCTAACTCTCTCCCTCCCTCCCTCCCATGTCCTCCCTCCCCCCCCCACCCCTGGTAACCACCACACTCTTGTCCATGTCTCTTAGTCTCATTTTTATGTTCCACCAATGTATGGAATCATGTAGTTCTTGTTTTTTTCTGATTTACTTATTTCACTCCTTATAATGTTATCAAGATCCCACCATTTTGCTGTAAATGATCTGATGTCATCATTTCTTATGGCTGAGTAGTATTCCATAGTGTATATGTGCCACATCTTCTTTATCCAGTCTTCTATTGAAGGGCTTTTTGGTTGTTTCCATGTCTTGGCCACTGTGAACAGTGCTGCAATGAACATGGGGCTACATGTGTCTTCACGTATCAATGTTTCTGAGGTTTTGGGGTATATACCCAGTAGAGGGATTGCTGGGTCATAAGGTAGTTCTATTTGCAGTTTTTTGAGGAACCACCATACTTTCCTCCATAATGGTTGTACTACTTTACAGTCCCACCAACAGTGAATGAGGGTTCCTTTTTCTCCACAGCCTCTCCAACATTTGCTATTACCCGTGTTGTTGATAATAGCTAATCTAACAGGAGTGAGGTGGTATCTCATTGTAGTTTTGATTTGCATTTCTCTAATAGCTAATGAAGCTGAGCATCTTTTCATATATCTGTTGGCCATTTGTATCTCTTCCTGGGAGAAGTGTCTGTTCATGTCCTCTTCCCATTTTTTTATTGGATTGTTTGTTTGTTGTTGAGTTTTATGAGTTCTTTGTAAATTTTGGATATTAGGCCCTTATCTGAGCTGTCGTTTGAAAATATCAGTTCCCATATAGTTGGCTGTCTGTTTATTTTGATATCAGTTTCTCTTGCTGAGCAAAAACTTTTAATTCTGATGTAGTCCCATTCATTTATCTTTGCCTTCACTTCTCTTGCCATTGGAGTCAAGTTCATAAAATGTTCTTTAAAACCCAGGTCCATGATTTTAGTACCTATGTCTTCTTCTATGTACTTTATTGTTTCAGGTCTTATATTTAGGTCTTTGATCCATTTTGAATTAATTTTAGTACACGGGGACAGGCTGTAGTCGAGTTTCATTCTTTTGCATGTGGCTTTCCAGTTTTCCCAACACCATTTGTTGAAGAGGCTTTCTTTTCTCCATTGTGTGTTGTTGGCCCCTTTATCAAAGATTATTTGACCATATATATGTGGTTTTATTTCTGGGCTTTCTATTCTGTTCCATTGGTCTGAGTGTCTATGTTTTTGCCAATACCATGCTGTTTTGATTATTGTGGCCCTATAATATAGTTTAAAGTCAGGTATTGTAATGCCCCCAGCTTCATTCTTTTTCCTTAGGATTGTTTTGGCTATTCGGGGTTTTTTATAGTTCCATATAAATCTGATGATTTTTTGTTCCATTTCTTTAAAAAATCTCATAGGGATTTTGATGGGAATTGCATTAAATTTGTATATTGCTTTGGGTAATATGGCCATTTTGATTATATTTATTCTTCCTATCCAAGAACAAGGAATATTTTTCCATCTCATTGTATCTTTTTCGATTTCCCTTAACAATGCTTTGTAATTTTCATTATATAGGTCCTTTACGTTCTTTGTTATGTTTATTCCTAGGTATTTTATTTTTTTTTGTTGCAATCGTGAAGGGGATTATTTTTTTGAGTTCGTTTTCTAATATTTCATTGTTGGCATATAGAAAGGCTATGGACTTTTGTATGTTAATTTTGTATCCTGCGACCTTACTGTATTGGTTTATTGTTTCTAATAATCTTTTTGTGGAGTCCTTCGGGTTTTCGATGTATAGGATCATATCATCAGCAAAAAGTGATAGCTTTACTTCTTCTTTTCCGATATGGATGCCTTTTATTTCTTTGTCTTGTCTGATTGCTCTGGCCAGAACTTCTAGCACCACATTGAATAAGAGTGGAGAGAGTGGACAACCCTGTCTTGTTCCTGATTTAAGGTAGAAAGTCCTCAGTTTTATGCCGTTTAATAGGATGTTGGCTGATGGTTTATCATATATGGCCTTTATCATGTTGAGATATTTTCCTTCTATACCCATTTTGTTGAGAGTCTTAAACATAAAATTGTGTTGTATTTTATCAAAAGCCTTTTCTGCATCTATTGATAAGATCATGTGGTTTTTGTTCTTTGTTTTGTTGATATGGTGTATTACTTTAACCGTTTTACGTATGTTGAACCATCCTTGAGATTCTGGGATGAATCCCACTTGATCATGATGTATTATTTTTTTAATATGTTGTTGTATTCGGTTTGCCAGTATTTTGTTTAGTATTTTAGCATCTGTATTCATTAGAGATATTGGTCTGTAGTTTTCTTTCTTTGTGCCATCCTTGCCAGGTTTTGGTATGAGGGTTATGTTGGCCTCATAAAATGTGTTTGGAAGTATTGCTTCTTCTTCAATTTTTTGGAAGACTTTGAGTAGAATAGGAACCAAGTCTTCTTTGAATGTTTGATAGAATTCACTAGTATAACCGTCTGGGCCTGGACTTTTATTTTTGGGGAGATTTTTAATAGTTTTTTCTATTTCCTCCCTGCTGATTGGTCTGTTTAGGCTTTCTGCTTCTTCATGACTCAGTCTAGGAAGGTTGTATTGTTCTAGGAATTTATCCATTTCTTCTAGATTGTTGTATTTGGTGGCATATAATTTTTCATAGTATTCTACAATAATTCTTTGTATTTCTATGATGTCTGTAGTGATCTCTCCTCTTTCATTTTGGATTTTATTTATTTGAGTCCTGTGTCTTTTTTCCTTGGTGAGTCTTGCCAAGGGTTTGTCAATTTTGTTGATCTTTTCAAAGAACCAGCTCCTTGTTTTATTGATTTTTTCTATAGTTTTTCTGTTCTCTATTTCATTTATTTCTGCTCTGATTTTTATTATCTCCTTTCTTCGGCTGGTTTTGGGTTGTCTTTGTTCTTCTTTTTCTAGTTCCTTAAGGTGTGAAGTTAAGTGGTTTACTTCGGCTCTCTCTTGTTTGTTCATATAGGCCTGAAGTGATATGAACTTTCCTCTTATTACTGCTTTTGCTGCATCCCAGAGATTCTGATATGTCGTATTTTCATTTTCATTTGTCTGTATATATCTTTTGATTTCTGCGCTTATTTCTTCTTTGACCCATTCATTTTTTAGAAGTATGTTGTTTAGTTTCCACATTTTTGTGGGTTTTCCCCCCTCTTTTTTGCAGTTGAATTCTAGTTTCAAGGCTTTATGATCAGAAAATATGCTTGGTACAATTTCAATTTTTCTAAATTTGCTGATATTGTCTTTGTGGCCCAACATATGGTCAATTCTTGAGAATGTTCCATGTACACTAGAGAAAAATGTATACTCTGTCGCTTTGGGATGAAGTGTCCTGTAGATGTCTATCATATCCAGGTGTTCTAGTATTTCGTTTAAGGCCACTATATCTTTATGGATTCTCTGTTTGGATGACCGATCTAGAGCCGTCAGCGGTGTATTGAGGTCTCCAAGTATGATTGTATTTTTGTTAGTTTTTGTTTTAAGGTCAATAAGTAGCTGTCTTATATATTTTGGTGCTCCTTGGTTTGGTGCATATATATTAAGGATTGTTATGTCTTCTTGATTCAACTTCCCCTTAATCATTATGAAATGACCATTTTTGTCTCTGAGTACTTTTTCTGTCTTGTAGTCAGCATTATTAGATATGAGTATTGCTACGCCTGCTTTTTTTTGGGTGTTGTTTGCTTGGAGTATTGTTTTCCAGCCTTTCACTTTGAATTTGTTTTTATCTTTGTTGCTTAGATGTGTTTCTTGTAGGCAGCATATAGTTGGATTTTCTCTTTTAATCCATTCTGCTACTCTGTGTCTTTTTATTGGTAAGTTTAATCCATTTACATTTAGTGTAATTATTGATACTTGTGGGTTCCCTACTGCCATTTTATAAATTGCTTTCTGTTAGTTTTGTATCTAGTTTTATTCTTCTCTTTTGTTTTTCTATCATTTGTTTTTGTTTGTTTGTGTTCCATACTTCTTTCCTCTGTTGCTACCTTTTTTAAGTCAAGTGTTTTTGTGGTGGTTTTTTTAAGGGTGGTTACCATTAAGTAATGAAAAGGGTACCTACCATATTCATTGTAGTACCCTATCTTATAAGTATTTCTGCACTTCATCATCCTTTGCTACTGTTAATCTCCATCCTCTCCCCCCTTTTTTTCCTTTGTTGTCACAGTTTAAGTTTGGTTTTATTGTGTTCTTGGTGGAGCTGTTACTTGTGGTGTTGTTTTCTTTTGTTCTTTGAATCTGGTTGGAAAACCCCCCTTAGTATTTCCTGGAGTGGGGGCTTTCTGTTGATAAATTCTCTCATCTTTTCTGTATTTGTGAATGTTTTTATATCTCCTTCATACTTGAAGGATAGCTTTGATGGGTATAGTATTCTTGGCTGAAAGTTCCTCTCTTTCAGGGCTTTAAATATTGGGGTCCACTCTCTTCTAGCTTGTAGAGTTTCTGCTGAGAAATCTGATGATAATCTAATAGGCCTTCCTTTATATGTTGTACTCTTCTTTTCCCTGGCTGCCTTGAGAATTTTTTCTTTGTCATTGGTTTGTGTCATCTTTATTATGATGTGCCTTGGAGTGGGTTTGTTGGGGTTAAGAAAACTTGGTGTTCTGTTTGCTTCTTGAATTTGAGGCTTTAGTTCCTTCCACAGGCTTGGGAAGTTCTCGTCTATTATTTGTTTGAGTATATTCTCCATTCCATTTTCTTTCTCTTCTCCCTCTGATATACCTATTATTCTTATGTTATTCTTTCTGATGGAGTCAGACAATTCCTGTAGGGCTTTCTCGTTTTTTATTATTTTTGAGTCTCTTTCTTCTTCTCTCTGTTGTGCCTCAAGTTGTTTGTCTTCTATTTCACTAATCCTATCTTCAATCTGGGCTGTTCTGTTAGCTAAGCTTGTTACCTCGTTTTTCAGCTCGTGAATTGAGTTTTTCATTTCTGTTTGATTTGTTTTTATAGTTTCAATTTCCTTGGTAATATATTCTTTGTGTTCATTGAGTTGTTTTCTGATCTCCCTATATTGCCTTTCTGTGTTTTCTTGTATATCTCTGAGTATTTTTAAGATTTCTAGTTTAAATTCTCTGTCATTTAGCTCCAAGGCTTCCAATATGTTAAGTCTTTTCTCCATAGATTTTTCCACATCTATTTGTGTTACCTCTCTTTCTTTTGTATCCATAATATTCGATTTCCTCTTTCTTATCGGCATCTGAGGGTGGTCTTATTGATAGCACTAATTAGAATTAATAAAGAGTAAAAAGTAAAAAAAAAAAAAAAAAAAGGCAAAATACCCCACAAAAAAAAACAGTAATAATTTATCATTTCCCCCTTTTTTTCTCTCTTCTCTTTCCCTCCTCTCCCCTCCTCAGGGAAATATCGTGCCTATAATGGAGGGCCTGATTTGGGGTGAAGAGTTCAAGGGGCAAAAAAAAGGGAGTAGGGACCTACTAAATGCAAAAAAAAAAAAAAAAGGAAGAAAATCTTAGACAAGCATAAGATGATTTGCTTGTAAGTGATGGTCAACTAAGAGATATAATGAGAGGGATAAGAGGGAACCAGAAAAAAGGACCAAAAAAGAATAATAAAGAAGAAAAAATAAAAATAATAAGTAAAAATCTGTTGTATTAAGTGGAGCGAAGACTAAATACAATGGAGACCTTGGGTTGGGAGGACCCAAAATGCCACAAAAAAGAAAAAAAAAATAAAAACAAAAGCAAAAAAGAGAAATAAAGCCAAAAAAAAAGCCTTGAATCCCAAATTAACTAATTTGTTCGTGATTGAGGATTATATGGGACTAAAGTAAATGAGAAAAGAAAAAACGAATAGAAAGGAAAAAATAAGAAAAAGAGAAAAAGGAAGGAAGAGATAAAATAGGAAGAGAAAAAAACAAAATAAAGCAAGACAAAAAAAAAAAAACAAAAGAGGAGAGAGTGAGAGTTAAGTGTTTTGGAGTATAACCTTAAAGGAGGGTGAGGATGAAGAAGAAAAATAAAATGCAACACTCATGGGTAGTGTAGTTCAAGAAAGGGGAAGCATAAGATGGGCAGAGAATAGAAGGACCAAGGTGGAGGAAATAAAGGCAAAAAGATAGAAGAAACAAACAACAACAACAACAACAAAAAATTAGTGGATCAAGTTGTAAAGTCTGTGGGTTTTTCTTGATTTTGAGAGGTTAACTTCTTCCTTTTTCTTTTCTCTCCCTCTTCCTGGTCGGTGACTCTGTACCCCAGGCTCTGCCCCTGTGTCACTCTTAGGTAGGGATTTGCAGTTGATGGGATTCTATGGCAATGTCATATAATTGGCTTTAGTCTTGCTGGAAGTAAAGGCTTGTTGGCGTTTGCAGGGTCCAACGATGAGAGAGTTTGCTTTCCTGGATTCTCTCTCCTAGTCCCCCCTTTCTGAATTAGCAGCCTGGTGATCCAGCTATAAGGCTGCAACTGCTTCTGCCTGGGGAGTAAGAGGCTCAAAGAGCTGGGAAATCCCCACTCTATCCCCACTCAGTGCAAGGCTTTGGGAAAGGCTCTGAGAGTCAGGGCCTCCAGTGTAATCAGGCGGGGGTGGGAGTCAATTGTTGTCAAGGTGACTGTTCAGCGCCTATCATTTAGTTGGACCTCTCAACCCAGGCTTTCCACACTTTGTAGCCTGTTTTTGCAGGGAAGAAGAGGCACTAGTCTCTGCTTGTGACTAGTGTAGTATAGACCTTATTATCTGCCAAGTCCTTCTTGTTAGCGTTTATCCCTGAATATGGAGGCTCTATCAATCAGAAGTTGCCCCCGCCCCTTTAGCGAGAGGCACTAAAAAATATCACGCCTCTTGTCTTGGATCGCTGAACTGAGAGAGCTTATCAATTAGAACCGAGGGTGCGCAGATTTCATGGGTTAAGCTAATTTCAGTGATTGGGTCGCAGCTGTGCTTCCGAAGGTATTTTAGGCTGCCTGCACGCGCCCCTCCCCCAAAGCTTGATTGTTAGCTTGAATGGCTGGGTGAGGTGCCCGCCCACGGAGAGAATCTCCCAAGCCTCTCCCGCTGGCCCTGCCGCTGGCGGCTGGACCGCACCAGGCGCAGGATAATGGAGCCCCCTGGGTGTGTGGGCCAGCAGGGCGCCCTGGGCGCGTGGAATGCCCAAGGCACGCGCGCGAATGGGGCGCTCCGGGCACCGGTGGCCGGCGACCCCCACTCGCTGTGTGCGGGCCGCTGGGAACGTCAGTGGTGCTCAACCGGACCGGGCGCGCGCGGCTGCTCGCAGCGGCTCGCGGTGGCGGCGGTTCGCGGCGGCTCGCGGGGGCTCGCGGCGGCTCGCGGTGGCGGCTCGCGGTTCCCAAGTATATGGGCTGACTCACCACAGGCGCCCTTCCTTGCGGTTTGAAAGAACGTCCCTGTGGTAGATTCCTCCACACCCTCGTCTCTCAGATTCAAGTGATAACAGTCCTTTCACTATCAGTTTGTGTGGAACTCCGGAATGCTCCGAGGATAAATTTTTCTGTTTCTAGTTGATAAATTTGTTGTGATTTAGGGGAGAGCTGTCGGACGCACTGCTCACGGCGCCATTTCCGTGACGTCACTCTGAGTTTGTTTTTTATTTAGATTCCACATGTAAGTGATATTATATAGTCTTTGTCTTATTTTACTTAGTATAATACCCTCAAGATTTATCCATGTGTGGCAAATGTCAGGATTTCTTTCTATCGCTGAATAATATTCTATATATACATACCACAACTTCTTTATCCATTTACCTGTTGATGGACAATGGGTTTTTTTTGTATCTTGGCTATCATGGACATACAGATTTCTTTTCAAGATTATGATTTCGTTTCCATACCCAGAAGTGGAATTGCTAAATCTTGTGGTAGATCTATTTTTTAAAAGATTTTACTTATTGATTTTACAGAGAGGGGAGGGATTGAGAAATATCAACTGATAGTTGCTTCACTTTAGTTGTTCCTTGATTGCTTCTCGTATGCACCTTGACCAGGTTTTCACACCAGCGACCTCAGCATTCCAGGTCAACACTTTATCCACTGTGCCGCTACAGGCCAGGAATGCTAAATCTATTCTTATTTATTTATTTATATTTATTTTAGTACCCTCTGTACTGTTTTCCGTAGTGGCTATAATAATTCACATTCCCACCAACAGTGCACAAAGCCATTGTGACAGGTGTGAGGCGATAGCTCATTGTGTTTGGATTTGCATTTCTCTGATAATTAGTGATATTGAGCACCTTTTTGTGTAGCTGTTGGCAATTTGAATGTTTTGGGAAAATGTCTGTTAGTTTCTCTGCTCACGTTTTCATTGAATTGTTCTTTTGCTTGAGTAGTATGAATTCTTTATATATTTTGGATATTAATCCCTTATGAGCAATGTGATTTTGCAAATATTTTCTCCCATTCTGTAGTTGCCTTTCTGTTTTGTTGGTGGTTTTCTTTGCTGTGGAATGACAATTTTATTATTAAAATTTTAGTAGTCAAAATTTCAAAGTTTATTATTCTATTGCAGGAACTTCCATCACTACATAGAAACTAACTTTAAATTGACATGTTGAATAACAGCACAGACTTATGTACATGAAAGGATATAATTCAAAATAAAAGCTTTTTCAGTAGCGTGTGTTCTGGAAGGAACTTCGTTTTCAGGACACATACATTGGTCGATCTAAAGCCTTTTTCCTTTTAAATAATGCATATACTATGTACTTAGTAGAGTATTATATAGCATCATTTAAATAAGCTTTTTGTTTAAAAGTTTAGCTTCCATGAGTGGGGGAAACTGTAAGGACTGTTTTCCTAAAATAGTCATGCCAAGTCAGCTGTTGATGTTTGGTGAAAATAAAATGTGTTTGGGTTCCTTATTTGTGTCTCATTATTTCCTTTTTCTTTATATTCTTTTTATTTTTCACTTTGTCGGGACCAAAAATAACTTATTATGAATTTTGTTATATAAGATTCTGGAGATTTCTTCCTCATGAAATTTTGATATACTAAATCTGACATTCTGCTTTTAGTCCGTCCTCACAAAATGTAAAGAATTCCTAAATAAGGTGTTTTTTTTATTATTATTAACTCTGGCCTAAATAGAATGGAATAATGACAATTTATATATACTCTCTAAAGGTTTTTAATGTAATGGATGCTAATACACCAAATAATTCTACAAGGATTAGTAATGTGATACAATAGAATCTCTATTATTCCTCCTTGCATTGTTATTTAAATTTCTATATTTAAATAATTACTTGGCTCAGAAAGGATGTAAGTTAACTAGCTAACTATTCTCCTAGCGATTATCCTGTTGACTTACTCCTCCAAAAATATACGTGCATCATGTACTAACTGACTAATAATATTCAGCTTATGAACCACATAGGGAGATTTTTCTTGTGACAGCTAGAATAGTTCCCTATATTTGAAAATAACAGTTAAATGATGTTATTACAGTGTAAAACTTAGATATTAATAATGACTATGCTCATATGATCATTGATCATGCCTAAGTACAGGGGAACCAGAAATGATTTTGATGTAGGCACTTGGTTCTTTGGGCTTTGAAAGGCTGAAGCTGAAGTTGAAATCTGGTTTATGACCAGTTCCAAGGCGGAGGCTGGTTTTTAAGGCATTCTGACTTAGTGTAGATCCTGCTCTTGATTTCATTTGTTTTGTTTTAAACAAATATGGTGTTTGAGAACACCATATCGTGGAACTACTCAGATCATAAGTGTTCAGTTTGATTAATTTTCACAAAGTGAATGGACCCAAGTAACCTGCACCCAAGATCAAGAAACAAACCAGTAGTAGAATTGCCAGGAGCCCCCTTTGAGCCTCCTTCCAGGAACCACCACTGCCAGGGGAAGCACTATGCTGGCCATTAGTACCGCAGGTGCTCCGCCTGAGCTGGAACTTTATATAAATAGATCTGTATGTATGTGCCCTTTTGTGTCTGCTTTCTGTAGCTCAGTATTACTTTTGTGAGGTTTATTTATTTTGGTGCCCGCAGCTATAGATTGTTAATTGTCTTGTGGGATATATCATGTATTGTCCATCTTGCTGTTGGTGGGCACAGAAAATGTTCCTAGGCCCTTAACTTTTGTCAAAGACTTTTTTTTTTTTTTTCATTTTTCCGAAGCTGGAAACGAGGAGGCAGTCAGACAGACTCCCGCATGCACCCGACTGGGATCCACCCGGCATGCCCACCAGGGGGCGATGCTCTGCCCCTCTGGGGTCTCACTCTGTTGCACCCAGAGCCATTCTAGCACCTGAGGCAGAGGCCACAGAGCCATCCTCAGCGCCCGGGCCATCTTTGCTCCAATGGAGCCTCGGCTGCGGGAGGGGAAGAGAGAGACAGAGAGGAAGGAGAGGGGGAGGGGTGGAGAACCAGATGGGTGCTTCTCCTGTGTGCCCTGGCTAGGAATCGAATCCGGGACTCCTGCACACTAGGCCAATGCTCTACCACTGAGCAAACCGGCCAGGACCAAAGACTTATTTTAAAAAGAAAAACAGGGTACAAATATAGTTTTTTGAACTTGTTGTAAAATTATTACTGAGGTTCTTGTCCATTTCATCATTCAGTAGCCTCTAATTAGATATTTCATGCCCCATTTAGATATTTCTTTCAGAGTTTAGTACTGGCAAAAACATTGTCTGCCTGGGGAATTAGTATATTTCTTCTGTTCTTTTAATGTGTGCTTATTAAACCTTACCTTGTTCCAGAAGAAACCAAAGAAAGAAAACTTTGCAAAATTAGAGGCAGACAAAAAAAAATAAAATAAAAAGGTAAAGCAAAGTGAGAACACTAATAGCCTCCTCCGTGCCATCAGCATTGAGGTTATTCAAGCATTTGTATGAGGATGTCTCAGAGACTTGGGGCCCAGGTTCAGCTCTGAGCTTCAGATCAGCTGGTTGTAAAAGTAGAATCAGTCCTACTAACCTGTGTCCAAAATATAAGAGCATGCTGGTTCCTCAGAAGAAAGGCACCTCTTCCCGGCATCAAAGACAGAGGTTTCTCTGGCAGGGGACTGTCTCAATATCTGTAGGTAGATACAGCGCCAAGTTTTATTGACTGCCTATCCTCACGGTACCATGGCTTTACACAAGGTTGGGGGGAGGGGCAACTCAGTAAAAGAACTTCAACAGTTCAGAGAAGGCAAAGAAGTCATTTACTTCCCAGCTGACCTGGCTTAATTCCATAGTAGGTCCTGTGTATCTAAAGAAGACAAAAGAGAAATCTTTTGAATGACTCCCCACCACCACACAAAATAATAATAAGAATAAACATTGCTTTCCTCCATAAGCTTGATAGGTACAGGTTGGTAAAAACCTTGAGCTCCTTGACAAACATGAAGAGTGTATTTCTTGGATGTTTCCAGTTAAGTGTGGTGCCACTCATGGTAACAGCCCACTGAAAAGGGGATGGAGTTAATACCTGTTAAGACAACTGAGGATCCCAAGCAGAAGACTGCCCACCTCTTCTTTGGCTGAGCCAAGATTCAACCTAGAAAATAATTTCCAATCCATTGTCTCTAATAATGTCTGTACAAATGGTTTCTCAGAGTGGTTGAGTCCCACGCCTTATAACATGGCCATAATGACTGTACCCTGGACAGTTTTAAGGTAGGTATAAACAAATGTTCAAAGTGGCCATTTCACATCAGGCTCCTCTTTGATACCTAGTATGACAGTTATATAACATGCCATGTTTGCTTCTTGTCCTAGCTGGCAGGAATCACAGAGACAATTTTTAAAGCTTAATTTTTTAGCTTAAATACAAAGCTTAATTTTTAAAGCCTCATCATAGCAGCTTTGCTTATCTTTATCTTTAAAATAGGCACTGCTGCTGCTTCCCTTGACTCGGGTTTCCTCTTCTCTGTTCCTATTTTATATCCTTACTATAGATAAACTTTGTTTTGTAAAAGGTCTCAAAGCCTTTCAGGAAAAAGACATGGTCTAAACAAATTTCAAGAGAACAAAGTATAAAGGGTGAGGAAAGTGATCAAGAATTGGCAAATGTCTAATGCTTGTCTCCAGTTCTTCTGCCCTGGGAATAAAGACCTGTCTGTACAAAGGCTTCTTGACAGCCGAAGGAACAAAATGCTCTCCGGAAAGAAAAAAGCCAGTCACTCCATCTCCCCTCCACCCCTGCTTTAAAACGAAACAGTGCCTCCCAGAGGAGCTGGCAGCTGGCCTTTGGCAGGTGGTAGAAACAGCCTTGCAGACTGCACAAAAGGAGAAAACCTCAACTTTCAGCTTTGGGGAGCAGTGTGATTATTCTGCCCACTACCGCTTGAAAGAGAAGGGACCACCACATCAACCCACCAAACTGAGCTTCTGGAGATCACAGGCTTCTTCTCCCCTCAGCAGTTTCCACTTTTGCTCCTGTTGCCTTGGGGCTGGCAGGTACACAGCTCCGGCCAGATCTTGTCCCCCAGGCTCCTTGTTCATTCTAAGTGTGTTTACTCACCTTTTGTTGATGTGCTTGCAGTGACCGCCAGCGGGCCAGGAGGACACAGGCGCCATGGTCAGGAAAGGGAGGGAAAAGGAAGGTCAAGGCCTGCAAAAAGAGGGCTGGTGATGTGTGTCCCCCTCTTTGAGGGCCTGGGGAAAAACTGAGGCTAAACTACACTTGGGTTGTTCCTGTGGTTTCTGGATTTTGATGCCTTATTTATTTATTTATTTATTTATTTATTTTTAGTGAGTGAAAGACAGACAGGAACAGTTAGTTAGACAGGAAGGGAGAGAGATAAAAGGACCAAGTCATAGTTGTAGAACCTTACTTGTTCATTGATTGCTTTCTCATATGTGCCTTGACCAGGAAGCTCCAGCCAAGCCGGTGACCCCTTGTTCAAGCCAGCAACCTTAGGCTTCAAGCCAGTGACTTTTGGGCTCAAGCCAGCTGCCATGGGGTCATGTCTATGATCCCATGCTCAAGCCAGCATTCCCATGGTCAAACTCGTGAGCCTGCACTGAAGCCGGCAACCTTGCTGTTTCAAACCTATATCCCCAGGCTGAGGCTCTATCCACTGTGCCACCTCCTGGTCAGGTTTGATGCTTATTTTGACTCTTTGGTAGGAGTTGGATACAAATAACAATTTGATGGATAAGAACATTTTCACCCTTCTCCTCCTACGCCTTACCTGAAATGGAAAAGTCAGTGACATGAAGTCCACAGTTATTTCACCTCAACCCGTATTTATTAATCATCTACTATATTGTAATGACTATATGGTACTTACTGATGACCTACAATGTGGTCACTATTGTAGTGTGTTTGTTGATTACCTTCTATATGATAAAGTGCAACAAGCATGGTCTTTGCAGCCAGATAGACCTAGCTGTGTCATTTATTAGCTTGGGAACTTTGGACAACTTAGTTGACCCCCTGAGTCTTGATGAACATGTGAAAATTGGAGATGCTAATGCATACCTCATAGGGTTTCCTTCATAATTAAATGGAGCTAACCCATGCAGGATATCTGGTAGAATACATAGTTAGCATTCAGTAAGTGAATGCTATTAATATCAGGATAATGTCCATGGCAGATATACTAATTTCAGGAAGAATTGCATTTCTTACTGGAAAGTTTGTGGGCTGATGACACTAAATGTATAATAATATTCTTCAGTTTTCAAAAATATCTAAGTGTCTTTTCTAGAACCACAATGCTAATCAGGGTCACTGAAAAAGTGACTGAATCATTGGATAAAAAGCACAAGATGTCAAGAGGCTATTCACCTTTGTTAGCTTTCGGGGCCGATCAGCACCAGGAATCCTTAGAAGAGAAGGGTGATTGCTTGCCAGGATTGATTGTGGCAGAGTGGAAAAGCAGGAGATAAGGCTAAAACATTTCACTCCTAGCATTTTGACTCCTGAGTTCTGTGACTTTGAGCAAATCACAAAATATAGTTAAACAGTTACCATTTATTCACCCAGTTGGTGCCAAACACGTAAGGACTTTACATATGCAGGAGTCCTCAGGTTATGACATAGTTCTATTCCTACAACAGTGATGTACTCAAATTTTGGTATAAGTCGAAACACACCCTAGCCTAAGTCACTTACCTATCCTAACACAGTTGTAAAATTATAATCTAGAACATAAAAACACAAGCCACAGAAAAAAGACAAGGGCACAAACACACTGTGCTGTACACTGTACTGTAGTAACAGAAAAAAATGAGTATAAAAAAATTCCTTACCTTTATTTCTGTGGTTGGCTTGCACACTGGAAGGGGCATTGCAAGGTGGGATAAAGTGACCTATTGGGAGGAGGAAGCTGGAGAGGCAGGAGAACCTGCAGAAGGTGCTGGAGATACTGGGTCAGGTGAATCAGGATTGCCTAAGGAACATGCAGGAGACACTGGAGATGATTCTACCTGTACTACAGGTGTGTTTCATCAGGCCTCTCTACCTTCTTAAAGAACTGTTCCAGGCTACTCTGGAGGACACCTACTTCCTCACTCATATGCCAGGTCACTGCATATTCTCTCACTGTGCACAATCAAACTAGTTTACCCACATAGTCCGTAAGTATGATGCTAATGGCATAAGCTGAAACACTTATGTCTCAGTTTTTTCTAAGTTTTTATGGGAGTGAGCATCGTAAATTTGAGACGTCATCTCTAGAGACTGTTGTAACCCGAGGACCCCCTGTATATCTATCTCATTTAATCTTGAGCAGCTAGAAAGGTCAAATGAAATGGCAGGTGCCAGAGCCTATATTGCCATTGTCATCATTATAACTGAATGGTCACTGGATACTATAAAATAGTCTGCACTCTCCCCTTTGTAAAACTGTCACTCGTGCCTTATTGCTTGAATAACTCGCCCTGTTCTACACAACGGCCAACATACCCTGAACCTGGTACAATACTATTAGCACCAACTATGTTAAGGTGCTGAAATGGGGTTGCAGCCTTATCTCCCTCTTATGGGATGTTTGTTTTTGTGGGGAGCTGCTACAAAACACTAAATTCGATTACATAGTAAGAGAAAGACAGCAGTTCTAATGGGTTTTGATGAAAAGAACACCTGCCTGTGGGGTGAGGATGCGGGGGAGGGAGGAGCATAATCAGGCATCACGGTCTTCCTGAGGAGGCAATATTTAGGGATAAACTTTGAAAAGGAAGTATGGTGTTTTAAATTATTTTTTTTGTACTCAATAATTAAGCCAATATGAGTACATCATTAAAAATACATAAAAACAAAAGAGTAGGAAATCCACTATGTGACAACCAATCAAGGACATCATTATATTTTGAGGTATTTTCTTATAGTAGGTTTCCATGTACTCAAATATGTAAGTACATATACTGTTCACTTAAAAGTATATGTGTGTGTTTATATATATGAATATACATGTGTAGGTATACTTTATATAGTTACATAATTTTATGTCCTGCTTTTCTCACTTGAAATTTTAAGTGTTTTCTCAGTTTGTAAAGACTTTTTATAAATACAATTTTAATAACTGCATAATTATGGCCCAATGAACATACATGCCAAAAATATACCTAACAATTTCCATGTTTTCAGGTATTCTAGTTTATCATTTGTGGCTATTATAAATGATCCAGTGATGTGTTTAGCAGAAGCAATAAAGCTCAATGCCTATTATCTGGCCTAGGACATTGACAAATAGCTTATAGATACCAAGAGATTGGTTAAGACAAGTGTTTTCCCCACTTCAATCCTTTCTGCCTACAAAACTTCACAGCATTTCACTCTCATTTTCAGAATCTTCACAATAGCGAATTTCAGTTGCTCACAATATAAAATCCCAACTTCGTCTTCCGTCATGCCAGACTCTCCTGGCCAGGTCTTATTTCCTATTGTTGTCTTCCCTCCAGAAATGCCTCCTACCCCTTTCCTGTCCTATTCCCTCTCTATTCTCTTTTTGGAGATCTTTGACTTTATTTAGACCCTCATTCCCCTGCCCCTCCCTTTCTCCAAAGCTGTCAGTTCCCTCTTGGTCTCACTTCTTTTCTCTTTGGTTTAGATCTCATCAGACTTGATTTTCTGTGATGCTAAAGCTTAAGTGTCAAGGCTCCTAACTTTCATGGGCCCTTTCCAAAGTGCAGTACCTGATTTTGCATTTGTAATTTTGCATTCTTCTTCTTAAAGAGGGGCCTCAAATTGTGTAAGCTTTGGGCCTCACAAAACCTGGATCTGCTCCTGAACCCCATGGTAGGCACCTTGTCACCAAAGCTTCCCCCTCCTCCAGGAAATTTTTATTTTCTTCTCTTTATTCCTACACCATTCATGTTCTCTGTTCTAGAATTTAATATACTGTGTTATAATTGTGTGATCATAACTTCCTTGACTATGTCTTATTCATATTTTTGTCAATAATAAATGCATGTTTGCTCTATGCCTTACCAATTCTTGGCATCTTGCATCAAGCTTCCCCTTTCCAATACTACAACTAGTGGCTACAAACGTTTTTAGAAAGTATAAGGTCTACCGGAAAGTTCTGTTCGTTTCTATCACAATAAGTTTCGACACGTAAGCACATGTTTATTTGGCGCATGTGTGCCTCTCTATTTTTATCACTTAATGTATACATACTGACGTAGCTAATTAACTAATAAAACAAAGTTGATGCACGTTAGTCTTATGTGTGAAGCCATAGTGTACCCATGGCTACTGATAAAGTTCATTTACACCACTGTAATTTTTATGAATTTCAACAAGAAAGAAATGCTACAGACGCATGTCTGTCGCATCCACCATATTCCCCGGACTTAGCACCCTCCGACTGTCACTTGTTTTTGTCCTTACAAAATTTTTTGAAGGGCAAAAAATTCAAAAATGAAGAAGATATCAAACAAGCACTGGTTCAATTTTTCGCATCAAAAGATAAAACATTTTTCAAAAATGGGATATACAAATTGCCCTCACACTGGCAAGAAATCATTAATAATAATGGCAATTATATTATTTAATAAAGTTTATTGACGGTAATAAAAATTTGTATTTTGTTTTATTCCAAAAATGGACAGAACTTTCCAGTAGACCTTATATATTATGGCAGATTGCATTTCCCCTAAACAGCTACAGTAATATTTCTGGGGTCATATGTTTTTTATTTTTATTTTTTAAATTAAAAAAATTTAAGTCAAGTATAGTTGATATACAATATTATATTAGTTATATTAGTTTCAGATATACAATATAGTGATTTGATATTTTTGTTCCCTACAATGTGATCACACCACTCATTTCAGTAATCATCTGTCACCATGAAAAATTATCACAATATTATTGACTATAATCCCCTTCACCTTTTTTCACCTGTCTCCCCACCCCCTCCTCTCTAATAGCCATCTATTTGATTTCTGTTTCTATGAGACTATTTTTGTTTTCTTTTATTTGTTTGTTTGTTTTAGATTCAGCATATAAATGAAACCATAGGATACTTGTCTTTCTCTGTCTGACTTTTTTCACTTAGCTTAATACCCTCTAAGTCCATCTATGCTGTTGCAAAATGCAAAACTTTATTGTTTTTTTCTGTATAATATTCTAATATATACAAAATATATAAAATTTATAATAAATATTAAATAGAATATTACATTTATTTTCTTTATTCATTCATCTATTAGTGAATACCTAGGTTTCTTCTATATCTTAGCTATTGTAAATAGTGCTGCAATGAATACAGAGATGAATATATCTTTACAAATTAGTGTTTTTGTTTTTCTCTGATGAATACCCAGAAGTAGAGTCACTGAGTCATAAAGTAGGCCTATTTTTAGTTTTTTGAAGAATCCCTATTCTGCTTTCTAGTAGCTGTACTAATTTGCAGTCTCACTAATAGTATATAAGAGTTCCCTTTTCTCCACATCCTCATCAACACATTATTTATTGACTTTTTGATAATAGCCATTTTGAGTGGTGTTAGGAGGTTTCTCATGGTGGTTTTGATTTTCATTTCCCTGATGATTAGTGATGTTGAGCATCTATTCATATTTCTCTTGGCCATTGGTATGTCTTCTTTGGAGAAACATCTTTTCATATCTTCTCCCCATGTTTTTATTGGATTATTTATTTTTTTGTTATTGAGTGTCTGAGTTCCATATATTTTGGATATCTTACCTTTTCTTTTAGATCCTTGCCACTCCCCATCCAGGACTGACATCACTTTCTTTTTCCTGTGAACCTGCATGGGCTCCAACCAAGAGAATGAGGGGGAAGTGACACTATGTAACTTCTGCGGCTAGGTCATAAAAAGGGATATAGTTTCTCACTCTTTGAATGTTTACCTTTGGAAGCCAGCCACCAGCTAGCTGTAAAGGAGCATGAGCTATATGCAGAGGCAACATGTAGACACGCCAGTTAGTAGCTCCAGCTAAGATCCCAGCTAGCATGGACCATGAGACACGTGAGTGAGTGAGCCTTTGCATGATTCCAGCCCCAGGCCTCAAGCTGTCCTGGCTGATGTTCAGTGAAAGAGAGACAGCTGTCCCCACAAGCATTACCCAAATTCCAGCTAGTGAGCAAACTAATTTTTTTTAAATTAAAGTTGGGGTGACATTGGTTATTAAAATTATATATGTTTCAAGTGTACAATTCTGTGATTCATCTGTATATTGCATTATGTGATCACCACCCAAAGTCAAATCTTCTGTCACCAGAGATTTGATCCCTTTATACTTTATTACCCCCTACCTCCTTCCCTCTGGTAACCGCCACACTGTTAGCTTCTGCAAAGTGAAAGAAACTGCCAACAGAACAAAAAATCAGCCAACTGAATGGGAGAAGATATTTGCAAACAATGGTTCCAACAGGGGTTAATATTGAAAATATATATAAAAAAAACTCATACAACTCAAAAACAAACATACAAAATCCAATTAAAAAACAGAAGACCTGCCTGACCAGGTGGTGGTGCAGTGGATAGAGCGTCAGACTGGGATGCTGAGGACCCAGGTTTGAGACCCTGAGGTTGCCAGCTTGAGCATGGGCTCATCTGGTTTGAGTAAAAAGCTCACCAGCTTGGACCCAAGGTCGCTGGCTTGAGCAAGGGGTTACTCAGTCTGCTGAAGGGCCATGGTCAAGGCACATATGAGAAAGCAATCAGTGAACAACTAAGGTGTCGCAACAAAAAACTGATGATTGATGCTTGTCATCTGTCTCCGTTTCTGTCTGTCTGTCCCTATCTATCTCTCTCTCTGACTCTCTCTCCGTCTCTGTAAAAAAACAACAACAAAAAAACCACAAAAAACAGAAGACCTGACAGATACTTCTTTCAAGAAGACATACAAATGGCCAAGAGATATATGAAAGATGCTCAACTTCACTAACTCTTAGGGAAATGTTTTAAGCCACTAAGTTCTGGGATCATTTGTTTATCAGCAATAATCAGGCAGTATGCTGAAACCCTTACCTGCATTACTTTCCTGAAGGAACTGAGACCCAGGAAGGTAAATGACTTGCCCAAGCTCACCTTCTCTCCACCTAGTCAATTTTGCCTTTTTATAAGGTCTTTACAAGGTCTTTTCTGCTAGATCTTTTGGGTTGTGTTGATGGCCACAGACCCTCCCTTCTTTACAATCCAGTAGCCAGCTGTGATTTTGACACTCAGCAACAGCCTCTTAATGTAGATGTAGCACATTTCTTTTCTTTTACAGTTAAGGAAACAGGTGAACAAAGGGATTGGACATTTGCTTAAAGAAACCGTTGGTGGCAGAGGTCTGTCTTATTCAAATCTTATTCTTTAAGTTTAAACAATTATGTCATTACCTTCCTAAGGTCTTTATTTGTATCATTTATTTTAATGAAATATTGTCTGGTTTTACATTTTAATCATTTTTGCATATGTATTTCCATTTTCCAGACAGGAATGTACATTCCTAGACAATCTATATGTATAACAGGACTACACCATACATTTCTTTATGATCCTCTTAGCACTCTGCACATAAGGGTCACTCATCGGTTGAATAAATGTAAAACATCACTCAGCATCCACAAAAGGTATTTTTAGAGCTGCATTAAGAAAAACACATAGAAACACAGAAGTTAAACCTTGCAGCCAAATCAGTAAGGGCATTAGGCGAATCTTAGTGTTTTTCTTTTTTCTGCCTAAAATGATCTTTTCTTTTAAAAAATGGTCAAATCTATCACAAGTATAAAGACTTGGTTATGTATTTTTAAAGCAGCTAATATATTTTTTTAAAAGAAATAGAGTTTTCTCATCAACCTAGTGCTTTTGTACAGGGTTAGAATCTTTTTTGTTTTGTTTTTAGCAGATGAGATATTTGAATGAAGGTCTCATATTGATCTCACTTATTGCTGTCAGCCCCAGCTTCAAATTGAAACTTGATCAATATGGATTTGAGTCAGTCTAGAACATGAAACAAGACCTTGTTAGACTGATATTTTTTCCTTTGTGTTATTTAATTTGGAGGGCCAGGGAACAGGAGGGCTGGATGAGAGATGGGTGTGTTTTTCACTTGTTACTGGGAGTGAGTGTCTTGATTTTCTCTCTCAAGGTTTCCTGTGCTGCAGTCCTAGATGAATGGTGACAAATTGAGTGGTATTGTTATGACTATTTTGTGCACTCATATACCCCTGTCCAAATGTAGATTATATTTTTAAAAGACCCTTCTTAGAGAATTAACATTATTAAAATGACCGTACTACCCAAAACAATCTATAGATTTAATACAATTACTATCAAAATACCACTGGCATATTTTGCAGAATTAGAATAAATAGTCCAACAATTTATAAGGAACTACAAAAGACCCCAAATAGCCACAATGGTTTTGAGAAGGAACAAACTTGGAGGAATCACACTACCTGATATCAAACTATAATACACGTCTATAGTAGTCAAAACAGCACATTACTGGCATAACAACAGACATATAGATGAATGGAAGAAAATAGAAAGCCCAGAAATAAACCCAGGCCTTTACAGTCAATTAATGTTTGGCAAAGGAGGCAAGAACTTACAATGGGGGAAAATAGTCTATTCAATAAATGGTGTTGAGTAAACTGGACAAATACATGCAAAAAAATAAAACTAGATCACCTTTTTACACCATACACAAGAATAAACTCAAAATGGATTAAAGATTTAAATGTTAGACTCGAAACCATAAAAATTTTAGAAGAAAACATAGGTGGTAAAATTTCAGACATTTCTTGTAGCAATATTTTTCCTGGTATATCTCCTCAGGCAAGGGAAAAGAAAGAAAAAAAAATAAACAAATGGGACTACATAAAATTAAAAAGTGTTTACACACAAAAAAAATGGAAAGACAACCCACTGGCCTGACCAGGCAGTGGCGCAGTGGATAGCACGTTGGACTGGGATGTGGAGGACCCAGGTTTGAGACCCCGTGGTCGCCAGCTTGAGTGCGGGCTCATCTGGTTTGAGCAAGACTCACCAGCTTAAGCCTAAGGTCGCTGGATCGAGCAAGGGGTCACTCTGTCTGCTGTAGCCCCCAGGTCAAGGCACATATGAGAAATCAACCAGTGAACAACTAAGGAACCACAACGAAGAATTAATTTTTCTCATCTCTCTCCCTTCCTGTCTGTCTGTCCCTATCTGTCCCTCTCTCTGACACTCTCTGTCTCTGCCACAAAAATTTAAAAAGACAACCCACTGAATGGGAGAAATATTCATCAATGATATATCTGATATGGGGTTAATATCCCGAATTTATAAAGAACTTATATAATTTAACACCAAAAAAACAAGCAATCCAATTAAAAAATGGGCAAGGGTCCAGAGACACTTCTCCAAAGAGAACATACAGATGGCCAATAGACACATGAAAAGATGCTCAATGTCACTAAATCAGCAAAGAAATGCAAATTAAAACCACAATGAGATTTCACCTTACACCTGTCAGAATGGTTATCATCAATCCATCAACAAACAAGTGTTGGCGAGGGTGTGAGAGAAGGGAATCCTTGTGCACTGTTGGTGGGAATGCAGACTGGTTTAGCCACAAGGGAAAGCAGGATGAAGTTCCCTCAAAAAATTAAAAATGCAACTGCCTTATGTTCCAGTGATTCCACTTCTGGGAATTTATCTGAAGAACTTGGAACACTAATTCAAAAGGATATATGCACCCCTATGTTCACTGCAGCATTTTTTACAATAGCCAAGATTTGGAAGCAGCCCAAGTGCCCATCAGTAGATGAGTGGATAAAAAAGCTGTGATACATTTATACAAAAGACTACTACTACTCTGCCCTGAAAAAGAAGGAAGTTTTACCCTTTGTGACAGCACAGATGGACCTGGAAAGCATTATGCTAAGTGAAATAAGCCAGTCAGAGAAAGATAAGTACCATATGATTTCACTTATATGTGGACTCTACTGAACAAAATCATTAACAAGCAAAATGAAGACAGACTTATAGACAGCAGGCTGACAGCTGTTAGGCGTGCAGTTTGGGGTTTCGTGGGGGGGGATGGAGGGATTGAGCAAGAAAGAAAAAACTCACGGACATGAACAACAGTGTGGTGATTGCAAGGGGGAGGGAGGGGGACAGGTGGAGGAGGACATGGAGTGATAAATGGTGGTGGAAGGAGACTTGACTTGGGGTGATGAACACACAATATAGTGTACAGATGATGTGTTATGGAATTGTGCAACTGAAACGTATAATTTCGTTAACCAGTTTCACCCCAATAAATTCAACTAAAAATATATGCTTATTTATTTTTGAATTAGTGTTTTAGGTTTCTTTGGCCATATTTCCAAAAGAGGAATGGCTAGATAATTAGCTCCATTTTTAATTTTTTGATGTAATTCCATACTGCTTTCCTTAGTGCAGGGGTCGGGAACCTATGGCTTGAGAGTCAGATGTGGCTCTTTTGATGGCTGCATCTGGCTCACAGACAAATCTTTAATAAAAAAAATAATGTTAAAAATATAAAACATTCTCATGTATTACAATCCATTCATTTCCTACCGCTCATGTTCATGGTTGCGAGTGGCTGGAGCCAATCACAGCTGTCTTCTGGAACAACACCAAATTTTTATTGGATAATGCATAATGTACACGGGTTGTTGTATGGCTCTCACGGAATTACATTTTAAAATATGTGGCATTCATGGCTCTCTCAGCCAAAAAGCTTCCTGACCCCTGCCTTAGTGGGTATACTAATCTGCATTCCCACCTTTTTTAAAAAAAGTTTATTGATTGATTTTAGAGAAAGAGTAAGGGAGAGAGAGAATCATCAATTTGTTGTTTCACTTATTTATGCCTTTACTGGTTGAATCTTGTATTTTTCTGGACTGGGGATCAAACCCACAACCTTGCTGTATTAGGATAACACTCTAAACCAACTTAGCTACCCAACCAGCATTATTTATAATAGTCAAGATTTGGAAGCAGCCCAAGTACCCATCGTGAGTGGGCACGAGTGGGTAAAATGCTGTGATATTTACACAGTGGAATACTACTTGGCCATAAAAGAAAAGAGAGCCTTACCTTTTATGACAGCAAAGGTGGACCTGGAGAGTATTATGCTAAGTGTAATAAGCCAGTCAGAGAAAGACAAGTACCACATAATTTCACTTATATGTAGAATCTAATAAACAAAATGAACCAACAAACAAAATAGAAACTGACTCATAGATACAGAGAAGCGACTGACAGCTGTCAGAAGGGAAGGGGGTTTGGGCTGGGTGAGAAGGTGAAGGGATTAAGCAAAGAAAGAAAAGCCCTCATGGACACAGATAACAGTGTGGTGATTACAAGAGAGAGAGAGATGGGGGAAGTAAAGAGGGTAAAGGGGTGATGAACGGTGATGGAAGGAGACTTGACTCAGAATGGTGAACACACCATGCAGTGTACAGATGATATGTTATAGAATTGTACATCTGAAACCTGTATAATTTTATTAACCAATGTCACTCCAATAAATCCCACTTAAGAAATGTATGCTAACACAAACAAACAAGAGCCTCTTCAAAGCTTTTGAGATATTTCAAGGGGAAGAATGGCACTTTAAGGGGGCTCCATCTATGAAATAAAATATACGGCCTTTATTTAAATCACCATCGACACTCATTTACTGAGCACCTACTGTGAGCCATGCACAGGGATAGCAAACTGGAAAACACAGTGTGGCTAACTCAAAGAGCTTGCAGCCTTGCCCACCATTTCTAGGCAATATTCTCTTTGAAAGATATGGGGCTGGGAAGAGCTGTCAAAATGTAATCCCATCTGACATGACTGTTCTCATAGCAACACTACAGTATAGTTTTGCTGAATATGAGTCTTATAGCATTTTGGATTAATAACTAGTTTCTCAATATAAACTGCTTAATGTGGGAGATCCTAAATGTCTGCATGTTCCTTAAGCTTAATACTCATTTTGAGGCATAATTTAGGCAACTGGCATTTAACAAAGGGGGGAGATAAAAATAGCACAGTATAGAGGTGGGAAAGTTGAGACTTCTTATTTTATAAATGAGGCAATAGAGGCCCATGGCAGTGAAACATTTAACTTCATCACGGTCAATGGATCATGTAAACACATTCACTTGGCCAACGGAAATTTATAAATGAGGTTGATTTCCTTGGCAGATACGGTGGTGCCATGAAATCCCAATAAGTAAATACAGCTGCTGCCTTCAAGGAGCTTAAGTCTGAAATTACAGCGATGTAGAAAGAAGAAAGCAATAGCTATTATTCTATTGTATTCTGAGTTGAAGGCAATTTTAATTTTATTAAACTGTAGAATAATCCATTTGGGCCCATAATGTTTTAAGCTTTTATTTCAACTTTGTCTGACAGGAATATCACTGCTTCTGTTTCATTTTCGTTTGCTTTGCCAAGTAAATTTTGCATAACCCTTTAATTGTAACTTAATTTTCATGCACAGTTGAATTTGTTATTTTGACCCTAATCTGCAGTTCATCAACCAATGGGGAAGTTGATCCCGTTCACATTTACTTTCTCTAGTTGTGCTTGGTCGTCTGTCACTCTGCTTTTAATAATTTATGTCACTTGATAAATAGACTTTCCTTTTTATACTAAGTAATTTAAAGTCTATTTTCCTTCTATTAGTGGTTACCTTTACATTATTCCAGAATGTATTTGAACCATTTTTTTTTATCTCAAATTAACAATGTCAGGAACAGAATGTAAAAATACACGATCATATTTAATACAAACTTGGGAGGATGAAAGTGACTCTCTGGCTGTTCTAATGTTGAAATTTTATTTAAACCAGTGGTTTTCCCTCAGGGGTGATTTTGCCCCCCTGAGGATTTCTAGCAATGCTTGCAGACATTTTTGGTTGCCACAGCTGAGGGGAAGGTGGTGGCATCAAATGTGTAGGGAGCAGGGATGCAGGGATGCTGCTCAGCACCCTGGGATGCACACACCAGCCCCCACAACAAGCAGTTATCTGGCCCCAAACCTCAGCAGTGCTTAGGTGGAGAAACCCTGGTATATGTACCCTTTTGCTTGTTTACACTTGCTGAGTAAATTTTAACCACCACAAGTATTTTTCTAATTTCCAAATTGAAAACAAACAAAAATAAATAAAAGGAACTGCATGTATGTCTTCCCTCTCTCCTTGTTTTCTCTTATCTTTATTTGTTCTGTCTGAAAATCAGCAGATGATAATGCCCTTTGATGAAATATCTTTTCTATTACTTGTTTGCTTTTGCCCCCCCTCCCCAACCCTATCAGGTGTGCTGTATTGGAAGTCAGGCATTACTCAAGGGTGGCACATATAAGGGACACTATTCCCTTCATCGATCTGCAGCACTTCCCTCCTTCCCCCTGCCTCCTCTCAGCCGGACTCCGGGACCTCACCTGGGAGCAGAGTGCAGACGTTCCCTAACATCTGTGTGCACATGGACACGTGTCTGCACACAGCCGGGGCTGCTGCTTGTGGTACTGAGAATCTCCCTCAGGCAGAGCTGTTCAGACTGCATTAATACACTAACTTAATTGTTTTTTCCCGGGAGGAAGAAGTAAACATACTGTGGAAGTTTAGAGCCAGATTGTTATTAAATTATTTTCATTTCTTCTTTCAATAATTGTTATTAGTAATAATTATTTAATTAACTATGTTTTAGTATAGTAATTCTCATCCATAGCTACACATTAGAATCATCTGGGGAACTACTTAAAAATACTTTTGGGGGGCCCACTGTAGACCAATTAAGTCAGTATATCTGAGTATAGAAACAAGGCAGTGGTACTATTAGATACTTCCCAGAGATTCTAACGTGCAGCCAAGTTGAAGAACCACTGGGTTAATGGTTGTATCACCCACCACCAATTCTGCTGTACTCAGATTCCCTCATTCTTGCTGTGAGAGCCCAGCTATGAGCTAGAGCCCAGAGTGCCTGTGCAGTAGCCGTGCCAAAAAGCACATGACCGGAAGTGAGAGTGCAGGCACCCGTTACTCCCACAGTTATATAACCTGCTGCCTTATCTATAGTTTAATTCAGCAGAAGGGAGGGTTGCACGTGCGTGAATCCTTCTGCACCGTTTAAAAACTTAGCCTTGAGAAAGAAAGTGCGTTGCTGCTTCTGTAACTTTCTCTTCCCTATGTCCACTCCATGCATTCTTTTCCCTCACACCACCTCACCTCCCAAGGGACCTCTTGACTCTGTCACTTGCCTTTTCCATTCCATTCTTCTCTTGGTAATTCTTTTCTGATTCTGTACATGAAGATAATATCATTGATTTCCTTTACACACAAATAAGAATTTGTTTATTCAGGTTATGATTTGTCAATTATTATCTGTGGTCAGAATTGTGTAGGCATTGCTTCCTTTTCTCTTGTGCTTTTTTCGTATTAACATGATATTTCCCCCCGCTGCCTGGATTCTTCTATGATATTTTCTTTGTCTTTGAAATTCAGAAATTTACAGGGTTGTATCTGAGTTGGTTTATTTTAACTTGTTCTATGTAAACATCAATGAGCCCCTTCAATGATAAGGCAGAAGTTTTACTTCATCTTGGAAACATTTTCTTCTACTGTTTTTTCTATCTTATTTTTTTCTTCTCTGCTGTGTGTTTGGTCATATTCTTCTGGAATATTTATTTCACGTATATTGGAAGTGTTTTTTCAAACCTGTTTATATATTAAATTTACCTGTGGATCTTTTAAAATTTCTGAAGCTCAGGTTACACTCAGTCTAATTAAATCACATTCTCTGGGGGTGGAACACAGGCATCAGAAGTATTTAAAGCTCCCAGGTGATTCCAGTGTGCAGACAACATTGGGAACCACAGTTTTTGTTGGGTTTCTTGGATTTGTTTTTCATGTGTTTCTTTTTCCTTCGTTTTTTTCAGGTGTACTCACCTGCACGCCCAGTATAAGGTTCAGAGAACTGTGTGATCTTGTTTCCCTCCATTTGGTCCCCAGGATGGGTGAGTTTACAGCTATCTTTTTACATCCCTTTGGCACGGTTCAGATCTTAACTTATTGCTTGGGTTTGTTTCCTGTCTCTATTAGTACCATCTTCAATGGCATGTATTCCCATTTTTACCATGCTGACATTACATGTATTTGGGATTCCTTTTTGCTTAGGAAACAGTAGCTCTCAAACTCGGTTGCATATTGGAATCATCAGAATTCACTCCAAGACATTCAAATTTAATTATTCTAGAGTTCAGAGGGCTGAAAACAAATGTTAACACTCCTCAGGTAGTGCTAATATGCAGCCAAGCTTGAGAACCACTGCCTTTTAGCCTGTTCTTTTTGTGATGATAGCAGTAGTTTTTAACATTAGTGTGCAACAGAATCACTTGAAGGGCTTCTTATTACTCACTTTGCCCCCCCCCAGTTTCTGATTTAGTGGATCTGAGGTAAGGCTCAATAATGTGCATATCTAACAAGTTTCCAGATGATACAGATGCTCTCTGGAGACCCTACTTTAAGAATCACTGGATTGTGATCTAGTTGGGCCAGAATCATGGAGCTCCGTTAATAATCTACTTCCTTCTCTTAATAATCCTCTCTCATGCCCATGATATATTGGGTTTCTCTAACAGCGGCATTTGTCTTATCTAATGTGTGTTTTTATATGCATGTGTATAACTAGAGGTTTTGATACTAAGACATCACAAGCACTCAGATCCTTCTGGGTCTTATGGAGTGCTGTTTAGCAAGTACTATGTATAGCAAGGTATAGAGGGTAAAAAGCGTTGGGTAGAATATGCCTACCCAAGTAAATGCCCAGATACCCTCCCTGTATGCGTTACTTGATATGTTTTCAAGTTCTGTGAATGTGGAAAAAGAGATGGTGCTAAAATGGTTGGTAATTGGGAAAGGTAATACTCTGTGGGTCAGAGCAGAAGCTCTAGATGTATTTGTACAAATTTACTCCTTGAGGCTGACCCTACAGAAATGCCTTTTATGCTCCCACAGTGCCTCTGTGTGCCTTAACTCTGACAGTGTCTTGAAACTTCTGCAAACCAGAAGAATCTCTCTGTCTTTTGGGAAGCCAGGGTTTCCTTGGCATGGCAGCATCGTTTCACTTACTGACTTGATTGTACTTTTTAATTTAGCAATGGCATTTTACACTTCAATGCAGTATTTCCTTTCCTCTTTGTGACAACCTGTCCTACTTTTATAAACACCATAGTCTCTTGGTATATGTTGAGGATATAGTTAGAAAGTTTCAACTATTTTTCTTGGAGTAATTTTCACAGGAAGACATTGGCTCTGACTTTTCGGCACGGTTCCTTATTTTGTGAACTGCAGAAAATTTGCCTGTTTCTCATGAGTTTTTCTCCCTGTGTTTGTCCTTTCCAAGGGAGCTCTGTGCTTTTCTGATACTGAAGGCTGAGGTGGGTTTTGTCAGAATCTGTGTGTGCTCTATTTCAAATCTTCCAGCCAAAGGGAGATTTTTTTTTTCCTTTGCCAGCATGGACTTGCAACAGCCTGGGGGTAGAGTGTGAATGCCAAATTTAGAGGCTGTGTGTCAGAAGCCTGTGCCTCCTAGTTCAACAATTATTTATGACAGGTAGGAATTAACTGAGTACCATTCACCTCTTTGCCTAGGGAGGCCTGCTGGACTGTAGGAGGGTCAAGGGACACACCGCTGTGACCTACCTCATTGGAGGGCCACTGGTGTTTTTATGCCCCAGAGGCTGTTGTGGGAGTCACAGGTCAAACTGACTGTCTCTTTGCCTGGCCTCGTCTCCAGGCCTCATCCCTTCCAGTAAGTGGGTGTTTTCATTTCTTTTTTTAGGTAAGTTCTTCCTTCCCAGGTGAAGAGGTGTAGAAATAGATCAAAAATCTTCAACCCTTTAATGTAAAAGACCAAGTAGTAAATATTTTAGGCTTTGCAGGAGATGCGATTTTTGTCAAAACTACTCACGTCTGCTGTTTTATTGAGAAGGCACCCATAAAGAAAACATGAACAAATGGGCATGGTTATACTCTGATGAAATATATTTACAAAAATGGGCCACAGTTTACTGAGCACTGACAGAGATGGTCTGCTTTTCATGCTGCCCATGTGGACTCTGTCAATCAAAAAGTCCTCAAAGTTTCTCAGGTCCTCTTTTTTCAATTCATAATTTGATACAGGACTTTATTTTATTTTTTTATTTAGCGAGAGAGATAGACAGGGACAGACAGGAAGGGAGAGAGATGAGAGGCATCAATTCTCTGATGTGGCACCTTATTTGTTCATTGATTGCTTCTCATATGTGCCTTGACCGAGGGGCTCCAGCCAGTGACTCCTTGCTCAAGCCAGCAACCTTGGGCTCAAGCCAGAGACCTTGGGCCTCAAGTCAACAATCATGGGGTCATGTCTATGATCCCACATTCCAGCTGGCAACCCCATGCTCAAGCTGGCAACCTTGGGGTTTTGAATGTAGGTCCTCAGCATCCCAGGCCGATGCTCTATTCTCTGTGCCACCACCTGGTCAGGTGATACCAGACTTTCTTAATTTTTTATATTGTATTTGTTATTTGAAAGGTGATAATGGATGAATCAGACACACATTCTCAAATAGTCATCTTTCCTGGAATCCCTAATGCCATTTTTTTTTTTTTACAGAGACAGAGAGAGAGTCAGAGAGTCAGAGAGAGGGATAGATAGGGACAGACAGACAGGAATGGAGAGATGAGAAGCATCAATCATTAGTTTTTCGTTGCGCGTTGTGACACCTTAGTTGTTCATTGATTGCTTTCTCATATGTGCCTTGACTGCAGGCCTTCAGCAGACCGAGTAACCCCTTGCTTGAGCCAGCAAACTTGGGTCCAAGCTGGTGAGCTTTTGCTCAAACCAGATGAGCCCGCACTCAAGCTGGCAACCTTGGGGTCTCGAACTTGGGTCCTCAGCATCCCAGTCCGATGCTCTATCCAGTGCGCCACTGCCTGGTCAGGCCCTAATGCCAATTTTTTAATGTTCAGTGTCATGTTCCATGATAAATACCCATGGTTCTTTAACTAACTCCTCGTTGATATTTATACTAAGAAATGAATACCAGTATCTGAAGCCAAGTTTTTCATTTTATTTTTAAGAATTCTTTTCGATATTTATTGAATAGCAAAACAAACAAAAAATACTTTCTGAGAGAGTGAGATTTGTGTGAAGTCTGAATTTTTGGCTTGACTGCAGGTTATATTGTTGCACAAAAGTTTTTTATGGCTAGAGAAAAATAATTTTCTTTCCAGATTCTGTAACTTAGAAAATAGCAGATCTTGAGTCCCATTCAAGGAATAGTAATGAGTCAAGTAAAAGACTCCTTCTCAAGGTCATACTTTTAATAAATTATGAGCAGATGAAGATATGAGGTGTTCCCTGGGTGGAAGTTCAAACAGAAAACACAAAATAGGTGCTCTTTTCTGGAGAACATGGATGTTTCAGAAGTTTAAATTGTGGTTTCTAGCTTCTAGGAGACCATTGTGGAATTAAAGGAGGGGATATTTGGCAATAATATCTGATTAATTAGTTCATTACTTTTTCAACATACATTTATTGAGTGCTTATTACATGTTAGGTCCTGTTCTAGGCACTTCAAGGAAAAATATGGAGATATGGTCTCTGTGAAGATGTTTACAGTCCATCATGGAAAATAGACATGCAAACCAATAACTGCAATAGTGACAAGTGATATAATGGAGCAGGTCACAAAGTATGATGAATGAACTCAATCCTGATAGGAGCAGGAGTAATGCAGGGCAGGCTTCCAGGATTTGATTAATTTGAGTCAATTAATTTAAAAATGACCAAGATTTTCCATTCAGATGGGGATGGGGTGACAGAATGTGTACAGTCAGGGAGCAGTGAAGTCACTGCAGGAACAAAGGGAACTGTAGGTAGGTGCATCCTTATAATTTCCACACTATGTTTTTACTCTTAACTCCTCTCAGCCAACACCAAAGGCTGTATTATGGAGAAATTGAAGATTTGGCTAAGATATAGTGGCATTACTTGTGCAGAGAGAGGATATTATTTAATCACTATATCTTCAGCACCTAGGACAGTGCCCAACATTGTAGACATAAATGTGTGTTGAAATAAAGATCCTTTAGCTGACTAGTGAATAAATATATACAACTCTCAGGTGGTCATGTGGTTTTGATAGCCTGTACTCAGCCTAGAATCTCTGGTGAAATGATGATTCAAAACTTTTAATCTTCTGTGAGGTAAAGTGGTCCTGGAAAGAACAGCGTAATGCTAGTCTTGATGACAGATGTCAGGACGGCTAAGAGAGACTCCTTATGTAGTCAGCCCCATCTCGTTGTTTCAAAAGTTTTGAGTAACTGCTATCTCCTGTTTCTCTCACATCCCCTTTCCATACACACTCAGATCCAGGCTATCACTAAATCCTTCCTCCCTTTCTTTGAAATATATGCTGGCCCTTGCCAGTTGGCTCAGTGGTAGAGCATCGACCCAGCATATGTATTTCCTGGGTTTGATTCCCAGTCAGGGCACACAGGAGAAGCGATCATCTGCTTCTCCACCCCCTTCTCTCTCTCTTCCTCTCTGTCTCTCTTCCTCTCTTTTTCTCTCCTTCTCTCTTTCTCCTGTAGCCATGGCTCGATTGGTTCAAGCACATTGGCCCCAGGAGCTGAGGATGGCTCCATGGAGCCTCCTCCTCAGGTGCTAAAAATAGTTGGATTATGAGCATGGTTCCAGATGGGTAGAACATCAGCTCCAGACAGGGATTCCAGGTGGATCCTGGTTGGGGCACATGTGGAAGTCTGTCTATTTATCTATCTTCCTCTCACTTGGAAAAAACAAAAAAAACAAAAATGAAATAATAAGCTTAATCTAGCACTTTTCTCTACCACAGTCCAACCACCATCACTCATTATAATCATTTTGTGCTTCTGCTTCTTTCTACCAATGTGCCCTAATTCCCATTTTCTCTATCAGTAGCCAGAGTAGCCTTCTAAACTCTTAATCAGATCAGTAGGCCCTCTGCTCAAAACCCTCCAATGGTTCCCCATTGTAGTAACCAACATCTTTACTGTGGCCTATAAGCCCCTATATGGCCAAACCTACCACTTTCTATGACCCTCTTCCCCACAACTTTCTCATTGCTCACTGAACTCCAGCTATTCTAGGCTCCTTGAACTCTTTAGGTATACCTCCTTCTCAGGGCCTTTGAACTTGTTTTTCTCTCTGTTTGAATTTCTCTCTCATGCCATCAGTTATCTACTCTAATACCACGTTGTCAGAGAGGCTATCCCTACTCCCCAACTAAACTAGCCCCTCTGCCATCCCAGACGTGTTATGTGTATCTGTTTACTTTCTCATGAATTAATTTTTCCACTGTAATCTAAGATTCATGGGATCATTGTGTGTTTCACAGTAATGCTTCTTAACCAGCAAAATACAAAAGTTGATTTTATATTACAGAATGCAGTTTTGAATTCAGGGGTGGCTGAGATTTACAGTGGGAATTACCCTCTGCTATGTGGAAGCGAGAAGCAAGCATTATACAGAGCAGTTTCAGGAGGGGCCATGCCTTTCTCCCTCTGGGAACTTAGGTGAGGGTTTACTGGGACATGGTGGAACCTCTGAAACTATAGTTTTTTAGGGATGCAAGTGATGCCCAATTTTTTCTGTAGGTCTGTTATAAATGATAATAATGGCTAACACTGGTAGATCAACTATGTACCTGTGAAATAAGTGTGGTAGTATTTCCATTCTACAGATAAGGAAACTGGAGTACAGAGAGGTTAAACAACTTTCCTGAAGTCTCGCTGAGAGCAGAGCAATGAGCAGAGCTGGGATTTAAACTGAGTCATCCAGCCAGCTCCAAAGTCTAACTGCTTGACCACCTCACTGCTTTGCCAGTGAGGGACAAGGAACAGAGGACGTTTTTCTGACATCTGTCCATCACATTCCCAGACCAGATGCAGTCTTAGTTGTACTAACTACTGCTTGTGGTATCATACTAAGAGTTTTGTCGTTTCTTCACAAGAAATGTACCAAAAACACCGTGTGAAACAGAATAAGATGTATTCATTTGCCATACAAATGGGGCAGAAGGATTGAAGACCTCTCCTTGAGTGAATGAGTTTGTAGATTATTGATTTGGGCAGCAGTTTATTTAAACATTAAAACCTTGAATGAAGTAACTTAGCCTGAAGAAAAAATGTGTCAAGTACATTCCTTGTTATAGCTAGCTTTTCAGCCTCTGAGGACTTTGTAAACTGTCCAGATGTATTTATTAAAAAAATATATTTTCTCAAGGAACAAAAAGGATGGATTAGGAAAGGGAGAATGGGATTTGTCTTTATAAATTATAATCTCTTTGGAAAGAAAACTTTTGAAATAATTTTTTTCTTCCCAGAAGCATTCTCTGGCCTTTGAGCCAATCCTAAGGTATTAGCTGGTGCTATTCAGATTCTGAAAACATAGAATGCCTCCTTCTCTCTTCCTGGTTGCCTCTATCCCTTTATCCTTCCTTATTAGAGTTGGTATACGGCCTGGGTATTCCCAGCAAAGGAGTTGGACGAGATGGGAACGTTGACTGTCTGACTAATTGGGTGCCAGTTTAAAACTTGAGATAGAATTTGATGGTTCCTGTCTATTGTGTCACCAAATAACAATTAAACACTGCTTTGTGGTTGAATATAGGTTGAGCACCATACCCGTATTTCCTTTCATTGACAACACCATTGAATGTCCCTCTCATTGTCTAACATGTCTTGGCTCTACAACTAGTGTGCTAACTTGCTGAGCACAGAAGTCTGTATGATGGAGAGGTAGTGGAGAAGGTAAGCTCCTGATCCCACCAGTTGCTATGACTGTGCCAGTTGGGCAAGTTACCTCTGTCATTCTTGGTTTCTCCATCTGTAGGATGGGAATAATGTTGTTATAATAATAATAAATAATAATAATAATAATGTAACAAAAGAGCTAATGTTTAAACATTTGTCAGTACAGTGCCTCACATTTTTTTACTCTTATGTTTATCAGAGACCTTCCTAAATCTCCAATAAATTGTTGTTGCTAATCTTTACACACTGATTTTCTCTAAAAGTGACATAACTTGAAGAGAAAGGCCACCCCTTTAAGAATTATCAGTACTTCTAGCGTGCGAAGGACCCAGGTTCAATTCCTGGCCAGGGCACACAGGAGAAGCACCCATTTGCTTCTCCACCCCTCCGCCGCACCTTCTTCTCTGTCTCTCTCTTCCCCTCCCGCAGCCAAGGCTCCATTGGAGCAAAGATGGCCCGGGCACTGGGGATGCTCTGTGGCCTCTGCCTCAGGCGCTCAAGTGGCTCTGGTCGCAACATGGCGACGCCCAGGATGGGCAGAGCATCGCCCCCTGGTGGGTAGAGCGTTGTCCCCTGGTGGGCGTGCCGGGTGGATCCCGGTCGGGCGCATGCAGGAGTCTGTCTGACTGTCTCTCCCTGTTTCCAGCTTCAGAAAAATGCAAAAATAAAAAAAAATAAAATAAAATAAAAAAAAGAATTATCAGTACTTAATTTTCCCCCAAAATGGAATGAATGAGAAAATTTGAAAAAAAGAAAATGTGGAATTGATTAAAAACATAAGATTGATTATCTCATGGTGATGATGGTGATGTTCCAGGGTGCATACAGGGGTGGCCAAAGTAGGTTTACTATGACATTCTTTGAGTTAATAAAGCTATTGTAGTAATCATAAGCTGTATGTCTTTTTCCATCTGAACAACTGTACTCCTACTTTGGCTTACCCCTGTGTGTATATTAGAGGCCCTTGTGTATATTTCATCATCTTAGTCCAGACCTGTTCCTCGTTACGAAGGAAAGCACAACCAAGTTGAAAGGAGTGAATTGTCAGATAAATGTGTAATGAGTTCTTCTATGTCGAGAGCAAGGGTTCCCTGCTGCTCTGTTTGAAGAGTCAGAGATTTTAGTGGATGGGGCTAGAAATTGGAATCATTTGAGTAAAATGTAAAACCACTCTACATACTCATTTCTTAACCAGGATTGTCGAACCAAGTTCCTACCTATTAAATCTTTTGTCCTTAGATCTCCAACCAAGAAGCTTGGATTGACATCTGTTCCCCTTTCCAGAACTTTTTCCTGTGCATGTTTCCAAAGTATGAGTATATCACTGCTAGAGGTTTTTCATCCCAATATAGGCCCTTAAAACTTATATAAAAAATGAACAACAAAAGAAATCAGATGCCTTTATGTTTTAATACAACAGTAATTTGGAGTCAAAATAAAATTTGGTGAAATGTGAGTAAAGTCTGGTTTTTTTCTTTGTAATTTTTTTGGGGGGACAGTGATGTTCCAATGTTAATATTTTAGTTTTGACAAATGTATCATGGTGATGTCATATTTTAACATTAGGGGAAACCAGGGGAAAGGTGAACAGTTTGTATTATCTTTGAATCTTTTATACATCTAAGATTATTTTAAATACAAAGATTATTTTTAAATGAAATTTGGGATAGTCTAATCCATTTATCTTAATGTATATGGAAAGAAACTAAGTTTCAGAACTCAGTGACCTGAGTGGCCAAAATCCAGGTTTTCTGATGCCTCAGTTTGGTGATATATTTGAAAATGAATTTAGAAACTTTAACTCAGTTAATTTAACCAATGATCTCTTTTCAAAAGAAAATATATTTTTTATTCATGTCCTGCCACATCTTTGTAGACATTGTTATAGTCTGTCACCTGGGGTCTGAAGGGTTGGCTACACTAAGGGGTTTGAGTATGAGGCTAAGAAATAGAGTCTCTTACCCCAAACCATCTGGCCTCAATTCAGCCCATTTCTATTCAGTCCATCATATTATGATGCAGGTCCTGGAATGGGGGTCATGTAGAATAGAGGTCTTGCCCTGAAGATAAGTGCAAGTAGGGGTTTCAGGAGCACAGACTTTCCCAAAGGAATGTTTCAACCCTAATGAGTACACTTGTCCTGCTTGTTCACTGGCTTTGGAGCCGAGACCTACAAAGAAGCTCATCTCTTGTGTTTGTTGAATTGGGACTTTGATGTCTTCTGTGGGCTATTCTAATTTCCTCTACTTGGTCGTGCCCATTGCCTGGAGTTCCGGCTATTCTAGCAAGGCTTCACACCCCACCTGCTGCCTCCTGGCTTCCAAACCTCCTGACTTTCCCACTAGTCATTGGCTTCACTTTTTCCACCTGGCTTGGACAGCTTGCACCAGCCTTGTCCTCCAATGCTTATTGGCTCTTGCCTAATAAATCACCCTGGATAACCTGTGGTCATATCATGAGACAAGCCTGCATTCTCAATGAGAATCTAAGTTCCATTTAAAGGACTGTACACTGTATCCCATTTATTTTCTTGAATCAATGTCTGCCCTAGTGCTGGGAAACATCACCACAGATGGCCTGGATGTTGATTTAGCATGGATGATCCTCTCTTTTCCATAGACATGATCTCACTTTAGTTCTGGTTCTGACACTGAGAAGAATTTCAGCGCCAAAAAAAATATGCAGACTTGAGTTAGACAACAGTGGATTGAAGTTGAACTCAGCCAGGGACTTTTCTTCTTGGAGCCTTGTTTTGTCTGTTTGTTTGTTTGTTTAATCTATGAGAGGACATTATTTACTGATAGCCTTGAGATTTCTAAGTAACTAAACCTAACAATAGTCCAAGTCAAATCCTCACACATAACAAAATTAAATTGTCATACAACATCTGTACTGAAAGGATGTCAGTCTTTCGGGTGCCCTTTCCCCAATTTAATAGATGAACCACTCCTGCAGTCCCATGAGATACAGTTACATCAGTAGATTGTGGAATTAATAGATGGAACCACATCCTCTGATTTAATCTAAGAATCTTCTAGGACAGCCTTCTAATCTCCTTTTTTTTAAAAAATTTTTAAAAAGATTTTATTTATTTATTTTAGTGAGTAGACAGAAGGTAGGGCGAGGAGCAGGAAGCATCAGCTCCTATAAGTGCCTTGACCAGGCAAGGCCAGGGTTTTGAACCGGCAACCTCAGCATTCTAGGTTGATGCTTTATCCACTGTGCCACCACAGGTCAGGCCAGCTTTCTCTTCTAACTTCTGTTATTTCAGCCCTGAAATTTCTTGGCGTTGACTCTTGCTATGACTTCAGCTCTGAGCTGAAATACAAAATTTTACAAAGACCCTGATGGCAATTTTGTTTGAAACTTTTATGCATCTAAGTCTACATGTATACAGACTGAAGGGAAATACACTAAAATGTTAAACACTGGCTGTAGTCTGGGATTATGTGTGTTTTTCTTTTTTTTTATTTTACCTTTTCTCCAATGAATAAATATGTAACTTGTGTAGTCAGAAAAATAAAAAGGTAGTATACAAAAGTATTTTTTGAAAATGCCTGCATTTACTAGGGATGAAGAAGAATTGAAAGGGATATGAGAGAAGAAGTGGTTCAAAGGTCTTGAGTAAGTTATGTTTTTGTTCATTCTTTCAATAAATGTTCATTGACTACCTGGTATATATAAATCCTTGAATTTAGTCTTTGTCAGATGTAAAAGTAAATCAGAAACAGAAAAGTAAATCAGAAAGGTGACCTCCAGAAATTTGGGGCCCTGGCCAGTGGCTCAATGGTAGAGTGTTGGCCCAGCATGTGGAAGTCCTGGGTTTGATTCCAGGCCAGGGCACATGGGAGAAGCACCCATCTGCTTCTACACTCATCCATCTCTCCTTTCTCTCTATCTCTCTCTTCTCCCATAGCCAAGGCTCCATTGGAGCAAAGTTGGCCCAGAAGCTGAGGATGGCTCCATGGCCTCTGCCTCAGGCACTAGAATGGCTCCAGTTGCAATGGATCAATGCCCCAGATGGGCAGAACATTGCCTCCTGGTGGGCATGCTGGGTGGATCCCTGTCAGGGTGCATGTGGGAGTCTATCTCTTTCTTCCTGCTTCTCACTTCAGAAAAAATACAAAAAAAAAAAAAAAAAAAGAAATTTGGACTTTAGGAGGACATATATAAATGCATATAAAATGTATAATTCTAGAGTTCATTCATTAAAAAGGACATGAAGCCCTCACTCCCTCCCACTACCCTGCCAAGGAGCTTTGGCTTAAAAAGATAAAGGGCACTTCGAGTTTCTAGGAAAGACTTTTATTAAGGACAGGCCATTTGATTTGGTCCATGGAGGGTGAGTAGGATTTCAATAAGCAAAGATGGCAAGAGGAGAACATTGCTCTCCCCACCTGTTTCCCTATAACTAGCCATGAGTGAGTATGAAATAGGAACTGTGGGGATGGACACCCTCTAAACTCCCAGTGGTATGACGGCGTGCCTGTGGAGAGAAGAGTAGAAACGGTGACATTCCTGAGAGCAGGAATTTCACCCTTCTCATTTTTTGTATTCCCAACCTGGGCAATTATTGTCTCTGTGCTTAAAGCTTAGTAAATGGATAAAGAAATTACCAGTGAAATCATAAGCCAAAATGGTCATTAGTAGCATGAATTTTTCCAAATTTATGGAATTACTCAGATTCACCTTCCAGGAGGGAACTGAAAATATGTGATATGAGTTTGTAAATTGGTTATACATTTATCATGTTAATGTTTCATATTCCCCAGTGTGTGCCTATGTACCCTCCCAAAGTGTTCCTATTATTCTGAATGTTTTCTGTTATAACACTGGGAATCAACTGCTTAATCACAACCCCCATTCCACTGTGCTTGCTGAGGGCCACATCTGTGCCTTGTCCGTGGTTTTTCCTCCCAGGCCTCACAAAGGGACTGCCCAAGTGAGCATGGTATAAATATTTGTGGAATGAATAAGTAATTGGCATCTCATGGTGATCATGATAAAGTAGCAGACAGCTGTCAATGGATGTGTCAACAATTAAAATTGATAACTGTGAATTAGGGGAAAGTTTAAACATTCAATAACTGTCTGCATGTTCATTTGGGGCCCTAAGTTGGGTCACTGTTTAGGGACAATATAATTAGGTTAGAGAAGAATATATAACATGTTCTTTTGGATACCAAAGGACAGAGTAATAAATACGGATAAATGCTATGTGGTGGGATAGTTAGAGCCACTCAGAAGTTCCCTCATGGGGTTCAGGTTGTTTGAGAGAGCCTCAGTTTGGTCTGGGCCAACGAAAATAACTCAACCCTCAGGCCATGACAAAGAGAATTTTAGGGTGCTTCCTACATAAAAAAATAACACACATTAAATAGAAATTGTTTGAAACCAAGTTTCCCAACATTGTCCCTGGCCTTTGCTAAGAACAGGCACTATTAGCTTTTCTGACTAAGCCTTCCAATGACTTCCAGATTCAGTCTTCCCACCTGTTAGCAGGTGAGCTATCATTGCTCTTCCCTGAAGCCAGTCCTGCCCCTCTACCGTGCTACATCCTCATCCCTCTTTACTTATCTCAGGATCTTGCTCCAGAAGTTTTTCCCTCTCTACTGGGTAATTCCCATGAACATATAAACATGCTGTTATTTCTCCCATCTTGAGAAACCTTCTTCACCCCTCACTTCCACTGACTACTGCCCCTTTCCTTAGTACCCCTTTTTAGCAACATTCTTTATAAGATTATTGTATGCATTTGATATCTCAAACTCCTCTCATTCCCTCTTCAACCACTGCAATGAAATTTTTGTCCCCAGTACACCACCAAAACTGTAACCAATGCACACCCATGACTCCACATTAATAAAGCTAGTGATCAATTCTTAGTCCTCACTTTGCTTGGGTTCCCTTTCCTCCACATCTCACCAACACTAGTTGTCAATTCATTGATGATAGTTGTTCTGGCAGGCATGAAGTGCTATCTCATTGTGGTTTTAATTTGCATTTCTCCCCTCATTTTTTTCTGCTCCAGATGCACTGGCTTTCTTGATGTTTTTTGAGCATGCCAGAAACTCTGAGGCCCTTTGCATTGTCTGAAATATCTTTCATGGTTCTCCCACTCATCTTCAGATCTTTGCTTAAATATCACCTTCTCAATGAAACTTGCCCCCTCTATTCCTGGTACCCCCGATCCCTCTTATCCCGCTTGGCACTAAACAACTTCTAGCATATTATGTAGTTTACTTACTTACTATGTCCATTGTTTCCCCTGTCTCTATCTGCTCCAATATAAGCTCCATGAAGACAAGGATTTTTGTGTGTTTTCAGTGATAAACCCCAAACATCTAGGACAATGGGTGTGCAATAAATACTTGTTGAGTGAAATAACGACGTATTCTTTATTCTTCCCTCTTCTCCTGTAGCCAGTCATTCATCGGATCCAGTTATTCACTGTTCCCTTCTCTAACAATCTCATTCCATCCAGCCACACCCACTGCCCTGACACTCATTGTCTCTCACCTGAGCTGTTTTTCTTTACTGTCTTCTGGACCAAATCTCCTCTGAACACTTTCTGTAAACTCATTTGCAAAGTTATCTCTGGCTATGCTGAGCTCCTAACTTCATTGATCTTCTGTTGCCCATATGATGAAATTTCTACTCCTAAGCCTGGCCCCCAGGGATGTCTAACTTACCCTTCCATTCTCACTGCCCACCATTCCTCTCTACAGCTCATCTTCCTGCCAGCTGACCTTACCTTCAGTCCTCTAATGACATGTTTCCATTATCTTCCTCCCTGATTTTGCATCTGCTGTTTTCTTCCACCTAGGAAGTCTTCTCTTCATTCTCCCATCTCTTATCCAGTACTTTGTGGTCAGGATCTCTGATCTCTAACAAAGTAGATATTAATGACACACTGAACCAAATGTGTTTATACAGCTTCTTTAAATATATAATAATAAGAAACTTTGGCCAATAGGTGTGCTATGGAAGATTTTATAAAGATCTTTTATAAAGATTAAGAATAAGTGCTCTGCTTAAGGTGAGAAGAAGTGAAAATACCTAAAATGCCACAATGGATTAATTTAATTTCCTCCTGAAAGCATTTCCTGATCTTCTTGGCCCAAAAGACCTTCCCCCCTCTACCTTCTCCCAGAACTTTATTATCTGAACCACACAACTGGCCATTCTTTGTGTACTGTGCTGTGATGGCTTCTCGACTGTTCTCTTGAACAGTTTAATCATGTACTGTCATTTTGATTCGAATGTGTTTATTATTATTTTTTTGCCCTCTGTGAGACTAGGAACCGTATCCAACACTCCTGAGTATCCCTAGCACAAAGCAGGTGCTCATTAATATTTGCATTGACAAGCAGGACATATTACCACGTGGCCACCACATTTGATGGTAATGAGGGAAAGAACTGTCTCTGTTTTTAACTTTGCCATCTGTGGTTTTGGAAACCCTGAGCCTGAGCCCTGACGGTCCCATTATACAACTTTCCTTTGAATTAGGATTGCATAGCTGAGTCCAAAATTCTCACTCCAGTTTGGTTTTCATGCTGGTGATTGGGACAAGTTTTTCAGGAGCAAGACATGTTGATCATCCATGCTGTGTGCTAGCCAAGGGCTTAGTCCCAGGCTCTCTTCTCTACCTGCTACCAAAGCACAGAGAAATAAGAATAGTGGAAGGGAGTGAGGAAGGACAGAAAGGGGCAGTGAGAGTAGGCATGGGCCTTCCAGGTGCAGGTTCTAATCTCACTTCTACTGTTTCTAAGATGTTTGATTGAGGGCAGTTGTTTCACCTCCTTGAGCCTCGATTTATCCACAGATTTTAAATGAGGAAGAATTCCTTGCTCATCCTCTTTTATAAGGATTAAATATAAAGCATCTAAAATAGTGTCTGACCTGGAGTAGACACCTAGTAAGTAAATGGCAGCTGATATATGCTGCTTTTGAGTTTTTAAACTGTGGTCTAAGACATGACAACATTTACTCACATAATAACCCTGTGACCCGGCTAGGGTTCATTTACTATGTCCCTTTTACAGATGAATAAAAGGCATTCTGGAAAACCTGCCTGGTTTTCTAAAGATCACTCGTATATGTCGTGACCAAATGAGGTTGAAAATCCAAATCTGCCTGACCAGGCGGTGGCGCAGTGGATAGAGCGTCGGACTGGGATGCGGAGGACCCAGGTTTGAGACTCCGAGGTCGCCAGCTTGAGCGCGGGCTCATCTGGTTTGAGCAAAAGCCCACCAGCTTGGACCCAAGGTCGCTGGCTCAAGCAAGGGGTTACTCGGTCTGCTGAAGGCCCACGGTCAGGGCACATATGGGAGGGTAATCAATGAACAACTAAGGTGTTGCAACGCGCAGCAAAAAACTAATGATTGATGCTTCTCATCTCTCTCCGTTCCTGTCTGTCTGTCCCTGTCTATCCCTCTCTCTGACTCACTGTCTCTGTAAAAAATAAATAAATAAATAAAATCCAAATCTGCTGTTTTCTAAACCCAAAACACGGTGACAGATTATGCTAGACATGACTGAAGCAGTATCTTTAAAGCACTTATAGGCGAGGTGGTAAAACATGTTTGTATCAGTTGTAGATACAGGGTGTTGTGTTCCTTAACTGGATCCTTGTATTTAATCAGTTCGCTTTATGCAAACTCAAGGGTGGACATTATTTTTGAAAAGGAAGATTTATTTTCCCTTTCAGTACCTTATTCTATAAGTTTTGACACCGACCCAACACGTAGTAACCTAATGCAATTTTTATTTTCTAAACAAAATGTAAGGAATTTCTTTAGAAGAAGCAGGTGAAACTTTTTGTTTCTGAGGTGGGTCTCCAAGGAAGCAAGAATTGCCAGACAAGTACTTTCTTCCCCCTCCGTACAGGAGGCAAAATACAGTCTTATTAGAATCCTGAGAATGAATTCACTTAAGCTCCCCACTGCACGATGTTTTTCTGACAGGTTCTGTCTTGAAAAAGTATGTTGTATAACTAATTAAGAAATTATTTTGACAGGGTGAAGGTTTTGAAGCTCTGTGTTGTACACAACCTAATATAATCCAATTTTCTTCCACTGACACGTAATATGTGGATTAAAAAAAATGTATGGCCAGATAATATCAATAATGGGAGTGCCTCAATTTCAGCTTAGAAGAATTCAAAAAGCAGCCAGCCAATTTGTCTAGGGAAATTTGCTCTCAGCTAAGATGGTATAAAAGGTCTTGCCCCTAGGCAAGCCATTTATTTTAAAAGTTTAGAAAAAAACCCCAGTTTTTCACTGAGTGTAAGATTTTTCAGTTACCATTTTTGTGTGAGAGGATGCAGGACGAGAGGTGAGGGGTTTGCTATCTAGAGGGGGTAGAAAGTAGGGAGTGTGTTTGAATATTTACAATTCAGCTCTATTCTGGGTTTTAAGCATATTTTGGGCTTGAAGCATATTCCAAAAATGATGGTGGATAAGTTGGGACATCTATAAATTCCTAGCTGACAAACTATTCTAATGTGTGTGTGTGTGTGTGTGTGTGTGTGTGTTATTATGCATGTATACATGCATGTGTATGTACATATATATGAATAACTCCAAATAATTTAAAATCTGTATTTGTTCTTCTTCCATTTGTTTTTCATTAATAATACTTGTAGAGTATAGGTGAGAAAATTTGTAATAAAATGAATATTTTACCAAACAAGTGCTACTTATAACATGAATTTTTATATTCTTAATATAACCACTTTCATTATAAAATGAGAAATATCTTCCTGAAGTATGTGAGGGGAGGTGGTCCCAATTGTATCTAAGAATACAAAGAACACTAAAACAAATGGAAAGAGTATTCAGATCAAAAGCTAACGAGGCTCTCAGATTTTGAAATGTGAAATAGATGAGGGGGGGTCCTGGCAGATAGCTCAGTTGGGTCGAGTGTTGTTCTGATATACGCCAACATTGTCGGTTCAATTCCCAGTCAAGAAACATACAAGAATCAACCAATGAATGCATAAATAAGTGGAAAAATAAATTAATGTTTTTCTCTCACTCTTTCTCAAATCAAGAAATTAAAAAACCAAAAACAAATAGATGGGGATATTTTCATTTTTCAGAAGGAATCAGAGGCTGTTTCTACTTCTTCTGCTGTGTTCAGTAGGACACTGGTACCTAGATACTGCTGAATCAAACAGACTGCTTTTAAAAAATAACCCATTCGCTGGCCATAGGCCAACCCAGCTGAATCAGAACTTTCTTTTCAAAAGCTCCTCAAAATTTTTTGACAAAAAGGATTTAGTGATGAGAGAAGTCAGAGAAAAGAACTAGTCTAGAAGGATTCTGGTTTTATGACCTGGGTTATAGGTTTTGGCACCAAAAGAGAGATGCAGCTTTAAGGGGAAGGAGAAGCATTCAGTCTTGGACATGTTGCATTGGAGGTGCTCATGGGAATCTCGGTCGAGACAGTCAGTAGTTAGTTGCAAAACATGACTTGAAGGCCAATGGAGAAGACCAGATCAGAGATATGGATTGTTGATTTGTCCATTGGTTCTTGATCGTTTAAGTAGCAGACATGAGCCAGTTTTCTCATGATGGAAATTGAAGTAAGAAGAAAGTGGTGATCTTTAATTCATTAAATATTTTCTGGTTACCTACTATGTGCCAGGCATTGGACCAAGCACTGAGTGATCAAACTGAATAAATGTCTTCCTTTAATTAATAAACTTCTTAATTGGGAAGAAAATTCATAACTGAATATATTGAAGAATAATACTGTTTTAATGTTTCATGGTAGTGTAGGTGCTAGGAGACTAGAAGAAGTAGTCAGAAGGGAGGGCCACCTTGGAAAACCTGAATATTTGAAGTGAACAAAACAAAGGGTGAAGGAAGAAGTAAACACTCTCAATGATCCAGATTCTCTGCCATGCCTGTACAAGGGGGATGAAGAATTTTCAAGGACTTTCTACTTTAAAATTGTCAGATTTAGCCCTCCACTAAACCAAAACAAACAAAATCAGGATGCCCAGTTAAATTTGAATGTCAGGTAAAATAAATATATCTAATTGTGTTTCATGCAATATTTGGGGCACACTTATGGTAAAAACAAACAAACAAACGTTGTTTATCTGACATTCAAATTGAACTGAATGCCCTGTATATTTTTTTCTACTTTCACAATTCTGTCATTATCCCTTGCTATATTGTTATTATTATATACCATTTTAATAGTGCTCTACAACATTCAAAATGGTTTTACAACCTTTTAATACCCCTAGGCATGTTCAAACAATACACTTTTCCACTGGAGAACATGTTTGTACTAGATCACTGTTTCGTTTTTTTGTTTTTGTGTTTTTTGTATTTTTCTGAAGTGAGAAGTAGGGAGGCAGAGAGACAAGACTCCCACATGTGCCCAGCCAGGATTCACCCGGTAAGCCCACTAGGAGGCAATGCTCTGCCCATCTGAGATGTTGCTCCATTGCAACCAGAGCCATTCTAGTGCCTGAGGTGGAGGCCATGGAGCCATCCTCAGCGCCTGGGCCAACTTTTACTCCAGTAGAGCTTTGGCTGTGGGAGGAGAAGAGAGAGATAGAGAGAAAGGAGAGGGGGAAGGGTAGAGAAGCAGATGGGCACTTTTCCTGTGTGCCCTGGCCAGGAAATCACTGTTTCTTTGTCAACAGAATGTTCTCCAAAAACATAATTAAATATCTCATAATGATATCTTTGTTTACTTTCATTCAGTAGACAAAATATTTTCACAATCTCACATGTCCTCATCACAACCCTTTAGTAGTAAGTAGTGCAAAGGTTAGTATATCCATTTCCATATAAGAAACAGATATGTTGAAGTTCAGTGACTTGCCCAAGGTCACACAGCTTGATCATGGTAGAGTGAGACCCTAACCTGTCTCTACTGACTTGGAACTCAAGTGCATGCTTATGTGTTATGCTTTCTCTAAAAAAAGAGGCACAGACCCATGATATTGAGGTTAGCCTCTGCATTCTCAGATTTTTCTTGAAGATAACCACTATATTATATTTATTTTTTTATTTTTTTATTTTTTTTCTTTTTATTTTTTTTCTTTTTCTTTTTTTTTTTTTTCATTTTTCTGAAGCTGGAAACAGGGAGAGACAGTCAGACAGACTCCTGCATGCGTCCGACCGGGATCCACCCGGCACGCCCACCAGGGGCGACGCTCTGCCCACCAGGGGGCGATGCTCTGCCCATCCTGGGCATCGCCATGTTGCGACCAGAGCCACTCTAGCGCCTGAGGCAGAGGCCACAGAGCCATCCCCAGCGCCCAGGCCATCTTTGCTCCAATGGAGCCTTGGCTGCGGGAGGGGAAGAGAGAGACAGAGAGGAATGCGAGGCAGAGGGGTGGAGAAGCAAATGGGCGCTTCTCCTGTGTGCCCTGGCCGGGAATCGAACCCGGGTCCTCCGCACGCTAGGCCGACGCTCTACCGCTGAGCCAACCAGCCAGGGCTACTATATTATATTTAAACAGGCTTAAAACTTGGGAAAAATGATAATAGTCCTGTATAAAGGGGACTGACTTTCCTAAAGTGGCTACATTTATAGAGAATTAATAAAAATCATTGAAAATTTTCATATATCTTTTGAACAGCTGCCATTACGAATCCTTGAAATATTCTGTGTAATTATATGATGATCACTAGATATATTCTCTTCTTATGGCTTCCATATGGAAACGAACATTTTCATAACACAGAATATCCAGTTTGTTCCTTCATGTCTCTTAACTTGTAAATGGTTTTACTAATTAAAATGGCTCAAGAAAAGAGCATAGTTTATAAGTGAAATTTTAATAAGGCATAGATATTTATGTAATCTGTTACTAAATATGTGCTCAGTAATGTGTTTTCTATATGTTTTATGGGACATGAATGTGATTTCTGAGAGTCTAAATCGAGGTCAGTAGATCTATCATAACGAGGATACTTGATTGTTATTAGAAGAACATAAAGCTTTTTACTATTATGTTGAATACTTAATGAACATCTGTTTTTGTGGGTTTTTTTTAAGTTGCTAAAAACAGGGGCTCTGTTAAGTAGGTAAAGAATGCTCTGCCTAGGCAATCCTCTGTTTTCCATCACTAACCACTGTCCTTCCATCAGTTTCTTTTTCTGCTGCTTTTAGCTCATGCTCAATAAATGATGCCTGGATTTTCATGTTAAGTGCTATGTCCTTTTTTTAATTTTATTTTTTTTCCAGGTTTATGGAGTGTTATGAAAAACTGCTCACTTTAAGAAATTGACAGGTCCATTAACAGGGAGCTTTATGTCTGAGAGTGCGAGCAGTTAGGCCTTCTGGATATTCAGGAAGTGGAGGGTGTTAGGCCAGTCATTTTTATTGCAGACTAAAATGATGGCTGCAAGGAGATGGGCTCACATTATCCCTTTATATAAATTACCCAGCCTGTCTTTCATTCTGTGCCTTCACTTAGAAATCTGGAACAGTCAGAGAGTTCTTACACTTCAAGTTAGAAAAAAACAGAAAGCTCTGAGACTGGGTGTAACCCAAGGTTTGTTCAGCCCAGCTAGTGTCTCCGGGTACCAAGGGACGTACAGGAAGACTTGCAGGTCCCCTTGGATTATGGTCACATACTTCATAGTAACGTTTTGGTCAATGACGGACCACATAGATGACAATGGTCCTGTAAGATTATAATGGAGCTAAATTTTCTGTAAAAAGTAGAAGGATAGAAGGATATGTGGCTTCAGGAAGAATGTGTTTCCTTTGATGGGAGCAATACCTCTAGGGCTTGGCAATAGATTCCCTCTCACACACATCACCTCAATTTTGAGTGCCCAGACTGCATCCCAATCAATCAGCCTGACCTGTTTCGGCATAGAGGGGCCTGTTCTACCAGCAGCACATATTCAGAGGGCGCTACAGCCCTCAGGTCGAGCTTGATGGATTTCAGAGTAATTTGCTGTAAATTCTTTGTTGAGAGCCTAAAATCCTGTACAAGGACATAGGTTCACAGCAACTACCTTAACAAGTGTTAAGTGCCACTGCCACTTTAGTAAAAGCTTTCCGTGATGGTGTGGAGCCAGCCTGTCCCCATACTTTGGGAATATTTTCAGGCTGTAACAATGTAAAGCCTAAATAAGTTTTATTTCTTCCATCAACTCAATGCCAGAGGGAGTTCTTTGTGCTAGATTAGGTCAATGGAGATAAAAACAAATGTATAAAATCAAAATATTGAGTCCTCAGTTTTATACCCTCTCTATGTTAAACACTCTCTCTTTCTTTTTATAAGTATTTTATTTATTTATTTATTTATTTATTTATTTATTTATTTATTTATTTATTTATTAGGTGAGAGGAGGGGAGTTAGTGAAATAGACTCCTGCATGTGCTCCGACCAGGATTCACCTGACAACCTCTCTGGGGCCGACACTTGGACCATCTGGGCTATTCTCAGCACCTGGACTTATGCTCCAGCCAATTAGCCACTGGCTGTGAGATGGGAAGAGGGAGTGAAAGGGGAGATGGAGGGGAAGAGAAGCAGATGATCACTTCTCTTGTGTGCCCTGACCAGTAATCGAACCAAGGACATCCATATGACGGACTGACACTCTATCCACTGAGCAAACCAGCCACAGGGCCTCTCTCTCTCTCTCTTTTTTAAAATAAATATCACAAAGTTCTCTAAACTGACCACTGCTCCAACATGCAATAACCAAAACCACATTGCCATGACAACCTCCTATGTTGTTTTACTTCTCCATCTTGATTTCTTATTTCTGCTGATCCTCAGCCCACTTTTCATTCCCCTCTCACAGTCAGTGTTATGGTGATCTACGTCTCAGTCAGCCAGTTTCTTTTCAATATTTCCAACCAATCCAGCCCACATCCCTGTTAATGAAGCAGCACTGACAGCCTCTGACTCTGTCAGGAGGAAGCAGGGGAAGGTCTTATGGGACAGTGTTTACAAAGCCTGCAGTAGTGCACAGTAATGTCCTAGGCCAGGGGTCCCCAAACTACGGCCCGCGGGCCACATGCAGCCCCCTGAGGCCATTTATCCGGCCCTCGCAGCACTTCTGGAAGGGGCATCTCTTTCATTGGTGGTCAGTGAGAGGAGCATAGTTCCCATTAAAATACTGGTCAGTTTGTTGATTTAAATTTACTTGTTCTTGCCCTGGCCGGGTTGGCTCAGCGGTAGAGCATCGGCCTAGCGTGCGGAGGACCCGGGTTCGATTCCCGGCCAGGGCACACAGGAGAAGCGCCCATTTGCTTCTCCACCCCTCCGCCGCGCTTTCCTCTCTGTCTCTCTCTTCCCCTCCCGCAGCCAAGGCTCCATTGGAGCAAAGATAGCCCGGGCGCTGGGGATGGCTCTGTGGCCTCTGCCCCAGGCGCTACAGTGGCTCTGGTCGCAACATGGCGACGCCCAGGATGGGCAGAGCATCGCCCCCTGGTGGGCAGAGCGTCGCCCCTGGTGGGCGTGCCGGGTGGATCCCGGTCGGGCGCATGTGGGAGTCTGTCTGACTGTCTCTCCCTGTTTCCAGCTTCAGAAAAATGAAAAAAGAAAAAAAAAAAAATTTACTTGTTCTTTATTTTAAATATTGTATTTGTTCCCGTTTTGTTTTTTACTTTAAAATAAGATATGTGCAGTGTGCATGGGGATTTGTTCATAGTTTTTTTTACAGTCCGGCCCTCCAACGGTCTGAGGGACAGTGAACTGGCCCCCTGTGTAAAAAGTTTAGGGACCCCTGTCCTAGGCCTTCATACTCACTCAGCACTGACCCAGAGCCACTTCCAGTCTTGCAAGCTCCATTCAGGGGAAGTGCCCTGTACAGGTGTGCCATTTCTTATCTCTTCCAGGGGTCTCAAACTCGCGGCCCACGGGAGTTTGAGACCCCTGTGACTTAGACTGTATTTTTACGGTCCCTTTTCTATGTTTAGGTACACAACTATTTAACATTATGTTATAGTTGCCTACAGTATTCAGTAGTAGCACGCTCTTCAGGCTTGTAGCCTTGAAGCAATGGGTACAAGTTGTGTAATGGGCTCTACCTCTAGGTTTGTGTAAGTGCACTCACTGATGTTTGCACAATGACAAAATGGCCTAAGGATGCATTTCTCAGAATGTATCCCCATCGTTTATCAAGGCACAATGGTAATTTCAGAGCATGTATGTTTCTCGAATAAGTGAGTTTGGTTTTGTAACTAGACAAACCTGGTTATAAATCTCCGCCTCGCCACTGACTACCTATGTGCCCATGGATGGATTGCTTAACCTTTCTATAACCCAGTTTCTTTCATCTATAACATGGTGACAGTAATGGCCTTAGTTATTCTTCTCATTAGACAGAGATGGCCAAGACCCTGAATTTCCCATCAGAGTCTGGTGAAGATGTGCAGAGGGGCATCAGGGACATGCACATTGTTTATAACCATAGGTTTAAGTGGACTTCTTCCCTGGGAAGCTGGAAACTGAAACAGCCATTATTTCTCTGGTCAAAGACCCACAACAAATGTAGCTTCCTGAGTCCCTTGCCCCTCATCCACCCCAGTTGGCCTTTTAGAGCCTTACCCTTCTGATGGTAAGAAGAGGCACAAAGTCTTTTCTCAGTGTGCTAGAGCAAGCCTGGCCCGACCTATCAACCCAAGCCCAGGCCCTCCTGCAACCACCTGGTCCTGACAAAGGGAGGGGTGCCAAAGGGGAGCAGCCGCAAGCCCACCTTGTGGCCCCAATCACATGGATCAAGGCCTTCTGCTCAGAAAATTCAAGAGGCTGTGAGAACCAGGAGAGGAGAAAGCCAAGAGAATCACCAGCCATGTGAATGGGAACTCCTTCTCTAATTACTATGGCCAATGGCCCAGTGTGTGTTCTCCTTCCTATGGCTCAGAGAGAGTTTCTCACCTCAGCACTGGGGACACCAGGGCTGGATAATTCTTTGTTGTGAAGGCCTGTTCTATGCACTATAGGATGTTTTACAGCATCCCTAGCCTTAATCCATGCCAGTAACACCCACTCCCAGTTGTGACAAGCAGAAATGTCTCCGGACATTGCCCTGGCACTATTCCCCTTGGTTAGGGGAAGGAGGGGATCTTGAAATTTCTGTGGAGGTTGGAAGAAGTCACTGAGGCCTATGCAGTAGGATTAAAGACAATAAGTACAGTGCCATTCACAGCACCTGGGATATAGAAGGTGCTCCATACACTGAGCTCTCTTTAATTTCTCTCTCTGGAATGGATACTGTGGTGTGCCACCAGGTCCCCTCCTGAGTACTGAGACACCCGTTCCCCAGCTCCAGGGAACACTGGCTGCTGCCAGCTCACAGCCAAGTCTCTCCGCGGGGACTGCCTCAGCAGAAGGATGCTGCCAAGTTACACCCCTCCTCAGGAGCACTGGATCTGGTGACTGGCCATTGCAGTTCAGGATCTAAGTCCAGGCCACCTTGGTTCGACTGAAGACATCACTGAAGAGCCATCTCAGCTTCACAGTTTAGCTCCCTGCGGGATCATCCAAGACTATTGTGATGCAGTGTGTTTCCACTTCCCCTTACCCAGTCCTATTCCCTCACTCATCATAGGTGAGCTCCCCCAATCAGCTTTCTGCTTACAAACCTCTGCCACAGAACCTGTTTCCTAGAGGATTTCACCTAGGACAGTGGTGGGGTTTCTCTGTTTGTTTGTTTCTGTCTTTTGAGAGAGGGAGCGAGAGGGAGAGAGAAACATACAGACAGGGATAGACCAACCAGAAGGGAGAGAGATGAGAAGCATCAATTCTTTGTTGGCAGCATTTTAGTTGTTCATTTAGTTCTCATATGTGCCTTGACTGGGGGGCTCATGAACCCTTGCTCAAGCCAGCAACCTTGGACTTCAAGTCAGTGACCTTTGGGCTCCAAACCAGCAATCATAGGGTCATGTCGATGATCCCATGCTCAAGCCAGTGACCCTGCACTCAAACTGGTGAGCCTGTGCTCAAGCTGGCGACCTTGGGATTTTGAACCTCAGTCCTCGGAGTCCCAGGCTGATGCTCTATCCACTGTGCCACCACCTGGTCAGGAGAGGACAGTGTTTATTAACTACTGGCCTGTGGACTGGTCTGCCAGAAATTTTATGCCAGTTTGAGAAAGAGATAACCATCCTGATAATGTTGAAGATTATAGACCCAATGATCTTGGTCAAAATTGCTTATGTTCGGGATGATTTCTCCCTTAGCAGTTCCTGCAATAATTCTCCTATTTTGACCAGTCCTCAAGTGTAAAAACAGTGAAAAGCACTGACCTAGAACACCTTTCTTTTCTCCCAAGCTTTATATCATTTTATCAATGAGAAAATGCAAATTATTTTCTTCAAGCGGTAGTTAACTGCAATAAATAAAAGCTATTATTAGTACCCATGAGTTTACTCACCACATGATTTAAATCATATACATCTTAGATTTTACCACTCTCTGTGAGTAATAAGTATCTGAGACAGCTATCCTTTAGAATGAACTGTATATAATGTTCCTCTAGCATTATACCTTTCGTGATTCACAGAGGCTAATTCCTTCTCGTGCATTCCGGTGGGCATGTCTGCTCACACTGGTATCCTCCTCATTGTATAAGTTTTGGTCATAGGTGCTAACCCCATTATAAAAGGTCTTCAGCGCACATGCTGAGATGAACCCCCAAGGTATCAGAGCAGGGTGGGGTGCCTCTTCAACCCCATTCGCACTTCTGGTTATCATGCTCTCTACCTAAACTACTTCCACACACTACTTCCCTTGTGAATAGTAGGTTTTTTCATGCTTGCCAGATCATGTTTTTAAGGGTTCATTTTTGCATCTCTGTCCTTCTCTTCATCTTTAGTCTTAACACTTTACATCACAGACGTTCAATACTCAAGGCCCAGGTGTGGCTGAAGGCACAGGGTGTGGGCTCAGAGGCCGGGAAGGAACGTTCAGTTGTGAGGTGAGAACAGAGCTTTCTCTCACTGGAGAATGTGAACCACAGGCTTCTCAGTGGAGGACCAGGAGGCACGAGACTGCAGCATAAACACGGACGGACATCCTTCTGAAGATAATCAGTCACAGAAATTCACATAACATTTATTGAATTCTTACTACATATGAGAGTTTTTTCTTTGACCTATCTTTTCTAATCATTTTCTTTCTTTTGTTTTAAGAGTTGATTGTATTGACTTGAGAGAGAGAGAGAGAGAGAGAGAGAGAGAGAGAGGAAAGGAGAGAGAGGGAGAGAGGAGACAGGAACGTCAATCTGTTCCTGTTTGTGCCCTGACTGGGCATTGAACCAGCAACCTCTGCACTTTGGGATGAAGCTCCAACCTACTGGGCCATCTCTCCAGGGCTCTCATCATTTTCTGATGTCTACTAAGGACAGTAAATTTTCAGATGAGGAAGTTGAGACACACAGAACCTATTCAGACTGGAAGGGTAGAATTCAAACCCAGATCTGCTCAATTTAAGAGACTTCTCCAAATAACCACTCTTAATATAAAATTTCTCAGGTGGTCTGGCTAAGACCTTTCTCATGAAATCTTATGGAGCAGACTGTAAGCTCTTAGGATATTATTTCAAGATAAAAATTTTAAGATAAAATTATAAGAGAGCCAAAAAAATTATTCTGGGTGGGAGCAGATCATTTTCAAGGACCTCTTCTAGACTCCCAAGTCCCTCTCCTTTATTAGAGGAAAATCCATTCCCTCCATTTCAGCTTGCCCTGCGTACTCTGAGCTTCTCTTCTCCGTTTTCTCCCAGCCGTGGAGAGGTGGTGGAGTGGACCTCTCCCGCTGGCCAGTGTAAAAAGAGGAAGGAAGCACGCTCAGCTCCTTCGTTGTTTTACTCGCAAGCGCTCGCTCCCTCCCTTCTGCGAATGCAGTCGAGCTCTCTCCTCCACCGTCTGTCATTCTTTCCTGGGTAGGCAGCCTGGTCATGACTGAGCTGGTAAGAAGCCTTTCTAGTTCAGGGGTTCAGTTAGCTGGTCCCTGAGTTCTCAGCTAAGCTCTAGTCTCTTGTTTAGCTTTTTGTGATATTTGGCCTCCATCTCAACTCTGATATTTCTGCAATTGTTTCAGAACCTGGCTGGAAAAAGGAGGCCTGTTTCTTGCAGACTCCCTGAGAGCCCGAACATCTCTGACTGCTAGGAGCATGTGGGGAAAGCCAGAGATCTGCAAGTCTCTGTCTTCAACTTGCTTTCCTGTTTGTTCAGTCCTGGACTGGGAGCTCCACTCCCGCAGCAGTCTATTCATCTAATTCCTCCTCCTCCCTCATAATTTTCCTCTTGACAAGGCCCATAGCAAGGAGCTGAATAATAATTTTATTACCTTCCCGTCTCATGTTTCTTGAGTGTACAAAAGCAGGCCTCATACCATGAAAACCTTCGCTTTCAGAGATGATCTGGTTGTTTCAAAAATATTAATAAAAACAACATATGAAATGGACCATTTTCATAGGGCACCAGTGGTAAGGTTATTGTTGTAACTGCCAAACCAGGTGCAGAATATTCCATGTATAATTTAGACCCCTTCCCTGTGGGTTGCTCTGCTGGTTTTGTATATAACTCCGGTTATTATTGCCATTAAGGAAAGATATTTTAGGGACAAACTCATTTTTTGAATAGATTGTTATCTCAAATTAAAAAAGATTACGGGAACTGGCAATCAATGCAGCCATCTAATTGCTATTTCTGCAATTAAAAATTAATATACAGAAAGAGCTGCCTGGAACCAATTGGTCTTTAGATAATTTTGAAATGAGGAAAAAAATAACAGTTGAAGAGCAGTGGGCTTGGGTGGGTGAGGGAAGGGCTTGGGGCGCCTGGTCTCCTTTGCAGTGAGGGCCGCGGGGACAGGTGCATTCCTGACCTTGCGCCTGTGGCCATCACACCCGGTGCCGACTGGAAACAAAGGAACACTGAGCTCATGTCTCATTGTTCCTCCTCTGTTAAAGATTTATGTATAAAATCACTATGTTTTGTGATGTACTTAAGAATAGATGGCAGGTGTCATTTTTGTACAGTGCATGTCATTTTACCAGAGCACTGGGAAACGTGTGTGACGGTGCTGTGCTAAAAATGTTCCTCTGTTCTTTGAGGATGTCAGTGATGCCGTCCTGGCTCCTCCTCTGCAGAGCTTCATTTGCTAAGCAGTGTTCAGACAGATGGGGACCAAGGAAAATGAAATCAAAAGAAGCCTCTTGTGTCTTGAAGATAGGACATCCTTTGAGTTGGTTCAAAATAAGCCTCTTTCATCTGAAAGAGTCATACTTTGCATTTTGAGTAGAATAGGTACTTACTTTTAATTTGGAATGAATTATTATACCTATGTGTAAATGCATAGATATGTATATTAAATAAAATAGGGGGGAGTGCTCTTGTATCCTGAGGCCTAGTGAGATTCCAGTAAGGAGGTGGGTTTTGGTGAGAAAGAGACGGTCTTTATTTGGCGGAACAGGGTTTGTATGTGGAACCACTCGGGGTCCACACCTGGGATCTTAGAACGTTACTTCAGGTCCTCACATCCCCAGACAGGTTAGAGCAGGGGTCTCAAACTCGCGGCCCGTGGGCCGCATGCAGCCCGCCAAACAATTTTGTGTAGCCCGCAGACTAATCCACGAAGTTCAAAATATTTTGGATAAAATTAAGTAAGCCTAGGGGCCTACTTGTATTTTTCATTTCTCTAGCATCCTAGCTACATATTAGCTTAGTTAACAGCAGTTGTGATGAGAACTACAGTTTCTGGTTGTTTTGTGACACTGAGTAAACTGCATGTACGATTGTGCTTGTTGTACTGATTTTTTTTTTTGTTTTCAACTGCAGTGAGAAAAGTGTTGCGTAACAGTTGCCTTTTGTAGACCTAGTGCGCCCGCTGAACGGCTGTGATCTTGCTCTGCGGCCCACATGCTGAGTTGAGTTTGAGACCCCTGGGTTAGAGGGAGCTGGAGAAGATGCAGAGAAAGAGAATGGGGAGGACTCAAGGGATAGGAAGCTGACTAAAAAGGAGGAAAGTCTGGTATGGAAAGACTGGGGCAGAGAAGGGATGCATGAACTGCCTGCAGATGCATGAGGGGATGGGAGCAGCTGAGCAAGGCTGTGCCCATCTATGGAGTTCATGAAGAACAACTGGGAAGTCAGGAGGGAAAGAACTGAGCTGCAGAGGAGACTGAGAGGCAGAGTAAGAACCAAGAAAAGGAATGTGACTTAGGATATAGGTACCAAACTTACGGTACTCATCTTCTGTTGGGGTGAGTTCCCTACAAACGGCTCTCATCAAAATATGGATGATGAATCTATTATGTTATGTCAAGGAATTCCTCACAATTCCCTATTTATTTTTTCCTTTTTGCTCTGAATCTCACTCATTGGCCCTCTTGGTCTTTAATAGTTAAACCTGAACTTTGGGATTACCTAAACTTCTCCTCTCTCTCTTACCCAGGACTCAAGACCTTGGACTTGTGATTCCTAAATACCTCTCTAGTCAGCCCTGGTTTTCAGCCATCATAGCCACTGCCTTACTAACCCTCAGAGATAAAGTAAATCATCTAGGGTAATGGTGTGGTGTCTGAAGCATTGGTATATTTGAAAATTTAGCCTGCCTTAATCAAGCAAACTCTTTTTCTCCCCACACATACCTCAGATTCTTCTGCCTGTTTGCCCTGATCATACAACTTCTTTTTCTAGCATGCTCACATTTTCCATATCTACATCTACACTTCCTGTCCCTTTGTGAGACCCAGTTCCATTGCTACCTTCTCCCAAGTTTTCCTGGTCCTTACTCCAGCACTTTGGAAGAAATGATTCCTCCTCAAAACTTTCTTAATACTTCATTGTAGCTCTGTTGTAGTGTACTTATCATTTTGGGCATGGGATTTTAGACATAAATGTGCTTATCTCATTTCTTTTAGAAGAATGTAAGTTTCTTGTAGATGGGCCTTACAAATTTTTTGTTAGCACTTAGTGCCAGAAAGTAAAGTAGTTCCAACATGGCCAACTCAAACTTCTAAGACCTTTATAGGTACCTGATCAGGTTATTCCTCATAACCATCCTGTAATGTAGACAGTGTTAGCATCATCATCCCCATTTTTCAGATAAGGAAACTGAGAGATGCTAAACCAAGATGAGAGCTAGTATATGGTTGAGTCCGCCCATTTTCTGAACAGCTTTCTCTGCTGCTTCTCAAATCAATGAGTAAGAGAGTAAAAATGTGCGGGTTAGTGCATTGTACATTTTAGCAGGATCCTTCTGACCACCAGGGCATGTGTCCAAAGCAGTGATTCCAGGGGCTGAGCTGGGCCCTTTTCAGTTCTATGCCTCCAGGGAACCCACATGAACTTCTGCCTGAACTGCTCTCTCCTGAGCTCAGACCCTGGCTTTTCCTCCTCTCAAAGAAGTCAGTATGCAAGGATAAAAGCCCGTATGCTCCCATGTGGTCTGCCATGGAGTGCAGTTAAAGAGAAGATCACAAGTGTGGGTATGTTTGGGGGTGAGTGTGTTGGTGGTTTCCATAGCAGCCTTTGCAGATGTGTTTGTTTGTTTGTTTGTATATGAGGTTGAGTTTCAGTACTTTCTGTGCCCCTGGGCTCAAATGTTTCATGTTTTATCATCTCATAGAAAAACTTCACAGGTGTGTATGTGGGGAGGGAGGTATTTATTATATTTTCAAGAAAATGAGGGCTTCTTGAGGCCTACTAGGGGCAGCGGGCGGCTGGGTGGTGTAAGGTAGACAGTTGGAGTGATTGACTGTTCCATCATCTTGTAGAAGGGAGAATTGGAGAGGAAGTTGTAGGCAACGGCCATCCAGGAGACCCAGGAACCACAGGGCTCTGTAGCTCAGACTAGCCAAAGTCAGAATGCCTTTGCCAAGGCTGAAAATGCTGAAATTAGCCAAGTGCAGGATTTCACAGGCAGCTGCTTCCCTTTAAAGGAAAGAAAGTTTAAGTTTTATATTTAAAAAGAGAGTATAAATATGGTCACTCATTCCACGAATAGAATCCAACCAGTTATTTACTCATTCATCTACTTGTTCACACATTGAACACACACATGTCTTAGAGACTGATTCTGCTTGAAGCCCAGGGATGGTAATGGCCAAGCAGAAACAGAGATTTGAAAATCCAGCCCTGCCCTCAGGGAGACAGACTCATAAATAACTAACTACAATTAGATTTAAAGGAATCACTAAATAAGACGAAGAACTGAGTATATGGGATAAAATGAGTTCCTAATTTTTATGACATTTGATTAAAAATAGACTACCAAGTTGAATAATCACTCACATCACACAAACATTTAAAAAGCTGCATTCACCCTCTCCACCAGCACCTGCTGCTTTCTATGCCTGCTTGCTTAGACCAGCTCCATTCTCCACATGTTTCTGCTAGCTTCTCAGTGTCCACCGCCCCCTCTTTTTATTTGGTTAAGTTTTGCCTTCTTCATACAGGAATTACTAGAGTGGAACTCAATATTCAGGGATATATATTCAAAATAAAGAAGTACCTGGATCTTCTCTGGTCCATTCTTGATGCCATCCACACCACCAAGAGCCTCCTCTAGTAGCTTCCTATTGAGGATTGGGGGTTAGAAAGGCAGGAAGGCCAGTCAAGTGAGCTGATAGACATTCCCCAGAAGAGTACTGGAAATGTGGTTCATTGGAGATGTGTCGTAGGCTAGCTACTGTGTGCCCATACCTTCTTGAGTGGAGAGACCACGAGCCTAGAGCCAGACCAACTTGGATTTGAAGACTACCTACTAGTTAAGTAACTCTGGGAGTTCTTTGACTCTTGTTTTCTCATCTGTAAACTGGAGTTGAGAATAATACCCATGTATTATTCATATTGTAGTGAAGACTGAATTGAGGAATTGGAGAGAAAAAATATCTATTTGATTTGCTATTATTACCAAGCCTAGGTAAGCTGGAATAGGACTGTAATGAGTGGTTCCAAGGATGTAGCAGGTTGGTAGAGAGGCTGAACTATGTCAATATAGATCCTTCCCTTGAGCCTCCTTATTGAAGCCAAGTCCAGAAGCATGGCCCCCTGATTGGGACACTTGGTCCAGTCCAGGCACTGTTGCTCTTTCTTGTTCCCAAGAACTGGCAACTGGATAAGGATGCTTCAGAAGGCAGAGTCCAGATGCCACTGCCTCTTCTGCCATCTGTTTGATTTTTCCTAACACTCAGATGAACCCACAGCCATGCCCTGGTTGCTGATAGTTGCCTGTATACTTTATCATGCTGAATACTATAATTTACTGGCCTGAAGTTGTATCCTGATCTTTTCCTGTCATTATTAGATTTCCCCAAAAGTATTACTTGGTATACCATTCCAAAACCTGAAGCCCTCACTGAGACTTGTTTGCATGGTGGGTTGAGAGATTGTCCTTCAGCTTCCAGTTAGTCTTTATCTTAAAAAGCCACCAACAAGCCATTTCCATAGACTCCTCCCCCAGAATCAACTCCTACTGAACAAAGACCAAAATACTGAGAAAATTATCTGTACTTTTGTTGCAGATGTAGAAATCCCTGGAATGTTGTGGGACATTCTGTTCCACTAACAAGATTCCAGAGCAGCATTTGGAGGGCATCAACTGACTTGGGTTACTTGCAGGGACTTTTGGAAATTGAGCAATTTTTAGCTAGCCTCTGTTTTATATTTGATTCTCAAAATCCACATATAAAATCTGGGACATTGAAAATGGAACTACCTCTCCCAAGCCAGACTGTGTTCTGGATGAGTTTCTCTCTCTCTCTCTCTCTCTCTCTCTCTCTCTCTCTCTCTCTGTTCCATCCATCCATCCATCCATCCATTCATTTATTTTAGCCTGACTATTTAAATTACCTCTGCCACTGTCTCAGGAGAAGAAAGAGACTTGGATTTCTTTGGGTAAAAATTGAGTTATGTACTTCCCTTGTCTTTTACCCTACAGTCTGTGTCAAAATCCTAGTTATTCAAGTGAGAGATTCTGTGTCAGACCAATCTTCAAACACCTCATCCTCAATCCACTGGTCTGAGAGAGAAACACAGATACCCTACAATGGGAGGAAGGGCTCTTCATTGTGGCTAAGCTTCAGCAAGCAATAAGTCACCGACATGGTTTGCCAGCAGCAAGCTTAGAGGTGAACTGTGCTGCAGCCAGCCAAAAGTTAATCTATCCAGAAGAGCAAGATAAATTAAAAGGCAAATTGCTTGCCTTCTCCTTCTTCCTCTTCAGGGTTTGTCTCAGACGGGCCCTCGAGGTTGGTGGGTAATAAATCTCTCCGAGTTGCCTCCTATTTCCAAGAGATGTTAGATTATGGCCAGCCCCTACTGATACAATATATTTTAGGTGTGAGAAGCCACATGGCTCTGACGGGGACAGGAGCGTCATGCTCTGGACCTCCCTCCATTTCCAGCCATATTTCCACCACCTCCGCTGGCTCAGAGAGCTGGCGGCCACTCTGGTCTAATAGCTAGCCCTGCCTCTTGGCACAGATATTCTTATGACTCCTTGAACATAGGAAAGGTTGACAGTCCACAGTGCTATTGTGATGATCATCTACAGTCTTCCCTAGCTGGCTTTGTCATCGAACACAGAAAAGTCTTAATATCCGTCCCGTGCCATCTATCTCAGTTTAAGAAAATGATCTAGATTGCTAACGCTGAATGAATAAAGATATCCTTCCGGGCCAAAGGCCATCTTTTCCTGAAAAGAGCAACCCAGGTTCCCAAATATCCTTTTCAGATGTGCTCTGACGTTCAAGGAGAAAGCATTTAGTGAACCTTTCCAGCACAGACATTAGAGGCCAAATCTGGAAACTCCATCCCCAAAGAATTTATGGTAGAATTGCTAATTCTACCTCAGTCTTGAGTTTTAGTTTCAGGTTGAGTTCCAAGGCAATTGGAATTGAGTAAATAAAGTAATAAGAATCCTGAAAGAAAAGTTTGGTCCTCACTTAGCCACTCTCTAGATTATGACTTCGAACAACCAGCTTGACTAATCAGCTCCCTAACTCTGGAACTGCCTTTCTTCAATGGGGGATGAGGAGGTAGTGCTCTGGTGCCAACAGTTTTGCTCTATGTTCTTACTCATTGGATTTGTTTTGCTTTTTTTTTTTTTTTTTTTACAGTGCCATAACTACAGTATATAGTTTTCATTTTCTTTACTCGCTTTTTGGGGGAGGTCTGTGTCTCAAACCTCCTGCTGTTGAGAAGTGTTTGTGACCCTGACTCTCAGAGCCTCATTCAGCCCTGTGCTTTTCAGACCGTCTCGGATTGTGGACCAAAGGGTCAGCAGGGTTCCTTCAGGTAGATTAACCTCACTTCTGTTCTACAATGTGGGCTTCAGCTGAGATTTTGTTTGAGGAAAGGGCTCCTCAGTCAGCTCGGGAGAGTCTGAAAACCCCTGTTTTGGACCTATTGCTCTTGTCTTAGCATCTTTGCCTAGAGTGGTTTCTTCTGCTTGTTCTCAACATTCTGGGGCCATTCTCCAGGATCTGCTTTAGTCTTCTGCTCTTCTTACACTTCTTGTCTCATCTAGCACTCTAGGATTTTTAAAAACCACCCCCAGATCTCTTTGCTGAGATAGAAAACTCAATTTTCCTGAAACTGAACAGTCATCTTCCCCGCCTTCACCTTCACCATCTTTCCACCCTTTACCTTTCAAAAACCTCGTCTCTCTTCTGGATTCTTCATCTCTTTGGGGCCACCATTAATCCCATAGTCTCTGAATTTAGAAACTTGAAGTTTCCCTAATTTCCACCTCTCTTTATGCCATACTACGACTCAACCCCAAGGGCTGCTGGTTCTACCTCTTTGCTGTCACTCCAAAGAATCCTCTTTTTCCTGTTCCCTCTGTCATGGGCTTTGTTTAGGTTCTGAGAGGCCCTTTGCTAACAAAGTAATCTTCACATGCTAGAAATATGATTATGTCTGTCCTAACAGAACCCTTACCCAGTGCCCTCATTTCCTACTAAGTGAGATCTGACCTTCTTGGCACAGAAAAGTTTTTTGATCTGGTCTCTGCTTACTTCTCTCATACTCCTCTTCCACCTTGCACTTGACAGTCCCGCAATGCCTAAGTTCTTGTGATCCATGAAGTGCATCACGCTGTCAACACTTCTCACCCTTCCCACATGGGGTTTCCTCTTCCTGGAGTTAATGTTCATCCTTCACATGGTACGCTTAGTAGGCAGTTTCCTCCTCCATACACTATACCTTTGCTCTATCACTTGGCATGAAGCATAATAATTTGTTGGCATGCCCCCACTCTCCTCTAGACTAGGAACTCCTTAAACAAGATTGTGCCTTTATTTGTTTTCCTACCCACAGTGCCTAGCACAGCACCTGAGATGTAGATGATGTTCAGCTAAGCTGAATTCTCAATGAAGGTAGCTGAGTGCCAAATTACCAAATTATAGGGTTCCTTAGTGATGAAGAGGCAACTCACTTATTTTATTCTAAGTTGTCAAAACACTCATATGTTTTAAAACATCTAGTTATTATTCTGCCAAGAGAGGAATAAAGCAAATGGGAAACCAAAACTGTGAAGGAAAGCATTTTGCATAAGGTATAAATTAAAACGCCTAGGTAAATAGTAAGAGAGACACAGTGGGGGTTGGTTTTAGTGTGAGTTCCTCAGGAAATATATATTTGCGGCTAATACTTTTAATTGGTATTTTCCTGGAGCTGTGAATGTTCTCCTGTGTGGCTGACTTGTTCCCATTTATTTTCTACCTTTTGGCTGGCTTTATCTTTGCATAGATTATCTTCTCCGGTCAAATTTTCATTCCGGTCGCTCATGGTGAGCTACCAAAGTTAAAGCAGTTGGGGGCCCTTTGGGATGTCATAGCCATTTGATTCAAAAATTTATTCTAGTGAAAACCCTTTAAACTACGGTGCTTAAAATCTCACGGATAATCTAATGAGATGAAGAAATGGTTCCCTCGGGGAAAACATTGTAATTTATAAAATATTTCCCCCAGATGTCGTAAGAGAAAAGGGAATGAATGTTTTCTGAGAAACCCCCTGGCAGGTGACATGCTTTTCATTAGAGGCAGCCCTCTTCTGGGTCCCCTCAGGCCTGGGTCAGCATCCGGGTGTTCCGGCATCTGCGGTTTCTGATGCTGGACATGTGCCTGTACGAGGTCCCGCTTCCCGAGACGGTCTCTGCCTTGAGTTTGCATGAGGTTCTATCTTTGCTTTTTCAGGGAAAAGCAGCTCCTTTCTTCTTTAGGTAAATGCCGCAGATGCTAACTGGCATTGAGGGAGCCATGAAATGGTGAAACCTGCCCAGGCCATCCTCAATTTAAAAAAAAAAACAAAACTAATTTGATATGGACATTTGGCAATTTCTTAGTCCTATTTAAAGTAAGTAAATCTTCCTCAGAAAGTTTAGCTATTTTTACTGATCTGTGTTAGGCAATCTGAGTAAGAGCAATGGGCTTGCCATGAAATGGAACTTCAACACATACCCCAGAGCCCTCTTTCATTCAGTGTGCCTCGCTTTTGACCCTTCTATAAGAAATTGTAGAGCCCCCAACCTGCTCTCCCAGTGTGCTTCCCAGGGGTTTAGAAAGCCTGTTTCAATATCTCTGCTACACTTCGTTCAGGGCCCACCTGAGGACCCTTAAAAAGTGGTCTCCTGGTTAGAGGCAAGGGCTGCCTGCTCAGAGACAGGGCTGCGAGCTCCAGCTCTGCCTTCACAGAAGCAGTGCCTCTGGCTTCTTTTACTTTGCAAAAACGCTGAGATTTAGCTATGTTGCTGCATATACCAGTACTTTGTTCTTTTGTATTGTCAAGTAGTATCATCTGTGTGGGTGTTACACAACTGGTTTACCCAGGACCATTCACCAGGTAATGGACCCTTATTTACTTCCAGTTTTTGGTGATTATAAATAAAGACTCCATCAAGATTTGTATATAGGTTTTTATGTGGGCATAAGTTTTTTTTTTTTAATATAATTTAAATTTTTTTCTATTGATTTGAGAAAAAGAAAGGAAAGGGAGAGAGAGAAAGGAGCATTAACTCATTATTCCACTTAATTGTTCCATTTAATTGTGCACTTATTGGTTGCTTGCTTCTCATATGTGCCCTGATCAGGGATCGAACCTGTGACCTCAACACACAGGCATGACACTGTATCCAATAAGCCACCCAGCCAAGGCCTATGTGGACTAGGAGCAGAACTGCTGGTTATATGGCAAACGTATGTTTAACTTTATGACAAACTGCGAAACTGGTATCTTTTTGCATTTCCACCAGCGATGTATGAAAGCCTCATTTGGTCTGCATCCTCACCAGCCTTTGGTATTGGCTTTTTACTTTTTAATCTGGAGCATTAGAATAGTGTGTAGTTCTGTCTTGTGGCTTTAATGTGCATATCCCAATGACTAATGATGTTTAACATCCTCTCATTTGCTTCTTTTCCATCCATACCTCTTTCTTGATGAAGCATCTGTTCAAATCTTTTGTCCCCATTTTTAATTGGGTCGTTTCTTTTCTTATTACTGACTTTTGAGTCCTCTCCGTGCTCTTTTATATTGTGAATAAAAGCCCTTTATCAGATATGTTTATCAGAGTGTTACAAATATTTTCTCCCAGTCTATGGCTTATTTTTTAATTTTCCTAACAGTGGTTTTGGAACAGCAGACATTTTAAATTTTGATCAAGTCTAATTTATCGATCTTTCATTTATAACTGTTCATGGATAAATCATAAACACACTTGGAAAATGGTAATAAAGAGATTCAGTAGTTTTGGAAGAAGCAGAGGAGAAAACAACTGGTACCTTGAGGTCTCATCTGCATTGCCATCTTCATTCACCTTTGCTGTTAAAGTTTCTATGTCTGTTTTCCTAACTAGCCTTTTCCTAACTGCCCATGTCTTTTTCTCATCTCCCCCTATTCACCTCCACTCTGCCACCCTCAGCTTTCTGCTTTACAGCGGTGGGCTGAGATCTGAGATGGAAAGTGCCCTTTGCACTCTAACTTGATTGACACTTTCCCTTCCCAATTTTTAAGCCATATTGAAAATGTACCTTCTCCACTGTGCCCCCAAATGGGAAAGTGAAGTGTGTATTCACTTCTAAGGGTACTCCATACGGTGCTGATGTATGCTGCGAGCTGTCTTGATTATTGTACTTCATGTAAACTCTCCTTCTTGGATTTTTAAAATCTCTAATTGCCTCTGCCTGTTAACTCAGCCTCACCTGCCATGGCTCCATGCCAACATGAGTCTCTATTGCAACCACACTACTTGCCTCACCATCCACGGACACCCCATAATCCCACCCCCTTTGTAGAGGCTGTTTTCTGTGTTTGGAATGGTTCTGCCTGTCTGTACCTTGTCAGCCTGTAGAAGTACTTCTCCTTGTTCAGGACCCATGAAGTCCTCCTGCCCCACTGACCAAATCCTCACCGAAATCCTGCTGGTCTTCCTCCCGCCTCTGTGCTCCCACTGCACTCAGCATATGCCTCTGAGAAAACTGTGCATTCTATGATCGGTGCTAATCAATAAACAGACTCATTCCTACTAGGACATGTACTCCTTAAGGACAAGAAGTTCATCCTATTTATCTTTGTGTTTCAAGTTTCAGGCAAACTCCCTGCCACACTGTAAAGGCTTAATTCATCTTTGCTCAGTGAGAAATTTCACCATTGCCTTTTTTTCTGGCTGTTTCTTCCCCATGAAATGTTTCCTGTCTCTTCCTTCTTTCGACTTGAATTCCATCTGTCCTTCCAGGTCTATTTGGAGTCAGTCTCCTCCGTAAAGTCTTCTCTGCCCTCCAGATTTCACTCGGCTCTTTTCTTAGCTCTTGAGAAGCTCTCAGAATCTGTGTGTCTTAGTCTGTTTCTTAACCACTGCACTGCCTCCCACTATTGTTTCTGTTTCTGTTTCTGTTTCATTTGCAGTTCCTCTGCTTCCGTAGCAAGGTTATAATGTAATGGAGGACAGAGGCTTTGCCTTAAGCTTCTTTGTATGCTAAAAATATGTGCTATACGATCACTTTTGCACCTCCTGGCTCAGACTTCCTCAAATCTTCAGAATTGACCATTACGTCCTTTATGCCACATTTGATTGAACCTAAGCTAACAATGTACTCATCCATCTTCTCATGACACTTGGTGAATTTCTCTAAGGCAGGGGCCAAAACACCGTCTTTGGAATCAAACAACCCCAGAGATCAAATTCCAGTTCCTCTGCTCACTAGTTGAATGAAGTTAATAAGTTCATCAACACCAGCTATAGTAACAACCTCACAGTCTCAGTGCCTTAATACCCTAGGTTTATTGTTTTATTATGTCACTCAAATATGGGTCTGTGGTGATGGAAAGAGTCTCTGCTCCCCACAGTCATTCATGAACTCAGGGTTCTTCTATTCTGTGATAACCCCATCTTCCACACGGAAACCACTAGGAAAGGGAGGAGCAAGCATGGAGGATAATGCAGGAGATATTACTGTCTGGTCTTAAAGTAATCTGTATTACTTTCACACATATTCCATTGGCCTGAACTCAGCCATATGGTCCAAATCAAACAGCTAGAGAACCTGGGAAATTTATTCTTCCTGTGCTGCTAGGAGATAAATACTATAGATTTATGTTACATATCTAGCATCATATCTGTCACAGAAGTAGGAGTCCCTTAACCTTATTTTTAATTTGTTTCTTTAATTAATTTTTAAAAATTTTATTTAGAAAATTAATTTTAACGGTGACATTGATCAATAAGAATACAGTAGGTTTCAGATGAACATTTCTATAACATTTGAACTGTTGATTATGTTGTATTAAATTTATTGGGGTGACGTTGATTAACAGGACCATATAAGTTTGAAGTATACATTTCTATGGTACGTGGTCTGTATATTGCATTGTATTCCCACCACCCAAAGTCAAATCATCTTCTGTCTCCGTGTATTTGGCCCTATTTACCCTCTGCTACCCGCCATCCCCTTCCCTCTGGTAACTGCCATACTGCTGTCTGTGTCTATGAGTTTTAGTTTTATATTCCACATGAGTAAAATCATACAGTTTTGGCTCTTTCTGACTTATTTCACTTACCATAATATTCTCAAGGTTCATCCATGTTGTCGCAAATGGCAGTATTTCATCTTTTCTCATGGCTGAGTAGCATTTCGTAATGTATATATATACTGCATCTTTTTCCAATCCTTTATTGAAGGACACTGGTTCTCTCCATGTTTTGGCCACTGTGAATAATGCTGCAGTGAACATAGAGGTGCATATATCTTTGCAAATAATAGTTTTTGAGTTTTTTGGTTAGATATCCAGAAGAGGGATTTCTGGATCATATGATAACTCTATCTTAATTTTTTGAGGAACCGCCATATTGTTTTCCATAGTAGCTGTACCAGTTCATATTCCCACCAGCAGTGAATGAGGGCTGAAAGGAACATGGATGGTTCATGTGTCCTTATGCACCAATATTTTTGAGATTTTTGGGTAGATACCCAGTAGAGGGATTGCTGGGTCATATAGTAGTTCTTTTCTTACTATTTTGAGGAATCACCATACTTTCTTCCACAATGGCTGTACCAATTTACATTACCACCAGTAGTGAATGAGGATTCTTTTTTCTCCACAGCCTCTCCAACACTTGTTATTACCTGTCTTGTTGATAATAGCCAATCTAACAAGTGTGAGGTGGTATCTCTTATTGTAGTTTTGATTTGCATTTCTCTAATAGCTAGTGAAGATGAGCATTCTTTCATATATCTTTTGGCCATTTGTATGTTTTCATGGAAGAAGTGTCTGTTTAGTTCAGTGGTTCTCAAACTTTTTGAAGTCAGGGTGCATTTAAAATCCTACAAATTATTGTAGGTGCACTATATACAAATTTCTGAGAAATATGTTATAGTAAGTCAAATATTAAAAAAAATAAAGTCCAAGTGTGCTTGTATGGTAACTAAACAAAATAAATACGACTAAATTAAATTTATTCAGACATTAAAAAACATTTTTATGTTACCTTTTTTGAGTTATGCTTTTTAGAATTTGTAAAAAAGAGGGGTTAAAAAAAACAGAAAAGTTATCTTTTTATATATATAGGCATATATATATATATATATATATATATATATATATATATACACATTCTTAGTAAGATTTAGTAAATTCAGCAGGTCATGGAGTGAATGTGTTAAGTTTTTTCATTCTTGTGTTTATGAGAAACATGAGCCTGATGTGTCCTAGCAATTTCCTCAATGTTTGGGCATATATTTGAAAGGCAAACTCTCATTTCCTTGTCAATACATTGAAGAATTCCTCTCTTTTTACTCTTAATTGTGTTGAGGGTAGAAAATCCTAATTCACATAAATAGGATGTTGAAAATTGTAGTAAAATGTTCAAAGCTTTTTTAGATATTGCCACATATTCTTCTTTTATAGAAATCCAAAAGGCTTTAAGAGATAGTTCCTTATATTTAATCATCAATCCAAAAGCCCCACCATACATATCATCTTAACTTTACCCAAACAAAGGATAGAAGAAACTTGCCTCCAGTCTTTCTGGGGAACATGGGGGTAGTGTAAACAATCCAGCACCACAACTTAACAGCCTTTTGCAACCTAATCAGGCAAGTGAGGTGGGGGGTTGGGCAGACTGTCAGCTTACAGCCAATTCCCCACACCTCTGTCCCCCCAAAATCTAAACTCCAAAACCCTGTTGGTTTTTTGGTCCCCAACAGGCACATATTTCTTTTTAATACCATAGGGCGCATCTGGAAATTTTCTAGGGCACACCAGTGCACCCTGGCGCACACTAAATTGGATTGTTTGCTTGTTTGTTGCTGAGTTTTGTGAGTTCTATATATATTTTGGGTATTAATCCCTTATCAAAGCTGTTGTTTGCAAATATTATCTCCCATTTGGTTGGCTGCCTATTTGTTTTGTTGTCAGTTTCTTTTGCTGTGCAGAAGCTTTTTAGTTTGATATAGTCCCATTCATTTATGTTTGCCTTTATTTCCCTTGCCTTTGGGGTCAAATCCATAAATTGTTCTTCATGGCCAAGGTCCATGAGCTTAGTACCTATGTTTTCTTCTGTGTAATTTATTGTTTCAGATCTTATAATTAGGTTTTTGATCCATTTTGAATTAATTTTTTTTTTGCAAGAGTACAAACTATAGTTAAGTTTCATTCCTTTGCATGTAGCTTTCCGATTTTACCAGCACCATTTATTGAAGAGGCTTTCTTTTCACCATTCTGTGTTTTTGGCTCCTTTGTCAAAGAATATTCGTCCATATATATGTGGTTTTACTTCTGGGCTCTCAGTTCTGTTCCAATATAAATGCTGTTGATTTTCTACTAGCTGAAGTAATTTTCACTGACTCTATATGCCTCTCAAAAGAGAGTAAATAGGCCCTTGACCCTGACACACTTAGCCAGTGTCTTGTCTCTGGTTCCTTTCATCAGTAACAGCCTGAGTCCTGAATCATTTGCTTTCGCCTATTTCACATAGTAGATCTCCCCAAAGGTCAAGGCGTCTGTTGCTTGCTTGGGTCCACTCTGTAGCCTTGAGCAAGTTAAATAACTTTTTTTTGAACTTCAGCTTTGCAATTGTAAAGGGAATATTCTGATATGTGCCATAGAGGACTTGTGATGGTTACTAAAAATATAAGTAAATCCTCCTACCATATATCAGCCCTACAGAAAACTAACTACTATTATTTCTGTCGTTACTGTTCAGGGCCTCACTTTACCCTCCAATGCAGGGAAAAGGAATATAGGATGAATGGGAGTTTGATCACCAGGTAAATGAGGGCAGGGATCCAAATTACAGTTCTTAAAGCAAAACTGAAGCAGAGGATGAGGGTGAACAGAGCGCTGTGTTGGTAGAACAGGTGGGTCTCAGATCCTCTGAGTCCCAGGTTTTGAAAGGTTGTGAAACCAGAGGTGATAAAATCTATGAAGTACTTAGCCCGGTGTTCATAGGTGTGCTTTGTGAATAACAGGTGCTCATAATTGTGCCTCAGGAGTATTCAATGTCATCTTCCTCCTTCAGAAAAACATCACAAGCTGAACAAAACAAACTTGGGAAATTTTACTGGTATAGACTTTTCAGAGAAATGTATTTGAAATAAGCTTTATTTCACTATGAATTAGCCCAGTTAATACTGATCCCTAGGGGCTGATAAGAAGTTTAAGCAACATCAACAACAACATCAATAATAAAATTAACAACAGCATTATGTATGGCTTAAAACATTCCTACAGAACGGAGGTAGAATGCCGACTGTCCCCACCAGCTTAATTGTTTGCTGTTGCGATTAATTGAGTAATTTGTAAAATTTATTATTCCCTTCTGGCCAGCAGAGCCTTTCTATTGAGAATTGTAATAGATGTAATTTGGGTTTTTAAACCAAAAAGGGAGATCAAGCCAAAAACTCATAAAAAATCTCTAAATCTCAGATGGCTCCCTGCTCAGCCCAGAGCTGGATTAGGTCATCCTGGGGATACATGTCCCTGTCATAGCAAGAGATCAGGGAGTGAGAAGAGCTGTAGAAGCAGATGCTGACCTTCCTAAAGGCCACCCTGGGTAAGGAGCATGAGTATCGCTTTCAGACTCATCAAGAATGCTATACAAGAAGCTTACCTCTCTTCCATTTATAGCCAAGAGGGGGACAATACATCTGTCCCTTGTGCTCTGCACACTTGGAGGCATTTTTTCCCAAAAGTAGGAAAATCTTAAACCCGTACATAGTCAGGACCTCTGCCAGTGTTCTGGGACAAAGGGACAAGAAACACAGAAAATCCAAGTGACTTTTTTTTTTAAAGACAGTGCAGATAGTTCTGATAATTTAGGGGCAACTTAGGGAGGGTGCTGAAATCGGCATACTTTTATGTCAGTGACCATGTCCGAGGCTGCCTGGTACCATGCGCTTTGTGGAGGCTCCTCCACAGTTGTGCCCCTTTGTTGGTAGGTCAGGTTCCCCTGATTGCCAAGCACCATGGTTGTGCCATGGACATTATGTCTGGGAAAGACACTAAGAAGGCCCCTTGCCTCCTGGAGAGTTACTTGAATTGCCTGGAAGGCAACTCACCAACTCAACTTGGGTGAGATTTTTATTTGTCAACAGTGATCAGGTTTTAAGTTAAACTAGGCAGAGGAACATGAAAGGATGTCTCCCCCCTGCCCCTACTAGGCCTTAAGCTCTTCCAAATCATCGCCATGTCTTATTTGACTTTGGGAGGTTCTGGGCCTAGCACAGTGGCTGGTACTTAGTGGCACACTCAGTACAGTTGGCTGAAAGAAGGTCATTTCCAGCAGAAGGATACATTAAAAATGTATCCTTGTTTGAAACCGACCTGACTTCATTGCCAAAAATGGACCTGTTTCTCTGCTTCCTCTAGTCACAATTGAAAGTCCATATAAAAAAACGAAGTGCCTGAGGGTACCTTTTAAAGATGGTTAGGAGCACCTGCTCTTCAATTCTTACACTTATGACTCAATGCAAATTCTAATGGGACCGACATTCCTGTGCATACTTTCTAGAATTGCAGATGATGATTTGCAGAGACTTGTTACCTGTGATCTGGATATCACACCAGGTGCTGATATAAAATAAAGGGAATTTTTGTTCCTAAATTGCTCACATTGTAGAGTGGGTGGTAGTCACTTAAACAAGTGAATATAATGAGGTGCAATTTAAAATGGTCCAGTACAGGAGTGCAAAAGAGAGATCTGCAGAAGCGGGGGGAGGTTATAGAAAATGTGAAATGGGAGCTGGCTCCTTCAAGATGACTAGTAGGAGTTTTCTAGAAGAGGAGTGACATTTCAGACATTGGGACCAGTATGTCCCAATTTCATTCCCAGGAACATTCGAGGCCATGGTGGTTTAGAGAAAGGTGACATCTGCTTATTATAAGGGCTGGGGAGCAGTGGCCGTGGATAGGCCTAGAAGGTGGAATCAGGTCACATGGCAGGGGGTCGATGCTGCAAGGTGAAAACATTTGGATTTTACCCAATGAGCATTCATTTATTCATTCAGTCACTTAACAAATCTATGTGAGGGCCTATCACATGCCAGGGACTGTGCTAAATGCTAAGGTCTCAGGCGAGCAGAACAGACTAGGACCTTATCCTCAGCACTGAAATTCTAGTAGAAGGACAGACAGCAGGCAAGTAAAGAAATAAATGAAGAAAGTAATAGGCTGAGAGAAGTGCTATGAGAGAACTAAAGAGGGTTATGAAAAAGAAATAATGGGGTGATTTCTTTAGATATAAGAGCTTTGTAGGGGTAGAATGACAGTTAAACCATGTACTAAGGCAGTCATTCAGCAAGGATAGATTGATGGGGAGTAATTAGCAAAAAGAGCGGTTAGGAGCCTGGTGTAGTCAGTTGGGGGAGAATGATGAGATATTTCAGCATGAGATTGCACAGGCCTCAATGTACGAGATAGACAGGAAGTATCTTGGCACACTCACACTGTTATGAAATGGTAATGTCTTAAAAAATATAAGGTCTACCGGAAAGTTCTGTCCGTTTCTATCACAACAGGTTTCGACATGTAAGTACATGTTTATTTGGCGCATGTGTGCCTCCCTATTTTTTATCACTTAATGTATACATACTGACATAGCAAATTAACTAAAACAAAGTTGATTCACATTAGTCTTATGTGTGAAGCCATAGTGTACCCATGGCTACTGATAAAGTTCATTTACGCCACTGTAACTTTTACGAATTTCAACAAGGAAGAAATGCTACAGAAGCATGTCTGTCGCATCCACTATATTCCCCAGACTTAGCACCCTCTGACTATCACTTGTTTTTGTCCTTGCAAAATTTTTTGAAGGGCAAAAAATTAAAAACTGAAGAAGATATCAAACAAGCACTGGTTCAATTTTTCGCATCAAAAGATAAAACATTTTTCAAAAAATGGGATATACAAATTTCCCTCACGCTGGCAAGAAATCATTAATAATAATGGCAATTATATTATTTAATAAAGTTTATTGACGGTAAGAAAAATTTGTATTTTGTTTTATTCCAAAAACGGACAGAACTTTCCGGTAGACCTTATAGCTATAGTGAGCAGTTGACTATGGAGTGCAGGTGAGGGAATGAAGTTTGGAGTCCATAGCACACAAGTCATAACAAATGCCAACCCGGTACCTCCCAACTCACTGATGTGGGGTTTCCCTCTTGTTTCCTCCTTGTTGATGGTGACTTTGTGACTTTGTGTAATTTATTTGTAGAGACTGGAACTCTCACGGACTATTGGAGCTGAAAGGGACTGGGGAGATCGTCCTGTCAAACTTCCTGCTTTTGGTACTGAGAATGGCCAACAGAAGCAGCACCTAACAGATGTGACAAAACTTAGGTCTAAAGGGGTCAAGTGATGTTTTCTGGGGTCAAGTGATGTTTTCTGTGTGAGTCAGCTAATACTTTGTGTGTATGGACTGGAGAACCTGTCTCCTGACTCCTGGCCCAGGGCTCTTTGCATAATACCAGGGCCCAAGTTGAGGGGGGGGGCAGTTAGTAGGGAGGGAGCAGTAGTGTCCAGGCAGGGATGGGACGGGATTCACTATGAATGCAACTAGGCTTTCTGCAGTGGAGTTAGTCCTAGACTGCCAAGGCTGGCTGAAGTCTTTGAGATCATCTGGAACAGCTCCTCAAGTGTACAGATAGGAACACCGAGGTCCAGAGACAGGGGTGACTTTTCCAAGATCACATGACCAGCAACCAAGATGTCCATGCCACAGATTCTCCACCCAGGCTGCACAGCAGAAATACCTGGGAACTCCATGCTTGGTGTTCACTCCCGAGGTTCTCATATGGTTGGTCTCACAGGGAACACAGTCTTAGTCTGATTTTTGTTAATAGTCACCAGCAGATTCTAACATGTAACTATTGTGTTAAATAACAAATATTCAACTGAGTAAAATTTAAAGCCTTACTGGCTTTATTGAATGATTAGTGAATCAGGCAGCATCCTACTCTAGCAAGCAGTCAGGTGCTCCAAAGAGCTATACAAAATGTAAGGCTTTTTGAGAAGGAAAGGTAGCAGGAAAGGGAAATTATTAGTTAGGAATATGTTGTTTCAGGCAAGGTTGCCTTTTTTTTTTTTTTTTTTTGACAGAGACAAGAGAGTGGGACAGATAGGGACAGACAGACAGAAAGGGAAAGAGATGAAAAGCATCAATTCTTCACTGCTGCACCTTAGTTGTTCATTGATTGCTTTCTCATATGTGCCTTGACCAGGGCTTACAGCAGAGCAAGGGAGCCCTGGTTCAAGTCAGCGACCTTGGGCTCAAACCAGTGATTTTTGGGCTCAAGCTAATGGCCATAGAGTCATGTCTATGATACCACACAAAAGCAGGTGATCCTATGCTCAATGAGCCCATGCTCAAGCTGATGAGCCCATGCTCAAGCCAATGACCTCAGGGTTTCAAACTTGGGTCCTCTGTGTCCCAGTCTAATGCTCTATCCACTGCGCCACTGCCTGATCAGGCACAAGGTTGCCCTCTTAAGGGAAATGGAAGAGATTTGCTTCCTAGTGCTAACCAGGAAATTTTAGGTTGGCTGGTTCAAGGTCATATTCCTGGGGAAGGTTGAAACTGTAATTAGGTTAGGAAATAAGTCTTGGTTTGCTGGTGTGGGGCTAATTTGAAAAGTGACAAGTGACTCCATTTGAAACCTGTTGTGTCTTTTTTAACAGTTGAGAACCACTGTCTATTCCCATGACTATCTCAAGACTTATAGCTCACTCTCCCTAAGAAAATGTTGACTGAGATTTCTGTAGTTTTTAATTTGTGGAGTACCCCATATGTCAAGATGCTTCACATAATTGCAGAAACACTTAAACTTACCGTCTGGCTTCTGGGGGTTGGGACAATTTCCAAAGGCCATCAACAATAATAAATATAGGCATCTGTGGGTTAGGAGAAAGAACTGAGAAAACATATGGGTACCAAGGAAAGTATTGATATCATATATTTCTTACTAAAGAAAAGCTCCAAAGTCCCCATTTCCTCCAAGCATTGTATAGCCTCATTAGATCTACCTTTGAAATAAGGCTCATGAGCGCCATGCTTTCTTTCCTCCTTCTTCCCTCCCTCCCTCATAAAGCTTCTCAGAGACAAAATAGGGAAAGGATACCCTCAGCCTTTTTGAATTCCCTTCAGAAAGCACAGGTGATGTAAGCTATGCCTGCCATCCCCCACTGCCATCTCCTTCTGCTTACAAGCCAGCATATTCTTTAGTGGACCTTGTCAGCCCTGAGCTCTGAATCCAGCTCCTGGAAAATGGTACTTGTCTATAGTTTCTGAGGACTTCTCCCTTTGGCCCTGCTAAGCCCACTTCACTTCAGCTCACCTCCCCAGGGTCTCCTTATAGTCACTTTATGATATGTCTGTGTCACTTGGGAATATTTTTGTTCTCTAATAGTATGGGCCCTCCTCTCTCTGCTACAGGGTCTTTGTACAACGTCCTTGCAACCTGAAAAGCATTTGGCACAAATCTAATTTCTCATTTATTTGTGCAATTATGTGATTCATGTTTGTCTCCTCCCATTAAATGGTAGGATTTCTGAGGGCATGTCATATATCTCTTTTTGTCTATCAATATATTTCTGGAACCTATGTGTCTGGCACATAGTAGGTAGTCAATAAATATTTACCAAATTGATGACTTGAATAAATGGATGAATGAGCCACAACTTATTTGGGGAATTTAATGGAATAGTATGTGTGAAAGTAGTATATAAGCTCTAAAACTATTGTTTTTACTGTGTTTGGGCTGCTTTGTGAAGATGCTTATTCCCTATTGAGATAACACTAGAGAAATACTGACTAGGACCAAGCACTAGATATGTTATGGATAAAAGACTCTGATCACCAGAAGTTTGTCACTTCCATCTGGGCCTGTTTCATGCTTGTTTACATCAATATAAACTCACTGAAAGGGATGAATTAAATGCCAGAAATGGGTAATTTCCATCCTCTTCGACTGTGGGATCTTCTCAATTGGTTTGTTGCAAAGATTTCAGAAGGGAATTAAAATCTTTGATTGCTACCATGTACTAGAAGTTTTCTGTATTGCCATTTAGCTCATCTTTACAGAAATTCTGAAGGCAGATGTTACCCAACCTTATCAAAAATGAAAAGAAATTAATTAATTTGCTCAAGGTTTCACAGTTAATGAGTGGGGTAGAATGCAAACCAGAGTATGTCTGGTTCCAAGGCCCTTGATCTTCCCACTGCACATGCTGACTCTTCAATAAAGCATAGTGGCCAGTGCACAGCCAACTTGGGAAAAGTAAAATCCTGGGCTACTGACAGGTGGGAAACTGAACCACAGAGAAGAGTAATAAAAGACCGCAGTTACATTTGTGGGGCTTGAACCCAGATTTTGACTATCTCAGCCTAATGATATTTAAATTATGCTTGTCTGACATAAAAATATATTGCAGCTTGCTAAAAAATGTACTGCCTGCTGGTAAGTGCTGTCAGTTGCTTCCCTTTTAGTCTCTTCCTCATCTTGTTCTACTTCATGTTACTCTAAAAGATACTGGAGTCCCATTAAGCATTTTTTGACATCTGCTACTTTTTAAAATCTTACTTCTTTTATTGTTTATCAACTATTTTTATTTAAAAAGTAATACACATGTAGTAGAAAAATCCAAATACTATAATAGGGCAAATGGAAAATCAAAGTCTCTCTTGATTGCAGATCCACTCCTACCATTACCCCTTTCCTAGGCATCCACTGGGAAATATTCTGTATCACTATACATATATGTGTGTGTGAACCCATCTATAGTTATACATACCTCTTCTAATGTCCAAAAATAATTCTATGTTTTACAAAAATACAAAATGTGTATTATCAAACATTTCACTCTAATACTACCCAAATTCTTATTTTAAACTCTTAATTGCCTTCTATTTATTTACGTGTTTGGGATTCATTATTGCAGGTACAAGGAACTTGGCAGCATTGAGGCATTTGGCAAGGAACCCTTTCTTTTCTTATAGTAGTAATTAAAAGCCTATTTCAAAATAAATGAATCTGCTAGATCAAATGAGTAGATGTGTATTAGGCTGATAGAAGTGCCCTAGTGTGATACAAGCAGCACAGAATGCTGGGAATCGGGAACCTGGCTGTTCTACCAGCAGTGTGGTCCTCAGTAAGTCGCTTCATCTCACTCAGATTCAATTTCCCTGCCAGTAAGTTTCAAAACCTAAGCTAGATACTTTGCCAGTTCCCCCTGTCCTGCCACCTTATGGCTCCATGAATTCTGGTGAAGAAAATACCAGGCTGGAAATAGAGAGCCTAGGAATTTACCACATTGTAGCCATTAATTCTGTTGATCAAATAGTTCTAGTTCTTTTAGGGACACAATAGGATCACACTTCCTCCTCTTTTGATGTTCGTCTTAGCTATGTGACTTGCTGGTAGTCCATGAAATGTGAGTGGACATGACCTGCTTTATTCCTAGGCATATGCTTAAAGAGTTATTGAGTGATTTTCCATGTTCTGTCTCCAAATTCATGAAGATGTCTCCCCAACTTTCACTCTGGGCTCCTTAAGTGAGGGCAATGTAGAACAGAGCATCAGTTGAATCACAATGGGTCAGTAATGTGAGCAAGAAATAAATCTTGGTTGTCATAGGCCAATAAGATGTGGGCCCTGTTTGTTATTGACACCCTAGCATAGCTTGACCAATAGGTCATGTGAATGTTGGATGTGTTTCTGAAAAGTCAGAAACTTTAGAGCAATGACAGTAATCTCCCAGTATGCATGTAGCTTACATTACACATATGAAGGATTTTTCAGGACACTTTTAATGCCTGGTAGAATCTGTCGTCTTTCTCCCCCTCTTTCTATCATCTTTCTTCTTTTTTATTCATCTCTGTTCCCTTTTAATCAGTATCCTAAACTTTTGACCCACTTACCTATTTTATATTCCATTCTGAGAGCTTGCTGTCTTCTCTCCCATTCCCACTGTGCCTCTCTTTTTCCTACAAAGCCTTTTCTTGACACTCATCCCCTGACGATTGCTTCCCTGGGTCTGCCTTTCAGCTTCATAAAGCACCACATGGTTCCTACTGCCATTTTTTTCATGCATCTTCCCTCTGTCTTTTGGCTCTTGTCTAATCTGTTTTGTCTGACTTCTCTGGTCAGATGGACAGATGCTTTTTCAAATGCCTTTTAGGTGATCCTCATCCTCCTTGACCAACTTACTTCCCTGAGAGGGCAGATGACATCATCTTTATTCTTTGGTAATTATTAATTTCAGTGAATCTTTATTTCTGGGGCTCTTCCAAATAATAGACATTCACTTTTATTTCTTTTTTTTATTTTGTTGTATTGATTTTAGAGAGAGATAGAGGAAGGGAGAGAGAGAACATCTCCTGTATGTTCCTTGACCAGGGATTGAACCAGCAACCTCTGCACTTGGGGACAATGCTCTTACTAACCATGCTATCTGGCCAGGGAGACTTGTATATCAATTTAACTAATATTTCTTGAATCTCTCCTATGAATGTGTCGCTGTACTCTCAATGAGAAACTTGAAGGCTGTCTGGCAGTCAAGGATAAGTTTGAGGGTTAATACACCATGTGTATACTAGAAATATTTCTGAAATATGACAAGTTGGATCCTTGAGAGTTGTGAGAGTAATCTGCCAGTACAGATCCAGCTCCATTTGATGTTTACCAGGCACTTGCCAGGTGTCAGGTCAAAGGAGCTCAGTGAACATGTACCTGAATCAAAGCTGTGGTCTGGAGCCCTGCACAAGCATTAGCAAAGCAGACAAGGCAACAGAAAATGGGACCTTGAAGAGGTGCTAAGGTGGTTGTATAACCAATTTCTGACGGTCAGAGTTCTACTGAAATGGAGATCCCATTAAAGAGCCAGAGGTTATCTTCACGGTCCTGCTATGGTATGAATTACAGGCCTCCCCTGACAACTGACACTTCCAAACCAGCAGAAGAGATGAACATATATGCAACTATTCCTAATCCAAAGTGGGATGGGATACCTGCCACTAGAGGCAGTAGAGGAAAGGAAACCCTCCTTCCGCCTGGGGCAGCCATCAAGTTAAGATGGCTTCCCAGAAGAGATCTGAGCTGGCTTCATCCACAAAATGAGGGTAATACTCCCTATCAAGCAGGTTATGGTGAGGAGTTACAGGGGGGGCAGGTTCATGAGGTGGAGGGTCAGGCTCGTGGAAGTGTGGCACATGTTTGTGGAATTTCATTAGCTGCAGAAGAAAGGCTGAGAGAGGGGAGGATCCAATAATGACTCCCCTAATCTCTCCTTGAACCCTGGTTTTCTTTTCTTTGCTTTGAGATTCAACTCGTTCCAAATACTGCTGTAAGGTATGACTCTTCTGAGGCCAACAGTAAGTAATTCCAAAATGAAAAGGGTCAGCTTGCAAAGGGGCTAAAAATGTAGATTCTGAACTTAGATAACTGGGATTCAATCTTGGCCATTCTTTTGCTAACTAGAGGAACCAGGTAAGTCATTTTATGTATCTAGTCCTTTGTTTTTTCATTTGTTAAATGAGCATGATTGCAGTATTATACTAAAGATTGAATGAGACGATATGATCCTGACCCTTGAAAATATTCCGTAAATTACTTCTTATTATACTAAGTGTATTAGTAATCAGTGTTTCATTGATAGGACAGAAACTACTCTAGATATTCCAAAGAGAAAATGAATTAAAACAGAGTTGGGTTTCTGAAATTTCATCAAGCTGTACAACTTATGTAAAATATATTTCAATGTGTATTATTTCTGTAGGTATATTTTAATACAAAATTAAATAAACAAACAAAAAATCTTTGGAAGGACTGGCCACCTAAGTTAAACAAAGGGGCAGCCTAGCTTTCAGCTCTACTGCTAAAGCTATAATTCTAAGAATCAGGAAGTTACTGCTACCTCCCATTGGTTGAGAAACTGCAGAAAACACCCTGGGCCATGGTCACAGCTGGCCCTGTAACTCCTGACAGGGGATCAGGGAAGCCACTGATGACATGTGGCCAAAGCCATATGTTCACCAGCACTGCCAGAGAAAAAATAACTTCTACTTCTTTTCCAATACTCATTTAAGTGCATCTCACAGGAAGAACCTAAACTATAGCAGGAACCCTATACAGTTCCCAGCCATCTTTCCCTGAGTCACTAAGAGAGCATGGAAGGGGCTGGGAAGGATGCAAGTGCCAAGTAGTGCCCCCCACACAGCTGTGCCTGCATCTGGATTTCTAGCAATGGCTGGAAGGCTCCATTCTCTTTCCTTTCCATGCTTTGTGGTTGATACCCATAGGGGACTATGGCTCTCCTCATTTGAGCTTCTGAGTCTGAGCCTGCAATCAATTGGTGTCCTTACTTGGCTGCTGTTGGGTCACTGGCTGAACTCAAGGAATGTCCCCAGTCACACTTAGTGCCCCTGCCTGCCATAGTGAAGTCAGTGTCATCTTTCTAATCCATGCCAAATGCATTCGAAATGTTTTGGATCCAACCACACAAACTTTGGACTCAGAAGGAGACAGTTTTAGCTTGTAGAATGAATGCTTCAGCAACATATGATTCTCCTCCACAAAGTGCCTCCCATATGGGCTGGCAGATTTTCCACCCTTTCTCTCCTTTGAAGCATTTTTAAGTCACCTGTGTTTTAGGAGTGTTGCCTCCTTGCTTTTAATCGATCATCCATTAGCTGGAGGATCCTGTGCAAGTTGCTTCGCCTTTCTAACCCTTGGTTGTCTCGTGCACAAAATAGGGATGTTATGTTATGGTCCCTGAGCTCTCTTCCAAGCCTGATATGCTGACTGACCGGAGGCTGCAGAGCGCAGTGGTTAGAGTGCAGACTTGCACACCAACAGTGCTACGGAAGCCTCCTAGACTGAGATTCTGGTTTCCCCTAGGTTTGCAGCTGTCCCAGCCACCCATTCTCCCAGTTTGGTAAGCACCCCTCGGTCAAAGGCGATAAAAGAAATGCCTTACCTAGTGCCCACCTCATCTCCATCAACCCAGTTCAGACACTGTTTGTGAGCCCACAAGTCTCTGTGCTGAAGGCTGGGCCCCGATAAAAGGCTGGGCAAATCCGTGTTAGGACAGAGACATGTCATGGCTCATTTTTGCCTTTAAAGCCCTCTTTGTTTGGAAGACGCTTGTTGTCTAAAGTCAGCTAAATTTAGCCATATTTTGTCAGCTAGAATGTATGCTCTGAAGAGAAGCCTAGCAAATCTCAGCCATGTCACACTTTATTAGTCATGCGAGCACTTAAAAGCGTGCTAGAAGAACCCGCTTCCTCGGATTGGTGGTTGCAGCTCTGAGAAATGCTGCACTGACTCTTTTAGGATTTACCTCGAGGAGCCGGATGGAGGGCAGAGCGTTAAATCTTCCAAACAATGAGTGATTTTTTTTTCTTGCTTGCAAGATTGACAAATGGGATATTCAAATGAGGAGAAAATGTACAAAGTGGGGTAGTGTTTGTGTGGCCTTTTTCTTAGACACGCCATCCAAATTCCTCCCATCCTTCACCTCAGTTTGAATTTAGAAATACAGGTTCGTGGCTGGCATTGGGTTAACCCTTAAAGTACAGACAGGGACAGGAAGTAACTTTTGTTGAGTACATACTTGAAGTAGCTGCCTTCTGCTCATTGTTTCCTCTCGTTCTAAAAACAATACAACCAGGCACGTGGCTGGTCCTCATTTTTCAAAAGAAGAAACTAAAATTCAGAGAGGTGAGTAATAAAAGCCCGATTGTAAATTCAATTTGCTTAACTCCAAAGTCCATATTCTTCCCACAACTATGTCAAAGTAGTAAGTCCACTGAGGATATCAGCATAGCTGTGATGTTGAGATTTAAACATCCCTGTCTTTTTTTTTTTAAACATCTCTGTCTTTATATTGGCTTCCCATTTCCGTGCACACAGCCCTCTGTCAGTGCCGTGTGATTTCACCCTGAGAGGCTCCAGGGTCAGGACATATGTTAGAACAAAAGCAGCTGATCTCTCGCTACCATGCGCTCCCTCCCCCCTGTTGGGCCCCAGTTGGTTCGGCAGTTACTGAACAAAATTTCCTGCCTGAAAAGAGAGGCATGTATCCGCTCCACCACGAGGCCCACAAAATGCAAAGGCAAACCCTCTGCTCTCAGGGGGGCAAGGAATTCTCCCCGACTTCTGTTCGTCCATGTTTCTATGGCAGGTTGACAATTTAAACTCTCTCCTAACAAACCCTTCCTGTAAAATTTCTGGACTTTCTAAATAAAGATAAATGCGTAATTCAACATGACAAGCTGCCTTCAAGCATCCTATGAAAAGGAATCACTTTAGTGTCCCGACCTGACCACATCTCCCCTTTCCTGAGAATTACAGGCCCAATAAAAAACACCAGTCAGGATTGTCTGAGCTCTTTTCTCTCATCTCAGAAAGCACATTGGGCCTCACGAACCTCTGTGAACTGGCTCTCTGGATGGTTGTGATGGAAGAAGCCTTGGAGATAAGAAAATAAAGTCAATAAGAGTGAAGTGATTCATGCCAGATCTGACTGCTAGGGACAGACGTGGGAGTAACCCTGGGTCTGCTGACTTGAGGATCCATAGATGACAGCATGGTAGAGTTGGAGAAAGAAGCCTCTACTCGTGATGCCACCCCTTAGTAAACTACATGACCTTAGGATGCTCTAATCTGCCTCAACTGAGGCTCAATATGAGCCTCAAGAGCATTCGTGATAGTAAAGTACTCAGGAAAACACTGCCATAGAGTGGATGCTTAACAAATGGTAACTAGTATTAAGGGGTAAAAACGCTGGAGGTTATAGGAGTTCAAGGAAGTAGGAGACTGGCATACTCGATGGGAAAGGAATGACGGCCTTGCATTCAGCCTTGCCGATCTGATATTTGGATGGGAGTAGGAACAGGGAGGGCATTCTGGATAGGGCAGTGAAATGTGTACACACTTGTAGGCAGAAAAAGCAAAGATCCAACTTAAGAACAACGAGTAAACGGGTTTGTCTGGAGCATTAGGTTCAGGACAGTGAGTTGCTGGAGATCAAACTGCCAAAGTCAGATTGCGAAGAACTTGAACCTCATGAGAAGAAGTTAGAGATGTAAGCAGTCAGGAACTTCTGAAGGGCCTTAATCAGAAGAATTGCTGAACACAGTAAGTCAGTCAGGAAATGACCTGGAGCCAGCTGGAGGTGAGGAGAATCATGGGAAGGTCCCTGCAGCCAGGCAGGAGAGCAAGAACGCAAGGGTGTGGCCGCTGAAACAAATAGGAAAAGATGAGCGTGAAGGACAAGATAACCTGGACTTGTTATCTTTGAATATATGTATCCTGATTTATTGATGTCACCCCATTAAAAAAATAAAATTATTAAAAAAAAAAAGAGAGAAGTTGGCAGGGAGAATCAATACAAATACAGGTAAAAATTAATTAGCTTTGTAAAGTGGAAAGAGAACAATCATGGATTGTTGGGTTGAGTACTGTAATTTGAAGGAAAAGTGCCCCAGTCGTCAAATCTAAGAGAAAAAGAACATGATAAATGATTAAGCCAAAATGACTAAAAGACATTAAGAAATGGTAAAATGAACTCAAATGAAGATTAAATGTTCAAGATCTGCAAGCCTTGGCTCAAACAAAAACCCTTAGGGTTAACTTCCAATATGCATCTTGGTGATTCTTTGAAGTGTTTTTACTAATGGCAGATCTAGTCACTGAAAAATGACGGACCCACATTAAAATCAGTAGCAGTTTAATGCTACCTGGGCTGTACTGTTCCTTATTTCTATAGGGAGGTTCACCAAGTCTATTTGAGTCTTTCTTAACAATTATAGTTTTAAACTTAACAGTAGTACTCAGAGTTGCCTTTCTTCTTAGACAGATGTTTGGCAGAAGGCTGGATGGACTCCTGAGCTGTCCCTGGAGGAAAGGACTATAGTCCAATAAGGTCTTGAAATGTCATATACTGTCAGAGGTCAGTCAGGAGACAAAAACCTACCATTTATTTGAACAGAAAGAAGTGAATGTGAAGACAGTTATATGATTGTTCACTAAGTAACTGAAAAGGCAGAAAACTAAGTTATCATAGAGATAGCAACCATGAGCAGCAGTGATTACTTCTACTGCTGATATTATTAAATAGACCGGCTGGTATTAACAGTGCTGGTTCTAAAGTCCTAGAAGCTGGCAAAAGGAGCACCAAGTTGCTGAAACTTAAACTTTGAAGAGAGGGTGCTGCTTGCAGGGCACTAGTTTCTTAGCTCAAAGGATGAGGATCCCCCATGGGTGTGGGATCCAGACTTCTGAGGAAGGGGTGCTAGCCAGCTGGTGCTGGCAGCTCCTGTTCAGTGAGGCCAGTTTTGCAAGTGTTGGAGAAAAAACAAACTGGATTCAGCTGCCGCTACAAGAAGTACTCGCTACTACTGCCAGCCGGAAGAATTGCTGCTAGGGTGATGCTTACAGGAGTGAAACAGGCTGGGAACAAACAGGAAGTTCCTTCTCCATCCTCCCTGTCTTTTCCCAGGGCCCCCTAGTGGCATAGCATATGGGGGTGGGGGAGGTGGCAAAGCAGAAAATGAGGTTTGCAGAGTACTAATCCCAGCACTATGAACTGAATAAAGAAAATGAATTTAGAGCTAGACACAATAATTTAATAAGTGGCATATGTCACTTACTGTATCAGCCCCTTGGAAAGTCACTATGTATATTAAAGGCTCTGAGAAGTTCTAGGGAAAAGGAATCAGATTTACTTTGTGTAACTAACTGAGCATTACTCAAATTGACAGGAAGCTTCTTGTATCTCTTGCCCTTCCCCAATAGAACGAAATACAACTGTTAAAATGAATGGGCTGGATCTATACTACATTGGCATGGAAAGATGCCCATATGAACTACTTTCCCTTCATACAGAAAACAAATTACATGTTTATATAAAAATAGAGGAAAAGGCTGAAGGCTGCACACCAAACTCTGAACAGCAGCTATCTTCTGCCTGGAAAGGTATTTGTTATGAGGTTTCTTTCACTTTCCACTTCATGTTATTAGTGTTTGAATTTTAACATGATAGTGTATTATTTTATAATAAAAACATATCACTTTTGAGGTTAAAAAAGAGAGAGATAAAATACCTAGAAAAGTCAGTTTTTACACTATTCTCTCTGTTCCTATTAATATATGGCACTAAAATGAATGTATTTTTTTAAGAGAAGAAAAGACCAGAAGCAGCATTTACTAAACACCTACTACACGCAAATCTGTTGGGAATGCGGCATACATTATCCCACATAATTTTCTCATCAGTTCTATTCTGGCTTTCCACATAAGGAACAAGGCTCAGAAGTATGTGCGATTTCCCCAATACCTAGCAAACGGAAGGAGCTACTGTGAACCTACTGCACTATACTATTTGTTATTTATCTTGTAGATTTTTATTTCTTATATTTAATTTGTTCTTTCTCCCTAAGAATAACTTTCAATACTTAAGGACTTATATCTTATTTTTCTAACATATTTTAGTCTTTCTGAGGGATGTTGTGGGGTGAAATATGCTCCCCCATTCATATGTTGAAGTTCTACCCGCCATTACCACAGAATGGAACAGTATTTAGAGATATGGCAAGGTGATTAAAATGAGGTTATTATAATGTGCCTCGAGCCAATTCGACTGGTGTCATTAGAAGAAGAAAAAATTTCGACACTCAAAGAAACACCAGGGGTACATGTACATAGACTAAGGGGCAATGATGTAAAGCAGGGGTCCCCAAACTTTTTACACGGGGCCAGTTCACTGTCCCTCAGACCGTTGGAGGGCCGGACTATAAAAAAAACCATGAACAAATCCCTATGCACACCGCACATATCTTATTTTAAAATAAAAAACCAAAACGGGAACAAATACAATATTTAAAATAAAGAACAAGTAAATTTAAATCAACAAACTGACCAGTATTTCAATGGAAACTATGCTCCTCTCACTGACCACCAATGAAAGAGGTGCCCCTTCCGGAAGTGCGGTGAGGGCTGGATAAATGGCCTCAGGCGGCCACATGCGGCCCACAGGTCGAAGTTTGGGGACCCCTGATATAAAGACACAATGAGAAGTTGGGCATCTGCAAGCCAATGAGACAGGCCTAAGAAGAAATTATCCTGTCCACAACTTGCTCTTGGACTTCTAGATGGGAACTGTGAGAAAGTCAGTTTCTATTGTTTAAGCACTTAGTTGGTGTTATTTTGTCATGGCAGCCCCAGCAGACTAATACAAGGGAATTATTATGATTTATACTTGTTTAAATTTGCTATTAGTGCTTTGCATATGGTAGATCTTTTATACGAATTTTGGCTATCACTTTAATCTTTCTTTCAGTTTTTCAATACATCTTACTTGAGTAGCTCCCTGAGCCTGTTCTAGACCCTGAGGATATGCAGTAGACAAAACAAGAAAAATCTCTGCTATCATGAAGCTTAGATTCCACTGGGGGGAGACGAGAAACAAGATAAATAAGTAAATGTACACTGTGTTAGACAGTGATAAATAAGTAAAATAAAGAGAGAAAGAACAAAGGTAGAAAAAGGATACAGAATGGGGAAGGGGATAACCAGGAAAGACCTCATGAAGTAGGTGGCCTTGGACATTTATTGCTGTTAGAATCAGTGGGTGGTCTTGAGTAGGTTTCCTTGTTCAGTGTGAACGTCTCAGTCTCCTAAAAGTCAGCAAGCATGTACCTCCCGTCCTCTTCAAAATTCAAATTTTCAATGTGATCGGTCATTAATAAGCAGCTAAGAGATACAAGTCAATCACAGATATGCTTCTTGCTTCAAAAACTGATTACTCCCAGCATAGATTTTCTGGTTCAGAAACACTCTCTTTCCTCTACCCCCTTTTAAAGCTTTACTGTGGCAATCATTAAAAAAGAAAAAAGAAAAAAAGGAGAAAATGTTTAAAAGTTATTTCCATCCAGTAAAAAATGGCAATGGTTATTAACGTTGTTAGCATTCCCACTGAAAAGGACCTAGGACATTTTCTGTTTGCTCACACAGCTTCATGTTTAAACAGCAGCAGCCAGCAGTGCCGGGTAGGTAGTTGGAGAAGAGCAGAGAGACTGAATCGGTTCCAGGATTTACTGATTTGCTGGCTGACCTCGACTAAATCTCCTTAACCTCTTTTCTTGGAGCTATAGTTTCACACAATAGCAGGGATAAAGAAATTTGTGGTTTGATGTTGTTATCAGATGTTTAGAGCTTGTGGTTGAAAGAGACAAAAAGCAGGCTGCTCTATTTGCATACCATTTTTATTGCTCCTCCTCTCTGTTCTGGCTGCTTTGTAATCAACTCGGGACAGGCAGTTGCTGTCCTCAGCCCTCCCAGACCACCACGGAGATGCCGCCTGTGACCCGCCTGCTTCTCTCGCTCTTTGGGGACAGGCATTGCTCAAACCTGGTGGCTGCGAGCTAACAGTTAAGCTTGTGGCTGCTCTGACCTGCCACAACCCTTTGTTTTAGCTACAATTTCAGCTTCATTACATCTTTCTGTACCCACAGGGCAATGTCAAGCAGGAAAGAAACCTGATGGACAGGCAGAACTAAATGGATTTCACAGACTCCACTGAGGCATCCTGGTTACCTGGGAATGAACAGCCTGGACAAAGGCACCTCTCTGAGACGACCTTCCCTTGCGATGCCTGTCCTGGGTCTGGGTCCCGAGACAGGTGGACACACACTTCCCTGTGTTCCATACTGCAAATCTGAGAAACCTCAGTGCTGAGAGGGACACTGTTTCAGGCTCCTAGACAGACAGTTAAAGGTGGCACAAGGTGAAGAGGCTCTTGGTGATTGAGGCCTAGAGGCTACTAGCAGCATCCCTGATTCAGCCCACTCCCAGGACCTCGTCCACTGTGCCAGATACCCTTAGGATTCCCTCAAGTGACAGATGGCTCTCCCGGATGGCCAATCGGCACAGATGTGATCCCAGCCTTTAGATAAAACAATAGCCTTTGCTGGCATAGAAAGTAACCTAAATTTCTCCAATTATAAGTTCAACAAATGCCACAGTCTTGGACAGACACTGTTTCTAGGTCCCCATGGTCAAATTAAGGACAGAGGCATTTGCACGGAGTAGAAGCTGGAATAATGGATGGGGAAAGCCTGACTTCTGGTCTCTTGCTCTTTCACCAAAGAGCTGAGCAACCTTGGCCAAGTCAGTACCCGCCTCTGGGCCTCAGTGTTCTCATTCATACTGATTGCAGCCATAGTTCTGTATGGCCCATAATCCACATTTAATACCATATGTCAACTTCAGTGTCTGCCCTTTGCGAGCCTACCGAAGCTCATGTGAACCTCACCCTGTGTGCAGTGAGACCTCCATCCTCCCAATATCTGAGGCTTGAGGGTGGGAAGAGGAGAAGGTTTGGGGCTTTCTCCTCCTCCCTGACTCTCAGTTCTTACATCAGGTGGATTCTCTCAGTTTATAGCTCATATGTGAGGATCGAGCCCCGGGCTGTGATCCCCTTTGTCATTGATTTCCATCAATGAACAATCACACAAGCAGATTCTTTGTAAAACATTCAGTAGAAGAGAAACCATAGACTAGATCTTGAAACGCCCTGGTATCTGAAAGGCCGTTCCTGCCACCTGCACTCCAGGCTCTGGCTACATAGGTAGGGCTTCTCTTTTCCTCTCATTCTCCATTTCCTCTCAGGAATAAGAGCAAATCCTCCTACTTCCTATGCAGAGTAATGAATTTCCTGTTCTGTTCTTGTCTTCCAGTCCCACTTTGTCCTTCTAGACCTTGTTCTGGAGGCTTTCTGGTTTCCTTTACAAATTTCCCAATAATGTATCTTCCTCAGTGTATTTCCTTTCTAAGAGGAATTCCAGTGCTAGCTGTTATGGTAATAGACATTTAATTCTACTATATTTGTAAGCCCTTAATAGTTTAATCTAATGGAATTGTTTGAGTACCTTACTATAAGATCTAAAATAAACTATCTATCCAAAATTGGCACCTACTCAGGTAGGAAAACAAAATGAAAACACCTAGAAAACTGATTGTAATTAACTGGCAAAATGAAGACTGGGAGAGGTTAAGGTAAGAAAGGACCAACCTGATACAGGAGAATGTTCATAGATGATGAATCTTGAGAGAGGCCCAATAGATAGGCTGCCTGCACCAGGTAAATAATCTTGGAGAAGTCATTTTGAAAATCTAAGAAGCAGCCTGACCATGCAGTGGTGCAGTAGATAGAACGTCAGACTGGGATATGGAGGACCCAGGTTCGAAACCCCAAGGTCACTGGCTTGAGCATGGGCTTACCAGCTTGAGCGTGGGATCATAGACATGACCCCATGGCTGCTGGCTTGAGGCCAGAGGTTGCTGGCTTGAAGCCCAAGCTCACTGGCTTGAGCCCAAAGGTTGCTGGCTTGAGCAAGAGGTAACTAACTCTGCTGTAGCCCCCCCCCCCCACCTGTCAAGGCACATATGAGAAAGCAATCGATTAACAACTAAAAAGCTGCAGTGAAGAATTGATGCTTCTCATCTCTCTTCCTTCCTGTCTGTCTGTCCCTATCTGTCCATTTCTCTTATTTTCTCTCTGTCTCTGTCAAAAAAAAAAAATCTAAGAAGCAGAGCCACCACCTTCTTTGAGGTGCAGTGATTTTTTTCTTTCAAACACGTACCTAGTTGGAAGGTTCCGCTTCAGTCCATGTGTGATTTCTTCACCTCAGAGATGACACTGATCTTCACCTGGCTTCCCTCCGGTCTCCCCCTGGGTGAGCAGTGACTGTAAACCAGCCATCATTCTGGGTTGAAACCTCTCCCCTCATGGAGCTATGTTTTGGATGGCTCAGTGCTGGGGCAGTCGCACCTTGAGTCTGGTTGTCAGCCCATTGCTTGAATCAGTAGCACACATCTGAAAGCATGACTGAGGACAGAGTACAGTCCATTAGTTTAGATACTAGGAAAAGTAAAGACAAAGACCCAGGACCTCTCAGGGTCTGCTAGGGGATAGAAAAGAGAATAAGGCCCATTCCTTCCCCTTATGGAATCACCAGTCTTTTAAGCCCACTTAAAGCTGACTACTTTGATATAAATGGGTAATGGGAGCTCCAGGAGGGAAAAGTAAGGAGAAAATAACCTTCTAGGTATAAGGGTCATCAGAGAAGTCTTCACAGAGGAGGTGACCTTTGGAAAAGAAGTACCAACTCTCTAAGCAGAATAGGGGATATTGAATCTACAAAAGCCTAAATGTGTTTTTAAAAAATTAAGACTATTTCAGAAATACAGATTCAAATAGCTGTCATAAGACTTATGAGAATATGTTCAACATTGCTAACATCAAAGAAATGAAAATCAAAACCACATGAAATATTACCTCACACCTGTTAGAATTTTATTACCAAAAAGTCAACAAATAAGAAGTGTTGGTTTGGCTGTGGAGAAAAGGGAATTCTCATGCACTGTAGGTGGGATTTTAATTTGGTGCAACCACTATGGAAAACAGTACAGAGGCTCCTCAAAAGATTAAAATAGAGCTACCACTTTGCCCAGCAATTCCACTCCTGGATATTTAGTTGAAGAAAATAAAACCACTGCTTAAAAAAGATATATCTACCCCTATGTTCATTGCAGCATTCTTGAAAATAACGAAGGTATGGAAACAACCTAGTTGTCCATCAATAGATGAGTGGATAAAGAAAATGCAGTACATATACATAATGGAATATTACACAGCCATAAGAAAGAATGAAATCTTGCCATTTGTGACAACATGGAGGGACCTTGAGGGTATTATGCTCAGTAAAATAAGTCAGAGAAGGACAAATACCATATGATTTCACTTTTATGTGTAATCTAAAGAAAAACAAAACAGAAACAGTTCATCAATAGAGACAATAACTGATGGTTGAAACATTGAAGGGGATGGATGAAACATTGAAGAGGAATACGAGGTACAAACTTTCAGTTAGAAAATGAATGTCACAGGAATGTAATGTATAGCATAGGGAATAGTCAATAATAATATAATAACTTCGTATGGTGACAGATGGTTACTAGATTTATTGTGGTAATCACAAAAGATATATAAATTTCAAATCATTATGTTGTACACCTGAAACTAATAAAATATTGTATGTCAACTCCACTTTAATACAATTTTTGAAAAATAGCTTTTGTAAGATTATTGAGGTGGAATTGGTGAGAAAAGAGGGCAGGATCATGAGGCACCAGTGGAGGGTAGAGTCTTTCATTAAACCATGTTTGGCTTTCATTCCAGTAGCAATGAATGAGGTAGTACTAGAGCTTTTCAACATATGGGCTAAGATGTTCACACTGTCTCTTAGTTATAGTATTGGTGTGAAGGTTGAACTGAATCACAAGAGGCTTAACAGTGAGACAGATGAGTAAGGGCTACAGTGGTACAAGCAAGCTATGATGAGGGACTGAATAAACTGACGAAGGCCGAAGTATTGACCTATCCCTGGTCTAACTGTTAAGTAAAAATGCTTTAGTTGGGAGCGTGAGAGTGCCCACTATTTGTCAATGCACCTTTTATGTATTAAAAATTATACCTCATGATTAAAAAGAGACACTTATTCCTAGTATTCTCTTTGAAGGTGACCTGTCAGAACTGATGCTGGTGGTTGCTAGGGAGTTGCAGGCTGGTCTGTGGGCCCCTCTTCTCTCACAGAGATTGCCTGAAGATGTATCTGGTTGCTGAATAGAAACGTACCTATTTTGCTTCCTGTTCTTAATATGATGAAGTCCCCAAGCACAAGGGGAAAAGTGGGCCATTCAGCACAGAAGTGATTATAAAAATTGCCTTTAAGTTGATTGTAGATTCTCTGACATGCCTCCCACCCCATGATGTGAGAAAAGAAAAAGTGTGACAGGTCTCACCCTGAAGGAAAAGGCGCAACACTTGCCCAGAACTGCCAACCTGGCAATCTGGTACTACAGCCAAAAGTGTCCTCTAGAAACATGGATCCCGAGAACATCATGGCTGGCCCTTTTCTCTCTCCTCTGAAAGCTGCTCCTCAAAATATTTCCCTGAATCTGTATGTTTGTTTTGCAGGGGAGTCTAGATTTTGCAGCTGGATTTTGAGAGGTCATTGCAAGGAGCCCAATAAACTCCCTCCTCCTAAGCTACAAGCACCAGTTAAGCAACTATGCTTGTACTTGGAACAGCAGAAATTGCTTTAAAATTCTCAATTTGTAAGCATAATTGCCAGGTCATATGTAGAAATGTGGGATTTGGGAGCCATTATGAATGATAGTGAGATGGCCCATTTATTGCCCTTTCTTGGCTGGAATGTTTCTTGAGTGAGTTGTTTTCTACTTATTGGTTCCAGCTATATAATGCCAAACAACTGATCCATGGAGCCAAAATTTTAGCCCGCTATTTGCTGAAAAATAAGAAAATAATGGAATGGGGGTGTAAATACGAGGGAGAGGTAGGAAAGAGCTTAGGATATCTACATGAGCCAGACATTTAGATTGGCTCAACTTTTCACTTAATTCAAAATCTCTTTCTCAATGATGTGCTAGGGACACAATTTTTTTGAGTATCAGTGTGGCTCTTAAGCATGGTTTTATGGAAACTCAATGTGGTCCTCCATTCTGGGGTGGGCAGTTATTGTGATCTTTCAGTGTGGATTTCTGAATATTTTGAATGTTACCCTGTTGGTGGTATGTTGGGCCCAAAATGTGTTCAAAGGAAAAAAAAATTTAGGAAATAAAGATGTGGTTTCCACCCAGTCAGATTCCAAAGAGAAGGCCAAATGAAGGTTAATATCCTCCAATATTCCCCTTCATCCTGGAAGGTTATAATAAATAACCAGGACCTTAGATGAGTGATATAATGAAAGAGATGGCCTTCAGCTCTTTCCCACCAAGCATCACCTGATCTGCATCATCTATCTCTCTCCTGTGCACTTCCAAACTATCTTTTAAGGTCAAGTTGTTCTGTTGGTTTTATTTTTTATGCTAATATTTCATTGAGCCATTCATTTCTCTATACCAGATTCTGCTTCACATTTATTCTCTGACTCAACCCTACCAGGTAGATACTATTATTATTTCCATCTTACAGGTGAGAAAATAGAAGCTTAGAAGGAACAAGTACTAGTTCCAAAAACACACAGTTCCTTTGATTTGAAGGAGGACTGGAAAGCAGGGCGTGTTGCTCCAGAACCCCTTTTCTTACTTATTAAGCCTTAGCTTTAATTAGCCTTCCAATTAAAGATCCAGATTCCCCTAAAGCCCTTTCTTGTGACCCCATCCACAGTGCAGCCTCTGTCCTCTGGATTCTCTTTCAAGTTACTGTTGCAGCGTGTATCTGGAAACTTCCTACCATCAAATAAGTATTACATAATTTCAACAGTTCTTCTTGTTATTTTAACTGCTGTTTAATTCTTGTGCTTTGTGAATTTTTTTCTCAAATATATTTCAAATTTTGGTAAAATGCAGGCCATGTCTTCAGTATCTATTTACTCGCTATAGATCTAATTGCATGCAGTCCTGGGGGTGACAGAGAGATGGCAGGCCTACCTTCTTACCATCTGCAGCTGGTCCGTGGAATCAGTCAGTCATATTGAAGCTGAACTCCTAAGAAGACTGGCTCTAGCAGTCCTCCTCTCCACTCGGGAGTGTGTGAATGGGTGCCCTGAAGTCTCCCAGCTCTGCTTAGAAAGTGGGAGCTCTGAGTTATGGGCAAGGTTTACCCACTTCTTAGAAATAGCTGGAACACTGCACAGGTTTTGAAGGCTAGAGGCATTTTTCTGACTTGAATGTTGGCATTGAGTAAGCCCTCCTCCCTGGAGTGTTAAGTGGGGGCTTGAGAAGTGGGTAGGCAGCCAGTTATAAGACTTCTTTTCTGGAGATTACATAGAAAATGCAAGCAAGACTTGCAAAGTGGTTTCTATGTTCTTGGAGTTGTCATTTTTGTCACTTTATTTGGCTGTGAAGCTGATTTTCACACAGGCCTGGTGGTTGTTAAAGTAAACACAAGTATAGTATTAATATCCCCTGCATGTATTTAGGTAAAATTGACATCCAGTTGAAGTCAAGAAGTGTTTTGCTTACTCATAGTTCTTGGAAACACATACTGTACACATACTGATTCAATACTTATGTTCCCCACATATACTTCCTGACTAACACTATCTTCTCAAATTTTATAAAATTTTACAAATTTAAGCATACAAAATATGCTTAAAATACCAAGTGAGTATTTTGCAGCCACTATACTTTGAGAATCTGCCAAGCCTACTCAGAGCATGATTCTGAAATATTTTGCCGTAAGGCTTTGGGAATTGGGGAATTCCTTCATTCTTAGGATTTATAAGACATTGACTGCCGGTAAGTAGACATGTATTTCTTCTAATTAGTCACCCCTATTTTGCAGAATTCTCTGTAGACTGTTGAACTGACCTCAGCTCCTTATCAGTCTCAGGATGTCTTAGGAATGAGGCGACGCTTCGGCCAACATGATGCTCAGCAGTGTTTGCTCTTGCAGAAGAAGGGCGCACTGCACCCTGGGACTGTGGGTGGCATTCCTATTACTTCAGTGGTCCCCAAGTTTGATTCCCTTGCCTGTGACTAACTGTATTATATTTTATTGCGCAATGGTGAAGTAATGACAGTTTTGTGGTCTACTATCTCTATATCACCCTGTTTCCTACAGATTACTAGTGCACACAAAATATTTGGTTTAAAGATATATGGACCTAGTCCTTGACTTCAAGAAGTTTACAATCTATTAGAGGAGAATAAAGTCCCAAAAATGTAAGTTAATTAAAAATTTAATGTCAGGTAGAACTGCCCAAAATTATACAATGATTGCCAAATGAATGATAATTAGAGGAATTCAAGGATGGGAGCTCACCTGAGGCATCAAAACTTCACTAAGCAGAAGGGGAAGTGAACCAGCATTTATTAAGCACCTGCTGTAAGTCAAGCTCCAGGCTGTTTATTTGATCACATTTAGTCTTCAAATAGAATCCAAATTATTACATTTTTTAAAATTCCATTTATATTTTCATAACACTTATTGCTAAGTTCCAGGTACTAAGCACTTAACATGCCTCACTTTAATTATGCCAACACCAACCCTATGAGGTGAGAAATTATTATGACCATTTTACATACAGAACCAAGGCAGAAAGATTAAATAACTCATTACACATCTCACAGGCAAAAAATGGTATAATCAGAATTTAAACCTAGGTCGGAATGATTTTAGAGCACATTACTCATAACCAATATTCTATATGGCTAGGGTGAAGATCAATGATCATGTAAAGGATTCTTATATTCCAAGTTTTATGAAACATACATTTTAAATGCTATCTACTGCTTGTTCAGTATTCATTAAAGTGGTTTTCCTTTTTTGCCCTATTGATGTTATTCATTATAGTAATAGTTTTCCTAATATTAACTCACTCTGTCATTCTTGGAATAGTTTATCAAATTGTAGAGGATAATTCTTTTAGATGCTGTTGAATTTAATTAGCTAGTATTTTATTTAATATTTTTCTGCCTATATTGATTAGTGCCATTGATCTATAGGTGGTGTGAGTGTATGCATGTTTATTTATCAAGTTTGCGTGTCAGGGTAATGTTTCCTTTATTGGGAAAAACAAAACTATAGCTTCTGAGCTTTTCTTAGGCTCTGAAATAAATTATGTGGCAGCAGAATAATATGCTGAAGTTCCTTCAACATTTGAAAGAATTCACAGATAAAGCTTTATGGCCTTTTGACATAGTTTGTAGATAATTCCTTAATACCTTATAAAATTTCTTCCATGGTGATTGATCTGTGGGAAATCATTTGTTACAGGTGAAAAGGGTGTCATTATTATTTTCTGCAACCAGTTCGTTATTGAAAACTTACAAAATACAAAAGTAGAGAGAAGCAGAAAAATAATCACCAGAGTCCCAAACTTGAGATCCACTTTGCTACCACTAATGGATTTCCTTCCACTTTTTTCAAACTCACAATTTGTGAATATACTGCTCACAAAATTTTGTGGCCTGGTCTTCTCAATTAAGATTATAGCATAAGCATTTTACTGAATGATAGTGTCCTACATTCAGAGTGTTCTATCTGGAGTTAAGTTCTACACAATTGTTTAATGATTGCATTCTTATTAAACTAGCTGTAGAGTGAAGGAACAATGGAAAAATGATATACAAATGAATTAACATTAAAAACTATCCTTTTCTGAGATGTTCCCTGGAAGTGAGTGCAGAGAGAGCCAAAGGATTTCTGTGCCCTCCAATTTAACTCACTCCTATTTCAATATCAACTATTCAGTCGATTGATAATTGTATCATTCTCCATTAGGAAACAGAAATTATCAGAGTGGTGAATGATTCCATTGGTATAGAGGATTTAGGTAAGAGAATTTCTGAAAGGGCAGCTTTAATGTGTTTTAAAGTATGAAAAAAAATTTCTAGGACAGTGGCAAATAGAAAAATAAAAAACATGGAGGTAAGAAACAGGGAAGTGTATTGGAAGAATGATACGTAGTGACTGAAACACCAAGATTGAAGGCAAGCCCTGGCCAGCTGGCTCAGTGGATAGAGTTTCGATCTGGTGTATGGACATCCTGGGTTCGATTCCTGGTCAGTGCACATATGAGAAGTGACCATCTGATCCCCTCCTCCTCCCTGTCCCTTTCTCTCCCTCTTCCCTTCTCCCAGCCAGTGGCTCATTGGTTTGAGTGTTGGCTGTGAGTGTTAAGGATACATTGGTTGGTCCAAGCACCAGCCTCAGGCAATAAACATAACTCAGTTGATTCAAGCATTGACCCCAGATGGGGGTTGCTGGGTGGATCCCAGCCGAGGCCCATAAGGGAGTCTGTCTCACTATCTCCTCTCCTCTCACAAAAAAAAAGAGTGAAGGTCAGGAAGTAGAAAGTAGGCCCAGAGAGATAGATGCGGCTGAGATCAGGGAACAGTGACCCTTGGTAGCCAGCGATCTGGAAGCCAAAGGCAGTTGTACTACCTAACTTAGCTACGCCTATCAATATCAGGCCAGGCTTCAGGTGCTAGCAAATTGCCAAATTTAAAATATATACTTTTTAAGTAGATGCTTTTTAAATTCTCATTTCTTCAAATTTTGATTTAGTCAGTTATGATTTTTTTCTTAGTTAACAACATTTGGTTGGTGTGTTAGGCTGTGTTGTCATAGAAGCAGACCCTAAGGCAAGGATTTGGGTACAGGTGATCTCAGGAAGCAGCAGTAGGAAGGTGGGACAAGGATGGAGGGAGGAAAGGGCAACCAGTACCATTACTCTTGCGAACGTCTGGAGCTTCATCCTACCTGGGAACTCCGGCAGTGTAAACGCGTCCCCCAGTCGTCCAACCTGAGGGGCAGGGAGCTGGGGTTATGTATGCACAAACCACTATTGATCATTAGTCAAGGACGGCTGGGGCACAGTGGGTGGTTAGTTCCCTGCACGTCTGAACTGCTGTGTGTCCCAGCAGAGTGGGCTCTCGAGACCAGTGAAAGACCTCAGGTCAAGGGAGGTGCAGATGGAAGTCAGGCCAGCATGCATTGAAGTAGACTCAAGGGGATATTGGTAGGGTGCTGACAGCTTCTGCCATCGCTGGATCGTTTGTACTCTAGATATACTATAATTAAATGAAATATTTTAAAGCTGCTTTGTGTCTATAAGCCTTTGTTGTTTTTTTTAAACAAACTCCAGAGAGCCCAACTACTATTCTTGCTCAAACTCTTAGATTCCATGACTATAAATTGTTCATATAGCTCTGTTTGAACCCCACTGATTCCACACTCCTTCCCTTCCTCCCAAGGTAGCCCATCGAATCAAATTGCATCTCCTAATAGTCTGCAAAGACCTGTCTCTTATCCACTGGCTCTTGGCTGCATGCTGAGCGAAAATCTGATTCCTATTTTTACATGGGGTTTCCTTCCCAACCCTGGCTGTGTGTCAAAATCACCCAGGGGACTTTAAAAGTGTAGAGATTCAGAGTGGGTAGATCTCCCTTTAAGGCATATGAATAAGAATCTCTTGGGGAGGGGACTGAAGAGTCTGTGGAATTGTCCCAGGCGTTCCTACCGGGCTGGTCCAGCTCTGGTCTGTGGTGGCACTGGGGCCATTGCTCTAGCCAGCATCCTTCAGTAAACTGTGGGCAGCTCTCACAGCCATCTCAGGAGTGTCCCTCTCCAATGGAAAGCTGCCTATTCTTTGCAAATTCCTAAATACATGATTTTGAGTTTCTTCAAAATTCTGTCCCAGCCCTGGCCAGTTGGCTCAGCGGTAGAGCGTCGGCCTGGTGTGCGGGGGACCCGGGTTCGATTCCCGGCCAGGGCACATAGGAGAAGCGCCCATTTGCTTCTCCACCCCCCCCCCCCTCCTTCCTCTCTGTCTCTCTCTTCCCCTCCCGCAGCCAAGGCTTTATTGGAGCAAAGATGGCCCGGGCGCTGGGGATGGCTCCTTGGCCTCTGCCCCAGGCGCTAGAGTGGCTCTGGTCACGGCAGAGCGACGCCCCAGAGGGGCAGAGCATCGCCCCCTGGTGGGCAGAGCATCACCCCTGGTGGGCGTGCTGGGTGGATCCCGGTCGGGCGCATGCGGGAGTCTGTCTGACTGTCTCTCCCCATTTCCAGCTTAAGAAACACACACACACACACACACACACACACACAATTTTGTCCCCTCTTCGGAATATAGTTGTATCTATTTTACATTAAAATGTAAATAGATTCACCGAGAACTGAATACAATTGTGAACTGAGAGTATAGAGCACAGCAAAATTATCTTCGGATGTCTTCTAAACTCTATAATTTAGTCAGTGCAGCCTCAGCTCACAATAACACTTTTTGAAGCCAATTAAACTATGGATTCATGGTGAACTCACCATTGACTACAGCTTCTCTATCTCCCTCATTACTTTGGAAGTTGGACTTTTGCTTAATTTGGTTTCGACTCAAGGGCACTATTTTATTGTTTTCCCTTTTCTTCAGCATTTTTTAATCCTAATTCCAACACAGACATTAAAGACAGACATTAAAGAGATGTAGTCAAGGGGATTTGATAATCTATTAGATATTGATGTGTGATTAAGATTAATTGTCAAGGGTTCTAGCTTGAGAAGCTACATGAAGCTTCTATTTTTGAAGAATTATAGAAAATGAAGCAGTTGGAGGCTGGAGTACAGGTGGTAGTTCAGCTTTAGCCATGTGCAGTTTTTGGTGCATCAGAGAGAGATGCCTACTGGATAGATATGGAGCTCAGAAAACAGTCTGGGAACAAATTAGGAGGCCACAAGTTTCTAGGTGGCAGTTTAAGCTACAGAACTATTCCTCCTAGCTTAAGTTATTACAGATTTTATCAATCTGTTTTAGTTATAATGCAAGCATTGGAAAAAAAAAATCAGGGCTGCAACATGATTCTAAAAAACTTCCTCCAGGTTTCCATTGATTATCCAGAACATATTTCTCTATTAAACCCATTCAAATAGCATAAGAAATCTTGTCAAATTTCTAAATGAAATCCAAATGCATCATTTCTTATTCCCCTAATGTCCCAGATTAATAACCAGGTAAAAGGAGTGAGGTCTGACTTCAGAAACAAACCATTAGCAAATTATGTTTCTATTTACAATTCTAGTCACAAAGTTATTTGTTCATCGTTTAAGTAATGCCTTTTGGCTTGAACAGAAGTCTTTGCACATGAATTGCATTCCAAGTTTTTGTAAATTGTTTTAAGATATTTGGTGAAGCAAACATAATGTCGATTAATGAGGAGCCCTTTTGCTCCAGAAAAAACTTAGGGGGAAAAAATAATAACCAATGAATCAATTTAAGAAATAAAATAAACTGAAACAATTTTCATAAAAGATACAACCTGACTTCTCCTTAGCAGTCAGGTGTCAAGTTGTGACATGGTTAAAACAAGAGAAAGCATGTTATTTTCTGTGCAGAAATGGTCTCTGAGTTTAAATTGTCCTTTGAAATGACTTCAGACCAGAGCAACTGGATGGGCTTCTCCAAGTTTCCAGTGTATGTGATAACTTTCTTGTTATGAATTGCTTTCAAATTATTCCCTTTGCTCCTGTTTACCTCATTATTCTCCAAGCATAAATCTTACCCTCAAATAATGTATGTGTAAAGGAATATGATAGAGGAACAGAACAGGCTCACAGAGTGTCTCCTGCTCATTACAAGTGAATAAATAAATAGGAATACCAAACAATCATTTTCATCAAAAGGATGAGGTGGGGGGTTTTTTCTAGACATCTCTAATAATTACTGAGGGATTAGGGGACTCTAACCACTATGAAGCTTGGCAGAGGCAAATCAAAGTCAGCACAATGTCTGGGTTTCATCCTTGGTGATGTTATTTTCTGCCATAATAAGCCTCTTCATGATTAAACAGAGATTTTTGTACTGTTGGGAGCCCAGTTCTCTGTGGAGATAGTGTGGAGTGAGAGGGAGGGTGCATTTTCGGAGGGGGGGTATTTTAGTAGGACACTATTTTGTTATGACATAATACAGGGAGTTATTATAATTTTTTGCGTCTGATTATTTGCTAATGCATGCTCAACCCGAGCTAATAATGAGCAGAAGAATGACTATCATTGTCACAGGGGTATTATGCACACACCTTTGGTCTCATTAGCACAGCACACAAACCAGCTGAGTATTCTCATCGCCAATAACCTTCTCCTTCTTCTATCACATCTAAGAGTCAGATGCCCAGTGCACTGTCCACTTTATTCCCACACATAGGTTGCTAACTCAGTGTCTCTGGAACTAGGAAGGGTACTAGCTCCTGACTCTTTCTTGGCATCCAGGGGATCATACTGGATAGTGAGCTTGTGGAGGGCAGAGGATGCTGAATTTCATCCTCGCCTGGATACAGATGAATCTCACTTGAAGTTCACCCCACAGTGCCATATGCTGTGCTTTACTTCCAGACCTCCCTTCAGGAATAAAGGGTGCCCCCAGCCCCGCAGTTGCTGGGAGTGCTCACAGATGGCAGCCCTCAGCTCTTAGTCCTTTTAGGAGATTGCCTTGGCTAAACAAAACTGCTTCCCCAAGGGTCAGCCCACATTCAATTCAGTGATGGATCAACATAAGGGTATAAAGGCCCAGCCCTCTGGCCCATCTCAGGACAACTGTAGAAGACCATCCCAGCCCCAGAGCTCTCCTTCGGGTCCCCTGGGGATTGCAGGGGAATTTCTTCACAGCCATCATCCCCCTCTGCCCAATCCTGTTCCCCGCCCCTTCCACAGGTGCTGTTACCAAGAGTTTCCCCTGGTAAAAACCCTGCATGGTTTTTATTTTGTTGTTGTTGTTTTTAATTAAATTTAATGGAATGACATTGATCGATAACAGTCATAGATTTCAGTTAAACATTTCTATGGCATTTGAACTATTGATTATGTTATATACCCATCACCCAAAGTCAAATCATTTTCTGTTCCCTCTTTACTTCCCTCCCCCTCCTCTCCCAACAATCCCCTCCCCCTGGTAATCACTTCACTTTTATCTATGTCCATGAGTCTCAGGTTTTGTTTTGTTTTTCTTTTTTGTTTTTTATTTAGACAATTAAATTTAACAGGGTGACATTGGTCAACTAGAGAACATAGATTTAGAAAAAACATCTCCACATCATTTGGATAGTCGATTATGCTGTATACCCATCACCCAAAGTCAAATCATCCTCTGTCACCCTATATTTTGTTTCTCCTTAAGCCCCTCCTTCCTCCCAACCTCCTCCATCTCCTTCCTTCCCCTCCCTCTGGTAACCACTGCACTTTAGCCTCATGTCCACTTTTATCTCATGAGTCTCAATTTTGTGTCCTACCTATGTATGGAACTATATAGTTCTTAGCTTTTTCTGATTTATTTCACTCAGTATAATGTTATCAAGGCCCATACATGTTGTCATAAATGATACTATGTCATCATTTCTTATGGCTGAGTAGTATTCCATTGTATATATGTACCACATCTTCTTTATCCAATCCTCTATTGAACAGCATTTCGAATGTTTCCATGTCTTGGCCACCATGAACAATGCTGCAATGAACTTGGCAGTGCATGTGTCTTTACATACCCATGTTTTCGAGTTTTGGGGGTATATACCTAGTAGAGGGGATTGCTAGGTCATATGGTAGTTGTATTCTTAATTTTTTGAGAAACCACCATACTTTCTTCCATAATGGCTGTACCAGTATACATCCCCATCAGTAGGGAATGAGGGTTCCTTTTCCTCCACAGCCTCTCCAACACTTGCTATCACCTGTCTTGTTGATAACAGCCAATCTAACAGGTGTGAGGTGGTATCTCGTTGCAGTTTTGATTTGCATTTCTCAAATAGTGAGAGAAGATGAGCATCTTTTCATATATCTCTTGGCCATTTCTATGTCCTCTTGGGAGAAGTGTCTGTTCAGGTCCTCTCCCCATTTTTAATTGGATTGTTTGCTTGTTTGTTTGCTGATCTTTGTGAGTTCTTTATATATTTTGGATATTAACCCCTTATTGGAGCTATTGTTTGCAAATATTGTCTCCCATTTAGTTAGCTGCCTATTTGTTTTCTTGTCAGGTTCTCTTGTTGTGCAGAAGCATTTTAGTTTGATATAGTCCCATTCATTTATTTTTGGCTTTACTTCCCTTGCCTTTGGGGTCAAATTCATAAAATGTTCTTTATGATCAAGGTCTATAAGTTTAGTACCTATGCTTTCTTCTATGTAATTTATTGTTTCAGATCGTCTGTTTAGATCTTTGATCCATTTTGAGTGAATTTTTGTGCAGGGGGACAAATTGGAGTCCAGTTTCATTGTTTTGCATACAGAAAAGCCCTGTATGTTAACCTCTATCTCAGAGTCTGTTTCCCAGGCACCCACACAACTTTGATGTGAGTAAATTAGCTTTCTTTTTTGTTGTTTCATTGGTTATACCCCAGCTCATTCTAAAAAGATTTCATTCCAACCAAGACAAATTCTGAAGAAGCAAAATCCAGAGGCTATTGATGCCACTTTGGAGACGGGGCTTTTAGTTGATGTACATATGACACATGAACAGAATCATCCAGGGAGATAAAGAAGGCTTTTAGCATAGAGTTTCCCAGGCCCTCTTCCTTAACAGGGTTCTTCAGTAGTAAGGCCCGGGATCTGTACTTGCCCAAAGCCTCCCTGGTGTTCTAGAGTGAAGTCTGGTTTCAGAATCACAGCTCTAGGCCATCTTGGCATGCTAACTTATTAGGGACAACTCAAGGTACTAAGCCCTCAAACGGGCTCTTCCATTGCCCTGACAGAAATGTGATAGTTATTAATAATTTCAAAATGGATTACTTGTGTTTTCCTCTTGGCTCCAGGAGAAATGGACCTCTGGGAAAGTTTCCAGGGCGTTTTTAGGTCTGCCCTCTAACGGATATTTAGGTGTAGCCAACAACTGGTATGTGCTCCACACCTAGGAGTTCTCATATCTAGCTTGAGTCTGTGCTAGGATTAGAGAGAGAACATATTCTTGAGCCCTAAAGAATCTGGGGAACTCAAAGCCATGGGCCCCGATTGGCCAGCCAACCTGTTCCATAAGCCAAAAGACATGCACAAGCTCTTAGGGACTTTGTACAGCCTTGGGAGGCCTTATCAAGCTTTGTCAACATAAAACTGTCCTTAGAAGTCCCCTGGAGAGGAAGCTTGGACTGCATGGCGGTCAAGGGTGCTTCCTCTCAATCCTTCTCCTGCTCCCTTTTCCCCGAGCGGCCAAACTCACATGGCAGTCTGACAGCCCTTCCAGATCTCTTAAGAGAATGCTTCATCCCCTGACAAAGGCATGTTGTTGTTGTTTTTTTTAATGGAGATCAGTCAAATGCTCAATTGGGTCAAATGCTCACCCCAGTGTTTTGAGGAAATTGTTGAAGATTACAGATGTCTCTCAGGGTTTACCCACAACTCTTTCTCAGCATGACTGCAGCACCATCCTCCAATGCCACCCACCACTCTACCACTGCCCCACCCTCACTTTATTATCTGGTGCAAGTCATTAAAATTAATCCTTTCCTAAGGAGAATGAAGAACTTTGGGGATAAATTTCCAATGGTGGAATTTCGGTCAGTAGGGCAGGACACAGGGGGAATATTTCCAGTTTACCTTCGAGTCACACACGAAGATAATGCCTCCTATGCCTCACTCTGAAACTGTGCCAAGGAGGGCAGGACTTGTGACAGCCAAAAGAATTTACTTAACAGGTCTCCAGTATAGCGGTGTAACTCAGCAAGGGTCCAGTTGCTATATTTTGAAGTCCACCATGTGTTTGCATTGATGCCAGGCCTTCTGTGGCTTTCTCTCAGCCACGGACTAAGGGTGACAGCGATACAAAGGCAGGCACTTCTGGGAGACACAAAGTACCTCAGGAAGCCGACTTTGTTAGAGGACCCCCAGCAGCCCTGCAGAACCCCCCTCAGACAGCATGGCGGTCAGGGGTTCTTCCCCTCAGTCCCGCTCCTGCCCCCTTTTCCTTGAGGGGTCAAACTCGTGTGGCAGTCTGACAGCCCTTCCAGATCTCCCAACTTGGCCTTGTTTTCTCTCCCAGACACTTCCTCTAATAAAATCCTTTGTGCACTTAATCCCTTCTTGGCTTTTGCTTTTCCAAAGCCCCGATTAATGAGCTAGTCATCTGTCTTAGCTGTCAATATATGGCTATTTAATAATCAACTCCTTCACCACCACCACCCCCCATCTCAGAAGAGTTTGAAATGGTTCATTCCATTAGGACAAAGGGTTATACACTCAGAGAACCTCAGAGAAAACTTAGGATAAGAATTAGCAACTACCAAATGACAATAATTAAGTAATAATTACAAAAGCATTAAAGATTTAAAAGAACGTTCCTCTGCATCGTTAATTCAGTCTTCTTACCTCTATCCATAAGATAGAAGAGGGAGGAACAAATAGTGTTTATTGAGCATTTACCACATGCATGTGTTTTCCTCACTATTATCACAAAATGAATGAGTGTCAACCCGGGTGAACAGATGAGGAATCCGAGACATGGGAAGACAATGTAATTCATCCAAGGTCACAGAACTAGCAAATGAGTCAGTAATCAGTTCAAAATCTATGCAGTGCCTACTTGTTGGAGTAAAGTAAGGATATTTACTCCAGCCTTTTGACTATAAGATGGAGAAATGGAGCTAGTTGTCTAAGCAACTAGGCACACACTAGGATCACTTCCTAGTTGATAAGCTGAGGGTGACCTTTTGTGCTTTTATACATGTTTCTGCAGCAAACAATTATGAAAATAAATTGTTACAGACTCTAGACAAGAACAAATGTTCCAGGCTTCCTGTTGAGCAATTGCCAGGACTGATGGCAAAGCCTGGGTGAGCAAGAAGGAAGATAAGGAGCGACCTTGTGGACATAGAAAATCTAAGAAAAAGAAACAAACACCACAGCCTTCTCCTGGAAGGCAACGCATATTTGCATTCTTAATAATAGTCTGAGTGTCCTCTAAGGCCCCCTGACCCCATCCCTCCTGCCTGTTTGAGTCACTTTTCTCTCATGCTTGCCCAGATGCTAATTTGAATGTGCTTCAACAAGTTTGAGGTCAGGAGAACCTGGGAAGAGTTATACAACTGTAATTTCTGTGGGTCCTTCTCCACCACAGGATTGCTCTGCCTGCCTCAACAGGTGGAGGATTCTGTTCAGCCTGGTGGAAAAGTCAGTTCCCTGGAGAAACTGGCTTCCAGGAGATCTGGGGGAAGTTTAAGTTAACTTGTCCACATAAATCTAATTTGAGAAATGGTCAAAGTACTTAGGAATGATTTCTACCCACTTTTTAGAGACAAAAGATAATTCTATAACAAAAACACGAGTCAAGCTATAGATACTCTTAGGAAGGTTCTATTTTTGCTGTTACCAGAGATCTTGGAATGAGAAGAAAATTATACGAGTGTCTTTTGCATCCTTGAGTCCTTTCCATTCCCAGCACTATTCTCTATTCCCATCATATCACACTATTCTCTAGAACAGTGATCAACGTATTTTTGAATGCATATCAGCCAATGTTAAATTGAGCACAGATCCTCAATTTTATGTCTTTACTAATATGTATGTTTACAGATTATATAAACATGCTATTTTCATTTGCAAATATTTCAAGCACAATATACATATAATTGCATCAAAGTTTATACTTCATGAGAGTAGATATAGATCTATATTCAGATCATCTTTTATCATGTGTAATTTTTTAGTTGATCTCCTATCTGATTTAATTAGATCATCATTGTTTAATCAGATCATTATAGTTATAAGCTCAGTTATTTTCTTATTTACCTTTGTACTTCCTTAATACAAAATATCTTCTGTGAGACAGTTTATAATGGGTCTGTCACTTTTTTCCTTGCATAGTTTGTGAGCAGAGACTCTGACAGCTTTCATTCTAAACTATCTTCTCCAGGAAGTTTGTATAGCAAACAGCCTTGCAGCATAAAAATAGGGACTCCCTCTGGAGCAGAGAGCAGGTTTGCTGCTGTCTAATATTATAAAGATAATGTCTTCCTCTGGAGCAAAAATGGGGCAGGTTTTTTAGTAATCCCATTATGATAGATTTGGGTTCCCTTCACTCAGGCTTTCTCAGCTGTGACACAAACACGGTGAATGTGCAGCATCCACCTGGGCTCTCCACGGTGGCCCTTTGGGGCTTGGGGGGCAAGGGTAACCAGGACAAACATGAGGTTCATGCTGTCTATTGTACCATGAGTCATAAAGTCCTTTGTCTCTGATCCAGGGGTCTTGCATCTTCGGTCATCATGCATAAAGTTTGGCTAACTAGCTTTTTTTTTAATTGATTTTAATTTATTGTGTTTACATAGATTCTAGTGTTGCCTCGAATGCATCCCTCCTCCCCCGTATTCCCCTCAACATCTCCCTTACACCCCTTCCCATAGCGCCTTCCCCGCTTCCCTTCAGGTTTATCCCATCCTATCATCCCCTTTCCCTCTGTCCTCTTTTCCTCTGGTCCCTTTGATCTCTCCTCTGTCTCATCTTGTTAGTTTACAGCTAGGATAAAAAATCTCAGACCCTCCACAATTTTTGAAAATATCTTTAATACATTTTTTTTTTAGTAGAACAAGAATCTTTTTAAGTCATTTGTCTATTTCATGAGAGTTAGTTGGGTTAACTAGGTAATATTGCCAAATTCACCTCACTGCGCACACCCTAACTCATTTTAACACACTGACGTGAAGACCAGAGCAAGGGCCCCATTGCGCGCCTGCCTCTGTGCTGAGCAGGGGCCCCATTGCGCGCCTGCCTCTGTGCTGAGCAGGGGCCCCATTGCGTGCCTGCCTCTGTGCTGAGCAGGGGCCCCATTGCGCGCCTGCCTCTGTGCTGAACAGGGGCCCCATTGCGTGCCTGCCTCTGTGCTGAGCAGGGGCCCCATTGCGCGCCTGCCTCTGTGCTGAGCAGGGGCCCCATTGCGCGCCTGCCTCTGTGCTGAGCAGGGGCCCCATTGCGTGCCTGCCTCTGTGCTGAGCCCACCCTTTCTTCAGCATTGCTCACGTGTCTTCCCAGTCACATGGACACTGACCGAGGTAGGCTAGGCTCAACTTATATATTAAGCATCAATGAAGTTAACTTGTTTCCTTTGTAGATAAAATAAAAGTATCAAAAAAATCATAATGTCTTCCTGTCACACTCCCAAAGAATGACCTCGGCACCTCCTTTGGAGACTACTGCTTCTGAGTGTGTCACCACTGCATTAGTAGCTACATACTGTTTATCAAACACTTACGACGGACAAGTCACTGAGCTAAGCACTTCAAATTAAGTGTTTTACTTACTTCATGTTATATTATATTTGTTTTACATTTATGTTAACTCTAGCTTAGATGCATTAGGTAACTTCACAAAACCAAGTGGGTTGCAGCATCTGTGGCCACAGCCTGAGCACCAGTTCTGCCTCTCTATCTCATAGACAGTAAGACTGAAGGCCACAGTAACTGATTGACTAGTCTCTACCCAGCACCAATTCCTATGCATGGCAGTGCCGTCCTTGTTAGGTTCACATAGGACAGGCCCTCTAGTCTTTGCTAAATAGGATATGGCTAGAAGCAAAACTTGATTCATTTCTAATTAATGGGTTCTGTCTTCTTCTGAAGCAATATTAGAAGAAGACATTTAAATGTACTCTTTGTTTTTGTATTTTGAATATGAAGATTGAAATTTTGTTTGTTACAGATGTAGGGGGAGAGAGGGTGGACAGATTTAGGATAAGAGAGAGACTTAGATTAGTTTAAGAAATAAGAGGAAAAGATAGCTCATCAAATTATTCTGTCACATTCAAGACATTCTCATGCAAGATCAAATACATATATGCATGGGACACAATTAATCCAACTAGTTCCACAGTTAAGATATGATAAATCATCTTCCTAAACAGAGACTCCAGCAAGTCAGACACATCAGATCCGAGATCTTGAGCACTGTCACACTTCACGCTTGCTGGTCTTTAAAAAGATTGATTATCCTGAAGTCTCTGAGAAGACTACCATCATGCTCCACTACTACTTTCTGCATTCTGAAAACAATATTTCAATTTATTAGAGCTCAGGAAAATTTCAAAAACTTCCAGGCCATCTTCTGCTCTGAAATTTTAGAGGGAAAAAATCCTCCAAGTTTCCAGAAGTTAGAAGAACGCTGGAGTTATGTATATGGGGAGTGGGGGAGAGCAAGGGGAGGTTGAGAGAAAGGGGAGAGGAGAAACGTGAATGTTATAAAAGAGGAGTTTAAATACATATGGCCGTTTGTTGTGCAATCTAACCATCAAACACGGCTCATTGTATACTGGGGCAATATACTAGGTGGAAATCTTTCTGGAAGTTACTAAATAGGTTTTTGTTGGAGGCTGCAAAGAATAGTGGCAGGAGAGATACCCGAGGCTGGATGGGGGAGACGGAAGGTGGGTGACAGGGGAAGGCCGTGGGGCTGGGCAGCTGCCGTGGATTTCAGGAACTATGTGCCAGCCTTTCTTTTTTTTTTAAATTTTTTTTCATTTTATTTATTCATTTTTAGAGAGGAGAGAGAGAGAGACCAAGAGAGGAGAGAGAGACAGAGAGAGAGAAGGGGGGTAGGAGCCGGAAGCATCAACTCCCATATGTGCCTTAACCAGGCAAGCCCAGGGTTTCGAACCAGCGACCTCAGCATTTCCAGGTCGACGCTTTATCTACTGCGCCACCACAGGTCAGGCCTGTGCCAGCCTTTCTTATGTTCTTTCACATCATTTGAAAGCCCTGTGATATTTGATTAACTAGCTGGTCCTGTCTTTGCCATTTTCAAGATGCGTCTGGCTCATGATCATTTTCTGATTCATGGCAGAGTTATAAATACAGAAACAATGGACACGTGTCTGCCTCCTGAGACTGTGTCTCACAAGAAGATGGCTGCACATTTCTGGACCTTTTGTGAAGGAAGAAGTACAACGTAAGAAAAGATACCAGAATGAATAAGCCAATTTGTCTATAATCTAGGGAAGAAATATTGCTTTAAAAAAAGTCAATGAATGTTAGTTATTATCTGCTTCTCAAGACCCAACTCACATCATTTCTTTATAAACTTTCTGGACAACAGCAGCCCAAAGTAGTATTTATTTCATTGAACTTCTTATTTTTTTGGATCTGAATCTCCCCCACTCCTGTAATTTTTGTATCAGCATCCTCTTGTATATTTTGTGTATCTGTTTTACTCATCTCCTCTAATAGTTTATGAGCTCCTCCACTACAATCATGGAGTATCCTAGCATTGCCTGGCTCGTGTGTTGCACTATTTGTATGTTCCAAGGTACAGGGGTGTGGGTGGCTGAGGAGGAGGGAGAATGGAGAGGCAATATTTATCATAGGTGTGTGATTAGGGTAAATGGGTTGTAGTTTTACGTTTACCCTCCTGATTGTGGTGACCCAGCTCTAAGATAGCACCCTGCCAATGAGCTGCTTCTGGTCTTCATGCCCTTGTATAAGCCTCCCCACTTCAGAGCAGGTTAGACTTGTGGCTTGCTTCTATTCAATACATTATGGCAAAGCTGATGTCACTTTCATGGTTAGGTGGTTAAAGAGTTTGACTTCCATCTTCCTAGAAGAATTTTTTTTATATAAAGCAAGTAGACCACATTTTAGAGAGACCCATAGTGCAAGGAACTGAGGGTGGCTTCTGGGCAACAGTGACCAAAGAACTAAGTTCTTCTAAGAAGCAAGTAATAGAGCGTAGAAGAGGATCATTCCGTAACTGAGCCTTCAGATGAGATGCAGCCCTTGCTCACACCATGATCGTGCCTGTATTTCTGATTCACAGAAACTGTTAGGTAATAAATGTATGTTGTTCTGTACCCTAAATAGTAGTATATAATCATTTTGTAGTAATTTGTTATATAGCAGTAGATAACCAATAGGCTTGTTAGGTAGCCTTGGAAAGATAATTTCATCTCTCTGAACTGGAGTCTTCTCATTAAAGACCTTCCTTGTGTTGGGAACTGGATAGGCACCTGATCTAGAGTAAAAAACAAATCAGGTAGCATCTACCTGTCCCAGGAACCACTAGTCTAGCTTCAGTCCTGGATATTGCTTTTATCTTGCTGGTTGCACACAGAACTTAAGCAATTTCAGTCTTTTGCATTAGAAGGGGAGCCCTACCACTAGGCAAAGACATGAAAGCCAAAGGCATTCTAGAAGCTCTTAGGAAGGAAATTCAAATCAAGTGGGTAGAGCCTTCAACATAAGCAGATACATTATTTTTTTAATAACTGTACTTTAAACTAAAGGCAAGGGTAGGGCTCATTCTGAGAAATGAGCACAGGACATGAAAGGCATTCTGTAACCGAAGCACATGCTGTTTACCGCTAACTCTAACTGGAAGCCTTCTTATTTCTTTGAGAGAAACATGATTATGTGTCATTTGATGCAAGGAATAGTAGAACACCATCTGTATGATGGAGTCAGTTCTGGGCTATGCAAAGGTGTCCCTGTAAGAAGCCTCATTCTTTCAACTAGCCCCACACAGACTGTGAGACCACTGTTAGGAAGGAGCATCCCATGGGTCCAATCTCTGGATTCCTGAGTTTCTGCCTGTTCTTGCATCTTTTCCACCAGCTTTCCTCCCATATGTGACATTCTCTCCATCCCACTTCCCATCAATGCCACTTTTTGTGCTTACCCATACATTCTTAACTCTACCTCTTGCCTTTTTTATTAGCACTCAGTAGCCTATGTGAAATCATTCTCTGAAAAAAAATCATAGCCTCAAAGACACAAAACATGTTTATTTATTTTATATTTTTGAAGGCTAAGTAAAAGCCTCAAAAATAATGGCCTGTTGTTCTTTCCTGGAAAGAAGATGCAGGTACTTTCTTCTTTGAGATGCACATCTGCATGCTCTCAACCCCAATAACAATGGGCAGAATGTTGTCTTCAAGGGTGAGAGATTCAATCACCTAACTCATAGTCTTAGCTCAGCGACTTATAGCTGTGTGGCCTATGGCAAATTATTTAATCTTTCTGGTCCCTGTTTTTTTAAAATGGACACAATAATAGCATGTACCTCCTAGACATGGTACGAAGTGCTTAGAATGGTGCCTGGCAGAAGGCAAGCATTTAGTAAATATTATCTATTATTATTAATGTGGCAAAAGGAACAAATAGAAACAGGCAGTTTTTGTTTTCAAATACATTGAGTTTAATCATGCACAACTTAACTAGAAAAACAGATACTTGTTCTCATAGCTTTTCCATTTCTATTTGACTCCTTCCTTACCTCTGTCTTTTCCCAGATCCCCTCCTCCTTTCCCTTCTTGGCCAAAGCCCCTCAGGGCAATACCCCACCTGGGACCATCCCCAAGCCTTAGATTTTGCTGTCCCACTTCCTTCTTCATCACATGCCTCCTCTCCTCTGTCCTTGTCCCTAAGGCTTTTGCTAGCATCTGATCAACTAATTTGTGCCAAAATGTTAATCACTCTTGGTTTAAATCAATTGTTCTCAGTTTGTTTGTTTTTAAATATCTCCACACCATGTACATGAAATGCATAATAAATATCCATTTGTAATGCATTCTTGAGCACCCGGTGACTTTAGCTCAGTGTAGGAAGGGGGCATGTGGTCTAGAAAAGCATTGTCCCCCAGCAGGGTCTCACCCCCAGCCTTCATGACATTGAGAATCACAGCAGGTGCTGCCTCCCAGATTTGTTTTCTGGCAGGTCCTTCAATGACTTAACCCAAATAATATCTGGTAATGAACATTTAAGGTTCTACAGCAGAGCTATCTTTAAAGCCTAGAAGAGATTGTTGGGTAAGGGACTTGGGAGAAGGCATATTTAATCAGTTTTATAATCATCATATAAACTATCTTCTCCAGGCATCTCAACAAAACCAAGTAACTGTGATCTCTTAGCCCCAATTTCCTCTGGCTTTTAAATTAAATGTAAACTAGCTGTTCAAGGTCATTATTTACTATCATCTTCAGAGCTGGCCCTGGGAAGAGGACAACATCTTCATTCAGAATAATATGAACATTGGCTTTCTACATGTTCAAGACAATGTGTTAACTGTTTGCTAGGGGAAGCTTCCATACCACTGAGGACTCTAGCTGACCTGGTGGGTAAGGTTGGCTGAGGAAGACAAGATGGACTTTCTGCTTCATGCCTTAGGCCCACCAGAATGTAAAGTGACTACCTATATCCTGGTATTGATGTCCTGGTCCAGGAAGTCCTGATGTCCCCAAATCCCAGTCCTCATTGAATGTTCCTAAAATATAAATGTCTCTAGGAGGAAATACACCTCATACTATATAGTTCCTGTTTGAGCTGAATTGAGGGAAAGTGTGTCACCAAGTAGTGCTATGCTGTGGGAGATGAGTGAAAATTAGTGGGAGATGAGTGAAAATTACCGTATCAGAACCAACTTCAAGTATTTAATTCAGTCCCCATAAAAACATCTGTGATGCTTAATGGTTTGGCATCAAAACAAAGGCTTCTCATTTGATCTGGGTGATGGTTACTTGGGTATAGCTTTAAAATATCTTGCAAAATATCTTGTAAATGGTATGAATAGTGTGTGTGTGTGTGTGTGTGTAGATGATGGCTGTAATAGAACAGAACAGTGGTTCTCAAACATGGCCATATATTAAAATCAGGTTCCTTTCCCAGACCAATTAAGTGAGACTTTCTCAGGCATTAGTATTTTTAAAGTTTCCTGGTTGATTCCAATGTGCTGCCAGTTTGAGAACCAGAATGCTAAAAGAAAAGGATCTATTGGAAAACAAAAAGTTTTTATTCCCAATGAAGGCTTATCTCTAAGATCCTTTTTAGCTCTAAGTGTCTATGATTAAATAAATAGTTGTTATTATATGAAGTGAAATAAGTAAATCAGAAAAAAAACAGGAACTGCATTATTCATACGTAGGTGGGACATAAAAGTGAGACTAAGAGACATTGATAAGAGTGTGGTGGTTATGGGGGGAGGGGGGAGAGGGAGAGGGAAAGGGGGAGGGGGAGGGGCACAAAGAAAACTAGATAGAAGGTGACAGCGGACAATCTGACTTTGGGTGATGGGTATGCAACATAATTGAACGACAAGATAATCTGGACATGTTATCTTTGAATATATGTATCCTGATTTATTGATGTCACCCCATTAAAAAATAAAATTATTAAAATTTAAAAAATAAATAAATAGTTGTTGCTATACAAAAGAAAAAATGTATCTGCAAAGCTTTCTCTTGTACCTGACAATTGCAAAAATGTGAACAAAAAACATTTTGCTTCAGAAAACATAGCACCTATACTAGAATCTTTGAGACTTGCCAAACATAAGCTCTGAGCATTCCCTAATTTTCCTATGGGCAGGCCCTGTCTAGTTGCATGCAAACATTTTAGCAAAGACTTAAAACTTAGGGGCCAGGTGGAAACCACATTTTCTGGCTTAGTGTTGAGTTCTTTCTGCCTGTTGTATTAGCATAGACGGAGGTCCTGGGAAGCAATCTAAGCTGCCAAGGCATAATTAATTTCATTTAGGTGGAAAGTCTTTGTAGCGAACTGCTCTAGTGACAGTCATTTCCGGATGTCCTGCTGGCATGTTCCCTTCCCCCACAAGGATACTGCTAATGGAGTTTCAGGTCCTTTTATCTCAACAGAGGCTTTATTAAATCTCCTCACGTCTGTAAGTACCTGTGGCCTGCCCTGTTCCCTCTTAATTCATTTTCTGTGCTGCATTGAAGAGTATTTGGAATCTCTGCAAGAACAAATAAACCTCTGAACTCTGATACACATGTAATCTACCAAGGTCCACCCCACAGCTCCAGACTGTCCCCAAGCATGGCTAAAACAATATCAAAAAGCGGCAGTGTTCTCTGTAATCCATTTGCCAAAGACAGTGCTCCAGACATGTCATGCTCCTGTTTCAGCCGTACCTGCTCCGGCTCTCCCCCCAGTAACTGGGGCAAGAGGTCAAGGGAGATTTTCAAGGTCTAGATTCATTAAAGGAAGAGTGCTTTATCTCCCAGGGTTCAGCACTAGCCATGCCTTATCTACTTTTCTTTCTCTTCTTACTTTTTACTCACTGGGTGAAGACCATGTGTACGATGGGAAGCACAGCTGAAAGTTCTTGCATGAACCAGCTGTGCAATCTTGGGCCTCAGCAGCTTCCTCTGTGAAATAGGCAATTCCTCAGCACTCCCTAAATTTTCTCTGATTTTATTCTAATAAGCATATGAGGTAAAAGAAATAAACCAAAACAGGGTAATTTCTATTGCCACAGACATCCTCTGACTCAACTGCCTCTTAACAGCAAGTTTGTGGCCCTAACGATATAGAGACAGTTTTCCAAATACAGGACGGAGGTGACTCCAGCTTTGTCTGAGAACCAGGAAGACCAAGGACTTGATAGATGAGTGTAATCCACCCTTCCCACTTTCTGTGTAAACTGCCAGAGACCAGAAACACTGGGGACACTTCTCCCTCTCCTAATTACTTGGGAAGGAATGTCATAGCCTCAAGCATAATTAACAGCATTTTAATTCATTCTCTCTTTTTAGGCTGTTCACATACTTGCTATTGCAAGAATGAGCACAGAATTGTGGTGTGTTAACTTTTTAAAATGAGGCCAGGACGTCAGAGTAATGGCGGAGTAGGAAGCGATACCGATAAATCTCCCCCAAAACTTAACAAGATCTTCAACCAGAAACAGAAAAACCTATACTTGGAGCCTCCAGATGCTTCACAATACACCCGAAGGTATGGTCGAGTGAAAAATTGGCTAAATATATAACCAAATCCTGAAGGAAATAGGGACTAAGAAATGCTCCGCCTTCCTCACTAACCTAAACAGGGCGGCTTTCTCCGGTAACTGTGAATATAGAAACTGAGGCGGGCAAAGGGGGTGAATACATCCAGGCCACGCACAAACGGCTGAACCAGGCTGTGGCACGGAGATCCTAGCGGAGGAAAAACTGATCCTGTAGCAAGCCGGGCAATACAAGCTAACACTCGCGCCAAACCCAAACAAAGAAAGACAAGCGGGGAAGCCATTTTACCCGTTCTCCTGGTTGGTGCGCAGTTAGTGGGCGAGAGATCTCTTCCTAAGCCCCAGAAGTGGGTGTCCGTGTTACCCCACAGAGAGGCAGGGTCGGAGGCCTTTCTGTGGGCCGAAAGCAGAATCTCTGGGCAGCCCCAACGCCCTGGGAAAGCCGCGCACGGGAGGGAGCGAGAACTAATTCCAACGGTGGAAATTTTCCGTACTGGTGAGGGTTTCACTCAGGGAAACGCGGCCGGCCTCATATCCTGGTGTGCGCACGCAGATAGGTAGTGAGCGATTCCTCCGAGTGCCTCAGCAGTGCGCGCCCGTGTTATCGCACAGAGGGGCAGAGTCAGGGGCCTTTGTGTGGGCATAAGCGGAATCTCGGGCTGCCCCAGCGCCTTGCAAAAGCCACGCACGGGGACGGAGCGAGAGTGAATTCCAGCGCTGCAAATTTCCATGCGGTTGGGGGTTTCACTCAGAGCGTGAGACTACTGGCTGGATATCCTGGTCTGCGTGCGCAGATAGTGAATGAGAGTTTCCTCCAAGCGCCCCGGAAGTGGGTGCCCGCCTGTGTTACCGGACAGAGTGGCAGAGTCAGAGGTCTTTGAGTGGGCGGAAAGCCCGCCTGATTATGCTAGCAGCTCTGACTGACTGAGCCTTACCCAGAGCCCTGTGCTGAGTGGGAATAGAGTAGGGAGTTGCCTGCTCTTTGAACCTCTTACTATCCAGGCAGAGGCAGCAACAACCCCATAGCTGGATTATCAGGCTACTAATTGAGGAAGGAAAGACTAGGAGAAAGGCTCCAGGAACACAGACTCTCTCACTGTCGGAGCCTATGAATGCTAATGAGCCTTGACTCCCAACGAGACTAAAGCACAATACATGACATTGCCATAGAGACTTATCAACTGCAAACCTCTACCTGAGCGTGCCAAAGGGGCAGAACCTGGGGTACAGAGTCACCTACCAGGAAGAGGGAGAGAAAAGAAAAAACAAGAAGATAACCTCTCAAAATCAAGAATAATCTGCAGACTGTATAACCTATCCCATTTTATTATATTTGTTCGTTTGTTTCTCTTATCTTCATTCTTGATACTTTCTTTCCTCCTCCAATTTGGCCGATTAACTCTCTGCTGGTCTTACTCTCTCCTCTCCTTGAACTACACTACCCATAAGTGTTACATCTCCCATTATCTTTTTTCTCCTCTTCCTTTCTCTCTATGAAGGTTGCACTCCAAAACCCTTAACTCTCTCTCTCTCCTTTCTTTTTTCTTCTTTTAGTGGTTCCCTCTTTTTTTCTCTCTCTCTTTCTTTTCTCCCTCTATATTAGTTTCTTCCTTTCTCCTTTACATCTCCTCTTATTCAAACCTCAATAACAAACAAATTATCTTATCTGGGACTCAAACTTATGTTTGTGGCAATTTGGGGGTTTTTTACTTCACCTTTTTAACTCACTAGCAGTGCTCCCATCCCTGGCTCTCCATTTTATCTAGTTCTTGTTCCACTAAATACAATAGTATTTTTTTTAATTTGTCCCCCCATTTTTCTGTTCTCTTATTCCTCTCATCATAACTCTTAGACAACCAACACCTAAAAGCAAATCATTTTATTCTTGACCCAAATTTTTTCCTTATTTGCTTTTTGTGGGTCCATACCGCCCCCCCCTTTTTTTTTTTTGCCCCTTTATTACTTTTCCCCAATTCAGGACCTCCATCACAGGCATTGTTTGTTATAATTCACAGTTCACCACAAGATTTTCTCAAGAAAAAGGGGAGAGGAGAGGAAAAAAGGAGAGGGGGAATAATTTCCTTTTTTTAAAAAATATTATTTTATTTTTCTTTATTTCATTATTAATTTTTTTTAAAAAAAAACAACTCTATTTGATTTTTTATTTTTTTTTAACTTTTTATTCTTTATTAAATCTCATTAATACTATCAACAAAACCACCCTCAGATGCCATTAAGGAAGAGAAAATCGAATATCATGGATACAAAAGAAAGAGAGGTAACACAGCTAGATGAGGAAAAATCTATGGAGAAAAAATTTAATATATTGGAAACCTTGGAGCTAAATTACAGAGAATTCAAGATAGAACTCCTAAAAATCCTCCGAGATATACAAGAAAACACAGAAAGGCAATTTAGGGAGCTCAGAAAACAACTCAATGAACACAAAGAATATATGTCCAAAGAAATTGAAACTATAAAAACAAATCAAACAGAGATGAAAAACTCAATTCACGAGCTGAAAAACGAAGTAACAAGCTTAGCTAATAGAACAGGTCAGATAGAAGAGAGGATTAGTGAAATAGAAGACAAGCAACTTGAGGCACAACAGAGAGAAGAAGAAAGAGACTCAAAAATTTAAAAAAATGAGATAGCCCTACAAGAATTATCTGACTCCATCAAAAAGAATAACATAAGAATAATAGGTATATCAGAGGAAGAAGAGAGAGAAAATGGAATGGAGAACATACTCAAACAAATAATAGATGAGAACTTCCCAAGCCTGTGGAAAGAACTAAAGCCTCAAATTCAAGAAGCAAACAGAACACCGAATTTTCTTAACCCCAACAAACCTACTCCAAGGCATATCATAATGAAATTGACACAAACCAACAGCAAAGAAAAAATTCTCAAGGGAGCCAGGGAAAAGAAGAATACAACATATAAAGGAAGGCCCATTAGATTATCATCAGATTTCTCAGCAGAAACTCTACAAGCTAGAAGAGAGTGGACCCCAATATTTAAAGTCCTGAAAGAGAGGAACTTTCAGCCACAAATACTATACCCATCAAAGCTATCCTTCAAATATGAAGGAGAAATAAAAACATTCACAGATACAGAAAAGATGAGGGAATTTATTATCAGAAAACCCCCACTCCAGGAATTACTAAAGGGGGTTCTCCAATCAGATACAAAAAACAAAAAAAAAAAACAGAGCCACAAGTAAAAGCTCCAAGAAGAACGCAATAAAACCAAATTTAAACTGTGACTACAACAAAAAGAAAGAGGGGGAGAAGATGGAGATTAACAGTAGCAAAGGACGATGGAGTGCAAAAGTACTCACAAAATAGTTTGCTACAATGAACAGGGTAGGGACCCTTTTCATTACTCAAAGGTAACCACCATTGAAAAAACCACCACAGAAGCACATGAGATAAAAAAGATAGCAACAGAGGAAAGATGTATGGAATACAACCAAATAAAAACAAAAGATAGAAAAACGAAAGAGAAGGATCAAACAACACACAAAACTAACAGAAAGCAAGATATAAAATGGCAATAGGGAACTCACAAGTATCAATAATTACACTAAATGTAAACGGATTAAACTCACCAATAAAAAGGCACAGAGTAGCAGAATGGATTAAAAAAGAAAATCCAACTGTATGCTGCCTACAGGAAACTCATCTAAGTAACAAGGATAAAAACAAATTCAAAGTGAAAGGCTGGAAAACAATACTGCAAGCAAATAACATCCAAAAAAAAGCAGGTGTAGCAATACTCATATCAGATAATGCTGACTACAAGACAGGAAAAGTACTCAGAGATAAAAATGGCCATTTCATAATGGCTAAGGGGACACTGAATCAAGAAGACATAACAATTCTTAATATATATGCACCAAACCAAGGAGCACCAAAATATATAAGACAGCTACTTATTGACCTTAAAACAAAAACTAACAAAAATACAATCATACTTGGAGAACTCAATACACCGCTGACGGCTCTAGATCGGTCATCCAAACAGAGAATCAACAAAGACATAGTGGCCTTAAACAAAACACTAGAGCACCTGGATATGATAGACATCTACAGGACATTTCATCCCAAAGTGACTGAGTATACATTTTTCTCCAGTGTACATGGATCATTCTCAAGAATTGACCATATGTTGGGCCACAAAAACAACATCAGCAAATTCAGAAAAATTGAAGTTGTACCAAGCATATTTTCTGATCATAAAGCCTTGAAACTAGAATTCAACTGCAAAAAAGAGGAAAAAAATCCCACAAAAATGTGGAAACTAAACAACATACTTTTAAAAAATGAATGGGTCAAAGAAGAAATAAGTGCAGAGATCAAAAGATATATACAGACTAATGAAAATGACAATACGACATATCAGAATCTATGGGATGCAGCAAAAGCAGTGATAAGAGGGAAGTTCATATCACTTCAGGCATATATGAACAAACAAGAGAGAGCCCAAGTGAACCACTTAACTTCCCACCTTAAGGAACTAGAAAAAGAAGAACAAAGACAACCCAAAAGCAGCCGAAGAAAGGAGATAATAAAAATCAGAGCAGAAATAAATGAATTATAGAACAGAAAAACTATAGAAAAAATTAATAGAACAAGGAGCTGGTTCTTTGAAAAGATCAACAAAATTGACAAACCCTTGGCAAGACTTACCAAGAAAAAAAGAGAAAGAACTCATATAAACAAAATCCAAAATGAAAGAGGAGAAATCACCACAGACACCGTAGATATACAAAGAATTATTGTAGAATACTATGAAAAACTTTATGCCACTAAATTCAACAACCTAGAAGAAATGGATAAATTCCTAGAAGAATACAACCTTCCTAGACTGAGTCAAGAAGAAGCAGAAAGCCTAAACAGACCTATCAGTAGAGAAGAAATAGAAAAAAACCATTAAAAACCTCCCCAAAAATAAAAGTCCAGGCCCTGACGGCTATACCAGCGAATTTTATCAAACATTCAAAGAAGACTTGGTTCCTATTCTACTCAAAGTCTTCCAAAAAATTGAAGAAGAAGCAATACTTCCAAACACATTTTATGAGGCCAACATAACCCTCATACCAAAACCAGGCAAGGATGGCACAAAAAAAGAAAACTACAGACCAATATCTCTAATGAATACAGATGCTAAAATACTAAACAAAATACTAGCAAATCGAATACAACAACATATTAAAAAAATAATACATCATGATTAAGTGGGATTCATCCCAGAATCTCAAGGATGGTTCAACATACGTAAAACGGTTAACGTAATACACCACATCAACAAAACAAAGAACAAAAACCACATGATCTTATCAATAGACGCAGAAAAGGCTTTCGATAAAATACAACACAATTTTATGTTTAAGACTCTCAACAAAATGGGTATAGAAGGAAAATATCTCAACATGATAAAGGCCATATATGATAAACCATCAGCTAACATCATATTAAATGGCACTAAACTGAAGGCTTTCCCCCTTAAATCAGGAACAAGACAGGGTTGTCCACTCTCTCCACTCTTATTTAATGTGGTACTAGAGGTTCTCGCCACAGCAATCAGACAAGACAAAGAAATAAAAGGCATCCATATCGGAAAAGAAGAAGTAAAGGTATCACTTTTTGCAGATGATATGATCCTATACATCGAAAACCCCAAAGAATCAACAAAAAGACTACTAGAAACAATAAGCCAATACAGTAAGGTCGCAGGATACAAAATTAACATACAGAAGTCAATAGCCTTTCTATATGCCAACAATGAAACAATTCAGAATGAACTCAAAAGAATAATCCCCTTCACGATTGCAACAAAAAAAAATAAAATACTTAGGAATAAACATAACAAAGAATGTAAAGGACTTATATAATGAAAACTATAAACCATTGTTAAGGGAAATTGAAAAAGATATAATGAGATGGAAGAATATACCTTGTTCTTGGCTAGGAAGAATCAATATAATCAAGATGGCTATATTACCCAAAGCAATATACAAATTCAATGCAATTCCCATCAAACTTCCAATGACGTTTTTTAAAGAAATAGAGCAAAAAATCATCAGATTTATATGGAACTATAAAAAACCCCGAATAGCCAAAGCAATCCTAAAGAAAAAGAATGAAGCTGGGGGCATTACAATACCTGACTTCAAACTCTATTATAGGGCCACGACAATCAAAACAGCATGGTATTGGCAGAAAAATAGACACTCAGACCAATGGAACAGAATAGAAAGTCCAGAAATAAAACCACATATATATAGTCAAATAATTTTTGATAAAGGGGCCAACAACACACAATGGAGAAAAGAAAGCCTCTTCAATAAATGGTGCTGGGAAAACTGGAAAGCCACATGCAAAAGAATGAAACTGGACTACAGTCTCTCCCCCTGTACAAAAATTAACTCAAAATGGATCAAAGATCTAAACATAAGACCTGAAACAATTAAGTACATAGAAGAAGACATAGGTACTCAACTCATGGACCTGGGTTTTAAAGAGCATTTTATGAATTTGACTCCAATGGCAAGAGAAGTGAAGGCAAAAATTAATGAATGGGACTACATCAGACTAAGAAGTTTTTGCTCAGCAAGAGAAACTGATAACAAAATAAACAGAAAGCCAACTAAATGGGAAATGATATTTTCAAACAACAGCTCAGATAAGGGCCTAATATCCAAAATATACAAAGAACTCATAAAACTCAACAACAAACAAACAAACAATCCCATAAAAAAATGGGAAGAGGATATGAACAGACACTTCTCCCAGGAAGAAATACAAATGGCCAACAGATATATGAAAAGATGCTCATCTTCTTTAGCTATTAGAGAAATGCAAATCAAAACAGCAATGAGATACCACCTCACACCTGTTCGATTAGCTATTATTAGCAAGACAGGTAATAGCAAATGTTGGAGAGGCTGTGGAGAAAAAGGAACCCTCATACACTGTTGGTGGGAATGTAAAGTAGTACAACCATTATGGAAGAAAGTATGGTGGTTCCTCAAAAAACTGAAAATAGAACTACCTTATGACCCAGCAATCCCTCTACTAGGTATATACCCCAAAAACTCAGAAACATTGATACGTAAAGACACATGCAGCCCCATGTTTATTGCAGCATTGTTCACAGTGGCCAGGACATGGAAACAACCAAAAAGCCCGTCAATAGATGACTGGATAAAGAAGATGTGGCACATATACACTATGGAATACTACTCAGCCATAAGAAATGATGACATCGGAACATTTACAGCAAAATGGTGGGATCTTGATAACATGATACGAAGCGAAATAAGTAAATCAGAAAAAACCAGGAACTGCATTATTCCATACGTAGGTGGGACATAAAAGTGAAACTAAGAGACATTGATAAGAGTGTGGTGGTTACGGGGGGGAGGGGGGAATGGGAGAGGGAAAGGGGGGGGAGGGGCACAAAGAAAACAAGATAGAAGGTGACAGAGGACAATCTGACTTTGGGTGATGGGTATGCATCATAATTGAACGACAAGATAATCTGGACTTGTTATCTTTGAATATATGTATCCTGATTTATTGATGTCACCCCATTAAAAAAATAAAATTATTTAAAAAAATAAAATAAAAAAAATAAAATGAGGCCAGAGCTGTTGAATTATAGCCATTCCTATAAGGAACCTTGCTCTCAGCTTAAACACAGGTGGGGGGAAAGCACTGTATACATTGGACGAAATGTATACTGTAGTCTTTGCACCCCAACTGACACACAAAAAGCATTTAGTTATGCTTATCTCTCGTAGTGCCCACTCATTATCTGGCTGGCAGGAAAGATTTCACAAATGTGCTGCCCATTGACAAGTTACACAGTGAGCCACAGGCCATGGGGGGCTTCTGTGGGCTGGCCCTCCCTCTCCCCACTCTCTTTATCATAAGACCAGCACATCTCCCTCCCTGTCACGGTGGCCACACTTACCCTCTCCAGCCCGAATTCTAATGAAGAGAAGAGATCCCTATGTATTTGCTTATGAAAGACACTGCATATTATTTCATAAAGTAAAATGTGACAGTCTCCTCCTCTCTTGAAATGTTTTCAACCCTCATGGATACCTTTCCTTCACTTTTAAGACACACACCTGTACGTATGCAAATGCATATGTTGGCTTAACAAAAGCAACTAATTTGGTCTATCTTTTAATTTCATACTCCATGATAATGAGCTATTTCAAACAGAAGCAGTAAATTATGAAACTAAAATTTGTTGAAATTTAGGGCATCCTGCTTTCCTATGTATTATTCTTACTTCTGAAATATTCATAACCTTTTAAAGATAGTTTATAGATATATATGTAGAATTATATCCTGATAATAACAGCTTTATATATTTTTATTTTTCAGAGTATAAGTATATTTGGTAGTAATTAGAGACAAAATGAAGTAGATATTTGTATGAGTAATTATACAACATAAATATATATTTAATATATATATATGTATGTTTGTGTATACACACACATACATATATATTGGCAAAATCTCTACAATGAGAGTACCATGTCAAAAAGCAGTAAACTGTCAGGAATCTATGAATATAAATAATTTTTGGCAATAGCATATTACCAAGGTATTCTTAACTAAGCATTTTTGGAGAAGAAAAATGCTGGGTTTTCATTAAACTGCAGCATAAAGGAAATGGAGAATTTGGATCCTATATGAGAATGTCCTTGAAATGAATAGATTGCATAGAAAAGCTGAAACAACACAAAATCAGCCCCCTGCAAAACATCTCAATTCATTTTTAACTGCCAGGAAATTAACAGAAAAAATAGAAATAAATAATTAAGAGTATGTTTAAATGTCATATACAACATTATTTATAATGAAAGTGAAGTTCATAAAAAATTCACCTGTTTTCTTATTTATGTAAAATAGCAAGATTAAAGAATAAAACAATCAATTTTTATAATCCATCTCAATTGTGTACATTCATATTTGATTGTAGAAAAATTACAAGAGATTATGTCCGAGTAATGGTGGCATGAGAGATATTCCTGATCTCTCCCCTTGAAATTGCAACAATTTGAACAACTATAGTGCAGAAAAGGAACCCCAGCTGGGCTCACAGGCACACCTAAAAGATCCATGCACTGAATGGACTAGTGGTGGGATGGGTTGAAAAAATGCATTCGCAGTGGGCTTTGGAAAGGAGAGGAGACAAACTTGGAGTGACTGTTTTTTTGTGTGTGTTTTTTTTTTCTCTGCTGGACTACAGGGAGAAGCAAAGCATGGGCTCTCTGGGTTTTGTCTGAAGGGTACAGAGAGGGAAACACCTCCTTCTGCTTGGAGAAGTGGTGCAAGAGAAGGACAAAACGGAGATAGAGGGGCAATGGGGAGATAAACCAAAGCAGCCAGAGCACAGGGTCATGGCCAGTGTTCTTGCAGTCTGTCTGTAGCCCGCACTTGGCAGAGACAGAGAACCCTAAAGTGTGGCCTCCAGCCTCCCAGACCCCGCCTCCCTCACCTCGTGGTAGTGAGAGAGGCAGAAACAAACCCCACTGCTAGCACTCCAGAGCCACTTTCTCACCTGAAGAACAGAGGTGCTCCATGTCCAGTTCTTAGGTTTGTTGAGACGTAGGAAGGAGCACGTGGAAGCCTGAGAACACCATTGCTTGAGCCAGAAAGCCGGAAACCAGAAGCTATAAAACTGAACCATAAGGCCAAAGCCATAAAGCCCTCACAACATGCCCCACCCAGCAATACAACTGTAGTCCAGCCTACATCATTGCAACTGCAACATCTCAGCAAAGGATCATGCAGGACTTTCACAGAGCTAAAAGTTGTAATACAGCAATACCTATTAGAAGAAACTTCTCAAAACAAAAATCAATTTTTCCTGTATTTCCTCTTGTTTTCTTTTTTTGTTTTTATTCCTGCTTATTCATTTTCTCTTTTTTGAATTTTCATTTTCTTTAATCATTATTTTTTATTCTTATTTTGTAGGTGTTTTGTTCTTTTTTTAATTTGCTTTCTATCTGTTTCGCTGTGCTTTTTTTCCTTGTCATAATTTTATAAATCTTTATATTTTTTTATTTTAATTTTTTTACTTGTTTGTTAGCATTTTTAACAATACCACTCTCAAATGCCATCAAGGATGAAGAAATCAAATTCCATGGCTACACAAGACAGAGATGTAGTTCAGAGAGAAAATAAAAAATTTCCAGAAAAATATCTCAGTCACATGAAAACCTTGAAGTTAAATGATAAATAATTTAAAATTAAAGTTCTGAAAATACTCAACGAGATGCAAGAAACACCAATATGCAACTTAATGAACACAGAAAACAAATTAATGAAAAAGACGAATCCTCACCAAGGAGATTAAAACTTGAAAAATAGACATGAAGACTTCAATACATGAATTGAAGACTAAGGTAGCAATTTAGTTAATAGAATAAGCCAGATAGAGGAAAGAATCAGTGGCATCGAAGACAAGCAACTAGAGATACTACAGAGAGGATAGAGACTCACGAATTTAAAAAACTGAGAGAATTCTACAACAATTATGTGACCTTCGGCAAAAAAAATATATATATAAGAATAATGGGCATATCAGAAGAAGAGAGGGAGAAGGGAATTGAGAGCCTATTCAAACAAATAATTGATGAGAATTGCCTAAGCCAATGGAAAGAGCTAGAGCCTTGAATCCAAGAACAAACAGAAGGCCAAGTTACTGCAACCCAAACAGACCTACTCCAAGGAATATTGTAGTAAAATTGTCAAAAATCAATGACAAAGAAAGAATCTTCAAGGCAGCTAAGGAAAAGAAGAACATAACATATAAAGTAAACCCCATTAGATTATTATCAGAATTCTCAGCAGAAACTACAAGCCAGAAGAGAGTGGACCCAAATATTCAAAGTACTGAAAGAGAGGGATTACCAGCCAAGGATACTATATCCATCAAAGTTATCCTTCAAATATGAAGGAGAAATAAAAACTTTTATGAATATACAGAAGCTGAGGGAATGTATCACCAGAAAAGCCCCACTGCAGGAGATACTCAAGGAGTTATTCAAGCAGATACAAAGAACACAACAAATCAAAACTCAGGTAAAAACTCCAACAGGGTCATAATACTATAAGGATAATCTGTGACAACAATAACATAAGAAGGGAGAGGATAAAGATCTGCAGTAGCAAAGGAGGATGGAGTGCAGAAGCACTCGTGAAATAATGAACTCTTGTACATATGAACATTTTTTGCTTAATAACCTAATGGTAACCACCCATAAAAAGACACTGCTAAAACACAGAACTTAAAACAAGGAGAAATAGGGGAAAAGAGTATGAAATACCACCAGAAAAAAAAACAACTTACAGAAACAAAAATGAGAACAACAAAACAGATCTACCAGAAAACAAAACATAAAATAGCTATAGGAAATCCTCAAGTGTCAATAATTACCTTAAAACAAAATGGACTAAACTTCCCAATAAAGAGGCACAGAGAAGCAGATTGGATCAAAAACCAAAGCTGAACCATATGCTACCTTCAAGAGACACATCTAAGCTGCAAAGACAAAAGTAGATTCAAAGTGAAAGGTTGGGAAATGATTCTCCAAGCAAATAATATCCAAAGAAAAGCAGGTGTAGCCATACTATATCTGACAATGCTGACTTCAAGGCAACAAAGGTAAGCAGAGACAAAGATGGACATTTCATAATGATAAAGGGGACATTGTATCAAGAAGACATAAGACTTCTTAATATATTTGCATCAAACAAGGGAGCATAAAATATATAAGACATCTACTAACTGATCAAAAAATAGAAGCAGACAAAAACACAATATACTTGGACATTTCAATACATCATTAATGGCTTTAGATAAATCATGCAAACAGAAAATAAGTAAAGAAATATCAGTCTTTAAGGATACTGTGGACTAAATGGACATAATAGACATTTATAGGATATTTCATCCCAAAATGTCAGTTCATACATTGTTCTCCAGTGTGCGTGGAACATTCTCAAGGATAAACCATATGTTGGGCCACAAACCTAACATCAACAAATTCAGGAAGATTGAAATTATACTATGCATATTTTCTGATTATAACATTTTAATATTAGAATTCAACTGTAAAAAGGAAGTAAAGAAATCCACAAAAATGTGTAAATTAAGCAACATACTTCTAAAAAATGACTGGGTCAAAGAAGAATAAAAGCAGAGATCAAAAGATATATACAGACAAATGAAAATGACAATATGACATATCAAAATTTCTGGGATGCAGTGAAAGCAGTAATAAGAGGGAAGTTTATATCGTTACAGTCTTATATCAAGAAACAAGAGAGATCCCAAGTAAACAACCTATCATCACATCTTAAGGAACTAGAAAAAGAAGAACAAAGGTAACCCAGAGTCAGCAGAAGAAAGGAAATAATAAAAATTAGAGCAGAACTAAATGAAATAGAGAACAAAGAAACCTATAGAAAAAATTGATAGAACAAAGAACCTGTAGATCAATTAATTTGACAAACCAATGGCTAGATTCACAAAAGAGGAAAGAGTTGTATAAACAAAATTTGACATGAAAGAGGAGAAATTACCACAGACATCATAGATATACAAAGTATCCTAGTAGAATATTATGAAAGATTATATGCCACCAAATTCAAAAACCTAGAGAAAATGAGTAAATTCCTAGAACTATACAATCTTCCTAGATTGAATCACAAAGAATTGGAAAATCTAAAAAGACCTATACACAGGGAGAAAATAGAAACCACTATCACAACCCTCCCTGAAAACAAAAGTCCAGGGCTGCATGGCTACACTAGTGAATTCTACCAAACATTCAAAGAAGATTTGGTACATATCCTTCTCAAAGTCTTCCAAAATATAGAGTAGGAAGCAATACTCCCCAACACATTTTTATGAAGCCAACATAACTCACATACCAAAACCTGGCAAGGAAAACAGAAAAAGAGAAAACTACAGACCAATATCTCCAATCAATACAGATGCAAAAATCCTATACAAAATTCTAGCAAATTAATGTAATACATTAAAAAAATAATATATCACCATCTTGTGGAATTCATTCTAGGAGCACAAGGATGGTTCAACATATGGAAATCAATCAACATAATACACCACATCAACAGAACAAAGAACAGAAAACATATCATCCTATCAATACATGCAGAAAAGACATTTGATAAGATGCAACGTCCCTTTATGTTTAAAACAATAAAATTGGAATAGAAGGAAAATACCTCAGTATAATAAAGGCCATATATGACAAACCATCTGCTAATATCATGCTAACTGGTGAAAAAAATGAAGGCTTTTCCTTTAAAATAAGGAACAAGATGAGGTTGCCCACTTTCTCCGCTCTTATTCAACATAGTTCTGGAAGTTTTAGCCAGAGCAATCAGGCAAGAGAAAGAAATAAAAGGCATCCATATTGAGAAAGAAAAAGTAAAAGTATTTCTTTTTGCAGATAACATGACCTTGTATATAGAAAATCCCAAAGACTCCACCAAAAGCAGTTAGAAACAATAAACCAATACAGTAAAGTCACAGGATACAAAATCAATATACAAAAGTCCACCGCTTTCCTATACATCAATAATGAAACATCAGAAAATGAACTAAAAAAAAACAATTTCTTTTATAATTGAAAAAAATACCTAGGAATAAACTTAACAAAGGATGTGAAGGACCTATATAGTGAAAACTATAAAACATTAGAAATGGAAAAATATTCCATGCTCATGGATTGGAAGAATCAACATAGTTAAAATGGCCATATTACCCAAAGCATATACAAATTTAATACAATCCCGATCAAAATCCCAGTGTCATTTTTTAAAGAAATAGAACAAAGAATTACCAGGTTTGTATGAAGCCATAAAGAACCCCGAATAGCCAAAGCAATCCTGAGGATAAAGAATGAAGCCAGAAGTATCATACTACCTGACTTCAAATTATACTGTAGAGCCATGATAATCAATACAGCATGGTATTGGCAGAAAAACAGACCTACAGACCAATGGAACAGAATAAAATCACATATATATGGACAAATCATCTTCAACAAAGGAGCCAAAAACATACAATGGGGAGAAGAAAACCTCTTCAATAAATGGTCCTTGGAAAAGAATGAAACGACTACAGGTTGTCCTCCCGCACAAAAATTAATTCAAAATGGATCAAAGACCTAAATGTAAGATCTGAAACAATAAATTACATAGAAGAAAACATAGGTACTAATCTCATGGACCTTGGCTGCAGAGGACAATTTATGAATCTGACCCCAAAGGTAAGGGAGGTAAAAGCAAAAATAAATGAATGAGATTATATCAAACTAGAAAGCTTCTGCACAGCAAAAGAAACTGACAACAAAACTAATAGACAGCCAACCAAATAGGAAATGATATTTGCAAAGAACAGCTCTGATAAGGGGTTAATATCTAAAATAGATAAAGAATTCACAAAGCTCAGCAAGAAACAGCAAACAATCCAATTTAAAAATGGGGAGAGGACCTGAACAGACATTTCTCCCAAGAGGAAATACAAATAGCCAACAGATATATGAAAGATGCTCATCTTTGCTAGCTATTTGAGAAATGCAAATCAAAACTACAATGAGATACCACCTCACACCTGTTAGACTGCTATTATCAACAAGACAGCTAATACCAAGTGTTGGAGAGGCTGTGGAGAAAACGGAACCCGTATTCACTGCTGGTGGAAATGCAAATTAGTTCAGCCATTATGAAAGAAAGTATGGTGTTTCCTCAAAAAATTAAGAACAAAATTTCCATATAACCCAGCAATCCCTTCTACTGGGTATCTACCCCCAAAACTCAATAACATTGGTACATAAAAACACACGCACCCCCTTGTTCATTGCAGCATTATTCACAGTGGCCAAGACATGGGAACAACCAATGTGTTCCTCAATAGAGGATTGGATAGAGAAGATGTGGTACATATATACAATGGAATACTACTCAGCTGTAAGAAATGATGCCATAGTTACATTAATGACAACATGGATGGACCTTGAGAATGTTATACTGAGTGAAATAAGTAAATCAGAAGAAGCTAAGAACTGTTTGATTTCACACATCGGTGAGATATAAAACTGAGATTCCTGGACATAGATGAAAGTGAAGTGGTTACCAGGAGGAAGGTGATGTTGGGGAAGGAGATGTGGGGAATGGTGGGGGGAGGTTGTAAAGAGGGACAAATATAGGATGATGGAAAATGATTTGACTGTGGGTGGTTGTGTAACATATCACACTTCAAATGCTATAGAAATGTTTACCTGAGATCTATGTGCTCTTATTGATCAGTTTCACTGTGTTAAAGTTAATTTTCTAAATATCAATAAAATTTAAAAATTAAAAAGAAAGAAAAAATTGCACATGGTACTTAGTGATTTACTGTTAGAAAATATCTTTTTTCAATGATGAATGCTAAAGTTATATAGCATATTGAAATTATAAATGAATCTTATTATGAAACACCAGGCAATATTTTTCCTGTATTTTGGGTGCCAGGATATCACCCCAGGTACCTCATTTAAGCTAGCCAATTTACGCTAGTCTCAGAAAAGAAGAATGCATTTCTGGGAAATTCGCCATTTGAAATTCCAATGGTTGCTTATCCCCTTCTGAGGCTAATGGTGCCAGTTGCTAAGAAAACAGGGCTTCTTGGCTGGCCAGAGGACGTAGCTCTTTCTCTGTGTTGTTGCAGGATCAGGGATCAACTTTGAGGCACACATTGTCCTGGAAAATTAGTGTATTGTGAGCTCTCTCAAACTTGGCACCTGCGAATGAAATCCGTAGTGCTTGTGTTTTGATCCCCAGGAAGGTGCTGATGACAGTTTTGAAGTCAGTATGTAATAACTCCCAATATGCCCCTGTTGTAAAGAACTTGATGTCTGGCTAGCTTGTGGGGAGACTTAGGGGAAGAATTTCTCAAGACAGAGCCAAAGAAGAATGGCTAGCTACAGCTTTTAGTCATATTTTTAACCCCCCAGCCTTCTTTATCTTCCAACCCCAACAATAAGGCACATTAATTTTGGGTTATACTCTTTGTCTTTTATGTTCTCTGGGGCCCTGTGCTAGACGTCTGCTGCTGCTGCTGCAAATGAACCGATAGGCAAGGGTCCCCTCATTTCTGTGTCTGAACAGCAGGCCAGAAGTAGCCAGAGAGGAATGGTTCCCTACCTCAGGACAAGTTGCCATTAAAACAACAGTTAGACTGTTAAAAGTAGACATTCTCTCGCATCAAATCTTCTCCACAACACAAGATGTAGTTTTCAGAGTATGCAAGACAAAAGAAGTTGAGTCTAAGGGAGAAAGGTTCTAGAGGAAGAAAATAATTTAGAAAGAACTATGGGATTAACAGTAAAAGAAAGCAGTGTAGACTAGCATTCTTCACCTAAGCAAGTGTTATCTACTCCCTAATTATAAGCTAAGCTGCTCCATGACTTCTAGTAACATTCTTCCTCCCTGGTGGCAATGATGTTTTCTCCTCTACACTGATTCTTTCTTCACAAAATAATACTACAGATGTTATCATTGATAACTATTATTTGTACCAAGCTACATATGTATGTTATCAATAATTCTTGCATGAGCCATTCAAAGGAAGTTACACTTTCCTCTATTAATAGAAAAGAAAACTCTGACTAAGAGAACTTAAGAAATTTACTAAGACAACAGGGCTAGTAGGAGGCATACATAGCTGCTTTCAAATCAAACTGGTTTCAAATGCAGTCTGTCTGAGCCCCACCTGCTATCTTAACCACTGGACATTGTCTAGTGGTTCAGGTGAAACCTTCTTGATTCTTGCTCCCTCTCTTCATTTCTGCCCCAGATCAGGTTCCCCCTAAACCTGAGTCCCCAAATCCAGATGTGGGTGATGCCAGAGCCTTACTATTTTCTACTCTGTTTTCCCTATCTGATACAGTAGCCAGCAGCTACATGTGGCTAGTGAGTATTCAAATGTGGCTACTCCAAATTGAGATATGCTCTAAATATAAAATACGATTTGGCAGTCTGAGTATGAAAAAAAAAAAGAATATAAAATACCTCATTAATAATTTTCATGTTGATTTTGTGTTAAAATGAAAATATTTAAAACATACTAAGGTTAAAAATATATTATTAAAATGAATATTAACTTCTTTTTACCTTTTATAATATGACTCCTAGACCATTTAAAGTGACACGTGTGGTTCAGGCTGTTTTTCTTTGGGGCAGCACTGCTCCGGGTCATAGCGTGTACACATGGAGGGTGGGGTGAGAAGCTGCCGCCATCCTGCTCCAGGCTTACCAACTCCACGCCCTCATCTCTCCGCCTCAGCTTCTCAGAGGTAACTGCTTCCCACAAAAAAGGTTGGGGAATCCCAGCATGTCTTAGAACCTAAAGTTTAAAAGGAAATGTACAGGCCCTGGCCGGTTGACTCAGTGGTAGAGCATCGGCCTGGAGTGCAGGAGTCCCGGATTCGATTCCCGGCCAGGGCACACAGGAGAAGCGCCCATCTGCTTCTCCACCCCTCCCCCTCTCCTTCCTTTCTGTCTCTCTCTTCCCCTCCTGCAGCTGAGGCTCCATTGGAGCAAAGATGGCCCGGGTGCTGAGGATGGCTCCTTGGCCTCTGCCTCAGGCGCTAGAATGGCTCTGGTTGCAACAGAGCAATGCCCCGGATGGGCAGAGCATCGCCCCCTGGTGGGCGTGCTGGGTGGATCCCGGTCGGGCGCATGTGGGAGTCTGTCTGACTGCCTCACCGTTTCCAGCTTCGGAAAAGAAAAAAAAAAAAAAAAAAAAAAAAGGAAATGTACAAACCATGTAGCCAAAACCACCCAAAGCAGTACTTCTATAACCTCATTATGGCACAGGCATTGGAGTAGTTTATGTTACTTCCAAAGATTCACTGCCCCTCTACTTCCCTGTCCCATTGATGCCAAGCTGGACCAGAGGATTTGTTTTGCCCCTCCCAGCCCTTTTTAATTCAGGACTGGCCATGCAACTTGCTTTGATCCATGAAATGTGTGCAGAAATGTCTTTTCTGAACTGTGGTTTTCAGTAACAACTCATGATTTATCATTACCCCATTTCCTCTAGCACAAGACCTGTGGTGTCCCAGGTAAGGGCTGCTCTGTAGGCCTGGGCCTCTGAGGGAGGATGATGAAAAGGAGATTCATGATAACCATGATGGACATGGAATCTGATTGAAAAATAAGCCTGAGTTGTTGCAAGCTACTAAAGTTTAGGAGGCTTTGTTACTACATTCTAACTTAAATACAGATGCCAACCCAACCAAATCATCATATTTGAACCCCTCCAGTGACAAAAAATATTACTACCACTGGGGCAAAACATCCCATCCTCGGACAGCCTGACTGCTAGAGAGATCTTCCGCATAGTGCTCCAGGATCTGCTTCCTGGGACAAACTCTTTCCTGTGCAACAGAATGGGCTTCCTTCCCATAGTCAGCACAAGTGAGGGAGTAACAAACTGAACCCAGGTCTTGGTGGAGGTCAGGCACCCACGAAAGCAAAGGGAGTCACTGAAAGTTCCTTCAGAGAGTAAGCGGGCTTGAGGGTAAGCCCCATGTGCACAGGAGGTGGGGGGGGAGAATATGAAAAGTTGTGCCCAAGCGACAGTCATGCTCAGAGCCATGGGGCAGATGAAGAGGCAAAGCCAAAGAAAGTAAGAGGTCCATGCACTGTTGGTCTGCTGGAAGTTGTCAGGAAGCATTGAGCACGACAAGCTCGCTTTTGAACACTCTGCCCCACCACAGGGGCTCTAGCGGTAAGAAGGACCCCCAACTCTGAACCTGACATTACCACTCTCAGGGGTCTACCTACTCCTTTCACCCTTGGAACTACAGTATAAAGTCTTGTTCTTTTGCCACTTGACAGTCTTCTCTCTATTTATAGGCAGCTTTGCTTGTGCCTGAGCAGACCAACACTGATGCTTTGTTATTCAGCCAGAAGTGTGGTGAACTGGTGCAGAACTTGGATTTCAGAGTCAAATTAGATCTTGGTTCAATTGCTGACCCCATCAATTGATCGATGTATGACCTTGAGCAATTTTCTAACCTCTGTAAGCTTCACTTATCTGTAAAATAAGGATACATCTAACCTTGAAGGGCTGTTGTTTGGAGGATTAAATGAAAGAATATTAAGTGCTTGCTATTATATCTTCCCTTCACTAAATGGGAGTCATATATTTTTCTCTGGTAAAACCAAAGAGTGGGGGGGGGGGTCAATTATAATGGCAAACATACTGATCGTACACACTATGCTTTGCAGGACTTGTTTAGAGTCTTACAAAATGCTCAGTAATGATATTGGCCCTTATATTTTAGGACAGAATCATCTGCTATTGAAATTTTGCCACATGATCCTTTTAAGGTTCATTTGAGGTAATTCAGAAAAGGGATGCGTTCCGTATTTCTATTTATGTCCTATTTTCTGTTGTATTTCCTTATCGAATTTCTCCCTTCTGTTCTGTTGAAGTCAGTGCTGAGAATCAGCACCTTACAAGAAAGAGCACAACAAGGGAAGTTAGGAATTCCACAGCCAATTTCATATAACTATTTGAAAGTGCAAGAGAAAAAAAAAGGTGAAGGGAACACTTATCATGTACCGTGCAGTCATAGAAACATCAGAAATGCTGCAACAGAACTGGTCCAGCCATTCAGCCAGCTCAAGAGTCTGTCCCTGGCACCCAAGGCTGCCCTTCCTTTAAATCACCTTGAATGTTTGGGTCTGACACAAATAACTTTGCTTCCCCTTAATGTTCTAGTAAGCCCACTAATAGAGTATAATAGACGGTTTTTTAAAAATTCTAGCTGAGTGTGTATGAGGGGTGGGGTGGAGAGAAAGAGAGAGAGACAATCTGTTGGACCTCTTGAAATCACTATGTGTTGTTTGAAGGTATTCTCCTTGCACCAGGCCTTCCCCAGTCCTATGAGCAGGAAGCCATGTTATCTATTATCTAGTCCCTTAGTTACTTCAGATGTCTATCTCCAACCTTCTCCAGGATGGTTACACTTTACTGAGGCCTAATGACCAGAACTGCTCTGGGTAATGAAGCCCAGTGAAGCACTTTCCCTGTCAAACATGGATTCCCTTGATGATATCTAGGATGTAGACCTCCTTTTGGGGCCTAGCATGTTTCTCTCACAGTTTCAGTCTACAATGACTTTCATACCAATTTTATATATATATATATCCAGATAGTATAGATGTTAATAATATAAACTTGAGTCATATAGTTCTATAAGTATACTAAGGAGCTTATATTTACTTAGTCACTTTGTAGTATATTTCTAGATTTCTGGCCCAGTTTAAAGTGTCATTGCTATCACCATTTTTTAACGGAAGTTATTCCCTAATTATATTGTGCTTACTTACCTTCAGGGGGTACAATAAAATAAAGTTCCTTCATTTGTGTGTTATTAGTGGTTTTAATTCTCTTGCACCACCTTCAATTAGCCCATTTTCTGTCTTTATTTATTATAGACTTTTAAACTCTGATGCATGTATATCTTGAGTTGAAGATTTTGAAAATGTGCTCTGACTCTCAGTTTCTGAGTTGTCATAGAGGTAAACTGAATGTGCCCATTAAGCCTTCTCCCAATTTCCTATTAAAATACTCCCCCAAGATACATAAAATGATAGAAATTGGTGACAGAATTATCAACTAAACTTGCCATGGTCAGAAATTTATATGAACTGAATCACTGATGAAAATGAATTTATTTTTGTTATTATTAAGTAAGAGGTGGGGAGGCAGAGACAGACTCCTGCATGCACCCTGACCAGGATCCACCCAGCTAGCCCCTACCAGGTGATGCTCTGCACATCTGAGGCCGCAGCACCATTGCTCAGCAACCGAGCTATTTTAGCACCTGAGGTCGAGGCCATGGAGCCATTCTTAATGTCTGGGGCCAACTTTGTTCAAACCATTGGCTGCAGGAGAAGAAAGGAGGGGGAAGGACGGAGAAGTAGATGGTTGCTTCTCCTGTGTGCCTTGATGGGGAGATTGAACGTGGGACTTTTTCACACGCTGGACCAACTCTCTACCACTGAGCTAACCGGCCAGGGCCTGAAAATGAATTTAGATCAGAAACCACACATTCCATCCTGAACCAGAGCAGGACAGGTACTTGTGAAGAAGTCTGTATTCATACCCCCTATCCAGGCTCGCTGCTCTGCCCAGGAAATATGGAGGCATAAACTATTTAAATACTGACTTCCAAAACGCTCCTCTTCCCCACTTGTATCAGCTATTTCTTTTTCTTTCTTTCTTTTTTTTTTTTACAGTGTATCATTCTAACTCAAAGCTTGCAATAGGCAATGAAGTAATAGCTCTTAGCTATCTAAGGAAAAATATCACAGACTAAGAGTAAAAACAGAAAGAGATTTTTGGATGGTGGATGTTGTTTCAAACTATGTCTGATTCACTATGTCATGTCAAAAAAGAGCATATCAGATCAAGGTTCAACCAAACATACCCACTTGGCAATCTGAGCAAGGTTACTGCACATCAAACTGAACTGAGAAGCAGGAGCTGCCAGTACCCAAGGGAGCAGCAGGGAGATCTAAGGGGCTCTAAGCGCACCAACGTCTTTGTTGATGAGACAATAGCCCTAGAGAGCATTCCCCCTCTGTAAGGATCAGTGAAGGAAGGAAGGGAAAAGGGTGAAGGAAGGAAGGGGCAGCAGGGAACATATAACATGGGGCTATAGATAACGAATAGATAGATGTAGACACAGATACTTACGTAGGTATAAATAATATATATCTGTATATCTGTGCTTATGAACTGTTAGTAAAACATAGGAGAACATTCTCTGAAGAGTTGGAGGAAGATATTTTCTTTAGAAAGGATTTTCTGAAATTAAAATCTTATACTACATTTCTCCGGTTTTCTCAAAAAAAAAAAAAACCCACAAAAAAACAGGAGGACCTGACTTCTATGAGAGAAGAACAGGTTGTCATAACAGAAAATGACTAAGATGAGAACAAATATGCCAAAAGGATCTGGTCAAAACAAGAAATGACTACAGAGCAAGCCAAATTTCCAGATCAGCTTAAAAATTCTCATGGGAAGCCACAAAGCACAGCACTGATACTGCAGGGGGAAAAAAGTGAATCAGTGCTATAGAGACAAGTATATAGAAATAAATCATCCAGAATATATATAGGAAGTCCAAGATAAAAATCAGTGAATGAATAGTTGTTCAATAAGAGGCCAGAAGCTGGCAGAACAACAGAAGAATTACAAATAATTTTGAGGGTAAAACCAAAGCAATAGGAATAGTAATCAAGATATTATAGAAGGGATTTATTTGACCATTGAAATAAGACCTGAGACCTAACACAGAGGCCATGGAGCCGTCCTCAGCACCTGGGCCAACTTTGCTCCAATGGAGCCTTGGCTGTGGGAGGGGAAGTGAGAGACAGAGAGGAAGGAGAGGGGGAAGGATGGAGAAGCAGATGGGCGCTTCTCCTGTGTGCCCTGGCCGGGAATCAAACCCAGGATTTCCACATGCCGGGCTGACGCTCTACTGCTGAACCAACCAGCCAGGGCTTCTTTTGTTTTCATATTTAAAAAAGCCTTTCCTCCAAAGGTACTATTTTTGGTAATTCATTTATATTTTATCTAGCTTTATGGGTTCATTGTTCACCTTTAACTAATTAATTAATCTTTGTAATCAGTGTATTACTATCCTCTCCATTTTTCAGGTGACAGTATGAAAGCTCAGAAATTATTTTAAACACTTGGCTCAAGGTCAGGCCCTCTGATTTTAAGCCAGTTCATTCCCAATAACCCTAGGATATAAACTTGGTTTCCAATGATATTAGCCTCATACAATTTCTGTGAGCATAGAAATGGGGCTAAAGAACACAGCCTGGCATGGGCAATAGATATGAGCAGCATAATGTCTGGCTCTTCAGCCCCATACCCTAACCCAGGGGTCCACAAACCTTTTACACAGGGGGCCAGTTCACTGTCCCTCAGACCGTTGGAGGACCGGCCTATAAAAAAAACTATGAACAAATCCCTATGCACAGTGCACATATCTTATTTTAAAGTAAAAAAACAAAACGGGAACAAATACAATATTTAAAATAAAGAACAAGTAAATTTAAATCAACAAATTGACCAGTATTTCAATGGGAACTATGGGCCTGCTTTTGACTAATGAGATGGTCAATGTCTGGTTCCGTATTTGTCACTGCTAGCCGTAACAAGTGATATGACGCGCTTCCAGAGCCGTGACGCATGCGTCCGGTGTCACCGGAAGTAGTACTGTATGTGAGCAATGCCGTGCTTTGCAACACCACCACATACAGTACTCCATCCTGTGCTCCTCTCACTGACCAGCAATGAAAGAGGTTCCCCTTCTGGAAGTGCGGCGGGGCTGGATAAATGGCCTCAGGGGGCCGCATGTGGCCCATGGGCCGTAGTTTGGGGACCCCTGCCCTAGCAAGTGCAACAGCAATCGTGGGAGGGGCGCTCCACAGTATGCAAGGCAGTCGGGCTGTGTTCTGCCTTAGGGCCAGTGGGAGCCACCGTCATGTATGCTCAAACTTCATCATGTATGCTCAACATTGAGACCTTTTCCAGGATGGATCTGTGGAACCTTCTAAACTTTTGCTTCACATTATTTTTCTACCTATCTTAACTTTTTAAAGAAACTGTAGGACTAGTATTCTTTCAAAGATAAAAACAGAATTGTATTCCTATACACTAAGTACAAAAGAAATCAATTACTTTCAATGATAGTAATTTAATATTTTATTCCAGTGTTTGTTTTAGCCTATTAAATGAAAAATAATTACTTTGATCTTTCAGAAATGGGCTTGGTTCAGTTTGGGGAATTATGGAGAAACATTATAACATGAGAGAAAAATGGGCTAGATAGTGTCACATGCTCACTTCCCCTGCCCTTCTCAGCATCTCTTCATTAACTCTAACTCTGGAACATGGCGCTCACAAGTACCTTTGGGCTAAGATTGACCCAGTATTAAATATGTCAACTTGTCAATACAGAGATTTATAAAAAAAACTGGAGAGGGATTTATGTATGTTGTTCCAAAAGTGCAATTCATGATTCTAGTCAATAAACCCCTAGTTGGTATAGTGGATTTTTATTAATGAGAAGGAAAGTGATACCAACATAAAGCCTTAATTAAAACTTGGCTCTGCCAATTTTTTTTTTCTTTCTTTAGAACAACAACAACAAAAGAAAGGACAGAGAAGTAGTTAAATAGATTCTGTTTTCTAAACACCCATATTTTTCCTTGATATCTCATTGAAAAGTATACACTGTACTAAAGATACAAACTATACTCACCTTTGCTTTCCCTTTTTTTTTTGTGTGTGTGTGTGTGTGTGTGTGTGTGTTTAAAATGGTAGGAATAAGTTGCAAATCATTTGACACTATCTCTTAAACTTCCCCTAGGAACAAAGCACATACTTCTGGGAGAGAACTAAGCTAATTAAATTATCAAAATTTGAGCACATCATGGCCAGTGTTCCAAATTTTTATGCATGGTATACAAATCATTCATTCATTCATCAAATATTTATTGAATACTTAGATACACCAAGCAGTCTGCAAGATATTTGGAACACAACAGTGTGGACAACTGCCCTCTGAGGGCTCACAGGCTAGATAACAAAAGACCATGATGAGTAAGACAAATGCTCTAACAAGAGAAGCATGCATAAAATATTAAGACAGAATAAACATGGGAGGTGCCAATCTGCCTATGGGAGTTAGGGAAGACTTCATAGAGAAGTCAATATTTGGCATGAGTCTTAAGGAAAGAAAGGAAGTTTAGCAGTTTCATCAGCATGACCAATGTGTTTAGAAGTAATTTTGGCCAGTTGGTTCAGAGGAAGAGCGTAGGCCCAGTTTGTGGATGTCCTGGGGTCGATTCTGGTCAGAGCACACAGGAGAAGAAACCATCTGCTTCTCCACCCCTTCCCCCTCTCCCTTCTCTCTCTGTCTCTGTCTCTCTGTCTCTCTTTCTCCCCCTCCTGCAGCCATGGTTAGATTGGTTCGAGCCCATCGGGCCCCGGGTGCTAAGGATGGCTCTGTGGAGCCTCTGCCTCAGGCACTTGAAAAAAATAGTTCAGTTGTGAGCATGGCCCCAGATGGACAGAGTATTGGCCCCAGATGGGGGTTGCCAGATGGATCCTGGTTGGGGTGCATGCAGGAGTCTGTCTCTCTATCTCCCCTCCTCTCACTTGGAAAAGAACAAAAAGAAGAAGAAGAAGAAGAGGAAGGAAGTAATCTTAAAAGACAATGGCATACTTGTAGAATAGTAAAAGAAAATCAGTGTGATTTTAGAATATGGGAACCTATGTCGTAGACAGACGTGAAAGGAGACTGAAAAGTGGATTGAGGCCTAGAACAGAGTTGGCAAATTATTTTTTAAAGATAATAAATTTGGCTGGGGGAGACTTACTCAACTCCATCCTTGTAGTGTGAAAGAAGTCATAGACAATAGTCATAAACAATATGTAAAATTCATTGTTGTACATTCATTGGGTGTGTTCCAGGAAAACTGTATTCATAAAAAGGGTTTGCAAGACCATGGGCCATAGTTTTCCAACCCATGGCCTAAAATATGAAGGGTAAGTTAATGTTATATAATGTTATACCCTGTCCCATGGGCATCTTTAAGCATTACATGATCAAACTTGTTTTCAAGGAGATTAACTTGTATATTCATTTGGCTACAGCAGGAGTGGAGAGAACAGTGTTCTGGGTGCTCAGGGAGAAAGATAGTGGAGAGAGAAGGGCCAGATGTTTGAAGTAGTTCCACAGTCAGATGGACAGGAACCAAAGGTAGAGTGGAGAGGGACAGGCCCAAGGTGACTTTTACTCTGAAGACTTCCTATGTATCCTCACAATCAATATAGAGAGGATGGGACATTTTACTTTCTGTAGCCCAATTGTCTTTCTGTATATTTTGAAGATAAAACCAAATGATAAGCCCAAATGATCTCTACCTAAGTAGTATTGTCTGGTGTTCGGTCACAGGTCTTATTTCAATGATCAAATAAATCCAAATTATGAAATTCTTGCAACTGTCCTCAGACCTGGCCATACACTTGCTGAATTTCTGATGTTAAATGCTGTTATTTTCTGAAAAGTCCTTGGAGATGCTGGAATCTAAAAATATAAAAGATGAAAAAAATTTAGTGTTTTAAAATTTATATTTGTCTTTTACATTCTTTTCATGAATGTTAAATGTTCCAAATGGTTCTGTCTTGACTATGAGACGTTCAGAGTATATTGGAACTTAAAACTAAATTACTGCCATTACTTGGAATTGAAATTACCATATCATAAATTTCTTAGTAATCTGTCCACCCCTGGGTACCTGGCCTGGTCAGCATGGGTTCAAATCCTGTGATTTACCCTTCACCCCTCTTCTGCTCTCCCATTGCACTTTTGTTGTGATAGACAACAGTCAATTCTTCTAGACAGAACATTTTTGTGCATCATTATTAGTGTTTTGGCTTAGCTTCATAGACATAGATCAACTAAGAGGTTTCCCAAAGCTGCTTTTAAAAATTGAGATGCTCGGCTTTGTTTGGTCAGTGTTATTAAAGCATGACTTATCTGGGAAGACTTTTCCTATTTTCTTGTCATGATTAATTGCTGGCTGTTGGACCTCAGTCTTCCTTTGTTGGTTCCGTTGTGGGGGCCATTTTGCTTTGTAGGATTGTTGAGAACAAGGCTTCTCTGCCTCCACAAGGTCTTAACTATGGCCCTAGGTTCACATTGCTGCAGGGGTAGGCTTGACTGGTTTGCCTTCTGTTCCTTGAAGAACAGGTCAGCTCATAATTCCAAGTAAGTTACAAACACAAAGTGTTAAATGAATATAGATAGAACCTGTAGTCTAGAAACCTTCTCTGTGAAAGTTGTCTGCATGTCAACAAGAAAATTGCAAATTGCAGCTCAAGTTCTCATTTGTGTTCTGTTTTCAGAATTGGACATATAGGCAATCCAAAGACTTTTTCCTAGGGACTTTGTTTTTGAAATAAAGGCCTGACCAGGCGGTGGTGCAGTGGATAAGAGCGCGGGACTGGGATGCGGTGGACCCGGGTTCGAGGCCCCGAGGTCGCCAGCTTGAACACGAGCTCACCGGGTTTGGGTGGGACTCGCCAGCTTGAGCCCAGGGTCGCTGGCTCCAGCGAAGGGTCACTCCATCTGCTGTAGCCCCCCCTTCCCCCCGTCAAGGCATGTGTGAGGAAATCAATCAATGGACAACTAGGTGGACAACTAGGGAACCGCAACGGAGAACTGATGTTTCTCATCTCTCTCCCTTCCTGTCTGTCTATCCCTATCTGTAAAAATAATAATAATAATAATAAAGGAAAAAATCACACACATTCTAGGCTTTAAAAAAATAGTTTAATTTGAACAAAAATATTATGGATTAGGAAGACTTATAAAATATCATATTAAAGAAAGAGCCCACTGAAAATTGGGAAGCCACATGCAAAAGAATAAAACTTGACTACAGTTTGTTTCCTTACACAGCAATTAATTCAAAATGGATCAAAGACCTAAATATAAGATCTGAAACAATAAATTACATAGAAGAAAACATAAGTACTAAACTCATAGACCTTGGCAGTAGAGAACATTTTATGAATTGACAAGGCAAAGATAAATGAATGGGACCACATCAGACTAAGAAGTTTCTGCACAGCAAAACAGACAGCCAACTAAATGAGAGATTATATTTTCAAACAACAGCTCAGATAAGGGGATAATGTACAAAATATATAAAGAACTTACAAAACTCAGCAACAAACAAGCAAACAATCCAATAAAAAATGGGAAGAGGACATGAACGGATACTTCTCCCAAGAAGGAATAAAAATGGCCAATGGATATATGAAAAAATGCTCATCTTCACTAGCTATTAGAGAAATGCAAATCAAAACTACAGTGAGATACCACCTCACATCTGTTAGATTAGCTATTATCAACAAGACAGGTAATAACAAGTGTTGGAGAGGCTGTAGAGAAAATGGAACCCTCATTCACTGTTGGTGGGAATGTAAATTAGTACAACCATTATGGAAAAAAAGTATGGTGGTTCCTCAAAAAATTAAGAATAGAACTACCATATGACCCAGCAATCCCTCTACTGAGAATATACCCCCAAAACTTGAAAACATGAGTACGTAAAGACTCATGCACCCCCATGTTTATCACAGCATTGTTCACGGTGGCCAAGACATGGAAACAGCCAAAATTCCCTTCAATAGAGGATTGGATAAAGAAGATGTGGTATATATATTCTATGGAATACTACTCAGCCATAAGAAATGATGACATAGTATCATTTACAACAACATGGATGGATCTTGATAACAGTATACTGAGTGAAATAAGTATATCAGAAAAGCTAAGAACTCTATGATTACATACATAGGTGGGACACAAAATTGAGACTCATGGTCACAGATAAAAGTGCAATGGTTACCAGGGGGAGGGGAACGGAGGACAGGAAGGGGGTTAAGGGAAGAGGAGGGGCTCAAAGAGAAACTAAATATAGGGTGATGGAGGATGATTTGACTTTGGGTCATGGGTATAGAACATAATCGACTGTTCAAACGATGTGATGTTTTCTCTAAATCTATGTACTCTGGTTGACCAATGTCACCCTGTTAAATTTAATTGTCTAAATAAAAAAAAAAAGGAAAGAGCCCATTGTAATTAAAGCACACTTAGGAGTTTAGAGAAGTAGATTCTTGTTTTGATCACTTTCCAAAGTTTGTGTTCTGTTATCAAGTAAGTAGCTTCTTACCTGTAAAATAATGAAATTTGATTAGATGCTTAATGTCCTGACCAACTTGTAAAACATTATATGTGGGTATTTTAATCTTTCAAAATGAGATACTTGACACCTTGGCATCCCTTTTATGACTATGTTATCTTTCCTCAAGGATGAGCTCTGCCTGGGAACCAAAATGTAACTTCTGAGCTTGGCTCTGCCATTATGTTATTAGACACACAAGCAGGGTTTCTGCTCTCCCCCATCTGCACACAGGAGGGGATGAGCACCTGTCACTTTAGGGGACTGTGTTTCCCTTCCTTTGCTGGATCTAGAGCTGAGGGAACTCAGGAGATTTTCTCATTCTTCTTCCTCGTCTGAAAACAAGATAAAATGGTCTCTTGGGCCTCTTCAAGTCTGGAAACTCAAAGAGAGCATATAATCTAATGATTTTGAATCATAACATTTAAGAACAGGAAGAGAATTTAGAGGTCAGATTCTATAACATTAAGTGACATACTATCTCTCTGAAAACTGGTAGAGCAGAGAGAAAATCAGAATGATTTGGGAATGTTGCAAAATTGTATTACGTTTCTTAGATCAATAACTCTCATTTCAGTCTATATATTTGGCTGGCTTTCTGACAGAACCTAATAGATGTGGCTATGTTGTGCTGCTATATAACAATGACGAAATGTTTTCTCCTAGGAATAATCTAGCCAGGGAACTTAACATTGAGATTTGTTTAATGTCTTGAGTTGGGCTCCCTAGAAGCAGAGTCAGAGATGTGGTTTACTGTCAAAGTGATTTATGGAGGGGGACTGCTCTCAGTTGAAACTTGTAGAGGCGTGAGCTGAGCAGGAGAGCACAGGGGAAGCAGCTAGGCAAAGATGTGGGATGAGGTGACACCTGGCCACAGCCTGGTCCCATCGGGAGCTCGGGGCATGCTGGCACCTCCTAATTGTTCTGCTTGGAAGCAATAGAGCCCTGTCAGTCACTCACTGGCCATGGGCCATCCTCCCTGTCCCTTCTTGTCTTATTCTTGACCTTAAAATATTTCATCACTAAAAGTGTTTGCCCTAGGTTTTTATGAACTTCATTTTTAAAGTGTGGTGGTATTTTCCTCTGTTTCTAGTTTTCTAAGAATTTTATCCTGTAAGTATTCTGAATTTCATAAAATGCATTTTCTGTATTTATTAATTATATGTCTTATTTTTATAAGTTAATAGAGATTAATAGTGTTTCTTGTGTTCAACTATTCTCACATTTCAAGGATAGTCCCTTCCTAGGTAGAGAGTGTTGTTTTTAATATACATGGTTGTATTCAAGATGCTAACATTCTATTTGGTATTTATGTAGCTGTGGTCATAACTGAGTTTAACCTACTTAGTGTCAAGGTTCTGCTAGGTTCATGAAATGAGTTTAAAGCTTTCTTTCTTTTTTTCTATTATTTAGAACAATTTTTATAATATTGAGATTTTCTGTATATCAGTTTCCTGAAACTGCCATAACATTTGGTGGCATAAAATAACAGTTCTAGAAGCAGGAAGTCTGACATCAGCATGTCAGCAGGGCCAGGCTCCCTCCCGGGGTTCTAGGAGAGACTCTGTCCTTCGTCTCTTCCAGTTTCTGGTGACTGTGGCTATACCACTCTCGTCTGCTTCCACAGTTGCATGGCCTCCTAATAATCTGTCCATGTGTCTCTCCTACAAAGCCACACCATTGGATTTAGAGCTTGCCTGGATAGTCCAGGACAATATTCTCATCTCAGGATTCTTAATTATATCTGCAAAGTTATTTTCCTCAGACAAATTCAGTGTTTATAGGTACTGTGGATTTGACATGTGCATAACTTTTGGGGAGGCCACCATTCAACCCACTACAATCTGTTTCTTGAAAGTCTAATAGATTCCATCTCTAAAATCACCTGCCCCTGAAGGGGAGTTTGGGAATAAATATTTGAATTCTGACTCAGCTTCTTCAGTGATTTTAGACCTACTTATTGTTTCTTCTAGAGTCTGTTTTAGTACTTCTATTTTTAAAAAAAGTATCAGTCTCAACTGTGCTTTCAAATGTACTGGCATGAAGTTGTACCTTCAATTCTCTTGAGATTTTCTAATCAAAATATGTTGTATAAATACTTACGTGATCTAGTACTTTCTTAACATTGTTTATATACTTACTACTTTGTGTATATAGGCACAGATAGGTAATCTATTTCATTACTGTATAAATACTTGCATAATCTATTACAGTGCTAATATTATTTTAATGTATACTGTTGCCCTCCTTTTATTAATTTTTGATCAAATTTTCCAGAGGTATCCAGTTAGATTCATTTTTTTCAGAGAACACAGGTTGCTTCTTTTGAGATCTTCTAGAGCCATCATCCCTAAGGCTTTATCTCTCAGATTCCACACAATTTGTGTGTCCAGTTCACTTGCTTTCGTTTTTTCCGTTAATACATATTATCTCCTAGCATACTATGTATTTTATTTTTTGTTCTTCTTATTTATTATCTCTCCCAAGTAGAACAGAATTCTCATAAGAACAGAGATTTTTATCCTTTTGGGAATCCCTAGTACCTGTAATAGTCAATAAATGTTTGTTGAATGAATGAACCAAAATTTGCCTTAATGATAATCAGTTTCTATCATTGCTTTTTTAAATATTCATTAATTTCTGCTCTTTATTAGTTTTCTCTTCTTACATTTCAGTTCATTTTTTTACTCGTCCTAATTCTAACTTCTTGAGTTGAATACTTTAGGTTATTACTTTTTGATTTTTCTTCTTTTCTAATATAAGCATGAAAGATGAGCATTTTTTCTCTTCGCACCTCTCTGGCAGTATGCTTAAAGTTTTTATTTGGATTCTCATTGCCATTTAGTTCTAGATGTTTTATAGTTCTTTTATGATATCCCCTTTTATCCATGAATAATTTAGTAATAGTAAAAATTTGTGGGTTATTTTTAAGTTTCTTAAAGAGGAACGGCTATTATAATTTTGTCATTGATTTACAATTTTATTGTACTTTGGTGAGAAAATATATTCCTTGTAATAGAAATTCACTGAAATTTGTTGATATTTACCATGTGCCAAGTACCATATACATTTTTGTAAATGTGCCATGTGAGCGTATGGTATTACAGACACAGTAGATTGTTTTCTGTTACTTCACTGCTTCTGTTGGGGATTTTGTACTTCAGACCTTATGAACATGCCCTCTTAGCTGATAGATTCATCTTCCTAACATCATGGTCACTACATTACAACTTATCCAAATCTGTAGACTTTAATAAAAACATTAAGGTGGGGGTTTTCTGCAACATACACAAAAGAAAGTTAAATTGTAGTTGAATATCACTCATCTGGCTGTTTATTTCTATGATATTAAATACTACTCCAGAGCATCAAACTTAAATTTCAGGAAATAGGTCTCTTAATAGTCTTCATAAAATATTGCATAATATCCAGAATGTTTTCCCATATTGTATCGATTTGAAATGCTATCATAAACATTATTTCCTCTATTTAGGAAATCAAAAATTAAAATAAATTGACTCACTATATGTATATAGTTCTTTAATGTTTTAAAAGTTTATTTTAAACAAAAGGCTTTTTTAAATTAAAAAGGTTATTTTTTTCTAAAAGAAAGACATTTTAATTCTGAAATGATACTTTTTTTATGAGAGAGAGAGAGAGAGAGAGAGAGAGAGAGAGCGAGCATACCTGGCCAGGCATGGTGCAGTGGATAGAGCATTGGACTGGGATGCAGAGGACCCAGGTTCAAAACCCTGAGGTTGCCCAGGCTCATCCAGCTTGAATATGGGTTTACCAGCTTGAGCACAGGGTCACTGGCTTGAGCATGGGATCATCACATGACCCCATGACTGCTGGCTTGAGCCTAAGTTGCTGGTTTGAGTGAGGGATCATTCACTCTGCTGGAGCCCTCAGGTCAAGGCACATATGAGAAAGCAGTCAATGGAAAGAACTGATGCTTCTCCTCTTTCTTTCTTCCTGTCCATTTGTCCCTATTTGTCCCTCTCTCTGTCTTTCTCTCTCTTAATTATATCTGCAAAGAGAAGAAGGGAGAGAGAGAGAGAGAGAGAGAGAGAGAAACATCGATCTGTTTCTGTATGTGCCCTGACCAGGAACCAAACTGGCAGCCTTTGCATATTGGAACAATGCTCTAACTAGCCAAGCTATCCAGCCAGGGTAAAGTTTTTTAACCTAAAAGAACATTTTTTTTTCAAATTAAAAAAAATATTCTTTGTCAACTTAAGAGTTAAAATGAAATGTCTAAAAAATTCAACATCAAAAATGTCACCAACACCTAGTGACCAAAAATGTATTTAAATATATGTCATGTACTATAATATCTAAGACAGTATAGAAAAGCCACACGTCACACAGAAAGATGCCTTAGAAAAATGTTCCTTTAAAGTCCAGTGTTTGGAACTTGAACAACAATGGCCCTCAAATATTTTTTAGGAGAGTGAGACTCTAGGCAAGCCCCATCTCTAGTATATGAAATCCACATGTATTAGGGATGAGTACTCTATTATTTAATTGCTTATGAAATGTTTCTAAAAGAGAATACGTTTAGAGTTTCAATTGGGGTGTCAGGTACCCATCTCTCATTTAGCAGGGAGATGGAGACTCCCCTTCCTCTGCCCTGCTCAGCTTCACGCCACCAGTGAGGTTCCGCTGAGCATAGTCACAGACGCCCAGTGTGCTTGGGAGCTCAGGTCGTTGCCCGTGAAGTACCCTCCCTTCATAGCCCCAACTTTGGTGCCCTTCACTTTTCCCTTTTTATCCCATTGCATGAACTCTGTATATGAATTAGCGGGGAAGCGCTGGACTGAAACAGCAGTGGCGATCAGGGCAAGGGCCACGTCGCCTCTGGCTGGATTCCCCTCAGTCCCTCATGCACTGTGCAGTCTTGGTTTTTCAGTGCTCACTCTGAACCAGAAGAGCCTCCTCTTTGAATAGACTCCTGCACTATACTTGGACCAGTTGCTTTGCAAGCCTCTCTGCAAGCTCTTTGAACTGCAGTTCTCTCCCTTCAGGTTTACTTCTACCAGCTTGTTTCTGTGAGCCTTTGGTTGCCAGATTTTGGAGAATCAGACTTCATCCAATTCAGCTGGATCTATCCAAATGCGAGGAGTTAGTCCATGCGGCAATCAAGCACTGGGATATTTTTGTCCTCTTCAACTCCCGAATGCAAATTTCTTCACAGTACAAACCAGCGCAAACGCAGGGACAAAGGAGGAATGCAGTATTTTCATTTCTAGTCCCCCTGGTACCTGACACAAAATACTGGTTCTATCAGATGACAGTGTGTTGGCTACTGGTAACAAATTCTGACTGCAGTTGCTTTCACAATAGGGGTTTGTTTTTCTCAGATAAGCAGTCCAGGGGTAAGCATCTGTTGGTGTTGGTTCAGCTGCTCAGCCATGCCACCAGGGATCCAGGCTCTTTTCCTCCCTTCCCCAAAGCATGTTGGATTTTTGTTCTTAGACTTCTCAACCATGTTCACAAATGGCCACCCAAGATACAGGCGTCACAAGGCAGCATGCTGATCCAAACACCCTCCTCACCCTCCCGATATATGGCGGAGATCTCCAACCCCTCTCTCTGCTTCCACGCTGCCACCCCCCCACCCCCAAATCCATTTTCCACCTAACAGCCACAAGGACCTTTTTAACAATAAAAGCAGCTTATATTTCTCCATTACTTAAAATACTCCTATGTTTCCAGTAGATTTAGCAGAAAATCCACACTTTTGCCTTCAGCCTGCAAGGTTCTGGGGATCCAGCCAGCGCCCCATTGCACCTCAGTCCTGTCCTTAATCTTCTCTCTCAGCATGTCAACTGCATCTCAGCATGTGCGACCACATTGCTCTCCTGCTGTCCCTCAGAAACACGCTGCTTGGTCTCTCCAGGCCCTTTGCACTCGCTCTTTCCTTCTCACGGGATGTTCTGTTGACTGTTATCCATATCTGAGCTCCAAGGCCACATATAAATGGAACCTTTCCCTAACTATCCAAAACAAATGGTCTGTGTCCTCTTCCTTCTCCTTCCCTCTCTGCCTCCCAGTCTCATTTCCATTGCACCGTGGCTACTCGGTGAGTCTCAGTCCTGGCTGCACGTTTGAATCACCTAGGAAACTTTTTTTAAATACCATAGTCAGTTCCTATTTTATAGATTCAAGTTTAATTGGCCTGGGGTGAGCCCCAAACATTGGCATTATTTTTAAAGCACCCCACACAACTCTGTTGTGCAGCTGGGACTGAGAACTACTGGGCCACATGGTTAAAAGTCAGAAACTGAACAATAATTTTGGATAATCCTCTAATACTGACTTAAGTTGATAAAGAGTCCTTAGGATGATGCTCATTCTTGTTATGTGTTCCCTGTAACATCCAGTGGATATTTGTGTTAAATCAAAACTTACAGTAAAGAGATTTTTTTCTTAGAAGAAAACAATCCAATAGGGAAATAGTGTTTGCTCTGTGTGTGTGCACATGCGTGTGAACATGTTTTCCCACAGAGAATGTGGTTTCTCGGTTTAAATCGCCCTCTGTGCCCCCTCTTCTGACTGAGTGGGGGTTTTGGTCTGATTTGGGGAGACAGACTGTGGAGGCAGGGACCTCAGGGGTCCCTCTGAAGGCCCGGAGCCGGCCTGAGCCGTCTGTGAGAGGGAAGGCACGGGTCAGAGGCTGACAGATGGTCTTTCTGCCACATGAACTGCAGGCAGATGGCTCTGACAGTTTGGACAAGGCCGCAACTTTGGGCTGCTGAGGCGGAGCTTTGAAAAGATGCTTAAAGAAGCTGCTGATGACATTTCTCTCTTGCCCTGAGCAGACACTGAGCCTGGAGAATTGCAGGAGGTAGGGAGGAGGAGAAGGAGCAGGAGAATGAGGAAGAGTGTGAGGCCAGGGCCTCCTGAATGAGGCGGCCCTTTCACTCACCCTCTGCTTTCCTGCTGCAGAGCCTGGGGAGACAGGCCCGCCGGCTGGGGGGCAGTGAGCGCAGTGGTTAAGCACAGGCTGTCCTCACACATGGCTGCCATAAGTTCCAGCTCTGCTGCTGACTACATGTGTAACCTTTGAAGGTTACCCAACATCTTTTCATTCCCCTTTCCTCTTAATTGTTGAATCTAACTCAAAGCACTGCTTTGTGGAGGTGCGTCTGTAAAATGCTCAGCATAGGGCCTGGCCCACAGTAAGGACTCCTCACAAGGGAGCTATGACTTGTACAGCCCAAGGCTTAGAAGGGAGTAAGCGCCAAACCATGGCTTCATTATTAACACATCCAGCATTTTTACTTCTGCTGTGTGGCACCAGCCTTCTCTTTTCCTACCATATGATCTTATTTTAATTTACCAGTATGGCCGATTACTACTCAGAAGCACGGAGGGGAGGTGTAATGAGAAGGGGAGGGCAGGAGGACGTGGAGGTCTGACCCCATTTTTACCTCTCCTTAGCAAGAGGCCCAGGCACATTACTTGACCCTTCTGCAACAGTTGTTCGCAGTGCGCAGGGCTTCTTTGCTTGTAATCATTCCCGTCAGGGGCCCAGATGAAGGATTCTATGGCTCATGCCCTTTGGTCGGTAGACCCCTAGGGACGGGCGCAGCGGTGAGCACACCCGTCCTCTTCTCCCCACGCACCGGATTTCATAAGGCCTCCTGGCACAGAGCTACAGTAGACATTTAATTAACATAAAACACTATATAACACCATTAAGACAGTAGCCAGATTGGGAAGCTGGCAATTCCCCAACCCCTTGCAGCCAAGTTCCCCGACACAGGTATGTCCTTCAACTTGCTCACAGTGGTTGAAGACGCAGGCGGTCTTTTCTTATTCCAGATCAGTCACCTCTGAAGCTCCCCACCATTTTCTGGTGTATACTTCTGGGGCGAAAGTGGAGGGCACCGCCTCACCGCCTCCTCCCTCCTGTCCTTTGGGGCCCATCATCTCCGCGGCGGTCACTGGGTCTCTACAGCTGCATGCCGAATGACTGCTGCAGACGGCAGGTCTGATCCAGGGCACCCATGGACTTCAGCGCCTCATCCTCTTGTCTCCCTTCTGCCGATTATCTTCCTCGAAGCCCACTCCAAGCCCCCACTCTCCAGTTTCACTTTTCTTTTTAAATTGAATTTACTGGGGTGACCTTGGTTAATAAAATTATATGGTTTTTTAAATGCACAATTCTACAACATATCATCTGTACACTGTATTGCAGGGGTCCCCAAACTTTTTACACAGGGGGCCAGTTCAGTGTCCCTCAGACCGTTGGAGGGCCGGACTATAAAAAAAAAACTATGAACAAATCCCCATGTACACTGCACATATCTTATTTTAAAGTAAAAAACCAAAACGGGAACAAATACAATATTTAAAATAAAGAACAAGTAAATTTAAATCAACAAACTGACCAGTATTTCAATGGGAACTATGCTCCTCTCACTGACCACCAATGAAAGAGGTGCCACTTCCGGAAGTGCTGCGAGGGCCAGATAAATGGCCTCAGGGGGCCGCATGTGGCCCACGGGCCGTAGTTTTGGGACCCCTGCTGTATTGTATGTTCACCACCCCAAGTCCAGTCTCCTTCCAGCACCATTTTTATCCCCTCCCCACCACAATCACCACTCTATTGTCCGTGTCCATGAGTCCTTTCTTTTCTTTTCCTTATTTTTTTCTCAATATCTCCACCTTTTGCTCTCCATGTGACCAAGGCTGATGCCCCATTGGAGACCCTTTAAGTCACATCTAATTTGCATGCCTCCCTTATTCTCCAGTTAATTGGATCATCATTGTAAATCATGTTACCTGTAAAAAAGGAATGTGTTCAGTAGCTCAACAAAACGTGGTTGAGTACCTGCAGAGGCGGATTTAACGTCCAGCCCACTGGGCGTGCGCCCTGGGCCCCGACTTCTGAAGGGCCCCGCAAAACCCCAACTTGACACTCTTTTTCCATTGACACCAAGTTTGGTTTTATATGTGCAATTTTAACATCAATAGTACATAATATTTTTTATTTATTCAAAAATATGGTTAACATGTATTTTTATTTTCCCCATCTCTTTCTTTTTTTTTTAAGGGGCCCAACCAATATTTTCTCCTGCACCCGGGGCCTCAATCGACCTTAATCTGCCTCTGAGTACTTGCTATGTTACTTGCTATGTGTCAGCAACTAAAAACATAAGATGCGGTCCTTATGGCTGAGAGGATGTGTGGTTTGTAAGTCCCACACATACACCTCACTTTAATGCAGTGTAAGTACACATGCAAAATCCTCTGGAAGCAGAGACAGGACTAACCTCAGTGAGGTAGGTGTGACATGTAGAATCAGAAGACAGCAAAGGGTTCTGAAAGTAGCAGTTTTGTCCAATGCTCTATGATGACCACACTGGCTTCTTCCTTGCTCCAGCTATAAGAGTTGGGCTTTACAGAGACATGGAGTTGAGTGAACAGGGCTTTTGTAGATTGCCCTCTGTGGCCTGGCCTCTACTGGAGAAGTCAGCATTAGAGATTTTTAAAATTTCTATCATTTAGAAAGCAAGTACTGCTTGAAGAGGAAGTACATTACCCTTAACATATGCAGTGCTTTCAGATTAGTTTATCCTATTGACCTTTGGTTCCTCTTTGGTTATTCTTTACTGCTAGAAGGAGAGTCTTTCCAAATCTGATTGGATGGTAGAGGTGTGCATAGAGGTTTACCTAGAGTCAGGGGTACATATGGACAAGTGTCTTTTTCTTTTTAGTTGAGCCAAAGAAATTGTGTGGTTTTTCAAACATTACTTTAGCCTCAAGTCTAAGCCACATGCTACAACACAGTTTTTTATATCAGCATTTTAGTGATATAAAAGGAGTTGGGCTCCTGCACAGATATTCATAAACTGACACCTTTGTTCCCATTCTGTTATTGTACCTTGTACAGATAACACTCTCAGGGTAGGGGTTTGGAATGGAGAGAATAGGGAAGAGTGATTATTGGGAATAGGTATAAGTAACTATTTCTGGTTCACTTGCAAAATCACATCATAGCAGGCAAACTCATACATCAATTCCTAATGATATAAAAAAAAATCTGTCCAAATAAACAGCATTGTGGAAACTGATCTAGACTTGAAGTTTGGGGGTTCAACTTTCCTTTCAGATCAGAGGCGATAGCCCTTCTGGTGTGTAAAATTTACTTATCATCCTCCCTTTGGTCTATGAAGTCCCAGGCCATATTCTGTGCAATCCCGTGTTCTGATATTGAAACCATTTTACTCAAAGGGATTATGTTGGGGGACTAAGTGTGATGTCCTAACTATTTTGTTAGGCACAGATGTTAATAAAGGGTATGATCTACTCAAACCCTCTGAGGGAAAGAGAGTGGAAACGGTCTATGAATAAAAAGGGCAGAAGCAAGTCCATGCAGTGAGTGCCTGTTTTGTGCAAGGCATGCGCTGTTATTCCACTTGTGTCATTCCTTTAAGAAGAATTATTGAGAATGTGCTTTGTATGTCACAAGGCACCATAGTGATGTCAAGTATTCCCATTATAGAGTAGAGAAGAAAGCATGGATTCTAATGGCAAAGACTCCAGTTTAATTCTGGCTGTGTCCCCTTACTAGTAATGAGACCCTGAGCCACTGCCTCATTATTCTGGATACCTGCATCCTCATCCATACAAACTAAATAGAGAGTGACTGTATCTATCATGCTAGAAATAATATCTGCAAAAGAACTTGATAAACTAGAAACACAATGAAACATCTTAGAGCCTGGAATTTGTTGTTTGGGGTCCTTGGTATGTGAGCTGTGGGGAGTTGGACTTGTCCTTCGAGCTGGCGTCTGGTGAAGGGGCACTTGGGGGAAAGCCTACACTGAACCAGGATGTCTTTAGGGTCTTCAGATGATTCTGATCAGTGTTTTCAGCTGTAAACGAGCCCTCTGGCCTTACAAGCCCCGGAGTTTGCTAAGTCATTTAGGAGTTACACGCCTGCCAAGGAGGTGCCAGAGCAGCGTAACTTGCTACAGTGAGCTTAAGAGTGTGACCCGCACTTCTCAGGTACAACGGGGCTGGCAGGGCTATTATAATATTTGGTGTGATGTTGCCTTCCTTACCCTCTCCTCTTTTCCCAGCTGTGAGAATAGGAGAGGTGCTATCTGGTTCATATGACTGGAGAGGTTTGGAGAGAAGGTATATGCATGCATTGTCTCTTTATAATTTGCTCTTCCCTATTAGAGTCCTTTATACAGAGGTTGGTGGTATTATAACCACCCACAATTTACCAGCAGCTGGAATTCGTATTTGTTTGGGGATTGTTTTCCCACCCGAGGGGGAGTAATATATCGTTTGTTTTCAATAGATATTCAATGAATGTTGAATAAGTTTTTCTTCTTTGAACTTAATCAATTTACTACTCAGAGCTCTCCAAGTGCTTAAGAATTGAACGCGCTGTAATAGAAAGTCACCAGTGGGGGCTGACGATGCTGAGTGTACTGGGTGTTGTCAACAGAAGGCTGCAAACCCGTGGTTCTCCTCCCAGTCAGCACATTAGAATCACCTAGGGAGCTTTGCAAAAAATCACAGCGCCTAGGCTTCCTCCCAGAATGTCTGGTTTTAATTAGTCTAGGAAAGGTTCTAAAAATTGATATTTTTAGTAATTCACCAATACTGCAGGCTTGCTTTTACTCCTAGTAGAGGTTCTTAATATTGACAATACATTTGACTCTCCTGGGAAACTTGAAAAAGTGCTAAGGCTGGGTCCTGCTCTCAGGGGTTTTGATTTGACTGGGCTGGCATCACCTAGGCATGTGGATTCTCTAAAGTCTCCCTGCTTATTTCTGGCAGAGCCAAGGTTGAGAACCAATGACTTAGAGGGAGATAGGAGCAAGCATCTGTGTCTTTTCTGACAAAAGTACAACTCGTGATTAAGACCAGCCAAATTTAAGTAAGAAGATATAAAGTGCCACTCTTGTTCTGTTCATTGTTCAATGTTCATTGATGGACATTTGATAGAACACATTTTTTTTTAAATAAAATACCTCAAAACTTTTACCTAAATCCTAGCACTGAATATAAAGTTAAACTTGAATAGGTTGCCTCTTAACTTAAATTTTGGTTAAGACTCCAGCTGAATGACTCATGATTTTTAGACAAGTTTGTTGTCAGAAGTCTCTGGAAATTTATTCTCAACCTCCTGCCCCCCTTTCCTCGCTTCAACCATAAAGAATATTCTCTTCCTTTCCATGTAGATTCATAGAGCTAATCAAAGGCATCATATACCTTGCTTTTCTGTCTGAGCATCAGTTAGAAAAATTAGCTACTCCTCTGACTTCCCAGGATTCTTTCTGTCCAGGCAGCTAGAACAGACGGTTCTCAGCCATATACATTTTGGTATCAACTTATATGGATTTCAGTGGAAAGGCATTGAATATAGAGATGAATTTGGGAAAGAATAATTTTGCTGTATTAAATGTTCCAATCTATGAAGACCATGTACTTCTTTATTCAGATTTTCTTTAATGTATTTCAATAAAGTTTCTAACTATCTCTGAAAAGTCTTAACTGTTTATTATTATATGCATTCCTGAGTGGTTGGGGCATTAATTTTATCTTTTAAAATTTGTTGCTAGTATGTGATTTCTATATATTGATTTCTTTTTAACTAAAAATCTTATTATACTGTCTTAATTCAAATAATTTATCTGTAGACTCTTGGTTTTTCTAAATATAGAATCACATAATCTACAACCAAAAAATAGTTTTATTTCTTCTTCACCGATAACTATGCTGTTATTTCCTTTTCTTCTCTTACTGTGTTAGCTAAGATCTCTGATCTCCAATAAAAACAAGGAATCTACTAGATGCAGAGTTAAGAACACTGCTTATAAGGGTGCTCAGTGAACTTAGGGAAAAAGTAAATGAACTTAATGAGAACTCCAATAAAAACAAGGAATCTACTAGATGCAGAGTTAAGAACACTGCTTATAAGGGTGCTCAGTGAACTTAGGGAAAAAGTAAATGAACTTAATGAGAACTTCAACAAAGAGATAGAAACATAAAAATGGAAGTAGAAAATGAAAAAGAACTGGTTAGAAATGAAGACCATATTAACTGAAATGAATACATTACAGTGAATCAACCATGGAGTAGATTAAGCAGAGGATCAAATCAGTGATTTGGAAGATAAGGAAACAGAAAATACCCAATAAGAACTGCAAAAAGAAAAGAATCCAAAACAATGAAGTTAATATAAGGAGCCTCTGGGACAACTTTAAGTGTACCAAAATTTGCATCATGAGAGTACCAGGAGAAGAGAGAGAGCAAGGAATTGAAAACCTATTAAAAAAATAATAAAAGTGATGGAAAATATTTCCAATTTGGTGAAAGAAATAGACATAGAAGTCCAGAAAGCACAGAGAGTCCCATATCAGATGAACCCAAAGAGGCCCATACCAAGACATATAATTAAAATGCAAAAGGTTAAAGACAGAGAATCTTAAAAGCAGAAGAGAAAAGCAGTTTGTCACTACAAGGGAGCTCCTGTAAGACTGTCAGCTGATTTCTCAACAGAAACTTTGCAGGCCACAAGGGAGTGGCAAAAATTCAAAGTGATGAAAAGTAGGAACCTATAATCAAGATTACCCACCAAAGCTATCATTTAGAATTGAAGAATATATAAAGAGCTTTTCGTACAAGAAAAAGCTAAAGGAGTTCATCACAACCAAACTAGAATTACATAAAATGTTAAGGGGTCTTCTTTAAAAATAAGAAGAAAAAAAAGATTTTAAAATATTAATAATAAAATGGCAATAAATATATATTTATCAACAATTGAATTTTAAAAACAAAATAAACAAGCAAAACAAAACAGACTCATAGATACAGACATCATTTTAATGGTTGCCAGATGAGAGGGGGTTGGCAGGATGGGTAAAAATGTGAAGGGATTAAGAAGTACAAATGAGTAGTTGCAGGATAGTCACAAGGCCATAAAGTATAACATAGAAAATATAATCAATAATATTGTAATAGTATATGCTGTCAGATGGAAATAAGATTTATCAGGACATTCGCTAAGTTATAAAATGACTAATCACTGAGTTGTGCATCTGAAACTAATATAATACTGTATGCCAACTGTAATTTAAAAATAAAAATTATTTTTTAAAAATTTTGATAGGGAAAATAAAGGGCCTTCACTTGAAGAATAACAACAAAAAGGTGTCTAATGAAAATGGAGGCATCTTTATTTTCTCCCTGTCTCAAAGGGAAACTGTTGAAGTGTCAACATGTTATTTGCTGTAGATTTTTGTGTATTTTTTTGTAAATACCTTTTGTCAGTTAAAGATTCCTTTTATTTCTAATGTGATAAGTTCCATTATTATTCCTAATTTTTCACCTTTCCTGATGTGCATGCTGTTCATCATGTGACATTGCCATTCCTCCCTCTTGAAGTGGCATATATTTCCCCACCCCCATTGATATTGGCTAAGTGACTGCTCTGACCAGTAGCATGTCAATAGAAATGGCTGTATGCCAGTTTCAAGCCAAGGTCTTAGGTATCCTATATTTCTACTTTCTCTTCTATTATCACCACAAGAAAAACATGGCTCTGATAGCCAATTAGTCCAAATACAGACTTGAACCTAATCTAAAACTCAAAACCAAATCTAGATTAATTCAATATGGATCAGCCAACCACCAGGTAATCTGGCCTTTTGTTACATAATATTATTGTGTCAATAGCTTGTCAATATATCTAATTTGCTAATAACAGTTCTTTAAATCATGAATGAATTTTGAATTGTATAAAAGATTGTCACTTCCTATATCATGATGAGCATTTTTCTCTTTAATCTGTTGATATAGTTACTACATTAATTTATTTTTTGTAATGTAAATCAAAATTGCATTTCTAGAATAAATCCTACTTGATCAAGATGTATTCTAGTTTTTATAAATTTCTTCATTTGGTTGACTAATTTTATTTATAGGACCTTTTGCATTAATATTTATGAATGAGATTGCCTATAATTTTCTTGAATTGTCAAGCTGGGTAGCAAGTATATGATACACTTATACAGTGAAAGATAGGGAGCACTCCCTCTTATTTTTTGTTTGTTGAAAGAGACCATATAAAATAAAAATTATCTTTTCTTGAATATTTTTAGAACTTGCCTGTGGAAAAATGGGCCAAAAATTTTCTTTCTAGGAAGATTTTGGAATACTGCTTTACTTTTATTTCTAGTTATGGAAATATCTAGGTCTTCTGTTTATTCTTTTTATCAGTAATTATTTTTATCCTTGAGTCAGTTTTAATGTTATGCTTTCTAAGAGTTTGTCTATTTTATCCAACTTGTTTGTTTGTTTATTTATTTATTTATTATAATATTTCCTTTCTATTTGATATCTATAGCAGTTTCATTCCAGAAAATGGTTATTTGCACCTTCTCTCTTGTATTAAAACTTGGATTAATCTCACCAGTTAAAACTTTTTTTTAACTGTTGTCTTTTTATAGAACAAACTTTTGGCTTTGTTTCTATTCTCTTTGTTCTTTCTTAATTTTACTTAATTCTATTATTATCTTTGCTGCAGTGGCCACAGGGGTGCATTTATCTTTTCAAATTTGTGTTTTTGTTTTCTTTGGATAAATAAATACCCAGAAGTGGAATAGCTGGATTATATAGCTTTATTTTTAACTTTTTGAGGAAACTTTATATTGTTTTCATAGTGGCTTCACCAATTTACAATTCTATCAACAGTGTACAAGGGTTTCCTTTTCTCCACATCCTCACTTGCACTTATTTGTTGATTTCTGATGATAACCATTTTGACATGTATGAGATGATATTTTATTGTGGTTTTAATTTGTAATTTCCTGATGACGTTGAGCATTTTGTCATACGTCTGTTGACCATATATATGTCCTCATTGAAAAAATGTCTATTTAGAGTCTCTGCCCATTTTTTATTCAGATTACACTGGGGAACAATTTTTTTTTTTCATTTTGTGTTGCATGAGGTTTTAGAACTGTTCCTGTAGATTTCTGCATCGCTGATTCCAAATCTGAAATTCGTTTTTTGGTGCATGCTCTAGTTTTTATGCAATTTTAATTTATTTTTGTTACAGTTAATAGCATGCATTGGTTTTTAAATTGGAGTTAAAATGCAACGACTCTTGGATCAAATATAACCACAAGGCAATTAATGTTTTACAAACATCACTTTTACATAATTGTAGTTGTTTTTAAATGTAAAAAATTACTGTCTGATAAAAAACACCCTCTTATTTTGTTTTAAGATTGAATCATGACTTCTTCAAGTAAACATAAATGTAAGAATAGTCCTGACACCTTCTGTTATATATGTGGCTGTTAACACACTTCAACGTCAAAGGCTCAATATTTCATCATTTGTGACATGTGCATATATTACCTATTTTCAAGTTCCCCTTGGCGATCAAGATAAAAATTGGGCTCCTCATATTGTGTGTCATAATTGTGAGGAAATGCTTCGTGACTGGACAAAAGGAAAACGCAAAGGAATGCCTTTTGGTATTCCCATGGTTTGGCGTGAACCTAAGGACCACAGCAGTGACTGTTATTTCTGTCTGGTCCATACAAAGGGCATCGGCAAGAAAAAACGGCATATGATCGCATATCCTAATATTCCTTCAGCAATACGACCTATCCCACACTCTGAGACATTGCCGGTTCCAGTTCTCAATGGTTTTATTTCTTCTAAGGACGAAGAAAGTGAACATGGTGATCAAATGTATTTTGATAAGATGCACGAGAAAATGGTTGTAGAATTTGAAGCGTTTTCTTCTGATGCCAAGCAGTCATTAACCTCTCAGCAGTTTAGCCAACCCAAATAGAATGACTTAGTAAGAATGACATAAAAATTGTCCTTGACTTTCTGAAGTATGAGGAGCATAATTGTATCATTTGTGTGGATCTTAAAATGGTAAATTTCCTGCTAAGACAACAGAGAGGTTTCACGAAGTATCCTTGCTTTCTGTGTTTGTGGGACAGCCGAGTTTGGGAGAAACACTAAACACAGAAGGAGTGGCCGAAGCTCTGGAAGTTGGGATGCAAAATATTGTGAAATAACCTGTAGTTAATTGAGACAGGATTATCCCACACACACACATCAAACTTGGCCTAATGAAGCAGTTTGTTCAGGCTTTGAATACAGAAAGTGAATGCTTTCAACATTATTTCTACTTTTCCTGCCTTGTCTTTTGAGAAGATAAAAGCAGGTGTATTTGATGGACCTCAAATTTGAACCCTCATATGTGATGAAGAATTTGCCAGGGAGATGAATAAGGAGGAGAAAGCAGCATGGCAGTCTTTTGTGGCAGTTACAATGAATTTCCTTGGCAACAAAGAAGCAGAAAACTATGAACTTCTGGTTCAAAGGATGCTGTTGGCTTTCTGCGACATTGGATGTAACATGAGCATTAAGATTCACTTCCTGAACAATCACCTTGATAAATTTCCCCCAAATCTTGGAGCTGTTAGTGATGAGCAGACTACTGCTGGAGCATCAAACGAGATTGTCCTCAACAAGTACACAAACGCAAGAGCTACAAATGCAAATTTTTACCTGAATAGAATTTAAAAAGTTTTGCGCAAATTTTATGATTAAAATAAATGTTTTAATATGTTCTATTTCAAAATTGTAGAAAAATTCTGATGCAATCATATCTTTTAGTTTATTGCATTATATAAATTATTATATTTTCACAAAGATAATGCCCAAGAAGACATTCTACTTCATTATGTTAAACTAAATGTTGAAAATTTTACAAAAGATGAAAACCTAAAATCTTGAATTGCAAAAAAACTGTAGCTTACAGAGAAAAACTAGTGTCAGATCTGAGATCAGCACACTTGAATTAGGTAAGAACAAGTGTTTTTGTGGATGCAACAAAAATTTTGTTCCCTAGTGTTATTTGTGGAGGTTTCTTTGGAGGAGGGGTGTCATATGAATTCCTTAGATATTTTGGACATTAACCTTTCATCAAATCTATCACTTGCAAACATCTCCCATTCAGGAGGTTACCTTTAATTTTGTTGATGGTTTCCTTCACTGTGCAAAAACATTTTAGTCAGATGTCATTCCATTTCTTGTTGTTTTTGTCACCTTTGTCTGAGGAGACATATTCAAAAAGATATTGCTAAGAACAATGTCCAAGAAATTACTGCCTATGTTTTCTTCTAAGAATTTTATGTTTTCACATTTTATGCTCTAATCTTTTTAAATTAATTTTTGTATGTGGTGTAAGAAAATGGTTTAAATTTTCTTTTCTTGCATGTATTGTTTCAGTTTTCCCAACACCACTTATTAAAGAGACTGTTTTTACCCCATTGTAAAACAGTCTCTTCCTTTGTCGTTTACTAATTGATCATAGAAACAAGGATTTATTTCTAGGCTCTCTAGTCTATGCCATTGAATCATGTATCTGTTTTTATAGATACCACATTGTTTTGATTACTGTAGCTTTGTAGTGTAGTTTGATATCAGTGAGCATGATACCTCCCCCTTTTTTTTTCTCCTCAAGATTTATTTGGTTATTTGGGATCTTGTGGTTCCATATAAGTTTTAAGATTATTACTTCTAGTTCTGAGAAAAATGCCATTGGTATTTTAATAGGGATTTCATTGAATTGGTATATCATTTGACATTTTAATAATATTAATTTTTTTCAATCCACAAGGATGACATGACCTTTTATTTACTTTTATTTTCAGTTTCTTGTATGTCCAATAATTTTCAGAGTACAGGTCTTTCACCTATTGGGTTAAACTTATTTCTAGGTATTTTATGCTTTTTGCTATAATTATAAATAGGATTATTTCTTTTATTTCTCCTTCTGATCTTTTGTTATTTATGTATAGAAAAACAACAGATTTCTATATATTAATTTTTATATCCTGCAACTTTACTGAATACATTTATTAGTTCTAAAAGTTTTTGGTGGAGTCTTTAGGATCTTCTATATATAGTATTATGTCATCTGCAAATAATAAGAGTTTGATTTCTTCCTTTTCATTTTGGGTGCCTTTTCTTTTCTTTTTCTTTTTTTGTTTGTTTGTTGAATTGCTGTGGGTAGGACTTCCAACACTACATTGAATGGAAGTGGTGATAGTAGGCATCCTTGTCTTATTCCTGATCTTGGAGAAAAAGCTTTTCATCATTGCCGTGGGTTTGTCATATATAGCTTTTATTATGTTCAGATATCTTCATTCTATACCCACTTTGTTGAGAGTTTTTATCATAAAAGGTTGTCAGATTTTGTCAAATGCTTTTTCTGCATCTATTGAGATAATCCTATAGTTTCCATCCTTGTTTTTGTTAATGTGACATATCCCATTGATTTATTTACAGATGTTGAACCACCACTGCATCTCTTTGATGAATCCTATTTGGTCATGGTGTATAGTCCTTTTAATGTAATGCATTAAATTTTGTTGAATTTTTTTTGCATCTATGTTATTCAGAAATATTGTTTTTATCTATCTATCTATCTATCTATCTAGTTTTAATGTCTTTTGTTTTGGTAGCAGGGTAATGCTGGCTTTATACAATGAGTTTGGAAGTGTTTCTTACTTTTTAATTTTTGAAATAGTTTAAGAAGGACAGATAATAATTTCTCTTTGAATATTTGATAGACTTTATACCTGTGAAGCTCTCTGGTCCTGGACTTTTATTTGCTGGGAGTTTTTTAAAAAATTATTATTATTGCATCTTTAATTTTATTACTAGCGATCAATCTGTTTAGATTTTGTATTTCTTCCCAGTTCAGTCTTGGAAGATTATTTACTTCTAAAGGTTTGTCCATTTTTTCTGGGTTGTCATACATGTTATCATATAATTAATTGTTCATAGTATTCTTTAATGATTCTTTGTACTGTATTTCTATGGTGTCAATTGTAACTTCTCTTTTATTTATGCTTTTATTTATTTGGGCTCTCTTTTTCTTGATGATTTTGATTAAGGATTTGTCGATTTTGTTCCTTTTTTCAAAGAACAAGTGCTTACTTTTATTGATCTTCTCTATTGTTTTTTTAATTTTCATTTTCCTTATTTCTGCTGTACTCTTAACTATGTCCTTTTCTTTAGAAAATTTAATTTAACAGGGTGACATTGATAACAAGAGTACATAGATTTCAGGTAAACATCTTTACATCATTTAAACAGTTGATTATGTTGTATACCGATCACCCAAAGTCAAATCATCCTTCATCACCTTATATTTGTCTCTCTTTATACCTTTCCCTCAACCCCTTCCCCCCCTCACTCCCCAAATCACCCTCTGCCTGGTAACCACTGCATTGTTATCTATGTCCATGAGTCTCAATTTTATATCCCACCCATGTATGGAGTCATACAGTTTTTAGCTTTTTCTGATTTACTTATTTAACTCAGTATAATGTTCTCAAGGTCCATCCATGTTGTCATAAATGTCACTATATCATCATTTCTTAATGACTGAGTAGTATTTCATTGTATATATGTACCACATCTTCTTTATCCAATCTTGTATCAAAGGGCACTTTGGTTGTTTTCATGTTTTGGCCACTGTGAATAATACTGTGATGTACCAATGTTTTTGAGTTCTGGGGGTATATACCCAGTAGAGGAATTGCTGATAGTTCTATTCTTAATTTTTTGATGAACCACCATACTTTCTTCCATAATGGTTGTACTAATTTGCATTTCCACCAGCAGTGAATGAGGGTTATTTTTTCTCCACAGCCTCTCCAACACTTGTTACTACCTATCTGTTGATAATAGCTCATCTAACAGGTGTAAGGTGGTATCTCAGTGTAGTTTTTATTTACATTTCATGAACAGCTAGTGAAGATGAGCATATTTTCATATATCTGTTGTTCATTTGTATGTCTTCTTAGAAGAAGTATCTATTCATGTCCTCTCTCCACTTTTTTATTGGATTGTTTGCTTGTTTGTTGCTGAGTTTTGTGAGTTCTTTATATATTTTGGATATTAGCCCCTTATCGGAGCTGTTGTTTGCAAATATCACCTCCTATTTCATTGGCTGTCCATTTTGTTGTCAGTTTATTTTGCTGTGCAGAAACATCTTAGTTTGATATAGCCCCATTCATTTATTTTTTGCCTTTATTTCCCTTGCCTTTGGAGTCAAACTCATAAATTTTTCTCTACAGCCAATCTTAACTATTTCTTTCCTTCTGTTTACTTTGGGTGTGGCTTCTTTTTTTTTTTTAGTTTATTTAGGTGTAGAGTTAGATTATTTAGGATTTTTCATCTTTCTTGACATAAGCCTACATAGCAATGATCTTCCCTCTTAGAATTGCTGTTGCTGTATCCCTTACATTTTGAATGTTATGTTTTAATTTTAATTTTTATTTGTTTCTAGATAGTTTGTTTGATTTCCTCTTTGATCCTTTGGTTGTTTAGTTTCCATGTTTTTGTGTTTTTTCCAGTTTTCTTCATGTAATTGATTCCTAATTTCAAAACTCTGAAATTTGTTGAGAATTGCTTTATAATAATATAGAATAAATTGTTAACATTCTATATACCTTTAAAGAATGTACATAATATAGTGGCTGGGTATTGTATTCTGTATTTGTCAATTAAACTAAGTCTGTTAATCATGTTGTTCAAATACTCTATATCTTTACTCATTTTTTTGTTGCTTTTACTATCAGTTATTCCTATAATTATTATAGATTTTTTTTTCTTTCTCCTGGTAGATCTGTCAATTTTTACTTTATGTAGGCACATATAAATTTCAAATTGGTATAACATTCCAGCAAATGGAAATTTTTTGTTGCTATGAAAACTCCCTCCATATATTTAGCTTTTTTTTTCTCCTTTTTTGCTTTGGGTCTATTTAGTCTGATGTTAAAACAGTTAACTAGCTGTCTTTTGGTTAGAATTAGCCTGGTAGGTCATTTTCTGTATATGTTATAGAATGGACTAGAATTTCATTAACTATATAATTTTGGATTTTAATTCCCTGGACTTTACTTTACTAATCTATATGATCAGATCTTTAAACTCAATATTATAAGTCCCTTTTGACTCTAAATTTCCATAATTTTATGAAATTGGGAGGGGACCAATATATTAAGTTTTTACATGATTAGTTCATTTAATCCTTTCAACAAGCCTATGTGGTAAATAACTATTATCTCAGTTTTACAGAAGAATAAACTAGGGCTTAGAGCAGGGGTCTCAAACTCGCGGCCTGCGGACCGCATGCGGCCCGCCGAACAATTTTGTGCGGCCCGCAGACTAATCCACGAAGTTCAAAATATTTTGGATAAAATTAAGTAAGCCTAGGGGCCTACTTGTATTTTTCATATCTCTAGCATCCTAGCTAGATATTAGCTTAGTTAACAGCAGTTGTGATGCGAACTACAGTTTCTGGTCGTTTTGTGACACTGAGTAAACTGCATGTACGATTGTGCTTGTTGTACTGTTTTTTTTTTTTGTTTTCAACTGCAGTGAGAAAAGTGTTATGTAACAGTTGCCTTTTGTAGACCTAGTGCGGCCCGCCGAACGGCTGTGATCTTGCTCTGCGGCCCACATACTGAGTTGAGTTTGAGACCCCTGGCTTAGAGAGTCCAAATAACCTGCCTCAGGTTACACAGTTACTAAGAGAAAGAATTGGGATTCATACCTGGGTCCCATAGAAACTAAAGCATGGCCTTGGCCAGTTGGCTCAGCAGTAGACAGTTGGCCTACATGTGAAAGTCCCAGGTTCAATACCCAGTCAGTACATGCAGGAGAAACAACCATCTGCTTTTCCACCCCTCTCCCTCCCCTTTCTCTCTCTCTCTCTTCCCTTCCTGTAGCCATGGCTCAAATGGTTCGAGCAAGTTGGCCCTGGATGCTGAGGATGGCTCCATGGCCTCACCTCAGATGCTAAAATAGCTCGGTTGCCCAAGCAACAGAGTGGTGACCCCAGATGGGTGGAGCATTGCCCCATAGGGGACTTGCCAGGTGGATCCTGGTCTGGGCACTTGTGGGAGTCTGTCTGCCTCCCTGCCTGTCACTTAATAAAAAAAAATTAGTCTCTTAAAACCCTCTGCCTTAGCAGTAATGGAAGATTTTTATCAGACTTCCTTTTAACTGCTTTTTCTCTAAATGGACTGTCTCAAGCTTAACCGTGTCAGAGAAAATCCTTAGGCTATTAGATCAGAAATCGGTATAGCAGTCTCTCCTTGCAAGGTGCATGTTTGGCTCACTTTAATTTGTCATTCATTAAGCCTGGAGGAATGGAAGGAGAGACATCTTTGACTTTGCAGAAGCCAGAAGAACAAAGTTAGTGCCCAAACTGAACGTAAGCACTTGGGTTTCATTTGGGTTTGAGATTTTGGCAAAGGTTCAGAGCTTTCCATTTTCTCTGAAGCCATTACCCATTCCTGTCAGGAGATCAGTAAATTTTGAAAGAGATTCCAGAGCTGACGGATGAGTCACAGACGTCCGGACTCCATAGAGCCTTGCTTGCACAAATGAAATGACTAGATAAGACCCTGTGGCTTCTTTGTGTTACATGGACGTTTGCCATCAAACACGATATAGAACTGGGTTCTTAATGCCAGTGGATGAGAGGACAGAAAATTGTAAAAAGCACCCTTTGAGGTGTGTCCAGAGGGTGTCCTGAGACTTTGAACTGACTGTACTTTAAGATACTGTCAGGTGCTATAGAAACATAAAGGGTGTGTCAGACATAGCTCAGGACAGTGGATAAGGATGTGGGATTTGGAACAGGCTGGCCTGCAGTTGAATCTTCACTCTGCCATCTATTCATGAACTTGACCAAGTTCCCTAACCTCTCTAAGCTTCAGTTTTCTCATCTATAAATTAGGGATAACACCAGTATGATGGGCTTGTGTGAGAACAAAATGAAACATGTACAAGGAAGTTAGCATAACTCCTACTACACAGTAAACATTCCATCAATTGTAAAAAAATTTTAAACATGAACAGATCAGGTTTGCAAAGCCCTAGAGACCATGTGGGTTGCTAGGTCTAGCAAAGAGTAATAAGAGCCACTTCAGTGAGCCAGTGATGCAGAGGGAAGGCTAGAGCCTATATTTGTCTCATGACACATATCTCTCCCATTTCTTGACTGAACTAGCGGGAGAACCGTTCTGGCTTCCATTCTTCACTAGGCTTCTGACCCGAGATGAGCAGAGGGCAGGAGGGTGAGGGGAGCAGGACAGCCAAGTGTCCTTGAATGTCTGGACGCCTCTGTCAGGCTGGACGGGGGAGGCCAAGTGCTCATTGCCATTTATGGGATTTTGACTTATGACTTCAAACTGTTTATCACCATTTGATCCCTGTAGAAAACCGGGCTGTGAAAATTCTCTGAGGGAACTTTGGGAGAGGGAAAGCCTTTTGCTGGTTGATCCCTGGCCTTTAGAGATCCAGCGAGGACCTTCAGGTGGCCGACATTGTCAAGCCTGGGCAGCGTTAGAGACACACTGCAGTTGCAGTGGGAGAACCTGGCTTCAGTTGTCAAAGCTTCATAGAAAACCATCTTAAAGTTTCACCAGACTATCAGAGGAAATGCCACTTAAATCCAAATTATGGAAAACAAAAAGATAACAATGGAGATATTTCTCAGGTTGGATTTGTTTGCAGACTTCCCGTCACAGCATAGTGGAAAGTTCATGGCTTAAGAACTAGCTTGTTGCCACCAGGTTTGACTGCAGAGAGTCTTGCCATGAAGCAATCAGTCTTTCCATGAAGGACCCCCTGGGCCAGTATCTCCTTTAGCTAAAATCAGTAACAGTGTTACCAGATAACTTCAAGAAAAGGACCAAGCCCTTTATAAAAACCTATCTGCTAAACATTGTTCCTATGACATACAAGAAATGTGGTGGTAATATGCATTCCCGCTTGTATTTTAGATTAGGTTTAAATGGTTGTTACTGGTTGTATATCTGTATTATGTGTGTGTACATCATCTATACATATATCAGTTAAGTGTCATATCTGTATGTGCCTACCACAATGTTCACTTCACATTGATTAATCGTTCAATAAATATGTATTGAGGCTTTATTCTATACTAGGCACTGTTTTATTGCATCTGTTGCTCTCTTCATTTTATAGGTAATCATGGCCCTAAAACTTCTTTCACACCATCAACTGAAAGAGGAATTGAGAGAGAATATTAAATTCATTTTCAGTAAATTTGGAAGCGTCTCTGCTGAAAGCTAATATATCCATTTATCAAGATATACTCTCATATACTCTTTCAAATGATAAGAACATTATGTCTAAATACACTTCTCCTCATAAAGAGAAATCAAAGGTGACTATGTTTGTCCTAGGTAGCAGTGACCAGATTTCTAATGATCAGCCAAAATTAAGTTATTCAGGTCATGAAACAGTAATTTTTCAAAAGGAAATCAGTTCTCCAGATACCTGAAGCTCCTATGAATTAATTAAATGCTTTTAAGGGGACTTAATCAGCTAAATGAATAGGTAAATAGTTCTTCTCTAATGGAACTATAACTTACACACTGAAATATATATGTATCAGCTATTTAAAAAAAAAGAATTTCTGTGCTCAATTAAATGTTAAGGCTTTTTAAAAAACAGAACTTTCAAACATTCTTTAAAAGGACACTTAGCAATAATATATAGATGAATGTTAGGTAAAAGATACTACTGGTTTATCATATTATGTGCTTTAAAATATATGTTAATAATAATTAATATCTATGGAGCACTTATTATGTGCCATGTACTGCACTGAGTTCCTTGGATTCATTACTTCATTTAATCCTCATAATAGCACAATAAAATAGTGGTATCTTATTCATTTTTAATAGATGAGGACAGTTAGAGATATACAAGGTAGGAGACTTGGATCCAGTCACGTAGCTGATCAGGTGATAAAACCAGGCAGTCTGAGGACCCGGGTTCGATTCCCGGCCAGGGCACATAGGAGAAGCGCCCATTTGCTTCTCCACCCCTCCGCCGCGCCTTCCTCTCTGTCTCTCTCTTCCCCTCCCGCAGCCAAGGCTCCATGGCTCCATTGGAGCAAAAGATGGCCCGGGCGCTGGGGATGGCTCTGTGGCCTCTGCCCCAGGCGCTAGAGTGGCTCTGGTCGCAATATGGCGACACCCAGGAGGGTCGCAACATGGCGACGCCCAGGATGGGCAGAGCATCGCCCCCTGGTGGGCAGAGCGTCGCCCCCTGGTGGGTGTGCCGGGTGGATCCCGGTCGGGCGCATGCGGGAGTCTGTCTGACTGTCTCTCCCTGTTTCCAGCTTCAGAAAAATGAAAAAAAAATAAAATAAAATAAATGAAAACCAGGCAGTCTGTCTGCAGAACCTACTCTCTCCAGAAGTGGAAGGTGGAACAAGGGAACTTGAACCTTGGAGACAGAAAACAGCTGGGGTTAGAATTCCAACTCTACCACTTCAAGCTGTGTGACCTTGGGCCTCATTGTATATTCGCACTGCTATGTTGCAGACTCTTTGGCTGATAGACAGCACTATATTGATTAGGAATTATGCCAACTGAATCACCATGTGGTGCTGCATGCAAGATACCTGTATTAACTCATGCCTAATGCCAGGGAGGTGATAATAAATGTAAGCACAGGACCTCCAAGGGAAAAGATCAGTGCTTTCTGATTTCTGTGGTGTAATTACTACCCCTATGGCTGATTTTGGTGTGATGTAACTGAATGCTGCGTTGAAAAGAGAGACATTTGTATCTCTTCCTGGGAGAAGTGTCTGTTCATGTCACTTCTCCCAGAAAGAGATACAAATGGCCAACAGATATATGAAAAGATGCTCAGCTTCATTAGTTATTAGAGAAATGCAAATCAAAACTACAATGAGATACCACCTCACCCCTGTTAGATTAGCTATTATCAACAAGATGGGTAATAGCAAATGTTGGAGAGGCTGTGGAGAAAAAGGAACCCTCATTCACTGTTGGTGGGACTGTAAAGTAGTACAACCATTATGGAGGAAAGTATGGTGGTTCCTCAAAAAACTGCAAATAGAACTACCTTATGACCCAGCAATCCCTCTACTGGGTATATACCCCAAAACCTCAGAAACATTGATACGTGAAGACACATGTAGCCCCATGTTCATTGCAGCACTGTTCACAGTGGCCAAGACATGGAAACAACCAAAAAGCCCTTCAATAGAAGACTGGATAAAGAAGATGTGGCACATATACACTATGGAATACTACTCAGCCATAAGAAATGATGACATCAGATCATTTACAGCAAAATGGTGGGATCTTGATAACATTATAAGGAGTGAAATAAGTAAATCAGAAAAAAACAAGAACTACATGATTCCATACATTGGTGGAACATAAAAATGAGACTAAGAGACATGGACAAGAGTGTGGTAGTTACCAGGGGTGGGGGGAGGGAGGACATGGGAGGGAGGGAGGGAGAGAGTTAGGGGGAGGGGGAGGGGCACAGAGAACTAGATAGAGGGTGGCGGAGGACAATCTGACTTTGGGCGAGGGGTACGCAACATAATTTAATGACAAAATAACCTAGACATGTTTTCTTTGAATATATGTACCCTGATTTATTAATGTCATCCCATTACCATTAATAAAAAGTTATTTAAAAAAAAAAAAGAGAGACAGTCAACTCTCCAGTCTGACACTAGCCAGTTTTGCACACCACCGAGTAAGACTCATTCTCATACCCAACACTAAGTAAGTGTTTTGGTGCTTAGTTCAGGTCTTGAGACTAAGTGAGAACATCTGGACATTCAGCAAGTCACAGCATGAGGTTGATACAATTTACTTATATTCCCACAAGGATATTTGTCACAGCATTACTCAGCATAACAAAAACTTACATACAACTTAGTGACACAAAGTATGGGATAAAGGGAGTCTACAGTGCAGTACTGAAGCACTCAAAACATTTACCAGAATGCTCCTAAATTCAGATCAGTGTGTAAAATTCTGTTTTTATTGCAACTGAGGGATATGCTACCATGGATACATTCAACAGGTGGAATGTCATATTGAATGGGCAGGTGCAATAGGAAGAGAATGGTATAGCACTTTAGAAAGAGGAGGAGACGTATAATGCCAAGCTGATGCCAAAGAAAGATTTAGTGTTTACTATAAAACATGACAACTTGGCCTATTGGCAATATAAGAGAATGTTATCATGGCAATTAATAATGTTACTCAGATAGTTACACAGTGATTTAGGATGACAGATGAATAATGCTAAGCTCTTATCACAGTGCCTGGTACATACATTGGCTACAATTATTATTGTGATTAATTATAGGATCCCACAAATGTTAATATTGGGATATTATTGTCATTAGATTTTTAAAAATATGCACCAACATGAAAAGATTCACAATGTATTTTATTTTATTTTTTAATTTATTTATTGATTTTAGAGAGAGGAAGGGAGAGAGAGAGACAGACACACAGAAACACTGAATTGTTCCTATATGTGCCCTGACCGGAAATTGAACCACCAACCTCTGCATATCTAGATGTGCTCTAACCAACCAACTAACCAGCCTTGGCCACAATATATTTTACAAACGATAGAAATGATCCCTGAAAATATAGTCTTCACAATGTATTTTAAAGTGAAAAACATTTTTGATCTAATTTTTGTAAATTATATATACTCAATTTTGGTAATGTAAAAATATTTGAAATATCATACATGGTTTTTATGGAGGGCATGATATTGGGTAATTTTCTTTGTTGTGCTTTTAAAGATATTTAACTTTTTCTTCCAATGCATATTTACCATTTTGTTATGCTAAAAACATTTTCTAATTGAAAAAACAAGTACACCTAAACAAATATTTTTTCTTGCCTTGAAGAAAAATCAATACCTGTTCATTTGATTCAACAGTGGACAGTTGACAATTTTTTTCTTTATTAAGTTTGTTGAATTACAAATTAGTTAATAACTAGACAGAGTCTGGTTAATATTTTAAGTCCTATGCTACCTCATAAACCTGTATAACTAAAAACCAGAGCAGGCCCAGAGAATGGAAAATGAAGCTAGCAAAAATAAGGAAAGTATAAAAAAATCTTCTCATATCCTTTTCCAAGTTTTTATTATTAAACTGTGTCTTTATATTTAAAGTGGATTTCTTTCGACCATATTAAATTGACCTTTTATCCAATGTGGCAATCTCTGTCTCTCAGGTCGGGTGTTTCGAGTATTGATATTTAATAAAATTATTTAATACATTTAGGTTTGAATCTACCACCCTGCTAGTCCTTTCCTATTCATTCCATGTGTTCTTTGTTTCTTTTTTCTTTTCCTACCTTCTCTTGGACTAATTATTTAACAATTCCATGTTGTTTTCACTATATGTACCTGTTTTTATATTTATTTATTTATTTTTTTTTGTGACAGAGACAGAGGGAGAAACAGAGAGGGACGTATAGGGACAAACAGACAGGAAGGGAGAGAGATAAGAAGTATCAATTCTTTGTTGTGTTTCTTTAGTTGTTCATTTATTGCTTTCTCATATGTGCCTTGACCGGGGGCTGCAGCAGAGCGAGTGACCCCTTGCTCAAGCCAGTGACCTTGGGCTTAAACCAGCAACCTTGGGATTCAAGCCAGCAACCTTTGGGCTCAAGCCAGCAACATCTATGATCCCACACTCAAGCCAGTGACCCCACATTCAAGCTGGTGAGCCTGAGATCAAGCCAGATGAGCCTGTGCTCAAGCTGGCGACCTCAGGGTTTTGAACCTGGGTTCTCCGTGTCCCGGTCTGATGCTCTATCTACTGTGCCACCACCTGGTCAGGCCTATTTTTCTATTTTTATTTGATTGGTTGCTCTAAGGTTTTCAATAGGCATTTTTAACTTATCCCAATCTACTTTATACTGCATTGTAGCTGATGCAGAAGTCTTATGTTTTTCTTAGCGGATAGATAGTATGTAATAACTATATTAGAATTAATGAGTAAGACATGACTAGTAAACAAAAATACAATTAATGATTCTAAGTGAGATACAGTATGGACCTATTTTTTATTGTAGGAATTTGTGAGTAGATTTTATGTATAATTTATTATATGACCTTTTCTCTTTTTCCTTTTGCCCTGGGGCTCTAGAGAGAAACAACATGATGTGATAAGAAGCATATGGTTTGGAATACTAATACTTGGCTAATGCTTGGGCTACTGCTTTCTGTAGTGTGACTTAGGCAAATATAATGTGTGAGCCTCATCCGTAAAAAGGAGCTAATAATAGCCATTCTTCAGGAACTTTATGAGGTTTAAATACCATCATATGTATAAATGCTTTGGTAATACAGAGCACAGCTAGGGAATGATAGTAGGAAGATTTGTACCTCTTTATTTATTAAGTATTAGATAACTTCTTTTTGTCAAATTTATCTTCAAGTCAAAATGTATTTTTATTTCTCTTAAGTGCCCTCCTCCTCCCACAACTCCAGAAAAAGTCAAGCTTCAAATCCTAGCTCTGACACTTACTATATGAAGTTGGAGAAATCACAAATTTTCAATGCTCTGTTTCCTCCTTCATAAAAATGGAGATACTTTTTGTCACAACTTTTTCAAAAAGATTGTGAGAATGAATAGAACTCTTATTTTTATTTTTAAAGACTTTATTTATTCATTTTAGAGGGGAGGGGGAGAAAGAGAGAGAAGGGGGGGCAGGAAGCATCAACTCCCATATGTGCCTTGAATGGGTAAGCCCAGGGTTTTGAACCAGTGACCTCAGGGTTTCAGGTCAATGCTTTATCTACTGCGTCACCACAGGTCAGGCTAGAACTCTCATTTTTAAATGGTTCTGCCAATAATAAATCATTTTCCAAATGTATCATTAATAATACTTCAATGATGATGATAAGGATAATAAATACAGGAGTTGTTACAGCTATTTCTCTAAAACATATAACATGGATTCTTCCCCCAGTGGACTTGCAATCTAGTTGGAGGGGAGATGAATGAAAATCTGCAAGGTCACATCTAACAGTACTGGATAGCATGTCATTACCAGAAGAGGAAAACAAGCAGGAAGTGCTAAGACATTTCAGGGAAGGGAGAAGTTTGTGGACCTATAAGAAAAAGCTTCCATCTTGGTGAAGGTGGGGGACCTGATGAGGGTCATAAAGAAAGATAAGAATCAAATGAATAGGCCCTGGCCGGTTGGCTCAGCGGTAGAGTGTCGGCCTGGTGTGCGGGGGGACCCGGGTTCGATTCCCGGCCAGGGCACATAGGAGAAGTGCCCATTTGCTTCTCCACCCCCCCCTCTCCTTCCTCTCTGTCTCTCTCTTCCCCTCCCGCAGCCAAGGCTCCATTGGAGCAAAGATGGCCCGGGCGCTGGGGATGGCTCCTTGGCCTCTGCCCCAGGCCCTAGAATGGCTCTGGTCTCGGCAGAGTGACGCCCCGGAGGGGCAGAGCATCGCCCCCTGGTGGGCAGAGCGTCGCCCCTGGTGGGCGTGCCGGGTGGATCCCGGTCGGGCGCATGCGGGAGTCTGACTGTCTCTCCCCGTTTCCAGCTTCAGAAAAATACAAAAACAAAAACAAAACAAAACAAAAAAAGAATCAAATGAATAAAGGGGAAAGGGAGAACAGCAGACCAAGGAGAACTACAGCGAAGGGTCAGGTGAGAAGTGCAGAGGCTGGTATGTTTATACCCAGAACATATGGTCTTGTCTTGGGAGACAGGACTAGATAGTTATACCAAGGCCTTGAATTCCTCAGTGAGGCATTGAATCATTTTTCTATGAGTTAAAATGTAGTGGGAAGAGAGTAGGACAGAGAGGGATTAGACACTATGGGAAGAAAATGGTGTTAAATTTAGTCGGACCCCTTATTTGGCCATTCCACTTAAATTAACATCTAGTCAAAAGACTGTTGTTCTATTAAACTGACAACTAGCAACCTACAAACATGTTTTTGTAAGCGTCGTAATTTTTCAGGAATATGGCAAAACATTTTTATATAACCCTATTTATCTGGAGTTGCCAACAAAATATGCACGTTTTATATAATAAGAGAATGTTATGCAGAAAACAGTATGTCTCCAGACAGTTACTGTTCCACTTCATTGGAAACATTACATAAGTGCCACACACTCTTTCAAGATAGAATATGGAACCTGAATAAGAAAACCCTTTCCTTCCAAGGCTGCTTTCCCATCAACGACCAACGCCGGAACTGGGTTACTCCAGAGCAGGGTTTGAGCTTCGATTTTGAAGATGATTTGCAGGCTTTCTCTTCGACTTTTTCCTCTTGGTGGCTTTTTTGTCCCATTCTTTATTGACTAGTTTTCTCTTCATAAGGGAAAATGTGGGTCGCAAAGTTTTGCAGGTGAAGTAAAAGTTATTTTTAGCCTTTTTTTTTTTATAAGCTACTGGGGAAAATTGCATTTCATTTACCACATGTCATAATGGCTCTAGATGGAATGGAAAACTATTAGACCTGAGTAACTTGAAGATTCAGGCCAGTAATATAAATTTTGTCAATTCAAAAAAACTCAAGGACAGTATCCACCAGAATCGTAATTTTACTTAAGCTTATAACTAGTTGGATTAACTTAACTGGCTTCAATTTAGTTGAAATTCAATTCAGTTTTGAAAAACACACATTCCAGCTGATGAGATTAACTATTTATTTGACTAAATTGACTCCCAGTATGAAATGACTAGTCAGTTTAATCAGTGTTCCCATTGATTGTTCATAAAGATATGGAAGTAGATGGTTGAACACTCTCTCCTGGCCATTCTTTATTAAACGAAATGACAAATGTAAAGAGTATTTTTAAATATAATATGAGTAGCAGATTATATAAAAATGAGCCAGAAAGCAAGCAGTTTCTTTCCTGGGATCAGCACTCAACAATCTCCCTCAGAGCGTTTGGATCCTCTGAATATATTTGCCAGATTTCTGCTTAAACTAATGTCCCATTCTGGACCTTCCTGACTATCCCTTTGATATTTCTTTTTATTTTTTGGACAGCCAAAATATTTTGAGGATCTGTTCTGTTCTATAAACATCTTTATACTTTACTCTTTATGCATACAAAAACTATATTTTCCAATTAAGGGGAGGGGTGGTCAAGAGAGCAGGTCATCTATAACATGTCCTAACAATAGACCAAAAATTTTTCTGCCTGGGATGTGTAATTTCCTTCTTCTTTTTTTTTTTGTCATAGGAATAAAAGAAACAGGAAGGAGGGAGGGATGGGAGGAAGAGAAGAAGGAAAAAAAAAAGAAGTTCATTGTATATTAGAGAAATATTAAGTGGAATCAATATCATATAAAATGAGTAGGAAATTGAACCAAATTAAAGTGTAGAATCATCAGCTCCCTTCTAATGTTAAGAACTTCTAGGTCTTTATAATAAAACTTTTGTGTAGTATTATCTTTTCTCCTTTTTTTTTTTTTGCAGTTTTATGAAAATGCTATGGTGCTTCTTTTTAAAGAAAAGGACAGATTTTAAAGATGCAGGATGTATTCAGTAGCATGCCGGACTCTAGAAATAGGAGTTCTGAATGCTGCGCCTGATTGTCACTGTCTTTTGGGAAATGGGTCTAGTAAATGAGTCCTTATTTTGGAAAAAGAAAAGTTGAACAGTTTGGAGACTTCTTAGCAGAACTTCTTAGCACTTCTTAACCCTACTCTGAAGAGTCTTTGAGGTGAGTGAAATGAATCAGAAACATATGGATTGCCTTCTTGCTTTGAGTGCTTCAGGGTTCAGAATGTTTGGCTAAGTGCATTTTAGGTTTTTCCCAATACAAAATTGAAAAAATACTATTGCCTGAAGCACTTTTCCAAACCCAACTTGTAGTGGTATTCAGCTTAGGGAACATCTTGCCCATCTTCCATTAGAAATGCAACTAAGCCCAAAGCCTCAGTTTTGGTTTTGGTTTTTGTTTTCAGAATGCTCTCAGAGAATGTGTGCCTGGTCTGTAGGAGGCAAGCTGCCCAGATGGAATCATTTATGAAAGGTGCGAGGGAGGCGGCGGACAGACAGATAGACACACCCTCTCTTCAACTATCCAGATGAAGTCATAAAATTCAACTGCTAGGATATTCTCCCTTTGTGCTAAAACGTTATAGACATCCTGTCCAAATGCCTCTTACCCTGAGCAAAGGCAATATACAAAGGTGCACTAACTCTTGAGTGTGAATGAGGACATTAGGCTGTCTCCAGTGTAGGTCACTGGAAAGATTAGCCCACACTGGAAGCCTCTCACATCCTCCTGAAGAGGAGAGAACGGTACTTTTGCTAAAATGAATACAAGATACATGTTTCTTCCTGACTGCAAAGGCAATGATGGTATTGAGACTAGATTTTAGTTGATTAACCTATGATTCAAATAAAAAAGATATTACTAATGTTAGATATTTATTTTATGTGGGTAATTTAATTTTGATAAATGTTATGACCCATTCTTAAACATTCTGATTTAATTTTCTGGGGTAGGGCATGGATATTTAGTGTTCAAGAAAGAACATATACACCATGAAATGTTTTCAAGAGTATTATGAATAGCATTCTTCCTATAATTAAAAAAGCAAAACATCTGAAAACAGCCCAAATGTTTCTAAGCAGTGAAATAGAAAACTAACTGTACCATTGTCATACAATGGAAATTCTCTACACTAGTACATTGGACTGTGGACTCAGGTGATGAACACATAATCATGGCAACATCTCAGACATACATGGAGTGGACACTCCCATGGGAACAATCACTCCTCCTGCCTCTGAAGACCAGATGTAACTTCCATCGCTGCCTCTCCCATCATCGTGACAGTGTTTCCTTTCCTTGGGCTGAGAGTGTTTGAGGGGCAAACCAGGTCCTTGCTTGCAAGCAGCCTGGTAAAGAAAATTTGTTACTTTCAGATTCTCCAGTGGCAGGAAAACCAGGTTCTAGATAACAAAGTAGGAAATTTCCAAAATTGAGGGAGAGAAATTAGATTCTGGGCTGCTGGAAAGAATAGCAGATGTTACTATAGACTGAGAGAAAGACATGAGATACAGGAAGCAGGAGCGAACCAGGTAACCAGTGAACTCATTTCGTCTTATATGTAAATTATACATATATGTATGTATGCGTGTTCATAAACATGGAATTGCTAGATTAAATGGTATGTGCCTTTCTAGTTTTGGTAGGTATCACCAAATTGCTCTTTGAAAACATTGAACATCCCACCAACAATGAGTGGAAATACTGTGACAACAAACTATAGAAATGATACCTGAAAGTATAGTCTTAATACTGTTTCTCTATGTCTTTACCAGCACAATATATTATCAAACTTTTCTAACATGACCAATCTAATGGGTGAAAAATGACACTTGTTTATTTTAATTTGAAGTTTTTAAAAATTAGTCAGCTAATTTAATTATTGGTTAGAACTTCTATGTTTAATAGCCATTTGTATTTATTTTTCTGCATGGGCTTGTTTTGCTCATTTTTTAATGTATTGCCATTTTTTATTATTTTTGTGTTGTGTTAGAATATACATAACATAAAACTTACTATTTTTTTTAAGTGTATGATTCAGGAGCATTAAGTGATTTCACGTTGTTATGCAAACATCACCACTCACCAGCTGCAGATCTCCTTCATCATCCCAGACTAAAACTTTGTACCCACTAAACAGTAACTCCCCGTTTCCTTATTAATTTTATGAATTCTTTATATGTTAATATCATTTGTGGTTTGTCATTTAAATCCTCACAATAATCTTTTGAGGTAGGTGTCAGGCCAGTGGCCATGACCACGCAGTTGCAGACACTAAAAGAACTGTGGAGCCAGAAAATGGTGGGCCATTCTGTTTATGAAAGTCTTGTAATGGCGAACAAGCATACAGGCAGGGAAGACGGCTTTCCTTTCTCCCTCAGGACTCACCCGGACTCACATGCTCCCATCAGCCTCAGCAGTCCCCAGCTAAACAAGGCTGGTGGAAAATCTCAGGGCTCCCAAACCCCTCAGCACTCCCACTCTCTCCCTCTCTGGACTCTCCAGCAAAACAGCCTGGGGGGAAAAACCCTTCTCCAGCAAACAATAGCAAACAATGGCCCCTTCCAACCAGGTAGGTAATTTTCAATTTGCAACCTGCCACCCTGAGGACAAGCACCCACAGTCTTTACAGACTACATACACATGGCATTGCCCCACCAATGCAAAACACAAGCGATCAAACCTAACTCACTTGTTTACCCAACAGTAGACAATTGTTTTTATGATTCACTCTAGTTAGACTTTTATCCTTAGCACTCAACTAAAACTACTGTTACCAAGGTCATCAATGACTTCATGTTGCTAAATCCAGCCTTCAGTTTCAGTTCTCATCTTATTTGCCATGTCTGCAGAATTTGGTACAAATGATCACTTCTTTGAGTAAAACTTTTCCCACTTGGATTCCAAGATGCCTCAATCTCATAGTTTTTCTTTCATCTCACTTGCTCCTTCACCTCAGTCTCCTTTGTTAAGTTCTCTAAACTTTGGAAACCGCAAATTTTAGTACTTGCATTACTTCTCTCCTCTTTGTTTAAATTCACTCCTTTAGTGATCTCTTTTAGCCTAATGCTATCATCTAATGACTACCAAGTTTATGACTTCAGCCCAGGTCTCTACCCTGAACTCCACACATGTATATTCTTCAATGTATCCACACACATATTTAATACATATAACAAACCTAACAGGTTCAAAATTAAATTGCTGGATCACAGCTTTTGATAATAGTAGAATAACTTGGCTGGGGTATGCTTCCTACCAATAGCAATTTAAAAATCTGGGCAACATGTTTTGTGTGAGTATGTGTGTGTGTATGTGTGTTTTATTTATTTATTATTGATTTTAATTTGTTGTGTTTACATAGTTACAAGTGTACCCCTGAATATATCTCCCTCCCTCCCCCCTTGTTCTCCTTGATAGCCCTTCTGCCCCCTCCCCGCATTGCCTTCCCCCATTCCTCCATGATTTACTATCCTGCCCTCTATCTCTCTGTGTTATGTTTATATACTTTCAATAACGTCTTTTCTTTCTTTGATCCCCTCCTCTCATCCCCTTTCCCTCTGCCTGCTTTCCTTCTGAACTCTTTGACCCCTTCTCTGCCTCTCTTCTGTTCCTCAGTTCACATTGTTCATTGGATTCCTCATATGATTGAAGTCATATGATATTTTTCTTTCTCTGCCTGGCTTATTTTGCTTTAGCATAATAGACTCCAGGTCCATCCATGTTGTTGCAAAGGGTAAGATTTCCTTCTTTTTCATGGCTACGTAGTATTCCATTGTGTATATGTACTACAATATATTCACCAACACATCCAATAAGGGGTTAATAACCAAAATTTACAAAGAACTTGTAAAACTCAACACCAGGAAAGTAAACAATCCAATCAAAAATTGGGCAAAAGAACTGAATAGATACTTCTCCAAAGAGGACATACAGATAGCCAATGGACATATGAAAAACTGTTCAACATCACTAATCATAAGGGAAATGCAAATTAAAACCACAATGAGATACCACCTCACACCTGTCAGAATGGCGCTCATTAACAAAACAACACATAATAAGTGCTGGGGAGGATGTGGAGAAAAGGGAACTCTCTTGCACTGCTGGTGGGAATGCAGACTTGTGCAACCACTGTGGAAAACAGTATGGAGATTCCTCAAAAAACTAAAAATAGAACTACCTTTTGACCCAGCTATCCCACTTCTAGAAATATATCCTAAAAATAACAAATCACCAATTCAAAAGAAGAAATGCACCCCCATGTTTATTGCAGCATTGTTTACAATAGCCAAGATCTGGAAACAGCCCAACTGTCTGTCAGTGGACGAATGGGCAACATATTTTAAAAACACATTTGAAAGCACTGTAGAGCAAACAAATGTATACACTGTCAGGAAGTTGGCCCTTGAAAGATAGGAATTACAAATGGCAGCATGTGCGTATTTGTAGCTATTTGCCTCAGGACACTCACTCCCTGATCTTTAAAAGGCAAGTCTACAGAGGACAGAGCTTTGGCTTAGCAGAGTGACTTGAAAATAAAGGTGAGGGTTCAGGAGAAGTACCAGAAATGAGGGAGTTCCAGAGGGGTCAAACATTGATAATATAAATATAGCAACTGAGAAATCAGTGAATTGTGCATGTTCTGGGGATATTTCAGTCTTAGATCTGCTGTTAGTAAACTCCAACTTTGTCTGAAAATGCTTTGGTTTAAACTTCATTTTGGAAAGATAGTTTTCCTGGGTATATAATTGTAAGCAGTTATTTTTCCTCAGAATTTTTATTAAAACTGCTTTTGATGTTTTCATTTATTTTTTTAATATTCTATAATTTTATTTATAGGTACATTTTTTTTCTGTTTTGGATTTGTTGTGGTTTCTGAATCTGAGAATTTGTGTCTTTAATCATTCTGGAAGAAAAAAAGAAATACTCTCTCAAATATTACCTTCTCTTTTTTCTAGTGTTTTTTTCTGGAACTTCGTATAAATGTTTTCTATACTTTTAATCTTCCATGTTTCTTTAAATTATTCTATCACATTTTCATCTGTTCCTCTAACCAGCAAGTAATTGCTTCAGTATGTAGGATACTATCTAACATCCTTAAAGCTATATACTAGCTGATTAATTTTCTTTTAACTCTGTCTATTCTGCTCTATAATTAATACATTGAGTTTTAATTTTCAGAGTTATAAAACCTTTTATTCTTAGATGTCTGTTTGTTTGGTATTTGCTAAGATGTCCTCATATTTTTTCATAATGTATTGTTTCTTGATCATATTTTCAACTCCTTTCATTTCTTTGCACATTTTAAAGCATATCAAGTGTATGTTCTTTTTCTGACAATCTGACAATTCCTCCGAGCAGCCCATGGGAGCATAAATCTTTAGCTTGTGGTTTTGTAACTCTCATGCATTTTGATTTGATTCTTAGAGTTTTGTAATTTTGGTTTCTTAACTCCTACTTACTTCACAGTTATAACTGTGTAATTTCTGCAAAGCGCATGTTGAAGATGATTTTTTACAGGTGGAATTTGCTCTTGTTTCTGCCAGGCACTTGTCCCATGATCACTATAAATTAATATATTTGGCTCAAGGCTTCCTAGATCAACCAGTAGTATAGACATAAACCTGAAATCCATGTGAGTGCAGAACTGTGTTCACAAGTTCTCATGAGAGACATTTTCCCTCACTAAGCTCTTTTTAAAGCTCTTTATTGTATGTCAGAGTCTTAATTTCAACTCTAGACCTTGCACAGTCCCAGGGTTTGTCTTATGTCCTCACATGCAGCCATTAAGTGCATTAAGTCACAGGGACCATCAAAAGGCCCTGAGAACAGTCTCTGCTTTGGTTGGAGTCCATCATTCTTGATTTCCATTCCTTCTGAGTTTTGGACCACAGAGAATTTCTTTACTTTCTTGTAAACTTAACCAAACCTTTAACAGTTTTTGTTATTGTTTATTCTGTGTTTCTAGATTTTATGAAAAAGGTGAGTTTTTAAAGATATTTAACTAATAATTCTCTGATATGGGTCACAAGGTAAACCTGGGTCAACTTGTTCTTTATAATGATATAACTCTTCTTTCAAATGATTTTCACAACCTTCATATGCTAAGATAAAAATGTAAAAAGGTAGGAAGTAAAATCAGAATTTCTTTGGCTCTAGCTGGGCAGGCCCAGAACTTTTGTGTTTGGAGTTTTTTGTTATTTTTTTTATAGCAGCATCCAAAACACCTGCTGGGACCCGTAGGACTACACAGGTGACACCAAAGAGAATTCTGATTTTGACCAAACCCATTATTTTCAGAAGAAAAAAAGAAGCCTAAAATCATAGAGCTTGCCTTGTTCCAACTTTGCTCCTTACACTGGATCTGAGCCACAGATTGAAATGTGGGAAGGTGGTAAATTCAGTATAGCATCTTCTCTATTGAGGCATTTGGTTTCTTATTTGTAAATACAAATTGGGGCTTACACATAATATTAAGGTTTGCATTTAGACAATTTTATTAAGCTTACATTCAGAGTTACCTTGATTTCTACAATAGTTACAACCATGAAACATTTAACGTAAAAATTTAATGTAAAATCTTTCATTCTCACTTACTTTCACTGTAATATCAGAGTTATGTCACCATGGTAGAAAGAGTATGGCTCCAGGATTCAAAACTACCTTAAAGAATGCAGAAAATTATTCTGAGTGCGTATTAATTTTAAAAATCACTTAAAATATTACCCCTTAATAAAATATTAAAGCAAAATATGGAACATTGTAAATTAAATTATAAATGAAATATAGAACAAACAATCTTGTTTCATTCGTCAAGCACTTTAAAACAATTATATTTATTAAATCCACAAACCCCATCACATTCAAAGACAGCTGAATGGGGCATGTCTTCTCTGATGATTCATTCTCTGAGAGTTTCTTGTTCACACTTTCCCTAACAGGTGTGTTAGGGCAGATGACAATGTAGTGGAGTAAAAAGCTGGTCACAGACACTTCGTGTTGGATTTCTATAACAAGAACCTCTATTAGAGTAAAGCCCGCATTTTTTCTCTTCTGGCCATGATTACAGGTCAATATCCTTGTAGTGACTGATTTCCAAAGTCAGAGCCAGAAAGATTTGTGTTTGGAAAGGTTGGAAAAGTGGGATTGGGCGGAATGACCATATGGCTAGAGGTTTGTTTGCTTCTTTGGCAGGACAGCAAGAACAGGGGCTTCACGTAATAGTGAAGCAGGAAAGAGAGAAGGGAGAGCTATCAAAGGAAGACACAAAGCTACATGTAGAAAAACAAAGTGCCTTAATTCAAATGAGCAGAGTCAAATTTAAGGAAGGACACTTGCCCTCTATGGCTCCACCAAACTCCCTCACCCAGTGGCACTGTTTTCTACATTTTGTAATATGTCTTACCTTCCAACTAGACTCCACATTTCTTAAGAGCAGGGCATAAATATATACTAATTGTTAAATTTCTGTAACACTTCAAGGTTTATAATGAGAATCTCTCTTACATCGTCTCATTATTCAAATTGAAGGAAGCATTTGTTAAGAATATTTTATTTTACAGTTAAAGAAATGAGTTTCAGATAGGTTAAGAGATTTGCCCAAGATCTCGTAGCTAGTAAATGGTAAAACCAGGAGTAGACCAGAGTTCTTTGACCAAACTTCCTGTGTTCTTTCAACTAAAGCAGTACTGATGTCTGGTTAATTCCATGACATCTTGCATAGGACTTTACACATAGCAGGCGTTCATTTAATGAAGAAAGAAATGTTGCTGAAAGAAATCGAACTTCATATCAAGAGGACTTGCAGAAATCACTTTTTTTTTTTCCTGAGGTTGGAAACGGGGAGGCAGTCAGACAGACTCCCGCATGTGCCCGACCAGGATCCACCCGGCATGCCCACCAGGGGGCGATGCTCTGCCCATCTGGGGCATTGCTCTGCCGCAATCAGAGCCATTCTAGCGCCTGAGGCAGATGCCACAGAGCCATCCTCAGCGCCCAGACAAACTTTGCTCCAATGGAGCCTTGGCTGCGGGAGGGGAAGAGAGAGACAGAGAGGAAGGGGAGGGGGAGGGGTGGAGAAGCAGATGGGCGCTTCTCCTGTGTGCCCTGGCCGGGAATTGAACCTGGGACTCCCGTACGCCAGGCCAATGTTCTACCACTGAGCTAACCGGCCAGGTCCAGAAATCACTTTAAGTATCCCTGTTAAATTATATTGTGTCAAATTTGACTCTTCAGTTGTACTTTATCAAATATGTTATATGTGGTTAATTTTCTTTCCTTTTTTAAAATTAATTTTAATTTATTATGTTAACATGGATTCAAGTGTCTTACTCAATATAACACCCTCACTCCCCACTACATGCTCCCTGTTATACCCCTTTTATCCTCCTCCTCCTAACTCCCTCCCCACCTTCCCTCTGGGATTCACTGTCCTGTTATCTGTATCTATGTTATGTATATATAATTTCACTAATCCCTTCACCTTTTCTGATCCCATCCCCTCATCCACTTTCCCTCTGATAGCTGTCCATCTGCTCCCTGTGACCCCACTTCTGCCTCTATTCTGTTCCTCAGTTCACATTGTTTATTAAATTCCACGTATAAGTGAGATCATATAATATTTTTCTTTCTCTGCCTGGCTTATTTCCCTTAGCATAATAATCTTCAGGTCCATCCATGCCACTGCAAAAGGTAAGATTTCTTTCTTTTTCATGGCCACATAATATTCCATTGTGTATATGTTCCACAGCATTTTAATCCACTCATCAACTGATGGACACTTGTGCTGTTTCCAGAACTTGGCCATTGTAAACAATACTACAATAAACATTGAGGTTTATATCTTCTTTTAAATTAGTGTTTTGTGATTCTTAAGATATATTCCTAAAAGTGGAATAACTGGATCAAAAGGCAGTTCTATTTTTAGTTTTTTGAGGAAAAGCCATACTGTTTTTCACAGTGGCTGCACAAGTCTGCATTTCCACCAGCAGTACAAGAGGGTTCCCTTTACTCCACACCCTCACCAGCACTTATTGTGTGATGATTTATTAATGAGCGCCATTCTGACAAGTGTGAGGTGATATCTCATTGTGGTTTTAATTTGCATTTCTCTGATGCTTAGTGACGTTGAACATTTTTTTATATGCCTATTGGTTATCTGTATGTCCTCTTGGGAGAAATGTCTATTCAGGTCCTTTGCCCATTTTCTAATTGGTTTATTTACCTTCTTGGTGTTGAATCTTAGAAGTTCTTTATACATTATTTTATTAACCCATTATCAGATATATCAGCAAATATGCTCTCCCATTGTGTGGGTTGTCTTTTTATTTTGTTCATGGTGTTTTTTGCTGTGCAAAAGCTTTTTAGTTTGATATAGTCCCATTTGTTTATTTTGTCCTTTGTTTCACTTGCCCATGGAGATATATTGGCAAAAATATTCCTATGAGAAATATCAGAGGGTTTACTGCCTATGTTTTCTTCCAAGATGTTTATGATTTTGCAACTTACATTTAAATCTTTTATCCATTTTGAGTTTATTTTTGTGAATGGTTTAATTTGGTGGTCTAGTTTCATTTTTTTGCATGTACCTGTCCAATTTTTCCAACACCATTTATTATAGAGACTGTCTTTACTCCACTGTATACTTTTATCTCCTTTGTCAAATATCAATTGACCATAAAGGTGTTGGTTTATTTCTGGGCTCTCTGTTCTGTTCCATTGACCTGTATGCTTGTTCTTATGCCAGTACCAAGCTGTTTTGAGTATAATGGCCTTGTAGTATAATTTGATATCAGGAAGTATGCTACCTCCCACTCTATTCTTTATTTTCAAGATTGCTGAGGCTACTCGTGCTCTTTTTTGGTTCCATATAAATTTTTGAAATTGTTGTTCTATATCTTTGAAGTATGCCATTGGTATTTTAATAGGAATTGCATTGAATATATAGATTGTTTTAGGTAGTATAGACATTTTAATGATGTTTATTCTTTCTATCCATGAACATGGTATATGCTTCCACTTGTTTTTATCTTCTTCCTTGATTTCTTTTCTTGATGTCATAATTTTCTAAGTAAAATCTTTTACCTCCTTGGTTCAATTTATTCTTAGGCACTTAATTGTTTTTGTGTGCAATAATGAAGGGGATTGTTTCCTTAATTTCTCTTTCTGACAGTTTATTATTAGTGTATAAAAATACTACTGATTTCTAAATATTTCATATCCTTCCACCTTGCCAAATTCATTTATCAGATCTAGTACTTTTTTGACTGAGACTTTAGGATTTTCTATGTGCAGTGTCATATCATCAGCAAGTAATGATAGTTTTACTTCTTCTTTTCCAATTTGAATGCCTTTATTTCTTCTTCTTGTCTGATTGCTGTGACTAGGACTTCCAGAGCTATGTTGAATAAGAGTGGTAAAAGAGGGCACCCCTGCCTTGTTCCTGAACTTAAGGAGATTGTTTTTATTTTTACCCATTAAGTATGATGTTGGCTGTTGGTTTGTCTTATATGGCCTTTATTATGTTGAAGTATGTTCCTTGTACTAGCACTTCGCTGAGATTTTTTATCATAAATGGGTACTGGATTTTATCCAATGCTTTTTCTAAATCTATTGATATAATATGATTTCTATCCTTTATTTTGTTTCTGTGATGAGTCACATTTATGGATTTGCGAATATTGTGCCAGCCTTGTCTCCCTGGAATAAATCCCACTTGATCATAATGTCTGATCTTTTTGATGTATTGCTGGATCCAGTTTGTTAATATTTTGTTGAGAATTTTAGCATCTATGTTCATCAAGGATATTGGCTTATAGTTCTCTTTCTTTATAGTGTCTTTACCTGGTTTTGGAATGAGGATAATGTTTGCCTCATAAAATGAGTTTGGAAGTCATCCAGCCTCTTGAATATTTTGGAATAGCTTGAGAAGGATAGGTGTTATTTCTTCTTTGAATGTTTGGTAAAATTCACCTGTGAAGCCATCTGGTCCTGGACTTTTGTTTGCTGGGAGGTTTTTAGTGACTGTTTCAATTTCATTTGTTGTAATTCATCTGTTAAGTTTTCTGATTTTTTCCAGATTGAGTTTTGGAAGATTGTATGTTTCTAGGAATTTATCCATTTCTCCTGGGTTGTCCAATTTCTTGGCATATAAATCTTCATAGTATTTTCTTACAATCCTTTGTATTTCTGTGGTGTAAGTTTTTACTTCTCCAGTTTCATTTCTAATTTTTTTATTTGGATTCTCTCTCATTTTTTCTTAATGAGTCTCGTTAAAGGTTTGTCAATCTTGTTTACCTTTACAAAGAACCAGCTCTTGGTTTCATTGGTTTTTTGTTGTTGTTTTTTTAGTCTCTATGTCATTTATTTCCACTCTGATCTTTATCATTTCCTTCCTTCTATGTCCTCTGGGCTTTATTTGTTTTTCTTTTCTTAGTTCTTTTAGGTGCAGGGTTAGGTTGTTTATTTTAGCTTTTTCTTGTTCTTAAGGTATGCCTGTAATGCTATGAACTCCCTCTCAGGACTGCTCTTGCTGTGTCCCATAGATTTTGAGTTGTTATATGTTCATTCTCATTTGTTTCATGGAAATTTTTTATTTCTTCCTTGACTTTGTTTTTAACTGATTTGTTATTTAATAACATGCTATTTAGTTTCCAAGTGTTCGAATTTTTTTCAGTTTTTCTATTTTACTTGGTTTCTATTTTCATGTCATTGTGATCCGAGAAGATGCTTGATATAATTTCAATCTTCTTAAATTTTTTGAGACTTGTTTTGTGTCCTAATATGTGGTATATCCTAGGAAATGTACCATCAGCATTTGAAAAAAAAAGTGTATATTCTGCTGCTTTGGGGTGAAAGGTTCTAAAGATATCAATTAAATTCAGTTGATCTAGTGTGTCATTTTAAGGCTACTCTTTCTTTGTTAATTTTCTGTCTAGAGGATCTATCCATTGATGTTAGTGGAGTATTAAAATTCCTACTATTATAGCATTGCTGTCAATCTCACACTTATTTCCATCAAAATCTGTTTTATATATTTAGGTGCTCTTATATTGCACACATATTTACAATGGTTATATGCTCCTGTTGGTTTGCTTCCTTTATCATTATGTAGTGACCTTCTTTATCCCTTACTAAACCCTTTATCTTTAAGGCTATTTTTTCAGATATAAATATTGCTACCCCAGTTCTTTTTTCTTTTGCATGAAATACTTTTTTCATCCCTTCACTTTTAATCTATGTGTATCTTTTTTTCTGAGTTGGGTTTCTTGTAGACAGCATATATGCAGGTCCTGTTTTCTTATCCATGCAGCTACCCTATACCTTTTGATTGGATCATTTAGTCCATTTACATTTAAGGTTATTATTGACATGTACTTATTTATTACCAACTTTATTTTTGAAATATACAATACTGTATCTCTTGATTTCTTTTTTCCTTTGCTCTTTTTATAGCAGGCCCCTTAAGATTTCTTGCAGTACTGGTTTGATTGAAATGAATTCCTTGAGTTTGGGGCATTTTTTGTTGTTGTTGCTTTGTTTGGGAAGCTTTTTATTTCTCCTTGAGTTTTAAATGATAGCCTTGCTGGATAAAGAAGTCTTGGTTGTAGGTTCTTGTTTTGCATCACTTTGAATATTTCTTGCCAATCCCTTCTAGCCTCAAGTGTTTCTGTTGAGAAGTCAGATGTCATCCTTATGAGGGTCATTTGTAGGTAATTAACTGTTTTTGTCTTGCAGCTTTTAGTATTCTTTCTTTGTCTCTTAACTCTGGCATTTTAATTATGATGTATCTTGGTGTAGGCCTCCTTGGGTTTCTCTTTAATGGGACTCTGTGCTTCTTCAACTTGTGTGACTTTTTCCTTCATCAATTTAAGTAAATTTTCAGCTGTGATTTCTTCAGACAGGTTCTCTATTCCTTATTCATTCTCTCCTCCTTCAAAAACCCATTTAATGTGGATATTGTTTCTCTTCATGTTTCACAGAGGTCTCTTAGAGTTCCCTCAGTTTTTTTTTGAGCCTCTTTTCTTTTTGCTTCTGTGCTTACATTTATCTTTTCTCTTGAAGGCTGATATGACCCTCTGCTTCATCCAGCCTTCTAGTGCAGTCTTCATTTCTGATATTGTATTTGTCATTTTTGACTTTTTTTTATGATTTCGATGCCCTTTTTGATGCTTACTATCTCTTTTTTTAAGTTCCCATTGTGACCATCCGTTGTTTCTCTAAGATCCTTGAACATCCTAAAAATCATTATTTTAAACTCTGCATCTAGTAGTTTGGTTACATCCATTTCAGTTCTTTCTTTTCCTGAGGATTCCTCTTGGTTTTTTCATTTGGGTTATATTTCTTTTTCTGCCCATTTTGTCTGTGTATTAGGTAGTGCTGTCTGACTTTGAAATTTGTTGTGGTGTCTTTATGAGGAAGATGTGCTTGGTGATACTGACCTCTAGGCTCCCTGATTTTCTTGCTCTAGGAATACTTCTTGAGGGTATTATTTTCCTTCCTGTTGTATGTGAGCATTGAATGCAGTGGGTCCTTTCATGGATGTGGTTGTTCCTTCAGGCTGGCTGGCTCTAAGGGTTTATCTTGATCTTGTGTATTAGACACTGTGCAGTATCTATCTTGTTGGACATATTTATTCTCCACAATGTTTGGTGCCTCCCAGACTCCTTCTTTTGGTGTGCTGCTGTGTAGTTAGCTGAATCTAGGGTTGGTGCTGTCTTCCACCCATTAATGGTTATGTTGATTCTAGGTCTGCTTAGATTGGTGTCATCAATTGTTTGTGACCTGCTGTGGACTACCTGTCTCGAGCTACTGTTCTATTCACTGTGTGGGTCTGCATTTTATGTGCCTAAATAGTGTGGGAGGTGCCAACTTGTGTTTAAGTACCAGCTTCCTCCTGCTTAGAGATTACAGCAGCTCTGTAAAAGCCCCAAGCTCCATAAAATTTGCCCCCATTTTTCAGCTGCTCTACCTCCTCTTGCAGCTGCCTGGTCTTCTCACAGAGTCTGCTGTAGAAAGACTGTAGTGTGAGCTCAGACTGGCCTCACCCCACCAACCCTTCTACAGGTTGCAAGTTTGTTGGGTTAGGACAGCTGAGGTTGGGTATACAACATCAATGAGACCCCCTACTTCAGGGGTCTCTTGGTCAGAAACTGAGTACAGGAAAAGTAGCCCCTACTCCAGAGCCTAATCCCTCAACCACTGCTGGATACTCAAATTTTATTTCTTCCCAGCGAAGTGTGTTACAGGTTCAGATTGGGTGGGGCTGACAGTCCCCTCTGCAGAAGTTCTTCCAGTTGGTGAGATGCTGGTCTCAGGAAAACTGAGAAAGTCCTCTTCTGAGGCTAACTGTGACCCCAAGAAAGTGGCTAAGCCCCTCAACCAGACCCAACAATAGACTCACAGGGACCCACACTTTAAAAGTCCATGTTCCAAGCCTCTCTCCCTTCTCCCTGTGGAACCTAGCCCAGCAAGGCAGCATATCTAGCACCTGGGCCAGCTGACTATGAAATTATACCCTGTCTGATGCAAATGAGCCACTGTGCCAGTGCTGATCACAGAAAATGGAGCTCACCTCAGCTGGGCCAGGTGTGAGGAACTCTTTCTTAGGACATGCTACCAGCAAGGGTTATTAGGTCCTGAACTAATGTTCTCTATAGGTGGCCACTGGATGTGCCAGCCCTGAGCCTTCCTGGAGGGAACCTGGCGCAGACCAGTGGGGAACACTGCCTGTGATTGGCCCTCACCAACCTTGTTGGAGCTGAAAGCAATCCAGAGTTTGTGGCTGCCTCTTTGGAGCCCAGGTTCACATGGAGATTCCAAGCTGCACACCTAGGCTGACTTTTACCCACACTGGTCCTGGGGGAAGGTTCACAAAAGGCCAAGGTTCACTGAGCCCCGCTTCCTGCAGCCTGTCTGCTGGCTGCTTGTTGGATTCAGCCTCTGGTAGAGTCTAGACCCTGCAGCAATTCAGGGATTAGGAAGGGTGGTGGGTATGACTGGGCCCCAGGTGTCAGCCTGTCCAGACATTTTCAAAGACCTCAGGAGGGTGTGGCCCAAGGAGTCCCATGGGTGTGGCCTCTGAGTCCCAGAGATGTGGTCTGCCTGCAGTCTAGACAGTTTCTGTGAATCTCCTGTGAGGCAGAAGCACCAGTCATAGATTTGGGAGCATAAGGGAGAAATCTCTGGCCTGAACACCAGAAAACTGAGTCTCTGATGCACCCCCTGTTTCCTGGCTGACTTCTCAGATCAGACTAGTCTCCATAGGGTGGGGCAGGAGAGATTCCCAAGGCAGGGCAATTGCTTTCCCCCAGGCTGATGCACTTAGAGGAGACTGCTACACCCAAGAAAAATGGCAACTGCAGTATTGGAAAATGACTCAGCATAGGGGCTCTGGTGGCTGTCCCCCAAGGTGTCTCTCCCTGGGCCTCCAACATCACACTCTCCTCATGCATCTCTAGTCTTTTCAGAGCCCTGGGTAAGTGGCTGTGAATGAGATTTTCACAGATAGAAACCTTGGCTCTTTCATTGCCAAATGATATGTGGTTGCCTCTTTTAGGCTCTGGGGCTCTAGGCTTGGGCACAGATCACAGGGCTTAGGACCCTCCCCTCTCAGGGCAAACCTCCCTGCAGTGAAAGTGCCCCCAAACCCTCCGCTACCACTCACTCCTGGGAGCAGCCAGCCCTTTCCCCATCTCTGCCCTTCCTACCAGTCTTGATGTGGCTTCTTCTGTGATCCTTGGTTATGGACTTCTTTTCATTTAGTCCAAAGTTGTTTTTTCAAGATAATTGTTCTTAAATTAAGTTGCAATCCAATTTGGTCCTGGGGGGTGGCAGTTGGAACATCTGCTTACTCTGTCGCCATCTTGGGATCCCTATATGTGGTTAATTTTCATATCCTTGATTTTCCAAATGTCTCCTGACATTACTCCTACATGAAAGGGGCCAGTTACAGGAATACAGGCTCTTTCTGTAATAGCTTACCTTCTTAATATCTTCTGGAGGCTGGAGTTGGCTTACACTATTGGGTGTAATGGTTAAACTGCTAGAACTAACATTTGTAACCTATCCACCAGAAGCCAAGACAGTTCTTAGAGTTTTCCATTTATCATATTATTTAATCTACTCAAATATGAGGGGCCATCTTCTACTTTAAGGAATTCTCTCAAGATGGTTTGCTGGTAAGTAAGAGAATAGTAATTAGGAATGCAATCTGAAGTTGATCTCATTCAGCAAACATCTATTGCAAACCAATTCTGTTCCAGGGGGTTAAAATATGAAACACTGTCTCCAAAGAGTTTTTAGTGTAGCTGATGAGGCAGACAAGCAAGAAAGTAGAGGACTACAATGCTGTGTGGTAAGGGCTATGTGAGAAGCAAGCCCAGTGTGTTACAGCAGGGGACTTTGAGGAATATCAAAATAAGACTTGGGGGTCAGGAAGGCTTCCAGAAGATAACAACCTTGAACTGAGTCTCTAGGGATCTTTGAAAGTTAATCATATACAAAAAAAAGGCAAAAATGTATTAAAGAAAGGAGCCATAATACACATAAGATATAGGAAGGTAAAACATTATAGGTCTTTGGAATTGATTAATATTAAATAGTAATTTTATGAAAGAATGAACAAATGAATAGATAGATGGTTGGTATACTCAGAGAACTGTCAACAGTGCCAGAACTTATGAGTGTGTTGTGCAATGGAGCTATTAAAGTGATAAAAGTTTGTGTATCAAGCCATAAATTGGGATGAAATCACCAGGAGATAAGAGTTGAGATCCAAGGATCTCAAGGAACACAATATAAGGGGTAAAAAAGAAAAAGAGCCCAAAATGAGCCTGAGAGGGATAACTAGAGGAGGAGGAAAACCAGACAGGGGGAGGAAACCAGACAGAGGTCATAGAGAACACACCTGAAACTAGTCCAGAAAGTTGTTCTATGAATTTCACAACAAAATGACCCTGGAAAAGATGACACCGTGGAGACATAAATCACAATGTAGATAGAGGGTTGCAGGACAATGTGAGAAGTAGGCAACAGTAAACATTCTTTCAAGAAGCTTGTCTATAGGGGGAAGAACTAACATAGGACAGTATCTGCAGGAGGATCATATATAAGTGTTATGAATATTTTCTCCTACTCTGAGGCTTATTGGTTTATTGTCATATTGTGGTTGTCTATGAGCTGAATTTTTTAATTTTGATGGGGTCTAATTTATCATTTTCCTCTGTATAATTAGTGCACTCTGTGACCTCTCAATGAAATCTTTGCCTACCCCTAAGGTCTTGAAGATGTTCTTCTGTGTTTACTTCCAGAAGTTTCATAATGTTAACTCTATGTTTAGATCTATGATTCACTATAAATTAAATTTTGTATATGGTGTGAGGTAGGAGTTGAGGCTCATTTTCTCTATAAAATTCTTTTATTCTTGAGTTGCTTTGATCCCTAGTCAAAAATTAATTGACTGCATAATTGTGGATTTCTTCCTAGCCTCTATGTTCTATTCCATTAATTAATTTGCTTAACTGTCAATGCCTTATTATTTTTGATTAGCATTTTGTCTTCATTCCAATTATTCAATTTTTAATTAATATCACTTCATTTGACTTTCCATAATTATGGATACATTTGCCATTGTTTCATTTTCTTTCCATTCATTCATTCTTTATTCAATAAATATTTGTTGAAGCCAACCTTGTGACAGACACTGTGGATGAAACTAGGAAACAGCAATAAATTAAGTAAATGTAATTGCTGTCTTACAGAAATATACTAGTGAGAGAGACACTTAAAGAAACAAATCTCTGTTATACAATGAGTAAAAATCACTCAGTCAGCAATTGTTTATTGAGCATATACTATCAGCATGGCAATGTGAAGTACTGAACTCATGTCAAATTTGAGCTTTGCTAATGCAAATGTGAGATTCTCTCAATAACCTTATTGCCCAAACAATATCTTTCCAGACTACCCATTCACTGCTAATTAGTTGGATCCTTCTCTTTTGAACATTTTCCTACCAAAAAGAGCACAATAAAATGAATACCTTATATTAGCATAATGCTTTTAACTTTTCAGAGTGATGTTACATCTGTTATCTTGTTTCTCCCTTCACATTTCTGTAAGTTTAGGAAAAGCAAATATTTTTATTTCACAGAAAGACAAGTAGATCACCATCAAACAAACAAAGCTAAGAGCCTTCCCTTTTCCCATCCCTCCCAACTCTCTTCCTGCCTTTCCCCCCCATTACTCTCTCTCGCTTCAGCATCTTATCAGTACACACTGTACTTGGAAGGCTTCCAATTTAGGTACCACTCCTGGGCTCCCTGTTAAACTGCCACAATGGCACCTTATGTTGAAAGAGTACAATAGATTGTCAGTGTTATCTTCAAGCGCTAGCGGAGATTTATGAATGGGGATGGAGAAAAGAATCACGATTGCTTTTACTATTACAGCTGCCTGCAGAAGATTCATAAAATTTCTGACACTTTCTTCATCCTTTTTGCCAGGCATCAGCCATCAGGGGAAAGTTGCCCCTTCCCACCCAGCTTTGGAATGAAGTGATAAATGTGTCGGAAAGCTCATGCCGAGCGCAATCTTCTGCCTTGTAAAGAGTTTTCATTGATACATACATTAAAGTTTGCTGTCTTTTTTAAAGCTTCCATAAAGATGCTTGAAAAACAGCACTGTCCCTGATAAACGTCTCCCCTATTGTGGGACTTCTACGGCTGTGGGCTTGTTTAAAGAAGTACAGATGTACACATGGCTGGATATCTTGAGCCTTATTTGACCACAGGCTGAGCAGGGTGTCACGGCTGTTGCTTTCACAGGAGGGAATCTACATCAGCGTTCTGAATTTTCAGGAGTTCACCTCCTTCTTCCAGCCCCTCTCTTGGATGTCTCTACCACAAACAAACAAATGTCAAGCTTCTAAAGACATGGACATATTAAATGCATATGTTTTAGAAAGGATTTTTAGGTCAGTTTATTTTTTTCAATGTTCAATGCAGTAAAGGGCTCCATTTAGCATTCCCATTGGCAGTGTAGATGGTGTGAGAAAGGTGTTGTTGGCATCATGGCAGGAAGTATGCTAGGGACTGAGAAAAAGCTTTGCAAAATTAGAATACCAGGAAGGCAAAAACGTGGGGAGAACATCTCTTTGGGCAGAATATAGGATATAGCACATGCACATTTTTTTTTTTTTTGCATTTTTCTGAAGCTGGAAACGGGGAGAGACAGACAGACTCCCGCATGCGCCCAACTGGGATCCACCCAGCACGCCCACCAGGGGGCGATGCTCTGCCCACCAGGGGGCGATGATCTGCCCCTCCGGGGCATCGCTCTGTCGCCTGGGGCAGAGGACAAGGAGCCATCCCCAGCGCCCGGGCCATCTTTGCTCCAATGGAGCCTCAGCTGCGGGACGGGAAGAGAGAGACAGAGAGGAAGGAGAGGGGGAGGGGTGGAGAAGCAGACGGGTGCTTATCCTGTGTGCCCTGGCCAGGAATCGAACCCGGGACCCCTGCACGCCAGGCCGACACTCTACCACTGAGCCAACCAGCCAGGGCCACATGTGCATTTTTTAGCAGAAGATGAAAGGGATGCATTATCCTACCAAATCAGTTAGTAGAATTCTAGCTTGAACAGAACCTGGGTGGTCAGTGTAGCTCCACGTCTTCAACGTTTAGCACTACTACTACGACGACTGCTACTATTACTACACTATTATTAAATTGTATATATATTTCCCAACCAAGCTTCAGGGTAAGTGGAATGAAGTCAAAATTGGATCACAATGCTGGATTAAACATACATCTTATAGTACTCTCAATTTCTTGGTCATCAAACTTGTCATCTTGGGTTCCACTGATGGATAAAGCAAAAGAAGCAGAGACTAAATGGTTTATCTAAAGTCACACAGACAGCGGGTCCAAGCAAGAAACTAAATCTTTTTTAGTTGATCCTCTTCCCCCACCTTATCCAGTTTGTCAGAATGCCTTGACAAGTTCTCTGCTTTTATTTTCATTTCATTCCCACTGCCTCCATGTTTACCAAGTCTCTCAGCACTTGACATGCAAGGTCCCTCACTCTGGGCTCCTGTCTTCCATATGCTGGACTCTGACTTTCAGAAGCGTGGCTCTCACTTTGTCATACCCAGGCATGCCTGCTCTCCCTTGACTGCCTCTTCCTCAATGCCAATCAAAATCCCTATAACCCATGCCTTTCTGTATTAAGTTCCTAGAGCCGCCATAACAAAGTACCACAAACTGGGTGATTTAAGACAACAGAAACTCATTGTCTCATTGTTTCAGATACTAGAAGTCCAAAGTCAAGGTGTCTGCCGGGCCATGCTTCCTCTGCGTCTTTCCTTGCTCCCACCTGTCTTTGGGTGCCTTGCTGGCAGTCTCTGGCATCCCATGGCCTGCAGCTGCCTAACTGCAGTCTCTGCCCTCTTCATTCTATGGCATTCATCCCATGTGTCTCTGTTTCCATGTGGCCATCTTCTTACAAAGACACCAGTCAGATTGGAAAAGAAACCTCCCCTATTCCAGTAGGATCTCATCTTAATAATTATATCTACGATGACCCTATTTCCAAATATGATCAGGAGTTAGGACTTCAGTGTATTTTTCGTGTGTGGAGTGGCCACATTTCAACACATAACATCTTCTTACAGTGGCCACACCCAACCAAGCTAGTTTTAAATCCAAAACCTCTCAGGATGTAGCCTCAGTCTTATACAGGTGTGCAATACAGACAAGTCCGGTGATCGCACCACCATGGGGTGGGTGGGAGCTGAGTCTGGAGGAGCATGGATACCTGGGAGAGACATTTACTAAGGTTTTTTGAAGTACTAATAGCTGGATGGGATTGTGGGCAAGGTGAGCATAAATTTACTGGGTAGGACTCTCCCTTGTCCAAGATCCACCATATTCATTCCCAGTTCCAAGGCTTGACTCCTTTTGTTTCTTCCTAACCCTAAATAATATCCATTCTATTTGCACTTCAAAATCCACCCCCCGAAAACAATCTTCACAGTCCACATTTCCTTGGAAGCTTTTGCACAACTATCCAACCTTCATTGTTTTCACCCTCCGGCCCGAATGGTACCTGCAGCTTACATACCACAACTTCTCATAAAGTCATGTACTGCTTACCCCTGTTTGCACCAGGTTGGATCATTCACTCTCTATCTCCCAGGGGGCAAAGACTTAGAATGAACATTTGAAATGCTGGAATTCTGAGGAGCAAGATGGATGTTAGAAATCTATTTCATGACTTCTTCAACTATGCTCTGAGTGCCATGCGGTTAAGCACAGTGAGAGGGGAAGTCTGCGGGACAGGCTTCTAAGCCAGCCACTCCCTTTCAATTAGAGTCACCCTACTTTGATCTATTTTTTACTGGGAGAGCTGCATAAGACATCATTTGGGTTTGAAAAAGTTCTCCAGCTAAAGAAAACTTTTGAAAACTCTAACTCATTTTGCAGATAACTAAACTGAGATGCAGCTGACCAAATGTCTCATCCACCAAGGCAAAGCTAGTTTGAGAACTGAATACCTCTTTTCTGCTAGGAGTATATCTACCTCATCTCACATAGTTCTCATAATGAACTTGTAAAGAAAGGTATTTTCATATTTCCCTTTCAAAATGAGCAAAACCTAATTCGAAATAAAATTCACATGAATTGCTCGAGCTGTGCTGGTTAGCAGGGGTGGGGTTACATTCTAAAATGTCTGCTCCCTAGACTGGATCACAGTGTCCCAGAAGAATCAGGGACTGTCAGAGTTAGACCAGGAAGATCCATTAGTGGAGTCGCTTTTGTGATGTTAGTGGCAGGGAGTGAACCTGGACCTCTGATTGTAAATCCACTAAATGCTGGTTACCAGTATAATGTGTAACACACATTAGGGATTCAGTGAAAATTGATTTAAATAAATCTTTCACTTGGTCATATTTTAAATATAGAAGTAACTCCCCCTGAATTCATGTATTCAACTTTGTAATAAAAGTGATATCTGTTTCTCCATATCCCCAGTAAGACTGGGATATACTAGGTTCTTAATTAATGCAGGGTCCTCCTGAAATTGTGCCATGAAGCGTTCACTCTACCTGTGTCTTCTTTTTCCCACGCACTACACTAAAAGACTTTAGTTTCCTTTCCTATTCCCTCTGCTTTGTGCCTCGTATGATTTCCAAACAGGTTAGCTTTTTCTAGAAACACAGCCATAAGTGCTTTTGTGAAAGTGCTTTAATTCTGTGAAAGCCCATTTATAATTCAGAGAGGTTAAGTGAGGCCAAATTAAACTAAGGGTCTTCAAAGGTCCCATTTTTTCTGACCTTAAGCAAGAGGCCTTCCCTGATAACAAATAGGGCGTCCTAATCTCTTTTTCCTGGAACAGCATGACCCTGAATCCAAGGAGCTGTAAGACGACAGATATAAGAAAGCTGAGGAAGGGATCTTTCAAGTTTCAAGTAGTTGTTAAATATTTTACTTTTGCATGTCTTTAAAGTATCTGCAGGTGCGAGCTAGTGTCTCTTGGTATTAGTTATGGGTGTCATAAAACTGTCTGGCCAATGAAAATTTAAAGGAATACCTTTACTCATCTTCCCTGGATGATATTTCTCCTCAGCTCAGTAAGCAGAGCAGAATTTCTGAATTCTAATAATGTGCTGTGGTGTTTCGATACAGGGATAAGTAGAAAATTGTCCCCAAAGTCAGCAACTATTTAGAAAAAAGGGAAGGCTAGCATGAACCCTGTGGTGTTAGATTGGAATCAAAGGTTTTGATATGAAGTCACAATTTTATAATATATATACAGAATGATAGCCAGAAATAATTATAGGGGTGTGTGTACATGCATGCATAGGCTAATATACAAAGATGTATTTCCTAGCTCTGTCCAGGGAGAATACCTGGAAGAAATGGCACTGTAGCAGGAACAAGTACACCTAATGCCCAGATCATGGTTTCTAAATACTGTTCTCCAAGTAAAGGAACCTGGGCTTTTGGCTAAGTGATTGATTGCAGGACTGGGTGAGAAAATACAGGATGAGCCTGTAATATTGTGGTGCCACAATGTCAGAAGTGCTCAAAAACAGGATGGGGCAGGCTGAAAGGGCATGGAGATCTCACCAAAGCCAGAGCAATGTGAACAACAAAAATCAGTGAATGATAGTAATGGATTATCGTCCATCAAATAAAATGAGTATTCATGAGCTAATATAAATACTTGATTAAATAAATACATAGGGAAGAAGGGACAATTATTCCTTACAAAATAAGTCTCAATTAATCATTGCAAAAGCAATATGAAAAAATATAAATCAACATTAGAATACCATTGTTTCGGGCAAGATCCACGAATTGATGGCAAAAGTAGTAGGCAAAAGTTTGAGGAGATAAAGGATATTTGCATAGTCTAAAACGATCCCAAGATTTTCGTTTATCACCAACTTTCCCGTGGTGAAATCGTGCAGGCTCCACGTTCACCAGATGATCAAAGTCAGCTTTGATGTCATGTACACCAGTGGCCCCTAACCTTTTTTTGGGCCACGGACCGGTTTAAGTCAGAAAATATTTTCATGGACCGGCCTTTAGGGTGGGATGGATAAATGGATCACGTGACTGAGACAAGCGTCAAGAGTGAGTCTTAGACGGATGTAACAGAGGGAATCTGGTCATTTTTTAAAAAATAAAACATCATTCAGACTTAAATATAAATAAAATGGAAATAATGTAAGTTATTTATTCTTTCTCTGCGGACCGGTACCAAATGGCCCACGGACCGGTACTGGTCCGCAGCCAGGGGGTTGGGGACCACTGATGTACACCATTGTAGAATATACTGTGGTGCACTTGCCAAGATAGCAAGATTTAACACATCTTGCCCAAAATGTATGACCTTAATCACTGTAGAACATCAAACAGACTCAAACTGACCAGTGCTCTTTAGAAGTATCAAGGTTGTGAGAGACAAGGAAAGTGAGGAACTGTCGCAATGTGAAGGGAGACTAAGGAAGCATGACGCCTAAATGCACGTGGGATCCTGGACTGGATTCTAACTGCTAGTGAAATCCAAATAAAGTCCAGAGTCAGTTAAAAGTATTACGCCGAAGTTCATTTCCTAGTTTCAGTCACTGTTCAGTAAGTTATGTAAAATGTTAAAATTATAAAATTGGGTAAAGTGTAGATGAGAGCTCCCTTGTATTATTTTTGCAACTGTTCTGTAAATATAGAATTATTTCAAAAAATTTAAAATTATAAGTAAGCATCCAGCTAGGATGTTTCCTTTCACAGTAAAATTTGATTAATTGCAATCCAACTAACTGGAACTTAAATTGGACATTTTCTTCTCTACATTTTGCATTTAGTAGAAAACCTGATATATAAGCTGTCACATAGAATTTATTCAGAAAACTGACTTTCAAGAGAAAGTCTGGAGTTAGTGTAGATCCAGTATAGTGTGCAAGCCTGGACTCTGAGGTGAGCCCCATCCCACCAGTCTGTCTAGCCTCTTCCTCCTCCACTGGTGGGCCTGCTCTGCAACTAGTCTCCAAACCCATCAGCCACTCCCACATGCACGCTTCGTCCATACTTCTTCCTCGCCAGGAGCTGCTTTTCTCCTTCATCCACACGCTCTGGGGCCAGGCAGAGCTTTGTTTGAATGATTGAGGGTCTTGACAAAAATTAGCTATAGGAGTCTAAGCAAGTTACTTTGCTCTCTGCATGTCAGTTTCCTCATCTGTAAAATATAGGCACTAATCCTTACCCAGCATAAATTTTAACGTGTTTAGTGTAGTGGCTGGTTCTCATAGACATTGTAAATGCAGTTTGTATTAATGGTAGAAGGCTCAGCCGTGGCCCCTTTCCTGTGAAGCCCTTTGTTTATTCATTCATTGATGTATTCATTAAACAAAAGCCTACTGAAATCTACTCTGTGCTGGACCTTAAAAAATGCAGCAGGGAGCAATGCAGACGTGGCCCTCCCCCTGACACTACTTACAAAGTCTAATCTGGAAGACAGGTATCAAACAAGTCACTTCAAGTGTGAGCAGCACTAGAAAAACGGAAATGGTTTTGAAGCCTACTATAATCTCATTGATTAGAATCAGTTACTCCTTCCTCTACTTTCAGACAGCAAGGACAGATTCTTGATATTCACTGATTTCCTCTGGATGAGCAGGAACAAGGGCAGGCAACGTTAAGATAGATTATTTACTACTACATAAGAGACAGAGTGTCCTGGAAAACCTCGTTTAACTGGTTAACACCACTCTCCATTCACTGTGTCCTAGTTAACAGGTTAACTTTAATTTTTTATCAGTGCTATTCACTTTATTTCTGCATTCAACTGAAACCTCTCTGGGGTTTATTTGGGTTAGGAACATTGTTGGACTTTGGCCCCAATGAACTCCCAGTCCATCGGTTACCATAAAGGTACATGAATATTATAATACGTGTAATGAGTTAAAACTCAAAGGTGAGAACATTAAATTCTGTCATCGAGGAGAGATCAGGAAAGCCTAACCAAGGAGGTGATTTGATCTGTGTCTAAAAGAAAACAAGACTATTTTCTGTGAAAAGGGCCAGGATATCCTTATGTAGAAGAACAGAGGAGATAATACAGGATTTGTAAAAATTATTAAGTAGGCAGTACTACATCCCCAGACCAAGAACTAGTGATTTTCCTTCTGTTCCACTGGAGTTTGTCGACTATGAGGCAAGGACCAGTTAGGGCTCTGAGAAGGACTACACTTGCTCTTCTGCACTGAGTACATATTTGGGCTAAGTATTTGTATTTATGTTCATCAAGTTTGCAGCAAGTCTGGGTGATTCTATTCTTTGTTCAAGTGTTAAGTTTCTTTTGATTAATATCTGCATATGAGTCACTCCCCACGCTGTATCTGTTCATGCTTATCATGTCTCTTTTCGTCATTTCCAAACACCTCCCACCTCTCAAATGCTTCTCTCTTGTGGGTGTTTTTGCAGAGAGCAGTTCCTCCCCAGAAGCTCAGACTCCCATGTCGGCCACCAAATATATCAGCAGTCTATCCATTAGAAGAGTAGGAATTCCTGCCAGAAGGGTACCATCACCCCAGGAATGCTTCCCAGAGTTTCCTTAAACTTGGTTTGCAGTGGCATATGCCAAAAGGGCACATATATACTGCACCTGGAACCCTCTTCAAAGTCTACTTTTTATTTTAAGAGCAAATAATAGGGATGCTACAGCAGGAGTTGTAGAAAGAGCTTTAACCTAGGAGTTGTAGAAAGAGCTTTAACCTAGGCTATTTGGATTAAGTTCTAATTCTATCTCTTATGAGCCACTGTAGGTAAGCTTTAACCTCTATAAATTTCAGTATCCTTTCGGTTAAGTGGGGATGGTAATAACTGAACACGACCATCTTCTTGAAAAACTCAAGGAGCACAAAAGGACTCTGTAAACTCCAAAGAACTGGACAAATTTGAGCAAGGTATTATTAATGTCAATGATAACCTTAAGTAATCCTTTATGTAATAGAATGATTCTTTGTTGACATTTTTCAAAATTAATCTGGGTCATTTTTCTAGACAGATTATTGTTCTTATCATATGGTATTAGAAGAAATTGTAATTTGCCTGACTTTTCTAGATTTATCTCCAAACCCCCACCATACTGCAGAATTTTAATAAGAGATGATGCCATTTGGACACTATCCCTCCCATCAGAAATTGCCTCTGAAATCAGGATAGAAGGACAGAAAAGGCAAATTCAGTGCTAAGAGCTCATGTTGAGGGGCCAGACCTGTGAAGTTTGGATCCTGGCTCAACTCAGTCACAACTGGGGATCTGAGCACATTAGTTGATTTTTCTGAGCTTCAGCCCCTTCTGGGCATAATTACTCCTCCTTGATAGGTTAGAGTGAATGTTAAGTAAAAGAATGCACGTGGAGAATCTTTAGTAAACCATTCCGTGTTTCGGATAAATTGTAGTTACTGTCATTAGGTGAGAGATCTTGTCTTCTTTTCCAGATTGACAAGAACGACTCTTATTTCTGGGCATGATGTGTGTCCTGCAGTGCTCCATGTAAGAATGCATTAGAACATGATGGCAAAGACCATGAATTCCAGTCACACCTCCTGAGTTCACATCCTGCAAGACAGCTTAGTGGGCTGGGGCAAGTTTTGGTGCCACAGTTTTCTCTTTTCTAAAGTGGAAAAGACAACTGTATCAATGAGTAAGATAATGAATGAAAGACCTAGCATGTAAAGGTTAAGGTCTTTCATTCATCACATTACTACACATTTTGTGTGACCCGAATTTCGAAGAACCACCCCGCCTTTCATGTTCGGAGTGACGATGTGGCAGAGGAAACACTTACATAGTGTTCGCGGGCAGCAGCACTTGTATATCAGGAGCTGTTTCCTGTGCTGGTTTACCTGTGCAGGTTTTCGTATGAGAGGACTTGCTTTTCCTGTCTCTGCCCGTGCCTTGGCTGGCTGCAACATCCAAAGGCAAGATTGCCTTTACCTTGGAAACATATTTTCATAGGATGCATCCTGAATTAAAGAGGTTTCTTTATATTCTGCTCATCACAGTTTAGATAATACTGCTGTGCAAGATGGGACCCTGGCCTGGGACATGCCAGGTTTTGGTCCCAGCTCTGCATCAATGCACAGTGAGTGGCCTTGAGCAAGTCATTTCCGCTCCCTAGCTCCCGGTAGTCTCCTGTGTGCACTAAAGGAGAGAGATTCTCTTTAAAGAAATGTGCTCCAATTACCAAAATACTTCCTACATTTTTATATTTAAAATGTTTTTTTAATTTCTAAAACAAAACAAAAAAAGGATGGTGGGAGTAGTTGATAGTTATTTTGGGATTGTTTGTTTTTGTGCCCATTTTGAGGCAGAATTAAAGCTGGCGATTCTTTATTGCCAAACATACCTACTTCTTCACCCCAACCTGCAAACACCTGCCCTGGCTAAGAGGTGGGTGCTGGCATGCATCCTTCAGTGATGGCTGCCTGATAACTGAGTCCCTGCCCCCACCCTAAGCCCACTGGGAGGAAGAACTTTGGGGACTTCACCTTGCCATTACTCAAAAGGAAAGTCTAGACTCCTGACTGCTTTGCAGAATTAGTACAAAATGAACAAATGCAAAATGTTTAAGGAAGAGTCAGAATGGACAGTAGAGGTCAAATAAGATGAGGAAATTGACTTTCAGAAAAATATCTCCCAATTTTTCTTTTTCTATCCTATTGGCATCGTATCCCTCATCACCTCCTATGGCATTGATCTGCCTCCTCTTTCTTCTCTTTAGACTGGAAGTACCTTTCTTTGGGGTAAGGGTTATATCTTATTTCCCTCTATGCCCCTGGGGTGGTACCTTACTCTGTACATTGTGAATACGTATTAAACATTAATTAAATTAAATGAATGAATGGATGAGTGGATGAGCTCTAAGATCTTTCCAGAGTGCACATTCTGATTTCTCCACCAAAATATTGGCTAGTTTATTTCAAACTGTCTTTTTCTGTTATTTCCGGCATAGTCTCCTGGCCTTTGGGGACAGTATTAATATAATTTATTAAATATCAAAGTCCTTCCTCCCTCCCTTTATTCCTTCCTGTAGTCTATAACAAACGGTGGATTAAGTATAATTGAACAAGACAGAGTCCCTGCCTTCACATGCCTTACAGTCAGTCCAGTGAGGTTAGGTCCCTGGTTGGCAAACTGCAGCTCGCGAGCCACATGCGGCTCTTTGGCCCCTTGAGTGTGGCTCTTCCACAAAATCCCACGTGCGGGCGCTACCTCGACAAGGAATGTACCTACCTATATAGTTTAAGTTTAAAAACTTTGGCTCTCAAAAGAAATTTCAATTGTTGTCCTGTTGATATTTGGCTCTGTTGACTAATGAGTTTGCCAACCACTGGTTAGGTCAATGGATATTAAACAGATGCTCACAATATAGAAAGTTGGTTACAGCTGTGGCTAGTAGGAAAGCAGAGTTCATGAGGCAGAGGGAAAATGCATGCTTCCTATGGTGGAGAATTCCGTGAGTCCAGCTGGGCTTCTTCTGTTGGCATCCCAAGGGTTAAAGTAAGCTATATCACTAAAGCGTTTCTCCTGAGACCATCCCTACTGAAATTCATTTCTGCCAATCATAATGTCCTACTTACGCGTGCTTGCTCAGGTATTATCTCTGCTTCAGGAATGAAATCTTCCCCCTCTCCAACCGGGGCTGCCATCTTATTTTTATCCTAATGGATCACACTTCCCTCTCTATCTGACTCAGCATCATATGGTTTAACTCCTTCACTGGCCACCTCTCTCCTTTCCCTCTTTCTGTTTTCTAATGTTGATATCTTGTGCTTTTGTTGTTGGTCTTTTCACCAATTGCCCCACCAGCTAATGGGAGGCAACGGATTATAGAGGGGGGAAAGCCTGAGCTTTGAAGATAGAGCAGGGGTCGGGAACCTATGGCTCACGAGCCAGATGTGGCTCTTTTGATGGCTGCATCTGGTTCACAGACAAATCTTTAATAAAAAAAAATAATAACGTTAAAAATATAAAACATTCGCCCTGGCTGGTTGGCTCAGTGGTAGAGTGTCAGCCTGGCATGCAGGAGTCCCAGGTTCGATTCCTGGCCAGGGCACACAGGAGAAATGTCCATCTGCTTCTCCACCCCTCCCCTCTCCTTCCTCTCTCTCTCTTCCCCTCCCGCAGCCGAGGCTCAGGTGCTGAGGATGGCTCTGTGGCCTCTGCCTCAGGCACTAGAATGGCTCTGGATATAACAGAGTGACGCCCCAGATGGGCAGAGCATCGCCCCCTGGTGGGCATTTCGGGTGGATCCCGGTCAGGTGCATGCGGGAGTCTGTCTGACTGCCTCCCCGTTTCCAGCTTCAGAAAAATGCAAAAAAAAAAAAAATATATATATATATATAAAATATTCTTATGTATTGCAATCCATTCATTTCCTACTGCTCATGTTCATCATGGTTGCGGGTGGCTGGAGCCAATCACAGCTGTCCTCCGGGACAACACCAAATTTTTATTGGATAATGCGTAACATACACAGGTCGTTGTATGGCTCTCATGGAATTACATTTTAAAATATGTGGCGTTCATGGCTCTCTCAGCCAAAAAGGTTCCCGACCCCTGAGATAGAGTGACAAGTTCAAAGCCTAGGTTCACTAATTAACAGTTATATGAGCTTGGGTGAGTAGTCAGTAATTCCAAACAACCAGAGAGGTCAAATAAGATGAGGAAACAGTTTCAGAAGAATGTCTCCTATTGTTTTCAATTTTGATTGGCTGTCTAATAATGGAACTTACGATGTGTTAGCACTTTTAGAAATGCTTTACACATATTAACTCATACATTCCTCACACCATTTCTATGGGATGAAGTAACCCTCATTCTCCGTCTGCACCCATTTTACATAAGAAACGTGGAAGCTCAGGGAGACGAGGTGTGTGCCCAATGTTGTAATGGCTCCTGAAGGTCAGGAGCCTCGTTTAAACATTGGCATCTCACTCCACAACCGTGTACTATGGTGACTCCCTGCTCCCAATTATACCTCTTAGTTTTCTCATCTGTAAAATAAGACTAATATATGCTTCATGGGGTATGCATCATGGGAATTAAATAAGACAATGTATATAAAATCCCTAATGCTCTGTCTGCCACCTAGTAGATGGTAAACAAATGTCTGCTCTGACTCTCTCCTTTATTAAAATATATATATACTGTCATTTCCCATTTGTCTTCATTTGGTTAACATGTGCCCACTGTGTTCTACCTGTTCATTTCATGTAGGTATCAAAGTGTATCATGCTTTTCCTTTTATAAATATTCTCTCTTTTATATTCACCCATCATTGTCTCCTAACTACCATTCCATAGCCTCTATTAAACAAAAAAATGGTTTGTGTCATTGAAACATATAGGTTTTTCAAAGGGGCAAACAGCACCAAACTATTTACCATAAAAAATATTAGCACCCTGCCCAGACTGCCTCGCATTCAAGTTCTGTTCCTGAGAGGCAGCTACTCTCAACCCTTTTTATTTCTAGCTTGCTTTTATGGTTTAAAATAATATACACAATCTCTATATCTTGATTTTTTAAAAATTTTATTGAAAAATAACCTTTCTCTTGATACCTTACCATGGAAGATGAGTGTTCCAGCCACACACACAACTGTCCCACACACCTTATTACTTTAATTAGATCACAGTTTTGAAAAAAGTAATATTTTCTCTCTGTAGCATAAACACTGATTTAAATAGTTAAATACAAATATATGTGTATATGTAGATCGATAGATAAAATGTGTATATATGTACAGATTTTGTGGCTTAGCTGAGTAATATATTATTATTACATTTGGCTCTTCCTTTATTTTTGTCTTTTCTAGAATTAATAACTGCCTTTATCTTTCTCTGTGCCATCACTAAAGAATCTGACAGACAGGAGATTCTACCCACCCCCGGCTTTCAGTACGGCACCTCTCCCCTCTCTTCTCTGTGCCTCCTGTTCCCAGGTCTGGAGCTCCTCTGGTCCAATGTATTCATAAAACAAACCTCTGGCTCTCTTTTGGGGGTGGGAGGATGTAATAGAGGCTTGTCTGCATGAGTTCAGTGAGAGAGAAGGGACCCCTTAGATTAATGGTTCTTACCTGGGGGAAATTGGCAATGCCTGGAGACCTGTTGGTCATCACACTGGAAAGAGTTTCTCCTGGCATCTAGTGAGAGAGCCCAGGGATGCTGCTAAACCCCTTCAGTGCAGGATAACCCTCTGAACAAAGACTTCTTCTGCTTTAAAACTCAGTAAGGCCACGGCTGAGAAGCTGCTTTAGGCAGCATTTCTAGCACTCGCCTGTTTGCACTGCTCTGCTGTTGCAGGGAACCCAGGTCTCTGATTCCTGAGCTTTCCCAAGGCCCTCAAGCCTGAGTCCGCTGGCTGTTCACCGGCACCTTTCTATAAAGGCACTTCCAATACCCTTCAGCGTCTCTGGCCCTCTGTTGTCTCCTGCCCCCTTTTTTCCTAGTCCTCACAGGCTTAAACGTGTTTTATTCCTTTATTATCTTCTCGGTTGAGCTTTGAGAGAAATCCAAAATAAATATGTGTGTTCAATCTGTCACATTTTACTGGAGTCGACAGTCTTCCTAAAACTCTTAAAGAACTATTTTCTCACTTTCTTTTTACAATCCAGTGTCATGAACTACAAGTTGTTCCTGTGTCTATTATATAAAGATTCCGGGGGCCAGAGAGCCTGGTGAACTGTCCTGTGAAGAGGATGGAGGAGGGCAGTTGTGTTCTCTGGAACTGTTTGCATTATGAATAGAAACAGCAGGCAGAGGGCTCAAAGGGCACGAATGCTTAGGCTCCAGTCCTGTGAAGGCGCGTGATCATCTGGACCAGTGTTTCTTATCCTCAGTCACCACTTGATTGCCCCAGCCTTATCCATTTGTCTCTTGTACAGATAATAGTGCTCATTAGACATATCTTTGAAACTTAACATTCCATTATTTTCAAAGAAAGCATTGTATAACTATCAGTGGAGTAGTAGTAAAATCACTTGCTATAATCAGAAGGTGGCCTTAAAATCAAATACCATTGGTTTGAGGGGCAGGTGGTAGTGATATTTAAATTCTAGGTAGGGACTAATGCCTACCAAAGGCGCTAAGCCTGAGGTTTGCTCTGTTAAAAACGGAATATCAATAAGGGCTTGAAGAGGTCTTAAAGACATATCAGCACCAAACTGAGACTTTCTCAATCATACAGTTTAAGAAAATACTAAAAGATATTGAAGGGAGGTTAATGGTTTTATTATATGACTCAATATTTTTAAAAGTTTCCAAACCTCTGATTGGCAGTGTTAGACCTCTGCTCCTTCGGGAAGCCCTGGTCTCATCCAAACCTTGTCTTTACCCCTCAGATGATGAGTTGAGGGATGAGGGGGTAAATGTCCTTCACAGTGTCCCCAGCTAGGTAACAGCTCAGCTGGTGTCTAGTTCCAGGTATTCAGAACTCCCAGTCTGTGTTTTATCTCCTCTTATGCCTCCAATTTTCTACAAAAGTACAAACACGAATGAGGCAGGGTCCAAAGAACAGAGTGACAAAATGCAAAATCATCAGAGTAAATCCTGTTGCTTTTCCCCCCTTTTCCTGTCCAATAAGCAGCAGCACAGAGGTATTGCTGTGTGTCCGTGAATGCATCATGTGCCCCCTTCCTCTGGGTTATTTCTTGGTGAAGGCTTGTTTTTCTTTCAGAAACTATGTTTCAGCTACTGTTTCACAACATTATCCACACTCTACAGAAAGGGAGCTTATTAAAAGTTAAAAAGGAGCACAGAAAATAGCACTTACGTTGCAGCTGAATCAGAGAATGCATATGGTAGAAAAACTGAGAATTCTGTCTTTATTAATTAAATAACAGTATTACAGGTTCCGTTTTCATATACATTTTTAACCAGCCAGATTTAGAAATAGATATTGAACAGTCATGGTCCTGAAAATATAAATCCTATTTTGACTGGGAGTTTCAAGAACAATAAAGAGAGGAAGGGATGTATCAAACATAATTAATTCAGCTCACCAAATCAACAGTAGAGATTCTCGCAAAGAAACAAAATCAAGGAATCCAAGTAATTCCCCCAAATTCCTGAGCTCTTTTGTTTCTTCAGCCTTTATTCTTAGATATGTTTCAAAGTCTACTTTCACTTCCACAATGAGACTAAATTTTGCTAATTATAATGCCCCATAATATGGCATACTGGGGAGTCTAGCAATCATTGAACCTATTTTGTGTAAAACAAGTGGATTTTTTTAATGAGGTGGGTTTCACCTAAAAATATTGCCCCCTACATGTTTTACTTGACTCCTTTCATTTGCTAGTCACATCCACCCCAACAGGTAAAGTATTGGTCTGTTAGGGCCCTTATGCCTTCCCTTTTTACTTGAACACATGGAGTCTATTCACACGGATACTATTTCACATCCATAAGGTTGGCAAAAATTTCAGTCTTAAAATACCCAGTGTGGGTAAAGACGTGAATGTAAATGAGAAATCTCAAATACTGCTTTAAAGAGTATAAATTGGCACCATCCTGTTATTAAATATTTAGCAAGATCTAGTAAAAACTAAGATGCATGTACCCAGCAGCCGGGCAATCTCACTACTTAGTATCCTAAAGGGAATTCCATACACGGGCACGAGAAGGTATTTATAAGAAGGCCTATTACAGCAGTGTTTGTGGTAACCAAAAATTGAAAACAATTTACCCATCAACGGAAGGGATAAATTTAGATAGAGCCATAGTGTTGAATACTTTATATTACCTAAAAATAATGAATTGCAATTATCTATATATCAACATGAATAAATCTCAAAAACTCTTGAAATATACAATATCATGCTATTTATAAAATTTGGAAAAAATGCACAAACCAATTCTATATATCATTTAAGACATGTATTTGTAAACTCTAAAATTTATGGAAGGGAGTGAAAAACACTGAATTTAGAATGGCAAATACTTTTGGGGAGGATGAAAGGTGAATATGATTAGAGAAATTTACACAGAAAACTTTAATGATCCTAATAGTTTAAAAAGATGCTACAGAACATTTTAAACATACAAAAAATTAGAAAAAGTAGTAAAACACCCCCCCCATGTACCTAACACCCAGCTTTTTTTATTTTTTTTATTTTTTTTAAATTTTATTTATTTTTTTAAAGAGGAGAGAGACAGAGAGGGAGAGAGCGGAGAGAGAGAGAGAGAGAGAGAGAGAGAGAATGGGGGAGGAGCAGGAAGCATCAACTCCCATATGTGCCTTGACCAGGCAAGCCCAGGGTTTCGAACTGGCGACCTCAGCATTTCTAGGTCGATGCTTTATCCACTGCGCCACCACAGGTCAGGCCCTAACACCCAGCTTTAATAGTTACCAAGTAATTATGAAACCCTTTTGACAATCCTATTGCATTCAATTTTCTTTCATTTATAATCACTTATTTTTCTCAAACTTTTAAAGCAAATATCAGACATCATGCTATTTTACTCATGAATAAGTTAGTAAGCATCTGTAACAGATGAGGATATTTTTAAAAACACAATTATTATATCATTATCATATTTATCAAAATTGCCAATACTTTATGGGGTGTACTGAATAATGGTCCCCAGAAGATGTCCATATTTTAATCCCTGGAACCTATGAATAATATACCTTATATGGTGAAAGGGATTATGTAGGTGTGATTCAATTAAAGCTCTTGATATGGGAAGACTATCCTGAATTATCCAGGTAAATCCGTGTAATCACTAGGGCACATATAAGATGGAGGCAGAAGTGTCAGGGTAAGTGATATGAGGAAGAAAGCAGAGTGAGCTTTGTAGATCCTACATTGCTGGCTTTGAAAATGGAGGAGGGGGCCATGAGCCAAGGAATGCAGGCAGTCTCTAGAAACTGGAAAAATCAAGGAAACAGATTCTGTCCTAGTTCCTTCAGACAAAACACAGCACTGTTAACACCTTGATTTTTTTCCCATTGAGAGCTATTTTATGTCTTTTAGCATACTAATGTATTACAGTGAGTGAATAATGAGGCTAGGCATTACCATTAGGTGAAATTACCATCATGTTGAAGTCAGCCAGTCTCTGCTGTTTTAAGCCATAAATCTGGTGGAGGGTGGTCTTCCTTCTTTGTGACAGTTTCTGGTGGCTGTTATGACCCATGCTGTTCCTCATGCCCATTATTTCATATTGGCCTCCATAAGTGTGAAATAATAAATTTGTGTTGTTTTAAAATACTAATTTTGTGGTAATTTTTTTCAGCAGAAATAGGAAACTAATGCAGTTTCTTAATATCATCTAACATATAATCACTAGTTAAATTTCTCCAATTGTCTCAGAAATAACTTATTATTGTATTTGTCCTTGGTACTCCAGTAGAATAATTAATGTATCAGAAGTCAAGATTCCTAATTTTGTGACTTTGGCAATTAATTTACCCTCAATGCTGTTTCTTATTATTTTTGTTTTTAATTTATGTAATGGGGAGTTTTTAATTAGCATCCCTATAACAGAAGATAAGTTAATAAATGTAAACATACTTTTAAAAGGTTAATAAAATACTTTGTAGCTATAGGTATTTGGCTAATAATCTCAATTAGCCAAATAATATTTATTGAGCAACTATAATTTATTATGTGCAGGACACTTCAAAGCAGAGTCAGGACTCCAATATGAAAGGACTTAACTCCTGACCAAGGGAAACTAAACATCTATTTGTGAAAAACCTCCAAATGTTAAGGAAGGCAATATGAAATAATGGGCATGAGATACAGCATGGGTCATAACAGCCACCAGAAACTGTCACAAATAAGGAAGACCACCCTCCACCAGATTTATGGCTTAAAACAGCAGAAACTGGCTGACTTCAACATGATGGTAATTTCACCTAATGGTAACGCCTAGCCTCATTATTCACTCACTGTAATACATTAGTATGCTAAAAGACATACCCCACCCTGCCATGGACAGAGACAAAAAGCCCATATAAGGATACAAAATGGCTCCTTTGAGAAGTCTCCACCCCATTCATGGGAAGATCCTCAATATTCCTCCCTCTTATTAAATACTCTACCCTCCAATTAAATAAACTTCAATAAAGGAAGCAAATTCTGCTAAAGGTGGGGAGGGCTACTCTGGCTGTGATGTAGCCCATTCTCTGTCACACTGCTTCACTAATAAACTCACTTTCACTTTAAACTCTCTGCTGGCTTATATGCGATTTTTTCCTGCTCAAATCAAGAACCGATACTGGGTTACAGACCCCCATGTTCCCAGTCTCCTGCATCAGGCATTCCAAGACCTGAGAATCGAACAGACCTATGTCCAAATCAAGTCTGATTTCCAGCTGGGCCAATTATAAGCCAGGTGCACTGGAAAAAAATGTTTAAGCTCCAAGAGTGCTTGTGTCCTTCAGAGAATTAATAGGATAACTAAAGTAGTTCAGCCCTATAAAGCTAAGGCCAGGTAAAAAGTGCTCCAGGTGAGCTGGTTTTCTTTCCAGGTGTTTTATCCACAAGACAAGTGTTACTCAGTTCAGATTCATGACTCAGCATGATGACTAAGCAGGACTAAACTAAAGGATGTATAAGTCTGAGGTGTTACCAGCCCAGAGAGGGTGAGACCATTGTCAACTTGAAGCCAAGAAAGTCAGCGGCTTAAAGAAGACAGGATTTGACACAAGCTTTGCCAAATGTATACTATGTGGGTGGGGAGGAAGTAGGAAGAAAGCCATTCCAGGCAAAAGAGGACAAGGACAGGGATGCAGGCTCACATTAGGAATTAAACAGCAAGGAGATGGTGTCAATAGCACAGAAGGTTTATGAAGGTCAATTGCAGAAGGACAGATGGGGACTGAAGTTCGCAGCCAGATCATAGGAAATTTTTATTAACCATTCTTTCATTCTTTAGGTGTTAACACCTGCAATGTGCCATTATGAACCCTTCCCTTTTCTGCTGCTACTGCTTCTACAAAGAACCTTGGACACTGATTTATCTTATTGTTTGGAATTCTGTAACTTAAAAAAATAAATAAACCGAGTAGAGGCAAAATAATAAATCTGAGACAATGGCATTGTGACAGAGAGCAGGGCATATTGAGGCTGCTGCCAGGAGCCATTTTATAATTCCTTCCCTGAACCTTTCATCAATCCCCACCATTTCCATTTAATTTGGAGACCTGCACAGAACGTCCCACACGGGGTTGCTTGTTACCTTATTCACCTTAGTCTCCACATTCCTGTGTGACCTTTACATCAGCATATATTACCCAGTCCCATAGCCATCATGGTTTTTCATTGGAGGGAACCAAGTCCAAGGAAAGCCATTCCTAGGGCTTATGGTCCAAAGTAGTTGGGTGGGCAGACATTGGAAGGGGGCATTGTTTCAATGTTAAATGCCTGTTCCTTCCCCCTTGCTGATTATAGGCTAGGAAGTTGGAAAGGGAATAGTGATATTGGTTAGCAAACAGAAACCCCCATGTATTTCAAACAGAATGACATTTAATACAGGAAATCGACTTACCAGATCATTGGGAGGACTGGAGGAATGAGCGTTAGGCTGAGCCCACTCCCTCAGTGACTCACAGAGCCTTGTAGAACTGACCCACCAGGGAAGCTGAGGACCACTCCAGAGTCACCGAGATTCTGGGAAAGTAAATCACTGTTGCCACCACCATCTGATTCTGTCAGCAACTCCCTGTTCCACCTCTCACCAGTGTGTGATGCTGGTAATATATGCTGATGTAAAGGTCACACAGGAATGTGGAGCCTTAATTTGCTCCTCTGGAATATGGATGTGAAAATCCAACCAGGAAAATGGAAAATAGAAAAGCAGATAGGATAGTGGAGGAATGTAACTCCACTGGTTTGAGCTCTCAGTGAATATTGGTCCCCTTTCTCTTCCTTCCAGAACTGCTAAGTGCCTCTGAGAAATAACTAGGTGAGTGTGGAAGTGAAGTTTAGTTTTCAGTGTCTTGCTACTGACTGTGGGAGGAGCATCTGAGACAATGTCAGAGAGTAATAGAGAGACAGTTTATCACTAAGTCCATGAAAAAGTAGTCAGTGTGCTTGATGTAGTTTAAAGAAAGCTTCAATCTGTGCGCACTGTAAAGATAAAATTGCCAGGAGTGGCAAGATGGCGATGGAGTAGGCAGATGTACCAACTTCCACCTCCCAGAACCAAAGTAGATTACAACTTAATTTTAAGAACCATCATCTGGAAAAACCAACTTTGGACTAAACTAAGAGGACTCTTTAACCAAGGAACACTGAAGAAGCCACACTGAGACTGGTAGGAAAAGTGGAAACGCAGAGAGGGCTGCCCAGCTCCCCCAGAGCAAACGGTAGCCTGGAAAGACTTGCGTGGTGGGAAGTGAGTTTAGCAGAGAGGGAAGGGTCCTGAGTCCCAGGAACAAAGCCCCAACCTGCAGCCCCAGAACCTAGAAGAGGTGTACAGACAGTATTTAGCTACGAAACAAGTCAGAATACTGTTTGTGAGAAAGAGACAGATTTCTCAGACCCCGGATTCTTCTTAAAGGGACCATGCAGAAACCTCTCTCAAAACCACCCACCCAGGGCTCCAAAGGACAGGAGAGAGGAGAGGACTGGAGCAGTGGGAAGAGAGTGTAATCTAGGAGGCACAGGGAGAAACACCCTGAGGGACAGCCACCCTAACCCCTGGGCTGAGTCACTCCCCAAATCTGAAGAGAATATTTCCCCTGGAAACAGCAATACCAGCAAAGGGAAGCAGGACACCAGCCAAACAAGCCCTCCCGCAGCACTCAGAGCAGAGTCGCTTAGAAGGAGGGAGCATTCGGGACTACAGTATTGAATGTTAGGGTCTGAGCTGGAGTGCCCCCACCTGCATGGCTGAGGGCTCGCCAGAGGGCGGGCGGCAGGGGACGAGGAAGCACGGTTCCATCAGCAAGGGCAGAAGCCAGCCAGCCACGACTGAGGCCTGAGTGTGAACTCAAACGTGCCCGGTGGAAGGGATACGCAAAAGTGATCAGGCCCCGCTGCAGGCCGCCTGCAATCCTGCCTGTGGGGGAAGGGCAGGAGCCCCAAAAGGGGCAGAGATCCCCGCTGAGCAAGACCGTGTGCAGCCTCAACCAAGGCTTGTGGCCCCACGCATGAGCCGACTGCTCTTGCGGGGGTGAGGCGAAAGCTCAGAACAGGTGCAGTCCCGCAACTGAGCGTAGGAATGCAGCCCCACCCAGCCCATGGAGCTGAAGCCCATGGAGCTTGCAGCCTTCCGGAGCGGGCTCCTGGGGGTGGGGTGGGGCAAAAGCCCAGAGCAGATGAAGACCTGTGACTGAATGTGGGTACACAGCCCCACCCTGCCTGTGGAGCCAAGGCTTGCAGCCTACTGGCGAGTGGGCTCCACCTGTGGGGACAGGGAAAAAGCCCAGAAACAGGTGGAGACCCGCAGCTGAGCAAAGGTGATCACCCCTGCCTGCGGTGCAAGGGTTGCAGCCTGGTAGCGGCACATAACTACACCCATGGGGCCGGGGCGAAGGCTGAGGCCGCAGAGGCTTGTAGACCCAGGCACGTAATCACAGCCCCTCCTGTGAGGGAGAGGCAGAAACCACAGCAACAGCCCCAGTGAGCTGGTGCCAGCAATGCCCATACCCAAATGCCCTAGTCAGCAGGGGCAGAGGAGGTAGCGGGCCTGCAGACAGACCACACCTAGGGAACAAGAGGCTACACCCATTTGACTCCAGTGGCCAAAACCTTCTTATACACAGACAAAATAGGAAAGCAGAGAAATACAACACAAATGAATCAAGAGAATTCCCCAGAAAAGGACCTGACTGAGTCAGATATAACCAAATTACCAGATGCAGAGTTTAAAATAATGATTGTTAGAATGCTCAAAGATCTTAAAACAACAATAGACAGTCATTATGAACACCTAAATAAAGACATAGCAAATATAAAAAAGGACATTGAAATAATAAAGAATCAGTCAGAAATGAAAATACAATATCAGAAACTAAGACCACAATAGAGGAAATTAAAAGCAGGATGGATGAAGCAGGAGTCGAATCAGTGAGTTAGAGGACAAGATAAATGAAGGCACAGAAGCAGAACAGAAAAAAGAAAAGAGACTCAAAAAGTCTGAGGAAACTCTAAGAGAGCTCTGTGACAACATGAAGAGAAATAACATCCTCATCATAGGGGTTCCTGAAGAAAAAGAGAAAGAATAAGTGATAGAGACATTGTTCAATCATATCATAGCTGAAAACTTTCCTAAATTAATGCAGGAAAAACTCTCACAAGTTCAAGAAGCACAGACAACTCCATTAAAGAGAAACCCAAAGAAATCTACACCAAGACAGATCATAATTAAAATACTAAGTGATAAAGAGAAAATATTAAAAGCTGCTAGAGAAAAAAAAAGGCTATCACCTACAAAGGAGGCCCCATAAGGATGACATCCGACTTCTCAATAGAAACACTTGAGGCCAGAAGGGAATGGCAAGAAATATTCAAAGTAATGCAGAACAAGAGTCTACAACCAAAACTACTTTATCCAGGAAGACTATTGTTTAAAATTAAAGGAGAAATAAAATGCTTCCCAGACAAAAACAAAAAAACTCAAGGAATTCACTACAACTAAACCAATGCTGCAAGAAATGCTAAAGGGCCTGTTGTAAACAAATCAAAGGGGAAAAGAATATAGCAAAAAAGGAACACAGCTTTAAAGAATAAAATGGCAATAAACAACTACATATCAATAATAACCTTAAAGGTAAATGGATTAAATGATCCAATCAAAAGATATAGGGTAGCTGCATGGATAAGAAAACAGAACCCATACATATGCTGTCTATAAGAGACACACCTTAAAACAAAAGATGCACATAGGTAAAAGGATGGAAAAAAATATTTCATGCAAATGGAAATAAAAAAAAGCTGGGGTAGCAATACTTATATCAGAAAAAATGGACTTTAAAACAAAGGCTATATATAGTAAGAGATAAAGAAGGTCACTACATAATGATAAAGGGAGCAATCCAACAGGAAGATATAACCATTATAAATACCTACACACCTAATATAGGAGAACCTAAGTATATAAAGCAGACTTTGATGTGTATAAAGGGCAAGATCAACAGCAATACTATAATAGAGGGGATTTCAATGTCCCACTAACATCACTAGATAGATCCTCAGGAAAGAAAATTAACAAAGAAATAGCAGACTTAAAGGACACACTAGATCAACTGGATTTATTGATAGTTCCTGAATCCTTCACCCTAAAGCAGTAGAATATACATTCTTTTCAAGTGCTCATGGTAAATTCTCTAGGATAGACCACATGTTAGGCCACAAAAGCAGTCTGAACAAATTTAAGAAGATTGAAATCATATTAAGCATTTTCTCTGATCACAATGGCATGAAACTAGAAATCAACCACAACAGAAAAACTGAAATATACTCAAACACTTGGAAACTAAATAGCATGTTGTTAAATAACAAATGGGTTAATAATGAGATCAAAGAAGAAATAAAAAAATTCCTAGAAATGAATGATAATGAGCATACATCAACTCAAAATTTATGGGACACAGTAAAAGCAGTCCTGAGAAGGAAGTTCATAGCATTATAGGCATACCTTAAGAAGCTAGAAAAAGCTCAAATAAACAACTTGATTTCTGCATCTTAAAGAACTAGAAAAAGAACAGCAAGTAATGCCCAAAGGTAGTAGAAGGAAGAAAATAATAAAGATCAGAGCGGAAATAAATGACATAGGGGCTAAAGAAACAATACAGAGGATCAATGAAACCAGGAGCTGGTTCTTTGAAGAGGTAAACAAGATCAATGAAACTTTAACCAGATTCACCAAGAAAAAAAGAGAGAGGACTCAAATAAAATTAGAAAAAAAGTGGAGAAATAACAACAGACACAACAGAAATACAAAATATTGTAAGAAAATATTATGAAGAACTGTATGCCAAAAAATTAGACAACCTAGATGAAATGGACAAATTCCTTGAAACATATAATCTTCCAAAAATTAATCTGGAAGAATCAGAAAACCTACACAGACCAATTACAACAAATGAGATCAAAACAGTTATCAAAAAATTCCCAACAAAGAAAAGTCCTGGGCCTTATGGCTTCACAAGTGAATTCTACTAAATATTAAAGAAGAACTAACTCCTATCCTTCTCAAGCTATTTCAAAAAATTCAAGAGGAAGGAAGACTTCCAAGCTCCTTTTATAAGGCGAACATAATTCTGATTCCAAAACCAGGCAAAGACAACACAAAGAAAGAAAAATTATAAGCCAATATCCCTGATGAATTTAGATGCTAAAATCCTCAACAAAATATTAGCAAACCATATCCAGCAATATATGAAGAAAATCATACACCATGATCAAGTGGGATTTATTCTGGGGAGGCAAGGCTGGTACAATATTTGCAAATCAATGTTGTTTATCATATAAACAAAAGGAAGGAGAAAAACCACATGACAATTTTGATGGATGCAGAAAAGGCATTTGATAAAATCCAGCACCCATTCATTATCAAAACTCTCAGCAATGTGGAAATACAGGGAACATACCTCAACATGATAAAGGCCATCTATGAGAAACCCACAGCCAACATCATACTCAATGGGCAAAAATTAAAAGTAATCCCCTTAAGATCAGGAACAAGGCAGGGGCGCCCCCTTTCACCACTCTTATTCAACATAGTCCTGGAAGTCCTAGCCACAGCAATCAGTCTAGAAGAAGAAATAAAAGGCATCCAAATTGGAAAAGAAGAAGTAAAACTATCATTATTTGCAGATGATATGATATTGTATATAAAAAACCCTAAAGTCTCAGTCAAAAAACTACTGGACCTGCCTGATAAATGAATTCAGCAAGGCGGCAGGATATAAAATGAATACTCAGGAATCAGAGACATTTTAATACACCAAGAATGAACTGTCAGAAAGAGAAATTAAGGAAAAAATCCCCTTCATTATTACAACAAAAGAAATACAGTACCTGGGAGTAAATTTAACCAAGGACGTTAAAGACTTGTACTCGGAAAATTATAAAACATTGATAAAAGAAATCAAGGAAGATATAAACAAGTGAAAGCATATACCATGCTCATGGTTAGGAAGAATAAACATCATTAAAATGTCTATATTACCCAAGGCAATTTATAAATTCAATGCAATACCAATTAAAATACCAATGACATTCATCAAAGATATAGAACATATTCCAAAAATTTATATGGAACCAAAAAAGAACACGAATAGCCTCTGCAATCTTGAAAAGGAAAAATAAAGCGTGAGGTATCACAATTTCTGATATCAAGTTATACAATAAGGCCAATGTACTCAAAACAGCCTGGTACTGGCATAAGAACAGGCATATAGATCAATGGAACAGAACAGAGAACCAAGAAATAAACCCACAGCTTTATGGACAACTGATATTTGACAAAGGAGGTAAGAGCATACAGTGGAGTAAAGACAGCCTCTTCAACAATGGTCTTGGGAAAATTGGACATCTATCTGCAAAAAAAAAGAAACTAGACCACCAACTTACACCATTCACAAAAATAAACTCAAAATGGATAAAAGACTTAAATGTAAGCCATGAAAACATAAGCATCTTAGAGAAAACATAGGCAGTAAGCTCTCCGACATCTCTCGCAGCAATATATTTGCCGATTTATTTCCACAGGCAAGTGAAATAAAAGACAGGATAAACAAATGGGACTATATCAAACTAAAAAGCTTTTGCATAGCTAAAGACAATAAGAACAGAATAAAAAACAAACTACACAATGAGAGAACATATTCGACAAAACATCTGATAAGGGGTTAATAACCAAAATTTATAAAGAACTTGTAAAACTCAACATCAGGAAGACAAACAATCCAATCCAAAAATGGGCAAAAGAAATGAATAGCCACTTCTCCAAAGAGGACATACAGATGGCCAATAGGCATATGAAAAAATGCTCAACATCACTAATCATTAGAGAAATGCAAATTAAAACCACAATGAGATATCATCTCATACCAGTCAGAATGGCACTCATCAACAAAACAACACAGAATAAGTGCTGGCGAGGATGTGGAGAAAAGGGAACCCTCCTGTACTGCTGGTGGGAATGCAGAATGGTGCAGCCACTATGAAAAACAGTATGGATATTCCTCAAAAAATTAAAAATCGAACTGCCTTTTGACCCAAGTATCCTACTTTTAGGAATATACCCCAAGAACACCATAGCACTGTTTGAAAAGAAGAAATGCACCCCCATGTTTATGGCGGCATTGTTCACAATAGCTAAGATCTGGAAACAGCCCAAGTGTCCATCAGTGGACGAATGGATTAAAAAGCTTTGGTACATATATACTATGGAATACTACTCAGCCATAAGAAATGATGACATCAGATCATTTACAACAACATGGATGGACCTTGATAACATTATACTGAGTAGAATAAGTAAATCAGAAAAAAACTAAGAACTATATGATTCCATACATAGGTGGGACATAAAAATGAGACTCAGAGACATGGACAAGAGTGTGGGGGTTACAGGGTGGGGGGGAGGAGAGGGAGGGGGTTGGGGGAGGGGAGGAGCACAAAGAAAACCAGATAGAAGGTGACGGAAGACAATTTGACTTTGGGTGATGGATATGCAACATAATCAAATGTCAAAATAACGTGGAGATGCTTTCTCTAAACATATGTACCCTGATTTATCAATGTTACCCATTAAAATTAATAATAATAAAAAAATGGGTCAAAAAAAAAAAGATGAAATTGCCATGTGGGTGCTAGGCTCCTCCACTGTTCTGGAAGAAAGAGTGGTTCCATACGGACTTTGTTTTGTGGTCCTTTCCCACTATCAGCTCCATCTCTCCTCTCGGTCCTCAGCTCCTTTCCTGTTCCTGAAGGAGAACGTGGGCAGTGCAACCCAGAGGAGCCAGCCCAGCAGCTGGAGTGACTAGCAACGTCCATGCCTCTATTATAACAGTGTCTGCCTGCTTGTTTCTTACCACAAAGAGTCATGACCCCATTGTAATCTTCATGAGTATCTCTTCCAACCTACATACCATCTCCTCACTCATGCTGGTGGTTCTTCTTTTTAACTCTGTTAATATTTCCTGGAAGCTTACACTGGGCCAGACACAGGGCTGCCTCTGGAGGAAACACTCTAGGATGACTCATACTAGAGAGGGAGGCAGACACGTTAACAAATGCTGTCATTCAGTGCAGTGAGTGCATAAAGAGGATCGAGGTGGGAGGAGGGCGTAGTGAAGGGGAGCCCTGACTCTGCCAAGGGAGGCTTGGTGGGCTTTCCAGAAGGGCCTTGCCTTAGACACCCTCTCGGCAAAATCCCATGGTCCACACTTCTTCCTCTTTGAACCCTCACCCTCTTTTCTTAGGGTCGCTACTCTCCCCTTGCTCACTGCTGCTTCCTCATCCATCTTCTTTGCCATCTCTTTGTCTTCTACTCAAGCTCTAAATGTTGGGGCTACTTGGGGGCCTCTACTAGATCCTCTTCCTTCTTTCCCTACAATGTGTCATCATGTGATTGAATTCATTCCAATGGGTTTAAATGTCCAGTGTGTGCTGATGACACCCGCACCTCTTCTCTGAACTCATGCATTCAACCTCCCACTCAACTTCTCCTTTGGAGATCTCGAGAACAGTGGGGACTTAGTATGTCCAAAACAGAGCTCTTGATCCCCACCTGACCCCAAGCCAGGTTCTTCCATCTCATTAGCAGTAAAATCATCCACCTGCCCTTTTCCTCCTAAAGACGATCTTTCATTCCTGTTACTTCTAACCCATCAGCTTGCTGATGTTCAAATTCCGATGTTTATTCCTAATCTCCAAATTTAGACCTACCATCAATTCTGGCCTTGACTGTGCGGTAGCTTCCTACTGTCACCCAGCCCACACATCTGTCCCTTCTAGTCCATTCTCACAGAATAATATAAATACATGTGATCAGTTAATAATGAGAAATATATCACATCAATCATCTCCTTAAACCTTCTGCTGACTTGCCACTGCATTTAGGGTAAAACCCAAATTCCTTCCCTCCCATCCAAGGCCCTGAATGATCTGGCCTGCACCCATCTCCCTAGAGCAGGGGTCCCCAAACTTTTTACACAGGGGGCCAGTTCACTGTCCCTCAGACTGCTGGAGGGCCGGACTATAAAAAAAAAACTATGAACAAATCCCTATGCACACTGCACATATCTTATTTTAAAGTAAAAACAAAACAAAACAAAAAAACAGGAACAAATACAGTATTTAAAATAAAGAACAAGTAAATTTAAATCAACAAACTGACCAGTATTTCAATGGGAACTATGGGCCTGCTTTTGGCTAATGAGATGGTCAATGTCCGGTTCCATATTTGTCATCGCTAGCCGTAACAAGTGATATGACGTGCTTCCGGAGCCGTGACGCATGCGTCCAACGTCACCGGAAGTAGTACTGTATGTGAGCGATGCTGCACTTTGTGGTGCCACCACATACAGTACTCCAGGAGCACAGGGTGCGGATGCATCCTGTGCTCCTCTCACTGACCACCAATGAAAGAGGTGGCCCTTCTGGAAGTGCAGCGGGGGCCGGATAAATGGCCTCAGGGGGCCACATGTGGCCCGCGGGCCGTAGTTTGGAGACCCCTGCCCTAGAGTCATCTCCAGCGTAAAACTAGGAGGTATCAAAGTCCTGACCATGCCCCCACCCCCAGCACACCCAAACCAGACAGACTCAGTGGGCACCAGAGCAGGATGCCCAGTGACCAAGCAGGACATATGTCCTTTCATGGGAGTTCAGGCAACCCAGAGGACAGGTGCGCTACCTCCTGTACCCTGCTACCATGAAAGGAAGGGGGGGGGGTCTGCTTGAAAAAAGAGAAAGGTACAGATAGGGAGCTTAAACTTTGAATTGATTGAACATTTATCAAAAGAGAAACTGTTTTATGTCACAGAGTCACTTAAGTGGAAATGTTCAGCTCTTCTTTTTTCTCTTTCTTTTTAACTCCATCACTCAGAATGGGGCCTTCATAGCATGGCAAAGACAATTATACTAACTTTTTAAAGTTTTATATCTTGAACATATCTTATTTGTGGGCTTATATTTCATACCCGTGACAGGTAAAAAAATATAACTATAGATGGGGTAAATTGGAAACACACGAACCTAAATGTTAACAATAGTTATCCCTGGGATGTGCAAGTAACTATTTTTTTTTTAATTTATTCATTTTAGAGAGGAGAGGGAGAGACGAGAGAGAGAGAGAGAGAGAGAGAGAGAGAGAGAGAGAGAAGGGGGGAAGAGCTGGAAGCATCAACTCCCATATGTGCCTTGACCAGGCAAGCCCAGGGTTTCGAACCAGCGACCTCAGCATTTCCAGGTCGACGCTTTATCACTGCACCACCACAGGTCAGGCGCAAGTAACTATTTTAATACTCTTAAAATATTTTTCCTTTTCTAATATTTCTACAATGATTATATATCACTTAGAATCAGGACAGCAGAGTTAACATTTTTTCATCTGTGAAGACTTTCCAGAATCCAAAGACAAGACCTAAGAGCTCCCTCCAACCCTCCCGTTACCCACAGCCCCCTTTGAGCACCTTCCTCACCGTCTTGTAATTGTCTGGCCTCCTCACGAGGCTGTGAGCTCTTCAGAACAGGGCCAGTGTCTTTTCATCTATATGTTCTTGGTGCCAGCCCAAGGGACACAACCACTGGACATTTAATAAGTATTTGTTGAAAAAAGATTAAGGATCCACCAAGAGACATTCATTCTTTTGGTTTCAGACATTGTGATTTTAGGACACTTTTGCTCAACTGCCAATTTCTAGGAGAAGAATAAACCCTTTTTCAGCAGTTAACATTCAATATGGATTAACTGAACAGGGCCTAGAAAAACAAGACAGCAGATAGTACACTGGACTTGTCAAGGAAAAAGCAAAGGCAGGTTCATGGGTCAGGCCACTTCTGAGCAGCATGTTGTAACTTGGGGCATGGCATGTCCGGGGCTAGAGGAAATGGCTGAGGCGCTCACCTGGGTTGCAAAATTTCAGAGGGCCCACAAAACCCAGGCATCAAGATAAATCATATTTTAATGCAGTATTTTAAAAAATCAAAATTTATGCAAAAAATCCACGATAAGCCAAATACCAAAATTGTCCAATAAAGATAAGATTAGTATTACTTATTTTTTCTTTTGCCTCAGGCTCCAATATAGCTGCTGATCTTGTATTTACTTAAAAGCCTGGTATTTTGTTCATCCTGGATTTTTTTTTTTTTTTGCATAAGTTTAAATTTTTAAATAGTTCATGGAAATATTCATCTTAATCACCAAGTATTTAGCAGCAACTTACCTTTTGTGCTGAGGTAAGCGCCTCACTCTCCTCCTCCTCCTCCTCCTCCTCCTCCTCCTCCTCCTCCTTCTCCTCTTCCTCCTCCTCCTCTTCCTTCTCCTAGCTCAGGCCCTGGAGCAGGAAAAGGGATCTTGCCTGGCCTAACAGCAAGTGTCTTAGTCTACTGGGCTGCCAAAACAAAATACCACCGACTGGGAAGGGGAGGTTTAAACAACAGAAATTTCTTTCTCACAGTTCTGGAGGCTGGACGTTCAAGATCAGGGTACCAGCATGGTTGGATTTTTGGTTAGGGCCCTGTTTCTGGCTTGCAGATGGCCACGGATTCCCTTTGTCCTCACATGGTGGAGCCAGAAAGGGTATAAGCTCTCTTCTTGTAAAAGCACCCTCATGACCTCATCCAACTTGAATTGTGTCCCAAAGGCACCATATCCAAATACAGTTCCACTGGGGGATAGGGTTCAACACATGAACATTCAGTCTATGACACCAAGGGTGAGCATTGCTTCTGATAATAGTGTGTGTAATAACTACAAAGATATTGATAACATTAATAAATTCATACTTAAACTCTGTCCCAGCTTCCCTTTTATTGTCTCATCTGAGCTTCACAAGAAGTCTGTGAGGAAGGGTGAGCAGGCATTGTTAGCCTATTTACAGAATAAGCAAAATGAGTGAAGGCAGGTTGTATGTCGACAGCAGGGCTATTATTTAAACCCAGGACTCCTGTTCCAAAGTAATATCCTTTCTACCACTGCATTACTCTCTCCTTCTCCCTTGATCTGTGAAGCACATTTCATCTATCACGTACTTTAGCTTCTATTATCTCCTTTACAATTATAACAACAATTCTATAAAGTAAGCAGGACGGGGATTCTTATTTGCATCTAACAGATATGGGAGTTAAGTCCAAAATGCAATGGATTGGCTCAAACCACAGAACACCAAAGTGGGAACATCAGGTTTCAACCCTTAGTTCTCTGACCAGGCCTCGTTCTTGACAGAGAAGCTCCCATGTCCCCACCCTGACCCATTGTGAGGGGCGGTAGGGGTCTGCTGCTTGCTGGACCAGGGTCACTGTAATGACAGAGGGCCTTGTAAACCTGCTATGTGGGATGGTCTTCCTGCCAAGGCCCTACGGCACAGGCTCCCTGCAATGATGGAGTGTTTAGGCACATGGGTGGGCTGCTCACATCCAGCTCTTGCATTTGTTTGTTGGCCATCCTGCCAGTGCCTCTGATGTTTATAACCCTCCTGGGGCTGATGGCCAGTCCCAGGCTCACAGTATGCAGATGGTCCCCAAGCTCTGCAGGGGAGCCAAGCTCAGGTTCCTCATTTCAGCAACACTGATCAACTGGTAGCAGGAAAGGGGCTTTCTAGGTCTTCCATAAACTGTATTTCCTCAAAACAGGAGGTAGCGTATGGGCCTAGGGCCCTATCAAGGACTGTAAAAATGCCAGCACATGGCAAATGGAGCATACATCTTGAAATTCAGTTTTGGTGACAGGAGCAAAATATTAGGAAGGAAGAGTTGATATCAGCTAAAGTCACTGCAAGGAGGAATGAAATGAAATCCCTTTTGGAAGAGTTCAGTGGGGACCTCGTACAGGACCCAGCCCTTTGAAATTCAGGAAATCAATCACAAAAGTCCTTTATCTGCTTGGTGGAGTAATGATGAGTCTTAGAAAGAAGGATATCTGGTCATGTGTTTCTGACTCAGAATAAAGAATTAATAAGTGCCACAGGGTTCAGTGCACATAACATTAAATATGAATGATTGAGAACAAAAATGTCAGGGGCTGGCGTTGTGTTGGAAGCTTCCAGTGGGAGGAGAACCCGAGGGAGTCTGTATTTTCCATACAAAGTATCTATCGTGTGAGAATCTAGAGTAGACCTTTTTCACCTGAAAACACCAGGTATTAGCCTCTTCCTTCTTCACCTTTCTCCTCTTCCTCTTTCTTTTCCTCTTTTTTTACTTTCTCCTTTCCCTCTGTCATCTTCCCCTTTTCTTTCTTCCTTTTCCTCTTGTTTCTTTGCCCTCTCTCTTTATCTCTCCCTTCCTCCTTTTTCAATCTTCTCTTTTACTATTATTCCTTTTTCTACTTCCATTTTCTCTAATCTCTCCAGGAAGATTTTTTTTTTTCTGCTCCCAAATGCCTTTTTGGCTGTGTGATCTGGGCCACCTGGAAAATTCAGAAGTCTTCCTGGAAATGAAAAGACTACAAAACCTCCTTGCCACCAGACGGAAGAACATATGTGTTGCTTGTAAGTTTTCTACAATGGAATATTAGGCAGCCATGGAAAACGATGGCCCCGAAAACTGTGAAATGGCACAAAAACAGTTTATCCACTACATTTAAATGAAAAAAAATCAGGATGCAAAATTTTATGTGTGGCATGATTATAACTGTGTTTAAAATTCAGCCAAAATGGATGTGTAGGGAAAATGTAGAAGGAAATATGCCAAAATGTTAACAGCTATTTTCTTTAAGTAGGGAGATTTTGGGGAGTTGTTTTCCTTTTTTCATTCCTTTTCAGGTTTTATTTAGTTAGTACATAGCACCTTTCTAATGAAAAAGTAAGTAGCAAAAACAATCTTGCCAGAAACTCGTTGTTGGGGCACAACCATTCTGCAGCTTGAGGTCACACTCTGTGATGGGCGAGACTTGGTGCCAGCTGAGTGAGAGGCAGCTGCTCACAAAACTTTGCCCCAACCTCCTTACCCTGTATGGTACCTGCAAGCCCACTTGGCTTTTCAACCTTTATTTATTTATTTTTAATTATTATTATTTTTATTTATTTATTCATTTTAGAGGAAAGAGAGAGAGAGAGAGAGAGAGAGAGGGAGGGAGGGAGAAGGGGGGAGGAGCAGGAAGCTTCAACTCCCATATGTGCCTTGACCGGGCAAGCCCAGGGTTTCGAACCAGCAACCTCAGCATTCCAGGTCGAGGCTTTATCCACTGCGCCACCACAGGTCAGGCTGGCCTTTCAACCTTTAAACATGAAACTTGTATTTATTGGATCTCCTTACCAGGGAGCAAGGTGTGGTATTAGAAGCTTCCCATTCCTCGTCATTCTAGTTCTAAGAGGGAGGGGCTGTTATCATCCCCATTCTACAGATGAGGAAACTGAGACTTAGCAATGGCAAGTGATTCATTCAGCATCATACAGAAACTCAGTCATAAGTTTTAACTCAGTTTGGCCTGAATTCTCCATTACCCCAAGAGATCTCCAAGGAGTTTAAGGTTCTCAAAGAACCAGAGAAGGAAGAAGGCTTTTTAGAATAGTGAAAAATTATACAAATCAGGATAATTTGGCTTGGTACGTGAACTACCTCAGGATGCAGGGCTACATGCCCCTGAGTATTAAATAATATTGGTTATTACTACTGGCTTCAGAGAATATCTTTTCCCTTGACATCTTAGTTCAAAACATTCCCACATGCAACCAAACTATAGTAAGGACATAAGCGTTCCACATTCAGTGCACATTATAATGCACAACAAAAAGTAGATTTTTAAAATATTTTTTTAGTCAATATCATTAATTATTTTTAATTTTTCTTAATAGTAAGTGATTTTATTTTTTATTACTATTAAGACAACTTTATAACATTCATGAAGGAAAATAGGACATGAGAATCTGACCATCCAATTATATTAACTATTCACATTTTTCATTGGTCTCTATAACTTTTTATGTGTGTATGTGTTTATATTGTTGCAATCTTACTTTTATATAATTTTTGGTTCAGTTTTGTCAGGTTTTTCCATTTTCTATACTATGGGTTGTTTCTCTTTTTATCATCTTTAGTATGTAGCCAATGTTTTTGAAATGAATGTGCCACAATTGTCTTAATTCCCCCATCGTTAGACATTCAAGATTTTTACCATTACCAATAATGATGCTATAAATATATTTTACATATCACTTAACTTTTTTCAACGGAATTATTACCTTAGGACAAATTCCCAAGAGTCAGATTACTGCTACAAAATAGTAAAAATAGTAATGACACTAAATATGTGCTGCTGAATTATAATCCAAAAGCATAGGCCAAGATGCAGTACCCGGATCTTAATAGGTACTTACTAAATGTTTAATGAGTGAATTAATAAGTGCCATCAGCAACATATGTAAATCTTCTTTTGGATACATAAACTGTTTAAGAAAAAATAAATTTGGCCTTAATTTATTAAATGCATGCATTCAAGAAATGTTGACTAAAAACAGAATTTCCGAGAATCAAATTTTTTTTTCTCCTTTATTTTATTGTTTCTAACTGAACTAATGTGACGACACTTGGTAGGGAAAGGGTGAAAATGTGTGCCATCATGTGCTCACTAGGAGCCGGGGTCTGAGTTGGAAGCCCTTGGGATTTCCAGGACCCTTCAACTCTGAGTTTTTCCTTATCCTTGTTGGCTCCCCAGGTCTGTCATAGTTTCCCTATCCCTTAGCATCAAGAGATGCTAAGGATCAGTGTTCAAAGCTTCAGTGTTTCCATTTCTCCTCTCCTGATTCCAGACTTAAGCAGAGTCTTAGAGATCAGATCCATCACCAATAACCCAAATGAAGGCATGCACTAAAAAGAACTTAAAATCGAAGCCCCAATCCCAAGGGTAAACTTGAGGGAAACAGGAGGGAGTCTCTGAATAAACAAACTCATATTGCAACTTCAAAGAGGACTAGAAACCCAATAAGAACAGGGAAAATACCAGCAATGGCAGACTCTCCCTAAAAGTAGCAAAAATCATCTGATACTAGCTAGCTCATTTGATAGATAATGGGCGGGGCAGAGGGGGGGCAACACTACAATTGGGAGCTTGCAGGAATAAGCAAAGATGGCACTGAACTTATAAATGCGATAGCAGTCCAAAGGCATCCATGGAAGCCTTCTCACCAGGGTAGAGAACTAGCTGGAAAAGTCTTTGAGCACCCAACTGTAATCCTATAAAATGCCCAAACATTTGAATCAGTGCAAAAGAATGAGAGGCCAAAGCAAAAGAATGAGTAGGGTTACAGCAAATGGATAAATGAAAACCAAGAAACAACAGGACCAGCCATGAAAAATGTAGGAACAGGGAGTGGGTAGTGAATTCAAGCAAAGTATCTAGTATTTACACTTCTAGGGAGTTTGTCAAAACCAATGCTGTCAGAAAGTGACCTATCAGAAAGGAAACTGAAGGACAAAGACAAGCTCTTCTAAGTGACCAGATACAAAAATAAGTATTACGTCACACTTCACCTATCCATATTTGGCCCACACACAGCAAGGGCCCTTGGAGGGACATCCACCCAGAGCCAAGAGTAATAAAGCTTAGTACATGTGCACTTCTTGCCAAGATTATTGTTCTCCTTGTAAGCACAAAGACAGTGTTCCAAGAGCGACCCACAGAACATGAAAGATTTGTCAATGAAGTCCCACAGATGTGAAGATTGTTTTAGGTAGTAATGAAGATTTAAAGCTCAGCAGAGTATAACCTTTTTTTCTCAAAGTTGTCTACTAGTAATTAATACCCATTTTACTAAAATTTGCTGTCTCATATATAATGTTCTTTAGCCTAAGTGCTTCTTGAGGTTAAAGCTCTGGTTAACACCTAATGAAGTGTTGACCCTACCTTTTCAACTAAACTTGTAAGGTCAAAGCGTTGAATTTCATAAGATAAGTTTATTTAAGATGATGCAGTCTTGCAACTGTAGAAACAGTACTCAACACATTGCTCTGCAAATCTTACGCATTTTATGTGTTGATAAAAATAAGAAAGCCTGTGTCAAAACTGGAGAAAAATTGTTTTCAAAGGGGCCGTGTTTCATTTTGCTCACAGAGCTTGGATTTTTAAAAACTCTTTTGTCAAGGTAATACATGCATATTGTTTCAAAGTCAAGAAGTTCTAAAAGGATTATAACAATTTCTAAATAATTCCCTTTCCACCACTCCATAGTCTTTGCAATCACCCTCTTTAGAGGCAACTATTTCATTCTTTTAGTTTTTTCTTCTGGCATTTAAGCAGACACATTTCCACATAATATGCATATATTGTTCTGTCTGAATCATTGAATGTTAAGTCTTATCTTCTGACTTTCTGATATGATAGCTGAGGATTTAACTCCTTCTCTGCTTCCTCCTCCCTGTCATATTAGGGTAAATTAATATTCAGTTATTAATATAGCTTTTCTATGCAAATATGTCCAATTTTGCACTGTAGAGTACCGAGTTTGCTTTCTTCCTTGCTTTTTGTCTTTTCTAAGTGGATTAATATGTGTGGATGTGTTTGCTTTCATGTTATTAGGTGTCTTTGTATATATTGCTAGTTTCCCCCCCCCCCCATCTACCAAAAGCTTTTCAGTACAAGTTTCTACACAGTTATGAAAGGATTTCCATCTAAAATGAAACTGAGGACATGGAGTGCCCCTGAGAGAATGGAATTTAAATGAGAGACTGATTTTTCATAAATGTCTGATTAATAGAAGACTGAGACTTACCTCCTCACCAGTGAACACCCACCAAGGATCTCTCCCCATCTTTAAGCCAATGAACTCACTGCTTGAACTCTGGCTGGACTTTCCCCTCTTTGCACTCCTTGCCCATAAATACAGTCAGCCTCAGGCCCTTCAGGTCTTGCCTGTAGATTACTGCAGCATGTATTTCCTGATTCTCAATTCCTCTGTTATTCCCAAATAAACTTTATTTCTGGTCATTTGGGCTCTCTTCAGTTTACCTCTTTATGTAGGTTGACACAGTCAACCACATCAAGAAACTTATCTTTTTCATTTTTTTCTTGGGTTGATCCAGCTGGAATATTTCCATCCTCCTCTTCTCTCAGCCGGTATGATGGTTGGTTGGTTGTGTTTGTGGTTTCATTCTTCCTGTATAATCTCTAACACCTGTGATTTACATAGTGCCATTTGTTTGTTTTGGCCTCTATCTTCTGTGTTAGAAGTTGACCTCAGATATTAGGCAATTCTTATTTTGTCATGGTAATGGGGAGTAGGGGAGTTGGTTGAATTCGAGACCCATGGTAGCATTTTCTGGGAGAGCTGTTTGGGGGACTTCTTTTTTTTTTTTTTTTTTTGTATTTTTCCGAAGCTGGAAACAGGGAGGCAGTCAGACAGACTCCCGCATGCGCCCGACCAGGATCCACCCAGCACGCCCACCAGAGGGCGATGCTTTGCCCCTCTGGGGCATCGCTCTGTCGTGACCAGAGCCACTCTAGCGCCTGGGGCAGAGGCCAAGGAGACATCCCCAGCGCCTGGGCCATCTTTTGCTCCAATGGAGCCTCGGCTGCGGGAGGGGAAGAGAGAGACAAAGAGGAAGGAGAGGGGGAGAGGTGGAGAAGCAGATGGGCGCCTCTCCTGTGTGCCCTGGCCGGGAATCGAACCCAGGACTTCCGCACGCCAGGCCAACACTCTACCACTGAGCCAACCGGCCAGGGCTGTGGGGGACTTCTTATGTGATTGTTTTTATGTGTCTTCCCTTGGGCATGTCATATGCCCTAGGAATATTCTTCCAATACTTTGCCTGGAGGACGAAAGTCTGGCTGCCAGCATTCTGGAAACTGGAGCACAGAAGAGGTTTGGAAGTAGTCAGCATTGGGTATATAATTAACCACTCAATGTCATTAATCATCGCTGTCTTCTGCATGTCCAAAGACTTTTTTTTTTAACAAAAAAAAAAGCCTTGGCTCAGTAGCTTACTTGGTTAGAGAGTCATCCCAATATCCCAATACACCAAGGTTGTGAGTTCAATCCCCAGAATCAACTAATGGATAAGGAAAACAACAAAGACCTTTTTTAAAAATCCTCTCCAGAAGATAAACTCCCAAACTTTTGATGAGATGGGGAAGAGGTATGAGGAATGGGGACAGGTAACTTTGTCATCAAAGTGTCTTTTTCCATCCTTTGGGTATAGATACCTTTCCACGTCTTCACGCCAGTTCCGGAGCTTCTGGCGCTAATGGGTCTGTGCCTTTTAAAGACTGTGCAGTGCAGCTCTGGTTGCTCCTCCGATTTCCGCGCTGCGTCTTACAATTTTAGTTTAGTTATCGCTCATCTGCCTATTTTTTTTTTTTAGGCTGTCACAGTTTCTTAACTGTTGTTGAGTCTCCTACATTCCTTTCCATGAGGTTTATATATTTTAAAAATCCAGTTGCCTTGTTGTAATGGGATTTCAGGAGTAAGTAAAATTACAAGTATTTGCTTTTTTAGATTTGAACCATATAAAGTTGCCATTTCTATAGGTTAAAAATTGGTTGGGAATTGGCAATTTCATATGGTTCCACCTTGTGTATGGTTCTTTTTTTCATATCACTTTAAAGCCCTCTTTTCCTGGAAGGAAAGAAATCATGGTATATTTACTCCTAAGTTATGCTTCACATGAGAGCATAAGATCACCCTGAAAAATTGACTTGAGTATTTTGACTGCATAATATCTGCCCACATACTTACCGCCCCACATTAATTGCTGCTTTTCCCAGTAGAGACTTTCAGTCCATCTTGCCAGAGTAAAACAAACAAACAAACAAACAAACTTTGGTGTAATGAAATGAGCAATGATGTTAACATTAAAATATTCAGTTCTTACCTGCAGTATTTACTCCCTCTATAACATTAGAGATTTCCTGAACCTCAGGTTTTCTTTAATAAAAACCTCTGTATTTTGTATTAGCACTGGTTTTAAAATTTATTATCTGGGTAACCTTGGAAAGTCTTCCTCTCTAAATGGAAGTGATAACATACATTATGGGAGGACTATATGAGCTCATGAAAGCAAAGTTCTCAGTATGGTACCCGGCATGCTGCAGAACTCTCAACAGTGTTGGCATTGTCATTATTTATTGTTAACAGTATAACAAAAATAACACATATACGATGGGTATTAAGTTATAAAAATCAAATATATGCTCATTTTCTCTCTCACCATCACTGCTCTATAGATGTAGGGATCAAACAAGACAACATATGTAAAATTTCTGGGTAATTCTATTATAGTTTGTCATGTATTGCAGACCACAGATCAATACCTTCCTATGGATTGGTTAACCCAAAGGCAGCTGCTATGTGTTGAAGATAACTGCTTAATGTACCTGCCAGTCAGATAGCTAATGCCTTTCTGCAGTGGCTCCCCAAACCACTGGGATCCAGACTAGCAGAAGCAACAAAAGTCAGACTAACCAAATCCCTTCTAGATTCGGTATATCCTAAATGTATTTTATTTTTCAAATATAAATTGGTTTCAAAGAATAATTCTTTCCCCTACATTTTCAATCAATGTAATAATTAAGGGGAAAATCAATATTAGCCTTTCTCTTCCAATTATATATATTCTTTCTTGCTTGTTTCTCAGAGGAGATATAAGTAGATAAGACTGATCAAAACATTTTTGGTCAATGTGACTTTTAGTTTCACTGTTCTGAAATCTGTGTTCTTATACAATTTCATGAGATGTAAGCCTATAAAGAATCTGTAGGGGATCAAAGGACTAAAACATTTCCAAAGTCATCTTCCCATTGGTTTGAGACTATTTCTATGGGAAAGTCTCCAATAAGAATGTCTTTTGTGCCCTGGCCGGTTGGCTCAGTGGTAGAGCGTCGGCCTGGCATGCGGGGACCCGGGTTCAATTCTCGGCCAGGGCACATAGGAGAAGTACCCATTTGCTTCTCCACCCCCCCCTTCCTCTCTGTCTCTCTCTTCCCCTCCTGCAGCAAGGCTCCATTGGAGCAAAGATGGCTCCTTGGCCTCTGCCCCAGGTGCTAGAGTGGCTCTGGTCGCGGCAGAACCACGCCCCGGAGGGGCAGAGCATCGCTCCCGGTGGGCAGAGCGTCGCCCCTGGTGGGCGTGCCGGGTGGATCCCGGTCGGGCACATGGGGGAGTCTGTCTGACTGTCTCTCCCCGTTTCCAGCTTCAGAAAAATACAAAAAAAAAAAAGAACATCTTTTGTCAGTTTGATTGAGTAGACTATCTTAAGTGAAAGTTTTGAGAAGAACTATACTGTGATATATTATTGCTAGTCACTTGGTCACTTGTTAGGAGGAAATGTCTTATGGATTTAAATAATTGTTTAACTCATCCAATGTTCTTGTTTTTGGAATTACAGAATACTTCAGTTACAAGAACAATCAAAATAGAGGAGCAAATTAACTGTTATTGAGCACCAACTGTTGTTCTCAGCCCTCTGAGGAAGGAAAAGTGAGAGTTATTATCTATTAAGTAGATGAGAAAACACAGGCTCAGAAAGATTAAGTAATATGCCCAAGAACTCCCAGCTCTTTGTGTTGAAGTAGAACTGGAAATCAGGACTGTCTTATTCTAAAATGTGAGCTTGTCATTCTCTACCTTGACAGATGAGAAAACAAAGACTCAGAAAGGGGAAGTAATGCACTCAAGGTCTGTCAGGTCTCTCAACTCTTAGTTCAATTCACCAATTCCTACTCTATATTGCCTTTTTCACAAGTCACTCATAGACTGTCATTGTATAAATAATTATCTTATGTTCAAAAATGAGAATGGATTTGTTCTGGTCTCAGGCTTTAATACAAAGTTAATTGAAAGGATAGAGATTAGACTTGCTGTAAATGATGGATGGTACTCAGTCTCACCCTAGGATGAATTTACAGATGGCCACGGGGCCTGGTCAGCAGAGATTCTTTGTAGTTTCTTGATATGGTCAGATGGTGGCTGTTGAGATTTGTCATCTTGTTGCTTCTCAGAAGATGTCTACTTAGTAATTGAGAACTAGGAAGGCCATCTCCAGCAGTGATATTGGAGTATAATCATGAGGATCTACATCATTTATTTGACTTTGCATAAGAGAAAGCTCATTTGTCTACGGAAATAATTTCTTTGAGCATGATGACTCAGGCCATCATTTCTCTAAATCCACTCTAGTCATTACAGACTCCACAGGCCTGGCCACAGCAGAAAGACTTTAAATGAACTCTTTGAAAATGCTTTAAAGGGACATCTTGATAGCTAATTGCTATACTTAATGCTAGCGTGTTGGGAAATTTTGTTTTAACTAATAGAATGTTTTTCATGCTGTGAAAGAATTGCCTTACTAATGAGCTCTATGTTAAAAAGTATGAATAGCAACTCTATATGTATATGTACATAAATGACAAGAAGAATTATTATCAGGAAAGTTATTATTAACTTCTAGAACATTTTAAATGGAAAGACTAAATTACAAAAAATATTGAATAATTCCATGAAGATTACTAGCAAACAGGGAGGACATGCAATGAAATTAGTATTGTTTTTAATTTTCACTTTTAATTTTATTTTTATTTACTCAATTGTTAAAATGTTTGTCAAATATGTGTTTGTATGCATGCTCTGTATAAAAAATAACTAGAATTTAAAAGGATAGTTTGGTGAATTATGACCTCATAATTGAAAGACTTTAGATTTGAAACCAGACAGACCTGAGTTGAATGCTATAGTTTGTCACTTAATGTTTTTGTTACTTCTAGTAACAGATATTAATATTTTTAGTTTTTTTTATAGAATCAAGATAATAATGCCTACCCATTATACATATGATGATTGAGCATCTAAGAGCATGAAGCTAAGCTCTTAGATGAGTACCTACTATATTGTATAGATTACATTATTGCCCACAATTCATCACCCTTTCTTGTATTCACACTATGTGCTATATATCTTTGCAGTGTTCTCCTCTTGTGAACAGGACAAACTGCCTTGCCTCTTGACTTAGGTGTGGTCGTGTGATAGGCTTGGCCAATAAAATGAGGCAAATTGTGACATGTGCCAGTTCCTAGCCAAGGCTTCAAGAGGCCTTGTGTGTTTCTGCTCTGCTCTTGCTCTTGTGCCATTACTGTAGGAACATTCTGGGCTAGCATTCTAGTGTCAGAAAGCTAAAAGACACGTGGAGTAGAACTTCCCTAACTAAGCCGACCCAGCCTAGAACAGTGGCTCTTGTCACTCCCCTGCCACAGCTAACCTGTAGACGCATGAGTAAATCCAGTCAGGATGGACAGAACCACTCAGACAAGTCCAGTCTACATTAGTCAACCCCAGAAGCATCAGCTATAATGATAAATGTTATTTATGCATTTATAAAATAAATTTTTTAAACCACTGAGTATTGAGGTGGTTTGTTACATGGCAGTTGCTAACTGATACACCTATAATAGGTACCTCATAAGATCTTTGCTAATAAAAGCTAGAGTTGAAAAACTGTAACACATGAATCTCTCAACCACATACCTATTTGTACAAGATTGGTTCCCTTAACACAAATCTGTACATTCATGACTGAGGCTCCAGGAACCCCACAGAAAACACTTAGAGAGTCCCTCTAGCAGCTCAAAGTTGGTCTCCGGTCTCCTCTTTCTCTGATAAAGTATCCTCAGATTCCACTACCTAAACCTGTTTCTTCCTGTTTGACCATATGCAGACTCTCATATGGTCATCCCAACAGTTTGGCTTTTTTTTTTTTTTCTTTTTCTTTTTTTTTTTTTTTAGAGAGGAGAGGGAGAGACAGAGAGAGAGGAGAGACAGAGAGAGAGAAGGGGGGGAGGAGCTGGAAGCATCAACTTCCATATGTGCCTTGACCAGGCAAGCCCAGGGTTTCGAACCGGCGACCTCAGCATTTCCAGGTCGACGCTTATCCACTGCGCCACCACAGGTCAGGCGCAACAGTTTGGCTTTTTATTGTTACTTCAGCTGGACACTTTGTCACATGATATTCAGCATTTTAGCCCAGGGTGCTTGTTGCACCATATCCCCATACTCGGCTCAAGTTCAGAGGCATTAGTTCTGACTTCCTTTTTGTCTAGAAAGAAATACTGAGCAAGAACTGCCCAGCATGATAGTACTTAAGTAGCACTCTCATTGTAACTTTCATTGTCATCAGTTGTCTAAACAATTCTTATTATAGTGTGAGAGCAAAACAGGGCAGTTAGCAGGGCCCTGTCAAAATTCTTCTCTCAGACAAGTGGGAGCCCAGAACACTGGAATCCAGGAAGCCTCTATTGGACAAAGGGTAAAGAGAAATCAATCTTTAGGTCTATGGAGAATAGAAATAAAGAAGGTCCAAGAGACCACATCCATGAACGAAACCAATATTAATAGCCAAGTAGTCTGGCCTGTGGTGACTCAGTGGATAAAGCATCAACCTAGAATGTTGAGGTCACCAGTTCAAAACCCTGGGCTTGCCTGGTCAAGGTACAAATGGGAGTTGATGCTTTCTGCTCCTACCCCCTTCTTTTTTCATCTCTTTCTCTCCTCTCTCTCCAAAAAAAAAAAAAAGTCAAGTAGATGATTCAACCAAAGTGTCAATACAAAGAATTTAGAACAAGAGGTGCGATCTAGGGGTGAAGCAACAGGTCAGAAGCCAGAAATCTCAGTCCATGTTGCAGTTAAAATATCTCCACTGGAGAAAGAAATGGGTCCTGGAAAACCTCCCTAAACTACTGGGACTTCTGAGAGCTCAGCTATGGCTGCGAAAAAGATTCTCATGTCACATGCCAACTTCAATAGCACTTCTGAAAGACCCCGTGGGTGCAGGGACAAGGAGATAGCTGCTATTTATATGTGAAGAGAATTGGTCCTATTTTCCCACAGACCATGTGTAGTCATAAAATTTTAACACATAAGTTGGTAAGGGTAGAGAAAAAAACTAGATGACCAAAAAGGGGTAAATCTTCCAATAGGTTAAATTAATAGAGATCTACTGTGGCTATACTTTTAAATGTCTAGTAAATTCTATAGCCTTCAAGAATATCTAGTATCTCTGCCTGAAATATATTAGAGATTAATTTACTTGGTAAAACATTTCTCCAATAGTACTCTATGATAATGTAGTAAGTTCTTGGGAGAGGTAAGAATAAACTAGTCATTTAAACCTGAGTGCCAATAAGCTCAAAAGAGTAAGGTTAGGAATAAGCAGGTGACCTGGGTATCATAAGGCCCTGAGCACCTAGCTGTGAAAATGATGGTAGGGTGGGGACCGGGAGATGAGAGAGAAGCAGAAGTGAGGAAAAACACAAGAAGTGAGAAAATTTTCACATACTTACTAATTAGAATGTTGTAAACAAATAGAAATAAAAAGAACAAGCCAGGGTTCTGATGTTAGTATCTTCCTCAGTATACTATCTAGAAGACCAAGTAAAATAATGTAAAGCATCTAGCACAATGCTTGACACACACCTGTAAGTGACCATCATTATTACTTTTAGTATAAGTTAGGTTCATTTCCCTAAGGAAATGCTTATCTTCTAAAAAAAAAACAAGTACCCAGAGACCACCAGTTTTTGAGGGTCAGATCCTGAATCTCATATCCTCATTTAGGCCCACTTCTCATTCTTTATCCCAACCCTATTGCTACCAAGCCTGCTGCCCATCTCCCATGTCAGTCCTTTCCCTCCCCTTCCACGTGGGTATACCATCTGGTTTAGGTCCTTCCTTCTCGCCTTTTTTTTTCACTTTATTCAGTGTGTACATGGATCTAATGTTCTTCCTAGAATAAACCATCATTCAGACTCTTCCCTTATACACTGTTCCCTTGTGCAGACCTTTCAAGTCTGTCCTGAATTCACAGAAACAGCCTTAATGGAAAGAAACTTGCACTTTCATTAAACCTGAACGTCAGACCTGGCACTGCACTTGGGAGCTGTGTGATCGTGAGAAACTCACTTATCATCTCCAAACCCCAATGTCTCCTCTATAACACTGAGCTAGCCATGGAAAATGTCTTTCCTACCTTGTGGTCTCTTAGACTTAACCAGGCAGTCTAAGACTATGTTATAGAATGCTGTTGTGTTGCTTTGGTCTTCTACACATCACTGGAAAAATCTAAAGGTATAATTGTACTACATAGCATGTTTTAAAAATCTTATTTAGCTTGTAATTCCTTTATATCATCATGGGGATTCAATGTTTTTTCACTACTGAGCAACAAAATGTCTTCAGTTAATAGGTGGACAAAAGCAGCTAAACTAACATTACTAGGGAATTCTCAAAGTGGAGAGATCAAACTACTTTAAATTAACATATCATGTGATTTCCAGTTTTTTTATTTTCTAAATGGTTTAAGCTGCCAACTGGTTTATTGTTCCTCTCTGCCCGGAATAATTTTAGAGTATTTCACACAGTGATGAAAAAACTATTGCAGTTTTCTTTATATGCATCTGTTCTCCACTTACAATAGAGCCATCTCTAAAATCAGACCTACCAATTGATTTTTGAAAATTTAATTTCACTTTTAATTGAAAACATTTTTTCAATTAATATTAAGTATTAATATCCAATATTATGTTGGTTTCAGGTGTATAGCATAGTTGTTGGACATTTATATAACTTATGAAGTAATCCCCCCACTGGATTTAGTACACAACTGACACCATACATTGTTGTTACAGTATTGTTGACTATATTCCCTTTGCTATATTTAGCATCCTTGTGAGTGTTTTGTGACTACTAATCTGTACTTATTGATCCCTTCTTTTTTTCCCAGTCCATAGCTCCCCTCACATCTGGCAACCATTTGTTGTTCTCTGTATCTGTGAATTTGTTTCTGATTTGTTTTTTCTTTTACTTTTTTGGATTTCACATATGGGTAGGATTAAATGGTATTTGTCAAAAAAAAACTGAGGTAACATTTCCTACCCTATCTATTTATTCAGCATTAAATCCATATTTATTGAACCATGTGCTAGGTGATAAGTATATGATAGTGAGTGAAGAATAAGTATGGCATTTCTCACCACAGAGCCTGTAGTCCAGGGTGAGAGGAAGCAAATTTAGGCATTATCAAATAATGTAAATAAAAATAAAATAATAAATAATTTAAAATAAAGGTAAACTATCAACTGTGGCAGGTGCTGTGAAGGAGTGTTGTGCATCTAATAATAGAAGGGTTTTGCATAGTTTGGAATCAGGGAAGATTAAATTTTCCCTTAGAGGATGGGGGTTGAGTAGGGTTTGAAGAACTAGCAAGAGTAAACTCGAAAAGAAGAGGAAAGCATTCTGAGCAAATTGAACAGCATTTTCAAAGGTTCTGTGTTTACGTTGAAAAGACTTGGTGTTGGGTTGTGTACAGGTAGAGGAGATGAAGGTTGAGAAAGTCCTTGCTTTCTAGTAGATGAATGGCAGTTCTGTGCATTATATGCCTGTGAAAAACTAAGAAGGATCTAAGATTTTATCCTACTTGGAAGCTAATGGGCTAATTAGTTTGCTACAGTTTTATGGATACAGGCAGAAGACATGGGACTCCTGGGTCAAAGACAAAGTACTTTCTTACTCTTGGCATAGCCAACAGTATGAGCTTCATGTTTGCATCTGTCTCCCTTGCCCCCAAATCCCGTGGGGCTTAAAAAGTGGCCAAGGTGGATGTTACGCACGCAGTAGGTTCTCATCACTGTTGAGGACCTTCAACCTTAGGAAAAACAAATCCTTTTTAATGGGCTGATGCAAACCTGCCCTTTGCCCTGGAAGGGGACATAATCTTATTTTACTGGACAAGCAACTCTGCTCTTTGTTCCAGAGGTCAACACTTACTATAGAATCATTGTTCATCAAACAGTCTAGTTGTACCCTTGAAGCATACATAATTTCATTAACCAATGTCACCCCAATAAATTCAATAAGAAATAAATAAGTAACCTGGCCAGGCAGTGGCACAGTAGATAGAGTGTTAGACTGGAATGCGGAGGACCCAGGTTTGAAACCCCATGGTTGCCAGCTTGAGTGCGGGCTCATTATGCTTAGTGCGGGATTCCTGGCTTGAGCTCAAAGGTTGCTGGCATGAAGCCCAAGGTCACTGGCTTGAGCAAAGGTTCACTTGCCTTGCTGTAGCCCTCTGGTCAAGGCACATATGAGAAAGCAGTCAATGTACAACTAAAGTGCCGCAGCGAAGAGTTGATGCTTCTCGTCTCTCTCCCTTCCTGTCAGTCTGTTCCTATTTGTTCTTCTCTCTGACTCTCTCTCTGTCTCTGTCAAAAAAAAGAAAGAAAGAAAGAAAGAAAGAAAGAAAGAAAGAAAGAAAGAAAGAAAGAAAGAAGTAAAAATAAACACTGTCTTAAGAAGGTTAAGAAAGAGAGAAAGAGGCAGTACACACAAAGGCTATGAATGCCTCTGCTCAAAGGATGTTCAGAAAGATGAGACCCCCCAGAGGGAGTTGTCTCTCTACAGCAGTAAACCCTGGAGAAGAATCATGAGGTTTTATAGCTACCATGGGGGTTTTATGAGAATCAAAAAATACATGTAAAATTGACTACAAAACTACAAAGAAATAAGCACTAGTGAGTATGCTGCCATATTTTCTTAGTGAAGTCATACTATGTCCTTTACTTGAAGCTTTCCAATCAACAAGGAAAAGCAAACAGGAAGGGAACCTGACTAGTGTTAGTGCAGTGGATAGAGTGTTGACATGGGATGCTGAGGACCCAAATTTGAAACCCCAATGTCTCCAGCTCGAGCACAGGCTCACCAGCTTGAGCATGGGGTCACTGGCTTGAGTTCAAAGGGCTTGAAACCCAAGGTTGCTGACTTCAGTAAAAGATCTCTGGCTCGGCTGGAACCCCCTGATCAAGGCACATATGAGAAGCAATCAGTGAAGGAATAAGGTGGTACAACTGCAAGTTGATGCTTCTCATTTTTCTCCCTTCCTGTCTGTCTGTCTGTCTCTCTATTGCTAAAAAATAAAAAAATAATAATAACAGAAAGGGAACTGACATTTGGTAGTAAGATAATTATTGGGTAGTTCCCACAGGCCAGGTTGAATGCTAAGATATAGTATCTTATTTAGTTCTCAAAAATCAAATTTAAAGTTAATTTTATCTTCATTTTATGTATGAGGGATTTGAACCCAGAAAGGTTCAGAAAATTTCTCCAAGGCCCCTCTGTAGGTAAGTGATAAAGCAGCCATCCAATCCCAGTTCTCTGTGACCCCCCAGCCCCAGTTCTTGACCACTGTGCTACAGTAGATACCATTTTGCCGCATTTGATTGTCATACAAGCTCTAGTGGGTTTTATTATCATCCTCATCTTTCATAAAAGAAATCCAAAGCAAGTTCAGTAATTAGCTTGGTTTCACATTTGCGAGATGCAGAGATCTGATGGGTCACCCTCCCTAAGTCCCATTTATTAAAATGCCAATAACCCAAGAAGAGAGAGGCCATGGCAGTGGCTACTTGGCCCCAGTCAATAGGGCAGGATTGACATTACTGGCTCCTTATATCCTGCATTGCAGTCTATAATATTCATGAGTGAGTTTAAGTGAGTCTTTTAGAAATGATACCTTCTCTGTTATCTCTTGAAAAATAGTCAAACAAGCCTTCTTTGGAACTTTTGTTGTAATAAAGCATTGCAAACACATCAAATAATGTCAGTACAATACCCACTAAATAAATTATGGAATATTCAAACTATAAGACACTATGCTTACCATTGAAAAGTATGGTAGATATACATGAACTAACATAATAATAGCTCCAATGTATATTTGTCTGCGAAAAAGAACAAATAACAAGGTAATATTTGAATTACAATCTACATTTATATAAGAAACAAAACCAAAACTATACGTACATGTGTGACTCTATGTGGGTAGATGAATAGGAAGAGGATCAGAAGCACTAGCTAACTCGGCAGGGAAGGTGTACATAGGGAAGGAGGAGCCAGTGAGAAGGTTGCGGCATGCAGAGGGATCTTTACATTTCATTTTATAAACTTTTTCACCATTTGAATCTTCTACAATAAGAATGCTTTTCGCCCTGGCCGGTTGGCTCAGCGGTAGAGCGTCGGCCTAGCGTGCGGAGGACCCGGGTTCGATTCCCGGCCAGGGCACACAGGAGAAGCGCCCATTTGCTTCTCCACCCCTCCGCCGCGCTTTCCTCTCTGTCTCTCTCTTCCCCTCCCGCAGCCAAGGCTCCATTGGAGCAGAGATGGCCCGGGCGCTGGGCATGGCTCTGTGGCCTCTGCCTCAGGCGCTAGAGTGGCTCTGGTCGCAATATGGCGACGCCCAGGATGGGCAGAGCATCGCCCCCTGGGGGGCAGAGCACCGCCCCTGGTGGGCGTGCCAGGTGGATCCTGGTCGGGCGCATGCGGGAGTCTGTCTGACTGTCTCTCCCTGTTTCCAGCTTCAGAAAAATGAAAAAAAAAAAAAAAAAAAAAAAAAAGAATGCTTTTCGCCCTGGCCAGTTGGCTCAGTGGTAGAGCATCGGCCTGGCGTGCAGGAGTCCCAGGTTCGATTCCCGGCCAGGGCACACAGGAGAAGCACCCATCTGCTTCTCCACCCCTCCCCCTCTCCTTCCTCTCTGTCTCTCTCTTCCCCTCCCGCAGCCGAGGCTCCATTGGAGCAAAAGATGGCCCGGGTGCTGGGGATGGCTCCTTGGCCTCCGCCCCAGGCGCTAGAGTGGCTCTGGTCGCGACAGAGTGACGCCCCGATGGACAGAGCATCGCCCCCTGGTGGGCGTGCCAGGTGGATCCCAGTCGGGCGCATGCGGGAGTCTGTCTGACTGCCTCCCCGTTTCCAGCTTCAGAAAAATACAAAACAAACAAACAAACAAAAACAAGAATGCTTTTCAATAATATCACTCGTGCAATGAAATGTAAAGACAAAAAGAAAGAGAACCACTTACACTTGGCACTACCAAATGTCTCCCATGTGCGTATTTGTATCACAAGGACACAGTTCCATTTATTATCACATGGTCTACATTTAAACCAAGTACTTGAATTTTTCATGTGCCCAAGTACATTTTAACATTGCCCATTGAAGAATTGTCATTTAAAATATGTTTTGTACTGCTTTTGAAGCACATTTAATCTTTTCTCCATTAATCTGCTTTCCCTAAACCTTTTCCTAATTCTTCTCAAGGATTTCCGACCTGCTGGGCGGGATATACAACAGAGTGACTCTAATCATGTTTGGAATTATTTTTATGAGCTTAATCCCTATTTGGCAGTTATTTCCATTCCAAAGTCTTAGACATTTTAGGCTGTTTGCTGATCAGTTTCTCAGTATTAAGTAACATAGGCAACAGATAAGATAATAACTGGATAATTATCTTCTGAAAAATAATGTTAGCTCTTCACATAGGCTAAGAGAATCTTAGATCTAGCTATTGAATGTGTTTTAGACCTTCCAGTTGTGGAAGTTCTCTACAACCAAAAATAATTCCTTTTACCAGGTTCCATACAGGCTGTATGTGTTTGAAGTCCTTCATGCAGGCTTATGGGAGCGTTGATTTTTGCTGGTTTTATGGGCTACTTTTTGATGCATAATCCAGTCTGAGACTTTAAATAGAGACGGAAGGTCAGATGGCTTAACATCTGAGATGCTACCTCCCTAGATTGAGCCAGGACTCTTTTTTTGTCCTTGAATAAACTGGGGGTCAGTTTCTCCAGGGGGATCACCCCCTGTGGCTGTAGATAGATGCTGGGTCTGCCTCATTGCTTTGCTTTGTATCCATGGCATGCTCCTCACTGTCTCTTCATTTTCACAGAACAGCGGCCATTGGGACTGTATGGGGAAAGCAATGAGACTGGCATCAGAGAGCACAGCCGCTGGGCATTGGGGGAGCACAGAGGCTGCTGGGAATGTTGGCAGGCACCATGGGGTGTGTTGTTTGATTGTGTTTGTTTATTGGGGTTTTTTTTTGTCAGGAGTGGGAACTATGAAATAACACCTGGTAGTTCTCATAGAAAGCTCTGCGTTTTGAACCATAGAGTGTATCCCTAGTTTGACCTGCTGTGTGATTTGGACACTACCTTCATGATCTCTCAGCACTGTGAATTCTGACCTTCATAAAATGGAAATTATCACAATAACCTTGTTCTAATGCTGTCCTAAAATATTTTTTAAATCTTTTACAGCCATGAATCCTCACCAGTATAAAGTATTTAATCACTTTCTGTAGCTGAGGCTTTATGGGTCCAACCCTGGTTCTGCTGCTTATTGGTTGTGTGACCTTGGTCAAGTAATTAAACCTCTCAAGGTCTCAACTTCTCCATGGCTATCCAGTGAACCGCCCTCATGAAATTGTCATGAGAATTAAATGAAATAAAAATAATCAGCCCTAGACCCACCCTGCCTCTGGACTTCCATCATGTGAAATAATCGATGTCCTTTCACTTGTAACACATTCCCAGGGGACTCCTCCCATGACCAGAAGTATCCTGGAACATTTGATGTTGCTGCTCCCAGGCCTGGGAGTCATCCTTTCACAGCAGCAGCCTAGTCTTAAGGACTCTCCCCTGGAACAATGGTCACCCGTGGGTCCTTGTCCTTCCCCTGCATCCTGACAACAAACATCTGGTAGAATCTGGACCTTTCAAATTCTTAGATATTAGGTTCCTGAATTATTACCCTATATTCTCTTTAATTGCTTTGAAGAGACAAAGCCTTGACTGCTGTCTCTCACCTATTCCACTTCAAATCCAGAGCTTGGGGCTGAGTTTCGACCCTATGTTTGTCTCTGCTCTGCCCTTTGCTCTCAAGTTTCTGTCCCACAATTTACTTTGCAGCCATTGCTGTGCCTTTCCTGGTAGAGACCCCTCCCGGTAGAATGCCTTTCTCTGCAGGTGGCACTAAGCCTCTTAATGACAAGTGTCAAGATTTCTCCAGAGTGCCACACAAGGAAGATGCTGCTACAGAAAAATTAAATAAATGGTTACCTTTTCTTTCCAGTTTCTTTTCCTATATTCTCCTTCTTTTTCCAGTTACATATGAACATAATAACATTGATATACATATATATGAAATACATAGACCTCAATATTCTCAGATTCTAAGGCATTTTGTTGAATTTCTCTGAAGCTCCCTACTCCCTTCTCATCAATACCTTATTCAGCTGGATATTGTGTGAAATAAACTGTCTGACTCTGAACTGCGTGCCCTACACCACTATATTTACTTGGAGTAGGATTAGGTTTCCTGACTATTGAATAAATGAATAGATTTCTGTTATCCAATATGGTAGCTACTAGCCACATGGGATTTTTAAGTTTAAATTCACTACAGTTAAATAAAATCTCAGATTCTTTAGTCACACTAGTCACTTTATACGTACTCAGTGGCCACATGTGGCTAATGGCTACCATGTTGGATAGCACAGATTATAGAATATTCCCATCATCACAGAAAGTTCTACTGTACAGTATTGTACAGTACCACTGTAGGTTATGAAGTGTCAAATTCTAAAAGCTGAGTATAGACATTCTAATTACAAAAGGAGTATGAGTTTAAATATGATTATAACTTATTGATTCTCAGGTTCACACCTCCACTCCACAAACTAACTAGCCATGTGACTTTGGACAAATCACTTTGCTTCCTTGAACATCAGTTATTTCAGATTTTTAAAATGCTGCTAACATGTATTACCCTCTTCCATGAGCTATTGTGTAGGAAAGTGCTTTGTAACTACAAATGTCCCATTGAGTTTTGTCGAGATTGCAGGTAAGGGATGTAGTAGAAGTAATCACTACATATCTATCACCAACTCTTAATATAGAGGAAACTATTTCAATGTAACCTTTACAATAGGTTGGGGGAGAGATACAGTAGTGGCCACAGCTCCACCAGCCCCTGGGATTGGCCTCATGTTGTTTTTGACAGGTGCATCGTATTGTCAACCTCTCCTCTCAACACACCTGCACCCAGGAACATACACGGACTGCTTGACTATGTTTGACACATTTCATTCAGGACCACAGCTTTAAGGGACAATTTTTTCAGTCCGACTAATGAAGATCTGAGTAGCACAGAAGGGGCCCTGGTTCCACTTGGTAACTGTTATTGACCATCTTCAAATCAAATGCAGAGATTTCTTTCTCCGTTTTGATGCAAGTGCAGAGGTCAGCCACTCACCCTGGGATAATTCTCTTCTATAGCATCATTGAGCTGACTTTTTTTTTCTTTTTGGTGAAAGAGAGACAGAGAGAGGGACAGATAGGGACAGACAGACAGGAAGGGAGAGCAATGAGAAGCATCAATTATTCGTTGCAGCTCCTTAGTCTCCTTAGTTGTTCATTGATTGCTGTCTCATATGTACCTTGACTGGGGGGCTACAGCAGAGTGAGTGAACCCTTGCTCAAGCCAGCAACCTTTGGGCTCAAGCCAGCGACCATGGGGTCATGTCTATGATTCCACACTCAAGCCAGCAACCCTGCGCTCAAGCTGGCGACCTCAGGATTTCAAACCTGGATCCTCTGCATCCCAGTCCAATGCTTTATCCACTGTACCACTGCCTGGTCAAGTTGAGCTGACTCAAATAATCTTATCACAAACAACATGTAAGGCATTTGCAAAATCTCAGAATTTATGCCGTTTTCCCATGGAGGAGCATATTAGAAACTCAGCCCTTATCATTATCTATTTGAATAACTTTTTAAATTTTGAGCTTGCTGCCTAACCATGAGGGCTGAATTTGACTAGACTTTCCCTTTCTTGTACTCTCTCTTTCTCTCTCTCCCTGCCTAGTGGGAGCACTAAATAGATAAATAAAAATCACTGCAGAATAATTGTAGGTGCTGTGGGCCAGCAGCCAAACTGGGTCAATCCACAGCCCCTGAGCCTTGTCGGTCTGGGTGTTTGGTTTTGTTTTGTTTGGGGGGGGGGGTCCCATCATTATAGGGGATTCAATTATAACCTTTCCCCATAAGCACAGTGGAAGTTTGCATACACCAGCCCTGGGGCAGTGTTCATCTTAATGCATTTTGAGAGTGAAAGGAAAAGAGGGAGATGTTTCTAGCTTCCCCTAAAGCTGTATTTTTCATTTGGAGACTTGGTCAAATTTTAGCATTTTTACCCCACCGCCCAAGTCCCTTTCGCTAGCATAAGTTATTCTCAGAGTGTCCTCACAAAAATGCCGGAGGATGCTTATGGGAATTTTCTAGGAGGGTCCCTCAACAATGGCCAAACAAGCAGGGAGAAATTTGAGCCTGGGAATTTGTCCTTTTCCATGTAGGTTTTTGGGACATGTGTGGGGAAAGTTTCCACTGGAGAGACGTCCAGGTCTGTAGAAGTCAGCCACTCCTAATAATGACAGCTGCCCCTGATGCTTCCTCTGGGCCAGGCACTATTCTGAGTCTCTACAGGTTTGTTTGTTTTTTTTGTTTGTTTTTTGTATTTTTCTTAAGTTGGAAACGGGGAGGCAGTCAGACAGACTCCCTTATGTGCCCGACCGGGATCCACCCGGCACACCCACCAGGGGGCGATGCTCTGCCCATCTGGGGCGTCGCTTTGCCACAATCAGAGCCATTCTAGCGCCTGAGGCAGAGGCCACAGAGCCATCCTCAGCGCCCGGGCAAACCTTGCTCCAATGGAGTCTTGGCTGCGGGAGGGGAAGAGAGAGACAGAGAGGAAGGGGAGGGGTAGGGGTGGAGAAGCAGATGGGCGCTTCTCATGTGTGCCCTGGCCAGGAATCGAACCCGGGACTCCTACACACCAGGCTGATGCTCTACCACTGAGCCAACTGGCCAGGGCCAGTCTCTACAGGTTTTAACCCACTTAAAGGCCACAGAACTCCCTGAGGAACATTGCATCACTATTCACATTTTTCAGAGACAAATTTTGAAAAAAAATGTTTTTAACTTAGTCCAGGTCATCAAACTAGTAAGTGGCAGAGATAGGATTCAAAATCTAGCCAACCAGAGCCATTAGCCATATAATGCCTTTAGCCATTATATAGACATAAATTGTTTCATATCAAAATAAGAAAAAGTATTCAAAACTACTCGAGTCCTCATGTCTGCCTCTGGCCAGGTGGCTGTAGATACTCTTGACCGCTGTTTCTCCCACCGTTCCATTCAATAGTGCATTCAGCAAGTGTGTTGACTGTTGTGGTTCCTTGCCTGGAAGGGTAACCGAAACCTTTGTGCCTGAAGGGCCTTGACCATAAGCAATCTTGGTTATATTTGGTTTTTCTGTTTTTTCATATTTAGTTTCATTACAGGACAGGAAGTATTAAGAGGCTCCAGGGAATGGCTTGCATTCCAGACATATCCTTTCTTCCCTTTACTGTGGAGCAGCAAACCCATTTCCCCGGGAATTAGGCTCAGTCACTCCAGTAGGTAGAGTGAAGCCCTTTTTGCCTCTTGATTCACTGGCTTGAAGACCCCCAAATGGCCAGGTGGCTGTCTCGGCTTTCGCTTTCAGAGAACCATTGCTGGCCCACGTGGAAGCATTCTTCCTTTGTATAAAGTATGATCACTAGTGGAGCAGACCCCACAGTTGTGAGGACTGAATGCAAAAACGTTTTCAGTGGATCGCTAGTGAGGAATCTGCCGTTTCACCCCTGATCACAGTCCTGGGAATTAGATTTAGGTGCTGATTCAGAGCATGCGCTGTCTCCTGGAGGACATTTTCCCAGCCCTGCAAAATTTTGCTACCCAGTTGCCACTGTAACTGAGCCTTAAAAGCCATGCCACCATTCTATCAGGCCAGCCACTAAGGGGTAATTGGGGAACATGGTGATGCCATGAGCATAGGTCCATCGCTGTACTGCATTTGCTAAAGAATGTGTTTCTCTGTACTGCATTTGCTAAAGAATGAGAAGCTAGGCTGTGTAGAATGTTATGGTAAGTGAGGCATTCACAAGTCAATGGATGGTGGTTTTGGCAGAAATATTGCAGGTACATAAGGTAAATCTATAACCAGGTATAGGTGTATACTCCAGCAAGAATACTGCTGCTCCTCCAGCAGAGGAAGTGTTCCAACGTAAACAAGCTGCCGCCAGGTCGCTAGATGATAACCCCGAGAGAATGACGCCACATCAGGGCTCAGCAGTTTGTTGACAGATTGGGCATTCTGTAGGGTTAGAAGCCAGGTTGGACTTCATGAATAGAAGTCCATGTAACTGAGCCCACACATACCCTCGATCATTGTCACCCTGGCTATTTTGTTTGTGAGCCAATTGGGCAAGGGTGGAGGTGGCTGAGGAAAGAAACTCATGATGTACACAGGACAGGTCATCTTATCCACAGGATTAAGTTAAAAATTAAGACACAAACACACACATATGATAATCCCCAGTTATTTTCTAAGATATAAGTCTTCTGCATTATTGAATGGGGGTGAGGAAGGAATGAATCACCATGCCCACATCTTTCAAGGCCTTGATGGTGCCACTAATCTCCATAATCCTTTTGAAATGTGATACTGGTTTTGCTTACTATTTTGGTAGATAGAGACAATTTCAGTGGCTTCCATATGTCCATCATCAAATCTTAAAATGAATGGAACTATGCCAGGGCTGACCTTTACAATAGATGGGGGAGAGATGTGGCAGAGGCCATAGCTCCACTAGCCACTAGGATGGGTAGCTGGAATGACTGGAGTTGCTCCCAGTGAGTCAGTCAGTGAGTGCTGAGTGAATGTGAATGCCCAGCACACTGCTGTACACTACTGCACACTGCCATTGCAGGCCTTATAAACACTGTACCATTAGACTACACCAAATTTAGTCAATATTTTTCTCTAATAATAAATTAACCATAGCTTACTGTAACATTTTTACTTTATAAACTTTTTTTTAACTTTTCCATTCTTTTGTAATAGGATAGCTTAAAACACAAACACATTGTATAGCTGTAAAAAATATTTTCTTTTTCTTTTTCTTTTTTTTTTTTCAGTGTGCACATGTGCAAGAGAGACAGGAAGGGAGAGAGATGAAAAGCATAAACTCGTAGTTGCATCACTTTGGTTGTTCATTGATTGCTTCTCATATGAGCCTTGACTGAGGGGCTCCAGCTGAGACAGTGACCCCTTGCTCAAACCAGTGACCTTAGGCTTCAAGCAAGCGACATTGGGCTTAAGTCAGCGACCATGACAGTCCCACGTTCATGCTGGCTATCCCATGCTTAAGCTAGTGAGCCTGCACTCAAGCCCACACTCAAGTCAGTGACCTCAAGGTTCTGAACATGGGACCTCAGTGTCCTTGGTTAGTGCTCTATCCAATGTACCATCACCTGCCAGGCTATTTTCTTCTTTTATATTCCTATTTTGTAAGTTTTTCTCTATTTTTATTTTCTTACTTTTTAATCATTTTTGTTAAAAACTAAGATACAGGCTGACCAGGTGGTTGCGCAGTGGATAGAGCGCCGGACTGGGATGCAGAGGACCCAGGTTCAAGACCCCGAGGTCGCCAGTTTGAGCGTGGGCTCATCTGGTTTGAGCAAAGCTCACCAGCTTGGACCCAAGGTCGCTGGCTTGAGCAAGGGGTTACTTGGTCTGCTATAGCCCTGCAGTCAAGGCACATATGAGAAAGCAATCAATGAATCAAGGTGTTGCAACAAAAACTAATAATTGATGCTTCTCATCTCTCTCTGTTCCTGTCTGTCCCTATCTATCCCTCTCTCTGACTCTCTCTCTGTCTCTGTAAAAACAAACAAACAAACAAAAAGCCCAGGCCCTGGCCAATTGGCTCAGTGGTAGAGCGTCAGCCTGGCGTGCAGGAGTTCTGGGTTTGATTCCCGGCCAGGGCACACAGGAGAAGCACCCATCTGCTTCTCCACCCCTCACCCTCTCCTTCCTCTCTGTCTCTCTCTTCCCCTCCCACAGCCAAGGCTCCATTGGAGCAAAGTTGGCCCAAGTGCTGAGGATGGCTCTGTGGCCTCTGCCTTAGGTGCTAGAATGGCTCTGATTGCAGCAGAGAGATGCCCTGGATGGGCAGAGCATCACCCCCTGGTGGGCATGCCAGTGGATCCCGGTCGGGCGCATGCGGGAGTCTGTCTGACTGCCTCCCCGTTTCCAACTTCGGAAAAATAAAAAAATTTTTAAAAATACCAACAAAAAACTAAGATACAAACCACACATTAGGCCTACACAGAACTAGGATCATCAGTATCACTGTCTTCCACCTCCAAGTCTTGTCCCACTGGAAAGTCTTCAGGGGCAATAGCATCTGGAGCTGTCATCTTCTATGACAACACCACCTTCTTCAGGAATACCTCCTGAAGGACCTGCCTGAGGCTCTAAAGGAGTTGTCACTCTTTTCAGAAACATGTCCACAGTATTTGGCTTGGTTTGTCTCTTTTCTTCATCATAGATTTGCTTGTGAGCAGATTGTGCACCATGAACATTCACTTTATTAATGAAAATATTTTACTGTTGTAAAGTTCATGTTTTCAAACATTTTTAAGGGGCTTGTTGACAACTGCTTGTTTAGCTTCTGTTAAACTCTTTCCTGTGAATTTTCTTGGGGTTTCCTTTTCTTCTCCTGCAGTTTCCATTTTTCTTGCCTCTTCTTTGGCTATGGGTTCCTGTTCCAGTTTCAACAACTCCTCCCTAATCAATTCCACGGAAACCGCTTCTATCACTCCTCAACGTCACCCACACCCTGATTAAAGTTGTTTGCATCTCATCCACATCCTTGTTGAGTTTTTGCAACCTCCTCACCCTTGTCAAATTCTGAGTAATCATAGATAATGAACCTTAAGTGTCTTCTTCCAGATGCAATTCATACATTCCTTGGTGGTGTCACCCCAAGGCAATGTACTAGATTAGATGTTATAATCCCTCCTGAACTGCATCACTATCTTTCTCACTTGCAGCAAGATCCTAGGCAAAGGTCCTCTTCAGGTAGTAGGCTTTAAAAGCTGCTGTAACTCTTAGATCCACTGTTTGGATCAGCACGGTGATGTTTGGAGGGAAAAACACTATTTTAATATAAAAGTCACCAATAAAAGGAGGCTGTCCGTGAGCATTATGAACAATAAGCAAAATCTTGATAAGTACTGTATTTTTCGCTCCATAGGACACACTTTTTTCCCCAAAAAAGTGGAGGGGGAAATGCCCGTGCGTCTTATGGAGCGAATGTTCGGGGGTTTTTTTGTTTGTTTGTTTTGTTTTTGTTTTTTAGCTGCTGTGGGGTGCTGCACTGGTATACATATGTAAAATGAGCGCCAGCGGGAGTGTAGTCATACCAGCCACGGCATCTGCTGAGTGATCTCCTGGTCCTGGTTTCCACAGTTGCATGCAGCGCAGGAAGGAAGGCCAGCGACGTTGTGTGGGTGCATTCATCTGACATCATGGAGGGCAGACGTGAGAGGCGTGCTGCAGTGGTGGAGGACTGCGCTGCAGCTGCTGGAGCTCTGTGTGAAGTGCTATATCACTTGTTGCCAGCCTAATAGTATTTCATTGGCTGGCTGCCTGGCAGATAGGGGAGGGGCCAAGGGTACAAGCACCTGTAGTGAGCTGGGAATCCAGTGCCAGCTCAGGCAAAGCAGCGGCAGACAGAGCAGGCTATGCTGCTCATCTCCATCAGTTTATTCCAGCGATAATCCAGGTAGTTGACCTCTGTGGTAACATTAGAGTAAAAAATAACTGGACTTCCCCCAGTGCGGCAGCAGGGGGGTATCCTGAATTAAAGAAGAACAACAACCTGCATGGCCGGTCCTGGAATCTAAAAGACTCTAGGGCCAGCAGTATCCCCTAGATCGCCCATAAACACTCACCTTTTCTGGGGGTTTCAAAAGAAGTGATCCCACGAGGAGCTGTTGTGCATTTTCATGAGAAAGGATGGATGGACGAAAATGGAATGAGAGTGTGGATTGAAAAAGTTTGGTCCAGACGTCCTAGAAGGCTTCTGGAAAAAATCTGCCCTAACATTAGTGCTTGACCAGTTTAGAGCACATATTAGCAAAACCACAAAATAAATTTAAAGACATGAAGACTCATCTAGCTGTAATTCCTGGGGGTCTTACCAGCCAGTTGCAACCTCTCGACATTTCCATCAACAAACTGTTTAAATTCTCTATGCGAGAAGAGTGGAACAAATGGATGGCTGCTGATAATCATGATCTGACACCAACTGGATGAATGAAGAGACCCACTGTCACTCAAGTTTGTGAATGGGTGAAAACACCATGGCAGTCAGTGAAGAATGAAACCGTGGTACGGTCCTTCAAAAAATGTGGCATTAGCAATGCCTTAGATGGCACTGAAGATGGTATCTTATATGAAAATAGCGAAGAAAGTGATACCAGTGATTGTGAGCAACTGAGCTTCTTAAATTCTGACACCAGCGATGATGCGTTCCAGGGGTTCCGGACAACTAGAAGAGTATTTGAACATTAAAGTCTCTTCTCATTTGTTAATGACAGTGCTAATGGTTGTAAATACTGCTATTGAATTTACATTGTTGAAATATTATTGTGATATACTTTATTAAATATTTTAACACACCATTTGATTCAGAATATTTTTTTCTTATTTTCCTCCTTAAAACCCTAGGTGTGTCTTATAGTCAGGTGCATCTTATGGAGCGAAAAATACAGTATATCATTCTACCAGTGTTTCTCTGGCATAGCAATTCAGGAGGATATCTTGGAAGAGGAGCTGGTTATTTCATAAATTCTTATTGCTCTTGTGGTACATTGGTTGGCAGTGTGTATTTATTGTTATGCTTGAAGGCCCTGGGGTTCTCAGCGTCCCATATCACAAAAGTTTGCTATTTCTAGCATGCAACATTGCCCCCAAGCTAGACTTATTCTGTCCTGAAAGACTTTGAGCTCTGGCCATTTGACTCAGTGCTAGAGCATCAGCCCAGCGTGTGGATGTCCCGGGGTCAATTCCCGGTCAGGACAGACAGAAGAAGTGCCCATCTGCTTCTCCACCCCCCTCTGGCTCCTCTCTCTCTCTCTCTCTCTCTCTCTCCCCCCCCCCCCATACTGCAGCTATGGCTTGATTGGAGCAAGTTAGCCCCAGGCACTGAGGACAGTTCCATGGCCTCTGCTGCAGGTGCTAAGAAGAGAGAAGAGCTCGGTTATTGAGCAATGGAGCAGCACCCTAGATGGGCAGAGCATCACCCCCTAGTGGGCTTTTCAGGAGGGTCCTGTTTGGGGTATATGCAGGAGTCTGTCTCTCTGCCTCCCCTCCTCTCACTGAATAGAAGAAAAAAAAAACGACCTTGAAACTGGCATTGAGTTGACCTCATTATGTATGAAAGTCCTTTCAGGCATTTGTTTCCAGAACAGAGAGGCCCCATTATATTGAATATTTGCTTTAGCAAGTAATTTTTCTCTATAATCAACATATCTAGAGTTTCCAAAAATGCTTCAACTGCCTTCACATCAGCACTTGCACTCACCTCTCACCTTCACGTTATGTAATGAATGATGATCTCTTGTATCTGTTAAATCACCCAGAGATAGCAGTAAATTTAACATCTTAGTTGGGTCTAGTCTTTTCTTTCAACATCACAGACAAATGTGTTGCTACAGTCATGATCATTATGGAACTTAGAGGGATACACTCCTGTGTCTGGTCTTTAATCCAGGATATTAGAAGTTTCTTTATGTCTGATGTAGGCCTTCATTGAATTTTTGTTAGTCCTCTTGTCTTCAATGTAATAGATCCTTTAGCAGCTTTCTGTCACTTGTTCTTGTTCTTCTAGATTGTAGCTATGGTAGAAAGGGACATGGCTGACTGGCCAGCAGTAATCGCCATTGATTTTCCACCTTCGTAGCCCTTAATTTCGTTTTCAGGACAATCATTCGATGTAGCCTCTTACTGGCAACACTAGCAATGGATTTTGTATGCTTAGGGGCCATGATGAACAAAACAAGATGAGATTAAATCAAGCACATGAGAAAATGATGCAGCCAAGAGATGTAGTAACCATAAATTGTATTAAGCTGCTGCCAGCGTAACATGGCATACTGTTTTATGGCAAACTTTTTTTTATAAGTATAAGAAATACACTCTAAATAACAAAAGGACCCTAGCCAGTTAGTTCAGTCATTAGAGCATTGCAAGTTTGATCTCTGATCAGGGCACACACAAAAACAACCAATGAATGCATAGCTAAGTAGAACAACAAATGAATACTTCCCTTCCTTCTCCCCTCTCTCTTCTTTCCTCTCTCTGTCTCTCTAAAAATCAATGGATAAATAAATTAATTAATTAAGCCCTAGCCAGATAGCTCAGTTGGTTGGAGTATAGTCTGAAACTGCAGTGGTTGCCCAGTTCAATCCCCAGTCAAGGAACATACAAGGAACAGCTCGATGTTCCTGTCTCTTTGTCTCTCCCTGCCTCAATAAAAATGAAAGAAAGAAAGAAAGAGAGATTGAGAGAGAGAGAGAGAGAGAGAGAGAGAGAGAGAGAGAGAGAAAGGGAAAGAAAGGAGGAAGGGAGGGAGGGAGGGAGAGAGGGAAGGAGGGAGGGATAGGGAGGGAAGGAAGAAGGAAGGGAGGGAGGGAGGGGGGAAGGAAAGAAGGAAGGAAGGAAGGAAGGAAGGAAGGAAGGAAGGAAGGAAGGAAGGGAGGAAGGAAGGGAGGAAGGGAGGAAGGGAGGAAGGGAGGAAGGAAGGGAGGAAGGAAAAGACAAAGGTATGGTGAATACATAACCAGTTGTTATATTTTCAAGTATTACATACTATACAGAATCGAATGTGCTGTACTTTTATGTGACTGGCAATGCAGTAAGTTTGTTTCTACCAGCATTGCCACGAATCTGTAATGTGTTGCACTGTGATGTTATGGGGCTATGACATCAGTGGGTGATAGGAATTACTCAGCTTCAGTCTCATCTTCTGAGACCACTATCATATACACTGTCTGTCATTGACCAAAATGTTGTTATGCAAAGCATGACTAGGTATAATTCCATCAATATGAAGTCTAGACTAGGCAGAAGTAATTTATCAGTGTTTTCCTAAACCAGAGAACAAATGGAGATTGACTAGTTTGGGAATAATAAAATCAGCCTTTGTCATCTATACACTTGAAATGGCTATATTAAGTTCAACAGCTTTATTAAAGTCACAATACCATTCAGTTCTCCTTTTGTAAATTTACAGTTTGATGATTTTTAGTAAATTAAACAGCTGTGCAACCATAACCCTCAAAAATACCCTCCCCCATTTGTCATTCATCCCCTTATATCCCCAGCCTGAACAAATTACCCATCAGATTTGTATCTCCACAGTTCTGCCTTTTTTTGAAATGTCATGTAAATAAAATGATAAAATGCATAGTCTTCAGTATCTGACTTCTGTTCAGGATAATGTTTTCGAAGTTCACCCATGTTGGTGCCTGTATCAATAGTGCCTACCTTTTGCTGCTGATCAGTATTCTATTATATAGATATATTATTACAGTTTACTTGTCTTTCATCTAATCTAGTCTAATCTGTTTATTGATTCATCTGTTTTAGGCACACATCACTTTATTGTGCTTCAAAGTGTTGCTTTTTTTACCCACTGAAGGCAAGAGCCTCCTCTAGCAGAAAGATCATGGCTCTCTTTACTGTGAGTAGCACTTGCTTCATTGCGGTGGTCTGGAACTGGACTCCCCGCATCTCGGAGTTATGCCTGTGTTCATCTAATGGCTGACATTGGGGTGGTTTTCTGGTTTGAGATATTACAAATAAGCTGCATTTAACATGTATATATATGTCTTTGTGTAGACCTGAGCTTTCATTTCTAATGGGTAGATAGGAGTGGAATTGGTAAGTCATATAATAAGTATACATTTAACTTATTTTTAAAACTGCAGTTTAAAAACTTGAAAAAATTTTTAAGAAACTGTTTTTTAAGAAACATCATGGCACAGTGGAAAGAATATAGGCATCAGAAGCCAACAAACCTAAACTCACATCCCATCCTGCTGGTTAGCCACCAAATGGCCCCATATGAGTCTATAATAGAGACTCTAACACTTCTAATTCCTTAACACTTCTAATTCCTCATCTGCAAATGAGAGTAAATAATTCTATATTTTGTTAACGTTTCAAGAATTCATTGAGATGATGTTTATAAAGTGCCTAGTAAAACATGAAGAGAAGGCCCTCAGTAAAAAGGCAGCTAAGGACAGTAGCTGTAATACATAGTAGTCACAGAAATGCCTCAATACTTCGTTATTTGGGGGATAGAGTTAGCACAAGCTAATAGTTCACTGATCATCCTCAAACTCCCAACCAGACCAAGCAACAGGTATATGTTGTTTGTGATGTTTGCTGGTATTTATTTTCATGCTTCCTACTTTTCCTGAACCTCGCCGGCATCTAGACCAGTGAACCTCTCCAAATGCAGGCCGCTAGAGAAAATTGTTGACAGGAGAGAAACCAGAAGGCAAGAGAGTACACACCAGGAAAATAACAGTAGTCTTAGAATCGCCCCTTCCTGAGGGGCTCAAGATCCAACAGGTTATCACACAAGAGATACAGAAATAAAAAGAATCATGTCTTTTTACCTAAATCTGTTTGATATAATGATTTGTTTTCTTACCTAATATATGCCCAAGAATGGGTCTTTAGGGGCTCAAGGCATTTGGAAGGATCACAAGCATGCTTTTGCTTGGAGAAAGTTATCACCTACAGAATAAGCTTAAAAACCAGAAAAGAGTCAGGTAGTATGTGGTCAGTTGCTCATTCATGTGGTCCAGATTCATGCCGGTGGGAATAAGGAAGGAGAAGAGATTTATGTACATATGATCAAACCTTCTTGAAAAACGTAGGGTTTGAGGTGGACACCAAATATTTCCTCTTTGGTGACGAATAACTTAATAAGAACTCAAGAGGAGGAGATTCAGAAATAGCAGACAGATGTTTAGAGGGCAGAAGAAATGGATGCACTGTGAAAAGATCTTTCAATGTCTATACACGTGACACCTTAAGACATGGACTGATACCAATATGGCCATTGAAATGAATTTAATGTTCAGTTTAATGTTCATAAATCAAATAATGATGACTTATACACGGAGAGATTTTGAAGTTAGGTATCCAATGAATAGTCACCTTGCAGGAGAGAAGGTGGCAAGATATCTTAAAGTTGTATACAATTTACTGCATTTCACATCATGTATACATTACTGCATGTGTATAATATGTACAATCATCCTGATTATATGGCAAATACAGTATGGACTGTGGGAACTTTGAGAGACTCAGATACTTACACAAACAAAACAGAAACTCATTTGTCCACAATCCCGCCTCCCAAGATTCTGCTTGTTAGCGTGTTGTCATTAACTTTTCAACAGTGCTTCCACGTGTAGTTGAAATGATTGCATTGAATTCACATATATACAGTCTCACCGAACCTATTAACACTTATCCTCCACTTAGATAAAAACCAGATCACTTCAGATAATGAGAAGTCCTTTTGTCACTTTTGGTCACAAAGCAGTTAGGTTCAGTAATTAATCTCCAACCTAGAGGAACAACATAAACTTCAATTTTGACTTAGTAGCAAAGTCTCCCCACTCTCCCTGACCTCCGGTTTGGCCGGGGTAGCCCCGCTTCCTGCAGTGGGATGGGGGCTTCTTCTTTCCTCACCCAGAATGTTTCCTGCTCGGCTGACTCGCTCACTTGGTCTCTGAGCTGGAGCGTGGGGAGGGTGACGAGGAGAGGGCACAAGAGAATTCTTACTTGCCTGATGTTGTCAGGGGTTGGCCTCGGTGCTATCTGGACCTGGCAACTGTTCAAGCTCATTCTTTCTCTCCTAGGTCATTTCTATGGGTTCTTCAGAGAACCCCGCCCTGTTGTTGGGAATTTCTCACTTCCAATTTCCTTGATACAAATGGAGGCATTTCTTCTGGCTGGTCACTTAAATCCCATTTCTGAGCCTCTGAAATTCGGTAGTGCACGTCCAGCTTCCTGTGCTGAGGTTCCCATGTCCCCCCAGGTGCTCCCTCTTGGGCAGGATCTCAGGCAACTGCTCACCAACTCTTCCTGGCATGTGGCTATCAAATCTGACAAAAACAAACAAAAACCCAAAAAAACCAACCAAACAAAGCAAAAACACTAACCCTCTTACCCATGGAGGGAGCGAAGTTACTTCCCAAACTGGCAGCCCCGGGTCCGCTCCTGCCAGCTCCTGACCCCGGTGTGCCCTTTTAGGCTTCTTGGGCATGAGTCACATACACTCCAGGAACATGTGGGAAGCTTCCCAGTGCTCGCTGAAATCTCTTACCTGGGCTTAAAAAGGGGCAGGGAAAGGTATGACCTCCTACAACACTAATAGCTTGCCTCTATATAAATCTTCTTTGCTCCTGTAACTTCAGATTCTTTTTGAGATTGGGTTGCAAGACTGTTTTGTAAGATCCTACTCAGTGCTCTCACATCTCACAACTGTCGTCAGGGTCATAGCTGAAAGTGATACTAGTGTCATTTTATGTGTTTACAAAAAATGGATATATATATATATAATTTGACTCCTATAAAGCATGTAATTTGGCCATGGCAGGGACTAGATGGTTGTTCACCAATCATTTTCACTTCTTATTAGACACACAGGTATACAATATTCTCTGCCCCCCTTACACTTAAATACTCCCATGTGAATGTGCTTCACTTCTAACCAACAGGATATGAGGGGACGTGACAAGTATGTGATAGGTCTGACCCATACAGCATCCCGTACATGAATCCTCTAGAGTTTTCAACTCTTCCCTTGGTTTGTGCAGTGGAAGGCATTTGTCTTGGAAACCACATGTTGAAAATAATAGAGCCACAGGGGCAAAAGCTTTGGCCCTAAACCTTTAGAGACAGAAAAGCTTCCCACCAATGAGGAACATTCCTATTGTAGAAGTTGCTGTTCCAACTGTGAGCACACCCCTAATTAATACATCTTTTTCGTGTTAGGGTATTGGGCTTCTTCTTATTGATTTGTAAGAATTCTGTATTTATTATCAAATATATAAATTGCAATGTTTTCTATAAATTTTGCAAAAAAAAATTACCAGTTTGTTGTTTGCTTTTAAAATTGTCTTTATGGGCCCTGGCCGGTTGGCTCAGCGGTAGAGCATCGGCCTAGCGTGCGGAGGACCCGGGTTCGATTCCCGGCCAGGGCACATAGGAGAAGCGCCCATTTGCTTCTCCACCCCTCCGCCGCGCCTTCCTCTCTGTCTCTCTCTTCCCCTCCCGCAGCCAGGGCTCCATTGGAGCAAAGATGGCCTGGGCGCTGGGGATGGCTCTGTGGCCTCTGCCCCAGGCGCTAGAGTGGCTCTGGTCGCAACATGGCGACACCCAGGAGGGTCGCAACATGGCGACGCCCAGGATGGGCAGAGCACCGCCCCCTGGTGGACAGAGCGTCGCCCCTGGTGGGCGTGCCGGGTGGATCCCGGTCGGCGCATGCGGGAGTCTGTCTGACTGTCTCTCCCTGTTTCTAGCTTCAGAAAAATGCAAAAAAAAAAAAACAAAAACAAAAATAAAATTGTCTTTATGGCATTTTTGTGTGCCTAAAAAAATTGTTTTGCACAGTGAGATTTGGCAATCATTACTTATATGGCTTGGGTCTTTTGCCATTATGTTTAGAAAGCTATTTTTGAATGGTGATAATTATAAATTCAATTGCCAACCTTTCTGCTGATATACTAGGCTTCCCAGTGCCTCTTAATTCCTGGTTTGGAGACCTCTCATCTAGAGCTACACTGAGATTTTGAAATGATCATTTGAAATTTACTTTGAAATAATGAGTGAAGAAAGGATCCTTACCACAGAGAGATAAAAATATGTGCTAGTGGGCCCTGGCAGGCTTGCTCAGTGGTAGAGCCTCAGCCCAGTGTGTAGATGTCTTGGGTTTGATTCCTGGCCAGGGCACACAGGAGAAAGACCCATCTGCTTCTCCATCCCTCCATTGCCTCTCTCTCTCTCTCTCTCTCTCTCTCTCTCTCTCTTTCTCTCTCTCTCTTCCAGCCCCCCTTGCAGCCATGGCTCAGTTGGAGCTAGTTGGCCCTGGGCACTGAGGATGGCTCCATGGCCTCCACCTCAGGCACTAAGAAGAGCTCAGTTGCTGAGCAACAGAGCTGCAGCCCTAGTTGGGCAGAGCATCACCCCCTAGTGGGCTTGCCAACTGGATCCCAGTTTGGGCACATGCAGGAGTCTGTCTATGCCTCCCTTCCTCTCACTGAATAGAAAATAATAGTAATAATTTTAAAATACGTGCTAGTGGACCTAGTATATAAGACTAATCTCAAACCATTAAAGGAAAAAAATCTTGTCAAAATTTACATAAATAAAATTCAAGTTTAGAGCTTTGATTGTCTGTATCTTTATCCCCATCATCTGCCAGGTACACAATACTCCCAAGATAACTCTGGCTGGCTAAGAACTTCTAAGAAACCCCTGTTCTTTCTGGCATTTGAGCTATGATTCTTACACCCAAGTGTCATAATGTCACCCTCAACTTTGATGCTCACATATCATCTGTCTTGACCTATACCCTATGTCTTTGGATAACTGCAATTAAAAAACAGAATCTGAATTCAGAAGAACCTAAATCCCTCACCTTTGCATGACCTATACCATAATCAAAGCAGCAAAGAACTGGAGAATTTGTGTGAGTAATATTGAGGAAGGAACCCCTAAAGTCATGCTGTTTCAGGCATTCCTTCTTCATTTCTAGGAAGGGCCGACCCTGACTCAGACGATGGTCAATATAATTATTTAGCACATGATTTGTTCACATACCAAACCCCCCCCAAAACAGTGTTTTCAAAGGTCAGATTTTCAGATTCAATATAAGTCAGAATTTTTGTGAAATACAATGTATTATTACATGCTGCATGTCTGCCCTCTCAGTACTGAACATGGTACCTGGTATATAGAAGCATTCAATAACTGGCAGTGTGTACTTCTTAGTTCCCTTCAGCTTTTACACTCATCTCCCAACCCCTCCCATCTGGCCACCATCATGCAAATGAGCCATGGGGATATAATGTACAGCAGAGGGAATATTGTCCATAACATTATCATAATAATTTAGGTGCCAATGGGTACTAGATGTATTATGGGGATCACTTCATAAGATATATAAATGTCTAATCACTATGTCATACACCTGAAACTAATACAATATTGTATGTTGACTCGAAATTTAAAAAAAAAAATTAATTTTAAAGGAGTCATTCAACATGTGTGTTGAATGAATGAAAACATTTCCAATCCTAGGACACAGAAAGCGGTTTGGTAGTGTGATATACAAGGATACCTGGGACACCAGAGAACCTGGAGGGAAAAAAGTCATGCAATTGCTTTAGGTACTGGGCCACAAGGGCTGTTCAAGAGCATAGCCTCAGTTTGAGACCTCACATTTGTGAGAAACCAAGAAGGAGCTCCAATGGAGAGAGAACCCAGGAGAGAAGCGTATGGCTGAGAGCCACTCCCAAAAGAGCCTCATGGATCAAAAACAGAAAGATTCCCGCCCTCTCTGCAGATGCATGAGCTCAGTGATTGCCCACTGAAGGACTCCATGTGACTCACATTTCACAGGACCCTCGGTCCCTTGGATTATCATGGGACAAGACATTGTTTTCTTTTTATGCAGCCCCTTGCCAAAACACTGTACTGGGAGTTTCTATAGGTAAAGCCAAGGCAGCAAGAGGAATGACCTGAAATATAGGAAGGGGACTCATAAGATGGAAAAATTTCATATTCTCCGCCCCCCCACACACACACACAAAGCGAAACATATAACCAGAACAGCTCTGGCATAACAACTTACCCCTGAGTAGGGTAAGATCTACACTCACACTGAGTTTCATATAAAAGTATGTACAGTTTGTATGTATCTAAATAGGAGGCAGATCTGCTTGGCATTTAGCAAATTATCTTCCACTATTTATCATTATCACTCCATGAATTTATTATGTCAAAACAGCGTCTCGGATTAGTTTAACAGCAAACAGGAACAGACGGGTAAGAGGGCTGGGATCGCTCAACTCCAATAAGGAGCTAGAAGAGTGGATGGTTAATGTCTGTAACCATGATTCTCACAGTATGGTCTCCAGTACCAGAAGTGTCAGAGGAACCTGTGAACTTGTTAGAAATTAAAATTATTGGGCCATACCCCACACCTACTGAATTAGAAATTTTAGAGGTTGGGCCCAGTGATCTGTATTCAACAAGTCCCCAAGTGATTTTGAGCATTTCCTAAATAAGCATCAAGAGTCAAAGGGAACCAGAGACAGAGGATTCCTAAGCCCCTTTGCCTACCTCAGTGTGCTGTTTCCAGTGTATACCAGGATATCCCACAGGGTAGTTTTGTAGCCCTATGGTTTAGATTTTAGCTTGAAAAGTGTGAGTCATAGAAAAATAGTGTGATTCCATGGAATAAATCTGGATTCTGAACCTGAAGCCTCAGTTTGCTACGTGATCTTAGGTCATTTATTTAACCTGTCTGAGCTTCTAGCTCCCTACCAGTAAAACAGGAAACATAAAATTTTATTTTATGGAGCTCTTTTGAGAATTAAGCAAAATCATGATATGTGAACTTTGTCCAACAAAAACCCTAGCTCATGGTAAGCGTTTAGTGAGTGCCAGCAGTTAGGCTGTGATGTGAGTTAACTTGTACTACCACCAGGTTGGACCATATGAAGTAGATGATATGCAACTATTTCTTGACCTACAAAAATGGCAGTCTCATATGGTTTAGCCTATTATGTTCTCCTCAAAATTTGGGTACAAGCCCAGTAAGCTCTAATCTCTCTCTCTCTCTCTCTGTACTACTTAATGGCTCCATGAACAGAATTGTGGCTAGCTGATTTGCATCTTTGCCTTATGGAATGATTGAATATGTGAGGGTCTTAGTTGACTTCTGTTTAAAGAAGTGAGGATCATCTGGAACTAACTGAACAGTGATGACAAATGGAGGCATCAACACACATGAAGAAGAAAATATATTAGCTCTAGCAGGGACCTGCAAACTAAAGCCTGTCACCTGTGTTTGTAAATGGTGTTTCTTTGGAACACACAGTCATTAGTTTATGAGTTGTTTGTGGCCTCTTTTACTCCCCTAAGTCAAACTTGAGTAGTGGAGAATTCATGATCTGCAAAGTCCAAAATATTTACTACTCTCCAACGTTTTATAGAAAAAGTTTGCTGACACCTGAGCCATAGAGACTTCTGCCTTGCTCCCCTTTCTCATGGGATACTCTTAAAAGAAGGAGGCCTGTTTGCTTCCTAATTAATGCTCAACCCTGCAGCATGCAAGAATTAAAAGATTCTCAGAACCAGAACTAGACCTAGGGAAGACTAGCAGGATGTGCCTGTGTTTACTCTGTGCATAGCCCAAGTTAAACTCTAGGGAAGGTAAGAAAAGTCAGAGCGACATCTCAGTTTTAAGAAGCTCAAAATCTAGTTGAGGATGATTTTCCTTCTCCTTCATGGTTTTTCTTTATACACTTTCCCTGAAGTTCAAAAACACCAAGCAGTTGATTGACTGGCTGGTCCTGAGGTACTCATAGGAAAAAGATTCCTCCATTATTTTCCCACTTATTTTTTTTAATTTTTTTATTTTTTACAGAGACATAGAGAGAGTCAAAGAGAGGGACAGACAGATGGGAACGGAGAGAGATGAGAAGCATCAATCATTAGTTTATCGTTGTGGCACCTTAGTTGTTCATTGATTGCTTTCTCATATGTGCCTTGACCGTGGGCCTTCAGCAGACGGAGTAACCCCTTGCTCGAGCCAGCGACCTTGGATCCAAGCTGGTGAGCTTTGCTCAAACCAGATGAGCCCGTGCTCAAGCTGGCGACCTCGGGGTCTCGAACCTGGGTCCTTCCGCATCCCAGTCCAACGCTCTATCCACTGTGCCACCACCTGGTCAGGCAATTATTTTATTTTTTTAATGTTTATTTTATTAATTTTAAAGAGAGAAAGGGAGAGAGAAAGAGAGAAAGAGCCAAGAGCATTGACCTGTTCCTGTATGTGCCCTGCCTGAGGATTGAACTGGCAACCTCTGCACTTGAGCACAATGTTCTAACCACAACTGAGTTACCAACCAAAGGCCAGTATTTCCCCATCTAAATAGAATACATTTTTGTTATGTTTATGTAAGCTTTCTTTTTAAAGTCTTTAACTCAGTAATAATGTATATGTACAGTTTGGTATACTGTATTATAAAATTTTCTCCATGGTTTTCTATAGCTTTTATAACCTTGCTTGTTTTGGCTGCATAATATTCTGCCAAATATACTCCATAAATTTACTTAACCTTTAATATATTATTGGAAATATGTTCTGTCATCTCTAAATAATTTACACTGTTAAATACTGGAATAATTTTGAATATAGATTTTTTTCCCATATTTTGGAGTATTTCCTTAGGATAACTTCTTAGAACATTTAGGGTACCAAAACCTTTAAGCCACATTATAGCTATTTCTAAATTGCTTTCTAGAAGAGTTATATCAATGTACCTTTCAATCAGCAATGAATAAGTGTTCTAGCTTGACCACATTATTACTATAAGAGGAAATAGTTTATTCTGATTAGTTTGGGGCAAATACTATTGGAAACGGTGGTACAAATAAAAGAATGACTTAATCCTCATCCTTGTTCATGAATTTTTATTATCTCTTCCTTCCTTGTACTTAAAAGTAGAACGTGAGTCAATATTACCCATCCCCTTTATTGCACTAGAACCAGAAACTGGAATCTTCTTATGATGTGATTTTCTCAGGAGTCTGAATAAGGCGTGTCTGATTCGAATCACATCTATGAGGATAGTTTATTTGGTTCTAAAAAGGACTCTTAATAACAACACCACTTAGAAGGTGCTATTAAGGTATGATTCTTGAAGTGTTAGATTGAGGTTTCAGCATGAAAAGAAGAAAAAAATTTTAAAAAATGAGTTTATCTTGTTAATTAGATTCCACATAAAGTGAAATTATATGGTACTTGTCTTTCTCTGACTGGCTTATTTCACTTAGCACAAACAAAATAGAAACAAAGTCAGAGATACAAAGAACAGACAGCTGTCAGAGGGGAAGTGGGTTGTGGAGCTGGGTGAAATAGGTGAAGGGATTAAGCAGAGAAAAAGAACGAATAGACACAGACAACAGTGTGGTGATTGTAAGAGGGGAAGGGAGGAGGTAGAAGAGAGCAAAAGGGGATACATGGTGATGGAAGGAGACTGGACTTGGGGTGGTGGACACACAGTGCAGTGTACAGAGGATGTGTTATAGAATTGTAGGCCTGAAACCTGTGTGATTGTATTAACCAATGTCATTCCAGTAAGTCCAATTGAAAAAAGATAAAGTTGTATTCGACCTCTTATAAGCCCTCATATTTATATAAACCTTCTTACTGAGCATTTTTGCATCAACTATTTCATCTGTGCCTCATCAATACCTCTACAGGTTAGAGTAAGCCCTGCTATTTTAAGTCTGAAGAAGTTAAACAAAGCTCAAAGAGGTTAAAGGACTTGCCCAAGGCTACAGAGCTACTTATAGCAGAAATTAACCAAAAACATACAATTTCCATTCACTTATCCACCCATCCATTCATTGACTAAGTGAATGAATATCTTTTTCTTTTTCTTTTTTTTTTTTTTTGTATTTTTCTGAAGCTGGAAACGGGGAGGCAGTCAGACAGACTCCCGCATGCGCCCGACCAGGATCCACCCGGCACGCCCACCAGGGGGCGATGCTCTGCCCATGGGGGGGCACTCTGTTGCAACCAGAGCCATTCCAGCGCCTGGGGCAGTGGTGACGGAGCCATCCCCAGCGCCCGGGCCATCTTTTGCTCCAATGGAGCCTCAGCTGCAGGAGGGGAAGAGCGAGACAGAGAGGAAGGAGAGGGGGAGGGGTGGAGAAGCAGATGGGCGCCTCTCCTGTGTGCCCTGGCCGGGATTCGAACCCGGGACTTCCGCACTCCAGGCCAACGCTCTACCACTGAGCCAACCGGCCAGGGCTGTGAATGAATATCTTGACCATGCTATATTGCAGTGCTAAGCTCTAAGGCTAGAACTTTGAACAAGTAGAAATGGTCCTTGCCCACACAAAGCTTGTGATTATATAATAGGAAACAGGACAAGAAAGTACTGTATTGCATAATATGTAAGTTTTCAATTACATAAATTAAATTGTGGTAAATATTATAGAGGAAGGAAACAGGGCAGAATAATGGAAGGCTGTTTTATTTAGATAGGATAGTCAGAGAAAGCCCATCCAAAGAAGTGATGTGTAAGCAAGTATCTAAAGGGAAAGAAGGCTCAGGCAAGAGTGTATATTGGTATGGTAGGTGGGGAAAGTGTGCCTTTCAGATAGATCCTGATGTCTAAAGCCCCTGACATAGAAAAGATCTTAACAGGCTTGGAAAATGGAGAAAAAAAAAAGCTCTAGTCTGGCTAGTGCAATCTACAATAAAATATATCAACTGATAAAATTCTATCAAGATCACAGAGCTTGCAGTTAACTCTCTTTTGAACACAAATAAATAAAACAAGGAACATCTCCAAAATGAAGAAAAGACAAAAACACACAATAAAAAAAAGAGAGGGCAGAATAAAAACCTTAAATTTAAAGGTAACTAATATTCTTGAATAGTGAGAAATGATATGGTATACATAAAACAAGGATAGAATGTTACATAAAGGGAATAGAGAATTCAAAAAATTTTTAGGCCCTGGCTGGTGGTTCAGTAAGTAAATCGTTGTCCTATTGTACCAAAGTCACAGGTTCGATCCCCAGTCAGGTCACAAATGAGAAGCAATCAATGAGTACACAACTAACTAAAACAACTAGGTGGAACAATGAGTTGATACTTCTCTCTCTCTCTCTCTCTCTCAATCAATCAATGGAAAAAATTTTTTAAGTTTTTAATTATGTTCAAATAATTAAAATCAATATAAAAGTTGAAAGGTGAATTAGAGGCAATGTCATAAATCATAGAACAAGAACAATAACAAAAGGATAAAAAATAAGCAAGAAAGAAAGACAATTAGAAAATTAATACAAGAAGCCCAACATCTAATTAATTTGATTTAATAAAAATTCTCCAAAGACAAATATATCCAGCTTACATGGAGCCATTGAGTGCCTGGTACAATGAATGAAAACAGACCTACAGCATAACACAATGCGTTGTAAACTTTAGAACCCAGAGACAGAGAGAAGATCCTAAAAGCCTCCAGACAGGAAGGAAATAACTTTTTATATACAAAGTAAAAGGAATCAGGATAGCACTGGACTTTTCAACAGCAAAACTGACAATTAGAAGAAAATGGAGCACCGCTTCCAAATTCCGATTGGTCATGACTTTTAACATAGAATTATATTTTTACCTAAATTTTTAGCCAAAATAATGAAGATCAAATAAGTATATGTTCCTAATTGCAAGAATTTAAGTGGATGCAGTCTTTCTCAAAAAGCTATCGAAGGATATCCTTCAGCAAAATAAGGTTGTAAACCAAGAAAGAGAAAAAAAAAAACCGAGGAAAGATTTTGGTTAACACGGGAGAGCGGTGAAAGGAAGTCATAGGAGGTCAGCTGTGCAGGAGAACCAGTTGGATTAAATAAAGCGGGAGGATGAGAAAGTGATGGCAGACTCCAGGAAAAAGAAATGAAACTGTCATATTACCTGATATATTTGCTGTTTGGAGAATAATATCAATAGACTTTTAACAGTATTATTTTTTCTTAACTCTGTGCATATAGGAAACTTTGATGAAAACTAAAACCAAGTTAAAACAATAATATAAGCCAATAGACTGGATGGGATTGCTCAGGAAGAGAGCATTCTAATTTGGAAGGCAGATAAAGGAGAAGAATGAGTGTCATGAGAGTCAAAGAGAGGGTAGAAGGAAAGGGTGTTTGACTGCTACTGGGATATCAAGATGAGATTGAAAGTCGTTCATTTGACTTCAACAGCCTGGAGGTCTGGACATTCGGACATGTGCATTTCCAGTAGAAATCACTGGCAGGGCGGAAGGGGGCCAAAGTCGGTCTGAACTGGGGTAAGAGTTAGTGTGAAGCTGATGTGTGGACAACTCTGTTTATAAGGGCTTGGGCTCGGAACTCAAGAAATGGGGTGGTACATGGAAAGAGGAGTGGGGTTCATAACAAAGTAGATTTTTGTTATTAAATAATACAGGAGATGACAGAGCATATTTGTTTGTCAATGAGCCTGAGCCAGTAAGAAAGAGAAAAACTGATAATGCATAAAGAGGCAACAACTGAATTAGGACAGTCTTTGTAGGGATGAGATCCAGGGTGCGTTTAGAAGGGACTGGACCTTGTTAGGCTGCAGGGCACTGTTTCCATTTCCGCCAGAGCAAAGAAGGAGAAAATGGGCCCCAGTGAGGATTGCAGGTTTGGTGAAGTGAAGATGATTTTTCTATTTTATCCATGAAATGAGAAGTCATCATCTGAGGCTAGAGAAAGGAACGGAGGTTTCAGGGCAGAAAAGAAGGTATAAAATAACCTTCCCAGGGAATAGGGAAGTGAGTAAACAACAGAAAAAGACCTGCTGGGAAGTTTTGAGTGCCCATGTGAAGCTGGAGATCGTGAATTTAAAGTGAATCATTTTAGCTTCATTGCGCTTTTCTATCCACATGGAGCAGCCCGGGTGCAAGCTCAGAGAAGGAGAAGGTGGAGCTCACCCAGAGCTGGGCTCTTGTCTGATAAGTAAGATGGAGGTCGTGAAGAGCAGTGGGTGTTTTCAAGAGTATGTGAAATAGTGAGGGAATGATGGAATCTAGACAGATGGCCAGAGGGAAAGGGCTGGCCTCACAAAAAAAAAAATGGAATCAGTGGGCAGAAAACCTTCCTGCCCCCAGGCCTTTCAATCTCAAGGGAAAGTAGGCATTTGAATAGTGTATTATGGTACAATGTAATTATTTTTTCTAGGTGGTAATTGGTGAAATAGGGTTGTGTGTTTGTCAAGAGAACCTGCAGGGTTCTCCTTAAGGCTGGTGTTCCATGGCAGGACTAAAAGTGCCACTGTCTGAGTCACTGCATCCTTCTTCTTCAGAGTCCCAGTAAGTCACAGAAATTAGGGTTGGCCTCAAGCTGACCCCAGGTCTCTTTTTAGCTCTAATGCCCAACATGCTGCAGAAGCAAGAGTGTGGGCTGTGGGAAAACTGGGGTTTCAAATCCTAGGGCTGCCACTCAATAGGCTGTGAGGCTTTGGAGAAGCCACATAATCTGCCTGAATTTCGGGAATGTACCTTGTTTTTTAAATTGTTTCTTGGAGCTCTGATGGCCATTTTGCATGAGCAGAATGTACGTGTCCCCCTATAGAGAAGAGAAAGTCATGCATCATCTAACACATAAGTGATAGGCTTTTATTATATTAAATAAGGAGTACCCATCTGGCTTTGCTGAGTAATTATTGCAAAGAGGAAGAGCTGTGGAATGACTATTCTGAAGTCAATTCTTTTCATTGATATTTCCAGTCCTAACTTCATAGTAAATACTAACTTCATAAGATATGATATGACCATTCAGTTGCCTCAGCCTGTTTCTCTTACTAGCACATTCACTTCAACATCAGGGGTTTTGCACCCAGAATACTCTTCCCCCTGGTCCACCCATCTTAGAGTTTCTCCTTCAGCACGTCTCTTTTGAACACTGCCTCCGTGGAGACATCTTTCCTGACCATCAGCTTGAACATCATCCCCAGCCCACTGCCCCTATTGTCTGTCACAGACACACTGTTGTTTTCCTCCTAGCACCTTATAAAATTATGCATTTATTTATGTATCATTTATCATCATATTCCCTATTTTGTACCCAACAGATGGGGGAAATTAAATTTATTCTGAGTTATTAAAAAAAACTAGAGAATCTTAATGTCTTAGTCATGAAGAGTTTTTGTGGGACTAGATGGTTATGTGATTGTTGGGTCTCCCACACTGGTCTTCCACCTCCACTTGGGCAGTTTTGTTACCAAGACATGGCTGGTGTCCCAAAATATCTCTGGGCTCAATAAATGAACGAATGAATGGATAGATGGATGGATGGTATATGTTTCACAGATAACTTCTCTAGAAGAAATAACATTGCCCAAATATAACTATTCTACCTGCTTTATTGAGATTTTCTTTTAGCAAAGGTGACGATTAGTCACAATGGCCTTAAAATTTGTTCAGGTTAAAACTATTTTATCCTTGCTATATGAAGGATAACTTAATACCTCAATCATTCAATTATTTAGATTCAGAAGAGCAATTTTGGAGTTTATTCATCTCAGAGTTGGGGTGGGGGCTTTCACTCAAGTTGTGTCCTTGTTATGCAGTTGTGCCCGGATTTCATTTAACTCATTTGGGTCCCTACTCAACAAAAACTCTGTGCTGTTTGGGCAATCTCTAATTCAATGCTATTTAGCATCTTCCAAAGCTCAGGATTTCTTGACGGACATACAACCTTTCCATTCCTCCAAGTTGTCCAAGATGTAGTTCTGAATGAAATCACAGCAGCTAAATTCTAAGTACTAGACGATGTCACGTATGTTCCAAAAGGGCTGACTTTCTGAACTATGTTGGGTTTTGATGCATCAGCCTCCATAGGGGATCACTGTAAACCTGGTTCTGTGAAAGCCATCTTTTGGGCCACTGTCAGTCACTGTTGAGGAAGTCATTGATTACAGCACAGCATAGCCTTTGAAGGAAAGGCCACAGGAGATATCCTTGCATGATCTGGGCATGAAGAAAGGTTTATTTCTTTGAAAGGTTGGGGGGGGGGAGGGTTAGTCTTTTTTTTATTTGTTGATTTTTAGAGAGAGGAGAGAGAGAAAAGAGGGGAGAAGCAGGAAGCATCAGCTCATAGTACTTGCTTCCTGTATGTGCCTTGACCAGGCAAGTCCAGGGTTTTAAACCAGTGACCTCAGCGTTCTAGGTTAATGCTTTATCCACTATGCCACCACAGGTCAGGTCTAAAGGTGTTGGGTTTATTTTTAAATTACATGATCACTGTGAATTGTTCAACAGACAAGATTTCTCTTTGCACTTTGGCTTCTGGAAAATTGAGAGCCAAGTGTAGGTAACCCCTGGCAGGCCTGCAGTCCCAGGTGCTCACTGAGACCCACTTTCCTGGCTCTACCTTGTTTGCACCCAGGTTTTTTCTTGTACCCACATTCAAACTTGAGCTCTCCTGTCCTATGTTGAATGTTCTTGGACATTCTTTAGCTTACTTTATCAATGAAAGTAGAATATGAATAACTAAACATTTATCATAATGTCTTTCTTGCTGAATTGCTGTAATAATTAACCATAAACTGTATAAGAACTTAAAATAGAAAAGGTATTCAATTAATGCTGCTACTGCTGCAGGTACTCTTGTGGCTCCTGCCATTTCTACTGCTGCCTTTGCTCCCTGATCCCACCTGAAATTTCTGTCCTTACTCATCAAGTGTTGCCTGTAGCTTTAAATAGATGCTGGTTAGATTATTATTTTAGCTTCAACTCTCAGCTCTCCCCCACAATTATCCTAATGGCACATACTAGGTAACAGCTGGGGAGCATTAGAGATGTCAGTCTGGTTTTAATTTCGTTACGGATACTTGGGGCTGCTTCACAGATCTGGCCACTCACTACTTAGTGAGAGAAGGGAAGGTACTGAGCTTTGAGAAGAGGTCCTAGTCGTAATCCAGTGAATAAGTTGGAAGTGTTGGGTGTCAGCTAGGATTATGCTCCTCAGAGTGTGGTCAGCAAACCGGCAGCGTCGGCACCACCCAGACCGTTCCATCTCAGGTCTCCCTCCAGACCCATCGCAGCTGCATCTGTCATTTAACAAGAGCCCCAGGTGATTTGTATGCACGTTAGTGTTTGAGCAGCACTGACCTAGGACAAACTGTAAGAGCGGACTCCGGGCAGCCTGCATTAGCTGATGGAGAAGTGCCATGCCACCAGCCCACTTGGCTGAACTTCAGTGGGGTTATGGGAAACATGAGCACACTGTAATCTGATGAGTGGTTCAAATCCTACCTAGCTCTACCACTTGTGGGCCGCGCCATCTCAGACAGTTTGCTTCACCTTTCAGAGCCTCGGTGTCTTCATCTGTTATACAGAAATGATCACACATCCCCTCTCTGAGGATGGAATAAAATAACGTATATGTTATAATGACCTACAGGAAAATTTAAAAGTATCGATGTAACAATTTCTAAAGAATGCCTTAGGACAACTGGCTATGGTCTTTGCACAAAGGACACTGGGTGCTGGGGAACATCCCTAGACCACAGCACCTTGATGGTGAATATCTGTGGACTGGGTGCCAGAGTCACTGCAGGCACTGTCTCTAAGAGTCCAGGGCTCTCCAGACTCTGGGCACCTGCCAATGGGGCTTCTCTTCAAGCAAAAATAAGCCAGGACCTTCTTACTTGACTTTACCCCAAGGAGTAACCAACTAGCAGAGAATATCCCATCTTAAAAATTAGGAATTATGAGTCTCATTTGATAGACAATGAAAGGGGAATTGGTTGACTCACAACGCACAGCTCATATTCACACACTTTGTTCTTGAACATAGCTCTTTCTACCATATTATGGTGATTGTGAAATTCATTGAGAAACCCATTATTGTAATTGGGAATTTAGTAATATAAATCTAATAATACCAATCCTGAGGTAGGGTGCTTTCTTTGCTAATGCACATAATCCTTCCACCAAAGTAAGGAGTCTCTTGTTTAAACACTTGTAAAAACAAATGACATCTTTTCTTTTCTTCTCTTTTTCTTTTATTATTAAGTGAGAGGCTGGGAGGCAGAGAGACAGACTCCCACATGTACCCTGACCAGGATCGACCTGGCACCTGGCAAGTCCCCTATGAGGCAATGCTCTGCCCCTCTGGGGCTGTTACTCCATTGCTTAGCAACCAAGCTATTTTGGCACCTGAGGAGAGGCCATGGTACCATCTTCAGCACCCAGGACCAACTTGCTTGAATAAGCCATGGCTGCGGGAGGGGGGTAGAAAGAGAAAGAAAGAGAAAGAGAGAAGGGGTAGGGGTGGAGAAGCAGATGATCACTTCTGTGTGCCCTGACAAACAGTCAAACCCAGGACTTACACATACCAGATCAACACTCTACCACTGAGCAAACGTGCCAGGGCCCAAATGACTTCTTATCAATTATAATTTCCTTCCATCCCTCTGGCCTTGGGGCTCTAACTGGTTTTATGGTTCTGCTCAGTACAGTTATGATCTCATCTCTCATGGAAGGGTCTTTTCCCTTAAGCAGTGACCAGTATTTTACTATACGTGCTTAACCTGGTAATATTTCACTCACATCTTCCTGGGCTAAAAAGCATCAGGATCTTGATTTACTAACCCTCCGCTCACAAGTCTGTCATCCACAGGCATGATTTTTTACTCTCTCCAGACTGCAAGACTTTGCCAAGGTTCTAGGGAGTCAAGGTCTGACCTTGAAGGCAAAAGGCATACCGTATCTCACTCTTGAAATGATTTAATTGTCTTCCTGTAAAGGTAGGCAGTGAGCCCTTTCAGTTTTCCTTGCCAATTTTTTTTTTTTTAACACATTGAAAATGTGACTTAAAGGCAACCTTGTATGAGAATCTCTGAGGAATTTCTTCTTTATTGAGACTTCATTGTTAGGATCTTTGATACAGTAATCTCTTAGTTGGAAGGACTAGAGATTTGCCTGGGCGCCTCTGGGAGGAAAGAAGCAGAGATTAAATAAAAAGATACATGTGGAGGCTAACCTGGGAAAAGTTGAGGAAGTGAGCAATAGCACAGCCACAAACTGGGCTGTCTTTGGGGAACAACTTTTCTTCTCTATCGATTATTCTTCCATAAGGACTTGTGCTCTGTTTTTATTTCTACCAGATTTAATGGTGATTTCCTAGTAACCTTATCTCACGTGCTGCACCACAGCTGACAGTTTCCTCTACTCCATGGATGTTCATTTACTCTCAGGCCTCACTAACTGGCAAAAGCCTCTTAGTCTCCAAATGGCAAAATTCCTTACAGAGAAGTTGAATTGGCTCCATTCATTTTTACGGGACAAGCTTTAGGTGTCTTTGAATTGAGTGCCCACCCCTGGTTCAGGCTGATTGTGGCTTCTTTGTCTCTCTCTTTTAGCAGGGGTATTGAATAGACATTCTGGGCAGGGCACGCACGTGCTATTCCAGGGCACATCTTTATAATCCCAGTTTTTTTGGCCCTTTCGTCATGGGCAGAGTAAATATGCACACTTCCCTCAGCCCCAAGTATCATCTGTTCAAGTCCCCCAGCCCTGGTGACCTCAGGAGCACCCACACCCAGCAGAGAGAATGAGAGGCAGAACACAGCAAACACCCTCTACAGAAGAATGCCTGCTCAGTGTTATCCAGGCTGCTGGGTTTTGACCCTCAAGGTCTTGTGTCTGGAGGGCTTCCTGACTCTCGGGCTTCCCCTTCTGCTTCTGGTTCATGTTAACCTCTGACTCTGTAGACCCAGCTCAGAATTCTTAGTGCCCAGGTTTTGATCTGGCCTCTGATGTTTTCCCTTTTATCTAACTTGTTTTCCTTTTCATTTCTTCATTTTGAAAAATCCAACCTGAGGATGAGGTGCTGCCGTGTCTCAGTTATGGACATCGAGCACAATTATAGAATAAATTGACTCTTTCCTCTAGAAATAATGTGATTACGCAGCGGCATGTCAAGTAGCCATCAACATTGAGAAAAATGATGTACAAAGAAAGAGTCTAAAAATAGAATATGAAATAAAAATAATGTGGAGTTGTTCTTATACTATGGCTATTCATACATAAAATATGAGATCTGCGGAATAAGAGAGACAGGGATACAGTTTAAAGGGGGAAAAAAAGAGTTGTTCTTGAGTGTGAGAACTAGGCTGTTCACTTTGTACTTTTTCTAAAAACCGTCTCAAGACTTGGTTGCTGTATTGCTTCTATATTGTGTATAAAAGAAGGGGGGATGACAATGGTGTAAACCTCAAGAACTAGGCATCAAAGGAACAGGAAGTTCTTTCTAATTAGCCAGGATGTACCAAGTGACCCTGCTGCTCCCTCTCTCTCCCTTGAAAACAGTAGGACTGCTTCAAGGTGCTTTGTCAAAAGTGATCAATACTTTTTCTTTTGAGTCCACTTCACTAAAACAATGATTTAAAGGATAGAGTGTGCTGGCCGGAGTGAGGGGCTTTCTGGGAGCGGAGGGGATGGAGTTTGGGCCTTGGATTGAAAGAACAGAAGTATTCTGTGCAAGAAGCACTAGCAGGCTGAAACAGAATGTCCCCCCAGAGGAACGTAATCAGAGGCTACTGAGACTCCCAGAGGACAGCAGAAAGTCTCAGCTGCTGTTTGGGGGCACAATGGACCCACCTCACAGAGGCCCATACGTTAACCAGATTCCAAGGCCCAGATAACTAAACGATGGGGGGCACTCAGGGCAGGGAAGACCGCCCTCTGAAGTAAGGTCTGTCCATTCACCAGAGTTGTTAACGCAGGGCTGCCCGGCTGCGTGCAGTGCCGGGAATGATCTCCGCGGGCCTCATTGCATCAGCATGCCTGCACATCCGTGTTCCAGCGGGGAGCCGTGGCTTCTCACGGTCTGGCCACACCAACTGCTCTGTGGAGCAGTCAACACAGGGAGAACGTGTTTGTTTTTGTGCTGCGTGTTAAAATGGTCTTATCATATACAAGTGACCTTGAACTTTCCAAGTAGGCAGCCCTTCTGTTTATGGATCTCAGGTGTCAGAATTTCAGGGAGCATGTCTGCATCACCATCGCTTTCAGATGGATGACCCTGGGCCTTGACTGTAACCCCTTTGCACTGGCAGCTCGATGGCCAACAGAGAGTGGCTCTGAGATAAGGAGCTTAGTAGTTCTAAGTCCTGTTGTCCTACAGATGCCAAAGAAACATGGATGAAAAGCAAAGTAAAAGAGTAGCAAGAATGTGGAGCTAAGAGTCCGGAAACTACATACTGTCAGCAGCTCTGCAGCTCAACTGTGCACCTTCAACAAGTCATTCGCCCTTCCAGGGTCTGGGTTCCTCTTCTATCATATAGGAGTAGGACTGTTGCAAACATTTCAAAAGTTATGTTATTACCTAATTCAGCTCTATTGCTTTAAACTAGACAACCCATTGTAAGTTCTCCAGCCAGAACCCAATAATAGTAAGACCCTGAGCCCCTTATTTGAATCTCATCCTGAACCACTTCCTCTTGTCCACCCTTACTTCCTCGCTGCTCACAGCTCAGGGTTTCTTGGCTCCTACCATCTTCTTCCCCATGAATTGCTACTTGGAGAGAAGCCTATGATACCAGTCCTCTCGCTCCTTATGCACTTTCCCCTTGGACCTGGCCTTCTTCTGGACCTTCCCATAACAGCCTAGCCCACTGGACCTCCCTGGCACCATTCCCACTGCATCTCCTTGACTCCAATAGTGAGTACATTGAATGATTTCATAGTTACCTATAGGCATCAAGTCCTAGATATTATACACTGTAAAAATAAAGGAAAAGAAAAGTATACTTTAGGAAACTTATAAACAAATTGAAATTTAAAAAGAGCTATCATGTCACATACAAAATAATTTGAATATAACTTTGAAAAACTATTAATACATGAAAATAATAAAAGAAAGTCTGTGGAGCTACCTAAGAAAAATAATGTCACAGTGAAGTGGAACTGACATCAAAAGTATTCTGGTGACAAATAACAGGGCTAATCAGAGGGCAATGGAATTCTGGAATCTGGAAGGTACATGGGCAAGGCATAAACAACTTAGCAGACCTGAGAAAATAAATTTTAAATTACAAAGGAAGTTACCAAGAATCTGTCTTATTTTAAACAACAACAACAACAAAAAAAAAAAAAAAACTTAAGAGTTTATCACACCACTTACTTGAAGCAGTGGGGTGAAGAGGTTAAAACTAAGGATCTTGAGTTGAAAGTCTTAGGAGCAATTCGATCTCCAAATCTCCTTCCCTGTTCCTGACAGCACAGGAATACGTCTCACATTCTTTTACTCCATCAACCCCAACCAAAGGTTCAAAGGGGTAAAACAGCCTCTGGTTTGGGGGGAAGTCAACACAGTTTAGGATGAGGGCACTATACTGAAAGTGGGACAATTAAGAAAACATGAACACCTTCAATGCTGAGAGCTGCAGTTCCCCCACCCCTACTCCAGTACTTTCCTAAAACAATGGCAGAGCAGCCAGGCAGGTAAGATCCAGACTGATTATAAAGGTCAGTTCTTGGGATCAGAACAGCTGAAGAGGAAACCTCTAAACATAAAAGTTAGGTGACAGGAAAGGTATGAGACATGTAGGGAGAGCTTCTAACGTGGAAGTTGAAAATCAACATAAACAGAAATAAGCAACTTGAAGGGAATAAAGACTAAGCAGGAAGAAGAGACTTTAAATATATTGTCATCACTGTCCTAAGAGAGATCAGAAGCTACTTCAACTATGAAACAAGAACAGTGTATTATGAAAAAGTCATTCACAGAACCACCAGCAGCAGCAAGGCTCGGAAATCACAATTACGTAGAAGAAACAAAATAATTGATAAGAGTTTTCTCAGCAAGTGAAAGAAAATTCCTAGAAACAATAGGCAAAAGCAAAGATAAGAGAATAAAACTTAGCCCATCCAAGAGGTCCAACACCTAAAAATTCTAGAAAAAAACAACAGTAAAAATACATGGAAAAGTTTAGATTTTCTTCTTTTTTATGGTTGCATAGTATCCATTGTGAAAACTTACCACAGATTTTTTTTTATCCATTCATCTTCTGAGGAGCATTTGAGTAGTTTTCAGATCTTGAGTATTGTAAATAATGCTGCATAGGGGTGCATATATTCTTTGGAATTAGTGTTTAAGTTTTCTTAGAATATATTCTCAGAAATGGGAACGTTGGATCAAAAGGCAGTTCTATTTTTATTTGTTGAGGTAGCTCTATACTGCTTTCCACAGTGGCTGCACCAGTCTGCACTACCACCAATAGTACACAGTGATTCCCTTTTCTCCACATCCTTGCCAACACTTGTTTGTTAATTTATTGATGACAGCTGTTCTGACAGGTGTGAAGTGATATGTCATTGTGGTTTGAATTTGCTTTTCTCTGATGATTAGTGATGCTGAGCATCTTTTTATATGTCTATTGGCTATCTGTATGTCTTCTTTAGAAAAGTATCTATTCAGAAAAAAAATGAAATGCAGCCCTGGCCAGTTAGCTTAGCAGTAGAATGTCAACCTGGTGCGTGGAAGTCCCAAGTTTAATTCCTGGACAAGGCACACAGAAGAGGCGACCATCTACTTCTCCCCATCCCCCTTCCCCTTCTGGCTCTCTCTCTTCTCCTCCACAGCCATGGCTCAATTGATTCGAGCACATTGGCCCCAGGTACTGAGGATGGCTCTGTCAAGCCTCCCCCTCAGGCACTAAAAATAACTTGGTTGCAAGCATGGCCCCGGATGGGGACTGCTGGGTCGATCTTGGTCAGGGCACTTGCAGGAGTCTGTCTCTATATCTCCCCTACTCTCACTTAAAAAATAATGCATGGAAAGAAACAATTGGTAGAAAAAATCAAGAAAATTTTATGCAGATGAAGAACCCAAGTTTCCCATTTGGAAAAGCTTACTGAGTGCCTAGAAAAGTAGATAGACATTGACTCATCCTGGGAACATCATTCTTAAATTCCAGAATAGTCAGCTCAAAGAGAAAAACATCTAAACGTTGATGAGGGGAAAACAGTCACAGGGGAGGGATTAGGAATTAAAATGGCCTCAGGCTTCTCCAAATCAGTGTTGAAAAGGAGAAAGCAATTGAGCAATACTTCCCTTCAAAATTCTAAAGGAATGTTTTTCCAATCTAGAATCCTATTATAAACCAAATTAGCATTCAAAGAAGGGTATAATAGACATTTTCAGTGGTGCAGAATCTCTATTTATTCACTCTAAGCAAGTAAAACACATGGGCTCCAGGAAGCAGTAGATCCGATATAAGTAAGAAGTAAAGGGAATCCCCCGGATGATGGTGAAGGAAAAGTCCAGAGTGCCAGATGTCTGCCAGGTATGGAGAGCAGCCAGTCTGCTTTGGAACAAGTCAGAAGTTTCCCATACAGACTTCTTCAGCAGATAAAATTGATGGAATACCTCTTGCATCTGGAAGTCCTGAAAGGAGATCTAGATAGTTGCTGAGGAGTTCAATTTGTGATGGAATTAGTGATAAAAAAAAACATAGAAGCTAAGCACAGAAACAAAACAAGTATAAACACAAATAAACCAGTGAGATGCAGAAAAGGAAAACCTGTCTTAGTTTGAATAGCACTTACATAGTTTTATAATGAAATACTAATGGACCCGGCTAGTTGACTCAGCAGTAGAGCATCATCAGGTGGTTGGCTCAGTGGTAGAGCGTCGGCCCAGCATATGGAAGTCCCTGTTCGATTCCTGGTCAAGGCACACAGGATAAGCTACCATTTGCTTCTCAACCCCTCCCCCAACCCCTTCTCTCTCTTTCTTTCTTTCTCTCTCTCTCTCTCTCTCTCTCTCTCTCTCTTTCTCTCTTCTTTTCCCACAGCCATGGCTTAAATGGTTGGAGCAAGTTGGCCTGGGCACTGAGGATGACTCCATGGCCTGGCCTCAGGCACTAAGATTACTTGGTTGCCGAAGCAATGGAGCAGTGTCTCCAAGTGGGTAGAGCATCACTCCGTAAGGGGCTTGCTGGGTGGATCCCAGTCTGGGCGCATGCCCGGGAGTCTGTCTGTCTGCCTCCCTGCCTCTCACTTAATTTAAAAAAAAAAAAGAAATACTAATGGCCCACCTAACTGAAATGATAATATGACTCTATTGGGAGGGTGGAGAGATGGGAAGAATATATCTGTGTAGGACCAAAGTAAGGAAAGAAGGATAAATCCTCAATCTTTGCAGAGAGGAATAAATACTTATTACAATGCAAGCATATTTTCCAGAAATCTTGAGGTAGTTGTCAAAATGACCAACTAAAATTTTTTGCTCCTGGAAACAGAAAAATGATAATTGTGTGTGTGGTGGGGGGAGGCTGCTGGAGTGAGGGAAGCTTTTTTTCTTTTCTGGTAGCAAACCTTAGAATACTATTTTACTCTTTAAAGTATATACATTTATAACTTGGGTTGAAAACAAAAATGTAAAAGTAAAGAAAACTATGAAAGAAAAAATAGGGACAAATATACAGTGCTGGGAAAGGATTTTACTTTGGATGATGGGCACACAATGGAATTAACAGTTCATCTGCTATAGAAATGTTTGTCCGAAACATATGTACTCTTATTGATCAATGTCACCTCATTAAATTCTTTTTTAAAACATATTGAGGAAAAGTTTTACAATTCTTTATTTTTTCCTTAAGTGAGAGGCAAGGAAGTGGAGAGACAGATGCCTACGTGCACCCCGACTGGGATCCACCCAGCAACCCCCGTCTGGGGCTGTTGTTCTGCCCATCCGGGGCTGCTGTTCCATTGCTTGGTGACTGACATATTTTAGTGCTTGAAGCGAGGCCATGGAGCCATCCTCAGTGCCCCGCGCCAACTTGTTCATTCAAGCCATGGCTGTGGGAGGGGAAGAGGGGAGTGAGGGGTGGAGAAATAGATGGTCGCTTCTCCTGTGTGCCCTGACTAGAAATTGAACCCCAGGACGTCCATATGCTGGGCCAATGCTCTACCACTGAGCCAACTGGCCAAGGAAAGTTTTTATAATTCATAAGGTTATTATAACCTTGAATATAGAAAAATGAATTTGTAGACCAGTCTCAATTACAAAGAGATGCAGAATTCATGTATAAAATATTAACTCATCTAATTTATCAGCATTTAAAAATTATATACCAAATCCAAATATATTTAAACTCAGAAATCAAAGAACAACTAAGCATTTAAAATTGATCAATATAACACACTGAATTTACAAATGAAAAGGAAAACACAGGACCATTTTAATAGATTTAGAAAAATCACCTGATAAAATTCAATATTTATTTAAGAAATAGACCCTTAGTAAACTAAATTTTGGAGACAGTATCTTTTATCTTAAAATAGGTATTCAAAATTCACATCATACATTATATTTAATGAGAAGCTTTAGAAGCAATTTTATTAAATTGAAAAACATAACAAGAATGCTCATCCTCATCACTTCTAGATTCTAACCATTTCATTAAGGTAAGAAGAAAGTTATAAGCATTGGAGAAGGAGAAATGTGTTTATTTATAGTGACTGTTTATATAGACAGTCTACCAAAATTTACCAAAAATGTCCATAATTAATAAGGAAACTCAGCATGATAATTATATAGCATTAGAAATCAATATTTTACATATACCAAGAATAAGCTATTTCAAAACAAAGTGAAAATAAAAATTCCCCTTACAATAATAGCAAAAAATTTCTGAGGTAATTAGTAGTAAATCAACAAATATGAATATTATTTCCCTGGTGAAAATTTTAAAACATTATCGAATCACATAAAATACTGTCTAAATTAATAGGAAGTTATACCATCAGTTCAAAAACTCAAAATCACATATATATTATTTCTCACACAATTACAGTACTCTATAAATTCAAAAATTGTCAATTAAAATTCCAAGGAACTTCTTAGAGGTTAACAAGCCAGTCCTAAAGTTTCTGGAAGAAAAACAGGTTCTAAGTAGCCAATACAATTTTGGAGAAAAAAGTAAATATGGAGTTAGTGGTGGTGCTTGCTCTAACAGATGCTTTATAAAGTTATAATAATTAAGACAATGCATTAGAGGCATAACGATAGGAAAATAGACCAATAAAACAAATGATACAGAAACAGAACCATTAAAAAATATAAAACTGATATGTAACAGATATGGTATTATAAATCAGGAGGAACAAATGGACTATTAAAATAATAAGATGTGGGGACAAGTGGTGATCTATATGGAAAAAGGTAAAATTGGACCCCTATCTCACACCATACACAAATAAATTTCTTTAGAATTAAATATGAGAAACAAAACTTTTAGTCCTTTATAAGAACATATAGAAAAGCACCCTTAGGACTTGCAGTAAGAAAGGATAAACAAGACACAAATTGTGACTACACAAAAGTTTTAAAATTCTGTTCAACAACAGACACGATATGACAAACGAAAGAAACAAGTCACAGGCCTGGAGACAGTACTGGCAATGCACATAATCTACAAAGAATTGATATCTAGAATCCATAAACAACTCTAGAAATAGGAAAACAAGCAACCCAATGGGAAAATAGCAGAAAAGAAAACAGTCCACAGAAGAAGAACCTCAAATAAAAAACAGGCAAATGTAACAACATTTAGCCCTAGTAATAACCAGGGAAATGCAAAACAAGACAATTAGAGACCGCTTCATCGCATCCAGAGAGGCAAACATCTCACAATCAACGGTTCAAATTGCTATAGAAATATTCTCCTGAAACCTATATACTCTTACTGATCAATGTCACCCCGTTAAATTTAATTTTCTAAATAAAATTAAAAATAAATAAAATAAAGGGCCTGACAACATCAAGTGTTAGCAAAGATGTTGAGACATGGGGGCTCTCAGGAACTGCTGGCAATGGTGCCCTTTTAGAGGGTAATTTGAAAATACCTAGAAAAGCTGGAAGTGTATGTGCCCTTTGCTCTTGCCCTTCCACTTTGAATATAAACCCTAGGGAAACAATAACAAGTGTGCACAAAGAACCATGCAAAAAATGTATATTCTAATATGGTTTGTAATAGAAAAAAGTGAACTATGGTCTTGGCTAGCAATGGCTGTTACCCCTTGGACAAAAATGTTAATGCTATTACCTGTCCTCTGTGGCTGCATTAATATCTCCAGTATAGAAGCTCAGGAGTTTTACAGTCAACCATTTCAGTTCCAATGTCAGACGAACTACATATACCCTAAAAGAATTAAAAACCAAAAACAGCCTGACCTGTGGTGGCGCAGTGGATAAAGCGTCAACCTGGAAATGCTGAGGTCGCCAGTTCGAAACCCCGGGCTTGCCTGGTCAAGGCACATATGGGAGTTGATGCTTCCAGCTCCTCCCCCTCTTCTCTCTCTCTCTGTCTCTCCTCTCTCTGTCTCTCTCTCTCCTCTCTAAAATGAATAAATAAAAATTAAAATTAAAAACCAAAAACACCTTCCTATTCCCTGTCACAGTTCTGTGCCTGTCCATCAAAAGGACAGTCATACCATCCTTTCAGAGTTCAGACACCTCAATAGTGTTTGATTTAAAGTTCAGTTTTGCCGACTTAAGAGAATACAAGTGTAATCTTTTTGGATATGAACAAGCCAAGACTGACAACTATGTGAATCAAACACTTCTTTGTCAATTGTAAAAACGTCTTTTAATTGTGTCCATTTTCACTTAGTGAGAGCTACAGGCTCTACAAGTGTAAATGTGGTTGGAAAGAATCAATCGATACGAGCCTATTGTTCCCTGATGATCAGTGGGCTCCTCTGAACAGCCCCTGGTGACACATTCTCCTTTGAACACTTAGTACTTTTGGCAAGAGCCACCACTTGGACCGGGCAGCTGTGCTTTCCAGAGGCTCTGAACATCTGTCCAGATTGTGGCACAAAACCTGCCTGTCCCAAATTGACCTCATTACTCATTTATAAACATATGAGAAGATGATGGGGGGGGGGGAATCATCCTTGTCCTCCACAGGGGACTGACTGTTCGTTACACTTCCCATCCACTCTGCTGCTGCTGGCTTGCCTTTCTGGGGGAGCCGGGGCCGCCTTTCAAAGGGCAACTGTAACAAACACCACGTTGCCACTCTGGATGCAGCACAGACAGAACAAGCCTGGAAGAAAAGAACAGTCTTTGTCCTTCCTATTCGGGGATGATTCATGTATGTAACATGAACACATTGTCCAGAGGGCTAGTCCTTTGAGGCTTGCTTCCTGTTTCCTCTTTTAATGAGCAGCCCAGGCTCCCCTGTGCACTGTGGGCTTTGTGAGCCCCTAAATGGTTTCTAGGGAGCTACCAGTAGCATTAGCTGGTTTGGGAAAGCATTTGGACACTTGCCCAGTTTCCACTTCACCTTCAAATGAGGAGGAACCCAGTGGAAAGCTCTGATCAGAATCGGTGCTTCCTGTAGTTTTCATAAAAGCTCAAGGGCAGCCTGAGAAGGATGGAATTTTTTCTGTTCAGTTTTCATATCAAATCCAAGTAACAGGAAGTTGATAATACTATTAAGCACGAGCATCTCCTTTTTTTTGTACAAAGGATGTTTTATTTTAGAGTTTTCTTTCCTATTTAAGACAAAGTCAGCCTACCTATTAACACATAGGAAAACATTTATAAATTACCTAGCACAGCCCACTTGCAGTTAAGTCTCAAGGGTGTGGACAGCCTGCCTTCGGACGCTGTCTCTCTGACTTCTAGTTGCATAGTCTTGGACATTTTCCTGAATCTCTCTCTAAGCCTCAGTATCCTCATCTGTAAAATGAGAATATTGCTAGTACCTACCTCAGGGGGTAATTGTGAGGATTAAATGAGCTAAAACATGGAAAGAGGTTAGACCAGGGGTCTCAAACTCAACTCAGCATGTGGGCCGCAGAGCAAGATCACAGCCGTTGGGCGGGCCGCACTAGGTCTACAAAAGGCAACTGTTACGCAACACTTTTCTCGCTGCCGTTGAAAACAAAAAAAAATCAGTACAACAAGCACAATCGTACATGCAGTTTACTCAGTGTCACAAAACGACCAGAAACTGTAGTTCGCATCACAACTGCTGTTAACTAAGCTAATATCTAGCTAGGATGCTAGAGAAATGAAAAATACAAGTAGGCCCCTAGGCTTACTTAATTTTATCCAAAATATTTTGAACTTCGTGGATTAGTCTGCAGGCCGCACAAAATTGTTCAGCGGGCCGCATGTGCCCCGCGGGCCGCGAGTTTGAGACCCCTGGGTTAGACTATTGCCATGCACGTGGCAAATGTTCAACAAATGTTGGCTACGGTGAAAAGCTTGAGCTATGCTACACATTTTGGGATACAAGAAACTATGCAGCACTACTGCTTCCTTCAAAGATATTTAATAGGGGGGAGATAAGTACTGTGCATATGAGATAATTAGTACACAAAACATTTCCCTTGTCAGCTGCATATGCTGAGGTAAACTACTAAATGGGATGATACAGACTTTTAAGAAATAGGACTGCACCTGCTCTGACATTTCAGCCACGTATTCTCAAAGAGTTTACAGAGTAACTAGATCTGAGAACAATGGAAACATGAAGAAAGCCTCACAGAGAAGGTCGAAGCCCTTTACCTGGGCTTGGAAGATTCAGCAACATACAGACAGGTAGAAGGCCATTTTGGAGGTAAGAACCAATGAGAGAAGAGACAGATGGAATAAATTCAGTGTGTAAGGAATTGGCAAGACAACGTTCAAAATGGGGTTTGGGCAGTGGTGGGATTTAAATAAGTTAACAACCTGTTCTTTGCCCTAATGACCATTTTAAGTATAAAAAAAATAATATACCAAAAGGTAATTTGTTGTTTCATGCATTTAATACTTAAATAAGAACAATGAAAGAGGTACACAAAACTAGATTATATTTTAAGAAAGAGTTTTATTTTTTTTATTATTTTTTATTATTAAATAAGAGGTGGGAAGTCAGAGACACCAACAAGGATTCACCCAACAAGTCCCCTATGGGATGAGGTTCTGCCCTTCTGGGGCCACTGCTCTGTTTCTTGGCAACTAAGCCATTTTAGTGCCTGAGGCAAGGCCATGGAGCCATCCTCAGTGCCTGGGGCCAACTTGCTCAAATCCTTTGAGCCATGCTGCAGGATGGGAAGAGAGAGAGAGAGGAAAGAAAGAGGTGGGGGGGGAGAAACAGATATTCGCTGCTCCAGTGTGCTCTGACTGGGTTGAACCCGGGACATCCACATGCCAGGCTGATGCTCTACCATTGAGCCAACCAGCCAGGGCCCTTTTTAAAAAATATTTTCATTTATTAATTTGAGAGCACAGAGAGAAAGATGAGAGGGGAGGATCAGGAAGCATCAGCTCCCATATGTGCCTTGACCAGGTAAGCCCAGGGCTTCAAACCAGCAACCTCAGGGTTCCAGGTCAACACTTTATCCACTGTGCCACCACAGGTCAGGCTCAAAAGAATTTTAAAATGTTAATGTAAAAATATTAAATAATACATGATAAAAAAAATAAAACTTATTTAAGATATTTCCATATTGCTTCTTGATTGACATCCTCACTTGCAATTGTTTTCACCTATGGACAGAATGAACATTACTACAGGCTCTTAGAATATGCTGTTGTACAGATGAATGTTAAAAAAGAGTAAGGAATGTAAATTTGTGATTTCTACATTGGTCAGCTGCCCAGGCACCCACCTTAGAGAGAACCCTGATTACAAGTGCCATTTTAACAACTGGTTCACTGAACTCAACAAAAAATTAGGTATCGGTTCTGCCAAACCAGTGCGAACCAGCTGAATTCCAAAAGCACTGGGTCTGGGCAACTCTCAATCTGTAGCACCAACTCTAAACTGTGCACCTGCAATGAATCTGTCCATTGCTTTCCCAACCCAAATGCCCCAGTTTCTGTCCACGTTACTTCTTTGTTCCGCCCCTCTCCCAACAGACCGGATGCTTCCCCCTCATGACTACAGTTGGAATCGTCTCCTAGCTGAAAAGCCTCTGGACATGATTATAAAAATCTCTCCCACCTTAACATGGTCCCTGGTATCCATTCCCCAGGGTGGAGTCTTGTCAAATTTGAGCCAGGTGAATGTGATTTCCTGAATTCACCTTTTGATATGAAACCTGTCTAAAATTCCTTGTCATCTTCCTTTTACTTGGAGATACAGCTAAGTTATTGCTTCAGAATCAGTATTAAACTCTTACAGGATTATTTGTTATTGCTATTCTTTTATAATATCCTCATCAACTCTCAGGTGAAAGATAAAGAAAATATCTAGGAGAGAACTTCTCCTCCCCCACAATGAATATCTGAACAAAACTAACCTGAGCTTCCTTCAGAATTTTCTTTCCGCCATTTTTCTTCAATTGAAAATTTCACATTCATTATGTGTCTTGAGTGAAAACAAAAAAGGCTAGACACATGCAAAGAGAGGAAATGATATGGCAAAGGAGGAGAAAGCTTCTCTCATTGATGCCCTAATGAACAAGCTGGAGGTTTGCTTCCTGGTAAGCCCGAGAGCGATTCTTCCTCTCCAAACGGGGCTTTTCAGTGCTGCCTGGCATCACTCTGTAGTGATTTCCAGGAGAATCACAAATTTTGAGTCCTGTCACCCTTGCCAACAGTAAGACCTCCAAGTAACAGGAACCCTGGACTGGCTCTCCAGCTGGGCGAGGTGGACTGTGTTCCCAGAGCTTGTTCATCCCGGAGCAAGTTCCTTCCAGACTGGTCTACAGCTTCCAAGCTCCAGGGCATGCTTTATAGGAAGCCTGGCTAGGGAGAGAAGAAACTCTCTCAAAGGGATTTCTATCCAAAACCTAAGCTCTTATTAACCTCCAACAAGAGAATCTCTTAAACAATGCTCCTTCCCCCTCCAAATGCCAAATGCCTGACAAGAGGCCTTTGAATCAGAATATTCTGTACAAAGGTATGGCAATTGCTGGCTCGCTCCTTGGGAGTCAGTGGCATGTGACGCACTGATAACTGGCCCAGAACAGAAACACAGTCAAAGCATCAAAAAAGGAGAGGCACTTTTAACTTTGTATGGCATAAGCCAGGGGTCCCCAAACTACGGCCCGCGGGCCGCATGCAGCCCCCTGAGGCCATTTATCCGGCCCCTTGCCACACTTCCAGAAGGGGCACCTCTTTCATTGGTGGTCAGTGAGAGGAGCATAGTTCCACTGAAATACTGGTCAGTTTGTTGATTTAAATTTATTTGTTCTTTATTTTAAATATTTTATTTGTTCTCATTTTGTTTTTTTACTTTAAAATAAGATATGTGCAGTGTGCATAGGGATTTGTTCATAGTTTTTTTTATAGTCCGGCCCTCTAACGGTCTGAGGGACAGTGAACTGGCCTCCTGTGTAAAAAGTTTGGGGACCCCTGGCATAAGCCAAAGAGTTTTATATACAACATGAAGCAAGCCACAACGTGGTCTTAAGCAAACCATGTAGGTCAAGCAGACAAACCGTGAACAGTAAGTCTGAAGTGATCAGAGCGCCTCGAGAGTACTAGATGAAATCTCCTCCATCCCATGGACCCTTTGTCGGTATCTTACTACCTGTAGGGACCCACGCAGGGCCTGGCACAGGTAAGCATTTAGTAAGTTAACAGTTACTGTGCACTAATGACTTGGACTAGGGGTCCCCATACTTTTTACACAGGGGGCCAGTTCACTGTCCCTCAGACCATTGGAGGGCCAGACTATAAAAAAAAACTATAAACAAATCCCTATGCACACTGCACATAACTTATTTTAAAGTAAAAAAAACAAAACGGGAACAAATATAACATTTAAAATAAAGAACAAGTAAATTTAAATCAACAAACTGACCAGTATTTCAATGGGAACTATGCTCCTCTCACTGACCACCAATGAAAGAGGTGCCCCTTCCAGAAGTGCGGTGGGGGCCGGATAAATGGCCTCAGGGGGCCGCATGTGGCCCGCGGGCCGTAGTTTGGGGACCCCTGACTTGGACAATCTGAACAGAGTCAATCAGAAGAGCGAGAGATTAGGGAAAATCATATGAGTTAGTGGTTATGATGATGTTTATTTAGTCCATGTGGGAGGAGACCTGCAGTATTCAGGGGGGAGCTCAGCGGTCCACAGTGCAGGGCATTTTTATTTTACTCTGGTACTAATTTGAATTGCATGTGCTGATGGGTTGATGTGTGTGATCCCATCAACTGGCTACTGAGTGACCCTGGCAAACTGCTAGAACCTATGCTCGACTCAGACTTTTGTCATCTACTTATATCTATGTATGTGCTTAATGGGAGAAATTTCATGGGAAAATTCGAAGTCTCTAAGTTCCTGAGGGCCTCCTATGATTAAAGTCTTGTCATATAGCGTAGGATGGAGGCATCAGGGCTAATGAAAGGTCCTAGTAGAACTAATGAGCAAAAGATACAGGAAGGAAATTTCTACCCTAGAACAGGTTTTCTTCCAAGGAATCTTAATGATTTCAACTGGGGACCAGACAGCCAATTTTGCAAGGGTTTTGTGGCCAAGGGAACCTATGACATTTGTCTTCCTACTTCTAATACTCAGCACCGTGGTGGGCCCATGAAAAGTCCTAGTGAAATCATAAAATAGTAGAGCTGTTAAGGCTCTAATCTTACCACACCGCTATCTGAGGAGGAAAACAAACCCCAGAAAGGTTAACCGACATGCTCAATGTCTCACACTAGACAACGGTGGGGCTGGTACTACAGCTTAGGTCTTTAAATGCCATTTCAGTGCTATTCCTGATAGAGAAGCACTTCACATTTATATTCTTAAAAAATATATTCTTGAATGTTAGATATGCTACCCATATTAAGTGGCTTCTCAAGCTATTTCTAGAACTTCCTTGAAAGAAAGGGTTGTTTCAGGACATGGGGAATCGGAGCGTACTTTCCCTTTCACCCCAGCTTGCCTGCTGCACGTCTCCTCCAGCAGCGAAGACAGAAGAGGGTGTGGGAAAGGAGTCGCTGCCTCCAAAGGGCGAGAAGCCTCCTCTAAAGAACTGGAACTCTAGGACCTCTGTGGAGGGAAGGGGGAGGTGTCACTTCCCCATTTACGCTCTTCTGATTTGACTAAGGCACATGGAAGGTTTTCAGCCATTGATTCTACAAGCATTGGTAGTATCGTGTATGTTCCAAGCACTGTGGATAGTGCTGGAAGGATGCAGAGAGGAACGAGATGCTGATTGTTATCCATTAGCCCAGAGGCCGGATAAGACAGCTGCTTTCATAGTATGTATGGAGGAACAGATTGAGTGCTGGGGAAGCTCCGGAGAGAGGAAAAAGACCCCATTTCTTGGAAGGTAATCAGAAAAGTCTTCCTGGTCCTTGAACGTAGGATTTGAAGATGGAGTTTAGAGACCATTCTCAGCAGAGGAGACTGAGTGGGTTAAGGCATAGAGGCTGGCACGCTCTGGTCTGTCTGTAGAATACGAAATCAATCTGTCAGAAATGTTAGATATGGAAAGGAAAAAAATAAAACAAGCGTGAATAAGCACGGCACTAACTGATTGGGACTTTGCTGTGGATTAAGAGCTTAGAGGCCCTGGCTAGTTAGTTCAGTGGATAGAGCATTGGCTCAGCATACAGATGTTCCAGGTTTGATCCCTGGTCAGGACGTATATGAGAAGTGACCATGGGCTTGTCTTCTCCTTCCTCTCTGTCTTTTCTCTTTCTTCCTCTCCCACAGCCAGTGGCTTGATTGGTTTGAGCATCAGCCCCAGGTACTAAGGATAGCCCAATTGATTTGAGCATCAGCCCCAGATGGGGGTTGCCGGGTGGATCTCAGTCAAGGTGCATGCAGGAGTCTGTCTTTCTATCTCACCTCCATGCACTTAATAAAAAGAAAGGAAGGAAGAAAAGAAAAGAGCTTAGAGAGTTTAGAGAATCATTAATGGTTGCTAAGTGGAGGAGTGATTGAGCAGTAGTACAGCAATGCTGAGCTGGCCGTCTGTGAATGTCAGTGTAGTGGGCACTGTCAACACTCTGCTGAGTGCCCAGGTCCACCTGGATCTTTTTTGCTATTGCTGTGTCCCTCCTCCCAGCTTCTGTACCGTTTGCTTCTAACAGCTCACACCTGTGACTTTATTCAGAGACCTGCCTTTGGGCTCTAGTGGGCACTTTGACAAAACAGACAGAGTGCTAAAAATGCTGGGGAACTAACATCCCTTGGAACACCCCTTCGCCACTGATTGACAGTGTGGAGATATGAAAGCCCAGCTCTCTTGTCTCCAGTTGGCACAAACTCTGAGGTGTAATTTATACCCCAAAGTTCCCCACAGGATCAGGCAGGGGGAGGGATGGGTGTGAGAGCTCATCTTTGCTTAGTTTCTCCTCCTCTGTCTTTTTTATTTTATAAATAAATTTTTATTTTAATGGGGTGACATCAATAAATCAGGGTACATATATTTACATATATTCAAAGAATACATGTCCAGGTTATCTTGTCATTTAATTGTGTTGCATACCCATCACCCAAAGTCAGATTGTCTTCTGTCACCTTCTATCTAGTTTTCTTTGTGCCCCTCCCCCACCTCTTCCCCCTCTCCCTCCTTCCCTCCCTCCACCCCCCGTAACCACCACACTCTTGTCCATGTCTCTTAGTCTCGTTTTTATGTCCCACCAATGTATGGAATCCTGCAGTTCTTGTTTTTTCTGATTTACTTATTTCACTCCGTATAATGTTATCAAGATCCCACCATTTTGTTGTAAGTGATCCGATGTCATCATTTCTTATGGCAGAATAGTATACCATGGTGTATATGTACCACATCTTCTTTATCTAGTCTTCTTTTTTTTTTATTTCTTTTTTTTTTTTAATTTATTTTTCTGAAGCTGGAAACAGGGAGAGACAGTCAGACAGACTCCCGCATGCGCCCGACTGGGATCCACCCGGCATGCACACCAGAGGGCGATGCTCTGCCCACCAGGGGGCGATGCTCTGCCCCTCTGGGGCATCGCTCTGTTGTGACCAGAGCCACTCTAGCGCCTGGGGCAGAGGCCAAGGAGCCATCCCCAGCGCCCGGGCCATCTTTGCTCCACTGGAGCCTCGCTGCGGGAGGGGAAGAGAGAGACAGAGAGGAAGGAGAGTGGGAGGGGTGAAGAAGCAGATGGGCGCTTCTTCTGTGTGTCCTGGCCGGGAATCGAACCCAGGACTTCTGCACACCAGGCCGACACTCTACCACTGAGCCAACCGGCCAGGGCCTTTTTTTTTTTTTTTTTTTTACAGTGATTAAAGCCTTTAAGCAAACTCTTGGCCAATACAGCAAGAATCCATAAAAGAGTAGTGTCCTTAACATGTTCACCAAGTCCAAGTTGGCCCCAACACCATGCCAAATCCCTGAAAAATGCAACCCAACCCCAGTTCAGTCTGTTAGGAGCTGTCCCAAGGAGCAGGAGTCCAGGAAAAGTCCACATCCAGGAAAAGTCCACATGGCACTGGAATTGTTGTCACAATTCTATACTTTGCAGCTCACGTCCAAGTCCCAACGACCGCTGCTTCTAGCTGGTAATGATTCAGGTAGACTGGAAAAGCCATCTGCAGCATGTGTGGATATGGAGCTTCTGTTCTCCTCTGCCTGGAGAGATGAGACCAGGTTGCTTTTCCCTGGAGCTCTGTGACTGTGGCATGGTAAAGAGAACCTTGGGATACACTAAGCTGGGTGGCAAAGGTAAATTCATAATAGAAGTTGGCAAAAGGGGCCCTGGCCGGTTGGCTCAGTGGTAGAGCGTTGGCCTGGTGTGCAGAAGTTCCCGGTTCGATTCCCGGCCAGGGCACACAGGAGAAGTGCCCATCTGCTTCTCCACCCCTCCCACTCTCCTTCCTCTCTGTCTCTCTCTTCCCCTCCCGCAGCGAGGCTCCAGTGGAGCAAAGATGGCCCAGGCGCTGGGGATGGCTCCTTGGCCTCTGCCCCAGGCGCTGGAGTGGCTCTGGTCGCAACAGAGCGATGCCCCGGAGGGGCAGAGCATCTCCCCCTGGTGGGCCGAGCGTCGCCCCCTGGTGGGCATGCTGGGTGGATCCCAGTCGGGCGCATGCGAGAGTCTGTCTGACTATCTCTCCCCGTTTCTAGCTTCAGAAAAATACAAAAAAAAAAAAAGAAGTTGGCAAAAGGGGGAAAGAGAGGTCTAAATTAGGAGTAGGTCCCAGCCTGAATTATGAGTGGGGCATTGAGGTAGGAGGAATAAAGGAAACACTATATATTAAACAAAGCAGCAGAAAATAGGACTATCAACACCCACAACAGAGATCTTTGAGGGAAGAATAAAAAACCTGACTATTCAGGCAAGACGTAGTTAAGTGGCCCTTGTGCAAACGAGATCCGTTTATCTGCTTTTTGGAAGAAATACCCTAGGCTTGTCCACAGTGTCATAGATGGGGCCAACGGCCCTGGGCACCTTCAGCCTTCCGTGGCAAACCCCAGCATTGTCTTTTTTTTTAAGTGTTCTTTTTTTTTTTAAAGGAGCATTTGATTTTTTAAATTCATTTTAAAGAAGAGAGGTGGGGGGGGGGAGAGGAGGAGGGGAGGAGCAGGAAGCATCAATTCCCACATATGCCTTGACCGGGCAAGCCCAGGGTTTTGAACCGGCGACCTCAGCATTCCAGGTCGACGCTTGATCCACTGTGTCGCCACAGGTCAGCTCCACCTCTGTCTTGCTTCCTGCACTCCCTTACCAGTTTCTCCCAGAAGCAGTCTTTTAATACAGTCCCTGCTCATGAATCCTTATCACGGGGTCTGCTTCTGACACACAGGTTGGGATGAGGGGACTGCTAATGTAAGACCAGGTACGAAGCTACTGCAGAGCTCCAGGCAAGAGGTCTCAGAGGCTGGTATGAAGACACAGTGGCAAAGGCAGGGAAGGGAGAGGAGAAATATTCTGGGAAGAAATAGACAAGACCTCTAGAATTCGTGGAGTTGGGAAAAGTGGGAATCAAACAAAAATCTAGCCTTGGCCGGTTTGCTCAGTGGTTGAGCATCTGCCAGCATCTGCCCGGCATGTGGATGTCCCAGGATCAATTCCCAGTCAGGGCACACAGGAGAAGCACTCATCTGTTTCTCCACCCTTCCCCTTCTCCTTTTTCTCTATCTCTCTCTTCCCCTCCCACAGCCAAAACTCCATTGGAGCAATGTTGGCCCGGGTGCTGAGGATGGCTCCATGGCCTCCACCTCAGGTGCTAGAATGGCTCCAGTTGTAACAAAGCAACACCCCAGATGGGCAGAGCACCGCCCCCTAGTGGGCATGCTGGGTGGATCCCGGTTGGGTGCATACCAGAGTCTATCTGACTGCCTCCCCGTTTCCAACTTCAGAAAAATACCAAAAAAAAAAAAAAAAAAATCTAATTTCAAGTGCAGGTAACCGGATTGTGTTAAAAGCATTGGGAACCCCAAGAGGAAGAGCGCACTGGGAAGGACATCAGGCTCAGTTTGGAGATGTTGCCTTTGCGGTAACAGGGGGAAACTGTTGTTCAAGGGCTCAGCCGGTAGCAGGAGGATTCGGGGTTGGAGAACTCATTTCGGCAGCCACAGCACTTAGCCAGGCACTAAAGCCATGAATTAGAGGAAACTCCGAAAGAATCTGGGCTTTGTATCCATCTTTGAAAGTCCCCAAAGAGGAAAACACTGTAAAGTTCAAGTGCAACCCCAAGAGTGAGCATAAGGTCTGAGATGGATCAGAGCTGACTTCTATACCACTGTCTATGAAAAAAATAATAAATTTAAAATATATATATATTATATATATTATATATATATGCTATAGAGGTGTTCACCTGAAACTCATGTACTCTTATTGATCAATGTCACCCCATTAAATTTCATTTCAAAATTAAATTTAAAAATAAAAATACTATTTGAGCACCCTGCCCAGGAACTAATCTCTATGCTCCTAGCCCTTTCCCTCAGAAAGGTGTCCGGAAAGCATTCAGGGAATGATGCACACTGGAGAATGAGCTGTGACAACCTCTCTCAAGGATGTCAATCTGAAGGTGACATTACCTTTAAAGGGGAATTGTTAATGAATATGTTATTTTAACCTAAAGATCTTATCCCCAAATTTTCAGGCTGGAAGAGCCCTGGGAAGTCATTTATAATAGTTCATTTGACAGATGAAGAAACTTGAGGCAAACAGTTACATGGTCAGTTGTGGCTGGATCAGAACAGGAACTCATGCCCCCTGTGTCAGTGCCGGCCTCTTTCTTCCCCACAGCAGTGCCCATTGTCCTCCCGTGCTCTCTGTCCCTGCACTGGACTGCCATGTACTTCCTGGCCACAGTGGGAGGCTCTCTACAGTCATTTTCCCAAATGAAATGATGAGTTATATCTACTGGAGCATCTCAGTATGTCATATCACAGGATTCTTTTTAAGGATCTACTCAGATAAACGATGTGAAAATATTTTAATATAGAAGAATCTATTCAAATGTATCAACATTTACAAAATACAGACTGTCTCTACTTTCCAGTTCAGTTTCTACATGATGATTACAGATGTGGAGTAGGATCATAAAATTAAGGGAAGCCACCAGACCAATTCAGGATTGAACATTTTTCTTTCACTTTCACTCACACTGGATTCTAAGACACCACATTTACATCATTTGTATCTATTGAAGTGACATCATATTTAAACCCAAGTTCCTGGTTAATTAAGTCAATTGGATGTCCCTGCCATGAAATAATCAAGTTCACTCCATAACTGGTCAGCAAGCATGGGCTTGCTGACACTGTACGACATTCTGGAGGTGGAGAAAGGAAGCAGAGCCGACGCCCTGAGGAAGCCACCGTCCCACTGTCCAGCAGAGGCAAGACATATCAATCTAAAGAAACAATTGAAATACAATGAAATAAGGGCAGCGACGGAGAACTGTGCAAGGTACAGTAGTGGCAAAATGCAGTGCTGGCTCTCATTGGGGAAGGAGTTTGACTCCCAGAGCGGTTGGCACTTGACATAGAACTTGGGTGAATTGGAGGTGAGCCCGACAGGAAAGGCAGTGAGTCCAGGATGTCATTTCAGGAAAGCCAGTAACAATAGCAAAGATAAGGAGGTGAGCTGTACACACTTCTTTCAAAAATTTTAGTGGATTTAGTATCAGGCACATACTTGCAAAATGAGTAAATGAAAGCCTGAGTGAATGTCAGTGTGGGACAGCAATGGAGACAAAGTTGGGAAGGGAGCACGGGGCCGAGTGAGTGAGGGCATCCTGTGCCCTGATGGCTCGCTGGCTCTCTACGCTCCAGGACAGTTGTCTCAATGTGTCGTATCTGCACCTGCAGCATCACCATTATCGGGGAAATTGTTAGAAATGCCAATCATCAGGTCCCAACCCTGACCTAGTGAATCAAAAACTCTGGGGAAGAGGACCTAGGAATCTGTGTGTGTGTGAGGGGGTTTCTTTGTTTGTTTGTTTGTTGTATTTTTCTGAAGTTGGAAACAGGGAGGCAGTCAGACAGACTCCTGCATGCACCCGACAGGGATCCACCGGGCACGCCCACCAGGGGCGATGCTCCGCCCATCTGGGGTGTCGTTCTGTTACAACCAGAGCCATTCTAGCACCTGAGGCAGAGGTCACGGAGCCATCCTCAGCGCCCGGGCCAACTTTGCTCCAATGGAGCCTTGGCTGCAGGAGGGGAAGAGAGAGACAGAGAGGAAGGAGGGGGGGTGGAGAAGCAGATGGGTGCTTCTCCTGTGTGCCCTGGCCGGGAATCGAACCTGGGACTCCTGCATGCCAGGTCGATGCTCTACCACTGAGCAAACCAGCCAGGGCCGGAATCTGTGTTTTAACTAGACCTCTGGGTAAGTCTGGCAGATGCTGAAGTTAGAGAACCACTGCTCTCGGCATGGAGGAAGAAAAAGTTGAAATAACATTTTATGGGGGACAAATAACCACATTAATTTATTGGCTCTAATAGAAAGCAAGCAAGCATTGACATCTCTCTACAAAAATGCTAGCTCAATCCTCCAGAAGTGCTCAGCCAGAACCATCTGGGGTCCTGCCTGGGTCTTTTCAATTGAGTCCTCCTGTCTCATCAGGTAAGTAATCTTGTAGAAACAGCACCTCATTACCCTCGATCAAATAAGCAGTGAGCAAGCAGTTTTCATTTGAGAGCTAGATGACTGAAAAGATTTGTCTGGGGCAATCGCAGTAGATGGTAGTGATTTAAGCTAAATTCAGTCCTGGGAGACAGCTGAGCGATGGGACAACTTGAGTAAAGTTTAGGCTGAGGTAGCAGCAGGAATGTCGAACAGTACACTCAGATCTGAAATAGAAGGAATTAAATTCATTCATGGGTCCGCTTTCCAACCAATTTATACATCAAATAAAATGAAGTTTGCACCTGGCCTCTCGTCTGCAAGTGAAGTCAGATAGCCCACAACTTGGTTGACTGAAAAAGCAAGCAATCAACTGCCAGTATCACCCTCCCTCAAAAATACTAATGACATAAAATGGAAAAACCAGTCGAGAAGCCAAATGATTTATAAAAATCAATTTAAGCAGCATGAGATAAGTAGAAAGCTTAAATTTAAAAAAGATATATATATATATAGTTAGGGCATCCAGCAATTCCAAATGAAAACAAATATCTTTATACAAGACTCCAAATAACCTTAGGTAATTACACTGGGCAGGATATGACCACAAAAATCATAGTTAAAATCCAAGATAAGCCTCAGTTGGTAGCTCCATTGCCTGGAGCATCGTCTCCCAATACGCCACAGTGCAGTCTGATCCCCAGTCAGGGCACATACAAAAATCAACCAATGAATGCATAGATAAAAGTAACAACAAAGTGACGTTTCTCTTTCTCTCTCTCTCTGTCTCTCTCTCTGTCTCTCTTCCTATCCCTGTCTCTCTCTCTAAAATCAATAAATTTTTAAAAATGTCTTTAAATCCAGGGAGATATCCTTAGCTAAGAACAAACAAGGTAAAAGGAGTTTGAGAATAAGCACACTGTTTAGGGGCTTGGGGAGGAGAGACAGACAGGTTCAGAGGTTGGTGCTGTGAACGTGGTGGAGCCCCCACACGGACTTCTCACTGCGCCCTACCCCAGTAGCTGGAGCTGGTGTGGAAGCTGACAGCACACAGTCAATAGGCAATTACAGTAATCGAATCTTGGAGAAAGTGACACAAGTGTAAATAGCCTACTCCCAGTTGGCCTGTGATTAACGTGACAACAAGTTGAAAGTGATTTCCTCCATGGAAGCCAAGGCAGCCTGGTCCCTAGGAATAAAATTGATAAAAGATTGTCCTACTCTATCCATTACACCAAAACTGTCAGTGAGTGTTGGCTGGAGAGGAGACCTATGATGAAAAGAATAAGTGGATGCACCTAGGAGTAAGAGCAGAAGTATGTGTTGGGAGTACCAAGTATTTGCAAAAGACCTCTGCCCATAGTCTACACTTATCTATGGGAGATACATTTCAGGGCCCCCAGGGGATGTGACACCACAGACAGCACTGAGCTCTCTATATACTATGTTTTCTCCTATACCTACTCCCATTTTCACTTAAAGGGAGCACTCTACGGCTTCTCTTGGGGATATCGGAATGGCCAGCATCACTACTCTTGCGCTTTGGGGGCATTATTAAGTAAAATAAGAGTCACTTGAACACAAGCACTGGCATACTAAGACAGCTGATGTGATAACCCAGGGGCTACTAAGTGACTAATGGGGAGGGAGCAGGAGCACATACAGTGGGGATGCAGCGGACAGAGGGATGGTTCAGATCCCGGACTGGAGGGAATAGGAGGGCACAAGATTTGATCACATGCTCAGAATGCAGCACAATTTAAAATATGAATTGTTTTAAATTTGTAGAATTTCCCATTTAATGTTTTCAGACTGCACTTGACTGCAGGAAGCTGACACCGTGAAAAGCAAAACAATGGATGGGGTGGGCTGCTGTCTGTACACTAATTCACTCAATCCTTTACAAAAGCAGATGTTAGCACGAGGCCTATCTTATCCTTTTTTGAAGAGGGCGTAGGTTCAGAGTAGTAACATAGTCTTTCCAAACAAACTGGGAACAGCAGATGTGAACTCATGGGTTTTCTAAACCCAGATCCTAAGCTTTTCCAACCACAAAAAGAGTAAGACAATTAGCTGGAGTTGCAGGGGAAGCAAAGGGATGCATGGGTGTGTCATCAAAAGCGGTTAATGGAAAGCTGAGCTCCAACCTTAGGCATTGAACATGGCCCCCAAGTCAACACCACCTCAATCACGATGGCGTTGTGTCGTCTGGGCGCTCAGGAATGCGGAGGCTCTCCAGACTTCGGTGGCTAATGTAGACCTTTGTCTCCATATTGGGACTCAATAGACAGTGGCAGCAATCTAAGTGACGTGGGGATTTTGAATATGGTTTGAAAAATGAGGCATGATGACATAAGACACACCTAAATGGCATGATGGTCATTTATCACACACATGATGTGAGAGGGTCATACGTATATCACTTCCCAATGGGCTAGGGATCAGGAATTCCCAACATTTTGCTTTTAGTGAAGCTCATTGTAAATTAAAGAGGAAGAGGAGGCGGTAATTACAACAAAGATCAATTGGGTCAGATGCAGAGTTTCATATCAGGAATGGGGGAGAGAGTAGAAAGCAAGCTATAATGGGGGGGTGTCTTGGTAAGAGAATTTCATGTTTTTGATAGTGTCTGAGGCACTAGAGAGAAGCCAGGCATCACTGTGACGTTGTGACTAAAGGGAGGAAGTAAGAAGCCCAGAGGTGGCCCTGGCTCAGTGGGAGAGAAAGTGTAAGGGAAGACTTTTGGGGAGATTAGTAATATCCTATAATGCCCTTTGATTTGTGCTCACTCTCAGAGGTCCAATGGATACATGCTCAGAGGGGCTGGAGTTGTCAGCGAGGTGGGTGAGGACCTCTCCTAGCCTATGAGCTATCAGATCCAGGGGGAAATATCCCCAAAGACGTCTCGGAAGCGAGTGCTTTCAGACCCCTTAGGGGAAGGCGGGAGAGGCTGTGCCTGAGTCTGAGAGACCTAGGTGCCACCAGTTATTGCTTCTTTTGATTCTTCTCTAAACCATCACTCTCTTGAGAGAATAGTCATATAATAACTTGTAGAGGCAGTGAAGACATTTTATTCTCTTTACTGGGAGACAGCCAATGAGGGAGAGGTGAGGGAGGGGAAGATGCGATAATAAGCTGCTCATGATGCAGGCTCAGAGGCCAAAAGCCAGCTCAAATGACAAAAGATGGCTAGGAGCTGCCTTCAAGAAGAAGCATGCCCCTAACTGGAGACCTTTGGTTTACAAGTATAATGATGAGTTTGGGCATGCACATGGGAGGGTAAAGACTGGGAGAGTCTAACTCTTTAAAAGAGAAAGAAATTAAACTTGGGAACGAGAATATACCTAGTGACACTTGGGAATTCTGTGATATTGTGGTTGGGAATTAAAAGACTTGATAAAGAGGCCAAAGAGGGGTGTTGGGCGAATAGCAACATCAAGGAGGGATTTCAAGGTGTTGGTTGTGGCATGGGATATAAACCTTCCCTTCAGAGGCCTCAACGTCTTTGCCAGACTCCAGATACTTTATTGGTGCTTCTCCACAAGTGAATTTTTATTAAGGGTCAGGGTCATCTAGGAAACAAGCTGAGTTCTGCCATTTGCAGGGTCACGGGGGTCTGATGATTAGGGAAACAGCCCTCTGGGTTACAATGGATGGCATCATTAATTATGTCCAGCCACTTAATAGAGTAGATACTATTATCGCAATTTGAAAGTGAGGATGTTGAACCTCCCAGTGGTCTAGCAATTTGCCTAAGAGGCAAAGCCAAGGTTGCACCAAAATCTTAGAGATGCTATAGTTCACTTTCTTTACTTTCATATTAATGGTTCTCAAAATGTAGTTCCCTGAGCCAGCAGCATCAGCCTCACCCGGGAAGCTGTTAAAAATGCAAAATCTCAGCCCACCCCAGACCTACTGAGCCAGAAACTCTGGGGGTAGGGCCCAGCATCTGTGCTTTAAGAGCCCTTCCAGATGATTCTGAGGCATGATAAAGTTTGAGGACCGGTGATCTACAGTAGAGTGCTTTTTGGACAGCCGTCCCAGCACTGAGGGCTGCTGGGTCTGTGACTCATTGGCAGAAGACGCTATTCCACTTGACAGTGTGAGGTGCCTGAGTGAGCAAAGCCTGCAGAGATGCAAAATCTGCTCACTCGGCTGTAAAATGAGATACAAACCAAAATCTCAGAGGGACCGGTGGGATCCCATGGGTGGGGAGTGCAAACATAATTACAGCCAGTTTGAGTCGAGGCAACAATGTTAAAAGGAAACGTAAATGGCTTGCTCCAACATCACCCTGCCTCGGGCCACCTCAGAAGCATCTATCTTGGCCCTGGCCGGTTGGCTCAGCGGTAGAGCGTCGGCCTGGTGTGCGGGGGACCCGGGTTCGATTTCTGGCCAGGGCACATAGGAGAAGCGCCCATTTGCTTCTCCACCCCACCCCCCTCCTTCCTCTCTGTCTCTCTCTTCCCCTCCCGCAGCCAAGGCTCCATTGGAGCAAAGATGGCCCGGGCGCTGGGGATGGCTCCTTGGCCTCTGCCCCAGGCGCTAGAGTGGCTCTGGTCGCGGCAGAGCGACGCCCCGGAGGGGCAGAGCATCGCCCCCTGGTAGGCAGAGCATCGCCCCTGGTGGGCATGCCGGGTGGATCCTGGTCGGGCGCATGCGGGAGTCTGTCTCACTGTCTCTCCCCATTTCCAGCTTCAGAAAAGTACAAAAAAAAAAAAAAGGTAAAAAAAAAAAAAAAGAAGCATCTATCTTTGGGGCACAATTGTTTACCTTTTCTTGTGTCATGTCTATAGCTCATCTTGGAAAATGGATGAAGAGAGGCTGTTATATCTTTATATGTGAGAGGCGCATGGCTCAGGGAAACTGAACTCGAGTCTGGGCCGTAGGAAAGCTGCGCGCTGTAGCAGGAGTATCCCCTGCTTTTTGAGCTCCAAATGTAGGTCTTGTCTTTGCAGATCTTCCTCTCTGTGATCTAGGGCAATTCATGTAACCTCTCTGTCAATTAAGGATCGTAATAACGTCTACTTCTCAGTTTGTCGTGGGAATGAAGGGTAATGCTTGAAGCAAGCCTTTGCAAACTGCAATATGATGTGTTGTTATCATTATTTGCATTGCGCTCCCCTAACCCCAAACCTTCAAACTGCACAATTACATGCCTGTTCCTTCACATTTTGCTCTCTCCAGAGTCAGCGATGGAACAACAGGTACTCCTCTGGTAAACGGATCCTTGCATTCTCTGATCCTTCATAGATAACACAACGCCCCACATAGAACATGCCAGAGAGTGCTGGGGCAAACCAGGAAGTGGAGGGATGCACCACTTTGGCCTTGGGAAACTTTTAGCCAGTTTTCCTGCAGAGGAGTCCCATTGGTTTTTAGGTTGGACAAAAGCACTTGTAAATCATGGAATCCACTTTATTTCTAGATAAGAAAACAGAGCCCTGCCCAAATAGTCCCTTTATTTCTAAGTCCTGAGCTATTCCTTTCTTTGTAAGTTTTCCAGAGTAACGGGCTCTGACTGGGGCCTTTGGGTGTTTGGCACCAGCTGTGGAGAGGAGGGAGGGAGTAGCCCTTGGAGGACCTGCGAGAGCCCCTGGTGTAGGCGGTGACATCAAGCAAGCCCCTCCCCCGGGTGCTGACACAGGCCGTTCCTCTGTCGGATTTGCACAGGACTAAAAGCAGTTCTTGGATAGAGTATTTTCTAATGATTCCATGTAACCAGAGTCTGATAGATTGCAAGTCAACACAGAGGCTGGAGAAAAAATATTTATATATACTATTCAGAATAAACTAAATTTTTGAATGCAGTATGATTATAATATATACATTGATAATCCCTGGAAGTTGGTTAAATAGAGTGCTAGTGTTAGAAAAATGAACATAGCCTGAATTTTAAATTATTCATAAAGATAATACTACCAATAACTAACATTTATTGGTTTCTGTTCAAGGTCAGGTGTTCTGCTGAGTGCTCTGTCTGGGTTATCGCCTTTCATCCCTCAGAGCCCAGTGGATTCAGTCTAGGTAGCACCCCATTTAAAGATGGAAACCCGGAAGCTTAGTTAGGTGGGGGAGGCTGAGGTAGTGATTTGCCCAAGGATAAGTGGGCTTGATATGAACCAAACAGTCAGATCCCAGAGCTTGAAACCACTTTGCGATGCTGCCTGCAAGGGCCACCCTTAGCAAGCTGGGGACTTGGCCAGACTATTCACCTCCCTGACTGTCATCTGAAAACATTTAACTAAAATAATAGTCCAGCAGGCCTCACAGGGTTGTTGTAAGGATCAAAAAAGAAAAGAAAGAACACTCTTAACTTACCACACAGAAAACTAATTACTGTGTTTGCTAGCTTACTTACAAAAAGGACGAAGGAAAGATTTGTTACAGGGTCATTACAATGAGACGAAAGGAACAAGAGTAGCACCAGCAGGCCAGGCTGAAGTGGGCGCTGCTCCGTCGAGGAGCACAACACGGGGTGTCCGTCCTGCCGCCACCGTCCCTGGGTTCAGACCCCGCTGCCGCCGTTCACTAAGGGTGATAGTGCTGCTTACCTCCTGGGCTCGGTACTCACTGCGTGTTTTCCACATTCCTCTCTCCTGTCTGAATCCCATGCCCGCTCTCTCTGCTGTGTTCAGAAACCCAGAGAGGCTGGGGTGTATGGACCGTATCACCCAGCTCTCAGACCCTCTGACTTCCGCCGGGGTTCAGCTAACAGAAGGTGGGAAGAGAAGGGTCAGGGTATCTACAATCTCTCACACCCTCCACACAGCCTACACTCCCTGAGACCTTAACTTGGGCAGTGGACACAATCCTCCACAGCCTCAGCTCTGACCTGAAATGCTGAGAACCCTGGTCCCTCCCCTTGTCCTTGCATTGCTGTGATGAGTAGTAGCAATCCCCATTGTAAATAAGTGGTTTGTGGGTCTACACCTCATTGGTTCTCTTAATCCAGGCTACACATTTACAAGAGTAAATAGCTCCTTTATGAACTCTCTTCAGTTATACCCTTTGAATGTGCCATCTCTTTTCTGTCAGGGACCCTGATTGATACAAAGTTCTAGGGAAGATCATGTGTTTAGACAGCCCCTGACACATAGTGAGTGCTCCCTAAATGCTGGGGATGATTATGCTCACAAGCAAAGGTGGTGGTGGTAATGGTGATAGAAGATCTCGGCCATTCTTAGCCCGAAGAAAGTACATAAGCTTTTTCTTATTGGCTGAGCCATCCCAGAGCATGAAGCTCCCACCTGATGAACCATTGAGTTATATGCTGAGAGAGATTAGCTAAAAGCACTCATTTGGTTTCAGGGACAGGAAAGGAGGGAGCTAATACTGAAGGAAGAAAAAAGAATATTCCAGAGGGGGAACCCTCCTTAGACAGGAACCCCTCACCCCAACAGCCAAAGCTGGAACCAAAGAGTAGGAAGAAGGCTCCTGGGAAGGGGGCCCCGGGGGCAGTGTCTGGCTGAAAGGGCTCCCTGGGCAGCCACTTCTGTGTTCTAGGATGGCAGTCACCATCATGGCTTCAATGACAGTGAACACACCCATAATACCCTAGGTCCCTGTTTGGCAAACGGCAGCTCGTGAGCCACATGCGGCTCTTTGGCCCCTTGAGTGTGGCTCTTCCATAAAATACCATGTGCGGGCACTACCTGGATAAGGAATGTACCTACCTATATAGTTTAAGTTTAAAAATTTTGGCTCTCAAAAGAAATTTCAATCGTTGTACTGTTGATATTTGGCTCTGTTGACTAATGAGTTTGCCGACCACTGCCCTAAGTCATTTGTTAGGAGACCCTTAAAGGGAGAGAAATAAGTTCAAGTCTCTATTCTTTGGAAATGGACTGGGTACAAGTGGGGGACCCAGGAGAGGACCCTCCTGTTACTTGTGGAAGGACTAACTTGTAGATGTTGGCCCAAAAGAAAGCCTGCTTCTGTGGAGATGGCCCCCCACCCTACGAGCGTGTACACACACAGGGCCCACCATTTCAGAAGAATGCTGTGCACGTCGGGGTCCTGGGAGAAAACAGATGGCCCCATCAGAACAGGTAACTGGTACAGAGTTGGATTCAGAGGTGGTGGACAACGGTGTGGGCAGGCTGCAGAGAAGCAGGCTGCAACGCAGCTCGGAGTAGCCTGTGACCAGGCAGCCTGTAAGTGAGCTGTGCTCCTGTCCAGCTCCACCTGGAAGGAGATCACAAACCCCACAAATTAGGCTTGTGACTGTAAGAAGCACCCCAGGGCTGTTAACACCTAAGATGTTACCACTTCTAGGCTGCGAGGATAGAGGGGGAGGGGGAGGCAGCATTCCCAGAACCTCCAGGCAAGGCCTCAGTAACTGACAGTAGCTGAGGTCTGTGGCAGCGAGACAGATATAACCCACGGAAAACCCACGGGGAAAGAGCCAGGGGAGCAGTGACCAAACTTCCCTTTCCTGCTTTCCACATGGCTCCCATTGGCTGAATCCAATGAGAACCAGAAGGCCAGGAAACCAGTGGCTAGAACTCACATTGGCCGGCCCCCTGGGCCTGGAGGGTGAGTGTTGGAGAGAAGACCCAGAGGGCCAACAGCCATCAGGCAACGCCAAGGCGAGAGGACCTTCAAACACTGTGATGAGAATGGAGATAGGCTCTGGCCCTGGGAATTTTGAGCGTCTTGCAACCCAAGCATCTCTAGGAGGACAGAGCAGACTTTTCTAAGGTCCAAAGCTCCAGGCAGGCGCTTAGATGTTTGAGGTGAAAGGCAAAGTGCCCGGGAAGGCAGAGCAGGGGCTCGCACTGCACGGAACCCAATTTGCCTGCCTCGGTCTGGTCCAGCCCGGTCCAGCAACCACGTGGGAAGTTCACTACAGAGCCCCCGTCTCCAGAAAGGGCCCTGGAGCCCGTGGGATTCATAATGAAGCCCTGTTCTCTGGCTTCTGTAATTTAGCACATTTCAGACTGGAAAGGAAACATAAACATTTCCATGCCACATCTAATACAATTATAAGGTCATTACACATTCTGTAGCACGAAACAGCTGTTTCAAAGATCCTTATTAGAATTTCACAGAGTTTTATTTATTTGGGGCAACAACAAAAAAAAAGCAATCTTTTAAATTATGATTTAATGAGACCGTTAAATGTTCATCATCAAGTGGTTACTTATTACAGCTGCACAGAGCTTGGCTATTTGAGTTCATAAGTGGTTAACTGAACTTTACTGCCCACCTCAGTCCTACCCCTGCACGCACACGCACACACGCACACACACATTCACACACGTGTGCATGTAGGAACAAATGGACATATTTTGATCTAAACCCTCTTTCCTCCCAAATTATGTTCTATTCTTTTAAAGACAAACTTCATAAAGCTAAACTCCAAATTTCTGTGGCTGAGTTGGCTTTTAAGTCAAACTCATGAGTTTATATAAAAATACCTTGGCTTCTTCACCCCACTAGCAAATAAACTCCATGAGAGCAAGGAAAAAAATACTTTGGCTCCTAAAACTTTTCTTCCCAGCACCTTTGAAGAGGAGAGTGTCTGCATTGCAATTCACCAAATGATAAAATGTCTGTGGCCAACGCCAGTGTTGGGGGTTCTACATATATGGTTCTTGTGGGGTTTACATGATTTCTCACTGGATTGAGAAGCTTTCATACAGCCCTGTTCTCTGAGGTGAGGTCTGGGGATGGATGGGGGAGAAGGACTTTGCCTGATGACCTACCAGTGATCTAATACAGATGTGTCATTTTGTCAGGCTGCAATACAGTAGCAGTTAATCCACCAGCACTTATAATAATTGCTGTATCCTGCCGAAGCCGTACTGTGACACAATGTATCCCTGGAATTCATAAGTAGGTTGTTTAAATGCAAAATAATTATTAAGCACTCATTCTTGGAATTCATCCTGAGATAAGTAGGCCTTAAGAAAATGTCTAATACAAAATGACATTTGGGTTTTAGAATATATAACCTTTTGTATTAATGGTATCCCAAGGTGTTTTACATAGTAATTGGATGGTAGTGTGGCAAGTATTTCAGTAAATGAAATGGCTCTTGGGACTGAAGTAGAGGTTTAGCTATTCTTGGATATCAAGTTGCAGTTCATTGACTTGGGGAGGCAAAGTGGAATGCCAGGCTTTTTAAAAGTAGCCCAAGGCCTTCTTGAAACTTCTCTGAAAACATCAGGAAGCAGAAGGGGTCTCAGAGGTAGAGAGCATGAACCCCTCTGTGACAGATGAGGGTCCTGGGCACAAAGGTGAGTTTGTAGCCCACTAAAGGCTGTAAACCAGGTTTCCTAACTAAGAGGGCCCCAGGCATATTTGTTCATGGTTCACATTTCAGCTCAACCAGAACCTATCTGGGTAACTTAGAGCGAATTACTTACTATTGCTGGGCTTCCACTTTGTCATCTGCAAAATGGAAAATAATAATATCTGCCAGAGTCAGGGAAGATATTAAAACAATATATATAAAGTAACAAGTACAGTTCCCAGAACATAGTAGGTGCTTCATGAATGGTGACTATTGTTATAGATCCACATTGCCACCAGTCCTTCCTGCTTTAACATTTTTAGTTTCAATTTGCATCACTTACTGTATTAATGCTGTTATGTTTTACAATTACAAGTTATAATTAGGCAAATATGACTCATCCGACTTTCCATGTCCAATTCTCAGCACTCCACCCATACATCAAAAAACAAATCAAAATGCAATTAGATACTGACTAGATGCTAAATAGAAAGTTTATAATTTATTGTCTCATAGAAGATTACACTGTGAAAGTAAATTGATCTCGTGTCAGTAATAGAAAGGTTGAGACTAGATGTATGTCAGCCATGAAGAAGATTAATATAGCTACTCACTTGTCATATTTGGTGGGGGAACGTCTTAAATTGTAATGGGTGGGTGTTAAGAAGTACAACCACACAGCAACAGGCTGAGAGAGACTGCATGGTATATTTGAACAGATAATATTCTGCATTTTTATATGTTTCAATAATATAAATATACCTATATATAGACCACTGCCACTCAATTAAGATACATAGAAGTTTAGATATAACTCTTCCAAAATATTAAGGATAATTAATTTTACCAAAAAAGTCACAAGCAGAGGGTCCTTTTTTTTTTTTTTTTTTTTTTTTTGCAGAGGGTCCTTTTAAATGCCTCATCTCCCTAGTGTAAGTGTGTTTGATTCATTTTAAAATCAATTTACGTGTCAAATTTTCAGGAACACATCTACTAGGTAAAGCACGTTCTTTCTGCCAGTAACCTGTAATGAAAGTGACAGTGAGGTGTTCGTATTTTATAATGAATAAAATTATGGGAGCAGAGAACATAATTATATATCACATAAAATACTGATAAACCTGAGCTTTAAAAACATCACATTTTAAATTTCTAAATCAGTGCATGAAACCATTCCGTGTTTATTTGTTTCTCTAAACCATCTTTGAGATACAAGGTGGGTCATCCCACAAATATTGTGAAAAGCCCAACAACAGTCGCACCCTGGAGGCTGTTAGAGAAGTTGCAAAGCGCTTACACTTAATTTAATCCTTGACAACCCTGTGGACTGGAATAACATTATCCCCATTCTAGTGATGAGGAAATTAAGGCTCAGAAAAATGAAGCAGTTTATACAAGCTCACAAGGCCGGAATTCCAGGCTGGCCTTCCTATTTCTTAAAACACACCACTCCTCCCTTCTCCCTCCGCCCTTAATTGGAGCAGCACCATCTCTTGACCCAACTATCAGAGTAACATCCTCTTCCTGTCTCTGCCCCCAGCCTGTTCTGGACCATACATCAAAATCTGATGTCACTATGCTCTGCTCAAATCCCATCACCGACTGATAAAGTACAAGCTCTATAACATGTATTCAGGACTCCTCACCATATGCTCTCCATGTATGTCTCTCCCCTTATTTTCATCCCTCCCTGCTTTGCATGTTTTAATCGCAGCCACACAGTTGGATTGTAGGTCTCTGCAAACACTACATATGTCAGCCCCTCTCACTTGTTCATGCTGTCTCTTCTCTCCAAAAATGCCTTTGTCCCCTCTTTGTCTGGCTCACTCTGCTTATCCTTTAAGACCCTGTTTGGGTATCATCTCCAAGGACCCTAGTCTGACCTCCCCCATCTCTCTTTGACTGGCTTTGCTGTGCTTCCCCAGGGATTGGATAATATTCCCTTACTGCTCTTGATGCATTATTTCACAGGCATGTGGTATCTTTCATATCAGAGACTCTCTTATCATATCTGAGTCCCCAGAGCCTAACTCAGGGCCTGGTCCACATTAGGTGCTCAATAAATACTTGCTGAATGGATAAACACATATGTGAATGAATAATAAAACACAGTCCTGGGCTCTTAAATTTAAGTCTAAATCTCTTTTCAATATGCCAAAGCTAAGTCACAAAAGATAACAAGCCTTTCTGGGCTTCATACTCAAGAGGCCCACAGTCCCAATGAGCATGGGACACACAGACGCAGAATTACAAGGAAATTGCAGGAAAGGGTGCTTCATGAAGGGCTGAGGGGTTCCCTGCAGCACCGCTCCCTCTGGAAGCTCTAGGGGAGACTCCGTCCTCGCCTCTCCCCAGCTTCTGACAGCTCCCAGCAATCCTGGGGTTCGTTGGTTTGAGTCTGTACCGCTCCATTCTCTGCCCCATTATCACACGGTCTTCCTCCCTGTGTTCTTCACATGGCCTTCTTCTTGTAAGGACACCAGTCATTGGGTTCAGGATTTAACCTAACCCAGTTTGAGCTTACCTTAACTTAGCTAATTACACCTGCAAAGACCTGATTTCCAAATAAGGTCACAAAAATTCTCACATTCTGGGGATACAGTGGTCATGAATTTGGGGGGGGACATCATTCAACCAGTTCAGGAGGTATCTCTCAATCCTTCCTACAGATGGTCCAATTTACAGAGTGCTTGCCAAGCCCCCTCGTGCCTCACTCCCGAGCCCATGGTGGAAAGTACAGAGAACTTGGCTGGACCAGATATCTTCCCCCTAAACCCCCAGTTTCCCCGTAACTGGGATCCCAACAGCCAGTACCAGACTTTCTTGCTATTAATGCCTTGGATTGGATTCTAGTCCACTTTTTACCCTTTTCTTTTGTTTGGATGATACTCTGAACTAGAGCAGCCTCTCAGGGCCTGTTGTCTGACAGTACTTTGTATCCCCCTGCCGTTTCTCTCACAGACTGACCAGCAGAGTAAGAGCCACACAGTCCCAGGCCTTCAACCACGTGCTCCCAAGCCTTGCCGGGCGCCCCCACCCTGACACCTGGCCTTGCCGGGTGCCCCTCCCACCCTGACACCTGGCCTTGCCGGGTGCCCACACACACACACCTGGCCTTGCCGGGTGCCCCCCCAACAGCTGGCCTTGCTGGGCGCCCCCACCCTGATACCTGGCCTTGCCGGGTGCCCCCCCTGACACCTGACCTTGCCGGCGCCCCCACCCTGACTCCTGGCCTTGCCGGGTGCCCCCCCTGACACCTGGTCTTGCCGGGCACCCCCCCAACACCTGGCCTTGCCGGTGCCCCCACCCCGACACCTGGCCTTGCCGGCGCCCCCACCCCGACACCTGGCCTTGCCGGCGCCCCCACCCCGACACCTGGCCTTGCCGGGTGCCCCCACACACACCTGGCCTTGCCGGGCGCCCCCACCCTGACACCTGGCCTTGCCGGGTGCCCCCCCCACACACACCTGGCCTTGCTGGGCGCCCCCACCCTGACACCTGGCCTCACCTAAGCCTGCGGCTCCCATGGAGTCCCAGTTTTGGCTCTCTCCGGGCTGGCCCATCCCACTTCTAACAAAGCCCCAACTTTAACAAAGAAATATATTTTCCTTGAAGTAATTTTTCCCTTCCCTAAGTCCCCTGTGGCTGCTGCAGTTCTCATTTATAAACTAAAATAGTCCAGATGACAAGCTCCAAATGTACTAACACTTTAGCATCATAACCTCTTAAAATATTCATGGTCATCTTCCTCTCTTTAAGATGTTTTCTGTTGATCAATCTGCATGCTTCCCTCTAGGGCACCTCTTTAAAATACCTATAAAGGCAAAGGCAGACTATTCAGCTTTATTTGTGCAATTGTTTCTGGCATGCTATACCGGAGACAGATGTGAATTTCATCTTTCATTAGCACAATACCTACAGTCTTTTAAAAATGGCCATGCTTATGAATGTGAGGTATGAAATCTATCTGTATATACTCTTCGCCTTAAAAAAAAAAAAAAGACAGCAAATTTCACACCAGTAACTTCCTCCTATATCAGGCAATGGGGTGAGATGAGGTTTTTGACAAAAATGGTAGGTATTACATAACACTCTCGTCTTCTTACAGATGCACACACGGCTCCAAAATAGAATTGGAAAGCAGTGCATTGTCTGCAGAGCAAACTGTTTGAGGGGGGATAACAACATTCCCTTTACCCACAAATATTAAAGTCGCAAATAAGAAGGGAAGGAAAGGATCACTGTTGGGCATTTCTGAGTGATCTCAGAGAAAAGATGTCAGTGGGACATCATTCAGGAGGGTGTCAGTGCTGACAGAAGGGTTTCCATCCCTTGAGGGACAGCCATCATTGAGCCGGGAGAATCTGCCCCCCGTGTGCAGAAGCAGGGTCACAGTAGCCGACTCTGTGAGGTGTATCATCTATAGAAAGCACGTCGTGGGCTAAATAGTGTGCCATAGAAATCCGTCTTCACCTGGAACCTCAAAATGTGGTCTTATCTGGAAAAGGGTCTTTGCAGATAAATTAGTTAAGATGGGGTCAGACTGGATTAGAGAGGGCCCTAAATCCATTGGCTAGTGTCCCTTATGAAAGAAGGCCACGTGAAGACACACAGAAGCAACCATGAGATAACTAAGGCAGGTACTGGGGTGATGCAGCTACAAGTAGGAACACCAAGGGTGGCTGGGAGCCTGGAGCCAGGGAGTGGCGAGGAAGGGGTCTCTGTGTTGAAGCCACCAGTTGGCGGAAACTAGCACAGCAGCCAATCTATTTCACAACTGGGGGAAGACGAGCCCTCTGTCCTGTACTGCCCTCAGGAAAATGCTGCCTACGTCACACAAACGCCTTCCTGTCCACCAGTCCACCTTGCCTACTCCCACCTTCTGGCTCATACCCTTGGCAATGGCCTTTCTCCTTACCCACCACCAAGTCTCGTTTCCTCGAGACCCTACTCAAGACCTCAGCCTTCATTACACTCAAACTATGGTATGTTTGGGTAACCGTCTGCATCTCCATTATTTGGTTAGACCAATTATTTGGGCCCACCTCCGTCACTTTGAACCCTCTCCAAATCTCATGCCCCTTCCGTTCCATCAGACACCAGCTCTCCCCAGCCCTGGAGAGGCTCTGCACGCACAGCACCCTCACCGAGTTCACGCAGAATGTGTTACAGGCCTGGAGGGGCAAGAGTCCAAGAAAAGAATGGTGTGTGTTTTCACGTAGCTGTCAGGGGCTTGCTCCAGTGCGGGCATGCAGATGCAAACATGATAAAACACAAATTAGCTTTAGAAGGTGGTTTGGCATTGTGGGAAGACCAGTCCTTTGGAGACCTACAGTGCAGATCCAAAGCCTTTGCTACTTATTAGGTATTTGAAACAAACTAGAGGAGACAGAGGGCAAGTGACTCCCTTCCCCATGGGCATTTCCTAATTTGGGGCTTATCTTTGTGCTCAGATCTGGGTAGAGTGTTGGCTCCACCCACGTGCTGTGGAGGCTTGAACTGAGGATTCTGACAGTGGAAGTGGAGGAAGAAAGCACTGCACTAGACGTGGGGCCACTGAAGCTGACCAGGGAGGGACGATGCAGGGCCACCTGGGGTGCCTGTCTCACATGTGTCAGATTTAGTTCCCTCAGCAGGTCCTGCTGCAGCCCGTAGGCAGGCCGGGCTCCTCAGCCTCAGCCACTGCTGCCTACCAAGGAGGGGGATGGGTGCAGAAAGTCCCAGCACAGCTGCCCAGCTCACCAGCCTGTCGTCATCTGTCACCCGGGGTTCCTGCTCAGGGCACCTGCCGTTCTCACGGTGCAGCACGCTTAGCACTATTCCCAAACTTCATCAAAGAATTTGAACACAATAATCTTATTCTTTAGACTAGATCCTGCTGCTTTCTGTTAGATAGTTTTCCTCATTTCTTCTAGGCTATCATTGTTTTCCAGTGTTGCTATAATATCTTTCTCTCTCTCTCTTTTCTTTTAGTTTTTTTGAGAAAAAAAAAAAATGTTTTCTAAGGATTTAAGCCAGGGAGGAGAGGTCATAGTGTGTGCTTGGTCTATCACCTTGAATAAGAGGCTCAGGGAAATTGTTTAACTTCTCTAAACATTGTTATTTTAATCTAGAACATTTAGTGCCTAACTCATAAACTTGCTGTGTGGATTAAACGAGGTAATACACAAAGGCCTAGCAGAACACCCACACACAAGAAAGGGCAAAGATCTTTTTTTTTTTTTCATTTTTTAATTAACTTTAATGTAGAGACATTGATCAATAAGAGTACACGGGTTTCAGGTGAACATCTCTATAGCATTTGAACAGTTGACTGCATTGTGTGGCCATCACCCAAAGTCAAGTCATTTTCCATCACCTTATATAATATTTGTCCCTCTTTACACCCTTCCCCCCACACCCCTCTCCCTGCTCTCTCTTCCTGGTAACCACTTTACTTTTACCTATGCCCGTGAGTCTGTTTTATATCTCATCTATGGGTGAAATCATATAGTTCTTAGCTTTTTCTGATTTACTTATTTCACTGAGTATAATGTTCTCTAGATCTATCCATGTTATCATAAATGGCACTATGTCATCATTTCTTATGGCTGAGCAGTATTCCATTGTATATATGTACCACATCTTCTCTATCCAATTCTCTATCTAGGGACACTGGTTGTTTCCATGTCTTGGCCACCGTGAATAATGCTGCAGTAAACATGGGTTCTTATAGACCCTTGTCATGAACCGCCTAATGTTTTTGAGCCTCAGGTTCTTCCTCTGTAAAATGTCCTAATAATGATTTCATACCTCACATCAGGATGACATCAGTCAGTGTTTCTGTCTTTTTTCCTGAAAAACCTATGCTGTGTCTAGCCACACTGGCCTAGTCAAAGTTTCCCCAAACAGTTCATTGCTTCCAGACTTTTGTGCTTTTATTGAATTATTATTTTTGCTTCTAATATTTACACTGTGCCTATACTTTCCTGTTTTGGGAAACCGTACTCATCCTTATGTTTACTAAAATTTCATGTTCTCTGGTGAATCTTCCCTTAATTCAGGCAGAGGCCCTTTAGTCATTCAGTCAAGATGCAGATATTGAACATCACACTAGGCTAGGGGCTGAGAGTACTGCCATGAACAAGATAGATAAAAACCCTCTTCTCATGGAGCTTTTTTTTTTTTTTTTTTTGATCTGTTTTAGCTTCACAGCAAAACTCAAGAGGAGCCTGACCAGGCGGTGGCACAGTGGATAGAGCATCGGACTGGGATATAGAGGACCCAGGTTCGAAACCCCAAGGTCACCAGCTTAGGCGCAGGCTCATCCAGCTTGAGCATGGGGTCACTGGCTTGAGCATAGGATCATAGTCATGACCCCATGGTTAGTAGCTTGAGCCCAAAGGTTGCTAGCTTGAAGCCTACAGTCTCTGGCTTGAGCCCAAGGTCACTGGCTTGAGCAAGGGGTCACTCGCTCTGCTGTATCCCCCCCCCCCTCGGTCAAGGCACATACGAAAAAGCAATCAGTGAACAACTAAGGAACCTCAACGAAGAATTGATGCTTCTCATCCCCTTTCTTTCCTGTCTGTCTGTCCCTTTCTGTCCCTCTTTCTGTCAAAAAACATCTCAGGAGGAGGTACAAAGGTTTCCCATGTACACCTTGCCCCCACTCGTGCACATCTCCACCACTATCAGTATCCTGCCTCCGAGTGGGAGATTGATTATAATTGATGAACCTGCACTGACACATCATTATTACCCACAGTCCATAGTTTACATTAGGGTTCACTCTTGGTGTTGTGCATTCTGAGTTTGGACAAATGAATGATATGTGCCCATCATTATGTTATCATACAGGGTATTTTCACTACCCTAACATCCTCTATGCTTCACCTATTTATCCCTCCCTTCTTCCCAAACCCTGGCAACCACTGATCTTTTTACTGTTGCCGTAATTTTGTCTTTCCCGGAATGTCATATAGTTAGAATCACACACTATGTAACCTCTTCAGATGGGCTTTTTCACTTAGTAATATGCATTTAAGTTTCTCCACATCTTTTGGTGGCTTGGTAGCTCATTTGTTTTTAACAGTGAATAATATTCCATTGGCTGGATGTACCATGGTGGATTTAACCAGTCACCAACGGAAGGACATCTTGGTTGGTTCCAAGTTTTGGTGACTAAATAAAGCTGCTATAAACAGCCATCCATGTGCAGGTTTCTGTGTAGACATAAATTCTCAACTTCTTTTTTTTGTTGTTCAAGTGAGAGGAGGGGAGATAGAGAGACAGATTCCCACATGTGCCCTGACTGGGATCTACCCAGCAACCCCTGTTTGGAGATGCTTGAATCAATTGACCTATCCTCAGTGCCCAGGGCAGACACTCGAACCAATCCAGCCAGTAGCTGTGGGAGGGGAAGAGGGAAAGAAAGGGGAGAGAGAGGAGGAGAGAAGCAGATGGTCCCTTGTCATGGGTGCCCTGACTAGAGGTCAAACTTGGAATGTCTACATGCCGGGCCGATGCTCTATTCACTGAGTCAAATGGCCAGGGCCAAGTTTTTAACGGCTTTGGATAAATACCAAAGACTATGATTGCTGACTGGTAAGGGCATGTGTTGTTTTGTAAGGAACTACCAAATCCTCCAGAGTGGCTGTACCATCTTACATTCCCACCGGCTATGAAGGAAAGTTCCTACTGCTTCACCTCCTCACCGGCATTTGTTGTTGTCAGTGTTTTGGATTTTGGCCTTTCTAATATGCATGTGATGGTATTTCATTGTTGTTTTAATTTGCTATTCCCTAATGACATGATATGGAGCATCTTTTCATAGGAGCTTCTATTTTAAGGCTGGGGACTTAGTCTGTCTTCTCTGCAGCCATAGACCACAGAGCACAGCCCTCTCCAGTGGCGCCTCTGCATCACTCTAGCCTGTGACTCCTGTAGGCTGGGAGGTCTGAAGCAGACCCTATCAACTTGTACTGTCTTATTCCCCAGAGTGCTTAGCACGCAGTAGGCGCACTCTAAATGTATGTGAGATGCATGCACATCGAATGATTGGTTGAAATGAGCAGCATAGGTTTAGAGAATTCATGACAACGAGCAAGAGTAAAAAGATATGTAGCAGCATTTGGGAAGCAGTAGCGACAGGAATGTTACGTCAGTGTCCAGATCAAGTGCCGCTCTCAAAAATGCAATTGACTTCTGGCCAGAGTCCTCTTGAAAGGTTTTTTTTTTTTTTTTTTTTTTTTTTTTATTCTGCAAATGTAGCTCTTTCCCCCAGCTTGACAGGGGAGTGTATTGAGCACTCCCAGATGGGCCTTACCCCCAGCAGGGCCCACTGGGGCCCACATGAATCAAGTTGAAGGAAAGTGAGCAGAGTCAGCAGCAAGAGAGACAACTGCAAGGTCAAACCCTGTCTGAAAGCAGGCACGACAGAAGACAGTTTTTCTTGGATCATTGTACAGGAGAAGGGGATGTTTTATTCCTGTGTTGATGAGTAGCCTCTCACCATATGACAAAGTAACACCATCGTGACTGATTCTGTATCCCTCGCCTAAGATGAGACCCAAGAGGATAATGCTAAAAGCCTGGAACCCAGGGTTCCAACCCTAGCAACACCCTAGACAAGTTGAGTGACCTTGGACTCCTGGCCTCTCTGTTTCTAAATTTCCAGGGGTCTCTATGACTGGAAAGGAGCAGAGAAGCAAGACTATAAAGGAACCAACAGGGCACAAGGGCCCCAAGCAAAACCTGGCCTCTTTAGGATGTTTTTGCACATTCAAAACACATTTCCTATCTACCTTGTTTTATTCTCACAGTAGCTGGTTGAGCCTATCTGACTAGGATAGGCATTCTGCTCCATTTGAATAATGACCAAACTGAGGCCTAAGGAGGATCGGTGACTTGTTTGAAGCTCGTGGAAGTTTGGAGTGGAGCCAGAACTAGAATAAAGGTCTCATCAGTCCTAACCTGCTACTTTCTGCAATACAGCACACCAACCTGCGGGATCAGGCAGGAGTGAATACATCTCAGTGCCGCAGCCCTGAACCAGAAAGATCCCAGGAGATAGTCGTAGGTCCTTGAGTCTTAACAGGCTGCTTTGAGATCGTGATGAAGCACTGTGCAAGCAAGTTCCAGAAAAATGTGTGTGCCTTGCTCACGATTTTAACATACAAGTTCAAGGGCTTGCTTGAAACAAATTTATGGACCTGAAGTGGAGTCCCAATTCTACGGTATACTCAGAGGCATGTTTTAAGGAGTGAAATGTTACTGACCATGTAGGGGATAACTGGTATGAAAGAAGTTCATTTGGTTTTCCTGACATATTTCTTTTTCTCAATTAACTCATAAGTTTCAAAAAGAAACTGAGTTTGGAAACAGAAAAATAAAAAGTAGATTTCCAGCCAAGCAGCCTGTTCTAAGAACTGTCAAAACTTTAGAGATATAAATCCAATTTTTGAAAGGTTTCAAAGTAAGCCCAATAGGTTATTCACTTTAGAAATTGCTGCATTATTATTATATTATTATTATCATTGCTGTGATTTTAGTCAGTCTTCCTCTTCAAATCTGAGATCCTCCCTGGCTAATACTAGACAGAAAAGCTAAATGGGAAATACTGAAATTTTCAAAACTCTTTGCTCAGGAAAGGATCAGCTGGTGGGTAAAAACAGCAACAGCTACTAACAAGAATAGTTGTATCTTCTGTGTGTAACATGAAATCAAGACAAGTTAAGAACTACGGTTGTGGGTTTTCCTCCACTCCCCTGAGCATTCCCACAGCCATTCATTTAAACCTTGAGTCCAAACATGTCTGTGCCATTTTTTGTGTAAATCCTAAATGTAAATTCTTAACAACAAAAAAAAACACTGAGGAAAATCTGGCTTCAACAGTAATTGAGCTTCACCATCAAAGACATGCTTGGTTCATTCAATCTGAGATTTAGAAATTCTTTAAAAACTGGGTGTTTGAAAAACATCGTCCAAAGAAAACTCATCCACTCTCACAGCTAATGTGCAGCCCCTCCCGACTCTTCCAGGGTTTCAGTTCTTCCAGTATTTACACAAAACCTGGAAGTATTTCTGCAAGTCCTCATTCAAAATATCGGAAACTGGACCCTAGGTGGCTTGTTCAGTGGATGGGGTGTCCACCCAGCATATGGACACCCTGGGTTCAATTCCCTGTCAGGGCACACAGGAGAAGCAACCATGCTTCTCTTCCCCTCCCTCTCCTCCTTCTCGCCCTTTTCCACTCCCGCAGCCGGTGGCTCAAGTGGTTCGAGTGTGGGCGCTGGACACTAGAGGATAGCTTGGTTGATTTAAGCATCGGCCCCAAACTAGCATTGCTGGGTGGATCCCGGTCGGGACACACATGGGAGTCTGTCTCACTGTCTCCTTCCTCTAACTTAAAAAAAAAATCTGAAGCTGAAGTCTCTTTTTCCCCTTGAAACTTAATCCTCTTCTTCCAGCTCCTACTGAAGACACCATTAGGTATGCAGTCCATAAACCTAGGTCTGCAGTCGAGAAACCCCCAGGACACCTAGATGTTTCCATCTCTGTTCCCCCTCCACACACGCATACACACACATGCACGCGTGCACACATGCACACATGCGCGCACGCGCGCGCACACACACACACACACAAATGCACCTACCATCCCCATTCGTTTCAGCCTGTTGCCAGGCCCTAACTGTCCATCTTCAGGACATCTCTCAGTAGCCCCATTATCTTCATTCACACAGGTGCTCTCTTAGCTCTGATCGGTTCTGGTGTTACTGATTTTCCCACATCCAGTAGGTCTGTGCTCCTTAACATGCTGCAGTGCTTTTGAACAAAAACAAAAATTGAACAAACCAAACAGATCTAAGCAAGAAATTTCTGAAGCCCAAAACCTTCCAAAGTTTTCCGAAATATATTCAAATGACTTAGCATGGCCTTCATTCTTCAGAACCTGGTTCCTATCTATGGTTCTAGGCTTCTCTTCCTGCCCCCAATTATACACTATAGACCCCAGTCAAATTTCGCTATTTACTAGTCTCCTGCTTCTTTATACTCCCACTCTTTACTGCATTCAAGGGAGACTTCTGGAGCTTTACTGCCTAGCTTTCCAAACTCAGCCCATTACAAGCTGTTACATCGGGCAAGGCCTCTTGTTTGTAACGGGGATAATAACATGGCTGCTGTCAGGATGTGATTCAAGTATGTAAAACGCTTAGCAGAGTGCCCAGCACACAGGGAGATATAAATAATCAAATATTGTTATTATCGTGCCCAGAATGTGGTTTTGTTTTCCCCTGATTTATTTTTATCTAAATTCTTGTCATTTTTTAAACACTGAACACAGTCACCAATTCTTGGAAACTTTCTCTTGTCCTTACAACTCAAAGGATAATTTCTCCTGTGACCTGTCCCACTGCACCCATCCCTACCTTCTTTATGGTCTACACCATTTTCTAACTTACATTTTCTTTATAGCCACACATTATCTCTGCTACCAAATTATTAACTCCTTTTAAAAGCAGGACTTAGTCATTCAATGCATAGCAGTCGAGGGCCCGCTCTGTGCCAGGCACTGTGCTGAGCACAAGACCGATGTCATAGTCCTCTTCCTGTGCTTGCCAGCCTCCAGCTCAGCAAGACAGAGCAGGCACCGAACACACCTGCCATCAGCAGGTAATTACACCATTCCATTTATGATTTGGGAAGGACATAAGGGGTCTCTCTTCGCACAGACTGGGAGAGTGATTAAGACCCAATATAGTGAAATTAACCATCTCAGACTACTTCAGTATATGTGCTGCCGAGGCGAGCCCTTCAGACTACTTTAAAACAGAACTTCAAAATTAGAATCCTAAGAGCATTCTATCCTATTTTAGTAGCTTAAAAATTAATATTTTTATTTAACAAATTCCTAGTTTTTCTTAGAACTTAAAAACATGTGTCGGCCCTGACCGGTTGGCTCAGCGGTAGAGCGTGTCAGCCTGGCGTGCGGGGGGACCCGGGTTCAATTCCCGGCCAGGGCACATAGGAGAAGCGCCCATTTGCTTCTCCACCCCCCCCATCCTTCCTCTCTGTCTTTCTCTTTCCCTCCCGCAGCCAAGGCTCCATTGGAGCAAAGATGGCCTGGGCGCTGGGGATGGCTACTTGGCCTCTGCCCCAGGCACTAGAGTGGCTCTGGTCGCGGCAGAGCAACACCCCGGAGGGGCAGAGCATCGCCCCCTGGTGGGCAGAGTGTCGCCCCTGGTGGGCGTGCCGGGTGGATCCCGGTCGGGCGCATGCGGGAGTCTGTCTGACTGTCTCTCCCTGTTTCCAGCTTCAGAATAAAAATACAAAAAAAAACAACAAAAAAAACATGTGTCAGTTTATGGAATCATTCAGCAATAAAAAGGAGTGAACTAATAATGCATGCAGCAGTCCAGATGGATCTCAAGGATGTTAGGCTAAGTGGAAGAGCCACATCTCCAAAGGTAACATTCTATATGATTCCATTGATATAACATTCTCAAAAAGACAAAATTATTGAGATGGAGAACAGATGAGTGGCTGTCAGGGGTTAGAGATGGTAAGGGAAAAGGGGCAAGTGTAAGTATATAAGGTATTTGGAGGGAGATTTTTTGAGGAGCTGGGATAATTCTCTATCTTGATTGGGGTGGTGAGTATAGGAATCTACAGGTATGCCTTCTTTTATTGTGGTTAGCTTTATTGTGCTTTGAATATATTGGTTTTTGTATTTTGGGGGGTTTGGGGGGAGGGTCTTTTTGTTTTTTACAAGGTGAAAGTTTATGGCAACCCTGTGTTGAGCAACTCTATTGGCACAATTTTTCCAACAGCAGTTCTTCACTTTCTGTCTCTGTCACATTTTGGTAATTCTCACAATATTTCAGACATTTTCATTATAGTAATATCTTTGTTATGGTGATCTTTGACCAGTGATCTTTGATGTTAATATTCTAATTGTTTTGGGTATCACGAACCACGCCCATGAAAGATGGCAAACTTAATCGATAGTTATTGTGTGTGTTCTGACTGCTCCACTGACCACCTGTTTCCCTGTCTCTCCCCCTTCTCTTTGGACCTCCCTATTCCCTAAGACACAACAATATTGAAATTAAGCCAATTGATAACCCTACAATAGTTTCTTGTCTCTCACCTTTAATTAAAAGCTAGAAGTGATTAAGCTCAATGAGGAAGGTATGTTGAAAACTGAGATAGACCAAAAGCTAGGTCTCTTGGGCCAGTTAGCTAAGTTGCAAATGCAAAGGAAAAGTCCATGAAGGAATATAGAAGTGCTACTCCAGTGAATACAGGAATGATAAGAAAGTGAAACAGCCTCATTGCTGATACAGAGAAAGTTTTAGTGGTCTGGATAGAAGATCAAACCAGCCACAACATTCTCTTAAGCCTAAGCCTAACCCAGAGCAAGGCCTAACTCTTTTTAATTCTGTGGAGGCTGGGAGAGGTGAGGCATCTGCATAAGAAATGTTAGGAGCCAGCAGAGAGGTTGGTTCATGAGATTTAAAGAAGGAAGCCATCTCCATAACATGAAAGTGCAAGTACTGATTCAGAAGCTTTAGCAAGTTGTCCAAAAGATCTAACTCAATTAATGAAGGTGGCTACACTAAACAACAGATTTTCAATGTAGCTGAAATAGCCTTGTAATGGAAGTAGATGCCTTCTAGGACTATCATAGCTAGGGAGGGGTAGTCAATGCGTGGCTTACAAGCTTTAAAGGACAGGGTGACTCTCATTTTAGGGGCTAATGCAGTCGGTGACTTTAAGTTGAAGCCAATACTCATTTATCATTCCAAAAATTCTAGGGCTCTTAAGAACTATGCTAAATCTACTCTGCCTGTGCTCTATAAATGAAACAGCAAAGCCTGGATGATACCACATCTGTTTATAACGTAGTTTACTGAATATTTTAAGCCCACTGTTGATACCTACTGCTCAGAGAAAAGGATCACTCTCAAAATATTACTGCTCACTGACAATGCACCCAAGAGCTCTGATGAAGATGTACAATGAGATTAATGTTGTTAATATGCCTGGTAAAATAACATCCATTTTACAGCCCACGGATCAAGGGGTAATTTCAACTTTCAAGTCTTGTTATTTAAGAAATACATTTCATAAGGCTATAAGCTGCCATAGATAGTGATTCCTCTGATGGATCTGTGAAACGTAAATTGTAATCCTGGAAATGATTATCATTCTGGATGCCCTTAAAAACATTCATGATTCATGGGAAGAGGTAAAAATATCAACGTTGACAGGAATTTGGAAAAAGTTGATCTCTACCTTTATGGATGACTTTGAGGGGTTCAAGACTTCAGTGGAAGAAGAAAGATGGCGACGGAATAGGCGGACATACCAACTGCCACCTCCCAAGACCAAATTGTGCTTTGAATATATTGGTTTTTGTATTTTGGGGGGTTTGGGGGGGAGGATCTTTTTGTTTTTTACAAGGTGAAACTAGACTAAGAGGAATCTATAACCAAGGATCACCAAAGAAGCCACACGGAGACTGGTAGGAAGGGCAGAGATGCGGAAAGGGCTGCCCCATGCCCAGGAGCAAGCAGCAGCCCAGAGGGACTCTCACAGCAGGGTGGGTTTCCCTGAGAGGTGTACGACCTCAGCCCCACAACTGGAGCCCCAGTCTAGAGCCCCAGAGCCTAGAAGAGGTGCCCAGACAGCATTTAGCTGTGAAAAGAGCCAGGTTTATGTCCACAAGAAAGAGACACACCTCTTGGATGCAGATTCCATTTTAAAGGGCCCACACAGAAAACCTCGTTCACAGCCATTTACCCAGAGCTCTGGCAGGGGAGAGCTGAGAGGACTGAAGTTGCAGGAGGATAGTATAAAGTTTCAGGCCCAGGAAGAGACACTGTGGGGGACAGCCACTGGAACCCCTGTGCTGAATCATTCTCCAGTACTACAGTCACCATCTTGTGCCTCTGAGTGTCATCAGCCTGGGGAAAAGCAACTGCTCCACCCTCTGGAGTCTCTCCTACCCCAGAGATGGTGACAGGTCATTCTGAGAGGCCAGGAAGCAGGGGGTGCGTCTTTGACTCAGTTTTCTGGTGTTGAAACCGGAGCTCCCACACACACACTCTCCCAAGTCTATGACTGGTGCTTCTACCTCACAAGAGACTCAGCTGAAACTGTCCAGAAAGGACAAAGTCCACACCTATGGGTCTCAGAGGCCACAATCATCAGAATCCTAGGGCCATACCCTACTGAGGTCTGTGAAAAAAGTCTGGATAGACTTACACCTGGGGCCAAGGGGCAGAGCCACACCCACCACCCTTCCTAATCGCTGAATTGCTGCAGGCTTTAGACCAGGGGTCTCAAACTCACGGCCCGCAGGCCGCATGCTGCCCGTCGAACAATTTTGTGTGGCCCACAGACTAATCCACGAAGTTCAAAATATTTTGGATAAAATTAAGTAAGCCTAGGGGCCTACTTGTATTTTTCATTTCTCTAGCATCCTAGCTAGATATTAGCTTAGTTAACAGCAGTTGTGATGCAAACTACAGTTTCTGGTCGTTTTGTGACACTGAAAAGTGTTGCGTAACAGTTGCCTTTTGTAGACTTAGTGCGGCCCGCCGAATGGCTGTGATATTGCTCTGCGGCCCACATGCTGAGTTGAGTTTGAGACCCCTGCTCTAGACTCTAGCAGAGGTTTTATCAGTGGCTGAGCCCAACAAGAAGCCAGCAGATAGGTTGCAGGGAGGCGATACTCAGGGAAACTTGGCCATTTGGATGGACTTTCCCCCAGGCCCAGAGTGGGTAAAAGCCAGCTTAGGTATGCAGCTGGTATTTTCGTGTACACCTGGACCCAGCAAAGGCAGCCACAAATTGTGGATTGCTTATAGCTCCAAGAAGTTTGCTGAGGGCCAGTCATGGGCAATATCTCTCACTGGTCTGTGCTGGGTTCCTGCTTGGGAGGCCCAGGGCTGGCACATCCAGGGACCATCTGGAGAAAACATCAGTTCAGGACCTAAGAACCCTTGCTAGAGTGGTATCCTAAGGAAAAACTCACACCTGGCCCAGCTGAGGCAAGTCCTACTCTCTGTGATCAGCACTGGCACAGCAGCTCATGTGCATTGGATGGGGTGGAGCTTCACAGTCAGCCAGCCTGGGCACTGGATATTCTGTCCTGCTGGGCTAGATTTCACAGGGGGAAGGGAGAGAGGCTTGCAGCATGGACATTTAAAGGGTGGGTCCCTGTGAGTCTATTCTTGGATCTGGTTGAGAGGCTTAGCCACCTTTGGGAGGGACACAGTCAGCCCCAGAAGAGGACTCTTTCAGGGATCCCCCCTGAGATCAAGGTCTCAATGGCTAAAAGAACTTCTGCAGAGAGGACTGTCGGCCAAACTCAGTCTGAACCTACTGCTCACCTTGGGGAGAAATAAAATTTGAATATCCAGCAGTAGCTGAGGGATCAAGCTCTGGAGTAGAGACCACATTCCTTGTACTGAGCTCCTGACCAAGAAACTCCTGAAGTAGGGGGTCCCACAAATGTTGTATTCACAACCTCAGCTGCCCTAACCCACCAAGCCTGCACCTGTAGAGGGGTTGGTTGGGTGAAACCAAGCTGAGCTGGCAATAGAGTTTTTTTTTGTTTTTTTTTTACAGAGACAGAGAGAGGGATAGATATGGACAGACAGACAGGAACAGAGAGAGATGAGAAACATCAATCATCAGTTTTTTGTTGCGACACCTTATTTGTTTGCTGATTGCTTTCTCATATGTGCCTTGACCATGGGCCTTCAGCAGACCAAGTAACCTTGCTCGAGCCAGCAACCTTGGATCCAAGCTGGTGAGCTTTGCTCAAACCAAATGAGCCCGCGCTCAAGCTGGTGACCTCGGGATCTTGAACCTGGGTCCTCTGCATTCCAGTCCAACACTCTATCCACTACACCACCGCCTGGTCAGGCCAACACTACAGTCTTAATACAGAAGACTCTGTGGGAAGACCAGGCAGCTACAAAAGAAAGAAGAGAAGCTGAAAAGTTAAGATAAGTCTTACAGAGCTTGGGACTTTTACAGAGCTGTTGTCATCTCTAAGCAGGAGGCAGCTGATCCTTTTACAAAGGTTGGCCCCTCTCAAAATACCCAGACACAGAAAACACAGACACAAACAATGACAAGTATAATAGCTGCAGACTGGTAGCCCACAGTGGGTTACAAACAACAGCTGACGCCAACCAAGAAGAACTAGAGCCAACACTACTGGTAGGGGATGACAGACAGCACCAACCCTAGACTCAACTACCTACAAAAGCAGCACACCAAAAGGTGGAGTCTAGCAGACACCAGACACTGTGGAAAATAAATATGCCTAATAGAACAGACATTGCACAGTGTGTAATACACATAATCAAGGTTGACCCTTAGAGCCAGCCAGCCTGAAGGGATAAATATACCCATGAAAAGACCAACTGCATCTAATATTCACATACAAGAAGAAAAATAGTACCCTCAAGAAGCATTCCCAAAACAAGTGGTTTGGTGGACAGTAGCACTGAGCCCATCTTCTTCATAAAGACCCCACAAAAATTTCAGTCAGAAAGTGCTACCTAATAAAGAGACAAAATGTACAGACAGAAAAATGTGACCCAAATGAATCAACAAAAGAAATCCTCAGAGAAAGAACTGAATGAGATGGAAGTAACAAAATATCAGATGCAGAGTTTAAAACTATGTTTTTTGGATGCTCAAGGATCTTAGGGCAACAATGGATGGACATAATGAGCACCTAAATGAAGAGAGAGCAAGCATCAAAAAGGACATTGAAATCATAAAAAGAACCAGTCAAAAATGACATATACAATATCAGAAATGAAGACTGCACTAGAAGGAATTAATAGCAGGCTGGCTGAATGAAGCAGAGAATTGAATCAGTGATTTAGAGGACAAGATAAATTAAAGCATGGAAGCAGACCAGCAAAAAGAAAAGAGGATCAAAAAGTCAGAGGAAACTCTTAAAAACTTCTGTGACAACATGAAGAGAAACAATATCCACATCATAGAGATTCCTGATGGAGAAGGGAACGAACAAGGAATAGAGAACCTGTTTGAAGAAATCACAGCTGAAAATTTCCCTAAATTGATGAAGAAAAATGTCACACAAGTTCAAGAAGCACAGAGAGTTCCATTAAAGAGAAACCCAAGGAGTCATACAAAAAGACACATCATAATTAAAGTGTCAAAGTTAAGAGACAAATAAAGAATACTAAAACCTGCAAGAGAAAAGCAGTTAATTACCTAGAGAGGAGCCCTATAAGGATGACATCTGACTTCTCAACAGAAACACTTGAGGCCAGAAGGGATTGACAAGAAATATTCAAAGTGATGCAAAACAAGAACCTATAACCAAGACTTCTCTATCCAGCAATGCTATCATTTAAAATTGAAGAAGAAATAAAAAGCTTTCCAGACCAAAAAAACAACAAAAAATAAAACTCAAGGAATTTATTACAACCAAACAAGTACTGCAAGAAATGTTAAGGGGACTGCTGTAAAAAGAGCAAAGGAAAAAAAAATCAAGAAAAAGAGGATTGTAGATTTAAAGAATAAAATGGCAATAAACAACTACATGTCAGTAATAACCTTAAATAGTGCACATTTCATTGACCTACTTTCTCTTGTATATGTGAGCAGTGTTATTTCTTATGTGCCAAATGAATAGTTGAAGGTTAATTAGCAGTATAATTAGGTGGTTATGCTGCCAGTCTCCTTCAGACAAACAATAAAAAAAATAAAAAAATAACCTTAAATGTAAATGGATTAATTGCTCCAATCAAAATATATAGGGTAGCTGCATGAATAAGAAAACAGGACCCATACATATGCTATCTACAGGAGACCCACCTCAGAACAAAAGATACATGTAGACTTAAAGTAAAGGGATAGAAAATGTATTTCACAAAAAAAGAAATAAAAAAAAAACTGGAGTAGCAATACTTATATCTGAAAAAAAATCTACTTTAAAACAAAGGTTATAGTGAGGGATAAAGAAGGTCAATACATAATGATAAAGGAAGCAATCCAACAGGAGGATATAACCATTGTAAATATCTGTGCACTTAATATAGGAGCACCTAAATATATAAAGCAGATTTTGATGGGCATAAAGGGCAAGATGAACAGTAATACTATAATAGTCGGGGATTTTAATACCCCACTAAGATCAATGGAAAGATCCTCCAGACAGAAAATTAACAAAGAAACAGCAGGCCTTAAATGATACACTAGATCAACTGGATTTAATAGATATCTTCAGAACCTTTTACTCCAAAGCAGCAGAATATACATTCTTTTCAAGTGCTCATAGTACATGCTCTAGGATAGACTACATGTTAGGACATAAAACAAGTCTCAGTAAGTTTGAGAAGATTGAAATTAAAATAGAAATCAAGTAGAGCGTCGGCCTAGCGTGCGGAGGACCCGGGTTCAATTCCCGGCCAGGGCACACAGGAGAAGCGCCCATTTGCTTCTCCACCCCTCCGCCGCGCTTTCCTCTCTGTCTCTCTCTTCCCCTCCCGCAGCCAAGGCTCCATTGGAGCAAAGATGGCCCGGGCGCTGGGGATGGCTCTGTGGCCTCTGCCTCAGGCACTAGAGTGGCTCTGGTCACAACATGGCGACGCCCAGGATGGGCAGAGCATCGCCCCCTGGTGGGAGGAGCGTCGCCCCATGGTGGGCGTGCCGGGTGGATCCCGGTCGGGCGCATGCGGGAGTCTGTCTGACTGTCTCTCCCTGTTTCCAGCTTCAGGAAAAAAAAAAAAAAAAAAAAAATAGAAATCAACTACAATAGAAAAACTGAAAAACGTTCAAGCACTTGAAGGCTAAGTAGCATGTTATTAAATAATAAATGGGTTAACAACGAGATCAAGAAAAAAACAAAAATTTCCTTGAAACAAAAGAAAATGAACATACAACAACTCAAAATTTATGCGACACAGCAAAAGCAGTCCTGAGAAGGAAGTTCATAGCATTACAGATGTAACTTCAGAAGCAAAAAAAAGCCCAAATAAACAACTTAACACTGAATCTAAAAGAACTAGAGAAAGAACAACAAATAAAGCCCAGATGAAGTAGAAGGAAAGAAATAATAAAGATCAGAGTGAAAATAAATGACATAGAGCCTAAAAAACAATACAGAAAATCAATGAAACCAAGAGCTAGTTTTTTGAAAAAATAAACAAGATTAATGAACTTTTAAACAGACTCATCAAGAAAAAAAGAGAGAGGACCCAAAAAAATAAAATTAGAAATGAAAGTGGAAAAGCAACAACTGACACTACAGAAATAAAAGCATTGTAAAAAAAAATACTATAAAGATCTGTATGACAAAAAAATTGAACAATGTAGGCGAAATGGATAAATTCTTAGAAACATATAATGTTCCAAACCTCAATCTGGAAGAATCAGAAAACCTAAACAGAGCGATTACAACAAATAAAATTGAAACAGTTATCAGAAAACTCCTAGCAAATAAAAGTCCTTGACCAGAAGGCTTCACAGGCGAATTTTACCAAATATTCAAAGAATAACTAACTCCTATCCTTCTCAAGCTATTTCAAAAAATTCAAGAGGAGGGAAGACTTCCAAGCTCCTATTATGAGGCAAGCATAATTCTGATTCCAAAACCAGGTAAAGACACTACAAAGAAAGAGAACTATAGGCCAACTTAAACACTAAAATTGTCAACAAAATATTAGCAAACCACATCCCGCAATACATGAAAAAAATCATACATCATGATCAAGTGGGATATATTCTGGGGAGGCAAGGCTGGTACAATATTTGCAAATCAATAAATGTGATTCATCACATAAACAAAAGGAAGGATAAAAATCACATGATAAGGCCCTGGCCGGTTGGCTCAGCGGTAGAGCGTCGGCCTGGCATGCGGGGGACCCAGATTCGATTCCCAGCCAGGGCACATAGGAGAAGCGCCCATCTGCTTCTCCACCCCCTCCTTCCTCTCTGTCTTTCTCTTCCCCTCCCACAGCCAAGGCTCCATTGGAGCAAAGATGGCCCGGGCGCTGGGGATGGCTCCTTGGCCTCTGCCCCAGGCGCTAGAGTGGCTCTGGTCGCGGCAGAGCGACCCCCCAGAGGGGCAGAGCATCGCCCCCTGGTGGGCAGAGCGTCGCCCCTGGTGGGCGTGCCTGGTGGATCCCGGTCAGGCGCATGCGGGAGTCTGTCTGACTGTCTCTCCCCGTTTCCAGCTTCAGAAAAATACAAAAAAAAAAAAAAATCACATGATAATACCAATAGATGCAGAAAAATTATTTGATAAAATCCAGCACCCATCTATAATAAAAACTCTCAGCAAAGTGGGAATACAGGGAACATACTTCAACATGATAAAGGCCATCTATGACAAACCCACAGCCAACATCATACTCAATGGGCAAATATTAAAAGCAATCCCCTTAAGATCAGGAACAAGGCAGGGGTAACCTCTTTAACCACTCTTATTCAACATAGTTTTAGAAGTCCTAGCCACAGAAATCAGACAAGAAGTAGAAATAAAAGGCATCCAAATTGGAAAATAAGAAGTAAAACTATCATTATTTGCTGATGACATGATACTGTATATAGAAAACCTTAAAGTCTCAGTCAAAAAACTACTAGAGCTGATAAATGAATTCAGCAAGGTATCAAAATATAAAATTAATATTCAGAAATCAGTGGCATTTTTATACAGCAACAATAAACTCTCTAAAAGAGAAGTTAAGAAAACAACCCCCTTTACTAGTGCAAAAATAAATAAATAAATAAATAAAGTACCTAGAGGTAAATTAAACCAAGGAGGTAAAGGACTTGCACTTGAAAAATTATAATACATTGATAAAATAAACCAAGAGAGATACAAACAAGTGGAAGCATATACCGTCTTCATGGATAGGAAGAAAAAACATCATTAAAATGTCTGTATTACCCAAAGCAATCCATAAATTCAATGCAATGCCTATTAAAATACCAATGGCATACTTCAAAGATATAGAACACATATTCCAAAAATTTATATGGAACCAAAAAAGAACACGAATAGCCTCAACAATCTTGAAAACAAAAAATAAAGTGGAAGGTATCACACTTCCTGATATCAAGTTATACTACAGGCTATTGTACTCAGAACAGCTTGGTACTGACCTAAAAACAGGCATACAGACCAATGGAACAAAACAGCCCAGAAAGAAACCTGCACCTTTATGGTCAATTGATATTTGACAAAAAAGGTAAGAGCATACAATGGAGTAAAGACAGTCTCTTTAATATATGGTATTGGGAAAATTGGACAGGTGCATACAAAAAAATGAAACTAGACCACCAACTTACACCATTCACAAAAATAAACTCAAAATAGTTAAAAGCCTTAAATATAAGTCGTGAAACCATATACATCTTGAAAGAAAACATAGACAGTAAACTCTCCAATATCTCTCATAGCAATATTTTTGCTGATTTATCTTCATGGGCAAGTGAATTAAAGGACAGGATGAACAGAGGGACTATATCAAACTAAAAAGCTTTTACATAGCAAAAGACACCATTAACAAAATAAAAAGACAACCCACACAATGGGAGAACATATTTGCCGATACATCTGATAAGAAGTTAATAAAATAATGTATAAAGAACTTCTAAAACTCAACACCAGGAAGGTAAAAAATCCAATTTAAAAATGGACAAAAGAACTGAATAGACACTTCTCCAAAGAGGACATACAAATGGCCAATAGGCATATGAAAAAATGTTCAATGTCCCTAATCATCAGAGAAATGCAAATTAAAACCACAATGAGATACCACCTCACACCAGTCAGAATGGTGCTCATTAACAAAACAATACACAATAAGTGCTAGCAAGGGTGCGGAGAAAAGGGAACCCTACTGCACTGCTGGTGGGAATGCAGACTTGTGCAGCCACTGTTGAGAACTGTATGGGGTTTCCTCTAAAAATTAAAAATGGAACTGCTTTTTGACCCAGTTATCCCACCTTTGGGAATATATCCAAAAATACCAAATCATTGATTTGAAAGGAGAAATTCACCCCCATTATTGCAGTATTGTTTACAATAGCCAAGATCTGGAAACAGCCCAAGTGTCTGTCAGTGGACGAGTGGATTAAAAAGCAGTGGTACATATACACAATGGAATACTTCATGGCTGTGGAAAAGAAGGAAATCTTACCTTTTGTGATAGCATGGATGGACCTGGAGATTATTATGCTTAGTGAAATAAGCCAGGCAGAGAAAGAAACATATCATATGACTTCACATTATGTGGAATCTAATGAACAAAGTGAGCTGAGGAATGGAATAGAGGCAGAGGCAGAGGCAGGGTCAGAGGGACCAGAGGGATAGCAGTCAGGGGAATGAGGGGATGGGATCAGAGAAGGTAAAGGGATTAGGGAAATGATATATACATAACACAAAGATATAGATAATAGGATAGCAAATCCTAGAGGGAACAGAGGAAGGAGTTATGGGAGAGGGGCAAAGGGGTTATAAAAAAGGACATAGTGGTGGGGCGATGAGGAAGTTATCTTCAGTGGAACATTTGAATCCATGTATACACAATAAATTAAAAATTAAGATACCGGTGGGTTTTGAAGCAGGTTTTCAGTGCAGTGGAGTAGAAGACAGTCCCCTTTAAACTAGCCATCCACACAATGGCTTGCATCCTCGTGTGGACATCTCTAGGAAAGTTATGTTAGCACAGGTGCACAGAGAAGATTCAGTAGAATGGATCCTCTAGGAAGGTCGTGTTCAGTCTTCTGTTCAGTTCTTCTTGGGGAGCCAAGATGGTAACGGAGTAAGCAGACACACCAACTCCCACTTCCCAGAGCCAAGGTGGATTGCAACTTAAATCTGAGAACACTCATCATAAAAAACAAAATTTGGACTGAACTAGGAGGATTCTATAACCAAGGACCACCAAAGAACCCACACTGAATCTGGTCCAAGCCAGGGAAGTCCAGGGCAACACAAACAAAATGGGAAGACAAAGAAGTGCAATCCAAATGACTCAATAAGAGAAACACTCAGAAAAAGAGCTGAGTGAGATGGATATAAGCAAACTACCGGAGGCAGAGTTTAGAATAATGATTATTAGAATGCTGAAAGATCTTAGAACAACAATGGAAGGTCACAGTGAGCACATAAATAAAGAAATAATAAGTATTAAAAAGGACATTGAAATAATAAAGAAGAGCCAATCAGAAATGACAAATACAATATCTGAAATGAAGACTACATTAGAAGCAATTAAAAGCAGGCTGGATGAAGCAGAGGATCAAATCAGCAATTTAGAAGACAAGATAATTGAGAACTTGGAAGCAGAGCAGCAAAAAGAAAAGAGAATAAAAAAATCTGAGGAAACTCTAAGAGAGCTGTGTAACAATCTAAAGAGAAACAACATGCGCATCATAGGAGTTCCTGAAGAAGAAGAGAAAGAACAAGGGTTAGAAACCTTGTTCAATCAAATCATAGCAGAAAACTTCCCTAAGTTGAGGCAGGAAAATGTCACACAAATTCAAGAAGCACAGAGAACTCCATTAAAGAGAAACACAAAGAATCGACACCAAGACACATCATAATTAAAATAGCAAAGCTAAGAGATAAAGAGAAAATATTAAAAGCTGCTAGAGAAAAAAGGCCATCACCTACAAAGGAGTCCCCATAAGGATGACATCAACTTCCCAACAGAAATACTTGAGGCCAGAAGGAAATGGCAAGAAATATTCAAAGTAATGCAGAACAAGAGCCTACAACCAAGACTACTTTATCCAGCAAGATTATCGTTTAAAATCAAAGGAGAAATGAAAAGCTTCCCAGACAAAAAAAAAAAACTCCAAGGAATTCATTACAACAAAACCAAGGCTGCAAGAAATGTTAAGGGGCCTGGTGTAAACAGAACAAAGGGGGAAAAGAATACAGCAAAAGAGGAATTTAGCTTTAAAGAACAAAATGGCAATAAACAACTACATATCATTAATAACCTTAAATGTAAATGGATTAAGTAATCTAATCAAAAAACATAGAGTAGCTGCATGGATAAGAAAACAGGACTCATACATATGCTGTCTACAAGAGACACACCTCAAAACAAAAGATACACATAGACTAAAGGTAAAAGGATGGAAAAACATATTTCATGCAAATGGAAATGAAAAAAAAGCTGAGGTAGCAATACTTATATCAGACAAAATGGAATTTAAAACAAAGGCTATAAAAAGAGATAAAGGCACTATATAATGATAAAGGGAACAATCCAACAGGAAGATATAACCATCATAAATATCTACACACCTAATATAGGAGCTCCTAATTATATAAAACAGACTTTGATGGATATAAAGGGCGAGATCAACAGCAATACCATAATAGTAGGAGATTTTAATACCCCACTAACATCCCTAGATAGATCCTCAAGTAAGAAAATTAACAAAGAAACAGCAGACTTAAAAGCACACTAGATCAACTCAATTTAATAGATATCTTTAGAATCTTTCATCCTAAAGCAGCAGAATATACATTCTTTTCAAGTGCTCATGGTACATTCTCTAGGATAGACAACATGTTAGGACACAAAAGCGGGCTCAACAAATTTAAGAAGATTGAAATCACATCAAGCATTTTCTCTGACCACAATGGCATGAAACTAGAAATCAACCACAACAGAAAAAATTTAAAAATACTCAAATGCATGGAAACTACTTAGTGTGTTATTAAATAACAAATGGGTTAACAATGATCAAAGAAGAAATAAAAAAAATTCCTAGAAACGAATGATAATGAACATACAAAAACTCAAAATTTATGGGACACAGGAAAAGCAGTACTGAGAGGCAAGTTCATAGCACTAAAGGCATTCCTTAAGAAGCTTGAAAAAGCTCAAGTAAACAACCTAACCCTACATCTAAGAGAATTAGAAAAAGAACAGCAAGTAAAGCCCAGAGGTAGTAGAAGGAAAGAAATAATAAAGATCAAAGATGAAATAAATAACATAGAGGCTAAACAAACAATACAGAGGCTCGATGAAACCAAGAGCTGGTTCTTTGAAAGAGTAAACAAGATCGATGAACCCTTAACCAGACTCATCAAGAAAAAAAGAGAGAGGACTCAAATAAATAAAATTAGAAGTGAGAGTGGAGAAATAACAACTGACACAACAGAAATTCAAAATATTATAAGAAAATACTATGAAGAACCGTATGCCAAAAAATTAAACAACCTAGGTGAAATGGACAAAGTTCTTGAAACATATAATCTTCCAAAAATCAATCTGGAAGAATCAGAAAACCTAAACAGACCGATAACAACAAATGAGATTTAAACAGTTATCAAAAAGCTTCCAAAAAACAGAACCCTGGAGCCCGATGGCTTCACAGGTGAATTCTACCAAACATTCAAAGAAGAACTAATTCCTATCCTTCTCAAGCTATTTCAAAAAATTCAAGAGGAAGGAACACTTCCAAGTTCCTTTTATGAGGTGAGCATAATTGTGATTCCAAAACCAAGCAAAGACAACACAAAGAAAGAAAATTATAGGCCAATATCCCTGATGAATTTAGATGCTAAAATCCTCAACAAAATATTAGCAAACCGGATCCAGCAATATATAAAGAAAAGATAACCTGGACATGTTTTCTTTGAACATATGTACCCTGATTTATTGATGTCACCCTAGTAAAATTAATAAAACAATAAATAAAATAAAAAATATATAAAAAAAGAAAATCATACATCATGATCAGGTGGGATTTATTCTGGGGAGGCAAAGCTGATACAATATTTGCAAATCAATCAATGTGATTCACCACATAAAAGGAAGGAGAAAAACCACATGATAATTTCAATAGATGCAGAAAAAGCATTTGATAAAATCCAGCACCCATTTATGATTAAAAACTCTCAGCAAAGTGGGGATACAGGGAACATACCTCAACATGATGAAGGCCATCTATGACAAACCCACAGCCAACATCATACTCAATGGGCAAAAATTAAAAGCAATTTTCCTAAAATCAGGAACAAGGCAGTGGTGCCCCCTTCCATCACTCTTATTCAACATAGTACTGTAAGTCCTATCTACAGCAATCAGACAAGAAGAAGAAATAAAATGCATCCAAACTGGAAATGAAATGAAACTATCATTATTTGCAGCTGATATAATATTGTATATAGAAAACCCTAAGGTCTCAGTCAAAAAACTACTGAATCTGATAAACGAATTCAGCAAGGTGGCAGAATATAAAATTAATACACAAAAATCAAAGGCATTTTTATACATGAATTATGAAATGTCAGAAAGAGAAATTAAGGAAACAATCCCCTTCACTATTGCAACAAAAAAATAGAGTACCTAGGAGTAAATTTAACCAAGAAGGTTGAAGACTTGTAATCAGAAAATTATAAAACATTGATAATAGAAATCAGGGAAGATATAAACAAGTGGAAGCATATACTGTGCTCATGGCTAGGAAGAATAAACATCATTAAAATGTCTATATTGCCCAAAGCAATTTATAAATTCATGCAATACCAATTAAAATACCAATGACATACTTCAAAGATATAGAACACATATTCCAAAAATTTATATGGAATAAAAAAGAACATGAATAGCCTCAGCAATCTTGAAAAAGAAGAATGAAGTGGGAGGTATCACACTTCCTGATATCAAGTTATACTACTAGACAGTTGTACTCAAAACAGCCTGGTACTGACATAAGAACAGGCATATAGATCAATGGAACAGAACAGAGAACCCAGAAATAAACCCACACCGTTATGGACAATTGATATTTGACAAAGGAGGTAAGAGCATACAATGGAGTAAAGACGGTTTCTTTAACAAATGGTGTTGGGAAAATTGGACAGCTACCTGCAAAAAATAAAACTAGACCATCAACTTACACCATGCACAAAAATAAACTCAAAATTGATAAAGGACTTAAATGTAAGTCGTGAAACCGACTTACATATGTTTTCTTAGAAGAAAACATAGGCAGTAAGCTCACCGACATCTATCGCAGCAATATGTTAGCTGATCTATCTCCACAAGCAAATTAAATAAAAGACAGGATAAACAAATGGGACTATATCAAACTATAAAGCTTTGCACAGCTAAAGACAATATGAACAGAATAAAATGACAAACCACACAATGGGAGAACATATTCGACAATATATCTGATAAGGGGTTAATAACTAAAATTATAAAGAATTTGTAAAATTCAACACCAGGAAGACAAACAATCCATTGAAAAAATGGGCACAAGAAATGAATAGACACTTCTCCAAAGAGGACATACAGATGGCCAATAGACAAATGAAAAAATGTTCAACATCATTATTCATTAGAGAAATGCAAGTTAAAACCACAATGAGATACCACCTCACAGCAGTCAGAATGGCGCTAATTAACAAAACAATACACAATAGGTGCTGGCGAGGATGTGGAGAAAAGGGAACCCTCCTGCACTGCTGGTGGGAATGAAGACTGGTACAGCCACTGTGGAAAACAGTATGGAGATTCCTCAAAAAATTAGCAATGGAACTGCCCTTTGACCCAATCATCCCACTTATAAGAATATATCCCAAGGACACCATATCACCGACTGAAGAAAAGAAATGCACCCCCATGTTTATGGCAGCATTGTTCACAATAGCTAAGAACTGGAAACAGCTCAAGTGTCAGTCAGTTGACAAGTAAATTAAAAAGCAGTGGTACATATACACAATGGAATACTATGGGGCTATGAGGAAGAAGCAAATAATACCTTTTGCAACAAGATGGATGGACCTGGAAACTATTATGTTGAGTGAAATAAGCCAAGCAGAGAAAGAGAAATATCATATGACCTCACTCATTTGAGGGATCCAAGGAACAATGTGAACTGAGGAATGGAATTTAACCTGAAGGGAAGGGGGGGAGTGAGATGTTGGGAGTGGGGGAGGGGAGATGTTGGGGGGAATACAGGGGAGGACGGTGCTTTTGAGGAGACACTAGAATCTATGTAAACACAATAAATAAATTAATATACAATTAATAAAGATAAAAAAGAAAAATCAAAAGAAAAAATATTGAAGTGATATCAAAGACGATTTTTTGGTGTTGGCATTATGGTTTTTGGTTATTTTTTCCCTTGTCTGTTCCAGTTTGCTAAATGAGAAACTGCTAATTTTATAATCATAAAATATAAAAGACCTCACACAAAATAAAAATAAAAAATAAAAAAAGACTTCAGTGGAGGATGTACCGTCTCATGTGGTAAAAAGAGCAAGAGAACTAGAATTAGAAGTGGAGTCTGAAGATCTGACTGAATTTCTGCAATCTCATTGTAAACAAACTTTAATGGATGAGGAGCTGTTTCTTATGGATGAGCAAAGAACGTGGTTTCTTGAAGTGGAATGTACTCCTGGTGAAGACGCTGTGAAGACTGTTGAAATGATAGCAAAGGATAGAATATTGGGTAAACTTAGTTGCTAAAGCAGTGGCAGAATTTGAAAGGATTGACTTCAACTTTTAAAGAAGCTATATGTGGGAATTTTACCATACATCACTGCATGCTACAGAGAAATTGTTTCTGAAAGGAAGAGCTCATCAACACAGCAAACTAATTTTAGTCTTATTTTAAGGAATTGCCACAGCCACCACAACCTTCCTCAGCCACCACTTGATCAGTCAACAGCCATCAATCAACATCAAGGCAAGCCCCTCCATCAGCAAAAAGATTATGGCTTGCTAAAGGCTCAGATGATGGTTAACATTTTTTAGCAATAAAGTAGTTTTTAATTAAGATACATACATTGTTTTTTTAAAAAAACATAATGATATTGCATACTTAATACACTACAGAATATTATAAACGTAACTTTTATATACACTGGGAAACCAAGAAATTTGGGTGACTCACTTTACTGAGAGACTCGCTTTATTGTGGCAATCTGGAAACCAACCCACAGTATCTCTGAGGTATGCCAGTGCGCACATGATGAAAAAACAGAACTGTGCATACACATTGTGGCAATGTTGATTCCTGGTTTCTATGTGCTAAATGGGCAGTTTTACCATCAGAAATGGTCTGTGCTCCTCTTAGAAATGAAAAGAAATAACCAAGTTAACCAGATCATAAGAGCTGGGGCTTCATTGGAAGTATAGGCAACTTCACGGGAGACTCTCCTTACTGGTCATGATACAATGGTCATCAGAGGTGCTCTTGTCATCATGTAATATCCCTCTTTATCACTGTCACTGCTTTCTTCTGGGACAGATTTGCCTGCTATATGCATTCTCTTGATCATTTAATTTTTAACCTTCTTTGTTTTTGGTATATTTTTCATAAAGACTATTTTTATTTGTTCCCAGTACAATTTGAGAATCTTTATATGTGAAGATGTGAGTTTAATCTGTTTATGCAGTATATTTATTGGTCAGGGTTCAATTGGAGAAACAGACTAGTAGGAGATATATTATATTAAGAGATCAGTTGTAAGGAATTGGCTCATGTAATTAAGGGGGTTGGCCAGATCAGTCTAAAATGGTAGGGCGGCCATCTCAAAGGGCAGGCTGGAACTCTGCAGAATGGGCTGAAGCTACAGTGCACACACCAGATTTCCTCTGCAGCAAAGCCTCAGCTCTGCTTTTGACCTTTGAACTTACTGAATCAGACTCTCACAGATAATCTCAGTAAATCTCTATTACTCAAAGACAATTGATTATGGACTGTAATCACATCTACAAAATACCTTCACAGCAATATCTAGATTTGTGTTTGAATAACTGGGGAAGTAACCTAGCCAAGTTGAGAAATAAAACTGACCATCTCACAGTATATGTCATTAACATACTTGGATTTATTCCTACCATTATGTGTGGATTTTCTATTTATTAGGTTTTTTCATTACTGCTGCTTCTCCTTCTCCTTCTTCCCCTTCTTTTTCTCCCAGTTCTTCTCTTCGACCTCCTCCCCCTCCTTCTTTCTTAATTTTTGCCTTCTGTTGAACTGTGAGTTTCTCAGTTACCTTTTAGCTAATTTCTAGTTTGCAAGTGATAAGTTTCTTTTATATTATTTATGTGTTTGCCTTTAAATTTTTCAAGACCTATATCTAACTTTTTATTTTTCCAACAAAGTATAAAGTTAATAATTTTGCTTATCCAGACAACACAAGGAAAATAGCATTTTTCTAATACTTCTAGTGTGTGAAGTATTCCCCACTAATAAAATAATTCATGTTTTATAAAACCTTATTTCAAACTTTCACATTAATTTTTTTCCACTGTCAGCCCTTATTTTTATTTAAGGACATATTTACTAATGTTTTCTTCATCATCACCACTTGGGTTCAATTCCTTCTACATTCTGTTTCTTTTATTAGGAAGTTCTTTTATTGAGTAATAAACTCTCAATGTCCTAATATATCTTTATTTCACCCTCATTCTTAAATGGTCATCTAGCTAAGTACAGGATTCTGGATTGGCTGTTATATTTTTCCTTTGACACTTTGAAGTTATTTTTTCACTTTCTTTCAGATTACCTTCTGACTGATATGTCCACTGTCAATGTGATTGTTTTTCCTCATAGGTTATTTGTCTTATCTCTTCTGCTGGTTTTTAAGATTTCTTTTTTATACCTGATGTATTACACTCACTCTTTCCTTCTCTCTCTCTCTCTCTCTCTCTCTTTCCCTCTCTCTTTCTCTCTTTCTCTCTTATTGGTGGGGTTCAAATAATTTAGTAACAGATTCTCTGCCCTAATGACTATTTTATTTTATTTTTTTTATTTTTATTATTTTTTTTTTTGCATTTTTCTGAAGTTGGAAACGGGGAAGCAGTCAGACAGACTCCCGCATGCGCCTGACCGGGATCCACCCGGCATGCCCACCAGGGGGCGAGGCTCTGCCCATCCGGGGCATCGCTCTGCCGCAAATAGAGCCATTCTAGCGCCTGAGGCAGAGGCCACAGAGCCATCCCCAGCGCCCGGGCAAACTTTTGCTCCAATGGAGCCTTGGCTGCAGGAGGGGAAGAGAGAGACAGAGAGGAAGGAGAGGGGGAGGGGTGGAGAAGCAGATGGGCGCTTCTCCTGTGTGCCCTGGCCGGGAATCGAACCCGGGACTCCTGCACGCCAGGCTGACGCTATGCCACTGAGCTAACTGGCCAGGGCCTAATGACTATTTTAAGTATAAAAAAGTATACCAAGGCCCTGGCCGGTTGGCTCAGCGGTAGAGCGTCGGACTAGCGTGCGGAGGACCCGGGTTCGATTCCCGGCCAGGGCACACAGGAGAAGCGCCCATTTGCTTCTCCACCCCTCCGCCGCGCTTTCCTCTCTGTCTCTCTCTTCCCCTCCCGCAGCCAAGGCTCCATTGGAGCAGACATGGCCCGGGCGCTGGGGATGGCTCCTTGGCCTCTGCCCCAGGCGCTGGAGTGGCTCTGGTCGCAACATGGCGACGCCCAGGATGGGCAGAGCATCGCCCCCTGGTGGGCAGAGCATCGCCCCTGGTGGGCGTGCCGGGTGGATCCCGGTGGGGCACATGCGGGAGTCTGTCTGACTGTCTCTCCCCGTTTCCAGCTTCAGAAAAAAAAAAAAAGAGAAAAAAAAATTAAAAAAAAAAAAAAAAAGTATACCAAAAGGTAGTTTATTTTTCATACATTTAATACTTAAATAAGAATAGTAAAAGAGGTATACAAAACTAGTTTATGTCATGAAAAAGAGCTTTAAAATATTAATGAGAAGATTTTCAATAATACCTGAAAAAAAACCCAATAAAACTGTTATCTGAGATATTTCCAGTGATAGCTTGTCACCCCCTGGTTGTTTGACACTTTTTCTCTTTACATTATCTGTTTGTTTATTGAAGTAACAAGTGCAAGGGAATTAACAACTAGTATTTCATCAAACATATAATGAGTTTTATGAAATAAATAAATAATATTACATAGTTCCATCAAATTTTTTTCACCTATGGACAGAATGAACATTATAATGGGTGCTTAAAATATGCTGTTTGAAAAATCATATGAACCTATCAATAGATGCAGGAAAAGCATTCGATAAAATACAACATCCCTTTCTGTTTAAAACACTCAATAAAATCGGAGTAGAAGAAAAATACCTCAACATAACAAAGGCCATATATGACAAACCATCAGCTAATATCATACTAAATGGTGAAAAAAATGGAGACTTTGCCTCTAAAATCAGGAACAAGACAAGGCTGCCTGTTCTCTCCACTCTTATTCAACATAGTTCTGCAAGTTCTAGCCAGAAAAATCAGGCAAGAGAAAGAAATAAAAGGCATCCATATTAGGAGAGAAGAAGTAAAGGTATTGCTTTTTGAAGATGACATGATCCTGTATACAGAAAACCACAGACTCTGCCAAAAAAACCTATTAGAAATAATAAACCAATACAGTAAAGTCACAGAATACAAAATCAATATACAAAAGTCCACTGCTTTCCTATATGCCAATGATGATACATCGGAAAATGAATTAAAAAAAACAATTCTTTTCACAATTGCAACAACAACAAAAATACCTAGTAATAAACTTAACAAAGGATGTGAAGGACCTATATACTGTAAACTACAAAACATTATAGAGGGAAATTGAAAAAGACATACTGAAATGGAAAAATATTCCATGTTCATGGATTGTAAGAATCAACATAGTTAAAATGGCCATATTACCCAAAGCAATATACAAATCTAATGCAATCCCCATCAAAATTCCAATGTCATTTTTTAAAGAAATAGAACAAAAAATTACCAGGTTTGTATGGAACCATAAAAAACTCCAAATAGCCAAAGCAATCCTGAGGAAAAAGAATGAAGCCAGAAGTATCACACTACCTGACTTCAAATTATACTATAGAGCCACAATAATCAAAACAGCATGGTATTGGCAGAAAAACAGACATACAGACCAATGGAACAGAATCGAGAGCCTAGAAATAAAACCACATATATATGGACAAATCATTTACAACAAAGGAGCCAAATACTCACAATGGAGAAAAGAAAGCCTCTTCAATAAATGGTGCTGGGAAAATTGAAAAGCCACATGCAAAAGAATGAAATTTGACTACAGTTTAAGGTCCAATTATCAATTCAAAATGGATCAAAAACCTAAATATAAGATCTGAAACAATAAATTATGTAAAAGAAAACACAGGTCATGGACCTTGGCCATAGAGAACAGTTTATGAATTTGACCCCCAAAGGCAAGGGAAGTATCGGCCAAAATAAATGAATGGGATTATATCAAACTAAAAAGCTTCTTCACAGGGAAAGAAGCTGACAGCAAAACAAATAGGTAGCTAACTAAATGGGAGATAATATTTGCAAACAACAGCTCTGATAAGGGGTTAATATCCAAAATATATAAAGAATTCACAAAGCTCAGCCACAAACAAGTAAATAATCCAATTAAAAATGAGGAGAGGACCTGAACAGACACTTCTCCCAAGAAGACATACAAATGGCCAACAAATATATGAAAAGATGCTCATCTTCACTAGCCATTTGAGAACTGCAAATCAAAACTACAGTGAAATACCACCTCACACTTGCTAGATGGGCTATTATCAACAAGGCTGGTAATAACAATTATTGGAGAGGCTGTAGAGAAAAAGAAAGCCTCATTCACTTCTGGTGGGAATGAAAATTAGTACAACTGTTTTGGAAGAAAGTATGGTGGTCCCTCAAAAAATTAAAGATAGAATTACCATAAGACCCAGCAATCCCTCTACTGGGTATCTAACCCAAAAACTGGAAAACATTGGTACGTAAAAACACATGCATCCTCGTGTTGATCACAGCATTATTCACAGTGGCCAAGACATGGAAACAAGCAAAGTGTCCCTCGAGAGAGAATTGGATAAGGAAGAAGTGGTACATATATACAATGGAATACTACTCAGCCATTAGAAATGATGATATAGTGATATTTACGACAAGAATGGACCTTAAGAACATTATACTGAGTGAAATAAGTAAATCAGAAAAAACTAAGAACTGTATGATTTCACACAAAGGTGGGATATAAAACTGAGACTCATGGACATAGATAAGAGTGAAGTGGTTACCAGGGGGAAGGGGATGCAGGAAAGGAGGACAGAGGAAGGGATGGGGGAAGGGTGTAAAGAAGGACAAATGTAAGGTGATGGAAAATGATTTGACTTTGGGTGATGGGTACACAACATAATCAACAGTTCAAATGCTATAGAAATGTTTACCTGAAACCTATGTACTCTCACTGATCAATATCACTGTGTTGAAGTTAATTTTCTAAATAAAATTTGAAAATTAAATTAAAAAAAGAAAGAATATGCTATTCTTAGATAAACATTAAATAAAAGTAAGGAATGTAAACTTGTGATTTCCACATTGGGCAGCTGCCCAGTCACCCACCTTAGAGAGTACCCTGATTACAGGTGCCATTTTAACACCCAGTTCGCCAAACTCAACAAAAAATTGGATATCGGTTCTGCCCAACCAGTGCGAATCGGCTGAGTTCTAGTACTGCTCTATCTCTCTTTCTGTCTCTCAGTTTCTTCAGTTTGGGGGTTGGTATGTGACTTTTCTTTTTTTTTTTTTTTTAATATTTTATTTATTGATTTTTAGAGAGGAGAGAGAGAGAGAGAGAGAGAGAGAGAGAGAGAAGGAGGAGCAGGAAGCATCAACTCCCATATGTGCCTTGCCCAGGCAAGCCCAGGGTTTCAAACCGGCGACCTCAGTGTTCCAGGTCAATGCTTTATCCCACTGCGCCACCACAGGTCAGGCGGTGTGTGACTTTTCAATCTGAGAATTTATGCCTTACTAGAAACTTCTCCACCAACATGTTACTCTTTCTACATAACTTTCTTCTGGAACTCTTAGACACACGTTGAATTTTTTCTATTCATTCTTCACCTCTCTCATTTATTTTGTCTTATCATATATCTTTTGAGGTCTCCAAGTTGCATTCTTAAACTTATCTTTCAGTTTATTAATTCTTAGTTGGTATACTTTGACATATTCTGTTGAATTTTACAATTATGATAGCAGTATTTTACATTTCTAGAATATATGCTTATTTTCGAGTCTGCTTACTCTGTTTTTATAATGTCTTCTAACTTTATGAGTTCAGTTGATTCATTTATCTCTTTGAACATTTTTTAACATACTTATTTTGAAGTCCTTTGGAAACTGCTCTGTTTTCTGTAGTCTCCCGGCTGGAAGTTCTCTCACTTGCTGTGTTTGCTGACTCTCTCTTATGGAGGTGGACTTCCTGATGTGCTTTCAGACCCTTTTACTTTTAGCTTATTTTCTGCAGCAGTCTTCCACAGTGGTTTCTCAGTGGTGCCGGGATGGTGGAGGTGACCTCCTCCAGCAGTATATAACATTTGCTTCTAACAGAGCCCTCAAGATTTGCCAATTTTTGGACCACTTAAAAATTGTTTTATATAAAAAAAATATTTATATCATATAGTTGTGTGTTTATATTTATTTGTTCTTCTATTTTCAACTTAGGTTTTAGATGTACTCAAGTTTGATTTTTCTAATAATTCTGATCATCTCTATGTTTAACCGCTAAATTAAGCCCATTTATAGTTAAAATTCATATTTGGACATATTCATGATATGACCATTATGTTATTTATTTAACTGGTTTATTCTATCTTTTTGTCTCTTTTCTATTTTTTTAATTGGTAATGGTTGGGGAGGGATTTTTTTCTTCCCATTTTTTTTCTACTGGTTGGGAAATTGCATGCTATTTATTCTTCTAGCAAACCTTAATATTTTAGCACCATAATATTTTTAATTTTGGTTTCTGAGAAGATATAGCCTTAGATAATATTAAAGTTAGGCCCCTATGCCTGCTGTGTATGAATTTGGCCCTGAGCATACAGCACACAGGACCTAGCATGGGAGTTCACTTTCTGTCTTTGGCAAATGTTTTATTATTTTACTCGCAGCCAGGGATGATTTGAATGCCTCCATGCTACTGCTCAGGCTATTGATCTCAGTTTTTCATGACAATAGCCAATTACTTGCCCAGAGCCAGTTCTCTGATTTCTGGCCTTCTTCCCAACAAGCCCCACCTGCCCTGTCCCACAACATCTGACAGGCCCTGGTGGCCCATGGCTTCCCCATCCTCAACTTCTCCTGTTTTTTTTTGTGGGTTTTTTTGTATTTTTTTTTTTCCTGAAACTGGAAACGGGGAGAGACAGTCAGACAGACTCCCGCATGCGCCCGACCGGGATCCACCCGGCACGCCCACCAGGGGGCGATGCTCTGCCGCAACCAGAGCCACTCTAGCGCCTGGGGCAGAGGCCAAGGAGCCATCCCCAGCGCCCGGGCCATCTTTGCTCCAATGGAGCCTTGGCTGCGGGAAGGGAAGAGAGAGACAGAGAGGAAGGCGGGGAGGGGTGGAGAAGCAAATGGGCGCTTCTCCTATGTGCCCTGGCCAGGAATCGAACCCGGGTCCCCCGCACACCAGGCCGACGCTCTACCGCTGAGCCAACCAGCCAGGGCCTCTCCTGGCTGTAGTTTTGAGCATCCTCCTCATTTATGGTATCTTGACATTTTTATATCTTACTTCTATACTTAGTTATGTTTAAATTTTTTTCTGAACATTCTGTCATGTTTGGAGTAGAATTATGGGCATCCAGGGTTCACTCAGTGCTCCCATATAAATTTGCTCTATAAAGGCAAATAGTTATTTTAAATGTACACAATTATTATTCTAGCATGGAAGATCGTTATATATAAATCCCCTATCTTTACAGAGTACTGCTACTGCATTATAGAGACATAGTGTGGTATAACTAAAAACCCAGTTGGTAGGTAGACAGAGTACTTGATTATGTGTCAGAAAATTCGTGTCTTAATGCTAGTTCTCTCACTAGCTTTGTGACTTTAAGTTATTGGCTCTCTCTAGGATAAGCTTTTTGCCCTCATATCATGTGGCTACTAATGTGTCCATCCACTTTCCGTTTTAAAGAACTCCCCTGAATGTAAAATGGAAGATTAAATTCTTAAGTGAAGGTCCTTAATTTTTTTTAGAAATATCTATAAGCAGATAATTTTTATAATTATTGTCATTATTAATGATGAGTTATCTACCACAGAAGAGAAGAGTGGAAACTTCTGGAGGTTAATAACTACATTTCTGCTACCCTACAGCTTTGATTGAGCGTAATGCTCTGAACAGAACAGATGCTTAGAAATTATGGCTGGATCGATGTACTGCAAAGAATCCACAGCATGAATTATAGGCTCGTGTTTTATTTGTATAAAAGTTAATACATTTAGCTTTAAACCTCGTGTCATAATCTGAGGTATTAGGTCAGGAAATATTGTCAGGGTATTGCTCTCTAGAGTACAATTCAAGCAAATCCAAACATATTTTCAGTTATTGGTAGACACTTAAGCTTTTAATAATGGATTTTTTTTAATCTTAGAATGAATGATTGCCCTTGATAGCTGAAGTGTAGTAAAGCCTTAAATAATACATTAACTAAATGCTTGTTTTCTCTGATATTGGCTGTTAATGGGCTTTAATTGTAACATATAAATTTTAATTCATTTGCCCTCAGAAACCAGAAAAGAGTGAAGGTAAACATGGTGACTGCTATCAACCGCAGGAGTTACTGAGGTACAGTTCATGTTTCACCTATTTGGACAATATAAATTGAATTCTCTGCATGAGCCCTTCAGACAACTTCTTTATGATAGAAACCCAAAGCGAGGGAGTTGATTGCAGCAGCTACCCTGGGCAGAGTCTTTCAGAATGAGCTATTGCCCAGCATTGTCGAAATGTACTTGTGAAATATCAATGTGGTTTTTGGTCCCAGTGGGGTACTGTAGGCACAGGCTTGCCTTGCCCACAGGACAAGGGGGCAATATTAAGATCTCTCCATTATATCTATAGATCTGACCAAAATGTGGGAAGCCATCAGGGAAGCTGAGGCCCTAGCCATACCTAGTCTGAGTTCATCAGTGCCCTAATGTTACTTCTTGAGGCGGATGCCAGAATCCCCATTACCAAGGGAGTGAAGGGGAGTCATTCAACTCCTTCCTTAACTCCACTTCTGTAAGCTGTACTCTGGAAAAGCCAACCAATGCTCTCTTCAATCCAGCAAGCTTTGCCTTCTTCTAGTCTTCCTCTGCCTTGTCATTAAAACGCCATCTATTTTACACCAATCTTCCACTGAAAGATAGGCAGTGCCTCCCTATTGCTTAGTGTCTAAACTCCTTATTCTGTCTTCACAACCATTCTCTCTGTGGTTCTGGTTTCGGCTTTGACTCTGGTCCATCTCTCCCATATACACTTTCATTGCACGCCTTTGCTCTGACAGCCTCAATCCGTTAGGGTCTCAATGTATTTTACCCATTTCCTCTTGTGAGCCTGGGCTCCTCTAGCACAGGAGCTTCCTCCCACCTCCAACTGAGCTCAGTCAGGTTTCGTAACTGAAGACAGGTCCTCCTCTGTTTGGAAAGTTTGCCATTTTTGATCAAGTTCTCAGCTTTTGAATGGCTCCTCTTGGGACGATGTGGGATGAAGGATGCTCGTTAGCTGTGCAGGTGAGCCAAATCAATCTAGAATACCCTGGGTGGGCAGCGTTGCAGCCAGATGTCACTCTCACTCTGAATTCTCCATGTTTCAAAGCTAGTACAAATCCCACCTGTCCCAGTCTATCTCACCGGGATCACTTTTTCCTCTCTCAATGGTTATCAATCTTATAGATTTAAAATAAAATAATAGAAGATAAAAACTTGTCTGTATCAATCAATACTTCTCAAACCTGAGAAACATATCAACCTCTGTATGGAAAAAAAAAGTCTCTCATATCCCTAATGTCAAATTATTTTTATGATGATACTTATAATCGGCAAACATAAAATGGTACAAATCCTTTAGGGTTTCTTATAAAAAGTTATAAATTAAATTTAAAAAACTCACAACCAACATCAAGTTCACAGCATGTCACAATGTCCTTTTTTTCTGAATAATTATGACAGATGATGTCATTTTGCTGAAACTAAATTAGCAACAGAAATGGGACTATGGGTCAGAGTGCCACAGTGCAAATTCTGGGTTAAGCCAATCTGTCACTTATTAGCTCGGTGAGCATGCACATACGTTCTCTGAGCCTCAGTTTCCTCATCTGCAAAACAGATCAGTGGCTGCATCATTATAAAGTTATGAGATTAAATATGTCTGGAAAGTATTCAACTATAGGGTAACTGTTAAGGATTAAGTTAAATAAATTAATTATGTCTGTAAAGTGCTCTGCACAGAGTTTGACATGTGCTAGGTGTTCAAAATTGTTACATATATTATTATTATTATCATTATACTACTAGTCTCATTTTATAATATTTAAAAAAGGAGTCTTAGGCCCTGGCCAGTGGCTCAGTGGATAGAGCATTGACCCAGCCTAGGGATGTTCTGAGTTTGATTCCCAGTCAGGGCACACAGGAAAAGTGACCATCTGCTTTTCCCCCTTTTCCTCTCCCCCTTCTCTCTCTCTTTCACTCCCACAGCCAGTGGTTCAGTTTTTTTTGAGTGTTAACCCCATGTGCTGAAGATAGCTTGGCTGGTCCAAGCACATCAGCCTCAGGTGCTAAAAATAGCTTGGTACTCAAGCATCTTCCCCAGACAGGTTTGCCAGGTGGATCCCAGTTGGGGTGCATGTGGGAGTCTGCCTCACTATATCCCCATCCTCTCACCTAAAAAAAGAAACAAACAAACAAAAAACCAGAGTCTTAATCAATTAACTGACTGTCCTTAGACAACACAAGTTTTTTTATGTCATAATGTTCTGATAAGAACTTGCAGTATAGAGGAGAAATATTTCAAATTTAGGCTTCTTTTTGGTCCTACATAGATTGACTCAATTTGAACAATAATTCAAATAAAATGGAGGATAAAATTGTTATTACAAGAATATTTTATTTAGTTATTTATTTATTCCTATATTATTCCCACAGGGATTTGAGGAAGCTTTTCTATGTGTAATGCAAAAACTTGCTGAAGTAAACTAAAGAGGAAAATGAAAAAGAATATAGAGAATCTAGTGAGAAAGTCAAGGTTAATATCAGTTAGTGTGCTACACATTTCTTTTTATTTATAAATTTTTATTAATTTTGATGAGGTGACATCAATAAATCAGGGTACATATGTTCAAAGAAAACATGTCCAGGTTATCTTGTCATTCAATTATGTTGCATACCCATTACCCAAAGTCAGATTGTCCTCCGTCACCTTCTATCTAGTTTTCTTTGTGCCCCTCCCCCTCCTCCTTCCCCTCTCCCTCCCTCTCCTCCTCACCCCCCCATAACCACCACACTCTTGTCCATGTCTCTTAGTCTCATTTTTATGTTCCACCTATGTATGGAATCATGCAGTTCTTAGTTTTTTCTGATTTACTTATTTTATTCCGTATAATGTTATCAAGATCCAACCATTTTTGTTGTAAATGATCGGATGTTATCATTTCTTATGCCTGAGTAGTATTCCATAGTGTATATGTGCCACATCTTCTTTATCCAGTCATCTATTGAAGGGCTGTTGGTTGTTTCCATGTCTTGGCCACTGTGAACAATGCTGCAATGAACATGGGGCTACATGTGTCTTTACGTATCAATGTTTCTGAGTTTTGGGGTATATACCCAGTAGAGGGATTGCTGGGTCATAAGGTAGTTCTATTTTCAGTTTTTTGAGGAACTACCATACTTTCCTCCATAATGGTTGTACTACTTTACATTACCACCAACAGTGAATATGGGTTCCTTTTTCTCCACAGCCTCTCCAACACTTGCTATTACCTGTCTTGTTGATAATAGCTAATCTAACAGGTGTGAGGTGGTATCTCATTGTAGTTTTAATTTGCATTACTCTCACATTTCAATAAAGTCACTAAAGGTAATGCAAAAGTTTCTGACTCTTTAAGGAACTGAAGCATAAGGGATTTTCCTTCTATGTGTCCTCAAATAGGAATACTATTTGAAGGAGTGGCATTGATTTCAACAACATCCTTCCTTAAACCCAATTGTGAGTTTAATGCAGATGATAACTGCTGTGTTCCTCAAAGCAAGTGAGTAGCATAATACAATGGTGGGATTCAGCCATTCACACCAGTTTTGCAGAACCGATACCTATTTTTTTGTTGAATTCAGTGAACTGATTGTTAAAATAGCACTTGTAATCAGAGTTCTTTAAGATGAGCACCTGGCCAGTCACCCAGTGTGGAAATCACAAATTTACATTCCTTACTATTTTTTTTTAATTAAGTGAGAGGCAACAAGGCAAAGAGACAGACTCCTGCATGTGCCCCAACCAGGATCCACCCAGCAGTTCTGGTATGATGCGATGCTCTGCCCATCTGGGGGCCATTGCTCCATTGCTTGGCAACAAAGTTATTTTAAGCGCCTGAGGCAAGGCCATGGTGCAATCCTCAGCTCACGGGGCCAACTTGCACAAATGAGCCATGGCTGAGGGAGGGGGAGAGAGAGAGAGAGGGAGAAGAGTGAGGGGAGGTGGTGGAGAAGCAGATGGTTGCTTTTCCTGTGTGCCCTGATGAGAAATTGAACCCAAGACTTTCAAATGCTGGGCCAATGCTCTACCTCTGACCCAACTGGCCAGGGCCTCCTTAGTCTTTTTTAATGTTCATCTGCGCAACAGCATATTCTAAGCACCCGTAATAATTCTCATTTCATCCATGTGAAAAAAATTTGACGGAACTATGCTTGTAAAATTTATTTATTCATTTCATAAAACTCATTATACCTTTGATGAAGTACTATGTGTTAATTCCCTCACGTTTGTTACTTCAGTAAACAAACATATAACATAAAGAGAAAAACTGTCAAACAACCAGGGGGTGACAAGTTGTCATCAGAAATATCTTACGCCCTGGCTGGTTGGCTCAGCGGTAGAGCGTCAGCCTAGCGTGTGGAGGACCCGGGTTCGATTCCCAGCCAGGGCACATAGGAGAAGCGCCCATTTGCTTCTCCACCCCTCCGCCGCGCCTTCCTCTCTGTCTCTCTCTTCCCCTCTCGCAGCCAAGGCTCCATTGGAGCAAAGATGGCCCGGGCGCTGGGGATGGCTCTGTGGCCTCTGCCCCAGGCGCTAGAGTGGCTCTGGTCGCAACATGGCAACACCCAGGTGGGTCGCAACATGGCGACGCCCAGGATGGGCAGAGCATCGCCCCCTGGTGGGCAGAGCGTCGCCCCCTGGTGGGCGTGCCGGGTGGATCCCGGTCGGGCGCATGCGGGAGTCTGTCTGACTGTCTCTCCCTGTTTCCAGCTTCAGAAAAAAAAAAAAAAAAAAAAAGATATATCTTACATAACAGTTTTATTGTTTTTTCCTCAGGTATTATTTAATATTTTTTCATTAATATTTTTTAAATTCTTTTCTTATAACAATATATTTTTGTGTACCTCTTTTATTCTTATTTAAGTATTAAATGCATAAAATGATAAACTACCTTTTGGTATATCATTTTTTCATACTTAAAATGGTCATTAGGACAGAGAACTGGTTGTTAAATTATTTGAATCCCAGCACTGGCATAATGCCAAAGATAAAATCAGCAAAAGTCTACTTCTGCATTAAGGGCCCCTGCTGATAGAGAGGGACTGCCATCCTTCATGAGACCTCCGTGGATAGCACTTTTCTTTTTCTTTCTTTTTTTTTTTCATTTTCCCGAAGCTGGAAACGGGGAAGCAGTCAGACAGACTCCCGCATGCGCCTGACCGGGATCCACCCGGCATGCCCACCAGGGGGCGATGCTCTGCCCATCTGGGGTGTTGCTCTGTTGCATCCAGAGCCATTCCAGCGCCTGAGGCAGAGGCCATGGAGCCATCCTCAGTGCCCGGGCCATCTTTGCTCCAATGGAGCCTTGGCTGTGGGAAGGGAAGAGACAGAGAGGAAGGAAAGGGGGAGGGGTGGAGAAGCAGATGGGCGCTTCTCCTGTGTGCCCTGGCCAGGAATCGAACCTGGGACTCCTGCACACCAGGCTGATGCTCTACTGCTGAGCCAACCGGCCAGGGCCGGATAGCACTTTTTCAACTAAGCCTTTGGTAAATATTACAGATTTTTTAGGCTAATGAAGAGAAAAGTAACTGTATTTACAGTGACTCCTATGGTCAAATCATCAAATGCTTAGTATTCATTATATTTGATAGTAATGATGATTACTATTAGACCCCTCTAGTAGAAAGACTTTATTAAGTTAAATTATTTTTATAATGATACTTAAAATATACAAACAGAGCCTGACCAGGTGGTGGTACAGTGGATAGAGCATCGGACTGGGATGCGGAGGACCCAGGTTCGGGACCCCGAGGTCACCAGCTTGAGTGCGGCTCATCTGGTTTGAGCAAAAGTTCACCAGCTTGGACCCAAGGTCGCTGGCTCAATCAAGGGGTTACTCCATATGCTGAAGGCCCGCAGTCAAGGTACATATGAGAAAGCAATCAATGAACAACTAAGGTCTTGCAACGAAAAACTAATGATTGATGCTTCTCATCTCTCTCTGTCCCTGTCTATCCCTCTCTCTGACTATCTCTGTCCGTGTGTGTGTGTGTGTGTGTGTGTGTGAATGTGTGTGTGTATGTATATATATATATATAAACAGAAAATACACAAACCTTTATTTGGTGCTTTCAATGTGGCAAGTTTCTATGTAACTCTATAAATAGTTACTGCATTTTGTCCTACAACTATCCTATTTTACCAGGAGAAAACCAAACCTCAAAAAGACTATTTAACCTGTGTAGGGTCACAGAGCTAACAAGTACCAGAGCTGGGGTTCTATCTCAGGTTTTTCTGATCACAGAGACAATGTTCTCACCCAGTGGTCCCCAACCCCCGGGGCCACGAAACGATACCGGTCTGTGGGTCATTTGGAACTTGTCCGCAGAGAAAGAATAAGTAACTTACATTATTTCCGTTTTATTTATATTTAAGTCTGAACGATGTTTTATTTTTAAAAAATGACCAGATTCCCTCTGTTACATCCGACTAAGACTCACTCTTGACGCTTGTCTCAGTCACATGATACATTTATCCGTCCCACCCTAAAAGCCAGTCCGTGGAAATATTTTCTGACATTAAACCAGTCTGTGACCCAAAAAAGGTTGGGGACCACTGTTCTCACCCATCCTCTCATTGCTCCAGGGTACTAGCTCTTCTCAGAGCCGCTGGGGGAAGACAGGGGAGAGTGGGGGATGGGGAGGACAGGAGAGCAGGACCAGACTTTTCCTCATTTAGCAGTTCAGGCATTTTTGTATACATGCATGGTGATTTTTATCATAGTAATGATTATAAACACTTGTTGAGGCTATTATGTACCAGACACTGTGCTAAGCACTTTAATTGCATCATCTCAGATCATCTATTACCTTGTAAGTTAGGTACCAATATCATTATTCCCATTTTATAGATGAAGATGCTGTGCATTAGGAGGACTGAATAACTTACTCAGAGTCACAGAGGTAAGAGGTGCCCGAATTTAAACCCACGTCTGTTTTCAGAGCTGGTCCTATTATGCTGCATTACAACTCAGACATGAACAGAGGGCAGAGGAAAGGCATCATCATTATAGAGTTTCTTATCTCTCAAGTCATATGGCTGTCCAACTGTGGGAACTCCTGAGCTGTTGGCTGACTTAACTGCCAGGAACATCATTAGTATAGGTTGTAGAGTTTAATGATGTGTATAGAAGGAGGTCAAAACCTGTGGATGCAATGATGATAAAGACAGACAGACAGACAGATTTTCCAGTCCGTCTCAACTCACATATCCTGTCCTTAAGTGTGTCCTTTTCAACTTACTTTGCCCATCATAATTACTGGTCAGTTTGTCAGCACGCTTTTGTAGTAGGCTAAAATACAAATTTTAGGTCAGTAATTTAGGATTGGGAACTTTTTCTTTCCCCCGAACAATCCAGGTTTTCATATTTTTAAACAATGAGGTCATATGGTAAAAAAGAAAATATTTCATGTGATGCTCATTTGATCAGGAAATTAGTCCCAATTCTCTACTTCTCTTAGTTAGTATAGACCTGGCCAAGTTGTCCTCAAACATCCTCTCCTGCCCTGAAAGCCAGCCAAACTCCAGGGCAGAAGGTAACAGATTTCCAGAATGAAACCTTTCAACATAGCAGCCAATCATGTCGGAGCAAAGGAAGCTCTCTCCTACAACTGAAACCGCCAGGGAGTTAGAACAGGAGGCGAGATAATTACCTACCTGGACAGCAGCCACGGGAGCAGCCTGGGCCTCCTGTGAAAATGCCATGGGAAACGCAATGACCACATGTGGTCAGGAGGACCTCAGCTTCTCACCTGAGCTGATAAGCAAGGTCAAGGCAGGACGCTGATCCCAGGGACAGAAGGAACTGGTATTTATTATTTATCCAACACTAGCAGCCAGACAGGTCTGCGTGATACAGGGATGGATCTGGGCACCTTAGGGCTTAACATTTGTCTCTGGGGACCTAAATTTTGGGAGGCCTAATGTTTCCCGTTTCCTTAAGCTAAACCCTTAAAGCCCAGGAGTCTTTAGTGACCTGTCAAGAAGTGTGAGCAACAGCTTCACAGATATCGGTACTTTACCCTGTATCCTCACATATTCATTCCCTAGGCTTCCGGTCCTCTCTGCGACCCGTCTCCCTGTGGCTCTTCCTTCAGGGCTTGGCTTCGATGTCTTTTCCCAGATCCCCCGAGAGCGGACAGGGGCATTTCCTTGAGGATGCATGGAACTTTGTGACATCTTCCGCCATAGCGCTCACCTCCCTGAAGTGTAAACTCCGGTTTCTCCCGCTAGATAGGGACTCTTCAGTATTGTATTCAAAGGTTGTGTCCCCAGTACAATCTGTGCTTCCGTAACACGTGGTTTCTGTCACGTAAATCAGACACACGAGTCCTAAAGAGGGATATCCTATGTACGTAATATGGACATCTTATTGTTTCCTACCTAATTTGTTCCAGCACTGTTCTGTTTTGTTCCATGAAACAGCAGCTGATGCGAACTAACCCAGCGACCAGCAAACCAGGAGGGATCACAGTCCTCACCCAGTGCTCTTTCTCCTCCCCGTGCGTGGTCCTCCTTGCCCCACTAGCGCCTCTGCCCACCCACTTCTACTGGGTCACTTTCAGACAATGCCAGACCTGTTAGTCACTTTCTGCCTGTCTCTGACAGAGGCTATTCTGTGGCCTGTCATATAAGGCTAGATGTGCCAAGACACCCAAGGAATAAACGGCCCAGGAGTGACCTGTACCCTGACAGGGTCCCGCATGGGGCTGAGGCTTAGTGGCCGTAGTGCTAGTTCTGCTCACTGAGTCCACTTGATGAAGGAGAGCCACTGCCCTTCTTTCCCTGACTCACCACTCCCCTCCCTCACTGGGTTTCCAGGAGCACCTCCTTATAAAATACTTATACTTACCCTGATCCCGAGGTGCATTTGGGAGGAAGCCTAAACCTCGCTCTTCCTCTTGATTTGACTCTGTCTTCACGGAGTCTTAAAAGTGATCATAGCAGCATCGTCTTTTAACCTTGGTCCTGACTCCATAACTCACGACCCCCCCCCCACCCTGCTGTATGTCTCACACCTACTGCTACCATGCAGTCATCACCTCTTAGAAGCAACTTATGTAATAAATATTTACTGTAGTTATTATCCTTTAGAAATAACCAACAGTGCAAATACTATAGAGATGTTTCCCTGAAACCTTGTACTCTTATCAATCAATGTCACCCCATTACACTTAGTTATCTAAATAAAATTTTTTAAAAATATATATATAATAAAAAAATTTTATGTCTTTTTAACTATACTAGTCTTTTTTTATCTTAAGAACACTTATTGCATGACCTGTGGTGGCGTAGTAGATAAAGCGTTGACCTGGAATGCTGAGGTCGCCAGTTCGAAATTCTGGGTTTGCCTGGTTAAGGTACATATGAGAGTTGATGCTTCCTGTTCCTCTCCCCCTTCTTTCCTTCTCTCTCTCTCTCTCTCTTCTCTAAAATAAATAAATAAAGTATTTAAAAAACAAACAAACAAAAACCAACAGTTATTGTTTTCTGTTATTTGGGTTAGTGTTGTTGATACAATATCACCTAGATTTTGAGTAGCCTATTCCAACCTGATTTTACACCTCAGTCCTGTTATGTTTTAATACATGATTTTGGCCCTGGCTGGTTGACTCAGTGGTAGAGCATCGGCCTGGCATGCAGGAGTCCTGGGTTCGATACCCAGCCAGGGCACACAAGAGGGGCGCCCATCTGCTTCTCCACCCCTCCCCCTCTCCTTCCTCTCTGTCTCTCTCTTCCCCTCCTGCGGCCAGGGCTCAATTGGAGCAAGGTTGGCCCGGGCACCGAGGATGGCTCCATGGCCTTTGCCTCAGGTGCTAGAATGGCTCTGGTCGCAACAGAGCGGCACCCCAGATGAGCAGAGCATCGCCCCCTGGTGGGTGTGCCGGGTGGATACAGGTCAGGCACATGCGGGAGTCTGTCTGACTGCCTCCCCATTTCCAACTTCAGAAAAACACACACACACACACACAAAACACATAATTTTGCAGAACATGAGGTTTTTGAAGAATGCATTATCATGCTATGCCATGATCACCTGTGTTTAGCAAGGTACCTGGCATTCATAAGTTGATCAATAACTATTTGGTAAATAACCGATAAATGAATTGTGGAATGAGCATTCTAGTTGTCCCCCCCCCAAACTTTGGAAAAGCCACGATTTCCTATTTGACCAAACTTTCCATTTGTAACTAAGACACCACTTTATGTGTCCATCAGAATTTTCAGCAGTGTTTTCATTATGATTACCCGTCTTACTGAATTTCATTATGTATCATTAGATATTGGCAGAAACTTTTAAATGCTTAAGGAAGGAGAATATCCAAACAAAAAGTCCCTCTCAGAATTTACTGTATTTTTTGCTCTATGTCTTCTTGATTCAACTTCCCCTTAATCATTATGAAATGACCATTTTTGTCTCTGAGTACTTTTTCTGTCTTGTAGTCAGCATTATTGGATATGAGTATTGCTACACCTGCTTTTTTTTGGGTGTTGTTTGCTTGGAGTATTGTTTTCCAGCCTTTCACTTTGAATTTGTTTTTATCCTTGTTGCTTAGATGTGTTTCTTGTAGGCAGCATATAGTTGGATTTTCTTTTTTAATCCATTCTGCTACTCTGTGTCTTTTTATTGGTAAGTTTAATCCATTTACATTTAGTGTAATTATTGACACTTGTGGGTTCCCTACTGCCATTTTATAAATTGCTTTCTGTTAGTTTTGTATCTAGTTTGATTCTTCTCTTTTGTTTTTCTATCATTTGTTTTTGTTTCTTTGTGTTCCATACTTCTTTCCTCTGTTGCTACCTTTTTTAAGTCAAGTGTTTTTGTGGTGGTTTTTTTAAGGGTGGTTACCATTAAGTAATGAAAAGGGTACCTACCATATTCATTGTAGTACCCTATCTTATAAGTATTTCTGCACTTCATCATCCTTTGCTACTGTTAATCTCCATCCTCTCCCCCCTTTTTTTCCTTTGTTGTCACAGTTTAAGTTTGGTTTTATTGTGTTCTTGGTGGAGCTGTTACTTGTGGTGTTGTTTTCTTTTGTTCTTTGAATCTGGTTGGAAAACCCCCTTAGTATTTCCTGGAGTGGGGGCTTTCTGTTGATAAATTCTCTCATCTTTTCTGTATTTGTGAATGTTTTTATATCTCCTTCATACTTGAAGGATAGCTTTGATGGGTATAGTATTCTTGGCTGAAAGTTCCTCTCTTTCAGGGCTTTAAATATTGGGGTCCACTCTCTTCTAGCTTGTAGAGTTTCTGCTGAGAAATCTGATGATAATCTAATAGGCCTTCCTTTATATGTTGTACTCTTCTTTTCCCTGGCTGCCTTGAGAATTTTTTCTTTGTCATTGGTTTGTGTCATCTTTATTATGATGTGCCTTGGAGTGGGTTTGTTGGGGTTAAGAAAACTTGGTGTTCTGTTTGCTTCTTGAATTTGAGGCTTTAGTTCCTTCCACAGGCTTGGGAAGTTCTCGTCTATTATTTGTTTGAGTATATTCTCCATTCCATTTTCTTTCTCTTCTCCCTCTGATATACCTATTATTCTTATGTTATTCTTTCTGATGGAGTCAGACAATTCCTGTAGGGCTTTCTCATTTTTTATTATTTTTGAGTCTCTTTCTTCTTCTCTCTGTTGTGCCTCAAGTTGTTTGTCTTCTATTTCACTAATCCTATCTTCAATCTGGGCTGTTCTGTTAGCTAAGCTTGTTACCTCGTTTTTCAGCTCGTGAATTGAGTTTTTCATTTCTGTTTGATTTGTTTTTATAGTTTCAATTTCCTTGGTAATATATTCTTTGTGTTCATTGAGTTGTTTTCTGATCTCCCTATATTGCCTTTCTGTGTTTTCTTGTATATCTCTGAGTATTTTTAAGATTTCTATTTTAAATTCTCTGTCATTTAGCTCCAAGGCTTCCAATATGTTAAGTCTTTTCTCCATAGATTTTTCCACATCTATTTGTGTTACCTCTCTTTCTTTTGTATCCATAATATTCGATTTCCTCTTTCTTATCGGCATCTGAGGGTGGTCTTATTGATAGCACGCAGGCGCACTCCCTCGCGGCTTGAATGAGCGTCGCTGCGGTAGCTTCCTCCACACCCTCGTCTCTCAGATTCAAGTGATAACAGTCCTTTTGCTTTCAGTTTGTGTGGAACTCCGGAATGCTCCGAGGATAAATTTTTCTGTTTCTAGTTGATAAATTTGTTGTGATTTAGGGGAGAGCTGTCGGACGCGCTTCTCACGGCGCCATTTCCGTGACGTCACTCTTTTTTGCTCTATAACATGCACATTTTCCCCCCCAAAAGTGGAGGGGAAAAGGCCCATATGTCTTATAGAGTGAATGTTCATTTTTTTTAGCTGCTGTGGGTTGCTGAGCTGGTAAACATATATAGAATGAGCACCAGCAGGACCTGCCACGATGGCGTGCAGAACCCCTCATCTGCTGAGTGATCACCTGGTTCTGATTTCCACAGTCCCATGCAGCGCAGAAGGGAAGGCGAGCAATGTTGTGTGGTCGCATTCATCTGGCATCATGGAGGGCAGACGTGAGAGGTGTGCTGCAGTGGTGGAGGACTGCACTGCAGCTCTGTGTGAAGTGCTGATGTCACTTGCTACACTATTAGTGCTTGACCAGTTTAGAGCACATATTAGCGAAACCACACACATACACAAAAACTTTAAAGAAGTAAAGACTCATCTAGCTGTAATTCTTGGGGGTCTTACCATCCAGTTGCAACCTCTCGACATTTCCATCAACAAACCGTTTAAAGTTTTTATGTGAGAAGAGTGGAACAAATGGATGGCTGCTGGTAATCATGATCTGACACCAACTGGTTGAATGAAGAGACCCACTATCACTCAAGTTTGTGAATGGGTGAAAACACCATGGCAGTCAGTGAAGAATGAAACCACGGTACGGTCATTCAAAAAATGTAGCATTAGCAATGCCTTAGATGGCACTGAAAATGGTATCTTATATGAAAATAGTGAAGAAAGTGATACCAGTGATTGTGAGCAACTGAGCTTCTTAAATTCTGACACTAGTGATGATGAGTTCCTGGGGTTCCCGGACAACTAGAAGAGTATTTGAACATTAAAGTCTCTTCTTATTTGTTAATAACAGTGCTCATGGTTGTTAATACTGCTGTTGAGTTTACATTGTTGAAATATTATTGTGGTATATTTTACTAAATATTTTAACACACCATTTGGTTCAGAATATTTTTTTCTTATTTTCCTCCTTAAAACCCTAGGTGCGTCTTATGGTCAGGTGCATCTTATTGAGTGAAAAATACAGTAAATGCAAATAACACGTTATCTCTGGTGACATACTTCATTCTACAGAAGCAGCACTACCTGTAAATCGGTGGCAGCTGTTTTGCTGTCTGTAGGTTGTTCTTGTTCCTGCTACTTCTAAATTTCAAAAAACATTATTCACTGACAACATGCTATAATAAAGAGTAGAGTTAATTAATACAATTTAAATAAATATATTTCAGCCCACAAGATAAAAATGATCTACCTAACTCCATAGAACAGTCAATAAATCAGCATGTACGAAATTGATTAAACATTTTTTTTAATGTGGAAGGGATTATGCCATCAATCCTGAAGAGATGCACAAAGGTATAAAATTATCATAATTTTAGGTTTTTCATAGTTGGCCTTCAAATATTCTGCCCTCTTTTGCCCAGAAGTACATGAGCTCCACTTGGGGACTTGAATGATGTGATAGCCATAATAATCAATTTCTCCACCTTCAAGGGGCGTTCGTTTACTTGGGAAGACAGACACATGTGGTGAGAACAACCTGTTGAGACAACAATACAACTGACACAGATCAGTTTTCTGCTGAACTATGTGTCCCATGTGTCCCCAGGCTTCTTTGGGAGATGAGAGGGAGCTGAGTGTGGGAGTCCTTGATGCCCCGTAGCTCTACCTCTTTGTTCAAATTGGGCTCGTGCACAGCATTTCAATATTTCATGTAGAGTCCATGCTGAAGGAAAAGTTGAGAATCTAGGCAGAATCAGTGAGGATAAGGAACTGGGAGAAGGGGCAGGGCAGGGGATGCTTGTGAGCTGAGGGGGTGAAGGAAAGCCTTTTGATGGAGAACAGGAAGAAAGGGTCTTCGGTGGGCCTTAAGAGGGGTAAGATTAAGATAAGTGAAGAGAAGGGAGAAGGTTAGGCCAATAATGAGGGCCATCATATATATACATGCAGGGACAAAGAACTGCAATGAGCAAGTTAAAGCTGCTCCCTCCCAAAATACCAAGGCAACACAAACCAAACTAACGAACAAAAATACAACCTGTTACCTGAAATAATTTAGAACTCTGTTTCTGATCTAGTTGCTTTGGCTGGTGGTAGGAAATGGCTTTGGCAGAGGCTGGAAGGCCTTGAGGCTTTGGGTCAAGGGCAGGGCTGAGATAACAAAGAAACACATTAATTCTCTTGACTGCAAAGATCTTTCTTCTAAGAAGAATCTTGATTAACTCAATCAAGGCATATCTGTCTATGTATTAGCACCAGGCTTTCTCTTAATCCCAACTAGAATAAGTGCACACTCTACCATGCCTAAAATAAATTGTCCCCACCTCTTCACTGGACATTTCTTCTGAACACCCTCTGTTCTTCATCTCCCACCTCCCTCTTTATTTGCCCAAGGACTAACATCACATTCACTTGGATTAATATTGTGTGACACCTTTTTTTTTTTTTTTTTTTTTTTGCCCCTTTAGCAATCTGCAATGGAGACTTGGCTGGGTCTTACAGAATAGAACCAAATTTAAGAAAGGGGACTTTAAATGCCTTCTGATTAACATTGGCTGCAGTGGCTTTTACCAATACCCTCCCACGTGCATGTTTGAAAGCTTCTTTGCACACTGACAGGTTGGCTCAGCAGTAAAGTGCCAGACTGGCATGTGAATGTCCTGAGTTTGATTCCCAGTCAAGGCACACAGGAGAAGCGCCTATCTGCTTCTCCATCCCTCCCCCGCTCTCTCCCTCTCCCTTTCTCCTCCTCCTCCTCTCCTGCAGCCATGGCTCAATTAGAGCGAATTTGCCCTGGGCACTGAGAATGGCTTCATGGCCTCCACCTCAGATGCTAAGAAGAGCTTAGTTGCTGAGCGACAGAGCAATGGCCCCAGATGGGCAGAGCATCACCCTCTAGTGGGCTTCCCAGGTGGGCCCCGGTTGGAGTACATGCAGGAATCTGTCTCTGCTTCCCCTCTTCTCACTGAAAAAAAAAATTTAATTTTAAAATTAAAAAAAAGAAAACTTCTTTGCAAAATACTAAAACATAACCTTGAGTGTGTCCTGATAGATGTAACCATTTCCAATCACTGGTGTCAGCATTCAGAGGCTGTGCCTCCCAGGTCTGAGAGCAACGCCAAGGACCCTGTCCTCACGAGAGTTTCTGCTACTCAAGGACAAGATGGGGACAGGCTGTACTTGCAGGAAGGAAGAGCTCATAAAGGAATAGTCCCTGCTTTTCTCTAGGACTATCGCCATCTTTCTGCCAAATGGAGCTGTGACGAGACTTGCTATGTGGCAACTCTGACGTTCTCCTTCATGGAAACTGACATAAGGGGTCTGCTGCCTCCAAAACCAGACTAGGTCATAGGAGGCCTGTCACAAGCAGCAATTTTGTTTTAATTCATTATTCAACATTTACACAAGCTTAGGTTCATTTGCTATATGTAAGAGCTAGCAAGCCAAGTTTTCTTTTATGAAAATCGAGAATTCAAACAGAGTAATTACTCTGAAAAGGGAAAAACCACCCTTGGTCAAATAGTGCCACTCTATTGACACTGTATACTTTTGACTCTGTGTTAACCATTTGGATCCCACCAGCCTTTACAGGTAATTCTGTCTCTGCAAGAGAAGCTGCATACAGAAGAGGAAGGTGTTTGATACAGGAAAACATTGGGAAAGGCTGAAAGTCTGAGCAGCAGCCCAGGAGGCAGGAATGGGAGGGTCAATGTGGAAAGTAAGAAAAGAGAATGTAAGCCACACGTGCATGTCACAATGGTCACAGCCACCACTTACTGGTGCTTTCTAGTTTTTAGCCCCTGTGCTAAATGCTTTATATATGTTAGCTTATATATTGCTCACAAAAAAAAAAAGTCTTTCGGGAAGTTGTACGATAACCATTTCACCCTATCATCTCTGAGGTCAACTTGAGCAGACTACACACAGTTACTCTTAATAGACTAGAGGACTTTGAGTCCCAGGAAATCATCTTTCAACATCCCCTCGATCTGGATATCTTTATCATCTCATCTCCCAAAGTGAACCTCTGTTAATATTTGCTTTGCATCTTTTATTCCCCCTCATGACAATTTACATTGAGCATCTTTTCATGTCAAGAATGTTCATGTGAGAACCCCAGGCCTCTGGCTAAGCCAGGGTAGGAGTACAGGATGCCTGTCACCAAGGCAAGAGCACCTTCCTGACTCTAGAGAGGCAGTGACTTTGGGTGAAAACAGACACAAGTCTTTAAAAACAATCAGTTCCTTTGGGCTGGTGAATACACAATGCAATATACAGATGATGTATTGTAGAATTATGAACCTGAAGCCTGTGTAATTTTATTAACTGATGGCACCCCAATAAATTTATTAAAAATTTAAAAATTAAATTAAAAAATTATTTTTTGTATTTTTCTGAAGTTAGAAGCCGGGAGGCAGTCAGACTCCTGCATGCGCCCTTCTGGGATCCACCCAGCATACCCACCAGGAGGGCAATACTCTGCCAATCTGGGGCATTGCTCCTTTGCAGCTGGAGCCATTCTAGCGCCTGAGGCGGAGGCCATGGAGCCGTCCTAGTGCCCGGGCCAACTTTGCTCCAGTGGAGCCTTGGCTGCAGGAGGGGAAGAGAGAGATAGAGAGGAAGAAGAGGGGGAAAGGTGGAGAAGCAGATGGGCGCTTCTCCTGTGTGCCTTGACTGGGAATCGAACCCGGGACTCCCACATGCTGAGCCGACTCTCTACTGCTAGCCAGCCGGCCAGGGCAAAATAAAAATATGATTAAGTTAAAAAGTAAGTTCTTCCATTTGCTTGCTTGTTTGTTTGTTTAAAGAAGTCACACCTCAAGGGGACATTAGAATAGAAAGAGAATCCCAAAACATTTATTACAAAAAAAGAACCCCTTGGCAATCAGATGCTCCCATTCTTCTTCCAGTGAAGAAACAGGCTCAGTGGCATGAAAAAGCATGTCCCAGTCCATATAATGAGTTAGCCTTAAACTTCATCTATGTCCTATGCTCTGCCACTCTGCTAACAGACTACTCTCATGAAGCCAATGGTAACTGGAGAGTCAAAATAATTTGAGTCTCAAAACTCAGTAATTAGTTATTAGAGTCCCATCCTGAGCAAGAACCCGAATCTATGCGTGCTCCACACTCATTCCCATACAGATGTGAAAATCCTACTGGAACATTCAAAGGTTGAGAAGGTTTAACGCTGTTGGCTCACTACTGAGCAGAGCCTCCCTCTTGCCCTCCCCACTGAGTCCCAAGGGTATTTGTAGCAATACTTCACTCGTCTGTAAAGATTAGACCCCCATTTCCAGCATGCAGGGCTGTTGAAAGATGTGGCATTGATGAGGGAGAGAAGTTTTTCTTTCAGTAGCATAGAATTTTACTAGAAGCCCTACATGGTTACAGTATTATCTAAATTAAGAAGATGAATATAATGGAATGAAATTTAAAAATATCTAAAAATCTCAACACCCAGAGATAATTGCTGTCAATATTTTGTCTACCCTCCTAGGTATTTTTCTATAGATATACTATATGTGTGTGCATGTTTCTCAGTACATACTTATATTATTTTTTTCTTATAAAAAGAAGGTACATTTACTGTTTAATCATTTGTCATTAATGGTAGCAAATTTATCCTCATGTCAATAAATTCACTTCTATAACCTATACTGATGGCTGCAAAGCATTATATGCTTATGTATTCATTTCATTCATTTAACAAACATTTATTGAACATGTACTGTGCTAAGTATTAGAGCTACAGAGACAGATAAAACAGGCAGGATCTCAGCTCCCAGTACCCCCAGTTTGCTCCTCAGTACCAGTCAAGGTCCTCAGATGAAACCTTTAGGTCTCTGGAACAGGGCAGTAGCTGGCACCCAAGATGTGGGTGGCAGCCTGAGGGAATAGTTCCCAAAGGCAAGAAGCTCTTTAGAAATAGTTTCCGGATAATATGAAACATTCTCATCTCCTCTTCACTTGCCTTCTGATCCTGTTCTTACTATAGAGTCTGATGTGTATTAAGTACTCAATAGTTTTTTTTTTTGATTGAGTGCCAACAATTATTATCTGATACATGAATCTGTTGTTTTTTTTGTTTTTTAAGTGAGAGGTGGGGAGAGAGTGAGACAGACTTCTGCCAGCACCCCAACCAGGATCCCTTCAGGGCGATGTGTGAATCAACTGAGCTATTTTTAGCGCTATCCTCAGTGTCCAGGGCCAACGCTCAAACAAATTGAGCCACACTGGCTGTGGGAAGAGAAGAGGGAGAGATGAGGAAAAGAGGGGGAGAGAAGCAGGTGGTCTCTTGTGTGCCTCTACCAGGAATCGAACCTGGAATGTCCATACACTGGGCTGACACTCTATCCACTGAGCAAACTGGCCAGGACCTGAATCTTTTTTTTTTTTATTCATTTTAGAAAGGAGAGAGGGGGGGGGGAGAGAGAGAGGAGAGAGACAGAGAGAGAAGGGGGGGAGGAGCAGGAAGCATCAACTCCCATATGTGCCTTGACCAGGCAAGCCCAGGGTTTTGAACCGGCGACCTCAGCATTTCCAGGTCGACGCTTTATCCACTGCACCACCACAGGTCAGGCCTGAATCTGTTTTTAAAATGTTTGTTGGTAGAGCGTCAGCCTAGCGTGCGGAGGACCCGGGTTCGATTCCCGGCCAGGGCACACAGGAGAAGCGCCCATTTGCTTCTCCACCCCTCCGCTGCGCTTTCCCTTTCTGTCTCTCTCTTCCCCTCCCGCAGCTAAGGCTCCATTGGAGCAAAGATGGCCCGGGCGCTGGGGATGGCTCTGTGGCCTCTGCCCCAGGCGCTAGAGTGGCTCTGGTCGCAACATGGCGACGCCCAGGATGGGCAGAGCATCGCCCCCTGGTGGGCAGAGCGTCGCCCCTGGTGGGCGTGCCGGGTGGATCCCGGTCGGGCGCATGCGGGAGTCTGTCTGACTGTCTCTCCCTGTTTCCAGCTTCAGAAAAATGGGAAAAAAAAAAAAAAAGATAAAATGTTTGTTATAAAATAACTTACTCCCTAGCAATTTAATGTTAGGAAGCAGAAAACACCACACAGAGGTCACCTTGCTATTCTTTATACTATAATGGTCTGTTCCATATTAAACTACACTGGTCTATACTATGTTTTGCTATAATTAGTACCATGTGAATAGCTTGTCACACAATTGCTATACTTTCCTAGTGATGAGTCTACAAAAAAGATGGTTTTTTATTCACTACCCTAGAGTGAGATAACATCAGCCCCCTTGAAACATGGAGAAAGTCAAGCCCAGAGATGTTAGGAACCTGCTGAATATCCCAAACTAACAGCTGTTGGAATCTGAGCCAGAACACAGGCCATTGCTTCGCTTGTTACTTTCGCTACAGAGCATCAGTAACAAAGCAATTAAATTCAAATAAGATTAAAGCGAAAGCAGAGAAGTTGATGACAGAACTAAGAATCACAGGAAAGCTGGTTTCCATCCAGGCTCCATTTACAAACTTTTCAACTTCTGGGACTCAGTAGGGATTTGCAGAGTTGTGATGAGTATTAAAGATAATGTGTATAAACATGCCTTCCTAAGGGTTGGGAAATAATAACGATCAATAAGTATGCTATTGTTGATAGCATCCTCATCATTATCATTATCATTATTATCCCCTGTAAGAGGGAGGACGCTCCCTTCCCCAATTTCTTGTTAGAATATGCAGAGCTGAGGGAGTATGGTATTGCTCATCTGCCATGGGGCTCTGTTTACATCTTGAGTTACTCAAATTAAATGTAAAAACAGCTTCACAGCATCTTAAAGTGCTCATTACTTTAATTCAAACAGCACAGAGTTCCCCTCAAAATAGATGACTCTGTCCATCTGTTTATTTGCCTCTGCTAAACTGATTTCCTGCTTTTCTTGGGCTGGTGAGAAACACTTCAAAGACAGCTGATGTAAAGTAGGAAGGGAAGTTGCAGCTCACATCACTGAGCTCTGGGGGGTCCCGGACAGCCTGGGAGGAACAGGTACCGACACACTCTCCAATCTGTGCAGAGCACCATGTCCACAGTTCACAGGCACAGCCACTCCAGAGATCCACATTAGGGAAGAATTTGATTTAATGTTTGGTTTTTTCCATTTTGAACAGCAATCATTTTCTTATTTTTTTTTGTTTTGTTTTGTATTATTTTTTGTATTTTTCCAAAGTTAGAAGCCGGGAGACAGTCAGACAGACTCCTGCATTCGTCCGACTGGGATCCACCCAGCATGTCCACCAGGGGGCAATGCTCTGCCCATTTGGGGCTTTGCTCCTTTGTGGCCGGAGCCATTCTAGCGCCTGAGGCAGAGGCCATGGAGCCATCCTCAGCGCCTGGGCCAACTTTGATCCAATGGAGCCCTGGCTGCCAGGGGGGAAGAGAGAGACAGAGAGGAAGGAGAAGGGAAAGGGTGGAGAAGCAGGAGCCTCTCCTGTGTGCCCTGGCTGGGAATTAAACCCGGGACTTCCTCATGCCGGGCCAATTTTCTTATTTTTAGTCATATAAAAACTATAAATTTTCATGTATTTTAAGTTCTATCATTATTTGTCAAAACATATTTAACTGTTTGTTCAACAATGCATTGATCCCTTTAAATACTAATACTTGTTATATCTGAGCCTCCATTTATATTCTTGACCCAGGTTTATAAGGGAAAAGCCAATTTCTAGCTTCCAGTGACCACAGTGATTATACACGACCATATGTCTTATGAGGCAAATGTTGGACTGACTAGGAAAACCTAGAGGCTCTAACAAAGTAATTGCTTCTTTCATGATTTTAGAGGGAATTGATCTTTCTATTCTCGATTATAAATTTCAATCAAATGTTCAGGGTTCTGAGGCTGTGATATTCTTAAGCGCTGCAGTGCTTTTTGCTTTTTAGGCAACCTTGAATTCAGTGTCATTCTGGGAAAATCTTAAACAGTTTTAATAACAGGCAGATTTTCCCATTTATAGTAGGAAAATAATTAAGAAACAGCTTACCATTTTTGTAAGAGACTTATTTTTCTATGTGCCATCTTATATGCTTACTAAAATTATTAAAATTTAAAATTCTACCCTAGTTAGAAGTGTTATATACTATTATTATATTCTATTATGGTATAATTTTTCCTATGTTATCACAGAATCATCACAAATGACTACAGAAAATCAATCAATTTTGTAGACTGTATTTTATATGATCATTTTTCTATTGCAAATTTATCTGTATCCAATTCTTTTCTATTAATCAATGTTGCGATGTATTGTTTTCCCTCTCCCTGACTGGCCCTATTTTGGGGATTACTTAGTAGAACTGATAGTAATGGTGGTAGAAGAAGAAGCATTCCTCAATCCGTTATTGAGAACCCTTGGGACAATTATGGTTTGAAATTCAGAATCATTTAGATTTTAGAAAGGTTACATGGTGAGTTTGCTGTGTATCATGTAAAACTCCCAGCAGTGTCTGAAAACAACAGCCCATAATCAATCCCATTGATATTTCAGTAGTGACAGATATGAATATTCACACTAAGCAGTAGAAGTAAAGACTATAAATATCTCTTTATTAGGTTAGGTCAGGTTTTGCTATCAAAGAAGATCATATCAGGTCATTGATGCCAGATAAGTTATGGGAAACTTTTCAGAGCTTTTTGGATTTGGAAGTGAAATCAAGATATTGAGGACTAATAGAAACTATAATTAACATGAGCTTCCATGAATTTATTATTATGCCAGAATTTATTATTAAGGGCTAGGCACTATCTATAAAGCCCTTTAAACAGCATAGATTTGGCCTTTACTTTATGTGAAACTTTGAGAACCTTTTTGTTTCAATAAGGTTACATTTATATGAATGTAATCTTTGGTCTCTATGTTGTCATATTCTCTTATTTGTAATTAATGGTTGTATTTACTGTTTCTTTCTATATTTGAGTTATCCTGTTTGTTTTTCAAAACTTTTATTCTACTATATATTGCAAAAGGTCTATATTTGTATTTTAATGGTTACATTTGTATTAATGTTTTTATAATATTCTGAATTCCTCTTTACTTTTCTATTCTTGTCCTCAGTTTAAATGCCATCATTTAACACTCATCTATTACCTATATAACAATCAAGTCCTATTCTAAGTTTTCTTTTCTCCCTTCTCTTCCTTTTTAGTTGTATTCTTTCTACTCTATCAGAACATATTATGCTTACTCCTCCGACTATGATGCCTTTCTCATGCTAGTTTTAGTTCTACAGCTAAGTAGATGAAATAGTCACCATCAGTCCTTCTGCAAAGTTTTCTCATTTAGCATTGATTGGATGATATTCATTTTCTAAATTAATAGTTGGTAAATACTTTTTTTTTTTGTAAATTAGGGCCAGAGAGTAATTATTTTAGGCTTTTCAGGCCAAATGGTCTCTATTATATCTGTTCAACCATGCCACTGTTACCACAAAAACAACCATAGACAATATGCAAATAGAGGGGTGTGGCTGTGCCCCAATCAAATTTTATTTTAAAAATAGCTGGTAGACTGAATTTGGACTGGAGACTATAGTTTTTGTGTGTGTGTGTTTTTTTGTTTGTTTGTTTTTACAGGAACAGAAAGAGTCAGAGAGAGGGACAGATAGGGACAGACAGACAGGAACGGATAGAGATAAGAAGCATCAATCATCAGTTTTTCGTTGCAGCACCTTAGTTGTTCATTGATTACTTTCTCATATGTGCCTTGACCATGGGCCTCAGCAGACCGAGTAACCCCTTGCTCGAGCCAGCGACGTTGGGTTCAAGTTGGTGAGCTTTGCTCAAACCAGATGAGCCTGCACTCAAGCTGGTGACCTCAGGGTCTCAAACCTGGGTCCTCCGCATCCCAGTCCAACGCTCCATCCACTGCGCCACCACCTGGTCAGGCTGGAGACTATAGTTTTGACCCCTGCTTTGAATTCACAGGCATGGCATATGTGTCCGATGTTCTCTGAGTTCTGGCACACTCAAAATGATTTTATATGACCTTGACAGTTGAAGGACAGTATAACTGGGTGCAAATGTCTTGCCCTGCACTTTCTTCCCTCAAGCTTATTGAAGTGGTTCACTGTTGTCTTATCTTTTATGTAGTTTTGAAAAATGTGATGTCATTCTGATCTTTTTACCTTTATAATATATTTTATCTTTTTTGCCTGGAGGCCTTTATGGTATTTTCTTTATCTTTAAAATCTAAGGGATTTACCAGGATATTTCTCAGGCATATAAATCATTCTTCACAGTACTCAGTGAGCCCTGATTCAGGTCTTCCTTTATTTGTGAATTATTTTTCTTAGATTTTAGTTATAATTATTATATCTGATCCATTGTTTCAAGTTTCTTCTTCAGGGATACCAGTTATACTTATGCCTAATCTTCTTTGTCTGACTTCCATTTTAACCACTTTCTTTCTAACCTGTTTTACTCTTTCTTTATCTTATTTTAATTCTCTTGGTTGTTTTTCTGCTTACTTCAGTGCCCTTTATTCAATTTTTACTTCTAATATGATTTTTATATTTTCCTTCTAATTTTTTTTAAAGTCTCATTAACTCACACTTCATTCTTCCTTGTTTTGCCTGTTTGTGTTATTCATTTTTGTATTTCTGACTCAAAGTGTTTTCTCTTTCTTTTTCTTTTCTTTTTCCGTATTTTTCATCTTGTTTAAGGCTATGTGATTCATTTAGAATGCTGTATTAAAGTTTTCTTCAGTTTCATGGTTCCTTTGTGAGGGAAAACTTCATCAGAAGAAAATTTTTATTCACATCATCTGACTTTTTACAGTAATTTCGTATAGATAAGATATGCTTTTTTTCCTTTTTTTTATCTTTTTATTTATTTGTCTATCTTTAGTCCTGTTCATTCTATGGACAGAGTTCCTAGTTTGAGAGCAACTTTTTCTGTCAATTCTGTCCTCTTTGAGGCGAGCTCTTTTAATTACAATTCTGTTAGCAGGCAGAGGTGGGGCAGGAATTATATATTTTATTTCTCTTTTTATTTCTTCAGAATCCTTACTTTTCTTCTTATTTTCTTTTTTCTTCTTCACTGCATCATCACCAAGGGATACTAACTTTTGTATATTTATCTGGTTCTATCCAAGAAGCAACACTTCTCTAAGGCTGATACTTCTGGTCATGCACACTTTTAACCCCTTCCTTATAGCCAGGGCAGTGAACAACCAAGTCCTGGTCTGTGTTCTGTATTTTGACATATTCTGTTGTATTTTCTATTTCTACAGGTGATTTTGTCAGTGTTCCCTCTAAGTTATCCACTCTTTTCTGTTCTTTTATTACTGAGTCTCCTAAGACTCAATTCTCCCATTCTCTGCATCTGCAGACTTACAGCAGTGATAGACAACAAGATCTCTGTTGAAATTTATTTCTTTATTTTTATATTCACAGGTAATTTAAAGGTTGTAGAATTCTGTTTATCTGATAATAAAGAAGATTTTTTTATATGTGTATTTTAATTTATTCTCTTTGTTGTTTTTATGTTTAAGAAAAAGAGGGAAAGAGTTATAATCAGGTATCTACCATTGTTCAGCAAACCTAGATGTCCCACCTATTCATTAATGATACTTTTGAAAGTATATAAAAATTTCTTGTTGATCCAACAGGAAATCCTAGTAAAGTTTGTAAAGCTACAATTCCACATCTCCACGGGTCATATTTATATCATGGAGAGTGTCTTAAATATTCATTCCCAATGCTATGAAACACTTACTAGCCAACCTTGTTTTCCTTTAGATAAAAGTTCCTGGCATGAATTAGCATAAATTCTTTTATAATGTCATGAGGTATAATACCCCATAGTTATTGTTTGCTTTACTTATACAATTATAATACATTGTTATTATCTAATTTGTTAACCTTATAGGACATGTTACATTTTGGCACTTGAATACTTTTGTGCAAATCACTAAATCTCAGACTATTATCCCAACCATGAAGAGACAGAGCAAACCATCTGATGGTGTACCTCAAGGCTCCCTGGCACCAAATTTCTCTCCCTCTAGGCTTCACCAAGAATGGATGGTATTAATGGTTAATATTTTTAATTTTTCATACTAATGATATTTAACACTCTTGTACTATAAATGTATATATTAACAGGAGAAGAGGCATATTAAATTATTATCATCAATTCATAATAGTTCAATGCCTAAGCAAAGCCCTGAGAAAATGAGAGTCAGGATCAGCTATTCTGTTAAAAGGAAAGCATTGAAGAAGTTATCACAGCAGCAAGCAACAACAGCAAAATTAATAGCAGCAATAGCAATAGTATTGGCTAACGTGCAGTAAGTACCAACATTACTAAACTCAGGCACTCTCCTAATCTGTTTACAGAATTTCATTCTCTTGAGGTTGCTAGTATCATTATTTCTATTTTACATATAAGGAAACAGAACTTTAAATAAGCTTAGTCACTTTTCTAAGATTCAAAAGGAATTCATATTGCTGGGTATAAATTATTTAATCATTATAATCATCTTATAAGGAATTTACTCTGATTATTTCCATTTTACAAATAACAAAATGTAAACTCACATAATAAAGTGTCCAACTTGAAAAACGTTAGAATTAGTTAAAAACAAAACAAAACTAATAACTCAAATATGAGACCAGTTTCTGAACCAGGGATGCTGGTTGGGAACCCTGATGAAGACAACCAAAACACATCCAGTTGAAAAGATTGAATACAGAGGGAAAAATATAACGAAACTTCAGTACAAAATGAACTTGCATGTAAAATGTCAAAACTAATGCATAAAAATTAAGTATAAAAGATATTTCATCAACCGAAAAAATTACACTTTGAGGAAATAGATATAAAAGCAGTTTCTTAAAGGAATTTCAAAATAAACTTATTTAAGATCTTTAATGAGATTAAGGAAGCAACAGAATATTATTACAAAAAGAACAACTAGAAACCCTAAAAATGAAAAATATGGCTATGAAAAGGAAGAACTTGCAGGCGGGATAAGTGCCACACTGACTGACACAGTTGAAAAGAGAATTAATGACTAGAAAGATAATACCAAGGAATTTATTTAGATTGCAGAATGGGAAGATGAAAGAAAAAATATGAGAGAAAACTTAGTAATCACAGATAACAGAAGGGAAATCTATAATAGATATTAGAAGTTCAAGAAATAAGGGTGGAATTGTAGAAAGGCAGTGTTGAAGAGATGTTAACTGAGATTTTGCAAAATTAAAGAAAGATTTTATTATCAGATAGATTTTTTTTAAAGCATTGAAATACACTCAGAAAAAATAAAAATGTGATGGACACATCACAAATGGATGAGCACCAAGTTTTCTATTATGGCCTGACCAGGCGGTGGCACAGTGGATAGAGCGTCGGACTGGGATGCGGAAGGACCCAGGTTCAAGACGCCGAGGTCGCCAGCTTGAGCACAGGCTCATCTGGTTTGAGCAAAAGCTCACCAGCTTGGACCCAAGGTCGATGGCTCGAGCAAGGGGTTACTCGGTCTGCTGAAGGAGGTCATGGCACATATGAGAAAGCAATCAATGAACAACTAAGGTGTCATAATGCGCAATGAAAAACTAATGATTGATGCTTCTCATCTCTCCGTTCCTGTCTGTCTGCCCCTGTCTATCTCTCTCTCTGACTCTCTCTCTGTCTCTGTTAAAAAAAAAAGTTTTCTATTATGATATATTTACAAGGTTACTTGATTAATTTTAGTACCTTGGTTGCTATTATTAGCTTTATTCTTTTTGAAATAATTATTAAGTATACATGGCCAAGTAATGGAGAAAATGCCTTGTGATGCAATGCAATGAATTATATCACATGAGTTTCTCCATGTGAAACTGCAAGGACTTTGATATATAGTTCAATTTCTCCAGTTTTTAGCCACCAAGTACTACTTAAAGAATATTCTTCATACCAAGAGACAACCAAATTTAGGTTTGTTTAAAAATTTTTTTGGCCCTAGCCAATTGGCTCAGTGGTAGAGTGTTGGCCTGGCATGTGGATGTCCCCAGTATAATTCCTGGTCAGGGCACACAGGAGAAGCAATCATCAGCTTCTCTACCCGTCTCCCATCCCATTCTCTCTCTCTCTTTCTTTCTCTTTCTCTTCCCCTTCCTCAGCCATGGCTCAACTGGAGCAAGCAAGATGGCCTTGGGTGCTGAGGATGGCTCCATGATCTCTGTCTCAGGCACTAAAAAAATGGCTTGGTTGCTGAGCAATGGAGCAACAGCTCCAGATGGGAAAACCATCATCCCCTACTGGGCTTGCCAGGTGGATCCTGGTTGGGTGCATGAGAGAGTCTGTCTCTCTGCCTCCCTGCCTCTCACTATATATAAATAAATAAATAAATTTTGTAATAAAATAGTAGCATTTCAAAATCAGAACACTAATGATCCTTTCAGCAGCCACTTGCCTTACATATTGGCCAAATCTGCTCTAGCCACACAGTTCACTCCATTACTAAGATTCTAAAGCCAATCTGCTGACACCAAGTGCACAACTTAGGAACTCCCTTGTACAGTGTCAAGGAACAAGGAGAGGATTCCACTGGCTGGAATGGACCCATGGAGACTTAGGCCAAAGCAGAGTCACCACTTTTCAAGTAGACTTCAAACACTAGAAAAGGAGAGGCAAAGGGAACCAGAAAAGAAATATGTCATTCTTTCTCCTCTCTCCATTCCTCTTGGTCTCCCCCTGCTCAGGATTCTTCTGAATCACTAAAGTTTCATAATGGCCTCGCTAAAGATATCTCTCTAGGAATGAGCAACTGAGCTGTAACTGTTATGGAATTTGGCCACCCTGTAATGCACTCCCTTATATTTCACCTCTCTCCTTCCCTTAAATAACTCCTCTTTTCCTCACTCTTCATTTCCTGGAATTCTCAACAAAGTGTTAGCAAATAATCTTTTGACTTAGATTCTTTTCTAAGGAACCTGGGCTTAGAATGTATTAATATCTGACAGGTAGTGTGAGCCACAGGCCGTGTTCAGTATCCAGCCAATTTTTTTCTCTTTTTTGTATTCACTATATTTAAAAATCAAAATTTACAGTCACAGCTTGTCAGGAATGGCACAAGTTATTGGTGGCTCTGACAAATGGTTCCGGATTGAATATGGACATAGAAATTATGAAGAGATTTCCCACTGAAGACTACTTTCATCATTCAGTCAGATATTAAATCAATGAGCATATCACATTGAGAAGCCAGAAGGTCGAATATTTCAACTTGAGAGATGACAGCAAATGGATTCCCAATTTTACTCTTACGACATTTGATTTTGGAAATATTTTTATATGTCCTTATGGTTCTCCTTCTCTGGTAAGTGTAGAAAATCAGTAATAGAAAACGTCAAATTCTTGGTGATTACATTACTTGTACCACACTCTGGTCTTTGTGAGACATGGTAACCTTTATTCTTGACATTGAAAAGCATTAAAAAACACTGAAATGTAAGTTTATCATATTCAAAAGACAAATTATTGCTAAGAAACATATAATTAAACACTTGAAATCATAGAAATGGTCTTTATGAAAACTGTAATTTTATTAAACATATTTTTAATACTTTATTAGAAAAATTTTCCAACATACAGAAAACTTTAAAGAATTGTGCTGTGAATATTTATGTATATATTACCTAGCTTCCACATTTAATATTCACTATTTTTTATCATTTTTTTTATCTATTGATACTTTTATTCATCAATTCATCTCATTTAGATATATTTCAAAGTAAACTGCAGCATGCATATTGTTAACTGGCAGTCAAAATTTTTATACTTTTTTTTTTTTTTAATTTGTTTAGAAAATTAAATGTAAAGGGGTGACATTGATCAATAAGAGTACATTGGTTTCAGGTAAACATTTCTATAACATTTGAACTATTGTTTATGTTGTGTACCCATCACCCAAAGTCAAATCATTTTCCATCACCGTATATATATTTGTCCCTCTTTACTCCCTCTATACTTTCTTATAAAAATAAAATTTATATGTATAATTAATGCACAAATCATAAGTGTCTTATTCTATTAGTTTTTCTTTCATTTTTTTTTATATTCAGTGAGAAAAGAGGAGACTGAGACAGACTCCCACTTGCACCCCGACCGGGATCTACCCAGCAAGACCACTAGCAGGCAATACTCTGTCCATCCGGAGTGTGGCTCAGTGAGTAGCCAAGCTTTTCTTAGTGCCTGAGGTAGAGGCCGTGGAGCAATCCTCAGGCCTTGGGGCCAACTTGCTCCAATTGAGCCATGGCTGCAGGAGGGCAAGGGAGAGAGAGAAGCAAGAGGGGGAGGGGTGGAGAAGCAGATGGGTGCTTTGCCTATATGCCCTGAGTGGGAATTGAACCCGGGACTTTCACATACCAGGCCAACCCTCTACCACTGAACCAACCAGCCAGGTCCTTACCTTAGTCTATTTGTTTTGACAGATCTAAACACCTACGTTATACAAACCCCTACTGTTATGTAGAAATATATCATCACCTCTAGGAGGTTCCTTCATGTGACATTTTCCATCCCTAATCGTTCCAAGGACAATCCTATTCTGATTTTTTTAAATGATAGATTAATTTTTTCTGTTCTAGATTTTCATATAAGTGGAATCACAGAGTATGCACCGTGTACTATTTTATGTAAGAACTTTTTTCACTCAGCATAATATTTTAAAGATTCATCCAAGCTATTGAGCATATCAGTAGTCCATTCTTTTATATTGCTGTGCTTTATAACAGTGTACAAATATACCACAGTTTAGTTAGCCATTCTCCTATTAATGAACACTGAAAATTTTTCAATTTGGGGCTATTATGAATAAAACTACTATGAAATTCTTGTGTAACTTTTTTTGGGGGGAGAGAGCAAATGTATGGTTTAAATTTTCTTGCGTAATTACCTAGGTATGAAGTCCCTGAGTATAAGGTCAGTGTATATTTACTTTTATAAGATGCCAGACCATTTTCCCAAAATGACTCAAGCATTTTACAGGACATCAGCAATGCATAGGAGTATTTATTGCTTCACAACCTTGCTAGCATTTGGTGTTGTCAGTCTTTTTATTTTAGCCGTGTTAACAGGCACATAGTGGTATCTCATCATGGCCTTAATTTGCATTTATCTGGTGATGTTGAGCTCATTTTCATGTGCCCATTAGCTATTTGCATATCTTTCTCTGTGGAATATTTGTTCAAATATTTTACTCATTTCATATTGTGTGAGTTGTCCTTTTTATCATTAGGTTGTAGAAGTTCTTTCTATATCCTGAATAGTAATTTTCTGTCAGATTTATATTTGTGAAATTTTATCCTAATTTATGTCTTGTCTATTTATTTTCTTAACAGCATCTATTGATTAACAGAAGTTTTTTTAATTACAATAAAGTGTAGAATATCATTTTTCTTTTTGTTTTATGGTTATTGTGTTCTGTGACCAAAGAAAATTTTACCTACCCCCAAGTCACAAAAATTATTATTTAATTTATATTTTCTACTATAAGTTTTAAGGTTTAAGTTTTTATATTAAGCTTATAATCTACCTTGAATTAATTTTTGGGTACTGTGTAAGAGAGGAGTATAAACATATTTTTTCTATATGGATACCTATTTTTTATTACTATTTGTGAAAAACTTTGTTTTCTCTATTGGATTAATTTGTACCTTTGTAAAAAGTCAATTGAACTTTTCTATAGAACACTCCACCCAACAGAAGGAAAATATACATTCACATTTTTTTTCTAGTGCACATAGAACATTTTCTGTATATTAAGCTATAAAACTAGTCTCAATAAATTTTAAGCTGTTGAAATTATATAAAGCATATTCTCCAACCACAATGGAATGAATTTATAAATCATTTTTAAAAGGAAATTTGGAGAATTCACAAATATATGGAAATTAAACAACAGTTCTAAGTTACCAATGGTCATAGAAAAGTAAACTACAAAAAAATAGAAAATACTTTAAGATAAGTCAAAACAAAAACACATTGTACTAACACTTTAACAAAAAAGTGAAAGCAGTGCCCAGAGGAACATTTATAGCTATAAATGCCTTCATTAAAATAATAAAGATCTCAAAGTAGTAATCCAACTTTCAACCTTAATGAACCAGAAAAAGAAAGAGCAAACAAAAACCAAGACAAGAAAAAGGCATGAAATAAAGATTGCAGTGGAGAAAAACAAAATAGAGAATAAAAACAGAATTAAGAAAATCAACAAAATTAAACATTTGTTTTTTGAAAAGATCAACAAATTAGCAAACTCCTAGCTAGACTGAACAAGAAAAAAGAAATCACTAAAATCAGGAATAAGAGAGGAGAGCTTAACTACTGACCTTACAGAAATAAAAAAGGATTCAAAGAAATTATTTTAACTGTATGTCAGTGAAATAGATAACCTAGATAAAAAATAATAATTCGAGCCCTGGCCAGTTGGCTCAGTGGTAGAGCGTCGGCCTGGCGTGCGGGAGTCCCGGGTTCGATTCCCGGCCAGGGCACACAGGAGAAGCGCCCATCTGCTTCTCCACCCCTCCCTCTCTCCTTCCTCTCTGTCTCTCTCTTCCCCTCCCGCAGCCAAGGCTCCATTGGAGCAAAGTTGGCCCAGGCGCTGAGGATGGTTCTGTGGCCTCTGCCTCAGGCACTAGAATGGCTCTGATTGTGGCAGAGCTACACCCCAAGATGGGCAGAGCATCGCCCCCTGGTGGACGTGTCAGGTGGATCCCGGTCGGGCGCATGCGGGAGTCTGTCTGACTGCCTCCCCATTTCCAACTTCAGAGAAATACAAAAAATAATAATAATAATAATAATAATAATTCCTAAAAACACACAAACTACCAAAACTGACTCAAAAAGAAATTAAAAACCTGAATAGACAGATAATAATTAAAGAGATTGACTTAGTAATCAAAAATTTTCCAACAGCTTGACTGGTGGTACTGCAGTAGATTGTTATTTGGCACATTGAGGGCCCCAATTTGAAACCCTGAGGTCGCTGGCTAGAGCGTGGGCTCATCAGTTCAAGTGAGGACTTGCTAGCTTGAGCTCAGGGTCACTGGCTTGAATGCAGGACCATCGACATGATCCCAAGGTCACTGGCTAGAGTATAAAGGTTGCTGGCTAGAAGCCTAAGGTACTGGCATGAGCAAGGGGTCACTGGGTTGGCTTATGCCTTGGTCAAGGCACATATGTGAAGAAATCAATAAACAACTAAAGTAAAAAAACTACTAGTTGATGCTTCATCTCTCCCCCTCTTCCTTCTCTCTCTCTTTCTCACTCTCCCTCTAAAAAATTTTTTTTTCCAACAAAGAAAAACCAATGACCAGGCAATTTCACTGGTGAATTCAACCAACCATTTAAAGTATAATTAACACCAGTCCTTCTCAAACTCTTCCCCCAAAAAAGGAAGAGTACAGAAAACTTTATAACTCATTGTATGAGACCAATGCTACCAAAGTCAGACAAACACATTATATGAAAAGAAAACTGAAAGCCATTATCCCTTATGAATATGGATGAAAAAATCCTCAACAAAATACTAGCAAACTGAATCCAGCAGCATATTAAAAGGATTATAAACCCTTATTACCACGTGAGATTTATCCCAGGAATGCAAGTTGGTTTAACATACAAATATGAATCAATGTAATACATAATATGTATTAAGAGAATAAAGAAAAAAAAAAAAAAACAAGATCATCTCAATAGATCCAGAAAAAACATGTGACAAAATCTAACATCTTCATGATAGCAAACTAAACAGATTTGAAATAGAAGGGAACTTTCTCAACCTTACATAGAAACCCACAGTTAACATCACCTTCATGGTGAAAGTCTTAAAGCTTTCCCCCTGATATTATAAACAAGATGAATGATGTCAGCTCCTGACTCTTCTATCCAAAATTATACTGGGAACTCTAGCCAAGGCAATTAGGCAAGAAAAAGAAATAAAAGGCAGGCCCTGGCTGGTTGGCTCAGTGGTAGAGCGTCGGCCTGGCGTGCGGGAGTCCCGGGTTCAATTCCCGGCCAGGGCACACAGGAGAAGCGCCCACTTGCTTCTCCACCCCTCCCCCTTTCCTTCATCTCTGTCTCTCTCTTCCCTTCCCACAGCCGAGGCTCCATTGAAGCAAAGATGGCCACGGGCGCTGGGGATGGCTCCTTGGCCTCTGCCCCCAGGTGCTAGAGTGGCTCTGGTCACAGCAGAGCGACACCCCCCAGAGGGGCAGAGCATCGCCCCTGGTGGGCGTGCCGGGTGGATCCCGGTCAGGCGCATGCGGGAGTCTGACTGTCTCTCCCGGTTTCTAGCTTCAGAAAAAATAAATAAATAAATAAATAAATAAATAAATAAATAAATAGATAAATAAATAGATAAATAAATAAATGGCATACATATTGAAAAGAAAGAAGTAAAACAATCTCTATTAGGAGATGCCCTTATATATAGAACATCCCAAGGAATCCAGAAATAAAAATATTAATGTTAGTTCATAACATAATAAGTTCAGCAAGATTTCAGGATACAAGATCCACATAAAATATCACTTGAATTTCTGTATACCTGCAGTAAACAAGAAAAATGAAGTCCAGAGAATTCAATTTACAATGCCATCAGAAATAAAATACGTAGGAATAAGTTTAACCAAAGAAATGGAACACTTGTACACTGAAAACTACAAAACACTGATGAAAGTAGTTATAAAAGACCTAAGTCGGCCCTGGCTGGTTGGCTCAGTGGTATAGCATTGACCCGGTGTGTGAAAGTCCTGGGTTTGATTCCCAATCAGGGCACACAAGAGAAGCAACCATCTACTTCTCCCCCTTCCCTCTTCTCTCTCTCTCTCTCTCTCTCTCTCTCTCTCTCTCTCTCTCTCTCCCTCCCTCTCTCATCTTTCCACAGCCATGGCTTGATTGATTCCAGTGCATTGGCCTTGGGCACTGAGGATGGCTTTGTGGAGCCTCCACCTCAGGTGCTAAAAATAGCTCAGTTGTAAGCATAAACCCCAGATGGGCAGAGAATCAGCCCCCCTAGTTGGGGGTCACCAGTTGGATCCTGATTGAAGTACATGAAGGAATTTGTATATCTCCCCTCCTCTTACTTAAAAAAAGAAGAAGATCTAAGTAAATGGAATGCCATTTCACATTCATGAATTTATAACTCAATATTTACAAAATTGCAGTACCCCTCAAATTGATCTATAAATTCAACTATCAAAATTTCAACTGCATTTTTAGCATAAGTGGACGGACTGATTTTAAAATTCATATAGAAATGTGGGTAACCCCAAACAGCCAAAATAATCTTGAAAAAGAATATGGAAGATGTCATTAGGATTCACACTTACTGATTTCAAAATTTATAGTGATCAAGACAGTAAAGATCTTTGGCAGAAAAAGAGATACAAAGATCAATGAAATAGAAGTGAAAATCCAAAAACAAAACCAGACAGCAATGGCCTATTGACTTTTGATAAAGTTGTCAAGATGATTCAGTGGGAGAAAAAAAAATAGTCTTTTCAACAAATGGGATTCAAACAACTGGAATATCCACATGTAAAGGATAAATTTGGACCTCAAATTCACACAGTATACAAAAATTATAAGGTCTACCAGAAAGTTCTGTCCGTTTTTGGAATAAAACAAAATACAAATTTTTCTTACCGTCAATAAACTTTATTAAATAATATAATTGCCATTATTATTAATGATTTCTTGCCAGCGTGAGGGCAATTTGTATATCCCATTTTTGAAAAATGTTTTATCTTTTGATGCAAAAAATTGAACCAGTGCTTGTTTGATATCTTCTTCATTTTTGAATTTTTTGCCCTTCAAAAAATTTTGTAAGGACAAAAACAAGTGATAGTTGGAGGGTGCTAAGTCCGGGGAATATGGTGGATATGACAGACATGCTTCTGTAGCATTTCTTCCTTGTTGAAATTCGTAAAAATTACAGTGGCGTAAATGAACTTTATCAGTAGCCATGGGTACACTATGGCTTCACACATAAGACTAATGTGAATCAACTTTGTTTTAGTTAATTTGCTACATCAGTATGTATACATTAAGTGTTCAAAATAGAGAGCCACACATGCGCCAAATAAACATGTGCTTACATGCCAAAACTTGTTGTGATAGAAACAGACAGAACTTTCCGGTAGACCTTTATATTTCAAAATATCAGAACTAGATGGCAAAACTATAAACATTTTAAAAGAAAACAAAAATATAACTCTTCATGACCTTGGATTAGGTCATAGTTTCTTAAGTATAATACTAACAATACAAACAAAGGAAAGAAAAAAAGATAAGTTGCACTTCATCAAAATGTAAAACTTTTGTACATCAAAGGACACTATCAAGAAAAAGTCTTAAAAAGACAAGTACCATATGATTTCACTTATATGTGGAATCTAACGAACAAAATGAAATAGAAACAGACTCATAGATACAGAGAACAGACTGACAGCTGTCAGAGGGAGTGGAGGTTGGGTGATGGTTGAAGGGATTAAACAAAGTAAAAAAAAAGCTGATAGACACAGACAACGGTATGGTGTTTACAAGAGGGAAAGGGGTAGGGGGTAGAAGAAGGTAAATGTGAGGGGGTAAATGGTGATGGAAGGACTTAGGGTGGTAAACATACAATATACAGATCATTGTATACCTGAAACCTATATAATATTATTATTCAATGTCACCCCAATAAATTCAATAAAAATTAAAACTAGAAAACACAAAAAATGTAAAAAGTAAAAAAATATACAGAATTGGAGAAAATTATATGTCTGATAAAAATCTCATATTCAAAATATATAAAGAACTTTTACAACTCAACAAGTAAAAGACAAATAACCTAACTAAAAAGTGGTCCAAGTATTTGAACAGATATTTCTCCAAAGGAGATATACAAATGGCCAATAGGCACATGAAAATATGCTCAATATATTCTTAGCTGGTAAGGAAAGGTATATCAAAGCTTTAATGAGAGACCACCATACATCCACTAGGATAGCTATAATTATAATCCTTTTTAATGAAAAATAAGAAGTCTCAGCCAGGATTTGGAGAAATTAGAACACTCATCTAATTGCTGTTTGAAATGTAGAATGGTACAGCCGCTATGGAAAACAGGTTGGCAGTTCCTCAAAATGTTAAACTTAAAGTGCCCATATAACCCAAGAACTCCTCTCCTTGGTACCCATAGAATTGAAAACATGTGTTCACATAAAAACAAATGTTTATAGCACTATTATTCATCATCTCCAATCAGTGGAACAAACCCAAATGTCCATTACCAAACAACTGAATTAATAAAATGTGTTATATCTATATAGTGAGTACTATCAGCCATAAAAAGGAATGAAGAAGTAGTAATACAGGCTACAACATGGATGAGCCAGGAGGATATTACACTATTTGAAAGAAGCCATATCTTATATTTAGGTCTTTGATCCATTTTGAATTAATTTTAGTACAAGTGGACAAACTATAGTCGAGTTTCATTCTTTTGCATGTGGCTTTCCAGTTTTCCCAGCACCATTTGTTGAAGAGGCTTTCTTTTCTCCATTGTGTGTTGTTGGCCCTTTTATCAAAAATAATTTGACCATTGTTCACAGTGGCCAAGACATGGAAACAACCAAAAAGCCCTTCAATAGATGACTGGATAAAGAAGATGTGGCACATATACACTATGGAATACTACTCAGCCATAAGAAATGATGACATCGGATCATTTATTGTACAACAAAATGGTTGGATCTTGATAACATTATACGGAGTGAAATAAGTAAATCAGAAAAAACTAAGAACTGTATGATTCCATACATAGGTGGGACATAAAAACAAGACTAAGAGACCAGGTGGTGGTGCAGTGGATAGAGCGTCGGACTGGGATGCCAAGGACCCAGGTTCGGGACCCAGAGGTCGCTGGCTTGAGCGCAGGCTCATCTGGTTTGAGCAAAAGCTCACCAGCTTGGGCCCAGGGTCGCTGGCTCGGGCAAGGGGTTACTCGGTTTGCTGAAGGCCCGCAGTCAGGGCACATATGAGAGGGTAATCAGTGAACAACTAAGGTGTCACAATGCACAACGAAAAACTAATGGTTGATGCTTCTCATCTCTCTCTGTTCCTGTCTGTCTGTTCCTGTCTGTCCCTCTCTGACTCTCTCTGTCTCTGTAAAAAAAAAGAGTGGTGGTTGGGGAGGAGAGGGAGGCAGAGGGGAAGGGGAGGGGGAGGGGCACAAAGAAAACTAGATAGAAGGTGACAGAGGACAATCTGACTTTGCGTGATGGGTATGCAACATAATTGAATGACAAGATAACCTGGACATATTTTCTTTGAACATATGTACCCTGATTTATTGATGTCACCCCATTAAAATTAATAAAAATTTATATAAAAAAAGGAAGAAGCCAGACACTGAAGTCCACATATTATATCATTCTATTTATATGAAATATGCAGAATGGACAAATCCTTACAGACAGAAACGAGAGATTAGAGGTTCCCAAGGAAGGGAACAGGTAGTGATTAAGCCCTGACTGCATCGGCCCAAAGCACAGAGGTTGCTGGTTCGATCTCTAGTCAGGGCACATACAGGGACAGATTGATATTCTTCTCTCTCTCTCTCTCTCTCTCTCTCTCTCTCTCTCTCTTCCTGTCTCTCTCACTAAAATCAATAATTAAAAAATTAATAATAAATTTTATGTGAATTTTCTCTCAATATGATTTTTAAAAATCAATTGATGACATAAGTACTGGTTTTTTTCTGGGCTTTCGAGTCTGTCCCATTCGTGTATTTACACAGCATTGCCTTGACGACTACTGTTGCTTTATTGTGAGTTTTGAAGTCAGATAGAGTAAGTCTTCTAACTTTTCTTTTTCAAGATTGCTTTGGATAATTTGTTATTCCCCTTGCTTTTAAAAACTTGGGCACATATCTCTTTCCTTTTCACAGCAAGCATATATCAGCATAGAAGAGTATTCTTGAGCCTGTTGCCCAATTCTTTTTTATTTTTTATTGTTTATTGGGGTGCCATTGGTTAATAAAAGTAGACAGGTTTCAAGTGTACACTTCTATAACACATCATCTGTATATTGCATTGTGTGTTTACCACCCAAAGTCAAATCTCCTTCCCATTTCTCAGCACAGCAAACTGAAAACATGTACACTGGCAGGTACAATTCGCTTGTGTTCCCCGAGGTCAATACTTCCTTCAGCATTTAATCAAGATCATTGTGCGCTCACAATTTCCTCTTTGGAATAAATCAGTCTGTGGATGGATGTGAGGATAAAGCATCTTTGCATGGGTATGATAATACCTTTCTGTGTTGCATACCTGTCTGATGATCTCTCAGTATTTATCACAATACAGCTTTTCCAATTTTATCTTAGTTCACAAAATGGCATTGCTAAATTTCTAGACATGGATTTTTCAATGATCAACAAACAAAGGCTCCCCAAACCCTTCTCCCTCTTACATGTACCATGGTGTGCTGGGATCTGGTTCTTGCACTACATAGCCTTGGTTTTCTCCCAGGAGAGAGCCCATATATAAGAGAGTAATTGCTCTTTCATACTGTATGCCTCTATCGTTGTGTTCTGTCCATTTGTATCATTTGAGAAAGAAATTTTAGGAACAGCTTGTGTTCCATCTCTCTAAGTGTAATATTTGTTATACGGGGGGTTGTTTTATAAGTTTTTCAGGAACGATGCTTGTTCCTTTTAAGCTATAAGGAATGTGACTTTGAAGGATGCTTCTGTAGTTTGCTCTCTTTGCCTTTAGCAACAATGTACATCAATTTTGTGCTGAAAAACAATTTTTTTGTGCTTATATGGAAAATCTAATTTTATTTACTAGAGAAGTCATTGTGTTTAGAGAGTATTTGGGGTTTTTTTTTGTTTTTGTTTGTCTGTTTTTAATGTGGTAGTTTCATGCCACTATTTGACAGTTCCACACGAGACAAAACACTTTGAATTGAGAGTGAACAGCTTGCTGGCTCAATAAAATCTAATTTTCAGATTCATCATAATTCCTTATATTACCTTTTTTGTTTTTAGACTGTGGGTGAAAAATTATCAGACTTGTAACTTTGTATGTCCCACACACACATTTTCTATAGCACTGAGCTGCTCACTATTCGTGTTCTGGACATTATTAGTTTTCTAACTGATTTAGAGAGAGGAGAGAGAGAGAGAGAGAGAGAGAGAGAGAGAGAGATGTTGGAGAAGAGTGGGAAGCCTCAACTCATAGTGGTTGCGTCTCATATGTGCCTTGACCAGGCAAGCCTGGGGTTTCAAACCAGTGACCTCAGCATTTCAGGTTGACGCTTTATCCACTGCGGCACCACAGGTCAGGCAAAGACATTATTTTGAATTGTGTCATTTTATCACCATTCGCCATTACTCAATTTTTAGGAAATCATAATTAAGCTCACATTTCAAACATACATAAACAAAATTGTCTTGAACCTTTTTCTCTGAAACCATCAAAAGACCTGGAGAACCTTTGATAGAATACCAGAGACCACCAAGATGCCCAAGACCCCATTGAGAAACACTGCTTTATCGCCCTACCTCTCTACTAAGACACATAACCAGAATGTTTCAATATCCTCCAATTAGGAAGCCTATCTTCTTGAAATGCTTCACTAATTACTCCCCAATTTAGCTGATAACCTTTCCCCTTGCTTGTTGAATAAGCTACAATTCTCATACACCTCCCAGGCTCTGGAGCTCATGCAGTGCCAAATTACCATCAAAAGTGCTTCTATCAACTTGTGTTTCCCACCCGCTGTGAGTGAGAAGTCTGTTTCCCCAACCTCACCAGCACTTAATCAGATACAGTCCAATGACTCTTGAAGGTCCCTTGCCTTGTCCATGGAGTAGAATCAGGAAATGGGTGTACATGTCTTATATAAAGTGCAGTCTTAGAGTTCAAGTCACTGAGTGCAATGGCAGACCAAATAGCCCCAACTGTTTTTATTGTGATTTTCTTCTCTTTATATGTTTGTTTTCTACTGCTATATATTATAATTCACATAAACTAAATATAATTGCTTTGTGATTTGCCTTTGTATTTTAAAATTTGGAGTATTTGTCTTTTTCTTACATTAAGACTATGATTACCCTTTTATTATACATATATATACATATATATATTTTTTAATATGTTTCCTAATATGCCATCTCTGTGTATGGTATGTTCTGTGTGTGTTTATTTGTATGTATGCGTATGTGTTCCATTTATGGCCCTTTCTATCACTAGATTGAGTATGTAACATCCCAAATTTAATTTGCAGAATACTTTCATTTTCTTTTATATTTCAATTTTTAATCTTAATGGAATTCCTTTTTAAATATAGCATGAGTTAAGCATCCACATTGATTTTTCCTCAAGAGCTTAAACAATTATCTCCTGGGGGGGGGGACATCCTTAAAAATTCTCTGATATTTTTATATTTTCTTGTTCTGGTTTTCCTACAAGCCTTTCAGCTGTTAGTAATCTGAAAGATCAGAATAAATCAAGTGTTTTCTGTACAAAAATTGTTTTCTTATAACACACTTGTGCCAGGCCTTTTTCTTCCTCTTGGAAAAGAATGGTGCTACTTCAATGATTTAGTTATAAATGAGACAATGAAGAAAAGAGGGAAAGAAAGAAAGAAAGCTCTTTAATCCTGTGGCAAAAGCTGTGAATTATGCCTCGATAGTAGTTCTTGCCTTCTTCCTTAGTAACAGAACTCCCCATTCTTAGCTGGGCACATGACCAAACAGAATAAAGACTATACACTATTCAGGTGTCCCCAAACTACTGCCCGCAGGCCTGGCCGCATGCGACCCCCTGAGGCCATTTATCCTGCCCCCCCACCGCACTTCTGGAAGGGGCACCTCTTTCATTGGAGGTCAGTGAGAGGAGCACAGTATGTGGAGGCCCTCCAATGGTCTGAGGGACAGTGAACTGGCCCACTGTGTAAAAAGTTTGGGGACCCCTGGGTAATACTAGCTTTCTTGAATCTGGGGAATATCTGGGTTTTGTGAAATGTCATCAAAAGTAGGAGGCATAACCTTTCTTGCCCCTAATTCCTGTTGCTGACTGGGATATGGACATGGTGACTAGAACTAAAGCAGCCATTTTGGACTGCAGTATCATGTTAAAATGGACAGAGCAGGCTCTGGCCAGTTGGTTCAGTAGTAGGTGTCAGCCTGGCATGTGGAAGTCACGGGTTTGATTCCCGGCCAGGGCACACAGCAGAAGCAACCATCTGCTTCTCCACCCTTCCCTGTCCTCGTGCCTTCCCTTCTTGAAGCCATGGCTCGAACGGTTCATGTCAATTTGGCCCCGGGCACTGAGGATGGCTCTACTGTAGCTTCGCCTCAGATGCTAAAATAGCTCGGTTGCTGAGCAGCGGCTCAGATGGGCAGAGCATCACCTGGCAGGGGGCTTACCAAGTGTGTCCCAGTTGGAACACATATAAGAGTCTTTCTCGGCCTCCCCACCTCTCACTTAATAATAATAATTTAAAAAAATGGCCAGGGCAATGAGATAGTAGTAGCCTGGGTTTCTGACTTTGCAGAGGTGGCATTTCAGTCCTGGAATGCCTGTTCCACCTCTTCTTTTATACCCCACCCCACCCCAAGAGTTAATTTGTAGATAGTGTAAAACATTGTGGGTATTTTGTTTTGTTTTGGTTTTGTGGGGGTTTTTTAGTGAGAGGAGGGGAGATAGCAAGACAGACTCCCACATGTTCCTTGTCTGGGATCCACCCAGCAACCCCCATCTGGGGCCAATGCTCGAATCAACTGAGCTATTCTCAGCGCCTGGGGCCAATGCTTGAACCCCAATCAAGGCACTAGCTGCAGGAAGAGAAGAGGATAGAAGGGGAAGAGAAGCAGATGGTCACTTGTCCTGTGTGCTTTGATCAGAATCAAACCCAGGACACCCATACACCAGGCCTACGCTGTCCACTGAGCCAGGTGGCCAGAGCCAAAACATTGTTCTTTGTGATTGGATTTTTGTTATCTGTAGCTGAACTTAATCTTGAATGATGCAGAAACACAGGGAAAGACTGTATTTTTTTTCAGCATTATATTCACAAGACTTGATACTGTGCCTCGAACATAGTAAATACTCAATAAATGTATGTAGGAGTCATATATTTCCATTTATAGTCCAGATAGTAGTGATTCTGAGAATTTCAGGTAAGTTGATATGGTATATATACTTCATATCTCATCATTCATAATTTGGACATTGATGCCTTAAAGGAAACATCATCCTCTCAGCTATGGTCTGCATAACAATCATTTTTCATAAACAGTTCTTTAGCGGAACCTGTTTAATTTGACTTCACCTTTTTAAGAATGGGCAGATTTGGGAGTGTTCACCACTTTGATTCATTTTCCCTTGAATGAGGCATGGCGAGCGCTCTAGAATAGATCCCAGCCAAGGTCTGGCACGGTGGTGACAGCTCTCTGCAAGGTTTATGCACCTATTTAATTGCAGTTACATCCTTCTTCATTCCCTGGGGGCCCCTCTTTATGGAGAAATAGGCAGTTGGCCGAGGATGTTGGAATTGAACATGCCTTGCTAATTATTTAATTTTCGTCTGGCACAAACTAAAGCCTCTTAAGTTTAGTGAGAACTAAAAGTCAATTACCTTCCTTGGCTATCAAAGAACCTACCACTTCTAACTAAAAACAAACAAACAGCTTTATTCTTGTCCTTGTCCTCAACCCTGGCCAATAAAACTGCTTTTCTCTTTCACCGGCTATTCACGGAATAATGACGGATAGCACGTCATGCTTTCTATTGTAAAAGAGAGGGATGGGTAAAGATGGCGTGTAGACAACAGCACTGGCCTCTCATGCTTGCATTTCTTGCACATGTTCAAGCCTTCCTTTATTTCATCTACAATTTATCAAGTATGGCTTGGGATAGAAAACCCATAACAAGCCAGTGAGGGAGATGTCAGGGAAGTGGGGCTTGGAGTGAAGCTAATAAGTGACAAAGAAAGGGTTTGAACCCAGACCTGCCCAGGTTCTGATTTTGACCCTGGATATTACCTTGACTGCTGCTAACAGGGCCTTTGACCTCCTTCTTTCCTTATCAAATTCCTATTCACCTTTCAAACTGCATTGCAGGTGCTGCGCCACAGGAAATGGTTCCTGTGGCCGGGATGGAGACCCTCTCTGTCTCCTGCAACAACCTGCATCTTTATTCCACTAAAGTGCTTATTTGAAGCATTTCATTTATGACGTGCCATAAATGATTTACGTGGATCACCTACATTAATTCTCATAAGCCTTCCCAGGGAGGCGACTATGATTATGGACAATAATCTATGAGGAGGAAACTTGAGGGACTAACACCAGGTCCGAAAATTCAGGTCTTTTGATTCTGAAGCCTGTTAAAAATGTGACACGTTATAATGAATTTGTTTCTTTATTTGATGATCTCTCTCATGAACTCTGAGTTGTTTAAGACCAGTAACAGTTTCTGATTCATCTGGTGCTCTGAGCAGGCAGTATAGAATCTGACCTGTAATAAGCATTAGTTCATCTGGCTGAAATCTCCCTGGCCCTCTATTGGCCCTTGAATGTGTTACCACTGCATGAGGTGGGAATATTCACTTTTTGGAATGGACATAGTTTCAAAACAAGAGAGAACTGTAGATTTATTTTTTCTTCATACTCACTACTTGGCTGAACTTCTCTCCAGGTACTTCCAGGGATGATAAATAGGACCTTTCAAAGTTCTCACACAGGAATATTCCCTGTGGTCTGGCCGTCAGTGTTGTGATTTTTACCAAGAGTTTTCCATGCTCCCTTCTGGGAACATGAGAATCCTAATGGATTTCCCTTCCCTGCCACCTTGCGTTACAGGAGTCCGTGTGACTTGCTTTAGCTCATGCAATGTGGGCGGAGTGACAAATGTCACTTACAGGTGGAAGCTTTAAGAGTCCATGCATGACTTCCTACCACTCTAGTGACCAGCATTGTTTGAAAAATGACTATGGAGAGAGCAGGGCTCCTAACTTTGGCCTATAAATTTATTGCAGTTAGGATGATCAAGACATAAACCTTGGTTGTTAAAAGCTATTAAGTCTGGGCGGTTGGTTGCTATCACAGTGTAACAGTCTGTCCTGACTCAGACACTCCTGAGTCTCCAAGGGAGTGATCCTTGACGTTTTTATTTCACACTGAGGAATGAGGAGAATCATTAAGCCGAGGTCTAACCCCAAAAGCTTTAGACCTGCTAGGAGCTTAATGACTATCATCAAGCTTAAGAAAGTTCTGGTTCAGAGGGTGCTGCCTATCGTCTGTCCTCCATCTCCACTGCGGGCAGAGAAGGTGAGATGAGCCCCCAGCTACCACAGAGGGACTCAAGTTAGATGAGCAAAGATACTCTGAAGGTCCAAGAGGGCGATGACATCCTGGAACCTCCTTCCCGATGCCCTGTTGAGTCAGCAAAGATGTCCACCTTGCCTGAGACCGTGTAGTGAGAGGGTGCTGGGAGGGGTGAACCTGTTGCTCTCAAGGAGTGCCTTCTAGCTTTATGATTTTATATCTTCAATCTTGGCTGGTTAGAAGATTCATTTATGCATTTAACCAGATTTTCCCAGGGTGTAAATTCCCCCCCGGAGGTAAATTAAACACTTTTAGGGATTCAATCAGTTTGTGAGGCCACCAGGGTACCATTCACTGCTTTGCAGCAGCAATTTACCAAATGGTACCCTGGTGACTGAGGAAGTGAGTGCGCATCTGTAAAAGGGCTTCCTTCACACCCCGGAAAGGCGCTGCCAGAATCCTCCCGGCAGTGCATGGGCAGCCGAGGGTGGGAAGTGGGGCAGTAAGGGCCCCACTTGCCCTTCTATTCCATTGCACTCTCATGCCAGCTGCTGTGTCGGGAAAGGCAAACCAAGGTGAACTGGTGAAGGAGAGGAACTGAGCTCTTGAGGTCCCGCCATTTCCACACGGTTAGAGCCATCTCCCTTGGGATCTTCCCTCTCAAGGGGCCTGCGGTGTTGCCCAGGATCTCAAATGTCAAGGGCTTTTTCTGGACCATATTTCCAGGGAGATACCCCATGCTTTCGTCATGTCTTGTCTCTCTCACTTAATCAACATTTAAGTTGTGTAATTTTTTTTCTTCTTTAGGATATTCAATTCATTAGCTCATTCATTTATTCATTCAACAAAAAAAATTAGCAGCCACTTATTATATTCAGGATAAAGTGTTAGGTTTTTTTAAGATTTTATTTATTGATTTTTAGAGAAAGAGCAAGGGAGGTGAGAGAGAGAGAGAGAGAGAGAGAGAGAAGAAGAAGAAGAAGAAGAAGAAGAAGAAGAAGAAGAAGAAAAGGCATCAAATCATAGTTGCTTCATTTTAATTGTCCATTGTCTGATTCTCGTATGTAATGGGCAAACCCAGGGTTTTGAACCAGTGACCTCAGCATTCCAGGTAGATGCTCTACCCACTGTGCCACCATAAAGTCAGACAAAAGTGTTAGTTAATTATACTGGTTCTTTGATTAAATACATTTGAGTTTAAATTTTAGCTCCATTATTTACTAGCCTTCTGTCACTAAGCCTCACTTTTACCCATCTATAAACCAGAGGTTAAAAAAAAAAAGGTACCTCCCTCATGTTATTGTAAGAATTAAGTGAAACAATATATGTAAAAGGTTTAATAAAGTGCTGAGCACAGAATAAATATTAGCTATTATTCCTTTTTACCACCTATTGCATGTACCAGGCACTGAAGTGCTAGAGATATAAATATAAATAAGACCTGGTTCTGACTCTCAACACACTCGAAGATAGTCTGGAGCAGTGATTCACAAAGTGTGGTCACAGGCCACCATCAGCAGCATCACCTGGGAACTTGTTAGATAGACAAATTGTCAGACTCCACCCAGACTTACCAAATCAGAAACTTGAGGACCCAGCTATCTGTTTTAACAAGGTCTCCAGGGGGCTCTGACCCTCGCTTGATTTGAGAACCTCTGCTTTATGTTAGAGGAATACTAGTATCTGATATCTGCAGAGTGTGTAAAATGTACAGAATGTTGCTACATGCTTTTAATATAACAGCCCTGCGGCCCTGGCCGGTTGGCTCAGCGGTAGAGCGTCGGCCTAGCGTGCGGAGGACCCGGGTTTGATTCCCGGCCAGGGCACACAGGAGAAGCACCCATTTGCTTCTCCACCCCTCTGCCGCGCTTTCCTCTCTGTCTCTCTCTTCCCCTCCCGCAGCCAAGGCTCCATTGGAGCAAAGATGGCCCGGGCGCTGGGGATGGCTCTGTGGCCTCTGCCTCAGGCGCTAGAGTGGCTCTGGTCGCAACATGGCGACGCCCAGGATGGGCAGAGCATCGCCCCCTGGTGGGCAGAGCGTCGCCCCTGGTGGGCGTGCCGGGTGGATCCCGGTCGGGCGCATGCGGGAGTCTGTCAGACTGTCTCTCCCTCTTTCCAGCTTCAGAAAAATGAAAATATATATATATATATATATATATATATATATATATATATATAACAGCCCTGCAAAGATGGAATGGTTATTTCTGTTTTCAGTTGAAGAATGGCAGGTTCTGCGGTAGAAATAGCTGGTTCACTAAAGCCACTGCACTTGTCTTTGGTATCCCTCCTTCAGGGAAAGCTGCATTCAACCATTTAGAATAAACCTCAGCTTAAAACAGTACCTTTTTGTGGCTGGTTTAGGATTGGGCTTGTGACTAAGTCTGGTCAACAGTTTTGAATGAAATCTGTTGAGGAGTTTCTAGGGATTATTTTCTCTCTTAAAAAAGGGGGGGGCCTGGGCAGTTGGCTCAGTGGTAGAGCTTTGGTCTGGTGTGTAGGTGTCCTGGGTTCGATTCCTGGTCAGGGCACACAGGAGAAGGGCCCATCTGCTTCTCCACCCCTCCCCCTCTCCTTTCTCTCCCTCTCTCTCTCTCTTCCCCTCCCACAGCCAAGGTTCCATTGGAGCAAGGTTGGCCCAGGTGCTGAGGATGGCTCCATGCCTCTGCCTCAGGTGCTAGAATGGCTCTGGTTGTCACCGAGCAACCTGCCAGATGGTCTGAGCATTGCCCCCTGGTGGGCTTGCCGGGTGGATCCCAGTCAGGTGCATGCAGGAGTCTGTCTCTCTGCCTCCCTGCTTCTCACTTCGGAAAAATACAAAAAAAAAAAAAAAAAAGCCCTGGCCAGTTTTCTCAGTGGATAGAGTGTCATCCCAGTGTGTGGAAGTCCCAGGTTTGAATCCCGGTCAGGGCACACATGAGAAGCGACCATCTGCTTCTCTTCCCCTCCCTCTCCCCCTTCTCTATCTCTTCTCCTCCCGCAGCCAGGGCTTGATTGGTTTGAGCTTTGGCTCTAGGCACTGAAGATAGCTCGGTTGATTCAAGCATCAGCCCCAGACTGGGGTTTCCTAGTGGATCCTGTCTGGGGCTCATGCGCAAGTCTGTTTCTCTATCTCACCTCCTCTCACTAAGAAAAAAAAGCAAAAGGAGAATATGGTCCTCTTCTGCTAAATGTGATATCTAGAGCAGCAGCAGCAGCCATCTTGTTACCATGAGGGAAGTAATATGAGACTCAAGCTGACATTCAGAGGTTGTAGACTAGAGAGATAGAAAGGCCCTGTTGATATCATTGAGGGGCAGAATTAGCCAAACCCAGGACCATCCTATTATAGGACCTCTGTACCAAGCAAATGCCTGGCCCACAATAAAGAGTAACTAATATTAGTTTTACTTTTATAATGCCTTAAAAATGTTTGTCGATGGAGAAAATGACCACATAATTGCATGAATAAATGAATGACTATTGATATACATATTTAAAGTACTCCTGCTCTATCAGTCAGTTTAATAGTAGTCTTCTATGCCTGAGCCCAGACAAGCCCTTACTGGAACAGTGTAAGAGTTCAGGGGGGAGCCTACTGGGGAGAAAGGAGCCCTGTGCTTTCCATAGAACCACTGCCTATAAGAGCAGAAAGGGACTTTGTGGTTACTGAGCCCAACATTTTCTTAAGGTTTTGTGAATTTTTATGAGTTTATTTGAGCCAAATGACAATATATGCTGGGAAGCAAGATCTCAAATGCTCTGGAGAATGGCAATTTTGCAGCTCTTTTCATGCATTTAGAATTAAAGGAGAAAACATAAGGAAGACACATGGATCCATTGGTGGTGGATTACGAGGCAGGAGAAAGCAGAGTAGGGAATCTCTGGGATTGAATAAAAAGCAAAACAGGGCAACACGCACTTTTCCATTGGTGGGTACAAGATAGTTAATAAGAGCAGGAGGTACCAGCATGTTGGGAAATTGGGGAGGGAGGGATGGCACCACTCCCCCAGCTTGCTGTTCTTCTCTTTCTTCTTCTTCACCTCTTAGTCTAGTTGCTTTCTGACCTTGTGTTTTCTCTCTCTCTCTCTCTCTCTTTTTTTTTCCATTTTTCTGAAGCTGGAAACGGGGAGAGACAGTCTGACAGACTCCCGCATGCGCCCGACCGGGATCCACCCGGCACACCCACCAGGGGCGACGCTCTGCCCACCAGGGGGCGATGCTCTGCCCATCCTGGGCGTCGCCATGTTGCGACCAGAGCCACTCTAGCGCCTGAGGCAGAGGCCACAGAGCCATCCCCAGTGCCCGGGCCATCTTTGCTCCAATGGAGCCTTGGCTGCGGGAGGGGAAGAGAGAGACAGAGAGGAAAGCGCGGCGGAGGGGTGGAGAAGCAAATGGGTGCTTCTCCTGTGTGCCCTGGCTGGGAATCGAACCCGGGTCCTCCGCACGCTAGGCCGACGCTCTACCACTGAGCCAACTGGCCAGGGCTTTTTCTCTTTTTTTAATGTTTATATTTTATTTTATTTTATTTTTTAGTGAGAGGAGAGGAGGCAGAGAGACAGACTCCCGCATGCTCCCCGACCGGGATCCACCTGGCAAGCCCACTAGGCGATCATGCTCTGCTCATCTGTGGCCATTAGACGGAGGCCATGGAGCCATCCTCAGCACCCAAGGCCAACTTGCTCGAGCCAATTGAGCCATGGCTGCAGGAGGGGAAGAGAGAGAGAGAGAGAGAGAGAGAGAGAGAGAGAGAGAGAGAGAGAGAAGGGGGATAGAGAAACAGATGGTCACTTCTCCTGTGTGCTCTGACTGGGAAACAAAACCGGGATGTCCACATGCTGAGCCGACGCTCTACCACTGAGCCAACCAACCAGGGCCGCTTTCTGACCTTGTGTTTATTCTTAGGCTTTCTTTCTTACATAGAATCAGAAATACCAGATTTGTAAAGGATCCTAAAAATCCAATAGAATAGCCTCCTTGTTTGATTGATGAAGGAGCTGACGTCTGGGGAGGGAGAGCTCTGGCAGGTGCATTGGGAGGTGAAGGGCAAGTCTAGTGTCAGTCCCAATTTGGGAGGGTGTATAGGGCTATCATGTTTCAGCTCTGCCACCCAGAGTTGGATGATCTGGGTCATGATACCTTCTCTCTGGGCTTCAGTTTTCTCAACCATAAGATGGAAATGATGACAGTAGCTGCCTCATTTCATTGTTAGTGGAAAATATGTTTAAAGTTCAGGAAATACGTTTAAAGCACTTGCAGAATGAGTGCTCAGTAGCTGTTCATTGTATCATCCTATCTAATAGGTGCTGATGAGGAGGAGAGGATATTGATCACAAAGAAAGGTTTGGAATTTGGACTCAGGTTTCATCATTTTTGTTCATTTCTGCTAACCTACCCATTTTTTTAAAAGATTTTATTTATTCATTATAGAGAGGAGAGAGAGAGAGAGAGAGAGAGAGAGAGAGAGAGAGAGAGAAGGGGGAAGAGCAAGAAGTATCAACTCCCATATGTGCCTTGACCAGGCAAGCCCAGGGTTTTGAACTGGCGACCTCAGCGTTTCCAGGTTGACGCTTTATCCACTGCGCCACCACAGGTCAAGCTAACCTACCCATTTTTTCTTTTTTCTTTTTCATTTCCCTAGGCTGATATTTGAGCTTCATTTTCGTTTTTCATTGTATTATTGTTGGCATTAGAGAGAAAATGCCATAGAATGAAAGTGGACATTGGAATTAGACAGACCTAGGCTGAGAGCCTGTATTCACTGAATATTAACTATGGAGCTTTGGTCAGACCCATAATAATCTGGCCTGTTTCTCCGTAATACAGGGATTCCATCACCCAGTTCCTAGCCCTGTCATACTGCAATGAGCACTCCTAGAATGGTTCAAGATGTGTTGATTTTTTCTCATGGCTACAGCCCAGTAAGTGCCCAGGCAAGGGTTCCAACTCTTAACTGTTTCTCCTCTGGAGCACCCCAAGTTTGATTAGTGTTCACCCAAATTAACTTTAGGGGAACTCCAAATTCACTCGAATCTATCCCGATCATTTGGTTAAGGCTGAGGCTGATTCGCTGGCTTTCTAGAATCACGTGGTTAAAGTGTGGCTGACAACAAAAGTAAAACATTGACTACTTTGGGGGCCACGTGCACTGGGATCATTCTGTCTCCCATTTTATAGGTTATGCCTGTCCTCAAAGATCCTTTTGATCACACCGAAACAAGTGGTGCTTTCGAGTGACAGCCAAAGAAGCGGCCTGTAAAATCGGGGGTTGCTAATTTGGGCCTTGAAACATCTTGGGGGAGAGGGAAGGCCCCAACTGGGGAGTTGGGAGTTGTGGGTCCCTCTTTCAACTTGGCCACCAACTCTGTGACTGATTTTTGGCTAAGTGCCCCCCTAACCTTTCTAGTTTCCTGTGAGTTGACTCTGTTATTTCTCTGTTTAACGGGCTTCCTCAGCACCAGAACATTTCACCCGTAACATCTTTCACACTGAACATCTGCTTCGCTCCATCCCCTGTAGCACGGTCCCTCCCCCCCAACATTGTCTTTTGCGGTGCCAAGTATTCTTCAGGCAATTAAATGGAATTGCGGAGGAGCCTTGGAAGTCAGCAGACAAGCAGACTGAAGCCCAGAGATGTTTAACAACTCCTCCAAAGTCACAGAGCTTTTTTGGCAGCACTTCTAGGCCTCCTGCCTTCAGCTTCCTACAGTGAAAAGGTGGTTGTGCGTGATGATGCGTCCTTTTTGGTCTTGTCATCTTGGAATAAATGCAAAGGGTAACATCTGTGTAGACCTAGGCTTTATTTTCTTTATTATGACAACATATCCCTGGGAAGAAAATATCTGTGTGTCTAACTTTTGGATGTGAAATGTCAAACTGAAATGTTATTGATTCTATAGTGCTTCCTACTCTGATAAATGTATCCAATATGTTCCCAGTGACTCATCTGCTGGGTGAATGTATCTTTTTTTTTTTCCTTCTTTTTCTTTTACACTGACATTTTTGTTGCTCTACCCAGTGCTCCCACCTCAAATTGATAATTAGCCATAGTATTATGAAATTTCACCCAAAATTAATAATTTGATTCATTATTCAAAATCATAAGCATCCTGACAGCCAGCAATCAATCAGTTGAAGGGAGGAAATAATATGTAAACAGATGTTTCTTATCTTCTTTTTCTTTTCTTTTTTCAAAAAATGAGCTCACTGATGAGCCAGACAACATATTGGGAAGTTATGGGAGGATGTTTTGCTGGATCACATTATCTATTCTAGAAAATTGCTGAAGGATTTTCTAAAACATAGGTTGGTTCTTGAAATATTATATTTCTTATGCACACACACACACAAATCAAAAAGGGGTATCTAATATAATATATTTGTTTTCATAGGGTCATAAAGAGGTTTGGAAAGGTCCAGAAAAGAAACCTGAAATAAATTAGTGATGGAATAAATGACAGGGAGTTCTAAGACTAAAAAAAATCAGTCTTAATTGGCAAAAACTGATGGAAAGAAGTATGGTGTACAAAGGACTAAGGCTGCTGATTTTAATTAGCCCCAAGTGTTGCTTTTCCAAAACTGCATGGCAGAAAACAACCCCCTTAGAACAGATCTTTTAAGAAATGTTACAAGGTCCTTTATAACTTCTATGTATTTACATAACTTTGAATGACAGGAGGCACCAAAAAGGATGGTGGGGGTGGCAGTGGAGAATCCTTCTTTATGTACATATCTATAAAAAATATGAAAATAAATTAACGGCAAAATAAATATGTTCATCATCTATGCAAGTGTCCTATGCCTTAAGATGGTAGAGCCTAATTTCTAATGATAACAGCAAGATTGTATACCGCTATGCACAGGTTCTCCAGAATTGTAGACATTTAGCAATTAGCTCCCACACCAGTGTTTTCACTTTAATGATAAATAAGCAACAAACTGGATCACTAGCAGTTCATTAGAATTCAATGCTAAGAAAATCTCTGATGATACCTTTTTATAAATCTGACCTGAGGCTGCTCATAGGAGGGAACTGAAATTGCACCTGATACAGTGCAATTTAAGTGTAAGAAGTCTTAAAAGGCAGGGAGTTCCCAAAACAAATAGGAAAGAGACCTCCCCAAAGCAGCCGTCAAAATGTTTTTGTTGTTGTTTAATCAATAGCATTTGGTTTAACATCAGTGGTTCTCAGACTTGGCTGCTCATTAGCATCACCTGGGGAGCTCTTACCACCCCACCCCCCACCCCTGTGCCCAGCTTGAGCTGTACCCCAGCCCAATTAAATCAGAATTTCTGGGGGTGGGACCAAGCATTAGTACTTGTTAAACCTTCCCCAGGTGATTGCAGTGTACAGCCAAGCTTAAGAACCTCTCCAGGGGTCCCCAAACTTTTTACACAGGGGGCCAGTTCACTGTCCCTCAGACCGTTGGAGGGCCGCCACCTACAGTGCTCCTCTCACTGACCACCAATGAAAGAGGTGCCCCTTCCGGAAGTGTGGCGGGGCGGGGGGGGGGGGCGGATAAATGGCCTCAGGGGGCTGCATGCCGGCCAGTGGGGCTGTTAAGTTTGGGGACACCTGCAGTCTAATCTATAGAAGAGCCAACTCTGATAATTGAATTATTGGCTTCAATTGTTCACTCTTTTGTAGTTGCTCTATATATTCACACCTTGCCCTGTTACTTGGTGGGCAAAGGGTGCTTCCTCACCCCTTGACTTTGGATTTTGCCATATGTGACTTGTTTGGGCCAATGGATGCTTGGTTGATGGGCTCACTCTCTTATGCACCTGCCTTTCCCGTGAGCCAAGCAGGCCCCAGTCAACCACTGTCCCACGAAGAATTAAAGAAGCATAGAGCAGACTTAAACCTCATCAATCGCCTGGAGCCAAGCCCTGCTGAACCTTAGCTTTCCCATCACATAAGAATAAGAAGGAAATCTTTGTTGCTAAGTTTTGGGATGGTTTATTATTCGGTGTTGTTGTATAATAAGTAACTGACATACCTAAAATGGGGGAAAAATTTAGTGAGATGCCCAACTACATTTCGGGGCCAATCATATTTCTTCCAGCGTGAGAGAGAGGGACAACTCAGAACTATTTCTAAAGGAAAGTTTGACCCATAATATCTAGTATGATGTAGTTTTTTGGAACCTTCTTTGTCACCCTTCTGATCTGTTAAGCAAAAAATATTTCCTGCTGATTTCTTACTTAATTTCACATGGGCCCTCCCTCTAAATGTCTGTCTTCACCAGGGCAGAACTGGCATTCTGAATCATCAGGGCCCCAGGCTACTTTGACAGCATTTCCTTTTCTTTTAATTTTTAAACTTAAGTTCACCCAAGTTTTTGTGGGAGAACAACAATGACCACAACAAAAAAAGTCCTCTCTATGTAATTACCACCAAAATAACGAGACAGGCATAGACTCAGTTACGGTTCCTTACTTGGTGCTGGAAAAACTTGGGTTGTGCTGGAGTCACACAAAGGCATGGATCTTCTCTCTCATAAGAAGAGTCCTATTTAGGATTCATAGTTATTCATATATCTGTAATTATAGATCAGGTGGTCTTGAATTTAGGACAGTGGTCCTCAAACTTGAGAATGCATCATTATTACAAATACGGCCCATTATCACACAGATTGCTGGACCTCACCCCAGCGGTTCTGGCTCGGTAAGTCTGGTGTGAGACCAGGGAATATTGATTTCTAACAAGTTCTCAGGTGATGCTGTGGCTGCTGATCTGGAGACCACACGTTGAGAACCACAGATCTAGGGTGAAAATATGGATGTATGAGATGTACTCTCTGGGACACTGCCTGGCACAGCAATGATTCTGATGTACTTCCTTAATGGAAGAAACATTGGCGTGCAACACTAAGAATAGGTCCACCTGGAGAATAAAAATGGAGTCAGTGACCTCAACTCTCTTCGCTATATATATAAAAGGCTCAGCTATACCCACAACCACTTACCAAGTGAGTACATATCTTTAGTCCTGACTCCAGGAACAACAGTTCATAAAGTGCCTCTTCTTCAGGGAAACCTTCTTTGATTTCCCCATCAGGGGACACTGGCTCCTTCTGAAGCCCTTAATCTGCACAACTGTCTTGTGGCATTTGATACTTCATGTCTTGGACTCTAGTGCTCTACTCAATTCATCTTAAAAGCCCTTATAGCAGCGGTTCTCAACCTGTGGGTCGCGACCCACAGGTTGAGAACCGCTGCCTTATAGCATCTTTCCATAGCAGGTGCAAAACAAATATTTATAGAGTCTAAAATTTATGAATGAACATCCATGTGAGGGTAGCTCAGAAGTTCAAACGATTAAAACTTGAAATGAAAAGCCTGCAGTCCAATACAATGACCACTAGCCACATGGCTATTTCCCTTAGGGTTGTTCCCTTATTCACTTCACTGAATGCCACTTTGTTTGGGTGTGCTCCTCATACCTTCTCTTTAAGACACCACAGTTTTGTCTCTATTATCCTCAGTACACAGCACAATGCCCAGCAGATAGCAGGAGCACAGTGAAGATTTTGTAAAATGACAAGACAGATGTTTCCTCTTGACCCGGTAATGCCCTCAGCTGAACCCTAGCAGTTACTCTAATTAATCATTGTAATACCTACTATGTGCCTGACATGTTCCATACCAGCATTCTGTAATATATAGATATATAATGTAAAGCAAATAGTAATTTTATATTACCTAGTAGCCAGATTTTAGAAAGTTAAAAGAGATGAAGTTAATTTTAATCATATATTTTTAACCTAATATATGCAAACTATTGTCATTTCAATATACAATCAACATAAAATTACTGAGACAACTTACCTTTTTTTGTACTGTCTTTGAAGTCAAATGTGGATTTCAGCATCTATCACATATTTCAACTTGGATTAACCATATTTCAAGTACTCAATAGCCACATGTAGTTAGTGGCTACTGTACTAGACAGTGCAATTTTATACAGCATTTTATTAAATCCTATAATATTCATAACAATAATAGCAATATTTTGAGTGTCAAGCATTTTAGAAGGACCAGTTCATCTGATACACATAATAATTCTCTTCTACAGATGAGGAAATGTAGAGCCAGAAACGGTTAGTGACTTGCCCTTAAACACACTGCTGAGACATGGCCAAGTTGGTTCTTGAATTTAGGTCATTTGAAGCTACCACATAGTGTCATGGATTAATTGGGTGGCCTTGAGCAAGCCACTTCTCTGCGGTTTAGTTTCCTCATCCGCAAAATGGGAAGAAGGGTACAGTCGATCACGCAGGGTGGGCACTGCATGCTTTAACCTTCCTCTTTGTTCCCTAGTGTCTAGCAAGCCTGGCTTTCCTGTTCCCACCCATGTAGACCTCAGGTTCACACTGTTCCCTCCCTGATTTGAACAGAGAGGGCTCTACTAGCCTGGACTCTGCTGGCTGGGGCTGCCCTGACTACAAACTGTGCAGCAGGATGGAGCCCCTCCCCTGCCCAAGAGTAGTGCTGCATTTTCATTTGAGTTTCTTATACAGTATTTTCAGCAGGTAGTCCAGCTTCAGCTTCCTGACGCTTTTTTAGAAAGAAAGAAAACTTATTGGCTGGGAACTAGCTTTTACTTTTCTGTCTTCTTTGTTCTTAGACATGTTGTAGAAAGCTCCCCTCTCCCAAGGAAATTCTGCTTTATATTTCCATAATTTTCCCTCTCTCCTCAAGAAATGCAAAGAAAATAACTGTCAATTTTTTTTGCATATATAAATCTTAACAACCCATACATGTCAACTAATCTTTTATCCATGAAAGAACGGTTTATTTCAAGTGATTGAAAGCTGAAATTCATAGGTTTTCATTCTTGTTGTATAATGGAATCACTGTGTGGACAAGCTACCTTATGATTAGTTCATCAATTCCATTCCCTGAACCCACTAACTCTAATGCGTGCCTACTATGTGCAAGGCCAGAGCCTCTGTTTTCAAGGAATGCATCTCTCATCAGGGAGAATAAGGCAGATGTTCAGCCAACAAGGTAGAGTATACCAAGTGCCCTAAGAGGGTTGCAATATACAAAGATAGTTTAAATATTAGGTTTGGGGTAAATCAGGGAAAGTCTCACAGAGAAGTTGCCTTCTAGAATGGAACTAGAAATAAAAGTAGGGTTTTGGTATTGCAGAGACAACAGGAAAAGCATTTCAGGGAAAGAGGCATAGACATCTGTCCCCTGTATCCTGGGCTACAAGGAGGAGCAAGAATTAGCATGTGACATGGTTTAAGGGTTACACATAGATTTCAGGGATTGTGTAAGGATGGAAAACAGTTTGACAAACTCCTGGCATGAGTGTCACACTCCGATCCTCTACCTATGGGAGACAGCATTAATCAACCACAGCCTATGCCTTTCCAACAAACCTCAGGAGTTCCTTCATGAGATGATGTTGATTTGCCATCACTGGTGTAGTGATAAGTAAGGTAGAGCCATGATTACTGTGTTGACTAGTTAGTAGTTAATTGGATAGGCAATGGGGAGACATTAAAGTCTTGAAAGCACGGGAATGACATGGTGGGAAATGAGAGCTGTGGTTCAGGGTTATTAACTTGGCAGTGCTACCCGGGATGGATTAGAATGGTTATAAGACTGAAGGCCACTTATTTGCAAGGTTATTGTTATGGTGTAGGCAAGTAATAAAGTCTGGAATTGGCAGGGTGGCCACAGAAAGGAGGGGCAGATGTAATAGATGTAGATTTTTTTTTTTTTTAAGTGAGAGGAGGGGAGATAGTGAGACAGATACCTGCATGTGTCCTGACCAGTATCCACCAGAGCAATGCTGATGCTAGAATTAACTGAGCTATTAAAAATAGTGCCTGACAGAGGCAGCAACAACCCCATAGCTGGATTATCAGGCTACTAATTGAGGAAGGAAAGACTAGGAGAAAGGCTCCAGGAACACGGACACTCTCACTGTCGGAGCCTATAAATGCTAATGAGCCTTGACTCCCAACGAGACTAAAGCACAATACATGACATTGCCATAGAGACTTATCAACTGCAAACCTCTACCTGAGCGTGCCAAAGGGGCAGAACCTGGGGTACAGAGTCACCGACCAGGAAGAGGGAGAGAAAAGAAAAAACAAGAAGATAACCTCTCAAAATCAAGAATAATCTGCAGACTTTATAACCTATCCCATTTTATTATATTTGTTCGTCTGTTTCTCTTATCTTCATTCTTGATACTTTTTTTCTTCCTCCAATTTGGCCGATTAACTCTCTGCCGGTCTTACTCTCTCCTCTCCTTGAACTACACTACCCATAAGTGTTACATCTCCCATTATCTTTTTTCTCCTCTTCCTTTCTCTCTATGAGGGTTGCACTCCAAAACCCTTAACTCTCTCTCTCTCCTTTCTTTTTTCTTCTTTTACTGGTTCCCTCTTTTTTTCTCTCTCTCTCTTTCTTTTCTCCCTCTATATTAGTTTCTTCCTTTCTCCTTTACATCTCCTCTCATTCAAACCTCAATAACAAACAAATTATCTTATCTGGGACTCAAACTTATGTTTGTGGCATTTTGGGGGGTTTTTACTTCACCTTTTTAACTCACTAGCAGTGCTCCCATCCCTGGCTCTCCATTTTATCTAATTCTTGTTCCACTAAATACAATAGTATTTTTTTAATTTGTCCCCCCATTTTTCTGTTCTCTTATTCCTCTCATCATAACTCTTAGACAACACCAACACCTAAAAGCAAATCATTTTATTCTTGACCCAAATTTTTTCCTTATTTGCTTTTTGTGGGTCCATACTGCCCCCCCCCTTTTTTTTTCCTTTTTTTTTCTTTTTTTTTTTTTTGCCCCTTTATTACTTTTCCCCAATTCAGGACCTCCATCACAGGCATTGTTTGTTATAATTCACAGTTCACCACAAGATTTTCTCAAGAAAAAGGGGAGAGGAGAGGAAAAAAGGAGGGGGGGAATAATTTCCTTTTTTTAAAAATTATTATTTTATTTTTCTTTATTTCATTATTAATTTTTTTAAAAAAAACAACTCTTTTTGATTTTTTATTTTTTTTAACTTTTTATTCTTTATTAAATCTCATTAATACTATCAACAAAACCACCCTCAGATGCCATTAAGGAAGAGAAAATCGAATATCATGGATACAAAAGAAAAAGAGGTAACACAGCTAGATGAGGAAAAATCTATGGAGAAAAAATTTAATATATTGGAAACCTTGGAGCTAAATGACAGAGAATTCAAGATAGAAATCCTAAAAATCCTCCGAGATATACAAGAAAACACAGAAAGGCAATTTAGGGAGCTCAGAAAACAACTCAATGAACACAAAGAATATATGTCCAAAGAAATTGAAACTATAAAAACAAATCAAACAGAGATGAAAAACTCAATTCACGAGCTGAAAAACGAAGTAACAAGCTTAGCTAATAGAACAGGTCAGATAGAAGAGAGGATTAGTGAAATAGAAGACAAGCAACTTGAGGCACAACAGAGAGAAGAAGAAAGAGACTCAAAAATTAAAAAAAAATGAGATAGCCCTACAAGAATTATCTGGCTCCATCAAAAAGAATAACATAAGAATAATAGGTATATCAGAGGGAGAAGAGAGAGAAAATGGAATGGAGAACAAACTCAAACAAATAATAGATGAGAACTTCCCAAGCCTGTGGAAAGAACTAAAGCCTCAAATTCAAGAAGCAAACAGAACACCGAGTTTTCTTAACCCCAACAAACCTACTCCAAGGCATATCATAATGAAATTGACACAAACCAACAGCAAAGAAAAAATTCTCAAGGCAGCCAGGGAAAAGAAGAATACAACATATAAAGGAAGGCCTATTAGATTATCATCAGATTTCTCAGCAGAAACTCTACAAGCTAGAAGAGAGTGGACCCCAATATTTAAAGTCCTGAAAGAGAGGAACTTTCAGCCACGAATACTATACCCATCAAAGCTATCCTTCAAATATGAAGGAGAAATAAAAACATTCACAGATACAGAAAAGATGAGGGAATTTATCATCAGAAAACCCCCACTCCAGGAATTACTAAAGGGGGTTCTCCAATCAGATACAAAGAACAAAAAAAAAACAGAGCCACAAGTAAAAGCTCCAAGAAGAACACAATAAAACCAAATTTAAACTGTGACAACAACAAAAAGAAAGAGGGGGAGAAGATGGAGATTAACAGTAGCAAAGGACGATGGAGTGCAAAAGTACTCACAAAATAGTTTGCTACAATGAACAGGGTAGGGACCCTTTTCATTACTCAAAGGTAACCACCATTGAAAAAACCACCACAGAAGCACATGAGATAAAAAAGATAGCAACAGAGGAAAGATGTATGGAATACAACCAAATAAAAACAAAAGATAGAAAAACGAAAGAGAAGGATCAAACAAGACACAAAACTAACAGAAAGCAAGATATAAAATGGCAATAGGGAACTCACAAGTATCAATAATTACACTAAATGTAAACGGATTAAACTCACCAATAAAAAGGCACAGAGTAGCAGAATGGATTAAAAAAGAAAATCCAACTATATGCTGCCTACAGGAAACTCATCTAAGTAACAAGGATAAAAACAAATTCAAAGTGAAAGGCTGGAAAACAATACTCCAAGCAAATAACATCCAAAAAAAAGCAGGTGTAGCAATACTCATATCGGATAATGCTGACTACAAGACAGGAAAAGTACTCAGAGATAAAAATGGCCATTTCATAATGGCTAAGGGGACACTGAATCAAGAAGACATAACAATTCTTAATATATATGCACCAAACCAAGGAGCACCAAAATATATAAGACAGCTACTTATTGACCTTAAAACAAAAACTGACAAAAATACAATCATACTTGGAGACCTCAATACACCGCTGACGGCTCTAGATCGGTCATCCAAACAGAGAATCAACAAAGACATAGTGGCCTTAAACAAAACACTAGAGCACCTGGATATGATAGACATCTACAGGACATTTCATCCCAAAGTGACTGAGTATACATTTTTCTCCAGTGTACATGGATCATTCTCAAGAATTGACCATATGTTGGGCCACAAAAACAACATCAGCAAATTCAGAAAAATTGAAGTTGTACCAAGCATATTTTCTGATCATAAAGCCTTGAAACTAGAATTCAACTGCAAAAAAGAGGAAAAAAATCCCACAAAAATGTGGAAACTAAACAACATACTTTTAAAAAATGAATGGGTCAAAGAAGAAATGAGTGCAGAGATCAAAAGATTTATACAGACTAATGAAAATGACCATACGACATATCAGAATCTATGGGATGCAGCAAAAGCAGTGATAAGAGGGAAGTTCATATCACTTCAGGCATATATGAACAAACAAGAAAAAGCCCAAGTGAACCACTTAACTTCCCACCTTAAGGAACTAGAAAAAGAAGAACAAAGACAACCCAAAAGCAGCCGAAGAAAGGAGATAATAAAAATCAGAGCAGAAATAAATGAATTAGAGAACAGAAAAACTATAGAAAAAATTAATAGAACAAGGAGCTGGTTCTTTGAAAAGATCAATAAAATTGACAAACCCTTGGCAAGACTTACCAAGGAAAAAAGAGAAAGAACTCATATAAACAAAATCCAAAATGAAAGAGGAGAAATCACCACACACACCGTAGATATACAAAGAATTATTGTAGAATACTATGAAAAACTTTATGCCACTAAATTCAACAACTTAGAAGAAATGGATAAATTAGTAGAACAATACAACCTTCCTAGACTGAGTCAAGAAGAAGCAGAAAGCCTAAACAGACCTATCAGTAGAGAAGAAATAGAAAAAACCATTAAAAACCTCCCCAAAAATAAAAGTCCAGGCCCTGACAGCTATACCAGCGAATTTTATCAAACATTCAAAGAAGACTTGGTTCCTATTCTACTCAAAGTCTTCCAAAAAATTGAAGAAGAAGCAATACTTCCAAACACATTTTATGAGGCCAACATAACCCTCATACCAAAACCAGGCAAGGATGGCACAAAAAAAGAAAACTACAGACCAATATCTCTAATGAATACAGATGCTAAAATACTAAACAAAATACTAGCAAATCGAATACAACAACATATTAAAAAAATAATACATCATGATCAAGTGGGATTCATCCCAGAATCTCAAGGATGGTTCAACATATGTAAAACGGTTAACGTAATACACCACATCAACAAAACAAAGAACAAAAACCACATGATCTTATCAATAGATGCAGAAAAGGCTTTCGATAAAATACAACACAATTTTATGTTTAAGACTCTCAACAAAATGGGTATAGAAGGAAAATATCTCAACATGATAAAGGCCATATATGATAAACCATCAGCTAACATCATATTAAATGGCACTAAACTGAAGGCTTTCCCCCTTAAATCAGGAACAAGACAGGGTTGTCCACTCTCTCCACTCTTATTTAATGTGGTACTAGAGGTTCTCGCCACAGCAATCAGACAAGACAAAGAAATAAAAGGCATCCATATCGGAAAAGAAGAAGTAAAGGTATCACTTTTTGCAGATGATATGATCCTATACATCGAAAACCCCAAAGAATCCACAAAAAGACTACTAGAAACAATAAGCCAATACAGTAAGGTCGCAGGATACAAAATTAACATTCAGAAGTCAATAGCCTTTCTATATGCCAACAATGAAACAACTGAGAAGGAACTCAAAAGAATAATCCCCTTCACGATTGCAACAAAAAAAATAAAATACTTAGGAATAAACATAACAAAGAATGTAAAGGACTTATATAATGAAAACTATAAACCATTGTTAAGGGAAATTGAAAAAGATATAATGAGATGGAAGAATATACCTTGTTCTTGGCTAGGAAGAATAAATATAATCAAGATGGCTATATTACCCAAAGCAATATACAAATTCAATGCAATTCCCATCAAACTTCCAATGACGTTTTTTAAAGAAATAGAGCAAAAAATCATCAGATTTATATGGAACTATAAAAAACCCCGAATAGCCAAAGCAATCCTAAAGAAAAAGAATGAAGCTGGGGGCATTACAATACCTGACTTCAAACTCTATTATAGGGCCACGACAATCAAAACAGCATGGTATTGGCAGAAAAATAGACACTCAGACCAATGGAACAGAATAGAAAGTCCAGAAATAAAACCACATATATATAGTCAAATAATTTTTGATAAAGGGGCCAACAACACACAATGGAGAAAAGAAAGCCTCTTCAATAAATGGTGCTGGGAAAACTGGAAAGCCACATGCAAAAGAATGAAACTGGACTACAGTCTCTCCCCCTGTACAAAAATTAACTCAAAATGGATCAAAGATCTAAACATAAGACCTGAAACAATTAAGTACATAGAAGAAGACATAGGTACTCAACTCATGGACCTGGGTTTTAAAGAGCATTTTATGAATTTGACTCCAATGGCAAGAGAAGTGAAGGCAAAAATTAATGAATGGGACTACATCAGACTAAGAAGTTTTTGCTCAGCAAGAGAAACTGATAACAAAATAAACAGAAAGCCAACTAAATGGGAAATGATATTTTCAAACAACAGCTCAGATAAGGGCCTAATATCCAAAATATACAAAGAACTCATAAAACTCAACAACAAACAAACAAACAATCCCATAAAAAAATGGGAAGAGGATATGAACAGACACTTCTCCCAGGAAGAAATACAAATGGCCAACAGATATATGAAAAGGTGCTCATCTTCGTTAGCTATTAGAGAAATGCAAATCAAAACAGCAATGAGATACCACCTCACACCTGTTCGATTAGCTATTATTAGCAAGACAGGTAATAGCAAATGTTGGAGAGGCTGTGGAGAAAAAGGAACCCTCATACACTGTTGGTGGGACTGTAAAGTAGTACAACCATTATGGAAGAAAGTATGGTGGTTCCTCAAAAAACTGAAAATAGAACTACCTTATGACCCAGCAATCCCTCTACTGGGTATATACCCCAAAAACTCAGAAACATTGATACGTAAAGACACATGCAGCCCCATGTTTATTGCAGCATTGTTCACAGTGGCCAGGACATGGAAACAACCAAAAAGCCCATCAATAGATGACTGGATAAAGAAGATGTGGCACATATACACTATGGAATACTACTCAGCCATAAGAAATGATGACATCGGAACATTTACAGCAAAATGGTGGGATCTAGATAACATGATACGAAGCGAAATAAAAGTAAATCAGAAAAAACCAGGAACTGCATTATTCCATACGTAGGTGGGACATAAAAGTGAAACTAAGAGACATTGATAGGAGTGTGGTGGTTACGGGGGGGGGGGGGAGGGGGGAATGGGAGAGGGAAAGGGGGGAGGGGGAGGGGCACAAAGAAAACAAGATAGAAGGTGACAGAGGACAATCTGACTTTGGGTGATGGGTATGCATCATAATTGAACGACAAGATACCCTGGTCTTGTTATCTTTGAATATATGTATCCTGATTTATTGATGTCACCCCATTAAAAAAATAAAATTATTTAAAAAAACAAAATAGTGCCTGAGGCTGCTGCTGGGGCTAAGGAGATAGGGTCTACACTGGAACCAATCAAGCCACTAACTGTAGGAAGGGAATGGGGAGAGAAGGAAAGGGAAGAGAGAGAAGCCGATGGTCGCTTCTCTTGTGTACCTTGACCACGAATCAAACCCAAGACATCCATATGCTGGGCCGACGTTTTATCCACTGAGCAAAATGGACAGGGTGTATAGATTATAATTTAAAGTACCTGACAAATATGTTAGGCTGTGGTGAGCTAGGGGCAGGAGTGAGAAAGAAGAGTTAAAACTAACTCTGAGGTTTCCAGGAAGAAAAAAGTAGTGTGACCATCAAGAGGGAGCCTGAGACCTACGTATAAGGAGGTGGGGAAAGTCCTGGTGAGTTTGGGAAGGCAGAGAGCAGTTGTAAAAAATGGATGTAGGCTTATTTGTTCTACAAAGCATAGGGTTTTCTCTTTTTGTTTTGTTTTTAAAGCCATTGTCTGTCAGAGAACTCAGTAGCACAAAAGCAAAATAACCATTTTTAGGCAAACACTATTGGTCTTTGTCAATGAGCAGAGTCTAAGGAAGGCTCCCATCTTTCCAAAAAGATTTTGGAAAATTGAAAGCCTTAATTAGTAATCAGGGTAGGGACAGGAGGGAGGAAAAGAAATAGAAACCTAATCACTGTGCTTTTCAGGTTTCAAATGCTTCCCCAATCCAGGTAATTTACACTTCAGCAACAATGATTGACAATCAAAGAATGTATCTAACGCACTTTTATTTTTCTCTTGGGGAAAACACTTGTGTTTCCAATTGTTTTAAATTGTAGAAGTTTTAATTGTTTGAAAGAGTTAGGAGAAGTGGCTTTTTGGAGCTGAAATTTACCATGGAAGGGAGTATGGATTCTATCTTAATTGACTAAGGTCACTAGGGCCATTTTCAGGAATGTATTTCCAGGGTGAACAGATACCTGTTTAGCAACCAACTGAAGGTCCACAGGAATAGACTTAACCAAAAAATGTTAATAAGTTGTTACTGGTACCTAAAAAGGAGCCAGGGATATATTTTTTTAAGCCACTAGCATCCCAAATATAATTATTGGTGAAATTTAATATGAAAAGTATTTTTTTTAAATATTCTAAAATAAATATGGGGCAGTGGGTGTATTTTGAGACACTCGTGGTCCCACAGGAACTTACTTATTAAACTGTGTGCTTTGATATGTGTGTTTACTTAGAAAAGTCAAGTGTGACAAGCTAGGTCAATTGCATCAAGAACTTTCAAGGGCTAACCGATTGTGAATGAAGTGAAGGCTGCTCGGGAAACCTGTGTTTTGATGTATGGAGAAATGCACACATCTGCTTTGGGATAGAGGAGACAATCATGGCATTGTTCAGAGGTGCTGATAGGCTAGAGCCAGGGATACTTACAGAGACTGGATTAAAGTATCAGAACTGTTCACATCTCATTTACATCATGCCAAAGAGTGGACCACAGGTTTTGCTGATTAACACACAGACCATGGCAAATAGCACTGTGTATTTGAAATCAAACCAAGATCAGCAACAGTAACACAAACCACCTGTGAAGTTTGGCACGTGCAGGTTCTTCTTAAGCTATTATCTAACCAGGTTCCCCCACCCCCTTATTTTTAAATAAAGCATTTTTCCAAACCAGGAAGTTAGCAAAAGCAAAATACTCCCCAGTTGCCGCCCTACCTGGCCTTCTAAATACATATATTTATGCCACTTTGGTATATACTAATATTTTTTATTGTCAAAATTTGCGAGTGAGCCTTCTGAAAGTAAGGTAAGGAATATATGTTTAAATGTATTGTATGGTTTTGCAAACCAATGTCACCCCAATAAATCCAATTTAAAAGATTGGATCAATATGTAATTGGATAAGAAGTAAATAATAAATGCCTGTGTGAATTACAAACACTATACAGCTTTACAAAAGTTACATTACCCATATTTTTATGCATCATACTTTCTTTATATATCAGGAATTATCCAGCCCACAAAAATTATTGGCAGACAATGAACTACCTTAAAAAAGTGAAATATCAACCAATTGAAAAGACTGCTTAACTGGATGAATGGGGGGACACAATATTCCTGCATGTATTAACAGTGTATTTGTTACTTTATCACACTTATAAGTAAAAATTTGGTCTTAGGGGACAGCTATATTTTTCATTAAAGTAGCTAGTTTTCCTTCTAACTTCCGGACGGATTGGTTTTCCTATCACTTATATTTCCTTTCTAGTCTAGTCAAAATGTGTTTCTTGAACAATTCCTGACTACCAAACTTCATAGACATTACTTATATTTGCATCACTCCTTGTTACAGAAAGCAATAAATAAAAGAAATAAGTGGTGAAAAAAAAGTACTGATTTCATCAGTGTCCCTGCAGGCAAAAGGAAATGGTGGGTTGAGTACTGATGTAGAGAAACCAGGCTACTAATCGCCTCAGTGTTTTTCACTCATCCAGTTTTTATTGTTCCTTCATATTGGGGTTGAGGGTCACGGTAACGCTGATTCAATTCTCTACTTTCCTTGGGTTTCATTAAGCACTTACTGTGTTTCAATGAAAGGAGGGTGTAGAATGATGCCTACAATAATGTGACTTAGTAGGAGTTGTTAATCATCTGAAGTTTATCATCCAGATGTTATTAATGCTTCTCCAGTATAGTTTATAGATGCGACTGTACATTTAATAGCAAAGTGGAACTTGACAGATGCATCAGGCTTACACTAAACAGGCCAAAGTTTTCTTAAGTAGAAAATGTCCTACCAAGTGTTTCTGGGTCCTTCGCGGAGGAAACAGAAAAGGAGCTGAAAGCGACTTCTTTCAGTCACATCAGAAGCTGGCCGTCCATGAAGGTTCTAAACTCACACAACCTGCTTTAGGCACCTATGTATCAAACCAAGATTGGAAACCCACTGGACGTCCCATCCCAAAGTTAGAAGTGACTGGTCCTCCCATCTTTCGCATTCCTTGGGGTGTCAAGGCCAGGTCTAAATCCTTTGAAATTTCTCCTTAGTCCTGGGCTTGGTTGGGCTGCAGGAAGCTACCGGCTCTTCCCCAATGTGGATAATAAGATCTGCCTTTTTCCAGGCTGATGCGGATGGGGACCAGCTGTGTTCCCCAGAGAATCTCAAGAAGTAGGCACAGAATCATTTCGCCGATCTTAATTTCTGTCCCTAGACTGGGGAGTAAGGGAGGACCGTGGCACAAGAGACTCTTCCTTCCTCCTCCCTTCTTTTCCCCACCTCCCAAAATTGGCAACCAGTCTATGGCTCCCGGTCTGGGGTCTGGAGGGTGGGGAATGTGGGTGTGGGGGCCGGCCGGAGAAGCTCTCGCTAGCGCTGCCTGTGGCCAGACCCGCCTCCCATCCCCTCTCGAGCGCACACACACGTCCACCCAGACACACTCCGCGCGCTCACTCGCGCTCTCCCTCGCCCGCCCGCCGCCGCCTGCTCTCTCCCTCCTGCTCTCCCCGGTCTCCTTCTCCTTTTTTTTTTTTTTTTTTTTTTGGTACCATAGAGTTGCTCTGAAAACAGAAGATAGAGGGAGTCTCGGAGCTCGCCATCTCCAGCGATCTCTACATTGGGAAAAAACATGGAGTCAGCTCCAGCAGCCCCCGACCCCGCCGCCAGCGAGCCGGGCAGCAGCGGCGCGGACGCGGCCGCCGGCTCCAGGGAGACCCCGCTGAACCAGGAATCCGCCCGCAAGAGCGAGCCGCCCGCCCCGGTGCGCAGACAGAGCTATTCCAGCACCAGCAGAGGTAGGAGGCTGCGAGAGGGGCTGAGGAGGGGGCGGCAGGAGCCGGGGCGCGGAGCGGGGGGCGGCCGGGAGCGGGCGCCCGGGGCGCGGGGTCCGGGGCCGCGCGCGAGCCTGCAGCGGCGCCCCGAGCCTGGAGCACCCCTCTCCCCTCCCCCCTCAGCCCCCCAGAAATGTTGCAAACTTTTGTAGCCGGTTCTCGGTTTGCGGGAGGAGAGGGGGGCGGGGGAGGCGGCAGGAGGCTTGACAGCCGGCGGGCTCACCCCCTGGCTTTGATTTTTCTGCAAACTGAGGAAGAAAGGCGCGTTGCCGAAATTAAATACGCTCCCCCAAAATACGGAGAATCGGAGAGTGGGGGCCCGGGAAAGAAACTTTTAAAGCGGCAGTGTCCTTTTAAGAAGGAAAAAAAAAAAATCTGTTCATGGCCACCTTCCTCCCCTTTTACCTTTTCTCCTCTTGACAGTTTGGGCCCCGGCTGCCCGAGACGGGCTCTGTTTTCAATACCCCACAGGGCTAAGGAGGGCGGGAGGAGCGAGCGACCAAGGAAGCCCTGGAGGTGGAGAGGAGGCGCCCCTGGATTTGGGGGCGACTTGAGCACCTTCTCTAAGCAGGGCGGTGGGCTTGGGGTTTGGAAGAAGGGCTGGAGGGAGCGGGCTGGGGGCGCGCGAGGTGCCGCCAAGTTATCAGGCGGGCGCGGCAAGGGGAGATGCGCAAGTTTGCAGACTGGGGGTTCGAAGCCCGGCGCCGGGGCTGGCGGGGGTGGGGGGGCGTATGCGCGCCAGCGCGCAGAGGGCGGCGGGCCTATGGGGCGCTCCACGCGCATTCGGAGTGTGCGTCTACAAAAGCAAACAAGCAGTAAAAGAAAGCTCAAAAGGCACCCAAACTTATTTCTGCCCTGAGAATCCTTCCCTCGGCGAGGTTCCAAGCGTTTCTGCAAGAACCTGAGAGTGGTCAGTGCAAATCGAAAGCTGGTTGGATAGTGCGAGCGCTGTTCCTCCCTCCCCGGGCGATTTTTACACTTCATTTGGAGTGGGTGGGTGGTGGTGGGGCACCATTGCCCCCTCCTTGTTTTTTCCTGAAGTGAAGTGTTCGGGAAAGCTCACTCTCTCCCTCTTTCTTAAAGGTTTCCGAACATGATTTGGGTGTTTCTTTTTTGGGGGGGGGATTATTTATTTGAATGCTCTGGAGTTTTTCAGGAATGGGAGGGAGCTATTGCTTTAATTACTGTTGTAAATAATGTATAAATCACGCCTGTCACTCCGGAGGAAGCGAGCTCGCGCGAGCAGCCCAGGGCTGGGGACAGAGGGGATCTACAGTCTGGGCCTGAGCACTGGCCCAGCGTGCCCTCTTCTCTGGCCTCTGGGCTTCTGGCGGCGATTAGGGGGTGGGCTGGGGAGAGGTGAGTGGGGACCCCAGGAGCCGCTCCCTTCCTCTCGATGTTGTAGTTGAGGGTAGGAATATGGCTGATCATGTGCTGGCTGTTTTACAGTATCCCCCCCCCCCCTTAGCCACACCCCCTGTCCGGGCGCTTTCCCATTCACGGAATTCGAGTACAGTATAAGCCATCAGGATGACACACGCGAAAAACATTTAATTAAAGGCGATTTCCGAAGAGTGAACGCACCAAATCGCGGTTTGAGCGGGAGGGCTGGGGGCATCGATGGCCAGGAGTGAAGGGAGAGGGATCAGGGCTGGGGTCCGGGACCTGCCGCTAGCTTGGTGAGTTGTGTGTGGAGAGCTTTTGGCTGCAAAGAGTATATTTAGACCCTGAGACGGTGGATTTGGAATGCGAGCGGGTTATGTAACAGGGTTAATCAGAAACACTGGAGAAAATCCCCTTCATGTGTTTGAGGCTTTTTTTTTTTTTTTTAAGAGGGGATATCTTATTTAAGAAGCCACACTAATTTCTGGTTTGAGCTACCACTCACCTCCGTCTTAACCCCCCTCTCCCCCACTTCCTCCTGCTCCCCTCTCCCATTTGTTATTAGCATCTTCAGGTGTCATTCTTGCCAGGAGGTGTTCTTGCGAGAGATCAGGGTGGCAGGCTGCAGAACCGACTAGCAAATCCGTAACTTGCTGTTCTTGCAAATTATATAACGCTGGGGCATTCAGTACCACCAGCCCCCTAGGCTCAGCAAAAAGGGGAGAGGGAGAATGTGGGGAGGGGTACATCTTGACAAGCTGACCTGCTGACCCATATCCCCTTGTCTCCTGGAGAGTCACCCCTCCACTCTTCTTTGAACCTACCCCTTGTCCATCTCTCAGGAGATTTCATGAGGGGAGGGAGAGGAGGTAAGGCCCAAACACTCTACTCACATCCTGCACGCAGGCACTAGGTTATATAACAGTCTGAATGGAAAAAGGAAGGTCAGAGATGGAGGCATCCTTTAGCTAACACAGCAGTAGTAATAGCTTCCAGAAATTATGTGCATTTGCAGACTTTAACCTCAGATGCAGTGTCTACTCCTTAGGGGTACCAATCTTTGTGTGTGAGCTAGGGAGAAAAAGAATGTGTAAGTATGCCTGGTAGATGAGAGTGATTTGAAAATGGGAAATGTTTGGGTTTTCAGATGATGTAATGGAGTTGGCAGAATATGCAAGTCGGCTCCCAGAGTGTAAGCAGCAAGAAAATTGGAGCTGGCATCCAGTATTAATGTTGCATAAATTACAATATCGGAAAGAAATTAACCTACACACTAGGTGATTAAGCCTTTTTAATACTTAAAACATAAAGACACACAACTCAAAAGGAAAAGCAAATATCACCACCTTATGATTAGCATTTTCAACCTCAAGGAAGATTGAGTGGAGTTCTTGGCATTGGGTGAAGTGGAAAGCTTTCTGATTTGGGGGATGCTTTCCTGAGAGGTTACAGTGTTAGCATCCAGCCAACCAAAGTTTGAAGGCCACAGAGACTGTGGGCTGGATTCTCATGACATTGAGGTGACCTCATGAGCCATTACCTGGATAGACTTAAAACAGTTGCTAAATTCCAAACTCCTGGGAATCCATGTGTGAATTGGCTGTGTACGATTTGTGCCTGAGCTTCCAAAATCTGATGTGTGACTTTATAATCTGAAAGACGACTTCTCTCTCTACTCCAAACTGGGCAGGGAATGTTAGCAGTTTTAATGAAAACTGTTCCGTTTGCTAGTTGGTATTAAAGGTGGCTGGTGTCATTCAGTCCCATCTTTGCAATATGATAAGGGCAAAGGCAACATGGGAAGTAAGAATGAAGCGGGGGGGGGGGGGGAACCACAGCGAATCTTTAATTTAACAAGGCTTTCAGGGACTTTAGGGAGCCATGAGCATTGTGACATAACTGTTGTTAAAAACCCTTTTCCCCCCCGAATCTCCTTATTATATGCATGCCAGAAGCTTACATATTTTACTTCACTGAAGTTACCCTCCTAGGGCTGGCTGTGTGTGCCACATAGTGGGTTTGGAACACAAGTGCTAAAGGTTGAATGCTTTTAGGGCAGGCCAACCTCAGGGAAAAATCAAAACCAAAAGATGGGATTAACACTGAAAAGCTCAGTTGGATTGAGATCGAACCCCCTGGAAGCTCAGTTTAAATTGATTTAAAATCAGTTAACAAGGCCTGCAGTTTATCTGTAACCCTGAGGAATTCTAGAACCACACAAGTCTTTGACTTTGGAAATGTTTTGCCTCCACTGTACCCCTTTCAGTCTTAGCTGATTCACTTGCTGGTAGGCGCGCTTGCCTGGCAATGTAGCCCCCTTTCTAGAGATTGATTCTCAGATCAGCTTTTCTTACATGGACCCAGCTCTCCATAGTGAACAAGTGATGCCCCCATATTTTAAAAGAGATACTGACTGGGATAAAATCTTTTGCCAGAGGAATGAAATACTTATTTTTTAAACTAAGGGACTTTAATTTTTCAGTAAATTACTCATAAAAACATTTATAATTATACCCTCTAAAAATGTAGTAGAATAATTTTAGAAATTGCATTTGGTGATATTTATGATAACCTTTTCTGTGCTTCCCCCCTTATTTCTTAAAAAAAAAAAAAGAGTTATTAATCCAGAAGCCAAATCCTCAGTGGCTAAAAACATTGACAACAGACTCTTTTTATGTTAGTCACCTGCTGGAATTTCCCAAAACTGACTGGCATTGTGAGGAGCCCTTGGCTTTAGAAAGTGTCTCTATTTCCGACACTGAAATATGGAGCCTGTGTGGATGCCCCTTAACCACGAGGCCCTTAAGCTTATGTTTTCCAGGCAGCAGAGGCTCAGGTTCCATACTAGATGCCTAAGTGGGATGTTGGCAGGTATGAGAACGTTCATTGCAGTTGTTGTGCCTCCGATGAAAACATTCTGAGGAGTTTTAGTGACAGCTACATCACTTTGGGAAGCAAACTGACCCCGGTCCACCAGAGCTGAGCTTTGGAATACACTGAGACTAGCCCATGAGTTCTTGAGCCACACTCTGTCACTTCTGAGTTAAGATGCACGTTTGTCTCCCATTTGGGGAAGACAGTTCTCCCGCTCTTGCCCTGAGGAAGTTGGGCATGGTGTTGGAAGGACAGACTGAGTTGGATGCCACTAGAAATCTGTTCATGTGGTTGGTGTGTTGTCTGCGGCATATGCTGCTTTTCCTGAGTAGACACCTCCTTTCCCCTCCGTCTTCAAAGTCGGCGTGATGAATTGTGCTTCTTAGTTTATATATGTAGTTCAATCTCTGTAGAGGCAAGATCACTAACTACATTTCAGGTGTCTGGGGAAAGAGTCATCATGTGACTGCCCCACGTGCCAAAAAATTTTTTTATGGAAAACACAGCTCTCTTCATATGACATTTCTTGCAGCTCAGCCTCTTTGTCTTCCAGGAGCCAATGTAAAGGGGCTGTGAGGTGGACATCATCCACTGCCCAAGGCGATTCCTAACCTGGTCATCCCAGATGAGTGATACGTTCTTCCAGAGCAACAAAAGTCTGCTCTGAAAGGCTTTCGGATTCTGGGCCGCTCACCTAGAATGTGGAATGCCTTTCTGATAGGCGACTGTCGTCTCCCTTGCTTTCTCTCTTGTTTATCATTTAAGAAAAAAATGTTTTTATGTTGTTGTGTTTTTTTTTTAAAATCTCATACAGATGGAAAGTATTGGTTTGGAAAAGAGCTGTTAAAATTTTCACCCATCTTAGTAAGCTGTCTGTTAAGACAAATAAAATTGAATCATTTTGAATTAATGCTTCAAAAAGACTCTTTGGATAATCAGTGACTGAGTGTTGATTAATGTTCAATAAACCATGATTTTTCTATAAGGGTACCCAAGTAATACTAATGAATTGCTTTTTGTTGTTGTTGTTGTTTTGTTTTTGGCAGATACAGATTAACCAGACAAAAAAAATATATTTTTAATTTAATTTATTGTGTTTACATAGATTCTAGTGTTGCCCCAATTGCATCCCCCTCCCCTGTATTTCCTTCAATATATTTTTATTGAATGTAATTTTCAAATGTGCTGATCCCCATTTCTCCCCTATAAAGAATATTGAGGATGTAACTGAATCTTTCTTTGAGGTTTGAGGATCTTACGGTGCCACAGGGCCCCTGTCTGAGGGTGAATCCTGACTGTACATTGTAGAACTATAAGTGGAGACGGTCTCAGACACTAGACAAGATCTATCTTGATCCTGTCTTGGAATTGTTTTTTAATCCTTGATAGCAGTATGTTTTGTTATTTGTGTCCTATATTCTCCAAGTTGCAAGTAACAAAATAGAAATTCCCTTCAATTATTTAAATCTGGTTATTTGAGGTTTTTACTTTATGGGAAAATTTCAACCCAAGGCTGGAGCTATAATTCTTTCTCTAGAGTTGTAGAGGATGCAAAATCATACTCACATATTCCAGAAGGCTATTGTATTCACAAATAAGTTATGTACTATAGCATCGTAGTATTATGTAACTACTCCCCTGTATAATGGTAGATAGAAATGCCAGCTAATTTTGCCTCTTGCTTAGATATGTTAAAAGGGTATTTTTGGTAAAGGGTTCAAAATCTGGAAAGTTAGGAAACTGAAGGGTTAAAAGGAAAACTTTTAAGAATATCCATAAAGAACACTTAGATTCCCCCCAAAGAAGAAGCTCTTTCTCCAAGCGGAGGCCTGTGTTTCCTGCACCAGTAGGGAAGCATCCCTGGCCTGTGTTTTCTGCACCAGTAGGACAAGCATCCCTGGGACCACACCAGCAGGGGCCGACTTTTCTGGGGCCATCCCACTTACCTAATGATCCTCTGTGGTTATCTTTTGTTATCTTTGTTGTTGTAGTGTTGGAAATTGAGCCTGGGAGTCTCGGTGTTCTTTTGTGACATCCCAATTATTTATTTATTTTTTGCTTTTTTAGTAAAAACATCAAGGAGATTGTCTAAAGACATCCTTAGAAGGAGGCTGCAGAGCATGATGAGAAATACCTAATGCCAGAGTTCATGGTTTAGGCAGGCTCACCTTTTGCCCCGGATTTTACATGCTCATGTTAAAAGGAATTACAGGTAACAATTCCCTTATGCTGATGGAAGAACGTTTTTTTCCCCCTAACAGATATTTATGGCCCTAACTGACACGCCATTATTACGAACTGTCTTATCGTATCACATGCTGTAGCACATTGACAGAGCGTGGTGCTACCCTGTCTACAGAGCTGAGGCGCTGGTGGCCAGCTGGGCAGCCTGTTGCAGTGTCCTCTGACACTTCTGCCTATGGGTGTCCCACATCCTTGAAAAGACCGAAGGACTCTAGGCTGTCCCAGGTGGTTGCTGTCCCAGGGCTGTTTTCCTGGGAGCTCAGTTTGAAGCTAGAACTGAGTAGGAACAATTATGGTGTAGAACAGGGATAGTCAACCTTTTTATACCTACTGCCCACTTTTGTATCTCTGTTAGTAGTAAAATTTTCTAACCACCCACAGGTTCCACAGTGATGGTGATTTATAAAGTAGGGAAGTAACTTTACTTTATAAAATTTATAAAGCAGAGTTACAGCAAGTTAAAGCATATAATAATAATTACTTACCAAGTACTTTATGTCTGATTTCCGCTAAGTTTGGCAGAATAAATCTTTATAAAACAACTTACTATAGTTAAATCTCTCTTTTTATTTATACTTTGGTTGCTCCACTACTGCCCGCCATGAAAGCGGGAACACCCACTAGTGGGCGGTAGGGGCCAGGTTGACTACCACAGCTCCCAGCCCCGAATCCTCTCTGGTAGTGTGACTAGGCATTTGAGTTTTGATTATGAACTATCTAAAAAGTTTTTTGACAGTGTTAGGAAGTTCCGAGGTCCATGAACAACAGATGGAACTCTTTGGGGTACAGGGAAGGGTGCCACTCAGTCTAGGGTCCTCAAGCCTGTGAAAGAGGCAGCACACTGTTAAAAATACCTAGCTTACTTCGGGGGAGGATTTGGCTGAATACTGATGAAGTTTATGAAAAATGAATGCAGCGAAGTTGCTGTATGTAAGCGGTAGGCGTACGTGAAAGAAGTAAGAAGAAGTAAAATTGTGTATTAATGACACTCTGGAACTTGATGGAATTGTATACGTGACAAGAATGGTGACAGGGGGTCTGTGCTTAATGGGGGAAAATAAACTGGCTTAACATCTATGTGTCAAACTAGATGTGGGAATAAAAATTGCAGAATTTGAAATCGTTTGACTTATTTTATAAACAAAGAATACTACCAAGGATAAATAGGTAGGTTGCAAAGCATAGAGGTGAAACAGTGGGGGTGGGTGGGTTGAGGGACCAACACTTAAATTTATAATGAAGGTATGGTAATCACTGTTTTAATAAATCCAGAATATTAACTGTGCTGCTAGGTAGAGAATCAGTTATAGCCAAACAAAAGGTATATATATGAATCTTAGGTTGTGTTGCGAGAAATCCTTTTGATCCCCAAAGTATAAATGCACGTACTGGGAAGCAAAGCTGCACACGATGTAATTTTTTCTGTCTTATCCTGATTAATTGACAGCCACTGTATGCCTCTTTCCTGAAGGTGACTTTACAGTCTCCAGAGACAGAATTTCTCTCAGAAGTGAAGTGAAGGAAGGAGAACCACAAGCTAAAGAGTGTTTCGCTGGGTGAAGTATTTGGGAGAGAAGATAAGGGTGAAGTAGGGGACTGGAGTGGTTCACAGAGATGAAGAATGCCTGTTTGGGGCTGGGATGGTGGGGGTTGGGAATGAAGGAAGGGCATCTCTAGAGAGAAAAGAGACTTCTCTGCAAAGGAAAATGAAATTAGCATTGACTCGGAAATAGTTGGGACTGTGCCTTTCTAATTTAAAATTATCTTTAACAAGGGCAATGAAAAGAGGAAAAGCTGGCACTTGGAGAAGTTATGATGAACTTGTCGAGAATGCCAGTTGACAAAGGCAGGTAAGGGAATACTTGGAAAAACAGAACCAGAACAGGTCTGAAGGGCACGATGGTCTGCCTCCTGGTGTGTTAAGGAAATCAGCAGGCGTGTTTATTGACTCTGCCAATTCATTTTAAAGAAATCTGAAGAAATGGACAAAGACAGAGAAAAGACAACCAGATGTGATGCTGCCCTTCCATAAGCCAAGAGGCTTCTATCGTCCCATTCAATCGATGTTGGTCATGGGGAGGAGCCACTGTATGGAAGTTAATGGATTTTCAACATACAAATCACAGAAGAAACAAGGCTATATTTAGCAAGTCTAGAATCTCCTCAATAAGCTGCATTGCTTTTCGTTTTCACTGTACAATTATAAAAGCAGCAGACGGTAAGAAGGCCACAGTAACAATATAGCATGTATGTCTAAGAACGCTTATGTGATAGGTATATTATGTCTGAAATGACAGGACAACCGGGAGGGTAGACTGCCCGTAACTCTCAGTTGTCCATGTAATGTAAGGAAGGCAGAGGCAAATGAAATACTTTGATAATTAAAAATGATTCTTCTTTTAGTGATCACATTAGTTGACTGATGATGCCCAGTGAGAAATTGCCCGAGGAATACTTTAACCATTTCTGGTACTCATGAATCACTTCTGATGAGCACGTTTATGTGGAAAGTGGACAGTTTCTATAGACCAGGCCGTCATCCCAGAAGATGTAAAATTTCACGGTGTGAAGGATGAGGGTTGAAGATTAGTGAGATTCTACAACTTCCTTGAGGCCCCACAGGAATCAGTAGGAAACTGAGGCTGCTCTGGAGGGGCTCTGGAAATTTCTAAAGCTTGCATTCTATTCTTGAGCTTGAGGGTGTATGTTGGATATGTGGTGCTTACTCTAGATAAGTGATATATAGATAATGGATATGGATAGATATAGATACAGATGTATGATGCTGCCACTGCTCATGTGTTATTAGAATAAAGCTTGTTAGAGTCAGGGTGGGGGGGCTATGAATCATCTGGCCTAGCTGCCTGTTTAAACTGATACTCGGAGATCTAATAATGTGTGTGAGGTCTCATTCCTAGTGTGCAGCAGGGCTGGGACTGAGCGCTAGTCTTTCACCTCCTTACCTAATGTTAGTTCTTTCCACTTGTGTGTCAGGATGCTGAGAAGTTACAGTACGTTACGAAAAATCAAGTGCCTGCCTCCCAACAGATCCCCCTGAGGATGTTAAGACAGAAACAAGTTAATCCAGTGTTAGGTAGTGGATATATATGCAGGTAAGTGCAGGGTATTTTGGCAATTCATAAATAGTGTCAGTAATTGTTATTTTTAAAATCCCACCGGTCATTTTTATTATTAGTTAAAAATTAGCCAATGAGTTTGTGGCTAGGTCAGTAAAGCCATTCTAAAGTACAGCAAAAATAGTGCCTGTGCCCCATGGTCTGGCTTAGTGGACAGTAAAACCTGGGCTGTGGAGTGGAGCGTGTCGTGGTTAGCGCTTGAGGAGCAGGGTGCTTGCTGGTGCTGGGCACAGCCAGGGTGCAGCGAGGAGCCTGCGTCTCCGCAGCCGTCCACTTTCCACAAGGCAGGCGGTTTCAGGTTGTACCTTTTATGAGATGTTTGAGAGCAAGTCTGCAAATAGAATACTACATAGCCAGTAAAAATCATATGGTGCTAGAAAAACATTTCTTAATGAAAAGTCAGAGCTTCCATAGCATTGTGTACAGAATGATACCCTCTTTGTAAAAACATAGTATATATAAATATATGTGTGTGCATGTGCACGTGTGTGCACACGCACACACATGTTGACATGGACCCACATATACCTAAATGAAGGAATTATGAAGTCGTCGTCTCTGGATGGTGGGATTATCCACCTGTTTCTTTTTCTCTGTGCTCTTCTGTATCTCACAGTTTCTGCCCTATGTATATGTATTACTCTTGTAACCAGAAAAAAATAAATTTTTTTTTTCAAAAAACGTTGTTTGTGTGTTGTGAAACTGGGGATACCTTGAAGGAACTGATTCTGAACTTGGCATGTTATGCATATTTTTTTGATGTTTTAGGGTGGGCCGAGATTACTGGACTAAGGAGCAATACCTTTGACAGTCACATTCAGCCAGGAGAACAAGGGTCATTCAGCTCGAATATGAGACGAAGTGTCTCAGTATTGGAATTTCTTGCCCCTCTAGAGCAGTGCTTTTCAAGTGTTTATACTGTGACCTACAGTAAGGAAACATATGCATTGTGAGCCAGTGCGGCGCGCGCGCACACACACACACACACACACACACACTTGAAATAAACTTTTCACATAAAACATTTAAACTTTACCTGTGATACATTTCTTTCTTCTATTATTTAAAGACAAAATTCAAGTCACAAGTTTCCAGACTGATTTTATGATCTGTATATGGGCTGTTCCCGCAGTTTAAAAAACTCTGTCCTGGGCGTGAGGTAGAAGCACCCTTTCTGTGGGCCATGGCTTGATGGTGGGAGGGAGGGGGAGGAGGGAGGTTTCCACAGTCACTGATGTTGAACTCCAGGTGTTCCATGTTATGATTTCAGGGAGGAGGTGGGGGGAGGAAAACTAATGTAAATACTATTTGTAACCATACAGTATCTCGATGCCACTTTTAGCATGTGCTCATTAATATCTGCTTAACATTCAGGCATGCTTCTGCCGAGACTGACTTAAAATGTTAAGTTCTGGGATCCTCCTTGCTGGGCGTTGATGTCACTGTGTAAAAACAAGAGGGTGATGTTCTTTCATGCAGTAAATATTTGCTGAGTACCTACTGTGTGCTAGGCACTGTGCTGGGCTCTGGGGATAAATCAGCTCACAGAACAAACAGGTCAGGGCCCTACCTTCCCTGGTCTTACTTTCTCGTGGTGGGGTTTCTCATTGAAGCCTACTGTCTGGGTCACCTTGGACTAGATACTTCGTGGTTATTCTCTAAGTATATCTTTTACCCCTCTTCCTTCTTTATGATTTCACCCTTCTCCCCTCCCCTCCTCCACCCCGTCTCCCTTATTATGTCCAAAGCTCTCTTTGCTTATTGAAATCCTACCATCATTTTAGCTCCAGATAGAATGCACCCTGTCCCTCCCACAGTTCCCGTGGCCCTGTCTTTTATAGTAGTCAGTCACGTGGGCCTGCTCATTCAGTCAACGCGTAACCTCTTCCTTGGCCGGGCTCCTTTGCTCCGTCTTGTAGTGTTATTTCCTGGGTAGGAGTCTAGTCACCCCAGGAGACCGGCAGCAGGGATTCTTCTTTTACTTCTGCACAGTGCCTTGCAAAAAATTGGTGCTCATAACTGCAGATAACCTCTCCCACGTTGCCCTTCAGAGCTGTTTGCTCCCTCGGTAAGGTCAGCTCCGCACTTCCCAGCTCTGCCAGAGCAGCTTTTACTTGCCTGTTCTTCCAGCTGGGCCTCCGGTTTGGACCCGGCCGTCCTTGTTTGGCCCACTTCTGTTTCCCTTGGATGCACAGAGCCTCCTCTCAAGGGCAAGGACAGGCCTGCTCCGGTCTTGAGGAACTCAGACCAAGGCTGGACGTGTTGAGAGACAGCATACATGGTTGTCACGAGCCTGCTCTGAGGGAGACAGACCTAGGTCAGTGGCCTGGGCGTGCTGTGTGTGAGCTGTGAGACCTCGGGTAAGTTTACGGTCAGTCTGTTTCTCTCATTACCTGGAAGCTGGGGATGAGAAGGGTGCTGACTTCCCCAGGTGGTGAGAGGGCCGCCAGATTCTGCGTGCTCAACAGCTGGCGGGAAGCCTCGCACACATTGAGTGTGACTCCTGTGACGGCGAACGTGGTGGTGGTGATGATGGGGCACATAGGAACAGTGGGGCCCTCTAGCCACCTCTCCTCGTGTCCTCAGGTCGTCAGCTCCCTTGGCTTGGAGCACCCTCCCTTGGCTTTGATTGGGCGCTCTGTGAAAAGCGGGAGTTCCAGGGCATCCTAGTCCTGCAGTTTCCTTTTACTGCCACTCTCCTGGAGTGTGTCTGCCGGTCCCTTGGCTCAGCTGCCGTGGGATGAGTCCTGCTGAATGAGGACAGGGCACCTAAGATCAACCCCTTCAACCACTTGTTGACTTCTGAAATGACACTGCACACCTTGAGCAGAGTGAGAGGAGGGCCTCTGTCTGGCTGCCCCCTACCTCTGTCTGGCTGCCCCCTACCGTCCTGCCCCCACTACTCCTGGCGTGCAGGCTGGCTGCCCATCCAGCCATCGAGGCTGGGAGAGTCCCGTCCTGCCTGCAGTGCCCCCATGTTCTATCTCACCTCGTTTTGCAGGAGCCCCAGCATTTCTTTCCCTCTCTGCCCTTTTACTCACTTTCTCCTTGCTGCCACACAATCACGTTGGAGAAGCTTGCCTGCAAGGGTTCCATTCAACTTGTTCTACGTTAATGCTCCACTATGGTTACCCACTGCTGAGTCTTTTCCTTGTAATGTAATCTAATAATTTACATGCACTTTGCAAGTAATACTCTCAGAGTCTCACAACCTGCTTGAAATTGCTCTGCTGTTACAGTATTTGAGCTGATGATGAGAGAGCAGCGTGAGAAAGTAGTTATTGGTATACAATAGTATTGGGTAAACCCAGGAAAATGTTAGCGCAAGGTAAGGGTGTTGTGGATGGATTATAACAGCCTTTCTCAGAGAACTTGCTAAGGGTCTTTTATTGATTTTAGCGTGTAATTAGCCTAGGATAGGTCAGAGTATCTTTGGGGTAGAAGCATAGCAAGCTATAAGAAGTGAACCAAGACTTGAATACTGTCTTTGTGGGATGCTATGAAAAGCTTTAGTTCTGATATACTACATGACTTTTATAGAAACTAATTGGCACTGAGATTGGGTTGTTTTATTTCTTCACTCAGACATGTCGGAAGCTGATTCTCATATCCAGTAGTAATGAAAGTAGAGTAATGCTGTAATAATAGTGCCATTGTAAAGCGAATTACGCCACTAAGCATCTATTTTGCCTAATTTGTATTGTGATAGTGTGGGTGATACACAGACATACAGACTAGCTAGGAAGCCCCAACCCTATAATATTGAACAGTGAGTGAATGAAAATAAACCCTTGTTCCATGAAAAAGTAAAATTGTATATATTTAAATATAAATGTGTATATACATATGCACACATACATATACATATACAGATGAAGATATAGATAGGCATATTGTGCCAGTCAGGCGGATAAGAACAAGATATGTAATGTGTCTTAAAAATGTTTGCCTTGTGTTGCCTTTTCACAAGTTGGCCAGTGTGCCTGGGGGCAGGTATTAGTTATGGCAGGCCAAGGCAATGATAGCATCAAGGGTTGAAAAGCAAGGCTTTGTGTATCTGTCTCAACCTCCTCATCTTCATTACTGTATCTGAGAACTCCTAGCAATTGGTATTATTTAAGTTTGGGAAGAAGCATTAAGGGCCCAGGAAGTATGGTCATTTTATTTTGTCATTTGTCTCTTAAAGAAAGACACTGGCTGGCCATACAACTTCTTTCACAATCGAAAGTGAAGACATATTTTTTATGCCTTAGCTAACCCTAAGAGCAGAAACGAGGATCTGAGAAGGCAGCGTCAAATGGGGCTGCTCCAGCCGGACCTATAAATTAAAGAGTCTGAGCTTGTATTACGTTTGGATTTGGTTCCAGTGACTATCTCTTCAGCAGGAGGACTGGCATCAGGGGGTCATTTGGCAGTAATTGCCCATGAGTTTCTGACTGTGAGGATGGTATCTCCAGGGGCCTCCTGAAGACTTAACCTGGTTCATCTCCAGTCTGGATTGCTGCCTCCAAGGCTGTCTCCCCATTCTCCTGTGGGGGCCATCCGGAAGGGTTTTACCAGCACTGTCCCTTTCTTACTAGCTCTCATTCCCGGATTTTGCTTCTGCAGCATTGTCGACACCACCCCTTGGCTGTCCACATCCTCAGAAAGACCTTGTCCAGAGAGCTGAGGTTTTATGCAGTTGAGCACCTATCTTACTTTCACATGTATAATGCTTGCTCTGATGACCAAAATAGTGAAAGTCAATTTGCCTCATAGACAACTATGTACTCCACTTATCTCAGACGAACGATGTTGATTTTAAACTCCGTGAACATTTGAGAGAAGAGTACGTAACATCCATCAGTGCCTGCCGTCTGGATTAAGAATATATTTAGTGGAGAGCCCTGGCCGGTTGGCTCAGCGGTAGAGCGTCGGCCTAGTGTGCGGAGGACCCGGGTTCGATTCCCGGCCAGGGCACACGGGAGAAGCGCCCATTTGCTTCTCCACCCCTCCGCCGCGCTTTCCTCTCTGTCTCTCTCTTCCCCTCCCGCAGCCAAGGCTCCATTGGAGCAAAGACGGCCCGGGCGCTGGGGATGGCTCTGTGGCCTCTACCTCAGGCGCTAGAGTGGCTCTGGTCGCAACATGGCGACGCCCAGGATGGGCAGAGCATCGCCCCCTGGTGGGCAGAGCGTCGCCCCTGGTGGGCGTGCCGGGTGGGTCCCGGTCGGGCGCATGTGGGAGTCTGTCTGACTGTCTCTCCCCGTTTCCAGCTTCAGAAAAATGAAAAAAAAAAAAAAAAAAAAAAAAAAAAGAATATATTTAGTGGAGAAACATGACTGCAAACCTCAATGAAAAATATATTGTGTCTAATAAAATGTTATAATGAAAATTACCGTGGTGTTTGACATCCCTTTATTAATTGGGCTTTTCCATTATTATTTTCTTGGTAGCAAACACACTCTGATTTTATTGCTCATTAGTTATAGTCCTTATTGAATTCATATTTTTGCTGCTTCAGCTGTGTTTATCTTCTCATTGGTCTCAGTTCCTTCAGGGCAGCATTACAGATTGTTGCGGTCATCTGTCCCATATCTCTGTCCCTTACTGGAGCATTCAGGGGTGCTAGTGACAGTGCAGTTTAGAATCAGAACATGGAAGACCAGCCCGCTGAGGGGAAAATGGGATGAGGTGAGGAAACCTAATATTCATTGAAACTTTCAGATGCTTCAAGGTGATGCTGTGTGTTGCCTCCTTTCATTGATCCATCAAGTATTTATTGAGCACTTACCATGTGCCAGGTCCCATGTCGTTCAACAGAGGTACAAAGTTGCATTAAGGGAATTAATAGGCAGGAAAAACAAATTAACTTGTAATATCAAAATGTGAGAAGAATGTTGTAATAGAGATGTTTACAAAAATATATTCTGCACAGAAGAAGGAGAAGCTACTCCATGAGGACTCAGGAAAAATTCACTGAAGTGGAAGCCTAGGCTTTTGGAAAATGGGGAGAAATTTTTTGCCTGGATGGCAGCAAGTGAGAGAATATTCTAGACTAAGTTCTACAAGGTGGGAGTTCACGGCACATTCAGGTAGCGTGAATGAGGTGGAGCTTAGCCTAAGCCTGGAGTATGTTGGTGAGGATGAGGAGATGAGGTTGGAGAAAGTACGCAGGGGTCAGGCTAAGCATTTTGGATTTTTCCCTATGACATATTTCTGGGAAAGTGAAAAATATCTGTTCTTTTTTGGGGGGGAGGGGTGCAGGTAAGACATTGAAGTATAAGTATGTTGAAGTTGGGGTAGACGATCGACGTTGTAGATGAGACAAGTTCGGAGATCTTTTTGATACTTCTGGAGAGACATTCTACAGGCTGGGGCTTGAATGGGTAAGAAGGTAGGTAGCCTCTGAGGTAGAGTTTGCCAGAAGAGGGAACTGGAGGGGCAGGACAGAGGCAATGATGGAAGTCCACCTCAGAGCTGGGTGGGGTTACTGGCTGGAACATCTTGTTGTGGAATGAGAAGAGGGGAGAGGCATGGGCTCCGTTTTGGGTAGAGAGTTGGAGGTACCAGGGAAGCATTTGGTGGACCGTTGGAAATGCGGGTCTGGTGGGGAGCGTGTTGGTGTGTCACCTGTGGAATTAGGGGGGAGACTTTCAGCGAGTCTCAGGAAGGAGCTCAGGAAGGACAGCTGGGCTGGAACATTATGGAGCAGCATTTTGGACAAGGAATTAGAAGGTGAAATTTTAATACCAGGTTTTGTTCATGGCTTTTGAAGTGAGAGCAGGAAAACATCAGCCTAGGGTTCAAGTGGGTGTGGTTGAGAGAGTAAAGGGAAGGAGTGACTGAGAAAAGAATCTCAGACAACTGGCTTTAGATCTGAACATACTACATGAACTAAGGGCATAAAAAACCAAGAACGTCTTTAAATCCAGAGTGAGGTTCTAATACACTTTGCTGCTTCTGGTTGCATTTGAGTTATATCTGCTTCGATGGTGGTCTCCTTCTCAACAGGTCTAATTGATGACTGAAGAGATGCTGCTTTTTTTTTTTTTTTAACTTTCTACCCAGTCCAGTATTGATTTACCCTGTCTCTAAAGGGAATCTACCCCACAGTTGGCAGAACCTCAAGGCTGGAGAACTGGAATGAATGGGAGCTGTGGCGAGGTCCCCACCTTGCCCTGGGAGAAAGGCTTTGCCGGGAGAAAGTTGAAAGAGGGTCTTGAGTAAAGGTGTCAGATCTTCAAGGATGGTTCTAGCCATGGGGAACTAAATGGAAGATTTTTTTTCTTCCTTTGGCTGACCAGGAATATAAAGAGAAACGCACACATGTTTACTGGCGGGTGGCTGACGATGTTGATTATGGTTCTAGTGGGTTGCCAGTCTGTGTTTCTGGTGCTTACCTGTTTCCAAGGGGTCCTCATGTATGCAGTAGCCCCTGCAGGTCCTGGGAGGAAGTTGATAACCTTGTGACTTATAGAGGCACTAGAGAAGCATTGTGTAATTAGGGAGACCTATTGACTTAAAACATCTCGTCTACTGATAGGCTGAATTTACCTTTAACTCCGGTGAGTGTGACAGGAGGGGCCTTTGCCTGTGGGAAGCGTCAGCACTTTGCCTTCCGAGGAAAGTAGCCGAGCTCCTTACTGTTTTCAATGAGCTCCGACTAAATACTTTCCCTGTAGATCTTCCACTAATATGTCATATGAATTATGTGTGTTATCTCTGTGCTGTGAAATTAGAGACCTTCGCCCACAGTGTTGTAAGCGGATTAAATGAAAGCCTGTTTTTTATGGTATGGGGGGCCCCGGGAAGTATCAGGGAGCTGTTTTGTGTGTGTTTGATCTGACAGTGGGGAGGCCTTGGGATGCCAGTATCTTCTCAAACCTGAAAGCGGAGCTCCGGCTGGAGTTTTTCTTCAAAGAGGTTTATATTTTATCCCTTGGCACTTCTGAGAGGAAAGGGAGGTCTGGAGTTGGGTGATTCTGTAATGATTCTTTTCTTGCCGCTGTTTTTCTTCTCCGTCTTTTTAACTTTTGCAGAAAGCCCTTCCAGTTCTACGGTCAGACCGTCGGACCCCGTTCAGGACGTTGGTGGCCAAACAGTCCCCTTTTGTTAAGCGAGCGTCCTATTTTTGTTTCTCTTGAAAGGTGCCCTTCAGGACAGCAGAGCCTTTATTTGGGCTGTTTAGAATTGAGCCCTGGAGAAACCAAAACAGAAATCGTTCTAAACCCAGGCCAAGTGCCTCCTTTGCCTAGCAAGGCAAAGCTAACCCAGCACAAGATGAAATCTAACCAGCTGGTTACCTGAGAACCACCTTGGGGAGTTCTCCAGCTTGACTTCTCTTGCTTTGGCCACCATCCCAAGAGCCAGTGAACGCCGAGGGTCATGGCCTTTCTGTGCAGAGATGCAGGAAGAGAGTTAGGGCTCTCGGTGAAGGAGCACAGGTTAGGTTCCGTTTTAAAGGGCCCTGTGTCAGCTTGTAGAACTTTAAGGCTCTATAAGGATCCTGAACGGAAATGGGTCACAAGATATTGATGACCACAGTCCCGGTTTTCTTTCTTAATCAATCTTTCAATAAGTTCATTTGATTCAATATTATATATTTATGTTTGTTTTAAGAAGAAGGTATCTGTAGCTGTAAGCCTACCTCACATACTTCCGTTATTTCTGGTTCTGCCTTGGTCACAAATTAAGTAAACTGAGCTATTTGAGAAAATCAGGGCATATATGGAATTTGGTTGTTTAGAGGTCATGCAGTATGAGGTTATTTCATTTTCCTTTGGTATCATAGATAGGAGGTTAATCTCTGCGATTTGAAACAGAGTATGTGTTTCTTACTGAAAGATCCTCTGGTTTAGGGTTCAGACAGGCCTCATTGCAAAAGGACTGACTTCAGTTTGGGAACTTTTCTTCCTACTTTATGTATCACCTGGATCATTCGGAGGAAGAGCGCTGGGCTTTGTTAGAGAGAGAGAGAGAGACTGGCAGGAAAAGTTGGATCCCTAGGGGCGGTTCAGAGCCTTTGGGAGTGTGAGGTCATTGGTATATTTAAATTCTGAGCTTCCACGGAGACTGGTCAGTGAAGCCCTGTCCTTCCTCATTAACTGGCTGTTTCTCCCTGTGTTATGAGGAGTAGACACCTGCCTCTTGGGGAACCGCCGACATCCTGGAAGCATCCATCCAACTGGCCCCTATGTATACAGACAACTGTGAAGTGAAGCGGTTTGGAGACAGGCATCATTTTGAGGCTACAGTCATACATTTTAGAAAGTTAAAGACTGGTTCTGTGACAGGAAAGTTGAGCTAAATATGCAGTTCTATTTTAATTTTCACTTTATGCCAAGGCGAAAGCATTGGGAGATAGGCTATAAATGTATAAGTAAGTCACTGCAAGAATAGCCCCTTGCAAAATGCAGATTTAGGAAAACTAATTATTTTCTCCCATATTTTAATGCACATGCCTAACCCCTGATCGAGTGCCTGAGAAAGGGATATTGTATAACCACTGAACCTTGATCGCTGTAATGAATTGTACAGAGGTTTACATAACTATAAAGTAAGTATATATTTGGTTGTCTTAGCTTGGGCTGCAATAATAAAATACCCTAGACTAGTTCTGGACGCTGGGAAGTCCAGACTCAGGTGCTGCCAGATTTAGTTCTTGGTGGCGGCCCTCTTCCTGGCTCACGGCCGGCCGTCTTTTTCCTGTATCCTCATGTTGGAGAGAGGGAGTTCTGGTGTTTCTTCTTTTTATAAGAACACTAATCCCTTGATGGGGACCCCACCCTCACGACCTCATCTAAATCTGCTTACGTCCCAAAGACCTCACTTCGTGATATTGTAACATTAAGGATCAGGGCTCAACATATGAATGTTAGGGAGACACACAAGTCCATGACATTGGTTGATGCTTCAGCCTTCCTAATAATTTTCAGGGTGGTCAGTTTTTCTCCAAAAGGTTGGTTAAAAACCCTGAATTCTCTCCGTTGACTGTTTGAACCGAGTTCTGTTTTTCTGTGTCTATTTTATCTTAGGTGTGGCTGTGTCTCATCATATTCCAGCACTAAGCAGTAGTAAAGCCCATGGTAATTAAGACTATGGTATCATTGTTTTAAATTAGTGTGTGTGACTTTTTTTTTTTTTTGTAATTCAACAAGTTTCATCCTATTCTGCATAATTGGATCACATTTTAATTTTGTAGCAAATAAAGATCTATTTTACATTTCCATTAGAAAGATAAGCCCCTGTGGCTAAGTCTGAATAAGGATGTTTGCTGTTAGTTGTACTGAGGCAGCAAACCCTTTCGAGTTGATTTAGTTTCTGAAAAACTCATCTCTGAATCTTTAGGGTAAGGAAAGAGTCTCTAGTCTAAAGGGTCTTCACAGCCATAGATTTCATGCAAAAAACCCCACAAATATTAAGAAGAGAGGAAGACACCTGTTTGAGAAATATACAAGCACTAATGTGAGCGGAGATTAAATAGTGGGTTATCCAGTATGGTTTATCTTCCAAAAACATATTGGTCTGTGACTCAGGCACATCTCTTTGTGAACATATTTTATTATCTGGATGCTTAATGCCCTGGGAGTTTGCATGAAGCAAAAATAATGAAGATAAACTGAAGAGTGCAGTGGACAAGTAATCAAGAGGCCTGGGTTCTGATCCCAGCTCCGCCATCAATTATGTAAGTGGCTTTGGGCAGTTGGCTTTTATCCTCCTCCCTCCGAGGGCCTCGCTTTCTCCAGGTGAGCTCCAGGTGGAGCTCAGGGATGCCCTGACCTACGGGTTCCTGCCAGGCCTAACAGTGTATCACCTCGTGACTAAGGGCCAGCTTTTTCTAAAATTCATTTCTTATTGATTGGTTTTAGAGAGATAGGGAGAAGTAGGGAAAGAGAGAGAGAGGAAGAAAGAAAGAGAAAGAGAAGCAGTCATTTGTTGTTCTACTTAGTTGTACACTCACTGGTTGCTTCCCCTGTGTTCCCTGACCAGCGATTGAACTCACAACCTTGAAGTTTTTGGACAACACTCTAGCCTACTGAACTAATCAGCCAGGGCCAAGATCCAACTCTTTTAAGGATCCGGCAAAAGACTACACTGTCCTTATTCTTTCTACCTTTTTAAAAATTGAGGCACAACTTACATATTATAAAACTCACCTTTTTAAAGTGAATAATTCAGGGATTTTTTAGTAAATTTATAGAGTTGTATATACTACTGCAATCTAGGTGTGAAACATTTCTGTCTCTGAAAAAAGATCCCTCATTTCCATTTGCTGTTGCTACTCCTTCCTACTTCTAGTTTAAGAAAGCTATTAGTCTACTCTCTGTCTCTCTGTGACATGGCCTTTTGTGTCTGGCATTTTTCACTTAATACAATATTTTGAGGGTTCGACCATGTTGTACCCAGTATCAGTACCTCAGTCCTTTTTACGGCTGCACGGTATTTCATTGTTTGAATATACCACATTTTGTTTATTCATTCATCAGGTGATGGTTTCCTTTTTTTCCTTCCTGTCCTGTGGAGCACTTACACTCATTGTAGCCTACGCCAGAAGGAGAAATAACAGGTCTCTCTCAGAGAAATCCAACATCTTTATCTCAGGCCTTCCCTTGTAGAGTTTTGTGTTTAAACCACTTACAACATTCCCAGTCATTGGACTAAGCTGGCTGGATCACTGAAAATGTGATGAAACACTGTCATTAAGTATGAAAGTACTAGCTGTAGATCGTTGTCCACGATGCATAACTAATATAAATGTGAGGTTTCCCCACTAAGGAACTTGATTCAGGAGCTTTGCCAATGACAGCCTGTTTGTTGTTTTACATATTGGGTGATGAAATTCTTGGAAGCAAGTGTTAAGGACAGTGACCATTACTCTGACTTAGTAATGTTACTTTCAGCATTTTCCTCTGGAAGTCATCAGAATTATTGTGAACAACAACAAATCCACAGAGAAATCCTTACAGAGGAATGCATCCTTTGCTTTTCAGCTGTGAATCACAAAGGCCACAAGATACTAATTAACTACAAAGAAAAGGTAAATAGATTGAGAAGAGGAGTGAGTTAAGTTCAGGCTATTGATCTTTTGAAAGATGCCATAGGCTAGACAACTCTAGTGACTTTGACACTGGGTGCTCTTTTTGTGTTGTGAGGAAGATGGGCTCTGTATTTCCAGTTGGTACTCTCCATGCTAATGAAGGGCAGCCACTCAGCAGTCTCGATGCTCCTCCAATGATCCTCCAGCTTAAGTTTAGCTCTGGAAAAGTGGTTCGTTGGCAATGTGTTTCCATCTTTAGCTGCTCCCTGGTCCATTAATTTCCTGGAACCCATCCTTGGCTAGTGTGTCATGTAGGATGAAGGGGAAGGACTGTTTCACTTGCCTTTCTCATCTCAGTATGGTAAATGTGTTTTGTGGCCATGTTCTAGTCTAAATTCCAGAAAGATTGGACCCACATGCACACACATATATAAACATACTTACACAGTTTTCCAAATGCATAACCGGTGGGCCTATGAAAGCCAGCAGCTTGACTCAGTTTTATTTAGCATGGTAATTATAAACAACATCAGTAACATCTTTTGGAATTTAGACTTTAGACCGTTTACTATTCCCAATGGTAGAAGTGATGTTTAGGGCATCACACATTGCCTCTTGGGAAAATTTTGTCGTTGTTGAATCTATATGATAGGTTGTTGCAAAGAAAGATAAACCAGGACATTCTTTTTTTTTTTTTTTTTTTTTTTTTTGTACTTTTCTGAAACTGGAAACGGGGAGGCAATCAGACAGACTCCTGCATGTGCGGGACTAGGATCCACCTGGCACGCCCACCAGGGGGCGATGCTCTGCCCATCTGGGGCGTTGCTCTGTCGCGACCAAAGCCACTCTAGCGCCTGGGGCAGAGGCCGAGGAGCCATCCCCAGCGCCCGGGCCATCTTTTGCTCCAATGGAGCCTCGGCTGCGGGAGGGGAAGAGAGAGACAGAGAGGAAGGAGAGGGGTAGGGGTGGAGAAGCAGATGGGCGCTTCTCCTGTGTACCCTGGCCGGGAATCAAACCCGGGACTTCCGCACGCCAGGCCGACGCTCTACCACTGAGCCAACCAGCCAGGGCAAACCAGGACATTCTTTAGTGAACCTCAGACCTGCCCTTGTGCTGACCCTGAGCTCTGGTAGCCATGGGCAGAGAAGGCTGCCGAGAGCTGTGCTTTCAGGCCTTCCTAAGGATGGGCGAGCTGTGTCCAGCCATGACCCCTTCTTAGCCTGCTGTCCCACAGCTTTCAAGGAGGGTGAATTTCCTTCTCTCAGTCAGGGGGAAAATTCTCTCTTTGTTGGGTGGTGGGTGGAGGAAAAAAGGCTGGTGACCTGTCTCACTCGGACCTGAGTTCCAGCATGATCACAGATGATCATGGCTAGGCTGATTAATGTATAAGAAGACTCTTTAAGTTGTGAGATTCTTGAGGACAGGGAAGCAGTGGAAGGACCATTGTGTTCTCTACTGATTCCCAGTAGGTACTCAGCTTTGTTTTGTGAATAAGTAGTCAATGAATAAATACTTTCTATCAACAACAAACGCTATTTGTGAATATTCACAGTAGTGCCTGACACTGTTGTGGGGGTGGGGGCAAAGGTAGAGAAATAAAGGACAGAGTCCCTGGCCCTTCCCCTCCCTCCTTCCTTCTGTAATCAGAAATTCAGTTCTTGTGCTCGTTGGGCACTGTACTTAGGGACTGAGGTTAAAAGGATGAAATAAAGTATTAGCCGAATCTCCAATGAGTTTTCAAGAACAGTTATCCTGGAGTTTCATATTGGAGTTGATTCATGATGGTTACAAGCTCCTGCTGTGCTCCGGGCACTGGGCATGCTGGGCTCAGCCCCTCAAATTATGATCCCCAGGTCGCAGAGGAGAAGACTGATGCCTGGAAGAGTTGTCTGTTAGAGTTCAGAACATTGTACCACACCGACCGACGACCACGGCCCCCCCCCCCGCCCCTTCCCCTAACTGTGACACATGTTTCTGGATAACAGCCCTGGTCCCCTGGGGCCCGTTTCCATCTCTGTTTATACTGGGCTCCATCTGCGGAGGTTGCAGGCTGGGCGAATGGAGCTCCCTGGAGTCACGCAGCGTTCAGCCCTGTCAGCTGACCACAGCCACCCCTAGAGACTGCCTTTTTTTTTTTTTTAACTTGCCCTCTGGCTGTTCCTGTAGCAGCTTCATCCTTCCGGTTGCAGGTTTTCCTTTCATTCTTTAGGTGTCCTGGTGTCCTGCTGCCCTTCCCAGGCCGGAGAACTCCTTGAGACTGAACTCTCTTCACTGTCTCGGCTGACTAGACAAAGTGAAACTCGGATCGCGCGGGAGTTCCTGCGTGCAGTTCTGACAAGTCCCCTGAATGGACTGTGGACAGCAGCCTGCGATTGCAGCTCAAGCTCAGCAGATGTGTGTTGCAGGTTATGGTGGTTAAGATGCGGAGCTAGCCGCATGGTAGGGCCCAGGCACGCGAAGATGACCCATGGACAGGACCTCCCAGCCCCTTCAGTGCCTTGCAGCCCTGACAAGAGCTGCCGATGGAGATGTTGCTGAGTTTGACATTGGCTGGGGTGTGGTTTTATTCAGCCAGGCTCTTCAGAGCTTGCTGTCCCTTTCTTGAAGCTGTCGGCCCCAGGAAAGCCATAGTCATTCTCATGGACTTTTCTCCGGTTTACTGCTTTCACAAGAAGGGAAAAATTCAAACTTCACAAAAGTTAGTGACCTTCGCCTGGGCTCACATGCGACATGTTGGTATTTCTGGGGAGGGTTTGGACCAGTGTAGGGCAGATGACATGAGAATAGCAACAGTGCCAACCAGCACATTGGAGTTTTAGATGGCAAAGCTGAACAGAACGTTCAGCTAGAGCTGGGGACATACTCCTTTCCTGTTTTATCTTCACCACAAGCCTCAGGCTGACTGGAAAGCATACCCACTGCAGAATTTGGATAGCCAGGATTTTATGTTTATTTATTAGACGTGCTCACACATAGTCTACGTCTCTCAGTATCTCTGTCTCCCCTCCCTCCCTCCGTCTCTCCCTTCCTCCCTCCCTCCCTCCCTCCCTCCCTCCCTTTCTTTTCTCTCATGAGTTCTTTTGCGTGGAAATCTGAAAGCTGCTCATCATATTACTGGTGAGGAAGTTATTTCTTCACCTTAGAGAACAGTGCTAACTTCTCTGACATTGACACTAGGACCCAAGTGATTTTTGTAAATGTAAATCTAATATATCTAATCCCTTCATTGAATTACTATAGCACTTAGAATAAAATGCTAACCTGTTAACATAGCCTAAATCACCTTTCTCTTTCCAGCCTCCTCTTTCACCTGCCCTCCCCATCCCCCATCCCCCCATCAGCCCACCCCATCCCCCCATCCCACCCATCCCCCCATCCACCCCATCTACCCCATCTTTCTATTCCCCCATTGACCCATCCACCCCATCTTCCCCATCCCCCCATCTCCCCCATCTACCCCGTCCCCCCATCCCCCCATCTCCCCCATCCCCCATCCACCCCATCCCGCCATCCACCCCATCTAACCCATCCTCCCATCCCCCATACACCCCATCTACCCCACCCTCCCATCTACCCATCCACCTCATCTCCCCCATCCCCCCATCCCCCACCCATCCCATCCCCCCCATTCACCTCATCTACCCCATCCCTGATCCACCCTATCCCCCATCCCTCCATCCCCCCTCTACCCCATCTACCCCATCCCCCCTGTCTTCCCCATCCCCCCCGTGTATCCTGTTCTCCCATCCCCCATTCACCCCTTCCCCCCATCCACTCCACCCACCCTGTCCATCCCATCCATCCCATTCATCCCATTCATCCCATCCATGCTGTGTTCTCTAGCTCTGCCTGGCTTTGGTGCTCAAACATGCCATGCTCCCCCCCACCGCTCCACCACTATATGGTTTTTCTTACATCTGTGTTCTAGCCACTCCATTGGTTTATCCACTCATTTATTCATTGATTCATTCCTTCATTTATTCATTTAGTATTTACAGAGCACTCCCTGGCTGCCAGGTACTGTTCTAAATCCTAGGGATACCATAGTGCACAGGCAGACAAGTCCCTGTCCTCATGGAGTTTACAGTCTTCATTTGCTCACCCCATTCATCTGATGGACCTTGGCGTGGATTTACTTCTTCATGGAAGCTTTCCCTGGGTTAGACATCTTTTCTTGTGCCTTCTAGACTGCTTGTATTTCAGCTATCACAGTACTTAAAACTCACTTGCATCTAGAGCTTTGAGCTCTTTGAGAGCAGAGAAGTTCCTTGACCAGGCTGGCACACAGTAGGTGCTCAATAAAAAACCTGTTGAGGTACAGAATGAAGGATGCGTGTAACATGGAAGGCCTTCCTGAAAAAACTTAAGTTCTCTCTGCAGTCATTTCAAACAAAACTCATTTTCCACACTGTCAACAGCTCAGGGTGGCCTTTGACCAGTAGGAGGCACAGATTGTGCAGTGATAAGTTTGCTGTCAGCCAAATCGTTGTTCCTTTATAGGTAATTGGTCTTCCTGGTTGCTTTTAAGATTTTCTTTTTTCTTCGGTGTTCTGCAGGGCCACCGTGATATGTTTAGGCGTGGATTTATGTATCCATTCTGTTTAGGATTTGATATGCTTATTTACTCTGATAACTCGTGCTTTCTTTCATTCTGGAAATTTCTCAAGCACTGCCTTTTCTCAGTCTCTCTGAACTGCTTTTTGGGTGTATGAGAGATGTTCTCCTTTCTCTTTCGTTATCTTTTATATGTTTTTCTCTTCCACATTCTGGGCGATTGTCTTTGAGTTCACTAATCTCTAATTTCGGGTTTAAACTGCACATTGAACTTTTAAAATGGTTTTTTAACATGAATGCAATGAGTAATGATGGCTGTACATATGAATACACTCATGTAACCATCCCCCAGGTCAAGACTGGAACATCGCCTGCTCCCCAGCAAGACTGTCCCCTCCCTGACAAGACCATCCCAAAGCTAAATCCTCTTCTGATTTCATCGTCATAGATTAGTCTTGCCTCTTACTGTATTTCATATGAATGAAAACATACTAAATATATTCTTTTGTCTCATGTCCTTTGAGTTTTTTTATTTTAAATGATTAATATCTATCACTTCTAGGCATTTTTTTCAAATGTGTCTATTTTTGTCATGGTGTTCTGTAGCTGCATTATTTATCCTATTTTGTCCTTTTTTTTTTTTTTAGCCACTTCAACATATTTAGAGTTGCTTATTTTATAGTACCTTACATAATATTCTATTATGTCAAGTTCTTACGGTGCTAATTGTTATTTATACCTTATGCATAGTGGATCTTTTCTATATATGACTGTAATTTCTCTTTCAGTTGCAGTTGACATTCAATATTATGTTAGTTTCAGGTTATATAACTGTAATTTTTTTGTATTTTTTTTTCTGAAGTTGGAAACGGGGAGGCAGTCAGATAGACTCCCGCATGCACCCGACCGGGATCCACCCGGCATGCCCACCAGGGGGCGATGCTCTGCCCATCTGGGGTGTTGCTCCATCGCAACCAGAGCCATTCTAGCACCTGAGGCAGAGGCCACAGAGCCATCCTCAGTGCCTGGGCCAACTTTGCTCCAATGAAGCCTTGGCTGCGAGAGGGGAAGAGAGAGACAGAGAGGAAGGAGAGAGGGAGGGGTGGAGAAGCAGATGGGCACTTCTCCTGTGTGCCCTGGCCGGGAATTGAACCCAGGACTCCTGCATGCCAGGCCTACACTCTACCACTGAGCCAACCGGCCAGGGCTATAACTGTAATTTTTTATTGTGAATTCATCTTTATCAGGATTTTTTCACCCCGGGAGCTGTGTGTATCAAGTTGTGGGAGTGTCCCTATGCTGCTGCAGCACCAGAGGGATATAAATTCAGAGCCTGAATGCACCTATATAGGTTTAGGATTTCAGCTTCTTACAGGAGACTTTTCTTTTTCCCCACCTGGAATTCTGGGTAGATGGCAAATTGCTTTTTCCTGTCCCTGAGCATGGGGGTAGAGTTTTCCTAATGTTTCCTTCCTAAAAGGGACAGCTTTTTATGGAGCTCTGTTTCAATAGGGATTTCAGTTCTGCCTTCTGTTCTAGGGAAGAGACAGGGCCACATCTGTTATCCCTGTGAGGGTGTGAGCCCCCAGCTCCTAGGCCCCTCCCCAGAGTATTCTGTATAAAGCTGTGTTTCCCTCCTGCCCCCCAGGCCCTTGTTGCATTATGAGGTCATTATTTTTATGACTCTTTAATATTTTGTTGTTGTTGTTTTTTAAATTTCTTTTTATGGCTCTAATATGTTTGCTTTGCTTCTGGTCTCAGTATGTTATCCTAAGTTTTGGCCTCTGGTAATGTATGTATCAATAAAGGAATAGATTGGTGAAGCTTAGCTCAGACCTACTAAATTGAAATCTCTAGAAGAAGAACCTAAAAACCCTATGTTTTTTGTTTGTTTTTTTTACAGAGACAGAGAGAGAGTCAGAGAGAGGGATAGATAGGGACAGACAGACAGGAACGGAGAGAGATGAGAAGCATCAATCATTAGTTTTTCGTTGCGACACCTTAGTTGTTCATTGATTTGCTTTCTCATATGGGCCTTGACTGTGGGCCTCCAGCAGACCAAGTAACCCCTTGCTCGAGCCAGCGACCTTGGGTCCAAGCTGGTGAGCTTTTTGCTCAAACCAGATGAGCCCACGCTCAAGCTGGCGACCTTGGGGTCTCGAACCTGGGCTCTCTGCATCTCAGTCTGACATCTCAGCTCTATCCACTGCACCACCGCCTGGTCAGGCAAACCCTATGTTTTTATGAAATGTCCCAGGTAGTTATTAAAATCAGGCAAGTTTGAGAAATATTATGTACAATAAATAATCTCTTAGGTTCTTTTTAGTCTGGGACACTATGAGGACCTAATCGCCCTTTCTCTGTCTCTCTCCATCTTCCTTTATCTTACCTCTCATACTATACCCCTACAAAAGTGGGAATTGAAATGTCTGATCTGGATAGTCAGGCCAAAATGAATGGGGCTCGTTCTATTTTGAGTTGCGTTAAGCTTTCTGGCCCATGGCTTGAGGCCATGAGACAAGGGGTCCACTTCCTCTCTCTCTCTCTCTCTCATCAGAAATGTCGCCATAACAGACTGATATGTAAAATTCTGAAGAACAATAGAAAGAGTTACTAAACACTTCAGTTAATTCAGAAATATTTCCTGGAAACGTTTGAGTTAATGTGCAGTGTTTGAGAAAACCTTGTGCAGTTAAGAACCCAGGGGACTGAATCTGACTGGAGGCAAATCACCCAATTATTGGTAGGGAATGAAATCATGTTTGCAGAGAAACCTTCAGAATCCCGCCCATCCCTGTTTCATTTCTTCCCTTCCTTTTGCTGGCAGCGTGGGGGCATGGCTGTGGGAGCCTGGCTCCCGGTTTATCTCTTAGTGAATTGTTTTACCTGCCTCCCCTCTCCCCAGCCTTTCCAGCCACCGTGGCTAAAGTGGGATACAAGAAACCGCCTGCCGTTCTTCCCCTCTATTTTGGATAAGCAGCAGGTTCACAGATATGCCAACAAATTCACAGACTTGGATATTCCCAATATTTAATAAGATTGGTCAACCTGGTCCGACCTTGCGTCGGCACCTGGGTCTGAAAACAGTAGCTCGCCCGTCTTTTGCGTTTGTGTGTGGGTTTGCTTCCAAGAAATGCCTCAACTTTCAAAACAAAAAACCCCCCAATGTAAATTATGAAGGCGGCATGGAAGATAATAATTGCCTAATTTAGAAAAATCATTTATTGTGCCGCTCTGTTGCTGTGGGAAAAAAAAAAAAAAAAAAAAAAAGGACGTAGTATTCTCTTGCATTTGTTAAAACAAGTCAGCTTCTGCTTTCTGGTCTCAAAACACACTGCATTTTTTCGCCCCCTGGGACCGTCAATTTAATTCAGGAATGATCTAATTATGAGGAAGTGAATCCAGTCCTCTGGATGGGAAGTGTTGACTACCCTGGGATAAGGCCTGGCAGATGGTTAGTTCAGAGTGAATGTACCTGGGGATTGGGGCTTTAGACTGACAGCTTTTTTCACTCAATTAAGTGCAACAACTGCCAAAAGGACAGCATTGAACTTGATGCAAATCACTACTGTCGCAGGCATTGATAAAGTTTAAGCCTGTGCCCTGAGTCAGCCAAACTTGTTAGGGTGTTTCGAGGCGCCACATCGTGAACAGAAAACAAAACCCAGCGATGCGCAGAAGAGCTCCAGGGCCCCTCCTTCCGGAGGCAGGTATTTATTTCCTTTTCCAGGTCAGCTGCTTTATTTAGGGCCTCTATTCTGGTGTCCTGTCTGTCAGTGATTCATTAGCTATCTCCTGCAGTTTTTTTTTTTTTTTTTTTTGCTCTGGGCCCCACAGATCCTGCAGTGACTCTGTGCTCCCCAAAGTTAATTTATTACTATTTTATTTGGGATACAAAATGACCCCGCTCTGCATGCCATGCCTACCCTGGATGGTCCTCTAAACAATTGAGAGTCAAGGTCCAGACAAACGAGAGCCCTTCCCAGCCCGTGGGGCATTGTACACTTGGAGAGGCTCTCCATGCTGTTCCAGGCCGTTCCTAGCGAGTCCGCTTACCCAGGAAGTGTGTGAAGTCACTCTGCCCTGGCTCTTTGGCCAGGCTGGAACTCTGATGGTCTCCAGTCCTCACCGCAATCTACCACTCGCCTTCTGTCTGTCTCTTTCTGCTCCCGGAAGACTCCTTGGACTTTAGTGCTGTATTTCTGTGGTGTCCAAGGTCAGGACCCATTAAGATGTTTTTGAACAGTGTAACGAGAAATGGCTTTTTGCAAAACAAGGTCCTGGAGGTGGGCCTTTTGGAGGGGGCTCCTTTGCTCCTCCCACACCCTGCTGCCTGTACACTCTTGCCCCTGGAGGTGCCCAGGTGACGGGCAGTGGGGCACAGCTTGGTCTCTGTTGTTATTTGTTTTACAAGCCAGGGGAATCTGAGCCTGAAATTCCTCAGTCAGGTATATAGTCCATTGTCAGCCTGTTATCAGTTTCCTGATTTACTGGGTAAGCAGTTTTGATAATCCCTGTCACATGTGATTACATTTTCCCCCCTTCCCAGAACATCTCAGTGTAATTGGTTTGATAAACTCAACCTCAGTCCGGTAGTTTGCTTGGAATATACCTTCCCCTTCTACCTGTGTGACTAAGGTGGTTTTGAATTGCTCTGCTCAGTGAAATTAGGCTTTGAATACCAGGCCCTTAGCGGTGGGAGCAAATTACTCCAGGCAGGTGGCACAGGCCTGGGAGAGCTGGGACTCCAGTTCTGCCGCATGAGGCGAAATGGAATTTTTCTTTCCTCCCCTGCTCGGGCCAAGAGTAGCGAGTATTTCTGCATATGCATCTTTCAGGATCCAGAGAATCTTCACCTTGTCTCTATCTGGGGCATTCAATGGACCTCTTTTCCATACTTTCTCTTTACTAGAAGTTGGATGCATTTATTCTTTTACTGAACGCCTGCTTTGTTCCAGGAGGAGTCAGTGAGGAAAAGAAGCTTTATTAACTTTTTTTCATTTTTTTCTTTTATTTTTTCCCACCAGTGGTGCTGCTTCAGAGGGTAGAGAAGGAGGAATCAGTCCGCCTTGACAATGAGGTGTTTTCGGTAACTAAACAATTGGTTAATTTGTGATTAAATTCAACTACAAAAGCTACTTGGAGCTCTTTCTTACTAACATTAATTTGTCCCATAATTTAGCACCCAGCAGAGCTCTAAGGCTTTGTGGAGAAGGCCGTTACAGAATTGAGACCTGGAGAATGAATAACAGATTTAGACAAGAAGAAATGGGTTGGCGCAGGTGAGAGGAGGGTGTTTCTGCTCCTCCGAAGGAGCAACCTGAGCAGAGGCAGGAAGCCTGGGAAGCCTGGGTTGGAAAATGAAATAAAACAAAATAAGCCTATCTTGTGGTGGCACCGTGGATAAAAAGTTGACCAGGATTGCTGAGGTTGCCAGTTCAAAACCCTGGCATGCCTGGTCAAGGCTCATATAGGAAGCTAATACTATGAGCTTATGCTTCCCACTTCTTCCTATTCTCTCTCTCTGTCTCTCTTCTATTTAAAAGTCAGAAAATAAAAATAATAATGATAAAAGAAAAAAAAAGAACCCCCACAGAATCATAAGCATTAGTATAGCAAGGAGGGCTCTTGATTTCTGGGCTTTAGAGCTTGAATTTAAGTCTGCAGGGGCCCTGGCTGTTTGGCTCAGCAGCAGAGCATCTGCATGGTGTGTAGATGTCCTGGGTTCGATTCCTAGTCAGGGTATATAGGAGAAGTGACCATCTGCTTCTCCATCCCTCCTCTTCTTATTTCTCTCTCGCTCGCTCTCTCTCTCCCCCTATTTCAGTCATGGCCCAGTTGGAGCAAGTTGGCCCCAGGTGCAAGGATGGCCTGGCCTCAGGTGCTAAAAATAGCTCTGTTGCTGAGCAACGGAGCAATAGCCCCAGATGTGCATAACATCACCCCATAGGGGGCTGGCTGGGTGGATCCTGGTTGGGGCACATGTGATGTCTCTCTCTCTGCCTCCCCACTTCTCACTTAAGAAAAACAAATTAAATCTACAGGGATTCAGGAGCCATGTAAGGTTTGTGAGTGAGGGGTGGCATCATCAGAACTGCGCTTCCCCCAAAATAAATACACACTAGCATATACTGTCATATTTTCATTTTATGGGAAAATACAGTGCACCAGAGATTTATCAGTACTTGACTAGTAATTATTTTAAAGAATTATCATTCTAAAATTAAAAAAATATATTGGGGGTGATATTTCCTTCTAGGACACAGACTTTCTTGGAGTCATCCCTGAGTATTTCTGCTCTGTCTAGTCTTAGCAGGTAGAAGCCCAATACCCTCTTGTTGGCATGTCCCACCAGCACGAGTCCATAGCCCTATTGCTCATTCTCAGATATCCATCATCAGAATGTTTAGCAAATGGAGATGTGACTATGACAAAGGATGAGAATATGGGTAAGTCATCAGCAGCAATTTCCCCTGGCTATTTATTTACATCTAAATTTAAGGTGGTATCTGAAGTTGTTGCAATGGCTTATTTTACACAAATCAGAACTCTTTTAAAAGAATCTGGCTGTCTGGTCATTAGTAGACGTCTGCTCTATTTAAAAATTTGATATTTTTCTCATCATGATTTTTTTTTTTTTACTTTGACATTAACTATTAAAGGATTGTATTAAAACATTACTTATCCGGATTACTGAGTTTCTTGGCACCCTTGAAATTGTGCCTGATGTGAGTGCCTTCCTTGCTCCGTCTAATCTGGTCCAGTTGCATTAACAAAAGGGTGGAAAATCTTCTCAGTGCTGTGAGTTTCTTCAGCATCTCTTCCAATCTGTTCTCTCCATGTAAAATAATTCCTTCACACCACACACAACAAACAAATCAACTCATCTCTGCTCGTTGGCACTCACTGGGGTATCTGGCCTTCAGATTTGGTGTCGGGCTCTTCCCTGGGCATACCCCTCACCACAAGGTTTTGAGCTGTGCATAGGGAGAGCATCTTGGGAGTAGGAACCTCCTTCATCGAGACTGACTTCCCCGAGCCTTTTGGATGTGGTCCAGGACAAAACTGCTTCATAATGAGTTCTGCTGGGGAGTGAAGAGAATTGGAAACATGGTCCAGTGGATTTATATGTTTTGACATCTTGACAGTTCCCAGAGAATGTCCTTCTCTTAGCCTCACCTGACATAGCCCCGTTTAGAATGAGAGGTTCCCTACAGACTTGGTCCTTGTCCGTAATGAATAAAGATCCACTGAGGAAACCAGAGGGAGAAAGGATAGCCTCGCCAGGGCCTCCTGCGGCAGTTGGTGAGCCCGAGTGAGGCACAGGAGGGGACGGGCTCCTCCTGAGCCACAGGACCAGGGGTGCAGGGGCAGCCCTAGGACCCAGGCCACACCTTTGCCCTTGGCTGGCTTTGCCACGCCCTGGGAATGGTGGAGCCCTCGCCTGGGGATGGGGGCCCACGTTGTTCTCTCTGTAAAGGAACCTGTTATTAAAGCCACCCCCTGATTCTAGGTTGCAGCGCCTTTCCTTCCGAACTACGTTAGGCCCCTCAGTGCCTTTATTGCCATGTAGGGAAGAGGGAAAGTGCAGACAGCTCTGTAATTGAACAACCACGCTCTTGTCAGTACTCATTGTTTTCAATCCACCTATTAGTGGGGGCGACGCCCTGGTAAGGCACAGGCACGGGGTGGTGTGCTGACCTCCCACTTCACTATCTGGACAGCTCCCTAACCAGCTTTGCCCCTGTGGTCCAGGGGGCAATGTGTCTTTAAATTTCGTTGTTTCTTAAGTTCTGCCCTGGCAAGCAAGCTCTTCCTTAAACCTGCAGAGTGAAATTGACCCAGACTGACAACTGTATATGCAGGGTTTAGTTACGTAACAGCAGTTGCTGCTTTGCACGTTGTGCTAATCCAAACATGGTGCCCAAAAAGACCATGAAAAAGCAACCTTCCGTTTGCTGCGCCCCATGGGTGACTGGATTATGTGCCTTTAAAGTTTTTTGGGTTTTTTAAAATTTTTAAATTTTTAAATTTTTATTTTTTTTACAGAGACAGAGAGTGAGTCAGAGAGAGGGATAGATAGGGACAGACAGACAGGAACGGAGAGAGATGAGAAGCATCAATCATTAGTTTTTCGTTGCACATTGCAACACCTTAGTTGTTCATTGATTGCTTTCTCATATGTGCCCTGACCACGGGCCTTCAGCAGACTGAGTAACCCCTTGCTGGAGCCAGCGACCTTGGGTTCAAGCTGGTGAGCTTTTGCTCAAACCAGATGAGCCCGTGCTCAAGCTGGCGACCTCGGGGTCTCGAACCTGGGCCCTCTGCATCCCAGTCCACTGTGCCACCGCCTGGTCAGGCTAACGTTTTTTAAACACTGTAACAATTACCCCATTATCCTGACTTTGGTGCCATTAGGTGCCTTTTTTTTAATACCTTAATTATTAGGTTAGTAGATGCTGTGTGCACATGGGCAGTTTGTAAATTTATGCTGTTTGGAATGAAATATCCAGTTGTTTGTGACATATTTAATAATACTTTGGCTAACTGAATCAGAGTGTGATCAGGGTTGTAAAGCTACTAGCAGGGAAAATGTGTATAAGAGCCTCATGAACTCTTTGATAACCGCCTTGTGTGCTGCTTGGGTAACTACTCTGTGAGTCTCACGTCCCCAGTTCTCATCTGAGAAGGTTGTTAAATCCTCACAGGCTCTAATGGACCGGGAGGGAGCAGGCGTCGTGCCGTCAGAGCTGCTCCAGCTGGAGCAGGAGGCTTCCATCTTTAACCACCCCTGGCTTGTTGGGTGGACTATCGAGCTGCCCGAGTTGTCACACGGAGACTCAGGGGTCTGAACACTGGGGACACATGCTACTGGTTGGTTGATAGTCTACTATTGCAGATATTCAGCATAAACTGCTTTTTATCTATTTAAGCAACCCATAACTATTTACTGAGGAGGTCCTGCATGCAATGTTAAATACATATGATTTTAATGGGGCAAAGTTACATGGTCTTCAGGTTCAGTTCTGGTGTTTTTTGTTTTGTTTTTTTGTATTTTTCTGAAGTAAGAAGCGGGGGGGAGGCAGTCAGACAGATTTCTGCGTGAGCCTGACCAGGATCCACCTGGCATGCCCACTAGGGGGTGAAGCTCTGCCTATCTGGGGCATTGTTCCATTGCAACTGGAGCTATTCTAGCGCCTGAGGTGGAGGCCATGGAGCCATCCTCAGTACCCGGGCCAGCTTTGCTCCAGTGGAGCCTTGACTGCAGGAGGGGAAGAGAGAGACAGAGAGAAAGGAGAGGGGGAAGGGTGGAGAAGCAGATGGGTGCTTCTCCTGTGTGCCCTAGCCAGGAATTGAACCCGGGACTTCCACACTCTGGGCCGATACCACTGAGCCAACCAGCCAGGGCCAAGGATCTGGTTTTGAATTCTAGCTTTTGGTTTACCTGCAGTGAGGTCTTAAGACTCAGTTTCTATAAAGGGAATGGAAATATCCATCTTAATAGGCTTATTGATCAAGATTATGGAGTGACCAGAAATGTGCTTGACACATATCAGGTGCTCAATAAATGGTATAACTTCGTTTGCTTTTCATGGACACTCATGTGGGATAGAGAGACATATGTGGATTCAGGAGATTATAGTCTAGTGGGAGGCAAAGCATCAGTGTGTGCTGGGTTAAATAGTGGTACAAAGTAATAATGTGAGATGTGTCACAAATAGTCTGGGACTCATTGGTTACTGATTAGCATAGACCTAAAGTTCATTGAGTTTAGAGGAGAGGCTATATCACTAGTAATTTGAAATGCAGAAAATGCTTCATGAAGAGGTAGACCTTGGACCTGTCTTTGAAGGATGAAGAGGGTTGAGATAGATGGAAAGACCATTGGAGTATGTGTGTGTGTTGTGTGTGTGTGTTGCTTATCAGTGGTGGCGAATAGTGTGTGTAAAGAGATCAAGAGGCCCAAGGACCATTTGGGAAACAATGAAAATGTGCATTTGGGACTGATAGCTGTATATGGTAAGTAGTGAATTGGAGGTTAGAAATGTAGGTATCAAAACCACTGTGGAGATCGCTGAATAACAAGGAAATAGTTGCATTATTGAATGTGCTTTGATTTGTTAAAACATGGAGCTTTGGGTAGACCGGGAGACTTCTGGGAAGTCCAACAGAGCATTGAACCCTTGAATGAAGGGTAGACCTCTAGTGGCTGATAGAGTTACTGCAAAGCTTAATGGTATGACTTGTTTAATGCCTATTTCTCACAAGGTTGGCTGTATAGTAAATTGGAAGCAGAATGTAAATAATGTGCAGGCTGACAGCTGTAATGGCTCATGGACTGAAATCTTAGAGTCAAAAGAACTACTGAAAGCAGAAAAAAAATTATAGAACGACCCAGGGCCATTTAGGGATGGTGTAAACCCACATATATCTGTACATCCTAAAGAAATCACTGTTTTACAAAAAATAATTATTGATGACATGAAAATAACATTAACTGTATTATTATTTATAACAACAAAAGAGGCTAACATTTTTGACTGGCACAGTGCTAAGCATTTTACTTGCATTATTTTATATGATTCTCACAACACATCGATGGGGATGGTCCTGCTATCGTCCCTGTGTTACATATGTAGAAAATGTAGGTTTTTCTACATTTTATTTACTTGTCCAAGGTTTATTAACATGTCCAACTGTTCACAACAGTTGGAAACTTATGTAATTGGGATACAAACCCAAGCAGCGTGGCTCTACCTGTGCTTTTAAAAAATACTCTGTGGTCTCTAATAACCTCCACATCTTAGGTCATGATTCAGTAATGTTCAGGAAACCCTTTTAACCACACTGAAATGTCCAATGTTTAATTAAAAACAATGAAAAATTAAACTGTGAGTGGCTGTTATGTATGAAATCTCTTGTAAGAAATAATTGCCTTCTCTAAGAATATGGTATAAATAAGGAATTATTACACATTTAAAGTCAATACAAGAAATGTGCATTGGCTTTGTCCTATTTCCCCTACTCTTCCACATGTGCCTTTGTTTTCTTCTCCAGGAACTTGGAAGGGCACAGGGTTGCCTGTCTCCGAGAGGCATTCAGTTTAACTTCTGCTCTAGAACTTGAAGCAATTTCATTAGTGCTCTCATTGATTCACCCTGGACTTCAGTGCCCTTCCTACCAGCCATTCATTATGAGTTTTGGCCTAGCTGCAAGGGTGAGTGGAGGGCGGGGAGAGGTGCTCTGTGTAAATGTGCACACCTCAGGGCTATGGACTATTACTATGGAGCCCCTTCCAGCCACGTCCTTGAAAACGGGGCCACTGCAAGAACAGCTACCCTTCCTCCGTGCCCCCAAAGCCATCCATTGAGGTTAGTGTCTTCAGGTGGCATATGGTGGAAATGGAGCATTAAACTGGGTGTCGACATCTGGTCCTGTGTAGTGTGACCTTGAACCACTACATTTAAAAATAATTCAAGACCCTGGCCGGTTGGCTCAGTGGTAGAGTGTCGGCCTGGTATGCAGGAGTCCCAGGTTCGATTCCTGGCCATGGCACACAGGAGAAGCGCCCATCTGCTTCTCCACCCTTCCCCCTCTCCTTCCTCTCTGTCTCTCTCTTCCCCACCCGCAGCCGAGGCTCCATTGGAGCAGAGTTGGCCTGGGCACTGGGGATGGCTCTGTGGCCTCTGCCTCAGGTGCTAGAATGGCTCTGGTTGCAACAGAGCAACGCCCCAGATGGGCAGAGCATCGCCCCCTGGTGGGCATGCCGGGTGGATCCCGGTTGGGGGCATGTGGGAGTCTGTCTGACGGCCTCCCCGATTCCAACTTCAGAAAAAAAATAATAAAACAAACAAAAAAATAAAAATAAAAATAAAAATAAATAATTCGAGATTCTTGAACCACTCTGGGTCTTAACAGGTCTACAGCTGTAAAAGTGGAAATGAAAAGATATGTGTCTGTAAAGCAATTAACATAATGTTTCTTTCCATTCACATGGAACTGCTATTAATATTGGTTTTGGTCACCATTCTTTGGAGTGCACCTGAGACAAATGAGACAAACCAAACTCAAACTAGCAAAAAAAAAAAAAAAAAAAAAAGAGAGGGAATGAATGGGTTCATGTGACTAAAGAGTCTAAGGGCAAGAGCAAGAGAGTCAAAGAGTTTCTGAGTTGGCCTTTCTCTATTTTAAGGCAGTTCCTGTCCAGCAAGAGATCCAAGGGATAAAGGTACAACTTCCTCTCATCTGGACCTATATGGATCCTTGAAAACATACTCATTGACTCAGACGGGCTCACGTGACCCTCCACCCCCACCCAGCACTATCAGCTGTGTTTAGGAGGGGGTGGTTACTCTCGGTGGCTAGTCTGGGTCTCGTGCCTATCCTGTGGAGCACATAGTAGGTGCCAAAAAGTTATCATCGATTTATGAATGGATAGAATTTAGGTAGGCAGATCTGAGATGAAGACAGGAGTATTTCAAGGTGATATGAACAAAAGTATAAGGGGTGGGAGTTAGTATAATGTGTTCAAGGATTAATGAGAAGATGGATGTTTGCAATAGGTGGTTTGTCCTGGGAGGGAGGAAGATGTAAGGTGCGAGAGGGAATATGGGCTGGGTTGGGTCTTGATCTCTGGGCTAAGGTCTGGTTGTTATTCTGTTGATTATAGAGCCTTGTTGAAGGTCTCCATGACAAGGAGTTATTAAGATGATAGTAATAGCAGCAACAGACATTTACAAACACTATTCCATTTTCCAGTCACCGTCATGGATACCTTTTCTGTTTGACCTCACAGCAGCCCTGTGAGGCAGGGGTTAGCTCTCTTTACAAATTAGAAAATCTGCGCTCTGAGATGTGAAGGGGCTTGCTGGAGCTCTCTGGCACCAGAGTCATGGAGCTGAGAGGTGGACTAGCCTCTGCTTACCAGAGCACCTGCTCTGGATGAGGAACATTGGATGTGAACTGGCAACCATGTGCATCAATCAGTCATTCCTTCCCTAAATCACGCTGAGTGCTAACCAAGGAAAAGCAATAGACTGACTCACTGCCTGGTTGGCTTTGGGTCTCAGAAAAGAAAAGTGCCACCTTGGTTGTGGCGGGCACATGTATTTGGGATGCTTCCAGGTAGGTGAGGCTGGGCCCAGGACTGAGTTGCAGACAAGGGCCCAGGTACTGAGCATGGTCCCCTTATTTTGTAGCAAGTATACTTTTGGTGGTGAATGAGGTATCTAGGGACCTCAGATAGGGATGGTAGATTTTTCTTCTTTTTCCCATTTAAATTTTCTATTATACCCTGGGTGGAGTGGGCTGGATGCCTTCTGGCCTGGTTGAGAAACCAGCAATCCAGAGTAATTTGCCCTTAAGCAGAAGCCAGTACAACATGCCACTTTTAAAATAAAGCACATTAATTTATAGAATGACTGTTTTATGGTGAAGAGCAGCCTGTCTAAATGAGAGGAATTAAAGGCCAATGGTCAAGTCTTCTGCATTATTCACACCACCCTCCTCAGTAAATCACAATTGCCGAAACTGCAGGTTACATTTAAGTAGCTATGTGTTGGTTAAGGGTGACACGTGCTGACATAACCTCTGCTTGCACCAACATGCTCTGTGGAGAGCTAACCCCCCAAAAGCTGCACATACCCCTTGGCTAGCAACCTAAGTACCTTGTACACCAGAGGTCCCCAAACTTTTTACACAGGGGGCCAGTTCACTGTCCCTCAGACCGTTGGAGGGCCGGACTACAAAAAAACTATGAACAAATCCCTGTACACACTGCACATATCTTATTTTAAAGTAAAAAAACAAAACGGGAAGAAATACAATATTTAAAATAACAAGTAAATTTAAATCAACAAACTGACCAGTATTTCAATGGGAACTATGCTCCTCCACTGACTACCTATGAAAGAGGTGCCCCTTCCAGAAGTGCGGTGGGGGGCTAGATAAATGGCCTCAGGGGGCCGCATGTGGCCCGCGGGCCGTAGTTTGGGGACCCCTGTTGTACACCATTAAACAAGGTTTAGATTGAGCCTGGACTGCACTTGTAATCTTTATTCTAGGCAGCCCATTCTGGGAGAAGTGAAGCTTGAATGGCAATAGTATTTGGCATTCAGACTTCATAGCACTCAGCAGACCTGATGTTTAAATATTCCTGTTGCCACCAGGTTTTCAGAACAGATGCAAGACCACCGAATGTGGGGAAGCAGAGTTCGTGGACTAGGCCATCCGCACCTTGAGGCTTGTGGAAGCTGTCTTGACGAACAAAGTTGTAGTTGGGGTTCCCAGGCTGTGTCCTTGGCTTAGTGCTTGTGTGATGTCTGCCTGAGTGCCACTTAACTGTTTTCATTGTTTGGTGAGAGAGACTAGATAAGCAGTCACTCTGTCAATTCCACTGGAAGGAAAGATAGAAGGGGCAGATGAATATTTTAAAGACTGACAATGTGTTCTTCTGCAAAGCACTGGTGTTGTATAAAAAGGTTTGGACACAACCTGAGAAATACAGTAGTAACCTTTTAGTGTCCTGGGACACATCTAAGTCAGCGGTTTTCAACTAGTGAGCTGCAAGAACTCTTTTTTTTTTTTGGCATTTTTCCGAAGTTAGAAGCAGGGAGGCAGTCAGACTCCCACATGCGCCTGACCGGGATCCACCCGGCACGCCCACCAGGGGGCGATCTGCCCATTAAGGGTGTTACTCTGTTGCTGCTGGAGCCATTCTAGCACCTGAGGCAGAGGCCATGGAGCCATGCTCAGCGCCTGGGCCAACTTTGCTCCAATGGAGCTGTGGCTGAGGGAGGGGGAGAGAGAGACAGAGAGGAAGGAGAGGGGGAGAGGTGGAGAAGCAGATGGGCGCTTCTCCAGTGTGCCCTGATAGGGAGTCAAACCTGGGACTTCCACACGCTGGGCCAATGCTCTACCACTGAGCCAACTGGCCAGGGCATGCTCTGCAAGAACTTTTTAAGCATGTAATACCTAGCTATTTAGTCAGGGGCACTGATCTCTTTTCCCTTAGATTGTCAAATAAAAATATGACAACAGTCAACACAACAGTAGCCGTCTGGTGTGAATGAATTAAAATTATACCTATTTTCTTTGTCAGACTGGAAAAAAATCTTTTTTGGTGTGCCACAGAATTTTAGTAATTAGTTTATGTGTGCCATGAGATGAAAAAGGTTGAAAATCGCTGATTGGAATGACGGGGCTGCATGGTGGTGTTAACTTCCCATTCCACTTTTCACTCACCACTATTAGGTGTGCCTTTGATCAGAACTGATTTCTCTTTTCTTATTTTCTATGATGAGGGAGATGGCAGTATAGATGTGCTTTCTTTTAAGAGTATCACTTTGTGTGATAATAACGCAGGGGGCAGTTATTGAGGGCGGTGGTACCGAGAGCCCGAGTGGAGGCCGCGTGGATCGTGTTTCCGTCCTGCGTGGTCACTGGGAAGGGGAGTGCTGCTGCTGAGCCTAGTTTTAGATGAGGAAACAGAGGTTCAGAGCTTTTCCCAGAGCCACAGCGGTGGAGCCAGTATTTCAACAAAGGTCTCTTCCACTCCAAAGATCATGTTCTTTCCACTGCACAACACTGCTTTTCAAAGGAAAACTGAAATATGCGGAATACCTCCCTGATATGTTTAGTCTTTGTGTATAGACCAGTAATTTGTCAGCTGAAAAGCTGGGAATCTCAAAACTATATTGTTTGATGTGAGCTGCTGAAGATCCATCAGGGGATTCTTGTTTTAAAAGAAAGACATTGGGAAAGTAGGATTCAGATATCTCACCAGTTTTCCACTGGTGGGCAGGGAGAATTTTTAAACATGCAATACCTGACTATGTAGTCAGGGGCACTGACCTCGTTTCCCTTACATTGTCACATAAAAATATGACAACAGTCAACAACCGTAGCCGTCTGGTGTGAATGAATCAAAACCATATCAATTTTTTTTTTGTCAGCTTGGCAAGAAAATTATTTTTTGGTGTACCACAGCATTTTAGTCATTAGTTTATGTGTGCCATGAGATGAAAAAAGTTGAAAATCACTGATAGATACAAACAAAAGTACTTCTACTTTATGTAAATCTCTGTACTCACACAGACACACGCACACGCATAAGTGCAAACATTCTGTAGTGTACCTACTGGGTACTGGAGAGGTTTTTTCTTGACTTCTTTATGTAACCTGTCTTTCATGGCTTTTATTTTAGTAGGAGCATCTTCTGATATTTGACAGTGGGCTCACCTTATGCGGGAGATATTTCTGTAAAGTTCCTGTTAGTTTAATTTCCTCAATACGTCGTGCTTTCCTTGCACCCTGTAAACATTCAATGTTAGGGAACCTGATGGTGTCCCTGTATTAACAGGAAAACATGCTTTGCAAATTGGGGAGTCCCAGTTGTTGTTGAATATGCCTTCCAGTCTTAATGTTGAGCACATCAGTGTTCTTAAGGCAGGACATGATTATTTTGTTTTCTGGGCTAAGTACTAATTGATGGGGAAAATCATTTTTATTGACATGAGTGAGAATTTGCCTTACCACGCTTTTGGGGTGGAGAACAGATGTATCATGTACTTCATTTCAAGTCAGTAGCTATAAATCTAAATTTTTATTAAGAATTAATAAAATTGGCCTGACCAGTGGTGCTGCAGTGCAGTGGATCAAGTGTCAACCTGGAATGCTGAGGTTGCCAGATCAAAACCCTGGGCTTGCCTGATCAAGGCACATATGGGAGTTGATGCTTCCTGCTCCACCTTCTTCTTTTCTCTCTCTCTCTCTCTCTCTCTCTCTCTCTTTCTCTCTCTCTCTCTCTCTATATATATATATATATCTCCTCTCTCTAAAAATGAATAAATAAGATCTTAAAGAAAAAGGAATTAACAAAATTTCCCTATAGTATAAACATACATTAATTTATTTGTCCCTACTGATAAATAGGTACATTGGTTACAGTTCTTCTTTTTTTTTTATTACAAACAGTACTGGAGTAATTATAGATATTCTGTCTTTAGTGTCTGAGACCCTTTAAGCAATAGCTCTCCTTTTATTGTTCTTAGCAAGAGAATGAGGGGAGGGGAGGGAGAGAGATGAGGAGAATCAACTTCTAGATGCATCACTTTAGTTCATTGATTGGTCTCATATATGCCTTGAACTGGGGAGGGGGTGGCTCAAGCTGAGCCAGTGACCCCTTGCTCAAGCCAGTGACCTTGGGCTTCAAGCCAGTGACCTTTGGGCTCAAGCCAGTGACCATGAGGTCATGTCTATGATTCCACACTCAAGCTTGCGACTCCATGCTCAAGCTAGCAAGCCCATGCTCCAGCCATGCTCAAGTTCGAAACCTCGGACCTCAGTGTCCTAGGTCGATGATCTGTCCACTGTGCCACCACCCATCAGGTGCAATAACTCTCCTTCTTGCTGGCACATTTCACTGTGCTGTCCTATTAGGGCTTCTTCTCCTACCGTTCTTTAGATCGTCTACTACAGATCTGCAAGGAGCTGGGGAAACCAGAGAAGCGGGCTGGAGAAGGTCCTCTGTAGGACCAGAGTCCCTGGAAGCTCGTGGGATCCTGCCAGGACAGTGCCTGCACACAGGTGCAGTGTGTTGTCTTTGTCCTTTCATCTGCTCCCTTATTAGACCATTAACCCTAGAAAGGCAAAGATCATCTCATATTCACTTTTGTGTCTTTTAAAACATCAAACATTGATATAGAATTTATTCATTCAAGAAACAATGAACACTGTAGAGTCACATATTGAAACATGGTACTTAGACTCAGTGAATTGCCACTTGTTACCCAGCAAGTCATCAAGAGAACCAGGGTCTCCTTGCTCTTGTTTCCTGCTCCCTCTTACTGTGTTTCTTCAGTGTTGGGTAAATTTTCCTTTTGTTCTAGAAAGGATCGGGCTGGGTTGGGAGTGCCTGTGGTTCTGATAGGCTTGTAAAATAGTTTCTTTCTTGGTGAGTACTCCAAATATGAGCCCTTAAGATGGATAATGTTGGTCAGGCTTTTCCACACTGACTTGTGTTATGTGTCAGGCAATGATGTCTTGCTCCATCCAGAGTGTTTTCAGCTCCTTGAAGAAATCTCTGAGAAAAGCATGTGCCACATGAGATGCTTTTGAGGTGCCCTATTTGCTTCTCAGTGGTGGAGTCACTCCTATTACTTGCCCTCTCCCTATCATGGACCTCATGTTTTGAAAGATTATTATCACCTGTCTATTTATTTATTTATTTATTTATTTATTTATTTATTTTTAGGTGAGAGAAGGGGAGATAGTGAGGCAGACTCCCATATGCCCCCTGACTGGGATCTACTTGGCAAGCCCCTCCTCCTGTGTCTTGGGCTGATGCTCAAGAACTAAGCTATTTTTAGCACCTTAGGCTGATGCACTCCAACAGGAGCTATTTTCAGCACCTGGGGCCATGCTTGAACCAATTGAGCCACTGGCTGCGGGAGAGGAAGAGGGAGAGAAAGGGGAGCAGGAGAGGGGGGAGAAGCAGATGGTCATTTCTCCTGTATGTCCTGACCAGGAATCGAACCCAGGACGTCCATACGCTGGGCTGACGCTCTATCCATTGAGCAACTGGCCAGGTTCATATCTTTTTAATTTATGAATATTTATTTCCTACTTTGTGTTCCCAATGCAATGAAGTCATAAAAACAAGCAGTTGACATGATTCCAACAAAGAGATTTGGGTTATTGAGCCTGTGTTACTGAGGAGAAAGTAAACATGTCTTTGCTGACAGAATTTTTGAAATATTCCATCTGGTTTTGCAGAACTCATTTGTACCTGGTTTCCTGTATCTGGCACTAATGCTTTAGAGTGAGAGCGAACTACAACTCATGGGTCAAACCTACCCACCCACCGCTTGTTTTTGAAAAGCAAATTGTATTGGAGCACAGCTACACCCATTTTTCCAGATTGTCTAGGGTTACCACAGAAAGTGAAAAGCCTGCAAAGACTAAAATAGTACCTGGCCCTTAATAGAAGTTCTTCATTTCTGTTCTGGTCTAGAGGAAGGCTACTAAGGTGGTGGGGTGGGAAAACCTGCATAGGTAGCTTGGGGTTGGGTTAGAGCAGGGGTCGGGAACCTATGGTTCACGAGCCAGATGTGGCTCTTTTGATGGCTGCATCTGGCTCGCAGACAAATCTTTAATAAAAAAAAATAATGTCAAAAATATAAAACATTCTCGTGTATTACAATCCATTCATTTCCTACCACTCATGTTCATGGTTGCGGGTGGCTGAAGCCAATCACAGCTGTCCTCCGGGACAACATCAAATTTTTTAAATTAATTAATTAATTTATTTATTTATTTATTCATTTTAGAGAGGAGAGGGAGAGACAGAGAGAGAGAGAGAGGAGAGACAGAGAGAGAGAAGGGCGGGAGGAGCTGGAAGCATCAACTCTCATATGTGCCTTGACCAGGCAAGCCCAGGGTTTCGAACTGGCAACCTCAGCATTTCCAGGTTGACGCTTTATCCACTGCGCCACCACAGGTCAGGCTGATTTTTATTGGATAATGCGTAAGGCACACAGGTCGTTGTATGGCTCTCACAGAATTACATTTTAAAATATGTGGCATTCATGGCTCTCTCAGCCAAAAAGTTTCCCGACCCCTGGGTTAGAGTGTATTTGGGAGGAACACTGGGAACATACAAGTTGCTAAAAGAAAAGGCATGAAGAAGAAAGTCATTGTCCAGCCCAAAGCCTGTCCGGTCCCTCCCTTGAGTGAGCCACAGGAAGAAGGTCTGGTCAGCCTTGAGGCAAGGAGTTCAGGGCTATTAGGTGAGCTTTGAGGGCAGTATGATGACGGACTTCCTTTAAATTCCTGCCTTAAGACCAGCACTGAGAGAAGTCAAAAGCACTTTTGAATTAGTGTTTCGGGATTCTTAGACTAGATTCCCAGAAGTGGAATCGCTGGGTCAAAAGGCAGATCCATTTTTAATTTTTTTGAGGAAACCGCGTACTGTTATCACAGTGGCTGCAAGAGTCTGCATTCCCGCCAGCGGTGCAGGAGGGTTCCTTTTCCTCCACAGCCTCGCCAGCACTTCTTGTGTGTTGATTTGTTGATGAGAGCCATTTTGGCAGAGAAAGATGCCATATGATCTCACTTATATGTGGACTCTAATGAACACAAAAAAACTGATGAACAAAATAGAAACAGAAGCATGGACACATAGAACAGAGGGACAGCTGTGAGAGGGGAGAGGGGACTGGATGAAAGAAGGGGAAGGGATTAGCCAAAAACCATATATGTACGTAACACACAGACACAGACAACAAGATGGTGATGACAAGACATAAAGCGGGGCTGGAGGTAGGGGGAAGAGGGCAAAGGGGGGGGGATGGGGACAGAGACTTTGCTGGGGGGGAGGCGTGCGCAATGCAGTGTGTAGATCAGTGGTTCTCAACCTTTCTAATGCCGTGACCCCGCAATACAGTTCCTCATGTTGCGGTGACCCCAAACCAAAAAATAATTTTGGTGGCTACTTCATAACTGTAATTTTGCTACAGTTATGATTCGGAATGTAAATACCTGATATGCATTATGTATTTTCCGATGGCTTTAGGCGACCCCGCTGGGGTCGCGACCCACAGGTTGAGAACCGCTGGTGTAGATAGTGGTATATTGAGTTGTACACTTGAAACCTGCCTAAGCACTTCATCCCAATAAATTAAAAAGGGGAAAAGTAAAGAAGTAGAGGCACTGACAGAAGCGAGACACGGGGCAGTTCCATCTCCCTCCTCACTGAGTGTCCTCTAGAGCCCCCAGTGTGCTGCTGGGGCAGCGACCAGATAAACAGCAGATCCCGCGAAGGGTGCAGGCTTGTCAACTTTTTCCCCCCTTCCTTTTTATGCCTGTGGTGATAAACATATGCTTTGAAGCATGAGATTTGATTATCCTGTCTTAGTGCTTACAAATACAAATGTGATTAATGGTCATAAGAAACAGGTTGACAGTGTAAGACTAATTCGCAGCAAAGTAGCCCTGCGTCATTCTCTGGAAGCACAGGTTTCCCGCAGAGGCCTGCGACCAGTGTGGGTGACACGGGCCCCCTTCCGTCCCCACCGGGAGCAGCTTGCAGCTCTCCCCCTGCTCTTCTGTCCTCCCCTCACAGGCTCCTCCCCTCGATAAGTAAAATGGGTGGGTTTTCCCCTAGAGAGCTACCTGAGGTGAGCCTGGGAGTCTCTTTGTCGGGCCATTAATAGCCCGGAACTCCGTAGAAAGGCCTTTGGCTGCGTTCTCTGTCCCCTGCTCCGGCCTGGCCGGCCGCCTGGACATGTTGCAGAACAACACAACCTAAATCCGGACAATTTGTATTTCAGGAGTGACGGGGATATTCACTCTCTCCTTCTGTCATTTTGCATTAAAGACCTGCCATTAATAAAACTAATTAATAACTGCTGGCTCGGGGTGGCAGAGTTGGACTTCTTAAACCTGGCAGACTGCCACCGCTGCCTTTGAAAGCAGCACTTCATCTCTGTCACGGACAGGATGAATATTTCTCCACACTTCTAATTGGACAAAGTGCCTTTCAAACTCGCTGGCATTTCGCAGAGAGCAGATAAGTAGTTTGTGTGCTCCCTAGATGCAATCACCTCTCCACCGCCTCCCAGAGGGGCCTGGGTTCTTGGGAGAAGCTGGCACAGAGGCCCTGGAACCTGGAACTTCCTCGGTAGTGACTCCTCTGACTTCCCCTCTGACCTTTGACCCCACAGGCAGGGAGCTTAAAGGGCAGGTAGAGGATGGAACTTGTCAGAACTGCTGTGTGAAGAGAGAGTGGTTCTCATGTTTGGGGAGCAACATAGTGAACTGGACAGAATAGGGGACCTGGTGGGAGATACAGGTTTCTAGAACTGTCTGTATCCTCTGAGTCAGAATCAGCAGGGACAGTGTGAGGGCAGCTGCATAACAGGCTTCCCAGCTGATGCCGGTGCACACGGGGCGGGGGGGGGGGGGCGAGAACCACAGGTGTGATCCTGGTGCTGTCACTTCCTGGCACAGGACGCTGTTTGCTCTTCGGTTATGGCAGTAACATCTCTTTAAATGCCCCACGCATGCAGAGTGCTGTGCTCAGAGGTGGGGGCGGAGCTTCCATTCCAGTCAGAGACACAGCACACACCCGCATGAAAGGCGAAATGATGTTACATAATTAAATCCAACAAACAAATTGTGCTCTGGACAGTTAATGGATGGGCAGTTGTCCACATTCTAGCAGGAGCCAGCCACAGAGAACATCTCTCTTGGATTGGAGGACTCAGCAATGCGGTGCATTTGTTTTCCCTGGGGTGAAGGTTAACCGGGGTTCTTGAGTGCTGGGTGTTGAGGGATGCTTAGGAGTTTCTCAGGTGGAGAGAGAGTGTGGCATTCCAGGAAACGGGTGACAGCAGCGTAGGTCTCCATCTGGGTGTTTCACAGCGCATGTGTGGTAAGAGATCAGAGACAGGGTGTGACTGTAGAGCACTTTCTGGTGGAACCTTCAGAGCTGTGGTGAGGAGCTGAGATTTCTGGTGCCTGAGGCACAGGGCGGGGGTGGCCCCCAGCTAGGGAGACCAGCCAGGCCCTTTGCTGTAGTTCAGGAAGGGGAGGACAGAGGCTGGGATTTGAATCCTGTAGTGGGATGGAGAGGAGTGTTCATTTAGGTTATTTCAGTTGTGGATCAGTAACGTGAGGTTTTCACAGTATGGAGTTGTGTGGCTGACAGTGAGAAGCAATGATGAATCTAAGGTTTCTAGTTCGGGGAACCAGATAGAGGACCATGCAGCTAGCCCAAAGTATAAGAGCCATCGTAACGGTTTGGTGATGGGGTTAAACAGAATAAAACCACAGGGAGTACTGAGCTGGTTAAGATGGAGTTTCTGTGAGCACATTCTGAGCAGATTCTACTTCTTTATACTAGAATAACCTTGGTGTCACTACAGGTCCTTCTGGTCCGGTTACCTCAATTTATTTTCTACCCTCTTACTGAGCACTCATGCTCATAGGGAAATAAAAAAGGTCGGACCAACAGGTCTGGGGGTTAAATATCATTTAGGTTGCCGCAGAGGCTTAGAAAGTGAGTGACAGCAGGTAATCATTCATGTTCCATCAAGGCTGAGGCGTCACACCTGCAAGTGGGCTGCAGCCGCAAATGGACCTGCAGAATGTCTTTGCTGCCTGCGTCAGTTTGGTCTAGGTGACACCTGCATGGCCTATGTGTCTGCCACCTCAGAAAGTTCCTAGGTGCCAGGAGGCAGAGAATACGAATAACAGGCATTCTACAATTCAGCAAACATTTATTGTATGACTAACTACACACCAAGTACAATAAATAAAGCAGAGTTACTTCTCTCAAGGAACTCGTTATAGTAGGGAGATGGGTGTGTAAATAGGTAACTGATATAAGAGTGTTACAAATACTAAGGCAAAATTGTGCACCAGGTGCAAAGGCACAACAGAGCAGGAAGTGATTGATTCTGAGGAGGCTGAGGGATATGTAGGGGAGGCTTCCAGGAGGAAGTGATGCAACTCAAAAGTTTGGGAGGATGCCTGGACACTTTTGCCAACTGAGAAGGACGTGAAGGGCAGTCTAGGCAAAGAGAACAGGGAATTTTCCACAGCATTTGCTTCTTAGATGTTTAGTGGGTGAGGCCAGGGTGCTGTGTTGGTGGTTGTGCAAAGAAAAAAATATGGTTGCAAACATAGCTTGTATGTTTAACTTAAAGAAGTGGGAACTGGGGGCAAAATGATGAAATGCAGCTGAATGTATATACTTCAGTCATGGGGAGCAGGTGCATTTAACATCAGCCATTCAGAGATGGGCTTGTGAGTTCTGTGGGTGCAGGGGTGGGGTTTTAGTAGGAAATGGCTCTGTCAGTCCAGCCCTAGGTGAGAAGACTCATTGTTCATGGCGGAGGGGGATGAGAGCACCAGAGAACTCTTCCCTTCTCTGTGAATTCCGAGGATAGATGGGTTTAGACAAGGTATGTGTGTCTGACGTGAATGCTAGGAGGAGAGGTATGAAAGGGACAGCAGGGGGCTGTTGAGTGTGTAACTTATTCATTTATGTTGCTGACATTTTCCCCTAGTTTTATTGAGATATAATTGACATACAACACTATATAAGTTTAAGATGATTTGGCTTACATATTTTGTTAAATGATCACTACTGTAAGTCTAGTTAACATCCATCATCTCATATAGATATAGAAAAAGAAAAGTTGCCTGACCTATGGTGGCGCAGTGGATAAAGCGTTGACCTGGAACACTGAGGTTGCCGGTTCGAAACTCTGGGCTTGCCTGGTCAAGGCACATATGGGAGTTGATGCTTCCTGCTCCTCCCCTTCTCTCTCTTTCTCTCTCTCTCTCTCCTCTCTAAAATGAATAAATAAAAAAATCTAAATAAAAGAAAAAGAAAAGTTTCTTTGTAATGAATACTCTTAGGATTTACTTTTTTTTTTTTTTTTTTTTCCCATTTTTCTGAAGCTGGAAACAGGGAAAGACAGTCAGACAGACTCCCGCATGCGCCCGACCGGGATCCACCCGGCACGCCCACCATGGGGCGACGCTCTGCCCACCAGGGGGCGATGCTCTGCCCATCCTGGGCGTCACCATGTTGCGACCAGAGCCACTCTAGCGCCTGGGGCAGAGGCCACAGAGCCATCCCCAGCGCCCGGGCCATCTTTGCTCCAATGGAGCCTTGGCTGCGGGAGGGGAAGAGAGATACAGAAAGGAAAGCGCGGCGGAGGGGTGGAGAAGCAAATGGGCGCTTCTCCTGTGTGCCCTGGCCGGAATCGAACCCGGGTCCTCCGCACGCTAGGCCGACGCTCTACCGCTGAGCCAACCGGCCAGGGCAGGATTTACTTTCTTAACAGCAGTGCTACCTATAGTCATCGTGTTGTCCATTATATTCCTAGTACTTTACGTATCTTATACCTGGGAGTTGGCACCTTTTGACCACCTTCATCCAATTCCCCTTCCCCCCCTGAAGCACTCCCTTCCCTTTCCTTTGGTGAGCACTAATCTGGTTTGTTTTTTATGAGTTTGTTTTTAGATTCCACATGTAAGTGAGATCATACAGTATTTGTCATTCTGTCTTATTTCACGTAATTCCCTCAAGGCCCATCCATGTTGTCACAAATGGCAGGATTTCCTTCTTGTTTATGGCTGGATAATATACCGCAATTTCTTTATTCATTCAGCCACCAATGGACATTTATGTTGTTTCTGTCTAGGTGTAGCTGAATTGAGTACTTACTGTGTGAAAAACATAGGACAAGGTGCTCTTTTTTTTTTTTTTTTTTTTTTAAGGAGAGAGGAGGGGAGATAGTGAAGCAGATTCCTGCATGCACCCTGTCCTGGGGCCGATGCTCGCAACTGAGCTATCTTTAGTGCCTGAACCTGAGGGGCTCGGACCAACCAAGCTATTATCCTCAGCTCCTGGGGCCAATGTTCGAACCAGTTGAGCCACTGGCTGTGAGAGGGAAAGAGGAGGCGAAGGGGGAGGGGGAGGAGAAGCAGATAGGTGCTTCTTCTGTGTCCCCTAACCAGGAATCGAACCCGGAACGTCTGCACACCAAGCCGACGCTTTATCTACTGAGCCACTGACCAGGGCCAGGACAAGGTGCTCTTAGCAATGATAAAGATTCTTCTTGGTTTCTGCCCTTAAAACATTACCATTTTAAAATGATAGGTACACAAATAATCAGACTAAATGAGAAAAAAGAGCTTGTACAAAGTGCTTTTGCAAGAAAAAGGAAAAACTGATTGTTTTTTTTTTTGTTTTTTTTTTTTATTTTTCTGAAGCTGGAAACGGGGAGGCAGTCAGACAGACTCCCGCATGCGCCCGACCAGGATCCACCCGGCACACCCACCAGGGGGCGATGCTCTGTCCATCGGGGCGTCACTCTGTCGCGACCAGAGCCACTCTAGCGCCTGGGGCGGAGGCCAAGGAGCCATCCCCAGCGCTCGGGCCATCTTTTGCTCCAATGGAGCCTCGGCTGCGGAAGGGGAAGAGAGAGACAGAGAGGAAGGAGAGAGGAGAGGGGGAGGGGTGGAGAAGCAGATGGGCGCTTCTCCTGTGTGCCCTGGCTGGGAATCGAACCTGGGACTTCCTCACGCCAGGCCGATGCTCTACCACTGAGCCAACCGGCCAGGGCCAAACTGATTGATTTTTAACAAGAGGTTGAGAGTAGGGACTGGGAATTCTTCAGATTGTCTCCTGCCCATCTACTAGCCACTTAAAACATTAAAAAAAAATAGAAATAATTTTAAACTTGCATAACTGTCACAAAGATAGTACAGAGCTCCTGCCCACTCCTCAACCAGTTCACCCAAAGGTAACATCCTCCACAATATCCCCATGGCATAATTATCAAAACTAAAAAATTAACACTGGCACAATACTGCCACCTAAACTGTAGAATCAGCACTGCTTCTTTGTGGGGGTGCTCTGTCTTTGTCTCCCCATGTGGGCTTGAGGGAGTAAACACGGGCCGTGGGTGCTCCTGGGGTGAAGGTGTCAGGTGGAAAGCATTGCTTTTATTAACGTGGGGAGGAAATAGTGCTTGGGGCCAGCAATCTGTCCAAATGCACCTTTCCAAATGAGCATACTTCTTGGCTTTGGTATTGTGGAAATGTCACTGAATTGGAGGCAGGGAGACCTGGGACCCTGACTGTTTCTCCTAGTCCTTGTCTGTGAGCCCAGGCAAGGAACTTGAGTTCTCTGGGTCTCAGTTTTCCTAAGTGGATGCTATTAGATTAGTCCATTTCTGGGATGACTTTCAGCTTTAGCGTAGTGGGATTTCCCCCTGGGCTAAGATTCTAACTGTAATGAGGAAAACTGTGTTATCATGGAGTAAAGAAAAATATGGAGAATGTCTGGGTGTTATAAGACCTTGGAGTCTGATAATTGAGACATCCAGTAAGGGTGGTTTGAAATCAGACTAAGAAATGAGAAATAAATTGCTATTTTCAAAGTCTAACAAAAGGATGCATATCTAATTATGTTGGAGGGTTGTAAAGATGGACAAGCTCTTAGCACTTCAAGAGACTTTTACTTTCTATAGCTTTTCTTAAGATTAGATTGCCTGTAGTTACCCAGTCTCAAATTTCCACTCGCATATTATTGGTATTGGCCTCTTCTTTTGGATATATGCAGACATCTCTTCTATTAGATTCTGGGCAATCTCTTAATTCCTACCATATGGCCATATTCTTAAAGCTAAACATGGAAACAACCTACTTGACCCATTTCTTTGCCAGACTAAACACTAAGCAAACATTCTTTCTTTGCTTTGCTAATGAAAATGTGTATTCTTTGCTGATGGGCATGTCACATAAAAGGTAGCAACAAAGGTTGCTTGATTTCAGAGCATGACTTTCCAACCTTTTTGTTGTCACGTAAGCATTCCAGGTTGTTAAGTTTGCCCCTTTCTCCAATCCTTTTCTGCTGACTGTCACCTTTGTACTGCTTTTTGCCATGTGACTTCTTATCTTGGTTTAATCTAGCACTCAACATATCATCCTTGCCCAGACTATCTGCAGTGTGTATCCTTTCAGAAGAATGAAAGAGCTAGGTCTTCTTCCAGGAGGTATGTTTTTCCAAGGGTTCTAATTCCATGGATCGCTCTTCCTTCTCAAATAGGGCAAGACTAACTCACACATGCCAGATCTCTAGCTAGGCTGAAAAACATGGAATTTCACTGCTTCCTTATTATTCTTTCACATTTTACTTAATCCTAGTAATTGTCCTGTGGATCTGTAAGATGACTGACTATAGTCTGTGTGGGTTTATCAAGTGCCTACCATGTTTTGGCACTGTGACAGCTACTAGAACACGCAGGTTGGACAGCACCTGGGCCCTGCGTGCAGGGGCTCCCGCTCTACTAAGGGGGACAGTGAAAATAAAGAATTGCAATAGCATGTGCAATGTGCTGCCACAGACATGCGTACAAAGCACTGAGGTGAGACAGATGAAGGTGTTTTTAAGCTTCTCTGGGAAAGGAGATTCAAGGAAAGCTTTTTGGAGGACATAGTGTCCAAAGTGGGTTTTAGAAGACAGAGAAGACATTACTAGGAAGAAAACTGGGAAAAGCACATGAGCACTCTGGCCATAGAACCCAACAAAGTTAACTAACTGGATCACACCGGTGACTCTCAGACCTCGTGGGGCTCTGAGCACATGAACTGTGCAGAACGTTGCATAGTTTAATCAACCTGCGCATAAAATCCTCATAAACTGCATTAGAAGAACATGCTGTGTGAATTCAGGGAGGATCATGTTTCTCTGAAATGAGAAATAAGTGGGGTTAGTACAGATAAAGGAAGTCCACTTATAATTAGAACCTATTTGCACTAATACCCGCTCGCTTGACTTGGCTTGCCTTTCCCTGTCTGTATGCCATACTTACTTGATGTGTCCATCAGCCATGCTTATAATGCAAAAGAGATACTGCATTATCTTTAATACAATCGTTTTTCTTTCTACACTTTGTGTTTGTACCATTTTTAAAATTGTGATGTAAGCAGGTGCAGCGGGCCTGAAGATGCTCACCCAAGGGTCTTACTGGCAATATTCATTTATTGAGCTGTGAAGTCTCTTGTACACTTAAAAGTCACCTTGAAAACCCTTTAATCAGTCAATTGGCCACACATGTATTGAGCACTTACTGTATGTCAGCCATTGCACTAAATCACTGGGTGTCAAACTTCCTGGTCTCAGGAACTCTTTCATACTCTTAAAACCTATTGAGGACTCTCAAGAGCTTTTGTTTATAAAAATTTACAGTATATTAATATTTGCTCTATTAGAACTGAAAATGGAGAAAATATTTTAAAATACATTTATTTTTTAAAATAATAAACCCATTGCATCCTAACAAATAACATTGAAATGAGAAAAAAACGTATTTTTCAAAACAGAAACAGAAGCGTGGCCGTCTTTTTTTTTTTTTTTTTTTTTTTTGGTAAATAATCTCTTTTATGTCTGGCTTAATAGAGGACAGCTGGATTCTCAACTCTGCCTCTGCCTTCAGTCTGTTGCCACATCACATGTTGTGGAGCCTCTAGAAAACTCTACATCTTGTGATAACTATTGTTATGAAAATAGTTTTGACCTCATGGGTTTCCTTGAAGGAGTCGTGTGGACCCCCGGGGGTCCGTGGACCACACTTGTGGGCACGGCTGTGCTACATTATGTCCTTACTCTCCACCGAGTGGAGATGCTGAAACCCCAGAAATTCCTGAAATGACTGAGGAGGCAGAGCTGCAGGCTGATGACCTCCGGTCTGCCTTACAGCAGGATTAGTCTGTGGGTACTGCACGTGACTGTGCTTCTGTAGTTTTAAATCCACGTAAGAGACTGCATGTGTTTAGGGTTTTTTTTTTGTGCCAAAGGGAAAATATATGGGTGAGGGAGGATCATGGGAAAACATTAAATAATGGGTTAGGTATACCAAAATGTTTTCCTCCCCATCCAAAGATGTTTCAAAAGTTGTGTGTAATGCTATACAGTTAGCTGTTCAAGGACTGTGCCATTGGTTTGATGTTCTTGTTTATCAAATGTCTCTTGGTAGATGTTTTTTATTATTATTTGGTAAGTTATATATAGGTTTGTTTTCTATTTTGACTAATTCATAAAATGGGGTTTTTTGGGTCCAGTTTTATGTGTGGGCATTGGTAAGGTAGTGGCATCATTTATAGTTTCTGCTTCGAGAGGATCTTTTTAAAACATTTTATTTATTGATTGATTTTTAGAGAGAGAGAAACATAGATTTGTTATTCTACTTACTTATGCATTCATTGGTTGATTCTTGCATGTGCCCTGATAGGGGATCAAACCTGCAACCGTGATGTATTGGGATGACTCTCTAACCGACTGAGTTACCTGGCCAGGGACTTGAGAGAGTAGCTTAAATCTTTAAGAATAATTTTGGGATGATTGTTTATTTTAGAGCTAAGTTAATCAAAATATCAAAAAGCTTTCCCAAAAGAAAGCATTTTAATAGACATAGTACTATCAATATTTTTCAATGTCCATGAAAGAAATGGGTATGGCTGTTCATAGACAAAATTGATATATTTATTTATCTGTACTCTTCAGCTCATAAAATAGAATTTGATCACTTTTGGATTATATTTTTAAATATTTAGGGCAAAGTATTTAAAATGTTCTAAAAGTTAACTAGGGAGAAAAGATGAAAGACTTAATTTCCTTGGACCTAAAATAATTCAAGTTGAATGCTTCTGTATTCAATTTTCCTTGATTTCTGTTGGTTGGTTTGGGATTTTTCTTGGCCTGGGATCGAATATTTTGCGTCGCTTTAGGAAAGTCAGGATGTATCTAGCTTTTCAAGTAATAACCCATATTTGTAGTTGAATGGATTTAGAATCAAAGAATTTTGAAAAACACATATTCGGTCTGTTGCTCTTTTTTATTTTATTTTTTAAATGCCATTAACAGAGAATGAGAGAGAGTATTATAAACACACTGTCCCAGTGAAACTCCTGGAAGTCTTTCTTAAAACCAAGAAAATGGCCCTAGCTGGTTGGCTCAGCGGTAGAGCATCGGCCTAGCGTGTGGAGGACCCAGGTTCGATTCCTGGCCAGGGCACACAGGAGAAGCGCCCATTTGCTTCTCCACCCCACCCCCCTCCTTCCTCTCTGTCTCTCTCTTCCCCTCCCGCAGCCAAGGCTCCATTGGAGCAAAGATGGCCCGGGCGCTGGGGATGGCTCCTTGGCCGCTGCCCCAGGTGCTAGAGTGGCTCTGGTCGCAACATGGCGACGCCCAGGATGGGCAGAGCATCGCCCCCTGGTGGGCAGAGCGTCGCCCCATGGTGGGCGTGCCGGGTGGATCCCAGTTGGGCGCATGCGGGAGTCTGTCTGACTGTCTCTCCCTGTTTCCGGCTTCAGAAAAATGAAAAAAAAAAAAACAAAAAACAAAAAAAAACAACCAAGAAAATGGATGGAGGATTTTTTTCCTCCTTTGGTTTTTTCCTTTCCCTTCTTCTTTCTTCCCCTCACTTTTTCCTTTCTTCCTTATACATTTGTTAATTCTTTATACTTCCACCTCCCAGATTTGCAGCATTCAAATGCACATTAAAATGTGAAAACAGTGATGTGATGGAAACTGGGCCCTGGTGCTGACAGCAGTATTTTTCACATAGTGGTGAACATGTGTGCAGCCACAAATTAGTCTTTGGTTCAATTATTTGTAGCAATAACACAGTGATTTATAAAGTTCCTCTTTCAGAACAAAATCTGGAGTGTGCAGACCACACAAATTACCAACATATTTCGAGATGGAGGGTGAAAAAGCCAAGCCCATTAATATTTTTAAAAACAGATTTCCAGATACACAAGTGTCTACTTACCTGCTTTACTAACTGTATTTTCCTCAAACCCTCCTCCTGCTCACTTGGATTCTCTAACCTTAACTCGGAGATGCAAATCCTTCTTCTTTGCTGGAAATAGCACTAATGGTGGGTGCTGAAATGTTCTAGACTTAAGCATCGCCGCTCCTTCTGTCATTCCACAGAAGGCCTGTTATAAACTGAGTGTTCTGCGTGGAGATGATCTCTTCAGTGTTTTTTAAATCTTCAACCACCAACATCCATGTAAAGCCAACCAACCCTGTTCCCTTCATCTTCACCAACCCCCTGGCCCTCAACCTGTGGAAACAGGCATTTCTTAAATGTGGAGTGACAAATATTCCAGAGGCTGGTAACAGGTTAATAAGAGGTCAAGACGTATAAAGCATAAACATGATACTATCAAAATCTTAGTACCTCTTTTGATGTGGTATGATGCCAGCCATAAGTTCAATAACAATAATAGAAGCCCCTTTTTAAAAAATTAGATGCTATTTTATACCAGGTGCTGTGTGAGGCACTTCATATATATTATCTCATTTAATTATGAATTGTGCAACTCTACCCCAGTTCTCTGCCCGTTTTACAGATAAGGAAACGTTGGCTTGCCCAAGTTCATGCTGCTTAGCAAGTAGGTTTTTAAGCAATCAGTAAGAGTATTTCACTTTCATAGACTGGCTTACTTTAGGGCCTGGCCATCCAGTATGCTAGGAAATGGAACCTACTCTCAGAAAGCCAAGTGTTCCCTTGTCACTGCATTTAGGAGTCCAGGTCTTTATTTACATCCACATAAAACCAAATGAGTTAGAGGATCCCCCCCCCCCGCCAAGTTGATGGAGTTCATTGCCTAAGTGGCAGTAGGGGGCCCTGTTGAAGGCACACCCAGCAATTGGACTGTCCACCAGTGGAAGAATGAACAGAGTGTGCAGCCTCCTGACCGTGGAGTGTTATGCATCACTGAATAAGAAAGAACTGTACCTAGTTGACCTGGGAATGTAGTCAACATATGTTAAGTGATAAAAGTTCCAGAAATGAATACATGTGTGTGGTCATCTTTGTTAAGTAAAGAATGAGCATGTGTGGTTGTATATATGTGTATGAGTTTAGGAATAAGTATGACGACGTATGATTTGCACGTAGCAATCCATTGACTTGTACATACCAGTCTTTCTAGGAGTCTGGGGTTGGAGTGAGAAAGGAGAACACTTTTTCTCTTGATGTAAGTCATTATTTTTCTGCTACAGTGATCCTATTTTTTGGTGTGCGATTTCTTCTAAAGGAGAAAACAAGCCTGGCTCACGGTAAGAAGCGTGGATTTGAAGCCTCTGCTTTGTGGTTCATTAGCAGTGTGACCTGGACAAACATCTAACTACCAGGGGCCTCAGTTTCCCCATCTTCAAAATGAAAGAATGAGTTTCCTCAGCTCTTCCAATCTTGTGAAACCTGGTGAGGGGCTGTGCTGGCAAGATAGCCGGACATCAGTACTCCCTGAGCCAGCGCACCAGGTTCCCTTGAGCCCAGGGTTCTCAGGACCAAGGGCATGGCCCTTGGAGGGTTTTTAGTTGAAAGTGTCCCAGGCAGGCTGAACCTTTGCCTGATGAGCTCTATGCTCTTGGCAGGGTGAGCCCTCAGGATGAAGCTGTGTCCTGTGACAGTGTTCCCCAGCAGAATATAGCCTATCTCCAAAGCCTTTCCTTCTTCCACTAATATTTTGATGTTATTCTTTATACTCTGTTTTTAGATTTTATTTATCCATTCTGAGAGAGAGAGAGAGAGAGAGAGAGAGAGAGAGAGAGAGAAGGGGGAAGGAGCAGGAAGCATCAACTCCCATATGTACCTTGACCAGGCAAGCCCAGGGTTTCGAACTGGTGACCTCAGCATTTCCAGGTCAACACTTTATCCACTGCACCACCACAGGTCAGGCATTGCTTATACTCTTTAAAGTCAGGTAGATCTGCTTATTTAAAAAGTTACCAGAGTAGTTAATAACGTGGGGTTTAAGTTAGACATATTTAAGTTCAAAGTCCAGCATTGCTAACTGTGCAACTATAGGCGAGTTATTTAACCTCTCTGAGCTCTGTCTTTCCATCTAGAAGATGGTGATAATAATACCTCTGAGAGCTATTGTGAAGATTAGATAGATACTGTGCATATAAATGGAGGCTGCAATTTCTGGGATGCAGTAAGTGCTCAATAAACATTAGTCGGTAATCAGTAAAATCTGTCTCCCAGAGAGCAAATTGGAAACGTGGACTTGGAGGCTAAGGCTTACGAGGTCTGCGAAGGTGTGCAGGGCTCAGGAGACAGACATCTGCTTCATTTCACATGTGATTGAGGTGGTTGGCCATGATGGCAAAAGCAAATATTAAAACTTTATGTCAGAGTTTATTACAGGAAGTTTTGATCGCAGTAAATACCAGTTCCTGAGAACCATTTATTTCTTATCAATCTGGGGTCACATGTGTAAGGGTAAAATGAACCATCCCTTTTCCTCTTTTTTTTAAAATTCCCGTGTAAGGAATTCCCTCTCCCTTCCCTGTACTTTCCTACGATCTGTTGACGAGGGGGAAAGTCTGTTTCTAGCGCAGTGGCTACTCCTGGTCTCCAGAGACAAATTAGACCTGCTAATCCTTATTAAGAACCTTCTGTGGCCAGCGCCTGTGTGAAGAGCAGGGGAGGCAAAGGTTAGTAAGAACCAGTCCTGTTCTTAAAGAGCTTGCTGTCTGCTGGGTCAGACTAGGGAACAGCTCTCCAAGAACAGACAGGCAGGGTGCTGTGAGGGCAGGTGGGCATGACAGTTTCTAACGTGAGATAGCAGGCAAGGCTTCCCAGAGGAGGCCAGGGGCCTTTGACCTGACTGGGAAAGGTCTGCGCAGGCACGGAGCGCTGAGGGAGCTGGCGGTGTGCCTAGCAAATGGTGAGTTGCTTAGGAGGTTCGAGCTATGTCTGTGCCTGGTCGTGGTCAGATGGAAATGCTTCTCAGTCTAACCTGCCGATAAAGATCTCCTTGAGAGCTTGCTAAAAGTACAGTTTCTCAGGCCTCTCACCTGTGCGCAACACCCACAGTTCTGGAAGATGGATTTGAAAAGATAGGGGGGGCCAGTTCAAGAAGAGCCTTGAATGTCATTCAGACTTCTGACTTTCTTTGACTTTATTTCCCAGGGCATCAGACAGTATTTTTAACTAGCTATTTTTGTTCGGTCCTAGAAGAATCACATTGCAAATGATATCCAGGTGGTTCTAGGTCAGTGGTTCCTCAAGTGAGGTCTGGGGTGGCTGGGGACCCATGAAGACTTTTACGGGCCCTTCAAACTATTTTGGCTGATTAGAAAAATGTAAAGCAAGTTATTCGTTTATGCTGCATAAATTTGGAACTAGTCTGAATTGTCCTTTTCCTGGTCTGGAACTGTGTTAACATGGATAAGGTAAGGCAGCCTGGTACCGTGGTTAAAAGCATGGAGTTTGGAGACAGGTCTGAGTTTTAGACTCATTCCACTGCCTTCCAGCTCCGAGGTCTCAAGCAAAGCACATCACCTAGGCGATCCTGTTTCCCGCAGGGGAAGTGTGGGCAGCAGCAGCGGCACGCTCCTAGCACTGCGCTGAGAATCCCACGAGAGAATCGTGGGCAGTGCTCGCCATAAAGAAAATGCTCAAAAGATGTTATTCCAATGAAGCTGTCTCCTGGAAAAATAATTATAATTGATGACGTAATTTGATTTGGTAGCAAAACTCCGGGGAAATGTTAATAATGGCATGCATAGTATCCTCAAAGGTGAAGAGTTTGGGAAGCTTCTCAAAGTGGCTGTCTGGACGCCGCATCTGGAGCGGAAAGCAAACATGTTCCTGAGCTCGTCTGATCGAGGATGGATACTCCTCAGAAGACCTTCACGCCGCCGAAGCTCAGCCTCCAGAGCACGATTTATCCTGGAAGTGGTTCTAACGAAAAATAATAGAAAATTACTTGCCAGGGGGAAGAATCAAATGAGAGTGTGTGTTTACTTTGGGTGATTTTTCTCATCGCACTGGGTTAGTCTGCCAAGAAGTTAAAAATAGTGGTGATAAGCAGTCTGTGAATCGGTCCCTCTCGGGGTGGCAAGGGTCAACCAAAAGTAGAATTGTTCCTCTGGGCCCCTGAGCAGGCCACTCTGTCCCTCATATTCTGCTGAGAGTCCCCTCGCGGCTTCTGCAGGCTGCTCTCCTGCCATCGGACGGTTCTGCCTGGTTTCCCTGCCTGTCCTGTCAATTTCTCAGACGTGCTCCGGGCAGCCCCGTGTTCAGCCAACACGTTTTCGATGGCCTCATGCTTTAAATATGCTATTTATAAGCAGTAATTTACATTTTCATGATACTTCATGTAGCAGCTGGTCTTCGTGCCACTGTAGTAAGGGAAGAATGAAGTACATGGTGTTTATACGGGCAGCGAGAGTGTTTGTCATTTTGTGTATGAATTGCTCTTGTAGGAAGCATGTAAAATTGCAAAGGGTGTTTTCCCCCCCCTTATAGATAAGCCCTAGCGTATTAAATATTCATCGGCTGTGTAAGAACACCATACCATCTTTTTGTTTCCTTCATCCTTATTTGCTCATGGAAATATATTCAGATGTCTACAATATGTATTGTTCTCATAAAATGCTCCTCATTGCAACTGGTCTCCTGAGCAAAACTTAAAATCTTTATCAACTGCTGTTCCTAAATATGCTAATGAGCCTGCCCTTCGGCCTCTAAGGTCACATCTAAATTATGTTACTAGCATACTTGAGACTGTGGCTTCCGGATTCCTTGGAGCCCCACAAGCTCAGGACTTTCAGCTGTGGGTGAAGCATTGAGGACTGGTGACCAAAGTAACCTTTGCCCTTTAAAAAATATTGCTTCTGTCCCCTGCTGCCTCATTTTCAAAGGCAGTGTTTGATGTCTTATGTTGTAGTTCCCTGTTTGGTCAAGATGCAGACCGGGAGGACGGGTGACCAGGGCCTCTTTTCTGAAGATGCTGTAAAGCCAAGGCCGCAGGTCAGGGCCACCTGCAGGAGCAGCAGGGGAGCTTGAAGGAGCTACTGTAAACTGGGTGGGGCAATCTCTCTGCCGGCTGCATTAGTCCAGTGGCCCCCGCCCCTCTGCGGAAATCAAACAGTGGACTGAAGGCTTCCACACATCTGAGCAATTTATTCTCCTCTAATGATTTATCTCTGGATCATTCCAGAACAGTGGTTCTCAAGGTGGGCCTGGATTACAGTGTCACCAGGGTGCTTATTTGAAATGCAGATTCAGCCCTGCTGAATTCTGGGGGAGGGGCCTGGGAGCTGCATGCTCTTCCCTCCGGGCGATTCTGATGGGTCTCTGGGTTCAGAGGCACCTACTTACCTCGTTGGGCTCTTCTGTTCCTTGCAAAATGACAAGGGCTGTGGAGGACACAGGAGGAGCAGAAACCTGCCTTCTGCCCTGAGACAGTGTGTGGGCAGGCCTGGTACAGTTCTGATGATCAGAGGGCACAGGAGCCAGTGGGTTGCCACATTGTGGTGCCCAGAAAGAGGACAGACAGGCTCTTGAGTCAGACAAAGGAGGGTTCAGTCCTGCCTTTGTTAGTCTCTAGCTGAATGACCTGAACAAACTGTATAACCTAAGTCTTCTTATGAGGACTGAAAATCGGAGCTACCTAGTGGGTGCCCAATAAACACTGCTTTTTAAAAATAAGGGATGACGATATGAAACTATAAAGGGATGTCTCTGGTACTACCCAGCCCCAATAATACTTCCTTTGGCTCCCATTAAACTCGAAAGCATGTGGCCCCACTATACCTAAGTAAGCATTACCCACCACTTCTCTTAGCTACTAATGCTAGTACTGATCCACTGCTGGTGTCATGGCCACCAGCTTCTGAGCAGTGTTCTGAGCACTGTGCATGTATTCTCTTCTTGTATTTCCCTTGCAACCCTATGTGAGAAGGGTAGGAGGCAAACTGATGAGCCTCTAACGGTGTCCACATCCTAATCCCTGGAACCTGTGAATATGTTATGTTACAGATGTGATAAATTAAGGGCCTTGAGATGGGAGATTATTCTGGATGATCTGGGTGGGCCCAGCATGACAAGTTTCTTCTAAGAGGCCGGTGGCAGGGGTCTGAGTTAGAGGAGGAGATGTGATGTTGGAAACAGAGGAGAGAGTGGGAGGAATTTGAAAATGGAAGAAGGGGCCATTGGCCACAGACTGCTGGTGGCCTCTAGAAGCTACAGAAAACGAGAAAAGGAATGGTTCCCAGAGCTTCCAGAAGGAGCACATCCTGCCAGCACCTTGATTTCAGGACTTCTGCCCTCCAGGACTTCTGTGTGTTGATTGAAGCCATGGTAGTTTGTTTCAGAGGCTATAGCAGAGTAATACAGGATGTCCTAAATTTCACAGGAGGACCTGGGGATCAGAAAGGCAGTGCAACTCCCCCTGGGTCACCCAGCTAGGAAGTGGCACAACAGGGAATCATACCCAGATCTGGTTCCCGAGCCCACACTTGAAACTGGTAGGACACACACGTGGTCTCCAGAAGCAGGTGTCCTGCATAGCAGAGCAGCCCTCTGCACCTGTTTGATTTGACTTGCCTGGTACAGTCGGTAGGAAGATCCACATGAGACCCAACTCTACAATGAAATCAGATGAGTTTTCCTTCCAGAGTGTTCTGTACCATGAAAGGGAACTGTTTTCTAAGGCAGGGTGTGAGGAAGGTAGTTTCCTGGGAGTGGTTTTGAGGGGAAAACAGGAAGGGGCTTAATTTTCAGTACAGCTCAATCAGCTAATTAAAGAAGAGCCTAACATGCTTTTTTAATGAAAAAATAAAATACAACAGCTAAGAAACCCAGGTTGGAGGGAGAAAGCCCAGGTTGGAGAAAGCCCCAGAGTGGTCTGGCTCTCCGCCGAAGTGTGTTGTTGAGTTACTATGTGTGCGTGTGTGTGTGTGGGGGGGGGGCGCTGCCCTTCCGCTTACCTGGCTGGTCTATTCTCTGGGATTAGAGAGACAGCAGCCCAGAGAAGAGGTGAAAACTGGCTGCCAGGAGAGAAGCTATAGTGGGGAAGACGCCAAGCACAGAGAAATTGTTAGGACCCTAAAGAGCCAAGCTCCAAGTTGAATTTCTTTTTAGGTTAGAGGTGGAAACTAGTGAGGCTGACTCCCACATGGGCCCCAACCAGGATCCACCCGACAAACCCCATCTGGGGCAGATGCTCAAGTACCGAGCTATTTTTAGTACCTGAGGCTGATGTGCTCAGACTGACCGAGCTATCCTCAGTGCCAGGGGCCAACACTGGAGCCAGTTGAGCCACTGGCTACGGGAGGGGAAAAGGGAGAGAAGGGGGAGAGGGAGGGATAGCAAGCAGATGATTGCTTCTCCTATGTGCCCAGATTGGCAGTTGAACCAGGACGTCTATAAGCCAGGCTGATGCTCCATCCACTGAGCCACTGGCCAGGGCCCAGATTGAATTTTTTTAACATCCAAGTCAAGCTAGGGTCTGAAAGAAGCCTAGATTTCTCTGAAGCTGTGCACAGGGATACAGAAGGAAAAGGGGTGATGGTGAAGGCCAAGGGTGGCCCCGTGCAGTGACCACCTGTGGAGCCAGCACCGTGCTGGGGGCTGCTGGGGCCAGCTGGAGGAGTCAGGCCAGCCCACGGTCAAGGGTCTCCTTATGCCCTGGTAGGAAGAATACAGCATTTCCACAAATTCCTCTCAAGTAGAACCAGCAGGATAGAGCCACAAGGAGGAACAAAAAGTAGCAGGGGTTGGGAGGAGAAAGAAATCATACTGACTAAGGTGAGAAGGGAAGAAATGAACAACGATTGAGGGTCACTGTGAGACAGGCTCCATTGCTAGACATATCCGCATAAACTCTCTCATTTGGACAGTCAGAGACACTGCGGGAAATGTTACACGGCTTCATGGAATGAAACTCAGAGTACAAGCTTACCCAACCACCGTAAGTATATGTGAGAACCAGGATCGAAACTGGGTGTTTTGTTTTCAAGCCTAGTGTACTTTTCATCACACTGTGGTGACTCGGGGTGGTGGGGTGTCATAAAATGCCTCATGTGTTATTTAATGATGTGGAAAATTTTTCATGATATACCGCTAAGTGGATAAAGCAGGTTATATGATCCAACTCTTATTAGTACACATTTATCCTGAAAATATCAAGATTACTATATAATACAGTGTAATAATACCATCAGATGGCTACCTCTGAGTGCTGAAGTTAGGGCCATTTTGTTAAAATCGTCTTTGCTAATCTGCTCTTTACAAATCTTCTACAGGGAACAATACTTAATGTATTTGTAAATACTCACAGAACTTTGTTTGGGTAACCCCTTTGGAGAAGTTTTTTCTGAGTAATGATAATGATTTCATGTAGTTTAGAGGCCCCTAAAGGACAGGTGGCCATTGTAGGATTTTCAAACACATCAAAAGAGCAAGAGTAAATGTATAGAAGTGGGGACTGTTAGGACTCTTTCTGTGTATGTGTAGGAAATGGAGTCAAGTGTGGCTGGAACAGGAGGACTGTGTAGGAGATTAATGAAGGTGAGTGTGGGTTGTGGGGTTGTTACCTTGGAGGACCCTCAGTGCCAGTTTTAAAATTTGGGGCTGAGTTCTGCAGATTACGAGGGACCTAACCTAGAGGTAGTAGTAAAAATGCTTTGCTAGAAGGGACCTTTTAAATGTGATGGAGGATTAAGTGAAGTCTATGCTAAAGAGATGGTTCCTTGATACAGGGAGGTGTCCTGGGAAAGTCTACTGATCCCAGCCCACTGGTTCTGGGTTGTGGCCCACTATCACCATCTAGTGGTCATACAGCCAAATTGTAGGGCTAGTGGGCATAGAGCCCTGGTTATAGAGAAGCTTAGTCATCAAAGCCAACAGTCCTAATCAAGTTATCTACATCTTCTAAGACTAAAGGTTCATGAGTATATTGATAAGGAACTGAAGATTTTATTGTTAACTTGGGCATCTTTAATGATGTGGACACTGCTTTTTTGAGTAACTTAAAATTGCACTAACCCAGCGGATAGAGAAGGAACATGTCTATCCTCTGGAATATGCAACTATCTGGGTTTGGCTGAAAGTTGAGAGCATGCAATAGCTTTGAGACTTGTAATGAAGGAGGGAAAACTTTCTCACTTCCTACCAGGTTGGCATTTAAGAGACTTAACTGCTGAGTACTAGATGAGCAGTGATTTTTACAGAAGCCCTCATTTCAGCTGATTCCACTGCCTGATTAGATGTCATTACAACAAGGCCTGGATTTTGAACGGAAGACGAGTTGGGGATGTAGCCGATTCTGTGATTTTTGTGTCACTGCAGCCAATTTGAGACATCTTCTGGCAACTTGACTTTTTCTTTTTCATTCTCCGTTGTAATTGCAGGGAGGGCTGGTGTTAAGAAGTGAGTGTAGCTGGGCTCAGATAATTGTGTGTAAGGGGGATGAGGGTGGGAGGGGAATAAGTCTAATCGTGGAGACAGTGAGGGGAAAGAGTCTTTTTTCCACGTTAGCTTTTGGCAGGCCAAGTAGCTGTGGATCAACACATCGCGGGATCCGTCTCCCCTGTGGTGGGCTGGGCACTGGCTCTCCCCTCAGTTCTGTGAGTTTGGGTACAAGGGCTTCTCTGAGGCCACATGTTCCTTAGCTGTAAAGCAGGGGTCGGAAACCTTTTTTGGCTGAGAGAGCCATGAACGCCACATATTTTAAAATGTAATTCCATGAGAGCCATAGAACAACCCGTGTACGTTATGCATTATCCAATAAAAATTTGGTGTTGTCCCGGAGGACAGCTGTGATTGGCTCCAGCCACCCGCAACCATGAACATGAGCGGTAGGAAATGAATGGATTGTAATACATGAGAATGTTTTATATTTTTAACGTTATTATTTTTTTTTATTAAAGATTTGTCTGCGAGCCAGATGCAGCCATCAAAAGAGCCACATCTGGCTCGCGAGTCATAGGTTCCCGACCCCTGCTGTAAAGCTTGGTTTTATGTATGCCTTTCCTATACTATAATGGTGCTGAGGGCTCCGTCAGACAGCACTGAGTGAACAAAGGGTGGTATGGTAGTTATTAGTGGATGTGCAATTTCTTTGAAGAGTCCAAGTGCTATGTAAATCTTACTTCTTATTCTCCTTCTGGGTCCCCTTCCTCTCCTTAAAGGATTTAGGGGAGTTCCTCCTATTCCTGAGCCCAGTCAGTGCACGTTTCTGTTCCTACCTCTGGCCCTTGCATTTTTCCCCAGTCAGATTCAGAAGGAAGACAGGAGAAAAATTATTCTGGAATTCCCAAGTTGTGTCTTCATCTGTTGTCTGAATCCAACCTTAGATTTAAGTCAGTCTTGCCACTTAGGTCTGTTTGACCTTGGGCAAGTTACTAAACCTTTCTGGCTTTCACAATCCTCGTCTATAAGCTGGAAATCTATAAATCATACAATGAGTAGTTGTGAGGGGGATTCAATGAGATAGTGCAAGGGCCTGAATAAAGGGCTGATATTTTTAATTTTTGTAAAGCAGGCCCACGAGTTTAACATTTCTGTCTGCCCTGAACAGTTTAGAATGGGTTGACTATCGTCAGCTTCCGTGCTCAAGATGGGATGTTACTTTGCTCTTTTTCATTTTCATGAATCACCCGTTCCCCCAAGACTTGTTTATTTTTTTACTTTCAGGGATCTGTGGCACCTGGCTCTGTGACCCATGGAACCCTAGGGGTTGGTGGGGCCACCCTAACTCTGCCCTAATCAGACAGCCTGCTTTCATTCTGCTTTATGTAGTAGAGTTGAGAATGGGATTTATTTATTTGGGATAAAGGTTCTTTAGAAAAAAAGAGTTTGAAAATACCAACCATTGTCCTCAGTGTAGGATAAAGACATTGGATCAAAAGAAAGAATTAGATAAAGGACAAGATTCCGCTGAGGTGTAACAGTTAGAAAATCACAGCAATGCTCTGGGTGTAAAAAGTGGATTGAGACACACACAGCCATTTTTGAACTGTTGAGAAGGTGGGGCTCGCATTCCAGCAAGAAATAATCCCAAAGGGTGACAGAGTTGCAGCCACAATCAATTTTTTAACTGATGACGTTTTCCTAACCAGAAGTTGGTGGAAAACTTGACTTCTGTCACTGGATGCTTGATGTGGTGCTGACCTGGGGATGCTGTTCCCCAGGCAGAAGCCACAGGAAGGGGAAAAGAACGAAGCTCTTCTTTCTACAGCACACAAAGGCTGTGGTCACAGGGTTGGTGAGGAGGGCGTGGGGAGAGAAACAGCGCCTAACTCTCGGTAGGTGCTGGGGGCGGGGGTGAAGGAGCTGCAGGGTGGGGCCCAGGGCTCAGGGTGAAGTGGCTCAGGGCTTCCCCTCTGCCTTTGCAAAGAGTCTGCCCTACGATAAATTGCACCGTGTGTGTTCTTTAGTATTGATGGGCCCCGGGAATTTTGTACGGCTTCTTTGGAAAGTGCTCTGTAATTACCTACACTGGTCTTATTTTTTTTTCTGTCAAACCTCTGTACCTCTCGTTCGGTTTTTCAAAAATGAGTCTTTCAGCTTCTAGATCTCTTTAGCTCTTATCAGGAACCCTTAATAGGCTCTGCAGACTTGGTACAGAAAAGAATGTTAATGTAGACCCCTGGCTGATGCAGAATTTGTGATAATTGTGTCAGAGGTAGAGCACAAGTGTGACTAGCTCCGCTCAGGAGAGGGCTCTCCAGAACAAGTTCAAGAGAACAAGGTGCTCGTAGTAGCTGAGAGCAACGCAAAGGGATGTTCTAATTTCAAATCCTTCTTGCCTTCTCATTAAAGCAGGACCTCTGCAAGGCAAGGGTGGTATCATCTAGGTATGTGTTAACTCTCCTTAATAAGAATGACATTTGATTGTTCAGGAAGAAGCAAACTTTCTGTCACTTATTCTGCTGGACCTCCACCCCCTTTCTCTCTAATTAGTCTGAAGTAGAGAGGCTTAATGCCTATGAAATTTCCAGCCTGCCAGCCGGCAAATGCTGGCAATTTTTGGGTCTGAAGACTGCAGAGAGACGACAGACAACATGTGGAAAATAGCTTCAAAGTGCTGATGAAACCTTATACTCCAAGTCAGAAAAAGCACATGTTAGTACATAATTAAGAATGCACCCTCTACATGTATTTGATCTGAAAAAGATCACTGAGCCATCTGGCTACTTGATGATTGTTCCAGGGATAGAAACACCTACACTCCCTCGAGAGATGAAATCTGTAGTCATCAGAGATTGTTCTTTGTTTTGTTTACTTTTGGTACATATGTATTTAAATTATCTAGCCGCTCATTGAGCCCAGCCTCTGATCCTACTGATTTGGATCAAGTTTGTCTGTGTTACCTTGGGCGAGTCATTTTATCTCTGCCGAGACTCAGTTTATCCATCTGAGTCATGGAAAGAACAGTCCCTTTTGGGGATGGAATTCAGTGCAGTGCTGAGCATGTTAAAGGCTCTTGGTAAATGCTGCCTGTGATTGCAGGCAAGCTGTGTGATGGCTTGAGGTCTGAAGGTGACACCAGGTGTCATCAGTAACTGTGTAAGTCATCCTTGCTCTGGAGCAAACCAGCAGCTGGGCTTCCAGGCATCCCCAAACTATGGCCCGCGGGCCGCATGTGGCCCCCTGAGGCCATTTATCCGGCCCCCCGCCGCACTCCCGGAAGGGGCACCTCTTTCATTGGTGGTCAGTGAGAGGAGCACTGTATGTGGCGGCCCTCCAACGGTCTGAGGGACAGTGAACTGGCCCCCTGTGTAAAAAGTTTGGGGACCTCTGCATCCTTTCCACCTACCATTGTTTTTTAGCACACCTGTATGCCCAGGTCTCCTCACATCTGCCCGCCTTTTCTTTTCTTTTAAACATTTTTTAAAAATTTTATTTATTGGTTTTAGAGAGAGAATAAAGAAGGGGGGAGAGAGAGAGAGAGAGAGAGAGAGAGAGAGAGAGGAAGGAAGGAAGGAAGGAAGGAAGGAAGGAAGGAAGGAAGGAAGGAAGGAAGAGGAAGGGAGGGAGGGAGGAGGGAAGGAAGGAGGGAAGGAAGGAAGGAAACATTGATCTGTTTCTGTATGTGCTCTGACTGGGGACTGAACCAGCAACCTTTGTATATAGGGACTAAGCTCGAAACAACCAAGCTATCCAGCCAGGGCTGCTCTCCATTTCTTTTCTCCCCTCGGCAACCCCTCACCCCATCTCCAGTAGACAGTATAAAGTACAAGTTGTTTTTACTTGAACATTAGGCTCATGTCTACATGTTGGTTGCTGGTGCTATTTTCTTTCCTGTCTTAATTTGTCAAATTCTAGAACATTCCACATGTCCTGCCATCTGAAACCTTCCTGGCTTCTGGAGTGCTGACTTGCCTCTGAACAGATATTCCCAGGTGCCCTGTCACATCATGACACTGGTCTCTAGACTTGGACTTACTCTGACCCACTGCGTGCGTGTGTGCGCGCCTGCGCGGGGAGGAATAGCTAATTGAAAATAGAAAGTAGGTTTTTAATAAAACCCCACTGAAATTGATGGAGAGAAAGTCATGATGTGTAATTACACATCATGTATGTGTAATTGTATGTGTTGCTTTGACTATTTGCAGCCATTTGCATTGGTTCAGACAGTCATTGACTTACACCCAACCCATATCGGGTCTGTGTACCTTACAAGCTGTTCTTCTGGGTAAAGCGAGTGACACAGATTGGTAGACCCATTCTGACCCTATTAAATGGAGCAGAAGACAATTCTGTGTTCTACCAAATTCCTTAGCACTAGTGGGCTTTGTGTCTGGGGCTGTTGTGAAGAATTGTAGTGTGGATTGCAGTAGCTGGAGACTGGTAAGAGAAAGCCCAGCTCTGGAGCTGACCGCAGTAGCTTGTATACAGCTCATGTAGACTGGACTGTGTGTCTGGAGACCTTGTGTGTGGCCTCAGCCCTTTCCCTAAGTGTGGGACTATAGATAAGACACTTATCTTCATCTCGGACCTTGGGTTCTTTAACAATAAAAAGAGGCAGCTGGTCTAGGTGAGCCAACTCTTGAATTCTATTAATTTATAAAAATGATTTTGAAATGTCAGGGCTAAAAGGAAGTCGTGGCTTGCTTCCAGCTTGCCCCGGTGTTACCTGGAGTTGGTGTCTTCCCTCCCCGAGACCACTCTATGGGTCTGCTGTGGGAGCGCCTTTCTGACTTACAGCACCAGAAATGCCCCCAGTGCAGCATTTCCTTCAGGAGCCGTCCAGGGCCCCCCTGGTCCCCTCTGCTGTGACCTGACAGGCTTTTGCCAAGACTGGTTTCTATAAAAATATACACTTAACTAAGGTGTTTCTTCTTGTTCTTTTTTACACATTTTCAAGTAACACCGAATGAAGAACAAAATTAGCTGTTAGAAGCCTTTACCAACGTAGTGACCTAGAACTGAGGATTGGACCACGTGGTCTTTAAGCACTGCTTCTATAGGGCTGCTGATGACCTGGGGGACCTGTCCCATGTACATGTGATAGGGCAAAGGAGCACATCACACACAGAAGGTTATGGAAGCCTGTTGTTCTATACTGTGAAATATTTCTTAAAGCCATCTTTAATTTCTTTTGAATATAGACAAAACATGCTCATTTTGGAATAGAAAACAATAACAGTAAAATATCCTGGAATGACTAACTTTCCATATTTGTGTGTATATATAAATATGTACATTTCTATTTGTTTGTATTGTCTTTTTCATCAAACATTACAGCTTATGCATTTCTCTTATGATTAAAAATAGTGCAAAAACATGATTTACAGTGGCTGCACACAGACAATCCATAATGATTGCACCATAATGGAACTGTTGCCACAGTGCATCACTGTATTTTTATTTAGACCTCATGAGTTGTTTTTTTTGTTGTTGCCTTTGATGTGGCCTTTGTAGGTGGAAAGACAAACATCTAACACATTTGAAGTTCATATTCACTGTGAGAAGAAATTGCATGTCATTAGCATATTTAAATTTTCTATTCCAGATACAATCTAAGATGCTTAATATTTAAAGATACAAATAATACATAAGGACTTCTTTTGGAGATCCTATTTTTGTACTCAATGTGTGACCAAACCCAGTAATAGAAATAAAAACAGTCAAAACAATGAAACAGTAAGAGATAGGAAGGGATGAAAAGTAACGTTTATGGAACATAAACGGACATATATGTACTATGTGTATGCGCATACATTGTCTCATTAAGGTCTCATGGACAGTCTGTGAGATAAATGTGACTTATCCTTATTTGCCAGAAGACAAAGCTGAGCTCAGAGAGGTTTTGCGCTTGCCCAGGTTTAGGTAGTTGGAAAATACCAGAGCCAGTATTTGAACCCAGGAATGTCAAACCAGAATCTAAAACCCACCTCTTTATACCATGCTGCCCAAGTACAAATTAAACTCTGGGTTGGCTCAAGGCATTGCTTCCTGTTTCCCTGCCCCATTCACTATAAATCTGTAGGAGAAGTTCAGAAAGAGTACCCCATTCCTGGGCAATTTCTGTTTCTCGACCCACTGAAGGACCTGGGTGGTTGAGGGTTCATATGGCATCCATGGTCCCTGTGTCCCCATCTGTGCCTCCCCTACTGCTTCAGAGTAACTCAGCTTTCCCCAGTTTTACAGACTGGACTTCTGAATAAGAAAGAAGTTGCCCCCCACTTTTGCAGTTCCCCTCCAACACAGCAAAATTCATGCCCTGGAGTTCCACAGTAATACAATTGGCTTTTCATAGGAACTTGGCTCAAAGCACATCTGCACTCACCCAGGGCACGGCGGGCTTGTTGGGTTGGTACATCCCCCTGAAATCTCCTCTTTGGATTTCCAACGGAAGTATGTGTTGATTGAACAAATTATTGTATTGGTTGGGCCTCAGTGAAAAAAATAATTTTCTTTGCACTAACTCTGTGCTGTGACTTTTATGTCTTCATTTATGAACACAATCTCTTCATAACCCCCTAAGAGTTCCCACTCAGAGAATTCTCTTTGCTATGATCAATTATGATAGCTCTAAAATAGCATGCAGCTCTGAAATTCTCCACTTGTCACCATGCTTCTTATCACCTCTGCGGTGTATTCAGTCATCCATCCATTCATCAAGCAGTTGCTGAGCACCAGCTATAGACCAAGCATGAGGCCTGATTGCATCTTCTTGTGATCCCTTTCAACATTGGTAGAACCGTGTTTTTTCAAGGGATTTTTACATTTATTTGAGGTAACAGTAAGAATTAACTTATTTACTGCATATTAAAGCTTTATAATAAGATACTCTAGTGTGAAATGTGGTTCAACGGTAAAGCAACAACTGTGAAAAAATAGAAAATGTAACATGAACTTGTAAATGATGAAAAAGTTATCCTTCTCACCTCAGTTGCTTTACATATGTTACCTTTAGGCTAAAGACCTCACAAGCTAATGTCTATAAATGGGTAATGGCTTATACTACCATAGGTAACTGGAGGCAGGTTTATTGTTACATTGCTGTTATCATTTGTTTGAACTACATCTCGTTAGTTCTTGGATTCGTGATCCCTGTCAGTAATATGAGAGCTTTTGCGGTGGATTGCTTTAAGTTTGTACAACACTTTTACTTTTTTTTTTTTTTTTTTTTTCATTTTTCCCCCGGTAACCTTCTGATGTAGGTATGTACTAATGTTTCCATTTTATAGACTAGGAAACTGACATCATGCAGCTGGCAATCACAGAGAAGGGACTGGAACGAGTCATTTTCTGTGTCAGGGTCTACTACACAATAGTTTGATTTTTCAGAATTATGTAGAAATTGTCTTTTATCCTTGTTTTTACCTGTCTTCAGATCTTCAGAAAATGGTACTTCGTAGTAAACATACATAGTCCTACTTGAACAAACAAATGCTTTTCATTCATTGTAGAAAACAGAACCTCACGACATGAATTGGGTCCCTGTTTATGGACAGCTGCCCAAACTGGTAACATATGCATAATGTACATCTCATTGCTGCTGCACATTCCAAAGGCAGAGTGATTGATGGGAAGGTACATCCTTGCCCTCAGTCAGTATGTCGCCTGAATGTATAGATGCAATACAGCGTGGTATTTTGGAACACGATGTTAGGTTTCCTGATTGGAAATGTTCTTGAACTAAAATATCCTCCGCGAAAAGCTTTTTTGTGGTTATAAAAAAAGATCAGCAACTCACAGGTTACCCGATTTGCTAATTGCTTAGAATTCAGATCAGGTACTTGTGGTGAAATTAGCATGCGATAACTATCAGTTTTTGACAAGGGCGACTGATGGAAGAAAGGGATAGCTGTGGGTGATAAAGTGATAAGGGAAAAAAAGGAAGTAGATTTTTATGGTTAAATTTTATCACCTGGGTTAGGTGATGGCTTCATAAATGTTCAGCAAGAACAGATGGAGAAATAGGAAAAGCAAAGCCATTTCTGTCCGAGAAGTATCTCAAAGGCTGTGGCCTTTCCTTCAGAAGGCTAATACCTGGAAGTCTTTTTTTTTTTTTTTAAATAAATTTTTATTAATGTTAATGGGATGACATTAATATTTCAGGGTACATATATTCAAAGAAAACATGTCTAGGTTATCTTGTCATTAAGTTATGTTGCATACCCCTCACCCAGAGTCAGATTGTCCTCCGTCACCCTCTGTCTAGTTTTCTCTGTGCCCCTCCCCCTCCCCCTAACTCTCTCCCTCCCTCCCTCCTGTGTCCTCCCTCCCCCCACCCCTGGTAACCACCACTCTCTTGTCCATGTCTCTTAGTCTCGTTTTTATGTTCCACCAATGTATGGAATCATGTAGTTCTTGTTTTTTTCTGATTTACTTATTTCACTCCGTATAATGTTATCAAGATCCCACCATTTTGCTGTAAATGATCTGATGTCATCATTTCTTATGGCTGAGTAGTATTCCATAGTGTATATGTGCCACATCTTCTTTATCCAGTCTTCTATTGAAGGGCTTTTTGGTTGTTTCCATGTCTTGGCCACTGTGAACAGTGCTGCAATGAACATGGGGCTACATATGTCTTTACGTATCAATGATTCTGAGGTTTTGGGGTATATACCCAGTAGAGGGATTCCTGGGTCATAAGGTAGTTCTATTTGCAGTTTTTTGAGGAACCACCATACTTTCCTCCATAATGGTTGTACTACTTTACATTCCCACCAACAGTGTATGAGGGTTCCTTTTTCTCCACAGCCTCTCCAACACTTGCTATTACCCGTCTTGTTGATAATAGCTAATCTAACAGGGGTGAGGTGGTATCTCATTGTAATATACCTGGAACTCTTAATGTGGGCCAAGTTACCCCTTGCAATCTGAGTAGGAAGACCGCCAGGAGCTGGTTATTTTCCAACAAATACAGGGTAGAAAGTTGTTCTTAACATATTGACTCAGAGCCCTGATTTATTTCTCTGTATATATGTCTCTGCGTATCTGTATATTTATATAAAAAGTCCTCTACGCTTGTAGTTTACCTAAGTCTGATCTTCAAATGGCTGAGGCTGACTGAGCAGAGACCCTACTACAGTGGGTCATGCCTTTCCCTTGTGTTCTCTGTCCTTGGCTTAAGATGCTGATACAAATGTGGTCTCGGGATGAACCATATTCTCTGTTCTGTGGCCCTCCCTTCTCCATCTCTGCCTCCTTCCTTTGAATGCCATAGACTGTGCTTCAGGATGAATCACCCTAAAAAGGAATGGAGCTCTTCTAACTCTCAAGCCTTTCATCAAAGATTGTTTCAGCGGACATGATGCTTCCACAGCCATTGGAGACAGAGCTGGTTGTTAGCCTCTTTGGGCCTCAATCACCGCATCTGCCAACTGGGGAAATGAAAGTACCTACTGGAAAGGATTGGGTGAGGTGTAAATAAGTGGGTATTTGTAAAGCACTAGAAGCATGGTTACTATATAGCAAGGGCTCAAAAAGTGTTCATTCATGGCCCTGGCCAGTTGGCTCTTTGGTAGAGTGTGGGCCTGGCATATGGATGTCCTGGGTTCGATTCTTAGGTCACACAGGAGAAGTGTCCATCTGCTTCTCCACCTTTTCCCCTTTGCTTCTCTCTCTCTGTCTTCCCCTCCTGCAGCCATGGCTCAATAGCAGTGAGTTGGCCCTGGGTGCTGAGGATGGCTCCATGGCCTCCACCTCAGGTGCTAAGAAGAGCTCAGTTGCTGAACAATGGAGCAACACCCCAAATGGGTAGAGCATCGCCCCCTGGTGGGCTTGCCAGGTGAATCCTGGTCAGGGTGCATGCCGGAGTCTGTCTCTCCACCTCCCCTCCTCTCACTGAATTAATAAAACAAAACAAAACAAAACAAAAAACCGGCTCATCTTCTCTCTGTCAAACTTAAGACTGAATTTCTTCAGGGAACTGATTTTATCAGAGATCACTTCATACTATCAGATATATCTCCCAATAAAACTTAATTTAGAAACAAAACAACAACAAAAAAAAGAAAAAAAGTGTTCATTCAGTAAAGGCAAAGATTGCTGCTCCAAAAGTAATGAGCTACCTAGCCAGTTAGATGTAGAAGAGGTCAAAAGAATGTGCCCGCGAGCGACATTAGCTACTCTGGAGGAGGAATGAAAGGTGAATATCCAATTAATGCTGAAGATTGCCCATCTCCCACCACTTCTAGAAAGTTGATAATCCAGAACTAGCAAACAAACAAAAAACGTCCTGGCTGATCTCCAGTGGAGATGACCCTTCCATGGAGGAGACTCAGACCTCCTTGATGCCAGATCAGGTCAGCATGCATTTCCCCGCTGCCCGGAGCAGTGGAAAACTCCATGCTGTCACTTCCAGCACTCTGGAGATCACATCTGTCAGGGTGGAATTGTTCATCCCACACTGTGGACAAGGGGTTGGCCTCCGAGCGTGACATGTGATCAACACTCGTTTGGGATAGTGGTCACGGCAAACTCTTTTGGAAGGGAATTTGGTGAGTTTTCCTACGAGTCACTATGCAGCTGGGGTTGGGCTTTGGCACGTCCTTCCATGCATTGGACTGTGGCCCTCATGCTCTCCAGGGGTTGGGATTTGGCTCCAGCGGAGGAGCATACACATGCCTCCGAGGCCTGACGTGGTTGCTCTCTGCAGCTCCCCAGCTAATGGAATTTTACTGATGTGGGTCTGAGGCATGAGGAGATTTGCCTCAGTGCTGCTTTCATTTTTATCCAGGCATTCTCATCTGTGTGCATTTTTCCATCCATTTATTCAACAGTTATCTAATAATGGAGCGTGGCCTCTATCCATATAGACACTAGTGGGACAGATCTGTGTAAAGTTAATGACAAGAATTTTTTTTTTATTTCATCTGGTTATACCTAGTCCCTTTTCAGAGTGTCCAGCACTTGTGGGTGGAGGAGTATCCCTTGACTTTTGGCTATTTGAGAACAGTGGGGTAAGTGTTACAATAAAGCAACATACAAGGTGCTGTGAGAACCGAATATAAGGTATTTATGTAGCACAAATACCTAGTTGTTTCCAACTTGGTTTCATAGTCACTGTATCACCTAGTTGACACAAGTGACTTACAAATGAAAAGGTATTTTTCTTTTTTCTTGATGGATTAAACACGGAGGAGCTAAGTCAACTCTTGGCATCCCACAGCTCGTCAGTTACCATGCCCGTCATCGAACTGGCGCTGAGTAAAGTCCCTTTTACATTCATGGCATTGCTTCTATTATGCCAAAAGGGGTAGTTTATCCAACTGAGAGTGGTGAAACCCAATGTTTCCGATGATACAATATACTTCCATTTTGCAAAAGCACTTGGTTTTGGCCATTTATTTATCCCACACACAAATGCTGCCTACCTGCCATGCGCCAGGTTCTAAACTTATGTGTTCTGTTTAAGATTTGTTGCTTGTGCCATTTGGGGCCTTTTGGTTTTCTGGAAGCTTGGAAAAGAATCAATTATGTTCTACCTTGAAAATGTATTGAACATATTATTGCTTGGGTCTTTTGGAAGGAACTTGACACTCTGACAGTCTCCAGGTTCTTCGGTACAAACATCTTCTCTACTGTTTATTACCGAAGAGAGGTGGTGTTGAGCTCAGTCTGCATTAGCTGTGCTTTTACATTCTGGAGAATTCTTTTAAAGAGCAAAGCCTTGCTGTGGTATAGTATGAAGTCACAGAAGTATGATCTTGAGCAAGTTCATTCATTCCTTTTCCCCTCTGCTTTAGCATCATCTGTAACATAGAGGGGCCTGGAGAAACGGGTCCGTTCCTAAGCGTCTCTGCATGCAGCGCCAAGCCTTGACTGTGTTTCATGGCCCTTACCTAAGGGATGGCTCTCAGAATGCCATAGTTACCATATTTTTCCTCCTTCCCAAATAGCCCGGACCTCCTAGGGTCTCAGGCTTCCTGTTTGCTTTTCACTCCCACAGATTCCTGCTTGGCTGTTCTCTGGCGCCATCTCGGCGGGTCTCTGGGGAGGATAATAGAGAGGCTCTGCGAAGACTCCACGGAGCTGCCTCTTCCATGAGCTAGTTTATGACTCATGTGCTGTCGGGGGTGCTGGCCTGGGGCGGGGGAAACTTCCCCTTGTTTCTTCCTTTCTGCTATCTCAGACAGCTGTCTTTTCCACACGGGGTACTTGGCTGTGTGCAAAAATGACAAAACAAACTCTAGACTCTTAAAATGGGTAACAGAAACAGATATTTAAATATCTTAATATATCTCTTCTATTTCCCACCTTGTTTTATCATCTTTCCTTTGCTTTACTCTCTTCAAACAACCAAACAAACAAAAAAAGAAAGGACAGGCAATGGCTTTTTACCCAATAAAGGGTAGGAACATCCCTTTGGCTTTGGGTCAACTCATGCGATTTTTCTTCAGATGTTTCAGGGAATTTCTTCCAGAAGTCTTGGGTGAGGAGGGTAAATGGTTGCAGCTGGAAGAACGCTCTGCCCGTTGGGTTCGGAGACACCAGCGGCATCTTTCTCTGTGGAATCCCATTTTCCAGAACACTGCGCTCCAGAGGCTGTCTTGCCCAGTCCTGCCTGGGCTGGACGGCAGCACCGGGGTTTCCCTTCACCTTGCGTGTGCGGCGGAGCGAGAGCTGCTGTTGGGAGGTGTCTGGGTTCTGGGACCCGCACCCGGTGATTCACCACATTCTCTGTGTCTACACACATCATCAGCCTTTGTCAAGTTTCTGCTGTGGTTGGATAATTAATGTTATTGGAGGACATGGTGAATTCTTTTCCCCTCACAGCTGAAGATGAGACAGAATTTGTCAGGCATCACACACAAATGTATTTTGCTTAATCCATCCCATTTGAATAATCTCTGTTGCCTCACAGAGCCCAAGAACTCCTTCAAAGATCTTTCCTTGCCTGAGGCCAGAGCTCCCCAAATAGCCAGCACCCCATTAAAGAGGGAAAACCAAGCACTCCTCTAACTTTGCTATTGAACTTCCCTTTCTCAATCTCTCTCTTTTTTTCCATATTTTTTTTTCATAATATGGAAACACTTTTGGTGCCTTCTCTCGTGTTGGATTTGGCGGTGCTTAATGTTCATATGCCTAAAGAAATATTTCCTCCAACGTCTTAACCCAGGGAAATGTTGGTGTCTGCGTCACTGATGTGCCCAGAGATCTCCTTGCCCAGGCTGACGCCTTCTTCATAGTGCAAGAAGCAGAGCCATGGTTTCCCCCATTTCTCGGCTCACTCTCTACTCTTGAGTCAGCTGGCGGTCTCATCATATATTTTCTGACATAATACATGGCAGCCATAACCAGTGACATTTCCACACAGGACACATACCCACATTGAGGCATAGATCTAAAGGGGGCCCTAGCTCGGACACCACCAGTTTCTTTCCTATTTGAGCAAACATACTGAGTGCAGGGCTGCAAGAGGGGCTTTATTATGTGACGACTTTCAATCCCTCTAGTTTATGTAGGAAAGTTTAATTATTTGAAGACTAGAATTTGTACTGTTCTTAGCCACAAACGGTTTATGGCACATCTAGAATGACAGGTCTTCTAGAGTCACTGAGAACCACTTCTTTCCATTCCAGAGATCTTTCCACAGACCTCTTGCCCAGCAGCTCGCTTGTTAATGGTCAAGCGGCTCACGGTCTCTTAGTAATTGTTTTTCACCTTGAAAACCAGGAGTGAGAAAGTTCACGGGTCTGAGAGTCAGAACCCCTGCCTGGTAGATTAACCTTTGACAGATGGCCTCGGGAAAGTCTGGTGCGTAAGTACTGAATCAGCTCATCTGTGGGTCCTTTCTGTCTTGCCCTTTCCTATCATTTCCCTCTTTTCATCCCATAAACAGGATATGCTAAGAATGTTATTCAAAGACTAAAGCAGTTTTGTTAGCGGGGAGCAATATCTCCAACATGCGCCGTGGGCTTTCGGGAGGTGAAAGGCTGAAGTGGGCATGAGATGGGGGTCAGTTAAAGCCCTGCAGTTGGGATGTGAGGGACAAATGGAGAAAGAGTTTGGTTAGGATCTGTGGGATATAAGCATGTCATTCAGTGATCAAGCAGAGCCACCTGCTTCGTGTCAATAAGCTGTGTGAACCCACCGCAGGCAAGATGTGCAAATGGTCAGAAGCGGCTTGGCCCTACAAAACATGTTCACCAATAAATGCATGCTAGCAAGAATGAAAATGGCTGGTCTCACTCCAGCCTGGGCCTCCATGTCATTGTGTGTCCTTGCGTAAGACTTTGCTCCTGAGGGTCCTGAGCAATTGAGGGGGGGAGCCCATGCATGAAACCCACAATCCAGAATGCACAAGGTCATCACTGATGCATATGGCCATACAGAAGAGTCATGGAGTTTTAGAGCCGGAAGAAAATTCAGAGTGGGTCATGCTCAAATCCCCTCATGCAAATCAATTAACAAAAATTATATAGCCAAACATTCCCATAAATGCCCTGTAATTAGTAACTGGAGTTTGAGGTACTCAACAAGGTAATAAAACCCATTAACAGCTGTCAGACCCATGGAGTCTCTTTGGCACAGCGAGTAGGTTAGCAGCTGCTCACTGGATGAAGCGGTTGAAAGAAAGAAAATATCATCTCTCTGGGTATGTTGGGCCCCATCCAGCCTGGGCCACTCACATTCGCATTTTCTTTTCTGGTAATAATTAGTGAAAATTTCCTCATTTGTCTAGGGATTGGACGAGGATCAAAATATTGAGGGACAAACCATCCCATCCCACTTTTACGGAGTACATAGTGTAATCTTATTTGAACAGGATATTAACCAAAAATAGGTCTGTCATGCCATTCTCCCAGGTTAAAGGGCACTCCTGGACAGGCATTGAGCTCTTTGGGGCTCCAGCCTGCCTTTCTAGGATCCTCTTCCTCTGATCCCCACTTGTACTCGGGATCTTAGGGCTTCCTGTCGGGTCTCCCAGCCCTCTACACACTCATGATTCTCTCTCCAGTGGAGTTCTCTGCCAGCTTGCCTTGCCTGCCACGTTCTGCTTGGCACATGCACTCCTATTCATCCTCTGAAGGCCAGGGCAACTGTGACTTGTGTCTCCCCCTAAATACAGGGTGGGACAAAAGTAGGTTTACAGTTGTATGTGAAATACAGTTTATCCTTGAATTGTTACTTATTAAGCACTGTATTTTCCATACGAACCACTGTAAAGCTACCTTTGCCTCTCCCTTGTGTGTAAGGAACACTGATTACTTCTCTAGTGCTTTGTCCATACCTCTGTTAAAGCAGCCTGTCATTCTCTACTGAATTACTTATCTGAAAGAACTTGGATGTTATGCTCGTTTTTCTCTGGGCTTAACCCTAGAGCCTGGCATGAAATAGTTACCTAACAAATACCTCTGAGTGTATGGATGGACAGATGCATAGACAGATGTCCCCAAAAGCTGCTTTCCTGGTTTTATTTTTTTTTGTATAAATGTAAACTATAAGGCCAGAAATGTCCATCTGTTTTGTTGCCCGCTGAAAGCCCAGCACCTAGACTAGTACTGAGCATATAATAGGTTTTGATCAATATTTGTTGGTTGAATGAATAAAGCGCAGTAGAGTATTCTTTTCAAGGTTTTAATGAATGAAGATATTAAACTTTTGCTCACCAATATGATTGCTTTAAAAGAGTCTCTATTAGACCTATAATGATTCTTTTCCTCATAGTGGGTTGGCATAGTTGTCACCTTCCCCAGGATTGCATATTGCCACTTTCTTCTAAGTAGCTTCTTCTTGAGAGTTGGGCAGTTGCTCAGCTGTTTCTCCAACTTAGGAACTGGAGACTCTTTAAGGAGTGTGAGCATGTGTTGACTTCAGAAAAATGTCTATTTAAAATGTGTGTTTATAACATTTACTTTTCTACCACTGCCTTTCTTGGTTTATCGTTCTCTGCCAGGAGACTAGGGGGGGGCAGGGAGGTGCAGTTGTTTGCTTTCATTTGCATATAGAGGAGAAAAGATATTGAGTTGCAGAGAACGTTTGAAATAGCACTGGAATTTTTCCCAAGCTGTTCTGACTGGCAGCTTGATGGAGAAAGATGAACGGCTATTTTCATCAACTCTAAAGCAAACTGGGCCTTCTTTATGATGGCAGTACGGCAGGTGGAAGACAAACAGTGTGCTAAGAGGGGACACGGGAACTGGAGGGCAGTCTGCGTATCTGTTCTGTTCATTGATTTTGCCTTGCACCTATCAGCACGCTCTGCTTTGCAGCAGGCTATTAATAAATAGGTGCTGCGTTTAAAGTTAATGTTGTTTGAGTTTCATCATCAAAAAGAGGGTTAGGAGTCAGAGCTTTGAAACTTTCCATTTAAAAATGAATATGATGTTGCCCAGAGAAAAGAATATTCAGTTCCATGTGTCACAGATCTGTAATAGCAAAGTCAGGAATGGTGTGCAGTACGTACCTTGTGGGACTTAACTTGTGGGCTGTTTGGGTTGGTAATTATGAGAGGTATAATAAGGGATGCTCTAGGAGTTTTGAATCCAGAAGTGGGTTTCAGTACTTTACATTTGCCTACTAAGTTTCATTTGGTACCCAAATATTATGACTTGATAATAATTAGGAGCACTGTTCTGTACATGTCTTCCCACAAGAAAAGGGAAGGCACTAAAGAACACAAGAGAAATGCTCTATTATTCATTCATCCCATTTAGTGATTGCTTATTAAGTGTACAGCAGTGTCCTAGATGTCTAGGGGAAGAGCACCGGATAAGGGCTATAGAGTTCAGGGTGTAGTCCTGACTCATTGCTTAACAACTGTGCACATTAACCAACTTAGAGTTTTGTGTCTTCTCAACACTGGACTTGGATGATGAAAGCAAATGCAAAAAGCTCTCACCTCATATGCTGTCACTTGGTGTTCACTAACTGTTATGCTCTGTTGGAAAAAAATCAGAAGCCACATCTGGACATAGAGTAAATGAATGCTACCCTTGAGTGGCTGGCAATGTCTGCTATGGATGATGGGTAAGGAGTTCCAGCATGTGTGCAACTTAATTTCCATCCTGGGCCAGGTAATTTGTGAAGTTCTAATGCCTATCTACTATTAGATTAGACTATCCGTAAGGTTGAGTCTTTGCCTTCTGAGCACTCACAACTTCTGTATCTATTCATGGTTCTGTGCAATTTAAAGAGGAAAGCACCAAAGGGCAACCGAGGCAGTGTGATGATGACAAATCCCTACTGATAAGTAGAGGAATGGCAATTTTCCTACAAGCGCATTTTCTTTTTCACAACAGAACAAAAGAAAGGTATGGCTTCCCCTGGTCAATCTAGTTTCCATCGAACTCAATGAGAAGTAGATAAACTAATCCAAATGCACCAGGAGAATTCTTCCCGAGTTACTCTTTAGCCTAAAGGAAGGTTTAGTCATCTAAGCCTCATTTCAGTGAAAACCTTGAATTTTTAAATAAGTCACATGAAATTTAAAAATATAAGCAAGAGCCTTTTTGTATATTTTGGTCTAGGAGACAGATTTAACTCTAATTTGAAATTGTGTTTCATTAGGATGTTTTCTTTTGACTGTGGATTTAAATTAAGGTTGTTATACATAATAATGTTAGTACAGGGAGGACCAAACAAGGTCGCTAAATATGGACCACAGTTCTGTTTCTATGCATGTATTATATGTGTTTGCTCATCTCTGTGCAAATGATGGCTCCAAAATAATGACTTTTGAATTGTACATCCCATTTTAAAGAATTGGGCAACTGATGTAGAGCTTTAGAAGCCCAAATAGAATCAACCAAATATTAGGCCAGTAAGTGTTTCACAACTGATTTTCTAATAGCGTATTTCTGTTATCTATAAGATATATGATAGAATGCTCCTTGTCATATGTGGCTTATTGTCATAAAGAATCATAGATTGTTGAATCATGTGATACCTCCAAAAACCTAAAAGCTTAGGAGTTAATTTAGAAGGAGGGTTTAGTCCTGTTTGTCCACATATTAAGGAGTTTTTACCAGGTATGATGTTCCTAAACTCTTTACAAACCAATGGTAATCTTAAAAACCATATAACATTGGAATTGGAAAGGTTGTGTTGGTTCCTGCCTCTTGTTTTATGGGAAAGGTGAAGTTATTTGCCTGAGACTCCTGCTAGTTACGGTAGAATGAGGCATCACATGAGTAACTCTTGACTCCTAGTCCAATGTCTTGTCTCTCCTCAAATAATTAATAAAATAAAAACAGTATAAAATGGGAAGAAGTCATGAGGACATTATAGAGAAGAAATGGGCATTCTTATGCAATGATTTGATTTTCCCAAGTTGATGCTTTGAAAACTTCTCTGAAGTCCTTCCCTCTGAGACGTTGGTATGTTTAGCGTTTCTAGTCCTAAGAAACAGGTAGCCGCTATTCAGCATGTTCCCTTTTGTTGTAACTACTACTTGGAAGCGCCTGCCTGATATGCACCTCAAATCTCCACAGTTACGTTGGTCATTAGGGGGTTTGTAGACTGACTTTCTGCTTCCCTCAGAACTGGTTTTCTTTGTGGCATATTGCTGTAAGTTCCTTCAAAGCCTCTCTGCAGGGAAGTAGAAGAGGAAATGAATAAACACAACAGAAATGATTTGGATAGAATGATATCTTAGCAGCTGGAATAATATTTTTTTCTAGTAGTCGTAGTGGGTTCTTTTGATGAGATATTTGTCTGATGACCTCTCTGTAGGAGGGAAGGAAGACTTTGGGGTACCCAGGTTTCAAACTAAAGTTAAGGTTTGTCTGTAGCTGAAGAGGGACAGGAAGGGCCGTAGATGGGTGAGGTGAGCACAGGAGATATGGGAGGAGACTGTCTGATAGGGACTCTTCCCTGTGGTCCCACAGATCTTCAATAACAGGAACAATCATAGGAAGCTGGGAGTGTCCCATGGAAGCTGGTGGCAGGGCTATCTTTTCCGTAGGTGACAGCACAGAAACAGAGGCAGATGACTAGATGCAGTCCCTAACTCCTGAGTCATTCCTGCTTACATAAACCATACCTCAGCATTTGGAATTCCCAGATGTAGCTTCTGTCTACTATAATTTATTGAAGCATCATCAAGGGGAACAGCAAGTTGCCCAATGTGAAGCCCCAACAGAACTGGCAAGGGAGTCCCATCTCACAAGCACGTGGGGAGGAATCTGAAATGGATGCACCCACAGATATGGCTGCCCTCTCCTCTCTTCACTGGATGCAGAGTCTGTGAGCACCCGTTGTTTAATTGGCCTTCAAAAATGGCCAGCTGGGTAGATTTTTGCCCATAGAAAAGACGACCCAGGCCTTCTTCCCTCTTGAACTAGTCAGACCACATGATGCCATTATAAGCTGATTTTAGTTAACTGCTGAGTACATTTATAAGGGCCTCTTAATAAAATTGAACATTTGGTCAGGGTGTTACGGCTCCACTTTCTGACCTGAATGAATTGGCCATGGAATCACAAGAATGCTATTGACATTGTTTGGCGGGCCCTCCCAGCCTGTTTTTGTTGTTCTCCTTTCTTTTTGGGTATGCAAGAGATGGTTTGACTTAATTAATTATTTTAGGTATTTTAATAATACTTAATAGGCAGAGATCCATTCTGTTTCCTCTCTTGGCTGTTTCTGGAGACTAGGGGGAATTTTCCAATAGTGAGCAAGGTGATGTGGGGACCCAGGTGACATTCTCCTGAGGCCCCTTGAGCCTAGTGGACTGGGTATTATCTGGGAAGGTGGAACTACAAGCCAGAAGTCCAGTGCTAGTTTCTGAACACCTCCATCTGGATGGACCTCAGGCACCTGGCACCAAAGTGAACAGAGCAGAGCTCACCACCCTCTCTCTTTCTCCTCCCTCTCCACGTTCCCCATACCTGTGCTCCTTCCTGCTCCCCTCTGACCTTTAGAGACCAGCATCACCTCCCACCTCGGTGGCCTGGCTCCAGAATGTCCCTGCCCCCTCCCTTCACCCACATTGCTGTCCACTGCACTCGGTCCCCACTGCACACCCTCGGTCCACGCCTTTGGTCCCCTCCTTACCCAGATTGATGGGACAGCCTCCTCACTGATTTCTCTGTCCCCATCACACCATTTTCCACCTTGTTGCTAGACTGACCACTCCAGGAAGCACGCTCCAGACCCTGTCACTCTGTTTAAAATCCCTGGGTGGCTCCCTGTCACCTTCCTGGTCAAGTGCACGTTTCCTACGGTAATTCTGAATGAGCGTCCTTGTTTCTGCCCTGCATGTTTCTTACTGCTTCCTCTGCATGGGACCCAGGATGGTGAGCAGGTTGAGCCTATATGGTGAAGCAGGCACGTCCAAATAAAGATCGAACATACACACACTCACACATTCACACATACGTATTCACCGATATCCACTTGCCTACTGATCACTAACTCCTGTTTAGAACTGTGACAGTGAGTGCCTCCATCCGGGTCAGTTGGGCTTAAAAATGTGAAAAGAGTGTCCACTGATTAAGAAATCAGTGGTTAAGAAATCTGCTTACTTATCCCTCTTGCCATCCTTTTTACCAGAATAAGAAGTTACTGACTGAAGGCCCATTTTCTTTTCAATTTCATCCTTATTTATTTTTGCCTCCAACCTAACCTGTCTTCTGGGAGGGCTAGAGCCAGGATTTCCTTGCTTCTAGCAAGGGTTGGAAACTTCCGCACACCTTCAGTATCCTCTTGCACCTGTCAGGTGACCCTGCTCTCTTTTCCTGAATGATCCTGGAGAGTGTCAGGGACTTGCTATGCCCAAGCAACTTAGCTTCCAGCAGGAGCAGAAAGAGCCGAGCTCAAGTGGAACAGCCGAGCACCACGGAGGGCCCACCTCATGGCTGCCTGGCTCGGAGCATCCGCAGTGCCCCTCCCCACCCTCACAGTGCCCTCAGGTGGGGAAAATGTCTGCGGTGCAGACCATGGCTTTTGCGGTCGACTCGTGTGAAAGTTCTGGGGAATAAAATAAGACCAGCCTGAAAATGGCCAGAATGCACGAGGCATCTGCCAGAACCGGACCTCTCGCGATGTCTGGCCTGCCTGGCGCTCTCCGCACTCAGGGGTGGCAGAGGACATGGAATCCATCTAGTTCCCCGTGACTGCCCCCCACCACGAATAGCCTAGAGAGGGTTTTCTTGTGAAAACGTCTGCTCCGACCTTCTGTTTCCAGCCCTTGTTTTATTGTCTCCCGCTCCTCCACTGCTGCTACTCCCCTGCCTCCACCCTGGCAAAGCACAGGGTTTATTTTCTCCCTCTGGTGTGCGCGCCTGGGTGTCTAACCAATGTCTCAGCCTCGCCTAATACATTAGAATTTGAATAAATGTATAACAGCAGGTAGCAAGTGACTGGTGACAGGGTGACATATTGACTTAATATCTTGTGTAATGCGATATGAAAGATGTGCCTTTTGGTGTGTATTTTCATTTTAATTATTTTTTGTTGCTTTTCTTAGGCAGACACTTGTAGGCAGTTTTGAGTAATTGTCTGAAATCATTAACATGTTTATTAAATAAGGAAGCAGAGTGCATTATCTAGCAAATCAATTATGCAAATGCACAGAAAGCATAAGAAATTAGTCTTTAACTGTTGCTGAGCTGCATCCATTTTCTAAATTATGGATGAAAGTTGCTGTGTGTGCCTGTGTGTGCTCGGGAGGAGACAGGTAGATTTAGAGTCATTTCCCCTTTCTCCCGAGTTTCAAAGCAGCAGCAATTTATGGTGTTCTCCGGGAGGGGACACGTCAGAGGTGCAGCAACTAGTGGGGATTTATGTGGATCCTCCGTGCAGATGACGACAGATGGTCGGCAGTGAGAGCGGAGCAAACTCCATCCAAGGGTCTGAGAGAAATTATCTGAGCAGTGTCGGTGAAGCGGAAGAAAATCTGTCCCTCCTCTGGATGACAGCAACACTATCTGGGTTCAAAATCTTTGGTCCTATGTATTTTTTTTGGGGGGGGGTATTTTTCCGAAGCTGGAAACGGGGAGAGACAGTCAGACAGACTCCCGCATGCGCCTGACCGGGATCCACCCGGCACGCCCACCAGGGGCGATGCTTTGCCCACCAGGGGGCGATGCTCTGCCCCTCCGTGGCGTCGCTCTGCCGCGACCAGAGCCACTCTAGCACCTGGGGCAGAGGCCAAGGAGCCATCCCCAGCGCCCGGGCCATCTTTGCTCCAATGGAGCCTTGGCTGCTGGGGGGGGGGGGGGGAGAGGCAGAGAGGAAGGGGGGGGGTGGAGAAGCAAATGGGCGCTTCTCCTGTGTGCCCTGGCCGGGAATCGAACCCCGGTCCCCCGCACGCCAGGCTGACGCTCTACCACTGAGCCAACTGGCCAGGGCCTGGTCCTATGTATTTTTAAAATCAATCAATCCATCATTTACTGATGACTTACAGTTAAAATCTTTTTAAAAAGATTTCTGCTGTTCGAGTTCCAGCCTGATGTTTGGTAATATCCGTTGTTGTTTTCATTTGGGAGGTGGTTGCCTCGTATACTCAGGAGCTCGCTCAGAGTACCCACCCTTCCCTAAGTCATGAAATTATCTCAATTCTTAAGAAAAGCATCCTTCACTTTATCCCCTTATTGTTTGATTTTTGTCGGTCCCCCTATCTCCCCACAGATTCAAATGCGTAGTTCACCCAGACACGCATAGGTTTCCATTATGCGGCCTTGAGTTGAATGACTAAAAGGAAAACAGTGGTGCTGGACTCCTACCCCTTTCTCTTGGCTAAACATCTTTCCTCTAATCCATCTTCTCATGGCAACCCAAAGAGGAAGGCTGGGGCAGAGATCCCACCTACTTTGAATGCTTTTTTAGTGAGAGGTTTATGAGCAGATTCAAGGGTACTCCAATGCAGATAGTAGGAGTGTGAGGACTGGCATTCTAATATGCAGAATTTTAGCTTTCTGAGCTAGAGACATTTGCCTGTTACTGTTTCTCAGCCTCTCTTCTTTAAAATGGAAATCATACCACTTATATTTAATTATACTGACCGTGTAAGTTCCCAATGGTTGCTTACAAAATATAGTGGAAGCCAAAAAAAAAAAAAAAAGGGAACAGAAGGATGTGGTAGAAAGATATGGGCTGGACTTGGGCACTTTTAGTTGGATTACATAGAACTGTATGTAACCTTTGTGCACTGTGTTTTCATACCAGTGAGTTGAGAACAATTAGACATAACTCATAGGCTTTTTAGAATTAAATCGGAATATTATCTATATGAGAGTACCTATTAACATAATTGGCAGATAGTATTTCAACAACTCAGCTTCTTTTCCAGAAGTGTTAAGAACTAGTACTAGGGTTTAAGTAAAATTGCCTTGTTTCCTATGCAGAAGAGAAATACATTTGGAGAATACACAGATTCCTGCATGTAGGAGTGAGTTTATAATATTTATAAGAGAATCAGAAGATATTCTAGCTATCGTAGTATGGAAACAAAAAGAAAGTCCTATTAGATATAGAAAAATATTAAGGCATAAACTATAAAGATATCTTTATAGGTAGATATTTCAATTTCATGTTCAGATTTTCTTTTCACCATTCTGATTTTAAAGTGATAGGTATACAGAATGAAAAGCATCATCCTCGTGTAAAAGGGTAGACAATGGAACACAGCTCCTGTCCTTTCCTTCCAGACTGACTCCCCAGGAGTAACCATTGTTAATGGGCTTTGTGCATATTTTGGATATACATGTGAATCTGTAGCAACAGTTCCTAGAAGTGGAGATGCTGGGTCCAATTCCTAGAAGCGGAGATGCTGGGTCCAAGGGTGTGTGCACTTTCGATTTAGAAAGATGTGCCAGATTGTCCTCCGAGAAGGTTGTGGGGAAGCACATTCCTCTCAGCAGTACGTTAAAAGTATCATATCAATATTAACAACTCTGCCTTGGCAACCACTTCATCTTTGTTTTCTCTAATGGGACTAATGGTACTCATTGTTTTTCAAATTTGTGATTTACTAGTTGTGAATGAAGTTAAGCATTGTTTTGTATGTTTATTAGCTATTTGCCTTTCTTTTTTCTATGCACTGGCTGCTGTGCTGTGCTACCCAGAAGCCTTTTAGAAGGAAGTTCCCATTCCCTCAGCTGCTGCACGGCCTGTATAGGAAGGAACTAAGCTGTCAGTCCCTTTTTGGAGACTGCTTCAACTGAAGAGAGCCCACTCGCTTAAGGTCTCACTCCCTTCCTGCAGATACCCATGTCCAATTATCAGTCAGTGTGGGACCCTAAGGGTTTAACCCATTTGCTACCCATCTGGCAATCCCAGCCCCAGAGATGCCAGTCCGGCAAGCCAAGGTCTCGGTTATGATTTCAGCCTCATCTGTGTAGCTCTGGCTCTTTCCCTCCCGCTGAGGAAGCTGATCCTGAGAACATGCCTCCAAGAGCCTCCTGCACCACGTTCTCCACTTTTAATCTGATTCCCAGAGAGCCCAGCATACTACACTAACCATACCCGTTTTACATTGGGCTCTTGGTCCCTTTCTAAATGATTTCGAGGTACTCTGCTTAGGAGAAACTGTCTGTTTCTTTAACTTATGAGTTATCAATATACATATTTTTTTGCCTCTTTGTCATTTTTTCACGTTGTTGGTACTCTTTGCCTTTCCAATGTTTTAAATGCCGGTGCAAATTTTTTTTTTTTTATCAGTTTTTCTCTTTTTTGATTTAACGGCATTTGGTTTTTTGTCCCTAGACTAGTAGGACCTTCCTTATGTTAAGACTTTTTTTTAATGTTCCCATTTTTTTTTATTCTAACAACTTTATTTTTCACATTTACATTTTTGAGCCATCTGGGATTTATTTTGATGTAAGACACGAGACTGGAACCTGCATTATTTTTCTCCCTAGTAGCTGGCCAGTTGTACCAGTGTATTTATGGGTTAATCCATCATTCTTCCACATCTGAAATGCCAAATTTATTATATAATAAATCTCTATATGTATTGTATCTGTTCCTGAACTATTTTTGCCCAATTATTTTTACTGCTCTTTTGCTAGTAACAAACTGTTTTAAGTACCTTAGCTTCATAGTATATTTTAATATCTGGTGAAGTTAATAACCCTATATTTCTTGACAGGTCTCACAAGTTAATATTCCATGTGCATTTTAAAATTAACTTTCTGAGTTTTAAAAATATTCTTATTGGCATTTTTATGGGGATCACATTAAATTTATAAAGTAATTTGGGGAAAATAAATCTTTACAGTGTATTTCTGTCTATGAAGAAAGTATATCTTTCCATTACCCATTAATTTATCATCTTTTATGTCTAGCTGAAGGATTTTAAAGTTTTTTTATGAATTCTATATGCTTGTAAATTTATTTCTTGAAAAAGTATGCTCTTTTGCTCTTGTACATAGTATCTTTCTTCTATATCACTAATTAGCTTTTGTTTGTATGGGAAAAGCTATTGTTGTATGCTAGTTTTGTAATCCATCTACCTTGTCTCTTAATGTTTTTATTCATTTTTAGTTTGATTCTCCTTGGTTTTCTAGTTTCTTACATACACCATCTGCAAAAATAAGATTTCTCTTTCTTCCTTTTCACATCTTCTTATGCATCACTCCATTTCTCTGCCTGGGCTGCCTTCACAAAATACATAAGACTGAGGGCTTACCCAACAGACATTTACTTCTCACCATTCTGGAGGCTGAAGTCCAAGATGAGGGCAGGAAGGGAGTTAAAGCATGAGCTCTCTGGTATCCCTTCTGGTAATGACTAATCCTATAGGATCAGAGCTTACCCTTATGACCTCATTTAACTTTAATTACTTCCTTACTCCAAATACAGTTACACTGGGGGGTAGTAGGACTTGAAGACACAAACATTCTGTCCATAGCAATGACTTTCTTGCATTGCATGGGTACCTGTAAAATTATAGGGTCGCAGCCATTTTTGTCTTAATATAGTAATGCTGCTTATGCGTTCGTTACCATTAAGCCTGATTCCAGCTTTTGAGTTATGATATATATATTTTTACTTTTATATGCTTCTTTTTCATATAAAGTATGCAGAGATTCCTATTTAACTAGCACATTAAATCATAAGGATTTTTATTTTATTGCATGTTTTTTTTAGCAGCTATAGAACTGATTATGTAGTCTTTCTTTATTATTAATGTATCAATATTATGAGTTATAAAAGTACACTTCTGTTGAATAATCCTGGTATCCGTGTTTGATTGTGGTATGTTACTTTTTTCTGTGCTGGTGGATTCTGTTGGCTTATGTTTGAGTTAATATTTTTATATCATCATTTATAAGTTAGATTGATCTGAATTTTCTATTTTGGGGTTATTTTTATCAGGTTTGGAATTAGTGTTAAAGCTGTTCTGAAAAATTAACATGGAAGTTTTTTTTTTCCCTGAATACATAATTTATTTTCATATGATCTACATGTAACAGCTTATTCATAGTGTCTTTTTTTTTTTTCAGTGGCTCCCTAAATATGGTTGTCCAGGAAAATATTTGGCAAGTGATAGTGGTTCATCATCTCGGTTGGATCTGGCCAGTTCAAGCTGAAAAAGAGAGATGGAGAGGGTAGGAGATACGCAGGCAGACCTCAAATAGTGAGGGTCCCTTCCAGACCGCGGCGGTACAGTGAGGATCACAGGGAAGTCATCATCTTCTCACTGGTGGAGGGTCTTACCTTCAATTTGTAAAAAAATAACAACAAAACACACAAAAGCAACATCTGTGAAATGCAATAAAATGAGGGGCGCCTGTGTTCCTGAGTTAGAAATGCCCGAGGCGCTGAGAAGGCGCCCCACAAGTGCCCTGAGAAGGCGGGGGGCGGGGAGCACAGCTGGAACTCTGGGGAGCCCTAGAGAAACCTTGGACCTATTTAGGGTAACAAAGAGACCTTTATAAATTGGTCTGTACTCTGTGCGTTCTGAAATTATGCATCTTGATATATTTACACTGTTACCCTGGGGCAGAATGTGAGGATGGCCTATGTCATAGTTGCCCTGTGCTCCTCCGTTTGTACTTTATTTGGAGGCCCTCCTCGTACCTTAGCCGCCTGCCCCTTCCCCACTCAGCTCAGGAGCCACCTGCGGGTGCTCATTGGCTGGACGCTAGCACCCTATCATCTTCCTTCCCACCCATGTTTACTTTTGTTAAGGAACTGCTTGGCCAATCCAAGTTCAAGTGCAAATTGGTGATGATGTTTTCTTCTGTGTCTTCCACAGGCAGCCTAGTCTGTATTTTTCAGGGCGGAATGACAATACATAAACCCAAGGAGCAGATGATGACCCATACCAGGCAGGGTTTCAGTGCCTTTTTGTGTGTCCACTGGAGCCTCCCTCCCCCCAATTTCTAACTTTGGCTCTTAGGGGTAGGCTCAGTTTACGCTTATGAAATCAAACCCTGATCCCATCTCATTCACACTCGGGAGTTGTATAGTTTTGAAGGCACTGAACTCTTTTATAAAGTTTTCTTGAGGGTATTCCTCCAATAGATTTCTAAACTTTAAAGGAAAAAAGCCTTTTTATGGGTTTCTTTTTTCTTCTTTCTCATACTGGACTATGGGATTAAATTGGATCATATTGTTGCTTTTTTAGTTTTTTTTATTTTATTTTCTCTTTGATTCTCCTGCTACTAGTCCTAAGCAATTATGTTAGACTTTGTAACAGGATATGAGATTATTTCATAGCCTGACCTGTGGAGGCTCAGTTGATAAAGCATTGGCCTAAAACACTAAGGTCACTGGTTTGAAACCCTGGGCTTGCCTGGTCAAGGCACATATGGGAGTTGATGCTTCCTGCTCCTCCCCTCTTCTCTCTTGCCTCTCTCTAAAATGAATAAAGTCTAAATAAAATATATAATTTGTAAAGATTATTACATAATAACATATGCATTAGCTTAAAACTGCTCCAGCCACAAACTGTTCTGATAAGGTCTTTTGTGTTTTTTTTTGTTTTTTGTTTTTTGTTTTTACAGAGACAGAGAGAGAGAGTAAGAGAGAGGTATAGATAGGGACAGACAGACAGGAACGGAGAGATGAGAAGCATCAATCATCAGTTTTTCATTGTGACACCTTAGTTGTTCATTGACTGCTTTCTCATATGTGCCTTGACCGTGGGCCTTCAGCAGACCCCTTGCTCAAGCCAGCGACCTTGGGTCCAAGCTGGTGAGCTTTGCCCAAACCAGATGAGCTCGCACACAAGCTGGCGACCTCGGGGTCTCAAATCTTGGTCCTCCGCATTCCAGTTTGACACTCAATATCCATTGCGCCACCACCTGGTCAGACTGATAAGGTCTTCATTCCAAAATCAGAATTGATTTCAGACTTTACTGATCATAAACATGTATTCCTAATAGTATATATCGAAGAACATTGTGCATAAGACAAATCTATGAACATTGCTTCAACCTCAGAAGTCAGTATATATATACCCCTTTCTAAATACAGCCTTTTGAAATGTAACTCCTTGAGCAGTAAAAAAAAAAAAAAGACTTTGGGGGCTTTAATTTTCACTTTTCCATTGTGATGCTAACAGATAAGTATGCTGCAAATTCGAGGCAAGTTGATAGGATTTAGGGTTCTGAAAGGAGGTTTCTTGTGTGAAAAAACAGTTTTGTCTAACAGGCTGCTTGTCAGGGTTTTCATAAGACTCGAATACTTAGAATATTTATTAGTTTCTTCTTCCTTATCTCCTCCCCCCACCAGTGTTAAATCCCAAAGGGCTGGCCTGGGCAAACTTCCTTTGCTCCTGGGTTCCTGCACTGTCCACCCCTGGCCCACATTGGCTACTCCTGCCTGAGATATAGGTTCTCCTTGGGGTTCCCTATCTCTTCTTTTGTGTGTGTGTGTGTGTGTGTGTGTGTGTGTGTATGTGTGTGTATGTGTGTGTATGTGTGACAGAGACAGAGTCAGAGAGAGGGACAGATAGGGACAGACAGACTGGAAGGGAGAGAGATGAGAAGCATCAATTCTTCATTGCAGCTCCTTAGTGTCCTTAGTTGTTCATTGACTGCTTTCTCATTATGTGCTTTGACCCAGGGGGGCTACAGCAGAGCAAGTGACCCCATGCTCAATCCAGTGACCTTGGGCTCAAGCCAGCAACTGTGGGCTTCAAGCTAGCTACCTTTGGGCTCAAGCCAGTGACTATGGGGTCGTGTCTATGATCCCAGACTCAAGCCAGTGACCTCGCGCTCAAGCTGGTGAGCCCGCACTCAAACTGGTGACCTCGGTGTTTCGAACCTGGGTCCTCCACATCCTAGTCTGATGCTCCATCCACTGCACCACCGCCTGGTCAGGCTCTCTATCTCTTTTAAAGATTAAATTTAAGTTATAGTGGTGATACTAGTTGATGATGACATTATATAAATTTCAGATGTACATTTTTATAATACAACTTCTCTATACCCATACCCAAAGTCTTGTCTTTTCTCATCACCTTGAATTTGACCCCTTTTAATCTCTTCATTCTCCCTTGACGCCCTTTCCCCTCTGGTAACCACCCTTCTGTTGTCTGTATCTATCATCTTTTTCATTGTTTGTTTGTTGTTCTTTGTTTTCTATCCCACATGAGTGAAATCCTGCAGTTCTTGTCCTTTTCTGTCTGACTTAGCATAGTAATCTCAAGATCCTCCCATGTTGTCACAAATGGCGGTATGTCATCATTTTCTATGGATGAGTAGCATTCTGTCACATGTATGTGTCACATCCTCTTTATCCAATCATTTGCTGAAGGACATTTAGGTTGTTTCCATGTCTTGGCTATTGTGACTAACGCTGCAGTGAACATAGGGATAGCTAGCTATATTTTTATGAATAAATGTTTTCAAAATTTTGAGAAAGATATCCTGAATTGGGATTGCTGGGTTGTATAGTAGCTCTAGTCTTAATTTTTAAAGGAACCTTCATACTGTTTTCCATAGTGTCTTTACCAATTTACATTCCCGCTAACAGTATACAAAGGTTAACGTTTCTCCACATTCTCTGCAACACTTGTTATTACTTGTCTTCTTGATAATAGCCTTCTTACAGGTGTGAGGTGGTATCTCATCGTAGTTTTGATTTGCATATTTCCCTAATACCTAGTGATGTTGAGCATCTTTTCGTATATCTGTAGGTCCTCTGTATGTCTTCCCTGGAAATTTTACTATTTAATTCCTCTGTTCATTTTTTAATCAGATTGTCTGTTTTGTTGTTGTTGCTGAGTTGCTTGAGCTCTTTATATATACGTATTTTGGATATTAGCCCCTTATAGGAGGGCTGGTTTGCAAATACCTTCTCCCATTCAGATGGTTGCCTTTTTGTTTTGTTGCTGGTTTCCTTTGCTGTTCAGAAGTCTTTACATTTGATGCAGTCCCATTTATTGTTGCTACTATTTCCCTTGTCTTTGGGGTCAAGTTCACAAAACCCATCTGAGACCAAGGTTCTTAAGTTTAATGCCTATATTTTCTTCTGCGTATTTAATTGTTTCAGGTCTTTAATTTATTCTGAGTTAATTTATGTGGTTGTTGTCAGATAGCAATCCAGTTTCATTCTTTTGCATGTGACTTTCCAGTATTTCCAACACCATTTATTTAAGAGACTTGTATGTTTTTGGTTCCTTTGTTGAAAATTAGTTGCCCATATGGATGTGGATTTATTTGGTCCATTCTTTTTTTTTTTAAGTGAGAGGAGGGGAGATAGAGAGAAAGACTCCCACCTGCGCCCTGACCGGGATCCACCTGACAACCCCTGTCTGGGGCCAGTGCTGGAAACAGCCAAGCTATCTCAGTGTCTGGGGTTGACACTCAGACCAACCAAGCAACTGGCTGCGAGAGAGGATAAGAAAAGGGGGAGAGGAAGGGGTAGGGAAGCAAATGGTTGCTTCTCACATGTGTCCTGACTAGGAATCGAACCCAAGTCATCCAATGCTCCATCCACTGAGCTAGCCAGCCAGGGCCTCTTTTTTTTTTTTTTTTTTTTAGATTTTTTTATTTATTGATTTTACAGAGAAAAGACAGGCAGGGAATGGGAAGTGGTTGATTTACTCTAACTGTTCCTTGTCCTAGGTGCCTTGACTGGGCAAGCCCATAGCTTCGAACCCTCGACCTCAGTGTTTCAGGATTGCACTCAGTCCACTGTGCCACCTTAGGCCAGGGGCTATTTGGTTCATTCTTGAATTCTTCTGATCAGCATTGGAACTCACCTTTCCTGGTTCCATCACTTTTAAAAGATAAACTGAGACATATTTAACATTTTAAGAGTTTATTTGAGCAAAATCTGAATCTAGCAATGCCAGCCCAGCAGTGATTAAGAGCAATCTGCTGACAGCCGCTCAGGGGACAGACGGAAACATACAGGAAGTACCCAGGCAAAGAAAGGAAATTATCTTCCTGGCTGTCGTTAAAAGCCTAGTTTGCTGCTTGTGATTGGTTGTCCTCAGCGTTTTGATTTCATCACCTTGAGGCATTTCCAGGCTTAGATTCTGGTTTGCTTGCCTAGGTTCCCAGTGCACCAGAGTCGCTGTGGACCCATGGCCTCCGCGTCGACATGATCTAACAGCATCGAGGCAGTTTCTGGAATTCTCACAGAACCACTCAAGTGTGAGGGAGAGCTTAATCTGGGTGGAAACATTGTGGAATATCTGTTGAAGGAAATGGCATTTAAAATGGATCTTTAAGATGAGTAGGATTTTGACAGGGGTTATCCATCAGGCACTCTTTCTCACGCGGCGCCGCATGATTCTTAACTTACTTGCAAAGCCCCTGTCCCCAGAGGCCTTCAGGGAATTGTGGTAGTGCTGAACATTTTAGGCACGATGCCTGGCCTTCTGCCTGAACAAAGGGAGTGAAGTCAGAACCAAGTTTTCTTCTTCTGTCTTTATATTTTGGGAAGTGAGCAGACACTGGTAAAATGAGACAATTGACATGTTGAGGAGAAATTTTCTCTCCCAAAAAATACGTTTGACATTGTACATTCAGTGTACTGTGAATGTATATGCATACCGGTGGTTACATTTATAGCAGTACAACTGAGAATGTGCAAATGAAGTCTGGGAAGTGCCAAATGCTGTCCTCCAGCATCCAGCAGAACTTTTCTGGGGTGAGAGAAACTTTCAATCAGGTAACACTTCCTTTCGGTCCCATGTATTTAACTAGACTGCTCACAAAATAATAGGGAATATTTTTAAATGAATATGAAGCGATAAAATACCCCCTAATCTTTGTGAGTTGTATGTATTTGGAAAGGGAACCTAGGAAAAGAGGATAGAATTTTGGGGAAACAAACCATAAAAAGCCTTTGAGGGAACATCTTTTTTTTTTTTTTTTCTTGTGATTTTATTTTAGGTTCTTTTCTCCCATCAGATATTATCTGTCCCACCTGACCTAGGTGGCTGCCATCAAGGTAGGACAGCAGGTATGAGTTGTTGATAGTGGAGCTTCTGGATTTCTTTAAGGGATTGGTGAGCAAGAGATGGTCTCCCTGAAGACGCAAACTCATGGGCTCTTCTTGCCGAGTGCTCTGCCCACCCCAGCGAGGGCCATCCCTTAAAGCCAGAGGGTTCGCAGAGGCGGCCTCTGGGTTCACTTGGTCACATTTTCTCACCTACAAATCAAAAAGCTTTCTGTAAACTTATCCACATGTGGACATATTAAGACCTTCCTCGTTTGTCCTCTTCTGACCGCAAATTAGAAAAAAATTTATTCCTTTCTTTCTTTGTTGGTATGTTTTTGATGTCTAAAAAAGCAAAAATGACTTTAGGTCTTTTCAGGCTAAAGGTTACCCAAAGTGAATTCCATGGAACACTGGTGGTTGGTGAGGGGCCTAGTTGTTCTGTGGAAAATGGTTCCATGTAGTTTGGGAAAACCCTACCTGATGTGTCTCCCCTGTGTGGCTTCCCAGTGACATTAGTATATTCAAGACTGAGCACTTTGCAGTTAAACAGCTTATAACTTTGTTTAGCCTGGCAGTCACAGAACTTCTTTTCCCTTAGAATTTCCCCCTCTCTTAGAGCCTCTTAACGTCTGAGTGACACAGCGTTCCACAGAAGAGTGTAGACCAGGGGCAGTCAACCTTTTTATACCTACCGCCTACTTTTACGTCTCTGTCAGTAGTAAAATTTTCTAACCGCCCACTGGTTCCACAGTAATGGTGATTTATAAAGTAGAGAAGTAACTTTACTTTATAAAGTTTATAAAGCAGAGTTACAGCAAGTTAAAGCATATAATAATAATTACTTACCAAGTACTTTCTGTCGGATTTTTGCTAAGTTTGGTAGAATAAATCTTTATAAAACAACTTACTCTAGTTAAATCTATCTTTTTATTTATACTTTGGTTGCTCCGCTACTGCCCACCATGAAAGCTGGAACGCCCACTAGGGGGCAGTAGGGACCAGGTTGACTACCACTGGTCTAGACTGTGCAGAGCAAGACCCTCCCCACCTCTTGTAGGACCTTCTCTCTCTGTGCTTCACAAGCTTTTTGCTGCTGGGACTAGTTTGATTCCAAGGCACGAAGGGACTTGGATTTCTTGTGCTATAAAAACTCGCACATTTTGCAAAGGATTTCCAAAGATCTGTGCTTAAAACAGGCAACTGTTGCAATCTGAGCATTGTTAGCGTGGTCTTCCTTGCCCCAGGGGAGTCATGACAGCCAACCTGAAGCAGTAAGTTTTCATATTGTGTCAAGTGTGCTCTCTGGATATTTTTATTCATACATCGTTCGGCATTCACGAAGCCATCTAGCTCCATCCCACGTCTGAGTGAGTCACTTTTTTTAAGTAGTTTTTTTTTTAAATGTCTCAGGCACATAGATAATTAGAAAAAAAATGAATAAAAATAAATCTTGTTGTTTAATTAAAAAACCCAAATGAGTCTTAAGAATCAAATACATATGTTTCTCACTTTCTTGGATTACCAATAATTACCACCTTTGTTCTGGTCTTATTCCAAGCATGCAAGTTAGCATCTTTTACCATAAAAATGAGTAATATGAAAACAGCACGTCAAAACAGAGGTGATACTGTATTAAGTTCCTCCAAATGCTCAATATAAATAAAGCATGGAAAAGTTTCTTACAACCATATGCTTCAGGTTAACAGCCCTTGTATTTCTCTTTCCAGCCTAATTATGTTTTCCTGATGGACAGTCACTTTCCAAATTATATGCTCCTCTTTCAAGATTGTTGCCCAGGAAATGGGATGTTTCCAGTTATTCATGTTGAGTGGATTTACTGATTGTATGATATTTGTCAAAATTGTAACCTGTTATTACCTATTATTTCATCATTAAACTTAATGTATAAAAAGTGTAATTGTATAGCTGTTCATTACTGTGTTAATTTAACATAATGCACATTCATCGTTCAGCAAGAGTGGCACTCATCTAAGCACGCATTTTAAATTAAAAATGCTAACCGCAGTTTAGCTCTGTTCCGAGCACGGAGAGGAGGTGCGTTCTGTAGCTCTGGAGAATGTCTGTTTGGAAAGGCCCAGCACACGGAACTAGCTGGGTAATTCATGGCTGCAGGCTACTGCCTCTTTCACAGCGAGCTTCATCCAGCTGCAGATACCCACTGCCAGGAAACGGGGGATTTTACAATGGAGAGCAAGTGTGTGCGATACATCCATGTTGCAGGAAAGAGCTTAAGGTCTACTTTCTTTAAGAAAATCAGTATTCAGAAACACAGAAGGCGGTCGAACCTCAGTCTTTAAGTGTGCGCTGCCTTTCTTTCTCTCTTGAGAGAGAACATTTTTGAAAGCTAGTCAAGTAACTGTTGTTGCTAATATGTTCTGTATTGTATATACTTCAGATTAAATGAATGAGGAAGAGCCTGGAAAGAAATAAAATATGTCAGAGTTTGTGTTTTTCAGAAAGCAGTTTTGGAGTAAACATATCTAGATTTCTTTGGTATCTTTTTATTTACATTGGGACGTGTTGGCCATGTTTATCTGGATCTGGAGAGATAAGTGCCCTTCTGTTTTTGACTGTTGTTAGCTTTGGTCTCCAGTCACTGGATTTTGGATCCTGCCTTCTAGGAACGGGTGGAGGCCAACATGGCAAATCCCAGGAAATTATCATATGCAAAGCTGAGGCTATTCTTGACATCGGACTTAAAATAAACATCACATGTATGAGCCTTATTTTAAGAGTATAAACTTTGGAAAGAGATTATATCCTGAACATGAAGCACTATGAACAAAGTTTCAAGTGCTATACAATAGAATGGCTCTGGATGCAACAGAACGACGCCCCAGAGGGGCAGAGCATCGCCCCCTGGTGGGCATGCTGGGTGGATCCCCGTCGGGTGCATGCGGGAGTCTGACTGCCTCCCCATTTCCAGCTTCGGAAAAATGAAAAAAAATATTGTCATTATTATTATGATCCCCATCCTAACGCCAGTCTTAGATTGGTTCATCAGTCCTAGTGTCGCTGAATTATATATTAATTGAAATCCTTTAATCTGATGAACTGCCTTTTTTCCTCCTTGAATGAATCATCTTATTTTTTCCAGTTTTGTTGAGGTATAATTGATATATATCACTGTGTAAGTTTAAGGTCTACAGCATAACGACTTGAACTACAATATTTTGAAGTGATTATCACAATTAGTTAAGATCCATCTTCTCATAGAGATACAAAATAAAAACAAATGTTTCTTTTTTCCTTGTGATGAGAACTCTTGGATCCACTCTCTTTAACTTTCAAATATATTATATAGCAGTGTTAACTATAGTCATCATGTTGGACATTATATCTCCAGTACTTATCTTTTTTTTTTCTATTCAGTGAAAGGAAAGGAGGCAGAGACAGACTCCCACATGACCTCCACCGGCATACACTGGGCCCATTAGGGGGCGATGCTCTTCCTACCTGGGGTGTAGCTCCATTGCTCAGCAATTGAGCTCTTCCTAGTGCCTGAGATGGAGGCCATGGAGCTATCCTCAGCACCTGAGGCCACTTGCTGCAGTTGAGCCATGGCTGCAGGAGGGAAGAGAGAGAGAGAGAAAGAGAGAGAGAGAGAGAGAGACTAGAGGGGGAGAGGTGGAGAAGCAGATGAGCACTTCTTCTGTATTCCCTGACCAGGAATTGAACCCAGAACATCCATATACTGGGCCAATACTCTACCACAAAGTCAACTGCCCAGGGCCACTTATTTATCTTATAACTGGAAGTTTGTATCCTTGACCATCTTAATCCAATTCCACTCTGCCTCCCTTCCCCTACCTCTCGTAACCACGAATCTGATAATTTTTTAATGAATTTTTGTTTGTTTTTGGATTCCACATATAAATGAGATCATACAGTATTTGTCTTTCTCTGTTTGACTTATTTCACTTGGCATAATGCTACCCTTGTTGTAGAAAATGGCAGGATTTCCTTTTTTATGGCTGAAAAAATTATAATATACTTATATATATAACTTCTTTATCCATCATTCGTCAATGGGCACCCCTAGGTTGATTCCCCTGCTTGGTTACTGTACATAATGATTCTATGAAAATGGGAATGCACATACCTCTTCTGTATAATGTTTTTGTTTTATTCACATCAATAACCAAAGTGGAATTTCTAGATCATGTGATAGTTCTATTTTTAATTTTTGAGGAACCACTGTACTGTTTTTTGTAATGGCTGTACTATTTATTTATTTATTTATTTATTTATTTATTTATTTATTTATTTAATGGAACTCAAGTTTTATTCATCATAGAAGTCATACAACTCACTGTCAAAACTCCCATCCCGCCGGTTGGCTCAACGGTAGAGCGTCGGCCTGGTGTGCGGGGGACCCGAGTTCGATTTCTGGCCAGGGCACATAGGAGAAGCACCCATTTGCTTCTCCACCCCACCCCCCTCCTTCCTCTCTGTCTCTCTCTTCCCCTCCTGCAGCCAAGGCTCCATTGGAGCCAAGATGACCTGGGCGCTGGGGATGGCTCCTTGGCCTTTGCCCCAGGCGCTAGAGTGGCTCTAGTCACAGCAGAGCGACTCCCCAGAGGGGCAGAGCATCGCCCCCTGATGGGCAGAGCGTCGCCCCTGGTGGGCATGTGGGGTGGATCTTGGTGGGGCACATGTAGGAGTCTGTCTGACTGTCTCTCCCCGTTTCCAGCTTCAGAAAAATACAAAAAAAAAACCAAAACAAAACAAAACAAAAAAACTCCCATCCCTTAGCGTGTCCTCATCTGTGTCTGATGACGAACCACTGTCTTCCAACAATGAGCACAAAAACAAGTCTGAAAAAGCGGGAAATGCAAGTTAAAAAAAATCTACAACCACTGTATAAGATGCACTTAATTTTAGACCCCATATTTTTGGAAAAGATTGCGTCTTACACATGGGGGAATAACAGTATATTACTGCTCACAAAGATTAGAGGATCAGGGAATGTGCAGATATTCTAGTACAGTGATTTTCAACCTTTGTTTCTCACGCACTCATAAACTAATTACTGAAGGAAAAGGGGCCCTGACCTCTTCTTTAGTAACTAATTTATTTGTATGGCTGTACTATTTATGATCCCATCAGCAGTGCACAAGGGTTCTCTTTTCTCATCTGCATTTGTTATCTCTTGTTTTTTGATTATCACCAGCCTTAACAGCTGTGAGACTGTATTTTATAGTGGTTTGAATGTGCATTTCCTTGATGATTAGTGATGTGGAACACCTCTTCTAGTACCTGTAGGTTGTTCATATAACTTCTGAAAAATGTCTATTCTGGTCCTTAGCCCATTATTAAATTGGATTATTCTTATTCTTATTATCAATTATTTTTATCTTGAGTTGTATGAGTTCTTTATATATTTTGGATATTAACCCCTTATCAGATATATGATTTGCAAATATTTTCCCCTTGGCACAGGTATTTTTCATTTTGTTGACAGTTTCTTTTGCTGTGCAGCAGCTTTTTAGTTTGATGTAGTCTCCCTTGTTTTTTTCATCTTATTGCTTGTGCTTTAGGTGTCAGAGCCAAGAAAATTATTGCTAAGACCCATGTCCAGGAGCTTTTTCCTTATGTTTTCTTCTAGGAGTTTTATAGTTTCAGTGTCTTAGATTTTTGTCTTTAATACATTTTGAGTTAATTTTTGTGAGTGATATAAGCTGGGGAACTAGTGTCATTCTTTTACATGTGAACATTCCATTTTCCTAGCACCATTTATTGAAGAAACGTTTTTTCATTGAATAGTCTTGGCTTTCTTGTCAAGTATCAGCTGACTGTATATGGCTGGGTTTGTTTCTGTTCTCATTCTGGTACCCTATGATTTTTGTTGCTGTAGCTTTATAACATAGCCTGAAATCAGGAAATGTGATTCCTCCTGCTTTGTTGTTCTTTCTCAGGATTGCTTTGGCTGTTCAGCATCTCTTGCGGCTCTATATGAATTTAAGGACTTTTTTTTTTTTTACTTCAGTGAAAAATACCATTGGAATCTTGATCTCATTGAATCTATAGATGGCATTGGGTAGTGTGGAACATTTTAACAATATTCTCTTAATTCACAAACACAGGGTACCTTGCATTTATTTGAGTTTTCTTTCATCTATACTTGTAATTTTTAGTGTAAAGATCTTTCTCTTGGTTAAACTTATTCATAAGTATTTTATTGTTTTGATGCTCGTATTAAGTGGGAATGTTTTCTTTTTTTTCTCAAAGAAATTGTTGTTAATAGAACTGCTTTTCTGACTGTGTGTTAATTTATTGTTTGTTTATAGGAAATAAAAACCTCTTCTTTCCTAGTTTTATATTGTGGTGCACGAGGTGCCCATTCTGTTTTGTCTCATAGTAGTCTCTTGTATTCTTTATTTTTTCTTTAATTAAAAAAAGAAAAAAAGATGACTTAAATCAGTGGTCCCCAACCTTTTTTGGGCCACGGACTGGTTTAATGTCAGAAAATATTTTCACGGACCGGCCTTTAGGGTGAGATGGATAAATGTATCACGTGACTGAGACAAGCGTCAAGAGTGCGTCTTAGATGGATGTAACAGAGGGAATCTGGTCACTTTTTAAAAATAAAACATTGGCACCAGTCCATGGCCTATGGGTTGGGGACCACTGACTTAAATGATTTTGCCTGGATTGTCCATAACTATAGATCAAATCTCAAACATTAGATACTAGTTAAAATTTTACCCAACTGTGAACTTTACCACTAAAATGGAATCATCTCTAGGATCAAGTGTAACAGCTGGTTAACAATGCCCATTGGCATCACATAACGATTTAAGAAAGAAAACGAGGGGAATGGTATATGGGAAGATACTAAGTAGGGAAAGTATACATTCCCCAAATGGTTTTTTATGGACAAATTGTTCTGGGGGGAGGGATAAGATTCCTGGTGTAGAATTGACAATGACAGCCACAGATTCTGAGCTTATATGGCTAGGAAATATTCCATACCCTTTTAAGAACAGTGGAGAATAAATTCTGGAAGTGGTACACTAAATTAGAGTCAATTCCTAAAAAGGAAGACAAGTGAGAAATAAAGATGTTCAAAACAAATTATACTTGGACCTTTTGGTAGCCTTTCTTCTTGAACTATTCAGAAGTCAAAAGTGAAGCTTTCACTTCTTCACCCACCTATGTATCCAGCTATGGACTGTCGGTCTTACTAAATGTTTCAGAGCTGGCAGAGAGATACCAGTTGGGTCAAGATCATAGTGGTGCATGTTTGGTTGTCTTTCTTGTTTAATCTGAAATGATGTGTCGGGCCTGGCTCCTAGCGTTGCTGGGCATCTATTAGATTTTCTAATGGGCCACTTTATTACTTTCAGCTGTCTCTCTGGGTTCGCCACCCATAGTTCTAATAGTCCTGCTTTCTGCTTTCCTGGCGCCAGGCAAAGCACTCACGCATAGAGACCTGCTGGCATGTGGAGCTACATGGTGTTCGGATTTGGTGGTAGGTTTTATTTAAATTTTTGAAATGTGGAAATACAAGTTCTATGTTACAAATGTGAGGATAACATCTAAATGTGAGAAAAGCTCTCACACTTAGATATTATTCTCACTTTGAGGAACAAAATAGACTTTATTGGTAGATTGTGTCTGCAGCTGCTGTAAGTGGGATATATCATATTATTCCTCCAAAGTTATCATATAAACAACACAAAAGTTTGATTAAAACAAACATTTACTTGGTACATCTGCCAGAAACCAAACAACATAAAGAAGAAAGTGAACTCATTACTGTTAGAAAAAAAAGGGAAGGGAGGGCACTTTTTGTGATTTATAAGGATTCTTTTTTTGTGTGTGTGTGTGACAGACAGAGAGAAACAGATAGGGACAGACAGGCAGAAAGGGAGAGAGATGAGAAGCATCAATTCTTTGTTGCAGCTCCTTAGTCTCCTTAGTTGTTCACTGATTGCCTTTTTTTTTTTTTTTTTTTTTTTGTATTTTTCTGAAGCTGGAAACAGGGAGAGACAGTCAGACTCCCGCATGCGCCCGACCGGGATCCACCCGGCACGCCCACCAGGGGGCGACGCTCTGCCCACCAGGGGGCGATGCTCTGCCCCTCCAGGGCGTCGCTCTGTTGCGACCAGAGCCACTCTAGCGCCTGGGGCAGAGGCCAAGGAGCCATCCCCAGCGCCCGGGCCATCTTTGCTCCAATGGAGCCTCGCTGCGGGAGGGGAAGAGAGAGACAGAGAGGAAGGAGAGGGGAGGGGTGGAGAAGCAGATGGGCACTTCTCCTGTGTGCCCTGGCCGGGAATCGAACCCAGGACTTCTGCACGCCAGGCCGACGCTCTCTACCACTGAGCCAACCAGCCAGGGCCCACTGATTACTTTTTCATATGTGCCTTGACCGGGAGCTAGAGCAGAGCAAATGACCCCTTGTTCAAGCCAGCGACCTTGGGCTTCAAGCCAGTGACCTTGGGCTCAAGCTGGTGAGTCCCTGCTCAAGCTGGATGAGCCCATACTCAAGCCGGCGACTTGGAGCTTTGAACCTGGTCCTCTGCATCCCAGTCTGACTCTATCCACTGCACCACTGCCTGGTCAGGCTGTAAGGATTCTTAATTTTGTCTGTTAGAATGGCCCTCAAGAAATGCATAGCCAAGTTGAGTTCTACTGAAGCAATAGGAATTTATATCACAAATATATGAACATTCTAACTGATATATATATATTCTACTGATATATATATACTGTTTATATAAACATTCTAACTGATAAGGAACTAATGACTTTGATCAAGGCTCTTAATCTAGTTCATTCAGAATTAAAGAGGAATGAAGATACTAATTTTTTAATTATGTTTTTATCTGATGAATATTAAGTTTCAATAAAGACTTTTGGAAAATTTCACAAATAGATCCATTCTACCTATATTTGAAAACTAATGTAAATAAACTACATTATTCCCTTATCAATGTCCAATCTCTGGTCTGAGTTCTAGTTCTGGTGTTCTTTGGTTTGATTTCTGTTCCTAAGACGAGTTTTCATTTTTATTTTATTTTATTATTATTATTTTTTGTATTTTTCTGAAGTTGGAAACGGGGAGGCAGTCAGACAGACTCCCACCTGCGCCCGACCGGGATCCACCCGGCATGCCCACCAGGGGGCGATGCTCTGCCCATCTGGGGTGTTGCTCTGTTGTAACCAGAGCCATTCTAGTGCCTGAGGCAGAGGCCATAGAGCCATCCTCAGCGCCCAGGCAAACTTTGCTCCAATGGAGCCTTGGCTGTGGGAGGGGAAGAGAGAGACAGAGAGGAAGGAGAGGGGGAGGGGTGGAGAAGCAGATGGGTGCTTCTCCTGTGTGCCCTGGCCGGGAATCAAACCCGGGACTCTGCACTCCAGGCCAATGTTCTACCACTGAGCCAACCGGCCAGGGCCAAGTTTTCATTTTTAAAAGGAAGCTAATTATTGATCACAAGTGTTGACTATTATGTGCACCCTTCAAAGCCAAGGGAAGAATTGAGTAATTATATGGATACCTAAGAGTAAAAACATGTTCCCCTTGATTAAACATGTAGGTAAGACCAAAAGAAGACTTCTAAGTTTTTCCTAATAGACCAAATACTTGTTTCCATTTTCCATTTTAGTATCCTGGGGGAAAATAACCTTACAGGGTGTGTTGTCCTGAAATATCTCAGGATAGGTTTGTTGGAAGGTATCACATTTTTGGAGGCAATAATCAGTAGAGGACGGGAGGTGGTGACATATTGTTAAGGAGAATGCCTGCTCTCCCGAAGGCCCGTGAAACTCAGAAAAGTCGCAAGGTGTGACCACACCTGTCAGACAGTGGCTCATGCTAGAAAAGGCCTTAGTTGCGTTTGAAGATTGGGTTTTGTTCATCTAAAATGAGATGCGTATCTATGTTTTTTATAAATCAGACAGATTTGGACCTCCACATGGTTTTGTGTTATTCTTACCCAAAGGGTTGAAAACGGGAATTTTTGCTCACTTCTATTTATGGGTTAATAATGAAGACTAATATTTGCAGAGTGTCTGCTCTGTCACTGGCACTCTTCTAAATACTTTCCATGTAGTCTTTTGATCTTGCCTTGTACAGTTGGTGAGGTACTGTTATTATCCTCTGGCTTTGTAAATGGGGAACTGAGGGCCAGAAAGTGGAGCAGGAACTGGTCACCAGACCCTGGCAATAGGCGGTGGAGTCCGTGCCCTTTGCTGCTAGCTCTAGAGTGCGTGTCCCTGTGTGAGGAAGGAAATCCTTTTCAAGCCAAACTGATCAAGAAACTTGACAGAGTGTACTAAAACTACTAATTATCAGTATGTATTTTTCTGCAGTTAGAGATTATTTTCATTGAGTATAATGATGCAGTAGGAAGAAGGGTAGATTTTACAAAAGGTATGTCAGGAAGGGGGAAGTGGGATGGAGGAATCAAGATAAATATTCCCAGATTCCTGGAACTAAAAAAAGAACCTTTATACCATGCCAGAGCAACCAGTCAGTTTCAACAAATACCTGGTTTATTTCAGGTTGGAGAACAGAGAAGATACGCTGAGGTAGATGTAGTCATGGCCTCGGAGTACCTCCCCTGGGGCCAATAGACCTTTTGTCTGTCTGGGCTCTCCCTGGCCACTCTAACTTCTGACTCAGCCTCTTCCCTGGCTTGCATAACATTACACCATCTGCTGACCACCTCCTCCCTCTCTGATCAATCAGCAGCCTTCCATTTTCTGGGTTTCTTAATCTTGATATATGCTTCTCCGGATTCTTCTTGCTTTGAGTCATTTTTGTTTTAGTTTATTTTGTTTTCACAATGAGCTGATTATGTAAACCTGCTGAAAAGACAAATTTAACTTATTTCACTGTTAACGACAGTTACTACCTTAAGTCTTGCGAGAGTTATGCAATTTAAATTTATAGCTGTCCCGCAGTTAAAAGATTCAGGAAGGTGTGCAGAACTGCTTTCTCTTTATGTTCCCAGAGGCATTAGCGGTTACCATGCAGAACCTCACATATTATCTGATTGACATTATTTCATATATACATTAATCATTTGGAATAGGACATAAAAGAGAAAGACAACTTTTGTTTGGGGATAAGAAACAAAGCTATTGTTTCTTTTATACCTTTTCTAGTTTATGTAGTTTTAAGTATACTTTTTGAAGCATGCTTAGTTACTATTAAACTATTGTGGTTCCCATAGTTGGAAGGATGTAATAAAAAGCAGGCTATTTTTATTAACTGTCAGGTTTCACAACAGTGAAGTGTTCCATTTTGATATGGTGAGGTATATAGCCAGATTTATTCAGTGAGTTCTTTGTATTTATAAAAGTGTCAACAGGAAAAACATCACACATTTATATAGGTCCATCGTATAAATGTACCAAGCAAATGGAGGTACCAAACTTACGGGCTGTGTTCCCCCTCCAGCAGTGGAGGTAGAGCTTATTTATAGAACAGTAGGTAAATGCTGTGTGTTCCCTCAGCTGTTTGCATTTCTGACAGCAGTACTGTTACAACAGAATGTACCCAAAAGCCAAAGGAAATTCTATTTATGTTTATAATTGCTAAAGAATAAGCCCTTAATTATTGCACTTTGTTTTTTTTAGAATTGTAATTATAGCACATTGAAATTTACATTTTCATTATTCATCTTTGACATAATTTATTGCAGTATCATGAGCTTATTAAAGATAATATTGGAAACAAGGAAAAAAAATCTGAACTGGCTATTTGATGCCTGTAAAGTAGGAACAAGCCTGACCAGGCGGTGGCACAGTGGATAGAACATTGGACTAGGATGCGGAAGGACCCAGGTTCGAGACCCCGAGGTCACCAGCTTGAGCACGGGCTCATCTGGCTTGAGCAAAAAGCTCACCAGCCTGGACCCAAGGTCGCTGGCTCCAGCAAGGAGTTACTCAGTCTGCTGAAGGCCCCCGGTCAAGGCACACATATGAGAAAGCAATCAATGAACAACTAAAGTGTCGCAACGAAAAACTGATGATTGATGCTTCTCATCTCTCTCCATTCCTGTCTGTCTGTCCCTATCTATCCCTCTCTCTCTCTCTCTGTCCCTGTAAAAAAAAAAAATCCTAAAAAAAAAATAAATAAAATAGGAACAAGAATGTTTATATTTTATTATGGAAAAAAATTGAAAAGCAGGAATAACAATCCTAGACACTTTACTGAATCATCTTTGTTTTGTCATGATGGAGGTCATGGTTTATTGGTCATTCAAACATCCATTAAGATATAAAAAATTTTGGCCCTGGCCGGTTGGCTCAGTGGTAGAGCATCGGCCTGGTGTGCAGAAGTCCCGGGTTCGATTCCCGGCCAGGGCACACAGGAGAAGCGCCCATCTGTTTCTCCACCCCTCCCCCTCTCCTTCCTCTCTGTCTCTCTCTTCCCCTCCCGCAGCCAAGATTCCATTGGAGCAAAGATGGCCCAGGTGCTGGGGATGGCTCCTTGGCCTCTGCCCCAGGCGCTGCAGTGGCTCTGGTCGTGACAGAGCGACGCCCCAGAGGGGCAGAGCATCGCCCCCTGGTGGGGCGTACCGGGTGGATCCCGGTCGGGCGCATGCAGGAGTCTGTCTGACTGTCTCTCCCGTTTCCAGCTTCAGAAAAATACAAAAAAAAAAAAATTTTTTTTAATAATTTTTCTGTTGACATGTATTTATACTAGCGTTTAATGTGGTTGTATTTTGGGGAAATTAAGGTGAATTGAATTTATTTTTCTGGAATGGCGTGGTTTCTATAAACCAGTCTGAATTATGCATTTCAATGAATTTCTACTTCCATTTCATACAGAGAATAACCAGATTAGTGAGTAAATTCCCTTAAAAAAAATTTTCCCATTGACTTGAGATAGAGAAAAGGTGAGTAGAAGAGAGAAAGAGAGAGAAAGATCAACTCATTTCACTTAGTTTTTCCATTTAGTTGTGCACTCATTGATTGCTTCTCATACATGCCCTGACTGGTGGTTGAACCCGCACCCCTGGTGCACTGGGTTGACGCTTTACCCACTGAGCCACCAAGCCACAGCTGCCTTTCTCTCTCTTTAAGACTTGAATACACATTAAATTTCTTTTAAAATGAGAGAGGAAGAGTAGGAAGGAGAAAGAGAGGGAGGTGATGGAACATGAATTTTTCCCATTTGTTCCAGATCCACTAGGAATCAGGGTCTCAGCGTCCCTCTCCAGCTCCGGCCTAGTGCTATTTTTCCAAAGAGAATGTCCTGACTTTCCAATGATGAAACTTCAGAAGAGACAAGAGGCTGACCCTAGAACCAGTGAGTGGTGGAGCCGCGGCGTCAGGTCTGCTTCTGCTTAGTCCTGGGCCCCTTCCGTTTGCCTCCCCCATCAGCGCTGGATGGAGCCTTAGCTCAGTGCACTTTTTTCCCCATTGTACTGAATCAGGGCCCGGATTTCAGAACACTGACTTTCATTTTATATTTAAAAATTAATATATGAAAAGTGTTTAAGATGCTGTCTAACATAATAAACTGTAGAACATATTTGCTATTAGTAATGCTACTTTTTATAGCATTAGTAATTTGATCCCAATTTCTTGAGCTTTCCAATAAACAGCCAAAGCAGTCTATAAGCTCCCCCAGTCCTTGATCGGCAAGCCCTCAGGCCCACCCACCCCACCCCACCCCGTACATGCACAGCCTCCCAGGGGGCCCCTGCTGTGGTCCCTACAGCGCAGCTGGAGCGCCACCCTGCCCCAGCAAGCACTGCTTATATCTGCTGGAAGACTCTTTGACAGAGTCTAGATTCCTTTTTCCACAGACAAATCAAAAAAAAAAAAAAATTTAAGGCATCTTATGTTTTTATTTTTAATGGATGAATATGCAAATAGCGGAAACATGTTGCTGAGATATGACCAGGATCAGGGCATCTGGAGCGTTATTGAAACAGGCCCTTGTAAAAGCAAAGGCAGAAATGTTAGTGACTGTCATGTTCACAACCGGTGTCCGCAAATGGTATGACCGTGCTGGCCAAACTGAGCCTGCTCTGTGGGTGCGTCTAGGAACGGAATACTACTTTGTGCTAAGGCCATTCATAGGTGTGGAGAACTGGGGAAACTTACAGAGTCAGGAGACCTGGGTTTTAGCACCTGCTGATGAGCTGGGTCTTAGTGATACCATGACTACGTTGTGGTCGTAGATGCCAGCCTTCTCTTCTTTGCTTCTTCTTGAAGCTCTACCTTACATTTTTATGAATTCCATAGCATTTTTTTATGAACATGTTTTATGAAACCCACATAAAAGTTGGAAGAAACGTACAGGGAAAACCCATCCTGCAGTGGATTTCAGCAGTCTTGATGCCACCACCAACTGTCATAAATTGAGTACTTGTGCTTTAAGTCCTATTATGTTCGACCCTTTCCCTGTGTTTTCCTTGTATAATTCTCTTAGTGACATCAGAGATAGGTTTATTTCTCCCCATTTTATAGATGAGGTAATCAAGGCCAAACAAAATTAAGTTACTCAAGGACTTTTAGCTAGTAAGTCCGCAAAACACAATTTGAACCAGTCTATTAACTCTAAAGCGTAAATGTCTAGCCACTGTTCTACCGCCTGATTATTCCATTATGTTAGTGACAAGGCTTTCCCTTGAGTCTTAACATTTTCATAGAATCAAAGTCTTCAAAGCATCAGAATCTTCAAAGCCCACCATAAAATACTGTCGTTTCAGATCTTCTGTTGCCTTGTTTTGATTCCCTGGACCTTTCTTTCTCTACTTGTGAGGTGAGAGGGTGTTAGAAGCTTTCTAAGCCTGTGACAGTCCTAAGATCATGTAGAACCAATGTTACCTGTAGTCAGCATTGTACATATGACATCTCTTCCATCACAAATCTGAGTTATCTCCATTTTATGAATGAAGAAACCAGTAAATTATTACACCAATATTAGTATAACCAATATTATGCCACCTCTTCAGAGCAGTGGGCAAAAAAGAAATTAATGAGGCATTCAAGAGGTTTCTGCAAATATGGTCATCTCCTTCTGTCCATCCTCTTTCCGCTTTTCTTCCTTGTTTTTCTCCTTCCTTATTGATTTGAAAGAGAGACATCGGGATGTAAATGCCCAGAGCGTTTTGGAGTTTATAAGCAGTCAGTCATCTTTAATTTTCTATTGTTTGCAAATACTCTTAAGAAATTAAATACCTGTGAAACTCTGTTAGCTGACTGTGGGTTGTTCACCTGCCCATTTGGACTCTGAGAACTTTTTGGCCAAGAAGGGAGGGATAGGCTATGTTCTTATTCCTCTCTTCTCAGCCTTGCATCTTCAGATCCCAGGATTAGAAGGTTAAAGTGGAAACAAGGTAGATGGAGGCATTTCCTTATCTCCTCTAATCCTTCATGAAGCCCAGCAGGGCAAGCGTAGTGCCCAGGTTTCTGCTCTTTGATTCATCCACCCTTCATTAGAATGCACACTTTGAATTTCACCATTTAAAACCCTGTCACTGTTTTGTTTTGTTTTAAGTGAAAGGAGGGGAAATACAGAGACAGACTCCAGCATGCACCCCAACCGAGGTCCACCAGGCAACCCCGTGTGGAGCTGAAGCTCTGCCCATCTGGAGCCAGGCTCGCAACCAAGCTATTTTTAGCACCTGAGGAGAAGGCTCCATGGAGCCATCATCAGCTCCCTGGACGATGTTGTCAAACGAATTGAGCCATGGCTGCAGGAGAAAAAGAGAGAAAGAGAAAGAAAAAGAGAAAGAGAGGGGAGGGGGAGGGGAAGAAGTAGACGGTTGCTTCTCCTGTGTTCCCTGACCGGGAATCAAACGCAGGACACCTGCACGCAGGGCTGACCCTCTATCCATTGATCTAGTTGGCTAGGGTGGTAAACCTTGTTGCTTTTTTAAAATTGTGGTAATATACACATACAATGAAATTTACTGTTTTAGTCATTAAAAAAATATATAACTCATTGGGATTAAGTACATTCACAGTCTTGCGTAACTATCACCACTATCTAAATTCAGAAAAGTTTCACCCACTAAAACAGAAACTCTGTTCCCATTAAATGGTCATTCCCCATACCCTGTACCTTAAACCTAATCTACTTTGTCTCTATTTGCTTATTCTGGACTTTTTTTTTTCTTCTTCTTCTTTCTACTTCTTTCTTCTTCTTCTTCGTGAGAGGAGGGGAAATCCCAACTGGGATCTGGAGCCATGCTTGGAACAGAAGTATTTTTAGTGCCTGAGGCAGAGGCTCCATGGAGCCGTCCCCAGTATCTGGGGCTGATTTGCTCGAACCAATCAAGCATGACTGCAGGACAGGAAGAGAGAGAGAGAGAAAAAGGAGAGAGGGAGAAAGAGAGAGGGAGAGAGAGAAAGAGAGAGTGAGAGAGAAGAGGGAGAGGTGGAGAAGCAGATAGTCGCTTCTCTTGTGTGCCCCGACTGGAATTTAATCTGGGACATCCATACACTGGCCCAATGCTCTACCACTGGGCCAATCAGCCAGGACCTGGAATTTCATATAAATGGAATTATGCAATATGTGTACCTTTGTGTCTGACTTACTTCACTTAACATGTTTTCAAGGAAACATTGACATTTTAAATTAGCAGATATTTTACTGGGTTTTTTTTTTTTTGCCTTCAAATCACAAATGGTACCTGACTTTTAAGCCTCTTCAGATGCCTTCTGTAACATACAAAGAAAGAAAATATCTAGAAGTGAAGACATATCTAGAAATAGGAGATGAAACAAAGAGGGGACATATTTCCATAATGACTTGTAAAACTGCCAAATGCAGATTTTGATTTTCTGCCCAGCTGGAAAGTCATTTAGTGTTAACGAGACATGTGAATTCTTAAATTATTCATTTTTTAAAAAAGTTATTTTCAGCTATTTTAATTCATGATACTAAATTATCTTCTGAGGGCTTGGGGGCAATCACTGGGTCACAGGCCAACCCAGGTGTCAGTTCCTGTGTAGGACTCGCGGGCGCGTCTCACTCCCAGGGCCACTGTTGACTCCTGCCGCCTGACTGCACTCATCACTGGACTTCCTCTCTCTGGAGCTGTGGCCTGCACTGTCAATGTTGGACTGTTCCTGAGAGAATAGTTCCCGTGATCTGCTTTGACTCCCTGGAGAAATTCAGAAGTCGTTCTCTTCTCCCCTTCCCTGACAAGTATCACAACTTCCATGTGTGTTCCCGGCAGTCGAGAACCAGAGCCAGGACATTGCAACCCTCCTGGAAAGCTGGAATGCCAGAGGAGTGTAGGTGACAAAATCGATTGCACACCCCAGGATTCCCCCCACCCCACCCCCGCCTATCCCCGAGTTCTCTAACATAATCAGCAGCCTCATAGGTCTGTGCTCATGGTATCTGTAATTTTATTTATTTGTGTAGGTGTCCAGGGGGTTCCTGTGACGAGCCCTCTGAAGGTTAACTGCAAACAAGAGTCTGCTGGAATTACAGCAGCATGTGAGGTCTTGCACATTTCAGGGCACCGGTCATACGTTTATGTACTGCTTGGATTTTTTTTTTTCCTTCTTTGTTTGCAGTTAAAAAAATAATAAAAGTAAGCCGATCATTCTCAGGTCAGTTTATCATGTCTTCTTAGTGCTTTTTAAGTATATCCCTGGAGGATAGGAAAACCACACAGCAATTGTGTTATGGGGGGGGGGGGAAATAACAGGAATCAATCCAACTTAAGTAGAAATGACAAGTAAGCTGACTCCTGAAATTATGTTTCAGTGTGAAACCAAAAGCATTTTCCCTTCTCATTTTTTCCTCCAGATTTAGAATCCTATGGGTAAGCCTCTTCCATTCACTGCATAATTAGGTAGATTAATTAGCACCTGTCCTTTAGCTATAAGTTGGTGCATATATAGTGTGGACCTGTAATCTGTGCCATACCACTTAAAAAGAAACTGGGAGGGGGGGGGTGTCCAATGTCTGGCCCTTTAACGTTTTCATAAAATTAAAATGTTGAGAGCCAGCCATAGTACTGTGTTCTTGCTGGACAACCGGACCGACTGACAAATAGAGTTGTGCTGGGTGATCTGTATGGATGGCCCGAGTTAATGATAATAAATGAACCTAAAAGACAGCTGCTGAAAAATATCGGAAGCCTGAGTTCTGTCGTTGAAATGTTCTGTCAAATTTAAGAAAATCAACTTAAATATCATCAGCGCATTTGTAGTCGGCAACTGGGAGGAAATTCCTGGATCATCAGATGTGCTACACATTTGATGTTGCCATTAATTTGGTTGTGAATCGTTTTGTAAGAAAAGAGACTATTGGGTAGTGGGGAAATGATGGCCACTTTCTTTGGATAAGTACTTGCTAAGTACTTCCGTTTAGTGGAATAACAAGTTGTGTAAAGAACGGGCCTAAAGAGTGTGACCCTGTGGTTTCTGACCTCATACAGAGTCCCATCTCTTGAATCCCAACAGTTTAAATGCTGTGCTTAATTTGTTTAATAATCTGTGTGAGGAAGACTTCATATTCCTCACATGTCATCCTCCTGGAAACTGGTAATGGTTTTACTAAAGTGCCTCCGTCGTGAGAAATAAACCAAGTCCTTGTCCTCTCCGAGAAAGGCTGCCAGGCATTGTTCGACACGCCCTCGAGGTCAGAGGGCATAGTCTGCAGTACATAGGCGAGCGCTGTGAAGACCCTGACACACTGCCTTTCAGAGACGGTCCCCTGCTGGATCTTTCCTGGGTAGGTGTCTGATATTGTAATATATTTATAATTGGATTTTAATTGCAATCTGATTTTAGTGTGTGTGTGTGTGTGTGTGTGTGTGTTCCAGTTTGCTGCTTCAGAAGGACAAGGCTCCAAATGAAATTATACAGTACCTCTCCCAGGGCAGTGTGTTCTCTGCCAAAAATATATTGGAGGGATGAAATGCATGCAGTGTTATTTGCCTTAGTTTATTGATTTAACAATCCAAGTCACTTTATTCTTGGGTGCTGTGTCTGGCTCTGTGGTTCAGCTAGCAGTAGTACATCATGGTGGAGAGAGCATAGGCCGGGGAGCAGGCTATGGGTGGAGTTGCTGCAATCACACTCTGACCCTTCCCGGCCTGGAGTCCCTGAGCAAGTTCCTCACCCTCTTTAAGTTCTACTTTTCTCCTCTGTAAACTGGGAATTAGCCATCTTTATTAGGTGTGTGTGATGGGTGGTGTGTAGTGATCATTAAATAAGATCAGGCAGGAAAGTATCTGACATCTAGAATAGAAGGTGACTTCTATTGACAAATAGTAACTTGTTAATTATACTATTGCGATAATGATATCCTCATTTAGTATTCTTCACTGTCTCCATATATTAATCATAAAAATCATTTCAGAGCCTTTGTTGATTTGAAGATATAGAGAATCAAGGTCTGGCTGTTGATTGGAGGAGTGGTTAAATGATAGCTAAGGTTCATTCCTTATAGCCTCAGAAGAAGGACTTTCTAAAGAAAAGTAGCCAGAAATCATCCCAGCTTTCATTACCCAGCTGCAAAACTATAATTTAATGTAATACGAGATTTCAAAAAGAGCACAATATTAATACTTGTGTCAATTGGTGTTAGAGTGTAGCTTCCCAACATGAAATTTTGCTTTTCTGGATCCTGTGCCGCAGTTCCTCTGCCATTACAATATTGCTCACAGTAAATGTGACAGTTTTTCACTATCTTTGAGGTCATTGATTTTTTAAATGTGCTAATAGGACTGTTTATAATTCAAATCAAAAGAATTTGATAGCAGGGCTCTGATGGAAAATAGAAATTTTAGGTTCATCCCTCTTGGTAGTTCTGATTCAACTGGGAAGAAAAATGGGGAATACAGAAAAAGCAGCAAAATTATAGCAGTATTTGCTAAACAAAGGCATTAGAAGAATAGTCAGTTTTTAAAAATCCATTCTTAGCCCTGGCCGGTTGGCTCAGTGGTAGAGCGTCAGCCTGGCGTGCAGGAGTCCCGGGTTCGATTCCCAGCCAGGGCACACAGGAGAAGTGCCCATCTGCTTCTCCACCCCTCCCCCTCTCCTTCCTCTCTGTCTCTCTCTTCCCCTCCCGCATCTCTCTTCCCCTCCCGCAGCCAAGGCTCTATTGGAGCAAAGTTGGCCCGGGCGCTGAGGATGGCTCCATGGCCTCTACCTCAGGCGCTAGAATGGTTCTATTTGCAACAGAGCGATGCCCCAGAGGGGCAGAGCATCACCCCCTGGTGGGCATGCCGGGTGGATCCTGGTCGGGCGCATGCGGGAGTCTGTCTGACTGCCTCCCCGTTTCCAACTTCCAAAATACAAAAAAAAAATTCATTCATAGAAAAAGTATTAAAATAGCATAATAAAGTTACTATATTCTAATCTTTTTTTTACAAAAGGCCATATTTGGAATCAAATAATATAACACATTCATAATATAACAAATGAAATGATTTGATATACTGTAATTGAAATATGCATGAACTCAAACAAAATTGGTAGACTTCTGTGCCCCTTTGTTTGAACACCATTCAGAATAGTGGAATATACATATTTTGTAATCTAATAGTGCTAATCAAGAAACTGACTGCTCTGCATGGAAACAATAGCAACATTCCCCTATATTGTAATTTGGTACTACCTGTCTATCTGCAATTCCAAGAATATTGCCAAAACCCCATCAGTTCATATATATATATATATATATATATATATATATATATATATATATGGTATTTAATGTCACATTTTGTAGTTCCCTCATCCCTTTTGCCCTCAGAAGATGTGCTTTTTGCAATAATATGATAATTGGCTTTTGGTATGAATACTAATGTGACTATATGTAAAATATGGCATTTAGTGGGGGGAAGAGGCAGTTCTCTGGTGCAGCCAATTTACTCTCATGCCACCAACGCTGCAATAATAGGAACAAGTGTAAATTCTTCTGATTCTGTCTTCCCATCAACCCCAAACACACACTTGTTTTTGGAGGTGGCAGAGGTGGGCAGGGATGGGCTGTATAAGGGAAGATAATAACAATGTTAATGCCTGCTATGAATTAAATGCTAGACAAATGCCTAAGGATTATAATGGGATAAAAAGGATTTCCAGTGATAGAGTCATGTGAGGTTAGAATGGAAGATTTGTAGCATCTAAGTGAAGTGTGATCTTCTTATCAGGGCAGGAAACTGAGGTCCAGAGAGGCATTCGATGTACTTAGAGTTACAAGGCTCATTAGCCAGCAGCACCTGCCTGGTTTAGGGATGAGGTTTTATTGCTCTCAGGCAGGAATTTAAAAGGGAATTAGGGAAAAGTGATGCTGAGGAAAAAACAAAAGGAAGGTTAAAAAATGGTAGAATAAATAACAGGCAGAGGGATTGCTTTTAAAGTTTCCTATGTCAGAAACGATAGGGTTACTCTTCTCTTGAGAGTCTGGAGTTAGAAAGCCTTGTTCACGTTTGGCCCTCTTCTGCCTCTTTCTGAGCTTCCTTCTGAGAATCCAGACCTGCGAGACCGACTCCACACTCGGCCCTTCTGCAGCCAGAGAGGGTGCTGAATCGGCACAGCAGTGGACAGGATCCTCCGCCGCTGCCCCCAGCTGCATCTACTTTGTTCCTGCCTGGAGGTAGACAGCAGTCAGGAGCCTAGTATATGGGAGACAAAACCTACCAGCATGAATTATTATAAGCTGTACCACTAAGATATAAAAATAGTATTTTCCTCGTGTTTGCATTATCTCTGAGCCCTGATAAGGGAATCGCTTAAAGGGAAAGTAGCTGATACCTTAATGGTGGGGGGGAGCCAGGCTGCATAATGGGCCAGGAGAACTGGCCTTGGGAAGCTGAGGGGGAAATGTGCTTTGAAGGGAATCAGCAGAGCCCAGCGTGGTGCTGGGGGCAGGCGGGGGCAGGGGGCCTCCATGCTCAACCTCCAAAGGCCGTTTGCCTGTGCTTGTGGAAGGCTGAGGGCTGATAAGCATTTTCTTGAGTAGAGGAAGCAGGGACTGAGTACTCTGAAGCAGTGTGAAGTAATTGTTTCTGCCTTCTTACCGGCATCCTCTCTGGAGGGGCCTAGTGCCTGGAAATGTTGGCCCCGAGAATGGAGGGGATGGGCTGATGATGGCAGCCATCCTTATTGCTCAGTAGGGTGGACATGGAGGGTGGGATGACATTTTAGGTCAGAGGCATGCTGGGAAATGTCACTTAGCCTTAGGCTGGAACTGTGCTTCTCAAACCTGCCTGCATGTTAGAATCACCTGAAGAGATGGGGATGGGGTAGGCAGGGGCAGTAAAACAGCCCATGGCCACACTGCACCCCAGACCAATTACATCAGAACCTGGAAGGACGGGGTGGGGGAGCCCAAGCACCAGCATTTTTTAAGACTACAGAGGTGCTTTCAATATGGATCTAAGTTTAAGAAGCGGGAGGTCTTGAACATTCCTGATCTGCAGATAGCTTTATCTGAGGAATTTGGGAGGGGGGGAGATGAGTTGTCTTGGGTCATAGGAAACTCTTCAGGAGCTCTTCATGTGCACCCTAAAATGGATTAGATGCCCTACTTTAGCCCAGGGGCAGGAGGAGGAGGAAGAAGAGACAGAAAAGATGCCACCTGCCCTATTGTCATGTGAGGTGATACATTTGCAGGTTTTAGCTGGTCCATTTTGACATACATTGATCCATGAGTCAATGAGAAATCTGTAGCCCCCCCCCCCCCATACACACACACACACACACATGCTGGCTGGCAGCTAACTCAGCCTTTGGTGTATTAAAAAAAAAAATCCTCACTAGCCATACAGGGTGCACCATCCCCCCGAGAGCTGCGCAGCGCTGAGACAGAGGATAGGCCCCAGGAAAGAAGTCTCATCAGGAGTCGATTAAAACCCCAGCCTCCTGACCTCCAATCATGAGTTCCTGGCCCTGGGAAATAGCTCTCTAATGGGCTTTAGGCGATAAAGCAACAAGGTTGAAATTGAGGTTACATTAAAGCCTAATTTTCTTATGAGGAAAAATGTGCAAATGAATATGAAAGTGGTGTACCTTTATAATCCAGCTTCTCGCCTGTGCCCAAACATCCTTAGCCTTTTGTCTCAATTTTCTCAGTACAGCGTGTGCCTGAAGCTGCCCTAATATATTTTACCCGGTAATGCGGTTTCCTTTAACTGGGGTGTGGGCTGGGAGGAATGACTGAGCTCTATTTGGGTGAATCAGGACCTAAGAAGCCTGGTATATGTACGTTTGCCAGCTAGCCATACAACGAATACAGGCAGTTTTCTGGATACCAGACGAGGATTCCAGCTATCTGGCTTCAAGAATTGCCCCTAATGAGCTTTGTAAGTTTAGGGGGAAAAATAATCAGATTCTCTCAGCCTTGGTTTTTCCATCTGAAGAAAAGTGATATCCTCAATGGGGTCTTTATGAGCTCGTATCTGGGAAAGGGCTTTAAGCATTATAGAGCCATGTATAAAATGTAAGTTACGACTTTATTAGAGCCAGTTCATCCAGGAAGCCAGCTTTATAACCTCAGGCAAATCACTTCCCTGCCCTGAGCCTTGTTTCCTCACTGTAAAATCAGGAGTTTGGAGTGGACATGTTTAAATACATTCTAGCTCCGTGGTTCTTGTGTCTAGATTCTAAGCAAGGATGGTAGGTAGGTATTCAGTTTCCCCAAACTGCCCCTTTTCAAGTGTTTCTTTCAGTTCCCAGTTCCTCTTCTCCTCTTTCCATTATCTATTAGGAGGTCTTAGAAATAAAATGGGGGTGGGGTGGGCTAAGGAATAACACCTTCCAGAACTGTTCAGCTCAAACAGCAGAGCCCGGCTTAAGAAGGAAGTTCTGTGAGTGCGGAGAGCTACTGAGACGCCATCCGGAAACACTGTTTACTCTCTTGCAAGCATGGTGAAAGGCGATCCCGAAATACCAAGTGAATATTTTCCCTCTTACATGCAGGTCTTATTTCCCTGGTGTTTCTAGGCAGCATTAGCCTTTATGCTTAAGCAACCCATCTTATATTGTCCAGGGTTTCATATACACTAGATGACATTATGCTATTACCATTTCTAACGCCGCTGTAATTTTCATAACCTGCAGTATGTATATGGATCCTTATTATAATAACTTCTACTTGGGTCCTTTTTATATAAGAAGTCATTTTTTTTTTCTTCTGGCAGCTACATTGCTAAGGGCTTTGAGGGTTTCTTTTAATGCCGTCACTCAATGGGTGTGTGTTCTGAATTGTCATTTTCTGCTTTTGTGCAGTTTTTCCTGTTCCTGTGAGCTTCGTTACCTGCTCATGAAGAATATGACTCTTTGGAAGTATGGATTGCAGGCAGCCCCAGTGATGCCCAGAGTCTTGTTAGGAGGGCATTTCTTCTTGCCCTTGGCATGACAGATTTGAGACTGTGGTGCAGACTGAAGCTGAAATGAATTGCTGAGATGAGACCCCAAAGACAAAGAACATGCAAGTAGCTAAGGGCTTCAAGGGGCAATTTAATCATTGCTGACTTCAGGCTTACCGGTTTGCAGAAATTGTTCCTGTAGCAGCAGAAAGCTCCCACTTCGAGACGTTATTAGAGTTTGAGTCAGAGAGGATGGTGGGCTCCCAAAGTCACTTCAGGGTATTTAGAAATTTTCCTTCAGAATGAATGCATGAATCCCCCAGGAGAAATATGTATCCCTTCTTTGCACACAGCCCAGACCCCCAGTTTTGATTTTTTGCTAGGTGTGTACTCTGGGGCAAAGGTGTAACTCTCTGAGCCTCAGCTTCCTCATCTTTAAAATGGGACTCTTATAACCTAGTTTATTTTACAAGGTGGTGTTAAAGGATTGAAGACAATACTTGCTTAAAAAAAAACACTAACAGAACCCTCAATAAATTCATGCTAATTTCTCTCTGGAAGATAGAGGAATATAAAAGACTTTGATTCCTGTTAAAAAAGAATTTGCTGCCTTTCAATAACAGTATCTTCTCTCTTTTTTTTTTTTTTTCCTCCACCTGGGACAATGGTCTTTTATCCCTGCTTACATATTAGATTATGACTTCATTGCCCTGGAATGCAGCCGGGAAATCAGTATTTTATTTTACTTTATTTTACTATTTTGAGGTGTGGTTTTAAGTCAAGTACACAAATATTAAATGTGAGATTAGATAGATTTTTACACAGGATTATATCCATGGAAGCACCACCCCTATCAACACATAGGACATTGGCATCTGTATTTTTTTTTTTTTTGTATTTTTCTGAAGCTGGAAACGGGGAGAGACAGACAGACTCCCACATGCGCCCGACCGGGATCCACCCGGCAGGCCCACCAGGGACGACGCTCTGCCCACCAGGGGGCGATGCTCTGCCCCTCCGGGGCGTCGCTCTGCCGCGACCAGAGCCACTCTAGCGCCTGGGGCAGACGCCAAAGAGCCATCCCCAGCGCCCGGGCCATCTTTGCTCCAGTGGAGCCTTGGCTGCAGGAGGGGAAGAGAGAGACAGAGAGGAAGGGGGGGGGGGAGTGGAGAAGCAAATGGGCGCTTCTCCTATGTGCCCTGGCCGGGAATCGAACCCGGGTCCCCCGCACGCCAGGCCGACGCTCTACTGCTGAGCCAACCGGCCAGGGCCGGCATCTGTATTTTTTTGTCCAGATGATTTTAGTGGGCTGCCAGGGCTGATAACCACAGCTTAAGCAGATGGCCATCCACACGGGATGCGACACTGACTTTTCCTCCCTCTCTAAAACGTCCTACGTGTTTTCACACCTCTGTGCCTATGCTCTCCCCTGCTATCATCTCTGTTTCACAGAGCTCTTGCCCCTGCCCATCTGTGTGCCCAACTATCTGGGCACACCACTTTAGCTGACCTTGGTACTTTGCAACACAGGGTGACCTGGTAGATGTCTGTCTCCACCACAGAGCTAGTGCTGCCGGTGGAAATAGGGTTATTCCATGGAGTTTCAGGAAACGGCAGTTTGGGGAGTGATGCATAGGAGGATGAGGTGTAGTGGTAAGATTTATTGGAGCAAAAACAAAGGACTGTCCCTAGGGACCTAGTGTCTCATCCACGACCGGTGGCTTCGCTCCGTCTCACTGCGGGAGAAGTCCCGGGCCTGGTGTGCATAAGTACCCACCAAGAGGGGCAGGATCCACAACTGTAATGCCAGCACCCTGGGCTCCAGTAGTCCAGCATAGTCTCTGCCCCTGGCTATGCTCCTGCCAGCGCTGTGTTGCCACACTCAGGCCCTACTTGACCCCATGCTTGGAGCCATGAGGCTGCTACAGAGTGAGAACGAGCACAAACAAACCCTGAACACACGCTGCTGAGAAGGGCCGTTGTTATATTACTTCAGGCCTGGGAGGGAGCAGGCTTCCTCTCAAACTAACGGGTCGCTCTCCGAATTCTTTGCAGGCTTATGCTGGGTCCTTCCCTTAACCATCCAATCTGGTCTTTTCCCCAGGGTTTCCAGTCTAGAGTTTACTCTTTGATGTTGCCATTTTGGCTCCTACTGTGCATGCCTCTAAGATTTTCCTCATCATCTGGTTTCTTTCTTTCTTTTTTTCTTTCTTTCCTCCTTCCTTTCTTCCTCCCTCCCTCCCTCCCTCCCTCCCTCCCTCCCTCCCTCCCTCCCTCCCTCCCTCCCTCCCTTCCTTCCTTCCTTCCTTCCTTCCTTCCTTCCTTCCTTCCTTCAGAGAAAGAGACAGGAACATTAAGCTGTTCCTATATGCCTATATGTGCCCTGATTGGGGATCAAACCAATGACCTCTGCACTTCTAGACGATAGATATTCCAACCAACTGAGCTATCCAGCCAGGGCTTTTTTTTTTTTTTTTTTTTTTTTTTTTTTTTTTTTTTTTAGAGAGACAGAGAAAGAAAGGAGAGATAGAGGAAGGGGAAGGGAAACATTTATTCATTGTTCCACCCAGTTGTTCATTCATTGGTTGCCTCTTGTGGGTGTGCTGACTGGGGTTCGAACCCACAACCTTGTTGTTTTGACATGACATTCTAACCAACTGAGCTAACCAGCCAGGGCCAATCATCTGGTTTCTATTGTGCATGTACTTACCTCCCCTTCTGCCATCTTGGTTTCTACTGTGTCATGTGCCTAGCAAAGGGATTTCCCTTATATTGTTTATTCCTACCCCTCCCCCATAGTCCAGGCAAATGGACCAGTTGCCCACCCCGCTGGAGATTGGAAAGCCAATTCTTCCTGCCCCTTCAGGGATTAAGCCCCCTCCGCAGAGGATGCAGCTGTCCCTGGGGAGACTATGAATGCTGCAGCTTCTTAGTATATCAGGCTTAATGTCTGATTCAGCTCCCTAGTTTATTCAGTTTAATGCCTGATTCCATTTGCTCCCTTCCTTAATTAATAACTAGCTAGCTACCTAAGCTAACACTAGGAACTTCTCCAGCAACAAAGACTGGATTTCTCTGGCTGTGCATACCCCGAGGGCACACTGAACCTGCGTGGGAAAAATGAGTCAACTCTGGTGTACCCCTACTGCCTGCTCACCCGTAAGAATGAACTGTGATGGGATGGGTTGGGTGCAGTTAGGTCTCATTTTGGACTGTGGCCCTCGTGGGAAGCAGCAGTGGGGCAAGCCCTAATCACACATTACCTCTGAGGACGTCTTTGGGAAATGTCCTTCCTCTGGGGAAGCCCAGCGCTTGTCCCTGCACTTGATGCTGATCGTTCCACCCCTCCTACTCTGTTCACTAAGTCTTCCCAGACTTCAGCACAAGTTCAAGCCGACATCCTATTTTATAGTGTCATCCAAGGACCCCAATCCTCATGGATTTCTTTCTTTCTCTTTTATTTCCCCTCATACTTGAAGTCTATATCATGGTTGCTCCCTACAAATGTGTCAGAGCCAAGCTTAACATGAGAGAAGAACTGTGCCTTTAATACCTCCTCTGTCTGCCTTGGAAGGAAATGGAGAAAAAAATTTTTTAGAAATCTTTTGGGAGTTTTAAATGTGGATTTTGTTTCCTTTCTGACTTGCTTTTATGAAGGGGGAAAAAGGTAGAGAAAAATCACTCTTTCCATTTTGGCAGGAGGAGTGTCTTCCTTGAGGGGTGTGTAATGCAAGGATAGGGACATGTCCCACGGCCACCATCATTGTCACCCAGGTCTGAGCTTCTCTGACTGCTCTTCTGGGCTTTATTTTTTTTCTTTGCAGAGTCTTCCCTAACTCTCTGGGTCCCTGTGTCTAGATTTCCTCATCTGTAAAATGGAGATGATATTCTCCTTTCCTTCTATGTCCTCTGTAAATACAAATAGATTGAAAAATCAGCTGAGACTGGGTTTTTAAAAACTCTCTTCCAAATCATGTTTGGATGTTTTCTTTAAGAGCTGGAGATGCAAAAGAACTCATTCATTAAAGCTACAGCTTTCTGTTTCTCACCATGGAAAATAATCCCGGCCCTGCTCTTTTGTGCTTTAGTTCACAAGGCCCTTTCCCAGGCTCAGTCTTACAAGAGCCTCACAACCGGCCTGTGAGGCCAAGACGGGGCAGGTGTTTTGTCTCAGTGGAGGCATCACCTTCTTCAGGAAACTTAGAAAGCCTGACATTGCCTGCCCCCCCACCACCCATTCTTATTCCTAATACTCAGCATATCTTTATAAATGCACCCACCACATTGTAGGATTATCTGTTTGTGTGTCTTCCCCCGTCCTCAGACTGTGGGCTCTTTGGGAGCCGAGACTGTCTTCTGTCATTTATAACCACTGCCCAGCTTGGTACCCTGCTGCCCAGTCCAGTATGTCTTTGTTGAATGAGAAGAATGAGTGAAAGAAAAACAATGAATAAGGTTGCAGAGTTATCGAGTGGAGGAGGACTAGAACCCTGGTATCCTGAGCATTTAAGGAGAAAAATGAGGATATTTAACCTAATTATTTTATATGATTTTCTGGCAGTTTTATTGCAGATTTGAAATCATTTGATATGAAAATGTATCTGTTGCTGTTGTATTTTACCGCAGCAATAACTAAGAATACTTACATTCTTATTTTGATAGTTGGTATGATGCTTCAAAATAAGAATTTTATGGTTTCAGAAGCCTCAGGACAAGAGCTCAACTGGAATTATTGACTCTTTTTTGGGGGAGGTCAGGTAATGACTTGGAAAGATTCAAGTGATTTTGAAATTCAGCTTCCCAATGTCTGGGGAAAAAAAATTCCTCAAACACATTTAGCAGTCAAAACCATTCTTCAGGGTTTGAAAGATAGTGTTTCTATCTCAAGTTAAAGTTTACTAATTCTATAAATGAGAAAAGGGTGAATAATTAATGGCAAAATATTTTTAGCAAGAAAGAATATACTTTGGGAGACACATAGGCATAGTATATCATTCTAATACTAATGAACAAATTCAGCAATTTATAGGCCTTGAAAGAACCCAGCTTAAGGCAAAGAACTCTTTTTTCTGTTAACATCTATATGTTAAAGTAGCAAAAGGTCTGTGAATGTGAAGTTAACCAAACGATGGTAGATGAGCCGTTGTGAGAAAAACATCTTTGAATGGTTTAATTTTGGATTTACTTACTGCCATGAACAGAATCCTTGTGCCTGCAACCCAGTGGAGTTTTATTTTATTTTAATCAGATTTGTTGGCTGAGGCAGTGATACCATTAAAAAAAAATGTAACTTTTAACATCCAGCTGCTTTTCTGAGAATTACCCATCTATGAAAAAAAAAAAAGAGGCACCATTAACATTTATGAGAAACAGACTTAACATTATCATAAATTATACAGTAAACTACCTTAGCCCAGGATTGAAAGGTGTGTGTTTGTCTTTGAAGCTGATGTATTTTGACAGCACACCGGGAGGCAGCTCGCTCTGAATAATGGGCAAGACGAGAGCCTCAGAGGAAAGAAGTCACTCCCGTAAGTGAGCATAAACCAGATAGGGGGTAAATGAACTTCCCTGCCTGGACACATCACAATTTTAGAAGCATTGATCACACAAGAAGTTAGTGCTAGCAGGGACCCAGGAGCCATTTAGTTATATCTTTTCTATTTACAAATGCAAAATCTGAGGCTCAGGAAAAAGAATAATTCTCCGAGCTTGATCCAGTGTGTGCCAGCGGTGGAGGGAGGAAAAACGCACCCAGGGCCACCGGGTCCTCTCGGAGCCTCGGGGAAACTGCCGCGGCTTGCTCAGCCCCTGCCGCCTCCTTGATAAAATGAGCGCATTTTGAGCTTTACTTGAAAAATCTCACATTTCAATATTTGTAATCGTAGGTGATTTCTCTATTTTACCACCTGTCTTATTAGTTTGCCTCACAGGAACGGATGGCTTGATATGGGACATCCAGAAATGAAGTGTCCAGGGTAGGTGACTGTGCTGTGACATCGTTAGGAAGAGAGAGACATGGGGGTCCTTCAACCATTGCTTTCCTGTTATTCTAACAGTTGGCCCTACTTCGGGTTGGTGGTGCACACATGACCAACCCCTAGCTTGTTTTCTCTGCACCTAAAATCCTAAAATCCTAAAACTGCATCCACAGTTGGACAGTGGGTCTGATGATTTGCTTAGGAAGAGGTCATCTCTCAGCTCTGCCTATTAACCTACATTTTCATATTCACCATCTTCATTCTAATGCAGTCTACATCTTACCTGAATGATTACCACAGACTTATAACTAGTCTTCCCAGTTCCTCTTGCCCATTATTGTTTTTCTTTTTTTGTTAATTGAGAAGTGGGGAGGCAAGGTGACTGACCTGTATGCACCCTGAGCATGATCCACCTGGCAAGCCCTCTACTAGGCGATGCTCTGCCCATCTGGGGCCATTGTACCATTGCTTGGCAACCGAGCTGTTTTAATGCCTAAGGGGAAGCCATGGAGACATCCTTAGAACTCGGGGCTAACTTGCTCCAACCAAGCTATGGCTGTGGGAGGGGAAGAGAGAGATAGAGATAGAGAAAAGTGAGAGAGCGAGGGGTGGAAAAGCAGATGGTCATTTCTCCTATATTCCCTGACTGGGAATTGAACCTGGGACGTCCATACACTGGGCCCACACTGTACCACTGAGCCAACTGGCCAGGGCCCCATCATTGTTAAAAGTGCTTCCATCCTTCATCAAGACTGGTTTTTTTTTGAGCAAGTGTTGAAGGACCAATAGTGGGTTGTTCTGGATCACCACTACGCGGCCTGCAACGGCTATTCACTGGTGCTCCTCCTTTGCCTACAAGCTACCCAACCCATTTACCTTGCGTCCCTGACATATGGCTCGTTCTTTTCCACCCTATCCAAGTAGCTTTTCTCTCTGCTGATACAGAATGCGCTCATGGCTACCCCATCAAGAAAGCCCCCTCTTTTTGGCTACTTCTTGCCTTTTGGCCTTTAGATGTTGCCTGTGTAGTAAATACTGGATCATTCAGTTCTGGTGCCTATAGACTCTGAAAAGGAAGAAATTCCTTCTAACTTCCCAAGGCTCTTGGATGCCCACATAATTCTCTCAAACCACGTGGCACCTTCGTGGAGACCTTTACCCTCCTGCTGCACTTCCAAGGGGAGGCCAATTCGCCGAGACTGCTACCATATGAGGGAAAGGGGATCCGTTTAGCAATGCCCTCTCTCTCTAATAAAGAGAAACCTCACTTCACTCTGAAGCCACAAGAATGTGCTCTTGGCTGTGTTGGAGGGAGTCTGTTTTGGAAATTCCATGGTCAGAACCAGCAGAGCTGTGGCAGGAGGCCGTATGCGGCATGTTCGGGATCAAGTGTCCTGTCTCTCAAGTCAGCCGGGCTCCCTTTAAAGCCAGTGGTTTGCTGAGAGATCTTGTGTGGGTTTCATTTAAATGGTGCCCTTGAATGTGTGGCTCGTATTTGCATTTCATTCGAATATCCATTACAAAGTCTTCATACTAGGGAACCTCCCAGTAAAAGGGGCAAAATTAAAAGGTCTGAAAGCCAACCCCTTCCTGTACACAGGACCTATAAAGCAGAGCGGTGTCTTCATTAGGCCAGATCCAAGATTACAATCCTGTGGGGACCGGACCCCAGGGACCTCTGAGTCCTCACTGGGGGTGGGAGTCCATATCCTGCCCACGCCGCACACTGCCTGCCCACTGCCCACGGAACATCCAAACTACTCTTTTGCAAATAAATGGAGGTATAAGTATTTTAAAGCACTGGTGGGTAAGTTGTGAGAGTTGTCAATTGATGGGCTGAAATTATAACCTGAATGATGTGGAAGTCCCATAAGATTTCGATATAAAAGAGTTCTCACACCCCCTGGGCGAAGAGCCAGTGGACGAAGAGCCTGGGATTGTTCATGTCTATGTAGACCAGGGGTCCCCAAACTACGGCCCGCAGGCCGCATGCGGCCCCCTGAAGCCATTTATCGGGCTCCCGCTGCACTTCCGGAAGGGGCACCTCTTTTATTGGTGGTCAGTGAAAGGAGCACATTGACCATCTCATTAACCAAAAGCAGGCCCATAGTTCCCATTGAAATACTGGTCAGTTTATTGATTTAAATTTACTGGTTCTTTATTTTAAATATTGTATTTGTTCCTGTTTTGTTTTTTTACTTTAAAATAAGATATGTGCAGTATGCATAGGGATTTGTTCATAGTTGGTTTTTTTTTATAGTCCGGCCCTCTAACGGTCTGAGGGACAGTGAACTGGCCCCCTGTGTAAAAAGTTTGGGGACCCCTGATATAGACAAACATTGGCCAGACCTCTAATCCAAAGAGGACATGCCCACATGGGCTGGTTGCCATGACAAGAGAGAGGTGCAGGGATTCCTGCCCTTGCTGAAAAGCCAATGAGAAATTCAGCTGTGTGTGAGGAGGGGTTACAGACCAGCATCTCATTAAAATATTTTATAGGTGTCGGTGTAGCATTTGTCTACAACACTTTTATTTGGTAAATTCTTTCAGGCAACAGAGATAAATGTTAATGCCCAATTTCTTTCAGTCACAGCAACAAACATTTTAGTAAATATGGATACATTGAAGAAAGTTGAGAACCGGGCCTAACAGCAGTGTGTTCTGCTGCTAAAGATCATATTAATATAGTCCCCCCCCCTCCCTTCATGGAACAGATACTCATGGAGTAAAATACCTGGTTTGTTTCCATGCAAAGATTTTTAAAGCTGAAACTTACCCAAGCACTAAATGAGGTTGGAAGTACGTGCCAGCCATGGGATAAAGCTGAAATTTCAGCTCTTTGTTATTTTCTCCAGAGTTCACTTGGGTTTTGGGGAGAGGGTAGTGGTGACATTGGATAGACAGAACAGTGACATCAGTCCCCAGGCATTTAAAGAGAAAGGTCTCCCTGTCGCCTCTGCGGTGAGCCAGATTTCCAGTCTTCCAGCTCGGGGTAGACCTAAAGCCGTGTTGGCTGAAACGAGAACTTTGGGGAGTGGCATTTCTGTCTTCAGGTCCTCCGTGGGGACCGCACTGTTGCTGTAGTTTAGCTTCGTGAAGCAGGAGCCTGTTTCAGGCTCTAGTGAGTAATGCTCCCCTGTTGCAGATGGAAAAACACTGAAAATCATGATTCTGGCCCTCAAAGGCCAGCTCTCCGTGGCTGCTACGGTTCACCCCGTCTCTAGTGTTTCTTTGGCAATGGCAGCCACTTGACCACAATTGCAGGGACTTTGGTTTTATGGCGCTTGACCTCTTAAAGTTCGCTGAAGTGCCTCACAAATTGGTAAGCAGTCTAGACCAAATGTGCTTTCTTATGTCCATCATTTCAAGAAAAGGTGGGGGGAGGGGATACATGTGTGTGTATATGTATATGTGTGTGTGTGTGTGTGTATAGTTTTAATATTATGAATTATATTTATACATTATATTTATGTATTGTTATATTAGTGTGTATGTGTGTGTGCACAACAATATATATATATATATAAACAATATATATATTGTTTCAAAGCAGGTTCAAGAACTCCCTAGCTAGCCATTTAAGGAAGGCCCTATCTGCAAAATGTGAACTTGGGAATGGCAACAGGCATCGTATGCCCCTGGGTTAGGAAGTACGGCACTGTTATTTCGGCCCATTATTTTATATTCCTCAAGAGGACCGTGACCTAGTGCCACATGAGTAACTTTGTCATTTCCCACAGTATTGTCCTGCTGAGCAGAAGAATGTGTTTTGTGGACATAAGGAGGCTCCCATGTGATGTTTGCGCTCTGCCCACCTGCATTAGCTCTTGACTGCCTTCAGCTCCACCTTGAGCCCACCTTTCTCCCGGCCCCCAGCTTTGTGTGCTGGTCTCACTTCCTACCTCTTCCGGAAGCAGCTGGGCCTGAGTTTGAGTCAAAAGGATGAATGACGTCACACTTACTTGAAAGCCAGCGTAGCATTTGTGTACTGACTGGTAGGGGTACAACACCCATTTTGTAAAATTAGATTAAGCTCTGTATTTAGCCAGCCAGAGGTGCCAGGTCTTGTCCATGTGACGCGAGGAGCCGGATGCAGCCCAGCTCAGCAGAGCTTTCCCTGGGTCACTAAGAAGGGTTTGACAGCGACAGGGGCCTTGCTGGACCTGGGAAGCCCATGCCTGTTGCTCACCTGCCCATTCATCCTTGGGCTCACATCACCATTCCAAAAGAAGCTGCAAGACAATCTTATGTCCTTGGTTTAAAGAGAAGATTTACATCTGACTCTGTCCCACACCTTCATCCAGAGGGAGACCATGGATGCCCCTCTGTTTTGAATGGTGCCTGTCTCCTGCCTCACCTCTGATTTAATAGCCTTCATCTGTCTGAAAACCATTTTCACAAATCACTGTCCCTGCAGGTAGTTGGAAGGAATAAATGAGATCATTCCCACCATATTCTCAGCCCAGAGCCCAGCTCACAGTAAGGAGTCTATAAATGTTAGCCACTATTATTATCATTTTTAGTTGCCTTCCCTTTTGCATTACAGAGACTTAAATTCATGTTGTACCTTACAAAAACCTTCATTTCCTGGCCTCACCCTTGCACCTTGCCTCAGAAACCCTTTACTCCTGTCTCTGCCTCCAGATTATGCCAGTCCCACCAGGCTTTGCTCTGTGCGCTCCCACCCCCACGCCCCTCGCAGGCTGGCCCCCGCCTGGGCTCCATGCTGCTTCCCTTTCCTCCAGCAAGGCTCCTTCCACCTTTCCCACGGTCAGTCCAACGAGTATCAACACTTTTAGAAGACACAATTATAAAGAAAAAAAGAAATAAAAAAATGCAAGCCCCAGTCTTTTATTATGAAAGTTACCAGACATAAAACCACACTGTCAAATGTTTGTGAAAGGTTTTTAAGACTTCCTCTTGGTTTCTGTCCTTCCCTTGTCCCAGACTGCTGATGACCAGGTTGAGGACCATGTGTCCATAAAGCACACTCCGAATAGTGCAGGTTATGTCATCTCTGTTACCCCTGGCTCACTTATTCAGGGACATGCTGAATCCATTGCCCTCAAACTCCCACGCCCGATAGGAGTCTTGCACGTAGAGGGTGCTTGATAAATTACTTGAAATGAATGACTGAATAAATGAAAGCACAACAAATATTAGTTGAATTGAATGAATGAATAAGTCATTGTGTAGAGCATATTTAAAACTCATAATCCTCAGGAAGAGTTTTTTTTAATGAATGGCATGCCAACTGGATTATTAATTTTTTCATCTTTCCCTTTTATAAAATTCACTCATTTGCCTTGCATATTAAAAGTCATTCTTTTTCCTTCGTTTTTAAAAAATTTCTATCTCTGATAGATAAATGGAGGTAAGGTTTATGCTTTCACCAGGATATGAGCACACTTGATAATATCCTGAGCAACAAGACATAGATGAGAATCTTAAGAGAATGCATGCCTTGTGCCTCAGTGAGAGTCAGAATTTCTAAAGTTAAGAATTGCTAATTAGAAAGCATAAGAAAGACATTAGATACTTACATGTATATGGTCTTGACAATAATATATAGTCGACAAATCAAGAACCACTTTTGAATTAACAGAGGTAAAAGTTTATTTTGAAGTATTGCCTTTAGTGCACCAAATCAACGTTGGGTAAAAAGAAAATCTCTCTCCCAAGGTTTTCCTCTTCTTGAGGAACATACTCTGGTTATTGTCAGAGATGTGCAAAGGGACCAGTTCACTAGCTAGCAGGGATGCTTGCCAAAAATCTCTGCTTCCATCTCAGCAAAAGAGAAACCCAGCTAGGCACCTTCTGTAACCACCTAAAGGAGGTTTTGAGATTTGAGTATAAGCCCTATGTATTCTTTTCTAGAAATCAGATATTACTGTTGTTTCTATCTGTAAAACAAAACAAAGAAAGGCCCTATCAAGGCTTGCAAACAGTCCAGCAGCTGTCTTCATTTTCCTCTCACTGCCTCTGGTCTCACCTCCCAACAGACCTTTCAAGTGCACAGCAATCGCTCCTTCCCGCAGGGTCCTCACTGCACAGCCATTCGGTCCACAGACGGTTATGGAGGTCTCCTGTGTGTGAAGCTGGAGTAAACGACACAGAAGCAAACAGCTACACACGTGTGGTTGACAGACTACTGCACAAGACTGACGCCTCTATGGAAAGAGCGTGCAGAGTGAAGGAGTTTGTAGGTGAAGGGATTTTGGGTGGACGCTGACCTGGTCGGAGAATGGGTTGGTCAGGGAAGGTTACTCCAGGGAAGTGACATTTAACTTTAGACATGAAAGATGGCTAGAAATTAACCAAGGAAAGTATGGGGACGGGAGTGTTCTAGGATATATAGATGAGTCTATTCTCTAACCATCAGCTCTGCCAACACTTGGGAAAATGGATTATGATATATTACTCACTAATTGCCTCAGGTGTCAGTTTTTTTTCCTCCCATTCATAGAATTAAATAAGTATAATAAGAGTCACTCATAAGTATATATTAGTACTTGCTATGTGACAAGCACTGTAACTGCAACAGACCTCTCGGTTAGATACTGTAATTGCCCCCATTTACAGATGGAGAAACTGAGACTGTAGGAGGTTAACTAACTTGCTCAAGATCACATAGCAAACTATCGATGGAGTGAAGAAGATGTGATCACTGAGCAGTCTTTCAGAGCTCCGGCTTTTAACCCCTATACTATTTTGTATGTGCTACAGGCAAAAAGCATCTTGTATTTTGTTGTTGTGTTGTTTTTGTTTTGTTTTGTTTTTTTTCATTTTTCTGAAGCTGGAAACAGGGAGAGACAGTCAGACAGACTCCCGCATGCGCCCGACCGGGATCCACCCGGCACGCTCACCAGGGGTGATGCTCTGCCCACCAGGGGGCGATGCTCTGCCCATCCTGGGCGTCGCCATGTTGCGACCAGAGCCACTCTAGCGCCTGAGGCAGAGGCCACAGAGCCATCCCCAGCGCCCGGGCCATCTTTGCTCCAATGGAGCCTTGGCTGCGGGAGGGGAAGAGAGAGACAGAGAGGAAAGTGCGGCGGAGGGGTGGAGAAGCAAATGGGCGCTTCTCCTGTGTGCCCTGGCTGGGAATCGAACCCGAGTCCTCCACACGCTAGGCCGACGCTTTACCGCTGAGCCAACCGGCCAGGGCCTTGTTGTTGTTTTTAAAGGGTTTTTTTTTTTAGTTTTTAATACGGTGCTAAGTAAATCGACCCCAATAAAATTATTAACTATTTAAGCAGGTTAGATTTAGTTATCCCATTGCCAAAGGCTCTTTATTTAATTGAAAACAAGATGGGCTGGAGGAGGGCTTGCTGACTGAATCCTGTATGAACACAGACAGTGAAGTCAGTATTAAAGGCAATGAGAACACCCGGTTCCCAATCTCCGCTTTGCCTAATACCAGGACAAAGTTCACAGCATTTTTGTGAGAGCTAACTTCTACACACTTTTCAAATATTTTTTGGGTAATGACAATGTGCTATCCAGTGTTCTTTTTTTTTTTTTTAAGTGCATAATTTGATGAGTTCTATAAATACATAGAACTGCTAACCAGAAATAGCCTATATCCAGCACTTCAGAAAGCTCTGTGGTGCCGCTTCCAGGTGAGTCTTTCCTTCCCAAAGGCAACACTTTTTAAAATTATTTATTTTATTAAGTGAGAGGCAGGGAAGCAGAGAGACAGACTCCCACATGCCCCCAGATCAGGATCCACCCAGCAAGCCCCCTACAAGGCGATGCTCTGCCCATCTGGGGCCACTGTTGCTCCTTTGCTCTGCAACTGAGCTATTTCAGTGCCTGAGGCGAGGCCATGGAGCTATCCTCAGTGCCTGGGGCCAACTTGCTTACCATTGAACCACAGCAGCAGAAAAAAGGGTGGGGAGAGAGAATGAAGAGGAGGAGGTGTGGAGAAGCAGATGGTTGCTTCTCCTGTGTGCCCTGACCGGGAATTGAATCCAGGACTTCCACCCGCTAGACCAACGCTCTACCACTGAGCCAACCGGCCAGGGCCCATTTTTTTTTTTATATTTTTAAGCATAGATGAGTTCTACCTGTTCCTTTTTTTTGCAGAGAGAGAGAAAGAGAGGGACAGACAGACAGGAAAGGAGAGATGAGAAGCATCAGTCATCAGTTTTTTGTTGCGACACCTTAGTTGTTCATTGATTGCTTTCTCATATGTGCCTTGACTATGGGGCTACAGCAGACCGAGTAACTCCTTACTGGAGCCAGCGACCTTGAGTCCAAGCTGGTGAGCTTTGCTCAAACAAGATGAGCCCACACTCAAGCTGGCGACCTTGGGGTCTCCAACCTGGGTCCTCTGCATCCCAGTCCGACGCTCTATCCACTGTGCCACCGCCTGGTTAGGCTAATTCTGCCTGTTCTTAAACTTTCTATAAACCAGATCATATGGTAAGTATTCTCTTATGCCTAGGTTGTTTTACTCATTATAGTTTCTGTGAGATTCATCCATGGTTTTCATGTTAGCAGTTCATTTCTTTTTATTGTTGAGTAGCATTACACTGTATGATATACCACAGATTGTTCCCTGTGTTCCTGTTGGTGAGCATTTGGAATGTTTCTGGTGTGGGACTATTATAAATAAATGGTTAGGAGGATTCTGATTTATATATCTTCATTCTTTTGAGGAATATCTAGGAGTGAAAGTTCTAGTTGATAGGATAGGCAAACATTTAACTTTACTTATTTATTTTTATTTAACTGCCAAACTTTGTTAAAAATTTTACCAAGTCACCAGCTGTGTATTTCATTTCCAGTCATTCCTTATCCTTATCAACATTTGGACTTGAAATCAAGGCTGTTGTTTTTTAAGTTTTTAAATTTTTTTAGAACAGTGAGGTCCACTGTTCTAAGCACTGAGGATTCAACAGTGAACCAATGCAGACAAACCCAGCCCTCACTGAGTATATATCCCAGTTACATAAAAATATGTGTTAATGTTTAGCACAGTGGCTATGGTTATCTTTGAACTTTTTTATACGGTGCAGCTGTTTATTGCTTTTTAAGGAAGTATTGGCACATTCCTAATTTTTTTCATGAGGCACATCAAATGATATGGCAAAGCAGAATTTGTAGATGCTGATGGCAAATTAGATAATAGATTCACTACGCTCTGGAAAGAATTTTAAGTTTAGATTTGTCTCTTAATGGTTTGTTTCCTGTTTTGCATGACCTTTCCTGATTCTAAGACCAGTGCAAGAAGAAGTTTGAAAAACCCAGAAAGGGCATCTTTCCTGGAATAGAATCAGAGTTAAACTATCCCATGGGATTTATGTTTAATGGAAGGAAGACTTTTACACAGTGATGGCTTTGCATTATTGCAATAGATTCCTGTGGAGAGTTATACAGCTGGAAAGGATTTTCCTTCTCTAGATATTTTAAATTCTGGATAGGTCCTACCCTTGCTGCTAGTCCACACACAATTATTAATCACTCACCATTTAAAAATCTGACTTTCCAGCCCTGACTGGGTAATTCGGTTGGTTAGAACATAATCCTGTACACCAAGATTGTGGGTTCGATCCCTAGTCAGGGCACATTTAAGAATCAACCAGTGAATGCAGAAATAAGTGGAACAACAAAATTGATGTTTCTCTTTCTCCCTCTCCTGCCCTCTCTCCCCCCCCCACCTCTTCTCTTCCTTCTTCTCTCTCTCAAAATTAAAAAAAGAATTTTTTTTTTATATCTGACTTTCACGTTATTTTGTCTGAAGTGTTTATTAGTTCCAGATCTAGCCAGAAGGCTGGTGGCAGATGAACTTAATGAATTGTATGTTCTCTCTGGGATTTGGTGATCTGCTTAATAATGTCAGTAAACTAATAATGTAGTTTCACTACATTGAAGTAATGGAGAAGAAGCCAATCTGAAATACAGAAGAGGAAGCATTTTCTAATGGCTTTCAAGAAATTAAATTTTATTCAAGAAGCCAAAAGTGCCACTGGGAAATGGGACCATGACCAGCAAACACCTATCCTAGGCAAAAGTAAATTTTAATTAACATATCAATAGTTTGTAGATCTTAGGTGTATCCAAAGTGCTTGAGGGTGTTTTGACAACTTTTTCTTCCCTTAAGCCCTTTTGCTTTCTCTTTGAAGAACTATTTTAAAGAGAGAGAACCCCGTTCCAATCTATTTTGATCTCAAGGATGTCTGATTTAATGTAATTTTCTCACGTTCCCTGCCAACTTGCCCAAGGTGAGGAATAATTTAGAGAAAAAGAACAAAGAGTTTTTTTTGGGAAATGGAGACTAGTGGACTTCCTTTAAAAAGAAAAAAGAAAAAGAAAAAAAAATACTGTGTTTTTTGTACATATTGACAAAACTGCCACGAATCATTTTTAAATTTCTTCATTCTTAGATGGTCTTGCATTTAGAGGCCTTTGTGAATTTGTTCAAATAGGCAGTCATGCAAAAATAGCTTGTGTTCTTCTCTGTCCGTGGTCTCCTGTGTATTTAGATTTGGTTGATGGGTGTATTAGGAGCGAGCAGAGCAGAGGTGATTCCAGTCCGTTGGATACAGCAAGTAATTACTTTACGCCCACTTGGGAAATGAATGTAGCCCGGACCAGGGTGGGCAGATGCTGGCCGCTCAGTGATCATTTTCAGGAAGACGTGTGTAGGAGGCGAGGAACGGCTCCAGGAAAACTCAGTACTTTCTTCTAGGATGGTTAGGACTAAAATGGGTCTGAGGAAAGGGCGCAGCAGATAGCTCTTTTTCCATAAAGGTTACTTGCCATCCTTACCCTCTCTTTCTGCTTTTCGTTGCTCTTTGGAAGACCTACTTTGATCCAAATAAAAATACATTCATTTTAAATCTGCTGAAGATTCAAGGATCCATGGCCTCCTGGAGTTCTTAACTAGATGGAGAAAATATATACTGAGAAAAAGTGAAGTGAGAGCTATGCCATAAAAGTTGATCGTGTTTAACCACACAGGCCCAGCAGTGTTGGATGAGGAGTAAAATCAGTATGCGAACTATTAAGTGCTTAAAAGGTGGGGATGGGGGAAGGTAGGACTGGTCCAGGATGGTAAAAGGAAGGCTTCATGGAGGAGATGTAGTCTGACCGAGACTTGATGGGTGAGCAGGATTTGGATGGATGGGCAGAAGGGGGTCACAGGTGGTAAGTGTTATGAAGAGTAGGCATGTATTGGCCTGACCTGTGGTGGCGCAGTGGATAAAGCGTCGACCTGGAAATGCTGAGGTCGCCAGTTCAAAACCCTGGGCTTGCCTGGTCAAGGCACATGTGGGAGTTGATGCTTCCTGCTCCTCCCCCCCTTCTCTCTCTCTTCTCTCTCTCTCCACCCCCCTTTCTAAAATGAATTAAAAAAATAAAAAAAAGTTAAAAAAAAAGAGTAGGCATGTATTATTATTATTTTTTAATCATTGCCTTTTGTTCAGTAGGTACTTAATAGATGCTTATTAAATGAATGAATGATTCTTTTTCTCCTCTGAACTTAGCCTATACCACCCAGTTTAAAAGTGAATTCTGGGCTCTGGCTAGGTAGCTCAGTTGGTTAGAGTTTCATACTATATGCCAAGGTTGTGGGTCAGGGCACATACAGGAATCAACTAATGAATGCATAAATAAATGGAACAACAAATAGATGTTTCCCTCCCTCCCTCCCTTCCTCCCTCCTCCTCTACCCCTTTCCCCTCTCCCTTTTTTCCCCCTCCCTCTTCCCTCTTCCATCTTCTAAACTATCCTCCCTCCCTTTGTCTCTCTGTCTCTTTAAAATCAATTAAACATTTTTTTAATTGAATTCTGTGCTGTCTCATAGTAACAAGGCAATTCTTCTCTCTCTGGTTGTACTATTAGGAGAACCTTGTGGAAAAGTCCCCTGTTTAATATCTCTGCATCTTCTCTAGTACTAACTGGAGTGTTAAGCATGGAGCAGGTGCTGGCTAAACACCCTTCTTTATTGAACAAAATGGCCCAAATCACAGAATGCTAAGCTTAGCTTTGATTGAACTAGCATTTTGTTGGGCCCTATGAGAAAGAAATTTTTGTAGCATGAGCTGCTTTGTGGTCACAGAGAGCAGGTCCACCTCTGCTTGACCCGAGTGGGAACGAACCCATGTTATGAGACAAGAACTGAATCTTACCAGGACTTTCTAGGTGATGGAAAGATTTCTGTCTTTATTCAGTAAGGTGGTGGCAGTGTCTGACAAGCAGGGCAATAAAGATAAATGTGAAAGTTGCTAGTGACCAAACCCTGCTCCCTCCTCTATTTCAAAAGAAAAGGCAGATCTCAGAGATACCATCCTCCTGTTGTGTTTGCAAGCTGTTGACGCAGCCTGGAAAGGTTAAGAGTTTTCAACAGACTTGTCAGAGTTTGTGTTGTGTGGAAACTGACAGAGCCTACAGGCCGAGGGGCTAATTTTAATAGAAATAACCTAGGTAGGTTTGTTAATTTTCCTGCTTCCCTCTTTGACCTGTCTGCATAGCGTGAAGGTGCTTTGATGTGACTAGGGGAACAGAAGGATATTTTGTGCATAGCCGACCGTGAGAGGGATGCTGGTTTTGCAATGAAGAAGTGCAGGAAGATGACAGGTGAGTGTGTGGAAGAGGGATATTAGAACAGGTGTGGCTTTTCCCACCTTCCCAGGTGCAACCTTGTTTATCTAAGATGCATCTTTCTTCTAGCACAGAATGAAGTTTTATGAACTTGGGGTGTTCAGAGTTCCCAGAATATTAAACAGGTTGGTGAATTATTCTGTAACGGGCACAGTGTGAGCACAAGGGGAAGGGAACAGAGCTCTTCCTCTTTCCTAGGATTTATTGAGTTTGTTGTCTTTCCTCTTTGGTTCCATAAAACTTGTGGTGCTTGCAGAGGGCATTTTAGGTCCAAGCCTTGGGGCACATTTTGCCTGTGTAAATAGACGGCTGGGCCGGGGATGGCCTGTCCCCTGCATGCAAATGATCGTGGTGTTGCCTTTGTAGAGCTCCTTGCTGGCTGGTGTCTGGGTTCAGTTCCTCAGTTCCGAGGGTGAGTTGCCAAGGCAGTGTGAATGCCATGGGAATTCAGATGGCTCTCTAAGCCGTCTGCACCCACTGCCTTTGAGTCTTTGAGATCTTCCCAGGCAGAGTCTCCCCAGTGTGGACAGGGCCGGACACGGAGGAAAGCCAGGGTGCTGGACCTCGCTGTCTGTGATGCTGGTTGTGTTACAAAGTCAGCTCCATGGGCGGGGTGGGGGGCTCTACTTCTGGGCGCACCACCCGTTCTTTGAGGGCTTGGCGAGGGCCCTCAACCCATGTGGTTTACATCATGCAAGTAGAGTTATGCTTTCAGCGCACAATTTACTAGGATCTAGGGTCGGGGGTGGGGGAGATAAAAGAGGTTCCAGATAACCCCAAGTTTGTATCCGGTTAACTCTCAATTAGCAGGCGGCTGCTGCCGTGATTATGGCTCCCCTCCCTCCCGTGAGGCTCAGTGCCAGTCCTCTGCTGGCAATTACTAAGCCCCACCCCTGAGGGGAGGGCAGCCCCTGTCCCACTGTGCCTTCCCGTGGTTAGCCTGGACGCTGCTTACTCCCGCCCACACGCCTCCCCCAGATCACACGGACTCCAGTTACCCACCTAAAATCAGTAGAAGGGCTTTACAGCAAGGGAGAAGTGAGGGTTTTTGAAAAGAGACATCTCATATGCAGTTACCGCTCTGGGGAGCATATAGTAGGCACTCAGTAAGTTTTGTCTCCCCGTAACCTCCCCGAGCATTCAAGATTACGGAGGCATTGAGATTCAGAGGGCGGACTCATTCTGAAATAGAGGAATGAGGTCTTTCCCTGAGGCTTTGAAAGGCATCTGGTGGACCCTCTTAGGAGTGCATCCAGTCTGTTAACTGGGTGAATCTGTTTTTGTTAAGAAGGAAAAGAGTGGTCAAGCAAGAAAAGGGTGAGGGACTGATATTAAAAGAAGGCAGCGTGGGGGGGGGGCGTGTTTCCAAGTAGGAGTGGCCGTGGAGACTGTGGGTGGGGGATGGTGAGGACGAAGTGCTGGGGTGTAGGAGAAGAACGAGGAAGTGGTGGGTGCACAGCAGAGCATTTGGATCAGTCCAGCAAAAAACAAAAACAAAACAAAACTCTGCTTTTGATAGTAGGGGCCATAGAAAAGGGAAATGGGAGAGCAAAGACTGTCAGAGGGGTGGAGCAGAGGGAATACAGAGCAGAAGGGGAAAACTTGGGAGGCCGGAGTCCTCAGCTGCGGCCCTGACAGTTGGGGCAGCCAAGGCCAGAACTCACAGTGGGAAGCACAGCTTTTATTTTGTTGTCGTTTTAAACAGAGGATGTTTATGGGCCACTTGAGGAAGAGGAGAGACCAGATTTCACTGTGTGACGCTTTAGAGTCAGACAGTCGCTGGCAAAACTGAGCTAGTCAAGTTGGTAGGGTTGAGAAGGGGGCTTCTCATGGAAACCTCAAGAGTGGAGGTCTGCACCTGCCTGACAGCTGTTGACAGCGACGAGGGTGTGGTCGCTCAAGCACTCGCTTTCTTCGGGGGCGCCAGGACCTGGACTGGTGTGTAGGAACCTTGTGACAGGACCGGAGAAATGTTTGTGCAGCTTGTGCCAGAACGAGGCTCCAGGGGGACAGCCTGGAGCTTGTTAACGTTTGTTCTCAAACGTTTCTCTTATCCCAGGTGTGTGCCTGGGAGGTGGTTTGGGAGACAACCTGTCCTGATGGTCTAGGTCAGCTTCAAGAACACACAGACCCACGCATCCACATTGCTTCTCACCCACATACCAAATCCATCACCCAAGACCTTGAGAGTTACTTCCAGCGTTCATACCAAAGCCATCCGTCATCCACGCTCTGGGCCATGTCCCCACCCCGCTGACTGCCAGCGGCCCTCTGGCCAACCTCTCCCTCGGCTCTTCCTCCCTGCCTTTTCCTCCAGCAGGCTACAGCAGGGGGAATGTTCTTTTCCAAATGCAGGTCTGGTTCGGTCACTCTCCTGCTTTGAGGCTTTCTGTTACTCTGAGAACAGAATTAAAAACCTTTCAGCAGGTTTACAAAGCTTTGCTTGATTTTAATGTTGTTATTTTAAAGGGAGGATATTTTCTGAACACTCTGGGGGAAAAGAAATTGGGTTTCCACATCACTCCTGCTTCACCTTCTTATTGGTAAATTCTAGTCACAGTGACCTATCAGTTTCTTGAATGTATCAAGCTCATTCCCACCTTGAGGCCTTTGTATATGTTGTTCCCAATGCCTAGAAAATGTTGTATTCTCATTCTCTCTCCCCCTGGCTAATCCCTACTCATTCTTCCAGTTTCAGAATAAATCCAATCCCTTCCTCAGTGTCTCATGGTCTCTCATTACTCTTAGATTCATTCGCTTTGTCACATTTTGCAGTTGGATATTTATTTGTGGGATTCCTTGTTCAATGTCTGTGTTCTCCGTTAACCATAAACATCATAAGAGCAGGGGCCATACCTGCTTTATTCCTCTCAGTGTCTCCAGTGCACTTCTGATATTGATAGAATAATGAATGATTGAATGACTACATTATAACAGGTTGCTTTGTCCCTGTTTGTGCTTCCACGTAGAAGAATTTAAGCACTTATTCATTAATTTGCTCATTCTACAAACATGTAACAAGCAGTGAGTGTGCGCAAGCCAAGAATAAGGCATATTTCCTGTCTTCAAGGGAATCTGTTGCAGGAGACAATCGTAGAATAAGCTAATATTCCACAGCGAAGAAATGTTCTAATAGAGTTATAGACAAGGCAGTCTGGGTGCACAGTCTCTTGTGCTGGTGTTCCAGGTAGGTTATTAAATATAACTTTCTGAAATTAAAGCTGGTGAGAATCAATGTACCAGGGAAGCGATTAACCATTCCCAAATCTCATCAGAAAGGCATTAAGCTAAACTGCAAGGAGTGTAGGATAAACTGCGATCTGGTTCATTATAACCTGAGGGCATGTGCTGGTGACAGGTAACCTGGTGGTTGATAAGGAATGTTGAGAACCAGAGCCCTGGAGAGCAGGTGTGTGTCAGCGCCCGTCTCCCTCTGGGGGGGGGGGGGGGGGGTGAGGGCTCTCATTCCGGATGAGTGGTCTCCTCTCTGGGTACAGAGAGCCCTGGAGTGGAGAAAGGCACAGCATTCTGCTTCTTTCCTGTAGAACCCCCATCCTTCTAGTTTTCCAACATGCTATTACAAATTAGGAGACCATTTAAAAGTTGACCACTCGTTATTAAGTGTTGGTGAGGAGAGGTAGGGGGGTAACTTCTGGTTCTTTTGAATTCTGCATGTAATTTAAGATGATTCACCGCTTTATTGGATTAAATATGTTTCCTCCTTTATTAAATTAGGTATGATAAGAGATAATAATACTGAATCCAAGTTTACTATTTCTAGAGCTTTCTTCACTAACTCTAGGAAAATAACCTTGAGAAAGTTACTCTGAGAGTGTCCTACAGACAGGATCCCTTCACCTCGGGGTAAAAGGCTTTGCACTTTATTTCCTGACTTGATGAGTATTTCATGATAAACCAGTTCTGGCCCATTAACTTCATTTCTCAAAACGCAGGTTTTAAAAGAGTGTTTCCTAAAGGAATTACCACTAAAAATGGAATTAATCCAAGTTGCTGGAAATGAAAATGGTCAGAGCTGAATATGACACACAGTCTTGATGAAAATAGTTTTTGGTTTTTGTGTGTGTGCATGTGTGCTTTAAGTTTTGAAGTAATAAGTAACATTTGTAAAGAAAAACCAATGATGAGCAGCCTAATGACTAATAACTGTTAAGAATGTTTGTGCCCTGGCTGGGTAGTTCAGTTGGTTAGAGCGTTGTTCCAACGTGCTAAGGTTGTGGGTTCAATCTCCAATCAAGGCACATACAAGAATCAACCAATGAATGAATAAGTAAGCAAAACAACAAATCTTTCTCTTTGTCTCTCTCAAATCAATTTAAAAAAGAGAGAAAAGAATGATTGTAAAGTATGAGCTTACCCTCCCATTCTCCTAATATCTTTCCTAATTTATCTAGAAAATTAAACAAGTGAAGTAATGTTCCAGGAAAGCATCCTCTCCCCTGTGGGGTTATCTAGCAGAGAACAAGATAGACTGTCCTTTGGGAGATAATTGTAACCCACATTACAGGGGCATCTGCCTATATAGATAGACTTATGTACATAAATTTTCCCCAATCCTGAACAGGGAAGTTGTGAACTGGAACCACACAGTGGAATTGGCTCCTTGTGGAGTGTGGTCTCATTCAAGGTGTCTGCAACTCCCACCTCAATTTAGGTAAACAATCAGATATGAATGGTCACTGGGGTAAGCTATAATTAGGTGGGTTCTTGAGATTTTAAAGTGATTCTTTCATACCTTTTAAAATCAAATTCTGCATGTATTCCAGGGACAATTTCCCCACAGATGTTTTAGCTAATTGCGCCTTCTAGGAAAGAATGGCCCCGTTTCTTGGTCTGTCTGATGATGACTTTTCATTTTCTGCCATAAACTAACCTAATTTGCAAATGAAAAATTTCACTGAAGCATACGTTGCCTGCAAGGGAATTACAGCCGTGCACCTTTGGAAGTGTTCAGTTGAACATGTGATTGATTGCTTTTTAAACAAAGGACTTATGATCTTAATTCACAGACAAAATAACAATTGTTTCCTAAGTGGTACTTTACATTTTTAAAAATTTAGACATTCCAATAACAGTAATCAGGAAGAGTTATAGGAGTAGTTGTCAGAACTTGCTTATGACTTCCTGTTTGTAGAGAAAGATTTCCCTCAAATCACGCCAGCAGTCTCTTGTTGATAATTTTCACTCTAGATATGTGGAGTCTTTCTAGATAACTGGAGACTGGAAGCTCTTTACAGCTTCCTATGAAGACACGGAGTATCAATTTGCTTTCAAGCCCAGGAGATCAGCTGGGGTTTAATAGAAGCCAAATAGCATTAGACCAAGCAGAGGGCATGAGTTCGAGTCTTAGTTCCTACAATTATGGACTCTATGTCCAAAGATTTTTTTGGCTTGAGTATCAATTTTCTCAAGTCTGAAGTAAGAATTAAAATGCCAAGTCTTTTTTGTGTGGACTGAGATGATCCTGCACATGAGAGCTGCCACAGTACCTTGTGAGGAAAAGGTCAAAGTACATCAGGCTTGTTACTCACTATAGTCCTTGTGGTTATAGCCCAGACGGAGTGATTTCAAATTTAAAAAATGTGTATCCAGATGAGTTATTTAAGGAAAGCTCTTCCACATTTGTTGGTTCATTTACACTCTAGTTTAAAGCCTTATTTTATTCATATACTTAACTCCAAAGATATGCAACTCCTACTGTGTGCTAGGCGCTAAGGGATAAAATTGTAAAGGAGACAGAGACTGCCCTGATGGCCTCTATCCCCCAAAGGCAGAGGGGAACAGCAGTAGGAAGCCGTGGAAGCCATGGAAGCTGGGAGACCAGGGCAGCTGCGGTGGGGACGGGGGCGGGGAGGAACCCAGGGGGGAGAAAGAGGCAAGGGGGGACACGTGGGCTTCTCATTCTGGAGAGTTTGGATTTTACTCCAGGTATGTGGCAGTTCCTTTTATTTACTTTGCATGCAGAAAGCTCTTTAAAGTTTGGATATTTAGCCACACCTCCAGTGTTACAGAAGCAGACATAAGACAAGGCAGAAGTCTCTCATTCAACCCCACCTCCCGCTCGGCAGCCTGACCTGTCTTTCTGCGCCCCATTCTGGTCTCATCTTTCCCAAGAGCCTTCCCAGTCTTCCCTCTTGGAGTCACTCCCCCTCCTGTTTGCTTTTTCCTTTTTATAGTACTTCCCACATTCTGTCTTGTTTTAATTCTTGGTGCTGGTCTCCTCGGGTGGAGTGAGAGCCGTGGGATGCTGGGGCCTTATGCTGCTCCCTCTTCTGCGTCCATTGCCTTGCGCATGTGCCTTCTGTGTGGGAGAGGCCCGATAAATACAGCAATACCTTGGTTTTCATTGACTTTGGTTATTGTCGGTTTCGGTTTTGTAGATTTTTTTCTGTGAAAAATTTCTCTCGGTTTTTGTCTGTTGCCTCGGATTTCATCGGCATGCCCGTGTGACCTCGCTGCTAATTTTGCGAAAACAAAGCGCGACCCAAGCGTTCTCCTGCTCTGTGTGGCGTTGTTTCTCGTGTGTGTGAGCATCACCTGGTGCATCTAGCCAAACAATTCCATTGCTTTCCAGTGTTTTTGTGCTCTTTTAAATTCATTGTGCTAATACTACAATTACATGCAAGTGATTACTGTGTATACAGTATTTGGTGTACTGTGTTTTTGGTATGTGTTTTGGAGTGTCTAGAACGAATTAATTGAATTTACATTGATTCATATGGAAATAATTGCCTCGGTTTACGTCGGTTTCGGGTTGCGCTGATTGTTTTCAGACAGATTATCAATGAAAACGGAGGCATCACTGTATTTATTAAGTGAAAATAATTCAAATCCGGATATCAGGCTGCAGAGAATAGTTTTCCAAAACATCACGCCAGAGAGAAGCTGATTCAAGATCCCAGTGTTCACATCATGGGAGCCCAGGAAAGGGTTTTGTTATTTTGTTTGTCTTTATTTTTCAAGGATCTTACAGAATCAAGGCTACTATACTCCAATATAGATTGTTTATTGGCTGGATGGATTTAACTGTAAAGATTTGTGGGCGGCAAAAACGGTACCAGGTGTTTGACTGGTGGAGTCAGAATGGACCTCCGTTCAGCAGCCTCGGTCCTTGAATTCTGTCTAAGAAAGAAATCAAAGGCAAGACTCAAACTATAGGAGAAAGTTTATTGGGAAAGTCATGGAGGTAGAAGAAGTAAATAAATGGACTTCAGGAAACAAGGTCAGAGGCAAAAGAACCCCCTTGGAGCTTAGGAGAGAGAAGAAAGGAAAAGGAGCTGGAAGGAGAGGGGGTACGGGGTGGGGGTGCACTCCCCAGAGAGCTGCACTGGGGCCTCTGCCCTGAGGGTGTTTATCTGCTGCTTTAAGGGGAGGATCCCGATAGAATAGTCATCAGCATTCCAGCTGTGTCCTTTCAGGATCCTGGTCTCCTCTTGATTATTTGGTGCCAGGGAAGGGGATCATAGTCAAAGCAGTTAGTCTGGAGGTCAGCTGTAGCATCACATACTTGGTTTTGCTGCTTTTCTGTGCCTGGAGCTGAAACACAACTGAGGCTTGGATGTACTTGATGTGGGTTAGAACCTCATTGTCCTTGGGGGCTTAATGCTTAATGGCTATTCTCTGACCCTCCTGTTTGTTCCCTGTCTAAAGTGGTCTATCCTGCAAGACCAGTGACCTGCCAGGGGAGAACAAGTGAGGGGAGGGTCCAGAACACCTTACCAGCAATATGAAAGGTTAGAGGGTCTAAACCTCACCTGGTAAGGGAACACGATTACTCAAAGGGCCGCGTCCTTGTGTTCCCAGTTTTGCCCGTTGCTAGGCACCCAGGGCTTTCCACCTGCTGACCTACTTTGTCTGGCCCATCGTCCTTGCTCCGCTCTTGTCTGTCCTGCCTGCCATTAGATTGTTAACCTGGAAACTTTTAGAATTAAATTCTACTTCAAGGGAGCACATCTTAATAATTCCAAACATAATATATACTTTAAAAAATTCAAACATTTAGGACAAGACATAAAGTAAATCATCCTCACATATCCTCACTATCACCCCCTATTCAGAGGTAGTTTTTTTCTAATTGTTTATTTTTCTAGAATCTTTCACCTGACATTCCAATTCCCTTTGTCCATGTCAGTACCTACAGACCTGCTTCACTCTATAAATGTTTCATGGTCTTCCCTAAAGAGTGGCCGTGCTACTTATACTGCCCCCGATCGAGGGTTATTTAGATTGTCTTGTAGTACAGTGCACCGCACATACTGCTGTACCACTCAAATGGTATATTTTGCTGAGTTGACATATGATTGCATTCTCCATTTTTTTTTTAACTTGCATTTTTGACTACCTACTGTGTGTCTGGCACGTTGCTTCCATGATTTTCCAGTTCACACAAAGATAAATTAGACATTGCCTATGCTGCCAAAGACCTCATCGTCTGCTGGGGGGAGTTGGCTCTACCTCAGTAATTGTACACAGTGTATGAAAGCGAGCCTAGCAGAGGGGGCAAATATCAAGGTGATGTAGTAGGAGAATAGTCGGATCTGCTGGGGGGTGTCTGGAAAGGCTTTTCCAAAGAGGGGCTGGGCTTTTAAGTCAGGGGAGTGGTCTGGAGAAAGGTGCTCTGGAGAAGGGCATTTGGGGACAAAGAAAAGCACCAGGAATGGTGCCCCTGGGATGTAGGATGTTGGGGAGGGAGAAAGAGGAAGAGACGATGAGACTGAAGGAGTAGGCCAACCAAATTGTAGAGACCTTCGAGGAGAGAGAGTTTGGAGTTTTTCATGAGGTCTGTTCTCACTCCACTGCATTTCATGCCCACATGCAAGAGATTGCTGCATATTCAACCCAGGTCTTTTAGAAAATAGTTCTCTGCTATTTCAAAGAAACCTTGCTAATAAGGTAGTTTAAGAGTAGAGGTGCACTTACAGTGTACAGTGCACTTCAGCAGCACTGCCCCTGGGTTCTGGTAGCCCTGCACCTGGCCTAACATATGTCTCACTATCTCCCCACTGGCAGCCTCCTCCACCTCAGCATGGAGTCTGTGCGCAGAAGGGCCAAGCATCTTTTGCAGATCCTGCATCAAAAGGGATAGGACCAGTCCCCAAGGATGTCAGCCTGGCAACCTTTAGAGTGTGAAATCCATTTAAAGGGGGATCAGGCAAAGAAAATCAGAAAGAATGGGGAAAGACTGTTTAGATGGGGGTGGTTTTTACAGTTAGTGGCTCTAATTTTTATTTCCTGGAAAGGGTTTGAGAGAAAGACATGTAAGGTAAATTCTCCCGTGAATTGCTTATAGAGCTGCCACTCCATCAGCAAGGAAACCGCAGAGCAGGGCATAAGTACTGTGAATTTAAAGCGACCTTGGATTAAATTCCTCAGGTAAGCCTGCTAGTCATGTCTCCCCAGTGCATATTTATCCAGATGTCCTTTTGGGATAGGACAGAACCAATTTCTAATGGCTCTGAACTGCCTCCCCTGGGTACGGGAGGCTGTGTTTTGCTGACTGTGGCAGCTCTTTGTGTGAGCTCCACGGGTGGCTGTGCATCAGGGAGGCTCTGCACCGCCGCCTCTCCGGGAGCCTGCCCGTGTCAGTTTCTCCATCTCTGAAATGGGGATTGTTACCTCTCTCATGGGGGGGGGGGGGGCTTTGTTGTAACAGATAATTTTGTGCAGGACTATTTTGTAAAGAAGAATAAAGATTTATGGTATTAAAAATATGCATGTCTAAAATAGCATCCTGTGCTATTTGGCTGTCTTTGCCTGAATTTCACTGGGTCTGTAAGTGAGATTCAGCACTTTTTTGTGGACGGTGAATTGTTGCTACTAAATGAGCTTGTCAGTCTCTGCTAAAGCACAAAATGTCCTTGGATTTACCCCACACGGCATTGCTTTGTGTACTTATACTGGAGGGGCTAGATGTGGAATGTACCGAATTCTAATTTTTTTTTCTTCCCCAGAAGACTGACACTCCGTAAGGGACGTGGTGTACACAGCAGCCGCTCCCCAGAGCCAGGGAGGAGCATTGGTGCCCCAGACCAGGCTCTGCCCACGGGCTGACCCCCTTCCGTGTGGGTGTAGGCCTGGGGGAGGTGCTGCCCCGTGGGTCCTCAGTGTGTCGTCAGCAGACTCCCAGCCCTGGGACCCATCAAGAGGAGCCAGTCTGGTGTTACTCTCACTTCTCCTACTTGGCGATGAATTTTTGGTTTTTCATTGAGCCCTGTGGTTCCCCATTCCCAGCCTCCTGGTGATGATACAGTAAACAGTAGGAAATAACAATCCAGATGACTTTGAGGTACATCTTGTCATTCGGAGAAATGGGTCTTCCAGTTTGGAAGTTTTTCTAAGTGTTGGAAAGTACTTTGTGCCCCAGGGAATCCTGGGTGTTTGCTCGGGGCCGGGGCCACTGCAGCTGCCTCCACATGTGAGGAGGGTGCAGAGCACAGTGGCCCTGGGGTCTTTAAGCTCCTTTGGCTCCTCTCAAACAAGCATCCTTACCTGATAGCTGATTTGCTTGCAGTATTCTGGATAGGTTTTAAGGAAATGGTTCTGCTACTTTAAAAAAAAATCTTTCAAACCTCTGGCTTTTGCACTCCGTGATTTTGTATCCTTGCACAACCTTGGCGCCGTCTTATCTCATTCTCCATGAAATTGGAAAATGCATTTGTCACCCGGGGCCCAGCCCCCAGCCTGAGTTGGTATTTACAGAGTTGCCAGGATTCCTCAGATGGGTAGGTAGCCACTGACCTTGTTCAGTTGTATCAAAGTCTTTTTATTAGTGGTTATATATATATGGCTTCCTTTAAAATCATTAATACATTTTATTAAACGCATTTTCTTTCCAGAAAATAAGCCTTTTGACCGGTGTTGTCTTTTTTCTTTTAATAACTTTTTAAAGTATCTTTCTGGTAAACAAATAGCTATTATTATAAGAGTCTGAAATACTTTTGGAAACTGCCTCCTGTGTCGTCCCGGTCTTCCCTGCCCATCTGACCATCTGCAGGATATATTCTCCTATCTGAGGCACTCTCCCTTATCCCTGAGCAAGCCGGCTCACTCCCGCTCTCCAGACCACTGGAAAAATCTTTCAGAAACAAAGCTCTGACCAGTGACTGCCCCGATGGTAGCTTTGCAACCCAAAGGGCAGTCTGTGGGTGTTCTGAATCCTCTGACTGACGTGATAACCTTGATTGAGTGCGCATGTGTTTCAGGCACTGGGCTGGGCACTGAAGAATCAACATGGATGTAGTGGTAGGAAGGAGTCTTCAAGGAGATGCAGTGCCTTTTCCTGGAATCTTCTTCTTTTTCTGCCTGGTAAAACGTGAGCTCATCATTCCATGACCAGCTCAGATAGTACCTGTTGTGAATTCTTCTTCACTTAGACGAAGGAGCTCCTCCCTGGTTCCTGGGACCTTGTAATATATACAGTGTGTCCATAAAGTCATGGTGCACTTTTGACTGGTCACTGACTGATGGCCTACCAGAACGGGGTTTCTCCACCAAGCTGCCGGTTTCCTTCAACTGCTTATCCCACCGAGTAATGTTATTCCTATATGGTGGCGCTTCATTATAAATGCACCGATATTCACGTTGCACTTTGGTCACGGATTCTAATTTAGCGAGCCACAGAACACACTGAACTTTCCTCTGTACTGTCCACATCTCGACTGGCTTGGCCATGGGCTGCTCCGCTGTATACACGGTATTACGTCATCATTTGCGCATGTGCACATGCTGCCACATCATCCTACAGAAACTGGGAGGGTTTTCCTTTTATTTGGTGCAGATTTCACATTTCTATTGTCTTTTGTTGCTTTGCTGTGACCGGACAAAAGTGTACCATGACTTTACGGACACACTGTATTTGTTTCTCTTTTTCTCTGGCCGGGTTATTGTAGTTAGTTGCTATGAGGACTATGCCCGATGGTCAATAAGGGGTCATGTTTGTCCCAGCATCTCACTCAGCCCTAGATACCTACCAGTTGCTCAAACAATATTTCCCTTTTCCTGTCTGACCTGGGAATAGCTTATTCCTTCTCTTCCCTGGCATTTATCTCTGTCACTTCTAAAATTTTTATGTATCTGGCTGTTTTATCTTTCCCACTGGAATGTAAGCTCCCTGAGGGCCGGTCTGCTGTCTAATTCATCTTTCTTTTCTCTGTAGAGTCATGAGTGTGAGATGAGCTTGGTGCATTTTGGGGACCTTATTGCATCTTCTTTGAGAGACCTGGTGTCATTGTGAGGAGGCTCTTGTTCTGAGAGTGTGAACTGCATTCCTGGTCTGTCCTCTCGTCAGTGGCATATACATCACCTGGGAGTGGAGCGAAGAAAATGCTGGGCTCTGTACTGGCATCTCTTAAAATAGACCAGACAGCAACTGCTGAAGTATCCTCTACATGGATTCTGTTTGTTATTCCCTTGTAGTCATATTTGACTCATTGGAGTGGATGAGAGGAAAATATCACTTTGAGGCCAACTTAATGGCCTAGATCTTGCTTTCTGTAATTGGAAGGTGAATCTAGCCATCTAAATTGGTCTTTCCCCAGGCAAGAATCCTCAATATTCTTAGATCTCTTTGGAATCTATGGAAGTCTTAGCATTGTTGTGCACTCACCTAAAGGAACAGCCCCTCCAGGAATGGATGTCTCTTGATCCTCTATCCTTTGGAGAAAGAGCTGGGTCTTACCAATGAGTATCACACCTTGGCCTACCAAATTCCTCAGCATGAGGCTCTGTCCTGTGCCCACGTCCTACTGTGAGGCACAGCCTTGGGCAGTGTTGAACCTCCGTAAAGATCTCGGGCCATCATGCACCTCATGGGAGTTGGCAGGGGAGGCAGGGAAGTCTGGAGCTTTCTCCCTGAAATGACCTCTGCCCTCTGTGGGTCCATGAGTGTGGTGGTCATTGTTTCATTTTCAGTTAGCACTTCCCTGCTCAGACCCCATTCCAAGGAGCTCTGGATGTTTGTTGACTGTGTTTAGGATAGTGGCATGTAGACCTTGTGGAGCAAGGGGAAGATTAGACTCTGCTCCTTCGTCACCTTCTCAGTTTGTTAGCTTCAGAGATAGCTGTCCAGTTACTGGTCATGATGAGAACAGCTCTGCTGTGGTCACCACCTCTGATAGTTGGATATGAAATGTACTTTCCTTAGGAAGGGGCCACATTTGAGCAGTCCAGAGGAGCACTTCTGCTTACTGTTGACCCATCTGCAGTCACCACCATACCATGGAATTCATTCGGTGTGGGTGGCTCTCCCAAATGGTTTTCTGCAACTCCCCACTGTCCAGTGTAACCTCTGAGCACAAGGAATTAAAAAATCCAACAGGTCAGCCATTGGTGGTGGAGAGAGAATTACATTGTTTGCTTGGGTCTCCCGGCTTAGGGGATAATACTTAGATAATCTGCCCATGTGGCTGTGTGTCTACTTAATTTTTTGGCTGGTAGCCTTGGCAGACCCTATACCTGATGGCCACCTACTACAAGACCTTGAGCTGTGTCTTGGGGAGGTTCCTAGTCCAGGCTGTTCTCTAATAGCAGCTAATATGTTCATATTGAAGGGAACCTGGTCATAGAAAAGGAAGCTTTTTTTCTCATTGGGATTTCAGAAAACTATTACAGCTGGAAGAATATTGCCCTATTGTGTTCACTTATCTCTTCCTGGGAGAGCTGAGTGAATACTGTGACCCGAGTCACGTGAGGGAGCCATCAGCCATCCGTCTAACCAGAGAGTCTGAGAAAATAACAAGCAGTACTTCTTCAGAAGAGACATCCAGGAAAAGTAAGCAGTGAGTAAAGGAGGTGGATCTGGAGGTGGGGAGTGTTTAGATGGCAGCAGGGCTGGAGGTAAGATGTCAGAGTAGGTCTGCACCTACTTCTCTATTCACCTAATTGACACAGTTTTCTAGCATTCTCTGGGGCTTATCTGGTGAAAGTTGCTGCCGAGAAAGCCCCCAAGTCTCCAATTTGAATTCCCTTCGCATGTTGCTCCAAAACCTCAGATGGCATCTGTTGACTGGATGGAGAGAGAGGTTTGGACTGCGGTTAGTACTCAACATTTTTTTGCACAGTGCCAGCACCACCCAGGGTAGTTCATACCATTTTAATTTCCTCCTAAAATGTGCTTTTATTTCGTTTTGCAATGTGTAAGCCCATCCGATTGTAGCGAGTTAAGTAAATAGAGACTGTTATTTAAGTGGAATCTCATGGAAGACACACCCAGCGATCATTTTCATTCATATTTTTCCATTGCTTTTGGCAGCAATGATGCAGTATTTCTAGTTTTCATTATTATGTAGTGTTATGGGGACTGTGCTTTGTGGGTTTAGATTCCAGAGTAGCATATCTGATTTATACTTGATGAAGCAGTCTTTGCCAAGTAATTTTGTTGAAAAGCAGCCGCTTAAGCAGAAAGGGAAGAACCTGCTATAAAAAGAACAGAGCGTAGTATGGAGCTGCAGTGGAGTTCAGGGGGACCGAGGAACGCTCACTACCATGAACTCTGGAGACTAAGTTGGTTTGATTAGACTTGCATTTCCATTGTATTTTATTTTATTTTTTGGATACTCTGCCAGCCTTCCTTTAAGTGAGTTTCCTATTTGCTTATCCACAAGACCCTTGGTTATCTCTTCCCTGTAAGGCTGATCACACCAAGCTAAACAACACAGGCGATGACACATTTATTGTAACCGTGGAAACTATTGTTGATGATTTATTAGGCATTTTTTTCTCCTGATCCCAAACAATAGGTTGTACTGGCACAAGTTCCCTGGAGGGTTAGCATTTCCCTTACCTACTCGATTGACCAATGTTAGCTTTATTTCTGTCTTGCTTAGTTCAGTTGTTTGGCAATGGTTTTGGCATCTTGATATATAAAAGCCATTCTTGGGATCACCATCAAATGTTTAAAATGTTTTTAGGAGTGTTTCAAAGACAATTTTAATAGATGCCATTGTATGATACATCAGGGAAACCTGAAGCTTACTTTATTCTTTTCTCTTCGATTGGCTCTGGATCCATAGGCATAACTGTCGGGCTTCTCACTTAGCAACCTGCGGCACTACTCACTCAGCAAAGGTGTGCTGACTCTGCTTGTTCTGAAGGAGGGCTCTTTATGTGATGCTCTTGTGGATCAGTTGAGAACATCATGTGATTGCTTCCTGCGGTTAATCTAAGACTGTCAGATTGAGGAAGCTGGGTGGAGTCCATGACTCAGCCCCAGGACCCTCCTCCCGGGGGAGGGCTTTGTGATATCCTTTGTTTGAGCAGGGTAGCCTAGTAGGATGGGGAAGTGGGAGTCTTTGTGCGCCCAGCCCGCGAGCGCACTGGGCGTCCTTCATTAAACAAGCCCTTGAACCAGGCTCAGGCAGTGGCAGTTGTAGCAGTGCTGAAAGACGCCCATTTTGATGGCAGTTTGGCAGAGAGTCAAACTTTGGCCCGAAAGCAGAGGTGGTGCAATTAGACAGCTGAGAGGCATTCTCTAAACACACACTTTTAATTGATTTCAGCTTGTTCAGTTCACAAAGATAGAGCTCTGACACATAGCAGCCTTCTTAGAGGGGCTTATTTTTACTTTTCCTTTATTCAGCAGCGTAATTCAACAGCCACAGCAGCAACAATAACACAGAGCACTACAGAGCGCGTAGTTGGCATGGCTCGGATACAAAAAGTATTATTAAGAACTAATGAGTGAGATAGTTAGATGTTAACCGGAAAAGCATTAATGAGCAGAAGAGAATTCTGGCATAAACATCTGTTTCTGAAGCAGATGTTACCTTGTAAATCTGCTGAAGAAAAGCCTGTGCAAATGGAACAGCGGACCATTTTAGGTAATAGGAGGGACAGCGATATTTTGCAAGATTTTCAGACACTGACTTTGGCTGTTTTGAAACTCAGAAATGACTTTGTGTGTCAAGGCAGCGAATTTTGGAGGGCACATATTGGGGGTTACAAAAGGTAACAAGTAAAGGCAAATTATAGTGTCAGATCACACAGAGGTGTAGACCACGGGTTCCTGCTTCACATGGGATTCTCATTAACTAAATAGCTTGTCTCTGTCCCATCGTGGCGAGTGCTCCAGAGTCATTTTAGTACATATGAATTGTGGCTGTTGTCATCTTCCTGGGCCAGAGATTTAGGACCTTTTCTGTCCCAACAAAAATTACCTACCCTTTGGCTGACTGATTGGATAGCTTTCTTCACATAGATAATGACATGACTGATCGTGGGTTAATGGTCACACCTCCATTATGACAAAAATGAGTGCATTTTAGCAGCTTTCGGTCTTTCCTCCAAGACTCACGAGGTGGCAAACACTCAGGGATCCCCAGTGGAGGAGGCTTGGCTATTTTTTTCAGAGCCTTCAAATGACACTGTGTAGGCAACTGCCTCATTCGTATCCACATAGGGATGACTTGATTGGGTTTATTTTCACTTAGTATCATAGAATAAACTTAGAGCTGGAAGGAATTTTTAGGATCAGCTAACTGGTCCACACACCTCAGTGAACAGACAGAAAAACAAAAAACAAAACCCAAAAAGCCGAGGTCCTAAAAGTGATTTACGTTGGCTCATTGGTAGAAGGTCCAGTCTCCAGAAACTAGGCTCATGTCTGGAGCCCTCCCTAGTTCACCCCATTCCAGGGAAAACTCCTTCTCCCCTCTTTAGCCTCCTAGAGGTCAAGAATGGAGAGTTTCTTTTGGTGAAAGTCCTGGGAGGAGAACCGGGGCCTGTCCCGATTGGTACTTTGCGAGTTAGAAGTGGGAACTAGAGTGAAAGTTCCAGCCCCTGTGCTGTACAGGAAGGGGTGGCCCTTGTGTGGCTCATTTGTTTATTTAACTCCACCCTCAGAACGATCAGAAACATAATCATTGGAATACCTTTTTATCCATTCATCTTTGGAACGCTGTGTTTGCCAGCGGTGACAAGGCAGCGGCTCCCCCAGTGGCGCCCGTGGAGCCCGTGGCTGTGGTTAACTGGTGTGCTGTAGAGGAGCCCAGCCCGCCAGCCCTGATCCTGCTGCAGTCATGGCTCCTGCTGCCCCTGCGGGCAGCTCCTCCCCTCCCTTAAATAACCAACCAAACAAAAACCAAACAGATGAAAATTGTGGCTCTGGAGACTTTGAAGGAGAATTTCTTGATTAGGAGAAATTTTCCCCATGTGTGACTACGCCAAGACTCTCTTCCAGGGCCCCAGGGGATTCTGCCTGGGACTGGCAGCCTCCAAGGGTGGCCTGGGTGTCCAGACACGCGAAAGGCATCCCTTCCACTTTGTACCATGTTTATGAAAGATACGGGTCTCTACCCTGCAGACATGATGATTGCCTTTGCTGCGTGTGTGCGCGCATGCATGCATGCATGCGGTGTTCATGCAAGAGGGAGCATGAACAAAGCCATGGCCGCACAACACAGGATGATTTCTCACATGAGCAAGGCCTGTATTCCGTGGACCCCTCTCACACCCATCCAGGAAGGCTGGATGGGAAGCGGCTGCTAATCTTTAACTTTTTCCCAGAGCACAGGCATTTTACTCATAAACATGAGGGGCTTTTTTATCCTCCGTAAGAGAAACCGGAACAGCTCATGTTAACAGAAAATTCTAAATTAACTCTTTTTGTTATGCTTGAGGTGCTGAGTCATTTCTCCGGAAAGAACCACTGCATCTGTCATGTAACATGTAGCTCCTGGCGTGTCAGAGGCAGATTTTGTGTTACTTCAAGGGGAACTCGGTTTCACACCCTGCAGTACCGGGGATGTGTGACTTGCACAGACAGTGTTGGGTTTAGACATCGGGGAAGGTGTTCATGGGGCTGCCATTTTGAACAATGGCAATTATATTTGTGATTCATCGTCTCCCAGATAGTGTTTCTTCTACCTTCGTGATGATGACAGGGAGAGGCAAGCAGCTTGGCTGTGTCTTTGAGTTTCTCTTTTAAATGACTCCTTCCATTATTTTTCAGCGCTGATGGAAGAGGCTGTCTATAGAATTCTTTCTTTTCTATTCTTTTCTTTTTTAAAGAGAGGGAGCAAGGGGGAGAGAGAGACAGAGATCAATTTGTTGTTCCACTTATGCTGTCATTGGTTGATTCTTGTATGTGCCCCGACCTGGGATTGAACCTACAACCTCGGCCTATCAGGAAAATGCCCTAAACAACTGAGCTTCCTAACCAGGGCCATAGAATTCTTAAAACTTCTTCAATACTTTGTATTTAAAAAAGCCCCTTTCTGGCCCTGGCCGGTTGGCTCAGCGGTAGAGCGTCGGCCTAGCGTGCGGAGGACCCGGGTTCGATTCCCGGCCAGGGCACACAGGAGAAGCGCCCATTTGCTTCTCCACCCCTCCGCCGCGCTTTCCTCTCTGTCTCTCTCGTCCCCTCCCGCAGCCAAGGCTCCATAGGAGCAAAGATGGCCCGGGCGCTGGGGATGGCTCTGTGGCCTCTGCCCCAGGCGCTAGAGTGGCTCTGGTTGCAACATGGCGACGCCCAGGATGGGCAGAGCATCGCCCCCTGGTGGGCAGAGCTTCGCCCCTGGTGGGCGTGCCGGGTGGATCCCGGTCGGGCGCATGCGGGAGTCTGTCTGACTGTCTCTCCCTATTTCCAGCTTCAGAAAAATGAAAAGAAAAAAAAAAACAAAAAAAAAAACCCCTTTCTTGCTCTCTGGAATGAATGTTTCCTCCTTGTTAGTTTATTATGAGCTTACCAGTTCACTAGCTCTTTTTGTTCTCAGGACCCAGCCCAACCCTCTGAGGTGCACGTTGCTAATGAGGACTCTGAAGGTTGTGGAAATTCTGGATCTTACCAAGGTCACACTTGCAGGTGATGAAGCTTGAACTTGAGCTAAGATGTATCTCACCTCCAAGCCCATACTGTTTCCAGCAGCTGTGTCCCCCTGGGTCCTGCCACTCTATGTCACACCATTAGTAAACCTCATGGACATTTTGGGAGAAACTGTCCTCTTTCTTATAACTGTGGCTTTGTTCATATTTTTTACTTGTGTGAGCATGCATCCATCTCTCTCTCTCTCTCTCTCTCTCTCTCTGACACACACACACACACACACACACACACACACACACACACACACACCCCTTTCTTCTGTTCCTTATGTTGATCTTTCAAAGCTTGGTTCAGACATGACCTCCTACAAGCAGTCTTCCGTGAGCTCTTGTGTTTGCCCCTGCTCTTGTCTATCAGAGCCCCTGTGGCCCTCTGTAGAGCCCTGTCACAGCACTTTCTGTGTCAGATTGTCTGTATGGCTTATTACCTGGGCCAATGTCTGAGTGTCTTGAGGCACTTGTCTCAGGGACTACCTCGCCCAGCACCTGGTACATACAAGCCTTATGAACTCCCTGCATATCTGAACCAAATCAGTGGTGGGAGATTTCAAACCTGGGTGGCGTTGGTGACACAGATTACCTGCACTTCAGGAGGTAGCGTAGGCCTTGTCCTTGAGCAGGTCTGGAAATGGCCTGCTAACGGAAGATATCTGTGCCTTTCTACTTTTCAAGCACTGTGACAATCTCCACAAACAAAAGGTTTGAAGAACTATAACATTTATGTCTCCCTGGCCATAAATTCACTGCAGAACACATAAAAAATGCGATTCCCACAGGGAGATGGCAGAGATTCAGTACTGCAAACATCTGCATATGAGCACTAAAGCTAACCTCTGGTGTGCGGAGTGCGACTGTTATCAACATATATTAACATTAGTGACAATCAAATGTGATTATCCGAGATGGCATTTTATCTGCCAACTGCAGAATTATGGCTTCTAAACACCCAATTTGTCCCCTTCCTCATATGTTGTTTTTATATGATTCAAATCACATGCAGAAATTTGTGATTAGTGTGGCTTTGCTTTGATTTTTTTTTTTTGGTGGATAATGGGGTATGTATAAATTTTAAGTACTTAGATTGATTTCAGCACTCTGGGAGAAAAGGCTTTCAAAAGTTTGTTAAACAGCTGAGTAAATTTCCAAGCATTATGACTTTACATTTGGAGACGTTACTGAGAGCCAGGAAAAATAAGCCGATTCTGATATTGGCAGATAGGGTGTTTGCTCCAACAGGGTTATAATTAATTTGCAAGGTAATTGGTTGGAGTATACATGTTATTCATCACATCATAAGGTTTAAACTGCTGCCATTTTCCCCCCCTTCCTATTATTTAAATCAGTGTTTGACAGAATTTTTCTGTCAAGGGCGAGGTAGTAAATATTTTAGGCCATATGCTCTCTGGCAAGCACACAGCGCTGCCATTGTAGTGGAGTGACGGTGGACGGACGATACGTTAACAAAGGAGAGCGTCCGTGTCCCCCTGAAACTCTGTTTATACAGACAGGCCGTGGGATCACCCTGATTCAAAACAAATAAAGATTTTTCAAATAACTATTGAGAAATTTATGAAACAAAAAAGTTTTTTTATACCTTTTGAGAGTGGACCGCTTATCTGGCTCCTATTCCTGATAATTTCTAAAATGGCCGGATCAAATTTTAAGTTAAAGTATAACATTTGAAATTAAAAAATTGTTCTTTATCCTAGTGCAGTGATTCTTAATATTTATTTGATTTTGGTTCATCTAATGCATATAATACATTCCTAGAAACTGGCTCCTATTCCTGATCATTTCTAAAGTGGCCAGATCAAATTTTAAGTTAAAGTATAACATTTGAAATAAAAAAAAATTGTTCTTTATCCTAGTGCAGTGATTCTTAATATTTATTTGATTTTGGTTTATCTAATGCATTTAATACATCCCTAGTAACTGGCTCACTGCAGCAGAGATTTTTTTTTAACGAAAGAGAGGATCTGAGAAGCATACTGGTCTGGTGACATTACTCTGAATTATTTTCTCTAAGGTCTCTTTAAAAACTGTCTTAGCATGAGCTCCATTGCATTTGAGTAAGTAGACTTTCAGACAGGCAGAAATATTTAGGCATCTGGAAAGCTGGAGTTTAGAACCAGAATTCCTTCTTAGATCTAATCCCAGCCTCATCAGCCCACCCACACAGGACCCCTTAACTCTGAGAGAATGGACACATGCAGGAATTTGTAGACCTCTCAGAGGTGAAGGTCAGACTGCTAAATAGCAGAAAGGTCTCTGGTTTTGCAGTTTGAAAAGGATTATAGAGCTAAGAGCAAGGTAAATATCTGAGCGTGTACCTTAGGATACTTTCAAGTGCTTTGGTGTTGTTTTTTTTTTATTTTTTTTTTATTTTTTCATTTTTCTGAAGCTGGAAACAGGGAGAGACAGTCAGACAGACTCCCGCATGCGCCCGACCGGGATCCACCCGGCACGCCCCCAGGGGCGACGCTCTGCCCACCAGGGGGCGATGCTCTGCCCATCCTGGGCGTCGCCATGTTGCGACCAGAGCCACTCTAGCGCCTGAGGCAGAGGCCACAGAGCCATCCCCAGCGCCCGGGCCATCTTTGCTCCAATGGAGCCTCGGCTGCGGGAGGGGAGGAGAGAGACAGAGAGGAAAGCGCGGCGGAGGGGTGGAGAAGCAAATGGGCGCTTCTCCTGTGTGCCCTGGCCGGAATCGAACCCGGGTCCTCCGCACACTAGGCCGACGCTCTACCGCTGAGCCAACCGGCCAGGGCCCTGGTGTTATTTTTTTATGCCTCTTCAAACTGTATGTGAGACTACCAAATTTGCATTGCACTCTTCCGGGTGACTGATGCAATTTGCAAAAATATGACTCAGGATAACGACCCAGGCAGGTGGAGCCTATATAATTTATTCTTATTCCTTCTTTGCTATTTCGAGTTGTTCCATCTTGTAATTTCAGATGGTTTTCAAGATGCCCTCACAGGTGTAGCAACTGCTGACAGTTTAAAGTGAAGCCAGTAGCACTCTTTACCCCTCTCTGTCTGCTGCTTGTCTTTGCAAATGACTGGGCAGGAGTTGGGGACAAGAGAAAAACTGTGTGAGAGAGAAGCCTGCAGACTTTGTAGCCCTTTGTGGAATTCTTTATAAGACCAGGGATGACAAATAGTTCTGACTTTTCTTATGCTGATGAGTAGGGGGATAGAGCGATAGGATGTTTGGGGTAGAAGATACTGTGGGCCAGTGATTTTTAGCATGGTCCTCAGACTTGCAGTATTGGAATCACCAGGAGCATGGTAGAAATCCAAATTCTCAGGCCCTATGGCTAGCCTATTAGAATCTTTGCAGGTGGGCCCAGGAATCTTTTAGCAAGATCTTTTAATGAGGTCTCCAGATGATTATTATGCATAGTAAAGTTTGAGAGGTATAATTTGAGTACCATCCGATCTGATCTGTTTAGTCCATTTTTTATGGTTATGGAAATTGAGGGCAAGTAACTTGCCCACCAGCTAGTCTAGAGCTCTGTTCGGCAACAGTGCCAATCTAGGTGGGTTGCGGGAAGATCCAAAGCCCTTGGAAAGAAGGATGACTTGGGACCAGTGTCTGCCTACCACCATTCATGCCATGGTGGAGAGATACTGGGCTTACAGGAAAAATGGAAGGGTTTGTGACTGCGAGCTCTCCTCCTAGCCTAGGCAGACTTTCTCCATTTAAAAGCCTGGTGACCCTGCTGCCGAACTTTCTCTTTTAAATAAACAGCTCCCTAGAGCATCCTTGGCTGAGTTTAGCAACAAGGGAGGAGGGAGCAAGGAGGGGCAGGAGGAGAATGGGCCTCCCTGTTATCATCATGTCAGTGCAATCACGGGGAATTACTGTTGAGGATTAAGAAGAGTCACTTGGGGATAATTCAGCCAAGCTGGAGAGGAAAACACACACATGCATACACACTCACGTGTGTGTGTGCACGCACAACGTAAACAGATTGCTAAAACTCATGGCGGCAAACAAACAGCATAGAGAAAAAAGGATGAGTGGAACTGAAAGGGCCTGCATTTTGAATAGGTGGAATAGGCTCCAGAATGATCTGTTTCCTAAACACTTTGGGTGAAGTTGTATACACAGTGACTAGAGCAGAGCAGCTGCTTCCCCAACTCTGTGCATTGCTCTGTTTCAGAACTCCTAGCATCCTTCTCCTCCAGGCATCTGTTCCTGAGAACACTTGGAGGTTCTGCCAAGAGAACTCAAACTGGCATAGAATACTTGAAATTTAGAAAATCTCTCTCTCTCTCTCTCTCTCTCTCTCACACACACACACACACACACACACTCCTCAAAAGATGCAGCAAGTCCCCAAAAAAGTGTCAGATATTTCCCAACATCTAGGCACCTCTTTTTATTTTATTGATTTGAGAGAGAGAGAAAGAAAAGAGAGAAACATTGATTTGTTTCACTCATCTATGTGTTACTTGGTTGATGCTTATATATGCTCTGACTGGGGACTGAACCCGCAACCTTGGTGTATTGGAATGATACTTTATCCATCTTGTGATTATCTTTGGACTTGACAGGAGACATCAGCAAGTTAGTATTTTCCTTTCCTCAGAAAGGTTATGGAACTTGCTTCCATTTTTGACTTGAGGTCCCTATGGTTGGTACCTAGAAGGTTTTTTCTTGCCATGTGGGGTGAATGTCCAGCCCTATGGGCTCTCACAAGCATGGTTAATGGTTAATGGAATCTGAAAGGACCTTGTGCTTTTCCAGTGAACCCTGAAAGCACTTCATAGACCAGAGCACTCTGAAGTAGAGGACAGAATTTGTTGGCTTTCACTGAGAGGCTTGGCAGAACATTCAAGAGAATGGCTTCAACACCTCATGAGGCCAGTAAGAGACTGCCCTTCCACCCTCGCATGTTTCTCTCTTCAAGTTGGTGGTGGGACTCATCTTTGTTCTGGAAAGCCTCTTGCCCACTCCCACCCAGCTAAGTCCTGGGCTTTCAACACTGATAATACCAGGAAAGGATAGAAACAGCCCCAGAATTTCCACGCAGGAGTGACTTGGGGTATTTGCATGTGCTGTGAATATCACTTTGAGACAAACAAAAATGACTCCTTATTTCTGTGTTCTTTCTCCATTCTTCTCCATGCATTTGGACAACTTGATAATCAAGAGAGGTCTGTGTACTCCCATGTTCCATTTGTCCCACACAAAGAGGCTGACTCTTTTACTTCTTGGAGAAGAGCAGTCTGGGAGAAGAGAGGTGGGGGAGGTGCGGACTGGGTCTGTCTTTCCCTTTCCTAAATTTCCCCCTTAGCCTGAGGGCACTGCAGAATCCTTTTCCAGATGAACAAACCCTGCAGCAGATGGGTCAGCAACAGTGTATTCTGGGTTATTTGGGTCTGTTTAAATTGGGGCTTTTCCTGCGCCGAAGGATTTTGTGAAATATGTTGCGTTTTTGGACAAGGAGAGATTTCCAGCCTCCAATTTGGCGAGGCTAAGAACCTAATGACCCTGTCCCAGAAGGTCCGTGGGTGTGCATGGCTTTGTATTTATTCAGGAACTACCTCTTCAAGTCCAGATGTGCTAGAGGACCAAGTCTCTTCTGATACTATGGGAACTAGACCTTCCCTGATCTCCATCTTCTCCTGTGAATTCTGCCTGGGATTTAAATAACGTGGTCACCATTAATCAAGCTGATGACCCACTCACAGGCTGAGGGGTGGAGAGGGAAGCCATGCCGGGCCTTGGGGAAGGGGCGTCAGTCCTGCCTGCCTGTTGCGGAGGGACAGAGACCGGACCCTGCGGGTGACTGGGCAAGCACCGCCCTCAACCACCAGACACAGTTTTCACAGCAATTCCACACCTTTTATTGAGGGACGCTTTTGTGGTCTCAGATGCTGGCTTCATGTGGAAAGCTGGGGGGGAAAAAAAGGTTTTGTTCAGCATGGAGCACTGCCGACTCAGAGCACCCGAGGAGTCAGGAGCCCCTGGGTCTAAACCTGGTTCTGTGATTCCTGCATCTGGGAGATTCATTCAGCCTCTCTCTCTACCTCCCTCCCTTCCTCCTCAGTCTGCTGAGTGGGTGGGGTTAGAATGAGGTGTTTTCTAACAACAAAAAAAAAAACCTCATAGACACAGAGGACAACATGGTGATTACCAGAGAGAATGGGGGAGGGGTGGGAGAAGAAGGTAAAGGGGGATAAATGCTGATGGAAGGAGACTTACTCGGCTTGGGGTGGTGGACATACAATAAAATACACAGATGATATAGTATAGAGTTCTACACCTGAAACCTATGTAATTTTATTAACCAGTGTCACCCCAATAAATTCAATTAAGAAAAAAATAAGATGCTTTCTAATGGCAACACTTTGATTCTCTGATTCCATATTAAACTGACCGAGTCAGCTCTTGTATTCTACCTCTTTTAGGACCCTAAAGAAAACTAAAGAACTAATTGATGGAGACTTACTTATAAATATGAGCTGATGTTAAAAGGCTATATTGGTGTAACTTTTTTTCTGAGACAGCACCCGATTGTCATTTGCCCTTCAATCCTGATGAGGAACTAGACAGATCCCAGTCCCCTGAGCAGTATAGCCTGTTACAAAACCATTTTACAACGACCATCACAGCCAACCTGTGAAGGGAAGCTGAAATCTAAACATGGGTCTTTTGTTTCCCAATTTCTCAGAATTCTAGCTGTTATTCTCAGGTATAATTCTAAGTAATTACTGATTATAAATCCTGGTTTTCCTATTAAATCAGGTAGGTTTTTAGCACCTGTTATGGACTCCACTTACTTTTATTTGAAAAATAAAATACAACCAAGGAAGTCTATCCACTGAGAAGTGATTAACGAGATCAGTTCATATTTAGTATCTGCAAATATATATATATACACACACATATACATATATATATATTTTTTTTTTTTTTGCCCCAAACTTATAAATAAGTTTCAAAAAGTGACTCACCCTTCTGCCTTTTTATAAGCTGTATCTAGTTCGTTTCCCTTTTCCAAATATAAATCCCTAAAGGTTAAGAGTACTGTTATTTTTAAGGCAATAAGGAACAGACAAAGTTAGCCTTTTCAGGTATTTTCATGTAGGCAGGGAAGCTCGCCGAGGGAGTGAGGATAAGATGGCTCAGTGCCCTCGGGCCTTCAGAAGCCGTCTTGTGGGGATAAATGCTTTGATTCCCAGCAGTGCAGGAGGGAACAGATGTGAGGCTCTCCATGGTGCTTACCAGAAATATGTATGAACCGTGGGACAGAACAAGGTACTTTGAAGATTGGAGAATTCATCGGTTCTGTGACTGTTCACTTTATTGCTTTCTTCCTGTGCAAAATGTCTCAGGACCCAGAGGGAGAGACACTGGCTGGACAGTGAGTTAAATGACAAGTTGACAAAATGGTTGTAATTCTAGAAGCTGCAGTCCTGTCCCGGTCTCTTTATACAGGGGCAGGGATGAAGCCAAAATCTGAAACAGCTCCCAGGGGATTTAGAAGATATTGTTACTAACGGTTAACCAACCCAAATTCTTTTTACATTTGTTTATGCCAGCTTTGAAATAAACATCTGAATCGCACCTACATTACACCTATACCTAGCAACAGTGAGCTTATTTAAGGGTCTGCCAGCTGAGCCTCATAACATATAACCCACCTTGTGCAGGACAAGCAGCTGATGTGGTAATTGAAAGGCCTCCAAGTGACACCATAACTATCTCTACTTCTTGTCCAGGAACTTAATGACACCAAGCACAAGATGGGACAGCAGAATTTGATGCCACATTTGAGCCATGTATTTTTATTAGGGCAGACTTGTGCAGGTTTGGACATGGTATCTATTTGTGTTCATTCATTCATCTTCTGTACAAATGGTTCCTGACCACCTGCTATCATCCATTATTGTCCTAAGAGCTGGGGAGAGAGCACTGGCACATGATCCTGCCTTTCAGTCTCTTACACTCTGGCTGGGGTTGTAGGCAAGAAAAGAGGACTCTCAGAAGTGAGTGACAGGTGCTGAGATCTATGGGTAAGCTTAGGTTCTTTGAGAGCATATGGGATGAGTCATCACTGTTGTGAGGGAGTGGGAATTTCAGGAAGAAATGGGAATGGGGGTTTGGGTTAGACTGAGGGATGAATAGAATTTAACCAAATGAAGCATGCATGGGTTTCAGAGCTAGGGAAGTGGAAATTTGGCAATTGAGCGAAGTACAAATCCTGGAGAAGTAAGAGAAAGAAGCTCTGAAGAACTAGGGGCTTCCTGAGCTGCCTGCCAGGTGGAGGGTGAAGCAGCTTACATCTATTCAACTGTGTGCTATCCTTGACTTTCATAAGCCTTGCTATTTGCTGGAACATGCTGGCCTCTTTGTATGTAAGATTCGCACACTCCTTTCCACCTGATTATCAATATTATTCTCTTTTTACTGTCATGGAAACTAAGCCCTCAAGAGGTTAAATAACATGTCCACAGTTGCACAGTAAATAAAGCAGCAGAACCAGGTTTCAAACGAGATCAAATTCAGAACATGAGCCTTCAACATCACCTTCCAGAAGCGCCTGGGCCAGAGTGAAGCTCATGGAACCTGACAATTAGTTTGTGTTGTCTTGAGTGTCTCCCTGTTCCCAACTCCTTGCCAGATCCTTCTGCTAATTGAAGTGCTACTCTACCTCTGGTACCCTTTCTGTCCTTCTTGTAAGTGTGTAGAAGAAACTCAACAGTGACATTTGGACTTAGGCCTCTTGTGATAGTTCTTCTGAAACTGGGTAGATGACTGAGTCAAAGATGAACTAGTTAGTTGCTAATGAGAAAATTAGCTACTCTTAAGAGACCTTTGAAGTCCTTGTACACTACTTAGTTATACAAGTGGGATAATGATTGCTGCAGAGGGAAAGAGCATAGCCTGCCACTAGGGAAATAAAGTCACACTACGGCATGGAAAAAAGTTGTAGAAACTAGAGGAACAATGAAGAACTGCATCTAAGATCTGGTCATGGAATAAGTCACAGCTCTTTAAAAGATCTATTGGTAATTTTCCGTTTTACTGCCTTTTTTTTTAAGGGGAGTACCTTTTATTATGAGAATTAGATGGCAACATCTAAATGCGTTGGTGGCTCCATTTCTGATGCTTAGCGTCTATGAGATCTTCAAGGGTACAGTCTAAGAACAGTCCTGGATTTGAGTTAGCATTTTTTTTTACTAGTTAGTGAGAACAGAATACTAAATTGGTAATAGGTTTAATAAGGGGATCTTGGACAAGGGGAGCCAGGAAGGTAGAGTGGGAAGCCCATGGGCTTTCTAATGTAATCTTCTGTACCGAGCACCTGTGGAGGTGTATACAAGTTATTCAGTCACATGGACTCAGGGTTTTCTTGTTTAAGTGAAGATAAAACAGCTCAGTTTTTAGAGTTGTCGGAAAGTTCAGAAATGTTTTGTTGTTGTTTTTTTCTTCTGAAGTTGGAAACGGGGAGGCAGTCAGACAGACTCCTGCATGCGCCCAACCGGGATCCACCTGGCTTGCCCACCAGGGGGTGATGCTCTACCCATCTGGGGCATTGCTCTGCTGCAACCAAAGCCATTCTAGTGCCTGAGGCAGAGGCCACAGAGCCATCCTCAGCACCCGGGCCAACTTTGCTCCAATGGAGCCTTGGTTGCGGGAGGGGAAGAGAGAGACAGAGAGGAAGGAGAAGGGGAGGGGTGGAGAAGCAGATGGGCGCCTCTCCTGTGTGCCCTGGCCGGGAATCGAACCTGAGACTCCTGCACGCCAGGCCGACGCTCTACCACTGAGCCAACCGGCCAGGGCCCAGAAATGTTAAATGAAGAACAACAGCTTGCTGCCCAGCATGTAGACATTGATTCTGCAAGATAGATGAAAACCTGTACCCGTCTTCACATTGTCCCTGTGTAGGATGTGCCCGGTTGTGGCATGGTTTCTGGACCTAAGTACATTGTAAGAGTTTGGACACTTATCTCAGAGAGCTGTGGATTCAAACCATGACTTCACCACTGTCACTATGACTTCTGTCATTTATTTACACTCTTCTGTGCATCAGTTTTCTTCTCTATAAAATGGGGATTGTGATAGTATCTACCTAGTAGGGTTATTGTTGCCATTGAATGAGAGAAGGTGTTTAAAGCCCTTAGTATATATAGATTAGTATATACAGGAAGTAAGTACTCAGTAGATGCTACTTTTCTTATTATCCATTGGCTGCTTCATTCGGAAGTGTGGGTATCAGGCTCTTCTAAGTATGAGAGGGCTTGATCTCTTCCCTGAGGCTTGCTTTGCAAATAAGGTTGCATGCAGTTCAAGGTTTTTGTGAATGAAACATAGCCACCATGTGCAGGACAGAAGCACCTGGAGCAGGGGATGTGGGACAGTAAGGTGAGAGAGCCAGTCTGCGTGGGGGAAAGAGTAATGGAAGAGCTACCAAGCCAAAGGCAGTCCAGAAGAGATTCCTCTGCGTGGAGTGGGGTGGGAGGCTTCGGAGAAGTGCTTGGCATCTATTTTTATTTCAGGGACCTGACAGCAAAGAGAAGTAAGAAGGTACATTTTTGCAAAGGAGATTTCCTTGGAAGATCTGCATCCTTAGATAAACATGGAGAGAAATATTTACAGAAGACACGTAGCTGGCAGTGGGCTCTTGGATGCAGGCATCTGTTTTCTGGCATCCTGCAGTGAATGCTGCCTCAACAGAGGTGGCTGGGACTTTCCCCAGAATGGCTCGTGAACGGGGCAGTGTGGACAGCTGTTTCTGCCTTACCTGAGAGGAGAGAGAGGGAGAAGGGGGGAGGACCTAGAAGCATCAACTCCCATATGTGCCTTGACCAGGCAAGCCTAGGGTTTCGAACCAGCGACCTCAGCATTTCCAGGTCGACACTTTATCCACTGCGCCACCACAGGTCAGGCCAGAACTTTTTCTAAGTACGTGCAATCTAGACTGAAGGCCATGACTCAGACTTCTCAAGACGTAATGTTGTTCCTGAGACATGGGTGTAGAAAGATGGTAAATAGCAAAAACTGAATGCAGAATTCTTTGGTTTCCTTAAATAGTATCTTCTTCTCTAGAAATCTGAATCTCCATCAGCTACCATCCATAATGTGATAGCCTTCCAAAACGATTTATTTGTCTTCCCCTTCTTTCTCCTTCCCATACCCTCCCCACTTAAAAAACATAGCCCCCTGATCGCACGAGGTGTCATCTACAGTTAAAGATTACTTCGATTGCTGACAGTATCCCAAGCTGTTCTGAGACTGTTTCATTCTGCTTACCAGCGCCCAGTGCCTGCTGATCCGCGGCCGTGTTTTCTCCGAGTAAGACGTTGCCTCCACAAAATCTGTGTTAGTTTTCCTTGCTTCTCCGTGCTGAATTACAGTCGCAGTCAACGGCCCACTTGTGTGTAGTTCAAGAAGCAATTAAGGGCTCTTTCTTTGAACAAGCAAGGGAGGGGGTGGAGTGAAAAATGATCATGATTCTGACAATCCCTCTGTGTAGTTGAGCTGTTCACAGATCTTTGATACCGCGAGTCCCCCACATTGAAGCCCATTTCTGCAACTGTTCTCTGCAGCCATGCCTGCCTGTCAGAGCAACTTGATGGCAGTCAAGGACTTGCATGTCATTAGGTTGGAGAAGCCCAATCTGACTTTAGGATCATGATTAAATGCAGTTGAAACAGCTGCACAGCTGCCCACGGCGTGAGGATGGTAGCACTGAAAACCAGAATGCACAAACTTTTGAGACTTCCCAAGGAAGCTTGCAGTCTCCATTGTCAGCCCTTTGTTTTATTCTGGGGGAAATTATTATAATCAGAGTGTGGCGGTCTCACCTCTCTGTGCATGTCTCCGTGAATTGTGTCTCTCTCCAGAGGGCAGGGTCTTTCATCTGAGCTACACCACACTGGGCTTGAAACGGAGCAGAGGACAGAGCTGCTCAACTCTTTCTGTTCAGATCATCAGCTGATGGCCTTCTTGATGTTTCTCAATGAGTATCTGCTGTGTGTGGAGCAGTAAGCCAGCCCCTAGGAAGAGGCAAGTCATTACTTGTCAGTGGTCCTTGAAGTATGGTCCCTGAACCAGTGGCAGCAGCTACTCTTGGGAATGTGCTAAAAATGCACACCTTTGGGCCCTGGCCGGTTGGCTCAGTGGTAGAGCATCAGTCTGGCGTGTGGAAGTCCTGGGTTCAATTCCCGGCCAGGGCACACACGAGAAGCACCCATCTGCTTCTCCACCCCTCCCCCTCTCCTTCCTCTCTATCACTCTCTTCCCCTCCTGCAGCCAAGGCTCCGTGGGAGCAAAGTTGGCGTTGGGAGCAAAGTTGGCTGAGGATGGCTCCATGGCCTCCGTTTTAGGTGCTAGAATGGCTCCGGCTACAACAGAGCGATGCCCCGGATGGGCAGAGCATTGTCCCCTGGTGGCCATGCCGGGTGGATCCAGGTTGGGCGCATGCAGGAGTCTGTCTAACTGCCTCTGCACTTCTAACGTTGGAAAAATACAAAAATAACAACAAACAAAAACACCAGAAATGCACACCTTTGGTTCTTCCCTCAGAACCTCTGGGGTGAGACAGCCATCTGTGCTTCAACAAGCCTTCCAGGGGACTCGGACACATGCGCCGTGTGTGACATAGGACTACACCCTCCTCCTGGCCCTTCAGCATCTCTACAGACTTTCTTCTGTGAAGAGGAGACCTCAGGTGTGAGTGAGACTAGAGAGGTGGGGACAGAGCTTCCTCTAGGTGAGGGCAGGCTTTGACATAGCCTTCCAGCTGACTCCTTCAGGTGGTTTTTGGGTTCCTGGGCCGCTCAAGTTGCTGAGTACTTTAACATCACACATTGTGGGTGTGATGTTGGACCATTGTTGCCTTGAGGGGAATGTCTTCTTACTTCCCCACTGCGTCTGCTCGTTGAGGCAGAGAAGGGCACTGATTCTTGCTCAAAACCAAAGCAGCTGTGGTGTGGTGAGAGGTTTAGACGTAGGAGACTTGGGTCAAGGTGCAGCTCTGCTCGGGGAGCTTTGGGACGCGGGGAAAATCCATTAACCTCACTAAACTCAAATGGCTTGAGTTTCCCCATCTCAAAAACGGAGCTAATTACATGTGCCCTAGGTGTTTCCTAGGACGTTCTGCTCAACTGAGATAGGGGTAAGGATGGGATTTTCCCCAAACTTGTTCCTGGAGGAAGGTGCCCTACCAGAAAGAATCACAGTTCAGTAGGGACAAAGTACTTTGTTAATTTATTAAACAATTGCCTTTGCATGTTGCGCACACACTGTAGGGCTTCACTGGTAAGGGGTGGATGAACACAGGGCTTAGTCATAGCAGCGTAAATGAGGCCTCCCATCTCTACCTGTGGCCAGACTCTATGTCCAGTTGTCCAAGCAGCCTGGGCTCGAGCTGCTGGAACCCCAAGCATGACAAAGACAGGAACCTGAGTTGGGCTTACTCAGTACGAATTCCAAAATCAAAGGGGGAGGTGAGCCTAGAAGTCTACATGAGAGGGCTGCAAACCGGCCCCTTGTGATCATAGCCCAGTGATGGCTAGGCTCCAACCCAGCACGTCAGGCAGCCCCTCCCATGGCGGAGCTCGCAAGGAGTGGAGGGCAGAGATGCAGGTCTGGAAGCAACCCCCACAAAACTCCCCTCAAATGGGAGAATGGTCAGTCTTTCTGTTAGGAAGAACTCCTTCTCTGTAGTAAAAACCCTGGGAGAGGACGGGAGAAGCGCCCTCCCTCCTCATTAGCCAAGCAATCATTCTGAAAATGCTAACGATTTATAGGTGTGCAATTTCATATTACTTCAGTATTTCCTGTCTTCAGCCCCCAAGTGTCATGATTAGCAGCAAGCCCTGAAGACCCTCATTGGCAAGTTGGCTCTTCCTTGCCTACTGGACAGGGATGGGACTCTGCAGCAGAGTGGGTAGCAAGCTGGCTCGGCTTGGTTGCCGAGGCAGTGCCTAGGGAGTGGGAAGAATGGAAGATAGTGTGGGAAGGTGGGGATCAAGAGGAAGCATGAATGAGAGTCATCGAATAGGGTGAAGCACACCTTGAAATAAGGTGGGAGGGGCTGTCGGATGAGTACTCAAATGGTGGCTAGCATTTGCCTGTGGAATGCGTGGATTCACCAGGTCTAAAATGCTAGGGATGGAGCACGTTTTGTTATGTGGTGGCACATCAGAAGCCCTAGTCCCCCTACTAAGTGGTACCTGCGGTGTGTCTCAGTGCTGCCCCACCTCCCCCCACCCCCAGCTTACACACTGCGGCCACCCAAGACTTGGCATGTGTGCCTGGTCCCCACTCTTAGCTCTTCTGCTTAAACTGGGAAGCTCTGCCCCCTGCCAGGGCTGGAGCCTGTTCTCCGCCCCAACATTCTTCAGTGAGATCCTGGGATTCCTCTCCCCTGGTGCCCTAACTCTGGCCCTGTTCACTGCGGCCTAGGTTTCTTTCCATTTCTACTTGTCTGCAGGTACTATGAGAACGCTCACCTATAATGAACATGACTGTTGGCCAGAGACAACCATCTCTACTTTCCATCTGTCAGGTGGACTTCAGGATACCAAGAAGGCTAGCTGCAGAGGTTGTACGAGTTGTGTATTAGACAAGTTGCAAGGGTGCCTTCTACATGGTAGTCTCTGTATGTAGTGTGTAAACATCGGGCAGGCCTAGTGCCATGGATAATACCTGAGTTTGTCATACTTTTTGCGTACGTATTGTGACTTAGACTGACAGGCTCAACTGTGTTCAGCTCCATGGTTCCTTGCAAAGATTTGCGCTTTTTTTTGCATTTTTCTGAAGCTGGAAACAGGGAGAGATAGTCAGACAGACTCCCGCATGCGCCCGACCGGGATCCACCCGGCACGCCCACCAGGGGCGACGCTCTGCCCACCAGGGGGCGATGTTCTGCCCATCCTGGGCATCGCCATGTTGCGACCAGAGCCACTCTAGCGCCTGGGGCAGAGGCCAAGGAGCCATCCCCAACGCCCGGGCCATCTTTGCTCCAATGGAGCCTTGGCTGCGGGAGGGGAAGAGAGAGACAGAGAGGAAGGCGCGGCGGAGGGGTGGAGAAGCAAATGGGCACTTCTCCTGTGTGCCCTGACCGGGAATCGAACCCCGGTCCTCCGCACGCTAGGCCGACGCTCTACCACTGAGCCAACCGGCCAGGGCTAAGATTTGCTTTTGAGGTAAAACGGAGAAAGGAATAGGTTCAGACTCATTGAATTTTTTTTGTCAATTAAGTCTGGCTAGAGACAATAATCACAACCTTCCCACTCACTGCTACTACTCACACCTACTGAGCACCTGTTACAGGCGAAGTGCACACATGGTTAATGGGCATCACAAGGCTTTCTCTAACTGCAATTCTGCAGGTCCCTCTTTTCTTCCTAAACCCGAAGTGACATGCCACTCAGTTACAACAACTATTGTCTCTTTAGCAGCACCCTTCAAGGATGAAGGGTAGAGACATCCTTCAGCCTGCCGCTGAGGACTGAGGTCTGATGGGGAGAGCCTCCTCCCCCCATACTCCTAAGCTTCCCACACACGCTCAGCACACGGTGCCTTTGTGTCTCAGTAACTTTGTCACTCCCTAGACAAAGAGAAATACCTAGTGGTTCCATGTATTAATAGTTAATTTCAGAGAACCTAACAGTAGTAGTCTCTGCTGTCCGACAGATGTAACTGTTACCCTGGAAATTTTAAAATATCCCATGGCTTTGCTGTGTTTATTTCAGCCCATAGCTTGCCCACCATGGTCACAACCTCACCTGAGGCAAAGGAGACGGAGCTTGGAACACTGAGAAACATTTCCAGGAGTCTGCCAGCTTTATAAAACTTTCCCCGGGAAGAGTACAGTAAAGTAGTAAGAATACTTATCTATTTCTATGGGAAGGAATATGATTTTGGGAAGGAAGCCAATTTTGATAAATTATAAGGAATTGGAACCGTTTTTTGTTGTTGTTTAAACTTATAGGCATTTCAATATCAGAATCAAATTCAGCCAAAGGACAGAACTTTTGGTCAAGAATATCTTTGAATGTATTTGCAGATGTGCTGCCTTTTCTTTAGTTTTTTTTTTTTTTTCTTTTTTTTTTTTGTATTTTTCTGAAGCTGGAAACAGGGAGAGACTGTCAGACAGACTCCCGCATGCGCCCGACCGGGATCCACCCGGCACGCCCACCAGGGGGCAACGCTCTGCCCCTCCGGGGCGTCGCTCTGCCAGGGACCAGAGCCACTCTAGTGCCTGGGGCAGAGGCCAAGGAGCCATCCCCAGCGCCCGGGCCATCCTTGCTCCAATGGAGCCTTGGCTGCGGGAGGTGAAGAGAGAGACAGAGAGGAAGGAGGGGGTGGGGGTGGAGAAGCAAATGGGCGCTTCTCCTGTGTGCCCTGGCCGGGAATCAAACCCGGATCCCCCGCATGCCAGGCCAACGCTCTACCGCTGAGCCAACCGGCCAGGGCCCTGCTTTAGTTTTGAGACAGTGATTTGTTCTGGAATAACAGAACGGCCCTGCACCCTGTCTGTTTCCGCGTCTGAATCACTCAGTGGACCTTGTGCTGCTTTAAGGCAGGGTCTGGTTCAGAGTGCTCAGTGGCTCGATGTATGTGGTTTTAAAATTAGGCCTCCTTATGGATGGCTTGTGAAGAGGTTTAAAAAAGAAAGAAAACTTTTCCCAAACAGCCATCAGAAAGGCTTTAATTTATTATGTCACCCTGACACACTTAAATACTTGTATCTCATGTTGAAAAATGTGAAATTGAGGTATAATTGGCATATAATGTATTAGTTTCAGAAATACAACATAATTATTGGATAGTATATACATTGCAAAATGATCACCACACCAAGTCTAGTTAAAATGTATCACCATACATAGTTGCAATATTTTTCTTGTGATGAGAACTTTTAAGATCTGCTCTCTTGGCCTTTCAGCTATGCAATACAGTGTTACTAACCACTGTCACCATGCTGTACAGTACATCCCCAGGTCTCGCTTAGTTTATAACTGGAAGTTTGTACCTTTGACCCATTTCACCCACCGCTCACTGCCACCCTCCCTTACCTTCCACCTCCCCACCCCCTGCCTCTGCGAAACACCAGTCTATTCTCTGTATTTATGAGCTTGGTTTTAGATTCCATGTATAAGTGAGCTCATACAGTATTTGTATTTCTCACTCTGACTTATTTTACTTAGTACAGCAATTTACAACCTTTTTCATTTCATGGGACACATAAACTAATGACTAAAATTCTGCAGCACCCCAAAAATAAATTTTTTTAAAATAAACTATAAATGTAATTTTGATTTATTCCTAATGGACAGTATTGCTGTGTTGGCTGTTGTCATTTTTTTAGTATGGCAATCTAAGGGAAAAGAGCTCAGTGACTAGTCAGGTGTTGCCTGTTTTAAAAATTCTGTGGCACACTGGTTGAAAATCACTGACTTGAATGCCCTCAAGGTCCATTCCTGTTGTCATAAATGGCAAGAGGGCCTTTCTTATGGCAGAATAATATTCCATTTTATACATGGCACATCTTCTTTATCCATTTATCTATGAATGGACACTTAGGTTGTTTCTGTACCTTAGCTATTATAAATAATGCTGCAATGAACATGGGGATGCATATATCATTTTGAGTTAGTATTTTGGCTTTCTTAAAATACCCAGAAGTGGAATTGCTGGATCATATGATAGTTTTATTTTAATTTTTGAGTAACTTCCCCCAACTGTTTTCCACAGTGGCTGCACCAGTTTATGTTCTCACCAGCGGTGCACAGGGATCCCTTTTTGCCACATCCTCACCAACACTTCTTATCGCTTGTCTTTTTGACAATAGCCATGGTAGCTGTAACAGGTGTGAGGTGATATCTTATTGTGGCTTTAATTCACATTTTCCTGATGACTGGTGATGTTAAGCTTCTTTTCATGTTCCTTTTGGTTCTCTGCATGTTTTCTTTAGAAAACTGCCCATTAAGATAGGCCTACTAGGAGATAGTTTCAATTTCTCAAGTGATTTCCCTAATGGACATCACTGTTGTCATTTTTCAGTCTTGTTTCTTTTCGGTTTGTGGACAGAGGGTAGCGTAAACGCATCCAGCCGTGCAGCTCCGACTTAGGCGTATCCTTACAACGATTCCCAAGGAGAAGTGAAGTCAATGTGTGTTGGCATGACTGGGGAGGATGGGTCCTGGAATACTGTGCCCTCGTGATGATAGCAAACACAGCCTTGAAGATTTATACCCAGGCTCCATTCTGTTGGTGGCACTGCTGTAGAATAGGAAGCCCTGGGAACCTCACTGCCATCAACATGTTATGATTCAGCTCAGTTATGAGTGCTGAGGCAAAGTCTTGGTGGTAAGAACTGAAGAAACAGTATCTTGTGTTCCTTGAAATAAATTGCGTGATAGTCTGGAAAACAGTGAGTTTGATACCAGGGAATATCTTTGGAACGTTAGCAATGAATTTGGCAATTGTTGGCATTTGTGGTGAGGAAGAATTCGGCAACTCTGGAAAACCCCAACAGTTTCGTTGTTAAAGGATGTCTACCACAATCTCCTGTCCCTGATCTGAAGACGGTGGAGCATCATCATATTGATGGAAGGAGCAGCTTGAGAAGGCAACATGCTCCTTTCCTACTTAGTAGTTCCTTGATTTTAAGTCAGATGCCGGACATGGACACATTGAGATGACAGTTTCAGTTCTGGGGTTTTGTTTTGTTTTTAATTTTTTTTATTTTTTACAGAGACAGAGAGTGAGTCAGAGAGAGGGATAGACAGGGACAGACAGACAGGAACGGAGAGAGATGAGAAGAATCAATCATTAGGTTTTCATTGTGCGTTGCAACACCTTAGTTGTTCATTGATTGCTTTCTCATATGTGCCTTGACTGCGGGCCTTCAGCAGACTGAGTAACTCCTTGCTGGAGCCAGCGACCTTGGGTTCAAGCTGGGGGGGCCTTTGCTCAAACCAGATGAGCTCGTGCTCAAGCTGGCGACCTCGGGGTCTCGAACCTGGGTCCTCCGCATCCCAGTCTGACGCTCTATCCACTGCGCCACCGCCTGGTCAGGCCAGTTCTGGGGTTTTATTGACTCTCTTCACAAGTCCGTTGCCCTTTATCCACTAGGCTAATATCATTGAATACCCTTGGGTTGAGGCAAGTCAAGCCCAGCAATATAAGCAGTGGCACTTTTGCTAGCATTAAAGAAATGTGAACCACTGAGCAATGCCTGACAGGAAGGGGGCCTAGACAACCTTCAGTACCCATCCCCACTCTGATAGAGTCTGTGTGCTTTAGATGGCAGGCTGCTCATAATCCCACAGGCTCATCGGGTGTCTTGGTTTTAAATAAAACAAGAGCAAAAAGGAAGCTTGTTGTGATGAATAAATACACCTGCTCACTGCCCCGCTACCTTGCCTTGCAAGCAAACAGAAACTTTTTAACGCCTGAATCTCAACGAACTGCTCAGAGCCTTTTACAGCACAGAAGCAAGGGAGAAGAGACCTTTTCCAGGCCTTTGCCATTTATACAAGTGCAGAGCAGACACGCACTGCCTACCTCGCTCAACTTCTTTTCTGCAGTGAGTTAAGAAATGAAGGATTTGGTGGTGGTGAGGATGCTGACGGAAGTGTGGTTATTTTGCTATGTTGAGAGAAAGGAATTTTCAAAGGACCTGCATTTGGAGAAGCTTAGGCTTTTGCAGTGAGATTTATTTGGAGCTGAAATAGAAGGCTGTTCAAAGGTTCCCACAGTCTTATTTCTGTCTTTCTCACCCAGGAAGAAGTCCAGTCTTGTCTTCATTACGTTTCATATAAAGATCAGAGTCCAGATGTTTTGGGCCATGGTTTAGCCCATATCAAAGCTTAGCCTAGTCCAGGCACTGCTCAAAACCTGCATGTGGGAGACGCCAGCCATGGGCTGCCAGCCCACACAGCAGGGGAGCAGACTGGGTGAGCAGTGTCTCCAAGCAGGAAGGTGGAGAGAAGGGAAGGGCTGGCTCTCTGTTCGGCCTCTGTTTATGAAACATTTTTTTAAAATTATTTTTATTTATTTTTTCATTTTAGGGAAGAGAGACAGAGAAAGAATGAGAGAGAGAGAGAGAGAGAGAGAGAGAGAGAGAGAGAGAGAAAAGGGGGGAGGAGCAGGAAGCATCAACTCCCATATGTGCCTTGACCGGGCAAGCCCAGGGTTTTGAACCGGCGACCTCAGCGTTTCCAGGTCGATGCTTGTTCCACTGCGACACCACAGGTCAGGCTATGAAACATTTTGGGGCAGGGAAGGAATAGCTTTCCTTTAAGCCCACCAAGTAGTTTCTTTAAAATTTCATGGGCTTGCATTGGTTTCTCCCACTAACAAATTCGATCCTTTAGGTTGCGCTGAGAAGCCTCTCCAACTGCGCAGGCCTTAGAGTGGAAGCCCAGAAGCACCTTTCCCCATAGTCTGGGGTTGAATCGATTGAACCCTGGGGAGATTGGAAACCTAGCTCCTCCTCCCCACACCGGGGAGGGAGGGAGAGTGTTAAACCCCTGGAGTCTTAGCGAGTTTGGAATGCTGCAGCTTCCCACTGAAGCAGGCTGTCCAAGTTTTATTAAATATAATGTACCACTCCCTTTGCTCCCTTTCGCTGTCAGTCTCTAACTGCTTGCCTGCGTTAACAGTGAGAAGTGGCTAGGAAGCCACACTTTCATAAAAGTCATCATTTGCTACAAAACCACTTTGAAACTGCCCAAATTTAAGTTCCTGGAACTCCCTTTCCCTGGAACTCCAGTGGAATGGAAACACTGACTTGGACCACTTAATGTTATTGCGATACTTTTACGATGGTCCATGCCCTGCTCTGTGCTTTAGTTGTACTGACTCACTTAATCCTCAAGACATTATTTAAACCAGCGAAAAAAGATACTATTATTGTGATTTTTGAGTCCTTTTTAGGGCCATAGGATAGCCTGAGATCTGTATCTGTAATCTTGACCCTTCATTAGGTTTTGGGAGTCGAGCCAGGCTTTATAAAACAAGAATTATTTATAAGAAAATAAAGACAATGTAACTTGTGGTAAATTTTTAAGAATTTAATCAAGATGCACAAAGATCCCACCTAATACCAAACTTTGTTTGGGTTCTTTTAAAGGTTCAGTTGTTTTTGTTGTTGTTGCATGATACACTTTTTAGTACACATTTATTTAGAGGTAATAGATGTGAGTAGCTCTTGGGACAGATGACATCTCCATTCAGCACTTAAGTTATAATCTTTCTGCTCTAATGGTTCTTAGAGTAGCTTGAAATATGAAAATGTGCTTTGGCACACATCACTGTGGATGCTGTCCTATGTTCTCAAATCATAACATAAAAATATAAACTTACTCTTGTATTATTTGTGGGCATATCCATGCCAGTGTCCGTCGAAGGGACCGAAAGAAGGGGGCACGATGCAGGTAATGCTGTCTTTTCATAAAAAGGAAAGAAGTGGAATGTTTTGGCTTTTGTTCGGTAACATATAATTTGCAGTGTTCTTCCTCTTGTTTACAATCCTGTCCATGTACAAACAGTAATTTGCTCTTATAAACATGTACTGTAGTTAGAGTTGTGTTGGGAGCACTTGTTTTTTTTTCTGTGACATCATGAACATTTAAAGAAACAATAATTATAAATATTCTGTAAGGAAAAAAAAAACAGTAGAAAGGATCAGAGTCTCTGTCTAGAGATCGTTTCTTATGGCTCTGTCTCTGAGTGTCCTGCCCCCACTCCCATTTTTATCCTTTAAAACTTCAGGGCATGTTGCTGTCCTGTCTGGAGAAAGGTATTCATTAACACTATTTCTTTACATCTGAAATTACTTGTTGCTAGAGTTAATGATGATTTTCCAATTCTGAGATCAAAAAAATGAATAAGCCTGGATTCCTTTGCCCGATACAGTGAATTGTGGGTTGTGATTTTTTTTTCTTTTCTTTTTTTTTTTCTTTTTCAAACTCAAGGATGTTCCCGTGGAGTCAAGGTTTGTGTTTCTCTGAATGGTTTGAATTAGAAAAAAATCTGGTCCTGATAACTCCGGTTAGTGCCATGAGACACCAGCTTAAGTATTTGGGTGAAAAGCATCAATGTATCAAAGACATGCTGGTTTCCTAAAACTTGTAGTTATAGACTGTCATTTCAACAGAGGAGACTGTTAGATTAGTAAAGGAGCATTTGCAAAGGAGCAAAGCGCACAGTGGAATCTGAATTCTATATGTATAAACAGCTTATGTTCTTAAAGTCCAGTTTATACCCGGTTGTTTTTTTGTAATTTGCAGTGTATTTCCCCGTAAGAACTATATTTCGCATGCTTTTGATCTCTCAAGCTAGTTTATGAATGAAAATCTATGTCAAGCATAATGTAGTAACGTGGTCTTTTGGAAAGAGCCCAGAATTAGTTATCAGTTAGCCCTGAGTTTGAGTCTAGAGTAGCACTTACTAGTTGTATGGCCCTGGGCAGGTTACTAACCCTTCCTAAGGTTTAGTTCACTCATATTCAAAATTCACAGGATGAAACCCTGTGTTTGCTGCAGAGTTTGCTGAGTAACCAAACAAATAAATAAGCCTGGTATAATTTCTGTGGGGAAAAAAAAATCATTCAAAAGATGAGAGGGACTTCTATAACCTCTGCAGTATTCTGGAGATTTCAGGCCAGAATCTATAGAATTTAAGACTTCTTAAGAAGCCTTCCATGGCCATGTTTATGGTCTTGCAGTCTCCTCTGAAGGACCAGGTGGCCGGACATCTAGCTGCAGTAGTTTCGGAGGGAAGGCCAGAGACTGTGAACACCTTCCCGGGATCCCGTGTGGGTAGTGGGTGTGTTGAAGGGGTGTGACAGTCTTTTGCACACTTGACTCACGCACAGGTTAGACGTTCACAAATAAAGGGCTTTGGGTATACTGTGAAACGTAGCCAAAGGTATAAAAAAAGATTTTTTTATTAGAAAATGTACTAAATATAGCTTAATTTTCATTGGCCCAAAGGAGATGGGTTAAAGCATTTAAAATAGTAATGAGAAGGAAAAAAAATAAACATACTTTTAAGAAATGAAATGCTTGGTGTTACTCCCAGCAGGGAGCAAAAAGATACAAGTTATTTCACACTTTGAGGCATCTGTGTTCTGATTTGGGGAATGGACTTAAGGTTTTTTTTAACATGACCCCTATTTTTCTAATTATAGTCCGTTCTCAAAGCGACATGGGTAGGAGCAGTTTTACAATCTTCTCTTTTCTTTCAGTAGGCATACCTTCCGAAAAAAAAAAAAATCCCTAAAATTTCAAGAGGAGCTTTTCTTCTTCTTTTTTTCTTAAGCAATTGATGTTTTTTGAGCTTCAAGGGTTGACAGCTGTTCTAGTTTTGCTTGGGGACTTTTTCACATTGTGGATTAATCAATGTTATGAACTGGGTCCGTGGGGTTTTGGGAATGTAATTGGTTTCAGATGACACTTTGCTAGTCAATCTGTGAAACAGCCGAATGTTGACACAGCTGAACAATTCCAGCTGTTTCCACTCGCCCCTTCCTCTTTCCTTGGACACTGCATCCTTTGCCTTTATTTTTGTCTGCCCTCTCTCATTGTGACTTTGCTAAACTCGTTTGTTATCCTTTCTGAAATTTCTTTCTGCTTTTCTCTCCTTCTCTCCTCCTGGCTCCCCGTTTGTTATCTCTTCTACCAAATTTTATTTTGCGACACTTTTTTCTTCTTGGCCTGCACTAGTTTTGAAGGAAATTAGAATTTTACCATTCAAGTTCCCTTTTATTTGTGGCAGGCTCGTAGTTTGTTTATTTAAGGGAATGTGACAACAAATTTGGACTTTACACAAATGCTTGAATTCTGCGAATATTTGGTTTCACAACTGCTTGATTAACCTTTTTTTTAAAATTACCAGAGGCATTCCATTGAATAAACAATACAAGCCATTAGCTTCATTCACTGCATAGCTGTGTTTGCTGCTGTATCGCCCTCTGAAACAGAGAGGGAAAAGAGATTCAAGTGTCAGTCTTGCTGCTAGAAAGATGTATGATTAGAAGGGAGGAATCAAAGAAAGACCATCCCTGTATTATGTGCAGTATATTAAGAGTTTATATACTGTCAAGGGAATGGTTTGTAAATTGCTTCCAGTGGTTTTTCATTATCAGGCTAATTTCTCTTTGTATTTTCAAGAGTACTTGTTTCTGCATCTTACCCAATGGAGGAAAGTTTTTAACTGCTTGTGTGCCCAATAAAATTTGGCTATTTTATTGGGTGATGGGCTGCTGATCTAGAGCTACATGAGCTGCACCAAAGAATAGGAATACACAGATAGACACATATGTGATTGTGGTTTTTCCCAGGAACTGAGGCTCTTGATGCGGACAAAGTAATCCTATTCTTCCCAGAATGGTCTGCATTGACTACCTGATTGCTCAGATTTTACAGGCCGGTTGGGCAGCCAGCCACCTACCCTGCCTTGCCGGTGTAAACATAGATGCACAACACAATGAAATAGTCTGAAGTCACAGTCAAGTCTAAGATGTACAAGAACACAGAACAACTGAACAATTATCTTGAAAATTTGACAAATAAACATAGTTGACATAGAGAATTTTTCCAGATATTTCCCTACACTATAATTGTTAATGAACCTGACCTCGGAAGGAACAGTCTCGGGTTGGAGACTGTCTTAGAGATAGGAGACAATGGGGAGATACACAATGTTATTTCTCTGAGTGGAGAACCATAAACAGTACAGGCTTTTAGGCATTGGTTCAGGTGATCCAGTTTAACACTTTTATAAAATCATGTGTGTAATGAAACTTCTGGATCTTTCTAACCAGGAAATACTAAGCTGTCATGGGCAAGTGCGCTCATGAGAGGCAGGAGAGCATCTGTATGAACAAAGCACATGGAAAAAATAACTCAAATCGCACTTGGAGTTGAGCAGCAGAATTATAGGGGATAACCCAGGCAGTGGGTTTACAAATCATTGCAGACAGTTCCCTGAAAACTGACCAAAATGCGGTTGTGTTCAGAAAGGGAGACTAGAACTGGGTGTAATCATGGACAGTGCTGGAATCAAAATTAAAACATGTTTCTGACCATTTATAATATAATGTACAGCTGAATCAATATGCCGTAAGGACAACCTCACAAACCAAGTACGGTTTGGAGAGGGGTAAAGCAGCTCAGGGATTGGAGGTATACCGCAGGAGGGCACACAGATATGTCTAGCACCCATTATTTAGGAAGTTGAGAATGGATGGGCTGAAGATCTGTAGGATCAAAAAGTAGGGCAGTGCGAACCCGGATGAGCTTCCCAAAACGGCAGTCGTGCATGGATATAGTGGGTGTAGCCTCATGGTGTGCTGAGTAAGAACGCTGGTGTTCACATCCTTGTCTCACCATCTATTTGTCTGATCACAGGCATTTTACCTGAATGATAGCACTTGAATGATAACACTCCTGTTAATTTGTAGGACATCCTGGAGCCTTAAATACAGTACATTGCTTACTCCAGGGGTCCCCAAACTACGGCCCGCGAGCCACATGTGGCCCCCTGAGGCCATTTATCCGGCCCCCGCTGCACTTCTGGAAGAAGCACCTCTTTCATTGGTGGTCAGTGAGAGGAGCACATTGACCATCTCATTAGCCAAAAGCAAACCCATAGTTCCCATTGAAATACTGGTCAGTTTGTTGATTTAAATTTACTTGTTCTTTATTTTAAATATTGTATTTGTTCCCGTTTTGTATTTTTACTTTAAAATAAGATATGTGCAGTGTGCATAGGGATTTGTTCATAGTTTTTTTTATAGTCCGGCCCTCCAACGGTCTGAGGGACAGTGAACTGGCCTCTTATGTAAAAAGTTTGGGGACCCCTGGCTTACTCCATTGCTTTGGGCTCATTCTCCAGGCTTGATGTAGTGGGAACACTGGTTGATTTTTTTATTTTTATTTTTTACACAGGGACAGAGAGAGAGAGTCAGAGAGAGGGATAGACAGGGACAGACAGACAGGAACAGAGAGAGATGAGAAGCATCAATCATCAGTTTTTCATTGCAAGACCTTATTTGTTCATTGATTGCTTTCTCATATGTACCTTGATCGCTGGCCTTCAGCAGACTGAGTAACCCCTTGCTCGAGCCAGTGACCTTGGGCTCAAGCTGGTGAGCTTTTGCTCAAACCAGATGAGCCTGCGCTCAAGCTGGCGACCTCGGGGTCTCGAACCTGGGCCCTCTGCGTCTCAGTCCGACGCTCTATCCACTGCGCCACCACCTGGTCAGGCAGTTGATTCTTTTTTAATCTCTGTAGGGGGAGACAGGAAAGAGGGAGTGACTAGCTCAGGGCAAACAGTGAGGGAGTAGAGGGCACCCTCGGTTTACAACACAGTTCCATTCCTACAGCAGTGAAGTAACCTGAATTCTGGTGTAAGTTGAAACACACCCTAGCCTACGTCACTTACCTATCCTAACACAGTTGTAAAGTCATAATCTAGAACATAAAAACACAAGCATGCCGCATTACTGTGTATTCTTCCACCGTGTTCAACCAACTGGTTCGCCCACGTAGTCTGGAAGTGTGACACTAATGGCGTAAGCCAAAACACTCACTCTCAATTATTTTATTATTTTTAAAATTTTAAAAAAATTAAGTTTTTATGGGAGCAAGCATTGTAAATTCAAAATGTCATGTGTCGAGACTGTCGTAACCCGAGGACTCCCCTGTATTAGGTACGAGGCAGCAAGGACACAGGTGGGAAACCTGGGGAATGCTTCTTAACGCCTAAGTGGGCTTGCATCTTAGAAATTCTAGTATTCCGCCTCGGCGCTAGCAGAAGGCACGGGCAGATTGTGCATTCATTTTTCCTGCTGCCCAGAAAGCATGGAAGCCTCAGCTCAGGTATTAGTGCTCACTCAGCCATCCTTGCAGTCTCCCCAAAACTATCCATGATGCACTGGGAGAGTGGTATCCACAGTGTGGGCCACTGACATCGGAAGAATTGGGGGAGGCTAATTCAAATGACACATCACCTGGGCTCTGCAACAGACCTGCGGAATCCATCTGGAGGAAAGAGGGTTTACATTTTTAATAAGCTCCCTAGGTGACTCTAATGAACTCGTAAGGTTTGCACTAGGATTTTAGGCTCGGTGGGAGTACAGGGTTACAGCCCAGGTGTAATGCAGTAAGAATGGGCCGGGTGAATGTGCCCATTGCAATTAAAGTTATTGCCAAAATAAAAAGCTCTTCAAATATTTGGTGCTGAAAAGGTAAATTACCTGGACACCTTCTTGAGTGGAAACTGTGGCGCAGACGAATCATCGTTGTTCTTTCAATGATCTGAGGTGAGTTGGTACCTTCCGTTCAGATGTGATTGCATAGTTGCACATGGCACTCCCACCCTCGAGGCAGAGGGCTAATTCCATAAAGTGCCCAACAGGCCCTATCACTCTGTCCTCCAATTATGGTGTATCAGATGGACTCCGTTGGCCTTTGTCATCACAGCTGCCTTACAGGTTGACTCCAGAATGTTTTGACTGAAAGGGGTTTATGACTTGATCTAGCACGGACTCCACCAAAGTTTTATTCTGAAGCTAGAGAGAGACCAGCAAGGTGAAATGATGGGCCCAGGGCTTCACAGAAATTTCTAGACCAGAACTGGAACTTGGCATTCCCGGTGTTTTCCATTGTCAATAGCAAGGCCAAACATGCTCTTACCTTATTCTGTAACCCTGGCTCATTCTTCTCAGGAAACCTGATTTAGAACCACCTGGGATTTTTAAGTTGAAAAGCTGTCACTTAGTGTTCTTACTCTGTTATAATTACAGAAAATAAAAATATAATTAATTTATTATATTTATTATAATTATAATAAATTAATATTTATTGATCACATACCATATGCCAGGAAGTGTGCTAAGCAATTTCTGTGCCTTAACCATCTAATCCTTCAGCAGAGCTGTGGAGGTGAATATTCCACTTTACAAATAGGGAGAATGAGGCTTTAGAAACCTTTGCAAACCTTTCCACCTGACCTGTGGTGGCGCACTGGGTAAAGCATCGACCTGGAAGGCTAAGGTCGCCAGTTCAAAACCCCGGGCTTGCTGCTCAAGGCATATACGAGAAGTAACAACTATGAGTTGATGCTTCCTGCTCCTTACCAGTCCCCTTTCTTTCTCTCTCCCCTCTCTCTTAAATCAATAAATAAAATCTTAAAAAGAAAAAAGAACCTTTCTAAGGAGATACAACTAGTAAATAGGAGACCAAGGATTTCAACCAAGCCAGTCTGATTCTAGGATATTAGTTTATATTTCATTAGACTGTTAGTTGATCATGAATTCCTTTTGTATAGAGACCAGTTCAGGTAAACTTATCTAAGTTACTCTTTACGTTTATGTAACAAAAGATGAAGTGTATTTCATGTTCACTGTACACCAGGTTCTAGATCACAGAACCTTTTGCTTTATCAAGTTACATTGGTAGAATATAAATACTGTAGACCAGGGGTCTCCAAACTTTTTACACAGGGGGCCAGTTCACTGTCCCTCAGACCATTGAAGGGCTGCCAAATACAGTGGTCCTCTCACTGACCACCAGTGAAAGAGGTGCCCCTTCCAGAAGTGCAGTGGGGGCTGGATAAATGGCCTCAGGGGGCCGCAGTTTGGGGATGCCTGCTGTAGACTGTTCATCCGGGGCAGTGGCTGTCTTCTGTCTGCCACATATGAATTCCATATTCCATGTGGATGCTGAGTGTGCATAAATGTATAATATATATATATATATATGTGTATATATATATGTGTATATATATATGTGTATATATATATAAATGCAAACACTGCCAGGGAACTTCTCAAGGCTACTCATCTGAGAGGTGTCGTCGCAAACATGGCAAGCCTTCATCTAGGCTGTTCCCTCTGCCTGAAACACCCTTCTTGATCTTCTCTACTGTGCTGACTTCCTGTTTTTCAACACTTGGCTCAAGGTCCCCTCCTCCAAGACCTCTTCCCTAACTCCATCTAGGCTGGGAGTGCCCCTCCTGTCTGCTCTCTGATCTCTGCTCTGTGCTTGGTTATAATTTTTTATCCTCTTGGCTAGACCTGATTGTCAGGGTTCTCAGAGGCCATTCCAGGGAAATACCAATCCAGACCAGTGCCCCTTTCCAGCCAGGGGAGAAGAATGCACACTCTTCTTCCTTTCATTAGCATCTGGGCCACTGGCTTGGGGTTTGGGGACTGAGACCATCATCATCACTGGCCAGGAGCCACTGCGTTGGCACTCCTGAGCTCATCACCTAGGTGGGAAGAGGGGATGTTCTCACAATGGAAAGGGATTGCTAGTAAGTTGCAAATGAAGTGCAGAGTGGCAGCGTGATGCTGCAGGGGAAGGGAAGGCAGCTGGGAATAGGAGGGCCTGGGAAGAAGGACTGGAGCTGGGTTTTGAGGAAAGGGCTAAGAGGGAGACAGGACTGGGACATGTGGCCGAAGGCCATCTCCTCATGTCTGCAGCTGTGCAGCCAAAGCTCTGTGTGGGCCTGAGCCTTTGTCCTTTGAAGGCATGGCATCACCCCTGTGCACTGTAGGGCAGAAGGAGCTGAGAAGACCTCGTGAAGAGGTGGCAGTGCCCCTCGGGGGTGCTGGTGTAGGCTTCACCTCCAGCGTTTCTGTTCAGTCCGTTAACATTTCATTACATGTGCGTTGCTGATACTGTGACACGTAAAACCCTCCTCTGCAGGCTCCTTCTGCCTGTCAACTACAGCGGTCAACTTCCTTCCAACCCTTGCAATTAGAAAAAGGCTGTGTAAATCTGAATAATTTTCAATATACCAAGAATAAATAAATCATATAGGGTTTTAGTACTTGTGTATGAGGAAATTCAAAGTCTGGGAATTGTGTTTTAGAATGAGGGATGAGGCCAGAAACTTATGTACCCTGTGCCACCAACACCCTCTCATACCATCCATGCCTCGAATCAGCACGCGCCAGGTATGCCCTCCACCTTTACCTGCACCTGCAGCTGCCCCACCTGGGTCCTGGGTGTCAGCACTTCCTGCTGTGCCTGTTACTGCCAAATTCCAGGGGGGAAGGAAACAGCCTTCCCTCATCAGGACTTTGGGGATACCTGCTTTTAGATATAGGCTGGATATTATAAATTGTCTTTGATGCCAGATTCTATTTAGTTTGCTTGTTTTAATAAAAAGAGTGAGGCTATGCGTGACCACTGACACATCCCAAGCTGCTTTTCCCATGTGTTCTTTGGGTGAGAATGTAGAATCTTCTGTGACAGGGCCCCTGGTTTTACTGAGCAGCTAAAGGTGGTCTGTGGCCAAGAGACATGTTATCCACTGTGGATGGGATCTCCTCCTTCACCTGCTGCCATGAGCCTCAGGCTCTCTGCACTCCCTCCTGCCCTGAACTGTAGGGGAAGGCCCTTGTCCAGTGCCTGCTTAGTAGGGTGTGTTGTCATAGCAGTGTGGCAGTGGCCTGGGGCCAGGCCAGGGAGAAGCCAGCTCCCACCAGGCTCTGACTTCGCTGGAGCAGAATGGGGAAGACAAGGTGAGCCAAGAGGATGTGTGAAACAGGAGGTCATCATGGGAACATGATTATCCAGTGCTCGGTTTTACATATGTGATGCCCGGTGTGGTGGAGGAGCCTGGGACAAGTGAAATCTGTCTCTCCCTGCAAGAAGTGAACTTAGATTCTGTTCACTTAAGTATTTACTGAGTCTCCCTCTCTATTTTAATAAAATTCACAAGACGACGTGGATTCATCAGGTAATAGAGACGCACTGCTGCCTCCATGGCACTAAATGTTGGGTGGCATTAACCAGAAAGGCGTTGTCTTTTTCCTCTGCAGAGCTGTGTTTAATCTATCTTTTACGTTTTAGGGATGATTTTATTGAAAGTACCCAAATCCCTCTTTCTTGATTAGAGCTGTGGGCTTCCGAAACTGCAGCTTTGAATTTACTTTACTTTTTCTCCTCGGTACCATTTCATCCTGTCCTGGCTTTTAGACTGATCCCTATCTGGGGACAGAATAGGTGAGGAAAATTGAAAAGAAGAATCTTTTATTGTAGCCCATAAATAGCAGGATATCCGGGGCTGTAATTCGCCAGGAGAGGCGAAGTCCTGTTGGTATTAGTCACAATGGTGTATCTGAATGCAGATTTTGAATGAAGGAAGAGTCCCATAAACCTCTGCTCCTCCACAAACATGTGTGATCACTTATCCAAAGGTTTTATAATAAATAGGTGTATTTGAATAACTCCTTGCAAGCAGAAAAAATAAAGTGAGCTGTCTTTCACAGTGACAATTAAGGATCATATTTACAGGTGGATAAGCATTGCTTGCAGGAATGCAGTGACTGTCTTCTGTGTTCCTTCTAGAATCACGGATCTGGGATGTCCTGACTCTATAAAAACAACTGGAAATTATTTTCTCTTTCTCCTCCTGCTGCCAAGGTGAGGCATCTCCTGAGGTTCCATTACTGGTCTTCTTGTCTTCTCTTTGCTCTCTCTCTCTGGGAGACTGACTCATCCTTATAGTTGTAACATTCATCAGCCCATTAGAAAGGAAAGGATATAAGTGTAGACATTAGTAAGGAAGACACAGGGGAGCTGTATATTACTGGGCAGTACTTGAAGATGAATTCAAAGATGATCTCTCTCCCCAATTTTACATCTGTGGAAATGCCTTTATTACCATAAGTCCGCCCCTATTTTCCAACTAACTACCTCGTCTTCCTCCCAAATGGAGCTTTCCTGTACAACAGCTGTTTCTTTTGTGTTAGGTGTTGTGTTACAGGAGCTTGGAACATATAAAGGAAAGTGTGATATAGACTTTGTCCTTGCCTAGCTTATAGTCCAATAGGCAACACGGAGTACTAATGATACAATGTATTTTATCTGGTTGAAATACCAAATAATGGGTGCTGGAAGTTGGACAAAGTGCCCCTGAATTCCCTGTCTCTGTCAGTGCTGTCTTCATTATTCCGGTCACCCCGGCCGCAAAGAACTGGTTATCAGATATCTTGTCCTCTCCTCTCCAACTCACCCTATGATATCCCATTAGTCTGTAACCTTCCTGACATCCCTCAAATTATCCCCCTTGCTTTCTTCTGCTACTGCCTGAACCTAAGTCTCCCCTACCTCCTACCTGTATGCTTGCTAAGCTGATTTCTTTGACCCTGAACTGACTTTCTTCAAGTCTAAATCAGACCCTGTAGCGAGATTTAAAACATTTCCTTCCTCCTGAACTTTCCTCTCCTACACATTCACTCATTCAGCAAGTGGTTAAGAGGCACTTCATGTCACTAAAAACTTCCATGGCTTTGGGGACAAACTCCAAACCTCAGCCTGAGCTGCTTCGGTCTGGCACACCCTGCCTGTCTTATCTACCCCTCCCCTCCCTCAACGTGACCTTCCAGCCAACGCTTTTCCTCCCAGTCTCACGGCATGCCTGTGTTCTTCTCTCCCCCTTTGCTCTTTCCTGCCCCTTATGAGGGAGGGCATCCAGATGTCCTACCACCGTCTCACTGAAGTCCTTGCTTTTCTGTGAGGCCTCCCTGACTAGTAGCCATAAGGTGATCTAACTGAGCAATGGAAAACACCCTATCCAGTCAGTGGCAAACCCCTAATATTACCGAATCTGTATCAAATCTCAAACTAGATTGAGAATTTAATACTTATCCTTTAATCTTCCCTATCCACAGTGGTCTGTTTTAATGAGTGTTGTTGTCCCCCCCCCCATAAGTATGGCTTCCTGAACGAAAAAATGTTGGGGACTCAAGAGTCCCCAAGTCCTCTTCTGTTAGCTGAAGCACTGCTCTTTAGTAAATCTGGGTGAGTCTCCTGTATTACGTGATGGGTCCTGTAGGTGGCCTTGTACAAAAACATGGTGTTCGTTTGGTTTCTCCTGCCCTGAGTTTCCTGATTTAAGGAGAGTAGAAGCAGCAAAGAATCTAATGGTTTCCACAGATATGTATTCCTCAGGGGTGGCTGGCAGACCCTGAGTATGGGGGCGCGAGAAGGCTGGTGCCTCAGAGGTGCGCATTATTGTTTCGCTGTTAGTTTCGTTATTATATGACAATGTTGCGTGCTGACTCCAAATTTCATGTGCATTCAGTTTAAAAATGCCTCATGACATCTAGTGCTAAAGGCACTTGCCTTCCCAACAGAAACTACTCAACATGATCATGCCCAGAAATGCTGGCAGAAAGATCAAGGTGGAGTGCGGAGGGGCTAGAAGTCACATGTTCGTGTGTTTCTGCATTTGGGGGCTTGGCAGTCAGAAATAATATTCTTTGTCTTTTATCCTGCTTCTCTCTTTTATACTTGAATATTAAAAAAGCCTGACTTAATGAAGTGCATCAAATTGAATTAGAAGTGGGTGGAAATACCTTTATTTTATGTAGAGGATCCGGCGAGCTTGCTCATGCTGCCTGCCTCTGCCCTCCTCTGCCCGTCGAGTCTAAGGAGACCTGGCAGCCTGAGATACCCTTGGGTGTTCCGGGAGATCGGCACAGACAGGCGCCTTTGATGTGCTCGCCTACCAAAAATGTCACATCACCGCCAGTTCTGTTGTTTCGCATTGAATGTGAAAGATTCCCTAAAAGGTTAATTTCAAGTCTCGTCCAGCCCAGATCACGGTTTTCATGGCACTCTCGAAAACCGTCAGGGGCAAGAGGGAAGGCAGACGCAAAGGTTGATGGGGCTGACTCCCATCAGCAGCCCTCTGGACAGCTGCATCGGGGTATTTTTATCCCCACTCGGAAGGAGTGACCGGTGGCTGTTTGCAGAAGACCGGGAACAGCATGGCTGGCTGCCCTTGGAAACCGTAGGATAGGCCTGCTTTCCTCTAGGACTGGTTTTGGTAACTAGTTTTCATCCTTTGCCTTTATTTGAGGGTAGAAGATTGCCCGTATTTTGAGGGAAAAAAATGGTTTTTATGTTTCTATTTGTTTTGATTTCTAGGACCATGTTTAGATGACAAAAACACCAGCTTGAAAGACGATCCATCTGGTGTCTTTGGCTTTCATAAGAGCCGATTTGAATCACATCATAGTTGATCCAATGACTGGAAAACACATATTTACTCAAAATATGGTTAATTCAGTGTCTGAATAATCCTGGATTATGTCTCCTTGGATGGGTCAGGCTTCAGTTTCCCCCCCTTTTTCTTCCATCAGTTCGAGAGGCATTAGGAAGAGTGGGAGGAACGTAGGCTTCAGAGAGACCCCCAGATCGGCGCTCTGGTTTTTCCACATTGGAGCTTTTTGCCCTTTGGCAAGACCTTTAACCTCTCTGAGCCTCAGTTTCTTTATTGGATATAAGGATGTTAATACCTACTCTAGTATTTAAGCTAAATCAGAAAGCCCATAGAAGAGTATCAAATCAGGAGCCAGCAAATGAATAGAAAGAACACAGTTCAAAATTGGTGTTCACTATTGATGTTACTGTTTTTTATTTTCCTGTTCATTCTTTTATTTTTTTCTTGCTTTTATTCTTAATAATTTTCTTCTCCTTTTCTCAAAAATTGAAGTTATATATGGCTCTAGTATGCATTTGTGTTGATAACTGATCATGTGAATAGTTAAGGGTGATTTTATGGTTTCCTAAGACTTGGTATTTCATCAAAGTGTGCTCTTCAGTAACAGTGCAGTTACCTTGGCCAATCTGGAGTTCCATCCCCGAATGAAGGGGTATTACCTGTCAGGAGACATGTACTCTCCTGGATAAAGAAGGAGGGATGAGTGCCGTGCCGTTAATTATTTAAAGCCACTTTTCTTGAAAACATTTCTCAAACCCTAATGATTCTGTTGGTTGTCTATAGACATCCGCAGTGCTGTTCTACACTTTCATTGTGATGGTTCTAACACTATGGAAAGGAAATTGTGATATGTGACAAAAGTTCAGGATGGCCAACCTTTTCTGCTTGTGTACTTTTTCTAACTATTGCTTTCAAAAACCAGCTGGAGTCTTTGAAGCAGCCTCCTTCCCTCTCAAACTGTTTCATATGGCAGGCCTACCGGCGGTCCAGCAGGTGACCCGAACATCTGAAACACCTTAAGTAGCTGAAACACCTGCACAGCCATTGCCAGAGAGGTGGTGTGCAAGGTAGGCAGATGTGTTTTCTTTGGAAAATGAAGTGATTTTCCACTGAACAGATTCATGGACTCTGTCAACATTAGCCACAAAATAAATATTAGTCCCTACCCTGGCCCGGGTCGCTCAGAAAAGCCATGTGCGCTTCATAAATTGCTATGATGAAGAATGAGGGGGAAAAAAAATCTCAATACAAACCAACCTGTAAAACACGACATTAATATTCACAACACTGAACGTCACTACAGAAAGGGTGAATTCACTTGTCAGTTTTAAAACAAGGAGAAAGAACTGGGCAAGAAAAGAGGAGGCTCTGAGTGGCATTCCGTAGCCAACCTGCAGGAGAGCTAAGATAAATGCCCGGCTGTGTTCTGTATGTAGGAAGGTTAAAGGGAGAAGCCACCATTACTTCCCTTGTTCAGCTCGGAGAAGATGGCCTTTTTAGAAACAGGGCATTGTTTCATGATGCCATTTACCCACTGTTCATCTGCCTCCAGCTGCTCAGAACTAGAGTATTTAAAACAATATGGTTAATGAGAGGAAATTGAAAAATACTCATTGAAAGGACTTTATTGGGACACTGAGTATTGATTGAAGACTAAATTGGAAGGCTGGGTGTTTCTTGCGCCTCCGGGGGAAGAGAACTACAGAGGCCATGGGTTCCATTCCTGATGCTGTGCCCCCAGCCTCACTGTTGCCCTGACCCCTGGTTTTCATCTCTAAGGGAACACACCAGATAGCATTTGAAGCGTTTCAGAACTAGAACGGCGAGAAATGAAGATGAATTCTTTTGCATCTCTGGGAGAACGTTTGTCTGGAAAATAAAAGTTATTTTCAAATGTTTTTAGGGGAGAGAACAGCTGATGGTTACTTTTGCTTCTTGCCTTATTCTTTTAAATTTTATTTATTCTTCGACTTTTTAGGGAGAGAGAGAGTAGAGAGAGAGAGAGAGAGAGAGAGAGAGAGAGAAACATTGATTTTTTTTTTCCATTTATTTATTCTTGCTGTCATTGATTGATTCTTTTATGTGCCCTGACGGGGGATCGAACCCACAACCTCAGCCCATAGGGACAATGCTCTAACCAACTGGGCTACCTCCTACCTTATTCTTTGTTCCTCACATGACAATCTGTGTCTTCTTGTCATCAGAAGAAACTGCATAGATGTCAAAGCAACAACTAAGTTTGAAAATGCTAAGTCCATCCTTAAAACTTTCCATTTATTCATCACCATTTCTTTTGCATTTTTTTTTTCCGTTCATGTGCAACCCAAGTGGATTTGCTTGAAACAAACTGGAGATTTCCAAGTCACACCTCCCACCCAGCAGCTTTGGGGTAAAAATATAATGTAGTCTATTTGACTTGGAAAGGATTCCTTTTAAAGAAATAGCTAGGGAGGAAACAGAACATAGCAAAAGTAAGCTGTCCCCCACTCCTCCTTTTCCTTAAGTATTTAATTTTCTGAAGAAAACTTCCCCCAAAGAAGGCAATAGATACGTGAAGTTTGGGGAGTGTTAAAGGGGCAAAGGAAAGCCTAGGCGCGTTTCTCTGTGTGGACTGGGAAGAGCGTCTTCGTCTTCGTGGGGCGTATTTCTCTGAACCCATGCCCAGCTCTTCCTTGACTTGTTTTCTGGCTACAAAAATAACCACCTGCTGTGTTGTCTGCCTGGAGCCCCTAGGAAAGGGAGAAGCAAGGATCTTGTTTTCGATAAGCATTCTCAGAGCGGCACACCCTCAGCTCTGTTGCCGGGGCTCTGCCTCTCTCTCTCTCTCTCTCTCTCTCTCTCTCTCTCTCTCTCTCTCTCCTGGGCTTAGCTCTTTCCTGGACAACACTTCGGAGCCAGCAGTGACAGGGGAAACACGAGGATCATCCTGGCATCTGCCCATTTGTGACTTAACTGCTCAGCGCCTGGGCGGTGGCTGTCACGAAGCTGTGTTCACAACAATGAGCCAGCCCTCTCACCGCGCTTTCTCTGCTGCTCTTGGGTCACCTGGGCAAGGCCTAATTATGTCTAGACAGGGACAGAGCAAAGGGGACCTTTGTCCTTTTTGTCAGTGTGAGTCAGTAGGCCACCATCGAGTCTTGGAAGAAGGGGGGGGTGCAAAAGCCAGGTTTTTGTGACCAAAAAAGAATGTTTGCGCAGCTGCCAGCTGTATGCAAACAGTAACAGTACGTTGTGATGAGCACTTTAAACTGCGGGGATTTGAGATCATTGGCTTTGGGTGAGCAGCCAGTGATTGAGCAGTTCCGGTCAGGCCTGTTTCTTTCCGACAACATGGGCGTTGGTCGCTCCAGGGACAAAAGTAGGAGTGATGTACCTGGTGACATCTTTCATCAAATAAAGGAAATTAATGAGGATGAATATGAAATTTACTTTCTTTAGGATACTTTACAGTTTACACTATGCTGCCATCTACTCCCAAAAGGCAATTTCTGTGAATTAGAAAAAGGCGGCATCCCTTCTGTAACCCTATACCAGGTACACAGGTAAGTAGGATCCAGGCTGGACACTTCTGTACGATGTAACCACTGTAAACGGCGTGCTGCCTGAAGTCTTCCTCTTAGTCTCTCTCTGCCCTTGCTGGGCTTTTGTACACCACCTGTGCTTTTCGTCTTGTTGATTAACTGTGTAAAGATGATTAAGAGCGCACGAAAACACCTAGAGTAGAAATAGGAAATGAGCTATCCAGTCTAAAAACATCCACTCAGAGTTCCATCAGTTGGTGATGATGTGTAGAAACGGGCTGTCTTTGATCTAGTGAAGCAAATCCATTTTCAGAAACTACAATCTGATAAATGCCAGTCACCCTCCATTTCTCTCCTGGACTGATGTTTTCCTTCCTTATGGGAAACACACATAGTTTATTATAATCACGTCTTACGGTCCTGAGCTGTATTTGAAAGCAGTGTTAGTGGCACTGCTACAGTTAACTGTGTTTTGAAGGATGAAAAGCATTATGCATGGGGCTTTGCCATCCAGACTTTTGGAATTCCAGCTATTCAGGAGGCCTCTTGCAAGGAATCTGAAGTGTTGAAGTGTGTGTGTGTGTGTGTGTGTGAGTGTGCATGCGTGTGTGTGTGTGAGTGTGCATGCGTGTGTGTGTGTGTGTGCGTGTGTGTCTGGTGTATATTCTTTCATAACAGAGTTGGTTGGGCTGCTCCCTCTCAGCATGAACTCATTCATATCCTATGAGCCTCATGGAGAATGGCTAATGCAGCCATAAGGAATGTTTTAAAATGAAGATGGAGATTTCAAACTTTTTTTTTTGCATGTGGAAGTGTTGGCCAGAAGTAGCAAATGCCAGGCCTCCCCCCAGCCTCTCCCGCTCTCTTCAGGATGAGAACAGTACAGGCAGGCATCACTAGGTGGCATAGCTGCCTTGGTGTATTATTCTCCGGGAGCCAAGCTTCTAAGTGCTGTGGGATGCCTGGGTGATACACCTGCGAGGATGCCTGTCCAGAGGCACCAGTACACTCCATCTGGGCAGGGGGCAGATTTCAGTAGCCATGCATCACTGCATTGACTCCAGGAGAAAGAGAAGCAACATGTGAGGGTCTGTCACTGCAACACCTGCACACCACCGTTCATCTTGCCCCGGCTGCGGCTGGGACCACGCTGCTGAGTGGAGCTCAGGCGTTCAAGTTTATGGTAATGAGCCCTTGATGTTAAAAGGCTCATCAGTATACAGCAAACTCATTTGATTTGGCCACTCACCAGTGTTTCTGCACCACACTGTCATCATCCCGGTAGCTGGGGTCAAACATCCACCACCCATGGGGCAAATCGGGCCACTGTCTGTAAAGTTTCACTGGAACAGAACCAACCTCATTTGTTTATTCATTCCTTGTCGATGGCTGCTTGCACATCCTACGGAGCTGGGCAGGGAGAGGGACGCTGCATGGCTCACGAGTATTTACTTGTTTGGCCCTTTACAGAAAAAAATTTACAACCCCTGCCCTCTGGAATACAGTTTGGAATTTCCTGGTATCGATATTTCTAACAAATGTCTTTAGTCAACATTGAGGCTCTTCCTGTGGTTAGTAGAATTTGTTTAATAACTAGAGTAAATAACTTTCTTGTTGACTATTAAAACATTTTGGCAATAACGTACAAAGGTACAGTGCCATTATATATGTGGCCTTTGTGGTCAGGGAGCTCACAAACTAGTTTGAAGGCATTATGTGAAAAAGTTAGTGCAGAGCACAGGTAGGAGAATGCCAGTAGGTGTTGTAACAAAGAGGAGGCAGTGTCGTAGAGCGGGAAGAACACAAAAGTGAGGAAGAAACAAACTGACATGGGATTTGGGGGTTTATTCTCAGCTGTCACACTTTCTCCTGTGATAACAGTAAAACCTACTTTTTAGTTACCATGTGCCAGACACCATCCAATTGCTTTACGTGAAGAGTTTCTTTTCGTTCCCATCACAGTGAAGTAGGTCCTATTATTAGTCCTGTGTGTTGGTGAGGAGACCAAGTCTTAGGTTAGCTTATCAAAACAAAGCACATACGAGGAAGTAGTGAGCGAGGGCCAGAATGAGTATGTGTGACAGGTAGCCACCAGGTTACAGTGGCTCCTTCTTAGGGGTATCTCTTGATCTCTGCATTTCCCCGGAGGTGGCAGGATGTCACAGCATCCCCTTCTCACAGACAGTACAGGATGTAATGTTCTCGAAGTTCTGACATGCAGCTCATGTTCTCTGACGGAGGGACCTCACCATGGATACCACAGCATCTGGGGGGGGTACTCTGGGCCGGATGGTTCACATGGAAGGCTGCCTCTGAGCTGGACATTGAAGGATGAGAGGAGGGAGGGAGGAGGGAGGGACAGGCTTTCAGGGTGGATAGAAGGTGATAGTACCACACCCTCAACTTTAAAGGAGTCAAGAGGATTTGGGGGGAAAAAATACATCCATCCATATCTATCTATCTATCTATCTATCTATCTATCTATCTATCTATCTATCTATCTATCTATCTATCTATCTATCTCTGTCTATGTATATACTGATTTGCGTTTTTTAATGTCACTGTACTTATTACCATATCAAAAACTGTGAGAAGTCCTGCAATTTAACAACCTATAACTTGCTCACTTCTGTGTTCATGGAGTACATTTTTTAATAGCATATCTATTAACATCTTCTAGACCAGCCAGTACTCCTCACATCACTAGTTAGAAAGGCTGGCTTTTTTTTTTTTTTTTGATGTTTGACTCACTACCAATCACTACCGTCAAGCCTACTATATATTTGTTAATAGTTGTTACTTGCGTCTGAGGACACGGACTTTATGATGAGCACTTACTGCAAACTTGTGTTTGTCCACGGAAAGAATGCAGCGCCACATGGGCAGTGAGCCGCACGCCCTGTGTCCGCAGAGGAGGGTTGGGGGGGCGGGTCCCTCGGGGGGGCGGGTCCCTCGCAGGCGCGTCTCTGTGTGGAGCTCCGGCAGAAGTGGGAGTTCTTAGAAGCCGTGTGGTTTAATACATCTGTCTCCTTGGCTGCTGTGCCAGCGTTTCATGACAGTGCTTTTCATCATCTGAAACATGTAATTGCTTTTGACGACAACAAGAGAATTGTGGTGAGAGAACTGTCCACAGTTTCCGAACACACAGAGCCGCCAGCATTTCGGGTCTAGTCCACTTCGGCAGATGTGGCGTTGGGACAGGAGGGTTTTCAGACCCAAAGGGGTACCCCAGGGGGGAAAGACCTTCGAGTGGCTCCCTCCATAGACATATTTTTGGAGTGAGGATGGATGGACGGAGCTCCGTCCAAACACAGAGGCAGGGTGGCAAAGTGAACTGGAAGGTGGAGCGGAGGGAGAGGTCCCAAGGTGACTACAGCAGGATGACCCTGGCTGTGTCTGAGACCAGAGGTGGGTCTCGATTTCCTTTCATCTCAGGATGTGGCATGTGCTCGAAGAGCCTAGTCTTAAGTGGAAGAGACTGTGAGCAGGAAGCCCACCCCCCCCCTCCCTGCCAGCCTCTATTTAAAACCTCCCCTTAGGCTTCCCACACAGACAGAGCAGTTCGAGGGGACTGTATGGGTCCTGCTGGAATTGACGTCAGAGTCTCCTTGTGTCCTGAGCTTATGAAATTTCTGAAACTGCACATGCCAGCAGATTGTCTCCGTCAAGCAGGATAATGAGAAACAGGTTGGCTGCTCAGCCCCAGTGCTCCCTGGGCTTTTGGGAGTGAGTGCCACCATCAGGAGATTTGGGTTACAGGATCAGGGGGGGTATGGTTCCCTCCCGGGAAAGTGGTCTTGTCCTCCCATCCATGTGCCTTTCCAGAGAGGGCAGAGGCCCCGCGCCAGGCACAGCCGAGCGTGCCTCACTTCTTTGGGCTTGCTGAGTGACTGGCCTTCCCAGAGGCCGGGCTAACAGGAAGGAGGGAAGCGGGATGCTGTGTTATCTCCCGTTCCCTGGGGTGGGCACTCAGGTAAGTGACACTGGGCGACTTCTGAAACACGTATTCAAAGGCTTACAGATGAGAACCCGCAGAACTGACCTGCATGTAATTTAACCAGGAATACCCACACGTTGTTGATGTTTAGTTTCTAATTGTACAGGGAAGAAGCCATGCAGGATGTGAGTTAAAATGAACACGTGTCAAAAGGAACGCTGTGCAGTTTGAACACGTGGGTCACACACACTTGACTAAGATGCTGGGAGCCCCTTTGGGGGCATGTGTTGTTTCTCTTTTCCAAATCCCCGTTTACATCAATGCATGAATCACTTCTGCCTCCTGGGGAGCTTTAAAATTACTCATGTTGTCACTGTGGGAACAAGTGACTTAGATAGGATCGTCTATTCTGGAAAATGGGTTTGCAAGAAATGCCTGCTGAATAAATGACTATGTCCTCTTTTTGTAGTTAGGGAAACCAAGGAAAAAAGTTGTGACCAGAGGCCCACGCTTCCTCTGCTTTTCTCTCCGAGTCTGTTCAGGACATGAACAGTTATGATGCAACAAAGGAGTAGGATGTTCGGTGTACTGTCAGACATCCAAAAATATATAAAACTCACATTTTGCAAAGCACAATGCAGCAAAAAGATAGAGGTGCCTTAGATTTTTCTCTGAAGCTTTTCTTGACCACTCTTAGCACCCTCATTCTGATGCGTTTCTCAAGAACAAGGCAAGAGGCATTCGGAGACGTTCCAGTTGCCCTTCTGAGAAGGTGAAGTGTCCATTGGAGGCTGTGTTACCAGGCCCTCCACAGGCGCTTCTGTGATCCTAATGCATTTTATTTCTTCCCACCGGCAAAACAACCAAGCCCTGTTGCTTTCCTCTTCGGGAAAAATGTGGGTATAGAATGAGAAAAGTGGTCTTCTTTTGAAATCTTTCAGAAGTCAGGGGACATGGGTTGGTCCTCTGGTAAAACCGGTCTTATTTCCTAGTCCTGCGCAGGGAAAGATTCTGTAGGAGGACCCGGGTCGCATGTCAGCTGATGGGAAGAGAGGCGGTTCAGATCCTGGGTGTGAGGACAGGCAGCACACATTTACTCACGGCGTCAAAGAAGACCCACCATGCTGCCAGGACGAGGTCACGTGATGTCACTTCTCAGACCCCGACCCCTTCTAGGAGAAACAGAGAAAATCCCTACAGCTGCACACTGTAGGGGCGACAGTGTGGCTGATGGGCTGTGTGTTCTGCGTGGAGAGGCCTAGCATGGGCACCTCAGCTGCCCCACAGTCTCAGTCAAACCAGGACAACCATTTAAAGCCAAAGACACTCTCCTCTCCGGGGAGGGACTCGAGCTTGACTGTGTTAATTCCACTTTGACAAGATGTGCTGTCGGGCTGGAGGCTGGCTCTGGGTACCTCAGAGGGCCCTTGTTTTTCGTCAGAGCAGCCTAGACGTCGGAGGAACCTGGAGGAGCTCAGGGTGGTGAGGCTGTCCTTCCCTGTCAGCTGCAGGCCCCTTGGGGTTCGTCCTGGGAGTGCCTCTGGCCCCTGTTCTCTGGTTCAGTACTAGGTCCTGCTGCATACTGCCCCATCCAGGCCAGCTGCAGTTTGTAGGTTTTCTATAAAACATTGAGCAACAACTGGCAAAGGAGCCTCGCTGCTTGGTACGGGGACCTTGGGAGCACCCTCCACTCGCTCTGCATGGTCTTTGTGGTGACCTCTGACTGGTCTGGGCAGAACTCCAAGTTGCTCCTGGTGTCAGTAGTCAGGCTGGCTGTAACATACGTTCTATGTGCCCAAGTCCACCTTCCCCTTTGCCCAAGCTCACCACCCATAGAAACCTACTGATTGTGTCCCACAGCCCCTCCTGGGGTGCCTAGGACAATTGTCAGAGCTAAGAAGGAGCTGATAACGTTTTATGAGAATAAAATATGGAGCAGTTGAGCTTGCTTAAGGACTGGTCCTATTTTGTAATGCCCTCTGGGCACACATAGACAAGCCTCTTCTTCCTCATGCTAATTAAAAGGGAAATTGATATAAGACTTTAGGGCACACCTTCATATTCCTCCCTCCATCTTTCTCTCTCTCTCTCTCTCTCTTTTTCTTTTCCTCCCTCCCTCCCTCCCTCCCTCCCTCCCTCCCTCCTTCCCTCTCTCCCTCCCTCTCTCTTCACCACTCCCCATCCCCAGGCACACAGCTTCTGATGAAATTTTTAGGACCTGACTCCTTTTTCTCCATCCCTCCCCTTTCCCTCATCTCCTTTCCTTGTCTCCCAGTTCTGACTCTCTGCCTTATTATTTTCTCTCTACCCGCCCCTAGCCCCCAACCAACCCTGTAGCCCTCTGATTTTCTGTCCTGAGGTTGGCTTGGTGGGGGGTGGCAGATGTCTGGGAGAGAGTGCCAGGAGACAGAGACAATAGTTGTGACTGCTGTTCTCACATGCCGTGACATCCTTTTCCCTGAGCATTTGCTTCTGATTTAAAAACATCAGCATTATGAGTATATGTTTCTATAGCTAACGTTACCAGACAGTCCATTGTGTCAAGGATTCTAGGTTTAGAAAGGAATGAAACGGAGAGTTGGGATTCAGAGCAATGCTTTGTCAGACCTTTGATTTGCAGGACCCTTCTGACCCGTCTTCCCTGCCCAAGGCCTTCTCCTCCCCTTTTTCCAGGTGCTGGGTGGTCTGTGTACCTTGAGATCCCAGCAGTTCTGCCTAGCTTGGGCTCCTCAAAGTCCCCATGTTCCCCCTACCCCCAGATGCACGCATAACTGGTCTCAGCCTCCTTGCTTCCATGGCGTGGTTGAGAGAGCCTGTCCCTTATGATTCACCTGGGGGTCTATTTATAATCCAGATTCCAAATCAGTACATCTGGGGAGGCATCCGGGATTCTAAATTCCTGACCAGATACTGGCATGCATCTATGGACCACACTTGCTCAAGGACCACAATTTCTCAAGGCCCGACTCTGGGTCTGCTGAAAGGCAAGGTGATTAATCTAGTGAGTACATCACTGTTCATATGTAAAGAGAAAGCCAGGGAACGAAGGGCCTTACCCAAGTTCTCTGAGTGTAGCAACTTCTTAGAGATAACTCATTTGTTCATTCAACAAATATTTCTCAAGTGCCTATAAGGGGCTGGGCAGTGCTTCTCAAACTTTAAGATGCATGCAGATTATTTTGGGATATTGTTAAAACTCAAGAGTCTGACTCAGTGGGTCTGGGGTGGGACCTGAATTTCTAAGGAGTTCCCAGGTGATGCTGCCGCAGCTGGTTGGGGGTGGGGGGATGCACGCCAGCTGTCAAGACTCCAGCCCAGGGAAATCCAGGGGAAAGACAGCATGAGCCACAACAGATAGACAATGCATGCAGCTTCCATTTTTTTTCATGGCCATATTTAAAACACACACACACACACACACACACACACACACACACACACACACAAAATAAAACAGGTGAAATTAATTTTGAAGAAATGTGTTGTTTAACCTGGTATGTCCAAAATATGATCATTTCAGCATGTTCTCAGTATAAACATTATTGAGATATTCACATGAAATATTCAAAATCAGGTATGGCTTTTGCACTTAAAACACATTACAGTTTGGACTGGCCACATTCCGAGGGCCCACGGCCACGTGTGGCTGCTGACTACTGTAGTAGACAGTGCTTGTTTTTCCTCCTCGCCTGGTAGCTCTGAGAAGGGTGGAAGATGCCACCACGGGGCCATGTGGACTCCTTGAGTCAGGGGCAGCCAGCCTCATGACCTGAGTCTTAGACCAGCTCACTCTCCACCCCCGTTGAAAAAATGAATCAGAAATCTCAGAGCCCAAGCACAGTTTCTTCCTTCCGGAGAAAGCTAACTGCTTTTGGGTGGTCAGATTTCCTTTACGTTCAAAACTAGGTGCCCATCCTGCTTTATTAAAAAGGGATTTCCTTAAACCCCACCGGTGAGTTAAGGAGGGGGAGGGGGAGGAGCCTGTGGTCCCTGCCTGTGCTCTCTCCAGGTGTGTTCCTGACGTCAAACCCTTCGAGCACAGCTTTACTCTGGGAGGCAAGTTCCGACTCGTGCATGACTGCAAATTCTCTTGACGCTCTAACCTGGTTGGTGAAACTGGGCAACGGGAGCAGGTTGCCCAGAGCTCATGAGTCACCACCTCCACCTGTCCTACCAGCCAGTCGGAGGAAAGGGACCACATTAGAGGACTGGGGACATTTAAAATATAAAATCCTTTTGCTTCCTTGACTTGGTCCTCTTCTGTATTCTCTATCCCCTGTCCCTTGTGCTATTACAGTGTTTTGAAGGTACTTTATCCTTGTTGACAGTACACTGGGATGTGGCAAATGTGGCCGCCCCGGGAGATAAGTGTATGACAGGCGTAAACCCGGGACAAGATGCATTTTCATGGTAGGTGGAATCTGCCCAGGCCCTGTGCCTGATGTCCAAGTTCAATGGCTCTATTAGAGTAAAATAAATTCTCAAATAGGATTTAAGGGCTAGTGTAGGGATAACAGTTTACAGTTATATAGCACTGCTTACTTTACGTAGCTTTTGACCCTCTTCTATTTCATGTTTACAGTGTTCTGGGTGTGTGTTTTCTGGAGGAGCAAAAGGGACTGAGCCAGACTCCTCATCTGTGAGATGTGGAGGTGAGGGGCATTAATTTTTCCAGTCTCCTTTGTCTCTGACATTGTTGTCTGGGGTGTTTGGGCATTTGAATGTCAAGGTCTGGTGGGTGAGAGTGTTGGCTCCGGGTCAAATTGCTTATATTAGACTTCAGACAAAATTTTTGCCCTACAGCTCAGTTTCTCCATCTCTAAAATGGGAAGGATAATTGTACCTGCCACATAGATTTGAGAGAGCCTTAAATGAGATAATTTATATAAAGCACATTGTAACTTCTTGGAAGCATGGCAGCCATCATCTGCGTCTCTGCTGCCCTCCGCCTGGTCTCCTTCCTGTCTGACTCCAGTTGTAATAGACGTGGAGGAGATGAACCTTGTTCCAGCTCAGCCCTGGGTTCCCTGCTTGGCCTGCACTCCAGTACCTGATTCTTTCCTGCATCGTTATAGAAAGGGATTGTGGTGTCTTAGCTAATATTTCCAAAAGAAATATTGGTAAGGGCTTGGGGTAAAAGCAATTGGGGTTTTTTTAAGGGCTTGGGTAGCAATTCCCAGATCCCAAAGAAGCAGGCTTGGGGGAGGCGACGTCAAGTGTAGGTAGGAAGGCTTATATCAGAGAAGCTGCCAGTCCATGCACAGGCCCCATCCGCTCTTGAGTTCTGCTCAGCCAGCTAAGTACAAATTAATCTCTCGTGGCTGACTAGTTACACACAGTCTTTTGTGAGAAAACAAGTTAAAAGAAATGGGTTAGGTAAAGAAAGGGCTAGCAGCGCTTGGGGTGGGAAGAGGGATGGGCTTGCACAGTGTCAGAAGGTATTTAATTTCACTTCTGTAATCCAGCTGATCTTATTGGAATGTGTCTGAAAGTAGCGATATCTAATGTGTGTATGAACACATTCATTACTAGTGTAACCAATACCCTTTTCCACCTGGGACAGTTCTGGGTTTCAACTGTAGTCCTTGAATAATTATTAATAGCGCCCCCTTTCACTCTCAGATGAGTTTTGATTTGGGCAATAAGTTATATGGTTACCTTAATTATAAACACATAGCATATCTGTACATATAATAAAAGACATGATTTATAGTATTGGTAGAGTCTAGTAGACTATTGTTGAATGTAAAGCCAGTAGCCATGACCACCATCACAGCCACCTGGCCCATGCAGGTTTGCATTTGATTCAGACAGACAGTAATGAAACAACGGAGCCAAGAATTGGTGGGCCATTACCTTTAATCCTAGCTTGCACCCAGTGGGCAAGAAATACACACAGTGGGATTCCCTTTCCATTCAGGGCTCCCAAAGCCACCGACTTATCCAAGTTTTCCTAGAATCAAAGGTTTGTACATTACCAGCCTTATTCACCTCTGTTCCCCATCTCCTTCTCTCTGCACAAACTGGCTTTTCCTTCAGCACTCCACCATCTTGGCTGCTTCTCCTCTCCTCCTCGTGGCCTTTCTCTGCTCTCCTCTCTAATGCTAATCTCAGGAACCAAGAGAGAGCAAGCTCCAGGTCTGCCCCGTTTTATAGTGTAGAACAGGGGTAGTCAACATTTTTATACCTACTGCCCACTTTTGTATCTCTGTTAGTAGTAAAATTTTCTTTTTTTTTTTTTTTTAAATAATTTTTTTTATTTTAATTTTTTTTTTAATATTTTTTTATTTATTCATTTTAGAGAGGAGGGGGGGAGAGAGAGAGAGAGAGAGGAGAGAGAGGAGAGAGAGACAGGGGGAGGAGCTGGAAGCATCAACTCCCATATGTGCCTTGACCAGGCAAGCCCAGGGTTTCGAACCGGCGACCTCAGCATTTCCAGGTCAATGCTTTATCCACTGTGCCACCACAGGTCAGGCCAGTAGTAAAATTTTCTAACCGCCCACTAGTTCCACAGTAAGGGTGATTTATAAAGTAGGGAAGTAATTTTACTTTATAAAATTTATAAAGCAGAGTTATAGCAAGTTAAAGCATATAATAATAATTACTTACCAAGTACTTTATGTTGGATTTTCGCTGTTTGGCAGAATAAATCTTTATAAAACAACTTAATATAGTAAAATCTATCTTTTTATTTATACTTTGGTTGCTCCACTACCGCCCACCATAAAAGCTGGAATGCCCACTAGGGGGCGGTAGGGACCAGGTTGACTACCACTGGTGTAGAAATCAAAACCTTTAATCCAATATACAAACAAGGAAATCTCTGATACAAAGTCACTTAGGGTGGGAAAGGCTTAGTCTTAAAACTAAGCCTTAGGGCAGGGGCCGGGAACCTTTTTGACTGAGAGAGCCAAGAACACCACATATTTTAAAATGTAATTCCGTGAGAGTCATACAATATGTTTAACACTAAATACAAGTAAATGTGTGCATTTTATGTAAGACCAACACTTTTAAAGTACCATAAGTCTCTGAATTCTTTTAATAATGTTGTTATGCTGTTGCTAACCAATGATGAATAAAGTACTTCTTACCATTAATGCAACTTCCGGTGCTGCATGGTTTTGCTGATGGCTTTGTAGTCTGGTTGTTATGTGGTGAGGTGAAGCTTCATGCAGGCGTTAAGACTTCCATTCGTTAAACGTGATCGTAGGTTGGTCTTAATGTTCTTTAGATGTGAGAAAGACTGCTCACATGCATATGTAGAGCCAAACATTGTCAGTACAGCAATCCTCACACGCTGCAGTGTATGATATGTGACAGGAAGCACGTTCCAAGTTTTGACAATCAGCTGGTCCACGGGTTGAAGTTTTTTCACTTCTCCCCACTTGTGTTTGCTCACCAACTCTGCTTGCTGTCATGCAAGTCTTTCCAAATCTTCATTCAGTGACTTGAACTTATTCACCCACATGTCTGAGGCCTTCAGGTCAGCAGCTTGTAGCTCAAAATCTCTGACGGAGACACCGGGGATGTAACTCAGGTCGGCACTGTCCACTGCACACTCGTGTGGATGGGTGATGAACTTAAAAAGACAAGTGCACTTATGAAATTCTCCAAAGCATGCTTTGAATGACTGCAGGAGATTAGATGTGAAGCCCGTTAGCTGCTGGAGATCAGGATGTTGAGCAGGGTCACTTGCTGTGCATGCATCTTTAAACTCTTCCAGTCTTTCAAAGTGTAGTAAACGACCTGTTTCAATGTTGATGATGAAGAGTCCCAGCTTGTTTTCAAATGCAAACACTGCTTGTTGAAGGGATATAGTCTTATCCCTTCCAACACCTTGCATTTTCACATTGAGCTGGTTCAGATGTTCAGTCATGTCCATGAAATAGTAGAACTTCAGGAGCCACTCAGTGTTAGCTAACTCAGGATGCTCAACATTTTTCATTTCAAGAAAAGTCCAGATTTCGCTCAGACAAGCTGTGAAACAGCTGAGCACCTTCCCTCTTGACAACCAACGCACATTGATGTGCAGAAGCAGACCAGGATAATTATTCCCAACTTCATCCAGCAGTGTTTTAAACTGGCGATCATTTAAAGCTCAGGCAACAATAAAGTTGACCGCCCGAATGACCAGAGACATCACCTCACCAAGCTGCTCGCCACACATCTGAGTACAAAGCACCTCCTGATGTAGGATTCAGTGAAAACTTAGGATGGGTCTCTTTTCATGTTCATGAAGAAGCGCTACAAATCTTCTGTTTTTCCTCACCATGCACGCAGCACAGTTAGTACACACTGAAATAATTTTATCCATCGGTAGATTTTTTTCTTTAGTGAACTCAGTGAAAGACTTGAATAAATCCTCCCCTCTTTTGTCTCTTTCATAGGCAAAAACAGCAAGACTTTCCTCATGTAGTGTGTCACCGACAGCATACCTTGCAATCATGCTGAACTGGGATAAATGGCTTATGTCTGTTGACTCATCCAAAGCGAGAGAAAAGAATGGTGCTGCATTTATATCCTTCACTTGTGTTGCCTTAATTTGATTTGCCATCATGATGGTACGATCATGAACAGTTCTTGCCGACAGAGGCATGTTTTTTATTTGTTGCATTATCTTGTCTTTATCCGAAAAGTCGTCAAAAAGTTCATTGGCAACATCAAGCATGAATGTCTTGGCATACTCCCCATCTGTGAATGGCTTTCCGTTTCTCACAATTGCTAAAGCACCAGCAAAGCTAGCCGAATTCCTGTCACCTTGTTGGGTCCAAACACGAAGTTGCTGCTGACTAGCTTGCACTCTGTACAGTAGCTCTTGACATGCTTTCTTCCTGCTGTCCCCTGCTGAATATTTCGATGCAAATGTAGTATGGCGTGTGCCGAAGTGCCACATTATATTTGACCATTTCATCAATGTAATTTTATCATTGCATATTAGACACACTGTAGAACCTGCTCTCTCCACAAAGGCGAATTCCTCTGTCCATTCCTGCTGAAAAGTATGATAGGCCTCATCTTTTTTTCTTTTAGCCATCTTCTTCGTCAAAAGGGTTTTTGCAATTAGCTAGCTGACTACTTGATTAAAAGGAGGGAAGTTTACTTCCTGACCTCACAATGACCTGTGTATGTTAAGCATTATCCAATAAAAATTTGGTGTTGTCCTAGAGGACAGCTGAGATTGGTTCTAGCCACTTGCAACCATGAACATGAGCGGTAGGAAATTAATGGATTGTAATACGTCAGAATGTTTTATATTTTTAACATTATTTTTTTATTAAAGATTATTCTGTGAGCCAGATGCATCCATCAAAAGAGCCACATCTGACTCGCCAGCCATAGGTTCCTGATCCCTGCCTTAGGGTATAATGACCCTGCCTGCTTACAGCCTGTCCCCCACTCCCAGTGCAAACTATAAGCGAGCAAACATATATATCATATTTATAAACTTATTTGACCAACATTGAGGTATGACATTTTTATTTTATGTAGAAGTATAAATCAAAGTTTATTCTGGAAAGAAGCTGGCCTTTTGAAAAAGACCAGCCAAGACTGTATTATAGAACATGGTTGAGTGTGGTGGTTAAGAGACAAGAGTCCAAAGGTGACAGTCTGGGTTCTAGCCTCAGCTCTGCCATTTACTAGCTGTGACTCCTTGGGCAAGTTACTGAACCATTTGTGTTTGTTTTGTGACCTCTAAAAAGAGCATAGAGCAGTGGTTCTCAAACTTTTTGAAGTTGAGGCACATTTCAAAGCCTACAAATAATTGTAGGCACACTATATACAAATTTCTGAGAAATATGTTATAATAATTAAGTCAAATATTAAAGAAAAAAATATAAAGTCCAAGCATGCTTTTATGGTAACTAAACAAAATAAATATGACAAAATTAAATTTATTCTGACATTAAAAAACATTTTTATGTTACATTTACTGAATTATGCTTTTTTTTAGAAAAAAAGAGGGGTTAAAAAAAGCGACAAAAAAGTTATCTTTTTATATATATAGATACATTTTTAGTACGATTTAGTAAATTCAGCAGGTTCCAGCGTGAATGTGTAAAGTTTTTTCATTGTTGTATTTTTGAGAAACATGAGCCTGATATGTCCTAGCGATTTCTTCAATGTTTGGGCATATATCTGAAAGGCAAACTCTCATTTCCTCTTCAATACATTGAAGAATTCCTCTCTTTTTACTCTTGTGTTGAGTGCAGAAAACCCCCACCATACATATCATCTTAACTTTACACCAAACAAAGGATAGAAGAAACTTGTCTCCAGTCTTTCCGGGGAATATGGGGGGTAGTGTAAATAATCCAGCACCACAGCTTAACAGCCTTTTGCAACCTAATCAGGCAAGTGAGGTGGGGGGTTGGGCGGACTGTCAGTTTACAGCCAATTCCCCACACCTCTGTCCCCCCAAAAATCTAAACTCCAAAAACCCTGTTGGTTTTTTGTTCCCCAACAGGCACATATTTCTCGGGAATACCATAGGGCACACCTGGAAATCTTCTAGGGCACACCAGTGCACCCAGGCGCACACTTTGAGAACCACTGGCATAGAGATACCCACCTTGTAAGGTTGAAACGGAGATTAAATGAGTTAATAGTTAACATACATGCAACAGTGACTGACACAGATTAATCCTTCAGTAAATATTTGTTGTTACTTTAGTCTTAGCAGACTGTCCTTCAGCTGTTTGGGCATGGGGATGGAAGTCTCTGAGCCCCAATTAGAAAAAATCAACAAAGTACTTTCTACTTCCTAGAAAGTAGTGAGCATCAAATGGGATCCTATATGTGGAGAGTTTAGTGCTGCACGTGGTTGTCAATGGATTCTCAACAGAGGTTAATTTCTCTTCTATCCCTCCTTTTCCCATAGCTCATTGAGCTCATCTGTCATCTAGTTTGTTTATTCTTAGGTATTTAAAGGATATGTGTGCCTGCGTGATGTTACTGATATGAGGCTGTGAACCCATTAGTGAGATAAGTAAACACAGAGAATGATTGTAGTGAGGAAGCAAAGAGAATTGTTAAAGATTTCTGAATTTTTACAGGCTGAAATTTTTACAGGCTAAGTTACTAAATCTCTTGGTGAGGTTTATTGTTTTTATTAAATTCTGCATCCTCCTTCCCAGTTCCCTCCCCCTTACCTCCCTCAGTGTCTGCAAGTTATTTTGTTTCCAAATAACATTTCTGTTAAAGTTACAACAAAAATGCAATGAGCTGAATATTGGAAAGAAAATCTGTATGCTAAGTGCATGTTTAAAATACTGTATTTGCTTTTGGTTTCGATGGGATAAACAACATCTAACAAAAGCTTTTTATTTTATTTATTTATTTTTTGTCAATAAGAACAACCTTTGAAGAAAACGAGTGGTCATTGGTTAGTACTTTAACTACGGATCTTTGAAACTAACTTTATTCATTCAGAGAGTATCTAGATAGGTAAGCTTTTACTTGCAAGCCATCCATCCATTCATCCTTTTATTCATTTATTTGTTCAGTAAATATTTATAAAGTGCTTACTACGTGCCAGGCAGTGTGCCATGTTCAGGGGATACAGTGGTGAAAAAACTGTGTCCTTGTAGAGTAGACTGTCTACCTGGTATATATACAATATGCTTGTTATCATTTAAACACACTCCAAGGTCCATCAAATGTCCTGAGACATGTAAGTAAAAAAGACAAAAATTAAGGTAAGAAAGAAATGCAAGTAATGGACCAGTATTACTGATCTAGAGGCAAACAAACAAAAGCCATATATTAGTGTTTTGCAAGAAGATAAAATAGGTAGCCTGAGCTCATGCAAACAGACTAGAAGCAAAGCAGCCGTTTTGTCTTAAAGCATCCCCACCGCTCTTGATGCAGTGACTGGCTCATCTCCCCGGAAACCCTGTCTGCTATGCTCTTCTGCCTCCTTTGCCTTAGACGGGTTTTGATGGGATGATTGAGTGTTCCATGTGCCGTCTACCTATGCAAGATGAAGCCTACTTACAACAAATAGAAAATGGTTCTATATGAATAAAAGCCTGTGATCATACCCATGACACTGTGTTCTTGGATTGCAGATGATACACACAATTCATGAAGGTGAAGGGGGCTGGGAAGAAATGTGATGGGAAAACCAGTATCAAAAAATGACCCAAATCTTTCACTAAATACCATTACCAATGTTTTTCAAAGCGGTTGGTGGAGAAAGTACATCAGAATGACCTGGGCCCCTTGCTAATAAAGGCAGGTTTCTGGGCACAGCCCCCTCTGTTGATGAGGCTTTCTGCAGGGGGGGTGTGTGAGGACCTCCATTTCCAACAGCTTTGGTCTCATGCACATTGAAGTTTGAGAACCACCAAAGTGATTCATTTTATCAAAAAGAAGGTGAATATCAACCTCAGAAAACTGTCTCTGAGAAATGGGCAAAGCAATTGTGCAGTAAAAGAGAAAAAAAAAAAAAACTAATGAAGCTTCTCTTAGAGAAAATACAGAGGAAAATTGGGAATAGTTGGGGTTTCCAGGACTACACCTGTATTTGCACAAGACCATTGAACCAAATGCCTTTAGGGTCCTTCAGAAGTTGAAATGACTTTTCTTATGTTGGAGGTCATCATGAGCTCAAATGTATTTGCCCTGAAGCAGATTATCCCCCTCAAATTCTACCTCCCACTGCTATGCATTTTTAGGGAAATTCAGTCCATGTGTTCTTGATAGTCCTGCCCTGAATTCAGCAAAGTGTCATTTTGTAACAATGATGTGGTAGCCCTGTAGTATTTCAAAGTCTTTTGTTCCCCCTTAGAAACGGAAAGTTGTGTTTGCTCAAGGACACACTAGCCCCAAACAGAGAGGAGTTTGAAAGCATTCCAAAACCAGCCCTACACGAATCCTGTGAGGGTCCCACAGACTCCAGGTTCTCTGCTTAGAACTGGAACCTAACCTTCAACTATCCTTCCCTTTTGCCACAAAAAAAAAAAAAAAAAGAAGGCGTTTATTACCAGCAGAATGCCTCGTGGAGGAGCTCTGGGCTGGGAGTCTTGGGCGAGCCTCAGCTCTGTAGCTTTGGGCAGACATTTGAACCTCTCTGGCGTTCTCATCCTTCGTGTTTAATTGAAAGGATTAAATTATATGACCTTTCTGTCTAAAGTACTTCTCTGTCTTAAGTGTCATACAATTATTGAAATCGCTGCCTTGAGTCTTCCAGGACCTCTGTGTATTTTGGTCAGCCTATCGGTTTATTGCCTTTGCAAACACAATGCATGGCTGTGCCTTTGGCTTCTTGCCAGAAAAGACGAGCCAATTTGATTGTGTTGCTTCTGGATGTCAAAACATTCTCGTCTGACCATGCCACGGAAGAAGTTTGTTGAAAGTGCGACTGACTGACATAATGACTGATTGGCTGATAACAGCAGCTGACAGTGATTGATTGAGTATAAAATTATCTGCTCTCATTACTTCTGAAACCGAATTCAGATTGGTTCTATTGGAGGGTTTCCATGGAGACCAGAACCTGCTGCAGCAGGTGTTTGTGGCTTATTGTGATCAATACCTGTTTCCTGTGCTGGTCTAAAGAAATTATTAGTGATTGTAGTCAGGTAGAAAGCAGCAGCCACATCTACAGAAAGAAAACCTCTCACGTTCTGTCTTGTTGCTATATAAACAAATGTGGGCCTTCCCAGGGTCCTGCATGGGTCAACTAGACCAGCCCATGAGATGTAGTCATTTGCCACTACTTTGTTGCTAACTTGGAGGGTTTGCTATTGAAAAAGTAAAGCATTCTGGGATTTCTTTTCTCTTTGAAGAAGATCAGAATATTAGATAAATGTTTATACTTTTTTTAAAAAAATATGATCTATGACAGTAACAACAAACATTTAATCACATCTTAAGTACATACATGTTAATGCAGAGACAGGGATGGTCCCTCTGGCCTTTTCTGGACTGTTTCCATGAATGAAGAAGTCATTAAACAATTTCATAGGCTTGCCTTATTGATCTCTTATAATGGCCTGCCATGCCCGCTCTTCAGGGAAGCCTTTCCTGACTGCCCCTGTCAGAGTTAATTACGACTTCCTCTGTGTGCACATGGCATTCTTCCATCTTCTATTAGCACATTCATCTCGGGCGACCTTGCATTAAAATTACTTGCATCTCTTTTGCCCTCTAGATTCTGACCTCCTTGAGGACACGGTCATTTTCTCTCTTTCTCTTCATCTCATCCTCAGCATCTAGTGGAGCTCCTGATACATCACAAGAGGTTCAATAAATGCTTGTTGAATTGAATTAACTGGGTTTGCATTGCGAGGTCATCTCTTTCGAGACTAGTGTTTAAATGGGATTCCCGCGAAGTGAGCAAGTGGAATGCGTGCTTGGTTCAGTTGAATTGTCTCTTGCCCTGTAGCCGTGTGTGTGCCCGAGAGGGTTGTTAGGAAATACTGTGCTACAGGAGGTTCATATTGTACAGGAAGTCTGCACAGCTTCTGGAACTGCACTGACCTCCTCAGATAATGGTAGGAGGATACCTAATGAGGATTCGATTTTTTTTTTTTTGCTTACTTAGTTACATTATTCATTGGTTCAGTTGGATTCTGCTTCAGCTTACCCTCTCCCCCCAAATTGGGCTCTTTAGTTGAGAGCAGTTTGGGTAAATCCTCTATTAATAGAAGCTAACATGTTTTGAGCACTTAAAGTACTCCACATATTCTTGAATGCTTTCACATTGCTCCTGTTATCCCGTTTTGAAGATGAGGGCACTGAAGCACAGAATGGATAAGTCATTTCCCTAAGGCTCCGTGGCTAAGAAGTGGTGGAGCTGGAACTGGAACCTCTGTAGTCTGGCTGCAAACCCCACGCTTAAGTCATTTACCCTATTTCATCTTGGCAGAAAGCATTCCAAAGTTTAGCTCCTGAACCACCTGCATCGAAATCACCTAGAATATTTGTTGAAAGTGTGAATACCCTCAGACCTACTGGTTCAGACTCTTTTGGCTGAGGCCAGTGAATCTGCACCAAGACATTTTATTCTGTTCCAAACTTCAGAAGCTTGGTTTGTTTTCTTGTTCTGTGTGTAAGAGGGACCAGCTATTTCAATGCCACAACCCTATAACTCTCTGCTCTCAGGTATATATTTCTGGAGCCTTCTAAATTAAAGTCAAGGCTTTGAGTTTTTGTTTCTTTGTAATGTCTAACTTTAAAAATAACTGACAATGATAACATAAAAACATTTTTTTGCCTGACCAGGCGGTGGCGCAGTGGATAGAGCATCGGACTGGGATGTGGAGGACCCAGGTTCGAGACCCGGAGGTCGCCACTTTGAGCGCAGGCTCATCTGGTTTGAACAAAGCTGACCAGCTTGGACCCAAGGTCGCTGGCTCCAGCAAGGGGTTACTCGGTCTGCTGAAGACCCGCGGTCAAGGCACATATGAGAAAGCAATCAATGAACAACTGAAGTGCCACAACAACAAACAAAAAAACCTGATTGATGCTTCTCATCTCTCTCCGTTCCTTCCGTCTGTCCCTATCTGTCCCTCTCTCTGACTCTCTCTCTGTCCCTGTAAAAAAGTAAATAAAAAATAAATAAATAAACATTTTTAAGGGGAATTACCAGGCTTCTCTGGTAGAATAAGTGTTTAATGGAAGAGTCCAGAGAACTCATCAAGGATGTTCATTAAAAGGCACAGACCTGCTCCAGTTAGGGGGCCCAGCCAGTGACGTTAGCAGTCAAGGGACTGTGTAAAGGGCACACTGCACAGGACTCCCACAAATACAGGCCGGCTGCCAGTGCACTTCATGGCCTTACTCTTGAGCTTCCTGGGAGCATATATCCTGCTTTGTGTTTTCCTCACCATAGTACATAGAGAGCAAATCAACGGAGAGCTGAAGCTCTCCAATGGCAGCCAGACAAACTCTGTTTCTTCCAAAGAGAGTTGTTTCGTCCTGCCTTCTCCTTGCTGATCCTCTCCCGTGGCCCAGCTGTGTCATGTCTTCTTTCTTGTCTTTCGAGCAGAATTGTGCCTGCTCTGTTCCCAGTGCCTTCTCGCAGACCTACTTCCTGCCAGGTGCAGTTTCAGGGAGACCCTCCCCACTTGAACATTTGAAGAGGCTGATGCCTCTGGGGTTAATTCAACCCTTTCACCTTGCTTTCTAGTCCTAGCTGTCTTCCTCTAACTTGTTCCCTCAACCATTGTTTTTCAACCGCCAGTCTGCGGGCTGGTCCACTAGAAATTACAAGCTGATCTGTGGAAAGAATTAACCACCCTGATGTTGTATGAAGATTATAGACCTGATGTCTTAGTCCAATTCACTTATGCTCAGGGTGATGTCTGCCTTACCAGTCCCCAAAATTATTCTTCTATTTTCACTGGTCCCCCCAGCGTAAAATGATTGAAAACCACTGCTCTAAACTACTTTGGCAAAGACTATTTTTTTTCAAGCTCTTTTTTTCTTACCCCGTTTCTTCATTCCAGTGACAACCATAGCATCTCCATCTACCAGAGCCACCATGACCTCTTAGCATGGGGTTGTAATTGACATATTATAGATTTTAAGGTGTGCAACAGAATGATTTGATAGATGTATGTGTGTGTGTGTGTATATATATATATATATATTGCAAAACGCTCAACAATAAATGTAGTTGATGTTACTGCACATAGTTACAGCATTTATTTCTATTTTGTCTTTTTATTGACTTCTTTGTTTATATTTTTGCCTTCCACCATTAGGATGTTTGTAGAATAAGTGAATGCTTATGAGTTAATTGATTTTCTCCTCGTCCCCTTCCTTCAACTTTTGCTCCCTCTCCCTATTCTTTATAAAGGCTTCCATTCTAGTAACTATAACCAATGTCTGGGGAGAGCCACGGTACTGGTCCTGATGCCATCTCTGCTCAGTTTTGTATGTAGCATTGTATGGCCATGGCCACCATCACAGCTGCCTGGCCCGTGCAGGTTCACATTTGATTCAGACAGATGGTAATGAAACAAGACAAGAACTGGTGGGCCATTACCTTCAATCCTAGCTTGCACCCAGCGAGAGTAAATACACAGAATGGGAAAACACTTTCCTTTCCATTCAGGGCTTCCAAAACCACTGACTCATCCCAGTATTCCTAGAATCAAAGGCCCCACCAGCCTTATTCACCTCTGTTCCTCATCTTCTTCTCTCTGTAAAAACTCTGCACAAACTGGCTTCTCCTTCAGCACTCTGCCATCTTGGCTGCCTCTCCTCTGCAATGCTGATGGCAGGAACCGAGAGAGAGTGCCCCTAGTCTGCCTCATTTTATAGTGTAGAAATGAAAGCCTTTAAGCCAGGGGTCGGGAACCTTTTTGGTTGAGAGAGCCATGAATGCCACATATTTTAAAATGTAATTCTCTGAAAGCCATACAACCACCCGTATACGTTACACAATATCCAATAAAAATTTGGTGTTGTCCCAGAGGACAGCTGTGATTGGCTCCAGCCACCCACAACCATGAACATGAGTGGTAGGAAATGAATGGATTGTAATACATGAGAATGTTTTTTATTTTTAACGTTATTATTATTATTATTATTGTATTTTTCTGAAGTTGGAAATGGGGAGGCAGTCAGACAGACTTCCGCATGAGCCTGACCGGGATCAACCCGGCATGCCCACCAGGGGGTGATGCTCTGCCCATCTGGGGTGTTGCTCTGTTGCAACTAGAGCCATTCTAGCGCCTGAGGCAGAGGCCATGGAGCCATCCTCAGCACCCGGGCCAACTTTTTGCTCCAATGGAGCCTTGGCTGTGGGAGGGGAAGAGAGAGACAGAGAGAAAGGAGAGGGGGAGGGGTAGAGAAGCAGATGGGCGCTTCTCCTGTGTGCCCTGGCCAAGAATCGAACCTGGGACTCCCGCACACCAGGCTGATGCTCTACCACTGAGCCAAACGGCCAGGGCACGTTATTATTTTTTTATTAAAGATTTGTCTGTGAGCCAGATGCAGCCATCAAAAGAGCTACATCTGGTTCCTGACCCCTGCTTTAAGCCAGTATACAAATAAGAAAGTCTCTGATACAAAGCCACTCACCTGAGGCATAAATGGGATTCCTCATAAGAGTGTACCACCCTACATCACGCAACAGTCAAGGGTGTGGGGAAAAGCTTAGTTTTGAGAAGATCTTAGTATTAAAAGGGTGGGAAAGGTGTAGTCTTAAAACCAAGCCTTAGGCTTGCTAGCCTAAAACCTGTCTCCCACACCCAATGCAAACTATAACCGGGCAAACTTATATATTATATTTACAAACTTATTTGACTAACAAGCATAAACATTTCTTTTTAATCATAGTGGTTCAGAACTTATAATTCAGCTTTCCTGCTGAGACCATTCAGGGTGAACTTGGAGACCTCTGTTTTGTTCTAGAACAGGGGTCCCCAAACTACGGACCGGACCGCGGGCCACATGCGGCCCCCTGAGGCCATTTATCCGGCCCCCTGCCGCACACCCGGAAGGGGCACCTCTTTCATTGGTGGTCAGTGAGAGGAGCATAGTTCCCATTGAAATACTGGTCAGTTTGTTGATTTAAGTTTACTTGTTCTCTATTTTAAATATTGTATTCGTTCCCATTTTGTTTTTTTACTTTAAAATAAGATATGTGCAGTGTGCATAGGGATTTGTTCATAGTTCTTTTATAGTCCGGCCCTCCAGCGGTCTGAGGGACAGTGAACTGGCCCCCTGTGTAAAAAGTTTGGGGACCCCTGTTCTAGAATCTAGTCACAATTGAAAAGCCTTCAGGTGATTTTGCCCAGGGGTCCAGCGACCTCCCTGCTCTCCAGAAATGCTCTGTGACCCCAGCTGTATGGTTCAGACAGGACTGTTAGGACTCAAGTGAAATGGGACAGAAATTGCTTGATGTATTTTTCTACCTGAAGTACATTTAACTGCTGCCTGTTCTTTATACTCTTTCAATTAAGAACTCTCCTAGCATTGAGTAAGTAACAAATTCTTTTGATTTTTCTTTGTTCTGTTTTTTTTTTTTTAAACTGAAAAAAACCTAGGCAGTGTCAAAATATTTGCTTAATATTGCAGATTTGGGAAGTTGTATAGCTTGCTCTGACAGATCAGAACAATGGTCATTAAATGAGAAGCAGATGCAATAAAGTGCGCAGTAAAAGCCTTCTATTACGGGATGTAAGGGGGAAAAATTAGTTGTTAACAGAACACAGTAAGTGTTATGGAATAAATCAGAACAAAACCATTCCCAATTACTGTACAAAGATAATTAAAGTCTACGACACTAATTAAGGTCTGTTTATATCTATTTCTGTTTGTATATAAACATATGCACATCGTTAAATATTTCCTATTGTTCTTTACGCGATGCTAACTCCAGAGTTGAATCTCTGAATTTAACTTTTGTTTTTATAGCATCAGGAAAAGTACACTCTCCAAAAATGGAAGCTCCAGCTTTTTCTCCTTGATTTTACTTTATTTTTCTTGGCCAACTTAAAAAAATTCTTCAAGTATGTAACACTGTTTCCCTGAGTGGATTTTTTTTTTGGGGGGGGGTTACTATGTTTTCAGCAGATCAGCTAGGTTATATTCTCTCCATTTTACAAAAAAAAAAGGATTTTTCCTTGAAGTTGACCAATATGCCAGATTACATTCACACGCTAGCATTACATAGGATTATAAAATGTCCTTTGGATATGAATCTCAAGAAAATTCAAACATGAAGAATGAGAAATTGGTAAATAATCCTTCCTACTGGCAGTTCCCCAGGGTTTTCTTCACAGGCTATAAATATCACATAAATATTCTCTGAAATGTAAGCTATAATTTTTTGGATGGATGTCAATGGCTTTCAAGGGGGAACAACAATGAGCTATAATTGTCGTTCAGAAGTGATCAGCTAAACAATTGGAAAGGCAATAGCTCTCAACTAGGATCCTGGAATAGCCTCTGTAGTACTTACTGTACTTTGACTCAACCTTGTGAATCAGGAAGAAACTGAATTCTAACTTGCTGTTGACATTCTTTTGAAAATCATTTAATGCCACCAAACAGACTGACAATCGCATTTTTAATAGAAAATGCTTGATACTCTTTTTGGCTTCTTTCCCTGTCTTTCCTCTTTTCAAACCTACCTACTTTCTCTTTTTTCCCCTTAGTTCCTATACACCTATGACTCAACATAACTGCAGTTTTAATACAATTCTTTCTTCTGTGGTTAAACTAAAACAAAAAGAACTTGCATGTGATGCGGAATTGTAGCTGCTTTAAGCCGTGCTGGTAAGACTCTGTTCAATAACAGCTCTGTTCAATAACAGAACCATAATGCAAGTGGCATATGTAATTTTATATTTTCCAGTGGCTGTGTTAAAAAAAATGAAAAGAAACTGATTAAATTAATTTTGACAATATATTTTATTTAACCTTATATATCCAAAATATTTTAATTTTTTCACATAACCGATATAATAGTAAATGAGGTACTTTACATTTTTTTTTTTGTTTTTTTTTACTGTCTTTGAAGCCCGGTGTGTATTTCATACTACAGCATGTCTCAGTTTGGACTAGCTATATTTCACGTGCTTTATAGCCACATGGGTTGGGGGCCACAAAACTAGATAGCACAGGCTGTAAGTAACACTTGGAGAGGACCCAGTGTTAATGTTGACCAAATCTGGAGGCTTGAGTGTCTTGTTTATCTTGCTTACATGAAGCTACTTATATAAGTCAGTTTGGAGATAAAGGAAGAATCACCCCTTATTTTTTCATTTGGTTGATGATACATTTGGAGGAAGGAAATGGCAGGAGGTCTTAAAAACTGAACGATCCAACTGATAGCATGCCTTGTTTTTTGAGCATAAAGCTACAAACATAGGCTTTTTTTTTTTTAGAGAGGAGAGGGAGAGAGAGAGGAGAGACAGAGAGAGAGAAGGAGGGGGAGGAGCTGGAAGCATCAACTCCCATATGTGCCTTGACCAGGCAAGCCCAGGGTTTCGAACCGGCGACCTCAGCATTTCCAGGTCGATGCTTTATATCACTGCGCCACCACAGGTCAGGCCAAACATAGGCTTTTAAGTTAATACTTGTGTGAGAATACTCTGTTGTTGGACTTCACGGTCTTATTATGAGCTAGTGAGAACTGAACTAGTAAGATCATTGGGAAGAATTCGTTCTCTCTGAACAATCTCAGAACAGAAGGAACATTTGGATGAAAGGAAAACTCAGCACTCCTCTCTCCTGTTTGCCTGAGGCAGCTCCTGCTGCATCAAAAACTTGTGTTGCCTCTTCTGTCTTGTAGCCATTGAATACAGCAGGGGTCCCCAAACTTTTTACACAGGGGGCCAGTTCACTGTCCCTCAGACCGTTGGAGGGCTGGACTATTAAAAAAAACTATGAACAAATCCCTATGCACACTGCACATATCTTATTTTAAAGTAAAAAAACAAAACGGGAACAAATACAATATTTAAAATAAAGAACAAGTAAATTTAAATCAACAAACTGACCAGTATTTCAATGGGAGCTATGCTCCTCTCACTGACCACCAATGAAAGAGGTGCCCCTTCCGGCAGTGTGGCAGGGACTGGGTAAATGGCCTTGGGGGGGCGCGTGCAGCCCCCTGGAATACAGCCTACATCCATTCCAGGTTCAGTGGTAAATCTGTACAGACTCCTTGGGGTGGAGCCAAGAGACCAAGGACTTAGAATCCGATAGCCCTCAGTTTGTACAGCTGGGTGACTCGAAGCAAATTGCAGATCTGAATCCATTTCCAACTCTAAAACAGGAATGACAGTGCCTACCTTGCAGAGTGTTTTGAGGAGTAAATACCATCAAGTGTACAGAGCAATTGGCAGAGTGCCTGCCACATAGTAGGCAATCAATGAATGATAGCTATCATCATATAAATATTATATAAATAGGCAATATTTATATAGACTTAAATAATAATGATATCAGATTTAATTATTGTCCCAAGCTGCTGCCATGTCCTATGCAGAAAGATCCCTTGCATTGCTCTATGGCCCATGAATGACAACAATGTTCTCTAGTTTATGATCTGTCTGAAGATAATTTTTGGCGAAGCTAGGGTGGGAATCAATAGAGGTCTGGGCTGTGTTAGCAAACTCTCTAGTGTTTGTCTGGCTAAGCCCCTCCTACCTCTTTTCATTTTTTCAGAATGACTCACTGTGAATGCAGAAAGTTTTTAATATCCACACTTGGTCCAGCCTGGGTACATGCCTGTGATTCAACTCCTCGGGGTTGTCTTCTGAGGAGGCAGAGCAGGCATGCTCTGGTCGGCTTTGCTTACCAATTACAGATACAATTCGTGGTTTTTACATTTTAGGGGCTTGTGGTTTTCTTGGAAACCAAGTTTTTATTATTTCTATTTTCTAACTTTCAAGGTTGCAAGTTTAGCAAAATCTCATAATGATTCGTTTCCATAGCCAGAAAGGCACTATTTGCAGGGTTCTGTTTCATTTGGGGGGCTGAGGTCTAGGGGAAAAACAGAGTCTTTGTTATTCCATTTGTAACTCTTTGCTGTAGATTATGTTTGGGTCACATTTTATAACTTACTTTATGATCCATGACTGTGGTCACCATAATTGGCTAAATGGGATGTGAGCCACTTAGAAGGATTTTCTTTATAATTCTGCGTTGTTTTGAGTACTCTGCATCTAATTTTGCTGACCAGTCAATTAACTGAAATGTTCTTCATGGGTAGAGCATGTGCTGAATTAGACCTACCCAGTTTATGTAAAACATGTCCCTTAAATGGCACACTTCTGCCATGACACAAAAAGACATTGTTTTAAAGACAAGCCTGTTCAGGTTATCAGTAATAAAACCACCATTCTTGGCAGGACAAGTAGGAGGGATAATAAATATCCAACCCTTCAGAAGGGAAGTCAGTGATATTGAGAACAAAATTATGAACATCTTTAACTCTTACTCAGAAACCTCTGTATATAATATTTTATATAAGAAGGTTCTTTAACCATTTCTGTGGTCACACATCCTACCCTTGTGCCCTTTCCCCACATTCCATATCATGATGGAACAAGACTGACTGACTTGTTCTTTTATCTCGTTCACCTTGCTGGCAGTACAAGTGCACACGGACACCATTTACAGGGGATCTCTGCGGGGGGTTTGTGGCCTGGAAGTAGAATCATACTATACATATTTTCATTATTTGAATTTCATCATGCATCACATACACCCCTAAAACTCAGTAGGTATAGTTCTAACCCTATCCTTTCTTATCTAATTTGCCAAGACCTTTAACTGCCTCATACATGCAAGTTTAGAAGGAACACGCAACCGCGTTCTTTTCCAAATCTTTACTGACTCTAGTCCAGGAAGTTGGTTGCTTGCTGTGCCAAGTTGTATGTCAGTTCAGAAATGCGTCGGAGCTGAAACCAAGTCAAAGGAGTGTTTCCATTTGGTATAGACTAGAAAATAAGTAATTCACATGGATAAACTGGAGGCATTCATGTCTTATGAGCATTACAGATCCTAGATGAAGATGATATGTCAAATAAAGGGACCCTTCACCTGGATACTAGTGAGATCTGGAAAGGAAGGAAGTTGAGTTGGGTAAATATTTCTTTTCACTGAGTTTGCTATCCAGAGAGAATTTGTCTTTATATCATAACTGAGTTTCAGTTGGCCAATTACAACTTGGGATATATTATTTTTATGCGGTTGTTTCTCTTACCCTTTTTTTTTTTTTTTCACTGTGAAAATATTGTCAGGAGGCTAATAATGTCTAAATAAGTTAATTTTAATAAGAAACTATATATTGAACAGTTACTAAAACAAACTGTGTTGGTCTTGAAGTACGTGTTTTGATGCTATATTTTTTAAAATGAAATATGTGTGTTTTGTGTGTATATTCATGTATCATGCATATGCAGTACATGCATAGCAGACACAGTGAATTTAACTGTGTTGTAAGTTTTAAGCTATATTTTTCTAATGCCTTTCATAATTGGTAATTTGAATATTCTCAAGTAAAACTGATGAACAGACAACCTAAAATATAGTTTACCTATTATTAGAAATAACATGTTTACTAAGTTGGATATATGTATCACATAAAGAATCTCTTTAGTCTGACCAGGCGGTGACGTAGTGGATAGATTGTCGGACTGGGATGTGGAGGACCCAGGTTTGAAACCCCATGATTGCCAGCTTGAGCACAGGCTCATCTGGTTTGAGCAAGGCTCACCAGTTTGAGCAAGGGGTTACTTGGTCTGCTGTAGCCCCCTGGTCAAGGCACATGTGAGAAAATAATCAATGAACAACTAAGGTGCCACAACGAAGAATTGCTGCTTCTCATCTCTCTCCCTTCCTGTCTGTCTGTCCCTCTCTTTGTCTGTCTCTCTCTGTCTCTCTGTTTCTGTCACACACACAAAAAAAATTTCTTTAAAATGCACACCCACGGTTCACTTGCCTCTGTTTAGGTGACTCGGACTTTCACAGCTCAAGCTCAGGCCTCTCTGGACAGCTCTGGAACTTTAGAACCCACTGTCCTTGCTAGTTTCTTCATTTGGATACTAATGACCAGTCTGACACCTTGTCCCGCTGATTTAGCATCTTAAACTTCTCTTTGATCTGCCCATCAGAGCCACCACCAGCCATGCATGGGACTCCCACAGCCTCTGACATGGTCTATACATATGCTCTCCGGCCTGTTCTTACTTCAGCCAAAATGGCCTTTTTAAAATGAAAATTTGATTGTTTCATCCCCTTTGCCTGCTTCAAACCTTGCAGTGGTATCCCTGTGGACTGAGGACATGAACATGAATATGTCCTGCAGGGCCCTGTGTGGACCGGCCCTGCCTTCCTCAGCCTGACCTCAGCCGGACCCTCCCTGCGCTGGCCGCCCAGCCTCATTCTGTCTTTAGGTCTGTGCTCACCATGCTTCTCGACTGTGCTCACCATGCTTCTCGACTGTGCTCACCATGCTTCTCAGTCTCAGCGCCCTGGCTCTTCAGTTCATCATCTTCCCAGCCTTCAGATAGTTTAAAATAATTTTATTGACATATATATGGTATATAATTATATATGGCATATAATTCACATACCAAATAGTTCACCCACTTAAAGTACAAATTTCATGTTTTTTAGTATATTCAGATTTCTGCAATCATCACTATGTTCTGATTTTAGAATATTTTCATCACCCCAAAGGAAACCCCCTATCCATTAGCAGTCATTCCTCATTCATACCTATTAGCAGTCACTCTTCTCCCTGCCCCACCCCCACCTGTTTAGACCAAGGCAACCACTCATCTTTCTGTCTGTGCATATTTCCCTGTTCTGGACACTTGATGTAAATGAAATCACAACATGTGGCATTTCACCACTGGCTTCTTTTACTTAGCATAATGTTTTCAAAGGCTATCCATATTGTAGCATGAATCAGAACTTTATTTTTTTTTTCCTATGGCCAAATAATATTCTACTGTGTGGATATATCATTTTTTATTTACCCACTCATCAGTCACTAGACAGTTGGACCAGCCTTCAAATCTTGAATCAAACATTCCTTCCTCAAAGAAGAAGTTCCTTGATCTGCTTAGGTAAGCCAGAACCTGATAGATGGGGTTTTATCACACTCTCTCTCTCTTTCTCTCTCTCTCATTGGTAGCATTTCTCCTAACTGCAATTTTATTTATTTCTTTTTTTTGCATAATTCTTTTTTTTCATTTTTTTTTATTCATTTTAGAAAGGAGAGAGAGAGGGAGAGGAGAGAGAGACAGAGAGAGAGAGAGAAGGGGGAGGAGCAGGAAGCATCAACTCCCATATGTGCCCTGACCGGGCAAGCCCAGGGTTTCGAATCGGCGACCTCAGCATTTCCAGGTCGACGCTTTATCCACTGCGCCATCACAGGTCAGGCTTTGCATAATTCTTGATCTGATTGAAAGCTCGTCTTTTCCACCACAAGTTAACTAGAAGACGCAAGGACCACCTCTGTTTTGATTCCCCATGATGTCCCAACACCTAACACAGGGTCATGCCACAGTAGGAGCACATTACTAGCTATGTGTTAGATGAATGAATCCTAATTCCATTCATTATAACAAGGTTGTTTCTGACAGTCTAGATGTTTGAACCATTTGTATGAATTTCCTTGGCCTGGCCTCAATTGTGCCTTAGATTAGAAGGGTCCTCCATAAACTATTCAGTTCTTCCTCTTGCCTCCAGCCTGCCTTTACTCAATTGTATTTCTTAATGGAATTCACCATTTATTGTATATATTTATCTGAATTAAGTTGCAAAAATACGAATGTAACTATGAGAGGCGAAAGCAGAGAAGTATGCTGAAATTAATGCATTGCCAGCCAGTTGCAAAGCTGGAGACGTCTGGGTTCCTATCCGATGTGAAGCGAAATGGAATTCCTGGGGCAAGTGTCGGTAAGTGTCTGGGGGGAAATTTTTATTTTTAGCGTGTTTCTTCTTCGTCATTAAAGTGTGAAAAATAGCTTTGCTTGAACAAGTGGTTAGCTAGAATGTCAGTAGCCACCCTGCCCAAATCACTTGCTGTGGGTTCATCCCTGTGCTATGGGTATTAGCTGTTGGAGGTTTATTTAATTCTCCCAGCATACTGTTCCCATTCTAAGACGAGTACAGTAAGGCTTTGAGAAGAAGAGTAACTTGGCCTTTATCCCATAGTTTTTCTCATTCCAAATTTTGTGTTAACTACCACCAATTTTAGATACTACCTGTAGTCTCCTTTTAACTAGAAGGTTTAGAGTAGAAAATTAAAGTAGAAAATTAAAAGCTATTAATGATTATGCCTAAACAAAAACATATTTGTTGTAACAGAGCAGGGGAAATGGCTTAGGCTCTGAAGACAGATGCATCTGGTTTCGACTCCCGCCCACCTCTACCATTTCTTAGGTACACATGACACTTATGTTCTCTGAACCCCAGTTTTCTAATTTTAAAAGTGGTAATAATTATATGAATCTCAGTGATATAGTTAGGGATTGAATGAAACAAAATAACACTCCAAGCCAATGCCTGACACAAATAAAGTGTTGGAGAAAAAAAAAATGCCACCTCCCCTTTTATTTCTTCTATTTCGATATTAATAGGGAAATGAATGGCTTCGCTCGAAAGGTTTGTCTAGCATTTCCAGTTAACTTTTCAGGCTAACACTGGAAAGAAATTAGGTACTAGACTGTTAAAATGGTTTTGTTTATTTTTAGAAATAGATACATGCATTCTCACCTTCAATATTCTTCTCTTCATTTCAGTAAATATCAATTCAACTAATGCCACTCAGGCACAGAAATGGAGATGATAGTAATGGTCCTTTGCCCACTGAGCTCATATTCCAGTAGAAGAGACACAAACAAACAAGCTTTTCAGTTAGACTAAATAATGTGCAGCTCGCTTACTGTGGCAAACGCTGTTGATGCTGCAAGGGGAAACTCGACAGCATTTTCTGTAGGCCAGGTTTTCTAAGCTTCTCAATGCAGTTAAAACTCCAAGGCATTGTTCAGATGCCCCCACCTAGCACTCTACGGGAACAAAAAGTCATTCGCCACAGCTACTTCCGATGTCTGTTTTTTTAAGAGTTTAAAACGGGGATAGACTAAGGACAGATTTCGGGGTCAACGGGAAAAGTTAAATTCTCCCGATAAACATTTCTCATTACTTTGTTGTGAAATCAAATTTGCGAGGCCAGCAAGTGGCTTATGTCACTGTTTATGAGGCAAGCATATTAAATATGACAGAGAACAAATGGAATTGTAGATGGTATTCCATGAAATGACTCAAATACTGGGGGTGAGGGAGATGAGGAGATGACATGTTCCTGATTTCCTTGGGAGCCACTTTCCTTTTAAATACCCGAGTATTAGAAGTTTGAACACATTTTTATGAGTCCTTTGTATAAAAAATGAACAGAATGGCTACCATTGTGATTCTGCTGCTCCTAGCAATTCGCCAGCAGAATACATCCTGAAATAGTGTATATACAAAGCAGCGTATGTTTGGGTGAATCTAATAATCTCGTGAACTCTCCGCTGCTGGGCTAGTCATCTATATAGCTTTACCGGTGAACTTTGTAAAATTGGGAGCGTCATGAATCAGAAGAGGCAAAAAAAAAAACAACACAAAACAAAAGTGGACAGTTTTAACAATGATGGATGAGTTGCTAGGGAGTAAAATTAAATGGTTGATAATAATTGTAGTAGCTCACAAAGACTGATGTTATTTACAAAGGCTCCATTTTGCATGTAATCAGATGTCTATTCCCATGAGCTGGGTCATAATTCATATTCCACTTTAATGTTCGTGGAAAATGTGCTTCTCTCTGTGTGTGTATTATTTTTAGGATGTTATGTTTCCTTGGTGCATACACAATGAGCCTGAAATCCTTTAGGAATGTGTTTAATTTGAAAGTTTTATCCTCTGGGTCTGGTTAATTCAAATACACGGTTAGGAACATTACTGTGGGGCTTCAAGAAATGTAGGCATGGCGAATTATGCGCACAAAGACAGTCCAACCAATGTGGCCGATGCTCATTCGGTAAAGGGCGACCCCTCCGGTACGGCTGACGCTCATTTGATGAAAGGTGGCAGGGAGAATATTTTTCCAAACTTTTTTTTTTTCATCTATCCATTTAATATGTCTGCACTAATTCTTTACCTTAATAAGTTTCATTTACATGACACCAGATTTCTGTGCTGTTAAATTCAGGACCATCTCTGGGGTTCTTTTGAATTAAAGTGTTTAACTCAGGGACCTTTCATAAACTTGTGCCTTCCACCCAATAGCTTGAGGGTGTCCCGTGGCCTCCCGTATACTCTCTCCAGTCCTTAGTCACAGAGATGGTCTGAGCTGCATTTTTATCTCTAGAAGATGGGGAAAGCCCTAAGGGTATGACTCAGGGATCTCAGCGCTCAGGAATGAATGGGATCTCTTCTGCTGACATAGAGAACATGTCCCTAACTTATGTCATTGAAGGACAGTAGGGTCCTGGGAATTTGGCCAGCAGCCCGTCAAGGGACTGAGTGACTCTCAGGAGAGACATTTTCACAGGGTTCTGTGATACCCAGTCTTACACAGGGACAGAGATGTGTTTTAGGAAGTTACATCCTGTCTCGGCATGTACTGCTGGGCCGGGGGAATGGCTGGAGCATGCTGGAGCATCCAACCGAGCCTGACGTGGACACATCATTTTTACACACTGTGGGGCTTGGGAGTCACAGAGACTTCAGTCTGAGTCCTGGCTGCTCAAATCATTATGTGTGTGATCTGGGCCTGGACTGAGGTTTTGGAGATGTTAAATACCTTAAAAGTTATGATGCAAAAACATGTAATGCAGTCATGTTATTAAAAAAAATTGTTGAGCCCTGGCCTGTTGGCTCAGTGGTAGAGCGTCGGCCTGGCGCGCAGAAGTCCCGGGTTCGATTCCCGGCCAGGGCACACAGGAGAGGCGCCCATCTGCTTCTCCACCCCTCCCCCTCTCCTTCCTCTCTGTCTCTCTCTTCCCCTCCCACAGCCGAGGCTCCACTGGAGCAAAGATGGCCTGGGCGCTGGGGATGGCTCCTTGGCTTCTGCCTCAGGCGCTAGAGTGGCTCTGGTCTCAACAGAGCGACGCCCCCTGGTGGGCAGAGCGTCGCCCCTGGTGGGTGTGCCGGGTGGATCCCGGTTGGGCACATGCGGGAATCTGTCTGACTGTCTCTCCCCGTTTCCAGCTTCAGAAAAATACCAAAAAAAAAAAAAAAAAAAAAAAAGGTTTAACTGAAAGTATAAGGAGATCTAGCACATTTCTGTTTCTTTCTCAAAAAAAAAAAAAATCTATGAGAATGATTGTTTTAGAATATCAAATTATTTCCCCCAAAATTTTGCTTGTGCCCCTGCTAGGCTGGTGTCCTTCACTGGGTTTTATGTAGAAACCCAGCCCCTGGGATTCCTACCGTCCTCTGTAGGGTTGTGCATAGGAAATAAACAGAAGTCTGTCATGAACCTTTCACAGCGCCAAGCATGTGCCCACATTGATGACTTTTCCTTCTCATTCCTCATCTTCTTTTTTCTTCCATAGATATTTAGAGACCAGTTTAATGGGCCCCCATGCAATGTAACTGGGTTCTCTGAACTAAATTCGACTGAAGTAGGTAGGAAAGTACCACAGTTATATACAATTATCACCTACTTACAGTTGTGAGTAGGTGAAACACAGAGTTATTTTTATATTATTTATTGATTATTGTATTATTTTCCATATGAACAACTGTAAACCTACTTTTGCCCCACCCTGTATATCAGTGTAGACACTTTGAATACTTCTTTTTTATTTTTCTCTTGTGCCACTGGGAGTCACCTGTTGATTGAGACAACATGTGTGATGAGATCTCTTATCACTTGGAAAGTCATAGCTGGAAAGAAGTCAGGGTTGTGATCATGAAGAATAAAGGTGCATCTATAATAGCTTGTTCATTTTAGAGTCTGCCCACTAATGTGCTTAGACAAAAATATCCGAAGCTCAAGAGCAGGGACACCAACAGCAAGTTTGCCATCTCACAGGTGTGTAACTGATCCTGATGGTCTCACCTCTTCATAGCCCTACAAAAGTTCATTTCACAAACATCAGTTATCACCAGGAGTACTTTCTTGAAACATCTTAGCCCATGACACAAATGCCACACACATGTCTACTCATATGCATTTGTTTATATAATTAATTAATGTGTGTGACTTGATGGTGGCCAGAATTTTAAGTGTTTTTGTGTCGGGCCCTTCACACGTATTAGCATACGTAGTGGTTCCAAAGGTAACTTATTAAGGTAAGAGTCTTTTTGATCATGATTTTACAGACAGGAACACTAAGGCATCAAACTAATGAATTAAATTGTCCTAAGTTCTTGATCCCACAAGTGGTTGGCACTGTATTCGAATACAGGCGATCTGATAATAAAGCTTGTAGTTCACTCATTCCTCATAGCTGCCACCCAGTGGTCCTTTACCTAAGTAAATTCTGCCCACCTTCCGGGGCTCCCTCAGGTCAGTGCATAGTTAACTGACCGGGGGTACTTCCTGTGAGCAGAGCACCACATGAAGCATGCCAGGGGATGGATGCACACACCGTTCACATCTAGTCCTGTCACACGAGCCCATTGCGCAAGGGAAATACAGTGTGCCGTGTCTGCAGGCACTCTGCTGGAGGTGAAAACCACAGGGAGCATGGTCATGTCCTGGTTTGCTCAGGACACTGTGTCCTCCTGGTGTAATTATTAATCAACCGTGCTTTTGTTCACTCTCAGACATGTCCTATTTTGGGTGATATTATTGCCTAGGCCATAGGAGTACATCTGAGGATTTAAGGAAGGGGTACAGCTGGCCAAGGGGATTGCACGCAAGATATTCTTCGTAGAGAAGGTTGTAGTTAAATTGTCCCGTGCAGGGCAGTACGCGTTGTGTTGTGGCTTGGGCTGCAGGATCTGGAGTCAGGCTGCCTGTCTTAAACCCCTCTCAGCCTCAGCTCCCACCTGTGAGACCAGGCTAATCATGTTCTTACCGCAGGGTGACTGTGAAGGTGGAGAGCTAATAGGCGTGAAGCATCTGAAGCACTGCCTGGACTCGAGCAAGTGCTTGCCAAGTATCAGCCATCGTTATCTGAGTAGACACAGCTTCAGGAAGGAAGGGTTTCTGGGTTTAGGCAGTGACCTCTAGAGTGCATTTAGGGAACTCTAATCGTTGGTTTCTCAAAGCCGTTCACAACGTTTCCTTGTCCCTTGCCACTCTCCCAGTATACAGGACGAAACCATGAAAAATCGCTTTCCTGGCCTCTCTTGCAGCCCTGGGACCCAGCGATGGCCCGTGAGGCTGGAGAAGAGGGGCCCTTAGGGGTCCTCTATCTGTGCAGGCCTCGCCCACTTTGTGCATTGAAACAGAGGTGTGGACTTGATGCTTGAAGCTGCTGCTGTCTTTTCTTCTCCTTGAGGGGAAGACCGAGAGAATTACCCACTGGGGCTGCATGCCCTGCCCTCCTTGTACAACCTCCGAAGCACACTGTACAAGGCCATCTACCTGTAGAAGTCATGGTATGTGGGGGGAAATGCTTATTTACTTAGGCCGATGTCAATTGGGTTTCTGATACTTATAACTAAATTTACCATTATTGATAGGGAACAAGAAATCATCTAATTGACACAAGGGTCGGTTGCCATTTGGGAAACAGAGAAGATAGGTGAGGTGAAGCCCAAAATGTCCTTAAAAACCTATAGAGAGCCCTTGAAATGTTTTTAGCTCGGGTGTAATATGACTTGAGTTATGCTTTAGGAAGGTAATTCTGGCTCCAAGGTCTATGATAGATTAGAACAGAGTTTTCAAAATGTAATTGCCTACCAAGATTTCTGAGAAACTTTTCAAACTATGGATTTGAGAGGACTTCTGTGCATATTCTGAATCAATATGTGTGAGGGTAGAGGTTTGGCGGACGTCTGGATTGGAGGAGGGAGGTGGGGGTGGTTGTAATAACAGCCAGGCATTATTATTTTCAATAAGCCACAAGAGAAGAGCCTCGTTTTTATTTTAGAGATGGGGAAGCTGAGCCCAAAAGGGAGCAAGTTAATGTCCAAAGGCAATTTGTGAAGATACAGCAATTCTGAACTGGAACCCTGGCTAGAGAGTGTGTGCTTTCCCACTGCGAGATGCTCACTGCTGAGCCACAGGGGGCTTTCATCCCAGACCTCACGTGGCAAGGTCTGAGCATGAATGGTGGGCGAGAGGATGGGATGTGAGTAACACATGTGAGGACCTTTGTGGAGGTGATACTGGGAAGCTGACTTAATGTGGGAGCCAGAAGAGAGGGAAACAAAAAGACATAGTGAAGCATTTCCCACTCGTAGCACTCTGACATTGGGGCCCTAGTGGGATTTGGAAGGAAGATGCGCCGTGCAGAGCTGGTCTCACTGATACTTTTTCAAAGGGACCGTCTGTGGCGATGTCCAGCAGGTACTTGGGGTGTGAATCTGGAGATCCCGAGAGAGGAAAGCCATTCCTTTGATGGTTAATTCTATACCAGGGGCAGTGAAGGACACAGGGAGAGGAGGAGAGGCCAGAGGCCAGTATGTTGGCCATGGGGAGTATACGTGGAGCCAGAGCAGGAATCAGGAGATATCTGAGAAGAAGTGGGAAGGAACCAGGAGTGTGCTCTGCTATGGAAGTGAATGGAGGGACTAAAGTCGAAGGGTGGTTAGCTCGCCATTGGACAGGGAGTGAGGACACCACGGGGAATGTCATGAAGAGGATAGGTGATCATTAGTGGAGTGCAGAAGAGGCACAGCAACGTGCCCAGAGTCGAGGAGGGGATTGTGAGGGATCTGAAGTAGTGCGATGGATTATTCTTCTGTGGGGAGCACCTGAAAGGATGGGGTGGGGCTGGGCAGGGGATTGTGAGGGATCTGAAGTAGTGCGATGGATTATTCTTCTGTGGGGAGCACCTGAAAGGATGGGGTGGGGCTGGGCAGGGGGATTGCTCAGTTTCCACCTCTTCCCTGGTGACTCCAGCCCAGAACACCCTCTGTGCCTGCTGAACGTTGACAACGGTTATCATCGGAACCAAACTACTTAGCACTAAGACTGACTCCTCCACTGACCTCTGACTGCTTGGGGCGCAAATCTTGTCTCTTAAAACCTCACAGATTGAAGGTTAGTGTTTATTATGTTCTCAGTAATTGACTGACACACAACATCAGGAATTACTTACAACACGAAATGGAGGAACCCGGGAGAACACATTTTTTTCTCTTTAAAGGAAGGACAGTCTACGGCCATACCACCCTGAACGTGCCCGATCTCGTCTGATCATAAAGGAAGGACATGGGGAGGGACAGGCATGGGGAAAATGTGTTACTTTAAAGTGTGAGAAGCACAGCCTGAGCACAAACGGGGTTTTCATGATAACATTAGACATGTGGGGCGAGGGAAACCGGCAACATCAGGTTCAGCCACCTGCGCTGCAGCCGTGTGGGATGTATTCCGTGGGGCCTGTTCTGCGGAGCTGTGGAGCCAGTGCGGCTCCGTGCCTGCAGCAGCTGGGTCCTTTTGTATTCCAGGGCTTTGGAGATGTAAAGAACATTTGGGGATCTTAGCAGAACTAAAAAAGATCTTTCCTTTCAGAGGGTGTAGTAGATAAGATAGAAGAAAACTCAAGAGGGGAATAGAGCTAGACAAGCTCTTGCTTGCTTTAAGCCCTTCAGCTTGGACACAGAGGTCTAGATTTAGTCTTGGGCCATTTCAGGAACTCTCTATTGCAAAGGGCATAGGTTAACTGGCTCAGATATATGTACATTTAATGTGTGTTTTGACACATAGAGGCACATATATGTGTGTGAGTATGTACTCATGAGCATATATATGTATAATGAGGCATATGAGTATACTATCAAATACATACATACTTATGTGTTATAAATCTATTTGAGGTTACTATATTCATATATATACACATATATATACACACACACTTATGTATGGGTACCTATATACTGTGTGATATAAGCTCAGAATACAAATGCATGCAGAGATATATATATAAATATTCATATATGCAAACAGCCATGTATATACAAGTGATATAGAATATAGGTGAGCTTTACCTTACACACAACTTGGAGACCTGTGGCACCTTATATTTATGAAATATTTTAGATACCTTCTCAGATTGTTTTAGCATCCTTTTCTCCCTCTTTTAATTCCTAAAGCAATCCTAGAATGTTAACGGGGTGGAGGTGGTGAGGAGGCCTCTTAAATGGAAGAGGCAGTAAGTCCATTGAGGTTCTTGGCCTCTGAGCTGCTTGAAGACATGGAGCACGTGACAGACAGTGCCAGGCAGAGGCCTCAGGAACTTGTTACTTAGACAGTGCCAGGCAGAGGCCTCAGGAACTTGTTACTTGAAGCCCTCTACAGTTGCTGAGGAATCAATGAAGCTCCTCTGAGTTAGTGAAGAGCCTGGATTATATTTATACGGACATTCAATTTTACCACTTGTCGACAGCGCACGCTGAAATATAACAACCTAACAAAGTATTCCATAGGAGAGTTCTTTTGGGGGATCCATTGCAAAGGTAGTTGAACAGTGTTCCCAATTGTCTGTATAAACCGCACTTCTAAATGCTTGAGAAGGGCGTGTTCCATTATGTAGGTTGAGTGTGCATGCCTCTGGGCCTATTCTGATATTTACTTGCTTTGTCAACCCTTCTACCCCTTAGATAACGGTACTCTGGCCCCGTCCCTCTCGGAATGATCAGCACGGAGGATTTGGGGAACTGGGATTCATATAAGGTTTATCTGTACCAGCAATTAGGAAGTAATGCACATGTGTTTGTCTCTGGGACAGCTAGAAATGGAAATAAATGCAAAAATATGCTTTTCTGGCAAGTCATCATTTTTAATACGAAAACGGAAAGCACAAGACAGCTTTGTTTTGCCTTTTTTCGGGGTTGTGGTTGATTTTCCTCTCTTGCTTCCTGGTTTTTGCTAGAAAGAAACTTGTTCGTTTCCAACCCACTTCACACCCCTTCTCCCAAGTTGAAATTATCTGTCCACGATCATCCTTTTAAGCGCTCAGCCTTAGAGAAGGGAGAAGAAAAAGAACTGTGGTTTAAAATATATATGTACTTTTTTTTTTTTAAGCTTGCAAACTGGGATTTCTAGACTCAATTTGTGTTCTTGAGACATTGGAGTCAAGTTTATATATAGTTTTTGATGTAGGACCTAATTAGGCTCTCAGCATATCTTAATACTTTCTGCTACATCTGCATTAAAGATAGCATTGCATACATTTGCATTTCATTTACATAAAAAAGTTAGCCATGCTGTATGTAACAATCACTTGAACCAAGTGCTGTTGACAGCCAATATTTTGAGTGAGCATGTGAAAATCCACATCTGCGCAAAGCCTGCCGTGGATTCTGCTGCATCTTTCACAGGTGGAACTTGTTTATGTGTGTAACAGGTTCCAACAGAGCCCTTGAGGTTAGTCAACAAATAAGGACGTAGAAATGAAAAGGGTCCGGTGTATGGGATACACTCAACTGGGGAAAGAAAGGCTCAAGTGATGTTCTTTTTGATGTTGTTTGTAATGGTATCAATAATTATAGTGAATGGTAATAATAACGATGTGGCTTTTCTAATGTATTTTAAAACAGAGGGGATAACCTTGAAATAACAGTCTTCATTCATTTCTTTATTCATTCATATGTCTCCAGATGAATCTATATGGGGCAACCTTATTTCCAGGTCTCATTTAATGAATTCTCAGGTTTATCTGGGCCACTTTACTTTCAAAGTAAGCTTTTACCAGGGGACTGTGCCACCCATTTCCTCAGCCTGAGCTGCTGCTTGCATCTTATGTCTTGTGTCCACCAGGCTCATTTCCTATGTTTCAACCTGCCCAGTGGCCCACATCCCAAGTTTGTTCCCCTTATGGGCCCTGAAACGTCCAGGCAGACTCCGGAGTGTGGATTATGGTCATCAGACGATGGTAGACATAGCCCGTGAGGTGTAGGCCCTTCTGTAGTCATGGGACAAAGCTTGTTCTGCAGAACACACCCTTCCCAGGGAATGTTCTTTAAAAATGCTTCTAACTGAACACATCTTTGAATTGTTACATACTTTACCTCTTCTTGGAAAGCCACAGAGCCTAGAAAAAAAATCTTGCTTAATTTTCTTTGTGTTGGTATTTCCCAAACCTTTGGGATCGCGGACGCCATTATTGGCATGTTACCTATTTGAGCTGGAAGGCCAGTGCAGTGATTTTGGAAATCGCTGTTCTAAGAACCTCAAGAACAAAGATCCCAATAATGATAATAGTGGCTAGAATTTGCTGAGAGCTTCCTGAGTGCCAGGCATTAGGGTAAATGCTTTATTTACGTTTTCTCATCTTAATTCCTGAGGTTCAAGTATGATATTAGTGTCATCCTAGAGATGAAAAGATGAAGACCTAAGGAGGTTAAATAACTTACTCCACATATTGCTGCTAATAAGAGAAAAATGTGAGACTTGAAATCAGGTCAGTGCTCTTATTATTACAATGTTCGCAGTTGCTCGCAAAGCCTGGGCCTCTTCTGTTATTCCAAGCTAGCAATGCTAGCTCCTCCCGTCATTTCTCAGATGTCATGACTCAGTTCCCTCCATCCTCCCAGCCACCTTCCTCCTGGTTTGTCCATACCCCATTTTTATACTGAACACGGGCCTCCAGCTAGGTGCTGAGCTTCAAGAAGTCGGGCAAAGCCATCACCTCCCTTGCACTGGACCCTCGATGTCCATTAATGCACACCGAGGTTGTACTGGCTCTTGTACAAGTATGTAATTATCTTGTATCATTGGGAGCATATTCTCAGAATGGTTTTGTTTTCTTTTCCCATGTATGCAGCCGATTTTTAAAAACTGAGGTTTGTGATCTACATCCAGTGTCCAACCTCTGTAGGCCTCAGTTCTGGTGAGTAATAATAGTACAGACCTCCGAGAACGGTGGGGGCAGCAGATGCGCATGCGTGTTCTCAGTACAGTGGCTTGTTTATAATAACTCTCCAGTAAATATTAACTAGTGTAATCATTGTTGTTATTGGAAAACTAGAGATTCCTATTGAGCAAAAAAGCCTGTTTTCCAAACATTTTTCTATGCTTTGCAATGTAATTAATTTTTCTTTACTTTAAAAATTTAGAATTAATATCTCAATTTATAAGAGCGGTTTTGTCAGTGCATTTGAAATGATTCCCACATTGCTGATTTAGGCAGTTTACATTTTTATATGCATGTTTAGCTGGTTTTTTAAAGTCGCAAGACTCGAAGGAAGAAAAAAAAACCTAATCCTTAGTTGGCAGGCAAGTCCCCTCCCTAAGTCTTTGGATTAAAATAGAATCTGCCGCCGGGGCTTGCCTTGTCTTCTGTGATTGAGATCTGTCTCGGGCGGAAAGGCGTCCAATACCTATACGTGGCAAGTACCAGTCTTTCAAGAGAGAATTTGCAGCTTTAATATTTATCGATAGGCACACTAATTCTCTTGATGATGGTAATTAATGAGGTGCTTATAACTTATTTTGCTATAGTTTAATGAGCTTCAGGCTAGCGGGGAGAACTGGTGCTTACTGTACGTGCTACACTCAAAGATGCTAGAGGAAAATGTGGAAAATGGAGCAGAAAAATTAGGTTTTTAATAGATAAACTGACTCCAATTAAAACAATCGCAAAGCAAACTTGGGCAAGGCAGCCAAGGTTCTTAAACCTGAGAGCTTTCTGGGGATAAAAGTCGCATTTCTCATTTCTTCTCTCCCCCCTACCCCCCCCCCCCCCGAACTCTGCTGTTGATTTTGACTTTCTATCCCTTGGTGTGGTCTGTTAGTTAGCAGTGTGGGGCGAAGAATGGAGAGGCAAACATTTTGCTTCCTAAGGTTTAGAATAGTTACACGCCAACATATTTTGTCATATTGGGTTTAGAATAATTGGTCCAAATCTGAACTTAATTTTGCCTTAGACAGCTATCCTCACAACCCTAGTTAACCTGTGTTTTCTCCTAGTCTTTCAACCTTTAGAAATGAGGCCCACAGAATACAAATTCAGAAAGGCATAAATTCTAGCTCCTCAGAAGACAGGAATAGAAGTCAAAGTGACCTCAATAAATCAAAAGCAACTTGAAGTTCAATAGGGACAAATGTTAAGGCAGGAAGGATACTTATGTCCTATACATGGCCTCCCAAATTTCAAATTCTCTGAGCACTATAGCAGTAAAAAGCATCTTGCTCAATGATATGAGGAAGACATCTGGAGCCTTGACCTACGACCTACTGTGTGCAGGGCATTCTGCATAAATCAGCTTATTTACAAATATACAGTGGTAATCTCTATAATAACTCTCTAAGCTCTGTGTAATTTATTCTCTTATTTTATAGATGTGGAAGCTGAGGTTGAGAGAGGTTAAAGAATTTGCGCAAGTGTTCACAGTTAATAAATGATTTTAACTGGGTTTGGACCGTGCTTTTTCAGCTTGACCAGGAGTACTTCATTACAGAGCTGTTATTTAAAAAGCCAACTCAGTTCTTGGCTGTATTAACTTGGATTTCACTTGAGATCCAGATGATAACCTTTCCAGTATATTATGCATTAATTAAAATTTAAAACAAAAAAAATGAACAGGAGGAATTGGAGTAAGTCCAAAAATACCCCACCCAGTGACAGAGGTCGTTAAAGAAATTTAAAACTTGAGTTTATAGGAAAAGACACAGGTGTTTGGGATTGCTTAGCCAGGAGGAATGCAGCTATGGGGTGAATGGCACGCTAATTGCCCATAAACATCGAAACGTCAGTAATAAAAATTTACATTTCTCATAAATGTTGCAGTTTACAAAGCACTTCCAGATCAGTCATTTCATTGGTTTCTCACAACAGTCTTCCGAAGCAGGGGAAAGCAAACTTTGTCTGTAAAAGGTCAGAGGATTTGGTATGTTTGGCTTTGAGGACCGTATGAGTTCTGTCACTGGACTCGGCTCCACTGTTTTCATACAGGAAAACAGCCCTAGACAGTTCCTAAACAGATGGGCGTGACTGTGAACCAATATAACCCTCTTTACCAAAAGAGGTGGCAGGCTGGATGCGTCACTGGGACTGCAGTAACGTGAAAACGCGTTTCTGTTCCCCTGCTACAGATGAGGACATCGAGGCTTGCAAAAGTAAAGTGCCTTGTGAGATGTAGCTCAGTGACCAAATGGTGGCTGTGGAACTAGCATTCGGTTCTCCCGGTTCTTAGCTTGATGCTCAGTGCACGAAATTGAAGATTTCAGGGAGGTTTGTCATCCCAAGATACTCTTTGCCTGTGATTACTGTTTGGAGCAGACTAATCAGGAAGTTAGGTAACTACCTGGTGTAATGGAATAGCATTTGCCAGGCATTTGAGAAGGGGTGTATCTGGTAAACAAAACAAAACATTTTTCAGCTTGCCTGAAATTTTTATTATTAGAGCAATTATTTAAGGAACTTCCTGAGACATGTGAATCTTTATTTATTTATTTATTTATTTATTTATTCTTTTAGTTATAGCATTCCTGTGCCTGGGAGAGAAAATACGTTAGGTGGCTTACAGATCCATTTGTCTGGTTGTCATGTTGGTAAAGGGTAGGAGCAAAAGGGAATAAGGCAGCGCGTACAAGTTAGTATTTAAGGGCTTTGGGGTGGGGCGAGAGGTTGTCAGCACAGATGATTCTACTGGGTGTGGGTGTCCTGATATGAACAAATGGGGAAATCATTAATATTATCTGCTAGACTTATTGGGTACTTAGTACCATCTTCTAGCTAGCACATGTTCTAAGATCTGCGCTTGAAGGAATTTGTTTAATCTTCTAAACAATCCTATGAGATACATGTTGTTATTATTCCCATTTTAGAGGTAGGGAAACCGAGGCAGGCACAAAGGCTCACAGTAAGCGTGGGGGAGGTGTTGCATCAGAATTGGGTTTTCTCTAATCTGCTAGCAGAACTCCCCCGACCCTTCCTGGCTAGCTCTGCACCATGGAGAAGCTTGGACTGCCTACCCGTACTTTCCATGCAAGTGGCTGGACCAGGTGTTCTTCCAGCTCTTTCTGTTTCTTCGATAGAGATGTAAAGTGAGGGAAACTGTGGAGAAAACAGGGCACATTGTCTGGAAGTTAATTCATCGTTCCTGTTGAGGCTCCCCGGCATAAACTCTAGCTGAAGAATGTTTCCTCTTGTTTGCCGAGAGAATCCTTAAGTGGTACTTGTTTCAAGATTGGTTAAACATACCCTGCTTGGGGTTAAACCCTCATAAAGCAGAATAGCTCAAGTGACCGTAGTAAACGCTAGATACTGAGCAATGGCTACAGTATAATTCAATCTACTTTGTATGCGTCAAGTAGCTAATGCTTTCTTGTGTGTGTGCGTGTGTGTGTGTGTGAAAGCTTTTGCAAATATACTTTCAGGAAGAGTCTTTTCCCTATGACTCCCTTGAGAAAATAGAGGAGAATGCCACTTCTGTTTCCTCTGTAGATTACAGTTTCTATTTGAAACCACTATTCTCACATAAGGTAAGCAAGATTGATACATTTGAAAATAAACAACACATGCAAAACCTTTTATTATTTTATTTGTCTTGACATCAGTTGTTTTAGGATATCTTCATTACTGAAGTTCCTCCCCAAATTTCCATTCTTTCCATAAGATTTGGGAACTTTAACTGTAAAGCCAGGAGCCACAGCCAGGGCCACTATCACAGCAGCCCGGCTCATGCAGGTTCACATTGGATTCGGACAGTCGGTAAAGAAACAATGGAGCCACAAACTGGTGGGCCATAGTCTTTAATTCTAGCTTGCACCCGGCGGGCAAGTAAAAACACACACTGGGCTCCAAAACCCACTCACATTCAGTGCTCACAAAGCCACTGACTTATCCAAGTTTCCTAGAATCAAAGGTTTCTAGCTCACCAGCCTTATTCTCCTCAGTTCCCCATCCCCTTCCTTCTCCCTGTACAAACTCTGCACCAACTCTCTTCTCACTCAGCACTCCACCATCTTGGCTGCTTCTCCTGGCCACATGGCCTCTTTCTGCTCTCCTCTGTGCTCCCTCTGCTCTCTCATGCTAATCATCCCAGGAACCAAGAGAGCAAGCTCTCGTTCTGCCCCCATTTTATAGTGTAGAAATCCAAACTCTTAATTCAATATACAAAATAGGGAAGTCTCTAATACAAAGTCACTTCGCTGAGGCATGATTGGATTGTACCACCCCACATCAAAAAAGGGGTGGGAAAGGCTTAATCCCAAAATCAAGCCCCAGGCTACAAGGATTCTGCCTGCCCAGAGACACACATTAATATCACCTGGGCAACGGCCTCCACGTGGGCAGCGCCACTTTAACAAAGTGAGCATAATATATTTTATCTGCCCAACATTAACCCATGTACATTGAGACATAAATTAAGGAATGAGATAATGGAGGCTTATAAAGGAACAGAAGAGATAAAGAAAGAGAAAGTGAAAGATACAGATAGTGGTAAGAGAAGGAAAGAAACAGGAGATGGAGACAGAAAAGAAATGATAGGAGGTTAGGTTATATATGTGTGCAGTGGAATGAGGAGGAGGAGGAAATACTGAACTTGGAATCAGAAGGTCTAGGTTCAATTCCCAGCTCTGCTCTTTGCCTACATGACCTTGGACTTGTCACTTGACCTTCATCAGATTGCTTTTCTGTCACGTGAGACTAATTATAACAGGCCCTACAGGATGTGTGAGTGACAACATGTGCGTGAAGATGCTTGGCCTAGTCAAGAAAGATGTATGGAATCTGAGTCAGTGTCTTCGCATAGCACAAAACAGAACCGAGGGACCGGGATCATGATGTAAGCAGGTGGGAAGGAAGTACCTCAAGGGCTAAATCCATCTGGGTGTTCTTAGCAAGAGGGCTTATTTTCAAGCTCTGAAAATCGTGAACCATTCTTACTATGCATTCTATAGCAGTCTCTTCCAGCTAAGTCTTAATATTACTAGGTCGTGAATATTCTCCAGAACTTTAAAAGCCAACAACTGGGTCTAGAATGTGTACCGTCTCATACAAGACACTTAAAGGGGGAATTTGGGTACAACAAAGAATTTTTGGGTGGGGCTTAGGATGCTTCTACTTGACTCGCTAGGATAGTATTTATATTAGATTCCGTGTCCAGCATGCCTTGAAGAATTCTGCGTGGAAAAGTACCCCAAATTCTATCAAGCACAGGCTTTTCTCCCCCAGAGCTAGGGATTTTCATAAACTAGATTTAAATTTAATTCTTCTCTGCCAGTGTCTTTTCTTTCTAACTCACCATCTGCAGGGAATAGTTAGTATATAACCCAAAGCATATGTGGTGTGCTTGTTCCTCTCTGCCTAAATATGAGTTTAATAAAAAATAGCAGTTAAACATATGTTAAAAATGAAGCAGTACAGTTGGGGGCAAAGACTAAAAGGCGACACAAATGTTTATTAGTTATGTTTTTCATTTTCATGTTCAGAGAATTTTAAAGCCCGGATTTTTTTTCTAAGCCTTGACCAGATCTGCAGTTATATACTCTGTTTTGGTCTTTATTTCCTACAGATAAACACTAGTTTGACAGCGTTGAAGTCCATGTCCAAAGCAATCGAACATCAGTTATCAAATTAATGAATTAGTATCCTTTTATGTGTCAATTGTCCAGTTTAATAATGTCAGGGCTTATAATGTATTACCTCAAGAGAGAGCTTTGGCATTATGTATAGAAACAATTTAAGAAGTGTTAAGTGATCTTGGCTCTCTGGATTTCAAGAGTTGCGAATTTTAAACATGGGACAAATCAGATGTTTCTGTTTCTAGTTGTTGACAGCTTTAAGACCGCCCATCTGACTTAAAATTAGTGATTAGTCTTGACCTTACAGGTGAAGATTTATTTGCCAGTTTTTCTTTCCTGTGTCATACGGATGAACCAAGGTAAGGACAGTTTTCACTTTAGTGTGGCTGTCTACACCAAACCACACTTGTCTTAAGAATAGGGCTGTGCCCAGAGTCGTAGCTCTTTGTTTCATTGTAGTGAAACCAGGACTGCAAACCTACTTTACATTGCACTGTGAATTCTCCCTCTAATAAATTTTTACTTAATATGCATGACATCAGTGGCAACTCTCTATATCCATCCTTCTACCTAAATAGTCTGCTTCATAAGGAAAGAGAGGTAGCATCAGGACAGAGAATGGAATGGAGAACATGGAGTCAAGGTTCTTCTTGCAGAAGTGTTGGCACAGAAAAGCTTTTAAGACTCAAAGTGATGAATCAATAATGATGTGCAATGTTCTTTTGGATTCAACTTTAATTTGCTACTTGTAGAAGTTTTGTGAAGTAGAAGGCAAGGTGTCTCTTTTGAATTCCATTTTAAAGATTAAAGCCCTGGCAGGTTGGCTCAGTGGTAGAGCGTCGGCCTGGTGTGCAGAGGTCCCGGGTTCGATTCCCAGCCAGGGCACACAGGAGAGGCGCCCATCTGCTTCTCCACCCCTCCCCCTCTCCTTCCTCTCTGTCTCTCTCTTCCTCTCCCACAGCCGAGGCTCCATTGGAGCAAAGATGGCCCGGGTGCTGGGGATTGCTCCTTGGCCACTGCCCCAGGCGCTAGAGTGGCTCTGGTCCCAACAGAGCGATGCCCCGGAGGAACAGAGCATCGCCCCCTGGTGGGCAGAGTGTCGCCCCCTGGTGGGCGTGCCGGGTGGATCCCGGTTGGGCGCATGCGGGAGTCTGTCTGACTGTCTCCCCCGTTTCCAGCTTCAAAAAAATACAAAAAAAAAAAAAAAAGATTAAAGAAACCAAGGCTTAGATAGGCTAAGGAGTATTCAAGATGGCAAGTGTTAGGACCTGGTGGTACTTCATATACCTGTTGTCTTTCTAATTACGTTAAGTGGGTCACTTCCTAGTCTTGAAGTTGCCCCTGGTCAGAGTTTGCAGAGAGGAGGAGAGGCTGTATATGTACGTGTCCCTATAATTCTTCTATGTCAATTATTTCCAAGTCTTTTTCCTCATTTGGGTACTGGTATATGCATGCAACTTTCTAAATAGTATACTTGGGGGATTTTTTTCTAATGAAATCAAGGACAAAGTGTTAAAAGATGGTAAATAGTAAGATATAGCCAAAAGAAAATTTGATCTGCATGCTAATTTTTCCATAGGACATCTCTCATTCTTGCAAATGATACATATAAAGTACTTGACGATAGCTTTGAGTCACACAGGTAGGGAATTTAGTTTTCCTTTGCTTTTGTGAGTGATAGCTCTTCTACCCATCAGAGGAAGATCCAATGGTAGACATAGTCCTTGTCCTCAGAGCTGCCTCCTGCTCATTTCTTTTCAGGGGCTATAAGCACCTGCTCCATGGGAGACCCAGTCAACACCTGGCTGTGGCTGCAGGCCTGTGGCCAGATCTCTTGAAAAAAACTAAATCAAGTGTTTTCTATAACCCCCTTCAACTCAATAAAATAAATATTTTCTTGGGTCTTGTAAAGGAAATACGATAGTCATGAAATTTAATAGAAAGTGAATTCCCATTTTTTGGTCCTTTAACAGCCCCCTGGAAAAAAGAATTTGGAAATTCTTTGTACCCCCTTGTGCATGCTTATCTAAAATTTGACATTTAAAATTTTTCATTATAAGATTAAATATTTGCAAAAGATACTAGTTGTGACAAATTGTAAATTTTCACATTTTAAAATAAAATTTATCACTTTTGAACATGCACCCAGTGAAATCTAAATACTATTTTGAGTGAATATCACCATTCTTCATTTATTTTTAAATGCCTGCTCAAGTTGTTCTTTAACACCAAATTTTTTTTCTTCAAGCTTGTATTTCTATTATACATATTTTCCCTGTGGAATTTTATCCTTGGTTATATATTTTTGTGGTTGAAAGTATTTTATTGATAATGCTATTCTGATCCTTTGCAATAAAAATATGTATAAAAATAAATTTTCACTTTAAAATTTCCGTGATCATAAAGCTCTAAGTATATAATTGATTTCTTCTAAGTTGATTTCAATACAATGATTTTAGTACAAAGTTGCTCAAAAAACAACATAAATGTATTAAACATTTTGAAAAGTAATTGTTAAACAATAAGTAAAAATTTATTGGAAATACATTTTTTTTAAATACTCTCTTTTTCAATTTATTTATTTATTTATTCATTTTGAGAGGGGGGGAGAGAGAGAGAGAGAGAGAGAGAGAGAGAGAGAAAGAAGGGGGGAGGAGCAGGAAGCTTCAACTCCCATATGTGCCTTAGACCAGGCAAGTTCAGGGTTTTGAACCAGCAACCTCAGCATTCCAGATCGATGCTTTATCCACTGCGCCACCACAGGTCAGGCGGAAATACATTTCTTAATGAGATGGGTGGGGCTTTATTTTCAATTATTAATATTTCAATCCATGGATGAATATTTGTTATTGCTAAGAGTTCAACATCATTTCCATTCCTAGTTTTACTTTTTATGATGCAAATGGTGAGAAACATTGTCTACATATTGCGTGATGGGACAGATGGAGTTCTGTTAGAGCAGTATCATTTCTCTCTTTGAACTTCTGAATCAAAAACCAGAAATAAACCACCACCAGTAGCAACATTTATTGATATCTCAGTTAGTAAATTGATAAGGCTTTCCATTGATTTTTGTGAAAATCGAAGAATTGGTGGGCATCTGGCTTCCAAAAGCATTTGTTATCTGTTCACTAAAGTCATCTACCTTCTTGATGTATATCAAAAAGTCTATCATAGGGCTTTAACCAAGGTATTAAATGACTAAAATCTATGTTCACTTAGTGACATGCTGCTTAACTTGATCTACTTAAAAAGTGTTAACAGTTTAGAAGGGTTAGGAATTTCAATACATCTTTGCCTGCCAAACAATATTTTTATTATGGTCGTGGTAAAAATGCTTTGGTCACATCTTTTAAGTATGTACTCATTAATGCTGGATCTTAAGATTTATTTCAGGCCCTGGCCGGTTGGCTCAGTGGTAGAGCGTCGGCCTGGCATGCAGAAGTCCCGGGTTCAATTCCCGGCCAGGGCACACAGGAGAGGCGCCCATCTGCTTCTCCACCCCTCCCCCTCTCCTTCCTCTCTGTCTCTCTCTTCCCCTCCCGCAGCCGAGGCTCCATTGGAGCAAAAGATGGCCCGGGCGCTGGGGATGGCTCCTTGGCCTCTGCCCCAGGCGCTAGAGTGGCTCTGGTCACGACAGAGCAACGCCCCAGATGGGCAGAGCATTGCCCCCTGGTGGGCGTGCCGGGTGGATCCCAGTCGGGCGCATGTGGGAGTCTGACTGCCTGCCTCCCCGTTTCCAGCTTCAGAAAAGCACACACACACACAAAAGATTTATTTTATTCAATGCATAGATAATATATCCTAATTGTCCTCATCATTTATTCAGCCAGCCAAGTCAGATTTTATTTTGTGTTAGAAAAAGTCTGACTTCATTTTTCAATGAACATATTTTTTAATATGTTAAATGCACCCCTGTGACAATCGGGTCACTTCTGAATTCAAATTTTATCAGAGAAATTGATTAAGCTATAGCTCTATGAGAACTGGGTTTCTATATGTATTGGAAGGGGACTTATTCAATAGCTATTTGTCAGAGAGAGAAAAAAAGAGAGAGATGAGAAGCTATTAATTGAGGAATGGATCTATTGCATCATAGCTTGTGACCTGGGTGTGGTAGGGCTGCACAGTAGTTCTATTTGACTGTCTGCTCTGATGGGGTCTCTAATAATAGTTAAGGGATGGAAGAGATTATTAAACTGTAATTATCATCATTCTCATTACCCCACTGCACCTATCTGAATTCCCCAAACACATCAAAATACACTATTTTTAACACTTTACAGAAGCCCTCATCATCTGGGATTTATTACTCACCTTGATTACAGTTGGATCACTTTTAACCCAAATATCAGATCGACCCTTTCTGGGGCACTCCAGTGATGTTCAGAGTTCTGGGCAATGTGGTATAGTAGATTTGCCGTGGTAAGAGTCATGTCTTTCTCCTATAGAGCAGGAGAAGGACGATTATAAGAGGGCAGGTGCGGATACTGGAATGAACCTTGAACACAGATGCATTCTCAGGCAAATTTGGAAAAGAATTTCAGGGAAATGGAGATTCTGGATTTTAATTCCCTTAAAACTCTCTTTGCCCATCTACTTCTGGGAACGATTTTTATGACACTTCAGGTATATATGTACATCCCCTAGTGTGTGAAGACCACTGTTAAAGAGAAAGAAATAACCTTAAAAGACCAGGGACTGTCATTTACAGAAGGCTAGAATTTGGTTGGGGAGGGAAGCCCAGTTGCATCTAAAAGGGATTAATTAGTAAAGCATTCTTCAGGCAGACTGTATTTCCCTTTGATTTGGGATCAGTGGTCTTTCCTAACACAATGAAACTCTGTATCAGTCAGAGCCAGAAGAATTTCACTCCTGGAATTGGTGTATTCCAGAGACAGGCCAAAGGGGAAACAGCGTTTATGGAGCAGGTATTGTGTGTGGGTGGTTTACGTGCCTGTACAGAGGCAAAGTGGTCATTCCCAGGGCACAGAGTCAGTAAGTGGCTGTGTCCCGCTCCAGGTTCCATCCGGGAGAGAGTCTGTGAGACACTTTTCTTTCTCTTCTTGAATCCTTCTGAGTTCTAAGGAGTCAGAATATCATCTCAAAAGAACAGCTAATTTTATTTTTTTCTTAGTTGTAAAAGAAACACATGTTCATGGTAGAAGTTATAGAAAACACAGAAAAGCACTAATCAATAAACAAAAACCATCTTGGCACATACTTCTCAGCTATAAGTACAGATATTTTAGAGGGTATATATTCGTGAGGAAGGACACATGTACACAAACACGTGTGGTTTAGACCAGACCCCATCTGGGTTTAAATTTCCACACCCCCACTTACTAGAATCTTTATCTGTGACAAGGCGATAACACTGTATACTGTATGGGGTTGTTGTAAGTGTTACATGAGATAATGCAAGTATGCTTAGCACACATGATGGATGGATAGATAGATAGATAGATAGATAGACAGACAGGCAGACAGGTAGCATTTAGACTTTGTTTTTGGTTAGCAACATTTTCTGAACATTTAACCATTGCATTACTTATGTATTGCTCTAAGCATGACTTTTAATCACATCCATTATGTGACTATAACACAATTGACTTAACCAGTTGTCCCACTGTTGAACATTTTGTTTCCGACGATTTCCTTGCCTAAACAATGCTGCAATGAACCGAAGGGGACGGATACAATAAACTACTAAATGTGTAATTTTAGTGTAAGGCATTTCCAACATGCAGCCCAATTTAACTTCAGATATATAAACTCTACTCATTTATATTCCAGCCCAGAGTAGACAGGAGAGTGCTTGTTTGCATTAACCCTCACCAACACTGGTGTTACCTTTCTTTTTTATCTTTGCTAATTGGATAAGATTTTAAAAGTGTAACATATTTTCGTTTGCATTTCTTTGATTATAAGTGAGGTTTGGCATTCTTTTTTATTTCGTTGGACTTAAAAAAATCTAACAATGGAAATGCACGCAAGTGTTTGTTCTTCTGCTGGTGCTTAGTGTTATTTACTTGCAGTCTGTATCCATCTCTTTTCTGTAGGAGGCATAAAATTAAAGTTAAGCTTTCCTGGAGCGGATGTGTGTGTACATAAGAGGTTTAATCAATAACTGACAAAGGAAGTAGGGGTTCAGCCTGCCCTCCCAGGGCTCTGTGGATTCTTTCTCTTTGAATCTGGCTGCTGCTTCTGACAGGTGTACTTCTTAGCTCCGGGGACCTGGAGCAGGCAGCCCTCAGCTCTCACTCTGCCCTATGTGCCTTGGGACTCTGGATGTTGCAGAAATACATATGGTTTGGAGAATGTAAAAGGTCACAGGCTTATTTTTGGATGAGGGAAATAAAATTCTTTTTTAAACATAAAGAACCCTATACATACTAGGATGCGCCCTCTTGCTGTGTTACTTGTATTCTGAGGTTAGTTTCTCTGTGTGTCTGTCTCTGTGTCTCCCTTGCCACCACCGGCCTCTCTCTCTCTCTCTCTCTCTCTCTCTGTCTGGCAAACTGTTCTTGCCCGTGACCAGGCAATGCTGCCATCAGGAAAGCAAATGCTTAATAAGGAATTTAAATAATAGAAGACAATGTCCTAAACCTGGGGAAAATCTTCCTGTTTGCAAATTGACAGGGTGAGAAGGATTTTTCTCACTTTGCAAACAGCTGAAACCTCATCTTGTCTGAGTTCTCTGCACTCGGAGACCTGAAGCCTGTGACAGCACATCCTGCCGCTTCAGTCCCTCCACACCGGGCTTTGGGACTTTTCCCCCCTTAAAAATATTCTTTGTTTTTAATCTCGACAAAAGACTTCTCACTGAAAGAGAGAGAGAGAGAGAGAGAGAGAGATGGGGACCCAGCCTGAGGGCCGGGGCTGTGCCTGTCTCCCACCGTGTCCCCCTCATTTCCTTCCCACCAGGGGAAGAGGCCTGGCCTCGTTAGCCACTGCTGGAGTGAATTGCAACTATTATCCTACCTTTTCTCACATTGCAGCATTTCTTTCTTCTTCTAAAAGCCATCTGGGATAAAGATAATTTCTTCTTAAAAGCTGGCTCTGTTCTTCCCCCACCTCCCATGCCTGACCTTGTTTTGCATTTTGTAGTTAAAAGAACATGAAATAAACTTTAAAACTGGCTTGATTAAATAGATTAAATAAACATTCGCAGGCCTCACAAATACGCACAAGCCCACATGGTCACTATGCCCACATGGTCAATATGCCCACACGGAGCATGTGTAGACACCAAAGATAAAGCTAGTTTGTCTTTGAATTTCAAATGTTGGCATCTCCCAGTTGGAATGCTCCAGGGTCCTGCATTCATATATATTCAATACCAGCATAAACGGGATCCTAATTAATGAGTGTGTTAATTCTTCTTGCCAGCTGGGGACAAAAACCATTGTTTGGTCTTTAGCCATTGAGTGGTGTGTGTGTGTGTGTGTGTGTGTGTGTGTGTGAGAGAGAGAGAGAGAGAGAGAGAGAAAGAGAGAGAATTGGGAATCTCCAGATTTCAAATCACTAGATCAGCAGATTTATAGTCATTTCATTTTCAAGATTTTTTAAAAGGGTAAACATTCATTTTTATAACTGTTAATAATCAGAACCAACCTTTTTTTTTTTTGGCTGCATGCTGTATGTATAGCTTATAATGGATGCGTATCGTAACAGATGTTAGATAGTTACATCTTTGTATTTTCCAAGTGACTTACAGAAACCCAGTTTCATGACACCAGTAAGCTTAAGATATTTATATTCCCTGGCTGGGTGCATCCAATAACTCCTTTTCAAATTGGAACATCAGCTCCAAGGATGAAAGGATCACTTCTCGGAGTTTAAACCCTAAAGCAGCATCATTCATAAGAATGATTTGCTTGCAGAGATTAGCTCTCTGACTAGATGATGCTTTGGATAAAGTAAGAAGTGGGCTGACTAGTTCCTAAATTACAGGTAGGCTGCATTCAGAAACTCTTAAGGTATTTTTTCAATATGATACAAGCCCTTGAATCTCTCTGCACGGCGTTGTTTCAGCATTGAGCAAGGCTCCTCAAAGCCCAAGATTAAATTAGGAGAACTCCCCCTGCTGCTTCTATTGAATTGAGTTAATATAATGAGTTTATTGTTAAATTACACAAAATGAAACTTGCCATGTGGAAGAAATACGGCTGAGATCTCAGTGGGATGTTGATTTTTTTCCCTTCCTACCTTGCTCCCGCGATACCTAGCGGTGGCTCACTGGCTCCGCGGCTGCAGCTCCAACACCCGGACAGAGCTAGCCTGGCAGATGGAAGCTGCGAGTCCAGATTGGCGCATGAAGCAGAGAAGCGTGAAACCTTCAGGGTGCTGAGATGTGGTGCCCAGCCTTCCCATGAGGGACTCCTTCTTTGTAGATGAGGTACTACTGTTCTGCGGACATGGCGTCTGTTTTCTGCCCATTGCTTCTATTAGAAGACGGGATGAGACCAGCCAGCCCGCCCACGGCCACAGCCCTGCAGAGAGAGGTGCTGCGGAGGGAGCGGCCAGCTTCCCAGCTGCCCCTCTTGTCCATCCGCTGCCTCTTGGGCCACATTCTGTTTGATGTCCGCTGTCTCCACGGTATCATCAGTGCCCTTTTCTCTTGCTCACTTGATCTGACCCTTGCCCAGATGGTGAGGTCTTTTTGTCATTCTGTTCTCGGTTTAATGTCACCTCTTCAGAGAGCTCTTTTTCCCTTTGTCACATAGAAGTAGCGCCTCAGTCACTTTCTGTCATATACCTGGTTTTATCTTTGTCCTATTTCATGCTACCAACTATTTTCTCATCGTTCGGTTCTGTGCTTACAGCTGTGTATGTACCCCTCGCCCCACTAGAAAGTAAACTCTGTCCAGGCAGATACCCTGTTGGCTTCTCCAACAATGTCTGTTCTTTTTTCTTATTTTTTAATGGATTTTAATTTATTGTGTTTACATAGATTCAAGTGTCTCACCCAATACATCCCCCCACCCCCGTGTTCCCCTCAACATCCCCCTTGCCCCCCTCCCCCCAAGTCCTCCCCCTTCCCACAACGTCTGGAATAGAGACAGCACTGGTCACCGGGCTCTGGTGGAAGTCTTCACCTCTCTGAACTTTAGATCTTCACTTATAATGAGATAATAATGCCCATTTCCCTGTAACATGATAAGACTAAAGCCCATTACAAGCAAGCTGGCCCAGAATGATGACCGACATATGCTAGGTTCCTTCTTTGAACTCTCAGATGTCAGTTTTGAATGCTTTTTCTGCCTCTTAGAGCCCAGACCCTACTCAGCCAGCAAGAATATTTATGTGGTTGATGTTCCCAATGGGAAGCTGAGCTCTAAGTGAAGTTATTAATGGCTTTTCTATAGCTGACTTTTCCCCTCCTACCAGGGTTTGTAATTCATTTTTTAAAAACATCATTTCTTCCAATAGACCATGCACTGGTTAATATCAGTTCTGTCCTAGCAGTGACTTAGTGGTAGACCAGCAATTAGGTGAAAAAGCTGCCCAAAACCAAAATGTTAACAGGGACCCTCAAGATACTATTGGGTCAATCATTTGTCTTTTTTTTTTTTTTTTAGTGAGAGGAGGGGAGGCAGAGACAAATTCCCACATGTGCCTGCCAAGCCCACAGGGGCTGATGCTCTGCCCCTCTGGGGCCCTTGCTCAGTTGCAACCGGAGTCATTTTTTAGCACCTGAGGCAGAGGCCATGGAGTCATCCTCAGTGCCCAGGGCCATCTCACTCTAATCAAGCCATGGCTGCAGGAGGAGAGGAGGAGAGAGAGAGAGAGAGAGAAGCAAAAAGGGGAGGGATGGAGAAGCAGATGGGCGCTTCTCCTGTGTGCCCTGATCGGTAATTGAACCCGGAACATCCACACACCGAGCTGATGCTCTACCACTGATCCAACCAGTCAGGGCCAGTCGTTTGTCTTTTATTAAGGAAATTAAGAATGAAGTGTCCACAACCTTACCTGATACTTTTTATTAACCTTCTCATTTGAGAGAGTTTTTTTTTAGTTTGTTTTATTTTGTTTTTTATTGAGAGAAAGAGAAAGACAGGCAATAAAGGAGAGAGATGAGAAGCATCAACTCTAATTGTGGTACTTTAGTTGTTCATTGATTGCTTCTCAAATGTGCCTTGACCAGGGGATTCTAGCTGAGTGAGTGAGTGACTCCTTGCTCAAGCCAGTGACCATTGGGCTCAAGCCAGCAACCTTGCGATCATGTTGATGATCCCACACTCAAGCTGGTGAACCTGCACTTAAGCTGGTGAACCCGCACTTAAGCTGGTGAACCCACGCTCAAGGCAGATGAGCCCATGCTCAAGCCAGCGACCTCACGGTTTCAAACCTGGGGCCTTAGTGTCCCAGGTCAATGCTCTATCCACTGTGCCACCACCGGTCAGGCTTTTTATTTTTTTTTAGTTTATTTTTAATGAAAAGATCCCCTCGAGCTGGGATGTTAGAAGTCATTTGCTGCATTTTTTTATACCTTACTGATAAGGAAACAGAGGCCTACTGAGGTTAAGATACTTATCCAAGGACTCTTCATCTGTTAGTGACAAGCAGGTCCACTCAGGCCTCTTAATTCACTGGCTGATCACTGCCCTCTTGCAGGGCCTTGCTCCCCAAATGCCCACCTGAATATCTTTTGCTTTTACCTAAAGCTTCTTATAAAGGTCAGTCATGACCTTGATGAGTGTTACCAGTTACCCTTGTTGAAACTACCCTAATTGCACTGATCTTTCCTCACCAGATAGATCTGCCTGGTCTAGTTAGCGGCCTCTGCTCCTCTGTGTAAATCCTCTCTGCTTGTTTTGTTCCTGCTGGGAGGAGGCGGCCTCTCCCTCTGTCCCAAGCACTCTCCCTGAACAGGGTCCTCTTTGCCTCTGAGCCAGTGATCCTGGGCCTCCCTTGACTTCAAAGTTCTCTCACCAACATGATTAATTATCAATTACTTTTGATTAGATAAGGTTCACTTTGCAACTGATAACATTTCTAGCCTTGACACCTCTCATCTTTTACTTTTAGTTGGCTGATCAGCAGGACAATCTGTTCCCCAACTGTAAATTTGTATATTTAGTGCCTTCAAATGTCTAGTTAATCTTTGGTGAACCTGTATAAGCCTCATGTTAATCTGATTAAAGTATGATTTAGTATAATGAACATTTTTATTTAGTATAATGAACATTTAAAAAATTCTTGCCATCGTCATCAAGAAGTACTGAACATCAAATATATTTTCCAAAAAGATCTTCTTTAGCTAATAAAAAAAAAAAATCTAAATGCTAAGTATATCCTATAATTTTACATCTGTTAAATGATTTGAACTGTGAAATGTTCACACTAAAAAAGCAGTTTGCCTTTCCAGCTGTTGATCGGCTCTGAGCACAGAACCTGACCGTAGTCTTCCGTGCAGCCTCGAAGTAGTTCTGTTAGGATACCTTTTGAAGGGGAATGAGGAGCAGATTGATTTTTGTCTGCAATTTAGCTGTTTTCATTTTTTTTTTTAACACAGAAAGTCTGTTTTGAATTTGCCCCCAGAATCTGATGCACTTCTAAATGGCCATATGTCAGTTTTCATGACTCAAACCTATTCAAAAAGGGTTGAGTCTGCTTCAAAGCTAGCAGGATAAAACAAGAACCCAGAGCAAAAAATTCTTCCTTCCCTTCTCTTCCATCTGCATGGTCAAAGGTGCCATGGGTTCTTTTGAAGGCTGAGTCCTCCGGCATACACATGCACAGGGAGGCTTGATACGAACGAGTCTGTATAAGATTTAAGTTCAAAAGAAATGACTTTTTCTACCACAGTCGGTGATTTTTCAGCTCTCTTCTAGCTCTGGGGCACTGTCACTATCGTGGAAGCCTGTGTGGTTGGTCATCAGGTCTGGACCCTCAAAACCATCCCTGTCTTCTGAGTGGGTTCATTTCTGCTCGTGGGCAGTAAATTCCCCATCTTCGGTGTGGTTGGTAGGGATACAAACATTCTGTTAGCATCTGTTCACTGCGGCGGACTCTCTACATGAGCAGTGTGTTGAAGACATGAACAATAGTATTGATTTGTTTGTATTTTTATTAAACACAATAATTACTTCCTATGGGATTATGGCTTTTACCTTATCACTTGTGATTCTGAAAGCTACACAAAGAAGAATAACTTTGCCCAGTCACTGAAGCAAAGTTCAAGGAGTTATTGTTGAGGTCCAAATGGGAGAAAATATGGGTGTGTGGTGATAAAAACGCCTTTGAGAATCTTCTGTTCGAAGCATGGGATATCAGCAAGCATGAAGTAGAGTTTTTTAAAGCCGCAACTGTTATGGAGGAGATATACATGAACACTTTCTAAGAAGATAAACATGAATAATTGAATATAATATTAGACTACCTGAACTTTAAAAACACACTTTATTAGAGTAGCCATTCTCAGGGGAAAAACATTTTTTCTCAAGAGGCTTCAAAGTATTACTTAGTAAAAATATTACTTGGTAGAAAGTTGATGACAGATGTAAATATCATATGTGCTTTAAAATCTTAGCAGACGGTGGCATCTAAAACAAGAAGAATGCATAACTGGAAGGAGGAATAGACCGGAGAGCCAGAAGTCCCACCACTGCGTGTTCTGGGCAAACTGCTTTCCTTCGCTGAGCCTCAGTTTGTATACTGATTGAAGGAGTGGAATATAGACAGATAATCCAATGCCTTTTCGCCTCGGATGGTCACTGCTCTCTTCCTGAACGGAACAAATGTTCTCATGTCATCTGCAAATCAGTATAGCACAGCGATCAGCAAACCGTGGCTCGTGAGCCACATGCGGCTCTTAGGCCCCCTGAGTGTGGCTCTTCCACAAAATACCACGTGCGGGCGCTACCTCGATAAGGAATGTACCTACCTATATAGTTTAAGTTTAAAAAATTTGGCTCTCAAAAGAAATTTCAAGCATTGTACTGTTGATTTTTGGCTCTGTTGACTAATGAGTATAGTTCAAACAACTGATTTTGTTGCCCTCCGTTCCAAACTCCCAGCTGCTGCTCTCCACATTAAGAATTTGGAAACTAGCTAAATCCAGTGCCTGGCATACTTAACTTTCAGATTATAAGAATAACAATAACTAGTCAACTCATAAAACAATATCATCTCTTCATCCAAGATTTTTTTCTGAACCACTCTGGATTAAATAGTATAAGTTCCTAAAATGTATTTGAGGATCGTATAGGAATCCCTTTCAATTCTTTTGAAAATATTTCATTATGTAAAGGATAATTGGTAAAGTGACACCATGGACATTTTCAGTGTGCTGGTATAGATGCATTGTGCAGCCACAGTGAGAGAGTTACTGGAACATAAGCACTTAAATTTAAAATTTTTATTCGGATATAATTAGCATATAATAAAATGCACAAAATCTGAAGTGTTCAGTTCAATGAGTTTTGGCAATTGTGTACATCCATGTACCACCATTTAAAATATGGTGTAGAACATTTTTTTTCCCCTCTAGAAACTTTCCTCATGTAAGCACTTATTTTAGTACCAGCGAATCCTCGAATAAGGTCATTTTAGTCAATGTTGTTTCATTATAGTGTTCATGAGATGCTCTAGAACTTACCCTTTGTTTATATCAATTAGCCTATGGTAAAATTGGTTTCCTTATACATCATTTTGCTTAGTTTCAGGCCCTATCAATGACGTCAAGTGAGGATTTATCTTAGTTCCTCGTTTTTGTCCTTTTGTTTAATCAACTAGTCATAAATAAGAATCACAGGAAAAGGGGAACATTTAATAGGTAGGGGACTCGCTACTTTATCTTGAACTTGATTCAAAGTATTACTTTCTCTCTTTGAACTGAATGACCAGGTGTGCCTTCCATTTGTCATGTTCATACTCTGTGTGTGGACATCATAACGTGTAAATAAATACGTGGCATACTATTTGGTATTAGTGAACATTTACAAAGAAGCCTTCATTGATTTGTGGGGAAATGGCAGGGTGTTCTGCCAGGAAGGTCCACAGACTTGGGTTCAACACAGGGATGTGAAAAAATGCGTGTCTACTGTTCTCTAGGGGCCTTGAGTTGGGCCATCTGATGTGCTCAGACACTTGGGGACAAGAGTCCTTTTGCTGCACTGAGTGAGCAGAAGGACATACCACCAGTTTGAAGGGAGGAGAGAACTTGTAGTTAGGAGGGTGATGGGGAGGAGAAGAACACACAGAGGAGGATCCCGCTTCCAAGGTCACCTTTATGGAGCCAGGAAGCGGAAGGGGGTGACAGGAAGACCCTGGAGGCCAGGAGGCCACATGCTGGCCTGGCTCTCCCCACAGGGGGTCCGGAGACCTGCCGCCACACCTGAGGCTGCCCCTCATCCATCTGAGCCTCTGGGCCGGGACTGCTAACAACCAGCTCAAATTGGCTGATTTTTCCACATTTGTCAAGGAGCCAGCTGCACTGGCTCAGCTAAGCATCTGCAGAAGGGGAAACAGAGAACCAGGAAAAAAAAAAAAAAGCTTTTAAGTCATTATTCTTATTCATTTCCCTATTCTCTGCCCACCCCCTCGCAGTCTCCACTGCCATGCCTCTTTCTTCTTCTTCTTCTTTTTTTAAAAATCTTTTTATAACAATCTTTTCCTTTATGTGGCTAGAGCCCTTGGCCTCCTTCCAGTGACCTGTCTGTAGAGAGATACTCCTCCCTTATAATTAGGCCTTTGTTACACCACTTCCTGATTTTCTTCTCTTTCTTTCCTTTTTAAAGCTTCTGGCCCTTGACACCCAGTGCCCCAGAGGAATAACCACACTTGTTAAAACGAAGGGTCTTCAAAAGGGTGATGATGTTGGCTTCCTCAAGGAGGCCTGTGAGTTCATTCAGGCCCGTGGTTACAATGGACTAAGGGCATGGAAAGACCCAAAATAAGACATGTGTTGAGATGTCTTCATTCTGGTGACAACATCACCTACGGAGCTATGCTTAGGCCACTTTATTTCTGGATCCCGCTTTCTATATTTTGCCACTCCGGGACTGGACTCGCATTGGTTTCTGGATAAGAGGATGGAAGTTTTTGTTTTCAGATGCTCACGAATGGATAGAAAGAGCTAATCCCAAAGAGGCAGGGAGAGCCAGAGAGGGAAGCAGGCCAGGCCCAAGGCGGATGGAGGCAGCAAAGACCCCGTTCTCCTAGGGCTCGTGACAAGGAGGAGCAGGCTTCCGTGCAGATCTGGCGGCTTGTGTGATTACTTGGTTGTTTTCCATTCAGTTCTTTTAAAGGAAGTTGGTATCAGGATACCTACACTTAATAGCCACCACATTTAAGGGGACTCACATGGAAGCCTGGGAGTCCACCGGTCACTGAAATCTGTAGAAAATAAAGAAGAAATCATGAAAGGTCTCAGTTCATTCCTATCAGGGTTGGTGACGTTCAGTACTGTTTCTTTTGTGTTGAAATCTGAGGTTCAACAGTAAATTTGAGGCCAGTTTAATGACCTCTCTTTCTCTAAGGTGACTTTTAGAAATAAACTTGTTTGTCTAGTTCAAACTTAGGCAAACTATTTTTGCTTTCTCTCAGATTTCTTTTTCTTTTCTTTTTTGTTAACCCAAAATGTTACCAAATGATTCTAGTGGTCTTAAATCACATGAGGATGATACTATGGTTTATTTTTTTCTCCCCTTCTCTGGGTTTTAGGATTTTTTTTTTTTTTTGGATAGAGATTGTATTTTATTTTCTTTTGAAAATTATGTTAGAGGAGTGTTAAAAGGAAAAAATGGTTTATCTTTTTTTTGGTATATAGAAATTCACCCCCTAAATTGTCTTTGTAAGCAGCCTACAAGTAGCACTGTTTGTAGGTTCCTAGTTAAGAAGACCAAATGCTCTTCCTGGTGGTTCAAAAGATTGAAGTTAGTTCCCCTGGGAAAGTTTGGGCTGTGCTGAAGGAGGTATTGATTGAAAAGTCAGGTCTAAAACATGGAAGCTAGCTCCCAAGACTGTAATATGCTTTGTGAGTAACTTAGCCACTCTGTAAAAGGGGGTTATTGATACAATAATGCAGTGAAGATGAATGAGGTCCTGTATATGAATTACCTGATAGGCTCCTTGGCATATGTTATATGCTAGAAGAATGAAAGCACTAGCCATTTTTCAAAGACTTCACCCTTTCAAAGTGGTTTTTCAAACACTTTGAATCTTAGAAAGATTACTGCTATCCCAGCAGGAGCTGAGCTTTAACATAATGAGGAGATCGAAGGTAACCAGCTGCTACGTAGGTTGTTAGATAGCCAATGCCGAGGGTAGATGATTGTTGCAGACGAGCTTGACCAGAATCTCATTCCTTCCCTTTCAAAACAGTCCCTCAAATAAAAGGGGGGAGATAGGTGAGTGGGACCCCTCTAGTTTATGGATCAACTGTTTTGTGCTGGAGCACTTGAAAGAGTTTTTGTTTGGGTCCAAGAAAGACTTTTCCTATAAAGACAGTAGGGCAGTGTTTTAAGTATCAGGTGCCCAAAGCTACCCAAGGTAGGCTTCAAAAAAAAAAAAAAAAAAAAAAAAGGTGACCTTTGGTTAGTATTGATAGTATTTTTCTGTGAAATAATGTATTCTGATTCCCAGACACACATCATGCCCCTATATCTGCACATCCTGTGTGAGGCTCCCTAGCAAGTTCTATGGTTTCAGACAAGGGGTGACAACAGGTAGGTAGGTGCTTGTGGAAACAAACTTGTGTCCTCTCAACAGATGAGGCAGCAGTGGGGGAAAGGAAGCCATCCCCCTTTGGTTCCCCTTCTAAATCTCGGCTAATTCTCAACTCTCACTGGGGAAACAGGGTTTTACCCACAAAGGGCAGGAGGGTCTGGGATAGAATGTTCTTGGTTTTCATTCTTATGTAAGAGTCATTTATAAGTTGAAAGTATGTTAGGTCCTGTTAGGTCCCACCTGGCCTAAGCTGTAATGGCAGATTTGTAATGCACAGATTGTATAGATTTTTTTGTCTTAAAGGCAAGTGTAGGAAGTATTTTACAAATACCCAAAATCCCCTCCGTGAATGACAGGGCTTCTTCAAGTGAGATCCCTAGACCGTGCATCAGTGTCTCCTGGGAACTTGTTAGACATGTCCATCTCAGAGCTGCACTCCACACCTCCTGAATCAGAAACTGGTGATGGGGCTCAGGTCTCCCAAGGAATTCTAGTGGGTCCTAGAGTATGAGGACTCCTGGTTTAAGCACCAAATAGTTTTCCTGTCCACGCTGCAGTCTTTGAGGCAAGGGGTGACAAGGGAGAGTGGGGTAAAATAGTTCCGTAGACATAAAGGGCTCAGTGAACATTCGTGGCTTTTATTGGGAATTTACTTCTGGGCTGCCACGCAAAATATAAGATGCCCAGTTACATTTGAATTTTAGATGAAAAAAAATTTTTTTTTTTTTTTTTTTACTGTCAGTATGTCCTATTTGATGTCCTGTGTTTTTATTTGCTAAATCTGGCAACTCTGCACACAGTTGGGTTGTGCAGAAATTTCGCAGCAACCACCTTAAATAAGCGATCAGGGTTAACATGGCCAGTGACAAGTCGTGTTAATCACGAAGGGTCCCCTGGGAAAATGTGAAGAGAAGGGCATTTCACCTCTGAAGTGTTTGTCCTCAAAATCATAACCTCAGTCTAGTCGGGAGGAAACATCAGACAAATCCAGCTTGAGAGACTATTCAAGAGTGTTGAGATCATGAAAAACAAGGGAAGACTGAGAAACTGCCACTGATTGGAAAAAAACTAGGAGACGCGAATGACGAAACGCCGCGTGGGGCTCTGGATGGGATCCTGGAAAGAAAGAAAAATGTTAGCGGAAAATTGGAAAAATCTGAATAATGTCTAAAGTTTAGTTAATGGTAATGTACTAATGTTACCGGTCATTTCCTAGTTTTAATACGTGCACTGTGGTTATATGTGATGTTACTGTTAGGGCAAGCTGGGTAAAGGGTATGTGGGAACTCTGTACGATCTTTGTAATGCTTCTGTCGTTCTAAACTTATTTCAAAAAGAAAGAAAAAAAATGGAGTCGGGTTTACCTTGACAGCTCTGTGCATACTACCCCTCCCTTTGTTTTCTTATGGAAATGAAGAAATATATTGCTTAAATGCTGAACTGTGTGAGAACATTAAGATGAATTACACACACACACTGGACAAAATGTTGCAGTAGTTTTAAATCTGCCCTGGACAAATGTAGTCTTTGCCATGAACAGGTGATATGTTTAGCCTGGACATTCATGGGAATCTATGTTTACTGTTACGGCTTATTCACCATGGAGCTGAGTGAGACAGACTGTGGGGAAGGAGGAAAGGCCAGTGGTGGGGTGGCCATGGGAAGGGAGGTTGTCAAGGATGCTAATTCTGTTGTAGTCCCCCAGTTGATAGTTTTATCTGCAGAGTTTGGTCTATATCAACCTGTGAGCTTGGGGATGTGACAATGTCTTTTCTGCCACAGCACCAGCTTATTAGGCGGTTGGCCGATTTGTCCTGGAATTAGTAGTTTTAGATTAAAACACCTTAAGAGGGCCTTCACTTGCAGGCATTTGGAATCAGCCTGTGAGTTCAGTTCATTTCCCACCCCATCCCCGCCTCCATTCATTAACTCCTGCATTTCTTTGCATGAGGATGTGCATTCAAGTACAAGTCCCTCAGCCATAAGGGACTCTGTGGGGTCCTCTTCTCAGAGGCTGAGGTGCTGAGAGCCTTCCCCACCACGGCAGACCTAAGGATTGCAGTTAGCATCTTTGTGGAGGCTTAGGTTAACTTCTTCCCTGGCTCAATGCTTAACCGGAAGTGAGTGCAGCCAAAATTTTAGGTATTGGTTGGAACTCTGTTTCGGTCCAGTCTCTTCCTGTTTGCTCTGTAATCCCATCATTCCAAACTATGGGCCTCTTTGTGCCATTTTTTCCCAGCAGGGCTCTGTTTCTCCATGTTTGAAACTCTTGTTTCTTAATAAAATCATCTTTAGAAGCCTATTGTTGGCCTTGGCCGATTGGCTCAGTGGTAGAGCATTGGCCAGGTGTGTCGTCAATGTCCCGGGTTCAATTCCCAGCCAGGGCACACAGGAGAAGTGCCCATCTCCTTCTCCATCCCTCCCCCTCTCGCTTTTCTCTATTTATCTCTCTTCTCCTCCCCTCCTGCAGCCATGGCTCCATTGGAGTGAGTTGGCTCCGGGCACTGAGGATGGCTCCATGGCCTCCACTGTAGGCGCTGAAAAATGGCTCAGATTGCAACAGAGCAAGGGCCCCAGATGAGCAGAGCATTGCCCCCTAGTGGGCTTGCTGGGTGGATCCTGGTAGAGGTGCATATGGGAGCCTGTCTCTGCCTCCTCTCCTCTCACTAAAAATTAAAAACAAAAACATATTGTTTAGTAATTATAGTTTTTTTTATACTGGTGTTAACACTATTTCATATTGGCTTCTACTTAGATCTAAAGACTTGATTTTATTTATTCACTTACTATAATTTTCTTCTGATTTCTTTTGGCGAGACAATAATTTATTAATATTAAATATTTATTGATATTTATTAATAACTTATTTTAGTTGTTCTTTCTTATTGTTAGCTGTTTCTAAATGTTTACCATTTTTAAAAAATTTGTATTTTTAAATTACTTTATTTCATCTTTTGAGTCAATTTATTATGGAAAAACTCTTAGGTATAGTATTACTAGGACACGAAAACTCTTACAATTTTTAGGCCTTTTATATGTATTGCCTGTCAATTTAACTTTGGCATGTCTAAAATGACCAGAAATGTCTGCTATTGTCCCCTCTAATCCATGTCTTAAAAACCAACATTGAAACTCCCTTCACTAAGTCTGTAGTTTCCAAATAAATTCTACCTACTTCTCTATCCTGTCTAGGGTATTTCTTTCATTCATTCATTCATTCAACATCCAGTTCTACTTGCTGTGTTGGCATTTTATCAGTTTCATTCTTCATCTGGAAATCAACTTAATACAGGAAGTTCTGCTCTCTTCCAATTTGTTTCTGAGAAGAATGACGTGGTTATCTCCTGGGTATAATTGAGAGGAGGGGAGAAAGACTCCCGCATGCACCCCAACCGAGATCCACCTGGCATTCATTTTATCATAGTGAACATCCCATGGTACTGAATAAAGAAAAATGAGAAAGATTTGGTTCTTTGTAAATTGAAAACAGTTGTTTTCTGTTTTAGTAAAAATAACACGTAAGAATTACTTGCGATGAGTATAATTATATCTTAAAACAATGGCTAATGAAAGAGGAAAATCACATGCAAGACTTCCTTAATCCAAAGTATTCCAACCCATATATACCATTAATTCTCAAATTAAAATTTCATTTATTATTTCCTAAAGTCCTCTGAGTGTATAAACTCTGAATTAGGGCATAATTGGAGCTTTTAAAAATAAAAGTTATAGTCGATATAACAAGATAAAGTCTATTGCTATTGATTTGTCTGGGAAACAGAAAGTTCAGGTCTCAGCATGAGCCAAATGAAACTACATTCCACAAGTTCAAATTAGTGCTATTAGTCATATGACCTCATGGTGTTTGAGTGGAGGTTAAAAGTTAGAATTATTCTACAAAATAAGTAGTGAATTTTTTTTTTCGCTCAAGAAGTTTTAGATTTAGTGAATGGCCTTTATAGAGAATTTGGAACAAGGTAGATCTGGGCCCTAATCCTAGCTCCACCCCTGATGAGCAGAATGACCCTGGGCAGGGTACCTGCCCTCTCTCAGCCTCAGTTTCCCCATCTTAAATCAGGCTTAAAGCAGCAATATCATGCCTATGTATATTTCCATGAGAAACAAAAACATATGTGCACACAGAAACATATATATGAATATTTATAGCAGCATCACTCATAAGAGCCAAAAAGAAGAAGCAATCAAATGTCCATCCATCAGCTGGTGAATGGATAAACAAGTTGTAGCATACATACAATGGAATATTATTCAGCCATAAAAGAACGAAGTACTTACGCATGTTACAAGTGGGTTGAACCTCAAAACATCATGCTAGATGAAAGGAGCAGCAGTCATACTTGAAAGTTCATGTATTATATGATTTCTTTGATGTGTTATATCCAGAATAAGCCAATCCATCTAGACAGAATGCAGATGAGTGATTACCAGGAGATGAGCAAAGGAAATGTGGAGTAGTAGGTATGCAGTATTCTTCTGGGGCAATGAAAATGTTTTGAAACTAGAAAGGGGATGGTTGCCCAATACTTGAATACACTAATGTCACTGAAATGTGTGCTTTAAAATGCTTAAATGTGTGTCATATGGATTGCACCTTAGTAAAGAAATAATACAATATGCCTACCTCACGCTGAAGGTCATTAAGATTAGAGTGACGTGCATACAGTAAGCACTCAATAGATTCTTTTCTTTAGTCTGCCTTTATCACTGCCCCCCTGCCACCCCCCTTTCAGGTTGATTACTTCTCCTCTTGAATGTAAAAGAAAAGAATGAGATAATAGTATTTTCTACTGAAAGTGAGTGGATATGATGAGGGAGGGTGCAAATAGCAATTTCTATGCACCTGGAATAGATAAATCTAGGTCAGCTCTTTAAGATGTTAGTGTCTATTAAACCACATGGTGTACCTTGTTTAAAGTGTTTCAGGTGGCCTTTAAACATCATAAAGGGGTGAGAAAGGACACAGAGAGCTGTGGCATCAAGAGCACTTCATCTAGGGCAGGCATTTGCCAAGGAAACGGTGAGTCATAATTCTAATAGTTTAGCAACAGATGATTTGCCATAGTTGATAGGCCGTTTGTCAGCAAGGCAAGTGTTCTGCCTTTGGCCATAACTTTTATATATTCTTTCCAACGGAGGCAAAACAAACAGAACAACAAAAATTCCAAACAGTGCACTCACGGGTTGAAAAATGGGCATTTCTTGAGCTGAATGAAGGCAATTGCCATCTGACCTATTGGTTCATTTCCAGAAGCATCAAATGCGACTCCCCTCCTGTTAGCATACTATGACTGATTGCAGGCTATGTTTCCTCCTGATACTCTAACCCAAGGGGAATTAATATTTCTGCCTGATTCTAGAAACAAGTAATCTATCACTTGCCCCCAGGATCCTCTGTCCCAAGCCCTCCTTCTACCCTGCCAGACATGTTGGGGGTTTTACCTTCCCCCTTGTTTTCACTCTCACTCCTTAGTTTCCCCCTGAAATGTGGTTTGCTGACTCCCTGGATCCTTAGAATCCAAGGAATTGTGCTGATGCTTGATGTTATGGCAGAGGGACAACAGGGCCAGAATGGGGAAGCACATTTCTAAAGCAAGGAGGATGGCAGGTAAAGATGCCATGAAGACAGGATGCAGTCTGACTAGAGGCATGAGGACAATCCAGCTCATCAGTCAGTTCATATTTGCCCTCGAGCACCAACTGCACTGTTCGGAGAGTACTTGTGATTAATAAAGGACTTGGGTTCAAGGCCAGACGTGCTAGTTACTAGCTGTGTGGCCTCTGGAAGTAACCATTGACCCAGCCTTAGTTTCCTATTCTGTAAATAGAAGGTAAAAATCTCTTCTCAGGGCCATTTTAATCATTAAGTAAAAGCAGCCCAGTACCTATCACAAAGCAAGTATTCCCTAAGTGACAGTCAGCATAACTGAATCTATGTTTCAACAATGTGGGATGTCTTCACTGACCTTGGGGATTCTTAGGGAGGTAAGGCAGGAACTCCTGGATTATTTCATAAATCATACAAGTGCTGAAAGATATGGTTCTGATTCTCGTGTTTTAGGGTATTCATGAGAGAAAGGGTACAGCCAAATAGATGGTTGGAATAATAATACAAATTTTAATACCCCCCACTCATTTTTTTGCACCTCTGACCTTCACAGTGACCCAGCATTTTACAGTTGAGGGATTGAGTAATCTGCCCATCTCAGGTCTGACCAACTTCAATGCCCATGGTTTTCTTATCACTCAGTGCTGTTTTGGATGGAAGCCTTTGGAAGAGCTAGAGCTAGAATTTGAATTGGACCTTAGAGAATGATCATATTTGGATAGACCATGAGTCTGTCTTGGACTATCATGATTGGCTAGAACACCCTCCAGGCAAGGAGGGACAGCTGGACAAAAGCATGGAGAGGAGAAGGATGTTGCTCAGCCATCAGGAGATACAGTCACCATAGAGTGGGAGGAAAGATGAGACAGCACAGCCCCAAGTTTTCAGTCTTAAAATCTGTTCTGAGCATCAGTTTTACTAGCTGAACCCGGCATGTTGCCAGCATCATTCTCTCCCTTTTCATGTGATTATGACCCTTTTTAGAGGGGCTAGCTTAGCCTCCACTGAAGGAACATTTGATATTTCTGAACATCAGAAGTAGCGGAATCCAGGGTGCTTTATTCACCCAGTTAAAGGATTGAGCTAAATGAAACTCTCAATGATCAGAAGTACTTCTGTGTCCCCTAAACAGAAACAGAGCAGGTGCTTCAAGGAAAACTGCAACATGGTCTGTGTTTATGCAACTCTGGTGACCCAGCCAGACCCCACGCGACCAGCTTTGAGAAACTGGTCTTCAGTTAGAGACAGATACACGTCAATAACAACAACCACAGCCTGTGATGTACTTTATGATGTAAGTGGTTTCAGGGCCATTCAGAGACTCAGAGTTTGTGTCACTGGGCAAATTCAGCTTGAATGGAGCCTTCATCCTGCTCATAACAGCCATCTAGTGAGCCCAGGTCTGGAGCTCCAATGGCCATTGACAATTGCTAGCTTCTTGCCTGGCCAGCCTCCTTCCCTGCCTTGACTTTCTGTGATCACGCAGGACTCAGGCTGCTTTTTGAAGTGGCCTCAAGTTGTTCAGGAATGTGAAAAGCAAGTTCCTGAAAGCTGATTGTTTGCAATAGCTCACCTCATTGCCTTCACTCCCAATCCAGGGTCTCAGGTCCTAGTGCTCCCTACTTGTGTCTTGGGCTACCAGGAAGTCTTAGCTTCTCATGACCTAGGACTCTTGAACTCTTAAGTTTGAAGGACCTTATTCAGATTAGACATGGTGCTTTCGAGTTCCCTACGGCCTTCAAATACTGTCAAGGTTTTAATTTAAATCTCAATGTATGTATACTGTTTACTACCTTCCTCTACTCCCTTTCCCTTTGGTAACCATCATACTGTTGAGATCTGTATAATTTTATTAACCAATGTCACCCTACTAAATTGTATAAAAATTTTAAAAATAATAAAAAGGTTAGCATGTTGTTGATTTTGAAGACCTCCTTGATTAAAAAAAAAAAAACGAAAAACATGTCAGGGTGAGCTCCTTCTCTAGCCTTGGCATAAGATTAATTTTTCATCTATGCGAAGAAACATTGTTTCCACCCATATCCAAATAGGATGAGGATGTTTAAAAATATAGGTACTAAAATTTAAGAAGGATTTAGTTTTTCTCAATTTGATCAAATATGCTGATTACTTTTAGTGCCAAACATTTTAATTTAGTTCTTTTTTTCTCTTAGGCGGGCTCAAGCTCTTCTATCTAATTTTGAAAATTAGAAGACAGTTTACGTTTTCTCCTTCCCTTCAAGATTCTACCAATCACAATACTTAAATTCTAAATCCCTTCTTTAAGTAACTTCAAAGCCGAAGAGGAAATTAAAAGATTTTAATCCATTTCCTGATCCTACCCATCGTAATGGGCAGGGACGCCTAGACTGAGACAAGAGAGGTGAAAAACCCTAGGAGAATTGACATGCCTTTTGTTTCTAAATTTTAGGAGACTGGATCTGGGGGTTTTCCTCCATTCTTCAACTATGATTTATAAGAATGTAGAGTCCCACTTGTTCCGCAAATGCTGCTCAAACAAACTCTAATCCATAGTGATCTCTCTGTTCCTCTAAATCCAAACAGTAAATGTCACCCAAACATCTTTCCCAAACCAAGTAGCATAAATCGTCTAAGCTGGCATTTCTTAAAATGTCTGGTGAAACACTGGTTTATCCTACCTCTAGTTTGTTGCAGACTAATACCTTTGTATAAAAGAGAACAAAATAAAAATGAAATAGCTGAAAAATAAAACAAAAGAGGGAAAAGACACAAAATACAGGCCCAGGTTTATCATTATTAAATATTAGAGACAAAATTTTTCATTTTGGAGAGGATGTGCCCCTCTTCTCAAAATACTTTAAGCCTGTAAGCATTACTCTCAATTTCTGTACTCTCTTTTCTCAAACCAGTAACACCAAGATCAGCTCTGGCCTATGGGCTGTAGATTGAGTAACACTGGTTATTATATGTAGTGTCTCGTTATATTTGCATGTGTTGCCTCCTATATTGTGTAAATTACTTGTGGACAGAAATCACATAGGTACATATTTCTATATCCTCATGCCCCCACTCCTTCCAGTAAGACACATAAGTAGATAATTATTAGTAGTAATTACAATAATGATAATTCTAATTTTTAAAAATAATTCAAACAAGTAGTATTACTGGTAAATTGTTATTACCGTTCTTTTTAAAAACAACAAAATTATATTGAGAACTCACTCTTCAACCTCTCTATAATATTATATGCAAAATCTAGGTTTAAAAGAGATCATTTAAACCTAGTTTTTTAGGGAAAGTGTAATTTGAAGGGTATGCTTTTTAAAAAATCTGAGGAAAGAGCATTTTTTGAATTAATTACTCGATCAGAGTGCTGTATTTTTTTATACAGTGGACCAGAAAAGAATTGCATATGTGAAACTCCATACTTAAGCATGTTCTCTACATCTTGGTTCTTGTTTTGCTGAAATATGCTCAAAAAGTTTTTAGCATTATCTTCAATGTGTTCAAGACCCAGGAGTACTTAAGAAGAAAAATACAGTGGCGTTTCGATTTTGCCATGTAATATACAAAACCAAAAAAATTTTGGCTTCTTCCCCAGAAACCCCACACCCCACTTCCCACTCTCCAGTCTTCTCCCAGGACTGTAAAGGTAGCTGGCCTCCTGTGAGACCCAGAGGAAGTAGGAGGTGCTCTCACATTAACAATAGGAGAGAAGACAGAACAAGTGACCTCAGAGGGAATGGTGAAGTAAACAAATCTAAAAATTCCATCTCTCCATAGAAGCAAGAAAAGTATCTGGCCAAAAAGTATCAAAATCAAATTTTCAAAATTCTGGAATCTAATCAAATGCTTACAGTAATCTGAGGAGCATTTATTCTTTTTTTTTTTTTTTTTAAAGCCTGTTCTTTGTGAGAGGAACAAACTTACTGGTGTCTTAACTTACCTTAATCCTATCTCCTGCTTCCCAGGTCAGCAGCAGCCTTGAAAGTAGCAACTTGCATTCTCAGTGCAGGTGTCATGGACCTCATTCACAAAGAGTTCTTTGTGTGAGTGTGTCTGTGTGTGTGTGTGTGTGTGAGAGAGAGAGAGAGAGAGAGAGAGAGAGAGAGAGAGGGAGAGACAGGGAGAGAGATGAGAAGCCTCAATTCTTTGTTGCAGCACCTTAGTTGTTCATTGATTGCTTTCTCACATGTGCCTTGACTGGGGGGCTCCCGCTGAGCCAGTGACCCCTTGCTCAAGACAGTGACCTTGGGCTCAAGCTCATGACCTGGGGCTTCAAACCAGTGACTTTTGGGCTCAAGCTGGTGAGCCCACACTCTAGCTGGATGAGCCTGTTCTCAAGTCAATCACCTTGGGGTTTCAAACCTGAGTCCTCCATGTCCCAGGCCAGTGTTCTATCCATTGTGCCATTGCCTGGTCATGCCTCAAAGAATTCTTATTTGGTCTGTCTGATGGTTCTCTGGAGGGCCTACTTAAAAGGGATGTCTTTTTTTCTCTTGTTTAATGCTGAGTCACTTCCAGATGGCATGGTTTGAACCATATAGAGGCAACCAAATAGAAATTCAGGAGTTGAAAAGTATAATAATAGAAAGAAAAATTCACTAGAAGGACTCAAAAATGAATTTGAGCAGATCAAAGAAAGAGCGAACTTGGCTTGGCTAGACAGCTCAGTTGGTTAGAGCATAGTCCTGAAGCACAGAGATTGCTGGTTCAATTCCCAGTCAGGGCAGATACAGGAACAGATAAATGTTTTTGTCTCTCTCTCTCTCTCTCTCTCTCTCTCTCTCCCCCTTCCTCTCTCTAAAAAAATCAGTAAAGTAAACATTTAAAAAAGTAATTAGCAAACTTGAAATAGGTTGATATTTTTCAGTCATAGGAACATAAAGAAAAATTAAAGAAGAAAAACTAACAGAGTCTAGGAGACCAGGGGCCATCAAGCATGCCAGGAAGAAGAGAGAAGGGGGGGGGGATTAATTGTAGCAATAATGATGAGCATCAACCTACACATACAAGAAGCTCAGTGAATGTCAAGTGAGATAAACTCAGGAATCCATACTGAGACACATTATATTCAAACTGTTGAATGCCAAAGACAATAGAGATTCTTGACAGCAGCTAGAGAAAAGCGACTTGTCCTGTATAATGGATTCTCAATTAGATTAACAGCTGATTTTTTTTTTCATCACAAATTATGGAGTTCAAAGGCAGGGATGACATTCAAAGGACTGACAGAAATACTGTCAGTCAAAAATTTTGTATCTCATGAAACCAGCCTTCAAAAATGAAGGAGAGCCTGACCTGTGGTGGCGCAGTGGATAAAGCGTCAACCTGGAAATGCTGAGGTCGCCGGTTCAAAACCCTGGGCTTGCCTGGCACATATGGGAGTTGATGCTTCCTGTTCCTCCCCCCTGTCTCTCTCTCTCTCTTTCTCTCTCTCTCCTCTCTAAAATGAATAAATAAAATAAAAATTAAAAAAAAACAAAAATGAAGGAGAAATTAATATATTCCCTAATAAAAACTGAGGCAGTGTTTTTTTAAACTATCAACAAAATTGACATACTTTAACAAAAGACTGACCAAGAAAAAAGATGACTAAAATCAAGAATGAAAGAATAGACATTACTACCAACTGTACAAAAATAAACATTGTGAGGGAATATAACGAGCAGTTGTATACCAACAAACTGAAAAACAAATGAGTTGAACAAATTCTTATAAACACAAAAACTCCCGACACTGACTGAAGAAGAAATAGAAATTTGAAGTATGAGTAGACTTATAATAAATAAGTTGAGTTAGCAATAGAAAACTCAACAATCAACAAAGAAAACTCAGGACCAGGTGACTTCATTGATGAATTTTACTAGGCATCATTTAAAGAAGAATTAACATCAATCCTCCTGAAAAATTTTCAGAACAATGGAGAGGAGGGAGTACACTCTAACTCATTCCATGAGGCCAGTATTGCCCTGATGGCAAAGCCAAACAAGCTTTGATAATACAATTATATATATAATTTATGAATATGTATGCAAAAATTCTCAACAAATACTCAATCCAGCAACACAGCAGAATTGGATGACGACTAAGTCAAATTTTTTCGAAGGATGCAAGGTTAGTTGAACATACACATCGATCCATACATAATACAAAATATTAATAGAATAAAGGAGAAGAGCTCACATGAACATCTCAATAGATGCAGGAAAAGCATTTAACTAAATGCAACATTCTTTCGTGATAAAAATACTTTACAAACTAGAAATAGAAGAGAATTTTCTCAACCTGATAAAGAGAATCTATGAAAAATTCATAACTAACATCATACTGACTGAAACGTCACACTTCCCCTTTAAGATCAGAAATAAGAAATGGATGTCTGCCCTCACCTTTTCTAGTCAACATTATACTGAACATTTTAGCCAGGACAAATAGGCAAAAAAAAAAAAAAAATCCTTTAAATTGGAAGGAGGGAATTAAAACTATATGAACAGGTGACATAATTTTATATGTATGAAACCTTAAAGAATACACACGCACACAGAGTTAATAAATGAGTTCGGTGAAGTTGCATGATACTGAACCAATATACAAAAAAGAGTTATATTTCTATACAACAGGTCCTTGAATAGCCTCATTTTCATTCACTGTAATTCCATTATAATGTTAATGAGATGCCATTAGAAATCTAGGTTTTTAAAAAAGTTTTTCCATTCATTTGAGAGAAAGAGAGAGTAAGGGGGAGAGAGATGGGGAGGGGGAGAGAGAGAGAGAAACATCAATGCATTGTTCCATTTAGTTGTGCACTCAGTGATTGCTTCTCACATGTGCCTTGACCAGGGTTCAAACCTGTGAGCTCAATGCACAGGGATGACATTTCATCCATGGAACCATCTGGCTAGAGCCTAAAACATTTTTATTAAATTTATTGGAGTGACATTGGTTAATAAAATTATATTGTTTAAAAAAAAGTTATATAGGTTTCAGCTGTACAATTCTGTAATACATCATCTGTATATTGTCTTGTGTATTCACCACTGGAAATCAAGTCTCCTTTCATCACCATTATCACCCTTTTTTCCTCGTCTAACTCCTCCCATCCCCCTTTCCCTCTGGTAATCACCATAATGTCTGTGTCTATGAATGTTGTTTTTTGGGGTTTTTTGCTTAATCCCTTCACCTTTTTCACCCAGCCCTCAAGCCCCTTCCCTCTAAGAGCTGTAGTCTGTTTTCTGTGTCTATGAGTCTGTTTCTATTTTGTTTGTTTATTTTGTTCATTAGATTCCACATATAAGTGAAATCATATGGCATTTCTCTTTCTCTGACAAGCTTATTTCACTTAGTATAATACTCTCCAGGTCCATCCATGCTGTCACAAAAGGTAAGATTTCCTTCTTTTTCACAGCCAAGTAGTATTCCACCACTTTTTTTACCCACTCAGCTACTGATAAGCACTTGAGCTGCTTTCAGATTTGGGCTATTGTGAATAACTGCAGTGAACATAGGGGTGCATATATTCTTTCAAATCAGTGTTTTGGGTTCCTTTGGATATATTTCCAGAGTTGAATTGCTGGGTCATAAGGCAGTTCCATTTTTAATTTTTCAAGGAAGCTCCATACTGTTTCCCACAGTGGCTGGACCAGTCTGCCTTCCCACATTCAGCGCATGAGGGTTCCTTTTTCTCCACATCTTCACCAATATTTGTTTGTTGGCAGGTGTGAGGTGATATCTCATTGTGGTTTTAATTTGCATTTCTGTGATGATGACTGACATTGAGTATCTTTTCATATGTCTATAGGCCATCTGTATGTCTTCTTTGGAAAAGTGTTTATTCAGGTATTTTGCCCATCTCTTAATTGGATTGTTTGATTTTTTGGTGTTACAGTTTTATAAGTTCCTTAACAAATTTTGGTTATTAACCCCTTATCAGATGTATCATTGGTGAATATGTTCTCCCATTTAGTGGGTTGTCTTGTCATTTTGTTGATGGTTTCCTTTGCTGGGCAAAACTTTTTAGTTTGATGTAGTTTCATTTGTTTATTTATTCTTTTGTATCCCTTGCCTGAGGAGACATATCAGAAAAGGTATTGCTCCAGGAAACATTTGAGATTTTACTACCTATATTTTCTTCCAGAATTTTTATGGTTTTGAGTCTTACATTTAAGTCTTTAATCCATTTTGAGTTTGTCGTGTTTCTTGTGTGTGGTTTAAGAAGATGTTTAATTTCATTTTTTACACATATCTATCCAGTTTTCTCAACACTATTTATTGAATAGACTGTCTTTACCCCATTGTGTGTCTTGCCTCCTTTATCATATTAATTGATGTGTGTTTATTTCTGGGCTCTCTATTGTGTTCCATTGATCTATATATCTTGTTTATATAAATTAGCCTATGGTAAAATTGGTTTCTTTTTTTGTGTGTATGTGACAGAGACAGAGAGAAAGAGAGAGACAGAGAGAGGAACAGATGGGGACAGACCAGAAGGGAGAGAGATGAGAAGCATTAATTCTTCATTGTGGCACCTTAGTTATTCACTGATTGCTTTCTCATATGTGCCTTGACCGAGGAGCTACAGCAGACTGAGCGACCCCTTGCTCAAGCCTGCGACCTTGGGTTCATGCTGGTGAGCTGTGCTCAAACCAGATGAGCCCGCGCTCAAGCTGGTGACCTCAAGGTTTCAAACCTGGGTCCTCTGCATCCCAGTTCGATGCTGTATCTATCCACTATGCCACCACCTGGTCAGGATAAAATTGGTTTCTTTATACGGTATTGAACTTAAAATTGCAGAACCTATCAACAACATTAAGTGAGGACTTGCAATGAATAATCCAAACATGAAATATAAAAAACAATTTTACTTATAATGGTATCAAGTATAAGAAATATTTAGGAATAAATTTAACCAAGGAAGCAAAAGTCTTATATATTGAGAACTACAAGATTTTTGAGATAAAGATACCCTGTGTTCATGAATTAGAAGACTCAATATTGTTAAGATAGTATTTCCCAAATTGAACTACAGATTCATTGTAATCCATATCAAATTCCTACTGGGTTTTTCTTTTGCAGACATGAACAAGCTGATCCCAAAATTCACATGTAAATGCAGGAGGCAGTGCATAGCCAAAAACATTCTTGACAAAGACGAACAAAGTTAGAAGACTCACACTTCCCAATTTCAAAACTTATTATAGATTATAAAGTAATCAAATGAGGGTGATACTGGCATAGGGTTACACCTATAGATCAATGTTGGGCAGATAATTATTTTATGCTCAGTCTGTTAAAGATAGCCACTGCCCATATGGGGCAGCTGATTACTTTCATACTTGAGAAGGGGCTTGGTTATGCTAATGTATGTTGAGGGAGGGCTTTTATGCCAAAAAGTTTTAAAAGGAGGATCTAGGAGGCCATTTAGGGGGAGAGACTACGTTCTTGCAGAGAGGGAAGGAGACCACATTGTTCCAGGGGAGGGAGGCCACATGGTCAGAGGGGAGGAGGCAGCCCAAATGGAGGCGAACAGAGGTGGGAGCCTTTGATTCTAGGAAAAACCCAGAAAGACTGGGTTTTGGTGCCTGTGTGTGTGTGTTTTTTACTCATTGGCCAGTACGAGTCTAGAATAAAGGAAAATGGCCCGCCAGTTTTTGGCTCTGCAGTTTCTTTACGATTTGTCCAAATTAAATGCGAACCTACACAGGCCAGGCGTCTGTGATGGTGGTCACGGCTACTGACCTTACATTTGGTGTAGTCAGCAGGATTCGGATCAGATCGGTATGGAGCCACCACCCGTGAGCAGAGGGGTAGAGAATTGACTACTGTTATGGTTCCCCATGGCTGTCCTTTTGGGGACTGTGGGCTGGCTGACTTTTACAGATGTGTGTGAGGAAAACGAGAGCTCTGTGGAAGAGTCTTCCTGAGGCCTACAAACCGAGCAGCAAAGAGAGCTGGAGCAAGCTCAGGAGAAAGAGATGCTTACCCTGGAGCTGGAGGAAGTGCTGGGGAAGGAGGCAAACCAGGTTGGAGAGTTTCACCTGAAAATGGAGCAGCTGCTGGAAGAGGAACTATGGGTTTGTGAGTTGCAGATTGCCCTGGACATTGTGGAGAGCCAGCAGCGGCGGGAGGCCGGGGCTGAGGCCAGGGCCAGGGCTACAATGCCCATGGGGTGGAAGAGGTTGGGCGGCCTGATGCTCAAGCCCAGTGGCGGGAGCTGACGTTTCCAGCTCTTCTTCAGAGGATGAGGAGAATCGGGCTGGAGTTGCGATCTGCAGACTCCAGAAGGAAAAAGGCAGTAGCAGTGGCAGGAGGACAAAACGACAGCCTGGGAGCCGGGCTTGCATCGCCACGTGGCTGCTGGAATGGCAGGGAGTGCCTGCTAAGCCACTGGTGGGTTTGCTGAGATTTTGGGACAAAGGGGTGGAAATACTGGCCACCATTGCCACATGTTCCTCCTTGGGACAGCGTAAAAGCTGCCAGGACTTCAGAAATGAAGGAGGAGGAAGGCCCCATGTGCATGGGCTGATTCCTGGACTATGACTGGAGTGGGCACTGGCTCCTTTGTTGGATGGACTTATGGATTTTGGACAATGTGAAATACCCTGATGGTGGCGGGGGCTGGCTCTGCTGGAGGCCTTCCTGTACCGGGAAGCTTTTCATTCAGTTGGAGAGAAACTCCAAGGACATTTTGCGCTTTTGGCAATGTGCTCAGAGACTGGTGAAGTGTATCTTTGTTATTGAAATCGTATGATTTGTGATGTTGTTGTAATTTGTGTAATGTGCATAATTTCCTTGCATAGGAATGTCAGTAGTGTGGACTGTGGGTTGCAGAGTGAGCAAAGAGGTGGGGTGTTGGGCAGATTGGTTATTTTATGCTCACTCTGTTAAAGATAGCCGCTGCCCACATGGGCATTACTTTCATGCTTGGGAAGGGGCTTGGTTATGCTAATGTATGTTGGGGTTGGGCTTTCGTGCCAAAAAATTTTAAAAGGAGGAGCTAGGAGGCCATTTTGGGGGAGAGACTACGTTCTTGCAGAGAAGGAAGGAGACCACATTGTTCCAAGGGAAAGAAGCCACATATTTGGAGGGGAGGAGGCAGCCAAAATGGAGGTGAACTGAGGTGGGACCCTTTGATTCTAGAAAAAAAACAGAAAGAATGGGTTTTGGTGCCTGTGTGTGTGTTTTTTACTCGTTGGCCAGTACAAGTCTAGAATAAAGGAAAATGGCCCACCAGTTTTTGGCTCCACAGTTTCTTTACAATCTGTTCAAATTAAATGCGAACCTACACAGGCCAGGCAGCTGTGATGGTGGCCATGGCTACTGGCCCTACAATCAATTAAGTAGAAGTGAAGGTCTAGAAATAAATTCATATGTATATGGTCAATAGATTTTCAAAAAGGTTGCCAGGACTAGTCAATGAGAAAATAATAGTCTGAATAATATTTCTGGGATAACTGGATAGCCACAGGCAAAAGAATGAAGTTAGACCTGCATCTCCCACTGTATACCAAAAAAAAAAAAAAAAAGGATCAAGTACTAGACATAAAAGATAAAACTATAAAACTCTCAGAAAGGAAACATAGGTGTAGACTTCATGACTTTGGATTAGCCAATCGTTTCTTGACCATGACTCCAAAAACACGGGCAACAAAATAAATCAATAAGACTTCATAAAAATTTAAAATTTTTCTGCATCAAAGGACATAATCAGAAAAGTGAAAAGCAACTCACAGATTAGAAGAAATTTTTTTAAATTATATATCTCATAAAGATATAGTATCCAAAATAGATAAGAACTCATACAACTCAATAATAAAAGACAAATCAAAACTATAAAGTGAGCCTGACCAGGCGGTGGCGCAGTGGATAGAGCGTTGGACTGGGATGCAGAGGACCCAGGTTCAAGACCCCGAGGTCACCAGCTTGAGCACGGGCTCATCTGGCTTGAGCAAAAAGCTCACCAGCTTGGACCCAAGGTCGCTGGCTCGAGCAAGGGGTTACTCGGTCTGCTGAAGGCCGGCGGTCAAGGCACATATGAGAAAGTAATCAATGAACAACTAAGATGTCGCAACGAAAAACTAATGATTGATGCTTCTCATCTCTCTCCGTTCCTGCCTGTCTGTCCCTATCTATCCCTCTCTCTGACTATCTCTCTGTCTCTAAAAAAACACAAAAGGAACTATAAAGTGATAAAAGTATATGAATAGACATTTCTCCAAGGAAGATATGCAAATGGTCACTATGAAAAGATGCTCATGAAAGAGTACATAAAGAGATGTTTAATATCATTATTCGTTAAATAAACGTAATTCAAAACAGTGAGATACCACATCACACCCACTCAGTTGGTAATAATAATAATAACGATAAGAAGAAGAACGGTGGAAGAGGATATGCAGCAATTAAATAGAAACCTCATATGTGGCTGGTGGGAATGTAAAATGGCCTAACCTCTGTGGAAAACAGTGTGAAGTACCTCAAAAACTTAAACATAGGGTTACTATTTGACTCCGTTACTTCACTCATAGGAATATGTCTGAGAGAACTGAAAACATTTGCTCCCACAAGAACTTGTACGTGAATAGTCATAGCAGCATTATTCATAATAGCAAAAATGTAGAAACAAACTAGTTTCTATCAACTGCTGAACGGATCAGCAAAGACAGTATAGCCGCACTAGGAAATATCTCTCAGCTACAGAAGGGAGTGAAGTACAGCTAATGCTACCACATGCACGAACCTGCAGCGCATCACATCAGAAACGGAAACCAGACATGAAGTGTCACATACTATACGATTCTGTTTATGTGACATGTTCAGAATAGACCAAACCGTAGAGGTAGAAAGTAGGTTAGTGGTTGCCAGGGAAGGAGGGAGAGGGAGATTGGGACTGCTAACAGCTATGGGTTGTCTTTTGGGCTCATGGAAACATCCTAGAATTAGTCTTGATGATTATACAGAACTGTGAAATCCTCAAAACTATAGAATTGTGCACTTTAAAATGGTTAACAGTGATTTTATGTTATGTGACTTTTAGCTCAATAGGAAAAGGTTATTTTTATAAAAATATTTAAAAGTAAATATGAATAAACATAACTTATTTGGTTTTAACACAGTATTACGGTGCTTTGGTAAGCTGACAACTCACATCTGTTTGAGAAAAAAAAAAAGCTACAGAATACCATTCTTGTTTATACAATATAATGTGATAACACTAAGTTGCATTTACTAACCCTCCCCACCTTTACCTCAAGGTAATAACTTCTGTGAGCAAAAACAGCTTTTGTGATCTTAGAAGAATAATCTTACAGTTTAATCATTCATAGTTGCCTAGGTTGTTTTCTTCCCTCTAACCAATTTTGAGAACGACTTGGTAGAGCCCAGGTAACCACATTATTTATTGTCCAAGAGGGACACTTTTGAGCGTGAAAGTGGGCACTAACCATATGGGATGCTAGCACACCGCATAAATCAGATTGTCCTGGACAACCCAGGACATATGGCCACCTAAACAGAGGTGACATGGACATCTAGGCACGGACTCATGGCTGGATACTTAAAAAATACTTGTGGGAAGGAGGGAGGGACGGAGGGAGAGAGGGAGGGTTGCTTCAAAGGTAATGGCTGTGCTGCTGCTGCAGGTGGTGGTGGGGAGCGCTGTCGTCCCTGCTCTGTGGTGGGGGGCATTGTAGTCCCTGAAAACTGGGGCCAGGTTTTCCGCAGAGGCAGGAAGGGCGGGCTCCTCTAATGATTTATATAGATGTGCCTGTCCAGGATCTCCTCATGAGCGATCACTGCCTTTCCTGTTCTGCATCGAAATAAGGACTTCAGGACGGGCCTGGGCTGCTTTGCTAACATTTGTCTCTCCAGTATCAGCTACTGTATGTGAAAGAGAGCATCCATGTCATCAGAACAGTTTGGCAAATGTTAGCAGATGTGGGCAGGCTGGGCAGTTCTGACTCAGCAGAATGGGTACATGGGTACATGTCAGAGAATCCGTCCCGGTACGCTCTTATTCTGGTCTGCATTTGCCTGAAGACAGGGAAATTGTTTCGTATGACTCTCTCATTATATCAGTGAGGAAACTGAGGCTCAGAAATGGTCAAGGTTTTTCCATTTAACACCCCTCTTCTGGAGAAGGAATTGTTCCCTATCAAGCTTCTATGTTATTGGGGGTGTGGGGGGGGGCTCTTAAAAAGAAAGAAATTTGCCTGACCTGTGGTGGTGCAGTGGATAAAGCGTCGACCTGGAAATGCTGAGGTCGCCGGTTTGAAACCCTGGGCTTGCCTGGTCAAGGCACATATGGGAGTTGATGCTTCCTGCTCCTCCCCCCTTCTCTCTCTCTCTCCTTTCTAAAATGAATAAAAAATAAAAAATAAAAAAAAATAAAAAATAAATAAAAAGAAAGAAATTTGCAAAAGTGTTTGAGGGTAATCTTGAGGATCCAAGGTGTTAAGTCCTGCAGGAGTGTGTGCTGTGCCACAGGCTTAGGCAGCTGAAATTCTGGTGCTTCTTCTAGGCCTCCACCTGTTACCGTCAAGCTTCCACCTGGCCCAGGCCACGTGCTGGAGCCAGAGCTCAGCAATCTCATTAGTAAAATGGTGGTCCACAGTCAACCTCCCTGGGCTGGGTTGTGGATTAATTGTTCAAGGCTCAGAAAGTACCTTAAAGGAGAAATGGTTACCCGAGTCTTTCTAGCTCATCTCAGCAGCCGTGCCAGTCCTGCTGATGGGTGGGAGAGGAGCTGGGTGGGTGTTGTGGGATCTGAGACCCTCAGAAAGGGCCCGTACCCAGAAAGCGTGACCAATCGCAGATCCTAACTCTTAACTGGGAGTTGAAACTGATGCAGAGGGACTTTTCTTGGTGGAAGCTGTGAAGTCAGAGGGGCCATGTGCCAGGCATGTAAGACTCAAGAACTATGTCACATTTTCTGTGCCCCACCTGGCACTGTATCAGTTATTTTACACGCACTTACTCTTAATCCCGCGTCCTCAGACATACACGTTATCACCCCCACTTTGTAGGTGAGTAGTGAGAGTGACCCGCTTAGCCTCCATTAAAACTGACCCAGGTGCGACAGGAAGGCAGCACTTGGTTTGCCTGCTTTCTCTTTTCAAAGCTTACTTTTAGCATCTGCCTGTCCTTGCTCTCTATGCCGTAGGGGACTGGGCTTGTCCAGGCCTCATTGCCCCCTGCCCAGATCTCTGCAGCAGCCTCTGAGGGGTTTCTACAGGATATCTGCACTCACCCTGCCCTGTCCCCTTCCTCCCTCCACTCTCCCCAGAGTGACCTCGCCTTGCGTCTCCCCTTGTTGAAGTTCTTGCCTTTGAGTGCATCCTCCTACCGCCCCCCTCTGCTCCTGTGGACCCCAGGCTCTCCACAGTCGGGCCCACCTACCGTTCTGCTAGCATCCTCCCATACTTGCTCAAGACGTCCAGCCAGACAGCACTGTTTTTTCTTCCCCTGACCTACCAACCTTTCCCCATCCTCTTCCTAATGCCTAGACAGCCGCCTCCCACTCTCCACTGGCTGAGTGCCGGCAGACCTCCCGCTAGGTGGGGGCGTGGGGAAGGCTCTCCCTCGGGAAAATGTGTCCGTGCCTTGGCCCCCTCACCCCTAAGCTGGGAGTGGAGGCTGTCCTATTCTGAGACTACACGCTGGTGTTTAACTCACACAATGCTGCCACCAGTGTGTAGGCTCCTTGGGGGCCTTGTTTGGACATCTCAGTACTTACTCATTTCCTTGCACAGAGCCTGGGGCGGAGGAGAGGCTCAGTGTCTGGAGAAGGAACAGGTGTGTGTGTGGGGTGGGAGGCTGAGCCCCAGAACATATTTCTCCCGTCTTGCCTCTTAAGGGTCCTGATAACTCAGGAGCCACAAAGGCAAAGCACAGAGTAACTTCCGTGCCACCCAGCGGAGGAACATCATGTACCTTAGCAGGGCACGGCGCTCTATGCCACAGTCACCTGGTGACTGTTAAGGGGACAGGTGAATGAGGCAGAGATTTCCCCAATTTAGAGACAGGGAGCCAAAGGTGAAACAATTGGATTAAAATGTCCTGGCATGGATGCTGGTGCAGTCTCTGTACCTCCTACCAGACCTCCCTTAATATCCTGGAAGAGTGTAAACTACCCTGATAAACACATTAGAGGATTCAGGGGTGACTAATGGGGCATTGATGTTCCCTTACCGGGGCAGTCTCCATGGGCTCAGGGTGAGGCCTGGCCCGGGCAGTCTCCCTGGGGTCAGGGTAGAGGCCTGGCCTGGGCAGTCTCCATGGGGTCAGGGTGCAGGCCTGGCCCGGGCAGTCTCCATGGGCTCAGGGTGAGGCCTGGCCTGGGCAGTCTCCATGGGCTCAGGGTGGAGGCCTGGCCTGGGCAGTCTCCATGAGCTCAAGGTGGAGGCCTGGCCCGGGCAGTCTCCCTGGGGTCAAGGTGGAGGCCTGGCCCGGGCAGTCTCCCTGGGGTCAAGGTGGAGGCCTGGCCCGGGCAGTCTCCCTGGGCTCAGGGTGGAGGCCTGGCCCAGGCAGTCTCCATGGGGTCCAGGTGGAGGCCTGGCCCGGGCAGTCTCCATGGGGTCCAGGTGGAGGCCTGGCCCGGGCAGTCTCCCTGGGGTCAGGGTGGAGGCCTGGCCCGGGCAGTCTCCCTAGGGTCAAGGTGGAGGCCTGGTCTGGGCAATCTCCATGGGCTCAGGGTGAGGCCTGGCCCGGGCAGTCTCCCTGGGCAGTCTTCATGGGGTCAGGGTGGAGGCCTGGCCTGGGCAGTCTCCATAGGGTCAGGGTGGAGGCCTGGCCCGGGCAGTCTCCCTGGGGTCAAGGTGGAGGCCTGGCCCGGGCAGTCTCCCTGGGGTCAGGGTGGAGGCCTGGCCCGGGCAGTCTCCATGGGCTCAGGATGAGGCCTGGCCCAGGCAGTCTCCATGGGGTCCAGGTGGAGGTCTGGCCTGGGCAGTCTCCATGGGGTCAGGGTGGAGGCCTGGCCTGGGCAGTCTCCCTGGGGTCAAGGTGGAGGCCTGGCTCGGGCAGTCTCCATGGGCTCAGGGTGGAGGCCTGGCCCGGGCAGTCTCCCTGGGGTCAAGGTGGAGGCCTGGTCTGAGCAGTCTCCCTGGGCTCAGGGTGCAGGCCTGGCCCGGGCAGTCTCCCTGGGGTCAGGGTGCAGGCCTGGCCCGGCCCAGGCAGTCTCCCTGGGGTCAGGGTGGAGGCCTGGTCTGGGCAGTCTCCCTGGGGTCAGGGTGGAGGCCTGGCCCGGGCAGTCTCCATGGGCTCAGGGTGAGGCCTGGCCCGGGCAGTCTCCCTGGGGTCAAGGTGGAGGCCTGGTCTGAGCAGTCTCCCTGGGCTCAGGGTGGAGGCCTGGACCGGGCAGTCTCCCTGGGGTCAGGGTGGAGGCCTGGCCCGGGCAGTCTCCATGGGCTCAGGGTGAGGCCTGGCCCGGGCAGTCTCCATGGGCTCAGGGTGAGGCCTGGCCCGGGCAGTCTCCATGGGCTCAGGGTGAGGCCTGGCCCAGGCAGTCTCCCTGGGGTCAAGGTGGAGGACGGTCTGCAGATCCTCCCTAGTCATCCATAGACTCTCTCTAAAGGGTCCTTATCTGGGCAACTTACCCCCACAGCTCAAAGAGGAGTGTGCTAGCTAGATCAGTGGTTTTCAACCTTTTTACACTTGGGGACTGGTGAAAATAGAATAATTTTGGGCACCACTAAGGCAGGAATTACCCTGAGCAAAAGCAAATTCAACTAAAAATCATTGGGTCTGTCATCTTCATAACAACCTCAAGGTAGTTACCTCTTTTGCAGACCAGCAAGAAATTTCTAAGGGACAGGCCTGTGGACCAGCAGTTGAAAAACACTGATCTAGATTAAATCAATTGAAGGAAGTTTAAAATGCAATGTCCTGCAGTTCAGGTATGGATTTCTAAAAAGAAGTCCCCGCGTCCGTCAGCTAATTGCTGACAGATCCCATGCAGGTGTTCCTGGCCATTGCAGAGAGATGTCTCAGGTCTCCAGCCCCCAGGAGCAGAAGGGAGGAAGGGAGGCGGGAAGCCAGGTTGAGCTGCTGGCGCTTCCCAGACCCTCAGAGCCAAGGTGACTTGTCTCTCTGTTCCTGATGCCCGTCCCTGACTCTGTCACCTCCTCCCATGGCCTGGCTGCAAGGGTCTTGAGGGCAACTTCTGTTGTAAGCAGAATAATGTTAACAGCTGGGATGTGCCAGTCTGTCAGAGGTCACGGCCATTACAAGTTTCAGAGTGAACATTTTTAGTAGGTGAGACAGGAGAACTGCAGGCGACACTTTGAGGCTGCAGACTTGAAAACTCAGAGCATTTTCAGAGCTCAGGGCTAAGGCTGCCCAGCCCCCCGCGCAGACCTGTAAGCTCAGACAGCCAGCTCTCAGTTAACCTGGGCAGGGAGCAGTGGAGACAGAGGCACCTGAAACTGGAGATGGAGGCGTTAATCCTGCTCCTCCACCAACAGGCTGTGTACTCCGAGGCAAGTAACTTACCCACTCTGGGTCTCACTGTGGGTGGACTGGAAGAGGGGTTCTCATTAGATCTCACTCTGACATTCCGTGAACGTGCGACGGCAGCGTTCTCGCCTGTGTGCGCCTTGACCACATTTCTTTCCAGGACTACCCCAACCTCTTTTTTGATGTGTCCACCCACCAGGACACACAGGGCTTAATGTGTCTTCCCGTTGCCCAGCTGCCCAGCCTGCCTCCACTTCTCTTTCTAATCCTGGATTTCCCGTGAGTCGTGGATGATCTGGCAAAGCTGCCTCTCTGGTTTTGATGCTTCTTAATCAATTAAAGCAAGACCTCATCTATTACCTGAAGGGAGATGAGGATGCTTGAGTGAATGAATGGTGGTCAGGTTTGTTTGGAGCATCCTCAGGTCAAAAGATAATAATAACGGCAATAACAACAACACCGAATAGTAAGAGAACTTACACTGTGCCAGGCCCTATGCTGAACAATTAGCATATTTTACCATATTTAAATTCCCCCCCAAACCTTACAGGTTAAGTGATATTATTCCCATTTTACAGATGAAGAAACTGATTTTAGAGAGGTTACATGGTTTACCTGGAGTCACACAGCCAGTAAATACTGCAGCAGCCGCCTTTGAATCCAGACTAAACACTATGAAGCATTTGTCCCCAAAGTCTTATGAGACAAATTGTAGACATTGCTTTTAAAGCAGCGAGACTGAATACACACATACACACACATGCATACACACAGTGTTACTCATAATTCACATGAGAATTTATGCCAATGAGTGAGTTCCAGGCTTCAATACCATCACCTTATAAGGTCAGTTTATGCACTTAATTTCAACAATGTCACAAATGCTTGGTTGTTCCCAGTTTCTCCTGGGGATACTTCTAAGCAGCGTACACACATGGAGTAGTATTGTTGTATTCTCCCCGCAGTCCACTTTCCATTCTGTTCTTGTCATCCTGGTTTTATCTTTCGGTGGCATTATCCCTTGTGCTCACATGTCTTTCCACCCGTCTTGGCCCCAGTGGTCATCGGCTATTTCCATTATGCACATCCAGTCTGCCCTGAAAGGACAAGCTTACCACCAGTTGGAGCGGCTAAATATTTCCCCACTAGTCCAGTGGCTCACAAAATGTTTTAGCAGTGGAACCATTTTTTTATTTCTACTGGGGTCTTTCAGAGATGTCCAGTTTGTAAGGCAGATAAAAGCGGAGCTTCTGTGTTTGAAGCATGAATAGGAGCGTGACCCCCTGTCTGCTCCTCTCTCCTGCCTTTCTCGTTCTCCTCTTTGGCCTGGAGAGTACCACCCAGGGGAAGCTTCAAATTCCAGGGAACCCAGTTCGAAAACCACTGCCCTGTCCCAGGCTGCCCAGCGGAAGGAGGGGCAGTGGCGGAAGCTCCGTGCCTTCTCGCTGGCCCATTGAGAGTACGTCCTGCATGTAAACTAAAGGAACGTACTGTCTCCTTTCTATTCTTACTGTCTGCCAGGAAGGAGAAGACGACTCCTTGGTGAAGGCCTCAAGGCCTTCACCATTTATATTTGTGGAAGAGCTTTGAGAGGTTTGCAGCAGAAATGCTTTAAGAAGGAAGAAGAGGGAGCTTAGTGGCTATAAATAGAAAGGCTAGTTCTGAGGTCAAGAATGATAAAAGGAGAGAGAAAAAAAAAATGTAAGGACTGCAATGGAACGAGGAAGAGACTCACAGAGCTATGAAGGAGAAGAAGCACACAGGGCGGGGACAACTAGCCGACAGCGAGAGGCACAGTGTGTCCAGGTCCCGGGCCTAGTGCTAGACATAGGTTGTGTTGTCTGTCCCCTGTGTCCAGTCTCCGGTCGCAGGAGGGGGAGGGTGCGCCTGTGGCAGGCCAGGCCCCGGGGAACTCACTGTCTAGTAGGGAACAGACTCAAATACTAACTCCAAGAGGAAATCAGGAAAAGCAGTAAAGGAAGATACAGATGGAGCGTTAGGGGAGATCCGAGGAGGGGCCTTCTGCAACAATGTCCCAGCCAAAGCTGGTTTCTCTAATCAGTGCTGAAAAAGGAACTATGTGTGAAATTTTGGTTTCTTCATATATGATCTTATCAAACTTATTTGTGCTCCCTGATCCTAATGTAGTTCTCATAAAAAGAAATGACGCCTCTGTTCGTGCCCCCAAAGGAGGTATTAAGTTATAAACCATGTTTTTTCCAACATGAGTCAGTTGGACCCTTGCTGAAGTCATGACTGCATGTGGCCCAGGAATTTTACTGACCTCCCATCCGAACGTCAGTGGAGCGTACCAAGCCTTTCCATTTTTGCTTAATTACTGTCGGATTGCTTTCATTTTAAAATGTCATTAGTACCTCAAACTATGGAGTGGGAAAAAATATTTTTTTGAAAGTCAAGGGGAAAAAAACCCCAAAAAGACATTTATTAGTTTGGAGGACCTCCGCCAATTACTAGCAATCTGGGAGAAGGCTTTGTTACCATACGAATATAATAAAACCAAGGAGAGTATGGAGGATTGTTGGCTCTAGTCCTATGATTCGCTCATTTTCATAGCAGCCCAATGCAGGTTCCAAACCATGTTTCCATTTCCTCATTCCTTGTGAATCAGTCCCTTTCCTACAAATGGGATTTGAAACAACTTCTGATGTTGGCCAGCAGTGGGCAGTGTCTTCACTCTTGGCTTTGGACTTGAAGCAATGCCTTGAGCTCTGTGTCCCCAGGGCCCAGTGCAGTGCCTGGCACACAGGAGGAACTTGCTCAAATAGTGTTTATGGCACTGAACTGATTTATGAGTACAGGCCGGGAAGTGGGAATATACAAGGATGTGTTTGAGGACAAGTAATAGAAGTAGCTGACGCTTATTAAGCATTTACTAAGAGCAAGTATCATGGAGAAAGTACTTTATGTTTTCTTCTCATTTAAACCTCACCAGGCCTCCATAAAGTTAGGACTGTGAGTATTTATTTTACAGATAGAAAACAGACATAGATCACGTGAGCAACATCTTAGTGTGCTAGGGCTACCATAACAAACTGTCATACTCTGTCACTTAAACTACAGAAATTGATCTTTTCACAGTTCTGGAGGTTGGGAAGACCAAGATTCAGGTGCCAGCAGAGTAGGTTCCGTTTAGAGGCCTCCTACTTTGGCTTGCAGGTGGTGGGCATCCTGCCGTGCGCTCATGTGACCTCTTCTTTGTACATGCGCATTGGGGAGTGGAAAGCTCTGTTTCTCTTATATCTGAGCACGATCAAGAGTCAGGGCCCCAACCTTAGAACTTCTGTTGACTTGACTTCCTTAGAGGCCCCGTGTCTAAATACAGCCACACTCAGGGTTAGGGCATCAGCATACGCATTTTGGAGGGACACAGACATTCAGTCCATAACAAGTAACACGCTCAGTCCATAACAAGTTGCACAGTGAGGAAGTGTCAGAGCAGGAACTCAAACTTCCTTGCCCTGAAGTACATGTTCTTAACCACAAGGCAGCACTTCCCTGGTATGTGGGGTTATGGTCTAATATATACATAGATTGATAGGACCCCATTATCGGAGATAATTATGAGAAGCAATCTGGAGAAGACTAACTCTCTTCCCACCCCATCCTGCCTACCAACCTTACTGAAAACCTTGCAGTTCCTTGAGGCTTCTGCATATTGATTCCAATCTTCCAAATATGGAGCTTTGTTTAACCTACAGAAGTGGTTTTCTACCTGGGTTGCACATTAGAATCACCTGGCGAGCTTTAGTAAAACCAGGAGTCAGCCAGATAGAAGGGCACCCACTGGACTCAAACAGATAACGATAGTAACAGATTATAGCCTGCTGAACAGAATAAGAAGTCAGGAGTTCACATGGATATAAATTAACCTAAATGGATAAATGGAAAGTTTGATGATGAACAGGATATTTACATAATTTTAAAGTACCTCCCCATAAAGGACTGATTCATTATGAAAGGTAAATGAGTAAATTTACAGTGAAGTCTGGCAGTCATAAGACCAAAGTGAGCAGCATCGGTAATGGGACAAATAGAAACCCAAGTACCACTTCATAGGGTGCAAAGGGAGGCGTCGTGTCACTGCTTGTGATTGCACTGTCAAAGACACAGAGCCCGAATCTCATCAGGAAGACACCAGACAAACCAAAACTGAGCGACACTTTTTCAAAATAACTGGCTTGTCACCTTCAAAAGTGTCAAAGTCATGAACATTAAGGACAGGCTGAGGAAATGGTTCCAGAATGAAGGTGACTAAAGAGACATGACAGCTAAAGGCAAAATGAAATTCTGAACTGCGACTTTTTGCTATAAAAGACATTGATCATTTGGCGAAACTCGAATGTATCATTGTATCTATATATAACCCATCAGAGTGTGTTTCCTGATTTTGAGGGTTGCATTATAGTTACAGAGGAGAGTATTTTTGTTGGGAATAAAGTACACACTAGAGATAAATGGTTCAGTAAAAAAAAAAAAAAAAGTTTTTTCTACTGTAATTGCAACTTTTCTGCCAGTTGGAAACCCTTCAAAGACAAATATAAAATCCTTGATATCCCGTTTGCACACCAACCCTATTAAAACAGGATCTCTGGGGAGGAGACCCAGGCTGCAGGAGCTGTGGGAATTCCCAGATGATTCCAGTGTGAGCCTGGGCTGGGAACTCTGGGCCTGTTCTCCAGATAGGGCCCCTCAACCAGAGGAATTGGAACCAGTGGGAAACTTATTAGAAATTCAGATTCCCACCCCAGACCACCTGAATCAGAAAATCTGAGGGTAGGGAGGGCCCAGCAACCTGTATTTTAACCAGTCCTCCAGCTGGTTTGCGTTCATGCTGAAGTTTAGAACCATTGGCCTAGAACCTTTCTCATTTTTCTCCTGTCCGTACTCGCTCCCACAGTACTCCTGAGTCTGTTCAGACCTCCAGCTTCCATCCCTCAGGGCTCCTCGCAGTCTCAGCGGACACCTCAGGGTTTAGACACGATCTGTTTACACACTTGTCGTCCCCACCAGAGCTGGTCCACATCTCATTCACGTAGTCTTTGGCATAGAGTTGGCACCAAAGCATGCTTATTTAATTGGTGCTTAGCAAATGAATTGAGGGGCCGGTGGTGATGTCCCGTGGTGTTCCCCACGCCACATTTACTTCCATTTGCGTGCACGCAGTGATGTGTCTCAAGTTATTCCGCGATGGGAATTTGATAAGGGGCTGCGTGGAGGCAGGGAAAATGACAGGTATCTGAAACCCCATTCGGAGGCACCCCGCCTTGCAGGGAGCCGGTTCTGAAGCCTTTTACTACAAGGTGCCTGCGAGCGGCTCGGCTCGCTAATTAAACCAGATGGACTAGATGCTAGCTGATTAGATTCCTGACTTACCGATCCTACTTCTATTTACTCACATAAACACGCTGATGAGCCAGAAGCCAGCTCATTCAGGAAAAGCACCTCGCTGAATATTTTTAGAAAATGAAACTTTTATGGATGACCCAGTCTGTGAGCAGCTGAAATGCCCAAGCCCGTTTCCTGGGGCTCTCAGATGGTTGGGCTATCAGCAGGAGAACCGTCAATGAGTTCGTTTCTGCGAGCGTGTGCCAGAAGAGTAGCAACAACCCGTGACAGGCCTGTCAGTCACTTTGGAGGGAGAGGAGAGCACATCAGAGTGGACAACAGAACCAGGGTGCAGGCGCTTCTTGTGGGAACTGCCTCTGCCTCGCCACTGGATGGCGTCACATTTTTTGCTGCTGATCCCAGTTTACCTGGCTCTCTTCATTGGTAATACCTTAGGGTGAGGTGATGAAGTAGATACGCAGAAGAACACATAATTATTAAAACTTACATTGACAAACACAGCCACATCTGTCCATGCATAAATGCACATATGTACATATATATATCAATAATTATATGTTACACTCTTTAAAAACCTACTCAAGATATCGTTACTCATGTAGTAAGGACCTTTGGTAATGATGGGTCCTGAGAGATTCCTAACTTCAGGTCTGGCTACTGATTAGAATCCATATCTATGTCCTGCAGAAAATATGCAGATGGCCCAGAGTGAACCCATGGGAAATCATTTTGCATAACACATCGCTTTAAGATATTTCCGAGGTAATTCTGCCAAAGTGACAGAAGAGTGAGTGGAGGATTCTCAAGGTATGACATGAGGTGAATGGCCTTGAAGAAACCATGGCAATTTAGAGGCGAAGTCTCTGTCTGAAGCGATCTGATTGGCTTTGACCTAGTAAAAATTGGTGCTGAGCTCGACAGACTGACTTCCTTGGCTGAAACATATAATCAGAGTTCTAGTCAGTTGCCCTCAAAGAGTGTTTTTGACTTCCTGATGGATTGCTACCATGAGTTTACTTCTATGGCCAAGGCAGTGTATTTAGGACATACTAGGTTTGTGGAAAATATAGAGGAATTCCCTCCCTCAGTGAAAGCCAACATCGGATTGTTCTCTAAAGACTAGGAGGGTCTCTGGAAGCTCAGGGGGATGTAATCCCAATGTGGAAATTTCGGATCACGTATTCGTGTATCTAGTGTTTAATACATTCCTACTAGGTGACAGATAATGTCCTAGGAGTAAACAGTGGTAATTAAGACAGGCACAAAATCTTTCACAGAGCTTGCAATGTTTAAATGATAACTAACCATTAAGTTTTGTGAAAATAGAAATGAATGGCATTGATGGAATTTGCAAGCTCTCCTGGGAGAGAAGGCTCATCTTCCAGAAACTGATCAGAAAGCTATTTCTATAGCATATTGTTATGGGCTGGATTGTGTGTCCCCAAAAATCCATATGTTGAAATCTTAATCCTCAGTACCTCAAAATGAGACTTTATTTGGATATAGGGTCTTTAAAGAGGTAATTAAGTAATCAGAGTAGGCTGGTATCTAACATAACCGGTGTCCTTATGAGAAGAAATTTGGACACAGATAATGTAGAAGGAAAACAATGTGAAAACGCAGGGAGAAGACGGCATCTCCAAGCCGGGAAGAGGGAGGGGCCTGTAGCAGATCCTGACATCACGGCTCCCCAGAGGAACCAACACTGTGACACCTTGCTATCAGGCTTCCAGCCCCCAGGACAATAAGACAATAAATTTCTGTTGTTTAAGACACCCAGTCTGGGGTGCTTTGTCAGAGCAGCCTCCCAAAACTAATACACATATACGAAATGCTAAAATACAGGTAGGAAATGGATGGCCATTTGGAGGGGGAGAAAGTGAGATAGGGCAGACTCTTGGTGAGATTCTGAGTAGGAATGGAGGGTGGCATAATTAGTGTTTCAGCGGGGGAATAAACAAACCAATGCTTGCAAAAAAAAAAAAAGTCATCGTGTAGTGCTTAGAAACAGAAATCAAGATGCCACTCTCTTTGCACCCTATTAGCTTCATCCACGTGACAGCGACTTCTGCTGTCCTCTGAGGACACGTTCCCCGTGATGCCAGGTTTATTGAGTTGTCTTACAAGGAAGTAGAATGGCTTCCTATGGGGCTAGTTCCTTCTTTCACTCAGCTACGTTAAGATTTTCTGTATTCCTGTACTTCATTATATTCTTAGACATTTCCGTGGTATTGGGATGTGGAGGGTAAGCCCAGTGGACAGAGCTCATCACAGACTCTGCATCTGGTTTTGTGCCCCAACCACAGACGGCCCTCGGGACGACATCCTAGGTGGTGAGAGAAGCAGCAGTACTGAGAACAGCATGATGGTTTGCCATTTTACTCTTCTGTTATTAGGACGATCTGTGACGGGGTGTTGATATTAATCTGAGTAGGAAGGGCGTGGCAAAAGCGGAGAGATGTGAGGTCAAACACTGCAAACTCGTGGTCTGACCTAGCTCTTCACTGTGCTCAAGAGACAAGAATTGCTGGGCCCTGCTGGCCCAGAAAGCTGTCTTCACTGACAGCTTTGGGAAGGGTCTGATCGCCATTAGCATTAGTTACGAAGTCCATTGTCCCTCCCCGCATGACACCCAAGTTCCTGTTCCTCCATGTCTTGAACCTCCTTCCCATAGTCACCAGAAAGACCAGCCCAAAGGTGAGGGTGAGAGGAGTCATCTTAGCTCTGGGAGGGGTGGACACTAAGCTGGTTAAAGGGCCCCTATGACCACTTACTCTGCTGGGATATAATTGCCAATTCTTTCTCTGCCCCCCCCCCCCAGTGGAAAACATTCATTGACAGGGATCATCCTCTGGTTCTCACAGTGACCCTAGAACCTAATCTATGCCTGGTTCATCGCTGGCACTCAATAAATGTTTGTTACAGGGAGAGAGGGAGGAAGAGGTGCTTTCTTTTTGGGCAGAGTATATCCCTATATCCCTTGTGGCATAATTCAATGTAACTTATGGTTCCCAAGTCTCTCAGGACCTCGCCCCTCTCCCTCCTCTTCCCTCCCTTCCCTGCTTCCCCTCCCCCATGACTCGGGTGTGCTGCTGAAGCCTGTCCCCCAGCTGCCAGCGAGGCCACCTCTGTCCTCTCACCCACACCAGCATAAGCCCTTTGCTGCTGGGGCTGCAGTGTCTGCACACAGAGGCCAGTTCTCGCTGGTCGACCTGGAAGCTGGCCTGGCGAGCTGATCGGGCCACTGTGCCCCAACTCCTGCTTGCTGCACTTCCCTCCGTTTGCCACAGGGCAGCACTGCCTTCCTTACACTCCCCAGGCCCCAGGAGTTTTTTCTAGTTTTTTTTATTATTATTATTTTTTATTCTAGTTTCAGGACTCAGGGCTCAGGTATGAGGCCACAGGAAACGGGACTGAATGAAAGTTCAGAAGGACCATGACCCTGGTCCTCAATACTGTGGCTCTTGAGGCCTATTCCTGCAGGTTGGGGGGCTTTCTCAGGAAGCTCCCAGAGCTTTTTGCAATCAAACACCCTCCCCCAGCCCACCTTTTACAGCCAAATCTGAATCCTATAGGGTGAGTACCAGTTAGACTCAAGCTGGGATCCCTGCTTCATGAAGAAGTAGGCTCATCCTCAGCTAAGAGGCCATCCCTCATCTTACCCAGGTAGACATATTAAAACCTTGCCTGCTGAAAACAATCCATCCGAGCTCCAGAAAGTCTTCAGCAGAGGAGGAGGGCCGTGTAGGGCTGGGATTCAGATGGACTTCGAAACCACACTGTACCACTTACTAGCTGTGTGACCAGGGCAAGTTACTAATTCTGAGCTATAGTTTTCAGGTCTGTTAAATAGGATAGTTTCTATTTCATGTGGCTCTAAGATTTTTGTAGTAGAAATATAAAATGAGGGTAGGGTGTTGCTGCCACATAATAATGACTAAATCCACCTTGCTTTTCTCGTCTTCCCGTTCTCTTAAGTTAGGAGTGAGGAAGAAGTTGAGATAAAGCTCTGACTTCAAACCACTTGCTGATGAACCTTCCCTTGGATACACTAGCAGGAGAGCCCCATCAAGGGGTCCCTGTTCCCATCACGGAGACACATCAGTACCTGAGCCTCTTCGTGCTAACCAGCACTGATATCCACGTCTGCCCGTCAGACCCTCCCAGAATGTGCTAATGGAGCTAGGTGGGCCATTCCTGTTGAGTTCGGTAGCATTCCTTAGAACTCTTTCATTAAGATGCTCAGAAGGGTTTTGGGTGAAGCGGGCGGAGGTACCACCCGCAGAGTGAGCTGAGCAGGGAGCAAGGACTAGGAGGGAAACCTCGCAAATAAGGACAACCCCCTTTGCCAGGAGGCCGGGGATCAAAACCCAGAGTACGTCAGCATCCTTCCCATCACCACCCAGAAACGGTTACTGGCTCTAGGTCTAAGAGAAATTAATATGAATGTCTTTAGGTTCCTTCCTAAGTTGTCCATTTTCAGTCATTGGCTCCCACTGCCCACCTCTACCATTCCTCGTCAGTACTGCACCGGGGACGGTCCTTGGGACCGATGGCCCTGCCCATGCCCAGGAACGGGGGCTCTCGTGTACCCTCACAACCACATGAGACAAGCATAGTCTAGCTTCTCACTTTGAGTTTTTAGGGAGTTAAGAGCCCAGACTTCAGAATCAGCACTGACCTCCTCTAGGGGCTGTTCAGTTTGGAGGCAGGTCATTTGCTTTCTGAAAGCTTCAGTTTCTTCCGAGTGTGTATAAAGACCGTCAAACCTGCTTCGCACATTGGAGAGTTAAAGGAGGCGGTGCCTGTACGGCGTCTGAGCGTCGTCGCCGCGTATAGATGTCAGGGTAGTGGAAAGTGTGATGGTTGTTGGATGCATTTACTCATGCCAGGAATCCTGCCTCCACACCTTTTAAACCACATCTTTCACGACCACAGATGGCATCACCTCCATATTGTCTTTACCATCACCTGTAACCATTTAATTTCCTTTGACCTCATGGTGCACCTACTTTCTACCATTTGGGGTGGAGGTGGTACTTTATCTCTTGCTACCAATTTTCCTGAGCCGGTCTCATATTGTACCAGTTTGACTGTTAACCTGTTCAGATAGGACCATGCCACTAAAATAACCCGCTAATGTTATTTTGTTACAGTATTGGCTCATGGGAGTGGTGAATGTCAGAGGGTTATGATACCCATGTTTGGGCAGGTGGGTGTGTGAAGGCTGCTGAGTGTCCATTTCATGGTGTGCAGGACACTGCGCGTCTGTGTGGTGGACAGCTCAGAAACAGCTAAGATAAAGTGCAGGAGGGAGGAATCAGGTGTCCCTAAGTGCCATGTTGTGGGGCTGCTCCCGGAAAAGGCCAGCTTCCATCCATGCGTTCCTTTTGGGACCAGGTGATTATAGTTGAAGGTGGGTTTGGGGATTTACATGATGCCGAAGACACCACCTGTGAAGCTTCTTGTACTTGGTTGTGACATCAAATGCCAAAGCAGAAAAACTATTTCCATCCGTCATCACTAATCTCTTATTTCTCTAGCAGTTAGACAAGGGGGAGGGAATAAATTAAAGGCTACCCCAGGGAAAAAACTGAAGAGCCAGGCTTACGCACAGTGAATGCGCTACCCCGTCATTTTCTAGTTGCTACAGGAAGTGCCAAACTTCTGCGGCTGTTGGGTGGAGGTGCTGGGAATATAATCATTTGAACTGTGATAATTGAAGGTATTAAAGAAGAAAGCCCGACTGAAAAACTTCCAAAGAAGCAAAGGCAGCCGCTTTCAAAGCAGGATTCAAAGCAGCCGCTAGCACGGTCCGGTCTTGTGGCCACAATAAAAAGAAAGGTATACTTGGTCAAGATCAAGGCCCCTTTCTGTATTCCAATAGAATCCACCCATCTGCAGCCGGTGCTCTGTGCCAAACAAAATCCAGACCTCAGCACCTTTCCACATATTTATGTGCAGACCTTCCATGTTTGTGTATATGAACCCGTCCGTGTGGTGCTTATATCAGTTACTACTTTCAGGCCGGGACCCCAGGGAACCTAAACCTGACCAGGGCTTTGCACGTACCTTCGGCTACACAATCTGTGTCTGGTTATGCTGCCCGTTAACTTAGCATGTGCTTGTGTTGGCTCGAGCTGGAGGTTCTCAGTGCTCCTGGAGACTGGCCAGGCCGGCAACATATACCTGCGGATTAAACCAGTAAAGCCGTAATGGCTTCTTCCCCCTCCTCCCTCCTCCGTTCCTTTGGTCCATTTATAGCAGACATCTCTCAAAGGTAAGAGGCTCCTGCCCATTCACATCCCAGGGCAGATTTGAAAGACCAGCTCAGATGCTTCATGATGACATACACATGGCTGTTTTGCATGATCAGCACTTAACTTTTTTTTTTTTTTTTTTTTTCTTTAGCTGGAAACAGGGAGAGACAGTCAGACAGACTCCCGCATGCGCCCGACCGGGATCCACCCGGCACGCCCACCAGGGGGCGATACTCTGCCCACCAGGGGGCGATGCTCTGCCCATCCTGGGCGTCGCCATGTTGCGACCCTCCTGGGTGTCGCCATGTTGCGACCAGAGCCACTCTAGCGCCTGGGGCAGAGGCCACAGAGCCATCCCCAGCGCCCGGGCCATCTTTGCTCCAATGGAGCCTTGGCTGCGGGAGGGGAAGAGAGAGACAGAGAGGAAGGCGCGGCGGAGGGGTGGAGAAGCAAATGGGCGCTTCTCCTATGTGCCCTGGCCGGGAATCGAACCCGGGTCCTCCGCACGCTAGGCCGACGCTCTACCGCTGAGCCAACCGGCCAGGGCCCAGCACTTAACTTTTAAGTCTCTGTCATGTACATCACATCACTGGGTAATACACATTTTCTTCTTGTTAACTTACTTTTCTTTCCTTGTATATCTTGGCTTCCAGGACCAAGGAATGTCTATCTTAGGTATGGGAAGATTGAGAAAGGTCTAATGCTGTGTTTTTCAATCACTGGTCTGCCAGAAATTCATGCCCATCCATGAAAGAGTTTAGCACCCTGATCAGCATGACATGGGTCTATGGACTGATGGTTGAAAAACTGTTCTAATGCCTTCATAAGGCTACCAGAGAACTCACCTGTGAACAAGTTTCTTGTGGGCATGATGTGCCATGAACCTGATACAATGCAAGGTATTGTAGCAGATGTAGAAGTAGTAATGTCTGATCCCGGACTTCAAGAGGCTCACACTCCCAAAATCAGCATCCACGTGAGACAGAAAGGGTGAATGAGAGAGAGCAGCAAGTGGGGGGCAAGGTGATGGGGACTAGGACCCTGAGAAAGTGCTTCCTGATGCAGGTAAGATTGCGCTTGGTCTTGATGGATGGGTCGGCTTTGGAGAAGATGACAAGATGATGTAAAGCCTCTATGACCTGCTGGTGAAGAATAAAGACTGGAAACAGAGCGCCAGGGCTTAAATCTCAGCTATTGCTCCTTAGCTGTGTGGCTTTCAGCAGGTTACTTAACTTCTTCATCCCTCCATGTTCCCAACTGTGAAATGATAGTAATAGTATCTCACAGGGTTGCTTAGAATACTATCTGAAAGGCACATTGCTAAAACTCAGTGGTGGTGGTGCAAAGCTCTCAAGGGAGCAAGTAGTTGACTGTCTGAGCAAGGGTCGGGAACCTTTTTGACTGAGAGAGCCATGAACACCACATATTTTAAAATGTAATTCCATGAGAGCCGTACAACGGCCCATTTACGTTAAGCATTATGCAATAAAAATTTGGTGTTGTCCCGGAGGACAGCTGTGATTGGCTCCAGCCACTCGCAACCATGAACATGAGCGGTAGGAAATGAATGGATTGTAATACATGAGAATGTTTTATATTTTTAACATTATTATTATTTTTATTAAAGATTTGTCTGTGAGCCAGATGCAGCCATCGAAAGAGCCACATCTGGCTCGTGAGCCATAGGTTCCCAACCCCTGGTCTAGAGTGAGGGGAACATGTCTTAAACCAGAAGGAATCAAGTGAAGCCGGCCTTTGGAAGGCCCTGAGGATCATTCAGAAGACTTTGGACTTTGTGCAGTAAGAAAGAAGGAACTGTTTTCTTAGATCGTGTAAAGGTGTACGATGCTAAGGTATAAGATGGTAAAAATGGATTTTAAGGGAAAACTAGCTTGCCAGCATTTCATCTGTCCTGATCATTTGAATCTTCACTCCCTGCCCCTGTCATTCATTAGATCATCTGGGCAGACATTTAATCAGCCATCCCAATGGGTCAGAGCATCAACCAGACTGTTTGCTGCGAATGTATTTTATTTCTAATCAGATGGACAAATGTGTGACCTAAACCAGTTCATGAAGTGCCACAGTGGCTGTAGCACCTGTTTCGGAAGAAGGTCGCCAACACTGAGGCTGCTTTAGGAAGACGGGGACAAAGGACTGGCGTATTTGTTCCTGGTGGCTATCCTGGCCACTGGGGTTTCGTAAAAACAATGTTGGTTAAGTCCCTCCGCCAAAAGCTGATGATTTTATTATAAACTCAAATTTCTTCTTTACCTTGTGTCTGTCTACAGAGTCATGGAATTCTAGAGCGGGGAGGGGACTCCAAACTGATCTCGTCTTGGTAGCAGTGGGAAGGATGCTTTGTACCAGGTGGTTCCGTAAACTGGGAAGAAATGTCCAGAACCTCAGATCCTACTTTCAGGAAACTCTTGCTTCCAAAAAATGTTTTGATTTCACAGAAAATTCTGTTTTAATTTACTTTGGAGCTTCTGAGGAAAATGTTACCCTCCCGGTTGGCTGCAGGAAAGTGCAGAGGACAGCCTCTCCTACGGTGGGAACTGATAACCCCCATTTGCCAATCCAGCAATGGGCGATGATGACTTCCTCAGTGCCGGGTGGGAGAGGAGCTGAGAGAGAGGCTAGCAGATGGGTCTGTGCCGAACACCTACGTGGCAGAATGCAGCCCTTCTGTGGAGGACCATGGGGCCCAGCAGCAGCAGCAGCAGCAGGAAACTTCAGGATCATTTAACCCAGTATTTCCAAAAGTATGTTCTACCTGTTTCCCAAGATGTTTAAAGGTGTTACATGTCGTGGTACATTAAATTTGGCAACGATGGCTTATAGGTTTGTTTGCATCAGGAATTTCAGAACCTTTAATCTGCTACTGTTAGCGTTGTGATTCTCCAAGAAGGGAATGTAAACATGAGCCCCGTTTATGGGTTGTTGTTTTTTATTATTGTGTTGTTTTTTTATTTTGGTAAAGAATCCTTTTATGTTAAGGCTCCTGGACTGTCTCCCAGCATTTGTGTTTATGGAGCTTGAGGACACTCTGATTTTGTCTGATACCTTAGTTTAGACAAGGAAATTGCAACAGTTATTGTCAAGTCCGTGGCTGCACTAGGACTCCAGCCCAGATCTCCTGAGCCTCTTCTTTCAAGTTCCCGAATTCACATCAGGCTGGCTAAGCTGTCCGCTTTAACGGAAATTGTCTGACTGTTTCAGGGAATCAGTGCTTTTGTTTTTTTTTTTTACAAATATTTTCTTTGACCTCTTTGGGTCTGTATTTCCATTTGTCATTCTGTCGGTCACACACAGGCAAATAGCCACAGAATATCTAATATAGTCCTCTATCCAAAAGATGTAAAGGGAAGGAAAAATAACTCTTAATTTTTATCCCTTAGGCACAAAAGGATCCAGTTAGGATGGCTGTCCTATGCAGCCTGATAATCCTGGTTTTTGAAGTTTCCAAAATCCTGCCCATGATTAACCTTGGAATGTGTCTTTCAGGAACTATTAGCAGGTACAACTAAATGCGGGTGCCAGCTTGCAGACTGAAGGGTTTTGACATTCTGGTTTGTTGAGAGAGAATCTGACCCATGTGGTCCAGAGGGTAAGGGACTTTTTCTCACTCAGGTCTTGACAGCCACCTAAGAATGTGCTTGAGCCAAGTTGCTGTGCAGATCTGCTGAGCAGACAGCTTGGATTGTGTCACATCCTGACCAACAATCAGGAACCTCCTTCCCACATATTGATAGTACCTTTTCCAAATGATATATGTCTGTGGACATTAAGTCTGATGTTCTTAACAACAACTCTAGCTACCAGCGTTGTTCAGCTACTAGTCACCATCCTCTGCATTTAAAGTATGTTTTATCTCATTTGTTCTTCACAACAACCATGAGTAAATTCTAGTTACCTGACCTGGAATAAGGGTTCTAGTCCCTCTGTGCTTCTGTTTCCTCGGGTGGGGCTGGGAAGATTGACTATGATGAGGTCTGACTGAATGAGCGTCAGTCTCACCTTTGGCATACCCTAGGCAATTAATAGTCATTTATTGGGGCAGAATGTATATGGTGTAGCATTTTATGAAATCCCACTTTCCTCTCTCCCTACCTCTATCCAAGGCTATTAGAGCATAGCAGTATTTTAGACAACATATGTTTTGATAAAGAGGCAGTGGCCCCATTAGCCTGCTAAATCCAGACTTACTCTCCCGGACAGCTTTTTATCAGGAGGAAATGAAATTTGATTCTCCATACATGCGAGGGCTCCGGTAACTTGAGTCTGATGTTTAATCCAGTATGAACACTTAGTATAAAGTCTCTGCCGTCACCATGTTAGGAAAATTAATATTTATATTAAACATCTTCTGTAATGAGAGATGAACCTTTGACCCCCACCATTCTAGCTCAGAGTTTAGATTTGCATGCTCCCATAGTCAGGTTTCTGAATAATTTATTTATCTAACTTGATAAAGTAGATGAACTATTTCAAAGGAGATGTTGAATCAAAGAGGATCACTAATTATTCCCTTCTCAAGGTATTCTGGTTCAGGAAAATAAAAGACAACTCTGAAATCAAACATGATTCACAGATAGCTGTGAATATGGGTTATGTTTATAAAGCTCCTTATAAGAAAAACCATAAAAAGTAGGTGATATAATGTGACTCTATTTTGAGACGAAGTATCTGTATTTAAGAGGAAAATGTAGCAGTTTACTGGGATAAGTGCAGAGCTCTTTTAGAATAGTTTCTACCTTTTTATTTGTGCTTTTCTTCCTTTTTTTTTTTTTTTTTGTCCTAGTCCCCTATTTTTCTCCCTGCTAACTAATTAACTCTTACCCTTTAAGACTAAGATCGAGTGTCACCTCCTTTGGAAGCCTTCTCTGGCCTCCATGCGGGCTACGGGGTCTTTCTCCATTTTAATATTGAGCCCTTTGCTCAATATCAAATCTCAACCATGAGCACCTTATTTGGAGTAGTCAGTGTGTGAGTCCATCTGTCCCACTGAACTGCATCCCCATCAGGGCCCGAGCAGAGTGTTGTGTTCATTTTGTTTATCACGCACGATGACTAGCATAGAGTACGTCTTCGAAGAGTGTCTACGTAAAGGAACTACAGCAAATCCTGAGTCGTTGGGCCCCAGCATGGTGCTGGTGGAAGGAAGAGCTGAGGAATGTAATGGCGTTTGGAACTGACAGAACCATGACTGAAAAGGCCCCTTGCATTTACTGGTTCCTCCGTGCTGGAGAAGAATGGCAGGCACCCCGGAGTCCTCCCCTGCCTTTCCTGGCAAAGTTCCTAAGTGTGGGTGTTGAGAGGATGTTAGTTTTTGTTTTTTTTTTCCTCCAACAGGATTATAGGGTATGTGCACATTTTTACAGTGCTCTTGTAGCCCCCATGGTGTCTATTTTAGTAATAGGCACATTGTAATAATACCTACTTGAATTCATATCAGAGTATAGCCATTTATGATGTTATATGTCTGTCTCCCCCACTATCCCCAGGCAGTTTTGAATTGCCACTGTTTAGTACAATGCCTGGCACTTGGCGGGCAAGCTGCCAGCAGTCAATGAATGGAAGATGAATAAGTGAATGAATGTACATCACAACTTATAGACTATGTAGTACTTTCCCTTCAGATCTCACTTGATTTAATCCATACAGCAACACTGGGATAGAGCTTGAATTATTATCCCATTTCATAGCTGTAGAAATTGGCCATCAGAAAGATCAGAGAATTGGCTCATGATCTTATAACTGACAAAGGCGAAACCGGGACTCACGCCCAAGACTTCTGGTGTTTGAGCCAGGGACTTATGCCCCTAACTCACAGCTTCCGTGACTATTTATAGTAGACTGGATATATATTTGATAATGGAAAGAATAATGAAACAGGAGTGATTATACTAGCCATAGCAGTTACTATTCATTACATCCTTAAGATGGGTACTCAAGAAATACCAAGCACTTATCACAAGTCATCCCAAACTAACATACCGTGATGTAGCTACTAGAGCTGCTTTCATTTCACACAAGAGGAAACAGGCACAGAACCTATGTAACTTATGATTGGTCATAGTAGGGTAGCAATTTGAACCTAGGCAGTTTGAGTTCAAAGCCCCTGTTTTTAATCACGTGCCATTCTTCCTCCCCTGAAACACTAGTTTTCTTCTAAATTGTCATTGTTTCTTAACAGGCTAACTAACACCTGGTGAGCGATTTTGGCCTTGGGCAAAATTATCTCTAACATATCTGGGCTTTTGCTTCCTGGTTTGTAAAATGAAGAAGTTAATATCTACCTTTTGGAATTGCTGTGAGAATAAAAAGGTAATACATGAAGAATGTGCTTTGTAAGCTGTAAAGCATTATACAAAGAAAGTTATTGTTGCCCAGTGGGGGAAAAAAAAGCAACACGCTATTATAATAATAATTTGATTGGACACGTGTTTATTGAATTCATACTATGGGCAAGGCATGATCAAAATAAGAGAAATACTTCTATTCATCACTGAACATAATGCTATTAAATTTCCAGCCAGAGAATCTACATGCTTTCCTTGCTCATTTTTTGTTGCAAACCTGCTGGTGAAATGACCTAACAAGTAAGAAAACAAAACCAGATAAAGCAATCTTGTTGAAAAGTGTGCCGGTGATTACAATGTTGTTCGTGATTTTCAGTTTTCAGTAACACTATCCTGCTTAAAAGCTTTGCCTACCATTATTGCAATTTTGTCTGGCCCCTTTAAAGAGTCTATGTATGTAAACTATTCTTTTCTCAGTGGAATAAACAAAACGGGTAAACTAAAAACATGTTGGACTGCTGCAGGGCAGAACTAGCGGGGCTCTGGGCCTGTCAGGAGAGGAAGCCAGGCTTCCTGGTTGGGTCTGACCCCTCCTTCGGCTCCTCCCTGGCTCTGTGGCCTTAAGTAAGACACATAGGCCGGCTGAGTCTCCATTTCTTCACCAGCAGAACGCAGCAGTTGAAACTCTAAAAAAAAATTGTTTGTAAAACCTTTCGCACAATGGAAATGTAAGTTCTTGTTTCATGTGTAATTTCCAAGATTTAACACCTTTTTTGAAATATTTGCATAATAGGACCAGGAATTTTAAAGGCACACAGTTAATATCTGGTTAAAGTGACATAACAGGACAACTGCTAATATGTATTGAGCACCTACAATATAAACGACACATGCTGAATACTTCACATATATTGTTGAATAATGTTTATAGCTCTTAATCTGGAATTTTAGCTAGCCTACAGAGCTTGAAACTATTCTGAAAGTTTCCATAGTCTTAAAAGTTCTCTCTCATCCCTTTTGCAAAATCAGTGTTTGTGACACATAACACTGGTATGTGAGGGGATGAAATGGAAGCTTTGTCAGTTGATTTTACTTATAAACACAGTGCGGAGAGAGATTCAAGGAGCTGCCGAGTGAAAACTGTCGCGCTAAAGATTTGTAGGAGTGTGTCACCCCACCATGGGATCTGTGGCAGCTGGAAAGCAACACCAGGTGACAAGAAGAAGGTTTGAAAGTGTCCGGTGGTCTGTTCCCTATATTCTGCCCTGGAGCCTCCAGCTCCAGCGTTCAGGTGAGGCTGCGGCCATCAGAACAGAGGCGGCGAGGTCTCTGCGCTTCTACCTTGGGTCGTCACAGCTGCCCGGTGATCAAGCTCAGAGCTGTGGGGCATTCTCCTGTGTGTAGTCATACTGGGCACCAGCATGCGCACAGTTTATTTTTATTATTATTTTTTTTTTCTGAAGCTGGAAACGGGGAGAGACAGTCAGACAGACTCCCGCATGCGCCCGACCGGGATCCACCCGGCACGCCCACCAGGGGCGACGCTCTGCCCACCAGGGGGCGATGCTCTGCCCCTCTGGGGTGTCACTCTGCTGTGACCAGAGCTACTCTAGTGCCTGGGGCAGAGGCCAAGGAGCCATCCCCAGCGCCCGGGCCATCCTTGCTCCAATGGAGCCTTGGCTGTGGGAGGGGAAGAGAGAGACAGAGAGGAAGGAGGGGGGGTGGAGAAGCAAATGGGCACTTCTCCTGTGTGCCCTGGCCGGGAATCGAACCCGGGTCCCCCGCATGCCAGGCCGACGCTCTACTGCTGAGCCAACCGGCCAGGGCACAGTTTATTTTTACATGCGGAGTCCCCCCCCCCTTTAACTCTGTACTAGGAGGTTTTATGTCTGTGAGACGATGCTGAGAAGCAGCCTACCTTGAGGAGCTAAGCAGGGTTTGGCTGGCAACTCGCTGCATCGTCGTTGTGGAGAGTCGGTGGCAGTTTGGCTGGCCTGGGAATCATGTGGGGTCCAGCCGCCTCACCACATCGGTCTGTGAGCTTCTCGAGGGAGGGCCCATGACTTGGGGATACGGGTACTCCTGGGTGGAGCAAAGTGCCTGGAACCCTCCAGGTGCTCCGGAGATGTTTGTGAGGAAGTGGTAGCCCGGCCACCGCCCCCATGCTGCCTTCCAGCCCTCCGGCTCAGCTTAGAGAAACCATTTATATCTTTTCTCCTCGTTCGCTGCTCAAAATACACTTCAACTCACCCTGCTTTCTGTTTGCCTGTTCAAATCCCAACTCCCCTTCTCTACAACTCTGACAACCCCGACCTTCCCTGATACCTTTTTGCCTCAGTTATGGTAACCCTTCGGTGTCCATTCTTTGAAATCAGGACAGCACATAAGCAAGTTCTAGTTTCAAATTGTTCGATGGGTTTGGGTCTCATTGCTCCTCATAAGCAGAAAGTTGGGCCAGTTGTTCGTACTCCATGAGAGTGTTAGGTGTAGGGATGAAAAGACTTTGGATCGAGAATTGGAAAATTCCAGTGTGTGATCTGGTTCTGTCCCTTAATATGAGTATGATCTTGGCCAGGCCACTTTTTTAAGCCTCAGTTTTTCCATCTTTAAAGTAGGAATGAACGGTGCTTGTGACGGTATAGTCATGAGGATTAAATGAGGTTGCCTATATAAAAATGGCTGGCATAAATGAAATATGACTGTTTCTTATTGATGTTGTTTATCCCCAACAGAGGTGAGCACTAGCTGGGAGCTTAATCTGTTTTTAGCTACTATTTGTTGAGTGACTGAGGAAATGAACCATGGAGAGTTTTTCTTGCCTTCCAGAAGTGAGTCCTATAACTCATTTGTAAATGTTGACTTTGGGGAGTGTAAAGAAAAAAATGGATTTTGTTTCTTTGAAATGGATGGCGTTGTGCATTTCCATCGCAAGAGAAATTTTCCCCTTCAGTTTTTCCCCCCTTCTTTAAGACCTATGACTTGTGTTTCTTGAGTCATGTTTGTCTGAAATAAAAAATAGGGTCTCCAAATAGTTCTGTTCTCGTCCACTCGGGGAAGAACGTTAATCCCTCTTCTTCCTAACTATCTTTCAAGTAACTGGGAGTCTCAAGGCATAGCTCAGCTGACTTGGTTGTCTTAGCTGCCTTCATGTTCCCTGTGGCTCTCAGTGGTGACCGCTTCTGAAGCTGCTGATGCTGAGAACAGCAACGTGGACATGGTAGCCAAGGAAACGGTCATCTACGGCCAGAGTTCCCACAGGTGGCCGGGGTGGGGCTGCTGCTGTCTGTTGATAGCAGGGATGCCAGTTCTGATGCCCACAGAGAGCTGCCCCCGGGCACTGCCGACGTCCTGCTCATTCAAGGTGCCACCACCGCTGCAACTCCCACCAATATCCTTGCGTAGGTACCAGCTCCTACTGCCGAGCCTGCAGGTGGCCAAGGTGCCTTGGTGCTCACTAGGTAGTACCCATGTTTGGGGGGAAATTGCTTTTTTTGCTGTTTCATATTGTTTTTGCTCACCCTTGTGATTGCAGCTGTTCTTTCAAGAGGCACAGGACCACCGGGGTGAGGAGCACTGCGTTCCACTCAGTCACCCTCCCTCTGGCCCTGGCTCATTCTCTTTGATTCCAGAAGATGTGCTTTGATCCACTCTCCCTTTGGAGTGCTTCTTCTTCCCGGCACTCCTTGATCCCACCTGGATATAACCCACACGGAGTGTCACCTCTCTTCCAGACCTACCTGAACCCTAGGGTGAGCCCAGCCTGAACTCAAGGTGTGGACCTGCTACACCCCTGACTCTTCCAAGTGCCCAGCTGCTGGGAGCACTCATGACCAGCATGTCCCGGGTGGAAAGGGCAGAAAGCAGATCCAGTTTGTCTCATGGACTGAATATAGGGTCCATGGCCTGGTTTGCCTCTGGCTTTTTAGGCGGATTGGGTGGCTGTAGGTGTGGCTTCCCCACAAACAGAGGTAGCCTCCTGATTTTCGGCCTCGCCACATGCACCGTAACAGACAAGTACACGCACCCATGTGGGTTGCCTTCATTTGCCAAAGAAGTGCTCCTTGCCTGAATCAATTATTTTCCTGTTCCCCCAATTTAGTTCTGTATTCCTTTATCTCTAATGACACATCTTGATGGGACATCTCTTTGTGTATGTTGTTGGAGATGCAATGAGGGGATTAAATGGAACGAATTTGGAGAATGCCGTTATTCTCCCCAAACAGTGTAAAACCTTCTTTTTTCTAACCAGCCCTGTTCTTGGCAGTTGTGGCCTGAGGAGCCTCATCCTTTCCCTCAGCTTCTCATCTGCAGCCGCCACGATGTAGCAACATCCCCCCCCCCCCGCCACAGGAGCGCAGGCAAGGCTCTGTCTCCTGGCTGTGTGCCAGCCCCGTGTGCAGGCCAGCTGGCACCACCCACCTGCGTGCCAGAAGCCAGCACTCTGCTCTGTCCCAGAGATGTCAGTCCTATGATGCCTAGCTTCTTACAATAGGAACCTTGGAATACATACCGGGGTGGGCAAAAGTAAGTTAATAATAATAATAAATAGTATGGTAATTTTCTCTTGCTGGGTAGCTCAGTTGGTTCGAACGTCATCCGGACCTGTCGAGGTCGTGGGTTTAATCCCTGGTTAGGGCACATGCAAGAATCAATCAAGGAATGACTAAAAGAGTGGAACTACAAATTGATGTTTCACTCTCTCTCTTTCACCTTCCTCTGTCTCTTTGAAATCAATAAATACAAAATTTAAAAATACAATAATTAATAAGTAATACAAGAATAAACTGTTTCATGTACTCATAATTGTAAACCTACTTTTGCCCACCACTGCATTTCCCTTTAAAAAAGAGAGACGAGGGTCCCTATTCCCCACCCCCTGAGCCCCCGGACACATGTGGTTCATATGGTCATAAGTGTGGATTTTCAGAGAGAGTGTAGGAGGGAAACAATGTATTGTAGGTTGTCTCTCCACTGCAGCCCCTCATTGCTAGACTTGCTGGGCATGCTCAGCTGTGACCCTCCTCCCCTCTGCTCTTAAGCCCACCAGCTCCGGGCTTCTCCATTCTAAAACCAAGTGAGCTGTTTGCTTTTGCTGTCGTCTCATTCCGTTCATTTTGCTCATCTTGAGCATCTCTTACATCTCCACGCCATGGGCCCTCTGGGAGCTCTGACGTGTCTGCGTACTCTGCCTGTTTCTAAACCCGGGTCACTGTCCGTGGGAATTCCAACCACACTGGGCATGTAGCATCCTCAGCTGTGGGGTCTGGCTTGCAGTTTTAAGTGTTACTCTTGTGGCTAACCTATTTCTAGCCTTCTGCAGGGACAATCATTGGAAATGGTTTCCTGCCCTCTGAGAGTATAGGAAGTGTCATTCAGGAATTCTTGGTCATGCTGCTTACTGTGCATAGATTTGGGGGTTTTTCTCCCTGCAACCATGTCTATTAAGGAGGTTTGTGCCAACTCCCTAGTGTTGTATCCACTGAGGCTGGCTGGGTCTAGAGGAAGGGATCCAGCCCTCAATGCACATGAGAATCTTCTGGGGGCTTTTAAATAATACTAATGCCCAAGCCTCATCTCCCACCAGTTAAATCAGACTCCTGGGCATTGGGGGAATGGGAGTGGAGCGGGCTGGAGCGCAGGAATTTTTAAAGCTCCCCTGGTGCTTCTCATGTTCAGCCTGTGTTGTAATTCTTCACTTTATAGGGTTTCTGTGACAGCTGGATGACGTGTGTGTGTGTGTGTGGTGTGTGTGTGTGTGTGTGTGTGTGTGTGTGTGTGTGTGTGTGGTATTCCCTTCACGGTGATGGTCAGCCGACCAACTGTGGCAAAGGTCTGTTTTATGGTTTGTTTAGCGAGTAGGAGTGATGTGTTTATCCTCCCAGTACTGTCCCTCTTGCCCAGTCCCCGAGACAGCCAGCTGCAGTTAAAGATGTTATACTTGGAGAGTGGGACAGATGCAGCCCCTTGTTGGGCTGAGACCTTCAGTCTTGGCCTCATTAGCCCAGTCAGCCCACTAAAACAGTGGCTGAACCTTCACACTGAATACATAAGCATCTCAGAACCCTGATCAAGAAATAACATTTTATTTCAAGTTCGACCTTGATTACAGGCAAAGAACAAGGCCGCCTCGGTAGAGTGACTACAAGAGCCAGAACAAGATGGAATAGAATCAGAAATGACATTCTCAAGCTAATTTAAAATGTGAAAAATTAAACTGTAACCCTGGCAGTTCCCTTTTAAAATGTCCTACAGAACTTGGCAGTCTGGGCTTCCCCACAACATCATAACAAAGTCGCCTTTCTTTTAACCCTCCGGTTGAAGGGACAAGCCTCAGAATGAGGTGCTGCTGTGCACAGCTGCGTGGTTGGATGAGACCACGGTGCCAGTGAAGGTGGGCACAGGTGCCCTTTGCCCAGGCTTCTCAATTTGTGCGAAGCAACTACAAAAGGGTGTGCACCCTAACAATAGGAAGTTGTTCTTCACCGATTCTACAAGGGTAGAAAAGAGAATCTAATAAATTTGACCTTTGGTGAGCTGCTATTTCAACTCTAACAGGGCTTTGTGGGCTTGATAATATTATTAACTTTGTTTGTTCCATAATGTATAAGGGCAGCGAGGGCCAGACACAGAATTGAGAGTTTTTGAGTCCTTTTCTCTCCAGTTATGCTCTGCTTCCTATGACCTCCCCACCCTGATCCCGTGTATGTCTCTATTACCACTTTTGCACAGAAACCTAAAGATGACAGACAGTGAGAGTTTTTGAGGGAGGATGGGGAGAGCCTGGTTGAAGAGAAAACAATTATACTTGTTATGTCCATGCAGATAACGTGTGCATCCAGCGTCCTAAGGGCCGAGCTTTAAGCCTCATGGGGAACAGGGAAGTTCTTTTAAGCACTGATCTTAGTGATCTTATGTCACTGCTCGCATGAACGTGTGCCTGAGACTACACTGCTAATATGCAGTAAAATGCAAGGCGTGGAAAACCTAAACTTGCACCTTTTCATCCATGGACAAATAATTGCAGAACATCTTGCTTTACACACACAATGAGCATTGTGACTAGAAATGTAAATGGAAGCCTGGTCCTTGAATTTGAAAATAAGCCGTAGAGGGGAGAGCCTTGATATTTGGATTTGGTTTGATGTGGGTGTATATCCCAGCTCTGCTGCTTACCGCTGGGGGGCCCTGTGCTTGTGACATGAACCCATGGTGACTCAGTTTCCACATTCTGTTGTCAGGTTTGAAAGATCATGTATATAGTACCTAACCATTATCAAGCGCTTCATCAATAGTTATTTTTATGATCACTGTGGATTTTGCTGCTATTTTAGTTTTCAGCCAAATCCATCAAATGAGAAAAAAAATCAGTGCTTTCAGAAAATTGACAGGAGTCTTTCTGAGATATTATGGGTTAAGTTTTCATTCAGTTCTTTAAGGTTTGCTTGGAGATTTAGAAGGTTTTTTTTTTGTTGTTGTTGTTGTGTGTGTGTGTGTGTGTGTGTATTTACCTTCTTATTGGACTGGTAGATGATGCAAAGATCAACAAGTAACTTTGTAAAAGCTCTGCTTTTGAAAACCATTTAATTGGTAATAATTGCAGTGTTGGTAACCAGATTCAGGTTCTCCTATCTGGTCTTTTCAAGGGCGAACATTTAAAGCCCTTCCTTACCGCCAAGATCTTAGATGAGATGAAAAAGATAGATCAGTTAAAGAGAAGGGGGAATCTTGGGTTACAGATGCTAATGTGCTGAATGACTCATAATTGCATAAAAAAGTGAGATTATATATGCCTTGTCTTGCGATCTAAATGTTTTCTTGGGCTACAATGTAAGGACTCACCAAGGAACTAACAATAAAGCAGATAAGTCACTGGAGATCTTCCAGAAACACCTCTGGGTGAGAACGTAATAAACATTGGCTACTGTGTCCAGATCGGCCAGTGACATGGGGATATCTCCTCATTAAGGTGCCCTGTTGCCTGTGATGATGGTAATCTTCCCTCCAGGTGTCTTAAAGCCCTTCATCCCATTCTACAAAACGCTGATATTGAGACCAGCCATATTGAGCTGGGATGGGGTGGAGGGGGGGTTGGGGGGAATCCCAAGAGCTAAATGGAATCATAAGATGTCAAATCATTAAAGGACTTGGAGAGATCAAAGATTAGCACAGTTGTACTATTGAAAAGCTTTAACAGCCATTATGTCCAACTCCTTCACTTTTAAAGACCAGTAACCTGAAGTCCAGGGAGGTGAAACTACTCACCTGAGATCGTACTGCTGGAGAATTATGCACTCCGTCATTTCAGTGCCTTGTAGACCCAGCTTCAATTAACTAAAAGATGAACTGAAACTGACAGGAGTTCTTTGTCCCAGTGCTGGTGTGTGGAGTGTAGCACCATACCATAGAGATTGTGAAGTGTTTGGTCTCTATAAATTCAGGCTTGTAAACTTGACTTACCAATTTTTACTTCATAAGTCACTTTCCTATACAGTACCAATTCTGTGTTATAGGAGGGGCTTATATCACATAGGAGGAAAATTATGGCAATTTCCCTTAGTCTACAATTTTTGCTTTCTGGGCTTATTTATTTACTTTGCTACATGTCCTTTTATCAAGATGTTATTAATCATTTTAAGGGTACAGTTTTATGAACTTTGGTAATTGTGGACAGTCATTTAACCACCCCCAAATTAATATAGTACCATATTTCCTCATGTGTAAGATGCTCCCATGTATAAGACACACCTTATTTTGGGGCCCCAAATTTGAAGAAAAAAAAAAGTATTACATAAAGTTATTAAACTCAAGTTTTATTCATCATAATATTCATACAACTCCTCATCACTGTCAAAACTCCCGTCCATTAGCTTGTCCTCATCTGTGTCTGATGCCGAATCACTGTCTTCAACAAGGAGCACAAAAAAGCGGGAAATGCAAGTAAAAGAAAACTACACTGACCTGTGGTGGCGCAGTGGATAAACGTCGACCTGGAAATGCTGAGGTTGCCAGTTCGAAACCCTGGGCTTGCCTGGTCAAGGCACATATGGGAGTTGATGCTTCCAGCTCCTCCCCCCTTCTCTCTCTCTGTCTCTCTCTCCTCTCCCTCTCTGACTCTCTCACCTCTCTAAAAATGAATAAAAAATAAAAAAAAATAAAAAATAAAAAAAAACTTCAACCACGGTATAAGACACACCCAGTTTTTAGACCCCAAATTTTTGGGGAAAGGGTGTGTCTTCTACATGGGGAGATATGGTGTGTAGAACAGTGTCCTCACCTTGTCAAGCTCCCTTGACCCGTTCGCTCTCCGTTCTCTCTCCCTACTCCTGGCCTCTGACACCCGCAGGTCTGCGTTCTGTCAGTGCAGCTTTGCTTTTTTTTTTTTTTTCTAAAATTGTGTCTAAATGAAATCATCCAGTACATAGTCTTTTGTGTTCAACTTCTTTCTCTTGCATAATATTTTGAAATTCATCCATGTTGTTGCATGGATTCATATTACATTTCTTTTGATTGCCAGTATAGCATGTTGCATATGGGATACAAGATATACAGTTTGTCTCTCCATTCCTCCATCGATGGTCATTTGGGTTGCTTCCACTTGGGTCTATCAGGAATCATCTTAGCCAACAGTTTTATCCTTGATTTCTTTGAGTCGCCTAATACCTTAGCCAAGGCTCTAATTTTTATGGTTTTATATTGTTTTCCATCACTATTACAGTGAGACATTTTTTAAAAATGCTGATGGGGAGGAGATATTGGCCCCTGATCCTTCCATCTGTGACTTTGGAAGTGATCTTTTCCTCATCTTGAGGTAGCTATGTCAAGGCCCAAAGCGGATGTGATGGCCTGTTTAGTGTGCTGTAATGTAATTTACCCGCCCAACAAGCCTTCGGGGACGTGGCAGAGTGCAGCAAAATGCAGTATCCAATATTTATAGTAAATAGAGTTGAGTGGTTTTTTATCTTGCCTTGTAGAAAAGTGCACACACTTTGTTTTTCACCCGTTCTAAGTGCTCAGGGAGGGAGAAGAGGGAAGCCTGGTGGGTGATACTATCCCAGGGCTAGTGCAGCCGAGTTTGAACAACCTGGGATGAGTTAGCACTTAGACCTAACAGGAGAGGCTCTCCTGAAAAATGTGCTGTCCCCCTGTTATAATTCACCGTAATGAGCGGGGAACAAAAGGTTGTGAAGGAGAGTGGTGACTGATGGCCGACACAGCTGCCCCGTGCTGCAGCTGGCACGGCTCCCGCTGGCGAAAGGCATAATATATTATTGCTCCAGGTCACATCGTGGTAAATGAACACTTACGGCCGCTATGGCAACTGGATTGATTATCGCAGCTACCTCAGGACCAGCCTGGCCCAGCGTTACAAGTGAGCACGTGCGTCCCTGCCGTGCTTCAGTCAGAAGAACGCCTCAAAGGCAATTTGTACAAACTGAAATCTCTGATGACTGCTAGTCCCTCCTCTCCAGCCCGGTGCATCCAGTGGACACGTTCAGTAAGGCTAGCCCAGGTGTCCGGGCCTCTCAGACGAGTGAGGCAGGGCCACCCTGGTAAAGGAATGCCTGGTTCATTGTGAGAGCAGGACAGCTGTTTGTTGAATACAAGGAAATGAATGGATCTATGAGTGGGTTGCCAAGAGGTCTCTGAGAGAGTACTCAGGGCAAAGTGGAAAGGGCAGGTGGCGAGGCTGAGGAGGGCATCAGAAGCTGGAATGCCCAGGCAGGAAGTTTGAGAGAAGCAAGAAGAGGGAAGCACACTCTTTCTAGTTTAAATGGATCAACTTGATCAAGCCATTGCTGGTTGCTGGACTTCTATGTGTCTCTGGACGCATGCTGCGTGAATGCGCTTGGTTTGTTTGAGAAGCATGGGATGGGCCAGTTCATTTTCTTTTCATCTAGAGACACTGGTTGCAGTTTACACATAAATCTTCAGTTTTTCCAGTAGCCAAGGGAAAAGGAGTAACCTGCTTCCCCATTGACAAATCTAAACAGAGTTGTAATGATGTTCTAAGTACACTCAATTATCATTTTTAGCTTTCTCAATATTTTATTTTAAAATGTAAATGAGTTTTTCCTCTTCTAGTTTATGCAAATTGATCTCAATATGTATCATATTGAGGGTGGATAATGGATAGCGTTAGTAATGCATTAGTTTTCTGTTTTGATTGGCAGAGGATTTACTCTTTGGAATTTAAATGTCAAGGTATATTAATTCCTTGCACACAACCTCTAAGCTAGACCATTCACGATGGCAACGGAAGTAGCAGCATGCAGCCCTCCATTGTGGGAGCCTAATGGCATGGTAATAATAATCTTTATTAATTGTGGGGAATGGGATGATGTAGTGAAGACTGACCAGTATTTCTAAAATTTTTCCTCATTATTGTCTCCCGAGGAGCCTTTTTTAGATAGTTTTTCCTGATTACCCTCCTTATGAAATTTTAGTACCACATATACACTGGTTTTTTTATGTGCTGTAGGTAGAGCTGTGCATACATAAAAAGAGTAAGGGTTTTTTGCCCCCAAGAACCAGTTTTCACACACCCCCCTTAGGGGTGATATCAACTTGGCTAAAAATGCATGAGCCAGAAAAACCTGGATTCCGATTCAGCTCCCCCCCCCCCCCCCCCCCCCGCCCCAGCCCTCGTCTTTCTCTTCCTCACCAGTAGTGGAGATGTTAGTATCTACTTAACCGGGTTTCTGGCACATAGCGACCAAGAAATGTTATTTATCGGCCCTGGCTGGTTGGCTCAGTGGTAGAGTGTCGGCCTGGCGTGCAGGAGTCCCGGGTTCAATTCCCGGCCAGCGCACACAGGAGAGGCGCCCATCTGCTTCTCCACCCCTCCCCCTCTCCTTCCTCTCGGTCTCTCTCTTCCCCTCCTGCAGCCGAGGCTCCATTGGAGCAAAGATGGCCTGGGCGCTGGGGATGGCTCCGTGGCCTCTGCCTCAGGCGCTAGAGTGGCTCTGGTCATGACAGAGCGACACCCCAGATGGGCAGAGTGTCGCCCCCTGGTGGACGTGCCAGGTGGATCCCGGTCGGGCGCATGCGGGAGTCTGTCTGACTACCTCCCCGTTTCCAGCTTCAGAAAAATACAAAAAAAAAAAAAAGAAAAAAAAAAAAGAAATGTTATTCATCATTGCTGTCTTTGTTGTTTATACTCATAGATGTTTTCACATATGGTATTTTCATTGATCCTGATTGTAAACCTCTGACTTATGGGTGTTTATATTGCGTGATGCAGATATCACCCCCACTTTACTGATGATATCACAGACTGTCAGAGTGGTTTGGTGATTTGCTCAAGGACATGCAAATAGTAACATAGTTTGGGCCCTAGCCGGTTGGCTCAGTGGTAGAGCGTTGGCCTGGCGTGTTGAGTCCTGGGTTCGATTCCCGGCCAGGGCACACAGGAGAAGCACCCATCTGCTTCTCCACCCCTCCCCCTCTCCTTCCTCTCTGTCTCTCTCTTCCCCTCCTGCAGCCGGCTCCATTGGAGCAAAGTTGGCCTGGGCGCTGAGGATGGCTCTGTGACCTCAGCCTCAGGTGCTAGAATGGCTCTGGTTGCAACAGAGCAACGCCCCAGATGGGTAGAGCATCCCTACCTGGTGGGTGTGCTGGGTGGATCCCAGTTGGGCGCATGCGGGAGTGTCTGACTGCCTCCTCATTTCCAACTTCAGAAAAATACAAAAAAAAAAAAAGAAAAAAAAAAGAAAGAAATAATCAGCCACTCCAGGAGCCAAAAGGTAAAGACAGCACATGCTGCTCACCATCTAGCTCCTGTGTGTAGTCTGACAAAGCTGCCCAGTTTGTGAAGAGGGCTGTGCATAGTCACTGAGGTCTGTAACTTGTTCAGTCTGTCTGACTGCCTCCCCGTTTCCAACTTCAGAAAAATACAAAAATAAATAAATAAATAAATAGTAACATAGTTTGGAGCTGAGACTTGGACCCAGATATTGAAGTTTAAAACTCGCTTGTGGAGAACTCTCCTTGGGTGCGTCTTTCTGTGGTAGGTTGAACTAGACTCTATTGTGTTATGAACGCCCAAGTTGGAGTTCAGGAAATTGGAGGAATCATCAAGACTGGACTTTATGGACCAATCATGTATTTTCTGCTCCAATGTTTAGAAGAAAGAATTGTCAAGGTTTTCAACCAAATGATCACACCCAGTTTCAGGAAATCTGTGACAAGCTTTTCCTGTGCTGCTTAGTATCTTTTGGGTTTAATGAGACAGGATTTCCCCAGGATTGGAAGAACTTGGCTTCCCAACTGGATAAGGGTGAGTCTTTTCTCACCAAGATAAAAACCTTATGAAGTGAACAATAATAATTATTCAGAGAGGAAATACTCTTGAGCAACGACCATGTTTAAGTTCAGTGTTGACTATCTAGAAGCATTTATAGAGTGCTTATGCCAGACCTGGCGTTCTTCTGCGTCCTTCAGAGGAAGGCTGTGCAGAGCAGGGAACCAGTCTGAGTTCTGGTCTGACTCCTTCCTTCCTGGGTTCTAATTCCAGCCTTGCCATTTGCCAGCTATGTGACTCTGTTTTGTTTTGTTTTATTCTGTAATCCAACATAAAGCATTACATACAGTGCCTGGCACATATTAAGTAAATGTTACAATCTTTATCATTAGATTAAAAAAATATATAAGACATACACCCTTCCCTTCACAGAGCATAAAATCTAATTACTACTCTTATGTAATCATTATACCCTTTTTCAACACAGAGCTTCTATCTGTTGAAGTGCTTTTACTTGAGTGATGTCAGAAACGGAGTCCTTGGCGTCTGGAGATTGCTGCCATCTTCCCTTGCCCCATCAAAATGCCTGTCTTCCACACTTCATCAGTATAAACTCCTCATTTTTCTATGAGGAGGTTTAATTTTCTGCATAAGAAAAAGAGGATACATAGAGGACAAGGCTTGTGTTTGACCCTTTCACCTCATGGTCAGGGGCAGTGCCTATTGCTAAGACACAGTGGTCTGTATTGGTCACGCCACATTGCTCTCAGGGGTGGACAGAGCATCTGTGATCTGTGCTTGAGATCCTAGATGGTAATGGTGGTGACGGGGAGGAGTGTGAGGCAGGCGTTCTCACTTCTGTAGCTGAAGAGGTTGAGGGCCCGACAGGTGCGTAAGGATGCCTTCTGCTTCTCCGTCCAAGCTGTTTCTGTGCTGCTTATCGCACCAGATCTGTCTAGCAGAGCCACTCCACAGGTTGCCAAGCACCAGGCTAAGCTGAGAACTGGGTGAGAGGAACCTAGATTGTTCCGGCTACCAGACGGCTGTTATAATCAGCCAGAAGGGAAACTGTAAGGGGGGAGGCAGTGACGTTGCTCCCAGAAATGGGTCTTCCCTTTACCCAGAAGGGCTCCCCCAGGCTGGAGATACCATGTGGACATTAGTAAGGCTTGAATCTAGCTTGGTTGTCTTTGTTTCTGCTAGAACTTTGCTTAGGGACTCTGATGACTTCTCTCATGTGTAGATTTCCCCGTGGCTTGTACTACTGTGGTCAACCTTGAGGCTGGTTAATTGCATGGCAGGCCACATGGGGAAACCTTTGGAGGAGGTGACCCAGAAACTTCAGCAGATGTTGAATTCAACATCAATCTTAGTTTACCCAACTCAAAGCTATCTGGGTTCAAACTCATTCTGCAATCATTGTCTTCCATCTACAACAAATATAAATATCCTCCAGAGTGGGCAAAGCTCAGCATCCTCTGAGAAGAGCACAAATCTTAGAAATGAGCTGCCCGCCCCTGTCTCAAAGGGTCGCATTTTGCTGATTATTAGTGCAGCATCTTGGTGAAGTCCACTCCTCAACCCAAAGTGGTGAAAGCTGAAGCTACCAGTTTGAGTCTGATGTTTTATTTATTTGTACTGGTAGCTTTATGTATGGTGTGTTTTCTCTGTTTGGGCCTCAAGGCTGGTTAAGCAAAAGGCGGGAAACATAAATAAGTAATAGCCAGAGAGGGCTGTCCATTTATAGACTTTTAAAGATGACCTGGTTTTCTGTTGCAATGTGAGCATTAGTGTTGCATTAGGGTAGTGTGCATCCATAGATGTTTGGCTGGTGCATTTGGTGGTGATAATCAGGAGGGACATATTCATGTTCTATTTTTATAATAAAAATTAAGAAACCTCAGGCCACAGCAGGGGCCTTTGTTGGCAGCGTGAACACCATGAGGCTGGGCAGTCCATTTTCCTCGGATTGTATGGGATCACTGTGTTCCTTTCTGCTCTTCTCCAGTTTCTGGTTATTATTAAACAACCCTTTGTGAGGGATTAACTCTGGCTTCCCTCCCAGCGAGGAGATGTCTACACAAAGCCAGAATATCTAGCCAATTGCAGGCAAACGGGTTATTTGGTGCAGTACAGGAACAAATAATTAGTTGACAAGCCAATTCTTCACTTTTTTGATGGCTTCCCTTGACATGAAAACAGCCTTCTGTAGTGCATGGTGTAAATGCTTATGAAGTCCTTTTATCCATCCATTCAGAAAATATTTCCTGAGGGCTCACTCTGGGATTCATTATTTCTAAAGTGGGGATAATAATAATAATACCTACTGCATAGACTTATATAGATTAAATGAGTTAATATGTGTAAAAGGTTTAGAACACTACCTCACATACTTAGGGCTTAGTCAATTTGAGCTTGGCTGTGAAGTTCACGTTTTATTTTACAGCAAGGAGAAGACAGCGGAGCCAATGGCCCAGGCAGCTGGGTGCTTCCGAAGGTGCTTTCTGTGTCAGTGTAAGGGAAAGATCTCAAGAGGGCAGAGCCTGGAGGCAGGCAGACAGTCACTTATCTCTTGTCCAACCTCTGAGGCTTTCATTGGCCTTTCTTGGGATAGGCTAGCAGGGGTCGTCAAACTTTTTATAAAAACCGCCCACTTTTGCAGTGCTGGTCAACCTGGTCCCTACCGTGCAACCAAACAGCGCCGCGATTGGCCCATCATGAAAGCTGGAACGCCCACTAGTGGGCGGTAGGGACCAGGTCTACCAGCACTGCAAAAGTGGGCGGTTCTTATAAAAAGTTTGAGGACCCCTGCGTGTGGTCCCAGACCAGGTGAATCAGCATCGCCTAGAACTTGTTAAAAATGCACATTCTTGGGCTCTATGCCAGAGCTACAGAGACTCTGGAGTATGGGCCCAGCAATCTGTGTTTTAACAGACCCTTGATTTGTTACTCTGGGTGCTTGCTAAAGCCTGAGAACATAGGTTTAGTGTGTGGGGAGAAAGTGAGAAGGGGGAAGGAGAGCTTTAGACACTTTTCCTCCTTACCCCTTTGGATGCCACTGGGCCAGCTTTGGGGAGGCACACAGCTTTGGGGAGGCTCTCCACACATGAGGCCAGCCACGTGGCCATCCTCCTGTTAGCCGGTCACACAGAAGCGGAAGCCTCATTAACGTAGATCAGGGCTGCCTGTTGAGCACAGTGAAAACCAAACCTCAGATCTCCCCTGGCTCACTGCCAAGAGGGCACTGTGTGGCCCACTGGCCCTGCTGATGCATATGGTGTAGGCTGCAGTGGTACTGTGCTAAGTAGGTGTTTCTTTACCAGAAAGACTGTCAGCCGTAAGACTCCAGTGTGCCTCTCATCACATTGAGAAATGAGGGAGGCCAGGCACTCTGGTCCCTTTGGAGCAGATGCTGCATCTGGTTCGTAGGAGTCTGTGCACACACCCAAAGATATTGCATGGCCAGCAGAATGGCTTATACCAATAATTCTATTCTTTCCCCTATGAAAAACTTGTGCCCAGGCTGGTTTTCATTACTGATATGCAGCCACCTCTGGAATGAAATACTGCAGCTGTAAATAATTTTAGAACACCTGTCTAGATTTTTTTGAATTTATTCATTTGTTAAATTTGTTTTTTATTGACTTGAGAGAGGGACAGACAGACATTGATTTGTTGTTCTACTTATTTATGCATTCATTGGTTGATTCTTATATGTGCCCTGACCAGGGATTGAACTCACAACTTTGGCATACTGGGATGACACTTGAACCAACTGAGCTACCTGGGCAGGGCCCATTCACTTGTGCATTAGTACGAACTTGTATAAACTGGTATGATGGGAAATAAAACAGAAATAAGACATTTCTCTCACCTCCCACTGTTCATTAAGGAGTATGCCACCCTTAAGGAGAAGAAGTCATTCATAGAAGTGCTGGCACTTCAGAACAGGATGTTATGTGTCAATAGGAAGATACCAGCAAAGTGTATGTGAGAAATCAAAGAGGCTTCCTAACAGATGATCTGGGGATGCTGGATGGAGGAGGTGGTAGCATTCAATCTGGGCCTCGAAGGGTGGGCAGAATTTTAAGAGGCAGAAAGAAGGCATCCCAAGTAAAGGAACCTGCAAAGCCTAGGGGTTGGGAAGCATACATGCTACAGCTAAGAGAGAGTGGTTATGTCTGCCTTCAACACACAAGCAGCGTATTAGAGGAGGATGAGTCCTGAAAGACAGATTGGGATTGGAATACCAGGCTAAGGAGTAAGGATATATGAGTCTGTAGGCTCTGGGGAGTCATGGAGAATCTAGGTTAGAAGATTGGTATGATGATCATGGCACTAGAAGATGAATGGACTGACAATGGAGTTGGGATGGGGGACTTGAGGCTTCTGATAAGAGATTTGCTTGGGGTCCTAGCTCTAGGAAGCAGCAGAATCAAAGCTACTACTAGCTCCGTGTCCACAATTTCATGACTGTGGGAGAAGTAAGCTTGAGCTTTTAAATTTAAGGTCACCTGATACAGAAAGCCATCAAAACTCTCTTGGGATTGGGAGGCAAGGGAGACAGCCACTGAGTGATGTCAGCTGCTTTTCTGGTCCATACCCATTGGTCTCCTGTCAGAAAGAGCATTTCTCCCTTTATAGATGAACACCAGAGGTCCTCAGTATCCCGTGCCAGCCAAGCCCAGAGCATCTCAACAATGCCACAGAGCCTTGGCACAGGCTGGGCCTTGGGCTTGGTACTGACTCAGAGGAGCTGGAACCACCTACGGAGTCATTTGCAGGAGCTGTGGTTTCCTGGGAGGCTTCCCAACCAGTTACCCATCCCACCAATGGGTAGCATGCAACATCTGAAGGGAGTCGCGCATTCATGGTGCCATGGCCTCAGGCAAGTGCGGAATTGCACGTCTCAAGCTGTCGCATGGAAATCATTTCCTTGCTCTGCATAGAGAAACTTGGCACTGTGTTGTAACAGATAAACAGATGAAACTTTTTTTTTTATTTACCTGCTAGTTATTTGATCTTAAGAAGCCCTCAGTGTTCATAACTATTAATGAAAAGGTGTGACTTGAATAAATGGATGGTTCCTAATGGTTTCCCTTTAGGAAGGTCCTGAATGTCCCAGAGTTTACAAGAACCTGCCTTCCTCTGCAACCACTTGCCTGAGGATCCTGGTGGGAATGGAATCAAGCCAAGTCTTCTCATGTCGCCTCCATTTAAAACGTTGTTTTGTTTTTTTTGGTTTTTTTTTTAATTTATTGATTGATTTTAGAAAGAGAGTAGAAGGGGGGAGAGAGAGAGAGAGAGAGAGAGAGAGAGAGAAATGTCGATTTCTTGTTCCGCTTAGTTGTGTGCATTTATTGGTTGCTTCTTGTATGCACCTTGACTAGGGATCAAATCCACAACCATGACATATTGGGATGATGCTCCAACCAACTGAGCTACCTGGCCAGGGCCAAGCAGATCCATTTTTTTACATCTTTATCTGATGCCTCTCAAACAACTTTGCCTTCTTGGGTCTCTCAGATTCCCTCATAGTAATCTTTGAAATTTCAAACACTACGAAATCTTTTCACTCAGAGAGATACCACAGTTGTTTTTCAGGGTGAATTCAGAGAAATTGGAACTGCTGTGTTATTCCAAATATAGGTTGCCTCTTGGCCCCCACTGTTGAAAGTTAATTTTTATTTAGAAATTAAATTTAAGGGGGTGGCCCTGGCCAGTTGGCTCAGTGGTAGAGTGTCAGCCTGGTGTGTGAAAGTCCCTGGTTTGATTCCTGGCCAGGGCACACAGGAGAAGCGCCCATCTGCTTCTACACCCCTCTCCCTCTCCTTCCTCTCTGTCTCTCTCTTCCCCTCCCGTTGCCAAGGCTCCATTGGAGCAAAGTTGGCCTGGGTGCTAAGGATGGCTCCTTGGCCTCCGCCTCAGGTGCTGAAATGGCTCCGGTTGAAGCAGAGCAATGCCCCAGATGGGCAGAGCATCACCTCCTGGTGGGCATGCCAGGTTGATCCTGGTCGGGCACATGCAGGAGTCTGTCTGACTGCCCCCCCCCCACTTCTCACTTTGGAAAAATAAAATAAATAAAAAAGACAAATTTAATGGGGTAAAATTGATCAGTAAGAATACATAGGTTTCAGGTAAACATCTCTCTAGCATTTGAACTGTTGATTGTGTTGTGTTTTTAAAACATACCTTGATTCAGTATTTTTCTAGAGATTTCTTTTAGAATTCAGGATTAGAAGAGGTCTCACAGGTAAATTCCCAACACTAATTTCTATCATTTAATTTATATTAAGCTGAGTGACAAGCTAATGCAATGACTTAGCATGGCTCCTTCACATTGAGCTAATGTTGATCAAATGAATATATAGCTGGAGAACCCAGCCAACTCTTTTGGATCTAAGTTGTTATTATCATAAGGCAGAATAATTTGGGGAGAAGGCTGAGATTTTTGCCATTCCAGATCCCCTCTTTTTCCTCTCATACATCCGATTAGGAGGAACTCACAGTGGTCTGTAACCTGTAAGGGATTCTCCTGTCGGACTCTCTCTACGCAGGAGAGGCACCTTTGGGCCCGTGCAAGACACTCGGGAGCATTAGTTCTTGGCATCAGACACAGAATTTTTAATACCAGTGCCTGTTTTCTGGAGGCAAAATAAGGCCACTTGACAAACAGAAAGGACAATCGAATGTCGAGACTTGAAAGACTCCAGGAATCTGGGAAGTTGGCAGAGCTAGACCTCTGGAAGCTGGAGCCAGACGTCTCTCCTTCCCCTGCAACTGTGAGCCGGGTTCTGCTTCCCCGGGAGCCAGAGCCGTGAGCTAGGAAAGCGATTGGGCAGGGAGGGATGTCCATTGGTGGCAAGGGGTCCAGTGGGAAGCCTGTGGGCTGCCCCTTCCCCTCTGGAATGGGGGCTCAGAGCCTCTGGTCAGGGGGCAGCCAACCTCCTAAGGCCTCATACCTCCTGCAGGCTACTTGGCCCCATTTGTAGGCCTGGAACCTTTTTGTAGCTGTAGTCAGACACACCCTTCACTTTCCCAGGTGAAATTTTTTCATAGGAGGGGAGTTCCTCCATTGATCCTTGATCAATCACCCTTCTATATGTTCTCCCCTCTACCCGTTAAAATATGTATGTATTGAGTGAGTCCCTCTTACAATACTATAAAGGCGAAAACCCATACAAGTATTACCTTGAGATACCAGCAGACCAACATACGAAATTTTAAGTTACAAGCTGCGACTCGGTTTGTATTTTTGTTTGAGATCCGAGCAAAATTCCGAGATATGAGTTGTGATTTGGGAAGCTGCCACTAGTTGGCGCGTTGGCGCACGGGTCCAGTATTGGCAGTTTGATATACGAGTTGACTGACTTACGAACTCAGTTACAGAACGAATTAAATTTGTATCTCAAGGTACCACTGTATTTTCTCTTACCGTCAGAGAACAGACCACTTCTACCTTTCAGGGACATGTGCTCGTCTGCGTCTCAGCCATAAGCAAGATGTTAGGGGCGTCTCCTGGGCAAAGGTGAGGCCATTTAATTTTAGTCCTGACTGGTTGTGCGTCACCAGTGTCAGCCACAGGACCAGGCCTTGGGTCTCCCAGATGAATGAACCCTGTCGTCTCTTCATGGGTCTCAGCCTCTACTGGTCAGCAGGGGGCAGTTTGATGACAGTCCATGTGACCCTGGAGGTGGGTCCCATTTCATCATGGCACAGATAGTGGGGAATCTACCTTGGACACTTCAAGGAAGGATTTAGAAGTCTCAGTTTTCCTGTGCAGTTGGGCACTTGGAACTACTAGGCAGTCTCATTAATTCCAAAGTGGGGAAGGAATGTCTCGGGTCTAGACATACTCACAATATGAGCTAGGGGAGATGGACTCCTGGCCCTTTGCTTCTGTGGGTGATTTCTGTTTTAGTCCCAGAGTTTTCTTAGAGCATTTATCATGCTATGCCCTCTGGTGCCCGGTCCCTTGTGTATTTACTTCTCTCCCTGTGTTGGGGAAGAGGTGACCAGGACTGTGTCTTACTCTCAAACCGGTCCCTCCTTGCTCCACAGAAGGTGCTGAAGAAGTTGGATCTGTTTCACTTGTAGAGACTAGGGAATGGCGGTGGAGGAAATGCATATCTTACCTGCTCACCAGTGACTAAACGGGGCACACCCCAGGGGCTCCCAGTATTTATTAGCTGACAAAATAAGGGAGAGTAGGAGGAGACTGGTATTCCAGGCCTCCTCTGCATATTGAGTTTTTCAGTTCCGACATGCTTTCTAGAATTCAAATGGGCAGAGTGATGGGTTAGAGCTGGAGCTCTCTCACATGGTAGCCACTGGCCACATGTGACCATTTAAATTTCGATTCATTAATATTAAATGAAATTAAGAAATTCAGCCCCTGTCTCACACAAGCCACATTTCATGTGTCCGATAGCCACAAGGGACTGTTGGCTACAGTATCAGCACTGATAGAGAACATGCCCATGGTCACAGAACGTTCAAATGAACCGCACTGGAAACATCAAGTGGCTTTTCTTGATCCCAGGTAGATGCCACTGAATTGTTTGAAGGCAAGGAGAGAGGAGAGCTTGTCAGAATAGAAATTCCTGGTTCCTCCCTCCTCAGTCTGAATCTCCAGGGAGTGGGAAAAGCTGGGGATCTGTGTTTGAACAAGCAGCCCCGGCGGCTGTTACGCAAACTCACATTTCACGATCAGCTCTCCAAGGGACGCCAGAAGTTGACTCGCGAAGCTGGAGAGCCTCCTGGCACGGCAGTTCTGAGCATCAGAGATGTCATATAGCACTTTTCCCTCCAGTGTAAGGTTTCCTAGCCCGGCACTTCCCGAGAGTGGTGACGGGAGCGTCCAGTCTGGCAGCTAAGGGCGCCCTCTCACTAAAGTACTGGCTGTTCTTCCACCAAGTAGTAAATAATGAAGAGAGAGGCTGTCCTAGCTTTATCTGCCCCCCTCTCCTCTTGCAGAACCAGGAAGATGGAAATAAACTCCCTGTTCCCCTTGAGCATGTTTGAATCACAAGTACCTTCCCTCTAAAATAAATTTATTTCCTGCTGCCTTCATCCCAACAAAGACCAGCCAGTGATGAATACCAGACTTCATAGCTTATTTGTCAAAGCAGCACACCTGTGAGGATTCCTGTGGAAGATAAATTTTGGTTTGGGGGAGGGGGGACTCGGAGGCGGAGGGACCTGGCCAGGAATAAATCTTAACATGTTGCACCAGACGGTGAATGAGCGTTTGCCTCACAAGGCTGGCTCTCCTGACAAGGTATGATAAATTACCCTCTTTGTTGACACCTTCATTGGGTTATTTATGGCTCATTAATTGAACCAAAAAGGGACCTTGTAGACCCAGCAGGGGCACCTTACAATGCTCCTCCAGTGGACCCAGCTCAAAGAGAAGAACAAAGGAGGGAAGAGGGGGGGAGGGGCACGCCAGTGTGTCTGCTCCTTGGCTCGAGACACTCTTTACCAAAGAATTCAAGATTTGTTAAAAAAAATAATAATAATAACCTCTGGCAGCTCAGATTAGCCTCTCTCTAGGGGTGATTCATTGTGCACCTCACTCCCAGGCTGTGCTGGTGTCTGGCATCTTCAAGAAGCCGGTGCCTAGAGCTGTGAGGCCAGTCGCTGCGTTTGCTGCACGTTGGTCAGACAGTCCGCACGGCCCGGCAGAGACCGTCAGAGGACCCGGACACAGGCCTGGCTTGTTGGTGACTGACTGTGGGACTCAGGGGAGGTCACTGATGGCTCCGCGTTTCAGATTCGTCCCGTGGGAAGTTAAGAGTGTCAGACTGGATGATCTCAGAGTCTGAAAGTTCTGAAGGGTCTCAAAAAAGAACAGTTTGCTCTTCACTGCCCGTTGTGTGGGTTTAACACCTCCGTTTCTGGTTATTAATTAGTTCATTTGGCAAAGAGTATTTTCTGAGGTCCTGCCAGGTGTTGGGTTCCAAGCGGGATACAGGCATGCTGGGCACGCGTGGTTTTGGTGTTGGTTTCCATGAGTTTTCAGTCTAGAATTTTGTGTTTTCAACAGCAGGTTAGTGCTTAAGGATTCATTGAAACCTTAAGTGAAGTACTTATAGGACAAGCCCTTCTAATAAACTCTCCTTTACATGACGGCAATGAACACGAAGTATTCTACCCATTGTGTATGTGAGATTATTTCTCCAGAGTGCCACGATGGTCCATAAGTTGCAGAAGGCTCTCTGGTAAAGTTCTAGATGTTCCCCTTACTGCTCTTGCCTTTCAGAAGTTTCCATCCTGAGGAAAGAAGTTCTGAATAAAAGGACTGGCAGCAGAGTCTCATGCATTTACCGAGTCGTCCATTTAGCCATTGTCGTATTTCCCCAAATTTTTGTTGAGTGTTTACTCTCGTCTTGGTGTTGGAATTCATGTTCACAGGGTGAATGAGATAGAACTAAAGAATCCAAGGAAAGTGCACTCTGGAAGGAGGGCGGACGCGCGCCACTACAGAGCCGTTCCCAGGGGCTGCCGGGGCGCGTGGGAGGGCACTTAGCTGCGCTTGGGGGCTTAGAGTTGGCTTTCAAGATACTTGAGATCGGAAGGAAGGCTTGGAGTTTTATAAGCAAGCAAGGTATAGACGATTACTGCAGAGAGGGAAACAATATGTTACTGCACAAATATGCACATTGGCTGATTGAAAAATTGCAAACAGTACAGTCTGGCTGGAGTAGAGTGTGATTGTAGAATGTAGGAGGCATGGTGTGGAGGGTGAAGCCAGGTCTCAGAGAGGCTCGTGTGAAATGCAGAGGAGCCTGCTCTTTGTCCTGAAGGCAATGAGGAACATTCAGAGGTTTATTCAGAGGAAAGACACGGTCAGATCAGTGTTGAAGGAGATCTCCGGTGCCAGGGTGGAGTGAGCTTGAGCACGGAGGAGACTGGGGGAGGAAAAACCTGCTAGATGACTATTACAATAACCCAGCGAAGGAAATATGAGTCTTGAACAAAGGTATGGCTGTGAGGAAGGTGGAGAGAGCACAGGGCTGGGCGGACGGGACTGGAAGACCATGGTTCTAATCCTGTCCATATCTAATCTCTGTCACTGTCCAACTCGAATTATTTTCTCTACCATGTGGATCACACCCTGTCAGGTGAGGACATCGGACTGGATGGTCTCTAAATCTGGCTCTGACATTCTGTAAGGATTGGGATTCTTAATGTTCTCCGATAGACAGAGGAAGGTGCAGGTCTGTATTGAAAATTGAGAATAGTGTTACTTAATAATGGTTGGAATGTTCATCAGCTGCATCCTGCTAAGGATATCTATAGGCCTTTGTCACTGAATTTTATAGCTGGTAATAGGTCAAGTTCTTGGCCTCCATTTCCAAACTCACAGATAGGGCTTCCTTAGGACCATACAAAAATGGGTCTTTGTGGAACTCCCACTCTGCCTCAGGTGTTGATTGATTACCTTGCAACTAGAAGGGAGAGCACTTGGGAGAACTGATCTACACATGCTAAGCACTTTGTATCTACTCAGGTGCGAAGAGCTAAACCCCTAGAAATTAATTTCAACTATTTGGAGAGATCTCCACTCTTTTTCCCTTCCATGATTGCCAGTGATACTCTTTTTTATTTAAAAATGAGAATAATTCTTTTTCTGATACTCAAAAAGTACATCTCCTTCTGAAGAGTTCAAACTGGAAAGAAAGAAAGAGAGAGGGAGAGGGAGAGAAAGGGGAAGAGAGAGAAATAGAGAGAAGAGAAACAAAATTGACCCCAAATCTCAAGATCTAGGTAATAAGTTAACATTTCTGTGAGAATCCTTCCAGTCATCTCTATATATACAATAATTTAGGTATATTTACATTTATAGACCATATCACATAAACTGTTTTATTCAATAAAAAGTATCTTCTGGACTTCGTTCGTGATGAATTTGTACATTATCATTTTTATGATGCCTAGTATTTCATTCGTCAGTAAATCATAACGTATTCAACTGATATATCATCATTATTAATGGACATTTAGGTTGTTTCCAATTTTTCTTTTGTAAATAAGACTAAAAAACCTTTATGTGCATAAGCATTTGTCAAATTATCTCCTAATACAAGGGCAAAGCATCTGCAAGTTTCAGTTTTGCTACATATTGCCAAACAGGCTCTCTGGAAGGATTTACCAAGTACTTAAAATGTAATTTAGTGTTTTACTGGGAAGCTGGTGTTCCAGAGGTTGGGTTAGGGCAGGATGGAGACAGGGAGAAGTCCGTAGTCTGCCTAGCGGCCCTGCATTCCCCGAGCACTGCTGAGTGCATGGGCCCCATGGGGGTGTAAGACTGTGCCAAGGGCTCACGGGAGCTCCAGAGCGTCAGGATGTCTGCTGATGCCAGATCAGACAGGGTTTCTCCCAGGTTCTCCTCTGGATGGCTAACCCTGGATCTTGGGACATTTGGTTTTTGAGTGTGTCACTGAGGGTGAGAACTATGAGAAGTGCAGCTGTGCAAAGGTCTCCAAAAGCATCGAGCGCACCTATCTGAACACTACCTTCTCCAGCCCCCAGTGCAAATCTTCCTTGGCTCCTGATATGGCAGCCTTCTGTCCTAGGCGTTCAAGAGCAGCTATAATTCAATAGCCTTCACCCTGCTGCCCTCAGGGTGTCTCCGTGCATGTCAGACCATGCAGGCCAGATAGGGCTTCAGCAATTTGATCACTGCTCGACACCACACGACAAGCTAGAGTAGAATTCCCCGACCATTGTATTTCTGTTCATGACAAGGACAGAGTCTCCATCCACTCAGAGGCGGATTAAGGTTGGTTGAGGCCCTGAGCACAGAAGAAAATATTGGGCCCCTTACATTAGAAAAAAAGTGTAAAGTTGGGGTTTTGCAGGACCCTTCAGAAGTCGGGGCCCAGGGCGCATGCCTGGTACGCCCGCTGTTAAATCTGCATCCATTTGTTCATTGCTTGTTCGATCAGGAATATCACTAAGAATGTATGTTATTGCTGGCTCTGTGCTGGGCACTGAGCAGAAACACAAAAATGAATAAGAATTGGCAGTTTCATAACATTTTGAGCAAGAAGGAATCCTGACCCTCGTCAGCACCAATCCCTGTGTTTCTGTTGAGGAAACCAGAGCCAGAGAAGCAAAGTGCTCCGCCTCTGATGGCCAGCCTCCTGGCCCACGCCCAAGTCTGGGGTTCAGGACTTTTCCGGAGTTGTGGAGCTCTTGGGCCAAACTCCATGTGAGCCTCTCTGGGGATGGCATTGACTCCCCTCTGGGAATAGTTAGTCCTGCAGGGCAGGAGGCTGTGACTGGGCCAGAGGGACACCGTGTTGTTAGCACTGAGGGATTCTGGAGGTGCCAGGGAAACAGAGCGCTGCTTTGAGGAGCCTGACAGTCTGTGAAGCTCGGCATCTCTGAGCTGGCCTTGTTGGGGCAGGCGTCTCCTTTAGGTGTGTGTGTGGCAGTATTTAAAACGCTCCTTTGCAAATTGATTCTATTTAGAGAGGATAGATAGTCTGAATGTGACACATTCTGAGCTGGGAGATGCTCCAGCACTGAGAAACTGACAACTTGCAAAAAAAAACCCTGCTATTGAGAAAGCTAGAATGTGGTTGCAGTAGGATCCACCTGCCAAGGTGTGACGCTTTCTGAATTGTTAGATTACCTTTGAATCTGTACAAAGTATTTTACCACATTAGCTGGTTCCTTCCCTATGCCACCCTGTTTGTTACTGCTTTGCTAATTAGTTTTACTGTGTATTTGTGCTTTGCTGATTAATGGGAGATCTGAAAATGGAAAGGTTAAATGACTTGCCCAAAAGTTAGAAAGAGACAGAGCTAGGATTTGAAACCATTTTTCTGACTACAAGTTCTGATCCTTTCCCAGACCTTCCTTTGTCAGTCCCTCTCCCTCTCTCCCCTCCTCCTTGGTTGCTAAAATCAATAAATATAATTTTAAATAAAAAGAAATCAGCATTTACCCTGGATATCTCACGTCCTGAGACATAGTAGCCCAGCAAAGATGAAAACACAAAAGCAGAGGGAAGAGATACAAAGTACAACTCTCACCTTAATTTGGGCATTGTGTTCCTAAGAGGAACTGGAAACACTTGTTTCAGCTTAACAGTTGAAACCAGCTAACAACATCTTGCCTGCCTTCCAGGAAATGCCCTGTATGGCGGGATTTGTTCTGTATATTCTGTGACAGTGGTAGCTGCTCTCCTGTTTGTATTGAATCTCATGGTAGAAAGGTCTGTCCTTTACTAGTTTGACAGTGACAGCAGCCATCCATGGTTCTAAAGAATGCAGAAGAGTGTTGCAGACAAAAACTCTGAGTGTTTTCAGGAGCCTTTACAACAGCATTCTTCTTCCTTCTCCACAAAGGATTCTGTGATTTGTGGGTAGATAGATGTACACAGCCTCTCTGCCCATTACTCCCATGATTTGTTAAGAGACTCAGTGAATTAAGAATGAAATAATACATGCCAGTATACCTTGTGTGGATCTTGATTTGCACAAACCAGTTATAAAAATACATTTTAAAGGTTGTCAGGGAAACTCAATAGGTAGTAGTAGTAGTATATAATGATAATGGTATTATGATTATGTCTTTAAAGAGATACAAGCTGATAGATAGATAGATAGATAGATAGACAGATAGATACAAAATATTCCTTTAAAATACACTTTTTAGTGGCTGAGGAGGCAGATTTAGATAAAACAAGATTGGCTATAGGTTGATAATTTGTTCTTGTTGTTTTAGTGAGAGGAGGGGAGGCAGAGACAGACTCCCATATGCACCCTGACTGGGATCCACCCAGCAAGCCCACTAGGGGGCAATGCTCTGCCCTTCTGGGGTTCTTGCTCCATTGCAACTGGAGCCATTCTTTTTAGCACCTGAGGCAGAGGCCATGGAGCCATCCTCAGCACCTAGAGCCAGTTCACTTTAATAGAGCCATGGCTACAGGAGGGCAGAGAGAGAGAGAGAGAGAGAGCATGAGAGAAGAGAGAGGGGGAAGGATGGAGAAGCAGATGGGTGCTTCTCCTGTGTGCCCTGACTGGGAATTGAACTCGGGACTTCCACATGCTGGGCTGATGCTCTACCACTGAGCCAACCAGCCAGGGCCTAGGTTGATAATTATTGAGCTGGTTGATGGGTGCATAGGGGTTAGTTATGCTATTTTCTTTATTTCTCTGTGTATTCAGTAATTTGCATATTTAAAGTATTTAAACAATGAATGACTATAGAGCAAGCAGCTTCTATATGTTAGGTTCAGAGCTGGATGTTTATATGCTGCCTCTTACTATATTCTAATGACATCCCTATAAGTGGGTTTGTATTGTGCTGATGTATCAGATGAAAAAGCTATAGCAGAAAGGTAAAGTGCCTGACCTGTGGTGGTGCAGTGGATAAAGCGTCAACCTGGAAATGCTGAGGTTGCCGGTTCAAAACCCTGGGCTTGCCTGGTCAAGGCACATATGGGAGTTGATACTTCCAGCTCCAACCCCCTTCTCTCTCTCTGTCTCTGTCTCTCTCTCTCTCTCCTCTCTAAAAATGAATAAATAAAATAAATAAAATTAAAAAAAAAAGAAAAGTAAAGTGAATCCCCAAAGTCCCACAAACTTTTGGCACATTGGGAATTGAACCCTTATCTTTTTCTTTAACTTTTCATTGACATATAACACATACACAAAAATGGGCACAAATCATATTTGTACAACTCAGTGAATTTTTTGTGACCACATCAAGTAACCTAGACCCACATCAAGAAATGGAATAGTACCAGCATCCTCAAGCCACCTCACGACCTTGCCCGTCACAGTTCCTCCTTAGTAGTAGCTACCATCTTGACTTCTAGTACCTTAGGTGAGATTTGCATACATTTTGAATTTTTATATAAATAGAATCGTACTCTTTTTATGTCTGACTTCTTTTTCCTGACATATGTGTGTGAAATTTATTCGTGTTGATGCCTCTGACAGGTCTTTCCTTTTCATTGCTGTAGAAATAATGCCGTAGTTTATCGATTCTGCTATTGATGGAATTGTGGTGTTTCCACGTTGGGGCTATTATGAGTGGTGGTCTGTGAATGTTCTGACACGTGTCCTTGAGTGGACGTAAACGTGGGTTGCTGTTGCATGTGCTTCTAGAGGTAGACAGGCTCTGTGGAAGTCGGCAGCTTCAGCTTTCCACTTTCTGTTTTGCTACCCATTTCTCTCTCTCGAGAGAGAGAGATGAAGAAATGAACTGCCTTATACGATTAGTTTTCTAAGACTGGTGAATAACACAGGGTCCTGGAAGGCTCTGAGGAGGAAGCAAGATTGGCATTTGAGCCTGGAATATTCTGGTCCAACAGTGTCGAAGCCCAGGTCCCAACCCAGACCTCCGGTGCTTCGTGAATCTTCCTTACAATAAGTTTAATGCAGGAAACACCATCTGAAGTGTCCTGCACCTGTGATTTAACATAACAGCATGTCATTCCAGGACACCAAAATCATATAACAGACAAATATGAAAATGTCTTCTAATCCATCAACAGAAAAGGAAATTCATAAAATGAACATTTTAATAGCCTGACTAGGTGGTGGCGCAGTGGATAGAGCATCAGACTGGGACATGGAGGACCCAGGTTTGAAACCCTGAGGTCACAAGCTTGAGTGAGGGCTCATCTGGTTTGAGCAGGGCTCACCAGCTTGAGCCCAAGGTTGCTGGCTTGAGCAAGGGGTCACTCACTCTGCTGTAGCCCCTGGTCAAGGTACATATGAGAAAGCAAGGAACAATTAAGGTGCTGCAACAAAGATGCTTCTCATCTCTCTCCCTTCCTGTCTATCTGTCCCTATCTATCCCTCTCTCTGTCACAAAATAAATAAATAAATAAATAAATAAAGCCCATCTTGACCTTTATGTACTTGAAGATTTGTCAGTAGTATAACAATCATATCATTATAATTTCATTTTGAAGGATGAAAGTAGCTGTCATAACAGCTTATGGTTAACTATGAACCCCAGGGAATGGGGTTCTACCCTTGGTTGGGTGGGTCATCCTCATCCTTCATTCCTGTACCCCCAACCTATTCTTCCTGGAGGTTCATTTGGGATACTCATAAAGCTTGGTGGCCTTAGGCCTAAGAAAGACCTAAAATGGGTGGCCAGGTGATGTGATTTTCTGAGGATGTGTGTGATATGGAAGAAAAAAAATATGGGCTTTCAGTATTTTTTTTTAATAAGAATGAGTTCTACTTATTATTTGACCTTGAAAATATTACTTAATTTTAAACCTCTGTGCTTTTTTGTTGTATTTTTCCGAAATAAGAAGCGGGGGGGGGGGGGCAGCAGACAGACTCCCGCATGCACCCAACCGGATCCACCCATCATGCCCACCAGGGGGCGATGCTCTGCCCATCTGGGGCGTTGCTCCTCTGCAACTTGAATCATTCTAGCACCTGAGTTGGAGGTCATGGAGCCGTCCTCAGCGCCCAGGCCAACTTTGCTCCCATGGAGCCTTGGCTGTGGGAGGGGAAGAGAGAGATAGAGAGAAAGGAGAAGGGGAATGGTAGAGAAGCAGATGGGTGCTTCTCCTGTGTGCCCTGGCTGGGAATCGAACCCAGGACTTCCACATGTCAGGCCAACGCTCTACAGCTGATCCAACTGGCCAGGGCTAACTAACCCTCTGCTTTCTTATCTGTGAGGATAAGGATGACAAGATCAGTTTCAGAGAAAATTAGAAAAAGGTTAACTAGAAAGATGATACAGGTGAATTATAAAAAGAGAGAGAGACAGAGAGACATAGTAGATACGATGCCAGTACCAGGCACACTGCTGTCGTCCAGGAAATGTCAGTTGCTTTGCTGTTTATCAAGTGTGTCTTCTCATTAAATCGCACACCTCCACGGTCTCCAGGAGACTTTATCCATCCTCTGGCTCTTCAGAATAACGGCTATTGGGACGTGATTTTTTTCTATGGGTGGTGTGGGCTGATGGAGGAACTGGCCTCTTCTGTCTACTGCCCCTTCTCACTAAAACAGAGCCTTCCTCCCCTGGTACCTTGCAGGTAGCACAGGAGGCTGTGGGATCTTCCCACCTGGTCTGTAACTTCTGTCAGATTTCATTTTCTGCACGGTTGATCCCCAAGGTATAAGATTATTATTTGTTTATTCTTATTTATTGATGGTCGATAGTTCCACCTCCATCCAGAAATTGTATAATAAAAATGTAGGTACAAAAAGATTCAAACAACTTACCTAGAGCAAAAAAAATTATAACAAAAACTTCTGCCTGAGGAAAATTGGAGCAAATAAGCACTAAATGTAGCTCTCAGCCTCCCAGCAACTGGGGAGGAAGGGGGGAGTCACTGTGGACCGAGGAGTTCTCATAGTCTCATCGTGGGAGGCATTTCAAGAGGAACAAATGTCTGCCTGCTCTTGACCACTTAAAGGCATTCGTATAAGGTTATTTAAAAAGGCAAAGAAAAAAATTATCCTAGAGTAGCTTTTATGATGGATGCAGAGGCACTCCCCAAATGGCTATTATTTAAATTAGGCTAGTTTCAATTTGAAGCATCAACAACTCCTCCCTCGAAAAGGAGTGCAGTGTGGAAAATCACTTGGAGGGGAAGGATGTGCACGCCAGGGCTGGCCTTGCTGTTTATATGCTGTGTGACTTCGGACCACACATCCACCCATTCTGTGCCCTGGCTTTCTCCTCTGTAAAATGAGGGGCCCCTTGCAGTTCTAACAGCCAGTGATGCTCTTACACTACATGCGCCAAGCACAGAGCTCCTGGAGAGCTGAGGATCGAGCACGTTGTGTGGGTTTCTCCTCCCCTGCCTGGTGATATCTAGTGAAAATAAACAGGAACAACCTCAGAGAATAGCTCGAGGGGGTGAGAAAGAAGGGACAAGGGGAACACTGTTGCCAAGAAAACCAGCCTCAGGACCGGTTCTGTTTTCTGGGGATGGTGCATGCCCAGTATATGTCATACGAGCTGCATGCCTTTCCATCACTCCCTGGTAAAAGGAATCTCCTTTCTTCTCTGCTTCTGGTCTCCTTTCTACAACATACATTTTCCTGGTCCCCGTGCAGCAGGCAACCAGGCGGTCATTCAGCCTCCTGACTCCTGTGCCCCTTAGCCCAAGCATCGTTTCTCTGAGCTTCATCAGTCTTGTCTCAAGTTGGTAGTTCCCGCCTGTGCGCTGGCTCGACAGATGTAGAGACTAGCCTGATACCACTCCGCGCCTGCGCCCTTTTAGCTTTGCTACAGCTCACACGTTCTGCCCTCTTCCTGTCCCCAGGGCCCCCAGACATGCCCAGAAACAGAACAGACCTGCACCACTGCATCCTATCCTGTCAGAAATAGAAATTTATATATATATATATATATATATATATATATATATATATATATATATATATTCTGTATCTCCAAGGTTCCTGCTTTTTTTGTCGATAAGAAATGGAAAGATCAAGTCCCTTGCATAACTACCTTTCTTACAAGGCCACAACTAATCATGTCATTAACGGGTAATTCCAAGGTAGCCAGTTGTTGATAAACATGCATCTCCAAAGTGCCTCGTTTCCACCTGGCAATTCCAATGTAATTACCATGAAATTATGTAACAGCAAATTATCCTGCCACGTGAGTGGTGTAAGTATGTTTCTGCTCCGTGGTAATAAACTTAAATAACATGGCTAATTAGTAGCCATTGGAAATTCACCAGTGGGCTCCCCCACCAATGACTTTCTCCTCAAGTGGGAAGACGATGGCTGGAGCTTGTTCAGTTTGGTTTGACGAAGGCGTCAGTGAGGGCATTGGTGTGGCCTGGCCTTCCTGGTCTTTCTCTTCTCCTGGTCACTGCTGCTGGAGTTGGGAGAGTGAGCCTCTGGTGACCAGAGACAGCTGCTAGAATGAAAGTAGAACTTGGAGTCCAAAGATGATTGGCCCAAAGATTGATTCGTGGGGTGACTTTGGGACAGTACTTCATCCCTCTGAGTGTCAGCTGCCTCCTCAGCAGAATGAGAGTGGCAGGATACCTACCTCCTGGGCTGTGCTGAGGCTTCGATGGGGTTGTGCGGGTGGAAGGTGAGGGAAGCACTCACCTCTCTCCAGGGTTAGCCATTGCTGTTGACTAGGCACCAGGAAAGCCCAACTTCAAAGGCCACACCGCTTCTGTTCTCCGAGGGCTGGGTCTGAATCAGTTGGGTGTGAAGCACTGTCAAAGCAGAGAGAGATACTGTCATGCTTTGTCACTTGAGGAAGGCAGATTGAACCTGGCTCTGAACTTTTGCTATTTGCTAAAGGGAGATTATGCTTCCATTACACCCAAAGACATTTAACTCCTGAGAGGTTATGTCCTCTGCCCTTGCCTTTTAGCTGGGACATAAATCAGCCAAGAGTAAACAGACTCGTAACAACTCCAGTTTTGCAGCATGAAGGCTCTGGCCTGGCAACCAGAGCTGCCCACAGCCAGCTTTCTGACTTGTTCCCAGGTAGCCCTTCTGGTGGGTCTCATGGGTGCCTTACACAGGCAGGAAAAGCCCGGGGGGAAGCACCCAGCACTTTCCAAGGAGTGTCTATACTCAGAGGACTTTCAATTAGACCAAGAAAGGCACTTTCCTGAACGCAGAAAACTAAAGCCCCTACTCAGCTTCCTTTTTGATGTGCATAAGGGCTGCACCTTGACAAACAGAAAGCTGCTTTCGGGATGATAAATTTATATTCCAAAGTACGGCTGAACTTGTAACCATAGTAACAAACAAAGCTATTACATAAAAATGGCTTCGCCATGTGAAAGCAATAATTATATTAACCTGATGGGAGGAAAAAAGGAGAAGAAAGTCTGATCAATGTGGAAGGCACCAGTAAATTGGATTGAAAATGCATGACATTTTCCTAAATTACATCTGTTTGGAGGAGGGGCCGCCACCCAAAGCTGACGAGCAGAGATAAAGTTGGGACCAGGGCCCACCAGGTGGCAGTATGCAGAAGTTGTTGAAGCTACTCTTCTGTTGATGGTTTTTGAGCTCTGGAAACTGGCAGAATAATCCTTCATAAAGCTTGATCTGAAAGCACACCCCCTCCTATCACCAATTCTTTGGGGAATTTCCCTGTCAACACTAACAATGTGGAAATGGCCCAAATTGGACTTTATTAAAGAGGATGTTGGTTGAGAAATAACAATGTGTGCTAAACGAAACATCAGCATAATCTGATTAGACCCTGAGAGCATGATATAGATCAGGCTTCTGGTACAGTGAACTCCTGAAATTCTACCCAGATCGCTCCCTCTAAACACTTGTTCCCAAACATAGTGCACATTAGAAGCAACCAGACTTTCAAAAGTACTGGTGCCTGGGTCCCACCCTCACCATTTCTTATTAAATTATATGTGGTGTCATCTGGGCACTAGGATTTTTAACTATTCTTCCAGGTGATTCAAACTATGTTGGCAAGGATTGAATGGAGCTTATTTACTAAGATGGAGCTGACACTAAGTATTCAGAGGGCAAAAGGAGCTGGGGACTGACTTTCTCATCAGTTGCTTTCTCTTTTGGAGTATTGAGTAAATCTGTTTAATTATTCTAGTCAGAAGATGCTATCAAAGTGTCCTGATGTGTCAGCTGTGCGTTTGTCATAGAATATCAATGACCCTTCCCTTGTTTCCCGTGGACTATAAACCTCAGTGGGGATGCCTCCCATAAGATCCCTGGCTAGCCTGACCAGGCGGTAACACAGTGGATAGAGTGTGGACCTGGGACGCTGAGGACCCAGGTTCGAAACCCCGAGATCACCAGCTTGAGCATGGGATCATCATCATCGTTACCCAAAGGTTGCTGTCTTGAGCCCAAAGGTTGCTAGCTTGAAGCCCAAGGTTGCTGGCTTGAGTCACTGGCTCAGCTGAATCCTCCCCCCGCCAAGGCACATATGGGAAGCAAACAATGAGCAACTAAAGTGCCGTAACTATGAGTTGATGTTTCTCATCTCTCTCTCTCCCTGCCTGCCTCTCTCTCTCTCTCTCTGTTGCTTAAAAAAATAAAATCCCTGGCTGGTCAAATTTTGTTCTGCACAAGGCCAGGAGGATTACATAACACACACATCTGGGGGAATCTGAACATCTAGCTAGATCTTGTGTAATTCCACCCATTCAAGTAACATACCAGGATAGCCCTGGGAAAAATGTAGACAAAACTGCCTTTTCTTTCCTCCCTCCCTCCTCTCTCCCCTCCCACCCACCCCCAGGGCCCCACCCAGTGGATTTTAATCCTCTCTTACACTCAGTTTTAGATGTGATGTGTTAGTGAATGAAATAATGGATTAATCAGAGGGAAGAAACTTCCCCACCCTGTCATGTCTGGAGCCCTCATCATGTGCTAGACAATACAATGAGCTTTATCTTACTCAATTTTCACAGCACGTTTATGTGGAAGCCGTTAGTTTCTCAATTTTTTGAAAGAAGAAAACAAGGTATGAAGACATTAAATATCTTGCGCTTGGCCCCTGAGCTAATGAGTGGCAGATGGGATTTCAGCCCAACTCCCTGTGAGCAGGAACTCTTAATCCTACCTTAGGCTGCTTCCTTCCTTCTCTGCTTCTTAGAGCTTAAGGTTCCTCACTTCTCTGTCCATTATAGGAGCCACTAGTCACATGTGTCTGTTTATATTTAAATCTAGGCTAATTAAAATAATGTAAAATTTAAAATTCCACTTCTTGATCACACTAACCACATTTCAAGTATGTCAATAGGCATATATAGCTGGTGACTGTTGTGTTGGGAAGTGCAGAAAATAGAGAATTTGCATCATTATAGAAAGTTCTACAATGCTTATAAAGAATCTGGTAGGCCCTGGCTGGTTAGCTAATTGTTTAAGAGTGTAGTCCCAAAACAACAAGGTTGCCAGTGTGAGCCCCAGTCAGGGCACACACGGGAAGCAACCAATGAATGTATGACTGAGTGGGACAACAAATGAATACTTGTCATCTTCCATCCCCTTTCTCTCTGGCTGGATTACTGGGTTGGTTGGAGCATCCAACATCACTCCAGAGTGTGGAGGTTGCTGGTTCGGTTCCCCAGTCAGGGTATATACAGAAGCAGTTTGATGTTCCTTGTCCCTCTCTCCTTGCCTCTCTCAAAACAAAGAACAAAACAAACAAACAAAAAAAACCCCAACATAATTTGTCAAAACTTTTCAATTTACAGATGGGAAGCTGAGGACCAGGGAAGGAAAGTTATTCACCTAAGAACCAGCTCTTCTTGAGCACACCCTTGCCCTGACGCACTGGTAAAGCAGGGGCTTTGCACTAGGCCATCCACTAGCCCCAGGGTCGGGAAACTTTTTGGCTGAGAGAGCCATGAACGCCACATATTTTAAAATGTAATTCCATGAGAGCCATACACGACCCATGTACGTTATGCATTATCCAATAAAAATTTGGTGTTGTCCCGGAGGACAGCTGTGATTGGCTCCAGCCACCCGCAACCATGAACATGAGTGGTAGGAAATGAATGGATTGTAATACATGAGAATGTTTTATATTTTTAACGTTATTATTTTTTTATTAAAGATTTGTCTGCGAGCCAGATGCAGCCATCAAAAGAGCCACATCTGGCTCGCGAGCCATAGGTTCCCGACCCCTGCACTAGACCATACCTGCCACTCAGAACCCTTCTCGAACTTGGAATGAAGAATGTCTGAACGCCAGCCTGGGAGGCTCTGCGTTATCTGTGTGGAGCGGCAGGGGCGGCCACAGGGAGGACCCTTTGCGTGCTGCCTTTCAAAGCTTCAGAAGGCCGTCCTCAGGGCTCCAGGACGGTTGCTGCTGAGGTTGAAGTGCAGGAGTCTCTGTTATAAGCAAGAAAGTATCTTGATGAAGAGTCTGTGCCCCACGAGTGAAACAGCTGTGCCCGCGTTCGTCCAGGGCCAGCCCTTGGCGGGTGTGTGCCCTCCTCGGGTGGTTGTGGGGCTGCTGTCAGATCACTTTTTTGGGAAAGAGGTATCAATGCTTGTCATCCGGAATGAAGCCCAGGAAACTGAGGAGAGCAAGCTACAGAAAGGAGTAAGGCTTGTCCCTGCGCTGCGGGACTCAAGCTGGAGGAACGCTGGGTCCAACTGTATGGTGGGCTGGAGAGAGCTTTGTCTTTCCAGTCAGGTAGATCTGCATTCAAGTTCTGGCAGGGCCACTCTCTGGCTGGGCAACCTTAGATATGACATGTAGTATCTCTGACCCTCCCCGCCTCAATTAAGTCACGATCTCGCGATAGCCATCTGGTAGGTCCAACTGTCAAAACGGAAATGAGAGATGGGAGTACTTGGCTCAGTACCTGGCTCAGAGTAGGTGCCAAAGAAATGCTGGGTCCCTTCCCTCCCCCTCATTTCTGCTTCTTCCTGGGCGGCCCACCAGCCCCAGAGCCCTCTGACATTTCCGGAATCACTCAGAGGTGCTAATCACGTTCGGATGTCTGAGAGGCTGAATCATCACTGCTTTTCTGTTCTAAAGGGTGGAACTCCAGGCTTTGGGTCCCATGGATTAATTTCAGTTATTTCCCATTTGTTAATCATGTTCACAAAGTGCTTCCTAGACGAGTGAGATGTTCAATGGAAAATTCATTCCAGGACGTTAGTGTTTCTAGAGCACAAGGGGAAAAAACGCTCATTTTATGAGGTAAGAAGCCGGTCAGACTATGAAATATTCATTCCCATCACAAGTATTTACTAAGTGCTGTGTTCTGAGTAAATGTGCTAAGCACTGGGCTATAGCAGTGGGCATGATAGACAAAATTAAAATTGTGAAGGCAATTTAAACCACAAATTGAAAGCACACCTTTGTGTTTCTTGTGGATATAGCTCTGGCTGTAGATGCTTGTCAGGAGGAGCGGTTGCCTTACCCTCACAATGCGTGGCTGCAGTTACACACTATTCTCTTTCGCTAGGAGCCTGCATTCCCCGCGCCTTCTTGATGAACAGCACTCTGGAAAAGCCCTTTCCCCCAAACCTCCAGCCCTTTCTCTTGCAATCCAACATTGTAGTTTATGTTTGGTGCTTCTTGAGTTCAGAACAATTTCTTAATTCAGCAAATTATTACATATTGTTCCCTGGCCATGTAAAGCCTAGCCAGTGAGCACAGCGGCCTGCAGAAAAATATATTTTCTCTGCAAGCAAACCCCATCTTTGTTTTCATGATCCTTTCCAAGTCCATTGCTGCAGATCCTCTCGTGAAGTGTCCTTTACATGCCAGATGAGGTGTTGGACACCAGGGTTACAAAGGTGAATCAGGCATGGTCCCCTGCCCATAAGACTCACGGTGTACAAGGGAGGCAAACACAGACAGAACACCTGACCCACCAGCCTAAGTTCCAAGGAATGACACTGGAAAAAGCAGTGGGCAATTGTTTGGGTTTGGAGAACTATGAGACAGAAGGACAGACAAGAGGAGGAAAAGGGATTCTCAAAAGAGAGAACTACATGGGTAAAGGCATACATATATTTTGTTCAGACTCTCTTTAGTAGACTCAAAGTCCACAATTGTTACTTTGACCCTAAACAGTAGATCTATAGTGTTTAATTTAAGCAAATTCTATACGTAACCAAATATTTGCTCATACCCATTCTTTCCCCACGTCTGCTACTAACAAATGCCAACAAAGCACAGCCGTGTCTTTGTTCTACTGTTTGCCTTAAAATAGGGCTTCTCTTCTGTCTTCCACTTGACTCCCAGTGAAACAGAAAGACCTGGAATGAGGTAGTCATTTGGTGCCCTGAGATAAAGGACAGTGTGGCCTGTCACATGGCCGTCAGGGGGGAAGTTGTGCTGACAGTCTCTAAGAAGTGCAAAAACAATAAGAGGGCTTGGCAACCAGAATGGAATGCCAAGATGTTGGCCAATTTCCTTCAGGCTTTCTGAGGATAGGTGGGTGTAAGAGGCTGGGGTGGACGCGCTGATCACATGTTTGTTCTCCTGGTTCTGGAAACTGGAGGTGTGAGCAGCAGCTCTCTGTAACTTTCCAAGTGGTGGGTGTGGAGGCTGTGGAAGTGATGGTGGGCCTTCCTGTCAACACCAGAGGCCTCTCCTTGAGCCTGAGTAGCAGGGGACTGGGCTCTGAGCTCACCCCCAGATCTCAGCCTGCAGTCACTCAGATGGCAGATCTTTCAAAGCATGGCCGCTCATAGGCAGTGGGGCCTGATTGAGAGAGATATTGATAAGAATAACTCCTATAAAGTGTTGTACTAGGCACGTAGAATTTCAAATTGAACTTGTTTCTAAAACTAGATTATTGTGATGGTTACACTACTCTATGAATTTACTAAAAATTATATTGAATGTGGATTTTATGGTATGTACATTTTATCTCAGTAAAGCTGCTTGCTTTAATTTTTTTTAATTTAAATCAAACCTGTTAACAGATCTTCAAACCATTTCACTAGAACCCAGAACATTTAAATAGTGCTTACCTTAAGCAAAACAATGCAGTGAGTGGATTGTCCCAGGGTTCCTAATATTGTTCTTCCTCTTCCCCACCTAAGTGGGAAAAGGATTGGTTATTATTTTACTTATTCATCAGTAAATCAGTGTTTTTTATTTATTTTTATTTTTTTTACAGAGACAGAGAGTCAGAGAGAGGGATAGACAGGGACAGACAGACAGGAATGGAGAGAGATGAGAAGTATCAATCATCGTTTTTTTGTTGCGACACCTTAGTTGTTTATTGACTGCTTTCTCATATGTGCCTTGACCGCGGGCCTACAGCAGACCAAGTAACCCCTTGCTTGAGCCAGCGACCTTGGGTCCAAGCTGGTGAGCTTTTTGCTCAAACCAGATGAGTCTGCACTCAAGCTGGTGACCTCCGGGTCTCGAACCTGGGTCCTTCCACATCCCAGTCCAACGCTCTATGCACTGCGCCACTGCCTGGTCAGGCTTAGTGTTTTGCTGAATTGATTTTTTAACATATTTGCACTTTAAGCCTGTTTCTAACTGCAGAATGATTCTTTTTAAATCCCCACGCAAGGGATTTTAAACCTCAAGGGAAAAGATAGAAGAGAATTTGAAGAAGAGGTGTTTTCCCTAAGAGCCTGGGAATTACAACAGAAAGGCAGCCATCTATTTTGTCTGCAAATAAAATCAACTGACCGAATATGATGAAAGATTGGGTTGGTCCAGTGTTCTCAGACCTAGCCATGTAAATGGCCTTGGGAGCAGAGGGTATGCCGCAAGACTGGTCCAGCCATTTCATCTTATCCGTCAGTGAATCAGACATGCCAGACACTTCCAGAGCTTGCTGTAGTCATAAAGACATCCAGAGACTTATAAAGATGATTTATGTTTGTGGAGAGGAGCATGGACTCCTAACTATTGGCATGATTGACAGGATGAGGATGAATTTAATTAGTTACTCATGTTGCGTATACCGCGATAGACGCAATGTGATTCCGTGGAGAGAGAACTGGATGTGGAACTAGCTGATAGAGGTTTGTCCCTTCTCTGTTGCTCTCTAGCTGTGTGATCTCTCTGAGCCTCAGTCCCCTCATCTTTTAAATGGGACTGTTACCCCCAACTACACTGGTTGTTTTGAAGGTAGGTGATATTCACCTGTTTACAGGTATCACAGGGAGTAGTTGAGATTGAGTAAAGAAAGGGGTTTTTACAAGTTAAAGTGCTCTATGAATGGAAAGTAGTATTATTTACCCGATCTTCCAATAAATTTTGGGTAAAGGTGACGTGGATGGCTCCTGTATATCCACTTGATGGCAAAGGAGGGCACCAATATCTAAGTGACGTGCCTGCCCGGGATCAACATCCACATTTCCTGATAGAAACGTGGGACTTTCTGGAAGGCAACATATTTAAGACCCAGGGTTAGTTTCCACTGTGGTTCAGGGAATCTAGATGTGGAACGTCAACATTGACATTTCAGAACCCTTCCAATTAGTCTCAAGAGTTCAAATAGCCCTCTATTCAATACAACCCGGAGTGTAATCGTTTGTTGGTAATAACCTAGCCCTTGTTTAGCTTCACAGATCTGACTCTGAACATGGACATCCCATGGATAAAAACACCACTTGCTTTTTATTGGCGTGTTGGGTAGAATGGCTCTACACCACTAGGAAACAATTTTATTTTTCCCCTTTGCAACTCAATTATAAGGCTGAAGGGCATGTATAGATTTTTTTCTGCAGGAAGCAAAGGGCTTTCAGGCTTACTTTAATGGTAGATTTCTGCATCCCCTCCATGCTGAAGGGTTAGCTGCTTTTAAGAGGCAGAAATGGAAACAAATGCCCAGATTGAAACAAAGAAAGGAAAACAATAATACACTCCAGATCGCCTTGTCAAAAAGAGGGACACATTCTAAAGCCTGGCTTTTCACCCCTGTCCCACCTGAGCCTCTCTTTCCAGAGGCTCCATGAATCAAACCAGAAACAACAGGGCACGGCTGGTGGTAAGAACTGTGAATTAGGAGCCAGAAGGCCTGGCCAGGGTTCTGTCTCCAATGCCGACACGTGCCAGAAGGGGGCCCTGTTCACAGCCTCCAGCCTCTGTTCCTCAGTTCGTCGTCTGTAAAATGAAGAAGTGGACTGGCTGGTTTTATAGTTGCCCCCTTTATAAATATTTTGTGGCTCTATCTTCTACAGATTGCCTGAGTCCACCTTTTTTTTATTTATGCGTGTGAGGATTACATATTGCGAGAAGGGCTACGTTTGAGAGAAGATGGAAAGGCAAGGATAAACTTGGGTTCTGGGTTTACTGCTGATGTTGACTTTGCCTGCTAGCCCACCTGGGTGCTAAGGAGCTGCTTGTCTCCTAAGCATCGACACCTGGGCCTGGGGGCTTGGTAAGATACATATATATATTTTTTATTTTTCCGTTAAAATCCCAGAAATTTCCTGATGCTTCAGGCAGCTCAGCTGGGACTCTGTGGCTGAGGCTGGCAGATGTGCCCAGCCTGGAATCTGCAATAAAATCCAGAACAATTGGAATATTGGGTGCCCATGTCCTTGCCCTTGCCATCCTTTTTCTAGTCCAGTAGAGCTGTCGATGGTTAGCATGGCTTCACAGGACAAGCTTTATCCTGCCCTGAGGTCAGTGGTGTGAGCTGACCCTTCTCCCATCCCACTTCCTGTGGTAACGGTCATGGGAAGTTTATCCACTGAGGGCAAAATAGAGTGGGCAGTTCCCCCACGCTACGTGAATAAGAGCATCCCCAAGTCCGAGGGGACATCCTTCCTCTTCAGAACAGGGTTGTTTATCTACAGTAACTCTAGAACTCTCTGTAAAATATAAAGTAAAAATAAAGGAAAATAATTTCCATCTTCAGTACACCAAGCAGCAAGCAGGGCATAATCGCCCCAGTGCGAGGGCATCTGGCCCGATATTCAGTTGGCAGAAGCACACTGTCTTGAATGGGTAATATGCTCAATATTCAGCCTGCATTACTGGGCAGGGGTGAGGGGTGAGGGGTGGGAAGGGAGGGGAGGGGAATAATGGGAGAGAGACCGCTATAGAAATGATTATTGAATCCAGAGTATTATTGTGAGACTCTCTGGAGAAAATGGCTCCTGAACATACAGGCTTTTCAATACAGTTTAAAAAAAGGAATGACTCTTCTGGTTTTTTTTCATTTATTGTAGCTTCCCAAAGCTTATTTTTAGTAGCACTAATAGTGCCGCCTACCCCTGTACTCATTTTCTACAGATTTTAAAATTTGGTATTATCCTGTCTCTCCAGAGGTGCCTTCTATTTCTAAAATGTTAGTACCATGGAGGGGGAAAATAGGGCATTTCTGAGAGAAAGGAGCGTTGGATATTTGCATTCCGTTTTGATTAGTATTTTTGCTTCTCTCAGTTCATTCTGAATTGAGGAAAAACATATTTAAATGGAAATAAATTGATGTCAAGGATCTCTGGAAACCAAAGGTCTCCCCCGCCCAATCCCTGACACATAAACACAACATGATCTGCTCAGGCGTGAGTGTCCCCGTACTGCTGGGCTGGTCGTGTCCCCGACACAGGGGCCTCACCAACATGGGTCAGCCATAAACTCATCGCGGAAGGCACCCTGTGACCCGGGGGAGCTCTGGGCAGAAAGGAAACCACACAGGCACCTAGCGAGTGTATTTTTGGGTGGAGCTAGGGAGTTCTCAGGGGTCAGGCTGACCCCATGCACAGGCTCAGAGGCCAGAACCAGGCGTCTAAGTCAAGAAACTACCACCCCAGAAAGACCTTCTGTGTTAATTGGCCATCTGGGAGCACGATTCTGACAACAGACTCTGCCGCCAAAGAATTACAATACTGGGGTCCTGAACAAGTTACAGACCTCAGTGACTATGCACAGCCCTCTTCACAAACTGGGCAGCTTTGCCAGACTACACTCAGGAGCTAGATGGTGAGCAGCATGTGCTGTCTTTACCTTTTGGCTCCTGGAGTGGCTGATTATTTCTGAAAACTAAATGTAGGCATCCTCCTTTTATTTTATTTATTTATTTATTTATTTTTTTGCGCTTTTTTTTTTTTTTGCGCATTTTTTTTTTCTGAAGCTGGAGACAGGGAGAGACAGTCAGACAGACTCCCGCATGCGCCCGACCGGGATCCACCCGGCACGCCCACCATGGGGGGCGATGCTCTGCCCACCAGGGGGCGATGCTCTGCCCATCCTGGGCGTCGCCATGTTGCGACCAGAGCCACTCTAGCGCCTGAGGCAGAGGCCACAGAGCCATCCCCAGCGCCCAGGCCATCCTTGCTCCAATGGAGCCTCGGCTGCAGGAGGGGAAGAGAGAGACAGAGAGGAAGGAGAGGGGGAGGGGTGGAGAAGCAAATGGGCGCTTCTCCTGTGTGCCCTGGCCGGGAATCAAACCCGGGTCCTCCGCACGCTAGGCCGACGCTCTACCGCTGAGCCAACCGGCCAGGGCGGCATCCTCCTTTTATAAATTGATGGCTTTGTGGCAACGTGTCTATCTCGGTTCTAACAGAGATAGATATTACTAGGTCAAGTCTTCAGAATATAATGCTATGTTAAATTTCCATGTGTGGCCTCTTCTAGTTCAAAGTGTTCACAATTAGCCAAAAAATGTTGGATCTGGAAGGGACTTAAAACTCTGTTCTCGAATTCACTGTGATGTATGTAGTTGAGGTCTCTGAGCCTAGAGAGAGAATGTCACTGGCTGAAAGTTGCCCAGCATCTTTCAGTCTTGTATGGGTTGCTAGGTCATGTCTCCGGGCTCTTCTCTGGTTCTTTGCACTGATCCTAGAGGGAGACTGACAGAATGGCTGCTGGGACGTGATGTACATTTAGAGGCTCAGAGATTCCACTGCGCCCACATGGCTGCCTCTTCTCCCTTCTTCCCAGCGCTTCCGTGCTGGAGGTAGTGTGGAACAAGTCGCTTTTCCTCCCTGTGCCTCATTTACCACGTGTGTAAAATGCAGATGATGCTGATGCTGATAGTGGTGACAATGATGATATTTCCCTCCTCAAATGGCTAAGTGGTCCAGCATGAGCTCTAGTGTTCAGAAATTGGCTGTAAATCTCGGTGATCGCTCATTGTGGCTGCTCAGAGCACTTGGTGTCACTTACTCTCTATGAACCTCAGTTTCCTTGATTTTAAAACAAGGGTAACTCATGGATTAAATGGTAAAGAATATATCTACATAAAGCTAGTAACTCAAATGCCCCATAAACGGCCACCGCTATTACTATAATTGCCAACCATAATAATGAATTAGAAAACTGTAGGTAAAAGTCCTTAAAAAAATCTTAATGTGTGACTTTTAAAAAGTAGTTATTATTAACCAAAATGGTCATAGTGTCCATCCTGAGTTGTTGACAAGATTTCTGCATATTTAGCAGTTGGATCAGCCAAGAGCTGCGGACCAGGTTTGCTTGCAAAGTCAGTTTAAATTACTTGTTTGCCTCTGATACAGTCTGGCTATTTCTGACATGGGCAAAGGGACCGCAGAGGGCGTTAAGCTGCAGAAGAGAAACTACAAACAAGATTTCAGAGGGGGAGAAATTTCCTATAATAGTTGGGACCACCTTCCTGCCAGTTTGACTTCTTGTGCAGATGAGTGTGTTAAAAAGATTGATGTAGGCACGACCTTCAGAGCCTGTTTGGAAATTACACAAAACAAATGGTGCTTTAATGGTACAGGCGGCAGTTGGGGGGTTGTGTTAATTACATTTGAATAGAGAGATGGTGATAACTCACCAGCTCAGCCCCTGGTAGTTAATTTCGTTCCATCCAGGGGAAAATTCTGTGGGGGTCTATGAGTAACTGTGGTGCAATTAGGCGGCAAGAAGATTTTGTCGGTACAGTTGCTATTGATTAGTATTTACTTTAAAAAGAGTCAAAGCTGTTCCCCCGTGCCAGAGCTGCCTAATCTGTCAGCAACGAGGCTCCGTGTTTCAGAGATGCATAGCGGGCTTTTTTATATATTATGAACCCCCCCCCCAAAGAGTGTCCAGTATAAAAAACATCTCCCCAACTGGTTTTAATGATGCTCCAATAAAAGGCATATGCCACAGCCAAGCTCTCATTAAAAAAGGGAAGTCTTTTTGTAGATTTGCTTACTTATTTATGAAATGCCTCTGAAATATTTATAAACGCTTCCCTGATATTTGTCTGAAAATGCATTTTAGGACTTCTTTGGTGGAAGGCAGGGGGAGGGGCATGGAGGAGAGGATGTGGGCGGGGCGGGGGGAGGGGAGGGCGCAAAAAGTGGTGAGTTTGGCAGAATTCCTCCTGTATCGGTGAAATGCCTGCGCCAGGGTATAGGAATGTGTCACTAGGGGGTGCCCCAAGAACCAGGCAAACTAACCTGCTCAGCACAGGTGACCCAACTTGCTTGGATCTCTTAAACAGAAGCAATGGCAATCACAAGTGCTCTGTTTAATTTTCCTGACAGAACCAGGGCAGATCCGGACGCACTTGAGGCCTTTATCCCTCCCCTCCCTTTTACAGCTATTTATTAATTGAAATAATAGTTATGCTACCCCTTGCCTCAGACCTACTTTCATCTGTTTAGCAACTGCTTTCTATGAAGCACAAAAGAGCTCAGTGATGACACCGGTGTCTTAATTAACCATTGAATACCTCATAGGGCAGCTGTCACAACTCTTGTCACTTAAAAGAAAGCACGGTGGTCTCTATTTAAAAAAAAAACAACACAGTAAAAAAAAAAAAAAAGTTGATCTAATGAGCTATCTTTGACTTGTCTTAAGAATTATGTCTTTTTATTATTGTGCTTTGCACTCACATAGCAATGCAAATTAGGGAATCTCAGGCTGCTCTGGAGGAAACCAGTGAATTTACTTTTCTGCCCGCCTTTCAGAAAGAGAACTTGGGTTGCACAGTGACTCAGGGAAGTGGTCCAAGATCAGACATGATAACAGGGCTAAGACTGCATGTCAGTTAAAAGAAGAGGAGTGGCTGATGTAAGCTTATGTAACCAACATGTTTCCAAGCCTTCTGGCTCACGGGTATGAATGAGTCTCATTAACATTAAGACTACAGCCTCAAGCCCTCACCTGCTAATGCAGGTAATACAGTCCCTTACGAAGCTGATCCCAACCTCAGCTTCCCTCTGCATTCCTGAAGTGGCAGTTTATGTGCGTTTAGGAATCAGTCTGGACTTCCTTCCACTCACTGCTGAACCCTGCTTGCTATTCAGAGTCCTGCTAGTGCCATCAACATCGGCCTTGCCGACTCCTAAACACACCACCCTTATTTTTCTTGACTCTCACTTATGGACTTCTCCCTCTCCTGGTTGATGGCTGGCCCTAACCACCAGCCATCTCAAATCTTTCCTTGCTGTAACAGAACAGCAGCCTATGGTGAAGTGAGTAAAAGACTTCTGCCTTTGGGCTTATTTAAAGTAGTTTGAACCCCTGAGTGTTCTTAATAAAGTAGTTTGAGCCCCCAAATGTTCTAGAATTTAGTGAGACAGGTTTTTTTCAGTATATACGTCGAGCCCTTTTCTCCCTACCAAATAGCCCCTGGAAAGTGAGGCTGGATGGATTCAAACACCAGCCACCATAATGAAGAACATCTACCCCCTCTGAACATCTTCCCACCGGGTTCTCAGACTGACTGAGCCTAACTGGCCCTGCCAGATTCTCCCACGATGACCCCTGATTTTCATCCCAGCTCTCCTGTTCAAGTCGTCATACTTGTCTGAATCCCCAGTGTTTCTAGAGTTCAAGTATACCGCCCCAAGAAGGAAGCTCCTTAAACCTCATGGATGGCAATATTTAGGGAAGAGATTCATCTTATGCCACATAAAATGTCTCTGGAGCGCCACTCTGTCCCAGCGAGGACCTCCAGATCATAAAGGTAAACCTCGTAAGAGAGAAGGTCTGTAGGACAGCCCAGGAGAAGTCTTGGGGAGAAGAAATGTGTAAATGGCATAACAATTGACTTGTTTCATATCTATTACTACAGTTCTATAGTATCTGAAAAGGCCCAAAGGACATTGATGCCTAGTAACTCGTCTGCAAACTCCACAGGGACTACACGCATGCTGTTGCCAGCATGGAGCTGAAGGTGCAGAATTAGAAGGCACTCAATATCAATGATGGGGAAATAGAGGAACCCAAGGACTGTTATTATTGACCTTTCATTTTTCAAAGCAAACAGGATACTGTATATCTCACTGTATATGAATGTAGAATGTACCCCACAGGCTTACCAAATCAATGGAACAGCAAAGCATTTTGTAACAGGGGTTTGCTATGGAAATTTAACATGTAGAAGGTAATGTACTCATTGCTACCTTATTTAAATCGCAGTTATGTGGACTTTTAGACTGGCTGCCTTCTTGTTTGCATCATTTAAAATCCAGAGTCCCTGGGGAGGTAATCACCCTTGTAATAACCATTGTGTTTCTGTTTATTTCTGTGTGCACACATCTGTGAACTCACTTTGGGACGTCGTAGTGCATTACGAATGGCCAGTCTCCAAATTTGCCACTTGAATTGCACAGCATTCGGGGAAAGGGTTGGTAGAATATAATAGTTTTGTCCATTAAATTTCAAAATAAAGCAGAGCTTTTTTTTTTTTTTTCCCTGAAGCTGGAAACGGGGAGAGACAGTCAGACAGACTCCCGCATGCGCCCGACCGGGATCCACCCGGCACGCCCACCAGGGGGCGACGCTCTGCCCACCAGGGGGCGATGCTCTGCCCCTCCGGGGCATCGCTCCGCCGCGACCAGAGCCACTCTAGTGCCTGGGGCAGAGGCCAAGGAGCCATCCCCAGCGCCCGGGCCATCTTTGCTCCAGTGGAGCCTTGGCTGCGGGAGGGGAAGAGAGAGACAGAGAGGAAGGGGGGGGGGGTGGAGAAGCAAATGGGCGCTTCTCCTATGTGCCCTGGCCGGGAATCAAACCCGGGTCCCCCGCACGTCAGGCTGATGCTCTACCACTGAGCCAACCGGCCAGGGCCATAAAGCAGAGCTTTGAAAATCAGGACCAGGCTTCTTCAAAACATTAAGACTAGAACTCTCATATGACCCAGCAATCCCTCTACTGGGTATCTACCCCAAAACCTCGACCACATTGGTACATAAAGTCACAAACACCCCCATGTTCATCGCAGCATTATTCACAGTGGACAAGACATGGAACAACCAAAGTGTCCCTTGATAGAGGATTGGATAAAGAAGATGTGGTACATATATACAATGAAATAAATACTATTCAGACATAAGAAATGATGACATAGTGACATTTACAACATGAATGGACCTCGAGAACATTATACTGAGTGAAATAAGTCAATCAGAAAAAGCTGAGAACTGCATGATTTCACACATAGGCGGGATATAAAACTGAGACTCATGGACATAATTAAGAGTGAAGTGGTTACTATGGGGAAGGGGATGTGGGGGAGGAGTGGGGGGGGGGAAGGGTGTAAAGAGGGACAAATATAAGGTGACGAAAAATGATTTGACTTTGGTGATGGGTATACAACATAATCAACAGTTCAAATGCTATAGCAATGTTTACCTGAAACCTATGTGCTCTAACTGATCAATGTTACCCTGTTAAGTTTAATTTTCTAAATAAAAATTTTAAAAAATTTATAAAAAAAGAAAATGAGGACCAGATCATGTGCCTGGGGCCTAGAGACTGAGGAGCGTAGTGCAGTGGACAGATCTAGGACTCTGTTGCCCCCGACTCACACTGGGCAGAATGACTCTGGAAGACATTATATATGATGCTTCTTGCCAAATAGGCCAACAGGGCCCATAAATGTGTCCAGCAGTGGAAACAGTGGATCCTGTTAGTTCTGCCAACGGTGCCCCCGGGAAGACAGACAGCGTTACTTGATTTACTCTAAAGTTGCAATGAGAAGAGTCAGGAGCCAGGTTTTGCTTGCTTTGTGTGTAATAAGCCTCTTCTCCCCAGTGACACTGTCCTCTCCTCAGGACAGAGACTCTACACTGCTGTCTCCTGAGCCCTCCAAAGCGACTAATGCAGTATCAGGGCTCTGGTTGGTGCCTGATGAATTCCTGTTGACTTGATCTCCCTGGGCTGGAAGGCTCAGCCAGCAAGGTCAGGATAGATTCCGCATTCAGAGGGGGAGGCCAGGATTCATGCCCTGCATAAAATGCTTCAGATTAGCCTACTTTTCTTCCAGAGCACTCTTTTTTTTTTTTTTAACTTTATTTATTGTGTCTGGGAGAAATCCCCAATTAGGAGCTAATAAACCTGAACATTTGCATATCTTCCTTTCAGCAAAATGTATGTCTCTTAATACAGAGCATCTTCAGGCAGCTATAGACAAGAAGACAACCCCACACCCAGTGGAGGGCTGGAGTCCGCTCTCCATAGCTGAGGAGGCGGCTCTTCCCGGTGGTGAGCTCAGCGGCCTTACTCAGCCATGGTGGGGGGTTTTATAACCTAGAATTCAGCCTATGCAGGGTTTTTTCCCCCGTATAGCATACATCGTCTGCCCCACCATGCCTCTCCTTGCCATTCTATTCCTGAACAAGGCATAAACAATCTTTTGGCTCTGGAGACATGCCTATAAAACAACATAAAATAAAGTCTGAATAGGAGCAGAGGTGAGTGAGTCCTAGGCCTGGATTCTAGATGCCTAAACAGCGTACATGCAAGCAGAACTCACGTGATGAGCTCTTCTCACACGTGAGAGGGGAGTCCCTTTGTTCATCTCCAGTGAACTTAGAGGAGGCTGACCCACCACTCACGAATTCCTATGAATGAGAAGGATCACAGGGTAAATGTTGCATTACTCCATGGTTCTTTGAGATAAAAAAGCATTTGGGATTGAGATTAGTAGATGTTTTTATCTTTTTGAGTCCTCCAACCCTTCATTGGAGAATTTATCAGGTAACCATATGACATTACCAGAACAGATTTTAATGGGTGAAATATTAAAGACTAAAAAGTTCAAGTGAAGTGGAGTTAGGACTTCATTATAGCAGTTCTGCTACTCTTCAGATTTACCTATACTTCAGATTTATTTATCGACACTGTTTAATTCATATTTCTGTGATACGGTAGCAGAGAGGAAGAACCTGAGTTGAAATGGCTGATTAGCCTTTTGGTTCCCAGACAGTGAGCACAGGAACCCTGGACATTGCAGCAAATTCGTAAGAGTGCCAGGAAATATTTTAAATTGTTGAGGAAAATACATCAGTTCTTGACATCTGTCAGAGACCGTGTGAACTGCTAGCTCAAGGTAGTTCGGTTTCACTACTGGAACGCACAACATTCTCTTTAATGATGTCATACTTGACTTGTGAAGTGAGGTTTCTGTCAGTTGCTATAATAAAAAGCAGTACCTTGTGGTACAACGGGGAGCAGGAAGTGAGGGCGGGGGTTTCCAATCTGATGTCAGAATTAGAGGAGATATGAAGTGCCCAACAGGCATATCCGTCTCAGTAGTGAGTACTGTGATCATTTCAGAATAAAATAAAAGTATTATTTTTCTTTTTATTGATAGGTATTGCTTTTTCAATATCTACTAAAATGTTAGGGCATAAATACTTATTAAATCATTTGGGGCCCTGGCCAGTTAGCTCAGTCAGTTAGAGCAGTGGTTCCCAACCTCCGGGCCGTGGACCGCTACCAGTCCGTGGGCCATTTGGTACCGGTCCGCAGAGAAAGAATAAATAACTTACATTATTTCCGTTTTATTTACATTTAAGTCTGAATGGTGTTTTATTTTTAAAAAATGACCAGATTCCCTTTGTTACAGCCGTCTAAGACTCACTCTTGACACTTGTCTCGGTCACGTGATACATTTATCCCTCCTGGTCCGTGAAAATATTTTCTGACATTAAACCGATCCATGGCCCAAAAAAGGTTGGTGATCACTGAGTTAGAGGGTCATCCCGAAATAACAAGGTTGTGGGTTCGATCTGTGTTCAGAACACACGTGGGAAGCAACCAATAAGTGCACAACTAAGTGGAACAACAAATGAATGCTTCCCTTCCCCATCTTCTTCCCCTTCCCTTTCCCCTTTCCCCTTTCCCTTCTCCTCTCTCTCTGTTCCTCTCTCTGTCTCTCCAAAAATCAATCAATAAAAAAAGAAAAAAAAAATGAAGCCCTGGCCAGATAGCTTGGTTGGTTGCAGCATCATCCAGAAGCATAGAGGTTGGCTGGTTCGATCCCCGGTCAGGGCACATATAAGAACAGCTCAACATTCCTGTTTCCCTACCTCTCTCTAAAATGAATAAAATTAAAAAAAAATTTTTTTTTTAATCATTTGAGTTTCATTAATAAACAGAACTGTTAAGTATTTCTTTTAGCCTAGAAGCACTACAAAAATTACTAATAGATTAATCACGAAACAAGAATGTTTGGGAACGTCTGGGTTAAACAGTACAAAAGGTAAACAATCAAATGTTTGCGATTGATCAAATGGAAAGACGTACTGCATGCCTCTTATATAATAGGCATAATTTCAAAACTAAAGACACACACACATACACACACACACACACACGCGCGCGCGCGCGCACTCTCTCTCTCTGCCCAAAGGTGCTGGGAGAGAACCAGGGGAAGGACAGGGAATAATATCAACCCTTTGAATAGTACAAACATTCATGTACGTCCTCCTGCCTCCTGACCATCCAGAGTACGATTGCACATGGGTAAGGCAACATTAAAAAAAAGGCAAATATATGTTCTTCTTGTTTCCATAAATTGGTTATCAAACATGATTTTAAGTTAATAAACCTGCAACTGTAACTAATTTTGTTTTTTGGAAAAAAAACTCATTCCCAGTGTCAGCGAGCATGAAAAAAACTCACTACTCGAAGGGTTAAGGATGTAGTATATGTCAGAGCCAGATACTTTACATGTAATCTTTATTATATCTGTGTAAAAACCTATGAGGATCCTCATTTTATATCTTATAGGGCAGTTTCAGAAATAAAATGCTTGACCACATCACACATCGGTAGGGAGGGAACAGGCTAGCATTTGACTTAACCCTATTTAATTCCAAAGCATATTCTGACTTGTGTTGCCAGTATCCTGGACCATTAGGACAGCAGTATTGGAATAACACTGCACACATTTCAACATAGATCGAGAAAATGCCATTTTAGGTTTTTGGTGACAATCCAAGTAACTGTACTCTCGGTTACTGGGTTTTGGGGGGGTTTGTTCTTTTTTTTTTTCTGTGTTGAGCACTTGGTGAGCATACTTAATTCTGTATGTGAGTATACATTTTAACTTTTTCCCCTAATTATATGACTGAACCATTTCACTTTGAAACATTCTATTTGGCGGACAATAAATGACCCTTTTAATCTTGAACTTTGTAGCTTATACCCAGCAAAGTTAAGAAACACCAAATGATGCCAGTTGTATTGTATTTGTGAGGTTGGGTGTTGTCCAAGCTTCACCCACAGCCATTAAAGCAGGTCGGAGAAGGAGCTTTCTGTTCAAACTAATGGGAAAAGGCTATCTTGCTCTTTCTGGGAAACAACTGAAATGATTCTGCATAACATCTCCTTGCTTGCTCTTTGCATCAGGAAAAACAGACTGCAGGGTAGAAGCCAGCAAAAGGCTGAGCTTCTCTTGCTCTCCTGTATTGGCTGGATTAGGAAGTCCTTACCCACATCTCAAAAAAAAAAAAAAAAGAGTTTGACTTTGTGGTCTGACATTTGTGTAATGGATATTCTGTACACACATTCCCCAGATTTTGTTGATTCAGAGATTATTCAAACTCTATCCTGATAAAGCTGTATTTAATCTGGGTTTACTTAGTCGTTTGTTTAGTTTGAAGTGTGGAGAGTTGTTTTGGAAAGTGAGTTGCTGCTTGCGCTGAAAAGGCTTTTTGCTGACGTCCTTACCTGGTGTAATGACAAGAGCTGGTTGCAGTCGCTGGGTCCAGCGCCGGGTCAGATATCTATCAACCTGACTAAGAGAAGGACGCCGTGAAAGAGACGGGGCTAAAACCTGCCGGGTTATTCTTGGCTCAGGAAACTCCCCGTCTGGGTTACTTACCTTTCATTACTAACTTTTTACCCAGTCACTGTACTGGATTTCCCCCGTTTCCCCTCAGAAAATTAGTAATCATGTCATTTCCATCCACACTGTGCACTTCAATCAGATAAGAGCTGTGGAGGTGCCATGTCCATATTGGGACATATTCTTTGGCTACCACATGATGCTCTGCTTTGGACGGACCTTCCCAGGTGGCTGAAGGTAGAGGTCTGTACTTCCTAGATGGAGGACTTTTTAAAATGATGCAGCCTTATTATTTCTCTGAGGTCTGGCCTAGGATATCCTAAAGCAGGATAAAAGAAGCTGAGGTTGGAAAATAGCATGTATTGAATGTGTTTGCATATTGGCTGCCCTGCCAAGGCCAAGGCATCATTTTTATTGCAAGGTGGACAACTCGTGATGTCCTGGAGATGAGATGCTGCTCCTTGTTCTTCTAAGTAGGACGTGGACCACCCCTGACCCCAATACTTGTCTACGGTGGCTTGAAGGTCAGCTACTGCCCATGGGAGTCCTTGCCAGATGCTCTCTGGATGCTCCAGTAAATATCTATTATGGTTTCATCCACCAATAGGCCTGCGATTATGTCTTATCCCCATCCCATCTCCTATGCCCTCATATCAGATCCTTGAAAACTGTATGCTAGATAAGTCTTCATTATACAATAGTAATTATGAATAGTTGTTCTTAGAAGAGCACTTAATTATCTGACCCCATGTACTATTTCTCAAAATGTATTGCCTCATTTTTGGAATAGTTCTGCCCGGCCGGCCTTCCTGCCTCTATTTTAACCCCAGAAGACCTCAGCTATACAGAGATTTACCGCTTCTGTTTACTTGTGCTCCTCGAGCCTAGAACTAAGTCCATGCCTCCAGTAAACAGAGGACCTGAATTCAGGAAACATCCGGACCCCACCCCACGCATTATTTGGAGTCACCAGAACTCAGTTTGAATGTTAGTTCTGTCACTTACTAATGAGCACCTTGACCAAGCTGAGCCTCTGCTTCTTTGGCCTGTAAAGTAGAAAAGACAATTCTACTCCATTGTGCTCTTACATCAATTCTACTCCACTGTGCTCTTACATCAGTTCTACTCCATTGTGCTCTTACATCAGTTCTACTCCATTGCGCTCTTACATCATGCTAGATGAGTTGGTGCCCATAAAATAACTAGCACTTAATAGATGCTCAAGAATTATAGCTTCCTTTCATAATCTTACAGTTTCTTGACTACTGCTTAAGATCCATTTTCAACACTTGTTCATCCAAGATAAGGCTAGAAGGAGGTAGGGGTGGAGGGGAACATCAAGACATTTCTAACTCACTATGGACCCTATCTAATTATTTCACAGGGTCTCCTCTCTTTTTATGGGCACAGCTTGGCTTTGCCATTTGCATGACTTTGTGCTTAAGAGGAAGTTCAAAAAGATTGAAGTGAATGAATTAAGATGTGGGACTAACAGTTGTTATCTGTTAAGCATTATCTATGGACAGACACTGTAATATTTTCAGGTTCATTTCTTTCATCTAAGATTTATTTTATTATTATTATTATTATTAAGTGAGAGCTGGTGAGGCAGGGAGGTAGAGAGACAGACTCCCGCATGTGCCCTGACCGGGATCCACCTGACAAGCCCCCTCCAGGGGGATGCTCTGCCCATCTGGGGCCACTGCTCCATTGCTCAGCAACCAAGCTATTTCAGCACCTGAGACAAGGCCATAAAGCCATTCTAGGCACCCAGGGCCAGCTTGGTCAAACCATTCGAGCCATGGCTGCAGGAGGGAAAGAGAGAGAGAGAGTGTGGAGAAGGGAGAGGGGTGGAAAAGGAGATGTTTGCTTCTCCTGTGTGCCCTGACTAGGAATTGAACTTGGGACTTCCACATGCTAAGCTGATACTCTGCCACTGAGCCAACCAGCCAAGACCCATTTTTTCAATAAAAGTACAATTTTATATAAACTTTTGTATAAATAAAACTCACAAATCCTTTAGAAAACAAGTGCCCCAATCAGGGGCCCAAAAATAGTCTTTAGGCAAAGCAGATACATCCAGTGGATGGTACACAAACACATACATTCTCCCCTGAGCAGTGGTAAATTAGACTGATAGAAACTTTTGTCCTCACCCCCAATAATGGGCAGTCGTTTCTGGACATGTCACCAAGATAATTGCTTCATGCTTTCCTTTATATATTCATTTAACATCCCGACCCCCTCCAGTGGAAGAAAAAAAATTGTGAGGCAACTATTCAACTTGATCTTTAGCAAATGGGGATTTATGTGTACTTCCTGATTACTCATTAATCCCAGAGGCAAAGATCTCCAGATACCACTTTTGAGATAATGAATACAAAGCCCTGATAATGTAATCAAGTTAGGGCAGAACGAGAGTGAAACTTGTAAAACTGTGGGTAGAGCTGGCTATCAGCAGATGAATGGAGCAGACAAAAAGCTATGGTCCTCTTTCTGGCCTTCTTTCCTTGCTATATGGTTGTTTCTTCTACTCCGCAATCACTTCTTTTAAGTGACTAGTATTCTCCTTCCTTCCACTGATACTCATTAAACAAAACACACACACACACACACACACACACACACACACACACACACACGATGACCCACTCTCCGGAGCTGCCTTCCCAGGGGGTGCCCTGTTGTTTTATTTCTTCTCAGTCTTAGGAGGAAAATCTATCCTGACCTCACTATCCCTCACCAACAGGCCCATGAGAAAGGGAATTTATAGTATTGAGCACTGTTCAGGTGGTAGACCCCACCCCATGTATTCTTCCTGTTTCTTTATTTACTCTGCACTTTTTAAAAACCATTCCCCTTTTATAAATGAAAAAGCTGAGCTTGTCAGAGGTGAAGCGACTTGCCCGAGTTCATAGTGCTAGGGAACAAGGGCTCTTGGAGTCAAGCTCAGGTATGTATAACCCCAAGCCTAAATTCTCTTGGCTATGCAACCGAAATAAAAGACTTCTAAATTCTCTAGAGTCTTACTGATTGAATAATAGATATAATGGGTTGCCTCTCAGAATAATTTAAATTTTTATTTAGAAAATTCAATTTAATGGGGTGACATTGATCAATTAGAGTACATAGGTTTCAAGTAAACATTTCTATGGCATTTGAACTGATGATTTTGGTGTGTGCTCATCACTCACAATTATTTTCTGTTACCGTATAGTTGTCTCTCTTTACTCAAGAAAAGGATATTCCTGGACTTTACAATGTCTTTTCAGTGGTGAAATAATAGGCATAAAATAGACTGGGAAGAGAAATATGTGGGAGTTAGAATTTTGAGTCCTCCCCCATCATACCATGCTAAGGAATAGTCTATGGGTTTGAGGAGAAATACTTTTGTCTGTTATAGGATGTTGTTTTTTATTACGGGGCTAATGGTAGAAATGGAAAATTTAGAAACAGTCTGTAGCCAAGAGGGTAAAATCAATCCTTATTCACATGTGAAGGGTTTGTAACTGTTAGTTTCCATTGATTGGCACCAATGACAGCCAGGATGTGTTAGCTTTGAGAGCTGCTATGAGAACAAACATTTGAGTTGAACAAGTGAAGTGTAACCATCTGGGAGGCAAATACGAAATGGCCTTGCCCGGTCACCCTCTCGTGGGGATAAATGCCAGAGTGTCTCTAAGTGCTAACGGTGTGAGTGGGTGTTTTCTGCACACTCGCTACAGACACAGACCTCCACGAGCCAGGGAGAGGAGCTGCAGAGCCCGCTCAGAAATACAGCCCAAGTGCTGACCACGGTGCTAAGGGAGTTCACAATGACCCTTTCCTGACAGAATTAAAGTGGTGCTCTTAGAAGGCTGCCAGTGGAAAAGTTTGGTGTTACCAGTATTTGCCTTTTTCTAATTAAAAAAGAAAAAAGGTGATCATCTACACATTTTAGGATGAAGTTTAAGCTCTCCTCTTACGCTGCCGTTAAGCCACAAGCAAAGAGAACAACATGGGAAAAGGGAAAAAGCTAAAGCTAGAGTATTAGCTGGTGACAGCCATATATTAATTATTGCCAGGGAAATCGTTGTGAGGGGAAGGGACTATACTTGAACATGGGTGTTGTATGTGCAAGCCTCTGAAACAGGCAACTAGGTAGGTGCCTGTAACGATTTCTTTCCAGCCGCTGACTTTGCTGTGAATGACGGGGTTTATGTTCTTTTATATTTTAAAAGGAGAAGCCTCCACTGGAGGCTGTGCTTGCACAGGATGCCAAGCAATTGAAAGAGCCATTCTGGGGTGGGGGGGCGGGGGATAGTATATTTTCTAAGATTTTCCGATACTAAAACCCATTTATGAGCGTTGAGAAAAATCTCTCTGATGGAGGATTTAGCTTTCACTAATCCTTAAGTGACTTGTTTTGACAGAGCCTTTATGGGAGATTTTCTCAGAAACTTCGGTTTGCTCTGAAGGAGCAATTACTGATCCATCCTCCAGCCCCTTCCTTCTTTTTTGAAATGTTTTTTTTATTGTTTCTTGTTTAATGTATGCGAGTTAATGAACTTCATGTATGTTCCCAAACAGCAAGAGAATCCCCTCAGAACTGTTTACTGTAGAAATGCAGGAGCGTTTGGATTTCCTTGGATCTCCCCTTGTCTTTCTTGCCCCTGGATACGGAGGACCTGGATTTCATTCCCTGCGTCCTGCGGCCTCCTCAGCAGATTCTTTGACGGGAGCTGTGGAAGCCAAGCCCTAGTTTCTATTTACACTGCACTCTCTCTACCTTTGCCTCCTGCCGGGGGAGCGAGCATGGGGACCCTGGGCTTGTTTGTTTTTTTGTGTTTTTTTTTAAGCCTCTCAGTGTTTGCTTGTGCCTGGAAAGGCATTATCTTTTTTAGAGGGGACTAACGGAGCACCTGCTCACCTCCCTGTTAAAGGGAGCGGGGATGCTGATGCTGTCAGCCCGGCTGGCCCTTGCATCTGAGCCCTTTTGTGTCCCGCCGCCTGCTGTGCCCGGGACAGGCTTCTTCAGTTCCCCCTCACCTTCTGTCCTCCGTGTGGTAATGAAGTCCCACCCCAGCCGAGGCCTGAGGGAGGATGAGGGTCCTTACAGCCAGAGGTTCTCCAAGGGTGGTCCCCACACCAGCAGCAGCAGCACCATGTGGGGACTCATTAGAAAGGCAGATTCTCAGGCCCCCAGACCTGCTGAGTCAGAAAGTCAGAGTGGGACCCAGCCAACTGGGTTTTCACACTGTCCGGGGGCTTCCGAAGCGAGAGGACATCTCAGAAGCACTGCTCTCGCGTCCCCTGCCCACCCCCTTTGCAGGAAGACTGAAAAGGAACCATTCTCCAAAAGAACTAGCGCCTACTCCCTCCAACGTTCCCCAGACTTGTGAATCTGCACTTGATTTCGGTGTGTGACTTCGAAAGACGCCTCTTGCAGTCAGGTCTCTGGTTCTAATTTACGACTGGGTTCACTAGAGTATTTCTTCCCTAAGTTCAGTATACCATGCTCACGACGGGATGGCTGTTGGGATGTGGCAGAAGATATTTATGCGTTTTCACAAAAGTGTACAGAACTCGAGACGGACATTGACATACTATGTTTTTAATTATTCTCGAGACGTGTATGAAAGCCACCTGCTTTAATCCTGTTGTCAAGGAGCTTTGCCCTGGCAAAAAGTGATTGCTGAGGTGGCTTTGACAGCTTCACAGAAAGTCAGCGGTGAGACTTCTTCATCGGAAGAGACCGTCTCTGTGCCCATGTGGTGGACAGAGAAAGTGGGCAGCCATGATATTGTTTTTGAGAAGAGGGGCATTATCAGCGGCCCTTGGGGAGTGGACGTGGCTCATCCTCTAGGCACTTGAACGTTCAGAAGGCTTCTTGGTGAGGTAGTGGCAGCTGCAGTAGACTTGTGGAGAAGGCACCAGAGTGGGGACCTGGGAGAGCTAGATTTGGGTCTTGGTTCTCTCTTCACAAGTTGTGTGACCTTGGGCAGGTCTGTTAGCATTTCGGACTTTTTCCCCCCTCATTTATAAAACAAAGGAGGTTATATCAGGTGACCCCTTTGCGTCCTTTCAGCTTTAAAATTTATGATGCTGGGAATCCTTCTCCCAGCTGCCTCCCTGCTCCATGCCTCCCTTTGTGCATGGGAGCAAATTTATTGATCCTTCAAATACTCTGCTACTCACTTCTCCTTTCTCCATGCTGCCTCTTCCCTGAGGAGCCTCTTTCTTAACAGGGCTTGGAGAAAAAAAAAAAAAAAGACAAACAGATACAGTGGCAGAGTCTCTTTTCAGCAGCTTGGAAATATAACTGCAAAGTGGCTGCGTTGATTTCTTGTGGAGGAGTGAGGTAGGCACCCAAACCTGGTGGAGTCTGGGTCAGGGGAGGGGCCTGGTTGCCTGGAAAACCCTTCGGATAAACTCGAAATGAAAATGTGTGATACTGTCTTCCCTCAGAAAATCAGGGCTTGCAGCCGAAACCCAGTCTCTCTTGCCCTGTCCTCTGAAGAACCTGAGCTGCTAAAAACGCAGCAGAGGTGAGACAAAGGACATGCCTGCTAATTGCCGTCGAGCATCCTGGGATAGGGGTTGAGGGAATGTCCTATCATCATCTCGAATCTGCTTCCAGTCCTGGGAATTGTCCTGTCTTCAGTGAGAATCGTGTCCTTGGGTAACCTGGCTAAGCGGGTCATTTCCTGTTGAAGCCTCTACCGGGGGATATCCTGGGGATTCTTTTCAGCCCAGTTTGTTGAACTGAAGTTTAAACACAAGCCATTCTGGGAGAATTCATCTCAAATCCCAAACTCTTCCAGAAGCACAGGTGGCAGGAGCGTTTTCGTGTGTTTCTTACCACGTAGTGTTTCAGGAAAGTGCAGAACAGAATTGTATAAGATGTTCCAGCTAAGTTTAAGGACAGTGGTAACGTGACAACTTCTTGTCAGACTGAGAGCGTGCCAGCTTCCCTTCCCTCCTACCTTATAACCTTCTGAAACTGGAATCCACTGGAAAATTCCTTTCACTAAGACAGGGAAAGAGTTTATCTAATGAAACTACCTCACGTATATTTCTTGCTCAGGTAAGTTTCATATTCCAGGGTGAGGAATGGAAGATAAAGTTGGGAAAAGGTGACTTCAACTTCCTCTACCTTTCTTCGCTGACAGGGAGGAGCGTGCATCGTTTTGAGGGCATTTCTGTGATATCGGGAGAGTCAGCTCAGAAGTCTTCACTTTAACCTGAGTGACAGGCATCGGCCATGTGCACAGCACAGACTAGAGAAGAACGTAAAGGCAGGGACTGCGGAGGATGTGGCAGGAAAGAACATTATAAGACACAGGGGCTCAGGTGAACGGCGTCCAAGCGAAATCACTAACACTCTGTCTCCCTTCACTGGCGCCTTCACTATATAATTACCCTCCGTCTCTAAAAAGAGCTAAGTAAGGATCTGATAAGGGGTTTTTCAACAGTCCAGATTTAGAATCTTTGGGGATCTTAACATTTAAAAGGAGCACTCGATGAAGAATCATCAGACCTGGAATTAACTCCTGTCCTGGTTTTGCGGTTAACTAGCCTTGTAAGGCTGGGCAGATACTTCCCATCTTTCGGCCTCAGGTTTCTCATTTGGCTAATGAGCATGTTAGTCTGCAGCAGGAGCGGCTTGTTGTGGCCCGTGACCCGGAGTGGCAGGTATCCTTAACTGACTGCAGCATTCTTCCCGAATGATTCCAGATGAGGCCTCAGAATCCTCGACACAGGGCCCCAGGCAGCCGGCACCCTTTGAGAGTTCAGAGTTGACCCCTCACAGGAAACCTCTTGGCCATCTTCCTTATTAGGGCAGAAGCTTGAAAATTGGCATGAGGTCATCAGAGCATGTAGGAGTAGTACTTAACCCAGTCTAAAGGTTTGGGGAGCAAGGAAGGCTTCCAGGAGGAGGGGGCTCTAAATCTATACCTTGGAAGATAAGAGACATGAGAAGGAGAAAGGATTGTCTCAGCACTGGGAACAGAAAGTACAAAGGCAAACCTGGAGAACAACAGAGTAGGCTGCAGTTTTTGTTTGATGGTTTATGAGCTGTCACATGGAGGGCAACCAGCGATGAGGCTGTAAAGACAGGCAGAGACCAGATCATGGAAGGTCTTGGAGGCCAGGCTTTGGAGGTGTGATTTCATTGACATATTCCTGTAGTTGTTCCTGTCCCTGCCTTGCCTCCGACTTGGCTGGCGGATAGCTTCCGAGACTGTACCTAGCTGCTTTTGTCTCTCATTGCCAACTTGACCTGGCTCTGCCTCTCTCTGCAGTTAACGTTATTCCTCTCATCACCTCTGTCTGTGTGACCTAACCCGGTGCTGACGCCTTAACCAGAGGCTGGATGCTGGACGGTTCTTCCACGCTCTGAGCAGCTCCCCGTTCAGTTTCTTTACTTTTCATGTACATCTTATTTTTTGCTGCCCCGCTCATGCTCTCCCGCCGTGCACGCACACATGTGCACACGTGCACCAGATCTGAAGCTTATATATATATCAAGGGTGCTTGGGAAATATTACATAATGACAGCGTCCTTCCGATAAAGTCTGGGGCTGTTAGAAAAAGAAAGATGGGCTCATTGGCAGGATCATATCGGCTTGCGCATGGAAGAGGGTCTTTTGAGGCTCTAATGGGCAGGCAGCTGATTCTGACAGCAGAATTCTGGGTCCTTGATCTTCCCAAGACATCTCCCCCCTGTTTTGAACATTAGCTGTGGTGTAGGTCCTTCCCATGGAGAACTGTGAATCCTATTCAGCCGCCTCCTTGTGATTTGGACATGAACAGGGAGCTTTCTCTGTCTACTTAATTCCCTTTGAAAGCTTTCTCGTCCCACTATTGGGCACTTCAGAGGGAGCACTGCATTAATATCTTCTGCTCTGGTTTCAACTTGGTATGGTTTTGTGATCTTAAAATAGACGGAATTAACCACGGCAAGCATTGTTCTGCCTTGAACTTAAAGTCTCAAGAGCAAGGACTTCTAAAAAAGTTAATCCTTTTCTTATTTGCAAGGATTTTGGACTGCAGTTTATAAAAAAAAAATATGCTAAATTATTTATAATCCAGGATTATTGCAATACCAAAGATTTCCTTGCATAACATCCCAACTCCACTGAAATGGTGCAAACAGAACAGCCCCTGGCCACACCTTATCGCTGTTGCTCTCCGCACTCCCCATGGTGGGGGGCCTGACCACAGAAACACGTGTTCTGCAAAGCACCACTCTCTGTGGCTCCCGAGTTCACGGTTCTGCTGCTCCAGGGGACTCCAGGGCAAGAGAAAAGCTGTGTTGGTGTGGAGAAATGGCACACTGCTTATCGGCAAGCATGTAATTTCTTCCATAGTTCACATTTGTACCCTGCATTCTTCTGAGAGGAGTTGGGATGGTCGGTAGTTAGAGAGCAGAATTACGTTACAGGGGACCTTTTGGAATCAGGCGGCGTTCTAGGCCCTCCTCTAACGTGGAGAGAACTCATTGAGGTCCCAGTTTTCCCAAGTGTAAAGGAAGGGGGATTAGAGTAAACCATCCTGAAAGTGCCTTCGGCTCTAATACCAGCTGACTTTAAACAAGTACTGACATAATATAGGGATGCTTTCATGTATAGCACAGACAACTAGAAAATAAGACCGCAACCTCTGAGTTTCCTATCTTAGAAAGCTGGAACCTGAGAATCTTAATTGGGCCCGGCGTGAGTAGTGGACCTTTTGGAGTATATGTATGTGGGCACGTGTGACACATTTTCCTCTGTTCTCAATATTGGGAAATTACTTGATGCTATGTTCTAATCTCTTACCCCTCAGAAGTTATTCCCAGGTTTCAGAAGTAATCTTCCCATATGTTTAAGGTGCTTTCATACTCCTTGCTATCCAAAGGTTTGCTATGATTTACATTTCCAGCAGCCGGGTATACAGGCTTCCATGTATGAGTTCCACCGGATGTAAGTTTCACTCTGCCAATGGGCGAAGGTGGAAGGGGCGGCTAGGAACTGAGTGTTCTCCTGGTTTGAGTCTGTTGCCCTTCAGACATTTTTAACTTTGAAGCTTTTTTTTTTTTTTTTCTGAAGCTGGAAACGGGGAGGCAGTCAGACAGACTCCCGCATGTGCCCGACCGGGATCCACCCGGCATGCCCACCAGGGGCGACGCTCTGCCCATCTTGGGGCGTCGCTCTGCCACAATCAGAGCCATTCCAGCGCCTGAGGTAGAGGCCACAGAGCCATCCTCAGCGCCCGGCCATCTTTGCTCCGATGGAGCCTTGGCTGCGGGAGGGGAAGAGAGAGACAGAGAGGAAGGAGAGGGGGAGGGGTGGAGAAGCAGATGGGTGCTTCTCCTGTGTGCCCTGGCTGGGAATCGAACCCAGGACTCCTGCATGCCAGGCCGATGCTCTACCACTGAGCCAACCGGCCAGGGCCTAACTTCGAAGCTTTTGTATCTTTGCCTCCCAGGCAGGCCAAAGCTACATTCCAGCAGGACGTGGTGCCTCTCCAGATCTCCCCTGCCTAGCTCTGCTCTCAGTTCACCACGAGGCTCTGACACTCGTCTCCTGTGGTCGCTCTCCTTGGGAGAGTTTAGCCTATGACTTCATCCAACCTTTCATTTTGTTTTCTCCCAAATAACTGTGTGTCCCAGCACTGACCGGCGAGTCTACCGATCACTGGAACCAAATTCCCTGAGGTTCGGGGTGCGAAGGGAAATGAACTGATGAATATCAAATACCTGTGATGCCCTCTGGACTGTGGATATTGCAAAAAGGTTGATTTCTTTCCCTTTCTCCCTTTATTTTTTTCTCTTTCTAAGCACCAGTGTCCTCCTCTGCCAAAGGAAGCTCAATAAACGATCTGTCATTCACCAGACACTTAGGGAGCGTCTCTCTGTAGGGAACTGTGCAGGTGGCTGGCCCGAGTCCTGAGTTAGACTCAGGGGAGGGAGCCAGGGCCAGGGTGATGGTGGGTAAACACAGAATGCTCCCGGGACCACAGGAAGCAGACCTAACCCTGAGTACAGGGCAGGCAAGTGTCAGGAAAGGTACCTCTGAGGTGGCCCTGTTCACCTCAGGCGTTCTCCTATAGTGTGAGCATCTCTAGGTGCTGGTGACTTTCTGTCCATTGAAGACACATTATCTTTCACCCAGGAGGGTCCAGTCTGGTCTATCTGCCTGTCCCCTCAGGGCTGGAGGCCTACTGTCACCTCCGGAAGGACTTGAAAGTGGCAGGCTCACGGCACATCGGCTTTCTCGCATTGACAAACACCTGCCTGAAATCTTAAAGGGAAAGAGAATCTTGAAGGAGAGTCAGAAACGGCAGGGCTGGAAGGAGCCATGGGGTAAAAGATGTCACTGGCCACTCTGTTAGAAGTACGCCTGTGTGTGTGTTTGTACACACACACGCATGTGCGTACCTGTACACAAGGCCTTCATCTCCCTGCTTCCATCCCGTTTGACTCTTCAATGACACACGTTCTCTCCCTCACACTGAAAGAAGGTGGTAGAAAACCTATTCAGAGACTGGTGACTCTGAGCAACATACCCCGTGCCCTGCTGCCATTGTTTCAGCTCAGTCCAGTGGACCTGGAAAGGAATACCTGGCAAGCATGCCAGCCCCCACCAAGCTAAAGCCTGACCTTCTCACCTAGAGTTGATGGAGCAAGAAGCAGGTAAAACAACAACATAAATAGGCCCTGGCCGGTTGGCTCAGTGATAGAGCGTCCGCACAGTGTGTGGAAGTCCCGGGTTGGATTTCCAGTCAGGGCACACAGGAGAAGCGCCCATCTGCTTCTCCACCCCTCCCCCTCTCCTTCCTCTCTGTCCCTCTCTTCCCCTCCCACAGCCAAGGCTCCATTTGGCTGGGGCACTGAGGGCAGCTCCATGGCCTCCGCCTCAGGCACTAGAACGGCTGCGGCTGCAACGGAGCAACGCCCCAGACGGGCAGAGCATCACCCCCTGGTGGGTATGCCAGGTAGATCCCGGTCAGCCACATGCAGGAGTCTGACTGCCTCCTGCTTCTAACTTTGAAAAAATACAAAAAACCAAAACAAACAAACAAACAAACAAAAAACAGCAACAACATAAACAGAAAGCACTTGCTTAGGTGATGTGCTGTGACTTAGGCAGGGGATAGCCGTGTAGCTGGGATGTCTGAGGTGAGGACAGGGAGAAGCTGGGGGCCAGCAGCCCGGTTGCTGCGGGGGACGCTGGGGAATGCTGCCCAGACCGAGAGAGACAACCCCACACTGCATCCCGTAAGCAGGGCTGGGTTATCCATGGATCCCTTTGATTGGCTGAAAAGAGCTGATTTTCAGGTGTTTTTCATTTTGAGTTCTCACTAACCTTTTTCTCTCTAAGTGTCCAGGAGTAGACTACCTGAAGTATTAGACTAGGTGGTTGTTCTTAGGTGAAATAAATACCACTACTGGAACCTGACGTCACCTCCCGCTCATCACCACAGCCTGGCACAGGCAAGGTCACGGTGTGGTCCTCGTGAGACGACAGCCCCTCAGCCTGTATTCGTGATTTGCAACAATCACCCTTTCATGCTAGTACTGACACTGAAGAGAGAGGGCTATTTTTAAAAACCCCTTCTCTACCTTCTGCCCAAATGCCAGATAACCACAAATATACAACCACAAAGAAAGAAATAGATGTCTTGGGTGTTACATCAAAAGTGCATGAAAGAGACTTTTTTTGTAGCCATTTTGTCCTCCTACTTCTTTGTCATTTCCTTCTTTTTCTTCCTGCTCCTGAATATAATATGTGGAACACTTTAGTGTTCTGAACTTGGGTTTAATCCTGGTAAGGGGTTTCAATAACACTGAGACTTCTGAAATTCCTGTAAAAATCCAGTCTGGCTCCCTTTATCATGAACCAGGCATGCACCCTGGTGACAGCATGACAGTCAGAGTAGGATCCAGAGAATGTCATCACAACTGACCAAATAACTAGATCCCTTCAGGCCACGAAGGGTTGCAGATCTGGTTTGCTTTACATCTCTGTTAAAAGATCAGAGGTGTCAGAGACATACTTGAAACTCTTTCCAATTCTAGCTTTCTCTCTCTCTCTCTCTCTCTCTCTCTCAACTCTGGCAAAGAAAACTGTCTTGCTAACAAAAGAAACCAGCTTTCCTCTGACCTGTCTTGGTTTTCATTTGCGAAAACCTGATGAAGAGCAAACCACTTCCAGCAGCAATAAAAACTATCAAGGAAGGTGATTTTGTAATCCAGGAGCGAAAGAGAGATAGTCACAGATGATGTTGTTCTAAGTGGGCTGTTAGACTTAAACGGGTTGACCGCGAGTCGCGTCTGGTCTTTGCAAGTAAGTGGTAGACCGTTTCAAAGTGTTTAGTTGTTTCCCAAGTCTACGCCACAAACACAGCAGGTGTGCCAAACCATTTCAGAAAGGGCCTCAGTTATCTAGGAAGAAGTTGTAGCTGTAAAATACATTCATTATGAAACCTGGATGACAACATGGTAATTTTCATAATGTCTTAAATTGTTCTTTAAGAATTTTAATCCTAGCCTGACCAGGCAGTGGTGCAGGGATAGAGCGTCGGGCTGGGACTCAGAGGACCCAGGTTCGAGACCCTCAAGTCACTGTTTGAGTGAGGGCTCATCCGGCTTGAGCAAGGCTCACCAGCTTGAGTGTGGGGATGCTGGCTTGAGCATGGAATCATAGATATGAACCTATGGTCACTGGTTTGAGCCCAAAGGTCCCTGGCTTGAAGCCAAAGGTCACAGCCTTGAAACCCAAGGTCTCTGGCTTGAGCAAGGGGTCACTCACTCTGCTGTAGTCCCCTGGCCACGGCACAGATGAGAAAGCAATCAATGAACAATTAAGGAGATGAAACAAAGAATTAATGCTTCTCATCTCTCTCCCTTCCTGTCTGTTTCTATCTGTCCCTCTCCTGTCTCTCTGTCACAAAAAAAATTTTTTTGATCCTTTTGTCATGCTTACAATTGTTTATGCAATAAAAAAGTTGTTGTTGCCTGACCTGTGGTGGCGCAGTGGATAAAGCATCGACCTGGAACACTGAGGTCACCGGTTCGAAACCCTGGGCTTGCCTGGTCAAGGCATATATGGGAGTTGATGCTTCCTGCTCCTTCCCCCTTCTCTCTCTCTCTCTCTCTCTTTCTCTCTAAAATAAATAAAAATATCTAGAAAAAAAAAAGTTGTTGTTTTCATCACTGTAGACCCACCTCAGATGGAGATCAAAGTTGTCTATATTATTGCCTAAGCCAATGGGTTGAGATATTTTGTAGGAGAAATTCAAATCCGTGGTTGTAACCAGGTGGCTCTTGGCAGACCGACTCTATAAGGAGTTTCACATATGCAAATATTATATAAGGAACGGTTCCACAAGAACCACCAAGGCGTGGAAGGTGGGCCTTTCATGTGGGGTATTTCTGCCCTTGTTTGTAGGGAAAAGGTGTTGCAGGGTAAAGCCTTTGAGGCCGAGGCACTTTTCGCACTCATGAGCTGCGAGGTGAGATGAAATACTGATACTGAGGGGTCTTGGCCTTGCTCATCTTTGTCTAGTCGACTACTTAACTAATACCATGTTAGAATCTTATAGTTCTTTGTCTTGTCATTGCAGTTCTCAGGGTCCACATTTTTCTTTTTTATGTCTATATTGTAGATGTGTAGATTGTCTGCCTTCTGTCATATCATGCTGTCAGATTTTGTTGGGGAAATGTGATCTCTACATATAACAAGGTCTTGTCTCTCATTATTGAAGGGTCTTCTGCATACCAGATGGGGTTCTTTTAAAGATGCCTTCTATTTGCTGAAGTTCTCACAGTGAGTTAGATTGAGACGCAGACAAGACAAACAGTGAAAAGTCCGAGCGTCCAGACAATGAAGGGGCAGAGAAACTAGCTGAGGTTTAGAAATCAGAGGCTAAGGTGGGCAAGACGGTGCAGGGGACTGTGGAAGCCTCTGCCTATGAGCCGGGTGCTGTGTCCCATGCTATACATTTGCTTTCTCATATCACAGTCACAACAGCCCCATCAAGAAGGTGTTGCCAGCCGTGTTTGACAGATGAGGAAGTTGAAGCTTAGAGAGGTTAACAGTTTACCTGAGTCATTCTACCAGGCCAGTGGCAATGCTGAGATTTGAGCTAAGATAGACATTGTTTACATTGTATTCCACAAAAGCACAGGCTATATTTTTTCTCTTATTTCAGATAGATAGATGGTAGATAGATAGATAGATAGATAGATAGATAGATAGATAGATAGATAGATTCTTGAGGCAAAACCAGTATTGAAGATGGATAAACATTATCACCTGCTTACCTGGACCAGACCGTCTATTGCTCGCTGTGTAACGTAGATATACATGCTACCCCAAAACTCTGGAGCTTAACATACAACCATTTCTTTGTATCTCACAAATTTTTGTGGGTGAAGAATTCAGGCAGGGCTAGGTTGGGCAGTTCTTCTGTTCCACGTATCAATTGGAGTCACTTGTCGGTATTCACCTGCAGCCAGGCAGGTCTGAAAGGTCCAAAATGGCTTCACTTGTGTGCTCAGCAACTTAGCAGGGAGAGCTGGAAGTCTGGGGCTCAGCTGGGTCCCCTGTCCTCTTGATGTGTTCTCAGGTCATTTCCGCAGGGTTCTACCATAGAGAATTTGGACTTCTTATGTAGCAGCTGAGGTCTCAAGAGAACAGGATAGAAGCCACTGGTGCTCTGAAAGGCTGAACCTCAAACAGATCAGTACAGCATCCCTTCTGCTGAACTGTGTTGCTGAAGGCATGAGTGCCAGCCTGGATTCGGGGAGAGAGAAAATCAGCCCCACTTCTCACTGCCCGGATTGCCGAAGACTCGACAGCCATCTGTAGTCTGCCACCATTGCAGACTCTCTCCATGGGTTCAGGTGGAAAGGCTGCTTTTTAAGACAGGGCTTGTGGTGGGCCACGCTGTGAAGAAAATAATATTGGTTTTGTGGCTTCATGTCCTTTCAGTAAGTCTCACCTTCCCCTTCGCCATTCCCCTATGTCCCTGAACCTGTGCTGATGAGAGGTGCGATATCCATGACTCCCATGACTTTGTGGGAGATATTTTCATCTTGAATGTAAATCTAATTGGAGAACAAAAGGATTTTTTTCTCTCATTAAGGAAATGTGGCCCTGGCCGGATAGTGGCCCTGGCTGGATAGCTTGGTTGGTTAGAGCATCATCCCAAAGTGCAGAGGTTGCCAGTTCGATCCCCGATCAGGGCACAGACAGGAACAGATTGATGTTCCTGTCTCTGTCTCACTCGCTCTCTCTCCCTTCATCTCTCTCTAAACTCAATAAATAAAAATTAAAGAAAAAAAGGAAATGTGTTGTTTTGGGGAGATAAAGAAGACAAGAGAGAATAGGTTTGGGCAGAGGGCCCCGGCAGAGCCAGTGGACCCCAGACCACTCCCGTCACTGCTGGGTCCACTCAGCTTTAGAAGCTTCCTGCATTGTCCTTGTCTCTCTCGGTATTCCTCCCTTTTCTTCACTCTGGCTCGTGTGCTCTCTCTCTCCATACACACATGTGGATTTATAATTTTAGATGTGTTTATTTTCTTCAGTCACCCCACCAAGATGACCACAAGTAGTCAAATATATAAAATCACCATGCTTTTTTTATTTCTACCTAGGTGACCTAAGGACCCAACAATTCCAGGAAAAGGGCAGATGACATTTTTCAGGATTGCAGTCCCAATGAGGCATTTGTGTGAAAAGGGAGAAAAAAAAAAAGTTCTACAAAGGATGTGAGAATTATATTCATGGGTCTGGGTTAACAGTCTTTTTAGGTTGTTCCAGAAGCTAGCCTCTCATGTCTGTGTCATTTTCTTCTTCTTCTTCTTCTCTCTCTCTCTCTTTGGGATACTTTTTTCTGTTCTATTCTGAGCACCACAGCATAGCTCTTTTATTCCATTTGTCAGCCGCAGACGCACATCCACTTGAAAAGCGCCCCCAGCCTCCACTGCCACAGTGCCTCTGATCTTGTGGCTACTGGAGCCTCAGACCACAAGAGTCTGTTGATTTGTGGCTTCTCTGTTGTTTTAGCTCTTGGTGCTACCAGCGGGAGAAGAGCTCAAATGAGGGAATAATGCTGAAAGAGTAAACCAGTCATGACAAAGGACGGCTGTCCAGTGGGTTATATATAATCCCATGTTTTGACTCCATGGTAGCCATATCACTGTATCCCTGAGTTGCATCACGGAATGGGCTTCCCTAGCACCGAATGACTTTCCATTCGCCCTTTCCCACTGTATTCTTTTTTTTTCTTTCTTTCTTCAATAAGTTCTACTATGCTCTTTTAATTTTTGCAACAATGGAATAATCTATTTTTTTTTCTGTTTATAAAAGTAACACATGCTTATTGGAGAATCTTTGAAAACCAAATCAAAAGGTTCTGATTATCTATAATACTGTCACTGATTGGTGACCATATTCATTGATTCATTCATTTCACTCATTCCACAGTAATTATTACATACCTACTAAGTGAACTGCTTTGGATCTCAGGAGGGCAGAGGAGATCAAAAAGCAAGATCCGGCTTAAGGCCAGATGGCTTGGTTGGTTAGAACATCATCCTAAAATGTAGAGGTTGCCAGTTTGATCCCCTGTCAGGGCACATACAGGAACAGATCTATGTTCTTGTCTCTCCCTCTCTCTCTTACCCTTCCTCTCTCACTAAAATCAATAAATAAAAATTTTAAAAATGCAAGATTCCTGGCTCTGTAGACTTTAATTGGGAGACAAACACTGAAATAATTTTAAAAAACATGATTTTTAGCAGCTGCATAGTATTCCATCACTCACATATATCTGGGGTTAGATTGACACTGTCTTTTTATATAATTTATATATTTTATTAAGCCTACCTGGATTTTATTTATTCCAATCACAGGTTATTAGATATTTAGATTATTTCCAATGTCTTACTTTAAATTGTCTCACTTCACTTTCTTGTATATGAATATTTGAAACCCTTTTATTCCTTGAGATAAATCTCTGAAAGGATGGTTACTAGGTCAGAGGCTGGACACCTCTAAAAACTCAAGATGTGTCATCAGTCTGTTTCCTAGAAGAGTCTCCGTTGATACATTTGGCCCTCCCACCTGACAACCTTGTAATACTGGTCTTGCCATTCTCTTGCCACAATAACTGTTAATTAGTAGTTTAAACTTTACCATAGTCTATATAGTTTTAAAAACCAGAAAATGCCTATTGTAAAAGCAGAACAAAAATAACAAATCATTTCAGGCCAGACATAACAGAACAAAGAAGAAAAAAGTCAGTGCATTCCTACAACTCAGAAATAATCACAGGTTACATTGAGGTGCATATCCTTCCAGACTTTTTCTTATGAGATTCACCACCATTTTTCAGAGTAATTCCTTTTAGAATAAGCTTGCAGTAGGGAAATGAATAGAACCAGCTAAGCTGGCTGCCATGCTTGTTCTGATTATCACTTGGCTGAGTTCTGGGTGGATCCTAGCATCTCTTCCCTCCTCGAGCTTCTATTTCTTCATCAATGAGATGAGATGTTGGTCTAATAGATTTTTATGACCATGGTTTCTCAACTTCAGCTATACTGACATTTTGGGCAGGATAATTCTTTCAGGTGGGGGGCAGTCCTGTGTACTGAGGAGGTTTAGTAGCATTCCTGGCCATTACCCACTAGATGCCACTGACCGCTACCTCCCCAAGTCATATCAATTAAATATGTCTCCAGACATTGACAAATGTAGAGGGGTGAGGGGCTTTGGGGGGTAAGGGGATGGGCAAAATCCCCCCAGAATGTGAAGTACTGTTTTAGGCTGAAAAATAGCATAATTCCATGTCTAGTCAATTTTCACAGTTGCCACAAAAAAGCTTTGGGTGCTTGCCAGCATGCTTTGTGTTGGGAGGCAGAAGAGATTGTAGATGTGGGAACAGCAGGGCTAATGGAAGAGAAAGCACCACCTGGGTGCTGGCCTGGACAGCATGCTGGGGACAGTTCCGGAACATACACATGAGGACAATGCTCTGAGCCATATTTAAGTCTCAGGTGCCCATTCATGGTCAGTGAGTAGGAAAACAAATTTCTTTTGGCGTAGATATATTGTACGCCAACAAGGTGATGAATTATTGAATGGGTTCTTTTTCTATAAACATATTTATCATCTTTCTTTTTCATCAGTCCTGTGTTGAACAAGGGAAGGCAGAAACAGGGAAACATTTTGCAAAGAGCTTCAAATGTTACCTCTCTTTGTAAATAGCCCCCTGGTCCGAGGTGTTATTTCCTTCTTGAGTGGTTTGTCTGCCTCAAGGGCACCTTTTCATGCCAGTATTGTTTGGAAAAACACTCCCCCTGTTCTCTAACACTTTCTCTTTCATGCACTCACTTTTTTATTTTGATGGTAAAAGGAAGGCTAGGGGTTTATTTAGAAATGGAGGGACAGTGGCACAGTGGCCATTTTGTTCTGAAATGTGCTCTGAGCCTCCATTGCAATGGCTGCCCTAGTACTTTAAGTGGTATCCTGATATTGTAAGTCATGCGGTTGAGCTTTACTGAGTGTTAAAATGGTCTTCCATCCAATGGGTGGGACAAGAATTTCCAAAGAGGAATATGCTGAGAACAACTTACAGAGCAATGATAGGGGAGTACTGGGACCCCAGTGGGGCTGGTGGACGTGTCTATCCAGGCCCCTGACCTGATGAGAGACTTCTCTTCAGCAGGGACAGCCATGGTGGGTGTGCCCAGGATGGGCACAGTGCAGAAGGCCATGGGCCTCAAGGGGAAGAGAAGCAAGTGCAGCTAAAAAGGCAGAGGCAAGGCTGACAGTAAGTAATGAAGATGTATCAAGGGTTTGAAGGTCATGATGAAATTAAGTCAAGAAGACTCATCGTGGGAAAGGCAGAGTGCAGGCCATTTTTCCCAACTCTCTGGTTATTAATGTTTATTTGTTTAGATTAGTTTTTTTCAAATGACACTTTGAGGAGGCCTCAAGAAGTCCGCAGAAGAGACCACCAGGTTAAAATAAGGGTGGGTGATGGATAATGGGGACTGAGGATTTCATGAATGGCAAGGGAATTGTAATAGTACCACCTGCCTCAATTTTCAGTTAAAGAAAGGAATCCTCTAATTAAGAAAACAAAAGTTAAACCAATTGGCAGGTTTTTGTATTTTGGTTTTCTCAAAGCGGACATATATATTAAATTTAATCTTTTTGTTCCATAACTTTAATGACTGTAAAAAAATAAGCCATTTTATTTTATTTATACCTTATATCCTTTTACAGAGGCTTTGAGCTGGCTTACAACATATCTATAGATTTTTTTAAATGGTCAAAATAGGTTGACTATCAAATGAAATTGAAATTCAATGAGTTTTGACCTACAAAGATAGCAATAGCTTTAACCTAATACAAATTATTTTTAGTGATTGAGCCAGGATAAGTTAGGGTGAAGAGATGGATGTCCCCCACACCAATGCCAGGGAGAAGGTGTGATGGGAGAATAGAAAAACATAGACCTAGGCCCTGGCTGGTTGGCTCAGCGGTAGAGCGTCGGCCTGGTGTGCGGGGGACCCGGGTTCGATTCCCGGCCAGGGCACATAGGAGAAGTGCCCATTTGCTTCTCCACCCCCCCTCCTTCCTCTCTGTCTTTCTCTTCCCCTCCCGCAGCCGAGGCTCCATTGGAGCAAAGATGGCCCGGGCACTGGGGATGGCTCCTTGGCCTCTGCCCCAGGCGCTAGAGTGGCTCTGGTCACGGCAGAGCGACGCCTCGGAGGGCAGAGCATCGCCCCCTGGTGGGCAGAGCGTCGCCCCCTGGTGGACATGCCGGGTGGATCCCGGTCGGGCGCATGCAGGAGTCTGTCTGACTGTCTCTCCCCATTTCCAGCTTCAGAAAAATACAAAAAAAAAAAAAAAAAGAAAAACATAGACTTAGGGACCTGTAGGATTGCTAGTTACTGAGCCTTAACTATAAACCAGGGTATAAAATTAGATGCGGTTGGTCAGATGAAATTATTTTCATCTCAGGAGGAGACAAATCTGTCTTACACTTCTATCTAAAAGAATGTGCGTGCAAACCTCACGGAAGGATCCATGGCTGACAGAGTAGATTATTTCTTCAAAGCATCCTAACAGGAAATACAGTTGCAGATTTTATAAATCTCCTTCTGATGACCCAGGTGTCAATACCGCATTAATAATGATTACTTGTGTGGATATATGTGTGTGTTTATTTATATATATATATATATTCAGTGAGAGGAGGGGAGGCAGAGAGACAGATTCCTGCATGTGCCCTGACCAAGATCTACCTGGCAAGCCCACTAGGGAGCAATTCTCTGCCCATCTGAGGCGTTGCTTCATTGCTCAGCAACCAAACAACAAGCTCTTCTTAGCGCCTGAGGCAGGAACCATGGAGCCATTCTCAGCGCCCGGGGCCAACTCACTCCTATTGAGCCATGGCTGCAGGAGGAGAAGACAGAGAGAGAGGAAAAGAAGCAAGAGGAGGAGGGGTAGAAAAGCAGATGGGCAATTCTCCTGTGTGCCCTGACTGGGAATACAATCCAGGACATCCACACGCCAGGCTGATGCTCTACTACTGAGCCAAGTGGCCACGGCAACTTGTATATTTGTTTTTTAAAAGAAATAGGATTCTGAAATAGCATATATAGGTGGGAAATTTATGCCTGTGTCTTATTTTCCAAATGGTGGAAAAGGAAAACTTGCTTCTGCTATGTAGTGTTTAAAGGCATTTCCTTCTAGTACATGAGGAATTTCCAGAATCCTGACCCTAAACCCCAACTGTGTCAGTCTGTTAGAGATAGATTTTATTGATATGCTCTTATGTCTGGTGTCCAGCGATGTCACTTTGGGTTGCCTTAAAGTGAGTCCTTACTATATATTTCTGTAATCCAAATAATTGATCAGGGGTCCTAAATGTTCCTTTTGGGAAAAATCCTTCAAATCATATAAACAGTGCATTTATATGATGATCATGTTGTATCTAAGTAGATGTTTGGTATTTTTTTTATTGGCTTTTGATAGTTGTTTGATTTTCCTTCTCCAAGCAACACCAACAGCCACTATTTCTGAGTGGTCACTGTGCATCAGGCTGTTCTAAGGGCTTTATGTGCTGCATCATGTCCCACACTCTACCCAATGGTTTCATGATTAATCCCACATTATTGATAAACAAAGTGAGACTCAAAAAGGTTAAAAACAAAACAAATAAAACTTCCCGGCTAGCAACTAGGAAATCCAAGGTTGAAACTCAGCACTGAAGGCCACGTGATCCTTGGTCTTTATCATGGTACACTCCAGGGCACACATAATGGTTCTTTGCCGCTTGGTGAAGATGAAGCATGTGCTTCTGACACACGGAAACATAGAAATGAACTTGGGCTGTAGAGAGACTGGGTAGCCAACAGGGTCAGGAGCAGCTGGGTCTCAAAAGCCTAAGTCAAAGAGCTAGAACTGTAACTGGAGGTCTTTGGGTCCTGTCTTGAACCTGCTCAACATGACGGATGGCTGAGTTGGGGCTTCAAGAGCAGAGAGATACCTGGTGGAAGTCTGGAGATCTGGAATCCAAGGAGCTCAAATAAAGAAAACACAGACTAATGATTATAGGACAAGGACAAGGCACCAGCTCTGGATACCTAGAGGAAGGGCTATGTAATGGGAATTTCCTTTAACCAACCCATTGTGCTAACTTGAGAGAGAGGACCTTACGTCTGGACACAAGTCACTTCATCTGGAAAAATGAGGACAGTAGGTCACTATAGATGTTGCTTCTGAGAGCTGCATCTGTGGGGCCCAGGTTTTCAGACACTGGTCTGAGCGATGATGGAAGTCCTGAATTAGCCATGAAGCTAAACATTTAGCCAGAAAGCCAAACAAGAGTACTCATAAAGGAACCAGAGCTTTCTTCCAAATAAGAACTTTCAGGGACCAGGACTGGCCTCAGGAAGTGTCCAGAATGCAGCCGTCATAGGACAAGCAGGCAGACCCACAAAGGAACAAGGCAATATCACCATATCTTTAGTTTCTGAGCTCCTATTTTCCCTTCTTCTGAGTCACACTGGCATGAGCAGGGAAGTGCCCAGTCCCCTGCTCTCACTGGGCTCTGACAGGGTGAGTGCTAGTGACAAGAAAGGCATGCCGCCCTCCTTACCATCGGAAATGTCCATCCACTTAGGTGGGGTTCCACACTTGGTTCTTCACCAGCCCGAACTCACTTTCACGGAATCCATTTTTAAAGTTTGTGTACTATGGTGAGCTGTGAGAAGTAGGGCATTTTCCACGTTTAGTTTGCTTTGAATAGAAATGAATCCAAATCAGGTCTCATTAGAGCACCACTGGTGTGTGATTTGGGCAATTTTACCATTATCTGCAAAAAGAAGAAATCATGGCTACATTCAGACATAATTCCGTAGCATAAAAGTACAAATCTCCCTTTTCTTGCTTTGACTGCTAGATTGTATTTACATATTTTCCTCGCACTTCTGATAGTAAGCATCAGGAAGCCGTGAGTGTGATCTCAAATTGTTAATGAGTTTTTAGACCTTGTAGTGGTTTGATATTTTTTAGGGTGAACTTGGGTGTTTTTATTTAAAATGCTTGGTTATTACTTGACTTGAGAAAAGACAAAGACAGTAGCTTTTTGATGATAGTGAAAAAATGTTTACTGACTTTCACTCTGGGCAAAGACCCAGGCGAGGTACCCCAGGAAAACACCAGAGAGGTAGAAGACAGATGCTGCTCTGAGACCAAGTCCCCAGGGGCTACAGTTGCAAAAGAGAGATCCAGTCAGCAATTATTTTGTAAATTCTTCAGCTGCCATGAAATAAATGCTCAGTGACATTCATTACTGTGGTGGTAACAGTGGTGGTAACAATGAGGATGATAACATCTACCCTGATTTTTTAAAAAATAGCGGCTTTAGTGAGATGTAATTCATATACCATAAAATTCACCATTTTAATTTACAATTCAGTGTATATTCACAGAGAGGGCACCAATCACTACCATCTAATTTCAAAACATTTCTGTTATACCAAAAAGCACTCCCGTATCCGCTAGCAGTCATAGCCCACACTTCCCTTCCCTTTAGATCCTAGCGAACGGCTAGTCTATTTTCCATCTCTGTGGATTTGCCTGTTCCAAACATTTCGTGTAAATGAGATCATATCATACATGGCCTTTTGTGACTGAATTCTTTCACTTGGCCTCTTTTTGAGGTTCATCCATGTTGTTATGTGTCAGAACTTCATTCCTTTTAATTGCCTAATAATAGTCCAGTATACAGACGTGCCACATTTTGTTTATTCATTCATCAGCAGAAAGACATTTGGGTTGTATCTATTTTTTACTATTATGGGTAATGTTTCTATGAATATCCGTGTACTTGTTTTTGCGTGGACATGTGTTTTCAGTTCTCTTGGGTATACACCTACTAGTGGAATCGCTGGGTCATATGCTAACTCTGTTTACCATTTTGAGGAGCTGCCAGAATGTTTTCCAAAGTGGCCACACCATGTTTGCAGTCTTGCCAGCAAACTATGAGGGTTCTGATTTCTTCAAATCCTCTCCAACACTTGTTATTGTCTCTCAATTTATTTTACTCAATAGTAGTGTGTGTGCCATGTATCTCATTGTGGTTTTGATTTACATAATTACTAATGATACTGAGTATTTTTCATGTGCTCCTGATCTTTTGCATGTCTTCTTTGAAGAGCTATTTAAAATCTTTGCCTACTTTTAATTGGGTTGTTCACCCTTTTTATTGTAGAGTTGTAAGTGTTCTTTATATATTCTAGATACAAATCCTTTATCTGATACATGACTTGCCAAACTTTCTCCTATTCTGTGAGTTGACTTTTAGTTTCTTGATTATGTCATTTGAAGCACATTTTTAATTTTAATAAAATTTATCTATTTTTTTTTTCTTTTCCATTTGTACTGCTGGTGTCAAATCTTAAGAAAACACTGCCAAATCCAAAGTCACAAAGAATTTTTTGTAGGTTTTGTTCTAAGAGATTTATATTTTTAGTTCTTACATTTAGCTCTGATTCATTTCAAGTTAATTTTTGCATACACTGTGATATAAGGGCCCAGCTTAATTCTTTTGCACATAGCCAGTTGTCTCAGAGTCATTTATTGAAAAGACTATTCTTTGTTCATTGAATTGGCTTGGAATCCTTGTCTAAACCTTTTTTATACTCACTAACTAAATCAACTATATATCTTTTTTTGTGTGTGTGTGTGACAGAGACGGAGAGACAAAGAGAGGGACAGATAGGGACAGACAGACAGGAAGGGAGAGAGATGAGAAACATCAATTCTTTGTTGTGGCTCCTTAGTCTCCTTAGTTGTTCACTGATTTCTTTATCATATGTGCCTTGATTGGGGGGGGGTGCTGCAGCAGAGTGAGTGACCCCTTGCTCAAGCCAGCAACCTTGGGCTCAAGCCAGCAACCTTAGGCTCAAGCCAGCGACCTTTGGACTCAAGCTAGCAACCATGCGGTCATATCTATGACCCTGAGCTCAAGCTGGTGAGCCCATGCTCAAGCCGGATGAGCCAGTGCTCAAGCTGGCAACCCCGGGGTTTCAAACCTGGGTCCTCTGCATCCCAGTCCAACACTCTATCCACTGTGCCACCTCCTGGTCGGGCTCAACTATATATCTCAGTACCACAGTCCCACTTCCTATCTCCAGAGAACTTGCTATCACTTAGGGAGATATACTTGCAAAAGGGGGGGCATAAGAACACTTATTCATTCAATGTCAGTATTCTATTACAAAATCTTAGGCAGCATGGTAGGTCCTGAGGAGACTGGGATACATAAAAAGGATCAAGGCCCTGGCAGGTAGCTCAGATGGTTGGAGCACTGTCCCAGTACACTAAGGTTGAGGGTTAGATCTACAGTTAGGGCACATACGAGAGTCAACCAATGAATGCATAGAATGGTGGAGCAACAAACTCTCTTCTCTCTCTCTCCCTCTCCCTCTCTTTCTCTCAAGTCAATAAATTTAAAAAGAAGAAGAAAAAGAAGGATAAGAGCATACCACACTGAAGCAAGTGAAGGAAACAACCTTTTGATTTTAATAAGGTCACATTAGGTTTCAAGATGTTTTAGAATCTGTTTGTATTGTGTTTATACATGCTTACCTTGTGTGCATTTGACCATTTATTTCCCTTGCTGAGCTGTTCCTTAGCTTTGGATTCAGATGTCTTTTCTCCTAAAAGGTCTTCACCAATACTCCTAGAGTTGTACATAACACTGTAATAGCACTTAGCATGTTGGGTTGTAACAAGGTGTCTGTCAGTCCCATTAATCTTTGAGAAAAGAACCATTCATGTTTTTGTGGCATCATATGACTTACAATTCTCAGGCACAGAAGATGTCCCATTTATGTATATTAAACAAATGAATAGAAAGTTGCTTTTTGAAAACATCCTGGAAATGGTAATTTGCAAACCTTCCAAGTGATTTCAGAAAAGAACATCAGCAAACATCTCAACAACTCAACACAGTGTTACAAGTGGATTGTAGTCATGTGGTTATCACATTACCTTGAACTGGTAACAGGGGGTTTTAAAAATGGATGTGGGACTAATCCTTCTCTAACTGACTTATTTTACTTAGCATAATTCTCTCTAGATCTATCCATGCTGTCATAGAAGGTAAGATGTTCTTCTTTTTTATGGCCACATAGTATTCCATTGTGTAAATGTACCACAGTTTTTTTTCCTACTCATCGTAGTAAGACAAGTACTATATGATTTCATTCATATGTGGAATCTCATGAACAAAATAACCAAAATACAGACAGGCTCATAGATAGCAGGCTGACAGCTGTTGGCAGTGGCGGTGGCGGGGGGCGGGGAGGAGGTATTGCTGCGTGAGGGGAGTGGAGGATTGAGCACACACACACAAAAAAGAGAAAAAACTCATGGACACAGACAACAGTGTGGTGATTGCTGGGGACGAGGAGGTGGAGGAGGGAATAGGGGAGATAAATGATGACGGATGAATACTTACCTGGGGGTGGTGAACACACAATGCAGATGATGTGTTGTAGAATTGGACACCTGAAACCTGTATAATTTGTTAACCAGTGTCACCCCAATAAATTCAATTAAAAAATATATAATGGGTGTGGGAGTGTGTGTATGGGCACCAGTGCAGTGATGTATAGGACTTCCAAGGAGAACATTGTCTTTGGCTTGGGGAAAAAAGACCTCAGAACTGAATTTAAGCCCAATATGACCCAGATGTCTCCAGTCAGCAAAATCATTTGTCAAAAGGGTAATTCTACCAACTCTAACAGTGTGGTGGTCTTCTAGGCCTCCTACTTCCTGTCAGAACCCACAAATGATAGATCCCAGAAAGCACCAACCTCAGAAAAAACACTTTTTTTTTTTGGACCAACCTCAGGAAGTTAATTCTCTTCACTCTAGCTGTCACATTCACAATTAATTAGCTTCAAGTTCTTTGAGAGAACATTTATGCCTTTGTAGCTTGATTTGCTTGAAACAGTAGAAATGTGTGGGCCTTCAGGAGGGTAAAGGGGTACAAAACCCTTGGCTCTCACTGCCCTGGCTTTGCTCTTTCCCTGAGGATAACTTACATTAAATACACTGAACAACTGTGGTATTCAAAGGAGCTTCTGGAGAACCTGATCCTTAAGTGAAACAAGCAAGACGTTGAAAATAATTACCATGAAAAATAATATTTTGAAGGGCTTTTTGGGTGGTCTGGAGCAGGCCACCAGGTGGAAGAAGCCAAGTTGTTTAAGCTCATCCAAGCCCTCTGGTTCACAGTGATCCCACGGAAGGCCTGGCTTTGTTCCTGCACTAATTCTTGTATCCACCTTGGGCCTCTGCAGCAGACTCTGTTCTCTCGGGTAATTTCCATCGGTAGCCTCATTATTGGGCATATTGATGGGACAACAGCACGTGCGTTTATTTTTTCCTTTATTTTTTTTTTGAGAGAGAGAGAGAGAGATGGACAGACAGGAAGGAATAGAGATGAGAAGCATTAAGTCACGGTTGCGGCACTTTAGTTGCTCATTGATTGCTTTCTCATATGTACCTTGACGGGAGGGGGTGCCTGCAGCCGAGCCAGTGCCCCTTGCTCAAGAGAGCAACCTTGGGCTTAAGCCAGTGACCTTGGGTTCCAAACCAGTGACTATGGTGTTATATCTATGGTCCAACACTTAGGCTGGATGAGCCTGTATTTAAGGCAGCAACCCCACTCTCAAGTTGGTGAGCCTGCACTCAAGCTGGCAACTTCGGGGTTTTGAACCTGGGTACTCAGTGTCCCAGGTCAATGCTTTATCCACTGTGCCACCACCTGGTTAGGCAGCACGCACATTTTAACAGAAACATTTGGGGTAGGCCTATTGCCCCCAAGTCCCTTTTCATACATCAGAGGGTAACCCTAAAATTCCCTGGAGAATTGAACTGAGTGAGTAGTGCTGCCATTTGTAGACATGTCCAATTTTTATTATTCATGGATCATGTGTTTAATAGGACCTAGACTTAGGAGGCACAGTGCCTGGGTCCCCATCGGGACTCTAATACTCAGTAGCTATGGGACCCTCTGAAAGTCATGTCACCTCTCTGAGCCGCAGGGTTTTTGTTGTTAGCATTATTTTTGTTATTGTTGTTGTTGTTGTTCTTATGAGTAACTAGAATTTGTTGTGAGTTTCCTGGGGGTCCTGTGCCCTGATATATGTTTACCCAGATTATTTTAAGAGCCTCCTGAGATACATGTATCATTATTCTCTTCCTTTTATTAGTGAGACAAATGGGGCCTAGAGAGTTTAAATAACTTTCCTCAAATCAGCTATGGTAAGTGGAAAAAGCAGGCTGACCTGATCAGGCCACACTGTTAACCACAGTGCTATCCCATGAGGGGAAAGTCAGGTGAAAATGTGTGAATGTCCGTTTTCAGCTCTAAATTTCTATAATACTATAACTTGTTCCACAAATTCTGTAACTCTTACTATTTGGTGTCAGTGCTGTATAAGAAATTTTACGAACTCGAAGACAAGTTGGCCAACTGTGGCCCGCAGGCCCAATCAGAGCCCTGCCTGTTTATATTGATAAATTTTTGCTGGAACATGGCCACGTTCATTCCTTTGCATACTGTCTGTGGCTGCTTTTGTACCACAGTGACAGGGTTGAGTATTACAAAAGACAGTCTGAGACTGTAAAGCCAAAAATATTTACTGTCCCGACACTTAATAGAAGGAAGTCGTTGACCCCTCAGCCAGGATGGAGGGCCCTCAAACTGGGCCCTGTATACTGTTTACTGCTGTGTCCCCAACCTCGATAAGGATGCTGGGTGCATCGTAGGCACTGGATACATAGTTTTGGGGAAAATGAATGAGATAAAATTTCTTGTTTGTAAGTTCTTCAACTATGCTGTTGTAGATATAGTCTCACTCTGCAAATAAGCAGGATTTTAGTATAAGCTATCCCCCCCCAAAAAACCTATAAAATTTAATGCTTAGATTTATAAATTTTATGAGTAGTGAACTCATAAAATGAGATTTTTATCAGTTTTCCCGAGCATTTACTGCAGGGTGTGGGGAGGGATTGTAGATGTAAAATAAACAGTTGGTTTAGGTTTTTCTCCCCACCCGCTTTCAAAACCCGATGCCTTGGCTTGCTAAAATTAATATTGAAATGGAAAACTAGTCTATTTGTTTAAGGTGGAGTCTCTATAAAGCTAATTGGAAAATATGCCTAGAAGGATAGACAGACTGCTCTGCATTTCATATTTGCTCCTTATTTTCTGAATTAATATGTGAACGATAAATTCCCTGGTATTGTACACCCATCAATTACCTATAAAACTTGCTTTTTTTGCTCCAGAATGTATTATTTGGGGAGATTTAAAACAGCAGCTGGGTATCTCTCGCTGTATCCCAATTTAATATAGCTAATACCCCTAATTGGAAGTGGAACTTGTTCAGTGGAAGGTACTTCATAGTCCAGAAAAAACGTAGAAACATAATAGCTATGGCAGCTTTTTCTTCCCCCAAGTTATTACAGTCATTTATCTTAGCAGCAAATTAATTAATTTTCTTTCATTATCTGGTACTTAGTCATAAAATGTTGTCATTCTCATTATGTCATTCTGCAAAATGCTCTGCGTATACAACTAGTGCTGCTGAATTCTGAGCTTACTGCTCCTCGTGTCAGGGCAGTATTTGAAAATTATTCTGGTAGAAATAACATTTAATACCAAGCGTTTCCTTGACCTTAAATGTACACGCATACTTCTGGAAGAGGTCCCAGTGGCTTAGCCATTTTATTCATTGATTCATTTATTACAGTAACCTCATTTGTGCTGAATACTTGGCGGAATGATTAGAATACTATACGCATACGCATGCGTGCGCGCACGCGCACACGGAGTTTTTGCCCATGAAAGACCACAGTCTGGTGTGGAGGATGATAGGAAGACAGATAGAATACTGGATGAACAAGCTGATCATGAATTAGTGGGAGGCACCAGCTGTGGCTGAGGGAGGGGAAAGACCAGGGAAGAAACTTTGAGGACCTGAGACTTGATGTGTAACTTGAAACTCAGAAAGAAGAAAAATGGGGAAGGGAGAGGCCATATATAAAGGGTTAGGAAAGAGAATATGAGGAGGGATTATCCTGGGGGGAAAGATGTGAAGGGGCATTCTAGGGGATAGAAAGAGCAGGTGAAGGGCATACATAGAGCATTGAACAATACGTGCACGTGAGCAACAGCGAATAGGTGAGAAGGACGGGGTGTAAGGAGGAGAGTGCAAGAGATGAGCGAAGGTGAAGGATCCGTTGCTGTGTGATGCAGTTGAATTTGATACTCGACATGCTGGAAAAGCGTGGAAGAATGAGCAGATGTTCTGCCATGAGAGGGTACTACTGGACAGTTGGAATGACAATTCGACAAGCGGGATGAGTGAACTCTGCCTCTGAGTGAACCGCCTCCTCAATCACCAGACATTGAGGTGACGACACGCGGGTCCCGGAGCTTCCGGAAGATGCTTAAGAAAAGCTTTGCTGCTGTCAGTACCCTGTTTTGTACTTGGTCAATGAATCCCCACTCTGGGGCCTTGAAGTTGTCCTGGTGTCTTTTCTCATGCACCATTTGAAAAATTTCCCTTGCTCCCAGCTTCCAGAGTGGAGACCCAACCATACCTTGCTTGCATGTTTGCCCACAGATCACATCTCTGTATGTTATCAAGATACTCAGTGGCTTATTCAGACCACCTTTCAAGTTTGTTGTGCTTTTAGGTTTTCAGTGAATTCTCTGAAGCATCGTTGCATTTGGTCCTCATAATACCCCTGTGAGAGATGCTGAGCCCCTTTTGATGTTCATTCTACAGGAGGTTAAGGGACTGATCCAAGGTCATGGCTTTAATTATGTGTAGACTTCGGCTTCTACCTCCTAGACTGGTGCTCTCTCTGCTGTGTTTGACTTGTTTTCTGATACATATATTTCCTTAGAGAACTGCCAGTGAGTCACCCTCTAAAGCATATATTACTTCATAACTTTTCAATAAATTGTTTATTTTGGAATAATTTTAGATTTATAGAGAGTTTCAAAGATAATAGAGAGAGTTCCTGTATACCCTTCACCCACTTTCCCCTTTTGTCTTACATAACACTGATTCACTTGTCAAAATTCAGAAATGAGTATTGGCACAGTACTATCAACTAAAGTCCAGGCTTGATTTGGATTTCATCAGTTTTTACATTAATGTCCTTTTCCTGTTCTCATTGCATTTATGCATTTATTTATCGCATTGCATCCGTAAAACTTTTAATTATGCATGACTGTGGTATATGGAAAGTGACTGCTTTGCATAAAAGGCTTTGAACCTGGTGTGACTGGAAAAGAGAGAGACATTTCTATAAAAGGGAAAAGTTTTCCTTTTTAAGTGGAAAAGCGAGCCAGCCTTTGGAATGTAGGTGCAACATACCTCTCATCAGCTCTCCTAGGCTCAGTGGTTTTAACAAGGTAAAAAAGAATTGGATGAGTCAAAATCTGACTTGGCAATATTTATTTGATGAGTGGTATTATGAGTAGTCTGGCAGGCCATGACCTCTTGAAACAAATGGTGCTCATAAAATACTTCAAAACTCATCTAGATGCCATTTTCTGGTTCCATAAGCAATGCGGTGTTGGCTAGGGCAGTGGTTTGCTGAAGGTGATTATATTGTACACCTTAGGCTTGTAAGCTGAACTCCAAATTTAACAGGAAAGTTACCAAACACTTCCTATGTGCCTTGAAGAGTCTGGCTTCCAAATGTGTTCTTTGGTGTGGTTTGGGGGGGAAAAAACAACTTTGATCTGTAGCAGGAATGTAATTTGGGAAAGTGTGCAAAACTTCTGTTGCCTGAATCTCTCCAACCCATCTTCTTTCCTAGATCTGAGCTATTATGCACTAAAGTCCATCCTAACCACCACTTCCCGTGCTTGTTCTGACATGCTGTTGCCAAAAGTTTCCACTTTGAGTAAAATAGAATCTGGCTGTGTTTTCAGAGTAGCAGAAGCTCTTAAGCTTGAATTTTCTGGCAAACCAGTCATTTATAGCAGTGGTCCCCAACTCCTGGGCCGCGGACCGGTACCGGTCCTTGGGCCATTTGGTACCGGTCCACAGAGAAAGAATAAATAACTTACATTATTTCCGTTTTATTTATATTTAAGTCTGAATGATGTTTTATTTTTTTAAAAATGACCAGATTCCTTCTGTTACATCCGTCCAAGACTCACTCTTGACGCTTGTCTAGGTCACATGATACATTTATCCGTCCCACCCTAAAGGCCAGTCTGGGAAAATATTTTCTGACATTAAACTGGTCCGTGGCCCAAAAAAGGTTGCAGACCACTGATATATAGTGTGTCTTCATAATAAGACTGGTGTAGTAACTGAAAGAATTAAGGAGTTACTTTAAGAATACTTCTTGGCAGAAGATCACATTGATTGTCTTAGAACAGTATGATTAGGACTTGTCTCCTACTAGGACCAGAAGTAGGTGTGTTCTAATATCACACAGGAACAGTTGATCAGCCCTATAAGTGACCCATCTGTGACTCGTGAGGGTGAAGATTGAGCCAGCATAAAATGCATGTAGCCACTGAAAATCAGAATGCTCAATGAGGAGGTAGAAAACTCAGGCTCTTGTCCAGGTCTCATGCCCTTGTGAAAACAAGCAGGTTTCTATTCAAAGAATTTGAGCATCATCACACATAATCATAAACTGATGCCTCATGCAATAAATAGTAAATTGCCTTCTTAGCCTTTAGGACACAGACATTTGCTGGCTACAGACACCTCTGGCCTATCATTGCTGCTACTGCCACTGCCCACCATCACCTCATCAAGGACCAGCATATGAGCTATTTCTTACACGTAAGCTGGGGAATACTTGTAGGAAGAAGACACCATTGTTCCTGCTTAAATGCCCTAAATCTCTGCCTGTGGCTCTTAGATTCACTTCTCACTCTCTAGTTATATAAATAGGTATCTAATTCTTCCTCATTTTGTACAATTAATTTTAGCACAGGATTTATGTTTAATGCAACTTTGTAAGTCCCCACGGTGCTTAGCATGCTGCTTGGCTCATGCCATCAGCTCAATAAATATCCCAATAAACAGCACCTGGTTTCTGTAGCCGGTTAAGCAGCTGATGACACAGTAACAGTAGCCTTGCTCATCACCTTATGAGTGAAATTATGAATAATAAGAAGTTGGCCAGATGTCTGATTGAATTCTAGTGCCATTGTTGTAAAGACCACTTTATGGAGATCATTACTTTGGTCTAATCAATCATGATCTGCTCTCAGCAGCAAGTGAGAAAATATAAGCAGGCACCTGAAGAAGAGAGAGAATCCCAAAGAGACTGTTCCTTGACACCACTGTGAATTCAGAGTCAAACACTGTATCCTAGCTAGTTGCCTCCTCTCTCCCGGATGTAGAGTAGGGAGTGTGGAGAGAGGAGGAAAGGTAACACAGCCAAAAGCCAGAAGGAACCAGAGAGGATGACATAGTGCCAGGGCCAGCAGCATACACAATTTCTTATCCGTTTCATTTTTCCAAGGGGAGACAGAGCTATATTTGGCCTACTTGCTCTTTAATGTCCTCCCCCTAACTCCCACCCAAGGTTGAAGAGGCTTTTATATAAGAGCTTTTTGAAAGCCCTAACCTGGGGTCAGCAGAAGCAAGTAGAAATTTCAAACAAATATTTATAGCCCCTATTATGTGGCAAGCACATGCTGGATACTGCTTGCGCCCAGACCTGCCCACTCACGTTTCAAGAGCCTTTACCAATGAGAAATTATCAGTCCTCTTTCCAACTAACGTATTGACTAATCCAGAAGTATTAAGTTGAAACCTGTCCTCCATTAGTGAGACTGTCGTTTCTTCTTCATCTAGACACAGGTACACCTGGACTATCTACATTGTGGATTACCTGGGTTGACATCCATAGTCTCAACCTCTACAATAAATGCCCCTTTCGGAATTTTCATGAAAAAAAAAATCTACCTTTAAAATCATGAATCAATTTACGTCCTCTATACTCCTAGAGAATGTCCCACTTGTTAATGCTGCCCCTTCAGGTTCCTGAAAACTCCTTAGACAAAGGTCACTGGAAAGTTATCATGGTAGCCTGGTGACTTGCAGTTTTCTGGTCATTCTAGCCAGACTGTAGAGAACTGATGATGTGTTCTTTTTTCTAGATGTGATATATTTTCCGAAAGACACGACCATCAACACACTAGAAAATAATGCAGGTGCATAATGGAGCAATTTAGTGTGTGGTTGCAGGAATGAAACTGCAATATCCATCATGTGCGGCATGCATCTGGACAGCTTCATTGTGTGAATGTGCTGTCTGTGCCTTAGTGGAAATAGTCAGGTTGCCCACCTGTGTTTGGCAAACTGCGGAGAAAGACGCTCTTTACTTACAGATTGATAGCAAGGATTGAAGCGCTCTGTGACATCTTTTCAACTCTCCTCTTCCTAAGTCTCTTTTCCTGTAAAATATTTTAATATCTAGTTGATAAGATCTCAAATGAAATTTACACCTGAGAATAGAGAGAACTGCTAATGAAATGACACTAGAATCTTTTTTTTTTCCCACTGCCCTTCTGGCACGTCTGATGAAATGGATTTGAAACCTGAGCATCATGAACTTTGAGTTCGAGCGGAACCCTGAGGTTACCTCATCCAGCCCCTCCTGGTAGCCACACAGGCAGGTTAGGTCAAGACTCCAATTCTATGACTCTTCTGATGTTTGAACTTGCTAACCCAATGATCAAATTTGGAAGTGAATTAAACTAATAAAACAGTTTTTGCCCTGGCCGGTTGGCTCAGCGGTAGAGCGTCGGCCTAGTGTGCGGAGGACCCGGGTTCGATTCCCGGCCAGGGCACACAGGAGAAGCGCCCATCTGCTTCTCCACCCCTCCGCCGCGCTTTCCTCTCTGTCTCTCTCTTCCCCTCCCGCAGCCAAGGCTCCATTGGAGCAAAGATGGCCCGGGCGCTGGGGATGGCTCTGTGGCCTCTGCCTCAGGCGCTAGAGTGGCTCTGGTCACAACATGGTGACGCCCAGGATGGGCAGAGCATCGCCCTCTGGTGGGCAGAGTGTCGCCCCATGGTGGGCGTGCCGGGTGGATCCCGGTCGGGCGCATGCGGGAGTCTGTCTGACTGTCTCTCCCTGTTTCCAGCTTCAGAAAAATGCAAAAAAAAAAACAAAAAAAAAAACAGTTTTCAATGCATGAATCCTCTTTAATAATAATAGCTGTTTTTTTCTTTTCTTTTTAAATTTATTTATTGATTTTAGAGACAGAGACACATTGATTTGTGGTTCCACTTATTTATGCATTCATTGGTTGATTCTTGTATGTGTACTGCCCGGGGATTGAACTCACAACCTTGGCGTATCAGGATGACACTTTAACCAACTGAGCTACCCAGCCAGAGCTATTGCTAGTTTTTTCAAATGCTTATCATATGATTGAGAGAGTTGGCAAAGAGCTTACATGATTCTTATGCAGCAACTCATATACTATTCACATCAACCTCAAAATAGGTATTTTCACTCCCATTTTATAGTTAAAGAAACTGAGGGTAAGTCAGTTGGCCAAAATGCTTATCCAGTATATTCACAGATACCTTCAGAGACAGGAACCACACAGCTCTTCTTTAAGCTGCTCTGACTTGCAGTGCTTCCTTATAAGGTAAAATGTGTCTCCCTGTAAGTCAGACAATATAGGTATTTTTGAATACCAGCTAAATTTCAGGCATGATGCTAGGCATTGCTGATTCAAAGAAATAATGGGTTTTATTTATGTATTTACTTACATTTTATCTCATTTTAAGAAACATTTGGGACAAATTAAAGGACACTTCTGGTATACAACAATTACAAAATATAAATATGAGAGAAAGCATAAATAAAATTGAAAACTGCTATGACCAAATTAAAAATATACAGTTTATACGAAACAAGAAAAAGATGTCAATTCATTTTATATTTGACCTGGGCTTCCTGACAGCCAAAACAAATTATCAGACACTGCCAAGTCACATTTTTTTTTTTTTTAGGTGAGAGGAGGGGAGATAGTGAGACAGACTCCCACATGCACTCCAAACAGGATTTATCCGGCAAGCCCATCAGGGCCAATGCTCAAATACCAAGCTATTTTTAGCACCTGAGGCTCATATGCTCCAACAGAGCTATCCTCAGTGCCTGGGGCCATGCTCAAACTAATTGAGCCACTGGCTGTTGGAGGGAAAGAGGGAGAGAAGGGGGAGAGGGAGGGAGGGAGAAGCAGATGGTTGCTTCTCCTTTGTGCCCTGACTGGGAATCAGACCCAGGATGTCTGTATGCCAGGCTGACGCTCTATCCACTGAGCCACCAGCCAGGGCCCAATTCACAATTCTTATTCACAAAATGATCATCAAAGTGGGATAGCTATATTTCTGAAATTAAATGGTGAAAGAAATCTCTCTCATAGGACTTTGTACAGGTGACATTGAGAGACTAACTTAGCTGTAGTCTCAATGAAAGTCCGGTAGGATATGCATCAATAAGCTTTGTGCACCTGTTCTTGCAGCAGCTTTTGTTAGAACCTGAGAGCAGAGCATTAAAATAAACCTGGCAAACAGGGCAATGTAGGCCAAGTATTGTATGTAGCCCATGGCCTTCTGTCTACATCCCCCTAAAGCATAAAACATTGCCCCTGGCACAAAGGGTCTTCATTATACATCTCAGATATTGAAACATATAGACATGCTTGAATCCCAGACTATAAATAATAAGAGTATGGAGAGAAAGAACTCTTCTGAGGTTCAAAGGAATAATCCATCACTGTAGGCTGAGGCTCACAGGGGCTATTTCTAGGAAGGGTTGGCCTTTGGTCTGAGCTGGACTGAACAAGCATTAGGAAGGAGATAGATGAAAGCTGAGTAAAAACATGACTGATTTTACTTATTCCTTTCATTTAAATGTGTTTTGCTTCAGTTTCATGTGTCTGTGGAGGACACTTACTCTTGGCACCAACTGGAGAGTGAAACTGCAGGGAGTGTGTGGCTCTGGCCAAAGTGCCATCAGCAGTCCTATCACCAGTGCTCAGAGTAAGTCGCAGAAGGCAGATTTGGCTCCAAGCAGCAACTCAGCTCTATTTTCATAAAGTAATTTCACTTGTTTGCCCCAGTTAATATTAATATGCCCAGGGCTACATGCTTCTACTTATAAGAGCACAGAGATAATAGAATAATGGGATGTTCAAGCTGAAATAGACCTTGGAAATCATGTAGTTCAGCCTCCTCGTTTGATAGATGAGGAAACAGAGGTGCAAGGACATATAAAGGTCCGGGTTACAGATAGTCAGATTTACAGACTGGGCTAGAACCCAGTTTCTGTGACAGCCAGCCCTTCCCATTGTCCATCCGGTCTAACATCTTCCTACCTCATCCTTAAGAACTGGCAACATTGGACCAGGCAATGGGAGGACAGCATTTAAACATATCTTCACTCATTTTTTCCCATTGATTTCCACTGATTTTCCCATTGATTTGAAAGGAGAGAGGGTGGTGGGCATGCAAGAGGGAGGGGGGGAAACCTCAATTTGTTGTTCCACTTAGTTATTCCATTTAGATCTGCACTTGCTGATAACTTTTCATGTGCCCTGATGGGGGATCAAATCTGTAACTTCAGCACTCCCGGTCAACGCTCTATCCACTAAACCATCTGGCCAGGGCCTATTCATTCATTTGTATCTTGCATGTCCCTAGCCTCTTATTGCTTCCCCACATCAACTTCATTGTGAAAGTGGATGTCTAATACTTTCTCCAAAGGAAGAGACCAGATAAAGCAAAAAATCTCTGCAATGCTGACAACACAGTGGTCCTTTTGAATCAACCCAAACCTGAGACGAACCCAGTGATGATGGTACTTTGTGCTCTGTCACTTTGAACACATTTTCTTTCTTTTTTTTTTTTTTTTTGGTTTTTTTTTCTGAAGTTGGAAACGGGGAGGCAGTCAGACAGACTCCCGCATGCGCCCGACCATGGATCCACCGGGCATGCCCACCAGGGGGCGATGCTCTGCCCATCTGGGGCATCGCTCTGCCGCAATCAGAGCCATTCTAGCGCCTGAGACAGAGGCCACAGAGCCATCCTCAGCGCCCAGGCAAACTTTGCTCCAATGGAGCCTTGGCTGCGGGAGGGGAAGAAAGAGACAGAGAGGCAGGAGAGGGGGAGGAATGGAGAAGCAGATGGGTGCTTCTCCTGTGTGCCCTGGCTGGGAATCAAACCTGGGACTCCCACATGCCAGGAGCCTACCTGATGCTCTACCACTGAGCCAACCGGCCAGGGCCTGAACACATTTTCTAATCTCACTGAACCTAAGCTTCACTGGACTGTTGCAATTACTATGTGAGGAAATATATACAAAGCACAAGGCCTGGCACTGAAATGCTAAAAACATTCTCATTCTCTATATTGTGCTCCTGCCTTCTTCCTTCCTGATAGATCGCATGTAAGTCCATGTGTCTCTCTAAGGGACATGAATCATCCAGCACTCCATGTAGTCCGAATATAGAGTGATCTAATGTTCCTAAGTTACTTCCCTTTTTCCCCTGAATAAGTCAGCCTGCAAGGCTCATTTCCATTTCTCTTCAACTAGCCAAACATCCATTTTCACCTACATGGAACCTTCTACTGGCCCCGGGACAAATAAATCACATTTTGAGTGGTCCCAGGACAATGCAGCTTTAAAGAAAAAGAAAGGATGGCAACATGAAGGACATTTGCTGTGTTGGGTTGTCACCAGGTCCCCATCGGAACCATGAAAAATTATGGTGAATAAAATAACATTTTTCAAAATGCGACGCTACCCTTAAATTTATCTTGGGCGATAAATGGATTTTGAAGAGAATATTTGAGGGCAATTCATTCTTCAAGCACTCAATAACACATCATAAATGAATTGCATTATTAATTTATAATAGAATAATTGTTTTGTCTCGGTATTCATTTTCACAAGCGCTGGCATTAATTTTCTCTTTCACTTTAATCATCTCAAAATATTAGCACATGCACCACCCCCAGCATGCCACCCAGTCCTCTCCACCTCCTCCTACAAATATAAAAATGATTCTGACTGGTTGGCGTACAGAATCTTCGGGCCATCCTTCTGTGATAATGAAAAGAATAAGAACAAAAGCAGCCAGCATTGATTGAGATGAACCGTTTGCCAAACAGTTTTAAGTGTATTCTTTCACTCAGTCTTCTCAACAATCCTGTAAAGTAGGTGCCATTATTATGCCCATTTTACACATGAGGAAACTGAGGTAGAGGATCCTTCCCTAAAGCAAACAAACAAACAAACAAAATACCACCATCCCTATTGATGAGGTTTCATGAATACAGGTTTCACAGACCAAGTATGCTTAAGTCAGGATGTTTGAATACTATTCCTTTTGTATAACACAAAATGCAACTATCACCTTTCTTTCTTTCTTTCTTTCTTTCTTTCTTTCTTTCTTTCTCTCTCTCTCTCTCTCTCTCTCTCTCTCTCTCTCTCTCTCTTTCTTTCTTTCTTTCTTTCTTTCTTTTTCCTGTATTTTTCCGAAGCTGGAAACGGGGAGAGACAGTCAAACAGACTCCCGCATGCGCCCGACCGGGATCCACCCGGCATGCCAACCAGGGGCGACGCTCTGCCCACCAGGGGGCGATGCTCTGCCCCTCCGGGGCGTCGCTCTGCCGCGACCAGAGCCACTCTAGCGCCTGGGGCAGAGGCCACAGAGCCATCCCCAGCGCCCGGGCCATCTTTGCTCCAATGGAGCCTTGGCTGCGGGAGGGGAAGAGAGAGACAGAGAGGAAGAAGGGGGGGATGGAGAAGCAAATGGGCGCTTCTCCTATGTGCCCTGGCCGGGAATTGAGCCCAGGTCCCCCACACGCCAGGCCGACACTCTACCGCTGAGCCAACCGGCCAGGGCCAACAGCTATCATCTTTCACTGGACCCAAGTCTAAGTAGTGAACGGCAAAGAAAGTCTAAGTAGTGAACGGCAAAGAAAAACGAAGTCAAGTACCTACTTAGTGAAGACCAACAAAATGAGGTCTTGGGGAAGGAATTCCTTTTTAAACAAATGACCCCATTAGGTTACTTGTCTATGTTGTGTTAGGATGACCGTATGATGACATGTACAAGTGTTCTGATTGTTTGCCCCCGGAGAGTCTGGACATTTGGTACCAGCCAGCTCTGTCTACTCGCTCTCTGTCCCATATCGGATAGATCACTTCATCTTTCTGAATCTTCATTTTCTCAGTTATAAAAGATTGGCCCTATGATCCCAACATTCCCAGAGGTTACACTGATCACAGCGTAGATCCAAGCAATAGTTTACACACTAGTCATGGAGATGACGAGGAAACAACAGCCCATCTTTCATGCAGAGCATTCTACATACCAAGACTCAGCCTTGAATTTCAACCTAGAGAAGGAAAAGCCAGTATGAAAGCTTAATAATAACAATAACCAAAAAAAAAAAAAAAAAAAAAAAAAAGGCAGTCTAGAAGCATCACGACACTAAAAGCTCATTAAGATCTCTGTCCCAGCTATTGCACTCCTAATTGAACAGTTACACAAATAGACGTACAATACAATCGTGACTCTAATTAAGGCTCCGACCTCAGAATCTAGTAAAAGCCCGTACTGTTCCTGCTCCCCCTGTAAATAGCTGTTCTGGGCAAGCTTTGGGAAGAGAAACTGTCCTATTATGACTTCACAGAAATAACACGGAAACTCATACAAGTGCCTCTATTTGTTTCTTCCCCTAACCCATAGCCTACCTCCCACTCTCTACTTTTCTTTCACTACCGGGTGTGTGTTCTTTTGGCAGGAGAGGATGCTATTTGCCAACTCCAGTGGTGTCTGCCATCTCGCCGTCAGTGTGCTTCTTCAGTGCCGTCCATCAGCGCCTGGACCCACAGGACTGGGTCTGGGACTCTTGCCTTGTGCTGTCTAGCTAGCAGGGCCGTCTCCCTTTTGGATAATTGGCTCTCTTGCCCGTATATAAGTTAGACTTTCTCTTGCCCTCTTTTCCTTGCCCATATGTACATCCCAGCCAAGAATTTTAACAGATAAACAGTTTTGAGTTTCTTTGTACTTTTCTCTCTCCCCTCTTGGCTGACCTCTGCAGAGTAGAGGGGTGCTAGGACCCAGGGGAGGTCACCTTAAGAGGAGGAGGAAAACTCGAGGGCTGTGTCTGAATAAGGAAGAATCCACAGGCTGAGAAAAATTCTGAAGGGAGTGAGTTACAGGATCTGTACCGCAGGTCATCAATTAATGCTGCTTCCTTCATGTTGTTTCCTTATCATGTTGATGAGAAAGAAAAGAGTGATTCCCAGCCAGGGCCACTGTCTGTGGGGGGAGTTTGCAAGTCTCCCCGAGGTCTGCCTGGGTTTGTCCAAGTGCTCCGCTTTCTTCCCACATCCCAGAGAAGTGCAGGTGAGGTGAATCACCCCCGTCTGAGTGTGTCTAAGTGTGGGTTTACATGAATGCACCCTGTAACGGATGGGCGTCCTGTCCAAGGTGGGTCCCAGCCTGCACCCTCACCCGCCAGGATCGGCTCCAGGCACACGCAACCCTGGACTGAAATAAGCAATTTGGAAAGTAATTATCTTCCTTTTTTTTTTTTTTATTACTCTCTTTTAATTTTATGTATAGTTCACATTTATTTCAGTGTTTAATATTAGAACTGTTTCAGGTCTTTATTTAAAAGTGTGGGGATGTGCCTGTGACCAGAACTATGCTGTGGGAAGTTAACTCTGGGTTCTATCAAGTAGCCTCTGATAAAATTGGCTTTGTTATATATGGTTTCTCTTAAAGTTGCAGTTTTCAAGAAACGGTCGGTAATGTTCAGTGAGGCCTTACTGTGCTTAAAGGATATCTATGAAGTGCCCGTTTTCTGTCACTGAGCCAACCACCTTCCATGTTAATAGGAGTTGGAATATCCATTAGCTGGAGGCCAGATAAAATCCAGAGTGAAAATAATTTGAACTCAAAGTTGACCACCTTCCTGAGTTAGTTTCCTTCCCTCTTAAAACTAAGGACCTGTTTTGAGGGTGTCTTAGTATACTTATTGAGGAAAGCCCAGGGGCCTAGAGTGCCTTTAGATCCTCTGTCTCCTTAAATCTCCATGGTGTGGATTTCTGCAGATGGAGCTGCATAGATGGAGGAGAGTCTAACACACCAGAATACCCAGTGTGGAGTTATATAATGAAGAAGGCAGTTTAGGGAGATGCTTCATTCCTTGGAATTTCAAAAAAGAAAGTATTTCTCACACTTTTAAAGTGAGGAAAAGTTGCCTTTTGCGTGGCCAAGAGCACAGGATAAGAAAGTCTTCAACTCAATGCTGCACGTATTAGCCATGTCATAATGGGATAAGCCACCAGCTACCCCAGTGTGACTTGGACCGCCCAGTGAGCACATATTTATGAACATGCTTTTAAACAGAAAGATGGCTTACCAGTGTAAGAGGTTGAGTCTACAAAGGTACCTAACTCCTCTAGTGGGAACAGATTTACAAAAATTAAGAGGCAAGCAGATTTTTATGAGATGTGTGATTGACATTAGCCACCACTGCTATGGATGGTTGACCTCACTGTCAACTGTGTTATGAGTGTGCTTCCCTCCTGCCATTTTCAATTTCAGAAAGGATATAGCATCATGAATGGAGTGTTAGGATGTGATTTTATCGTTGACATCCTCGGGGACAGCCACAAAGGCTTTCCGGGGGCACAAGCTGGAACAGAATTGTTAAGGATTCCGTAAGGACTGTGTGAGCATCACTACTAAAAGATTTCTCCCACCACATTATTGGTTGATGCAACTGTCCATCCCAGCTGGGACGCAAGGAGAGAAACTCTCTTGCTCCAGACCTGGGCACCATTCTGGGACCCAGTAGATGTTCATTAAACATTTGAAAAGAGGAAGTCAGGGAGGGAAACAAAGAAGGGAGTGTCACACTGCCTTCCATAAGTGCCCGACACATCCCCCTAGCACATGGTGAGTGCCCAAAAGTGTACCCTGGATAGGAAGCTTTGATATCTAGGCCTATCTGTTTTGAATCTATTCTACAATTTCAGAATTTTGTAGTTAAATCGTAACTGGTACTCATTTCGCATGTCACGATTTAGGGAATTTAGGAAAGGTAGCTGAAGACTTTGCCTTCACTTCCTTGGATTTCACCAGTATCTCCAGAGCTCCTTGGGCGATGGCTCTGGGTTATGTGAACCATAGTCAGGATATATGGTCTTCAGGGGCTGAAGGTGCAGCTTATGTTATTTCCTTAACATGCTAGCCAAGAGTTCTGCCACTTTTAAGGGTTAGCACAATACATGCTTGTTTATGCTGGACTTGGGGTCCCTTGGGCTGTGTTTTCCTCCGGAGGTCTGACTGAAAGCCTTTATTAATGGAAGCTTGATGTTTGGCACCCTCTCACGGGTGTCAGGTTTCTTGCAACTTTTGACCTTTGATGCTACATTTAGATTTTCCATTGATGAGCAAATTATGCATCTGCTGTGAGAGAAATGACTGTCCTCTCCTGGGCTGCGTTGGATGGCAAACTAAAACTGGTGAGCAACACATGTGGAATGGCTTGAGAACACAGATTTGGTTTCAGCCCCCATCTAAAGGGTTGGATGGGTATCCGGACTTGACTCATCTGATCTCAATCCAGACCCTTGAATTTGCAACACCAAGCTCAAGACCTCAAGAGTGAAGACTCCTGACATCTCTGGTCATGCCAGCTTCCCAGCAGGCCAGCCACATTTCTATGAAATGTCCTCAGACATGTTGGAACGTTTGGGTCTGTTCCAGATTCAGGTTGTGGTTTCTTTGAAAGGAGTAGGTGTAGGTGCTGGTTACAAGGAGATGGGCCTGTGAGCTCTGCAGAGTTCCCCTCAGGGACCCACTGCAGGGCTGAGGACCAAGGGCTGGCCTCCCCCGGACCGCCTGCTCTGTCCTCCTGGAGGAGAGAGGACTTCAATGGGAATAACGGAATTTTTCAGGTAAATTCCACAGACACTGGCTAAGTGTTTCTCATCCACTCCATCTGATGTCTTAAACTTGAAGGTGGTCACAGATTACCTAGGGATCCTGTCCAATTGAAGATTGAGATAGATCCTGTAGGTCTGGGTAGAGCTGGAGACGCCGCCCTTCTCACCAGCTGCAGTGGTGCTGATGCTGCTGGTCCATAAACCCTGAACACTGTGAGGAGCCAGGCGCCATGTGCGAAGCGTGTGCCAACTGTGGGAACACAGCGGTGAACAGAGGAGGGGGCCACCTTGCGGTGGGGAGACAGGCAGGTAAAGAGTCACCACTCCACAGGTGATCAGGGCAGAGACAGAGGTGAGTGGGGCCCTGTGGGACCCCTGGGCTGCGTCTGGCAGGAACAGGAGGTGAGCAGGTAGGGAAGCCAGAAGGAGTATTTTAGGCTGAAGCAGGAGCTGGGGTAAGAAGAGAAACCCAATACAAACTCGTCATCTTTCTGCAGAGTAGATGCCTAAAAAATTGCCCTGTTTATTCCCAACCCCGGGGGTGGGGGTGGGGGGGTAAAGCATCTGAAAGCACAGATCATTCAAGTGGCAAGTTAGCGGTCGCTCCCATCCAAGGGCACCAGGCCCTCTCTCCGCTGCACGGTATAATTAGAGCACGCGAGAGGTGGGTCGGGAGAAGCTCCAAGCTGCGGGGATTATGAGCCAGCGATGCTGTGGAAAAGCGGTCCCAGGCTCAGCACTTTTTGCAGCCTTGCCTTTATTTTTTGTGGATTGACCAAACTGGGGTTTGCTTTTTAGCCTTTTGTGTGTGTGTGTGTGTGTGTGTGTGTGTGTGTGTGTGTGTGTGTGAGAGAGAGAGAGAGAGAGAGAGAGAGAGAGAGAGAGAGAGAGAGGGACAGAGTGGATTTTCTTTCTTCCTTTCTTTTTAATGAATCTGAAAAGTCTGAGTGAGACTCAGGCAGATTGCTCTGTCTCCCTAGGCGTTCCCTCCTTCCTGCAGCCCACGCCTGCCTCTCTGTCCCCACGATCCCTCGGAGGCCCTCCTTGAAAAGAGACCCTTTTGTGTTGCATGCACTGCAGCTCCCTTACACTTGAGCTCCTCGCTGGCCCATCAGACTTCTGATCCCAGCTGGGAGAGTCCAAGCATTGCAATCAACCGTTGCCCAGAAGAAACACACCTAGTCTTTCTCTTTCACTGTCTATGTCCCGGCTTGGCTGTACCGCTAACCAGTAGGGAGGCCCAGAACATGCCTTGCCATACTCGTAACAACTTGCTTAGACGTTTACACAGCTCTCATTTTCAAAGACTTCCACCTCTCCCAACAAGCAATGAGGGCAGGTGCTAGCATTCTTATCCCTGTTTACCAGGTGGAAAAACGGAGGCTCAGGAAACCACAGCTCATAATAGACGAAGTGTAGGAATCCATTCTGTACTTACGAGGAGCAGGCTCTGCAATAACCTTCAGTCAATCCTCCCAGCAATCCAGATTTCAAAGAGGAAACTGAGGCTTGGAGAGACTGAGGAACTTTCCTGAGGTCAGTAAATTTCAAACTTGGGATGCAAACCCCAAACTCTCTGAGCTCAGGGTCCCCGCTCTTACCCTATAGCCATATAGCTGCTGGAGATCGTTCCACTGTGCACTCTGCCTTCCTGCACCTCTTGTCCTTTCTCATCAGTGAGATGAAGGCACTGTTTTCTGTGGGGCCTCTTCCCAGCTATCATGGGCTGTGGTCCTGTAGTTCTGTCTCAGGACACTGCCAGCTTCTATTCAATGCTAATCATGTGGCTTAATTATGTTTAACTCTGAGTGTGCTTTACTGCACCTGTCAGCACACGTCAGCGTGTTATGCTGCCGATGTTGATAGCTGGGTGAGAGCACCTGTGTGCCGTGTTGCGGCGTGAATTCAGCAGCCAGGCGCGCCTTCTACTTGGCTGCATGTTATCGTGTTCTGCCTTGATGCCAGCTTAGTTCCTCTGTTTACACTGGAAAGAAATGGGCGTACCTTCAGCTACAAATACCCGGAAAGCAACATCAATAACCTTTGGCTGAATGTAAACTGCTGGTTGGATTCCAGAGCCTAGTGTGTTATGTCGCTGGGGTATTCAAGGGAAAGAGAGTGAATACTCTCACATAGGATGCCTTTTCCTTCACGTCGGGGGTAAAGCAAAGAGAATTTCAGTCTTGGGCTTCTCCGTGATAACTCGCCTCCCGGAGAGCTAGCTCCCTGAGTGGTTGGAGTCTCTCCTCACTGCTTCCCTTCAAGCCTTCGGAGGTGCCACCTTCCTTAGAAAGCCTTCCCTAGCATGTTCTGTCTGAGCTCACGCTTCGCCTGTGCGTCCCTGAACTTCCATCCATCATAGCCCTTGCCCCACAATAATGAAAATGCCTCTCATTATTTTTCTAGCTGAGGGACCAGCCCTCTGTCATGTGTCTCTGGATGCTCTCCCACTGAATACTTATTGAATGAAGAGTGGATGGATGAATGCCTCAATCCACAGCGGCTTCCTCTGCGCTCACCCTTCCAGTGTTCCACAGACAGAGGAGGAACAGGATTGCCCTTTGTCTTTTTGATGTTCCCTTTATTCCTCCTCCCTCCTCTTCTGACAGATGTGCTCCAAGTTTCGCCAACCACCCTATCTCACCTCCTCTGAGCCTCCTATGTCCAGACAGCATTTCTTCTCCCTCGCATTCCTTAACCTGAACTGTCCTCTGACGAGCTAGGTTCTCTGTCCCTCACCTTGGAAGCGATACACAAAACTCTTCCATCTCCTAGTGTTCTTTGGCCAGAAAACAGGCAACCCTGCCTCTGTTGCCCCACTTGAAGTAAACATGCAGTTTCCAGGACCAGTCTGTCTTCACACACGACAGAACGCTCTTTTCTTTCTTTGTTCCATACGCAATGTAAAATTTTATATTCTTAAGCTATGAGAGTATCGATTCAGTTACATCAATTAGCTTTGTAAAATATGGCTTGTCTATGTAAAATTTTGATCCTATCTAGGGACCCTTACAATTCTAAAAAAACAAATTAAAATGTCAATGAGTCTATAAATGAGGCTTGGAGCTCACGCTATGTCTAACAAGTGATTGGTTGGCCAGAGGGAGACCTGACCAGGGTGAATACCATTGCACATTATTGCGAGGGAGAGAGCAGGGAGGAAAAGAAATAGTGAGTGTTGGGAGGCATTGGGCTGGCTTGCTCCTTGAGAGACAAAACTTATCCTGCCACTGAATAGTGGCCTAGAATATGCCAGGAAGGTAGTTTTATTCAGCTTTTCTCATTGTCTCCCATAGTGTCCTCGTCCACTTGATTCGTTTCTCAGCTTGGTATGGTGATCTTCAGACCTTTCCAGGACTCTGGTTGGTGAATCAGGATGAGCACAGCCATATTTAACTTCAGCGGGTTTAAGGATCACTTAATATTGATAAAAGTTTAGATTCCCAGGACCTTCTTCAGGTTTCCTGATTTAATATGTACATGGAGTAAGCCCAGAAGTCTGCATTTTATTTATTTTTGGTTCAAATTTAATAGAGGAACAAGCATTTTTTTAATAAAAGCAAATGTTACAAAAGAGTAAGCAAGGGCCCTGGCCGGTTGGCTCAGCGGTAGAGCGTCGGCCTAGCGTGCGGAGGACCCGGGTTCGATTCCCGGCCAGGGCACACAGGAGAAGCGCCCATTTGCTTCTCCACCCCTCCGCCACGCTTTCCTCTCTGTCTCTCTCTTCCCCTTCCGCAGCCAAGGCTCCATTGGAGCAAAGATGGCCCGGGCGCTGGGCATGGCTCTGTGGCCTCTGCCTCAGGTGCTAGAGTGGCTCTGGTCGCAACATGGCGACGCCCCGGAGGGGCAGAGCATCGCCCCCTGGTGGGCAGAGCGTTGCCCCTGGTGGGCGTGCCGGGTGGATCCCGGTGGGGCGCATGTGGGAGTCTGTCTGACTGTCTCTCCCTGTTTCCAGCTTCAGAAAAATGAAAAGAAAAGAAAAAAAAAAAAAGAACCTAGCCCTTGGACTTCTCCAGTATTTGTTATTTAAAAAAAAAAAAAAAAAAAAAGAGTAAGCAATAAAATGTAAAACACCACTCATTTGCCTTCCAAGCCCAGAGTCGAATTGTCCCTGCACAACGGGAGAACATGGCAAAGCCAACTCGGACATAGCTGTGCTTCAACTCCTGCCCTTGTCCACCTTTGTAATTATGTCACTAAATATGACCAGTTCTACCAGGTGAAGTTCTGCGCTGGTTGTAAACGTTTGAGGGACATGCTGGGGGTAAAGAGCAAGGACCCCTGAAAAATCTGATGAAGGTACGAAGGCAGCCCATGCATAGATTCCTTTGGTAAGGGGAGTGGAGATTCGGGATCTGTACATGTCAAGTAGAAAATTTCACCTATGACAAGAATTGCCCATCTCCTCAAAATGGCTCCTTGTAGCTGCAGAGAGCGGAAGCACTTGGCAATGACCAAGAAGTAATGCAGACTCCTATACAATCTGTCATGTGGTTTTCACATTACCTTAAAAGCTGATCTTAAGTTCTAGCTGCCCAGCTAGTCAGTCGTCTTTCTCTCACTCACACTCTCCTCTCTTTTCTCTCTCTCTCTCTCTCTCTGTCTGTCTGTCTGTCTGTCTCTCTCTCTCATTTGCAACATGAAAGACCAGGAGAGATCTCGAGTTCCTTTGATATCTAGTGTTCCGGAAACTTTAGAGAACAAATTTCTCCTGCATCTTACTGAATAGCTATGTCTACCAATGACTCATGTGCCGTCCAATAAAGTAAACACTTGCAGGAGCACCATCAGTGTGGTCAGCCACGCAGACAAACGTGACCTTAAGCTCTGCTCAAGTCCCTGAGCCTGAGTCAGCCACTCTGGAATTATTATACTACACTCAAAACTACTCCAAGCATCTTTTCCAGACCTATTCACCAGGTTCAGGCACAGAAATTTAGAAAGAAAATCCTTATTGCCATGTTTTGGAATACTACTGATACTAAAATCGGTTTCTTCCTTGTAAGGAAGGGACAGATATTTTGAACTACTGAACTGTCATTCCTGCCCCATCCGCTCTGGTTGGCAGGTTGAACATCAGAATCTCTGTTACCTGGATAAATTGACAAATGCCCAACACCTTTAGCTAGGGTACACCAACATCAGAACCAAATGTTACCGTGCTTTTAGGGAATAATTATCAGAAAACTTCATTTTTTATGTGTGTGTGTTTGTTTTCGTGGCGGGGTTTTTGTTTTGTTTGCTAGGAAGCTTAGCTGAAGTGCTCCATGGTAGTAGTTTTGTTTCTGGTACCATCCTACCGAACGCCATGCATGTGCTGTGTGCCTCGGCTTATTTTTCTTCTTGCATTGTATGTATCATCCCACCTGAATAGCTGTGTCTAGCACTTCTCAGATTCCATTTACTCATCAGCAGCAGAAAATCTCCCTTAGGAAGGTCTAAGACAGGAAAGCAGCATTATCTCAGAGCGTCTAGGGATTGGGATCACCTCAGAGCCTATGTTATTACTTGCTAATAATAATCATTATTATTGTACCTGATCACTTATAAAGGACTTTTCCACCTTTTCTCAGTTAATCATCAGTAGGATCTTAAGCTGAAGATATGGAGATCATCCCCACTTCCCAGATGTAAAAACTTTGGAATCACCGCACAGGAATGGTGAATGGTAATATAAATTGCCCATCAAATTTGGACAGTAATTGATATTTGAATGCAGATCTTTCTGACTCCAAATTCAGTGTCCTTCCAATTCGTTCTACAGTTAAATGTCTAAGATTCTGTGAATTAGAAAGTGGTATTGTTGCTTGTGGTTGGACACAATGATTGAACTATTCATGGAACCATGTGACCAATGCCTTGCACAATTATATCAAGACCTGTCCAGATATATTGTGAGCCTGTTCCCACACCACAGTGATGCCATGAGATGTTTTAATCACGACTTTCTCCTTCTTCTTTGATGTCTTCTTGTTGGCAATGGTATAGCCATTTGTTACTCACCCAATTAAGTCAGCAGTCTTGTAGTCTTTTGTAGAATGTGGAAACTTCTCGTTTTATACCTTGTGACTCTGCTCCATGAAGCCAACAAGAGAGATGGTGGAAAAGGTTACAGTCACTCTATTTCTCTATTATTGTCGTCTACTGAGAGCTTATCACTAATTTTGGTGTCAGAGCAATAGTCATTTTGAAGCCTCATGAGAGCCTACATGCTCCCCAGAAAAGCAGACAAACCCGCTGACCTTTGCGACTAGAGATAATGGCAGAGGCTGAGGCACAGTGACCTTTAGGCCAAGAGTGGGTGGCAGCACTTTCTTTTTTGTGACATTCACTTTGCCTTTCCCTCTGTCTGTATTTTTAATTGGAAGCATGTACAGTGAGAATCTGTCTGATTCCCCCCCACACACACACACACCCTGAACTTTGAGTACAAAGAGCGTGTCTGGCTGGCTTTTGTCATAAAGGGATGCTCTCGACGCAAAGCTGGGGGTCCTTACTAATTGCCACAGTTCTAGACACAAAGGATATTATGGGTGACCTTTCAGGGGGAGATGCTGTTAGCAGAACAGGGCATTTGTACCACCTGGCCCAGCTCCTACTTCTTCCTCGTGTTCATTTTACCCCCCCGTGATTCCAAGAGATGAACCGGGCACTTGGGTTTTCTTTTTGAGCGGCATGTTTTACTGCACCAGCGCTCTCGTTATTCAGGGGGAACCACAGCCACTTCAGCCATTTCTTCAAGTCCTGTCTTGGGTTTGTTTCCCCCATGGAGCCGCCTGCTGCAGACTCACCCAGCCTCTGTCATCCCCTCCTCTGGCTGCAGACAGCTCGAGCCCATACCAGTGCTCTTGTTATTTATTCCATTTAGCTCTTTATTATTTGCTAACTCTATAACATTCCTGGATTACTTTCTGCTGTCCATCTGGTTCTCTCAGACTGACTTTTTTACTAATTTTCAAAGAGAAGCTGGCCACCCAGATTTCCTAAGCACCTGCAGTGTGCCAGGTCCTGCATCAGGTACCTCATACATAGTTTCCTTCGATGCTCACAACACATAGTGGAGTTGGGTGTTGCTATCCCTGTTTTATAAACGAGAGACCAGAACTTTTACATCTACATTACCAACTTGCGGGAGGTCACGCAGCGCTAGGAAGCAGGGGAGCCACACTTCTGTGTAGCACCACATGCCAAGGCAGGATGCCAACCTCTGGCTGCCTTGTGGGGGTAAGTGGGGGAAGCTCAAAGCATATTTGAGGATAAGCTTCTGCAGGCACCCAAACACAGATTATGTCACCCCTGCGTCACACTCCGCAGTGCCAGATGCGCGGTTGGTGTTTAGTAAGATCCCCCACGGTGGTCTTCTCAAATGTGACACTGCTCACGTAGGGAAAGCTGACCTCCCCCCAGCTAAGGTTCAAGAACTGGTGTATAGCCGGGGCAGGGAGACTCAGTGTGGGCACATCCTGGGCCCTGGGGAGACCCTCTGGGAAATGTGGCAGAGCCCTGGCCCTCAGGGAGCTGAGACATTACCAAGAATCACTTCCTCTTTCTTCAGAACCACCCGCTGATCCAGAAGAAAAGCTCTCAGAATTTATATCTGGTTAGCACAGTGACTTCTTTGACAAAAGCTAGAGGGAGGAAAACTGTTGTGGGAACCCCCCCCCTCTTACGCACAACACACGGCCATAAACTAAACAATTGAATTGTCCTTAATGAAAGAAAACTTACAGAATGCCAAGATTCACTTCCTTTCAGAAAACTCAGAGTAGGAGACAGTGGTCTCTTACTTTGAGTTGTGTGGTTTGGGAGCCTTGGATCTAGAACACCCCCTTCCTCCAGTGCCTCGAACTGTCCCACCCTGCAGGCACGTGGCTCTGCGCCTCCAAGCCCAGCCCAGCCCAGGCCTGTCACACGTAGACCCAGGGACCCCTGTGAGTCCGGAATAGAGTAATCATGCCTTCTTCCTGGGGGCTGGGCGGGGGGGCAAGAAGAACAGTGCTTCTAAGGCAGCAGGATTGACACCTGAGATTGTCCAGGGGACAAGGTGCCAATGTCTCAGAAGAACACTGCTTTTATGTTCCGCCGATTTCTGAAATCCCGTTCCTGCTTGCCAGCCGTCATGTAACCATGTCGAGGCTTATGTAGGGTTTTTATATTTATGTACGTGTGCACTGTTGTTCTGATGAGTCAAGTAGTGGGGCTAGCTGGACGCTCGGTCCACCTTGCAGAGCGCTTAACAAGAGACCGACAGCAGCAATATGTTACGTCTTTTGTTTGTCCCGCATCTTCACACCCACTCACTCAGGGACAGGCTGAATGAAATGTGCTCTGGTGCTTTGTGTGGGGGAGAAAAGAATGAAAATAATGGCCATTCAGGCAAAATAAAGCTTTTTAGTGCTTTTCAGAAAGTAGTCTTGTTTTCATTGTTGTCCCTGTGTTCACATAATGGCCTTATCCTTGTCCTTCATTGAAACGCCCAAAGCAAGGAAAACATCTCACCCTGCGCACAAACAAATGCATGTTCTTAAAGTGATCAACAAGCCTGGCATGGGCCTAGGAGGGCTGTTGGACCCGGTGTCTAGAGGGTGTGCTTCCTGCTCAGAGCTGACACAATGGGCAGGTGACTCTGGGTGGCGGGAAGGAGCTTGCTAGGAAATTAGCTTTGGAAATTAGGTTCTGTCTGCAAGACCTTGAGAAAGGGGCAAACATGATTTTCACCTTCATTACCACCCTTGTACACATTGATCGGACACTGACTATGCTCACGGGCATGGTGTTGGGTGACTTATGTGTTAAGTAATCTTCACAAAAGCCTCTGAGAAATGTATTTTATTATTCCAATTTTTATGAGAAGCCTAAAATCAAGTCACCCCCCCTCCCCGAGTGTCACTCATCTGGGCAGTGGTGGAGTAGGATTCGAACGCAGGCACCATCTGACTCTGTATGCCAACTTCTCACATCCCACCCTAAGGGCCTCAGAATTTAACCTCCCAGGCTTCCAAATTAGATGAGATGACTCTTGGATGAGGATGGGAATTTTAAGGGTTAGTCTGGGAACCTTAAGTGGATTTTCTCAAGTTCACTTGCCTGCTCATCTTTATGCTAGGACTGCAGACAGATGCATGTTGGATCAATCAGTGGAAATTATGAGAGGCATAATGAATAGGGACATCAGCCTGTATTCAGGTCTGAGTTCTATGACCGGCTTGGTGACCATGGACTGTTCACTGCTCCTCCTTGGGCTTCAGTTACCTAAGCTCTTCGTGTTACGACATGCTTGTTAAAACAGTGCTGGCCTGGAAAATCATCAGGGCCCTCCTGGCGATAATATTCTCTCTCCTGCATCCCTCCAGACAGCCCTCTTCATGATTACTTCTGTTAGCTGCTTCTTCTGTTTGTCTCAATGATAAGAAACTCACTGGAGCCACACAGACCATTGAGAGCCAACATCAACAGCCCTGAAGAGACTTTTGCCTTTGTGTGCACTATGCTCACTGCCTTCTGCTGAGGGCATCCTCATCCTACCAACTCTCCTAGGTCCAGTTGATATCCCATCTTCTTAATAAGACCTTGCTTGTGGATAGCTCTTCCCAATGTTACACTCAGAGACATTAAAACTGTATTTTGAAATCAATCATTGTAGGAATATTTACACCACAGAAATTGGCAGGCACTACAAATCAGGTTGTTGTGGTTTTGAGATCTGGTTTACCAGCACACCACTGCTTATACCTCATGTCCTACCACTCATTTAACCTAACCATTTAACACCCCTACTTGCCGTTCTTTCATCCTGCGCCTGCTACAGAAAGTGTAGGAGGGGTAGGGTTATTGAATTGTTTGTATCTCTGCAGCACCATCATGGTACCAATAAGCACTCTTTAGTATCTATCAGTGTTGTTCATTTCATCCACTTGGGTGTATTTTTTAGGTAAAAGTTTTCAGATGACATCCAAAGGTTGAAAATAAATCTTGCCAATCAATACCCCCTTGTCATTCATTTATTTGTACATTAATTCATTAACGATTTGTTCATACCAAGGAGCATTTACTGTGTGTGGTGCACTAGTTCAAAAGGTAGAGTACCTTGTTGCAAACACAACAAAGGAGCTTCTTTTTCCACAAGGAGCTCACATTCTAGTCAAGAGAAACAGAAACTATACACCTAGAAAAATTCACAAGTAAATCAGATTCTGTCTGATAGCAGTAAACAATATGAGAAGAGTAATCTAGAAGGATGGAATAGAAGAACTAAGGGTTGGGGGGGTACTAAGACTCAGTTTTCTTAACAAACTACTACAGCTAGTGCTTGACTTACGACCATGATTGGTTCTGACAGACTGGCCGTAACACGATTTGGTCGTAAGTTGAGTAAGCTATATGTACAGTACTGTGAAATGATGTTATAAAAATCTTTAAGTCATATTTTATCATAATTTTATTTCATTATTATTATATATCATAATTTTCTTTGTTCATTTTATGCCATTTGTATCATCTCTACACCATTTTGTTTCTTATTTTTATATTCGTCAGGTTTAAGTAAAACACTGCATTACCAGTACAACTGGTTTCATATTTGCAAAGACAATTTCCTCTTGGTAGACATCTTGGGAGGGGTTTGATGAAAAATATCCAAGACACAAAACACAAAGTGCTGTACCAAGTCTGGGATAACAGTTGAAATGGTGCACACGGAGATGGTAGTGCTGTCGGACGCCCAGCTGGGCAACGCTTGTGCTGCCAGACATGGAGCAGTCATGGCTAGCGATTGTGGTCGTAAAGTCGAATGGTCGGAAGTTGCGTAGGTAGTAAGTCGATCAATACCTGTACAGTGTTTTGGGCTTAAAACAATACAAACTTGTTATCTTACAGTTCTGGGGTCATAAGACTGAAATGGGTCGACATGCCTGTGTTCCTTCTGGAGCTCTTGGGAAGAATCCATTTCTTGCCTGTTCCAGCTTCTGCAGACTGCTGCGCTCCTTAGCTCTTGTCCCCGCCTCTCTCTGACCTCTGCTTCTGTTGTCACGTCTCCTTCTGTGACTGTGTTCTCTTGCCTCCTTTTTTTTTTCTTACATGGACCTTTGTGATGCCATTGGGCCTACCCAGATAATCCAGAAGAATCTCCTCATCTCAAAATCTTTCCTGGAATCATATCTGGAAAGTCCCTTATGCCAGTGGCCCCCAACTTTTTTTGGGCCACGGACCGGTTTAATATCAGAAAATATTTTCACGGACTGGCCTTTAGGGTGGGATGGATAAATATATGACGTGACCAAGACAAGCGTCAAGAATGAGTCTTAGACGGATGTAACAGAGGGAATCTGGTCATTTTTAAAAAATAAAACATTGTTCAGACTTAAATATAAATAAAATGGAAATAATGTAAGTTATTTATTTATTCTCTCTCTGCGGACCGGTACCAAATGGCCCATGGACCGGTACCGGGGGTTGGGGACCACTGCCTTATGCCATGTAAGGTAGCATAATCACAGGTCCCAGGCATTAGGATGTGGACATCTTTGGGGAACTATTTTCTCTATCACAGGAAGAGAGGGAAGGACTGTTTGAGGAGATACCATTGGAGATAAGACCCAGATGATAAAAATGCATAAGGGGAAAGTATTGCAGGTAGAAAAATCAGCCTGCAAAGCCCCTGAGCCTGGTGCAAGCCCAGAGCTTCTGAGGAAGATGCCACCTGACAGGTGAGCAGCCGGAAGAGGCCAGAGGGGTGGGCAGGGCCCAGGTGCCTCAGCATCACGGGGGGCCAGGGAATAAGCATGAGTCCTCATGAGTATGATGGCAGCTGGCAGAGGGCTTGAGAGTTGTGTTTTTCAACGGATTGATCTGTACTTCAGTGCAAATGACTTTTCTGGTAATCATCTAAAACAGGGATGTCCAGGAGAAATATAACGCGAGTGCATTTCTAATCATAAATGCTCCACTGTTCATATTTTAAAAAGTGAAAAGAAACAGGGGAAATTAATCTTAATAAAAGATTAAATCAACCCAATACATCCAAAATGCTGTCATGTTGATATGTAATCAATATAAAAAACGTATTAACGCAAACTTTTACATCCTTTCTTTGGGGGAGTACTACATCTTCAACATCTGCTGTGTGTTTTATGCTTAAAGCACATCTCAGTTGGGTCTGGCCATATTTCACGTGCTCAGGAGCCACCTGTGATGACCGTTTGGGGGCGACCATTTTGGGCAGTGCTGGTCCAGGCACTGTGTCCTGTGCAGCGTCTGCTCAGGCTATGTCTGAAAAAGCAGTGAACAGTGGGGTGCCTCAGGCAATGGGACACATGTCACCCCCATTTAGCTATCCCCAACATCAGAAGCTCCGAGTAGGCCACACGAAGCGAGGGACTGCATAACAGATTCTAGAAAATAGGATGCCCCTTGGTGGAGCTGGTGGGGGCCCCAGACCCTGAGTGGACTCTTGCTTGGTGGGGGTCTCTAAGGAACACGTGCCCCTATCCATTTCATTGGTCTTTAGGTTCACCTCTGTGTCCACCCCTTACAACTTTAATCCCCAGAGGGAGTTTTAACCAGAACCAGACTTTTCTCATTTCTTTATAGACAGGGCCATTTATTCAACTCATTATACCAATATTACTGAAAACAAGGGCAGAGGTCAAGAACAGGAAAAATTCAATGAAGCCACGAGAGGGTATCAGTCGCTAGGGAGAGAACTATGCCCCAGGCACTTCCAAGCTATTCCCATGCTCTCTTGTACTCTTGTAGTGACCCCAATGTTAACCACAAAAATCTAGCCCAAAAAGCTTAGGACCAATGGAATATCATATATATATATATATATATATATATATATATATATATATATATATATATATATATCCACTTGGATTTTTTTACAGTAATGTTAAATTAAAAGGGTTTATGAAACAGAAAATAAAGATCTGAATTAAACATGTAGGTCATGGTGGTTTGCATAAAGGCCAGCTTTTATATGAGAAACATATTCAATACTGCACAAGACAATAAAAAATAACAGCAAAATTTATTAGAATATCCCATTTAGGGCCAGCAACCTGCACAGCACACTCAGCCTTCAGGAAAAAAGGTTGGTGCCAAGGTCCCTTCTGATGATGGATTCAGTGGGCTGGCATCTCGACCCTGGTGCCTGGGCTGTGGGTACCAGCAGCCCTATCAATAGGCAACTTGGTCATTTTGACATATAGTGACAAAAACTCAAATATGCAAGGACAGAGGTGCCTTTAGTGAGTGCTTTGGGGCTTTACAGCATCAGTTAAATGACCTGTGGCTCTAATTAGTGTGCCCTCAATCTGGAGCAATCTCTGTCTGCATTTTAAAAAGAAGTGGAATTTTTTCCTCTGTAACATATTAGCACAAGTTCTTCTAGGATGAGTTTTCCAAAATGATAAGGCTGTGAGAGCATGGAGGAGAAGCAGCTATGGCAGAGAAACCTGTTGCCTTGAAAATCAGCAGCTATCTTTGCAATTGCTAATTAGCAAATATTTATCCAATTCCTGGGAAGTTCTACACTCTGAGGAGACTTAAGCACAGGTCCCTACTTTCCAGAGACTTAAGACCTGGTTGGAAAAAAATAACTATGCACTGCAAAAAAGCCAGCATGTGGTGCCATTGTGGTACACCAGGTCCGGCTCTGGCCTGGAAATCAGTAGATATGAATTCTGCCACTGAGTCGGCTGCTACAAGTGCTGTGACCTTCAGTCTAGTCATTGTCTATCTGAGGCAAGAGCTACTGGATCACACAACACTCATTTCCTTGGAACAAGTCACCTTCTCTGGACCTCAGAATCCTCTTCAAGAAATTGAGAGGGTTTAAATGGTTTATGATAGTGGTGATCATAATAGCTCCACAAAGAAGTAAGATCTAACTTTATTCTCATAATTGCCCTACATACTTTGTTCATTGATTGCTTTCTTATATGTGCCTTCACCACGGACCTTCAGCAGACAGAGTAACCCTTTGCTCCAGCCAGCCACCTTGGGTCCAAGCTGGTGAGCTTTTGCTCAAACCAGATAAGCCTGCGCTCAAGCTGGTGACCTCGGGGTCTCGAACCTAGGTCTTCTGCATCCCAGTCCAATGTTCTATCCACTGCGCCACCGCCTGGTCAGGCCGTCCTACATACTTTGTATGAATTATATGTGTTAAGTTATTATATGAGAAAACTTAACTAGGAGGTGGGTTCTGTTAGTCCCAGCTTATAGATAATAAAGCTAAGATTTAGGTTAAGAAACTTACCCCAAATCTAAGAACATTGACTAATGCAGAGCTGAGATTCAATCACAATTTTTTAAGCCTTAAAGCTTGGGATCTTAATGCCCTAAAGCCCATCACAGCTGTCACGTTCTGTAGTTCTGGGGACCTTAAAGGATCATGGGAAGATTGCTTGGGGGACTAGGAAGGGGAGGAGTTCTGAGGGAAACCACATTGCAGTAAAACTTGGGCCAGACAGGAGCAGAACTTCTAAGAGTAGAAACACCCTCATCTGTGGCTCGGAGAATTCAGACCTAACTATAGCAGAACAGCATGATACTGGAATTCAGTATTTCCTCCTGGGATATACTGATCCATTAATGCTGAGATCTCAGGTTGCATTTGTGTAGCATGCTGGTCATTCAGCAAGTGAGTCACATAGCACATAGAGTCACTGGAAAGGGAGTTCAGACTGCTTCATGAGAGTTCTTACCTTTTCAACCTTTTTGTTTTAGACCAGTCTCAGCCACAGTTGGGGGAGCTGTGAATTTCACTTTAGCCATAATGTTTAGTGAGGACACACACACACACACACACACACACATTGGCACCCACAAAGTCTTCACTTTGAGACAAGGGTAGGTTCGGTTTCCTTTGCTCACACAACTGATACGGCCCGGCAACACTTCGGTTTAGATGGTTCATTGGCCACAAACCGTTTCGTTATGTGTTGCCCAGTTACCATGGCTTTTTGCACATTCTCTTGAGCAGATAGCTCGTCTTCTTATCTCAGAGACTTGTTTCCCCAAGTGTAGCCCCAGAGTCAATAGCTTTGATACCATCGAGGATCGAGGCAAAAGGCATTAAACCACCCTTTTGGCAATTATTGTAGTTGTAAGTTTTCATGTCTGTTTCATGAAGAGATGCTGTGGTTAGATTTCAGCTGGGCTTTGCCGAGGGCGTCATCTATGCCTGGGGTTACCCACATCATCACATGGCTCACCTCTGTTGCAGCATGGTGATCTTATCTTCTGGGCTGCACCTTACCATAGAGCACCCAGCTCCTTCCAGCTCCCGTGTGGGTGTGTATGAGTGTGTGCGTGCACACGTACACACACATACACACGTATGCATGAATTCAGGTGAACATGGAGGTAGGCTCTGGCTTATAAAATGATGCTTTGCTGTTCACCTGTAATGAGGCCTTTGCTATATGCTTAAGAAAAAAAAAGCCTTCACTGTCTTTTCCACTTGGGAATTTAGAGAAAAATTTTCCTTAAGCAGACACATTTCTATTTAATTTAAGCTGATAATTCTGTTGTTCCGTCTATGTACCAGGAACTGACCTAGCTAATCAGGGTACAAAGATGAATATGACTGAGCTACTGTCCTTGAGAGATTCTCAATATAGCCATCGAGAGAAAACGTGTTAACAAAGAGCTAGCATTCAGTGCAGAAAGGGCCAAGGAGATGCCATGAATGGCGTTCCAGGGAAGACAGATGAGGGGCACCAGGAAGGAAGGGCCAGGGGAGACTATGAAAAGAAGCCAGGCAGTTAAACTCCCAATTCAAAGTCAAGGACAAGTTTGCCAGTTAAAGAGAGAAAAACATATTCTCGGCAGAGGGAATAGGAAAAGAAATAATGAAGATGTAAACTTGGGGTTATGTTTCTTGTGGCCTGAGCAGAGAGGGTATACGAGGCCAGGCTGTAGAAGGATGGGCTGGCCCAGCCAGGGCAGGGCTTTGGGCATCGTCCCGGGATGTTTAGCACTTAGTTCATACTTGAAGATTTAAACCGCCTAGCTGGTAGTGGCGCAGTAAATAGAACGTCAGTCAACCTGGAACTCTGAGGTCCCCGATTCAAAACGCCTAGGTCACTGGCTTGAATGGGGGTTCATTTGGCCTGAGCATGGGCTCAGTTGGCTTGAGTACAGGGTCACTAGCTTGAGCATGGCATCACAGACATGATCCCATGGTCACTGGCTTGAGCAAGGGGTATCTGGCTCAGCTAGAACCTGCCTGACAGTCAAGGCATGTATGAGAAGCAATCAGTGAACAACTAAAATGACAGAACTACAAGTTAATGCTTCTCATCTCTCTCCCCTCCTGTCTGTCTCTCTCACACAGAAAGAAAGAAAGAAAGAAAGAAAGAAAGAAAGAAAGAAAGAAAGAAAGAAAGAAAGAAAGAAAGAGGGAAGGAGGGAGGGAGGGAGGGAGAGAGAGAGAGGGAGGGAGGGAGAGAGAGAGAGAGAGAGAGAGAGAAAGAAAAGAAAGAAAGAAAGAAAGAAAGAAAGAAAGAAAGAAAGAAAGAAAGAAAGAAAGAGAGAGAAGGGAGAGAGGGAAGGAAGGGAGGGAGGAAGGAAGGAAGGAAGGAAGGAAGGAAGGAAGGAAGGAAAGGAAAGGAAAAAAGGAAAAATATTTCAACTTATGAGTGCAGCAGAGGCCCCGAGAAAATCGAGAGGAGTGCTTCAGTCCTCTGGGGATCAAAATAAAGAGCTTTGCCTTCTCTGTCCAGACAAGGCTGTGCCTGCGAGTCAGCCAGTGTCTTTCTTTCACAGGTGACTTCACTCTCCTAGTACCTGGCTTGCGGTGGTCAGAGTGTGAATCTTCAAAGTGTCCATGACTCCTACTGACAACTGAAAAGACACATGGGGATAATTGCTTTTTATTTCTCACCTGGCCCTTGGAAGCCTATGGGCACCTGCCACTCCCCTAAAAGGAACAGTTTTGGTTTGTGTGGCTCCAGCTGCAAGGTTTCTGGGCCCAGGAAAGTGCTCTAGGCCTGGGAAACTTGCAACTGCTGGTCTTGTCTGGGCTCTGCCACTGCCATGCTGAATGACCTTGGACAGGTCATTTCCCTCCAGGCTCCAGTGAACACATCTGTAAATAAGGGACCGTCTCTGTGGCTTCTTAGGGGCTTCTCCAGCCTCATCCGACTCTGCCTTGCCTCTTTAATTTTGAGAAGGTGAGAGGGGTCTGTGATGAAAGAGTCTGACCGAGAGGTATTTCATCTTAACAAGGGACTTGGTGTTTTATGTGTGTGTTTGGGGAGAACAAAAGCGGTGGAGCGTCCTGGTGAAGATGCCTTTCTGAGGGGGAGTCAGAACCCAGCTTCCTGCCTGTGTAGCCCTTGGGTTTAGAGGTTTGGAGAACGCACCCGGGGAGTGAAGCTTTTTGAGGGAAGCAGGCAAGGTGAGAGAGAAGGAGGCGGCTGAGTGTCAGAACCTTCCACTCGCAAGAGTAGAAGCAGCTGCTTTCAGAAGCACCACCAAACCAGTGCTATGTGAAATGTTCCAGGGTCTCGCGTGAGTGGAAGCAGCAGCTGCCCGGATCCCTCCGCCGTCCCACTCTGTCCCAGCAAGCAGTGGGCCGGCCCCGCTGCCTGGCCATTCCGAGCTTTCCGGGCAGCGTATCGTTTTTCACCCCATTTGCTACTTTGAAGGCTGAGAATTTTCAGCTAACATGCCTTGGGGCTCCTCTCCACCTGGCCTCAGGTTGGGTTTTAGAGGGGGTGATCTGTGGCAGCCCAAGACTTACGCAGAGAGCAGGGGCCGGGAGCGGGTTGGGGGCCGCACGGGACACCCCTTCCGACAGATGGAGCAGTGGAGAGGGCTGGTCGGGAGCATGGGTAAGTTCGGCCCAGAATGTGGAGGCTCCCATCTGCCAAGGCCAGGACTTTGGACTTTCCCCTACAGCCCGTGGGCAGCCGGTGGCGGTCTGCCTGCAGGGAAGGGCATTAAATAAATTGGCGTTTGGGGAAATCTCCACCTGTCATCAATTTGGGGCGCGTAGGAAGAAAGAAGGAATATTGGCGAGGTGGCTCTGTTGGTGTCCAAGCACAGTGAGTGAGGGCCCAGGGAGGCGGCGGAGAGTATGGAATGGAGAAAACAGATTCGAGAACTTCAAAGGAAGATGGCTGAGGAGGAGGGATGGGCCCTCGGCTTGGAGGCAGTACAGGAGGATGAAGGAGGAAGCGAAGCTCTGTTTTCAGAAGTACCAGTGATGGTGTTGATCCAAACTGGAGAGGAGGAAAAACGAAGCTGTTCTCTGTCCTGGAGGGTGAGGGGGACCTGCTGTTCTGGGTCACTTGACACAGGGCTCCCAACCCCAAGAGCAGTATTTGGGACAGTGACTGGTTTGTATGTTTGTGTCCTGCTTTGTCCCAAAGGGTTTGAGATGGTTTCGTATCTGCCAGGGTCTGTGGTTTATACTTTCCTCCCAAGTAAAAACAAACTGAGACAGTAATAACCAAACAGCAGAGTAACGAGGATGGGGAGCACAGAATGAGGTATAAAATGACTGACAAAGAAGGGTTGGTTAGTCCCCAAATATCCACTCTTGGCCTTAAAAATTAAGATCCTATCATTTCTTACCCAAACCCCTTCTGTGGGAAGAATCCCTCCCCAAAGGGCCCCCCCAAAAAAAACCAGATTCTTTGACCTCTTTTCTAACTTCCAGAATAGCAATGGGGTATTTCTCAATGGTATTTTTAATCTTCCTTTTCTTTGTAATGGAAGAAGCAAAGGCAGGTACTTCCTTCTTTAGAATGAGTACAACTCTCAGGAAAGGATGAGAGGGAGGCAGAGAGAAAGCAAAAGAAGAGCAACAGAAAGGAAAAGGGAAGAGAAACCCGTCGCCGGTCGGCACTGCCCGGCGACCCCGCTGGGTAGACGGCGGTGGCAGTGGGGGCCACACAGCCATCCAGCTTGTGGCTTTGCTTCCTCTTTCTTTCTGTCTAGTAACACAGAATCACTCAGCCCTAGATTCCTCAGGGCTTCAGAGCCCAGAGGTCTGTGAGGGTACCCCGCCACGCGTGGGGCCCCCGAGACAGTTCAGAGCCACCGCTGAGTGTGTGGAGCCTCTCGGGGCAAGTGTTCTTTCTGCAGATGGGGTCAGCTGCCGAGTGGCCTAGGGAGAAGACAAGAAAAAGTTATTTCCTGCAGGTCTCTGCTGAACAGGCTAACGGGGAGTCCCTCAACATTTGGTAAGTGCAGTGAACGTTTTTGCTTTTAATGCCCAAATTTCTCTGGCTTCCATCAGGTATTATTGTCGAGGAAGAAGGTGCTATTATCACCACCCTCCCTCCCCTGTGGTGTGACAGCACAGAGATAGTTATCGCTACACCCAACTCAGCCTTGCTTTTTTTTGGGTAACAGCTCTCAAAAAAACCATCCGCTGGGCTCCGGCCGGTCAGGCTTCAAGGGCAGTTACCACAATGCTAATAAGCAGGTTGCTTTGTCGGGCAGGCTGCAGGGCCACAGACGCAGGCGCTGGGAGACAGTGAAAGCATCCGCACCAGAGTGCAGGCCCACCCGCTCCCAGCATGCAGGGGGCAGGCTGCGGGGCCACAGACGCAGGCGCTGGGAGACAGTGAAAGCATCCGCACCAGAATGCAGGCCCACCCGCTCCCAGGATGCAGGGGCAGGCTGGGAGAGAACTGGTTCCGGTGAGCCCCGAGCAGCTCCTCTTCTCTCCTCTGTAGTCCGGCAGTGGCTGGACACGTGCAGGGGCCCTTTCTGGAGACCACAGGCAGCTCGGGGAACATCTAGCTCTGTGATCCTCTTCTGAATGGGAACTAACAGTGAACTAACTTCCAAAGTGGAGCCCCTGCCTCTTAGAGCTGGAACAAGATTCAAGGTGTCAAAGCTCTGAACCTGGTGCTCAGAGACTTCTGGGTTAAGTGCAAAGTGCTTGGCCTTGCAGCCAGCCAGACCTGGAACAGATCCAGCCTAAGGCCCTGGGGGACTTGCCACCCCCTTCCCCTACAGGAATGCTGTAAGAGCCCTCTGGGACAGATGCCAGGGACATCTGGATGAGAGGGCAGTACACCTGGAGCCACTGAGTCACAGGAGCAGGCACTCCTCTTTCCCGCCATAAGCAGACCCTCGTAGGTGGGAATGGACCACCCCCGAATAAGGCTGCAAAAGGAAACCAAGACCCCGTGTTAAGGCAACAGCTGGCAACATCAGTCACCATAGAAGCAGTTCCAAAAGCTGCTGCAGACTCAGGCTTCCCTCTCCCCACGGAGCCGTCTCGGGGTCGGCTCTACACACTGAGCCCCCTTCCCGTGGTCACAGCTCATGTTCCTTGGATGGTCCCCCTGTGGGGAGGGCTCCCCTGCCCAACCCTGCCTCAGCCTGTTCACCCCAGCAGAACCTGATTGTCAGTTCATCTTCTTCCAGCCTGGGCATCCTCTTGCTCCATTTACCTTTGAAAATATATATATTTATGTAATTAGGCAAGGAGCAGAGATGTAAGATCACTTCCTGCCCACCTCCATATTGGACACCACTGGTGATACAAAGGCATGCACAGCCCATCCCTAAACAGGATTTCATTCTTCCTGTTCTTCTAGTGCCTGTGAGTGAACTCAGGACAGGGCCTTTGGTCCCACAGCTCCAGGGGGCGTCTGATAGAATACCAGGAACGGTGCTCCCCGGAGGTGTGAAGTCACTGTGCAGACCCAGGGTCCTCTCTGCCACCAGTTCCGCGCCGGTGTGTGACGCTGTAATGCGGTGGGTCGCCAAATTCAGACAGGTCTAGACTCAGATTTGGACTCCACTCTCTCTAAGCTTTGTGACTTTGGGCAAATTACTTAATCTCTTTGAGCTTCCAGGGAGAAAATAATTCTATTTATTTTTAGGGTAGTTTGATAAGGCAAATGACAAATACAAATAAAGAGATTATTCAGTGGGGCACGTAAAGGGTCAACACACATGAACAATTATTATTGTCACCATTGATATTCTTATTGCTTAGTCTTGTTGTCATTATATTCATTAAAGGCAAGATTTGCTATGCTGACAATGCCCAATACATAAGCACTTAATAAATGTGTTGAATGAAGGTTTTCAAGGATAAGCAAGTAGACATCCAAATGGTCTGTTGCAAGAAAAAGAAGAAAAATTTCTGGGGGAACCGAGTTAGAACCAAAAGACACTTGAGGTTTTTTTTAATGTGGTTTTGCTTAAATCGTGTTCCCTGGGAACTGAAAGCAGAGAGGGAAAGCTTGGCCTGGCCACACTCCTGACACATATAAGCAAGAAGCCATTGTATCTGCTGTGGTGGGGTTAGTTGTAAAAGACTTCTGATTCCACCTTCTTTGGCCCCTCCCCCATGCTTCTTTTCTTAAGGAAACTTACAGAAGGAGATGCTTTAGGTTTGCAGTCTCGAGGCCCAATTTCCACCAGCTCAGGGACAAGGTGGCAGGCCTGGACGCAGGGCTCTGCCTCCAGGGCCAACACGAAGCGCCCGTCCGCCGGGCCCAGGACCTGCTGTCTTTCTGCTTGGATAGCACACACCCCGGTTGATGGGGCCGGTGCCAGGATGGTACCCCTTCTCCGTGCCAGACATCTGGATATTTAGAAACAGTTCGATAACGTTTTTCTTTTCCATTATGTTCCAGATGCTTGGTGCTGTGCAGTCACAGCCTGGGTAAAATCCCACACCCCAAGCCTTGTCTTGGTCCACTTGTGCTCAGTGATAAAAGCAGGAGGAGGGTCCAGGACTCGACAAGCCAGGCCAGGCCAAAACCAGCAGGCAGAGGGGTCAGGCCTGAGCCGGTGGGGAGGAGGAGTGCGCCTGTTCTCTGCGGCTGTTGGTGGATTCAGCAGACTGTTGGGTGTGCTTCGAGAGCAGGTCACAGGAGACGGCAGGGTGGTGGACCCAGATCATCCCACAGCCTATGAAAACCCGAGTGGATCTCAGAGATCAACATGAACATTTCCTCCGCCAACCCCTATGCTAGGGAACAAGGACACAGAGATAAGGGAAACAGCTCCTGCCCTTGTTTTAAGGATGTACCTTCACACTACGAAATGTCTGCGTAAGAGGTGAATAGCTAGTTGCTTCCAGAGCTTTCCAGATATCCAGGTTTGGGCATCGAGAACAGAAACAGTCGGGTGCTAACTTATTCGGTGGGGTTCTTTGTGATTTCAAAGCAAGGGAAGACAATCAAGACTGTGCCCCCCAGAGAGATGTTTAGAGGAGTAAATGCTGAACTGTCTCTAAAGTTGTGGTCCACATGCAAACCAAGGTCAGGCTCCAGGCCAGCCTGAGACATGAATTAGAGTGAGCTCATCTCTACACTCTAGGCAGGCTCCCCGTGGAAGGCAGAGAAGAAGGTAACTATATTTTTTCCCTGTCCGTCACCATTTGTCCCCTATATCCTCCTCCCCTCCCCCTACATCCCCCACAATCCCCCAGCAACCACCACACTGTTGCCTACGTCAATTAGTTTTTTTCTTTCTCTCTCTCTCTCTCTTTTTTTTTTTTTTTTTGTCTTTTGAGGTAACTATTTTCTTGCTTTTTGTTTTCACATGTTAAACTTGTAGTACCTGCTACCAAGCCTGTGTTGGCATGTGCAGGGAGGGGTGGGGTTGGCATCGTGCTGTGCGCATTGATTGATATATGGGCCTCCTCCTTGCTGCATAATTATTAGAGCCGCACCTGTGCATGAGCTCGTGTTAGCCAAGCTTTATCCCATACATATCTTGGATCGCCTCAATCAAACAGGCTTCTTTTTTTTCCTCCTAGTCTCTTTCTCTCTCTCTCTCTCTCTCTTTTTTTTTTTTCGTGTGTGACAGAGAGAGGGACAGATAGGGACAGACAGGCCGGAAGGGAGAGAGATGAAAAGCATCAATTCCTTGTTGCAGCACCTTAGTTGTTCATTGATTGATTTCTCACATGTGCCTTGCCCCGGGGAGGAGGGGCTACAGCAGACCACTTAACCCCTTGCTTAAGCCAGCAACCTTGGGCTTCAAGTCAGCGACCATGGGGTTTCAAACCTGGGTCCTCCGTGTCCCAGTCTGACACTCTATCCACCACACCACCACCACCTGATCAGGCCCTCCTAGTCTTTTAATCTCCTGATTACAATTGATTGACCAAAATATAGAAAATAGAGGATGGAAAAAGAATGAGAAAGACATGTGGGATTTTGCATTTTGGCAAGAATTCAGAATGGGAGGATGAGTTTGCTGGGCTACGACCAGGATCTGCTTCTGACCTGCCATACCTCTTCATTGCCCTGGCCCCGTGCGGTCCCGTTCAGGCAGACGGTAGAAGGGCGAAAGGCAAGCTTCTAGAAGGCCTTAGAAGTCAAGGTAAAGGTTTGATAGCGGTACATGAGTCATTGCAGGATTTTTCAATAGGGAATGAATGTCCTGGTCACATTTCCCTTTTCGCACCGGCTGCAGTGTACAGAGGGCTGTGGGCTGTAGACTAGGTGAGAGACATGGGCGACTGCTAGCACGGGGGGGGGGGGGCAAGGAGGGGTCTGACGGGGACTCGTTAGCAGATAGGCCTTTGAGGACTTCATGACTGGTGAACCAGCGCTATGATAAAGAGAGCGGAGTGGGCAGATTTCCAGCTTTCCTAGTGATGAAGGAAGAATGATTGGTGAGGCTCCAGGACAGCGAGTCTGACCTTGCAAGTCTCTTCTCATTCCGTCATTATCGTAGAAAAATCAAGAGCAAGGGTGAAGTTTCTCTTTTTGCTTCTCTCAAAGTCGACACTTAAAGCAAAGTGGGCTGGCACTGATTTTTAAGTGTGGTTTCAAGCCACGTGGTAGCTGTGTTTAGGAATGTGCCTTTCACGTGGGCTGGCATTTATACCAGCGTGTTTTCTGGCTAAGCAGCATCACTCCATGTCAACTGTATTTTCAGCTGAATGACATGTATTAAAAAACAAAAAGAAAAACTTTTAAAAACCAATCTTGCCTGTCAACTGTTTTGATCAAAGTTTAACCATTGGAAATATGCCCATTGATGGACATATTAACAGAGGTCAGTATAATGGACTAAATATGTGATTGGACAGCTCCCTTGGCATTGAGCTATGCTTTCAATATCACAGAACCTGACAATCCTTTAGACCAGTGGTCCCCAACCTCCCGGTAGCGGTCCGCAGAAAAAGAATAAATAACTTACATTATTTCCGTTTTATTTATATTTAAGTCTGAACGATGTTTTATTTTTTAAAAATGACCAGATTCCCTCTGTTACATCCATCTAAGACTCAGTCTTGACGCTTGTCTCGGTCACATGATACATTTATCCGTCCCACCCTAAAGGCCAGTCCGTGAAAATATTTTCTGACATTAAACTGGTCCGTGGCCCAAAAAGGTTGGGGACCACTGCTTTAGACAAAAACAGATAAATAGCAGGAAGGCTATATGCTTTTTTAAAAATTGGTGGTAAGTTTTTATCTCAATGCTCATTTTTGGAAGTAAAAAAAAAAAAAAAAGATTAATAAATTTTCCTACCTTTGGAGGTGAATCCAGCCATCTTTTAGGTTGTACCTAAAGGCAGTAAACCAGACCAGAGCATCATAGTGATTTAAACAGACATTTCAAGTTTAAAATACAAACAAGCTAATGAGGAAGGTGTGAAACCTGGGCTCAGGTTTCACCCCCACCCCCACCCCCACCACTCCTCTGACCCTCAGGCTTCTATATGTAAAACAGGGATGATAATTAATAGGAACCGCAGGTTGTCATGACAATTACATGTGTATGGAAGTTGATTAGTTTTGTGTCGTGTGGTGGGCACAGGTTGCTTTTGTTGGGAAAGACTTCACTCTCAGGTACGTCTCAGGCCAGGCCCCGGGAAGGCCAAGCAGACAGCTGACGGTCTCTCCGCAGGCTCTGTGTTTGAACCCTTCTTTGGCCCACGCACTTTTCGCTTACTCTTCCCACTTTACGAACATCAGAAAGATTATATGATTGACTGATAGAACGCCAGCAACCCAGAGAGATATTGTACCACGGCCCAGGGCTATACTTTCCATTTTTATTAAAATTCTTATTAACTCATAGCCCAAGAGTTTTTAAGCCAAGCCTGATCTCCTTTAGGGCCCCTTGATTTGATCAGAGCAATTTGTGTGCAGTGTTCAGGTCTCATGTCGTGGAAAGGCAGCGAAGACAGCAGCCATATGATGTTACTCTGAGCATTCTGGGGTCCTTCCTCTCCCCCTCCAACACCAGCTTCCCTTACCATGCTGCCTCCGCCCTGGCCAGCAGACACACTTGAGCTCCACAATGACAAGGGCACACCCTGAGTTTAAGCCCTTTGGTCTCTTTGAAATTAGAAATATTTCTTGGAAAAAAATAACTATCAGTCGTTTGTAGCTTAGTGATGCTGAGTTTGTTGGCTCCTATTCTGAGTACAAAGAGAGCTGTTTTAGGGGGAAATCCTGCAAAGTCAAGGGTCCTGAGGGAAAATGTACCATCATAAGTTATGAAGGGGAATGGGGAACCAGAAGGGGGCCAGGGGCATTGGGCTAGCTCCTAGCCTTGGGGTCCAGGGAGCTCTGCCCCTCTTCCGTAGGAGCAAAACAGCTCTCTCTCCACCAACGAGCAGGAGCCCTGTGTCTGGGACACGGCTGGGTCCGTTGTCTGAGTTGTTGGGTAAAGCGGCATCTCTTTTCTTTCCCTAAGGGCTTCACAGTGATTTTTTTTTTTTTATCCTTCAATTGGTGTTTGCTTAAGTGGCCTCCCTGAATTACTCCCATTTATCTTTCCATTAATAGGTAGTCTTAAACTTAATGTCATCACCTTGGTAATCTGCTAAGCTATAGAGTACCTGAAAATAGCAACTCTTTGCAGCCTGCTGAGTAAAAGCCGTTTCTGTCCTGACATAAAATGAATCTGGAGCCTTTGTGATTTTTCCCCACGTTTGCGTTGAGGTACAGAACACACTGAGTTGAGGTTGAGAAGGGTGATGCCTCTGTTCATAGAAGCCAACCCTGTGTCTCTAGTGTTGTTGACTTAGACTTTATTGCCATAAATTAGTTAGTGATGTGGCTCTTAGAAACCACTCATGGATGAAAACTTGTGTCATAGGCCTCAGTTTGATATATGCCCCATATGTTGTGCCTTCTTTCCATTTGAAGGGGTAGATGTACAGGCAGAGCCTTATTCTTTGCAATTTCATGATATTTAAGGAACTGTCATTTTTACACCACCACCACCCCATCCTTCCTTTATGCATTCTGCAAGGATTCAGGAATCTGTTGTTCTCTATGTCCCTGGCACTGTAGTAATAAGCCTGATAGGGACATCTGGTGAATATTAGAGAGGGGACCAATTCTCAAGAATACTGACATGGTGCCTGACCAAGGTGGTGGCACAGTGGATAGAGCATTGTACTGGGATGCTGAGGACCCAGGTTCAAGACCCCGAGGTCGCCAGCTTGAGCACGGGCTCATCTGGCTTGAGCAAAAGCTCACCAGCTTGGGCCCAAGGTTGCTGGCTCGAGCAAGGGGTTACTCGGTCTGCTGAAGGCTCGTGGTCAAGGCACATATGAGAAAGCAATCAATGAACAACTAAGGTGTTGCAACGAAAAACTGATAATTGATGCTTCTCATCTCTCTCTGTTCCTGTCTGTCTGTCCCTATCTATCCCTCTCTCTGACTCTCTCTCTCTGTCCCTGTAAAAAAAAAAGAAAATAAAAAAGAATACTGACATGGTTATAGTGCTTAATGGTTGATGAAGTATTTTCATAATATCTAATTCCACCACAACAAAGCGAAATAGGCTGAGGAGGGATTATAATCACGGCCACCTTATAAAGGAGGAAATTATCACTCATGATCACCCAAGCAGCAGCAAGTGCTAGAACTTAGACTTGAACATCAATCTTCTAAACCTAACTGTGTTCTCTCTACCACACTGACTCCCCAGGAGACAAAACTTAAACACATAATAAGATAAATGACTGTAGAGAGAAGTCTATGCTTGAATATCAAACTCATGGTCAAAATGGGTATTGCCAGATTCCAGGAAAGGGCAGTCATAGTAGTTAAAAATTATACAAGAGGTGGAGATTGGTAGGTTAGTTTAGCTGGAGAGAGAGTAGGAGAGATCTTTAACAGGATAGAAGCTTCTTTATCTTTCACATGAAAGTCTGATCTGGTGTGGCAGCTGTGCTACATGAAATTGGCATGGACCCCAGATCCTTCTGCCATTCCTGGGGTTTCCCTTTATCTACATGTCCAAGATCACTCACCACCTTGTTTGTATTCCAGGAAAAAGGCTGAAGAAAGAGGTAGTTAGGAGATAGTCCCAAACTACGGGATTTTCCATGACATGAAACTTTCAGTGCTAAAACCAGGAAAGTCCCTGACAAACCAGGGGGGTTATCATACTAGTTCTAGGACCCCACCTGCACATTGCATGCTTCACTGGTGCTTATATCCCATTTGCTAAAACTTAGTCACATGGTCAGACCTAGCTGCAAGGGAGGCTGGGAAATATCTTTATTCCGGGTGGGTGGGCCATGAACCCAGCTTAGGTCTTTTTCAAGGTAATAGATATTGAACCATCTGCCATAACACAAATATTTTTGTTGATAGAAGTAAATAATGTTCACAAAAGTAAACAAGCATTCGTGAGACTGCTGGTGCTATATCAGTAATGGTAACTCTATAAATACTGTCCTAGAAAGTCACACAGTGGCCTTTGTGAAGAGCATACCATATTAACTGCAGCTTTATCCCTTTCCCACCCCAGGAGACATCATGTTATATATCAGGGATAACCTTGGACTCTACTAGCTTGTAAAAAAAAGTATTTTCAATCAGCCATACATGTTTTTCATGATATCCTCACAATTGACTGTAATATACCAGTATGGCCAGAAATGGGAACTCAGATGCATTTTAGTAAGTCATCAGAATGGTTTTGAGTTTAGGGTTTGTGGAATGATGGTGATGAAAAAGTACTTGAGAATGATTCATTGGAAGGGGTGTCTCTTAACTGTACCCCAAAATATCTAAATAAAGTGGGACAAATGCATGGATCTGGAGTTTTGTATTTTATTACCAGAAACTTGTTGGCTTTTAGAAGACTCAGTTGTAGGAAATTGACAGCTTTCTCAATACTGCCCTCTGGGTGGCACCCAGACCAGCTTCAAAGAAAAAGGTCTGTTGCATGCCCCACACTACTGGGGGCTATAGAAACCCTCCAGCTGCCATGTCACAGGGAGAGCACCAGCGTACACAGGTGTGGCCACTGAGGGCTGAGAATTCTCAGTGCTGGCCTGCCAGTTACGCCATCCAGACTTGTCCTGGCTGTGCTGGAGTGAGTTTTCCATGCAAAGCCTTCCTAATTTGAGTTTTAAATTCACTGTGTCAAACAGTCCAGCTTCAAGACAGAAAGACTGGATTGGGGTAGGATGAGGCCAAAGGAGTGAAAGACAATATGGCAACATTTGGAGATCAGTTGTTCAGTCCAAGAGAGCCCAAGACGCAATTTCTTTAACAGGTCTTGGTCTGATAAAGGCCCTTCATCACCCCCTCTATGACGGCAGCCTCACAGGGTTCCCAGTTTCCACCCTGATGATACAAGCGTGTGACCAGGTGTGCACTTTGCACCATTGTTTCTCCTCTTGATGGCTGAAGATAATATTTTCAGCAAAAATCACTTTGTTATAAGAGAACTAAAATATTTCTGTTCCTAAATGGAGGTACAACCCCTCACGCCCCAGTATATCTCGAGAGTCTAGTGGGTCCACTAGATTCTTGCCATATGTGTCTCTGTGCCTATCTCCTTGTGTGTCCTGGGGCTTCCTACTCCAGGAGGATCAGCGTTCCAAAGATATTAGCATGCTTGTGCGAATTAGTAACTTTGAGGGGGTAAAAGCAGAAGATGAGGCCCAGTCATACTTGCAACAGCTTTACTTCACTGAAAGTTTTTATTTGTCACTTTGTAGCGATTTTCAGTCAGAGTCAGCCGCTGTAACAGTTACGGAAGCCTGGGAACAATTTTGATTGTGCAGTGACTCAGGGAGTTATTAAGGACAATAAATCTGCATTAGTTAAGATTTGAAGAGCTATAATGTAATATTATACATCTATTAAGTATAACATTTTCAAAGTGTATTTAATGATGTGGGAAAATGCTTGTGATATAATGTAAGTGGAAAAAATCAAGATCTAAACCTGTATATACAGCATGATTCCAATTCTGTAAATGTGTCTATTTAGAAAAAAGACTAGAAGGAAATTCTCCTAACTGCTAAGTGTTGGTGAGATGATGAACAACTGGTTTCGTCCTTAAAACAATCTACCCTTCCCGTGTTTTCTAAATAAACACTATCCCTTCTATTTTAATGTAAATGCCTACTACATTTTTCATGATGTTGTGGCTCCTTACTTTTGAATGAATTCTAACACACAGTCGTGTGTGCTCAGTGGGATATCTTTAAATCTGTTTACTTGTGTGTTCATTTATTCATTCATTCAAAACTACGGTTCTCCCACTGTGTGCCAGGCACAGTGCTGAAGTGAGGAAGGCCTAAGCTCCACCCTTGAGAACCTGAACTATGGTGGAGAGATGTCAGCTGCTAATCAGGCACATACATGTTCATTGCCTTACAGTGTTGTGAATGGGAGTATGTGTTTACCTAATGAATTAATAGATGGACCCATTAATGAATAAACAGAAGCAAGGGTTTGTCACTGTAGTGATCATTCTCTCAGTAGTTTCTTGGTGCCCTGCAAGATTTCTCCCACCTCCTTGTAAGAGTCTCAAGTGTCTAGGCCCTGCCCTTTCAGTAATTGCTTCATAAAATGACAAAGGCTTGTGGAAGAACTGACAAGCTCCTTCCATATGCTGCTCTGATGAGCTACAAGCTTGTGCTGATTAAGGAATGGATGACTCTAGAAGGAGTCAGAGTTGGAGGCCTCCAGATGTGCAAAGTTTCTCCCTAGTTAGTGTAGCGTTCCTACGGGGTAGAACTTGAGCTAGAGCTGTGAGCAGACCGCTGCTTTTGGACAGCATTGGGCACACCAGGAGATAGAAGTTAGTAGCTCTACGGTGTGATCTCAAGGGTCCTGAAAAGGCTTTCCTTCACTCTCACTGTCCCCTGATCATTGATGCAGTAACTAGGGACAACATCTTCCACTCCAGTGAGAAATAGAGTTGAACAGGTCAGTGCCCCCTTGGGAGCAGCGATCCGCTGAATTCCATTAGCCCTAAGGTATAAATAAACACCAAGGGAGACTGACACTTCCTGCTGTGAAATTCCCCGGGGCATATCCTGCCTTCAGACTGGCAATACTCCAGGTAAGCAAAGGTGAGGCCTGAACCAGGTTGGGCCAGAGGAAAGACAACTCCTTCCTGGTAGAGTCTTACTAACTGCTCTGTGTGACTGGCTCTCTCCTACTCTCCACCTCCCTGCAGTGAGGCTAGTGATTTTTCTGGAAGTCTTGTGGGGAGGTGGACTCCTAATGTCTCCTTTGCAGGACTCCTGGAAACCCTTAAGTGATCCAAGTCAATGAGTAACTCTTTGGATATTGCAAGATGAAAGTAAATGAGTTGCCCTGGGACCATAATGAATGCAAATGAATGCTGCACCTTTACACAGGTTTGAGGGAGACTAGAGGAGCTATTGGTAGCGAGACATCTGAACATGAGAGAGAATCCAAATCAATGGGAATCGGGAAGAGCGGGAAGGAAAATGTAAAGTGCTGGTCCTTGGAGAAGCTATTAACCAAGACTTGGGCTTTTATTACTTTCTTCGTAAGCTTATAAAAAAATATCCTGGATGGTTTCTGCCCGGTGCGTTCGAGAGTTTTCTCTTCCAGGGTCCCATGCCCCCTGTGCGCCTGGACTAGGATAGGGGCTGCACCTGTTTGACCTGCAGGACATGCAGGGGGTGCAGCCCACCCCACACCCAGTGCAGCTCAAGCATTAGGTGCTTGGACGTGTCACAGTGAAGAGACCACCCCGATGTAGCCGAGTCCAGATCTGACGGTCAGAAGAGTGTTTCTGCCTCCCCTTCTATTGTCCTTCTCTTAAAACTCTGTTTCAGACCCTGGCCGGTTGGCTCAGCGGTAGAGCATCGGCCTGGCGTGCGGGGAACCCAGGTTCGATTCCCGGCCAGGGCACATAGGAGAAGCGCCCATTTGCTTCTCCCTCCCCCCACCCCCCCTCCTTCCTCTCTGTCTCTCTCTTCCCCTCCCGCAGCCAAGGCTCCATTGGAGCAAAGATGGCCCGGGCGCTGGGGATGGCTCCTTGGCCTCTGCCCCAGGCGCTACAGTAGCTCTGGTCGCGACAGAGCAGCCCCCCGGAGGGGCAGAGCATCGCCCCCTGGTGGGCAGAGCATCACCCCTGGTGGGCGTGCCGGGTAGATCCCGGTCGGGCGCATGCGGGAGTCTGTCTGACTGTCTCTCCCCGTTTCCAGCTTCAGAAAAATACAAAAAAAAAAAAAAAAAGACTCTGTTTCCTCCCGGGAGCTTGTTGATATTCTCTGGGCCCGAACTTAAGCCTTCCTTTCCTAGGAACTGATCACTAGATCGGCAGGACCAACCTTACTCACTGGCCTCCCTCCCTTTCCCTTCCTGCGCCGGGCTGAGGTCTGCAGTCAAGGCTGAGAGGGAGAGGAGGGGAAGTGGATATGCACCGGCAGCTCTGCCTGCTCCTCCCACGGGACACCACTGCTCCGTGGCTGTCTGCTTATTCTCGGCTCCCTTCCCATCTCCTCCTGCACACCTTCTTTAGGAGGCCTCCTGCCTGTTCCCCTTCCCTGCTGCTCCTGGCACTGTCTGTTCTTCAGCCCTGGTGATGGTGACCCTCTGCAATGAAACGGTCTACTTAGTCAGAACAAGTTGGTCTCTGAAATGCACACGGGTCTTTCTTGCTTCATCTAGTTCTCATTGAGCACATAAATGCATTTCATCCACTGAAGCGGGAGTTACAAACATGAACGAGAGGTTGTATCTGCCGCTTAGGAAACACTGGCTACAATACGGTTTTCTAACTGTTATCATGGGGCTGACTGCTATAAAAGAGTCTTCAAGAATCCTAATAGGAAGCAACAATAATAAGGAGTCGTTATTAACCCCTGGGGTCCTGGGAAGTAGGCATTCCCAGATGAAAGTGGCCCGTTCTCAGGGACCAACACTGGTAGCTCCTTCCCCTACCCGGATTCCTTAGAAAATGAGCCCTCTCTCCCAGGAGGTAGTTTACGATTCCATTATCCCTGCAGCAGGCAGGAGGGTGGGCTCCCAAACTCGCTCCTGAGCACACTTTCCTACTGAAGCCTTGTCCTGCAGGGTGGGCTGGGGCTCCCTTTTGGATTACACTTCAAGTACACCATGGTTAAAGCATACTGTTTAAGACTGTCCTCTGGGAACATAACCTCCCTTCCAAATTTTGCATTTCTGGGGAAAAGCTTCCAAATTTAAAAAAAAAAATGAATAAATAAGTTCATTTTGGATTTTATGTGCACCAGATGTTTCCTCGTTGGCCCTCAACCCTTCAAAACTCCCAGTCCCTTCAAGACTCCATTTCTACGAGCTCACTCGTCTTTTAAAGTCACTTACGTCGATACGTACCTGGGTTAGTGCGTTACTTTCATAAGTAATATGCATTTTAGCAAAGGGTTCTGATTGACTAATTCCGTAACCCTCAAAAAAAGAAAGAAAAAAAAGAGAGAGAGAGAGGCTTCTTCATCCCAGCTGGTAATGGAGGGGATATTAGATATTAAGGCAAGTCAGCAAAAGAAACATTTGGGAAGAGGGACCTGGGGCACCATGCAATCATATACTTGGAGTAGTGCCTGGTGTATGTAAACACAACGTTTGTATTATTTTCCAGTTCAGCTTAAGGTTACACCTGTACCAGGTGCTTGACATTCTGTCAATAGCACAGATAGGGGAGGGAGAGGGTGTTGGTCTACCCAATGAGAGGCCTCTAGTTCTGAAATGTAACTGAACGTTGTGGATTTCTCTGAACTGAGGTTGTATGCCTTTTCTTTCCTGTGGTTGTGGTAGGGCTTTGGAACTAAAGCTAAAAACAATAAATATCTTTAATTTGAAATTTGATGGGAAGAAAAAAAAAAAGAGTATGTCTTTAAAAAAAAAAGAGAGAGAGAGAGAGAGCAGGTAGAATAATGTCCCCAGGCCAGGAAAGTACCAGTCATTTTCAGATAAATTATACCCTCCTCCTCCTCCATGGGAAAAAAAAAAAATCATACTCAGACTTAACTGTCCCTTTGGCACTTTTGTCAAATGAGTTTTAGTAGCAGGAGCTGCTAAAAATATAAGCCAATTTCTTTCTTCATTTAAATCAAGTGCTTAAAAAAAAGTGTAGCGCCTAGAACTGGTGCAGGGCTCAGCATAGCAGGAGCTGGTCTGCCTGAGTCCCGAATAGTCCTCCCTGACAGCGCTGTGCCCTCTCAGCGCTCAGGATGTCAGCAGCAGCGAGGCTAGAAATTGCCCTTCGAGAGCGGGGGCTGCTTCTAGCACCTTGGACCCAAGTTAAAAAGGTTCCCTTGGATACATACTGATCAGGTTGGATACGGGAGATACTCTTCGTTGACCTTCCTTCCCTTCCTTCCTTCCTTCCTTCCTTCCTTCCTTCCTTCCTTCCTTCCTTCCTTCCTCCCTCCCTCCCTCCCTCCCTCCCTCCCTCCCTCCCTTCCTCCCTCCCTCCCTTCCTCCCTCCCTCCCTTCCTCCCTTCCTTCCTTCCTTTTTTCCTCCCTTCTTTCCTTTCTTCTAAAAACAAACATAAAAAAAATCCAAAAGCATTTAAAAGTACCAAGGCTGTGCCCATACCTGTATAAACCAGGACTTAGGGCTGTGCATGAGCCGCGGTGCCCACTCTCAGGTGGGATGGGATTCACCCCACCCGTCCTGTGTTCCATTCCCCCAGTCTTAGTCACGTTTGAAAAGCAAGCCGGCCAATAGGCCCTGACTATGAGTTAAGACCTAGTGAAGGCCTTAATTGCTTTTAGTTACCTGCCTTTTTTTTAACAGAAGACTCTCGAGATTTTAAAATCCTATGCAGTCCAAAGGAATATATATATTTATAATGGTGAGATGTCAGGAACGATGATAGGGAGAGGGGAGGTCCTTTTTCCGCAGGGAGACTCCTCATGTTATCCTGTGTGACAGCTGTTCATTCTGTCCAAGAATCATATCAGTTACATCTGAATTATGCATATCAAAGAGCATCTTGGATTTGAATTTTAGAAGTGGAAGGTCTTAGAAATTAGCTACTCTAATTGCCGTATTTTTACGGATGAGGAAGTTCTGGAGGAGGCCGGTTCCCGGAGTGCAGTCTGCTGTCCTCTCTCCCCTGCCCTGCTTCGTGCTGGGGGAGAGGGGGAGAGCAGCCGCAGCCCCCTCTGAGGATGGAGCTGTTAGATCGGGAAGCAGGCCCCCTCAGAGCTGACTGTGGGCTATGCTAGGATTTCACTATACTGCCTCCAGTTCTTGGCCTTGGGACTTATAAATGAGGCCACCTTGAATCAAACCCCCTCTGGAACTTCAGTGATTCAAACAAACCTCCTGAATGACACTCTAAGACAGCTTTGCCACAGTTCAAATTCTGGTCTCTCATGAATACTGAGCATAGTTATTAATGTCATCGTGACTTCTGCAGAACAGCGACATTCTTTTACCACTCAACCCTGACTGTCCGATGCAGTAATTGCATTAATGCCTGCTGTGTGTGTGTGTGAATGGTACAGATATGGAAGGACCAAAGCATGTGTTGGATGCAGTGGTGGGTTTTAGCCATCCATTTCCACTCTGCTTTCTCCAGTTCGGCTTGGTGACAGTAGCACAGAAACTTAGAAGGCTGCCCAAATATCCCTGTTACCACGGCCCAGGGGGGAGTCAGCTCATTCCAGTTAGGATTAACTCCCGTAACCCTGTGTTCCTCACAATGATTCTCTAATTACCTGAGCTAATCCTCCAGTATCAGCACTAGACAACGCCACAAGTTCCTGGCTACAGGGCCCTGCTTTAACCTTTTAGACCCGCTTTATACTGCATGGCTGAAGTCACCTCTGTGACCTTTCCCATAAGTATCAGATTATTTTGTCCTTGGCCAGCTGCTCTACTGTCCTTAACAGAATTGCAGTTCATTTGGGGTATCTTTTGGATAAGCCAGAAGTTCTTAACAACAGACTGCATGGATTTGAGGTTGAGTTTGGTTTCTAAATAATAATTGCTAACACTTCTGTAGCATTATTTCTGTGGCAGGCCCTGTTTCTGAGATTTTACATAAATTGCCTCATTTTATCTTCATAGCCACAATCATAATGAGTGGGATAATATTTTTATCCCCATTTTACAGATGGCAACACTGAGGCAAAAGAAGGTTATGTAATTTGTCCAAGGTCACACAACTATTCAATGGCAGAAGCAGAGACTCGCTGCGAGCCAGTCTGCCTTAATCACTACAGCATACAGCCACTGGCACACTGAGCTTTGAAATATGGATGTTATTACTGAATGTAACACCCCGGTTGCTGGCACTTGAGGGTTCCTTTTACAAGGGAAGATGTCTATGCAAAGAGCCAGTTGGCCTCTGTTTGCAACACGGTATTTGAAGCTCACAGGGACAGTTGTTTCTCCTCATTTGAACCCCCAGAGCACATCCAAGAACAAAGTTTGTCTTGACTTCATAGATTAGGCCTGTTTCTCCACACAAAGCTAAAGAGAAATGTTGACTCTGTTAACTTCCAAAAGCCTAGCTGAGTCAAGAATGTTTTAAGTCTCAGGCCTCTTTCCGCTCCACACAAGCCCTCCTGATTGTGCCAGCAATCATGTGTTCTCCTTCGTGGATGCCTTCCTGACATCTCCCCGCAGCCTGGATCAGGACAGCTCATCCGCCCCACACACATGTGTGTAAGCCGTCAACAGACATTCAGTAGGACCTGCATATTGGAAATAACACGTTACTACTCACTAACTTATGTTTTCCTTCTTATAATCCCACATCAACAAGCTTAAAGGCCCTGAACCATGTCTTAAACTTTATTATTTCTCTCAAAGGGCTAATTAATATGCTGGCCATCCCCCAACCTACCTTTAGTAAATATTTAGGGATCTGCCATAAAAAAAAAAAAGCAGTAGTGTTTTAAGCAGAGCCACTCTTTGGGCCAAAATTATTACATTGACTTTTTTTTTGTTGTTGGCAGTATCTATTCTTTATTTGTTTTTTGTTTTTTGTTTTTTTTTGTCTTTTCTTTTTCCTGGTAGTTGTCTAAAGATTCCTAGTTACCTGCCACATCGAGTTGAACTTGCTTTCTTAATTCTGGGGGGGGGGGGGGGGTGAAAGATGCATTAACTATGTTTGTGTTCTATTTCTGTAAGACCACAGCAATGAATCCTGAAAAATGAGAAATTCAATAATGTATCTGTCTTGCTTATACATACCTAACATTTACTCATTCATTCACTCACTGAATCTATATTGGTTGAGCCTCCTCAGTGTGCCAGGTGCTCTGAGCAATACAACAGCCCTGGTCAGAACTCCCAATCATGAAGGCCGCCATCTGGAATGGAGAGGGGCGGGCCGAGCACATTAAACAGATCGATGTATAATTTCCCATCCTGTTGAATGTCATGGAAACTAACAAAAGAGTGCCACGAAGGAAAATGACAGAGGACACCTAATATAGAACTGGAGTTCTAGCAAGTTCCCTGGTTTGGGGACCACACTCTGAGAACCATTGCTCTAGGATATTATGGGTAGAGGATATTTTCTCTTGTCTTTATGATTGGCTCAGCACACATTGGAATTATCTGGAGGCCTTAAAAAATATTGCTGCCTGACCCCATCCCCAGAGATTCTGTTACAGTTGTTCTGCTCAGGGGCCTGGGCATCAATATTTTCAAAGCCACTTAATGTGCATGAGGATAAAGAACCACTGATGCTCAGCCTGACCTGTGGTGGTGCAGTGGATAAAGCGTCGACCTGGAAATGCTGAGGTCGCCAGTTCGAAACCCTGGGCTTGCCTGGTCAAGGCACATATGGGAGTTGATGCTTCCAGCTCCTCCCCCCTTCTCTCTCTCTGTCTCTCCTCTCTCTCTTTCCCTCTGTCTCTCCCTCTCCTCTCTAAAAAAATGAATAATAATAATAAAAAAAGAACCACTGATGCTCTATGGCTCCGCGAGGGCGGATCTTCATTGCTCAGTACCGGCTGGCGGTTTACAACACGAATGCTGACTCACTCACCAGCCAGCCCAGTGGTGGAGAGTTCTGCCTTTTCCAGTGTGGAGCTCACAAACCCCCAGTTGCAATGTGATTCTGTAATTCTATCTCCCTGTCATGTGAAAGAACTAGATCTTGATGGACTTGCTTGCTGTGAATTTGAGCCCCAGCATGGAGTGTGTCTACTAAACTGGAGTTGGACTCTGCTCCCGGGCTGGAACAAGAGGGTGGTGGGGAATGGGCTGACGAGGGGGTCCGGGTAGTGCAGCTGGAGTCAGGAGACCCAGGTTGGCTTCCAGCCCTGCTCTGATGAGGTCAGGACTTGGGCATTTCATCCGACTCCTCAGGCTACAATGTCTTCATTTACAAAAGGCATTGAACTAGGAGGTCACCACACTTCTTTTTAACGATCTAATTCTAGCAATTCTGGTTGTAGAAGTAAAGATGATACTGATACCCAGTTTTCGCCTCCTTGAATAAGAGTTGGATTCATGGCTTCTGAGACTAGTGTCAGTCGCGAGTTGCTATGATTTTACCCGTATTAACAATAGTTAACTTCCAAAGAACATTTCTGTATACCAAACAGTGTTCGAAGAAATTTACATTATTTCACAACAAAATAATGAGGTAAATTCTAGTATTATCATCCCCATTTTATAGATGAAGAAACTGAGGAGCAAGGTGCTGAAGGACTGACCCAGGCTCAGTCGGAGAGCAGATGGCAGAGCTGAATTCCGACGCAGGCTGTCTCTGCCACAGCTTGAGCCCCCAGCTTTCCGTCAGACATTTCACTTCACTGCTCTGACCCTCGGTTTCTCCAGCAATAAAATCGGGGTTTGACTAAATGGTCTCTAGGTTCCTATTAGCTCCGAAGTGTAGTGCTTCTGTAGACGCTTCCTTTTTATTCATTTGTTCAGATTCCCTTCATGTATGCGGCTGACTTTGAATGAGCCCTTAGTACGGGACTTGGAAGTCAGACTGCTCGGATTCCAATTCTGAACAGACCACTTATTCGGCGCTGTATGACTTTGGTCAAGTTACCTGAACTCCTTGGCCTTGCTGGCCTCGCTTACTCAAACAGGAGTAATACAGGCGCCGCTCACGTGGGGTTGTTGTGAGGATAAAGTGGCACACTGCCCGAAAGCACCTAGCACAGCGCCTGCCAAAGAGTGGGCACTCGGTAAATGTTTGTGTCTGTATCGTGAGGCCCTGTACGACGAGTTGCCAGGGATGCAAAAATGAGTAAGACACGGTGCTTGCATCATAGAGCTCACAGCCCAGGCAGGGAGGAGAGATGGATACAAATAATTCCATGTGTTGTGAAACCACAGGAGACGTGTATAGAAGAGGGCAGGATTATTTCAGGGGCAGGGGGCCACAGTGGTGAGTTACCAGTCATACTGAAGCCTCCGAGCACTTGGGCGGTGAGAGAAAGAATAGAAGGCTACCCTTTTAACATGAGCCCTAACTTCTGGAGAGCTGAAGGCTTTGGGGACCACCAGCACTAGGACATGGGCAGCATATGAAGTGAACCCAGCGTCTAGGAGCACAGAGTCTAGGTGCCCATGACCAAATAGCCAGGGAGACACAGAGCATGATGCAGATGGGAGGAGCAAGGATGGGCGGGCAGCGGGCAGCAGGGAGATAGCAAGAAGTGACAGCAGGGGGAGATGTCTGGGAATGGAGCACATACTGCCAGTGATCAGCGAGTCTGAGGGCATTGAAGGCATCTTCAGTGGAGGACAGGTCCCTTATATAGCCAACTGACCTGCTCCTGGGCTCTCCCTTAGGACCCAGTCTTGGCCGAGGCCCTAGGCCCCGCCGGTGGGACTAGACAATTGGAGACGTCTGGCAGAGGTGAGGTGTGCCATGGCAGTGGGGTAGCTATAGTTTCTGGTGGTGCTCCTCTCCAGGCAGTCTAGAATGATAGGGTAGCAGAGATGGGCCCTCAGGTGGGTGTGGAGATTAGAGATCAGCCGAGATCAGCTGTCTCTTTTACAGGCCACTGGACCACACCCAGCATCCCTCAGGGCAATAGCTGGGGATCTGCATTTTAACAAGTGTCCCCAGTCGATCTTGTGCCTTCAGTCTGCGACTGCTCTCTGAGAGACACGTGGTGGAGGGGAGCTCAGGATGGAAAAACCGAGACAAGGCAGACTGATACAGAAATTGGGACCTCCAGATCTGCCGTTTTCACAGTTTAGGGGAAATCGATGTTGTTTTCCTCAAAGTTTCCAGTAAGACCCATGCGCCTGCCCCTCCACCCCACCCTCTTGCTCATTCTCAATGTGAAAGCTGCTGGCCCAGAGGGTCACATTTAGCTTAAAAATCATCTAAAAAAATTTTTTTACAGGAAAGAGAATGCAACTTTTTTTAACCTCCAATCTTAAACCCCTTTCATGTAAGGCAGGGTTCTCACCAGCCCTCCCCCCACGCGTCTGGCTGTCGCTGTTGTGTGGCATCCCAGGGACCCTTTCTGTGAGACCGCCTGCTGGCTGAGAACTGGGGGACTCCTTCCTTTGCCTCCCTTTTCTCATCTCATTGTTTAGTCTTTAAAAACCTGAGGGAACTGGCTTGTAGCTTTGATCCGGTTTACCTATCTCTGGGAAGAAGAAAAAAAAAAAAAAAGGCTACTTTCAAAACACATGCTGGAACCAGCGCTGAGCAAGGAGAAACCCTCTGAATTCCCTGAGCCGCCCTCAGGTTGCTGGGAGGCAGGGGCAGCGTCTTGACTTGCAGCATCAATGTCAGCTTGTCCCAAATGACTCTAGTTTCCCAATCGCAAGGTAGCAGGACGGCTTCAGTCCTGTGGCCCAGGGGAGGACCCGGCTCTGCGAAACGCACACACAGGCCCACTTTTAGGTGGGGTTGTCGGGGACGGGGAGGGTTGTATGAGAGAGATGTCTTTCTAGGTTACCCCCAAGGCCCTCATCAGGGTGGAGTCACTGGTCCCAGAAGCTGGCAGGATACCTTTCAGGATCCCTGGTATCCGTGAGACTTTGCCTAAGGAGCCTACCTACAGCCTCACATCGGGTGCAGGTCCTGACTCTGAGTCAGAGCAGAGACAGGCCACGGGCTCTGCCCCTAAAAAGGTGGTCTTTCTTTTTAGTGTGTGTGTGTGTGTGTGAGTGTGTGTGTGTGTGTGTGTGTGAGAGAGAGAGAGAGTGTGTGTGTGTGTGTGAGTGTGTGTGTGAGAGTGTGTGTGTGTGAGTGTGTGTGTGAGAGAGAGAGAGTGTGTGTGTGTGTGTGAGTGTGTGTGTGTGTGAGAGAGAGAGTGTGTGTGTGTGTGTGTGTGTGAGAGAGAGAGAGAGAGAGAGTGTGTGTGTGAGTGTGTGTGTGTGAGTGTGTGTGTGAGAGAGAGTGTGTGTGTGAGTGTGTGTGTGTGAGTGTGTGTGTGAGAGAGAGTGTGTGTGTGAGTGTGTGTGTGTGTGTGTGTGAGAGAGAGAGAGAGTGTGTGTGTGAGTGTGTGTGTGTGTGTGTGTGAGAGAGAGAGTGTGTGTGTGTGTGTGTGAGAGAGAGAGAGAGTGTGTGTGTGTGTGTGTGTGTGTTTGAGCTCAGCCCTGAGATAAGTCCCAGAGCTCTAGGAAGTCCCTCAGCGGAGCTCCAGTGTCCAGCCAGCCCGAGGTCCAAGGAGGGAGCCAGCACTGAGTTCTCTTCCCTCCACAGACAAGCCCCAGCCTCAGAAGGGAAGGGCGCGGGCGCCGGCAGCTGCTGAGTTGCTGTGGAAATTTCTCTAGGGAAATCTCGCAAGCCTGTAAGAAACTTGACCTCATTTGCATTTTCTGATTGAATCACAGATAGGTTTTGGTTTTCTCCCTTCCCTTTACAAAGGCAGGCCCAGGAATGAATAAAGGAGGCTGAGTTACCTAGTATGTCCAGGGGATGTGTGCTGTTATTGATTATAAATAAACGTGGTTCTCTTACACATGATATATCTGGGCCTTGACTAATTCCGTAGCGGATGTCTGTCTGTATCGTGTGATTTAAAAATCTTTCTTCCCTTCTGGTACATCATTGTTTAATGAAAAGCTCAACAGCATCAGAGCACGCTCCTGAAGGATTTATTAGCTAACTGAATCCTCGCCCTCATTACGGTAGTGATGGAATTCCTTTCAAGGCCTCCAGTTGCACTAATAGTATAAATCAAAGACAAGACAGTTGCTTGCTCTGCGCAGGACCTTGTTTTTAATCTCACTCCCCAAGGAGAGAGGAAATTTAGATGTAGAAAACCAGAGAGTGAGACCAAGTTATTCAGATGTCAGTAAGCATCTGGACTGCTGGAATCTATTAACTAGTGTCACAGAGCCTTCAAGAAAGGCAAACAGTGGTGGGAGTTTATTCTAACAGTGATGTCTGTTAGGCAGTGTTGTGCTGGTTTTGCAAAAGTCCATAAGCATAGTTCTGTGTGCCAGGTCCAGACTGTGGTGGAAAATATTGCCGTGATGAGGAATTAACAACCAGTGCTCACTGGGCCTATGTACACAGAAGTACTCCAAGACATGTACCTAATAATAGGAAAGACAGACCAAGGGCCAAGGAAAATCAGTTCAATTCATTTTCCTTCTGATGAAAGAAAATAGGAATCTTTTTCTTTCTTTTTTTGCAAAAGTAGGAAACCAATCTTCAAAGCACAACGTTTCACACCTACCTGGGTGCTAAGTTTCTTTTTCTTCTAGTTATTAGTTACCCACTTTGTCTTCCTCATCCCACAGAGAGGGGCCGTATGAGGACCCCCGAGCCCTGAAGAAAGGATGCTCCATCAGTGCAGTGGACAGCCAACTCTTGTAAATGCGCAACGTGAGATTCGGACACGTCAGGCTCCCTCTTACGCTTTGTTGTTTATTAGTTGTGTGTGACCTTGAGCAAGGTACTCCACCTCTCTGAGCTTTCCTGCCTTCCTCTGTTAAATGTGGCTCTAATGACTGTCTCACAGAGCGAATATGAGCAATGAAGGAGATGATCAAGATGCCTAAAAGTGGCCCTGGCCGGTTGGCTCAGCGGTAGAGCGTCGGCCTGGCGTGCAGGGGACCCGGGTTTGATTCCCGGCCAGGGCACATAGGGGAAGGGCCCATTTGCTTCTCCACCACCCCCTTCTTCCTCTCTGTCTCTCTCTTCCCCTCCCGCAGCCAAGGGTCCACTGGAGCAGAGATGGCCGGGCGCTGGGGATGGCTCCTTGGCCTCTGCCCCAGGCGCTGGAGTGGCTCTGGTCGCAGCAGAGCGAAGCCCTGGAGGGGCAGAGCATCGCCCCCTGGTGGGCAGAGCGTCGCTCCTGGTGGGCGTGCCGGGTGGATCCCGGTTGGGTACATGCGGGAGTCTGTCTGACTGTCTCTCCCTGTTTCCAGCTTCAGAAAAATACACACACACACACACACACAAAAGATGCCTAAAAGCTTCTCCCGCCCTCCTCACTTCTTACATGGAAAACTGATGAAAAAGAATTACAGTGTAAAGATGGCTTAACGAATCTTTGCTTATTAGAATCCTTGTACATGTTCTCTTTCATTTCAGATCCTCCCCTCCCAAATGTTCTTCTTCCTGTCTTACTTTGCCTTGTTCCTGTTTCCTCACGCCTGTAGTATCTCTCTCCTTTTAGGGATCTAATCTTTTACTTTCTCTAGTCTTTATCCATTTTACTTACCTTTGGTTGGTATAGGGGAGGGGTTGGAAAGGATTAAAGTTAGGGACAGGCATAGACTATAAGAGAATGGGATATAAGATGAAAGAGAGAGAACTACATTTTTTTTTTCACGCAGTCAACAAATATTGATGAAGCACCTACTATGTGCAGGCTCAGGACTGGCACACTTGATGCTCCACAGAATTTCACGGGCTGACCTGGAGGTCAACAGGCAAGTCTGATTTTCTCTGCCAAGTGCCTGGCTTAGGAGACAGAGTACATTAAGAGATACCTAGGAGGGCTCAGAACAGAGGTAACGTCTACCTGATGGAGGAAGACAGGAGAGAGGGGCTTTACAAGGGCTGTGGGACAGCTTGTAAGAAGCCCCGAGGAGAGCAAGAACCTATTGTGTTTGAAGAAAGAAAAGATGGGTGGAGGAGCAGAGCTCAAGGGAGAGTGTCTAAAGCTGAGGTGGAGGGGCGGTCGGGGTGCAACTCGAAGGTGCTTTGCACTTGGGGAGGAGGGTAGGCTTGACTGTAAGAGCTGGAGGAAACCGGCAGAAATAAACAGGGGGCAACAGCGATCAGATCTGTGATACAGCACCTTGCTCCGGCTGCAGGGTGGGAAGCTGGCCCTGCTTGTCTTGGCTTTGTGCCTATCTCTTCACAGACCTAGGCTGGGCCCTTCGAGTTGCCAAGTCCTCAGCTTTGAAAACAAGCTGCCTTGCTGAGGTTAAGTGCTTTCAGTGGTCCAGCAAATTGAGATCAAAAGGGGTCCCTCTGGGCCAGGCGCTGTTTTAAGGGCTCTGCTGAGGGTTTCGACCAACTAGTTTTGAAATGTAAGACAAACCATAATCACTGGGCAATGCTCCCTTGTTTTGCCGGGGAGAGACATTTATAGGTATTAAACTAGGTCCAGAAGGCCTCTAATACAGTTTCTTAAATGCAATAATAACACAGAATTATTAGGGGAAACTATTATTATTATTTCAAGTAATAACATAATTTGTGCCCATGGAGGGCATCCAAAGTGCTGAGAGAAATGGGCATTGGTTAATTAAGCCTCGCCACTCCTCCGTGAGCTAGGCGGAGTATCATTAGATTCATTTATAGAGGAGTAAACTGAAACGCCGTTGGGTTCGTTGACTTTCTTAAGGTCAAACCGTGGGAAGTCACACTGGGGTTTTTACATTTGTCAACCCCTTTGGCTTCATGGATCCCACTTATGAATATAGGTTCAGATTTTCCCAGCACCAAGGCTAAGAATACACCTAAAGGCTTTGAGGGAAAGACCTTTGAGGAGAGAAGAAGCGCCCAGAGTCCTGGTGACTGTGCCCCCTTCTCCTCCCTCCTGCACTGGCCTTTAGGCAAACAGAGAGGCCTATTTCTCACATGCCAGGGCAGCCCTTTGCTGAAGAGTCACAGCCCGGTCACGACTGGCAAAGCCAAGTAGCATGGGGACAGGGAATGGAGGAACAGAGAGGTCAAACTGCTGTAGGGGCAGAAGCTTGAACCCCAGAGATTCTTAAGCACCTGCTGGTGTAGACTCTTTCTTCTCTACCCATTTTCTTCAGCTCTGGTCTCCTGCCCCCGTACCCCAAACTCCAGGATTTGAGCGTGGGAGTGACATCTATCGGACTCTATCTATCGGACATCTGATGCAGCTGTGTTCTCTCAGACCACTGCATTTTTCATTGCATGAACTTACGGCAGGAATGACATGGTACTGGGGAGATACAGAGCAGACAAAGGCTTCACTCCTACTCTCAAGAAATCAGGGATTTACCTGGAAGAAAAAGAAAGATCCTATGTACCCCCTCCACCAAAAAACATGCCCACCTCTACCAAAAAACAGCTTAATATACATGTGGTTTTTCTCCAGGGCACCCTGGAGAAGACAGACTGATTATTTCTACCTGGGGAGTTTGGAGAACACTTTGGGGGAGGGAGTGGCAGATGAGCCAGCTTTAGAAGAGATCATTGGGCTGAGAACTAAGAGAAGAAAGTTCTCTGTGCAAAAGGAGCAGCCCGAGCAAAGGCATGCAGACACAATGCCAGACCAGGTCTGGGGCCCTGTAAAATTTTTCGTCTTTGTCAGGCAAAATCATCCCTTCGGACTGGAAGAGCTAAATAAATCCCGAATTACATGTTCTCTCCTAATTTTCTTAGATTGTTTCATAAAATGTAGTGGGCTTCTTTATCCAGACAGATTATAAATTTCTAAAGTTTGAACACCTCGTTTTCCCCAGGAGCTCAGAACTAAACAGTACTGAGGACTAAGTAATCTACCAAAGACACACAAAGGAAAAGTCCCAGTCAGGCACAGGCCGGAAGACCCAGGCAGCCAGGTCCCTTCCGGCTCCAGCTCACCGACTGGTCTGACGTGATGCTTCCATGCTCTGATAACAACACGCTGCTTATTCCCAGAGTGTTTCAGCAATAAACTAAGGCAGCAAACAAAAACATCACCCTGTGATCTATAATATATTCCCCAAAATACAATGATTAGTTCTGACCTAATAAATAATTATAATAAAGACATAATATTCTAGTGCAGTTCCTTTTCTTTCTGTTCCCTCCGCTGTCAGCCGTTAGAATCTCTCAGTTCGGCCACAAGGCAGAACCGATGGGAGAAGGACAGAGGATACAACAGAGTAGGACTCATTTTAAAGATCAAGTTTCCGCCTGACCTGTGGTGGCGCAGTGGATAAAGCGTCAACCTGGAATGCTGAGGTTGCCAATTCAAAACCCTGGGCTTGCCTGGTCAAGGCACATATGGGAGTTGATGCTTCCTGCTCCTCCCTTCTCTATCTATCTATCTATCTATCTATCTATCTATCTATCTATCTATCTCTCCTGACTAAAATGAATAAATAAAGTCTTTATTAAAGATCAAGTTTCCGTCAACAGACTCCAAACCCCCCCTCACCAGGAGGGATAGAGCCCCTAGGACCTTGACAGTCTGGGTTCTCCCGGCCTTGCAGACTGGCAGAGCTAAGGACATAGGTTTCGGGTCTCGGTCACCTGTGGGTTCCATGATCCTTGAGCCAAGAGAGGCTGGAAGGCCCCCATGCGCAATCAGGGGTGCTTAGTGAAGAGACAGAAAATCATTGCTCAGCAAAGGCAGCTGGCTGTCCAGTTAGCTCCACAAAAGAGGTGGCCCCCACGAGGCTGTGGATTCACTGCCCTGTGTGCTCTTTCGGGGCACTCGGGGCATGACATGTCCCAGTCTGCTCACAGTTAGGTTGGGGCCATGAGACTGAGTTTTGGCAAACTGCGTGTCAGCGGATGTGGTAGTTGTAGTGCCCTTTCTAGCTCTCTTTCCCTGCTGTGGGGAACCTTGGACAGCATGTGTTCCAACGGCGGAGGAGTAAGTGGAAGAGGACAACTGACCCACATCAGGCGTGGTGGACTCAAGGGCAAAAGCTTTTCCGGTTAAGCTACTAAGACATAGGGATTTCTTGGTTACCACAGAGCCCAGTCTTTTCTGATTGGCATGGTGGAATTGCCTTGGAATTTTCACCGTAATCCAGACTGTGGCAGTGTCCTTTTGTCACAGGAGAGCAGGGCACGCCCCTGGATGACGATCATCCCTCCATGTGCACATTCTATCGATCACATCACACCGGGGCTCCCTTACCTGAGCCTCCTTCCTCCTGCCTCGGTCTATTCCTGTTCAAACCCACTACCCACTAGGTGCTGAAGTCACAGTGTTGATGGTCAGATGACAATATTATTTCTCTTGTATAACTGAGGGGTGAGGGAGTATTTTATTGTCAAGCCACACTTACATTGAATACGTATTTGATATTTACTAACTTTATTCCTGAGTCCTTAAATACATGAGGTAATCATGAATAGCCTTAGATAACATCTGCTGAGGTCTTCTATGGGTCAGTCACTGGGAAGAGTGCTTTATCCATATATCATTGAATTTATTTTTTATGGTACTGTATGTTGCTTCTATTTTACGTAGTGGGAAACCAAGGCACAGAGAGGTTAAGCAGTTTTCCCAGAGTCCAACAGAGGGAAGCACAGATTCAGATGCAGGCAGTGTGATGCCAGAGGCCAGGCTTATAAACACACTGTGCTTTTCTAGAATGCGTACAATTCTTCAAAATTAAAGAATGTCACCACTTAATTCAACTTTGGGCTGCTGGGGACTTTTAAATAGGTAGGGAATAACCATTTCAGTATTAAAATAATGAACAGACAAATGATTCAACTTTCATAAATAACTTGAGATGGAAAATTATTAGCTGCCCAAGAGACAGTAAATAAAATCGACATCATTTTGCCTTTGGCTGGCTTTGTGCATTGCTCACCGTGGATTAATGGCCAAATAGATATTTAAAGGGCTCAGATTACAAATCCACTGGGCAGGACCAGGCCTACAGATATGTACTAAGCAGAAACGAGCATTGAAATTGATGCACTAATAAATGACATAAAGAAACTGTCAAGTTTTCCAGTGGATTAAGATTTCTTTCAGACAATGTTACTACTATATTGTTGATCCAAAGTATATTTGATTATTTTACTATGTTAAAGACAGAGTGAAGGCGCTTAAACAAAATAGCAATAGAGATTAAACAAACACATTTAATTCTGTTCTGTCCTGAAAATCCATTAAAATGATTTGTGAAGAGTCGTTTTAAAAGATCACCTACAAGGCCACATACGAGAATACATCAGCCACAATATTTTAGAAGCTGGAAAGACAGTAGAGTAGAGGTGACTGACTTACCAGATGGTAAAGCGAAATCCCAAGCCAGTAATGGGGAAACCCTAGAATATCCCAGGACCCACTTCCCCAAAGGTTCAAGGATTGATGGCACCAGTTACCCTAAAAGTGTGGTAGAAGGTGAGTTAACAGTAGAATATTGATTCAAAGTCTGTTGAAGTAATAGATTCTCTCTGGGAAACTGCCCCACCCCTTCTCTGAGCAGAACTATTTTTTGGAGACTGTAAATGGATAGTCCCTTGACATCATATGCAAACAATGGGGTTAAGAGTACATTCATTAACTAACTGGAGACTCCCTGCTTTCTTCCACTGACTTGGCTCCCACACAGTGGCAGCCAGATGTAAAGTTCTTAGCAGGAGCTGCAGTCTTCCCTGCAGTATTTGACCCAGCTAAGAGGAATAAAACACAAACATATCTAGAGTTGAAGTTCCCCAAGAAAATGGTCCAATCAGTTATCCTACCAGTGAATGAGCCCCTCTTCTGCACCAAAAATCATACTTAGCATTTTAATGCCTCACTCTTAAGTCTGAGCAGATAACCGAGAATAACCAGGCATTTGAGGAAAGCATCCATGTGAAAGACAGAGAAATTTTTTTTTTTAACATAGCAAATTAGAAGAAACACATTATGAAGGGAAAAGAAAACTAAGGGAGACCAAAATAGTTCTGTTTTTGACAAACAAACAAAAAAAAAGAAATGGAGATATGACATCATGAAAGAAGAATAGAATATTCTAAATGGTGGAGGCACTCTAAGATAAGATTGAGCTGTAATAAATTTAAAACCTAAGAGTGGAAATGAAAAACAAAGGAGAACGGGGGAATGGAAAAGATAAAATAATTCAAGAGATGATTCCGGAAGATTTGAAAGTGAAGACATGAGGGCCCTGTTGAATCTATCGGAATGCCTAATGTCATGGGTGGAGTTAGATCTGTACTTAGGTAGAATCATTTTGAAATCCAGAACACCAAAGACAAAAAGAAGACCTTTGGTTTCCAGAGGGGAAAAAAACAGCTTTCATAAAAAGGATCAAGAACTAGACTGATAATATGTTTCTAAACAGCAACATTGGAAACTAGAAGATAAAGGATGAAGGTTTTCAAACTACCAAGGGGAAATGATTTCCGGTGTAGAATTCATACATAACCAAACTATCAATTACACATGACATTAGAATAAAAAACATTTTCAAATATGTGAGGTCGCCATAATTTTACCTCACACACATCCTTTCCCAAGAGACTCCATCAAAATGAGGACATAAACCAAGAAAGACACAGGCTCTAAGAAACAAGAAAGCCAACAACACTGAGAGTGAAGAGAGTTCCCCAGATGATGAGAAAGAAATCACAAGACAACAGCAGTGCGACAGCCACAGAAAAACCAGTCCAGACTGGGGCTGGTCCGAGACTCCTGGGCACATTGCTTGGAGACTGGGAAATCGGTAGACTACACGATGTATTTGAATGTGTTGAAACTGATGACACTACAGAGAAGAATTTGGGGCTTGAGTAAGTAATCAGTATGTAGAAAATTAAGCAAGCAAAAACAGTTCGTTATTAACTCCAGGAGAAACATAATATTCTACAGAAGCGGAAAATTGCCCCTTGGATACAACATGGCCTCACGGTGAATAGTATTTTCATTGTGATTAAACCAGAAGCACAGAATATTGATCCAACCGAGTTGTGATAGAACCGCATTGGCAGGGGACAGGAAATGTGCTTGTGTGGTCGGGGTGGGGGTTCTTGAAAGAAGCAGAAACCTCATCTTCCGTAGTGGAAGGTCGATAGATAAAGCCCCAAACTGAAAAGTCAAGAAGTAGTTACATAAACATGTTATTTAGAGATAGGAAGGTAAATATCAAAAGCATCAGCTAAAGGAGTCGAAAGTGGTTGCCCTCAGGGCATGGGAAATGGAAGGGGACTGCTGCTTTTTCTACAAAGCTTTGGGGAGTTGCTTGTCTCTTTAAATAATGTGCAGGTATAACGTTTAAACGTGGCTTTTAAAAAAGACAGAACTGGAACAAATTGCACACATTTCCACCAATTACCACCGTTTAGGCCATTACTGTACAATTTACCAATCCAAGTCTGATGTCAGTTTGGTCGTTCCAAGGAGGCATGCCTTTATAGAATTTAGAGGAGTCGAACGATATTGTTTTATAGACAAGAACCTCCCTAGAAAGAAGGCAAGAACTAGCTCAAGGTTCCTTCCAACTTGGAGCAGAATGAAAACTGAAAACCAGACCACTCACACTTGCCCAGTATATTCTTTCCTGGATACCTTCAGGACTCCTCTCCTCTCCTCTTTCACCTGTGTGGGTGGAGCCGGACACGGGATGGTGGTGGAGGAAGTCAGCCCTGACTCCAGTCCTAGCTCTGCTCCGGACCTGCTGGTCCTTGATCTCACTAAGCATGTTGGTTGTTTTTTTTTATCTGTGAAATGGGGATAATAATGCTGCATTGCCCACGGGTAGCGTTGCTGTGGGGATCAAAGGAGACTGTGGAGAGGAAAGCATTTTATGAAACTGTAAAGGTTTTAAGCTACCAGGAGGTGCTGGTGTTCTCATTACCCCTGCAACTCCCTGGGAGAGGAGGTAGTAAAGGCAACCTAAAAGTCCCCGTTGGCAACAGTGATGAGAGTCCTTGTGTAGAATTAAAAGAATGGCATTCCAGAAGTCAGAGCAAGAGATGTTTGAACCGTCTTTTCGGGTCTGGCCCAGAGTTCGTCTGATGCTGCTCTATCTATGGGCAGATATATGGACACCTTCACATAGAGCTAAGCTGACAGTCAGAGCGTGTGTCATGGTGGGTACATTTTGGTCATGCCTATGGGCCAGCAGTCCACTAGAATATAGACTCTCCTCTGCCTCTGGAGTTTTGTTTTTTTTTTAAACCCTTACATTTTTTTTTTCCTCTTGGATTCTTACCAAGAAATCAAAAGCGGAAGAATTAGACTCCTTCTGACAGTTCTGACTTTCCTACTGAAAGGAAGAATTTCAAAGCAGCACATCACTGCCTAACATGCTTATTAGAGGTGCTGTGGAATTGGCTGGAACACTCTAGAGGGAGGCTTTACGAACATTTCCCAGGCACCAATCCTGCCCAGTCCACCCTCAGCATTCCTGGAGGAGGGGCAGTCTTGCAGAGAGGACTCCGTGCTCCAAAGGAAGAGGTCCCTGAACACCTACCATGTAAACCTTTGTCACTTGTATTGACAATTTAGTATTGAACAATGAGTAGAAGAAAGAACACCATATTAGAGATATTCGTACTCTTATTTGGCAGAATTAGAAACTGACACCAAGTAGTGAGATTGCCTCAAGTCTCTCCTCCAGCCAGAGGCAAAACCAGGACTGGAATCCTGGCCATTTCCCATTCGTCTTAATGGTGTAGGGACCAGTTTGCCACATGAGAGAGGCAATTTGGACTCTAAAAGGTTTCCTAATGTGTAAGGAAAGCAACCTACCATATAATCCTGTATTAATAATACAATATCGCCCTGGCCGGTTGGCTCAGCGGTAGAGCGTCGGCCTAGCGTGCGGAGGACCCAGGTTCGATTCCCAGCCAGGGCACACAGGAGAAGCGCCCATTTGCTTCTCCACCCCTCCACTGCGCTTTCCTCTCTGTCTCTCTCTTCCCCTCCCGCAGCCAAGGCTCCATTGGAGCAAAGATGGCCCGAGCGCTGGGGATGGCTCTGTGGCCTCTGCCTCAGGCGCTAGAGTGGCTCTGGTCACAACATGGCGACGCCCAGGATGGGCAGAGCATCGCCCCCTGGTGGGCAGAGCGTCGCCCCTGGTGGGCATGCCGGGTGGATCCCGGTGGGGCGCATGCGAGAGTCTGTCTGACTGTCTCTCCCTGTTTCCAGCTTCAGAAAAATGAAAAAACAACAACAAAAAATAATACAATATCAATCAGAAAACACAAACTTGAGTGCTAAGTGTTTCACATAAATACTCAGAATCTTACCACTCTATGAGTTGGGTCCTATTATTAATTCCATTCTGTAAATAAGAAAACAATGATGACAGAGGGTAAGTAACTTGGCCAAGGTGGCATATCCAGTACGCGGAAATTCTGGACTCAAACCCAGTTCTGTCTGACCCCTCACTCCCCCCTGTAGCTGCACCGTCCAAGTCCGTGCACAGGTGACCGTGTTCTCAATGTTTATGGCACCAGCTTGTATGTGTTTCTCTCTCCCCCCCCCGCCCCCTTTTCTACTGAATTCCCCAGCCCTGCTGGATTGTTGTTTGTAGTTTAAATGACATGGTTTTATTTGGGCTGTTGTCAGAGTGATTGGTATGGTGAAGTCACCCTCTGGCAGGTGTCCCCTCCACTGTCCGGGGAAAGTGGCGTCATGGTGAGGGGACGGCTGCGTATGGGGGGAAGGGGAGCCAGGAGGATCTTGGGACAACTTGGGCTGCAAACTGGGGAAGTGACTGGTGGAAGCAGTGATTCACCACCCTGGATGTGCTCAGGGCTTGATCCATGGGATTGCCACGATTTTCACGCCCTCAACAAAACTGGCGCGTTTCAAAAACTGTGGCTGGGCAGACATGTTCTCTTGATTTACTTGGGTGGTGAGGAAATAATTTTTAAAACTACCTATATAAAGAGGTCATTGAAAAAGAACAATGGTCAAATCTGGATTTTAAGTTTCTTCTGCTGAAAGGGAGAGACTACTTTAAGATCTGTGATCACAGGTTTATAATGACAAATTGAGCCAGGATCTCTGAATTTACAATTCAAATGTATAAACCCTGGCCAAAATGCAACCAGATTAGTGTGTGTGTGTGTGTGTGTGTGTGTGTGTGTGTGTGTGTTGAAATCAGTTGTTTAATCTCATACATATGTAATTTTAAAGTCACACCTCTCTCATTTGTGGAAATTGAAAAATATTTTTAGTCCCCTTTGACTACAGGTGATCTTAATCACCAGTGTAGCTTAAGCAATCACACTTACATATCACATTTGAAAGGACCCTGATTTAGGGACTTGCTCCCTTCAGCACTATGGACATAGCACTCATGTAGGAGTCAGGTGACCCTGGGTTCAGATTCGGGTTCTGCCATTCCCTGGGAAATCTTGGACCAGTGATCCCTCTGTGCCTCAGTTTTCTCACCTGTCAAATGGAGCAAATACTGTGGGCCTCCCTGGGTTATGTGGAGCATTCAATGAGATAGTTTTGTTAAAAAACTCTGCTGTAATACCTAAAACAGAGAAAACCCATCTTGAATGCTCATTAATATTAATGCTCATTCCAGACAGTGTTGTTTCTATTGCTGAGATACAGAAAAGAGAGACAGTGAGACACAGAGGGAGGGGAAAAGAAGAGGAGGAAAGGGTGGAGTTGGAAAAGAAGGCCAAATACAGCTTTCCCCACTCAGATGTATCAAAACCAGCTCTCCCCATTCTGGGTCAGGAACTTAGTGTTGTCCGTACCCCATCTCTTTTGGGGTGACTAGAGGAAATGGCTACATCAGGGGGTTTAGGTAGTAATACACATTGACCTACATCCTCTTAAATTCAAGTCACAGGATACCAGAAAAGAAAGATCTTGGAGGTCTTTTATTTTACTGTGAAGGAACCTGAGGCCCAGAACGACAGGACCCGACCCGAGGTGTCCTGGCTCCCAGTTCCTGACAGCCACTCTGCACTCTTTCCACTCTGAGATGCTGTCCTGTAGGCTCCATATTTCACCCTCTCTTTTTAAAACCTTGTCTTTTCTTGCAACAACCAAAGCTGACACGCGCTACAGGCACGTCCCTCCTCTTTGGGCTGCAACTGTGGAACATTTCATAATAGGTTGCTTCCTTGGATGATGAACACAAAGAGGCTGAACAAGTGAACTCGAGAGGACTGTGAGGCCCCAGCTCTTTTTCCATGGGTACCTTCCTCCCCCACCCCCCTCAGAGTGAGCCTTGCAGAGGCTCTTCCCCGCCCTGGGCTGTGCCGTCGGTCCTGCGGGACTGCTCCCCCGGGCTGTGCAGACGCGAGGAAGGTTTCAGCCAACCGGAGTTCTCATGTGAGGCATAAATTAATGCACACCTGAACAGGTGACATTATCCAAATGATAAATGGCTATAGGCACAGGCCATTGTGTTCACAAGGGTGATTTATGGCCCAGGTTTGGAAATGAACAGAGAAAGAAATATTTAAATGTAGCCATTTAAAAACCAAACTGTTAGGTTTAGGGCTGTCTTTTTAAAATTGAGGCATCTCTTCTCTGTCGTAGTTGTCCGTATTAATCAAAATTGAGAGTGGAGGGGCTTTGTAAAAATTAAAAACAAAAACAAAAAAAAAATAGTTTTTATGTTTTTTAAATAGGACGCGTAAGGCTTTTTGTTCTTATTTCTTTTTTTTTTTTTCCGGGACAGAGAGCGAAACCTCCAGGAATCTGTACACATTTCTTTACTTAGGCCTTTTCTCATCAGCTTGTCTTTTGAGGCTAAGCAGAAAATGAAAACCTTAATTGATTTCCTGCCTTATTGAATCTGGGCAGAGGTTTTCATCTCTGTCTGTCCTCACAGAAATATCTGAAAAACACAGAGATGGTTTGTCAATAACAGGTGAATATCATTTCAAAAGTAAAGGAGAGTGGAAAAACAGGCAATTAGACGCCACACACACACACACACACACACACACACACACACACACACACACACTCTGCTTTCAGAGGCACGGTTGCTCCTTCTGAATGGAAGCCAGATCCATGTTTGAGCTGTTTTTCATTTTGTAACAGGGCAAAAGAGAGATGGTCCACATGAACTATTTGGAGGAATTCTCATACAGGTCGAGTCCCAAAGAACAAATGAAAGTCGCCCCTTTATAGGGCTCAGGGCCCTTTGTAACACTGGAAATAACGACTAATACTCGTGGCTGCTGTTTCTGCATCCCTACCATGTCTTTTATCTGCCCCATCCCAACTTGACCCTCACAGCAGTTTCTGCATTAGAAATTGTTATTCATATTCTCGTATGAGGGAACCACGGCCAGAAGGAACAGAGTTGGCCTATGATCACAAGCTCTATCCAGAACAGAGTCCAGGTGCAGAATCAGGTCTGCCTGACTCCAACACTTGTGCTCTTCCAAATCCTCTCTGCTTAGGGTGGTGCTCCCCCTTATCAGACTCCCCGCCCCCATCCACTCCTACCAGGCACCCTGCAAGAGCTCTAGGTTCCGCTGCAAGATTATCCGATGTCCAGCAGTCAGATATGGAGCCGGCCGTGCATCTCAGCCTTCATTTTCCACATTTGTAGCATCAGTAATTCACTTTCTATCTAGCTATCATGGTTGCTGTTTCAAATAAAACCAGAGAAAATATAGGTGAAAACAGGTTTTTACACTGAGATACCCCAACACCACCACCACCATCGTTATCATCATCTGATACTGTAAGACGGTTAACAAGTTACCCCAAGCAGCATGCTTATATTTTATCAGGAAATGCCTGAAAACTAAAAAGCCCGTGAACAACTATGAAAGTCATCTGAAATGGTGAGTTTCCTTTGCAAGGGTCACATATTCCAGTGGCAGGCCGCCTCTCCCGAGCGTTTGGAAGGCTGCGTCAGGGGCATTTGAGGCCAGAGAGCTTCATGTCTTTATAACATTATGCATTAAAGTCATTTGTAAGATGAAGAGGCATTCCAAATAGCCCTTATGTTTTTCATTTTTTCTTTTTGGCACGGGGACACGGAGCAATTTTCCAGAATGTTTTAAATAGGAAAAAATGGTCTCTCTCAAGACAACCGTTCCGTACTCCTGAGCCTCTGGGTCATATTCACATTCTGAAATATCTGAGCCACTGAAGTCTGTGTTACTTTAAATGGGCTGTTTCTCTTATTAAAACAAATGAAGGCAGCATTCATTCCTTATGTAATATTCTTACCTCTGAGCCCTGTGGGCAGGGCGGGTTCAGAATCCTGGAATAAAGCTATTGGAACACACTGGGAGGAGGAGGAGGAGGAGGAGGAGGAGGAGGAGGAGGAGGAGGCGGCCACTCTTTGGAAGAATTCTTTCTGTAGTTCCTAATTGATCCTTTCCACACACGTCTTCCAGGTGTTCACCAATTTATTCTAGCTGCTATGTGATTAAATGCTTTAATAGGGTCTGCCCGGGTAAAGACTGTTTCTAAGGCGTGGCAGTTGGTTGCCACCCTTTTTGTGGTCTTCCCTTGATAATAACCCCTCTACATTTTCTATCTTATGTTTACAATGCAACAGTCCCTCCACTTCTAGTTTTCAGCGATTCACTTTCATAAACATGCAGTGATCAACCACTACATGCCAAGCACCTTGACAAGTACTGGGAGTGCAACCTTGGTGTGGCCTTTGCCCCTGAGAAGTTCAGAGTGACAGAGGTCAGGGGGATCCGGACCGGAAGCAGCTATTTGCAGCCCTACGTCATAACTGCTGGGATCGAGACTGGAATGATGAGCCCAGGGCCCTGTGTGCCAAGGAGCCCCCTTCTTCCGGAGGAGGGAGGGCAGCTTGGTTAAGGCAGCAGAGAGAGCAGAGACGTGAGAAGTGGTTTCAGGAGGATGAATAGCAGCTAGGTGGGACGAGGGGGTTATTCTGTAGATCAGGCAGAGAGAGGTGTTATCTGCGAGTCAATACAAGGAAACCTGCACTCAGAGAAAGTCACTGGCTCCCTGAGGTCACCAGAAGAGTCCCCCATATGTGACTACTCACTCCGAGCCTGGCATCCTTCCCTCTCACCCCGGGCCCAGCATTTAATATGGTTCTCTTTTTTAACATAAAAAGAAATGAGAAACGGTGTGAAATCTTCACGTCTTCCTTGTGGGTTTAGATGGTTGATACTTTCCACCAGAGCTGAGTCAAGGACTCTATTACTGAAGAGAATTTTTGTTTTAAATTAGTGTTCCTGGCATGTCTTTCTCTGCTTCATAACTAAATCCTAAGGCTTGTCATCATGTCGTTGAGCAGAACCTACAGAGGGTTTGCTATGAGTAGGGCCAGACAGGTGTGGGAAACGGCCAAGTGAAATGGAACAGCTCATGATTCTTCCTTTGTTTATCTAACAAATTTTTATGGAATACCTATTATCAGTGGTGTGCTGATTAATGTCTAACAACAACAACAACAAAAATAGCCCTGATTTGTAGTGTTTGCCAATTTCTTTGGCATAAACTCTCCCATTATAGTCAATTTCAGGCAACCAATATAAATGTCTCAGAGTGCAGGGCTGTAAAGAGATTCACAGAATCAGAACAGGCGTGGGCTCGTATTGGAATCAGACTAGTGAACAAAACAGACATGATTCCCGTGCTCTGTGAGAAATGAGAACCCCCATCATGGGACAGATGAGAGTATAGATAATATTTTCCATTCGATCCTAGCAATGTTTCTGTTATTGTTTTAAATAGAAAGACAAAGACAGAGAGTTGGAGAGAGAGAGAAAGGTGGGGACATTCCAATATACATATCTTGATAAATTCTAAAAAGCTTCAGCCATCTGTCTCCTCCTGTGCCGCTCCCTCCTTATCTACCTCTCTGCTGCTGCCGTCTCCAGCACAGGGCAGTTTAAAAGAACATCAGATTGCTGAGGACAGTGAGGAAAGGAAGAAGAAATGAGCGCTACTTGTCAGTGCATTCTTTCGGGAAAGCATGATGGAAAACTTAGTATATTGATGGTGAGATCTTATTGGCATAAGACCTTGTTACCTTTAGTGACTCAGCACCCCTCCCCAATATGTTTGGACCAATGCAAAATATAGGTAAATAAAATAAGTAACTATGAATCAGTCAGAAGGGGAGCTATAATACTTTGAATAGATACCTATCAACATCTGACTCTGAGCCGGGAACACCTGATCCTCTTCCGGGGCGGGTGAGTGCTCTGGCCCTGTTCATGCCCCAGGCTCCTGAAGATAAGGCTTCAGACTAGCCATTACAGTAGAAACTGCTCACAAGGTGTGATTGAGAGGACACACCTTTGCTGAAGTGGCATTATTAGAGATGTATTTCTTTGTCTGAGGGCAGTGCCCCTTGCTGACTGACACCCACCAAAATTTTGCTTTGCTATTAAGCGCTGATGCCTTATTTAGAATAAATTAGTTTATCGGGTAATGTATAGAAGACTAGTTACCTAAAAATACGTTTTAAAGAGAGAATGGGAAAGATTCTGAGCAAGGCTCCAGAGATGGGCAGAAAGGCTCCAGAGATGGGCAGACCTGAGGTGCCGGGGTCCTGGGGGAGGAAGGGGACAAGGAGCCCCGTTGGAGGGAAGGCCCCTTCCTTCCCCGTGAGAACACACGGACTACATGTTAACGCTCTCTGGATGACTCAGGTTTCTCTTTGAGAACATGAATAACCAGACCAGACCATGATACCCTGATGTCCTTCAGGTCTTAAAAAAAAAAAAAAAAAAGTCTTTAATTGAGCAATAACTAGATAACTTTGTTAGCTCATTACATAAATCATCTCATTTTCTCAATAACCCTCTAAGGTCAAAATGCCTATTCCCACTCTTAAGTGGGGATGTATCATTCCTTTATAGAAAGAAACCAGGGGTGAGAGAGGGGAAGTAATTTACCCAAGATTGCACAGCAAATAAGTGGCAAAGTCTGGCCCTCAGACATGGGTCTGCCAGACCGCGCAGCCTGGGTCCCCTGCAGGCGTCCACGCCGGCCTGTTGGGGTGGGTATGGTCTGCTGGTACTTCACAGAGTCCCAGCGTGATTGCGTTTTTGATGATGACTGCTTGCTTTTAGTCGTTTTGGATTTTCCTGTGTGGGTGGTCAGTAATCACATGTTACTGTAGTCAGGGTACTTGCCTGTGGGGGTCCTTCTCCTCCTTCTGAAGAGAACTTGATAACTAAGCTTGTTGTTTTTCTCTTCATAAAATAAGAAATTCATGGATTCTGAATAGAGTCCTAAGGGCTTCTCCAAGTTTAAGTACTTGATCTCTGAGTCATACCTTGAACAGGTTTTTTTAAACTTGTTTTCTATTTTTTTTTTGTTGGTGTTTTCTGAATAAATGAACTAATGAAATGTTTTGTTTTGTTGGTAAAATATTCCATGTATATTTAGATTTATTTTTTGTAGGTTACATGCTAGATGAAGAGTGTGTGTGTGTCTATAAAAAAAGAGAGCTCATAAACTTAGAAACTTTTGGGGGGGCTCATGCTTTAAGTAAGGGTTTTATTTCTTCAGAGATAATAATTGGTTTAGTGACTGTTGTCAAGTGAAAACTTTAGTAATATATGTCTCAATGCTAGATTTCAAGCTCAGTTGATCAAACCTGTCATCCTATTAGTTGGACTGAGGCTGGTCCCTGCAGCACAGCTGTGGAGACATCAGTGCTTTAGACCAGTGGTAGGCAACCTGGTCCCTACCGCCCCCTAGTGGGCATTCCCGCTTTTATGGTGGGCAGTAGCAGAGCAACCAAAGTATAAATAAAAAGATAGATTTAACTATAGTAGGTTGTTTCATAAAGATTTATTCTGCCAAACTTAGCAAAAATCTGACATAAAGTACTTGGTAAGTAATTATTATTATTATATGCTTTAACTTGCTGTAACTCTGCTTTATAAATTTTATAAAGTAAAGTTACTTCCCTACTTTATAAATCACCATTACTGTGGAATCAGTGGGTGGTTAGAAAATTTTACTACTAATAGAGATACAAAAGTGAGCGGTAGGTATAAAAAATTTGACTACTCCTGTTTTAGAAAATTGGTTGATTTTAAAGCATTCAGTGCACCACATTGAAATGTCTACCTAGCTCCTGGAAAAAGATTGGAATATTTAGTAAAATTTATTTGTGTAGGCGAGTTGCTTCACCTTTCTGGGGCCTCTGGTATCTCATGAGGAAAAGGAGGACCTGGCAATTGCTGAGGGTGGAGGGATTCCGCTCTACGTCCAAGTGACTGCTTCTTCCTGTCAACCACGTGCTGGTCTTGGTGGAAACCCGAGTGTGCTGTTACTTGATAAATGACACTGCTGTTCCTGACTGTACCAGTAAGGAGTTAACATCTCATGGGAAGAGTGTGAGGAGTCTTACATAACTCATTCAGTCTCATCTCATGGGTGTTTTTCTGTAAACTCTGCCAGAGCTAATTTCACGGTTTTAAAACAACTCATGGTACCAAAAGAATGTGTAATGAGCTGCCATGAGATATGATTGTTTCTTGTTTGTAAGGAAAAGACCTGTAGCTCCTTCGGACTTATTAGGAATAATTTCTCAATTAAGCCTGCAACCCCGGCCCTTGGAAGAACACGTATAGTGCAGCAGAGATGATTTTGGAAGGTTCTCCAGCTCCACCTCATCCCCATTGTTGTGGGGCTTTCTCTCTCTTCTTTTTTTTTTTAAATTGTGCTTTAGCACATGTAAGATTTTTCATCTTAGCCATTTTAAACTGTACAATCCAGCCTGAACTATGGTGGTGCAGTGGATAAAGCATCGACCTGGAACTGGTTGCTGGTTCGAAACCCTGGGCTTGCCTGGTCAAGGCACATATGGGAGTTGGCTTCCTGTTCCTTCCCCCTTCTCTCTTTCTCTCTCTCCCTTCTCTGTAAAAGTGAATAAATAAAATCTAAAATAAAAAAATAAACTGTAGCACATCCACAGATTTGTGCAGCCATTGATTGCTACTATCTGGTTCCAAAACATTTCATCACCCAAAAAGGAACCCCCTTCTTATTAAACAGTCATTCCCCATTCCCAGTCCCTGACAACCACTAGTCTGCTTTCTCTGCCCATCCTTTTACCTATTTGGGGTATTGATATAAATGGGATCATCATTGTGTGACCTTTTATGCATGACTTCTTCCACTCCACATAGTGTTTTCTTTTTTTTTTTTTTTTTGCATTTTTCTGAAGCTGGAAACAGGGAGAGACAGTCAGACAGACTCCCGCATGCGCCCGATCGGGATCCACCCGGCACGCCCACCATGGGGCGACGCTCTGCCCACCAGGGGGCGATGCTCTGCCCATCCTGGGCGTCGCCATGTTGCGACCAGAGCCACTCTAGCGCCTGAGGCAGAGGCCACAGAGCCATCCCCAGCGCCCGGGCCATCTCTACTCCAACGGAGCCTTGGCTGCGGGAGGGGAAGACAGAGACAGAGAGGAAGGCGCGGCGGAGGGGTGGAGAAGCAAATGGGTGCTTCTCCTGTGTGCCCTGGCCGGAATCGAACCCGGGTCCTCCGCACGCTAGGCTGACGCTCTACCGGTGAGCCAACCGGCCAGGGCCACATAGTGTTTTCAAGGTCCATCCAGGTGGTAGCCTGTTATCAGTCCTTCATTTTTTTTCATGTGGCTAAGTGATATTCTATCGTATGGATAGACCAGATTTTGTTTATTCATTCATTCGCTGATAGATAAGGTTGTTTCCCCTTTTGCTGATTTTGAATAAAACTGCTATGAAGATTTATATACAAGTTTTTGTTTGAACACCTGCTTTCAGTTTGGGGGAGTATCTACCTCGGAGTGGAATCACTGGGTTTCTAATAATAATTCTATTTTGTTTTACTGAGGAACTGCCACACTCTTTTCCAAAGTGGCTGCACCATTTTACATTCCCGCCGTCAATGTACGAGGGTTCCAGTCCCTTCACATCTTCACCAACCCTTATTTTCCTTTTTTCCTGTTTAGTTCTCATTCTAGTGGGTATGAAATGGTTTCTGTCCGATTTTCTTTGGAAGGGATTTGTTTCTCTAAACAGTTTAAATACTTTAGTGGTGGAAAGCTTGTACAGGCCAAGTCCCTGCCCATAGCCCAGCCCAGCCTTTCCCACGGAGTCCTCATTGCGTCTCTTCAGTTCAGAGCTGGACTCCTGCCTTTTAGGAAGTTGAAAGGGTTACCTCCAGGATGGCAGTGTGCATCAGAACTATCAAGAGCTCACCTAGCTTTGTGAGCTGGTGCCAGCTCGGAGGTCCCTTCCAGGTTAAGTAGTCTTTGCGTCCCACCAGAGCTGGATGACCACCGCTCCGTGGTACCGGAAGGCACAGAGAGCCAGAGGAGCGTTATTCCAGCCCGGAGTAAGACTGCGGCAGAACCACAGCCAGATCCATGTTCAGGCTTCTTTCCACTCGATCACAAACCCAGATTCATTCTACACTTCCTGTTTGGAGGAGATGCAACGATTATGATGATGATGATGATGATGATGATGATATTTACATAGGTTTTAAACATTTTGATACTCACAATAACCCTCTGATGTAGCCCAGACATCAGATATTACTATCCCCATTTTCGAGCTGAAAAAACTAAGGCACAGATCCATTTAGGTAATTGCCCAGAGCTATTTCCATTATAACATATTGCCCTGAATAATGTTCCATTTATGGTACAGTGCCTTACAGTCTACAGGGCACCTTCACATAAGTAGGACTGGATTAGGGGTCACAGGGAAGGGCTGGGATCCAAGTGAGGGGAATTGACATACATAAGGGGAGGGGTCATTAGGAAGGTCTCCTTTGATAGTCTGAGGATGACCAAAACCACAGTTGTTTCTGGCTGGTTCACTGTGGAAAGAGGGAAGCAAGAAAGCTGTTTGAAGTTGCAATCTCAAGAGTTCAGTGGCTGCTCCAGATCCTACGTCATCATTGCACCATCAGACAAGATGCCCATATTACTCTATCCTTTGAGGGGAAACAACAATAAAGCCCTAAGGGAAAATGCTGTGCACCGTGGGGAAAAAAGGTCAAAGGACTGAACCATCCCTCAGGGAGCTTCCAGTCTAAACAACTGTCAAATTTTTAACTCAAAATACTATTATTCTTCTGGAGGTTTGGCCAACTTTTCTGAGACAGGTCATTAAGAAGCATAGGAAGCATATTATGTATCTCAAGCAACCCATCTGGGGGCTGAGGTTTGGTCACTGCTCCTGCTGCTGCTGTTTGTGGTAAATACGAGAGTAATGGGCTGGGTAGCTGCCAGCCTACAGTGAACTGTCCATGTTGAGCATTGGCTTGGGGCTGCCATTTTGAATTCTCTCCATACCTGTCCCCGTTACCAACCACAAAATCCAGGTTGGCTCTTGAGAAGTAAAGGATTCTTTGCTCTGATTCCTGAGCTGGAAGACATTGAGTGGGTGGGGACTTTGGATTGCTGCTATCACCCCAGGATATGCATGCCAAAATGGTAATAGATTATAAATTGTGGCAGTGTTTCCTTGAGGCTATTTACGTGGTTGGCAAGCAGTGGAGGGGGTGTCACATTTTTTTTAAATAAGGTCCAGGATTTGTTTTTAGACGAATCCCTGTGAGAGCAGTCTCACCACCTGACATTCCCCCACGTTTGCTTGGTTGAAGGAGTTGGAAGTAGAAAGGCAGAGAACTCCAGGTCTAAGCTGCTTTTGAGCAGTGAACTCAAGGATACAGGCAGATGGGCCGAAACACCCATGTAAACAGAACGCAGGGAAGGAAGCCAGGTGCTTTTCATTCCATTTTATTTAAATGACCACTCTGCACTGTCAGAATAGAAGTACGGTTATTTGACAAGCAGTAGCCAATGGTTTAAAAATGGTTCTGGTTGTCATTTTGAAAATACATCGGATTTTGCTGTCGGAAAGAAACCCTTAGGCAGCTCACAGGAACATCAGTGACTCAGTTGCCTCTGACGTCAGTGGAGATTTGGTTATTGGAAAGCAGGATTTAGCTCACTGATTATGCACCCAGAATTTCCCCCCAGGGCTTTGATGTTGTTTGTGTTCTCCCAAAGGATAGCATAAAAGCAATCGTAATGGTCTTGAGATGGCAAGTTCAGATCTGTCTAAGAGCCATTCAAAAACACAAATGATGTGTGCACAGCATTACGTGCTACAGATTGGGAAGTTGGAGCAAATGAAATAAGGAAAATTTAACCTGGAATGTGTGTGTAGGAGGGGGGAAAGGCTTATCAAGCAATGTTGTGAAATAAGCAGAAAATTATTCAGCACTTCTCTGCTCTGTTCATTAAAGCAATGGTGTTAGACTTTGAAGTTGCCTGTTTTAAGTCAGGCCTTTATTTCATTTATGCCAGCATTTGTAAATAATTATATTAATGTGGCATTTTAAGTAGACCTGTTTCTAAACAGCGTGTTATTCACAGTGACTGTTTTCCGGGGAGAAGAGAAACAATTGAACACACTGCACTCAGCAGAATTTGCAAAGCTACTTCCAATGAAGGGACCAAATTATTCTGCCTTTCCCCCTGACACCTGGGAGAGGCAGCTGGGACCCAGGTCTTCAAAGAGCCCGTTCTAGAGTCAAGTCAGTCGAGAACCTCCCAGAGCTTCTTAATCCGGCAGTCTCCGCAGCACTGAGGGAAGGCTTCCCAGCTCAAATGTCACAGAGCATCTGAACTAAGGAAGGCCACCCTGGGGGCAGCCTCCCAGAACATGGCGGCCTCCCCTTGGAGTCTAGCCTGGTTTCAGTCCATCTGGGGCAAGTCACCAGAAAGCTCTTTGATTCCCACAGATTTCTCCCGCGAGTGAAACATGGACACATTGAATATCTAATGAACTGTTCCTAGCCCTTGGGGTCTCATGGCTTCCCTACTCTCTGCTTCTCACACCGGCAGGACTTGTGCAGTGAACTTTCATGCTTGGCTAAGCACATTCTGATGTGGCTTGATGTAGTTCCTTAGCATTGCAAGATGACTAAGAATTTGACTGTGTTAGCGATGGGAGTATGTTTTTGGTTATTTTTGAATTGTGAGGCACAAAAGGTTTTGGTGTGTCTAAGAAGCTTCTGAGGCTCATTAGTTCTTGGGTGAGTTTTATGAGCTTGTCTGATCACTAAGAAGAGTAAGACTCAATGATCTTAACTAATATATTAGCAAAAATTGAATGGAGAATATTACTGATATAACTGCTTCAGTTTAGTCATAGAATCACAATATTTTCAGGCCAAAGGGAAACTTATGAGATTTACTGAATCTTTTCATTTTAGAAATTGAGAAAGAACGCACAGATACATTAAATTTGCCTAAAGATCACATAGCTAGATAATAAAACCAAATTTCTTTTTCTGTTTGGGGAGTTTGGGATGAGTGGTGAAGAGGCTGGAAAAGACTAGTTTATCATTTTAGGGGGCATGTGTCATTTAGTCTAGGGTAATGTGTGATTATATAAGATAAATTTGCTGTCCACTGGAAAAATGAATAACTTTACATTAAAAAAACTTTTTTAGTGATCCTCATTCCTTCGTATATGTCTGAGTTACTATTCGGTGTTATTTCCCTTCAGGCTGAGGAACTTAATTTAGCATTTCGTTTAGTGCAGGTGTGCTGCTTAGTTAATTTATTGGAAAATGACTATTCTGCCTTTATTCCTGAATGTAAAATTCTAGGTTGACTTTTTTTTTTTTTCATTCTATACTTCAAACATGTTATTGCATCATCGTCTGGCCTTTGCTGTTTTTTGAGAGAAGTTGGCTGTCACTTGTGGTTGTTTTTCCTATGTGTTTTTCTCTGGCTGCTTTCAAGATTTTCTCTTTAGCTTGGATTTCAGAAAATTGACTATGCTATGTCTAGATATGGTTTTCTTTTTATTTATCCTGCTTGGGCTGTTTAAACTTCTTGGGTCTGTAAGTAACTTTCACCACCACATTTGGGAAGTTTTCAGCCATTCTTCAAATATATTTTCCATCCAACCTCTCTCTCCTGTCCTTCTGAAACTGTAATTTCATGTATGTTAGACTATTTAATGGTCCGCTGACATTTTCCATTTTTTCTCTGTTTTTAAGATCAGATACTTTCTATTGGTCCATGTTCAAGTGCACCAACTCTCTTCTGCCATCTCCTTTTAAGCTCGTACGGTCATCTTTTTTCATTGTAGTCATCTTTTCAACAGTAGGATTTCCATCTTGATAACTTGAACATATATATAGTACCTTTTTTAAGTCCTTATCTGCTAAATACATCATTTGAGTATTTTAGAGATTTTCTTTTGATTGCTTTTCTTTTCTTGAATACAGGTTAAATTTTACTCTTTCTTTGCATGTCTTAGTGACTTTAGATTGGATAATGGATAATACAAATAATTATTACAGAGTCTAGATTCTGTTATATTCCTCTGAAGAGAAATATTTTTTAGTAGCCAGTTATTTTTGCTCCTTCCTTCCTTCCTTCCTTCCTTCCTTCCTTCCTTCCTTCCTTCCTTCCTTCCTTCCTCCTTTTCTCTTTTCTTTCTTCCTTTCTATTCAGTGGAGGAAGGGAGCCAGAGAAGACTCTCGCATGTGCCCCAACCGGGATCCACCTAGCAAGCCCACTACAGGGTGATGCTCTCTGCCTATCTGGGGTGTTACTCAGGAACCGAGCTCTTCTTAGCACCTGAGGCGGAAGCCATGGATCCATCCTCAGCACCTGGGGCCAACTCACTCCAGTTGAGCCATGGCTGCAGGAGGGAAAGAGAGAGAGAGAAAGAGAGAGAGAGAAGCAAGAGGGGAAGGGGTGGAGAAGCAGATGGATTCTTCTCCTGTGTGCCCTGACCAGGAATTAAACCTGGGACATCCACATGCCAGGCCAACACTCTACCACTGAGCCAACCGGCCAGGGCCTCTTTTCTGTTCTTTCAGCTTCCAGCTACTGCTTTTATATTGGACCCCCTGAGATCTTGCGTGTATATTTTAGCAGTCAGCCAAGAACTTGGGCAGATTTTATATACAGATTTTGTGACTCACCCTCTCTGCAGTTTCCACCCTTTCAGAATTTCTCCCCTAACTTTCTTGTTCCTCTCCCAGCCCTGGATTTATCCTCAGATAGCTCAGGCTATCCTGAGCCAAAAGCTACCTAGCTTACAAAATTTATCAAGTAGAGGCCCTATGTTTCAGAGTGAAGACTCTCTAGTCATACAGACCTGTTTGCTTTTTGTTGCACTCCATTGTCTTCAAATAATTTTTTAAAATTATCTTGTGCAAGTATTTTAATTGTTATCCACAGTAGGATTAGTAGTCCATTAACAGAAGCCAATACTCCTTATAATTACATTTAGATTTTTCAAAACACATGGGCTCCATATCACAGGTCTGTGAGGTAGAACTAATATTATTAAATCCTTATTACAGATGAGGAATCACACTCAGGGCAGATAAGTGACTTACACACATTCACAAAGCATCACAGTGGTTGGACCAGGCCTGGAACCCAGAGCCTGTGACTAAGGCCTGGGCTCCACTCCATACTGTTACGCACATTTGATTCTAAATGAACCAGGCTTTTTCAATGCCAGAGTTCCTATTGTATTCTCTTCCCACTAAACACCATTGAACAAACAAATGATAATCCTGGCTTTTTGAAGCTTTTTGCTCCAAAGGAAGGATCTGAGACTTCCATGGTTAGCAGATGTTTCTGAAAAGAGAGACCGTGCCATGCTGGTGTTGGAAGCAAAATACCTGTGGTAATTCTAGAACCAACTGATACCTGCGAGCCCCAGCATGCATGATTATGTAACAGAAGCTGGCCCAGAGGATCTTTTCTGGGAAACCATATATAACCGCGACAGGAGTGTTGTACGTTACCTATCCAGAGCTACCTACTGAGACTTCTAGTATAGCAGAGCTGAAAACTCGCCCTGCCTGGGCCCCCGTCATTGGGGAAGGTCTTCGGCTCCTCTCCTTCCCGGGGACTCGATGCAAAGTATCTGCATCTTGAAATTCACAGGGAAAGCTGGGAGTAGAGGAAGATCATGAGCGTGCACATATATTTAAAATGTAGGTTCTTAGGCCCCAGTCCAGTTATAAGAAATTAGGATCTCTGGAGTTGGGGCCAGGGAGTCTGCTGTGTATTAAGTAATCCAGGTGATTTTGGTGCTCACAAAAGTAGAACAACTGCTCTGGGTGAAATGATGAATGCTAAGAGCAATCTAAAGTCTAAAGACTGACCTGTTTGAACCACATGTCTTTTCACTTGGGGGCATCTATTTTTCTCTTTCTTTCTTTCTTTCTTTCTTTCTTTCTTTCTTTCTTTCTTTCTTTCTTTCTTTCTTCTCTCATTTGTTTTTGTTTTAGTTATAGGTTCTCACATGAAAAGACATGATTCCTGGAAATCAGTTCTTATCGGCCGTATTATCTGGGCTGCTGAGATGGTAGGGACTACCCTTGCCAAAGTTCTTGGCTGAGCCCATCACAGACTATGTACTCAAAAGAAGTTCCTTTCCTTTAGGTGTTCAGTTCTTGCTACCTAATTTTATCGAATGCTTGCTGTGAGCAAGAACCTGTGCTCAAGAGGCCAGAACTAGACCCACCTCAATGCTGATAAAGCTTAAACTTCAGAATCTCTTACTTGCACAGGTTTCTTCCATGGCCCTAAAAGGGATGCTCATAATATGTTTTCATGGTTATACCTTTTTGTACTATTGGAAAGAATTAGATAGTTTAAAGTTGTTTTTTTCTTACAGGAAGTTCCTCAACTTGAATAATTGTCAGCCACCAACCCACATCTATGTCTGTCCCTGTGAAGAGCTAATAATCAATGAGAGAAAGAGCCACATATACAGATTATTAAAATACATTATGGTATGGTATAGGTATTTTGGAAGCATACTTGTAAGGAAGGAGGGTGATCTGGAAAGACTTCCTGGAGGAGGTGATGCCTGATTTTGACTATAAACTAGAGGAAGGAAGACTCTTCTAAAGAAATAACTTGGCCCTGGCCGGTTGGCTCAGCGGTAGAGCGTCGGCCTAGCGTGCGGAGGACCCGGGTTCGATTCCCGGCCAGGGCACACAGGAGAAGCGCCCATTTGCTTCTCCACCCCTCCGCCGCGCCTTCCTCTCTGTCTCTCTCTTCCCCTCCCGCAGCCAAGGCTCCATTGGAGCAAAGATGGCCCGGGCGCTGGGGATGGCTCTGTGGCCTCTGCCCCAGGCGCTAGAGTGGCTCTGGTCGCAACATGGCGACCCCCAGGATGGGCAGAGCATCGCCCCCTGGTGGGCAGAGCGTCGCCCCCTTGTGTGCGTGCCGGGTGGATCCCGGTCGGGCGCATGCGGGAGTCTGTCTGACTGTCTCTCCCTGTTTCCAGCTTCAGAAAAATGCAAAAAAAAAAAAAAAAAAAAAAAAAAAAAAAAAAAAAAGATTCACTAAAGAAATAACTTGAGGTCCCTGGCCGGTGGCTCAGTTGATAGAGTGTCAGCCTGGCATATGGACGTCCTGGGTTTGATTCTGGTCAGGGCACATCTCCTTCTCCTCCCCTCCCTCTCCCTCTTCTCTCTCTATTCCCCTCCTGAAGCCAATGGCTCAATTTGTTCAAGTGTGGTCCTAGCTGCTGAGGATGGCTTGGTTGGTCTGAGTTCATCAGCCTCAGGTACTAAAAATAGCTCAGTACTCAAGCATTGGCTCCAGACATGAGTTGCTTGATGTATTCTGGTTAGGGAGCTTGTGAGAGTCTGTCTCACTGTTTCCCCTTCTCTCGCTTAAAAGAGAAAGAACGAACTTGTGTAGAATTATAGAGGTGAGCTATATCATGGTGTGTGTGTATGCATGTGTGTGTGTGTGTGTGTGTGTGTTTGCACACAAGTGACAGAGAGAGAGGGGACAGGCAGGAGAGAACACTTTACTATCTCAGAGTGTTCTGTTTAGGCTCAGGGAACCTTTGATAGCAGGACAGTTCCAGGGAGCTATATGAACTATGGGGCTATGTGCCCAGAGCATACCTGATCCTCAAGATCATGGAGCCCAGCTGGTCCCTCTACTTGACCTTTAAGACTTATTAGTTGACTACATTAATAATTGTTCTTCAAGGGAAAAGGCCCCTTTACTCTTCACTTCTCCCATATCCCGCCAACCCTCCTTTACTATCAGCCTTGCAAATCAATATTTCATTTTGAAAAGCCTTGTTTGATGCCAGTTCTGCTTATTTGCTCCACAGCCACTGTGGGTAATGCTTTGTAGGTCTGTCAGTATGTAAATTAAACCAAGCATAGATAGCTTTGTGTTGCTTAATGTTCAGCTGATAAAAATTAATGTGGTGTGAAATGAGCATTTTATCTGACTGCAGATACAGTGACGGAGTTAATTAGACAGGCAGAAGGAAAATGTTATTAAGCAGGATGGGGGCGCCAACCCTCAGACAGCAGGTACAGATGGGTCGTGGGTGTGGCCAGGGTGCTGGGCTGGGAGTGGTGAGGCAGGGAGGGTGCCCTCTTTAAGCATTCAGGTTCATGGTGCTGGTAGGTGTGTGGATTCTGCCCGGGGAGGAAGGGAAGATGGCACAGGGCAAGCCAGGCCAGCCACTTCCAGCTCACTGCAAAATGTACATGTCAGCATTTGCTGAGGCGGCTTCCTCTCGGGCACATCCCTGTCATTGGTAGAGAAAGGAGTTTCGTTCTTATGCAAGGAAGAGCAAGATGGTGGGCCAAGGGGGCCCTACACAGCTACAAACTAGAAGAGCTAGAGACCCCCAACTCCAACTAGGATGTCTTCATCTCTGTTCTCCTGGCCTTTGCACATGCTGTTCCCTCTGGTGGGAGAGTATCTCCCCCTCCCAGTCGTGAAGGTAGCACATCCTACCTCCCGTGGACTGCACGCTTTTTGGTGTCAGAGATGTTTCACTCATCATGGTGACCACAGTGCTGAACACATAAGTAATTCATAAATGTCGGTAGAATGAATGAATGCACATAATGCTTCCTCTGCCCCAAATCTCTTCCTGCCCACACTTCTAGCCCCTTGGCCTCTACTCTGCTAAGCATCCTTCCCATCTTGGCTCAAATGTCAGGGTCTGGCCAGGGCTCCTCCTGCCTCCCAGAAAAGATCAGTTCCCCGGATAGACTCTCTTGAGACACCTTGTACTTTCCTTTCATAACATTCTCCAAATTTATGATGAACTCTTCATACACCTACGACTCCCACTAGACAGTGAGCTTTCTGAAGGTAAGAACTGGGCTGTGTCACTCACCACTGTATCCCCAGCACCTGTTCAGGTGCCCAGCACAGCTGAATGTTGAATGAATGAATTAAAGGTCTTTCTGGTGCCTGATGAATCCCTGGTCTTTCATCAATACCTTGTTTCAGGAAGGTCTCCTAGGCTCTCTTGGCCAAGTTTCTCCTTCCCCTGAGATCCCATAACACTTTGTCTATTGCAGGAATAGGCTTGTCAAAGGGCAGCTGTATATTTTGGTTGGTAAGCTCTCCTAATCAATTAGGATATAGCTCCCTGAAGCAGTCATGGTCGGTGTCTTATTCAGTTTTGCATTCTCAGTGCTTAATACAAAGGCGTGGCCTTTAGAAGTACTCCGTACAGGGCTGCAGAACTAGAGAAAACAATTATAGGTGGCCCTGGATTAGTTAAGCAGTATTTCTGTTAAATGAGCTAATTCTTAGCCATTAACATAAGCCCTCTCCATTACACTAGACAGGATGATGGGCTCTGGCCGTCCCTCCTCAGTGTTGACCACAGGTGAAGGGGGAAGGTTGTGAGGATGTGCCACGTTTAGTGGATCTGTGATTCCTGTCACCATCTGGTGAGGGTATAACCTTTGCAGACAAATAAGACAGGGGCTGGTGCAGTGTTTCATTCAGTGACTGCCACATCTGTCGCTCAGCTAGGCCAGGGTCCCTGAGCTCGCAAACTTTGCAGCAGCTGCTTAGGCAGTTACGGGGCCTCCTGTTCTGATGGTCCCGTGTGGTTACCCAGCACCTCTCCCCTGCCATCCTGTTAAGTCCCACTTGATGAACCTACACCTAGCTTTGCAGTGTTACTGACTCGCTGTAGACTTGCTTATGAGCCTCTCTGCTCCTTACTTGCAAAATAGGATGACATTGCATTTTGAGAACTATAGACTGGAAGGCTTGAGCATTTTCAGGAAACACTGATGAGGTTCCACTCACTCCCCCAATCTAGTGGTTCCCAAGTCACCCTATCCTGACAAAGGCTATGGTTCTTGCTGTGATCATGCAGGACTGTCTATAGCTCTGCTTTGAATGGTCATCATACTCTAACGTTCCCAGAGGGAGCTGCCCCTAGTGAGGGCCAGGTCTATCAATAGTTAGGTGAGATCAAGTAGGGAGGAGCCTTCCTGTTTGTTTGCCAAACCCAGGTGAGATAGCGGTCGGGTACCATAAGAGACACAATCAAACTCAGGGCAGATGGTTTACTTTATAGGAGAGTCTCCCCCTCTGCTCCTTTCCCCTGGTCCTCTGCCATCATGAAGCTGGTCAGTGGCCTGTTTCGGAGTGGCCGTCCTTTGTATGTGGCCCTGATAGAAGAAGGCCGGTCTTCCCCAGCCCCCTAGAGTAGCCCCCTCTCCGTCTGCCCTTCTGCTACAGACCCATGCCTGAACTTGGCCCGACCCACTCCTGTTGCCCAAGCTCTGTCTCACCCACAAAAGGTCACGTCCACGTTTTTCTAGTAAGGCCCATGACTTTATAGAGGCGGCCAAGGAGGTAGCTTCTTGTCAGTAAAAAGTAACATCACTATTTACCTTGTTCAGGTATTTTTTTTTTTTTTGTATTTTTCTGAAGCTGGAAACGGGGATAGACAGTCAGACAGACTCCCACATGCACCCAACCGGGATCCACCTGGCATGCCCACCGGGGGCGACACTCTGCCCACCAGGGGGCGATGCTCTGCCCCTCCGGGGCGTCGCTCTGTCGCGACCAGAGCCACTCTAGCGCCTGGGGCAGAGGCCAAGGAGCCATCCCCAGTGCCCAGGCCATCTTTGCTCCAATGGAGCCTTGCTGCGGGAGGGGAAGAGAGAGACAGAGAGGAAGGAGAGGGGGAGGGGTGGAGAAGCAGATGGGCGCTCTCCTGTGTGCCCTGGCCGGGAATCGAATCCGGGACCCCTGCACGCCAGGCCGACGCTCTACCACTGAGCCAACCGGCCAGAGCCTTGTTCAGGTATTTTTATTTCTGTTATCTGATTTTACCCTCTGACTACCTTCCACAAAGGGTACCCTGATACTATCGCCATTTGACAAGTGGGGAAACAGAGGGACAGAAGGTTTGGTGGTTAGTCCAAGGCAGTGTGTGCCATTTGGAGCACACCTGGATTTGCTGATGCCACGCCCAGCCCACCTCTCAACCTCGGCGACATAGTTTCTGTGTGAAAATGATACCTCTAGCTGATGAAACCCCCAGAGGCCTGGAACTGTGGTTTTGAACTTGTTCCATGGATTGCCTTGCAAAGCCAGGTCATTAAAAAAATATTTTGATGAGGTTAATTGTCAGGGATTCATTCACTTCATTGATACAGTTCTTAAAACAGTTACTAAGCTCCTATCATGCAGGGTGCTGGGGATGAGATGGGGAGTGACCATAGGCACAGTTCCTGTCCTGCAGAGCTAACGGTCATGTGGGGACAGAACTCATCGAACTGTCACCAAATAAATGCACAGTAACAGCAAGTGTGATGAAGGATACAATCTCTGAGAATACAGAATGGAAAATTTGTCTCATCACAAGAAGGAGGAATGCTTCCCTGAGGAAAGGATGATCAGAAACATGAATAGAACTGAACCAGGCAAAGGGAATGTCATGTGCAAAGGCCCCGTGGAGAGATGAATAGTACATGTTTGAGGAACTGGGTGAAGGCTACGAAGGCCGGAGCCCAGAAACACGGGGAAAGAGCAGTGCGAGATGCAACTGGGAGGGAGGTGAGTGGTCCCAATAAGCTTCTTTCACTACACCAGGCAGAATATCTGAAGTTGCATTGTGTCACATGTGACATACTTTGCAAATAAATTTGTTCAAAAGAATACATGGCATTGCCCTGGCTGTTACAGCTCTCTCTTTGCACCTTCATGCCTCATTTACTAGCACTTAAAATTCAGATCCCTTCTCCATTTACCTCTTTATTAATTTAAAACATTTACCTCTGGAAAAGGGAGGCTGAAAGTTCTTCTTCATTTGCATTATTGACCTCTGGAAGAAAGCACGTGAGAATCCAACCCACACAGATCCATCCGCCGGCTGAAGTCTCCGGTAGACCGTTTGAGGTTATGGATCAAGCCCGTTAGAAAGAGCTTTACTGTTGTTTACATTTCAAGTGCATGAAACCAGACATTGAAACTGTTCATTAAAAATCCCTATGTTCAAGCAGATAAAGAAAAATCATTTCAGAAGCTCTGTAATGAATGTACAAGCGGGTACAGGTTATTTTGTCAAACTCAATAACCAGGAGAAAAGGCAAACGGATGCTGCTTGTATTTGATTTTGTCTTTCACTGAAGCACGCTGACGGGCTGCCTCTGGTCCTTCACTGCCCTGAGTGGGAGGACCTGGCCTTTTGCTTCTTGATCCCCTCTGGCCAGGACTGGGTTAGGGGCGACATGTAAATGTGAGAAGCATCACTTGGGCACTAAGATAGAATGAAACAAAATGAACACAGATGTAGGTGCTTTCACGTGACCCAGACACAGTGACACAGCTTGGATGCTGGTGGAGGGTGTCAGAAGTTGCTGCACTGTTAGAACTACAGAGGCCTAGTAACTGCTCAAGTCAGACTATTATGTGGCTGATCCAGGCTTCTGATTGTGTCTTCTTTTTTTAACTTATTTTATTTATTTTTATATTTTAGAACAGCGGTCCCAACCTTTTTTGGGCCACGGACCGGTTTAATGTCAGAAAATATTTTCACGGACCAACCTTTAGGGTGGGATGGATAAATGCACAAAATAAAATTATGTGACCGGCGTAAAAACTATGGTATTTTTATTTTTTATTTTTTGTATTTTTCTGAAGTTGGAAACTGGGAGGCAGTCAGACAGACTCCCGCATGCGCCCGACCGGATCCAACCGGCCCGCCCACGGTGGGGGGGGGGGGATGCTGGGCCCATCTGGGGCGTTGCTCTGCTGCAACCAGAGCTATTCCAGCACCTGAGGCAGAGGCCACAGAGCCATCCTCAGCACCCAGGCCAACCTTGCTCCAATGGAGCCTTGGCTGTGGGAGGGGAAGAGAGAGACAAAGAGAAAGGAGAGGGGGAGGGGTGGAGAAGCAGTTGGGCGCTTCTCCTGTGTGCCCTGGCCGGGAATCGAACCTGGGACTCCTGCATGCCAGGCCAATGCTCTACCACTGAGCCAACCGGCCAGGGCCAAAACTGTGGTATTTTTAAATATAATTGTCGAACTTATGAGACAAGCATTAAGAGTGAGTCTTAGATGGATGTAACAGAGGGAATCTGGTCATTTTTTAAAAATAAAACATCGTTCAGACTTAAATATAAATAAAACGGAAATAATGTAAGTTATTTATTCTTTCTCTGCGGACTGATACCAAATGGCCCACGGACCGGTACCGGTCCACAGCCCAGGGGTTGGGGACCACTGTTTTAGAGAGAGGAGAGAGGCAGAGTCAGACTCCTGCATGTGCCCTGACTGGGATCCACCCGGCAAGCCCACTAGGGGGCGATGCTCTGCCCTCTGGGGCACTGCTCCATTGCTCCGTTGCAACCATTTTTTTTTTTTTTAGCCTTTGAAGCAGAAGCCATGGAGCCATCCTCAGCATCCTGGGCCAACTTGCTCCAATTGAGCCATGGCTGTAGAAGGGGAGGAGAAGACAGAAAGAGAGAGAGAGAAGTGGGGGGGTGGAGAAGCAGATGGATGCTTCTCCAGTGTGCCCTGACCAGTATTTAAACCTGGGACATCTACACTCCAGGCCGATGCTCTACCACTGAGCCAAACAGGGCCCTGATTATGTTTTCTGAACCCACTTTGAAGCTTTCTCCTTAATTCTGCAGCTGTTCTTAAGAGTTCACCCATTTTGTCCAACCACAGAAGAGTTTAACAACGCTTTACTCCATGCCGTGTTAATTACCAAAACAAACAAATGAAAACAAACCACAAGGATGAGTAAGACATGGTTCCTGGGCAAAGATACTCACAACCTGGAAAGTTAGACAGGCACTTACAGCTATGGATGCAAAGCTTGTAACCGTTTCACAGCACATTTTGAAGAGTCAACAGGAGCAGGACTCTGCCAAACTGTTTGGTGTGGCCCCATTAGAATGTCCAGAATCTCCATCTCCCTATGAATGAGGCCCCAAAGTTAACCTGCGCAATGAAGCAATCTGATGTCACTTGCATTTTAGGGGCCAATATAAGTTTCCTTTATTTTTCTGCAAAGGAATAACAGAAATAAAAAATAATTACCATCTATTTTCATCATCTTCTCCCAAAAGAATGGAGTTTTAATACTAAAAAAAAAAAAAAAAAAAAAAAAAAAAAAACCCCAAAAAACTAAAAAGGACATTATCTTAGAGTAAGAAATAATTTTTTTACTTTGAATATATTTAGCTTCATGAAAAGTCATTATATTATCCTTATTTTCCCCGTCGGACACAGACCAGTGAAAACCAGAGCATGGACCTGCCTGTACCATTTCCGGACAGGCATGGGGAAGCCGCTGATATGTAGCAAAGGGTTGGCTGCATTTGCTTTGACCAGGAATCATTGAGGTCTGTCAGTTATGAGACTGTTTTAATATCATGGATAAAGATTCACTTCTTTGCTGGTCTTTCCAAGCTGATCAGTCACTTGGGCCTGAGTTTCCTTAATTCCAGGATGGATCCTAGATCGATTGTCAATCTGGAGGCTTCTGAAGCCCTGGCAGGGAGTTTTCTCTGGGTCTCGAGGAAGTGCTCCTAGGACCTAATGGATGTGAGCTAGGATAGTTGGTGTGGGGAGAGCAGGGCCCTATTTTAGCAGCTTCCAAAGTCTCCCCTTTTGGAAGAGGTTGTCTACAAAGTTGAGACTCAAAGGTCAAGGACCGAACTGAGACTAGAGGACAAAGGATGCAATGTTTTGAGCCCTCCCTCAGTATCCGGCATGATCTTGGTAACTCTCTCTATTTCATTATTTTTATTTGGGAAATTCTTAATGAACATCCTTTGTAGAGGGGATCTGAACAGGAAAATAATTGTCTGATAGGCCTCCTAGTACATTCTCTATAATACACATTTTTTTATGTATTAAAAAAAAGATAAAAAGATTCAAGTAAATGTCATCATTGTGATATTAGATCTTAAATTCTCTCATCGTGTCTTTTTGGAGTTTCATAGTTGTCTAATATTCCATTGTCGGTATACTGTATTTGTTAAGCCTTCGCCAATTACTGAACATTGGGCTTCTTCTGGAATGTTGTGTGTATATGCATGATTAGATTTGATCATTAGAGACAATGCCACAGTTTGTGTAGCATTTTGCTTCTTCCATATTATTTCTTTAGTGTAAATTCCCAGGAGAAAGATTACTGGGTCAGAGTAAGCACAGCTTTATGATTCTGGTTACATATTGCCTTATTTCTTTCAAGAAGAATTATGCTGATTTAACTCAAGGGCTATACCTTCTGAGTCTCTCAGTTTTCCTGCAGCCTGGCCATCATTAGGGCATTCTTTGGGAAGGCTAACACGCTACCTTTTCAGAGTTGCTTTCATTTGCATTTTTTATTACTAGCAGAGATGAACATTTTCCCACATGCTCACTTATCTAGTACTATTCATTAAAAATGTTTTAGGGCCACTTGGGGTGGGGGGAGTGTAGATGGGAAACTTTATTTCTCACAGCTGGAGGGGCAGATGACAGCTGTGGATGAGTCTATATGAATAAAACCTAAATTGATTTCTGTGATATGAAGTGACTGCACATGATATGACTACATTGCCATCTTTTAAAAAAAAACACACCAGATGGTTGTAACTCTTGTGGGCAAAAGGAACAACCCCCCCCACCACCACCACCAAAAAAAAAGTAGCCTGAAAGGGCATTCATTTGTTTACCCAGTTGTCCTTATTGGAAGGTTTCAGGGAGCTTCTGGGAAGCCATCAATCTTCAGGTCTGTCCATCTTTCCAACTGTGCACATTACAACTTTAGAAGCAAAAGAATAGTTGCAAAACTTCTGACACTTCCTTAGTGGTAATTGTGCACTAATTCGCACATGCTCTTCCTCATCAACCTCCGTCTACTGAAAACGGCCGTACAACAAGGCATATTTTAAGGCTAAATAAACTCTCTGCCCTGTTCACTTTGCCAGCCTCCCGACCCACAGCTGACCAGACTCCAGTGTGCAGGGTTGGAAGATGATAGAAGTAAACGGGAAACAAACAGTTCCAAAACTCTCGAGTCTCTGGAAGATTTCAAAGTCTGTTTTCTTAACGTTACGCTAATAATGCCTTTCCTGCTGGCCACCCCTCCCCCGCCCCTTTCTCCCCCTCCGGGGAGGCACTCAGCCCAGTGGTTATATAACTGTGACTTGACACCACAGCCAAGGTACTGGAGCTCTGGAGCTCGGTTCACTGAACTGTGGTAAGGCGCTTGCCAGGGAGGATACAGTTCGAGGATAGATGGATGACTGAGTTACCGATCAGCTGCACCAAGTCTGAGGGCTGGCTGGGTGACTTGGGCTGCACAAATGTTGGTAAGCAGACCAATATGTGTCCTGCCCCAGGAACTAAAACAAATGGCTCCCAGGTGCCAAATTAAGCCCCAGTATGAGGAGTCCCGGTTATTTCCTCCCCCCCTCAAATGACCAGCCTCAAAGGCAACGGCTGACCATAAAGCTGCCCAGGCTGCTTGGACATGCAAGTTCAAGGGGAAGTGGGGGAGGGGGGGTGTTCATTAACACCCATCTTGAAAGCCACAGGCACTCAAGATGCTGAATCTGCTCTTATTTGGAGCAGCATAACCTAATAAGAGAAAATAATGTGTTCAACTCTCCCCCGCACCCCAACACAGCCAAAATGAGCACCCCACACGCCATAAACCCCCACCACCACCCCATACCTTCTATGTACTTAAGAAGCAGAATAAGGTGGGGATATAAATTTGGCCTGCTGAGTCAGAAAGACCTAGCTCTGCTTCTTATAGGTTTTGTGACCTTTAAGGAAATTACTTAAGCCCTCTAAGCCTTACTTTTCCTGTCCATAAAATGGGTATAATCATAGAACCCATCTAATAAAGTGATTGTGAGGATAGAATTAGAAATGGAACAGAAAGCTCTTGAAAGATTGCATGACCCATAGAAAGAGGCAAATAAAAAAATCTGCTTTTATTATAGCACTTTTTTTTTCTTACCCCCTCCCTTGCTAGACTGGTGATCCTACATGTAGGAATCATATCTGCTTCATCTCAGTACTGCGGGGACCAAACACAGTTCCTAACACACAGTGGGCCTCAGGAAGTTTGGTCCGGGCATGGCGAGCTCTGAGGACACTGGCCCCGGGAATCATGGTGCTGCAGTGTCAGCTTTTTGTTTTGTTTTGTTTTGCTTTATATATATATTTTGTTTCATTTTCAGTTATTTTGGGTCAGTAATGTAATCCCTAATTCGGCTCATCTCTCAAGCAGAGTGTTTGAGTTCATTAAAATGAAAATAAGAATGAAGCATTTTTTGTTTTAAAATGTTTTCTCACATGAAAGATCCTATAAAACTAAATTACTAATTGAACAATGATGCTGAGTGGAAGCAATTATCCAAGGAGGCCATGCCCAGTTCTTTTTAAAGGGATATCTCTCTTGCATGTTCCCTGACAGGTAATGTAACTCACTTGTGTGCACAATCTACACTGTGCTCCTTAGACCAGTCCAGTGCTTCCTGTACCTGTCTACACAACAGCGTTACAGAAGGGCCCCTCCCTCCCCCGCCATGCCCTGTGTGGCAGGAAAGAAAGGCATTTCTCTCCCTCTATTTTTCTTTAAATTCCCATATTCATTAGGGCTCAACTAAAAACTCCTACCATCTCCCCACCGGAGCAGACATATATCCTATGCATTCCTATTGTTTCTTCTAAAGGTATTTTCGTGAGATGTATAAACATTTGCTGAAAACCTGCAAGTGCTTTGGAAAACATGGGTTCCCATGTTTTGGATGAGGGAGAGCTGGAATCTGAGAGTCAGCACCCTCTGAATGGAGGAAAAGCTCCTTGGTGCCTTGGAACCACATAGATCATTCCTCCTGGCTCTCGGTCGACCATTTCACAACGTTTCAGTCAATAGCAAGAACATCAGTGTTCATCAGTTTAAGGCACTTCATGGGGAAAATGTAGAACCATATCAAAGTTGTCAGCAGCTCCTTGCTAAGACTGTCTTGAGAAAAACCTTGCAGGGTTTCCTCCAAAGTGACCACCAGACTTGGTTTTTTATAAAAGACATGTGGATTACTAAGATTAACCAACAGACTTACATAGTACGATGTTACACTATTCATTGGTCTGTTCATCTATCTATCTGTCTACCTACCTACCTACCTACCTACCTACCTACCTACCTACCTTGGGCATTTAAATGACCCAGAAGGGAGCCTTTAATCTGAGCTCCTGACAGCTGCACTGGAGCAGGGCAGTCCCTTCGGCCCAGAACACTGAAGAAGGAAGTAGGTGGTAGCCACACTGAGCTGAGAGGCACTGCTCAGACCACTACAGAGAGACAGTTAAGCTAGGCTCAGTTCCTGATCCCAGGACAGGGTAGATGTTGATATCTGTGAATGAGAAAAGTCTCACGAACCCTTACTGTGCATGGGAATCAAAATGTTTCATCCCTTCGTCGACTCAAATCCATCTCAGCTTGGAAGGAGTCTCTCATGTTCTCCACTTAGATGTTCTCATCTATAAAATGGGGCCAGTTCCTATCTCACACAGCGTCAGGAGAGGGAACTGATTAATTAATGTTTACAATCTACTTTGAACTTGAAAAGGATTCCCTAGAAGTTGTTATTAAGCCTATCTCATGTTTACTTTGAGTTCTGGGGTTTGTCTAAACCTGAAGCTCAAGGGGAACTTCACAGTTTGTTGCACACTTAGGAGGAAAATTTTAATAAGATTTTAATGCAAATTCCCTGGAAATGGACACCCTTTCACCAGTCAACAGTGTGTTCTTTATAAGGCTCTAAAAGGATCCTAAAACAAAAGGGAAACAGTAGCCCTCTCCACGAGAAGAAGCAGGGAGCAGCTCTTCTAAGGGAGACGGGGAAAGGGGGGAGAGGAGGCGGATTCTGTTTTTTGGTCAAGGGGGCCATCGGTTCTCAGAAATTTTCGATTGTGACTGCTCTGCCTTCACTGAGTCCCCCAGAGAGCCAGAGAGTAGGATTTGCACATAAGGTATTAAAGTATACTCAGTGTAATTTAATTTCTAGCTCTCCTAATTTATCCTGTTGTCATTCAGCAGCAAAACAGCGAAGTGCAGATACTTGACAGCGGCCAGGTGATTGTGCTGTGAGATGGGGTGGTTTCGATGCTAGAGCAACGCGTGGCAGAGAGCACATTAAGGGACAGCAGCTCTTTGGAGACGGGGGGGTGTTTAACCTCGTGTTTGAATGGAGAGAGAAAGACAGGTCCTTGTGCATGGGGGGAAAATCATGATAACCTAATCCCATCAGACAACCTTGTAAACTGTAAGGGTAGCAAGCCTGCACCCAGCTCTTCAGTCAGCCTGATCAAAAATTATTATTGACAACATTGATCTTTGCCCACTGACCATTCCTACAAAATGTGGTTTGGAATAACTGTTTCTTACTGAAGAAACAACTGCTTATGATATGTATCAATACCCGGCCTGCATGGTTGCATTAGACCTTTCTTGCCGGAGGCTATGGCCTGAGTTTTAAGTCAATTGAGTCTTTACAAAAGAAGCTTGTATTGACTATTGGATTAAACAGCAAATCAATTTATTTTTCTAGGTTCAATATTCAAGAATGCACGAGAGTAAAGAGATCTTCCAGGTGTCTATTCGTGCAGTGGTGGTAACCCACTCACATTGTTGTGATGCTTTTTTAAGCCATTTGGAAGAGCGTTTGCACACCCCCTCGCTCAGTCGTTCAATAGGCACCTTGACTATCGACATTTTACTCATTCTCTCTGCTGGCGAGGTTGCTGTTTGATTCTGGTTCTCCAAAGTCAAGATTAGAGGTGAGCACGTGGCCAAGGCCCTCAGCACCTCACCTTTCAGAGGAAATGCCTACTCTACTGAGTAAGGATGTCTAAATGAAGGTTGTAAGCCACCTAGGGGCTGCAGCCCACAGTTCTGAGAGAAGGAGATGCAGCTTTTAATTTCTCTCCCATGAATGATCAAATTTAGGTACTAGGTTAGTTTCTTTTTTTTTTTTTTTTTTTTTTACAGAGACAGAGAGGGAGTCAGAGAGAGGGATAGATAGGGACAGACAGACAGACAGGAATGGAGAGAGATGAGAAGCATCAATCATCAGTTTTTTCGTTCCCACACCTTAGCTGTTCATTGATTGCTTTCTCGTAAGTGCCTTGACTGTGGGCCTTCAGCAGACTGAGTAACTCTTTGCTCGAGCCAGCGACCTTGGGTCCAAGCTAGTGAGCTTTGCTCAAACCAGATGAGCCGGTGCTCAAGCTAGAGACCTCAGGGTCTTGAATCTGGGTCTTCCGCATCCTAGTCCGACACTCTATCCACTGCACCACCACCTAGTCAGGCTAGGATAGTTTCTAAAACAACAACAACAAAAAAATTATTTTATTTTAGCAAGAGAAGGGGAGAGAGGGACACACAGAAACACTGATTTATTCTTATAAGTGTCCTAACCAGGGATCGAACCGGCAATCTCTGTACTTTTGGATGATGCTCTAACCGGCCGAGCCATCTGGCCAGGGTAGTATTAGGCTAGTTTAGCATCTTAATATTGAGTAGGACTAAGTAGGGGAATGCCATCTTAGCGCTAGAAGTGATGAAGTAGGCATTTGTTAAATATTTGAACTCAATCAAAATTAACTTGGATGGAAAACTGAGGCCAGAGAGGAAAGGTGAGTTGCCTATGGTCACACAGTAGGTTTGTGCCAAGCTGGGTCTTCAAGCAAGCTTTCTTTATCTGTAGGCCAGTGACTTTTCCATGATATCATGAGGCTTTTCCTTATGAAGAAGGAGATGTGTCCGTATCTATTCACTTGGGAGGAAACACGTACGTCTGTGTTTCCTCCTGAGCTAATATTCTGGATTTGTTTGCTTTGCTCAGCTTCTCCCTGGACTAATTGGAGAACACTTTGTTAGAGAGGACTCACTATGCAAATGCTTATTCTTTGTTTCTGTGTTGTTTTGTTTTCACTACCGCCTTAAAGAGTCCCCAGTGTTTTCAAGTATGAGAACTGCATTTAAGAACCAACAACGTTCATTCATTTATTTAGTAAATATTTATTCAGCACCTACTATTAACCAGGCACAATTCTAGGTACTAGGAATACATCAGCAAACATAAACAAATATCCATGCCTTTGAGTTGCTTATATTCCTGCAGGGAGAAGACAGACAATTAGCAATAAATATAAGAAATAAGTAAATTACAGTATTCCTGGGTATCTTTGGGGGACTGGTTCCAGGACCCCCCAGTGACCCATGGATGCTCACCTCCCTTTCCCAAGATGGCATAAAACAATGCATTAAGTGGGCCTTCCGCATCCAGGGATTCCCAACCGCGAATTGAAAACACTGCTTTCCACCTGCACTTGGTTGAATTGGGGGTGAAAACCTGCAGATACAGAGGGCCAACTGTACAGTGTACTGTGTTACAAAGTGATGAGAGCTGAGAGACGGAGGAAACAGTAAACAGGTCGGGGGGGGGGGCAGGCTGCAGGATAAATAGGATGGTCAGGTCTGACTGCATAAACCCAGAGGCAGTAATGACACTTGATTGATGCAGCGTCTCTAGACAGTGGTTGGTGCCAATCAAGAGTCAAAGACTCTGCAAAAACTCCACTCCCTCAACCAGGACCCCAAACTCTGGGAACACCCACACCTTGTGCCTACCTGGTGCATCTGTGACTCAATTGAAACCCTTTTGCCTGGGTATCTATGTTCTTTATGTCAATTTGGTTTGCTTAATTTAAAAGGAGCAGAAAAAAAACACATGTATTTAATAAAGCTCCTTATGTGAAGTCTTTGATGTTCCCTCCTTTTTTTCTCCCCAGCACTCAGCTCTCAGTTGTGCTATTAGCTTCCTGGTCCTCTGCTCCTCACCAGTCAGCTTTGGTGCCTCTGAAGGCCCGGACCAGGTTGCCCTGTTCTATTTCCCTCCCTCCTGGAGACCTTGCTAGGAGATGACCTAGCCATCTGACAGACTAATCCAAGATGAAGGGGAAGCAGCTAATGCACTGTAACACCTCCCTCCTGGGTGACATTTGCATATAAACAATAATCACAATAGCAAACACACATATCCCTTTTGATGTGGGCCAGATACTGTTTCCAGCATTTTATAATACTAAGCATTTAATACTGAGAGCGACCCTATGGGAGACTCTAGTTATCCTCATTTTCTATTTAATGAAACTGAGGCACAGAATAACTTGCCCAAACTCAAACTGCTTTTACGTGCTGGAGTTGGAGTTCAAACTGCTGTGGTCCAGGTTATTTGGTCCCTTCACCCAAGAGTGTACATAGGCTTCAGCTCCTGTGTCAACTCCATGTTGATTGGTAGTGCCTGCTTTAAGTATTGTAGTAGGAAAGAGATTTGGGGCTGTGTTTGGTATTGACGGGAAAGAATTCTGTGACTGATTAGCAATGCCTGCCATGGGTTCAATCAGGATGAGGGAATTTATGGCATGATGGTGTCAGTAGTGAGGATGCCTTAACTCAGAAGAGCAGTAGCGAGTCAGACTTAGGGCATGACCCATGAGGTAGCTGTTTAGGGGTGGGTCCCTATAATCATACTGGAAAGTCACCTCCTTAATTTACCAGCCGAATCTGATTTTTATTCTCTTACTGTGGTCGTTTTTCCCCACAAGAGTAAGAAGGGTGAGGTCGGGAATACAGAGGATGCGGCCTCAAGAGCGCCCTTGAGACGTAGCAGGGGAAGCGTGGGGGAGGCAGCCGCAAGCCAGTCATGGGGTCCTTCGCCTCAAGCTCGTTGCTGATCACAATATCCTGGGTGCTGTCTAAACTCAGTTCTAACTGAGCAAGCAAAATACCTTCCCCTTCAACAAAGTTTCAGGTTCCCATCCAATTACTGATAAGGACTAAGCCACAGAATTTTAGGTTGAACTAGTTCTCAGACAGCCATTGCTGATGTCCGCAGATCTGACGCCTTTCCCGGCACTTAGGGATGGAGGGAGATGGAGTCAGAGGGTAGAAGGCATCAAAGCCCAATGCAGGGGACTTTTCTCCCTGCCACGTTGTATTCCTTAATGACTCAGCCGTGAGGAGACGGGGGAGGGGGTGCCGCATAAGATAATTCTTCTGTGTCAGTAATTTTAAACCTAAAGAGGTTTGATGTCCCGGAAGCATATTCATTTCTCCATGTTTATTAAATTAAGCCCTCCTTGAATCTGCAACAACATACTGTTCATTAATAGGAAAAGAGACCATGGTTTCCCCCCGAGGAATATGTTGGCTCAGATCTGTTCCAAGGTAGGCATAAATGAAGTGTGTTTGTGTGTGTGTGTGTGTGTGTGTGTATGTGTGTGTGTGTGTGCATGTGTGCCTTGAGTAGGGGTGATAAAGGAGATGGCTGAGAGCAAAGAGGACAAGAAGGAAAAGAGGTCTTAGAGCTTAGACCACAAATATCCAAGAAGAGTTCTTATCAGAGCTAAAGCTAAGTACTCCTGCCGGAGTGCCTAGCGTGATATTAGCTTTTATAAGGAGAAAAACGAATATGTAATTGCAGTGTCTCTATAGGAAGAAAAGTGCAGATCTGTTCAGAAGAACCCCCCACGCAAATTTGAAAACAGCTTACATACAGAAAATCAGTTTTCTCCTTCTAGCAACATTAACTTAGTCAAACAACTGGAGAGAGAATTCTGTTAATGAAGTCAGTCCCATCAAGTTAAAGCCTCATAATACTGCCATCGGGGCTCGGTAGGGAATCTAATCATTTGTAGCTTGGACCAAAAATAATGTGGAAATCCCATTCGTTTAGAGTCATGTTACAACTAATGCTGAAGGCAAATCCAGGAAGCCGAGTACAAGTGTCGGGAGCTTAAGAGAGAAGGATGGAAACAAGAGGGTGAAGATATTCTGGCAGCCACGTGATTTATAGACGAGAAACCTTAGAGGTGTGGGGTGTCTTAGACTCTCCACTGATAACTTATTTCAGGACAACACACTTTATTCAGAGAATGTTACAGTAATATACTCAAAATATCAGTCACAAAGGAAGTTGAGGAAATGTGTTGAGTAATCATGAATTGATACTACAATTACCCTAAATTTTCAAGTTTCCAGTCAAAGCCAATGGTTGTTTTGTAATAGAATCTAAGGAACACTCTTATAATGTGGGCTCAACAAAGAGAAAGCTTTCGCGTCCCCCATTCGTGTGCGCTGCTTCGAGATGAAAATGAGACGACTGTGGGAGGGGGCAGACTAGATCGTCTAGAAAGAGACTGTAAATGACTTCTGTCTGTTTGAAACACTACTGACAAATGTGGTGCATCTCAGGACTTTGGCATAAAGTAATATGAAGACAGTGAGACATCTGTGTGACCTAGATATGAGTATGTCCATTGAAACTCTGAAATCCAAAGAGTGGCTATTCAAGGCAGTAAACAGGGTAAGAAAACAGGAAAGGGGCTTTCTCTTTTCTAGGAGTAAACTCTACTGATAGAAGCGGGAAAATCATCAGCCCTACAAGAAGGAGTCTTTAGAAAGCTATGTCTGGTGGAGGATCCAAGGAGATTGGGCCTCCATGATCCTTCTGAGGGCTCTCAGGATGAATCGGTGTCTGGTGATGGGTCTTGCTTAGTACAGATTCTCAGATGAAGACACCAAGAAATGGGGCAGCCTGTTAGAAGATGACTATTAAGACTGGCTTTGACATTGACAAGCACACTCCACAGACTCCTCTGCCCCAGATAGTCTGATGACAAAGTCAATTCTTCCGAGCAGTACTGTGTCAGGATTAGGTTGACACAGTGTAGCAGAGAACTGCCCTATTAGGAATCTCCAGAAGCCATGTGTAAGGCCAGTGGCCGTGGCCGTGGTCGTCGTGCGAGTTCACATTGGATTCAGGCAGACAGTAAAGAACTGCAGAACCAGAGGATGGTGGGCCATTCCATTTATTAAAATCTCCTAATAGCAGATGAGCAAACAGGCAGGGAAGACCGCTTCCCTCTCACTCAGGGCTCCCAAAGCTCTGACTCATTCTCCGGACTCTCCCTGACTCACAGGCCCTCACCAGCCTCAGCACACACTCTCTCTCTTTTCTCTCTCTCTCTCTCTCTCTTTCTCTCTTCTCTCTGTACTCCTCTGCCCAGCAAAGGATTCTCAGATGAATGATCTGGAGAAGGGCAAAAAAAACCCTTCTCCAGCAAACAATGGCCCCTCCCAAACAGGAAGGCAATCCGCACATTGGAATCTGCTGCAGTCTTCCATAGACTATACACACCCCAATACAAGCGAGCAAACCTAAAAAAACCAAACATTTGTTTACCCAACGCCATGACAATGGATCCACCAGAGCCTTAAATCTGAGTCAGGCCAATGTACACACGGTTATCAAAGGGCCTTTCTATGGTATTCCACCTTGGCGGTCCTCATGTTGCTGCTCGACGCTCCCCACCCCACCCCCAGATAGCCACGCAGTGTTTCTTAAGCAATCAGTATCTTAAAACTGGGAGAAAAGGTGTGCTTTAATGAAGCAGGTACAGCTATCATCAAGTTTTGATTACACATCCCACAAATGCTGAGCACACCCCTCGGAAAAAAAGCACTGTCGGCCTCAGGACTGGGGCAGCCTCCATATCGAAGTGGGCTAGTGTCAGGTCTGGTTGGGTGGACAGCTTCCAAAGCTTGCAGAGTGGAGGCTGACCTGGCCTGCCTGGAGTCTTGACACGCTTATCAATTCAGTGTTGGCCTCTTATTTAGCTACATTCCCTCCATCATGGTCAGTTTTGAAACATCTGTTAGAGACAGCATTTTTTCCCCGACGCACAGAGGTGGTGGGAGAGGACGGCTGCCGCGCTCCCCGCCCTGTGACCCCTGTGACCCCGGGTTCTGCAGAGCTAAGCGCCACTGGCGGGACAGAGAAGCTAACTGTTTATGTCCCTGAGTTTGTGACTCTGCTACCACTGTCACCTTCACCAAGTTATTTTCCTTTTCTGGGCCTGATTTCTCTGCCTCCAAGGTGGAGAGTTCTCCATTCTCTTACTCTTCCCTGAAAAGATTATGCTGTCCTCTTGATTCCCACCCCTCTCTTGTAACCAGATCATAAAAGATGCTTAGGGTACTATTTAGCGAAGTAGACTTCAAAGTAAATCAGTATTGGTAGAGATGTAATTATAGCAATGTCAATTTATGAAGCTGATAACTCAACTCTGCTTATGCAAGATAATATTCCTGTTCTCAGAAAACACCTCGGTGAAGTGTTTAGGATTAAAAGCTCATGCGATCTATGCCTTATCCTCAAACCGTTAAGAAAATAAACTATGTATAGCCATATTTAAAAAGAGAGAGAAGCCCTGGCCGGTTGGCTCAGCGGTAGAGTGTCAGCCTGGCGTGCAGAAGTCCCGGGTTCGATTCCCGGCCAGGGCACACAGGAGAAGCGCCCATCTGCTTCTCCACCCCTCCCCCTCTCCTTCCTCTCTGTCTCTCTCTTCCCCTCCCACAGCCGAGGCTCCACTGGAGCAAAGATGGCCCAGGCGCTGGGGATGGCTCCTTGGCCTCTGCCCCAGGCGCTAGAGTGGCTCTGGTTGCGGCAGAGTGACACCCCGGAGGGGCAGAGCATCGCCCCCTGGTGGGCAGAGCGTTGCCCCTGGTGGGCGTGCCGGGTGGATCCCGGTCGGGCGCATGCGTGAGTCTGTCTGACTGTCTCTCCTGATTTCCAGCTTCAGAAAAATACAAAAATAAATAAATAAATAAAAAATGAAAAAAAAAATAAAAAGAGAGAGAAAGAGGGAGAGAGAAGAACTTGTAAGTAAATCATTATGAATAATAAAGCCAACACTGAGTGTATGAAGAATATCATTCTTCAGGTCAAGTTTTACCATAGCAATTTAAAGCCAAGAGCTCCCCACCCCCCAAGGCCTGTGGCCCCTCCAGCTTTCATAGATGTGTCAAGATGGTTCAAGGTTTCATCGCCCCCCTCCCAACCTTTAGATGCCAATGAGCTGTCAAGGGAGATTTTCAGAGAGCAATCGAGAGCCTCTTCCTGAGAGGCCAGTAGAGTCTGGTCTCCCATTTTTGTCCAAGGAAGCTAAATGGAACTTGCAACCCAAAAACATGTAATGATTCACCCCATGGTAATAAAACAGCCCTGGAAAACTCCCCAGAGGGATTAATCTTAATCGGCAATTAAGATAAAGTCAGGGCACTTGCTAATCCAGGTCTTAATCAGAGACATTTTAATGTGCTGCTGTGGTGTGCATATAAGACTGGATTCCACTAATAGGGCCTGAACGTGGGTGTGAGGAGGAGGATCCTCCGTGCCCAGATGGCCTGCACATCCAGCAACAGAATGAGGTTTTGCAAGAGAGCTGGCCATCCTGGCTGACACGATCACCATGTGCAGCTCGCTGGGCTCATAAAGCTCCCAGGTAAATGGAAGCCCCACTGTCTTCACTGCCATGCAACAAGAGCAAAGAGGAGAGGCAGGTTCCTAGTAAGGTGTACAGGACACTTCCTGCCTCACCAGCCTGCTCTGAAAGCCCAGGTTCATGCGGTGATCAAAGACTCACACAGGTGTGGGGACCAATGTGAACAAGAGGGAAAGCAAAGTAGAAACACGAAAAACAAAACAGTTTTCAAAGAAAGTTGAAGCCAGTATCATTGCTGTGTTGTTTTCTTCCTAGAATTCTCTCTAGAATTTCTTCCTTTTCTGAGTATGTCTAAATCCAGATAATCATTTGGTATCGTTTGTAAGTATAAATTCCCAGTGACTGTGACGTAGTACCCTGGCTTAGCCAGAAGATCCTGCCACCTGCTCTCCAGCTGGCCTCTAGTTGTGTCATTTTTAAGTCCCACCTGGTCGACCAGGATCTGAAGATTTGATGCTGGTGTGAGCCCTGACATGCAGCTAAGAGCAGGTGCATAGGCTGGCCCAGGTGCCCGCCAGGCCATGCTGGGGAGCAGGCCCTGAGCCTTCCCTCAATGCAAGACAATAATGAAGAGAAAGTTGAAACTGCACAGGAGACCAACTCAGAGATGATCAGTAGTTATTTTTTTAATCAGTAGGTATCTCATGAACACCGACTATGTGAAAGGTCTAGTGCTAGACTCTGTGATCTACACAAAGAGGGATGGCCACTTTCTTGGAAGGAATACAACATACCGGTGAAACATTAACCTAAGCTCCTTGGTGGTACGTAGGGGCACCAATGTAAGGCCCAGAAAGAAAGAGTTCTCTGATCTAAATGGAGCAATAGATTACTTTTGACTGATGTTCAGGGAAGGCTTCCTGGAGGAGGCATGTTTGAGTAACCCAGGGAGACAGAAGAAAAGGAGGCATTCAAGATGGGGAAATAACCCAAACTCAGAGGCTACGTGGTGGCACATGGGATTGGTGGGAGAGGTCAGATATAGTAGAAAAGAAGGCAGAAAGAAAAGAGTCAGAATTAGTGTATAAAGGGCCAAGAAGGCCTATCCTCCTATACTGCAGGTAGTGTTACCAGATTTAGAAAAAAAAAATAAGAAGAAGAAAGAAGGAGGAGGAGAAGAGGAAGAAAGGCCGGGCACCTAGATTGATTTGATTTTTTTAGGTAAAGAATGATTTTCGATATATTTATGTCCCAAATATTGCATGGGACATACTTACACAAAAAAGTTTTCATTGTTTATCTGAGATTCAAATGTAACTCGATATTCTGTCTTTTATCTGGCAACCCTAACTATGAACTCTTGAAGCTTTGGGAGTAGAAGAATCCCATGAAAAGAAATCTCTTCCGAAAAGAAGTCTGAGAATTAAATAGTGACTCCTCACTCTTCGTCAGCTTTTCTTTATGGGTAAGCTCAGTGGAACTCTCATGCCCCAGCTAATGGGTTCCCTGTAGCTGAAATATGCAGTGTGTGACGTGGTTGTAAGCTTAACATGAACTCTGGATTTCACAATGTCAACACTGAAGCGGTTGTCCCCAGGAAAGGTGATTAGTGTACGGCTAGATTGGGCTTTGAAAACATTTCTTATAAATCCCCGACTCCTAGGCTTTCTACCCCTGCCTGTGTGGAAACACAGTTAGGAAACACAAAGGAAGATCAGACGTAATAGGCATGACATAAAAAGCATAATAGGAAAATAATGCCAAGCGACTACAATTTTCATTAAAATCTTTTTTTTTCCTCCCAAGAAAATAAGTAATGTATTTTTTTTTTACATTTGTAGTTTTAGAATTTAAATGGGCAGCCTTCAGAAACAAAAAGCCCTTTAACCAAGGTGTAAATTGTGCCTTCTAAAATGACTTTTCTTCCCTACTCTGGTACTCACAGTAATGAACACTCCTACCCAATCAAACTAGGAAAACAAAATTGGAGCTGTGTCAGCATCTTGGCTGCAAATAAAACTCAAAACAGGTTATAGCACATGCTAGGAATACAAAATAAGGTTAGAAATAATGCTTCAGCTGTGAGTTCTTCGGGCTGTGGAAATAATAGAGCATAATTTAGTAGAGGGGGAACTGGGGAGTCAGCATACACAGAAAAAGTGAAAGAAGCAAGAAAAATGCACGGGGTAGGAAACATGGTTGCAAGAAATTAGAGGAAGATGCTGGGTGGCTAATTATTAGAGGGGATGAACGCCCAGGCTGGTCAGAGAGGGTCCGGCAGCATAGAGGCTGCACTGGTTGAGCTTTATATAAACTGCTCATACTGCGTTTTCAAAGCGATTCTAAATGGACATTAAACTTCAGAGACAAGCCCGTAGCATTAAGGTTCTGTGACATCAAGACCTAACTCCTGACAAGACCAGAGAAATGGAGTGCACTTTGCTTACCTGGTGACTACAACATTCAAGGGCTGCTTACTTTATTAGTCTAATATTGTCCCCTGAAACAACCAAATGTGTGGAGCCACTGTATCATTATCTTTATGTACAGATTCAGATGTCAACTCTCAATGTGCAACCAAATAGATTTGTTTTTCTTTTGTTTTTTGCAACTGCATCAAGATATTGCTAGTCCATATTACCCCCTCCCCCGTTCCTCCCCGTCAGAGCACCTGATCCTAGTAAATTCAAGAGGCAAGAATAGTTAACAAGTTTTTTTTTGTTTCTTATTGTACTTGCAAGAGGCTTATCAAGACGGTTATCTTAAATAGCAGTTTGTACGTTTACTTTCATTCTAACTCAATAGAAGCATTTTTTTCTGAACAAATATTGATCATAGAAGTTAATTTCTCTTTGCACGTTACTTCCTGGTGCTAACAGTTAAGAACCTGTTCCTGGAACGGGGCAGCCTTCCTTTCCTCTCCTTTTTACACCAGGAAAAAAAAGAATTTTAAAAATGTAATCTCAACCATCCACCGATCTTGCATAGGGGCCCAGCTGCCTGACTATGGTGATTCAGGCCAAAGTTTCGCCGGCTAGGTTCACTGAAATGGAAACATGCCGAGGAAACCTCCACTAAAATGCTGCAGCCTCACTCTATATCAGGGGTCCCCAAACTTTTTACACAGGGGGCCAGTTCACTGTCCCTCAGACCGTTGGAAGGCCCAACTATAAAAAAAACAATGAACAAATCCTTATGCACACTGCACATATCTTATTTTAAAGTAAAAAAATAAAACGGGAACAAATACAATATTTAAAATAAAGAACAAGTAAATTTAAATCAACAAACTGACCCGTATTTCAATGGGAACTATGCTCCTCTCACTGACCACGAATGAAAGTGCCCCTTCCAGAAGTGCGGCGGGGGCCAGATAAATGGCCTCAGGGGGCCGCATGCGGCCTGCGGGCCGTAGTTTGGGGACCCCCGCTCTATATCCTCTCTTGCAATAACCATTCTGCGAGAGGGCACATCTCTCACCTTTAATCATTCATTGCCAAAGTCAACTCCTCCCTCCCACCTGGTCAGTCCTTTCTCATTGTCTGCGTGTGACAAGTTCATTAGGAAGAATAAAAATCCGTTTTGTCAGGCCAGCCTTCCACCGTTGTCTGTCAGTGCACCTGCTCTGAATTTCTCCACTCACTTACGATTCGGGCGTGAGGTGGAGTCGGAGTCCGGGCCTCTGGTCTGGTTTATTCTGTGTTTATGCTAGCCCACATTAATTTCATTTTGAAATGAGGGCTTTGGTGCTTAGCTGTAGAGGCAATTATTTTACATTTTCAAAAATAATATAGGGGTAGAAAATAAAAATGGGAAGTTTATTCGAGGTCCAGTCAGGGATTTCTATGTTCATGTTGGGTGGAGGGTTCTCTGCCCCACCCGGGACTGAGATGATCAGCCAGCCCCCGGCTCACACCTGGGCAAGCCTGTCTGCCATCCTTTCAGGTATTTTCACAGGCTCTTGGTGGGATTGGACCTTTCCTGATAGACTTTACAGCCAGGTCATGGTCCTGCAATACACATATGCCAGTTTCTCGTTACCCATGCCGTGCCCATGAGGTACCTCAAATCTGAAGTCATTTGATGAACTTAGTGATGAGTGTTCAACCATCTGGCACCAGAAGAGTGAGTGGCAACATCTTGTTAAGTAGAGTGTGGAGCATAGGTGTGGTAGCAGTGATGGGGTGTGAGGAAACAAACAAAAAGTGGTTGGAATTTACTGTTGACCTTCCAATTTAATTTCACTTCTCCACGGAGACTTTGAAAAATGCACAGTTAGGATCCCATAAACCAGTGGTCGGCTAACTGCAGCTCGTGAGCCACATGCGGCTCTTTGGCCCCTTGAGTGTGGCTCTTCCACAAAATACCACGTGTGGGCGCTACCTCGGTAAGGAATATACCTAACTATATAGTTTAAGTTTAAAAAATTTGGCTCTCAAAAGAAATTTCAATCAGTGTACTGTTGATATTTGGCACTGTTGACTAATGAGTTTGCCGACCACTGCCGTAGACCACCCTGTGTTGAATACTGACTACATGCCAGACACCTGTGCTAGACAGGGGGATTCAGTGAGGAATGAGATATGTTCTTGCCCTTAAAGAACTGACACTCAGATGAGAGAAGACCGGTAGCTGGACTTTCTACCATCCAGCACTTGAGTAAGAATGGAGGCTACAGGAGCTCCAAGATCAGAATAATGGAATCAAGGGTTCTTGAAATTCTTCACAAAGGAGCTGACAGCTAGGCTGGGTTTTGAAGAGGCATTTCCAGGTACAGAAGAATGTTAAGGAATGAGCATTCAAAGCAGAAAGAAAAGAGTGTGCTAAGGCAAGAAGTAATGCAATGATCTAGAATATCTGGTGTAAAGTGAGAATGTCAGTGTGGCTGGACTAGAGCTGAGCTGAATGAGAGTGGAAGTGGGGGGTGGGGGGGTCTGGTAGCTCTTAGTGCTCCCAGGGACTGTCTTGCATTGCTGTTTGGCAAGAGAAAGGGTTCAAAGCCAAGAGCTCTAGTCCCAACATCCAAGTCTTCCATCCATCAAGCAGCGGGTCCTTAAGCAGAGAGCCTCAATATTTTCAAGTGCAAAGTGGGTTTTAGAATCCCAGCCTTGTAGATGCATTGGGATGATCATATGAGATGACGTAATTAAAGTACCTGCTGGTGGCTCCCAAATATACCAGTTATCATTATTTGCCTTTGTGTGTATCCTTATCATGGACCACAAACTCAAAAGGCCAGGAGGTAACATCAAGATCTCAGGAAAGCTTGATGGCATCTGTTACTCATCTCAGTTAAGAAAGAACATGTGCCCCACCGGAAACAGGAATCCACCTGGAAAGGAAGTCCTGCACAATCACGTCTTCCAGTTTTCCCAGAGCAGCTGGAAATACAAATTATTAAGTACAGTAAAACTTCTTGACTCTTCTGTGTTGACTATTAATCGGAATTTAAAAACAGTGCAGGCAAAACAGTACCTGTCTATGGGCCACACATGACCCTTGGGCTGCCAGTTTATGGCCTCTGATCTTTATCTCCTCTCTCCCACCACAATTCAGGCTCTTATGGGGCCAAGGCTGCGGTCGCTAGTGATGTGTATCCGGGCTGGCTCATGGCAGATGCTTCCTAGTTGGAGGGCACTGACTTAGCCGCATACAGACTTTGGCACCAGGCGTGAGGACAAGCCAGTCAACAAGTGAGGTGTTCAAAAGTGCAGAATTCAAAGAGTGACCCAGCACCACCGCACAAACCCAGGAATGAAAACTTTTCAAACTCAGCCCCAGCAAGAAGCTCCCGGGAGAGGAGCAGATCCTTGGGGGGGGAATGTGCAGCCTGAGAAGGGCAGCGTTTGGCAATCTATTAAACAGCACGTTACAATGGGCAAGTGCGGAGATCACAGGGGCTAGGATTAATGTACACACATCTATACAGGGCGCTTTGATGCTTTCAAATGCCTGCTCACCATCTGAAAATCAGGCAGCAGGCATCGCCTACATATCTCACAGCAGTCTACCTGTCTGGGTGTTTGGGCTTGACAGCAGGAAGCCCTTTGAAAGGAGGCTGAGGCATTTCAAACACTTCTCCTTGTTGAATATCCAGTTTGTATATTCTGCCAATGCCTTTTTAAATGCCTTTATTTTATATTTTACTAATTTGGGAATCGCTTATGAAGTTGCAAGTTCTGCAAAAGAGCAGATTACAAAGCTAAGATGCCTTTTGACCACCTCGAGTCAATAATCAAATACACAGATTCACATGCAAGCCCATGGTAATGAAGAGAGGGGAGTTTTATTCACAGATCAGAACTATTTTCAACAGCCGTCCAGTAAAAAGTGCCAAATGTTTGAACCTTTTGACTCCTGCCCAGATAATTTCATAATGGTTTAGGGAGGGATGTTTATAGCTTTCTATGAGTAATAAATAATTTAGAAGCCATTCATTAGAACCTTCTAAATTACAGACACTGCAGGCAAATTCCTTCTTTTAAGAAGGAAATGACCTGAAAATTCATCCCCTGTCTCTTGCCTTCCTCCCTTTGATGCTATTTTTTCTTAATTTTCTTACTAGCTAAGAAAGTAAAATGCCAGTGTTAGAGGGTTTATACCACCTTGGTACAGGGCTGCCCTGGCCTGCTGAAATTGTGGGTGGGAGCCTGAAGATCTTAAATTTCAGTCTGTGGAGCACAAATGTCTTATTCAGTTTTCTCTACTCATTTTTATTTTTATTTTATTTTATTTTATTTTAGCAAGAGAGAGAGAAACAGACAGAGAGACAGATCAGACAGACAGGAAGGGAGAGAGATGAGAAGCATCAATTCTTTGTTGCAGCACCTTAGTTGTTCACTGATTGCTTCTCATATGTGCCTTGATTGGGGGCTCCAGCTAAGCCAGTAACCCCTTGCTCAAGCCAGCAACCTTGGGCTCAAGCCAGCGACCTTTGGATTCAGGCCAGTGACCCTGGGGTCATGTCTATAATCCCACACTCAAGCTGGTGAGCCAGCACTCAAACTGGTGAGCTCAAGCCGGCGACCTCAGGGTTTCGAACCTGGGTCCTCTAAGTCCCAGGCTGACGTCTATCCACCGTGCTACCACCTGGTCAGGCTCTCTGCTTGTTTTTAAAAGGAGACGCCAATGCCCTGGCTGTGAGAAGAAGAGTGTAGGGACTTGCAAAGGGAGGTTCTGTGACTCAGGGTTTCAATGCCATCACATAGAAGGCAAGAAAATATACTCGTCTGCATCCTGATGGAGGTGTGGCAGCTTCGCAGTCTCTTCTGACACCACTTCACAAGGCCTTGATAGTGGGGTGTGGGAATGTTTCACAAGACCTAACCAAGCCGGAGAGGATTAGTTTTAATTTCATTCAAAAACTGTAAGTAGGAGAAAGGGCTGTCAGTACCCTGAGGCGATACCTAGGAACAGGTAAGAAGTAGGTATGGGAGGTTTGAGAATGACAGTAAGATCATGATTCTGAGTTGCTCTCCTATACTCCTGGGCCTTACTCAGCGGGCACACATGGAACTTATTTTCATTGGGTTTGGTAGTGGTGGTGGTGGTGAGGGGGTCTTGGTTGCCGGAACTGTAAGTTCAACACACAACAGACATAAAAGGTAAGAGACCTGACTGATGACTTGGGCCAAAGTCCTCTGTTTCACAAATTGAGAGAGCAATTAGCAATGTGCTATGAATTCTGTGGTCTTCCCAATTAAAAGTCATCCCCGCCCCATTGCTGATGCCCACTGCTCTGTTACCACACTGAAGATTGCCATGAATAAACAGGATGCTATCTTCTGTGGTCGCAATATCCAGGCTGGCCTTCTGTCACTGAGACCAGCCACCGAGAGGCACTCCTTGGCTCCAGGCACACGAGCCATCTCCAGCTACACGATGAACACATTTTCTTTAAGCTGTCCTTTTTATGGTTTCTTAAATGACAGGTATTTTAAGCCCAACGTGATGAAGAGTCACGATGGGAAAGTAAGGAGTGTCAAAGCAGAGCTTTATCAATGAGTGGAATTTCCTGTAAGGAGAAAGATAAATGAATTAGTAACTCAGAGTAATTTTTTAAAAATACATATCCAGATGAAAGCTTGGATGAGTTTGATCCCCGTTAGCCAATGAAGTATGATCTCTAATTAGGTTTCCATGCGGACGGTGCCGGCTCGGAGTCTATTCTGAATCTAGTTGACCTTTTCAGCTAGAGGAGCCAAATGATTTCCATACCATGCTCTTTAATTCTGAAGGAATTTCTAATTTGTTGCCAGAGATTAAAAAAACAAAACAAAACCAAAAAAACCTCACTCCAAACAGGAAAAAAAGTTTTAAATACAGTAGTCCAGAGTCCCATTTATAGAATATTAAAATTTTAGAGCTGGGAGAACCCTTAGAGACCATTTTATTCAATCCCTTTATTTTACTAACACTAAAACTGACGATCAGGAAAAAAAGAATCAAAGACTGGCCCAGGGTCAGCCCGGGATTTAGGCGGCAGCACTAGAACCCCTGTCTCCGGCCTCATCCCCCGACTTCCACGTGCGCGGTTTCTCATTTGGCCGCCAGGCTTGTTGGAGTCCTCTCTGTGTTGCTGAATCCAAGGTCCCTCGCTGAACTCCAGCAGCGGGCCTGCTTCAGGGAAACTTCCACAGGCCAACACCTACCCTCTTGCCTTTCTTAATTTCTTTTGGAAATTCTCTATTCTCTCACCTTATTAATGTTAAAACAAAACGGGTTCTTTTATTGCCACAGGCAGCAGGAAAGTGAACTTTTTGATGGAGGAACGTGTCTTCCCTAGTGAGAGCGAGTAAATTAGTTCTGAGGTACTCTCACTCACTGTAACTGTAATGAGAGAGACACAGCCCTTCTTCATTAATGAGATGCCAATCACACAGGGAGCAGCCTCGGAGAGCCTTTGGGGAAGGGGGAGTGCCGGGGGAGAGCCGTGACTGGCACTGGTGAGAAGGTAGGAAGCAGAAAAGCCTCCAGAGGTGGGGAGCGCACGTGGATGATCTAGAATTGGAGGGGCAGGTCCAGTGGGAGCCTGCAGTGCTCCTGAATGGGCACGTCGGGGTAGTTTACCGGAAACATCTCTGAAACTGAGCCGGAGAACTGGGGAGCAACCGTCTGGCACATTTTCCCACACACGCTTCCTGAGGCAAGGTTGTGAGTGTGTCCCCATGGGGACCCCTGTGATTGGTGACAGTTGGGGTTGGTTAACAACTGGGCTGTCTTGGAGAGTTGGCAGCAGCGTATCTTGTCTCTCCTCTGTCTTAAGACTTGTTGAGGGTTTAACATACTGCGTAACCTCCTAAATTTTGAAAAGGAAACTTTCTAAAAGAAGGTTAAGGAGGAGTTTGATACTGAGGGAGTTTCATCCTTGCATGAAATAATTTCCCTGGTAGGAGACCCTGGACTTGCATTCCCAGGGCAGTGGAAACACATAAGTCAGCAATTTTCAACCTGTTTCATCTCATGGCACACATACACTAATTACTAAAATTCTGTGGCACACCAAAATAAAATATTAATTTTTTGCCAATCTGACAAAAAAAAAAGCAGGTATAATTTTGATTCATCCACACTAGATGGCTATTGTTGTGTTGGCTGTTGTCATTTTTTTATTTGACAGTCTAAGGGAAAAGAGGTCAGTGCCCTGACTAGATAGTTAGGTATTGTATGTTTTAAAAATTCTTGCAGCATACCAGTGTGCCCCTTGCAGCACGGTGGTTGAAAATCACTGATCTAAGTCATATTTGTTCAGCTGTCACTATCAAAAATGGTTTGAGAAGCCCTAGCCAGATAGCTTAGTTGGTTAGAGCACCATCCCAGTATGCCAAGGTTGCAGGTTTGATCCCCGATCAGGGCACATGCAAGAATCAACCAATGAATGTATAAATAAGTGGAACAACAAGTCAGTGTTTCCCTCTCGCCCTCTCTTCTTCTCTCCCCTTCTCCTCCTCTCTCTAAAATCAATTTTAAAAAGTGGTTTGAGAGTAAGCCCTTCCCCTGGCAACATGATGTTGTCTTTCCCCCTTAGCTGCCCAGAACAGCTTTTACCACATTGTGGAGAAAATTTTGGGAAAATATCTGTGCAAGTGTCCTAACTCAGTTTTCAACATTTGCAGCCTGCCTTTGCTTTGGTAGGTTGGTTAAATTTTGTGCCTTTTGGAAATGAACAGAACTTCCATTTGGAATTAGATGCCTCTTTTTTCCTCTAGTTGTTTTTTCACGAAAACATTTATTTTTTATGAATTCAAGTCCATATGAAGGTTAAGAGATTTTCAGCACTCAAAACAACTTAATAAAATGTCTAAGCACACAATTAGGCATGCTTATGTCCTTCAAGAATCAGGTAGCGAAGTTCTAATTGGCAAAGCAGCATCTTGAATGTCATTTTCTAAACCCATTAGACCATGTCTAACAGAGAAAGAAGACAAGCAGTAGCAGTTTACAAAATACCAATAGTGTCCTTCTGGAGATGGTTTTAGGGTAACAGGTAGATGGTACTGAACTTGTAGATGTTACAAAATATGTATAGTAAAAGCCACAGTCACTTTAAGCAAAATGACATTTGTTAAGATCATCTGTAGGCAGAGACAGATTAAGGTTGGTTGAGGCCCTGGGCACAGATGAAAATATTGGGCCCCTTAAACTTGATGTCATTAGGAAAAAGTGTGAAGTTGGGGTTTTGAGGGGCCCTTCAGAAGTCGGGGCCCAGGGTGCACGCCTGGTGCACCTGCCATTAAATCTGCCTTGTGTGTAGGCTTACCTGTATTTGCAGTAATGGAAGTAAATATGTGTGCTATGGACCTGCAGACATTCCTTCAGTGTGTGTGTGTGTGTGTGTGTGTGTGTGTGTGTGTGTGTTACACATTCCCTAGAAGACACACAATCAGCCATGGGTTGCAATAACACAGTCTTCTTTTCCTGAATTCTCGGTGCTCTTACTCCACAGATTGGGTAAGATCTAACTTGTCATTTGATAGAAAGGCAACATATCTCTCTTGAGTTATTCAAGCCTGATACCATGACTTCCATATCTTGCTGCTTTGGGTTCACCAGAATTAAAATTTTAGAAGACCCATAATTTTAAAATAAATCTAGACCAGAGCACCTCCAGGAGACGTTAGTGTGCCTGGAATCCCCTTGTTTGGTTTAGCTTTTTGGAAAATCTGATGAGATTCCATTTTTTGTTGAAGGCCAAAAGGAGGAATCTCCATGGAAAATAAAGATTCATAAAGCAAATTGTGTTTCATTTCTGATGTTTTGTTTCTGCTAGAATCCTGTTTTTCAAAAACTTAGTTGGCAAAACTTCCTTGCATATTTTTTCCCCCTTAGGTTTTAGACACCTGGGTTTTTAAAGATAAAATTCTTGCAGATGTTTTGGATTAATTTGTTTTCAAAAGTGCCCAACAACTTGACCTCCGAGAACTAGATGTTTTTCCTTTGTTACTAATTACTGTGGTTTGCAAGGAGGGAGAAACTCAGCTTGTGATTGGCTTGAGTGTGGTAGACCCACTCCCTCCTGGTTTTCAGGAGCATTTGAAACAGAGCAGAGCACAAGCGTGCCACCTAACTTTGATTTTTTTTAAAAATAATTCTGTCAACTTTGTCAGACCAAACTTTTTATTTTTTTTAAATTTATTTTCTTTTTTAAATAATTTTATTTTTTTAATGGGGTGACATCAATAAATCAGGATACATATATTCAAAGATAACAAGACCAGGGTATCTTGTCGTTCAATTATGATGCATACCCGTCACCCAAAGTCAGATTGTCCTCTGTCACCTTCTATCTTGTTTTCTTTGTGCCCCTCCCCCTCCCCCTTTCCCTCTCCCATTCCCCCCTCCCCCCCCGTAACCACCACACTCTTATCAATGTCTCTTAGTTTCACTTTTATGTCCCACCTACGTATGGAATAATGCAGTTCCTGGTTTTTTCTGATTTACTTATTTCGCTTCGTATCATGTTATCTAGATCCCACCATTTTGCTGTAAATGTTCCGATGTCATCATTTCTTATGGCTGAGTAGTATTCCATAGTGTATATGTGCCACATCTTCTTTATCCAGTCATCTATTGACGGGCTTTTTGGTTGTTTCCATGTCCTGGCCACTGTGAACAATGCTGCAATAAACATGGGGCTGCATGTGTCTTTACGTATCAATGTTTCTGAGTTTTTGGGGTATATACCCAGTAGAGGGATTGCTGGGTCATAAGGTAGTTCTATTTTCAGTTTTTTGAGGAACCACCATACTTTCTTCCATAATGGTTGTACTACTTTACATTCCCACCAACAGTGTATGAGGGTTCCTTTTTCTCCACAGCCTCTCCAACATTTGCTATTACCTGTCTTGCTAATAATAGCTAATCGAACAGGTGTGAGGTGGTATCTCATTGCTGTTTTGATTTGCATTTCTCTAATAGCTAAAGAAGATGAGCATCTTTTCATATATCTGTTGGCCATTTGTATTTCTTCCTGGGAGAAGTGTCTGTTCATATCCTCTTCCCACTTTTTTATGGGATTGTTTGTTTGTTTGTTGTTGAGTTTTATGAGTTCTTTGTATATTTTGGATATTAGGCCCTTATCTGAGCTGTTGTTTGAAAATATCATTTCCCATTTAGTTGGCTTTCTGTTTATTTTGTTATCAGTTTCTCTTGCTGAGCAAAAACTTCTTAGTCTGATGTAGTCCCATTCATTAATTTTTGCCTTCACTTCTCTTGCCATTGGAGTCAAATTCATAAAATGCTCTTTAAAACCCAGGTCCATGAGTTGAGTACCTATGTCTTCTTCTATGTACTTAATTGTTTCAGGTCTTATGTTTAGATCTTTGATCCATTTTGAGTTAATTTTAGTACAGGGGGACAAACTGTAGTCCAGTTTCATTCTTTTGCATGTGGCTTTCCAGTTTTCCCAGCACCATTTATTGAAGAGGCTTTCTTTTCTCCATTGTGTGTTGTTGGCCCCTTTATCAAAAATTATTTGACTATATATATGTGGTTTTATTTCTGGACTTTCTATTCTGTTCCATTGGTCTGAGTGTCTATTTTTCTGCCAATACCATGCTGTTTTGATTGTCGTGGCACTATAATAGAGTTTGAAGTCAGGTATTGTAATGCCCCCAGCTTCATTCTTTTTCTTTAGGATTGCTTTGGCTATTCGGGGTTTTTTATAGTTCAATATAAATCTGATGATTTTTTGCTCTATTTCTTTAAAAAACGTCATTGGAAGTTTGATGGGAATTGCATTGAATTTGTATATTGCTTTGGGTAATATAGCCATCTTGATTATATTTATTCTTCCTAGCCAAGAACAAGGTATATTCTTCCATCTCATTATATCTTTTTCAATTTCCCTTAACAATGGTTTATAGTTTTCATTATATAAGTCCTTTACATTCTTTGTTATGTTTACTCCTAAGTATTTTATTTTTTTTGTTGCAATCGTGAAGGGGATTATTCTTTTGAGTTCCTTCTCAGTTGTTTCATTGTTGGCATATAGAAAGGCTATTGACTTCTGAATGTTAATTTTGTATCCTGCGACCTTACTGTATTGGCTTATTGTTTCTAGTAGTCTTTTTGTGGATTCTTTGGGGTTTTCGATGTATAGGATCATATCATCTGCAAAAAGTGATAGCTTTACTTCTTCTTTTCCGATATGGATGCCTTTTATTTCTTTGTCTTGTCTGATTGCTGTGGCGAGAACCTCTAGTACCACATTAAATAAGAGTGGAGAGAGTGGACAACCCTGTCTTGTTCCTGATTTAAGGGGGAAAGCCTTCAGTTTAGTGCCATTTAATATGATGTTAGCTGATGGTTTATCATATATGGCCTTTATCATGTTGAGATATTTTCCTTCTATACCCATTTTGTTGAGAGTCTTAAACATAAAATTGTGTTGTATTTTATCGAAAGCCTTTTCTGCATCTATTGATAAGATCATGTGGTTTTTGTTCTTTGTTTTGTTGATATGGTGTATTACGTTAACCGTTTTACGTATGTTGAACCATCCTTGAGATTCTGGGATGAATCCCACTTGATCATGATGTATTATTTTTTTAATATGTTGTTGTATTCGATTTGCTAGTATTTTGTTTAGTATTTTAGCATCTGTATTCATTAGAGATATTGGTCTGTAGTTTTCTTTTTTTGTGCCATCCTTGCCTGGTTTTGGTATGAGGGTTATGTTGGCCTCATAAAATGTGTTTGGAAGTATTGCTTCTTCTTCAATTTTTTGGAAGACTTTGAGTAGAATAGGAACCAAGTCTTCTTTGAATGTTTGATAAAATTCGCTGATATAGCCGTCAGGGCCTGGACTTTTATTTTTGGGGAGGTTTTTAATGGTTTTTTCTATTTCTTCTCTACTGATAGGTCTGTTTAGGCTTTCTGCTTCTTCTTGACTCAGTCTAGGAAGGTTGTATTGTTCTAGGAATTTATCCATTTCTTCTAGGTTGTTGAATTTAGTGGCATAAAGTTTTTCATAGTATTCTACAATAATTCTTTGTATATCTACGGTGTCCGTGGTGATTTCTCCTCTTTCATTTTGGATTTTGTTTATATGAGTTCTTTCTCTTTTTTCCTTGGTAAGTCTTGCCAAGGGTTTGTCAATTTTATTGATCTTTTCAAAGAACCAGCTCCTTGTTCTATTAATTTTTTCTATAGTTTTTCTGTTCTCTAATTCATTTATTTCTGCTCTGATTTTTATTATCTCCTTTCTTCGGCTGCTTTTGGGTTGTCTTTGTTCTTCTTTTTCTAGTTCCTTAAGGTGGGAAGTTAAGTGGTTCACTTGGGCTCTCTCTTGTTTGTTCATATATGCCTGAAGTGATATGAACTTCCCTCTTATCACTGCTTTTGCTGCATCCCATAGATTCTGATATGTCGTATTGTCATTTTCATTAGTCTGTATAAATCTTTTGATCTCTGCACTTATTTCTTCTTTGACCCATTCATTTTTTAAAAGTATGTTGTTTAGTTTCCACATTTTTGTGGGATTTTTTTTCCTCTTTTTTGCAGTTGAATTCTAGTTTCAAGGCTTTATGATCAGAAAATATGCTTGGTACAACTTCAATTTTTCTGAATTTGCTGATGTTGTTTTTGTGGCCCAACATATGGTCAATTCTTGAGAATGATCCATGTACACTGGAGAAAAATGTATACTCAGTCACTTTGGGATGAAATGTCCTGTAGATGTCTATCATATCCAGGTGCTCTAGTGTTTTGTTTAAGGCCACTATGTCTTTGTTGATTCTCTGTTTGGATGACCAATCTAGAGCCGTCAGCGGTGTATTGAGGTCTCCAAGTATGATTGTATTTTTGTCAGTTTTTGTTTTAAGGTCAATAAGTAGCTGTCTTATATATTTTGGTGCTCCTTGGTTTGGTGCATATATATTAAGAATTGTTATGTCTTCTTGATTCAGTGTCCCCTTAGCCATTATGAAATGGCCATTTTTATCTCTGAGTACTTTTCCTGTCTTGTAGTCAGCATTATCCGATATGAGTATTGCTACACCTGCTTTTTTTTGGATGTTATTTGCTTGGAGTATTGTTTTCCAGCCTTTCACTTTGAATTTGTTTTTATCCTTGTTACTTAGATGAGTTTCCTGTAGGCAGCATACAGTTGGATTTTCTTTTTTAATCCATTCTGCTACTCTGTGCCTTTTTATTGGTGAGTTTAATCTGTTTATATTTAGTGTAATTATTGATACTTGTGAGTTCCCTATTGCCATTTTATATCTTGCTTTCTGTTAGTTTTGTGTCTTGTTTGATCCTTCTCTTTCGTTTTTCTATCTTTTGTTTTTATTTGGTTGTATTCCATACATCTTTCCTCTGTTGCTATCTTTTTTATCTCATGTGCTTCTGTGGTGGTTTTTTCAATGGTGGTTACCTTTGAGTAATGAAAAGGGTCCCTACCCTGTTCATTGTAGCGAACTATTTTGTGAGTACTTTTGCACTCCATCGTCCTTTGCTACTGTTAATCTCCATCTTCTCCCCCTCTTTCTTTTTGTTGTTGTCACAGTTTAAATTTGGTTTTATTGTGTTCTTCTTGGAGCTTTTACTTGTGGCTCTGTTTTTTTTTTGTTCTTTGTATCTGATTGGAGAACCCCCTTTAGTAATTCCTGGAGTGGGGGTTTTCTGATGATAAATTCCCTCATCTTTTCTGTATCTGTGAATGTTTTTATTTCTCCTTCATATTTGAAGGATAGCTTTGATGGGTATAGTATTTGTGGCTGAAAGTTTCTCTCTTTCAGGACTTCAAATATTGGGGTCCACTCTCTTCTAGCTTGTAGAGTTTCTGCTGAGAAATCTGATGATAATCTAATGGGCCTTCCTTTATATGTTGTATTCTTTTCCCTGGCTGCCTTGAGAATTTTTTCTTTGCTGTTGGTTTGTGTCAATTTCATTATGATATGCCTTGGAGTAGGTTTGTTGGGGTTAAGAAAACTCGGTGTTCTGTTTGCTTCTTGAATTTGAGGCTTTAGTTCTTTCCACAGGCTTGGGAAGTTCTCATCTATTATTTGTTTGAGTATGTTCTCCATTCCATTTTCTCTCTCTTCTCCCTCTGATATACCTATTATTCTTATGTTATTCTTTTTGATGGAGTCAGATAATTCTTGTAGGGCTATCTCATTTTTTTTAATTTTTGAGTCTCTTCTTCTCTCTGTTGTGCCTCAAGTTGCTTGTCTTCTATTTCACTAATCCTCTCTTCTATCTGACCTGTTCTATTAGCTAAGCTTGTTACTTCGTTTTTCAGCTCGTGAATTGAGTTTTTCATCTCTGTTTGATTTGTTTTTATAGTTTCAATTTCTTTGGACATATATTCTTTGTGTTCATTGAGTTGTTTTCTGAGCTCCCTAAATTGCCTTTCTGTGTTTTCTTGTATATCTCTGAGTATTTTTAGGATTTCTATCTTGAATTCTCTGTCATTTAGCTCCAAGGTTTCCAATATATTAAATTTTTTCTCCATAGATTTTTCCTCATCTAGCTGTGTTACCCCTCTTTCTTTTGTATCCATGATATTCAATTTTCTCTTCCTTAATGGCATCTGAGGGTGGTTTTGTTGATAGTATTAATGAGATTTAATAAAGAATAAAAAGTTAAAAAAAATAAAAAATAAAAAAGTTGTTTTTTTTAAAAAAATTAATAATGAAATAAAGAAAAATAAAATAATAATTTTTAAAAAAAGGAAATTATTCCCCCCCTCCTTTTTTCCTCTCCTCTCCCCTTTTTCTTGAGAAAATCTTGTGGTGAACTGTGAATTATAACAAACAATGCCTGTGATGGAGGTCCTGAATTGGGGAAAAGTAATAAAGGGGCAAAAAAAAAGAAAAAGAAAAAAAAAGGAAAAAAAAAAGGGGGGGCGGTATGGACCCACAAAAAGCAAATAAGGAAAAAATTTGGGTCAAGAATAAAATGATTTGCTTTTAGGTGTTGGTGTTGTCTAAGAGTTATGATGAGAGGAATAAGAGAACAGAAAAATGGGGGGACAAATTAAAAAAATACTATTGTATTTAGTGGAACAAGAACTAGATAAAACGGAGAGCCAGGGATGGGAGCACTGCTAGTGAGTTAAAAAGGTGAGGTAAAAACCCCCCCAAAATGCCACAAACATAAGTTTGAGTCCCAGATAAGATAATTTGTTTGTTATTGAGGTTTGAATGAGAGGAGATGTAAAGGAGAAAGGAAGAAACTAATATAGAGGGAGAAAAGAAAGAGAGAGAGAGAAAAAAAGAGGGAACCAGTAAAAGAAGAAAAAAGAAAGGAGAGAGAGAGAGTTAAGGGTTTTGGAGTGCAACCCTCATAGAGAGAAAGGAAGAGGAGAAAAAAGATAATGGGAGATGTAACACTTATGGGTAGTGTAGTTCAAGGAGAGGAGAGAGTAAGACCGGCAGAGAGTTAATCGGCCAAATTGGAGGAGTAAAAAAAGTATCAAGAATGAAGATAAGAGAACAAACGAACAAATATAATAAAATGGGATAGGTTATAAAGTCTGCAGATTATTCTTGACTTTGAGAGGTTATCTTCTTGTTTTTTCTTTTCTCTCCCTCTTTCTGGTCGGTGACTCTGTACCCCAGGTTCTGCCCCTTTGGCACGCTCAGGTAGAGGTTTGCAGTTGATAAGTCTCTATGGCAATGTCATGTATTGTGCTTTAGTCTCGTTGGGAGTCAAGGCTCATTAGCTTTCATAGGCTCCGACAGTGAGAGAGTCCGTGTTCCTGGAGCCTTTCTCCTAGTCTTTCCTTCCTCAATTAGTAGCCTGATAATCCAGCTATGGGGTTGTTGCTGCCTCTGCCTGGATAGTAAGAGGTTCAAAGAGCTGGCAACTCCCCACTCTATTCCCACTCAGCACAGGGCTCTGGGTAAGGCTCAGTCAGTCGGAGCTGCTAGCATAATCAGGCGGGCTTTCCGCCCACTCAAAGACCTCTGGCTCTGCCACTCTGTCCGGTAACACAGGCGGGCACCCACTTCCGGGGTGCTTGGAGGAAACTCTCATTCACTATCTGCGCGCGCAGACCAGGATATCCAGCCAGTAGTCTCACGCTCTGAGTGAAACCCCCAACCGCATGGAAATTTGCAGCGCTGGAATTCACTCTCGCTCCGTCCCCGTGCGCGGCTTTTGCAAGGCGCTGGGGTGGCCCGAGATTCCGCTTTTGCCCACACAAAGGCCCCTGACTCTGCCCCTCTGTGCGATAACACGGGCGCGCCCTGCCGAGGCACTCGGAGGAATCGCTCACTACCTATCTGCGCGCGCACACCAGGATATGAGGCCGGCCGCGTTTCCCTGAGTGAAACCCTCACCAGCACGGAAAATTTCCACCGTTGGAATTAGTTCTCGCTCCCTCCCGTGCGCGGCTTTCCCAGGGCGCTGGGGCTGCCCAGAGATTCTGCTTTCGGCCCACAGAAAGGCCTCTGACCCTGCATCTCTGTGGGGCAACACGGACACCCACTTCTGGGGCTTAGGAAGAGATCTCTCGCCCACTAATTGCGCACCAACCAGGAGAACGGGTAAAATGGCTGCCCCGCTTGTCTTTCTTTCTTTGGGTTTGGCGCGAGTGGTAGCTTGTATTGCCCGGCTTGCCACAGGAACAGTTTTTCCTCCGCTAGGATCTCCGTGCCACAGCCTGGTTTGGCCTTTTGTGCGTGGCCTGGATGTATTCACCCCCTTTGCCCGCCTCAGTTTCTATATTCACAGTTACCGGAGAAAGCCGCCCTGTTTAGGTTAGTGAGGAAGGCGGAGCATTTCTTACTCCCTATTTCCTTCAGGATTTGGTTATATATTTAGCCAATTTTTCACTCGACCATACCTTCGGGTGTATTGTGAAGCATCTGGAGGCTCCAAGTATAGGTTTTTCTGTTTCTGGTTGAAGATCTTGTTGAGTTTTGGGGGAGATTTATCGGTATCGCTTCCTACTCAGCCATTACTCTGACGTCCAGACCAAACTTTTTAAATAGTGATTTGAATTTAAGGAGAGGCATATGAATGGTTAAGGAAGAAGAACAAAAGTCTACCCCCAAAAAAATGGTTGATAGGAAAATGAGGAGATTTCAATTTTACATACTCAAGCATATTGTAAAATAGGTATTCCTCCAAGGTAATTAATGAGCCTTTTTTTTTATTTTAGAGAACGGAAGCAGTATTCTGGGCAAGCGCATTATCTTTTTAAAATATTGTAAGAAAGGGAACTGGCTCTTCTGCACGTTCACCATAAAATAATTGATGTTTGTAATGCTGACCCTAAGGCACTACAGGATCCCAAAATGCCTTTGGAATCATCAAAGAATGATTCATTGAGTTCTGGGTGGTTTTCCTGTTGAGTGTATTTTATTGTATACCAATCCCTTTGAAATTGGAAACACACCTATGACGATTACCAGAGGTTTGCCACCGGGAACACACAGCCACAGCTGGTGAGTGAAAAAGTTTCTTTGGTGGACAGGCTGATTGCCACCCGCAAAGGCACCACCCCGCTGCCTCAGAAGAGCCTCTGCTCTGGGCATCGGCAGAAATGGCTCTCTGTGAAGGTTTCAGTTCAACTCCTCCCCCTCCTGCCTTTTGTGCTCAGTGCTAGCTGGAGCCCATATGTCAACAGCATTCCATATTCCCACCCCATCCTGCGCCCAGAAGGAGAAGGGCCAGAAACTTGGGGCAGCATTAATTAGGTTGAGCCATATGAAAATTCTGATACTTGACCATTTGCTGTCTACAAAAGCAGCAATCTCGTGTGACCAATCTCAATAATGATAAATATCAGGTGCATGTGTCTGTGTGTGTGTGTGTGTGTGTGTGTGTGTGTGTTGGTGTAGAAAGGCACATATCATTCAATCTCTCAGAAGACTTGGTTAACAAAGAACACTGAAGCTCCACCAAACCACACGATTTGCTGCCCCTGGATTGTTAAGCAAACGATTTTCCCTTCTGTGCTCTTCCTTAGCCATTCCGGGAGATGGATCCCAGTGTGTCACAGCACTGCTATCTATTCAGGGAAAATGGCCTTCCTATTGCTTGGTATGCTCTGTTTATATTTTAATGCTGTTTACAGATGGAATATTCCATAAATATTCATACAGCGCCTGTACAAAGGAAAGGCTTCGAAGAGCTCTTTATTAACAAGCTCCCTCAAGAAAGGGCAACTATGGAAGAGAGGGCTTTAATCCATCCTTGTGAAGGTTTTGCACAGAAACGGCGCTGCCCTCTTTACACATAATGTTGGGGTGACCTGGGATTTGCCAGCCAAATTCACAGCTAAAAGTGTCAGCTAATGAATTATTACAAGTAAATTAACAGACCCAGGGAATCCTTTTTTCAGTCCCAGACCAATGCTCCCCTTCATTAGTGAGCACTTCTAAGGTAGGAGACAAATCAACTGGCTGCCCAGAGAACGCTCTGCCCGAGCTCAGCCCCTCGCAGTCCCCCCACCCCAACAGAGTCTGAGTTTTATCTTAGCTCCCATGTTCAATTGACATTTGTTAGAAGAGTGTTTGACTCTTTCAGTGGAAGGCTCAGAACATTAGAAAAATAATGCTTAAAGGTCAAAGAGAACTCGTAATGAAACAATTTTTTTAAAAACCCACATTTGTTTTGGGGCTTCCAACTTAAAACTGGTTTAAAAACAGCCCAAAGTTGTACATTAAAAACATTTTAAAGACTGAGTTACTGAGTGACTTAGCAAGTCCAAAATACAGACTGATCTTTGTACCAAAGAAATTAAAGTAAAAATAACAAATGCTTTGGTATCTGGATGGGGGGAAATAAGATATCAGATGGTAATTTTTCCCCCCTTCTATTTGTCTCAAAGGCGGTGAAATAGTCCTTTCCGTGCTGCCAGACTGGCTTAGCTGGCCAGATGATATTTGGGAAGACTAGGTATAGGACTGGCAGCCGCTGGGGTCCTCAAGGCACCGTTTGGCACACGTGTCTTTGAGGCCTGCCCAGAAGTGGTTAATCAGAGACTGGGGACGATGTCAGGTTACGGCAGAGGCAGATTTCTCTATGTTTATTGGCGAATCTGAGCAGGCCAGTCTCTCAGGTCCGGAACTGCGGTTGCACGCAAAATGTGATCCTAAAAATGAAATGCCAGTATTTAATCCTTCCAGCGACTGAGCTGCCTCATGATTCCCTTGTGGGGATTGTGGTTGCTACCCACTCAGAGCTCCCCCGTCCCCTCTCCTTGGTGATGTAGTAATTGCCAGAGGTGGCCCCCACGCTCACCTCTGCCTACCCTCTTGCAGAGGGTCCTTTAGTGAGAATTCTATCAGTCTCAAGATAAGACCCAGCCATGGGAACTTTCATGCACCGTGCTGCTTATATATAATATTTATGTGCAATGTGATGTTTGCCCTCAGACATGGGCTGGGCTGGCCTCTGTGGGTCAGGGCTCTCCCTGTGTTCTCTCAGGCCCTCCATGGGCAATATTTCCTAGCAGAGCACATTTTTGTTACATGAGGACGTAGCTTTATGTGGCCACTGAATCAAACATTTTGACGTCAGTTAGTTCTTTCCAGCTGTCCTAATGACTGTTCCCTGAGCATTTGATTGGATTAGGATAGGCTTATACAATCCAACTGAATCAAGGTGTGTGTGGGGGGGGAAGAGCACGAAGGAATGTTCCAGCCTTAGCTCAGAGACTAACTTGCTATGTGGCAGTCAAATGTCTTGACCTCTCTGAGCCTGGGTTTCTTTGTCTATAAAATGATCATCTGTTTAGCTTCTCTTATTCATTTTTTATGGTATTTGTGAAGATTAAATGAGTGGTGGGTGTGAAAATTCTTTAATCCATTTGAGTGATCCGCCTGAATTTCACAGAGGGAGTCGGCGTAGGGCAGCAGAAGAGAATGTGAGGATGGCTTGGCAGGGAGCTTCTGTGCCGGTCAGAACACATCCTTGTGTGATGCACCAAGAGCAGTAAGAAAACGGGGAAGTCAGCTGGATCAGCCGGACCCATGTGCTCACCACAGCTTTCAAGATGAGCAAAAAATAGTTGAGAGTGTTGTGGCAAATTCCTTGCATTAACTGTGACTAAGGACACGGAAAGGAAAATTCCCATTCCCCGATTGTATTTGAACACGGAAAAGTCGAACGCTGTGGTGAATGGACAGGATGTCCTGGAATGGCACTCTAGGTGTAAATAAATCACTGGAACTGATGGCATCCACCCAAGAGTTTTGAAGGAACTCAAGGGTGAAATTGTGGAGCTGTTGGCCAAAATGTGTAACTAGTTACAAATGGGTACTGTGCTCCAGACCTGGCAAGTGGCCACTGCAACTCTGAAAGAAGAGAAGTACAAATAGGGAGTCTCACTTTTATACCTGGCAAGCTGGAAGAGACTATCTGAGTGGATAGTGTCACTGAATACGTGCTTATCATTGCACAAAGCCTTTATTGAGCATTCACCATGCCACAGGCACTGTGCTGGAAGACAGAGATGGACGCAGGGAAATATTTAGGAGGCAGTTGGGAAAGAGGGTCTGAACACTTCAGTGCAGCAAATATAGATTTGGGGCGTCGTTGGCATATAGGTCAGAGGAATAGCTTTCATCTGGAGTGCTAACTTTATCCACTGGCAGAGCTTCTGTGGATCACACTGCACACCAGGACTAGACTGTTTTGAATAGAGAGCTAAAATCCACAAGTAATGTCTTCCCAGGGCAGTCTCATGCTCTGAATTTGTCATCTCCATCTCTGTCGATGGATGCTCAAATTTGGAGGGTGGCTGTGACAACCCCAGGGAAGTGTAAAAGGGGAGAAGGGAAGAGGTTGGAATGCAGATGCCTTCACAAAGCAAGCATTTAAGGAGTGAAGAAAAAAAAAACAGCGAAGGAAGCTAACAGATCATAATTTATTCGTTTGTTCATTTATTCAGCAAATAAATATCAAGTGATTTCTCTGTGCCAGATACAATTTTACATGTAGGAGTCACATTCAGGGAGCAGAGAATACTGTCTTTTGGATTTGTTCCAAAATAAATAAGAACAATGTCAGGTAGTAATAAATTCTAAGAATCAGAAGATGGTGATATGGTGGAGAGGGATTAGATGGGAACTTTAGCAAAATTGCCAAGAGCTAATGCTCTTGGAAGAACTGAATGACAGGACTCAGCCAGCTATGCAAAAAAAAAAAAGGGGGGGGGGTAAAGAGCATAACAAAACAGCTAGTGCAAAGTCCCTGAGGCAGAAGAGATGGCAGAAAAATCTTCTTGCCTAAAGTTAGTCTATATAAATAAGAAGGCCGGGCTAAAGAGGAAGTTTCCTGATACTACTTTTAGTTGGCTGATGGTTGTTTAGAATAGGGAAACTTGATGATTGAAGAAAAGAAAAAAGTTAAAAGGGAAAGATTGACCGTACAAGAGACAGAAAGGATGATAAGTGGTGCTGAGAAGGAGAATAGATGGTAAGAGCAGGGACAGATAGTTTAGAACATCTTACCACACTATTTTTAAACTTCTGAACTCATTTCTTAGTTATATATATTTTACATATATATTATATATATTATATATTTATATATATATATTATATAATTTTTTAAGTGAGAGGAAGGGAGATAGAGAGAAACAGACTCCTATATGCCCCCCAACTGGGATCCACCCAGCAACCTCAGTTTGGGGCCAATGCTTGAAACAACCAGCTATCTCAGTGTCTGGGGCTGACACTCAAACCAGTCAAGCCACTGGCTGCAGGAAAGGAAGAGAGAGAGAATAGGTAGGGGTAGGAAAAGAGAAGCAGATGGTCACTTCTCATGTGTGCACTGACCGGGGATTGAACCCTGGATGTCTGCACGCCAGGCCAACATGCTATCCACTGAGCAGCTGGCCAGGGCCAGTACTATATATTATTTGGAAAATTTTTAATCATCTGATTATTTTGCATGCAATGCAAAATGAAGTGATTTAATGCTTTAAAATGTATCATTTTAGATTATATACTGAAGATTTTATATAGTATATTAAAGGTTTTATTACAAAAAGTAATTGAACACATTATTTACTAATATTCATGGATTATAATAATAAATTCTGAATGAATTCCATCTAACAAGTGATGCAAGTGATTTAATTTATTTTAATTATATAAGAAATGACAACTTATAAAATATACATTAAAATAACATCTAATAGTGTGCTTATTTTGGAAACCAAATAAATATTAAATGGTGGCTTGAAATTTAACCGTGTATCATAGCATCAAATATAAACCAAAACAGATAAAATCTGCTTTCATTAGTAATGTTACAAAAACTTGCATTTTGGGTAAAAAATCATCTTTGGGTTTGCTTTTATTCTTTTTTCTTTCATTTCTAATTAGTGAAATAGAAGATATCTGGCCACTATTGATAAACACTTCTATACAAATAATTAAAAGCCAAATTGGATATAGCAACAATCCAATTTTTTATAATAAACAATGCTTTTCAAAATAAGAGAGAGATAAAAATAAATAAGGGAAAGATTTCAGTGGATTATATGAGGGGTCAATCAATTAAATGTAATCCTGAAACCTGGTGAAATAGAAATTGAAGTGTATCTGCAGAATTATTGTCACATATATACGCTTTTCATAAACTTTTTAAATTGTTACTTCAAAATTCTTCTGCTGTTTTCCTTTACCCAAAGGCCAATTCTGGGTTACAATTAGACAACTTAAGCAAACAACTACCCAAAAATAAGCATTTTAAGTTGCACGACAGTCAAAATTACCACAGGGGCTGGCGACCTTCAGCACACTGGTAGTGGAGCGTGACCTTGTCATGAGCCCAGGCACCTGATCCCAAACTCCTCTCTTTCAAATGGAAAGCATATTTAAGTCATCATTTTACTTATTTACTTAATTAAGTAGAAATTAAAATATATGCCATTATCACCTGTCATGACGTCAACACCCTTGGAACGTTTTTTTTTGTGAAACTCTGCATTTCCCTCCAGTTGGGAGCTGGTACTTAGGAGGCAAAGGTGGAGCCGTTGAGGGGATGATAAGCTCCGTGGAGGCAGAGACTTCATTTTGTTGGTTGCTGCATCTGCAACACCTAGGACAGTGCCTGGCACACACAATAGGCACCTAACAGATATTTGCTAAATCAGTGAATAAGTGGATGAATGAATGAGTGTTGAATTAGAAGGGCAAGGCCTGTGTGGAGTTGTGGAATGGGGTGGGGGAGGTACTGAGGAGAAGGGAAGAACAGAAAGCAAACCAACTGAAGATGGGTTAGCAAGCGGCTTCACAGATAAAAGGCTAGTGGTATCCATAAGGGACAATCATTTAGCCCCAAACGATTTCTTGAACAACTAACTACTCTGTGTTTGGGCTTGTGTAAGATGCTATAGGGTTCAGAGATGAAAAAGCCTGAGCCCTGGCCTTCAGGAGCTCACCGAGTTTATGGGGGTAACGAAACAAAGATCCATTCTAGACCAGGTACAGTCAGCATTCAGCTGCCAGTTCCACAGTCAGCAGGGGAGAGGCAGAAGGGTCTAACAGAGTTCAATCCAGCCTCAAGAATCAGGAGAGTGGGGTACTCACTCCAGCCTCAGCCTCAACCAGAAGAAAGTCATTTGGCCTCCCTGCATGCCAGTCTCCTCATCGATACAAGAAGGAATTAGGACCGGGGCTCCTCTAAGGAACCTGCTGAGTAAGCCCTCTGAGGGCTTTGGAAATTCAGAGTAGGGGGATGTCAGTGGCGGTAGATAGAGATACTGTGGAAATGTATCCTCCAGGATGTGGAAGTTGAGTTGTCCTTGAAGGATAGGAGATGGTTGTATAAGTTAGGAGCCAAGCATCTCAGGCTGAAGGACTAATGGTGAACTAAATCAGGAGGGGAAAATTGCACAAAGAATTTTCTGATGGCCATTTTATGAATTAGTTAAGAGAAGCCAGATGTGAACAAACAAGAGTTGAGTTGGATAATGGAGTCTATCCTAAACTGGAGTTAGCATGAATTTCTTCTTTGTAATGTTTTATGGCTTACACACAAGAAACAAAAGATTAAAATGATCAAATTGCAGTCATACCAACTTTGGGAACCCCATTTATTGATGTTAAGAGCAGTCTTAGGAAGAGCTAAGTGAGAAAATCCACAATGAAATCTCCATGTTAGCGAATGATGATGATGTTAATAAAAGATGATGGCAAAATGCAACAATTTCTTATAAGATGGAAAAGCAGCAAATGATTGTCAAGGTGCGCAAGTTTAAAAATAGCCCGTGCCATATTTCAAATGTGGATTTCCACCTGAACAAGGTATGCCATGGAACCTAAATGACTGACTCATATAGGCAGCATCCAGAAATCTACTGAAGTCAAAATTAGAAACATCAATCTACCTTATACAGACCCATCGAGACAAGGGTGGGGAGCAGTGGGAATGAGTGAATAGTCACTGACCTGTATTCCAGTTCTAGGCCAGTTCTAGGTCCAGTTCTGGCAAATTGCTTAACCTTGGTCTCCTCATCTATGCAATGGGAATAATAACGCCTGCTCATGGATGTGAGCTCCTAGGGCTGAGCCCGTGTCAGCAGGTATTCCCAGCGTCCACCCTAGCTCCTGCAACGGAATTGGTGTTCAATACGTATTTGTTGAATGGGTGGATGAACAGGATGAACGGGTGGGTGAACGTAACTCTGTAATAGAGATGAAAGAAGGTAATATCTGCTTTCATGGGTAAGAAAACCAAGGCTCAGAGGGTTTAAATGACTGTCTAAGGTTAATGTCAGAACTGGAAACTACAAGCAGGAGCTTATGTCTAGGGCCCCTTTTTCCAGCCACCACGGGCTATATACCCCCTCTGTTGCAAACCTCTGGCCTCTGGTGAGATCATGGGCTCATGTTTTCTGAGCCATTATTGTCTTATCTTTTAGAGAAGTGGAAGCAATACTATTTGTCTCTGCTTTTTTATTATTATTATTACTCCCCCTTTTTTGATCAGGTTTCAAAAAATTTCAAGTCAACTTTTTTTTTTTTTTTTTTTTTTGAAAAGGAGCCAAAAGGAAAAGAACAGGAAGAAAAAAAAAAAAAAAAAGCAAAATCACAAATGTCTTTGCTTTTGACAGTCCTTGGTTGGCGGAACACAGCCTGAGAAAATAATCTTCCCTGAAAGGTACAGTTTGTTTCTTTCTCCCGCAGACGGAAATATGTGTTTGGGAGGCTGATTCATCCGATGGCCCTTGCACCAGGCCTGGGACCAGCACTTTCCATTATTTGCTCTGTTCCTCTTTCGTTTACAAGGTCAGAGTCGATGTTTTGGTTGTTTTCCCAGCAGTGCTCTACTGACCGACTTCGCTCTAATCCCTTGATGTCACTTAAATAAACTCGGAGGCGGGTGGGGGTTGGGGGAGCGATCTGAGAACTCCAACGATTTCCTGCCGCTGTTGTTCTCGGCGGCAAATTAATTTGATGCTGTTATGTAAGTGTAATCATCCTCTCTAATCACATCACAGGATTGGGAACTGCCAGAAATAACAGAAGGGAACATTCGAGGTATCAAAGGGGAGCCACTAAAATAGATTGTTTATTTAGGTACCAAAATTGAAATGCTATTATTGGGAGATGGAAAACAACCCTGGCCACACTTTCCCTTCACACGTCCCTGCATTTTACATACTGTATTTTGTCAGTGTGCATCGTCCAGAAGTGCAGGGAGATGTGAAATCAGAGCTTCCAATTGTGCCTCCCGGGGGAAGGAAAGGAGGAAAATCGGAGGTGCATGAGCGGCAGGGGGTTTGTGTTGCTGCTTGAATTTGGGGCTGTGCTTATGCTGTTCTGAGAGGTTTCTCCCTTTTGTCTTGATGTTCTTTCTTTATGTCTGCCTCTCTCTCTTCACTGTTCTCCCCAACCTGCCCCATTGCCTTCTTTCTCCCCAGTTTTTTTTAGCAAGTCAAAGAAACCTCATCCTAACTTAGATGATCCTCTCCAACTCCTTCTTTTTATTTTTATTTTTTATTTATTTATTCATTTTTAGAGAGAGAGTGAGAGTGAAAGGGAAGAGATAGAGAGAAGGGGGCGGTGAGGAGCAGGAAGCATCAACTCCCATATGTGCCTTGACCAGGCAAGCCCAGGATTTCAAACCGGTGACCTCAGCGTTCCAGGTCAATGGTTTAACCACTGTGCCACCACAGGTCAGGCTCCAATTCCTTCTTGATGTATCCTTGCTCACTTGATGGGCCATGGGAGAGATGCTAAATGTTTACAGCTTCTCTGTCTTCTAACATACTTTGTCAGTTCTTTCCTCTTTCTAAGCCCTTGTCCACTCCTGCCTGGGCATAGAGTCCTAGACATGAGAAAGAGAGTCCCATCGTCATCTCAGGTTTGGTTTCACAGAGTGATTTGTGGAGCCATGGAGAATGGCCGAGAGTGTTGCTTTTGAACGTCAGCTCTACTCCTCTCTCCGGACACACAATCATTTCTGAGCCTCAGTTTCCTGATCTGTAATAGGAGATAGCAATGCCCCACCCAGCTTGTTTCTGTGTGGATTCAGAAAGATAACACCTATGACAGCCCGGCATGTGATGAGCAGGAATCTGGGCCCTGAAATTGGAATCTGCAGCCAGACTTTGGGATTTGGGTCCTAGCACTGTCACTCACCTGCCCAGTGACCTTGGTCAAGATGCTGGCCTCTTCATGTCACAGTACCCTCATCTGTGAAGTCGGATAGTGATGATACTAATCAGAGCAACAGAGAGTTAAATGCAATTACATATTTTAAATGCTTGGCATAATGCCTGACTTACTAAATGTTAGCTTATCAGCATTATTATCATTCTCATCATTATTATTTATTGTTATAATAGCAAAACCTAATGAAATAAAAACAATAATCATAATGATGATGCATCTCATACTACCCTCACTTCTTATTCCCACTATTTATCTTCACACAACTGCCAATCGCTCCAGATATTATTTCCCATAAGTAATAAAGACATGACAGCAGGATGCAAGGAGGCAGAACAGTTGAAAACACGGATAGGGGGGATGCCCCATCTCAAGAAAGGAAATGACATTCCACAAAAGATCTTAGGAGATTTCCCCCTGGGATCCTCTGGCTGCGGCCTCTCCCCGCCCTCCTGGGCTCTGCAGTCTTCCTCCTTGTTCTGTGTTGAGTCCTCCCTCTTGCCTTTCTTCTCTGCTTTGATCACTGCTTGCTTTGAAATGCCTTCTGCCATCAAGGTCCTATTAGAATGAAGTAGTCTCTTTATCATGGTGTAATGAGAGGGCGCACAACCTGGGGATTAGGCTTGAAACCTTCCCCACCTTCCACCTCTTGGGTGACTTTGTCTCTAGGCCTTGGGAGCCTTGTCTGTGAGCAGAGACATCAGGGGCCTAGCCTACCTCACCTGGAGTGCCAGCCAATTTCTTATCTGAATTAACCGCTGGGACACCGAACGCTTTCCTTGCCTTCCTTCTCTGGATTATAGATATTCTTAATTTTAAAAACTCCATTTCTAAAATGATTCTTTACCTGCGAATCACAGAGGGAGTAGTTGACTATCGATGGCCATCTTTCCCTCTTTTTTTTCTTGAGTCTAACCTCCTTTGGATGTCTGCTAAAGATTTTCTAGAAGGAGAGTCTAGAAAGTTCGGGCTGCCCAAAGCAGCTCCCGGACCCAGGAGGAAAGCTGAGGTTCAGTCTCAGGTCCAGACAGAGCTGAGTTCTGTGGCATTCAGGCCAAAAGGTGTTCACAAAAATATATTGGACATGAAATTCAAAAGGTATTTTCTTTTTCCTTTTTCCTACAGAAAATTATCAAGACAATTATTTTCTGTGTGCCACCTCATCCTACCTGAACGTCTACAGCAGCACATGTTAGCTAGCTGGTCTGTACATAAAACAGGAGACACCGTGGAGGAGACCGGAAACCATGGGCGGTGGGTTCTTTCTCAGGGACAGACACAGCCGTGGCCTTGTGGGCTTTAGTATCAGGCCCTAGCTGTGCCACTTGATAGGTGTGCTACTTTGGGCAAGTTACTTAACCTCTCTGAACTTCAAATTCTTCATCAGTATACTGGTTGATATAGGATCCATCTATAACAGGGGTCCCCAAAGTTTTTACACAGGGGGCCAGTTCACTGTCCCTCAGACCGTTGGAGGGCCAGACTATATAAAAAAAAAACTATTAACAAATCCCTACGCACACTGCACATATCTTATTTTAAAGTAAAAAAACAAAATGGGAACAAATACAATATTTAAAATAAAGAACAAGTAAGTTTAAATCAACAAACTGACCAGTATTTCTATTGGAACTATGCTCCTCTCACTGACCACCAATGAAAGAGGTGCCCCTTCCAGAAGTGCGGCGGGGGCCAGATAAATGGCCTCAGGGGGCCGCATGCGCCACGCGGGCCGTAGTTTGGGGACCCCTGATCTATAAGGATGTTGTGAAGACAATATGAAATAGTGAATATAAAGTAGTTGGCACACAGGAAGGGCTAAATTGATATTAGCTATTATTGTTACTGTTGCTGTATAGATTTAGATCTTTGGATGCCTAAAATCATAAAGCAGATTTTCTCTCTGTCATATTCCTGGTAAAGGAGATGCCGTCTAAACATGCTAAAGGAGACCCTGAAGCATTTGTCTGGGAAGTTCTTGTTCATGGTTACTTTGTCTTGCAACAGTTGACCTGTTAAGGCAAGGGTTACTTAGGCGACCACCCCTCTGTTCTCCCTCTCTTGGCTAGTGTAAAAATAGCCTTTAGAAAGAGTTCAATATTTGACTATGTATCATAACTCACTACCATATAATATTAGGGGAAAAAATGAGCATTCACAGACATCTCGCTAATTGGCATTTCATCCATTTTTAGCGCAATTTGCGGTAATTTAGTCGGGATCAGGCTACGTTAACTTTTACATCTATGGTTTACAGAAATGATTTCCTGGAAGAATTATCAAGGCAAATGAGATTATAAGGAATATACTAAACTTTAAAGACAGCAACTATTTTTCTTAACAATAATGGACTGCATTAAAATAAAACTTGTCATTCACATTCATCATGGGTGTTGTCCAGTGACTACATAGAGAACCATTTGTCAGAATTCCATGCGCGAGAGAGTATCATGGAGAGAAAGTCCGGGATTCCCAAACTACACCCCAGAACTTCTGAATCCTGGGGTCCCAGGTGTAGAACCTGGGAATGTACATTTTAACAAGCTCCCTGGGTAATACAAGTAGGTTTGCTAAAATTTAAGAACATCTTTTAAAGAGAATATTGGGAAATCATATATGCCTTGACGGAAGTAACCTAGGAAATCTTCTTTACAGTGGCTAGTGCTGCTCTGTGTACTGGGAAACGCTGTGGCCTCTTCTCTTTTTAAAATATTCCAGAACTGAAACCTTCTGAAACCTACCCCAACCTCTCATGATCCATCCCAAGCTTCTTGCATTATAGCCCTCTAATTATCATAAGACCTTATGACCTAAACATGACGATGGTAAGATTGGGATTAGAGGTGATAAGGAAAAGATAGAAATCAGGCTGGGACCCTGGGAAGCCTGGCAAGAAACCCAGGAAAGAACATTTCAGGGACTCCATAACTGAACCAGGAGAGGGTTGGCCACAGAGGACAGGCCAGGAGCCCCATTATTAGAATGATGCTGAGGACAGGCTGTCTTGATTTAGAGCCACTGAGCAAATCCACCTTTGTGTTGACACATAAGCCAAAGAGACCAGAAACTTTTTAACACATCTAAGAACAGCATGAGGAGGAATCTTTTTACTCTATTTGTATATGACTTTTTGAAGGCAGATGGCTTGTTCAATAGATGTACCCAGTCCCTTGTTAAAAAAATAATCCCTATGTCTGCAGTTGCTGGTTTATATCTCTTCAGATCTTTGTTTACTAATTGTACCAATACTGGGCTATTTTTCCCATTTGTTTCTGTATATAATATATACAATATATCCTATAGATGTACACATGTGCATACACACATAATTCAGATCAGCATGCTTAAACTATTTTAAGCTAGGCTTTGACTCGAAACCAGATTTTTACATCTCATTTTATAATGGTAAAGAATGTGCAGTAAATACAAGATTGACCTAAAGGTCAATTTTATGCCAGTTTGCCAGAGATTAAGACCATGGTGGGGGGTGGGGGGGAGCAAGTTTGCTTGTTACTAAAGCACAGAGTCTTGGCTATTTGCAACATTTTAAACTTTAACAAGTGGGCGATGCAATATAAATGATGCTTTAAACATTTATGCATTGGGTGGGAATCTATATTAATTATAAAACAAAGGGCCAAGTCTTAGAAACAAAGAAGCATTAGTTTTTTTCTTCTTGAGTTGCTTTACTAAGAATTAGATCCCTAAAGAAAAGGCATAGAAACAAGAAAGGTTCTACCTACTTACCAATGCTTGATTGTGGCTTACCTGGGAGCCCAAGACAACTCATCCAAGAACTTCCTGTGGTCTGTTGACAGATTCTGCTCTGTCTTTCTGGTATCCTCCAACTAGCACATGCTGTGTGTGTGAAAAATCCTTCTTCGCGTGCAAAGCCCTTATTCTTATGGTCCATACGTTAAAGCCTCACCTGTTCTGAAGTCCTGAGATGGTGGAGGCAAGCCCAAACTAGAGGAGGTGTATAAAAGTGTTGGAAGGTAACTAGGATGTATTAGCATTTTTCTCTCTATATAAAATATCTCTATTAAAAATATCTCTCTCACCTCTTCCCCTTGGTCCCAAGGATTCCAACATTTTTTTTAATTCCCCCTTGGGGAGAGTTATCAGGAAGGTGGGACATACTCAGCTATTTTCAGCTCAACTGAAATGACTTTGTTGGTTTCTTAGAGAAGAGATCTCCTGGGTAAGTTTTAACCCCAGCAAGGGACTGTTCCCAATCTGGGATGCTGCCAAGCTTTAATGGAGGGTCCCTATTGTTGGGGAACAAGAGGGAACCAGAGGGGAGGGCCGTGGGCTGTGAAAACAAATGTTTACCAGTTCACGAGTCAGCCCGAGGCTGACACTAACTGGAGTCGATCAGCGGGTTTGTGCTCACTATTTTATTCAGAGTCATTTGATAGGGAATTCGACTCCCCCTCCGTGGAAATGAAGTCCTAATTCTACAGGTTCAACTAAAGTGGGCAACCTGCAACGTGAAGTTCAAATAATAATCTGAATTATTTTTTTTTCAAAGTCACCAGGGAACTTTTTTAATTTTATGACCACATATTTCAGATGGCCTAGGCAGGTTTAACCGTCCAGTTCATTGTACCGTCTTCTGTTTCATCCTGTCTGTCCACACACTGACTTAGAGAGAAATAGTCATGCAAAATGAACCCGGGCCTGGAATCTTTACCTCTTCCGGAAAGTCAGTAGAAGCTTCTGTCTGTCTCCTTGAGTTTCTCTTTCAAAAGGTTTCAGTTTTCTCTTGGGAAAGGCTAGCAGGAGCCTGGATCATTGATCACAGGTAGTTTAAGGTCAGAATGTTTTTTTTCTCTCTCTCTCCCTTTCCAATCTTTAACCATGTTTATACAGAGAGTTCTAAAGACTAGAATTTATGAAGCTCAGGCCTCCTGAACCGCTCTCCACCCACCACGGAGCTGTAAGCTGCGACTGCACACAGCTGCGAGGCACACCTGGCATGTTCGCGGCCGAAAAGCTACAACTGGGCAGCAATCATTCCATTCGCTAAAATAATACATAAAAGGAAATAAATGCACATGCCCCACCACCCCCTGACAGCTGGAAGCCTGTGTTTTTCCAGCCGGGTTTTAGCTTAACACCTTTAGGGATATTGTCTTCTAAGATGATGCATTGTGCTTTTCAAATCTAACTTTTGGATTTAAAGGGGGGTGGGGGTGGGTAAGAAGAAGGGGAATAAAGAGGGACAAATGAGACTCATGGACATAGAGGAAAGTGAAGTGGTTGCCTGTGGGAGGAGGGTGGGGGGAAGAAGGGGAGTAAAGGACAAATATAAAGTGACAGAAAATGATTTGACTTTGGGTGATGGGCACACAACCCAATCAACAGTTCAAATGCTATAGAGATGTTTACCTGAAACCTGTGTACTCTTATCAGTCAATGTCACCCCATTAAATTTAATTCCAGAATTTAAAAAAAATGGAAAAGATGGAGCCTAGAGACTGTGTTGGACACATACTTATAAATCCATGAAGGCTTAGCTTACAGAAGCCACAGGAAATACTATGATATTTTGGAAAAGGTCAAGTTTCATAGATTCTGTAAAGGCCCTCAGCAGGTTCTAATTATTTCTTTTATTTAAAAGCCCTCCAGATATTTTTTTCCAAAGGGTCTCCGCAATTGAGGGTAGCAAGACATTTTTTTCATACTGTACATTCTTCTTGGCCTAGTGCTGGAAATACACAGGAAATAAAGTGGTTTTTGGAAGATCCAGCCGCGGCCGGGCCAAGGCATGAAGTCACTGAAACAAAATGGGAAAGCTCCAGATCAGCAGCATCAGGGTTTGGCTGCCTCTGCCCCCCCCCCCCCATCCTTGTGCAGGAGGGAAAAAATGAAGCAGGTGAACACACTGATCTGTTGTGTTCTAACAGAAACCAAATGTCACTGTGTCCGCAGGCCTGGCTCAGCAGCTGGAATCACTCAAGAGGCTTAGACACCGGCCGACAAGACAGATGTGTTGAGGCGGCCAGGAAAGTGGAATGAGTTGCCTGTGTCTTAATTCAAGGTCTTGGTGCTGCTTTGGGCCCTGATTTTTTTGCTAGCCTGGCTCAGGGCAGGGACAGGACTGGCATGCCGAGGCCAAAGAAAGCAGGCCAGCTCTTTGCTGCACCAGCCTCTGGGCTGCCTCTCAGGAAAACCAGTTGCAAAGACTCTTGCCTCAAACCAAAGAGGGAAGAGTCCAGCCTTTTGGTCTCAGCTACTGAAAACAAAAAGACAGGATACGATTTTGAGGCAGCAGGTATATGCATCTGGCTTCCTTCCCATGGAGAGGGGCAGGTCCCAGGAGGGACAGGAGCACATGCGGGAGACCTCCACTGAAGGCGAGCTCTTGACTCCAGCCAAGCCGCTGCCTCTGCGGTTGGATGGGATTCTGTTGGAATCCTGGAAAGCAAAGGAAAACTCCCCTGGAAACCAGCTTGGAGTGTGTGAGGTCTTCACTCTCGCTGCTATCTCATTCCATTTCTTTGGGGCTGCTTTGGGCTGTATAGAGTTAATAGTGACCAAAAAGGGAAAGGACTGCAGCCAGCATGAATGAAACGCTCCCAGGACAAGTTACAGAATGGCCTTTCAGAGCCTTCCATTGAGATGGGAGCCAGCAGGTGAAGTCACCGTCAGCACAGGGCGCGGTGGCCAGGCGCAGGATGGATTCAGCAGAATCCTGGCCTGGTCCCATCATGCCCTCCAGCATTTCCATTTAATCAGTTGTAGAGGCTGCGGGTGAAATGAGGTAGGGAAGTCGTGCACTTCCCAATAGGTGTCCTAGGACTGAGTTTGTTCCTTGCGGTCTCCCAACTCAGAGATGATACCAGGAAGGGGCAGAGAAGACTGGCAAGTAGCCCTGGGCAGAAGCAGTTCTGGGACCACGACAACCGCCGTTGGTATCGTCACTTATGGTAAGTCGCTCAATAGCGTGCTATTTCAGAGGCCATGTTAAGTGATGGTCTGGGTAGCTCTTTAGAGTTAACAGTATGCTCACATATACTTATCTCATTTGATCTCACAGAAGCCCAAGGGGCAGGCAGATGATACTGTCATTGCCTTCAGTGTACTTAAGGGGACACTGAACTCAGGGAAGTTAAGTGACATGGCCTGGCCACACAGCTAGCAGGAAGGAGAACCGGGACTCAAATCCAGGTCTCTTCAGATTCCTACTTCAGAGCATCTATAAATATGACAAGATGCCTCCCTGGATATAACAGAATCAGCTACATGAATATGGGCCCCACCCTCTAGAAAAGAGTGCAGAGCCACCAACCCATAGAGAGCCGAGCTGTCTCCTGTCCCCAGTGTCAGCACAGGTCACTTTTAAAAAGAAGCACGGATTGACTGCCAAAAAGAATTTTAAAAGCAATTTATATCTTTATTACAGTCTCTCAGAAAATTCTAAAGGAAGGGTTGCCTCTGTAGTTTACAGGAGATTTTCGGGGGGGGGGGGAGGAAAAGAAAATCTCCTTATATATCTATCTCCACAATCTGCCCATCACAGTATGACAGCTGCTTCAATCACTCCCCCTCCTCAAAAAAAAAAAAAAAAAAGAAAAAACAGTTCCTTCAAATTAATTTCTCAAACCTAGTGCTTCCTGATTCTTGTCTTTTTCTCTCCCTGCTTCTTCCCTACGGCTGTTTTCTCCCATTTCACCCAGTCACCCAGTCTTGGCTTCTTTCATCCTCCTCCTCCATGCGTGCCCCATTACTCTGATTGAAACACCAAGGCCCAGGATCAGATTAGGTCGAGGCTGTCTTCTCCCTGGAGCGCAGAAAGGAAGGAGAAGTGTGATCCATAGCTTCCTGGTCACACATGCATGTGAGAGAGAGACAGCAGCCTCAGACCTCCGGTCCAGCGCAGGCAGTGTATCAGATGTACTTCCGAGCCTCACACTCAGTTTGGACTTAGAATCAGACTCATGCTCTCTGCCGATGGGCAGAGCGATTAGCAGATTTGTTCATCATTCCTTGCTTACACTTCTTTGGTCAACCTCAATAACTCTTATTTAAAGTCATGTTTCCTGCTTTCCTTAGAATCACCAGTGCCTATAGCAAAGTGATAATGTAGCTGTCTTGCGTCTGTTCAGTGTTCTTCTGACAGTCTTTAGTCAAGCTAAGGGTTTCTTTTTTTTTTTTTTTCTTTTTTTTTTTGTATTTTTCTGAAGCTGGAAACGGGGAGAGACAGTCAGACAGACTCCCGCATGCGCCCGACCGGGATCCACCCGGCACGCCCACCAGGGGCGATGCTCTGCCCACCAGGGGGCGATGCTCTGCCCATCCTGGGCGTCGCCATGTTGCGACCAGAGCCACTCTAGCGCCTGGGGCAGAGGCCAAGGAGCCATCCCCAGCGCCCGGGTCATCTTTGCTCCAATGGAGCCTTGGCTGCGGGAGGGGAAGAGAGAGACAGAGAGGAAGGAGGGGGTGGGGGTGGAGAAGCAAATGGGCGCTTCTCCTATGTGCCCTGGCCGGGAATCGAACCCGGGTCTCCCGCACGCCAGGCCGACGCTCTACCGCTGAGCCAACCGGCCAGGGCCAAGCTAAGGGTTTCTGCATCAGCGTAAAAATGATCCTTTTCATGGTAGGCATCTAAACAGGACCGATCAACAAGTAGCTGCAGTACTTTCTCTGTGCTATGAGAATGAGCCGCCCTTTAATTTTTGCCTGTGTTACAGAGGCAGTATCAGTTGAGATTGAACGCGTTACATGGAGTGTGATTTCCAGATTCTTCGTGATAGGTTTCTGCATCTGCAAATCCCACTGTTTAGTGTGAGCATTTGGCATTTTTATAATTGGTAAGAGACATTAGTTACTTTCACTTTTTAAAAGAGTAACAGCATTCACTGTAGGTGGCAGAAGAAGGAACACCAAGCAAGTTGGTAGTTGATGGAGCCAATAACTCCTAGAAATATGTATATGCTCTGGTATTGGCAAAAAAATAGACACTCAGACCAATGGAACAGAATAGAAAGCCCAGAAATAAAACCACATATATATGGTCAAATAATCTTTGATAAAGGGGCCAACAACACACAATGGAGAAAAGAAAGCCTCTTCAACAAATGGTGTTGGGAAAACTGGAAAGCCACATGCAAAAGAATGAAACTCGACTACAGCCTGTCCCCGTGTACTAAAATTAATTCAAAATGGATCAAAGACCTAAATATAAGACCTGAAACAATAAAGTACATAGAAGAAGACATAGGTACTAAAATCATGGACCTGGGTTTTAAAGAACATTTTATGAACTTGACTCCAATGGCAAGAGAAGTGAAGGCAAAGATAAATGAATGGGACTACATCAGAATTAAAAGTTTTTGCTCAGCAAGAGAAACTGATATCAAAATAAACAGACAGCCAACTATATGGGAACTGATATTTTCAAACGACAGCTCAGATAAGGGCCTAATATCCAAAATTTACAAAGAACTCATAAAACTCAACAACAAACAAACAAACAATCCAATAAAAAAATGGGAAGAGGACATGAACAGACACTTCTCCCAGGAAGAGATACAAATGGCCAACAGATATATGAAAAGATGCTCAGCTTCATTAGTTATTAGAGAAATGCAAATCAAAACTACAATGAGATACCACCTCACTCCTGTTAGATTAGCTATTATCAACAAGACGGGTAATAGCAAATGTTGGAGAGGCTGTGGAGAAAAAGGAACCCTCATTCACTGTTGGTGGGACTGTAAAGTAGTACAACCATTATGGAGGAAAGTATGGTTGTTCCTCAAAAAACTGCAAATAGAACTACCTTATGACCCAGCAATCCCTCTACTGGGTATATACCCCAAAACCTCAGAAACATTGATACGTGAAGACACATGTAGCCCCATGTTCATTGCAGCACTGTTCACAGTGGCCAAGACATGGAAACAACCAAAAAGCCCTTCAATAGAAGACTGGATAAAGAAGATGTGGCACATATACACTATGGAATACTACTCAGCCATAAGAAATGATGACATCAGATCATTTACAGCAAAATGGTGGGATCTTGATAACATTATAAGGAGTGAAATAAGCAAATCAGAAAAAAACAAGAACTACATGATTCCATACATTGGTGGAACATAAAAATGAGACTAAGAGACATGGACAAGAGTGTGGTGGTTACCAAGGGTGGGGGGGGAGGGAGGACATGGGAGGGAGGGAGGGAGGGAGAGAGTTAGGGGGAGGGGGAGGGGCACAGAGAACTAGATGGAGGGTGACGGAGGACAATCTGACTTTGGGCGAGGGGTTTGCAACATAATTTGATGACAAAATAACCTAGACATGTTTTCTTTGAATATATGTACCCTGATTTATTAATGTCATCCCATTACCATTAATAAAAATTTATTTAAAAAAATATGTATATGCTCATATATATACACACAAACACACACACACACACACACACAGTCTCTTAAGGCCATGGGAATCATTTGCATTTCTCTCTAATCAATCTAGAATGGCTTCCTGGAGGAGGTTGAATTTCAGAGGTTACATAAATGCTGTGAGAGAAACTTTTGTTCAGCTGGGAGGAAAGGAACTAGAAGGCGGCATTCTGAGGAAGCTTGGCAAGGAGTGGCATGCTGGTTTCCAAGGAGATTTGTGCAGTTGGTCTGAGGCATGTGGGGGGGGACCCAGAGGGGCTCGGCCGTGGCCATGCAGGAAATGGAAGAGACGACGTGGAAAGTCAGGTTGCTGAGGCCGCCCACATGAATAAGGAAGAGGCGAAGAGCGAGACAGGCCCTGCGGCTCTAAAGACAAGATTCCAGGGAGAGGGCTAGACTCCCATAGCCAAGTCCCTGGAACCCATTAGGTCAGTGACGCAGTGTCCCCTGGGTCCCTGCACGAAGCTGTGGACCAGCACCTGCTGTAGTGAATTATGGGGCATTTGCTCATTGCCCAGGTATAAACCTCCATATTTGCAGGGCCAGACAGGGAAGAACCAGTAGCAGTCTCTGCCCTGGGACACTGCCCTCTGAGTAGTTTGATGAGAATTTTCTCAGTCTGTCTGACCCTGTGCTCTGCCCTATTCCATTCTCTGGAAGCTCTCCCCCCAAGGAGGCAATTTCCCATCTCACTTCGCTCTGATGCCAGTTATTATAGCCTCCAGAAAGAAAGCCTGGAGCCTGGGGCCTGTTGGAAGCCGTTTTACCAGAGATCATGTGGTCAGGAAATAAACAGCCTTATTCCTTTTGGGGAGCAAGAAGACTCTGTGTGCCTGCAGCTCCTGCAAGGCAGAGAGAGTCTCAAGGTCATATAAAGCAGAAACCACTGTTCCTTAGGATACTGTCTCTAAAATCCTATACTGTGCCACATGAAGTTTTCTGGCTAAGAATTGAATTTGAGCCATTTGTTAACTGAACCTTCTCTTCCTATCCCACATGATTTGCTAATGGTCACAGTGGTATCTGGTAAATCAGCAAGGCATATGGAGAGGACTCTGGGATACCTCCAGCGGTCTGTCATATACTGACCTAGAGCACAGACCCTCCATTCATTCTAAACCACACCATTTCCATTGCACAAGCCAAATGCCTATGGCATATAGTTAGGAGTTGCTGAATATCACGCAGAATCTGAGTGTATGGGCCTTGAAAAGTACCACAGCTTCTTTCCCACTCAGATTGCTCAACCTCTAGGCTGAGTCCGGTAGGTAAACCGACGTGAGGATCACTTTAGAGGAGGAAGGAGGACTCTCCTAACTTCTTCCACAGTCAGTTGGTCTTATATACGTATGTTGCATTATCACTTTTTTTTTTTTTTTCGGTGAGAGGAAGGGAAATAGTGAAGTAGACTCCTGTATGTTCCCTGACCAAGATCTACCTGGCAACCCCATCTGGGGCAGATGCTTGAGTTCCGAGCTATTTTTAGCACCTGAGACTGATACACTTCAATAGAGCTATCCTTAACTCTCTGGGGCCACACTCGAACCAGTAGAGCCACTGGCTGAGGGAAGGGAAGAGAGAGAGAAGGGGACAGGGAGGAGGAAAGAAGCAGGTGGTCGCTTCTCCTGTGTGCCCTGACTGGGAATCAAATCCTGGAAATCTGTACACTGGGCCAATGCTCTATCCACTGAGCCACCAGCGAGGGCTTCACTTTTTTTTTTTTTAAGTTAACAAAAACCTAAGAGATTTTTGGCTCAGAGTAACGACTGCCATTATTTTATGACGATTGGTGCAGAGAGCAAAATTCTCCCTGAGCTGGCTTCAACCGCTCCTCTGTGTGCACAACAAGCTCTCGCATCTTGGCTAGCACACCTCAAAGCCATTAGTGTTTTTGTTTTTGTTTTTGTTTTTACCTCAGCCCACACTAAGAGAAAACCATTTCACAGGGATGGTTCGGCTTTCAACACAGCCTAACTGGCATTGTCGTTGGTGCCTTTAACGATGCCTCAGACTCCAGTTCACATCCAGGGCTGTGAATGGCGTTGCCAGACCCAATTGTGTGTCTGCGAATGAGCTGGAGCTTTTGCAATTTAAATGGACAGGCAAAGTTCATGTACCGTTTCAGTTCTCACTTTATGGGCCCCCTTGGGCTGCGCTGCTTTATCTGGCTGTTTTTGTGTGAGGTGATTTTTCTTCTGAATGTGTGTGTTGGCTGGGGTGGGGGGAGAGAAAAGGGGGAAGGGGAGGTTCCAGGAGGGTAGTTTGTACTTTGTTTGGGTTTATAGAATCCTTTGGGAATTAAACCATTGAGCCATGGACTGAGAAAGAATTCAGAGGCCTTTTGTTGCAGGGTGCTGATTGTAACTTTTAAAAATTGAAACAAAAAAACGGGGGGGGGGGGAGGAGTGATCATCTCGGGTATCCTTTCCAGCCTCCCTCGCGCTTTTTCTGTCTTTCCCAATGGAGAAGAGGGGAAGAGAGGTTGGTGTCCGGGGGCAGTGGGCGAATCTCTCTCTCCAGAGGTAGCCCCTCTTTTCCCTTCTGTTTTGGACCATCAGTCAATACCTAGGGGCAAGTGAAACAAGAAGGGATCGGGTTAACTTGCAGAAATGGAAGGAACGGAAGAAGTATAAGTGGTACATTGCCTTAGTGAAATCAGATTTTTTAAAAAAAAATAATGAAATTATATTCTTCATCAATTCCTAGGAGGGCTCAGTTCCAAAACCAAGCAACAGACATGTAGACTGGGAACTCAGGGTGGAGAGAGGTCTGCCCCTTAGCCGTCTGAGCAGGGGAGAGGTGGGAAGAGCCTGAATTCTCTCTGCTGCGCTCCGTCCACCAAGGACCGTTCATTGGACACGTTCCCTGTGCAAGTTTCTGTGCGGGGCAGGGGGAGAAGGCGAAGCTGACTCATCCAGGGGGGTTGATGTCCTGAGGATGGGGGCGGGGGCGTGGAGAGTAAGACCTGGTTGGTGCTGAGTCAAGGCAGGGTTAAGGCTTAGCCTGGACCCGGTGGAAATGGGGCATTGAGGAAAGTTACCTTCCTCCAGGTGGAACTGATCCACAGAGAGTCTTCCTTGAAGTAGTATTTTTGAATCCTGAACTATTTCCTTCAAAAATAGGATACACCGTGGCTAGGTATCTTGGTGGGTTGGAGCATCATCCTGAAATGCTAAGGTTGTAGATTCAATCCCCAGTCAGGGCACATACAAGAAACAACCAATGAGTGCATGAATAAGTGGGACAACAAATCAATATTTCTCTCTCCCCCACTTCACTTCCTCTCTCTAAAAAAAATAATAATTATCAATCAATAAATTAAATAAGTAAATTATACACATGAAAACAAAATAAAACATAAATTTTGTCTCGTTTCTGATGCTTTGGAGACCCCTCCCCCCCAACCTGCATCTTACCTTCAGAATCCCAGAAGGAAGACGCTGCAGGGATGACGCTTCCGTTAGACACAGGGACTAGGGACACAGGGACTAGGGACACAGGGACTAGGGACACAGGGACTAGGGCTCTGCCTCTGGGCTGCACTGTGTCCCCTGACAATTCATACCCTGAAACCCTAAATCTCTAGTGCTCAATAAGTTCGTTCAGAGAAATTAGTTGAGCTGCGATTTTACTGCAGTAGGATGGGCCCCTAATCTGACATCACTGGTATCCTTATAAAAAGAGGAAATTTGGAGACAAGAAAAACACCGAGTAAAGATTAAAGTTATGCTGCTGCAACTAAGAAACTCCCAGGAGCTAGGAGAGGGACCTGGAACTGATTTTTCCCTAGACACGTCAGAGGACACATGGCCCTCCCGACCCCTTGATCTTGGGCTTCCAGCCTCCAGATCCATGAGAATAAATTTCTATTGTTTAAACCACCTAGTTTATGGTTCTTGGTTACGGCAGCTCTAGGAAATTGCTACAGGCCCACAATACTTTAGGGTCCCACAAACATGTTTCCATTTTAATTCCTTTTCATCAGCAGGAAAAGCAAATATAAAAATAATGAATATATATTCATGAAATCCAGCCTAGACTGTATCTGTCTTTATACCTAGGCAGTCATAAAATATTGTTTCTGGTTTTTTTATGGAGGAAGGTATTTGTGAAGAGGTGATGCAGCACAGAGGCCTGGAGTTGACTGAGACTAAGTGAGAGGCCTCCGGGTGCTAGAGAAGCCCTGGTATTTGCGGTTGGAACAGTAGCTTGGCCAGGTCCCCAAAACAAGATAAAGCATCCAACAGTTTGTGTCACTGTGTTGCAAAGTATTCCTCATTCTGCTGCTCCTCCACCCTTTCTGCCTCTGGGTGTGGAGCTGTTCTTATGTTTGATGTATGTGGGTAAGGAGGGTCTCAGGAACGTCTCCATTTGGTAGATTGTCTGTGTCCTGACACAGCGGGAGCGCAAAGTGAAGCCGAAGCCACCATGGTCTTGGCGTGTCCCCTGTGGAACTGCTCGCTGCGCTAAAATAAGAAGGTAGAGCTTCAAATTAAATCTGGCCTCCCGTGTTCGTCCCCCGATAGGTCTTTCTTTTCATCCGTCTCTTCCTATTCACTTTCAAAAGCTATATTACTTATTTATGACCCAGTCCAGTAGAAATAATATGCACTTGACTTGTACTTGTAACTGTTATCCTATTAATTACTCACTTAAAAGCCATAGAAGTGGACGGCTGTCACCGAAGTCTTTGCTGACATCCTGACAAAGGGGAGCAGCTCTTAACAAATTCATTAATTAGGATCTAGTATGTAGTTCTTTGGAGTCAAATAGACTGAGCTTTCAGGAACCCAGTGGCCTGTGAAGATTGTATCCTGTCCTCTCTATTTGAAAGTTCACACAAACTATGGAATCCAAGTGAATATCCCCTTCTACTAAGCAGCTATAAACAGAGGACACTTTGGTCAAACAAACAGGTGATTCTAAATTGATGAGTAATATGAACACATGACCTTCATAGTCCCTCGTCCACAGGCCAGTGGGTCTCAAACTGTAGTGAACAGCAGAACCCCCTGCAGGGCTTGTTAAAAGCATAAGTTGCTGAGCCCACCTCTAATTTCTGATTCAATAGGTCTGCAATGGAGCCCAAGGATTTGCATTTCTCCCTTGTTCACAGGTGAGGCTGCTGCTGTAGCTCCAAAGGCCACACTTTGAAGACCACTGGTCTAGCTAGACATTAGCCCTTCAACTGGTCTTGATCGCTAACAGGTGGCAGAGAACACCATTCTGCAGTTATTAGAGGACATAATGAATGTTTAACATAGGAACAGACTGCCTGGGGTTATAGAATCTTTCCTGGGTATGAGTTGGAGTAGACACAACTACTTTTCCAAAAGGGTTTTAGGCAGTTTAACTACAAGACCATGAAGCAGGAATGACAACATGATCAACCTGATTGTATCCTGCGCCCCTTCCATGAGAATTGCCATCCTTTCTAGATAGCCCATTGGCATCCCCTCTAGTGATGGATAGATATCAAATGGTTGTAGCAGGATGGTCCAGGATGAAGGTACCGCAGGGGTTCAGAGGTGAAAGCAATATACTTGGATGCTGAGGTGCTTGGGAATAACTGTGCAGGTGGGGTCCAAGAGAGGGTGCAGAGGGCGGAGAAGGAATGCTAATAAAGGTTTAGCAAGAACTGAGATTTCTGAGCAGTGGAAAGGTGGGAAGAACGTGAATTCTCTCTGCTGTGTTCCATCAGGCAAGGTGTATTTTTTTTTCCCGAAGTTAGAAGCGGGGAGGCAGTCAGACAGACTCCCACATGAGCCCAACTGGGATACACCTGGCATGCCCACCAGGGAGCAATACTCTGCCCATCTGGGGCATTGCTCCGTTATGGCTGGAGCCATTCTAGCACCTGAGGCAGAGGCCATGGAGCCATCCTTAGCACCCAGGCCAACTTTGCTCCAATGGAGCCTTGGGTGTGGGAGGGGAAGAGACAGAGAGACAGAGAGACAGAGAGGAAGGAGAGCGGGAAGGGTGGAGAAGCAGATGGGCACTTCTCCTATGTGTCCTGACCAGGAATCAAACCCAGGACTTCCACATGCTGGGCCAATGCTCTACTGCTGAGCCAACAGGCCAGGGCTGCAAGGTATATTTTTTATTGAATACTTTCCTTGCACAAGTTCTGTGCGGGGCAAAATGGAGAATGCCAAGCTGATTCATCCGGGGGAGCTGATGTTCTACTGGGGGAGAATAGGGCAGGCCCACCAATCATTACAGTACACGGTATGTGGTACCATAAAGCAGATTCACAATTCCTTAAAGATGCTCCGGAAATCATCATTCCTCAAATGTAATTATCTTTCAGGATGGAAAAAAAGAGCATAAAATTAGAGTTTCTTCAAATCAGAAAGATCGAATCGGAGCTCATGAAATGAGAAACCGATGCTGAAAGTCTTACAGTGAATGTGGGCATGTGCAAAGGCCCTCCTCTGGGGGCAGAAGTCCCTTTCCAAAATCACTCAGGGCTGAAGGGCCCCTCCTACCAGGGCTCTTTTGAGAGGGAGACAGAAGGGTTTGTATCCTGAGATGTTTTCTCTAATAACTGACATCCTGTCATGTGGCTAGCACCTCTGTCATCTGCCTTAGATCTCTGTACCAGCTGAGATTGCCAATGTGAGAACTCATAACCCAACCAGAAAGTACTATTATTCTGGGATTCTTTGGGACCAAGGAGAAAAAACAGAAAGTTGAATCTGGGCCCTACACTCAACCAGAAATGAGCTGGCGTTCCTATTCTCACTCTCCCACCCCCACAACTGGCACAACTCCTCCCCCAGGTTCAGTCCTTGCTTCTGACAGCATCTGTGTGATCCCTAGATAACTTCTTAGAGGTGACAGGTGAGCAAGATCACTAGGACAGGTAATGGCTGAAATATGAACTGATCCTCTGTCGTGAAGGCCTGGACTTTTCTAATAATCCACTCTATGTTTAAAATGGGGATTGAAGGTTTCAATTGGGCTTGGACAGTCAATATGTCTTCCTCTGAGGTTGAATCAACCTTCCTATTGGTGACTTTGCTGCTTCCTGATATTTTATCTCAAATAGAAGTGAAATATTGAATTTTATCTTAAAAAGCACGGGGCCCCTACTCCTGTTGTTCTGCTTTGCTTGTATTTCCTGCCAAACTTCCTTGTGAAATTTTACCCAGTGAGTAAAGCTCCTCTCTTCCACAAAGCCTTCTCCTGCCATGTGGACTTCCCCAAACACAAACAATTCTCTGCTGAACTTCTGTTTATCTTGTATCTTCTGGAGGCCAGAGTGGCATCTGTCTTTCCCCACCCCCCTCAGGATGCTTGGCACAGTTCTAAAGGTGGTAGGCTCTCAGTAAGTGCAATGTTGTTGTTGTTTTTAAATTAGCATTAATTTCTATTCTTAAGTAAAATATTAGACAGGAAGGATGTAGGTGTCATCTGCTTTCCTAGACCAAGATGAGAATGATGTCTGCCACAGATTTAATAACACTGCTTTGTCTCTGTCTTCTTAAAAGATCTATGGAAAGTATTTGGCAAAATTATATATATTTTAAAAAACAACCTTTTATAAAGCAAGTTATGTTTAGTTAGGGATCAGATGATGCTTGGTTCAGAGTGTCTTATCACAGATGTCTTTTATCACAAGCAACAAATCTTTCTGTGTTAGTGAACATCCCTGAAGCAGATGTCCTGTGACCCAGGGTGAAGGTTTATTCTTTGTTCTGTGATACATTTTCCTTTACTTGAATTGCAGTCTCAGTGACTCAGCTTCTTTCTCTCCTCTAAAGAGATGTCAATTACTGTTGTTTTGCTCTCTGATGCTTTTATACCTCACAGGGATTTGCTTTTTTAAATGGCATGGCTAAGGGGAACACCTTAAATAACACCATTAAATAACCCTCTTTTATACCCAACAGTGTTGCCCACAGTTATCTACAAGTCAAGTCTGAGTGCACATAGCAGAGAAAGCAAAACGATAAAAGCACCGTGGAAACAAACACCAGACTGATGTATTATTGGATTGCAGGGAAACAATTTAGTTAGCCATTGCCAGAGTATTGCAGAAATTTCTAGCCCTGTCTGTCACCTCAAAGTGGCTACATTACCATGACATAATACTCAGAGTTGAGTGACCTTTTTGAAGAGTACACTGGTTGTTTTCGAAGCATTGTACTAAGGTGTGGGTCTCTTTCCAAAAATGGAAACCTACCTTTCTGATAAAGTCTGATGATGAGAGAAAACCCCTCCGGCACATGGAGAGGTCAGGTGTCCCAAGAACCCTAACAGTGGACATTACCTTTGTGATTCTCTGCTGTTGGCAGAGAACAGCTTTTAGTACCACAGGCTCAAAGCCTTGTCTGTGTGATGATCAGAATTGCAAATACAGGTTCAAATCCCACAAACTCCCAAAATTGATGTGTCAAACCAGAACGTGCCTGTGCTTGTTTAAATAAGAGATTTCTCCAGCTGTTACTTCAGTGGAGCTTCGGAGGCAGTAGTTGGCTTGTGTTTAAGGCAGTGGTTCTCAAACTGCATTATGCATCAGAATCACTGAGAGAGCTTGTTAAAACACAAGCTGAGGCCCTGGCCGGTTGGCTCAGCGGTAGAGCGTCAGCCTGGCGTGCGGGGGACCCGGGTTCGATTCCCGGCCAGGGCACAAAGGAGAAGCGCCCATTTGCTTCTCCACTCCCCCCCCCTTCCTCTCTGTCTCTCTCTTCCCCTCCCGCAGCCAAGGCTCCATTGGAGCAAAGATGGCCCAGGCGCTGGGGATGGCTCCTTGGCCTCTGCCCCAGGCGCTAGAGTGGCTCTGGTCGCGGCAGAGCGACGCCCCGGAGGGGCAGAGCATCGCCCCCTGGTGGGCAGAGCGTCGCCCCTGGTGGGCAGAACGTCGCTCCTGGTGGACGTGCCGGGTGGATCCCGGTCGGGCGCATGTGGGAGTCTGTCTGACTGTCTCTCCCCGTTTCCAGCTTCAGAAAAATACAAAAAAAAAACACACACACACAAGCTGACCTCCACCCCTACAGAGTTTCTGATTTAGTAGGGATCTGGGTAGGGCCTAAGTTTTCATTTCTAACAAATTCCCAGGTGATATTGATGCTACTGGCCTAAGGACCACACTTAGAGAACACTGGTTAGGGGTTATGTTAGATGAGCAAGTGCTATAAGTGCTATAATTTTTTTTAATTTGAGAGGAAGGGAGATAGACAGCCTCATGCACCCTGACCGGGATCTACCTGGTGACCCCCATCTGGGGCCAATGATCTGCCCATCTTCGGCCGATGCTTGCAACTGAGCTATTTTGATCTCCTGAGGCAGAGGCTCCACAGAACCATCCTCAGCAACTGAAGCCAATGCATTTGAATCAATCAAGCCATGGCTGAGGGAGGGGAGGAGAGAGAAAGAAGAAGAAGGGGAGGAGGGTAGAAGCAGTGGTCGCTTCTCCTGTGTGCCCTAACTTTCAAATCCATCCGGGACTTCCACACCCTGGGTGGAAGCTCTACCACTGAGCCAACCTGCCACAACCACAAGTGCTATAATTCAACACTAAAAATCATATACCAAGAACATAGAGACGCTCAAAGGCTTAAAAACTAGGGCTGATTGCAGGAACAACAGCGTCGCATCTCCTATATCCATCTCACTCTCCCTGTCTCTCCTCTTCCCTCTCTGCTTTCCTCTCTTCTTCTCTTATTCATTCTCCTCTCAGCTCTCTCTCTCTCTCTCTTTCTGCCTTTCCCTCTCCCACTCTCTCCCTACTCTAATGCCTCATCTTTGTGCGGCTAGTTGGATATTAAAGTGAATTGGCTTGGCCCAACCAAGGAGCCTACTTGTCTGTGGGCTTTAATCACATACGGATCATTCTCACATCTCAGTCTGATGTTCATCTCCTCACTTGTCCTCTCTCCCATCTCAATATGGCACCCGGTTACGGTTGCTACAGTTGGTTTTACTAATTCAAAGAAATCACGCCAAGAAATAAGAAAAATAAAAGGCTGAGAAATGAGAAGGGGAGGAGGTTGAGGACATTGACTAATGTATTTCCTTATTTAGCTCCAGTTCCAAATTTAGGGGAACTCATAAGAAGCATAATTGAGTCTCCTACTTATAAAAGTTCTGAGCCAGAATTCCTCCCGAGAAACGGGCTAATACCATCTCAGCAATAAAGGGGCTGACAGTGGAGCAGGGGCGCTCTTATTCTCTGCAGGGTCCCCCAGACCTGGGGTTTATGAGACTGTCCCTTAGAAGAAAATTTCTATCCAAGGAGAGTGGTTTTTGTTTAGAAGAAAAATAACATGATGGGGGAGATGGCAATGTCTGAGCTTGCTTCTCTCGGGCTCTGGGTCTGATAGAACAGAATGTGTGTGTATATGTAGGTGTGTGAGTGTGTGTGTGAATATGTGAGTAAGTTTTCATGTGTGTGAGTGTACATGGGTGTGTATGTATGCGTATGAGTAAGTGAGTGAGAGAGAGAGAGAATGAGAAGGATTATCCCATTTCAGACAGGTTGGATGTCTTGCCTGAACCTCCCTCTGGTGCAGTGAAACAAAGCTGTCCGAATCAGGTAAAGGCTTATTTCCTTTGCTTAATTTTCTGTGACTGGACAAACTTCTACACTGAAACTCCAGGAAAGCTTCATGAAATGTGCTGGTAGATTCTTCAGTGTGCCCGGGTGCAGGAAGCCAGCTGCACACTGAAGATTCCCCGCAGGGAGAAAAGCTTGGGCCTGACTCTGCCTGGGCAGCCCAACGTTGCTCCCATCAGGGCTCTGGAAGGGGCCGGCTCACCCTCGCCTGCCTCTCCATCTTATATAACTCAACAGTTTGACACTCACATCCTCTTCCTGTTACAATCCATTTCCACTTTCTTTGATGGTGACTGTATTTTAAAAGCATTACCCCATAGTTTTAGATAATAGATTATTTTAAAGACATCTATTTTGAGGGGTGGATAGGCAGAGGCTGCCCTATCCAAACATAACATTTTAAGGCAAATTTTTCCTTTTTTAATTCAAGAATTCTGTATACGGAACATCTGCTAGAGATGTGTTCTATTCTATTGAGGAGTGGAGTTAGACGGCCATTTAACTGCACCTGCTGTCAAGTGGATGTTCTCTTGGGTCCTAGAGGAACAAAGCCTTTGTGCCCACAGTTTCCATTCTGGTGTGGAAGAATCTTGATTTGTTAGCTAAGAAAGACCTGTTTTCCTTGGGATGTGTCCTCCTGTAGATACTTGGCTGAAAAAGAATCCTGACAGCAACTTTAAACTTATGCAACTCGCTGCTTGTGAAATTCAAACTCGTGGTTGGTAATAATGGAGATGATGACTCTGTGACTAAATGAAAAACCGGATTTGGAGCAACAACTACAGTCAATTGGTAGTGACTGCCTGGAGTGCTGGGTATGGAACAACCCGAAGGCTGGGTCCTGGTTCAGGGGGAAAGGATGCCGCAATCGATTAGTGATGCCTGCCATAATCAGGAATGGGGGTACAGCATGCTGGCTGTACTTTTCTGTTCTAGTTAGCAAAAGAAAGCCACCACCTTTGTAAAAGTATGATTTTATGTGCTTAATGAAGTTAATTTTTGCTCCTAGCAATTGGGATTATCTCTAGATAAGTAACTGATATTTCAGTTAATCTGGAACACTCAGTGTTTAATTTTTTTTCTGTTTTCTTCTTTCATCACATCCCCTGTATCTTACATCTCCTCTTCCCTAGTTTTAGAATCCTCGGCCACCAGAAACACTCCATGTTTCAGATCGAATCAAGCTTTCTGGTAAGGAAAGCATCCAACAAACTAAGTGGCTTATTCCTAAAACCTATGCCTGTTTAAAGACAATGCTTAGAGTTGACCATATTTCAACAAAAGGAATGAATTTCTGTTAGTTGAAATTTAGGTGTAGTACTTGAAGGTTTGGGGCAGGGCCGTTTTCTAGATGTGGTTCAGATGACCTTATTCACTTTCACTGATAATAGCTAACCCCACATGGGCCATCAGAGTCCTCACATCTCTTGAGGTAAAAATAATAGGTTGTTTCACTACTTATTTTACTATTTACTACTGCTTAGCCTCAATATATATCAGATTATTCTCAAGAGCAATGTGAATACTGTTCTTCCTGTTAAAAGAGTCTTTCCTTCCTTCCATAAAAGTAGCTAAGTGTTGAGGCATAAAAATGCAGACTAAACTATATATACCTTTTAATGTATTCTATGTAATACTATATAGCAGTTACAAGGAATAATGCAAATATAGATATATTGGCTTGGAAATCAATCCATGATATATTATTATGGAAAATAAAATAATCACAGAACAATTTGTACATTATTCTATATATTATAAGCCTGGATTTAAAGCATATATGAAGCAGCCTTTCAGAAGGAGTTATATTAAAAAGTTTTATCTCAGAAGAGAGGAGAGGGATTAGAAATATGCAAGAAGGGTGCATGGGGTTTTTGATTTTTATTCTACATCAAATTATACTTTCTTAGCTTTGTACAGCCAGCAATTATTCTATAATTTAAAGAATGATTTAAGTAAACTGGAAGACAACCACAAAAGAAATCAGTCCATAAAAGGTTAAGACCATTGGATCCAATGCAGTTAGTTATTCAGAATAAGAAGAATGGTATTTCCTATTGTCCTTGATAACCCCAAAGTTTCCAGCTGCTAGCGATCATCCCCAGGGGCCCAGCACACACAGGAAGTGTGAGGAGAGCCCTCCTCCTCGGAGTGAGGAGGCCTCCCAGCGGCCTCTGCTCTCGGGCCTCTCCTGTGGTCACCTGATGGAGAGGATGCTGGAAGCCTCGGAGTGAACTGCTGGCTATTTAGAAATTATACCGAGATCTGTTTTTTAAACACTGCTTCCCAAAACACGAACTGTTGGTGGTTTATTTTAGTAGGAGGCAAGATAAATGTGAAGAGTGGCAGGTCCCATGACAAGGGCCACCTTGAGTCGGTGCCGCTAGTGTTGCCACGTCCAGAGAAGGAGTTGGAAAAGAGGGAATCTAGCAATTTTTTTCATCTCCAAGCTAAATCCATTGTCAGCAACTAGCAGAGAGATCAGGTGTTAGTTAGAAGATACTGTTATTAACCTTGCCCTTAACTATATAAAATGTAGACTATGCAGACTTTACATTTTTAGATTTAAAGCACAGTTAGAGGAACAAGTGAATGAGGGACTGCATTAAATTGTTACAATCCAATTAGGATGGATTCCATGCCATCTGTTAGGACACTTGGACAAAGCTACTCAAGGCACTACTACAGACAGATTCTCTGCAGGGCTGACTAAAATTCCCACTCACAATTTTAATATATTAAAATGTATTTATATAATCCATGAGAGCTTTGTATTACGTGTTATGTGCAACATTGGGAGTCTGTTATTGCTGAATTTTAACACTGAACAAGATAGAGACTCAGATAAGTAAATGTGTTTGTTCAGTGAATGACTAAGACTGGAACCCGAGACTCCTGACTGTTCTTTTCAACTCTCCTAATATGCAGTTTCTTCTGGTTTAGGATTCATCCTTGATGGCCTTGTTAAAATAGAATATATTATTGGAGTTGGAATAAGGAAAGTGACCAAGAGATTGAGCCTTTCCAGCTAATGAGTTGTCCTTCTTAGTGGCATTCATCAGGCTCTTTAGCAATGAATTCTGATGAAGAGAAACAGAAGTGGGAGGCATCCAGGGTATGAGGTGGGATGGGGGCACCGGGAAGGAGCCCAGTATGGGACCCTCTATTCCCAAAGCAAGGGCCACCAAGAAAGTAAGGGGTAAAAATTAGCATCAGCTTTACATCTTCCGACTGGCTCCCAGCTCCTGTCCTGCTAATATTAATTAAACCTAGAATAAATATCCCATGAAAGAAAGTTATAAATATCTCAAATATGGAGATACAAAAGTGCCACTGTCTCTTCAAACAGGTTAAATAGGGACCCCTGCCTAATGAAATGAGTTATATGTTATGTTTATATAGCAACCTTACCATTTTATGATTTTTTTAAAGAAAACTCTGCATCTCTCTTATGGTGCTTTATATACACTGTGACTTGCAATTTAATTACATATGAATGTGAGCTAGCTCCCCGACCCCACTCTAAGAGTTTGGAGGGCAGGCTCTGTGCCTGCCTCATGTTTAGGTATGGAAGAATGAAAGGCGCTTCACTATAGACTTGTTGCATTAGTGAATGAATCAGAGATGTTCACAGAAATCTTCACATTCTCTTTGTGGAATTATAGTTGTAAGTGCATTGTACCTGTGAACATTAAAGACTGGGAGACTCGTAGCCTCTTCTTCATTTGTAATCTGCTTGTTCAACTTCATAAGTGAATTGCATGTCTTTACAGGTGTTTTGGATAAGAAAAATGATTTATATAGTAGTGATAAGTTAAAGTGCAAATGAGCTAAGATCCTATTGTTTTGTCTGAGTTAATGATATATATATCATACTGTTCAACCAAATATATAATTGAATAGGAACAACTTAGTCCCTACATGAGCAGGGACAGTATAATCTCTATCCCATAATGTGTAGGTCCAAGGGCAGTGAGCATATTGAAGATTCCTAATCAATACTATTGAATGATAAGAGAATATTTGTCTCTCAGTTATAGATTCTGATTTAAAAAACAAACAAAAAAGAAAGCATCTTCTCTTGTTAAATTCTACATTAAGAATAAGCACCCAGGTGGAAAGTAGAAGTAAGATTTTAGTTCCAGTAGCATGCAGGAAAAAATGGGAAACTTTCTTAAGCGCGCATTCTCTTGATACAGCGGAAAAACACGGGGCTCAGTGTTTCCCAGACCTTGGTGTCCTGATCTCTGGCTCAAGTGCGGATGTCGCCCGTTGTGAACAGGCAGACCTTTCAGATGCCTTTGCTGTGTGTTTGTAGGGAGGAGATGAAGCCAGGCTCAGGAGTACAGTCAAAGAGGGGACGAATACCTTCTAAGTGCTGTGAATATCAGAAGCCCTGTGAACCTCTCCTAGGGTTTCACTTGGCAGGCAGGGGCCCCATTGAAACTATCTCCCTGGGATCTCATGGGATCTGAGATCCTGCTCCTTCTCTTACCCGGTGGGATAAGAGCAGTGACCGGTTCATGTGAGGACAGGGACAGATTCTTTTCATTTTCGTGCTATTCAAAACAAAAAGCCCCAAAGCCCCTATTTCAGGCTCCTCTCCTTTCCCAGCCTGGTCCCAGTGGCCTTTCCTCTGTCTCTTTCTTCCCAGTGACACCCCAGACACCTGAAGCATAGACCTGTCTGCATTCTTTCCCTGCTCTGCTTTGCTCCTGAACTATTCTAGTTGACAGGCTGGAGCTTTGGTTCATAAGTGATCAGCTGTCAGGGCGAAGAATGTGAAGCTCTTAGGTTGAATGTGATTTGGGCAGAGAGTCTGTCTGAATCTTTGCTTTTGTCTGGAAACGTTAAGCACGACTTCAGCAATGTGTGCCCAGTGGCCTGGAAGTGTAGGTAGATGTAAGCCGGGGTCTGTTCGCTAAGGAAGGCATGCTGGGAATTCAGTGGGTTTGCAGCCATCCCAGAATCCAAGTCGTATTAACAGCTAAAAATGAGCATAGGGAAGCAATTACAGAGGAGGGGAACAAGGCATCAGTATGGTTGTGTTTCAGGTATTCCTGCCAAAAAAAGAAAAAGCAATGGGCTGAGTTCAGTGGAGCAGTGGAGTTAGTTGAGGGCAGAAATACTTGCCTTTGTGGTGTGGATGGCCGTGTAATCGTGTGGTTCGCTGGGAGGAAAACCTGAAAACCCGCCAACCTGGGAGGGCTACTGTTTGTAAGGCGCTCACCGGAGTTTGCGATCCAAACGGTTGTGGATGTGAAAGTTATTACTGCTCAAAAAACACTTTATATCAGGGTTAATTATAAGGAGATTCTGGAGTATAATTAGTGTTCTTTCTATGGAGGATTAAGGGGCTCTCCTAAATGGCCTTTTTGATTGCCTTCTTCCCTTTTTTAATTTCCTCCTTGTCCTTTTTGATTATCTACCCCGCGACCCTCAGGGCTCCTCAATGTAATACAATTAAAATAACATTTTGTGTTAGAGGGTTTTATTTTATGAGCTATTAACCCCCTGCATGCCTGTAGTCTGGCTGGGTCTCTCTGCACCCCCACCGCCCCCAGACTCCGTCTAGCCAGCCTACCCGAGTGAGACTCCGGATTACCTTTGGTGGGTCTTTAAAGGGATGAGGGGAAGATGGCTTTCAAGCAGGAATGCATGGTGGAAGGAGCCTCCGGGCTCAGCTAGCTTCAGTGGGAGCTGGCCACTGGGTAACGTGACCGTGTTCCAGTTCTGTTCCCGCTCTATGCCTCAGGAGATTGCCTTGCACACAGTAGGTGCTCAAAACTAGCCATTAGTTTCCTGCTTAGAAACATTTACCTTCTTGGGTTGTTTTTTTTTTTCAATCCTAATGCAACCAGAATCTTAGACATTTCAACTTCCCTTCCCTATTGGTCTTGAACACATTCCTTTATTGGACTGGCCAGCCAGGCCTCTTATAAACCTGATCTCCTTCGTTCTCAGCCTAAGGGGAGTCCCAGCCGGTGTGTGCACTTCCGAGTGAAGGGGATTGTGGGAAGCAGTATGGAGGAAAAACTAATCTGGGAGTCAGATAAACCTGGAGTCGTATCCTAACCCCACCACCTACTTCGCTAGGTGGCCTTTTTTTTTAGTTACTTAAATTCTCTGAGCTTCATTTTAATCACAGGTAGAAGGAGAGGGGAGTTATGTCAACATCTGAGGTTGTTATGATAATGAAATAAAATCAAGTATGTAAAACATTTAGCCCAGTGACTAACGTACATGGCCATTCCAGAAATGTTGTGCAGCCCCCTCCACCACCACCACCACCACCACCCATAACCCCTCCACCCACTATTACCCTCCCTTTCTTGCTACTACATTTGAACAAAATTTCTGCATTTCTACCCGGAGATGGCTCCATAGAACCTCCCTCAACTTCACTTACGAGTGTCCCAGTAGGGGAGGACATTTATATTCAGTTTAGTTGAAGGACTTAATCTGTTATGACATTCCATGACCTTTCCCAAACCATCGTGGAACCAATACTTGCAGGGATAGATTGACTGAAGGACTGCAAGAGGCATAAGTCACAGTGGTGTCTTGTCAAGAAATTTCTATAGGAGAAAAGTCAGGAACATGGTGACCGTGAATTAACAATGCAAGAGCTAAATAATAGTTGGATAGCCAGGCCCTGGCTGCTTGGCTCAGTAGTAGAGTGTCAGCCTGGCGTGTGGAAGTCCCAGGTTCAATTCTGGGCCAGGGCACACAGGAGAAACGCCCATCTGCTTTTCCACCCTTCCCCTTCTCCTTTCTATCTCTCTCTAACCCTCCTGAAACCAAGGCTCCATTGGAGCAAAGTTGGCCTGGGCGCTGAGAATGGCTCCATGGCCTCTGCCTCAGGCGCTAGAATGTCTCCAGTTGCAATGGAGCAATGCCCCAGAGGGGCCAAGCATCGCCCTCTGGTGGGCATGCTGGGTGGATCCCAGTCAGGCACATGCAGGAGTCTGTCTCTCTGCCTCCCCGCTTCTCACTTCAGAAAAATACAAAAAGAAAAAAAAAACAAATGAGACATGATTAGTTTTCAGGTAAATAGCCCATATAAGAAGAACATAGAAGATGAAGGAAGGGTGGAGGGAGAGACCATGACAGAGCAGAAGAAATAAAGACTCTGGTGCTGGAGCATTGCTCTAAGGTAGATCAGAGGAAAAGAAGATGCTGAAATACCTGAACTCATAAAATACTTAAAAGGGCCATTACAGTTTTGAATATACCATTAGGCAAAAATCAAGTCAATTTTACAATCACTAATCAAGACCTTTTTTCCTTGCAAAATGTGTTTTTCTCTGTTGGATAAAATGATGTATATACTTTACAATTCACATATTTTTGGTTGTTCAATTTTAGAAGCATCACCTACACAGACATACCTATCCAAATACAAGTAGGTGAAGCTGCAGACCCATCATGAAGAGACCAGTACAAGGAGGAGGGAACCGGGAAGTGGACATGCCTCTCTGGGAAGGCTGCAGTGTTCACAGGAAAGTGATGGGGCCCTAATTCACTCAGTCCATCCACACCAAACTTTTTATTTGTATTTTTCTGAAGCTGGAAACAGGGAGAGACAGTCAGACAGACTCCCGCATGCGCCCGACCGGGATCCACCCGGCACGCCCACCAGGGGTGACGCTCTGCCCACCAGGGGGCGATGCTCTGCCCCTCCGGGGCGTCGCTCTGCCACGACCAGAGCCACTCTAGCGCCCACACTAAACTTTTTAAACATCTGCTGCGGCTCATATGTGGTACCAGGTACTGACAACTTGAAAGTGAGGAGGACACAGCCCCTGTTCTTAAGAAGCTCAACCCCTAGACATAAACATTGTTCAGATATAGTAGTTCCTACTGACCCAGCCACAAGCTTAGGAAGGAGTCACAGAGAAAATCAGGCCAGTATTCAAGGAGGCCCCCAAGCCGAGGTAGCACACAGTGTCAAAGTCTTACGGCCAAGCAATAGAGGAAGGCTGGCAGGTCAGACCAGGAAGGAAAGGGCTGCCCTGTCAGAAGTCCTGGAGAGTTTGAGAACCCGAATAAAGACAAGGAGCCCTTCCCCAAGCAAACTGTGTGGGTTCAAGGCCTAGCTCCACTACTTACTAGCATGTGATATCAAGTCTCTGTGCTTTGTTTTCCTCATCTATGAGGTAGGAATAATAGTAGTAATGGTCTCAAAGTGTTATTCTGAAGGATAAATGAGAAAATACTCATAAAGTACTTGGAATGGTGCCAGATACATGTGAGACCACAATGAAAGTTGCCAGTAATACTAAGATTACTATTTTTAATTATTATTTTGTGGTCTCATAGGGTAATTTTATTTCTTTTGTAAGGATTTAGACCTCCTTTACTTCCTAAGATAATTTGAGGTAGCTAATAATAATGCATACGATGCACAAGATGAAAATTCAGTGAGTACATTGAGGTGGAAAGGAATCGGGTAGGAATAATAAAATGAATCCAGAGGTGAAGTAAGTATACAGATTACATGCTATCAGATTTGGTACACTTGCTAAGCCTTAAGAGAATTAACACCTTTACCTAAGTGCATAGTCTAAGACAAGGTCAAGAGCTCCAGAGATAGTTGTGCTGCATAGCTAGACCCATCTGGTGTTTGGTGTGGTTGAGGAGAGCCCTACACATCTGTATATACTTCAGACTGATGCCTTCCTCTCACCCTACTGGAGGACTGAAAGTTGTTTTGGTCCTTCTTGTACCCTGAGCCTCCAATATTTAGTACATAGTAAGTGTTCAATCAGTACTTCTTGATTTGTTATTTGGATGGATGCATGGATGGATACATGGATGCATAGATGGCAGGATGAATGGAGGGGAGAATAGTTCTGTCTAGAGTCATAACTCTGACCCTAGTAACCTCTCAGGTGTTTATGTTATATTTGTTTTTGGTGTTAAAGCCTCCAGGAAGAATTATTTGCTTAAAATCTATATTTACTTTATATAGGGAGATTCCATTTTTCAAGTGATTTCCCTTCTTTTTGTTTGTGTTTTTCCTCCTCCTGACCCTAGGAAGGTGTCTTTCCAAAACTTTTCCAAGAAAATGGCCTTTGTGTGTGTGTGTGTGTGTGTGTGTGTGTGCATGCACGCACATATGCATATGTGCAAATGGTTTGAAAGAGCCACACTTCTCTGGGAAACCTTCCCATTGATGGTGACACATGGAAAGGGAAAGACGAAGAATAGAAAGGAGAACCCTCATGTTTGATGTTGGAAACGATCAGTAGAACAGGAAGGTCTGTGTCAGCCGAGGGTGTGGTCCTCCTTTCCCACATTCTTCTTGCATGACAAAGACTGCCTGGGAATGACCAGAGTCCAGCGTTGCTCCAGGGATCTGGCATATAGGACAAGTTCAGGCCAACAAGGAAGTAGCTGGACCAAGGAGGAGCAAGTGGAGTTGATATCGTACATGGGCAGGGCCTAGAGTCCGGGAGGTCAGACAGGTGGCAAGAGCAGCGAGAGAGAGGCAAGAACTCTGATTCTTCCGAAAGACAGCTTTCTGCTGGTGTCAGCAGCCTGTTGCATGTAGGAACCTAGGTGCCTTAGGGGTTAAGCAAAGCCAGAAGTTCAGAGAGCTGCAGGTAAGTCCTCTATGGGAATAAGGCAGGGCAGAAACACTAGCCTGTGCAAACATTATTTGTACATATGTAAAGATAAAAGTTCTAAGAAATAGTATCCTGGGTGATGAGAGTGGGCTAGGTTTCCTGGGTTATCTTTGTGATTTTGTTTCCTCTTCAGGTTGCTAACTGCAGCCCAAGCTTAGTTCCTTAACGATAGGTAGATAATTTCATGCATTTTTATGAATGGTGTACATTATGTTGGTAACACATAGAACTTTTCTTGGAATTCGGAACTTAGGAAAATAAATCACATTTGGCAAACTTGAAAGGGAAAAGAATGGAGTCAAGGAAAAAGGGCAAGAATAAATAGTGGTAACATGAGCTATTATTTCTCTGATAGGTTCAGTAGAAAAGGTATTGATAGAATGTTACCAGTTGCAATCATTTAGACCTTGGTTACACTACATCCTCACTGAAATGATTTGTTAAGCGAGTGACTGTAGGTATAGTTTGTTTAAACAATTGATGTGTTACTAAAGAGCTGGTTGTATACCTTCTGTGGTGAATCCTTCAGTAAAATCAATCACCACCTGAAGGAATGGCCCCAAAAGGGAACTGCTGTTTGAGAGTCAGGGACTTACTTCTATCAGAAGTATCCTTTTGCTTCATATAAATGTTTGAAATAATCTTTGCTTCATATAAATGTTTCCTATGTCTGGCTTATTTAAATAGCCTTGTGTATAGATAGTATAAATAAGATTCCCAGCATTTTTTTTCCTACCAGAAGATCATCTTATTAGCACTTAAATAAAAATAGCTATTTACCAAGTTTGTCAAGGGTATCCACATCTGCCTTTCCGATGGCACTTCATAGTGTGAATTGCCCATAGTAGTGCTCAACGAATCTGGTTTGTATAAGTAATAAATTTATACTTAAATAATGTACATGAGATTATATCAATAAGAGTATTATTGCAATGGTAGCAGAGCCTCACTTTCCTCAGAGAGACAGGTACTTGGCTATTGTGGTTTCTATTTCCTCTTATCTGTTTGTGAATCAGAACTTACACCAGGCAAATTTGTTTCTCTAGATCTTGAGACTGAATTTAAAATAACAAAAACAGAATTTTGATCATTTCGAAAATCTCTGTGAATTGGGTCTGTCCTCTCCCCGGCGATCAGTCCAGCTTTAATGAGGTTATTTTTTTCTGTAGAGGCTGATCTCTCTGAGACAGAGTCAGAGAACCCATGGCCTCCTTTTCTCTCTTCTGCCCCTGACTCATTCCGTGACCTTCAAAACGAAGGCAGCGAAGGCAGCGCTACCCCAGGAAAGGTGGTTGTATTGATTGCAGTTGAGAACTGAGGTTTCTGCGTTTCTCGGGTTGTTTGATTGATGATGTGTGAGGCAGGGAAAGCGGCCTTCAGGGAGACTCTCGGGTGTGGGGGCGGAGGTAGTAAGTTCAAGAGTACCACAAAGATCTCCAGGCTGAACCGAGAGCCAGCTGGGGGTTTTGGTTAAATTGTGTTTGAAAGCCCTTGCAAGCCCCCAGACAAAATATGGCAAATTTGAACGCAAGGAACCCTGTAGAAGTCATACCCACAAACTCTGGGAAATTACAGCCGACGGTTATTAGTCATTCTTACGGGCAATAGAGAGTGTTTTAAAAAAAAAAAAAATTCAGACCTGGTGCTATGAGTAAAGAACTGTTCTTTCCTGGGCCGGATAATAATATTGCCAGGATCGATTCAAGAAATTAATAGGAGTCTTTGCTCTGAGCTGCCAGCAAGCTTTGTTTCTTGTCAAGTTCAGCCTGCACGCAGGTGTTCTTGAGTTCCTGGGGAACTGACAATGCATGGAGTCCCCAGACACACTTACTTAGGCAAAAATGCAGAGTTCCTGAGGGAAGAGGGGAAGGAGTAAACATATGGCAAATGGAGGCGGCCCCAAGGGGTATTGTTAAATTTCCTATTCAAAAAGGCGATTGGGTCCATTCAGATGTTTTTGACTGAAGAGTCTGGATTTTTAAATTGTTGACGTAGAGTGTGTGCTTGGTTATCTTTTGCCCCTTTCTGCTCACATGAACTTTGCAGCCCAAATGGGACATTTGTGTGCCTTCTCACTCTGGGGGAGGGGGATGTAGGTAGTGGAGGGTGGGGACATCACACTAGCTCTCTTACAAATCACAGCCCAGGCACTCAGATGCCTTAGGGCTAGAAGGATCCAAGAGACCTACGTGGGTGTGTGGGGCCCACAAGGCAGGGTCATTGCTTATGGCAAGGGTCCCCAAACTTTTTACACAGGAGGCCAGTTCACTGTCCCTCAGACCATTGGAGGGCCGGACTATAAAAAAAAAACTATGAACAAATCCCTATGCACACTGCACATATCTTATTTTAAAGTAAAAAAACAAAACGGGAACAAATACAATATTTAAAATAAAAGAACAAGTAAATTTAAATCAACAAACTGACCAGTATTTCAATGGGAACTATGCTCCTCTCACTGACCACCAATGAAAGAGGTGCCCCTTCCGGAAGTGCGTCGGGGGCCGGATAAATGGCCTCAGGGGGCCACATGTGGCCCGCGGGCCGTAGTTTGGGGACCCCTGGCTTATGGTTTACACTAGCACTCACTCCTAGTGGGACTAAATTCTAGGTACTCTCTTCCCTCCAAAATGGGCCTCTCTCTACTTTTTTGGACAGAGACTAGAAGAGGAAAATACAGAAGTAGCAACGGGATGGGGGGCATTTTTTAGACTCTAAATGCCTCTCTAGCCAGGAGGTATATTTGGCGCTACTGAACACTATATGGTAATGTAGCTCCTCCCCACACATTCAGAGCTGCCTCTGGCTGCTCTGGCTTAAGCGTACAACACATTGAATTTGCCTGTGAACACCCCCACCCTCAGATCAATTTTGCTCATACCCAAGTACCTCAGCCAATCCTTGAAACCAGAATCTACAAGATGAAGTTTCTAACAAGCTGACTTTTCAAAGGTTTTTCAGCTCTCAAAAACATGAAAGCTGTGTTTAAAAATTTAAGGGTCTGGTATGTACCAGTTCTTCGGAGCAGCAGCAGGATGTAGCTTTTTCCAGGGCCATGATTCCCCAAACCCCAACTCTTTAAATTAAGATGTTTATGACAGCTGCTTATGCTCAATAGAATGCATGTAGGATTGGCCATTAATTATTGCTCTCGGGTTTCTGCACTTACTCCCTGCATTTCGCTGCAAATGTCAGTGTTGTTGTGTAAACTATTTTTAGTGCTTTTTAAAGAAACCCTCTTGATTTGGGGTTGGATTTATTTTTAACTTTTATTGTAAAAATTCCCAAACACTCAAAAGTTGAAAAAAAAAATGCAATCCTCCAGTGGACCCATCATTCAGCTTTAACAACCGTCAAAATTTTACCATAGTTATTTCACCTACCTCCCCCTGCTCTCCCCCACACAAACCTCCTGCTCTCCCCCACACAAACCTGTTTTAATTGTGCTGGAGTGTTTTAATGAAAACCCCAGACATCGTGTCATTTTGCCACATCATTTTTTTTAATGTTTGTATTGCCATAATGTTATAGTCAAAATGAAAGAAAATTAATAATTCCTTAATATTATATGAGACGAGGTCCATTTTTAAATTTGCAGTTGCTTTGATCAAACAGAGATCCAAAGAAGGAAGAAAAGGCATTGAATCATCACTGATCAGATTGCACGAGGGCTTTTAGCTTTAACTGTGTTGTTCTTAACCATTGCCTGGAAATCACAGACACACACATGCGCGCGCGCACACACACACACACACACTGCTATCTTTTTTTTCTTTTAAGCTCAAGAAAGGTCAGTCCTTGAACTCTGACCTCCGCACTCCACTTTCAGAATGGCTCTGGAGTCTCTACCAAACAAAAACTTTATCTTGGTCACAATGCAGTGCCCTGTATCTATTGTGGAAATTCCTCAGCTTTGTGACAGAACTTAATAATTTCTTGTGGTAAACATTTGTACAATTCCTTTTGATTTTCATCAGTGAAAGGCACATGGTCTTGTTGTGCCTTTGAGAGATCACTTTTCCACATATTAATGACTTCCTCGCCTGTTTCCTGCCAAGTTTTGTGCTTTGGGTTAGAAGGAGGTCAAGACGTGGAGGTTTAGATGAATTTCCTGCTGCCCGGGCTCTGTGTTCTCACTATTCCACTCTGGCTCTAGTTATCTTTTTAAAGTCTCTTTGCAACATGACAATTTGATGGGAAAGTCTGACTTAGTAAATAACCATTACTCGTTCAAATATGATTAATCCAAAAACTTTTGTTCCTATCTAATCAGAAAAGCCTCTTCTAAAGTCATTTTTCCTACTCAATCTGTAAATTTCACTTCTTTTTTTTGTATTTACTAGACTAGTTTTTAAAAGTAAGGCTCACCTTTTTCTAGGTGAATGCTTTACTTCTCTGCTGTCACATTCACCTTGAATTCCAGCACAAGAGAAAAATCTTCAGGGAGTTGGCAGGACAGTGGCTGCATCATCGGGGATGAGGGGAGAAACTTGAGCATCCTTGAAAGATTCTTCCATCAGTGACTGATGCATGAGTGGAGAGGTAAATCTCTGTCTAGTAATGTCCTGACCACTACTTATTTCTGCCTATGTGTTGAACTAATTTCCATTAGGCCAACTGGACTATCTTGACATAACTTCACTGACAAGAAGTTCCCCCCTATCAAATTCTAACTCTTAGAATAAAAATGCAATATTTTTGATCAGTTATACAGTTTTTCTACATAAACTCCAACTAATCTGTTAGCTTGTTACTTTTGGAGGCTTCATCTGGATATTTGCTTCTGTGTGTGGCACATAATAAAAATGTTAGTAAATGAATTGATCAAACCAAGAGATATGAAATGAGGAGTGATGGCAGAAGACAACAGAGCGAGGCAAGAGCTTTGTTAACTTACTGCTAAAAGAGGAAGATTGTGCCTGTACTCCATGCACCTTTCCAACTTCCAACATCACGACAGACTCTGTGAACATGCTTTAGGTGTTATGGACACCATGCCTTCCTTGTCTCTGCTAATCAAGCCATGCACGATGCACTGACTGGGGGCATGACACTTTAAAGCAGTGGTCCCCAACCTTTTTTGGGCCACGGACCGGTTTAATGTCAGAAAATATTTCCACGGACCGGCCTTTAGGGTGGGATGGATAAATGTATCACGTGACCGAGACAAGCATCAAGAGTGATTCTTAGACAGATGGACCAGAGAGAATCTGGTCATTTTTTTAAAATAAAACATCATTCAGACTTAAGTATAAATAAAATGGAAATAATGTTAAGTTATTTATTCTTTCTCTGCAGACCGGTACCAAATGGCCCACAGACCGGTACCGGTCCGCAACCCGGGGGTTGGGGACCCCTGCTTTAAAGGACAAGGACCTGATATTTGTTGAACTCCTATTGCATGCCAGGCACTCTGTTGGGTACTGTAGCTTCCCGTATTTACCCACAATAACAGGCGCCCGGCTGGGAATCTTAGCCCCATTTTTACAAATGTGGTTCAGAGATGACAATTACCTGGCCAGTAAATGGTGTTGCTGAAATTCAAACCCAAATTTGCATGCTCTTCCCCTGTGCCAGTACAATAGACTGCCTCCCTTAGTTTAATAACTGTAACTTCAATAAGGAGAGAGGGAAGGAAGACAGTACTGAGAGAGGTGTCTAAATGAGGGGAGATTTACAAGGAAGCTGATAGCCCACAGAGGCCTGCTATCCCAGCCGTAATTGTCTGTGGCCTATCTCTTGCCCTGGTGAGAACAAGGTTAAGTAGGGTTGGTTTCAAATTTTGCATTTAGTCCACGGACTAGAGAACTTGTAAAAAGTATAGACTCTCAGGACCACCTCCAGACCTGCTGAGTCAGAATCAGCATTTTTAACAAGATCTTCAGGCAATTCGTATGCACATTAAACTTTGAGAAGCACTGGCCTAAAGGCTTGTGGGAAATGATAATTAAAGATGCTGACTGAGTAGTTCTAGTGTAGCATAAGATCATTTCTGGGTAAAGGCAATTCTCCTGCATTAGGCTGAGAGGAATAATCATAACTTTTTTATTTAAAAAAAAAAAGGTATAACAGAATTTCCTTCAAGTGTGAATCTCAAGACCGGTGACTTGGACTAGGAACTGGAGCTTTACCTCCTCTAATGTATTAGATTGCTCTTTTGACTGCTGGACTGGGAGTGTGTTTGTGTGCATGCATGCACACCCAATTAGAAAAACAAGTTAACCTATGAAATCATTAGAAACTATTGCTGGAGACTATTTGGAAGATTAATGAAAACTCCATTGTGTTTTCATTCTAAAAATATGATTTTGTTTTTCAACACACAGAACAATTTGCACAATTTCTTTGAATGCAAACCTTACGGAATGAATAATGTTGTGGTTTTTCATAGCTTTGCTTGCCCAGTCCTCTGCTGTTCTCAGACAATCTCCAAGGAAGCTCTTGTCAGTCTGCCATGTGACACCATATGAAGGTGTCTGGTAAACAGTGGGAGAGTTTACCACCCACCTGTTGCCAGCAAGCTTTTTTTTTTTTTTTTAATTCATTTTAGAGAGGAAAGGGAGAGACAGAGGAGAGACAGAAGGGGGGGGAGGAGCTGGAAGCATCAACTCCCATATGTGCCTTGACCAGGCAAGCCCAGGGTTTCGAACCGGTGACCTCTGCATTTCCAGGTCAACGCTTTATCCACTGTGCCACCACAGGTCAGGCAGCCAGCAAGCTTTTTAAGAACCTTAGCAAAGAAGGAAGATGTTTCTCAGTTATCAGTGTTTTTGAACTCTCACCACAACTGAAATTCTTTTCCCCTCACACACCCCTTCCCTTGTCAGTGTATCCTTGTATGCTGGATTGCTGAACCTCGTAGGTCTTCCTATGGAAATGGTTATACACGGGGGGACATAGCCCCAACCCCTCAATACAGAGTCTGCTAGAGAAGGAACGGGGTGTTTCCTGTAGTTGTTAGAGCTGCTCCTCCCTCACAAGAAAGAAACTAGAATCAGAGAGTCTTACAAAGTCTAACATTTTCCAACAGCTTCGTCAGTCAACCAAGCTACCAGAAGTAGCTTAGTGAAATGACAAACTCGTTTGAAAAGACATCAAAAGCCTTGTCTTCTAGTTCCACCCTTGCCCCTAACTAGTTAAGAGATTTTGGCCATATCCGCTCAACTTTCAGGGTTGGATGGCAATTCAGCAAAAGGAGGGCCACACACAGCCTCTTCTGACCTTCACATTTAAGGATTCCATGATTCGGTCTATCAAATAAGGAGACCACACTGAGTACAGTGATTAGATGTTCTCCTTTTCTAACTGGTCACAGGTCACATGAGTATATTACCCCGCTGGAAAGGCAGAAACTCATTTTAATATCCCAGGATTGCCCTACCTACACATTTTCTTTTTTCTTTTTTTTTTCTGAAGCTGGAAACGGGGAGAGACAGTCAGACAGACTCCCGCATGCACCCGACCGGGATCCACCCGGCACGCCCACCAGGGGGCGACACTCTGCCCACCAGGGGGCAATGCTCTGCCCCTCCGGGGCGTCGCTCTGTCGCAACCAGAGCCACTTTAGCACCTGGGGCAGAGGCCAAGGAGCCATCCCCAGCGCCCGGGCCATCTTTGCTCCAATGGAGCCTTGGCTGCGTAGGGGAAGAGAGAGACAGAGAGGAAGGGGGGGTGGAGAAGCAAATGGGCGCTTCTCCTATGTGCCCTGGCCGGGAATCGAACCCGGGTCCCCCGCACACCAGGCCGACACTCTACCACTGAGCCAACTGGCCAGGGCCCCTACCTACACATTTTCTATGTGGGGAAAAAAATCCTTGAACAAGGAACAGAATGAAGAATATACTGATTCAGTTGCTCTTGGGTTTCCGTAGGGCCTAGTTTTGCCAAATGAGAATACTTCACTTGTCACTCACTTGAGAAGACTGCAGGACTTGACTTCATCACTCTATGAAATCTTAGCTTGAGAGGCTCAGGATCTCAGGTGTGTCAGTGGTCGCTATTACTCTGCATTGTAATCCTGTTACTCAGCATGTGACTTAGAAATCTGGTGCTTCCCTTAGGACATTTAAATGATAATCATAGTTCATATATATATATCCTGCTCACAAAAATTAGGGGATATTTCAAAATGATTGTGAAGCGATAAAAAAAGAAGCATTTGATTTTTTTATTAAACAAGATCAGAAAAGCAAACGATAAGTCAAAGAAAGTCGTTCAATTATGCAAATGAGATGCAAAACCAACTTTTATTTCATTGGTGAAAATGCACTATACAAAAGGCTGAAAGTACTGGAGTATCTGCACATTCCCCGATCTCCTCATTTTTGTGAGCAGTTATATATCAGGCCTTTTCTATGGGAGCAGTACTAGAATTAGAGACTGACATTAACCTCACTTTTCTGATGTGGAGGTTGTGACACAAAAATGTTTGGTTACTTAGCTAGGTCCACACAACTAGTTAGGGTCACTGGGATTTGAACACAGACAGTGTGGGGACATTACCTATATGCCCTCCATCCTATGGAAGTATTCCTATGAGCTGGATATGACTTGTTTGGAAAGAAGAGAACAAGGAGAACAGAATCTAGGGGGACTCTGTTTTAAAACATTCTTTTAATTCTGGATCTTTTCTTCCTTGTTGCCACTGTTCAGTCTCAGTTTCATAAAACTCTTCAAATATCCATTCAGTGTTCTCTGAGAACTGGGAACGCTGACAGTAGGAACCAAGAATGTTAAGTACAGAATTAAACATTCCCTTTGTCTTTTTGCCAAACTGATAAAAGGCGCCATTGGTTTTCTTAGTGAGTAAAGGGGAGAAGGAGAAGGCCAAAAGCCTCCTTGAACCACAGGACCTCTTCAGCCTGGTTGCTGCGGCCTGAGGAGTGACTGGCATGCTCCTGGGTGGCTGGACACCCTGTGAAGAGGTGAAATTCCTGAGCTCCCTGGCACGGATTGCTGGCGTTAGCACGTTTGTTTTCTTATGGAAGGTGATTGCTTTAGTGACTGTAATCTTCCTACATAATTTAGAACATTTTAGTGTGATCTTTTTTATTGCCACTGAAGCCCTGGCCACAGTCTAAAAAAAAAGTAAAAGAAATGAAACATCTGTTAGCCTTGCTGATTAATATAACCTAAACTATTGTGGGGTTTTTTCCAGCTTAACTCGGGTTCAAAGTATCCACCCCAGTTGTTGAATAGGGTACGATATCCATGAGCAGAGACATTTTGGGCTTCATAGTCTTAGATAGGGTGTCCAACTTCAAGATTTTTCTCTCTCAGAGGAGAGCTGTCTGCCCTCAGGGAAGCAATTGGAGGACAGTGTGAATTCTAACTCTGGATGGTGTGTTCTTCACTCTCGGGATGGGCAGTCCCCAGACAGGGAGAGAAGCGGGAAGCCAGCAGTCAGGACAGGCAGCCCGCAGCTGTAGGAGTGGAAGCAGACCTGGGAGAGTGTGGAAGGAAGGTTAGCCTTCTAGCTGCCCTCCAGGAGAACTGTCAGAGCTTAAACTGGGCCTTGGCCATGGTGTAATACAATGCCTTGCCAGGCACAGGGGTCCTACCTGCAAGCGATTAAGCTGGCTGGGTGCATATTAAAAAGACAAACCAGAAGGAACCTAAACCACGGTTAAACCCAAAGTAGACCTGTGACCTCAGTTCCGCTAGCAGTAGAGTGGTGTGGATTGTGTCAACCTGAGAACTTGTGCTAAAGACAGCAGCTGCTCATTTAGAACAAGTATAATTGTATAATTCAGGAACATAGACTTTGTGTTGTGGTATTTTCTATATCCAAGAAAAAATATAAAATTCACACACACACACACACACACACACACATGTACACAGGGTGGGGCAAAAATAGATTTACATTGGCTCATATGGAAAATAATATAATAATTAATAAATGCTCATATAAGAATAAACTCTGTTTCCCATACTCACAATCTAAACTCACTTTTGCCCACCCTGCATGTATGTGTGTATGTATGTGTATGCGTCCATGCGTGCACGCACACACATACACACACACACATTTTTAAAGGCAATATCTGGATGTTTGAATCTTGGAAAACACTGTATAGTTTGGTTTTTATAAAGTGCCAGGTGGCCATTAATAATCCAAACAGAACATGTAGGGAACTGCTGATATGTCACCTCTGGAATAAGTCTTCATCCCTAAATCAACACAATGATATTTTCAGCATGTCACAATTAGGGTATGGTTTCCATTTGAAAATATCAGCTACTTCTTCTAAGATAACAAACATCACATAATATTCATAGAAGAAAAATATACTGCCATTAACATTTCAGATTCCATTTCTAAAGAAAAGTCAATGTATTATTAGATTACATATCACAAAACAGTTTTATTGTATTGTAAAAAGCAAGAATTGAAATCAATGCAATTATAATTTATAGCCTCTTTAGAGTGAGCGTGGGAAGGCTAAGGAATTTGGCGTGTTATTTTCATATAATTTGTTCCAGTTAAGGGCGTTTTAAATTTGGGTTTTTTTTCTAGTAGGTCATGGGTGCAAAAGTGTATTGCTGGAAGCTTTGGAAAAACCTGGAGGACCGAAACAAGGTTAAACCATTTGCCTTAAAGGATGTATCATCTCTGCATTGCACTAGAGGGTATCAGGACCAGAGGAGACATCAGGGCCAGAAACACTGGGAAAGAACAAGGGATAAACAAAAACAGAACCAAATCCACCATTAGGGGTGCTTCTCACAAAATAGTGGTCCTCAATCTAGCTTCCTCTTCAACTGAAGAAAATTTCCCTAAAAATAAGCCCTTGTAGCACATGGTCTATGTGCTCATGGAAGGCAGGGCACAATAATAGGGAAGAAGAGTCACCTAATATCACCCCTTATTGCAGTTGGCGTCTAATTAACTGCTGCCTCAAGCTGTCCATCTTCTTGAGTACTGTAGGCAACTTTCTGATGTTCATTTATTATACATTCATTTATTTAATAAATATGTATTGATTACCTGCTCTATGCTGGCAGTCTGTTTGGGCAAAAAAAAAAAAAAGTTGGCAGTGAAAAGAGAAATATATCTAGTCCCAGGCCTGCATTTAGGAACTGAGGTGAGAAAATACATTAATAACTAATTCCAGGTAATGTAAGGGGCACGCAGGGCTTGGAGGGCACAGAGGCTGTGCTGGGAGCTCTACATAGGAAGGGTATTGAGTGACTCACCCTTATGAGGCCTTATAGAGCCAAAACCTACTCCGGAATAAATTCGCCTAAGTCAGGTTGCGTGGGAAGAGGGAGGCTGAAGAAGTTCTGGCAGTGTGTGATCAAAGGGGCCCCAGCATTCTAGTCTCAGCACCCACTGGCAATGTGACTGGTTAAGCAGGGAGCTTTTTCTCGCATTGCTTTGGTTCCCACCTGTTAGTGATGGCGTTGGAGGGATCATCCTTGAGGCCCCTTTCTGCTGAAGGGGCTGACTATAAATGTTCCCCGGAGCACAGAGGGTCAAAGGTTTGCTGGGACTCCTCCCAGAGGGCCTGCCCTGCCTCTTCTCTGGCCTGGGACCAGTTGCAGTGAGATGAGCCTGCCCTCTGGATGCACCACAGGAACCATACAGAGCCCCATTGTGGCCTTCCCCACTGTCCAGGGGGAGATTGGGCTCCAACCGTGAGAATGTGAGTAAAAACGTGCCAAGTGAAGACCATGCCGCCATTAACTGTCTACTCCTCATCTCGTGGTCCTTGCCTTGGTAAGAACTTGCATGTCTCCTACACCACAGCCTAGATAGACACTGATCCATGACATGCTCGATCATTTCCAGTGGAAGGGTTATCTTGGTATTGTTTGATATAGTTCATTCTTAAAGGAAGGAAGAATCTGTCTCCTCAAGTCCAAATGCAAGGCAAAGTAGGGTTTTGTCCAAAGTGGCAGAGCCTGGATTAGAATCCAGTGTCCTTCTTACCAAGTCTCCAGCCCCAGCGTGTTTTTGGGATAGTTTCATTAAAGTGAAAACTCTGATTACCCAAACACTTGATATTTCAGTTACTTCTTCCCTCCCCACCAAAACCTTGGACCCTACACCTCGATACGGCCACACCTCATTTGCGGGATGCAGAGGCAGGGTGGTCCGAAGAAAAGTGATGGGTTTGGGGATCAAACCAGCCTGAGTCTGAACCCCCCACTTTGTTACTTAATAGCTATGAAATTTTAGAACATTACTCTGCTCCTCTGCGTTTCTTAATCAGTAAAGTGAGAGTTATAATAATGATTTCTCAGTGGTGTCACAGAATTGAATGGGATCTGTGGGTAAAATACCTGGTGCACAGTAGAAACTCAATGAATGGTAGTAGCTGTTGACTACTGCTGCTTAAAAAATATCAGCATAGGCCCTGGCCGGTTGGCTCAGCGGTAGAGCGTCGGCCTGGCGTTCGGGGGACCCGGGCTCAATTCCCGGCCAGGGCACATAGGAGAAGCGCCCATTTGCTTCTCCATCCCCCCCCTCCTTCCTCTCTGTCTCTCTCTTCCCCTCCCGCAGCCAAGGCTCCATTGGAGCAAAGATGGCCCGGGCGCTGGGGATGGTTCCTTGGCCTCTGCCCCAGGCGCTAGAGTGGCTCTGGTCGCGGCAGAGCGACGCCCCGGAGGGGCAGAGCATCGCCCCCTGGTGGGCAGAGCGTCGCCCCTGGTGGGCGTGCCGGGTGGATCCCGGTCGGGCGCATGCGGGAGTCTGTCTGTCTCTCCCCGTTTCCAGCTTCATAAAAATACAAAAAAAAATATTTATCAGCATAGTTAGTTCAAAGAGAAAGTTTGCACGAAGTTGATCAGACTAAGGGAGGAGATATGACGGTGTACTACATTGTCGAACTCCACTCTGGTCTCTTTGAAGTCAGTTTGGGACTGGGTAGGCCTGGAGGATGGGGCTGAGGCCCAGTGGGTCCCTGACAGCCTCTGGGATTCTTCCTGGCCCCATCGGCTTTTGGGAACAGCCATGCGATGATCACAGCTACCTGCTCGCAGACTGCTTGCTTGCTGCCCTGGCACTACTTCAAGGCTTTTCCCTCCACGGCTTGTGCTATTTGAGGTCTATAGCGAAGTCAGCCTACTATACAGCATGGAGTTTTACCTTATCATTGGTACTTGTTTTCAGCCTGATCCCTGGATGCCCTGTTAGGGGAGAGATCTCCTGATTCACTTCCTTCTTAGAATTCTACTGCATAAACAAGCCTGAACTCTAAGATATAAATAAGTCCAACTCTAATACCAAACAGACTTAGCCACAATATGACTGCCATGTGCTGGGGAAAGGGAGGGGGGACGTATAGGGAAGGAAAAGGGCCTAGGAGTGTGGGGAAGATGTCAGAACTTCTATGGCGAGTCTGGGGCATGCAGTGAAATAATTTTTGTGCACATAGTATGGAAAATTCCTTCATGGCCCTTTATATAATAGCAGCTATTTCTAAGTGGTTCTCCCACCCACCTTGGGAAACACACAGGCATAAAATGACAAAGAAGCTCAAGTTCTAATGCTAAGCCACAGTTGAATGCCATTTGGATGAGAAGTTGGTGACATTATGTTTTTAAAAAGAAGGTAGATGCCTAGGAAAGTCCCCATTGGGCAGTAAACACAAATAATACAGAAGGACCTTCTGTGGCCAGAGTGCCACGGGGAAAGTCAAAGGACCCAACAATCTCTCTACTTTTAAGAAGTCTAAACATTAAGCCTCAGTCCAAGGAGTCAAGAGTTTATTTGGAAGGACTAGTCTGAACAAACAGCCATGAAACACCCATTTATGCAAATGGGTGATAAACATGAAATCAAATATGTGCCCAATGATTTTTATGTAAATTCTATAGAGCTAGTGGGATGTTCAGGATGAGGAGCAGATCTGGGGGAAATCAGAGTGAACATCCTGAGTTAAAAAGTGGAAAGGCTGAACTTGGAGACATGGAGTGATATTCCAGGCTGGGGAATGGCCAGTGAACAAGCTACAGACTGGAAACCAGGAGAACCTCAGGGAAAGAAGACAAGAGTTGTGGGAAAGCAAGGATCCAAGGAGAATATTAAAAGATTTGTGGGAGTGGGGAAAGGTGGCCATAGGGACCAAGTGAGTGACTTCAAGAAAGAGAGGATCATGGATGCTTAAAGAAAATTATTTTTGTTTGTATGAGGGGCAAGATAGAGACAGAGATTTAATTCAGGGCATTGGGTGAGAGGTCTTCCCTCCCCTCCCCTCCCCTCCCCTTCCCTTCCCTAGCAGTAAGCCAGTCTGGCATTCTCAGGTCCTTCAGTGAATGCCCACCTTTCTGATAGCAAACCAAGAGCCACAAACTCTAGGGACCAACTGAGGGTCATCTGATTGACCTATTAAAATCCAGGTTGCAGGCCCTGGCCAGTGGTTCAGTGGTAGAGCATCCACCCAGCATATAGACATCCTGGGTTTGATTCCAGTCAGGGCACAGGAGAAGTGACCATCTGCTTACATTCCTCTCCGACTCCCCCTCCTCTTCCTCCTCTCTTCCTGCAGTCAGTGGCTCAGTTGGTTCAAGCATGGCCCCAGGTGCTGAGGATAGCTCAGCTGGTCCAAGTGCGACAGCCTCAGGTGCTGAAAATAGCTCAGTACTGGAGCATCAGTTCCAGATGGGGTTGCTGAGTGGATCCCAGTTGGGGCACATGCAGGAGTCTGCCTCAGTATCTCCCCTTCTCTCACCTAAAAAAAAATCTAGGTTTCAGCAAAGTGATATCTTCCCTCAAAACACACCATTTATATCTCCATTTGCTAAACAAATGACATTATTAGTATCTTTAGTTTTTTGAAAGACAAATAACAATATCTCCTGAGTTAGGGAAATAAGAATCAGAAATTATTTATTAACACAACGTGTCAAAAAATGTGGTTCACATCAGAGGCAACTAGTTTATTAACCTGACTGAAATTTTTTCTGGGGGGTGGTCTTCTTTTTGGGAAATGATTTTAGCTGAGCCCTAACTCCCTATAGCGCTTGGCTCTGAAAAGAAGGGGAGGTTGTGGAAGTGCTCCTGCAGCTGTTAATTGAAGGATTGCTCACTCTTTGTGGAAGCACCCTCTTTAGTTCATCAGTTATTGATCAAGACACTGGTATAGGCTTTGGTCTCTGTGGAGGGTGTGCAAGAATGGCAAGCTGGATCCTGGCCATGGGACGTTGAAAATTGAAATGAGACAACCCTTAAGGCAGAGGGAAAACACTGACATCTCAGGACTCCCAGCATAACATCGCTCTTGATATAAAGATGTTGAATTATGGCGTGTCTCCTCTCGATTTAATGGATAGGGACCACCAAACACATCATTCAAGCCCCTGACCCCTTCTTACCACACCACCAGCCCCCAAAATACAGTGCACAAGCCCACTTTGCAGAAGGCAATGGACACAAGCTTAGTCAGCTGAACTTATAAGGACAATGAGAAACAATACCGTAGCCACTTGACTGACGTGCTCTTTGAGGGTATTGTGTCTGTTGAGCAACCAGAATTCAGGTTCCATCAGTGTTATCCAAGTTTGCCTCCTGAAGAGGCCACCAGGCTAAAAAGTTAAGAAATATGGGTTCTTTCATTGGCACCCCTGTTAAAATGCCTGCCCCATGACCCCAGCTAGGGGAAGGGCAAAGCATGAAGTCAAATGATCCTGTCCTCTTGTTCCCTTGGCAGCCAGTATCAAACTTAATGGATTCTTCTTTTCGATGAGTTGCTTAGGTGCTTTGAGGTCATGCAGAACTAGCCTAAATTACTAGGCGTGTACTCTTTTTACCACTCTTTATATAGCTCCATTTCCTCACCTGAGACGTGTTGATGGTGCTTGATGGACCTTTGTAATACCTGCCGCCCCCCTTCCACCTGGGACCCTAGGAGGATTAATTAGATAGTGTCTATAATATATTCTGTGCTCCTTGGAGAAAGATTCTACAAAAAAGCAAAATATTATTATTTCTAAGAGAGATGATACTTATTAGCTCCTTGTAGGATCATTAAGCAAATAGATTATGTCTCCCTTTAGAGAAATTATCTCCAAGTTTTCTAATTCTTACAGTCTATAAAAAAGAATATGCACTTTTGAGAGGAAAAAAAAGGTAAGTTAGTTGGTAAAAGAGAATGGGGTGGATTTTGAATCATAACAACAGATACTTGTTTTAAGGACTTAGTTACAAAAAATATAGATACTACTATTGCTTTCCGACTGATTTTATAAAATGCTCTTGTCTCCTTTATGATTACATGGTAAAGATGGCTCTACATTTTGAAACTGAATCATTCCATGGCCTTTCGAACCTACTATTGTGGACTCCTTTGACTAAAGCATTGTAGTTAAGTAGTTGCTCAGAAATCACAGGGTCACCATTGCACACATATTTGTGGTGATATTGGACAAATTGATCATGTAAGTTATGAGTGGAAAATTTTAAACCCAAACTTAAATCCACAGAAATTTCAGGGAAAACTCAAACCAGTATTTATTTTCTATTTACCTCATTTTTCCAGATTGTCTCCAAATTCCTTCTTTACTACAAGCCCAGCCTTCAGATAAAGCCAGTTGTACACAACCTGTGTTTTGTAACTTACTACAGCAAGGCGTAGACTGCCAAAGCTTCTCCACTACGTAGGGAGTGAACTGCTTTCTTTTTCTGGCACAAAAGTACCAAGATGAGAAAACAAAACAAAAAACTTGAGACCTGATAGTGAGCGGTTGAGTGAATTTTAGAGAAGAAGCCCCAGCGCTCCAGTCGCAGGTGCCTCTGCAGGCAGGTGAAGAGCGTCGCCAGCCACCAGCCATCACCTGTGGAAGCTCATACAAATCAAATCTTAATCCGTTCAAACTCATTCACAGGAAAATGTAATGTAGGTCAGCGTGGAGAGCAACGTGGTGTCGTGTTCAAGCTCATTCACTACCCAGAGCGACTTGTCAGGGCGTTCAATGTGGAAGCCTTGGAGCCCGTGTTGTGTGATGCACAAATGTCACCGAGGCACGAACCGAATCCACAGCTAGCAAGGCCGAGGTCCGTGCGTCTGAGGCAGCGTTCCGTGGGTCAGCGCCCCTCTGACCTCGGTTAGGCGCTTGAAGTGCTTGTATTTTTAGTTTTAGCTCCTCAGTCTTCCCATTGCATCCTTGGCCCATCTTTTTGTAAGCTTTTTCTCTTTTCCCTGGAGAAGGTGAATGCTTCTCTGACCGATTTTAGCAAAAACCAGTGGAGAGTGGGGGCAGGGAGCGAGGAAAGGGAAGAAAACTTGGCTCCAGAGAGCCCTCGCTGGCGGTGGTTTCCACTGTGTGCATCTGGACCTCCTCAGCCGCACCCTGTAAGAGTGTGCCTCCAACGACTGCGGAGCCACCCAGGCCCTGCGACAACAAGGTTTGTGGGTTGTGTTTGTGGGTTGTGCCCGCTAGCATGGGTGTGATGGAAGGAGGGGGCGACACCCTTCTTCCCTCGCAAACCGTGCACTAATATAGCCCCACCCACAACTTATCTCCAACCTGAAACCATGAGAAAGCTCCAGAAAAGAGCCGAAATGTGAACACTTTGGAAAAAAAAAAAACACCTTAATTTTGTATTTTGTCTATTGAAGTGTGGAGTCACCCATTGTTGTCACAGCTGCATTGCCTAAAGTAAGAGGTAAGATCCTTTCAGGGCAGTGAGGGCTTTTAAAGGGATCTCAGTAGAATTGATGTTTTTAGAAAGAGCTTTTATTCAAGTATCAAAATCAAGTTCATTTTATTGTCTCCACTATAAAGTTAAAACAATACTCAGTATTAAAAATTTGGGGAAAGATAAAAGCAGAAAGGAGGAAAAATACTAGACCCTGTCCCAGTTAAAATTTTGATGTATTTCCTTCTTTCCTTTTCCTTCCTTCTTCCTCCGTCCCCTTCTTCTAAGTGCTCAGACGTTTCTTAAATCCCAGATACCATTTTTCCAAGCTCAACCATGTGGTCTTTGGCAATGTCCTGCTTCCAGAAAAACACAGGGATGTGTAAAGATGCACCTTGAATCGCCCCATAGCACTTCTCCAGCGCCTTCTTCATGCACTCTGACCAGATAGGATGTGTGATGTGAGCCAGCGTCTTCTCAGTCCCTGAAGCAACTGGAAAAAAATGTTAGGGTGGCATCTACCATCAACCTAATTGCTCTTAAGCAGATTAAGCTTCCTACTTATAGTGGTAAAACCTGCTGGTGACTGTCCCCTTCTGTCCTCCCACCCCAAATCCACTGTTGACTAATTGCAAATTTGCATGCTTTAAGGCAGAGGGGTGAACACTTGTGCCCCTCTGGTGTTCTCTGTCCTGTTCTGTGTTCATTGAGGAAAGTGGAGCCCGGTGGGAATGTGGCCAGCAATGCAAGTGGCTTTCAGATGCATATCCCTGTAACACATCTTACTGCTATATTTATCAATGGACTTAAGGCCTCAGAGAACTTTCCAAGGTGAAAACCTAACATTGCTTTCATGGATGTAGAGATTAAAAGCCCTTAACCCTGTGACTTAATGAGGAAAAAAATTAAGTGCTTCTTTAAGCAGCTTAGGTTTATCTTGTCAATATAAATGATGGGAGGGCTTTCTTGTGTGTGTGCTTTAGAAAAGAGATTGTGTGTGTGCTAATCTAAAACATCGTCTCCTTGCTTCATTATGTCACCATCCACACTGTTCCTTTATGATAGACAGGGTTCATCTATTCCCCTGCTCTAAACTTAATTACTTTGCAATTAATTCTTTGTTGAAAATAGCAAGGCTTCTAAACTCAGAACATCTCGTTGTGAGAAAGGCTGTTTATGGATAGAGGTCAAGAGGACGTATTGGAATATTCCACAGCACTGCCACAGATATCTTGAATGAAAATGGTGAGAGAACAGTCCCCTTTCCAAACAAGATAGCTGGAGAAAGTGAGGGTTTCCTCCCAAACAGAACTGAGCTAAGAGGAATCAACACAGCACCATAGAAAATCCTCGTTTCAATCATCCTAAGGAGCTACTATTTTTAGGACCTATTTTACTCTAGCTGAGGAAACTGAATCTCTAATGAAAAGTTTTTCTGTGAGACCCTGGGAGTCAATGGGACCTGCTCACCTCCTCTGTGCAATTTCTCACTTCTTCAGTTCCCTCTCATCTTGCGTGCTTCTTGTCTGAGCCTCTTCTGAAACTTAGCGTATAAAGCATTATATTGTGTGTCATGGTACTTACAGGAAGATAAGGTGTTCGCTTAGAGCTGCAGGTTTCTTGAAGGCATTCATTTTTTATTCAGTCAGCAAATATTCACGAGAGATTTTCCGAGGAGCTACTATGTGCCAGGTGCGATGGCACGGGTTCAGGATCCAGAAAAAAAAAAAAAAGATATTGTTCCTGTACTCCAGGGGAAGGAGTGGTGTTTTATATCCTTGGGAGGGAGGATGTTGGGGGAGAGAGTGTGCATGAGGGTTGTGTACAGACTGATAAGTCAACAAAAATAACAGTCTGACAGCTGTAAGAATAGTAAGCACGGAAAAGGCAACCTTCAGGAGAATTTAGAAAAGGCACCCCTCCTTGGATGGATGCAGACCTGCACCAGAGCTTGTGAATGAAATATTTATATATCCCTGCCCATCCCTGCCCCAGTGCCCTTGAGCTGTGGCCAAGTTGCACAATAGACCGCAGCAGGCCAGGTTAAGGGTGCAAAGGGGAGAGACAACCAACACAGCCTGCACTGAGTCTTGAAGGATCAGTGGGGGAAAGGGGGAGGAAGAGCATTCCTGGCAGAGAGAACAGAAGACCAAAAAGCTCAGAGGTCTTTAAGAACATGGTACACTTGGGAAACTGTGCAGGCTAAGAATCCAATTGTCTTTCTTCAACATTATAAGGGGAAGTGTTTATTGCTGGTGAAATACATCAGTGAAAAGATTCCTGGCTTTTTTTGTCTTGTCTTGTCTACTGGACTGTTCTTTTCCCCTCACAAAGTAGGGGATCATTATAGATTATCCTCGGTTCCCACATCCTTAAGGAGTGAGTTGAAAGGATGCCTGTTCCCTATGAATGGAAGGAAAGACTTCCCTTATGCATCAGCACATTGGCTATGCTTCCTCCAGATTCTGCAAAGCTAAAGATCCCAGGGACTGGGGCTATGGGCAAACAGGATCAAGGTCAATCATCGTGTTCCCCTTCTCTAACAGCAGGCTATACCTCCTCTTAAGGAACGCACTGCTGCCTAAAATTATATCCTGCGATACCTCCTTGCTGATGATTTTCCCGGCAAAAGGGGAGTAAGTAGGAGAAGTTGTTATATTTTAGATACTGAATGGAGTGGGAAATTGTTATTCAAGACCCATTAGGTGGTTACTGTGCACATTGTTCTTCCCATGCGCTAGTTTTTTCATAAAATATGTGCTTCCCCAGCCCCTGCCTCACCGACACGCTCCTCCTGCTTCTCCTAATGAGCACAGTTCCCATGTCTGGGCAGAGCAGCCTACTCTGCAAGGTCCCTCCTGTCTCTGACCTCCCTGGCTTTCCTTCTGGACAAAAGGCAGATCAGCCCATGGAATAGCATCAGGAACATCATGTCATGTTCTGTGTGTGTGCTTTGTGTGAGCTCAGTGAATGGAGCCCTCTTAGTTTCTGGAATATAATTGTAACCTAAACAAACTTGGGTAAATAGCACTAAAAAAAATAGCAGGGCCTTTTTTATAGAATCAACTCGATTCCAAAAATTATTGCTAAGTATTAAAATATCAACAGTAATCTTCAGTGCAGGCAAGTACTAAATATACTAAGGATAAAAGTGAAATTTTCTGTTATGCCGGTGATCTGTCATAGAGAGCATTAATCATTAGTGCTATAGTTCTATGCTTCTTTTGTTATAATTCCCTTTTTACAAACAAATCAGGAAACAGGCCCAGGTTTACTCAGAATAAAACAAATTTAAGAAATGGATGCTCCAAATCTTAATGTTGGCCTCATTTTCTTAAGAAGGGGTGAGTTCACTCAAATTCTATGCATAAAGTTTTGGGGCTAGAATTTGGTTGCAAGTCTTTTGATCTTCCTGATTATTTTTCTGTCACGACCAACACAGTGACATACCTCATTTGGGAGAAGAATAAAGAAAGACATAAGACAGTTGGTATATTGTTTAGACTCAAATTTTAATAAGTGAAGTGAAATAATTTATCTACAAAGAAAGCTTAAAGAAAGAAAAAGAGAAAAGTTGTCTAGATAAACTCTGTTTCAATTTTTAAATTGAATATGAAACATAAAATCATAAAACTTTTAAAAATATAGGTGAATTTGTTTTTTGAAATAAAGTTTTTATAGGAAAACAAGCAGAGACAGAATTCATAAGTAAAAGACTAACTAGATTTGATTTCATCCTATGCCGTTATAAAAGAAAATTTTTTATTTGTGTATGTAGAAAAAAATAACCTAAACAAAGTTTAGAAAAAAGCAACATATGATTAATTTTACAGAATTAATTATAAATTGGCAAATGAGAGACTAATAACATAATACAAAAAAGAGCAGAGATTATGAATAGGCAATTAACCAAAGAAGAAAAACAAAAGTTAGGAAACTTAAAACAATCTCATAAGTAAATAAATGAAAATTAAAAGAAGACACCTTTTTAGTGAATTCAGTCTCAGGATTTATTTTTAATGATAATGTTCCCTGTTGGTGAAGGTGCACACTGCTCCAGGATGATAAATTGACAAATATTTTATATAGGGCACTTTAGTGATAGATATTAAATTCTCTTTAAAACCTATATAATTTCAAGAATAGAATATTTTTTAAATTTATAAATGCCAACAAAAAAAATGTATAACAAGGATATTTATGGTGGGATTGTTTTTAATAACCAGAAAAGAAACAAACAAAAATGGAAATGCTATGAAGTTTACATAATGGGAATTTTTAACTCTCTGATTTTTAAAATTTGTATAGATGTTCTAAAATAAATAAGTCATTTATTTTTAAAAATGATAAATGTATCTTTAAAAATGCTTTCACCTGGCATGTCATATAGGGGGCAGACAGTGGGAATGGTCGCCTTTGGGGTGAGGAATATTTTACCCTGACATTGCTAAGAACTGTCAGCTCACGGTAACAAACAAAACCAAGCCAGCTTCTAGTTGGGCTTTTTACTACTTTGTTGTTGTTTGTTTGTTGTTTGTTTTTTGAGAGAGACAGAACATCTAGCTGGTTCTGTATCTGCCCTGACCGGGAATCAAACCCACAACCTTGCTATTTCCAGGTGATGCTCTTAACTGACTGAGCTAACCAGCCAGGGTGCTTTTTACTGTTTTAAATTGTTACTATTTAAGTTCTTTAAATCTTCCCATAGCATTGTCCCCTCCTCAGTGCGAGACTGTGGCTGCTGATGCTTCTGGAAAGAAAGAAGGGGGTCACCCCTCAATCTCAGCATCGAGTATGTAAAAATCACTTGAAATTGGTACTTCATACCTGTTTCTACAACAGAAAGCATAAGCGTTTCGGGACTACAAACACCGCAGCGTTCTTCTGGCCTACCTTTGGTGATCCTACTTCAGGAGTGAAGTGGCATCGTTCTCTCTTTGCAGGCTTTTCTGTTCCGCGTGTGTGTGGAGTCCCATGGGAGCCCCATGGGAGCCCGTTTGTCCTGCCGCACGCGAGCTTTACAAGCGCGAGTTGTTGTTGGCTGGCTGAGAGGCTGAGCTCCGGATCCCATCCCGGAGGAGCCGTGAATGAGATACCATATAATATGAATGGCTATCCCCCCAGGCACCCTATAAATTTATTATAAAGCACTGGGTTTTGCAATAACAAAATAACTTATGAAATTTGAGGAAAGTGTAAAAATGAGAAATTTATGTCTCTTCAGGGCCGCCCTGGACCACAGATTCTGAGTTACAGGCCCAATTCCATGCACCGGAGAGCAGGCACTTTTGTCCAGAACAGGCAGAAGTGCTGCGGTGCGAGTGGGTCTGAAGTTTCCAGTGTTGGGGAGCAGAAAGGAGCCGTGAGTCAGCCAACTTTTCTGGGAGGAAATAGCAACTGTGGACAACTCTGTAGTTTGAGGCAGTAAGAACAGCTGGTGAGACAAGGCTTTGCTTGGGTTTAACATCCATTTTGTAAAAGATCCTCTGGAAGGGACTATTTGGGCTGTTGGTTGTACTGGAAGATTGGCGAGCTGGGAGGCTTCATCTGGGCAGTGTGAAGGATGTGCAGTGTCTTAGACTTGTGGGGAGTTTGTTTGTTTGTTTGTTTTTGTATTTTTCTGAAGTTGGAAAAGGGGAGGCAGTCAGACAAACTCCCGCATGTGCCCAACCGGGATCCACCCAGCATGCCCACCAGGGGGCAATGCTCTGCCCATCTGGGGCATTGCTCTGTTGCAACCAGAGCCATTCTAGCGCCTGAGGCAGAGGCCATGGAGCCATCCTCAGCGCCCAGGCCAACTTTGCTCCAATGAAGCCTTGGCTGCGGGAGGGGAAGAGAGAGACAGAGAGGAAGGAGATGGGGAGAGTGGAGAAGCAGATGGGTGCTTCTCCTGTGTGCCCTGGCCGGGAATCGAACCCGGGACTCCTGCACGCCAGGCCGACATTCTACCACTGAGCCATCTGGCCAGGGTCTAGACTTATGGGGGTTTTTTTTGTTTTGGTTTTTTGTTGTTGTTTTTTTTAGACTTGTGGTTTTTGAAAACACAATACATGAGGGATTGTGTGGCCCTTTGGATGTTTATTGTTCCAGCTATCTTAGCCTTTAGTGTGATCTTTTAAGGAACTCTTAAGTAGAGGTCAAATTTGTAATGTGGTAATTATTTAAAATCCTACAGAAAACCATTCATACCAATTGGAGTTGTTATGAGTTCATTAAAGCTGAGAGATCTCTGTCCCTATTTATTGTGCCAGCTGGCCCAGAGTGAGGGCAGAACATAAAACCCCCTCAGAAATCAGGCCCTCATTTTTTTTTCCTATAATATTAAAACTCAGAAACCTAGGAAACAGTTTTTCAGTTTCAGCTGCCCACCCTGCACGCAGGTACTGTTTATCTATTCTATAAGTTTAATGAGAGGACTGTCTCCCACTCATTATGTTGATTTGAGAAATGATCAGAAGAATCACAACTGTGTCCTTCGAGAATCTGAACGCCTCCGGGGCTGTATCCATTTTAGGAAAACCGGGTCTTTACCTTTGCTCTTGCTTCTCCTCAGCATTTTCTTCCGTGGCAGAAATAATGTGTTTAGTCATTTTGGAACAATGGTCTAACGCATTAATGATTGCAGGTGCCGTTCCTAGAATTAGGCTCTGCAAACGTTATGTGGCGAGTGGGTCAAAGGCGTCAGGTGAGGGTCACATAAAACTAGGATTTTATGAAGCTGGGATACAGTGCAGGATAAACAAAAGAACCCCACATAATTAAAATAGATGAGGAATACATGCCACCTAGATTGTCAAAGATGTATGTGGCAGGGAAGTGGGGTGGGAGAAGAGGTCAGGGGACCAGAAGGGACATTAAAAGGATGGTCAAGCAGAGAAATGCAGGCCTCTTGCCCATTACCTTCTGATGTGTTATATAAGGCACACCAGCCGTTTGTGGGGATTGGGTTATAATTATAACTTGGTTTATAATATATAAACTTAATTTTTTCTTTTTAATTGATTTTAGAGAGAGAGGAAGAGACACAGAGAGAAAGAGAGAGAGAAACATTGATTTGTTGTTCCACTTAGTTATTCATTCATTGATTGATTCTTATATGTACCCTAACCAGAGATCAAACCCACAACCTTGGGATATCAGGATGACATTCTAACCAAGTAAGCTACCTGGCCAGGGCTGTCCTTTTTTTTTTTCCTGTAAATCAGCTGAAGTGGAAAGACAGTGGAACTCTCCTCAATGAATCAAATGCTGGGAGGGGCCCGCGGGGAGGACTGACTCCCCCTGGATCCAGTACATATTACTCCACTCCACAGCTGCACTTTGAGCGCAGGTTAAATGAATTATTCCCATTAGTGAGCTGATAGGACAACTCCTTTAGATGAAGGAGACTGTACTTTGAATGTCACCATGAGGGAAAGGTAGCCCTTGCAGAAAAGTTGACAGTGCCACTTGTGGCCGTATTTTACTGTCATTGTTCAAACTAGATAAAATGATGGCTTACAGTAAGGCTCAGAATTTCAGCATAATATATAATAATAATAAGACTTCTGTCAGCTTAGAAGTGGTGTCAGGATTCTCTGCACCAGGGCGGTTTATCTGAGGCCTGGTGGTCGTGGAGGCAGCACCTGGTGCCAGACTGGCTGTCTGAGGCTGATTCACTGTGACATTGATGCTCCTGGCTCACTCTTATTCATTCTGATTAGTCACTTCTGCCTTCATTTTCTGGAACTAAAATCCTGCGAGTTTTCTTGCTTCATCTGTGTACCTTTTATAGCCATGTTTAAAGCACCCTTCAATAAGAGACACCAAATATGACTACTGGGGGAAACCATTAAAAAGCAGGAGAATGTTGGCTTGGCGAACGCTTCCTGATGTCTGAGTTCAAAGCCATCTGACCTTTACCATATTGGCATTCGGAGGATGGCTTGTTTGATTTGTTCTGTTACTTTGGAAACTGAAGCACAGGTTTGATTTGTGCAGTAACAGAATTAGTTATCTTCATCATATAGCAGTTGTAGGAATTATTTAGACTATTTAGATCACGTATAAAAATCTTTTAAAAGACAAATAAAAAAATCAAGATGTTCATAATATACAAGCAGGAAGAGTTGGTTGATGAACATGGGCACTGGAAAAAGTCACTGGGGCCTCCAGTGGCCAAGGATGAGATATGCTGAGAGGTGGGCTAAACTCACATAGCCTGCATTTTCTTCAGTGACCCCAAGACGTGTTTTGCTCTTGAAGTGCATGGACATCAAAAGCAATATTTGGGCTTCACTAGTGAGAAGCGATGCTTTCTAGGAACTGGTGCAAAATGGGTGGCCAGAATGGAATTTGGGTCACCAGGGGAGGCATCAGCTGATGGTACTCAGACTGTGGGCTCTTCTTCCTCAGCACCGTGAGACAGGGACGGTGGCTATCTTAATGGCTGTTGGATCTCCATCATCTAACATAGTGCCTGACAACATGGAGCAGGGATAGAACAATCATACATCCAATGAGGGGAAGTATCTATGGCAAGTCTAAATTTTTGTTCTTAAACAAATTTAATTTTGAGCTGAAAGATCAGATTGTTCATATGTTCTTCATCAGTAAGATGTTCGAATAGTTTCCAAGCTTTCCTTTGGCTCTGGGCTCAAATTAGTGACAGCTCTGAAATTAGAGGTCAATATAGCTACCCCCCTGGATAGGAGTTGATTTCCAAAATTCATAAAGGCATTGGGAGTGCTGTTTTTACATTGTGTGGGTGAAAAGGCAGAGGGGAGCACATGGCTCTGTGTGGCAGAGTTGATCCACTGTGTTGGGATAATACCATAGGAGTCCAGTCCCTTCTCCTGACAGCTAGCGGTGTCCTCAAGGCTCAGACAAGTCCCCTCCAATATCTTTCTTACAAATACAAGGGGGTAGAACAGAGGGGCACTGACTTGTACAGCAGTGCACCACCTAAACTGCACAAAATGAGACAGGACAGCTACAGTACGAAGCTAGGAGGGCCAATTGGTGAAAAAGTTGATGCTGGTGGAAAGGAGGGGAGACCACAGGACCTTTGTGCCAGGATTCAGATGTTCGTCTCTGATGGTTTTTGCTGGATGCCTTTGGCTTGGGAAGGGCACTTAAAAGAATTCAGCCAGAGGAGGAAATAACTGCAGCCACCACAGAAAATGTCACTGACTGAACTCGGGCCCAGCTCTGCTACATGGCGGCCAGCTGACCTTGAACGTGCCCCTCCATTTTTCTGACACTCAGTTTCCTCACTGAAAAATAGCTTAACAATATCTTCACTACTTACTTCACAGAGGGAGATGAGGAAATCAGAAGTTAGGTTGAAAACATGCTGTCAACTGTACAACGAATGCGTTGTTACAATGGTTAACTGCAAGTTGCCCCTGAATAATCTTTAAGTAGCAATCTTTTGATCGCTTTTTGATCTTAAGATTTTAAACTTAAAAATGTAGGACATACACACACACACACACAAAACTGATGGAGAAATACTACATATTGTTTGAATGAAGATCAGATTGCTGTTCTGAATGATGCATTGAAATTACCTGTAAAAAGGATGAACTGCAAGTTAGAAGCAACTGTTGACCTTAAAATAACCACTTAAGAGAGTAGCCAGGATTTCTCAGGTTCTTGTTTGAAATCATTAACCAAGAGATGTCTGATTCTGTTTAGGTTTCTATATGGTCGGGTGGCCTGCTTTCAAGAGTGGCTGCTATTCTATGCCACTGATGGGACTTTTATCTAGTCAACAAAACATGGGCTGCTGAGAACAAAGACAACTGAGCAAAAGATTATCCAAGAGGACAGACCCGTTAAAACTATAGTAAAGGATGGCAAAGGGCCAGGGGAGGGAAGGTGGGATTCAAAGTCAGGTCTGATTTATTTTCTACTGCATGCTTCCTTCACACAGCCATACCATATTCCTGTGCTCCCTCATCAGCCAATGACGTTTCGTTCCTAAAATGTATCATAGCTGACAAAATCATGATTGAAAAGACTCATTAAAAACAAGCATATAAGAGCCCTGGCTGGTTTGCTCAGTGGTAGAGTGTCAACCTGGCATGTGGAAGTTCGATTCCCAGTGAGGGCACACAGGAGAAGCACCCATCCCCTCTCCTTCCTCTCCACCCTTCCCCTCTCCTTCCTCTCTATCTCTCTTGTCCCCTCCCACAGCCAAGACTCCATTAGAGCAAGGTTGGCCCGGGTGCTGAGGACAGCTCCATGGACTCTGCCTCAGGCACTAAAATGACTTGGTTACAACAGAGCAACGCCCCAAATTTGCAGAGCATCGCCCCCTGGTGGGCTTGCTGGGGGGATCCCGGTCAGACACATGCCAGAGAATGTCTCTCTGCCTCCCCTGCTTCTCACTTCAGAAAAATACAAAAAAAAATTTAATTTTCATAAATAAAATAAGATGACTAGCTAAATACATACTTCTGAAAATCTCTGCTCCCCAAAGCATTCAAACCTACTCTAGTAAGTAACACTTTCTTCAGCAGGAAATACCACTCCCATATATTCACATGCATGGACAGAATCACTCACACACTGAATATGAGGGAGACCGAGCCTCTTTTTAAACAATTTTCCAGTCAGTAAGGACTTTTTATTATGAAAATGTTAAACAGTCACACAAAGAGAGGCAGCTACGCAATGAATTCCTGTACACCCAACACCCAGATCGAATGCTTTTCAAGACTTTGCCATACTTCCTTCATCTATCATTTTTATTTCTTTGCTAAAACCTTTTAAAGCAAATCGCTCACAGTATCATGTCATCCCTACGTGTTTCATATTTCAATATGCAGTTCCGTGCCTGCCGCACTCACATCTTCCTTATTCTGTTTTCAAGGCTACTCAGAGCTTTGGTAAAGTTACTTTGTTTTGTTTCCTGGACCCACTACATGGCGTGAACTCATTCTCTGTTTCTGTTCTACCCCCATAGACATGACCTGGACCATGTGGTCCAGAAGAGTATGAATCAAGAAATGATACTACATGTTCTATGTAAGAAGAATAACCCCAAACTCACATATCAAATAATAATAATCATTACCATCATTGTCATCATCATTATCATCATTGTCATCCAAGGACTCAAAATCTAGGGTATACAAATAGAAAACATAGCTCTCTTTATATATATAAATAACGAAGTTTGGCTATTGATTCCTGCATAATTCAGTGGCAGTGGCATTCTGACTTTTGTTTTTAAATCATTTTCAATGGAAGGGAAATTGCTGAAGACAAGTTAACTGCTAAGCTGTTATAGCTAAGAACTCTGAGTACTGAAATCATTGTTTTCAAAACAGCTTTCTCAATCTCAGAAATGGGAGAGTTAAACTTCCAAATTGCCATGTATGAGAAGTAATGCATGCTCTTCTTCTTGCTAGAGCATATGGTTAAGAGGGAATTTTTCTTTAGGTTATTTATCATGCCAGAGCCAATGTGAGATTAGCTTTTCAAGCTGGGTTATAACCTTTGCAGCTTCTGTGTTGGGGATCCATTAACAAGATCATAAAGATCTTTCTAACAGATGAGGCCTGTGTGCCCTGTGTTCAGCTCTGGTAATGACCAAGTGGATTTTATCAGAAGTGTTTTAAAGCGCCATTTTAACTTTTCTATGGATTGCCTGACCTCTGGGTCCTGGGGTTGGTAAGTGTCTCTCCCCTCTCACTTTTATATGTAGCCTTCCTTTTATATGTTTCTCTTCAGCTGAGCAAACCACACCTTCTGTGCCCCCAGACCTTCTCATTGAGCACTTGCCTCGCCATCTATGCTCCCCTTGTGTTCTCTGTACATTTCTAGAGGACTAGGATTTGAGGTCACAATCAGTAAAGTAGATACTGGCTTTGGAGAACCATTCACTTATTTATCTGACAAATTTTCTTGAGCCCTATGTGCCAAGTACCGTTCTAAGCACTAAAAATACAATGATAATCCAGGCACATGAGTCCCTAACTTTAAGAGATGACATGGTTGGAAAGACGTACAACAACTATTTAATAGAATGTCACAAGGAGAGAGTCGAGTTGAGAAAAGTAAAGGAAAGAGGCAGATGGGGTGGGGAGTTCAAGTCTAGATTCAAAATGGGAGCATTCTGGGAGGGGGTGACTTTTCAGCAGCAATCCAAATACAAATTTGGTGCATAGTTTTTAGTCTTTCATTTTTCCTATACATGTTTGTTTAATTTTTTTCTTCTTTTGACAGAAGTGGAATCACACTATGTTTTGGGACTTTGGATGCTTCCCCCCGCCCCCCTTTTAGGACAGCTAGAACATTTTTCTGTGCAATTAAGTTTTCATTATTATAATGTTGGTAGAGTATTTCATTACATAGACATGCTATGGTTTATTTAACTCATCCTGTACTATTGATACTTGGGTCATTCCTCCCTACCATTTTGCTTAATAGAAGCAATGCTATGATGGAAAGCTTTCTGAGCACATCTATAATTGTTTTCTAAAGCCTACACCACACTTCTAGCGGTCACATTGAAAAAGAAAATGTTTTTCCCTTCTTCTAAGATGAGGAAATTGAGGCTCAGAGAGATGATTTTGGCCAAACTCATACAGCTGGCACATGGCAGAGCTCAGACTGGAATCCAGATTCCTGACTCTGAATCTCATATGGGAAAATAGTTTATCTAATCTAATAATTATCAGACTTGATAAATTCTGTAAGTGCCAGGGAAAGACCTTGCTGACTTTCTGTTCTTGAATTGTCACCCAGGAGTGGCCATTCCAGACAGTCTTAAAATTCTGCCATCAGAGGAAAGACGCTACAAACATATACAGAACTGAAGTTTTCATCTTTCTTCTTCGAGATAATAATAATTTTTAGAAATTCTTTATAGATCCTTGGTATTCTATGTGTTAAGAAATTATTGAAGCCACCTCTCCACTTCTAAATATTTATTTGCTATCCCACTGGATCCTGGGGCTTTTTAGTATTCATCCTGGTTCTAACAGTGGAAGTCATTTTCCCCAAATTTAGAACAAAATTCCAGTTATTTCCACTGCAGCCGTTTCCTTCTCCTTTCTAGGAGATCCAGAACATGAGTGAACCCCTAGAATAGTTCCCTCCTTTGCCATAACTGCTATACACCTAATATTTCCATGCTTCTCCTATCAGTACAAGACTTTGGTTTGGAGGTAGCTGCAGACCAGATGAAATCATTCAGTTGTTATTTGCCTTGACCTGGTGTGCTGACCAGGATCCATGTTCCATAAGGTTTGATTTAGGTTGACTACACAAAAGCATAATTTGAGAAATGTCCATGGTGCCCAACTTGCTTTGGGGCTACAGCTCTACCATCTGTGGGTCACCCTTGCCCAACCAGTTCTGGTAGCTTTGAGTTTATGGATTGCAGCGATAGCCACGTGTTTGACAGCATCCAAGCAAGCCACCGACAGACAGTTCAAGTCACTACCTGCCCCTATTCATGGCAAAGATAAACAGTTTCAACAGATTTCAGTAGTACATAAAGTAGACCATTTCTTGGAAAAGTGTGTGTGGTAAGAACTGCTGATTTTTTACCTGAACTGTACTATTTACTTATAAGATAAAACTACTTAGTTCCGAAAGGCTAAGCTGGAAGTGTTGATAGTTGTCGTTTTTCACCCGCTTACTCAGACCTCCAAAATCAAATTTAAATCAACTGAGTAATATCTAATGGGTAGCTCCATTTTCAATAGAGAGACTCGAAAAAGGAAATCAATTTGAAACAACAAAGAGTCTTACTATTCTTACTCTCCATTAGTGCTAATCAAACATTTGGCACCGGTAAGCCATAAGAGGAGAAATGACCCTCCTTACGTACAGACTTTCGTAATGTATTAAATAGTATGCGCTAAGAGACAAGATAGATGTTTCCCAAAGAAATTGAGTCTCAGAATTTCTTTCTAGGATAAACTGATGATCTCTTTATGTTGACTGTGCTGGGAGACCAGGAATAAAATTTTGTCCTTGGAGCTGTTTTGTCAAAGATAAAGGGAAGACTTGAAAGAGGGCGGAGCTCTGGCCTGCCTTTCCAAAATTAAAAGAAATTTCTGGGGACAAATGTCAGGACATATGACCTAGAGATAGAGGACAATCTCACACACACACACACACACACACACTTTTTTTTAATTGAAAAATACAGAAAAATAAACATTCGTCTTATCAATACCAATAACCGTTTTTCAAACTAAAATGGACTGTTTTTCACGTTGTGAAAAGTACTGTGATTGGTAAAAGAGCTGAAGTATTACTATTGAAACAGCTCATCCTAGGCTCAGATCTAACATAAAAGGAAGCTCACGTTCAAGTATTATTTATCTTCATAATTAGTATTTCTAAATGATTTTAAAGGCTTTTTATGCAATTACAAAATGTTTGATTGTCGTAACATTGCTCAGGCTTTGATGCCTTCTGCGTGCTGTCCTTGGTCCCTGCAACCCTGGCACATAATTTATTTCTCTTTTGAGTGAACTCTAAGCATTAGTGTCCATTAAGAATTTTTGAAACAAAGTCCAGAGATTACTTGGAGCACTTTCAGTAATATGTACTGATTATCATTAATAGCTCTTTTGTCCTAGACAAGGACATTGTTTAGTAACATCATTTTATTTGGTGAGGCCCTTCTCGGCCGTGTTCCTGATCCGCCTCCTGTATAGATTCTCTCCTTGACAGACGACGTAGAGAATGGAGCAAGTTTGTGGGACAGCTCAGGAAGGGGGGAGGGAGCCTAGGGTCAGCACAAAGGGATTTTTTTTTTCTATATGAAACAGTTGTTAGCTATTTAAAAAAAAAAGAGCTTAAATGTTGGGCCCTGTTTATTAACTAGTGTTCAGTGTTCATGCTCTGCATTTAAATTGCTGTTTTAACCACCGGCTCCTCACAGTGAAGAAGTCAAAAACGAGCAACAGCAGGAGTGAGGGACCCAGGAGACAGCAGCCTTCTTTGCAGGATGCTTGTTGAGAATATGGCAGGAAGGAGGTAACTGTCCCAGATTTTGTTTTGAATGTTCTGACTGAACCCTGAAACACTCATTTACCAGGCTATTCACCTGTTTAATAAGATTGCCCGAGGGGGCATGCCTGGCTGTGCCTATGGGATATCTCTGCTTATCCAATGCCAAGTGCTGTGCCCTTAGAAACACCTTCTGTGGGGAGAGGCTAGGTGTCCATAGGGATTCTATGCTGGGTGTCCCACATGAACTCTCTTATTGAAGTCCTCCTATAAAAGTAGCACAGAGAACTATGTATATTCCCATTTTATAGAGAAGAAAACAAAGGTTCAAGGAGGTTAAGCCATTTGCCCAGGACCTCACAGCATCTTATTAAACTTAGGCGTTTTGTGAGGAGGAAGAGTAAGACTCACGAAGCTCTCCTTGTCTAGAAATTAAACTAAGTCCATGTGTGGGACAATGTAGACTCAGGACTTGTTGGCCATTAAAGATTTCGTTAGTTATCATTCTATTTCCTCCTCCCTGCCACATAAACTCACTTGAGAATGGAAACACCTACATATTCTAAAGCAAAAAGAAGAAAAAAAAGAAGAACTTCACAGCGTTTTATTTTCAGTATTCTTTGTTGGGTTTGTTTTTCTGTTTGGCTTTTTTTTTCTAACATAGAACTTATTCGTGTTGAGACTCTGTCTCCCTCGACCATTGTTATTTCATTTTCAGAGAGGACAAGCAGAAACTCATAGGCTGGTTATTGGCAAAGTAGTAGAGGGCCGTCTCTGTAGTGAGAGACTTGTCCAGCATGCAGGGCCCCTGGACAGGCTAGTTTAGCAATTGGCATGCCTGTGGAAAAAGAGAGATGCCATTTCTTACCCCCACACACACACACACCAAGAAATGTTAAAATAAACCTGGTACCCAGACAACTGCCTAGAAACCAACAGACAATAAGGAGTCCATCAACGAAGTTAATTTGGTCCAAGATTTGGCACTGATTGAAAATATCAGATTACATTCCTAAAGTGCTCTGCTCTGGGATAACTATAACTCTGAAACTACTGATAACTGTGACAGTGATAAATTTGGGGTATTTTCACTACATTTCCTTTGCTTCACTTTGAAGCGTGGTTGACTAAATAGTCAAGCAATCTTGTTGTATTAGAAGCTCTTTGGGGGGCAGAGTATTTGTGGAAGGTTTTCCTCTTACCTTTAAGAGTATTAATTGTCGGTTAAAACTGCCATCATATTGCTAAGTTAGAAATTAAAGCAGCCCTGGCTGGGTATGCCAAGGCTGCAGGTTCAGTCGGTTCCCAGTCAGGGCACATACATGAATCAACCAATGAATGCATAATAAGTGGAACAATAAGTTGATGTTTGTCTCTCAAGTCAACAAATTAAAAAAATAAAAAAGAAATTAAAGTATTGCCTGGAAATAAATAAGTAAATCTCTCTCTCACCATATATATATATATATATATATATATATATATATATATATATATATATATATATATATATATATATAAATGACCTGGGTGAAATATCATATAAGGAGTCTCACAACTTTATCAAAGTTACTGTTTTTCTCTAGCCCAGATAATTTTAAAATATCACCCAAAAAAAGTGTATCTTTTACTTATATAACCTTTTGTGGGTACTGCCTTCTTTCTTCTCTGGATTTAAAGGCAAAAAGGAAAAAGTTTCAGGTGGTCACCTTTGATTGTGAGCTACATTGGATTTTGTGCAGCAAGAAATAGATCTGGCAGCCTGTTACTTAGAAAGAGGAAGTTTGGTTTGATAACTAGAAAGCTTGCCCTGCCCCTGATCAATGAACTAGAAGGGAAATTAAGGATCATGTATTTCAACGACCTCATTCGACTGATGAGAAAACTTAAGGCCCAGAGACGTTAAGCAACTTGCCTAAATCATCCAGCAAGTTCACTTCCAGCTCAGGGTATGCAAGTGCTTTGCGTTTAGAAAGTTTCACCCCATCGCTCTCCATGAAGTCACAGTGTCTGCAGAGAACATTACTCTGCTCAGTGGCCTGTTTGAAAATCTGGGGTGGGGGGGGGGATCTTCGTGTCCTTCCCCGTCATTTGGAAGTGAATCAGTGCCTTCACAACATCTGCACTCAGCTTGACACCCTTCAGTGGTAATGGTCTAAGTCCCTTGCCTGTGCTGGTCAGCAGCCCACTGAGCCCACTTGCCAGTGAGCGAGTATCTTCCCTTGATTACAGAGACTGAAGAGGCCAGTGTTCAGGGTCTGGAAAAGAGTACACTTGCTTTTAGGAAGTTGGTTGTCTGTCTCATGCTGTCTTCCATCAAATACAAATTTTGAAGTCAAGAACATTGATCTCAAAACTAGAGTCCTAGGTCACGAGTCAATGTGAATCCCAGAAACATCAGGAGTTGCTGTGGCTTAACTTCCAGTAGAATGTTCTAATTCAACTTTGTTAAAATAAGACTGTGTGGGTTGTCAAAGTAAATAATTAACATTTATATCATCCTTCCTAGTTTTTAAAGCTCTTTACACATCTTTATTCATTTTAATTTTCACAAAAGCCTTTTGAGTATTGTTATGACTGTAATATGTATCCTATAATACTTTATAATTGTATAGACTAGGAAGTGCAGGCCCAGAGAAGTTAAGTAACTTGCCCAAGGTCTCTCAGCCAAGAGACAGCAGAGTGAATGGGCTAAGAATGCAAGCTTACTTAGATCAGCATGACTCCAAAGCCATAAGAGCTGCCTTTAAAAAGTTCACCCTTGCCTGACCAGGCGGTGGCACAGTGGATAGAGCGTCGGAATGGGATGCAGAGGACCCAGGTTCGAGACTCCGAGGTCGCCAGCTTGAGCGCGGGCTCATCTGGTTTGAGCAAAAAAAAAGCCTACCAGCTTGAACCCAAGGTCGCTGGGTCCAACAAGGGGTTACTCAGTCTGCTGAAGGCCTGCGGTCAAGGCAAATATGAGAAAGCAATCAATGAACAGCTAAGGTGTTGCAACGCACAATGAAAAACTGATGATTGATGCTTTTCATCTCTCTCTGTTCCTGTCTGTCTGTCCCTGTCTATCCCTCTCTCTGACTCACTCTCTGTCTCTGTAAAAAAAAAAAAAAAGTTTACTCTTTTCTACTCCTGGGGAGAACTACAGCTATTTGCCTACTAAATACTCATCAAAATTTATCTTTGGAAAACCCAATTCTCCAAAAATTTTTGATTCAGAACTGCCACCACTGCTAGTAGCATTAGGTTTGGATAAATCCTTTCTCTTCCCCTCGAGGACCTGGGCAACACACTGCTGCAGCCTCGTTGAGGATGAGATCATAACAAAAAAGACAAGGGTCTGCAACCTCTGGGAAATGAGCAGAAAGAGAGAAGAGGAAACCCACCCACTCCATTTAAGGGGAAGGCAATGGCCACTGTTTGCAAAGCAGGGCACACTGTGGCCTCTCTGTCTGAGCACCTCCCTCACCCAAGCCCTGGTGGGGCTTCCTGCTTTAGATAGGCTGGGGAACAGGGAATTATTGGCAGAGCTGGCTGCTGAGTGGTATGTGCCAGGGAGTAACCCTTTTTTTTTAATATTTAATATTTTTTAATATTTTGAGAGGTACTCTCTGTACCAGGGTTTTAAAATACTTACATTGCCCTGGCCAAGTAGCTCAGAACGTCACCCCAGTACAGCAAGGTTGTAGGTTTGATCCCTGGTCAGGGCACATACAAAACTCAACCAATGAATGCATAAATAGGCAGAGCAACAAATCATGTTTCTCTCTTCTCCCTTCCTCTTTCTAAAATCAACAAAAACACATACATACAATAAAATAAAATATATGCCATGGACACACTTCCAGTCTGACATTACCTTCCCTCAGAAAGTTTTTTATTGTGCTAATTAAACCTGGACTTCAGCTGATCCATCTATGAAATGAGGACAAAAATTTTCTGATCATCCCATTAAATTTATCTTTTGTGTGTTCATAGTTTTCATTTGTTTGCTTTTTCTAGGGGAATAGAATTTTTGTCTTCATAATGGCTATTAGGTAAAAAAAATAAAACAAAAATAAATATGCACAGTCCAATCTCCAGAATTAGAAGTTGTGATGCATTTTTTTAATTGCTTTTGTGAGAGGAGTGTGTTTTCTAATCCCTTCTCTGTAATAATGTGTTTATTAATTGATTGACATACTCTTCATTGTATATAATAGATAAAATTTACATTCTATTTGTAGCCCCATTAAATTTGGACTTCAGATAAACATCAAATTGGTATCTGAAATTCAAATTTAACTGGGCATCCTATTTTTTTAATCTGCTAAAGCTGGTAACTCTAATACAGGTGTATCCCCCAATTATTTCTTTTGATAATTAGCAGTTAAACAGAACTGAGGGGCCAAGTTGGTGCTTGCTGGTGCTGAAGTCATGCTTTCTCCAATAGACAGATATAAGAAGTTTTAGTTCTGCCTAACTGTGATCTCAAAGATCAGGCAGCTTTCCTGGAAAGTTTTTGAAAATCTATTATCAATGTAATCATCATGGAAATATTTGATGAGAACACTGCCTCACGCTGTATAATAAATTTACGTAGAAAAGTCAAAGCAGTGGTATTTTCATCAGGCCTTTGGATGTCAGGAGAAAATAGTTCCACACTCAGCGAATATAGATAGGTCTGTTTGGGGCTGTGTTAAATCCAATTGTGTGGAGGTTCTGAATAATCAGGAGTGACAGCATAAGCACTTTCTCTTCAAAGTGATTTTACAGAAAGCATTATTTCCTAAGGAAGGTACACATATAGCTCTCATAATGCTGAAAGAGCACTAATGTATCAATTTATTGGTGCTGCTGTCATGAGCTGGAGTTGCAAATTTTATTCAAATTTCAAAGTCTACTCACTGTTGCTGTTGGGGGAAGTTTTCTTCCCATGAATCAAGCTTATTTCAAAACATTCTGGAACACTCTTTGAGTTCCCGTGCTGGAGAGCCTTTAAGGCTCTTTGTGGAAAGTTCTAACTTCACTTTGAAGGAGCCAACTCAAACATGATGAAAAACAATAGTTTGGTTTTCCTCAATAAAAAGGGGGGGGGGGAGAGTTTGAGTTGGGCTATGTAATTTCAGTTTCCCTAAATAAGTCCTTTGGAAAGTTGTGGGGGGAACAAGTGTGTGATTTTGGTCTTGGCTTACAACTTTGGAATTAACTTTTTGAGAAAACAAAAAAGTCTACCGTGGAATTTCATAACGGATTTCTTCCCTGTACCATATGTTCCACAGCTAAGTAATAAGTCTGAGGTGGGTGCCAAAGTTTTCAACAATTTTTTTTTTTTTTTACTTTTCACAGGGGGGGTTAAATAGCCCTCTTAACAACTTGAAAGAGAAAAAATGTTCAGGGTTTAACCACAGTTCTTAGTCACAGGCTAAAAGTTTTTAAGAGTTTTATGACTTTAAAGCCTATTTGGTCTCAAGAATATCCCCCAAGAAGAATGAAGCAGGAAGAGTCTAAAATGGAGTCCTTCTGCAACAGAGATAGTACTGTTTGCACTGAGCATGCGTTCATGTTATCTTCATGTGGTCTTATGTGCCTAACCTCGCTTGGGTCTATTCGTCACCTGCTCTCTGTAAATAATCTTGGCGAGAACAAGGATGCTGAGTCATGAATCCACATTTTCATACAGTCTGTGTTCATTTCGGTGCCGCTTACAGAGAAGTAATTCTCCTTCTGACCCTAACGAGTACAGACAGATAGGTACATTATGGGGATGTCATTTTCCCTCACTCTTGAAAGTTATGCTTCAGGCAAACAGGAAGAGTTATTTTCATTTAAAAAAGTAAACACTGAGTTGTTGTTGTCCACAGCAAATTAATTGCTCTGTTGTCTGAGTAGGTTCACATCACTCTCATGAGGCTTAAACCTTCTCCACTCTAACTCTAAAAATGATCATCTCTTCTATTTAAAGTAAAAATGAAGAGGCTTCTCTGACCCTGCTTAATTACTGTCCATACTCCTTTTTATCACAGAACCTCTTAAATCCGTAGGCGATTCTCACTGTCCCCATCATTCATGGTTGCATGACTCTGGGCTTGGCCAGTGATGCTGCCAGGTCTGATCAGGCCTAATCCTGCCATCACCGTCTGAACAACATGTGTGTCTGAGCACCCTGTGAATGATGGACATCCCAAGAGGCGCACACGGGCTGCTTTCTTACCTTTGTGTTATTTCTTCTCTTCCAGGTATCTCAGTAACGAAGAAGACACATACATGTAAGTAATGCATTTTTTTTTCTTGTCCCAAGTTTTCTGAAGAGTTGGAATTCGCATATGTCTGGCTGCTGTGACCCTTCAAGTATAAACTAATGTTTCAGCTGTGATCCATGGTCAACAGAGGTCATACTTTTCTACCTGTAGTGGTCGGAAGTGGTACATTTCCACCTGTTTGTACTGAGTGTGTGTTATGGAGAGTCTAGATGTAGTCTAATGAATTCTAGTGATTTAAGCCATTAAGCTGTAGAAAAATCATAAAATCTAGCTGGGAGGATCAATTAATTACTTACTGATCATCCTTACTCTGGATCCTTCTTAAAGAGTTATGTTTTTAGGAAACATCACCTTGATTTCTTTTAAATCTTGGTCTCCTTTTCCTCACCATTAGTTCATGATTTAGGCCGTCTTGTACTTGTGTCTGTGGAGCAGAGATACTGACTGTGAATACAGGAGCTGTTGTTTGACCATGAATGTGGCCTCCAAGGGCCCTGGATTTAATGGCATCGGTAGTTTGATGTGGAAATAAATGTGCTCTGGATTTATGCTCTGTACTCATTCCCACTTCTCAGGTTCAGCTGCTTTCATCATTTGCCTTCATTCAAACTGTACCATAAGTTTACACACTCACCTCAATGTAAAGTGTTGTGATTTGCACTCCGAGCAATGATGTTTGACTGTGCTTTGAACCTCAGGATGGAACTAAGATGTCATTGATGGAGGCAGTCAACGTTCACTGTACTTGACCTGCATATGTAGACTTTGAATTAATAGTGTCATTAGAATTTGATAACTATTTTAGACCATGGACATGTGCTACCTATGAAATGTGTTTGGGCATCCTTGTAAGGCAAACAGTGGAGATATTTATGGCACAATCTCAGGCTGACAAAGATGTGCCCCCCAATTTTTCCTAATTACACTTAAAGTTTTTTTTATTTCATATGAAACATTTGGGGGGAAAATCTGTGTAACATCAAACTAGTTTATCTTGTGCCTCAGTTGATTCTTGAAACCTGCTCTTGGGTTTGTCTGTCTGTCTATCTGTATTTGTAGCAAACAAACAAACAAAAAATCCCACGAAACATGATGGTTGCCTGACTTTTAGTGCCCAGTCCTCCAGCATCTATCTCCATGTGACTTTTCCATGAGCTTCAATGGAATATTTGTGTGAGGAAAGATGAAAAGTTCAGGCCTGTAATGAACACATGATCAGGATAGCACCCTTATCTTCCAACACACCATTCCAGTTGGCTGTCCCTCCATCAGGGTAGTCTGTGGCCCTTAGCTTTTTGGGGGTTGTTTTTTTTTTTTTGTCATCGTTGTTGTTGTTCTTGCTGTTGTCGGTGCGTAATTGCGCTCATGATGACTGAGAGATTGACAGTACAGGAGACTGAAGTCCTCTGTATATCCGCAGGGCAGGCATGGTACAGAGCGCTTCCTTGCACAGCCTTGCCCATGAGCTCGTCCCTGGCCTGGAGGGACCCACTCTAGAGGTGGTAAGTAATTCAGTCTTTCTGCTAGCTCAGTCCTGGGCCTCTCCCAAACAGGGGCGGATGATTGTGCCTACTGTTCATGGCGGTTTGGGGTATGGACTCCTGGCCACCTGGAAATATACAGAAAGCCACTGACTACTTGCATTATGATGTGGCTTTTGGATAAGTGGACAAAACCACTAGTTCAACTCCACTGGATACCAAGTGTTCTCCTCAATTAATGAGACAAAGACCATAGATTTTCACTAATATGTAGACTGCCATCCAGTAAGAGCTTCAGGAATTGTCATCCCTGAGAATAATCTTATTGGGCTATTGCAGAAACAATTACCTGTGGTTGGATTTAGGTGATAGCATGAGATTGGTAGCTAGTGAGGAAAAACTGGATTTCCAGTAAGAGGCAATATAACCAGGTTGGCCTTGCAGCAAAGGCGTAACTAACTCCATCAACTATACACCTTCTTTAAAACAAAATCGAGATATACCCAAAGTGGGAGGCTTTTGACTTCCTTTCCAACTAAGAAAGTGAGTAGGGAAATTCTTGTACAGTAAGCCTAAAGTAAGTGTAGAAAGACTTAAAGTAGCCTGACCAGGCGGTGGTGCAGTGCATAGAGTGTTGACCTGGGACCCAGAGGACCCAGGATTGAAACCCCAAGGTTGCTGGCTTGAGCGCAGGCTCATCTGGCTTGAGTGCAGGGTCGCTGGCTTGAGCAAGGCATTACTGGTTCAGCTGTAGCCCCTTGGTCAAGGCACATATGAGAAAGCCATCAATGAACAACTAAGGTGCCACAATGAAGAATTGATGCTTCTCATCTCTCTCCCTTCCTGTCTCTCTGTCCCTATCAGTCCCTCTCTCTGTCTTTCTCACTAAAAAGAAAAGAATAAAAAAGAAAAGGAAGACTTAAAGTAAAGCTCCCTTTATGTAATTCAAATATTAAAGTGATAGAAAGATTTAGGTCAGTAATCATCTTTATTTTTTAGTTGATGTTTACTTTCATGATTTGGGGAAGGGGCCCAAAATAAAATGGCCAGTCAAGTTGGGAAGAATATCACCTGAATAGACAGTTGACACCAAGCTTTGCACGTGCCAAGAAGAAATTGAATTGTCCAAGTTGTGCGTTAGTGAAAGTCTTATGCCACTTAAACGTGGAGATTGTTTTTGTCACCAGACTCAGTGGACAGCCCATCATATTTCTGATCTTAGCATCTCTACAGGGCCCACAACTTGTGAGGAGGAAGAAAATCAACCAGTTCTTTCTCTAATAACAGTCACCCAAATGACTTCTTTAGCATCTGTTGGATTTTTCTTGAAAACGGAACTGTCCTAACTTGCCTATAAGTTTTCTTAAGATGTTAAATTCCAGCTCCTCTTAAATCATCTTGACATCTGTTCTTCAAAAAGTTTCACTATCAGTGAAGTGTATGAATTCATTTTTGGACTGTCTCACGACTTCCATTTTTAGCCAGGGTTCTGGAAACCTTGGTCAAGGCTTGACTACATAATCATCGACAGCTGAAGTCACCCCAAATTAGCACTTTCAGTCCGGGTTGCCTAACTGCCCTCAGAGAGAGATTGTTCACCTTACAAATTAACATGTACAGTTGTAGAATATATTATCAGACCAGAGTGTCAGCTCCCAGGTACACCAGTCAGAGGTGCAAGAACTACAGAATGAACCTGAGTAGTTGTGACACCTGATAATATTTTAAGCCACCTTATTATCTGGGAAGCACAGGTATTGCTTATTTTAAAAGAAAAAAAAATGTTTTGAGTGAGTTGAACCAGAAATTCTCAGGAAAGGAAATCTTATTGTTAGCTTCAGAGGACTCCGATGCATGGTGTTTGGCAAACTCATTCTCCTGAATTCCTGAGTAGAAAAATAAACAACTTTCGTGTTTCTCATTAACTTTACATGACTGGGGGAAAGGCAAAGCTTTGAGGCTTCTAGTACAAAGTCATCATGACCAAATTGGTGAAGGAATTCTCACATTTTTTGATGTTTTTCAGTAGTTGATAGGAAATGTCGCTGTTGTTTTTTTGGTGTGGGACTCTGAAAGGGAGTCATTACTTGTGGGATAGGGACATACTAGAGACATTTTATGCTGCAGTATAGAATTTCGATTCCATTTTTGTGGTGGTTATATAGCACCTGATTTGGTTGGAGACTTTCAAGACTTCTTTTGCTTCGGTGTTTCACGGGTTTGTTCTGGTCTCTCTCCTGCTGAAATAGTACCATGTGGGTAAGTATCTTTTTCTTGGAATCAGCTACTATCTTGGTTTTTCCTATTTGCCAAGGGCAACTGGTCATTTGTTCCTGACTTCTTACTTAACCTAATTCCACTCGAATAATTCTTCATTCACTAACATGTTAGACTGTGACAGATAGGGAAGTGCAAAAGTGAAAAATTGCAACAGATCATCTTAGCTACTTCCACCTGCAGGATGTTTAGTGTCGTAGAGTCATAACCTGAGGGATTATATCAGTGAACCACCAAATCACAGACCAAAAAGATACCTGGCAGGCCTCTGGATAGCTTCCAGAGACAACAGCCCATTGTCCCTTCCTTCCGGTCTCACCCTCGTTTATATTCCTTAGTCTTCCTGTTTCAGTCTGTTCTGCCTGCTTTCTTCCACACTCAGAAACAGGCACCTGTAAACATGTGAAAACTGCAGGTTACTCAGTAAACAGTCAGGAAAATGTGTCCTTTTACCCAATTTAATGTCGCTTTTTCCGAGTCAATAGCAAAATAAAATATGCTTCTGAACCTTCCAAAATATTTTAATTTTAACACCAATTGCCATTAAGAGGTCGTTTAATATTGGCTGTAGCAGATTAATACCTATTTTATAAAATTAAAACATTGTATTTTTTATAAAATATTTAGTCCTTAATAGTAAAAATATTTTAGAACAAATGAGAATAATTCTTTAAGAAATAATCCTTTGTATCTGTAAAATGAAGAAGTGTTTAGCATCGGCCCAGCATGTGGAAGTTCCAGGTTCAATTCCCAGCCAATTCCAGGGCACACAGGAGAAGCACCCATAGGCTTCTCCACCCTTCCCCCCTCCTCTCTCTCTCCCTCTCTTCCCCTCCCACAGCCAAAGCTCCATGGGAGCAAAGTTGGCCCAGGCGCTGAGGATGGCTCTATGGCCTCCACCTCGGGTGCTAGAATGGCTCCGGTTGCAGCAGAGCAACACCACAGAGGGGCCGAGCATCACCCCCTGGTGGGCATGCCAGGTGGATCCCGGTCGGGCACATGTGGGAGTCTGCCGCCCACCACTTCTCACTTCGGAAAAATACAAAAAAAATTAAAGTGTTTATTGCAGCCATTTAACATGGAATAGGTTAATGTAATCACTTTTTACCCCTAGAGACTTGGCTTTGAATTTGACTTAGAGAAAATTAGTTTTGAGGCCTCAGCCTCCTCTCCTTTGGCATTTGTTGATATCGCATAACCAACCCAACAGTTTGTCACGGTCGTTGTCATTTACTCAGGAGGTTCCAAAACTAGAATAACCTTATTTTCTCATGTTCTTTCCCTTTCCTTAAGGCCATGCCTTTTGATTGTAGATTCTTAGCAACCCCAAACTTGGGGCTCACCCACATTATTTTCACAGTCCAGGAAAACTCAAGAACCATTCTTGGCAGAGCTAATGGAAGGTGCTTTGGTTATATAGTTAATAGGTTGCCGTGACAACCCATGTGACTCATGGCGTGACTCACAGCACTTATAATTTCAATTGCTGGCTGGGTGTTTCATTATGACAGACCTGAAAGGAAGCCACACTGAACTTCTTTCAGTAGGCTTTCATTCTGATCCTGTTGACCCATTGAGAAAACAGGGAAAGAGATAACCTAGTGCTCACAAAGCCGCATAGAGGATTCGTCGCTTAGCTTGCTAAGGCCACTGGACATCCCAGGCATTAAGCTTGGATGAGATTTGGCTTCCTGGCCTCATAGAGGGCTCACCGATGGACACCCGTTTATTGAGGAACAACCCTCGAGGAGCTTACAAACTAGGTTGAAGGTAGAAACTGGGGGGTGGGGGACAGTGGGGACATATAGTCCCAGAAAACAATGTGAAACACAAACAGCAAGAGTACCATTTCCAGAAAATGCAGTTCACAACTGGAAAGCAGACTTAGCTGGAACTGAGGTGAAGCAGATCATAGAGGCCATCCAGGATTCTGATCCTCTGATCCAAGCGTAGGAGAGCAGTGAGGGGAAAGGGGCAGACTGAGCCCTGGCTGCTAAACTGACGATCCCTCCTGCTCTTCTCCACCCATTCTCGCCCGGACAAACACCTCCTTAGTCCCTCCAAAGTCAACTAGTCCAAGGAAGTAAAAGTCCCCCCATACTGTCTGGGAACATTGTGCTTGTTTAGACTCAGCCTGTGTGGCAGTAGCCAAGCCCTCCTGAGCTTGACAGGATTGCTGTGTCTCATCATGTTAACATATAAATGAACTGCACTTAGCCCTGCCGGTCCTATCTTCCAAGGTAGAAGATTCACATAGTATTCAAACCCACAGTTTATGCTGAGGATCTGTGATTTTCATTATTTTAAAAAACCCAGAATATTTAGCTAAATTTTTCCATCAGAGCATCCAGTGTTTCAAGTTTGCTCTGTTAGTAGACCTCAGATTCACGAATTGAACTTGGACAAAAAGTGTTTGTGTTCCCATTTCATAATAAGGGTTCAAAAAAGGTGTGTTGAGGCCCTGGCCAGTTGGCTCAGCAGTAGAGCGTCGGCCTGGCATGTGGAAGTCCATGTTTGATTCCCAGTCAGGGCACACAGGAGAAACAAACGCTCATCTGCTTCTCCACCCTTCCCCCTCTCCTTTTTCTCTCTCTCTCTCTTCCCCTCCTGCAGCTAAGGCTCCATTGGAACAAAGTTGTCCTGGGCGCTGAGAATGGCTTCATGGCCTCTGCCTCAGGCACTAGAATGACTCCAGCAGCAACAGAGCAACACCCCAGATGGGCAGAGCATCGCCCCCTGGTGGGCATGCTGGGTGGATCCTGGTCAGGCGCATGTGGGAGTATGTCTGACTGCCTCCCGCTTCTAATTTCAGATAAATACAAAAAACAAACAAACAACAAAAAGTGTGTAGAATGATGAATGGCTCTTTAAAATCCATGATCACTACAAGGGAGAAAACAAAAGTGCCTAGTCTACCACATATCGGTATATACTTGACAGATTGATTGCATAGTTAATGAAACTCTTACACATGACTGGGTTGATCTTAAAGAAGAGCTGGATGTCTAATACTCCAGGCATCAAGCATAGCACTTTCTATGCGCTACCTCATCCAACCTTCTCATCAGCTCCAGGAGCTTTGTACTTCTTGAACCCCCATTTTAGATGAGAACATTTATGAGAGATCAGTAACTTAGGGAAGTGAAAAATTTACAAACTCATCCCGCTGGTAATGGGCAGAAGCAGGACTCAAAATAGAGTAGATTGACTCCTTGCATGCACATAAGTGCCACACCATTATCTCCAATAACAACATTAGGTAATGGTTCTGCAGCACTTACTAAGTGCTAGATGCTTTTCTAAGCGCTTTATAAGCGTTCATTTATTTCATCTTTCCCACAATCCTATGTGGTAAGGAATTGCCTCTATCCCCACTCTAGAGATGAAAACTGAGGCCCAGGGTTCTACAACTAACTAGTATGTGGTGGAGTCAGGATTTAAAGCCAATCCACAGAGCCTAAACACTTCAGTAAAGAAGTTGATTCTGTAGAATGGTCCTTGCGTTCTAAAATATAAGAAGAAAGCCAAGTGTGACACTCATTCTTACAGTTAACTCAGGTTTTCTTTTACCACACAACTATTTCACCTGTAAAGGTTTCTGAGCTTGATGAACCAACTGATTATAAGAAAGGAGAAGGTTATTCCCATTGTATGAAAGCATTTTTTATGTTTAAACAAGGTAGTCTACTCAAAACCATGCAACCTTCTTACATTAAAATGATCATTATCTTTCTAACAATCTAATTCATGAAAAAACTGGCATCCACTTAACATCACTGTTCATACAACTCAACTGATTCCATAATAAAAGAATAGTAAAAAGTGGTCACTTTTGCTTTTAAGATAGTTGTATTTCCCATACTAACACTAAAGCGAGTTTCTCACAGCATGAACCCATTTTCCACTACAACAAAACCTTTAAGGGATGTTAATGAGATTTATAATAAATTTGTGCATTATTCCTTTGTCAGACCAACTTGATAATTCATTGCCACTAAGAGGTAGTATGATTCAGGATACTATGGTACTATGGTTTCCCAAAACCTAACCCCAAACAAACAAAACCATCAAAGCTAAAAGAATGCCTAGGGAAATACATATCAAAAGGATACATAAGAGAATTAAATACTTAGGCTTTGAGTATGCTTAAGCATACCTGAATTTAGCTTCCCTTTTTGCAACCAAGGGAATAAAAACTTAAGAGAAGCGGGGGTGGGGGGGTGGGGGGGTGCCAACGTGTTTGAAGTGTGAAGAAAGTGATTGTTCTACATTCACTTTCTTTATAAATTGCATGAAATTTATTTACACTAACTTTATCACCTACACAGCCAGGAAGTTAGTGTATATGCAGTCACATGGTTCTTTTGCTATAACTGATGTCCATATCTGAACATTATAGTGACAAAGGTTTTCATTTTTAAACTATTCGATTAGCTTTTTTCCATCTGACTGACCAAGATTCCTTACAGTGGAATATTCTTCACTCCACCTCCGGGGAAACATTTTTTCTAGATAGAAATGACAGCTCTTCCTGTTTTACTCTGTTGATCTCCTAAGCATCAACTCCAGCTCCTAATGTCCTAAACCATTAACAGCCATGCATAAGAATTAAAAGACATATTAAAAGGAGCAGAAAATGATAGAATGTGCAAAGTTAATATTTGGATTCAGTGAAAGAGACTTAACCCATAAATCCTTTATTTAAAATTTTCTTTTTGGAGAAGAGAGAGAGGGGGTGATATGGTGATAATCCAGATACCTATAGTACTGAGATGTAGGGAAAGAAGGCTAGAAAGAGATCACAGCCAATCGCTGTAGAAAGTAGATAGGGCTGGGAGTCAGAAAGATTTTATTAGCTTAGTATCTCTAACCCCTTCCCTGTACCTAGCGCTGTGTTAGGCATGGTGCAGTGTAGAAAGTTTAACTCATAATCCCCATGCTCCAGTGGTTCCATTGGCATCAGAGGAGGATAAAGGACAGAGCCACTTGAAGAACTTCCAGTAATGAAAGAATTGCAGGAAAAGGCAGGGCTGTGGTTCAAGCTGGACCTGTATGAGCTGGGAACACGAGCGGTGAGCTGAGCTTGATCTGGACGGGCAGCAGGGATTGGGTGCGATCAGGCGGATCAGCAGAGGGCTGGAGGATGCTGATGTGGACCTGCCTGACTAGAGGAGAGAATTAACCAGGAAAAGAGAGAACAGAAAGAACAGAGATACGGTGTTGGCTTTATCTCATAACCAACCAATGAGGAGCCACAGAATGGGTGTGAAAACGATAGTGACCTGTAAGCAATGCTTTTATTGCCACTGTCATTTAGTTATATGAATAAGATGTTCTATCCTTCAGTCCCTTCACTGAACTCAGACAAAACTCTTATCTTTAGATAGAAGTTCTTCTCTGGCATTTTCTCTGATCAGCCATGTAGAAAAAGTGCTTATTGAGCAGTTAAAAATCTAGTCCAAAAAGGGAAAGCTGATCTGATTATTAAAGAAAAAGAGTTTTTTGCTTTTTCAATATCTCCCCAGTTATAAATTCTAGTTGTAAGGACCAGTTCTTACCATTTTATAAAAATCAGAAGGATCAAATGAGCAGTGAAACTTGAAAAATACATACGCACTTTGAATTGTGTGGCTAATTGTTCTCCTTGCTCTCTTTCCTTCTACTGCTAATTGGCTGGAGGCTACTGTAACACATTAGGAGTCTGTGTCTTTCCAACCCTTTTAAACTCAGCCACACAAAGCTTTATAAACTTGAACCCCACGTTTCCATCTGTTTCACACCTTAGTAGACAGTGTAAACTGCAGGGATTATTATTTTCTCATCAAAGAATTATTTCCCTCACCTAGCTGAATAATACAGTTGGAGGATAATTATATTTCCTTTTCTCTCTGTTGGTATTTCTTAATTTTTCAAGAATGATTTTTCTATTGTCTCACTTAAAGAACACTAAGGTCCACGTGAGGCATTTTCCTTAGCTACACATGCATAAAAGTCTTCAGAACATAACGAACCGTTATCACGTTCATTTATTGGTCTCTCTTAACACGGTGTCTTTTTTGTGTCGACAAAACTGAAAATTCACTTTCCCTCACCGAGTTGGGGCATCAGGATAATTGATTGTTACCAGTCTGTGCTGTTAGTAGACAGGATAACACACCAGTGCCTCTAGAGAGCAGGGGAAAACTAAACTCTGTCCCCCGAGGCCAATGAAATAGCTGTTTGGTCCCTTGTGTGAAACTTCCTAATAACTTAACTGGGCAGCCTCTGGGTCCCTGGAGGGTTTCTCCACAAGAGTATTCCCTGTCTTTGTTAAGATTGCTTATTAAAAATGATTTTATAATGAAGTTGCCTCAAATAGCAGCTCTTTTCCTGGTTGTCCTTGAAGCTGTGGTGAAGAATCTTAGAGACAACTAACTGTCTAGGGTTTTCCTCCTTGTTAAAAACTTCTCTCTTACCGCTGTTACTCTTGATTTTTTAAGGAGACAAAGTCTAAATGACACAAGTCCCACTCCTGCTGATTATGTTGCTTAAAGCCCTGTGCAAGGCATTATTGGTAGTTTAGCTTGTCATTCGGGCTCAGGAATCGAATTGATCTACATGGATTGAGGACATTTAAGTCTGCGGTGGGAACAAGGCAGTCGGGCTTTCCCGGGAGAGCGACGACCAAGGAATACGGTTGCTAACTCTGTCCCTGACTGCATCAAAACAATGATTTTCAGTTATTTTATCTCTTTGGTCCTAGATTTATCCTGCCTTGCAAACTAACTACTTTCCTGCCACAAGGGTCTGTCACGAAGAGGAATCAAATAATAATAATAATAAAAAAATGAGTATTGCACTCTTTGCTCTCTATGCACTGTATAAATTCAAAGACTTCTTCTGATAAAGGTATGCAAGTAAGAGGGGGAAAGGAGCCGTTTTTTGTTGTTCACATCATCAGCTTGGCTTTGGGGCTGGAAAAGGGTTTCAGTACGTTGGTATATTTAACATTAAAAAAATGACAGAGCGGTTGTCAGTGAGACTCACCGTTGGAAACATCTGCTTCAGACTTGGTCTCCCGTGGCCAGGCAACTTAGGAAACAACAAACCATATAAAGCTGTTAGTGACAGGTTTAGCTTGAAATACATTTTTTTTTTACTTAAAAGCTTATCAGGCAGTAACTCTGCACAGGAGAATACTCAGGTTGCGGCTTGGCACTCTTTGCTCTGCTGGGTGACTAGAACAGAACACCCATGGGAAAGGGGACCATTGTGAATACATTAGTGGAGAGATCAGAGTTCTGTCTTGTGGTGCTAAGAATTATTGTGTGCTAAGAACATACCTTGGCTAAATTCTGATCTCTGAGACCGACGTATTAGAAAAGACTACTTTTACGTTCACCAGCCCCAGCTCTTCCCTTCTCCAAATAAACGCAAATGAAGAAGAAAACCTGGACTTCTCTGAAATCCCACTGTCGGCATCTTACCTTCACCTCCTTAATAACATTCTAGGGTTTGCTGTTGTCTGAGGAGTCTAAATTCTTACTAAAGTGCTCAAGGCCCTTTACAATCGGAGTTTGATCTTTCCCCTGTTCCTCCCTGGACTTCTACTTTGCTGGCAGTTTTTGCCATGGTCAGTAACCAGTTCCTGAAAGACTGTGTGCATGTGCATACCCCAGTGCCTTTGCTTCTCCTGTATCTTGCTTGTCTTGGAATGTTCTTCCCCAACTACTGCGCCTGTGAAAGTCTCACTGTTCCACCAACAGCCTGACACAAATAGCACCTGCCATGCAAAGTCTTCTCTATCCCTACATTGTTAATTGCTGCACGTCCTCCACCGCACATTGTTAAGGTGATAGTACAGAAAATATGTTGTAGAATAGTTGCTTATGTAGCTTTGTCCCACTAGATATGCTTTAATTATCTTTGTATGCCCTCAGGCTTAGCAGAATTGTTGGTATCTCCTATATGCTCATTTAATATCTGTAGATTTTAAATAAGTGTATGTGCACGTGTGTACATACACAATTTTATGACCTCACATTCTTCTTGCACATATGATTCTAGTGAAAAGTAATAATCTTTGCGTTCCTTTTTTTTTTTAAATAAACTATTGCTTTTTATTTCTTTTTTTTTGTATGTGACAGAGACAGAGAGAGTCAGAGAGAGGGACAGACAGACAGGAAGGGAGATTGATGAGAACCCCAACTCCTCGCTGTGGCACCCCAGCCATTCATAAATTGCTCTCTCATATGTATCCCGACTGGGGAGTGGGGCACAGCAGACTGAGTGACCCCTTGCTAAAGCCAGCGACCCTGGACCCAAACTGGCAAGCCTTGCTCAAACCAGATGAGCCTCCGCTCAAGCCGGAGACCTTGGGGTCTCAAACCTGGGTCCTCCGCATCCCAGCCCAATGCTCCATCCACTGCGCAACTGCCTGGCCAGGCTCTTTGCATTCTTAACAGCCATAAGGAAGGACAGAGGTTTATTACTTTAAACAATATTGTGAGATTGGTATTATATTATTTTGGAAGCCAGTACTACAACTCAAAGGGCTTCTTGATGTCTGGCAATTTACCACATGTATTTGTCTTAGGTTTAGGATGGCCTGCTTTAAAGTTTCCTTCAGCAGTTTGTAAGATTTAAGTCAGCATCTCATCTACAAGGTTTAAAAATACTGGTATATCATTCTAAAGATGAAGAATGTGTTATTTTTCTGAGTGACCTCGTAAGCACCATATGTTTGCATTATCGCTACAGAGATTTGATAAGCCACTCAAAGTTATAGAGTGAAAAAGAGACATTTTCAGTTACCATTTGGCATCTATTTAAATGTAAAAGAGAAAAAACTACCTACTAGAGAAAAGAATTGGCCATTCTTTCCAAGAATGGAGGACATATTTTTTCAAGGGAAATAATCCTGTATTTGTCTGTTCTATAGAGGAAAAAGGGATCCTTGTATGTTAAACAATTTAGGAAGTATATGTTCTGATAGTGCTAATCTGAATCTTAAGGGAAAATCTGGAAAGACATGACATTTATTTGTTCAAGGTCAGAACCTGTGGCATTGCCACGTTTGTCTGGTCCGGAATGGAAGTACGTTTCCTTAACTTAGCAGGGACCAGTGATTTCAAAACCATTGTCCACTTCTTCAGTAGCTGCACCAACCATGGTTCTGTCTGCTTTTCCGTGGAATCCTCTGTCTTTTAAGCTTCATGTGCCGCTTCCTCCCTACTTTTGTTTGTAACTTTTTCTTGAGTCAAAACAAGAGGAACAAAATTATCCCCTGCAGTATCAATTCCTTGAGTGGAAACCTTGCTTGTAAATGAGAGGCTAAGATGTGACCCAATAAAAGAATCTATTTTAATTTTAATTTTAATTTATTTCCTGCTGGCCTTTTATGCCTCCTTAGGCGATGACCTAACCAATTCTATCTTCACGCTGATTTTTTTTTTCAAGGTCAAAAAGCACTTTGAAATTGTTATAATAGGAGAATAAATGTCTTTTGCTCTAATGCAAAGTCCATCTCTTCCTATGAAGTGTAAATCCTAGGTTTCTCAGCTTCACGATACTACTTCTGGCATTAGGCCTCTTAGCAAGCTGAGTGAGAATGAGATGAAGTGATCTGGGACTCTGGAGTTGATTTCTGATAGAAACATCATCTCTTATAGCCTCTTTCATCTCTTTCCTTCCTCCAGTGGGGGGCTATAATGACGCCGCGAGAGGGGCTGTCTCCATTCTGCGCTGCAGTTTCACACAGGAAAAGTGCAATCGAAATAGAAACCATCCTAGAAGGCACCTCAGACTATGGCTTTCCAGGTTGAAAAAGAAAAAACTGTTCCACCATCACACATATGTACACACCACCACCCCCTTCCACTCCCTGCCCCCACACACATCCGAAAAAGAGTCCTGACTGATTATCTCTAAATCAAAGAACTTTCCGTGGCCTGATTTGTGGAAGTTACTTAATCCTGCGTATAATTGGGGTGATCTGAGAGATGGGAAAATGTTCTCGTTTTCATTAGGGGAGCCACTGGGAGACAGTATCATTTAGAAGAATATGTTTTTATTGCCCTAAATTGTTTTACCTGAGATTCTATTGATGTGTTTCTCTTAAGTTAGATTTCTAATGAACAAAATGACCAATATGGGTCCCATTTTCACAGACTGTCCTAGTGCTTAAGCTGCTCCTTAATGGTCAGTGAGTTCTTACTCATTCTATCCCAGAGTGTCGCTTATAAGGAATAATTCTAGAGGGTTGGGTTATATACCCCTGAAATACTAAAGAGCCAACTTCCAATATTCTGTATATGGCCAAAGGGTCTATATCCAGTCCATGATTTGTGTATAATAATACAAAAGTAAAATTTCATCATAAAGTTTCTTATATTATAAGATCACCATTAAATGAGCTCATCGTGCAGTTCCAGACTTATAAAACTTCTGGATCCAACCCTGTTGGCATAAAAGCTAGGCTGGGTCTGCCGCACACTAAATAAAGTGAACTTCTACCTTATCTCATCTAAAATTCATTATTCCTAATTTGTCATGCCACTAGAGTGCCTTTAAATAAATGGATAGCTTAGCTTGGGTTCCCCAGAGAACAGACTCTGAGACCATGAGATTTGCACACAGTGAGTCGATTGGCGAGTGTTCTTGGGAACAACGCCTACAAAGAGGGAAGGAAGCTGGACCGGGCAGAAGGAGAAACTGTCATCAGATGCAGCCTGGGTTCAGCAGATGCCACAGAGAGATCACAGCAGAGATAAGATAGTTCTTAAGAGCTATCCCAAATGAAGGCAAGGGGTCCCTGGCCAGTTGGCTCAGTGATAGAGCAATAGCCTGGCATGTAGATGTCTCTGGTTCGATTTCTGGTCAGGGCACATAGAAGTGACCATCTGCTTCTCCCATCCCTCTCCCTCCCCTTTCTCTCTCTCTTTCTCTCCTCTTCTCCCACAATCATGGCTCAATTGGTTCCAGAGAGTCAGCGCTGAGGATGGCTCAGTGGCCTCCGTCTCAGACACTAAAAAATGGCTTGGTTGCTGAGCAACAGCCCTAGATGGACAGAGCATCTGCCCCCTTGTGGGCTTGCCGAGTGGATCCTGGTTGGGTTGCCTGTGGGAGTCTGTCTCTCTGCCTCCTCTCCTTTCACTAAAATTTAAAAAAATAAAAGGCAAGGAGGCTGTATGTTTTACCTTCTATCAACTAGCCAGTGGGTGTCAGCTGCCTGGGTTGGGGGCATGATCTTGGACAGTGCATATCCTTTTAGCTAAAAGGAAGTCTCAGATGGGGGCCACTGGCAGTCAACACTCCAGGTCCCAGAGGAAGAAGGTTCAAGCCGAAGAGATGGATCTGGGTGGCACATCACAGCATCACTACAGGGCCACAAGGGGCATAAAATTTAACTTTTGTGAAAAATGTGGGTTCTTTTAATTTAAAATGACACACACTTTATTGCTTAGCTAGGACTGAAACTAATAAACTTGGCCTCAGCATTATGGTATACCCAAATTGCTAAAGAAAAAAAATTTTTTCTGTTGAATAAGGTTCTTCGTTAAGATTTCTGGTCCTGTTTATGTGCATTATAAATCATGTGTGTACCACTGCATATAATGTTTTATTTTTCCACACACAGACATTCCAGGGAGTTGAACACATTTTTCTCAATTAAAAAAAAATAACACATTTTCAACTCTTTGGACTCATGTCAAATGTATTCATATAGGAATAAAGAGAATGTTTACAAGAGGAACTAGTTATATATATTTATTACATGTCACTTTTCAGATTTGGACAGTCTGCTACTGTATTATAAATTGAGAGGCAGTATCTGAAATATTTTTCAGGGTTCATTTACATACATAATGTCTCCCTTTTTAGTGGTTTATGGCAGTGGTCCCCAACCTTTTTTGGGCCACGGACCGGTTTAATGTCAGAAAATATTTTCATGGACCGGCCTTTAGGGTGGGACGGATAAATGTATCACGTGACCAAGACAAGCATCAAGAGTGAGTCTTAGACGGATGTAACAGAGGGAATCTGGTCATTTTTTTAAAAATAAAACATCGTTCAGATTTAAATATAAATAAAACGGAAATAATGTAAGTTATGTATTCTTTCTCTGCAGACCGGTACCAAATGGCCCACCGACCGGTACCGGTTTGCGGCCTGGGGGTTGGGGACCAGTGGTTTATGTGACTCCATGCTCATTGCATGTCACCCATGCAATTACTGCAAACAAACTTAGAATTAAGTTGGAGTTTAGTGGTGGCTGTCGAGATGAGAACCGTCATGAGCCAGTAATCCCATTCCCCAACTGTTGTCACATAAGAAAAAGCTTCTCAGTAGTAGTGATAAAGTGCAGAATAAATTTTAGTTTCATTTCTCAAAATCCTGACGGAACCTCTGATTTGGTTGAAATTTGACTCCAGTTTTACTTCTAAGAATGAGAAATCCCCCAAGAGAAAATCCATCCAAACTGTCTTCGTGAAGTATATATAAGGAAAGAACTAAGTGTTTCAACTCTTACCACCTTGGTTCAAGTCTATCTCCCCAACACCAACCCCAAAATTATAAAGCCCCAAATTGTTCTTCGTGTGTTTCTGAGATTTTCACAGTTCAGAATACCCCTCTTCCCTCCAGAACCAGCAGCTCTGAGACAACTTGCAGATCTGAACACAGGCTTCCCAGGTTCACAGGTGCTGAAGGTTCAGACAAATGCCTGAATCTGTAGAGCTCAGATAGAGTCAGGGTTTATCTAAATGGAATTCAATCTTCATGGCTTTCCAGGATTTAGTTTCTGTGCCTCTGTCTTGGAAAAGAGGGGCCCCTTTCAGATTGATGGCGAAGTTGATTCAGATTATTCTTTCCCTTATTCAAAGAGAATTAATAGACCAGAGAAACCCTTTACCTGGTCTAAAAGCATCCATGGTTCCAACAGTTCCTACCTGGGAAAATCCCCAGCCATTATTTGGGAGATGCCTGTGTCTGAGCCCTAGTGAAAGGAATTCTGAAGCTGCCCATTGCCATCAATAGCTTGATCAGTCTGCCCTGGATATTACCATAATAATTACAAGGTCCTGACAGATAGCAGCTTTTCAAAGTGGCAAAATCATTGGGAGGACAGTAACTCCTGTAACTCATCTTGGGAGAGGAATCCCGTGTATGTTATATTAAGTAACCCATCTAAATTTGCCATTTCACAGAATACATCTGACCCAACCCATCCAATCACATGCATTGTGCAACCACCCGTCTTTACAACACATGCTGATAGTGCAAATTATAGTGATTTTAAAAAAAATACAAAGGTAGCTAATGAGCTGAAATGTAAAGTAATTGCTATTTTTCAATGGATAGAATGAATTTTCTCCTTAATTTTTCCCTGAAAAAAAATATTCTTTTTTTCTTTTTTTTGCCAGAATTTCAGTGAGTGATTCACATTACTGTCAATTACACGCCCTTATTATGTATTACAGCCACCAGGCAGCTGTCCAGGAAAACACAAGTCTAAAAATGCTTCTGTTTTCAGAAAATCAAATTCATGGTTGCTCCTCCTGTGGGCATGTGCAGTAGGCAGAAAGTCTCCACGTTCTTGCCAAGAAAGGGGATAAGGCCCTGCCTGCTTTATCTGGATGAAATAGCCACTCTGACATCTTGAGATCTTGATACCAGTGCCCAAATGCAGGGCTTGGTTTGGGTTTCTGAACAGTCTTTTTTTTTTTCTTTTTTTTTTTTCAGTGTGTGTTACAAAACACAGACTGGTGTTATAAAACAGTATTTTTAGTTATGAGTCACAACAGTGCCTGTGTGTTAGCAGAGAAGCCTCGTAGAAGCTGAATGGAGAAACTGTTCACTGTCCCCCTTCCCAAAAGTCCAACTCTGCAACAGTTTAGGGCTCTAAATTCTATTTACAAAGCTGGCCTCATTGTCATTTTGTTCAGTCAGATGCCTCATTCTTTTTTTTTTGTTAGAGAGAGAGACTGATAGGGACAGACAGACAGGAAGGAAGAGAGATGAGAAGCATCAATTCATTGTGGCACCTTAATTGTTTATTGATTGCTTTCTCATGTTTCTTCACTGGGGGGCAACAGCCAAGCCAGTGACCTTGGGCTCAAGCCAGCAACCTTTGGGCTCAAGTCAGCCACCAGGGGGTCATGTCTATGATCCCACGCTCAAGCCAGTGATCCCGTGCTCAAGCCAGATGAGCCCACACTCAAGCTGGCAACTCGGGGTTTCAAACCTGGGTCCTCTCCATGCTAGGCTGACACTCTATCTACTGCATCACCACCTGGTCAGGCTCTTTTTCATTTTTTTAAATTAAATTTATTGGGGCAACATTGGTTAATGGGATCACATAGGTTTCAAGTGTATAATTCTATGCTACATAATTTGTATATTGCATTGTGTGCCCACCACCCAAAGTCAGATCATCTTCTGTCACCATATATTTGGCCCCCTTTAACCCCCATCACTCCCCCACCCCCCTTCCCTCTATTAACCACTATATTCTTGTCTGTGATTATGAGTTTCGGTTTTATATCCCACATATGAGTGAAATCATATGGTTCTTAGCTTTTTATGACTGACTTATTTTGTTTAGCATAATATTCTCAAGGCCCATCCGTGTTGTCAAAAATGGCAGAATTGCATCTTTTCTTACAGCTGAGTAGTATTCCATGGTATATATGTGTCTTCTTTACTCAATCCTTTATTGAAGGACACTTTGTTGTCTTCATTTCTTGGCCAGCATGAATAATGCTGCAGTGAACATAGGGGTGCATATATCTTCGCAAATAAATATTTATAGTTTTTCAGGTAGATACCCAGAAGGGGGATTGCTGGGTCATATGGTAACTCTATTCTTAATTTTCTGAGGAACCTGTCATACTGTTTTCCATAGTGGCTATACCAGTTTACATTCCCACCATCAGTGAATGAGGGTTCCTTTTTCTCTATAACCTTTCCAACACTGATACCTCTTTTTTGAAGTATGTAGGAAGCTACAACTGGATTTCTAGGAAATTTAGATTTTTATGGGGAGACTAAAGGCTGCTGGGGTTTGTTGGATGTTTTCTCCCTCAGAATGTTATAATATTTAACAAAATATCTCTAAAGCATGTGGTTAAAGTTGCTTAAATCATTTATTCATTTGAGAAAGCTATGAGAATTACTTGGTATTTTTCTGGTTCTGAGACTACATTTTGATCTGATTCACAGACTCAGACCTTTCAAATAATGAAGTATTTAGTAGCAATAAAGTTGGCCTTCACATTTTTGTTTTCCAGATACAATGTGTCTAATGTTAGCATCTAAAAGAAATATTTAAAAGACCAAGGATTGTGAATGAGGTGAAATCAGTTTTACCTCTGTTGTTGTTGTTGTTTAGATGTTGACGTAAGCCCAAAACTGAAAAATAAAAATTTTTTTGATGACCAATGAAATTTGAATATGGAAACGTATTTTAGATGATATTAATTAATTATTTTAAAGATATTGTCAGGTGTAATAATGGCATGGTGGTTGTTATTTAAAAATCTTTGTAAGTTAGAGATGAAGACTGAAGTAGTTGTGAGTGAAATGACAAGATATCTGAGATTTACTTTAAAATGCTCCAGAAATTAAGTATCCTGGGTGGGTCTTAAAAGAAATGAAGGTACTCAGTGGTAGAGCGTTGGCCTGGCGTGCAGAAGTCCCGGGTTCGATTCTCGGCCAGGGCACACAGGAGAAGCGCCCATCCGCTTCTCCACCCCTCCCCCTCTCCTTCCTCTCTGTCTCTCTCTTCCCCTCCCGCAGCCAAGGCTCCATTGGAGCAAAGATGGCCCAGGCACTTGGGGATGGCTCCTTGGCCTCTGCCCCAGGCGCTAGAGTGGCTCTGGTCGCGGCAGAGCGACGCCCCGGAGGGGCAGAGCATCGCCCTCTGGTGGGCAGAGCGTCACCCCCTGGTGGGTGTGCCAGGTGGATCCCGGTTGGGCGCATGCGGGAGTCTGTCTGGCTGTCTCTCCCGGTTTCCAGCTTCAGAAAAATACAAAAAAAAAAAAAAAAAAGAAGGTAAAAAGGCAAAATGTTGGTTTATCGGGGGGGGGGAGAGGGAGAATACATGCAGTTTGAGAGAGAAAGAGAGAGAGAGAGAGAGAGAGAGAGAGAGAGAGAAATTGATTTGTTGTTTCACTAATTTATACATTCATTGGTTGACTCTTGCATGTGCCCTGAGTGGGGATCAAACCCGCAACCTTGGTATATTAGGAAAACGCTCTAAGACACTAAGCTACCCAGCCAGGGCTAAGGGTGAAATTTTTTGACAGATTAACTTTTCTTAACCAATATTTTGTCTGTGATCTATAAGATGATTACTTTTAGACTAGAGGTTTGACCACCTTGGATAATTAAGTGTTTGATGAGAAAGGTGTGATACCAGTGAGCCTAATCAACTTCAGGAAATTGATAATGATCTCTTTATATAAAAATCTATATATTGCTATAAAAATTCTGGTAAATTGTTAGTATATATGTTAGAAAAATTGCTTTTTTATAATAGGGCTCCGTCACCTTCGTTTCCACTAGGAAAACAGTGGGAACATTAGTTGTCCTTGTGTTTCAGTTTTCAATGTTATGGTCATAAAAACCTAGACTTGAGAGTCAAGTGGACCAGAGAATTAATCTGGTGGTCCCTGCCTCCCATAGTTGGATATTTCTCAGAGAGGTATAAAGTATCTTGTTCAAAGTCAGTTCTACTTGCTTTTACAGAAGTGGAAGCAAGATTGGAACCCTTCAGAAACCAGTACCCTTTCTGACTCTATCATGCTACCTCAATCTCGCCCTTGCAAATTCTCATTAACAATCCCTCTCTGGGGATCAAAGCCGCTTTCTAAATCCAGACCGGTGACTGCGTGTCAGATGTTCCTTCCAAGTACTGTGGCCCCAAATTATTTTTTCTTTTATTGAACACCATTTCCAAGTTGTGTGATAAGTCCCAGAAGTGATCATTTTTAACTCTGTTCCTGTTAATGCTCTGCCGCAGGTTTGCAGCATGTTCCTCCTCTGACTTTCATCGCCTTTCTGTCAGGGACAGGTCAATACACTCAAATGACAAACTAGGCAGACAGGAGTATACACTTGGCTGAGGGACTCCACCAGGACCATCAGCCACTTCTCTTAGTGCCTTGGGAAAGTGCTGTTGTAGTCTGAGCTGAAATCCAAACAGCATGTTTGAAATGAGGACATTTTTCTATTTAGCACTTGTAGCCAAAGAAGCAGATGGTCACTTCTGTGTGCCCTGACTGGGAATCAAACCTGGGACTTTCACATGTTGCACCAACACTCTATGACTGTACCAATTGGCCAGTGTCATATATATTTATTTATTTATTTATTTTTTATTTTATTGATTTTAGAGAAAGAGGAAGGGAGAGAGAGAAAGACAGGAACATGGATCTGTTCCTGTATGTGCCCTGAGTGGAAAAGAAACTGGCAGCCTTTGTGCTTAAGCTGGTCAGGGCACCCAGTCTTTTCAAGAGTTCTATAAAGAGCATACTTCGGGATCCTAAAAACATTGTTATACAAATAGCTAGAAAACAGAAACAGAGTTAGAGGACTTTGCCCTGTTGGTGTGGCCGTGGGGAGATAATCAGTCCACTAGGATTGCTCCTCTCTCTCCCCCCTGCCCACTGCTCAGGACCCTGGATTCTCTTGTCTGTTGGATGCCCAAGAAATACAGATTTCATGTATTCATTTAGCAATTCTCCTGACCTTACTGACCTCCTAATTTGTGCAAGATGAGGGGATAGGGAGAGAAAACATTGAGTCTGTCACCACCCCCACCCCTTTTTTGAGGGAGGGGGTAGGAGTACAGAGACAGAAAAGTACACAAATGCCTAATCTAAGTGCTTTGGAAAGAGATGGCATGGGACCTGCCTCCCACTGGGGGCCCCTGAAAATCACTTTGGATGAAGATCTGACTACGTAGTGTATCATACAGTGCCTGGAGGAAGAGCTGAAAGAACATGCCAGGCCACAGGTAAACAACAGTGCAGTTATTAAAACATAGCTAATTGGTCTGTGTCCAAGGTATACTTAATCCCGGGGATTTGAAAAACTCATTTCATCTTTTCCCTCTTTTTCTCAAATTCTTCTATAAGGGCATCTACTTGACTCGGAACTCAAGAATCCTGTAGTGGGGTCTGATTGGACTTACTTTGTTTCCATTGTAGGTTCCCACAGAGAAGTTGTGAAAGTCTCCCCTCTGTCTCAGCTTCTTAAGAATTGGATTTGTTGTTAATGCAGGGAGGTTTGTTTCTTCCCTGGGCCTTCAAACAAAGCATGATCTAACTTCGTTGTGGGGAGGCGGGGTTGGTAACTCCTCTAGCTAGCCCTCCAACCAGTGAAGCATCTGTTTCTCTGGGCTTCATTCATGGACATGTGGTTTGTCCCATGGTCCAAAGCTGCTTGTGGACTTCTAGTTGGTAGTGGTCATAGAAAGGGCCTGTTTCCCCTGGGGTTTGGGAGAAGCATCATCAATAAGCTACAGTTAGGCCCACTTAGATGCCCATATCCAAAATGAGACGAGAAGGAGGGGACGGCCCGCAGGAGCCAGCGGAAGAGGAAGAGGAAGAGAATGAGGAGTAGGAAGTGCACAGGGACCTTTGGAGGTCACCCAGGGACTTCTCTCGTGAACCAGCATCCAACCTGGCAGGCCGTAGACAGGGCCTTTTACTTTGTTCAGGAAACTCTAGACATTTGTGGTTTCTAACATTCGCTGTGCTGTGTGCCAACCCACAGAGCCAATTCTGCAAGCAACCGGGGCTGCCGACACATGACCCATATTTCTCACAAATCCCACTATTCAATGGACTTTCTATTCTTCAATTATACTGAAAAGAGAGTCTCTAGTGGGTAATAATCCCTCTTCGCTAATACTTTGTAGTTGGGTTCCAAACCAAGAGCTTTCCTCTATCACAGCTTGAGCGTGTTATTTTTATTTTAGAGCCAGCCACAGCGAACGGGGAGGAGAGCCTCGGCCTCCTGTGGTGGTGGTCAATGGATCTCTCCTGTCTGCCTCCTTCCTTTTTGACCTGGTGCCTCCTCTGGTTTGGCTTGCCTGGGAAGACAGAGCTACCTGCCCAGAAGCTCTCCTCCAACAGGCACTGTGTGGTCTGGCTTAGTTGTTTACTTTTCAAATCAGATACTCAAATAGCATATGTGGTAAAAATCTTTAAGTTAGGATCCAAGTGCTTGGTTTGTAAGGAATCTTGAAAAAAAGGAAGAAATTCTCTCTTTCACAAGTCTGATTATTATTGTTAGAAAAAAGAAAGAAAGAAAGAAGAAAGACGTTTCAGGGATCAGTGATTTAAAGATTCCTTTTAAAGCCATACCTGCTTTATGGAGTCTGTCTGCTTACTTGGCGTCATCACTTTTTATGTATATGTGCTACCCCTGCTGCTAGAGTGTAGACACCTCGAAGGCAAGACTGGTGTCTGTGTACTTCTCGTACTGTCTTCTAATGAAAGGAAGCCGAAGGGGATGCACATCGCCTTTGGGACTCGGGTTCTGCACCTGCCGTTTTCCCAGCCTGTGTGATCGGGGGAACTCCATCCGGGCCTCGTTTTCACTCTTCCGCAAAGGAAGGAAGTGGGACGAGATGAGCCCCAAGGTCTCTCTCCTTTCCTAACAATGATGCTAAGAGTCCACCAGATCTTGAATTGGAAAAATTGGAGTTATTTTCAGTCTTTATCCTTTTTTTTTTTTTTTCTGTTCCTACATCTCAAAAATGAATCACTTAAATTTCTCCAGTTTGGTAGAGGGTATTGATTTTACCTCTATGATAAATCTAAAAGAATGCTGAATGAGATGTTAGCGTAAATCATGAATATATAACCATTAAGTGTTAAGTTCCTTAAGGGAACTAGTCTTCAATCAGCCAGAATGGCTTAATTTATTTCCCTTTAAATTAAAAGACTTGCAAAAACCGAACAAGCGAGAGGGTCCCAGAAAAGGTGAGATATTATTGCTGTGGTCTGCAGTCCCTGTGCCCAAAATACATGTGACATCATGACAGGTATGTGTGTCTGTGGCTGAGGTTGGAGGGCGCTCTTCTTTAGTTCACGTGAGTAAAATCTTATTGAAATTAACATCCAGGGAGGCAGAAAAGGCAGAAACGGTAGAAGATTGACTTCCACTGTAGAAGGATTTGGGAAGGGGGTGAGGGGATCATATTTATACACTGGCTCTGAATGTCAGTTATTCTATCATTTTCTTGTTGAGTGCTTACTATACTGCTCACCAAAATTAGGGGATATTTTGGCTTCATATTCATTTTGAAATACCCCCTAATGTTTGTGAGCAGTACATATACCAGACATTCTTCAAGGTGCTATTGTTTGCTAGTTACACTGTAAGTGTGGATGCTGCCTCTTTTCCTTCTACATCTCCCTGGTGTTTGAATCCTTGGAAGCACTAAGTAGGTGATCTTAAAGCCATTGGCCTCTAAATGCTGTTGATCATGCCTGTGGTCTCTTCCACCTGCTCCCGGGAAAGAGCTTGCTAGCCCCAAAGAGCTAATACAAAGCTGTGTGATCATACACCCAGCTGAGCTTTAAAGAAATGTTTTTCTCGTCCTCAGAAATAGGAAATTTTTAAAAAGCATAAATGTTGCCATGAATTGGGTACATTTCATCCTCATGATTTTCTCCCTTTACAATTTCAATTCATTCAGAAAATATTAATTTATGAGTCTGTATTCTCTGACAAGCACTAGGCAGGACATTAGAGATGTAATAAGTATATATTAAACAAGCTTATTTTATGTTGCTTCTATAACAAATTACTACAAATTGGGGATATAAAACAACACAAATTTATTATCTTAAAGTTCTGGGGGTTCAAAGTTCTAAATCAGTGTCACTGGGCCCAAATCAGGGTGCTAGCGGGCCTGGTTCCTTCCAGAGGCTCTAGGGGGAAGTCGCTTCCTGATGTTTCCAGCATTAGAGCCACCTGCGTTCCTCGCCTCACGGCTCCTTTCTCCATCTTCAAAGCCAGCAACAGAGCATCTTCCACTCTCTTTCTGTCTTTCTGCTTTCATAGTCATCACCTTCTGTGTTTTGGACCCTCTTGCCTGCCTCTTATAGGGACTCTCTTGATTACATGGAGCCCACCAGGATGGTTCAGAATAATATCCTCATCTCAGAATCCTTAACTTAATCACATCTGCAAAGTCCCTTTGCCATCTAAAATGACATAGTCACAGGTACCAGAGGTTAGGATGTGGACACTCTGGCGGCGGGGAGAGAAGAGACCATTTTTAGCCCATTGCAACAAAGTACACAGCATTTCTAATCTCAAAATGCTGAGCTCCCAGTTGCCTAGCATGGAAAAAATGGGGGAGGTGATTTCTTTGTTTGCTTGCTTGACTGCTTGTTGGTTTTTGATGCTTTATCCTAGCCGTATTGTTTCAGTGCAAATAAATCTATAAAATACAATATGGAAAAAACCCGCCTGTTCAATTCAAATTATGTCAAGGTGAAAAATAAATCTTCCTCTTATAAAACTCTACATTGAAAACAGGACATTAACTATACCATTAAACAGTTTTGGGCAGTGGTCCCCCACCCCCCAGGCCGCGGACCGGTACTGGTCCACAGAGAAAGAATAACTTACATTATTTCCATTTTATTTATATTTAAATCTGAACGATGTTTTATTTTTTAAAAATGACCGGATTCCCTCTGTTACATCCGTCTAAGACTCACTCTTGACGCTTGTCTTGGTCACGTGATACATTTATCCGTCCCACCCTAAAGGCTGGTCTGTGAAAATATTTTCTGACATTAAACTGGTCCGTGGCCCAAAAAAGGTTGGGGACCACTGGTTTAGGGTATCTGTCAAAACTGTGACATTATCCATATTTCAGTATGAAAAGACTGTAATCTATATTTGCAAAAGGAAGAACTAAGTCTTCTCTGTCCTTAGCCTGTGAGAAACTTCAGTCATAAAAGTCTTTATTCAACAGCTCCTTTGAGTAAAATGATAGACATTCTAAACCCCACCTACCCACGGATGCAGCTTTTGTGAGAGGAAGAACAGGTGCTTGGCTACAAAGGTTGGGAGTCTCTTGGTAGAATTCATGCTCTTACTGAGATTTTAATTGTCCCTAAAGTTCTTTGTAGCTTTGAGAGTTCATACACGAAAAATGATGGCCTAGGAGGATATCGGAAACGTGAATTATAACATTAGGTAAATAAGAGAACTAACTGGGAGAGGGAGAAATCTGGCAAAAACAGCAAGAAATAGAATATTAGAGGCAAAAAAAAAGAAAGAAGGAATGATGGATGGAAGGACAGAGAGGAGGGAAGGAAGGGAGGGAGGGAAGGAGGAAGGAAGGAAGGGAGGGAGGGAGGGAGGGAGGGAGGGAGGGAGGGAGGGAGGGAGGGAGGGAGGAAAGGGGGAAGAAGGTGGCTAAAACAGGGCCTCAGAGGCAGATACAATCAGTCTTTCACCTTGAAAGTCTCCAAAAAAGGAGTCTCATGAAAAATCCAGGGCCTTGGAGGTATTATCAAGGAGCCAACTTCTGCCTCTGTCACCACCTAGGAGTAATGTGGCTGTGGGCAGGCTACTTAATATTTCTGAGCTTCCTTTGTAAAATGGGGATAAAAATCCAGTAGCCCCCACCCAATCCATGGTTTTGTTTTCTGCGGTTTCAGGGACCCGAGGTCATTCACAGTCCAAAAATATGAAATGAAAAAATTCTAGAAATAAACAACACATCATTCTGAATAGTGTGATGAATTCTCGGTTATCAGATCAACTGTCACAGTATCGAGTGCTTGCATTCAAGTAACCCTTATTTCACCTAATATTGGCCCCAAAGTGTGAGAATTAGTGATGCTGGCAATTCAGATATGCCAAAGAGAAGCCATGAAGTGCTACCTTTAAGTGAAAAGGTGAGTATTGTATAGGATAAAACATAATGTGTGTGTGTGTACACTTTGGTACTATCCACAGTTCTAAGCATACACAGGGGATCTTAGAACATAACCCCCTCAGATGAGGGGGGACTGTTTTACTTGGCTGAATAAATAAGATCGTGTGGGTTCAAGTGCCTGCTGTCTCAGTGCCTGGCTGGTCACTGTGCAGTCAGTAATGACAATCATTTTGTCATGAGAGTGAACATGGCACCCCTCCTCCCATTTAAAACTGCTGTTGATAGTCACTTTGGCCAAACAGAAGATGCTGTTTTGTAAGGTGTACTTATGATTTGCCACATGTCCTGGACATGTTCAAATGCACAGGCACACACTCTCTCAGAGGATGACCCGGTATCTATGATTCACACGTGGCAGCCAATTTTCCAAGCAAATTCAAGCACTGTAACAAGGGTTTGGGCTTTGCCCGATCCATTGGGATTTGTCTGAAGGCTTGTAGGTCATTTCCCCTGGGAAGCTAAAAAAAATTCACTTTCAAAGTGGTTGGTAATCTGTAGAAATGAAAGCCCTCCGTGTAACAGCTCGGGTAAAAAAAAAAAAATCCAGTGTCACTCAGATCATGCTTACTGGCTGACCTCTGGTGATTATGAAGCGAACTCTGTTGTTGGAATCCTATGTGAGCATCAAAGTCTGTCATCACTTTTATTGGCAGGTGTCATGGGCTCAGTCAGCAAGAGGGCAGGATGGGAAAGTACTACCGGGCCAGTCGGAGCGACAGCAGAGGAAAAGAGAGCAAGAGGCGGCAGTGAGAATTTAGATTTTTCTAAAAATGGAACAATTTGTGTAGTGGGAAATAATTAAAACTCATAGCCATGTGGTTTGTGTTAAATGTTAAGTGTTTCAAAGACGGTTAACTGTGTTCTGTGTACTCAGTGAAAATGGGATTCTCTAGCAACTTAATTGAGTAGAGGGGGGAAAACATGGGAGGGATTAGTTTTCTAGAAGGAAAATGAAAATGAGAAAAAAAAAAAGTCATTTTACTTGTCTCCTCTATGGGGGATTTTGAGAGGCTTTATCATGTTGGCTTTTCTGGAAGGACTCATATGCAAATCATCAAATTTCGAGATTAGCAGGGAAATTTGCAGTAGCCAGTCTGAACTCCCATCTGTTCCCAGGGTCCTCACCAGTTTATGCACAAAACCTGGAGTAGAGGGTCTTTACTTCTTCATTTCTATTCAAGGCAGCCCATTCTAGTTTTGAGAGTCTAGTTTCTAGTTTTTAGAAAGTTCTCTCCACTAAGCAGGAAATGTGTCCCTGTACAGTCTCTACCCATCAGCACTAGTTATACCTTTCATGGACTATTAATTATCTTTAGTCATTTTACAGTTGGAAAGACCAGAGCTAAGATGGCTAAGTAACTTGCACATTTTTTTTTTACAGCTGCACATGGCAGAACGAGGATTTGAATCCAGGTCTGCCTCATTGCAAATCTCTCGTTCTCCCCATATGTCACCCAGCCTTTCATTCTGGGTAAGAGAAAAGCACCCTGCAATCATGCACAGGCACAAGGCATACAGACCTAGCAAGAGCTGTGCTCAGAGGAGGGAGGGACGCATTGGTGAGTGCAGTGATAGAGCCAGGCAAAAGGAAACCCTCTCTGATCTGAGCTACACTTTCTGAACTCAGGCCGAGTGGTTATCTCCATGTAGCTCACATCTCGCTATTGACCGATTTCCACCTGGTGACATGCTTAATGGCCCATGAAATCCTAGCCCGCAGAACTCAGGTTGGATATTTATGGTTCCCCACATAAACCTAAAGTGGATTATAAATTTATCTCTCTCAGAGTTAGGTTGGCCAAAATGGCTGTTCAAAACTCTGAAAGGGATAGTCAACTTTATGGACATGTCGTACCAAGTTTCAAAAAGATCAGGGTGGGAGGAGGGAGCAGAAAACTGCAGTTCCCTGAAGCCTCCTGGAGTGGAAGCCTTCTCATGCACTCAAGAGTATTGGTGTTATGGGGCAAGGAGGGAAATAGAGGAGGTACACACCCTTTTTGTACCATACAAAAGTTGCTTATTTCATATAACCAAAATCTATTACATTATAATGGGCAAAGGGAAGTTATTCAGCCCAGCTGGAAGTTTCTCTAAGCGCTAGAGTAAGCCAAGTAGGTATTTATTTGCTAATAGGCATATATGTAGTAGGCAATTCCTAACTAGGACTAGCTGGCTTGTGAAGACTTGTTGCTGAAGCATGGATGCACCTTCCTACCACCCCCAGCAGCAAGCAGCCTGTGGTGTTCGTGTGAGCTGAGGTGTGTGTACCCTGCAGCCAGGGCCCTCCTGGAGACGGCAGCTTTCTCATCTCTTGCTTCTCCAATGAGAATTTGTACCATCTGCAGGATGTGAATTAAATTTCACCAACAAGTTCCACCATGCAGATTTTTTTTTAATTTTTTATTTTATTTTATTTATTCATTTTAGAGAGGAGAGAGAGAGGGAGAGAGAGACAGACAGAGAGAGAGAGAGAGAGGGAGAGAGAGAAAGAAAGGAGAGAGAGACAGGGGGGAGGAGCTGGAAGCATCAACTCCCATATGTGCCTTGACCAGGCAAGCCCAGGGTTTCAAACCGGCGACCTCAGCATTTCCAGGTCCACGCTTTATCCACTGCGCCACCACAGGTCAGGCCCACCATGCAGATTTTAAAAGGGAACTGCTGCAGATTTCCATGAAAAGATGGGGACGTAGTAACAATGACCAAAGTGGTAACATTTCCTGCCTCATGTCCACTCTCCAGTCAAAGCTCTTTAGCATTCTTCTCCAGGAGTTTCTCTCTCTTCCCACCAATAATAACACAGGTTGTTAGGAAGGATGTAGTCAGGAGCAGACGTGACATGTTGGAAAGAGCTCAGGCATTAGAGGCAGGATGACCCAGGTTTGCCTCTTAGATTTTCTGTATGTTTGTTGGAGACTTCATCTCTAAGCCTCAGTTTTCTAATACATTAATTGGGGGTTAAAAAAAAAACAACTATCACATACTGACCAAAATGTTGTTCTGAGCATGAATGACACTAAGAATTGAAAAGTAATGGGTTTGTAAAACAAAAATATTGTTTGCGAGGGGCTGGCATAGTTTGTCCTTTCTTCTGGAAGATAATTTGCTTGAAAAATTCAACTGCGCACCAAATCCTCCTCCCCAGGGACCAACAGAAAATTGCAAGCTCCTTCTGAGCGTAAACCTTCACTAGGGCTCCACAAATAGTCCCTCATCCCTATCTCCGGATTTCATCCCACAAGAAGAGGCATTCTCTTCCCAGACATGTTCACACCATGAGAAAGCTTTCTCGCCCTCTCTCTGTGGAATTTCTGTCTCCGGTCCTTGAGATATCCTCCCCTCAAGGACAGAGTGGTGGTTAGGAAACAAATTCTAATGTAAGTCCTTCCCCTCCCCCAAGCTGGGGAAGGAATTTTCAGGCCTCCTTTTCTGCAGGTACTTTGTGAGTAACCTGAAGTTGGAATGCCCTCCTGAGGTCGATGTATAAAAGCCAGCAGCATAAATAGGAACTCGGGCTTTAGTAAGCATAAATGTTCTCAAACAACTTCAATAGAAAAGGCTTGTTTGATCCTCTCTAAACTTCCTGAAACCAAGCTGAATATTTGTTTGTTTTGCGGTAGCTCAACATTTTTTTTGTTGTTGTTGTTCAGGCCTTGTCGTGCATGGCTGTTGGTTTCTCAGTTTAAAAGGAAAGTGCTTTTTCTCAGTAATGATGCTCGTGTTCTGAACTCAGCGATACCCACTTCTAAAGGCCATCTCATCATAAAGATAAAGTTCTGCTAACTCTTGGGACCCAACAGATAAAGGATGTGGCCGGTTACCATGACTCGTGTTTACCTCCCCAAGTCATTTTGGTACACACACCAAAAAGTGTGTGAACAGACACTTTCTAGATTTCTTTTCACATTGAAGATTTGATCCCACAAGGGGAAAATGTCAACATAAATGACTATGCAAAAATGACAAAAAAGCATTTTGACCTTTCAGTTGCCAAAGAAACAAAGGTCAGGTTAAGGTGAGCCTGCTTTTCCATTGTTTTTTTGGGGGGGGAGGTGTATTTTTTTAGAGGAACCTATTGGTAATTTACATTATTGTTTATTATTTTAATATTCATGGAACTTCAATTCCATGGATGTCCCAGCCCAAAATAGACAGGAAGCCCAAGAACAACACGTGGAGAAAATGCTCGGGGGAAAGCAGGGTATCGTTTGCAGAAGACAGCAATGAAGGTGAGCCCTTGAATTTGGCCTCCTTTCTGGTAGATGTGTATCAACACCATAAAACCAGTGTATGATGCCGAGCTAACTGACAAGTCCAAAGACAGAATGTTCTGAAACTGGAAGAGCCAAGAAGTGCATGTCAGGGCTGAGGTGCTTGGCAGAGTTTTCAGATACACGTAGAATGTTTTTCTATACCTTGTCTCCCAAATGCTAAGCTTCCCAGGGTTCTTGTGTCTCGGGGCCCCTCAGAGTGTGGGAGAGAGCGCTCATGGTCACGACAGCAGTGGTCAGATCTCCTCTCTGTGGCCTGTGAACGCAGGGGAAATTGCCACGTGTCAGATGCAAGAATCTTATATGCCATGGATTTCTTTTTTTCCTGGAAGCAACTGGAAACCAACTTAGTGACACTTAAGTCCTTCACCTGCTGCGTTACTGCGGCCAGTGGGTGTGAGCCAGAGTGGTACCAAGAAGGGACCTCATTTGAACAGCCGCGAGAGTTATGGGCTCTGGCTTGGAATGGAATGTTATACTATGTTCAGAGTCATGGCAACTTGAACTTGGCAGCCGTATCTGCTTCTGAGATTACAAGTGCTTCACGGCCAAATGCACCTGTGACGAGAGTTGACCTCGGAGTGGGATGTAGATTGAGAAACCTCTCTTTTATAAGCTAACGATTCATTTGAACTCCTTTAACAGCTGGATGGTTCGGTAGCAGTTTAAGAGGTGGAATTACCTGGCACGGCTTTCCATCTCCATATACTGAATAAAGGATACATATGGATTCATTAAAAGCTTCCCTCCCCCTCCCCCCAAATAAGAAGGGATGCTTAAAACGAAAAGGATATTTCCATAGTGTCTTTCGTTTCCATCATCAAAGTGTGTAAAATTAACTTCATTTGAAACTGAGAACCCTCCATGAGGTATAATAATAAGTTCTCTTTGCAAAAGGGCTATTTTTCAGAGGGTTATTAAGACCCTATTTCATAGGCATGTTTCAACATATTTATGCTTCTCAGAAACAGGCTGCATTTGCTTTCATGTTTTGTGATTCGCTGGTTTCTCCTTTTAATCCGTAGCATGTGGTATTTTTCTATAAAAGGGCTTCTAGAGAAAATTTTATTCTAGGCATGAGGTAGGCCAGTAATAATGCTTTGGTTGAGGGGGGGATACTATATATTCAACTTTTCCAATAGCCACGTATCCAAAGAAAATGATCTATGGGGCACCCAAGGTTACAGTTCCAAAAATTCTTTTTGCATTTTCTTCAAGTGAATTTTAAATGAAGCTGAGAAATAGTAAGTTAACAATGCATCCAATATTGATGTAATTAGGATTCATTTTATATTCTGTTAACACCAACCTTCTTTATTATGTTTGTATATAGTCGAAAGAGCATGTGGTTTACTGCATATCCAATGTCTCAGTTATCCCCACCTTCTTCGGGACTGTATTTGGAAGGCTGTGTCTCAGTAGCATACACATGAGATACCGTCATGCTTCCAAAAGCGGCTCCCCTCTCCCCTCCTCCCTCCCTCAGTTGGCCTTATGTGAAGTTAGCCAATCAAAGTCAACATTACATCTTCCCCTTTGGACTGTGTTCTCCCTCCTCCTTATATAAGTCTTGGTGGCCCCACATCTTTCCACAGCCACCACCACACCTGGCCGGGCAACCTGCAATAGTGCCTGGCTCTTCCTCCTCCTCACCTGATTCCTGTGTCTGACCCAACCGCCTCCAGGGCGTGATGCCAGGGAACAGCTGCGGCAGGATGAGGGTCCAGAGGAGGCTCTATGCCTGTAAGGGGCATCTGCCTGTATCCCTCTCTCAACAATCAACATAGCACACGGCGTCCGTTTGGGATATAAGGCATTGGACTCTTTTTTCTTTTTTCTTTCTGAACAGTTTTAGTCTTTGACTATCCCTAGCCCAGGGCCCGCCTCTATGATTAAAAAACAACAACAAAAAGGTAACAAGGCAGTAAATCAGTCCACTGTTTTGCTTTGTTTCTCTGTCTTTTTACCTTCCCACTCTTGCGTCAGGATCAGTTGTCCTCTTGCTCACTTGTTCAGCCAACAACAGCAACGGAGCCACCGCCTACGGCAGTGATGGAAACACAAGTCACTGTGCTGGGGACTCTGGGTGCTTAGCGGAGAGGTGGGTATCTGCGCAGCCAGACAGAGTTGTGGTGTCATTGGTGCAAGGCTTCACAGGTCCCTGTCTCTTCTGGCTCAGGGAACCAGCGCCTATGGGTTTGCCCACCAACTTCTTTGTACTATTCCTGAACCTTGTTTCTGAGTGTGGTTTGGGAGTACAGGCGCTGAGAGAAAAGTTTAAGGCCTCCCAACACATCTGAGCATAAAGGAATCAAAAAGTCCTTATAGTCAAGGAAACTGAGGCCTAGAAGTAGCAAGCTATGCACCAAAAGTTAGCAACAAGGGCTACAGAATGTACTAGAATTGGTTGGTGGTCCATTTCCCAATCAATACCAAATGAGCCATTTTAGAATGAAAATAGTTCAGTGGTTTTTGTGTTTTTTTTGCTAGACTCGTCTTCCAGGTCATAAACACTTCCTACTATAGGTGACTGAGCCCAAAAATAAACATGGTGAGAAAATCCTTTGCGTGCATGAAGCCCTTTATAAGTTCTCCCTCCTTCTCAATCCTTAATTAAGCCCTACAGCCACCCTGTAAAGCCAGTCATTACCACTGTGTGAGGAAACGGAGTCCCGCAGGAGTATGTGACTTGCCCAAGCATACGAGCCAGACAGGCTGGGCAGGGTGAGACTTCCCAGTTTCTGATGCCCACGCCCCATGTGCAATGCAGCCTTGTCACCCTGGGTCTTGGCGCGGGGAATAAATAAACAAACCATGATTGTATTGCTTTTTCTTCTGGGGAGCAATGGGTTCTTATTCAAAATAGGAACAAGGGGTAAGACAAATAGCATCTAAAAGCAAAGCTATAGGGGGACAGTGTGCCACCATTCAGGGCCGTGGAATTCTGCCCTTTCCAAAGCTATGTGTCCACTTCTAAGTTTCCCTTTATTACTCACGTACCCAGGTGTTATGCAGCAAAGGTGCCATATGTTTTACTGGGCAGTGGGGACCCAAAAGTGGTACTATGAGGTCTGCTTTGTTGTATTCAGGTTCAATCCCATGTAATACCCTGTGATATGTGCTGTAATAAAGATATATATAGGGCACTGACCAGTTGACTCAGTGGTAGAGCGTCAGCCCAGCGTGTGGATGTCCAGGGTTCGATTTCTGATCAGGGCACACAGAAGAAGCACCCATCTGCTTCTCCACCCTTCCCCCGCTTGTCTCTCTCTCTCTCTCTCTCTCTCTCTCTCTCTCTCTCTCTCCTCCCCCCCCTCCCCTGCAGCCATGGCTCAATTGGAGAGAGTTGGCTCCAGGTGCTGAGGATGGCTCCATGGCCTCCACCTCAGGCACTAAGAAGAGCTTGGTTGCTCAGCAATGCCCCAGATGGGCAGAGCATCGCCCCCTAGTGGACTTGCCAAGTAGATCCTGGTCAGAGTGCATGTGGCAATCTGTCTCTGCCTCCCCTCCTCTCACTGAATAATAATAATAAAAAGATATATATATATCTTCTCTCTTCTAGAGAGAGAGAGAGAGAGAGAGAGAGATGGAAGTTGAAAAGAGGAAATTTACCTTCCTATGGGGTCAGGGAAGGCTCCACAGATAAAGTAACATTTCAAAAGAATAGAAAATGATGAATAGGAGTTTACTAGTTAGAAACGGGAAAAGAGCATATGGGCAACTATCTGTAAGGGTTTGATAAATTATGACTTCAGAATCTACCCCCATATTCAAATTGTGCTCCCTGTGACCTACAGTGTGACTGAAACAATAGGCTCAGCTCTCAATGCTGATGTCAAATTATCTCTCTCTGCCCTCTGAGATGTCTCTCAATCAACTTTTTCCAGAGCACATGGAAGGCCAAGGCCTTGGCAGGTTTTCTGAGAGTTCTGAGGTTTGATAACATAAGGGGGAAGTACCAGGGGCTGTGTTTTCCATCACTCCTGATGTTGAACTTCTGCTTTTCACTGATTCATTTCAGTTATTCTGACGTCTTATATATAGTAGTGACATGTCCATAAATGTGTGTGTATATACATGTATATTCATATTCATACATGTATATGTACATGTCCTATATATGCACAGAAGTATATATGAAGTACACACACGTGTCATACATACATGTACGTGTTTGCACATACATAAGTACATATCTATACTTGTATATGATATCCACCCCTTACTTGATTTTTTAAAAAATCTATTTCACTGGAGATTTTACTAGGATGGGGAGAAGAGGATGTGCAGCAAACAATGGATTTGTCTCATAGAAAAACAAACAACTTCCCTGGATCCTTAGCGACCTTGTTGGATCCGTTCAGCAGCTAAACCACTGTAGCTTGTTTTCATTTTAGCCAGTTCGTTACATGTCCTTGTGTCTTCCTCCTTTGTCCTTTTTCCCCACTCACATCCCTCTTCTCTCTCCCTCTCACTCTGAGAGCCCTAGTTATCTCTCTCTTCTCCCTCCCTCTCCTCTCCCCTCCTTCACCCTACGATCCTGCCCAGCTCAGTTTAGTTGCTTCTTGATCTTTATCGCCCATATCTTCAAGGTCGTAACTTACCATGGAATTTTCCTAAGCCAAAACCATTCTTTTCCTAAGAGAAATTTTGGTATTACAATGGTTCAGTTTCCAATTGCCTGTGACTCACCATATCTCTGCACATAGGATGGTCCCTGGTATTAAGTGAGTAATCAATATTATCTGTTCTAGGAATTAATCAATTACATAGTACTTTTAAAGTGCCTGTTTATCCTGGTGTTTGACTTTACTAGAATTCTGCCCTGAATGCTAAATAAAACCTGGCTCATAAGACATCTTACTCAGAGAGGCCCCGTGCCTGCCGCTGCATGGCGTGCCCACCGCTCACTGAAGCCAGGCTGTTTAAAGACTCTGAAGGCCAGTTTGTAAGCCCAGCAGCTGACTGGTCAGGCCGACAGAAAGGCCAGAGGTGGGACCTGACCTGTGGTGGCGCAGTGGATAAAGCGTCGACCTGGAAATGCTGAGGTTGCCAGTTCGAAACCCTGGGCTTGCCTGGTCAAGGTACATATGGGAGTTGATGCTTCCAGCTCCTCCCCATCTTCTCTCTCTGTCTCTCTCCCCCTCTCTCTCCCTTTCTCTCTCCTCTCTAAAATGAATAAATAAAACTTTTTTTAAAAATTAAAAAAGAAAAGAAAAAGAAAGGCCAGAGGTGGGAAGACACCCTCCTGCTATAGAACAGGGTTTGCCTCTTGGGAAAGAGAAAGAAAGAAGCATGGGAACAAGAAGGAGACAACACAACACCCATCTCTCAAAAAGAATTCAAGTAGCAGTTGTGAAATCTTGGGCACAAGAGATGCATTTACCAAGTCTCTGCATTATTATGTGTTTTAAATATTTTATAGTTGAAAAAAGTTCTTATAATTGTTAAAAAAAAAAAAAGAGAGAGAATGAGAATCTCACTTCAAAGATGCCGACTGAAAATGCAGTGGCCCCGCTGATAAAGAGACCTACCAAACCGTGATGGTCTTCTGAGAAGAATGTGGGGGCCCTCAGCACCACAGCAGGAGGCGGCTCCCAGTGGACAGTGTGAGGCAAACACCTCCAGCTTCACAAGAAATCTCTGTTGTCTCTTACCACTCTTACGTCAGTGAATCGTTAAAGCGTGTGGTAAAGCACCATTCTCTGCAAATCTCCACTTCTTTAAAAAGCTTGCTGGAGTGATCTGGTCTCCCTCACCCCCCCTGTCCAGGGAATATGATAAAGGGCTGCAAAAAATTCTCTCAAACTAATCACATCCTCAAGTCATTTTCTTTACAAAAACAAAAACACACAAAAAAACTTTTTTTATTTAATGATTTTTAGAGAGACAGGAAGAAAGAGAAAGAGAGAGACAGGAACATCCATCTAATTCTGTACGTGTCCTGACTGGGGATTAAACTGGCAGCTTCTGCACTTCAGGACGAAGTTTCAACCAACTGGGCTATCCAGCCACAGTTCATGGAAATAGTATTTTTAAATGAATTATTAAAAAAAAAACAAATCCCTCTGGCTTCCAGGGCTATTCTAGCAACTTCCTGGGAAGGTGAGAGAGATACTCAGACGTTCCCACAGCCACTTTGGTTACTAATAAGTCTCAGAGAAGCGACAGTCACAAGGTTGGGTCCAAGTTGCCACATACTGTCCTGAACCTTCCTTCTCGGTTTATTTATTTATTTTCTCTCATTCTAGAACAGCCAGCAAATGATTTCACACCTTTTTGTTTAGCTGCTAAAAGCAACACAATACCTCCCCTCAGGGCTGCCTCTGTGGGTTCCAAAAATAAAATGGGCTCATTTTCATGCTAAGCATGTAAAGGCTCATAGGGATTCTAATGAAAAGTAGAGGAAGGGACAAAGGAGAAAAAGAGGGGTCAGGCCAGGGGCTGTCGCTGAGGAGGGTAACCAGCCACCCCTGCTAGACGGAATAGGTTAAAAAAAAAAAAGCCAGTTCTTAGGCTACAGATTAAAAGGTGATCTAATTGAACCCTTTAGCTCTCCAAATTGTCTTCCAGCCCTGAACTCGAGCGTTATTCTTGGAACACAAACTGGTGTTCAGCAGGAAGCACAGTAGCCTGCTTCAACTTCAGCCTTTCAGATAAGAGTAGGAAAGAGCCAGTACCTTGCTTCCAGGTCAGAATATAAAACCATGACTCTACAAGACTCTAGGGTAACTTCTGAAATTCGAAGCTTCCTGACCCTAACTCATTAGCCATAGCGGACTCTTCATTCTGAACACGTTAAGTATCAGGAAGAACACTGTGTGATGCAAGTCACAGCAGTCCTCGGCCCTGCGCGTCTGTCTAGAATGCACGGACCAACTTCCACAAGAGCTTGCCAGAAGTGCACGTGCTGCCCACCCGCAGTAAAGAGGGATCCCGGCAGGGCCCTGCAGGCTCCAGGTGTGCCGGCCAGAAATCCAGTGCCAGCCTCTGTTCCCTGCATTTCCAACCAGGTCTTTGCTTAGGTAGGAGACCAGACTATGGGAGATTCCCTCCATTGACTGAGCCAAAGTCCGCCTCCCTGGAGCTTCTACTCATCCGTTCTAGATTTTGTCCCATGGCAGGTGCCACACAGAATCTGTCTTTTCATGAGAAACTTTCCGATATTTGACAGTAACTCTGAGCCTGCCCAGACACCCTGCTCTGTCGGGTAGGTTTCCCATTTTCTTCTCCCAACACAGATGCCAGTTCCTTCCCTAGGATGTGATCCAGTTTCCAGCGTGTTCCTCTTACAGCTCAGCCCAGGGGTGGTCTGACCTGCACAGAGCACAGTGGAATAAAGAACATGCTATTCGTGCAGGCTGCACTTACCTGAGCCATTGTGCCACGGACTCATCTTCCTTTCCAGGATCTGAAGAAAGGCTGTGCTAAGCCAACGGTAAATAGGCTCGCTCAGACAATCTGAATGCTGCTTATAGAAACACAATTTTTAAGTAAGTTTAAAACGATCACTTTACATACAAATACTGGACATGCAAACGGGAAGTCCTTATTCTTTTTCATTAAAGTGATACCCTAAGTGCCTCCACTTGGCAAATCTGGGGCAAATTACTCTGTGGAGGGTTTGAACATTTTCTAACTGCATTTCTTTAACATTATTCTGGGATTCGGGCTTTCTGTGCAAGGAATCAGAAAATCTTTAGAAATGGAAAGGACAGAGAAAGATGTTCAAATCCAGTCACAGACGTTCAGGAAGATATTATTCCTTCTTTGTACATATTCATTGAGAATTCATTCACTGAATGCTTTCTGAGTGCCTACTCTACATGGTTCTAGGCTTATTCAGAGGTGAAAAATATAGTCCCCTTCTTTCACAGTTTATATTCCCATGGGGTAAACAGAGAAGCTAAATGTAAAATAAGTTCATGTAGTGATAAATGCTGTAAAGAAAATAAGACAGGCCTGTGATAGAGACTAGGTCAGGAAAGATGGCTTTTAGGAAGGAACATTTGATCTGACTGTTAAGAAAGTTTCTATCACAGCAGAGCATGGAAGAAACTTCTTCCAAGCTATGGACTCAGCAAATGCAAAGGCCCCGAGGTAGAAATAAACTTGGTGTGTTCTGGGAAGTAAAACTAGGCCAGCCTAGCTAGAAAATAATAGAAGAAGAAAGTGATAGCAGATGAAGTCAAAGAGGAAAGAGGTAGGCAGGGGAGGGATTGATTGCATGGAGCCCCAAAGACTGTGTGAGGAGTTTGAATTATTTTATTTTATTTTTTGTATTTTTCCAAAGCTGGATACAGGGAGGCAGTCAGACAAACTCCCGCATGCGCCCGACCAGGATCCACCCGGCATGCCCACCAGGGGGCTCTGCTCTGCCCATCTGGGGCATCGCTCTGCTGCAATCAGAGCCATTCTAGTGCCTGAGGTAGAGGCCACAGAGCCATCCTCAGCGCCAGGGCCAACTTTGCTCCAATGGAGCCTTGGCTGCGGGAGGGGAAGAGAGAGACAGAGAGGAAGTAGAGGGGAAGGGGTGGAGAAGCAGATGGGCGCTTCTCCTGTGTGCCCTGGTCAGGAATTGAACCCGGGACTCCTGCACACCAGGCCGACGTTCTACCACTGAGCCAACCGGCCAGGGCAGGAGTTTGAATTTTATTCTAAGTGCAGTCAGAAGCCACTGGAAGGTTTTAGATGGGGGGGGGGGCATGATTTTAAAATGTTCTCTCTGCCAATGTGCAGAGATGGGTTGTACAGGGTTTTAAAATGGAAGGAGGGAAAGGAATTAGAAAGCTGTTACATGGCCTAGTCGTTGTGCTGGCCTGGAAGTGATGGAAATAGAAGTGCATAAATTCTGAATCCACTTTGAAAGGAGAATCAACAGGACTCCTACGAGGGAGACAACTGAGGTCCAAGGCAACTTAAATGACTTGCCTAAAAGGGAAGAAGGAGACCAACAAACGCTGGGCACTTAGTATGCCACGTACTGTAATCCTAATATTAAGCCTAATAACACTGTGAGGGAGATATTATTTTACCAATGCTTTTACACATAAGATTCCAGACTTATGCATTTTGTTTTGAACCCCCAAAGATGCTTTCCAGATGTTTATATTGCCATATTCTTAATTGAATGCTTTGCATGACCATATCCAATTGGGCACCTATACCTTCTCGTATTGCTTTCTAATGTTCCTGGAATTCATTTTCTAAAAAATGAAGACTGAAGACATTTTTGGGAGGTGGGAAGGGGAGCCCATAGAAATTTAGTAATTTACTCCAAATTAAACAGTGCCAGATTAAGCTGGATTTAAACTCAGGATTATTTGACACTGTCTAGCCTAGTCTCTCCCCACTATATCACCTTGTTTTCCAAATTGTGGTAAAGAAGGAACCCTGAGCAGAGACTGCAGTGGGAGGGCTCCTTTGACACCCCCATTCCATCCTGCCCCTTCCCTGGCTCCTCACAACCAGAGTCGGAATCAGCCCCTTTCTGTGTAGTTTAACTACCAGGATGGGAGCCCCTGTGCCTGCCTCCCCTCCTCAGGAGCTGTAGCTGGAAATTGCTTGTGCAACCCGATGACAACTTATCTATATTTAGCAGAAAAAGTGGTGGCGAGGATCTGTCCAACTCAATTTTTTTATGGCTTCAGTGTTTGGAATCTCACAGACTCCTGAAAGGCACATTGGCCCTGACAGTATGTGAGTGGAAGGAGGCTTCCTCCACCTCACAGGGTTATCTACCCACTGGAAGCCTCATTCCAAGAAATTCCGTGGACACCCACTGAAGAGTGGAGACTTTGCATGCTCGGTATTCCCCCTCCCAAACCCCAACACCGAGAGCTGCTGGTAACTGTGGGCACTTTGATGGCTTTTAAGTGTTATTCTGAGACGAGAAAACAAGCACGAAGGGTTTAAGGGGGAAATGGACTATTAGCCAATTGTTTATGCGTTTAAGTGATATATACGGCGCTTGATTTTTATATCTTTTCAATGTGGCATGGAAAAGAAATACAAAGTGCTGCTTATGGTTTAAGAACAAAGATAAACTTGCTTGGGGTGGGGGTGGGTGGATGAAAAAATGCAGCAGGTATTCTCAAGTGCTTACTACGACAAAATCATTGCCACGGAGGCTGACTATACGTGTACTTAAGTGACTAATTTGAGGCTGAGGCACAGTTTAGCTTTTCTCAAGGCAGACCAAACCAGATATAGTATATTGTCCGTGACTCTGACCCTCATCACTGTTGGTCAGCCAGAGAGAATTATCTACTAATGAAAAACAGAACAATTAAGAAGAGTTCAGAAAAGAGGAAAGTAAAGACCATTAAAGAAAAATGGCGATCTTTAAGACAGTAAAATAATGCCAATTGTATCACAAAAAGAAGGGAATTTACAGGGGGAAAGGAACTGTAGCCTGGGAGTACTTACTTATAATCCTTTACTTTTTTTTTTTTTCTTTAAGATTTTGCTTATTGATTTTAGAGGGAGAAGAGAGAGAGAACGGGTGGGGGGAATGGGAAGCATCAACTCTTAGCTGCTTCTCATAGGTGCCTTGACAGGTTAAGCCCCGAGTTTCCAACCGATGACCTCAGGGCTCCAGGTTGACTCCCCATCCACTGTGCCACCACAAGTCAGGCGTCCTTTACTTTTTAACTTGCAAGATGTATCAGTGCTTGGTCATCAAGGGAAAAAAAGGTATTGGAAAACAATTTCTATTTGCTTTACAAATAGCAATTTTAAAAGGTAGTTTGTTCATAGCTTCTTTCAGTCCCCAACCTCGTTTTGAGTTTAAATCTTATTCAGAGGGAAAAGCACTTGGTTTAGAAATGGCCAGTCTCATTTTCACAAAATCTCTTCTAATGAGATGAGTTTTAGCGTCACTGTGTCTATTAAAGAAAAGAAGTGAAGAAATAGAATATCTATGCCTGACTGGTGATGATACAGTAGTAGCTAGAGAGTCAACTTGGGACACTGAGGTCCCAGGTTCAAAACCCCGAGGTCACTGGCTTGAGCATAGGCTCACCACCTTGAGCGCAGGTTTGCTGGCTTGAGCCCAAAGGTTGCTGGCTTGATGACCAAGGTCACTGGCTTGAGCCCAAGGTTGTTGGCATGGGCAAGGGGTCACAGGCTCAGCTGGAGCCCCCTGGTCAAAGCATGTATGAGAAAGCAATCAGTGAACAACTAAAGTGCCACAACTAGGGTTGATGCTTCTCATCTCTCTCCCTTTCTGTCTGTCTCTGTCTTTGTCTCTTTCTCTTTCTCTCTCTCTCTCAAAGGAAGGAAGAAAGAAAGGGAGGGACGGAGGGAAGGAAGGAAGGAAGGAAAACAAAGAAGGAAGGAAGAAAAGAAGAAAGGAAGAAAGAAAGAGAGAGAGAGAGAAAGGAAAGAAATAGAAAGTCCATGTTTTGTACTATTCTACTTCTTGAGACAACAGTTTTTAATACTGTATTCCAGAAGCTAATTAACAGACCATTGTTACAGGTGGAAAAGCTTTTGTACAATTTGGGGAAAAATGAAAATACAATTAAATTTTTAAAAAGTCACATATAGCCCTATCATCCTAAAATATTCACTGTTAACAAGCCTTAAAAACAAGACAAATTATTTGGCACATACCTTGTATAACCCTAACAAGGGCCATTTTAATTCAGGCTTTCTCTCATTTTTCATTTTGTGACAGTTTCTGGCAATTTTCTACAGATACATGGGGTGATATCTTTACTGACGCCCTAGAAGCCCAAGCAGAGATGATCTTTCAATATTAAATGTCTTCACCTCCTCATCGAAAATTTTCTTTTCTTGAGATGAACAAAAAGATACCTAATTCTTTTTTGTATTCCTATTCCTACCACTATCAAGAAACCCAAAAGGCCTTTCTGGTTTTCTGTGTCAGAGCATGAACTCCACCCTGCACAGACACAAGACAGCTAACACTGGATTGTTTTGCACCTAAGACCTGAAACTCTAAAGGCAGCGTTCTCGTTCTCCAGTAATTTTAGGCAGCCTGCTTTGTATGCCATCTCAGCCACTTTTTATGGGAAAGAATCAGTATAAGTGCTAAAAGAACATCTTAAAAAAAAAAGAAGAAGGATTTGACATGGAAAAACTACTGATAAAAAATAGGCAAAGAGATCGGTGAAACAGAGAGAAAAAAACCTAAAACAATCTTGCATATGTAAGAATAGTCTTTTTTTTTTTTTTTTTTCTGAAGCTGGAAAGGGGGAGAGACAATCAGACAGACTCCCGCATGCGCCCGACCGGAATCCACCCGGCACGCCCACCAGAGGCGACGCTTTGCCCACCAGGGGGCGAAGCTCTGCCCCTGGGGGGGGGGGGTCGCTCTGCCGCGACCAGAGCCACTCTAGCGCCTGGGGCAGAGGCCAAGGAGCCATCCCCAGCGCCCGGGCCATCTTTGCTCCAATGGAGCCTTGGCTGCGGGAGGGGAAGAGAGAGACAGAGAGGAAGGAGGGGGTGGGGGGTTGAGAAGCAGATGGGCGCTTCTCCTATGTGCCCTGACCGGGAATCGAACCTGGGTCCCCTGCACACCAGGCCGACGCTCTACCACTGAGCCAACCAGCCAGGGCCTGTAAGAATAGTCTTGAATATCTATACATAGAATATGTATAAAAGCTGTGGTAGAAAGCAGTTTAATAAGTAGGACTATGACCATTGTTAGCTTATCAGGAAAAAAATTTTTTTTTCTCATACCATATAACATATTAAATACTAGATAGGTTAAAGACATTTAACTTTTAAAAACTAACTAACGGGACATATTTCTGCATATTTAATTTAGATGCGGAAAGATATTCTATACTTTGCAGCAATGGAAGAAATAGTAAAAGGTTGAAATGTAGAGAAATATAAAATTTTGATATGTTAAAAATAATCAAACAAAATCAGAGGACAAAAAGAAAACTGGTAAGATGAGTTTTTTCCAAAATTGAGACACAGAAAGTTAGTAACCTTAATTTTTTTTTTTATTGTTTTTTTTTTTTTAAATAATTTTATTTTTTTAATGGGGTGACATCAATAAATCAGGATACATATATTCAAAGATAACAAGTCCAGGGTATCTTGTCGTTCAATTATGATGCATACCCATCACCCAAAGTCAGATTGTCCTCTGTCACCTTCTATCTTGTTTTCTTTGTGCCCCTCCCCCTCCCCCTTTCCCTCTCCCATTCCCCCCTCCCCCCCCATAACCACCACACTCTTATCAATGTCTCTTAGTTTCACTTTTATGTCCCACCTACGTATGGAATAATGCAGTTCCTGGTTTTTTCTGATTTACTTATTTCGCTTCGTATCATGTTATCAAGATCCCACCATTTTGCTGTAAATGTTCCGATGTCATCATTTCTATGGCTGAGTAGTATTCCATAGTGTATATGTGCCACATCTTCTTTATCCAGTCATCTATTGACGGGCTTTTTGGTTGTTTCCATGTCCTGGCCACTGTGAACAATGCTGCAATAAACATGGGGCTGCATGTGTCTTTACGTATCAATGTTTCTGAGTTTTTGGGGTATATACCCAGTAGAGGGATTGCTGGGTCATAAGGTAGTTCTATTTTCAGTTTTTTGAGGAACCACCATACTTTCTTCCATAATGGTTGTACTACTTTACATTCCCACCAACAGTGTATGAGGGTTCTTTTTTCTCCACAGCCTCTCCAACATTTGCTATTACCTGTCTTGCTAATAATAGCTAATCGAACAGGTGTGAGGTGGTATCTCATTGCTGTTTTGATTTGCATTTCTCTAATAGCTAAAGAAGATGAGCATCTTTTCATATATCTGTTGGCCATTTGTATTTCTTCCTGGGAGAAGTGTCTGTTCATATCCTCTTCCCATTTTTTTATTGGATTGTTTGTTTGTTTGTTGTTGAGTTTTATGAGTTCTTTGTATATTTTGGATATTAGGCCCTTATCTGAGCTGTTGAGTAACCTTAATTTTTAAAGTGTTACTATAAATCCAGGAGCATATGGACAGAGGTCATGAACTGACCATCTAATAAGAGAAAATACAAAGAGCTAATGATACAGTCAACTATTTTCAGCCTCACCAGTGAATGCAAAGTGAAATAACAGGGACCTAGCAAAATAGCAGAGATTTTTAAATGAAAGTAATCAGTGCAGCCCAGAGCGTCAGGAAGACATTCATATTCTGTGATAATATAAATCGGTACACCCTTCCTGGTAATGTGTATTAAAGCCCTGAAACATGACGATGCTTTTTGATCTGGTAATTCTACTTTCACATAATACACACACGTACAGATTTTTGTTTAAGTATTCCCCAAATGTTCAATAATAGGAAATTTACTAATAAATGATAGTTAAGTCACATAATAGAAAATTATGCTGCTATTAAAATAATATTGAAAGAATTCATGACGGCATGAGAAAATATTTTTGATGGACTGAACAAAAACATAATATGTGAAATTCTGTGTACAGAACGATCTCAGTTATGTGAAGATTTTTTAAATAGCATAGGAAAAAATACTGGAACCATTTCTAGATGTTAATGGTGATTGCTTTTGACTCGTAAGACAGTAAGATTTGGTAAGGTATTGTGTACTTCTTTTAACTTCTTTCTAAATTCCAAATTTTCTACAATGTATATGTATTATTTTTAGAACCTTAAAAAAAAGGAAAATTGAAATTTAAGCCGTTCAGAGTATGCCACCCACAAATATGCCACTCTAGCATAAGGCTTATTTTAAGCGAAGGTGATTGAGAAAAAGCAGACACAGGACAAACACTCTGGCTTTCCCCTTTCTACCAGGAACGGCAGGAGGATTCCCAGCCTCCGGACACACTCTAGCCCAGGGGTCCCCAAACTTTTTACACAGGGGGCCAGTTCACTGTCCCTCAGACTGTTGGAGGACCGGACTATAAAAAAAAAAAAACTATGAACAAATCCCTATGCACACTGCACATATCTTATTTTAAAGTAAAAAAACAAAATGGGAACAAATACAATATTTAAAATAAAGAACAAGTAAATTTAAATCAACAAACTGACCAGTATTTCAATGGGAACTATGGGCCTGCTTTGGCTAATGAGATGGTCAATGTGCTCCTCTCACTGACCACCAATGAAAGAGGTGCCCCTTCCAGAAGTGCAGCAGGGGCTGGATAAATGGCCTCAGGGGGCTGCATGCAACCCATAGGCTGTAGTTTGGGGACCCCTGCTCTAGACTCTTTATCAGCCCAGAAACTGAACCGGAAGAATCTATGTAACAAATCTTGCTGAAACAATCTTTACTTCCATGAGTTTCCCCCATACATTTATTCAATACTTTCCCACAGTTTGCTTCCCTTGGAAGCCTAAAACAAGCCACTTCTCTACAAATGTATTGCTCTTTGCTAAGATGCTATAGAAGCCCAAGCTCTGACCATTCCTTTGAGTTACTCATCACTGAGTATTCCGTGTGTTACATGCTGCATGAGTTAACAAACAGTTTTTCTCCTGTTAATCTGTCTTTTGTCCATCTAATAATTGGCAGGACCCCAGCAATGAACAAACCTAAGATGGATAGAGGAAAAAAAATTTCCTCCCCTACAAACTACTACGATAATAATTTTTTATAAAATGGTAGGCGTTCTTTTCATTCAGCAATCTCAGATTGCACTGTACTTGAAGGTAGGGATAATTAGATACTTCTAAGCCCATAGAGGTACCAGTCACAGCTGTGAGTCAGTTTACTCAAAAGTGAAGACTGGTAGGTGATTTGGGGGGGCAGCTACTTTCCCATCTTCTCTTTCCTCAAGGTTTCGCTTCCCCTTCTCTTTCCTCCTTTCTCCTCTAACTTGATTCATATAAAAGCCAGAGAATATGAGCACCACATCCCTTCCCCTTTCCAAGAGTGGTGAGAGAGGCTTGTTTTCATCTGTCCTTCCAAGCCTGGGAAGCGAACCCCGAAAAGGGGAAGACAGATTTCCTGTCGGGTAAAGAGGAACGGTGAGGAGTTGGACAAGCTTCTCAGACCCTCATCCTTGTACATGGCTTCCTGCTATGCACGGAACACTCTCCCTCAAGGAATTCATTGGAGAAACAGACAGAGGGAATGTTTAACCGAAAAATAAGATTTTGGTGTTTCAAATGGCAAGTCTTGGGATGCCAAACCCCATGATCACTATCTCTACCACCATCACAACCACCAGGGAAACCAGATATGCAGATAAAGGAACTGAAAATTCAATCCATCATACCCAAAGTTGACTTGGGCAAAGGATGGAGGATGAACAGGCTCGGGTTAGTTCTCCAGCCAAGTCCAAAGTGAAAGGGTTTTTTGTTTTGTTTTGTTTCTAGGTAACATTTAAAGCGAACTGAAGTGTATATTTTGTCCAATGCACTTACCCTAACAATTTAAGCACGTTTCTGTTTCTAAGGAAATGCAGGGCCCAAGTCTCTGATTCATTTCTGTGATGCCACATAGCATCCTTGAATAAAAGGATCTCTGTCCAAGAATGTTTTTAAAATGTCTTTCAAATGTGTTCTTTTCCCTTTAAATCTTGTAGTTAAATTCTGATTATAAACATAATATTTTAACGCAATAAAAGGAAACGTAATTAAAAGCTGAGTACAGAGATTTTGAATGTCTGGGAAGAAACACCTTGTTAAAGATTACAACTTCCCACCGTGTACTCACTGTATTATTAATTGTGACTATTTTTTTTCTTTATCCCTAGAACCCAGGAACTAGGAGATGTTGCTCTCTCTCTCATCTGGTTTTCTGTGGATTCAGTGCTCGATTTTCCTCCCCTCTCTCCCAACAAAAATCTAAGTTATTCTATCTAGTCAGACTGAAACACATAATTCAGCAATATGCCACCCTCACTCTTAGGTTTCATGTTCTTTCCACTGAAAATAAGTAAAAATAGTACATTATCCTCAAACTCGGTGGTTAGGAAGAGAAATATATGGAAGAATGCAAGAGAACGAACAGCTCTCCTTACATTGTAATTGGAGGGCCACGGCTATTTGCATTCTTCCACTTGCCCTGAGGCGGCACCCCCTGTGCAGAGTCATGGTGGTGGCAGTTTGGCCCAGGTGACAGAAACCATTACAGAGAAGAAGCAGAGGGCCAGGCTGTACTCCTGCACTCGTGGGTTTCATTAGCTTACTTGTTGTGTAAGAGGCAAAGGGTGTCTGGAGGGCTCTGGCCTGCTAACCAAAATGTTAATGGCTTAGAAACAGGGAGAAATTAGTGAGATGTTTATCAAGTACCTGGAACGAGAGTTGACTTCCTGTGAAACATCATGCTGGAATGAAAGCCAAAAATCTCTCTCTTCTATTCAGTTGAGCCTGAAAAAAAAAAAAAAGTCATGTCAGAATTAGTAAGACAAAAAGCAAAGAGAGAGGGATGAAAACAAGCTGGTATTAATTAGGGTTGAGGAGGGAGGGGGGGGTGAGGAGGGAAGAATACCTGAGCTTCAGTAATTACAGAAGTGCTGGGACTTTGAGAGGTTAAGAAAAATGGTTGTGCTGCTTTCTCGCAGAAAGACGAATGTCTGGAATAGCGAAGGGATATTGAATTTCCCAGGTAGGTCAGGGAGAGGACTCAAGGAAGGTGCAATTAGGAGGTGATGCTCAATGGCCGTCTACACTTTCAGGTTGAAGTGATTTTTAATAGAGTACATGTGTTTCGGATCTTTCTTTTTTATTTATTATAAAAGTAATAATTACAATCATTTAGAAAACACCATCACTACAGAAAACCATTGTTTTTATTTTTATTTATCTATGTATGTATTTATTTATTTATTTTTGTATTTTTCTGAAGCTGGAAACCGGGAGAGACAGTCAGACTCCCGCATGCGCCCGACGGGGATCCACCCGGCACGCCCACTAGGGGCGACGCTCTGTCCACCAGGGGGCGATGCTCTGCCCCTCCGGGGCGTCGCTCTGTTGCGACCAGAGCCACTCTAGCGCCTGGGGTAGAGGCCAAGGAGCCATCCCCAGTGCCCGAGCCATCTTTGCTCCAATGGAGCCTCGGCTGCAGGAGGGGAAGAGAGAGACAGAGAGGAAGGAGAGGGGGAGGGGTGGAGAAGCAGATGGGCGCTTCTCCTGTGTGTCCTGGCCAGAAATCGAACCCGGGACTTCTGCACGCCAGGCCGACACTCTACCACTGAGCCAACCGGCCAGGGCGAAAACCATTGTTTTTAAAAAAGGCCCCCTATACATTCCCGAAAGGTAGAGAGCGTTGCTTATTAAAAGTTGGGGATAAAAATACTTTTATATGATTTGTATTATATGACCCTTAAAATAAAGTTATGGGTAGTTACAACATGATATATATTTATATAACAATATTTAGCTTAAAAGGAATTTAAAATTGTATGCATAATAAAATCAAGAGATAGCAAATAACCCCATGATTAGAAAAAGACTGAAATAAAATGTGTCAAAATATTTTAAAAGTTGGGGCTATTCTTTGTATTTTTAAACATATATGTTAAAGCATGTTTGTGCTTAATGACTACTTTGCTTAGAAGAGTCCCTGCAAAGAATATTCAGTTTCCAACTTCATAGTCATGGGGAGAAGGAAAGACTCTTTGGAGATCATTGGCAAATAATGCTTGGAATCTCTCTGCAGCATATAAAATTGAATTTCAGTACTATTTAAAGAAAAGTTCCCCTGGTTGAAAAAAAAAAAAAGTCTTATATGTGCTGTGCTCCTGGGGCAAGAGGAGAATAAAAGGAACTGCATATAAGTCTTGAGTTGGGCAATTGATTTTAATCATGGTTTCTATTAATTACTTGGTAATTTCAAGCAATTATCCACTTTCATACCATAGTTTCTCCTTGGGTAAAATAGTAAGGGTGATAGAAAAGCTGGACCTAGGGACTTGGGTCTCCAAGCAATGCTACCAACGACACTAGCCTTTTGGCAAATACCCAACTCTGCTCAGTCAGGGTCACACATTCTGCCAGCTCACAGGAGCCAGGAGGCTTAATTACCTGTAGTTTCAAAGACCTCTGAACTCTCTTAGGAAGGGGGCTATTTAAGTTCAGTGTCATATTATCCAGTCCCTGAAGCATTCATTTTACGGAGTTAGAGAGGAAGGGTACTGAGATTGGGCTATGCTTCAAAGGAAGCTTAAAGAAAAGTTTTCTATACATTATAGGTAGAGAAAATGCTTCGTGGTTTCTGAAGTCACAGTATACTTCTGCACAAATAATATGTTTCTTGGAAAGAAAATACTTAAATAGCATATTAACTTAAGGTCATCAAAATTTGAAACTGGCTCTGTTAACCTTCCCTTTTCTTTACTAGAAGGTCCTCTGTGATTATCTCCTACTAGCACAAACCTGTGTGACGTGCAGTCTAGCTACTGTCATTTTGTAAGTGCTATGGTATATAACCTTGTCTGTGACATTGTGACGGAGTGTTCACAAAACCAAGGGTAACACATTGTTATGGCTGCCAGCTTTATTTAAGAACTATTGCTCGCCCTGGCTGGCTCAGTGGTAGAGCGTCGGCCTGGCGTGCAGAAGTCCCGGGTTCGATTCCCGGCCAGGGCACACAGGAGAAGCGCCCATCTGCTTCTCCATCCCCCCCCTCTCCTTCCTCTCTGTCTCTCTCTTCCCCTCCCGCAGCCGAGGCTCCATTGGAGCAAAGATGGCCCGGGCGCTGGGGATGGCTCCTTGGCCTCTGCCCCAGGCGCTAGAGTGGCTCTGGTCGCAATAGAGCAACGCCCCGGAGGGGCAGAGCATCGCCCCCTGGTGGGCAGAGCGTTGCCCCTGGTGGGCGTGCCGGGTGGATTCCGGTCGGGCGCATGCGGGAGTCTGTCTGACTGTTTCTCCCCGTTTCCAGCTTCAGAAAAATCCAAAAAAACAAAGAAAAAAAAAGAAAAAAAAAAGAACTATTGCTCTTTATTCTAACAGTGTGTCCTTCCTACTTTGGGGGTGTTAAAATATTACTTTTCTTTATGAATGAATGGCGATTGGAGATGGTTGTCGTATTTCTTTAAACACGCTTATTTGATCAAATTCAGATGTGGCAACACAATATTGATCTTCCCACAATTTCCTTCTCTTTTTACATTTGACTAGTCTGCAAAATCCAAACTCTGGAAAAACATCATTTTATGGCTAATTATTTCTATATAGTAATAACGAGACTGCAGATAATCACCATTTTTAACCCAAAATATCAAATTCCTACCCTACTAACACATGTGCCTCAGCTCATAAGTAGGGCACCCTCTAATAGGGTTCCTAAAATTAAGCCACTGAAAAAAAAGAAGGAAGCAGGGAAAAAATACTCTGGATAATGTATAAACCAGCTAGTTAACGGATCTGGTGTTGATTAACAATGAATATAATAGGCCCCAGGAATATTTGGACTACACTTACACTAAACCTTATTCGTTGTTTATTTTTAACACAATCTTAACTGGATATATTATTGTGTTTTATCTGTCAAACCCTCACCCAAGAGTGTCTGACTTTTTAGAAAATAGGTAGTAAAACATGAATTAAGGCCCTGGCCGGTTGGCTCAGCGGTAGAGCGTCCGCCTAGCGTGCGGAGGACCCGGGTTCAATTCCCGGCCAGGGCACACAGGAGAAGCGCCCATTTGCTTCTCCACCCGTCCGCCGCGCTTTCCTCTCTGTCTCTCTCTTCCCCTCCCGCAGCCAAGGCTCCATTGGAGCAAAGATGGCCCGGGCGCTGGGATGGCTCTGTGGCCTCTGCCTCAGGCGCTAGAGTGGCTCTGGTCGCAACATGGCGACGCCCAGGATGGGCAGAGCATCGCCCCATGGTGGGCGTGCCGGGTGGATCCCGGTGGGGCGCATGCGGGAGTCTGTCTGACTGTCTCTCCCTGTTTCCAGCTTCAGAAAAATGAAAACAAAAAACAAAACAAAAAAAACATGAATTAAAGTAACCCCTACACAAAAGTGACTCTTAATGAAAGACATATAAATGCCTGTTAATGAAACACTGTCTTGATTCCTTTCTGTTGTCCAGTTTCCTCATCTAAATACGAACTATATTTGGATGACTGAGTTCTTATAAGAGCATCATATGAAATCCTGAGAAGAGTAAAACAAGTTAACTTGCCCCACTTGGCTTACCTCGTAAATGAGCTGATAACCCGCGTTTACAAGCAGGCTCTGCCAAGTCACCTCAGCCACCCCACCTCTGAGCGGGCTGCTCGGGTGCCGCAGAGTAATTCCCTTCAACCCACACTGAGGTTTTAGGATCTGAAAGTTTGTGGGTGGGAAGGGAGGAGGAAAGCCAGGATCCTCTGAGGAGCCCCGAGACGTACTCAGCATGCAGTCAACACAACACAACTTGTTCTTTGTGTCTTATTTTTCCCTCTGACGTTAAAACGAATGCAAAAGTTAAACACTGCAGGTTTTTCATCATACTACCTGGCGAACGTGGAGATTCCCACCTGATCGTGAAACAAAAAAATAATAATAAAATTGTCAAGTAATGCTAGTAAACCTATCTGGTAATATTTGCTAGGAAATTACTTTCCATCCATAAAGTTGACTCGTCTTTTCTGTCAGGGAAATGAATTGATGTAAGCTGGAGACTGGCAGGGAAGTGGGAGCGGGGGTCAGGTACCTGGTGTGCATTTCATTAAAATGAATGTGAATGTGGGTGGTGTTTTGTTTTGTTTTCCCTCTGGCCACTTCAAGGTTGTTGCAAAAGTAATGTGAGGAGGAAAAACTGTTGTAGTGAACAGGGCTCCTGTATTCAAATAAAAGGAGAGTGGAAATCAAAATGTAGGCTTGGAGCCAACCTCGTGTTCAGTCCCCAGATGGGCTGCTTAGGACTGGGAAAGTCAAGTGGGTTAGAAGGTCTCACCCTGGCTCTGATGCCACCTACTAGGGTGACGCTGGCGAGTTGTGTCGTCCTTTGGACATCGGATTCCTCCCTTCTCAAACGAAGAGATTGCACAACCTAATCCCACATCTCCCTTTAGCCCTAATCTAAGGAGGTACAGAGGAGAGAAGGAATTCCTGAGTTACAAGTCAGTGAGCAGGATTCATCCATTTACCCTCTGGGGGTTCAAAGGCTATAGACTTGAAATAACAAAGGAACACTCGTCTCCTGTTCTGACCTTCCCGCATAGACGTGCAGCCACTTTTTCTGCTTTCCTCTGCCCACCTACTCCGTCGGAGGAAGACTGGCTGGACCGTCTCTTGGTCCTCCTGGGGATTCCCTGAACTCTGTCACCAGCAGTACTTTTGGAATCTCATGCACAGCTCATTGTTATCTTTCTCTTTGAAAGCTTTTACTCAGGTTGGATAAAAAAATAAGCTGAGTTCGCCCATTATAATTATTTCTACAGGTATACAAAGATGTCGCGTCTTTTGTTTGTTTCTTTCTTTCTAAGTCACAGTCTGGACTCCTGAAGCTTCTTTGCCATATGCTTTCCGGGCCTGTCCCCCCCGGACTCATTTGAGTCAGAATCTGTATGAAACACTGGCCCTCAGGTCAGCATTTTAAAATTGAACTCAGATGGGAAAATATTGTACATCCTTTTGCCATGGTAGTCAGTGTGGACTCCCTCTGGTTCTGTCCTTTGCAACCGTGTAGAAAACATGATGGGAAAGATCAAAAACTCCTCTGGGGGCCTTTCTGTTCTGAGTCTTGGAGCTCCATTGCTGGGTTGCTCTAGATCAGGGGTCGGGAACCTATGGCTCACGAGCCAGATGTGGCTCTTTTGATGGCTGCATCTGGCTCGCAGACAAATCTTTAATAAAAAAAAATAATAATGTTAAAAATATAAAACATTCTCATGTATTACAATCCATTCATTTCCTACCACTCATGTTCATGGTTGCGGGTGGCTGGAGCCAATCACAGCTGTCCTCCGGGACAACACCAAATTTTTATTGGATAATGCGTAACATACACAGGTTGTTGTATGGCTCTCCTGGAATTACATTTTAAAATATGTGGCGTTCATGGCTCTCTCAGCCAAAAAGTTTCCCGACCCCTGCTCTAGATTTTTCCATGCTTACAAAGATGGCAGTCCTTTCCCTGAACTGAATCTGACAGTACAGTCCCAAATCTTCATCTTCCACACTCTCTTTCTTGCTCAGAAGCATTGACTAGCGTGCCCTTTTCCTTCTGGGGTTTGTGCCAGCACCGGAAAAGTTAAACTGGGTGCCCCCACTTGCCTTGCAGGAGCTTTCCTATTATTCTCGTTCATGGGAAATGTTCTGAATTTCTACAGCCCTGTGTATGGCCCCTGCATTGCCCCTGACCACAGTGATTCCTCATCCCCATTCTTTGTCCTATGAAGCCTTACTGGCCTTCCCAAGATGGAAAATTACTAGATGGCCTCTACCTCTGTGTGCTCCACACCTAGTACATTGTTGGCCTTTGCCCAAATTATGCCACCCATTGGGGATCACCTGACACTATGGGATCAATCTCATGACCTGGCAGCATCCCATCTGCCTAACCAGTAGCTCTTGCTCCATTCCTGCGCTTCTTACATTAGTTGCTCATTATCTTCTCGTCATTGTCTCACATCTTATCGGGCTTATCCAATAACCCATTTATCCCTTCACCAAGACAATTGCAGTAGCATCATGTGCCAGACAATGGGCTCCGGCGGCGTGAATTAAAAACACAATACTTATCCTCAAGGAGCTTCAACTTGAGTGAGGGAGATGGACAAGAAACAGTCGTTACAAACGTTAACAAAAGCAATGAAGGAACAAGGCCGCTGAGGGACAGTGGCAGGTGGAGCCCATTTTAGATGACAGGGTCTGCAGAAGCCACATTTAGTCCTAGACCTGAAGAATGAGCAGAGGCCAGCCATGAAAAGAGAGGGGCTGAAAATGCAGGAAAGAGCTTGGTGTGTTTGAGAAATGAAGAAGGCCTCTCTAAATCCTCCCCATGTTGCCAGTCCCTTCATACAATAAGGTGTTGCAGGCTTCGCCCACTCACACTGATTAATCCATCTCTTGAACTGTCGGAGGTCATGATCTCCGTCCCCTAATTGGACATTTGGTTGCATTGCTGTCTTTTATTATTCAGCTGGTGGTACTTCTGTACAGGGCTTGGTTTTTATAACTTCATCTCTCCAACAGTATCAATCAGGGTTCTATTTATATAGAAGGTGCTAAAGAAACCCTTGAATTCTGTTTAGTTTGATAACCATTCATCAAATGCCCGGTGAATGCGAGGTGGTACATAGTAGGGATTTAGCTCAGTGCTGGTGCTTAAAAATAAGTCCCAGTGTAACCAGGAGTAAAACATCAGACAAACCCAAATTGAGAGATATTTTACAACATTCCTGACCGGTATACCTTCTCAAAACTGTCAAGGTCATCAATAACAAGGAAAGTTCAAGGAACTGTCACAGACAAGAGGAGACTAATGAGACATGACTACTCAACATAACAGGCTACCTGGATGGCATCCTGGAATAAGAAAAGGACGTTCAGGGAAAACTAGTGGAATCTGAATAAACTGTGAAATTTAGTTAATAGTAATATGCCAATGTTGATTCCCTAGTTGGAAAAAATGTCCCATACTTAAGCAAGATGTTAACAATTAGAGAAACTGGGCAGGAGCTATATGTGAACTCTCGGTACTATTTTTGTAACTTTTCTCTAAAACTATTCTAAAATAATTTATTTAAATTAAAACTAAATAAATTATTAAAATGTGCTCTCTCTATGAGTTTATGTTCCAGTAAAACAACATACATCTATATAAATATTTACCATACAGCATGATAAGGGCAACAATAAAATTAAATATCAAGGGCCAAAGTAGCTCAAATGAGGGCACAATTGCCTCTGAGACTTTAGCAAGGATTTACTGAGAAGGGAAAGACTGGGAGCTTGGTATTAAAGGATTACTAGGAGTTTGAAGAATGTGGAAGAGAAGTCTGAAAAAAGTTAACTCCGTTTTGGGAAACACCATTTGACAGGGCACGGAATCCCTTCAAGCAGTTGGAACAGAAAGGAAGAAAGAGAAAAGAGAAGAGCACAGCTTGGGTGTTTGTTGACCAATTATGAAAGAATAGTCAATAACTTTATTTTTTGTGTCTGAGCCTGTGGCAGCTGATCCACAGGGCCTCTGAGCAGTGGTCACCAGGACTCGCTCCCATCACTGTCCTCCCATGTGTTTGGTCACCTAGGACTCTAGTATACTGGGGCGAGGCACAGCTCCAATCTCAGGAGGTGGATAAATAACTAGGAAAAGGCATGTAAGCAGGGAACCATATTGGCGGTGACTTAGGGACTGAGGCAAGAGTTACAGCGGTCAATCATGGATCACTGTAAACCGGACAGGCCAGAATGGCTGCCACACCCATCACTGCAGCTAGAGAAGGTAGGAGGTAAGTCCAGTGGAGCAAGGGCTTTGCTCTGTTGGTGTGTATCCCTAGCATCCCAGTGCCTGGCTGCAGGTCAGTTCTCCATAAACATTTGATAAGTGAAGGAACTGACTATAATCTCAAGAGCCTTGGTAGCCCTCAGCCTTGGATAAATGAAACAAAATGGGGACCTGAGCAGGGGCAGTCAGCCCCAGTCTGGGAAGTGGCTGGCCTCCAATGGGAAGGTGACCTCTCCAGCTCAATCTCATGGGAATTTTTTTTTTTTTTTTCATTTTTCTGAAGCTGGAAACGGGGAGAGACAGTCAGACAGACTCCCGCATGCGCCCGACCGGGATCCACCCGGCACGCCCACCAGGGGCGACGCTCTGCCCACCAGGGGGCGATGCTCTGCCCATCCTGGGCATCGCCATGTCGCGACCAGAGCCACTCCAGCGCCTGAGGTAGAGGCCACAGAGCCATCCCCAGCGCCCGGGCCATCTTTGCTCCAATGGAGCCTTGGCTGCGGGAGGGGAAGAGAGAGACAGAGAGGAAAGCGCGGCGGAGGGGTGGAGAAGCAAATGGGCGCTTCTCCTGTGTGCCCTGGCCGGGAATCGAACCCGGGTCCTCCGCACGCTCTCATGGGAATTTGAATGGAGGAATAAAGAGGAGGAGGCAGTTAGGAGGCAGCTGAGCACAGAGGACACCTAGAGATGGAGAGGGTTCTCAAAACAAAATCAACGAGCAGGCCCGATAGGGAGGGAATCAGCCAACTGGTGTCAGAACAGGGTGAGAGTAATTGTATGGAGAGAAGCCACAGCCCAAAGAGAGAGATACCATGCTGCCCCTGAGAGACTAAGAGAGGGACAGGTTTTCCAGGTCCCATTTCCAAGGGCCCGGTCACACTGTGGCACTAGTGACCTCTTCAAGCCTAAATGTCCTATAAAATGGAGGCGATAACGGGGAGAGCCTCGTGGGTTTGTGGTGTGATCCAGGCGCCATTATCTACCCAAAACACTTAGGACAACGCTAGGCACCCTGATGCTCCATCGTTGTTCTTTTTTAGGTGGTTGTTTCACTATTTTTACTAGAACCTCATGAGAACTGTGCTCTGCTTATTACTCCATGCATATCCTTGGAACCTCCAGTTTCGTGGGTCTTTGCAACCAAACACAGCCCAATTCCAAAATTTTCTCGGCTCCGAGTTGCAACAAATATGTTTGGCATAGCCCAGTGGGGGCGCTGATCCTTAGGGATCATTTCCCTTGTCAGTCCTAGAGGGAAAGTCCCTGAATCCTAAGGTCTAATCTGATAGACCTGGTACAGATCAGGGAATTCCTGGTTTGGGGGGTGTTAGCTCAAATAGGCACCAGGCCAACCCAACCCACCCTGAATTGGGCTGTGGGCAGCCTAGGAAGTCAGAGGCTGGGAAGCCTGGTGTGAAGAAGAACGGGAACATGGGAGAGCTCTGAAGATATACTCCTCCAGCCCCACCCCCAGAAAAAAGTACAAAGTTCATCTTTTCACTTTGTGGGTTAATCACTGGTTTCACACACATTAGCATTATTTACATTTTTTGAATGGGTTACATGGATACATGACACAACAGTCAAAAGAATATAAAGTTAGAAGTAAACCTGTCCTTTAGCCAGCTACCAGTTTTTTTTTTTTGTTATTTTTTTGTTATTTTTTAGTTTTGTTTTGTTTTGGTATTTTTCTGAAGCTGGAAACCGGGAGGCAATCAGACAGACTCCCACATGCGTTTGACCGGGATCCACCTGGCACACCCACCAGGGGGCGATGCTCTGCCCATCTAGGGCGTCGCTCTGTTGTGGCCAGAGCCATTCTAGCGCCTGAGGCAGAGGCCATGGAGCCATCCCCAGCGCGCGGGCAAACTTTGCTCCAATGGAGCCTTGGCTGCGGGAGGGGAAGAGAGAGACAGAGAGGAAGGAGAGGGGGAGGGGTGGAGAAGCAGACGGGCGCTTCTGTGTGCCCTGGCCAGGAATCGAACCCGGGACTCCTTCACGCCAGGCCAACGCTCTACCACTGAGCCAACTGGCCAGGGCAGTTACCAGTTTTTTATACAGTCTTCCAGAAATAATCCATTCTGTTACCATATGGGCATGATAAATGCAAACATACATATTCAAATGTACATATACATAGATATATAATACATACATACATATATGCACACACTGCTCAGCATATTAGCACTATATCTTTAAAACTAATTCCACAGGAGTGCATATAAATTTGCTTTATTCTTTTTAATAACTGTGTGCTATTCCACTTCGTGGATATACTAGACAGCTATTTAATCTCCTACTAATCAACATTTAGGTTGTTTTCAAACTTTACTAATACAAACAGTGCTGCAATGACTATCCTCGAACGTATGCCATTCTGTATATGTGCAGAATAAAGTCCTAGAGGTGGAATTGTGAGGACAATGGGAAAGCTCATTTTTAAGGAATGTCACGGGATATGCACAGCGGTCCTCCATAGAGATTGCAGCAGTCCCTGTGCCCGTCAATGATATATTTGAGTGCCTGTTGCCCTACACCCTCACCAACATAGAATGCATACTTTTAAAAAAAATTTCACTTCATAGCAAATATAAGCATCTAGGCAAGAGCCTTTGGCATCGTTTTCTTCTGAAGCCCGTTCTGTCTCTCTGAATATCTGTCTCTCTCTCTTCTCATCTCCTGTGCAGAGAGGCGCACACACAGGACCTGGCCCTCTTCCCACTGCAGTTTGATTTTTAAAGCTTTCATTCTTTCTTTTTCATATATATTGCCCTGGGTTTTCATCTTTGGTGTTTTTCATTGGCAGAAAAAAAGGAAAGTAATTCTTGGGTGAGTGTTTTCACAGAGTCCTCCATTCCCGAGTGTAGATGGTCTCTTAATCTTCCGAGAAGCGATTGCGGCTGCAGGATGCCAGGACCTATTTCTTCATTAATTTTTTCAAAACCCTGATAATGCTAAGGGGACCAATACTGAGGCCGATAATGCCCAGTAATTCTCAGTATTTACAGAGCTTCTTTGTCTGAGATCTCAAAGCACTTGACAGCATTAAATCTTCATTCCCTTGGCTCTCTCAAAGGCATCTTTGAACCGAGATGGATGATGCACAGAAATGAAAACTCGGCTCTCTATCCAGCTTGTCTGGAAGATGACTGGGAAGAGAATACAAGCTAGCCGGCCTCATTTCTCGCCATAGGAGCATGTCTTTTGGTTACGCCACACTTTTTACCTTCTGTGAATACATTTACAGTGAACCATCTGTGGTTAAACAGCAAACAGAAAAGTCTTTCTTCTGCACAGGTGATAAAGGGGTTAAACAATTGAGGGAGTTGAGCCCCGTTATACTTTCAAGCCATTCATTCTCTCTGGTCTGAGTCTCTGCCAGTCTTTTCTATGTGAGGAAATGTATACATATGACAAAACACCTCTTCCACCAGCTCAGAGAGAGAGAGAAGAGAGGGAGGAAGGGAAAGAAGGGAGGGGTAAAATGAAGAAGGAAAGCAAGGGGGAAGGGAACCTCATTCAGATCTGATGTTTTTGTCCCACATTGGACCTAAAGAGTAGAAAGCCCAGCACATCCTCACATGTCACATTTGATTCTACCAGTGAGTAATTGCCCTTGTAAAGAGTTATAGGCCCTCACTCCACCCTGCTCCACCCCAACCTTTCTCACCCCCTAGTCTCCACACCCCCAATGTCCTCCACACATCACACTCAGAGTAGCAACCATAGAGCAAGTATTTTAGTGGGAAAATGTTACCAAATACCTCATATTTCAGATTCAGAAACCAAGTCATGGAGAAGCTTAGTGACAAAGATTCTGTGTTAAGTACACATACCCCAAACGGCATCTATTGAGTCAGGAGTTATCAATCTATGGGACTGTTTTTAAAAAAATTATTTATTACACAAATGACACTGAGCATTAAAATGAAAATAAAAATCACTGCAATCCCACAACCCCAATTTATCATACTGCTTCCACTGCCCTCCGTGTCCTTCGAAATTCTTAGTTCACATGCACATCAAGTAGAGCCAGAGCCTAGAGAATATAACATTGTGGGTGAGAGCGCAGGCACTGGAGCCAGGCTACTTGTGCTTATATCCATTTCATCATTGACTCACTGGGCCTTAGTTCCCCCATCTGTAAAATGGGAATGTTAGTAGTACCAACCTAATGGCTCTGTTATGGGCATTCCACGAGGCATCCATGTTAAGTAGTTAGCAAAATACCTAGAATAGAGTATGCACCTGGTAAGTGTTAGCTGCTGCTGTTATTATTAAATTTTGCTTTCTGCTTTTTTTTTTTTTTTTTTTGTATTTTTCTGAAGTTGGAAACGGGGAGGCAGTCAGACAGACTCCTGCATGCACCTGACCGGTATCCACCCAGTACGCCCACCAGGGAGCAATGCTCTGCCCATCTGGGACGTTGCTCTGTTGCAACCAGAGCCATTCTAGCACCTGAGGCAGAGGCCATAGAGCCATCCTCAGCGCCCGGGCCAACTTTGCTCCGATGGAGCCTCGGCTGCGGGAGGGAAGAGAGAGACAGAGAGGAAGGAGAGGGGGAGGGGTGGAGAAGCAGATGGGTGCTTCTCCTGTGTGCCCTGGCTGGGAATTGAACCCAGACTCCTGCATGCCAGGCCATTGCTCTACCACTGAGCCAACCGGCCAGGGCCACTTTCTTCTTTTTAAAATGTATCATAAGCAAGCACAGCAGAATTGTCTGATACATCTCAAATACTTACCAAGCTGAGTGCCCACACCTGCACTACCCCCTCTAGGTTCCTGGGGTTGGGTCCTTCCACTGCAGAGGAACAAGCAGCATCTTCTAGCCCCTTCCCTTTCAGGACCTTCATGGACCACACCTGGTATGGGCTTCAGAGCCCTCCTGACCCTCTCATCTGCAAATCTCAGCGTCTGGGGAAAAAAGAAAAGGTTGCAGAAGGACAGAGGGAACCACAGAACACATTACACTCCTCAGAGTTCCCAGATGCCTGTGTAGGTAGTTGCATCCGTCTGACCAAATTATGTTCTTCTGGTTGTCACTGATGCTTTTCCGAATGATGGTAATAAAAAGCATTGTCCTTTTGGCAGTTTTAAAGCTAATTTAGTACTGTTTGTATTTTAGAAATTCTTGTTAACTTTAGTGTTGGCATAATTTCAAATTTATAGAAACTTGCAAATGTGGCACAAATGCCATTTATTCAGATTCACCAATCATTAGCATTTCATCTTATTTGCTTTATCATTCTCATTCTCTCTCTCTTTATGTCTGTGTGTTTGTGTATGTATATACAAATATATACATGCATATGTATGTTTATACAAATATATACATATGTGTGTGTGGAGAGAGAGAGAGACAGATAAGACCGTCCTCTTTGCTCTTTCTCAGAGTAGATTTCCTAGGAACATGGTCTTTCTCTTTCATGGCCGCAGTACAGTGATTGTAATCAGCAAAGGCAATGTTGATATAATGCGGTTCTCCAACCCACAATCTGTTTTTGTATGTTTAAAGCCTCACTTGAAAAAGCAGGTGTTAGACAAAGATAACAAATATACATCATAGCCTAATTAGGCCACTTGCTCACCTGATGACCTTCTCACCAGAGTCATTCTTCAAAGCCCAGCTCTCTCAGGACTCCCCTGCAGGCCTGGGCAGGCCGCTCTCCCACCTGGCAGGAACCGTTTCTCTGCTGGGCACCCTGTGTGTGGCCTGCGACAGCCCTTTATATCGTATAGGAACAGTTTCCTGTCTGTGTCTGCACTGGCCTAGGAGCTCCTCGGGGCTCCCAGGGCCCACTTGGGTCACTGACAGATAATGGGTGCTTGGGAAATGTTTGTTAAAAAATGAACGAGCCTGACCAGGCAGTGGCACAGTGGATAGAGTGTTGGCCTGGGACGCAGAGGACCCATGAAACCCCAAGGTTGCCGGCTTAGCACGGGCTCACCAACTTGAGCATGTGGTCGCTGGCTTGAGCGTGGGGTCATAGACATGACCCCATGGTTTCTGGCTTGAAGCCCAAGGTCACTGGCTTGAGCCCAAGGTTGCTGACTTGAACAAGGGGTCACTGGTTGGCTGCAGCCACTGGGTCAAGGCACATATGAGAAAGCAATCAATGAACAACTAAGGTGCCGCAACAAAAAACTGATGCTTCTCATCTCTCCCTTCCTGTCTATCTGTCCCTCTCACTCCCTCTCTAAAAAAGAAAAAAACAAACAATGAAGGAGCAAATAGACCCTTGGAAGCCTCCGGCGAGGTGAACATTATAGAGTTTGGTTGTATTTTTAAATCTATTAATTAGGTGAAAGTCCAACTGTACACGATTCAGTGGGTAAAATGATATATTCACCTCAGGGACATCGTAGGGCAGGCATGGGATCCTGGCTCATGCCTTACTGCCACTCCTTCAGACTTTTTTCTCCTCCCTCTGCCCCAAAATATGGTAAGTGCTGAAAGAAGACAGTTCTGTGCGGGGGACGTGTACAGGCTGGACTCTCAGCAGAGCCGTGCCTGTGAGCATAAGAAGCGCAGCCCAGGATTTCAGCACTTGGCAGCCCCGTGCTTTCCATCTGTCCTGCCTCCTTAGCACGCAGTAACTTTCCGTGGCTCTGGGCGGTGAGGCCTGGGGGCGGGGCTCCGGCTGCCCCCCCCTCACCGCAGAGGCAGCCACCACCGCGGGGGCGCCAGGGTGCTCAGCAACTGCTCCTGCAAAAGCCACATGTCCCAGCCCTGGAAGCGCTCCAGCTGAGCCGAGTTTATGGCAGAACCTGGTAACTTCCAGGACCCTTGAACTAGATAGAGCACAGAGCTTGCTATGATTCCAAGAGTTTCTTCTCCTGGAAGGCAGGGTCACCAACCAGCTCGTGGGTCCAGACAGCTGCTCCATCCCGGGCCCATGCTGGTTCAAGTGTCACCAAAAAAGGAAGGTAGTTAAGTTCCACCTTTACTGAGCAGCGTCCCTGTGGCAGTCGGGTAGATTTTGGTATGGCGATGTTATTTATTTTTTATTTTCATTTAACAAATGCTTATGTGGCATTAGTTGCATGCCTGGCACTGTTCTAAGCAGTTTACAGGTATGAATTCATTTAATCCTCATGGCAGCCTATGAAGTAGGTACTATTATTTTTTCAATTTTTCTTGAAACTGACATACATGGAGGTTAAGTAGCATAAGAGGGTTTCTGCCTTTGTTTGAACAAATCCCATGATGTCTTTTTCTCTTTCACATTTTCTACATTATATTTACTTACCTATTTTTCTATTTAACAATTATCTCATCAACAATGTTTTTTGGATCAACCTATAAACATGTACTAATCCTCCCTATACACTAGATATCCTGGGGAATCAGAGAAGTTGAGGGAGAGTCTTCACTCTGGAACAGCAGAGTTTGAGTGGGGAACGAAACATCTACCCTCTAGCAGAAGGGAGATGGTGAGAGAAGCTGACCATGGAAGCTTGAGGAGCTGAAAGGAAGCAGGGAAGCCCTGGCCAGTAGCTCACCTGGATAGAGCCTCGACCTTATACACCAAGGTTATGGGTTCAATCCCCAGTCAGCGCACATGCAAGAATCAACCGAGGAATGCATTAATAACTGGAACAACAATTTGATGGGATTTTTTCTCTCTCTCTCTCTCTCCCTCCCTACCTCTTCCTCTCTCTCTCTAAAATCAATAAATAATTTTTTAAAAGAAAGGAATGAGGAAGTCTTATGGACAGAAATGGTTGGGAAAGGCCTTGGAAAAGGTAGACAGAACTCTGAAAATCTATTCAGCTTTGGATAAACAAAACTGAGAGGATCAGCCTTGTATGGACAATGGCTTCCTGTGCCTTGAGGTCTGAAAGTGCTGGCAAAGATGCTATGCAACTTCTGCCGACAGTACCTCAAGCAGTATTTCTAGGTCTATACCTTAAAAATCATAGAGTCCTACCCTCTGGGGTAGTTCAGTTGTTCTGCCAGCTCCTGGGCCACAGTGAAGTGGTCAGAATGACAGATCCTTGGGCTACAAGCCATCATGATTCATTATGATGAAGTAACGACCCAGAGAAGCACGGGGGCAAGCAGAACTCCAACTTGCATGCCGACAGATGTCAGTGCTCTGAGACTGAGGAAGGAGGAAAGCAGTGGATGTATTTAGGGTTCCAGGATTATATTGATATTATTTTGTTGTTGTTTTCCTTTTATTTATTTTTTTAGTTTATTTTTTAATTACAGTTGACATACAGTATTGTGTCAAGTGTATGACATAGTAATCAGACATTTATATACCTTATGTAGTGATCACCCCAGTAAGTCTAGTACCCATCTGTAGTCTAGACACCATGTATAGTTATTACAATACTATTGACTATATTTTCTATGCTGTACTTACCATCCCGGTGACTGTTTTTACAACTGGCAATTTGTACTTCTTAATTCCTTTCACCATTTTTTAATCCAACCTCCCAACCCCCACTCCTCCCATCTGGAGCCATCAATTTGTTTCTTGTATCTAGGAGTTTGCTTCTGTTTTGTGGGTTTACCTTATTCAACAAAATTTCATTATTTTTTAAAGCAAAGCAAAAAAAAAAAAAAAGTATTTCACAACCCTGCTGATTATGAATATGTTCAAAAACAATCATCATGATATATCATCTGAGAATATGGGTGGCCATATTTGTAGCCCCAAGATATCTGACACCAAAATTGATCAAACGAAGCTGAAATGGCTGCTGACAGTGCATAAAACTCAATTCAATCTTCAAGAATCGCAGGAATTCAGGACTTGCCTTTGTCTCCAAAAAAAGATGATCTACTGAAGAAGAAGTGTCAATTTTTGTAGTGGTTTTATTACCACAATAATCCTTTAAATCAAAGAAGCCATTACTGTGTATTGAATTCTAGAGAGGGCACTTTTCATTATGAAACATTACGATAAGCAGCTTATGACCAACCTGATTGCAATTAGAGTTTAGTGAACCACAAGAAGGGACAATCCGTGTAGGATATATCAGTGTAAACTCGTTTGCCAGGAACAAGTTTTAACCTTTGTACAGCTATTGAGGGAAAGGTTCCAGTATTCCCTGTGAGAATACCTGTCAAGCTTTCATTTCAACAGGGAACACCTAGTTTACATTTTCAAAGACCACTCCCTTTTTAAGCTGAGCACCTTTGGGCGTGTGTCAGCAGGAGGTGTTGGGACAGATTTAAAAAAATTGCACGAGCTTCAAACCCCAAAGGTTAGCAAGATTTGGGGAAATAGCAAGACAGGATAAATGCCAAAGGAATTGTTCACCCCATAACATAAATTTTAAGAAGTGAGATTTGGAAAGTTATTAGGGGTGGTGAGAAAGGGATTGCTTTAAAATCTAACACTCAAGGCCCTGGCCGGTTGGCTCAGCAGTAGAGCATCGGCCTGGGGTGTGGATGTCCCGGGTTCTATTCCTGGCCAGGGCACACAGGAGAAGCACCCATCTGCTTCTCCACCCTTCCCCCTCTCCTTCCTCTCTCTCTCTCTCTTCCCCTCCCGCAGCCAAGGCTCCATTGGAACAAAGTTGGCCCAGGTGCTGAGAATGGCTCCATGGCCTCTGCCTCAGGTGCTAGAATGGCTCTGGCCGCAAAGGAGCAATGCCCCACAGGGGCTGAGCATCGCCCCCTGGTGGGCATGCTGGGTGGATCCCGGTTAGACATATGCAGAGTCTGTCTGACTGCCTCCCTGCTTCTAACTTTGGAAAAATCCAAAAAAAAAAAAAAAATTAAAATCTAACATTCACAGGAAAAATAGCCTTCTGCTATAGAAAACAAATTTTTATTTTTGTCACTAAAGTACAAAATACTTATTACCTAAGCATCCTGACTCTTACAAAGCTCCTTTATAGAGACTAAATACGTGAAAAAAAAAAAAGCTGTGTCTATCTAATTTTATAGTGAGTTGAAGCTTGGTAGAGACAAGTACAGGATGAGGTAGTTGTCCTGCCTCCTAATATTACAACGCATTCATTCGGTATTTAATGTATTTATACCTGGGCACTGTTGTATGCCTGGTGGCTGAGTGCGCACAACAAGATGGGCTTTGAGATATATATGTGTTTAAGGATCTGTGTTAGTGTGTAGTCTGTGTGTCTGTGTGGGGCTCTGTGGGTGGGGGGTGTCATTGAGGGGTAGAATATAGCAGAGGTCATCTCTTGGCCATGGTCAAAGTTGAAAGAGGCTTGAGTCCTGATACCGAAGCCCGGCTCCGTTGCCGTCTCGGAGCGTGGCATTGCCGTCAGATTCTCAGAGTTGCTCGTTACCTCTGCCTCACCTCTAGGAACACGAGAGGGGGAAGTCAGCCAAGCTAAACTTTAATGACCAAGAAAAGAAAAATATGTGGTAATAGTTAGAAGACTGTTTAACAGTTTATCTGTGGCCTGTTCATAGTCCTGTTCCTCTCTGATCATTAAAAATTGCCCTCAGATACAAGCCGCATCCATTCCCTGTGACTTGGTGCTTTTAAGAACCAAAGTTTGACCTACCATTACCACTCTCAACAGAATAACAAACACCCTTTCAGCACCTCTCATCCCCGGCTGCCTCCCTCTGTTTCCCCAGCACGCAGGGCCACGCCAGTCTCTAACACAGCCAGGCCCTGCCCCTGAAAAAGCCCTGTCCCAATTTGGGCTTAGCAACTGTTGTCAGGGGCCAGAGGAAGCCGGGCTTTCTGCCCTCCGTGGGGAAAACCTGCCCTTCCTCAGATCTGCAGGCTTAACGAAGACTGGCCGGACTGTGAAGAAGCTCACAGTTACAGGTTTTTCTGTGCGAGTGTGTATAGCTCTTTGCTTTATTCTTTCTTTCTTCCTGATTAGTACAGCTTATCGTCCACTGTGATAAGAAACTGGAATAGGCATTGAAATGGGCCCCTGACAGCTCTACCAACAACCCCTCCAAGGGAGCCTGTGGATGGGGTGTTGTTCTCTGAGAAGGCTGTCATGGTTCTGCCTCTTGCTAAGTTGTTATCTCAGGTCTCACTGCCCTGCAAGGCTCAAAAAAGAGGCCCCAGATTTCATTGTCACCAAGTGCAATTTTTTTTTTTTTTTGCTTCCATTAAAGACCCTCTGGGTCCCCCACCCTGCATGATTTATTTGTTTATTTGTTTAACAAATCTGAACAACAAAAATATCACCTGTTGTGTCAAAATTGCAAAGCACTGTGGTGGGTTCTGAGATTGTAACTCTGAGCCCGACAGACGTGCCCTGACCCAGTGGGCTCATTGGCAAAGAATATCCATCATTTTGATAAGTTAGGCTAGGATCAAAAAAACAAAACAAAACATGGGACTGCTGTTTGGTTTTGTTGCTTGTTTTGTTTTATTTTGTTATGTCTTTGAAGCATCTTTCACAAAATGCCTGGTCTTTTTATATGCAGCTTGTCTGTCGTGGTAAAAGCATTTCCATCCCATCTTCTTCAAGCCGCTCTCTCAGAGAACTGCTCCAGAGGTAGGTGCGACGCTCGGCTGAGAGCCGGGGGCTTTCCGGCAGCCTTGCTACTGACTCAGCAAACCTTTGAGCTAGTTGGGCTGAAACTGGCTTTGCCCCAGCCGTAGAATGGAGGTGTGGTCCTCCTTATTTGTGCAAGATTATTCAGGGAAAATCAGTTTATTTTTACCTGACGAGCTTCCTTTTTCAAGCTCCTTTCCTGGAACGATGTTCTAACATATTTGGGGTCTGTTTTGGTTCCAAGATCAGAATCTCTTAAACCTTGTGGCCACTAGAATTCCTCGAGACTTCCCGCAAACACTCCTTTGGTACTCTTCCAGACTTTGGATTTCTTTCTGAACCTTTCTAAGGACTACCGGGGATATTTTCTAACTTTTAGTTAGCAACAGATACCAATAAAACAAGAAACAGCAGTCAAAATTTCTCAATCCTCGCCAACCAGCAACAGCCTTCATGCAACTGGGAGGGTACCTAGCAAGTGTGGGAGACAGATTTTAATAGACAACAAGGTGAGAGAGAGGAGAGAGCGGGTGCATGTGCTGACACTGGTCTCATCCACGCTGACGACACATCCTAGCACCACCCTGGAGAAACACACACCCTTCTGGAGTTTGATCAACACCTTAATTGTTTAACACTATCAATCCACATGTTCTTGAATTTACCTTGCTCCTGTGGATATCCCAACCACAAATACATATGTGTGTATGTATGTAAGTATGCCTGCACATATGTGTGTGTATGTAAGTATGCATGCATACCTTGAAGAGGACCTAAAGTGTTTTATGTGTATCTATATATTTACAATTTTTTTTTTGTATTTTTCTGAAGCTGGAAACGGGGAGAGACAGTCAGACAGACTCCCGCATGTGCCCAACCAGGATCCACCCGGCACGCCCACCAGGGGTGATGCTCTGCCCCTCCAGGGCGTCGCTCTGCCGCGACCAGAGCCACTCTAGCGCAGAGGCCAAGGAGCCATCCCCAGCACCCAGGCCATCTTTGCTCCAATGGAGCCTTGGCTGCGGGAGGGGAAGAGAGAGACAGAGAGGAAGGAGGGGGGGTGGAGAAGCAAATGGGCGCTTCTCCTATGTGCCCTGGCCGGGAATCGAACCCAGGTTCCTCACACGCCAGGCCGACGCTCTACCGCTGAGCCAACCGGCCAGGGCCTATTTACAATTTTTTAAATACTCTTCAGACTGAGTTGAATAAGTTGAATGGAGATGCATTGGCTTTCCCTGGAACAGTGGCACTTTGGGTATGAAGTAAATGCAGCTCATCCAAATGCACATACCCTGAACAATAACAATGCTCTGAGTTGTCCACCTGTGAAGGAGCAGGATGGTGAGAAACAGACTTCTTTCCAAAGCACCCTCTCAGAGTCGTCCATGGGAGTCTAGGCGTCTAAGGGTTTTCACAGCGTAGGGCCTCATCAGTCACTCCTTGCTCATTAACGAAAAGACTTGTCACCTGGAGAACTGGTTGCCATGTGTTTATTGTTAAGAGTTCAGGACAAACAGGTTTCAGCAATGCACAAAGGTTTTTTTGGCAAACAGAAAACATAAACAGTTTCTTTATGAGCTGGACTGGGAGGTAGCAGTCTCCCCAGACCCTGTTGTCATGCGTTCGCATTCTTCTTCTGCATACCAGGCACTGCCTCTGTCATGGGCTTTGCTGGGTAAACTTATATCTCATCGTTAGCCTTCTCCTCCAGGCTGCTGATGGGGCCCCAAGCACCGAGTTACCTGCCTGTGCCCAGTAAGGTCTCTGAGCCTCGTTGGGGAGAATCTCCCCTCCGTTGCTCATTTTACCTGTGTTACTTAGGTGTGGGTTAGAGATACTGTCTGCGGTGTTATTCTTTTCTTACTAGCATCCCAGATGAGAGAGACAAACTTTCAGGACTTAGAGATAGTCTCAGGGCTCAGCAGAGAATAGAAGCCACCCTCTGCCCCGTATCTGTATCCACTTACCCCAAGCATGAAGTATTACAGGATTCAAAATACAGGAATCAAAGCAATGAGCTCAGCCATGTGCTCGGGCCCTAAGATGAAGAAACACGAGAGAGCATTAGGACCGAGGACTGTGGATAATGGCAGCTAATCCGCTACCACGTTCTCAGAAGCAGAGTGGGGCCCTAGAGGGCAGTACTGTCTATTTTCGCCAGCAGCTGTTAAACGCGTGACTCCCCAAAAAGGCTGTTCTGGTCCCTCCTTGTGCATATAAACCTGGATGGAGCCGCAACCTTAACTTTATTAATTTTTTTATTATCTTAGGATGGGACTTATATTTTCTACTCCCTGTGTCAACAGTAGATACATTATTTAAGAGATTACTATATCTGGGTATTTTATATGTACCTATATGTATATGTCTATAATCTTATTTAAACCTTGTGATAACTATGACCATTAAGTAAAACTAAGAATATTAATTGAAGAAACTGAGTTTCAGATGTTAAGCAATTTGCCATAGCTAGTGAGTGGCAAAGGTGGGTTTGAACCTGCCAAGCCCGAAGCCCTTGTCCTTCCTATCATGCCATGCTGCCCTCTCCCCACAAATTCATGGAACCAAAGGCAGAAGGGATGTCTTTATAAGTCATAGTGTGAGGGAGCTATGTTCTGCACTCTTGAATACTTTTCTTGGGGTCTTCTTGAAAGATATGGAATTCATCAGTGCACCTTATGGATGCCTTTTTTCTTTAAAAATAAACACATATACCCCCAAAGACTCAACCGCTAATGCCCCTCCATACATTACTTGCCTCGCCTCTACAGCAGGGGCAGTCAACCTTTTTATACCTACCACCCACTTTTGTATCTCTGTTAGTAGTAAAATTTTCAACCGCCCACCGGTTCCACAGTAATGGTGATTTATAAAGTAGGGAAGTAACTTTATAAAATTTATAAAGCAGAATTACAGCAAGTTAAAGCATATAATAATAATTACTTACCAAGTACTTTATGTCGGACTTCTTCTAAGTTTGGCAGAATAAATCTTTATAAAACAACTTAGTCTAGTTAAATCTATCTTTTTATTTATACTTTGGTTGTTCCGCTACCGCCCACTATGAAAGCTGGAACGCCCACTAGTGGACGGTAGGGACCAGGTTGACTGCCACTGCGCTACAGCTTTCCTTATTCCCATTTATCCCATCATTTCCACCCCCGTAAGCTCCTATCCAGAGCCCATTTTCTCCAAGTCTGCTCCCCTCAGCTAGAAGCCATCCTTCAGAAGTGTCTTTCCTCCCTCCCTTCCCCCTTCCTTTTTTCCTTCCTTCCTTCCTTCCTTCCTTCCTTCCTTCCTTCCTTCCTTCCTTCCTTCCTTCCTTCCTTCCTTCCTTTTCTCCTTCCTTCCTTCCTTCCTTCCTTCCTTCCTTCCTTCCTTCCTTCCTTCCTTCCTTCCTTCCTTCGTTCCTCTTCCATACCTCAGCCCACACTTGCATTCTGATTGTGCTATTGGGGGAAAGTATTCCATTAAGCCAACTTATATGTAAGTTTCATTCCTGAGATATTTACCTTTTCACTAAGTAGCCTATCCACCTAAAAGGATGACTCTCCAATCATAGAATTCCCTGTTTTCCACCTAAATGTCCAGCCTCATTGTAAGATTGATAAAGGATATTGTACAGAAAATATGTACCCATTTTACTCACTAATCTTTCAAAAAGATTTTCAGTTTCCCCTTTTTCATCCTTGATCACACATATATGTCACTTTTATTTTTTATAATTATAGATTCAATATTGTATTCTTATTTTCCACATAACTTCCCCATATCAGACATCACCTGTTGTCTGTAGAAAGGCTAGCTGAGGTAGCAAATTTACTGTCCCATAGTGCTTGCTGCCTTCCCATGAGTTACTGCATGAGAATTTGAGGGTGTCCCTTTACTAAACAATAAGGAGAAAGTCTTTTTCTTTGAGACTCCTTTTTCAGGTGACTTCAGTGACCCTAATCCTAACATAAAAACCAGACATCGAATTTGCAGTGTTGTGACTATTATCCTCTCCTACACATTAATGATTTTTAGGATTTTCAAAGGAGATCAGAAAGAAACATTCATTGAACACCATGTTCTGTAAACCCTGGTGGGCATGCTGTAGTAAGTTGTATTTAAATTACACAACAACTGGCTCTGGCCGGTTGGTTCAGCGGTAGAGCGTCGGCCTGGCGTGCGGGGGACCCGGGTTCGATTCCCGGCCAGGGCACATAGGAGAAGCGCCCATTTCCTTCTCCAACCCCACCCTCCTTCCTCTCTGTTTCTCTCTTCCCCTCCTGCAGCCAAGGCTCCATTGGAGCAAAGATGGCCCGGGCGCTGGGGATGGCTCCTTGGCCTCTGCCACAGGCGCTAGAGTGGCTCTGGTCGTGACAGAGCGATGGCCCGGAGGGGCAGAGCATCGCCCCCTGGTGGGCAGAGCTTCGCCCCTGGTGGGCGTGCCGGGTGGATCCCGGTCGGGCGCATGCGGTAGTCTGTCTGACTGTCTCTCCCCATTTCCAGCTTCAGAAAAAAAAAAAAAATTACACAACAACCCTGTGGGGAAGATACTACATGGCTCACAAACATTAGGGCAGGGGTCCCCAAACTATGGCCCACAGGCTGCATGTGGCCCTCTGAGGCCATTTATCCGGCCCCCGCCACACTTCTGGAAGGGGCACCTCTTTCATTGGTGGTCAGTGAGAGGAGCAGGCACCACAAAGCGCAGCATCGCTCACGTACAGTACTACTTCCGGTGAGGCAGGATACACATGTCACAGCTCCGGAAGTGCATCATATCACTTGTTAGGGCTAGCAGTGACAAATATGGAACCAGACATTGACCATCTCATTAGCCAAAAGCAGGCCCATAGTTCCCATTGAAATACTAGTCAGTTTGTTGATTTAAATTTACTTGTTCTTTATTTTAAATATTGTATTTGTTCCCGTTTTGTTTTTTTACTTTAAAATAAGATATGTGCAGTATGCATAGGGATTTGTTCATAGGTTTTTTTTATAGTCTGGCCCTCCAATGGTCTGAGGGACAGTGAACTGGTCCCCTGTGTAAAAAGTTTGGGGACCCCTGCATTAGAGGATCAGGGAACGTGCAGATACTCCAGTACTTTCAGCCTTTTGTATGGTGCTTTTTCACCAATGAAATAGAAGTTGGTTTTGCATCTTATTTGCATAATCAGACAACTTTTTTTTTACTTATCGTTTGCTTTTTTTTTATCACTTCATATTCGTTTTGAAATATCCCCTAAGTTCTGTGAGCAGTGTACTACCCTCATTTACGGATGAGGAAACCAAAGCTCCTGCCATACAGCTCCCTGTCCCGCTGAGAAGCGACAGTAAAAGTTCCATAGTTGGAGCCACCTCACTCCACAGCTCTTTTCAATCTGCTACCTGTTTTTCTTTCATCTTAGGAAAAACTTCAGTAATAAAGTAAGAGTTAGTTCAAGGCCCATTTCCAAGGCATCCCAGAGTAAATGTAACAAAGAAAAGGAAATGGAGAAGGTTTTATGGTCAGTAACAGGCACATATATTACAGACACATAGAGAATATGAAACAAATGTAAATTTATTCAAAAATTATGACAGAAGTGGTTGTAGTGATACATGTTAACAGGAGACCTATTACTCATAATTGATTTCACTAATATTTTAGCATCTGACCTGTTTCTCTTAATTGAATTGAAATGCCTTATGCAACACATTTGTTTTACTGACTTTGGGAAGATATAATCACCTTCACCTACACTTTTAATTTTAAAATAGATTTTTTTAATATAAATAATTCCCAAGCAGCGGCCTTGTAGATAAGTAAAATGCAATTAAGAGTTTTCTTCCGTAGAAAATGCCTAGAAAACTGCAGTTACTTTGTTTTAAGGGGGAGAAAATATAAAGGGCATTTTGTACAAAGATCGGTGAGGTCACCCTGAACAAAAATAATATATGTCCATTAAACTCTTCCCAAGAATCACAGATCGAGTCACTCGGGAGTCACTACTCTGCCCTGTTTAACTCAGTCAAAATTAGTCATTCCAAAGCCCTTAAAATATAAACTAATTTCATGTTTGCAGAAAAAAAAAAAAACGTTACCACCGGGAACAGGGTAAATCAGAGAGACAGAGAGAGAGATTCTTCTGGGAGCAGAGACATCTCGGATCTCCACTTCTCAGGACAAATGACTTACTCTGACAAAGTGCAGAGAATGCCAGTCTGCTGGGTTTGCGGGCGCCTGGAGCAGCAATAGAGCAAGGATGAGAATTCAAGAACATACCAAGAGATATGTTCACCAACGCAGGTAAAAATTATAGTTCTAACTTCGGGCTTCCACCGGGCACACATCCACCCGTTTCTGCCCGGAGTTAGTTGAGGCTTGGAGAAACATGCCAGCAGTAGGGGAGGTTCGTTTTTGTTTTTCAACTTGGCAGGTCTTGTCTTGGAAGAGAAACAGAATCAGTAATACCAGCTTTAATGGATTATATGATGATTGGGCATCAGAAGGGAGCAGAGGGGGAGAAAAGGCAAGCAAAGGGGAAAAAAAAATGTGTTTTTCAGAACTTGTAAGAACTAGGTCTTGCTGCCCAACGGTGGCCCTGGGTTGACACCTGGTGTATGTTCGTTTCCAATGTGCCTGTTTCCGAAGAAACGATCTCAGAACTTCAGCCATGGCATCCAGAGGAAAATTACAAAATGAGCTCGAGAAAACATTGTTCTAGGTTTCTTCTCCCTGTGCCCAACAGGGAGAGAGCTGACAGAAGCCCTGCCTAGTCGAACTTGAGGCCGCCCATTGGCTGGTAGACTAGGATGAAACATCAGCACCTTTAATGTGGGGTTGAAAAACGGAATGCCAGGAAGTTCAAAGGACTTAGGGGAAAATGTCCTTTGGCCTTCCGCTGCGTGACAGGATTCTGAAGTGGCAGCTAGTGAGCAGAGTAGACTCAGTTAGTCCAGTCAGAGGAAAAAAGCAGCAAAACCAGAGAACCAACATCAGTAATATCTTTGAGTATAGTGATGAAAGAGCGAGGATGGCTCTGCCAGGAAGGCGGGTCTCTTCATCGAGTCCCCAGAGCAGTGTGTGTCCCTGCCAGCTGTCAGAGGAAGCCAGCCCTACCTATCAGCAGGTATTTCTTGAGCACCTACTAGGTGCTCAGAATATGATAGACTCTTCATGCCAAGAAGACTCCATTCTTCCTTATTTTTGCCAAACTTAAGATTGTTTGAGACAGAGACCAATGGTGACCTTGCTTTTCTACCAGGACAAGGAAAGTTAAATGTGGAATGGAATAATGAAAAAACTATATATGTATTTTCACATTAATAGGAATCCAGTAGTATACAAACACGGAAGACTCTGAGAAGAGCTGAAGCTTTGGTGAATTAAATGCCTTTTTCCTTGCACCTGTGCCCTGTTCTCATACTGATTCAGTGCTGGTCACGTGGGGGAGGGGTGTGTGGCATGAACACCAAAGGTGGGAGACCAGAGAAATCACAACAAGGCTGCTGCCGCTCCTCTCAGGAAACTCTCTTGGAGATCTTGGAGAACTAAGAGATTGAACCCACTCAAGAGGACAGAACTTTCCCTTCCCCACTGCCCGACAGAGTGAAGATGATCAACTAGGAAGAGAAATTTCATTTCCCTCCATATGCAAACAGCCTTTGACTTGTCCCTACTAAGGAATATCACCTCCCTCCCTTCTGTCCAAAATTAAGTTAAAGATTGGTAAAAAAAAAAAAAGATCACTGGCCCATAAACTTTAAATGACAGGACTTCTTAACTTTGCTACAAATACATACATCACATTTGATCATTTTGATCATTTGATATATATCCATAATGCAATTTATTTGCATTGCACTAGAGTGAAATGGAAAGGCTTTTCTCCCCCAGATTGCCCTGGATTGGACACAGGCTTCAAGAGCCTCGCGGATCCTTTGATTTTCTCTTTCTCTCTGATCTGGGTGCTATTGCTTGGTCGTGTGCTGCTTCTGTCTTTGCCTACTTAGTAGCAGCAATAGGAAATGAGCCTTAAAAGTGATAACCCATCATGTTTTTTTTTTTTATTCTGCTGGTCTCATAAAAAACTACCCATCATTTGTTTCATCTCATTTATTGTCGCTCAGTCCCACATTCTTCACCTCCTTACCGTGATTTTCTTTGTGCTGTGGTTCCCAGCCACGGCCTACTTCCTGCTGAATTACACTGCAGCCCAGACAAAACCAAAGAGCACGTCTCTCCCAAAGTTCACTCGGAAGGTCGCCCCTGGTGAGATGGACATTGCAGATGCGCTAGAAAGATTAGAGGCCGCTTTGATAAAAACCTGCGTCTGTTCTTTGCTCCTGGTCCTCAAGAGTGGAAGATCGGATGGCTTTTCATTGCCTTGCGTTATTTAAGAGGTTTGATGAGCAGCTCCCATCAAAATTCCCCACAGAGTCCGGATCATGTGTGTGTGCGTGCGCGCGTGCGTGTCTGCATGTACGTGGATGTGTGTGTGTGTGTGTGTGTGTTAAGCAGCACTGTAGAATGATTGAGATGTTCAAAAGGACCTTGCCAAGTGAGCTCTTTGTAGGGCTCACATTCCATTGGATTGTCCTTCCTTAAAGTCTCTTGGTGGCCTTCTGTTCTGTTTGATGGCAAATTCTGTTCATTCCAGATTGTATGAAATCCCTTTAGCAGCTTCAAACAGCTCTCTTGCCCTGCAGTTTTCCTATTTGGGTGCTGATCACATCAGTCCCTGGACTTTTGTTATTTTCCACCCCTTTGATGGTCTTCCTCCGTTCTTCTGTTTTCTTGGCTTCCACTTTCATCCCCCCTGTCTGTTCTGGGGTGGTGTTATCTATTCATTCAACAGAGTCCAGCCTTTCAGTCCGTGAAGAAAAGGCCATTCCCTCACTCTTCTGACCAAGCTGCCCCAGTGGGTAGTTGATGATTTATATACCTTTCATCACGCAACTTGAGGGGCCCCTCTTTAGTTAGGCAACCACTTTGGTGATGGGATAAGGATTAGTCTGTCATGATTTTGTTTTTATCAACCTCTTCTGTGACTTTCTATTTTTCGTTCAGATGCTGCGGTTTCTGTTACGGCAGGTATTTAATAAATGGCTTCGTCTCTGATCATTGCTGATAAAGAAAGGGAGGCTACCTCATTTCCATCTTACTACTTTCCACAGATATGTATTTATTGACTCTTCCTAGAGTATGACCAGATGGCCAGAATATTGAATAGGAATGAGACCTTGAGGATAATATTTCAGCGTATATGATGATCTCTATTCTGAGATTTGATAAGGCATATACTCTGTTAAGAACACATTTTTGTGCCTTCTAAAATCCTTGCCATAATTATTGCATGTTATTTTTTCCAACTATTTTCATGTTTTATTTCAAAAGTTCTAGTACCAAATACTCTTAATTTTTCAACGGCAATACAACCTGTTAATGGTTCTGTTTCTAAACTAATTCAGTATTTCATACCAAGAAAAGGGTAGTAAAAGCAAAGATCTGAAGGGCAGAAATGTCAAGTGAATATCCCATAAATATGGAAGGAGGTTGGCTTTAAAATTAATCATAGGAACCACTCCCTTATGCTGCTGGAAAATACATGTGATACAGCCTGCCTGGACCCCACCTTCATCTAAATGGACAAAATATTAAAATTTATTTTCATTTTTTTAAAAAATGTATTGATTTTTGGCCCTGGCCAGTTGATTCAGTGGTAGAGTGTCTGCCCAGCATGTAGATGCCCTGGGTTCAGTTCCCAGTCAGGGCACACAGGAAAAGCATCCATCTGCTTCTTCATCTCTCCCCTCCCCTTTCTTTCTCTCTCTCTCTCTCTCTCTCTCTCTCTCTCTCTCTCTCTCGTCCCTTCCCACAGCCATGGCTAGATTGGTTCCAGCAGGTTAGACGGGCTCAATGGCCTTCACCTCAGGCACTAAAAATAGCTCAGCTGCCGAGCAATGGAGCAACACCCAGATGGGCAGAGCATCGCCCAAGAGGGGGCTTGCCAGGTGGATCCCAGTCAGGGTGCATGTGGTAGTCTGTCTCTCTACCTCCACCACCCCCTTCACTTAATAAAAGAAAAAATATATATTGAATTTAAAGAGAGAGAAATAAAAACATATCACTTTGTTGTTCCACTTATTTATGCATTCATTGGTTGATTCTTGTATGTACCCTGACCAGGGATCAAACCCACAACCTTGGCATATCAGGATGAAGCTCTAACCCCCTGAGCTACCAGGCTAGGGCTAAAATTTATTTTCAAAGTACGTTAATGGAAAAGCAAGGCACAATAAAAAAAAAAGAGAGATAATTTCAAAACACATTGATAACTTCTAAGGCCAATGTCATAATAGGAATCAGGGCTCTTAAAAACATGCCATATAGGCCCTGGCCGGTTGGCTCAGTGGTAGAGCATCGGCCTGGCGTACAGAGGTCCTGGGTTCGATTCCCGGCCAGGGCACACAGGAGAGGCGCCCATCTGCCTCTCCACCCCTCCCCCTCTCCTTCCTCTCTGTTTCTCTCTTCCCCTCCTGCAGCTGAGGCTCCATTGGAGCAAAGATGGCCCGGGCGGTAGGGATGGCTCCTTGGCCTCTGCCCCAGGTGCTAGAGTGGCTCTGGTCGCGGCAGAGCGACGCCCAGGAGGGGCAGAGCATCGCCCCCTGGTGGGCAGAGCGTCGCCCCCTGGTGGGCGTGCCGGGTGGATCCCAGTCGGGCGCATGCAGGAGTCTGTCTGACTGTCTCTCCCCGTTTCCAGCTTCAGAAAAATACAAAACAAACAAACAAACAAAAAAAACATGCCATATATCTTATCACACTGAGAAGACTGGAAACTATGAAACCACTACCGTATGAGCAGGCTTGTTTTCTGTAGCTTGTTAGGAGGTCCAGTTAATTAACAATTAATTGGTAATTTATCAGTGGCATACTTTTATTGAATTTAATAGGGTGACATTGGTTAATAAAATTATATAGTTTTCAGGTATACAATTCTATAATACATCATCTGTTACTCTATTGTGCACTCACCACCCCCCAAGTCAAGACTCCTTCCACCACCATTTATCCTCCCTATACCCTCTTCGACTATTGGTGGTATATGTTTAAAGAGTAAGTAAATTATTTCTTGTGGAAAGAATGAATAGATAATATAAAAAAGTAAGCCCTGGCTGGTTGGCTCAGCTGTAGAGCATCAGCCTGTAGAGCATGGTGTGTGTAAATCCTGGGTTTGATTCCTAGCCTGGTGTGTGTAAATCCTGGGTTTGATTCCTAGCCAGGGCCCACAGGAGAAGCACCCATCTGCTTCTCCTCCTTTTCCCCCTTCCTCTCTCTCTATCTCTCTCTCTTCTCCTCTCACAGCCAAGGCTACACTGGAGCAAAGTTGGCCTGGGCACTGAGGATGGCTCCATGGCCTTCACCTCAGATGCTAGAATGGCTCCAATTGCAGCAGAGCAATGCCCCAGAGGGGTCGAGCATCGCCTCCTGGTGGGCATGCCAGGTGGATCCTGGTTGGGTGCATGCAGGAGTCTGTCTGTCTGCCTCCCCCCACCCCCACCCCCACTTCTCACTTCAGGGAAAAATACCAAAAAAAAAAAAACGTAGAACCAAAAGGAAGATATAATTGGTAACCAAAAACTTCTGAAAAAGTATAAGACAGCCTCGTGTTTAACTGTCAAAACTCATCCACGGAAAACTTTCCTTATACTTGCCAATTCCTCAAAATATAAATTCTTAAAAATAGGAAATACATTGTTAATGTCTAACATGTGGCAACATTTACCCAGCACTAGACTGAGAATCGAAATCCTGGCTGATGGTGCAGCTCTGCCATTAGCTGTGTGACTCAGGCTAAGCTACAGAACCTCTCTGAGCTCCACTTACCCCATCTGTGAGTGGAAATAAGCATCCCTCCTTGACTGTTGTCTTTCCCAGCATTTGTGTCAGTTTTTAGCCTTTAAACTGCGTTCTCATTAACAACAACAAGACAATGTAATAGTAATGAAGATGATGATAAATTTAATAGCAATTTAGAGGTAATCATGTGATTTTAATGCAAAAAGCACTATTCTGGAGCCCAGACAATACTTGGAGTGAAAGCAAGAGAAATTTGAAAGCATGGCTCGTCCATGAACAGCAGGGGCTTCCCCCCTTCCTCCTTCTAGCCTGGAGCAGAGAGAATTCATCTCAGCAGCATTGGTTCCTGTGCTGTGGCTCTGCACAAGGTGGCTCTATCCTGGCAGATGTACAGGCAGCGGTTTCCATGACTCTAATAAATTAACTAGTGTTCACAGATGTTTTGTAGCTACCCTGGAAGCAGGCTAGCAGTTTTAAAAAAGAATTGTTACAGCCGTGAAGAAGATGTCGTATCATGTGTGTACATGTACAAAGTGTACTTTTAAAAACCAGTCTCTTCACCTGCGTTGAGTGAAAACAGTGCCAAGATGTGCCTATGTTATTCTTTTTCTTTCTTTTCCTATTGAACTTACTTTCATTGCTACCCTTTCCTTCTCTTGAATTCTGGCAGGTTAAACCTCCTATCAATAGCAATTGCTATTGTATAAATAGCAAGTATCTTAATATAATTAAATATATTTAAACCTCAGCTCTGAACACTCAAAATTCAAGTAAACATTTATAAAAAACATTGTAACTTTAAAAAGAAAGGGATGTATTTGAACAGTGTTTTATTTTATTGATATTTGGCTAATATTAGAATTGAAATACTGGTGTATAAAACTGTTATTCCTACTAGGAAAAGCTCTTTAGTTTTTCAATAGGCTTCAGAGCATTGCATACTACAGATGGACTAAAACCTTGATTATAAGGTCTTAATTAATGAAGGTTATTATTTCAGGTATGTATATCCAGATATATATACCCATTCACGAATAGTATTAGAAACTGAGATATCCTATATAAATTAATTGTCTGGAGTGTATCTCTGTAAGTGCCTGAGCTACTTCACTTGCTGTGTAGGAGAGGGAGAGTTTCGGAGTATATTATGTAAGTCTGTCTTCTTAGAGTTCATGGGTTAATCCAATCTTAATGTTTCAGACTCATTATAAATATTAATTGTTATGATATGTACAGCATGCAGTAATACAGGTTACCCTCAGAGTCCCTGGAGGTGTGGCTGGTTGTTTACCCCTATGCCAAAAGACACTCCATGCTGCCATACTTTTCCAGTTCACATATCTAACTTTTTATCATTTTTAAAATCTCTTCCTTCAATATTTATTGTGTATCCTTGCTCCTGGGAGCAGAACTCTCTACTCCCTTCTGCTGTGTTTTTATATATATATTTTTTTGTACACTGGAAAATCAGATCTCAGGGTTGTCAGAATTGTACCTTACATAAGAGTAAATGGTCTCTGAGTGACCCCAGAGGGATCTTTTAAAGCACAGGTACAAACTTTAGTTCTTAAAATTTTAGTGGTATCTTTGTGGAACTTTCTCTGCTTTTCTTTTTTCCTTTCATCCATCTTTCTTTCCTTTTATTTCCCCTATCTTTCTGTTTTTCCCATGTTCCATTTTATAATGCTTTCAAATGAGAGATCTGTAATTATAAAAAGAGTTATAGCAATTATTTATACTTCTTTGATAGCAGTTCTAATCTAGTATCATTTAATGAACCATTGGCTCATGTAGTGAATATACTGGAACCTACCCACCTTGTACTATATCTTAATGGCATTTTTTTGCGGCATAAGCAAGGGTAGTACTTTTTAACTTCCTTTTTCAAATATCTCATACAGTGTCTCATCCACAATCTGTTTCCAGAAAATATCTAATGATTAACCGAGATATCAAAATAATTTTCATGCACAAGCTACATACAAATGAAACTTTCTAAGAGCTATACTTGTCTTTCATATTCTGGAAACGTTTCTGTGCTTTTCACACCTTGGTTTAAAAAAAAAATCAAGAAAGACCAAGTTGAACATAAATGATTAAGAAAATAACGTGTAAAATGAGCTAACAAGCAAAATGAAGACAGACTCATAGAGAGCAGGCTGACCGCTGCAGGGCGGTGAGGAGTTGGGGAGTGGGTCGGGGTAGAGAGATTGAGCAAGAAAAGACAAAAAAAAAAAAAGAAAAAAAACTGGACAACAGTGTGGTGATTGCCAGGGGGAGGGGAAGTGGGGGGAGGTAGAGGAGGGTATAAGGGGATAAATGGTGATGGAAGGACACTTGACTTAGGGTGGTAAACACCCGATAAAGTGTACAGATGATGTGTTTGTGGAATTGTGCACCTGAAACCCGTCTAGTTTTGTTAATCAGCATCACCCCAATAATTCAATAGAAAGGAATACAGTATGTAAAGTAGCTGAAAATAGAACTCCACATAGATATGAATTCAAGTACACTGCAGCTTTCTTATGGAATTATTTTGTTGACGGAGGAATTTGCAGCTCATGGTTAGAAACCCTTTAATTCAAATTCATTCATTTCAACAATAGCATTTATTGAATGCCTGCTGGGCCTCACCAGGGATGCACAGGCTTATCAGACACAATCTCAGGAAACAGACATTTTGGCCAGAATTTCAAGGTTGCTGTGAGTCACAGCCCAGCTGCCATATGTTAGAAGCATTCCCCCAGTTAAAACTGAAAGCTTTCACGTGTAGTTGAAGTTGTTCTTAAACTAGTCTTGCTTCTATTAGAACAATCCCAAGTATTTCATGTTCTGGGAAGAAATCTGGAGAAGTGGTGTCATAATGTTTTCCTGTTCCCTGACAAGTCATTCAATAGCCCTGTCCAAGATCATTTAAAATAGCCTGGAAATAATCGGAAGTGATGTGCCTCTGTGGAAAACACTTGGAGGATGCCTGTCGGCAAATGATGTTTTAAACCCTAGGTTTAATTTAGACTTGTTGTTGAGTTCCGCATAAGACTTCATGTGTTTTAAAAACTGTCATCTCAAGAAAAGTTAATATAAATGTAAGCTAGGAAACAATGAAAGTTTTATAGAAAATAAGGGTGATTGATTCTGAGGTTTTACCTATCTGTTCTGCTTTGTAATCAAATACTCAGAATTAACATCTCTCCCTCCCTCCCATTATCTTGCTTTGTCAATGAATCATCACGTTTTGCATTTACTAAAGACCAATAATCTTAAATAGTATCACTTAATCATAGCTGATCATGATCATCATAATTTTGTAAGACAATCATATGGATGTATTTTGAGTGATGAAATCATAATAGATTTATTGTAGCTTCTTTTGTTTACGTAGCTTCTTTTCCACTGTCTTTTAGCATTTAGATGATCTTGTTAGCTTGAGTCACACACAGGATTGTGATAATTTTATAGAAATTATTGATTTTATTGCCTTGAAATCTTAATGGACATAATGGATTTCAGGCAAAATTATAATATGCTCATCAATTAAATTTAATTCCTTGTTTTTTTCAGAAGTATTTGAAAGAAAACTCTTGTTTCGAGAGAGTATAAACTCAGTTACATTGTTGAAGAATAACTTTAAAACATTCAGAAAATATTTTTAATTGGAATAGATAAATTATCTGTTCTCATGTAGACATATTTATAGTATATAGTATACATAACCTTTGATCCTGAAGAGTGGCTAGATTGACAGAGTTTTAAAACATCTACTTCTAAAGTGAATGAAAAGTTCTTTTAACTGTTTGGGTTCCCTGAGTACATAACACCATACACACAGAAAACAAGGTGATTTATTGATTAGTTGACAAAAATATTAGGAGCACAACAGTCTCACAGGTACCTAACCCTAAGGGCAATGATATAGTATTCACTAATTCATTGATCCCAGTGACTTTATAGAACATATCTACCTCAAATAACAAGAATTGACAATAGGTAAATAGATATCTGACAATATCAAGTGCTGGTAAGGTTATGTAGCAACTGAAACTCTTGTACATTGCTAATAAGAAGGCAAAACAGCACAGCCACCCAAGAAAACCCTTTGACATTTCTTATAGTTAAACTTCTATATCCCATATAATCTAGCAGTCTCATTCTTAGATATTTGCCCAAGTAAAAAGAGAACTTACATTCATACAAAAACCAGTACGTGAATTTTCATAGCAGCTTTTTTGGTGATTGTTAAAATATGGAAATGACCTGAATGGCCTTCAATTAGGGAATGAGTAAACTGTGGGGTGGACTATTATTACTCAACAATAAAAAGAAACAAATTATTGATATGCTCAACAATATCGAGTGCATCTGAAATGCATTTGCTAAGGGGAAGAAATCAGAGTCAAAAGGCCATGTAATATATTATTCCACTTCAGTGATATTGTTTAAAGGTAAACTATAGGAATAGAAAAAAGATCTATGGTTGCCAGGGTGTGGGAAAGGGGAGGAAGTTGGCTACAGAGGAATTTGGGAGGAGAGGGGAGGTGGAACAGTTCCACATCTTGATTCTGTTGGTGGTTGTGCAGTTAAAAACCTTTGTCAAAACTTGACAAACTGTACATAAAAAGAGTGAGCTTTACTATATTTAAATTTGATTTTAATAGCAGATGAAAAAAACAGATCTGAAGAATAAATCAATATACCAAAAAAAGAAAGTTCTTCTAGTTTTCCATAGTAACATCAGAAAATACCATTAAAACAGAGTACTTCCTTTGTTTTACTATAGTTCTGGTTGATAAACACTATGTAGTAATTTATGTTACACTATGAATTGAGCAGTGGATGCTGTGATATAAAACACATTTTCTTTCCTTTTGTTTTGTAATGCTTAAATATAACATGGTTCTTATTATTTGTTTACAGGAAATGGTGTCTTACTATTTTTGACAAGTGGTGAAATCTGCAAACTATACAATAATTCTTATATGTGCATTATTCATAAGAGGACAAAACTTTTATTTGAACTACCAGTTAAATGGCATTTTGACCTTGGAATAAGAGAAAACATAATGTTACTTATCTTGAGTATGTACAATTATTCAATGATAGACAGCCGTCAGATATGGATGGTGTTTCTGCTCATGTCTTTTGAGGCAGGAAGAGCTACCATATGATTCTTTGAGTGTTTAACAATTCTGGTATTTCCTTTTTTTATTCTTCCTTGTGTGTAATGTCTTTGCCACATTACCTCTGTCATAGTTCATATTTCATTTATCAAGGAGCAAAGATGTTGTAAATGAACTCATCATTACATTGTAGTTAATGAAAATCAGTTTTGTTATACAATAGGTACCCTAGCCTTTGGAACTATAGGCTAGTTGGATTATCCAAGACCACTACTGTACTTAAGCCTTTATAACAAATTCAATAATGCATATCCATAGTTTCTCAATAATACCTTTGCTTATACAAAGCAAGTCACTCTTTCTCACTTGTATTATGACATTTTAAAAGTTACTTTATGTATATTTTACTTAAGATGTGTTGTCAAAACATCTCAAGGCTATATGTGTACTATGGCTTTATATAAATAACAATGCCGTGCATGACCATAGTCAATAAATCTAGACAACTGTTTTTCGAAAGTGCATTGAAAATTAAGTGGCTGTGCTTAAGATGGTTATACTAACAAAGCCACTTGGATGATTAAAATAGGTAAAGGAAATGCTATATTATATGACAGTTTACAAAACCTTTATGAAAAGAGCAGCAGTGATTTGGTTGTAGATATAAAAACAGTAAATATTTCTATCTTGTGTTTTTTCTAATAGCATGAACTATTAAATCATGATTTTTAAAGTTTTTCATAGATTTATTGTTTTGCTTGGAGTCTTCTAGAAATTGAACATTAGCTTTTGTAGTTGTTAGTTTCCTTGCAGTCCTCTAACATGCCATTGCCAGTAATAAGAGTTGTTTAATTATTCCAAAATAGGAAAGAATTCTCCTCAAGAGTTAATGTAATGTGTAGCAAGTGTTTCTTAAATGTACAAATGACAACTCTGTTTTCAAACAGGATAATTACAACCATGTACAGTATGTTTCTTCATTAGTAAGTAATTAAATAATTTACTAAATTGTGCAATAATTCATAATGACACATGCTCACCCTACTCCATTACAGGAGTTGGTGATAAAAGAATGTCTTGCACACATGCCTAAACTGTATTAATTAGAGTAGTAATTTTTGATTCTTGAAGAAGTCAGTTTTGCCATTTTTAAAATATTGAGTAGTGCTCAATGTAAGGAAACATCATGAAAACTTTGAGACTGGTAGCATCGTGGTTAAGGGTGCACACCCTGGAATCAGTTTATGTAGTTTGTTGTTATGGTTTCACTGCTAACCAGCTTTGTGTTCTTGGGCAAGTTACTTCATTTCTCTGTGCCCTAGTTTCCTCATCTAAAAAAAGAGAATTTAGGGTAAATTAATGTTACCAAGAGCATAAAAGAAGTGTCTGCACAGAGTCTCTCCCCAGGCATTGTTAACCAATAGGAGAGGTAAAGTCAGCAACAGCTGCAGTGATGTCTAATTATTGGAAAGTCTTTTGATTTTGGGAAATTATCTTTGGGGACACAAAGTTTAACCGGATATTCAAAAATCTAATGTGAATTTTGGAGTCTCTGAATGGAATACCTAATTTAATCCATCTCCATTTTATAAAATGTAAGAATTGTTTTTAATTCAAGAGATGGGTACAGACTGTTTTGTTTGTTTTTTTAAATGTTAGTCTAACATATTTAGAACAATTTAACGTTTTTTATTAAGACAGAAAAAAATATATACCCAGGCCTATTCTTGTTTCAGTATTCACAGCTTATTTCCCTAGTGTAGGCCAGAGCGTAAATAATACGGATACCTCTAAGAGCTGAGAATAGACTTCTGGCCAGACACTATCGGCCCAATGAATCCCGTCCTATCGGCTGGAGCTTAGATGCGAGCATCTGAACCACTGTTGACATGTGGCACAACTGTCTGAAATGTCAATAGTTATAAAATGAGTATTTCATAATGCAGAATAATTGATTACTTTGCTTGACTGAACAGAAACATATTTTCTCTGAGAAGGCGAAATAATTCCAGCATTCGCTCCTAAGAAGGCTCGGAGCCGCAAGCCTTAGATTCCCCAGTGAAGCCGCGTTACTCTGGGGTCCTTAATCATGCAGGACAAAAAAAGGGGGAAACCATCTGTAACTGCTTATCTTTTCTCCATTATTTGAAAATATATTTTTAAGATCGGTTTTAAAACAAATAAATAAGATGTGGCCTATATACGACGCATCTATATCAATGGAACTGTCTCAGATAATTTTTAGAATTGAAATGGATGAGATACAAAATCAAATAACATTCAGTTTATCTTGTTCATCCTAAAATACTTTGCTTACTTTTTTTTCTCTGATGAAATAACACCCATTTCCAGTTTTATTCTTCCTCGGTGTGCTGTGATGTGAAACTCTTTTTGCTCTATGTGTTTTATTAAGTGTAATTTAACTTTATGACTACCAAACCAACTATTAATCCTTACAGTAAGTCAATGAAATTGGCAAGCCGAAAGGAGATTTATTTTCTAAAGCACAACTCCCTTCTTCTGCCCTCAGTTATTTTTCAAAACTCGTTCTCTAAATATGTATACTTTGCAAATCTCTGTAGTAGGCACTTGGAGGGAAAGCAGAAGAAATAACTATGACCTGTATGATGTTCTTTCTCCCCTTCCTGTCTCTATGTAGTTTACATTACTATAAACCTTCACCACTCGTTGTTCCTTAAAGAAGAAATGCATTTTCTGTCTCGGTGCTTTACCTGCATTCTTCCCTCTTTCTAAGATGCCCATTATTCCTTTTTCTGTCCACTAAGATTCAGTTTGTCCTTCCAGGTCTAGTTCAAGTAGTACCTCCTCCATGAAGTCCTTTGTTTCATGAAGTTTAAGATTAACCCTGCACCAAGTAACCTTTCTGATTCTTGGCTTACGTAACACCTTATTTTTGGAATGCTTAAGATTATGTGTCACACAGTCTGCCTTACATTATCAACATTGCATTTATTTTCCTACTAGATTGCAAGCTCCCTGAGGGTAGGTCTGACATCTTAATCTTTTCTCTTCCCTCTCTATGTCCTAGCACAGTGTAATGCACAAAAGGTCTTTATTGATGTGTGCTGGTTGGGACCTTACACTCTTACAGAAAACAAGATATAAAAAAGCTTATACTCTTATAAGAAATTAGACATAAAAAAGTGAGATCATGGATCCCTTGGGCCATGGGGTAATTCAATTTTTATTCATCTTTGTGTTCCCAATAATTAGGTACTTAATAAATGCTTGTTTTATATATACACATTTTAAAATTGCAGAAAGCTTAGCAAAATGCATGCCGATAGTCATTTTAACACATCTTTTTTACGGTCAATAATTTATGCCAGGCACAGACTCTGTGTGTACAATAATGTAGGGGCTGGTGGTGGGGGCAGTGATGGTATTTCCATTTGTAAGCCCTACTAAGTGAGAATCACTCTGTCTCTCTTTTAAATTTACTCCTCCCAGTGGCCCTATAAGGCTCTACTATTCTTATTTTCCATAGGATAAAACAAAGGTTAGCTCAAGATCACTCAGCTAGTGAGTGGAATGAAGACTGGTTTTGAGCCTGGCTTTTTCTGATGCCAGCAGTCATCCTATATACCCTGGAGTTCAGCAGAAGAAAGAAGGCTCTGAGATTGGACATGGTGCGGCAGAGATAAACAGATGAAGGTGTTCCTGAGGAGTGGATGGGACATGACTCGAAATAGTTATGGGATGTTTAAATTGCAGGAGACCTTGGAGGTCTGTTCCCATTCCTTCATTCCACAGGAAAGGGGTCTGATAACCTGAGAGGTGAAGTGGCTTGCCCAAGGTGACACAGGAAGCAAATGGCAAGTGTGAAACTTGAACCCAGGTCTCCAAGTTGTGAGCTCACTTCTCTTTTTCATATTCTTTTAACTAACACAGCCATAATTTCCTAAATGGCTTGTTGCACTGCCAGCTGTTGGAGCGGGGTGAAAACACCCCATAGGAACAGAAGGGTCGGAAGTCTCGGCCTCTGACGTGCATTTCCTTCCTTGCTGCCTTGGCAGGTGTGTGTGTCATGAGGCACCTGCTGCCCACCTAATCTGTGGAGGTTGCTCAGGTCTGGGTGCCTGTGAACTTGACCCTTTCCCTCGTTGCGATGGTTACAAAACATCTGCAAGTTCTTGAATTTCCTAATAGATGTATGAGACATGTGCTCCCAGAAATCTCAGAATCCCTTTACCATTGTCCAAATCACCCAAATCTTTCACCTTCAACATCCCATTACACTAAAAGCCACACTAGTGATTTGCAGCCATGTATCAACTGTGCAGGGCAAAGTGCCACGCAAACGTCATTGCAGTGGGCATCCAGACACTGCCTCCCTTTAGGGATGTTCAGACTGACTCAGGGAACTGACTTCTCTATAGGGTTTCTACAGCCAGGATCAGCTGATTAGTAAGCTTCTCAAGATTGGGGCTATTGTCTAGCTCTTGTTTGATTTTCCAGTGTAGTGGCCAGGCACATAATAGGAATTCAGTAAATGTGGTTGATTATGTGAAATGTGTGTGTATAAAATTGAAGATGTGTCTCACCACCAAAATACAATTTATTTCACCCTATTCCATGGACTATGTATGTATATGCATACCTGCATGTACATTTAAATCTGGTTTAAAGCTTGAATAAAACAAGCTATGTTAATCTGTTAATCCCCTCTCCCTTAACACATAAATGGGGGGGGGGGGCGCGGTCAGAGCTCTGTAAATTTTGGTGTCCAGGTCTCATCAGTACTATTTCATTTATAATCGTTCTTTTATGAAGCACTGGTTCCTTTGAGACTCAAAATTAAGTAAGGCTGTGATCGACTGTAAGTTTGTGCATTCTCTGTAGTTTCCCAAGCAGTCTAGCTTAGAACTCTCTGGGTCTGTCCCTGTTTTGGTCTGTGGGAGACCTGGTCCCCTGCCTCTGTGTCAGCCAAAATGGCCCAGCTTCTACAGATCCCAGTGCAGTGGTGGCCCAGGATGCAGCTGAGTCGAGCTACCTAGGACCACATTAACCTTTCACTGATCCCTTTCTTGTTCAGCTAGAAAGAAATTAATTGAATTAGCAAGCTGCCACACACTGGAGAGAGAATCAGGGCCCCGGTGAGACAGAACCATGGAGCCAAAATGCTCCCTCGTGTTCATCAGCAAACTTTGAAATCATCTTTGTACCAGAAGCCACTTGCCGACTCGTGTCAACCTTTGGTTTGCCATTCTCCCCTGTAGCATTGTAGTTGTGATTCAAAGTGGTAAATCAGAGATCAGACCCCCATTTGTAAGAAAAACAAATATGCTCTCATAAAATCAAGTGTCATTTCTTTGTTTAAATTCTGAAAGTATAAAGATTGGTATCAATTTACAGATTACACTCCAGTTTAGAACCCTCTCATAGGCATTTGGGAACAGCCTGACATCAGAAGTGTCTGTCCACTTCCCTGCTCAGGGACAGATCCAATGTGAAACCCAGCACATAGGGACACTATGTGGGGCTGTCACCAACTCTAGAGGACCCTGTGCTGAATTACATGTGTGCCTTCTTTTTCTGATTAGCCAACAGAAACATTTGAGTTGAGAGTTAATGTATAATATAATCTCATTCATGTTAAAGAAGTCTCATTTCATTTAATTATCTTCACACGAGCAATTGTCTTTTTTCTAGAACACTTAATAAAATAATTTTAATGAAAAGAATATATCGCTTAACACTGTTCCCCCCAGTAGGTATTCCATAAACATTTATTTAATATAATCTAAGTAATTATTCCTACATTTTAATATATAGATGGTAAAAAGTTTGCACTGAAATATGCAACATTTATGGCTCCAACTCGATAGTATTGAAGGAAGATATGGATCCTTTTATTCCTGATTTATTTTGTTCAGGATTTATAATTCCATAGAAAATTTGTATTTCAAGAGGGTTTTTTTTAAACTTTCAAAGCTTTACAAGAGCTTGGTATTAACATAAAGAACAATATATACCCTGGGTTAAAGGCTGAAGACATTTCATAGTCATGTTACAAATAGCATCCAGCCACATAAGAAAGTTAAGACAACATATGCAATTCTGTTGCTCATTAGTTATAGGATAAGAATGAAATACATTTCTAAAGGGCAAGGTCAGTATTACATTATCCTGAAAATGTCTTTGTTGAATAAATGTGTAAAATATTTCAAATAAGTATTTTGAGATTATATTTCTGTTGGGGACATACCTATAGGTGAATGATTCTGCTACATGTAACTGCAGGGGCACATGTCACATCACATGTCGTTCCCAATTACCGATTTCATTTGAAATGGTCTGGAAATAAAGACCAATTACTAGTAATATAAGACTATTTACCTAGGAATCAGATGTCTGACAGGCAGTCTAGAGCTAATGGATTTGGTCATTTTCAAAGCATTATTTTCTAAAGCAGGATACTGTTTGAAAGTAATGTTGTGAATTTTCAGAGTTTATATTTGCATTCATTTGCGATGAGTATTGAAGAACATACCTATGAGTGTGCAGTCTCTGATGGTTTCCCATCCTGTAACAGTATTAAAAAAAAAAAAAAGAAAAATGGTACCTGGGACCTACCTGCAGGATAGCTTGGCAGAAGCCTTTCTCGTTAAAGTCCTTAGCACAAGGGAGATCAAGAACCAAATATGAATGACGATGTCAGGGTAACTGAGGGGTGTTGCCTCACTGTGAGATACAGTTGCATCATGGGAACATGGTGTGATTTAATTTCATAATTGTAAACATCACAAAGGGTATGGTTGATTCATTTGAAACTCTTGTTCACTTCGCTATGGCTGTACAGCTGAGTTAACATGGGTAGGTCTTGGCTTCGTACTTTTATGACTTCTTTTCCTATTTTTGTGGTTTTATTTGGAAAAAAATTCTAAAGGAAAAACTGCGTTAGGATGACTTTAGCTGAAGTCAAACTTTTGTAAAACTATGGTTTAAGGTACAATGAAATTTCTTGACCTTCTAAATCAGACGTCTGTGTATATTTTGTCTTGAAGAAGGAGTAGGGTGGGCAGTTTATGTTTCTAGCTTCCTGCAGTGCTGACTGTCTCCGTATTTTAAATTATGGCCCAGCTCTGGCAGCAAGGACAACTCAGTTATACGGAAAAAATTCTAGGACTCTGCTTGTTTAATCACCATGAGTGCAACACCGAATAACCATCTAATATTTTAAGTTGTAAATGGAAACAGACCATCAGGAAAGAAAGCAGGATTGAAGGAACAATAGTAGGTATGCAGACTTGATTTTAGATCATTTTTTTCTGTTATGCTCAATACCACAAACACGCTTGGTAAAATTTGAAATTATGCAGACTATGGATATGTAGCATCTGAAATTCATAGTAAAGAGATTCATCTGATAATAATGTCATGATTTTAGTTTCCATAAAGCCAATTAAAAGAATTAAGCTTCAAAGTTTGGCAGGAATTAAGTCTAGTTGCAAGTTAGAATTCACGAAGTTGACCTTCAGAGGTCTTTTATTTTTTCCTTTTCCTATCCAAAATACCACAAAGTTTTTGTTAGGATGTGAAAACTAGAGCCTTTTCCACTTCTGGATGGGTTCTCGGAGATGGGACCCAAGATATGGAAGAGCCTGGGAATTTAGTGGCCCAAGTTGGCTGGCTCCTGGAGTTCTTCTACCAGGTGTCAGTGGTTGGGGCGGAGAGGGATAAGGAAGAAGTAATTGTAAACCAGGACCTTAGTTGTTGGTGTGATGATGGTTACTAATACTTGTGCGGGCGGAGTTGCCCCTACCCCCCGTTGAGTCCCTCAGGAAAGATTTGGGAAGCGCTTAGTTCACTCCCCGGGGTGGTTCCGATGGTTACGTTCTCCACGGATCTGGGGGGGGGGGGGGCTCTACCTCCCGAATAGAGTTGGGCCGCTCTGGAAAATTGGTAATGAGGGGACTACAGCCCCCGCCTCAGACCAAACCCGTCTTTTCCGCCAACCAGCCGGAGCGTTTAACACCCTTGAGGGTTCAGGGAAGGGAGCGGGATATTGGCCTTGGGTTACCTGCCTCTCGCCCAACCCGACAGGGGAAGAAAGTGGTCAGGCGTGAGTTCCGCGGAGTGCAGCGTGCAGGAGGCGCCCGGGCGGCCACAGGTACTCGCGAAAGCGAGGAGAGGGCCGGGGGCGCGGACGGCCAGCCCTGGCCTTGAAGCGCCCGCCTAGCCACCGCTCACCTGCCCGCGGGGGCGGGGCGGGCGCGGCGCTCAGGCGCGCCTGCCTCCCGCTCCCGCCTCCCGCCTCCCGCCCGGGGAGGAAGCGGAGGGGCGCGGTGTAAACAGAGCGGCGGCCGTGATGTCAGCCGGTCACATGGAGCCTCTTATGGCTCGGGATGGCTCTCGGCGGGCGGGCAGCTGCGGCAGCTGCTGCTGTGGCTCGGGCGGCGGCGGCGCGGCGGCGGCAGAGGGGGCTCCGGGATCGGACCATCCGCTCTCCCTGCGCTCTCCGCACCGCGGCTTAAATGATGTATTTTGTGATCGCAGCGATGAAAGGTGAGCCCAGGCGCCCCGCCGGGGGCCGGGTGGGCTGGCGGCTCCGGGGGGCGGGGAGGCGGGCGCGCAGGGGGAGGGGTGGGCGCGCCTGCCGGAGCGCACGTACTGCCCGGGGCTGGCCGCCGGAGCCCAGCCGGGGCCTTCTGGGCCAGCGCGGCGGCGCCACCTGAGCGCGGCCCCGGGATCTGCCTGCCTCTTGTTGAGGGCAAAGGCGCACGCGCTGGGCCCCCTGTCTTTCGTCCCGTCCGGCTCCTGTCAGTTGCCCGGGTCCGCCTGGCACCTGGCGGGGCTCCCGGAAGAAACTTTGCCGGCAGTAGCCGCGCTTCTGGAAGGGAGGGGAGTGTCTGTGGAGCTCGGAGGAAGCCGGGGGGCGCCCGCGGCGGGTCCCCAAGGCCCGCACCCCGGACAGCTCCGGCCTACGTAGGGAGGCTCTGCAGCCGGGCCGGGCCGGGCCGTGCTGGCGCGCGAGCGCGATGTCCTCCCTGGGGACTGGTCAGCGCCCCAGGCCTTGAGCCCTCCCGCCTGAGCGGCCCAGCAGTCCCGAGCGGCCGCCCGCCCCGGGGAGTGCGGCCAGCCCGCACCGCATCCTGCTGCGGCCACTTCCGAAAGTGCCCGGGCCCCAGTCAGAAGGGCTTCCAAAGCGTGCTGGCCGCAGCCGCCGCGCGCCCCTCCGCACTGGATACTTCGGGGGGTGGATTTGCGGGCAGTAGGAGGTTAGATGGCGGTGAGGGCCGAGCAGCGCGGGTTAGTTGCGGCCAAGCCTACCCACCCGGCCTTCGCCCCGATCGGGATTCCGTCACCAGCCTGGTGGCAGGATGGCAGAGGACACTAGTTGAAGAGAGGACTAACTGGAGGGCCTCCCAGGTGAGGAAGGAAGAAACCAGGGCAAGTCAAGGAAGTTTCTCATGGAAAAGCCAAAGTTTGGAGGTTTGCAGGAAGTCGCCCGTGCCGCCCGCCCGGGGAAACCGAGACACTCTCAGGACCGGTGCAAACAGCCCGGGAGACACTCAGCGCGCAGCACGCGCCCGCTCGCGCAGCAGCAGGTTTCTCCCGCAGATAATCTGCCCGAGCGGCTTCGCAGACCCCGCCGCGGGAGCGGGGATTTAGAGCCCCATCTGTTTGCCGCGGACAGGGCTTCCCTAATGCGCAGCATTTTTGCAGATCTAGACTGTCCTGCGGGCTCTGCCATCCGCACGGGCGCCGCTCCTTAAATGTTTGCTAGATTGAGGTTTTGTTGCAATCTAGGATGAAGGGCGCCGATTCGGTATCTGCGCTGGGTTTACTTTCGGATCACCGAGCTTTGCCTTTCTTCACTAGAGATTGGGTGGCATCTCTTTTATTAATTATTAACAGGCCGAAACGTACTGGACGCTGAGATGAGCTGCTTGAGATGAAATTCGCTCTGCAACGTGCCCACAGCAAATTTTCTATCGTTTTCCCGTGGCTTGTGGGGAAATAGGATTTAATCATTTTAGAATGTGCAACTGGTAAAGTAAAAGAGAGGAAACGTCCCAGTGATTCACGTTCTTAAGCACTTAAAGTCATTTTGGAAAGAAAAAAATGTTAAGATTTTCTTACCGACTTTTATGTAAAAGAAATCTATGCTTCTTTCCTCGCCCCCCCAAAAAAAACTTTTATTCTATTTTCTGCGTTTCATTAATCCTGTAAGAATAAAATGACTCAAATACCCTTTGTAGTTCTAACATTTTCTTGCATTTCTTTAAATTATAGAATAGATTTTGCTATTTGGGAGATGACAATGCCAGTCTTTATCCATTTTATTTAGTATAATCTGTGTTGATTGGGACAAGGGTGAGGAAGCTAAGACCATTTCCTCTAATGACCAGGAAGCAAACAATAAATTATGTTTCACTATTTTAATTTTGGCGTTTCCAAATATATTGGCTTTTTTGTTTTTGTAGTTCTAGTACAAAGTGAACTTCTATATTACCCCTCACTAATATAATCAGGAGAATTACACCACCACCATCATTCCCCAAAAGCTCTAGCCCACACATTTGTCTTGGAGTGACCTCTGGCTGCCATAAGATAATGGATTCATACTATTGTGCTTTAAGAAAAGTAGCTCAAAAGTACTGACATTGCCGATTTTCAATAAATAGAATTATAAGGCATCTAGAGAATTAGGATCTTTTATTCCCAATATCATAACATCCTGTGTTTTAATGGGATTATCTTGCTTTGGTACAAATTTAAAGTAAAGAAAAATAGTTTGTGGGAAAATGAAGAATGCTGTAAATGTTTCCATATCAAATTTAAAGGGGGAAAACTGGCTTAGAATCATATTGAAGACTTCCCTACTGCCTCTAGGTATTAATAGTTATATTGGTTCCGTACGTAAGAGAATTTGTATAATTAGATTTTCCATGCAAAACAGAAACTCTCTTTACAATACAGCTTTTTGGTGTGTGTACGCATGTGGACAGGGAGGAGAAAACAAGTGACCATAAAGAGAAACATCCTCTTTGTTGGCTGATTTACTGTTGTTTTTTAAACATCATTAAATGAGGCCTTTTGAACTCACCAAAGAAGAAAACCTTTCCTCTGCCTTAGTTGTCAAATAAGTTTAGGCTTAAAGTGGTTTCATGCTTAGAAGTAATAAATCTTCATCTGTGCAACTCCAGTCTCATCCTTCAGTTTTGTTTTTGTTTAATTAACAACAAAATTCCAATACCATTTGGATTGCTTCTTGGGCAGATGGAGAGCCAGCGATAACATTTATAATCAGGGGAACACTTGTTCTACTCATCATAAAAGTGCATTGGCCAAATGTCAGGCGGCAGGCAGCCGAGTGCTGAAAGGAAACGCAAGTGCTTCGTCAGTTTTAGCAGATTATAGACCCCTTTGCTTCTTAGGATTGCTCAGCCTATGTTCATGTAAATGGAGTTTTGAGAGGGAAGGGGAGGCTCAAAGGGAATTTCTGTCCTAGAATAGATTCTTCTCCAATACAATTCATGTGCAGATGTTAGACACCTTGCCCTTTTGAAAATACTGTATATGGTGTTGATTAGCAGTATGTCCAATGCTAGTCAATTTGATTGGATAGTTCTGAATAATTTGGCTTTTCTTTTTACTAAATGAGATTTGGATTTTATCCCTGGTTTTCTTTTAAGCAACGTGTCAGTGGTATCCCATAGCTAGGATTTTTGTCCCAATTTTGTGACCGTTGATGGGCAGGATTGGGAAAGGGTGATGGCCCGATCTTGAAAAGAGGAAACCCAAACGCTGTCTGGCAAGGAAGGATCAGTTCTTTTAAAGACAAAGAATATCTCTGAATCCATTTTTTCCAGGAAAAGAAGGGTGAATTCAGATTCTCTATGAAGTGGAGAACATTTTAGAAGTACCATTATCATGGTCAGCCTCTTGATTTTATATGTTTCAATCACATTACTTGAAATGCAAAGCAACATCGTACTCAAGTAAACCACCTTTGCCCTCTCTCTAGTTTGAGAACCATATAAATTCTTTAATGCTGCCTAGTTAATAAATAATACAATTTCTAAACAAATAGTCCTTTAAATATATATATATATATATATATATATATATATATATATATTTATGTGATTTAAATTTTAGGGTTTTATAAGACCTAGTAGATATGTTAGTAAATATATTAATAGTTCACATTAGACCCCCTTTTGTCCAACCTTTCCCTCCCAACCAAGTGAACCACAATAAAATGGATGCAATCAGCAAGTCGATAGTTGCAAAGCACCTGCATTAGCACCCAGCCACTTTGTAATTTGCTTTGGACCACCTAAGAAAACAATATTTACAAATGACCATTTACTGGGAGAAAAAGCAACTGGATGGATGGGTGGATAGGTAGATAGATAGATAGATAGATAGATAGATTTGCAGAGGAATTCTCTTAAATTATTTAAGCGAGCAACAAAAGTCATATGGAATGAATCTCTTCTAAGAGTACTTTTTCATAGAAATGTTTTCTACATGCATTCTAAATATTCACAGCATTTATTAATAAGGAATCAGGCTGCCTAAACCAATATATTTTACATTTAGTAATTGTAAAAACCGTAATTAGATGCTTGGAGCAGCTATACTATGTTTATGTTTCTCTGCTTAAAAGTAATAATAATTGGGAGACATCCACCAGTGAAAACACAGGTGTAAACCGACATGTAATACTATCTCAAAGACCATATATTCACCCTTTGAGGAATGATTGCCTAGTTCTCTCTCTCCCTTTTAGCTGTTGACAGAGAATACCTCCCTGCCACACCAGCCTTTCAGTTCTGGACTTAGAGATTTGTAGTCGGAGCTTTGGTATCTGTCAATGTTGCATGTAACATGACAGAACATGGTTTTTCTGTATATTGTCAGAGTGCTTTATGTCCAGAGATAGAGGTCTACATAGACAGATAATAGCATCTATTAGCCAGTGGACAAAATGCAAGGAAACAGTGGAAATCTTTTATTTCTGGATCTGACAATTTGTTAGCCGCATCACATTATAAGGAGATAGTATGATAAATCTTTGACCCTCTATAAAAAGTAATGTCAAACCCATTCTCTAAGTTTACCAGCGATTTCATGTTTTGCTTTAGATTTCATTGTCTCTGAAGTTTACTAGCCATTTCAAAAATAAGTAGAGCAGTGGCGTTAATCTTTGTTTTGTGCTTTATGGTTTACAAACATTTTTATCTCATGTACTACTCCTTGGAAAGTCATTGATACTGTCATGCTGTTTAGTTGAAGAAACAGGCTCACAGAGGTTATGTGCTGTAGCCAGACTTTTCCAGCAGTTACCCAGTGAAGTGAAGACTGCAGCCTAATTTCTACTGTCTTCATGCTGCCTCCCCTAAAGGAAGCTGTGAAAATGTCCTGGATATAACTTCGTCTCTCGTTAGTGGAAATTATAACTCTGGCATTTATAAGGGGGGAAAATTTTCAATTATGTAATGCATTGCTGAGCCTAATATCTTTAAATTACTATTTAATAAAATCAATTTGGTTCAAATGGGGTTATTCTTATTTGTTTATCATTAGCTCTCTTCATCCATGATTTTCATTAAGTCTGCTGTTATAAGAGGATGTGGGTGAAATGTAAGCATTTCTGTACTTTCCTAAAAAATGCAAAATACTGTGAAGTGCAGCTAACCTGTGTAACCTATTTTCATTGTGATACAATTGAGTTAGAGATTCATCTTTATGTTCCACTGAACTTGAGGCAAAGGAGCATTTGCAAATGCATCTTCTGATTTTAATATGCCTTTATGTAGCAGAAAACTCTAGAGTCCTTGGGCTCTGGTTGTTTCTATGACAGCTAAGGGGCATGGTTTTGGACATACTTTAGAAAAATCTGTTGTCTTTTAGAAAATCACATGAGGCATAAAACTTTCCAAGTAGATAGATCTGCAAAAAAAGCTCATTTCTCACTTGATGGGTGTTTACCTCTCTGGTGACTGGTTCGAAGTATGTTTGACTAAAAGCATGTAAGCATTATTTCATGATTCTTGGGTAGAAAAGAAACCTTAAAAGACATTCAGACACGTCTCATTGGCATTTGGTTTCTCTCCCCAGGATTTCTGCCAACCGATTATCTGGTTCTGTCAAAACACCTCCCATGATGGGGAACTCATTATTGTTAGAAGTAGCTTCTTCCATCTTAAATTAGAAAATTCTTATATCAACCATAAATCTCTCCTTTGTACTTTTAATCTCTTAATTCTGATCTTTTCTTTTGAGGCTGTACAAACACATTTAATCCATCCTTCATATGAAAGGTTGTCAGTAACTTGAAGACTTAAGTATGAAGCACACACACACTCAAACATACACACAGCTGCCGACCTCTAACCCTTCATTTTTGCTGTTCCTCTCCACCCTGTTCACGGTCAACCTTCTCACAATCGTGGTCAGTTGCTTCCTCAAACATACTTCAGTTTGTCTAGAACCTCTTGAAATGTTTGTGCCAAAAGTGGAACCCAGGTACTAGTTGTAGTATGATTGACTCAGCACTTAACCTACCACGGAGTAAAGAGTAAAGGTTTTAAAACTTTGTTTTAAAATTTTAAGATACAGAAGTTAGGATGTACCTTTAGACCAGCTCAGCTTTTGTGATATTGTAATTAGTGAAAGTGAGCCTTGGACCTGTTTAGGAATACTTTTCAACAAACTGAAGTTGATTATTAAATATCCTGGAAAAGGAAAGATATTGCAAAAATAATTAAAGAAACATTAGAAGCATTTATGAGATGTTTTTCTCCAAAGTAATGTCAGATCTGAGATAAGTCTGCCCTCTAGTGGTTGCTAACTCATGGAAAGCTAAAAGCCTTATACTAATGGTGCCAATGCATTTCCCATCAGGCTATTGGAGAGGTCAAAGGTTGAAATTCTTTTCTCAGTTACTCTGGGGAATTCTAGATCAGATTCAAAAGTATAATTCATTGTTTTACATGGTAATTAGGAATTTAACTGTGGGGGAGATAATGAATTTTAAAAGTTTGCTAGGTACTAAGGAAAATTTTTTCAAAATTTAAGAGATTAAAGCTGATTTATAAAATCATGTTTGGTTCCAGATTAAATTTAAAAATTTAAGTGAGATTTGGTTTGTAAGTAAGCAATTATTTTGACTTTTATGGTAATCCTTTCTGGGTTTTTTTTAGATTTTTAACTTAAATTCTGTTATACTACTCTGGTGAAATATGGTTTTAAAAGAGACTGTCAGTCATTTTGATCAGAGAAATCTAGCATTTTCTCTTTTTAAATATAAAGCATTTTTCTTCAAGTAAAAAGATAAATATTTAGAAAGAAGTAAACTATAGTAGCTGTTTTGATAAAAAAAAAATTTTAAACATGCATTGCATGCAAAACTATTAACCCCTTGGTTTCTGAAAACTTGAGGTTCATTTAAGTATATACAATTTGGCAAAGAGATAGCATAGCTGTTACATAAGTTCTTAGAACATTGCATAGGTTACGCTTTAAAACACAGCACAAAGTAGTTTGATATGCATCCGTTTGTATAATTTTCAGGGTTAGTAGATAATGCAGGTGAATTGTGGGGTGAGATTTTAATGGTATGAAACAGTCATAAAAAACAATCTGACTTCTCTGTTGGAATCGAAGAAATAAGTATTGATCTAAAGTATTAAGTATTTCCTTAAATATCATTTCGTCCTGATGCCACAAGGAGGAATGAGATCGCAAGTTTACATGAAAAATTGCATTGCTCAAGAAGTCATGGCTTCTGAGTTGAACAAGAATGACCAGGGTAATGATAATGACAGGAAATTGCCAGGGTCTTAAAGGCTGACAGTGATCACTCATTCCTACTGGAAAGATGAATCTACTTCCTTATGTGAAAAACAAGTAAGGAGGGGGAGAGAGCAACGAAACCCCGCTGTTAAAACCTTTCCAGTATAGAAATAAGGTAGTGGTTCAGAAGTGAAGACTTGTGGTTAGGTTTCAGATCAGTTCTTGAAGCAAACTGTTTTTCAAACTGCACCACCCAGAAGTGTGACTCTTTCACCAAGTGGGGAATATTCTCTTGGTCACAGGTTATTTTCATTTTTCAGTTGTTGGGTTTTTTTCCCCTTCTTTTATTTGTTTATCTCATGTCACACCTTCTGTAGGACACTGGGTATAAATAATTACATAAATTTGTTTGAGCAAATATTTATTAAGTGCCTACTGTGTGCTAGGTTATTCAGGTGCCACTTGTGTGCTTTCATAATAGGATTGAGACAACTTCCTCCTAATCATGTCTCATTAACCATGAATCAGCATTTAAAAAATGCACTGAGAAATTGGCAGCCACACTAACCAGAGAGGGCTGCTTTAAGGCTATTGGGCTTATAGGTTTGCAGTTTCTATGAGCCACATGTCATTGAAAACAAAGGAGAGCTTGTGACATGCAATGAAATGTTAACGTAATTGGATAAAGCCAATCCTATACTAATGTGTGAACGTGATTTTCTTCCAAATAAGCCATGGGTAGGTTCTAAAATCCTTCCTGAAGCAATTGTTCTGAAACTTTACAATATGACCCATAACCCTGAGAGTTCCGAAGGCAGGTTCCTGAGTCCCGCCCAAAGAGAGCCCGATTCTTCTGTCCTCTGGTTTGACTCAGGAAGCTGGGTTTTTTTGTTTGTTTGTTTGTTTGTTTTTTAGAGAAAGAGAGAGAAACATTGATTTGTTGTTCCACTTATTTATGCATTCATTGGTTGATTCTTGTATGCGCCCTGACCAGAGCTCAAACCCACATCCTTGGCATATCGGGACGTTGCTCTAAGTCTAACCAACTGAGCTACCCAACCAGGGGGAAACCATGTACTTGAAAAGCCTCTCAGGTGTTTCCGATTTGGGTGGTCTGCAGAGTTCCCTTTTTGAAACCTTGTCCTTGTCTGTCAGAGCTGGGTGGACACTGGAGCCCTTCAGTAGTTTCCAAATATCACTGTTCTTCCCAGTCAACTGGAAAGCATATATTTTTTTTAAATACCTGTTCTCCATTACCTGCATGAACCCTGCCCGGTGACGGTCTGGGGTGAGGCCAAGGAATCCGAATTTGTAAAAGCTTGTCTGGTGACTGAAGATCAGACAGGTTTCAGAACCACTGTTCTGGTCTAACCCTCCCCTCTTACGAGGAAGGAAACGGGAGCTCAGAAAGGTAAATAATATTAGAGGAAGCCTAAGGTTCCCTTCAGACCACTTAAATCTCCTTCAAAGTGGAAGAAGTGCCCAGTGTGAGCAATTTCTGCCATTATTTGGATGTTTTTAACAGACTTGAGATATTTTTCTGGCTATTTTAGCCTCGCTATCAACCAGCCAGTAAAAGGAAATAGGCAGACTTCAAATCTATTACCCCAAATGGTCCAGACAGAAGAGGACCCTGAGGGTGCTTTGGTGCTGGAGGTGCCTGTGCCACTTTCCAAACACTGTCTTCGTTTTCTGCAGAAGTCCTGCCAGGGAGCCCTGGCCTTCCAGCCCTTGGTGAGCTCCAGGCTGGGTTTTGCCACCATTGTTACCACTAAGTGGGGACAGGCTGGGGATTATGCTGCGGGCGTCAAGGCCAGTGCCAGTGGAAACAGTGATGTCTTTTTCATGTTGCTTTTTTCAGCAACAAAGTAAAGGTTTCAGGGCCCTGCAAGCTTGTCCATGCTTCCTACTTACAAAATGGCCTTTCTCCGGCTGGCCGTGAGCACAGGGCATGTGTCTGCCCACGTCTAGGCACTGAAGGTGGCGAAATTGAACGAGGCAATCACCGCACAGCCTCCGTGCAGCTTAGATTCTAGTCTGGTGAAAGAGGAAAAGTACAACAGCTCTGGTTTATATGGAGGAGGGCAACTTCCCCGTGACAGCCCCAGGCCCTCTGGCTTTGGGAAATAGTTGTGCAACATCCCATTATTGTGGCCCAGGTGATACCGCAGGGCGGGGCTGCAGAGCTCACCACAGACTTCTCTCTGGTCTTTGCAAGTGTCCATTCTGGTGGGAGAAGAGACACCATACCTAAATAGACACAGAAATGACCAGAGCAGAGATTTTCAACCTTTTTCATCTCATGGCACACATACACTAATTACTAAAATTCTGTGGCACAACAAAAATATATAGTTTTTGCTGATCTGACCAAAAAAGAATAGGTATGATTTTGATTCTTTCACAGTGGACAGCTCTTGTCAGTTTTTTATTTGACAGTCTAAGGGAAAAGAGGTCAGTGCCTCTGACTAAACAGTCAGGTACACTGTATTGCGTGTTTTAAAATTTCTTGCAACATACCAGTTGAAAATCACTGAACTAGATAAATACAGATATTGGCCACAGCGAGGCCAACATAAAAACAGTGTAATGGCTCAGAAATGCTTGTGGCCTCATGGATGGGTATCACGGAACAGAATCCAAGAATTTCTTCCAGCCAATGGTGAATGTTAGGCAGTAGTTCCCCTCTAAGGGAACTTAGAGGTCATCTGGTCTCTTAGTTCTCAACCTGGTCTGCACTAGAGAGCATTTTTTAAAATACACAAGCCCAAGCTGTGCTCCTAGAGGTGCGGGTTTCATTGGTTTGAGGGAAGGCTCAAGTATTGGTAATTTTTTTAAGTTACCCAGGTAATTCTGATTGAGAAACCCCTTAAGTCCAACACCACCCTTACTTTACACTTGAGTCATGGTCCCCAGTGCAGGGAAACGGCATTGGATAGTGGAAATCCCCTTATGTAGGGTGGGAGAGATGTGGGTTTACCTCCCAGATCTGCTCCCCAAGCGTTGTCAGCTTACCTCAGCTGTTCACTTTCCCCAGTTGTCAGTTAGAGGGTTGGACATGATAGCCATCGAGATCTTTCCCAGCTCCCTCATTCTATGGAGATGTTTGTATTAGAACAGAAAAATATTCTGCTTTCTTGTTCAAGACTTGGAAGAAGCAAAGAAAGGCCTTCTGGTGTCCTGATGCCCCTGTCTTAACACCTAATTGCGATAGGTGCTTCCACCAGAAAGTTTAAGGTAAAAAGAGGTGGTTACTTTTTCCCAACTATTTAAATAAATTAAAGAACAAGCAAGCTTTCATTCATATTAATAACAAATATGCTCAGACTTAATTCTTGTAAATTACAGTCATACCTAATTTATCAAATTCTAGCCCAAAGCCTTTTTTTTTTTTTCCATTTTTGATGGTTGAGTTAAAAACCCAGGCAGTTGGGGGTAGGGAAGTTGTTTTAAAATGGAAAACTTGGAGTTGTCTTAACGATTGCACACCAAAGGCATTTTATTCCTTGCCAAATATTCCAGGCCAGAAACCCAGAGAAATTGAATCTTTCCTAATATATTGTTTAGAGGTTTTTAGCAAGCAGAAACAGTGTATCTTCCGTGTTGCCATCTTATAAAAAGAAAACAAAAGTAAGCTCTGTCATGAAAAATATCATTGTTACTTCCTCAGTTGAGACCCAGTATCTCTAAGAACCTGAGTTTCGTTGAAAACATGCACTCAGAGAGATAATAGTTCATTATAAACCAGCGTGGTGTGATGTAAGCACCTTAACTTTATTTTCTTTTTGTGTGGAATGTCCCAGTGGGTTTTGATAATATTCAGCAGTCTCAGAAGCGAGAAAGTAATTTGAAAAGTAAATCTGATGGGAGCTGGTAAAAGCAATGAGAGCCTTGTCTTTTTCAACAGAGATTTGAAACATGAGCATATGGCCTATGTTGCATGTTATATATATTTAAGAAATTGTACACACATGCACACCCATATGTTTACCTTAGATATAAAATTATGAAAAACCATATTCCTCTTACTTAAAGTCGCGTTGGTAATAGCAGGCACCTTCCGAAAATAATACTGTTTAACAAAATAATTGGTTTGGCAGAAAACTATTTCTGAAGCAATAATGTTTTTATCACAAGCAAAATCGTGTGGAACAGAAGCGTTCTGTTTCCACCGTTGCAGAGCAACAAAGTTATTGAAGATGAGTTAAGATGTTTCAAAGTTTTGGCAGACTTCCTAAGGCCCCTGCTGCTGTTACATTCAGAATCCCTTTTAATGTGGCTTGAAGTTTCTATGTGAGTTCAGTAGCTTCTTAGGGGAAATATTGACTAAACTGCTCATTTTGACTATTAAGATGGCTTAAGCATTTTTAGAATGTTTTCATTTGTTAGAAATGTGTCTTGTGCTCAGGCTTCTCTCGTTGAAGAAGGTTGGTTACCAGCCTTCTGATGACGCCTCCGGGTGTTTACAGAAAATGTGGGTGCCGTAGTTATATTTGAGCAACAGCCCTACCCCAACAAAGATAGTGTGGTAATCAGCAGGAATGTGAAAACATGTATTTAAGGACTTGATGCTTGTAAAAGAGGTGCCGTAAAGAAACATGGTTGTTCAGATGTAAGAAATGACTGACAGCTCTCCTTGTAGGCATGCTAGTAACAATAAAATCTAGAAGTTCAACATCAAAGTGATCACAGCTTACTCCACCAGTGACTTGCACATCAAAGCGGGAGCGCAAGACAAAGGAAGTGCACAGAGGTATGTTTCTGCCTCGTAGCCAGATGCTCCCGGGGAGCTCCCACAGCTCCTTTCATGAATGCAAAGTGATTTTTGCAGATCAGCGTCTTCATTTCATAAATGACCACGAATATAAAAGCGGGGCAAATGAGTGCTGTAATTGCTCCCAGTCACTTTAGGTTTGGTTAGGGAAGTGTCATCCCAGGAGAGCTGGGTCTCTTTTGGTTCCTTCAAGAAGCAGATTCTGTACCAGTGTGGGCAGCAGTCGCTTCGCCTATTAGAATACAGGGAATTTTAGTCACGAAAGCAGGGAGTACATCTTGGATACAATTCAAGTTCAAGTTAATTGTTTCGAATTACTGGACCTAAGTTTGTGGAGTTATTCCTTTCTCTCTCTCTCTCTCTAGTGTTTGCTTGTTTTTTAAAGTTAACCCTGTGGGTGGATTTTTGCTGATTCAGGTGTGCATTACTTAACAGGTGTGTGTGATAATGAAATTTAGACCTGTTAAACCGGCTCTTCATTAATCACTAGATCTGGGCCTCATTCTCTAAAATCAGAAGGCTTGTGCTCCAAAAATGCCAAAAGTAGAACAGGAAGAAGAAAAGTCTGCTCTGACTCCCCTCACTCCTTGATGTTAAATTGAAAATAAAATTAACCTTGCAAGTATTATGGTTTGAGATAATGTGCTGTTTTCTTTTTTCTTCCCCTTGCCTTTGAAATTTGAAGTTCTTTTATAGTTCATCTTTAGTAATTTACGCATTTTTAAATGCTATTGAGAAGTAGTAGTGCTCTGTGTAGTCATTAATAAATACAAAGCAGCTTTCTCAAGGCTCTAGGGAGACCTAATAAACACAACTGTGTTACTAATTGATGCTATACTGAGCCGACAAAAGTAGTGCATCGGTAAACAGAAGTTAGAAAGCAAGAAGTTAAAGAACTATAGGGGATTATATAGACATCAAGGGTTGGAAATTATAATAAGGCCTCTTTAAGGGAGCATTAATTTGCATGTGGCTGAATTAGGACACCCAATTATTTCTGAGGACACTACTAGGAACTCCTCCAAAATACCCCCAAAGTGAATGGTTTGGGAGGGTTGGGCGTTAATGGAGTGGGGATGTGGTGGGGGCTAAATATGTCGCATTTCCTATAACTCATGATAGTTTTCCCAATAGCTTGTTAGAGTAGCTTTCTTTGTTAGGGAGGAAAATGCTGATGAAGTCAAGAGTACTGCAATTTCTTTGTTCTATACACACAATTTATGTTGAATTGCCACAATGGAATTTTTTTTTTTAAGCAGGGAGGGCAGGAGGGTGGAGACAGAAATAAACCTTTTAAATCTTCTTTACGTGAACTCCACAAGGACATGAGCATGGGGCAGATTAGAGAGTGGATTTATACTGTTCCTGTGCTCTACAGCGGTGGTCCTCAGCGTTGATCCAGGCACCCCTGGGGGTTCCCCAAGATCCTTTCTGGGATTTCAAGAGATAAAAACTATTTGTATAACAACACTAATATATCATTTGCCTTTTTTTTTTTTTTTACTGTACTGACTGACCACTTGCATGAATAATGCCAAAGCATTGGTGGGTGAAATTCCTGGCACCTTGGCAGGAATCAAGGCGAGGGCACCAGCTTATACTGGCAGTCATTGTGTTCGTTATTACTGCGGACTTGCTGTTAACAAAACGCCAGGTTCATTTGAGAATGTCCTTGATGAAGCAGTAAAAATTATTAAGTTGATTAAATTTTGACCCTTGAGTACAAGTCTTTTTAATATTCTTTATGACCAAATGGGAAGTACACATAAAGTACTCTGCTCCGTACAGAAGGAGGATGTTTGTCTCCCGGGAACAGTGCTTGTACCATTGTCTGAATTAAGAGCTGAACTAGCTGCTTTTTGAATGGAATGCCATTTTACTTACTAGAACGCTGACTGTGGTTATTCAGACTTAGGTATATGTGTCATACATTTTCTCAAAAATGAACCAAGTGAGCCCGTCATTTCAAGAAAAATAGTTGGCAATATCTGTTGCCAGTACATTCCAGCTTGCTGGCAAATTATTAGAATTTTGGAACATTTGTATCCTAGTTCTATGAGCTTGACAGCCTTCCAGTATTGAAAGACTTTTCTAATGATGTCCATGGTGATATCAATAAAGGCGATCGCGTGATATAATCACGTTTGGTAATGACACATGTGACCATCTGGAAGAGCTACATAACTCAGTGAACGAATAGTTTCCAAATGACCAATGGATGCTATTATAAAAATATACATGGGTAAGAGATTCATTCAAGGTACAGAATATACCAAGGCACTTGAATGTCACAGAGTACAAAATATAACTGGTAAGGTTTCAGGTTTTATATTCCAGCTAACCCTTAAGGGTCTCTACAACTTGTTGAGTTTTTGTGTAGTAGTAAAAAAGAATATCCAAAACTATCTGAAGAGACTATTGAAACGTACCTCCCTTTCCAGCTACATCTCTTTGTAAGGCCAAGTTTTCTTCATATGTTTCAACCCAAAAAACACAACAGATTCAGTGCAGAAGCAGATTGTGAGAATTTACCTGTCCTCCAAGAGATCTGTAAAAATGTAAAATAATGGCATTCTTTTTTACTCTTTTTGTGGAAAATACATTTTTCATAAAAATAATTTGTTACTGCCCTGGCCGGTTGGCTCAGCGGTAGAGCATCGGCCTAGCGTGCGGAGGACCCGGGTTCGATTCCCGGCCAGGGCACACAGGAGAAGCGCCCATTTGCTTTTCCACCCCTCTGCCGCACTTTCCTCTCTGTCTCTCTCTTCCCCTCCCGCAGCCGAGACTCCATTGGAGCAAAGATGGCCCGGGCGCTGGGGATGGCTCTGTGGCCTCTGCCCCAGGCGCTAGAGTGGCTCTGGTCGCAACATGGCGACGCCCAGGATGGGCAGAGCATCGCCCCCCGGTGGGCAGAGCGTCGCCCCCTGGTGGGCGTGCCGGGTGGATCCCGGGCGGGCGCATGCGGGAGTCTGTCTGACTGTCTCTCCCTGTTTCCAGCTTCAGAAAAATGAAAATAATAATAATAATAATAATAATTTGTTACTAAGTAATGAGTTACAACTATTACTTTTAAACTGATTATATATAAATGTTTTTGAATTTTCTAAGTTTTAATTTATTATACAGTAATTATTGATACAGAACCCACATAAATAAAAGTTCTTGGTGCTTTTAAGAGCGTAAAAGGATCCGGACACCAACAAGTTTGAGAACCATTGCATCAGAGGTTTTATGACAACGCATAAGGCAGCAATAGAAGGAGCTGTAAATTTAGACAGATTTCTTAAATAAGCCATGAATCATATATTAAACATATCTTTTTTTTTTTTTGACAGAGACAGAGTCAGAGAGAGGGACAGATAGGGAAAGGCAGGCAGGAAGGGAGAGAGGTGAGAAGAATCAACTCATAATTGCAGCACCTTAGTTGTTCATTAATTGCTTTCTCATATGTGCCTTGACCGGGGTGGCTACAGCAGACCGAATGACCCCTTGCTCAAATCAGCGACCTTGGGGTCATGTCTATGATCCCACACTCAATCCAGCAACCTCTCGCTCAAGCTGGTGAGCTTGTGCTAAAAGCCAGATGAGCCCGTGCTCAAGCCAGAACCTTGGATTTCAAACCAGGAGTCCTCCATGTCTCAGTCCGATGCTGTATCCACTGTACCACTGCCTGATCAGGGTAAACGTATCATTTTCAAACATGAATTCAAGAACAATTTGTGTGTGTGTGTGTGTGTGTGTGTGTGAGAGAGAGAGAGAGAGAGAGAGAGAGGAGGGCAGACACAGGCCAACTCCCACATGCATCCCAACCGGGATCCACCCAGCAAGCCCATTAGGGCAGTGATCCCCAACCCCCGGGCCATGGGACCGGTACTGGTCTGTGGACCATTTGGTACCGGTCCACAGAGAAAGAATAAATAACTTACATTATTTCCATTTTATTTATATTTAAGTCTGAACGATGTTTTATTTTTTAAAAATGACCAGATTCCCTCTGTTACATCCATCTAAGACTCACTCTTGATGCTTGTCTCGGTCACATGATACATTTATCTGTCCCACCCTAAAGGCCGGTTCATGAAAATATTTTCTGACATTAAACCGATCCTTGGCCCAAAAAAGGTTGGGGACCACTGCACTAGGGGATGATGCTCTGCCCATCTGGGGCCCTTGCTTTGATGCTCTGTTGCTCAGCAACTGAGTAATTTTTTTTAGCACCTGAGACATAGGCCAAGGAGCCATCCTGTGCACCTGAGGCCAACTCACTGGAGCCAATTGAGCCATGGATGCAGGAGGAGGAGAAGGCGGGGGGTGGGAGGGGGGAAGAGAAGCAGATGGGCGCTTCTCCTGTGTGCCCTGACCAGGAATCCAACCTGGGACATCCACATGCTGTGCCTGAGCCAACCGGCCAGGGCCAAGAACAGATTTTTTAATCCTCCTTTTCTTTATAATGTCTTTGCCTTTAATGACCCGGGAAGACCAGAATTAATTGCTGATGTTATATTTTCAGAGCTTGTTTTTAAAAATGTTTCCATTGATTTGAAGGGGTTGGGGAAGGGAGAGAATGAGAGAGAGAGAGAGAGAGAGAGAGAGAGAGAGAGAGAGAGAAAGAAAGAGAGAGAAGCATCAACTCACTGTTCCACTTAGTTCCATTTAGTTGTGTACTCATAGGCTGTTTCTCCTATGTACCCTGACCGGGGATCCAACCCATGACCCTGGTATGCCGGGATGACACTCTATCTACTGAACAACCCAGCCAGGACCTGTTGTTTTCTTTTTTAATACACAGAGGTTTGGCATAAATTGTAGTTTACAGAGGTTTTACAATTTATCTTGAACCATCTGTAACCTACATTAGCAAAAATAGTAGTTAAAATCACTACTATTTGTCTTTTCAAGTTTGGACTTGTACTGAGAAAATATATATATTTTGTACAGCTAGTGCAACTTACAGAGCTGTCCCAACTCTTGGTAGACGTCCCTGATGTGGGTGCTGTGGGGAATTTTATTGCTGTGTGCAGTGACAGAAAGCCCTCACAGGTTCTGCCACTGCGCAAGTGAGGGCACCTTCACCTGAGGCCCATCATTCACACGCCCTCAGACCTTCTCCCGAAGGAAGAGTCTGCCCGGATATAAGAGTCTGCCCGGATATCCGTCACCTTGTGTGTGAAAACCTTCTCCCAAAGGGAAGAGTCTGCCCGGATATCCGTGGGCACCTTGTGTGTGAAAAGAAGGCTGAGTCTTCCAATAACCTCAGATGCTCTTGGCAGAATCAGTTCCATTATACTAATTAGATGTATGGAAGTCTATCCTTCCCTGAAATTTCTAGTGAAAAATAATGTACAGTGAGAAAGCAAGGCTCAAACACTTGTTCTTAATTTTATAATCGCTTTGTTGGCATCTAACATATAGACATTTACATTGCCCTCTGTGGCTGGGCCATCGGCCTCTTTGTTATTATCAAATTGGGGGCTCACGGGTCTTAGTTTCATTTGGTTTCCTATCAGTAGGCTGTCAGGTTGGGGGAGCAGATGCATTTTTGACAACATTCTGCATTTCCAAGGTCTTGCTCCTGATTCTTGTGACTAAGAGAGGAGTTGGTGCCTCAACAGCCAGATCAGTGTCAATCGGGACAGCTCCCTCCAGCGTGGTGGTTTTTTTTAGCTAATTAAAGGTGTAAGCGAAACACACTCACTATGTAAACAGAGGTCTGCTGGCCCACAGCTAGCTTGGCCGGGAGCACAGGCACCTCACTTCCTCTTGGACCTGCCTGAAATCAGGAGAGCTAAGGGGAGTGAGATGGCCTACTTTCAGACAGCTCGTGATGACAGTGTGGGGAAGAATGGGAGTGGAAGGAAAGGAAACAGAGAGTCTCCTCTCTCCTTAGGCGGCGGGGAAGGGGAGGCACTCACCTTTGTGGGAAGGGTTACAGAAATAACTGGGTGCCTGTTCATGCTTAAAACCCAAACAAAACTTCCTTCAAATTTCCAGCGTAATGATCCTCTTTGAAGTAAAATGGCTTTTTTTTTTTTAGGCATGGTGTTTTATTAGATTTCTAGCATGTTTCTGCTACCTGAACTTAAAATAATAAATTCTATGCATTAAGTTTTGTATGCTTTGGTGGTTTTGACCCGGGTATTAAAAAGCCGAGAAGCTTTCTTTTCTTAATCTGAGATTGTTCAGTGTAGAAATTCATCAAGCTTACATTTATGATTTGAGCCTATTTCTGAGTGTGTGTTGCCCTTGAATAAAAGGCTTACTCAAAGGTGAGGGCATTCTACTTTTTTGGTAAATAATAAATAATACACTGAAAATATTCTGTAGACTTGTAGCTTTGGAATTTTTCACTGTTATTTAACACACATTTTCTTATTCTCAATTTCTTTGTACCACTGTTTCACAAACGTAAAATTAAATCTACAACCTTACAGAAGGGAAACTGAAGGCATTTATATACTTCAAGTGTGTGTACAAAGTTGTAACTCTATATCAGGAAGGTTTTTTTCCTCTTCCCCCCTTTTTTTTTAAACTGGCTTTTGAATGACCCATGAGGAAGGTAGGAAGAGAAAATGAATGAAAAGATAAGATGATATTATAATCGGAATAGGAAGTTCTTCTAAGACTTAATGCTTTCTGTGCACTTTTTAGCTCTTTGCTAAGGGTTCTGGCCAGAGATAAGGAAGGCCTCGGGCAAACCGGCTGTGTTTCAGAGTCCACCATCTCCATTCCAGTGTTCTCAGAGGTCTCCCGGCTCAGTAGCCCAGGGCAGAGTTGCCTCCTAAGCATAGAGATAGAGTAGTATATCTCTCCAGACCTCTGCCTCTTCCCTCTCCCCTAACTCAGTGTTTCAGACTCCTGTCCCATTTCTCCTGGCTTTTCCAGGTGACATGAGAGATATGAATGGGAAGGAGTATGAGAAATTTGACATAACTAAAAGAACATGTATGTATTTAGAAATTTTTCCAAATATGAGGATTAAATACCGGAAATGCTACAGTCTAGCTGAAGGATCTTGGGCAAGTCACATAACCTCTCTCAACCTCAGTTTTACCAACTGTAAAATAAAAGTAATAATAATATTGACATTCTAGGGGTTTGGGAAAGTAGGAAGTAGCATAGAGAAGGTGCTTCCTACAATGTCTCACCTGTAACAGCTGCTGAGCACATAGTAGACACTGAATAAATGTGATTAATATCGTCATCATGTTCACATGGGGAGTGGTATGCATTGTGTACAGGAGTTTGAAGTCAGGGTAATGACTTCATCCAATCTTATCTCTGCTGCTGCGTTGGCATTTTTATAGAGGCCTTTGCCGGTGCCCGAAGACATGATTTATGTGATCTGGTCAGATGGAGGCTGATGGAAGGGGCACTTTGATGACATTTCTCAGCACATGACGCAAGAGCCTTCTAATTCTACATTATCCAAGCCCTGCCACTGTAGCAATGACACATGTTCTAAGCCTGTCATTTTTAAAGTACTTCCTCTGTGCCGAGCTCTGTGAAGTGGATTACAACATTTAATACTCATGTGAGCCTTTCATCCCCCTTTTCACAGAGGAGGAAGCTGAGACTCGCGAGAGGCAGAGCAGCCTGTCCAGGATCTCAGTGCTAGCACACAGCTGCCGTTGCAGGCCAGGCCTGTCTGACTCCCTAGGCTGTGTTTCTAACCTCCTTGCTATTCTGACACAACAGTACAGCACCATGGGAGTCTCCCAAAAACACAGTTCTGGACTCTGAGATCGGGTCATCATGCATATGGGGATTAGGAACTCTTTCAGAACACTTTGGTGGAGTGGAGGTAGACAGAACACAAACAGATATTTCTTGAGCATCTATTGTATACGAGGCATCATATGAAGTACTAGAACCAGAAAGGTAAAAAGAGGTAGCCCCTGCCGCCTTCAAGGAGTTCACAGGCCAGTGAGGGAGGACCAAGATGGGAATAACATCATGACACATTGTAAGTGCCAGATGAGAGTAACAGGGGGGTTTGAGGGGAGCACACAGGAGGAGCCCTAATCAGACCGAAGGGCGAGGAATTGCTTTCCTGGAGGAGGCAAGGCCTCTGACGTGAAGGCAGACATTCCCAACAAAGGGTGGAGCTTGTGAAAATTTTTAAAGGCTAGAGACAGTGAGTGAGGGGACTTTGGGGGTGGCAGGTAGATCACTGTGGACCTTAGGGTCTGCCAGAGAGGAGGCAGAGTGGTTCAGGCCGTGAAAGGCCCTGGGCGTTGTTGTTCTTTATTCAGAAGGCAAGAGACACAGTGAGGGATGTTGCCAAACATCATTAAGACACGTGGAATCATTAAGCACAAGCAGATGTGCTCCATGTCTTCCTTTCCCTCAGTCATTTCAGGGGAGAAAAGAAGAACTTTCTGGATGTAACAAAAGACCCTCCTATGGTGTGATTTGGGTTTCTGCGCGGACACTTTTCTGCTCGTGCACTGGTGAGAGAGATGTGAAAGGCATCCGCCACCAGACTCCTTCAATGGATCTCTGTACTTTGCTCGTTATAAATTGATTCAGGGACTTCGTTATGATATCACGAAGATGAAGGGGGCAGTAGTGTTTTGGCTTGTGCTTCAGGAGGAGGGAAAACAAGTTTCTGTGGTGCCGCAGTTCAATCGCGCTGCTCACAGAAGTGGAGCCATGAAAGGACGGGGGAGCGCGTCTTTGATACGAGAAACCCTGTAGCCCTGTTGGTGCTACAAGCGAATGCTTAAATTAAAGGTTGGAGCCAGCTTTCAAGTATTGACTATCGAGCAAAAAGCTCAGCCCACACTCGTGCACCTACTCAAGCTTGTTAAAATAAAAGTACACTCTCGGCTGAGCTCATGTCACAGCCAGTGTAATTATTACATTGAAGATGGTTGTTTGAATTGGAGTTGCTGGAGCACACATTTACTTAAAGGTATGCTTAGTAATTTAATAGATGTTAGTCAGGACTCAGGCGCAGCCCGTGAAGAAGGAAGCGTCACCAGGAGCTGCCTCCCGGGTCCTTTCTCCTTCGTGTGTTTAGGACAGACCCTTGGCGCTGGGCTGATTTATCCAGAACAGAGGTGATTCGACTTCCTCACCAAAGGGCCAGTTTGCTTAACTCACTGAACTCCCATCGGCTAATGAGGATAACCATGGAATTACCCTCAGTGAATTGGGTTTTTTTTTAAATTGAATTTATTGGGGTGACATTGGTTAATAAAACCATACAGGTTTCAAGTGTTCAACTCAACAACGCAGTGATTTTCAACCTTTTTCCTCTCATGGCACACATAGACTATCACTAAAATTCTGTGTGACACCAAAAGATATATTTTTTGCCAATCTGACAAAAAAAAAAATAGGTATAATTTTGGTTGATTTACAAAAAAGAAAAAGTAATTACCTACCCTTTGTGCTCCAGTGACTTAAACATTTTTTTACTGATTGATTTGAAAGAGAGAAAAGGAGAGAAAGGATCAATTTGTTGTTCCACTTATCTATGCACTCATTATTTGCTTCTTGTATTGAACCTACAACCTTGGTACATTGATATATCGGGATGATGCTCTAACCAACCGAGCTACCCAGCCAGGGCCACTCCAAAGTGACTCTATAAAAACAACAGGTGCCTATATATGTATGTAAGGATATCTGGTACCAAGAATTATCTGATCAGCCTGACCTGTGGTGGCGCAGTGGACAAAGTGTTGGCCTGGAAATGCTGAGGTTGCCGGTTTGAAACCCTGGACTTGCCTGGTCAAGGCACATATGGGAGTTGATGCTTCCTGGTCCTCCCTCCTTTCTCTCTCTCTCTCTCTCTCTCTCTTTCTCTCTCTCTCTCTCTCATCTCTCCTCTCTAAAATGAATAAAAATTTTAAAAAAAGAACTAATCACATGCAACTATATTATGAGACATGATCAATAGATGCAACTCTGATGTACAACCTATATATTTATGGTTCAAGATAGGGCATTCACATCGCATGGTTATTGTTATGTTAGCTACTATCTTTTTTCTTTTTTTCTTTTTTTGATAAGGGAAAAGAGGTCAGTGCTCCTGACTAGTCAGATATTGCACGTTTTCTTTCTTTCTTTCTTTATTATATATATTTTTAGTGAGAGTAGGGGAGATACAGAGACAGACTCCCGCATGTGCCTCGACTAGCATCCACCCAGCAACCCCCATTTGGGGCTGATGTTCTGCCCATCTGTGGCCATGCTCATAACAGAGCTATTTTTAGCACCTGAGGAAGAGGCTCCCCAGAACCATCCTCAGTGCCTGAGGTCAATGCCTTTCAACCAATCAAGCCATGGCTGTGGGAGAGAGAGAGAAAGGGGAGGGGGGAGAAGCAGATTGTCACCTCTCCTGTGTGCACTTACTGGGAATCAAACCCAGGACTTCAATACACCAGGTGGATGCTCTACTGCTGAACCAACTGGCCAGGGCCAGATATTGCATCTTTTTTTTCTTTTTTTTTTGTATTTTTCTGAAGCTAGAAACGGGGAGAGACAGTCAGACAGACTCCCGCATGCGCCCGACCGGGATCCACCTGGCATGCCCACCAGGGGGCGATGCTCTGCCCCTCCGGGGCATCACTCTGTTGCGACCAGAGCCACTCTAGTGCCTGGGGCAGAGGCCAAGGAGCCATCCCCAGCACCCGGGCCATCCTTGTTCCAATGGAGCCTCGGCTGCAGGAGGGGAAGAGAGAGACAAGAGAGGAAGGAGATGGGGAGGGGTGGAGAAGCAGATGGGCGCCTCTCCTGTGTGCCCTGGCCGGGAATCAAACCTGGGACTTCTGCACGCCAGGCCAATGCTCTACCACTGAGCCAACCGGCCAGGGCCAGATATTGCATCTTTTAAAAATTCTTGGGGCACACTTGTTGAAAATTGCTGCTATAAAACATCATCTGCATACCGCATCATGTGCTCACCACCCAAAGTCAAGGCTCTTTCTGCCAGTGTTTACTCAGTGGATTGTTTTAAGAATTCAAAAGATAATATTTTTAAGGTGCCTGGCCTATCAGTAAGTACTTCATAATGCAGTTTGATTGTTAGTATTTATAGATATTTTTTAAGTGGTGGAAAGGGGTATGACTTAAATGCTACTCTTTTTGTCTGGCTACCAATGATAAACACAGGACAGTCCAGCTATCTGTAATAGCTGTGAGCTTATTAAACCTTTTCGGTGACACTCTCTGTACTTCTTGTGGTCGAATATGCCCAAATTATTCAGATTTGGGGGAAAGCTGTGAAAGACTATGCAAATATGAGATATTTTGTGATTGGTTGCTGATGAGATTCTTCCTTCTCCTTGACATACAAATTTCTAAGCCATCCTCCTCCCCTCCTTGCCCCGTGCTGGCCATGTGAAATACTGGGCAGCATCTTTCCAACAAATGAATCAATCCACTTTATACCCATTAACTAATCTTCTTTCTATACTTAAAGCTATTCAACTTTGCCACTCCACTTTAGAGTCCTAAAATTTAAACCATGGGTCCTGAGGAACAGAGGAGGGTATATCTAGTATCTTCTTTGCAGATCTGTGGAAGCTCGTGGATGGCCCCTGGAGGTCAGTCCTCTCTCTCCCCATCTCAGAGTGCTAAGATTTCTGACCTCTGCAGAATGCTCAGATAAGTCTAATTCGGGATATTGTTCTACATATACCAATTACCCACACACCCTACACTTTTGCATGGGTCCTTACTTTTTAACAACATAACAGAAAAGTGGTGAGGTCAGTTTATATGTTGGCACAGTGTTTGATGAGTGAGTTCTGATCACTCCCCAGTTGGGCGCAGAGTTTTGATCATGGAAGGTGACATAGCTAAAAATAACGGTTCTTTAGCTAGTCGGGCATCTAATAGAATTATTAAACCTGTAAGCAACTGTAGAAGTCATCTAGACCAATCCGTTTACTTTACACATCTGGTGGTTGGGAATTGAATGTGATGCCCAGGATAACTTATGGCCAGTTAAGGACTAGGATCAGTCTCCCTGATCCCCTGCTACAATTTTGTCAATCCTCATGCTTTATCTAAGAGTGCAGTGAAATGTTTTCCTGTAATATTATCAGATTAAAAGGTGCTGTCAGTGATGTGTTAGGCCTGTTTAACTCTTTAGTAACTAGGCCAGACATTTTCATCAAAAGATGCAGTGGCATAATTTATTTTTATTTTCATAGAAAAGGGGGGGAAAATTCCAGCTAAGAGTAGCAGCACTAAGACCCATATGCACCCAAGCTTTAATTTAGTCTTTAAAAGCCCAGAAAAACAACAGGAAACCACTTCAAATATGCCATCGCAATGAATTCGCTTCAAACTCTGACAGAGAGAGAAGCTAACAGAACAGGGTCCCTTCGTGCTGAGCATTGTGAAAATCTATCCCTGTTGTTTGCTCTGGTGTCCCTGCGGGAGGCACATCGAAATTCCTCCCCCCACTTCCCCCCCACCATGCGCCTTAAAAAGAATGAGCAGTAACTGTAAATAACAACCCTAAGACAATACAGATAGGTAGACACTTCCAGAATTGATTATATAAAGCACTGTTGACAAGCCACTAGCAGACAAAATAAGGAGAGGAGATGAGGACAGTAACTTTCCTTGGCTATTCAACAGGGTGTGTGGTATGCAAGGCAGGACAGAGACACAGGAAAGTGTGTGATTGACATGGTAATGAACTTCATTGTGTGTAAGCTCATGAGAGGGTCCTGAGAGTTCTCTAGTCCAGAGGAGAGGAAACTCAGAAAGGTCAAGTGGCTACCTCAGCATCTCATGTCACAGCAAAGCCAATTTTGGAACCCTGGTCTCTTGACTCTCAGTCCAGTGCTTCAGCTGCTGTAGCCTGACCCCCCTGTTTGAATCTATGACAGGACCCACATCAGGGACACCAGATGAGGCTCATGAAAACTTCTCTAAATAGCTGTTGAAAAAATCATCATTAAAGCTGCCCATCCATGCCTTTTAGCATCTCCAAAGGACAAAAAACTTGATAAATACACGATCATATAAAAATCTTCAGTCATCATCATAGCCAGAAAGGAAGGAACTTTTTACGGATGTTTAGTTATTCCACAAATATTTACTAAGTGCCGGTGCTGTATTTGTGTGTCCTGTGGTCCACGATCGATTATTCTTCCTTTTCTCTGAGCCTAAAAAGCAGGAGGACCTTTGGGTCGGTCCCCTTCACCTCTCTTCTGTCTGCGGATGTCATGCTCACATCGTCTTACTTTTCTCTAGTTTTTCCTATCCTTTCAATCTGGTCTTTAAATGTCAGTCTCTGTTCTTTCTCTCTCTCTTTTCTAGCCAGTCTGGGTTTCTCCTGTTTCTCTTGCTCTCCTTTCGCTGACGTATTTGCATCACTTTAGCTGCAGTTAGTATCTGCTAAATCAAACCATATTGGCCTGAATAGCTTCCATTGATTGGTGAATAAAAGGATGCTTCAGCCGCCTGGTCCTGCTCTCTGTCGTCCTTTGTCACCCGTAGGTTTAACTTACTCAAAACCCTCCTTGTCCTTGTCCCTCTTTTACCCCTGTTTTGTTCATGCTCTCCCATTCAAGCCGGCTCATCCTTTTGAGCTATCCTTACTCTAAACACGATCTGTGTCTTGGTGGGTAACTGTTATTTCATTTACTCATTATTCAGTGAATAAGGAGACCAATTGTCATTTCTCTTTGCTGTTGTCCTGTTTTCACTTTTCACCACCCACCCCCACCCCTGCGTGTTGTATGGACCAGAATCACTATTGTCATCAGCTAAACCATATTGAACGTCTACAAGGTATTTGCTAAGCATCACTCAGAAGATGTGAATTCTGTGTATTTAAATAAAAAAAAAATGGAGTCTTTGATTTCTTTTGAGAAGGGGTGTAAAAACTCACTTTTGTTGAGTAAGTTAATTCAACCAGTTTCCTATATATAATACCACTCACCGCAGAGAAAAGATTAGATTCTAAATGCCAGAAGAAAAAAGTGTGAAAAGACACTAACCACAAAATTATGATTTTGTAAGTCATATCGTCAGCCTATCTATTTCACACTCCAGGAAATGCCATAATCTTGATAGTTTTTTCTTAGTTCAAAACCAATCCAACCTGAAATCCATCTGAAAAAAAAATATCAAAACTCTTCAGTCAACTTTTACCTAGCGCTTGGCTTCGTCATTCAACAACCGCCCACTCCTGCCCCACAAAGCAGCTCGTCATTTTCACTTGTACCAGGAGAACATAGAAAACCTCATACTGACGGTTGCTAATGGAACAGTCATGCTTAGATTCAAGGTGAACTTGTATTACAGGAAAAAATGAAAGAGGCTTTCGAATGCGTGAACATAGATGTCAGAGGCCTTAGAGTTGTGGGACGGGGAAGCCCTGGAGGGTGGTCTGAGGTATTCCGAGACCTTGGTTGGCCTGCTTCCACCTCCCAGGTGTTAGCAGCAGTTCTGCCCTCCCCACTGACATCCAGACTGGACCTCGTCACTGCCTGGTTGTCGGGATGAGGCTTTTTCTGTCCTTCAAGGCGTTGTGACACCACACTTGGCCAGGGGTTGCAATTGGGGAGGTTTGGGTCTTCAGAGTCATTCAGGCAAGTTCCAGTCTTCTTTCCCTCAGCCGCAGCCCTCACGGAGAGCCTGGGGGGAGGGGCCTTCACTGCTGGGCCCCCTGGGGGAGGGGCCTTCACTGCTGGGCCCCCTGGGGGGAGGGGCCTTCATTCCCGCCCCGTGGAGGTGTTTGAAGGTTCACACAGCAGGAGAGGGTGGAGGTGTTTGAAGGTTCACACAGCAGGAGAGGCTTTTGAGGCCTATTCTGGCCTCACGCTGAGGCTGTCTGGCAGTTCCGTGGCTGGCCCGCAGTTGGGGCAACCTTTGCCTCTGGCCGCACTGGGGCAGAGGTGACAGCAGGAGGGATGAGTCATCATCCTGTCCTTTTTCCAGCAGAGCACCACTCGGAGCTTATTTTCCTGCAAACCCACCTCCCCATAGAGGAGGATCTTCTCAACTGGAGACAATGTGACAGAAGAGGACATTTGTTAATAATATCTGGAGACCCGTTGATGATCACAGCTGGTAGTGCTACTAGCACCAAGTGGGGAGAGGCCAGGGGTCTGCCCCACATCCTGCAGAGGCCTGGACAGCTCCCCCTGCCCCAGACACACACACAATAAAGAATTACCCGGACCCAAAACATCAATAGTGCTGAGGTTGAGAAATCTTGCCATAGGGAATGTTCTTTACCTCGTGTTTATCCTGAACTCCTCACAGATGATATCTGCATTTTCAACCCAAATACGTTTTATTTAGAAGTGCTTATCTTCACCTTTAAATAAAAGAATAAATGGGAAATCTCACTGGTATCAGGAGAAAAAAACAAAAAAGTAATGCATTGGCAAAAGAAGCCACAGATAATCAATATAAATTAACTCATTTAAGCTAATTCATGCTACCTGCGATGGCAGAAAGATTTTTGCTAGTGAGAGAAGACCTCTCGTTAAAACAGAAGGCAGAGATCCAAATGCATAGTGCCCTAGGCAGCTGATGTGACTGCAGCAGGTAGGAGAGATGTCTGGACCACCAGACAACACATGTGCCACGTGGACAGAGCCGCCTCCCTTGTTTCTGACCAACTGTTGTCGTTTAGAATAATAGCTGTTCCACCATTGCCAGGTCTTTTGATTTTTCAAGAGTCCGGAAATCTGAACTTTATTGTAAAGTTCCCCGGTTATTAATTGGTAGAAACAAATTTAAAGGCTCTAAGCTTTGTGTGGTTGAACGTTGGAGAGATGAGACAATATCTCTAGTCTGGTACATGGATCTGCCTAGTTAACTCTTAAGTTAATAAAAACTTTAAAAATTTTTAAGTTAAAACTTTTCAAAAAGAAGTTCAAACACCTTAGAATATTCAAGACCCTTAAAGATAATGTCTTGCCATCCTAGCTTTCTACTTCCCATCCCTGTGCCCCTCTCTACTCTCCCTTTGAGACACAGGGTGCCTCTTGGAACACAGCACACACCCTCATGCCTGGCCTTCTGTCTGCCCCGCCTTCCCTCACTCCCATCTCTACTTTTGCTGCCTATTGAACTGTGATATTCATTCTCCATGGCCCAGATCGAATGACAAATGATCTTCCCGAATGCCCTCAGAAAAATCTGGCTTGTTATATTATGCCATTATAATCTTCACCACTTCCCATGTAGTCATCTAATCATCCGTCTCTCCTGCCTCTAGTAATATATAAGACAGGGAGGGTAGGCACCCAACATCATTTACTGTTGTTCTCTCCTCCATGTAAACTTAGCTTTCAATAAATTTAAATGGCCCGCTTCTTAACCACCCACCAATATGCACTGTGGTTAATGTAGCAGTTTCTACATCTAATAACCACATTTTTCCTCTTCCCTTCTTATGACCAAATTTTCCAAAAAAAAAATAATAACGTTAAAGTAATGGCATTAAGATTTTTTGCAACATTTACAACCTTTTATGAAGAGAAAAAGCAAAACCTGAAAGATGAGTAATACTTATTAAACATTTGAAAAAGCATTAAAATAAGTATTTTTACACAGTTAAATATTTGCAACTCTTAGATGTATAAATTACTACTCTTTGAACTTGAAGTGGAATTTGAACTGTGCTCTCCATAATTATAATAATCATACATTTATTTACATATAGTTGGGCTATATAGATATTAACCAATTAATTCTTGATCACATTGCCTATTAAGAAGACTTTCCTCGGTACCCTATTTTTAGAGTGTCTATATGAGTATGTGTTAATTATAAACCTCTGTATTAATTTGCATCATGTTACTCAAATGCTTACTGAACAATTTACCAACATCAAGGGGATAGGTGGGCAAGATACTTGCATTAGAATTAACCTCTGTTCTCAAACCAGATGAGTGGTATTTATAAACCCTTTTCAAATACCTGGCCTGAGTCCAAGTACAATTCATTTTCCTTAAGTGTTTGAGTGGTTGTTCAAGGGGGTGTCATGACTTTCTCAATTCAGGTCACATCATAATTAATTAAAAAACGAAAGAAGGAAAGAAAAAGGAGTGGTAGGAATATATGTTTGAGCCAACATGAGTTTCTTATAATCCTGGTTCTAGGTAGATAATATGGCTAATAATTAAGTTATCTCTTAGGTTATGCTTTCAGAAGTTGCTGTTGCCTGCTACCTATTCCATTTTTTAAAAAAAAACTACCTTTATACTAATTTTAACATGAAACAGAGCCATTTGGAAAAAACTCATTCTGAATGGCAGAATTGGTTGTGGAATAACGTGAGTTTGGGTTGTCGAATGACATGTTTATGTGATATAAATGGGAAGATATTGGACAAATGAAATTTCTCTCATTATTCAAGCAGCGAGGTATTCCAAATGCCTCCGCTCAAGAATACATAAATATAGATTACATATAATGTGCACATCATGAGTCTTATTTGCAGAATTACCACTGTCTGAAACCAATCCATTGTAAATTACAACAGTACTTGGGCTTGTGGTTTCAAGAAATAGCTCCTTTCAAACTGAAAGAAAATAAAATACCAAATGCAGAGAAATCAGTGTTATATCAGTGGAATTTACCTTTATGGAAGAATTCTTGGGAATGCACCAATTTTGCCTAAATCTGATTTTGTTGTGTTCTGTTAAACCACTGTTGTCCCTTGCACTCATCCCATGTGAAAAGAAGGCAGTGTTCTTTAAAGCTCTGATGAGCAAATACAGAGACTAAGGTTTCAGGAACACCCTGTCTTTTTGCTGAGATATTGATAGAACACAGTAGATAATACTCACTGAACTCACAGGGTAGTCACAGCTTGCCCATAGCACATTGTAACAGTTGATTGTGGTATTGAATTTAAAGCCCCAAAGAGTAAAGCAGAAATGTATAATGCTGCTGTTATTGCACTAGTTATAGGGTTTCAACTCGGGTATTATTAGGGTATTGAATTATTTAAGTATCAATACTTTTATGCTCATATAATATACTTAGAATAATTATAAATTTACATTCAGCAAATAGTTTTAATCTAGCATTATCTCTGATTCTTCATCCTCTAAATCTATCTGAATTATAAAAAGTTTGTTGAAAGTTCAGCAAGTCAAAGATGATTGACGCTTGTGGGCCGCCATCTTTCTTGGTTAGAAGATTGTCCTAATGAGACCAAAAGATCAATTTATTATGACCCAGGAAGCTTTGCAGCCAGGAAAACAGTATTTTGCTGCCAGCAATTGTACCCTTGACCCTAGCCAGATCTCTCTTAAGTTAAAAGTAACTGGATGAGAAAGTATGGATGATTCTCTCCAAATTGTCATCACTAAAAAAAAAAAAAAAGAAAAAAAAGAAAAAACCCAACTCCAAAGGAAGATCTGATTTGGTGCACAAATATGAAGAACACCTTATTAGGATAAAGTCAGCAACAATAAATAGTAACACAAGTTGATGTTTATCAAGTTTTTTTATATGCCAGCCACTGCGCTAAGCAGTTGCCAGGGATGGTCACATTTACCTTTCATCAGCTCTGTAGGTAGGAACCACTATTATCTCCCCGTTGCAGGTGAGGGGGACTAGGGATCAGAGAGGTTCAAGTGACTTCAAGATCACACTGCAGTGGGAACCGAGATCTGCATTTAGGTGTCTAGTTCCAGAGCCTCTCAACCTTGTCTCTGCGGCTGCGCAGCAGAGCCGTATCGTTGTGTAAGCATGTGTGTTTCTCAGATGTTGGAGTCATCGCTTGGATCATAAAATGCACACGCTGTAGGAAAGTGTGTGGTGACAAACGTGCTTCTCAGTTAGGAGGCCCGCACCTGAGAGGACAGGGTGACAGCTGCATCCATGCCCAAGGTGTACTGGGAGAGGGTTGCCTCTAGTACTCCACATCACGTTTGCTGTTCAGTTCAGATGTAGGGCGTTGTTACCTGTGTGTGCACTTGTATTGGAACAAATTTCCAGTGACCACTAAGAATGAACTGCACTGAACTAAGAGCCTATGTTCATTGATAAACCATGTCTGTGATGCAGCCACACAGGAAAAGCCATGGTTTGAACCTCTGAAGAATCAGTTGCCTAGTAGACTCTTTAGGGTGTGCAGTAAGAGGTATTGTTTACCGAGTCCCTAATCACCTGAGCACTGTACCATCTCTTTTCGTTTTTGAGAACACCATAAGATGGGATAAGTGGTAAGATTTCCGTGTTACACACAAAGGTACTGAGGTTCAAAAAAATTCTTCAAAGAGCTACGTATGTGGCAGACAGGGATCCTAAGTGTTTTTTTGGGTTTTTTTTTTTGTTTTTTTTTTTGTATTTTTCTGAAGCTGGAAACGGGGAGAAACAGTCAGACAGACTCCCGCATGCGCCCAACCGGGATCCATCCGGCACGCCCACCAGGGGCGACGCTCTGTCCACCAGGGGGCGATGCTCTGCCCCTGGGGGGGGGGGTCGCTCTGCCGCGACCAAAGCCACTCTAGCGCCTGGGGCAGAGGCCAAGGAGCCATCCCCAGCGCTCGGGCCATCTTATGCTCCAATGGAGCCTTGGCTGCGGAAGGGGAAGAGAGAGACAGAGAGGAAGGAGGGGGGTGGGGTGGAGAAGCAAATGGGTGCTTCTCCTTTGTGCCCTGGCCGGGAATCAAACCCGGGTCCCCCACACGCCAGGCCGACGCTCTACCGCTGAGCAACCGGCCAGGGCCTCCTAAGTGTTTTTGACCACTGCAGTAATTGAAAATATATATATATAAGGGTTAAAATATCCTGAAGTTTTCCTAATCAAACTCACAAGGTGGACTTCATTTTGAAGTGAAGTGAGATACCTTCTATAAAAGCCTGTTTAATATCCTCTATCCATCATATCAATGTACCCTTCAGCCAAAGTACAAAAAGTGGAATCCCAAGTGGAAAACTGCAGGTGTACCTATTTAGACAAAGAAGCATGAAGGGCTGAGTGGTTGCCTGGCATGCCCAGTATTTGCATAGCCAGAATCTTGGACATAGTAGGTACTGAGCAAATATTTGTGGGTTTGCTTCAAAAACAGGGATTTTTGTCTGAATGCTTAAATGTTCACCTTGCTTTGGTTTTGCTTTGGAAGGCTGACTCTGCTCACTTTGGGAGAGTTTCAACTTCTACAGATATACTTTTAGATTGACATTTCCTTTCCCACTGTTTTGCCTGACCCTTTTAAAAACGCATTGGTATTTTATGATCTGGAATCTATTACATGATGAAAGGGGTTCCAAAATCTTGGGAGCCAGCTTGTGGTCAAAGCATCTTCGAGTTTTCCTGGATCTACAACAGTGGGTGAAATTCTTGCATTCATTTCAAAGTAAAGAGTTTAACATTTTCATATTATAACAAATACAATTATGTCTGAAATATTTATAATTAATTTGCATTTTCTAATATTTAGAAAAATGCAAAGTAAAACTCCCCATGTATAGAAACAGATAGCTTAAAACATCATCCCCAACATCTGTGTGCTCATCTGTGTGAAGATGAATATATATAGACATGTGCGTTATTAAAGCCTTGAGTATCTCCTGGAGGAAAGACTATGAATACATTATTTTCTTTATACTTTTCTATATTTTTCTAAATTTTGTTCGGTAAGCCAGTGTAACTTTTAAGTAGGAAACAATTTTCAGCCTAAAATTACAGCTAAATATTAGCAGCTGCGGCTAAGAACAGATGGACAGATTGCCCAAACAGTCAAGTTAGAGGGAGGATAACCACTTGAATACAGTTATTAAAGCATAAACATAACAGAAAATGGAATGGTGGCTCAGTTCCTGTGTTAACAAAATATTGAGGGTGTGACGGGCAAGCTGCCCCTGGTTATGTCAGAAAGCACTCTTGAAAACAAAAATAAACAAAACAGAAAGAAAGAAATACATAAAAGAAAAAATTTTAGAAAAGCACTCTTGTTGCTCAGTGTTTTTAATCATTTTTTCAATTTCGGTTGACATACAATATTATATTAGTTTCAGGTATAGACATTACGCCTGTGATTAGACATTATATAGCTTACTAAGTGATCATCCCAATAAATTTCACAGCCATTTGACACCATGCATAGTTATTAGAATATTAATGACTATATTCCCTATGCTGTACTTTATATCCACAGGACTATTCTGTAACTACCTATTTGTATATCTTAATTCTTTCACCTTTTTCACCCATCCCCCCAACTCGCCTTCATCTGGCAACCATCCAAATGTTCTCTGTATCTATGAGTCTGTTTCTGTTCTGCTTGTTCTTTTTTAGTCACCTGTTTGTTTGTTTTTTGTTTGTGTGTGTGTGTGTGTGTGTATTGTTGTTTTTGGGTTTTTTTTTACAGAGAGAGAGAGATAGATAGGGCCAGACAGACAGGAATGGAGAGAGATGAGAAGCATCGAATCATTAGTTTTTCGTTGCACATTGTGACACCTTAGTTGTTCATTGATTGCTTTTTCATATGTGCCTTGTCCGTGGGGCTACAGCAGACCCAGTAACCCCTTACTCAAGCCAGCAACCTTGGGTCCAAGCTGGTGAGTTTTGCTCAAACCAGATGAGCCCACGCTCAAGTGGCGACCTCGGGATCTCAAACCTGGGTCCTCCCCATCCTACTCTGATGCTCTATCCACTGTGCCACCGCCTGGTCAGGCTAGTTACATGTTGATACATATTTGTTGCTATTTTGTTGTTTATATTTTTTATTACTTTTTTCCTCTTTTTTAAAGAAGACCCTTTAACAATTCATACAAGTTTGATGGTGATGAACTCCTTTAGCTTTTTCTTATCTGGGAAACTCTTTATATGCCTTCGGTTCTAAATAATAGTTTTGCTGGGTAGAGTAATCTTGGTTACTTCATCACCTTGCTTTTCATCACCTTGAATATTTCTTGCCAATCTCTCTAGCCTGCAGTTTTTGTTGAGAAATTAACTGACAGTTTTATGGGATCTTTTTTATAGGTAACTAACCGCTTTTCTCTTCTTTTAAGATTTTCTATTTGTCTTTAACATTCTGCATTTTAATTATGGTGCATCCTGATGTGGACCTCTTTGGGTTCATCTTGTTTGCGACTGTTGGCTTCCTAGATTTGTATGGCTATTTCCTTCACCATGTTAGAGAGGTCTTCTGTTATTATTTTTTCAAATAGGTTTTAAATTATTTTCTTTATTCTGTTGGCACACCCATGATGCGAATGTTAGTACACTCAAAGTTGTCTCAGAGGCTCCTTATACTATCCTCATTTTTAATCTTTTTTTTCTTTTTGCTGTTCTAATTGGGTATTTTTTGCTTCCTTGTATTCCAAATGGCTGATTTGATTCTTGCCTTCATCTTCCCTACTGTTGAGTACCTGTACATTATTCATATCACTTCTATCTTTCATTTCTGACTGGTTCTTTTTTATGGTTTCCATGTCCTTTCTTTTTTTTTTACTTTTCCTTTTTTTTTAAAATTATTGATTTTGGAGGAAGAGAGAGAGAAACATCAATTTGTTGTTAGACTTATTTATGCATTCATTGGTTCATTCTTGTGTGCCCTGACCAGGGATAGAACCCCCACAACCTTGGCATATAGGGATGATGCTCTAACCAGTTGAGCTACCCGGCCAGTGTCCATGTCCTTTATTATGCTGTTGAAGTGCTCATTAAGCTTCTTGAGTATCTTTATAAACCAATGTTTTGAACTCTATATCTGTTACTTTGCTTACCTCCAGTTCATTTTAGTTCTTTTTCTTATGTTCTTTCACTTCGAACCTGTTGTCTCTTCATTTTGGCTGCTTCCCTGTGTTTGTTTCTATGTAGCAAGTAGAGCTGTTGTGTCTCCTGGACTTGACAAAGCAGCCTAATGTAGTAGGTGTCCTGTAGGGCCCAATGGCACAGGCACCCCATTCACCCAAGCTGGGCACTCCAGGTGTGCCCCCAACCTCATGTGAGCTGTGTACATTCTCCTCTCATACAAGCAGCATCTGGTCTTGGTGTGCCCTGTAACTCTCACTAAGTGGCCCCCGGCCCAAACTAGCAGCAGCTGGCTTTGGTTCACAGGGTGGCCTCTCCTGGGCACCTCCAAGCCCAGCATAAGTAGCAGCCATCTGCAGATCACTTTATAGCTCATTCTGGGAGGCCCTGGGCAGAACACAGGTGGCAGCTGACCTTGGCCTGTACCTCCCAGGAGGCTCCAGAGACCGTGCACCTAGTGGACAGCTTCAGACCACCACAAAGTACCACCCAGCCACCTCCACAAGCAATACACTCAAGGTATGGACTCAGCAGGAACCAGAGCCCCACTGAAGTACGTCCTGCTCTATGGGGTGGGCCCCTGCATAGCTGACCCTCTTCAGTGATCACAGCTAGTCCTTGCAACCAATTGGCCTGCAGGTAAATCCCTCTTATTGACGTACCAACAGCAATCAAGGCTCACCTACCTGCCAACTCTGTGGGTAAAGGGCTCAGAAAAGAAATAAGGGCCTCTGCCAGCACTTCTGTGTGGAAGAAAGCTGGTTCCCAGCTCTTGCCTTGATGCCAGACAATTCAGTCCCTCCACTTATGTTTCTGGTGCCTTTTGAGCTGCTACCCCAGAACTAGAGCTCAGAGGGAGCGAGTCTGAGTAAGTCTGTGCATGGGCCCTTTAAGAGGAGCTGCCAATGACTTCAGCAGCCCTCCATCTCACTCAGCCACAATCACTGCTGGTTTCCTACAGCCAGAAATTATGGGGACTTTTCTTCCTGGCACTGGAACTTTTGGCTGGGGAGCCGGGTGTAGGGTCGGTATTCCTTGCTTGTCAGGGGTATGTACCTCCACGGCCGAGATATCCCTCCTGATTTTTATCTGCCACGCGTACGGGTATGGGACCAGCTTGTTCTGTGTCTACACCCCTACTACCAGTCTCAATGTGGCTTCCTTTTTATGTCCTTGGCTGTAGGATTACATTCAGCTAGATTTCAGGCATTTCTGAATGATGATGGTTCTGTAGTTTAGTTGTAATTTTGATGTCCTCAGTGATTTTTACAGTGACATACATTTTAACACACAGCCGAACTGCATTCTATAGCTGTGTGATAATTTTCAACCTGAATTGCCTTAAGCAGTCAGTCATATTCTCTGGAGAAATTGAAATTTAACACAGTATCATAGGGAACGAATAAAGACTTGCTCTGATAAATATTTTGCTCTGCTCAATATGGACTACATTTGATCAGCTGACGTGGTCCAGAAATGAACTAAAACCACAAATTCAAATTGTTCACAGATTTCTTGTTTTACCTTAAGTTGCTTCCTTCAGAAAAAGCAATGAGAGTAACTCTTGACTATCTGTAATAAAGAAAAAAAACCAGTAGTCATAGTTTATAAAATATATATATTTGGCTTGGAATATTTTGGGGGGCATAAAATGTGTCTTGTTTAAGTCATATTAAATCAATTTGTCATTCCTTAAAACATATGTACTTGATGACATTGAAAAAAGATGAAGAGGCCCTGGCTGGTTGGCTCAGTGGTAGAGCATTGGCCCCGTATGTGAATGTTCCGGGTTTGATTCCTAGTCAGGGCACACAGGAGAAGCGACCATCTGCTTCTTTAACCCTTGCCCTCTCCCTTCTCTCTCTCTCTTTCTCTCTCACTCTTCCTCTCCCACAGCCATGACTTGGTTGGAGCAAGTTGGCCCTGAGCTCTGAGGATGGCTCCATGGCCTTGCCTCAGGCACTAAAATAGCTCAGTTGCCGAGCAACATCCCTAGATGGGCAGACCATCACCCAGTAAGGGGCTTGACAGGTGGATCCCAGTTGGGGTGCATGCGGGAGTCTGTCTCTCTGCTTCCCTGCTTCTCACTTAAGAAGAAAAAGAAATGGAAAGAGAAAAAATGAAAAAATGTTCTCAAACTGAATGAGCTTTTGGTAATTACCAAAGACTATAGTGCACTTGCCAGAAGGGTGATCTTCCTGCTCTCTGCACCACACTTTCTTTGTATAATTTCAAGACCGTGGTCTTTCAGTTACCATTTTTGCCTTTCTAATCCAGCAATATGTCACCTGTGATGAAAGTATTCTTTTGCACCTCTTTTATCAGGAACCATCTGAGAACCTAGGAAGTAAGCAGCTAGGCCTTTGGCTGCCAAAACAGGGTCCCAAAGTTCCAGCACCATCGCTTATGCCCATTACTCAGAGGAAATCCCTGTAGACCTAACACATCCTATTTATAATGGTTATAATGGTTTTTATACAGGTCCTCTGACATGTTTGGTTATCTGGTTAGGTTCCAAGCACATGACTAATTCTAAAATGAAATATTAATTGTAAGTAAAAGGGTCACATTGATTAGATCAAGCATGTGATTACAGATGGAACTCATAAAGGGGATTAAAAACTATTAAAAAGTCAACATACTGGGGCATTTAGTTTTTGGGGGAAATGTGATATAAATCTTAGAAGACCTTCAGAGCATTGCAGCATATATAATTATTTGTACTGTTTGGGTAAGTTTCTAATAAATTTTAAAATATTTTATAATACCATTTCATCACCAGGAAAGAGTAAATTATGTTCAAAATGCTCTTGAGGAAAAATAAATGTCATGATCTTAGAAATCGTTCATAAAAAATATTTACGATACCTACCTTCTTTGTTTTTTGGATGAAACAACAGCTATTTGAAAGTTTAGCTATCCCAAACTGGGGCTCTGATTGGCTGAGATTTATGCTGTTTGCCCTGTTGATACTCTAAAATACATAATGTTCACAAAGGTTTCTGAATTTAGGAGAATTTACTTCATTGAATTCCTTGAGAGAACTATCTAGAAAATAACTCTTATTTGTTTCCCATTTGCAAGATGTTTCTCATGTAACCCAGGGGAATGTGCTCCCAGTGAACCCCGGACTTGACCAACTGGAGAACGGAGGACAGAATTTCCTGTGTTTATCCTCCCATCCCGGAGTTTGTAACAGTTGACTCTGGTGATTTAAACTCTAGCGAGGCTGAGCTTATATCTCATTACATAACAGTACAAAGTAACTTAGCCAAAACACAGTGTTCACTCCCCTGGCCCTTCCTGTAAATATAACCACGACCTCTGTGATTTTTGCTCCTTCCAAATGAAGGCCAAACCACATGTCATCTTACACATCCTCTTCTAGGCCCAAAAAGCCACCACTCTCTAGTTCCTAGGTCACTGTAACAATTGAGGACGTTCTAGATCTTACTTAAGAAAGTGGGTTAATTTTAGGTATGACTATAGAGAGGATAATGCTGACTCTTCCACAGCAACTTCAAGTTTAGCCTTTTACAGAATCAGAGTACTAGCCACAAAGAATACAGGTAGCAGAAAATGATTGTTGCCACCAACTAGTAGGAGGAGAAATTTCTTTAGAACAAAAGGAGAATAACACATAGCTGGTGAGAGTGGGATTAAATTAGAGAGTAAGGGTTAGCTATTTAAAGAAATATTTATTGCGTGCATATTGCTGTTCAAACATTTGGGGAGGTTCAAACATTTGGGGATGATGCAGAAATACATAGTATATGCTTTGATAAATCTGTACCTTGTCATTTGTCATTGAATGGGGGTGGACAAGCATATGCTCCTGGAGGGGAAAAGGGCAAGGCAACATATCCATAAAAGGAAGAGGGGGAAGTCCAAACTGGATGTTAAAGGGAAACATCTACAGTAATCCGCAGGGTTTCTTCATTTTCAAAAGCTTTGAAGAGGAAGTGAGGTTTGACTCAAAAATGGAGTTTTCAGTGGAACCTGAAATGATGAAGAGAGAGTGGAAGCCATGAACTTCCAGGCTGAGAGGACCTCATTCGTGCTCAATGGACGGATAGGAGGCTGACTTTGGCTTATGACCCATAGGCACGTTCGCCCACTGCACCTTCTGAGAGGTGTAGGGAGCAGCCAGTGGTAGCATCTTCACCTGCAGAGCAAACAACTGAGAAGAGCCTGGTCACTCAGAGTAGGAAAAGCATGTCCCTAAAATATTTATATTTAGATAAGTCATACAAAACTTATTTTCAGATAATTGCTTATTTCTCTATTTTTTTTTTCATGATCTGTTCATAAAAGAGAGAGGGCATGGGAGGAGATAAATGATTTAAATACAGAAGTTGTCAGGCCAGATTTTTTTCCTCCCTGTGTTTATTTGTGGAACTATCCACAGTCCCTCCAATTGTTAGGGTAGATCTCACTCTGTCGATGAGAGCCCCTCATCCACAATTGAGTGGATGAGGGGCTATCTATCAGCAAAGAGCTTGAAATCAAGATGAGAGAGAGAGAGAGAGAGAGACCCCGAGGATGCATCCCATTCCATTTTTTCCTAAACACGCACTTGAAATGCCAGACACTCCAAAAGCTTTTGTTGCAGGTAACGTGAACTCCCTCTGCTGTCTGTTCATTAGAAAGTAGGACCAAAGTTTCAAGGGGAGGAGATTTGTGTAACAGAAAGAAGTGGCAGAAAATAGGTCAGCAAAGTGACCTCCACAGATGGATGTTTCAAGATGCGTAAGCTGTGGTCCTACAATCACAGATTCACTAACGAATATCAGGGGTAAAGGCCGGAAGTGGAAAGATTGTCTGGGCTGGTGGGAGTGCGGAAGAGGAAGAAGTGGGTTATCATTCTTCTTTCAAATAACTACCACTTGAAACATTTGTTAAAAGTTCCCTTAAAGTCATTGTGTTCAAAAGATGACAGTATTTCTTAGAAAAGAAGTAGAAAAAATGTCAACCAATATGAGTGTCCCCCAACCACGACCTTTCTTCCCTTCCCACCTGTGAATACAAAACAATTTCTTTTTCCTTTATTGGCCCCATTCTGCTTGACTATTGCAACATGATGCAATCACTTCTTGTTTGAAGCAGTAACCTAACACCAAACAGAATTTTAACATAGCCACTAATTCTTTTGAACAAGGCTGTGCTGGCAATTATGAAACAGGGTAGACGTTGGCAAGCGCTTTCAGAATAATTACAGGGTTCCTCGGGTAGTACAGTATAAATAATTGCTGGTTTAAAAGCATTATTGTGAGCAGCAATTTATGCTCAAATTTATATTTGCTCCTTGAAACCAATATATGTCAAGAGTCCCTCGCTCCCACCCCCACATTCCCCCATTGAAATCTCAAGGGTTTTTTGGAAAACCTTTTGATTCCATTACACTTTTAACTTTAGCAAGGCAATGACAAGGCTCGTCTGGGCTACAGAGGATATAAGGATAAGAGTAATGCATTTAATAAATGGGCATGAGTGAAGTAATGAAACTATTCCAATTCTGGCCGCCCGGTGTGCTCCCAGGGTACTGATGTACAGAAAGGCCCTTTTGGTACAGAGAAAAGCTAAGAACTGCAGTGGTATCACTTTTGCCAGGCAAGTAGGGCACGCCGAAGAAGATTATCACCTCTTCTTTGGCTTCTGACGGTGTGGATGTGAGGCACAGAGGACCGAGGCACAGGAAGCTCGTGGAGATGATGCGGCTTTAAAATAGCCACAGAGACTTTATTAAAACATATATATTTTCATCTCTGTGGAAATTTACATTTAAGCCTATGGCACAGTAAAAATGAGTAGGTATGTCAGAAAAACAATGTGCAGGGGCAGGGAGGAAGGAGAAAGCCTGGGTGATGGGGGGAGCTGTTTGTGAAGGGCTTTCCTCTTGGGTGAATGCTGAATAGAGGCCTTCTTTTTCCAAGCAGGTGACTGTGACCGTATGTGTCATCTTCTTTCTGTTGATCCTGGTAGCTTCTCTTACCTAGTCTGAGAACTCCCCTGAGATGTTCACATCCTGAATGTTTCTCACCAAAGTAGCTAGTGTTCTAGGATAATGTGTTTCTTGTTTCAATTGCTGTTCCTGGTTTCTGCTCTCTAAAACCCTTTTAAGCCATATTTTCCATGACTGTTCAGTCCCAGCTTTGGTATTTAAGCCTTTCAATGGGTCATTAGCTCTGTAATTAATTCCAGCTATTTTTAAATGGTGCCTTGGTTATTAAAGAGCTGCCATATTCTCAACAGCCTTGTCTTTCTTGGTGCATTACGAAGCATTAGCTGATTTTTTTGTGTGTGTGCCAAAAATATTGTAATTTTTTTTCTCCTTTCAAAAATATTCCTCATTGGTAGGAGGAGTCAAACTTTTGAATGAGGACAGGAAATATTTAACTATTACTCTTCTGTATGATACTCTTGGACTTTTATTTTTCTTTCAACTGTTCTCAACAAGTAATCATCAAGGACTTTCTGCAGGCCAGGCCCTGCCCTTTCAAAACCAATACTGGTAAATCACAGGATTTGAATAGGAGGTGACTTTATGGAGAAGTGACTGGATCAAAGCCTTTAGCCAGTCAGCTCTAGCGTTAGACTTAGAGCCCAGACCCCCTGAGCCCATTCCTTCCGTTGTTGTATGCTTTCTTAGACAATATCAACATAGCTGTTAGTCTCTGTGCCACTAGAAGCAGCTTACCTATGCTAATATTAGAACCAGCGAGCCTGGCCCCACATCCTTGGCAGACATCACAATCAACTGCAGCAACAGTCGTCTCCACCAGCATCGCAGGCATCCTGTAGGAACCCAGCTGACTTGGAAAATGAACTGAAACCCACTTGCTACCTTGACCTTATTGGTAATCCTAGGATAAAGCGGTAATTCCTGGTTCAGAAAAACAGATGGAGATTAATGTTGATTATTGAGTATTATCTGAGATCAAATAAAAATACCAATAGCTCAGGTAATAATAGCAATAGTGGCTACCTTTGTGTGCCAGGCTCTGAGCTAGTTGCTTAGGTACATTCTTGTATTTGAGCTTCATGACAAATCCTGTGAAATATTTACTTTTATTTCCTTGGTACAGATTAGAAAATAGGAAACTGGAGAGGTTAAATAATTTGCCCAGGATCGCTGGGCTAATAAGTGGCCGACTTAGCATATAGGCTCGCATCTATCTCTAAAGCTGCTCCTAGACATCTAACAGCACACGCATGACGCCCATGTGCTGGACCAGTCCTTGATGTCAGAAGAGAAGTTACTACCTTTCTCCCCAGGAGAACTCCCTTCCCCCGACTTCTAGCTCCCATGCCTTTTCTTCCAATCCATTGAATTCCTTTGGCATTTTTGGATTGCAGGTTCTAGTAAATGTCTGTAATTCAGAAAAGAATGTTTGCCCCCGTTGATTTTTTAAATTTGTTTGTTTCATTTTATGATAAATTAGGAATCCTTCAAATTATTTTGGCTCTTGACTTAAAGTTTCTGTGTTAGAAGAAGAAAATGCTTGAGGCTGTCTGGAATTGCTTTTAACAACGCTTTCTTTCCCTCTAGGGTGATAGGGATTAGTTCACACTAGAAGCAGATGATAGGATTCCCTAATTTATCCATTCCTTTGGAGCACCTGCAGCATGCCAGGCACTGAGCTAGGCACTGGGGATGTAGACTAAGAAAGAAAGACAGGCCCCTGCTCCATATATCTACCTTTCACTCTAAATGTGTGTGAAGAAGGCTGATAGTTCTGTAGCATTTTAGGGAATGAGAAATGTTATGAAGAATGAGTCCAGGTGTTATAACAGCAGATGACCTGGGAAGAGAGGATGAAGCATGCTTGTGGTTTCGATTTCCTGTGACCCCTAAGACAAATATTAAGGGAGACTTTAGGAAGCAAGTTAAACTTCTGTATCTCTAGATATGTCTTCAGTGCACTGCGGCTAGGACTGAGACTGGGGGAAATGTCAAGTGGATAGACATTTTATTTCAGTGTCATCTTCCTCTTTGGCACCCTGATCATTTTCCCCATCTGCTGAGACCTTCTCCCCCTGGTAGCTCTCTCCACCCTCAGCTGCCCCTCGTTCTGTTGGTGATGCCAACGCTTACTGCCTCTCCTTACCATCCATACCATGGGCTATGGACTGTCCCATTTCCTGTCCTCAAGGTCGGGCCCCCTTGCAGCTGCCCAAGCCTAAGCTAGCCACCCGGAAAAACACCTCTGCCCACTGCTCCCAAGTGAGTGATTTCTGTTGACACTGGTTCTGCTCCTCCGTCTGTGAAAGGAGAGTTAGGGTAAAGCTGGTGGGGAGATGGCAGGAGAAGGAGCTGATGTGGGAGGGGCCGCTCCTGGGTGTCACCCCAGCTACACACAGTCACTTTGCCTCTCAGGGACTTAGTTGCTTTGGCTAAAAAGTAAGGGGTCTGATTGGGTCGTCTCAGAGGTCCTTATAGGTCTGAAATTCTGTGATGTGAAAGGTTCCATTTTGCTCTTCAGAGCATGCCAAACAAAACAAAAGCTATGATTGTCTTACCCCCCCAAGAAGAAGCTTCGCACGAGGAAGGAGGCCAGCGAGGCATTGTTGTGGGACAGTAGGAAAAACTATTCAAGGTCTTTCAACTTCCCTCCCTGAAGAGAGTTGGCGTGGGCAATGGACTCTTACTGAGATTGTTTATGAAATGAAAAGATGACTCTTCATACATCCAAATTATGTTTAATATCTTAAACCTTGAAAATAGCAGGTTTTAACTGTCAGCCACATATGCTGACCAGGATGTGGTAACTGAGCAGAGACCAGAATGAGCTAAAGCATCAAAATCATTTTCTCGTGTAAGTGACCAGCATCTACTTCCTTATCTGTCATTTTATTCCTTACTGAGGTCAGAGTGGTAAAGCCATTATGCAATATACATTTCCTTTCGCTTAAAAGGCATGAGATTAGCAAGACAACAAGCATTGAATCACTCTCACCAGTCATTTCCAAATGCTGAAAAGAAACATGCACTGTTCTCTTCTACGTGGGTATATTAAGGTGCTGCATTTTCCCTGCAGAGCTGTAGTTATTACTTAGTTTATTTCACTTATGGCATCCTATGAAATCTCCTTGCAGAAATCTAAACGATGAAAAGAGACTGCTTGATGCATAGCTGTCTTGTCTGCTTCTAAAGGTATTGGCTTAATCTGATGAAGAACAAGTGATCCACACAGTGAATCTTCAAAATCTAAATTAGCAGAAAGAACAGCAAAACCAGTACAGTTCTGCAGAATGCTTCTTTTGTTTTCTGTAAGTGTGGTAATGATTTTACACAAACGAAAACTTACTTTTGTTAAGCCTGTATTTGGTGTGATTCAAGGTGTGAATTCAGCCATTCATTTCTTGAACTTTTATTATTTCAGAATTAAGGCAGCATTATTTAGACTCCTTAATCTCCTTTGAGAGAGTATGTGTCTGTATGTGTATATATATATATATGTGTGTGTGTGTGTGTGTGTATTCATTTCCATTTTTTTCCTGACTATCCTTGAGGAAAACAAACAACATTAAGAAAGATTAATTTTTTTCCAATTATAGCTTATTGTATGCTGACAATAGCTTTAATTTCTTTAATGTCCTAGGGAGAAGGGTTGATAATTGATAACATTTCTATTGATATTTTCCAGATATGATTCTATAGCAAAGGTTTTTAAATGTATTTTTTTTGTAAACACTAAAGGGAAAAATCATTGATACCTAGATTATAAATTTGGGGGCTTTAAACATTATTTTTTGAAAAGAAGCTGTTTGGGGTTCAGTATGAACAACTTAAAACGTTAAAATTTCCATCCAGATTTCAAGTCTTTGGTGTTCCTCTTCTGTACTTTTTTTACTAGGACAGAAACATCTCAAATATAAACAATTGTGTCATTTGGACATTTAGTTTAAAAAATCACTTATATTTTGTTTATAAAATTAGTTGCGCCCTGGCTGGTTGGCTCAGTGGTAGAGCGTCGGCCTGGCGTGCGGGGGACCTGGGTTCGATTCCCAGCCAGGGCACATAGGAGAAGCGCCCATTTGCTTCTCCACCCCCCTCCTCCTTCCTCTCTGTCTCTCTCTTCCCCTCCCGCAGCCAAGGCTCCATTGGAGCAAAGATGGCCCGGGCACTGGGGATGGCTCCTTGGCCTCTGCCCCAGGCGCTAGAGTGGCTCTGGTCGCGGCAGAGCGACCCCCCCAGAGGGGCAGAGCATCGCCCCCTGGTGGGCAGAGCGTCGCCCCTGGTGGGCGTGCCGGGTTGATCCTGGTCAGGCGCATGCGGGAGTCTGTCTGACTGTCTCTCCCCGTTTCCAGCTTCAGAAAAATACAAAAAGAAAAAAAAGAAAAAGAAAGAAAGAAAATAAAATTAGTTGCATGTCCCTTGTGATTTAGTTGATGGCTGGGAGAAAATCAGACACTATATAAAGCCAGACTTATACACCCCTGGAATCCTTTTGTGGCTGTTTCACAATACCAATAATAAAATATTTTTTTCTTGTGTTTTTAGATTAAAAACAAGATGGGAGAGGACATTGCAGCTTGTGTTTATAATTTGAAAGCATAGGAAATGAGTGAAATAAAGAGTGTTACAATTTGCCCCAACCTCCCCAACACTCAGTCAGTCTCTTTTTGAGAATTCGCCTTGGACATTTAAAAATCATTGTAATAAAAATGGGGTATTAAAAATGTCATACACCATAGCAAGTACAACAGATATGTGATATCCTGGGAAGTAGCAAAATATATATTTTCTGGCCTGACCTGTAGTGGCGCAGTAGATAAAGTGTCGACCTGGAAATGCTGAGGTCGCTGGTTCGAAACCCCGGGCTTGCCTGGTCAAGGCGCATATGGGAGTTGATGCTTCCAGCTCCTCCCCCCTGTCTCTCTCTTCTCTCTTTCTTTCTCTTTCTCTCTCTCTCTCTCCCCCTCTCTCTCCTCTCTAAAATGAATAAATAAAAAAATTAAAATTAAAATATATATATATATTTTTTCTTAACCTGAAATATGGTATCTGTCTCATAGAGTGTTTGAAACCAAAGAGTATAGCAAATAGTGTTTTATATTTAGCTTATTTGCTGATGCCTTGTTTGGTTCTTAAATTAATTCATGGGCCTTGAATGGGGGAAGCAAATACCCTGCTGATATGATAGCAAATACCGCTTCTTAATGCTTTTCCCTACATAAGAAAATAGCTTTATTTTCTTCTCATTTGTGCCCAGCTTAATTACAGAGAGGGAAAAGAGAGGGCAACTCTGTTGTTTAATGTGGTACCATTAACTCCACCCCACACAACGTGCTTCATTCTATAGTCCTCACAACTTTGGGGTGGGGTGTGGTGTTTTGTGGCTGGTGTATATCACAGTCAGGACACACACGCAATACAGAAAAGTGCTACAGATCAAGAATACCAGAAAATTTTTCTACTTTGTCAATAAGACCATGTTAAACTAGACACATCAAGAAGTTCAAGGGGAACAATGTAAAGCTACTCTGACATTTTCATACTTTTGTCCACCATGTTATTTTAAACTGACACTATGTATCTTTAAACGAGCATTTTTACTTCTTGCCTTCCAAAGTCTGAAAATTTCATCATTAACTCGCAGTATTTCTCAGAAAGGAACATATTTTCTTGGAGAAATTATTGGATGACTTTGGCAAATTCAGGCCACCTATTAACTGAAAAGTGCTGTATGTGTTGGAGTACCGAGAATGGATTGCCCAAAGATCCTCGTTTGGAAAAGGACCAACACACTGCCCGAAATACCAGAGAGTGGAAAGTCATGGTCTCGACAGGGAAATGACTGGAGTGTTCGTGGAGACAGCGTTTTCGCATGGCTGACATTAATGACAGCCCAACGCTACGCACTCACCGAGTGTTTTCATTCCAGAAGAGCAGCAAAACCACTGAGTCCTTTCAAGTCGTCTTCTTTTACTGCGAAACCAGAAACCATGCCGACGACTACTTTCAGTAATAACCTGTGTCCCAGCTGCGGGCTGTATTAAACTCCTTGTCATATAATTTTCTAATTTGTGTGTAGGTAGTTGTAGCAAACAACTCAGTTTGTTTCAGAGCATGACATCAGCACGCATACTTGAATGCAGCAGCGATGGTAATGGAATCAGAATTTCCACCAAGTCCACTCTAATTGAACGGTGTTGTGAGGATAAATAAAATCCAAGACTCTGAGTTTCCTCCTGAAGTCATTTACATTATTAGGTAATGAGGCTGATTTTATTTTAACAAATGTACTTGGGGGGGGAGGTGTGCTTCCGTGTGAACATTGCCCCTTCAAGGCAGTCAACTGGGAAGGTTAATAAACATTTGTGCCAAAAACGCTCGCCGGCACTGCCAAAACCCGATGTGCAGATCCTCTTCTGGAATGGCTTTCGACTCCTCTAGCAATGTTTTCCTATTCTCCAGAGTGGCCATTGTTTTCCTGGAAAAGTGAATGTGATTATTGAAAACAACCAATGGTTCATGGTAAGAGAAGAAATCAGGTCAGGCCATTTTCCTTTAAAAAAAAAAAAAGAGAGAGGCTATAAAGTGACAAACTAGTCTTTCTCATCTCATTGGCACTGGGAACAGTTGCCAAAGAAGTGGTTCAAAGTAGTTTGTGGCAATGACACAACATCACTACGTTGAAGGTCAAGCCTAGTTTTGGTGTAGCGACTGGTGCCAGTGATTTTATTGGAAGGAAATATTGGCCGCTAATTTTCTTCTTCCAGAAAATTAACATGGTAGGTGACAGCAAAAACAAAAACAAAGGACACTCAAAGGCCATCCTCTGCTGCAACACGGGAGCACCTCCACGCTTGCAGTAGGCGCCCAGTGTTCAGATCACCCCACCCTGATCGTACATGTGTCCGGCTGGGTCAGAATTACTACTCCCCCGACCAACAGAATTGTACAGCAAGCAGCAAGCAATGAGTGTGGGAAGCTGAATGGAGGAAGGACCAAAGGGAAACCCCTGCCCAAGAGGACCATGGAATGGTGACTTCGGTTGTCATTGTCTGATGTTAGTCACGGGAGAATTCTGATTTCAGATAGCAGTTCAGAGAGCGCTAGGAGACAGCAGAGTTGAGTCACGGGGCAGCTCGTTGCTCTTCCTGCAGTCAGCACAGAGTCCCCTGTTTCTGGACTGGACAGACTTCACTTACTCGGCCACAGGGGTCATGGCAAAGGCACACTGGGGAATTGGATGGAAATGTTAGTTGTGACACTGAGGCTTTCCCCATGAGAAGTCATGGCGAACTATCAATATTTATCCCATTTCACAGTTTGGTGTGTTTGGAGATACAAAAGGGGACTTTCCCTTTTTTTTTTTTTTTTTTTGTATTTTTCTGAAACTGGAAACGGGGAGAGACAGTCAGACAGACTCCCGCATGCGCCCGACCGGGATCCACCCGGCACGCCCACCAGGGGTGACGCTCTGCCCACCAGGGGGCGATGCTCTGCCCCTCCGGGGCGTCGCTCTGCCACGACCAGAGCCACTCTAGCGCCTGGGGCAGAGGCCAAGGAGCCATCCCCAGCGCCCGGGCCATTTTTGCTCCAATGGAGCCTTGGCTGCGGGAGGGGAAGAGAGAGACAGAGAGGAAGGGGGGGGGGGGTGGAGAAGCAAACGGGCGCTTCTCCTGTGTGCCCTGGCCGGGAATCGAACCCGGGTCCCCCGCACACCAGGCCGACGCTCTACCGCTGAGCCAACCGGCCAGGGCCGGGACTTTCTTAAAGTTTCATTTTTTTAAGGTTTAGGAGATGTTACCTATTTTCTTGTCCCTGTGCCTGTCTCCCAGGGCTCATCTGGGCTCACTGCAGCTGGGGGAAATCACACCCACAGTGAAATGAGGGGCAACCTTCCTGGAGAAACCACTTAGTTCTCAGGTCTGCTATTCAGGATCTCAAAACCCTTTGCCCACTGAGTATAAACCCATTTATACCCATCTCTAAAGTCTTTGCAACTAATTTCCCTCAAATTAGCAATTACTCTCTCAAAGGACACACCAAACATTAATTCAAATAACAATGGATACAAATTTAAATTCCTAGAGTATTAAATAAAATACATCATTAATTTAGGAATTTCATTAGTTGGCTGGCAGGTTTTCAGTTTTCTTCTATATCATCATTTCTTGCTCCCCATTTTTTGGTTGTGGTTGAATAAAATGTGGGGCCTGGTAAAGTCATCAGGGATGGAAATGCCACACAGCTCTCTGTCAGGTTAGGGGACAAGTGGAAAACGGGTTCCAGGCAGGACTGAGGTCTCCTCAGCCCCTGACCCCCTAGCATAGATTAGACCAAAGACAGCCTGATCACCATTTTCAAAGTTTGGTTTTCTCCATTTTAATCTCTTCTTTAAAGCCCCTTTAAAGAAAGTCCCTAGAATGGCACAATATAAAAATCACACGGACCTTTTAAAATAATTTCTGTCACTGTTCCTAAGATCTCCCTGCCTTATTGATGACATAGTTTGTTCAAAGTGCCTTGAACTTTGATATAGGTTCTCAGAGAATATTTGTAAAATTATGCCCAAAGGAAACATACTTTGAAATTAATTAGCAATGTCCAGAAGTCAAGAAAGAAAAGAAAATAATCGATTCACTCTGAAGTGGACTGTACTATCTAGTTGGCAGCAGAAATGTACCTCTCGAGTACTGTTCACCTCAACAGACCAGAAGAGGAGAAAGGATTGCTCTGTCATAGATGGAAGAATTCACTCTTAAGAAGCATTTTGAAATGGACTAATTTGTATTTCTCTGGTAAGAGTACCTGACTTGCTGTTGACACTGGTAAATACACTGCTCACAAAATTTAGAGGATATTTCAAAATGAATATAAAGCAATAAAATATCCCCTAATTTTTATGAGCAGTATATTATGGTAAAGTAATGAATGCATCTTGTCTAACTGTCTACTCAAAAAGCTGATTCCAGGAACAGGAAATTGGTTTCAATAGAAAGACTGTTTGTTTATTTTAGAGGGCAGTTGACGGGTGAGGACCAGTCAAGCTTCGTTGTGTGACATATTTTAAATAAATAATAATTGCTCAGAGGTGCTAGCTATCCTTCTGATGACTGATGGGTGTGTTTGGAGGTGTGATTGATTTTTTTAAAAACAAACATACCAAGGTTATGCACCCCCCCCCCAAAAAAAAATCCTGTCCCATTCAAAATTTCAGTTTGGAAGTCTGAACAATTATTCAAACAATTTTTTCTAAACCTTGATTTCTTTTTATTTTTGCACTCCATTTCTTGGAATTGCTTTCACTGACTACTTTGGCCCTTTTGAGTAACAGTGAAGGCAAAGTAAGGGCAGGTCATGGTGAGCAGTTAGTTTGATTTTCCTGGAGCCCCAGCCTGACTCCCACCTCTCCTCTAGACCTTGGTTCCCCAACATCTCACAAGGATGGCGCTTGGTGCTTGGCTGATGAGTACACTTTCGTGTTACCACCAGACCCTGCCTCAGAGTTACTTCTCTGTGGTCCTTGACCTCTAATGCCTTAGACAGTTATAGCTGGGGACCATGTAGCTTGAGGTCCTAAAGTGCTTTGCTGATGGAGAGTATTTTCTTTGGAGAAATAAATAATAATGGGAAATTGTTTGAGGTTACTGATGCTACCTGCCATAGAGAAAGAGAGGGAAATATAAACTACCTCTGTCCTAGCACGTTCAGTTGAAATTGTTTACCTTCAGGGGAAAAAATACCTGCTTTTCCATCAATACCATATTAACATTGGGTTGCCTTGTCTCTTCTATGATGGCAGGGTGTGGTATTGAAAAGAATTCTCTTTGATTAATCATAATAAAAATTATTTTAAAAAATAAGACAAAAAAAAATAAAAGGAAGGGGCAGGTGTCCTGTGACAGAGCGTTCTCGCCCCAGCGGGGTCTCTGCCAGGACTTTCACTCTGGACTTGGATGAGAACATTTCGGTGTGTTCTCCTCTCTAAACCAAAATGCGATGAAAATAGAAAAATTGATTTCCAGGTGAGCTTCTCTTCCATTTTCTATCATCACTTTTCTCTGACTGGATGACAGCTGATCAGTTTTGCTATAAAACAATGTCTACTGTTGGGGAAAGGACAGTTCAACTCACTTTTGTCATCAAATCTCAGTGTGATATGCAGAACTCGGTCTGGAAGGGTCTCTCGCAGGGGAGCTAAGAACAGATGAGGGAAGCTGAGCCCTGGAGAAAGAGGCTCACAAAGTTTCACAGGTCTTGTAAATGCTGCGTGTCACGTTTTAGAAGCCTCCTAACCTGGAGTTCAGTCTTTCCCCCACTTCAGCCCACAGCTCTTCGAGGTCGCTCTCCTGCTTCCTCCACGCGCCCCTCTCCAGATGCCAGCCGGGCTGCGGGCTTTCCTACACAGCGGCCAGCTGACAGAATGCGCACCAGTTTCTCTTAGTCATGCTTTGTACCTGCTTTAGTGGTACTTCTTGTGTTAGGCCTCTCTGCATTAGCAATCAAGCTGCTAAACTCCATGTCTGCATCTAAAAGAAATGTAATGACATATCTCTCACCCTTTTTCTAATCGTGCCCGCAACTCCAGTTGCAACCGTTGCCAAATACCACCATCCTTAAAAGATAAGTACTGGTGATGACGGTGGTGATAGCTGACATTATTGAGCACTTCCTGTCCGCTGGGCACTAATTCAGCAGGCACTGTGTTTGGACACCATCTGATAATGAGGCAGGGAGTTGCTTTAAAGGCTGGGAAGATCGGGCACAGATGAAGAGAGCTGCTCCAGGTCACATGACTAGTAAGTGACAGGCAGGGAGGGATTCAGCCCCAGGCTCTAGAGCTCAGGAATGGAACCGTGACACTTTTACCTTCAAGATTGTACTCCTTTCAAAAAAGTGTTTACTTTCATCCTTGATTCATACACAGTGCAGCTAATGTAACACGACCAAGGGTGCCAGTGGCTTCTGTGAACCTGTGCATCCCTGATGACTACTTGTGCACATTCTCTGCAAGTGGTGGTGGACCGGCAGCCAGGTGGAGCTGGGTGTGAGCCTGTGGAATGTGAGATGTGTGCGTGTGCGTGTGCGTGTGCATGTGTGTGTGTGTGTGTGTGTGAGATGATTGAAGACGGTAGCAGCCACTGGCATTAGAAAGGACCTGCTATTCTGAGCCCCTGCCTGGCAGTCAGATGCTCCTATTGCAGCTCTTAGCAATCCGAGTATGTTTCCCTCCAACGGGACATGTGCCGTCATCACTTGTCAGACAGATTTCCAAATCCTGTTGTACTGAAATACCAAAGTGTGTGAATGGCACACCTTTGCTGCAGATTAGAGAGATTCACTTGTTCCAGAGATAATGTCACGATCAGTCACTCGAGCGATCTGAAGTGGTAAAGACGCGCGTTGCCGAATGCTGGGTAGCCGAGATGCAGTCTGTGCAGGGCAGTTGCAGAATGACAGGGCAGTGCTTGTCTGCAGGCAAAGGAAGCTCCTTGAACTATAGGAGTAGAAACTGAAAATGGAGCAGTGTTGCAAACCTTCTTTTGATATCTTTGCATGGCGTTGGCATTCTTCCTTTACCTCCTGTGCATGACTTACATAAAAATAGATGGCTTCAAGATAAACACCCTAGATATACTTTTCCTTTGGTTGGGAAAATATGACATTTCTGAGGTGGTATAGTCTGTGAATTGATGCTTAGATGTCAGACCTTCCTAAAATAAATCCGTCAGCCTCTTCACTTGGTCCAGAGCGTCCCCTCACCCTGCCTCACAACTGCTTGATATCCCCAGGGCTCTGCTGCTTTTCTGTCCTTCCCTGTCCTGGGAAGAAAGAGCTATCAGCTCCTGCTTTCCCCACAGTGGCACAGACCATAGAAACAACTGTGCATCAGCTTTTAGCAAATACTCTGGTCCATTTTGTGGTTGATCTTATGTCTTACAATTAAGAATGAAAGTGTTGGCCCTGGCCGGTTGGCTCAGCGGTAGAGCGTCAGCCTAGCGTGCAGAGGACCCGGGTTCGATTCCCGGCCAGGGCACATAGGAGAAGCGCCCATTTGCTTCTCCACCCCTCCGCCGCGCTTTCCTCTCTGTCTCTCTCTTCCCCTCCCGCAGCCAAGGCTCCATTGGAGCAAAGGATGGCCCGGGCGCTGGGGATGGCTCTGTGGCCTCTGCCCCAGGCGCTAGAGTGGCTCTGGTCGCAATATGGCGACACCCAGGAGGGTCCCAACATGGCGACGCCCAGGATGGGCAGAGCATCGCCCCCTGGTGGGCAGAGCGTCGCCCCCTGGTGGGCGTGCCGGGTGGATCCCGGTCGGGCGCATGCGGGAGTCTGTCTGACTGTCTCTCCCTGTTTCCAGCTTCAGAAAAAAATGGAAAGAAAAAAAAAAAAAAAAAAAGAATGAAAGTGTTTCTTTAATAAGCAAGTTTAAAGAGCATGTGTTTAGAGAGGGTGTCAGAAAAAAACTCTTCGGGTCACTTGTCTGGTCTTTTCCTCTGCCTGGCTATACTGGTTATCTTAGAAAAGCATTATAAACGAGAATTTTTTTAAAAAAACTACTGAATTGCAGTCCCCAAATACATCTGTGATGTATTTGAAAGATTAAAACTGCCACATCTATTGTATTTATATCTTTGTCTATGTCCTGGAAATTGTAGGTAGAGAAACTAGTAGAATTTTTCTCCTAGGAGGAGTTGATCACTAATCCTTCAAGATCTTACAGCCTTAAAATGATTAATATGATAGCATCTACACTTCCGTTTCTGGCAAGTCTAAATAATTTGCTTGTGATTTTCAATAAAGACCAAATCATTCCCTGGACCCTTGCCGAAAGCTCCATTCTCCCTATTAATTCTAGGGAGACTTCGTGAAATGGGGAACAGCCCCAAGGTGGAGCAGGGATCTGGGCCGTGGGATAATCCTCTTACCCGTCCTCACCCACCAAAATGATCTCTAGACCAAGAAATTTTTTGTTTCACCAGTCTGATTGCTATAGCTGTGGATATGTTGTCATTTTAGTCCTCTCTGGCTTACCACAGAGGTGTGTGCGTGTATTTTCAAGGTTTAAAGTAACAAGTGATTTCCAATCTTTTGTCTTGAATTCAAACTTCATTTGGTTGGGGAATATTTCTTAAATGATCTACTATTCAATGAGTAGTGGCTGATCTTCAAAAAAAAAATCATCCAAGCTAATGGAAAGCAGGAATGGATTCCTTTGGCTGGTAAACTTTGATGACTTAACCTGGATTCTTGTTATTTTGACCCACTTCTGCATATCTGCTTCCAGTTGTCTTTTGTGAGAGTGCTAGAAGGGGTCATAGAAATTGTGCGATTGGAATTAGCACCCAAAGGCTGGCTTTTGAGGCAGGAGACATTGGCCCTTTAAGGAGCATTCTGAAGTAAACAATGTTTTTTTTTTGTTTGGTTTTTTTTTCTGAAGCTGGTAACAGGGAGAGACAGTCAGACAGACTCCCGCATGCGCCCGACCGGGATCCACCCGGCACGCCCACCATGGGGCGACGCTCTGCCCACCAGGGGGCGATGCTCTGCCCATCCTGGGCGTCGCCATGTTGCGACCAGAGCCACTCTAGCGCCTGAGGCAGAGGCCACAGAGCCATCCCCAGCGCCCGGGCCATCTTTGCTCCAGTGGAGCCTTGGCTGCGGGAGGGGAAGAGAGAGAGACAGAGAGGAAAGCGCGGTGGAGGGGTGGAGAAGCAAATGTGCGCTTCTCCTGTGTGCCCTGGCCAGGAATCGAACCCGGGTCCTCCTCACGCTAGGCCGACGCTCTACCGCTGAGCCAACCGGCCAGGGCTGAAGTAAACAACGTTTTGACTGAGTCAATGAACTGTTGATGCTGTGTGCTAAGCATACAATGGGCCAGACTTATATGAAGCCATAGAAATAGTCAAAGTTCCAACAAGTTTAAAATAAATATCCTATTTGTTATAAGGCCCCATTTTTGTGTCAATAGATTGTCCTCTCTTTGAATTTGTAACTGAATCACCAGGTTTGTTTATTTTTATAGCATTGTATATACCCGTTTTAACAAGTAAAAGCTTCTAGACTGAAATACAAAGATTATACAGTGGGTATGGCTTGAGGTATGCATAGGTAGGTGTGAAGATAAGAGAGCTATGAAACTGAGTGCTTATCTCTTGGGCCTAGCTGTGAAAATTTGGGGGAACTGTGAAATGGCAATTTCATAAAATGCAGTAAAGAGTAATTCTGATGTTTTTGGCTAAGCAGAAACTAGATAAGATCTCCAGATTTTGTTTGGTTTGAAAGATGTTCTTGACTGTTGTGAAAAATAGACTTTGAATGATGAAAGCAAAGAGCTGACCCCATTGCTCTCAACTATGAACAAAGGAAGACCCAACCTAAATGTGGCAAATTGTTCTTGTTAAGGGGAAAAATGGATTTGGCGGTATCTCGTGTGACCTTGATCGAGATCGATCGCTAGAAAAGATTAGAAGCAGTTCTGTGACTCAGATAACCTTTTTTTTTTGGTCTAATATTATCCAGAATTATATAAGGGACACACACCTGTTATTGGCAAAGTTACAAGGAATTTCCCTTGAGCATAGTCTAACCACTTTAGTAAAATAAATGTATTCTTTTTTCCTGCTGATTTGAAGTGACGGTTAACCTACACTGAGAGGTTCAAGAGAAGGAGTTTTTCTTAGATATTTCTGATCTCAAGGTCCTAGAAGATCCTCAATAATTATGTATTGGGGGAGGGAAGCAGCTAATCTAGAATCTTAGAGGGACCTTAATTCCAACTGGGAATAATTGGGGAAATGGCCTGTGACCTCTGTCTTGTCCCTGATTTCACATAACCCTACAAATCCTCAACAACAAATATGGCCCATTGTTTACAAAGGCAATAGAGAGGTTAGATTAGGAAAAAACGAAGAAAGAGATAAGTGTTTGTTTTGCTGATCTTCATGGCATCCCCTTCTATTGGATGGGAATTTATTCAGCGTTCTATCTGCCAGATGAGTAGAGGGAAGTATTGGGAAGCTACTTCTCTTGTTAGTCAATTAACTTATTTAAGGTTTAGTTGGTTACTAGGTACTACCAAAAAAGGTTAAGAGTCAATTGCCTTAAATTTAGATATTCTGTGCATGACTGTGTAGTAGGAGAATCCTACAGAGAACTGTTTCTAAAAATCAAGGTTACCCACTGTTCCTCTCTCTGAAAAATCTGTTTTCTCTCCGATTTGACAGAATTTCCCTGTCTAGGGACAAAAGTGCTCATTTGTATTTGGCTTTTAGTAAAGATCCACATGCATCAGGGAATGTGAGTCAGTTTTTCTGGAAAACTTAATCTAGTAGAGACAGAAACATATTACAAAGGATTAATAATCTGTTCCCATTGTCAGAACTGCCTGCACATTCACAAAAAGCCACAGGAGGTGTGTCCGGCATCCATATTCTTCAGAGATTTCCTGCATACATAACTCTACTTTCTCTGAATTTACATGGGGCGTAATGGTCCAGAGTTTTAACTCTGATTCACCTACGTTTTGCACATTATATATATATATATATATATATATATATATATATATATATATTCAAAGTTCCAAAACTCCAGTATTGTCTTATTTTAAAATTAGTTTGCAAATGCTTGACCTCTCTATTGTTTGAGGTGTGCTAGTCTGTGTCTGTATTTGGCAGGTATATGCAACACATTTTTAAAATAATTTCTAAAATCTGTCAGCAGAAACCAGTCAAGTTAAAGCCTTTCAGAAGCAGCTTTATATAGTATGGGAAGGATGGGGTTTGGGAGGGGACAAGACTATTTTCTTTAATGGCTATACTTTGACAGGATCCTTTGAGTCAGATTATCAATTTAATGCCATGGCTCCTGTCCGAGGACGACACATTGGTTTATTATGTGTACAAATGGGAATCGTGTCATTTCTACGATGCCCCCGGCAGACTGTACAAGCCCTGGCGAAAGTCAAGTTCAGTGACTTTTATTTGTGATGGCTTTCATAGAGAGGTGATTTCTCCACCGACCTGCTCTTTTTCTCTCCGATAGAGACTAAGATAGTAACAGCTGGGTGCATTTGTCTCTCAGGAAGGCATTTTGGGCACCAACAATTTTAAAAAGAACTTGAAGTAAGTCTAGCTGGCAGATGAAAATTAAAGTTCTACGTTTCCCTAGATTCTCTTTGTGGAAGGGCCTGTTGTGGGCAGTGAGGGTGCAGCGTCCTGGTCCTTGCCAAGGATGATAGGCCAAGCTTCCTAAAGCTTTCCATTTACATAGGTCTTTTCATCTTCAAAGAGCTTTGTAAGCATTCATTTACCACCACCTGACAGGGAGGTAAGAGTTATTCCCATTTTATAGATGGAGGACGAGGAGGTGTAAGTGACTTGCTTGGGGCCATCCAGGGAGTCCAGGGTCTGAGGGGGAGCCTGGGAAGGATTGCCAACCCCGCTTCTTAGCCGCACTGACTTGCAGCTCTTTCTCTCTGGTTATTTCCCCTTAGAGTCCCAAGAGAGATAATAATATAAATCTAAAGGCCGCAAATAATCTCTAAGAGGAAAGAAACACCAAGTCTTTCTGCTTGGTGGCTGGCTGCCTTTACAATCAGATCCTGGGAAATCTAGACGTCAGCCATTTAATCCTCCTGAGGTTCATTTTCCACATCTGTAGAATGGGCACACTGACACCCAGCGGCCTGCCTCCAAGTTGTTGTGGGCACCAAAATCAAAACAAGCTAACTAGGGGACAAAAACTTATAGAACTCTGCAGGTAGCAGGCATTATTCTTGCCACCAGAAATGACTGCGAGACTCCTTTGCCAGAGGAGGAAGGCTTTTCTAAGTAGGGAGCTAATTGCTTTGGTGGTGCTCAGTGAGGGTGCAGTACTGTCATGAAAGAGTCCAGACTCAGTGGAAGAAAGACTCAACTAAGAAACATACGGATATTATATTTAATATATATTTATATTTATTTATTTGTTTGTTTGTTTGTTTGTTTATTTCTGAAGCTGGAAACGGGGAGAGACAGACAGACTCCCGCATGCGCCCGACCAGGATCCACCCTGCAGGCCCACCAGGGGCGACGCTCTGCCCACCAGGGGGCGATGCTCTGCCCCTCCAGGGGGTCGCTCTGCCGCGACCAGAGCCACTCTAGCGCCTGGAGCAGAGGCCAAGGAGCCATCCCCAGCGCCTGGGCCATCTTTGCTCCAATGGAGCCTTGGCTGCGGGAGGGGAAGAGAGAGACAGAGAGGAAGGAGGGGGCGGGGGTGGAGAAGCAAATGAGCGCTTCTCCTATGTGCCCTGGGCGGGAATCGAACCCAGGTCCCCCGCACACCAGGCCGACGCTCTACCGCTGAGCCAACCGGCCAGGGCCTATATTTATATTTAATAGAGTGGCAGAACAAGTTGCTTGTTAGTGCCCTGGCCAGATAGCTCGGTTGGTTAAGAACATTGTCCCAAAGCACAGAGGTTGCCGGTTCTTTCTCCAGTCAGGGCACATCAGGAACAGAGTGATGTTTCTGTCTGTCTGTCTCTCTCTCCCTGACTCTCTCACTAAAATCAATAAGTAAATATATATTTTATAAAAAGAGTATTTAAAAATAAGTTGCTTAGGCCCTGGCCGGTTGGCTCAGTGGTAGAGCGTCAGCCTGGCGTGCAGAGGTCCTGGGTTCGATTCCCGGCCAGGGCACACAGGAGAAGCGCCCATCTAGTTCTCCACCCCTCCCCCTCTCCTTCCTCTCTGTCTCTCTCTTCTCCTCCCGCAGCCGAGGCTTCACTGGAGCAAAGATGGCCCGGGCGCTGGGGATGGCTCCTCGGCCTCTGCCCCGAACGCTGGAGTGGCTCTGGTCGCAGGAGAGTGATGCCCCGGAGGGGCAGAGCATCGCCCCCTGGTGGGCAGAGCTTCGCCCCTGGTGGGCGTGCCGGGTGGATCCCGGTCCGGCGCATGTGGAAGTCTGTCTGACTGTCTCTCCCTGTTTCCGGCTTCAGAAAAAAAAATAAAAATAAAATAAGTTGTTTATTAGTTTGCACAGTATGCAATTGGAACTCAGCCCTCCCCTCCCTACGGGACCATTGAACATGCCTGGGAACACATTCAGGCAGGACTCCAAATCAAGGGTCCAGGGTGACAGAGTGTGCCAAACTTTCGGAAGCCACAGTCTGTTCCCCTCCCATCATGAGGAGGTAATGAGAGCTTTCTGCAAACCCTTATGTTGTGGCCGGGGCCTTCGGCAGCAGTCCGGGGGCCTGTGGCTGGCACACACAGCACCTTTGCACACCGCACAGGAGGGCACCCCCTCTGGAAGGATGGTTTTAAAAAAGCTCCCATCTGGGAAGACAAATCAGAAAAAAGGCTCCTTTAGTCCAGGCTGCTACAGGCACTCTGTGGCAGTGCTCCCAGTCAGATGAATTTCAGCCCCTGCCTTTGCCACCTTGCCTGGGCTTCACTGGGCAGGGCACAGTGTCCTTGGAACTAGGAGATGGCTAGACTCGGAGGGGACACAAAACTCTAGAAGCCGGGAGCCCCCAAAGTCCCTCCAGGGAAGCAGGTGAAGACTTCGCCGCTCGCCCCTGTCGGCCTTGACATGCACGCCAGGCTGCCATCCAGGCGGCTGCAGAAGCCTCTAATACCCCAGCAGTTTTAAACTGGGGATAAAATAAAGTGACTAATCCATAAAGGACTCAAGCCATTTTACTGAAAATAAAATCAAATGCCTTAGGGTTTTTCTTTTTAATCTTTATTGGTTTTTCTGCTTACAAAAGTAACACATGCTGGTTGTAAAAAATTCAAGCATTAGAAATACGTAACATAGCAAGTGAAAAGTCCTCCTATATCTTAGCCCTCCAGGAAAAGAAAAAAAGTCAACAGATTGACATAAAAGATATTTTTTAAAGCAGTTCTTGACTACATTTGTAAGACACACAAAATTACTTGACATTCTTATGTGTGACATACTCATGGGTATATCCAAGGGTTAGCCGTTTCCTAGCAAGCCCGCGGGAACCCTGCCCTATTCCGTCCAATTCAAGAAAATATGTGATTGTGCAAGTGAGCTAGATGAAAGATACTATTGGGGTAACTTCGAGTCCTCTTAGTTTATTTTTTATAGGAATCTATAAAACTTTAATTTTTTTTCTTTACAATTATTAACAAATTCTATATGACATTGCAACTAAACACTGTGTGCAGCAAACAGTTAAGTGATGATGTCGTAAAGGATCGTGGCGGTGGCTGGTGTGAACTGCCTGTCATATTATTGGGAGGATAAGCAGCTTTTCTCTATCCCCACTTTGGAAAGAGCTTACGGATTGCAGAGAAGAATTTCATTTCGCTATAAGGCAGGATTTCTTATCAACAATAACAATAATAATAACAGATATTTGTTGAGGGCCAACTATTTCTAAGAACTTTGTGATGTGCATATATATAGAATATATATATATGACAAATATGTGCTGTGTCATTTATACATTGTATCGCTCAACCTTCATATATGAAACTGAGATTTAGAGAAGTCAGATAACTTTCCCAGCCTTAATAAGAATTGTTAAACCTTGGCATCGGTCACCTTAAGGTCAAAAACTATTTGAAATTTTATAAAATTGCAAAGAATGACCTAGAAGATTGATGATTACTTCTGGTGGTAAACTAGTCAGTTAACTCCCAGAAAGACAACTTGATATCAATTGATTTGTATGTAAGTTTAACCAAATTACTTGTGTCTTTGATTGTCTGTTAGCGGTTGCATACCAAGTACAGTAATCGCCTGTGTCTGTTTTGGGAGCGATTGCCTGTCAGCAGTGCAGAGTGGTGAGAAAGGGCGGGGCGAGGGTTGGGGGAGGGGAGAGCTAAATTTTTAGTTAGACAGAAGGACAAAATTTCAGTCTTATCTCTTCCTAGCTCTCTGACTTCGTGCAAGTTATTTAGCCTCTCTGATTTTTTCTCATCTAAAAATTGTAGGTGCTACTGCTGCTACCACCTACCTCATAGGGTTGTTGAAGTGAATGCAATAATGCCTTATTATAAACATGAACAGCTGTTAGATATATTATTGACTATCATAAATCCTTTAAATAACTATCAAGAGCTCACTACTGATGAAGAGTGAAGTGATGGATACAACCCCATACTATTTTTTTTTTTCAATTCTTTGGGGGAACGGACATTTTTCTCATGACCAAAACAGGTCCTGAGAAATAAACGACATTAAAAATGCTATATCCATGTTCTTGTTCCTTTTATAATTAGAAGTAAAAAGCTAACTTTGTGCGGAAGTATGTACAAGACTGGATGACAGCGCAGCCCAAGGACCACTGGCTAATTAGCGCACCGGCAGCGTCGGCTTTCCGGACTTCCCGCTGCCGCTTGCTGTCAGCTCCTTGAAACTGCAAAGATTTACCTCTGCAGGTGTGGAGCGCCTGCTTGAATTACTTAGGGCGCATGAGCGAGCAAATTATTTCGGCAATAGAGCTGAAAATGTGGGCAAATTAGAATTTTTCATTGCAAGATTGTTCATTGTTAAGCCAATTCATGATTATCTGTGTGTGTCTTGCTTCAGATATTCCCCTACACAATAAATCTCTGCTGCAATGAATATGTATGTGGACTAATTTAATCAACATACTTGTGACAGGAGTGGTGTCTGACAGAACTCATCCTTTGAAATGCTGGATGAGTTAATGTATGCGGTTTATCTATGGCCCAAGACTCATAATTTGTGTTAAAAGATTATTTTGAAAAGACACAACACTGCCTGTTGGGAAAAAAAAAGCCTCAGGGATAAAAAGCAAAGGGCGAGGAGATTTTTGTCCTTTTCCCTTTTATTAGACTGAAAACTCAAATTTATGGAAGGTAACTGCCTTTCTTTTGAAAAACTTGCAAGTCAGTGACTACGTGTTTTATTCTGTTACAGTTGAATTCTGTAAATTGACTAAATGTGGAGGGGGCAGCTTTTGTGCATTGTTGGATTAAATGGAAGGCTAAGTGCCCTGCTCCAACCTGCAAATGTTTGCTTTCTGGAAATATCAACATGTGTGATCAGATCACATTCAGAGAGTTTGCTCTTTTGGAGCAGGTGGATTACAGTCATTTCTTTTTTTTTTTTTTTAATTTTATTTTTTAATGGGGCGACATCAATAAATCAGGATACATATATTCAAAGATAACAAGTCCAGGTTATCTTGTCATTCAATTATGTTGCATACCCATCACCCAAAGTCAGATTGTCCTCTGTCACCTTCTATCTAGTTTTCTTTGTGCCCCTCCCCCTCCCCTTTTCCCTCTCCCTTTCCCCCCTCCCCCCGTAACCACGATCATTTACAGCAAAATGGTGGGATCTTGATAACATGATACGAAGTGAAATAACTAAATCAGAAAAAACCAGGAACTGCATTATTCCATACGTAGGTGGGACATAAAAGTGAAACTTACAGTCATTTCTTAAAGAGCACTTGTAACTGGAATTGCCGTCTGAGATAAGATTTCCCCCAAGGAGGGAGGCTAGTAGAACAGTTTGATCTGACCAGTCAGAATACCTGCACCTTGCTTTGGAGAACCCTCCCGTTACCGTAATTACCATGAGTTTCCCCATGGAGCTTGTTCTAACTAATTTTGATTCTTTGGCCAACGTTGTCCACTAGAGCTAAGGACGAATACAGTGGGTGACAGATGGTTGCCTGCTTGAAAATACAAGTCATCTACAGTGAGTGTGGATGACTCAGTGGCTTCCGTAAATCTGGTGCAGTATACGTTAGCTTGAGTGTCTTCCAGATCTGAAAGACCCTGGGAGCTGAAACATGGCTAAAGACCCAAAGAGTTTGGGAGCCTGACTCAAGCCAACAGTCAGTAGCGGCACCAAAGTCTGGGTTTGTGCTACAAAGACCCTCTACTCCCACCCGCAGCATCCCCACCACCACCAGGCTAGACCATGAGCCATTTCAAAGATGAGAGTGTTGGGCCAAGATGGCACTCCTAGGATCCCCCTCCCATATCATGAGCAGACCCCTCCAAGCCAGACCTCCATATCGCTTGCAGGATTATAGCAGCCATTAGCAGGCATTTTGGTCACTGGCTTAAATGATCAACATTTCACTTCTGATGGGTAATGCAGTAAGAATTCATGCCGACTGAACAGCAATAGATCATTTTCCATTTGATCCAGATATATATAGTTTTACTCAGTGTCCACAATATGGCCTTCCCAGGTCCTTCATAATTTATAAAGGACAGAGTAGATGTGCCTAAAAGTATTGAAAAGCCCAAGTTTAGCAGTAATATTGTTTTAATTGCTTCTGATAGTTTTGATACTGGCCTAAACTACAGGGCCTAATCAGGTTTGACTGTCTAATTTCTGTGATTACTGATTGAGGGGAGACACATGCAGAAAAAGCTCAGTGTCTGTCTTCTTTATTCTACATTTAAATTTTGTTTAATAGATGATCCAAGTACTTAGTGTTGCCTAATTATTCTATTCTTCAGGGATTGGGGTGAGGGGAGGTAGGTTCTCATTATAGACTAGTTAATTCATGTGAGAAAATCCAGGCAATAACTCTCAGCTGATACCACCTTTCAGCTACCATTTGGCTTTTGTGAATACCTGAAAAATGTTGGACATTAACTATCTCTCTCTTGGAGCTGCAGAATTTGGAGTAGCACAAAACTTTTGCCTTGACTATATTAAGACTATTGGAGGGACCATAGGTGTAAAACATGATTAGATTTCAGATTTCATAGAGAATTCTCCTTGAAGAAATCGAGCTTGGTGCTAAGGATAAGCAGGCAGACTTGGAGGTGATCATTTGTGTTAAATGCAAACTTACAGCATATTAAGTTGCATAACTCAGAAGTAGACATATTCAACAGTGTACAAAGACAGCATTATTGGGGTATCAGAAAACTTCAGGAGTACGGAAAATATATTGGATATGATATTTCAAACCATCTCTAACTCTGGATAATAAAAGTGAGTATGTCAACAGTAAAAATGACCCATAAGAAAAGGACACTCTAGAATAGCTTGCACTCCTTGATCAGTGCTTTGTACTAGTACCCTGGAAAGGAAGTTAGCAGGTACACATGCTTTATAATGAGGTTAAATCCAATAAGTTCGTGTGTGGTCTAATTATTGAACACAATATCACATCAAATTCAAAGTAAGTGATGCTTACCTGGCAGAGGAGATACCGAGATCATGAAGATGGCTTTCCCAGGCTGAGGGGTTGCACTCCAGATGTGCTGACCCCTGTGATTTCCCCAAATGTTGGAAACTCAACTGCATAAGTTGTGGTAGTGGGGGACTGCATTCGCACTCTCTAATGGCAAAATGATAATAATAATAACAATAATAATAATTCAAAGTAAGTGTTGTGGAAATTATCCCAGGATACGGGAGTACGTTGGAGGAAGGAGTGGGCTGTGTGTATAGGTATTACATACATTATGTAACTTACATCCTTAGACAAAGCATTGCTTTGTGTAAGGCAAGGGGCTAGGGAGGAGCTTATATGGGCACTTGCCATTGTGTTTCTGTGTGTGTGATAAAGTAGATAATCTGATATGCTATCCAATAGTGAACACCATGGAAAATAAACTTAGTATAATGGAACCTTCCAGGTAAACTGGTGAACATTGCCATCCTATATATACACACCCCAGTGTTGGTCTTCCTTTTTTCATGCATAAATTATATTCCATAGTTGATCCAAATACTTTGTTTTGCCTAGTTATTTTATCCTTGGGTTATTTTTTTAATCCTTAATTATGTAATTTCCAACTTTGCTCAAGATATAAAGCGCTTGCTGAGAAATGTGCTTTGTCATATTTGAGAACTTCGGCATAATATGTATTAATCATTTGGTTAGTTTTATAGCGCGAGGCATCTTTGAGTAATGTATTGGATAGAAACAGAAGCACGCTGTACCAGGAAGTCAATTTCCAGTGTAAAAAACTTACTTATTCTTGTCAGGATTCATCATTATTAAAATCAGATAAGATACTATCTTTATGGTTGAAAGGTTTTGATCATACACAAGTGAACTCATTTTTAACACGTGGCAACTATGTTAATTAAAAAAGGATGAGTGAGGAATTCTTAACTTACCATCATATGTAGCATTAATATTTTGAATTGAATCATTTTCTTAAGCAGTCTTGACTTTTTGGAGTATATATTTTTCTACCAGTCGAGCTACAGTGCTCAGCTGAAACAGATTTATGACCTTTTAAAAATAATGATGGAAAACGAGATCGGAGGAAACATTTTAGTATCGGCTTTGTTCTGAAGCCTAAACTGCGAACTCTCCAGTTCTTGAAGGCTTTGAAATGCTGATTCCAGCCTTCTTGTGGGTCCTTAAACACCTTCTCAAATGACCCATTTTAATAACCCGAAAGCTATTATATAACGAGCAGCCATAATTTAGTCCAAGGCTCTAGGGGGACCCTCACAGTTCAGCAATGAATAGTTAATGCAGTATAATGTTTAGCAGGTTATTAGTTTTCACTATACAAATGCTGATCAGGGATCGCTTTTATAAGGTGTTTAAAAGAAAATGTAATTAACTGGTTGCGTGCTTCTGTTGCAGCTCAAATTGAAATTATTCCATGCAAGATCTGTGGAGACAAATCATCAGGAATCCATTATGGTGTCATTACATGTGAAGGCTGCAAGGTAAGCTGTTTTAATTGTTGTTGTTGTTTCTATTAATGTTAGCATATATCTTTGAAATTCTTAGGTTTTACTTCTATGCCTAAAAAATTAACTCCTGGGAATTTAAAATGATGAGAAATGACAGGATGGAATATTTTGGTGTTAAATTACATGTAAAGAAATTATATATATATATATATGTCTTCCATCAAATTAACAGGAGGCTAGAGAAAGCATTGCTTATCACTTCTAACCCCAGAATTGATTGATCTAATGAACAATATCTTTGATTATCTTTTTTAAAAAAGAAATGACTCTAGACTTCTATAATGTCCCTGTAATAAGCTTTGTAAGAAGACATTTGTGGTCCTGGCTGGTTGGCTCAGTGGTAGAGCTTCAGCCTGCTGTCTGGATATTCCAGGTTTGATTCCCAGTCAAGGCACACAGGAGAAGCAATTATCTGCTTCTTCCCCCTTCCTCTTCTCTCGTATCTCTATCTCTCTTTTCCTCTCCCACAGCCATGGCTCAACTGGAGCAAGTTGGCCCTGGGTGCTGAGGATGGCTCTATGACCTCGCCTCAGGCGCTAAAATGGCTCGGTTGCTGAGCAGCAGAGCAATGGCCCCAGATGGGCAGAGCATGATTCTATAGGGGGCTTGCTGGGTGAATCCCTGTTGGAGCCCATGGGGGAGTCTGTCTTTCTGCCTTCCTGCTTCTCACTTAAGAAAAATAAAAAAGGCATTTGCAATAAGTTCAACTGGAATATGATTGAAAGTCCTTTGGAATATGATTGAAAGTCCTGTTGTTGGCACACAGATGTTGACACAGCTGGCCAAATTTTGGCAACACTGTGAGAAAGAACTGAGCTCTGGTCCTGCTGCCACCACTTGTCCATATTGTTTTGGGCATGTCTTAATCTTTTAGTGACTCAGTTTCTTCATCCATAAAGGGGGTATAACACCTGTTCTTCCAATCTTTTAGAACTAATCCGAGAATAGAATGAAAGGCCATAAATAAAAGTCCTTATAACCTGAAAAGTGCAATTTAAATCTAAGCATTGTCATTCTTCTTGTTGTTATTAGCACTTTCATGTTAACTGGCGCTGATCTCAGGGCCGTCTGTACAGCACATGCAGAATAGGGCACTGAGAAATAAAGATGTTTATCTCGGTCACTGCAGACCCCCAAACCTAGATTGCCTCTTTTATTCAAATTTAAAAATTTATTCAGGTTTAAATCCTCCTGCTTATATTGGAAGGGCTGGGAGACAGCTTACAGGATAAAACGGTGCAAAACAAACCAAACAGCATCTATTTAAACATGCTGGAGGCTCCTGAGACCCTCGATCGCCACTGAACGGAGCCTGAGTGAGCCCTACGGCATTTTGAAGCTGAGGCAAAAAATAAAATCCACAAATTTGGTTAGCTCTCCTTTAGCAAAATTAGAAAACACAATGTCATAAAATACAAAATCACTTCCAGATACAAATAACCACTGAGAGACTGCAGGGAAATTTGCCTCATAATTTCCTTAAGTCTTTGTTTGAACATTTGCCACTTAGTACATGTATAAATGCTTCAGACTGAGCCCATCTTGGTGAAGCTTGAACTTTCTGCACACCACTGAACACACGTAATAATTTTTTTTTAAATCACCAGCCTTTCAGGAATAGGGGGTTTGCTTCCTAAAGGGGAATTTGAATTATTCACCTCTGTGGTAACCCTCAACACCTCTGGGGTCGGGATTACTAAGGAAAGAAAAACAGTCATGCCCTTTTACTTACTCAGTCTGCCCTCTCTCAACATTAATTAATTGATTAAAATAAAACAAAATAAAATGGACTGCCATCTCAGAGATGGCTCTGCCTGTGACAGCTGTCACCTGATTGGCTTTCAGAGTTAATTTGGCTGACATGGCCGGGCAGGCGTAACACTGCACCCTCATCCTCTCTGTGTTCACACCTTCCCAAATCCGTGTCACTGGTAAAGATGACGTGGCCTTTCTGGGTGAAGACTATGTGGACAGCCATCCTTCCCCACCAGGAGTTGCAAACAGTGGTGATTTTTGTGCACTGCATGTCACGTGGGTGTTCTCTTAAGTCATCCGGGTCCTAGGCATTAACCACTCTGAGACCTTCATTGTGCCCGGGAACCTGATTGCAGCCTCTGAGTTTTTCAGTAATGCCACATGTGGTTTTATGCTGCAAACTGAAGTGAGTGTCTAGGAATGAGTATAGGGGCTACTTCCTGTGATCACTCCAACAATTCAGAACATTAATTACCAACATGCTATTCAATAAAAATTAATTAGACTGAATACCACTGTTAACTTAGTCAAGAACAATGTAGAGCGTCGGCCTGGCGTGCAGAAGTCCCGGGTTCGATTCCCGGCCAGGGCACACAGGAGAAGCGCCCATCTGCTTCTCCACCCCTCCCCCTCTCCTTCCTCTCTGTCTCTCTCTTCCCCTCCCGCAGCTGAGGCTCCACTGGAGCAAAGATGGCCCGGGCGCTGGGGATGGCTCCTTGGCCTCTGCCCCAGGCGCTAGAGTGGCTCTGGTCGCGGCAGAGCATCGCCCCCTGGTGGGCAGAGTGTCGCCCCCTGGTGGGCGTGCCGGGTGGATCCCGGTCGGGCGCATGCGGGAGTCTGTCTGACTGTCTCTCCCCGTTTCTAGCTTCAGAAAAATACAAAAAAATAAAATAAAATAAAAGAACAATGTATGTTTTCTTTTTACCCCCAAAGTTTATGACAGAAATAAAAGCAATAGAAAAACAAAGGGCAGCTATTATTTCACAGTTGTCACTTTCCTAGATTCCCTTTCAGGTCTTGTCCAAATATGGACTCAATGCCAAAGTGGTCTTCGGTTATCTGTATTCCTCTCTTCAAAGTCACAGAAGCAAACAATTAAAACTTAATTTTATTAACAGATTGGGTTGATGCCAGGCCTGGGACCTATAAAGTGGTGTGTGTTTATATTTGATGCACATAGTATTTACTGTACTTATTAGTTTCTTTCTGTTATAACTAACTTTTCATTTCTGGTTGTGGTGAAGTCAGGAACCTTCTGGTTAGCCATTGATGTTGTTGATTTATCATGTTCTAACCAGGTGTAGGTAGTTACATTATAAAAGACTGTAATTCATCTCTGTGTTAGTATCATTAGACATAAGGAAAATTTATAATTAGGTATATAAATAGGTATCTAATGAGAGGAAAGAAAGTGACTCAGTCATTTTCTGAGCTAATCATTTTGTGAATGTATTTTAAATTGCATTTAAAATTGACAACCTGAAACCACAAGATACTAGAGGACCTAGTTAATTGCTGAAGTGATTATCTATTTTATCACATATTGGCTCAGGTAAGCAACGCCCTTGAATAGTGAAAACGGTCCACATTTTGGTAGCTCTTTCTCTGGTTCCTGGGTATTCACAGCTCACCCCACCTGTTCCCCTCGCCTACCTACAGAGACAGTGTTGGGTCAGGCTTGTGCTCTGACTCTGGACCCAGATTGCCTGGGTTTGAATTCCAGCTTTGCTCTTTGGCAGCTTGAGCAACTACCCTACCTCTCTGCGCCTCTGTTTTCCCCAACTGTAAAATGAGAATAGTAATTGTAGCAAACCTCATAGGGTTATTGAATGTATTCCAGTAAAGCACTGAGAAGTGTGCCGGGCACAGAGCAAGCACGAGTCCATGTTAGCTGTCATTTTATCGTTCCTGACCAAACTCCTTATGCCTGAGTAATACTGTCCTGGGTAGTCAGATAGTATTTCAGGTTATCTACGAGTCCAGTCCTGATTTTTGTGAGTAATTATGATCTCTTATATAGACTCATGCCAATAAAAACAGCAAAACTATGAGCACCCATCTTTGGACTAGACATTTTGTAAGCATTGTAAAGGAGCCAAGAACATAGAAGGACTCATCCTTCCGTCAAGCATTTCCTGGTATAGGTGTAGAGATGAGGCCAGCATAGGATAAGCTAAATAGCAATGCAAGAACAAAATAATAGAGCAAGGTCACCGTCTATAATATGACATAAGGAGCACACATCCTCTAGGCAGCAGAAGCCTGCAAATGGAGACATCAGTTTTAGGGACAATAAGTAACCCAGTGTGACAAGCAAGGGGTCACTTTCTGTGGACTGTGGATACCCCATTCCCAAAATTTTAGGGACTCCATTATGCTAAGGTTTTTATTTTAACAGTAGTTTACTTGTTCTTTTGAAATAAAGAGATAACAGTGTACCAGCCCCACTCAAGCCCAGAATGTTGCATTTCAGAAGAACACAGAATCTATTGCATCCCAGCCCTGGGTGAACACTAGGAGGGGGTGTGAGGGAAGCTGAAGTAGCCCTGCCAGAGCAGGGGCTGCACCTGGAACACACAGGCAGAGGAAAAGGCCCGAAATAAAACAAGAGGCTGTGGATGTTTAGGTTAAAGTTCAGTCTTCAAAGTAAATAAACGCAGAAGTGCTTATAGAAAACTGACCATTAGTTGAGGTTTTCTTTTGAAAAATGGTTTTACTTATCATTCAACTTCAGTTCCTAGCTTCATCACTAGGTAAGTGACTGCTCAGATGATGATGATAAAAAAATGTATCTCAAAACACACACACACACAAACACACACACTTTTTTTTTTTTTGTATTTTTCCGAAGCTGGAAATGGGGAGGCAGTCAGACAGACTCCCGCATGCGCCCGACCGGGATCCACCCGCATGCCCACCAGGGGGCAATGCTCTGCCCATCTGGGGCGTCGCTCTGTTGCGGCCAGAGCCATTCTAGCGCCTGAGGCAGAGGCCATGGAGCCATCCTCAGTGCCCAGGCCATCTTTGCTCCAATGGGGCCTTGGCTGCGGGAGGGGAAGAGAGAGACAGAGAGGAAGGAGAGGGGGAGGGGTGGAGAAGCAGATGGGTGCTTCTCCTGTGTGCCCTGGCCGGGAATCGAACCCGGGACTCCTGCACGCCAGGCTGACGCTCTGCCACTGAGCCAACCGGCCAGGGCCACACACACACTTTTTAATATGTATCCTTGTAGAGTTTTTGGTCTGCAGTTTCTTTTTTTTTTTCTTCAATAGAGACAGAGAGTCAGAGAGAGGGTCAGATAGGGACAGACAGGAAGGGAGAGACATTAGAAGAATCAGTTCTTCGTTGCAGCATCTTAGTTGTTCATTCATTGCTTTCTCATATGTGCCTTGTCCAAGGGGCTACAGCAGAGCAAGTGAGCCCTTGCTCAGGCCAGTGACCTTGGGCTCAAGCCAGCAACCCCACGCTCAAGCCAGATGAGCCCATGCTCAAGCCAGTGACCTCAGGTTTCCGAACCTGGGTCCTCTGCATCCCAGTCCTATGCTCTCTCCACTGCGCCGCCTGGTCAGGCTACAGTTTCAACTGCAACTTTTTAAATGTTAATGCACAATTGAGTATTGAAATTAGTGAATTGATTTCTGATTATGTTTACGACCCTTTATTCTTGATAGGTCTTAGGGGTAGCATTTGTTTGCCAATATATTTAAGATGTCTTTAGCTTAGCTTCCCTTTTCATTCAGTAAAGGAAGAATTTGGAAGTTTCTTTGCATTGACAAATCCATTACCTGAAATTAACAATAGAAAACTTTTCCAAAAAGCTACATTGATAATCATTACTCTATTTATTTATTTATTTATTTATTTATTTATTTATTTGTTCTGAAAGAGCTAAAGCAATTTCTGGAGCTCTTTATGTATTAAGTCCATAAATGCTCCTTTTAGGCCCCAACTTTTTTTTTAGAGGATTCTAATATTTTTATTTCAGTTGTGAAATGTCACTAGTCTTGGACCAATTTTGTCCACTTGCCAACATCAATGCATTCATGTTCAACATTTTTATTTTAACATTTTGTAACACTTGGCCACACTGTTCGAGGTAGCCATTTAAAAGGAAAATCGGACTTAGCTGTTATTGCATACTGTGACATCAGTTTCAGTTCTGCTATATACAAGTGATAAGGAAATGTGTTTAGTGCAATCTTTCAGTACTATGATGACAAGCACAAGTGGTAAAGATGTGTTAAAACCCCAGTTTACCTCAAAATGACTTGGATTTTTTTGGTTTTTTTGTTTAGGTCTTACCCATGTATCAGTAACTGTAGCCTTTTCTCAACTTACAGAAAATGCTGGGCTTTTGGCCTTGTTGAAGACAGGGCTGTAACATAGTGTCTGGATCAAGGTAGAGTCCCTCACGTATGCTTGGGAATCACTGTTGCTGAATGTATTCTCTTGAATTGGATCTGATTATAGCAAATCAGACTATGGCAAAGCAGATACCTACACTTAGTAAATATGACACAGGAGGTCAGCTTTAATCAGAGATCATTTGCACATACAATTCTACAGGGAAGCCATCCCTATTGAATGAGAAAGTAGTTCAAGAAACCTGTGTTCCTGTGATTTATTGCTGCCAGATATTTAAGTGTAGGGCTTATCCGTGATTGGAGGAAATGACCGTGCCTTGCCTGTCCTGTCCTGTGATTGAGGGAAATAACCACTCCCTCCCTGTCCCTATCCCGTGATTGGAGGAAATGACCGTGCCTTGCCTGTCCTGTCCTATAATTGAGGGAAATAACCACTCCCTCCCTGTCCCTATCCCGTGATTGGAGGAAATGACCGTGCCTTGCCTGTCCTATCCTGTGATTGAGGGAAATAACCACTCCCTCCCTGTCCCTATCCCGTGACTGGAGGAAATGACCACAAAAAAAGTGTTTTGCCCTGGCCGGTTGGCTCAGCGGTAGAGTGTCGGCCTAGCGTGTGGAGGACCCGGGTTCGATTCCCGGCCAGGGCACACAGGAGAAGCGCCCATTTGCTTCTCCACCCCTCCACCGCGCTTTCCTCTCTGTCTCTCTCTTCCCCTCCCGCAGCCAAGGCTCCATTGGAGCAAAGATGGCCCGGGCGCTGGGCATGGCTCTGTGGCCTCTGCCCCAGGCGCTAGAGTGGCTCTGGTCGCAACATGGCGACGCCCAGGATGGTGGGCAGAGCGTCGCCCCTGGTGGGCGGGCCGGGTGGATCCCGGTCGGGCGCATGCGGGAGTCTGTCTGACTGTCTCTCCCTGTTTCCAGCTTCAGAAAAATGAAAAAAAAAAAAAAAAGTGTTTTGCAAATGAGGTTACCTGTTCTTTTATAAAGAACAAATTTCCTTCTTCATTTGCCTTTTTGGGAACTCTTATTCCTGGCCTTCATTTTAATTTTATTATTTCTTCACCTTTTTTCTCTCCTTAATTTTAATCTATGCTTGTCCCCTCTTTACCCGTCAATAAAATTAAGTTGACAATTATATTTTTTTACTTTATCCAGATAATTAGCTTTCTGCCCATGTTTATCCAAATCTATTTCTTCTTCCTCACCCCCATACTTTGGAACATTCTCAACAGAAAATTCTCAAAATAAATAAAATCTTAATTTAGTGTATGCTTTTATAGGATTCTCCCTTCTTCTCAGCCTCAGAAATCCCACGGAAGGGAGACATACACCCACTTCAACAGTCCCCCAGTTCCAAACTTTTTCTTGTATTGGAAAATACAATAATTCGGGCAGGCATGCAAGCATTCACCATAAATCACAGAGTTATGAATAAATCTTGGTTGTCAAAAGCAAATGTGTAGCCGTTCCAAAGCGTCTGCCATTAGAATTCGGCAAGGCAGCTGTCAGCTGTTTTCTTGTAATTAAACAGCCAATGAGCAGCTAATTAAGACATATGTGTATACAGAAGTGGAAGTGGGTATGTTAATGAACTGTAGGAATCAATTCATTAAGTGAAAATTGTCAAAAGACCAAACATCAGATCAGCATTTCAGCCTGTGCCTCACGGAGAAGGAGCCCAGAGTCAGAGGGGAGCCCTTCAGGGTGAGACTCCTGAGCCTCTTTCCAACCGCACCCCCCAGTTCTGTGTCCCGCCAGCCCGCACTGTGGGCAGAACTATTCATCACCCTGATAGGAAATGCCAGGTATCTTTCACAACTTTTTAATATGTAGAGCTCGCAAATAAAAGTGTTTTACTAGCTATATATTAATATATATTATATATATATTTATTTAATAACCTATAAAATGCCATCTCCTTCCCCTTGTGTCTGAACCATTCTATGGAACTTTGACTACAGGACTGAAAAGTGAGGGGGTGATTTGTTTTGTTTTGTTGTTTATCTGTTTTTGTTGGGTCTGCCCTGCTTGTTTGTCTCAAAGCTTTTTTTGGTGGGGCATTAAGAAGTGCATGAGCCTTTGGAATAAGATGCACTCAGGGTTCAGGAGTTCAATCCTGGCTCCTTCCCTTACCTGCTCTGTGACTTTGGACACATGGCTTAACCCAGGCCAGATTAGAAAGAAAACTTTTTTCATGGGCTGGACGAAATATCAAAATTAAAAAATGTTAAATACAAAAACGATTCATTTAAGTAAACAGAATTTTATTATGTAATTTGTTTATAAATAAATGTAAGTAATTTAGTACAACAAATTAACAAAAAAACTAATGTGACGTGTTGAGGCGCTTTGCATTGCCTATTATTTTTTTAATGTCTGGCTCTATACTTGTAGTAGCTATTCTTAACACAGCCTCCAAATGTAAATCATTCCATCTTGATCTTGTTATACTTTTATTTAGATTCATCAAAGAAAAAGTTTGTTCACAAATATAAGTTGAGCTGAAGATTACTAAATATTCCTTGGCAAGTTTTTTTAAATTTTCATATTTTTCATTATTCAATTGCTTATAAAAATTGCACAGACAAGTACAAAAGTTGTAAATCTTTATAATGGAATTTTTTTTAAAAAAATAAAGTATCACAAATCCATTCAACCAATTACTGGAAGTTAACCCTAGATTAGTCACACGTGGAATTCTTTTCCGTGTATCACTATCTTCTTAAATATCTCAATTTCCAATAATCAAAGATGCTTCCACTTCTGAGTAGCTGAGATTTTTAACTTTCATCGTTGTACAATGGTTAGATATCATATAACGATTTAAAAGAACCACTTATTTCATTTCCACAGTGCGTCGTGCGGAGAATATTAAAAATTTAATCGCTGGTCGCATAAACTCATTACGCGGGGGCCCACGGGCCGTATGTTGGCTATGCCTGGCTTAACCTCTCTGCACTTTAATTTTCTCATTTGTAAAAGACATATAAAAATACTTTGCAGAGTTGTTGTGAATTGCAAATAAACCAGGTTTGCAAAAGCATCCACGTGGTGCCTGATACAGAAGAGGTACCCTGCATCTGATTATCACTACCATTCCTATCACATTTTTACCATCATTTTTTCCTCTGGACATTTATTTAGCAAGTAGTTGCTGACTTTTCTAAGTCCTGGGTTAGCTGTTGGAAACAGAAAAACAAACTAGTCAGTGGCGGTGGCAGGTGAGTAATGCAGTGACTTAAGGGATATGAGGGGGTACATCCAGGGCTCTGAGGATTCACACAGGAGGGCCTCCTCAACCAGCCTCGGGAAAGGCAAAGTCAGAGAAAGTTCCCAGAGAAAGTGAATTCTGGAAAGGAGAGAGCTTTCCAGGAAGTGTGTGTGTGTGTGTATGTGTGTGTGCACGCATGTGTGTGTGGGGGGGGATGGGAGGGGGTAACCTTCGAGGAACTGTGAACACAGTAGTTTAGCTTTGGCCAGAGTGAGACTTTGAGAAGAGGGTTGAATGCAGGAGATAGTTGCCTGGATAGGTAGTCATAACCTGGTCATCAGAAGGGAGCCGTTGAGGGCTAATAAACAGGGAAGTGACTTGATCAGGTTTACATTTTTTGGAAAGAGATCTTAAGCAACTGCATTAAAATGAATTGGAAGGAATGAGAATGGAAACAGGGAGACCAGTTGGGAGGCTGTATAATAACCAATTATGGGAAAAATAGAACCCCAAGGAAACTTGAGAAAATTGCAGTAACAGTGGAAAGAAATAGGTACATTTGAGAAATATGAAGGTGGCAAGAAATAGCCTACTTTGGTGACTGTGTGGATATGAGTGTGGAGGAGGTGGAGATGCATGAGCCCATCTTTCTGCCTTGAGTAACTAGGGTAAAGGTGGTACCCTTAACTGAGCAATCAAGAAAACACTGGAGGAGACAAGGCTGGGAAAGGGTGAGTGGGCTGGGTATATTCTGTTCTAGAATGAAGATAAAGCCATTCACCTAAAGTTTCTGGAGAGTGTGGGGATGACAGGAGAGGAAGATGGAGCTATAGAAGGCCAACTGACAACTTTGGGTCAATTGCTATTCAAAGCAGGGAAGATTTATTCAGACAGCCTGATGGGAAGCTGGGTGTCCAGCAGGGACTGGGCTCAATCCAGTCACATGCTGGTCAGTTTTCAAAAGCTAGCTAGCTCTCTGGAAAACAATGTGTGTGTGTGAGTGTGTGTGTGTATGTGTGTGTATACCTTTAATATCTATTTCACGGATTTAATTTTACACAATTTACAAAGAGTCAAATCTGTAATACTCTTTATTTATTAACTTCATACAAATGACTCTCACTGAGTGATCTCACTGGTTTTTGCTAACCTCCATACCGGTAGTTGCAGTTGGCAAAAGACTGTAGCACCAACACAAATGTTGGTTGATTTTTTTCATTTACATTAATGAATACGAGGAAAGTGAAACAAGGAGACATTTTGGGACTTCACTCATGTGTCAGTAGTGATGTGAGCAACTTCGTTGCTGAATCACATAATAGGTTTTAAGTACTGGAAGAATATTTCCTCAATTTTCGTGTCCTATTTACAATGTGATGGCTACAGAGATGATATACTTTTAAATTTAACCCACATTGTTATCATTTTCTTCATCACTTTTCAAAACTAGACAATAAGCGGAACAATAAATCAAGTCTCGATTTGTAGCATTTGCCGATTTCTATGGTGTAAATATTACCACCACACCATTGATTTCAAGCCTCTTAACAACTAATCTCACTGAATACAGAGTAGGGGAGAGATACACAATAACATGCCATAATGTAGTTATCCCCACCATTCAGTTAAAATTATGTAAATAATCTCTAGAACATGGATAATAGCAAAATAATAAAAGAATAAGTTGATTTTTACTAATGGTTATGTTTAACAGTTGGCTCATGGAATTTGAACATTCTTCTCTTGCAACCTAGTATGAAACTTTTCCCATGCACCTGTGCCTCTGTCTGGTCCTGGGAGCTCCAATCTAAAGGGACTGATGAACAGTTTCATAGTTTAGAGCCATATTGTTAAAAACAAATAGGCAACAGAATTCTCCAGAGAATGAAAGGTGGAACTCAGACATAAAACTCAATGACAGGCACTCTGCAACATCAGGTGAAATAAAGGAGGAGGAAACACCGAGTTCTCCTTGCCACAGTGGAAATGCAGACAGGAAGCTGAAGTGCAGGGAGGCCGTAGGTGAGCAAATCGAGACTGCATGACATTGGTTTTATTAGTCTAATACTTCTGGAGAGACATTGGAGTGAGAGGGCACTGCATGGAAATCTATAACACCAGAGTTTGAATCCCAGCACTGACTCTTTCCTGCCATGGGACAACCTCAAACAAGTCACTTACCATTCTGAGCTTCATTTTTGTTATCTGCAAAATCAGAAACCTAGAGTAGATCTCTGTTCCTGTGAGACGAAGGCAGCAGAGTCTTAGGAAACTGTGTTAAAACACCTATTAAAATCGACATTTCTGCTCTTTTGACTGACAAATATAATTTCATGTTGTTTAAAGTAATATGTATAGCTGGACTACATCCCTAGAACTTATGTTTCAACAGACTTAAAGCGTATTTTTTAGAAGCTCCATGGGTGATTCTGCATCTGTTTGAGAACGACTAAAACCAGATCATCTCTCAACTCCCAGTTCTAAAGGCCTGTTTGTTTTGTTTGCAATAACTGCATGTTAGAATGCTGCCACTAGGTGGGGATGGTGTGCCACAGTCACACCAAGCCTATACTACCTTGAAATTCATCATGGCGGCTCTCTGCTCAAGTCCAACTTTTTTATAATGGTACATCTCTATGTAGTTTGACATCTGTAAAAAGTAGACCTTTAAGAAAGCTAATGAAATAACTCATTAGCTTATCTTTTAGAAATAAAACTCCAAAATTATGTGCTTATATCTTTCCTAACTAACTCACAGCTTCAGCACTTTCTCTGTTCTTTCTACATACCTCCTTAAATTCCACCCCAAACTCCATGCACTGGCTTGTACTGCCCCTGTTCTCTGTGTGGCCTCAAACTCCCCAACCCCTAGAACCAATGTCTCATCTCACTCATTTCTCAGTGTAACCCTCTCCAGGGTTGCTTACTGGTCAGTCAGCATCCTGCTTCTGCATTTATGAGCATACGTCTACATTTAGGTAGGAAAGTACCTACTATACCTTCTACTTTTCTTCCTCTTCCTTCTCACTCTTCTAATCTTTCTCCCTCTTGTGTATTCATTAGCTTTAAATATTTCATTACTTTGACTTCTTAAATGTTTATACCTCTGAGAAATCCCAAGGAATGGTGAAAAGAAGAGTTGAGGGGGAGGGGGGAGGAAGACCAAGCCCTCATTCTATCTCACATGCAGAGTTCAGTGTTTGTTTATCTGTGTCACAGAGCATAACTGTCTCTCTCCCTTTGGGACTCTCACTTTATAATCCCACTTGACCCCTCCTATCAAGAATTTGATAGCTCTCCTGTGGCCATGACTATTGACTTAGTCCAAAAGAAAGACCTCTTCTCTGGTTCCTATCTCTGCTACCCCAGGTAGTTGCTCAACTGACTCAATGAAGACTTAACTACTGTGAAGAAAAAGTGTCTCTTTGCTCACTTCTTGTCCCCAAACCCTTTATCATCATCATCATCATCATCATCATCATGCTCTCTCCGAGCTTCCTTATAGCAGAGCAAACTGGTGGTTATATATGGCATCTGTGCTAACATTCTGGAACTTTATTAGTGGTGGTCGATGCTAACTTGAGTTTAATACGTGAAAACTAAAAAGTGTAAAAAGAAAAAAAAACAAAACTAAAAAGTAGCATCCTTTTTGTTAACGACACAATTGTTTTTCAAGAGCTGTATCTGTTTTTGAAAAAAGTAGAGAAACTAGAGGTCATCATGAGAATACTAAAGGTGGGAAATAACCTAGACAGAAGGGTGGCAGGTGCTGTGATTTGGTGTACTGACTAACATATTGGTTGACAGCTTGGCAGCCCCCAACTACTGCTTCCATTTAAAGAAAAGAAAGAGATTGGCCAGTCTCTATATTCAATGATTGTAGAACAACATGGAACAGGTTCATTGCAAAGCAAGCAAAACTCAACCTCAGCTAAAGGACAAGCAAATAAATTCTGATCCTAGACATTTGCAGTGATAGACCCAGGCACGGAGGGTCCGAATGGTGGTAGAATCTCAGTAAGGACCGAAATACCTTTTAGCTTTCATAGAGATTATGTGTTTCAGACTAAACTGAATACCTAGACAGCTGGCCTCTTGGTATCTCTTTCTAAGGATTATCTGCCTCTGTTACCGTTTATATTTTCTTGAATTCTCACCATTAAGCCCCAAAGAAAGCTTTCTTCTCACTTCCTCTTCACAGAGGAAAAATAAAAACCACAGCTTTAGATATTTTGAGAAAAGAGAAACTGTCTCATAGAAGAGGCCGGACTTGATATAAAGGGGGTTTAAAGTACAATGGAGAGACAGCCTGACACTTTGGGCCCCAAGCCTTGGCCGTGTTGAGGTGAGGAGAGTGGAGAGGAGGTCAGAGGTCAGTGCCCTGCTCCTCCCTCCCATCCCAGCGTGGCTTCCAGAAGGAAAGAACTGGGAACTCAGGTCATATGACACTGTCCATCGACTTAATCCACATAGTCCCCCAGCCATTACAAAAGAAAGCAGATGCACTAGTTGTTTTTCCTGAGTGCCTCACACACCTTTCTGCCTGCATATTGTAAAAAATCAAAAGCAGAGAAACGGAAAGAAAATTAAGATCACCCATGGCGCCATCAACCAGTGCCAACAATTCTTTTCATTTGGGGACATACTTTCTTCCAAGTTTCTTCTATATTAAGTATGTGGATTTTTTTTTAATTGGATTATATTGTGTTAGTTCTTCAACCGCTTTTTTTTTTAATTCAGCAGTATATTTTATTTCTGTTTTATGTCAATAACTGTATTTCTGAAATTCCATTTTTAATGGTTATTGAATGTATGGATATCCAATATGATTCTTCCAATTCACTAGTGTTGGACATGTCGCGTTTTTATAAATTGTATCTTAGAGCTGGTGCTGTGATGGACATCCTTGTAGTGATCTTTGTACTGTATCTTAATATTCCTTCAGGGTATGTTCCCTAAGGGAGTCATTACAGATTCAAGGGATCTGTAGTTTTTAAGGATTTCGCTACAGTTGCCAAGTTGGCCTCCAGAAAACTCTTTAGGTGAGAGAGTATACCCTTATCAGCTCACCCAGCTCTCTGCCAGTTCTTCAGAACTCGCCCTCTCCCCTCTTCACTCAATGTCCCTTTTGTTGGCGTCATCTGACTTAACCTTTCAAGATGTGAAGATGATAATGCCCTTGTGTACATTTCGTGGCTCTGTTTCTTAGAAATAACTCATTACCTTCTCCTTCTTAAAACAATAAGAAGATAACCAAAAACCGCCCATATGTTTGGATATTAAGAAATGTGCTTCTAAATAACACATAGATTAAAGGAGAACTGTATTGAAATTTAGAGCATGTTTTCAATCAAATGATAATGAAAATACTACGTAGCAAAACTTGTGGAGTACTACTAAAATCTTATTTAAGAGGAAAACCTGCAGCTTTGAGAATAAACACTGAAAATTAAGGAGCTAGTAAGGACCCAGCACAAGAAGGTAGCAAAAGTGAGTGAGTGAGTGAGTGAAATCCCTGAAGTCAGCAGTTCCTTATGCATCTTCCTATACCCTCTCAGCTCCCACACAGTGCTTAACTAACATGTGGAACTTGATGAACATCAAAGTGGATTTGTTAAATCGTAAAGGTCATGATACCGAACATGTGGTGTTTTCAAATTGTCGGAGTTAATTGAGTATCCCCAATCTGATTGATCTGCCAAAATAATCCATCCAGTGCCATTTAATGTCTGGGACAGTAGATTCTGACTCGGGGAATGCAAGACACCTAAAGGGTGGTGAATTTAAGGGCAGTGGTTCTCAACCTTTCTAATGTCACGACCCCGCAATACAGTTCCTCATGTTGCAGTGACCCCAAACCAAAAAATAATTTTGGTGGCTACTTCATAACTGTAATTTTGCTACAGTTATGATTCGGAATGTAAATACCTGATATGCATTATGTATTTTCCGATGGCTTTAGGCCACCCCACCGGGGTCGCGACCCACAGGTTGAGAACCGCTGATTTAAGGGGTTTAGTAGAGATTACCACAGTGTACAGGGATTGCAGCCACCCTGGGTTACTGTAAGGATGCTGTTTCCTTATCTCTAGACATCCAGAGAAGTGTTTTGTGCTTATTCTACTAAAAATATTTTGGAGATAAAGGTTAAACATAAGTGCCTTTGTACTGTTCTATCAACACATTGCTTTTGATCATCAGAAGCTAAGAACAGGGCCTGATCCTGTGCCTCTTCTATAGGTAACCGTCTGCTGGAGTTAAAGAAAGTTTTGTATGTGTAAGGGACAGAGGGTTGGGCTCGAGGGATCAGTTTTACTCAAGGAAAAACAAGTGACTTTAATTTCATTAATGGTCTCCTGGATGATTCTGCTACAAGTTTAATTCTCATTAGATATGAAAGCCACTCCGTTCTTAGTGTACTGCCTTTCAGCCGTATAGCCCCACTGACACTAACCTGTTTTATATCTTATAACTGAATCACAGGGCTTTTTTAGGAGAAGTCAGCAAAGCAATGCCACCTACTCCTGTCCCCGTCAGAAGAATTGTTTGATTGATCGAACCAGTCGAAACCGCTGCCAACACTGTCGATTACAGAAATGCCTTGCCGTAGGGATGTCTCGAGATGGTGAGCACTCCCAGCTTGAGTCGTACGTTCGCATGGGGTTATGAAAGTGCCTTCTGAAACCCGGACCCAGATCTGCCAAAATCTGTCCTTTCTCCCCTGGCGGTTTTGTGGGTTTCCTAGCAGTTACTGCCTCCTCCATGATCCCTTGCAGTCAGCTGACTGGCTGATGAGGGTGGGGATGCATGGAAGAGATGTGTATGGGTAGTCAGAACACCTTCAGAATTCTGATGTTTAAGACACTACAGGTGGATGAGTTGATCGGAGTTTAGTGTCATCTGAGGGCCTCAGTAAATATACCTGCTGTAGGCATTTTCTCTAGAAGGAAATGCAGGTGAGAGCTACTTGTTATGTGCTTTACACTAGTGAGCTTATTGGATGGAATTAGCTTGTATGCTAATTGGATACTTTGAATCACATGCCAAAGTCAAATATTTGTACATGCAGAATGTGTAAAAATAGTATAAAATGTGGCTCAGTGGCAGATTTTTTTTTTCATTACAAGAGGCTATTTTCAGAAATAGAGACCATCTACCATTCAATTGCAGAACATTTCAATATCTTCCAAGAAAGCTATCTTAAGTGCACTGAATAATCAACACCAGATTTCAAGACAGTTATTCTTATATAAGGAAACTGGGCCGAAAGCACAGCGGGTACATTTTAAGGTCTTTTCCGAATATACTGGCTGGCTCTCTTAAGAGATCCCTTTGAAGGAAACATCTCTTCCAATAGAGTTTCAGTCTGTGGAAAAAGACTTCAGGATGCTGAGCAGGCATTCCGAAAGCCTGTCCTCCCCATAATCAGAGGTTCTTGGGGCCTGTGGACCTGCCTAGGCACAAGTAGTGGTGACCTTCAATCATGGGGCACAAGGTGGCCTCTTACAATATGTAAAAACAGACGTGAAGTTTTTCGCCATCGTGATACGCAAGTCACCGAACTTGCACCGTAATCTCAGAAATCCCTGTAACATGCAACTCTGCGGAGTTCATCTTCAATGGCCCTAAACTCACAAACATGAGTTCATCTCTTATGAACTTACAAGTTAAAATCACCACCTGTTTGCACATGTTCTCAATAGCAGATATTTTCACTTACAGGATGGTGTGATTACTGTTGCTAATATGCAAGCAAATGTTAAAACACAATTCAGAGTCACAGCAGAACAAGTTTCGCTCATGGGTATTAATCCCCTGGGGTGTTCTAGAACATGGATTCTTTCACACAAAAATCGAATACCTTCAGTATGCCTTCTGGAGATTTTGTATGGAAGTGACAGCACATTTTGTGGGCTTAGAGTGGATCTGAAGGCTTATACAAATTTAGGCCTGAAATTCAGAGACGGCATCAGCCTAAATGCTGTCTAACCAGCCCCACCCCCCAAGTTTGTTCCCTCACTCCTGGAACGTGGAAATTGACCTGTATCAAGCTCACTTGTTTCCTCGCTGCAAAAGGACAGCATGTCCTTCTTGGCAGGAAAGGAATCCACCCCGGGGGCAGTCTTAGTTCCCAACTTCATATCCTATATCCTGTCTCCTTCCCATAGACTCACAGAATTGGGATGATGGTCAAATGGGTGAATTCATCTCCTCCATCAGGTGTAAATTTAACCACAATCAATTAGAACATCTTCATCCCTCCAGCAGAGGCTTTGTCTAGACCAGTTGGGTAAGGCTGAAAAGTAAATGGGTTAGTGGGAGAGTTCAGACCGGGAAATCATATGGTGTTTTTCTTCAAAGATATGGGTGTTTCAGGAGAAATCATATGGGATTCGGAATGAACTGGAAAGTTACTCCAGTCATTGCTCCACTTGAAATATGGGGACATTGCAAGGAGAAGTGTTGCAAACACAAATTTGTCCAGCAGGGAGCGATCTTACATAGTGTTTACCCTTTCCAGAATTCTGATCCTCGTTTTACTTGAGGCAAAATAAGAACAGTAGAAAGTATCATTTAAAGATATACCCAAGTGTTCCACAGGGACCACCGTGACCCGGCATAGGGGAGGGGGCTTCTTAGGTAGACCCAGAGATGTCATTCAGGGAATAGGGAATTGCAAAGGCTCTGTCCAGTCTTTCTAAGTCTTTCAGTGAAGACCCAGACTTGGATGTTGGATTGGGAAGAAACTTACTTGAGTATACGGAATAGTGGAACCAATGGAAACTGAGGTTAGGCTGCTTGTGCCTTAATGTACCTCTGTGAGTCTGTGCATTGGTCTGAACCCTGGGAAGAGAAAGAGATGGTCCAGCCCAGCTTCCTGGGTGCAGAGTGAACAAAGCCATACCAGTGGCTCCCACTGAGCCTGGGGTCCTATGACAGCAGGAAGCCATAGGTGGCCACTGCCCCAGGTCTCTTCTACCCAACCTTCGTTCCTCTGGATGTTTCTTTGCTGTCCTGGGTGTGGGGTGGACCTGTCTTCACCTCTGGATCACATCCTCATTTTGTGGTTGTATGGTTTTTAATTGAGATTGTATGAGACTGCAAAGGATCCCAGAAAGCATGCCGGAGAGGCTAATGAAGAAAAGCATATTGTATATGGTGTGGTTTGGTTCTTTTATTCCAGCTGTAAAATTTGGCCGAATGTCGAAAAAGCAAAGAGACAGCTTGTATGCAGAAGTACAGAAACACCGGATGCAGCAGCAGCAGCGAGACCACCAACAGCAGCCCGGAGAGGCCGAGCCCCTGACTCCAACTTACAACATCTCGGCCAACGGGCTGACAGAACTTCATGACGACCTCAGCAACTACATCGACGGGCACACCCCCGAGGGGAGCAAGGCAGACTCTGCCGTCAGCAGCTTCTACCTGGACATACAGCCTTCCCCAGACCAGTCAGGTCTTGATATCAATGGAATCAAACCAGAACCAATATGTGACTACACACCAGCACCAGGCTTCTTTCCCTACTGTTCTTTCACCAATGGAGAGACTTCCCCAACTGTGTCCATGGCAGAACTAGGTAATGGCTTCCATGTTTCTGTTGGGATGCGCTACGTATGCCCTTTGAAGTAAATGGGATATGTTTGACTTTCCTCTAATGAATTATGTTATTAAAATGATGGAGCTAGAAGGGAAGTTCACCTTTACCATTTGGACCCCTTCATAATTCCCTCCTTACCTGCCCCCTTGCTCTAGACTGCCCACTGCTTCCTATCATATATGTCAGAAAAATCTTGACCTCTTGGCATCTGAGACGGGTTAACATGAACCTAAAGCAGTCTTAACATTCCGCAGAAAACTGTTAAGCTCAGGGAATGGCCTCCTTCACTTTGGTGTTTACTTAGTTATGTTCCAAGTATTGCTTTATACCGAAAGTTATAAAAATGGCAGCCCACAAACTGAACCTGGCCCACAGACGTATTTTTGGTCCAGTGTAGAGTTTTAAAATTTTGAATCAGTTGCCAAAATTTAAAACCTGAACAATTCCACAAGAATGTCCAGGTTCTCTGTGGGAGGAAAAAAAAAAGATCTAGGTCCAGGGGTCCAACAACAACTCGCTGGCAACTACTCGGTGCTGACACCTACACATGGGCCCACCCACTGGCTCTATTTGTATGACTGCCCAGCGCCTGCAGGCATCCAAGTTTTACAACCCTGATGTATTCTATAAATATTAAAGGGACATTGGCTTCATTACTTGCCAGAATGTTTTAGTGATGGATGTTGGTGATAATACTGATGAATTTCTTTTATTTTATTTTTTTTATTTTTATTTTTTTCATTTTTCTGAAGCTGGAAACAGGGAGAGACAGTCAGACAGACTCCCGCATGTGCCCGACCGGGATCCACCCGGCACGCCCACCAGGGGCGACACTCTGCCCACCAGGGGGCGATGCTCTGCCCATCCTGGGCGTCGCCATGTTGCGACCAGAGCCACTCTAGCGCCTGGGGCAGAGGCCACAGAGCCATCCCCAGCGCCCGGGCCATCTTTGCTCCAATGGAGCCTTGGCTGCGGGAGGGGAAGAGAGAGACAGAGAGGGAAAGCGCGGCGGAGGGGTGGAGAAGCAAATGGGTGCTTCTCCTGTGTGCCCTGGCCGGGAATCGAACCCGGGTCCTCCGCACTCTGATGAATTTCTTAGAAGGCTCACCATACCAAAAAAAAAATAAATTAAAAAAAATTAAAAAATATATATATATGTAATTTCTTTATTCCCATGACATTTTTGCTTCTTGAGGGATGTGACCCTGAAATATTGACAACACAGACAATGAACAACTTGCCATTTCAAGCGAGTCGTATTAGCATCCTCTGTTATATTTAATCGATGTTTAAGGGTAGTGCTATTATTGTTAGAGAAACTTGGATAAGAACCTTTGCAGTTTTAGAATTTGGTTTGTTCTTCGTGACCATTCCTTGCACGAGATTATAACCCTTTGGGATATTTCAATTAGTGGCTGTGGAGATGACTAAAAGTTAATACAAGGAGAGAATGAAGACTTCAGATGGAAAAGAATCAGCAGGTTCTGACTCGAGCACAGAAATCCTCAGTTCACAGAAAAGAAATGGTTGTGTTCTTTAGATGGTTTCTCCACCTCTGTACCCCATAAGACATTTTTAAGTGAAATTTATATTTCCAGTAAAATCTTTCTCCAAATAGAACAAATTGAATGTTCTTTACAGTTTTTACACAAGCCCCTCTTTATGGGTCTAAATTTAAATCCTCAAGCGCAGGGACATTTCAAGCCTGGTCTTTAACCACTGAACAGCATTAAAGGTTTGTCACAGCTCTTTTGATTAACAGAGAAAACCTCTGAACTAGAAGCCAAGCTGAGCAGAGGTAGTTTTGATTTTATTTTTCTTGAACTAGAACAAAAACCTCCCATTTTTATCATGAAGTCTTGGTTGGCTGAGCCTTAAGCAGAACCATAATGAAAGTAAAATTTTTCAGAAATGAATAAGGATTTGATTGAAAGCTGACACGATATCATGAAAAATGACCTGGCTCACACTCTCTTAGGTCTGCTTCTACCTTATCATAAATACTAGTGAATCTATCCTGTTTGCTTCTCAAATGTTTAACCCTGAAATAAATCCACAGGGCTTAGTCAAAGTGTTGTCCTCGAATTTGGCATTACCTGAAGGGTGCAGAAATGGCTAAGCCAATTTCCTTGGCTTCCTCTTCCCTCACAAATCAGTTTCTTCTTCCATGCTTGTCCCCTCCCAATGTAGTCTTGGAGCCCAATATCCTCATACTTTCTCCATGGTCTCCTAAATTAGGGAGTTTTTACATGTGCTGTGGCATTTTCCAGGATGAATAAAATGCACTTGTCACTAGGATTAGTCCCAACCCAAAACTTAAACAAGAATTTATCTGAAAGGGACATAACTAGGCCCTAATTTTCTGTCCCATTTACATATGCAAAATTATTTGAAGACCTAAGAGTATCATAAAAATGGCCAAAGACTGTTCCTTCTTCAAGGCTGTATTTCATTTGGGGCTTAAGTCCTGCTATCTCTTTAAAACTCTAGACATCATTTTAGGCTAAATGGTACCATCGGATTTTAAACAAACGAAAACAATTACTCAAATGTAAATTAACATATCCAAAGCCCAATTCTGTATTTCAATAATAATATTCATAACCCATTACTTTTAGTGGGACATGTCTGCATTCCTGGCTACAATGTTGATCTTCATGTACAATTAGTACCTTACACATTTCAGATAAGCCATCTAAATTTATTAATAAAACTAAAACTAACTGCATTTGTTATTGTGATTAATAACACAATATTATTAATCACAATAACAAGATTTTTTGTGATGAAAGTCTATGCATGAGAGACAATGACATATTGGGCAAAGCATGAAACAAAAATTCAGCTTATATGAGTTGTGGTTTTAGCATTGCAGTATGTTGTACAAACACAGTATAAGTCGTGTAAGCTCTGAAAGCTGCAGTCTCCCTACCTGCTGAGTATAAAGATCAAGAACACAGGCTGTGGAGCGGACTGTGTGTGTTTACATCGTTGGCCGCTCGCCAGCTGTGACGCCTTGGAAAAGTCACCTAACCTCTATAAAGTGGTGATAACACTAGTACCTTCCCCCTAGGGTTATTACAAAGATTAAATAAGAATATATATATTCTGAATATATATTATAGGGGTCTGGCACAGAGGATATGCTACAGAAATGTTAACTACTATCTTACTATAATTTTGTTATTATCTGTAAACTGAAGAGAATTTGCACCAGATGATGTCTAAAGTTTCTTTCCATTGTGAAAATCCGTGACTAACTCAGAAGTCAGGATTTTCCATTTGAAGTATCTAGACTTTGGCTGTATTGATAAAATCATTTGTGATTTATGAAGTGAACTGATTTGCCCATTCCAAAGTGAGTTATCCTCTGAACTCAGGCTGGAAACCAAGTCTCCTAACTCCTAGTTCCAAGGTATTTCACTATTACAGGCTATTTCTCTGAAAGACCACTAATTTGTTGACTTTTACTCAGAATGACCATATTTTTCTTTGCTGAAATGGAGATTTAAAAACAGCAAAGTGTCTAAGATTTTATAATTACCAAATCAACCTATGAAGTGGGAGTCCAAGTTGGTGAGCAGTTGGCGAGAATGCAGCCACTGCCCTCTACTGGTCAGTCACATGCATTGTGTCATTCGTTGCCACTTCTAAAAGCTGGAGCCTAACAGGTAGGGGTGAGCAGGAATATTTTTTAGGATGGAGTGAAAAATAACATGCCGACCATATGAACTGGAAAAGAAGCGTAATTGAGAAGAGAAGGCTATGATCCTCTCCCCACCCTTCACCTCACAGGAACCCCGTTTCCCTGTGAACACTTCATTATTTTTTCATATCTGCAAAACTTGTTTTACATTCTAGGATCTCTTATACAATGAGCACTCTTCCTACAGGAGATAGTTCACAAACTTATTTACACGCTGATTTTCTTGTTTCTGACTTTCCATGATTTGTCTTGATTCTCTTCTTTACAAGTGTCATTCATTCTCAGACACATAACTTTCTAGCTTCTCCTTCTTTTTCTCAGCTTCTGTCTCTTTCCTTTAAATTTCTTTCTTTTGCTTATGTTTTATTTTTATGATATTTACTTATATTGTTTTGTATATGAATAGGACTGTTAAGATTTCTTGTGTTTCGTTATCTCTGAAGAGATTCTAGTTTGGGGCTTCAGTTAGGTGAGCTGCTCAGTTTTCATGCGAACAAGTTTGATCGTTTGACAAGAGCAGTAACAAGTTCCCAAACAGTCTTACTACTGTTGCCAAGTGTGCATTCAGCACCATTCTTTTAAATGACTTTCCTGTTAAATATTCAAGACCCTGAAAGGGGGATCCCTTTTTGGTATGGGTTCATATTCACAGAATCTTACCAATTTTTCTTTTAAAATTTTTCGTTATCCATCCTTTCCATAACAATGATTACCAACCTGTTTCCAGTTCTTGTCCCTCACGTCTAAATTCCAGGAGCCTTCTAAGTGGTCTGCCTGCCTCCTTCCTCTCCGTCCTCCAACCCAGCAGCCACAAACCCACTCGTTCTGTTTCCCCAGATACAGTGTTCAGTACCTCAGCTCCTTCTTGAGAACCCTGCTGACTCCTTGTGTTATACCAAGTCCAGACTCTCAATCCTAACATTCAAGATCCTCCAGGATTTGAACTCTTACCTACTCATGATTCTATTTTGACTCTATCACTTTATCACATCTATTTGTCTCCTGTAAATGCTATATTGGTTCCTTCATCTGCCATCCCTCGAATGTGGAACTGGCATACCTCTCTTACCACTGACCTCCACCTACCAAATCCTGCCCATCCCTCGAGATCCAACTCAAATGCTCCTCTACTGACAAGAAGCATCCACTAATTTCCTAAACCAACATTCATCTTTCCCTTCCCTGAGAGCACCTATTGTCATTTTTCTTTCTCTTCTGATATAAGCAACTTCATACATTATTGTCTAATGCCCTGAATTGTCTTTTTAGCATGTTCATACATGCTCACCAAATTATAAACTCCTAGAGAAATGTTTTTGGCATCTATTTATTATAACATCTTCAAAATCCCTATATTCTAGTATACTAAAAACAAATGTTAGGTAGCACATACTTTGTAACCCTAAGTGCTCAGCTCATTTAATTCTCACAGAAGCCCTATGAAATAGATACTATCTTCCTTATTTTACAAATAAGGAAAACAAAACACAGAGAGGTTAAGTAACTTAACCAAAATCACACAACTAGGAAGTAGCCGTGTTGAGGTTCTAACTCACGCATTCTGGCTTCAGAATCTATCCTTTAACCACTACTGTGTGTATAGGGACATAGCAGGCCCTCAGTAATGCTTGTCCTGCTGCTTACAGGAAAAAAACTAAAGAAATTTATTCTGTTGTCATAAAAGAATACCACTCCTTAATTTTTTCAAGAATAATTCTTTCTAGCCTGACCAGGCTGTGGCACAGTGGATAGAGCATCAGACTGGGACACGGAGGAACTAGGTTCGAAACCCCTAAGATCGCCAGCTTGAGCACAGGCTCACCAGCTTGAGCAAGGAGTCTCTGGCTTGAGCATGGGATCATAGACATGACCCCATGGTTGCTGGCTTGAGCCCAAAGGTCGCTGGCTTGAGCCCAAGGTCACTGGCTTGAGCAAGGGGTCACTTGCTCTGCTAGAGCCCCCTGGTCAAGGTACATATGAGAAAGCAATCAATGAACAACTAAGGTGCTGCACAAAGAATTGATGCTTTTCCTCTCTCTTCCTGACTGTCCCTATCTGTCCCTCTCTCTGATTCTCTCTCTGTCTCTATCAAAAAAAAAAAAAAGAAGAAGAAGAAGAAGAAGAATCCTTTCCAGGTCAATGTATATGACACATGTGTCTTTATAATAAATGTCAGAAGAGTCTGTGTCCACCATTTCCCACAACTTAGCTAGGTCAATATTTGTTCATTCCCAGACATTGGTGGGAAGTCATGGAAGAAGGTCAAGGTCAGGAGTGTCTTTGAAGTCGCCAAGACTTAACTGCTAACTGTTGACTTTGTCAGTCCTCATTCTCATTCTAAAATACAGACTAGTTCCAAAATGCCTATTTAAAGGTATAAAGATAACCAAAATTGGTTGCACATGACGCTTTCCACTTGTTACTTTTCAAAGCCAATATTAAGAAGGAAAAAACACTGAGTACCTAAAGAAGAACTTGACTTTTCATGCTGTGATCTCCTGTTTTCTCCTTAGAACACCTTGCACAGAATATATCTAAATCACATCTGGAAACTTGCCAATACTTGAGAGAAGAGCTCCAGCAGATAACGTGGCAGACTTTTCTGCAGGAGGAGATTGAGAACTATCAGAACAAGGTAGACTCAAGAATTTCACCTAGGTTGGAGGGAACCATGGGAAGGGTGTTCATGCAGGTGATTTGATCAAGACTACCAACAGACCAAAGAACGGATGCCTTTTATCAGATTTCTGTTTAAACCTCTTGCTTTCATAGCTGATTATGTATTTGAGGCGTTGTCATCTTACTGAGATGACAGCATGTAAAATTTCAGCAATAGCAAACAGATTCTATTGTGCCTATAACTATACACACAACTCCTACCATTTGTCAATAGGGGGCTAAATTAAGCCGTTTCCAGAAGTCTAATGAATTGGGATTTGTCCCAATATGATAATGGAAGATTTCAAGTTCAGGAAGTTCATGTAAAAAACAAGGGTGGGCAAAAGTAAGTTTATAGTTGTAATATAAATAAACAATAAATAATAATATAAGAATAAACTTTTGCATACTCACAACTATAAACCTACGTTGCTCACCCCTGTAACCTTAGTTTCATGTTTCCAGAGGTTAAGAAGAAGGAGTTTAGGCCCAGGCCAGTTAGTTCAGTCAGTTAGAGCATCATCCCAAAATGACAAGGTTATGGGTGTGATCCCCAATCAAGGCACATATGGGAATAAACCGGTGAATGCACAACTAAGTGGAACAACAAATGGATGCTCTCTCTCTCCCCACCCTCTCAAATCAATCAATCAATAATAACAGAAAGAAGAAGGAGGAGTTTAGAGAGTATGTATACAAAAAGGTTTGGAATCCATGATTGTCACTACAGTCTGAACCTAGCAGTGTGAGGATGGGCTGACAGGTGTTGCTACTTGAATTTTTTCTATAAAACACCCTGATCAACAGGGACCAAAATGGGAGAGCAGGGTTGGAGAAGGGGAACTTTTAACTATCCATTCTCCCTTTGGATAAAGAAAATGCTGTGTTTTCCCCAGATAAGCACAGAAATTCAGGCTTAGGAAGGACGATAGAGCGAGGCCAAGGCTGCCCTGCACCTTGCATAGGGGCAAACTAATATGCATTGGTATTTGGCTGGAGAGTGCAGACATCAGGACTAGACCATGACTCCTGGCTCCTAATTCAATGTTTATTCCACTCTGTCATACTGGTAAAAACAGTCTTAAAGCATGATTGGGGAAACAAGTGAGCAAGACCATAGATCCAGCTCACCCTGTCACTAAATTGGAGAGTATGTCTATAGAAAGAATTAAACAGGACGGGTTGAGGAATAGCAACATGCACTTTGTTTGCCTTCGAGAGAGCCGGTAACACCAGCAGCCAAAGTTACAAATGGAAGAACAGGAAGGCAGGAAACAGCAGCAACATGTACGGAATGGGATTCAGAGTCAGAGACACTAGGATGTGAATCCCAGCACTCAGACCTATTCTCTGTGAAACTTCTGTGAGCGTTTGTGTCCATTTATGGAAAACGGGAAAATGGTCTTGTGAAAATGAAGTAAGACAAGGATGTCATAAAGCACCTAGCTCAGCAGGTACTCAGTAAATGTCATGGACTGCCCCCTCTTTCCTTTCCCCCAGTAAAATGTTAAGTGCCCCAAAGCAAAATAATTGCCTAAAAGAAGATCCTGCTTTTGCTGCTCTCCGTGGCCCAGGGTCAAAGCAGTGGCATGCGTTTTCATCTTCTGCTACAGATGCTCATAACACCTTCCCCCTGTCCCTTTGCCACCAAAGAGGTAAGAGAGGAATTGGAGGAGATGAGAAAAGGACTTGGAAGCAATCATTATATCCCAAATAACTGGCCAACTGTTTATTTTTTTAATCCTCTAGCCTCTTTGAATCCATTTCCAAAGAAGGATTTTTTACAAAGAGAGGAACAGTTAAGCCAGCTGTGCCAAGGCTCTGGGTAACCGTGTGTCTCCCTCTTTAACAGCAGCGGGAGGTGATGTGGCAGTTGTGTGCCATCAAAATCACAGAAGCTATCCAGTATGTGGTGGAGTTTGCCAAACGCATTGATGGATTTATGGAGCTGTGTCAGAACGATCAAATCGTGCTTCTCAAAGCAGGTATGTGCTTTGCAAGTGGATTTTGAGATCCCTTCCTAACCTGCTTTCACCTGCCTATTAAAGAACTGCTGGGTAAGGAAGGTGTCGGGAACGGTTTTCCTCCGATGATGATAGCTCAGGCTTCTCTCAGCACAGACAGTTCTTTCTCAAGGGTTTTGAGCTATTTGCAGGAAGCATTCCCTCCGTTTTGCTTCCCCTCTGGGTGAAAAGATGAATTTAAAGGACATCTGCATTCCCTATTTTACCATCGCCTGTGTTTTGTTCCTACACTCCAGGTCCTCGGGAGGGTCCAGTAAGTTGTTAGGAAGAAGACTGGAAGCTCAGAGAGACAGCCCTGGTTTCTTTATTTAAAAAAAAAATAAATGTGAATAAATGTTTGACGAGCAACTTTCAGACTTTATCCTGCAGGACAGAAGAGTGACAAAGAAGTAGTTTGTAAATCAATCCTTTCTTCAGTAAAGCAGGCCACCCCTTCAGCACAAGTGTGTAATTACACTGGTGAACTTTGCCCTTTTTGCTAGAGATCTAATGTGACTGAGAGCCCACTAGCTAAACAGCATGCAGTGCTCTGACTCAGTTCGGGTCTCTACGGTAGGGCCTAAACTCACCGAGATGGAATAATCTAAACCATTCTGTCTTTTCTCAGGTTCTCTAGAGGTGGTGTTTATCAGAATGTGCCGTGCCTTTGACTCTCAGAACAACACCGTGTACTTTGATGGGAAATATGCTAGCCCTGATGTCTTCAAATCCTTAGGTAAGGAAATCTCTGTGTGTGTTGTCTTTAAGTCAGAGTTACAGGAATCGTCGGGAGCTGAGTGAAAGCTCTTATTGAACAAAATGGAAACGGGTTATTTGGAAGCAATAATAAAAGGACTGTATACCCGTATTTACTTTATAGCTAGACACTATAGAAAATTCACTCTACGCTATAGAAAAGTACCTTGATACTTTTTGTCTATTTTACATATAAAGATCTAAAGTTTGATTTTATCTAGTTGGTATTTAAAGAAATTTATATTATATATCTTTCCACTGTCCTTCTAGATCTTAAGGAGTAGATAGGCAGGGGGTATATTATTCAGATAAACTAGAGGATGTGATCTGATACATAAAATCAGGCAAAGAGTTAAAAGTCTGCCCTTCCTAACTCCTCAGATAACAAGCATTAATGAGAACTCAACATAGATTTCAGAGAAATAAAGCATCACTAAGTGAAACTGACATATATTTTATAAATAATTTATACTGGATTTCTGTAATTTAAATAAAGTGGGATATAGTCATTAAGAAGAATTGAACAATATCTATCAAGATATCTTATGTAATTTTAAGAACAGTAAAATGACAGAAGTTATGTATACTTAAGTATAATATAGTTCATTTCCATTTAAAATACAGGGTGGGGCAAAAATAGGTTTACAGTTGTCAGTATGTGAAACAGTTTATTCTTATAATATTATTTATTAATTATTATATCATTTTCCATATAAACAACTGTAAATCTATTTAACCTATTTTTATCCCATCATGTATATATATAATATGCAATTTTGAAAGAATAGACACCAAACTTAACCAGTCTTTTGGGGTGGATTATTGTTTTATAGGACTTTCATGTTCTATATTTTCAGTTCTGTGAAAGTTAAATGATTTTACCCCTATAGTATGTCATTTGTTAGTATTTTCAAGGATGTGGCAGATGAAATAGTCGAATACCAAAATGAGTGAATTTAACATTTCAGTTCGGTTGTTGTTGTTAAACTCTACTGGTTAAGAATATGAGTTTTGAAGTCAGGCAGCCTGACTTAGAATCTCAGGATATTATTACTTCCTACCTCTGTAACTAACCTTAGGTACATGACTTTTCTCTTCAACTCTATTTCTTCACCTCTAAAATGGAAATAATAAAAATACCTCCTTCATAGGGCTGTGGTAAACAGTAGAGAACCCAGAGAAATCTCTGAGAGCGCCCCTGGATATATCATACTAATCACCCAGCAGAAGTTCACTCTCGTTATTTTGAATGATGACAATGATATGATGGTGGGGGATAGTGGGGATGGTGGTGGTGACAGTGATGTTGGCTAAATAGATTTTTTTTTAATAATTTTATTTTTAATGGGGCGTCATCAATAAATCAGGATACATATATTCAAAGATAACAACTCCAGGTTATCTTGTCGTTCACTTATGTTGCATACCCATCACCCAAAGTCAGATTGTCCTCTGTCACCTTCTATCTAGTTTTCTTTGTGCCCCTCCCCCTCCCCCTCCTCCTTTCCCTCTCCCTCTCCCCCCTCCCCCCGTAACCACCACACTCTTATCAATGTCTCTTAGTCTCACTTTTAAGTCCCACCTACGTATGGAATAATGCAGTTCCTGGTTTTTTCTGATTTACTTATTTCACTTCGTATAATGTTAAATAGATTTTTTTTAAAGATTTCGAACTATTAAACTGTAGAAATGTTATCACTATCCCCTCTGATCTTCAACTTCTAGATTCCCTCTTCACCTCCTTCTGTATTTCTCTTGTAGGATAATAACCGAAATCCTAAACTCTTTATTTTGTTTTTGGCAGGTTGTGAAGACTTTATTAGCTTTGTATTTGAATTTGGAAAGAGTTTATGTTCTATGCACCTGACTGAAGATGAAATTGCATTATTTTCTGCATTTGTACTGATGTCAGCAGGTAAGATAAGCAAATAAAAATAAAATGGTTTAAAAATAGTCTGTAAAGAATTTTTACAAGGTCCATCACTTTTAGAATATTCGGGACAGTACTGAGAGAGGCTGCCTCATTTATTAAATCTATTTTTAACTTTTTCAATTAACAACCTCCCCATACACACACATACCTACATATACCCTTTTAAGAGGACTTCATACCATTCTGATAAAATCTTAAGAAATGAGAATTGAGTAAAACCCAGTCCACAGTTAACCTCCTAATACCAAGAAAAATGCTATGGAAAAGTTGGGTTGCTCTTCTTTTTTTTTCTTTATCGATTGATTTTTAGAAAGATAAAGAGAGGGTTGCCCTTCTTAATAACGTATCTCCAAGATAACTGATTTTTCAGAAATCCACTTGGATGTCATCCACAAGTTTATCTGAATTTATTTCATGGTTTCAACCAATACTGCCTCTTAGAGATCATCAGTTTTGCTTACTTACTATCTTCTACTTAGAATTCTTACACATAAAGACTTTATCCTAGGCCCTGGCTGGTTGGCTCAGCGGTAGAGCGTCGGCCTGGCGTGCGGGGGACCCGGGTTCAATTCCCGGCCAGGGCACATAGGAGAAGCGCCCATTTGCTTCTACAACCCCCACTCCCTCCTTCCTCTCTGTCTCTCTCTTCCCCTCCCGCAGCCAAGGCTCCATTGGAGCAAAGATGGCCTGGGCGCTGGGGATGGCTCCTTGGCCTCTGCCCCAGGCGCTAGAGTGGCTCTAGTCGCAGCAGAGCGACCCCCCCCCCCCAGGGGCAGAGCATCGCCCCCTGGTGGGCAGAGCGTCGCCCCTGGTGGGCGTGCCGGGTGGATCCCGGTCTGGCGCATGCGAGAGTCTGTCTGACTGTCTCTCCCCGTTTCCAGCTTCAGAAAAATACAAAAAAAAAAAAAAAAAAGACTTTATCCTAAATTACCAACTTTTAAGTCATCTGGAATTCTGTTGGCAATTTTAGTTGCCTGGGATGATGAGATTATGTTCATATTTCCCAGAAAGGCTAGCATATTTGATAGAAATGTTTTATGTAGAAAGGTAATTCTTGCCTGGCCTGTGGTGTCACAGTGGATAGAGAGTTCACCTGGCATGCTGAGGTAGCTGGTTCAAAACCCTGGGGTTGCCTATTCAAGGCACATATGACAGGCAATCAATGAACATCTAAAGTAAAGCAACTATGAGTGGATACTTCTCATTCCAGCCACCCCTCCTATCTCTGTAAAATCAATAAATAAAATCTTTTTTTTAAGAAGTAAAGAAAGAAATGTAATTCTTAGAAAGGCTTGAGGGGCCAGGGTAATTTCATTGTACTAGTAACATGTATGTATGACCTTAGATTTAAATGGCTATCCTTTTGGAAGGGGAAGACCCTCCCTTCCTTTAAGTATCAATAAAAATGGAAAGATTTACTGCCCCTTATCACTGTCATAGATGAGTTTGTCCACTCCTTCAGGAGCAGAGTTTGAAAGAAGGGGGAAACTGGCCTGTTAGTCTCTAACTCTGCCTTGTGCTATAATACTCTGGGTCTGAGTCAGAAGGAATTGGGGTTTCTGACACCATGTTGGAAGAATACTATGGAATATCATTTTTTCACGTTTAGATCGCTCATGGCTTCAGGAGAAGGTAAAAATTGAAAAACTGCAACAGAAAATTCAGCTAGCTCTTCAACACGTCCTACAGAAGAACCACCGAGAAGACGGAATACTAACAAAGGTGAGAGCCAGAGGTCTCCAGTGAGAGCAGAGCCTCAGTTCCCCTTGCCCTGTATCACGCTGCCAGCGCCCTTGTAAGTCATCTGACCAGCATTTAGAAGTACCAGTAAGCACAAGGCTACTGAAAGGAAAGAAATATCTCCATTTCAATAAGTTCTGTTGGGCCAAAATTCAGGTTAAATTCTATTTATTGTCATTGGCTATAAAGTGCCCTGCAATGATAGGGAAAATAGTAGAATTTTTCTAAGCATTAAAACATTCCGAAAATCCTCTTCCTGTTCCACCAAAGTTGAACACAAAGCGGAATTTAATGTTCTGCGTTGATAGAAATTAAAGACTCTTTGAATGTTGAAAGAGAAAGTTATGAAGTACTAAAACAACCAGGATAACCATATATTTTAATATTAGTTCTATTTCCATTAAATTCATCAGTCATCAACAGTAAATGATTTCTGTATTTTCTTCATCAATTTCCCATTACTACCCTGTATACAAAATACACTGTCTCATTTTTGCTAATTATCTTTTGCAATAAAAGCATACTTAGGATGTCAACTTAAAACATGCTAATATATAGCCTAGGCTTGTTGGTTCAGTGGTAGAGCGTCGGCCCAACATGTGGAAGTCCCAGGTTCGATTCCCACCAGCACACACAGGAAAAGGGCCCATTTGCTTCTCCACCCTTCCCCCTCTCCTTTCTATCTATCTCTCTCTTCTCCTCCCGCAGCCAAGGCTCCATTGGAGCAAAGTTGGCCTAGGCACTCAGTATGGCTCCATGGCCTCTGCCTCAGGCACTAGAATGGCTCCAGCCAAAATAGAGCAGCTCCCCAGATGGGCAGAGCATCGCCCCCTGGTGGGCATTCTGGGTGGATCCCAGTCGGGCACATGGAGGAGTCTGTCTGACTGCCTCCCCGCTTCTAACTTCAGGAACAAAAATGCTAGTATTCTTTAGCGCTAGAGCCCGGAGTATATATTTGGTCTTAGAAAAATCAGCCCTTTCTTAGATTATTTTGTGTTTTCTTGTCCGAGAGGATGATTCGAAAGGGTTTTTTCTCCATTTGTTTATTTTCTCGTGATAACTAGGGTAAGTCAGGAAGGGGAAATTGGGGGTTAATTGCGGCTCTGTTTTTTATTTTTGCACCTGTTCAATGAAGGCTTGGAGCAAGATGTGCTCCCAGAAGCTTTCCTTTCTTCCCCGCGTCTTCTTACTCATGTGCTAGGGTACCATTAGGTTCCTTTATCATAGAGTACCTAACACATGGACAAGATCTATGATCTGCTGAAAACATTTCTTAGAGAGGAGTTTTTCTGGGTTGAAATAATATTTTGTGCTTATATAGTGATTTAGAGTTTAAAAGGTGCTTTTGCACATCATGTTGCTATTATCAACTGGCATATGGTCAACGCTAGACTTCTGTCCAGGCCTTCTGATTTTAATTTTTTACTCAGGGACTAAGACCTAGAATTGCTTTCTTTCAGGCAGCCTCTTTCTTAAGAAACTCATTGTCGTTAGAGTTGAATGCATACTCGGTATTCTGTGATAAAACTGTATCATTATTTACTTCTACCAATCCCGTATTACTAGACGTTTGATTTGCTTTAAGTGTGTTTCATCATTGTAAACAAAGTTCTAACGATCATTTAGAGTCCCTGAATTTTGATTCTCACATCTGTTCTCTCCTGACAACATGTCCTTTTTTTTTCCACTTACAGTTAATATGCAAGGTGTCTACATTAAGAGCCTTATGTGGACGACATACAGAAAAGCTAATGGCATTTAAAGCAATATATCCAGACATTGTGCGACTTCATTTTCCTCCGTTATACAAGGAGTTGTTCACTTCAGAATTTGAGCCAGCAATGCAAATTGATGGGTAAATGTTATCACCTAAGCACTTCTAGAATGTCTGAAGTACAAACATGAAAAACAAAACAAAAAAAAATTAACTGAGACACTTTATATGGCCCTGCACAGACCTGGAGCGCCAACACACTGCACATCTTTTGGTGATGGGGTCAGGCAAAGGAGGGGAAACAATGAAAACAAATAAAAGTTGAACTTGTTTTTCTCATGCATATGATTTCCATTATGCCTACAGATACGGACCCTTTTTCTGTCTCGACTTCTTGATCATTGACCTCTGTTTACAAACAGAAGGAGGGTACTAAAGTTGGAGGATTTCCTTTTCTTGTAGCTCACTGCCCACAGACTTTCTGCAGAGTCATCCATCTGTTAGTGACAAGAGAGTCCAGCAATAATCGGTGACTGGCGTGCATAGCGGAGGTTGCGGCATTACTTTGCACAACTTGCTCTTTGTTTCATGAAGGAAGTTTTTGTGTTTTTTTTTTTCACCGATTATTGCCAGTCAGCAGGATGGCACGAAAAGGGTCCCTAGCACTAGCAGCAACAATAGCATTATAATATATTACAGGGTAAATGGGCATGAAGACTATATATAGCTAAAAGAGATATTGTTTATATATTGTTTTAATTAATATAAAATGTAGTTACTGGTGTAGCTTTTCCTGTTGAATTGATAAGGCACTTTCATTTTGCACCTTTTTCTTTAAATTAAATGCTAGCGTGTTCACTGTCGTGTCGCATGTGCACCAGAAACACAAGTTTAACTGAGCAGGCTTGGAAGGTACGTCGGGAGGTATTTATGCTGCTGTTTACAAAATTACTTTTAAAAGACTGGCTGGTCATATCTAGAAATCACGATGTTGGATAATTTCTTTTTTTTTTTTTTTTTTTTTCAACATGTGAATTTGGAATTTGAAACGAAACTCTCCCTAAATTACACTTTGTGTTTGGGTAAAGCTTAAGGATAGATGTGTTTATGCTTCATACAAAATTGAATGATTGATTGGTGCTGTGGACTTATGCCATAATGCACATTATTTTTTAAAAAGCTTTTTCAAAGTGCCACCTCAAAGAGGTGGGGGAAGGGAGGCTCATTTTATACAATTCAGTAGTTAGAGAGACTCTGTCTCAACTTGGAATTTGAATGCTTTGCGAACAAATCAGTAACCAGAATGTTTTATTGGAATCTAGCTTTTATTATAAAAAGGACCCAAAGATTATGTGTGGAGCAAACGCGTACTCCCCATGTGAGGATGTGAAGCATTCACTTTGTGAATGTTTATGTTCTTGGTTTAATCTAGGAACCCTAAGAGTTTATCTCAGCGTGAACTATTTCTAGACCAGCTGCCTCTAGATGCTATAATTCTAGAATGTTGCTCTCCATATTTCATAGACCATGGATGGGAGGGTGAGAAAGGCATACTGTGTAGAACCAGTTTCTGTTATTTAAATATTTCGTATTTTAAGCCTTTAAAGTGAAGTCAGTGCTAGCTGCAAACATTTAGTTTTGTATTTATCGTCACTAGAAAACTGTGGACTATAATTTATTTCATCAAATATTTAGAAGATTGTTTGACTTTGGTGTTCAGGTGAGAAATAGTGAGTCGTTGTTGTTTTTAACTTCATGGGTTTTTAAAAATAATTCCCAGTGGGGGGAAAGGAGAAGGAACTGTTTGATATAAAATAAGTGGCCTTTGGGAATATAGGCATTTAGATGATGGATTTTAGTCCCACTTGGTATAAGAGTCAAACAAACTTCTGTTCTGACATCAAAGACCATGTTTGTTCAGAAAAGGGAACATCTGCCCATAGTGTGAAGGTGGGAGTTTCCAAGCAGCCCTTTAGACTGGAGAAAGTGTCTCCTTTACCACCAGGTCCCTCCTGAATCCTCTGTGGGAATCGTGGCTCCTGACATCATGCTGGATCACAGCACAGGCTTCCCAGAGCCCTTCACTCTGTTTTTAACTCCAGTAACTTCCTGACTTGTTTCCTGAGGGACTTGGAATAGGAGAAGGAATTATTTACAGAGAAGTATGTATGAAGCCTAAATAACATCTAAAGAAATTTTTTTTTGCAAAAATGTATTTAGTTAGGGTTTAACCGTAAATAGAAGACAAGAGTATTATTTACTTAAATTTCTTACGAGCATATAAAACTTTATGAATGTTTATATAGAGAAGTTAACTATAAGCATATAGTATTTATATTTGGGCAGGAAGGGTTAAATCAAATTTTTAATTTAAATAAGCATAGTTCCTTTAAAGATCAATAGTATTTATACTCTGAAAAAAAGTACCAAGCTTAGTTCGGTTATTTATTTGTCCATGTTTTTCTTATTGTTTCTCCTTTGAGAGGAAATGGTATATTTTTATTTTGGTTTTATTTTTTATTTTTATTTTTTTGTCATTCTGATTCACTAAATTTGGGGATGGTTTTATTAAAAGTATAGTAACTTCTTTTTAACCAAAGCTTTCTGAATATGACCAGCCTCAGGTGCTAGCGCATTAAAGAGCAACTAAACCGAAACAGTGTCCATTTATGAAATTATGAGAATTCACTGAACTTCTCTAAGGGTGAGAGAGAACATAATGTTGAACTTAGAAGAAATTTCTTTTCCCAAAAAGGATTTATCATATACCTGATGAAAAAAAAAAAAGATGCTCAAATCATAGTAATAGTCACACCGTGGTGACATTGCTTTTAGAGTAAACCAAGATACACTGACATGATGCTGTTACTAGGTCTTTCTGAAAGAAAAGCAGGGTGTGGACTTTAAGAGCAAAGTGCATCTATATTGTAGGAACAGAGTAGTTGAGGCGTGCTCAGTGAAATGAGGGAGCTGTTATTTGGATCAAAACTGGCGTCTGAAGTTAAGCAATAAATTCAGCTGAAAAAAAACCAGGAAGTATAGGAAAGGATGTGAAAAACTTTGCATTTTTATTTTCTTCCTTATTATGGAAACACCTGTGTGATGATACAAACTATTTGGTGATACAGATCAATTATTCTTCATAGTTCTTATAAAGTTCCCTAAACTTAAATGTCCAATAGCCTTTTAAATATTGGAATCACATCATTGTCATCCCGGTTGCTATAAAACCTTTCGTACAATGTTTTCCATTGGGTAAATGAGGCTTTTGTACAAAGCCTGAATACCTTCAGCTGCAATGGTGTTCAAATGGTTGCATTTTATAGTGAAGAAACTGGCCTTGGTACAATAAAATCAAAAGTGCAGGTGAAAGTGATTTTTTTGGACAGTTTGCAAATTGTGTTGAAGCTCTAGATTTTTTTTTAAGTGTTCAGCATCCTAATTTACGTTAAAGTTTGGATTTTTGAAAAAGTCTTCAGCATCCTAACTCACCCTTCCTAACTTAAGGAAAACATGGCTTAAGACACTGCTTCTCAGTTTGGTTGTTCTTTATAGTGTGGATACCCAGATGTCTGTGAGAATATAGGGGTGGGCTGAGGGTCAAGTGAGGAGGGAGTGCGAGCGTGCGTGGGTGTGGGTGTGAGTGTGTGTGTGGTCTTCACATATGATAGTGCGTGTGTCGAACCGCTTCTAGGCTACTAAGTGTCAATGGAAAAGAAAATGTATTCAAAATACTTAAATCAAAACTAGAAGATGGGGAAAAAAAAAAGATTTATTCTATACAAAGCCTTGTCTGGACCACTTTAGAGAGACTTCTATTTTTTTAACCCTTCTATAAATATTTGATGGCACTTGAACTATTCCTGCAATAAAATGTGATTTGTGTAAAGAAAAAAAAAAGATTTTGTAATGTGAAACAAAGAAAGAAAGTAATGTAATTTTCTAAAAAAAAAATACAAACAAACAAACTTTGTATTATTTTCTTGATGGAATTTGTCTATCTGTCTTTGGAAAACTTTTTATTTCATTGAATGTGCCATAGTAGAAATCTGTGTTTTTTAGTTTTAGACTAAAGAATAGCTGTTTATGTTCCGACATTCCAAAATGCAAAACAACCTAGTAGAGTCTTTAATGAAAAGGTGTAAGTAGGATGTAAGCTTCTCTCATCGTTGCTTTTTTGCACATGTTCTTCATTCCTCTCTAGTGCAATATGTACATAGAGCACTTGCGGGTGTACCTTGATCCCTCAGGGAAAAATACATATTTGTACAGTTGTTGTTGTTTTTTTCCTTTTGTTTTGGCTAAGGAATGTCGACTGAATCACTTGTTATTGTTGAGGGGCAGCCAGATAATAATCCTAAAGCCACTGTTTCAAACATTGTTCCAATCTTGTGTCCTTCCAGTTCTATTGAGATACTAATAATAAAAAAAGTTATTTTCTGACAGTTCTTTGTGCTGATTGGTGAAAACAAACAAACAAAAAAGGGTAAATATGCACCTTATGATTGACTTACTGTGAATGACAATCCATCTTGGTATCAACAATAGAAGCCCTATCATTTTTGGAGTTGGGGTTTAGAGTCAGAAACAATGTGCTCAGGGATCTTCTAAAACTCTTCAAACAGGGTGGCCAGTACTACTGGGACAAATTGTATTTTTTATCATTAATAATAATGATAATACTATCCCTCCAAGGCACAAGCGAACTGTGTAGAACTAACTGCATGTGTGTGTAAACTTCACTATCATCTCATCTTGTTGAATTCAAAACTTTTGTGTTCTTCAGTCCCGTGCGCTCAAAAGCATTGACTAACTTCCAGAGCTATAGAAAGTTATGCCAGTATGTTGAAAAGGTAAATTAATAGGTCATATACCAACAGAGAGCATCATTCAAGGTACAGTCCTGCATACTCCATTTACCATTCCTCAAATAATTAAAATACCATAAATATATTTATAGCATTATATATTAAAAACTACTTCAAATTCCACATAATATGGATTAAAAAATGTTTAAACAAAATAAGATGAGGGTCCCGCCTATCAGTAGTATGAGAGGGGGTAAAAGGAAAACATTTTTTTTTTATGACAGAAAACAACTATTATTTTTAAATTAAAAAAAAATCTTTTTATGTAACACAGTTCTTCTTCTAGTTCCACATTTGTAGTTTTTAATCTGTTAAATTAATACAAGAGCTAACGTTTAAAGACAAAACCCACCTGGTAACAACATGAGCCAGCCGTTAGTCACATGTTACATTTTTTGAAATACAGTTTTGTTCTCATAGTTCAGTGGATTGACTTCCATAGAGAGTCGGTGAACCTCAGTGTAATGGTTGGCTTTGATGCTGTCATTTCACACTCTGAATACACATTCAGAAGAAGCTTCACATATTTTCTTACTACCACACAAGAGCATAATTTGGGAAAACTTCTCATGTCATTTAGATGAAAAAGAAGCCTTTACCTTGTTGTTTTTAATAATAAAAATTATGGAGACAGGCACAAATTATCTCTCTCTTCTGTCTCTTTCTCTCTTTCATATATACATATACACACACATACAGATCCAGACTATTGATAGTTTTACATAATATAGCATTTGATAGCCATACAGATACAAACTATTGATAGTTTTACATATTATAGCATTTGACAGCCACTTCTAACTTATAAAGGGATGCCACAGCAGAACCCCACAAAAACTACTTTATACTATAGATCAGATTATGTGCCCAGGGAGGAAATTGCAGCAGTAAATCTTGATCTACTACTAATAGTCTATGATGCAGGTCTTCATTCTTTCCCTAAACACTAGTATTATTAAAGAGATTCCAACAGATTTCATTAAAGAGACCTTCCTATGATTGTTTAGTCTTAAGAGATGAGAAGGCTAACAAGCAATGACTTCACAAAGCAATTGGTTTCACTTCTGGGTCTGTTTGCTTGTTTGTTAGTGTGAGATCAGTTTGTCAGGCTCTCAGAACAATTTAAAAAATAATCCAAAAGCTTGGTTTTATACCAAGGAGAACATTATATTGATTGATGGTTGGAGTGTGGGGATCTTCATGTTTAAATAGACCCTCAGAACTTAGAGTAATAAGCACAGTCATTCATTTATGTCAATATGTATAAAGAGCCTGACCAGGCGGTGGTGCAGTAGATAGAGCATCCGATTGGGATGCGGAGGACTGAGGATCGAGACCCCGAGGTCACCAGCTTGAGCTCAAGCTCATCTGGTTTGAGCAAGGTTCACTAGCTTGAGCCCAAGGTCGCTGGCTCAAGCAAGGGGTCACTCTGTCTGCTATAGCCCCACCCCCACCCCCATCAAGGCACATATGAGAAATCAATCAACGAACAACTAAGGAACCACAACGAAAAATTGATGTTTCTCATCTCTCTCCCTTCCTGTCTGTCTGTCCCTATCCTTCCCTCTCTCTAACTCTGTATCTCCCACAAGAAAAAATATATATACATATGTATAAAGAACTGCAGTGTTAGGTGGTTTATTTGCAAACCGTTTTATTTACAAATGAATGACAGAATAGTCACTCCAAATAGAAACGTGTTTTCAACAGTGTAACATAAAAAGGAGTCTTGTGTTAAGAAAGTGAAAATGAATATTTTAAATGGATGCCTAGAGAATTCATGTTTGCTGTTTACATTTAGTATGTTCACCACATTAGCAGTCTCACGTTTTCTTTTCATATTTCCTTTTAAGAACTAATGAAAGCTAGCTTGCTCTCAGCTTTGACATGCTGCACATGCCATTATGTTCTCTAAGAGCAACTACATTCTCTCCAGTGTTCACGTGTGATTCCTTTCTCACTCGGCATTACTTCAATGTGGGACGAATAGTATTTCTAGGAACTTGGTCATCATTAAACAGATTGCATGTGTAAATGCAGGTAATTCTTGAGCATACAGTGAACGTGATTTCACACACACACACACACACACACACAATTCGTATGTACTGTACACCTTCTGGAATCCAAATTTCTCTTCTTATCCACAATGGTTTGAAATCTCATATAAAACAGTGGTAAACTTTTCAACATTAGGACATTAGCTGGCTGCTTCTTTAAATGTACCTGTATTGTCTGCCTGCTCCTTTTGTGGAGATGTGTTTTTGTATTGGATGTTTGGGCCAATGGGAGGCTTCAAGCTACAACATATTTTCCCAGTTTAAATATATTTAACATATGACAAACCCCAGACAAGGCTTTTAATATGTATAAAGAACTGCAGTGTTAGGTGGTTTATTTGCAAACCGTTTTCAATGTTGTCCCTTTTTATGGCACCTTTAACAATATTCTTGTTTCCAAAGTACAAAAAAACTAGGTTAAATATCTAGCCATAACTGAATGTCAAGCAATAAAACAAATGACTTTTGTGCATAGACTTAAAAAATACAAATTTTAGACATCTGCATGTAAATGCAATCTCTTGTTTACTGCTTTCTTCAACTCGAGCAATTGATTCCTTATTTACTATTAACTTAAGAACTTGTAATGGCCTGTAAACATTTTCTCTCTTACTCTTCTTTCAAATTTACCTTCATCCTGCTTTTGAGTCATAATATTTAATGTTGTTCTGCACATCTCTATACAGTTAACTTTTTGGCTTTCATTCTGTATAGATAGGAAAATGTTATATTATAAACAGCCTACTCAGTGCAAATATTTATCTGTTTATCAAATCCACAATATGCTGTATAATACTGGTTTTACTATATAATCTATTTTAGACATAGCTGTTTAGAACTAGAGTGTGCTATTTTTGTGTTTTTCTGATGTGTGGTGCTAGATAAGTTACTTTTGTGAACAAAAAAAGAACCCTTTTATTCCTAGACAATACCACCTTTGGGTCTTGTTAATTTCACTGAGCATAACTATATATTTGTATATATATACATATATATATATATATCTACCTGTGCCCAACTGGCAGCTGTATCAGAGTGCTGGATTTGGGACATGCTTTTCTCTTTAAATACATAATATCATTATATAAATTATTCTAGAGTGTATTTAATTAGGATGAAATTACTTCCTTAGTATGGATATTTGACATCTAGAGGGTGAATTTGTTTATAAATATGGATATATGAAAACTTACTAGCATTTACTTTATGTTTGCTACTTGGCTTTATACCATTATCTCCTGAGCTGAAAAGTAATTTGCCAGGCCTTCAAGAACCTAAGGAAACACTCTAGTTTAATGGAGTAATACTTTTTTTCTTACTAAAGAATTGTACTATTGACACCTGACAGGGTTGTGTACTTAGCTCCTATTATAGATAATAGGCATTTATATAAAATATCCTTGGTGGCTTGATGGCAGAATAAACCTTTCCCCTTTTACCTGAGCCATGAGAAGTATGAAAACATCCACTGTCATGGCAGAACATGGGCCATAAAGAAAATTGGACAAAGGATGTTCTGTTTTAATACGACCTCAACCAGTTCCATGAACTGAGTGAAGGACCTTCCTTTTCAAAGTAATTTAATAATGAGTTTAAACTCTTTCACCTATTTTCCCAAGAGCTATTGGCATTGTTAAAAATCAAAGTATATCAAATATCTAACTAAGGATGTAGTTAACCTTATTAAATATTGATTAGAATTGTTCTGTAATATTACTGAATTTGTAAGATCTTTAGCAAAGATTTTTGAGCAATTTATAAATATAGAGCAAATGTTTCTGTTTACTGCACTTTTGTAATTGAAGGTGATAAATTCTCAAGCCATGGTATTGGCTTCCATGCACTGCATATTTACCCACAATTTAGACATTTTTCCATATTTATGGAAGAGTTGCTCTTACCTTAATTATAAATGCAATTATGTGGTTAATGAAAGCTAACGCTAATAGTTAACCTTTTAAAGTGAGTTGGCTACAATTTAGGGAGAAATCTCTTTTAATACAAATCATGTCATTCCTTATTGCTTTGCTTAGAAAGAGATGGAAACATTTTTTTAAATATCATTCAGTATCCTAAGCTTCCTGAAGATAGAGATTGTATTTCTTTGTGTCCGCACAATGGCCAGCACATGTCAGCATTTGATCATTGTTAAATGACAACAAGTGTGTCCCCATTCAAACTCTTTTTTTTCTGGGTTGTTACAGTAAATTTATAAAGTATGCCAAGCCTTATGGTTAACACGTTCTTCTACAACCAAGTATTAAACCTACACTTAAAAAGACCACATGAAATGCTGATTCTAATTGTGTGCAAGTCTTGAGGATTAAGCACACAAATTTCACAAAACTCTGTGAGTAACAAACTCAGCCTTCTGTAAATATACATGCAAGTTTGGAAACAGTAATACTGTACCTATAAATATATCTGTCTGTTTTGTGTACAGTATGTAAAAACTCCTTTTCTGCCACACTAAAAATGCAAGCCATTTATGGGTATCCTAAAATTAGTATTGTACTAAAACTTTGCTAATGATCTTTATTAGAGGATAATCCAACTTTTCACATACATTGGGTTTTCTTTTCAATTCACTCTTACAGTAGTCTGCTTATTTTCAGCTGTTTGTTATTTCATTGTGTCCTGAATTTAAAAAAAAATATTTTGATTCATTTTGTAAATACAAGCTGTAAAAAAAAAGAGAGATTTAATGTTGTCTTTTAAATACTCCGATTTTCATTCTAATATGAATGTTGTTATATTGTACTTAGAAACCGTACCTTTAATATTACATTACCTTTATTAAAAGTGCATTGAACACATCAATTTTAGATGTGCTTTATGTACTGTTATCCTATAATAAAACTTCAGCTTCTAATGGAACACTTGCCTTGTTTTTCTTCTTCTTCTTTTTCTTCTTTATTTTATTTTTTGCTTATTGAGCTGCATTATACATAGTTTTCTAGCTTACATCTTGTCTCCAGAGAACAGTCTAGTGGAACCTTGCTACTTAAACTGGTCTACAGCCTAGTAGCACTGGCATCGCCTTATTAGAAGTCAAGCACTACCCCAGAACTACTCATTGGAATCTGCTTTTTTTATAAGAACCCCAGGTGGCTAGTTTGCAAACTAAAGTATGAGAAGCACTGATCTCTATAGTACTCCCCAAAATAGTTCATTTTCATTTTGCAGAGAGAAAAAAAACAACGTGTAACAAGGATCGAAGTACCCTTTTGATTAGAGAAGGCAAAGAAAAGTTTTAACTTGTGAGCTAACATCTATTGATGGACAGGCTTCTGAGGCTACTTCCTATCTAAAAGGCGAAAGGTGCCGTGACTGGTTAGCGATACCTTCTCTGAGTGTAGGCGAGGAGAATGCACACCATCATTTGTCATCTTTGCTTTAGAAATCTTTAAAATGTAACATCAGAAATGCTGCCGAAGACATTAATAATGCCACCTGACTTCACCTGGACCAGCATTGCCGCCTGCCAGCCCCTCTCCTCCTCGACTAGATTAGGGACTGAAGCAATAAATTTAACACCAGCTAAGTATCACACTCTTACAACAATGCAAAAACCTCACCATAAATTATTTTTAAAGTAGTGCCAAGGACATTCAAATTATAAAATATTCTGAAGTCAGAAGAAAGGCAGCCAAGTCTGCATTTTCCTACACAGACGCACACACACTCACTACAATACCTAAGTGTCTCTTGCATTTAGTAAAATAAATATTCGAATTGATCTCCAAAATTGCTGCATGTAACAAACAGTCCCTAATCCTGCTTTTATGTTCAACTTCCTTGGAGAAGAGGAAGAATGACACTATGCATGTGACATATTTGCAGACTGTCGAATTCCATATAATTATATTCATCACTTTCCAGGATTTGGGGAAATTGAGAGTTAATGGAAATAAGAGTTCAAAATATGAAATCTGTCACCTCTAGGCCTTTGGCCAAGCTTCTTATGATTAGAAAAACAAACAAAAAACCCACAAAAAAACAATGGTTTACACTCACCTCTTCATCATGGATTAGATGGCTCCACTTCACAAAGGGTACTTAAACAGAAGTACAAGACAGACTTCTTCTCACTGTGATGTTTATAATGAGCTCATGGGAGAATTAGATAAAGAAAACAAATGTCAGTTTATTATTAAACTCTTAAAGATAAGCCAAAGAAATAATCATAGGCTAGTTATTAAGGCCGGACCACACATGCCTTAGTTGCTACTGTTACTTCTAAGCTTTGTTTCATGTGGCAAGGTCATTCTAGCCCCTCAGAATTAAACTTCTATGTGCCTCTGGGTCCAATGGACTGGTGCAAAGCAGTTCAGCTTCTCATACCAGGTCTACAAAAAGATAGAGCCATGCTCATGTGCTAAAGAGGCTAATTGGTGATGTGCTGAGATGCAGATGATCTTGCACATTTCTCTGTCTTGGTTTGGTCCACAAGGAGAAATACACACCTAGTAACAGAATACTGTAACTTCACTTAGTCAGGCGCTTGCAGTTTGAAGCATTCTTTTTGAAATTTTGGTCTGATGAAACATTTTACAAAATAAGTACCTACTGTTCAATATGGTGGCTCATTCAGCTTCTGGGTTTGTTTGTTTCTCAACAGAACTGGAAAATCAAATCTTCCACATAAAATTCTAAAGAATACAAGAGTACAATCACTTTGGAAAACAGTTTGGCTGTGTCTTAAAAAGTTACACATAAGTTTACTATACAACCCAACAATTCCACTCCTAGGTATCTACCCAAGAGAAATGAAAACAAAGTTCACCAAGACCTGTACACAAATGTTTACAACAACATTACTCATAATCGCAAAAAAGTAGGAACTACCTAATGTCCACCTACTGTTAAACGGGTTAACAAAAGGAGGCGTATCCATAAATGGGCTACCATTCAGCTACAAAACAACCACTAATACCTGCTACAACATGGATGATCCTTAAAAATATTCTAAGAAAGAGAATTCAAATGCAAAAGACTACATATTCTTTTTTGTTTTGTTTTGTTATGTATTTTTCTGAAGTTGGAAACGGGGAGGCAGTCAGACAGACTCCCATATGCGCCCGACCGGGATCCACCCGGCATGCCCACCAGGGGGCGATGCTCTACCCATTTGGGGCATTGCTCTGTCGCAACCAGAGCCATTCTAGTGCCTGAGGCAGAGGCCACAGAGCCATCTTCAGCGCCCGGGCCATCTTTGCTCCAATGGAGCCTTGGCTGTGGGAGGGGAAGAGAGAGACATAGAGGAAGGAGGGGGGAGGGGTAGAGAAGCAGGTGGCCGCTTCTCCTGTGTGCCCTGGCCAGAGATCGAACCCAGGACTCCCGCATGCCAGGCCAACACTCTACCACTGAGCCAACCGGCCAGGGCCAAAAGACTACATATTCTTATTTGTTTTACATGAAATGCAATTTGTTTTACAGAAAAGCAAATCCTTAGAGATAGAAGAGAAGAGTTTGCCTGGGGTTGAGGGGGGAAAGAAAGACTGCAAAAGGGCACAAATTCCAGGGTAATGGAAATGTTCTAAACTTGGTAATGGTGATGGCTACAAAACTCTCTACACCTACTAAAAATCAGTGAATAGTACAAGTAAAATGAGTGATTTTACTGTAGATAAATTATACCTCAATAAAGCTGTTTCACTCTCTCTCTCTCTCTCTCTCTCTTTCACACACACACACAAACACACACACCCTGGTTTTCTCATCCCCAGAGAATAAAGCCCAAAAGCACAAATTCTCTAGCATGGCACAAAGACCTTCTCTAGCCCTACTCCTCCAAAGACCTTCATCCTCCCACTCCCCACACACAATAAGGCAGCTTCTCCCCTTCCCCAGAACATGCTGTTCCACACTTCCATGATTTTTCATACCTGAAATGTACAGTCCCTTCTCTACCTGGTGAAGTCTTATTTATCCTTCAAGACCCAATGTAAATCAAACTTCTCTAAAATAGTCTCTAAAGTGTCTCAGTCAAAATGAGTTCCTTTCTTGTTGTGTTCCCATAGAATCTTATATGTGTGTATATCATATCTTATCTGTATTATAAAACCTTTGTTTTCAGTGCCACCTCCACTATGTTGTGGGTTTTAGAGGGTGCAGAAAAAGTATATACTAATAGCTACTATTTGTTAAACATACTCTTTGCATATTACTTTTTTGCATATTTACCTTTTTTTTTTTTAAGTGAGAAGCAGGAATGCAAACAGACAGACTCCCACATGCGCCTCAGCTGGAATCCTACTAGCAAGCTCCCCTATCTGGCATTGCTCTGCCCATCTGGGGCATTGGTCCATTACTCAGCAACTGAGATATTTTAACGCCTGAGGTGAGGCCATGGAACCATCCTCAGCACCTGGGGCCAACTTGCTTGAACTATTCGAGCCATGGCTGTGGGAGGAGAGAGAGAGAGAGAGAGAGAGAGGGAAGAGAGGGAGGGTTGGAGAAACAGATGGTTGCTTCTCCTGTATGCCCTGACTGGCAATTGAACCTGGGACTTCCACACACCAGGCCCATGCTCTGCCACTGAGCCAACTGGCCAGGACCTTACATTTTACTTCTAATCCTCTCTACAATCATGTTGGTGAGCTATTACTACCTCCTCTACTTGGACTCAAAGAGGAGACACAGCATGTCTAGGATCATGCTGGCAGTGGCAGAAAATTGAGATCAAACCCATATATGCTGGACTCCAAAATCCATGTTATTTTCACTAAATTGCTTCTGGTTTACAAAGCAGAGAATAAAGAAAAAAAAGTGTATATATTTACTATATTGTAATGGCTAAGTCATGAGACCTGATTTTTAGTACCAGCCTTATTACCGATCATGCAATATTGGAAAAGTCACTTGACAATCTGGTCTCAGTTTCCTTATCAGGAAAACAAGAGGGTTAGACCAGATAATCTCCCAAGTTCCTTCTGGTTCTAAAAATTCTGAATCTGTGTGCTATCTTGCAACCACTAGAACTCAAGATACACCAGACCAGGGCAGCCTGCTTGATGATAATCTGATATCTCAATGCAAGCGGTATCTGGTGATGCTCCCATAGCACAGTACCATGGGTTGGGGCATTCCAGCAGCATGAGTGCTTAAACAATTCTGGAGCAGTACTTAAGCAGTTGCTCAGGACTCCCAACTCTGACTGCATGCTTTGTGAGATGGTACCTAACACATTCACTTCTACATTGCCTTGATGTCCATCTCCATCCTAGCACAAGTTGTCACTGTCAGTCACCTAATAGGAAATGTTACCTGCACAGCGCCAGGCTTGCACCAGTTAATTTGCAAACATTCACGAGTTCTGTCTCCTAACCAGCCTCTTCCCTACAACTCATTCAATACTTTGCCAGATAAACTTTCCTGAAACATAGAGAGAGGATCTAATTGTATCATTTCTCTGCTTATAAACTCCCCTCTCGTCCCAGGGTTCTATTTCTTATACAACAGAGTTGAAATCTGTAGTCTGGTTTATAAACTCTTCTATGGTCTGGTCCCACCAACCTATTATTTCCAAACCCTTTTCTACTACTCTTCATAAACCTTGCATTCCAGGCAAAATAAACTAAGAGTCCTTATATTCAAAGGAGATTTTTTAACATAATTTTTATGTTAACATAGTTTAAATATCGTAAATCGTTCTACAATTTAGAACATGCTTTCTTGGTAAGACACAGACTCTGTCCACGCAATTCGATTATTAACTCCTTGTGCTGGTCTCTGTCTAGAATGCCCTTTCCCATCATCTTCATACTTCCGGTTCTTCAAATGAGCTGACATGTCAAGTGCCCAATGTGGAACTGGGCATACAAGTACTCAATACATGTCTTAGGTATGCAAAGCTGCTTCCTGTCCCTCTCCCTAGTCACTTCTCTTCCTCTCTGTACTCGCAGAATCTTTCCTATTACCTTCCTTACATAGCATATCACTTTCTATTTTGTTTTATAATTATTTAACGTGAATGCCTTGTATCTCAACGATCAAAAGCTCTTGGAAAAACCGGTATTTAGTCTTAGTCCTATATGTACCCAGCAGCAAGCACAAACTGGAAGTGCTCAATAAATCTTTCCTTAGTAGATGAGAAAAAAACACCAGTGTGAGAACCAGAGAGGCCGCGGGTGGAAACTGACATCTAAAACCGGGATGGGGATGGAGTGGAGGAGCTACTATGTGCCAGGGACTGTGTTGATTGAGCACAGTTCATCCCTTATTCTATTTAATCCTTTGAAAAACCCAACTAAGGGATTTCATTTTACCGATGAGGTGTTAGGGTTAGGGAGGTTAAGACAGTGGGCTAAGGTCACGAGATGAGTCTGTTGGGGTCTTTCCAGAACTGTACTTGTCACCGATCCTCCCAATTTGTCATCCCCCTCAAGGTGGAGACTTTTCGGGACCACAGACGGTCCTCCCGCCCCTGCACCGAGCAAGCGCGGGTCGCAGCTTCGGGCAGAAATACTCGAGGGTGGGGTCCGAGTGCGGCCCTTTCGACTTGCGCGGGCCCCGCCCACTACGTGGCTGGTGACGTCACCACGCTGTGCCGAGACGGCGCACCCACGTCTTTTAAATACGGGCTTCCCAAGGCACGCGTGACAGGGTATGGAGTGGGGACGGGCCTTGGGCCGAGCCACCGCGGACTGCGAGGTGGGCGGAAAGGCTGCTTTGCGGCGGTGACGCGGGAGGAAGGGCGCCGTCCTGCAGGGGGGCGCGCTCTGCAAGGGCTGGAAGGGGGAACATGGCGGCCGGGGCAGGCTGCTCGGCTTCTTGTTCTGGCGCGGCTCCTAACCCCGACCCCCGTCTTAGGTCTTCCCCTTACCTGGAACCTTGTTTCCCTTCTCCTTTAGTCCCCTTTCCCTCATTGCTTTTGCCCTCACTGACTCCTACCCCACAGTGGGTCGAAGTGTGAGAAGCGGGTTAAGTGGGAGATAGGCCTGCCCGGTGCCCAGGGACCACCGACTCCTCAATGTGTAAGTTTCCCCTCTACACCGTATCCACCTAGGGTGACAGGAGAAGCACCCAGCCTGGAGTGGCCAAGCCCGATGTGTCGTCCTGCTCATTCTTATGAGGTACCCTGTGTAATGTCACTTGAGTTGCCTGGACTTCATTGACCTCAAAAGCGAGGTTCTCTTTGAACGAGTTATGATATCCAGGAAGCTCTTGGCCTTGCTGAGTCGGCCCTGTAACAGAGTGTGATTGGGAAACTCGAAGCGAGATTGATTTTGGCAATTAGGGGTCGGAGGAGAGCTAGGACAGACAGCTCCATGCTGTACAGCGATGCGGTGTATATACGCCATGAGAACACCATTCTGTTGGGCGCATATTTTCGCAGTGATTGATCTCAGAGTGACATTCCCAGAGGAAGTTAAGTGAGAAGGGTTTTACCTTACACTATCGTTGCTGTTCCACCACAGAGAAACTTGGGAACCCTCATCTGTCTGCTGTATTGTGTTAGATGTCCTGTCCGTGTTAGGGTGGGTGTTAGAAACCAGTTCTTTAATCACAGGAGTTAACAGCAACTCGCCCACACCCAGTCACCTGTTTTTAATGATGATCTTTTGTTTTTCCTCAGGTGAGTGTTGATTCTGGAGAAGTCTTGCCTCTGCTCGAGCCTGCACAACCAGGTAGCGGCATTGTGAGCTGGAGTGAAGAAGTCTAGAGTATGAGCTCCGTCGTGGCCATGAGTGAACCAGGGCTCAGTTGGTAAGTTACATCTGTTTGTAATCAAGAGAAGGAAAGTGAGACTGGGTTGGATTAGGAAAGGAGCGTTTCTGACCTGGAGAGATTTAAAGGAAACAAAACCCCCCCAGAAATTTAGTGGCTCAGAGTTTACCCCATTCTTATCATCACACACTGAGCATTTTTGAGTTACTGCTGACTGCACTTCCTCTCCTAAAGTGACAGTTCAGCACTCAAATTGCTGCTAGGTATAATTCCACCATGTATTTATCCTTGGTCTCTTGGTGAAGGAAAGATGCTGGAATTTTCTGGTGTCCAAGAAGCTTGCCCACTTCTGTACAACTAGTAAAAAAACTTCTTGCCCTTTAAGAATAGACAAGCTTTTTTTTGTTATGTTGGAATGTGTATCAAGTAATCATGTAAATGCATAGACTGTTTTAGAAGTGTATGAGAACCTTACAAGTAAAGGACCCGGTTAAGTAACCTGAGTGGCTTTGTAGAGATCTCGCCACTCCATGACCAGCTTTAGATTAATTTAACACACAATTACCTAGCATCTAAAATTGGCTAGCCAAGGAGAATACAACATTTACAAGAGATTATAAAGATAAGTGAAATAGTACCAGATTCAAAGAAGATTCAGTCAGTAGGTGCTCAATCAGTATTTGTTTATTGCAGACAGTGCTCCTTTCCCCCAAGGAGCTCCAATCCCTGAGAGCCATATATGGTATGCAAAAACCTTGAAATGTAACCAGATGGCACAAGTACGGTATCATAATAAGTAATAAGAACTAGACTGATACATAGCAAGTAAAACATTCTGATTTTTCTCATTTATACTTTAATCATAGTTTTTTGGATATATACCTTTAAAAAACAGTAAGGAATGAGTATGGAGCAACTATACTAGAATTTCCCATTTTGAGAATGGGCCAACCAGAAGTTGCAATTTAATTAGAGGTACACACATTTATTCTCCATGCCATAAAGTATGTGTTCAGATGCAGCACAGATGCTCTAATATACCACTGACAACGTGAAACCAAAAGTACTTTAGAGCAGTGGTCCCCAACCTTTTTTGGGCCACGGACCAGTTTAATGTCAGAAAATATTTTCACAGACCGGCTTTTAGGGTGGGACGGATAAATGCACAAAATAAAATTATGCGACCGGCGTAAAAACTGTGATATTTTTAAATATAATTGTCGAATTTACGAGACAAGCGTCAAGAGTGAGTCTTAGACGGCCTGACCTGTGGTGGCACAGTGGATAAAGCGTCGACCTGGAAATGCTGAGGTCGCCGGTTCAAAACCCTGGGCTTGCCTGGTCAAGGCACATATGGGAGTTGATGCTTCCAATTCCTCCCCCTCTTCTCTCTCTCTGTCTCTCCTCTCTCTCTCTCCTCTCTCTCTCTCTATCCTCCCTCTCCTCTGTAAAATGAATAAATTTAAAAAAAAAATTAAAAAAAAAGAGTGAGTCTTAGACGGATGTAACAGAGGGAATCTGGTCATTTTTTAAAAATAAAACATCGTTCAGACTTAAATATAAATAAAACGGAAATAATGTAAGTTATTTATTCTTTCTCTGCGGACCGGTACCAAATGGCCCACGGACCGGTACCGGTTTGGGGACCACTGCTCTAGAGCCCTTGCACAGTATTGTAGCCCTTGAACTATTCCACAGAATCCTACTAATCTCTGTCCCTTCAGATTACTATGTCTCAGTGTTTTTCATTTTTTAATTTCTTCTTTCAGCCAGCATTTACTGAATGCTTACTATATAGAAAGCATTAACTCTCTATGTTTTGAAAAATCATATATGACTTTAGAATGATTTTAGTGGAGACACACCATTTATAACATTTGCCAAATTAATAAAAATAGGATATGCAGCCTTTGTATTGTCTTGTAGACTGACATAATAGTGCATGAAACAAAAATAAATTGAGAAACACTTGCTGTTAATAACCAAACATATGTTATGGCCAGATCCAGAGGTAAGCCCTGCGCCTGACAGACCTTTCATTGTACTTCAATCTGTTCTATCTTTAACCTGCTAGTGTCTGTGACATTTATTTAATTGGATACTAAAGGAAAAGCAAGGCTGATTATTGAAACAGGAGAATTTCAGAGTGGGCCTAGGCTAAAAGCTATCTAAGGAGGAAAACATCTGAACTCATACATCTGGTACCCGAAGTTAAAATTATTAAGAGGTGACTGTGTAGGAAAGGCAGTGTAGAGGTCATGTAGTTATAAATTAACAGTTGTACCATTATGCTGCTTGCTTTAGCATGAGATTTTGAATTGTCAAATGCAAGTAAATTACTTTGTTTCACAGGGACATCGCCGCAAAAAATGGACTTAAGACATTTTTCTCTCGAGAAAATTATAAAGATCATTCCATGGCTCCAAGTTTAAAAGAACTATGTATTTTATCTAACAGGTAATATGTTTATTTATTTGGTTGTTTATTTCTATATTTGGTTGTTACTTTTATGATAATTGAAGTTTTATATTTATATCCACTATTAAACATTCATAAAATGTATGAATTAAAAATTCATACATTTAAAAATTCATTAAACATTTATAAAATTGTAAAAATCAGAAAACAAAAGATGACCCAGTACCCAAAGATGACCACTCTTTGGTGTGTATCTTTTCAGACCTTTCTCCATACATGAACAGATGGGTGTATGTTCAAACAAAAATAGAATCATATTATAAATACTATAAAACTTTTATAATTTGTTTTTATCGTTTAAAATAATATTTCCTATATCTTTCTATGACCCTGCATATAGCTGTCTTTTTAATGATTGCGTATTACTTCACTATATAAATGTACTTTTTAATTCATTTTACTAGTCTTTACTGTAGAATGTTTGTATTCCTCTTTAATTATAAACAATAATTGATGAACTTTTTATAATTATTTCTGAGATAAATTCATATAATTGAATTATTTAGTTAGATGGTATATGCAGTTTATATTTTAATAGTTACTGCCTAATTACCAGGGATTTTTTTTTTCCCTTTCTGGTATGAAAATGCACATTAAGTGATAATTTTCCTTTCTCACTGCTTACCTGCCTGCCTCTAACAGCTCCATTTTCCTTTGTGATTGGCTTTTTCTAATGTATTGTGGATGAATATTAAAATCAAGTAATCGGGTTTACTAGAAAGGAGGAAATATGCCAAATGGGGAATTAGGAATCCCCCCTAGGAGAGCTCAGCATTTACTTTCATCCTTTGTCCACCTTTTGCAGTGGAGGAAGTATGTATATATTTCCAGGCTCTTCATTGAATGGGGCCCTAACTTTCCCTGCCTTTCAGTGCCCTTTCTGTCAGCATCCCCTCTGACTCCTATATCTTTGTTCTTTCCTGGTCAGTACAGGTATGCCTTAGTTTATTGCTCTGCACAGGTGTTACGTTTTTACAAATTGAAGGCGAGACTACTGCCTACATAAAGATTACAACTCGCTTTATTGCAAAACTTGCTTTAGTGCAGTGGTCTGAAACCAAACCCACAATAATCTCGAGGGATGCCAGTATTTAAAAGTGCTCAATCAAGTTTTTTCTCTCTGTAATCCCTGGACTCCAGATTCCCTTCATTACTTTCTTACCTCTTCATTCATTTATGCATAGACTCCTTTAAAGACTTGTATATGCTGGTGGGGAGGAAATGAGGGACAAAAATACTATAAAATACTATAACACATGCAAAGTACAACAAAATGTAAACAGTAACTCCTTCCCTATCAATAATTACTTTAAATAGATTAAACTCTCCAATCAAAAGTCAGATTGGGAGAATGGATTTAAAAAACAATATAAAGCAACTTTCACTGAACAGCTCACTGGACTTGCTTTCACTGAACATTCCACTCTAATCTGGCTTCTCCCCTCTAGTCCATTAAGACTGCTCCTCTCTAGGTCAGTGAGCTATTGACTATGGAGACATCTCACTCTCCTAGTTTTCTGGCAACTGGTATTTCTCATTCCCTTTTACCATCTTCATTGTCAGGCTTACTCTGCTGGCTCATCAGACTCTGGAGCTTTCAAAAAAATACTGATTTTGCACTCTTGACTGAACTGTTTGAATTTGAACCTTTGAGGATGTGTCTGTGGAATCAGTTAGTTAACCCCATTGATACTCATTTAGGTCATGTTCATTCCTTTACTATTACAAACAGTGAGCATCCTTTTAATACATATGCTGGTGGGATAAGGACTAGGATAAATTTCTGTAACACGTGGGTATGCATGTGGTTTTTATTTTGATAGATATTGCCAGATTGCCCTGAAAAACACTAAAGAAACAAATGCTTTTTTGATTCTATCAAATGAATACAAGGTTCACATAAAACAAACAAATATTGTTTAAAGAGACAATTTTAAAAGACACAATTTCAGAAGCAATACTCTTCCTAAATTATATAATTATATCTTGGCTAATACCAGTTATAGACAAGTAAGACAATAGATCCCTTATGAATGTACATCTATGGATTTTTTTTAAACCTGTTTCTTGTACTATATATTTAATAGGCTATCAACTTGTACCATTTTTTAGGAATAACTAATTTCTTAATAACTTACAATGTTAATTAAATAAAGAATTGCTTTTGTTTATTTGAATAAAAGAATGTCTACAAATTCTAGTATCTTGGAATATAGTGAACATATATCTTACCTTTAAAAAAAAAGTCTCACCATTTTAAGAACTTTTATCTCAGCTTTTGTCTTTTTTTTTTTTTATCAGACTAAACATTTCTTTTGTTCTTTTGAGAGAGAGAGAGAGAGATGAGAAACATTAACTCATAGTTGTGGCACTTTAGTTGTTCATTGATTGCTTCTCATATGTGCCTTGACTGGGGGCTCCAGCCAAGCCAGTGACCTTGGGCTTCAAGGCAGCGACCTTTAGGCTCAAGCCAGCTCCCCTCACTCAAGCTGGCGACCTCAGGGTCTCGAACCAGGGACTTCAACATTCCAGATTGACACTCTGTCCACTGCACCACCGCCATTCAGGCCCAAATATTTCTAATATTAATCTTTATCCTGCCACTGCTTTTTAATTATTTTAATGGTTCTTTCTGTGTCCACTTCTGCTCAGCGTATTCCAGGTGTGGGATGTAGTCTGGATTATGGAAGGGAGAGGGCATCTTGCTGACAGTTGGGCTCACCTAACTCCTAAAATTTTATTCCCTAGAATATGCTTGTTTTGCTTTAGGTTTCTATATAGCACAAAATAATTATTATTATAATTTACCTTTTAGTGTAGAAAAAATAAAGATGAAGGCATTAATTTTGTATGTTTCTACTGAAACATACATGAGTTTTATTAAGTTTTACAGTAAAGAATGGATTTTCAGACTATTAATTTACATCTTTTTTTTTATAAATTTTTATTAATGGTAATGGGATGACATTAATAAATCAGGGTACATATATTCAAAGAAAACATATCTAGGTTATTTTGTCATTAAATTATGTTGCATACCCCTCGCCCAAAGTCAGATTGTCCTCCGCCACCCTCTATCTAGTTCTCTGTGCCCCTCCCCCTCCCCCTAATTCTCTCCCTCCCTCCCTCCCATGTCCTCCCTCCCCCCACCCCTGGTAACCACCACACTCTTGTCCATGTCTCTTAGTCTCGTTTTTATGTTCCACTAATGTATGGAATCATGTAGTTCTTGTTTTTTTCTGATTTACTTATTTCACTCCGTATAATGTTATCAAGATCCCACCATTTTGCTGTAAATGATCTGATGTCATCATTTCTTATGGCTGAGTAGTATTCCATAGTGTATATGTGCCACATCTTCTTTATCCAGTCTTCTATTGAAGGGCTTTTTGGTTGTTTCCATGTCTTGGCCACTGTGAACAGTGCTGCAATGAACATGGGGCTACATGTGTCTTTACGTATCAATATTTCTGAGGTTTTGGGGTATATACCCAGTAGAGGGATTCCTGGGTCATAAGGTAGTTCTATTTGCAGTTTTTTGAGGAACCACCATACTTTCCTCCATAATGGTTGTACTACTTTACAGTCCCACCAACAGTGAATGAGGGTTCCTTTTTCTCCACAGCCTCTCCAACATTTGCTATTACCCGTCTTGTTGATAATAGCTAATCTAACAGGGGTGAGGTGGTATCTCATTGTAGTTTTGATTTGCATTTCTCTAATAACTAATGAAGCGGAGCATCTTTTCATATATCTGTTGGCCATTTGTATCTCTTCCTGGGAGAAGTGTCTGTTCATGTCCTCTTCCCATTTTTTTATTGGATTGTTTGTTTGTTTGTTGTTGAGTTTTATGAGTTCTTTGTAAATTTTGGATATTAGGCCCTTATCTGAGCTGTTGTTTGAAAATATCATTTCCCATTTAGTTGGCTGTCTGTTTATTTTGATTTAATTTACATCTTGATGGAAAACTAGGAAGACTAAAAATTTTGTTAGTCTTAAAACTAGTATTTTTTGTGTTCCCTAACATTTGGGAAAATGTTAAGAACTCTAATTACACTTTTTCAACACTGCAAAGTTTTTATTCAACCCTTCCTTGCGAGGTAAACGTTTGGCATTTTTTCACATTAAGATGTCTGGTTGTAGATGTAAATAGAAAAATAATTATCAAATTTTAACATGTTTACTATAGAAAAGTAAACCTAATTCAGGAGGAACAGGTAGACTTTAGATGGAGGCTAGAAACACCATTTCCAAATGCTACTTAAAGAAGTTGCCCAAACCAGTAGGCTTAAAAATTAGGAAACCTGCAATTTTCAGTTCTGCCTTTTTTCCATAGAAACTTTTAAGTAAAAAAAAAAAAAGAGAGAATGGGTAGCAGACAAAATGAAGGGGAAAAACTTCAAACCATCAACTGAAATAAAATAATTCTGCCTTTTTTCCATAGAAACTTTAAGTAAAAAAAAAAAAGAGAATGGGTAGTAGACAAAATGAAGGGGAAAAACTTCAAACCATCAACTGAAATAAAATATAATGCTGTAAATGTGGATAGAGAAACCGTGTCAGATGCTTTTGGCTTGCACCCTGATGAAGATTTTGACAGCACTGCACATGGAAATGATCTTGATGTGCTGCCATTTCATTCTTTGCTGAATGTAGCCAATTTAAACTGCTAGAATTTCTTGACATTTCTACTCTGGCATATCTGAGTCAGCATCTTGTTGCTGCAGCAGCTTAATTAAATTTGCCAGTTTGTGCCACAAGGACAGACATGTTCTCATATTCAGAGAGACAGGTGTGAAGCAGTATTGTTAAGAGTTGCGGACACAATACTGTTAGGTTTGAATATCTCTCAAGACATTTTCTAGTGAGAAATCAATTTGCTGTGATACATTTCTCCCAAGATCAGCAGTTAATATTCATTTTGTTAACCTAAAATATGCTTATTTTTATACAGTTATTGGAGAAACTTGAGTCACTAAGTATGTCTTTTTTTCACCTGTATTATTTTCAGAGCCAATCTAAGCGTCCTTATTTTAATTTGCATAATTGCTTTCTCGTCTACTAACCGACCTCTTTTGATTAGTTTTCCATCCATAGTTTTTAGCTCTAAAAAAGTGGTCTTACATATATCCATTATTTTGGGACCCCGAGTCTTTTTCTAAAAATTTTGGAATTTTTACCATATACTAATATTGTAAACTTGACTTAAAACAAGTCATTGTTAGTTTTGAATGGGGCTTAATTCACCCTCTGTCCAGATACAGAACTAGATTGGTGATTCTCAACTTTATCAAGCCAAAATCCTTCTATTTTTATAAATATTTATAAGAAATAAGATACCTCCTTTACTAGACTGAATTGAAATTCATAGATAATAATGGCCACAGACGTATTTAGAAATGATGTCTAGATATATAAACATGAAATAAAAAGAAAAATAATTTATATTCCAATATGAATTTTAATATGTAAATGTCTAAATACTACTACTGCACTAGAAGATATAATTAAGTAGTCAGATGCACCAGCTAAAATGAATAAGGTTGAATTTACGAGAAGTAAGATAAACTATACCATAAAGCAGTGATTTTCAATCAGTGTGACTTTGCAGGGTAACCTGGACCCCTGTGCCCTGTATGTCCCTGAGGAGGAGATCAGGCAGCTGATGCAGCAGATGCTAGATGACTTTGGGCCACAGCACTATATGGCCATCCTGGGCCATCGACTTTACCCTGATGTGGACCCAGAGCATGTATGGGCCTTTGTGGATACCATGCACAAATACTCACATGTGCTTCCACAGAACTGGGCACACAAGAATCTTTAGAACATGAAATACCTATTTAGTCAGAAGCACTGAGCTCTTTTCTCTTAGATTGTCAAATAAAAAAAAATAGCCAATATAACAATAGCCATCTGATATGGATGGATCAAAATTATACTTTTTTTTGTCAGATTCTCAAAAAATGTATATTTTGGTGTGCTGCAGAATTATAGTAATTAGTTATGTGTGTCATGAGATGAAAAAGATTGACAATCACTGCCATAAAGGAATTATAAGAAAATCAAAGAAGAGATGACGTCAGAGTAATGGCGAGGTAGGAAGCGATACCGATAAATCTCCCCCAAAACTCAACAAGATCTTCAACCAGAAACAGAAAAACCTATACTTGGAGCTTCCAGATGCTTCGCAATACACCCAAAGGTATGATTGAGTGAAAAATTGGCTAAATATATAACCAAACCCCGAAGGAAAAAGGGAGTAAGAAATGCTCCGCCTTCCTCACTAACCTAAACAGGGCGGCTTTCTCTGGTAACTGTGAATATAGAAACTGAGGCGGGCAAAGGGGGTGAATAGATCCAGGCCGCCGCGGCACAAACGGCCGAACCAGGCTGTGGCACACAGATCCAAGCCGAGGAAAATCTGATCCTGTGGCAACCCGGGCAATACAAGCTAACACTCGCGCCAAACCCAAACAAAGAAAGACAAGCGGAGCGGCCATTTTACCCGGTCTCCTGGTCGGTGCGCAGTTAGTGGGCGAGAATTTCTTCCTAGGCCCCGAGAGTGGGTGCCCGTGTTGCCCCACGGAGAGGCAGGGTCAGAGGCCTTTCTGTGGGCCGAGGACAGAGTCTCTGGGCAGCCCCAGCGCCCTGGGAAAGCCACGCACGGGAGGGAGTGAGAACTACTTCCAACGGTGGAGATTTTCCGTGCTGGTGAGGGTTTCACTCAGAGGGAACCGCGGCCGGCCTCATATCCTGGTGTGCGCGCGCAGATAAGGAGTGAGCGATTCCTCCGAGTGCCTCCGCAGTGCGCGCCCGTGTTATCGCAGAGAGGGGCAGAGTCAGGGGCCTTTGTGTGGGCCAAAGCAGAATCTCGAGCCGCCCCAGCGCCTTGCTAAAGCCGCGCACGGGGACGGAGCGAGACTCAATTCCAACGCTGCAACTTTTCCCTGCGGTTGGGGGTTTCACTCAGAGCGTGAGACTGCTGGCTGGATATCCTGGTCGCAGACAGTGAGTGAGAGTTTCCTCCAAGCGCCCCCCAGAAGTGGGCGCCCGCTTGTGTTACCGGACAGAGTGGCAGAGCCAGTGGTCTTTGAGTGGGCGGAAAGCCCGCCTGATTATGCTAGCAGCTCTGACTGACTGAGCCTTACCCAGAGCCCTGTGCTGAGTGGAAATAGAGTGGGGAGTTGCCAGCTCTTTGAGCCTCTTACTATCCAGGCAGAGGCAGCAGCAACTTCATAGCTGGATTATCAGGCTACTAATTGAGGAAGGAAAGACTAAGAGAAAGGCTCCAGGAACACGGACTCTCTCACTGTCGGAGCCTATAAATGCTAATGAGCCTCGACTCCCACGAGACTAAAGCACAATACATGACATTGCCATAGAGACTTATCAACTGCAAGCCTCTACCTGAGCGTGCCAAAGGGGCAGAACCCGGGGTACAGAGTCACCGACCAGGAAGAGGGAGAGAAAAGAAAAAGCAAGAAGATAACCTCTCAAAATCAAGAATAATCTGCAGACTTTATAACCTATCCCATTTTATTATATTTGTTCGTTTGTTTCTCTTATCTTCATTCTTGATACTTTTTTTTCTTCCTCCAATTTGGCCGATTAACTCTCTACTGGTCTTACTCTCTCCTCTCCTTGAACTACACTACCCATAAGTGTTACATCTCCCATTATCTTTTCTCTTCTCTTCCTTTCTCTCTATGAGGGTTGCACTCCAAAACCCTTAACTCTCTCTCTCTCTCCTTTCTTTTTTCTTCTTTTAGTGGTTCCCTCTTTTTTTTCTCTCTCTCTCTTTCTTTTCTCCCTCTATATTAGTTTCTTCCTTTCTCCTTTACATCTCCTCTCATTCAAACCTCAATAACAAACAAATTATCTTATCTGGGACTCAAACCTATGTTTGTGGCATTTTGGGGGGTTTTTACTTCACCTTTTTAACTCACTAGCAGTGCTCCCATCCCTGGCTCTCCATATTATCTAGTTCTTGTTCCACTAAATACAATAGTAAGTTTTTAATTTGTCCCCCATTTTTCCGTTTTCCTCTTATTCCTCTCATCATAACTCTTAGACAACCAACACCTAAAAGCAAATCATTTTATTCTTGACCCAAATTTTTTCCTTATTTGCTTTTTGTGGGTCCATACGCTCTTTTTTTTTTTTTTTTCTTTTTTTCTTTTTTTCTTTTTTGCCCCTTTATTACTTTTCCCCAATTCAGGCCCTCCATCACAGGCATTGTTTGTTATAACTCACAGTCCACCACAAGATTTTCTCAAGAAAGAGGGGAGAGGAGAGGAGAGGAAAAAAGGAGGGGGGGAATAATTTCCTTTTTTTAAAAAATTTTATTTTATTTTATTTTTCTTTATTTCATTATTAATTTTTTTTAAAAAAAACAACTCTTTTCGATTTTTTATTTTTTTTTATTTTTTTAACTTTTTATTCTTTATTAAATCTCATTAATACTATCAACAAAACCACCCTCAGATGCCATTAAGGAAGAGAAAATCGAATATCATGGATACAAAAGAAAGAGAGGTAACACAGCTAGATGAGGAAAAATCTATGGAGAAAAAATTTAATATATTGGAAACCTTGGAGCTAAATGACAGAGAATTCAAGATAGAAATCCTAAAAATCCTCCGAGATATACAAGAAAACACAGAAAGGCAATATAGGGAGCTCAGAAAACAACTCAATGAACACAAAGAATATATGTCCAAGGAAATCGAAACTATAAAAACAAATCAAACAGAGATGAAAAACTCAATTCACGAGCTGAAAAACGAAGTAACAAGCTTAGCTAATAGAATAGGTCAGATAGAAGAGAGGATTAGTGAAATAGAAGACAAGCAACTTGAGGCACAACAGAGAGAAGAAGAAAGAGACTCAAAAATTAAAAAAAATGAGATAGCCCTACAAGAATTATCTGACTCCATCAAAAAGAATAACATAAGAATAATAGGTATATCAGAGGGAGAAGAGAGAGAAAATGGAATGGAGAACATACTCAAACAAATAATAGATGAGAACTTCCCAAGCCTGTGGAAAGAACTAAAGCCTCAAGTTCAAGAAGCAAACAGAACTCCAAGTTTTCTTAACCCCAACAAACCTACTCCAAGGCATATCATAATGAAATTGACACAAACCAACAGCAAAGAAAAAATTCTCAAGGCAGCCAGGGAAAAGAAGAATACAACATATAAAGGAAGGCCCATTAGATTATCATCAGATTTCTCAGCAGAAACTCTATAAGCTAGAAGAGAGTGGACCCCAATATTTAAAGTCCTGAAAGAGAGGAACTTTCAGCCACGAATACTATACCCATCAAAGCTATCCTTCAAATACGAAGGAGAAATAAAAACATTCACAGATACAGAAAAGATGAGGGAATTTATCATGAGAAAACCCCCACTCCAGGAATTACTAAAGGGGGTTCTCCAATCAGATACAAAGAAAAAAAAAAAACAGAGCCACAAGTAAAAGCTCCAAGAAGAACACAATAAAACCAAATTTAAACTGTGACAACAACAAAAAGAAAGAGGGGGAGAAGACGGAGATTAACAGTAGCAAAGGACGATGGAGTGCAAAAGTACTCACAAAATAGTTCGCTACAATGAACAGGGTAGGGACCCTTTTCATTACTCAAAGGTAACCACCATTGAAAAAACCACCACAGAAGCACATGAGATAAAAAAGATAGCAACAGAGGAAAGATGTATGGAATACAACCAAATAAAAACAAAAGATAGAAAAACGAAAGAGAAGGATCAAACAAGACACGAAACTAAAAGAAAGCAAGATATAAAATGGCAATCGGGAACTCACAAGTATCAATAATTACACTAAATGTAAACGGATTAAACTCACCAATAAAAAGGCACAGAGTAGCAGAATGGATTAAAAAAGAAAATCCAACTGTATGCTGCCTACAGGAAACTCATCTAAGTAACAAGGATAAAAACAAATTCAAAGTGAAAGGCTGGAAAACAATACTCCAAGCAAATAACATCCAAAAAAAAGCAGGTGTAGCAATACTCATATTGGATAATGCTGACTACAAGACAGGAAAAGTACTCAGAGACAAAAATGGCCATTTCATAATGGCTAAGGGGACACTGAATCAAGAAGACATAACAATTCTTAATATATATGCACCAAACCAAGGAGCACCAAAATATATAAGACAGCTACTTATTGATCTTAAAACAAAAACTGACAAAAATACAATCATACTTGGAGACCTCAATACACCGCTGACGGCTCTAGATCGGTCATCCAAACAGAGAATCAACAAAGACATAGTGGCCTTAAACAAAACACTAGAGCACCTGGATATGATAGACATCTACAGGACATTTCATCCCAAAGTGACTGAGTATACATTTTTCTCCAGTGTACATGGATCATTCTCAAGAATTCACCATATGTTGGGCCACAAAAACAACATCAGCAAATTCAGAAAAATTGAAGTTGTACCAAGCATATTTTCTGATCATAAAGCCTTGAAACTAGAATTCAACTGCAAAAAAGGAAAAAAATCCCACAAAAATGTGGAAACTAAACAACATACTTTTAAAAAATGAATGGGTCAAAGAAGAAATAAGTGCAGAGATCAAAAGATATATACAGACTAATGAAAATGACAATACGACATATCAGAATCTATGGGATGCAGCAAAAGCAGTGATAAGAGGGAAGTTCATATCGCTTCAGGCATATATGAACAAACAAGAGAGAGCCCAAGTGAACCACTTAACTTCCCACCTTAAGGAACTAGAAAAAGAAGAACAAAGACAACCCAAAACCAGCCGAAGAAAGGAAATAATAAAAATCAGAGCAGAAATAAATGAATTAGAGAACAGAAAAACTATAGAAAAAATTAATAGAACAAGGAGCTGGTTCTTTGAAAAGATCAACAAAATTGACAAACCCTTGGCAAGACTTACCAAGGAAAAAAGAGAAAGAACTCATATAAACAAAATCCAAAATGAAAGAGGAGAAATCACCACGGACACTGTAGATATACAAAGAATTATTGTAGAATACTATGAAAAACTTTATGCCACTAAATTCAACAACCTAGAAGAAATGGATAAATTCCTAGAAAAATACAACCTTCCTAGACTGAGTCAAGAAGAAGCAGAAAGCCTAAACAGACCTATCAGTAGAGAAGAAATAGAAAAAACCATTAAAAACCTCCCCAAAAATAAAAGTCCAGGCCCTGACGGCTATACCAGCGAATTTTATCAAACATTCAAAGAAGACTTGGTTCCTATTCTACTCAAAGTCTTCCAAAAAATTGAAGAAGAAGCAATACTTCCAAACACATTTTATGAGTCCAACATAACCCTCATCCCAAAACCAGGCAAGGATGGCACAAAAAAAGAAAACTACAGACCAATATCTCTAATGAATACAGATGCTAAAATACTAAACAAAATACTAGCAAATCGAATACAACAACATATTAAAAAAATAATACATCATGATCAAGTGGGATTCATCCCAGAATCTCAAGGATGGTTCAACATACGTAAAACGGTTAATGTAATACACCATATCAACAAAACAAAGAACAAAAACCACATGATCTTATCAATAGATGCAGAAAAGGCTTTCGATAAAATACAACACAATTTTATGTTTAAGACTCTCAACAAAATGGGTATAGAAGGAAAATATCTCAACATGATAAAGGCCATATATGATAAACCATCAGCTAACATCATATTAAATGGCACTAAACTGAAGGCTTTCCCCCTTAAATCAGGAACAAGACAGGGTTGTCCACTCTCTCCACTCTTATTTAATGTGGTACTAGAGGTTCTCGCCACAGCAATCAGACAAGACAAAGAAATAAAAGGCATCCATATCGGAAAAGAAGAAGTAAAGGTATCACTTTTTGCAGATGATATGATCCTATACATCGAAAACCCCAAAGAATCCACAAAAAGACTACTAGAAACAATAAGCCAATACAGTAAGGTCGCAGGATACAAAATTAACATACAGAAGTCAATAGCCTTTCTATATGCCAACAATGAAACAACTGAGAAGGAACTCAAAAGAATAATCCCCTTCACGATTGCAACAAAAAAAATAAAATACTTAGGAATAAACATAACAAAGAATGTAAAGGACTTATATAATGAAAACTATAAACCATTGTTAAGGGAAATCGAAAAAGATATAATGAGATGGAAGAATATACCTTGTTCTTGGCTAGGAAGAATAAATATAATCAAGATGGCTATATTACCCAAAGCAATATACAAATTTAATGCAATTCCCATCAAACTTCCAATGACGTTTTTTAAAGAAATAGAGCAAAAAATCATCAGATTTATATGGAACTATAAAAAACCCCGAATAGCCAAAGCAATCGTAAAGAAAAAGAATGAAGCTGGGGGCATAACAATACCTGACTTCAAACTCTATTATAGGGCCACGACAATCAAAACAGCATGGTATTGGCAGAAAAATAGACACTCAGACCAATGGAACAGAATAGAAAGTCCAGAAATAAAACCACATATATATAGTCAAATAATTTTTGATAAAGGGGCCAACAACACACAATGGAGAAAAGAAAGCCTCTTCAATAAATGGTGCTGGGAAAACTGGAAAGCCACATGCAAAAGAATGAAACTGGACTACAGTCTCTCTCCCTGTACAAAAATTAACTCAAAATGGATCAAAGATCTAAACATAAGACCTGAAACAATTAAGTACATAGAAGAAGACATAGGTACTCAACTCATGGACCTGGGTTTTAAAGAGCATTTTATGAATTTGACTCCAATGGCAAGAGAAGTGAAGGCAAAAATTAATGAATGGGACTACATCAGACTAAGAAGTTTTTGCTCAGCAAGAGAAACTGATAACAAAATAAACAGAAAGCCAACTAAATGGGAAATGATATTTTCAAACAACAGCTCAGATAAGGGCCTAATATCCAAAATATACAAAGAACTCATAAAACTCAACAACAAACAAACAAACAATCCAAAAAAAAATGGGAAGAGGATATGAATAGACACTTCTCCCAGGAAGAAATACAAATGGCCAACAGATATATGAAAAGATGCTCATCTTCTTTAGCTATTAGAGAAATGCAAATCAAAACGGCAATGAGATACCACCTCACACCTGTTCGATTAGCTATTATTAGCAAGTCAGGTAATAGCAAATGTTGGAGAGGCTGTGGAGAAAAAGGAACCCTCATCCACTGTTGGTGGGAATGTAAAGTAGTACAACCATTATGGAAGAAAGTATGGTGGTTCCTCAAAAAACTGAAAATAGAACTACCTTATGACCCAGCAATCCCTCTACTGGGTATATATCCCCAAAACTCAGAAACATTGATACGTAAAGACACATGCAGCCCCATGTTTATTGCAGCATTGTTCACAGTGGCCAGGACATGGAAACAACCAAAAAGCCCATCAATAGATGACTGGATAAAGAAGATGTGGCACATATACACTATGGAATACTACTCAGCCATAAGAAATGATGACATCAGAACATTTACAGCAAAATGGTGGGATCTTGTTAACATGATACGAAGCGAAATAAGTAAATCAGAAAAAACCAGGAACTGTATTATTCCATACGTAGGTGGGACATAATACTGAAACTAAGAGACATTGACAAGAGTGTGGTGGTTACGGGGGGGAGGGAGGAATGGGAGAGGGATAGGGGGTGGGGAGGGGCACAAAGACAACAAGATAGAAGGTGACAGAGGACAATCTGACTTTGGGTGGTGGGTATGCAACATAATTGAACGACAAGATAACCTGGACTTGTTATCTTTGAATATATGTATCCTGATTTATTGATGTCACCCCATTAAAAAAATAAAATTATAAAAAAAAAAAAATCAAAGAGAATAAAATGTATTGTTAATTACAGACCAGACTTATTTGTATATGATAACAGAAAATCTAAGGAGACCTTTGAAAGTTGTGCAGGATACTACCATACATTACAGGCAAGTAGTGTTTCTCACCATTAAATGCCTTTCACTTTTTTCTCTCTTTTTATGACAACCCAGAGCCACCCACAGGCTTCCAAAATGCCCTCCGGGAATTAATGCTGTCACAATCGAGAATCACTGTTCTAGATATTTCATGCCTTTCTCCTCTCTCCCTTTTAATCCCTGATCTTAATGTCTTTAGGGTTCTTCTCAGTCACCTTATTCAGTGTGTTCAGTTTGAAAACTTGAGATCTCCGTAGTCACATCGAATTGATGTACATATTTACTTTGCTTCCCCATTCACTTGTCTGGTCTACTTGATTGTAAGGTCCTAGAGAATAGAGATTGTATCATGCTCAATGTTGGTTGTATCTCCAGTTCCCAGTATAGGGCTGGCACATGGTAGTCACTCAATAAATATTAATGAATGGAGGAATGAAGAATGAATCAATAGACATCCATCTTTCTCATTACTTTTCCTTCCTCCTCTTGGATTCTCATCATTGTTTAATTTGGAACTGACTCATAGGAAATAGTTATTGTCATGGAAATTAGAGTTATTGAGGCTACTGAAGTGTGTATGTGCATGCATGTGGGCTGGGCATGCACATGCTTTAAAATATTAAAAATGTAGGTTACAGCAACTGAGTATCAGGAATAAAGACATGAACAACATAAAAATTTGTATTCTTATACCTTAATTGTAATGGTAAATGATATTTTAAAATAAATTGTGGGTAGCATTGCATAAACAAATACAGTAACAGGTTCTCTAGCTTCACATTCCAGTGCATTTCATTATACATATACAAGATTTCTCTTCTGCATTCATACGAAGCATAAACAAGTTTCCATGGATTGAGCCAAGTGCATGAGTGATAGAGGATTATATGACTTTCCTGAAACCACCATTGCTTTTATAAACTATATCACACAGTTGGAATTTTCTTTTTGATTCTTGAGATAATTAAAGCAGAGAAAACCGGAGAATTAGAATTTCAGAGAATTGGTTTTCAAGCTTGTGACCATATCATATCCTGTTCTCTGTGGGTTTTGTTCATCGTATTAACTGACATATCTTCCTGAAGAATTTAAGCAATATAAAACAACTAAAATGGAAACATGAAATACCTGTGTATATAATTGGCAAGAGCAATTGACCTCTCTTCAGCAGAGGGAAAAAACTTCCAAATTGAGTAATTTGTCTAAAGATTATGCCGATTATGCCTCTTTCTTGCCATCAGGTAATTGAAGGTAAGCTAGTAATGCAGTCCTATCCTGCAGAATGCTTAATTTATACCAAATAGCCAAACATCAAAATGCAGGTGTTAAAGTTAGATAATAATTCAGAATTTACTGTGTTAATCACTCTGTATTCTCTCTGGTGATTAAGAATCATGAAGTTCCATGATAGTAATCTTTTTGTGAAAAAGCACATATTTGTAAATTGTATTTTTTCCCCCCAGACGTATAGGAGAAAATTTGAATGCCTCAGCAAGTTCTGTGGAAAATGAGCTGGCAGTTAATTCAGCAACTCAAGCAAAGGAAAAAGTTAAAACCACAGTTGGAATGGTTCTTCTTCCAAAACCAAGAGTTCCTTATCCTCGTTTCTCTCGTTTCTCACAGAGAGAGCAGAGGAATTATGTGGACTTGTTAATTAAATATGCAAATATTCCTGCTAATTCCAAAGGTATTGGAATAAATAAAAATGACTACTTGCAGTACTTGGTATGTATTCTCTTCTTTAGCTTCAGTGAAAAATATTTAAAAGTTAAGAAATACTTTAAATTTGCTTTTATGTTTTTAGGTACAATTATAGTTACAAAAATTGAAAACTTAAGAAGTTTAATTGATGGACAAATTGGTGCTTTAATTCTTCTTTTGTTGATGCTGATATACAGTTCAGGCATTTTGCTCTAGTTCTGAGCATATTTCTCTCCAGTTCATCTTAAATACTAGCAGTAGAGCTTTACATACATCTGTGAAATAATTTAAAATTTTTGTTTATTATTTTAAGTAGTTTCCAAATTCTCAACTATAGTATATAAATTGTACTATATTGAATATCACTGTTGCAAACTCTTTGTTCATAGCTCTGATTGTTTCCTTAAGATAAAATTCTTAAAACTGCCATATCACTGCATGTTTTTAAAGCTTTGATCTGCAATTACAATTGGTTAAATTTTTCTGCAAAAGTTTCAACCAGTTTTGCTTGTACCACTATTATATGGAAGTTCTTTTTCCCAATATCTTCACTAATACTAGGCATTACCTTTTTCCCTCTAATTTTATGTGTTAGAAATGGTGATCCCTTGTTTTACATTAATTTACAGTAATTACTAATAAAAATAAGCATTTTCCATGTGTTTATAAGCCATTTCTGTTCCTTCTTTTTTAAGTAGTATATTCATTTTATTTGCTCATTTCTCCATTTGGGTGTTCTTTGTTTTTGTTAATTAAGAAAATTTTATAAAATAAGCTTACTAATTCTAAAGGGTGTTGTACTGTTAGTCATTTGCTCTTCCGTTTTTGAGGAGTTTTTAGTAACAAATTAGTCATTGTTTAATAATTTTTAATTAACTTTTTCTTTGTGATTTTTGGTTTGGATACGATGCTTTTAAGTATTTTTTAAGTCCAAATTATTAGAGCAATGATTGAGGTGATTGTTTTTAACCAAGCTTCTTGTTCTGCAACATGATTTTTTTTTTTTAAATTAGGATATGAAAAAACACGTGGATGAAGAAGTTACTGAATTCCTAAAGTTTTTACAGAATTCTGCAAAGAAATGCGCACAGGATTATAATATGCTTTCTGATGATGCACGTCTCTTCACAGAGGTAAAAATATTTAACATTTACTTAAACTGCCAAGTAATAGGCAATAGCATTTAAAATGTGTGATGAGCTTGCCAAATGCATATGGAAATATCAGTATTATCAATTTAGAGACCAAATTGTATGTAGTTTTTTTTTGTCATGTGTTTAAATAATAAAAATACTGTACTAACACCTCAAAATCATGTATAAATACTATAGTATACTTTCTTTTCTTGTAATGATCCAATTATTGTATTTGAGAGTTATATTTTACTCACATGGATGGTTTGCTCTTAGATACACTGATTTCTCTTGTGAGAGAGAATGAGTGTTTAAGGAGTTAACTTAATCACTTAAAATGTGAATGGCCCCCGTCTGGTACTTTATGTATAGGGCATTGTCCGTAATAGCAATGTCACAGATCAAGCCCCGGGTTGAGCCCAGGGTCTCTGATTCCAGGGGCTTTGCCCAATTCTGGGGGCAATGGCTCGACCTCTGAGGGCACTGGTTAGGACATATATGAGAAGCAATCAATGACATAACTAAGTCGAATAATGAGTTGATTGATACTGTTCTTTCTCTCTTAAGAAAAACAATACAAATTTTAAAAGAAAAGGAAATAAATCTGAATGGTCCTATGAAACTTAGTCACATAAATTTATATTTATTATCTACATGGTAACCAACCACCAAATGATAAATTTCAACTGTAAATTCATATTTTTAATGTTAATCATACATGTAAACTTATTAGCAAAGCATATAAATTAGCATTATTCAGTGGGCCTGGGAGAAATTTAGAATAACCTACTTAAATAGTTCCTACTAATATGTGCAATTGGTCTTTGAACAACATAAGAGTTAGGGTTGCCAACCTCCATGTAGTTGAAAATTTATATATATGATAACTATTCACTCTCCAAAAACTTGACTACTAATAGCCTTTTGTTAACCATACGTAAACAGTAGATTAACACATATTTTATATGTTACATGTGTCATATACTGTATTCTTACAATGAAGTAAGCTAGAGAAAAGAAAATGTTACCAAGAAAATCATAAGGAAAAGGAAATACATATAGTGTTTATTGAAAAACTATCCACATATAAGTGGCCCTGTGCAGTACAAACCCATGTTGTTCAAGGGTCAACCATATTACTCTAGTAGAGTTCATCTACATACACCAACACCAGTCTGGATAATTTTTAAGCCTTTAAAAACTGGTCACTATAAGGCCCTGGCCGGTTGGCTCAGCGGTAGAACATCGGCCTGGCATGTGGGGGACTCGGGTTCGATTCCCGGCCAGGACACATAGGAGAAGCGCCCATTTGCTTCTCCACCCCCCCCCTTCCTCTCTGTCTCTCTCTTCCCCTCCCGCAGCCAAGGCTCCATTGGAGCAAAGATGGCCCAGGCGCTGGGGATGGCTCCTTGGCCTCTGCCCCAGGCGCTAGAGTGGCTCTGGTCTCGGCAGAGCGACGCCCCGGAGGGGCAGAGCATCGCCCCCTGGTGGGCAGAGCGTCGCCCCCTGGTGGGCGTGCTGGGTGGATCCCGGTCAGGCGCATGCGGGAGTCCTCTGACTGTCTCCCCGTTTCCAGCTTCAGAAAAATACAAAAAAAAAGAAAAAACAAACAAACAAAAAAAAAACTGGTCACTATATACAACAAGGTGATACACTTAATACTATTGAACCATGTGCTTAAAAATGGTTAAGATACTAAGTTTTATGTGTATTTTATTATAAGTTTTAAAAAATGATCACTATAAATTGGGGGACAGCAGAGGGTATTAGTTTACTGGGTTTTTTTAAAACACATTTTAAGGTGAAATTCTGTTGTTATATGAACCAGAAGAATGATTCTGTTAAATAAAAGAATTACTTTTTTATTTTCTCTGAACCTAAAGATGATATACTCAAACAGCGTCATATTTTTCTATATGGAAGAGAAACTGTACCTGTTCCTGTTCCTGTTTTAATAGTGCCTTTGAAAGGATCAAAATGGTGGTGGTATAGCCCCTCATTTCACTGGTTTAAAATGTCTTCTTATCTCACTCAGGAAGAGACAGTCTACAAAGATCACACCCTCACTGAATTGCCTTGTCACCATGGACGTGTGGGTCATTTTCCCGATTCTATTCTATCCCATTAATCTGTACATCTGACTTTATGCCAGTACCTCCTGGTCTTGTAGTAAGTTTTGAAACCATGTGGTGGAAGTCCTGCAACTTTATTCTCTTTTGTTTTTTTTAACTGTTTTGTCTCTTATTGTCCTTTGCATTTCCATGTAAATTTTGGTATCACCTTGTCAATTTCTACAAGAAAACTAGGTGGGATTTTAATTGAGACTGCTTTGAATCTATAGAACTTGTATTTTACAAATATCTCTTAAAATAGTGTTTAACTAGATTGCCTTTTACTCTTTAAATAAAATCTGATCATCTCTTGACTTTTAATTAGAAAGTTTATTCATTTACATTCATTTTGATAATTGATGTATATGGACTTGCTTGTGATTTCTACTGTCTTTTTCTAAACTTTTTTGTTCTTTTACTTTTCTTTCCCCAGGGGATTGACTCCTACTCCTTTCCCTTCCCTTCCCTTCCTTTCCCCCTGTCTATTGACTTAGCATTTATGCATTGATTTAGTTTTTTGTTCTCTTAGTGGTTACTCTTGCATTTTTACAATGAATTTTCCCCATTCTTGAATTACCTTGTTACCATTGATGTGTGGGTCAGTTTTTAAACTCTTATTCTGTTCTGTTAATCTATATACCCACAAAGATCATAGAGCATTTTGACTTTCATCATATCCTCCTGACTGATATTCTTGTTTTAATGCTATCTCTTTTTAAAACCTACCTACATTACTATTATATAAAATGTTTAATTCATCTAAAATTTTTGACTTTTTGTATTTTCATTTATTCCTTAAATCTACAATCTGAGATCCTCTTCTTTACTCCTGAAATGCTGTTATGTTCTATATGTTCCTTTGATGAAGGTCTCTTGGTGATAAACAATCCATTTTTTAATCTGGAAATATTTTTATTTTGCTCTCATTCTAGTAAGATAGTTTAATTCTATACATAATTGTTAAGTTGACAGTTTGCTTTATTTACCAACATTTGAAAATAAAAGTCTACCTTTTCTGGCTCATTTTATTGCTGTTGAAAAGTGTTATCTGTTTCAAGATATTTCTTGTAGGGAATCTATCTGTCTTTGTTCTTTATTTTTGATGTTTTACTGTTTCAATGTGATATGCTTTTTTTAAAATCCTACGTGGTTCTTTATGTTTATCTGTGAATTCATATCCTTCATCAGTTCTGGAAAATTCCCAGCCATTTTCAGTTATTGCTTTTTCATTTTCTCAACTCTGTCTCTCTGGGATTCCAAAATCCTAAATTGGAACTCAGTTTGTATTCATTTTCTTTCCCTCTCACTCTGTCTTTCTTTCTTTTTTTCCTGTTGTGGTAAAATATACATAACAAAATTTATCATTTTGACCATTTCTAAGAACAATTAAATGTCATTTAATATATTCACACTGTTGTGAGCGTATGTGTATGTCTACCATCCATCTCCAGAACTTTTTTATCTTCCCAAACTGGAACTCTGTACTTATTAAATAGCATCATTATTTCCCCATCCCCCAACCCCTGACAACCATTATTCTCCTTTCTCGCTCTATGCATTTGACTTCTCTAAGTACCTCAAATACAACATTTGTCCTTTTGTGATTGGCTTATTTCATTTAACATTGTCATGTTGCAGTATATGTCAGAATTTTCTTCCCTTTTTAAAAATCTTTTAAGACACATGACATACAATTTACCATCTTAACCACTTTTAAGTGTGAAGTTCAGTAGTATTAAGTATATCCATATTGTGCAGCTAGTCTCAAGAACTCTTCATCTTGTAAAACTGAGACTTTATACATTCTGAACTGCTTCTACTCCACACTCTGGCACTAGATTAGGGTGGGGTTTTAGGGAGTTTTTTTTCTCACACCAACAAATTCTTCAACCTTCCAGACAATAAGCCTAGGGTTCCCGTGAACCCCTCCCCTGGGTTAATAATTTTGCTAGAATGACATTCTGAACTTAGGAAAGTACTAAGTACTAATTTCAGTTTATTATAAAGGCTACAACTTGGGATCAGCCAAATAGAAGAGAAATGCATAGGATAAAGTATAGGGGGAGGAGGCCAGAGCTTTCATGCCTCTCCAGGCATACCACCCTTCTATCACCTCCATGTGTTCACCAGGAACCTCTCTGAACCCCATTGTTAAGGGTTTGTTACTGATGTTTCACTGTGTTAGCATGGTTGATTAAGTCATTGGTTATTTGTGACACTTAGTCTTCAGCCCCTATCCCCTACCTGGAGGTCAAGAGTGGGGCTAAAAGTTCCAACCTCTAATCATGCCTTAGTCTTTCTGGCAACCACCACTATGTTGAACCTCTCTAAGGGCCACTAGTCATCTTATTAGTATAAGGAAGACATTTATCTCACTCAGGAGATTCCAGAGGTTTTAGGAACTGGGAGTCAGGATCCAGGGACAAAGGCCAAGTATATATTTTTTATTGTATCAACCATTAAACAATAATTCCTAATTGCTCCTTCCAGCTCTTGGCAACCACCATTTTACTTTCTGTCTCTGAATTTGTCTGTTTCATATGCCTCCATATAAATGGAATCATAGAGTATTTGTCTTTTTGTGACTGCTTTGTTTTATTTATTTTTCTTGATTGATTTTAGAGAGACAGAGGGGGGGGGGGCGAAGCATTCTATTGTTGTTTCACTTAGTTGTGCATTCATCAGTCACTTCCAGTATGTGTCCTAATTGAGGATGGAACCTGCAACCTTCATGTTTTGGTATGACTTGCTAACTGACTTAGCTCCCCAATCAGGGCCGTGACTGGCTTATTTTAGTTAGCATAATTTCTTCAAGAATCATCTGTGTTGTAGCATGTGTCTGAATTTTCTTCACCATATATATATATAATAAAACTTTTATATATATATAAAACTTTCCCACTAATTTGAGTTAGAGGAAGGAAGAGAGAGAAAAAAGCATCAGCTCATTTCACTTAGTTGTCCCATCTTGTTATATACTCATTGATTGCTTCTCATACATGCCCTGACTGGGGGTAGAACCTGCGACCTCTGGAACACAAGGTTGACACTTGATCCACTGAGCCACCAGGCCAGGGCCTGAATTTCCTTCATTTTTAAGGCTGAATAAATATTCTATTGCATATGTATGAACATTTTATTTATCCATTCATTCATTGATGGACAACTTGGGTTGCTTCCACCTTTTGGCTATTGTGAATAATGCTTCTGTGAACGTGGATATACAAGTAGATGTTCAGATCTCTGTTTTTCAAAGATTAAATAAACTAGACTCATGTTCAGCCCCTACCTGATCTCAGAACTGTTTGAGGCATTTCTCCTCAAGCCACCTCACCTTTCATGGGTTTTCTTACTATTCACTGCTCCTGTTTCTCCTCACTCTAGGTCAGTGGTTCTCAAAGTGTGCACCAGGGCGCACTGGTGTACCCTAGAAGATTTCCAGGTGCACCCTGTGGTATTCCAGAGAAATATGTGCCTGTTGGGGACCAAAAAAACCAACAGGTTTTTGGAGTTTAGATTTTTGGGGGACAGAGGTGTGGGGAATTGGCTGTAAGCTGACAGTCTGCCCAACCCCCCACCTCACTTGCTTGAGTAAGTTGCAAAAGGCTGTTAAGCTGTGATACTGGATTGTTTACACTACCCCCCATGTTCCCCGGAAACACTGGAGGCAAGTTTTTTATCCTTTGTTTGGTGTAAAGTTATGATATGTATGATGGGGGTTTTCTGTGTCAGCACAATTAAGAGTAAAAAGAGAGGAATTCTTCAATGTATTGATGAGGAAATTAGAGTTTACCTTTCAAATATATGCCCAAACATTGAAGAAATCTCTAGGACACATCAGGCTCATCTTTCTCATAAACACAAGGATGAAAAAACTTAACACATTTGTGCCGGGACCTGCTGAATTTACTAAATCTTACTAAGAATGTATCTATATATATAAGAAGAAAACTTTTTTGTTGTTTTTTTATTTTTAACCCCTCTTTTTTTATAAATTCTAAAAAGCATAACTCAAAAAATGTAACATAAAATTATTTTTAATATCAGAAAAAATTTAATTTTGTTGTATTTATTTTGTTTAATTACCAGAAAAGCACGCTTGGACTTTATATTTTTTCCTTAATATTTGACTTAATTATTATAACATATTTCTCAGAAATTTGTATATAGTGTGCTTACAATTATTTGTAGGATTTCAATGCGCCTTGACTTCAAAAAGTTTGAGAACCACTGCCCTAGGTATTTGGGTTTTATTTATTTATTTACTTACGGTCCTTGGATAGTCTCCTTGGCTTTTTATCATTCCCTATAATGCATAAAAATTGTTTGTTGTAATTTATCCAGAGTCTCATGTTATTTGGATAGGAGTGTTCTTCAGGAAACCTACTCAACCATACTGCCAGAAGTAGTATCTATTACTTTTTTGAGTCTCAAACATGTATGTTATCTATATACATGAAAAGTGACAAAGTACTGCTCTTTCCAGCAACATGGATGGGTCTCACGAGTATCAGGGATAAGTGAAATAAGCCAGACAAAAGGACAAGAACCATATGATTTCACTCACATATGAAGCAGAAAATAACCGAACAAACTCACATATACATTATGGTTGTTACCCGAGGAGAAGGGAATGCAAGGAAGAAGAGGATAAAAAGGGGGTCAAGTAAGATCCTGGCCAGTTGGCTCAGTGGTAGAGCATCAGCCCAGCATGTGGAAGTCCCGGGTTCAATTCCCAGCCAGGGCACACAGGAGAAGCACCCATCTGCTTTTCCACTCTTCCCCCTTTCCTTTCTCTCTATCTCTTCCCCTCCCACAGCCAAGGCTCCATTGGGGCAAAGGTGGCCTGGGCACTGAGGATGGCTCCATGGCTTCTGACTCAGGTGCTAGAGTGGCTCTGGTTGCAATGGAGCAGTGCCCTAGATGGGCAGAGCATTGCCCCCTGGTGGGCATGCCAGGTGGATCCTGGTTGGGCACATGGGGAGTCTGTCTCTGCCTCCCCGGTTCTCACTTCAGAAAAATACAAAGAAAAATTTAAAAACATTTTTTTAAAAAGGAGATCAAGTATATGGTGACAGAAGGAGACTAGACTCAGTGGTGAGCACACAGTGCAGTATACAGATGCTGTATTATAGAATTGTATACCTGAAACTTACATAGTATTAACCAATGTAACCTCAATACTTTTAATTAAAAAAAAAAGTATGATACCTTTTTTTTCCCCTGGCCCAAATAAAATGTAGGGAGATAGTCATTTTCACCTATCTTTGTAATGATAGATCTGTACTGTATACATGGTGTTTCTTTTTTTTTCAAGTTATTTTGAGTGTTAGATAACATTCAGGGTGTGAACAAAGGGGAACAACCTGAATCTCTTAACCTTTGTTCACTCTTAGCTGTTTTTCAAAGGCATATAATTAGTTTAAAAACCTTTTTAAATTAAATGTATTAAATAACGTTCTTGTAGTTGCTTAATACCTACCAATTGTGAAATACTTTTGATAGTATATAATGTACCGAGTATAGGTATAAAACTTAGATTTTCCTTTGACTCTTTCTCTTGCCATAATTACTGAATTAAGAGAAACTCAGAAGCACTGTGGCATCCAGTAGTTTTACCATGAAATATGTTCCAATAACTATCTAACCAGAATAGTCTTGATGTCACATAGTTCTTATATGTTGCTTTCATTTGCATGTTCAAATTCCTTCCATAGGACAGGAATGTTAGGGAAGAAAGTTAACTAATATTATAAATGAAGAACAAAGATACGTTGTTCTGAGTTTGCAGTTGACTAGTGTTTGGTTGTTTTTTTAACTTTTTCATATTAATCTGCATCTGCCTTATTTGCAAGTAATATTTCAATTAAATATTAAGGGCAGTATTGAAAAGCGTGGATGGAGTGGGAAAATGTGAAAGATAGCTCAGAGTAAGGATTAAGGGGAAAAGGGGGATATGAAACTATAGATGAAAAAGATATACTGTAGTAAAGTTACTGATTTGTAACGACACATTTTACAAGTGTCTGAAGCGAAAGGAGATACACATATATGTAGTATAAAGACATGCTTATTGTTAAGGGCCTTTTTTGGTGTAAAATATATTCTGAAAGTTTCAGTTCAGGTTCCTTGACAAGAAGAAAAAATACTTATCTTAGAAGATAATATCTGTGTATTTTTTAAGTATAATCCCCCACTCCCAACCCAAACTGCTATTCAAGTTATCTACATGTTATCACAAGTGGTATATAGATCCTGCTTATATAAAGCTATGTTTTATTTCCTTCCTGATTATATTTCCTGGTAAGTTATTCATATTTTGAAAACAGTTTAGAGAGAAGAAACTACTCCAAATATGAATTAATTATATTTCTCATTTATTTTTTAGATTGTAAATAAGAATAACATGTAAGATAACTACTTTGTTAATTCCTTGTGCTTGGGAATCTTTTTAGTATATTAAACTTATCTATTTCTAATTATTCATATAACTTTTTATTATAATAAAGTATGTTGAAATTTTCATGTGGCTTTATTTCCTTGTCATTTAGAAACTAAGTCTTTATTTAATTTTAAATTTTAATATAGTTGCTAATTATAGTATTAAATATTAAATATAAGTATTTTAAGAAATTAGGTTTAAAAGAATTGTTATGAAAAACAAGAGATGAAATCAAATAATATACAGTAAACCTGGATTGTTAGAAATTTGATTAATGAAATGAGGCTATAATTGAAATGAATAGTTATACAGTCAGTGTAACTAAGTTATTTTTGTTGGATTATGAGAGATGTACAATACAGATGAATTTCTCTTGGTTTTTATTTTCTAGCAAATTTTAAAAGCTTGTATTGACCAAGTGAAAAAGTATCCAGAATTCTATACTCTCCATGAAGTCACCAGTTTAATGGGATTCTTCCCATTCAGAATAGAGATGGGATTAAAGTTAGAAAAAACTCTTCTCGCTTTGGTAAGTATATACTTATTTTTGTTTGAAACATCATATTTCACATAGACAACATTTGAATGAGATACAACTTTGAAAATATACAGTAAATGTGTCCTTTTTAATTTTTTATTTATTTTTTTGTGACAGAGACAGAGAGAAGGACAGATAGGGGAACAGACAGACAGGAAGGGAGAGAGATGAGAAGCATCAATTCTTCATTGTAGCACCTTAGTTGTTCATTGATTGCTTTCTCATATGTGCCTTGACCAGGGGAATTCAGCTGAGCCCAGAACCCCTTGCTCAAGCCAGCGACCTATGTGCTCAAGCCAGCGACCTTGGAGTTTTGAACCTGGGTCCTCCACATCCCAGTCTGACATTCTATGTGCCACTGCCTAGTCGGGCTATGTCCTTTTTTTTTTTTTTTTTGTATTTTTCTAAAATTAGAAGTGGGGAGAAAGACTACCGCATGCGGTTGACCATGATCCACCCAGCATGCCCATCAGGGGGCAATGCTCTGCCCATCTGGGGCGTTGCTCCGTTGTGGCTGGAGCCATTCTAGCACCTGAGGCAGAGGTCATGGAGCCATCCTCAGCGCTCGGGCCAACTTTGCTCCAGTGGAGCCTTGGCTGCGGGAGGAGAAGAGAGAGATAGAGAGGAAGGAGAAGGGGAAGGGTGGAGAATCAGATTTGCGCTTCTCCTGTGTGCTCTGCCCGGGAATTGAACCCTGTACTTCCATATGCCGGGCCGATGCTGTACCGCTGAGCCAACAGGCCAGGGCCCCTTTTTTACTTGATGTTTTTAAAATTGTCACTACTCACTTTATTTATTTTCTTAATTCCCATATTAATGTTACTGAAAATAAGCAGGAACCACACCCCCTTTCTTTGTTTTTTTTAAGAGATTTTATGCACAATCATACTGCAAGGAAGTGTATGTGAAGAGGATATTTTAGAGTTTATACTATACCCTATGATGATTTGTATCTTATAAAATGAGAGTTTAGAATTTAAAGTGGCAGGGGATATTCCTTGTCTTGGAACCTTTATATATATATATATATGGTAGTTGTCAACAAAAACATGAAAGTCTTGATTTAAGAAGGCACTAAATTTGACATTTGCATTCAGTAGAATAAAGAATTTTAACTTCAAAGTTCTATATGATAAGAGGATACTTAGAGAAAAATACGTCAAGATTTTTGCAACAGTCTTTTTATTTTTCTTAGGGTAGTGTGAAATATGTGAAAACAGTATTTCCCTCAATGCCTGCAAAGTTGCAGCTCTCCAAAGATAATATGGAGACACTAGAACAGACAGCTGCCGCTATGCATTATGTAAGTACAAAGGTGGTTCGGGATCTCTGTAAGTAATCCTCTATGCTTCATAAAGTACATGCAGTCTGATTCTTCTAACGTCCCTTTACTGAATTTACTTTTTTTTTTTGGTATTTATTAAAGAAATTTTCATAAGTATATTGAAGTAACAAGTTATATGTTGTTTTTCAGGATATTAGTAAAGACCCAAATGCAGAGAAGCTTGTTTCAAGATATCAGCCTCAGATAGCTCTAACTAGCCAATCATTATTTGCTTTATTAAATAATCATGGACCAGAGTATAAGGAACAATGGGAAATTCCAGTGTGTATTCAACTAATACCTGTTGCAGGTTTGTGATTTGCCATGTCCGGTAATTCTTTTAACAGGAGTTGGAACAGTTCTATTTCAGCTGTCTGTACATAGGTAGTCATTTGTCAAATACAAAAATCTAAGTGTTGTTTTAAGGAGGATGTAAGTTTGACATTTACATTTAATAGAACTTTTTAAATAGATAGTGCTACCATAGAATGTACTTTCATAGATAAATACGCAGTTAGATCTACAGAACCTAAACTCATGTTTAGGGTGAGAGGTATTAGAGAAATAATTAGTTTTGGGTGACCAAGGCTCTTCTATCTTTCAATGAAATGAAAGGAATGTAGTACTTTAATAGACAACCTCAAATGGGAGAGTTTCCAAGACTTATTTACTTGTCTGTTATTGGAATTCAGAATTAAAATAGGTCTAAACTTATGAGCATAGGACTGTCTATAGACAATACTTATACTTGCATTTAAATTTCTTTGTTCAAAAAATTACTCCCCTTCTGTTTTCATTCATACTTAATAATTTTTATTATCCTAGAATAAATATTATTATATGTAACAACATAATTATAATAAATGAAGGGACTGTATCTAATGAAACAAAACTACAAATAAAGTTAAATGTAAAATATTCTCTGTGGTAAAAATATCATCACTTTTTGAAAGCATAACCCTGTAAGAACTGAGTATTAAAGATAGTAAAAGTATAACAATAAAGGCAGAAATCCTTTTAAAAAATTGTTAGAAAGAAAACATATTTTTCTTGCCAGTCAGGTTCTATAGTCCTTGGATCTCTGAGGGACTTGAAAGACTTTCTTGTCCAAGGGTGGCAAATATACGGGATGTGTGCTACCACCTTCCTCTTGTATGTCTCTTTGTTTAGTGATCCTTCTGTCAGACACCCTGGTTTTTTCTTTAAATATAACTACTAGAAACTAATGACCCCCTTCTGTTTCTGTTTTAAGGTTCAAAACCAGTTAAGGTAATTTATATTAACTCACCACTTCCCCAAAAGAAAATGACAATGAGAGAGAGAAATCAAATCTTTCATGAAGTTCCATTAAAGTTCATGATGTCCAAAACTACATCTGTTCCAGTCTCTGCAGTATTTATGGACAAACCAGAAGATTGTATACCTGAAATGGATGTATGTAATGGTTTTTTTTCTTAAGGGAATGTATTTGTTTATTCTATTGAAACCTAAAGTTTTATTACAAATATCTAAATGTAATTGTTAAAAATCTAGGCTTTAAGTTGAAACGTAAAATTGAACCCCAGGTCAAGCTCGCCTTTAGGCAACTAATTTAACTTTTCTCAGTCTCAGGTTTTTTTTTCCTTTTTTAAAAGAAAGGTGATAATACCTGTTTGAGATTGTTGTAAGCATTAAGCTTGATATTACATGTAAAATACTAGGCAAAGTACATACATTGTGTGTATGTACTAAAAACTCAGTCAATGATGGTAGTAATTGTGGTGGTCATTTTATTTAATTGTTCTCATTTATATTTAAGATTTTTTAAGTATGAAAAGGAACAAGTGAATTTGGTACAAAAAGTATTTGGCCAGATTGTTAATCCTTTTCAGCTTACTTAGTAGCTGTGTGTCCTTAAGCAAGCTACATCTATGTCATTTGCTCATCGTAAAATGAGTATCATGATATTACCTAACTTACAGGATTATTTGGAGTTAAATGAGTAAATACATGTAAAGCATTTAGAACATATTTGGCACCCCATAAATATTAGCTTTTATTATTTTGTGTATTTTAAAATATTTTTCCATGATTATTAAAGTAAGATATTCTGTTTATACCAAACTCTTACTTCTACAAATATTTATTGAGCAGATACTGTTCTGTGCACTGAGGATACAGCACTGAATGAAAATAAAGTCTCTTTTCTCTTGGAGCTTACATCATTGGCAGATAGCACAAATAATTAACAAAACAATACCAAAAAAGCAGGTCATGATAAATGTTATGCAGAACAGTAGAATAGGTTAAAGGAAAAGAATTAGAAATGTAACTATTTTATATTTTATATTCATGGTCAATAGACTTTTCCAAGGACGTGGAATATGAACATAAACTTGAATAATGTGAGAAAGCAAACAAAATCAGAAAATAAAATAGAAAACCAGTTATTACCTAAGAGCTCATAATATTTTAAGCATATTGGGCTTTTTTCTTTTATATTTGTTTATATGTTTTTCTGTTTGCTATTTTAGTCTTTTAATGTTTTTATTATGTATATATCATAAAGCACTTCCAACTATTCTTAAATGTTTTTTTTTACAATTTTAAATCCAAAACTTACATTAAAATGAATGTCAGAAAGTAACAAGTATTATGAAGAAACATGAAGTAGGTAAAAGAAATTAATGCTTGAAAATTTCAGTGAGGAACTGTAAACTTTTCAAAACTATAACATATTTGAAAAAGAACTGAATAAAAATTTTAAAGCTGAGCCTGACCAGGTGATGGCACAGTGGATAGAGCATCGGACTGGGATGCGGAGGACCCAGGTTCCAGACCCCGAGGTCACCAGCTTGAGCGCGGAATCACCAGAGTGGACCCAAGGTCGCTGGCTTGAACAAGGGGTTACTCGGTCTGCTGAAGGCCCACGGTCAAGGCACATATGAGAAAGCAATCAATGAACAACTAAGGTGTTGCAACAAAAAACTAATGATTGATGCTTCTCATCTCTCTCTGTTCCTGTCTGTCCCTATCTATCCCTCTCTTTGACTCTCTCTGTCTCTGTAAAAAATAAATAAATAAATAAAACAAATATATAGTAAGTAACATTAAGAATTCTGTAAAAGAGTTAGCACATTAGATAATGTTGAAAAGAGAATCAATAAACTGGAAAATGGTTCTAAAAAGACAATCCATAATGTAACAGACAGTAAATAGAAAATATGGAGAATAGGGCAAGAGATAGAGGATATAGTGAAAATATCTAACGTATGTACTTGTACCAGAAGGATGGTATAAAAGAGACTTTGGGACCAAATCAACACTTGCCAAGAAAAAACTCTTAAAAGCCATCAAAGAAATAGAAGGCACATTACCTATACAGGACTGAGAGTTAGACTGGCAAATAACTTCTCAACAACAACAATGGAAGCCAGAAGACACTGGAGCAATATATTGTGCTAAGAGAAAATAACCCGTTTACTAAAATTCTCTAACCAAATTAAACAAAAATATTTTTCACTAAAACTTGACTTTGCTACAGCAGACCCCCTCTAATGGATTTCTTCAGGCATAAGGAAAATAATTCCAGGTGGAAGGAAGAATGAAGAATAACAAAAATGAAGAAAATATGTGTAGGCTTTAAACTGTAGGCAACTGCGAGGGCACTGAAGAAGTTGAGAAATTTCTGAATGAACTGGGCCATAAGAACTCTAGAAACCAACCAGCTAAAGTCCCTTTTAAGACAAAAACTTTTGCTAAGGAGAAAATACTGGTAGTCTATATTAAGTAGAACAAGAATATTGAAGGTAAAGAAAAGTTTTCAGGTAACTGTAGGAGAGGGGAATAGAGGAACCAGATATCAGAAGGTGCTAAAGATTCACACATGTATGCACAAACCTACATGTATTAATGCTTTGTGGTAACAAGCACGAGCTTAGAGCCATGAAGCTAAGAAAGCTATCCTAGCACACACTAACACAAGATTGTTGGCCTGTAGGAGCAAGAAAATCCATCTCATTTAAACATGAGGAACAGAAAAAGATTGTTGATGGAGGCTCTTTAAAAGGTATTAGAGGGAAATAAAACAATTCTCTGACATTTCTAAGGTCAAGATGTACCCACAAAACATGAAAACTATTCATCATAGAAATCTCACTTCTAGAAATGTAACTCAGAAGTACAGCAGGGAAAGAAAAAAATGTATGTGTAAGGTATTCATTGTGGAAACAATCTACATGTCCTTTAATAGGGTATTGATTTAATAAACTACATTCTCAATAGCATACTAGATAGCTATTAAAAAGAATGAGGAACTTGATGTGGGGTGGTAGACACACAATACAGTGTACAGATGATGTGTTGTGAACCTAAAACGTGTATGTTAGCCAGTGTCACCCCAGTAAATTCAATAAGAAGAAAAAAGAATGAGGAAGCTCTGGATATGCAGCTATACAGTATATCCAAGATATTTTAAGTGAGAAAGGCAAGGAAGAGGACATTTTGGTTAATGCTACTTTTTTAAGGAAGGATTAATACTACACACACGTATTTGCATATATGAAAAAAATCTACACAATGAAGAACAAACTAAAACTGATGGATATGTTTAAATGGAGGAGGGATGAGACAAAGTAGAGGAGGCAGGATTATCAATTAGATTTATAGTTTTAACTTTGAGCCATATACATGTCTATAGACACATTTTAAAATGTTATAAAAGATGCTAACTGGTTGACTCAGTGGTAGAGTGTGCACCTGGTATGTGGATGTCTTGGGTTTGATTCCCGATCAGGCCACACAAGAATGGAGCCCATCTGCTTCTCCACCTCTTCCCCTCTCGCTTCTCTCTCCTTATCTCTCTCTCTTTCTCTTTCCCTTCCTCTCCTGCAGCCATGACTCAACTGGAGCAAGTGGGCCCCAGGCGCTGAGCATGGCTCCATGGTGTCCACCGCAGGCACTTTGAGAAGAGTTCAGTTGCTGAGCAACGCAGCAATGCCCTGAATGGGCAGAGAATCGCCCTTAGTGGGCTTGCCGGGTGGATCCTGGTCAGGGTGCATGCGGACTCTGTCCCTCCCTCCCCTCCTCTCACTGAATAAAAAAATGAATCAGTAAAAATTAAATAAAAATTTTAAGATGTTATAAACGCCAATCAAAGCTGAGTTGAAACAAATTTATCCACTGTATACCAACTTACAGGCTTAACCTGTCAGAGAAGAATTATTTTAAGTTATTAGAAATTTAGCAATTTGACTGGAGAGCCCTAAAGATTTATATCCTAAGTTCAGTAAGAACTGCCAAAAAATCTTAGCCTTGCCAGACCTGTGGTGGCACAGTGGATAAAGCGTCGACCTGGAAATGCTGAGGTCGCTGGTTCGAAACCCTGGGCTTGCCTGGTCAAGGCACATATGGGAGTTGATGCTTCCAGCTCCTCCCCCCCTTCTCTCTCTCTGTCTCTCCTCTCTCTCTCTCTCTCTCTCTCTCTCTCCCTCTCTTCTCTAAAAATGAATAAATAAAAAAATAAAAAAAATAAAAATGAAAAAAAAATCTTAGCCTTTATTTAGAAAACATGCTAGTATTAAAGATACTGCTATTTTTAATGCATTATATAGTGTGATAAAGCCAATAAGTAATTATGTTTATATTAGGAACCAAGAATTTCAACATAAAAAATATAAATGCCAATCAAAGAAATTAAGAAAAGCCCTATAATAATATTGGAATTGTATCAAAAAATTGCCAGAGCTTGCCTGACCAGGTGGTGACGCAGTGGATAGAGCATCAGACTGGGATGCAGAAGGACCCAGATTCAAGACCCCGAGCTCGCCAGCTTGAGTGTGGGCTCATCTGGCTTGAGCAAGAAAAAAAAGCAGCTCACCAGCTTGGACCCAAGGTTGCTGGCTCGAGCAAGGAGTCACTCGGTCTGCTGAAGCCCTGGTCAAGGCACATATGAGAAAGCAATCAATGAACAACTAAGGTGTCGCAACGAAAAACTGATGATTGATGCTTCTCATCTCTCTCCGTTCCTGTCTGTCTGTTCCTTTCTATCCCTCTCTCTGGCTCGCTCTCTCTGTCCCTGTGTAAAAAAAAGAAAAAAAAAAGAAAATTTGCCAGAGCCAACTTGAAGGGTTTCCCATTTGCCAGCAATGTGTCAGTTTGACCATGAGGAAGGATGATGGCAATGAATTGAAACATGACATATGTTAAAATCCATGAATTCATAATGATACTTTACAAAAAGGACTAGGCACCTTTGGAGAATGCTAGTGCATGAAGTCATAAGTCTGAAAACTGATTTTTAAAAAAAGTATCAAGTATTTACCTTGCCTTTCCAGTACAAACTATATTTCAGGGTAATGAGAATATGACTATCATCATTTTGTAGCTCGTAATGGAATAGTGAATCTAGGCAATGATCCTCATCAATGGCTGCTAAAATCATTAGACAATCAATGAGGAATTTTATAATGGATAGATTAGGTTTATGAAACTTGATGAACCAATAATCAATTGTAATGTCACAAAAAGAAAGATAACCAGACATCATTAGACTCCTGATTGAATTGGGAGTATACAATACCACAAATAACATAAGTTAAAAAATTTTTACCTTAATCTGATCAAACTAGATCATTTTAATAGGAAATTCCAAGGATATAAGAATGTGTTAAGTGGCATCACAGGAATGCCGAAATTAAAATCCAAAATGTGGAAACTTACAAGCTAAATAATCTGATTTCTTTTACAAGTACCTGGCAGATGTGGGAGTTGGCAGAGATGTGGGGAGAGCATTTCGCAACTTACAGAAAATTAAGAGATGTGTCAATCAGAAGCAATGTAGAAATCTTGGTTGGATACGGATACTGATTCCAATAAACAGTTTTAAAGGCATCATACTAGGAAGTTTTAACACTTGATATTTTATGACATTAAGGAATTATTAATGTTTATATAATTAAGGATATATTTTATAAAAAAAATTTATAGCTACATACTAAAGTATTTACAGATAAATGATATTTTACATTTTACCTAAATTCTGTTGGGAGAGTTATTTTTCAATTCATTAATTTATGGTTTTTTATTTATAAAATATTTTTTATTATGATTGTTATTTTCTTATTTCTTACACAAGATATGAATGATACTTCTGTTTTTAATGTCTCATGTTCTAATTTTTGTTGGTTTTTAAGTATTTTCTAATTATATTTATTTAATATTTGGAGTGTTTTTATTTTTTCAAAGTGCTTAGGTTTATTGTTTGTTTATATTTTTCTTAATGATTATAATTTTATTCTATGCAGAGAGTAAGTCCTTAGCAAATTGTGCTTTGTGCTGTATTACTGTTTTCATTATATATTAATTTATAGTTCATCTTTGGAAATGCCTCTTGGATTCTTGGGAGGGGAATGGTATATCTTTGTAGTCTATATATATGTTTTCAGTTATTCATATATTTGTGTTTCAGTCATTTAATTTTATCATACTTTCTGCTTTTATTCTTGCATACTTAGAGTCAGTGTGTCATTGACCAAGTACAATTGTGCTTCTTTCAAATCTTTTATTTTTAAGTTTTGACTATGTATTTTGTTGTTTTGGGCTTGTCACAATTTGTGACCAGAGCATTATCTATTCATTATGGATTTCCTCTTTTTTCACTCTAGGATTTCTTTTTCTGTCTAATACTTTTTGCATTGAATTGTGCTTTGTCTAACACTTACTATTGCCATTTCTCCTCTCTTTATTTCATGATATTATGCCCTATGATTTTGTGAAAGAATGTCTTACGTAAATAGCATATAGTTTAATTTTATTTTTTACTAAATCTAGTAGTTTTATTTTAGTAAGAGCTATCATTTACTGAAAAGCTACACAGAAAGTGCCAGGGATTATGTCAAATAACTTTATGTATACAATTTCTTATTTAATCCTTAGAACAAATAAAAAAGATGACCTTATTATAACTATTTTAGTGATGAAGATATTAAGGTTCAGAGAGGTTAGAAACTTAGTTGATCTTACTCACTACCCAATTACTGTCAGACCATTTCTTTCTCGAATCCTAAGCTGTAAGGCTAATGGATGTACACCACCCAGCCTGTAACCAAATTTCCACGGTATTCATTTAAAATGCTGTGCCAGATTGAGGAGAGATCTGCTGTTTGGGAGAGAGGACAGTTCGTTCCTGAATAAATTAGAGCTGTCTGGAGTTCTTCCATTACTAAAATAATACATGAGAAACTACAGCTTCAGTGGCTTCTTGTTCCAGGATACCATAAAATCACTTCCTATCCATTTCTCCTCATGTGTCTGAGGTTTGTTTTCCCTGAGTAGATGTAGAAGCAAGTCACTGATTGATGCATCAGACCGAGAGGCTGGCAACCCTTCACCAGCTGTATTAAAAAGCAGCTTCCTCACAGTGCAGAGGCTTTTCTCCTGTCAGCTCAGTCCAGGTATCTCTGAAAAAGTGTGCAGAATGGGTATGAATGAAAATCTTCCTTCCCAAGCCCTACATGTCTTCTTTGTGGTCCTGTCTATTTCTTAAATTAGTGGAAATTCTCTTACAATGTGGTAGTTCGTAAGTATTGCCCATTTCCTATGTTGTTGCAGGTTGGCAAATTTGTGTTTCATCAACCTATCAATGGGACTGTAAGTTTAAATAAATTAATTGCTAGTAGTTTATTGTCATCTTAAGCAAGAACCTTTCAGAGCCATTGGACTTTCTGCTTTTAAACAGCATGAACTATGTATGAAAGGAGATAGATGAGATGTGGCCAGAAATTTTTGCTAATCTTTTACCCATCTGTTTTCTTAAGATGGCTTACGAAGTTAACGAGTGCCGAAAAATTGAGACCCTTGAAAATTCGGATTTTGATGATGATGTCACAGAACTTGAAACTTTTGGAGTAACCAGCACCAAACCATCAAAGTCACCAAGTCCAACAAGCACTTCTGCAGTACCCAGCACAACAGATACTCCCACGGCCCTCAGTGCAGCAACCACACCTGTGGCACCGCCTGCACCAGTAGACGTTTCTGCTCATTCTAGAAGTTTATCTCAGATTCTAATGGAACAGTTGCAGAAGGAGAAACAGCTGGTGACGGGTATGGACAGTGACCCTGAAGAGTGTAAAAATAAAGATGACCAGGGATTTGTACCATGTGGTGAGGAGGTGTCAGATGATTCTGACAAGCCTCTGATGCAAGATGGTGACTTGAAAACATCTGATGCTTTACAGTCAGGAAGTCCTGCGGAAATGGAACCCTCTAATAAAAATGACATGGCTACTGAAACAGTGTGTACTGATGACAGAGTAAATGTTATAGAGAACACAGACAATTCAAAGGAAAAGACTGATACATCAGAAGCAGCAAAAACTGAAGATATGATTCTTGGCAGTAGTGATGCAGATGAAGACTGTTTAATCATTGACACAGAGGGTCAAAAGAGTAGTAGTGAAAAGACAGCTGATGTGGGTTCTAATTTAAGTTCTAAGCCAGCCAGCCCAAACTCCTCAGGACAGGCTTCTGTAGGAAACCAGACTGATACTACTGGTAGTCCTGAAGAGTCCTGTGTCTTAAAAAAACCTATCAAAAGAGTATATAAAAAATTTGATCCAGTTGGGGAAATTTTAAAAATGCAGGATGAACTCTTAAAGCCAATTCCTAGAAAAATACCTGAATTGCCCGTAACGAATACCGAAAATTCTAAACAGTCTCCTGTTTCCGAGCAACCCTCTGCTCCTTCAGAGGCCTCTAATTGGCCAAAAGCTGGATGGCCTTCTGCGTTTCAGAAGCCAAAAGGACGTAAGTACATATTTACAAAAAAACTTTTTTATTATCTGTTTTGCTTGTTGCTTGTCCTTTGATTCTCTATTATAACCTGTTTTATAATCTTTATATATCGTTGATATTTTATTATTTTAAATATACTGATCAGTATTTTAGCTTCCAAACTTTTATCTAAATATTTACCCAAAGTTGTATAGATTTTGTAGTCTATGTTTATTCAGCATGTACAGTGGTTACTAAGCTAAGGTGATGTGGTTAGCCAAATTGATGAAGTGCATCAAAAATAATCATAAACATTTATTAGTCCAAAATTTATTTGTTCTTGGTGTTGGACTACAGTTTTGTACTTCTTCATTTTGTGAAATGTAAAGCTGCACTTGAGATCTGCCTAGATCAGGAATAGCATTATGTTTTAAAACTCTTCTTACTTTGGACATTGTCTCACTAATCTATTCTCTGCCCAGGGATGGTTAAGGTGGCACTGAAGAGAAAGCGAACCTTAAAGCTTGGGTTTCGGTTCTTGCTGCAGTTCAGGCCAAACAGAAATGGTAATAGTGTGCTGGTCAGCTCAGAGGAAATAAAGTTAAGGTTGATAGAAACTTAAAAGTTGACCATTGAATTGTTTTATCATGGATTATTAGTATGGATAAATGACTAATGTATTTTAAAATAAAAATGAGAAATGTAATTATTTTTAAAGGATTGCCATATGAACTTCAGGACCATGTTGAAGATACATCAGAATATGTAGCTCCTCAGGAAGGAAATTTTGTATACAAGTTATTTAGCCTGCAAGACCTCTTATTACTTGTACGATGCAGTGTCCAGAAGATAGAGACGAGACCACGTTCTAAAAAACGAAAGAAAATCAGAAGAGTAAGTTTTTACTTGGGGACTTAGGATGTAGCAACATAAGTAGGAAGCAAATATAAATATTTAACATGGCATTGTTATGAAGCTTAATTTTAAGCTATTGATCAATCTTATAACAGTTTTTCCAGGTTGGGTTTTTTAGTAAAATACTAAAAACACTAAATAAGGGAAAGTATTTAGTTAACTATAACATTCTTGCATGAAATGTATAACTTTTGTGAAAAAAATGGCACCATTATAGATTTGACTTAGGCTGGTACATATGTTCCTGTTTTCTCTCTGAATTTGGATTTATATTATGACCTATTAATCTCTTTCTCTCTTACTTTGGGAATCTTCTTGACTCGTTTTAGAAGTCTAAATTGTGAAAGGATTTCACACGATATTTGAAAAGTTTTCCCAGCATTGTTAGAAGAGCAGTTGTCCTTTCTTTTTCCTCTGTTGTTTTTTTGGGGTTTGATAAAAATATATTCTTTTTTTTTTTTTTTTTTTTAACAGAGAGAGAGAGAGAGAGTCAGAGAGAGGGATAGACAGGGACAGACAGACAGTAACGGAGAGATGAGAAGCATCAATCATTAGTTCTTTGTTGCGCGTTGCGACTTCCTAGTTGTTCATTGATTGCTTTCTCATATGTGCCTTGACCAGGGGCCTTCAGCAGACCGAGTAACTCTTTGCTGGAGCCAGCGACCTTGGGTCCAAGCTGGTGAGCTTTTTTTTTTTTTTTGCTCAAGCCAGATGAGCCCGCGGTCAAGCTGGCAACCTTGGGGTCTCGAACCTGCGTCCTTTCACTTCCCAGTCCAACACTCTATCCACTGCGCCACCACCTGGTCAGGCAATATATTCTTTAATTTAAAAAGTTTTGACCCTGTCCGGGTGGCTCAGTGGTAGAGCGTTTGCCTGGTGTATAGATGTCTGGGGTTCGATTCCCAGTCAAGGGACACAAGAGAAGCACCCATCTGCTTCTCCACCCTCCCACTCCCCTTCTTATTCTTTCTCTCTCTCTCTTCTCCTCCCCTCCTGCAGCCATGGCTCGATTAGAGCAAGTTGGCCACAGGCAGTGAGGATGGCTCCATGGCCTCTGTCTCAGGTGCTAAGAAGAGCTTTGTTGCTGAGCAATGGAGCAACAATGGCAGAATATCACCCCCTAGTGGGCTTGCTGGGTGGATCCCGGTCGGGACACATGCAGGAGTGTCTTTGCCTCCCCTCCTCTCACTAAATAAAAAAATTGTTTTTGTTTTTTGCTACAATTTGAGTAATTGGCTCTTTTAGCAGTTTTCTATATTTGATATTTGAAATTATCTTCCAGATTAGTTTAATTATTTGTGTGTATGTAGCCACTGAATTCTGGTAAATAGGAGCTTCTATTCTATATTATAATTGATTCAGAATTAATGAAATCTTGAGTTTTTCCTTAAGAGAATTTCCTTTTGTGTACACTCATCATAGTATGCTTTTTATAAGTTTAAATGGCTCTGTCTCTTTCTGTCTAACCTAAGAATCCTGAATGACCACTTTATAATGTCTGTGTATTTTGGGCTAGGGCTCAAGTGAATCAAGAACTGTCATGTTCTAGCATCAGTCCTTATGGATCAAATCATATTAAGGTTAAGTGAAAAAGAAACTGAAGTGTAAATCTTTTTAAGCTACTGACAGCAGTAGTGTTAGGGCCTATCATGTTCTGAAGACAGGATCTAGGATGTAAACTTTGTCCACCAGAATCCATTGGCCTTGGAGGAACTTTTGCTTGATGATACTTTATCCTTTGTTAAATTTAAGGATGGCTGCAAATAAATTATTAAATTCCTAATTCTCATAATTTGTTTTTCATCACAACCTCAGACTTGAAATTTTAGGAACCAAGTGGTTTTGAATTAAATGTATGGGGCAGTTTTTTTTTTTAAAAAAGAGAAAGTTAAGGAATGACAAAAGACTATACATTTGATATCAGTCTCCTCCTAGATAAACACTAGTATTCTCTGTATTAAAAGATTTTACTTTATTTGCTAATTTTTCCTGTCTTATCTATATTTAACTGTGATCAGTTTAATGGCCATACATGAACATCTTGAATGCATGTAGTATCAGTGCTATGGATTATACAATATTTTCAAGGTTTTCATTTTTTTGTTTTTATTTTTATTTTATTTTTTTGTATTTTTCTGAAGCTGGAAACGGGGAGAGACACTCAGACAGACTCCCGCATGCGCCCGACTGGGATCCACCCGGCACGCCCACCCGGGGCGAAGCTCTGCCCACCAGGGGGCGATGTTCTGCCCCTCCGGGGCGTCGCTCTGTTGCGACCAGAGCCACTCCAGCGCCTGGGGCAGAGGCCAAGGAGCCATCCCCAGTGCCCGGGCCATCTCTGCTCCAATGGAGCCTCAGCTGCGGGAAGGGAAGAGAGAGACAGAGAGGAAGGAGAGGGGGAGGGGTGGAGAAGCAAATGGGCGCTTCTCCTATGTGCCCTGGCTGGGAATCGAACCCGGGACCTCTGCATGCCAGGCCAAGGCTCTACCACTGAGCCAACTGGCCAGGGCCGGTTTTCATATGTTTAATCCTTACATATTATCTCTGATTTATTTAGGGGATAACCTCATTTCTTTCACTTTCTACCCTCTGAACTCATACCATTTTGTATTGATCTGCCAGCTTACAGCACTCAGAAATTAATCATGGCCAGTGCCTCTTAAGTAAGAATGGCCTAGGAATATTTTAAATACTTATTTAATTTCTTAATTTCTATTGAAGATATTGTCATTCACTTGACTAAAATGAAATTTGTAAATGTTAAAACCTTAAATGAGAGAATTCACTCTTGATCAAAATATAAGGTCTGCTGGAAAGTTCTGTTCGTTTTTGGAATAAAACAAAATACAAAATTTTCTTACCACCAATAAACTTTATTAAATAATATAATTGCCATTATTATTAATGATTTCTTGCCAGTGTGAGGGCAATTTTTTTGAAAAAGGTTTTATCTTTTGATGCAAAAAATTGAACCAGTGCTTGTTTGATATCTTCTTCATTTTTGAATTTTTTGCCCTTCAAAAAATTTTGTAAGGACAAAAACAAGTGATAGTCAGAGGGTGCTAAGTCCGGGGAATATGGTGGATGCGACAGACATGCTTCTGTAGTGTTTCTTCCTTGTTGAAATTTGTAAAAATTACAGTGGCGTAAATGAACTTTATCAGTAGCCATGGGTACACTATCACTTCACACATCAGACTAACATGAATTAACTTTGTTTTAGTTAATTTGCTACATCAGTATGTATACATTAAGTGATAAAAATAGAGAGGCACACATGCACCAAATAAACATGTGCTTACATGTTGAAACTTGTTGTGATAGAAACGGACAGAACTTTCCGGTAGATCTTATGTATCCAAACAGTCCAGCTCCAAAGGATAGCTGAATAGCTTGATATTTCTGACTGTGTCAAACCCAGGGTAAAATTTAAAACTTTTCAGTGAATAGGCCCTTGCCGAATAGCTCCGCTGGTTAGAGCATCATCCCGAAGCACAGAGGTAGCTGGTTCGATCCCCAGTCAGGGCACATACAGGAGCAGATTGATGTTCCTGTCTCTCTCTCCCTCTCTTCTTACTTCTCTCTCTAAAGTCAATACAATAAACATTAAAAAATATTACGATTTTCGGCCTGACCTATGGTGGCGCAGTGGATAAAGCGTTGACCTGGAAATGCTGAGGTCGCCAGTTCGAAACCCTGGGCTTGCCTGGTCAAGGCACATATGGGAGTTGATGCTTCCAGCTCCTCCCCCCTTCTCTCTCTATCTCTCTGTCTCCCTCTCCTCTCTAAAATGAATAAAATATAAAATTAAAAAAAAAAAAATTCCAGACTCCATTCCTACTCAAGAAGAAAATCCTTAAAAAAAAAAAAAAAATTACGATTTTCAAAAAATTATCTTAAAAAAATATTTTTCAGTGAATAGTTATTGTACTGTACCCATCATTGTATATAATATGATAGTTTAGTACACCTGATTTAAATCCCTTAGTACAATGTGTTCCCCTTGGAATCATGGGTAAATCCTATTTACCTTTGTTTCTCTGAAATGCTTTATACCATAGAAACTCAATAAATAAGTATTGAATAAATGAAAGGAATTGAGGGGTGAGGAAGGAGGAGAGTGTTGGGAAACTTAGGAAAATTGGACTAATCTGAGAAATTTTAAAATGGTACTGTTTAAACTGTAATTAGGTTGGAATTTTCACTAACATTTCCTACTTAAAAATCAACTTGTTTAGCCTGACCTGTGGTGGCACAGTGGGTAGAGTGTTGACCTGGAATGCTGAGGTTACCAGTTCAAAATCCCAGGCTTATCCAGTCAAGGTACATATGAGAAGCAACTACTACTAGTTTGATGCTTCCTGCTCCTCCCTCTCCCTTAATAAAGTCAGTAAATAAAGTCTTTTTTAAATATCAATTTGTTTAGATAAAGCTTTAGAATAAGTATTGAAGGCTCTTTAACATCTGTTGTCAAAGAACCTCATCATCTTCTTTATTATTTTGGTACTCTTTCTCTCTCTCTCTATTATTATTATTATTATTATTATGTTAGAGCCAGAGAGGCAGAGACAGACTCCCATCTGCGTCCCGACTGGGATCCACTGGCAAGCACCTTACCAGGTGATGCTCTGTCCATATCTGGGCTGCTTCTCTGTTGCTTGGCAACCAAGCTATTTTAGTGCCTGAGGTGAGGCCATGGAGCCATCCTCAGCACCTGGGGCCAACTTTGCTTGAACCATTCGAGCCATGGCTGTAAAAGGGGAAGGGGCGGGGTGGTGGAGAAGCAGATGGTCACTTCTCCTGTGTGCCCTGACTGGGAATCGAACCCGGGACTTTCACACACCGGGCTGATGCTCTACCCCTGAGCCAAGGCCTTCTTTGGTACTTCAATTCTCTGTTATAGTTGAGATTTTAGTTTCCAGTATCATTTATCATTCCTTATCAACACACTGCTTAATAAGAACTGCACAAAGAAAACCAGTTAGAAGGTGACAGAAGACAATTGGACTTTGGGTGATGGGAATGCAGCATAATCAAATATCAGAATAACCTAGAGATGTTTTCTCTGAACATATGTACCCTGATTTATCAATGTCACCCCACTAAAATTAATTTTAAAAAATTGGTGAAAAATAAAAAGAACTGCACATCAGAGAGCTTAAAACAGCAGCCAGTTTCAAATGGTGGAATGAAATAATTTGGACCACAAGATGAAGCTGGAACTTACCGAGTTCTACACATGGTTATAAAATCCACACCATGTAACTTTGATTTGATGTTATCTGTTACTGTATGTCTCAGTTAACCAAATTTCCTATGAGATGTAATCTAAAATGATTAAAAAATTTAGATCCAATTATATTATGATTTATATTCATATTCTAAGGCTAGGAAAAAAATAATGAAGGTGCCTGAATATTAGGAAAGAATTAAATATACCCAATGAAATCAGTTGGAAACAATTATGAAATACATGTTTACTAATGTATATAAAAGTTTAAAAGGTTTATGTGAAAAACTGGAAGATGGAGAACCAAGAAAAGCTTTCCCTTGGGGAAAAAGGAGCTACCTATCAAGAGAGAAAGTAAATACTAGATTTAATTTTTATAGTTGGAAAACTTTGCACTTAAACTTTCCCTTTAATTTTGGAATGCTGAGATAAAATATTCAGACTTTCTTCCCCTTGGCTTCCTGGAGATGGCAGTACAATACATATAGAAATTAAAGCCAGATAGGAATTACTTTTAAAGCGATGTCAATATTACCAAAAAAAATCTTCCAAAGTATTTTCTTTTCAGAAATAATATTTTTTATTAAAAAAATTAACTCTTATCTATTCATTGATAAAAAGGGGAATCTTTTTCATCAATTGTTCTTTTCCCAATCCTGCTGTACACTGGCTGTGTGTCATTAAGCAAGTTATTTAACCCTCTTGGCCTTCATTTCTTTATCTCTCAGTACTTTTTGCAACTATAAGTAACTTTAAATGCAGATTGCCAGTTGCTGAAGAATTGCTATACAATAAAATGCTTTTAGCAATAAAATTATCCTAATCACTATATATTTTTTTTAATTGAGGGACCTTACTACTCAAAGTTGGGTCCCTGGAACATCTTGTTAAAAATGTAAAACCTTGTTTTTCACCTCAGATGCTAAATTTTAACAAGACACCCAGTTATCCCTTTGTACATTGAAATTTAAGAAACACTACTTGAGAGTTTTATAACATTCAAAGGTAATCATATAAACCAAACTGGATTTGAATTGTTCTTACCACCACCATTGCCAAGCCCATTAAATTTTCCACTTTGTGAAAATCAGTAATTCTGAAACATTTATGAAATATTTTCAAGTATATAAATAGTGACAGCTTAGTATAATTTCAGAAGTACTAAGTAGCCATATCACTCTTAAGTAAGGCCCATAAATCATGTGTTTCTCCTCCTGCAGTTGAAATGAAGACGCTGCTGTTACTAGTAGAATTTTCTTTAACAGAAACGAGATAACATGCACACAGTGAACACGACTAACATTATATTATTTCACAAGCATGTATTTTCTTACATATCCTCTTTTAGACTAGTAATGGGTACAGTCATTTTACTTAATCTATTTAGTGCCCTGACCAATAAACTCTGATGAACAATTTGCCAAGTACTTAGTGTCTAGAATAAAGCTTTTATATTAATGAAGCTAACGACATTCACAGATGTTAATGTAGGCATTAATGTTCATACATTCATAGAATGAAAACAAGCTGCACAGAGTATTTGAGCCTTAGATAATGTGAATAATGCTTTAAAAGGGCAAAAAATTAATACCTTTTTATATCCTCTTAAGAATGATGAGTATATTGTACAGTCAGTGCATCCCAGGATCTAGTCTTTAACCTTTGGGCAGTTGTGTACTAGGCTCTGTTCCAAGGTTTCTGCTGTCAGTCATACTCCCTGGCAGAAGTAAAATGTGTGCATTTGTTCAGAGGTGTATTAATTGGGATGTGGTGGTGGGGGCAGTCAGGACTTCTTATTCATCTACCTCTTGCTCCCATCTGTCAAAGGTTCTCTCTGTCCTTCTGTCTAAATCCTACTGTATTTGAAACTATCTAATAAAATTACTTGAAAGCATTTTGAAAGTGGCAAAAATATATAGGCAAATATATTTGCTGTTAATAGTAAATTCATGGGCCTGACCAGGCGGTAGCACAGTGGATAGAGAGTTGGACTGGGATGTGGAGGACCCAGGTTCAAAACCTAGGTTCGAAACCTTGCGGAGGGCACAGACTCGCCAGCTTGTGCATAGGGTTGCTGCCTTGAGTGTGGGATCATAGACATGACCCCATGGTCGCTGGCTTGAGCCCAAAGGTTGCTGGCTTGAAGTCCAAGGTCGCTTGCTTGAGCAAGGGGTCACTTGCTCTGCTGTAGCCCCCCCCCCCAGGTCAAGGCACATATGAGAAAGCAATCATTGAACAACTAAGGTGCCGCAATGAAGAATTGATGCTTCTCATCTCTCTCTCTCTTCCTGTCTGTCTGTCCCTAGCTGTCCCTCTCTCTGACACTCTGTCTCTGTCAAAAAAAAAAAAAAAAAAAGTAAATTCATGGAACTTTGAACGAGTATAACCTTGCATTGCAGCAATTTCCTGTTTATGTTCTACCAAAAGTGGAGTATCAAGCTTGTTATGGAGCTGAAGCTCTGACTGAAAGCGAACTGTGTCGCTTATGGACTGAAAGTTTATTGCATTCCAACTGCTCATTTTATGTTGGTAAGTTTATATAAAAGTCTTTGTTCTCTTTTTTATTCTCTTGTAAACACAATGTTCAATTATAAGTGTCTATTTTATATTTTCTGTTTTCAGTTCTTTGACCGTGTTAACATTCCTTTCTATTAAAACACCATTCCCACTCCAGAGTTAAATGGCAGTGTGGGACAGTGATATGAAATGTTTTAATTCCCTCTTATTCCCTGTGTATTTACTTATACATGAATGTCAACAAAATTATTTTATTTTTTTAAATATTTCATTTAACAGTGTAATTAACTAAAAAAAAAATGTGTTTTCTAATGAGCTTCTTTAAAAGTACTTTTTAATTCATTTGAGCATATATTTTTATTTTAATTTTTTTTTTATATTTTTTTATTTATTCATTTTAGAGAGGAGGGGGGAGAGAGAGAGAGAGAGAGGAGAGAGAGGGGGAGGAGCTGGAAGCATCAACTCCCCTGTGTGCTTGACCAGGCAAGCCCAGGGTTTCGAACCGGTGACCTCTGAGCATATATTTTGAATTGTTTTAAAAATTATAATGACATTGTTTTCAAAATCTCAAATATTGATGAAATAGTTTTTTGTTTGTTTTTGTTTTCTTTGTCTTTTGGGGGGATAGTGAGGCAGGAATATAATTTGTGTTTGCTGGGTTCATGTACATTTAACAAACTCACATGGAGAATAACTTGCTGGCCCTTGCTGGTGATTCCGTGGATAGAACGTTGGCCTGGCATATAGATGTCCTGGGTTCAATTGCCAGTCAGGGCACACAGGAGAAGCAACCATCTGCTTCTCTCTCTCTTCTCTTCCTCTCCCTCTTGCCTTCATCTCCCTTTTTCCTTCCCCTCCTTCTCTCCTTCCCCTCCCCTCCTGCTCTCCTTCCCCTCCTCTCCCTCTCTCCTTCTCCTTTTCCTCCCCTCTCCCTCCCCCTCCCCTTCCTTTTTCACTTCCCTTTCTCTCCTCTTCCCCTCTCTCTCCCCCTCCCCTCCCTCTTGTCCTCCCAAAGCCAGTGGCTCATTTGGTTTGAGCATAGGCCTCAAGCATTAAGGATAGCTTGGTTGGTCCAAGTACATCATCCTTAGGCACTAAAAATAGCTCAGTTGTGAGCATCAGCCCCAATGAGGTTGCCAGGTAGATCCTGCTCAGGGCACATGCTGGAGTCTTGTCTCACTATCTCCCCTCCTCTCACCTAAAAAAACAAACAAACAAACAAAAAAACTTGCTAATCATTACTGATGTTGTTCCCTCCCAGTGGAATGCCTACAATCCCTCACATCTCAAGCCATTCCAACCATCTCAAGTTGCCCCTCTGCTAAGAAGTCATTTTCTTCCTGTGATTTCTTAATGCTGTTTTTTTTTTTACTGCTCTTATGACTTGTTGCTTTCTACTTTATTGTTCCTTTTTACCCTTATCCTATCTTCCATTAAACAATAAGCAGTTTAAGAATCAGATGAAACTTTGTAGCCTGACTAGGTAGTGGCACAGTGGATAGAGCGTTGGACTGGGATTTGGAGGGCCCAGGTTCGAAACCTCGAGGTCATCAGCTTGAGTAGGGACTCCTCTGGTTTGAGCAAGGCTCACCAGTTTGAGCCCAAGGTTTGAGCATGGGGTCACTCGGTCTGCTATAGACCCCCGGTCAAGGCATATATGAAAGCAATGAATGAACAACTAAGGTGCCGCAACAAAGAATTGATGCTTCTCATCTCACTCCCTTCCTGTCTGTCTCTATCTGTCCCTCTCTCTGTCTGTCTCTGTCACCAAAAAAAAAAAAAAAAAAATCAGATGAAACTTTGCATTCTCATAGTGCTTAACTCCTGGTATATATGTTATGAGTATTTTTCTTGCTTAATCAAAAAAAGCTTACTCCGAATTTTTTTAATTGATTGATTCTCTCTGCTTACCCCAAAAAGGAAGTGGCTAAGTGCACTGCTTGGAGGTACTGTAACCCACACTTCCCCCTTCTTAACATACTACCATTCTGTAGTAGTTTCCAGCCAGTGACCATGGTTTCAGTGTTCCTCCAAAAGACTTCTTGCCACAAAACATTCCCAGCAGTCTTCAGTGAAGGAGTTGCCATCCAGATCCTGCCATCACCGCCCCCCTTAATCAATATACTTCCCCACATATGCACACACTTTAAGGCAGTTGCTATCCATATCACTTTAAAAAAGGAACAAATAAAAACTTGCTATTTTTTAATTGATATTAGAGAGAGAGAGAAACATCATTTTATTGTTCCACTTATTTATGCATTCATTGGTTGATTGTTGTATACTGCTTGAATAAGAAATGTTTTAAGATTTTATTGTCTATGCTTTCTTCTAGGAGTTTTGTGGTTTTGAGTCATACATTGAAGTCTTTAATTCATTTTGAGTTTTTTATTGTGCATAGTGTAAGAAAGTGGTCTAGTTTCTTTGCACATATCTGTCCAATTTTCCCAACACCATTTATTGAATAGGCTTGATTTACCCCGTTATATGTTCTTGCCTTCTTTGTCAAATATTAATTGACTATAAAGGCTAATTGACTAAAACTATTTATTTTTAAATAGGGTTTATTTCTGAGCTCTCTATTCTGTTCTAGTCATCTGTATGTCTGTTGTTACACCAGTACCATGCTGTTTTGATTACTGTGGGTTTTTATTATAGTCTGATATCAGGTAGTGTGATACCTGCAACTTGTTGTATTTCTCATTTAAGATTGCTGAGGTTATTTTGAGTCTTCTGTGGTTCCATATAAATTTTAGGATGATTTGTTCTAGTTCTATGAAAAATATCATTACTATTTTAATAGGAATTACATTGAATCTACAGATTGCTTTGGGTAGTATAGACATTTTTTTTCCCCCGAAGTTAGACACAGGGAGGCAGTCAGGCAGACTCTTGCATGTGCCTGATCGGGATCCACCCAGCATGCCCACCAGGGGGCAATGCTCTGCCCATCTGGGGTGTTGCTCCGTTGTGGCCAGAGCCATTCTAAGGCCTGAGGTGGAGGCCATGGAGCTGTCCTCAGCGACTGGGTCAACTTTACTCCAGTGGAACCTTGGCTGTGGGAGGGGAAGAGAGAGACAGAGAGAAAGGAGAGGGGGAAGGGTGGAGAAGCAGATGGGTGCTTCTCCTGTGTGCCCTGGCCAGTAATTGAACCCAGGACTTCCACACGCCGGGCCAACGCTCTACCACTGAGCCAACTGGCCAGGGCCAGTATAGACTTTTTTTTTTTTTTTTTTACAGAAACAGAGAGAGAGTCAGAGATAGGGACAGAGACAGGTACACAGAGAGATGAGAAGCATCAGTCATCAGTTCTTCATTGTGACACCTTAGTTGTTCATTGATTGCTTTCTCATATGTGCTTTGACCATGGGGCTACAGCAGACCGAGTAACCCTTGCTTGAGCCAGCGACCTTGGGTCCAAGCTGGTGAGCTTTGCTCAAATCAGATGAGCCCGTGCTCAAGCTGGTAACCTCGAGTTCTTGAACCTGGGTCTTCCGCATCCCAGTCTGATGCTCTATCCACTGCGCTACTGCCCAGTCAGGCAGTATAGACATTTTAATGATGTTAATTCTTCCTGTCCATGAACATGGTATATGCCTTCACTTATTTATATCCTCTTCAGTTTCTTTCTTCAGTGCCTTATACTTTTGCAAGTACAGGTGTTTTACCTCCTTGGTTAAATTTATTCTTGGGTACCTTTTCTTTTTTATTATTGCTATTATAACTTAGTTTCTTAGTTTCCCTTTCTGAACATTTATTAATAACTAAAAATGCAACTGATTTTTGAACATTGATTTTATATCCTGTTGCTTTTCTATTAATAATTTATTCTAGTAGTTTTTGGTGGAATCTTTATGGTTATCTATATACAATATCATTTCATCTGCAAATAACAATTCAAAGGGGTTATTTTTCATGTATAATTTAACATACAACTGTCATCATCTATATGGTTTACTTCATCTAAAGTCTTTTTTTCCTTTTTTTTGAAAGAGAGAGAGGGGCAGAGAGAGGGACAAATAGGGACAGACAGGAAGGGAGAGAGATTAGAAGCATCAATTCTTCATTGCAGCTCCTTAGTTGTTCAGTAATTGCTGTCCCCTTGACCTGGGGTCTCCAGCAGAGCGAGTGACCCCTTGCTCAAGCCAGCAACTTTGGGTTTCAAGGCAGCAACCTTTGGGCTCAAACTAGCAATTGTGGGATCATGTTTATGATCACATGCTCAAGCCAGCAACCTGTGCTCAAACTGATGGCCTCAGAGTTTCAAATCTGGGTTTTCCACGTCCCAGTCTGACGCTCTGTCCACTGCACTACTACCTGGTCAGGCCATCTAAAGCATTCTTTTTTTTTTTTCTTTTTTCTTTTTTGTATTTTTCTGAAGTGAGAAACAGAGACAGAGACAGACTCCTGCATGTGCCCTACCGGGGTAAACCCAGCAAGCCCACTAGGGGGCGATGCTCTGCCGATCTGGAGTGTTGCTCTGTTGCAACCAGAGCCGTTCTAGCACCTGAGGCGGAGGCCATGGAGCTGTCTCAGCACCCGGGCCAACTTTGCTCCCATGGAGCCTTGGCTGTGGGAGGGGAAGAGAGAGATAGAGAAAAAGGAGAGGGGAAAGGGTGAAGAAGCAGATGAGTGCTTCTCCTGTGTGCCCTGGCCAGGTATCGAACCCAGGACTTCCTCAGGCCGGGCCGATGCTCTACCACTGAGCCAACCAGCCAGGGCCTAAAGTATTCTTAAAAATCTAAGTGCCCTGGCCTTGTGGCTTAGTAGATAAAGTGTTATCCTAGCACACTGAGGTCATGGGTTTGTTCCCTTTCCAGTTCACTTACGAGAAGCAATCAATGAGTACACAGCTAAATGAAGCAACTAAGTGGAACAGTGAATTGATACTTCTGCTACTATCTCCCCACCCTTTCTATCTCCTCTCTCTCCCCCCCACTTCCTACACTTCTCTCTCAATCAACAGAAAAAAATTTTTTTAAGTTCTGAGTAATCATTGTCCTATGTGCTGTTTATCCTCAGCAATCCTACCCACTTGGAAGCCATTTATTTTAATGTAATGGGATGATGTATTTGGTTTATTTAACAACTGTTTTGTGAGAAATTTACATTGTATTGTTTTATAGTTGTATTTTCTCTGGGATTTTGTGCATGGGTCAATATATTTTGAAATGCTATTTTTAAACTATCTGTGGGTTTTGAGGTTTATTAATTTATGATATTGCTATTTTAATTTAAGAAAATGTTGCAACAGGAAGGAGTGTAGGAGAAAGAGTAGGCCCTCAGAGCACTTAGTATGGAATTCTCTATCATTATTTTTGACTGACTATATTTCATGTATGCTATAAGACATTTTTAATTAATTAATATTTTTTAAAAGGTAAAAACTGTTAGTCTCTTCAAAGGCATATCTAGCCTGATCATGCAATGGCATAGTGGATAGAGCGTCAGACTGGGACACAGAGGACCTAGGTTCAAAATCCTGAGGTCACCGGCTTGAGCTCAGGCTCATCCGGCTTGAGTGTGGTTTTCCCAACTTGAGCAAGGGTTGCTGGCTTGTGTTTGGGATCATAGACATGACCCCATGGTTGCTGGCTTGAGCCCAAGGTTGCTGGCTTGAGCAAGGGGTCACTTGCTCTGCTGTAGCCCCCAGGTCAAGGCACATATGAGAAAGTAATCACTGAACGACTGAGCTGCAACAAAGAATTGATGTTTTTCATCTCTCTCCCTTCCTGTCTGTCTGTCCCTATCTGTACCTCTCTCTGTTTCTCTGTCTCAAAAGAAAAAAGAAAGAAATTAAATTTAGCCTGACCTGCGGTGGCGCAGTGGATAAAGCGTAGACCTGGAATGCTGAGGTCGCTGATTTGAAACTTGGGACTTTCCTGGTCAAGGCACATATGGGAGTTGATGCTTCCTGCTCCTCCCCCTTTCTCTCTCTCTCTCTCTCTCTCTCTCTAAAAGTGAATAAATAATATCTAAAAAAAAAGTAATTTAAGAATAAGCCTTTTTTTCCAGCTTTAGTGAGGTGTAATTGACAAATAAAATAGTAAGATATTTAAAGTATACGTCGTGATGATTTGATATATGTATACATTGTGAAAGGATTTCTCCTGTATAGTTAATTAACATTCACCTCACAAATTTATAGTCTTTGAAAAGAACATTTAAATTCTACTCTGTCAAATTTTAATTATATAATACAGTATTATCAACTGTAATCATCATTTATACAGTAGATCCTCAGGCCTTATTTATCTTATAGCTCAAAGTTGTACCTTTTTACCAACCTCTCGCTGTTTCCCCATCACTGGGAACCACTTTTCTACTCTATTTCTATGAGTTTGACTCTTTTTAGATTTCCTGTATAAGTGACACCGTACAATTTTTATCTTTGTCTGACTTATTTCACTGAGCTAAATGCCAAAGGGTCTACCTTGTTGTCATAAGTAGAATTTCCTTTTCCTCATGACTGAATAATATTCTATTGTGTATATACACCATATCTTCTTTAGTCATCTGATAATGGACACTTAGGTTTTTTTCTATATATTAGTTATTGTGAATAATTAAACTTATGTTTTATAATCTACTTTTTTATCCTAAGAACCAAGTATGTTTTAGAGATGTCTAGAGCATGTCCAAACAAGATTTGATTTTTTCTGTTTACTTTAATAGTAGTAACAGGTATGAATTTCTCTAAAAATTTACTCTCCATAAAAATTCAACTTTTTTTCTTTTTGAGAGTATGTTTATTAATCCTGAAGACAGTGAAACAAGGAAGGACTTAAGATAGAAGAAACAACAAGAGAGCCTAGTGAGGCTGCTTCGGCTCTCTGGAAATATTATATGAAAAAGTTGAGCCTAAGCGGGGATGCTTTGGCTCTCTGGGAAGTCATAGAAAAGAGGGCTTTCGAGACAGGTTCAGGGCAGTAGCCTGAATGAGCTGCCCCTGCCCATTGCTTCCCAGGTTGTAAGTCTCATGGGGACCCTTAGAGTTTAGGAGTTGCACACCTGTGGGGGAAGATGAGGAGGAAGGGAAAGCACCCCCGAAATTCAGAGCACGTGTTCTGACCAAGATCCACCTGGCAACCCCTGTTGGGGGCTGATGCTCGGACCAATCAAGCTACCCTCAGTGCCTGAGGCAGACGTTAAGACCAGTCAAGCTCTCTTCAGTGCCCTGGGCCTACTCTTGAACCAGTCGAGCCACTGGCTGTGAGAAGAGAAGAGAGAGAAGGGGGCTGAGGAGGAGAGAAGCAGATGGTCTTTTGTGTGCTTGACCGCTGGGGAATGAACCTAGGACACTGGCATGCCAGGCTGATGCTCCATCCACTGAGCCAGCCAGCTGGGGCCCCGAAATTTAATTTCCATAACAATTAACACCAATATTTTAAGTTGTTTTTATTAAATTGTGGGCTTAGAAATAATTTTTTTTTTTTTTTTTTTTTTGTATGGCCATGTTACCATTTTTTACATTAAGCACATTTTTTAGACTTAATACATAACACTCCTCTTTTGGATGTATGGATGTAAAGTTCCCTTACAGTAATTATAGTTTTATAAAAACATGTTTAAAGAGACTAGGTAACTTGTTTGTTTTGTTTTTTTAAATACTGCAACTGTTTCTAAGTTTGGTATTTTATTTTAGGTCATATTGATGCGTTTACTTCAAAGCTTTTCCTGCTGGAAGAAATTACCTCAGAAGAATTAAAAGAAAAACTGACAGCACTCAAGTAAGAATGTTTACTTTGTCGTTGGAATTTAAAAACTTGTGACTATGATCATTAATTTTTCTTTATTTCTAAATACTGGTTAAGTTTAAATCCTTTATTTTCAAGTCTTTTAATCCTTTTATATATTGAGGCTTCTCCTGACCCAGTTGGTGATATTATTCCGTATCAATCACCCCATCTTCAAATTAAGTACAGTGCCAGTGGCAGCACTCCTTCTGCTTAAGACGAAGGAGGCTTGAGCGAGAAAGTAGCCCATCATCTTGGAGGTGCCCAGGACAGTACATCCTACTCCCTTTCAGGGATGGGAAGGGAAAGGACAGTCACAGACTCTTACCTCTCAGGATTATATACACTCAGTTAGACATTCTAATTTCTACCAAGCGTTTCTGTACATTAGACTGAAATGGATTTATTATACTCAGAACAATAAATGCAAAGGAAATAACTTATGAATATGTAATTTGCTTCTCACACTCTTAGGAAATACTGGTAGTAGTATTATCTCTGTTCTCTGTGTGAGGAAACTGGGACTCTGACTTGCCCCAGCACACAGCTGAGCTGGAGAGACAGCCCTGGTGGAGAATAGATTTGGTTTACCACTGAGGGTGAGAAGTTGTCCTGATTTACGTTGCTTGCCTGGTTCCAGCCTTGAGGCTTGATGCAGATTTTTAAGGGTTCCAGATTCAGACTTCACATCTTTGCTTGTAATTATAAATGACCAATTCTATTATAAGGATTGCTTCTTTCAAGTGGTAACTTTTTCTCTACGTACGTGAAGCTTTTTTATATGTTATATGTTTACATATGTAGTTTTTGTGTATGTTATTTATCACCCACCTCTCCCAGTGAAAGCCATTTTAAAATAATAAAGGCAATGAGTTTAGGTTTAGAAGCGATATTAAAGAAACACCTTATATTTTATTTGTCTTTATCCTGTCTCCAGTCAGTGGTTTCTCTGGCAGTCAATTTCTCTCAATTTAAAATACCTCTCAATTTACTTGGGAGCTAATTCATGACCATTTCCTAAAGGCAAGTTCTTATGCAGATTAGTTCTGCTAAAGACTTCTGAACATTTTTAAAAGTTTATAATTTGCCTGTAAAATAGGGATCTTTTTAAAACTGATCTCACACAAGCCAATTCTTGATGATTTTGAAGAAAATTCATGAATGGCAAAAAATAAGTAAATATTTAGTCAAATTAGAAATGCATTTTGGTATTCTGTTTTTTGCTCTATGTCAGCTATTTTCTTTGTTATTGAGGGCATTTCTCTTCCTGAAGAGCTGTAATTGTTGAGTAAGGTTTTTTGTTGTTCATGTTTAATTTTACATGACTTTCTTCTGTTTTATAGGATTTCAAGTTTATTTAATATCCTTCATCACATTCTTAAGAAAGTAAGTAGGTAAGTAATTTTTGGACCATTTAATTTATATGTCTGAATTTTTTGGATGAAAATTCATAGAGACCAACCAGGCAGTGGCACAGTGGATAGAGCATCAAACTGGGATGCAGAGGACCCAGGTTCAAGACCTCGAGGTCGCCAGCTTGAGCGTGGGCTCATCTGGTTTGAGCAAAAGCTCACTAGCTTGTACCCAAGGTCGCTGGCTCAAGCAAGGGATTATTCGGTCTGCTGAAGGCCCGTGGTTAAGGCACATATGAGAAAGCAATCAATGAACAACTAAGGTGTTGCAGCGCGCAACAAAAAACTAATGATTGATGCTTCTCATCTTTCCGTTCCTGTCTGTCTGTCCCTGTCTGTCCCTCTCTCTGACTCTCTGTCTTAGTGAAGAAAAAAAAAATTCATAGAAACTTTGTCTATCTGCTGTTAGAAATAGATACAGTATATCTTAGAAATGTAAGATTTATTCTTTCGTGTCAAAGTTGAAATTGTGAAAATATAACTAAAAAGACAGTATCATTTACATTTTTCTATAAGGCTTATTGTATTGGTTTCCTGATGCCATTATAACAGATTATCACAGATTTAGTGGCTTAAAACAACACAAATTTATTCTCTTATAGTTCTGCAGGTCAGAGATCTGAAATCATTATTCAGGGGATTAGTGAAACTCATGTCAGCAGGGCTGTTTCCTCTGGAGACTGAGAGGATAGTCATTTCCTTGCCTTCGTTTTCAGGTTCTAATGGCTACTGAATCCCTTGACTTGTGCTGCCTTCTTTCATCTTCAAAGTGCATCACTCAAATTTCTGCTTCCATTGTCACACTGCATCCATATCACATTTGCAAAGCCATTAAAAGTAACATTAACAGTTCTGGAGATTAGGAATGCAACATAGAGCTAGTAATCAGAAGTCATTAGCCCTGGCTGGTTGGTTCAGTGGTAGAGCATCAGTCAGGAGTGTGGATGCTCCTGGTTCAATTCCCGGTCAGGGCACACAGGAGAAGTGACTATCTGCTTCTCCACCCTTCCCCCTCTCCCTTCTCTCTATCTCTCTCTTCCCATCCTGCAGCCAAGGCTCCACTGGAGCAAGTTGTCCTGGGCACTGGGGATGGCACCATGGTCTTGCCTCAGGCACTAAAAAAAAAAGTTCCAGTTGCAACAGAACAACACACCAGATGGGCAGAGCATTGCCCCTACTGAGCTTGCCAGGTGGATCCAGGTCGGGCACATCTGGGAGTCTGTCTCTCTGCCTCCCCACTTCTCACTTAAGAAAATTACAGGAAAAAAAAAGTCATTAGGTTCATGACAAATCTTAGAATATGGACTCCACCTGATCATTTATTGACCTTAATATGTGAACTTGTCATCTGAACTTTTGTGTTTATTCTGTTATCCCTTACCAAAAGATAAACTAAAAAACAATTTAAGAGCCTGTCAAATATCTCAAAGTTCCAACTACCCTACTTATTATGCAACTAGATAAACGTTTCTTTATAAAATGATGGGTTGAGTTTAGTAATTTCCTAGAAACTTTTTAGTTCTGAGATTCTGTGATTCTGAGGCAGGATTTTTGTTTTATATATTCTGTTCTTTATATAAAGCACAATGCTTATACTTGAAATTTTCCAAATGCTTTCTGAAATTTTATTATCAATATCTTACTTTGTGTATTAGTTTTCTACTGCAGCTGTAACAAATTATCCCAAAATTCATGTTGTAGAACAACACAGATTTATTATGTCACAGTTCTATGAGACAGAAGTCCAACAGGTCACCCTGGGCTAAAATTAAGGCTTCAGGAGGGCAACATTCTTTTTTGTAAGGCTCTAGTGTGGTCTCTTTCCTTGACTTTTGTATATTCTGGCGACCACCTGCATTCCTCCAACCTCAAAGTTTCAAAGGCGAGTTGAGTACTCCTCAGATCATATCACTCTGGCCTTTTCCACAGTCACATCACCTTCTGAGTCTCTTTCTTCTGCCTCCCTTTTCTACATGGAAGGACTCTTATGATTACAGTGGGCGCACTCAGATAATCCAGGAAAACCTTACTAAGATCAGCTGATAAAGAACCTTAATTCCATTTTAATTCCCCTTTGCCATGCAATGTAACATATTTACAGATTGTAGGGTTTAGGACATCACTGTCTTGGGGAAGCCATTAATTCACCATGTGCATTGCCCTCTTGTGGAACTTTTAGGAGACTCTTCTTTGGAGCGTCCTTGTTTTTTATGGATTTCGTCTATAAACTAAAGCTACCTTTATTTTTAGTGAAGTTAGTTTTAAGCTTTATGATTTTCATTGATGAAAAGTCAGTCTTGAAAATGTTACTTATTTCTACTACCAAGTCAACTATTATTTATTTCCTTATATGGAAATATGAAAATGATCATTTGGGAAAGAAATTCTCCAGAGGGTAGGAACAATTTTCTATACCTCCTTTGTCCATACCTATTACTATTCAGTTTAACACATTAATGAAAATGTAACTTGCCTGACCAGGCGGTGGCGCAGTGGATAGAATGTCGGACTGGGATGCGGAGGACCCAGGTTCGAGACCCTGAGGTCACCAGCTTGAGCACGGGCTCATCTGGTTTGAGCAAAAGCTCACCAGCTTGGACACAAGGTCGCTGGCTCCAGCAAGGGGTTACTCAGTCTGCTGGAGGCCCACGGTCAAAGCACATATGAGAAAGCAATCAATGAACAACTAAGGTGTCGCAACGAAAAACTGATGATTGATGCTTCTCATCTCTCTCCGTTCCTGTCTGTCCCTATCTCCCTCTCTCTGACTCTCTCTGTCTCTGTAAAAAAAAGAAAATGTAACTTACTAAGTTTATCAGCAGATTTATATAACCAAAGTATGATTAATTCTTATTTTTAGTGATATATTGTGGGAAAGAACTGATGTTCTCCTTAGTACCTGTGAGCTACAGTATAAAATCTAAGAAAGCACAGAATGTTAATCATATTCTTTTAGCTTTTTATGTTGATACACTGAATTCTTAAAGTTTTCTAAGGGAAAAGGGAAAATGTATATTGATATTTGACAGAACTGAGTATTGTGACAGTGAGGGTCATGATTAAGGGTATGGCCTGTGGAGTTCGACTGTGATTTTATATCCAAGCCTTGCACTCAAAACTTGGGGTATATTGCTTACCATCTCTAATTTCTGTTTATCTTAAATATGCAGGTAATAATTAATATTATGCCATGAAGGTTTGTTATAGAGGATTTATAATAAAATGGGTATAAGCAGTACATTAGTTAATTCCTGATAAACATTTACTACCTATCAGCTGTTGTCACTGTTATTTTTGTAGCACCTCATATTGCATTGTGATTGTTCCATTGCCTGTTTCTGCTACTTTTTAAACTACTCAGTGCAGTGAATACCTCACATTCGTTTTTGTATCTATTCACCTATTACTAAATAGATACAAAGTACATGTAATATTGATTAAATGAATTAAATTGTTTTGTATAAGAATGATACGAAAGGCTCTGGCCTGTCTGCTCAGTGGATAAAGCGTCAGACCAGCATGCAGACCTCCTGGGTTCGGTTAGGGCACTCAAGAGAAATTACCATCTGCTTCCCCCCTCCCCTTTCCCTTTCCCCTCTTGTAGCCAGTGGCTCAATTTGGTTCAAGCGCATTGGCCCCAGGCACTGAGGATGGCTCTATGGAGCCTCTGCCTCAGTTGCTAAAAATAACTCTGTTTGGAGCCTGACCCCAGATGGGCAGAGCATCAGCCCCTGAAGGGGGTTACTAGGTGGATCCCGGTTAGGGTGCATACGGGAGTCTGTCTATCTCCCCTCCTCTCACTTAAAAAAAACCCAATATGAATGTACATTCATGAAGTATTTTTCAGTATAAGTGTATGTTATCTATGGACTAGAGAATTAGACTGTTTGTTTACCATTACATTATTGAAAACCTACAAATTGGTTGATATGAATGTAAAAAGAAAATAATTGCCTGACTGGTGGTGGTGCAGTGGATAGAGCATTGACCTACAAACACTGAGGTCCCAGGTTTGAAACCCCAGGCTTGCCGGCTTAAGCACAGGCTCATCTGGCTTGAGTGTGGGATCATAGACTTGATCCCAGGTTGCTGGCTTGAGCCCAAGGTTGCTGGCTCACCTTGAGCCCCCCAATCAAGGCACAAATAAGAAGCAGTTGAGCAACTAAAGTGACACAACAAGTTGATGCTTCTCATCTCCCTTCTCTCTCTCACACACACACTCGCTTAAAAAATAAGTAATAATAATAATTTTATATCCTGAACTTTGGGATAAGAATTAAAGTTAGTTGCCTAGAAGACATAAAAATAGTTTAAAAGACTTCTTAAATCTCATTTGTCTTAAAAGTATTTTTAGAGATGGTAGTCCATTCCTATATTGTTTTTGATTATACTCATAAACCATGATTAAGAAAATGCTGTTGAAATTGGCACGTTGAGTTGAGTTTCGCTGTGTGGATTTAGCTTGCAGGAGGGTTCCTACCTGTTGTCTCATGCAGCAGAAGACTCTTCCCTCCTGATCTACAAGACCTCTGATGTAAAAGTTACTAGAACAGCATACAACTTACATAAAACACATTGCAGCCCTCCTGGTGTACCTTCCAGCCTCTCAGTTCCCTGGGTTCCATTAGATCCCAGTCTGTTATTACCATATCATATCCATCATGGAAGAATACCTTGTACTTTTCCACCTAAGTCACTCGGTCCTACAACACAACAAAAGGTAAGATTTTTTTTTTTAATCTCTATTTTCTGTATCAACTAAAGAAAATTCTAGTAGCTTGCTCAGTGAGGTCATGAGTAAGGCACCTACATAGTTAAATTCCTATATTCCTACAAAAAGCAAAGTTATGTTTTGAATACTTTATTTCATTAGATATTTGAGGCAATTTACAGAAGAATACATATAATAAAATTATACAATTAAAAATTGATGTTATAGAAAATATAAGAACAAGTATTAGTATTTAGGGAATACAGTACCTAATTAAAAGTACAATAAAATCTTAGACTAGATTGTGTTTTGCTCATTAATTATACTGTTACTGTCTTCATAGAATCTTTCCCAGAAATACCAGGTGAGTGATTTTTCTCTGTCTAAAATTTCTGTAAGCCGTGGCTAGAAATACTCTTTGCTATGTCACTCATTCTTTATGTCATGGAAGAAATTCCAGTTTGAGTTAGTTGTAGTAAAAGTTTTGTTTTCTGTAAATCTGAATTGAAATGTTAAGAGAACAAACACCCAGTGTATTTTCCTTCCCTTTTGCCAAAAATCTTTGACTATAATTTTCTTAACACCTGTGCCCCAGAACACGTATCACTTGTGTATCCTTTGGACATTTTCCATTCTTTTTTTCTCTCTTTTTGAGTAAATATACTCAGGTCCTCTGAGAAATAGATGGAATGCAAATACTGAAGTTTTTTTATAATTTAGTAAATGGGGTTGTTTACATGTTTTTCAGTTTTTTAATGTTACTGTTTTGGAGGATCCTTTTAGGAATGAGAACTCCTTACACATTCTAAGTTAACTTGTCCAAGAAAATATATAAATGTTAATTAGTTGTTACAAGTGAAAGAATACAGAAAGCTAGTGATTTTTATAACCCACTAAAGCACAATTTTCATAATTAACTTAAAAGGAGTAATTGAAAACTATTTTTGAAGGCTCTCTGTTCTTTCTAGAATAATGGTTTCCTTTTGATTTAGAAACTCTGATGATAATTTCTTATGTGTAATATAATTCTCTATAGAGGAACTTATTCCTTTTTAGTGAAAGTGAACAATTTAATACCTTGACACAATTCTTTACATTTAGGGTTTGGCCAAATAAATAAAAAGTTATACCAGTTTTATGTATACTAGTGAGCACTTGGTTCATTTGTGTTTTTTTAAATGCTTCATGCATTTAATCCAGGGACAAATACTTAATGTGATTATCCAGGGTCGAGTTGTTGTGCAGCCTAGTATTGGGTACAGTAGGAATTGGGTAATTAATGCTTGGCTTGATGTTTTCTCTAAGTCCATCACAAATTTTTGGTGATCTCTGACACACCTCCCTACAATCCTAGCCCTACATTTGGTGGGAATTACACCACCCTCCTGAATACTTCCTCCTATTTAACCATAGAAATGGGGCTTTCTAGTCCAACCAAAATAAGCACAGGTAGGGATTCTGGCCTTAGAAGCTCTAGGAAAAGACCCAAGCTTCAGGAAACTTGGAGAAGTAAGTCACTATATGAAATAAATCACCTGTGTATTTCATGGTGTAAAAACTCATGTACCAAATGTTTCTGCCTCTAATGTGATTCCTTAGTCCCTAATCCACTTGAGTGAGATCTCATCTTTGTGTAATGCCTTGGGCACTAAAACCCTGAGAGTACCCCAATATAGCCTACCTCTGCCTCCCCCTGTATATAGCAGAGCATAGTAGGAGGGTCCCCTTGGCTTCCTGTACTACTCCTGATTTCTTCTGCTTCTAGTCCTTGTGCAGTAGCTCTGTGCCTATCCCTTTTCTCCTTCAACAATTTCTGTAGTAAGCATTTATCTCTCACACACACACAGTCTTACAACAGAGGTGTCAAAATGCTTGCTGTCTTTGATGCTATAGTAGATACAATTAGTGGGCTCGGTATACTTTTATAGTAAATACCAGCTGTGTTGGAGTGGCCTAGATCAGTACTTCTCAAGCTCTGGTCCGTGGACTGGTCTGTCAGAAATTTTGTGACCATCCACAAAAGAGTTAACCACAGTGATGTATGAAGATTATAGACCCAGTGATCTTAGTCAAATTCACTTATGCTTAGGGTGGCTTCTGCCTTAGCATCCCTGAAATAATTCACCTGTTTTCAATGGTCCCCAAGTTTTATAAGGCTGAAAACCTCTGATCTAGATCATTTAAAGGCCATAGCACTTTCTAATCAGTATGTTACAAAAATTCATTACATTTAAGCAAACTGGCAGATTCAAATCCCAGCTCAAGTTTGTCTTTTCTAGTCATCTAAGTGTAACCCAAAAATATGCCCGTAAAGTGACAAGATATTAGGTGACAGAGCTGGGGTCTGATTCATTCTTAGTGAGCCAGTAGCCCTGCAGAGCAATGCGAGTTATGTGTCTGTTTTATTAGGAATATGAAGGAGAGTGCTTGGAGTTTCAGTGTCACCCATCACTCCAAGGTCTAGAATTCACTGGACAAGATGTGAAGGTGACAAGGTGCCTAGGGAATATAGAGGCAGATATGGACAGGTTCTGGGGAAATGGTTTCAGGCTACTCAGCTTTGGTCCTTCCTTGTGAGGCCTGGCTTTCTCCATTAACCACTTTTAAAACTGTTCTCTCAGTGGCAGGAGATGACAGCATTTCCAGAGCTCATCTTTCACTGTGACTGTAGTTAGAAGGGACCATGTCTTAAAAATACACCTCTCTTCCTGGACAGTGTGAGCTAGAAAGTGAGGATGACTAGCAGCTCGCACTGAAGAAGAGGAGACAGGTAGAACGAGCACTCCAACAAAGTTTCTTTCCCCCACTTCCCTTCTATTTTTCCGTCCTGTGAAATCCTTTTCCAAATTCTTCTTCCCTCTTTTCTTTCTTGCAAGAGTCTTCTCTCTCGGCCCTTCAGTTTTTACTTTCCAACTTGGGCCCTTTTCCCCTTTCTTTCACATTTATTCTTTTATTTTTCTTTTTTCTTTGGACTCTTCTGTTTTTCTTGCTCTGCCTCTTTCTCCACTTTGTAATTCCTTTCCCCTCTTTACCAAGTCTAACCTTCTTATATTTCCTTTCTCTCCCTTCACATTTTTTATTTCTTTCTCCCTCCTACTCTTTAGCTTTGTTACTGCAGACACATTACTAAAAAGGCCTGTAATTTCCCTCATTTTCTAGTTTAACATTTCAGTCTCTTTCAAACTGAACAGAGAGTGGTTTCTCCTTCATGTCTCTTCATCTACCCTGATCTGTCCCCTTTCCTGATTGTTGCTTGAAAATTTAGTACTTTAAAACTACGGCAGAGTAAAGCTTGTTTAGAAGCGGCCAGGTGGCTAGTGCTTAAAACTGTATAAAAGAACCATTCACAAAGAAAGTAACACATGTGGTAATAATACAGAGTTAACTGTATATAAATATGTTGTAAACATGTTAAATTCTGTTCTTTGCTTCATCTCAGATTAGTGGAACAAGAATGCCTACACACAGCCGCAAGAATCCCGTTTCCAGGGAAACCAAAAGCCTGCCTGCTCAGCAAGATGAAAATGAAGGAGTGGCTCCAAATAAAAGGAAAATAACTTAAGGACTCTACCGTGGAAAATGAAGAAGACACAGTTATAACAATGTTCAATTTAGAAAGGTTTGAGGGGAAATATGCCCAAAAAGATCAGAAGACAAGATGAACATTTGTCTTTTGGTGTCCCTGAGATTCTTAGCATGCCTGGAAAAAGCATGATGGCTGTGTAAAGGAATGTTTCAACTAAAATGGAATGCTATACTCTTAACTCTACGTGTTTGAGGGGAACCTAGGTATGTTTTAACAGTATCGTGGCAGGGAACTATTTAGAAAAGAAAATTATTTTTATACTAGACCTTTTCCAAAAATTGTAAATAAGAAAATATTGCTTTTTTTCAAGAGCAATATTTGTCATTGTCTGTTATATTAATAATTTGGGTTATATCATCAGTCAAACGGTTAAATCTATGCCACTGTCAGATAATACTGAGCAACATGTAAACTTTGTTTATGACCCACTGTGACAGTTTTTATATACTGTTTTTAAATGGGTTTCTTTTTTTTAGGTTAATAAAGTTAATACCTTTAAAAAACTGGTGAAATTCCATTTTAGAAGCCAAAAAATTTTTTAAATGTTTCCTGCCTCAGAAGTTAACAAGTTAACTTGTTTGTCCTGGCCAGATAGCTTGGTTGGTTAGAGCATCATTCAGAATGTAGACCCGGGTTCAATCCCCGGTTGGCCGGGGCACAGATCTATGTCCCCTTCTTCCTAGCCCCCTTCTCTCCCTCTCTCTATCACTTCTTCTCCCTTTCCCACCCTCCCTCTCCCTCTCTTCCCCCATCCCATCCTCACTCTAAAATCAATAATTTTTTTTAAACAAAACTATTTTTTGTTGAACAACCATCAGTTCATCAGACAACGACATTGACTTTTATTGCGTTACAGGTTTGGTAACGAATGCCTCTATCTCATGGCGTAAATCCCAGCTGAGTGTTGAAATACACTACTAAACGCTAAAAGATGAGCACGTTTTCCAGAAAAATCTCATTATTTCAGCTAATAAGGCTAATGTGTGGTAAAACATAAGCTATTTTTCCCTCATCTAATTTTCTGAGACCATATCAATGAATTTGGAAAAAGGCATGATCAGCTGATGTTAATGTGGCTATTTTGGACTTGAAAAAAGATGAACTTAATTTTTGTAATCTTGTTCTTTAATGAAAACCACTAAGGCTTTCAGAATTATGTGCATAATTTGTAAAACAAGTTTTGTAATTCAGGGCAATATTACCTTTGTTTTTGTAATTTTTTATGTGTTTTATATTAATATAAGAACTTTACATTGACATAAGAAATCTAGAAATTTCTAGATTTCTAGAAATATTTTCAACTGTTATAAGTAACAGTTGAATGTTTTCATCTTCAACTACTAAGTTTTGTTTTGTTTAGATTCTTTTGGTCAGTTATGAAATGTTTTTAATGAGTATTAGTAAAATTGTATTATGTATTTTAATATTCGATTTCCTTATCCTCCCATTTCCTTTTTAAAACAATGAGCCTTTTTTAATGGACTTGTTTTTTGTTTTAAACTTTGTGACATACTCCCATGTCCCAAAAATACTTTAGTGGTGAATCATTTAGTAGTGAACCTAGGGAGAGTCAGGGGTTCCCTTGGAATTTGCTCTTTTAAAAAAGCTAGCCAGTGATTTCTTCAGCCTTCTGAATACTAGAAAATCTTGGTTTTCATTTTTTTTAATACTACTTTTTAGTAAAATGTGTGATTTTGCAAGTGATTATTTTAAAATTATCTTCAAATATCTTAGCCATACATTTGAATAACTGATAATATGTATAAAGCTAGTCTGAATTTTCCACTTGTGGTTAGTTAAGCCTTTTATAAAGCGTATATTTGATTATGTCTTGTGTTCTTTTTCTTGATTTTTTTAGTACTGAGAATGTGTAAGTAACAAAGTGATATTGACAATATGAGCAAAGATTTTTTTTCTTAAGAAAAGAACAAGACAATCTCAGTTTTAGCAAGGATGTGATGGACCTGGCCCACTGTTACCTCCATGGTAAAGTTACAATTTATACATTCCTCTGGGAAAATACTTAATTCAGTAAAAGTTTGAGTGTATCTGTGTGCCACACAATCTACAGTAAGGCCACACTCACTCATAATGTCGTTTTTACATATATCAATATTTATTTATTTAACTTACTGTCTTCTTGAATAGACTTCACACTACCAGGGCAAGGGCATATTTGTTTGGTTCATTATTATGTAACAAACACCTAGCATAAGTGTCTGTCATATAGTTATTTAGGATATAAGTTGGATATATGAATAAATAAATGTATAGATATCAAGGATAGATTTTTTTTTTTCTTCAGAAATTCACATTCTAGTGATGGGCATAATACTTATCTGTGTAAATAAGTGCTCCGGTAAAGTAATACAAGAAAGTCATCTACCCTAGACCTGATAGTTAAGGCAAACTTTCTGAGATAAAGGTTGAGCTGAATTTTTTAAAAGTGAGTAGGAAAGAAGGGAAGATGTTTCGCACAGAAAGCAAGCAGCAGATGCCAGGTGAAAGAAACATGGGCAGATTGTAGGCTGTGGACATGGGAGATGAGAGAAAACTATGTAGGACAGGGGCAGACACGGCATCCTGTGAGATTTAAATTTTGTCCTGTGCAGTGTGGGAGCAAGTAGTGAATTTTTATAAAAGTAAATAACTTGACGAGATGTGTGCTTGCAAAAGCTCTTGTTGCCATTAGTCTAAAGGCCGACCAGAGCTGGGAAAGATTGTAGGGAAGGAGAAAAGTTGGAAAGCTGTGTTGCAGTTAACAGAATGGTAGAGGGCCTGAATTAAAGCTGTAAATATAGGGATGGGCATTAAGTGATAACAAAAAAAATGGTAGGGATACGTCTGGTAGGGAGAGGCAAGTATAGGTTCATGTTTCTCATTCGGAGTTCTGGGTAAATGATGGTTTTATAATTCAGAAAGTAAGAGAAGGAATGTAGAATGAGAAGAAATTCAATTAAAATGTTAATTTCCTTTCACCATTTCTGTTCTTTGGATTTGGGTTCTGAATACTACATTTGTTATGGATTGCTACATAATACATTACCCCAAAACTTAATTAAAACAACAACCATTTATTATCTCAGAGTTTGTGTGTGTCAGGAGTCTGGATGAAGCTTAGCTGGGCATCTGTAGCTCACGGTCTCTAATAAAGTTGCAGTCAAAACATTGGCTGAGGCTGCAGTCATTTGAAGGGTTGACTGGGGCTGGAGCATCTGCTTCCAAGAAGGCTCACTCATGGTGATGGTGGGAGGTGTCAGTCTCTCACTGGGTATTCACAAGAGGCTTCATCTTCACTACACATACCTCTCCTTAGGTCTGCTTAAGTGTCTTGATGTAACAGCTGGCTTACCCTACAGTGAGTAAGAAGGAAGCCACAGAATCTTATATTTTACTCTTGGAAGTAAAGCACTGTCTTCTGCCACATTCTCCTTATTAGAAGTAACTTGCTTCCACCTCTTGAAGGGAGAAATATAAAAATTTGTGAGAATATATTTAAGCTACCACAAATGCCATGAACATTTTAGGGATATAGAAGAACTAGAAAGGATACTTTAAAAAAAAAAAAAAGTCTTATTACCAACATGTTAAATCTGAGATAGAGTTGATGTCAAAGATGGTTGATAAGTTAAATTTGAACTCAAGACTGGTTACTTCAGTGCAGATCTGGGAATTGGTGTATCTTTGATATTTGAAATCAGAAAAAAGAATAAAATGACAGAACAGAGTACAATGAAGAAAGAGCCATGAATAGAGTCCCAGGAGAAACCATAGAACTTCAGTAAAAGGAGAAGTTTCATTAAAGTGCCTAGTGTGAAAGTCAGGTTTATAAACCTTAGGACCCAAGTAAAAAGTGAGGGAAACAATGAAATTCTTCATTACCAAAACTTGGAAATAACTTCACCATTTGGATCCTCTTTTGCAATTGCAAAGGGAATTGACCCTCTTTGTTCATTTCCAACTCTACTTGGATTCTGGGTTTGGACACCACAAACATTTTAGAGCTCTGTGGAGGAGTGAGTTTAGTATAGAAAGGGGAGAGCATATGTTTCCATTCTAATATCAACTTGCTACATCTGGTGAAGTTTCTGATGGACATACAGATAAAGATATTAAGGTGTTTGCTATGTGTTATTGGTATGTGGTACTTCTTTGTCAAACCTTTGAATATTTGTTGAGTTTCTCACTGAGATGATGGAATAAAGGATGCATTTAACTGAGCCTTCCAGTCTTGCCATGTTCCTTTGGCTAATGTCCAGACTGCTTCTCGATGTATAAAAGGGCCGGTTCACAGGCATCTACCTTGTTTTTGGGTCTGCCCTGAGCAAAGCTTACCAAAAGAGTCGAGGCCCAGGTGCATATTTCTAGAATGGGTTTAGATTACCTTATCAAATAGATTCAGTCAAGTATTTACCTTCGCATATGTGGCATATGTGTTTGCTTTTAATATATGAACTACTGTATAACCTTAAGGATTGGGGGGAGGTGCCTAAGTCAAGAAACGAAGAATCTGTGATTAGTGGGTTGAATTCCTCCTTCCCTTTTTTTTTTTTTTTTTTTTGAGAATATGCATTTCTTGAAGGGGAAAAATATTTTCTATACTGAGTTTTGCTTACCTATTCTGAGTTTTGCTTACCAAAAAACATACAGCACAGGAGAGTATGTGAGTGTCAGTCCTAAGAGTCGCACTGCAGTAGGACCATGCCACACTGACACCATGGATTTGAGGTCTCTTCCAGGCCATTCTTGTCCCTGCATGCATGCTGTTGTACACAAAGCTACATCTGGTTGGATGTATTATCACCTATCAAAATCTTGCCTGTCTTCTATGGAACTAATAATGCATTTTTAAGCACCTGTACGGTGTAATACATTATACCAGTCTCTTGAGATTTAAAAATAAATAAGATTGCTTTCTGCCTTAAGAGTATTTCCTAATCTATTTGGGGATATATAGATGCACAATTGGCTATAATACAAGGCAGAATATTCAAGTGACACAATAATGTAGAGGAGTAAGAGAAAGGGTGCTTGGCCCTGGCCTTATGGCTCAGTTCATTAGAGTGTCGTCCCCATATGCCAAGGTTGCAGGTTCAGTCCCTGGTCAGGGCACATACAAGAATCAACCCGTGAATGCATAAATAAATGGAACAACAAATCAATATTTCTCAAGTCATTTTTTTTTAAAAAGAAAAAGTGATGCCTGCAAGTAAAAGCACTGGTGGTAGAATTGACCTTTAAACTGTGTTTGAAAGACAAGTAAAATATTAATATGACCAAAAAGGAAGCAAAGCATTAGAGCATGAGGGAAAATCATATAGAAGTGCTGGTTTTATGGAATAGCAGTTGTGTTTATGTCACAAGCATGGGAATGAAGGATAATAAATGGGAGGTGAAGAAGTAAGTTAGAGCTTGATAGTGGAAGGTGTTAACTGTTGTTCCCAGGTAGTTCGATTTTATTTTAAAGCAATCAGGAGACACTGAAGGCTTTTTGAGTAGGATGACATCAATTTTTGGAAATTTATAATAAGGGTTTATTCAGAAAGGAGAAAGACTTATGACAAGGAGGTATTAACTATATCAATGGCAGGCAGATGGTAAAGATATAAATTGGAAAGTCATTTATAAACAGCTATCCGAGTTAACCTTGCCTCCAAAGTGAATGTCTGCTTCATGTAATATTGAGTCACAATTAAATAATAGCCATTACATGTTGGGAACAAAAATGAATTGAAGGTTGTGGCACATGAAACACTGTGTCTATGTAGAACCATGAAGCAAGAGGTTTCAAAGACAGCTGAGGGGTGCTAGCCTGGGTCAGCCACTGACTTAAATGAAATCGTTAGAGAAAGAATAGAGTTGGGATGAAAAGAAAACCAGTTATGTTTTCAACCAAATACCAGCATTACAATTAAGGTGATGTTCTATAGAACCTATAGAATGAAAATGGAGCCTAGAACTTAGGGGAGAGAAATAGATAAGAAGGTTGGGCGTCCATACCCCAGGAAATTGGGGCTAGCATGTCTGAGACCAAGCTGGCCTTTTTTTTTTTTTTTTTTTTTTCTGTTTGTCCTTTTCCAATCTGTTTGGGCCTAGGGGCTGAGAGTTTGGTTACATACCCAGTTAATTGAGCAAATAAATACATTGAAAATAATGGGAATGGGGAATGTGAGCATAAACCCTGTGATGTTGGTTTGGAATTGGAAGAATCAGAGTGAACTCATGATAATATATACATAGAGGTAGAGAAACAGATATAGCCCTCTGTGTGTGTACATATGCTTACATGTTTGTGTGTGTGGTTTATTTTTTTTAACTTTTAGTCAGTGAGAGGAGGGGAGGCAGAGACAAAAACTACTGCATGAACTCTGACCAGGATCCACCTGGCAAGCCCACTAGGAGGCAATGCTCTGCCCATCTGGGGCATTGCTCTGTTGCTCAGCAACTGAGCTCTTCTTAGTACCTGAGGGTAAGGCCATAGAGCCATCCTCAGCGCCCTGGGCCAACTCGCTTCAGTCAAACCATGGCTGCAGGAAGGGAAGAGAGAGAGAGAGGCAAGAGGGGGAAGGGTGGAGAAGCAGATGGGCACTTCTGTGTGCCCTGACTAGGAATCAAACCTAGGACATCCATACGCCAGGCTGATGCTCTACCACTGAACCACACATGTTTCCTAATTTTTTTTTTTTTTTTTTTGTATTTTTCCGAAGCTGGAAACGGGGAGGCAGTCAGACAGACTTCTGCATGCGCCCGACCGGGATCCACCCGGCATGCCCACCAGGGGGCGATGCTCTGCCCATCTGGGGCATTGCTCTGCCGCAATCAGAGCCATTCTAGCACCTGAGGCAGAGGCCACAGAGCCATCCTCAGCGCCCAGGCCAACTTTGCTCCAATGGAGCCTCGGCTGCGGGAGGGGAAGAGAGAAACAGAGGAAGGAGAGGGGGAGGGGTGGAGAAGCAGATGGGCGCTTCTCCTGTGTGCCCTGGTCGGGAATCGAACCCGGGACTCCTGCAAGCCAGGCTGATGCTTTATCACTGAGCTAACGGCCAGGGCCTCCTAATTCTTCTGATAGGGAATAGAAACAACAATAATCTAGTAGCAGTAGCACACCTAGCACCCAGATCCTGGTTTCTAAATCTCATTCTTCACTAAAAGAAGTCAGGGCTTTTTGAGAAATTACTACAAAATGGACAGGAAAAATACAAGATGAACCTGGAATATCATCTTGTACTAGAAAGTAAAAAAAGTACTCAGAATAATGGATGCACATCAAAAGAACTCAAGAACTAGCTTGAATGAGTTCCCAGATCTGGGAAAATTTGAGCATCAAATAATGATAATGATAATGATGGATTGTATCCTTTGGGTGGAATAGTCATCCACAAGCCCATATTGATACAAATGAATAAATAACTAGAGGATGAAGGGAACATTCTACAGTAGAATTTGAGCCAGTAAATCTAGGGGTGGTGATGGAATTAGAAAAAGCACCAATTTGCAACCATTACAATAATTATTTAGTCAAGAATCATCCAAGGATGCTAAATGTGGGGTGTGAAAATTTTATGGCAAATGGCAATATTTACATAGTCTTGAATCTCCCTACAAGACAGTCTTTAAATTATTTTTTAAGTGAGAGGAGGACAGATAGACTTGCATGCACCCCAACCAGGATCCACCCGGCAACCCCCATCTTGGGCCAATGCTCCAATCACCCAAGCTATCCTTAGTGCCTAGGGCCAACACTCAAACCAGTTGAGCCACTGGCTGCAAGAGGGGAAGAGAGAATGGGAAGAGAAGCAGATGGTCGCTTCTCATGTGTGCCTTGACTGGGGATTGAACCCATGACCTCGTGTACTGGAATGACACTATCCACTAAGCCCCCTGGCCAGGGCCTTTAATTTATTAATAAGTATAACATACATATTAGTTTAGTTTACTTAACACTGAAAAACCCTGGCAGAAATTATCTTAACCAACTAATTAAAGTTAATATCACCAGTAATGAGACAACAAGTTGTATTTCTTGGTATGCACCAAAAACATCACTTTTGTGATGACAAATATGCATAAGCTGCAGGAATATCAGAGATATTCTAATTGAGGCAGTATCTCTAAAGTAATTTGTCAACAACCTTCAAAATAATAAGGTCATGAAAGACAGAATTTCTGTGGGAATGTTCCACTTAAACACTAGCTGAATGTGACTCATGCTCCTGGTTTGGAGCCTAGTCCAATAAAGGATATTATTGGGCCTGTTGGGCAGATAAAATGTATTATGCTCACTTTGTTAAAGATGGTGCTGCCCACGTGAGGCCGTCGCCCAGGTGATATTAATGTGTGTTGGGGATCGTTGTAGCCTGGGGTTTAGTTTTAGGACTAAGCCTTTCCCACCCTTTTTGATGTGGGGTGGTACAATCCTATCATGCCTCACTCAGATAAGTGACTTTGTATTAGAGACTTCCTTATTTTGTATATTGGATTAAAGGTTTCTACACTATAAAATAGGGGTAGAACGGGAGCTTGCTCTCTTGGTTCCTGGGATGATTAGCATGAGAGAGCAGAGGGAGCAGAGCAGAGAGCAGAAAGAGGCCATGTGGCCAGGAGAAGCAGCCAAGATGGCGGAGTGCTGAGTGAGATGCCAGTTTGTGCAGTTTGACGCTGGTGAAGGAAGGAGATGGGGAACTGAGGAGAATAAGGCTGGTGAGCTAGAAACCTTTGATTCTAGGAAACTCGGATAAGTCAGTGGCTTTGTGAGCACTGAATGTGAGTGGGTTTTGGAGCCCAGTGTGTATTTTTTACTTGCCCGCCGGGTGCAAGCTAGAATTAAAGATGACAGCCCATCAGTTTTTGGCTCCGTTGTTTCTTTACCAACTGTCCGAATCCAATGCAATCCTGCATGGCCCTGGCCCTGGCTGCTGGCTTTACAGGGCCCATTGGCAAAACTTGAGTGGAGATTGTGGATTATGTGCTAGTAAGGTATGGATATTAATTTTCTGATTTTGATATGATTTTATCAGAGCTGCCCTGTACTTTGGAAATAAACATTGAGGTCTAAAGTGGTAATGGGGTATCATGTCTGCAACATAGTCTGAAATTGGAGTACTTAGAGAAATATTAATGGGGTTTCTTGAAAAAATGATACAGGAGCTATATGTACTACAGTATTTCTGTAACTTTTTTTTAGATTTATTCATTTTAGAGAGAAGAGACAAGGGGGAGGGGAGGAGCAGGAAGCATCAACTCCCATAGGTGCCTTGACCAAGCAAGCCCAGGGTTTCAAACCAGTGATCTCAGCATTCCAGCTCAACGCTCTTATCCACTGCTCCACCGCAGGTCAGGCCTATTTCTGTAACTTTTATATACATTTGAGATTATTTCAGAATAAAGACTTTGCACAAAGGGTATATATGGTTCACAGTATCAGGTACTACAGAGGTCACAGAGGACAGACTGGAAGGAAAAGAAAGACTATTAATATTATTGGATTAAAAAATCAAGCATAAAGACAAAAGTGTTGAAGTGAAATGAGGAAGTTAGAGGTTCCTGTTTTTAGATTCCAGGGCATAAAACTTTCCTTACAACTCACCCCCCCTAAAAGCCTTTTCTCCTCTAAATTCCTACAGTACTTATAATACCACAAATTCTGAATCTCAGATGTTATCCTGTATTAGTCTCCTTCAAGGATTTTATATACTTCCCTAGACAGATTGCAAACTTCTCACGGGCAACGGTTGTGTCGTTATCCATCTGCATGTGTACCCAAAATCAATCCTAGGGCAAGGCGGCTTCCAGGTGCTCCATCAACACATATTAAATTGTGCTGATACCTCCGAGCTCCCCTTACACCAGCACGCAGCTACAATACATTGTCTCCACCTCAATCTTAGACCTTCTCTACTCAGGAAGGCAAGTCTGTGGGCAGCTGTGAGCCCTGCAAAAGAAAAGAAATTTTAAAAACCTGTGTTGGTTGGCTCAGCAGTAGAGCGTCGGCCTGGCGTGCGGGGGACCCGGGTTCGATTCCCAGCCAGGGCACACAGGAGAAGCGCCCATTTGCTTCTCCACACCCCCCCCCCTCCTCTCTGTCTCTCTCTTCCCCTCCCACAGCCAAGGCTCCATTGGAGCAAAGATGGCCCGGGCGCTGGGGATGGCTCCTTAGCCTCTGCCGCTAGAGTGGCTCTGGTCGTGGCAGAGCGACGCCCCGGAGGGGCAGAGCATCGCCCCCTGGTGGGCAGAGCGTCGCCTCCTGGTGGGCGTGGCGGGTGTATCCTGGTCGGGCGCATGTGGGAGTCTGTCTGTCTCTCCCCGTTTCCAGCTTCAGAAAAATACAAAAAAAAACACACAAAAAAAACACCTGTGTTTATTAAAGGCAACAACAGTCAATCAAAAGAATAAAGCTCTCTATTTTGGATACATTTTACAACACTAACTCATTTAATGCTACTCTCATTTAACAGTAACAAACAAAAATACAAATTCAAGTTAGGTTTATCAATTTGGAAGATACCATATTTCAAAACCTCTTAAAAACATTCTACCTGACAGCCAAAACTTTGTCTGGACAAGTCTGTGAGTCTTCCTGGAGCAGAAAACAAAACAAAACCTCTTATCAAGGGGAGAGACGTGTATCCAATCACTGAAAAGAAGCCTGTTGTTTTACACAACTCTGCAGGTGATGTTCTTCAAGGCCAAGTAAACCCCAAGGCACCTACAGTTTAGCAAGCTGGTCTTTCAACAGACCTCATTTCAACGTAGGATCTTGACCAAAGGTTTTCTGGCTTTAGCCTGTTAGACGGGGCTCTATCGAACTGAGGAAGATACTGTGTCCAGGAACAGTCTACTGACTGCATAACCCTCCCTGAAACAACATGTAGGTTGGCTACTAAAGTTTTCAACTGAAAATGAGAAATGAGTCCGGGAGGAAAACAATGATCAAATTATTTCAATCTCTTTGTTTAATCTAATGAGTTACCATTTCTATACAACTAAGAAGTAGAATGTATTTTACGGAGTTTGTGCTTCATTTTTAACTGTATGGTTATGGGTTCCAACAATAAGCAAACAGCCGTTTTACTAGTGTGAAAAATAAATAATTGAATACGTTTTGCAAGTATAATGTCTGCCCTCTGCCTCACCAAAAGTGATGCAAATTTTAGTTTCCCAAGTGCCACAGTGGGCAGCTAGAAATAGCCTCTGTCCGACTGCAACATGCATTCTCATAGAATAGCACGAGCTCTTGTGAGTTCAGGAACAGGGTGAAGGGAACTGTGAAATCTCAGTGCATTAGCCTTGAACGTCTTTGGATATGTGTGTGTGTTGGGAAGCTAATAAAGTGGTAAGGTCAGCCCTTAATTCAGTTTGGCTTTTCTTAATGCTACACTCTAGTGCCTGAAAACTTTTACTCTTAAGGAGCGAGGACCATGTAACTTGGTAAGTGCCTAAGGCCGAAATGTCATTTTGCATACAAGGGAGTGCTGAGTTTGCTGTCAGCCAAGCCTTCCGCCTCCCAGGAGCCCATGCTAGAGTTAATTCCTGTCCAGCAGCTGGGGAAGTCTTCAGAATGTTTAGACTGTCAGCTGCCACTGGAAGAAGAGAAGAACGAGAGGTTGGGGCTCAGAAATAGCCAGCCCTGAGCTGGAATTTGTTGGAAGAGGCACTGGGGGTTGGGGAGCTAGGGGTGAGGTGAGCCCTGCATTAGAGTCTTAACTCCAACTTGTTAAGGCCATCTCTCACCCCTCTTTGAGCCAAGGTCTTTTCATCTGGAAAATCTAGATATTTATGCCTTCTCAGCATATTCTACAAGCTCTAGTGGCTTTCCAATAAATAATGGATATAAAAGTTCTTTTTAAACTGCAACTCACTGTATAAATGTGACGTATTGTCAGATTAAATCAATGAGAGATGTCATTTGAAGTAAAACTTGAAAGGAGTTTGCCAGACTGGAAGGGAAATTTCAAGTTGAGGGATGAGGCATCATCGATGTTGCAGAGGTCCAGGCATGCGTAGCACGCTAAAATAGCAGGTCATCCAGGGTGCTGAGACCCGGCCAGGGTGCCCACGGCGACGGGACCGAAGGAACCTCACAAGGTATGCTGGGGAGAATTTCTGGGGGAAAAAAAGTCTTGGGTGCCTCATTAGAGACTAGATATGTTGTCTTATTGAGATAAGGAGTAATCAAACATTTTTTAATGAGGGGTGCCAGTAGAGGTGGGCAGCATGGTTATGGTGCCATAATGGAAAGCATGGTTATAAAATGTAGGCTAGATTTGGGGACAGACGGGAAACCAGGATCGTCTGAAGACAGGGGGATCAGTGGAGCTATTTTTCAATCTAAACAAAAGCCTCTAGTGATCAGTCTTACTTGGCAATTTGTTATCTTTTGTTTCTATATTACCAAATATACCTGCCACATTTGGTGAGAATGTGGCCAAGACCAGGAGATCTTATATCTACTGGAGCCAGACATCAGAAAGAGGATGACAAGTACAGTAGCCCCTCACACCAGCTGGCTCAGATGCCTCTCCTGCCTCTGCAGCCCAAAGCTAGATGGAGTAAGGGTATCTTTGCAAAAATTATTCTTTGAGGAATTAAATTCCAATTATATTATTTGTAAGTGGACTCTATGTTGGGGGGGAGGGGTTGGTATCCTCCCAAGAAAGTCACTTAAAAAAGGGGTGGTTAAGTCTAAATGCTACTTTCACCTAGTTGGTCTCTCTTCTTTCCTTTCAGAATTGGACGCTGGAGTTTAGGGAGAAGAATGAAAGTGAGCCAAGCAGCTGAGCCGGGATGCCCAAACTGAAACCACGCTGCCCTCCGTTGAGGAACTTGAGGGTCAAAGTGAGCCATGCTATGAGCTGCCCCAAAGAATGTCTTCATGTTTGTGTGATGTTTTTATCATTGTTGAAATGTTTAAAATGAACACTAAAGCCTCGAAAGAGAAAAATCTGGCTTCACCAGTCAAACCGAATAGTAGCATGGAGCCCAGCGCTGCCAGGCCCCAGGGTCTCAGCCCTTCAGTTTTAGTTTGATGATATCGGCACAAACACTTTATGTATGTTTTTAGCAATACAATGCGGATGATTTTATTGTGTATCTAATGCAGGGGTCCCCAAACTACGGCCCGTGGGCCACATGTGGCCCCCTGAGGCCATTTATCCGGCCCCGCCGCACTTCCGGAAGGGGCACCTCTTTCATTGGTGGTCAGTGAGAGGAGCATAGTTCCCATTGAAATATTGGTCAGTTTGTTGATTGAAATTTACTTGTTCTTTTATTTTAAATATTGTATTTGTTCCCGTTTTGTTTTTTTACTTTAAAATAAGATATGTGCAGTGTGCAGAGGGATTTGTTCATAGTTTTTTTTTATAGTCCGACCCTCCAACAGTCTGAGAGACAGTGAACTAGCCCCCTGTGTAAAAAGTTTGGGGACCCCTGGTCTAATGTATTCACAGACTAACTTGTGAGAAGACTAACAAAAGCAATGCTAACGATTCTGGGCATGATTTCCGCCGATGAAGAAAGAAAAACGCAGCAGATCCAGGAACGTGGTCAGCCCCCGGGAGGACGGACTGGCAGGCGTCTCCGGGCCAGCTCTGCACCCCTCACTCAGACCCTCCTCTCCTTCTCAGCCGTCTGGGATCCTGTCTGAGTTTGGTCTGGCTCTCTGGAATGCCCACGACAATGCCGCTGGCCCTGGAAAAGGAAGGGGGTGGACGGGGTTAGCTGAGTCCATTTTGATGGTGACCTACAGGAGGCCGATGTCATGTATTGGAAACTTCAACCAACTTGGTCATGGGAGTATTGGTTTTTACGACTCCTTTTAGCATGCAAGGACCTCACCCGTAGGTAAGTTATTACTGAGGATTTCAGTTCAGTCCCCTCTATTTTGCAATATTTTCACACAAACAAAAAATATGTAATAATTACTGTCAAAGAGTAGTACATGATTTTGAAAATTCAGTATCTCAGGAACTCTGAAAGTTTTGTTGGTCTGATAAGCACTTCAGACCTCTTATCAGACTGATCAAATTTTCTTTCTTTCTTTTTTTTTTTTTTTCTTCATTTTTCTGAAACTGGAAACAGGGAAAGACAGTCAGACAGACTCCCGCATGCGCCCGACCAGGATCCACCCGGCACGCCCACCATGGGGCGACGCTCTGCCCACCAGGGGGTGATACTCTGCCCATCCTGGGAATCGCCATGTTGCGACCAGAGCCACTCTAGCGCCTGGGGCAGAGGCCACAGAGCCATCCCCAGTGCCTGGGCCATCTTTGCTCCAATGGAGCCTTGGCTGCGGGAGGGAAGAGAGAGACAGAGAGGAAAGCGCGGCGGAGGGGTGGAGAAGCAAATGGGCGCTTCTCCTGTGTGCCCTGGCCTGGAATCGAACCCGGGTCCTCCACACACTAGGCCGACGCTCTACCGCTGAGCCAACCGGCCAGGGCCTGATCAAATTTTCTTAAAACTAGAAAATAGATAACTGCTGAGTTCATCAAATAATTTAATCAAATGAGGGTCTATTTTTTTAATATTTAAAAAAAATTTTTTTAAGTGAATTTATTGGCCCTAGCCAGTTGTCTCAGAAGTAAAACATTGGCCCAGCATGGGATGTCTTGGATTTGATTCCCGCACGCAAGAGAAGTTACCATCTGCTTCTCCACACCTCCCCCTCCCCACCGCCCTTCTGTCTCTTTCGCTCCTCCTCTCCCACAGCCATGGCTCAATTGGCTTGAGTGCATCAGCCCTGGGCACTAAGAATGACTCCATGGATCCTCCGTCTCAGGTGCTAAAAATAACTTGGTTGTGAGCATGGCCCTAGATGGGCAGAGCATCCGCTCAGTTGGGGGTTGCCCTGTAGATCCCAGTTGGGGTGCATGCAGGATCCTGTCTCTCTATCTCCCCTCCTCTCACTTGGAAAAGAAGGAAAAAGTTGAATTTATTGAGATGTCATTGGTTAATCAAATTATATAGATTTCAATTCTATAATCCATCAACTGTATATTGTATTGTATGTTCACTGCCCCAAGTCAAGTCTCCTTCCATCACCATTTGTCCCCCTTAAACTCTTCTGCTGCTGCCAGGCTTCATGTATGTTTAACCCTTATTACTAATATCCTTTCCTGTTCCTATCCTTTCTCTCTTAGTCATGAGTCTTGGCTTAGAATAACCTTTAAATGTTCCTCAAAATTCTGTTCAAGTGGTCAGGATTTGCCAAGTATCCTTGGGTGATACTTAAGTAGAGGTGTTCCAAAAATATTTTCACGGTTTTCATAATGGTGACATTAATTAACTATATCCCTTTTCTAGTGGGTAATCCTCTTTGCCTCTTTTTGTATGTTGGAATGGTTCATTTAAAAATTAACAGCCACACCTCTCTACAATGACACTCCCTCCGGATAGTGAATACGTGGGTATATCTTCTATTTCCTCTTTTATGGTTATGTAATGACTTCAAATAGCTATGAGTAACTGTGAATGCACTAGCCAAGATGGAATGTCTTACTTCCTTTCGCTAGTAGTTAACTGCTCCTGACTGCTTTGTCATTCTCTTATTGGGCTCCTCTAGGCCTTTGATTTCATTTCTGATACATTTATCAAATTACAATTACTTAGTTACTTCCACTAAACCTTATGGCTGGAGTTCCTTTGTTTTTTTTTTCTAGTAATATGCTCCTGCTTTACAGTCCTGCCCTAGGAACTAGAGTGGATGCTCAGTGTTTGTTAAATTGAATGAATTTGTCTTGAGAGTTCCTTGATTTTTTTTTTCTTTTTAGAGAGAGAGAGAGAGACAGGAAGGAGAGAGAGGGAGGGAGGAGAGAGTGAGAAGCACTAACTCATAGTTGCTTCACTTCAGTTCCTTGGTTGCTTCTCATACATGTCTTGACAGGGTGGTGACGCTCAACCAGCGCCACTGGCCCCTTGCTCAAACCACTGACCTTAGGGCTCAAGCCAGCGACCTTGGGCTTCAAGCCAGTGATCTCTGGGCTCAAGCCAGTGACCTTAGGCTTCAATTTAGCAATCTTTGGAATCCAGCCAGCAACCTCGGGATCATGTCAATAATCCCGTGCTCAAACCAGTGACGCTGTGCTGAAGCCAGCAACGTCATCGTTTTGAACCAAGGACTTCAGCGTTCCAGGTCGTTGCTGTATCCACTGTGCCATCAGGCAAGAGAGTTCCTGGATTTTTATAGTCAGATACTGGCAGCTTTTTCAGGGACATGAGTGATCAAAACCAACTAGACTTTCATCTTTACGAGAATAAGCATTTTACCAATTCATAGGAAAATATTTGTAAAACACTTGCTAAATAAAAAAGTTTGTGTAATTGATCATTGAAGGGGAAAAATAGGAGGCACCAGATGTAGGGAGAGCTTTTAGAAAATATTTCTGACTTAGGAATATTGTGAATTATATTTTTCCTTTTTTTTTTTACAATCTTAACAGTTTTTCTTAGATTCCTTTGTTTGAACTCCAACATAACTTGCATACTAGTGTGTGTGTGTGTGTTTTACCCCACCCTAGTTGCTATAGCTGATGAATCATAGAAACCAGAGACGGGAAAGACCAGTGAAGTCATCTGGTTCACCTCCAAATCAAGGCGTGGATCACTGGGATTTGGGGAAGACTAACCTCTCATTTGAAGAGAAAAGAAAAACAAAATGCAACCAGAGCTGATTAGAGCAGCTCACCCATCTGTTTGTCTTTTACTTTTAGCATAACCATGAGATTCACCCCATTGAATTCTTATGAAGGGCCCCTGGAAAACAAGATACCAAAGTGTTCAAGTTGCACTCAAATTCTAGTGCCTGAACGATGAAGTTGGATTATGACTCTTTCAATGGTTGTTTTAACTGAGTGTTATAGAATCTGAGGCTCTGTTTTAGGAAGACCTTACAAACTTAAGAGCTAGCAAGGACCTTATAGATACATGATCTGGTCTGGGCTAAACTGTCCAGTTCCCAGATGCAGAAACTAAGATGATGTCAAGAGGTTACTGCATAGGTATGCCTAGCTCAGGAACACCTGTCGATCGTTTCTCTCTGTCACAGTCACACAGTATGCTCCTCCGCTATTGTCTCCTCCTCCTCCTTGTTCTTCTGTATTGCATTGTTCTTTCAAGAAATGGCAAAGATGATTTAGCATCCACGTTCGCTTCATGTCAACCAAACCTGACCCCCAGGTATCCCTTGTCCTTGAGCCACAGCGACAAGGACACTTCAGCCTCAGCTACAGTCTCGTCACCATTTTTCTTGCTTCCCTCCTACTTGCTTCTTTGTTGTTCCAGCTTCAGAACCTTGGCTTCATCTCCTGTTCAAATTCTGTTGTTGTCCTCTGGACTTTTTAACAAATCATAATGCCCTTGTCTCCTCCCTTGATACTGAGTATAACTCTACCCCAGCTTCTGATGGTCTCTCATAGCATCCCTGCACCAACTCTAGCCTCTCTGGTTATAAAACTGGCTCCATAGTCCTTGCTCTCTGCCAATGCCCCCTTACAGAGAGAGGAGGAATGTTTGCACCATATGGATAGTGATAGCATCTACATACTGTACTTGTGTCCCCAGAGTAAATCCCTGTATCCGGTTAGTTGAGTGTGTTATCACAGGTTCACATTATTAGAAATCTAAATTCCTTTACAATGTTAGAGATAGTCAACAACAGTTGCCTGTTGTTTGTTTTATTTTATTTTTATTAATTTCAGAGAGAGAGAGAGACAGAAGCATTGATTTCTTCATGAATGATCCCTGACCGGGGATGGAACCAGCAACCTCTGCATTTCAGGATGATGCTAACCAACTGAGCTATCTTGCTAGGGTAGCCAGGTTTGTTTGTTTGTTTGTTTTGCAAGAGAGACAGGAAAGGAGAGAAATGAGAAGCATCAACTCATAGTTATATCTCTTTACTTATTCATTGATTCCTTCTCATATGTGCCTCACTGGGGGGTTCCAGCTGAGCCAGTGACCCCTTGCTCAAGCCAGTGACTTTGGGCTCAAGACAGAAACCTTGGGCTTCAAGCCAGCGACCTCTGGGCTCAAGCCAGTGACCATTGGATCATATCGATGATTCTGCATTCAACCTGGTGAGCCTGCACTCAAGTTGGCGACCTCAGGGTCTCAAACCTGTGACCTAAGTGTACCAGGTTGATACTCTATACACTGTGCCACCACTGGTTGGCGTTTTTATTTTTTATAATATTCTACACAGCATCATTTTACTTTAAAGTGATGTTTTTTTTATCACAGCTATACATTTGAATAATCTAGAGACTAAACCATACTGAGGTCTCATGATCCAGAAAGACTGAATTAAATATGAATGAAATTTTTTATGGGTATATTCAGTTTTACAAAGATACTTTTTTTAATTTGAACAAAAAAAAGGAATGCAGAAACAGAAGCTCAATCATATTTGATGAAAATATTTTATTGATCTACTTATAAAGAGAGATAATTTAGTAATTCAAAGCACTTCCATTTAAAAATCCTCTTGGGCCTTTTAAAATGAATAGCTAAAACCTGTTTGTCTCTGGTAACATCTATGTGCATGTATATGATTAATGTGCCTAAATGTGTTGTATTTGCCTATGCAGGATTGTGTTTTAGAGCTAAAAGAGGACTTGAAGATTTCTAGTCAAAACCCCTCCTTTTTCAAAGTAAGAAACAGACCCAGAGAGTCTAAAGGATTTGTCCAAATACACCCAATTAGGATAGGAGTTAGGACCAGAACCCTTGCTTCTTGAGATCTATGATGATTAGCCCAGGACTCAACAATAGAGTACAATCTAACAACATCAGGTCTCTAAAGATGAAGAGCCTGTTATGGGTTCATACTGAGCAAGGAGCTGGGGTTGCAAAGATGAACAGGGTGCTCCCAGTCTGATAGGGCAGCCTGACCCATAAACAGTCATAGTCTATGAGATAAAGATGTAATTAATACAAACAAGACAAAGGTTACATGAATAAAGAAGAAGCCTATTCTACCCTTTCCATAAACCTCATGCAACGAGGTATTTTATTTATTATTTTAACTTGCTTATCAAACCTTTTCTTTCGAACAGTATATGAACTATGCAAGATTTGGCCCCACCTAGGTTGCATTATCATAGATAATTATTAGAGGAATCAAACCCAAATGAAATTGTATTATATTTTCTTTATTGGCAGAGAGTGCTGTGATATATGTTTCCTCTGTAGTTTTAAAATTATGTATTATAGAATATGTATGAAAAATACAATTAAAAAGATTAAAGTTTTCCCCAAAGTGGGCTGTCATAATCTTAATTTGTAAGAAGGAAGCCTTCTTTATACTAGCTATATATCTTTTATTCAACTGTTTGAAATTATAGAAGTAATATGTATTCATTGTTAACAAAGCTCAAATAATACAAAGTATATATAATAAAAGGTAAATATTGTCCTTTATGCAGATATACCAATTTTCCTCTTTGTCCAATATTAATTTAGTGTATATCCTTCCAGATATTTACATATGTGTGCATGTATGTGCATACAAACACCCATGTGTAAATGGACATGAGTATTCATAGAAGTAGAATCAAATTATTCATGTTCATCTAACTGATTATTTTTTTACTCAGCCAACACAAGGTCTTCAACATTTCTTAAATATTGAACTTTAAATATTCAAACCACTCAAAATGTATTTAGTGGACATTTAATAAAAATGGAAACATTCAAAATGTAGCTACCTTTGTGTGGTTGTTTTCATACTCACTATACATATTTTATTTTATGAAAAATACTCTTCTCTTTTGAGCAGATGCTTGTAAGTAGGAGAGGTATCTTTTATTACAGAATTAGGATTTTCCCACTGATAACAGACACTTAGCAGTTAAGTATCTGCACATTTTTTGGCCACTGTAATGTAGAAAATTCTGCTTCAAGACACAATAGAGGCTGGTGGAGTTTTCATCCTTTGACTTGCTAAACCATGAAAATGCAATCAAACGTGCTAAGATGCTGACAGTTCAGAAAGCATCCCAGTTTCCCAGCGAGCGAGTGTAACAATGTCGTTTTGAAACTGGTCCATGTCAGAACACATTTGTCTGTTGCATTCTTCTCCTCAGCTTCAGTCCATTGTACAGATGTTTCTGTGGTTATTCTAATTTAACCTCACTGATGAACACTTAGGTTCTTTAAACTTTAAAATACTCCAGTAAAAATCCTTATGTACATACTGTTGTGGTCACATATGACGCTCTTTTCAGGACAGCTTTTTATAGGAGCAAAATCACTGAATCAAAGGGCCTGGACAATTTAAATATTGATAGATACTACTGCATTGCCTTCCTGCCAATAGCATAGGAGAATTCCCAACTCACCCATTCCCAACCACACTGGATACTATCAACCTTTTAATTTTTGTCAGGAGAGTGTAAGTAGGAATGAGGGCAAGGTCATGCATTTCTGGAGAGAAGTCCAATAGTAACAGGTACTGGGTAAGACAATGTCAGCCCAATAGGAAACAAGCAAATGCCTCTCCTTAAGGAGCTCCTGCCGAGTTGCAGAGACCAATAAATAAAATATAGCAATGTGCTGTGACCCCTGAGAGAGGAGAGGTAAATTAAAAATGTATAGAAACAGATTAGAGTCAAGTCCGCCTGAAGGGCTTGGAAAGGCTTTCCTTCACAAGAAAATAAATTTGCTCTAAGGCTTGAAGGCTGAGGCCAAGTTCACTACTGAGGAAAATGGGAAAGGCATTCTAGTCAGGTTAACAATGTGTAGAAAGCACGGAGGTGTGAATGTGCTTGGCAGTGGTGCATGGTGGGAGTGAAGGGGAAGGATGTGGGAACTGAGGCTACCAGGTAGGTCAGATGCCACTGAGAGGATTTCAAGGTAGGGGTTACATAATCAGAACTGTTTCATAGAAAGATAATTCTGGATGCCTTGTAGAGCACAAATTGAGACCTTAAAAGTATTTGTTACAGTCCCTGGCTAGTGGCTCAGTGGATAGAACATCAGCCCAGCATATAGACATGCCAAGTTTGATTCCCAGTCAGGGCACACAGGAGAAGTGACCATCTGCTTCTCTACCCCCCACCTCCACCCTGCCATTCTCTCCCTCCTTCTCTCCCATAGCCAGTGGCTCAATTGCCTTGAGCATAGCCCAGGCACTGAAGATAGCTTCATTGGAGAGCATCAGCCTCAGGTGCTAAAAATAGCTTGGTTCTCCAGCATCAGCCCCAGATGGGATTGCCAGGTGGATACAAGTCGAGGTGCATATGGGAGTCTGCCTATTTCCCCTCCTTTTACCTAAAAAAGAAAAAAAAATTGTTACAGCTGGGAAAGAGAGGTTGGAGTCACAACACTTTTTTCTCTGAAAATAGAAATTGTGGTTTGTCCACAGCAATGGTACTTTGTATGATTTGGGTCAAAACACCTTAATTCAGCAGTAGTTTATCAAAATCTTACTATGAGTTCCACAGGGCTAGAGGCTGAAAAGGCCCCAAACGTTAATGAAATAACCACTCTTTCTTCAGCACCTACCAAGCACTCTTTATACATTATCTAATCTTTATGATGGTCCTTTAGTATCACAAATGAGAAAACTGAGGTTTTCAAAGTTTCACCTGGCTAGGATGAACCAGAAACAGAATGAGAACCTGGGGCTGGTTCAGTCCAAAGCTCCATATGCATTCACTCACGCAATCTTTCTGAATCTCCCTTCCTTCTGTCTCTCGCTCCCTCCCTCCCTCCTTTCCTCCTTCCTTCTTCTGTAATTTTTATCTGTAGCCAACTTATATGAGTTATACGTGTGAATAGTTCTAAAAGACGCATATTTACACAAGAATTCCTTAGAGTTGAATATAATTTAGAGTTTGTTAGTAACAGAGATTGGAAATGAGTGATTTAAATAAGGTAGAAATGTATTTTTCTGTCAATGAAATCCGGAGGAGCCTGGCCTGTGGTAGTGCAGCAAATGAAGCGTTGCCCTGGAATGCTGAGGTCACTGGTTCGATACCCCAGGCTTGCCGCTGGGTCAAGGCACAGAGGAGGAGAAACTGCTGCAGATTGATACTTTCTGCTCCTCCCATGCATTCCACCTCCTCTCTCTCTTTAAAAGAAAGAAAAATCAATCAATCAGTCAGTCAATCAGGAGAAAAACAGTCCAGGATAGAATTGATTGTTTCACACTCATCAGGGAAACGGTCTCCTCTTAACTGTTTTTCTTGTGTTTTATTGTCATCCTCCAGTTTTTTGTCTTCCATCCTTTGTGCCTAGTTTCCACCTTCCAGTTTCCTCAAGGTCTGCTCTCCAAAGAAATGGAGGAGCTCCAGCCATCCCATCAAGTATTAGGCAAATGAAGTAGGAGAAAAAGGGGGTTTCCAGGGGGAGGGTACCATGTCAGCTGTTTTCTCTTTCAAGTAGTTTTATAGATGCCCCACACCTCAAAAATTTCATTAGCTTCTTCTTGGCCAGAATTTAGTTAAATGGACACATCTAATTCCAAAAGAAGCTGAAAACTGATCTTTTATCTGAGTACATTGCTGCCCACTTTTTAAAAAAACTATTGGTAAGAGGGAATAAACCGAATTTATATTCAGTGGAAAATTGATACTTTCTATCATAACTTACACTCTCTCTTTCTCTCCCAGATAGCAGTTACTTACCTTGATCCACAATACTCACAATTTCTGCTCTCCGGAGCTAAACATTTTTTTTAAGTGAGAGGAGGGGAGATAGTGAGACAGACTCCCACATACGCCCTGACTGGAATCCACCTGGCAACCTTGTCTTGGGCCAGTGCTCAAGCACTGAGCTGTTTTTAATGCCTGAGGCTGATGCCCTCCAAGGGAACTATCCTCAGCACCCAGGGCCATGCTCACACCAATCAAGCCACTGGCTGCAGGAAGGGAAGAGGTAGAGAAGGGAGAGAGGGAGGGTGAGAGGGAGGAAAGAGAAACAGATGGTTGCTTATCATGTGTGCCCTGACCAGGAATCAAACCCAGGACTTCCATACACTGGACCGACACTCTATCCACTGGGCCCCTGGCCAGGGCCTAAACATTTTCAGTACTTGTAACTAGCTATTCCTAATGGAGGTTCACCAATATATTTCTAAATAAATTGCCAGTGTTTTCTAATTTTTCAGTTTTAAATATTATCTATTGTCTACTATGAAAAAAATCTTGTACTCTTTATATGCGTACATGCACATAATCTCAAAATGGTTCATTTTTTTCTAAATATTGTTTACTGAATTATGATTATAGAAACATAACCTGAGCCTTTTAATGTACTGTTTATTTTACCTTTCATAGTAACTATTTCAGTTTTATATTGCTGCATACCTAACCACCTCCAAGTCTAGCTTCTCCTAACAACAATAAGAATTTGGTTTGGTCACTAGTGTGCAGTTTGGAGCTCAGTGGGGAAGTCTTTTCTCTGCTCCAGGCAGCTTCAGCAGGGGAGGCTCAACAGGAGCGTGGATGGTCCACTTCTTTTTTAATATATTTTTGTAGAGAAAGAGGAAGGGAGAGAGAGAAAAACATTGATTTGTTATAATAATGCAGTGAATGCATTATTTATGCATTCACTGATTCTTGTATGTGCCCTAACCAGGAATTAAACCTGCAGCCTTGGTATACCGGTGGATGGTCCACTTTCAAAGTGGCTGACGTGGCTGGCAAGTTGGTACTGGCTGTCAGCTGAGAACCTTGGTTCTTCTCCACAGACTGATTGGACTTCTTCATGACATCATGCCTGACTTCTAAGGTATGTGTTCCAAGTAATTGAGAAATGTATTCATGGTTTAACCTCAGAAGTGATAACATCACTTCTGCTGTATTCTGCTGATCAAATAATTAAAAGTGGGTCCTGAAGTTCAAGGGGAGTGGGCATGTAGTCCCCCTTTTGATGGGAAAGTGACCAAGTTCTAGAGGAGCATATGGGATGGGAAATATTACTGTGCTCATCTTTGGAGACTATGATACGTTGTGTCTTAGTCTGTTTGGGCTGCTACAACAAACTACCATGGCATGGCTAATAAGCAATAAATTTATCTCTCACTGTTATGGAGAATAGGAAGTCCAAGCACAAGGACTGGTGAGGACCCACTTGCTGGTTTCTAGACAACCGTTTTCTCCCTGTAAACTTCCATGGGGGCGGGGTGAGGGCATGCTCTGAGCCTCTTTTCTAAGGGTACTAATCCCATAGGAGGACTCTGCTCTCATAGCCTGATCACCTCCCAAAGACCCCACATGGAAGACTGAGTTTCAATGTCTGGGTTCAAGACTGGGTTCAATGGAAGGACATACACATTCAATTTACAGTACATTGCAATAATTTCTTGTTTTCCTCAAGCTTTTCATTTGATAGTTTTTGTTGTTGTTGCTGTTGTTTTTGTCACTCTTACTAATTCATTCCCCAATCATCCAATAAAGCTGTTAGTTTCTTCTCAGTGCCTTCAGACACACTGGGCATTTGCTTCCTCCCACTCTTCTTTTAGGTGTTCTTGTTAGAGCCTCAGTCCTCTTCTCAAGTCTAGACTGTTCACTATGTGTACTGCCTGAACAACTATGGTTCCAAATTCTCTCCTCCCCATCATTCTAGGAACCTAGTCACTTATTTTTGCATTAAATCCCATTTTCAGGGATACAGTGCTTCTTAATTTTGCTTTATTCCCTTGTTTTGTTGGAGCCCATAGAGCAGAAGGCTCCATGAAAGAGAGTGGATTGGAATGAATGGTGGCCCCCAAACATATGTCCACATCCTATGCCTCGGAATCTGTGACTAGTTCCTTATTTGGGTAAAGGGTCTTTGCACATGTAATTAAGTTATGGATCTTAAGATGGGATCATCCTCGATTATCTAGTTTGGTCCTACATCCAATAGTAAGTGTTCTTACAAGAGATAGAAACCTAGAAAAAGGTCAGGTGAAGGTGGAGGCAGAGACTGGAGTGATGTGGCCACAAAAAATGTTGGTAGCCAGGAGAAGCTGAAAGAGACAAAGAATAATTCTCCCTTAGAGCGTCCAAAGGGAGTGAGGCCCTGTTGGCCCTTTGCTCAAGCCAGCGACCCTGGGCTCAAGCCAGTTACCTTGATTCAGACTTCAGACCTCAAGAACTGTGAAAGAATACATTTCTGCTGTTTTTAAGCCACCAGGTTTCTGGTGATTTGTTATAGCAGCCTCAGAAAATGAATACTTGGTACACAGGCATAAACAGCATTTTTGAAACATGTTTATTATGTATGCATCCTTGATTTGTAGTTTGGCAGGGGATGGAATCTAGTTGCAAAGTAATGATTCTTTATCTTTTTTGATACATGTATAAGTTGGATTCTTCTGTAAATAAGAGCTTTCCTTACCCCATCTTTTTGTATATCTTTTTACTATCAGTTTAGACTAGTCAGTATGACACACTCAATTTCTATTCTTATCCAATATGATGCTCAAATTATTCCAAATTTTAACCAGTGCGAGCCCCTTACAATTGGCTTTTGTGTCTTTTCGACATGTTCCCATCAGTTGTTTAGCACAAAGTTTACCATGTATTTTTCTCTGCCCAATCTCTGAATCTAGCCTTTCTCCAGAGAACTGATTAATTTACTGAGGAATAGGATTTAGAAACTCGGATCTGAAAATTGAGGGTAATGCCATTTCTATTTCTTACCCTTCATATATGACCTTTCTTCCCATCTCTCTGGAATCTTTTAGAAACTTCTCCCTGCCCCTAGGACCTGGTGTTCTAAAATTTCACAATCATGTGCCTTGGCTTGGTTTGCATTCCATTTATTGTGGCTTTTTCCATCTAAAATCTCATGGCCTTCAGTTCTAGAAAATTGTCTTCAATTATTTCTTGATGGTTTTCTTCCCTCCATTTTGCCTAGTGTTTTTTTCTACAAGTCATATTATTTGGATGTTAGATTTTCCATATATATCAATATATGTTTTTTAGAGACAGAGAGACAGGCAGGGAGAGATATGAGAAGCATCAACTTGTAGTTGCGTCACTTTAGTTGTTCACTGATTGATTCTCATACGTGCTTTGACCGGGGGCAGGAGCTCAAGCTGAGCCAGTGGCCCTTTGCTCAAGCTAGTGACCTTGGGCTCAAGCCAGCTACCTTGGGCTTCAAGCCAGTGACCTTTGGGCTCAAGCCAGTGACCATGGTGTCGCGTCCATGGTCCCATGCTTAATCCAGCAACCCCACACTCAAACTGGTGAGCCTGCGCTCAAGCCAGATGTGCCCATGTTCAAGCCAGAGACCTCGGGGTTTCAAATCGGGGACCTCAGCGTCCCAGGTTGATGCCCTATCCACTGTGCCACCATGGGTCAGGCCAGATAGAATTTTTTTTGTTCTTCTGGCCACATCTTCAAATACGACACATTGTTGTATACTGATTGACTGTAACAAAGCTCAGGAAAATAGCCACTTGATGGTTAGTGAGAGCCTAAACCACATAAGGCAGAAAGCTTTGGGACAGCCTGTGTCTCACGGAAGTCATGGTGATATGGGAGAACTGTGGTGTAATGGGAAAAGCAGTGTATTGAAAGGCAGAACATATTCCAGCCTCAGCTCTTCCACTTGCTAGCTGAAGTATTGTGATAGATTGTCCTCAAAGGTGGTTGCCAACAACTTTCCACCCATGCGAACATGTCACTCCCTTTATGAAGAGGTGGAATCTCTCTCCCCTTCCCTTGAATCTTTGACCGATAAAATGCAGTGGAAGTGACACTGTTCCAGTTCTGTGTCTGGCAGCTTCCACTTTCACTCTTGAAAAGCAGCATCTACCCTGCTGGAGAGAGGCTCTTTTGCGTCTTCCAGCCTCATCTGGGTCTTCCTAGCCAGTGTGAAATAGACCAGAGGAGAGCTGACCCAGTGAACGCTGCCCTTCTCTGAATCATGAGCAAATCAGTGATGGTTGTTTTAAGCCTCTAAGATTTGCAACAGGTTTGTTTCTAGAAATAGGTAACTGACAGAGTAATTAGTACGTGGAGTGTTGCTTTAATTAAAACCTATATAGCCCTGGCCAGATAGCTCAGTTGGTTAGAGCATCGTCCTGAAGAGCAGAGGTTGCCAGTTTGATCCCTGGTCAGGGCACATACAAGAACAGATCAATGTTCCTGTCTCTCTCTCTCTCCTTTCCTCTCTCTAAAATCAGTAAAATAAACATTAAAAAAAAAAACACCCTAAAATATGCAACACTGACTTTCCTGCCAGGCAGTTGTAACAGAGAGAAGACTGTTGGTGGAGGTTGGAAAAGCGATGAGGAAATTGCTATGGGAGGTTGGGAAAAGTCAACATAGGTCATGTATTGGCAGAGTGTTTAACAGTACTGTTGCTTGTGGTAACATGAATGATAGAAAATATGCTTGGTGAACTCCTAGCTAAGGGGATTTTCGGACAGAATGTTGAAATGCCAATGGTCTCCCTTTAGCTGCTTATGACAAAATACAACAAAGAAGAAAAAAAATGCACCAAAGAAAGATCTGCTTGGTTTTCAAACAGAATTCTAGCCAGTGGAAGATTTACAAAGTAAGTTATGACTTCAGGGTAAAGATCAAATCATGTATGGCTACAAAAATATTTTTTAAACATTTTTAAGATTCCAGAAATATTGAATGTGTTACTTTGAAGATGATCTCAGGGCTTCCAGGAATCGTGTGCTCAGGGCTTCTAGGAATCATACGTGCCTTTTTCAACAGTAGCCTAATACTGTACATACAAAGTTGAGAGAGAGGTCTATTTTCAGAAAGAATAATGAGTGTGAATATGAGAGGATGAAGTAAACCTCAATAAGATTTCCAGAGAATCCATGCCTTTTGAGAGAATTGAATTGGGTATGAATTTTGGAGCATAAAGTAAACTTTAATAAGATTGATAGAAAATTCACACAGTTTTAAAGAGAATTGTATTAATGAAGGAATTGCCATCTTGGACACAGAAACAGTTCGAATTTTAAACAAGGTTTCTGCGTCTTTGAGTTTATAGTGGCATGAAGCGGAGAGCTACTCAGTTATAAATGTGGGCCAGTCATTAGAAAAAGGAAAGACTATCTCAGACAGTGGAGCCAAGAGTCCAGAATGCAAAGTCAAAAACTGATCAGACGACGAATTAAAGCGAGGATCAGCAAATGGTAGCCCAGGAAGCCAATTCAGCCTGTTGGCTGTTTTGTATAGCCTACAAACTAAGAGCATTGGCAGCTTTTGCTTCTGGAAATCCGGCTGCCTTTACTACCCTGGTGCCTGGTGTAGAGAGGCCAAGGAAGAGGAAGATCCAGCCAGCTTGCAGACATTCTAACAACCCCAGCACTAAGTTTTGGTGGTCATATATTATGTTGCAGCAAGTAACTTGGGTGCATTATTTAATCTCTGGTCAGGGCAGGAGACTTTATTTGGGCTCTAGTTTCTTTATCTGTAAAAAAGTAGAATTGGCCAAATTAATCTTTTGTGTGTGTGTGTGTGTGTGTGTGTGTGTGTGTGTGTGTGTGTGACAGAGAGGAACAGACAGACAGGAAAGGAGAGAGATGAGAAACATCAATTTTTCGTTGCAGCTCCTTAGTTGTTCATTGATTGCTTTATCATATGTGCCTTGACTGGGAGTGGGGGTGGGGGGGTGCTGCAGCAAAGCTAGTAACCCCTTGCTCAAGCCAGCGAGCTTGGGCTTCAAGTCAGCAACCATGGGGTCATGTCTCCCATCCCACACTCAAGCCACATGAGCCTGCACTGAAGCCAGATGAGACCGCGTTCAAGCCAGGGACCTTGAGATTTTGAACCTGGGTCCACCGCATCCCAGTCTGATGCTCTATCCACTGTATCACCACCTGGTCAGTTGGCAAATTGATCTCTTAAGGCCTCTTTCTGCTCTGACATTCTATTACTGGGTGAATAATTCTATTGTTCTATAATTTTTAATGAACGCTTATTGTTGATAGCAAGGCAGTATTAGAAGCGTTGAAGTATAGTTGATTAAATGTGAACAAAACAAATCTGAAGCCTTAGAGGACAATATGTACTCATAATAGCAGACATAATCTGAGGTCTCCCGGGCCATGGGGGTTAAAGAAAGAGAATCTTGCCTGACCTGTGGTGGCGCAGTGGATAAAGCGTTGACCTGGAACGCTGAGGTTGCCGGTTCAAAACCCTGGGCTTGCCTGGTCAAGGCACATATGGGAGTTGATGCTTCCTGCTCCTTCTTCCCCCTTTTCTCTCTCTCTCTCTCTCTCTCTCTCTCTCTCTCTCTCTCTCTCACTCTCTCTCCTCTCTAAAAATTAATAAAATAAAAATAAAAAAATATATATATAAAAAAAAGAAAGAAAGAGAATCTTCGCACTAAGTACTTTAGAAGTTCTTTTATACTAGCGGAACTGGCCTCACATGCCTCAGATATTTCTAAACCATGACTTCTAATTGCCTCAGTTTTATAACATTAGTTGGAGTTCTGTAGTAGGAGGCAAAGTCTGGCTGTAGCATAAATTCATTTGGATTTGCTGGGTGCCTAATATAAGCAAAAACAATTTTAGTATACTTGGTGGCTTTTATGTATTGTATATGATTTGATTTAAATCTCATCTTCTGTAGAGGGTCTATCTCAGCACAATTAGCAGTAAGAGGTTGTGGCCTCTGCCTGCTGGAGTGGAGAAAGATGGCAGAGTCCTGTCCAACCATGACTGTCCCAAAATGTTCACGGGAGGCAGATAAACACAGTTTTGGCCTAAATTGAAGAGCTATAAGTATAACTGAGCAGAAATTGTATCAAAGGACTTGCTTTATTTTCTATTTGTCCTTCTGATAGGGCCTATCATATATCGTTCCAAGTGAAAGAACCGGTAACAGCGAGCTCTGGGCTGAGTGTCCTGAGACCCGCTTTGTGTCCTAGACTTGGCAGCTAAGTGGCATGGCAAGGGATATCTTTTGGCCTTGCTATCATTTTTTGATTCCCGGGAGTGAAATGATGCTCAACTGTAAAGTAAAAATAAACGTTAACATAGACGGGAGGTTAAAACAGAAGCATTAAGACCAGGAGAAAGAGCTATATGAAGTGTGAAAGGAGGTAATTCAAAGGCACAGTGAGAGCTCTTTGGGATTCTTAGCAAAACATTCCTGAGAGTTTGAGGTTTTAGTCCAGTACTTGCGCAGTCACCCACGAAAACGTGTTTACTCCCTGTGCCTTGTGGAAGCAAGGCAGAAAAGAGGGAAAACCAAGCGAGGGAGCTGGCTGACCAGCTGCGAATAAACGACAGTTGTTAAAGAAGGAAGGGAGGAAGTTTCTTTGTTGGAACTCGAGGTTCAAAGCCACCGGCCCCACCCAGCTCGGGAAAGCCTGCCACCAGGTCGCACAGAGCTGCTCTACGTGGGGGTGCTGAGTCGGGGCCCCAGGGGCTCGGAGAGCAGAGCAAAGAACTCCCAGGGAAAGGGCGCCTCCCCGGGCAGGCGGGAGGGGACTGGGATCTTGGCTCCGGGCTTCTGCCCACCTCCTCCCCAATCCTGCCTCCGGCCTCCCTGCACGCTCGTGCTCGTGCTCGGAGTCTGGGCAGGGCAGGAGCCGGAGGATGGCCCTCCTCGCGCTCCTCCCGGGAACTGCTGGCCAGAGGTTAAACTAACATGTTAGCAGACAGTAATGGGGAGCTGGATGCTACATTCCTTTTGAAAATAAAAAAATAATAATAATGACTTAACCAAGCTCAGAGTCTAATAAAGTCTTGTTAATTTATTAAATTAAACCAGGGCTGAGAACACCACGTGGCGTTCAAGAAGTAAAATGAAAAAGAAATGAGGGCCAAGGGCCGTGGCCGTGGGTGTGGGGGCCGCTCAGGGAAATGTTCCAGGGCGAGGCTGGCCCTCCTGGCGGGCGGGTTGGGGAGGGTGAGTCACCCTGACCGGGGTGGAAGCGGACCCGGGAAGGGGGAGGCGGGCTGGGGCGGGGCAGGCGGGCGGGGCGGGCCTCCCCTGCACAGTGAGGATGTGGCGGCTATAAAAGCCCCACCCAGGCCTGCCGGCTGCGCTCACCATCTGGGGACGCTCACTACTCTGTGCACCCGGCCCAGGTAAGCGGGACGCGCCCTGCCCGCCCGCTATGGCCCGGGGCCGCCTGCTAGCGGGCGCGGAGAAATGGAGGAGACGGCCTCGTAAAGCTCGGGTGATGGGAAGCCATCTGGCGGAGGGGCTGGGAGACCGTCCGCACTGGGGTTCAGCTGGGAGGGGGCGCAGTGGCAAGGTGCGGTTGTGCCCCGGCGGTCGCTTGTGTTGTCCCGACCTGGCGTTGGGGGTGCAGGGCGGGGGGACCTGTGGTGCATGCCCTCTAGAGCGCTCTTAGGAAGCCTGGTGAGGCGGTGCAGGGGAGGGTTGCGGAGGGGCGGCCCGCATTCCAGACGAGGGCAAGGTGGGGGCCCAGGGTGTGGCTGCCTGCGGAGGAGCCGCGAGTCCCAAGCAGAGCAGTCATCCGGAGCATTTACCTCCACGTTTAACAAAAGCTTTCCAGCCATCTAGAAAGGAATTCCCATCTGTTCCAAGTTACTTTACTGAAGCAAATGCGCATTTGTGGAACTCAAACCGAGCAGCTGGAGGGAAGCAGTGGGAGAAGGATGAGGGGGTGGGAGTTTTTAGTATCAACCCCCTCCCCAGTGGAACAAAACAGTCTCCTTTGTCAGGATTATCTTGTAAGAGAGCAACTTCTGATTTCCCTGGATCTGGAGAGTTTCCCACTTGTTCGACCACTTTTGCATCAGGAAGGAAGTGTCCCTGGGGTTCTGTGGGCAGGGTTGTCACTATAATGCGACAGTGAGTCAGGAACTGAGGGTACAGAAAAGGGTGTGGCCACTGGGCTTCTTGCAGCTCTGGAGTGGGTCCCAGCGCCCAGGGTGGGAAGGCTGGATTCCATCAGCAGGCTACTGAGAAGGTAGGAGGTGAACGTCAATTTCCTTACCTATGAAAGTGGTTTGAGGGTGCCCATTTTTACCTCCATTCACACAAAGTTATTGTCAAAATTTTGAAAACATGTTCATTCAAAACTGAATATGTAAAGCATATTGAAAACATTAAGTGCCATACAATAGTAGAGTGTCATTTTTTTGTTAAGATTTACCATTTTAAAGCTATGCGTATTAGGAATTTGTGTGCACATTGCATCTTTACCATCAACCGTAAGTTCTGGAGTATAGGGATCTGGGCCCCTGAGTCTGGGCTCAGACGGATTCTGTTCAAAAGTGTGTGCTACTGTGCCTGTCTGGACCTTGGTTTGAAACAAAATCACTTTCCCACTGAGACAATGTTATAGGAGGGGCTTAGGGTCCCAGGCTAACCCTGAAACCCCTAGGTAACTGATTTCTAAGGGTTGATAGTACCTGCCTAATTTGGGGGGTAAGGGGGGTGGGGGGCTAAAGTCTTTAGCAAATCAGAGGAGTTGTGTTATTAAAAAAAGAACAACAAGAAAACCTTGTTACCTGAACAGATCTGTAATTTATAGAATTTGAGTCTATGGAAGTCATATAATATTCAGGCAATGTGAAGAAAGATTTTTTTTTAATTAAAATATTTTTTGTCTATTGATTGGTTTTAGCAAGAGAGAGACAGACATTGATTTGTTGTTCCACTTATTTATGCATTCCTTGGTTGATTCTTGCGTGTGCCCTAACTGGGGATTGAACCCTCAACCTTGGCATGTCGGGATGACTCTCTAACCAACCCGGCTAGGGCATGAAGAAAGATTTTAGATGAAGCCAGGTTCACACATACGATCTTGAAGAGGTGTCCTCTGTGGCCATTGGTGTTACGACATTCCCACTTAACACTTTCCACTCTTGTCCTAAGTGTCTGTTCTCTAAAAGCTTCACGGGTTTCTCTAAAAGTATCCATTGCATCTGCAGTGAAAGGGTGTGACCATCACTGTGCATTTTTTTCAGTTGGGGGTTTATGATTTGGAGACCGCTTGGATTTTGTAATTTCCTGCAATGCCAAGTTGCCCTGCCTGAAGTAAATGCCCAGGAGAGATTGCTGACTCAATGGCTTTGACCATAAGTTTGGTCTTGGATTGGCGTCTCAATAGTGAACATCCTGTGTTTGAGCTATTTAAGTACTATATTGATTGACATTTGGCCAGCAGTCCTGGCCATTAGGTTCCTGACTAATTTCTGATATAAGTAGTTTTTCTGGCAAGGTTGATATCTTTCTATAATTGTTCTTGATTTGGAGATCTCTAGGCTCTTCCTGCACCACTGGGTCTAGACTCCCAGTAACACACTGTCATGGGCCTTTGTTCTCGCTCCTTGCTTGGGTGGGGCTAGGGGCCTGCTGAGACATTTTTCATTAGCTGAGGCTCTGGATTGCTTTAAACATCTATTCATTCCACAATATTTATTAAGCACCTACTATGGTATACCCACAGTTGTAGGCACTGGATAAATAGCAGTAAACAGAACAGACAGTAAGTAAATTGTACAGGCAGTAATCAGATTTTGAACGTTACATTTCCCCAAATCTATGTCAGTTTCCAAGCTTGACTGGGACTCCTGTCCCCTTTAGTCCAGCTGTTCCACAGATCTAAGCATCGTATTGAACCTTGTTTAAAATTACTGTGATTCAACCTGTCTGGATTTGATTGTGAGAATTAGATATAAATGGAATGCTGAAATGCCCCCCCCTTTGACATGGGAATTACCCCTCTCGTGTTCCCTGGTGCCACACCCTATTCTAGTTTTAGGCTAACTAAGAGGAAATTCCAGTCCTTAAAAAAAAAATTCTTTCCGCCCATTCACTGTCTGGTATATTTTTCCTTCTCCTATTGCCAAAGGCAGTTTCCATCTGCCTTGTTGGGGAGCAGCTCAGCAGGAGGGGTATGGAGATACCCAGGCTTGTTCTGAGTGGTTCCCCAGGGATTGTTTCCAAATCTCTGTTTTAGGGTACACCTTGAAGCTTTTAAATCATCTGAGCTCAATCTTGTCAGAGAAAAGTCCATAGCACCCACGTAGTCTAATCCCAGGCTTGGTAAGGGAAATTCTGATTTACAGGAGTGGCTGTGACTGGATTCCTTGCCCTTTGACTCCCTGCCACACCCCGTCCGCAGGCTCACAGCTCAGAGGAAATCAGAGTCCTAAGGCTGCTCTTTAAATCCTTCCTCCTTTCCACCTCCTTTTTTTCCTTTCCTGCCATAGGACTTGTAGGTGACATTTCCATGTTGATCAGTGGACTAGGAGCCAAGTGGCCTTTACAGGACCAAGGTGGGCTGCATAGCATGTGGAGAAAGAATTTGCCTTGAAGTAGTCTGCTTTGCAAAGATTTGCGCAGAAGTTGGGAATTGGAGCCTCCAGCTCTGAGTGTGTGGAACTAGAACTCCATTAGAGATGTTCAGACTGAAGGAGGGAAAGAAAATTGAGGAAGGAGAGTGCATTGGAAAAGGAGAAGAAAAAAACACAGAGTGTATAAATCCTTCAGAAGCGTGATTGAAAACCTGGTGTGTGTAGGCACTGTGCTCAGACCCATGAGGAAACAGGAGTAAGTCAGAAACCTGTGGGCAGGTAGATGGGAGACCTGCTTACACTCGACTGAAATTTCAGACACACCAAGGGCCAGAGGAACACAGAGCAGGGAGAGGTACAGGAGAAAAGGTAACAGTATTTTTTGTGTCCTGAGATCTCATGAGGATGTTAGCTGATCATGATTGACATTTCACAGTGGAAGGAACTTGGAGACCCCAGGCCAGGAGGTAGCAGGACAGTGCTAAGTGTGTTTGGAGAACAGTTACCTGTCCAGTCCAACTTTGGTGCTGGTGTGCTTGTGTGTGAGTGTGTGTGGGTGCATGCGTACATGTGTGTTTGAGGGATATTTAATTTTTATTTATTCATTTTAGAGGAGAGAGAGAGAGATTGAGAGAGAGAGAAAGAGAGAAGGGGGGAGGAGCAGGAAGCTTCAACTCCCATATGTGCCTTGACCGGGCAAACCCAGGGTTTTGAACTGGCAACCTCAGCATTCCAGGTCAATGCTTTATCCACTGCACCACCACAGGTCAGGCGGGATATTTATGAATCAGTAGGTCAACTCCAGCATGTGGAAGATCTTGAATGCTGAGTTTAGATATTCTTTTTTTTTTTTTTTCTGTTGGCAGCAGGGCTACATTGGAAATACAATATGCAGGCCATAAAACACCTGAAATTGAGTTGTAGATTTCTCAACTCTTGAGAGTGCTTCCGGCCAACTGACATCATTCTTCCTGCTGGTCTCTTTCCTCCTACTCCATCGCGGTATCAGGAGACCAGTACAGAGAGGCTCTGAGAGCAAGAGGCTGAGTGCAGCCTGCCTGTAGGTAGCGGACAGATACTGCTTGAGATCAGGCAACAGAAGGAATAAGCCAGAGCAAGTGCTCTTGTGTCCGTCCTGCTCAGTAGGATCAAGGCCACTGGGCAACATTCCAGGATTTCTGAAGAATGACTTGGCCCTGTGACTCAGGCATTAATTAGGACCGTAAAACCAAGGAGAAAAGCCTGTGCTTTCGGGAAGGTTCTATTAAATACAAATTGGGGGGGGGGAAGAGAGTGGAGTACAGTGGGAACTCCCTGCCCACCCCCACTTACACGTTCCTTTGCCTCCCCTTCGGTTTAAAATGGCCATCTAGCCTGACCTGTGGTGGCACAGTGGATAAAGCGTCGACCTGGAAATGCTGAGGTCGCCGGTTCGAAACCTTGGGCTTACCTGGTCAAGGCACATATGGGAGTTGATGCTTCCAGCTCCTCCCCCCTGTCTCTCTCTCCTCTCTCTCCTCTCTAAAATGAATAAATAAAAATAAATTTAAAATGGCCATCTAGTCCTTTAGACCCAGCATTTTGCACAGTAAGGGCTTTTTTTTGGTGGGAAACCCCCATCTCCCCACCCCCCTCCCCCCACCCCCCTCCATTTTTTTGGCTTGAAAATCCTCTTTTGTGTCATCCCGTCCCTGATTGATTCAGCATGGTTGCTAAGGCTGTGTTTTGTGGTGATGCATCAACACCACCGTGAAACTAGAAAGTGGGTGTGTCGGTGAAACTGTTGGATTGCAGTCAGATTCCGCTCTGCACACCAGCCCTGCTGCAGCACGTTTTTGTTTGTTTGTTCGTGTGAATTAATGTTTCGTCTTTCTGGAGCTGGTTCTTAATTCAGTTCAGTAGAATCTGTTTTTACTATTTCAGGTGTTGACTTTTAGGTTTCCTTGTTTTTGTTTGTGTCAACCTGTTTGCAAACTTTTGTTTTACTTTTGTGAGGAGAAGTTAAGCTCTTTCACTTGTACTATTTTTGTTCTAACTATGTATTTGCAGTGAAACAATAATGTACAAAACAATCTATAGAGTTTTTTTGGGTTTTTTTTTTAAGAACAGACCCTTAAATTATCTTTAAGATAGTCCTGATGCTAACTGTAAATTACTGGTTTTTCAACAGTTTTTCACTAATGTCTAGCTTTTCACTTGAGTGAGAGTTTTTTCAGTCAGGCAGTTCACACCCTCATTTATTAATAATTTCACGGGCACAGGAAACTGTCCTGTTTCCTGGGAGAGGGTGGAGCTGCGTGAGTCTTCTCCCACCTCAGTGGTGAACTATTTCAAACCAGTTTGAAGTGGGTGTGGCTCGTTCAGCTTCTTAAAGCAAAAACTTTCCCTGATAAAGGATGTTAATAATCTTGTCTACTAACCCAGCCCTTCTCTGGGAATGGAAGGTACTGGTGTGTAGAGGTACTCATCAACAGATTGCTGACTTTTTTTTTTTCCTTTCTGCAAGTCAGAACCAGTTGGAGATCTGGGTGAGGTTGGCGTGTTGGAAAGAGCGATGCAGACGGCCACGTTCATGTTCTGTAGAGCAGTCTGCCAGAAAGGGTGCGCTTGTTCTGCGCTCAGTGCGCTGATGAACTTTCTACTGTGCTGGGGGGTCAGTGGGAATGGAGTTACCTCATTGGCACATAGATTTTATTTTATTCTCATTTGAAACAATAGGTGCACTAAAGCCGAGTTGTTTTCAGTGAGAAAGCTCAGCCTCCAGAGCAAATGTTGTGAACTGATTCTGTGAGTATTGGGAACAAATCATTTTTGGCTTCTGGACTTCATTGTTTCCAAGCTTAAATTTGCACCATTCAGAAATTAATGTTTTAGACCCCCCGGGCTCCAGGAGGCACCACAGTAGACACGGCTCGGCTCGTTGTAAGCCTGTCCTCTTGTTCTCCGAACCCCCAGGGGCGTTCTCCATACCACCTCCCCAGGTCTCCCCGTGCTTCTCCGGCTGGAGTCTTCAGGGTGATTGCTCTTCTCCACTAGTCCGTACTGTACCCTTCAAGCTCTTAGCTGACCTCCTATTGTTTTTATCTGTCTCTCTTTTTTCTTTTCCTTCCTTTTTATTAAGTGGGGGGCAAGGAGGCAGAGACAGACTCCCGCATGTGCCCTGACTGGGATATCCACCCCAGCTGGGCTGCAGCTCCACTGCTCAGCAACAGAGTTATTTTAGCACCCGAGGCCCAGGCCATGGAGCTATCCTCAGCACCCAGGGCCAACTTTTGCTCAAACTACTTGAGCCATAGCTATAGGAGGAGGAGGGGGGGGGGGAGGAGGAGGAGGAGGAGGGAGAAAGAGAGAAAAAAAATGGGGGGGGGGGAGGTGAAGAAGCAGATAGACGCTTTTCCTGTGTGACCTGACAGGGAATCAAACCCACTTGCTGGGCCAGTGCTCTCCACTGAGCCAACCAGCCAAGGCCTGTTTTTATCTCACTTGGTGTCTTCATTTCTTAGAACGGAGTACCATTGTGGTGAAGTTGAAAGGTCAAAGACCCAAGAGTCAGAGGGCCCGGGATTCTGGCCTTGTCTCCCTCCTCATTAGCTGGGTGGCCTGGGCTAACCTCTCAGGTGTCTCCCTGGGGTGAGGAGGAAAGAGAGCTGAAGGCCCTGCAGGGCGGGGTTGCAGTTCTGAGTGGTCTCTCTCCGTCCTTGATGTACCATGGCCAGTGAGTGCTTGTTAGGCCTTTGTTGATACATAACATGAATGTTACCAGTGTTTGTAACCTACAGTAGCACAGCCAAGACTTTCTTTCCTTTTTTTTCTTTTAAAAAAATTTTTCCATTGATTTGAGAAAGAGAGAGAGGAAGGGAGAGAGAAGCAGCAACTTGTTTCACTTAGTTGGTCCTTTTAGTTATATGCTCATTGATTGCTTTTCATATGTGCCCTAATAGGGTGTTGAATCCTCAGCATCTGGCCTTGCAGGTCAACGCTTTATCCACTGAGCCACCTGGCCAGGGCCAAGACTTCCTTTTTCTGCTTTTTTAAGGGTAGCAGCATACTGATATAATCTCATTAATCAATTATACTGTATTAAGTTAATGTTTTAACAAACACGTGTGGGGAAGCCAACTATTTCTTCTAGATACTAACCCATCATCCCCCAAATGACTTGGCTTTGCCAGGGGACGGGGCGCAGTAAAGAAGCAGGGGCTGTCGTTGATTTCTAAAGTGGAAATAAGTTTGCCATTAAACTTGCATGAAATAGGAAATATTTATGTAGATGCAAAAGACACGCATGGAGTAATCACAAGTTTCATGGATACTACTTTGTGGTTATTGACATTTTTGCTTTTTCTGCAGAATGATTATAAATAATATAAATATAAATTGTTAATTATGCCAAATAGCAACTCATTGTTCCTAAACATTTATTTAGCACCTAGAGTGCCAAGACACTCATCTCTGTGGGGAACTGAGACTTTGGGGGAGATGAGGGGAAGCATGCTGCCTGCTGTACTGCATCTGATGTTTGGAAATACAGTGGAGATGGCAGGAACTCAGTAGGCTTTTGCTCAGCGGACGTAATGGCATCAGTAACTAACTGCTCCGGTAGGAGAAGAGGGAGAGAGCACTGTGGAATTAGGACTGCAGATGCCAAAGTAGTTGTGACTTGAGGAATGGGTTTCTATCACTAGAAGAATGGTTGAGGGTAAGGAGATGAGGGAGGAAACACAGATCAAGTGTTATGGCTTAAAGGAGTACTGTGTTTGGTGAGAAACAGGTAACAATGTGGCCCAAGTCTTCTTTTACTGGGGAGTGGATAGAGGGTGCTGAGGCGGGTTCTTATCCAGAGGGTGCTGAGGCAGTTCCCATGCCAATCTTTGAGGGCTGGACTGAGCTAGAGACTGATACTAAAGGATGGATTTATTTATTTATTTGTTTGTTTATTTATTTTATAGCAAGAGAGAGAGAAAGAAAGGGAGACAGTGGGGCGAAGGGGGAGATGAGAAGCATCAACTTGCAGTTGCTTCACTTTAGTTGTTCATTGATTGCTTCTTTTATGTCCCTTGACGGAGGTGGAAGGGGGGCTCCAGCCAATCCAGTGACCCTTTACTCAAGCCAGCAACCTTGGGTTCAAGACAGAGACCTTTGGGCTCAAGCCAGCAACCATAGGATTATGTTGATCCCGCACTCAAGCTGGGTGAGCCCATGCTAAGGCCAGCGACCTTGGGGTTTTGAACCTTGGACTCAGCATCCTAGGTTGATGCTCTGTCCACTGTGCCACCACTGATCAGACGGAATGGTGAGTTCTGAACAAGATCAAATCGAGGAATGTAATTGATAGTGGCACACAAGACTGGTTTGATGAAAGAGCAGCACAAGCCGTGCATAGTAAAATGGAAAGGAAGACTTGTGGGTCTTTTAAAAACCCGTATTTTCTTTCTCTCCTCGGTGCGTGGTGGCTGTAGGATACCAATGAGACCCTTTGGAATGATTCTTGGTTGAAACTGGGGATTTCTTAGGCAGACTCTTAACTTGTCTTATAGGGAATCTCAAACTCAGTCTTTACTGACCCAGTCACCTCCAAGCTTTTGGACTGGGGTTGGGCCACGCCACCACGGGACCCTGGAGACCAGTGGGTCAGTGGGAATAAAACCTGAGCTGCATTACAGTTGTCAGTTTTCTAGTACCTACATTTAAAAACGTAAAGGAAATAGGGTAAAATGAAACTTAAATAGTTTTTTAAAGAAAATTTAACCCAGTATACCTAACACATCATAAATATAATATACTGCTCACAAAAATTAGGGGATATTTAAAAATGAATATGAAGCTATAAAATATCCCCTAATTTTTGTGAGCAGGATATATATGATGAATGTAAAATTTTTTAAAGAGATTTTTACATTCTTACTAAGTCTTCCAAATCTGGTTTGGACTTTACACTTACAGCACATATGCAGTTGGACTGAACACTTTTCAAATACTGATAGCCACATGGGACTGGTGATGACTGGACTGGACTGTCCACTGATAGAGCAAGACTTTTTGAGAAAAAAAATAGACTTTCTTTTCTAGGGCAGTGTTACGTTTCCCAGAAGAACCAAGTGGAAAGTCAAGAGTTCAGAGTTCCCATCTATTCCCAGGCCCACAATGCATGAGCAACATCCCTGCCTGAGTGGTACATTCGTTCCAATTGACGAATTTACACTGATACATCCCTACTGGGTCAAATCCATAGTTCACATTAGGGTTCACTCTTGGTGGTCAACATTCTGTGAGTTTTGACAGAGGTATGATGATGGGTATCCACCATTATAGTATCATACCCAGTAGTTTTATGGCCCTAAAAATTCTCCTGGTTTGCTTCTTTACCCGTCCTTCCTTCCCCTCTAATCCCTGACTACCACGGATTCTTTTATTGTCTCAATCCATAGTGTTGGCTTTTCCAGAATGTCATATAGTTGGAATCATACAGTATGTAGCCTTATCAGATTGGCTTCTTTTGCTTATCAATGTGCATTTAAGGTTCCTCCATGTTTCTTTCTTTTTTTTGTATTTTTCTGAAGCTGGAAACGAGGAGAGACAGTCAGACTCCCGCATGCGCCCGACCGGGATCCACCCGGCACGCCCACCAGGGGGCGACGCTCTGCTCACCAGGGGGCGATGCTCTGCTGCGACCAGAGCCACTCTAGTGCCTGGGGCAGAGGCCAAGGAGCCATCCCCAGCGCCCGAGCCATCTTTGCTCCAATGGAGCCTCTGCTGCGGCGGGGGGGGGGGGGGGGGGGGGAGAGAAAGACAGAGAGGAAGGAGGGGGGGGGTGGAGAAGCAAATGGGCGCTTCTCCTGTGTGCCCTGGCCGGGAATCGAACCCGGGTCCCCCACACGCCAGGCCGACGCTCTGCCGCTGAGCCAACCGGCCAGGGCCCCTCCATGTTTTTTTCATGGCTGATGGTTCATTTCTTTTTAGCCTCCATTGTCTGGATGTACCACAGTTTATTTAGAGAGGAAGACTTTTTGAAAATGAGAATTATATCCCAGCCCTGGGTTATTGGGGGGGGGGGTATCTGAGAGTGGTGAGAATGGGAGGAATTAGAATAGCAGTGATTTCCTTTTTGCGGTGCTTAAAAAGCATCTGTGAGCATTCAGAAGAGTGGTCTAGGAGAGAGATCAGGACGTAAATCTCGCAGAAATATATCCATAACCACAAATAAAGGTGAATCCTCATATCTTCCATTCCCCCGCCTCCAGCCTGGAATCGGCTTAGTTCAAAGCTTTCCGATAATAGCAAGTGTCTATGTCAATACTCCCTCCAAGCCAGTTTTATGAAAATATTTAGACTAAGCAAACTGTTGGAAGAGAATAGAAAGCTGAATTTGCATGGACACAATTTCCTTGATCAAAGACTATTAAGCAAAAAAATACCAAAGTAGGAGATGCACAATTCAAATGTCATTCCCACTGTTTCGGGATGCAGCTGTGCTCTATTTCCTTCATTTGGGGGATGCTGCTGCTGGGTGACCTGCCTTGGCTCAGTTGAGATACATATAATGCCAGTTAAGCACTTTTTATTGGCAGGTGTATCGATGCTGAGAATTGTGTGATTGCAAAGCTGGAAAGCCAATTCATGAGGCTGTAGTGCCACAGCCCGATTAAGTGTATTAACTGGAAGATGACTTCATTGCAGCCATTTTGAATCTTAAATATAAGGATCAGTCTTTTATGGAACGAGCTCGTGTTAGAAAAATCTAACCACTGTCTCTCTTATTAACAGTTTAGTATCTTCTATGCATCAGTGAACAAAGAAAGTAATCACAAATAGTAAAGGTTCTATTTAGGAATGGGCTAGCAGGAAAATGCTGTTGATTTCAGTTCACACCCATAGTTTTCAGGCTCCTTCAATATGTCCAGTGACTGGTGAGAAATAACAGCAGTTGTGGCTGGTTTGACAAGCCTATCATTTTGTATGAGAAGTGGAAGAGTCAGTTTTATGTTGTTGGAACAAGTTGCATTAGCCTTGGGGAGCATTTTGTTTTTGTATTCACAAACCAGTCTCCAGCTTCTGTTCAAACAGAGCAAGAGAAAGGACTAACTATAACTAGCTCAGTAGCCCATCCCAAACCGAAGGCAAACCATTGCCACGCTTTAATTTTCCCAATCATAAGATGGGAATTGCATATATTTGCAAAAATTACTCTAATATCTTCAGATGAAATGGGCCAAGAAGTAGAGATTAGTATAATGAATTACTGTGCTGCAGGGGAAAGGAAAGCCTCTTCCTAAAGACTTTGTTTTATTTTTTTTCCAGCTTCTTTCAAAATGTCCACTGTTCACGAAATTCTGTGCAAGCTCAGCTTGGAGGGTGATGTAAGTACACCATTTTCACTTTGTGTCATTTTTGCAAATGGGCCATCTCTCTGGGTGATACTACTCCCTTTCCTTGTACATCTAAGAAAATGGAACAGGATTCAGACAATCATTCCCCCTCTTAGTTCTCCTTTCTTCCCCATTACTTTAGCTCTTCTTAGTTCAGTTTGAAATAAATATTTTGGTTCTAGAAACTTTTTTGGCATCACATTAAAATAAGACAGATTCTACTGACACTGGGGTGGCTAGAATTTTGTCCTATTTTTTTTATTTTTTTTGTATTTTTCCAAAGTTAGAAGCAGGGAGGCAGTCAGACTCCCACATGTGCCCAACCGGGATCCACCAGGCATGCCCACCAAGGGGCGATGCTCTACCCATCTGGGGTGTTGCTCCGTTGAAGCCCGAGCCATTCTAGTGCCTGAGGCGGAGGCCATAGAGCCCTTCTCAGTGCCCCGGGGCCAACTTTGCTCCAATGGAGCCTTGGCTGCGGGAGGGGAAGAGAGAGACAGAGAGGAAGGAGAGGGGGACGGCTGGAGAAGCAGATGGGCACTTCTCCTGTGTGCCCTGACCGGGAATCAAACCCAGGACTTCTACACACCAGGCTGATGCTCTACCACTGAGCCAACTGGCCAGGGCCTGTCCTACTTTTTCCTTAGCGTGTTAGTGGTAGTAATTGTTATGATGATATATGACTTTTAATGTGATACCCTTGGATTTTATTATTAGTTGGCCATATCACAAATCATCCTTGAGTGTTTGGGACTTCCTAGTGTCCAGGAAGTTATTTTAGACAAAAACTTATATCATACCTTCTTCTTCTTCTTCTTTCTTCTTTTTTTTCTTCTTTCTTCTTCTTCTTTTTTTAATTTAGCACTTGAAAACCTTTTCTCCAAAAGAGCTTGGATGTTTCTCCTTTTTTAAAAAATTAAACATTGAAAGTACTGTAATTCATCCTGTTTCCTTTTTTGCTTTGGCTATCAGGGAGCTCAGAATTATTTTTAATTGTCTTTCACAGGAAATCTACGAACTTGGAAATTCTGCTATATTTGCTTTTTTGCTTTACAGTTAAAATTTTTAAAATTATATATGAGATTATATTATTGCAAATACTGTTAGAATCAAGTAAAATAAATAATGAATATGTAAAACAGCTAATAACATCACACATCTTTTCCAGTGATTGGCAAACCGCAGCTCGCGAGCCACATGCAGCTCTTTGGCCCCTTGAGTGCGGGCACAAAGGCCAGCTTAGGAGTACCCTAATTAAGTTAATAACAATGTACCTACCTATATAGTTTAAATTTAAAAAATTTAGCTCTCGGCCCTGGCCGGTTGGCTCATTGGCTCAGTGGTAGAGCGGCAGCCTGGCGTGCAGAGGTTCCGGATTCGATTACCGGCCAGGGCACTCAGGAGAAGCGCCCATCTGCTTCTCCACCCCTCCCCCTCTCCTTCCTCTCTGTCTCTCTCTTCCCCTCCCGCAGCTGAGGCTCCATTGGAGCAAAGATGGCCCGGGCGCTGGGGATGGCTCCTTGGCCTCTGCCCCAGGTGCTAGAGTGGCTCTGGTTGCAACAGAGTGACGCCCCAGAGGGGCAGAGCATCGCCCCCTGGTGGGCAGAGCTTCGCCCCTGGTGGGCGTGCCGGGTGGATCCCGGTCGGGCACATGCAGGAGTCTGTCTGACTGTCTCTCCCCATTTCCAACTTCAGAAAAAAAAAAAAAAAATTTAGCTCTCAAAAGAAATTTTAATCATTGTACGTTGGTTTTGGCTCTGTTGACTAATGAGTTTGCCGACCACTGTTTTAGGTCATCTTGGCTTTAATGGCTTTTACAAAAGCTCAGCAGAGAGTGACACTGGTTTGTAGGCACATCTTGAACATATTTCAGAATATGTTCTCGATTAAATTAATATACAAAGAAGCACTCAAAAGTGAGTTGACAGCAGCTTATGGGCACAGAACCCTCTGTATTGTCTATGCTGCTTGCTGTCAAAATGTTCAGATGGATGACGTCCGTGCACACACAGCTCTTAGGGCATATAAAGCCTATATGTATTTCTAATCTTTCCTTTTGGAAGTTGTGCACACTATTGTTGGCAACAGAACAAGCTGTACGTTGAGATCCAAACAAGTCTAGGAGTTCAGTGATTGCTTTCTTCAATGGATCTGATCATTAGATTGTTTCATGAGAGGGCTTCTCCCATAGCCACTGAAGTTACTGTGCTCTAGTATGATGCGTTTCTCTGTCTGGCGAGATGGGCCTGCAGTAGAAAATGCCATGTTTTCCCCGGGATTCTGAGGGAGGATTATTACTTTTGTCTCAATTATTTGGTTTTCAGATGAGTGGATTTTACAGATAATAGGTTCAGTTATTCATTTAATTTTGTTTCCATATATACTATGAAGTTATGTGAAACTGTCCCCTACTCACTGTTTTGGAATGACATGGCACCTGGTAAATGAAACCCTGTGTGATGTGGCCCAATGACTGTCTGCTTTTGAAAATAATTGAGGGCACTGTTGATAAATAGGAAGATATTTTCCCTTAGTTTCTATCCACATTTTGTAGCCACCATAACACATATAGTATTTCAAAATAGCACTTTGACTTACCTTTTCTTGAATGTGTGCTCCATTTCCATTGAGTTACTCTTACTGGAAAATTTAAGATGGAAAACACCTTGATGACCATTGTGTTCCAGAGTTATAAACATGAACTGGAGTTACTGCCTGGCCTAGATGGTCACAAGTACATTTAGAACATTTTGTCCTGTTCTGACCTGAGATTTGGCTTGTCCTGGGAGACATTAAGAGGATGGCCTCTTAGTTGCTCACCTGTATGACCTCCCTGCTAATAAAACCAACCGGTGTGGGAACTGGGTACCTGTGGGGCAATGCCTGTGGGTGGAGAGATAAGGCGGGGCACCTTAGTCTGATTCTTTCCAGAAACTGAGCTGGCACAGTCACCACATTATGATCGGTATTATGTACCGGGGGGAGGGCGGTGGGGGGACTTCAGGATGGGGAACCTTGATACTGAAGGTAGGGCAGTGGTGGACGGTTGCACCTGCCATCAGCCACCCAGAGCCACAGTCGTCCATCCTCTTGTGTCTGTCCTTTGCTCTGGGGCCAGGGAGCAGGGAGGAGGAGCACCGCAAAGGCATTTCCAGGAAGGAGGCGAGTTGACACTTGGGAAGGGAGAACTGATGTAGAAGCAGGCTATTGCCCTCACCTCAGTCAGGAGTGAGGTGGGGGTTGGTCCATCCGATCAGGAAAGTAATGGTTTTGAAAAGCATTGTAGGCTCTGGCCTGTTGTATGTGGTAGAGCGTTGGCCTGGTTTATGGAAGTCCTGGGTTTGATTCCTGGTCAGGGCACACAGGAAAAGCAACCATCTCTTCTTCACCCCTCCCCCTCCCGCTCTTTTCTCTTTTTCTCTTCCTCTCCCACAGCCATGACCCAGTTGGTTCAAGCGAGTTGGCCTCGGGTGCTGAGGATGACTCTGTGGCCTCCGCCTCAGGCACTTAATAATGACTCAGTTGCTGAGCAAAGGAGCAATGGCCCCAGATGGGCAGAGAATCGCCCCCTAGTGAACTTGCCCAGTGGATCCTGGTTGAGACACATGTGGGAGTCTGTGTCTGTGCTTCCCCTCCTCTCACCAAAAAAAAAAAAAAAAAGAGAGAGAGAGAGAGAGAGAGAGAGAAAAGCATTGGAAAGGAAGAGTGTATGGTTTAAAAGGCAATAAGAAAGAAAATACTAGGAAGCGTGTTAGGCAGAGGGGATCTTGTTAAAGACAGCAGAGGGGAGGGGACAGAGAGGAGGCGAGAGCCAGAGGAACTTCATGGACAGGAAGGAGGATGTGGGCCATGTGGCCTGACCACTTCGGTACCATAACGGTGGCCAAAGTAGAGGAGGCTTCCTCACTTACCTGACAGAGAGAAGCAGGCAGGCATTTTACATTTGCTTTTAAAAAGAATTGTGAGCTGAGCCAACAGGCCCAAGTGGAAATTCATGTGCCCGTTGCAAAACTTGGCTAGCCACACGTGTTATTCAGGCATTTCCACATTTTCAGTTTGTTTTGAATTGTTGCCAGCCCAGTTTTAAGCTCTTTAAAACCTTCCCAATTAAACAGGTGCTTTTGAATGCCCAGCTTTGGGTTGTCTGTGGAAATATAGAAAGCATATTCTACCTTGCTGGGTCTTTGAAGAATTCTCATTAGAAACAGTGAAGTTCCTTACATTGGGTGGTATGTTCAAAACTTACCTAGTTACCTAGTCTAAGAATGATTTGAATTGTTAAAAGGATTATTAGGGGGAAAAAAATCTATTTTAGAAATCAGTATTTCAACAAAAGGATATTAAATGTGCATGATTGGGTTATGTTTGTCTTTTGACCTCAGCACTCGACACCCCCAAGTGCGTACGGGTCAGTCAAAGCCTACACCAACTTCGATGCTGACCGGGATGCCCTGAACATTGAAACGGCCATCAAGACCAAAGGTAGGTGATACACTGTCCTCCTCTCGTCAGGCTCTGCCTGAGACGTCTGTGGTTGCCTCTTCATTCTCCCTCAAATCTCCATACATTGGTCATTTGAAATTGTTTTTATGGAGTGGAGCTTTAATAAAGTGGATTCAACCCTACCTTGCCTCACACCTACTTTTGCTTTCCTCCCTTCTTCTCCCACTTCCTCCCTCATCTGCTTGGAGAGAAGATCTAAAATTTGAGTATGGATTTTAACCAAATAGCTTAGTAACATGGAAGTAGGCCTAAGCTGAAAGCCAGGAGCCCTGGTCCCCTGGGTGTGTGCTCTGGGCCAGCTCTTCCCTCGGAGGCTCCGGGCCTCTTCTGTAAAGGAAGAAGCTGGTCATGGTGATCCCTAAGGGCTTTTTTTTTTTATTGTCCTGATTCTCCTTGAATTTCATTACACTTGTTGGAAAAATGCTGCAGAAATTTTATTACTTTGCTCTTTTAGATGGATCTAATGAGAGAAAAACTCAGACTCTTTTTCTTTACCCTCCAAGTTGCACCATTCCTTAGGCCTGGAGCTGGAATTGCAAGAGCTGTTGGAATAAATGTTTCCTCGAGTTCCAGGATGAGTAAGAGAGGACCAGGAGGCAGAAAAGCCTCCCTCTCTAAATCCAGCCAATAAAGCAATTGATTGGGTGGAGTTGAGCAAGAGCTTGTCCTAGTCATCACGCTGGTTTCTTTGTCTACAAAAGTAAATGTTCTGACTTTTGGGGCTTTTGTTAATGAAGGATGTATCTTTGGGGTTGTGCCATCCTCTGAGTCCCTAGAAACATGGCCATGATTGTGGTGATGCTTGTCATTTCACCACACTCGTTTCCCTTCTAGACTCCCTTTTCACTTGAGGCTGGACTGAGATGCAGACAAGACTCAGCATTCAGAGTGGTGGGTTCATACCCTGCTGAAGAGCTTGGAGGCATTTTTCTCTTCTAAGTAGAGTGTTTTAACTTATTGACACCCTCATACTCATGTCACTGATGGACGGGGAGCCTCAACCAGGATATGACCTAGGAACCTGTGGAACATGACTATAGGTCCTGGCTTATGCCAGCGTATTTACTGATTGTGCTTCTTTTCACTCTCAGAATTGTGTTATTTTATTTTATTTTTTGTATTTTTATGAAGTGAGAAGCGGGGAGGCACAGAGACAGACCCCTGCATGCGCACGGCCGGGATCCACCAGGCATGCCCACCAGGGGGCGATGCTCTGCTCATCTGGGGCATTGCTGTGTTGCAACTGGAGCCATTCTAGTGCCTGAGGTGGAGGCCATGGAGCCATCCTCAGCGCCCGGGGCCAACTTTGCTCCAATGGAGCCTTGGCTACGGGAGGGGAAGAGACAGACAGAAAGGAGAGGGGGAAGGGTGGAGAAGCAGATGGGCGCTTCTCCTGTGTGCTGGGAATCAAACCCAGGACTTCCACACACTGAACTGATGTTCTACCTCTGAGCCACTGGCCAGGGCCTGAGAATTGTTTTATTTTGCAGAATAAATTACATGGTAACCTTTCCTAAAACCCTTGAAGAAACTGGTGACATTTTTCCACAGGGAGGAAGTAAAATAGAAATACCTTTTATGTCCTGTGGTTCTAACTCATTAGATCCACCTAAGAGCAAAACAGTAAAATTTCTGCAGCATTGTGCATCGTCTGCCTCTGAGCAGCTTTAAGTTCAGGGGGAGGCCGTGGGTATTTCCGGAATGGCTGCCTGGACAGCTGAAGGGGGGGGAAATGACGTGTCCAGATTTGACCTTTAAAAAGTCTTCTTTGCCCTGGCCGGTTGGCTCAGCGGTAGAGCGTCGGCCTAGCGTGCGGAGGACCCGGGTTCGATTCCCGGCCAGGGCACACAGGAGAAGCGCCCATTTGCTTCTCCACCCCTCCGCCGCGCTTTCCTCTCTGTCTCTCTCTTCCCCTCCCGCAGCCAAGGCTCCATTGGAGCAGAGATGGCCCGGGCACTGGGGATGGCTCTGTGGCCTCTGCCTCAGGCGCTAGAGTGGCTCTGGTCGCAATATGGCGATGCCCAGGATGGGCAGAGCATCGCCCCCTGGTGGGCAGAGCGTTGCCCCTGGTGGGCGTGCCGGGTGGATCCCGGTCGGGCGCATGCGGGAGTCTGTCTGACTGTCTCTCCCCGTTTCCAGCTTCAGAAAAATGAAAAAATGAAAAAAAATAAAATAAAATAAAAAGTCTTCTTTTTTGGTGCTTTTAAGTAACCATACTTGGCAAAGGCCAGGTTGGGAAGTCAGAAAGTCACTAATCAGATCATAAAACTAAAATTTGCAGGGCTTACCGCATAGTAGTCCATTCTACTCAGTGGAGCATGATGGATGAGAACATGTATGATCGTGGGTTTCATATCTTGGCCTGCCACTCACTTACTAGCTCTGTAACTCTGCAAAAATACTTAACTTCCTTAAGCCTTTGTTTTTTTTTAATAAGTAAGACTAATCAAAGTTCCCACCTCACACGGTTATTGTGAAGTACTGCTTAGCAACTTAGCATAATGCCTGGCATTTTGACATTGTTCAAAATAGTTTGCCACCAGTGGTGGCACAGTGGCTAGAGTGTTGACCTGGGGCGCTGAGGTCCCAGGTTTGAAACCTTAAGGTCGCCTGCTTGAGCGCAGGCTCACCAGCTGGAGCACGGGATCATCAACATGATCCCATGGTCACTGGCTTGAGCCCAACGTCTCTGGCTTGAGCAAGGGGGTCACTGTCTTGGCTGGAGCCCCTCCCCCCCGCCCCACCCTCAAGGCACATATGAGAAGCAATCAATGAACAACTAAGGTCCCACAACTATCAGTTGATTCTTCTCACCTCCCTTCCTGACTGTCTACCTGTCTGTCTGTCTCTCTTTCTCTCACTTAAAAAAATAGTTTACCTTAACACACACACAATTCACTTTGCTAAAATTCACCTTGTCTCATTATTGGGTGTGTCTCCATTCCTCGGGCTTTCCAATCTGTTGTTGTAGAAACACACTTGAAGTTTAACAGTTAACTGTCTGACAAAGATGGTGCCTTTTACCAGCTTGAGACAAAGACTGCTTTTATCCCTGCATGAGAAAGCTTTTAGCACACTGGAATGCAAAGATTGCGCAAACGAACTCTGGTAACAGCTGAAGCTCCCATGGCAATAAAAATACCTCCAGGCCCTTTCTCAGTCAGTAGAAAAATACAAGGCAGAACCGTCTGCAGGGCTGAGATTTGAACTCCTGCTTTCTAGTTTGGTCAAAAGCAGCTGACATCACCATTATCCTAGTTGCAACTATTGATTGAATTTATTGAGTGCTCATTATGAGCAGGCATTGCACAAACACTTTCAGAACACGCCAACTTCAAACTCACCATCTGATGTAGTGTGCCGTCACCCCCAATTTATGGATGACACAGTTAAGGATTAACATGCTCTGGATCTCCTGGCTTTGGTTCACATTGAAGTTTGAACACCGTGTTGTCTATTCACTGGCTGTGTGCTGAAGCACCCCAATATTCTGACACCAGCCTGCCAGGATTGGACTTTTTTCTTTGCCAAGTGAGTGTCAGGCACAGATAACATGTGATTCTATTGTTTTCAGACACATGGCATATTTGTGATCCTGCTATAGGTCCCCGTCTTCTTTTAGACTTAAAGCCCAATGAAAGTTCCACTTAGAAACTCACTTTTTTTTTTTTTTTTTTTTTTTTTTTTTTTTGGTGCCTAGTGATTTTAGAGAGTAATTAAATTTTCTTGAGTTCTTTGTTGGTCCTTTAAAATAATTTCTAGATTGTTAGTATGTTTAAAACCTTAAATCCTTCTAGAAGACTGTTGAGAAGGAAGAATATGATATCAATATAGAAATCGGTGTACCAATCATGTTAATATCAGTACTGCTTATGGTAGTGAAAGACCCAGATGAATTCTAGTTTGGGAGTGACTTAGTCAATGATGATAACTCACTTCGTATAGAATGTCTGTAGGATGTCACAGAGACATGAAAATAAAGTTTCTGAACAATTTTTAACATTTTTATTTGATATAATTCACATACCATAGAGTTCATCCATATGAAATGTACAACTCACTGTTTAGTGTATTCACAGTTGTACAAATATCACAGTTTTAGAACACTCATTTTAACATGCAGTCACTGTAACTTGACAGTTATATAAAATAGTGAACATAAAAGAGTATATACAGTATGATTATACCACAACAATTTATGTCAAAAAGGAAAAAAAGGCATTATTAACGAATATAGAATTATGGGTAATTGATTATCTTCCTTTCTTGTGTTTTCAGTATATCCTGTATTTTTTAAAATTTTCCGTGATGACATGTTACCTTTATAATGGGATGTAATAAATTTAATTACAAACAAAAATGAAGTCATTCATTTTGAGGCTAGCATCCCTTCTGTTCTTTTACCTTCCCCTCAATATTTTTAGATAACTTACACCGCTTAAATACGAGCTGATTAAACCCCCCTTTTAGAGTGCCCTCCACCTTCAGGGTAATTAACACCCCGTGCCACCCCTTCGCCCCACTGGCTCCTCAAACCCTTCATGGGGAGAGCACAGTGCTAACTAATTGGTGTTTCCTTCACAAGGAAGCAGACAAAGCATAACCCTCAAATGCTGATACATAAAAGCCAAAGGACCAGGACCATCTGGGCCTTCTCTCCTAGAAAGGGCACCCTGAGTGTGCAGGCACACGTGTGCATGTGTGCCAAGCTCAGAGCATGCTGGGTGGTGCCTGCTCCGTCCCAGGCAAAATCGACTTCTTTATTGTGCGAGTACTGTCTGGAAGGAGAGCTGGGGGCGAGCCACCTGTGGGGAGGGTTGATCAGTTGCTTTTCAACACAAGGATTGCAAATGAGCAGGCCTGCAGTGGGGAGGATTAGCAAGAGGAGGAGACCTAGGTGACATCTATGGGCTGGCATGGCCTGGACTGGTCAGAAAGTCCCAAAGCAGCTCGTCCCCATTCCTTCTCTGTTACAGTCTCTCACCTGGCCTGCTGTAGTGTCTGTCCTGGATGTGGGCCTTCTTGCCTCATCCATTGCAGACTCTTTCTTCAGTCTTTATCTCCAGGCTACTCGCTGCCCCAGAGGCTTTGCTCTGGTGGGAGTGTGCCACCACCTTCTAGAGGGAGCATTAGCCCACTTCTATTATCCAGCCTGTTCCCCCTCACCTCTCAGCACAAGCTGGTATCCGAGCCTCTTCTCCAAGCTTTCTTTGAGAAGGAGGCAGAATCCATTCTTTCTTGGTCCATGTCTCATAATGTTTTATATACTCATGAATAGCTCTTTTCACATTGTGTTGCAGTTACTTAGGTGTGGATTTGACTCTCCCACCAGAATCTCCGCTCCTTGAGGGCAAAGGCTTTTTTTCATTAATCAGCTTTAATCTTATTTACACAGCTGTGTGAAAAGGTAAACATTTAACCCACATGGTCAAGTGGGCACAAACACCAGAGCACACAGTGAGTGCAGAGAGTGGGGACCATGTGGCTGGCAGCTGAGATAGCAAAGGACAGCTCCAGGGTCTGGACAGGACCTGGGGAGTGTATCAGCCCCCAGTGAGCTTTTGCGGTGTTGTTAAAAAATGAATTTAGGGACGTAGGGCAGGGATGGATCTCCCTCTCCGAAGCCTGCTTTGTTTCCAGCTTGGAGGGGTCTCAGGGTTTCTTGAGCACATTACCTCACCCCAATGCGTAATTGTTTTGTGTTGTGCTCTGGCTTGAGGTCGGCTGGGCAGTTGCTCACCTTAATTTATGTCTAGTTAGAAACTGAATAAAGCCATGCAAAAGTAGTAATATTGCTTAATTAACAAGAGGTTTCGGCAACTTAAATCTGTAGGAGTCTTTTGGTCTAGATTGGCCTTGGGTTAAATATATACTGTGGAGTGTACAACACAGCTGTGAATGGTTTACCATGTGGGTCCAAATAACTAGAAAGGAAAGTCAGCTAAATTAGAAAAAGATGAATCTAGACTACATAAAATAGATTGTAATTAGAGGCAGCACAACCCCGGAGTTAGCCTGAGTGCCAATAAACTGGTACAACTTGGGTCTCTCTCTCTCTCTCTCTGGAAGGGGAGGGTAACGAGTTGCCCTATTATTATTACCAGTTTTGATTTTAGCAGTATTTGTGTTTTCCGGAAGGGTTGCAAAAGCGGGTAATGCTTTTCCCTCTTCTCATAAGCATGTATAGAAGTGTAACTGCAGCAAGTTTCTGCACTTAGTTTTTTCGCAGGCTTTTAAAATGGAATTGCTTAGCTCTGATTTCCAGCATGGCCCAAAGGCCAACATCCCTGTGCAAACGGAGAGCAAGCCAGGGCCTGGGGCTTTGGTCTCACCTGCACACTTGCAGGAATATCATTCAGTTGAGAGAGCGATTAGGAGTATGTTCTTCAGGGGATCCGGGGAGCAGATTGGCTCTGAAAAGTGGTTTCTCTCCTATTGGAGGAGAGTGGGAGGAGAGGGCCCAGACCAGCAAGAACCCTCAAGTGAGAGTGTACTTGTGGGAAAGGCCTTTGTGACTCAGGTAGCCCAGGGTGTCTCGTGTCCTGGGAGGGACCAGGGGAGAACATTTCTGTTGCTGAGGCCTTTCCCTTTGTACAGATCGACTCTACTTGGAGTTCTCATCTTACACCCCTGCTGGGAACAAAGGGGGACCAGTGCGGAGGCGTGGCCGCCTTTGCTCAGAGCCCAGATTTTCTGATTTTCTTCCTGATGATTTTTGTCTGCAGGGTGGGGTGGGGTGTCGAGGCGGAGCCGGAGCTAAGAAGCCTGGAACACATGGGGGAAGGAATTCATAGCTCCCTTTCTAAACTGCTGGCCTCAACATTTGTTGCCTGCCTCTCAGCTCTTTCTTTTTTTTATAAAAACTATCACTTATTCCCCTGAAGAAATGTAAATATCAGGGCTACCCAGGGACAAGGGAAGGACCCAGATTCTCATCTGCTGTCAGCAAGGCTAGGTCAGTAAAGAGTGAATTCACTCTTAGTTGAGTTCAGGGTAGGCACATCAGGTCCTCATGCCTCTGTCCTGATTTTTAATTTTCTGTCTCAGGAGGCTTAACAGTGGAGCAGGACACAGAATGGTGCTTGCATGCCATGCATAGTCCTTCGTCCAGTTTGAATCTTGCTGGTGGTCTGCTCTGTGTTTCCCGGCTGGTCCTGTAGAGTAGTTCAGAAATCTAATTTCGCATGGAAAGCAGACAGGGGTCTCTAGATTATTAACGTATCCAGTGGGATGACCAAATAGAGGGCACTTAGATTCCTTTCTCAGGGACTCAGCTGAGGAGAGGCCAGAGTAGAATGGAAACAGAAAGGGGGTGTCCGGGCCAGCCCTTCTCTCAGTACTCAGCGAAATGACCCTTCCCAGAGTGGGAACTGTGTCCCCGGCTGTGCCAGACTTGGGAGAGGAGGGGGCTTCCCAGTCTCCTCCCACCCTGGGCAGAGCTTGTTTTCTGCTACCCCCTCAGGCTGCTGCCAGAGTTTTCAGGAAACCGGACTCCAGTCCAATGTGTGCTCATGGCAGACGGACAGCCCATCTGCTCTGTGCCCTATATGTTCATAGACCAAGCCCTGAGCGCAGCCAGGAGCCAGGCCTGTGACAGGAGCTGAGTGGAGAAGGCAGTAGACACATCCTCAGCCAATATCCAGCCAGTCCTTTCTGCATCCTCGTAAATTAAATATCCTCATCATCTCAGTGTTATAGGATGAGAAACTGAGGCATAGAGAGGTCACTGAGTCCCACATCATTTCCAGAGCTCTACACCCGGTGTTGTCACTTGTCTAGGGGCATCTGTCGCCCACCTGGGTGTCTGGCTCCTGGTATAAGACTCTCTGGAGACAGAATGTTCACTTATGCGGAGTGACCCAGAGAGGTGACTTCAAGAGCGGGAATTCATACCAGGCAGCGCCACGGCTGATGGTGGGGAGGATACTGCTGGGCAGCAGTGTGTGCGTGTCCCTAAAGTCACTCCCAGTGCACAGATGACTCGTTGGCAGGGGCTGCCTTTTCCCACCCAGTTATTGATGGCTATCTGTAGAAGAGAGTCTTCTGGTTCTTTCTGTTGAAGAAACCCCAGTTGGCGGGTCTCTTTGGTGTCCACGCATTGTAACTTGGTGGGTAAATCATTACCTAACTGATAATTAAATGTGTCCATTTGTGTGTACTAAGTAAGTTCAGTTCTGTAGACATGCGGACACATGACTATCCCAAACCCTTTTTAGGAACTAGATAGGGGAGGAGTGTAGTATGAAGAATCAGTATAATTTTTAAAAGGTACAAACGTGACTCATAAAGATAGGATGAACACATGTCAAATATTTGTTTAACTCAGATAAGGCTGGTTCAGAGGGGAATTGAGAGACTGGATGTTTATAGACATTGGATAAAGAACGTTGGAATAAGATTGCTGGGCTGACTACAAGAACATTAATGGCCTACGTGTCACTGAGGAGCCGTCCTTCCTAGTGGGCCAAAATCTTCAAGTCGACATGTTACCGGAACCCGTGCCCTCGGAACCCGGGCCCTCGGAACCCGGGCCCTCGGCGGTAGTGAGTCAGAGCAAGTCGGGGGAGAGCGCACACCTGCGCAGACAGTCTGGGGCGGGGCTCTGAGCAACCCGGGAGGACATGCGCTCTTCCTCTCACCTCATTTTCAAGGCAGTTCTGATAATTTTTTGTAACAGGAGGCAGGGTAGCCCAAGTCCATGAGCCTGAGTCTTAAATCTGGGTTTGAATCCCAGCTCTGCTTATGCAGCCTTGGGCGAGTCCCTGCCTTCTGTGAGCATTGCTTTCCTCCTGGGTAACGCGGGATTAGCAGATAGACCCCCCCTCACCTGGGTGTGGTGAGATTACCCGATAGGATTGTATAAGACACCTAGCAAAATGCCTGCTGCTTAGCAGGTGCTCAGTGCAAGTACATCTGTACCTCGGCGGACGTGGCCCTCTCCCCTCTCTGTGGTCTGCCTTAGACCTTGTCGTACAGATGATTTCTTCTGAGGGTTGATGCTGATAAGCCCAGTAATCTAAGCCCAGCCATGGTCTTTCCCATGATCCAGATAAGGAGAGATCTGGGCAGTTTTCCTTTAGTTACTGATCAGTCCGCCCCACCCCGAGAGCCTCGCGAATCCTTCATCAAACAAAATGAAACTCATTTTCTTTGTGCAGTCAGTGTGTCTTGGCAGATGTGAGTCAGCATCCTGTTCGGAACGGCCTCTTGGTTCCCTGCCCGTGGACAATGAAATGAAGACATTTTCCATGGCCTGCCAGATGCGGAGCCGACTTGGGGTTTCCATCCGCAGGGAGGAGGAGGGAACTCCAGGAGGCTGATTTTGTGGTTTGGAATTCAACCATCATTTTAGACTGCAACTGTTCTTTAGGTTTTAAAAATACAGCGGGCTATATTTTTATAAAATATATTAAAATAAGGACCCAGCCGTCTCTGTCTGAGCCCCGCCGTCAGCAGCGTCCCACGTGGCATCCCTGGGCAGAGCCGTTGCTTCCGGTTGACTGGCATTCAGAGCAGTGATGGACTTTTCTGATGCCGCAGCTCCGAGTGTTGCAAACAGTCTGTCGTTAGCTGATGAGGTTAACTGACCATTTTCATTCAAGGAAGAAATGCTTACTAACTTCATGGTACTGTTTTCCCATCAGTATCCAAATACATGTGTACCTTAGGTGCTCACCAATCTTGGAAATCTTAACCTTTCTTAGTTTTGAAAACAGATTGTTAAAAATCTGCCTGGATCACAGACTTATGTTCTACCCACATTCTGCAGGACTCCCCCCACCCCTGGCATCACTGTTTCCCAGTGTGAGCCTTTCTCAGGCACTTTGTGACCTTCCCCAACAATCACAAGTGCAATGGGACGGGAGAGAAACACTGTTGAGGTTTGTTGTCTGTTTCCTTATGCTTTGGCCCCAGCCACTCAGTTGCATTTTGCTCCTGGGCCCTTCCCGCCCAGCAGACACTTTTCCTACACACTGGAATGTGAGCCATCGGAAAGCACAGAGGCGCCGGGCATCTGCACCTGCATCCGTCTGTGAAAGCTCTCCTCATGTCCCGCACTCCCTGTCCATTGTTGATGACGGTTGTGCTGATGTAGGGAGCTGGATGTTCAGTCCTCATCCTTCAGCTGCATCTTGGGCAGAAATGTGAGTAACCAGAGGACGTGGGCAGCTTCAGCCTGTACTGGACTGTTTCTCACAGGAGTACGCTGCCTCCCTGCTTACGATAGCAGGTCCAGAGGAAGGAGCAGCGCTCTGAAGATAAGATGATTAAATCCCACTCTGGTGTTGCAGAATAGGACATGCCTTAAGAGGCTTTGACTAGGCAATTGATCCTCGGCTGCATGGTTTTCTCATTTTTCTGGTACAGTTTGAAACTTGCAGGTGATGGCCTGGAAGAAATAGCTGATGTTGATGAAGTTCTCAGAAGAGAAAGGGGGCTTCCATTTGCAGAAATGACCTCCATTTAATTTCTTTGTAGTTCCTGGCACTAGCATGTTTGTAAAGCATCAGATTGTTCACTCGCCAGGTGTCCCAGAGTGTTGGGTGCTGCATCTCAGCAGGCTGTTTGCTTGGTAAATAATTTAGGTAAAATACATTTAAGTTCCTTCAGGTGAGATTCAGGTTAACTATCCAGGCTCTTTACGGGAATTTCCAATAATTGGGTTGAATTCCACCTCAGTGGACTGGATGCTTAGGTGCTATGAACAGAAAGGCAGGGAGCTGCTTCATTGTCTAAGAGCATGACTGTACCGCCATTTGTACAATGAACTCTTTTCAGGTGTTATTTATTACCTGGGTTGTGGGGACAAAGGTAAGTATTTCTTTCCTTAACATTGTAGGCAACCCTACCCCTGATAGAAGCAGTTGGTAGAAGTGTACTTAAAAGTCTTATACATAAATTTCTAAAGAACTTTCCATTCCTCATCTCTGTTGGCGATTCTTTAAACAATCACTGAGGAGGTGGCTGGCATGCTGCTTCCTGGGCCCAAAGTCCTAGAGAGTCTTTAATCAGTAGAGCTCAGGTGGAGCCCAGGGGACTGTGTTTTTAATCAGTGCTTCTTGTGATTCTAATTCAGGTGGGCCCACTACCACGTTCTGACACAAACCCAACTGTGCCTTTGTTCCCCAGGGAGAATAGTTTTTTACGGATCAGTGTCTTTGGTATGCGTTCAGGTCAGCAGCCCTAAAGTTGATTTCAGGAAATGTTAGAGTTGAGGTTTGAGGGCATAATTGTATTTTGTTGTTGTTCTCCAGCGTTTTCAGACTTGGGTAAGAAAGTTGAGTGAGCAAAAAAACATATATATAAACAAGCAGTTTTCCTAATAGGCTAGAGACAGAAAACACGTGCCAGGGGAGCACACGTGTAGATGGGTAGGATCGCATGTGGGTGCGGGTGCCCGGACACACCAGGAAAAGAGCCTCTAGTTTTAGCGAGTCTTTAAAGAAATCTATCCCGCCCATTCCTAATTGAAACTAAGTATGTTAAAGCTTGTTTCTGTCTGTGAGTGTTTTATGAAGGCAGAATGGGAGGTCATTGTTTAAGCCCCTTATTTGTGCAGATGTAGAAACTGTGACCCAAGGAGGGCAGATGTTGACACATGTGACATTTGCCTGGCTGGGCCTCAATCTCTGAGTTCAGTGTCTTCATCTATAAACTAGGAAGAGAAATAGCTATCTCCACTGGGTGATTAAATAAGATAGTTATTGTTAAGATGTTTTGGAGACCAAAGAGGATTATAGAGGTCGATGTCCTAATCATTATGCATATTGCATTTTATTAGCTAATGTATTTAGAACCATGCCAGGAATCTGTTGAGGTGAAGTCACTAGTTGATTCTAGATCAATGATTGCAATGTTGTTCACAGTGTATTTAAAAAACCCTTTTATGGTCATTATAGTGAACTTTGAAAGGATGTAATCAAAAGAAAGAAAACTAAATTATTCATAATCCCATCACTGAGATGATCATTATTAAAATATGGTACAGATATTTTCTTGCACATGCATATGTAGTTTATGAAAATTAGGCACAGTTGGATGGAAAATTGTCCCAACGCATGGAGGTTGCTGGTTTCATCCCCAGTCAGGACGCGCATGCACACACACACACACACACACACACACACGGGTTATTGCTTTACAACCTGTCTTTTTCTCTTAGCAGTATATTGTGAGCATTTTTCTGTCAATTAATATTTTATACCATTTTAATTGATTGTGTACTATTCTATTACATGAACAAAAGAACATTTATTTAATCAGTGTCCTAATGGACATAGGTCCCTACCTTTATTTTTTGATGTTATACACAGTGCTGACATAAGTATCTTTGAAACTGATGCTTCTCTACGGGAGTTGGGTTTCTCTGTTGACAACTGGTGACTAAAAATCAGAGCTAAAGTAATAGATGCTGCAGTTAACATAACTGACTCACATACTGGTATAAACTCACTTTTATTTTTATACCCAGAAATTCTAACGTTCTGCTTTCTGACCTTTCTAACATGCTTGAGAGTTGAGGATACCATCTCTCTCATGCTTCTCGTTCCCTCTGCCTCAGAGGTCACAGTTCTGACCTTTCTGATGCTTTGGGACTCCTGACTTCTAGGCCAGCTGTTTGCAGTTTGCATGTGACCTTGTGGGCCGAGCCAATCTGTTTTCTCGCTCAAGAATGACCTGCCCAGTTATGGTGAAGACTCTTTATGAAACAAAGTTCATATTTATTCAAGAGAGAGACCTTTCGCTTTATGAATTCTTAAAATTGTGCTTTCTTAAGGCAAATAGGCATGTGAGGAGTATTTCTGACTTAAAATTGGAAACTTTCAGATACCAGGAGACATTGCTTATCTTTGTAAATACACATGTTCCAATTAAAATAGGTGCTTAAATATTTTGGTGGCACTTCAGAACTCCCAATTTAGATTTAATTTAGATTAAAACACTTACTCTTTTTAATAAAGTTATAAAAATTGATTATTAAAATTGCCTATTGAAGATTAAAAGCAGTGGGACACTTATTTTTCTTATAAAACAGTTTAGTCTTCAATAAGTATGATGTATTAATCAATTATGCTATTAAAATACAACTGCCATATTAAATATGACTCATTTGTCATGACAATTTCTATCATTATAGAAATTCTACCTAGCTGCTTATATAGTCATACTCCTGCAATAAATATAAATAATTGTCTCTATTAATTCAGTGTGCAGTTACTTTCTGTTAAATCCCCAGTTAAATGGCAATTTTGGGGACCTTCATTTAAAATCCTCCTAAATCTTTGTTGCTCCATCTGACTGCCAAAGCCCCAAATGCACCTCCTACTGTTGATTCCAGGAACCTATTTATGAAAAAAAATAGGTGTGGTGTTTTTTTTTTTAATGCAAATATTGAAAAGGTCTGGTTAGGCTTGAGGTTTGAAGTTGACAGGAAAAAAAAAGAGAGATCTACATAATGGGTGGAGGGTGCTGACTCAAAGAGAGAGAAAAATTTGATAGCCTGGTATTTTTGTTTGGAAAACAGTATATAAATTTTTTTTTTTTCATTTTTCTGAAGCTGGAAACAGGGAGAGACAGTCAGACAGACTCCCACATGCGCCCGACCGGGATCCACCCAGCACGCCCACCAGGGGCGACGCTCTGCCCACCAGGGGGCGATGCTCTGCCCATCCTGGGCGTCGCCATGTTGCGACCAGAGCCACTCTAGCGCCTGAGGCAGAGGCCACAGAGCCATCCCCAGTGCCTGGGCCATCTTTGCTCCAATGGAGCCTTGGCTGCGGGAGGGGAAGAGAGAGACAGAGAGGAAAGCGTGGCAGAGGGGTGGAGAAGCAAATGGGCGCTTCTCCTGTGTGCCCTGGCCGGAAATCGAACCCGGGTCCTCCGCACGCTAGGCCGACGCTCTACCGCTGAGCCAACTGGCCAGGGCTCTAAATTTTTATTTAAAAAACGCAGCTTAAAATCTTCCATATAAGCCCAGAGGACTAGAGCGTATGGTTAACTCTTCACAACTTGCATTTCCATAGGTGTGGATGAGGTCACCATTGTCAACATTCTGACCAACCGCAGCAATGAACAGAGACAGGATATCGCCTTCGCCTACCAGAGGAGGACCAAGAAGGTACAGATGGTGTGGGGGATGGAAGACATTCCTTGTTGATTTCGTTTCCTTAGCCATTGTCTTTTCTTTTCATGAATTCTGGCTCTCATCAGCAAGGGCCTCCTGACACACTTGGGGATCCAAGGTTTTCCTCCTACCTCTTTCTAAGTTACAGCTCACGTACACGTGGCCCTGGGGGTACTTGGAGCCCACACACGAAGACCATGCCCTTCTTCACTCTGGAGTGTGCGGAGGGAGCAGTTCTGGGAATAGTGAGTTAGTTAGAAACCGTCAGGAGTAACAATAACAGGCACCATTTATTGAATGCTCACCTTGTGCCCGGCATGTAGTTCTCTACATGTAGCAGCCACTCACTCTATCTTTGTGACTTCTGCTGGCTCTTGATAAGATGTTTCTAATTTATTTAATCTTAGGACACTAGCCTGCACCAAGTACTGATCCTGACATGCTCCTCTCATTCTTTCAAAAAACAACAACAACAACAAAAAATGCACCACTTGAATTCTAAGAGTGTTGCAGTGAAGGGCTTAGTTAGTAGTTCATTTGGTATACCAGGCTATCTTCAACATGCCATGTTCCCACTCCTTAAAGGATCTTTGTCTAGCTTGTGCATTTGTGGATAAAAAACAGTCCAGGGCTTATTCATCCCTTATTTTGTCGCAGTGTGAGGAAATTTTATTTTTAAGAACGGGCTGCTTTATTTTTAACTTCTTGCTATTAAAAGCTGTTGATTTATTCTTGGATGGTGCAGTACGCCTGGCTTCCTGCAGCTCCCATTTGACTTACGGCTTTCATTCGTAGCCACAGTGGAGGTGAGCTGGAAGCATCCTGGAAGACATTTCTGCTCCTGGGGTCAATTGACATGGCCACCAGGGCTCTGGGCGTTGCAGGGCAATCCCTGGTACAGCTCCCTCCTTCACCTCCAAACACAGTTGGAAAGGACATAAATAGAAAGGCATCTGGCTTCTTTTATCTAATGTGCATTTAAATTCTTCTTCCAACTAGATTTACAGTAAGCTTCTGTAGTGAGGCACAGAGGGGTTGTATTACTTCTCCAGTTCCCCAGCAGGATCTGCGAGCTGGTAGAACTGAGTTTCGGTGGGCATAGAAGGCCCACCTCTTTGGACAGTGTGTGTATAGTTGCTCCTCAGCTGTCATTTACAGGGTGGGGTCTTAGCACACACACACTTGGATATGTACACGTAAGTATTCACGGATATACAGAAGCCCAGATCTTGATTTCATATTAGGTAGATGGAAGGCAAAGCTCTCACGTGCCCTGTTGGAGGGAAGATATTGCCTGAGTCGTGATGGGCTTCAGTGACCTCACAGGCTTTGCTGTGTGCTGGGCGCAGCTCACTGTCCTTCTGTTTCTTGATGTCTCTCAGCCTGGGGCTGAGGAGTTGTCATCTTTTACAGAAAGATATATCATATAAACTACTGGAGGTCATTTCTGAAGGACATCCTAGGCACAGAACCTTACCGTTTTGAACAGATTGTTTGCATAAGAAAGGAAATAGTCCTATAGTGCAGATTACTCCAGGGATATGGACCGAGGCTGTCGAGGTGATGAACCTGAATGGCACGGACAGAGCTAGTGGAAGCGGAGAGGAACCGGGAGAGGGGGTTCATTTTATGTTTCATGTTCAAGCAGAAGTCACATGCCAGGTTTCTCCATGTAAGGAAAGATTATGTTTTATTTATCAAACATTTCTGGAGTTTCTGCTAAGTGCAGCGCGTTGTGCTAGACAGGAGAAGCAGGAAGCTCAACGCCTGTAGGGTATTTATAATAGAAGTGGAAGAAGTCCGTAGGTACATAAATGCTACTTGAGGTTTGAACAGAGAACGGGTCTAGGGGAGTGGCAAGGGTAGACCAAGTTTGGAATTATCTAACCCCAAAGTTCCAAATTGGAAAGTGGGCGCTATAATTGGAAGGTGTTACTTTCAAGGTCCCTTCCTACATGCTCTGTGTCACAGGGCCAGCAGGAAGCAGGAGGAAGTAGGTGGTGAAAGGGTTGGGCCAGATGATTTCTAAGCCCCATCTCAGTTCTCAGCCTTTGTGAATGACGGGAGAAGATGCCCCCTGAAGCAGGCAGCACATCCCCTCTTAGCGCCTGCAAGTACCTCTCAGGGCTGAACATTGTGGATGCCGCGGGGTGCTGCTGGCAAGGAGGAGGGGAAGAAAGAAGGGAGAAAAGAGGAGGGGAAAAGTGAAAAGAGGAGAAAACAATTGCACCAGCAGAGTGCATTGTCACCCAGTGCCCATGATTTGTGGGATGTGGAGTCCCCACAGAAGCGTCGTTAAGAGCTGTATTGAATTTGGGGGTCGCTGTCTACATCCATGCGTGCTGACTCAGACCTCTTCTGACTTAAAATCTGCGTTAAATGCGACAGTGGAACCCTTAAGAAATAATTGGTAGTGGGGAAATCAGTGGAGTAATGGGGGCTCCAGTCCTTCATCATCACTATCACCCCTGGCCCAAGTCGGTTTGGGCACGTCCATGTTTGCTCAGTCTTGGGTGAAGGGTTTTGCATCAGAAAGCTTCCTGAGCCCCTTCCAGTCATGTGGGGCCTCTTGTCTCCTCAGAGACTGTGCAGAGCCCCCTTGGGCACAGCTAGGCGACCAGCGTGGCAGGAGAATGTCAGCAGGTCAGGGGGCCTCTGCTTCCTCGGAGGCTCCCCACTCAGACCAGCTCCTTCTTAGCAGAGGCCTTGACCCCAGCAAGTGCCCCGTATTCCACTGGTTCTTGCCACAGGCAAGTGTATTGAAAAATGCCCTCACACTCACTGCTTTCTGAGGAATTGCAAACTGCTCTGGTTTCTTTTTATATTTTTTAAATTTTTCGCTTGATTTGAGAGAGAGACAGAGAGGGAAGCATCAACTCGTTCCATTTAGTTGTGCACTCATCTTCGCTTCTCATATGTGCCCTGACCAGGGATAGAACCTGCAACATAGGGGCAGTGGGACGATGCTCTATCCACTGGGTCACCCAGCCAGGGCCTCTGGTTTCTTTTTAATGACCAGGGTAAAGACAACATTAGCTTGGATTTTAAGGAATTTTGTCGGAGCAGAGTGTGATCTCGCAGTTTCAGACACCTATGTTTGTTGCAGGGGCTGCGATTGAGGGATAGTTTGATCCAAGACACCTGACGAGTCCAAAAATCAACCTGCTTGACAAACTCATCCCTCTCACTTTTGTTTGACTCACCAGTTTTTAAGTGAATATTAGTTACCAACCAAGTGTTCTATGTTCTTGCCTGTTTTTTTTTTTTTCTGCAGGAACTTGCATCAGCACTGAAGTCAGCCTTGTCCGGCCACCTGGAGACGGTGATTTTGGGCCTATTGAAAACACCTGCTCAGTATGATGCTTCTGAGCTGAAGGCCTCCATGAAGGTAAACACGCGTGAGATGCAATCTCCGTCAATTCTGCCATTAATATTTGTGAATTACAGCTTGCTGAGTGTAATTAGGTGATTTTCAGTTTTGTTGAATTCTCATTTGGAGCCATCTTTTTTGGAATGAACTGAAGCTATAAGTCTCAGGATTTGTACCAAAAATATTTCAATTACTTTTTTTTTTTTAAGACTGTAAAGAAATTCATGATGCTGAAAAGTCAGTTACCAGCTGCTACTGCTTGCCACCTGGGCGATTGAAATACCATTTGGAAAAACTACTTCCTTGATTGCACTTCCTCCTTAAAAAAGATTTGTTGCGAGACTAAGGCAAAAGTAAAACTCGGAGCTTTTGTTGAGCGGAGCTTGCAAATTCTGCTTATGCTCTTCGGTGTTTCTTTTTCTGACGTCCTACTCAGTCCCATTGTTTGATTCAAATTCGGATCAAATCAGAAAGAACATCACAGTGCGTATGAGGAGTGATTTCAGCTCGTGAATGGTACCTGTGTTACGTTCAAAGTATTGTAGCCCAAAGTATTTTTTCTTTTTCTTTTCAAAGTTAACGTGGAATTGAACATGGAATTTTGGGTTAAATTATACCATCAAAATTCCACTTTGGAAACCGCCCTGAATTTTGTGTGTACCTAAAACATCAGAGTATTATATAAATGTAACAGTCGCATGAACATAAATGCATGTTGCTGCAAAGCAGAGAAGGGACCCTTTTCGTGTGTGGCTGCAACACTTTCAGTAATTGGACACTGCCCTCTGCTGGTATGCCTGGGGAAAGCCTCTGCCTTTTGGAGAAAGCTCTAGTGCTGATTTTTTCTTCTAAGTCTGAGTGGGTTTTCTGCGATGCCACTGTTCCTGAATTATGAAGAGGCAGAGTCTGTCACCAGAGCTAATGTTACGGTTCAGTGTCACCCCTTTCCCCAGAGAGAATCTCCAGAATAGGGCGGCTTCACACACCAGGCATTTCCAGCGTCCAGAACTCGATGATAGCTCAAGGCTGCTGAAAGATTGGTTGTGAAGCCTTTCTTTCTCTAGTTTATTTGAGCAGATTGGCTCTGAGTTTCCTAAGTAGGCTGTATTGCAGGGAAGGTATAATTAAGAATGATAAAATGTCAACAACACCTCATGATCCTGCTTGATAAAAAGAACACTCCTGAAAACCCAGGTCTTGGGGCCTGGAGCCGGGATGTGAGCTGCCCTCGCCCAGGTTGCTTCTGAACATCATCCGTCACTTCAGATCCGTTTATCTTGTTTTCATCAAGAACTCATTTAGCTGTGCTGCATGCAGTTTTACTAGTATCTATTACCAGGATTAGTGACTTGAAATGGACCCGTTTGAGCTGTCAGTCACCGTTGTAATCTATGTAATTGGGCCCAATGAAAGGTTCTTTGACTTCTAAATCTTTGACCTTGTGCCAGCTTTTCCATTAGCTGTCACAGTTGAGTACCCTTCTGAAACCCATAAAGCTTGAAGTGACATTAACTGAACTATGCTTTCAAAAATTTATTTATTTATTTATTTTTTTTGGTTTTGACTTCTGGCGATACCAGTGGCAATATCAACCATATGTTCCAGTAAAAGTTGTCCTTGTGATAGGAATTATGGACAATCTGTGGACAGTTCGGGCCGAGTTTTAGAAATTGCCAAGGTCATCTTTAAATATAGAGATAAAAACTCTATTAGAATTTTCAGATAGTAACACTGGTGTATCAGTGATGGAAGAAAACAGATCTTACGTTGCATATCTGCCTGCGTTTCTACAGTGACAGGATATATAGCATGTCTTCCAATGCAGGAGTTATTTTTAGCTGCTTGGTCATCATTCTATAACCATTGTATAAAATGCTTTGTAAACCTTTACTAAGAAGAAAAGAAAGTTTGGCTTTACTAGAACCTCTATGAATCATGATTAAAAACTCTGGAAGAAGAGGCATTGGCTCATAGATTAGATTTAAGAATAAAATTTCAAAACTAACTATTAATCTGAGACTTAGTTTATATCACACAAACCACTTTGCAGGGGCATCTAACCTCTAATAAGTTTGATTAAATAGCTGACATACTTTTCATGTGGATCGGTAAGTTTATTTCTTTCCTTTTTTTTTTTTAAAGTTTCTTATTGTATTAACACCTTATAATTGATTTACATTTTAAACAGTTGTAATTCTACTTAGTTCAAAGTGATATTTCCATATTCAGAAAGACAAGTATTAGAGAATCCTGATTATTAAATCTTGACTTTGATCATGAAGCTAGCTTTGAAATACATGTTTCATTTAGTCCTTTCAAGCTATCTGGCACGCTCAAAAGTGTATATATTAAATCTGAATACATCACCCGTCAAATTCTCATTCCTTAATAAAGTGTTGGAGTCTAGGTTTATTTGGCACTTCATTATTTCCTTTTGCTTCCCTAAAATGCCCGAAGAGTGCATAGTAATCAGGCAAAAATGGAAATACAAGAATGAAATTTTTAACATTAACCCAATTTTACATTTCAAAGAGGTGCAGCTAAAATTTTCATCTTATCTATACCTATCCCCGGTAAAAAGACTTAAATCCAGTCTAATGATGTTGGCTGCCAATGACAATGTAAAATCTCTGTAGTCCCTTATTTTAAATTACTGAGCAGAATTGTTTAATAAAGAAAGTTATTTTTCCATCTATTAAAATAGTGGGTGAGGATAGAATTTGAAAAATAAAGAAAAACAGGAATAAGAAGAAAAAGTTTTTCATGTTATAAACCCATCGCCGGAAGGCAACCTCCTGCCCACATTTTGGTGTATTCCATGGCTTTCTCTCCCTTTTGCTGTGTACAGGGGTGGGCAGAAGGAGGTTTATAGTTATAGTACAAATAAGTAATACAATAATTAATGCATAAGAGCACAAGAATAAGCTGTGTTTTGCTTGTATACTGACAACTGTGAGCTTACTTTTGCCCACACCTGTATGTATTATACTTAATAGACTGGAGCTGACATGTGTCACTTGTACCATCTTGTGTTCTGGTGGGGCATTTTATAAAGGAATAGGAAATAGCATCAGCTTGTGCTGAGGAATATAGTGCAGATCCCTCAGTAGGAGTAGAGAAAGGAGCATGCTAACAGACCGGTTCATGTTTGCAATTTACCCAACTGAGAGGAGAGAACTAGGCTGATGGCCAAGAGGACTTTTCTTGCTGGTATTCATGCTGCCTGATTCACAGGGGCTGGGGACTGATGAAGACTCTCTCATTGAGATCATCTGCTCAAGGACCAACCAGGAGCTGCAGGAAATTAACAGAGTCTACAAGGAAAGTGAGTAGCCTTAGTTTTGTGATGCATCCTCTCAGCCCAATTTCTGTAGCCCCCATCATAGCTCTCTGGGCTATTGTTCAGGCTAGGTGGTCTGTTTACGTATGCAGAAATGCCTGCCATATGTCCAGGGTTTGCCGTGGTCCAGGTCTCTCTCCCACCTCCTTATGGCCCAGGTTTTGATAATTATGTCCCACTAGAACTTCTACAAAAGGATATAAAGAAGCAAAATAAAAATCTGTTTAAAAGATCTGATGGGAAGGCCCTGGCCAGTTGACTCAGTGGTAGTGTTGGCCTGCGTGTGGATGTCTTGGGTTCAATTCCCAGTCGGGGCACACAGGAGGAGCAACAAGCTGCTTTTCCACCCTCCCCCCCCTCTTCTCTCTATCTCTCTCTTCTCCTCTTGTAGCCATGGCTTTATGGCCTCTGCCTCAGGTGTTAAAATAGCTCGGTTGCTGAGCAACAGCCTCAGATAGGCAGAGCATCGCCCCGGAGGGGACTTGCCAGGTGGATCCCAGTCAGGGCCACATGCCAGAGTCTGATTCTTTGCCTCCCTGCTTCTCGCTTGAAAAAAAAAACTGATGGGAAGAAGTAGAAAGCATACATGGATTTCATTAATTGGGTGCTGTCCAGCATCTGCTCATGAGCTTCCCAGATCTGGGCTAGATGATTGTTATGAGAGGCAGGTGGACCTGTGTGCACCAAGCAGTATAGGAGGCAGGGTATAGGTAGAATGAATGATGCAGCTTACTGCAGATGTGTTTCTGTGTTTCAGTATAGATGCATTTTGAATAATAAAATAGAAGTTCATTTACAAGTACTGCTTGAATCTTACTACTTTTTGCCATTGTTCGTTTTCACAGTCAGTTGGGAATAAAGCATGAGTGTGTGTGTGTGTGTGTGTGTAAGCCCTTCAAAGTTTTTTGATGTTCAGAATGAGTATTGAAAGTCAAGGAGTTGTGAACCAATATTTTGCTATAGAAAAGGTTGCTTATCAAAGGCGACCGTGAGGACCTCTGATGTACTCCAGCCCCGTTTGTCCCTTGTTATTGATGATGAGACTGGTTCTGACTTTCTGAGGCTACAGTTCATTCTAGGAAATCCACTCGCATTTGGGCAGGTGCACCTCTGCTGCTACGGCCGTTTCTGCTTTTCAGAGGCTTTGTGGGCAGGGAGTGATGGGAGTGGGGCGGGGCTGGTGCACAGGCGGGAAGCATAACCTGTTTGTGTTGTTTTCCAAGTGTACAAGACTGATCTGGAGAAGGACATTATTTCTGACACATCTGGTGACTTCCGCAAGCTGATGGTTGCCCTGGCAAAGGTTGGTTTCTGGTTCATTTCTTTGTCCTTGCTTCCTCCCATGGCAAGTGACATACCTCATTTTATACTCGGGAGCAGATTAACTCCATCCTCTGTGCCTGCCTCAGAAATTCCCGTGGCATTTCTGACAGTGGGTCTGCTCTGTCCCTGCAGAGCTGTCATTTTTGTGTAATGGGATTTCTTTCCCAGCAAAACTGCATGGTCAGGTGCACTTTGGGGGCCAGAAGAGTAATAGGTGGTTCTCAAGTCCTGGCCTGGATTTCTGTGCCAGCTCTTGCCATGGGACTTGGGGAAGGTCACTTTGCCTCTGTCTGTGGTCACCTAAGTCCCAGTGGGAAGTGAGCCTGTCTCTTCACCTGCTCTCACTTAGGAGAAGACTGGCTCCTAGGCTTTTGCCTGGAGAGGAGGTAGGGGTCTTTGTCTGCTAATGTTAACACATCCACGTGGATGAGTGCATTTCCCTTCGGAATCTGAGTTCTGACCAGTGTGCAGCTCACCGCCTGCGTGCTGGGGGCAGGGAAGAGAAAGTATTTTCTCCAGGAATCCTGATGACAGGTGATGGATTGGCGTGCCGCGTCCTGCTCACTCACGCCTTCATTACTGGAACACTCCGTGCCGCCTCCCCGGCTCTCCTCCCTTCCACCCGCCCTGCGTACTGCTGTCCACTGATTGCCTTGTTCACCATTTTATTTCCCTGATCAAGATCCATTTCTGCGGCACCAAATCCAGACTTTCCACTTTCTTAGAATGTCCTCTGTCCCCTGGATCTCCCTGACTTAATCTTCCCAGGATTCCTTTCTGATCACCTGCTCTGGGTGGACGTCACCTCACTCCCCTGTGATATTCTGCTGTGACCAGTGCCTTTCGCCCCCTGCCCAGCTCCTGTCCCGTCTGACTTGTCCTCCGGGTTCAGCCCCGCTGCACACACTGTTGCAGATATCATGGTCTCCTCTCGGACAGATTTCTCCCTTATTTGCATTTCCCGTCTTTGTAGAGCCATAGGGTACTGTGTTTTACCATGTGTTCCATGCTTACTTCTCCACCCGGACTGGAAGCTGAGGCAGAAACTCGGTATCATGAACGAACTGCCTTCTGTTCCTTCCCTTCCTCCTCCCTCCCTCCCTCCCTTCCTTCCTCCCTTCCTTCCCTTCCTTTCTTTCTTCCTTCCTTCCCCTCCCTCCCCTCCCCTCCCCTCCTCTCCCCTCCTTCCCTCCCTTCCCCCTCTCTCCCCCCTCCTTTCCCCTCCCCTCCCTCCCTCTCTCTGTTTTCGGGGCTTCTCCCAGGACTCAGCACCACAGAGGGTGACATTGTGAGGCACAGCCCCCACTTCACTGCCTCTGCTATTTCACCACCCTTAGTCTTGTCTAATTTTCAAAGTGAAGAAAAACTTTAAGTGGGTATTTGTTCAGTAAGTTAAATAATGGCTTACTTGAGTTGGACAGGAAAATAAATATGCTAAGGACTATAGTTGATGTTCTTCCTTTTTTCCTTCTGTAGGGCAGAAGAGCAGAAGATGGCTCTGTCATTGATTATGAACTGATTGACCAAGATGCCCGGGTAAGTACCAAGGGTTTTGGTGTGAGTTTCTGTTTTCTGGTAAGTTTCTGGATAGTTTGAATAGTAATTTTCTATGCTGTATAACAGATGACCTCCCAACATGGTGGCTGGAAACAATAGACATTTATTACCTCTCAGTTTCTGTGGGTCAGGAATTGGGGAATGCTTAGCTGGGTGGTTGTGGCTCAGGGCCTGTCATGAGGTGGCGGACACAATGTTGAGGCGGCCTGCAGTCACCTGAGAGCCTGGCAGGGTAAGGAAGGTCTGTTCCCGGGTGGCCCACCCCCATGACTCAGGGCAGGAGACTTTGGTATCTCTCCCTGTGCACCTCTTCAGGGCTGCTTGAGTGTCCTCACAACAAGGCAGCTGGCTTCCACCAGAGAGAGAGAGCCATGGGAGATGGCAGGGAGGAAGCCAAGTGCTTTGTGTGCTGATTTCGGGAGTCACACACTGTCACTTCTGTCCTAGTCCGTTCACTAGCAGTGAGTCACTGTGTTCAGTCCGTGGGAGGGGAAATCACTTCCATATGTGGAGGGATGTCAAAGCATTCGTGGGTGTCCTTTTCGCCTTCTGGGAGCACAGTTGTTACCAGGTGTTCCTTTCTACTGCTGTTGCTCCTTCCGGGATCTGTACCTGACTCACATGTGCTCGTTTAGGCTTTGCGTGTGTGGAAGCACCAGTTCTTCAGGGTGCAACGTGGCTCGGCACATCTGCGTGTGTTTGCTACTAGTTAACACCGACAGAGTCCTATGATAGATGGTAGAGGCACAGCCAGGGACAAGAAGGGGGCACAGGGAAGGGGCAAAAGCCCTGCCTTCTTTTCCAACCAAAGGGAACTGTTCCCAGTTCTAGCTCCACAATCCCTGAGAACTGTCTGCTAAGCTGATTCACTTCGCTATGAACCACACGCCTTTCCCAGAGGGTCAGAGCTATCTCAGAACATTGCATAAGAGCTGCAGAGCAAAATTTATTTAAATTCATTTCAGTTTTAAATTTCAATATATTTTACACAGCACTTCTTAGCAGGTGGTGGAGAAGAGTTTTAAATAAAGTAATAGAAATTGGGTTTTGCAACTCCCATATAGTAGGTGGTCATGGGATAAATATCCACCCTTGCTTAAGCCTGCCCCACCCTCTCCCACCACTGTTTGCATTACTTAAGAGTCTGTAAATCTTCCAGAAACTGAAAATAAGTTTGGACTGGCTCCTTTTGCAGCTCTGTCATTTCCTGAGTGTCTCAGTTGCTTGGGTGCGGGCACCTGACCTGCAGCTGCATTCCGTAGATGGCCACTAGCTTCTGTGCTATTAAAGTACCAACCAGGACGGAGGCTGCGTACGCTGGTGACTGTTTGATTGTCCTGCTACGTGAACAGAACTCGCGCTCTGTCCTTGGTTGTCAAGGAAGGAGACGTGTATAGCATTGACCTCAGGAACAAGCGAGTCTCATGCCAACCTGTCTGTGTCTAAAGAAAGACTGCTCTTGGTTAAGACTTGTGACCAAAATGGTACATTTTTTGCCCCCGTCTACAATGCACTCCTCCTTTCTCGTCTGGCGTGGTGTCGGCTTGTAGTCTTCTCCCGTGACCTGTTCCGTGGCATTGCCGGGTATTGTGTAGTTACCTTCCCTGTGGGCTGTGCTTGCAGGACCTCTACGATGCCGGCGTGAAGAGGAAAGGGACTGACGTTCCCAAGTGGATCAACATCATGACCGAGCGCAGCGTGTTCCACCTCCAGAAAGGTGGGTGCTGCGCCCTCCTGGGGCCTCGGCGGTCTGGGTTGGGGGTCACGCCCCTGCCAGGACAGGGTCCACTGTCCACACCGCACCCCCTGTCTCGCTCACCGGGTCCATTTGCCCTTCTCTCCCAGTTTGGACCCTTCTTTCCCCTAAAGAGTTCCCGTGGTTCGGTGCTTTAGCTGGCTGCCCCTTCGGGTTGGAGGATCGTTTTATTTTGCCATGTTTGTGGGAGTAATGGACTTTGCTGGGTGCTGCGTTCTGTTTCTTGTGACTTCCAGATGGAGTGGGTTCCATTCAGGAGACAGGGAGATGTTCAGATGTGGCCTGGGCAGTGCCACTCAGGACAAGGGGCGTGGGACAGCTGTCCCAGGGCAACTGGGTCAGTGCCAGCTCTGGTTTACCATGGCAGCCCCTAAGCTTCTAGGATGCTGTGATTGCATTCTTTTTTTTTTTCTTTGTATGTAACGGTGTGGTTGATCAATGACAGCTTTGATAAGCATCTGTTATAGCAATTATTTTTTGCTTGTCCTCAGTATTTGAAAGGTACAAGAGCTACAGCCCTTATGACATGTTGGAGAGCATCAAGAAGGAAGTCAAGGGAGACCTGGAGAACGCCTTCCTGAACCTGGGTGAGTAAGGGCGGGCCCGTCCCTGGTGGGCCGCAGTCTCCATCAGCCTGCTGAGGCAGACGCGGCGAGGAACCATCCATTAATTCCGGAGTGTTGGGGAGGTGTGGCTTCTTTATGTGATCTGGGTGGTTGTATAATCGTCACGGTATACGTTGAGGGAAGGGCTGAAATTGGTAGGACAGAGATTGCCAAGGAAGAGGGAGATAGCATGAGCGAGGGCCCTGCAGGAGGAGCGCCCACATCCGCCCGCGTTCCTGCTACCCTCGGAACCCCCGGTGTGCAGCCACAGTGCAGCTGAGTGGTTCAGAAGACCCCTGGGTTTCCCTTAGACACTCCGTTGGGCAGCCCGTTCCTGTTGCGTCAGGTCACCTGGTTTGTGCCCAGGTCTGGGCCTCCCCACACTGGTGGGCAGAGGAGTGACCGACGCCTTTTTTCTCTCCCCAGTCCAGTGTATCCAGAACAAGCCCCTGTATTTTGCCGACCGACTGTACGACTCCATGAAGGTAAGGGCAGCCGGCCGAGGGGTCCATGTTCCCACACTAGGCTTTTTTTGTGTGTGTGTCCCCAAACTAAGTGTCCTTCTCTAGCGGATGGGGCACAGAGCCCCGCAGTCTGGACGCAGGATGCTCCAGTCTGCTGTGGTTGGATTCAACAGATGAGAAAACCACAAACCCATCTTCTCTCTCTCCCAACTACTTGCACACGTGTGCACACGTGTCTATGTACAGGTAGAAAATAAAGTGCCCAGGAGAGAAGAGATGCCTGGTGACAAACGGTCTGACCCCTGCTCAGATTTCTCAGTGACTCCCTCCTGTTACCTCAGCATGAAGACAAGCAAGGGAGGGGAGATGATTAAGTGACCACGATGGGATAGACGTGCAACTTAAACTGTACCTTAACTATCGTTATAACTATGTAACTTAACTATGTAAATAACTATCGAAGAACCTGAGGCTTATTGTTCTGTTGCTGTTGTTGTCTCTGAGACTGGCACTCAGAAACTTTGGCTGGCTTGAAGTTACAGAGCCGTGTTTGCACTTGGTTCTGTTGACCCCCAAGGCAGCCCAGCAGCTTCCCCACAATCCCATCCCATTTCCTACACCTCACATGTGCCTCTGGCTTCCAGGCACCTCTGTGTCTCCCGGTCGCCTGCTGCCTCTCCCCCATCTCTCCTCAGGGTCCGTGTAAAACACGACCCTTCCCTTGGTGCCTCGGCTCTGCGGCTCTGGCAGTAAACTCAGTGGTCCTCACTGCTCATAAGATGCCCCATGGCAGAGCGCCCTGACGAAAACATGGTGGCCTGACCGCTCTCGGCCCCTGAGAGCCAGGAACTGTTTGTCACGTGTGGGAACTCACACATTTGTTGAACGGAGCCGCGCAGTGCTTAGTGCTGTGTGTCCGTTCATTGTGTACCTCGGGACTTGTGCCGATGTCATCTGTGTGTTTTATGCTCATTGCTTCAGGGAATAGTTTCACTGTTACATTTGCAATCTCTTAGTGAGCAGCATCAAGAGTCCAGATCAGATCCCTGTGCAAGAAAACTCACTAGATTGGCTTTTCATCCCTTCTGAACATTGACTGATATGGTCAGTGAATCGTAACCTGAGACACTGACTTGACTTTCAGGGCAAGGGGACACGCGATAAGGTCCTGATCCGCATCATGGTCTCCCGCAGTGAAGTGGACATGCTGAAGATCAGGTCCGAATTCAAGAGGAAGTACGGCAAGTCCCTGTACTATTACATCCAGGTGAGCCGCGGAGCCGCGTCCTCCCACACTGCCGTCGGGGGGCTGGGCCCGGGGGGGGGGAGACCTCGTCCTGAGGGAACGGGCGGTTATGTAGAAAGTCCCACTGATGACTCCTCCTGGAACCCCGTTGACTCGGGCCTGTGTTCCCTGTGTCCCACCTCTTACTCTACAAGTGTAGCTGGTGTTCCTGATGATGATCCTGGAAGAGCTGCTGACATCCTCAGGAGACTTTAGAGCAATTAAATTTTCCATTTTATTTTGTTTCCATTCCTTGAAAGACCCTCCATGCTGGGCCTGGCGGCATGGCTGGGAGCGCCTTCGCTCTGTCAGAGTAGTCGGGAGGGACGGCACTCACAGTGGTCTCGCCGGGTGTCGTTCAGACGGGCGCTGCAGCCCCCCTTTCTAAAGGACCCCGACCTTCCCAACGGCATGTCAGGGTTACTGAGGCAGAATTTAGAAGTGGGTTAGGTAGCCCCAGGTTTACTAGGGCGAATATTTAAAGTTTAGACTTAGGAATTGTTTCTTAAGCTCACCAGCTTATTTCTGTGTGACCTTGGGAATGTAGGAAACAGCCCAGAGAGGCAGGAAAAGGCCCCATTGTCTCTGGAAAGGGGGGTCCCCGGGGCAAGGGGGGGTGTTTGCAGGACCCCACGGTGGTTAGAGCAGTCACTTACCGGGCGGGTCCCCAGCACCTCGCATTCCCGCCACCCTGTGTTAAGAGTGTGACCTGAAAGACTCCCCTAGACCACACTCCCTGAGGGCCCTCTGACGGTGATGATGATGATGAGGGTCCTATGATGATGGCAGTGGCGGTGGTGGTTTGTGTGTGGCCATCCAGGCCCTCGTATATGGGCGGGGCTGCAGTCTCCTCTGCTCATAGGGGAGAGGCGCTGTGTGCACTGGCCTTGCCTGTATGTTATGGCGAAGTTTGCTTCTTTTTCCTTGATGTTGAATTTCCCTTTTCTTCTTGGCCAATGGTAGCAAGACACCAAGGGCGACTACCAGAAGGCGCTGCTGTATCTGTGCGGCGGGGACGACTGAGGCCTGGCGGCGTGCGCGGCAGGAGGGCTGTCCCTGTGCTTCCCGCTAACCGTCCTAGGAAATCAGCTTGCGACCAGCAGCCCCGTGCCCGTCCCTGTGAGGGTGACGTTAGCATCGCTCCCGCCCGCCCTTCTTTCAGTTTCCTAAGCATTGCCTGGCTTTCTGTCTAGCCTCTCCTTGTAGCCAAAGAAATGAACATTCCAAGGAGTTGGAAGTGAAATCTATGATGTGAAACACTTTGCCTCTGTGTACTGTGTCATAAACAGCTGAATAAACTGAATTTTTACTTTAGAACCCACTACCTTGTTGACCTCACTTTCAGTTTAATTGTTTAAAAATCAAACATACCTGAGGGCTGTGTGGTTAGGCTTATGGGGCCGTTCCTAGAGGAAGAACGCTCTAGGACTGAGCTGTCTGAGACAGTAGCCACTATCCAGATGTGGCTATTACATTCAAATCAATTAAAAGGAAATAAGACAAAAGATTCATTTCCTCAGTCATGCCATCCCCATTTCCAATGCTCAGTATCCACGTGTGGTGAGCAGCTAGTGCCCAGGACGTAGGGTGAAGAACGTCTACAGTACAATAGAAACTTCTACTGGGCAGCTCGCTCTGCACGCTCAGAGGTGACACTACCCATGGGGGAATGTCCCAGAGTGACCCTTCCGCTGTATCTTTCTACAGCTGAATAAGGTGAAAATAAGCATCAGGGGTGGCTTCAAACTAGGAAGAAAGGGTGGGTGGGTTCTGTTCAGCAAATATTTCTTTGAGCCGTTAGACTCTTACAGACATAAATAACCTGCCCCAACCTCAAGGACCACATCAGTGAGTCGGGCCACCGCATTCTTGTAAAACACATCGAACGAAAGTGGATGAGGGCCACAGAGAAGGAAGTGACTGCTTTAGACTAGTTGGAAAGATGGCCCATTGGAACTGTGCCCTGAAGTCTAAAGCCAAGCTTTATAGCTGGTGGAAGCTCTCCACACAGAGTTTTAGGGTTCTGATAATGGATAAAAGGTAATTCATGCATCTGGCTTACATTTCAGATGAAACAAAGACTGTATACAGTGAAAATTATGCCTCCCACCTTCCCAGCCAGCCAGGGGCCTTCTCTAGAGCTGCATGGTTTAGTGTCCTTTCATGGATAGATGGCACAATAAACATGTATGTTATTTATGTATCTGTGTTCACAACATAAAGGTGGTGTTCACAGGCTACTAGTCCAGGACACTGCAGACAGCTGGCTTGTACAGGTACTTCCCCTAAGCAGGGTGTAGGGCTGGGCGAGGCTGGGGGTGAGGCTGAGGGGTGCACGTACTGCGGTTGAGTTGACTGTCCCCTATGCTTACACTGTATTTCCTTCTCATTAGAGGATGCTGTTCAACCACTAATTCTTGACCCCTGGCTGATCCTGGGTGAGGATCAGTGACTCTAGACCCCTAAATTGTTTGTACCTTTCTGGGTAAATCCCTGCGGCAAATTCTGAAGTCTGCAGGGACTGGAGAGGTAATGAAAATAAATGTGTGAGCCTGACTAGGCAGTGGAACAGTGGATAGAGTGTCCATCCGGGACACTGGGAACCCAGGTTTGAAATCCCAAAGTCGCTGGCTTGAGAGCAGGCTCATCTGGCTTGAGCGCAGGCTCACCAGTTTGAGTGTGGGGTCACCAGCTTGGGGGTGGGATCATAGACATGGCCCCATGGTCGCTGGCTTGAGCCTAAGGTCACTGGATTGAAGCCCAAGGTTGCTGGCTTGAGTCCAAGGTCGCTGGCTTGAGTCCAAGGTCGCTGGCTTGAGCAAGGGGTCACTTGCTATACTGGAGCCCCCTGCTCCCCAGTCAAGGCACATATGAGAAAGCAATCAATGAGCAACTAAAGTGCTGCAACTATGGATTTATACTTTTCATCTCTCTCCCTTCCTGTCTATCTCTATATGTCTCTCTCTATCTTGTTCCCTTTTGCTTAAAAAAAAAAAAAAAAGAAAGAAAATAAATATGAGAAATGGGCTGGTTGGACAGAACAGGAAGTCTGGAGAAATGGAGAATGCCTGCCCCGCTTCTGACATTCAAATTCAATGAAAACTACAGTGTTGACCAAACAAAATACATCTGTGGGCCGATTGACTTTCTGTTCTGACCCTTTGGCAAGCTTTAGATAGAAAGCAGATGGGGAGGGCTCTTGAGTCACGAAGGGCCCACGAAGTGTCTAAGCCCACTGAGCCACTCTTTAAAAAGCAGGTTATGCAAAAAGACGGTGTTTTCTCAATTGTACCCTCCTGTGCACATGAGAATTGATGCCCCAAATCCCAAAACACACTTTTCCATGTGCTGGGGGCAGACTTCAAGGAACTGCATAAAAAAGCAGGGCCTTTCTGTTTAACCCCAGATTGTTGTACGGAACTCAGGATTGACAGGGCCAGGCAGAGGTGTCAAGGGCATGTTTCAGGTCAGGGAGGGCTCAGGCTTTGCTTCCTCCCCCACACAGTGTGCCTCAGGCGGCAGAGGGAGGCAGAAGGGAGAAGGCAAGGCTGTGCAGCCTTCTGAGGGCAGGCTTCTGCCCCTGCCCTGCCCCGCACAGCCTGCCACTGCTCTGCCTGGGCTGGACCCTCCCGCAGGCGTGAAGGAAGAGCCACCTGGAGGCTGGCCCAAGAGGGCTCCTGGGGGACCGCTCCAAAGGTTGCCTGCGGTCTCTCTCCTGCGTGGAGCAATGGTCATCTAGTGCAGTGTTTTCAACTTTTTTTGCACTTGGGCACCAGTGAAACTAAGAGAATTATTTCAAGGACCACTAAGGCAGAAATCACCCTGAGCCTAAGTGGATTTGACCAAGATCATCAGGTCTATAATCTTCATACAACATCAGGGTGGTAAACTCTTTGGCAGACCCGCACGAAATTTCTGGAGGACCGGTCAGCGGACTGGTGGTTGAAAAACACTGGTTTAGTGTTTTCCATAACTGACAGAAAGGGCAGGTGGAGTTTGGTTTTATAGTTTTCTTGATTTCAGCCTGTCTCCCTCAGTCAGGCTGCCCAAACCATTTCCCGAAGAACCATCTGGAGATTTGAATATTCTCCCAAACAATATTACTTTGTAAGGAAGAAGAAGGGGACACCAGAAGGGCTGTAACACTTTATCAGCTGATAAGAAACCTTGAGGAGTGCCTGACCTGTGGTGGCACAGTGGATAAAGAGTGAACCTGGAAATGCTGAGGTCACAGGTTCAAAACCCTGGGCTTGCCTGGTCAAGGTACATATGGGAGTTGATGCTTCTAGCTCCTCCCCCCTTCTCTCTCTCTGTCTCTCCTCTCTCTTTTCTCTCTCTCTCTCTCTCTCTGTCTCTCCTTCTCCTCTCTAAAAAAATGAATAAATAAATAATTGAATTGTTTTTTTAAAAAAAAAGAAACCTGGAGGAGGTAAGCAACGCATGCCATATAGCCATGAAAGCTCACTGAACTAGGCTGAACAGGAATATGGTGCCCCCTCCATCTGCATGGAGGGCTGTCACATTGTACTGTTCCACGGCACCCTTCACACTGTAGTCTATGCATGGAGTCTCCCCTGGGGTAGTGCAGTACATGACCTGGATGGCCGGACGGCACAGCCCTTTATGGACCCTCTGTGTGTGAGATGGCCTGTTAGACCTTTTGTCACAGAGTTGGCTTGTAGGTCAAAGTTGGAAGACAAATCATCCTTGGAGACAGATGACTAAAACTCACAAGGCCTCGTCTTTTTCCACAGACTCATGATCCTCGGACCCATTTTATGGGGCTCTGCACAAATGGCTCTGCATACGAATCTAACCGGGGTGTGAAAACTTACGGTGTAAATTATCAGTCAAGATAGATAAGGCAGGAAAAAACAGGTCCACAAAGTGGCTACATTTAGCAAGAAAAATGATTTGAGGACAGAAATCTTTTAAATCAATTTTTAGTCTTTAAATGACTCCAATCTCCAGGCCTCTCCCCACGTTTTGACAAACGGCTTTGGCTTCTTACCCACATCAGTTTATTTGACCTCCTTTTTCCATCAACTACCAAAATGAAAACTCTGCTGCGAGAGAGACAGTGCGAGCAATTTTAAACATCTCATAGCAATGAGGCAGAACATGCTATAGCCATCAAGTTCTAGTTGTTCATTCTATTTATTGAAAAAAGCCTGTAGCCTGATTTCTTTTTATGCGAGTACATTTGAGCAAGCAAAGTTTATAGAGATGACTTATCTCATTACATTAGAAGAGTGATTTGCTATCTCAGCATCTATAAGCAATTTTAACAGACATTTCTGGATGAAGAAAAGCTTTTGTAAATATATGCGAAAGACACAATTTTATCAAGCATTAAATTGGAGGTGCCCTGGAAAAAATATTACATTTGTGCATTCAATTAGCTTGATTGTGGCTGAATTCTGTCCATGGAAGGCAGCGTTTCTGCAGAAAAACAGAAGCATTTCCTATGTCAGCAGGTTTCCTGAAACAGAAAAGCATCCTTTCCCCCTTTGCAAGTCCTCTTTTGCATTTGTGCTGTTCCCAGCTATGCATCCCTAATCAGACTGCTCAGTCTTGTTCTCCACAGTAGAGGGTAAAGGAGGAGTGAACCAAAAGCCACTTTATTTTAGGCTCTCTGGAAATCCGAACCCAGCAATTCCAACTTTAAACAGCCTGCATTGGGTCTAAAAGCTTAGGTGAGCTCTGGGCGAAACTGGGACTGAGGAAGTGGAGAATGCTGGGGGTACAAGAGGGGTTTCTTGGACCCCTGAAATTACAGTAAAGAAATGAGCTAAGTTTTTAGGATGATGATCACCAGCCCATCCACTTCCCCTCCTTTACTGATTGGCACAGTCGAACCATCAGCTTTCTTCTATTAAAGCAACAGACCTGAAGAGACATGATGTCCATGGAACCTGGTTGTTATTTTTAAATACTAGGTGAGCACAAATGAGAACTTCAGCTATAATTCAGTGTAGCCGAAAGCTATCATCTCTAAAGATTAATTAACTCAAGAGTTAGCAAGGAATTTGGATCGGGGATAGAGAAATGTTTCAAAGGTTTCGGTTTCAGTGTTAGGGACGTTGCCAGATTTCAAGTTTTGCCACGGATTCTTGAGCTTTGAAGACCAGCTTAGTCTTAAAGGATGCCCCTGGTCCTAATAGATTTGAACTCATATATGACTGGGAAGATTTTCAAAGTCTGCAGTTGAGCAGGTAATCTTGGACCTCAGTCATTCACTTATTCATTCACTGATGTATTAACTTATTCAATAGACGATCCTACAATGTCCTGGTTCCTTAACTAAGTTAAGCACTGGGGATTTAAAGAAGAAGAAGGCAACCCTGGCCATGTAGAAAGATAAGGGTTGTGACTGAGGAAGGCACTGGTGAGGAGCTTCAGGGTCCAGAATAGTTCATTCTCACCCGGGGCGAGCATTTGGAAGGTTTCTGGGAGAGGAAATACTTAAAGCAGGATTTTAAATTTTTTTGTGTTTTTACCTGTCGCACAAGAGGAAGACATAATCATTGCGGAAAGCTGGAAAATGCAGGAAACTATAAAGAAGGAGATCTGAATCACCTGGGACTCCAACCAGACCCCCATCACCGCTAATGTTCTGGCAGGTTGACCTGGGTCAGCTCCCGTTTCCTTGGCAGTAAGCTCCTCAGGGAAGAACGAGAGGCAGCCTTGCCTCCCCTCCTCAGAGGAAAGGCTGAGCTTTAGGCAGTGAAAGTCAGGCTTCCTTTGCCCCACAGAAGAGGTAAGTAGCTTTTGATTTTTTCAAGCCTAATTCAAGAAGATGAAGGCCTGGATTGTCTCAGAAAGGAAGTCTCCGACGAGAAAGGAAGAAGGGTGTGACCTATCCCTTGGACAGCGGGGTTTCCAGAGACTGAGTGCCCAAGTGATGGGGACACTGCCCAGCCTCCACGCAGTGCCTGAGTGTCCTTGGATGGGGAACTCCAGGTGCTGGCAGGGGATCAAACGCTGCCCACAGCAGTGCTGGCTACCTCTGGGACTGTCCTAGTGACTGGGCCTGGTGCATGGGGAATGAGGCCCTGCCAAGGTGAAAATGTAGTTCCCAGCCCTGAGCTGACTCAATACCCCCGCCCCCCCCATCACCAGAACAACCCACGCCTGACCACGAATTGCTAGAAGGGAATCTTTATATGTTTACCTTCTGAATTCTTTTTCTTCTTGACATTTTATGATTTATAATATCAATCCCAGACATATCATAATAAGTATTCCAGACACCCCTGAGCTCCATAATTCAAATATAACTCTGTGCTGTGAAGAGGCCTCAGTTAGCTAAATTTTGTGCATCAGTGGGGAAAACTTTTTCCGATTAGAGCCATAAACCAGAAGGCAAAGGAGGGATGCACTCCCGATATCGTATTCCAAGTTGCTGGGAGAAGAAAGACACAACAAAAGATGATTTCAGTGCGCAGATGAAACAAAGGAAGAGGTGGCATCAGAACTTTTCAGCTCTTCAGTGAGATAAGTGCCAGCTTGGTTTTAATATGCAGTTGCCTTGTAGTTCACAGCTGACTTCTAATATAAACAGACACAGAAAGGTAAGGTACGTTAGTCTTGTTCCTAACCTCTGGACCCTTATTTCTCCCCTTGGCTGAGGCCTCCACCCTTGCGTGGAAATTCAGGCCTGGCCGTGCCCTGGGATTTGGACCTCTGCTGGCCTGAGCAGGAACTGTTTAAGCAGCGGGGTGTCCCACTGCTGCTGGGCCTCTGCTGGTCTCTGGTCTCTGGGAAGGAGGGAACTGTGCCCGCTGAGCTCCCAGAGCCCTGTGAGTGTGGGCACTAGTGCCAGCACCAGGTCAGGGATGTGCAGAGTCCGAAAATGGGAGGTAGAGGAAGGGCGGGCTGCCTCCTACTGGCAGGAGGGAACCTGGGGGGCGGGCATGGAAGGTGGGATCTCAAAATCACGCTGCCGGAGCTGGCCCACCAGGCTACAGTTGGGCGAGGTCACACTCCTCTGCAGGAAAGCCTCCCTCAGGTGGAACTGCTTAATCTTCATGATTGTGTGTGAACTGGAGATCAGGAGACCCCGGCTCGCAGTGGACCAGGACTTTGCCTCCCGCTCCCTGCCAGTCAATGAAGTGCATTGCTTCTTGAAAGTGGGCGCTAATGCCAGCTATGTGACTTCCTCCAGTGGACCGATGTGTAGTGCAGGTGGGTGGTGCAGGCCTCCGAGGGCCTCCAGGGGACACTGGACAGGACCGAGCCGTGCAGGTGGGCAGTTCCTTGCGCTTGGACGCAAGCAAGGCCGGCACTGGCTGGGTAGGGTACTAACGGAAGGCTGTCCGTTGGGCCGTCTGGCGACAAGCCGGCTTGGGCGCATGCGAGCCCTGGTTTCCCGTCCTGGCTGATGCGGGCTCGCTGGCTTCAGTCTTGACTTGGGAAGCGGGTTTTACAGACTCACAGTGCCCAGGAGATTGGAGCACACTCTCACATCCGGCTGTGAGGAAGCCGCCCGAGGGCAGGCGGGCAGCGCGGAGAGCACCACGCCGGCGCCCGTGCAGCCGCGCGCCGCCCCCGCTCGGGAGCGCAGGTGGACGCCCCGGAGCGGCCGGGAGCCCGCGCAGCCCGGCGGGCGAGGCGGCTTAGCTCCATTCCTCGCTTTGCGCGCTTGGCGCCCCTACAGCCCGGCGGGGAGTTTTGAATGGGGTGGGAGGCTAACAAAACGTTCAGCATGACTGGAAACGGAGTGTAAGTTACACCTGGAACCGGAAGGGCCAGATCCAATCGGCTTCTAATATGCTTTGATGTCTTTTATTGGAACTCTGGCTCAGGGATCTTAAGTGTTTGAGGGCTCCTGCTCAGACAGGGATTATCAGTCACTTCCCATTCTCCCCCTGATAAAGAATGCAGATGTGAGGGTGTCCAGCGGTTATCCTGGGCCGGGTTCAGCTATTTGGCCACCAAGTAAGAGGGCCGTGGGACAGTGAGGATGATGACTCGCCCCCAACGCAGGTGTGTTTCCCTGGAGCCCACCATCAGCCTGTGAGTTCCACTTCAGCCGAATTTTTTCTCTGGAGTCTCTCCAGTCGGTGTGCCCACTGCTCTTGCTTTGCTGGGAATAATGGTATTTTACCTTATAATCTTGTTGTGAGGATTAAATGAGATAATTCATGTGATGTCCCTGGCATTGTCATATTTAATAAATCAAATAAATACGTTTCATGTACAATCAGATAGATTATATGTAAATAAAGCAATACTGTGCAGTGTTATTAGAGAGCTGGCCCTCACGGACCTAAGGAGACACTCTTCCCACTGTGTGCTGTTTGCATAGGGACAGTATTTCAGGGGTCCCCTGTGGCTTGCCCTTCTACGGCCAGGTTCAGTTTGGGAATTGGGCCTCCTTGGTTCTCTTGGCTTCCTCTCTTTTCAGATAACCTGGGAGTAGCCTCCTGCTTCCTTCCTTCCTGCCTGGCAGTGAATCGCGAGGCCTGACTTGGTAGGCCCATTAGGAAAACATGCCACGTTGGGATCTTAGTGTGAGGCGTCCTTGGATTTATTTTACAACAACATCATTCATCTTCTCGGCAGTGAGACAGGATATTCTTTCCTTTTTTTAAAAAAAAGTTTCCATCAACTGTGGACCCTATCGAGCTGCTGAATATATGTCGGCCGATTATGGATAGGAGCTAATGTTTCATGAGGGCCATTCCCTCCTGTTCTTGAAAATCACTTAATTTGGTAACCTGCCACAAACGTGTTACTTTAGGGAGAGGAGTTAAAGGCTCACTTCTTGGAACGGTGTGACAATTACTGCAGTGAAACGACAGTAGTAAAAACTGTAGGAAATATCAGGCCGCCGACATTCGGGGGAGTTTTGGTCCCACAGGATCAGAAAACGTGGAAAAGGCCAGGAAGCCCAGAGTGCATGGTTTCATTCCTCTTGGAAAGGTTAAACCAGCACGGTGAGTCTGACTAGTCCGCAGTGCTTCCTGTAGCCAAGTCCCTGCAAGTCGCTACTGGAGACATCTCAAAATAACGATCCATTTTACATCAGTTATGTAAACCAGGAACAGTTTTACTGGTGGAAAATTTTATAATCACATGTGTAAAATAAAAAAATCATTGCCTCAAAAACTTATGCATAAGTTATGTCTAGGAAATGACACATACCTCTTTTTGGTTTGTTTTTCCACCTCTCCTCACCTCCTCTGCTGGAGACTGGGCAGCCCTGGCTGAGTGTAGGTGGGCGAAGGAGGCCTTCCAGTGAGGCTCTTCTGTTAGCCTGATAACGTGTTAGGCGTTTTGCTAGTGGGAGTTAACTTTTTCTGGGCAACAAGGTTTGGTTGTCTTTTCATCTTCTCCATCTTCTCCTCCATTCTCAGGACTTAGAGATGGAACAGAGAGTGGCTTCTCCATGCATATTAAAGGAGAGGCTTGGAGGGGGGTCAGAGAGAGGAGGGAGCAGGAAGGAGGCGGAGAAAACGCGGAGAGAAAAAAGGCACACAGGCAGGGTGGCGGGAGGGAGAGAGGGCACCTTTCCCAGGGTACATCCTCAGAGCCGGGGACTGAAATCTCTTTTATACGGGCTAAACCCAAGCGTCAGACGATTGAGTATATTAGAGAAGAAACCCCCCAAATTGCTCCCACTAGAAAGGCTTTCTATTAGTTATATCACTTGAACCTGGAGGAAACACCTGCTTGAATATTTTTCTGGAACTGATGTTGGTGCTTGGTGGGTTAAGAGTAGGACTTTATCATTCTCTTATCCACAATAGAGGACTCAACACAGAGATTTTATAGATTCTGAGTTTTTCTATTTAAATCTGTTTACTTCCAGGACATTTGTTTTGTTAATCAGCCCACACTAGCTAGCTAATAAGAACAATCATTTCTTGAGCTTGCTCTGCGCCTGGTGCTTTGTTAAATGCTTGACATAGATTATGATGTTTAATTCCTATGGCACGTCTAGAAGGCAGGTATCATGAGTCCATTTGACTGATGAGAGAACTGAGGCTTGGCCAGGTGAAGCAACTTTCCCAAAGTCACACAGCTAGTAAGAGGCAGAACCCAAATCTCTTACTCCAACACCATTGTTGGGAATGATGAGTTTACTGGTTCAGCCTCAGAATTTTCACTAAAATGGAAGAAAAATGTATCCATTAACTGTGTGTGTGAATTGGTAAAAGACTATTAACATGTTTTAAACTAAACTCTGAATTGTATATATTGTATGATAGTTTTAGATTTAGAGTATTATTGTGAAGATAGTACAGAGTGCCTGTTTTCCCCACACCCGTTTCCCCTTTTTTAAACATCCTACATTAGTATAATATGTTTGTCACAGTGAATAAACCAACATCAATACATTATGATGAACTAAAGCCCATGGTTTATTCCGATGTCCTCAGTTTTCCCCTTATGTCCTTTTTCTGACCCAGGCTCCCATCTAGGACATGGCACTACAGGTCTCCCTCCTCAGGCTCTGAGCTGTGGCAATTCCTCAGACTTTCCTTGTTTTGGGTGACCTTGACCGTTTTGAGGATTACTGGTCAGATATCTTGTAGGATGTCCCTCGATTGGGACTTGTCTGATATTTGAGGGTGAGTAGCTACACAAGTCATTTAGAATTTGGCACAGTGGATCTGTTTCTTTTCCTCATTCATTCATGTCAATATGAACTCATGGACATTGATGTCATATGTTGGGTCATTATAGTGCAATACAGGCATACTTCATTCATTGTGCTTTGCCTTATTGCACAGATGTTGCTTTTTTTTTTTTTTTTACAAATTGAAGGCAAGACCCAGAAGATTACAGCTTGGTTCATCGTGGTAATCTGCACCTGAACTGGCAGCATCTCCGACGTCCCCTTAGCCACTTCGTTGTTCAGATCGGTCCAGCTTTGGCCCCCGAGAGCTCCTTCAGTTGGCTCCTGTGTCCTTTTGACATGTCAACTTAGATTTATTTATTTTTTTAGTACCTCCCTACTTTCTGGCACTACAAGATGCTCCCAGTTCACATGTGTATTTCTTGCCCCAGTCTTTGGATCTGCCATTTTCTGAGAAGCCCTGGTTTCTTTCATTGGAGGATGGTATTAGAAATCTGGGCATTAGATGTGCTCATTGCTACTGGATGTCATGGCTTCTACGTCCTGTCAGTTGAAAGGGCAAGGAAATATGTGTGTGTATACTAACCTGAGTATATACACATAGCTATTCAATTTTCTGTATGTAATCATCTGTATCTATATTAAGCTAAAGCATGAGTTTATACTGATATCTCCAACTCTAATTCATTATTACATCATTCTAGCCTCTTCCCCTTGATTATGTGTGAATTCCCACTCCAATATTGAGAAACCTGGCTCCTGTCATTAGCCATTCATTACTTGATCGTTCCCTTCAGTATACATGTACAGCAGTACCCGGTGGCGACCCACATCCCCAAAGAAACGTCTTTCAACTAGAGCTCAGTGCTACCTGCAGCTCCTTTTTCCTTTGGTGTGGCGGATTCTACTCACTTGCGAAGTTGCTTAGATCAGCCCCATTTTCACCCACTGTCTTTCATGTATTTGTTTTTTTTTAATAAATTTTTATTAATGGTAATGGGATGACATTAATAAATCAGGGTACATATATTCAAAGAAAACATGTCTAGATTATTTTGTCATCAAATTATGTTGCAAACCCCTCGCCCAAAGTCAGATTGTCCTCCGTCACCCTCCATCTAGTTCTCTGTGCCCCTCCCCCTCCCCCTAACTCTCTCCCTCCCTCCCTCCCTCCCATGTCCTCCCTCCCCCCCCACCCTTGGTAACCACCACACTCTTGTCCATGTCTCTTAGTCTCATTTTTATGTTCCACCAATGTATGGAATCATGTAGTTCTTGTTTTTCTCTGATTTACTTATTTCACTCCTTATAATATTATCAAGATCCCACCATTTTGCTGTAAATGATCTGATGTCATCATTTCTTATGGCTGAGTAGTATTCCATAGTGTATATGTGCCACATCTTCTTTATCCAGTCTTCTATTGAAGGGCTTTTTGGTTGTTTCCATGTCTTGGCCACTGTGAACAGTGCTGCAATGAACATGGGGCTACATGTGTCTTCACGTATCAATGTTTCTGAGTTTTGGGGTATATACCCAGTAGAGGGATTGCTGGGTCATAAGGTAGTTCTTTTTGCAGTTTTTTGAGGAACCACCATACTTTCCTCCATAATGGTTGTACTACTTTACAGTCCCACCAACAGTGAATGAGGGTTCCTTTTTCTCCACAGCCTCTCCAACATTTGCTATTACCCGTCTTGTTGATAATAGCTAATCTAACAGGAGTGAGGTGCTATCTCATTGTAGTTTTGATTTGCATTTCTCTAATAACTAATGAAGCTGAGCATCTTTTCATATATCTGTTGGCCATTTGTATCTCTTCCTGGGAGAAGTGTCTGTTCATGTCCTCTTCCCATTTTTTTATTGGATTGCTTGTTTGTTTGTTGTTGAGTTTTATGAGTTCTTTGTAAATTTTGGATATTAGGCCCTTATCTGAGCTGTCGTTTGAAAATATCAGTTCCCATATAGTTGGCTGTCTGTTTATTTTGATATCAGTTTCTCTTGCTGAGCAAAAACTTTTAATTCTGATGTAGTCCCATTCATTTATCTTTGCCTTCACTTCTCTTGCCATTGGAGTCAAGTTCATAAAATGTTCTTTAAAACCCAGGTCCATGATTTTAGTACCTATGTCTTCTTCTATGTACTTTATTGTTTCAGGTCTTATATTTAGGTCTTTGATCCATTTTGAATTAATTTTAGTACACGGGGACAGGCTGTAGTCGAGTTTCATTCTTTTGCATGTGGCTTTCCAGTTTTCCCAACACCATTTGTTGAAGAGGCTTTCTTTTCTCCATTGTGTGTTGTTGGCCCCTTTATCAAAGATTATTTGACCATATATATGTGGTTTTATTTCTGGGCTTTCTATTCTGTTCCATTGGTCTGAGTGTCTATTTTTTTGCCAATACCATGCTGTTTTGATTATCGTGGCCCTATAATATAGTTTAAAGTCAGGTATTGTAATGCCCCCAGCTTCATTCTTTTTCCTTAGGATTGTTTTGGCTATTCGGGGTTTTTTATAGTTCCATATAAATCTGATGATTTTTTGTTCCATTTCTTTAAAAAATCTCATAGGGATTTTGGTGGGAATTGCATTAAATTTGTATATTGCTTTGGGTAATATGGCCATTTTGATTATATTTATTCTTCCTATCCAAGAACAAGGAATATTTTTCCATCTCATTGTATCTTTTTCGATTTCCCTTAACAATGCTTTGTAATTTTCATTATATAGGTCCTTTACGTTCTTTGTTATGTTTATTCCTAGGTATTTTATTTTTTTTGTTGCAATCGTGAAGGGGATTATTTTTTTGAGTTCGTTTTCTAATATTTCATTGTTGGCATATAGAAAGGCTATGGACTTTTGTATGTTAATTTTGTATCCTGCGACCTTACTGTATTGGTTTATTGTTTCTAATAATCTTTTTGTGGAGTCCTTCGGGTTTTCGATGTATAGGATCATATCATCAGCAAAAAGTGATAGCTTTACTTCTTCTTTTCCGATATGGATGCCTTTTATTTCTTTGTCTTGTCTGATTGCTCTGGCCAGAACTTCTAGCACCACGTTGAATAAGAGTGGAGAGAGTGGACAACCCTGTCTTGTTCCTGATTTAAGGTAGAAAGTCCTCAGTTTTATGCCGTTTAATAGGATGTTGGCTGATGGTTTATCATATATGGCCTTTATCATGTTGAGATATTTTCCTTCTATACCCATTTTGTTGAGAGTCTTAAACATAAAATTGTGTTGTATTTTATCAAAAGCCTTTTTTGCATCTATTGATAAGATCATGTGGTTTTTGTTCTTTGTTTTGTTGATATGGTGTATTACGTTAACCGTTTTGCGTATGTTGAACCATCCTTGAGATTCTGGGATGAATCCCACTTGATCATGATGTATTATTTTTTTAATATGTTGTTGTATTCTGTTTGCCAGTATTTTGTTTAGTATTTTAGCATCTGTATTCATTAGAGATATTGGTCTGTAGTTTTATTTCTTTGTGTCATCCTTGCCAGGTTTAGGTATGAGGGTTATGTTGGCCTCATAAAATGTGTTTGGAAGTATTGCTTCTTCTTCAATTTTTTGGAAGACTTTGAGTAGAATAGGAACCAAGTCTTCTTTGAATGTTTGATAGAATTCACTAGTATAACCGTCTGGGCCTGGACTTTTATTTTTGGGGAGATTTTTAATAGTTTTTTCTATTTCCTCCCTGCTGATTGGTCTGTTTAGGCTTTCTGCTTCTTCATGACTCAGTCTAGGAAGGTTGTATTGTTCTAGGAATTTATCCATTTCTTCTAGATTGTTGTATTTGGTGGCATATAATTTTTCATAGTATTCTACAATAATTCTTTGTATATCTATGATGTCTGTGGTGATCTCTCCTCTTTCATTTTGGATTTTATTTATTTGAGTCCTGTGTCTTTTTTCCTTGGTGAGTCTTGCCAAGGGTTTGTCAATTTTGTTGATCTTTTCAAAGAACCAGCTCCTTGTTTTATTGATTTTTTCTATAGTTTTTCTGTTCTCTATTTCATTTATTTCTGCTCTGATTTTTATTATCTCCTTTCTTCGGCTGGTTTTGGGTTGTCTTTGTTCTTCTTTTTCTAGTTCCTTAAGGTGTGAAGTTAAGTGGTTTACTTCGGCTCTCTCTTGTTTGTTCATATAGGCCTGAAGTGATATGAACTTTCCTCTTATTACTGCTTTTGCTGCATCCCAGAGATTCTGATATGTCGTATTTTCATTTTCATTTGTCTGTATATATCTTTTGATTTCTGCGCTTATTTCTTCTTTGACCCATTCATTTTTTAGAAGTATGTTGTTTAGTTTCCACATTTTTGTGGGTTTTTCCCCCTCTTTTTTGCAGTGGAATTCTAGTTTCAAGGCTTTATGATCAGAAAATATGCTTGGTACAATTTCAATTTTTCTAAATTTGCTGATATTGTCTTTGTGGCCCAACATATGGTCAATTCTTGAGAATGTTCCATGTACACTAGAGAAAAATGTATACTCTGTCGCTTTGGGATGAAGTGTCCTGTAGATGTCTATCATATCCAGGTGTTCTAGTATTTCGTTTAAGGCCACTATATCTTTATTGATTCTCTGTTTGGATGACCGATCTAGAGCCGTCAGCGGTGTATTGAGGTCTCCAAGTATGATTGTATTTTTGTTAGTTTTTGTTTTAAGGTCAATAAGTAGCTGTCTTATATATTTTGGTGCTCCTTGGTTTGGTGCATATATATTAAGGATTGTTATGTCTTCTTGATTCAACTTCCCCTTAATCATTATGAAATGACCATTTTTGTCTCTGAGTACTTTTTCTGTCTTGTAGTCAGCATTATTAGATATGAGTATTGCTACGCCTGCTTTTTTTTGGGGTGTTGTTTGCTTGGAGTATTGTTTTCCAGCCTTTCACTTTGAATTTGTTTTTATCCTTGTTGCTTAGATGTGTTTCTTGTAGGCAGCATATAGTTGGATTTTCTTTTTTAATCCATTCTGCTACTCTGTGTCTTTTTATTGGTAAGTTTAATCCATTTACATTTAGTGTAATTATTGACACTTGTGGGTTCCCTACTGCCATTTTATAAATTGCTTTCTGTTAGTTTTGTATCTAGTTTGATTCTTCTTTTTTGTTTTTCTATCATTTGTTTTTGTTTGTTTGTGTTCCATACTTCTTTCCTCTGTTGCTACCTTTTTTAAGTCAAGTGTTTTTGTGGTGGTTTTTTTAAGGGTGGTTACCATTAAGTAATGAAAAGGGTACCTACCATATTCATTGTAGTACCCTATCTTATAAGTATTTCTGCACTTCATCATCCTTTGCTACTGTTAATCTCCATCCTCTCCCCCCTTTTTTTCCTTTGTTGTCACAGTTTAAGTTTGGTTTTATTGTGTTCTTGGTGGAGTTGTTACTTGTGGTTTTGTTTTCTTTTGTTCTTTGAATCTGGTTGGAAAACCCCCTTTAGTATTTCCTGGAGTGGGGGCTTTCTGTTGATAAATTCTCTCATCTTTTCTGTATTTGTGAATGTTTTTATATCTCCTTCATACTTGAAGGATAGCTTTGATGGGTATAGTATTCTTGGCTGAAAGTTCCTCTCTTTCAGGGCTTTAAATATTGGGGTCCACTCTCTTCTAGCTTGTAGAGTTTCTGCTGAGAAATCTGATGATAATCTAATAGGCCTTCCTTTATATGTTGTACTCTTCTTTTCCCTGGCTGCCTTGAGAATTTTTTCTTTGTCATTGGTTTGTGTCATCTTTATTATGATGTGCGTTGGAGTGGGTTTGTTGGGGTTAAGAAAACTTGGTGTTCTGTTTGCTTCTTGAATTTGAGGCTTTAGTTCTTTCCACAGGCTTGGGAAGTTCTCGTCTATTATTTGTTTGAGTATATTCTCCATTCCATTTTCTTTCTCTTCTCCCTCTGATATACCTATTATTCTTATGTTATTCTTTCTGATGGAGTCAGACAATTCCTGTAGGACTTTCTCGTTTTTTATTATTTTTGAGTCTCTTTCTTCTTCTCTCTGTTGTGCCTCAAGTTGTTTGTCTTCTATTTCACTAATCCTATCTTCAATCTGGGCTGTTCTGTTAGCTAAGCTTGTTACCTCGTTTTTCAGCTCGTGAATTGAGTTTTTCATTTCTGTTTGATTTGTTTTTATAGTTTCAATTTCCTTGGTAATATATTCTTTGTGTTCATTGAGTTGTTTTCTGATCTCCCTATATTGCCTTTCTGTGTTTTCTTGTATATCTCTGAGTATTTTTAAGATTTCTATTTTAAATTCTCTGTCATTTAGCTCCAAGGCTTCCAATATGTTAAGTCTTTTCTCCATAGATTTTTCCACATCTATTTGTGTTACCTCTCTTTCTTTTGTATCCATAATATTCGATTTCCTCTTTCTTATCGGCATCTGAGGGTGGTCTTATTGATAGCACTAATTAGAATTAGTAAAGAGTAAAAAGAAAAAAAAAAAAAAAAAAAAAAGGTAAAACACCCCACACAAAAAAAAAACAGTAATAATTTATTATTTCCCCCCTTTTTTTCTCTCTTCTCTTTCCCTCCTCTCCCCTCCTCAGGGAAATATCGTGCCTATAATGGAGGGCCTGATTTGGGGTGAAGAGTTCAAGGGGCAAAAAAAAGGGAGTAGGGACCTACTAAATGCAAAAAAAAAAAAAAAAAAAAAAAAAGGAAGAAAATCTTAGACAAGCATAAGATGATTTGCTTGTATGTGATGGTCAACTAAGAGATATAATGAGAGGGATAAGAGGGAACCAGAAAAAAGGACCAAAAAAAGAATAATAAAGAAGAAAAAATAAAAATAATAAGTAAAAATCTGTTGTATTAAGTGGAGCGAAGACTAAATACAATGGAGACCTTGGGTTGGGAGGACCCAAAATGCCACAAAAATAAACAAACAAGAAAAAAAAATAAAAAGAAAAGCAAAAAAGAGAAATAAAGCCAAAAAAAAGCCTTGAGTCCCAAATTAACTAATTTGTTCATGATTGAGGATTATATGGGAGGAAAGTAAAATGAGAAAAGAAAAAACGAATAGAAAGGAAAAAATAAGAAAAAGAGAAAAACGAAGGAAGAAATAAAATAGGAAGAGAAAAAAACAAAATAAAGCAAGACAAAAAAAAAAAAAAAAAAGAGGAGAGAGTGAGAGTTAAGTGTTTTGGAGTATAACCTTAAAGGAGGGTGAGGATGAAGAAGAAAAATAAAATGCAACACTCATGCATAGTGTAGTTCAAGAAAGGGGAAGCATAAGATGGGCAGAGAATAGAAGGATCGAGGTGGAGGAAATAAAGGCAAAAAGATAGAAGAAACAAACAACAACAACAAAAAATTAGTGGATCAATTTGTAAAGTCTGTGGGTTTTTCTTGATTTTGAGAGGTTAACTTCTTCCTTTTTCTTTTCTCTCCCTCTTCCTGGTCGGTGACTCTGTACCCCAGGCTCTGCCCCTGTGTCACTCTTAGGTAGGGATTTGCAGTTGATGGGATTCTATGGCAATGTCATATAATTGGCTTTAGTCTTGCTGGAAGTAAAGGCTTGTTGGCGTTTGCAGGGTCCAACAATGAGAGAGTTTGCTTTCCTGGATTCTCTCTCCTAGTCCCCCCTTTCTGAATTAGCAGCCTGGTGATCCAGCTATAAGGCTGCAACTGCTTCTGCCTGGGGAGTAAGAGGCTCAAAGAGCTGGGAAATCCCCACTCTATCCCCACTCAGTGCAAGGCTTTGGGAAAGGCTCTGACAGTCAGGGCCTCCAGTGTAATCAGGCGGGGGTGGGAGTCAATTGTTGTCACCTTGACTGTTCAGCGCCTATCATTTAGTTGGACCTCTCAACCCAGGCTTTCCACACTTTGTAGCCTGTTTTTGCAGGGAAGAAGAGGCACTAGTCTCTGCTTACGACTAGTGTAGTATAGACCTTATTATCTGCCAAGTCCTTCTTGTTAGCGTTTATCCCAAATATGGAGGCTCTATTAATCAGAAGTTGCCCCCGCCCCTTTAGCGAGAGGCACTAAAAAATATCACGCCTCTTGTCTTGGAACGCTGAATTGAGAGAGATCTTATCAATTAGAACCGAGGGTGCGCAGATTTCATGGGTTAAGCTAATTTCAGTGATTGGGTCGCAGCTGTGCTTCCGAAGGTATTTTAGGCTGCCTGTGCGCGCCCCTCCCCCAACGCTTGATTGTTAGCTTGAATGGTTGGGTGAGGTGCCCCGCCCACGGAGAGAATCTCCCAAGCCTCTCCCGCTCGCCCCGCCGCTGGCGGCTGGACCGCACCAGGCGCAGGATAATGGAGCCCCCTGGGTGTGCGGGCCAGCAGGGTGCCCTGGGCGCGTGGAATGCCCAAGGCACGCGCACGAATGGGGCGCTCCGGGCACCGGTGGCCAGCGACCCCCACTCGCAGTGTGCGGGCCGCTGGGAACGTCAGCGGTGCTCAACCGGACCGGGCGCGCGCGCGGCGGCTCGCCGCGGCGGCTCGTGGCGGCCACTCCGCGTGGCGGCGGCTCGCGGTGGCTCGCGGTGGCGGCTCTTGTCGGCCGCTCGCGGCAGCTCGCGGTTCCCAAATATGGGCTGACTCACCACAGGCGCACTTCCTTGCGGTTTGAAAGAACGTCCCTGTGGTAGATTCCTCCACACCCTCGTCTCTCAGATTCAAGTGATAACAGTCCTTTCGCTATCAGTTTGTGTGGAACTCCGGAATGCTCCGAGGATAAATTTTTCTGTTTCTAGTTGATAAATTTGTTGTGATTTAGGGGAGAGCTGTCGGACGCGCTGCTCACGGCGCCATTTCCGTGACTCTTTCATGTATTTGTAATGCAGTTGGGTTGTTTGTCACATTTTGTATTCCATTCTGGGGTCCTCTTTTCTCCTAAATAATTTTTTTTTTTAATTTACAGGATCCAACAGCATAGTTTCACCTCCCCCCCCCCCCCCCGCCAACATCCATTTCATTTTATCTATTTGACCCTTTTCCCCTAACTCTTGGCAACTCTTGTGGGGACATAAGTTGAAACTCATTTGGATAGATACATGGAGGTACAATTGCTACCTCATATGGTAAGGCTGTGTTTAAAAAAATTTATTGATAGATTTTTTTTTTTTTTTTTTTTTTTTTTTTAGAGAAGAAGGGAGAGAAAGACAGGAACATTGGTCTGTTCCTGTATGTGCCCTGACCAGGGATCAAACCAGCAACCTCTGTGTTTCCAAGTGACACTCTAACTGTCCGAGCTATCTGGCCAGGTTGCCTGTGTTTATTTTTGTATGAAACTGCCAAACTGTCTTTCAAAATGGCTGCACCATTTCTTATTCCCACTAACAATGAATGAGTGTTCCCGTTGCTCCACGGCCTTGCCAGCATTTGGTGTTGTCAATGTTTTTAGATGTAGTCATTCTAGTAGTTGTGTAGTGATATCTCGTTGTTGTTTGTGTTGGCAGTTCCCTGGTTACAAACGATGCTGAACATGTTTTCATATGCTTATTTGCCATCTGTACGCCTTTTTTGATGAGCTGTCTGTTCAGATCTTTTGCCCCCTTTTTATTCTGATTTTTTAAAATTGTTGACTATTAAGAGTTCTTTTTGTGTGCATGTGTTCTTTTTTATAAATTTATTTTTTAATTACAGTTGACATAAAATATGTTAGTTTCATGTGTACAGCATAGTGATTAGACATTTATGTACCTTATGAATTCATTGTCTCGTTAAAGGATTCTTTCATATTTGATATATAAGCCCTTTTTCGGATATGTGTTCTGCAAATACAGGGTGGGGCAAAGGAGGCTTACAGTTGTGCATATGGGCAACAGTTTATTCTTGTATTAATATTAATGTACTATTTTTTATACAAAGAGCTGTAAACCTACTTTTGCTCCACCCTATATTTTTATCAGTCTGTGCTTTGTCCTTTAATTCTCTTAACAGTGTCTTTCATAAAGTTATAGTTTTAATTCTTATGTAGTCCAACTTATCAATTTTTCTTTCACAGACTATGCTCTTGGTGTCGTATTTTAAATTTATTATTATTTGTTTTGTTTTGTTTTTTTCATTTTTCCAAAGCTGGAAATGGGGAGGCAGTCAGACAGACTCCCGCATGCGCCCGATCGGGATCCACCCGGCATGCCCACCAGGGGGCGATGTTCTGCCCCTCTGGGGCGTTGCTCTGTTGCATCCAGAGCCATTCTAGCGCCTGAGGCAGAGGCCACAGAGCCATCCCCAGCACCCGGGCTATCTTTGCTTCAGTGGAGCCTCGGCTGTGGGAGGGGAAGAGAGAGACAGAGAGGAAGGAAAGGGGGAAGGGTGGAGAAGCAGATGGGCGCTTCTCCTGTGTGCCCTGGCCGGGAATCGAACCCGGGACTCCACGCCAGGCCAACGCTCTACCGCTGAGCCAACCAGCCAGGGCCTTGGTGTCGTATTTTAAAACTCATCAACAAACCCAAGGGCATATAGATTTTCCTCTTTCTTCATGAAGTTTTTATATTCTTCCATTTCCATTTAGGACTACCATCCATTCTGAGTTCATTTTGTGTAAGGTGTAATGTCTGTGTCTAGGTTTATCTTTATTTTCTTACTTATGGACATTCAGTTGTACCAGCACCGTATATTGAAAAGTCATCATTTATTATTATTTTTTTTTTTTGGTATTTTTCTGAAGCTGGAAACGGGAGAGACAGTCAGACAGACTCCTGCATGCGCCCGACCGGGATCCACCCGGCATGCCCACCAGGGGGCGATGCTCTGCCCCTCTGGGGCATCGCTCTGTTGTGACCAGAGCCACTCTAGCGCCTGGGGCAGAGGCCAAGGAGCCATCCCCAGCGCCCGGGCCCGAGCCATCTTTGCTCCAATGGAGTCTTGGCTGTGGGAGGGGAAGAGAGAGACAGAGAGGAAGGAGAGGGGGAGGGGTGGAGAAGCAGATGGGCGCTTCTCCTGTGTGCCCTGGCCGGGAATCGAACCCGGGACTTCCGCACGCCAGGCCGATGCTCTACCACTGAGCCAACCGGCCAGGGCCTCATTTATTTTTTTTATTAGCAAAATATTTCTGTTCAGTTTGTGGAACAAGAGTGCTCTGGAAGCAAGCTTTGAGTGCTCTGGCCCCGGTCACTGAGAACTTCTCATAACCTCCATGCACTGTTTTTATTCACCTACCTTTCTGCCAAGTCAGGTGTTAGCTGCTGCCCACTGCAGAGGACTACCAGGACCGTGCTTTTTCAGTAGCACAGGAGAGGAACGTGAGTGCATGGATGTGTGCGTGTGCACGCGGCTGACAAAGACAGTCCAGTCCCTTCAGAAGGGGAATGTGGAGGGGAAGAGGGATTGGGTGGAGAACTTCCGCTTTAGCCTTGAAGATAGAAAACTCTTAAGACAGAAAAGAATATAAGGAGTGGAATTATTTTAGGAAAAATATAGAATCATATAGTATACAACACACACATACACACATACACTCATACTCACACACACTGACACACACACAGACTCTCTCCCGAGGCCTGCGAGAGTCAGGCAGGAGGTCTCCATGTTACGTGCCTAGACCTCAGGGAAGTAGGGAGCAAATCTTCATAACTGGGATGCATATTACAACATTAAAACGATAACATATTAAACCACTTACATATTTTACAACCCCATTTATTCCAGACTTTGAAAATCACTTTTGTTTTCTTACAATGAATTAAATAATAAAGAAGAGTGCCATCTTGTGGGCATGTCTATTACTACCACAACCACATCAGATCTTGGAAGTACATCAACCCCAGAGAGTCTTTCTCATTATGTATATATTTGTATGTATCAGCTGTTGGCAACTGATTATAGACTTCTTGTCAGTTCTTTTGCCTACAGTGAATCACTTGATGCTTTTATTTTTATAAATGATTAAAAGTTACTTTCTTTTTTTTTTTCTTTTTTGTATTTTTCTGAAGCTGGAAATGGGGAGGTAGTCAGACAGACTCCTGCATGCGCCCGACCGGGATCCACCCGGCATGCCCACCGGGGGGCGATGCTCTGCCCATCTGGGGAGTTGCTCTGTTGCTACTAGAGCCAGTCTATCGCGTGAGGCAGAGGCCACGGAGCCATCCTCAGCACCCGGGCCATCTTTGCTCCAATGGAGCCTTGGCTGCGGAGGGAAGAGAAAGACAGAGATGAAGGAGAGGGGGAGGGGTGGAGAAGCAGATGGGCGCTTCTCCTGTGTGCCCTGGCCGGAAATGGAACCTGGGACTTCCACATGCCAGGCCAACGCTCTACCACTGAGCCAACAGGCCAGGGCCTAAAAGTTACTTTCTAATAACACTTAAATTCCGTCATGGAGGGTACTAATATTGGCATTTATAATAAAAAATGACACATTATCAGATCCCTTATGTACTCTAATTAAATTTCATGTAAGAAGTTCAAGACCCTGGCCAGTTGACTCAGTGTTAAAACATCAACCCAGTGTGTGGAAGTCCTGGGTTCGATTCCCAGTCAGGGCACGCAGGAGAAGTAACCACCTGCTTCTCTCCCCCTCCCCCTCCCTCTCCCTTTATCTCTCTGTCTCTCTTCCCCTTCCACAGCCTGGCTTGAATGATTCAAGCATGTCAGCCCTGGGCACTGAGGATGGCTCCATGAAACCTTTGCCTCAGGTCCTAAAAATAGCTTGGTTCTAAGCATTGGCCCTAATAGGTAGAGCACTGCCCCAGACGGGAGTTGCTGGGTAGATCCCAGTTAGGTGCATGTAGGAGTCTGTCTCTCTCTCTCCCCTGCTCTCATTAAAAAAAGAAAAAATAAAAGAAAGTTTGGCTTACAAGTCTTACAATACACGAGCCTATATGTAATGAACATTCCATAAATTTTCAGGGAGGATGTTTTATAGTCAGTGTCAGATTGAGTTTGGTTGTCGTTTTCAGTTGTTGCTAGTCTTGTCTTGAATATACATAGTGAGGAAAGAACCAGATCAGACCAGGCAGGAGCAGAAAGGTTTAGTAGCCATTCAGGGACCATTGAACCAGATTATAGACCTGAGACCAGGATAGGAATTGAACGTCAGAAAGCAATTTGACAAGATGGAGCCAAGGAGGTCATGCTAATTATAGCTGAGAGACTCCCTTTTAATCCCAGCTTGCTATTTTCTACCATAAACCTTGGGAAAAATCCCTGCACCTCATTGGGGTGTTATTTATAAAATTTGTAAAATGACAAGTTTGAAATGTATAATCTCGGGGGGGGGGGTCCCTTTAAGACCTGAAATTTGATTATCAAGCAGAAGGCTTCATTTCTTAATCTTTCTTAATCCAGGTTTCCTGGCCAAAGGCAGGGTTTATCACAAAGATTCTTATTTTTAGTGAAACTTCTAGGTAGAGCATTCTGAAGCCATAGAAATGGTTTCTATTTAATATGGTTAAGAAAGTATGGAGGCCTGACCTGTGGTGGCGCAGTGGATAAAGCGTCGACCTGGAAATGCTGAGGTCGCCGGTTTGAAGCCCTGGGCTTGCCTGGTCGAGGTACATATGGGAGTTGATGCTTCCTGCTCCTCCCCCATTCTCTCTCTCCTCTCTCTCTCTTCCCCCCTCTCTCTCTCCTTTCTAAAATGAATAAACTAAAAAAAAAATTAAAAAAAAAAAAAAAGAAAGTATGGAAATACTTGAATATGCTTACTCCCTTCAATTCTTTGTTATCCTCCTTTTGAACTCCTACAGCCCTCTGGGAGGGGTATCAGAGAAAAGACACGCTCACTTCCACTCAAGGACGGAGGCAGCTGGGCCCTTGCCCCACGGGGAATGTCTGTTCTCCTTGCAGATGGGCACAGTCAACAGCACAGCATTTTAAGACCTGAGGCAGTGATGGGTGACATGATCCACCTGCCTCATGCTATAGGTATCTGACAGTGGTGCTGATGCTGGGGAAAGAAATCATTCCTTCCGAGGTCAGCTGAAGGACCTTCCAGGATGGGTCGTCATTTTTTTTTATATACAGAGAGAGAGAGTCAGAGAGAAGGATAGATAGGGACAGACAGACAGGAACGGAGAGAGATGAGAAGCATCAATCATCAGTTTTTCATTGTGACACCTTTGTTTATTGATTGCTTTCTCATATGTGCCTTGACCACAGGCCTTCAGCAGACTGAGTAACCCCTTGCTCGAGCCAGCGACCTTAGGTCCAAGCTGGTGAGCTTTGCTCAAACCAGATGAGCCCGCGCTCAAGCTGGCGACCTCAGGGTCTGGAACCTGGGTCCTCTGCATCCCAGTCCGACGTTCTATCCACTGCGCCACCACCTGGTCAGGCCAGGCTGGGTCATTTTATGATGATGGCTTTTTATGTTCCTAAATCTCTAAGGAACATTACTTTGCATTGGTGTTTGTGTGTCTATATTTTGAATTCTCATACAATTAAGAACTCTCATACAGTCCTGTTTACTTGAGTGCAATTTAAGGTTTTTCTAAAGAAGAGGACAGGATCAGAAATTCAAGAAGATACTAGAGAGTTCAACCACAAATGGCATTCTTATCTTTGTCAAAATTATGCTGTGGATTGTCAAATGGGCCTTTAAGAAAAATGTGGAACAGACAGTGTGTTGATGACATTTGACCACAAGAGAGCGCTCTAACAAAACACCTCACAACTTAAAAAAAAAAAAAATCTACATCCTCCTCAAACATTTACATGCTAAAATTTCGGGCTGGTCTTATGACATAAAGCTCAGTGTCACAAATATTGTTTTAAACATTATGAAATGAGATTAAAAAAAAAAAAGAATGTTGGTAGCCTTAGAAATGAATCCTGAGTGCAAGTTAAACTACTTCGATTAGCTGGACGTGCTCTATAATCCCCACACCAGCTTCCAGAAAAGGGCCAGAGTTTAAAAACCTTTTACTTTCTTTAACCAGAGACCAAACAACACAAAATCAAAACAATTTAGGAACGTTTCCATTTCCAGTCTAGAGCTTTGATGGATTATTCTTATAAGAATTTTAAGTCTACATATGTGATAAGAAACCACCAACCAAACAACCCATTCTCCGATCGGGATACAGCTCTCGTCGGAGACAAGGCTGTGTTACTTCTTAGGGGATGCAGACCTGTGAAAAGGAGAGGGGCCAGAGGCTGTGTGAGAGCCTGCAAAGTAAATTAAAGCAGGCAGGCAGCATCTCCCTCGTACACAGATAACACTTGAGGGCATTATTGCCAACAATGAATATCCTTTACAGTTAAACACTCTTTACTGATAATAGAATAATTAGAGAAATTTATGTGCCTCTGCGCTATTATTAACCTAACTTTGCTTAAAAGAGATTCAGCTGGTTATTCACGGATATTATAAGAGTCTCCCTCCCCCCCCTTCTCAGATGACATGTTTATACTCAGGCAGCACTTCTAAATTTTTAATAGAGACGAAGAGATTCCATTTAATTAGGTAGAGTGACTTGTTTATGTGCAGGTTATACATTTACGAGTTCTAATGAAGAACGGAAAATACCTATTGAGCAGCCTTTGAAGTTTCGCTTGTTTAAGGCTAATTGTGAATCCAGCTTCGGAAAAGGCATCTCAGTCCATCAAGTGACCGGAGAGTAGAGCGCAGGGAGTTAAGTCCAGGTAAAATAATTGCACAAACCGCGTGTCGATCAGTGTTCAAAGGAATTTTTTTCCCCTCCCAAATCAAAGCTCTTCTGTTGTCCATTTAATTGGAAGATTGAAATTGGGTTATAGGGAAAAACATTGTTAAGGGAGTGTCAAGATTTTTTTTCTTGAAAAATACCTGCTACATTTATGTAAAACCTCTCTCTTCTTTTGTATTATTATTTTTTTACTTCTTATATTCTGTGTTAGCCTGTTTTATTTGCAAATCAGGTGACATAAACATGTTACTGTCAAAAGCATTTTTTCACATTCATCATTCTTTTCTGAAAATGAGAAGTTAATTTTTTCTTAACCTCTGACCAAAGGTAAAAATTTCAAATATTTGCATGTCTCAGATGTGCTGCAAAAAGGCCACCTAAATTAATGAGGTTTCTTGAATTGGTGGACAGAAATGAATTACAAAGCTTAAGAAGTCGAAGAGATTGCTCGTGATTTTTAAAGCAATATTAATGACTGTATGGAATGAAAAATTGAGCTTTGTGTTATTACTGTAGGATTAGCTTTTAGTTCCTGAAAGCTGGTTTATTTATGGGTATATGGAAGGGAATTAAACTCTGAGAAGGTTAATTTTTATTAAAAAATGTTCTGTGGAAGGTCTATTTCCTACCACCTTGTATCAGTTTCCCTTTGAATTGTAGTTGCAATCTGCACTTGGAGGGAGTCCAGGAAGCTTGAATAATAACGCATTCCCTGGGGGAGCCTCTCTTCAGGGAGGGAGCAGGAAAAATGAAATGCTACATGCAGGTTTCCAGCGATGTGTGTATTCATCCTGATATTATCACAGCTGAGGGACTGTAGCAAGGCGACTTCTAGGACTTGCCTTTGCCATCTTTAATGCACACTGTAGTTACTGCATGGAAAACAAAAACCTCAACGTACCAGTGAAATAAAGCCATTCCTAGTTATAAAGTCATACCTTAGAAATACTCACTGAAAGAAAAAGATTACTTTGTTGCAAGGTGAATGGAGAGCAAAGAATAAAAGGCTGGGGAAGAAAGGAAAAGAAACCATTGCCCCTTGCTCAGCTTGCTGACCAGACTGAAGGCTCTCCAACATTTTAGCACTTTGTGTGTTTATTTTCTCTTTCATCTGTGGGCTTGTCTAATTTATTTTCCTAAGAAAACTCTGTTTCTCGTGTGCAGAGCCAGCATTACGTAGCTGTGATCTTGGGTGGTGTGGGTTTAAGATCAAACAGAACCTAATACGGTAGGATTTGTTTCCTTATTGGTCTTATTGCTTGGGTCGGGCTACAGGCTGCGAAGTGATCGGGAGGAATTAGGGCAGCAGCTCTTCAGAGAAACGCATCCTGGCCAGCTCTCTACCCCGAAACGGGATAGCGAGAGGTGGCAGACGGCGGGAGACCCGGGGCTGGCACCCTGGCAGAGTGGATGTGGGTTCAGGGGAACTCCCAGCAGCATAAACATTCTATGCTGATATCTTTTTGAGTACTGTATTTTATGTTTGGCAGGTTGGCTGATGTCCTGGATCGGAGTTGCTTGGTATACCTAATTCAGGCCTAATTTAAGAAACAAAGCTTCCTGACTTTGTGGGAGACAAAGAGAAAAGCAAAGGAGTTTAATACTTTTTCTTTTCTTTTTTTTTTTTTTAATACTTTTTCAAAAAGTTTACTTAGGAGTAAAAAAAAAATTACATTGGAGTTGTTTAAAGAAAGATACAGAAAAATAAGGGTGTGAAAAACATGGTTTTGAACATATGAGACGCTCTGCAGGTAAACGGAATGAGGCAGGAGAGAAGCGTTGTGGGGAACAAGTGCAGTTACTAAAAAGAAGTCATTCTGGTCCAGTCTTTCCTCCTTTTTAAAGCGTTTGGGAGGAGCTTGTTCATTGATTCTCTCATTCGACACAGTTTATCTAAGCTCCCGTCCTGTGCTGCAGCTGGCCCAGGCTTTCAAACACAGGGAGTTGAGTGAAACAAGCATCCGTGGTCTCACTGGAGAACTTGAACTAGGGCGCGTTCCAGTGGGTCTTCTGTTAGGGAAGATAGCACACGTTTAATGTTCCTGCAGAACAGGAACTGCAGCCCTGTCCTATTCTTTTCATCAATAAGAAAATACGTCGAGAGGTTCCGTATCCTTTTCAGCGACCACTCCAGTCAGCTCCTGCATTAGGACCGTATTCTGCTTCTGCCTACACTGTCATGTTGCAGACGAGCGAGTGAAAGGGGGAAACAGAACAGGAAGGGAGTAGGGATTACAAGTGAAATATTGTTGAGGACACAGGACCTGCCTGAGCTGAGAGCTGACTTCTGGGGGCTCTTTGGCAGGGTATTTACAGATGCAGTATTTCTGTCAATCTCCCTTGTTCCACTGTTTGTTCCTGTAATGGGCGAATTAGCCTCAGGTTCTTGTTAAATCTATCCTTTTGGGAAGAGAAAATGACGTCTATTGCTATGACCGGGCACTGCTACACGATGTATCAGTTGAAGCAGTGTTCTCTTTCGGGGTGCTTTTTTTGTGGGGATGTGACCATCGCCAGCCACTTGACTGTCAGTGTCTCAGTTAGTCTCCCTTCTGAGTGCATCCTGTGGGGTGAAGGGAAGAAGATATTCAAAACTGTGCTAGTGAGAAGGAATGTAGACCGTGCCCACTTATACTGTTGACCTTTTAACCACATAGGGGGCTCAGGGTGCTGATTCCGATTTCCTACACTGTTGAAAATGTGCAAATAACTTCTGAGCCCCCTAAAACTTTACCCTTGGTATCCATGAGGGACTGGCTCCAGGACCCCCTGTGGATGCCAAACCCAGGGAATCTCAAATTCCCTAGTATATAAGATGGCTAAGATGGATGCGTAAGGTTAGCCCTTGCATCTGCTGACTCCCGATCTCCCATGGAAAGCAGTGAAGGTATTTATTTGAAAGAAGGTGAGAGTAGAAATGGACTCACAGTTCAAGCCCATATTGCTCGAGGGTCAGTTGTGTTTGGTCATGGAGTCCCTCCTTCGCTATTGGAGATGGGAAGGAACTGAAAGGCCAGGCACTCCAAGCTTTTCATTTTACAAAAGGGTAAACCAAGGCCCTCTGAAGCTCAGTGGATTGTTCAAGACAACGCAATGCGTTAGAGGCAGAATGATTTCTGTCCTGCAGCACACCTGGAGGAGGAAGCTGCTGGGGAAATGGGGGCATCTTCTAGGGACTGGGAGGGGCCTGGAGATGAGAGAATTGTGCTCCTTGCTCCTCGAAGGTGTGGGTGTTGGGCCGGCAGCATTGGCATCACCTGGAGCTGTTAGAAATGCAACCTCAGCCTGACCTGTGGTGGCGCAGTGGATAAAGCATCGAACCGGAAATGCTGAGGTCGCTGGTTCGAAACCCTGGGCTTGCCTGGTCAAGGCACATATGGGAGTTGATGCTTCCAGCTCCTCCCCCCTTCTCTCTCTCTCTCTCTCTGTCTCTTCCTCTCCTCTCTAAAATGAATAAATAAATAATTTAAAAAATTTAAAAAAGAAATGCAACCTCAGTCTCCACCCCAGACTACTGAATTACAATCAGCGCTTTTTAGCAGGATGCTAAGATTATTCCAGTGGTGGGATTCAGCTGGTTTGCATCAGTTTGGCAGAACCAATACCTAATTTTTTGTTGACTTTGGCGAACTGGTTGTTAAAGTGGCACTTGTCATCAGGATTCTCCCTAAGGTGGGCGCCTGGGCAACAGTGTATTATAGGCGCCCGTAGTAATGTTCATTCCGTCCATAGGTGAACCTAATTTGACGGAACTCCGCTTGTAATATTTATTTATTCATTTCATAAAACTCATTGTACCTTTGATGAAATACTGCATTTAGTTACGCATTTGTTACTTCAATAAACACACATATAACGTAAAGAGAAAAAGTGCCATGCAACCAGGGAGTGACAACTTGTATTGTTTTTTTTTGGTCAGGCATTATTTAATATTTTTATTAATATTTTAATACTCTTATAATCTAGTTTCGTATACCTCTTTTATTGTTCTTACTTAAGTATTATATGCATGAAATAATAAGCTACCTTTCGGTATATATATATATTTTTATACTTAAAACGGTCATTAGGGCAGAGAACCAACCGGTTGTTAAGTCCCACCACTGGAATATTTCTATAAATGCTAGGATTTAAGGAGCACTGATGCCTCAAACCCAAACTAGAATTACCAAGCAACTCAAAAGTGCCTAATGTCAGCAGATATTGGAACTATTTTAAAAACGATGTTCTTGTAAGCAACATTGTTAGCTAAGGTAGGTACTTTAAAACTTAAAAATACTAAATTTGCAAAGGGTAAAAATGATACTACACAGTGAGGGTGAAGATGTGGGGACCAGGGGTATTTAACGGTACAATATTTCCAGAGAGCAATTTGGTGATAGGTATTAGTCTTTAAAATGTGCTTACCAGCACATTCCACTTCCTAGGAAGTTATTCAGGAGAAATAATTGAACTAGTTTGAAAAGATAAATGAATAAAAATGTCATCGTGTTTATGATAGCCCCCCAAAATTGGTAACAGTCTTTATATACAACAGTAGAGGGTAAAGAAATCATGAAACTTATAGGGGGATACTATGTAATCACTTAAAATGATAAATTTAGAGGAGCACTGAAAACCCCAGAAATATGTTTATATATGTTTGTTGATGAGTAAAAAACTCAGCTTATCATACCCTCGGTAAAAGGAACTCATATCTTACTTAGAAATAGGAACATATTTTACAATCCAGAAAGCAGCGAAGTGGGAACAGTAGTAATTTCAGACAGTAAGATGATATTTTTCTTTTTGCTTATTTTCATTCTATGATTCTCTCTTACAATTGGTGTGTATTAATTTCCTAATTAAATATGTTAACATAGTTATTATTTTGGAAGAGCATTTTTTTTTTCTGTAAGTCTTGAATATTCTACTTCCTAGGCCAAATTCCTAAAAGGAAAGGCATTTTAATCTCTGTGTGTAACTTCTTCACTATACTGAGTACGTTATGTTAAATTTATCTATTAAATACCTTTCTCTGCCAAGACCGTGAGCACCCCAATGACAGAGACTGAGTCTGTGACTCTGTATCTGGGGCCTTGCTCAGCTGGTGCACACAGCACACAGTTAATCAGTGTTTGAAAATGGATGCATGAAAGGATTTTGGATGACTGTCTAAGAATTTTATTTTTTTTCATGAGTGACCTATGGGATTAAAGTTCTTAGCACACCGGCCTGACCAGGTGGTGACGCAGTGGATAGAGTGTCAGACTGGGACGCGGAGGACCCAGGTTCGAGACCCCAAGATCGCCAGCTTGAGCGTGAGCTCATCTGGTTTGAGCAAGGCTCACCAGCTTGAGCCCAAGGTCGCTGGCTCCAGCAAGGGGTTGCTTGGTTTGCTGAAGGCCCGCGGTCATATGAGAAAGCAATCAATGAACAACTAAGGAACCACAACAAAGAATTGATGTTTCTCATCTCTCTCCCTTCCTGTCTATCTGTCCCTCTCTCTGACTCTCTGTCTCTGCCACACACACACACAAACACACACACACACACACACACACACACACACACACACAAAAGTTCTTAGCACACCGGAATTGATTGCTTTTGCGTATAGGTGATGTGTGTGGTGAGAACGATCGAGGGCCAAATTCTTCTTGACCTGCAGGTTTAGCTGCAATCTCTACTCTGGCAATAAATTGTTCTGTGCGGGCCAGGACTAAACATGTCAGGAAGTCAGGCCCCAGAGGAGATGTGCTTCTCAGGAGCTTCTTTTGGGGTCCACTATTCCCCAGGTGGATCTAGGGGAATCCTAGGTGAGTACCCAAGTGGAAGTACATCGGCCGTGGAAACTGGGTTTCTGGGTCACAGTTTGTCTGTTTGTTGTGGTGATTTTGGCTCTTCTCCATTAGGAGACAGAGCTATGGGAGGCTTGCACTGTTGTTCCCTCTGTTTCACATTGTGGTAGAAGCATCTGCAAGCATTCTGTCACCCGAGGCTTGCTGCTTCCTTATGAGGCAGCGCCCATTTTACAGGGGAGAAAACTGAACTGGAAGAGGTTGAGCTACTTGCCCCAAGTTCAGACACAAAGAACTGGAGCTGGAATCTACATGGGGGGGCCCTGACCCAGAGCCCAGACCCTGCTGTCATGTTATAAAGAAGTTGGGGGATGGTCTGAGGGCACCACCCACCACCACCACTGGCTCTATCTAGCATGCGTCACTGTGACCGCCAGTGGAGACGTCCGTGGGCCTTTCTGAATTACTCCAGTTCTTCTTGTTAAATAGATTCTATTTAAGATTGAGCATCCGTATTATGTGGTCTCTCTCTCTCTCTCTCTTTTTTTTTTGCTTTTGGCTCTAAGTAAAGTCACCAGAAAATCTATTTTATAGCTTAAAAAGAAAAAGAAGTTAAGGGAATAAAATGTATTTTTAATTAAGTAATTCATACGATTTGGAAATAGCCATAAGGTTCAAGAAAGTGGCTTGCATATTTTACTTAAAGGTAAACCCTAGCTTTAAAATTTGGCTTATAATTTAATTATGAATTAATTTTAATTTACAAAGTTCTGAGGCATTCATGGAAGAGTCATTGAATGTATCTGGACATAGGCTTGTTTCTCGGATATTCCATTTCTGTATTTAGAAATGCTAATAGTATAAAAATTATAAGTTCTAATCTACAAAATTGAGGAGATGTTTCTGATGTTGAGTGATATAGTAATTAAATATGAATTTTGCTTATAATTTTTTTGGCTGCCTTTACATTTGGAATTTGCATAGTAATCCAGAAGGATCTTGGAAAAACATCTGAGGAAGGGTTATAGTTTGGTTCAAATTATATACCCAAGATGTTTCAAAGACATAAAATGATGTGTAACAACTCTGAGCTTTCTTAGTCCTCCTACTCCCATGGGTTATATCTAAATTGTAACAGTTTGTAACTTACGTTAATTTGTGTGATTATTTGATTGATATCTGTCTCTTTCCCCAGCCTGTGTGCTTCATGGAAGCAGAAGAGTCAAGTCTGTTTTGCTTGTCATTGTTAGCACAAAATAGCGGATGATAGCACATAACATAACAGTAACAGCCACACCAGTAATGATGGATGAGAGTAACAAACACTTGTCGAGCCCTTGCTATGTGCCAGGCGTTGTGCTGAGTGCTTAATACAAATCCATGTAATGGAACTTTGACAAATCTTGGTTGAATGACTTTTATATGAATGAAAAATAAATTTTGAGTGTGTGCATCTGTTAACTCCTTAGTGTTGTGGAGTTTTGGGAGACAGCTTATTACAACAAGAAGCAGAAGATATTGGACTTGAAATGATTTCAGCGAAGTATAGCTTTTCTTTTTGTATCTGACACGTGCTTAAGTTTTCATATTCTTTGTTATTTGTTGGCCCCTATAGCAGATTTTTAAGAAACAAGAGAAAAGGCTAGACTCTATCTAACTAAAAGAAATAGAACAGCAATACCGTTCAAATTGGGCTTTAATTTTAACGGAGAAGTCTTTGACTAGCAGAGCTCGTACTCTGACGATGGGAGGGCAGGATTATTTTTCAAGCAAGTTTCAAGCTGACGTTCGTGTTGCTGCCACAGTAACCTCCGCTTAATTCATTGTCATTTTGTGCCAAAATTGATGAGAACATAACCTTTGTAAGGTTTTTATGTTTTATTGGCTATAAAGGATAAAATATGGAGTAAAAGGAAATAAACTAGTATTTTGTTAGGTCGGGGGATGGATTTATGCTCTAACTAACTGATGGAATAATCAGAGGGTCATAAAGATCGGAATCCCTGCCTCCTATCTCTTCTCCTGTGTGTGTATTCAACAAGCTTCTCTTTGTGGCCGGCAGACCCATGGGAGCTCACCCAAACACCAGGCCCCCTTTGTCCAAGGGCATTACTCAGCTGTTCAGATCAAGAATATCACAGAGGCTTCTATTGCAGACATTAAGCAACGGGGCTAAGTCTAAATGAATCAGATACTTGACATGTGCAAATGGGCTGTTTGTTCACAAGGGACTCCGCACTGCATTGTGCTTTGAATGAACAGGCAAAAACAAAGTGTGTGAGTTAAATTGAATTTTTCGGGAAACACAGAAAAAGATCCGGTGGTGGTGTGGGGGAGGATGCTGGGAAGGTCAGCTCAGCCAGGTTCCCCAACCCACCCTCCGCAGCCATAAAAAAAAAAAAAAATCAAACAAATTTTAAAATAATTAAATTTGATTATCTAGGCCAGTGCTTTTCAAACTTAAGCCTACACTCGGAATTACCTGGAGGGCTTGTTAAAACCCCCGATAGCTGGGCGCCATGCCCACAGGTTCTTATTCAGTAGGGCTGGGGTGAGGCTAGAGAATTTGCATCCCTAACAAGCTCCCAGGTGATGCCGTGCTGCTGGCCGTGGGGAACACACTTTCAGAGCTACTGCTGTAGGCACTCATCTCTCCGCGGGGTGGCCACGCTGATGCGCTTCTAGGAGCTGCGAGAGTCCGGGAAGACATCTTCTCACTTCAGAAACGTACAGCTGGGTGAGGCTGTGTGTGTGGGTGGGTGGTGTTTCACGTGTAAGTAAGCCAGGACCTGTTCTGAGGATAATTGATTGCTTTAATCTTTAGAGCTTGCAGTCGAAGGTTGGGCTGAGATATAAAACAGGCCCGTCACTATCTTTCCTTAAGTGTCCTGTTTGTTTTCTCTGATTTGCTTCCCAAGCGATATACTTGCTTGGAGCTTCTGGAGGATGTCTGTCTGTTTTATCGCTGTGTCCTGGAGGCTGAGCGCAGGGCAGGGACCAGGCCTGCGACAAATTTGCAGGACTGGGCACAAAATAAAAACTTGGGCTCCTTGTTCAAAAATTAAGAATGTGAAGACAGTGACAGCAGGACATTAATCCCATCGTGAGCCCTTCTTAGTGCAGGGCCCTGTGTGACTGCACAAGTTGCACACTCATGAAGCTGGTTGTCACCTTGCAGATATAGGCACACCTTGTTTTATTGTGCTTATCAGATGTTGCTTTTTTTTTACAGATTGACGGCAAGACTCTTTTCCACCAACAAAAAGATTACGACTGACTATTGTGACATTGTAGTGCAGGGGTCTGGGACTGAACCGCAGTATCCCCGAGGAAGACCTGTGCTCAACAGGAGGAGCAAGCCGTTTCTTAGCTTCTTTCACTAAAGCATGATTGCGTAAGGATGGCCCGGGAAAGGATTGTGAAGGACCTCCTGGTTTGACTCCCTCTTTTTTGGTGTGGAGGCAAGTGCCCCATTTCATGTCTTTGCACTGTGACTCCATCTATAGCAACTCTGTGCAGGCATTAGGATCCCACTTGCACAAGGCTCACCTGGGACTTGGCTATAGTGATTTGGACCAGTTCTCTGAAGTCCAGTGCCTTTTTTTTTTTTTTTTTTTTTACATTATTTTTCAATGATCACATTTGCCTCAGAGAGGTTTAGCTATTTGTTTGGAGACACACAGCCCATGACATTAAACAGGAATTTGAACCCAGTCTTTTAAATCCTAGTTGGAAGTTCTTTTGATTCCCACTACTAAAGAAAGCAGGTTTGGGGAAGTTTATTGATTCTGTTGATCAATATTTTTGAGCTCTGAAGCTTTAGAATTGATCCACGAAATCTGGGTGCCTCCTGATCTCTTTCTGTCCCTGCCTCCTTCTAAGAACAAATGGCTCTTCAAGTACACCCTCTTCCCAGGAGAGTCTGGCTCCTTCAGTTTTCCTCCTGCTGGCTGGGAATACTTCCTCTGAGCCAACCCCCAGCTCCCAATGTTTTTCTGCAATGCTCCCCAATGTTCAGATTAAACAGGAATATTTATTTCCCAGTTCACTGGACTGCTCCTCTTCCCCATCCCTCTTGATTTATCTGCGTGTGGCTGATATTCACTCTCCTCTTCTCTGTGTGGATGAAATGCTACCTCCCAGGGTATAAAGCCAGGCAGGCATGGTGATTATGGTCAGATGCCCATGGACAGGCTTTCTGGGTTTGAGTCCTGCTTCTGCCTTTTATTTTCTGTGTAATCTTGGCTAAGTTTATTTTCAATTTGAGGTATATTTAACTTATAACATTGTATTAGTTTCACATGTACAACGTAATGATTCCATGATTGCATATATTACAAGATAATCACTACAATAAGGCTAGTTAACATCTGTTACCATACATAGTTAACAAAATCCTTTTATTCTGGGATGAGAACTTTCAATATTTACTCTCAGCTACTTTTAAATATTCAGTACAACATTAGCTATTGTCACCATGCCATACACTATATCCCTGTGACTTCACCCATTTCACATTCCCTATGCCCAGTTGGGTAATCACCCACCTAGTTTCTGGATCTATGAGCTCATAATTTTTAGATTCCACAGATAAGTGAGAACATATGGTATTTGTCTTTCTCTGTTTGACTTATTTTGCTTAGCATAAAGTCCTCAAGGTCCACCTATCTCACAAATGGCAAGATTTTATTCTTTTTTATGGCTGAATAATATTCCTCTGTGTGTGTGTGTGTGTGTGTGTGTGTGTGTGTGTGTGTATCACATTTTCTCTTCCCATTCATTTATCGATGGGGTTTTAGGTTGTTTCCATGTCCTTGCTATTGAAAATCGTGCTGCAGTGAACATGGGGGGGGGGCGCATATATCTTTTCAAATTAGTGTTTTTGTTTTTTCAGATAAATACCCAGGAGTATTGGCCACAATTTTTATGTACTCACACTTGAGCTTGTTTCCTGGTCTGTAAAGTAGAAATAATGCTGTAACAGAGGTTTGCTGGGATTAAATGGCATAATTTATGCAGAGTGCTTTGCTAATAGCATTACTGTGTCAAGGTCTGGCCCTGGATGCAACTAGGCAGTGGGTCAAACTTATTTGTTTCGTTCTCCAGTGCTTGTTTCATGCTTTCCAAACCCTTGGGTGGGGACTGCTGGCATGTTGCCTTTTCCCGTGGTACATCTGCGCTACATTCTAGATTTCAAACCAAGAAACAAATAAAACAATGGAGTGAATGGTGTTGTCACAGTTAGCAGAAGCAATCGATATTTTGAAGCAGACTTTTTTGGTGTAGGGTAGAGAACACCATTTAAAAGAAGACTGCACCTTGTAGGTGGCCATGTGTTCTGACAGTGTGAGGAAATGAGTGTGTGTGTGTAGGCGAGAGTGTGAAGCACTCCTGAACTTCAACATTAGAATCTCCCTCCCCCCAAGTGTTCCAATCTTTCTGTACCACAATTTTGCGGTGTTTTGGGTGAATTGATTCGGTGGTTGTATGGGGCTCATTTTATTTCGACATCCCCACTATAGCCCCTCACCCTCGGTTTCTTCGATCAGTATTTAGAATGAATGCAGATGTTTATTTACCAATATCTTAATATGTGTTTCTACACCCACAAGTATGTTTGTATGCTAAAATGTTAATATAAACATCCAGTAATGACATCAATATAGACATGCTGCTTTGCTTTGATAATGGCGGAAATGGAGGCTTTGTACTTGGAGCCTTATTTACTTCAGCACCTGCTTGCTTTTTTTTTTTATGACTGAGATAGAGTTGGAGAAAGGGACAGACAGACAGGAAAGAAGTGAGATGAGAAACATCAGTTCTTCATTGCAGCATCTTAGTTGTTTGTTGATTGCTTGTTCATTGATTGCTTTCTCATATGTGCCTTGGCCCGGGAGGGTGAGGCTACAGCTGAGCCAGTGACCCCTTGCTCAAACCAGAGACCTTGGGCTTTAAGCCAGTGACCTTGGGGTCATGTCTATGATCCCACACTTAAGCCAGCAACCCTGCGTTTAAGCTGATGAGCCTGTGTTCAAGCAGGCGACCCTGCGTTCAAGCCAGCAACCTTGGGGTTTTGAACCTGGGTCCTCTGCATCCCAGTCCGATGCTCTATCCACTGCACCACCACCTGGTCAGGCAGCACCTGCTTGCTTTATCCCTTTTGGCTGTCTTGTACCTATGCAGCAGCTCCGTGCAACCCTCCTTCCTCTCTGTCCATCCTCCCATGAGAAAACAACAAACAGACCCAAGCACCCACTCAATGTCCTTGTAATAGGGATGAGGTACTTTAGATTTTCAAAGTAATTTTCTGGGAGGATGGGGTCGAATGAATGAATAATAGCTACATTGCAATTATTAAGCTTAACTGAAGGATTTACTGGCTCCAAGTACCTAGGGGATTCTCTAGGATTTTGCATTTGTTAAAGACAAATGAAATCCAGATGCCAATTTGGTCTATAATGTGACAACTTCATGGAAAAGCCCACGTTGTTGGTACCCAATGAGAACCCCGCTTCTCTCTTGGTATTGAGACGTGTGTCATCTCTTCTAGGATTTGCTGCCCTGCTCTGGTTGAGCCAGATGAGCAAGGATAGCATGGATACCTAAAACCAGAGGCAACCTAGGAACTTCTCTATTGCTATGGGATTCTGACTCTTTCCTTCTTATACATAAAGAGATAAACCAGCTGGTGCTTTCTCCTTCAGTTTTCCTTCTCTACACCTGGGTTAGGCTGGTGAGCATCAGATAGCTGCTTCGACCAGCCTCAGTGCTGAGTCCTCAGATGCTAACTTGGACTCATCTCTCCTGTCCCTTCCCCTCCACACCAGCAACTCTGCTCCTCCCTCCAAATGCCTTATTTTCCTTCTGAATTTCTGATCCACACCAGATTATTTATTTATTTATTTATTTATTTATTTATTTATTTATATTTTTCTGAAGCTGGAAACGGGGAGAGACAGTCAGACAGACTCCCGCATGCGCCTGACCGGGATCCACCCGGCACGCCCACTAGGGGCGACGCTCTACCCACCAGGGGGCGATGCTCTGCCCCTCCGGGGCGTCGCTCTGCCGCGACAAGAGCCACTCTAGCGCCTGGGGCAGAGGCCAAGGAGCCATCCCCAGCGCCCGGGCCATCTTTGCTCCAATGGAGCCTTGGCTGCGGGAGGGGAAGAGAGAGACAGAGAGGAAGGAGGGGGGAGTGGAGAAGCAAATGGGCGCTTCTCCTATGTGCCCTGGCCGGGAATCGAACCCGGGTCCCCCTCACGCCAGGCCGATGCTCTACTGCTGAGCCAACCGGCCAGGGCCCACACCAGATTTTTAAGGACCATCCAGAACCTCTTCCTCACCTCAACACCCAACGGCTCGCTAAATACTGGTTGAGCCTCCAGTCTTTCCAGACTCCCTCCCTTCCTCATCCCCACACTCCCTGCCCTCCTTTAAGCTGTTACATCTCTCACGTGAAGGCTGTGGCATCCCCTCTGCCCTGCTTCATTAGTCTCTACTGGACCGGCCGTCCTGCTCCACACTCATTGTGTTTCAGAACAGAGACCAAACTCCTACTTTCAGAAGGAAAAAAATATTTGTACTAATCTTCCCTTGTCTACCTCTCTAGTTACATCTGCTGGCCTCTCAAAAGCAGCTGGAATACATCACTCAATTTCCTCAAATGCGGTATATTCCTTTAACTTTCTGGACCTTGTAGTGAGCTCTTTATCCATGCTTCTTTTACTGTGCTCTGTCTGAATAATTATTCTCAGCTCAAGGGTCAGTTCTTCTTTGAAGTCTTTCCTGACTGCTGGGCAGAGTTCACTTAATAATGTCAAAGCACTGGTGGCACTAGATTACACCTAGTTGGTTTTTGTGTTTTTGTTTGTTTGTTTGTTTTGTTTTTGTGGCAGAGACAGAGAGAGTTAGAGAGAGGGACAGATAGAGACAGACAGGAAGGGAGAGAGATGAGAAACATCAATTCTTCATTGCAGCACCTTAGTTGTTCATTGATTGCTTTCTCATATGTGCCTTGACTGGGGGCTACAGCAGACCGAGTAACACCTTGCTCAAGCCAGCAACCTTAGGTCCAAGCTGGTGAGCTTTGCTCAAACCAGATGAGCCCGCACTCAAGCTGGCAACCTCGGGGTCTCAAACCTGGGTCCTCCACATCCCAATCCGATGCTCTATCCACTGCACCACCGCCTGTTCAGGCTAGTTGGTTTTTGTTTGTTTTTTGTGTGAGAGAGAGACAGAGACAGGAAAGGAGAGAGATGAGAAGCATCAACTCATAGTTGTGGCACCTTAGTTGTTCATTGATTGCTTTCTCATATGGGCCTTGACTAGGGGTTCCAACGAGCCCATGACCTCTTGCTCAAGCCAGTGACCTCGTGCTCAAGCCATTGACCCTGCGCTCAAGCTGGATGCACCCGTTCTTAAGCCAGTGACCTTGGGGTTTCGAACCTGGGACACTGCCATATGCACTGTGCAATCACTGGCCAGGCTACACCTAGTTTTTAATAGGTGCTTGAAGACAAGGAGCTCACACCATTATTATTACAGTATTAAATTGTTTTTGCCTTGTCTGGGTGACTCAGTGGATAAAGTGTCATCCCAGCGCACTATGGTGATGGTTTGACCCCTGGTCAGGGCATGCACGAGAAGCAATCAATGAGTGCACAACTAAATGGTACAACTAAGTGGAACAACAAGTTGATGCTTTTCTCTCTCTCTCCCTCTCTCCCCCCTCTTCCTTCCTCTTTCTTTCTCCACCCACCCTCAAGGCAATGAAAAATAAAAAAAACTCATTAAAAACAAATTTTTCATCATATAGCATTTTTAACATCTTTTAAGCATTTTAATGAACTGTTGAATACACACAAAGGGGGTTTAGAATGTGTTTGTGCAATCTGCAAAGCAGTCCGCACAAACTCAAACACCTAGGCCTCGGACATAGGATGTGCTGATCTGCAGAAATCCTTTGTGTGTCTCTCCCCGGCCTCATCTGCCTCTGCTACCCACTGTAGGACACTATCACTCTGAATTTCATGTTAATTATTAACTTGTATTCCTTTAGAGTTTTTAAAAATGCCACCTAAGTGTGCATCCTTAGGCAGTATGTTGTTTAATTGGGTCTGTTTTGAACTTCATATAATTGAAAATATTCTGTTTGTATTCATTTATGACTTGCTGCTTTCTCCCATTATTACGCTGAGGAGATTTATTCTGTTGATATGTGTTGTCACGGTTCATTCACTTTTTCATGGCTGTATACGTTCCATTTTATGAATACGCCGTATTTTACTTACTGAAGCTATTGATAATGACTTGTTTCTAGGTTTTGTAATTATGAGCAAGGCTTCTGTGTTCATTCTTACCCAGGACTTCTGGCCCATGCGCAAGATTGGCGTCAGGATAGATACAGGTGGGAGGGGGCATCTGGGTAGACTAAATGCCCAGGTTCCCCTTTCCCAGGCATCACCAAACATTTGTCAAGGCAGTTGGATCAGGGGCTGTATTGTTTTTATCTTGGTATTCCTAGTATCTAAGCCGGTGAATGGCCAAACACAGTGGCTCAATATATACCGACTGAGTGAAAGCAGAACAACAAAGCAGGTGTTAAGTCACAGCCCTTGTCTATGCCTAGCTCTTGGAAAATAAAGCCAAAGGAAGTACATTTCCCACCCGCAAAATCAGCCAACAGAGGGGGCCTGCTGCCTTAGGATAGAATGATGTATTTTAATAACTATAATAACGATAGAAGTGATGCAATTGTAAAGTTGTATATCACTTCATTATCAGGGTTTTTTTTTAATTTTTGTTATTTTTCAGTTAAAGTTGACATTCAAAATTGTATTAGTTTCAGGAGTAAAGCCTAATGGTTAGACATTTGTATAACTTATGAGGTGATCCCTCCATAAGTCTAGTACCCACCTGGCGCCACACATAGTTAATACAATATTAATTGGTTATATATTTTTATACTGTACTTTACATCCCTGTGACGGTTTTGTCGCTGCCAAGGTGTGTCTTTCGCCACTTGAAAGAGGATTCTTAGACGACCCCGTTGATATTGACTTTAGCAGGCAGAACCTTCAGAGGGAAATGGGTCCAGGCTATGCTTTTTTTTTTTTTTTTTTGTATTTTTCTGAAGCTGGAAACGGGGAGAGACAGTCAGACAGACTCCCGCATGCGCCCGACCGGGATCCACCCGGCACGCCCACCAGGGGGCGACGCTCTACCCACCAGGGGGCGATGCTCTGCCCCTCCGGGGCGTCTCTCTGCCGCCACCAGAGCCACTCTAGCGCCTGGGGCAGAGGCCATGGAGCCATCCCCAGCGCCCGGGCCATCTTTGCTCCAATGGAGCCTTGGCTGCGGGAGGGGAAGAGAGAGACAGAGAGGAAGTGGGGGGGGGGGTGGAGAAGCAAATGGGCGCGTCTCCTATGTGCCCTGGCCAGGAATCGAACCCGGGTCTCCTGCATGCCAGGCCGACGCTCTACCACTGAGCCAACTGGCCAGGGCCCCAACTATGCTTTTTAAATGAATTTTCTTATCATAGATTGCTGAGGGGCTAGGTTTTGGGAGATAATATGCTTTGTTATGTGGGTCTTTCTTCAAAGCATCTTCTGGAGGCTGGAGTGTATAGATCTCTGAAAGAGAAGAGAGTAGTGCTTACAGAATGGGCATGAAAGAGCACAGCTTTACAGTGCCACATGGTGGGGGACACAGACGGGCTCTCTGTGCAGGGTGATGCTGCTAAGCCCTGTTAAAATGCAGGTCATAAATTTGGATGAAACTTTAATTTAATCCTATTCCTTGAAGTATCTCTCTGTAAAGCAATATTTTAGGGATCTCTTCTTTTATCCAAGCCTTATTTAATAAATTGGTTCTCTTTAAGAGAATCTTCTTCTTATTTTAAGATAATGTTAGGTTCATGGAAGTGTTGCAGAGACAGTGCAGGGAGTTCTGTACACCATTCATTTTTTGCTGATGTGTTCTTGTTGTTGTTTGTTTTTTTTTGAGATTTTAAGAAGGGAGAGAGCGAGAAAGGTGGTGGTGGTGGGGGAGTGGAAAGCATCATTTTATAGCTGCTTCTCGAATGTGCCTTGACCAGGCAAGCCCAGGGTTTTAAACCAGCGACCTCAGTGTTCCAGGTCCATGCTTGGTCTGCACCACCACAGGTCTCTGCTGATGTTCACAGCATCTCATCATCTCACATACTTATCAGAGTTAAGAAAATAACATTAGTGCGATGCCATTAAATTACAGACTTTTCTTCTGGTGCCACCAATTTTTCAGCTAATGTCCTTATTATTGGATCCAATCCAGGATATTATATGTATATTGTTGTCATATCTCTTTCAGTGACAGTTTCTCAGACTTTTCTTGTTTTTTATGACCTTGGCCCTTTTGAAGAGTACTGTTTAGGTATTTTGTAGAATGTCCCCTAATTTTGGTTTGTCTGATGTGTTCTCATGATTAGACTGGTTATGGATCTTTTGGGAAGAAGAGCATAGAGGTGAAAGAGTGCTTCTCACATCATGTGAGGGGCACAGGCTGTCACCATGACATCACTGGCCATGTTTGCCTTGGTCACTTGGTTAAGATGATGTCTGCCAGGTTTCTCTACTGTAAACTCACTATTTTTTTCTTTCTGTGTCCTATTTATTAGATAGGAGTCACTATGTTCCGCTCATGTTAAGGAGAGAAGTGAGGAGTACTGGAGAATTTGGGGATATATGGTAAAGCCACACAGTAATTAATAAATATTTTGGTAGATACTTTGAGGCTATGCAAATACTCTTCTCCACATTGGTTCTTTCATAGTAAGCATAAAATAGAACATTTAGAACCTCAAGAATAGAAATAATCAAAAGAAAACTTTGACAACAAAAGTTCTGTTATTTGTTACTTAAAATAATAAGTAATAATCAGCTAACATACTATTCAGGCTTCTGCTGAAAAAGTTTCTCTTGGCTTAAAAGTACGTGGTTGAAACCAACATTACAGGAGAAGTAGACCAGAGAAAGGCTCATTCAGGAGCACGCTCTGTGGGTAGCACCTCACGACTGTCTCCTTCTCTTATTTAATTGGCATTGATGATATCCATTCACAACTCAATGTTTCTATTCCGGGGCATTAAGATTTGGACTTTATTTTTCAATAGAAATATTACTGAGTAACGAGCATGTATAATTTTTCTAGACAGAGAGCAAGAGGTAAACATTCAATTCTTCTGTATTTTTCTCTTATAATTTGTACAAATTATTATTTGGGGATAAGACTCTCCAGCCCTTAGGAACAGGGGTGACAATTCTTCACACCTATATTTCTTTCTACATGCATACCCTCTACCTACAGATAATGCCAGCTTTTCCAAGATTTCCTGGCACAAAGAGAGACTTGGAATTATTAGCTTGTACATCTATACCAACTTGTAGCTTTAATGCTGGGGGAAAGTTCCATTATAATGATCTTGTAGGATTTTTGCCTGTATTTCCTCGAAAATCATAGTGTAAATTTTAGAAAATTACTCTTCTTTTACAAATGTTGGATTCACTTGAAACTAACACAAAATAATATTGACTATAAATTGTAACTGAAAAACAACAACAAAAAAGCATATGTTTACTGAAGGACAGTTATAAGAATGTTCACAACAGACTTAAAATGGGGGAAAAATCTAAATGTTCAACAGCGAGAGAATGGATAAATACATTTTGGTTTATTCATACAATGGAGTACTAAAAAAGTAATTTCATTGAGTGGTCTAGAGCTATGTTCAATGACATGAATGTATCTCAGAGGCACAGGATGCATGAAAGAAGCTAGACATAAAAATATATACATATTCGGTGATTTTTGTCTGTGAACATCAATGAAAGAATAGGTAAAATGTTAAAAATGTTGGGTTATATATTTTTATATTATTCTGTGTCTAACCAGAGGTTCCTAAGATAGGGTTTCTAAATTCTTTATCAGTCTGGGTTTTTATTTGCTAGTTACAGAAGCTAACTCTGCTTCTTTTAAACCAAAAATGAATCTATTAAAAGGCTGTTGGATAGGATCTGAGAATGGCTTGGAGCTGAGTATGCAGCCACCGACTTCTTCCAATTTGACTACAGAACTGATGCATGAGAACACAGTGCTGCTGACACTCCAGCCAGGTGGATCCTGACCATCCCTAGTCCTTTGGGTCTTTTAGCTTCCAATTCTGGGCCTCGGTCAGGTGTATTGTATTAGCAAAGTTTGACATATTCCTGCGCACCACTGCAAGGGAAGCTGGGAGAGTGACTTTCTCTTTCTGTGGTGGAGTACGCTCTTACTCACCAGGTGTGGAACGCCCCTGAACATAGGAAGAGGGTTCAGATACTGGCAGCCAAAACGAATAACAAATATTCACTATAGATTCCCTTAGGCTGTAAATTTTATCTGATTCTCAAATAAGCCTATCAATTTTTTTAAAAGAACCACTGCTTGAAATGCTCTATAATAAACATGCATTCTTTCTTTTTTGAGAGAAAAGGACAGCGACAGGGATAAAGAGAAACAGAGACAGGAAGGGAGAGAGATGAGAAGCATCAACTCGTAGTTGCGGCACATTAGTTGTTCATTGATTGCTTCTCATAGGTGCCTTGACCTGGGAGGATCAAGCTGAGTCAGTGACCTTTAGGCTCAAGCCAGTGACATTTGGGCTCAAGCCAGCAACCTCAGGGTTTTGAACCTGGGTCCTCAGCATTTCAGTTCAACACTCTATCCACTGTGTCACCACCTAGTTAGGCTAAATATACATTATTTAGTAATAATAAAAGAAAACCATAGCAAACTTATTTTCTTAGCCTGCGTGTTGCTTTCTTCACATAATTATTGCTATTGCTGTTTCAGTTTTCTTCTTTTGAGTGTAGTCTGGATATCTTTTTGGGTTCTCTGGTATTTCAGTCCCCCCCCCAAAGTACTAGATTGTGTTTTCCTTAAAAAATTTGGTATCCTACGTTTATTTTCCTTCCTTTTCATTTAGAAATGTACTTCTGTTTTTTTTTAATTTGATTGAATGTAAATATCTCTGAAATGGCAGTAAGACATAGACTCACAATAACAAGGAGAGTAGAAGCAGAGACATTAATAATCACATTTAGGAAACTGGAAAGCAGGAGGGTGAGTAGATAATTGACTTAGTAGATCTGAGAACTCTGAATGTCAAGTCAACAGTGGGGAAGCACTGTTCAGCATTCCACACGCATTTATGAAGTACCCACTATGTGCCAAGTACTTTTTTTGGTCCTTTGGATTCATCAATGGACAAAATAATAAATCGTTGTTCTTATGGAGTTAACATTCTGGCAGGAAAAACAAATAAAATCAACCAGATCTGCACCTGAAAAATCTCTGGTAAGCTCAGGAACGGGGGACACCAGATACCTCTGGGAATGGTGGTGAATTTGGGGCAGAGGCACGAGGATTGGTCCAGTCTATTTGAGAAGCAGTTATTCCAGCACTGTCCAATAGAACTTTCTGCACTAATAGCGATATTCTGTATCTGTGAGGTCTAATATAACAACCACTAGTCATACTTTGTAGTTATTGTGCAATTCAAATAAGGCTAGTGCAACTGAGGTACTGAATTTTAAATTTTACTTAATTTAAGTTAGTTTAAATTTATATAGCTTCAGGAACTAATGGCTACTGTATTGGACAGTACAGAGTTAAATTCTTGGTTTTCTCACCAACCTGGAGTTAAATGATGCCACTCTCCCAATACAACAGGAAGTGTTGAGTTTAGTCTATGGACTAAGGAAGATTGCATACATAAGAAGGTAGGATACCATGCTGAAATAGAGGGATCACCTGAATTTGAAAACTTGATTTTCTTTTCCCACTTGATTCTCCAGATGCTGGCAGCCAAGCATGAGATTAGGAATTTAGTATTTGATCAATTTGCATAGTCTAAGAGAAGAAGACCGAAATATGTTAATATTGAAGATTTCCCAGTGAACAACCCAGCCAGGTCATCTAGGTTAAGACCCAGAGTTGACAGCTCAACCCATATACTCAGCGCCCCTATGAGCTTTTTCATTGCTGTAATCTTAAATATGAGCATGTACTTAATACTCACCAGACATCTGTGGATGGCTTCCCTCTAAAATAAAAAAAAACACTTAAAGAAACAAAACAAAAAAATTTGAGGAAATAGAGACAATTCAGAGAGAAGAAAAATGAAAAAAGTCAGATAAGAGATAATTTTGTATTCACAAAAAAAGAATAGAATGCTATAATAAAGGAATGATCAGAAAGTTTATAGAAAAAATGATGCCATAGACCACAAGCTAAGTATAAGGGTTGGAAAATAAGGATGTGAAAATCTTCTAGAAATTTGAATAAGAAAGCAAGGAACGTAAAATGGGAGAAAAGGAGATGAAAAATTAGATGAGACTTGGAAGTCTAACATCTGAATAATAGAAATTCCTGAAATTGAGAATTGAGTGAATCAAAGTGAAGAAATAATCAGATAAATAATTCAAGAACATTTCCTAGACCTGAAGGAAAGAGGTTTCAGAATGAAAAGAACCATCAAGTACCTAGCCAAGTGGATAAAAATAGGTACCAAGGTTCATCATGACAATATTTATGAGCACTTAGGACACAAAAGCCTGAAAGTTTCCAGAGAGCAAGAAGGAAGTTATATACAAAGAATCGCAAACTGAAATCACTTTGAACTCTGCATGTGCTCTGCAACCTATATTTTTTTTACCGAGCCAAAATATTAGTGAAGTATAAGGGTTGAAAAAAATACGTTTTTCAGACATGTAAAAACTCAAACACTTTATTTCCCATACAGATTTTTCTAATAAGACAACAAGAGAAAGAAGAGTTCTATCAAAACAAAGAAATAAACGAATGATGAAGAAGATATATATTCTGAAAAATAGTGAATTTAACACTGGGCAGAGGTGAAGAGAATTTTCAGGGTGGTGATGGGTGGAGACTCCCAGATGAATCTGTGCAATAGACTGAGAGCGCAGTCAGAAGCTTGAAGCAGGTTAGAAGGTTCAGGCAGAGACCATTTCAAGAGATAAAATGGGTGGGTGGTGTTTATTGAAAGGAAAGCTAGGTAATCTTGGGGGCTAGTGAGGATAAAGTAGTGAGAATTCATAAAAAAAACTAAGCAAATAAAAAATTAGCTAAGGGCTATGGAGAATAAGTTGTACAAGAAAGAAGAAATAATTATAACATGCTTTATGGCTCAGCAGGGGCATAGCATTCACAAAATCACAATCAAATACAATTAAATAATGTTAATACCAAAATTACCTTAAAAACATGTTAGGACATAGAGAGCTGGGAAGTATGCCCATGTATGGTGTGTGTGTGTGTGTTGGGAAGCTGGGACAGAGAGAAAGCGAAATGCATATTTTCAATAGGGGAAGTCAGTAGGTCATGCCTAAAAGTAAAGACTCAAAAGGAAAAAGTCTGTACTTGCTATGAGAGAGATACAGGGGTAAATATCAAAAACAAATAGTAGAATTGCTTTACTGGGATGGAGAGGAGCTTGTGGGAGAACACCTGTTTTCCATGATAACTAGTCCTCTTTGCTTTTTAAAATTCTTTGCACATAAAACAGGTAAAAACTACAATGAAAAAACATTAGAAATGAGGTGTCATTAGCTGGGATGGCAAACTTTCTCAACTTCTAAAATTTTTTTTGGGATATTACCCAAGTAAATCTATAGATTCAGTGAAATTCCTATCTAGATACCAATGCTGTATTTCACAGAATTAGAAAAAATATTCCAAAAATTTACATGGAACGATGAGAGACCCTGAGTAGCCACAGTGAGCTTAAGAAAGGAGAACAAAGTTGGAGGAATCATGCTACCTGATATCAAACTAAACTACAAGGCCACAGTAGTCAAAACAGCATGGTACTGGCATAAAAACAGTTGTACCATAGATCAACGGAACGAAATAGCTCAGAAATCAACCCTTGCCTATATAGTCAATTAATATTTTGACAAAGGAGGCAAGAACATATGATGGGGTAGAGACAGACAGTCTGTTTAATAAATAGTGTTAGAAAATTGGACAGATGCATGCAAAAAAATAAATAAATAAAACTAGACCACCTTCTTATACCATGCACAAGAATAAATTCAAAATGGATTAAAGACTTAAATATTAGACATGAAACTATAAAAATCCTAGAAGAAACATAGGCATTAAAATCTTGGACATTTCTTGTAGCAATATTTTTTTCTGATATATCTCCTCGGGCAAAGGAAATGAAAGAAATGGGACTATATTAAACTAACATGTCTTTGCCCAGCAAAGCTAACCATCAACAAAATGAGAAGACAGGCCTGACCTGCGGTGGCGCAGTGGGATAAAGCGTCGACCTGGAACACTGAGGTTGCCGGTTCAAAACCTTGGGCTTGCCTGGTCAAGGCACATATGGGAGTTGATGCTTCCTGCTCCTCCCCCTACTATCTCTCTCTCTAAGAAATCAATCAATAAACAAAATGAGAAGACAGCCCACTGAATGGGAGAAAATTTTTGCTGATACATATTATAAGGGATTTATATCCAAAATTTATAAAAATTTATAGAACTCAACACACGCACACATACAGTGGTACCTTGAGATATGAACAGACCAACATACAATTTTTTTTTAAGATATGAGGTGCGACTCGGTCTGTATTTTTGTTCGAAATCCGAGTGAAATTCCGAGATATGAGTTGCGATTCAGGAAGCTGCGGCTAGTTGGTGTGTTGGCTCATGGGTCCAGTATTGGCAGTTTGATATACGAGTTGACTGACTTTCAAGCTCGGTTATAGAACGAATTAAATTGGTATCTCAAGGTACCACTGTACATATACACACATAAGCTATTCAAGTAAAAATGGGCAAAGGACCTGAATAGACACTTTGCTAAAGAGAACCTACAGATGGCCAATAGACATATGAAAAGATGCTCAGTGTCATTAATCATCAGAAAAATGCAAATTAAAACCACAATAAGATATCACCTCACACCTGTCAGAATCGCTATCATCAATAAATCAACAAACTACAAGTGTTGGTGAGGATGAGGAGAGAAAGAAACCCTCCTGCACTGCTGGTGGGAATGCAGACTGGTGCAGCCGCTATAGAAAGCAGTGTGAAGGTACCTCAAAAAATTAAAAATGGAACTGCATTATGACCTAGAAATTTCACTTCTCGGAATTTGTTCAAAGAAACCCAAAACACATATTTGAAAGAATATATGCACCTCTATGTTCATTGCAGTATTCTTTACGATAGTGAAGATCTGGAAACAGCCCAGGTGTCCTTCAGTAGATCAGTGGATAAAAAAGCTGTGGTACATATACACAATGGAATACTACATGACTATAGAAAAGAAGGAAATCTTACATTTTTCAACAGCATGGATGGACCTGGAGATCATTATGCTAGGTGAAATAAGCCAGGCAGAGAAAGACAAGTACCATATAATTGCACTCATATGCAGAGATAGATTAAGGTTGGTTGAGGCCCCGGGCATAGAAGAAAATATTGGGCCCCTTAAAAAAAAGAGAGAGAAAGAGACAGGGAAAATAAAAATACATATTAACCATATTTTAAAATAAATAATAAATATGTACTATTAATGTTAAAATTGCACATATGAAACCAAACTTGAAAAAAATTGCACATATGAAACCAAACAGAAAAAAGTGTCAAGTTGGGGTTTTGCGGGGTCCTTCAGAAGTCAAAGCTCAGGGTGCGCGCCTGTTGCACCCACCGTTAAATCCGCCTCTGCTCATATGTGAAATGTAATGAACAGAATGAACTAACAAGCACAATAGAGACAGACTCATAGACAGAGAGCAGGCTGACAGCTGTCGGGAGTGGGGTGATTACTGGAGTACTGGGTGGATGGGTGAGGGAGGTGGAGAGATCGATCGAGAGGAGAAAAGAGAGAAAACTCCTAGATACAGACAACAGTGTGGGATTGCCTGGGATGGGGAGGGGGAGGACAGTACAGGGGTGATGGATGGAGACTTGAGGTGGGTGGAGACTTGGGGTGGGTGAACACGCAGTACAGTGTAGAGATGTGTTATAGAACTGGGCACCTGAAACCTCTACAGTTATGCAAATAAGTGTCACTCCAATAAAATCAATAAAAAAAAAAAAGTTGTTTGGGGAAAAGATTAAAACTACTTTCAGGAGTCAAATTCTTATCTTCACTTTTCCAAGGTTGTAGAAGCATGGTTGCTGCTACAAATGTCTGAAATGATAAAAAGTAACAAGGTCTTGCATGGCTTTTTTTCTCTGTACAGTAACATAAAGGATATGTGTTTACTTGCCCAGGGCCTTTTTCCTGCCTTCTCCTGGTAACACCTTTTTTTATTTTTATTTAATTTATTTTTTTAGTGAGAGGAGGGGAGGCAGAGACAGATTCCTGCATGCACCCTGACCAGAATCCACCTGGCAAGCCCACTAGGGGGCGATGCTCTGCCCAGCTGGGGTCATTGCTTTGTTGCAACTGGAGCCATTTTTTCAGCACCTGAAGCAGAGGCCAGGAGACATCCTCAGCACCTGGGACCAACTTGCTCCAATCAAGCCCTGGCCATAAGAGGGAAGAAGAGAGAGAGAGAGAGAGTGAGGGAAGGGTGGAGAAGCAGATAGTTGCTTCCACTGTGTGCCCTGGCCAGGAATCGAACCCAGGATGTCCACATGTTGGCAGATGCTCTACCACTGAGCCAACGGGCCAGGGTCAACAACACTTACTATCTTGTGGAAATGGTGTGATTTCTGCTTGAGACAGTACTGGTGGAGGCCTTCTGGCTTTTTCTCCTGGACCACAGAGATGGGGACATGACTGATTCTGAGCCCGTCTTCCTTTGCTTCCCTGTCACACAATTGGCCCAGGAATGGGAACATGACTCACATTAGACCAATCATCATCCTTCCCTTTTCTAACTAAAACTGAAGAACATTTTCCCCCCAGTTTATCCACATGTCTATAGTTTATCCTGCATTGCTCATAGCTATATTTTCACTGTGCGGGGTCAGTTGTCCAGAGAAATTGAAGCAAATATGTAGGGAGATACAGAGATGGAGAAGAAAGACAAATAGAAAGAGGAAGAGGAGAAAGAGAGAGAGAGAGAGAGACAGAGAGAGAGAGGGAGAGAGATAAAGAGAGAGGCAACTGGGGTAGGTGGAAAAGAGGGCCTCTGAGTTCCTGGATTGAGCTGACCCTGAGTCTGGCTCCATTTCTACTCTTTGCATAGTTTGAATTCAGAAGCCAACAAATCCCCAACCCTCTTTTTTTCATAAATCTATTTAGAGCTGAAGTTTTGTCACTTACAGCCAAAAGGTCCAGACTAGGACTAGGAGCCAGCATGTTTTATATCATTAGGCAAGAAAAGGTTCCAGATTCGAGGAGAGCATACAGACATGTTCTTCAGTCTCTGTGTAACTTTTCTTTTAAACAATTGGGATTCTATCATTGACAGGAAAAGACTCTTGGATCGGTTTGAAAAGGACTCTAATATTTTGACAGTTGACACACAGAGCTGCTCTGTGGCAACTCCAGCAACAAGAATGCTTAGTTTTTTGCTATTTTTACTGAGATCAAGTCAATTCGACGCCAAGTTATAAATTTTATGTCAAATCAAAAAGTTTACTTAAAGAGTTAAAAACCAAGTTTAAGGGTTTAATTATGATCTCCTGGACACTGTGTTAGGTTGGCAATTAGGAGAAACTCAGAATAAGTATATATAATGTATGGTTCATGCTTTCATGTCGCTTAAAATCAAGTCAGCACAAGATGATGTAGACGTGTGAAATATTTTCCTGACAACACAAAAAAAGAAAACTACAGATCAATATCTCTAATGAATACAGATGCTAAAATACTAAACGAAATACTAGCAAATCGAATACAACAACACATTAAAAAATAATTCATCATGATCAAGTGGGATTCATTCCAGAATCACAAGGATGGTTCAACATACATAAAACAGTTAACGTGATATGCCATATCAACAAAACAAAGAACAAAAACCATATGATCTTATCAATAGATGCAGAAAAGGCATTCGATAAAATACAACATCATTTTATGTTTAAAACACAACAAAATGGGTATAGAAGGAAAATATCTCAACATAATAAAGGCCATCAATGATAAACCATCAGCTAACATCATATTAAATGGCATAAAACTGAGGACTTTCCTCCTAAAATCAGGAACAAGACAAAGTTGTCCACTCTCTTCACTCTTATTCAACGTAGTGCTGGAAGTTCTAGCCAGAGCAATCAGATAAGAGAAAGAAATAAAAGGCATTCACATTGGGAAAGAAGAAGTAAAAGTTTCACTTTTTGCAGATGACATGATCCTATACATCGAAAAACCCAAAGACTCCACAAAAAAGACTATTAGAACAATAAACCAATACAGAGAGGTTGCAGGATACAAAATTAATATACAAAAGTCCATTGCCTTCCTATATGCCAACAATGAAACATCAGAAAACGAGCTAAAAAAATAATCCCCTTCATGGTTGCAACAAAAAAATAATAAAATACCTAGGAATAAACATAACAAAGAATGTAAAGGACCTATATAATGAAAACTACAAAGCATTGTTAAGAGAATTAGAAAAAGATATAGGCCTGACCTGTGGTGGCGCAGTGGATAAATCGTCGACCTGGAAATGCTGAGGTTGCCGGTTCGAAACCCTGGACTTGCCTGGTCAAGGCACATATGGGAGTTGATGCTTCCAGCTCCTCCCCCCTCCTCTCTCTCTGTCTTTCCTCTCTCTCTCTCTCTCTCTCTCTCTGTCTCTCCCTCTCCTCTCTAAAAAAAAAAAAAAATGAATAAAAAAAATTAAAAAAAAAAAGAAAAAGATATAATGAAATGAAAAAATATTCCTTGTTTTGGATAGGAAGAATAAATATAGTCAAAATGACTATATTACCCAAAGCGATATACAATTTTTTTTTAACAGAGACAGAGAGAGAATCAGAGAGAGGGATAGATAGGGACAGACAGACAGGAATGGAGAGAGATGAGAAGCATCAATCATTAGTTTTTTGTTGAGACACCTTAGTTGTTCATTGATTGCTTTCTCATATGTGCCTTGACCATGGGCCTTCAGCAGACCGAGTAACCCCTTGCTCAAGCCAGCAACCTTGGGTTAAAGCTGGTGAGCTTTGCTCAAACCAGATGAGCTCGCGCTCAATCTGGCAACCTCAAGGTCTTGAACCTGGGTCTTCCACATCCCAGTCCGACGCTCTATCCACTGTGCCACCACCTGGTCAGGCACAATATACCAATTTAATACAATTCCCATCAAAATTTCGATGTCATTTTTTAAAGAAATGGAACAAAAAATCATCAGGTTTATATAGAGCTATAAAAAACCCCGAATAGCCAAAGCGATCCTAAGAAAAAAGAACGAAGCTGGGGGTATTACAATATTTGACTTTAAATTATATTATAGAACCATGGTAATCAAAAACAGCATGGTATTGGCAGAAAAATAGACACTCAGACCAATGGAACAGAACAGAAAGCCCAGAAATAAAACTACATGTATATGGTCAAATAATTTTTGATAAAGGGGCCAACAACACACAATGGAGAAAAGAAAGCCTCTTCAACAAATGGTGCTGGGAAAATTGGAAAGCCACATGCAAAAAAAAATGAAACTCGACTACAGTTTGTCCCCTTGTACTAAAATTAATTCAAAATGGATCAAAGACCTAAATATAAGACCTGAAACAATAAATCACATGGAAGAAAACATAGGTACTAAACTCATGGATCTTGGTTATAAAGAGCAGTTTATGAATTTGACTCCAAAGGCAAGGGAAGTGAAGGCAAAAATAAATGAATGGGACTACATCGGACTAAGAAGTTTTTGCACAGCAAGAGAAACTGACAACAAAACAAACAGACAGCCAACTAAATGGGAGATGATATTTTCAAACAACAGCACAGATAAGGGCCTAATATCCAAAATATACAAAGAACTCATAAAACTCAACAACAAACAAACAATCCAATAAAATAATGGGAAGAGGACATGAACAGACACTTCTCCCAGGAAGAAATACAAATGGCCAACAGATATATGAAAAGATGCTCATCTTCATTAGCTATTAGAGAAATGCAAATCAAAACTACAATGAGATACCACCTCACACCTGTTAGATTAGTTATTATCAACAAGACAGGTAATAACAAGTGTTGGAGAGATTGTGAAGAAAAAGGAACCCTCATCCACTGTTGGTGGGAATGTAAAGTAGTACAACCATTATGGAAGAAAGTGTGGTGGTTCCTCAAAAAATTAAAAATAGAACTCCCATATGACCCAGCAATTCCTCTACTGCGTATATACCCCCAAAACTAAAAAACACTGGTACGTAAAGACACATGCAGCCCCATGTTTACTACAGCATTATTCACAGTGGCCAAGACATGGAAACAATCAAAAAGCCCTTCAATAGATGATTGGATAAAGAAGAAGTGGTACATATATACTATGGAATACTACTCAGCCATAAGACATGATGACATCGGCTCATTTACAACAACATGGATGGACCTTGATAACATTATACTGAGTGAAATAAGTAAATCAGAAAAAAACTAAGAACTATATGATTCCATACATAGGTGGGACATAAAAATGAGACTCAAGGACATGGATAAGAGTGTGGTGGTTATGGGGCAGGGGAGGGGGGGAGGGGAAGGGGGAGGGCACAAAGAAAACCAGATAAAAGGTGATGGAAGACAATTTGACTTTGGGGGTTGGTATGCTACATAATCAAATGTCAAAATAATCTGGAGATGTTTCCTCTGAACCTATGTACCCTGATTGATCAATGTCACCCCATTAAAATTAATAAAAAATTAAAAAACTATATAAAATAAATGTTCAATGTGAACAATAAATATATCTCCTCAGGGGGAAAAAAAATTTCCGTATTACAGCATAAGATCTGTAGGCACTCACCCAAAAGAAAGGTCCCATTTTTTTGTGCAACTTCTGGCCAATGTAGTCTAGAACTTGCTTGTAAGTCTCTCCCCTGATAAACTGATCATTTTCTTCCCCTTTCCAGGAAGCTGGCATGGGGCCAAGGACCTTGGCTATGAATGAGACTAGAGCAGCAAGTCTGATTTGGGGAGGTTAGGTTGTAAATAAACAGCCTTGGTATATAAATAGAGGGAGAACTCCAGTGCTTTGTTAGGAAGGAAGTGAAAAGCTCAGCTGTTCTGTGGGCCAAGAAGTGCTGAGCCTGCAGGAGCCTCAGCAGAAGGCAAGAAAGTGCTTTGCAGTGGCTGGAGGCCTCCAGGGTTGCCCTGCTCCCATCAGATGCTTTCCCCATTTCTACAGGCAGGCATCGCCCAGAAGAGGAGGGGATGGTGAGGTGCCAGCCGTAAATAATGAATAGCGCCTCATTTACATTCTTTTTTAGTGCCGCCTGTTTGCACACAGCATTGCAGGAACCTGGAGCCCGAGGAAATATGACTTAGAGCCCACCCGGGCTCCCTCCCTCTAGTGTGCCTAGCTCAGGAAAAGGCAGAGTGCCTCCCGTCAGACCATCTGGCTCTCTTGAATGTGCTTGTTAGTAAGAGTGGAGGTGGGTCTGTTTGGCTGGGATAGCAGCTCGGAGACAGATGCTGAGTATGTGTGTAAAATATGGCTTCCAGCCAAAGCACTAATCATGATGGCCTCTGAAGTGGTTCCAATCGTCTGGATGTGACGCCTCGGCCCTCATGTTGTTTGTACAAGCTGGTAGTTAGAGGTGTTGTGTACAAGATATTTGTAGTCATAATTTCTCCAAACAGGTTAAGGCAAACATTATGAGAATCAGCATATTAATGTGCTGTGTTTCAAATTAGAATTATAAACACATTTTCCTCATTGGAGGCCTAATCTGCTAGGAAGAAGCCAGATGTTTAATGATGAAACCATTATTTAGGAGGACCTATCAAAGTAAAACAAATTGTTGTTTCTGTGGAGGGAAAAACCTGCTTTATGTGAGGGAATGTGGAAGAACTATTTGGAGAGGATTCTTGGCTTGTGTTGAATTTCCATGCACCCCTTGCTGCTGCTCAAGAATAGGGTTTCTTCTAGAACAGTGGTAGTCAACCTGGTCCCTACTGCCCACTAGTGGGTGTTCCCGCTTTCATGGTGGGCGGTAGCGGAGCAACCAAAGTATAAATAAAAAGTTAGATTTAACTATAGCAAGTTGTTTTATAAAGATTTATTCTGCCAAACAGCGAAAATCAGACATAAAGTACTTGGTAAGTAATTATTATTATATGCTTTAACTTGCTGTAACTCTGCTTTATAAATTTTATAAAGTAAAGTTACTTCCCTACTTTATAAATCACCATTACTGTGGAACCGGTGGACGGTTAGAAACTTTTACTACTAACAGAGATACAAAAGTGGGCGGTAGGTTTATAAAATGGTTGACTACCTCTGCTCTAGGACATCGGAAACATCGCGCAGTGTGTGGGTGTTCTGTCCCTCCTAGGACGGGGCTTCAGGCCAGGACAGTGCACTCTCTGGGGAAGAGGTGCTAGCTGATGTGCTGGAGTAGAAGTTTGAAAACAGTTTGGTCTCAAAGGCTTTTTGATAGTAACCCCTCTTCCTCTTTCTGTCATTTCTGAGGTCAGAGTAAGGGAGCAGTGTGTGGTGAGTGTTGACATTGCGTCATCCACTTGTCTCCTAAGCGTCTCCATGTGTGTGGAACTGGCTGCCACGTTCCTGGTATTAGGTATAATCACTCCATTAGCCCCTTATTATCTTTAAGGGGCCATGACGCACACCCTTTGCATCTATCTGTGAGTACATCTTTCTTTCCTCTTCTCTCCTCTTCCTCCTTCCCCTCCATCTTCCACTCCACTTTCTCATAAGTCCTCCTTTCCCATTTGTTATTGGAAACACATGTTAGCGATGATATCAAATTGTTACTTTAGGCCAAGGAGCCCACAAAAAGTAGGTAGAAGCACAAAAGTAATTGAAAATGGTTTTCTAAAATGTGACGCCATCGTGTGTCTTGTCTGAAATATCCAAAATGCTCTATTATTTTTAAGAGTTTCAACTTCCTCATTTTCCCGGGGTTTCCTGGTGCTGGCAGGCTTATGGGCAGGGTGCACGAGGCTGTCTCCTAGCCAGTTACCTACCTGAGGCCACTTTGACATGCATGTGTTTTTAGTCATTACAGCAATGAGAGGAATAGCAACCTGAAGTGGTTAGACACCATCCAGGTTTGAAGACTTCCCTTCTGCTGGGTTCTAGAATCTGGGAGCTGTCACATCTCTAAAGGATCCAGAGAAGCCAGTGACTTGCCTGACATTTCTCCACAAAATTGGGAGAATGCATATAAGGGGCTCCTTTGTCCTATCACCTTTGCCATTATGAGGGACCTGAAAGAAATCCCCTAGAAGAGAATGTGTTCTGTTACTAAAATTTTTTATTAATGTCGTCTCATTTTCCCTGAAAGAGGTTCTGATTTCTCCTTCTAGTCTGTTTCATGTTCCTTTGTCTCAGTCATTCAAAAACATTTATTAGGCCTTTCTTGTTTATATCTTTTTTATTCTAGAAAATACTAGAAAGGACTTGAAGTAGGATGCAACTCAACTATCAGTCTGATGCTTTGAATTTTTTCAACATCTTCTCAACCAGGGCTTTGCAGCACATAATTGTTCATATCTAGTGACAGGACACCCGGTGTCTTCCAGTGTAGTCTGTTTACCTCTGGGTGATTCTAATTGTTAGGCTGTCCTTGTATGTGTTGACTTTAAATCTCTTTCTTGGTAACTACCACTCGTTTATATCTAGATTATTGTGACAATTAAACGGGGTAATGAATAGAAGGCACTTAGCTTAGTGTCTGGCACAGAGAAAGAACACAATAAAAGGTAACTGCTTTTATTGGTATTATTATTATTGGCTCTTGTTCTGCTCCTTGGTGTTGTATAAACTAAACCAATTAATTGTCCCACATGGAAGCCCTTTGCATTATTGAAAACAACTATTGTCTTTCTTGACCCCTAGTCCCCCTCCCTTATTTATTATAAGCTAAATAGTCCCATTTACTTGAATCATTCCTCACATGGCAGAGCTTCAGTTTCTTTACTACTTTAGTCATTTGCCTTGAACATTATAGCATGTTCTTCTAGGCATTGCTCCTAAAATTGAACGTAATATTCATGTAGCCGGTAGGTTCAGATTAGTACAGAACGTAGTAGCTGTGAATGAGGCCCAAGTCACATGATCTTTTCTGGCAGCCACATTATTACACTGGTGATTCATATTGGCTTTATTGTGACCAAATCTCTAAGTTTTTCTCTTTTAACAGGATAAACCTGTACATCGACATTTTGTTTTAAGGACACATACTTATGTTTATCATAGCTAACTGTCATCTTATTAAATACCTGCAGCTTGTTATTCTTGTAGCTCCCAAAGGCCTCTTTTGGCTCCATCTACATGGCACTTTGCTATTGAACTCACAGAATTATTTTCTTTGCTTTATGGTTTGAGTTTTTTTTTTTTTTGGGGGGGGTATAATCCTAGATTTCTATAAGATGATGTTTTAGCGTGGGCTGCAATAAAAAAGATAACATAGACTGGGTGGCTTATAAAAAAATACATTTTTTTTTCTCATGATTCTGAAGACTGGAAGTCCAAGATCAAGGTGTCAGCATGGTTGAGTTCTGGTAAGGCCCTGTTCCAGTTGCAGAAGGCTGACTTCTCCTATCTTCACATGGCAGAGAGCAGAGAGGGGACACAAGCTCTCTCACGATCCTCATGAGGACAAGAGTCCCATCAGGAGGGCACCACACTCATGACCTCATCTAATCCTAATTACCTCCCAAAGACCCCGCCTCCTAGTACCATCATGTGGGAGGGTACAGTTTCAGCACATGAATTTTGGGGCATAAACATTTGGTCCATAACAGATGACACTGATGAGGACAGTTCACTAGAAGAAGAAAGAGTCTGGGTGGGCACAGTTGTTCAAAGTGGCATGGTTCTTTCCCATTAAGTTAGCATGGTGTGGGAACAGAGAAATGGGGAAACATGACAGATTGAGTGACCACGCGCATGAATTTAAAGACATCATTAAAATGTGGAAATAACTGGGCTATTCTGGTGGAGCGCAGTCACAGCACTGAACTCGGGTGACCAAGCATTTAGAGCAGCTGTGGAAAAACTCAGTACTGTCCCTGGAGGGGCTTTTGATTAGGATTAAATGACAGCACACTGAAAGAGTTAGAAACCGACAGGGAACCACTAAAAATGTGTCTAATAGACATGCGTCTCCTTGGGTCCTTCTAAATCTTGACTTTGGCCTTCATCTCTTTCTCTTTTACGATTTTTCTCTTAGATGATTGCATTCAATCCTTTAGCTCTTTTGCCTTCACAGTTTCCTTCTCTCGTCTATCATTTTGTGAACAAACCCAAGTTTATGCTTTATTTGTTCATGATATTTTAGCTTTTGCTTATTTTCCCCTTTTTTTCAGCCCTAAGATTTTTAGCCCACCAAACTCCCCATCACCTCCCTCACTCCAGCTGTGCCTCTCCGGACTTCCCCTAGATCTCTGCCTTACTTGACGAAGGACTTCTTGTTAGGTTTGGCAGAAGTCTCTCTAGTCTTTCCTGGCCTCCTGGTAGTCTGAGACTTAGTTTCTTCATCTGGAAAGAGGGACATGAAGCCAACAACACCATAGGAGGGGATGGTGAAATTGAAATGAATTGATGAATATAAGTTGCCTGGAGCAGAGTGTGGCATCAAGGAGCCATTCAGTGATGTCATGGTTGGAACCATCATGTTCTTAATGAAATCTTCCTTTTGTCATTTAACTTAGAAGGAATTGGTGTGAAATATGCAAGCCTCCTTTTAAAATTCACACTGGATTTTGTGTTCCTCACTGTGGATGAGGAACACAAGAATAATTTTCCTGTTAATACTCATTTTAGACTTGTGGTAGCCTGCTTTTGTCACTTTTGTGGAGAACTGAGAGAGAGAGAAAACCCTAATGAAGTCATCTACTCTGTCCTCCTGCTCTCTAGCCCAACATGTCGGGGGTTGACAGCTGTCAAGAGCAGGGCTTATAGATTCCATGAACATTATAGAAGCACATCTCTGAAAAATGACCTTTGTGTCACCTCTGAACCATTAATAAAAGTGAAGATGATGATGATAATAACTTTCATTTTTAAACTGCATACTTTATGCCAGGCACTGTATTAGGCCCTGGGGTCAAAAGGATGAATATGACAATTATAGATTAGAGACAGTCTACCTAGAACTCCTACCCCAGTGTCTGGCACATGGTAAGTGTTTAATAAATGTTTGAAAGGAAAAAAAATCAGTGATACTCAGAGATTTTAAGTTACGTCCAATGAGGTCTTTTGGATTTTTGATAAAATATCTTTTTATGAGGCTTAAAATATATGCACTCCATACCAAATTCAGCTTCTTGCTGACTGATGTGACAGATTTGTATTGAATTTGGGGCCTAGTCAGTTTCAACAAGCTTTTGTGAGCCTGACTTTGGGTTGCTTCCTCATTAGTCCCTTCTGATTTCTTGGTGCCCTGCACACTGTTCCATGGAGCACATCTCTAAACCAAAGCTGGCAAAGTGTGTGACAGAAAAGAGATAGCTAAGGCCATAGGGCATGCAGTCCACATCTGGATACCTTTCCTAAGTGTGAGTGCCAGCCGGAACTGAGGAGGACAGTGCTTTTCTCCTTCAGTTTCTCTTTTCCTCCAATTTCTGGCTTTTAACAAATGGATCTGCATTGTTCAACAAATGAGCTGTTTTTAGGTTACTTTGAAAATTGGGATGTCATGGATGAGACTGTCTTGAGCTGTCTGTTCTTTGTGACTTTAAATTCAGTTTTCAGTGACACCTGGTGGTGAATACGTTAGGTCCATTGACTTTTTCTGCCTCTCAGGATCCATTTGTTAAATGACCCATTTCATTATACCTGATGGCCTCTGGGTCCCATGGAAGTTAATGCCCCCGTTGAAAGTGAGCAATATATTCCTGAGCCTCCCACATTAGCAGGGTCATCCCCAATGTTTTTGAATTACTTAAGGATGTGAAGAATACCTTTATTTTCTATTTGATGACACTTCTAGATAATGTGAGGAATTACAGAATAATACCTTAGCTTGGAGAGCATTTTACTCCAAAATAAAAATCAAGTCAGATTCCCAGCTGTTGCCTGTTAAGTGCCAGTTTGACATTCGAAATGATCCGATCTTAGTGATTTGGAGAACCCCACAACCAGCAACTATAACTTTCATCCACTCAACACCCAATTTAGCCATGACTGATGAAGGAGCTCGTTTTGTTTGGGAGGATTGAACTGGAGCCGTCGGGGATGAAAACTTAAGACCTAATGATGGAGTATCTGCTGTGCAACTTCAAGGTCCAAATTTGTGTTCACTTTAAAATAAACACTCTTAACTTTTGTGCCTCTTTTTCTTAGGAAATTTGGGATGGAATAAAAATAAATGAATGTTGAGAAATAGTCGATGTAAGACATAAATGTCCTTTTGGTCTTAGGAGGCCACCTTTTGTATTGGCCAATCCTTGCGTGCTGGATTTGGGTCCTGGCCCTGTCCTCCATGGTGGTGTGACCTTGGGCAGGTTGCTTAACCTTTCTTGTCCTTGATCTCCTCAGTTATGCATGGAAGCTGGAAATAGGGCCTTTCTCAGAAGGCTGGTAGTAGATGGTTAAGTAGGCTTCACTATGTAACGGGTTTAACATGTAGAAAGCACCATAGGGGCTTGCTCTTAGAAAAACATTCTAGGTGGGAGATGGATTGCTGTGAATTTATGAAACTTAAATATCAGGAATCCTTATTTCCACATACTCGTTTTCAATAACTATTTTCTTTGATACCTGATTTTGCATTTGTGACTGTTTTGTTTTCCTACACAGGGCGTTTTGAATTGCATAGTTCCTTAAAGCTATGTCAAACCTTCTTATAAGTTTGTTCTGTTGTTATTCCTATTTGAGTGCAGACTCCAGAATTTGTCAATTAAAAAAAAATGATTTTAATGACTGCTAAAAAGAAGACACTGTTTTAAAAGCTCTGTGTGATATATGTTATGATAGAGCTCTCTCAGGCAGTAATTATCTAGAGCAGGGGTCCCCAAAATTTTTACACAGAGGGCCAGTTCACTGTCCCTCAGACCGTTGGAGGGCCAGACTATAAAAAAACCTATGAACAAATCCCTATGCACATATCTTATTTTAAAGTAAAAAACAAAACGGGAACAAATACAATATTTAAAATAAAGAACAAGTAAATTTAAATCAACAAACTGACCAGTATTTCAATGGGAACTATGCTCCTCTCACTGACCACCAATGAAAGAGGTGCCCCTTCTGGAAGTGCGGGGGGGGGGGGGGCGGAAATATGGCCTCAGGGGGCTGCATGCAGCCTGTGGGCCATAGTTTGGGGACCCCTGATCTAGAGGGAGAAGAATGAATTCATCTCCCACATTTATTGAACAATGGACTTATTTCTGCCCAGGAAAGCAAGAGTGTAGAAGCTTTCTTGATGAGATTTAATAATTTGTAGACTGATACACTCACTGATAAATGTCATATGGTATAAACAATAAACCCACTGAAATGAAATATATAGTCCTTTTTGAATGTCTTTGATCTGAACTCATCACTTAAACATCTTATTGTATTTGATTAAGTAGTGAGTTTGTTTTTTTGCAGTCTTGGTTGTCTGTTTATCAGACCTAGAAAAGTTATGGCTGCTGTGAGGAAAAGAGAGACATGGGCTATTCTAACTGGGACCAAGAGGTCAAGGCATTCTGACAGAGGTGTCTAAGGGTCATAGGTAGACCTATGAGAAACATGTGGCATGCAGGAAGAGCACAACTATTTCTTCCCAAAGCATCTAGACTTCTTCCTTACTGGGAGGAATGAGTTCAGTTAATGAGGCATTAACGGAGAGAGCTTTTCATTGTATCATACATGCCAAAGGAGGCATTTGGATTAAGGAGACTCACACACTCACTCAGATTGAGAGATGTTGAGTGAGTGGAGGCTGAGACAGATATACTACAAAAGACTGAGAAATTTGAAATTGAGAGGAGAAAAAATTATAGTGCTTCCTCTCAAATGAAAGCAACCAAAGCTAAGGCTGATTTTGAAAGAAGGGGAAAAGAAAACAGAGACTTCAGTGGTTTAGAGACTAATTTTTACCAAGCTGAAAAGCAATTAGAGGTATAATTCTACTTCTGAATGCCATCAGAAAGGGATAGGAGGAGCTCAGGGAGACAGAGGAAGGGGGACAGAACCCCCAGGTTGAGGCAGCTTGCCTTGGGAGGCACCCAAAGCAGGACTTGACTAAGATTGAGAGGGAGTTGGTGCTGGACCAATCAAGGCCAACAAGGCTCTGAGTATGTGTAAAAGGAAGACATCTTCAAGACAACTGATTATATTAATTGAAAATTTGATAAGTGTTTTTACGCTTTGTGGTTTCTTCTTATGAGTATTTAAGATTCATTTCATTTATTAGTTAGTGTTACTGGTTTATTGAGTCACAGTATAACTTTTATTGGTAACAGTAAATACCATGACTCTTACTTTTTTTTAAACTGGTACATACACGTATCTTGTAGTGACAAGGTTTTCTACTGAAACTATACTTAGAATCCCTTAGTAGTGAAATCTGAGAGATGATGAGGTAAAATTGTTGCGAGAAAAACCGATCATTTTACTGATAATGCAGATGATTTTACCAAATGGATGCTGCTACTCGTAGTACACATGCACATGGCTCTTTGCAGTTTATGGTGTAAAATTCCTTAAGGTTGTAAATTCCATGGTTATTTACTGAGTGTATACAATGATAGGCTGGAAAGACTTCTACAAACCCCAAAACTGCATATGTGCATTTCTTTTCAACATTGCTTTGAGTGACATCATCTTGGTTGCTTGAACTTGCCATGGTGGGAATATTTACACCAGGGGTAGTTTTATACCTACTGCCCACTTTTGTATCTCTGTTAGTAGTAAAATTTCCTAACCGCCCACCAGTTCCACAGTGATGGTGATTTATAAAGTAGGGAAGTAACTTTACTTTATAAAATTTATAAAGCAGAGTTACAGCAAGTTAAAGCATATAATAATAATTACTTACCAAGTGCTTTATGTCATATTTTTGCTAAGTTGGCAAAATAAATCTTTATAAAACAACTTACTATAGTTAAATCTATCTTTTTATTTATACTTTGGTTGCTCCACTACCGCCCACCATGAAAGCTGGAACGCCCACTAGTGGGCGGTAGAGACCAGGTTGACTACCACTGATACACCATGGAAACTGGCAGTCACTATAAATCAGAGTTTTTCTCATGCCTGGGGAGCTGGTTGTTAAAAGTTTGCCATCATACACCCATATCATGTGCAGGGCATGGCATTAAAATATGAGCAAGATACATCCGAGTCTTTGAGGACCTTATAATTTGGTACAAGAAATTAATATAAGATGATCACTTACTGTACATTCTTAGAGCTTTACAGGTATTGGCCCACTCAATCATTGTGAAAGGGGAAAGGTTTGAGGATTTTAATTAATTGCATGAATTTACTATGGAAAGCAGTATTTTATCCTAAATGTATCTGTTTGCAATGCTTCTCAGGTCCCCACACCTTCCCCAGTTCTACACTGGCATTTTGTGAACAAGCTCAGATCTATGCTATCTGTTCTTTATGACTTTAAAGCCTTTGGCCATTCTCCTTTCATTCTCCATCTTCTCAGACTTAAGGGTCTTAAGATCTTTAGCTCCTCAAGTTCCCCATTCTCTCCCTCCTGCAATCGCTCTTCTAGCAGTTTGCCTGTCCTTTCTTGAAGGACTTCTTATTGGTATTGGTTGGTGACACCATAGTCCCCTTGCTTGTTTTGAGGGACAAACATGATATTCATATCTTTATTCATGCATAAAGCCTCTTTCAGGCATCTTTCAAGAAGAAAGGACAGGAGATATCAATGATCATCACATCTTTGGAACAAAGGTTTTCAGAAAAAGTCTTTTTTTACATTCTTTGTGGCACCTAACTTATATATCAGCACAAAGAGATATGGGCAAATGATTTTCACCCAAGCAGCCTAGTTGAGGAAGGTCGATACAGCCAGTACTTAGCTAGGATTATACTTTGAACTGTGGCTGAATAAGCCCCCAAGAGGAGTTTTGTGTGTGTATAAATCTGTATTCTTCCTTTACAATTGTTGACGGTTTGGACAAAACCAGGATTGGAGTAGGGATTGCTGCTTCAAGCCTTCTTATTATTTGATAAATCAAGACATTTAAAAATAGGATATGTTATTCCTCTGAGGTGGAAATATACTATGGCTTCTGAGAATGGGTCAAGATTTTAGGTAAGAAAATTTATTTTAAAACTTCAGCTTGATCCACCAACTTTCTTGATCAAAAGGGAAGTGTAGCCAGCCAGCAGGTATTGGCTTGAACTGGGGAAGGAAGAGAGCAGTCTTTGCTTTGGAGTGTTTAGTGGTAGCTAATTCTTTCCTTTCCTTCAAGTGTCCTCCTTCAATGTAAATACATTAATGGGATACGATTTCCCTAATAGACAACACTGAGAGTAACGGGTGGGACTGAACCTAATGGTTTCTGTAACATGGTTAATTTCTGATGTTGCTGTTAAATGTTGAGGAAAATTACTCACATTTAGAACCATCTGTTTCCAAAAGTGGTTAAAGTGTGGGTTGCCTTCTGACTAACCATTTTATCACTTATGGCAATAATTGTGGCATGTAATTATTCTTTTTATTCCCTTTCTTTGTTTTTTTTTTTTATTATTATGAATACTCACACGTTTTACTTCCAGAGAACAGGGATTAAAAACGTGAAAGGACATCCTTCAGGTGTGTTGGCCATTGTGGATGTAACATAGAATCTGAATTTTTACTTTCCTCTTCAATCCCCAATACCTTACCTTCAATTTAGATACGGTTATGGATTGGAGGCCATAATTAGGAAGAGCAGGAAATCTTCAAAAGTAATAAGCTGTCTGATCAATAAATGGTTGAAAAATAAATTAGGAGGATTCTAATATGTGATGCTTTAGAAATGTCATTTCCTGGGTTGTTGCTGTTGAAGGAAGGGGAAGAGGTGGGTGAACAGTGGAGAGAGGCCTGTAAGTGTAAGTATGCCTTTTTCAAGATGGAAAAAACAATTTGTATATCTGGCAACTGAAAAATTTGGCCAGTGCTTTCTCAGTTGTTTTGCTTTCCAAATGGCCATTTCCACAGAATGGGCATGAAACTTAAATATGACTGTTTACCTTTTAACAAGCAGGTCAAAGCTCTGGCAAACCTATCTAGAATATTTGTTTGGGTATTTAAAATGTTTACATAAGGTGTTTCTTTTTCTTTTTGTGACAGAGAGAGAGAGAAGGAGACAGAAAGAGGAACAGATAGGGACAGGCAGACAGGAAGGGAGAAAGATGAGAAGCATCAATTCTTTGTTGCAGCTCCTTAGTCTCCTTAGTTGTTCATTGATTCCTTTCTCATATGTGCCTTGACCAGGGGGCTGCAGCAGAGCGAGTGACCCCTTGCTCAAGCCAGTAACCATGGGGTCATGTCTACGATCCCATGCTCAAGCCAGTGATCCTGCGCTCAAGCTGGTGAGCCTGCACTCAAGCCTGTGACCTCTGGGTTTCAAACCTGGGTCCTTTGCACCCCAATCCGACACTCTATCCACTGCACCACCACCTGGTGAGGCTACATAAAGGTATTTCTTTAAGGAAAAAGAAACCTACTATTATGAGTTGTGAGTGGTACTTTATTTATGAGGAGTCCTTTGGCCCTTTGCATAGTTTGCTAATTTTGGATTACTCCCTGACAAGTTCTTATAGAAAAATCAGACTCAGATAATTCTCTTCCTGCCTTGAGTAGCTATGGGCATTCATAGCCGCCCTGATGGTGAAGCCGCCAACAACGCTGTCCAGCGCGCACACACGGCCCTGCTTCCTGTCGGCTCAGGAATACTGTTTCAACTGGATCACATAGAAAAGTTATTTTTAATTCCTTTTTTTGGACAAAGAAGTTAAAAGGGAAAAAGGAGGAGGAGGGAGAATTTTTGAAACAAACAAACAAAAATCCAATTGTTAATTGCAATTTTATTGAAAGTTGTGGTTTTCTGCAAAATAAGAATCAAAATAATCCAAATGTGAAATGAATTAAAAATAAAAAACAAACTGTGTTAACTAATGAGCTTGACTTCCAGATGTGTCGAGGAACAGCACTTTAAAGGTATGCTAACCCAGCTGTATGGGGAAAGGAGAACAGCCCCCTTCTTATGTTGTCCTGGTGAGCAGCAGCTGGGACACTCACTTGAGGCTGAATGTTACTGGAATCTTGGGATGCTCAACTGTGGGTTCATCCTCCTGCGGGTAGAACAGTGTCTTCCGCTGCGGGTGTTTGCTGGTAAGGGAGGAACTGGTTATCTTCTGAAACCATTCATTTGATCTGTTGAATAGGGGTGGGAGATAGCTAAAACTTTGGCCTTTTAAAAATTAGAAAATGTAGCTAATTGGTGGAGGAGTTCTTTCCAGTAGCTAGGTGGGCAAGCCCCTTGATTGATCTCCAGAAAATGAATTTTCTGATGGGTTGCCGACAGCTTGTTCAATAATCCTGGGTGACAGTATTTTTTAAATGCCATTTTGCTCCTATTAGGGCAGTGGAATTGATTGCTTGCAAAATTCTTCAATGGTAGCTTTTTGTGGTACAATTTACAGAACAAATGTGAACTGAAACACCTTAATTAGGCCATTTGGAAAAATGAAATGGCCTGCACTTACAGGATGTGGAATCCTCAAGGAAAGTTCAGGAGAGAGAATATTTGATCGCCGCAGTTGAGTTTAACAGGGGAGCCAAATCACCATGAGCCTGTGGGATCTGCAATAAAACCAGCAGGAGCTGCTAAACGGAGAATCGATGCAATGAGCATCACCTGTGTTCCGCTGGCATCCCTTGAATTGCCTCCTGACCACCCCCACACCTTTCTCCTATTTATTGCCAAATCAGCCCTGGTACAACAAATAGTCATTTATTTATGCCTGATGCATAAGGACTTCTGCTTAGAATTTTAACAATATATTATTTTCTAGCTAAAAATTAATATGGAATGTGAGAAAAGGAGAAAGAAGGTGGAGACTGAATGTCTTTCTTCCCTGGACTATCTATTTTATACAAGGAGAATTTACAGTGTAGGAGAGAATGTGAGACTATTATATATTTTTTGCTATTTTTCTCTGCCAGGTGACCCTTTTTGCTGATGACTAGATATAGATTACTTGACTAGAAACAGCTGACAACACAGGTACATGCAATTATGATGACCATAAGTATAAAAGTGATAAAAGAATTTATTTTCCCATCGTCACATAGTTGGACAAGAAAAATCTTTGACATAATTTTGTGTGGCTAAAACAGGTTATCATTCTATTTATTTTTAAAATGAGAGGAAGGGAGAGAGTAAGGCCGACTCCATATGCACCCTAACTGGGATCCACCCAGCAGCCCCATGTGGGGCCGATGCTTGAATCAACTGAGCTATTTTTAGTGCCTGAGGCCAACAATAAGACCAACCATGCCATCTTCAGCACCCAGGCCAATGCTTGAACCAATCAGGCCACTGGCTGTGGGAAGGGAAAAGGGAGAGAAGGGGGGAGAAGTAGGGAGAGAAAAGCAGATGGTCACATCTTCTGTGTGCCCAGACTGGGAATCAAACCCAGAATGTCTATACATATACTGGGCCAGTGCTCTATCCACTGAGCCAATTGGCCAGGGCCAGGTTATTATTCTCACTGAGTGTCTAGCCTTCATGTTTTTCATTCATTTATTCACTTTTTCTATAAATATGTATTCTGTCCCCACTAAGGACCAGCTCTATATGAGGTGCTAGAAATAGAGTAATGAATCAGTCAGACATGGAGCTTACAAATATTCAAAATTATTGAAATAATTGCATTTTTTATTCCCTCTGGTCAGAACCCATTGTCTCCCTGAGAGTCCTCCTTTCAATCTCTTTTCAAGCCTTAATTATAGGCCCACTGCTCTGGGAAGACTGAGTAGACTTTAGAGAGGTCGTCTCAGACTCCCGTGGCTGGCTTGTGGGGCTTCCCCAATGCTCAGCTGAAGCCATGCATACTGCCACTTTAGTGGTGATTGTGGGTATCATGATTGTGTTTTTCTCTTGAAGGCAGGGTCTGTGTCATTTTGTCTTTGAGCCTCTAGCACCTCACAGAGTGTCTAGCTCACAGAAGGTGTGTGTGGAATGCAGGGCAGCTGAGTAAGACTAGAGCTAGGAAGCGATGGAAAGAAAGCTGAGCAGGGACCATTTGTGGGGCTGGATCCTGAAATAGAGACAGAAGGACAAGTTTCCCGTTTCTCAGTTCCCCTGCTGCACCTCTGTCATGGCTTCGCCTAATCTCCCCTATGGCAGCTAGTGGTCCAGCTATATCCCTTCTTTTCTTCTTTCTTTAATAATAGAACTGTAGCCTGACCTGTGGTGGTGCAGTGGATAGAGCGTCGACCTGGAAATGCTGAGGTCACCGGTTCGAAACCCTGGGCTTGCCTGGTCAAGGCACATATGGGAGTTGATGCTTCCAGCTCCTCCCCCCTTCTCTCTCTCTCTGTCTCTCCTCTTTCTCTCTCTCTCTCTCTCTTTCTCTGTCTCTCCCTCTCCTCTCTAAAATGAATAAATAAAAAAATTAAAATAATAATAATAATAAAAAATAATAGAACTGTAGAGTTTAGCTGGGCACATGCCTTCCCAGCCAGAGACTGCATTTCTCCCATTCCCTTACAAGGTGTGGTCATGCAGTAAAATTCTGGCCAATTAGATGTAAAAAAAAAAAAAAATGTGTGGCAGTTTTGTGTTGTGTCATTAAAAAGAAATAAGCACACTCTCCTCAACATGTTCTTGGTCTTCTATTGGCTGTTCCATAGATGTGACAGAGGGTGTTAGGGCATCCCGCTTAGACCTAGAGATGGAAACCCTGGGTTGAGGGTGGCAGAGCTGGACCACTGGCCCCAGACCACCAGCGCCTACACTGTGACTACAGAAGAAAAATTTCTGTCTTGTGTTAGCCCATTGTACAATAGTTTTGTGTGTCTGTAGAGATTGGACATAGATGATTAATGTCTTTTTAAAGAAGTGTTCATAAGGCCCTGGCTAGCTGGCTGGCTCAGTGGTAGAGCATTGGCCCAGCGTATAGATGTCCTGGGTTCAATTCCGGTCAGGGCACACAGGAGAAGCAGCTATCTGCTTCTCCCCCCCCATACCACCCCTTACTCTCTCTCTCTCTCTCTCTCTCTCTCTCTCTCTCTTCTTCTCACACAGCCATGGCTCAATTGGTTTGAGTGCATTGGCCCATATGCTGAGGATGGCTCTGTGGAGCCTCTTCCTCAGGTGCTGAAAATACCTCAGTTGCAAGCATGGCCCTAGATGGGCAGACCACTGGCCCCAGATGGAGGTTACCGGTTTGATCCTGGTCAGGGCACATGCAGGAGTCTATTTTCCCTCCTCTCACTTGGAAAAGAAAGAAAGAAAAAAAAGAAGTGTTCATGAACTGCTCTTCGTTATTTAGCAAAAACAAGCCTTGGTACGTGCCTTTTATATGATCATTTTATCATATTTGTTTAAAAATTGTAAAGAATTCATAACATACACAATTTGAATAATCTTTTTGTTTTATGTGCTTTATATTTTTTCTTTCTCTTTTTTTAAAGTAATGTTATATTTTTTAAAGTGTTGTATTTAGACTTAATTCTCATCTCTAACCCCAACTCTTCTCTTCTCTCAGAAACAACTTCTTTTTTATTTTATATTTATCAATCTCATGCATATTTTTTTACTTTTAAGTATGTTTATGTGCCTCTAAACAATTATCATATTTTTGTGTATTTTAAACTTTTATAAAATCATATTTTTCTAGTCAATATTAAGCTTTTGTAGTTTGTCTATGTTAGTTTACATATGGGTGTTTCAGTAGTTTAACCACTATGAAATATTTCACAGAATGAATATAACTCAATTTAGTTACCCTTTTAGTGATGAATCTTGAAGCTGTCTCATAACTATTGTAAACACTTGTTGTAGGAACACCTTGATTACTGTCTTTGGTGATCACATGCAAGAGAGAGAATGGGGCAGAATATTTGGAGAGCTACTAACCTAGGGTTTCCAAAAATGAGAAAAGACACTGAATCAGCTAAAATGCGAGAGGTTTATGAACCCTAGAGAGCCCAGATTGGTGGTAAACTAGTTATCACTTGGAACATTTGCAGGTATCATGGCAATGGAAAGAGAGTTCTGGAAGGTTCTACACTGACAAATGCTCTGGCCTAAAAGTGACACGTGGCACTTCCTCTCACAACTATTGGCCTGAACTAGTCACATGACCCTACCCAACCACAGGGGGCCAGAAAGTATAATCCTAGTCTAGCATGTGCCCAGACAGACAGAATAGTTAGGATATTCGGCAATCAACATTAGTCATGACCACAAACTCAAACCATATGTACATCTGTTAAAACCACCAAGTCCAGAAACAAACAGTTTAATGTCTATTTGACCAGACATTTTCAGGATCAATACTAACAGCAAATAAGTAACATTTATTAAATGCTCGCTGCAATCCTGGCTATGGGCTCGATTTTCCTTATTTAATGAAATGTTCTCAGTGACCTTAGGAGGAAGGTAGTATAATTATTCCCATTTTACAAATGAGAACACCAAGGAAGGTGCTCAAATGAATAGCTAGATCATAGAGCTAGGAGACTGGAGGGACTGGATATATTCTCCAGAGCCTGCTTGGGCCTCTTCTCCCTACTTGAATGGCTTTGGCGAGCCCCTAAAGCCTTTGTTTGCTTTGAGGCCTCCTGTTTAATAGAACCAGGGACGAAGGCCTCCCTCTGCCTCTTCTAGCAGTTTAGAGCCGCCAGACTGCTCTCCAGAACAGAGTTTAGCAGCATTATGCTCCCACAGTAAGTGTTCAAAGCACCGCAATGTTCTAGTCAGGAGATAAAACAGCTGTTTCCTCCAAATGGCTTATACTGAAATGTAAATGAACAAGGACATTGGAAAAAAAAAAAAGGAAAATAGATTTAAGTTCTTGGCTTTTAAAATTTTTATCATACCCTATCCAAGCTTGCTGTTTTTTGTTTAATCTTGCCATTCCTTTTCTTCTCCCTTATATGCTCTTTTTCTTAGGGATATGCAAACTTTATTAGTCAGCTCCTCTTTCAAGCTCTGTATGCTTTTGTGTTTGAGAATTGGGAATCAGGTACTTTTACTGTTAGCCCCAGGGTGGATCTGAGCGGGAGGAAGCTTTATGAATAATCAAGGGTGACATCTCCAACGTTGTTCCTTCATTATAAATATTGTTAAAGGAGCTGTGACCACCATGGGCTCCCACTGAGCAGAGTGTGCAGGCGGAGGCAGAAACAGCCTTTGATTTCAGCTCTTTCCTGGTTAGCCCTTCACTGATGACCCTGGAGTTGACAGGTCTCTTAGATTTGGCTGCCTTTTTTTTTTTTTTTCAGAAAGTTTCTCTGCAATTAGCATAAGTGTTTGGTGTGCAGGAAGCTGGGTTCATCTCAGCAACTCTGAAGGCTAAGAACCACAGTTAATATTAGTGCTGTGTGTTGCCTTAGCCTGAATCCCTAATGAATGCTCAGCTACTTTGTGACTTTAACTACACCGCTCACAGAAATTAGGGGATCAGGGAACGTGCAGATACTCCAGTACTTTCAGCCTTTTGTATAGTGCATTTTCACCAATGAAACAGAAGTTGGTTTTGCATCTCATTTGCATAATCAAACAAGTTTCTTTGACTTGTTTGCTTTTCTGATGTGCTTGTTTAATAAAAATAAAAGTGAAATGCTTCTTTTTTTATCACTTCATATTTATGTTGAAATATCCCCTAATTTTTGTGAGCAGTGTATTTTTGTTTTATTTGTATTAATTAGAGCATCTTGGTCCTTTTTAGGGAGAAAATAAGTTATTGTGCCCGAGGTCATTCATTGGCCCTTTTCTCCACCTCTTGAGAAAGCTCCGGCTCTCCACACATCTGAAAAGACATTTTATCCACATGTCTACTAAGGTGCCTCTCTCACCTGTTCCCCACTAACCCCTGGTCATATTATTAGCTAACCATTATTTAGAGTATTCCTGTTCTCTTGACACTGTTCCTATTTTCAAAATGGAGGAGATGTGTGAACTTTTTAAGTTCACAAGTAAAACTTTATAAATTTTCTCTGGCTCCCTCTTCCCCAGCTCATTGCCTTCTATTCACCCCAATAAATTCACCAAAGAGTGTTATAGAACCCAGTGTGTGCTAAGAAATGTTATGGACTTACTCTCATCTTGTTGTCTCAATAGCCCTGTGAAGAAGGTGATTATTTAAAAGATATAGAAACCTAGACTTAGGGAATAAAGAGACTTGCCCAAGGTCACATTATGAGTCATGGTTAGAATCAGGGGTAAAATGTTAGGCCTCTAATTCAAACCCTTTACTCTCTTGCCTGGTCTGTGCTTGTTAGCAATATTTGCATTCACTCATTTTGCCTATTATTGAGCATTTGTTTATGTCAAGCACTGGGACTACAAAGATAACTAAAGCAGAGTTCTCAGGAGCTTAATTCATAGTAAAGGAGAAAGCCCTATTTACTGGCGTTGATGAAATTAAGTTACTAAAATCCTCAATAATGCAGTGATTGAAAGGGGGCACTCTAGGGGTATGGAGGAGAGCAATTGAACTTTCTCTCAGGGACTCAGGGAAGCCTCCTTAGAAGATGTGATATGAGGGGTTAAGTCTGGAGATAAGATGGTAGGTCTCATTAAAAGAGCTGAAAGCCTGCTTTAAAGTAGTGAGAAGGGGGAAAAGATTCCTTCCTTTTCTAGTCCCTTTTAAAACACTTCAAATGCTTTTGAGTAAGCCACTCAAAGATTTTGATGTGTGTACGTACCAGTGTGTGGTTGGGGTTCAAAAACTACATTCTCAAATATGAAAATGCATTTTTTTTAATTTAATAATTTTTATTTATTTATTCATTTTAGAGAGGGGGGAGAGAGAGAGAGAGAAAGAGAGAGAGAGAGGGAGAAGGGGGAGGAGCAGGAAGCATTAACTCCCATATGTGCCTTGACCAGGCAAGCCCAGGGTTTTGAACCGGCAACCTCAGTGTTTCCAGGTTGATGCTTTATCCACTGCGCCACCACAGGTCAGGCTGAAAATGCATTTTTATATTGCCAGATGTGGGCATAGGGAAGACAGGAGGAGTAGCAAGTTTGGGGAGGAAGTTTATGAGTTTATTTTGGGTGTGTTGGCCTCAAGATGTTTGTTGGAAGTTCAAGGGAAGATATACTGACATTTGGTTGAAGAGTGGTGGTCTGGAGTTCAAGAGAGAACCCGGGGTTGGGGATGTTAATGTAGAAACGGTCATCATGCAGGAAAGTAGTAAGATCCACATGCAAGCAGACAGGTAAGAAGGTCAAAGCTTTATGCCTGAGAAATGTCAATGTTTAGGGGACAAGCAGAAAGCCACCCTCAAAGGAGAGTAGGAAGAACTCACTGACGAGGTAGCGGAAAAATAACGGGCTTTGTGGTATCGGGAAACCCAAGGGAACATTTCAAGAAGAAAGAGAGAGCTCAATAGGGTAATGATGCTGGCAAACTTGTGATATTTGATGACACATTGGATCTGTCATCAGGGAAGCATCGTCAGCCTTTCTGAGAGCAATTTCTGTGGGCTGTTGTGGCTCAGGCTCTCCACTGAATGGAGGTGTGGGGGTTGGAGATCACCTTTTAGAAATTGGCCTTTGAACAACGATAGGCCAATTTTTCTATCAGTTTCTGTGAAGAAGAGGAGAGATGTAGGGAAGTAGGGGAAGAGGGATGCCATGTTCAAGGAGATGTCAAGGTGGAACAGGGGTAAGGATGCTGATTGGGGCGTGTCTAGCAGATAGGGAGGGGGCAGACACGGAAGGGGCAGTCAGCTGAGCTAGTCTCCAACGTGGGGGAAGCGTGGTGGAGTCCAGGGGCAAGATGGAAAGATTCCTCCTCCCTTTTGACAGGGAGATTGCAGAAGGGCTCATGACTAGGATGAGTAGTAGGAATCAAGACTCCAGGATGATTTTATGCATGCCCTGTGTCAGGTATCATGCCATCCATGCACATAAATTGTTTTAATCCCCATTTTATAGGTGCAGAGAAGAAGCTTCAAAGAAGCCCAGTGAGTTTCTCAAGGTCCCAGCTGGTCTGCGGAGCTGGGCCTGGAAGACAGGCAGTCTAGGTGCAGGGCCTGCTCTCTGACCATGTGCTTTCTGTAGGAGCAGGCAAGGCAGTGACTCAGTCAAGAGTCAGGGAACTTCAGGAAGTACTGGCAAGAGGTGTGAGGCAGGCCTCTTTGTTGTCTAGTTCCCCCTCCCCAAACCAGCTGTTACTTTCTACTTTATAAAAACTAATTCACTTTGGTTTCCGGAGGTCAAATAATATGAGTATTATGAGAGTATGAATATCTGACACCTCTTCTTCCATTATCTATACTCACCATCTCAGAGTTATTTCAGGTGGTAGCCAATATTTTTCAAACTAGAGTTTTAAAATAAATTTTAGCCCTGGCTGGTTGGCTCAGCGGTAGAGCGTCGGCCTAGCGAGCGGAGGACCCGGGTTCGATTCCCGGCCAGGGCACACAGGAGAAGCGCCCATTTGCTTCTCCACCCCTCCGCCGCGCTTTCCCTCTCTGTCTCTCTCTTCCCCTCCCGCAGCCAAGGCTCCATTGGAGCAAAGATGGCCCGGGCGCTGGGGATGGCTCTGTGGCTTCTGCCCCAGGCGCTAGAGTGGCTCTGGTCGCAACATGGCGACGCCCAGGATGGGCAGAGCATCGCCCCCTGGTGGGCAGAGCGTCGCCCCTGGTGGGCGTGCCGGGTGGATCCCGGTCGGGCGCATGCGGGAGTCTGTCTGACTGTCTCTCCCTGTTTCCAGCTTCAGAAAAATGAAAAGAAAAAAAAAAAAATTTAGGGTATGTCTTTTCTATAAGAATTTACTTTTTTTTTTTTTTTGTATTTTTCTGAAGTGAGATGCAGGGAGGCAGAGAGACAGGCTCCCACATATGCCCGGCAGGGATCCACCTGGCATGCCCACTAGGGGGCGATGCTCTGCCCATCTGGGGAGATGCTTCATTGCAACCGGAACTACTCTAGCACCTGAGGTGGAGGTAATGGAGCCATCCTCAGCACCTGGGCCAACTCTGCTCCTATGGAGCCTTGGGGGCGGGAGGGGAAGAGAGGGACAGAGAGAAAGGAGAGGGGGAAGGGTGGAGAAGCAGTGGGTGCTTCTCCTGTGTGTCCTGGCCAGGAATCGAACCCAGGACTTCCATATGCCAGGCTGACAGTCTACCACTGAGCCAACTGGGCAGGGCCAGAATTTACATTTTTATTTGTTTATATTTTAAGGAAGTCTTAGAAAATCTTAAGGTAACTATAATTCGGGTCACTGAGAAGATCACTTTGTAATTAGTGCTGGCCCCACAATTTCAGGCCCCTTGCTGCATTTGTATATAATTGTGTTGGCATCAAGAAGCCAGTATGTTTACTGATTTGGGCTAATGAGAAGAGATCAGAGCTTCTGATGTAAATAATATATCCCCACTAAGGGAAGGGCAAATGAACTCAGCAAAAATTTACTACTGGGTACTATGGGGAAAAAAACCCACAAAAAAATATAGGAAAAATCTAGACTATCAATTATGTTTTCAGAGCGATTACAACTTATTTGAGAAAATCAGACTAACAAATAAAATCGGTTGGCATGTTTGTAGGACTTAAGTGGCTAAAGTTTTGCTAGTGCTCGTTGGCAAAAATGTGAAGGAATGAAAAGGAAATTTCTTTTCTGTCTTAGACCTAGGCTTAGTGCTGACAACATGCCCCAGCACGAAACACACAACAGCAGTCTGATTCCTTGCCTTGTTTGGGGGGCTGGAGAGTCAAAGCACTATACCCATTCCTTCCCTGTTGACCCCTCTCCCTCAGTATCCAGTCGGGTGGCAAATGCTGCTAGCCTTGAGCCCCTTAGAAAAGGATGGAAAACTGTCTTTAGCTGAGAAGTGGTTACTAAGTATCCATTAAAGCTCTAGCTGTTCTCAATGCAAAAATGGGGGCTTCATAGGCGTTTTGCTAAGAGTGCCTCATGACCTCTTCCTTTCCCGTGGTTAAAACCAGTCCTGGAATACACAGGGGAACAAAACAAAAATGAACAGATTATCAAAGGGGAAGGAGAGGGCAGAAAGAACGACACCTTTTTACCAGAAATAAGAGGTTTAGAAAAAAAAAAAATTTTTTTTTTTAGAAAGAAAAATATATGGCTTAGGCTTGAGGACAAATGATACAACCTATTCCATTCAAACCCCCCTACTTATCACCAAATTGAATATTGAAACCTGTGTGTTCATAGTCGCAGGGATGTAAAGTGCAGCATAAGAAATATAGTCAATGATACTGTCATAATGGTGGATGGTGCCAGGCGGGTACTAGACTTGTAGGGGGAATCACCTCATAAGTCATATAAATGTCTAACCACTATGCTGTACACAAATGTGCTAAGACTAATATAATATTGAATGTCCACTGTAACTGAAAAAACTCTTAAATAAAAATAAAGGAAAGCATGTGTTCAGTGGGGGCTTGGGAGTGGAGCGGAGGTGATGGAGTCTGTAGGCCCATCCCTGTCCTCACCTCAGGGGAGGTGGAGGAAAAGGGCCAGAGCTGGGACACAGGTAACAGAGAAAGAGTAAGGAGCGCACCACTGGGACACTGAAGACAGCCGTCCCATCCCGTCCCTTCCTGTCAATGTCCTGGCAAATGTCTCTGAGCCTGACCAGAGCAGCAGCTCGTCCTCCCTTGGAGCTGGACAGTGGAGGGTCTGGTGGGGGAACTGGGGCTGCAGAGTCCCCATCTCCTGCACGTTTGATGAGGCACCAACATGTATGTGTTGTCATTAGAGGATCCAGGGCGTGTCAGGGTCAGCACCAGTGTGGGAGACTTTATAGTGCAAACTGTATTGCTCAGCTTTTCAAACAGAACTCATTTTCCCAGAGGGGATTTGTCTGAGAAATCAATTCACATGCACAAATCCCACAGGAGACAGATGCCCAGGCTGGAGTGATGATGTGTTAATTGGCAGTGGGAGTGTGTGACTGGTGACTGACATGAGCTCGCCACACCAGACACGCTCGCCTTTGTGTCTGCACGCTCAGGAAATTATATGACAGGTTAGAAGGTGGTTAGATGAGTCCCAAGTTTAAGTGGAGGAATTAAATATTCTTGAATGATAACTTTATGAATTGCCCTTTTTCAACCTGAGGATATATGTCTGAGTAGCCTGAGAGCAACGGTATCAGGGACAATAATTGTACTGTAAATTAGGAGCTTCTCTTATAATATTTATTTTTATTGAGATATAATTGACATATAACATTGTATTAATTTCAGGTATACAATGATTCAATATTCATATATATTGCAAAATGATTACCACATAAGTTTAGTCAACATCCATCACCACACATAATTACAAATATTTTTTTCTTGTGATGAAAACTGTTAAGATGTATTCTCTTAGATTACATGAGTTCATTTGTGGACCATATGATAATAGTTATAATTTAGAGTGATGCATTGCAGAGAAAATTTTGGGGAGGCACCTTAGTCTTATAAGTCATCTCTAACCCTGGGTAGCATCCAGGGTGATTTCTATAAATAGCCAATGCATAACTTTACATTGACTCTTATTAATTTCAGTTTCTTAGAGTAGTATCTTTTCTCATGGTCTCATAATTCTGAGTGCACCCTGTATTTGAGGCTTAGCAGTTCAACGTTCTGAGCACAGTTTAGAACAGATTAAAAGAAAGGGAATGATTAATGTTGCCAAGTACTGTGCTAGAAATTCCAAGAAGCCCTGTGAGATAGAAGAACCCCCAATTTGTACCTTAGGAAGTTGACTTGAGGAAGGGTCAGGAACTGTGTAAGGATACAGGTGGAGGACTTTGGAGCCCAGCTTAGGCTTGCATCCAAAGGAAGCACTTTGGGAATTCAAAATTTATTTTTTCCAGTTGAAGGGTTTCATATAAAAGGTGAGACTAGCAGAGTCCTGAAGGGTAGGTAGGAGTGGAAAGAGGAGAAAAAAATTACTTAACGAATAAGTCTGCATTGCCTTAACTCACCTTCTACTTTTTATATTCAGTTTTGGCTACAACGCTTTTCAAAGAAAGCAGACAAATGGGTATATTTAAAGCAATGGTTCTGGCCTTTTATCCACCAGTGATAATGTTGTTGATCACATTCACAGAAGCAAAATGTTCACGTGGGCATTTTTTTTTTTTTTCATTTTTCTGAAGCTGGAAACAGGGAGAGACAGTCAGACAGACTCCCGCATGCGCCCGACCGGGATCCACCCGGCACGCCCACCAGGGGCGACGCTCTGCCCACCAGGGGGCGATGCTCTGCCCATCCTGGGCGTCGCCATGTTGCGACCAGAGCCACTCTAGCACCTGGGGCAGAGGCCACAGAGCCATCCCCAGCGCCCGGGCCATCTTTGCTCCAATGGAGCCTTGGCTGCGGGAGGAGAAGAGAGAGACAGAGAGGGAAAGCGCGGCGGAGGGGTGGAGAAGCAAATGGGCGCCTCTCCTGTGTGCCCTGGCCGGGAATCGAACCCAGGTCCTCCGCACGCTAGGCCGACGCTCCACCGCTGAGCCAACTGGCCAGGGCCACGTGGGCATTTTTAATTTCTTTCTAGGTTGTGGCACAAAATGATGTAGAAATGAAGCTGTCCTTAATTCTCAGTGCCTTTGCTGTGTGTAATTTACTTTTTCTTTTCTTACTGATCACAAGAATGACTGTGTTACAAAATCATGGTTGAAATCCACTAATTTAGAAATCGATGGCCCTGGCCGGTTGGCTCAGCGGTAGAGCGTCGGCCTGGCGTGTGGGGGACCAGGGTTCGATTCCCGGCCAGGGCACATAGGAGAAGTGCCCATTTGCTTCTCCACCCCCCCCTCCTTCCTCTCTGTCTCTCTCTTCCCCTCCTGCAGCCGAGGCTCCATTGGAGCAAAGATGGCCCAGGCGCTGGGGCTGGTTCCTTGGCTTCTGCCCCAGGCGCTAGAGTGGCTCTGGTTGCGGCAGAGCGACGCTCCGGAGGGGCAGAGCATCGCCCCCTGGTGGGCAGAGCATCGCCCCTGGTGGGCGTGCCGGGTGGATCCCGGTTGGGCGCATGCGGGAGTCTGTCTGACTGTCTCTCCTCGTTTCCAGCTTCAGAAAAATACAAAAAAAAAAAAAAAAAATTAAAAAAAAAAGAAATCAGAAACCAGGATAGTACTGGAAAAAAAATCGTGCTCTTTGAGAAATGATTGGAGGAGTTGGGCATCTTTAGAGGAGAGTGTTCAGGACATTAATGGGGATCAGATATTTGGAGGGCTTTCATATAAAGGGGTTAGACGCATCCCATAAAATCCTAAGGGGTATAACTAGCATCAGGGTTTAAAGCTACAGGACAAAAAAACAAAAACAAACAAACAAAAAATACAAAAAAAACAACAAAACATCTAACTCAGAATAAGGAAAACATTTCTAAGGTGATGTGTGAAGATGAATGATCTCCCTCATTAGGTGTGAGCTCCCTATTGCTGTGGCTGCTGGACCAAGGACCGGACAACCATTTGTTATAGATGTTGCTAAAGACACTCAAGTTCTAGATAGGGGTGTGATCAAATGAGCTTTAAAGCGCACTTCAACACAAACTTTAAAAATAATAATTTCATGTATCAAACAAGTCAGAGTTTTAATAACCTAATTAATAACCAACAAATCAAAAATTTAAAATTGTTGGCCTGTAAGAATCCAGCCACACATTTTATCCTTAAAACTCCAAAGTGAAAAAGGTCCTGGCTTCTAAAGAGATTACAAAGTTGGTTGTAGATTATTGATTGTGTTTAGAAAAAAGTATCCTTGAAAAGGAAAAAATAATTCAGGAGCCATTGCATAGAATAAAGGAGTTCTTGAAAATATATGGGACATAAGAATAGAGGAGTCCAAGGCATTTGTCAAAAGATTATTTCTTGCTCCTCCATTACCAAGCATAAGAGAAATGATTATTAAAGTATGTTAGCTATTTATTTGCTAAGGATTTATTGCAGGGGTCAACCTTTTTGGTTGAAAGAGCCATGAATGCCACATATTTTAAAATATAATTCTGTGAGAGCCATACAATATGTTTAACACTAAATACAAGTAAATGTGTGCATTTTATGTAAGACTAACACTTTTTTTCCTTCTTTTTTAAAAATTAAATTTAATGCATTGACATTGATAAATCAGGGTACATATGTTGAGAGAAAACATCTCCAGATTATTTTGACATTTGATTATGCTGTATACCCCTCACCCAAAGTCAAATGGTCTTCTGTCACCTTCTATCTGGTTTTCTTTGTGCCCCTCCCCTCCCCTCCTCCTTCCTCGCCCCCTCCCCCCCCTCTCCTACCCCCCACCCCCATTGCCATCACATTCTTGTTCATGTCTCTGAGTCTCATTTTTATGTCCCATCTATGTTTGGATTCATATAGTTCTTAGTATTTTCTGATTTACTTATTTCACTCCGTATAATGTTATCAAGGTCCATCCATGTTATTGTAAATGATCCATTGTTATCATTTCTTATGGCTGAGTAATATTCCATAGTATATATGTACCAAAGCTTTTTGATCCACTCATCCTCTGACGGACACTTGGGCTGTTTCCAGATCTTCGCTATTGTGAACAATGCTGCCACAAACATGGGGATGCATTTCTCCTTTTGGAGCTGTTCTATGGTGTTCTTGGGGTATATTCCTAAAAGTGGGATAGCTGGGTCAAAGGCAGTTCGATTTTTAATTTTTTGAGGAATCTCCATACTGTTTTCCACAGTGGCTGCACCAGTCTGCATTCCCACCAGCAGTGCAGGAGGGTTCCCTTTTCTCCACATCCTCGCCAGCACTTATTCTGTGTTGTTTTGTTGATGAGCGCCATTCTGGCTGGTGTGAGATGATATCTCATTGTGGTTTTACTTTGCATTTCTCTAATGAATAGTGATGTTGAACATTTTTTCATATGCCTAATGGCCGTCTGTATGTCCTCTTTGGAGAAGTGTCTATTCATTTCTTTTGCCCATTTTTGGATTGGATTGTTTGTCTTCCTGGTATTGAGATTTACAAGTTCTTTATAAATTTTGGTTATTAACCCCTTATCAGACGTATTGTCAAATATGTTCTCCCATTGTGTAGTTTGTCTTTTTATTCTGTTCTTATTGTCTTTAGCTGTGCAAAAGTTTTTTAGTTTGATATAGTCCCATTTTTTTATCCTGTCTTTATTTCACTTGCGTGTGGAGATAAATCGGCAAATATATTGCTGTGAGAGATGTCGGTGAGTTTACTGCCTATGTTGTCTTCTAAGATGCTTATGGTTTCACGGCTTACATTTAAGTCTTTTATCCATTTTGAGTTTATTTTTGTGAGTGGTGTAAGCTGGTGATCTAGTTTCATTTTTTTGCAGGTAGCTGTCCAATTTTCCCAAGACCAATTGTTGAAGAGGCTGTCTTTACTCCATTGTATGCTCTTACCTCCTTTGTCAAATATCAGTTGTCCATAGAGCTGTGGGTTTATTTCTGGGTTCTCTGTTCTGTTCCATTGATCTATAGGCCTGTTCTTATGCCAGTACCAGGCTGTTTTGAGTACAATGGCCTTGTAGTATAACTTGATATCAGGAAGTGTGATACCTTCCACTTTATTCTTCTTTTTTAAGATTGTTGAGGCTATTCATGTTCTTTTTTGGTTCCATATAAATTTTTGGAATATGTGATCTATATCTTTGAAGTATGTCATTGGTATTTTAATTGGTATTGCATTGAATTTATAGATTTCTTTGGGTAATATAGACATTTTATTAATAATAATGTTTATTCTTCCTAACCATGAACACGGTATATGCTTCCACTTGTTTGTATCTTCCTTGATTTCTTTTATCAATGCTTTGTAATTTTCCAAGTATAAGTCTTTAGTCTCCTTGGTTAAGTTTACTCCTAGGTACTTTATTTTTTTGGTTGTAATAGTGAAGGGGATTGTTTCCTTAATTTCTCTTTCTGACTGTTCATTGTTGGCATATAAAAATGCCTCTGATTTCTGAGTATTGATTTTATATCCTGCCACTTTGCCGAATTCATTTATCAGGTCTAGTAGTTTTTTGACTGAAACTTTAGGGTTTCCTATATACAATATCATATCATCTGCAAATAATGATAGTTTTACTTCTTCTTTTCCAACTTGAATGCCTTTTATTTCTTCTTCTTGTCTGATTGCTGTGGCGAGGACTTCCAGGACTATGTTGAGTAAGAGTGGTGAAAGGCGACACCCCTGCCTTGTCCTTGTTCCTGATCTTAAGGGTATTGCTTTTAATTTTTGCCCATTGAGTATGATGTTGGCTCTGGGTTTGTCATAGATGTTCTTAATCATGTTGAGGTATGTTCCCTGTATTCCCACTTTGCTGAGAGTTTTGATCATGAATGGGTGCTGGATTTTATCAAATGCTTTTTATGCATCTATTGAAATTATCATGTGGTTTTTCTCCTTCTTTTTGTTTATGTGATGAATTACATTGATTGACTTACGAATAATGTACCAGCCTTGCCTCCCCAGAATAAATCCCACTTGATCATGGTGTATGATTTTTTCCATATATTGTTGGATCCAGTTTGCTAATATTTTGTTGAGGATTTTAGCATTTATATTCATCAGAGATATTGGCCTATAATTTTCTTTCTTTGTGTTGTCTTTGCCTGGTTTTGGAATCAGAATTATGCTTGCCTCATAAAAGGAGGTTGGAAGTCTTCCTTCCTCTTGAATTTTTTGAAATAGTTTGAGAAGGATAGGAGTTAGTTCTTCTTTGAATATTTGGTAGAATTCAGTTGTGAAGCCATCAGGCCCTGGACTTTTCTTTGTTGGGAGATTTTTGATAACTGTTTTGATCTCATTTGGTGTAATTGGTCTGTTTAGGTTTTCTGATTCTTCCAGATTGATTTTTGGAAGATTATATGTTTCAAGGAATTTGTCCATTTCATCTAGGTTGTCTAGTTTTTTGGCATACAGTTCTTCATAGTATTTTCTTACAATATTTTGTATTTCTGTTGTGTCAGTTGTTATTTCTCCACTCTCATTTCTAATTTTATTTATTTGAGTCCTCTCTTTCTTTTTTTTGTGAGTCTAGTTAAAGGTTCATTGATCTTGTTTACCTTTTCAAAGAACCAGCTCCTAGTTTCATTGATCCTCTGTATTGTTTCTTTAGCCTCTATGTCATTTATTTCTGCTCTGATCTTTATTATTTCCTTCCTTCTACTACATTTGGGCTTTTCCTAGTTCTTTTAGATGCAGGGTTAAGTTGTTTGTTTGAGCTTTTTCTAGCTTCTGAAAGTGTGCCTGTAGTGCTATGAACTTCCCTCTCAGTACTGCTTTTGCTGTGTCCCATAAATTTTGAGTTGTTGTATGCTCATTGTCATTCATTTCTAGGAATTTTTTTATTTCTTCTTTGATCTCATTCTTAATCCATTCATTATTTAACAACCTGCTATTTAGTTTCCATGTGTTTGAGAATTTTTGAGCTTTTCTGTTGTGGTTCCTTTCTAGTTTCATGCAGTTGTGATTGGAGAAAGTGCTTGATACGATTTCAGTCTTCTTAAATTTGTTGAGAGCACTTTTGTGCCCTAACATGTGGTCTATCCTAGAGAATGTACCATGAGCACTTGAAAAGAATGCATACTCTGCTGCTTTGGGGTGAAAGGTTCTGAAGATAGCTATTAGATTGAGTTGATCTAGTGTGTCCTTTAAGTCTGCTGTTTCTTTGTTAATTTTTTTTCTTGAAGATCTATCTAGTGATGTTAGTGGAGTATTGAAATTCTGTACTATTATAGTATTGCTGTTGATCTCACCCTATATATCTATCAAAGTCTACTTTATATATTTAGGTGCTCGTATATTAGGTGCATAGATATTTATAACGGTTATATCTTTCTCTTGGATTGCTCTCTTTATTATTATATAGTGACCTTCTTTATCTCTTACTATATATAGCCTTTTTTTTAAAGTCCAATTTGTCTGATATAAGTATTGCTACCCCAGCTTTTTTTCCTTTTCCATTTTCATGAAATAATTTTTTCCATTCTTTTACCTTCAGTCTATGTGCATCTTTTGTTTTAAGGTGTGTCCTTTGTAGACAGTATATGTATGGGTCCTGTTTTCTTATCCATGCAGCTGTCCTATGTCTTTTGATTGGATCATTTAATCCATTTACATTTAATGTTATTATTGATATGTAGTTGTTTAAGCCATTTTATTCTTTAAAGCTGTATTCCTCTTTTGTTATATTCTTTCCCCCCATTGATCTGTTTAAACAGGCTCCTTAACATTTCTTGCAGCATTGGTTTGGTTATAATGAATTCCTTGATTTTTTTGTTTTTGTTTTTGTCTGGGAAGTTTTTTATTTCTCCTTCAATTTTAAATGAGAACCTTACTGGCTAAAGAAGTGTTGGTTGTGGGTTCTTGTTCTGCATTACTTTGAATATTTCTTGCCATTCACTCTGGCCTCTAGTGTTTCTGTTGAGAAGTAGGATGTCATCCTTATGTGGGCTCCTTTGTAGGTGATAGCCTTTTTTCCTCTAGCAGCTTTTAATATTTTCTCTTTATCTCTTAGCTTTGGTATCTTAATTTGATGTGTCTTGGTGTAGATTTCTTTGGGTTTCTCTTTAATGGAATTCTCTGTGCTTTTTGAACTTGTGTGACTTTTTCCTGCATCAATTTAGAGAAGTTTACAGCTATGATTTGATTGCACTAAGTCTCTATCCCTTGTTCTTTCTCTTCTTCTTCAGGAATTCCTATGATGCGGATGTTATTTCTCTTCATGTTGTCACAGAGCTCTCTTAGAGTTTCCTCAGACTTTTTGAGTCTCTTTTCTTTTTGCTGCTCTGCTTCTGTGCCTTTGTTTATCTTGTCCTCTAACTCACTGATTTGATCCTCAGCTTCATCCATCCTGCTTTTAATTCCTTGCATTGTGGTCTTCATTTCTGATATTGTACTTGTCATTTCTGACTGATTCTTTTTTTTATTTCAATGTCCTTTTTTATACTTGCTATCTCTTTATTTAGTTGTTCGTTATGTCCATCTATTGTTGTTCTAAGATCTTTGAGCATCCTAGCAATCATTATTTTAAACTCAGCATATCGTAATTTGGTTATATCTGACTCATTCAAGTCCTTTTCTGGGGATTTCTCTCAATTCATTTGGGTTGCATTTCTCTGCCTTCCCATTTTGTCTGTGTATAAGAAGGGGGTGGCCTCTGAAGTCCAATGTGTGTAGCCTCTGTGTTCCCTAGGTGTGGTCTGTCTGCAGGCCCACCGCCCCCTCTGCCACTGCCTTTGGCATTCTGATATGGGTGTTGCCAATGCTGGCTTGCTGCGGCTCTCACTGTGGTTTCTGCCTCTCCTCCACAGTAGGGGCTGTGTTCATGTGCCTGGGTCTACAAGCCTTGGCCTGCCTTGGCCTTTGCTCTGCCCCTGCAAGTGGGGCTATGCACCACTCCTGGGGTTGCAAGCCTTGGCACCGCAGGCAGGGCTGTGTATCTATGCTCAGCTGCGCATCTCCACCTCTTCTCAGGCTTTTGCCCTGCCCCTGTGGATGGAGCTGTGCTCGTGCATTGGGCTCCAAGCCTTGGCTCCACCAGCTGGGCAGGGCTGTGTGCCTGTGCTTAGCCGTGGGTTTCTGCAGTTCCCAAGATTTTGTCTTTGCCCTGTGGGCGGGATTGTAGGCTGGACCACTCTTGCTCACCTGGCTCTGCAGCTGGGTGGGACCACTTTTGTGCATCCCCCCTTCCCCCACTGGGTGAGACTGAGTTCACACTGGGCCTAAGTCGTGGCTGGCCCAGCTTCCACTCCTGTCTACAGGACCACGCTTCCACCTCCTGCCACTGCCCCACCTCTGGTGAGCCCTGAGCAGTGTGGTTGGGGGTGCTGTAGCTCAGACCTAAGCACTCAATACTGTATTCCTGAAGGCTCCCTCCTTTTAAGTGACTCTGCTCTGAGTGTCGTGGGAGAGCTTGTTTAGCTGGTGTCCTGCTTCCCTTTGCTGTTATTGCTGGTTCCAGGGGAAATATTCACTTTAGATTTCAGGGGTGACTCAGCCCAGGGGTTAGGATGGCTGTCCCTCAAAGTGTTTCTCCCTATGCCTCCTACTCTCTCTTCCTGCTACTTTGGTCCTCTCATTACTTCTCGTCTCCTGGAGCCCCAGGTGAGAGGTTTTCTGCATAGTCCCTTTAAGAAGAATCCTGGGTCTGAGAAATCTGTCTCTTTCTCACAACCAGTATCCTGACTTGTTTCGCAGCTAAATACTGTCCATATGCCTCTTCTAGGTTCAGGGGCTGAAGGCTGGGACTTTGTTCCTGGGGCCCAGGACCCTCCCCTCTCCACTAAACTCACTTCCCACCACATGAGTCTCTCCGTGCTGTGGTGCACTCCCAGGAGCTGGGTAGCCCTCTCTGTGTTTCCACTTTTCCTACCAGTATCAGTATGGCTTCTTCAGTGTTCCTTGGTTAAAGAGTCCTCTTAGTTTAGTCCAAAGTTGGTTTTTATAGATGATGGGTCTTAAAATTAAGTTGTAATCCACTTTGGTTCTGGGAAGTAGAAGTTGGTACGTCCACCTACTCCATCGCCATCTTGCTGCCCCCATAAATTTTTGTCATACGAATTTTTCTATCAATCTAGTAGGAACCAATAATCTTATTCAAATTACATACTCTTAGAAATTCATGAGATATCTTATATATGTATTGAGGTTTTGCCATAGCAAAGAAAATCTTGGTTAAATATTTGGAGTTTTCTTTTTTTTCTTATAAGAAATATTTGGAAAAGGAGCAATAGTTTGGAAGATCACTGGCTTCTGACAGCTAATGGGCAATGACCACAGAGAAAACTACTTACAAGTTACATAATGCTAGAAGAGAAAGAGTGTGAAGAATAATTCTCATTCCTAACATTGTCTTCCATTTTTATATTCCTGACAGTAAGCAGAGTACCTGAAGCACAGTGGGCATTCAACTAATGTTTTGGAATGAATGACTTTTAGGAAAAGGGAAACTGCTCTAAATTTCAGTTATTTCTTTTACTGAGATTATATCTCTGTGACTTGATTGAAAAGCAAAAATTCCAGTCATCATCCAGTTGTTAAATATTGAGGCTGCCAAATCATTTATTTAATTGATGTTTATGCTTCTAGAATTGACTGATGGGTTTGGCTCAGGGTAGATACTGCATGAGTCATATGCTACAATTCTTGTCACTGAGTGGGTTGCATTTCCATGCATAACCAGTTGACTTATGTTGGTCACATGTGGCACAAACATAAATCATGACAGTACTTGGGCCTTTTCTCACTGGAATGATTTCTTGGGCATTTTGAAGACACAGTGATTGAACAGCATTCGCCAGCTGACTGAAGAAGTTTCCTACTCTGTAAAGATCTTAAAATATAATATAAAATAGAATTAGCCAGCAAAGGTGGGTTCATCTAAGTGTGAATGCAATTGGAGAACATGATGGTGAGTGATTCTCTCCTGAGAGAAGCTGGGAAAAGTGGGAATAAAGTAGGATGCAAATAATATTTTGGGGGGTTTCTAACTGTGGGGGACAGACTTAAAGGTGGTCCCCCTGATCTCTACCCCCTGGAATTTATGCCTTTGTGCTATCTTCTTCCCTTGTGTGAAGGCAAGATCTGTGACACCTTTCTGAGCAGTAGAATATGGCTAAGGCAGTGAGGTACCACACCTGTGATGGCATTACATTTTAAGAGGTTCTGGCCTGCTAGCAAAATCACTAGCAAAATTGTTCTCATATTCTTCTTCTTGCTGGCTTTAAAGAAGCCAAGATGCCATAAGTCCTACAACAGCAAGCACAAGAATTCTCTCAACAACCCCAGGGAGCCTGGAAGATGCCTTCCAAGCTGAGCTCCCAGATGAGAACCCAAACCTGATTACAGCATTATAGGGAACCCAGCTAAACTGTACCTGGATTTCTGACCCACAGAAAGTGTGAGATGAGGAACATATGTGGTGTTAAACTGTTAAGTTTGGGGTGGTAATGTGTTATACTACATAGAAAACATATTTGCCAGTCGTTGATCTTACATAGTCTTGACTATGGTGTTGGTATTCTGGATGAACACCCAGGAGTCAATTGGAAGTTGCCATAATATGCTAACTCCTCTGGATTAGCTACAGAAGTCTGACTTGTCCAAAGCATGAAGAAAAAGAATAAGGAATAGTTATGGAGTCTATATTTCCATTGTTAAATTTAATCATCTGCATATTTGAATTATTTACTAGGACATTGCGTTTAAAGAAAATAGAAATATGATTGAATTCCCTACACCTGTGGTTAAATCTTGGATTGAAATTTATGGTCAGTATAGCAGATATTATTTGGTCACCATTGTTTCTCTTTTGCCCTTTCCTGCTTTCTCTGTGGGTGGAATACACCTTCTTGCCCCACCAATTCTGGGCTTAGCCACAGAACTGACTTTGGCCAATGGAATATGGTAAAATTGATAACATACCAATTTGGAATTAGGCTTAAAAGGTTTGACAAATGTCTGTCAGCAATTTTGCGCTCCTGCCTGACACCAAGGTAACCATTTTAAGCTTGGATTCCTGAGTAAGAAACACCAAGAACACACGTAAATTTGTACTGTTTGAAGCCAAACTGTTGCGGCCAGCCCAGACACCTATCAGAGAAGTAAATGTTTGTTGTTATAAGCATCTGAGATTTGGGGATTGTTTGTTATACGCACTTATTGCAATAACAGCTGAATAATCCAAAGTCCAAAAACTCTATCATATTAGATTTTAAATGAAACTAGCGCTATTTGTATCCCAAACCACAGAAATGTAAGTAGATATAGTTATTAATTGTTCTTCTAATTTGGTGTTTATTTGAACAAGGTCTAGAGTAGTGTTTCCTATTCATGTTTTGTTTAATCCTAGTGTTATTTTAAATGTTTACTGGTGTTCTGTGAAACAAGGATGCTATATTCATAGAAGTTAAAAGAAGGCTGATCATGTTTATCTGCTCTAAGAAATCGTATATTGGAAAAAGGACTCCAGGTTCGAAACCCTGAGGTCGCCAGCTTGAGCACGGGCTCATCTGGTTTGAACAAGGCTCACCAGCTTGAGCCCAAGGTTGCTGGCTTGAGCAAGGGGTCACTCGGTCTACTGTAGCACCCAGGTCAAGGCACATATGAGAAAGCAATCAATGAACAACTAAGGTGCCACAACAAAGAGTTGATGCCTCTCATCTCTATCCTTTCCTGTCTGTCTGTCTCTTTCTCTGTCTCTGTTACAAAAAGAAAAAAAAAAGAGACTCCTACTAAAAATAATCTAACTCAATATTTTCTAATCTTATTTGACCATGGAACATTCTCAACCACCCACCACCCACCCTAGGCCAACAATTCATACTTGTTCATCTGGAACCAGTGGATGCTGCTATTGCAGGTAGCATGTGCTCACCTACTTGGCCTTGACATATTACTAGCATATGGTGTGCAGTGTATATTTGGAATGATGCCCTCAAAACTTAAGGTAATTAGGAAGATACCACAGAAATAACTTGACTATTATATCTCTCCAAGAGATACCACAAAACCTAGGTAAGGAAGATGCTCACGTTAAGGCAGATGATAAAGAAAAACCTTGTCATTGGAAGGTCCTGGATCTTCAGCCAAGTTTAAGAATAGTCTTCCAGGAGGTTGGGCACGAAGTCAAGATCATGGGGACTCAGTCCCACTTGTTCAAATTGTAACTGTGTTATTTGCTTCCTGTGAATAATCAATTCAAGTCTAATTCAGAATGACTTGATATTTGGTCCAAACTGGTCTGCAACTGCTAATTCGGAGGTCTGACATGTTTGTAAGTCTGGAGGATCACTGGGTAGAAGTCTGTATAAGGTATATGCTCAGACACATGGTGTCACCAGCATTTCCTGCTCTCACTGAATTTGCTGGGGGGAGAATGAGTTTTTGAATTTATAGCATGAAGTGGGGATAGCAACTGGTTATAAGCACATTTAAAATGAACAAATATGTTACAACATAAAATTTTTTTTTAAAACATTCCCCAAATACATTAAACCCCTAATTTGGCAATGGGAAGTAATTTTTTCATACTCCCTCAGGGCTATATCTTCAAACTTCAGTCAACAGTTTCTGATAGTCTAATATTTGCCTCTTGAAGATACTCAGGATTAAAGAGAAATTCAAATGAAGGCCACATTTTGAATATATTTCTAGACAGAACACTCACAGTCACACAACCAAAGATATAAAACTGCCCTGATTTCCCCAAAACGTTGACTTGGACTTTGAACAAAACTTAAGTTTCCTTCATGTCAGCAGGACCTTGCAGCTTCATAGCCAATCAGCTACAAACCAGTAAGCTTATGCGAGGAAAAGGAATGTAAGTTTCTAGTGACAGATTCCAGTAGAAAACAAGGTACCACTCGTTCATGCTTTATAAACTGAGCCGTCACTACTGAGAACCGAGAACTTCTTAACCACTTTTTGTTTGGAAGCCTCTCCATATTGAAAAGTTTTGTTTCTCCCTCAGTAAAATATTCATATCAAGTAAAGCTCTCTAAATTCTCTTTTGACAGTTTCCTTTCATGGGAGTTCTGGTTATTTCATTTCAAGCATTTGAGAGCTGGGTCTGTGCCCTCAGATGGGAATGGTAAGGCAGTTCTAGGGCATGTGGCAATGACTGGAGGAGCCTTAAAAAATGGTTTCGATGGACGAATGAGATTAGCATATTAATGAAGACCTTCGTAGCCAGTAATGATCTCATTTGCTTATATAAACAGATGAAAACAACATTGGGAGAAATATCTTAATGCTCCCCCTCCTTTTGGGGGGCATCTGAATGACTTTTGGTAAAATAGAGGAACGGCTATTTCAGAGCTCTGGGAGCTAAACCAAATGTTCTGTTTGCAGCCACTGTGCCTGTGTTCATGTGCTTGTCCCCCCTTGTTTGCTTGCGTTTTCTCATCTCTGAAACAGGGAACTGTGACGAAGGGACTGGTTGTAATGTTTCTTGATAAACCTTCCTAAAGCAATGTGCTGTTGCGAGTAATGGGCTCCATTCATTATTAGCCCAGTTGATTTTCATTTACACTCGGCTCTAACAATTAGCTTGAGCAGGTGTGAAGGTGATGGAGGGGCTGGGACACCCAGAGGTCAGCCTCAGCTGGATGTGATAAATTAACCATTATTATGAGCAGTGAAAGTGGTTCTTTACGCTTGTCAGCAGCAAACAAAGGGACAACATATTTCACATAAACTCACTGTTCGGAGTTGGGTTTGCTGAAGGATCAGAGTTTCCTTCCAGAACCTACGGAGAGATAGGAGGGAGGCAAAGAACCGATGTAAGTAGTATTGAAGGGATAAACTGGTTGATAGAGTGGCACATGGATGTTCCCACCTGGGTTGTTTCGCAACACTCACCTGTTCCAATAGAAAGCCATCATGGCCTCTGTTGATGATGGGGCATTCACCTGTGCTTACAGATTACTGGGGTAAAAAATATGTATATCGGCCCTGGCCTGTTGGCTCAGTGGTAGAGCGTCGGCCTGGCGTGCAGAAGTCCTGGGTTCGATTCCCAGCCAGGGCACACAGGAGAAGCACCCATCTGCTTCTCCACCCCTCCCCCTCTCCTTCCTCTCTGTCTCTCTCTTCCCCTCCCGCAGCAAGGCTCCATTGGAGCAAGGATGGCCCGGGTGCTGGGGATGGCTCCTTGGCCTCTGCCCGAGGCACTAGAGTGGCTCTGGTCACGACAGAGCGACGCCCTGGAGGGGCAGAGCATCGCCCCCTGGTGGGCAGAGCATCGTCCCCTGGTGGGCGTGCCGGGTGGATCCCGGTCGGGCGCATGCGGGAGTCTGTCTGACTGTCTATCCTCATTTCCAGCTTCGGAAAAATACCAAAAAAAAAAAAAAAAAAAAAAAAAAAAAATATATATATATATATATATATATATGTATATCAATAAAACAGACTTTTTTAAATGAAGGGTGTAGATATAACTACATATGTCCATATACCAATCAACTGATATTTTTGAACAATGCCCTATAATTGAGCACATTTATATTCAATGAAAACAAGTTAATCAGCATTCCACAGTTCTCTATCTGTAACAATTTTACAAGACTTCAACAGACTTTAAACTCAGAAAGAAGGTGCTGCTGTGTTCACAGAAAGCAATGCCAGATCCTGTCTAATCTAGACCCATTGAATGTAAGCATCTTGCTCCTGAAACAGGAAGTGTTTTCCCACTTAGGTATACCCTGGTGTGGAAACTCACTGAGCACACCCAGAAGTGAAATTATCAAATGAGAGAAGAGGTGAGAGTTGGTAATCACTATCCATACACTGAAATACCATAATATAGTTTGATTTGACAATATTTGGGGGATTATGATGGACTGTTTGTGTTCCCCCTCCTAATTCATATGTGAAAGCCCTAACTCCCAATATGACTATATTTGGAGGTTGGGTGTATAAGAAAGTAATTAAGGTTAAATAAGGTCATAAGGGTGGGGCCCTGACTCAATAGGATTAGTGTTTTCATGAAAAAATACACCAATGATGGCCCTGGCCAGTTGGCTTAGCAGTAGAGCATTGGCCCAGTGTGTGGAAGTCCTGGGTTCAATTCCCAATCAGGAAACACAGGAGAAGCACCCATCTACTTCTCCACCCTTCCCCCTCTCCTTCCTCTCTATTTCTCTCTTCCCCTCCCACAGCCAAGACTCCATTGGAGCAAAGTTGGCCCAGTCACTGAGGACAGCTCCATGGCCTCTGCCTCAGGTACTAGAATGGCTCCAGCAGCAAGGGAGCAATGCCCCAGATGGGCAGAGCATCACCCCTGGTAGGCATGCCAGGTGGATCCTAGTCAGAAGCATGCAGGAATCTGTCTGACTGCCTCCCTGCTTCTAACTTTGGAAAAATAGCTTAGAATTTCCTCAAGGAAAGAGTGAGCCAACCACACAGGTATAAAGGCTGAACATGCAGGAATCCAAGGAATATTAGGTGCTTTGGGCACAAAGTTTAAGAGGTCAAAAGTCTCTATAATTTTTTAATGCAATATTAAAATAAATAAAAATTAATGGAAAAATCTATAATAAATAAACTATTAAAAATTTAAATAAAAACAGGATCACCATTACTGATTTATTTATTACTTGTTTGTTTGTTTTGCCCAGGCTCCAATATGGCTTGGCACACCTCTGTCATGAGCTGTTACTGAGGAAACTACTAGGAGATAAATTTAGCTAATCAGAGTATGAGTAGGCTGAGGGTTGCAAAAAGTTTGGAGGGAAACATTGAATATATTTAACAGTGTAATCAAAACTGAGGCTCTTGTGGAGATTAGGATAACGGAAAAAAATATTATAGACCCTCTTATAATTAAAGAAAATCTCTATTACGGAGCAATTGAGTTCAAGAGGAAGTATAAACTGAAATGTTGTGTTAGCTAGAAAATAATGATTATATAAATAGCACATATCAGAAATTATGAGATATAACTAAAGCAATTCTCAGAGGAAAACTTATGAATATATATTTGTATATGTACTCAGATGATAAAAATAAAAATATAACTTATAAGCATCCAACTTAAAAGTCAGAAGAGGAAAAACAATAAATTGAAAGAAAGAAGGAAAGAAACAGGAAATAAGTTTGGATATGTCAATTGCTTACTTATTCAGTAAAAAAAAAGTGAGAAAGCGCAAATACAACAAATGGGAAACAATAAGGAAAAGTTACAGAAAAGGAAATAATTATAAGAATCTACTTTGCTCAATTTAATGCAAGTTTATAGTTATCAAAATAGACTTTAAAGGGTATAAGCCTAAACAGATACATCACTGAAATAGAGGAAGTTGTTTAAGACCCAGCCCCCAAAATTAAGACCAGGAAGATGAATAACTGTAGTATCTGGATAAAATATAAGGTAGAAAACTACATATCATATATACTGTACTTGTATATACATTAAAAAAAAAAAATCTCTGGAAGCACAAACCGGAAACCAACAGTGGTTATCTGCTAGGGGAAGGGGGACCTGAAGGCAGTTACGTGAAGGGGAGGAATACTTCTCAGAGTATGCTATTTTATATTTTTTGAAGTTCGAATACCTGAATATTTTGCCTAGTCAAAACAAATAGTTTTTTTTTTAAAAAAATTAGAAGTGGGTATAATAACTTAAATAGAACTTGCATATTTGAAATGGCAAAAATGTTGTTCCATTATAACAGAGTTGCAATAGGAACCCTAAAGAGTTAAGCTCTTTGGAATTTGAGTTGCATTTACCTTTTTTTTATTGATAGAGAGACAAGCAGACAGAGACAGGAAGTGAGAGAGATGAGAAACATCAATTCTTCATTGTGGCACCTTAGTTGTTGATTTGATTGTTTTCTTATATGTGCTTTGATGGGAGGGGGGTTACAGCAGAGCAAGTGTGAGCCCTTGTTCAAGCCAGAAGCCTTGGGCTCAAGCCAGTGACCTTGGGCCTCAAGCCAGCAACCTGTGGGCTCAAGCCAGCGACCATGGGATCATGTCTATGATCCTGTGCTCAGGCCGGTGATCCCATGCTCAAGCTGGTGAGACTGCACTCAAGCTGGATGAGCTCATGATCAAGCCAGCAACTTAAGGGTTTCAAACCTGGGACATCAGTGTCCTATATTGACGCTCTATCCACTGTACCACAACTGGTCAGGCTGTTGCATTTAAATTTTGAAACAAATACCATATAAACAAGGAATGTAAACCAAGAATTTAGTCACTGAACACTGTTTTAACTATGATTTTGGAACTGGTGAACATTAAACCTCCTACTCCTGCATTCATGGTTCTATGAGGTGCTTAAAAAGGAATGAAGGATGTAACTTTATTTAGATTGTCTCAAATTTATGTCAAGTTCCTTGTTAGCTTAACATTGTAATAAATGAATGAAAGTAAAAATGTAGGTTTTACTTGCTTTGGATATCACATATGTCAGATGTACCCTAAGGATATTTTGCAAGATATATATATTTTTTTATTTATGTAGGTGGAGCGCAGAGCACATTCCTAGCAGCTGTGGTTGATGCAATGCTGTGAGAACACTCCAGCTTTTGGAACCCTCCTGGGCACACCCAGGAAGGGAGCTCGCCCACTATAAGGAAGTAACTCAGCACCAACCATACAGCTCCTTGATCTTTTCAGCCATTGGCTATGAAGGACACGCTGAAACATCCTATTGACTGAACTCATGTATATAAGCTAGTTTACTTTCTGAATAAAGTGGATCTCACTGAACCTGGTCCCCGGAGTCAGGTCTTTGTGTCTCCATTGTCCTCACCTCCAGCAGGACTTGTTCACAACTGGCACCCGAACAGGGACCTAACCAGCATCCAAGGGATGGGTGAGTGACCCTCTGCAATGGGAAACCTTCTCCCCCACTCTCGAGCCCTGCAGGCTTGAGCCCTGCATGCTCTATTGCAGAGTAGGCAAGTTGAAGTTTGTGAAAAGGGTCTCTGTACTTATTGGGAAATTCTCTCTGGTTTCAATCCCTGGATTGAGGACACGCCCCTCTGGGACCCAGATACTTGGGCCCGAGCTCTCTGACGCATTTGTTTGGCAGAGGTACATGAGGGACGGGCCTTCCCTCTTGGCCTCACTCCTGCCTTATTGGCAATACATGCCTGCTTGACCGGTGCTCCTGCTGAGGACCCTCCGCCAGTCCCTAAGGTCCTACAGGCTACTCCTCTTTCAGAGGAATCCCTACCTCCGTATTTGCCTCTCCCTGTAGAGGAAGAAAAGGGTTGGGCCACCAAGTTTGATGGACTTGCAGCCGAGTGTGCAGAAACAAAACTAGATACATTAGAAACCACGCCATCAGCTCTGCCACCCAAAGAAACGAAAGTCACTACTTCCGCATTCATTGCTGGGGCTCAATGCCCCACCCCAGCCTCTCAGATGCCATTTTCTACCTCACCTTTAACTCCAACACGTGTTCCTGCTGCAGACCCATGGGCCAGCCTATATGCCCCCATGTGTCTTTTTTCTTTCTGTCTGTCTTGTCTATTTTTCTGTATCTCTTGCTCTCTCTCTCCCCTAACCCCTCTCTGAAATGATGCTGGAAGGACCCAGCCATGGCATAGTGGCAGGGATCACACCCTCTTCTAATGCAAGAGAGAGGTTATACTTGTGTTTTTCAGCCAACATGGATCCCAGGAACCCCCCAACCTGCTTGACAGGGTTTCTTGGGTACCCACTAAATGGTTCAGTCTTCACCTGTCCAAAGTCACAGCCCTGGCCTTCTCCACACTGATTACACTTGAGGAGAAGAGGTCCTCAGCACTCCAGAAGAAGACCTCACGGCTGGCGTGCATGCTCCATCACCTGGGGGGATGTGGAGGCTTTGGTGTGGTGGGCCCAGAGACCCCCTGACAGACCCCCAGGTCCAGGCACTCTGTTCCTCCTCATGTGTGCCATTATCACAGCGAACTCCCAGGCATGAGGAGATCCTCATGTCTGGATGGCTGTTTCCCACCCTGGCATAATTATGCCTGTTGAAGTTAATAGCCCACAGTTTCCAGCAGTATATTCCAGTAACTGCTCCCTTAGTCTCCCTTGTGACAATAGTGGCCGGGAATCTCAACGGTAGAACGGCACTATATGGGGTAACCTCAGTGACCCAATGCTACTTAAGTTTACTCTGAAGAATAACACTGTCCCCTTGGAGGGATGGGTCCTCCTTTGAAATCATAATACACGGGACTTTGTTGAAAATGGTACTCCTCCCTCAGCTAAGGAGAGGAGGGCTTGTAGGCTACCAAAGCTGGGCCTGCCCTGCTAACCTTGCCTTCCCAGGGTCACCTTTTTGCTCGTTCCTGTATGACAAACATCTAAGAACACTCCCGAGAGAAGGAATTCCCTGGAGAGACTGCTGCATTGCATCTGGCCCGGATGCGTAGACCATCAACCTCGGAGTTCGGCATTGGAAGCTGAGAGATGGAATGCAACCATATGCAGTACACAGCCCATAGCAAGCCATCCATTCCGTGTTTGGATGCTGGGACCTTTGTGGGAAGGGGACATGCATGGACCTACATCCATTTTTTATAATCAAAATGGAACTGTGTTTAATGGCACCTGGAAGGTCTCTGTAACACAATGGGAGGGAAATGAGATCCTGACCCCTAGGAGGAATTCCCTGTTTAAGACCCCCATTCTATTTCCTAACTAGTCAAACATTACAGAAGCTTGCCTCATTGTTTAATCCAGTTAATCTATTAGCATATAGTATAATAGATATTATAGTTGTTTTAGTTCTACTAGGGTTCCCCTGCATAATGCATAGCATTCAGAAGCTACAACAACAGCAAGCTGTCATTCATCAAGTCCAATTGGCCCTAATTAAAAGAGAAGGGGGAAATGTGGGTGGAGCACAGAGCACATTCCTAGCAGCTGTGGCTGATGCAATGCTGTGAGAACACTCCAGCTTTCAGAACCCTCCTGGGAAACACCCAGGAAGGGAGCTTGCCCACTATAAGGAAGTGACTCAGCACCATCCATGCAGCTCCCTGATCTTTTCAGCCATTGGCTATGAAGGACACACTGTAACATCCTATTGGCTGAACCCATGTATATAAGCTAGTTTACTTCTTGAATAAAGTGGATCTGCGTCATTGAACCTGGTCCCCGGAGTTGGGTCTTTGCGTCACTGTCGTCCTCACCCCCGGCAGGACTTGTCCACATATTAATATGGTATTCTGCAAGGTTGACTCTTTGACTGCTTTCATAGAATATAATCAGACCATTGGTTTTCTGTTGACCAGTAGCCAGAATATGGACTAAAACACTGAGGCCATCTCAAAATGCTTTGCCTACATTTTAGTTAACTAGAACATATGATTAAACAGATTAATCAATTTCCTAGCATTGTAATATTTTCTCACATCAAAATCATATTTATTGTATAAAATTTAGATTAAAAAAATCAGTAATCTTTGTTAGCCTTTCGATGTCTTTTCATGTGTGTGTGTCTGTGTTAAAAACCACAATTAGCCCTGGCCGGTTGGCTCAGTGGTAGAGCGTCGGCCTGGTGTGCAGGGGACCCAGGTTCGATTCCCAGCCAGGGCACATAGGAGAACCGACCATTTGCTTCTCCACCCCCCCTTCCTCTCTGTCTCTCTCTTCCCCTTCTGCAGCCAAGGCTCCATTGGAGCAAAGATGGCCCAGGCGCTTGGCCTCTGCCCCAGGCGCTGGAGTGGCTCTGGTCATGGCAGAGCAATGCCCCGGAGGGGCAGAGCATCGCCCCTGGTGGGCGTGCCGGGTGGATCCCGGTCAGGCGCATGTGGGAGTCTCCCCATTTCCAGCTTCAGAAAAAATACAAAAAACAAACAAACAAACAAAAAAAACCCCACAATTAATCCTACTTTGTTATGACTTGATTTTCATATAATATTTTACATAATAGAATTTCCTATGTCAGATAACATTCTAGAATATGATTTTTTTTAGATGAGAGGAGGGGAGATAATGAGGCAGACTCCTGCATGCACCCTGACTGGAATCAACCTGGCAACCCCATCAGGGGCTGATGCTCCAGTACTGAGCTATTTTTAGTGTCTGAGGCTGATGTGCTCCAATGGAGCTAACCTCAGCACCCAGGGCCATGCTCTAACCAATTGAGCTACTGGCTGTGAAGGGGGGAGAGGGAGGTAGGAGGGAGAGGAAGAGGGAAAGAAGCAGATGGTCACTTCTCCTGTGTGCCCTGACTGGGAATCAAAACCGGATGTCCATATGCCAGGCTGATGCTCTATCCACCGAGCCATTGGCCAGGCCCTAGAACATGATTTTTAATAATTCCTGTGTATTGCATTGTGTGGATGCACCATCATTTATGTAACTAATTTTGTAGTCTCAGACACCTAAGGACAATATATTCCAAAGCACTTTGTTTAATTAAAATTTTTCTATACTTTGCTTATGATGAGTTTAGATTTTTTTTAAAGTTCTCCTTGAAATTCTCACACTGGCTGCCTGAGAAGGATGTGATCCTTGGTCTTACCTTATAGTGGCCCCAGTCTCAGAATTCAGACTTTAAATGTGCCTACCTTTCCCCTCTGGAGTGGTTTTGCTGTCTGTTGCTTTCTTAGATTAGACTGTTGCTAAGATGCTTTAAGATGTTACAGCAGCACATATTAAAAACTAACTGTGGTGAGGTTGGTATAGGCAAAAGATATTTTCTTTTCTTATTGTAGGCTGAGGCCATCACTTTTGGAAAATGAGGCAGAAATTTGGTAGGGTAAGAACTACTAACCTGACCCAAGCATTCTGAATCAGGAGCTTTGTTTCAAGTTTTACAAAATTACATGCTTTTAGAGAATCACCCCTTTAATTATATTTTCAGTGTTCTTTATCAAACAATATATTACATATATTTATTTTTTGAATATTTATTTTATTGATTTTAGAGAGCAAGGAAGAAAGACAGAAACATCAACCTGTTTCTGTATGTGCCCTAAACGGGAATCAAACTAGTAACCTCTGTGCTTTGGGACAATGCTCTAACCCAGTGGTTCCCAACCTTTTTTGGGCAATGGACCAGTTTAATGTTAGAAAATATTTTCACGGACCGGCCTTTAGGGTGGGACAGATAAATGTATCACATGACCGAGACAAGCATCAAGAGTGGGTCTTAGACGGATGTAACAGAGAGAATCTGGTCATTTTTTAAAAATAAAACATCGTTCAGACTTAAATATAAATAAAATGGAAATAATGTAAGTTATTTATTCTTTCTCTGTGGACTGGTACCAAATGGCCCACAGACCGGTACTGGCCCACAGCCTGGGGGTTGGGGACCACTGCTCTAACCAACTGAGCTATCCAGAGGGGGGGTCATAAATTTCTACTTTGACTTCAGTTTAGAAAATATACACTTGATTTGTAATGTGGAGGACTTCGTTAATTTTGCTTTAGTCATTGTATTGTGATTAAAACTAGACAAGTTATGGTCTATCTCTAGTTTCTTTAGAAGTGAACAAACTTCCCTTCCCTAATAATGATTATAAAGATTCCAAATTGTCACTCACTATATGAGTAAATGAACAGTTTTTAAGGATTCCCAAGCACATTACATAACTTTTTACATAAAAAAATAATATAATACTTATAAATAATTCTTCTCTGTTTCTTATATTGTCTCCTAAGGCTTATTAGAAAATATAATTATCTTCCTGTTAGTTACTATATATATTATGTGAAAGATGATAAAAGTGGAGCCTTTGCTAATTAACAACCAGTGAGATTCTATTTTATATCTGTCTGTCCAAATGCATATTACCAAGTCCTCTTACCTAAAATTTTCCTGGTGGGGGGAAGAGGGAGATATTTAAGGTGTATCGTGGAGTGTGTGTTAAGGGAAAGCCATGAACAAGCTAGAACATCAAATTACATCTACAATTACTAGAGCCAGCTTCAAATGACAAAATATTTATAGTGGATCATTTGTTAACCTGACCAGTGTTTATGTTAAAGGGCTTTAATCCTGATAACAATACTTAAAAAAAATTCTTATCTTGGAGGGTTTCCATACAGTATTACAATAATGCAGGCCTTTGTGATTATGCCATTCTGTAAAATCCCAGAGGAATAGAAGACAAGACTGCAGATGGAAAATGTAAAGAAAAAAAATCCAATTGTGATACTGTGGTTACAGCAGTACTTCAGTTGCATTAATCTATCAAAACTTTTACCTGCATGGCTCACATACAGACACTAGAGATGAGTGAAATTCAAGAAATAACCCACTGTGGAATTTGCACAGCCAGGAATAATCTTGGGGAGCTTATTTTAAATGACTTCTTTCTAAAACATGCATTTCTCTTGTTCCTATGAAATCACTCGATGGATATTTTCTAACAGTAGGTTGGTGTCAGGAGCCTTCAGGGGATTACTTAAAGTCTGGTTGAAAAATCACTGTGTTTTGAGTGTGAACAGTTCAGTCATTTGAGTGGTTTCATCATCAGGTAGTATATTTTAATCCTGGTGAATATGAAAGGCATCTGTAGTTTGGCTTTTACTGAATTTAATTGTATTCATATCCTATAATTTATGCTTAATTGTACAGTAGCTGATATCTGCTAATTGCTTCAGGTGTATTTGACTACTTCTACATAGATTCTTTCCAGTGCCTTGAGGGAAGAGGCCAAATATTGATACTTTTGTGTGCTTTGCTTCTCCTAGTAAAAGTAGTCGCTTACTTTGATTTTCAAAGTTCCTCAGGGAACAAAAGGTGTGTGTGTGTGTGTGTGTGTGTGTGTGTGTTGTACACATAATATCTATATCTCCACAGTGATTATTGCTTTTTATAATTCAAGGATCATCTATATAATGCCAGTGTATTTCAAAAGGTATCATTAAAAGGTGTTTCATTTTAACCAACTAATTATATCATCCTCTCCTATAGGAATATTTCACATTTCTTGGCAGAATGTTATTCAGCTCTTCTGGACTACTTCTACTGAAAGGTAGGTCGATCCATTCAGATTCATTTGCAGCGAGTAATAGAACATCCAGCTACTCACATTGCAACTCTAGGTTCCATTGACGAAGGAGAAGGAGTCAGGCTTGTCTCTTGGGTTGACCAACTAACAGTACCAACATGTTTGTTTTAGGGATCAAAGTTATTCCTGTTGAATACTTCCTTATATTGGCTAATATTTTGCCTCCCTAAAATTCCTGTCTATGATATTCATTCTATTTGAGCAATATGGAATAATATTATTCTCTCTTCCACCAGAAAACTCTTCAACAATTTCTTAACAGCTTTATTGAGGTATAATTTATAATAACTACTCTAAGTATATAATTCAGTGATTTTAGTGAATTTCAAGAGGTGTGTGGTCATCACCACCATCCACATATAGAAGTTTTTTATTACCTCCATGCCCCTGTGCCCTTTCTAGTCAGTCCCAATCCTGCCCCTCCCACCCTAAGCCCCAGGCAGCCACTGGTCTGCTTACTGGCTCTAAATTTATTCCTAGGCATTTTGTTCTTTTTGATGCAGTTGTAAATGAGATTATTTTCTTGATTTCTCCTTGTGATAATTTTTAATGTATAGAAACAGAACTGATTTTTGTATATTGACTTTTGTATCCTGTATTTGTTTATTAGTTCTAAAAGTTCTAACAGTTTTTTACTGGTGTCTTTAGGGTTTTCTATATATATGAGATGAACTACAAATAGAGATAGTTTTATTTCTTCCTTTCTGATTTGGGCGCCTTTTATTTATTTCTTTTTCTTGTCCAATTGCTCTAGCGAGGACTTCCAATACTATGCTGATTAAAAGTGAGAGTAAACATACTTGTCTCATAATTTTCTTAGAGGAAATGTTTGCAGCTTTCACCATTGAGTATGATATTAGCTGTGGCCTTTATTGCGTTGAGGTATGTTTCCTTTATACCTAGTTTGTTTATATCAAGCACAGGCTATATGGGATGTCCAGGGAGCAAAGGTTGAGCAAAGCCTGGATAGAGGCTGGTGCCAGAGCAGGAGTGGCCCAAATGCTGGGCCAACAGTTCAGGGATACAGGCAGGAAGCAAGGGATTTTGGAACTGCAAATCATGACCACATAGACTTGGTTCTAGCTTTGTAATTGGCAAGCCGTGGGATTTTGAACTTGGGCACCAATTTCTCCAGACCTAAGTTTTTCATTTATATTGGGAGAATAACCAAGTCTGCCCTATGAAGTTTGTGAAAAGGCAATGAGACCCAGAAATAGGATTCCTGTTAGAATCAACAGTGCCTTCCAAACAAATAGTGTACCGTATTGGCTTAGACTTCTTGCCAAACCAACTTCCCTTGTTATTCTTTTTTTTAATTTTTTAATTTATTTTTTATTTTTTTAAATAATTTTATTTTTTTAATGGGGTGACATCAATAAATCAGGATACATATATTCAAGGATAACATGTCCAGGTTATCTTGTCGTTCAATTATGTTGCATACCCATCACACAAAGTCAGATTGTCCTCTGTCACCTTCTATCTAGTTTTCTTTGTGCCCCTCCCCCTCCCCCTTTCCCTCTCTCCTTTTGCCCCATAACCACCACACTCTTATCAATGTCTCTTAGTCTCACTTTTATGTCCCACCTACGTATGGAATAATGCAGTTCCTGGTTTTTTCTGATTTACTTATTTCACTTCGTATAATGTTATCAAGATCTCACCATTTTGCTGTAAATGATCCGATGTCATCATTTCTTATGGCTGAGTAGTATTCCATAGTGTATATGTGCCACATCTTCTTTATCCAGTCATCTATTGATGGGCTTTTTGGTTGTTTCCGTGTCCTGGCCACTGTGAACAATGCTGCAATGAACATGGGGCTGCATGTGTCTTTACATATCAATGTTTCTGAGTTTTTGGGGTATATACCCGGTAGAAGGATTGCTGGGTCATAGGTAGTTCTATTTTCAGTTTTTTGAGGAACCATCATACTTTCTTCCATAATGGTTGTACTACTTTACATTCCCACCAACAGTGTATGAGGGTTCCTTTTTCTCCACAGCCTCTCCAACATTTGCTATTACCTGTCTTGTTAATAATAGCTAATCTAACAGGTGTGAGGTAGTATCTCATTGCAGTTTTGATTTGCATTTCTCTAATAGCTAAAGAAGATGAGCATCTTTTCATATATCTGTTGGCCATTTGTATCTCTTCCTGGGAGAAGTGTCTGTTCATGTCCTCTTCCCATTTTTTTATTGGATTGTTTGTTTGTTTGTTGTTGAGTTTTATGAGTTTTTTGTATATTTTGGATATTAGGCCCTTATCTGAGCTGTTGTTTGAAAATATCATTTCCCATTTAGTTGGCTGTCTGTTTATTTTGTTATCAGTTTCTCTTGCTGAGCAAAAACTTCTTAGTCTGATGTAGTCCCATTCATTAATTTTTGCCTTCACTTCTCTTGCCTTTGGAGTCAAATTCATAAAATGCTCTTTAAAACCCAGGTCCATGAGTTGAGTACCTATGTCTTCTTCTATGTACTTAATTGTTTCAGGTCTTATGTTTAGATCTTTGATCCATTTTGAGTTAATTTTAGTACAGGGGGACAAACTGTAGTCCAGTTTCATTCTTTTGCATGTGGCTTTCCAGTTTTCCCAGCACCATTTATTGAAGAGGCTTTCTTTTCTCCATTGTGTGTTGTTGGCCCCTTTATAAAAAATTATTTGACTATATATATGTGGTTTTATTTCTGGGTTTTCTATTCTGTTCCATCGGTCTGAGTGTCTATTTTTCTGCCAATACCATGCTGTTTTGATTGTCGTGGCCCTATAATATAGTTTGAAATCAGGTATTGTAATGCCCCCAGCTTCATTCTTTTTCCTTAGGATTGCTTTGGCTATTTGAGGTTTTTTTATAGTTCCATATAAATCTGATGATTTTTTGCTCCATTTCTTTAAAAAATGTCATTGGAATTTTGATGGGAATTGCATTAAATTTGTATATTGCTTTGGGTAATATGGCCATCTTGATTATATTTATTCTTCCTAACCAAGAACAAGGAATATTCTTCCATCTCATTATATCTTTTTCGATTTCCCTTAACAATGGTTTATAGTTTTCATTATATAAGTCCTTTACATTCTTTGTTATGTTTATTCCTAGGTATTTTATTTTATTTTTTGCAATCGTGAAAGGGATTATTCTTTTGAGTTTGTTCTCAAATGTTTCATTGTTGGCATATAGAAAGGCTATTGACTTCAGTATGTTAATTTGTATCCTGAGACCTTACTGTATTGGCTTATTGTTTCTAGTAGTCTTTTTGTGGATTCTTTGGGGTTTTCGATATATAGGATCATATCATCTGCAAAAAGTGATACCTTTACTTCTTCTTTTTCGATATGGATGCCTTTTATTTCTTTGTCTTGTCTGATTGCTCTGGCTAGAACCTCTAGTACCACATTAAATAAGAGTGGAGAGAGTGGACAACCCTGTCTTGTTCCTGATTTAAGGGGGAAAGCCTTCAGTTTAGTGCCATTTAATATGATGTTAGCTGATGGTTTATCATATATGGCCTTTATCATGTTGAGATATTTTCCTTCTATACCCATTTTGTTGAGAGTCTTGAACATAAAATTGTGTTGTATTTTATCGAAAGCCTTTTCTGCGTCTATTGATAAGATCATGTGGTTTTTGTTCTTTGTTTTGTTGATATGGTGTATTACGTTAACTGTTTTACGTATGTTGAACCATCCTCGAGATTCTGGGATGAATCCCACTTGATCATGATGTATTATTTTTTTAATATGTTGTTGTATTCGATTTGCTAGTATTTTGTTTAGTATTTTAGCATCTGTATTAATTAGAGATATTGGACTGTAGTTTTCTTTTTTTGTGCCATCCTTGCCTGGTTTTGGTATGAGGATTATGTTGGCCTCATAAAATGTGTTTGGAAGTATTGCTTCTTCTTCAATTTTTTGGAAGACTTTCAGTAGAATAGGAACCAAGTTTTCTTTGAATGTTTGATAAAATTCGCTGATATAGCCATCTGGGCCTGGACTTTTATTTTTGGGGAGGTTTTTAATGTTTTTTTCTATTTCTTCTCTACTAATAGATCTGTTTAGGCTTTCTGCTTCTTCTTGACTCAGTCTAGGAAGGTTGTATTGTTCTAAGAATTTATCCATTTCTTCTAGGTTGTTGAATTTAGTGGCATGAAGTTTTTCATAGTATTCTACAATAATTCTTTGTATATCTACGGTGTCTGTGGTGATTTCTCCTCTTTCATTTTGGATTTTGTTTATATGAGTTCTTTCTCTTTTTTCCTTGGTAAGTCTTGCCAAGGGTTTGTCAATTTTGTTGATCTTTTCAAAGAACCAGCTCCTTGTTCTATTAATTTTTTCTATAGTTTTTCTGTTCTCTATTTCATTTATTTCTGCTCTGATTTTTATTATCTCCTTTCTTCAGCTGGTTTTGGGTTGTCTTTGTTCTTCTTTTTCTAGTTCCTTAAGGTGTGAAGTTAAGTGGTTCACTTGGGCTCTCTCTTGTTTGTTCATATATGCCTGAAGTGATATGAACTTCCCTCTTATCACTGCTTTTGCTGCATCCCATAGATTCTGATATGTCGTATTGTCATTTTCATTTGCCTGTGTATATCTTTTGATCTCTGCACTTATCTCTTCTTTGACCCATTCATTTTATAAAAGTATGTTGTTTAGTTTCCACATTTTTGTGGGATTTTTTTCCTCTTTTTTGCAGTTGAATTCTAGTTTCAAGGCTTTATGATCAGAAAATATGCTTGGTACAACTTTGATTTTTCTGAATTTGCTGATGTTGTTTTTGTGGCCCAACATATGGTCAATTCTTGAGAATGATCCATGTACACTGGAGAAAAATGTATACTCAGTCACTTTGGGATGAAATGTCCTGTAGATGTCTATCATATCCAGGTGCTCTAGTGTTTTGTTTAAGGCCACTATATCTTTGTTGATTCTCTGTTTGGATGACTGATCTAGAGCCGTCAGTGGTGTATAGAGGTCTCCAAGTATGATTGTATTTTTGTCAGTTTTTGTTTTAAGGTCAATAAGTAGCTGTCTTATATATTTTGGTGCTCCTTGGTTTGGTGCATATATATTAAGAATTGTTATGTTTTCTTGATTCAATGTCCCCTTAGCCATTATGAAATGGCCATTTTTGTCTCTGAGTACTTTTGCTGTCTTGTAATCAGCATTATCAGATATGAGGATTGCTACGCCTGCTTTTTTTTGGCTGTTATTTGCTTGGAGTATTGTTTTCCAGCCTTTCACTTTGAATTTGTTTTGATTCTTGTTACTTAGATGAGTTTCTTGTAGGCAGCATACAGTTGGATTTTCTTTTTTAATCCATTCTGCTACTCTGTGTCTTTTTATTGGTGAGTTTAATCCATTTACATTTAGTGTAATTATTGATACTTGTTAGTTTCCTATTGCCATTTTATATCTTGCTTTCTGTTAGTTTTGTGTCTTGTTTGATCCTTCTCTTTCATCTTTCTATCTTTTGTTTTTATTTGGTTGTATTCCATACATCTTTCCTCTGTTGCTATCTTTTTTAAATCATGTGCTTCTGTGGTGGTTTTTTCAATGCTGGTTACCTTTAAGTAATGAAAAGGGTTCCTACCCTGTTCATTGTAGTGCACTGTTTTGTAAGTACTTTTGCACTCCATCGTCCTTTGCTACTGTTAATCTCCATCCTCTCCTCCCCTTTTCTTTTTGTTGTTGTCACAGTTTAAAGTTGGTTTTATTGTGTTCTTCTTGGAGCTTTTACTTGTGGCTTTGTTTTTTTTTTTCTTCTTTGTATCTGATTGGAGAACTCCCTTTAGTAATTCCTGGAGTGGGGGTTTTCTGATGATAAATTCCCTCATCTTTTCTGTATCTCTGAATGTTTTTATTTCTCCTTCATATTTGAAGGATAGCTTTGATGGGTATAGTATTCGTGGCTGAAAGTTCCTCTCTTTCAGGACTTTAAATATTGGGGTTAACTCTCTTCTAGCTTGTAGAGTTTCTGTTGAGAAATCGGATGATAATCTAATGGGCCTTCCTTTATATGTTGTATTCTTCTTTTCCCTGGCTGCCTTGAGAATTTTTTCTTTGCCGTTGGTTTGTGCCAATTTCATTATGATGTGCCTTGGAGTAGTTTTGGTGGGGTTAAAAAAACTCGGAGTTCTGTTTGCTTCTTGAATTTGAGGCTTTATTTCTTTCTACAGGCTTGGGAAGTTCTCATTTATTATTCGTTTGAATATGTTCTCCATTCCATTTTCTCTCTCTTCTCCCTCTGATATACCTATTATTCTTATGTTATTATTTTTGATGGAGTCAGATAATTCCTGTAGGGCTATCTCATTTTTTTTAATTTTTGAGTCTCTTTCTTCTTCTCTCTGTTGTGCCTCAAGTTGCTTGTCTTCTATTTCACTAATCCTACCTTCTATCTGGTCTATTTTATTAGCTAAGCTTGTTACCTCGTTTTTCAGCTCATGTATTGAGTTTTTCATCTCTGTTTGATTTGTTTTTATAGTTTCAATTTCCTTGGAAATATATTCTTTGTGTTCGTTGAGTTGTTTTCTGAGCTCCCTAAATTTCCTTTCTGTGTTTTCTTGTATATCTCTGAGTATTTTTAGGATTTCTATTTTAAATTCTTTGTTGTTTAACTCCAAGGTTTCCAATATATTAAATTTTTTCTCCATAGATTTTTCCTCATCTGTGTTACCTCTCTTTCTTTTGTATCCATGATATTCGATTTTCTCTTCCTTAATGGCATCTGAGGGTGGTTTTGTTGATAGTATTAATGAGATTTAATAAAGAATAAAAAGTTAAAAAAATAAAAATAAACGAAGAGTTTTTTTTAAAAAAATAATTAAATAAAGAAAAATAAAATAAAATAAAAAATAAAAAAAGGAAATTATCCCCCCCTCCCTTTTTCCTCTCCTCTCCTCTCCCCTCTTTCTTGAGAAAATCTTGTGGTGAATTGTGAATTATATTTTACTAAATAGAACAAACAATGCCTGTACTGGAGGGCCTGAATTGGGGAGAAGTAATAAAGGGGCAAAAAAAACCCCCAGAAGAAAAGGGGGTATGGACCCACAAAAAGCAAATAAGAAAAAAATTTGGGTCAAGAATAAAATGATTTGCTTATAGGTGTTGGTTGACTAAGAGTTATGATTAGAGGAATAAGAGGGAAACAGGGAAATGGGGGGACAAATAAAAAAATTACTATTGTATTTAGTGGAACAAGAACTAGATAAAATGGAGAGCCAGGGATGGGAGCTCTGCTAGTGAGTGAAAAAAGGTGAAGTAAAACCCCCCCAAAGTGCCACAAACATAAGTTTGAGTCCCAGATAAGATAATTTGTTTGTTATTGATGTTTGAATGAGAGGAGACATAAAGGAGAAAGGAAGAAACTAATATAGAGGGAGAAAAGAAAGAGAGAGAGAGAGAGAGAGAAAAAAAGAAGGAACCACTAAAAGAAGAAAAAAGAAAAAAGAGGAGAGAGAGAGAGAGAGTTAAGGATTTTGGAGTGCAACCCTCATAGAGAGAAAGGAAGAGGAAAGAAAAGATAATGGGAGATGTAACACTTATGGGTAGTGTAGTTCAAGGAGAGGAGAGAGTAAGACCGGCAGAGAGTTAAACGACCAAATTGGAGGAGGAAAAAAAAAAATCAAGAATGAAGATAAGAGAAAGAAACGAACAAATATAATAAAATGGGATAGGTTATAAAGTTTGCGGATTATTCTTGATTTTGAGAGGTTATCTTCTTGCTTTTTCTTTTCTCTCCCTCTTCCTGGTTGGTGACTCTGTACCCCAGGTTCTGCCCCTTTGGCACGCTCAGGTAGAGGTTTGCAGTTGATAAGTCTCTATGGCGATGTCATGTATTGTACTTCAGTCTCATTGGCAGTCGAGGCTCATTAGCATTTATAGGCTCTGACAGTGAGAGAGTCTGTGTTCCTGGAGCCTCTCTCCTAGTCTTTCCTTCCTCAATTAGTAGCCTGATAATCCAGCTATGGGGTTGCTGCTGCCTCTGCCTGGATAGTTAGAGGTTCAAAGAGCTGGCCACTCCCCACTCTATTCCCACTCAGCACAAGGCTCTGGGTAAGGCTCAGTCAGTCAGAGCTGCTAGCATAATCAGGCGGGGCTCCGCTCACTCAAAGACCTCTGGCTCTGCCACTCTGTCCGGTAACACGGATCGGCACCCACTCCTGGGGCGCTTGGAAGAAACTCTTGCTCACTATGTGTGCACAGACCAGGATATCAGGCCGGCAGTCTCACCCTCTGAGTGAAACCCCCGCTTGCACGGAAAAGTTCTAGCATTGGAACCGGCTCCCTCCCTGTGCACGGTTTTCCCAGGGCGCTGGGGTGTCCTGGAGATTCCGCTTTTGGCCCACACAAAGGCCCCTGACTCTGCCCCTCTGTGGGATAACACGGGCGCGCACTGCCAAGGCACTTGGAGGAAACTCTCGCTTACTATCTGCGTGCGCAGACCAGGATATCAGGCCGGAAGTCTCACCCTCTGAGTGAAACCCCCTCCCGCACGGAAAAGTTGCAGCATTGGAATTGGCTCTCGCTCCCTCCCCGTGTGCGGCTCCCTCAGGGTGCTGGGGCGGCCCGAGATTCCACTTTTGGCCCACACAAAGACCCCTGACTTTGCCCCTCTGTGGGATAACACGGGCTCCCACTCCTGAGGTGCTGGGAGGAATCTCTTGCCCACTCTCCGTGCGCGCAGACCAGGATATCAGGCTGGCACCTCACCTTCTGAGTGAAACTCCTCCCGCACGGAAAAGTTCCAGAGTTGGAATTGGCTCTCGCTCCCCCCCCCCCCCCCCCCGTGTGCAGCTCCCTCAGGGCGCTGGGGCAGCCCGGAGATTCCACTTTCAGACCACACAAAGGCCTCTGCCTCTGCCTCTCTGTGAGGTAACACGAGCGCTCACTGCTGAGGCACTCGGAGGAATCTCTCGCCCACTATCTTCGCGCGCTGACCAGGAGATCAGGAAAATGGCTGCCGCACTTGTCTTTCTTTGTTTGGGTTTGGCACGAGTGTTAGCTGTATTGACTGGGTTGCCACAGGCACAGTTTTTCCTTGGCTTGGATCTCCGTGCCACAGCCTGTCGGCCGTTTGTGCTGCGGCCTGGATCTATTCACCCCCTTTACTCGCCTCAGTTTCTATATTCTCAGTTCCCAGTGAAAGCCGCCCTGTTTAGGTTAGTAAGGAAAGTGGAGCATTTCTTACTCCCTATTTCCTTCGGGGTTTGATTTTATATTTAGCCAATTTTTTGCTCGACCATGCCTTCGGGTATATTACGAAACATCTGGAGGCTCCAAGGATAGGTTTTTCTGTTTCTGGTTGAAGATCTTGTTGAGATTTGGGGGAGATTTATCGGTATCGCTTCCTACCGCGCCATTACGCTGACGTCATCTCCCTCTTGTTATTCTTTACATGTTCAAATGTGAAGTAAGAAGTGAAAAGACTATGGGTAATACTATGTTATACAACTATTCAAGTTTAAGTCTCTTAATGATAAGGGTAAATCACGTGGCAGTAGCTAAGATGGGGCTTGTTGGGAGCTTAAGGATAAAATTCATGGTGAAGTGACTACTACTGTGTCATCGAAATGAAAACATTCTAACAAATTTCCAGAAAAATTTACGTTTGCTTGCCAGTTTCTTCCATTCTCCCCACTCTGAAAAATGGAGTCATGGAGATCAACAATTTCAGCTAACTCTAGGTCAAGTTTATATTGGTTCAAACATGGATATGCCTTGATTAAAAATGGAACAACTATTTACCACAGAATGAAGGAGTTTTGCAAAGCACATGAGGATGTAAGAGAATTGCATTCTACTTTTTGTTTTTATCCTTTCCAAGTATTCCCTGGTGCTGCTAAGGGCTTTGGATTTTGAGATCTTCGTGGTGCCTTTTTCCAGCAGCCATTTTTATTCTCTCCCCTTTGGCCAGATTTTATTGGAAGTCTAGCAAATGTTCCAAATAAATGCTTCACTGGGAACAGAAGCGGTTTATGGGGTTGTATTAAAGTAACCGTTTCAAGTTGGCTAGCACGAGCACTGAATAAACACATATTGATATTATAGAACAAAATAATATATTAGCGCAGTGCCCATTTGTGCTCCAATAGTCACCCTGATACTATTCGTCATGTGGGGAGTGACAAACACAATTACACCCAAGTGCTAATAGAGTGGAAGGGCAGAACTGCCTGACCTCGGCATCCCGGGTCGATTTAAATGTTTGATGTCTCATTGAATTAGTATCACAGTGTGAAAGACAAAGCTCAAACTAATGGAAATGAGCCTGGACATGCAATACTGCTGATTGGGCTGACATAATTAGAATAATATTCTGCACAGAGCTAATAACAAGCCGAAGAAATAAATAACCAAGAGATAACCTAATTGCTGCATGCTAAAGTGTTCTTTTGAATATGCTAAGGTTAGCATTTTCTATTTACTTATAAAGCACACTGGTGGTCTTAAAAGAAAAATGTGGTGAGTGTGGCAGAGGGGGGTGGCCACCAAAATAACACTGCTCTCTGGAGGGCCTCGGTCCTTGTGGCTGTTCACCAATAAACTTTTCTGGGCATCTGTGCTGTGGAAAGGCATGTGTCTAGGAGAGAGAGGTGTGACAGTGTGAGCCAGATGCATGCCTTGCCGTCCAGGCGCTTACGGCCTTGTGGGAATGATTAGACAGGCATAAGAACAGCGCAGAGTGTGAGGAGGTCAGTGTGAGGAGGCAGATCTAAGACTTATGAACATTCCACTGAAGGAGACTTGACTGTAAACAGATTTGCAAATGTATGGCCTGGAGACATGAAAAGAAAGTACAGCTATTTACTGTCTTAGCACTTTGGCTTCTCACAACCTGAGGAAGTTTTCAGTTCATCATAGATTTCGGCATCCATCTTGAGGAGGGAAAGGCAGTATTGGGATTGTCTTGCCAAATCTTTGCTTATGCTTAAGGAGTGCTAATAAAAATCTCTTCTGTTTGTGTCATCTGTGGGGTTTTTTGGGGTTTGTTTTTGGGTTTGTTTGTTTTTTACAGTTTTCACAATAGTTTCACCTATGTTACTGTGCTCAGATCCTGCAAATTCTAAGGCGAAGAGGCATGCTGTATTTACCTTATCGTAAGCATCCAAAGGACCGTGAGGAGGTGGCAGGAGACCCAGAAGTGGGATATTCAGGCCTTGTGGAAATGAGAGGTCACATTTATTTTGGTTTACCGCTGTATCCCCAGTGCCAAAGAGTGCCACCTAGTGCGTAACAGGTGTGAATCAATACGTGTTGAGTGAATGCTGATGTGCTTTACCGCGGATATCTCATTTAAACCTCCTAACAATCCAGAGGCAGGAACCATTAATAGCTCACACGAGGAATCAGGGTTCGGAGAGGCCGAGTGACCTGCCCCAGTCTCTCAGCTAAGACTGCCTCTCACCTGGAGCATGTGGCGGCCGTGAGAGGAAGTTCTTCTCAGAAAGTCGGTTATGAAAGGAAAGAGGGAAAGCCATGTTGTACGTTGAACTGGAGACAGGGTCTTGAGACTGGGGTGCTGGGACAGAGAGGAAGCAGTTCTGTGGTGGGATTCAAATAATTTAACAACCGGTTCTCTGCCCTAATGACCATTTTAAGTGTTAAAAAAAAGATATACTGAAAGGTAGTTTATTATTTCATGCATTTGATACTTAAATAGGAATAACAAAAGAGGTACACAAAACTAGATTATGTTATAAGAAAGAGTTTTAAAATATTAATGAAAAAATATATTAAATGATACTTGACAAAAAACAATGAAACTATTATTTAAGTTATTTCCAGTGACAGCTTGTCCCCCCTGGTTGTTTGCCGCTTTTTCTCTTTACGTTCTATATTTGTTTACTGAAGTAACAAATGCGAGGGAATGAGGGAATTAAATGTAGTATTTCAACAAAGGTATAATGAGTTTTAGGATTTGAATAAATAAATATTACAAGCATAATTCCATCAGTTTTTTTTCACCTATGGGTGGAATAAACATTACTACGAGAGCTTAGAATACGCTGTTGCGCAGGTGAATGTTAAAAAAGAGTAAGGAATATAAATTTGTGATTTCCACACTGGGTGGCTGCCCAAGTGCCCACCCTAGAGAGAACCCTGATTCCAAGTGCCATTTTAACAACTGGTTCACTGAACTCAACAAAAATTAGATATCAGTTCTGCTGAACCCAGGCAAACTGGTTGAATCCCACCAGCTGTGGAGGAGCAAGTGCCCAGCCTCGGGGGCAGCGAGAAGCAGGGCTGGTGAATTTACTACCTTTAACAATCAGGAAAGCTGAGATGAAAAAGTTAAGTGACATCTCAACTAGCAAGGAGCAACATGGGACAAACCCCCGGGATTTCAGAGGCTTGTTGACCAGCTCAGCATTATTTGCACATCCTTGGCTTGTACACCATCAAGTTAGATGTTAGTAATGTTTTCACACAAAATGAAAAGGCAGCATGGAATAGCGAAAAGAATACAAACCTAGGAATTAAGAATCCCATGTCCTGGTCTCAGCTTTGCCACTGATTGGCTGTGTGACCTTAGGTAAGTCCTGTCACCTTTCTGGGCCAGTCCAGCTCTATAATCCTACTGACCTATGGAATATTGAGTTATCTACTATTTTAAATGGTCTCTAACTCAGCTCCTTGTGATTATACTGCTAATGAGGAGTCGTTTCTTTGAAATTGCCTAAGTCTCTTTGCAACAATTCTCAACCTCTTTTGGTCAATGAGCCACTCTCAACTGAATCTCCCACTGTTTTCTATAGTTAAGGCTGCCTGTGAGAGAACTTACCAAAGGGAAGAGGTCAGGTGGCTTAGACTTTGTAAGAATGTGATGGATAATATGTAGGTTTGTGAAATATTAAGAGAAAAATTGTCATGCCCAAGTCCTGTTACAGGTTTCACCCACTCACTGATTTTTTTTTTTTTTTAATAAACCCTTTGAGCATCTAGTGTGAGCCGGGTTTGGTATCACTTTTTGCACCGATGTTGTAAGAGATCATCCAGCTTGTGGCTTCCTGGTAGGTTATAGGTTATGGACATTATTTTAAGAACCATGGCTCAAGGTGAGACATGATAGAGATGTTTTAAAAATTCTTTTGGTAAAAGTGACTTCATATAAAAGAGGATGGTGATATTGAAGAAGATTTCGTTTTATTAGAGAGACATGGACAGTTAGTATTTTGGCTAGTTAAAACCTTTATTATGTATTGAAGACAGCTAAACAATTGAATTCAATACAATGAAACTTGAAATGGTGAGCTCCTCTATGTTTAATTTCAAAATACGACACTATACCTATGAGGTCCATGGAGAATGGGTTGACTACAATGAAGCCTTCTAAGGAAAAAAAAAATTGGGGATCTCATGTCTAGACAAGAATTATTAAAGCAATATCAAAATGCTAAAGGCCTGGGTATTTTCTCCTATGCTTATAATTATTGATGTATTTATTGGTCGTGACTCTCATAACTTCTCACCTGGATTATGGTCTCAGCTTCCTAACTAGGGTCTGTCTCTTGTCTAGAATGATTGCCATAGGGCTACCAAGGGAGAGTTCTGAAAAGGAAACCCATGTGTGACACGATATGGAATCCTACGGCTTCATCTCTTTTAGAGGCTGCCATTGTCCGAGATCAGTCTCACCTTAGATGAGCAGCGGGCTGCTGTGGGCTGGGTGCAAGACGCTTCGCTGTTCTCCTGCAATCCTTCTCCTCTAACCCTTTGCTCTAACTTTATGGACTTGCCAGAGTTCCTGAAGAATCATCCTCTACCCCCACCCCCAGATCTGTGTTGGCACTATTGCTCTTTCAAGAAAGTGCTTCCTTTTCTTTTCTCCCTGACTCACTCCTTCTGGTCTTTCATGATCCATCCCAATAGTCACTTTCTCCCAGAAGATGGGCCAGGTCTCAGAAGCCCCTCTGAGTCCTTCTCTAAAGGAACCTAGAATTATAATTGGTTATTATAAGTCTACTTTCCCGTGGGATCCCAAGGTGTGTAGATAGCAGGCTCTAGAGCCAGGCAGCTAGTATAGGAGTTCAGTTCCTCTACTTAGTAGAGGTGTCTTCAGGTAAGTTACTTAACCGCTCTATGCAGCTGTTTTCTTATCTATGAGACAAAGATAATAATGGTACCTATCTGCTAGGGGTATTGTGAGGATTACATGTGTAAAATTCTTGAAATAGTGCCTGACAAATAATACATATAAGTAGTACATAAGTAGTAGCTATATAAGTAGTAGCTATTACTATTACTGGTAGTAGTGATAGTAATAGATATAAAATAATTTAGAACAGTGCCTGGCACATAGTAACTTAAATAACTGCAACCAATGATGATGATGGTGATGACGATGATAGAGGGGGGTATTGACGCCATAGAACAGGGTTGGCTTGGGACCCTTACAGTGAAGGGTAAGGACTCAGAATGCAGAGATTTGAGGTGTCATTGAGACATGTCACTAAGAGATTGAGTGGTGACTCCTAACCTGAAGTAAGGCCATTACTCCTCGCATTCTTGGCTCAGATGCCTAGAGTGGCAGCTCAGGATAGTGACTGTGGCTTTGCTGTTGCTCTGGAGATGCTCCCTGGCAAGCAGCAGAGTCCGAGATCTGTATAAGGTGGCAGCAACAAATGTGGTTCACGGCTGACTGGTTGGCCTTGGCAGTGACTGAGAAAGTCAATATTTAAAAAGCAATTTTTTTCCTCCTCTGGCAAGAAGTGATGTCAGTGATAGGTTAAATGAAACCCGCTCTTTGTGATGTGGAAGGTGTTCTCAGTGTGAAATCACTGAGTGATTTAAACCCCAGGACTGCCTATTTCCCCTGTGGCTCGGGAACTTGCAAACAGTTCTGGAACTTGGGTTGTCTGAGCACATGACCTTCAAGGTAGGAAAGACTCAAGTCTTGCCATGGAGTTTCTGTGCCTCTTTACAGGTAAGTTTGCTTTGTTTTTGTCTTCTGGTCATAGCTTTCATTATTTCTGTTTTAAAAAATGGGGATAAATGTCACTTCTGTATGTGTGGGTATGTGCGCCTGCCTTGAGAGGAGAGGTATAGAGCTGCCAGGAGAGCACATTGTTCCATTTCATGATGGTTAAAGGCTTCAGTTCTGTTTATTATCAGCTGATCCTGACAGAGCAATGCTGAACCAGCAATGACCACATGTGTTTGGTAGGAAGAGTGTTTGTTTACACTTATTTGCTGACTCATTACTTAAAGAGGTGTATCCGAAAGAGGGAGCAGAAGGTCAAGGGTGGGAAATGCAAAAGCCAGTTGTCAGTTACAGTAGATTCCAACCAGCGATGGAGAAAAGAAAATCAGTACCACTTATTGTTCTTAGTTCTGCCACAAGACTGTACTTAATGTCGTCATGTGCTTAACGTTGTCATGCATGTACCATCCTTGTGGGGTAGGCCATTGCTCTGGTAGCCAAGCGTATTGGAGGATGCCCACTCATTGGCAAGTAAGCCTCTGAGTGGCCAGAAGAATTTTCCCCAAGCGTTATCACATAGGGATTTTCAGAACCTAAAACATGCCCACACATTTTGAAATGAACCAACATACTAATGCAGCTCTCAAATTACTCCTGGCTAAGATGATCAGACTACACAAAACAGTGAATTTATCAGACTCCTTATGTGACATGTAAGTTTAAAAATCTTACTGTGGAGACTAGAAATATATCTGGAAAGGAATGAGTTGAACTTTGAGTCACTGTGGCATTGGAAAGATGCTAAAAGGGGCTGGGTGGCCAAAAAAAAAAATGTGGGAAAATAATTAATTCTAATATTCTGACCTAGTGTTCATCTATGCAATATATAGTCTGTATACCCAAACTTGGTTCCCAGTCTTCTTCAGAATTTTCCAAATAACTAGGCTATGTTAAAATTGTATCAACAAATGCTGAAAATTTGAGCCATCTATGATTGTGTCTTCTCTATTTGATTCTCCATGTGAACTCAGTTATCTTAATTGGTCAGGGAATGAGGTTCTTCTTCTTCTTATTATTATTATTTTTTGTATTTTTCTGAAGCTGGAAACGGGGAGAGACAGTCAGACAGACTCCCGCATGCGCCCAACTGGGATCCACCCGGCACGCCCACCAGGGGCGATGCTCTGCCCACCAGGGGACGATGCTCTGCCCCTCCGGGGCATTGCTCTGTCGCGACCAGAGCCACTCTAGCGCCTGGGGCAGAGGCCAAGGAGCCATCCCCAGCGCCCGGGCCATCTTTGCTCCAATGGAGCCTCGGCTGCTGCGGAGGGGAAGAGAGAGACAGAGAGGAAGGAGAGGGGGAGGGGTGGAGAAGCAAATGGGCGCTTCTCCTGTGTGCCCTGGCCGGGAATCGAACCCGGGACTTCTGCACGCCAGGCCGACGCTCTACCACTGAGCCAACCGGCCAGAGCCGAGGTTCTTATTATTTTGATACCAAAATGCATCATCAAGCCTGACTAGTGGTGGCACAGTGGATAGAGTGTTGACCTGGAACACTGAGGTCCCGGGTTTGAAACCCTAAGGTCACTGGCTTGAGCATGGGCTTGCCAGTTTGAGCGTGGGGTCATTGGCTTGAGTACAGAATCATCAACATGATCCCATGGTCACTTACTTGAGCCCAAAGATTGCTGGCTTGAAGCCGAAGGTTTCTGGCTTGAATCCAACATCACTGCCTTGAGCAGGGAGTGGCTTGGCTTGAGCCCCTGGTGTCAAGGCACAGAGAATTAGTCAATGAACAACTAAAGTGAAGCAACTATGAGTTGATGCTTCTCACTCGTTCTCCTCATTCTCTCTCTCTCTAAAAATTAACAATAAAAAAAATCCAATTTCAAAATGTATTGTTGATTCACAAAGAATAATGAGATAGCAGTAAAATAAACTGCAGGGAACTCCAGAACAAGCACATCAGAAATTTCTAGGGCATGAGGATATTATTATGGACACTGATTCTGGAAATATTATAGGTTAGAGATTCCTACTGTTAGAATGTGAAATAAACTATATTTTACTTTTATGGAAGTAAAACTCTTCAATTGGCTCTATGTATAGATGAATTATACAATATGAGTGACAGCCCCAATGTTTATTGCTATTTATGTTTTTATGTGAAACTAAAGCACATCCTCATTGTGTCTCTCAGCACTTACTATGTGTCAGGCACTGTTGTGAATTTTATGAACATTACCTTACTGATCTTCTTAATAGCCTTAAAAGTCAGATATCATGTCCATCTTCATTTTACTGAGGAAAAGTCTGAGATCCACAGTGTCAAGTCACACATAAACGGCAAAGCTGATTTTAAACCCAGGTCCACCTGAGTCCAAAGTGACTATTTAAAAAAAAAAATATTTGAACACAGAACACATATGCCAGGAGCATTCTGCAAGTTCCAAGATGTACTATGATTGCCACCACACTGTTGTCTGTGTCCATGAGTTTTTCTCTCCTTTTTCCTTTTTTTCTCAATCCCTCTACCCTTCCCTACCCAGCACCCCCACTCCTGACAGTTGTCAGCCTGCTCTCTATCTATGAATCTGTCTCTATTTTGCTTGTTAGTTCATTTTGTTCATTAGATTCCACATATAAGTGAAATCACATGGTACTTGTCTTTCTCTGACTGGCTTATTTCACTTAGCATAATGCTCTCCAGGTCCATCCTTGATGTCGCAAAGGGTAAGATTTCTTTCTTTTTAACAGCTGAGTAGTATTCCATTGTGTAAATATACCACACCTCTTTTATCCACTCATCTACTGGCTACTTCCATATCTTGGCTATTGTAAATAATGCTGCAGTGAACATAGGGGTATATATATTCTTTTGAATTAGTGTTTTGAGGTTCTTTGGATAAATTCCCAGAAGTGGAATTGCTGGGTCATAAAGCAGTTCTACTTTTTTTAAAGGCAGTTTCATTTTTAATTCTTGAGGTAACACCATACTGATTTCCACAGTGGCTGCACCAATCTGTATTCCCATCCACAGTGCATGAGGATTCTTTTTTCTCCACATCTTCACTAACATTTGTTTGTTAATTTATTGATATAGTCATTCTCACAGATATGAGGTGATATCTCATGGTTTTAGTTTGCATGTATCTGATGACTAGTGACCTTGAACATCATTTCATATGTCTATTTGCCCATCTGTATGTCCTCTTTGAAAAAGTGTCTGTTCAGGTCTTTTGCCCATGTTTTCATTGGATTGTTTGTTTTTTTGGTGTTGAGATTTTTAAGTTCATTATAAATTTTGTATATGAATTTCTTATCAGATGTATCAGCGAATATATTCTCCCATTCAGTCTTTTCATTTTATTGATGATTTTAATTTTGTTGTGCAATACCTTTTTAATTTGATGTAGCCCTATTAATTAATTAATTAAATTTTCTTTTGTTTCCCTTGTTTGAGGAGCTATATCAGAAAAAATACTTCTATGAAGAAATGTCTATGATTTTACTACCTATGTTTTCTTCTGAGATTTTTATGGTTTCAAGTCTCACATTTAAGTCTTTAATCTATTTTGAGTTTATTCTTGTGTATGATGTAAGAAAGTGCCCTAGTTTCATTTTTTTGCATGTATTTGTTCAATTTTTCCAAGACATTTTATTGAATAGACTATCTTTACCCATTGTATGTTTTTGCAACCTTTATCAAATATTAAGACCACGAAAGTGTGGGTTTATTTCTGGGCTCTCTATTCTGTTCCATTGATTTATATGTCTATTTTTATGCCAGTATCATGCTGTTTTGATTTCTATGGTCTTGTATTATAATTTGATATGAGGTAGTTTGATTCCTCCAACTTTGTTCTTTTTTCTCAAGATTGCCATTCTTATTTGGAATCTTCTTATGGCTCCATATAAATTTTTGGAATATTTGTTCTAGTGTGAAATACACCATTGGTATCTTAACAGGAATTGTGTTGAATCTATGGACTGCTCTGGGTAGTATGGACATTTTAATGATGTTAATTCTTCCTACCCATGAACATAGCATGTGCTTCCACTTATTTATATCTTCTATAATTTTTCTTCAGTGTCTTACAACTTTCTGAAAGCAGGTCTTTTACATCCTTGATTTCTATGTCCCTTTTCATGCCGTTGAACATCCTTATAACCATTGCTTTAAATTCTATATCTGTTAAACTGCTTGCTTCCATTTCATTTGGTTCTTTTTTTAGTGATTTCTTCTGTTCTTTCATTTGAGGCATGTTTCTTTGTCTCCTCATTCTGGCTGCTTCCTTATATTTGTTTTTATGAATTAATTAAATATACTATGACTCCCAGTCTTGGTAGGGTGGCCTTATGTAGTAGATATTGTAGGACCCAGTGGCACAGTCTCCTTGGTTACCTGAACTGGGTGCTCCAGTAATGTCCTTGTATGGGTTATGTGGATCCTCCTGTTGTAATTGAGTCTTTTTTTCCTAAGCGAGAAGCAGGGAAGTGGACTCCCGCATGCACCCACACTGAGATCTACCCGGCAAGCCCCCTATAAGGTGATATGCTGCCTGTCTGGGGTCATTGCTCTGTTGCTCGGCAACCAAACTATTTTAGTGCCTAAGGTGAGGCCATGGAGCCATCCTCAGCTCCTGGGGTCAACTTACTCCAACTAAGCCATGCCTGTGCAGGAGAAGAATGAGAGAGAGAGAGAAGGGAGAGGGGGAAGGGTAGAGAAGCAGATGGTCACTTTTCCTGTGTGCCCTGACCGGGAATGGAACCTGGGACTTCCACATGCCAGGCCCATGCTCTACCACTGAGCCAGCCAGCCAGGGCCATAATTGAGTCTTGATTGCTACTGGCTCATTGTGCATGGGGTTCACCCTCAGCTGGCTGACTATAAGGGTCAACCTCAACCTCAGTGTACAGGCCGCTGTGCAGTTGCTGACCACATGAAGCAGAATTTGCCTCAGCAGGGTCAGGTGCCACTTGTGAAGCTTATTGAATCCTGCTGCAATGTTGTCTGAAGCTGGACACTGGGTGTGTTGGTTCGGGGCCTCTTGAGAGGGACTCTGGCACAGATCAATTTAGATACTTCCTGTGACTGGCCCTATGCAAACTGTTTGGAGCTACAAGTGATCCACAGTTTATGGCTGCCTCTGTTGGGCCTGGGTGTATGTGGGTAGGACCAAGCTGCACACCAGGACTGGTTTTTTACCACCACCAGGCTTGGGGGTTGGTCAGCAAAAGTCCCAAGGCACCCTGAGTTCTACCTCCACCTGCAGTGCTTGGTAGGCTCAGTCACTGAAAGAGCCAGGGGCGGTACTCGAACTGCTTGAGATAGGTTCTATGTTTCTTATAATGAATGCTGTGGAACAAGCACTAGCATATCAGATCAAGGACATTTTCCCTTTTCTAATAGCTTTAAATAATTGCCACAGAACTGATGAATAAAGTAAGATAAATTTTACATTTAGCATATGTGGAAATATTATGAATAGTTGCAGACTCGATTCGCTTTGATGCCCTTTGACAATCTGATAATTTTTGTGAAGAAGTACTTAAGATGCTGTTTCATGCAAAGTTCAGATTTTTTTTTTCCCCCTTGTTCAAAAAAAACACCCGACATCATTAATTTGCAGGCCTATAGATTAACGTTGCTGTGAACCATTTATTTCTCTTCCCCCTCACTTTGTTTAAAGCCAGTTGTTGACAACTCCCAGGCATGTCAAACTCTTATCGCCAATAATTGCTTAAGGACCCCTAACTTCTACAAATGTTGGTTCCAGCCCCAAACCCCGTGCTAGCCCGGAAGAAAAAAAAAAAAAAAAGAGGGTGAAGAAAGAACTTCTTCTGATGAATTTTTGATTCTCCTTCTTAACAAAGAAATGTCTGAGATTCAAAGCAATAGCTTAAAGTGATATTATAAAATAGAATATGGAGTGTGCACTGTTCTGAATGGCTCTTTGCTTTTAATGTGGGGCTGAAAAATTGTCAGTGCCTTTTTTGATTAGATGGGATTTTTTTTTTTTTTTTTTTTTGTTCTTGATCTAAGAATTGAGGAGAAAAACATGCTACTTGCATTTGAATATGGCATGAGCAGCGCTGTAATGTACTGGAGATAAAGTAATAGCAGCAACGCCTTGAGGCAGCACCTCTATCTCCGGGTCAGTGCCGTCCCTCTTTAGATCGCTGCTGCGCCACTCTTTCTGCGGCTGCTTTATTAGGCCTAATTAGGCGGGCTGTCACTTTTATTGGTGATGGGAAAGGAAGATAAGTAGATCACTTGTGTCATCTATCTCTATCCAGACATGTCTAAAAAGTCTAAAGTGATTGCTGTAGGCCATGAATATATACCACAAGAGGGAGAGGGAGCAGAGAAAAAAAAAATAACACCCAGAACTATAATATAAAAAAAAAAATAGAAAAAAACCTGTAGAAATGCCTTACCTTTGGCACTGCTCTGTATCATTTCAAACCCACAGAGAAGAGCCTGGGAAACATCCTGGAAGGCCTTTTGTTCTGAGGGAGAAGGATGTCTAATGGCTTTTGTTTTGATAGTTGAGAGGATGGTGGGGTAGGGGGGGAGGAAGACTTCCTGCTTAGAATATAGCAATAGGTTCTCAAGAAAAAAGTTTGTCCAAGTTGTGAAAAGAGCCTCACCTATGGTACTGCCGAACAGCGAAGTCACATTAGTTACGGAGAACCTCAGAGTTGCAGTTTTTAGGTGTGTGGCAATTGTGATAGTGGCAGGGAGGGGATTTCTGAAAGTTCTAATAATGGGACTCCGTATGGGATAATACTTCCTCTCATTTGCCTGTAAAAATGATGCCAAGAAAGATCAATAGCCCTGAGGACACTGATAATGTTCTCTTCAGCTACGGTCAACTGCCCAAGGCTGTCAGAAAATGTCTTCTTGTGGAAACGATGCCTTGCCTAACTGGCCATTTCTGGTAATGACTTACAACTCCACTTCTTTCCAAATACTAGTTCGATGCTTTCTCATGGCCTGCATGTGGGTGAGCTCTGGCTGCTGGCCCTTAGTTGCATTTTGTTGATTATGGCTTTTGAATGAAATCCCTTTGGCTAATCATGTCTCCTCAAGGAGATTATAAATTTTACACTCTAGCCATATTTTATATTTGCTTTCTATCCATGACATGACTAGCACTATGCTCAGGATGTACTAAGGGCTTGAAGTAGAGTGGTTTCATTAGTTTAACTCCTGTGTCTGAGTGGGTTTCTCAGTGTCAAATCAGAACTTGATTTTGCTGTGTTACACAGAAAGTGCTGACCCTGTAGAATAATTTAAACTGTACTTATGCAGTACCTCCTGATCATGTTTATGCAATGCCAAGATGTTTGGACCAACTCAGTCTGAATTTCTGCTCATCACTTGGATGTTTACTATATGCATTATCAAATATATAGGTTCATTAGATGAAATTTATTCCCAAGAAATCTGTAATTTACACTTTCTATGCTGAAAAGTCAGAGAACGTTATGATCAGAAAATGGCTGGGGAGGCAAGGTCATGTCAACTGATGCTAATTAATGTGTTAGTACGCTTCATCATTCTTAAATATTGCTTTAATCCAGCTGCATAATAACTACAATTTGTAGCCCCTACTTTGTGCCTTACTTTGTTAAGTGTTTTACATATGTCACTTCATTTTAGTTTGATCAAACACTCTGAAAAAGGTATCTATTTTACAGATGAGAAAATCAAGCCTGAGCAATTGAGTTCCTTTCCACATAGAGAGTAAATGAAAGAGCTGAAATTCAAACTCGTTTGAATTCTGTTTGATTTCCAAGCCTGCACTCTAAATGCTGTTAGGCTCAGTCACCCACTGCTACTTGTTGCACAGGAGAATGTTTTGCTTCTTGGAGAAAAACAATTTCATCAACTCATAGACTCAGGGAATGTTAGATAAGAAGAAACTTTTATCACTGATTTTGCTCAGTCGATTGTGCTATATTAAGGTATGACCCTTGAACTCCAGAACAATATGTATTTTGATCTTGGGCTTTGAACATTAAGAATCAGTGAAAATAATTTAGATTCATTTTTTCTGAAATAGATGCTACAGACATCAGACTGTGAAAACATTTGTCACTTGAGGCAGGAGGACTATCCCTTAATAGAAATAGAACTTTACGGGTGCCAAAATCCTGTCTGATCAGAATTTTGCTTCCTTTCAGTTTATCAGTTTCTTGTGTAAATAAGAATTTTAAAGCATTTGTGGAATGATTACTACATGTCATACATATCCATACATTCTTCAATCCTTTTAACAGCTTTGGGAGTATTTTATTTATTTATTTATTTATTTATTTATTTATTTATTACACATATGAAGCTGAGGTTCTCAACTCCAGTCTCTATTCTTTCTGTTCTTTCTGCTGCCTGATGGGGAATAAATAAAATGTTGCATTGTCTAAAAATTCAGAAAAGGTATAGTAGGGAGGGATGAGGTATACTTTGGTATATAAAAGGTTGAAAATATTATGGAAGAAAGCATGGTGGTTCCTCAAAAAACTGAAAATTACCTTATGACCCAGCAATCCCTCTACTGGGTATATACCCTAAAAACTAAGAAACATTGATACGTAAAGATATACATAGCCCCATGTTCATTGCAGCATTGTTCACAGTGGCCAAGACATGGAAACAACCAAAAAGCCCTTTAATAGATGACTGAATAAAGAAGATGTGGCACATATACACTATGGAATACTACTCAGCCATAAGAAATGATGACATCGAATCATTTACAACAAAATGGTTAGATCTAGATAACATTATATGGAGTGAAATAAGTAAATCAGAAAAAAACAAGAACTGCATGATTCCATACATAGATGGGACATAAAAATGAGACTAAGAGACATGGACAAGAGTGTGGTGGTTACGGGAGGGGAGAAGGAAAGGGAGGGAGAGGGAGAGGGGAGGGGCACAAAGAAAACTAAATAGAAGGTGACGGAGGACAATCTGACTTTGGGTGATGGGTATGCAACATAATTGAATGACAAGATAACCTGGACATGTTTTCTTTGAGCATATGTACCCTGATTTATTGATGTCATGCTATTAAAATTAATAAAAATTTATAAAAAAGAAAAAGAACAAAAAAGAAAATAAAAGGTTGAAACAGGACTCTTGTCATCTAGCAAATGGAACCTCCGATCTGAAAGTAATGAAATGAGGCAGAAGAATGCGAGAGATGTAGGCATGTTTTGGTCACCTCACAATCTTGCTGGTAGCAGTTTTATCAATTGGGTCAATGTCTGATCTGTGCCCATGACATGTTTTGTAGGAGCTGTTTGCTGGATCCAATCAAACCTATTGACTTGTTCTATTCATTTCTCATGGGTCAGCATCGTCTGGTACACAACTGGCAAAAATCTGATGTATTGCCACCCTCCTTTCCTGCTATCATGCAGAACATCACTGGTTTGTCACAGTAGCTTTTCAAGGCCAGATTCACTGTCAGAATCTCAACATAGTGCTTTGAGTAGTTATTACCGATTTATCAGAGTTGGTAGACAACTGGAGACCTCTTTGTCCACCCTGGGTTGATGGAGCTAACGTTGACTCTCCTCTGTGCTGGCCATCGGCAAGGAGTGAGGCGAGTATTCGTCTCCCTGAGCCTCACAATCATCCATAAAGAAGAGAGACATTACCTAACCCATGAGCTAGACCAAAGTCATAGGGGAAGCAAGTGAGATTTATAATAAATAAAACTAAGACTAATTTTCAATATGAAGAGCTATTATTTTTTATTTAAATAATTTTATTTTTTTAATGGGGCGACATCAATAAATCAGGATACATATATTCAAAGATAACAAGTCCAGGTTATCTTGTCATTCAATTATGTTGCATACCCATCACCCAAAGTCAGATTGTCCTCTGTCACCTTCTATCTAGTTTTCTGTGTGCCCCTCCCCCTCCCCCTTTCCCTCTCACTTTCCCCCCTCCCCCCCGTAACCACCACACTCTTATCAATGTCTCTTAGTTTCACTTTTATGTCCCACCTACGTATGGAATAATGCAGTTCCTGTTTTTTTCTGATTTACTTATTTCGCTTCGTATCATGTTATCAAGATCCCACCATTTTGCTGTAAATGATCCGATGTCATCATTTCTTATGGCTGAGTAGTATTCCATAGTGTATATGTGCCACATCTTCTTTATCCAGTCATCTATTGATGGGCTTTTTGGTTGTTTCCATGTCCTGGCCACTGTGAACAATGCAGCAATAAACATGGGGCTGCATGTGTCTTTACATATCAATGTTTCTGAGTTTTTGGGGTATATACCCAGTAGAGGGATTGCTGGGTCATAAGGCAGCTCTATTTTCAGTTTTTTGAGAACCACTATACTTTCTTCCATAATGGTTGCACTACTTTACATTCCCACCAACAGTGGATGAAGGTTCTTTTTTCTCCACAGCCTCTCCAACATTTGCTATTACCTGTCTTGCTAATAATAGCTAATAGAACAGGTGTGAGGTGGTATCTCATTGCTGTTTTGATTTGCATTTCTCTAATGAAGAGCTATTATTTTTATTGAACCTGACTATTGTTTTGACAAAACCATTAATTCAGTCACCCCAAACAGAATCCTCACTGATTTCACTCTTTGCTTTACTCTCTTATATCCAACCAAGTCTCCACATCTTGCTGATTTTTTCCTTCTTAATAGTTTTTGAATCCTTTCCTTTTCTCCCCAAGCATACTGGAACAGAATCAATGTCCTCAGTATGAGCATTTTAGGTCACTGGCCTCTCTGCCACTGGTCCCCCAGCTTCTAGTCTGTTCTCATTGATTCTATGGCTGGAGTGACCTCTTCAGATAGGTCCTGTTCCATCTCTGCTCTGTGCACCCTCCCACACTCTCCACAGTAAGGTCTGAACACCCTAGTCTGACTCACATGGACCTTCAGTTCCTCCCACCCCATCTCCTTTGTACCCTGTGGATTCCATCAATCCCCCCAGGCCCTTTGTGACACTGTGATTTCCCCCAGGCTGTGCCTCCTGCAAATGCCATTTACTGCCTTTGTTTACTTGAACAGTTCAGGCTCCCCTCTTGTTGACCAATTCAGTATCTTCTGTCTGGGCCTCCAAAGGAATTGTGGTGAAGAGAAACATTTCTGCAGATGGCTTTGGATCTGCAGATTGCCCACCTGTGTACCCAGGTCTGATGGTGGCATTCTCTGCGACTAGAGAGGGAGCCCCAGGGGACAAACGGGCCCCCAGATGAAGGCAGGTGGCAGCCTCTAGTTGCAAGTACTCACAGACAGACGTGGTTTCCCCAAGTGAAGATGTTTAAATCTCAAAAGAATGCATAGGGTCTGAGAATAGAGAGGAAGCTGATCACATGGGAGAGAGCTAGTTGTGTAGATTTGACTTTGGTCAAATCTCTGTCTGCCATGTTTAACTGGAGACATCATCCCCGTGCAGGCCTGAGACTGCAGGAACAGTGGGGACTTCTGCTCCCCGTGGCTGCTCCAGCACCTCAGCATGTGCCTGCGCTTTCTCCCCTTCTTCTTCCTCCTTTGCCTCTGCTTTATCCTCCTCCCTCCCGAAATTGGTAATTTTTATCACGACATTTTAAAATTTATGAAGCACTTTCACGTACATCATTTCATCTACATAACAACCACATGTGTTACTATTATACTTCAGTTTTAGGAATGAGTAAATTGAGGTCTGGAGCAGTTAAATAGTGTAAAATCACGTCGGTGGTTGGTTATGGAATTGGGATGTAAACTAAGGGTCTTCAACTCTCAATCTTAGGGTTTTGTTGTTTGGTTTTGTAAAGTATTGTGACATCGATATTTAACTTGGAACTGTGTTTGAATTTGTAATATTTTTCTTAGAATTAAAGGACTTTGTTTTACAAATTCTTTTTTTTTATTTATTTATTCATTTTAGAGAGGAGAGAGAGAGAGAGAGGGAGAATAGGGAGGAGCAGGAAGCATCAACTCCCATATGTGCCTTGACCAGGCAAGCCCAGGGTTTCAAACCGGTGACCTCAGCGTTCCAGGTTGATGCTTTATCCACTGCGCCACCACAGGTCAGGCTACAAATTCCTTTTTGTGCTACTTGGTTTGGCTGCTCTAGATAAAAAAGCCACCTTATGTGCTTGTATGACATCCACCAGCATCATTATATATACTTGCCCCTTACCTTGTGAGTCCTTCTTTGTGTTGTTCTCACAAGGACTGTGAGTAACCCCAGGGCAGGGTTTCTTACATATCATGCCTGATTTGTCATATATTATTGGGCTTAAGCACATGGGCCTGGTGCACAATAACTGATCAAAAGTTTATTAAATGAGTGAATGATTAATAATAAAAAATAACATCTGATGAATACCTACTACTACTACTAGCCACTTTGCTTTGCTTTTTATATACATTAATTCATTCAGTTTCAGTCAATCACTGCAAAACCCTATAAGGCATGTACTATTATGATTCCCATCTTACAGCTTGGAAAACAGAGGCTTAGAGAGGTTAAATAACTTGCCAAGGGTTATTCAGCAAACATAAATGGTGGAGCCAAGATGCAAACCCAGGTAACCGCCCACACACTTACCCCGAGGTGCAACTGTGGCTAGTGCGCGTGAGTAACATCTGCACCAGGCTAGTGCGCGTGAGTAACATCTGCACCAGGCTAGTGTGCATGAGTAACATCTGCACCAAGGGGCGTGATAAAGGAGCAGCTTTGACATTAGAAGAACTTAGTCTCAACTCTGCCCTTAACTCTGGGAGGCACTTAGCTTCTCTGCATCTCAAGTTTCTTATCTGTAAAAGAGGTGCTCATCAATTTCACAGGTTGGGTATGAGGATAAAACTCTACTATGGATGAAGGCTTTGGCATTCTAAAAAAACTTTCTAGCCCTGGCCGGTTGGCTCAGTGGTAGAGCATCGGCCTGGCGTGCGAGGGACCCGGGTTCGATTCCTGGCCAGGGCACACAGGAGAAGCGCCCATTTGCTTCTCCACCCCGCCCCCTCCTTCCTCTCTGTCTCTCTCTTCCCCTCCCGCAGCCAGGGCTCCATTGGAGCAAAGATGGCCCGAGCGCTGGGGATAGCTCCTTGGCCTCTGCCCCAGGCGCTAGAGTGGCTCTGGTCATGGCGGAGCGACGCCCCGGAGGGGCAGAGCATCGCCCCCTGGTGGGCAGAGCATCGCCCCTGGTGGGCGTGCTGGGTGGATCCCGGTTGGGCACATGCGGGAGTCTGTCTGACTGTCTCTCCCCGTTTCCAGCTTCAGAAAAAAAAAAAAAAATAGTTTCTAGAGATTTTGTCAGTGATGTTATTGCTACCGAGCTGACAATGGTCCCTGCTAGTGAGCCACATGTCTCCTGTGTGTCCCACTCAGGGTTGACCCTCCAGGAAGCTCCCAGTACTGTGTTTCTACAGCAGAGAGACAGCGCCCACCTGGATTCATCAGTTAGCTGAAGAGGGGTGTTTCTAAGTAGTCTTTAGCCTCGGGACTAGCCAACACATTTCATCTTTATTTTCTCAAAAGAAAATATCTTCTTTTGACCTTTGGATGAACTAATCTGAATTCTTGACTTTTTTTTGCCTTTTACAGGAAAAGTTACTTAATCATACCTTTTGCTCCAATTTCTTAACTCCATTCTTTATTTCTTTTTCTTTTCTTTGTCACTCACTGACAACATAGAGCAGAGGGATGAGCAACTCATATAACAGTTTGAGAATCAAGTATCTTATGAACTATCTCTTCACTTTCCCTCTGGACAGTAGGATTTTGTTTTATTCTTTACACATATAAAGATTAAGATCATGAGCTCTGGGGTCAGATTTGCCTGCATTCAAATCCCAGCTCTACAATTTAGCTATTGGGCAGAGCATGATAAGCTACTTAGCTCACCTAAGCCTCAGTTTCCACATCCATAAAGAAGGAGTGATAATAGCCATATCATTGGATTCTTGAGAAACTTAAATGAGTAAATGAATATAAAACACTCAGAACCAGAGGTGGATTTAACAGCGGTACACCGGGCACACGCCCTGGGCCCTGAGTTCTGACGGGCCCTGCAAAACTCCAACTTGATGTTTTTTTCTAATGACACCAAGTTTGGTTTCATATGTGCAATTTTAACATTAATAGTACATAATATTTTTTATTTAAAAATACGGCTAACATGTATTTGTATTTTCCCTCTCTCTTTTTTTTTAAGGGGCACAATATTTTTTTCTGCGCATGGGGACTCAACTGACCTTAATCTGCCTCTGCTCAGAACTATGCCTGGTGCGGCATAAATACTCCAAAAATGTTATTTATTTAAAAGATACGCATTGTTTTAAATTATACATAGATAGATCTTAAACCGCTAACCATGATATTGAGCACTCTGAAATAATTAAAAAAATTTTTACTGCTTTGAAAAAGCAAGAGGAGTAAACTTTCATTAGGCTAATTTTTATATGAAGCTAAATCTCTGGCTGAATAGAGAAATTGACCACCATTGGCTTTTATACATAAAATCCTAAACATTTGGATATTTCAAATTGGTTATATAGTGTCATACAAATGTTTGCCTTATTTCACTCTTAGTGGCCTGTGGGATCGGCTCTGACCGGGATCTACCCAGCAACCCCCACCTGGGGCTGATGGTCAAATCAACCGAGCTGTCCTCAGCTCCTGAGGCCCATGCTCAAACACATCGAATCACTGGCTGCGAGAAGGGAAGAGTGAGAAGGGAAAGAGGGAGGGGAAAAGAAGTAGATTGTCGTTTCTCCTGTGTGCCCTGACCGGGGATTGAACTGGGACGTCCATCTGCCAGGCTGATGCTCTAGCCACTGAGCCAGCTGGCCAGGGCCCCCAGGGCTACTTTCATTTGTGCCATATTTTGGGATTTTTCATGATGAGATTTTGAGAAAAATATGCTAAATTTGTTTTTGAAAACACTGTTGATAGCATTTTTTAGTCTTTCAGCCTCTGTTTAAGCGCCTCTACCTTGTAAATTGCTCTATTCATTCCATCACTGTATAGTCGGTTTGCAAGTTCTCGGGAGGCCCAGAATCTGCTGCATTTTTTACCCCCTGGCCCTAGTTTTGTCTCCTGACACAACACAGAACCGTTTAGCTCCTTGGCCTGCTTGGCAGCATGTGACCATAAATGCTTTTAGAATTAACATTCCTGGAAAGTAGCCCTAAGGGTGATGAAGTTGTCATTTAGTTGTCATTTTCAGTTTTCCTGGGGCCTAGACTGGCGTCTTTGGAGGGTGGTGATGAGAGCCATCATCGGCCAAGAGGCTACCCACCCATCACCCACACCCACAACTTCATCACCCCCCTCACCAATATGCATGCAGCCATTCTGGAATGGTTAAGAAAACAGTTCTCTTATTTCTCTATGAAAAGTCACCCTGCCCTGGCTGGTTGGTTCAGTGGTAGAGCGTCGGCCTGGCATGCAGGAGTCCCGGGTTTGATTCCCAGCCAGGGCACACAGAAGAAGCGCCCATCTGCTTCTCCACCCCTCCCCCTCTCCTTCCTCTCTGTCTCTCTTCCCCTCCCGCAGCCAAGGCTCCATTGGAGCAAAGTTTGCCCGGGCGCTGGGAGTGGCTCTATGGCCTCTGCCTCAGGCGCTAGAATGGCTCTGGTTGCAACAGAGCAACGCCCCAGAGGGGCATGCTGGGTGGATACCGGTTGGGCGCTTGCAGGAGTCTGACTACCTCCCGTTTCCAGCTTCAGAAAAATACAAAAATACAAAAAAAAAGTCACCCTGAAAAACACACCAATTCCTATTGCTGCTGATGAAAGAAAAGAAAAGGCAATCCCATCTTATGACGTGATGGCGTCAGGAGTTTTGGTAGGCCCCACTCAAGAACTTTAAAACCCTGGGTGCTTAATGTGATCGTGGGAATAGTGTTAACCTGGAATTATAGTTACAGCCAAATGTCTTCTCTTAATGGTCAATAAAAGTAGGGAGAACTCATTATGTTAGCTTTTTTGTTACTCAGAAAATGATCTAATTGTATTAATGATTTTCTGAATTTCCCTATAATCACATTAACATTAGATTTTACTCCTTGAATTAAAAAAAATGCTCAAATATTATTGTTCTGAATTAATGGCTTCTCAGTCCAATTAGTGAGCATTACTGTTGCAATATATTTATACTCACACAGCACACCAGAGACGCCACAAAACCCTCCAGTGGTCAGCCAAGCATAGGAAGATTAAAAAAACAGCATTCCAGAACAGTTTCATTCCTTTACATTAAAAACAAAAAACAACTCATGACTAATTTCCTAATTTCCACTTGCTTGGCTAACAACTGCAAAGAGAAGGGCTATTAATGCCCCCGCCCCTTTAAAAACCCCGTCGCAGGCCGGGTTGTGCCTCTGTCTGAATATTGAGCAGGCTAACTTTGCCTGCTCCTGCCAGACCTCTTCAGGCGGAGGACGGGCCACCGCCTGGCAGAGAATGGTGTTCACGGCCCACACTGCAGGTGATATAACCTATTTGGGTAGCACATTTTAAAGAAAGATTCTGTATTTTAATGGTCAGTTAGTAGCTGGCTACCAACCGTCTGTGCTTTCTGCCTGGGGACAGGAATGCCAGGCTTATTAAATATTGAGAAGTTGTTCATTACTGTGTGGATCTGTGACAACAGCCTATCTGCATATTGAGAAAACAGCAAGTTTACATTCTTCAGGAGAGCTGCTGCAGTTCCGGGGAAGGGCTAATGTTTGTCTGGCTAAAGATGCATAAAAATACAGCTTCTATCTTTCAGATCTGCTTTGTTGCTTTTTTTTTTTTTTTCCCCCTGGAAACTGAAAATTTCAAAAACCAAACTTGCTTATGGAGAAAGAATTAAAAACAAACAAACAACACCTTTTGAAAATTTAGTTTTCTAATACTGGCTGTTTTGGAGAAAATGCCAGATTGTGAAATACTAACTTGCACGTTAGTATAATGCTTTTAATTAAATTACTTTATTCTCAGCAACTGAGAAAATTGGTTGGATGTAGGTAAGCTGTGGGGGATAAAATGATGCGATATTAGCCCTGTCCCTGAAGTTTTCTCAACAACGGGAAAAGTACATATCATCACTAAAGGCTCAGTCAATGCCCACTGCAAACTAGGAGCTCAGGAACGTGGAACCCATCTTGTCTTCAGAGAGAGACTTTCCATGTATGAATGTAGGTGTCAAGAGTATTACATAGGGTTTCTATGCAGCTCCCCTTGATGAGACTAATTTCCTCCTAATCTCTGACTTCCCTAAGCTTTTATTACAGGAAATAGCGCTTAATGGTATTTCTAAATGTTTTATGTGCAAATACTGTTCTGATAATTAGATCTTAAATGGCCGTGAGAACAATGGTGCTCAAATATTAGACATCAGAAACAACTAGAATGCTGGTTAAAAGGCAGGTCTCTGGGCCCGCTTTCGCTTTCAGAGTTTCTGGTCCAGTTAGTTTGAGGAGGAGTCTGAGAATTTACATCTCTAACTATTCTCAGGTGATACTGATACTGCAGACGCTGCCAACCATTCAACTGGAGCACAGTATAGTGACTTCCACTTTTTATGCAATGATATACTTCTCTCTCTCTCTCTCTCTCTCTCTCTCTCTCTCTCATTGCCATACCTGCTGCCACTACTCTAATCCACCCACATTGTCTTTCTCCTTGGAGTGCAACCTACTTACTTTCTAGTGAATTCTTACTCATACTTCAATTTCCAGTTTAAGTGTTGCCTATTAGAAGCTCCTCTTATCTCTTGGTTATAAGTAATGCCTCTAAATTTATGATTCCAAATGGCTTTGTATATTCTTCCATTATAATAATTATTACTTTTTACTGGAATCGCTGGTGTGCATGTGTGTTTTCATGACTTAAAAAAAAAGAATATTACCTATGATTATATTACAGAGCGTTATATTACATAGGGTTAGACCAGTGGTCCAACCAGTCTGTTACTCAGTTTCTTGACCATAATATAAATCATGATTGCCCAAAAAGAAGTCCCTGAAAGTGTCTTGGATGTACCCCAAGTGTAGTACACAACCTTCCATTATTATCAAGTTTGGCTACATCACTAATAAGTTTTTATCAACCGTGCTGATTCCACTACATTTTAAAACAATGATTCAATGTTTCAGAATGAGAGAGGACCAGTGCCATCTTTCTGTCAACTCTCATCAGTCTGCATTGTGACGGAACCCATCTACTTCATTATCATTTAGCACAGGTTTTCAGGTACAATACTTATAAATAAAAACAATGAGGCTGTTGCTTACAGGGGCAATTCCTGGTGCGTTGCGAACTGTGTTCTTGGTTCCCACCTTCCTCCCCACTTCTTCTGATTCCTCTAATTCTTTCGGCTGTTGCATATTTGAGAATCTTTCTCTTCTAGACATTTTGAATCAGACCAATGGTCCTTCTGAGAGTTGAATGGTGGAAAAATGGCCTCCACAAGGTCAGCCTTAGAGATTAGAGATGGTGTCTAATCATCCCTAACCTCTGATTGTTAGAACAAAACTCTTTTTTGGAATTTGCATTTCATGTTTCTCAGTGGACGCATGTGTGTTTCACTTGCTTTTCCATCTCTGAGGTTTGCCTTACTCCCTAGCTGTTAACTATCGGTTTGTTACCCCAGGTTGCTATTTTGAAGAATATAGTGAATAAGAGCTTGGGCTCTGAGGTTGGACATCACAGTGTGGATCTTTTCTCCACAATTTACGAGTTCTGGAACCCTGGAAAACAAGTTCTTTCTTATGTCTCAGTTTTTCAATTGTGCAGTGAAGACAATAATAATATTAGTCTTACGGGGTTGTTATGAAGATTAAATAAATAATTAACATCAAGTGCTTAGCTTCAATGCTTAACAGGGTAAATGCTTAATGTATATTAGTCATTATCACTATCATTATGAACTCAACAACATCATGCAGCTCTAATTGAGCACCCTTTCTGGATAGTTACTGAGGATGAAGAGATGGGTAAAAGATAGACGTTGTCTTGGAATAACCCAGAGTCTAACGGCAGGAATAGACGAGGAAGCAATCACAATGCAGTGTGATGAAGTACTTACGTAGTAGTTGCATGTTCATGGTTTCTTATTTGTTTTTTTAAAACAATTCTGTGAGCTATTCACCCAATTTTCAAATGAGGATTCTGGGTCCCAGGGAAGTGAAATGAAGAGCCTGCAGTCAGAGGGCAGAGACAAATCTCTCTGTGAAACCTCTTGCTTTATGCACCAAGTCAACCAGCCTCATGGCCATATATATTCCTGCATCGTTGCTAGTGATTTTGTACAAACAGTTCTGCCTTGATTTGGCTCTATAACTTTCCAGGCATTATGGTCTCCACTGATTCCATTAGGGACTTGGTGCTATAGAAAGAGCACTGGGCAAGGGTTCAAGATTGTTGTAGATATTCCAGGTCTATTACGTTGCATAAATACTCATCTCTCTGGATCTCAGTTCCTCTAGCTCTTTATTTTATTTTATTTTATTTTATTTTATTTTATTTTATTTTATTTTTTCTGAAGCTGGAAACGGGGAGAGACAGTCAGACAGACTCCCGCATGCGCCCAACCGGGATCCATCCGGCACGCCCACCAGGGGCGACGCTCTGCCCACCAGGGGGCGATGCTCTGCCCCTCCGGGGCGATGCTCTGCCGCAACCAGAGCCACTCTAGCGCCCGGGGCAGAGGCCAAGGAGCCATCCCCAGCGCCCGGGCCATCTTTGCTCCAATGGAGCTTTGGCTGCGGGAGGGGAAGAGAGAGACAGAGAGGAAGGAGGGGGTGGGTGGAGAAGCAAATGGGCGCTTTTCCTATGTGCCCTGGCCGGGAATCGAACCCGGGTCCCCCGCATGCCAGGCCGATGCTCTACCGCTGAGCCAACCGGCCAGGGCCTCCTCTAGCTCTTTAATGAAGGCTTTGATGAACACAGTGACTTTTAGAAGGTGGGTCCTTGGGTTTGCCCCAGCTGCCATCTGGGGGAGTGACACCCACTTTCTCCATTAGAGAGTTCTGCTTTTACCTGTGTCAATATATGGGTGTTTTATGAAAGATGGTGTTTGAAAAAGTATTCTGCTACTTGAAAACATATTAAAACCCTATTGACAGAATGACTTTGACTATCTCAGCCTAAAATGCCATGATTTTAGGTATAGAAAAGCAGTGAGAAACCCGAGAAGGAAGAAATGTTTACTACAGCCACATCCTCCAACCCCTTCCGAGAAATGTTCCAGAGCAAACTACAAATGATTTTTAATAGCTTAGTGAGTAGTAATTAGGTTTCTTAATCAAGATTATACCTCTTATATGAACAGAAAATTAATAGCTGTTTATTTTATTTTTTTTTATTTAAAAACTTTTATTTATTAATTTTGCAGAGAGAGGAGAAGGAGGAACAAGAAGTATCAACTTATAGTTGCTTCACATCAGTTGTTCGTTGCTTGCTTATTGCTTGTTTGTTGTACGTGCCTTGACCAGGTAAGCCTTCGGTTTCAAAACAGCAACCTCCGTATTCCAGGTTGATGCTTTATCCACTGTACCACCACAGGTCAGGCAATAGCTGTTTAAAATCAACGTGATATGTAGTGGAGTGATGCTGGAGTTAAAAGACATGGGTTCAAGTTTGGGCTCCAGCATGTGCTGTGCTTGACCTTCCCCCCAAAGTTACTGCTCTTAGCTTTGGTTTCCTGTGCTCAGCCTGCCTCACAGGATAAGACAGTGAATGGAGCAGCTCTGAAAACATCAGTTCTCCTTTTATGATTGCTTTGAACATATTGATAAAGCCCAGTTATATTTGTAAGGTTTTCAAATCTTCAACTTCATACTGTTTCAGATATTGCTTTCCAATATGGTCCCATGGCAGGGATGTCTTTGGGGTTTGTTCCCACAGACAGGTCTTTAGTTAACAAAGAGGAGAGAGAGAGAGAGAGAGAGAGAGAGAGAGAGAGAGTGTGTGTGTGTGTGTGTGTGTGTGTGTACGCACACACACGGTCTTGTCATTGCTGTCCAGGCTGACAAATGGGTTTAGGTCCAGACTTCCCGCTACATTATTAATGAAAAATTGCAGATCACCTGAGGCTAACCTAGTTCTTCTCACAAGTCTTTGGCAACTAACAATGTCGCTATCATCTGAAGACAAGTCTGCCCAGCAAAGATTCTCCTCCCTGCTCTTTCCCTTAAGAAACACTTGAGCATGTCTAGCACACGGCTGCTTCAAATTAGGTTTGAATAAAACACTCTGATAAATAAGTATCTCCCCTACACAGATTGCCACTTGTTTGGGGATTAAAGTATTGATTTTCGAATGTTGCTGAGATTTAGACATGGGTTAATTAAACATTTACATATATGTGTGGAACAATATATTGCATGGTATAATAATGTGCACTTTAATCAGAAACCGTGGGTATTTGTGTTTGCTTTTTCCATGTTAATTGGCACCATGCTGGCTCAAGCTTAGGTATTTGGCTAGATGGAGGAAAATAGACATGGTGTTTTAAATATTTTAATTAGGACCAGCAGTTCTCTGCTCCCTCATTTCTCATTGGATTGTTTTTCATGCATGAATAAATTAGCTAGCATGGAAGTACTCTGTAGAAAGTGGTTGCCCTCTGGCCATAAAAAGGGTCCTGTTCATTAATACTTTAATGAAATTAGCTGTGAGCAAAATATTATTCCTTTTAACTGTGTTCTAATTTCTTAATTTTAATTAGGCACATAATTGTAGGGTGCTGAAATTATCTTCATGTTCAGCAACTAAAGTTCCATCATCAGGAGCCTGTGGCTGAAACGCCTCACACTCCCTGAACACCTTCCAGCAGGAAATTTTCTGTCCAACTTTTTCCCCCGTTTGCTTCTCTCACCGCCCCACCCCTCCATTTGAGATCCATGATGTGATATTTCAAAGCTCCTGCTCCTGCCAAGCGATTGGTGCTGAAGCTATTGGACTGTGGATCTGTTTAGGAGGGAGACACTGTGGAGGTCTACAGAGAATCTGCCCTGGTGATGTTTTTCCTTCCAGTGTTAGAGTCCTCGGGCCCCCACTTCATTGTCTGCCCTCCTGGTTTTCCTTTAGAGTCCTCTGTGTCTCTCTTCACAGCTTATTGTTTTATTGGCTGGTTCAGAATGGATGTGGGAGCTCTGTGAGGTCAGCGGATGTTTTTCTCTTTGACTCTCCAGGTTGTGGCACATTATTCCCAGTTTATACAAGCATAGTTCTTGAATGCATTATCCTTAATGGAACTATGGATTCCATACTGCTAAAATGTTCTCATAGAAGTTGTGGAATTTTATAATATAGCTTTAAGTAACTATGAGAGACCGCAGATAAATACCAAACTGGAATTTCTACACTTAATAGAAAAATATTCTGAATTTGCTGAGTTTTGATTTTAGAAGAAATAGAATATAATCTGGATTAATAGTTAAGTAAGAAACCAAAAGCCTTCATACATTACTTCATATTATTTTCTAAAATTCAAACAGATTTATTGTCACATGTTTTGAGTATATATGATATAGTAACTACTGAAAAAAAATGAAAATTTATTTAATAATTGTTTGTGGCATTCTCCACCACCCTTGACATGCCATCATGCACCTGGACTGATGGCTTCTTTCTTTTTGTATTTTTTTGTATTTTTCTGAAGTTGGAAACAGGGAGGCAGTCAGATAGACTCCCACATGTGCCCGACTGGGATCCACTCAGCATGCCGACCAGGGGGCGATGCTCTGCTCATCTGGGGTATTGCTCCATTGCAACTGGAGCCATTCTAGCACCTGAGGCAGAGGCCACAGAACCATCCTCAGCACCCAGGCCAACTTTGCTCCAATGGAGCCTTGGCTGCGAGAGGGGAAGAGAGAGATAGAGAGGAAGAAGAGGGGGAAGGGTGGAGAAGCAGATGGGCACTTCTCCTGTGTGCCCTGACTGGGAATCAAACCCAAGACTTCCACATGCCAGGCCAACGCTCTACCACTGAACCTACCGGCCAGGGCTGGACTGATGGTTTTTAAGTGAAATGAGTAAGGCAACTGACTCGTAAATATAGGTAAATATTTTATAGGACAATAAAAAGTTATATATTTTATATTTGGTCTGATGTATAAAATGGGAATAATAATAGTACTTCCCTCCTAGGCTTATTGAAAGTATTAAATGAGATCACTACATATTAGACACATAGAGGAGTATCTGACATATACTAAGTGCTTAGTAAATTTCAGATAATGCTATTTAAAATTCTTAGCATTAATTAATACGTGCACATAGATTGTCATTTTGTAAACTGTGTAACATCTGACCGTATCATCTAATTTAACTATTTTACTACAAATAGAAGTAAAATGTCCCATTTAACAGAATGAGGCAAATCTTATCTCACCATTTAAAAAAAAATAATTTCATTAATGAGATTGGAACTCAGATTGAGATTGATGCTTACTCACACCAGAGGTCAGGGACTCTAGTGACTGAGTTTGTAAAATGCTGTGAACACCGGGGAAGCACTATGCCTGTCACCCAGGTCCCTCTTTCCATTCCTAAGGTAAGCAACATCCTGCAGTTCTTTCTTGTTCTTTTCATGTGTGTTTTTAGTTTTTACTGTATATAAATCATAAATAAATAATACTCAGTGATTTAAGCAGATTCTAGTTTTGTATACAAGAAATTTATAATATTTTGGTAGCCTTTTTTTTTTTTAAATAAATTTTTATTAATGGTAAGGGGATGACATTAATAAATCAGGGTACATATATTCAAAGAAAACATGTCTAGGTTATTTTGTCATTAAATTATGTTGCATACCCCTCGCCCAAAGTCAGATTGTCCTCCGCCACCCTCTATCTAGTTCTCTGTGCCCCTCCCCCTCCCCCTAACTCTCTCCCTCCCTCCCTCCCATGTCCTCCCTCCCCCCACCCCTGGTAACCACCACACTCTTGTCCATGTCTCTTAGTCTCGTTTTTATGTTCCACCAATGTATGGAATCATGTAGTTCTTGTTTTTTTTCTGATTTACTTATTTCACTCCTTATAATGTTATTAAGATCCCACCATTTTGCTGTAAATGATCTGATGTCATCATTTCTTATGGCTGAGTAGTATTCCATAGTGTATATGTGCCACATCTTCTTTATCCAGTCTTCTATTGAAGGGCTTTTTGGTTGTTTCCATGTCTTGGCCACTGTGAACAGTGCTGCAATGAACATGGGGCTGCATGTGTCTTTACGTATCAATGTTTCTGAGTTTTGGGAACGTTAGCGGTGCTCGCTCTGCAACCGGACCGGGTGCTCGCCCGCGGCTGCTCATGGCTCCCGAGTGTGGGCGGTGCTCGCTCTGCAACTGGACTGGGTGCTCGCCCGCGGCTGCTCGCAGCTCCCGAGTGTGGGCTGACTCACCACAGGCGCACTCCCTCGCTGCTTGAATGAATGTCACTGTGGTAGCTTCCTCCACACCCTCGTCTCTCAGATTCAAGTGATAACAGTCCTTTCACTTTCAGTTTGTGTGGAACTCCGGAATGCTCCGAGGATAAATTTTTCTGTTTCTAGTTGATAAATTTGTTGTGATTTAGGGGAGATCTGTTGGACGCGCTGCTCACGGCGCCATTTCCGTGACATCACTCTTGGTAGCCTTTTAAAATGAGTATAACAAGAAAAGAAATGATAACATTATAAATTTAAAAACACTTATGAATATCACAAAAATCTAGACAGTAATATATTTGTTAACTATTTGACATACCTCTGTTATACATTTTCTCCATTTTTTTTTTTTTTTTTTTTACAGAGACAGAGAGAGAGTCAGATAGAGAAAGACAGGAAGGGAGAGAGATGAGAAATATCAATTCTTCATTGTGGCACCTTAGTTGTTCATTGATTGCTTTCTTATATGTGCCTTGATGGGGGGGTGCTACAGCAGAGCAAGTGACCCCTTGCTCAAGCCAGAAGCCTTGGGCTCAAGCCAGCATCATGGGGTTATGTCTGTGATTTCACACTCAAGCCAGTGACCTCATGCTCAAGCTGGTGAGCCTGCGCTCAAGCCCGATGAGCCCATGCTCAAGCTGGTGACCTCAAGGTTTTGAATCTGGGTCTTCCATGTCCCTGTCTGATGCTCTATCCACTGTGCCACCACCTGGTCAGGCCCTCCAATTTTTGGACTACATACTTTTTATTTTACATAGAATGATTTGGTATACACACACACACACACACACACACTGCTCACAAAATATATCTATTTATATATATACTGCTCATAAAAATTAGGGGATATTTCAAAAACGATAAAATGAAGCGATATGAGTATGAAGCGATAAAATATCCTCTAATTTTTGTGAGCAGTATAGTTTTCTAAATAAGCTTTCTCTAAATAGGTATTCTTTTTCTTCCTGAACTTTCAAAGAGGTAGCATTACCTAAATTATAATCTGAGTACAATGACAATTTTTTCTTTAAGTATGGTTAACAAAATTATTTTTAGTTTTGATGGTTGAAATTCATAAAGCATGAAACTTTGCAGACCAAAATACTCATTTTTTGTACTACTGTTATGGGCTTTGCCTTAAAAGCACAAGAATTATGGTAAATTCTCTTTCATATGATTTCTGCCCAAAGAAAATAAAACAGCATGCTTATTAGTGTATATATGGCATGATGAGTCTATTCCGGGTAAGAGAGAACTTTGTTTTGACTGGGCGTCAATGAAAAACAACTCTCCCGTTTATGGTTCGACATTTTCCACAGACCGTCTTCTGCTTCCATACATTTCACTCTTAATGTTGTTTTGACTCTCACCATTCCTCTAGTGCCCGGTACTGTAGGGCACACTCCTGTTCTGATCTGACCTTGGGTGATGCACCTTTGAGTCATGACGCCACGCCTATGGGTCCACTGGTGGGCAGCAGGAGTATTCCTGGGAGCAGTTCCTGTATTGGAGAAGTAGTAAAGTCCATAAATATGTTTCAAGAAGCCTAAGCTAAATGTATCTCCAATTTAACTTCTCTTAAATCAGATCTCAGAAATGCTTAAGGTTGCTACAGTGTTTCCTGATGTAAAGGAAAGGGAGAAAGATGTTGAAGTTGGTTGGTGTGGGAAGAGACAACTGTGTTAACCAAACGTGGTTAAAAAGTTTGCTTATATAAATTTTACAAAACATAAGACTACATGAATGCATTGCTAGAATTCCTCTTGTGGCTTTGGAAGGGGCCCAGACAATGCTAAGGAAGCTTGTTTCACTAGCATTGCAGTAACTGTGGAATCGGTTAGTGGTGTATAATGACAAATTCTAGATCAATGTGATGAAACTTATCTTTTAGTAACTTTTTTCATCACTCAATATTAAGATTTTCAGACTTATCCTTATTTATACATATATTTTATTTTATTTATTTAAACTTCTAAGCCATATTCCATTTAATGAAGATACCACGTTTTATTTTCATTTTTCTCTTAATGGCTTATAAGTTTTTCCAATTTTTTACCATTAGACCTTTTCTGTCTATTAATAGTTTTTAAAATTTTAACCATAAAATTCTTGCACATAGTACTTTTTTGTATTTTTCATCTTTATTTTTTAATCCGTACTTTAGTTTGGGTATTTTTATTTCTTTTGTGAACAATTGTCCATTTCTTTCCTTTAGCTATGTCCAATCTGCTGTTAAAGCAATTCATTTAACTTTAGGATACAAATAATAGTGAGTAAATATCTTGGTCTCCTCATATGCACATGCAAAAAGAGAGGTAGTATAGCATAAGGATTAAGAGCATGAACTCTGGCATCAGATGGCTGTGTTTTTAACTGGTGACAAGCCACTCGACGTCTCTGTGCAATGAGTATCTCCCTCATGGGAGATTGCACATACTCATTGTAAGAATTAAATGTGTTACTATATAAAACATTTAGAACATGATTTGGCACATAATGAACCCTTATGAAGGTTTGTATTATCATTCTGATTTACCAAGGAGTAGCATTATTGGTTTGAAAAATGTGTACAGGCCCTGGCTGGTTGGCTCAGCAGTAGAGCGTTGATCTGGTGTGTGAAGTCCTGGGTTCAATTCCCAGTCAGGGCACACAGGAGAAGTGACCATTTGTTTCTCCACCCTTCCCCCTTACCTTTCTGTCTCTCTCTCTCTTTTTCTCTCTCTTTCTCTTCTCCCCTCCCCTCCCACAGCCAGGGCTCGAATGGTTGGAGCAGTTTGGTCCTGGTCACTGAGGATGGCTCCATGGCCTCACCTCAGATGCTGAAATAGCTTCATTCCCAGCAATGGAGCAGCAGCCTCAGATGGGTAGAACATTGCCCCCTAGTGGGTTTGCGGGTTGAATCCAAGTCAGGGTGCAAGTGGGAATCTGTCTCTCTGTCTTCCACTTAACAAAAATAGAAATAAAAATAAAATAAATAAGAAAAACATGTACATATTCAACTTTGTTAGAAGTTTCGAAATTGCTCTTCATAATTATGCATATTTATTTTCCTACTTATAATGAACAACAGTTTCTGTTATCTTGCATGATATTCTACATTTGGTACTGTTATACTTTTAAAGGTTTTGATAATCTGATGGTATAAAATGATATTTTGTTGTTTTAATATACATTTCTCTGATCATTACTGAGATTGAGCACCTTTCCTATGCTTTTGGTCTTTTGCAGGTTCTCTTTTGTGAATTACCTCTTTATATCCCCCCCTTTTCTAATTTTTCTTTTGTATTGTTTGTCATTTTCTTATTGACTAGTAGAAATTCTTTCTTATTGACTTGTAGAAGTGTCATTTTTTTATTGGTTCTTCTGATCTCTAGTTTTGCCTTTTAACTTTATGGAGAATTTTTTTATTAGAAGTTTTCATTTCACTGTATCCAAATTTGTCAATCTTTTCCAATATAATTAGGACTTTTGTGTTTTTTAAAAAATTACTCCTATATCTTTAGGTCTTAAAAATCCTCTTATATACTTTCTCTGAATGTTTTAGAAGTTTATTTATTTATTTCTTGTATTTTTCTGAAGCTGGAAACGGGGAGAGACAGTCAGACAGACTCCCGCATGCGCCCACCGGGATCCACCCGGCACGCCCACCAGGGGCGACACGCTCTGCCCACCAGGGGGCGATGCTCTGCCCCTCCGGGGCGTCGCTCTGCTGCGACCAGAGCCACTCCAGCGCCTGGGGCAGAGGCCAAGGAGCCATCCCCAGCGCCCGGGCCATCTTTGGTCCAATGGAGCCTTGGCTGCGGGAGGGGAAGAGAGAGACAGAGAGGAAAGGGGGGGGGGTGAAGAAGCAAATGGGCGCTTCTCCTATGTGCCCTGGCCGGGAATCGAACCCGGGTCCCCCCGCACAGCAGGCCGACGCTCTACCACTGAGGCAACCGGCCAGGGCTTAGAAGTTTATTTTTTTAATGACATTTAGTCCATAATGCAGTTAAAATATTTTTTCCTGTACAATATCAGATTGTATATAATTTTTTACTCATGTGGGTAGCTGGTTGTTCTAACCATATCTGGTGACTAATTCTTTCTTTTCTTGATGCTCAGTTATGTCTTCAAGTTCTCATCTACATGGGGGGGGGGGGTCACTTTCTGGGCTCTCTCTTTGTTTCATGGATCTATTTATTCATCCCTGAGCCACCCCACACTTTTTAATTGTTACAGATATATAATAAGTCTTTCAAGCTGATGAATTCCCCTAGGCCTTATTCTTTAAAATTGTATCAGCTATTTCTTAGTTCTTTACTTCTCTATGGATTTTGGAGTCTTTTTGTCCAATTACACACACACATACATATACACTCACTCTCAAGTTGGGCTTTAATTAAAATTGCATTGTATTTAGAGGTCAATTTAAGTGAGAAGTGACATATTTATGATACTGAGTCTCCTCCTGATAACTATTGTACATCTTTTTACTCATTAAGAACTTTTCTGTCTTTTAATAGCTTAATAATTTTGTGCATAAAATTCTTGCAGATAGCATTTTTTTGTATTTTGTATTTATTAAAAATGCATATTGTAGTTTAGCTATTTTGTGTGTGAACAATTTTTCAGTTTTTTGTTCTCTCCTTTAGCTAAAGTCTAATCTGCTGTTAAACCCATTTACTGAATTTTTAATTTCAGTTATTGTTTTTGGTTTTGTAATTTCTGTTTGACTCTTTTTTAGGCAATACTTTCCAGTTCTCTGTTGAAATTCTTTACTATGCTATCTATTTCTTAAATATATTAATTAGTCCTTTTAAAGTTCTGTCTATATATCTAGTGAGTCTGGAAAGTAATGTTTAGTTGGGTGACTGTCTCTAATGTTCTCAGAAGTTTGAACATCAGGTATTGGCAAGGGCTGTGGTCTCATCTGAAGGCTCCACTGGGGGAAGACCTGTTTTCAGGTTCACTCACATGACTGTTGGCCGGACTCAGGCCTTCATTGGCTACTTGCTAAGATATTGATTCCTTTCATATAAACCTCCTTCCTATGTCAGTTCACTACACGGTATTTGGCTATCCTCAGAGCAAATGAGAGAAGGAGATAGGGAGGGCCAGACAAGACAGTTCCTTTGTAACTTGATCTTGGAAGGGGTAAGAGGGTTAAATTTCATAGACTAAGCTTAACTTTCGAACTGCTTAACTTTCGGACTATGTTCCAAATTTCTCTCTCTCTCTCCCCCTCTCTGGGAGTATGCTAAGCAGATTCCTGAAAGTATCATTTACATAATCAAATTTTATCACTCATCTTCAGAGAGAACAGGAATTAGCCTAATCAGAAAGAATATAAAATTGAAAAATAACCCTTGTGTTTATATATTAAAACTTTTTAAACAATCAAACCATATGTTTTTAAAAAAACTAGTGGCAACAATTGATGGTTGTTGGCAACAATTCAATGCCAAAGGAATCCCCAATTTGGGGTGCAGTGAGAAAGGGAACTTCAGTGCGAACAGCTCAACTGTGATGCAGCACAACACTGCTGTGAGGCAGCCCTGGGGCGAGGCCTCTCTGGCTACACAGTTCTGCTCTGGTCTGCTCTGCACTGGTCTGCTCTTGCAGGAGTCTGCTCCCCTCTGCTCTGATGAACCATCTTCTGTGTTTCAGCTCCAGCGAGGGAAGTGCAGTCTTCAGTCTTCAATGGAAAAGGAAAGTGCACTTTCCAAGTCAGAGGACAGCTGACTCTCTTATATATAGAGAAGGACCCACCCTGGTCTCTGATTGGTCTGTCCTCATTCAAATGAGGACTCCAAATTCTCACAGTTTTGTCTAAAAGACACTATCCTGGTTAATCAGAATAAAGTTGCTCTGATTGGTCAGTGCAGATGCTGATGAGAATATAGCTGTGCAGCTCCAGTTGGACAGGGAAAGTCTTAGTCCTATTGGTTGAAATAGAATTCCAAGAACTTCTTTATAAAGGCTAGTTCAGATTGCAAGCAGGCAATTTGGTGCAAGGGGCAGGCAGCTTAGTGCAGGCTTCTCCCTAAAGTGTGGTTTGCATGAGAGGCTGCTGTATAGAAATGGTGGTTAGGTTCTGTTCTGTTTTGTTTTAATGTAAGCTCAGTTACTCACCAGGAGACCTTCTTAGTAGGTATCTTCTTTATTGTTTTAGCGAGAGAGGAAGGGAGAAACAGAGAGACAGGAACATTGAGCTGCTCCTGAAGTATCTAGTTAACTAGGCAATTCATGAGGATGGCCTGTGTCTCTTTATTTTGGAGTCTCCAGTACCTAGGATGGTGTCAGAATAAGTTAGATGCACAATAGAAGTTTTCAAAGTGAGCTGCATTAATATTACAATAAATTTACCTTTTCTGAACATATCTTGACTAATTAGGGATCATGAATTTGAAGATGACTTGTTGGTAAGTCTGGGATTTAAAATTTTTCTTATAATAACCAATATTCTGAATTACTTAATTAAAAAATAAACACTATCCACCTGAACAGTAAACCCTCAAAGCATTGAGCTATTTAAATAAAGGAAGGAAGCCAGAAAGGGAGAGGGGAAGGGAGGGAGGGAGGGTGGAAGAATTCAGATGGTGGATCCCTGGAAGCAAGAACTTTGCTCCTTCTAGTTAATATAGTTTAGGCATGTGGGGAAACCCTTCAGTATACTTTTCTTGTTTGGGATTGGGGTATGACACAGTAGCCACAGATTTTTATGGATTTCAGTACAAAATGGCTACATAGCTATGACCCAAATGAAACCACATGGACTAAATATGCCATTAGATATCTGCATTTATAAATAGTTTCAACTGGTTATCAGAAGAAAAGATGGTCCGGTTGAGTATCTGTTAAAGAGCAATTTGGCCATGGGTTTTTACTGCATGAGTTCCAAGTGGCACCTGTTGTAGGTGTTACTGCTACAGCCTGCCTAAGGCAGGAAGTATAGACAATTGTGGTTCTTAATTATGTTCCCCGCTGAAATGAATTCAGGTTGGTTTGTAATTCAAAACAAAACATTATGAAACTAGTCTTGGTATAACTTGGGAGTAATTTTCCGCTTTTTCATAGATTGCTACTAGAAACCAGAAAGCTAAGAGATTTGTCATTTCCACTAGCAATCTAGTTTTGCAATATAAACAATTTAAAATACAATGTGCTGTGTGGTCTGGTAGCATGTGACATGACCATGGGGAGTGTTTACCTTTTACCTGTGGTCAGTCTTCCATCACCCTGAATACTCTTAGGACTCAAGATGGAAAGACTGGAATCACATAAACTCTAAGTCATCATTCATCACTTGGCCAACAATTGCTTCTGATTGAGCAAGCAGGAGTTTTATTTATTGATAGAAGTGGTTGGAAAGAAACAATTTTGACATTGTCAAGGAAGCAGCTGAGGATTTAAATCATCTAGCACTGACAATGCAGGGGAAAATGCCTTTATCTATCTATCTATCTATCTATCTATCTATCTATCTATCTATCTATCATCTATCTATCTATCATCTATATCTATCGATCAATCTATCTAATCTATCCATCTCTTTATCTTTTTATCCATTTCTCTTATTGTTTCAAGATGGATTTAAGAGACTTAGACAAATACACACACATAAATGCACATACACATATTTTCTCTCTCTCACACACATACATTCTTTCCTATGGAAAAGATTGGTAGATGATAAATATATAGATAGGTATAGAAATAAGACTATACTACAAAATATTAACTAATATTATCTCTGAATGGTGGGATTATAGATTATTTTTATTTTCTTCTTGAGTTTATATTTTGCAATATTTCTACAATGAATATATATCATTTTGTGATACTATCATGTAATAAAAAGTATGTATTTAGTTTTCATCCCTGGTTCTTGGCACAAAGCTTCTTATAATTTACTGAGTGATATGGGTGATAGGAACATCTTTTGTTATAATATTTGTTCTTAGTCCCCAGTTCCTAACACAAGAGCTTCTAACACCCTTGGAATCTGGAGTGATAAGAGTGTCCTTTTGTTTGTTAATGGGAAATTGATGGCTGGGGACTCCTAGATGGCTTTAGGATGGGAATTGGTTATTAGATAGACCCAGCATGACTGGAAACTTGGAACTTTTAGACCCATCCCTCATCCTCTAGATCAGTGGTTCTCAAACTTTTTGAAGTCAGGGCACATTTAAGATCCTACAAATAATTGTAGGTGCACTATATACAAATTTCTGAGAAATTATGTTATAATAATTAAGTCAAATATTAGAGAAATAAAATATAATGTTCAAGCGTGCTTTTATGGTAATTAAATGAAATAAATATGACAAAATTAAATTTATTCTGACATTAAAAACATTTTTATGTTATATTTTTTGAGTTATGCTTTTTCGAATTCATAAAAAAGACAAGTTAAAAAATAAAAAAAGACAAAAAATTTATCTTTTTATATATATAGATACATTCTTAGTAAGACTTAGTAAATTTAGCAGGTCCTGGCATAAATGTGTTGTTTTTTCAGTCTTGTGTTTATGAGGAACACGAGCCTGATGTGTCCTAGCGATTTCTTCAATGTTTGGGGATATATCTGAAAGGCAAACTCTCATTTCCTTGTCAATACATTGAAGAATTTCTCTTTCTCTCTCTCTCTTTTTTTTTTGTGTGGCAGAGACAGAGTCAGAGAGAGGGACAGACAGGAAGGGAGAGAGATGAGAAACATCAATTCTTCGTTGCGGTTTCTTAGTTGTCCATTGATTGATTACTCATATGGGCCTTGACCAGGGGGCTATAGCAGACCAAGTGACACCTTGCTCAAGCCAGTGACCTTGGGCTCAAGCTAGTGAGCTTTGCTCAAACCAGATGAGCCCACGCTCAAGCTGGCGACCTTGGGGTCTTGAACCTGGGTCCTCCACATCCTAGTCCGACACTCTATCCACTGCACCACCGCCTGGTCAGGCAAGAATTTCTCTCCTTTTACTCTTAATTGTGTTGAGTGCAGAAAACCCCCACCATACATATCATCTTAACTTCATACCAAACAAAGGATAGAAAAAACTTGCCTCCAGTCTTTCCAGGGAACATGGAGGGTAGTGTAGACAATCCAGTACCACAGCTTAACAGCCTTTTGCAACCTAATCAGGCAAGTGAGGTGGGGAGTTGGGCAGACTGTCAGCTTACAGCCAGTTCCCCATACCTCTGTCCCCCAAAACCTAAACTCCAAAAACCCTGTTGGTTTTTTGGTCCCCAACAGGCACATCTTTCTCTGGAATACCATGGGGTGCACCTGGAAATCTTCTCGGGCGCACCAGTGCACTATGGCGCACACTTTGAGAACCACTGCTCTAGACTCATCCCTCATTCTCTCGGGAGGGGAGAGGGACTGGAGATTGAGTTAATAATCATTCATGCCTACATAATGAATCTTCCATAAAAATTACTTAAACTATGGTGAATACGTCCAGATACTGGGAGGGTGGTGCGCCCCAACTCTACTGAGACAAAAGCTCCTGTGCTTGGTATACTCCTTGACCTCATCCTGTATACCTCTTCATCTGGCTGTTCATTTGTATCCTTTACAATATCTTTTTTAATAAACTAAAAAATGTAAGTAAAGCGTTTCCTTATGTTCTGTGAGCCATTAAAGCAAATTATTAAACCTGAGGAGGGGGTTGTAGAAGCCTCTAATTTGTAGTCAAGATGGACAAGAAATGTGTATGTCCTGGCACCCAACATTGTGACTGGAGTCTGAAGTGGGGCAGTTTTGTGGGACTGAAGCCTTAACCTGTGAGGTCTGCAGAGATTCTGGGTAGTGTCAGAATTGAATTCAATTGTAGAGCACACAGTTGGTATCTGCAGAGAATTAGGCAATTGCTTTCTGTGGAAAATCCACACATTTGATGACGGAATTCTTGTGAGTAGAGAAATAGATTTTGATTTTATATTTTTAAAATAAGTATTAAATAATAAGAAACTGAGCCCTGGCTGGATAGCTCTGGAGCATCATTCCAGAGCACAGAGGCTGCTGGTTTGATTCCCCAGTCAGGGACTTATAAGAACAGATCGATGTTCTTGTATCTCTCTCTCCCTCTGCCTCTCTCTCTCATCATATATATATATATGACTGGTTTATAAACTAATTTCCTCTGGAATCTTGCTAAATGATACATAGTGATGTGTTGAAAGTTATATATGCTCAATAAAATAAAATAAAACCCTTTAAAGAAGAAAATAAGAGTAGGAAACAAAGTTGAAAGGAAGACTGAAGTTAGCTACAGAGAGGCAGGCTGGGAAGTGTAGTACTCTTGGTGAAAGTGGGCCTCAAATTTGTTGAGCTTTTCTTCCATGAACAAGGTGGCATAATTGGTGATTGTCTTACAAAGGGCTAAGTCAATTGCTTGGGAAAAGCAAAAGGATTTTTGGTCCTGATAGCAAATAATACTGTCTTTTAGCAGTCTTCCTAAAAAGGAACTCCTCTGTGTCTATATTGACATTTTGGAGGGCAGTCCTTTTAGGATCCAAGCAGTGCCTTGGCAAGAGGCGAGTGGACCAACTCATGTGTCACCATGGCAATTCTTCAGCTATGTTGTCACCTCCTAGCCCAGACCATCAGCATCTCTCACTTGGGTGGCTCCACCTGTCAGTGAACTAATTTCTCCATATGAACTCTTGCTTCTCTCCAGCCTATTCTCAGCATGGTAGCCTGTGATCTTAAAAATTACACTTCAAATCATGTCGTCACTTGTCTCCCTACTTCTGTTCTTTGATCCTCTTTAATACATTCCAACATAGCAGTTTGAGTGATCTGAAAACTTAATTAGGTCATGAATGTCACTATTTACAACTTTTTAATGACTTTAAATTCCTCTTGAAAGGCCAAAATATTTTATTGATTGATTTATTTTAGGGAGAGAGGGACAGAGAGACAGGAACATTGAGCTGCTCCTGTATGTGCTCTGACCGGGAATTGAACTGGCAACTTCTACGCTTCAGGATGACGTTCTAACCAACCAACCTATAAGGCCAGGGCCAAAGACCAAAATCTTTACAACAGTCTTCAAGGCCCTTGGTAACTGGCCCTGGCTTATCTCTCAGATTTATTTCTACCTCCTCCCCTTGACCCTCTGGCACACTAGAGGGACTAACTACCTTGCATGACTTCTTATTTCAGTCCACTTGCATTTGCCATTCCCTCTGCCAAGGAGGCACCCTTTCTTATCCTTTATACCTATTCATCCTTCTTTTATTTATAATTCAGCTCAAAAAGTCAAAGTCTGCTCCCCCTTTCATAATTTCTTATAAAAGCTTATATTTTTCCTTCCAAGAAATTACCACAGTTTGTAGACTTATACTGGTTTGTAATTGTTTCATTTGTGTTAGTCTCCCAGCCCCAGACAGGTTTCATGAAAGTGGGAAATCTTTTGCATACTATCATATCCCTTGTGGCTACAGTGCTCGATTGCATGATAGAAGCTCAATAAATGCTTGATGAGTGGATAAATGAATGAATATCTCGAAAGCTTCACTAGAGGATCTTCATTCATTTCTCCCACTCTTCTACCTTTAATTACTAGTTAGGAACCAAGATCAAGAAGGAAATTGGGAACCTGGTCATTCTATGGCCTGGAGGATCATTCTGAGCGAGTGGGGATTGTGAGTTTCTGGGCAGTAAAAAAAGAAATCCCAGAAGAACAGCAAGCAACATTCCCTAGTCAAAATTTTGGATTATGGATTCTACATTCTGTTTTCTGTTTGTAGCTTTTGTATGTGTGCATGTGGGGGGGAAAGGGTGAGTACAATTTGCCTGTGCTCTGTCACTTCCTCAGTGCAATTATTCCATCTTGAGAACATCTCAATTTTGAAGGGAGAGAGACATGAGCTCTAAAATTGTGTCAAAATCATATCCAGAGTTCTTACCAAAAAAAGGACACAGAGTAGTTGGGTGGAATTGTGTGAGGGTGAACGAAGAAGGTTGAAAAATGTATGTATCAGACTTTGAAAAACAATGTCAAACAGTGTATTGACTTAATTTTAAGTATGGGGTTTTAATTTGGTGATGTTCCACCTTTTGTTTCTTCTTTTTCTTCTTTAACTGTGACTTGAGAAATGTTTGTATCCAGTATCAAAATCCAATTTTAAGCCTCCGAATGTGTCTCTGACTACTAGGTGACAAGATGGTGGATAGTATTTGTAAGACCTTCCTGTGGGAACAGGACTGTTCAGTTGCAGTTAATGATCCTTGCAATTCTGTTTAAGACTGGTTTTTTTTGTTTTTGTTTTTGCCTGGTGGTCGTTTCATGGACTGACTCTGTCTTCAAGCTCAGAATTGAGAATTCTTTGTTCATACTATTTTGCAATATAGCTATTTGGTTTATGAGTTTGACAATTTTTTGCTTAACTATAGTCATCTTGAACCCATGGAGAAATTGTTATGTTATCTTTAAAAGAGATCCTTCTAAAATTTGAAGTAAATCTTTCATTGCAAGGCCAAAAAGGATATTGGGAGCCTGGTCATTCCATGGCCCTGGTGCATCTCTCTGAAGAGAATGGGGATTGTGGGTCTCAGGACAACAAAATTTTGAATTTGAAATTAATCTTTTATTACATTTATGCCATGTAATACTGACAACTTATTTTGTAATACTTAGTAGAAATAGACTAGAATATATATCATCAACATAAGACATAGTTGTTTCTTTAAATATTTCATTTATTGATTTTTTTTAATTGATTGATTTTTAGAGAGAGGGGGGAGAGAGAGAGAAGGGGGAGGAGCAAGAAGCATCAACTCCCATATGTGCCTTGACCAGGCAAGCCCAAGGTTTCGAACCAGCAACCTCAGTGTTCCAGGTCGACGCTTTATCTCACTGCGCCACTACAGGTCAGGCCAACATAAGACATAGTTTTTATCACCAACTTTAAGCTCATTACTCTAAATGGGGTCAAAGGCAAACGTGTCAGGGAAGAAAGTGGAGGGGAAGAGCAGATACGTGGAAGTTGGTAGAGAAAAAGAGGGAAGGATTAGGGCAGTTACACAATTTTAATTGCCTTAAATCTTGGGGTCTGAACAGAAAATCTCCACCCATTTGTTCAATAAATAATTACAGATTAAATAAGAGATAGGCGTTATGCTGATAAATTTAGAGGTGAAAAAACAATGATCAAGTTCCCTGATTTTGTGACACTTGTAATCTAATAAAGAGAAAAGAACATTAAACAAATACACAAAAATATATATACTAATATATATATATATATATATACACACACACACACACACACACACACACACTTGTAAATTGTGATTTTGAAAAACCAAGAGAATTAATAAGATTCTATTAGAGAGACCTGATTTAGATGTGGGACAAGGCCAGGGAAAACTTTTTCATTAGAGAACTTTTAAGCTGAGACCTAAAAGATGAGTCGAAGCTGGCTAACTACAAAGGAGAAAGAGCATTTCAAGTAAAAGAAACATGTAAAGAGCTGTGCCTTTAAGAGGCTGAAGGAAGGTCTGTGTGGTTTGTGCAGAGGACAAGGAGAAAGAAGAGGAGAAGTCCTTATTAGCTGTTTGGGGTGAAGAGCTTGGGGTTTCTCCTTAATGTGATAGGAAGGTACCTGAGTGCAAAATTGGGGTAGCATGATCAGATTTGGTTTTTAAGGAACAAATCAGGAGGACAGGGAAGATTATGGGAACATTTAAAAAAATCACAACTACGTGAGATACTGAAAGGCCCCCTTCTAAATCTTCCATATCTCTCTATCACTGATACCCAAGAATTACTTCCTTTGGGTTGAGATATTAAAGATCCCCTAATGTGTTATGGGTTGGGGTGACAAGCCACTCTCAGATAACCTAAAGTGAAGAAATAGGTCCTCTTTCAAGCTGCTGATGGCAGAAAATATGGATCCAACCACTTTAAAAAGGATCTGTTGTGGCTTTAGCTCTATTAGTTCAGTCAGTAATAGTTTCCTTAAAAATGTCTTTTAAAAAAGAATCTGAAGCAAATATGGCAAAAAAAAAACAAAACAAAACCCCCAAAAAACCCATCTGTTAAAGGTGTGTTGTGGTATATGAGAACTGTTATTTTATTGGAAGTATGAAAATATTTTGAATTTAAAAATGCTCCCCCCCCCTTTTTTCTAACAGAAAGGGAATAGAGCCAGGGAAGGAGTGGGGAAAAGAAAAGGAAGGGACCACTTGGTGAACAGTTTTCCCTAGAGTTTTTTGTTTGTTTGTTTTTTGGATTTTTTTTTTTCTGAAGTTGGAAACGGGGAGGCAGACAGACTCCTGCATCTGCCCGACTGGGATCCACCCGGCATGCCCACCAGGGGGCAATGCTCTGCCCATCTGGGGCATTGCTCTGTTGCAACCAGAGCCACTCTAGCGCCTGGGGCAGAGGCCACAGAGCCATTCTCAGCGCCCGGGCCATCTTTGGTCCAATGGAGCCTTGGCTGCAGGAGGGGAAGAAAGAGACAGAGAGGAAGGAGAAGGGGAGTGGTGGAGAAGCAGATGGGCACTTCTTCTGTGTGCCCTGGCCGGGAATCGAACCCAGGACTCCCGCATGCCAGGCTGACACTCTACCACTGAGCCAACCGGCCAGGGCCTTCCCTAGAGTTTTTAATGCCTTCAAAAGTTAAGTTCTGGTATTATCAAAACTTAACCTTCTGTATTGGAAATATAACTTCATTTGGGGGGAGTTTAGATATTTTAAATATGCAACTGTTCCTGATCTCCCTTCTCTAATGAAGATGGTTACCCATTTATATCTTTCCCCCATGTAGAGTCAAGGGTTGATAATAAAAAGTATATCTTAGGTTGATGATATATATTTCTACTAAGTATTGCCAAATAAATTGTTTCTATTGCATGGCATGTATACAATGAAAGATATATTTTAAATTTTAGAAGGATTTCTTTTAAAGATACCAGAAGAATACCTCCATGAGCTCAAGATGACTTTAATAAGCAAAAATGGTCAATCTCATGAGCCAAATCTCTCTTTTACAAACATGGTATGAACAATGCCAGTGTCTAGGATGCTGCCAGGAGCAGCTCCACGGGCCAGTGTGCATTATGCAGCACAGCTGTCCTGTCCAGAGTTGACTTTTAGGGGCTGAGAACCATGAATTAGTTTGGGATACTTGTGGGGCCTCGACTGTTATCTGTAGCATTTCATTTCCTTAGGAAAAAAAGATCTGATGCAAATCTGGCAAATGTTAACTGATGACAAAGTGAATGGCAAGTTACATTTGTGATTGGCAAATGATTTTCTATCCGGTTTCCATTACATATTTCGGAATTAAAATGACCTTTGAGCTCATTTTAATGAACTCACTTCACAAGGGATGCTCGTTTTATATGACTGCAGCTACAGAGGAGGTGCAAATATTTATATAAATACCTGCGCATGCCGTATAAGGCCCCAATTTAAAAATGTCGGGATTTTTTAAAAGACTTTATTTATTTATTCATTTTAGAGAGGAGAGAGAGAGAGAGAAGGGAGGAGCAGGAAGCATCAACTCCTGCTCTTCATCAAGCCCAGAGTTTTGAACCAGCTACCTCAGAGTTCCAGGTTGATACTTTATCCACTGCGCCACCATAGGTCAGGCTAAAAATGTTGGTTTTAATGTTAAATTTTTTAGTCTGTTTTTATTTCTTACATCTGTTATCTTCAACCTGGATGAAATATAGCCTGTTATTTTCATTAGACAGTAATGTGGGTGAGCTAGAAGCTGCATGTTTACCTAGCTGCCTGTGAGAAATCAGCAAGTCACTTCCATGTTTCTCGTTCTCTGGACTGGAGAAAGGGCAGCCCAGTTCCCTTTGTGTTTCAGTGTTAATCTCTTTTGGTTTCTCTAAGCTTCAGACATTATTCTCATTTATTTCTTGGGCACAGAACAGATGGCAAATGTGATTAAAATAAAGCACACTTGAAAATAAATATTGTTTTGGGTTAGCATATTTTTTATAATCCTCTACAGAAGAGACTTTAAATCCTTGACAGGATAACTTTACATGTATTCCGTCTGATCTTGAAGATTAGCACATGGCATCAGAGGTGTCTTCAAATTGCCCAAACTTGTTGTTTTCCTTAATACTAGTGGCACTAGAAATAGAAATGCCAAGCACAGAAGCTTCCAGAAGAGCTTCCAGAGAACTTCTCATTTCTACAGCAGCAGCTCATCATCTCAGTACTTTCACTGTGGTCCTACTGTGAAAGTCCAAGGGTCCGTTTTATAAATAATGACACCAACCTGCTAAAAGCTAACATCGCCTGTGGTCAGGAGAGATTGGGGCATTAAAACAAACATCATCAATATTGTAAGAAATGGAACTGAGTTACAGATGTGGAGATCTATTAGGGCTCACATGTGTTGGACTTTAATCTCTCTGAAATTTGGGACATGTTAAATGAAAATCAGTTCAAGAATAAAATTCTCCTGGGGATAGGAAGTCTTGACTTTTGGACATATGCTCCCCTTTCCTAGCCTTCACCCTCAAATCCCTCCTACTATGTTGATATGAAGACAGGATCAACTTTACCAATGACACAATGAGTAGTGACTTGTTAAAGGGAATCCAAAGTTCTCAGATAGAATTGCATTTATCTTTTTACACTGAAACCCACATTTACTTCTGTTGAAATTCAGGAACTGCTACTTCAAGTATGGCACCTTTGCATTTTGAATATTTTAAGCTGAAGGAGTTTGCAAAAACAAAAGAAGGGAGGTCACTCGTTGGCCTCATGCTTCTCCTCTGACACAAGTCAGAAATCCTCATGTGAGAGATGCCCTCCCTGTACCTGGAGGAAAAGAGCATCCTTATCCCTGAAGATAAAGAGATGCTAAGAAGATTTAAAGCAACAGTCCTTGCTAAGTTTCTCTGTTTACTACAATTACATTAGACTCTTTGACCTACTGTATTTCCCCATGACTGTCCGCTCTTCATCAAACCTAGCATAAAAATGTTCAGGTCTGTTTCTTTCGGTCTTCATTTCCCTATAGAAGCTCCAGGGTCATGTACATCTTACACTAAATAAGCGTCTATGCTTTTCTCCTGTTCATTTGTCTTTATCAGTCTAATTTTCAGACCCAGCCAGGGAGCCTCAGAGGGTTAAAAAAAACTTTTCCTGCCCTAAACTTTATGGTAAATTGAACACTTACAACAAAGCATCTCCTTCCACTTTTCTTTTCCTCAGCAATATTTAAATGAGAGTTCTGAAAGAAAAAATAACCCCAATTTTTCTTAAATTTTCATTTGAAAGTTGACAGAATCCCTATTTTACATTTTTTAAAGGAGTCATAGTGCTGTAGTATATATTGCATATATAGTTGCAAAAAGTACCTTTGCTGTTTCTTTTGTTGTTAGAATCATTTATTATTAGTGGACTAAGAACTTATTGCTAATTGCATATTGAGTCACTCTCCCAATGTTATTTTAAACATGTTAATATAGCAAGCTAAATTGTTTTCTCTCAAAATAGAGTTTTGTGGTAGATAACCTTCCAACAAGAATAAAACACTCTTAAAAAAAGAAAGGTCTAGATGTGTGTAACAAGTTCTTAGAAGCAGGCAAGATTATATTTTCATGCCATTAATTACTTTTGGTTATCAAACTGCTGTACTCATGCTAATTGTTAAATCCCATGAGAGCTCACTAAGATGAGATACAGCCAAGTACAGACGATAACACGCCACATCAGCCGAGGTGGTGATTTTAATATCTTGAAGACCATATTTAAAAAGTACATTATAGTCATGATATTATGTTAGTAGAAGCAGAAACCATTCATTAATGAGTAAGTGTTTGGGGAGGAGGCTGTCCTGCCATAATGAAGGGAGTGAACTTGTTTCCTTCCCTGTGGGGTCCCTTCCAACCCCAGAACATCGCAGATATCACTTACAAATGTCTATGGAAAAAATATAAGCTGAAAAGTGAATAATTACGATTTTAAGATTTATATTCTTTCTATTCACCTACATAATGGAGACAAAACCATTTGTCTTCACTTGACGCCCCCCACCCCCTGCACCTTCTCAGCCTGAACTGATGAAGAAAGACATTGTGAGAGAAGAAAGAGACAGAGGAAAAATAGCGGGACAGATGGAGTCAGGTTAAAAGAGAAAAAGAGAAGTGATGAGAAAAAGAAAGTAAAAGGCAGCTTAAGGAGAAGGATCTAGAGATTCTAGAATAGCAGTGATTCTTTTCCAAGTAGAAACATAGTACTTTGTTGAGAACCATTTCGATCTCAACCTGTGTTATTAATCCTTTGAGTAGTACAAATGTTCATATACATCCCTACTCAAAGGGTTAACAAAAAACTCACTACTCAAAGGGTTAAGTAGGTGCCACAATACGCAAAGGTCTATTATGCTCATATTTTCTGAGAAAGAAGGCAGCAAAAAGTGAGTTGGGAATTTGCATATAACAGGCCAAATCTCCTTGCTGTGTCTGAGAGAATTTTGGCTAAAATTTGTGATCAATAGATGATCAGAATAAATTCCTTGAAATCGCCCGCAAAGGCACCAAATCAAAAGTCTGGTGATTGTTTCCTCTAGGACACAGCCATCCTAAGAACCTTTGCAAAGCGGCATCATTTTAGAAAGCACATTATTGAAATTGGGCATGATTAAATGGAAGTGAGTCTTGTTTGGTTTTATTAAAATGAGTCTCTCTTGAAACAGATCCATTTCCCATTTCTCACCACCTTATCAGAAGATGTCAGTGCCGTTGGAACCAAGTGCTCCCTTTCCAATTTAGTGGCAAATCAGAAGTGCAGAGCTACCTGCACAGACAAAAAAACAACAGCTCTGGATGACCCTTCAGTGGAATGCATGATGGGGTGGGCCACGTGTTTTCCTGGAATTCACATTTTAACCCCAGCAAGGTCCCCTGTGCTTAGCAAGATCCCGGTTTATGTCATGCCTGACACAGTGTCCGGGGTGGGCAGACTGTCATTGTTGGAGCTCTGGTTTCTCTAAAACCTCATGTTCTCAAAGTGCATATTAGAGGTGTAAAGACCAGTGAAGTTGATAATGAAATAGCAAGTATTCCTTTAGGATTTTGATGTCAGAGAAAGCAACTCATCGTCTCTGTTGCCAAGTAGCTGTCAAATATGCCTTAATTATGATTAATAACGTACATATATCTGAGAAGATTTTTTTTCTCTTTCTTGTGCTGACTTTCTTAAAATGCCTCTTTGCTAAATATTATCTCAGGGGCGACACAGCTATAGTTTTGGAGGCAGTCAAGAATGGTGTTTCTGTGTGCTGTGTGTGGTATTTATAAATCGTTTGTGCTTGACTGAACAAGTTGGGTTCCAACATCTCTCCATGCATATTTCTTTTTGATGCTTTTGCTAGTGTCATAGTGAAAAAAAAAAAGAACGTTTTGAGTGGACAACTTAAATTTTTTCATAAATGAATGATCTGATTTTAAGGCAAATCAGTAAGTATTCATAATTTGCTCTAAAGAGGATGGTAATCGTTATGCCTCTGAAATGAGCAGTTTTAATGTTCTTAGAGGAGGGAAAAATGGGGAGTAATTATGATATTGATGTAGGAGTTGAGAAAAGCACATGTTAATTGTGAATTGTGGCCAAACAAGTGTAATAAAGCGATCTTTTAAAAATTATTATTAAGTGAAAGGTGGGGAGGCAGGGAGGCAGAGAGACAGACTCCCATACGTGGATGCCCCAACTGGGATCCACCCGACAAGCCCACTAGGGGGCAATGCTCTACGCATCTGGGGCTGCTGCTTTGTTGCTCACAACAAAGCTATTTTAGTGCCTAAGGTGAAGCCATGGAGCCATCCTCAGCGCCTGTGACCAACTTGCTTGAACCATTAGAGCCATGGCTGCAGGAGAGGAGGGGAGGGGAGAGAAAGAGAGAAAAGGGAGAGGTAGAGAAGCAGATGGTTGCTTCTCCTGTGTGCCCTGACCAGAAATTGAACCTGGAACTTCCATACACTGTGCCGGCACTCTACCGCAGAGCCTACCTGCCAGGGCACTAAAGCTATCTTTATGGTTGTAATATAGTAAACAGTACTGGCCAATGATAATCACAAAACAACAGAAATAAAAATGGAAGCCATTTATGGTAAGAGTTCTGTGTAATGATGCATATTTAGCTCTGTGTTATTTAAATAGAAGGTGAATTCAGAAGTATATATGTTGAAAGAGGATATTAGAGCAGTATATAAATTTTGTATGGGTTTTAGCTTTTTTTTTTCAGTCTAGACATATCTTTTGCTTTTCCTTCTTAACATTCCCAGAGTGTTTTATATTTGCAAAGTACTTTAATCTGGTTTTACTAGTTATTCCCAGTGCTAATACACACCTGACATCATTCTGTTGTTTAGATAAAGTTAACAGACCTCAGACTTCAGCGAGTTGATGGCTTCATCTCCAGCTTAATTAGACAGTTTAAGCTCTAATTGGCTGGTGTTAAGTCAATCAGTCAGTGAGAGAGTTGCACATTTACTCACTGGGAATTATGGGAGCAATTGATCTAGTTGGTGCCAGACACTTCAGGGGAAATCTCTTACAAAAGGCTATGGCTGTGAGTATCCATGAACGCCTGGTCAGGAGCAGCATATGTCTCAGCCCCCATGTGTAAATTTGAGGAAAAGCAGATTACCCTGCCTTTCATGCTAGAGAAGAAAAAGATGTTAGAATGAAATGTTTGCTCATTTAGATACAGAGGTGACTGTCAACTATAACAAAAGCTACCTTGGAAAGGAAAACAAGGACAAGCCAGAATGTCTAGAAAAGATGACAAGATGAAGCCCGCTGCTGTGTGATCAAGCCTGCTGGAACGTAGGTGCCGGAGCCAGCCCTGCTCACATTCTGATCTATTGGCTGGGAGTTCCTTGAGAAAAGGACTTCCAAAAATCAATTGTAAAAGAGTTGATGCAGGAAGACAGTCACCATAGGTACTTATTTATTTATTTGATTTGGCAGTTTCATAATATGGCACTTGTGGTGTTACCTTGAATGTGTGAGTAAATTGGTAGCCGATAAAGCACCCTAATCAACAGTGTAGCCCCATGGTGGTACCACACAAACGGAGGCAGGTGTCATGATAAAGAAATCCAAAAGTCAGTCTTAGACTGTGTCTCCAGACAGTGAGAAAAATCCTTTTAAATGTAGTCTTGTGCTTTCTTTTGTGATGATTTTGGGATGCTCAGTTTAGTTTACAAGGCTAAAACAATCCCTGTGTGATCTGACCCCGCCAGCCCCTCTGAGCTCTTCTGACTCTTTCTTCCCCATTCACTGCAGGGCAGCCCTCCTGGCTTTGCTGACCATCCAGTGAGCCACGAATATCCCAGCCTCTGAGCCTTTGTACTTGTTATTGCCTCTTCCTGGAACTCTCTTCTGTATCTTCACAAGTCTTAGTCCTTCTATTTATTTTTAATGGATTTTATTTTTTTAGTGCAGGTTTAGGTTTCCACTGAGCAAAACTCAGTGGAAAGTACAGAGATTTTTTTCTAAGTCCTCACACACTGCCCTCCACACATAGCCTTCCTGTCATCAACATCCCCGCCAGAGAGGTACATTTGTGACAACTGCTATACCTACACTGACTGATGCCATAATCACCCAGAGTCCATAGTTTAAATTAGCGTTCACTCTCACTGTTGTAGATTCTATGGGTTTGGACAAATATACAGTGGCATGCATCCTCCATTAGGATGTCATACAGCAGGGGTCCCCAAACTACGGCCCGCGGGCCACATGTGGCCCCCTGAGGCCATTTATCCGGCCCCTGCTGCACTTCCGGAAGGGGCACTTCTTTCATTGGTGGTCAGCGAGAGGAGCATAGTTCCCATTGAAATACTGGTCAGTTGGTTGATTTAAATTTACTTGTTCTTTATTTTAAATATTGTATTTGTTCCCGTTTTGTTTTTTTTACTTTAAAATAAGATCTGTGCAGTGTGCATAGGGGTTTGTGCATAGTTTTTTTTATAGTCTGGCCCTCCAATGGTCTGAGGGACAGTGAACTGGCCCCCTGTGTAAAAAGTTTGGAGACCCCTGTCATACAGAATAGCTTCACTGCCCTAAAAAGACTTTGTGCTCTATTTGTTCCTCTTCCTGTTTAACCCCTCCTCGTTACTTTTTTTTTTTTTTTTTACAGAGACAGAGAGTCAGAGAAAGGGATAGATAGGGACAGACAGACAGGAAGGGAGAGAGATGAGAAACATCAATCATCAATTTTTCATTGTGACACCTTAGTTGTTCATTGATTGCTTTCTCATATGTGCCTTGGCCGTGGGCCTTCAGCAGACCGAGTAACTCCTTGCTTGAGCCAGTGACCTTGGGTCTAAGCTGGTGAGCTTTGCTCAAACCAGATGAGCCTGCGCTCAAGCTGGTAACCTCGGGGTCTCAAACGTGGATCCTCCACATCCCAGTCCGATGCTCTATCCACTGCGCCACCACCTGGGCAGGCCCTCTTCATTACAATTTAAGTCTCAGTTCATATATTACCTATTCAGAGAAGCCTTTCTTCAGTAGCCTAGAAAAATAGTAACTTCTCCCTACCCTAGTCATTTTCTACCCCTTACTCTCTCTTTATTTTCATTATAGCATTTACTAATACCTGAAATTATCATATCAATTTTTTCTACTTTTGTTCACATTAAGATCCCCTATTATAAGAGTATAATATATTGTTTGTTGCTATATCCCCCAGCTCCTAAAATAGCGTCTGGCTTATGGTAGCTCCTCAATAAATATTTATGGAATGTATGGGTCTGTTGGGTTTCTTTAATGTGTCAGCGACTATACGGTGATACAGACATGCGTCAGGTACAACCCCTCCCCTAATGGATCTTATACCTTAGAGGGAAGACAGTTACATTTATAATATGATCTAATAAGTGCCATGATTAAGCATCATGCTATGAGAATCAAGTCAAGGACCACTGAACTCAGATTGGGGGGCATCAAAGAAGCTTTTCCAGAGAAAACAGCACTTAGACTAAGATGTGAGAAGTATGGTGGATTAAACCTGGGGAGTCGATGCTGCCTGTGTCATACCCACATCTCCTTGGCATTCACCGTTCAGATGCTCCGTGACCCCACTACTTCTAACCTGTCTGAGAGCAAGCTCAGCTAGTGCAGGGAGCAGGCTGGGAGTTCTGGGAGTTAAGTACCTAGCAGGAGAAGCCCACAGTGTCTGATGGAGCAGGCGGTAAATACCCAGCTTCCTTGCTTTGGAAAGGCAGGCAATTTGAGGTGCATTCCACACTGTCAGAGATGATCCCCTGGGGACTGAGCCTTGGTTGCTCACAATCTGCATTCATGATAGGATTCCTTACCTTCCCTGTCTCACATCCCCACTCCCCTTACCTTCCCTGTCTCACATCCCCACTCCCCGACTTGTGCTTCCTGGGCCACCTCCAAATAAATAACCTCAAATGCTTTTCTGTTTCTGGGAGAATCTAACTTAGGACATCTGGCAAAGAAAAAACAGCCAAGGGCATTCTGGACAAAGACAAAAGCTTTAATAAAAGCCCAGACTTAGAGAAGGGCCTGATGTATTTAGAGAATAATGAAAAACTATTTGTGGATTAATTGTGAGGGGAGTGGCCAAGAGTAGTAGGAGATGAGGCTGGAGAAATATTAGACTAGCTCATTTGCCTCCTGTCTGGATTTTTCTAAGAATGGTGGTAGCAGACTTGTTACTAATCTACCCATAGTTCTCCCTACGTGAACAGGAGTATATGTAAACACACACACACACACACACACACACATTTAGCATGTGTTTTTACACGTGCTGAAATCTACAGTTTTGGCATAGAGCAAAAGCTCCTGGCTTATGCTAGGAATTACACCCAAAATCTTGTCTTCCTGACTCGTCTTTTCATCAAATGCACTAATTAGACACAGAGCAGTAACAGAGGTGAATCACAGTTTCGTATGTAAACTTAAAAAGGAGAACAAAAATCAGTCAATATAAAATAATTTGTACCTTGGTCTGGAGTTTCCAAATAAAGACGTGAACAGCCTGTCAGCAGTAAAGTAGCTTGTGCCCGAGCCCTCCCCTGTTGCCCAGCAGATCTGATGGAAAAAAACTATCTGTGGCTTCCAAAATGTTTTTTGTCCCCACATCCCTGACCTCATGCATTTTTTGAAGGGAAATCTTCAGAGAAACCCATGCTACATTTAACTTTGGGATCTCTCTTGTGGGCTTGTGTCTAACCAGACACAGCCGATCTGAATATTTCCTGCATGCTAAGCAGACCATTGTCAGCCGCTTCCTCTAGGCTAGATTGTTATAAATGCTGTTTATGATCCTGCTATGACAACTGTGAAGGACATGGCAAAGAATTTATCACAGGATTATTCATCCACCAGCAGAATACCTAATAAGATTCTAAATGACCCAAGATGATAATAAGATCTAGCTTGTAGCAATAAGGTATTAATAAACTGCTTTTTTTCAATAAGGGAGAGTCCTGGCATCATTACCCTGACATATTTGTTTTGCTTATATTTTGCGAACAAAGTAGGGCTGCTGGATTGAATAGTAAATTTATAAAAACCCCTGATGTATGAAAAATACAACCCACATGAAGTGGAACCCATAGGTTAAAGTCAAGAGCATTATGTTTGCCTATGACATCTGAGAGCTAGACTTCTAAGCCATCGATTCTAATTGTTCCGTGCCATTTGCCTTTGTATTTAAAAATTATATAAGAATAATATATTGCCCGCTGTTGACCACAAGGCCATAATTCAAATGAAGAAATTTAGTAAAATCATAAAGCAAGAAAGTGCAGTGTAGATGAATAATGGATGAAACGAGGACACTGAATTCAAAATGCAATCTGGGATTCTGCCGCATGTTCCTGTTTTGAATTAAAACTATTTAGTATTAAGTTAGTAAAAAAAAAAAAAAAATGAATCCTCTTCATTGTCCCTCAGCTCTTCCTCGGAAAGAAAGTGGCAGAGATTTACGGTCCCATCGTCAGGGAGTGTTTTGAATAGTAGAAAGTGGAGAAGGGAGATGTAACGGGAGATGTAACTCCACATGGCCTTGGTTTTACTTTTCTGCCTTACAGCTTTTTTTTTCTGTGACAACACTGTGCAAGGACAAGGGCCCAAAAGCTGAAAATACTTTTACTTTATTTCCAGGAATGTAGCCTTGTGCCTTGGAAGGTGTTCTCTCGTAGACTCAGTTCATCAGAGCAAATATCAGCAGTGAGATCAGCAATGTTCTTTTTGTTTATTGAATTATAATGTATATACAATCAAATGCACGCTTCCTAAGTGTATATAGTTTGAAGAGTTTTGAAAAATGAATTCCTGGATAACTACTACTCAGAACAAATTACAGAATACTTTCATCTCCCCCAGAAAGTTCCCTTGCGTTCTGACTTCTATGAGTGAATTATATTTGCTTGTTGTTGAACCTCATGTAGATGAAAACATACAGAATCCTCTTTCGCGGCTGCCCCTATTCACTCCACATAATGTTTCTGAGATGAACTTACGTTGTTGTGTGCCTCAATTGTTCCCTCCTTTTTGTTGCTGTGTGGATGTACCACAACGTATTTATCCATCCTCTTGTTGACTTGGTTAGTTCCCAGTTTGGGACTATTCTGAGTAAAACTGCCATGAACATTTATGTACCAGTCCTTTCGTCAACTCAAAATGGATCATGACCTAGATATAAAAGTTAAAAGTATAAAACTTCTAGGAAAAAAATCAATAAAATCTCAATCGTAGGAGGTATAGGCACACTTTCCTAGATAAGATGTAACAGCATGAACTACACAATGAGCAACCAATAAATAGAGTTTTGTCACAAATCTCTTTGTGGAACTTTTTCATTTATTTTAAGTACCTAGGAGTGGGCTTCAGGTCATTGGTTAGATACAGGTTTTATTGTATAGGAAACTGCTAAATGGTTCTCCAACTTGTTCCGTTTTGCACTCCCATCAACAGGGGGGGCCAGGTTCTAGATGTTCCATGTCCTTGCCAACGCTCAGTATTGTACATTTCTATTTTAACCCTTCAGGTGGGTTTGAAATGACAGCTAACTGTGGGTTTAACTATCAACGATATTTTTAAACTTTAAAAAAAATGACTAAATAGGTAGATTGGCAACTGATTGGATTTGTGTTTAGCTTAGAGTCACAATTTGCCACATTCCCCTTTGCGTGAAGTTCACACATTAAACATTTAAAGCAGGGTATTTTGACCATTGCATTTTAGACTGCTAGGTCATCTTCAGATTCCTTTGGTCACATTCCTTCCAGTTTGTCTCCAACTCTAGCTCCTTTACTCACTGATTAATTATAACTCATGAAAAAGATTTACTATTGTTAGTTAAGCATTCTACTTGACCATTCTACAGGACATAACTAAAATGTCCTAAAGCCAAGCTTAAATAACTCAAGTTACAAAGAGTATTATTTCATGTGTAGAATGAGATATGCAGGTATTCTACAAACTATAGAAATGATCCCTGAAAGTATAGTCTTTATGCAGGTATTCTAAAACTGCTTCTCTGTTAAAGAAGCCGATTGTGCAAAGCTTGCTCTGTGGCACTGGGTTCAGATGAGAGTCTACCCAATGGAAACCACATGCTACAGTTTCTCAACAAATATAATTTTGGATCCTGGTGACAGTAAGATATGGTACAATTGCTGCCTGCTACCTACAAGTTATGACATTTACTCTAAGATAATCTCTCGGCAAATATAATAGGGACTTTAATCCTTTTTAGCATTAATTTATATACTTTCAATCAACCATGTGGAACATACTTACACATGGGACAGGCCTATTGATTTGTAACTGAAATGTCTATCTTCCTTCATTTAAAAAAAATTTTGAATGTATTAGGGTGACACTAGTTAACATAATTATACGGGTTTCAGGTGCCCAGTTCTACAACACATCTCTGTACACTGTGCTGTATGTTCCTGCCCCCCCAAGTCAAGTCTTGGTCCATCACAGTTTATGCCCCTAACCTCCTCCACCTCACCTATTCATTGAAGGCCACATGAAAATGGCATTCTGTCCCATTATGAATAACCTCAGTGTTCTTTAGAACTTCATATTACTGATCTTCAAAGAGCTGCTTTGCATGATGTACTAGAAAGTCCAAGGAGCCAATTGTCTTATGGTTACACTGCCCCCTTCTGAGAAAAGTGGCCAAAGGCTGTTCCCTGAATATAAACTGCTTCTCTGTATGGTGTGACCTTGCAGCCCTGGCCACAGCCGATGTTCTGGAAATGGCTACCTGTCACTTAATCATAAGCTAAGCATGATGAAATGATGACAATGAAAACAGACATTAAGGTAACACTTACCACCATCAACTGCCGCTTAATATTTCTATTAGGAAAATGACCTGTAAGACATAAAACTTTTTGGGTTGCTGTGCTGTGCCACTAGGGGGTAGCATCATTGCTATTGTCTTGTGTCCTTTTAAATGAGAATTCTGTTTACAGTTTCTTAATATTTCTGACTGTGTTTCCCCCCATTTAGAACGAATATATGTGATCCTCTAGTTAGTACAGTAATTTTGTAGTTTAATAAATGAGACTGGTGTCTCATAAATGCTGCAAAGGAAGTACAGTGAAATAATTCATTCTTTTCTCTTTTCAATCCATTATTTTATATCTTTGTTAATTATTCTACCCGTCATAATTTTGCTTGTTAAAAAAGTATCTACTGTCAGTAATAATTCATTATCTTATGTGCTTTTTGTGCTATGCATTTGCTTATAACACTTAGTCTTCCATTCATTCTATGTGCAGGGGTTGTGTATGGTTACTTTTGGGCGGAGGGAAAATGTAACTCATATGCTGGGGAACTTGGCAGAAGACACGCACCCTTAGCTACAGGATCTTACAATTTTGTTGTAAAGATGAAATGTATGCACATCAACTAGACTTATCAAATCTAAAACAGGAGTGTTTAAAAATATCTCCAAGCATGATGGGGAATTTCTCAATTTCTTCTTGTAATTTGGTTAAAATTTTTCTTCATATGGTTTGGGGCAGTGTTGTTTGATTTTATTCAACTTCATGATTGTTATATCTTCTTGGAGAATTTAATTGTTGTTTCATTTCTCATAAACTAATGATCCTTTTTAGCTCCTCATGGGGCTTTTTCCCCCTTAAATTATTTTTGTCTGATGTTATTGTTTTTAAAACTTTCTTTCAGTTAGTATTTGACTGGTATATCTTTTTTCCATTCCTCACTTTTTAACTTTTATGTCATTATATTTAATGCATGTTTCTTTTAAACAGCATATAATTGAATTATTAAAAATTGAGAATGTCTCTTTAATTGGTCAGTTTAATCCATTTAAATTTCTTGATTCAAATCATAATTCATTTGGACTTTTTTCACAATCTTGTTTGTAGTTTTAGTATACCCTACCTTTTCTTGTTTTAGTCCTTCCTTCCTTCCTTCCTTCCTTCCTTCCTTCCTTCCTTCCTTCCTTCCTTCCTTCCTTCTTCTCTCTCTCTTTCTTTCTCTCTTATTGAAATATAGGTGGCATAAGATATGTTAGTTTCAGGTGTATAACATAGTGACTTGGCATTTATACACCTTTTGATGTGATCACTACACTAAGTCTAGTAACCATCTGTCACCATGCAAAGTTATTACAATATTATTGTCTATATTTCTTGTGCTGGGGCTTATTAATTTTATAACTGGAAGTCTGTACCTCTTATTTTTCTTTATCTCCCACCACTTAAACCCCCTCCCACTGGTGGCCATCTGCTTGTTCTCTCTGTGAATCTGGTTTTGTTTTGTTTGTTCATATATATATATCTTTAGATTCTACATAATATAAGCAAATCATATGGCATTTGTCTTTCTCTGCCTGACTTATTTCACTTAGCACAACATTCTCTAGGTCCACCAATGTTGTTGACAACAGCAAGATTTCATTCCTTTTTATTACTGAGTAATATTCGATTGTGCGTATATGCCACATCTTCTTTATCCATTAATCTCTCAGTGGGCATCTAGGTTGCTTCCATATTTTGGCTGTAATGCTGCAGTGAACATGGGGTGCATATATCTTTTCAAATTAGTGTTTTTGTTTTCTTTGGATAAATACCCAAGAGTGGAATTGCAGGGTTGCATGATAGTCCTATTTGTAATTTTTTGAAGGATGTGCATACTAGTTAAAAATTTTTTTCCCATTCATTTGAGAGAGAGAGGAAAGAAGGGAGAGAGAGAAAAGAATTAACTTGTTGTTCCACTTAGTTGTACCATTTAGCTGTGTACTCACTGGTTGCTTTTTGTATGTGTCCTGACCTAGGATTGAACCCCTGACCTTGTTGCTCCAGGATGATGCTTTATCCACCAAACCACGTACAGGGCCTCCATACTATTTATTTTATAGTGGCTGCACCAATTTATAGTCTCACCAACAGTGCATGAGCATTCCCTTTCTCCACATTCTCATCAACATTTGTTATTTGCTAACTTTTTGATACTGTCAGCTTAGTTCTTTCTCCTTTACTAGCTTCCCTTGGATAGATTAAATTTTCTTTATTCCTTTTCCCCTCTCTACTGATTTGAAATTTATATATTCTATTTCTTATCTTTTAGTGGTTATCATTAAACTTTTAGTATGCATACTTGAATCCAAAATTTTATATTTCTTCCCCTTTCCCAAATTATATAACAATCTTAGTGCCCAAAGATCCCTCTTAAAATCTATGATATTTTTCCCCTCAGGATATTCTTTATTTATTTATTTATTTTAAATGAGGGGAGAGAAGATAGTGCGACAGACTCCCACATGCACCCCGACTGGGATCCACTTGGCAACCCCAGTGTGGGGCTGATATTCAAATCAATTGAGTTATTTTCTTTTTCTTTTCTTTTCTTTTTTTTTTTTTTGAGACAGAGAAAGAGTCAGACAGGGACAGACAGACAGGAATGGAGAGATGAGAAGCATCAATCATTAGTTTTTCATTGCGCATTGTGACACCTTAGTTGCTCGTTGATTGCTTTCTCATGTGTACCTTGACCGTGGGCCTTCAGCAGACTGAGTAACCCCTTGTTCAAGCCAGCGACCTTGGGTCCAAGCTAGTGAGATTTTGCTCAAATCAGATGAGCCCGTGCTCAGGCTGGTGACCTCGGAGTCTAAAACCTGGGTCCTTGGCATCTCAGTCCAACGCTCTATCTACTGCGCCACCGCCTGGTCAGGCAACTGAACTATTTTTACCACCTGAGGCTGCCACTATCCTCAGTGCCCAGCAACGCTGGAACCAATGGAGCCACTGGCTGTGAGAGAGGAAGAGAGAGAGAGAAGGGGAAGAGGGAGGGGAAGAGAAGTAGATGGTCACTTCTCATGTGTGCCCTGACTGGAAATTGAACCCGGGATGTCCATATGCTAGGCCAATGCTCTATCCACTGAGCCAATCAGCCAGGGAGGATATTAATTCTTTATTGGTTCAAAACCAGACATCTTTACTGTTGATGTTTCAGTGAGTGTTTATTTATAGTTACTTCACATGTTCATCAGTTTCCCCCTTCACTGTTGCTCCTTGCAATGCTGTTCCTTCATTATGGGTTCAATTTTCTTTCTACTACATATGTCCTTTTCAGAGTACTCAGTGAATAGTGAAGTCTCACAATCTTTGTTTGACTGAAAAGTGTCTCTATTTTAGTGGTCTTTGTGCTGACTTCTTTTCCTTAGTATTTTGAAGACATTATTCCTTTGTCTTCTAGTCTCTCTTTTTAAAAAGTATTACTGAACTGAAATGCACCTATAGAAAAAAGCACACACATCATGCATAAATAGCTCAATAAGCCCATATAATCAAAACCTAGATAAAGAAATAGAACATGGACAGCACTCCAGAGCCCCCTTCATGTCCCCTGCCGGCAACTAGACCCCAACAGTTAAACACCAACTACTGTACACTTCTCCCAGCACAGATTAATTTTGTTTGGGTTTCTATTTTTGCTGGTGAGAAATCCGCCCTCAATCTAATCTTTATTTAGATTATTTAATTTATTATTTTATTTAATTTAGATTTATTTAATCTTTCCCCCTCATTTTGTTCAAGATTTCATTTTTAATGATCTGCACTTTCATTATGTGATATATATTAGCTATGGATTCTATTGGCCCTGCTTTGCTTTGCTTTTGGCGTATTTCCTGAATCTAAGAATAAGTTTTCATAAATTCTGGGAAAATGTCATCCATTACCTCATTGACTAAGGCTTCTCCCTCATCCTTTTAACTCTAACTTTATGAAACTTCTAAGATATATATGCAATCTTATTGGGTCCTGTATAATTTTGAACTTTTAAAAATGTTTTCTCTTAATTTTTTGGTGTTGCATTCTGAGTAATTGCCTGATTTATCTTTTCTTTCATCGACTCTCTTTTGTTGTATGTGATCTAATGTAAATCCTCTTTCTCATGGGTTAAATTGTGCCCTCCAAAAAGGATACATTGAAGTCCTAACCTTTAGTACTTTAGAATATGACCTTATTTGGAAATAGAGTCTTGGTAGAAATAATCAAGTTCAAGTGAAGTCACTAGGGTAGTCTCTAATCTAATCTGACTGGTTTCCCTAAGAAGGGGTTTGGGGATAGAATTTGGACACAGAGACATGGCCAGAGGGAGGACTGTATGAAGGGACATGAGGAGAAGGCCACATGAAGATTGGAGTCATGCTGCCACCAGCTGAGGAATGTTTGGAGTACCAGAGACCGGGAGAGGCAAGGATGGATCATCCCTCTACAGGTTGCAGAACGAGCACAGTCCCGCTGACACCTTGATTTCAGACTTGTAGCCTCTCCAACTGGGACACAACACATTTCTGTGGTTCTGAGCCACTCAATTTGTGGTTATTTTGTTTCGGAAGTCCTAGGAAACTGATGAGCGATTTGTTAAGTTTTAAATTTCAGTGATTCTGTTTTTTTTTTTTTTTTAATTTCCAGAAGTACAATGTGACTTTTTCAAATCTGTTTCTTTTTATTATGTGGTGTCCTGTTCTTGCATCATGGCTTCTGATCTTTTATGTCTTTAATAATCATTTTGAATTTCCTTATTCTTCTTGCCTGTTTCAGATGGTTCTATTATCATAGGTTCTTAGAGCACAGTCTTCCCATTGGTTCTATTTGCTTACTCTCTCTTTTGGAAGATCATTTCCTCTTGTGATTCATAATTTTAAAAAAAAATTTTGAGCCTATTTTCAGCAAGGGGCTGTCCTCATTTGGGGGATTTTCCATGCTCCTTAGGTTGTGAAAGTGTTTGTACAGAGTAGTTTTGTATTTTCTTATGATGAGTATCTCAGTGGTTTTGTTGGTCTGTAACCAATTGTCGTTTCACTCGGGTTTCCTTCTGGATGGATAACACAGGTTCTGACCCTGTACCCTGCAGGCCCCAACAGGAGAGGGGCTCTGATTTCCCATAACTGACTTTCAGAGCCACTTGGAGCTGTTCTACCTCTCCTGTGGCTAAGTGGGCGTCTGATCCCAGCCTCTCACCGTGTAGCCCAAGATCTATAGTAGATCCATTCCCTGCTAGGCCACCTGATCATCGCTTCACAAGTGACAAGACTGCAGCTCTGACTGTCTGTTTCTCATTTCTAGTTCCTGGCAATTTCTTCTCTGCTCTCTTTCTCATCCTGTCAAGTTTGCTTCTGTTTCAAAGAAGATCTTGCTACCTTTCCTCCAGCAGGCCTAGGCCATTTTAGAGAAAGGAGGTTGGGGACTTGATAGTGTGGTCTGCCATGTCACTAGACTGTGAACTGGGACCAACTTCCAGCACTGAGTGATTGTGAAGAATGGGCAGCACATGCTGACAGGGGTTTTTAGGGGGGAAAGCGTCATTCACCAAAGAGTGGGAACAGCTCAGGACTGAAGAATGCTAGGTAGAGTTCAGATAAAGGAGTGTTAAGTATTGAAAATTTTTTTTTCGTGTCAATTCAACGTAGAGTTGTCTGTGAGGACAAAGGTGTGGTGTATCTGCTGCCCAGCACGATCGTAGGTTCAGTGTTGTTATTTTCTGCCGGTTGACAGCTGTCCTCTTCTTGCTCTTCCCTCGCCATTTCCTCTGTAGAAACAACACTGTGCTCTATGAACTGTGGGAAGCCAGGCTTTTGCGGGGAGCAGCACGCAGCTTCCAGACCTCGCCATGCTGACTGAGTCCTCAAGGCACTGGGCGGGTGTGAAGAATGGAATGAGAAGTGTTCGTAGGGTGTTTCAACCTGTAGTTGATTAATGGAGGAAAGAGGGACAAGTCAGAATTTTGGTTTTTAGTTTCATCAACTGTGACTTTGTTGTCTAAAAAATGTATAAAGCAGATCTCCTGTTCCACTTTGGAAATGCCCTCAGCACCATTCAAATGGAGATATCTGTCTAATCTAACTCCTGGAGGCAGAGTTGCAAAAATTGAATGAGGAAGTAGAAGTGAGCAAGTCTTAAAATTTAAAAATGTGTTATGTAAGAGAGGCAGCGTAACCTAGTGGTTCAGTTCATGGAATCCAGAGCCATCATGGATGTGAAGCCCTAACTCATCCTCTAACTAGTTGCTTGGTTAAATTATTTGTGCCTCGGTTTCCTCATCTGCAAAATGAGGATAATAACAGACATATATCTTACAGTTGTTGTAGGGGTTAAATGAGATGTAATTGTGCCTGACATATAGTAAGCTCTCTGGAATTGTACACCACACAATTGTGTGTGTATGTGTGTTTGTGTGTGTGTGTGTGCATGTGCATGCATTTGTAAGGGGGTGGTGCATTTTTCTTGGTAACTGGTCTATATTTTCCATCAGATTCTTAAAAAGATATGCAACCTACAAAGGTTAAGAAACACTTTCGTTGGACTCTGAGGGCATTAGCGCTAACTACTCTGTGGTATCCACAGAGGCTTTCTGGCCCTTGTTTAGCTTGGCAAACAATTGGAAACCTGGCCTTGGTCCTTGGCTGTCATTTGGCATGCAGGAGCAACACCGTCACCCAGGATACTCTCTCTGTACCAAAGAAAAACCCAAAGAGAGCACTGTACCTCAGTAAGACCCAGATGAGAACTCTGAATCACTCAGATGATTTCTGCGGAAGGCCATCAATGTCATGACTTCCTTTATGGCAATATCAGTACCAGATGAAAATCAAACTAAGATTGTCTGTGGAAGGACTGAAGACTCAACGCTTTTGTCTGAGAGTAATGTAGGATCTTATTCCTTCCCTTGAAATGCCATGAGAGCCTTCTGGGCACTTCCAGTAAAATGTGAAGGTCATGAGATCAGGAGACCTTGGTGGAGTATCCAAAGACATGTGACAGAGGACTCCCCACACTTGATGAACTCTAAGAATTATTAGACTGTTTTCCTCTAGCCTTTGAACCCTCTTTTGCTTTGACTCAGCTTAGGCCTTTGAACAGATTTGGCAAGGCTTGCAAAGGTGTAAATGTCAAACTTTTTTTTTTAAGTGATGTGTGTCATTTAAGTAGTGATGTTATCAATGGGGATGTTGTGTTTCTGTTTCTCTTTACCCCTTCTACTCTCAGATGCCTTTTAACATATGTAAAAATATTTATATAATGTTTCAGGTCCACACATTTCAGCACAGACATGCTCTTTTGAGCTCTCCCTTTTGATATTATCATATTTAACTCAAAAGAAGTCATAGGCATATTGAGGGCAGATTGTAGGTACAAATCTGACAAAAAGCTAATGAGCTCTCCTGTGATTATCAGGGAAGAGGGCGACTCATTAAATCTCATTTGCTGGGCAAGTCTACACGGGGAGAAGAAATGATCTGAAATAAAGTCCTGAGAAACTAAGCAGTCGGATTTATGGGCAGCTGCGTAAGCAGCCAGATGATAATCAACGCAAATAGTAAAATGTTTTAATGAGGCTGACTGAAATATTTAACTGGTTACTTTATTATCTTTTTTTATTCTTTTGTTTTGTTTTCTGTTAGAAATTAGCCCCACAGCAGGGAGGGTCCTGAAACCAAATGGGGTTGTCTTTTTGTTGTATTCAGTCCAGGCTCTTGCTCCCCTTCATAATCTCTATTTATGTGTATTAACATCATCATTGATAGTCAAGGCAATGCTGAAAAGAGGTTCAGGATAGCCAGATCCATAAACACTTCTTTTGGTTCCAAAATATATGAGTATCTATCTGCTTAGAATCAATCCTCTTCCAGATTCCTTATTGTGAATCAGTTTTCATTCTAAGGGTTTTCTTCTGCTAGAAGAATTTTTATTTTAAAAGAAGAGCAAGTCATGCCTGACCAATGATGGCCAGTGGATAGAGCATTGACCTGGGATACTGAGGTACTAGATTCAAAACCCCGAGGTTGCTGGCTGGAGCATGGCCTCATCCGGCTTGAGTACAGGCTTACCAGCTTGAGCGCGGGATCACTGGTGTGAGTGTGGGATCATTGACATGATCTCATGGTCACTGGCTTGAGCCCAAAGGTTGTTGGCTTCAGCCCATAAGTTGCTGGCTTGAAACCCAAGGTCACTGGCTTGAACAAGGGGTGACTGGCTTTGCTGGGGCCTCCTGGTAAAGGCACGTATGAGAAGCAATCAATGAACAACTAAGGTACCACAACTACGAGTTGATGCTTCTCATCTCCCTCCCTCAGTCCCTTCCTAAAAATAAAAAAGAAAGAAGGGCAAGCCATAAGCAAGATGAAGAAGACACTGATAATTTGTTTCTGATGCATTAATTTCCTTTTAAAAGTCTATCTTCACCTTCATGGTATTTGCTTTGTATCTTGTTCTTCATCCTTGGGTCCTGGTAGCTTTCTAATCATGAATTAGCTAAATGACAATAGCTTAAGATATTGCTCTTCTCAGGGACTCATAAGTGAAAATAAATAAATTTCTAGGGATAAAATTTTAGATGTCATAAGAGGTTAAGTGGGGTCGTGATATTATGTATATATTACATCACATGCATTCATCAGGCCAACCTTGTTGCTCGATTATACCATATATGATATATTGGTGCTTAAAACAATGTGTAAGAGGACTTCCACGTTGACTGTTGAGGGAAGAAGTGATGTGTGGTGCCTGTTGCTACAGGACCAATTGCTACCTCATCACGTGACCTCCTGTGGGAACCTCGTCCTAAAATAGGAGAGGTCACTCTTAATTTCAAATTCTTTCCTAATCTTCATATTTTTCGATTCTATCCATGTCATCAACTTCCAGACTTTGAGTAGGACCCAGGCTTTCTGTCACAGTCATGCAGAGAAGGATCACCTACAGGTATAATTTATTTTTAAAGGGCACTGGGCAGGATTCCTAATGAGAAAGTCATTTCAGTCAGCCTTTTCATAGCAAAGATGAGTTTGCCCGTGCACACCGCCAAGATGATTTCGATTAATTCAGGCCCCAACTCGTGTTCTCATTAAACAGCCAGTATGTGAAACTATTCATCTTTTAAGGTCATTCACAGATATCTAGGATAACATGTTGAAGTATAGCATGTCAAAAGAAAAGGGTAGGGTATGTAAGATCTTAGTTTACATCATGAAAAGTGAGTGAAAGTACCATATTTTCTTGATACAAAAATGTGTGTTAAGAAAAACTCTTCAGCCTGACTGGGGGTGGTGTAGTGGATAGAGCATTGACCTGGGATGCTGAGGACCCAGGTTGAAACTCCAAGGTTGCTGGCTTGAGCACAGGCTCATCCAGCTTGAGCGCAGGCTCACCAGCTTGAGCTCAGGGTCACCAGCTTGAGCATGGGATTATAGACATGACCCCATGGTTGCTGGCTTGAACCCAAAGGTCACTGGCTTGAAGCTCAAGGTCACTGGCTTGAGTAAGGGGTCACTAGCTCAGCTGGAGCCCACCAGTCAAGGTACATATGAGAAACAATCAATGAACAACTAACTAAAAGTGCCACAACTATGAATTGATGTTTCTCATCTCTCTCCCTTCCTGTCTGTCCCTGTCTGTCCCCCTTTCTCTCTGTCTCTCACTAAAAAGGAAAAAGAAAAGAAAAACATTTCAATGTTTTATAGTTCATAAAATCACCTAACAATTTGTAAATATTCTTAATATAGCATTCTGTTATTTTTTCTCCCAAAATATCTATATGTTATTAAATTTGGTAGGTGACATTTTCTTAGAATCCAGGAAATATTATTTGTTCCCTCTAGACTAGAAGGTCTTCTTCACAACTTCTTGTTTGCATTTTGGCTTATAAAAGCACTAAGGTCAACTCCTACTGCTGATGAGAGGAAGGCTAGGCAACTTTTTAAAAACAAAGACATTCAAGTTGCCGAAAACACAACTTAGATGCAATAAATGGCTGAACTGACTCAGAACCAGGGCGAGCCATCAAGGCAAAGTCATTGCTGGTGAGAACCTAACCTGAAGCCCATGAAGCATGAAGTTGAGGGTGGATACAACAGCCGAGACCAGAGCACTGAAGGAGAACAAGCAGATTCAGAGCCACACAGACTTCAGAGACAGAATCAGTAGAGAATGCTGGGAGTATAACACTACAGTAGTATATACTGATGGATATGCTTAGAAAAAGTCTTCAATATTAACAGTGTTGAGTACGATGGTGGTGGAGAGAGACTTATGCATTCTGACTTTTCATTTGTATATGTCTGTTGCTAAAATACCTTACAGTTAGTATGTAATTTTTAAATTTAAGACATTATAAAAATTACACTGGGGAACAATTTTTGTTTTCATTTTTCTGTTGCATGAGCTTTTAGAACATTTTCTATATATTTCTGCATCACTGATTCCAAATCTGAAATCTGTTTTTTGGTGCATGCTCTAGTTTTTATGCAATTTTAGTTTCTTTTTGTTAGAGTTAATGGCATACATTGGTTTTTAAATTGGAGTTAAAGGGCCACGACTCTTGGACTGAACAAAACCACAAGGCAATTAATGTTATACAAACATCACTTTTACATAATTGTAGTTGTTTTTAAATGTAAAAAAAATTTATTATCTGATAAAAACACATTCTTATTTTGTTTTAAGATTGAATCATGGCTTCTTCGAGTAGGTGTAAATGTATGAATAGTCCTGATACCTTCTGTTATATATGTGGCTGTTACACACTTCAACATCAAAGGCGCAATATTTCATCATTTGTGACACGTGCATATATTGCCTATTTTCAAGTTCTCCTTGGCGATCAAGACAAGAATTGGGCTCCTCATAATGTGTGTCATAATTGTGAGGAAATGCTTCATGACTGGACAAAAAGAAAACACAAAGGAATGTCTTTTGGTATTCCCATGGTTTGGCGTGAACCTAAGGACCACAGCAGTGACTGTTATTTCTGTCCGATCCATACAAAGGGCATCAGCAAGAAGACACGGCATATGATTGCATATCCTAATATTCCTTCAGCAATATGACCTATCCCACACTCTGAGACACTCCTGGTTCCAGTTTTCAATGGTTTTATGTCTCCTAAGGACGAAGAAAGTGAACATGGTGATCAAATGTATTTTGATAAGATGCATGAGGAAATAGTTGTAGAATCTAAAGGGTCTTCTTCTGATGCCAAGCAGTCATTAACCCCTCAGCAATTTAGCCAACCTGAATTGAATGACTTAGTAAGAGATTTGGGCCTATCAAAAAAAGCAGCTGAGTTATTAGCCTCCAGGCTTCAAGAAAAGAATGAACTTTACCGTCAGCTAAAGTATCCCATTTCAGGAAGCGTGAACAAATTTTGTGGACATTTTTCTGAAGACAAACACTTTGTTTACTGTCATGATATCAGTAGTCTTCTCAGCCAGCTAGGTGTTACCACTTACAGTCCAACAGAATAGCGGCTATTTCTTGACAGCTCTAAATGGAGTCTGAAATGTGTTCTCCTACACAACGGTAATGTTTATGCAGCGGTTCCAATTGGTTATTCAACTCATCTGTGAGAAGATTATAATGACATAAAAATTGTCCTCGACTATCTGAAGTATGAGGAGCATAACTGGATCATTTGTGTGGATCTTAAAATAGTAAATTTCCTGCTAAGACAACAGAGAGGTTTCATAAAGTATCCTTGCTTTCTGTGTTTGTGGGACAGCCAAGCTTGGGAGAAACACTGGACACAGAAGAAGTGGCCAAAACGTGAAGCTCTGGAAGTAAGGTTGCAAAATATTGTGAATGAACCTGTAGTTAATCGAGACAGGATCATTTTTCCCCCACTTCACATCAGACTTGGCTTAATGAAGCAGTTTGTTCAGGCTTTGAATGGAGAAAGTGAATGCTTTCAACATATTGTTTCTGCTTTTTTTTAATAAATAAATTTTTATTAATTTTAATGGGGTAACATCAATAAATCAGGGTACGTATATTCAAAGAAAACATGTCCAGGCTATCTTGTCATTCAATTATATTTCTACTTTTCCTGCCTTGTCTTTCGAGAAGATAAAAGCAGGTGTATTCGATGGACCTCAAATTCGAACCCTCATATGTCACGAAGAATTTTCCAGGAAGATGAATAAGGAGGAGAAAGCAGCATGGCAGTCTTTTGTGGCAGTTACAAAGAACTTCCTTGGCAACAAAAAAACCCAGAAAACTATGAACTTCTGGTTCAAAGGATGCTGTTGGTTTTCTGCGACATTGGATGTAACATGAGCATTAAGATTCACTTCCTGTTTGCCCTGGCTGGTTGGCTCAGCAGTAGAGTGTCAGCCCAACGTGTGGAAGTCCTAGGTTCGATTCTCAGCCAGGGCACACAGGAGAAGCACCTATCTGCTTCTCCACCTTTCCCCTTCTCCTTTCTCTTTATCTCTCTCTTCTCCTCCAGCAGCCAAGGCTCCATTGGAGCAAAGTTGGCCCGGGTGCTGAGGATGGCTCTGTGGCCTTCGCCTCAGGTGCTATGGCTCCCGCCGCAACAGAGTAACACAACAGAGGGGGCCGAGCATCGCCCCCTAGTGGGCATGCTGGGTGGACCCCAGTCAGGTGCATGCGGGAGTTTGTCCCTCTGCCTCCCTGCTTCTCACCTCGGAAAAATACAAAAAAAAATTGCATTTTTACCACAAAAATATTTTTTTTTTTAAAATATTCATTTCCTGAAAAGTCACCTTGATAAGTTTCCCAAAAATCTTGGAGCTGTTAGTGATGAGCAGACTACTGCTGGAGCATCAAATGAGATGCATCAAATGAGATTGTCCTCAACAAGTACACAAACACAAGAATTACAAACACAAATTTTTACCTGAATAGAATTTAAAGAAGTTTTGCACAAATTTTATGTTTAAAATAAGTGTTTTACTATGTTCTATTTCAAAATTGTAGAAAAATTCTGATGCAACCATATCTTTTAGTGTATTAGTGTCCTTACTGCATTATATAAATTATTATATTTTCACAAAGATGATGCCCAAGAAGACATTCTACTTCATTATGTTAAACTAAATGTTGAAAATTTTACAATAAAATGAAAACCTAAAATCTAGAATTGCAAAAAAACTGTAGCTTACAGAGAAAAACTAATGTCAGATTTGAGATCAGCACACTTGAATTAGGAAAAACAAGTGTTCTTGTGGATGCAACAAAAATTTTGTTTCCCAGTGTTATTAAAGAGAAAAAAATGTATCCCAGAACTGAAACCAGTTTTCCGCTGCTAAAATACAAGCCTGGCAAATCCAAAATAATTTATTTAGACAGCTGTTGGCATCTGCTCAGTTTTCAGATGCCCAGTGCCTCTGTCTCTTGGGCTTACCCTGACGATGTGGGGGCCCAGATAGTCTCCCTTCCTGACAGCAGGGCCAAGCCTCCTCTTCGACCTCTTTCTAGGCAGCTATTGAAAGAGGAAGCCTCGCTCTAGGCTGCTGAGGCCACCAGCTCAGGAGCTACCCAGGAGGGACCGGCGACTGAGGTTCCCCTTTTGTGAGACTGGAAGGGTGTGTGGCTTGCTCCATGCTAATGGCAGAAGGGAGGATCAAATACCCTATTCTATGGAAGCAAACATTAAGCTATCCTCCCATGCTTTAGAATCTTAGGTCCGTATCCACCTAGAAAGGAGCCTTGTTTTCCCCCAAAGGCCAAGAGCTGGGAAACCTGGGCATCACCAATGTTTTCTGATGTCATGTCAAGGCAAACCAGCATGGGGGAGAAAATCTTTACATTCATTCCCTTCTCTTTCATATGCATGGAACAAGAATATGAAAGTATATGGTGGCCCATCTGTGACTGCAAGTGAACATTGCCTCCTATATATCAACACTCATGATTTAAGTAAAAGGGGCAGAGAGGATGCCATTAAAACTAGCAACTCCATGCCTTTCGTTCTACCCCCAGCTGTCCCTTCACGCCATTTGAATTCTTGGTTTTCCCGAGTCACCTCCATCCATGCTGCATCATCCTTTCATTTTTGACTACTGCCTGTTGTTCCTAGGCATCCTTTTCACTGGAGATGCTTCTGTAACTTTGAAAACTGGGTCTTGGAGACTGACTAGGTGGTGGCACAGTGGATAGAGCATTGGCCTCAGATGCTGAGGGCCTAGGTTCAAAACCCTGAGGTCACTGGCTTGAGCGTGGGTTAACTGGCTTGAGCATGGGGCCGCCTGCTTGAGCGTGGGATCATAGACATGACGCCATAGTTGCTGGCTTGAAGCTCAACAGCACTCGCTTGAGCCCAAAGTCACTGGCTTGAGCAAGGGATCACTAGATTGGCTAGAGCCGCTTGGTCAAGGCACACATGAGAAAGCAATCAATGAACAAATAAGGTGCCGCAACTGTGAGTTGATGCTTCTCATCTCTCTCCCTTCCTGTTTCTGTCCCCTCCCCTCTCCTCCACTAAAAACAAAACAAAACAAGCAAACAAACAAACAAAAAAACCCCATGAGTCCTGGAGCCAATGTGGCTGTCTGGATGTGTGTACGTTTTTTAAAGTAGGTGCTGTTTCTGAGTTGAAACTGCATGAGCAAAGAATGCCTGGATCTCCATGGTTAAAAATTCTTGAAGAAAAAAATTTTATTCTCATAAAAAATGACCAGAAATGGCTTGATGGTGATGTTTTCCCTCTGGCCCACCTCCCTGCCTTACTAGGGAGTTGGAGTCAATGGGGCAGAGCGTGAAGGGTGAACCCCTAATGAAACATTACAAGTCCTGGGCGGCAGCAAGCAGGATCACAGAGTGGCTTTGCTCTCTGCTGCTGTTCACCTTCTGTGCCTATTTTTTTTTCCCTTTAAACTTCAGTGTTTCATTCCAGTGTCCCCCTTTGAAAAAGATTGATGTGGCTGGCAATGGCGAGGGGATTAACATGAATAACAAATTATTCCTACACGTTTGAAGTTATAGGCCTATTATACTTGCCCTTTAGGGAAACACTGGGGTTTACTGAGCTATTGTTATTCTCAACAAATTTCAGTAATTATTAGAGCTTGGAGTTGGGTTGCTTGGTTTCAGCTCAGCTGCCACAAATTGTCTGTGCTTTTTGGGATGATCCTCTGACTATCTAATTCACAATGAGGGAGGCTACATGGAGTTGGGCAAACTTTCCCAACCCTAAAATTTGCAACTAAGCTTTAAACTATCTAAACGTATCTCATCATTGGCCTCAGGAGTGACCTAGACAAGATAAGTGAGTAAAGAAAACCCAGTGTAAGTATATTTGTTCAGGAGTGGGTGGAGAAGAGAGCGGTGGGCTCCAGATAGCAATAGTTTGCTCCCAAACACCGTACAGAGGTGATTGCAAAATAGGGAAGAATTGGAAATAGCAGGTTCAAATCGCTGATCGAGCTCAAACCACTTATGTGACTATGCCAGCTAAAGCCATCCTTTGCTCATCTGTAATATGGGTATGATAAAATACTGATGTCAGGCAACTTAGAGAACTAAATAAAATAATGAAAATTCTTTCTTGTGTATGTGGTTTCTACCACTGTTATTTGGGGCATGCTGACATTAGCTTGCCCCTCTCTTGTCTCTGAAGTTCTGACGATAGCCTTGAAAAGGAGGCCATCCAATAGGCTGTGTGAAGCATCTGCATGGAAGAATATGGGGTGAATCAGTATAATAAATTATATTAAACACTTATCTGTGCCACCAGGTTCAAACCCCAGTATCGCCAATTATTAGCTGTGTGACCCTGGCCTCCATTTCTCTCTCTGCAAATCAATAGTACCTGTTTCACATGGTTGCCATAAGAATGAAATGTGGTAATTTTCTGTTGCAGCGACAGTGAACTACCTGGAGTCCAGATAACATGCTCTGAGAGACCAAGGGGAGGCAACAGCCTCGCTCAGCAGACTGAAGGACTGAAGCCCTGTTCCCAGCCTAACCCAGATATTTATTAGCCAGTACAAATAACTCAAGGAAGCAGACAGCAGAAATTTTCAGGCAGTGAAGTAACGTACAAGGAAAATGCTGAGTCCTAATCTCTGTTCTGAGAGCCTAAACATTTCTGTTACTGAATCTTATCCTGCTGTTTTGCTGTGTCCGGTAAGCACTATTTCCAGCATGGGTTGGAGAGGCCGCTGGACTCTTGTCCACTCAGGGCTTTCAGACTAGGGCACCTTGCTGTCTCTAATTATCATCCTACTCTGCATATTTTCATAGCCTATTTCAACAATTATCTATAAAGCACTTAGAAGACAACTTTGAAGTTATCACCTCAGCCTAGCAGCGCAGCTCCACACTTCCCATGGTGATAGAGTGAAAACACATCATTTTATTCTCCTTAGGAGGTACTACTGCTTCGTTTCCCAGAGACAAGCCCACCTCCTCCTCAGGGTGCCCCAAATTGGCATCTTCAGGGTGGTGTGGTGGTCCATTTCTGGTAGACATTTATGTGGTCTGGATCCCTCTGAGCAGTGTGTCTAAACTAGGCTGCTCTTCCTTCAGGACATGGCCCATTGTGAACTAGCTGCCGGAGTTCCAACAGATTTTGCATTAACAAGAAATTCTAAATCCCCAAATCCTAGGCTACTGTGTTCTTTTCTGTGGGAAAAGATCAAGACTTGCTTCCCTTCCCCATCACCAAATAGAACCATCCTATCTAGGTGAAATATCTCGGAAGGAAGTAAATATAGATGAATGAAAACATAGTGGAATTGAGATCTGATATTAATACTATTCAGGCAGGGGACTAAATAAAATGCACGCACGTGCACACACACACACACACACCCTTTCTTTAGGCACTTGAGGTCATTCCCTTTGATTCCAGGACAATTTCCACCACTGAATGTGCTGATTGTGATTAATGTGGGAGGCAGTGAATGACCTAAGACAGTAACTATAATTCTATGCCAAGAAATGCAGGTGCATCACATTTTGTACAAATATCGGTGTAAATCCTGGTTTTATAAAAACATGTTACTGTTAGAAGGCATATTACAAATTTTAAGAGGCCGAGAAAAAAATCAAATTGGGCAACATCGAATCTAGCAGTTAGAAAGACCCCTGTTGAAGAGGTCACTCACTAATTTAATGATTTTATGAGGCTAAGTCTTTGCTTCCCCAGAAGTGTCAGTCCAAATGCAGCAAGTGGTAGTGGCCCTAGCACAAACCCCTCCTTGCTCATCTGAAAGATAATCAAGAGCTCTATTATTATCATGAACAACAATGTCCAAAGAGTCTAAGGGATTTTGTTGAGCAACTGTTGCTTTAGTAGCAGATTCTATAATATCTTCAAGAGTTGAGAAGTTCCTGGTCATTGCTTTATTTGTTCTTACTCCTAGTTAGGGCAGTAAAGAAGCTAGTTCTGAATTATGAATATCTTCTAGTAATTTACATTTTGAGTCTGTGACTCAAGACTGGGAAGATGACCAGTGAAATGTAAGAGTCTGAATATCATGCAGTGTTTTATTCTGGTTATCCTTGCCTTGTGTCCCTTTTTTTTGTACAGAGCCTGGATGCAGGGTTCCCTGGGATTGGATTTAACCTGAGACATGAAAATAGACCCTCAGGCTTAGGAAGGCTGACACAATGGAAGGGGGCTGTGTTTGTTCTAGAGAAACTGAGGCATTGGAAATTAGGGAGAAGTTTGTGTAAGGTAGAACAATACAATCACCAGCATGTTTGGAGGTTGGACTATCACCATCTCCCCCCGCCCTTGCACTAATCTACAATATGTGAACAATGGCATTATCTTTCCAGGCTAGAGCAAGACAAAAGGTGAACAAAAAATTATGAAGGCCTTCATGGTGTAAGGATTAGGAAAAGGATTATCAGAGAGGGAAGGAGGAATGGAAAGAAACGTCTTTGATCTGACATCTTAGGAGGAAGCAGTCTACCTTGAAACCAATTACTTTCCTTCTTGGCCACATTGATTTTGAGGTCTCCAGCATTTGGACAGGACCAGATAGATGTATGTCAGCTGTAACTGAAAATTAAAAAATAATTTTTTTAAAATAAGAAATATGGTAAACTTTTTTATATTGACCTGATATCCCGCAAGCTTGCAAAACTCACTTATTTGACTAAGGAGCTATTTTGTAGAATATTTTGTATCTTTTACATAGACAATTATGTTATCTGTAAATAAGGATAGTTTGGGGTTTTTTTTTTCAAAAAAAAACAAAAACAAAAACGGAATTTGATTTTGGGAAGTTGTCAAAATATCAAAAGATTTGAACATTGACTAAAAATAATCACAGATCATTATTAAGTAATAATTATCTATTAACCAAAGTGACAATAGAGATTTTAAAGCAAATCATGTAGACTATATGACTGTGAGCAAAACTTAGCTCTTCGAATATTATGAAGACTGAGTTTTCCTAGGTAATCAGAGACTGATTATGATGATGTAAAACACAGTGAATTATGTTGGCAAGACAAAATCTTTGATTTTTAGGTAGATTACCCAAAAGGTGTTTTTTAAGTCCTCTTTTAGAGTTTCTCATTAAGATCAACCCAATAGTACAAGTAAACTTTGTCCTTTTAACAGAGAGAAAACCGAATTTTAATTTTGCACCAGTGTACTCTTGCTATGAAAATTCTTTAAAGATTTACATCCATTTTAATTTTAGCTAGCTTGACTACACATAAAATTCTTCTCCCAAGATTCTCTTTCTACATACTTTCTATAATTTTTTTATATTCATTCAGATTTTGTTCTATTTCTTTTTTTTTCTCTTTCTCATTCTGGAACAATCATCATTTTACTTTCCTTACATACTTTTCATACAAAGTTGCTTCCTTTACCCAGATTATGCCTAAGTAGCTTTAATTCTATGTATTGATTAGAATTCTTGACCCTTAGAATCCTTTATTCCTAGTGAAAACTAAGAAGTAAGCACTTAGACACTTCCTGTTACACTAGCATCCTATTAGTTGGCAAATTTATAAATACATCCTATAGTTTCTAGAAGTACAGGCATGGGCAAAAGTAGGTTTACAGAGGTTTGTATAAAAAATACAAATTCATAAATAATAATACATGAGTAAACTCTCTATTTTGTGTACTCAGAACTGTAAACCTACTTTTGCCTGCCCCTGTATATTCTTTCTTTTCTTTTCTTTTCTTTTTTTTTTTTCATTTTTCCGAGGCTGGAAACGGGGAGGCAGTCAGACTCCTGCATGCGCCCGACCGGGATCCACCTGGCATGCCCACCAGGGGGCGATGTTCTGCCCCTCCAGGGCGTCGCTCCATTGCATCCAGAGCCATTCTAGCGCCTGAGGCAGAGGCCACAGAGCCATCCCCAGCGCCCGGGCCATCTTTGCTCCAATGGAGCCTCGCTGCGGGAAAGAGAGAGACAGAGAGGAGGAAGAGGGGGAGGGGTGGAGAAGCAGATGGGCGCTTCTCCTGTGTGCCCTGGCCGGGAATCGAACCCGGGACTCCTGCACGCCAGACCGATGCTCTACCGCTGAGCCAACCGGCCAGGGCCTGTATATTCTTTCTAATAGTCCATTTTTCAAAGTGGCACAAAGCATATTTACTAATAGTCACAAGTATTTTTAGTTCCTCTGTGAAATGAGGACAGAAGTAGATAAAGCTATTTTTAGTAATTAATGTATCAGTATTTTATTTTATTTTAAAATGATCTAGATATTTAATGAATATCTATCATTTAACTCAGTATAACTTTAAGGTTTCAAGTTACCAAAAAGATTGTGGAAATGACTTTTTAAGTAGGCATACCAGAAACCATAATTATTGTTGACAAGTAAGACTTTTACCTTACTTACATTTATTTAACTTACTCTTCTTAACAATTATGTTTAGATTAGTCATGAAAATTCATGAGACATTAAACAGCCAATCATCATCTTATGTTACCTTTGTTGCTGACAAATTCTGTAACAGATAACATGAGCTTATTCAACTTAGTAACCCTAGGTAGCATAAAAGTATCATATTTAATGATAATAACTCTAAAGGCATGCTTGTTAAGCTGGCTTTTATTTACTGAAGATTATTCTAGATTAAATGAACTTGAAAAGCATATTTTTTAGCATAAACTTGATTTCTATAAACAGGAGATTGTCTTTGAGCCAATAGAGTATTTTACAAATTAGTTTTTGCAGTATTATATAGATATAGAAAAAAAAATCACACCTTTATAGCATAAACATATAGACAGACACAGAGATCTGTTGTTTTAAAGGTTTAGCCACAAGACAGGTATGATAATGTAAAAGTCACTAGTTTATAAAAGGAGAGTTACATTCAAGTTGTTTTTCTGGCAGATGGAATAAATTACAATTATCTCCTAATGACTTAAAAAAAAAAAAAATCCTACCAGGCTCTGAATATCAACTTCCAGTTTGACCAACTTCTGACCACAGAGCTACTTATAAAAATCCTTTTAAACATCTTAGGTTTCAGCCAAGACAAACAGTTAAATATTGTTGGCGGTATTGAACAACCCCATGGACATAATAAGCATTCCTAACATTCCTAAAGAGGGTGCAAAAGGTACTACTTTTTCAAGGTCCAGGGCCACTCCCAGAGACAACCAAAAGAAAGAAGCCTTAGATAATTCCCCTGGGAGCTGGCAGTGGTTGGCAAGATCCTAGCAGCAAAAGTGCAACCTCTATTTCTGGCTAGCCATATCCAGCTGCAAAACAAACAAACAAACAAACAAACAAACAAAACTTTGGAGTTGAACATCTTTTGATCCTGTGAGTGTGCCTCAGTGATTATATATGTAAGTGTGTGTATGTGTGTGTGTGTGTGTGTCTGTGTCAACTCATTTATTTGAAAGTGAACCAAAAGTCTAAAGTTTAAGGCTTTGATAGATGGGAGACTCCTTGCTGAGCACAGAGAGCACCCTCAAGTTCGTTAAAGAATGTATGCACCCCAGTTCACTCAGAGCTCCCAGTTCTCTCCTTCTCAAGCCCTCTCACCAACATTTTGGGGAGGTGGCGTCCTCCTTCGCTGCTGAGACGGCAAGCAAAGTGCAGCTCGTAGGGCAGGCGGTACCGCCCAGAGCAGCGTTAATCACCATGGGGCAGGGACCCCCACTGCCTGCCAGCGCTCTGTTACCAGGCTGCCACGAGCATAGATGTTGAGGGTAAGCCCTGAGAATCTTTTCTGTGACTCTGACATGGCTGCTACATCCAAGTGGACCTATTGAAATGCAACTTTCTGTCAGTGGAATTTAATGTTTTGAAAATTGGGCTTGCCATTTGTATGTTTTTGTTTCATTTTTCTAAAAATTCTTTTTATATTTATTTATTTTACAAAGGTATTGGTCTGTGGTTGATTAGAAAGAAAGAAAATGAGCTCGGCCCTGGCCGGTTGGCTCAGCAGTAGAGCGTCGGCCTGGCGTGCGGGGGACCCGGGTTCGATTCCCGGCCAGGGCACATAGGAGAAGCGCCCATTTGCTTCTCCACCCCCCCTCCTTCCTCTCTCTTCCCCTCCCGCAGCCAAGGCTCCATTGGAGCCAAGATGGCCGGGGCGCTGGGGATGGCTCCTTGGCCTCTGCCCCAGGTGCTAGAGTGGCTCTGGTCGCAGCAGACCGATGCCCCAGAGGGGCAGAGCATCGCCCCCTGGTGGGCGTGCCGGGTGGATCCCGGTCGGGCACATGCGGGAGTCTGTCTGACTGCCTCCCCGTTTCCAGCTTCAGAAAAATACAAAAATATATATATATATATATATATATATATTTATATATATATATATAAAATATTTTATATATATATATAAAAAAAGAAAACAAGGTCATCATCACCAATAGTTAAATGATTAGAGGAGCGCCTGCGTAGGGTTTAGGTGTGTGGACTCTGGAGTGACAGCGCCCAGGTCAGGGACCTGGTTATCTGGATGACTGCATGAGTGTATTAATATCTGGATGACTTTGGGGAACTTATCCTCTTCTGATTTGATTTTATTATTTGTAAAACAGGGGTGGGGGGTTGCGAGGGGTAAAGAAGCTGATATTCTCAAGGCTCTTAGAAAAGTGCCTTGCACAGAATAAGGGCTCAGTGTGCTTTATTAGGTATTGCCATGTGCACTTCCAGACCTGCTTGCTCACCTGTATCTTTGCATAAGCCAGGGCTTATGACTTAATGCATTATGGCATTTGAGGATGCTAGACACTTTACCTTTATGGGCTCTTCTTCCATTAAAAAAAGAATAAACATTCTATTTTATGACTGTGTTGGTGTCAAGGTGAGCATAACCCAGGCTACATTAATTATTCTATTTTCATTATCTTTATATTTTTCCTTCTGGTTTTAGAATAAATTAGAACTAAAATATTTTTGCAGTCCCCTAAATGTATCTTAGACCCTGGGCACTGTGCCTCCTGGGGCAGCTCAGACGAGTTGGAGTCTGCTGGCCCCACTGCCCTGGTGTCAGCCCTCTCTTCCTTTGCTGAGGAGCTCTTCTTCTTCTTCTTGTTCTTCTTCTTCTTCTTTTTTTTGGACAGAGACAGAGAGAGAGTCAGATAGAGACAGACAGACAGGAAGGGAGACAGATGAGAAGCATCGATTTTTTGTTGTGGCATTTTAGTTGTTCATTGATTGCTTTCTCATATGTGCCTTGACCGTGGGACTTCAGCAGACTGAGTAACCCCTTGCTCGAGCCAGTGACTTTGGGCTCAAGCTGGTGAGCTTTGCTCAAACCAGATGAGCCCGCGCTCAAGCTGGCGACCTTGGGGTTTCGAACCTGGGTCCTCCACGTCCCAGTCCAATGCTTTATCCACTGTGCCACTGCCTGGTCAGGCTGGGGAGTTCTTCTTTTAAGCACCTTCTTCTCTGCAGCATTATTCCTTCTCCTGCTGAGCATCTCCTCTTTGTCATTTGAGACTCCACACAAGCTTCCTTCTCAGTTCGTTCTATGGTTACTACAGTATCATAACTGTCTATTTACCAGTCTGTCTCCCAGGCTAGACTATATGTTCTCTGAGCTCAAGAAACACCTCTGTTTCCCCAGTGCTAAGCACATTTTAGTTAAGTTTATTCATTACTTAATGTGGTTAGGTAAAATGTATCCTAGTGGAGAGAGCAGCATGGATTAGGGACCCAGGGAATCTTGAAAGATTTATTCAGAAAACAGGAGAAAGTTAGAGACAGTCATTTTATTCCTACTTCCTGCTAGCACCTAAACACTGGTGGATTTTAAAACACAGAAAGAGGATGATTTGAGCATCAAGTCAAAGGAGCTTTACAAGACAGTTGCTGGAGCAGTGGGAACTCTCCACTGATTAACATTAACAGGCTCTCCATTCATACATCACACTGAGAACAGACCCCTAAAAGCTGATCTGCTGCCTCATTAGAAGCCAGTCAAATGCTTGCAGTGTTGAGTAATGGGTTTGACTGAGCAGGCTCCAGAAGCAGAACCGCAACAAGGTTCTCTGCTGATTTCAGAGCTTGTGACGAGGCTGGTGCAGAGAGGGGCCCTGGCAAGAGGATGTTGTGGCTGAACCACAGAGCAAAATTCTCTATGAGAGGATGGTCCCTTCTGCTGAGATTTCCTGCTCTAGCATCTTCCCCACAAGGAAGAAACATGCCTTATTTCACAGCCCTGCCCAACTCATCAGCCACTGACTGTTGCAGAGATGTTCCAACTTCACGTGTATGCAGAGCGCCAGGAAGCCTGCTGAGCATGCAGACCCCAGGGGCCCACTCCAGACCTTCTCAATCAGTCTGGGAAGGAGCCCAGAACTCCCAGGTTTAGTGAGAAGCCTGGGTAAATAATAATAATGCTGCAGATGGAGCAGATCAGACTTGAAGAACATGGATGCTGCTGGCTAGATAAGCTTTGAGCAAGTGTGAATCCTTTCTTCTATGTTCTGGCTCCAGTGTTCTGCGTTTGTGCATGGAACATATTCCTTAAGCGTGGAAGGAAGCCAGAAATATTCTCTCTACACCCTAAACCGTCTCCCTTGCAGATCCTGAAGCTGCCCTAATTTTTTTTTTTTTTTTGCTCTTGTGGTCTTAGGGGTTGGCACGTGGGCACCTACAAGATAGAATCATGTCTCTTTTTCCCAGCTCAGAACTGAGTCCTGTGTCCCGTCTCCTGAAACCAGCTCCCTGGTTTCTAGTGCACAGTAAACTCTGTACTAGACTTTCATTTACTATTAAGGGCTCTAATGAGGAGGGACAGGCAATTATTATTATTTATTTCACTAATTAGCCAGATAATCATTCATTTTGGAACGATTCAGGGTTGGAAATCTGTTCATTTTATGTCCTTTATGTAATTCGGATTCATGTTATTTCCCCCCTTTCCTTAACAAAAACAGCTCACTTTGTTAAGTGAGGGGCAAAGGTAGGGGGGTGGATGGGAAGGGGGAATTAAGAAAAGAGCAAGAGATCATTTCTGAGCTGTGAAGATAATGCAACAAGGAGCCAGAGTCCATAAAAACATCACCTTTCATTCTCTAAAGACATAATGCTTGATGATAACCATAAAACATGTTAGTGCAAAATAAATTGCTATTCTATTCAAATCCTTAAACGTACTACTGTGGATGTCACTGGAGATATGCAATTCTTTTTTCCAATCCCGAGGTATATTTTATCATAATTTGTAGGGTGAGTGACAGCCTTGTACACATGATTGCCTTTTCCTGCTCAGTTAGCTTGTCAAGGTCAGAGTCCTTTGGCCTTTTATGAATGTAGGACTATTAAGAAATGAGGAGAACTGAACAGCATGGGAAGGAAACTTTATTTTTCTTCACTAATCAATACATTACATTTTCATAGTGTTTGATTACAATAAACAGCCATTCTACTCTCCAGGTTCCTTCGGGGGGGCGGGGCGGGAGGGGATGTCACTTGTTTTGAGGCTCTGTGTCTTATTTTTGTCGTGAGATGGAAAGAACTTCGGGAGGTTGAGATGCATCCTCAGTGTCACCACATAAAGCATTCAGAAGCATTTCCTTGTTCAGGGAGAATCAGATGAATATTTTTCTTTTTTTTTTTTTTCCTGAAGCGGGAAACGGGGAGAGACAGTCAGACAGACTCACGCATGCACCCGACCGGGATCCACCCGGCACGCCCACCAGGGGCCACGCTCTGCCCACCAGGGGGCGATGCTCTGCCCCTCCAGGGGGGTCGCTCTGCCGCGACCAGAGCCACTCTAGCGCCTGGGGCAGAGGCCAAGGAGCCATCCCCAGCGCCCGGGCCATCTTTGCTCCAATGGAGCCTTGGCTGTGGGAGGGGAAGAGAGAGATAGAGAGGAAGAAGAGGGGGAAGGGTGGAGAAGCAGATGGGCACTTCTCCTGTGTGCCCTGGCCGGGAATCGAACCCGGGTCCCCCGCACACCAGGCCGACGCTCTACCGCTGAGCCAACCGGTCAGGGCCAGATGAATATTTTTCGAGGTGGATAATTTCAGTGAGAAGTTGGTGCTTCCGTGGGGTGGGCATGCAGGATGGCACTGTTTTTGTTAGCCAAGTCTCCTTGACACATCCAGCCTGGTAGATTAGGCTGAAAGTCTGCTTCTTTTTTCAAGATTCCCCCTTTGACAGTTTAAACAAGATCTGAGAATCATAGAAGCTGTGGCCAATTAGCCAACTATCTCAATCCAAAGAAATGTGAGACGGTGGCCATTTATCATAGAGATGGAAACCCTTGGTCAGCACTGGGGTAGAGGAAAGGGTCCCAGTAAAAGGCAGAGGAGGCTTCACATCCCTAAAGGATGACCTGGCTTCCTCCCATACTTAACAATATACTCGTCACCTTTGCATACTCCTCAATAAGGTAAAGGACTCAGTGTAGGGAACTTCTAGCCTGAATGACTTTTTCCCCTTAGTGTATTTCTGTGTTGTCAGTAACATGGGAAATTACTCAAAAAGTTTTGATAAGAGCAATCAAAAAGGAATAAACATGTCCTTGTGCAAAATGTTCAAGGCACCATTTACCCCCAGATCAGCAATTTCTCCTGCTAAACTTTCAAAAGTTCTATCAGAGGGTGTCTTTTTACGTTCCAGTATTGAGGAGGGGTCAGGATTAATTTTGATAGGAGCAGCAGCGGGGAAAATATCCTAGCATCTAATCTATCCACCACAATAGTGATAAAATATTTACTGAAAAAAATAAAAAGAACTTTAAAAATAAGAATTTCTTTATAGCATTGAATGTATAGACCCTAACATGTTTTCTTGCTGAAGTTAATCTTTATACTTTATATAGAAAAAAAAATAGAAGAAAGTAATGTCAATGAAAGAAATGTTTACACTATTTAGACTGCGATACAATTACTGAATCCAAGAAGCATTTTAATATAGTGCTGGTATGCCTGACCTGTGGTGGCACAGTGGATAAAACATTGACCTGGAACACTGAGGTTGCCAGTTTGAAACCCTGGACTTGCCTGGTCAAGGCACATATGGGAATTGATGCTTCTCCTCCTCCCCCTTCTCTCTCTCTCTCTCTCTCTCTCTCTCTCTCTCTCCCCCCCTTGCTAAAATGAATAAATAAATTTAAAAAAAATTTAAATATAGTGCTGGTATATTAAAAATGAATTTGATTATTTTAAATATCATATTTCCCTATGTATAAGATGCTCCATGTATATGAAGCGCCTTGGGGCCCAAATTTTGAAGAAAAAAATGTATTACATAAAGTTTTTTTCATCATAAAATTTATATGACTCCTCATCACTGTCAAAACTCCCATCCATTAGCTTGTCCTCATCTGTGTCTGATGACGAACTATTGTCTCCTACAATGAGCGCAAAAACAAGCACAAAAAAAGTGAGAAATGCAAGTAAAAGAATTTACAACCACTGTGTAAGACGCACCCAGTTTTTTAGACCCCAAATTTTTTGAAAAAAGGTGCATTTTATACGTGGGGAAATATGGTAATTCTACTCTATTCTTGAAAGCACTTTCAAGAGTTCTAGGGGAAGAAAAATAACTTAGACTGCTCCTGAAGGTCATCTTACCAACTTACAAGGATTGCATGATGACTAAGAAATAGAGACAATGGACAGATGTCAGAGGTCAGTCAGGTTGTACACTAGCCACTTGAAGGGACAGAATTTTAATCGTTTAATATAGCAGAGGGTAAGAATGAAAAGTTAAGAAAGAAAAATGGCTTAAATAGAAAACAAAGATGGAATTGGGCAGGGTAGGCTGGAGTCTCTCTTCCTGTTGTGAGGTCCCACATTTAGTACATCATTCGAGGAGCTATGGGGGCATCACCTTTTAGTGTCAGTGGGGCTAGATGGCAGCAGTGGCAGCAGCTGGGAGGGTATTTGCTCCCATTAAGAATAGTCTCCCAAAGTGGTACTGTCTCAGACCTCGACACAACACACAGGGGTTGTCAGAGTAAGCTTTGTAAGCAGTGATTCCAACTGGTTAGAAATTGCGAACATGAGGTCTATGTGAGGCCAGCATTTCTGGCTAAACTGGCTTGAGAGAACCCAAATACGTTTTCCTGATCAGTGTTATCAATAATGCTTTTCTTCTGACATGTCAAGCAGTCATGTGCATCAGAGTATTTGCACTGGCTGTTTCCTGCCCTAGAATGTTCTTCCCCGAGATACTCATGTGGCTTGCTCCCTCCCTTCACTAAAGATTCTGCTCAAATGTCACTCATCAGTGCTGCCTTCCTTCCCCAGCCACCCTACTGAGAATGACAAGTTCTGGTCACTTTCTAATCACATCCCCCTGCCCTCTTTCTTAGCACTTGTCATAATCTGTTGTAAAATATTTGTTTTTCTTCCCCATTAAAAAGTAAATTCTATGAGGGGAGGGCCTGTGCCATATAGAGCCTCCCAACAAGCTGGGAATTGCTCACTGCTGTGTCCTGGTCCCTCAAACTGTGCCTGACATGTCATAAGAACTCAATGAATGTTTGTTGAATAAATGAGTGAATAATAACAATAATAGCTTCCCTTTCCAAGGGAATAACAGTGATTACTTTCTCTGTGCCAAGCTCCACACCGAGTTCCCAACATACTTTAGTGCCTGCCATCTACAATGTGCTATATATTGAGTCACTGTGTTTTGTTCTCTGCTTTACAGCTGAGGAGGCATTCCTAGAGACCACCTGTATAAGCTCTGCTTTAAGGAATACAGGCCACCCTGAGCACACGAACACACTGTACCTTTTCCCTAATAAAGAATTTGCTGGCCTTTGCCAGTGGCCTAGTGGATAGAGCGTCGGCCCAGTGTATGGACATCTGGGTTCAATACCTGGTCAGGGCACACAAGAGAAGCAACCGTCTGCTTTACTGCCCCTCACTCTCCCCCTTCTCTCCCTTTTCTTCTCATGCAGCCAGTGGCTCAGTTTGTCTCAGAGTCAGCCTCAGGCACTGAGGATAGATCAGTGGATTCGAGCATTGGCCCCAGATGGGGGTTGCTGGTTGGATTCTGGTTAGGGCGCATGTGGGAGTCTGTCTCACTATCTCCCCTCCTCTCACTTAAAAAATAAATAAATAAATAAAGGAATTTGCTATCACACACAAATTTAGAAACAAAACAAAATGAAGAAAGCATCAACATTACAATAAAAAAAGTAGGAAAGAGGAACTTTACTCTGGAGGATTTTAATTTCAGTTGGCTTCCTGGAAGAAACTTTTGCTTAGGGTTGCCATATTTGGGGATAGGGAATGCAGGACACATAGTGAAATTCGAATTTCAGACAAGTGATAAATGGTGTTTTTTTATTTTTATTTTTTGGTTATGAGCATGTTCCATGTATTATGTGGGACATATATATGCTAAAAAATATATACATTGATGATCAGAAATTCAAATTTAGCTGGGCAGCCTGCATTTCATCTGGCAATTTAGTGCTGAATTTCAGATAGACACTTTACTAACCCTACCTTTACTGGTTTCCATTTCTAACAAGACAGAGCAGAAAAGATAATAACAAAAATAATAGCAATAAGAACAATTACAGTTACTACTTTGTTCACCAGGAGCTGTGTGTTCTTTGTATACATTGTTTTTAGTCTTCACAGAACCCTGCAGGGAGATACTATCTTTCCTTCTTCAGATAAGGCAAAGAAGCTCAGAGAAGTTGAGTAATTTGTCTCAAAATGACACAGTCAAAAAGCCCAGTTTCCTTTCCTAAAATATTCCATTCCTAAAAATATTTAATTTTTTTTTTTTGTCTTCTCCACTGGGAACTAAGTCCTGTGAGGATAGAGTCTGTGCCCTAGAGAATGTTAAGATTCCCAGATGTCTCCATTTTCTGTGACGCCCCCCTGTTCTTGGAGGTGTCAGGTTAGAGCCAATCCACAAGCAGAAAGAGCCATTCCTCACTGACCCCCAGAAGGAGCTGCCAGGGGTCTGAACACCCATCTCTGCCTCCTTGGTCCTCACATCCTGAGCAACTTTTGTGTCAAGAGTGATCCATCCTCTGTGGGATCACTGAGACACAGAGCTTCCTTGCTATTACTATTTTTATTTACTTGGGGAGGGGTTCACTTGAAAATAAACTAAGGATAAATAGAAAACAGCAACAGCTTGTGCTGTTTTAGTTCCAGAGACACATGCATTTTATTCTAAATGACAATATTTAACAACAAAATTGCTTCATTTCAACCTCATTGCATTTCTTCAAGAGGGAGGACTATAATTTAAAAATAATAAATGCAACAGAGTGAATATATTGCTTTCATTAATCCCCAATTCTGCTTATTTTCAGCACTTTTAAATTATTTGGGTGTGCTCAATAGATTTATTTGAAGTGGAAAAAGAATCATTCACATTTCAGACCATTTGCAATTATCAATTTATCTGCCGTTTTCCAAGCCAAGTAACTGAACTTTGAAGTTGCATTTAGTTTGAATGATTTCCTCCCCACCCCTGCCTGGTATGAAACCGTGAATTAGTCAAGTAAAAACGTCTGTGGAGTTGAAGGTGCTATAAACAAGGGCATCGTATCCTCTGAATTATCAGCCAGCACAAGTGATGTTGATTGCATGTCATGGTACCCAAGGACATCCATACTGACAGAGGAAACTTTCTGTCCCTGTGCTCAAAATGAAGTGAAGAATTAAGGCAATAATCTAAACTTTTCACTTCTAACCCGCCCTTTGCTTGATTCCCAAGTATTTGGAGGAAAATATGAAATTGTAAGATTTTAAATGTCAGAAGTTAAGCACTAAATTGCCAGGGAAAGTACAAGATGCCCCATTAAATTTGTATTTCAAATAGACACTGAATAACTTTTTAAGTACAGGTACCTTCCAAATTTAGCATCCTGTATTTTTCTCTGTTATATCTGGCAAGACGTGGCTGGACCAAGACCCCGTAGCCTATTAACTGGCCTGGTGTTTTTTAAACATGGTAAAATAGTGACATTTTTTGAGTGATTACTATGTGCTGAACTTTATCCTACATGTTTGTTGTTTACAGGTCACCCAGTCCTCACCAAAATCCTGTCACTTAGGCATATTGTTATTCTATTTTACAGGAAAATGAGACTTGGAGAGGTTAAGGTGCCTGTCTAAGATCTTACTTAGCAAACACGCGTTGGTGGAGAGGCATGGTTGGGGTCTGTTCAAAGACCTTTCTGACTTCACTACACCATAATGCTTTCTAATGAAATGAAAACAAATGACCAGTTGCAGATGAGATCATGTGTCTAAATTTTCTCTAAAGGTATCAATAACAGTCTTAAATTCATATGGACACATTCAAGGTTGAGTTTTTCGATGTGTATATGAAGGCATACATGCAGAACTCGTCTTGTTAACAAATGGACTTGCTCATGCCCTTATTATTAAAAAGAACATCCTAACTAGAGCAAAAATATAAATTCAAGGTGTGGAATGCAATGGCAATAATTGGACAAAACTTCAAATGAGTGAAAGCAGCTCCCAAACAAATAGTTGTTTTAAACTCAATAAAATTGCTGTTATTTTATCTAATTTTAAATTCATTATAGTTACCCTGAGGTGTTTAATTTTGGTGTTTTTCATTTGTGGATTTGCTTGAACGTAGCTCCATCTCCTAATTGGATAATGAGCAGGTTCATTTGCAAATAGGCCAGGTTTCATGCTGAGTATCTTATCATAACATTCCTTCTTACATATCTATTGCACGTAATTGTTGAAAAGGTGATGAAACAACATTTTGGAAAAAAAAAAATCAAAAGAAGAAAACAGTGCTCATGACACAGCACAATTGTTTTCATTTTTGCATGTTTGTTTTTCTGTTACTGATTTCTGAAGTGGCCAGAACCCACAGAGAGTCCACATTACTTGTTAGAAATGAATTCATGGTTTCTGTTAAGAAAAATCTGCCTACATATGTAGAAGAAAAGGTAGATAAGGAAAGCAAATCTATCTTGTAGTTTAAAGAAATTCTATTTTTTGTTCTTTTTTGTTTTTTTAATTCCATAAATAGGACTTTTAATGAAGTGTTAAGCAGTTTTTCCCTCTTTCATTATAATTATTCCCTTTATTATGGAGGCACTGAGGACCTGAGAATGAGTGTCTGTAATCTGAGATCAGGAGGTCTAAGCACCGGCCATAGAATTCAAGGACAGAGATTGAAGTCCAGGGGGGCCTCCTCCACCCTTCCTGTACTCATTTACTGAGCTCCCACCAGGCACCCAGCACTGGAGTATGTACTAGAAATGAACAAACATGTACTGAACTTGAGCTTCCCAGGCTGTGGCACAAGTCTGAATTATTTTGGACAGATAGCAGCATGATACTGATGGACTAAAACGACTGACATGACAAGAAGCAAGGTCAAAGGGTCATGATTCTTCCAAGAGAGACTGCCTTGACCCAGGACAGCATTGACATGTGTCAGGAAGGACTGTGGATCATTTGGTCACAGTGTTCAATCAGTTCACAGGACTCCTAGAGATAAGAAGACTGGTAAAACATCTGAAGGAAACAGTGATTTGCCAGAAAATTAAGAGAATTTGATTGTAGCCCCAATAGAGCTGCCTTGTTAGGTACCAGAAACTGTTCAATCATAGGATCCATCCAGTGGAGAACTAAGCTAGCTAAATGAACAAAAAGTGAAATAATTTACATTTGGAAGCTGCAGCTGGTATGAAAATAAACATTGAATCAGTTCCTTCCTCTAAGTTCATGTTCCATTAGAATAACTACGGTAGGTGACATTTTTCACATTTTAATTGGTGTTTTGCTGATTTTATCAGAATTTCTGCTGATCAAAGCAAATTGGCTATTTATTTATTTTGCAATGAAGCTAACTGTTCACTGCAAGTTTAATGTACTGTAATGAATTTTAAATATCCTCCTAGTCAGATTACAAAGTGTTTGAATCAAGATGTCCTTGCTACACTTAAAATTATTAATTACTCAAATGGACAAAAGGCAACTTTCAGATATAATGTCACATTTTAAGTGGATCTGAATTGGACCAAAATGTTGGGCCTGCATTAAAAGATGTCAGAAAAATAAAAATGTTTCCCTCTGCAGTCTGCTTAACCCACTCGTACCTGCTTGCTTTTTAGACACATGATAAATACTTTCATTATTAGTTTATTTTCATAGCTCACAGAACAATAAGTTTTTATGTTATTTACACTCCAGTGACTTTAGTTTAATTGGCTTCTTTTATGTTATTTATATAAATATAAATCATACTGGATTTTAAAGTATTAATGGTGCATTTTATGTTTTAATGCTGTTTTCACCCACACCAGCACTCTGTAAATTTATACTATCCATGGGTAACAGCTAAGGATCTCTATGAGATCTACTTCCAAAGTTGAAGCAAATGCACTCTGAACCTTAACAGAATGCATGCTTAGGATGAAAAGATCCACTGAATTTCCCTTCATTTGCATTTGAGTTAGCAAATTAGTTTATCAAATGTTTCTAGAGAGCAATTCTCAGGTCTGTATGCTCGGAAAACTACATAGATTTGTTTTTCAAGGCACTATAGATAACAAAGTAAAGCAAAAAAACCCATTTAAATAAAATTGAGCGTTAAGTTGGGTGTGTGCGTTCCAAAAGCCCTCAGAGAAGGTCTCTGTCAAGAGGCTGACTGAAAGGTCGTTCGGTTTTATTTAAGTGTCTACAGCAGGGGTCCCCAAACTTTTTTACACAGGGGGCCAGTTCACTGTCCCTCAGACCGTTGGAGGGCCGGACTATAAAAAAAACTATGAACAAATCCCTATGCACACTGCACATATCTTATTTTAAAGTAAAAAACAAAACGGGAACAAATACAATATTTAAAATAAAGAACAAGTAAATTTAAATCAACAAACTGACCAGTATTTCAATGGGAACTATGGGCCTGCTTTTGGCTAATGAGATGGTCAATGTCCGGTTCCCTATTTGTCACTGCTAGCTGTAACAAGTGATATGACGCACTTCCGGAGCCCTGACGCGTGCATTCTGCGTCACTGGAAGTAGTACTGTACGTGAGCAATGCCTCGCTTTGCATCCTGTGCTCCTCTCACTGACCACCAATGAAAGAGGTGCCCCTTCCGGAAGTGCAGCGGGGGCCGGATAAATGGCCTCAGAGGGCCACATGCGGCCCCTGGCCCGTAGTTTGGGGACCCCTGGTCTACAGTTATAGGTTTTTATAAATACCCTTCAGTGATTTTTGGACATTTTCCTCTCAAATTGTAAAATGACATTGTGACTAATAGAATTCTCTTCTGTGGCTCACATTTCTAAATAAACTTTAAGGTTTTATAGATAGATAGGCTTTTCCAAATGAGTCTCTGCATACTAGCATTTTTAAATAATAAAAGGCATATAAGAATGAAAGTTAATAAAAGATGTTTTTGAATGGACAAGTGATGTCATTTAATTGGTTAAAAGCCTGACCAGGTAGTGGTACGGTGGTTAGAGAGTTGACCTGGGACACTGAAGTCTCAGGTTCAAAACTTTGAGGTCGCTGGCTTGAGCATGGGGTTGTGGGCCCTTGAGTGTGGGATCATAGACATGATCCTGTGGTCGCTGGCTTGAGCCTAAAAGATCACTGGCTTGAAGCTCAAGGTTGCTGGCTTGAGCAAGGGGTCACTGGCTTAGCTGGAGCTCTAGGGTCAAGTCATATATGAGAAGCAATCAATGAACAACTAAGGTGCCACAACTATGAGTTGATGTTTCTCATCTCTTTCCCTTCCTGTCTGTTTCTCTCTCTTTCTCAAAACAAACAAACAAACAAACAAACAAACAAAATATCCAAAAAGGAAAACTAATAATAATTAAAAATTTTTAACACTGTACCTTAGGGTGTGTTGGGGAACAAATAAACCAATGTAGTAAGTTTGAGGAAGCAATAATTGTGTAATGTGATGGAAGTGGTAAATTAATTTTGGCTTATTTATGGAGAGTTAGATACCCATCTGAAGCACAGTCTTGATCTTTATGTGACAAAGAGGGAATGGAGAGGAATGCAATACTTCTAGAGTATAAATTTCTGAAATGTCATTCGAATCCAATTTAAACACAGGTTTTCTTATTGAGAGGTATGTGACATGAGCTGGTCATTCACCTCTATCTCTGCCTTAGCATGTTCACTTTTAAAAGTGCCAAGGAAATTCAGGACAAGATGTTTTTATGATTTCATTTTACTGGGTGGGCCCATTGAAGAACTCGGAGAATCAAAGAGATCTTCCTAAGTGGAAAGCTTCGGTAAAATCATTTAACCTCTCTCAGCCATGGTTTTCTCATTTGTAAAATGGGGATAGCTATAATACTTGCATTCATGGAGTTGTTTTGAGAAATGAATGGAATAAGAAATGTGGATCCCCACCAGCTTGAGCTCAACATGACTGGCTTGAGCATGGGAACATAGACACTGAGGTCTCAGGTTCAAAACTTCGAGATCACTGGCTTGAGCGTGGGGTAGTGGGCTCTTGAGTGTGGGATCATAGACATGATCCTGTGGTCACTGGCTTGAGCCCAAAGGTCTCTGGCTTAAAGCTCAGGGTTGCTGGTTTGAGCCCAAGGATACTGGCTTGAGTAAGAGGTCATTGGCTCAGCAGTAGCCCACTGGTAAAGGCATGTATGAGAAAGCAATCAATGAACAAATAAGGTGCTGCAACTATGAATTGATGCTTCTCATCTCTCTCCCTCCTTGTCTGCCTATCCCTGTATGCCCCCCCCCAGGAAGAAAAAGATATGTCGAGCCCTAGTATAGTACCTTGTTCCTAATAGTTGCTCTATAAATAGTTATTATTGTAATGTAACTTCAGTCTCCTTCCTCTATACAAGTTTGAAAGAATATCATCAAGTAAGTCATTCTGTTAACTGTAGCATGTTTTAAACTCAGATAGAAACTAGTGGGGGAATAACAAATATTTATTTAGTGAGAATGATGTCACTGAAGAGGAGAGAGAATGTCTGGTATCTAAAGAAGTACTAAAATAAGTACTACACAAGAAACTAGAAAAACAGCTTGTAGACTATGGCAGCTGTTCTCAGAATGAATCAAGTGCTCTCTATCAAGGGGCACAATGATCAGCTGGTGGAAAGAAACTTAGAGACAGTTCATTGGGTTCGCACAGCACTGTTGAGGGGGAAATAATAGTCATGTTGGTGAGTGTGGCATTTGTTTGCCTTTCATAGCTCTTTCAGTTTACAAAGAACTTACACATTTTCTCACTCTGTCTTCACATCAGCCCAGTGATGTAAGTGGTTCAGCTGTAGTTATCCCACGTACAGAGGAAATCACTGTGTCTCCGGGAAGTAAAGGGGTTTGCCCAGGGCAGAACTTGTGCCAGATCACCCTTCCTTAGAAGGAGCTGCCTCAGTAAGTAGTTTAACCTCATAAAATAGCTAAGACTTATTAAAAACAATTTATTTAATCCTTAAAACCCTCCTATGGGAAGATATACAACTATTAACCTCATTTTGCAAGTAGGAAAACAGAGGCACAGAAAAGTGAAGCAATGTGTACAATAACATGTAGCTAACGGGAGACCTGGAATCTGAAGTCAGAAAGTCTGACTCTGGAGTCTCCATGTTTTACACTGCTCTCTCCTCCCTCTGATGGGCCAGAAGTGGGGCTAATCTGTGGTTCTCAAACTTGAGCAAGCGTCAGAATCACCTGGAGAGTTTGTTAAAACACATTGCTGGTGCTCAGTCCCAGATTTTCTGATTCATTGGGTCTGATGTTTGCATTTCTAACAAGTTCCTGGGTGACACTGAGGCTGCTGGTCTGGAGACCACACTTGGAGAACCACCGTCTAGACTAGAGACACAGAATGTTGATGGTCCAGACTCGCTGTACACCTCAGGAGTCTTTGGCCTATTAAAGAGTGTTGGTAAATATCTGACTTGGGGCGGGGGGGAACTGCACCTGGCGTTCCCAGTAGGCTCACACTTCAGGGCTTTTCTAACATTTGCAAAAAACCAAGGTGAAGGCACGCGTCTGAGTGCTTGTAAAGGACCCCCTTAGAAAAGCTAACCCGTACAGTTATGGTCATTCCCATGGATAGTGGTGGGGATGGGGAGCAAGGAAAATCCCCTGGATCCCCTGGTGATTATTGTATATGTGCAATTAGTTAAAGTGATTTTCACAGGAAATCTGGAAATGGACAAAAGAAGAGCAAATAAAAGAAGTAGGGCCTGACCTGTGGTGGTGCAGTGGATAAAGCATCGACCTGGAAATGCTGAGGTCGCCGGTTCAAAACCCTGGGCTTGCCTGGTCAAGGCCCATATGGGAGTTGATGCTTCCAGCTCCTCCCCACCTTCTATCTCTGTCTCTCTCTCCTCTCTCTCTTCCTCTCTGTCTCTCTCTCTCCCTTTCTCTCTCCTCTCTAAAATTAATAAATAAAATAAAAAAAAAAGAAGTAGGAACGTCATTCCTTTCCTTTCATAACAAGGGTCGACAAGAGTATTGGATTGTATGTGTTCAGATCTCCAGAACTATGGCTGCTTTCCTGAGATTTTTAGCAATATTATTTTAATGACCAAGGTGGCAGGTTGGCTACATCACTTAGAAATACCCAGATAGTGGTGAACTAGTTTCTTCATTAGCTAAAGTGTGCCAATGGAAATAACACAGTAATACAGAATATAATACTTGAAGCTATTATGCTCTGCTGTTTAATATTTAATGTAGTTACCCAAACTTTATTTTATGCATTTATTAAACTTTATACAAATATAGATTACTCCAACAGTTATAATTTATTACATTAGTTCATTTGAAAAGGAAATTAAGTCTGAAATGATATTGATCTGACTCTGCAGAGAGATCTGGTGCCTTGCTGTTTACCTGCCTGGAATCCAAGCAATCTCTGCCCACAGGTGCCCTTAGGACTGCTTGCCAGGGGGGCCTTGCATCAAGGAACTTGTCTTTGTGAGGCTCCACAAACCGCTGGGGAGGACATCTGTACTCTGCCAGCTTAGCAAAGTATTCAAGGCACTGAATTTAACGGAAGAAATAAGGAGTCGACAAGGAACAAAACTTTGAACCCAGAGCTGTCGTTGCTTATCAAAATCTCACTTAGGAATAAACTCATTTATGGAAGATTTTGTGAAAGAGGAGACATGAATCTCATACAAGCTGGTAGTCTGTATCACAGAGGTTGACCAGATCACCAAAAGTCAGTTATTTAGTTGGCATTATTTTGACTATCTCCCCATCTCACCAAGTTGCTTACACTAAATTGCTTTCTTTCAGCCATTTACCATTGACTGTCATCAACCCATGTTAAAAGGGGGGGGGGCTGAAAGATCTTACACTTACTGTATTTACTTTTAGGTTGTTGAAATATATTGCTCATTCCATTACACATGTGAACTTTAAGTCTATTTCCTTACAGTTATGAAATGATTCAAACATACAGAAAATAATAGACCCAAAGTAGCCATGAAAGTTGACATTTTGCCTGTTTCACTTTGAAAAAGAAATAGAATGTTTTAATAACAGTAGCACTCTTCTCAATCGCTTCCCCAGCCCCCACAAATAACTACTGTCCTAGAGTTTGTGTGTGTGTGTATATATATATATTTCCTGTCCTCATTTGATGCACTATTAGTGCATATCCAAGGATCTATAAATATATATAATATGTAATATTGTTTGGAAGGTTTTCAAATGTTTCCTTTAAGTGTCATATAGCACATCTACATTTGCACACAGTGGGCTTTTCATAAAAATATATTAGAAACTTGTATTGGGTGTTATGCTGAGCATCTTCTTCCTTCATGGACACCATGAAACATATAAATGTTGTTCCACTCTGTGCAGAGGTGGTTGAGAATCTGAACTCCAACTTGTCTACTTCTATTTTGTCTATGCACTTTATATGAATAGTTTCTTACCATATTTCCCTTCTGCCTACATTTATTCATTAATTTCTTGAAGGTTGCTGCATTTATATTTTTGTAACAAGACCCCCCTTTTCTTATATTTTTGAGCTCCACCTTTTCCTCTTCCATTCAATGTCTCCTCCAGTTATATACTAGTTACCAGTAGGCACTAACACCACCCCACCCACCTTGAGCATTGAACCCATGACAATTGGCAGGAATTACTATGTGCTAAGCATGACATTGTTTTTTTAAAGTGAGAGGCAGAGAGGCAGAGACAGACTCCTGCAGCGCTGGGACTGGGATCCATCCAGCAAGCCCCCTACCATGATGCTCTGCCCTTCTGGGGCTGGTGCTTCGTTGCTCTGCAGCTGAACTATTTTAGTGCCTGAGGTAAGGCCATGGAGCTATCCTCAGTGCCTGGGGCTAATTTGCTGGAACAATTTGAGCTATGGCTGTAGGAGGGGAAGAGAGAGAGAGAGAGAGAGAGAGAGAGAGAGAGAGAGAGAGAGAGAGAGAGAGAAGAGAGAGAGAGAGAGAGAGAGAGAGAAGGATTTGGAAAGCAGATAGTCACTTCTCCTGTGTGTCCTGATCAGGAATCAAACCTGGAATTCTACACACCAGGGCTGATGCTCTGCCACTGAGTCAACTGGCCAGGGCATAAGTATGACATTGTGTTTAGTAAAATAAATTTGGTAAGTTTAAAATCCAGATGCATTACCTACCAATATCCAAGAGCCTAGGCAAAAAATGTGCAATGTATTTCTATGTTAGAATACTTCCTGTCCAGGAATGGGCCCCTGTAGTTTAGTCCCCAGTCCAAAAGCTGTTTTCAGTAGTAGAAAGAGCCTTAGGATAGAAGGTTGATGAGCACACATCACAACTTTTGTATAATTTAGAGCCAAGAAGATTGCACAGCGAAGGAGCAGAAGCCTGAGGAAGCTATTAACAATTTAAGAATTTACCATGTATGGTTAGTACAGGAATGTTAATTTCATTTCCAAAGAGAAACATAAAAATGGCATGTGTTATGACACTTAGAGATATACTTTCTATAGCAGAATATTAAAATCTCAGAGTTTGGTGTTTTACCCCCTGAGATTTGCTAAGTTGCCCCCCCCCACCTTATAGTTAAGCATGACTCTGGTTTTCTTTTTCTAAAAACAGTTGTTTTAAATACATCTGAACTCACCTTCTTAGAGTTGTAATGGGTACCTTGAATGTCCTCATTAGCCTCAAAGATAATCAAATGATCCCTCAAATTTAGGCAGGAGACAAGAGTAGTTATACATTAATTTTAGTATAAAAGAGCATTTTTAAACAGCATAGAAATGTTTAATCAAATAGGGGTAACTTTTACAAGACATATACAGAAATGAGTATAATTGTTTTTTAAAATAATGCATATGAATGCTAATATCTTATTGATATCCATGTGTTCACTTAAGGGTCTCTTTTTTCATACTCAGCATATAACTCAAATATCTGAACAAATTATTGTGTTGCTAAATAACACAGCTTTCTTTATAAACACACCAATCTACAATAATGTCATATGATCTTATTAATTTATCCATATGTGCATTTACTTATAGATAAAAAATATTTACTGAGTACATATTGTACTGTAGACACTCAGGTACTGGAAATACAAAGATGAGTAAGATCTGTACTATGCTCTCAAGAAACTGATAATTATTATTATTATTATTTTTTTTTTTTTAATAAATTTTTATTAATGGTAATGGGATGACATTAATAAATCAGGGTACATATATTCAAAGAAAACATGTCTAGGTTATTTTGTCATCAAATTATGTTGCAAACCCCTCGCCCAAAGTCAGATTGTCCTCCGTCACCCTCTATCTAGTTCTCTGTGCCCCTCCCCCTCCCCCTAACTCTCTCCCTCCCTCCCTCCCATGTCCTCCCTCCCCCCCACCCCTGGTAACCACCACACTCTTGTCCATGTCTCTTAGTCTCATTTTTATGTTCCACCAATGTATGGAATCATGTAGTTCTTGTTTTTTTCTGATTTACTTATTTCACTTCTTATAATGTTATCAAGATCCCACCATTTTGCTGTAAATGATCTGATGTCATCATTTCTTATGGCTGAGTATTCCATAGTATATATGTGCCACATCTTCTTTATCCAGTCTTCTATTGAAGGGCTTTTTGGTTGTTTCCATGTCTTGGCCACTGTGAACAGTGCTGCAATGAACATGGGGCTACATGTGTCTTCATGTATCAATGTTTCTGAGGTTTTGGGGTATATACCCAGTAGAGGGATTGCTGGGTCATAAGGTAGTTCCATTTGCAGTTTTTTGAGGAACCACCATACTTTCCTCCATAATGGTTGTACTACTTTACAGTCCCACCAACAGTGAATGAGGGTTCCTTTTTCTCCACAGCCTCTCCAACATTTGCTATTACCCGTCTTGTTGATAATAGCTAATCTAACAGGAGTGAGGTGGTATCTCATTGTAGTTTTGATTTGCATTTCTCTAATAACTAATGAAGCTGAGCATCTTTTCATATATCTGTTGGCCATTTGTATCTCTTCCTGGGAGAAGTGTCTGTTCATGTCCTCTTCCCATATTTTTATGGGATTGTTTGTTTGTTTGTTGTTGAGTTTTATGAGTTCTTTGTAAATTTTGGATATTAGGCCCTTATCTGAGCTGTCGTTTGAAAATATCAGTTCCCATATAGTTGGCTGTCTGTTTATTTTGATATCAGTTTCTCTTGCTGAGCAAAAACTTTTAATTCTGATGTAGTCCCATTCATTTATCTTTGCCTTCACTTCTCTTGCCATTGGAGTTAAGTTCATAAAATGTTCTTTAAAACCCAGGTCCATGATTTTAGTACCTATGTCTTCTTCTATGTACTTTATTGTTTCAGGTCTTATATTTAGGTCTTTGATCCATTTTGAATTAATTTTAGTACACGGGGACAAGCTGTAGTCGAGTTTCATTCTTTTGCATGTGGCTTTCCAGTTTTCCCAACACCATTTGTTGAAGAGGCTTTCTTTTCTCCATTGTGTGTTGTTGGCCCCTTTATCAAAGATTATTTGACCATATATATGTGGTTTTATTTCTGGGCTTTCTATTCTGTTCCATTGGTCTGAGTGTCTATTTTTTTGCCAATACCATGCTGTTTTGATTATCGTGGCCCTATAATATAGTTTAAAGTCAGGTATTGTAATGCCCCCAGCTTCATTCTTTTTCCTTAGGATTGTTTTGGCTATTCGGGGTTTTTTATAGTTCCATATAAATCTGATGATTTTTTGTTCCATTTCTTTAAAAAATCTCATAGGGATTTTGATGGGAATTGCATTAAATTTGTATATTGCTTTGGGTAATATGGCCATTTTGATTATATTTATTCTTCCTATCCAAGAACAAGGAATATTCTTCCATCTCATTGTATCTTTTTCGATTTCCCTTAACAATGCTTTGTAATTTTCATTATATAGGTCCTTTACGTTCTTTGTTATGTTTATTCCTAGGTATTTTATTTTTTTTGTTGCAATCGTGAAGGGGATTATTTTTTTGAGTTCGTTTTCTAATATTTCATTGTTGGCATATAGAAAGGCTATGGACTTTTGTATGTTAATTTTGTATCCTGCGACCTTACTGTATTGGTTTATTGTTTCTAATAATCTTTTTGTGGAGTCCTTCGGGTTTTCGATGTATAGGATCATATCATCAGCAAAAAGTGATAGCTTTACTTCTTCTTTTCCGATATGGATGCCTTTTATTTCTTTGTCTTGTCTGATTGCTCTGGCCAGAACTTCTAGCACCACGTTGAATAAGAGTGGAGAGAGTGGACAACCCTGTCTTGTTCCTGATTTAAGGTAGAAAGTCCTCAGTTTTATGCCGTTTAATAGGATGTTGGCTGATGGTTTATCATATATGGCCTTTATCATGTTGAGATATTTTCCTTCTATACCCATTTTGTTGAGAGTCTTAAACATAAAATTGTGTTGTATTTTATCAAAAGCCTTTTCTGCATCTATTGATAAGATCATGTGGTTTTTGTTCTTTGTTTTGTTGATATGGTGTATTACGTTAACCGTTTTGCGTATGTTGAACCATCCTTGAGATTCTGGGATGAATCCCACTTGATCATGATGTATTATTTTTTTAATATGTTGTTGTATTCGGTTTGCCAGTATTTTGTTTAGTATTTTAGCATCTGTATTCATTAGAGATATTGGTCTGTAGTTTTCTTTCTTTGTGCCATCCTTGCCAGGTTTTGGTATGAGGGTTATGTTGGCCTCATAAAATGTGTTTGGAAGTATTGCTTCTTCTTCAATTTTTTGGAAGACTTTGAGTAGAATAGGAACCAAGTCTTCTTTGAATGTTTGATAGAATTCACTAGTATAACCGTCTGGGCCTGGACTTTTATTTTTGGGGAGGTTTTTAATAGTTTTTTCTATTTCCTCCCTGCTGATTGGTCTGTTTAGGCTTTCTGCTTCTTCATGACTCAGTCTAGGAAGGTTGTATTGTTCTAGGAATTTATCCATTTCTTCTAGATTGTTGTATTTGGTGGCATATAATTTTTCATAGTATTCTACAATAATTCTTTGTATATCTATGATGTCTGTGGTGATCTCTCCTCTTTCATTTTGGATTTTATTTATTTGAGTCCTGTGTCTTTTTTCCTTGGTGAGTCTTGCCAAGGGTTTGTCAATTTTGTTGATCTTTTCAAAGAACCAGCTCCTTGTTTTATTGATTTTTTCTATAGTTTTTCTGTTCTCTATTTCATTTATTTCTGCTCTGATTTTTATTATCTCCTTTCTTCGGCTGGTTTTGGGTTGTCTTTGTTCTTCTTTTTCTAGTTCCTTAAGGTGTGAAGTTAAGTGGTTTACTTCGACTCTCTCTTGTTTGTTCATATAGGCCTGAAGTGATATGAACTTTCCTCTTATTACTGCTTTTGCTGCATCCCAGAGATTCTGATATGTCGTATTTTCATTTTCATTTGTCTGTATATATCTTTTGATTTCTGCGCTTATTTCTTCTTTGACCCATTCATTTTTTAGAAGTATGTTGTTTAGTTTCCACATTTTTGTGGGTTTTTCCCCCTCTTTTTTGCAGTTGAATTCTAGTTTCAAGTCTTTATGATCAGAAAATATGCTTGGTACAATTTCAATTTTTCTAAATTTGCTGATATTGTCTTTGTGGCCCAACATATGGTCAATTCTTGAGAATGTTCCATGTACACTAGAGAAAAATGTATACTCTGTCGCTTTGGGATGAAGTGTCCTGTAGATGTCTATCATATCCAGGTGTTCTAGTATTTCGTTTAAGGCCACTATATCTTTATTGATTCTCTGTTTGGATGACCGATCTTGAGCCGTCAGCGGTGTATTGAGGTCTCCAAGTATGATTGTATTTTTGTTAGTTTTTGTTTTAAGGTCAATAAGTAGCTGTCTTATATATTTTGGTGCTCCTTGGTTTGGTGCATATATATTAAGGATTGTTATGTCTTCTTGATTCAACTTCCCCTTAATCATTATGAAATGACCATTTTTGTCTCTGAGTACTTTTTCTGTCTTGTAGTCAGCATTATTAGATATGAGTATTGCTACGCCTGCTTTTTTTTGGGTGTTGTTTGCTTGGAGTATTGTTTTCCAGCCTTTCACTTTGAATTTGTTTTTATCCTTGTTGCTTAGATGTGTTTCTTGTAGGCAGCATATAGTTGGATTTTCTTTTTTAATCCATTCTGCTACTCTGTGTCTTTTTATTGGTAAGTTTAATCCATTTACATTTAGTGTAATTATTGACACTTGTGGGTTCCCTACTGCCATTTTATAAATTGCTTTCTGTTAGTTTTGTATCTAGTTTGAGTCTTCTCTTTTGTTTTTCTATCATTTGTTTTTGTTTGTTTGTGTTCCATACTTCTTTCCTCTGTTGCTACCTTTTTTAAGTCAAGTGTTTTTGTGGTGGTTTTTTTAAGGGTGGTTACCATTAAGTAATGAAAAGGGTACCTACCATATTCATTGTAGTACCCTATCTTATAAGTATTTCTGCACTTCATCATCCTTTGCTACTGTTAATCTCCATCCTCTCCCCCCTTTTTTTCCTTTGTTGTCACAGTTTAAGTTTGGTTTTATTGTGTTCTTGGTGGAGCTGTTACTTGTGGTGTTGTTTTCTTTTGTTCTTTGAATCTGGTTGGAAAACCCCCTTTAGTATTTCCTGGAGTGGGGGCTTTCTGTTGATAAATTCTCTCATCTTTTCTGTATTTGTGAATGTTTTTATATCTCCTTCATACTTGAAGGATAGCTTTGATGGGTATAGTATTCTTGGCTGAAAGTTCCTCTCTTTCAGGGCTTTAAATATTGGGGTCCACTATCTTCTAGCTTGTAGAGTTTCTGCTGAGAAATCTGATGATAATCTAATAGGCCTTCCTTTATATGTTGTACTCTTCTTTTCCCTGGCTGCCTTGAGAATTTTTTCTTTGTCATTGGTTTGTGTCATCTTTATTATGATGTGCCTTGGAGTGGGTTTGTTGGGGTTAAGAAAACTCGGTGTTCTGTTTGCTTCTTGAATTTGAGGCTTTAGTTCCTTCCACAGGCTTGGGAAGTTCTCGTCTATTATTTGTTTGAGTATATTCTCCATTCCATTTTCTTTCTCTTCTCCCTCTGATATACCTATTATTCTGTTATTCTTTCTGATGGAGTCAGACAATTCCTGTAGGGCTTTCTCATTTTTTATTATTTTTGAGTCTCTTTCTTCTTCTCTCTGTTGTGCCTCAAGTTGTTTGTCTTCTATTTCACTAATCCTATCTTCAATCTGGGCTGTTCTGTTAGCTAAGCTTGTTACCTCGTTTTTCAGCTCGTGAATTGAGTTTTTCATTTCTGTTTGATTTGTTTTTATAGTTTCAATTTCCTTGGTAATATATTCTTTGTGTTCATTGAGTTGTTTTCTGATCTCCCTATATTGCCTTTCTGTGTTTTCTTGTATATCTCTGAGTATTTTTAAAATTTCTATTTTAAATTCTCTGTCATTTAGCTCCAAGGCTTCCAATATGTTAAGTCTTTTCTCCATAGATTTTTCCACATCTATTTGTGTTACCTCTCTTTCTTTTGTATCCATAATATTCGATTTCCTCTTTCTTATCGGCATCTGAGGGTGGTCTTATTGATAGCACTAATTAGAGTTAATAAAGAGTAAAAATAAAAAATAAAAAATAAAAGGGTAAAACACCCCACAAAAAAAAAAAAGTAATAATTTATTATTTCCCCCTTTTTTCTCTCTTCTCTTTCCCTCCTCTCCCCTCCTCAGGGAAATATCGTGCCTATAATGGAGGGCCTGATTTGGGGTGAAGAGTTCAAGGGGCAAAAAAAGGGAGTAGGGACCTACTAAATGCAAAAAAAAAAAAAAAAAAAGAAGAAAATCTTAGACAAGCATAAGATGATTTGCTTGTAAGTGATGGTCAACTAAGAGATATAATGAGAGGGATAAGAGGGAATCAGAAAAAAGGACCAAAAAAGAATAATAAAGAAGAAAAAATAAAAATAATAAGTAAAAATCTGTTGTGTTAAGTGGAGCGAAGACTAAATACAATGGAGACCTTGGGTTGGGAGGACCCAAAATGCCACAAAAATAAACAAACAAGAGAAAAAAAAATAAAAACAAAAGCAAAAAAGAGAAATAAAGCCAAAAAAAAGCCTTGAGTCCCAAATTAACTAATTTGTTCGTGATTGAGGATTATATGGGAGGAAAGTAAAATGAGAAAAGAAAAAACGAATAGAAAGGAAAAAATAAGAAAAAGAGAAAAACGAAGGAAGAAATAAAATAGGAGGAGAAAAAAACAAAATAAAGCAAGACAAAAAAAAAAACAAAAGAGGAGAGAGTGAGAGTTAAGTGTTTTGGAGTATAACCTTAAAGGAGGGTGAGGATGAAGAAGAAAAATAAAATGCAACACTCATGGGTAGTGTAGTTCAAGAAAGGGGAAGCATAAGATGGGCAGAGAATAGAAGGACCGAGGTGGAGGAAATAAAGGCAAAAAGATAGAAGAAACAAAACAACAACAACAACAACAAAAAATTAATGGATCAAGTTGTAAAGTCTGTGGGTTTTTCTTGATTTTGAGAGGTTAACTTCTTCCTTTTTCTTTTCTCTCCCTCTTCCTAGTCGGTGACTCTGTACCCCAGGCTCTGCCCCTGTGTCACTCTTAGGTAGGGATTTGCAGTTGATGGGATTCCATGGCAATGTCATATAATTGGCTTTAGTCTTGCTGGAAGTAAAGGCTTGTTGGCGTTTGCAGGGTCCAACGATGAGAGAGTTTGCTTTCCTGGATTCTCTCTCCTAGTCCCCCCTTTCTGAATTAGCAGCCTGGTGATCCAGCTATAAGGCTGCAACTGCTTCTGCCTGGGGAGTAAGAGGCTCAAAGAGCTGGGAAATCCCCACTCTATCCCCACTCAGTGCAAGGCTTTGGGAAAGGCTCTGAGAGTCAGGGCCTCCAGTGTAATCAGGCGGGGGTGGGAGTCAATTGTTGTCAAGGTGACTGTTCAGCGCCTATCATTTAGTTGGACCTCTCAACCCAGGCTTTCCACACTTTGTAGCCTGTTTTTGCAGGGAAGAAGAGGCACTAGTCTCTGCTTACGACTAGTGTAGTATAGACCTTATTATCTGCCAAGTCCTTCTTGTTAGCGTTTATCCCTGAATATGGAGGCTCTATCAATCAGAAGTTGCCCCCGCCCCTTTAGGGAGAGGCACTAAAAAATATCACGCCTCTTGTCTTGGATCGCTGAACTGAGAGAGATCTTATCAATTAGAACCGAGGGTGCGCAGATTTTATGGGTTAAGCTAATTTCAGTGATTGGGTCGCAGCTGTGTTTCCGAAGGTATTTTAGGCTGCCTGCGCGCGCCCCTCCCCCAACGCTTGATTGTTAGCTTGAATGGCTGGGTGAGGTGCCCCGCCCACGGAGAGAATCTCCCAAGCCTCTCCCGCTCGCCCGCCGCTGGCGGCTGGACCGCACCAGGCGCAGGATAATGGAGCCCCCTGGGTGTGCGGGCCAGCAGGGCGCCCTGGGCGCGTGGAATGCCCAAGGCACGCACGCGAATGGGGCGCTCCGGGCACCGGTGGCCGGCGACCCCCACTCGCAGTGTGCGGGCCGCTGGGAACGTCAGCGGTGCTCAACCGGACCGGGCGCGCGCGCGGCGGCTCGTGGCGGCCGCTCGCGGTGGCGGTTCGCGGGGGCTCTGGGCAGCTCGCGGTGGCGGTTCGCGGGGGTTCGCGGCAGCTCGCGGGGGTTCGCGGCAGCTCGCGGGGGCTCGCGGCAGCTCGCGGTCGGCCGCTCGCGGCGGCTTGTGGTTCCCAAGTATATGGGCTGACTCACCGCAGGCGCACTCCCTGGCGGCTTGAATGAGTGTCGCTGCGGTAGCTTCCTCCACACCCTCGTCTCTCAGATTCAAGTGATAACAGTCCTTTTGCTTTTCAGTTTGTGTGGAACTCCGGAATGCTCCGAGGATAAATTTTTCTGTTTCTAGTTGATAAATTTGTTGTGATTTAGGGGAGAGCTGTCGGTCGCGCTTCTCACGGCGCCATTTCCGTTGATAATTATTTTTAAGTAATAGAATTATAAACAAACAATTGTAGGCTGATCAAGCAGTCGTATTTTAAATAGACTGTTGGCCTGGGATGCGGAGGACTCAGGTTTGAAACCTCGAGGTGCCAGCTTGAATGCAGGCTCATCTGGCTTGAGTAAGAGCTTGCCAGCTTGAGTAAAGGCTCACCAGCTTGAGTGTAGTTTGCTGGTTTGAGCATGGGATCATGGACATAACCAAATGGTTGCTGGCTTGAGCCCAAGGTCGCTGGCTTAAGCAAGGGATCACTAGCTTGACTGGAGCACTCCCATCAAGGCTCATATGAGAAAACAATCAATGAACAACTAAGGTGCCACAATTATGAGTTGATGCTTCTCATCTCTCTCCATTCTTGTCTGTCTCTGTCTGTCCCTCTCTCTCTCTCGCCAAAACAAAACAAAACAAAACAAATAAACAACAAAAAAGTAATTGTAGTAAAATGTTATAACTGATATTGTTGATAAAAAATGTCTAGAAACACTGATAAAGAAATAGATTAATCCTGCCAGAAATCATCAAAGGCAGTAAGAAACTGAAATTACATTTGAATAAGAGTAATTTAAGATAGTATTCCCTGCCTCCCTAGCACAGACTTAATCTTTCTTGGTCTCTCTCCACAGAATAACATTTACCTATCTCCATTAATATTTATTATATTACTTCATTATAGTTGGTGGCTCCCATATCCTTCTACACTACTCAATAGAGCTTCTTGAGGAAAGAAAAAATGTTATTCAACTTTGTATACTTGGTACCTAGCACAGGATAGAAGTTCAATATAGTGTTTGTTGAATGAATAAGCACAAGTCAGTGAAATTTCAAGAGAAATTTAGAAATACTTTGAACTAAATGAAAATGGAAACAATTTATAAAAACTTGTGGGTGCAAAAATAAACAAAAAAAACTTGTGGGTGCAGCAAAAGCAACAATTAGAGGAAAACTTATAGCATTGAATGCATATATTAAAAAAAAGATAGATCTAAAATAAATCATCCAAAATTCCACCTTTGGAAACTAGTAAAATATAGCAAATTAAATCCAAACTTTTCCCTAAGGAGTGAGATATTCAAGCTCCATGTCAGGTACCCCATCCTTGGATCCTTCACAGCAGAGATGAAGCCTCCCCCAAATCACCTGGCTTTGAAAATCAATGGAGAATATGTCCAGGAAAACTATAGCAATGCAGGAAATGAAAACCTTGCTTGTAAAAGGTTCACACACAAACTCACTTGACCTAGAAACCAGTGTAAAAACACCTGATAGAGAAGTGTGTAGATATAGGTGAAGGAGACCCACTTCTGAATGTTGGAATACCTGCTGGAGATGCAGGAGGCAGCTGGACTTCCCCTGGGAACTGAAGTGTTAGTAACAGCCATTTTTGTGATCTAGTTCTGCTGTGCTGATGGTTGCCATTATGGAATCCTCCTTCTATCCTGCTAATGCCAGTGGGTGTGCCCTGTTGAAAGCCCTGCCTACCCCCTATGTCTCTGTCAGCCAGCCACACTGAAGTCAGCCCCACTCATACAATGTATCTGCAGCAGTTGTTACCTGCCACAACAGAAGGGTACACATATAATAGTTCACACAGGGGATAACCCTCAAGTACCTGACTTTAGTGGCCAGAGAGGATTGTACTTCTGGGCCCCACAGGATATCTCCTACACAAGGCCACTTCAAGGCCAGGAGGTATAGCTGATCTACCTAATACACAGAAATGAACACAGAAGATTAGATAATATGAGGAAGAAGAAGAATATGTTCCAAGCAACAAGACAAAAGCTCAGAAAAAGAACTAAATGAAACAGATATTAACAATCTACCTGATAAAAGATAAAAGTAATGGTATGAAGATCTTCATCAAACTCAGGAAAAGAATGGAGACACACAGTGAAACTTCAAAAAAAAAAAGAAAATATAAGAAAGTACCAAACAACTGAAATGAGAAATACACTAGAGGGAATCAATAGCAGGTAAGATGAGACAAAAGAATGGATCAGTGACTTGAAAGACAGCGTAGTGGAAATCATCCAAAATGAACAACAAAGACAAAAACAAATTGAAATAAAGATATCACAAGCAGATAAGGGAGAGAGAGAAAATAAATAGAAAGAGAACTTATTTAAAGAAATAACAGCTGAAAACTTTCCTAACCTGTGGAAGGCAACAGATATCCAGCAATTACAGGAAGCACAGAGATTCCCAAACAAGATGAACCCAAAGATTTCCACAGCAAGACATATCATAATTGAAGTGCCAAAAATTAAAGAGGGAATCTTAAAAGCAGCAATAGAAAAAGAGCAATTAGTTATGCACAAAGGAACCATCATCAGACTGTCAGCTGACTTTTTAGTAGGAACTTTGCAGACCAAAGCTTTGCAGACACAGTATATTCAAAATTTTGTAAGAAAAACACTTGCAACCAAGACTACTCTACTCAGAAAGGTTATCATTAAAAATTGAAGAAGAGAGAGGTTTCTAGACAAGCAAAAGCTAAAGGAATTCATCATCACTAAAATGGCCTTACAGGAAATGTTAAAGGGACTTCTTTAAGTGGAAAACAAAAGACTGTAACTAGAAATAAGAAAATATATGAAAGAAAGAATCTCACCAGTAAAAGTAAACATAGTGAAGGTAGTAGATCAACACTTATAAAGCTAGTATGACGGTAAAAGACATAAGTAGTAAAATTATCTATATCTACAATAATTAGTTAAAGGATACAAAAATAAATGTAAAATATGGCAAAAACATAAAATGTGGTGGTAAGGGGTTTAGAATATAGTGTTTTCAGAATGTGTTCGAACTTACATGACAATCAACCTAAAATGGCTCGCTATATATATACATTGGTTGTTATATGTGAACCTAGTGGTAACCACAAACCAAAAACCTATAATAGATCCACACACAAAAAAGAGAAGAAAATCCAAATATAACACCAAAGAAAGTCATCACAAGGGAAGAGAGCAGAGAAGAATAAAGAAACAGAGAAGAACTTACAAAAACAACCAGAAAACAATTAACAAAATGGCAATAAATACATACCTATCAGTAATTACTTTAAATGTAAATGGACTAAATGCTTAGGATGGCTAAATATATTAAAAATACAAGACCCATATATGTGCTGCTTACAAGAGATTCACTTCAGTTCTAAAGACACATACAGAAAGAAAGTGAATGAATGAAGAAAGATATGTTATGCAAATGGAAATGAAAAAAAGCTGGGGTAGCTTTTTATCTATCAGACAAAAAAGACTTTGAAACAAAGATTGTAACAAGAGGTAAAGAAAGCCATTACATAATGATAAAGGGATCGATTTAAGAAAAGGATATAACACTTGTGAATATCTATGCACCCTATGTTGGAGCACCTAAATACATAAATCAAATATTAACAGACACCAAACAAGAAATTGCCAGTATTACATTAATAGTAGGGGGCTTTGGTAGCCTACTTATATCAATGGATGGATCATCTAAACAGAAAATCAATTAAAAAATATTGGCCTTAATCTACACATTATACTAGATAGATTTAATAGATACATAGAGAGTGTTCCATTCAAAAACAGCAGGAACATATTATTTTCAAGTACACATGGCAGGTACTCCAGGATAGGTCACATGTTATTACACAAAACAAACTTCAACAACTTTAAGAAGATTGAAATAATATTAAGCATCAGTTCTTTTTCTTTTTAAATAATTTTATTTTTTTAATGGGGTGACATCAATAAATCAGGATACATATATTCAAAGATAACAAGTCCAGGGTATCTTGTCGTTCAATCATGTTGCATACCCGTCTCCCAAAGTCAGATTGTCCTCCGTCACCCTCTATCTTGTTCTCTCTGTGCCCCTCCCCCTCCCCCTTTCCCTCTCCCATTCCCCCCTCCCCCCCGTAACCACCACACCCTTATCAATGTCTCTCAGTTTCACTTTTATGTCCCACCTACGTATGGAATAATGCAGTTCCTGTTTTTTTCTGATTTACTTATTTCGCTTCGTATCATGTTATCAAGATCCCACCATTTTGCTGTAAATGTTCCGATGTCATCATTTCTTATGGCTGAGTAGTATTCCATAGTGTATATGTGCCACATCTTCTTTATCCAGTCATCTATTAACGGGCTTTTTGGTTGTTTCCATGTCCTGGCCACTGTGAACAATGCTGCAATGAACATGGGGCTGCATGTGTCTTTACGTATCAATGTTTCTGAGTTTTGGGGGTATATACCCAGTAGAGGGATTGCTGGGTCATAAGGTAGTTCTATTTTCAGTTTTTTGAGGAACCACCATACTTTCTTCCATAATGGTTGTACTACTTTACATTCCCACCAACAGTGGATCAGGGTTCCTTTTTCTCCACAGCCTCTCCAACATTTGCTATTACCTGTCTTGCTAATAATAGCTAATCGAACAGGTGTGAGGTGGTATCTCATTGCCGTTTTGATTTGCATTTCTCTAATAGCTAAAGAAGATGAGCATCTTTTCATATATCTGTTGGCCATTTGTATTTCTTCCTGGGAGAAGTGTCTGTTCATGTCCTCTTCCCATTTTTTTATGGGATTGTTTGTTTGTTTGTTGTTGAGTTTTATGAGTTCTTTGTATATTTTGGATATTAGGCCCTTATCTGAGCTGTTGTTTGAAAATATCATTTCCCATTTAGTTGGCTTTCTGTTTATTTTGTTATCAGTTTCTCTTGCTGAGCAAAAACTTCTTAGTCTGATGTAGTCCCATTCATTAATTTTAAGCATCAGTTCTTATCACAACAGTATGAAACTAGAAATCATACAGGAAAACTGGGAGAAAACATATGCATATGGAGACTAAACAATGTGCTACTAAACAATCAGAAGGTCAGCGGAGAAATCAAAGAGTAAATTTAAAAATACGTTGACAGGAATAAAAATGAAACACAACATTCTTAAAATCTATGGGCTGCAGCAAAAGTTGTTCTAAGGAGGAAGTTTATAGTGATACAGTCCAACAATCAGATGCAAAAAAAACTCAATATAATTTTATACATAAAGGAACTACCAAAAAAAAAAAAAAAAAAAAAAAGAGAACAAACAAAAAATGTTAGTAGGAGGGCCCTGGCAGGTTTAGCTCAGTTTGTTAAAAGTGTCGTCCTGAAACAACAGGGTTGCATGTTTAATCTCTGGTCAAGGCACACACGTGAAGCAACTAACTATGTGGAAAAACAACTGAATGCTTCCCTTTCCACCCTTGGCTGGTTGGAATGTTGTCCAGAGGCATGGAGGTTGCCTGTTTGATCCCCGGTCAGGGCACATACAGGAACAGCTTGATGTTCCTATCTCTCTCTTCCTGCCTCTCGCTCTCTCTCTAAAAAAAAAAAATGTTATTAAGAGGAAGGACATAATAAATATTAGAGCAGGAATAAATGAAATACAGACTAAAAAAAGAAAAGAAAACATTAGTGCACTAAGAGGCTGGTTCATTGATAAGATAAAATTAATAAACCTTTAGCCCAGGGGTCCCCAAACTACGGCCCGTGGGCCACATGCGGCCCCCTTAGGCCATTTATCTGGCCCCCGCTGCACTTCTGGAAGGGTACCTCTTTCATTGGTGGTCAGTGAGAGGAGCATAGTTCCCATTGAAATATTGGTCAGTTTGTTGATTTAAATTTACTTGTTCTTTATTTTAAATATTGTATTTGCTCCCGTTTTGTTTTTTTACTTTAAAATAAGATATGTGCAGTGTGCATAAGAATTTGTTCATAGTTTTTTTTTATAGTCCGGCCCTCCAATGGTCTGAGGGACAGTGAACTGGCCCCCTGTGTAAAAAGTTTGGGGACCCCTGCTTTAGCCAGACTCATCAAGAAAAAATAGAGATGGCCCAAATAAATAAAATCTTAATGAAAGAGAAGTTATAACCAACACCACAGAAATATAAAGAATCTTAAAAGAATACTATGAACAATTATATACCAACAAATTGAACAATGTAGAAGAAATGGATTAATTTTTAGAAGCATACAATCTTTCAAGTTTGAATCAGGAGGACATAGAAAATCTGAACAGACTAATTACTAGTAATGAAACTGAATCATTAAATCAAAAACTCCCAACAAACAAAACTCTAGGACCAGATGTCTTCACAAGTGAATTCTACCAAATATAGTATTTAAAGAGTTAATGCCTATGCTTCTCAAAATATTCCCCCCCAAAAAAAATTGAAGAGGAAAGGTCATTTCCAAATTTATTCCACAAAGCCAGCATTACTCCAATACCAAAACCAAATAATAATACTAAAAAAAAAAAAATTACAGGCCAATAATCATGATGAAAATAGGTGCAAAAATCCTCAGTAAAATATTAGCAAACTGAATTTAACACTAAATTAAAAGTATTATACATTATGATCACATGGGATTTATTCCAGACATGCGAAGATGACATACTAGTACTGTATCTGAAAATTAGTATGATATACCGCATTGGATAAAACAAAAAACATTGGATAATCATAGTGATCTCAATAGAGGCAAAAAAGCATGTGACTAAATATACAACATCCAAAACTTTTAACAAAGTGAGTATAGAGGGAACATTTCTCAACATAATAAAAGCCATCTATAACAAACCCACAGCTAACATCATACTCAATGGTGAAAAACTGAAAGCTTTTCCTCTAAGATAAAAAACAAGACAAGAATTCCTACTCTCACCACTTGTATTCAAAATAGCATTTGAAGCCTAGCCACACAATCAAATAAGACAAAGAAATAAAAGATATCCAAATTGGAAAGGAAGAAGTAAAACTCCCACTCTTTGCAGAAGGCATGAGACTATAAATGGAAAACCCTTAATGATTCCACCAAAAACTACTAGAACTAATGAATGAGTTATATAAAGTTGCAGAATAAAAAATTAATATACAAAAATCTGTTGCATTTCTATACATTAATAATGAACTATCAGAAAGAAAAATTAAGAAAATAATATATTTTACAATTGGATCAAAAAGAATAGAATACCTAGGAATAAATTTAACCAAGGAGGAGGAAGAGCTGTACAACAAAAACTGTAAGACATTGATAAAAGAAATTAAGATGACAAAAAGTGAATTGCAAGATCTACTATGCTCATGCACTGAAATAATTAACATAATTACAATGTCTATACTGCCCAAAACAATTTACAGATTCAGTACAATCCCTATCAAAATACCAATGCTATTTTTTCACATAATTAGAATAAATAATCCTGAAATTTGTATGGAACCGTGAAAGACCCCTAATAGCCAACACAATTTTGAGAAAAAAGAAAAGAACTGAAGGTTTCACACACCCTGATTTTAAACTATACTATAAAGCTATAGTGATTAAAACAGTATGGCACCAGCAGAAAAACAGACACATGTATCAATGGAACAGAATACAGAGCCCAGAAATAAACCCATGCTTATATATTCAATTGATCTATGACAAAGGAGGCAAGAGTAAATAAGGGGAAAAAGACCATTTCTTTAATAAATGGTTTTGGGAAAATTTGACAGCCACGTGTAGAAGAATGAAACTGGATCACTTCCTTACACCATTTACAAAAATAAATTCAAAATGGATTAAAGACTCCTGGAAAAAAACGTAGGCAACAAACTTTTTCTGCCCATGACCTCAATCTTAGCAGTATTTTTTTTTAGATTTGTCTTCTCAGGTAAGAGCAATAATAGCAAAAATAAACAAATGGGACTACATCAAACTAAAAAGCTTTTGCACAGCAAAGGAAACCATCAACAAAATGAAAAGACAGCCTGATCAGGCAGTGGCACAGTGAATAGAGCGTCAGACTGGGATGCAGAGGACCCAGGTTTGAGACCCAGAGCTTGCCAGCTCGAGCACGAGTTCATCTGGTTTGAGCAAAGCTCACCAGCTTGGACTCAAGGTCGCTGGCTTGAGCAAGGGGTTACTCGGTCTGCTGAAGGCCCAGTCAAGGCACCTATGAGAGATCAGTCAATGAACAACTAAGGTGTTGCAACAAAATGAAAAGACAACCTACTGAATGGGAGAAGATATTTTAAAATATACCTAATAAGGAATAATATCCAAAATATGTAAAGAATTGATATAACTCAATATTAAAAAAAAAAAAAAACAATTTAAGGCCCTGGCTAATGGGCTCAGTGGATAGAGTGTTTGGTGTACAGACATAACGTGTTAGATCTCTGGTCAGGGCACATATGAGAAATGACCATCTGCTTCTCTTCCTCCCCCCTCTTCCTCTTCTCTCTCTCTTTCCCTCTTGCAGCCAGTGGCTCTATTGGTTTGAGCATTGGCCCCAGGTGCTGAGGATAGTTCAGTTGATTTGAGCATTGGCCACAGGTGGGGGTTGCTGGGTGGATTCTAGTTGGGGTGCATGCAGGAATCTGTTTCTCTATCTCCCCTCCTCTCACTTATAAAAAAAACAAAAACAGTTTAATTAAAAAATGAAGAGAGGACCTGAATAGACATTTCTCTGAAGAAGACATGCAGATGGCCAACAGAAACATGAAGAGATGCTCAACACCACTAAGCATCAGGAAAATGGAAATCACAACCACTATAAGATATTACCTTACATCTTTCAGAATGGCTATTATCAAAAAGACAATAAATAGTAAGTACTCCATATCCTTTATGGAAAAAGGGAACCCTTTTGCACTGTTGATGGGAATGTAAATTAGTGCAGCTACTGGAAAACAGTACAGAGGTTACTAAAAAGGTTAAGAATAGAACTACCATATGATCCAGCAATTCTGCTTCTGAGTATTTGTCTGAAGAAAATACTAAATTGAAAAGATATATGCACTCCTATGTTCACCACAGCATTATTTACAATAGCTAAGATATGGAAGCAACCTAAGTGTCCATTTATAAATGAATGGATAAAGAAATTGTGGTACACACACACACACACACACACACAAACTCAGGAATGTTGCTCAGCCATAAAAAAGAATGAAATCTTGCCATTTACAACAACATGGATGGACTTAGATTATTATGCTAAGAGAAATAAGTAAGACAGAGAGAGACAGATATCATACAATTTCACTTATATTTGGAATCTGAAAAGCAGAACAAAACAGGAATAGACTCACAGAAACAGAAAACAAACTGATGGTGGCCAGAAGGGAGGGGGTGAGGGAGATGGGCACAATAGGTGAAATGGACCAAGAGGTACAAACTTCCAGTTATAAAAAGGTAAGTCATGGGGATGTAATGCACAACACAGGGAATACAGTCAATAATATTATAACTATGTATGGTGACAAATGGTTATTTGACTGAGTGTGGTAATCATTTTGTATGATATTTAAATGTTGAATCACTGTGTTGTACACCTGAAACTAATATAATATTGTATGTCAAATATATGTCAATCAAAAAGAGAGTAATTAGGACAATAACTTATTACTCTAAAATGTATCAGCTTTAAGGCAAGATTAAGCATTTATGTTGTCTTTCATATATGAACAGTACATTGAGTAATCAAATAGCCCTAGGTAATGAATAAAAGTTTTTCTTTACATAATAAAGGTATAAAGAATAATAGAATTAGAAAGTCGGCATTATAAGCTCTAATGACTAGTAGATTGAAACAATAATCATCAGTGGATAAACCCATTAGATGACATTTTGTTGGAAGCTCTCCACTGGAGAAAGCAGACTATCATGCCCCAAACCCATTGATTCATCTTAGCATCAGAGAGTGCATGCCTCCTGATATGCCTCCAGTTATAAAGTGCTATTTATGATCTATACAGTTGAACCGGAATCTAATCAAATCTTTAAAGCTAACTTCAATTTGGAGGAGATATGAGAGATGAATGAATAATCCATTGACTACGCGGAAGTGAAGAGACAAATCTCAAATATTGGATCTGCTATAGGACAGTATATTTGGTTTCTTTACAAGTCAACTACCTGATAAAAGGGGGGGAGGGAGAAATTAAAGGGGAAGGAGGAGACACAAGTCTCTATTGAAAAACTTTAGGTAACTAAATATAATGTGTGGACCTTCTTTGGGTTCCATAAAACCAAATGGAAACACATTTTAAATACCTAGGGGAATCTGAACATGTCAAAGTTTTAGATGGGATACCAAGAAAATGTATGTGTACAAATGATACTATAGTTATGTAAAGGAATAGCATATTTTCTAGGTGTGGATACTTAAGTATGTAGAGCTGAAATAACTTGATGTCTGGAGTTTGCTTTAAAGTGATTTGCCAAAAAAAAAGAAAATGAGAGAGACAGAAAAAGGAAGAGGGGGAGAGGAGGAAGAAGAAGAGAGGATAATAACAACAGAGATGTTGAAGACAGAGAGACAAAAGTGGGAAATTAATCATAGTTATAATAAAATAAAATTTCCTTACACTGAAGAAAGGCTCAAGTGCTGACATCCCTCAGGAATCAACATATCATGTAGACACCCCCCCAAATGTGTACTTGTTTGAGTGAAATTAGCAAGCTTGAGTCTGAATATGCGTTATTTTTTAGCCAAGGGTTATTTTCCAAATAACCCTTAAACTTTTACTGTAATTGACAGTCACATAGAACATGTTGATTTTATCGGTTGATTTTATCTTGAGGGTATAGTGTTGTGAACTTTTGATTTGAAAATTTATCCTGAATTGGATTTTAATATCTGTGTGTGTGTGCGCACTTCTCTCTTTCCGTCCCTCTCTCTCTCTAGCCTCCCGTCCAAAACATGCTTACTTATTCAGCTGGCTCTGGGCTCCTATGTTGTGGTGATATTAGAGATAAAACAAATTTACTCACCAACATTGAGGGTATCTTAGTTGTATCTTCTTTCCTCTCTCCCCAATTTATGGCTGTTTCTTACACTTGCTGTTCTGAATAACTACACCCAGTTTGTGAAGTTGTATAAACTATCCCACTGCCATCTGTTTGGGATTGCGCTGAGTTTTGTAAAGATAACTGAGATATTGTAATTGAAATGCTTACAATAGTGTATGTTCTCACCTAGGAGCAAGGTATATGTCTCTGTGATTCTTGTTTTCTTCTTACTCTTTCAATACATTTTATAGTTGTTGTTGTTTTTTTCACATAGCTCTTGCACAGTTCTATTACTGTGAATGGGCTTTTAAAAAATTGTATTTTTAATTATTGAGTAGCAGTGTGTGGATGATACCCAGCCATCTGGGAGAGTTGTCATAATTATAAAATTGATTGGAAATAATTTAAATCTTTATCAATAAAGGAATGATTAAATTAAGGTAAATCTGGTTAATGGAGTATGATACGGCTGTTTAGAAAAACATATACGGTGAGAGAGATAAAAAATATTGAGAGCAAGAGAGAGAGAACCATCTCCAAGGTAAAATAGGGAAAAAAAGCAAGTAAGCAAAAAAAAAAAAAAAAAAAAAAAGGCGGGGGGGGGGTTTGGAGAATAATAACATAGTATGGTTTAAATATGTAAAATGACTACATATGGATATACATATACACTGTAAATACATAGAATAAGGCCTGGAAAAATGCATCCCAATGTTAGTGGTGATTACCTTTACGTAGGGGGAAAAAGGAGATCGTTTTACTTTTTTTAATGCATGTTTTTATATTACTTAAATTTTCCTAAAATGTGAATTTAATAATGCTTTTGTAAGTAAAAATTTTTAAAAAGGTAAGAGAGTAGACAAGTTGATAAAGATTGACATGCGGGAAGCTCCAGGGAGAGTAGATATAAGTCCGTAGAAAACCCTCACGGGTCATTAATTTCTACAATATCTTTAAAGTCACTTCCATTTGGCTTTGGAAATCTGTAGCTCTACACAACCTGTCAAGAAGTATTACCAGCATCTATCAGAGCAGAAAATGAAGATAAAATGTAACACAACTGTCCAATGGAATCAGTAGAGACAAACCCTCCCCAATGTTTTATCTGCCTCTTGCAGTGTCTCCTATGGTAGGGCCGTGGACTGGTCAAAGACCTAAATAAATTAGCTGGCTAAATGAATTGGATAATTTTCCTTCTAGCCCTTTCTCATTGTCAGTTGAAAACCAGATGAGACCGGCCTTTATTTTCTAGGTCTTTCTAGTGTCTAGATTTTCTACATGGGAAACTTCCCAGCCTGAATTTAGGAAAGGGAGCCCTGCTGGGATTCCTGCATCAGGTGGTTTGAGGCAAACTTGTTTGCCTTGAGCAAGGCTGTTTCTGGGCTGGGCATGTAAAGTCTTTCTGAAAAGCCTTTTACCGCCTCGTATCACTGTAGGTGTTTGTGCCGGGTCCCTTGCTGAGTTCCAGTTAGAGCTTAGGTTTTTTATAAACAAGTGTTGCCGGAATGTGTAATCTGGACTTTCATTTTATACACATGAAATAGAGATCAGTGATGAACACCTAACGCAGTGTCTAGCAGTGCTTCTCAAACTTTAATAGAGGAGTCATATCAGGATGCTGATTCAAGTCTGGGGCAGACACTTGAACCTGCATCACTAAGGAACTAGCACGTCAGTGATGTGGCTGGATGAAGGGACCACACTTAAAGTATCAATAGTGTATGGCACACGCTTGCTACTCAATAAATGTGTGTTGAGCGAGTCTTCTTCTGTTCTAATCCCCAGAAATGTGGAACCTCCTATAGAGGCACACACCCTTTCTCTTTGGTGTCTGTGTTAGACAGTGAGGAATTTTTACTTTCTGGAAAGCTAAAGTCTATCAAGCTATTGTGTTTTACATACTTCCACTCCTAGCCCCACGTAGAAGCAGTACCCAGAGCTAAATTTTTATAAAGCCAACATCATGGTGTGCACCCTGATTTAGTCACCCTCTTCCAGCCCAATCTAGCATAATTGCCTGATTTTGCCCCATAGAGATGCCCCACTGGGGCTGCAGGTTGGCATCACAGGCAAAGCCAGGGGAGACTGAAGGCCCTTTATGCAAAACTAATCCCCCCCCTTCCCACCAGGGCCACAGCCCTTTTCCTCCTCTGGGGTAGGGACTTGCTGGAGCACTAAATTTGGTTCACAAAACTTAAGCCAAAAAATAAAAATCAAGCAACACATGGACTCTAACACAGAGGTATCCTAAACAAAGCAAGGATGAAAGTTAACCAAACAGGTTTTTGGGGTTTTGTTTGTTTGTTTGTTTGTTTTTATCAAATGAGAGGTAGGGAGGCAGAGACAGACTCTTACATGTGCCTCAGTCAAGATCCACCCGGCAATCCCTATCTAAGGCTGATGTTCTGTCCATCTGGGGCCACTGCTCTGTTGCTCAGTAACCGAGCTATTTTAGTGCGTGTGAGGCCAGGGAGCCATCCTCAGTGCCCGGGGCCAACTTGATCATTTGAGCCATAGCTGTGGGAGGGGAAGTAGGGGGTGGAGAAGCAGATGGTCACTTCTCCTGTGTGCCCTGACCAGGAATCGAACCCGGGACTTCTACATGCCAGGTTGATGCTCTACTGCTGAGACAACTGGCCAGGGCCTCAAACAGGTATCTTGAGAAACATATTACCTATTTAGTTTTTCTTTCACTGGAGGAAAAAACCATATTTGCCTATTGAGCTATGGTGAAAAATGCTCATAAATTAAAATCTCAAGCCTGGTTATTTTGGAGTTACTTTCCTTTGAGGAAGATCAAAAGCCTGGTTGGAAAATGACTCAAATTTGTATGGTGAAAGATTCTTTTGGAATGAACTAGGTATGTTTAGGACAGGTGGAGATGTTAGTTTTATTGTATGAAAGGGTGTTTAATATTTTAACAATTGTCTTGTTCAAGATTACTGAATTGTGTAGACAGAAAAATTCTGCTGTCTTACAATCAATTTAACAGTTATTATCACTTATTGGCCACTCAGCTGGGGACTTTGGGGGTATAGTGTTAGCAGAAGTCACTTGGCAATTCTAGCATGTGCACATTAGCAGAATAGATTGGGCTGTGATTTGTAGCACAAACCTGCTTTTACAAGGAGCATCCCTCCCCTCCACCCACAGCTTCACCATGATGTTGGAATCTGTCTAGTCAGTGGAGGATCAGTAGCTTAAGGAGCTAATGAATATTCATTTCTTTTCCCTGGGTGCAAAGTAAAATAACCAGTAATTAGTATAATATTTAATACTTCTATTCAAAATAAATAAATCTTTTGTTAAAAAAAACTAATTATTATAATGTAGCAAATTTTGCATATGTAACTGGAATTGGATGTGGTGTTTTGAAAATGCTTCTAAGCCCTCATTTACATGTTTGAGATTAGTTAATTATTCCCCCTGTATGCATAAAACAGAACTCTAAATTTTTATCTCTATCTATTATTCATTTTTCTATCTCCCAAGTTTAGCTGATTCTAATATTTAAATTTTGCATTTGCTTGGATGCTGAAGATATTTGTATTTTGAGGTAATGTTTTGAATTTGGATTTGCTCTTGTCCTCCCCTTTTCTGGTTCCACAGATGCAGGATGCAGATGGCTTACAGATATTCCCAGGTGACATTTTGTATCTGATCGTTGGTTCATGTGGCAAGTGTTAGCTGTCGCAATTGTTTCAAATATATATTTTTGAACACATAATGCATGGTAGGCATTGTGCTAGGTGCTCTCACAAATGTCATCATATTTTTATTCTACAACAGTCCCAGAGGATTTGTTTTTCTATCGCTATTCTGTAGGTAAGAAAACTGAGCTCACAGATTTTATACTTTGGGCAATGTATAAAATTCTAAGTTATTTGTGTATCTGAGTCTAAATCCGGTTTACATCATAGATACAAGATTCTGAAACTTGTTCTCCCAGTTGCTGAGGGGAGGAAGGTTTGGAGGAGGTGATGATATGCTTGTGTAAAAATAAAAAATTCTCCAGGATGCCATCATGGGCTTGGGTACTTGTGGGTGCCAACCTCTGCTGGGAGTGAGGGACAGCCCAGGATCATCGGCCTTGTAGGCAAATACTTTCTGGGCCTGTGAAAAACAAGGGAACTTCTCATCTACAACCTGGAGGTTTCTCTGTGATGCTGGCTAGTGCTTCCCTCAGAGAATTTACAATCTTGCCCAAATGCCAATTTATAGCACTATGTAGGATAGGGTCCAAACCCATGAAGAACTAGGTACTTCATAATGTTGCAATTCCTCATGCAAAAACAATAATATTCATGAAATTACTAATTTGGTATCTATTTATAAATTTTTTCTAATTTACATTAAAGTAAATTTGTAACTATTAAAATTAAAAAAACTCTTATATGACCCAAAATCATCTAAATGACCTTATTAATATCCCAATCTCATTTAGAACAAGTTTAAAACATTAGTGATCACATCTATTAGCTATGAACCAGTAAAGTACAGGGGGCCCAGGAACGGCAGTTCTGCAGAAGGAAAGACTTCTTAGTGGAGGCTGGTGCTCAAGGAAGCAAGTGATCCACACGCCCCAGAGGGTCAGTGGGTACTGTGGGAAGCATCTGCCCTATGGTTCTAGCTCTTTGTGACTTTGGTTGGGTACATAGTTTGTTGAGCCTCTCACCCCTCAAACCTAGTGTGAAAGCAACAACCACACTACCTCAGGGTTTGCAAAACGCTGCAAAATGGTGAAAGACCATTTATGTCCAATAATAATTATATAGCAGATACACAATACATTTTTTACATTTATATTATTATGAGGTCAGTAAACAATTAGTACGAAGTTGGATGCCAGAAAAAGCAAAAAGAGGTTAAGATAAAGGCTAGAAAAGCATTTCAGGTATTCATGTATTCAATCACTCATTCATTTGTTCCTTCCTTCCATTGTTCCATAAATACTTAACTATATTCTTGCCCCAGAACTAGGTGCTGAAACTATTACAGCAAAAAGACAGATATAGTCTAGTGGAAGAGACAGATACACAAGCAATTGCATATACAATTGTTTGAATATAACAGTGATAGATGCAACAATGAAAAATACAGTGTGCAATAATAGTGTTCAGCAGGGAACCCACTAACCTGAGGAGTCAGGGAGGGCATGCCGCCCAAGTGACATTGAAGCCCAGACCCACAACATCAGTAGAGGTTGAACAAATATATAAAGGAGCACTCAAAACCTCCTTTCCGAATGTTTATGAGACTAGCTGTCCCCCCTCCTTATTGCTGACTCTGCTTCTCACCAACCGACTAGAGCTTGACATGCTGGTAGGTTTATCCTCTCACTCCCTTGCCAGTTGGCAGAATACATTGGTCACCACTGCCTTGAAAAAGAGTCTGGTGCCTGACCTGTGGTGGCACAGTGGATAAAGAGTCGACCTGGAAATGCTGAGGTCGCCAGTTCAAAACCCTGGGCTTGCCTGGTCAAGGCACATATGGGAGTTGATGCTTCCAGCTCCTCCCCCCTTCCTCTCTGTCTCACTCTCTCTCCTCTCTAAAATGAATTAATAAATAAAAAATTTAAAAAAAAAAAAAAAAGAAAAAGAGTCTGGTGGTGTGGCCTAGAAGAGATCACAGAATCGAGAATTTCACACAGTAAAGCCCTGGTGAGAATCTTGTCTCCATTCCTAATTATAAAGAATTGAGTGTTAAAAAATGGAGTGTTTCCCTTCCTTGTGGGACTTCCCTTTACCAAATAAGAAAACAGATGTGGTAGGCACAAAGTCAGAGTGTGTAAGTATAGGAAGGTTAGAATGTAAAATCTGCAATGTCACATGTTTAGTGTAATGTATAAGTATCCCTCCCAAGCGTGGTAGGCCTCTGTGGGGTTCTACTAACGGGTCTTTCCTTGACAGGTCAGCAAAGAGAAGGGGCCATGAGTAAGTAACAATGAAAACAAGAGTTATTCTGCTTATAATAGCCCAGTCTCTCCTGCTTATGTTCCCTACAATATTTTGACTTGTTTTTCATTAGCTGATTTTATTCTTTTTTATATATAAAAAAAATAAGGAATACATATTTATAATAAACAAAGTAACAAATACAGACAGGTAAAATAAAATGAAATAAAAATTAGCCGTTATCTTACTACCCAGGGAATATTAACAGCCATAAGTGTTTTGTGGCTTATCCATGTATATAATTAACTTGAGATCATATTGCTCTCACACTGTTGGCTACCAGTCTTTCAGATTTTTTTTCCCCAACAATAAGTGACTTTTAGAATAAACCTTAGGCTTTCTCTGGAGCCAAGTCTCCTAAGAAAATCATTTGAGAAGATTACTCATCCTAATAATCCACCATTCACAATCCCTCTCAGGAGTGTTTGTTAACCTTAGGGATTAACAGCAGGCTCGATAGCAATGCCATGCAAGTAGCTGCTTACGTGGTGGCTTGGGGACTGCTGGGGTTGGGAAACATTTTTGCAGATTTGCACAGGAAAGTGTCACTTAGGCTTTCCCCCTTCATTTCTCTTCAGTTTTCAAAAGCAGAGAAATAGCAATAGCCTCCAGCGGAAGAGTGACTTCAGCTGCAATTGATAGGATCTGAATATTTTGGAGGCTCGGAGGGAGAATTTAGTCTGCAAGAATTTGTAAATCAATTGAAGATGGATTCAAACTCTGAGTGGCATGGTAACTATATGCCAAAGTTAAAGCTCAGGATTCAACTCTGAGCCGCAGTTGGGTTGATTCTCCTGTCTCATGTTCCTAAGGTGGCTCACAACACCGCCACACTGCGCATGCGCTCAGATCAGATCCCCCCCCCCCCCCCCCCCCCCATCCGCTCCGGGCTTTCCTGTTCCAAGCAAACGCTTCCAAACTCCTCAACATTCCCTCCTGGTCTGTACCCAGATCCCCAACATTCTGGGACCTTTATGCTCTAAACTTCGAGACACATACCCACCAGAGGGTAGAACTAGCAATAAAAGGGACTGTTAACAAATTTGGACACTATGCTGGCAAAGGGCTGAGTTTGTTATGAACATGATATGATTAGATGATTAGTATACCTGTTGGGGAAGGAGGTGGTTGCTACATTGTTCTCCAGTTCCCATGTTGTCTGGTTAAGGAGGAAAATGAGTGCAGCGTTGACTAGTACATTCAGCATGGTGTACTAGGGAAAATCTGAAGAATAGCCGCCGAGGTACCCCAAATTAAACTGGGCTTGAGTTCCCATAAGACTTTTTTTTAATTTATGTTGGGAAATTTTTTGATTTTATTATAATCTTTGTCCAAAACTTCTGTTGAAACTTCAATTTCTAAACAACTCTTGAAAGGAAATAATGATTAACTAGACTCTCCAAATTGAAAACAATTAAAAGCAGTCCTAGCACAGAATACACTTATTTGCCTAACGTCTCGGGCGCTCACTGTGCCTGGCATTGTCTGATTTATTAGGTCATTTCATTGCAATGACAGTCTGAAATAGGTGCTGCGTGTTTCAGAAGAGGAAATGGAGTCAAGAAAAAGTTTCTCCAGATTTAGTCAAACTTCGTAGTCCATGTTCTTGGACTACGTATCTGCTAACTAGTGGTTATGCTAACCACTAACCACCAGTGCCCAAAGTCTATGTTCTCTCTCTCTCTCTCTTTTTTTTTTTTTACAGGGACAGAGAGAGAGTCAGAGAGAGGGATAGATAGGGACAGACAGACAGGAATGGAGAGAGATGAGGCACATCCATCATCAGTTTTTCGTTGTGACACCTTAGTTGTTCATTGATTGCTTTCTCATATGTGCCTTGACTGTGGGCCTTCAGCAGATTGAGTAACTCCTTGCTTGAGCCAGCGACCTTGCATCCAAGCTGGTGAGCTTTGCTCAAACCAGATAAGCCTGTGCTCACCTCGAGGTCTCGAACCTGGGTACTCCGCATCCCAGTCTGACGCTCGATCCATGGCGCCGCCGCCTGGTCAGGTCCAAAGTCCATGTACTTAACACTGAACTCTACTGCTCACCCCAAGTTCCTTTGTTTTGCACTTGTGACATTCCTGCAAGAGCAGGCACTCTCTTGCCACATGAGAGAGATGAACTTGGGGCTCTCAAGGACTTCTTAGCAAACTGGAGAAGTCTTGAAAGATGCTCCTGATGGGCCTACACTCGGGGGCTCATTTCTCTGGGCTCCTAATGCCAGGACAGAATGAGAGCTTTCAGTTAGACAATCAACTTGGAGTGGAAATAACACATAAAAAGTTGTGGTGCTCAGAAATGATAAAAAAACCCCATGATTTAATAGGAGTTGCAGTTTCGCTTTCACTTGAGGACGAGGCATCTAAAGGAAAGGGGAAGAAAAGCACTCGGGTTCAGCCTGTTCTGGTTTGGCTGTCTGGCTTGAGTCAAGCTCTTGACTACTTTGAGGCTTGATTTCTTCATATGTTAAGTGAAAGGATTGAGCCAGATAATCCCCTGGCGTGTTTTAGCTCTGAGTGGGAGACCGGTTTGTCTCTGCTGCAGCTGGGAAGTTACAGAAAGAGGGCGTCATCTGCTTGTCTTCCATTCTCCCTTTCCCCTCACTCCCCATTCTGGGGGAAATACCCCTTTGGAGAGTCAAGATACAAACAAATGAATTTGTCCTTTAGTCTAAAGGGACGTGTCACAAACCCAACAGCTATAGAGGTCAGATAGCTCTGTGTGTGTGTGTGTGTGTGTGTATTAAAAAAAAACCCAGGCCCTGGCTGGTTGGCTCAGTGGTGGAGCATCGGCCTGGCGTGCAAGAGTCCCAGGTTTGATTCCTGGCCAGGGCACACAGGAGAAGTGCCCATCTGCTTCTCCACCCCTCCCCCTCTCCTTCCTCTCTGTCTCTCTCTTCCCCTCCCGCAGCCAGGGCTCCATTGAGTCAAAGTTTGCCTGCACACTGAGGATGGCTCTGTGGCCTCTGCCCCAGGCGCTAGAATGGCTCTGGTTGCAACAGAGCAACGCCCCAGATGGGCAGAGCATCGCCCCCTGGTGGGCATGCCAGGTGGATCCCGGTCGGGCGCATGTGAGAGTTTGTCTGACTGCCTCCCCGTTTCCAGCTTTGGAAAAATGCAAAAATAAAACCCCAAATCCAAAAAACAAAATAGAGGGCAGAGATCAATGTATGCTTAATACCATTTTCCTAAAAACATCTATCATTCTTACTTAGTCCTCTCTGATTTTGTCACATTTTTTGTGTTTGTGTGTGTGTGTGTGACAGAGACAGGGAGAAAGGGGAAGAGAGAGGGACAGACAGACAGGAAGGGAGAGAAATGAGAAGCATCAATTCTTCACTGTGGTACCTTAGTTGTTCATTGATTGCTTTCTCATATGTGCCTTGACCAAGGGCTACAGCAGACCGAGTAACCCCTTGCTCAAGCCAGCAACCTTGGGCTCAAGCTGGTGAGCCTTGCTCAAACCAGATGAGCCCATGCTCAAGCTGGTGACCTTGGGGTTTCGAACTTTGGTCCTCTGGGTCCCTGTCTGATGCTCCATCCACTGTGCCACTGCCTGGTCAGGCTGAGTTTCTCACTTTTGATAAAAACAATGATATAGAGAGATAGTTCCCTATTATAAGAAAAACAACCTGAGCAGGCATACTATGCAAGCTACATAAAGCACAATGGAGAGAGACTGGCCATGGACCCCAATCTGCTCTCCGTGTTCTTCAGGTTGTACATCTTAGATCAGTGCTGGTCAACCTGGTCCCTACTCCCACTAGTGGGCGTTCCAGCTTTCATGGTGGGCAGTAGCAGAGCAACCAAATGGCGCCGCGATTACATACTAATTGACTAACTGTTGACCAGTCAAGATCAGGACAGCGGTCATACTCTGGGCATTTGTATTGGGACCACATCCGACCTCTTTCGCAACCACCTGGCCAGCATCCACAAGCGGCCAGGTACCTGACCTCGGGTCCACACCCACCACCTGATCCAGCGGGAAGTTTATGACCTCTTTTGTCGCCCAAAAACTAGCAGTTCGTCGTTTTATTACCCCGTAGACAAAGAACTCCATGGTTCGACGCTTCCTTCTATGACAGAAACTGCCGGACAATGGAGACAACAATTAACTCATATTTTCATCTCGATTCCAGCATTTTAGGGTAATAGGGTAACATTCTAGGAACCCCCCCTTGGACTGCCCAAACGAGCCGATGTCTCGCTACTTTGCCCCAATTGCAAAGAAGGGATGCCATTGGCCAACACCCGCTACATAAAATTTTATAAAACGCACAACCATGAATACTCACTAACTTAGTCTCCTCTCGACAAACTCTCGCTTAACCACGACTTTTGTAACGTCGCGACCATGCAACAGACTTCAAGCGCATAAGTTTTGTTCACTTTATGTAAGTGAAGCTAAATCGTTATGTAATCGAAACTAAAGTCAGTATGTAGTTAGATTTCTGAGAGCAAGCACGTGCTTACAGCTTCAAACAAAATATTGTGAAATATCGTGAGCCTATGTCTCAAGAACAACAACAAAAAATCCCCACATGCGGCTATTGCCAGAGTATCTGAAGATGGGTTTCATAGAATCTGTTGCAAATAAACAACACCCAATGTGTTTATTGTGCCATAAAACATTATCCAATGAGGCAATGAAGCCAAGTTGATTGCAAGAACATCTTCCTAGAAAGCATCCAAATGACAAGGACAAGCCCATTGAATATTTTCAGAAAATATATAAAAAATTTCAAAATCATTCAACTATCGTTGCATCATTTAAGAAACAACATAAAATGAACAAAGATGGATTAATCGCCACTTATCGCATTTCACAAATAATTGCAAAAAGTGGTAAAAACTATAATATTGGAGAAACTAATAATACCCTCTATAAAAGAATTTATCTCAACAGTAATGCATCAGGACATACCTCAAAATTTAAAAACATTGCCCCTAAGCGATAGCACAGTAAAGCCATGAATTGATGAAATGGCAGTTAATGTTGAAAACAAACTTATAAGTATTCTCCAAAACTCTTCATTTTCCATGCAATTGGATGAATCTACCATTGCAAATAATGATGCTTTATTGATGGCATATGTACACTACTTTGATGAAAACAATATATTACAAGAAAAATGCTATTCACAATAAATCTTATTACAGATACAAAAGAATTATCTATATTTAATACTGTGAGAACATACTTTACAAAAAATAATTTTCCTTTGAACAATATTGTTGCATGCGCTACTGATGGAGCACCATCAATGGTAGGTCGCTATCGTGGATCTGTTGCTTATTTGAAGCAGGAAATGCCAAATGTTTTATGTATTCATTGTGTGGTGCACAGACAACATCTTGTAGGAAAACATCTAAGTACAAGTCTCCATTCATCATTAACTATAATAATTCGAGCTGTAAACAAGATCAAATCCAATGCAAAGAATGATAGAATGTTTCAGCAGCTTCGCCAGGACAATAATGAAGATTTTATTAAGTTACTTTTTGCACACAGAAGTTTGGTGGCTGTCAAAGGGTCCATCTTTGGCTAGATTTGTAGCATTATATGATAGTGTCATACAATTTTTTGAAAGTAATAATGAGACCAATCTGTGTCAACAGTTAAAAACAGTAAAGAACAATGCCTTTTACTTGGCAGATATTTTCAAGAGCTTTAACGATGTCAATTTGCAGCTTCAAGGAGCTAATAAAACTCTTATAGGTTGCCAAAGTATTGTGCTATTATTTATTGACAAACTTGAATTACTTCATCATAATCTATTGAAGAGAGAATTTCATCAGTTTCCTCAATTATCATCTATAAAAATGATGTAACTCCAGAGGATATTGACAGATTCAGTAGCCACCTCAACTAACTTAAATTGGACATGGAAAAATGATTTGAAGATATTTTGAAATGGAAGGTATATGACTGGATGAAAAATTCTTTTACCGCAAATATTGAAGAGGCTGATACAACTTGCCAAGAAGAACTGTTAGAAATTAGATATAATGAAGAAAGTAAAGATAAATTCGACAGTGGTGGATATGAAAACCTACGGCAAAATAAAAAAATGCCGGTCTTATATCCAAATATGTGGAAAATGGTATTCAGTTTATTGATACCTTTCCCTACCTATATCTTGTGGAATCAGGATTTAGTGCTGTTAATCATATTATGACGAAAGAAAGAAATCGCCTGAATATTTTCGAAAGGGGAGACCTTCGTTTGTTCCTCACAAAAATGGAACCGAATATTCAATATTTAGTTTCCCAGCATCAGCCTCAGGGATTCCACTAATAATTCAATTAACTAATGTAATTTCTATGTATGCAAAGTATAAATAAAAAGATAGATTTAACTGTAGTAAATTGTTTTATAAATATTTATTCTGCCAAACAGTGAAAATCTGACATAAAGTACTTGGTAAGTAATTATTATTATATGCTTTAACTTGCTGTAATTCTGCTTTATAAATTTTATAAAGTAAAGCTACTTCCCTACTTTATAAATCACCATTACTGTGGAACTGGTAGGCGGTTAGAAAATTTTACTACTAACAGAGATACAAAAGTGGACGGTAGGTATAAAAGGTTGACTACCCCTGTCCTAGATCAACAAGTTGACACAATGTCAATTTTAGAATATTGAGAGAACTCTTGTATTGTTTTTATGCTGATCATTTCTATTCACCCACAAATTTTTTTATGGTTTAGCTAAGATCCAGCCTTCTCAAAAGTTCCTACAGTTACCTGTGCATGTGGAGGGGAAGAGGGAAGTGGTTCCTGGAAAATTTAGTCAGTTTTTAGAAATCTATGTTTCCAGAAGCAGATATGACTTCCTAGTGTACTACCTGGCATATACTGGGCACTCAAAAATATGTATCAAATGAGAGAATATATAGATAAATGGATAAATACATAGATACATAGGTAGGTAGATAGTCCTGTGTTAATGACAGGTAGTCAGTGAGAAGCAAAACTGGAGCTAAACCCCAGGTCTGCCAATTCCAAACACAGTGCTCATTTCACAATCTTCTGCCTGTTTTGTTTTTCTTACATACAATTTAGTTCCTTAAACTCATGCAACTATGAACCAATGATCTCGTGGATGCCTTCTCATGCTCCAACGTCTGATCTCTTCTACCAGTTTAGGAGAGGGTCCAGCACTCAACAGGTGGGTTGTGATTGCTGAAGACACACAGACTTACCCTTCTGAGGTGAACCTGGAGATGTTTTCAGAGTAGACTAGGCAGGAAGAAAAGAAGAGTTCTCTATTCAGCCCCCAAATAACCAAGTCAATAGATAGCTGAATTCTTCAGGGTCAGCAAAGTGTTAAGCAGAAGCCAAGTTGCTAGCCTTCTTAGAAATTGCTTTCATGTGATGCAGAATACTTGAACCAAGGGCCATGGCTTCTTAGCTTTACCATCTTTAAGGCTGCTCCAGCCTCAGATTTACAAAGTTCCCTTGTCCTGGGCCTCGCTCTGCCCTGGTTTTTCTTACAAAAACATCACGAGGAACAGTTAGGATTTCCTGCATGCTGTTTGAGAAACATATTCTAAGTGTTTTTGGACACTTGAGTGGCTTCTAAGCTGTTTTTTCAACACAATGTGCTGTGCAAATGCATGCGATTTGAAGATACTAAAAAATACAGTTATTTCTAATAAGAATTAAGTCACTATTAAGGGCAAGGTTCTTTAAAAACAGCTGTTTGAGAAATTTTTTTAACTCATTCATATCTTAATTAGGTAAAATTGCCCACTTCCACAGGAACATTGAGAAATGAAAGAATTCCAGGCTTTTGCTGGCTGGTTCTCGATCTTTCTGTCTAATCTGTCTATCTGTCTGTCCATCTATTAGCATGTCTGTCTGTCTAGCTATCTAATATAACACTTTTAAACAAAATGATAGCTTACCGAATACCCATGTACCCATTTTCTAGATTTGGTACTTATCAACATGTTACCATAACTGCTCCACCAAATTCTTTGTATTAGAGTTTTGTTTTGTTTTTTAATTACCAATGTCATGACTTTTACCCTAATTTTTTTTGTGTCTGCCTCTTGAAAATAGGGACAGTTTCCTGTGTAACCACAGTACTGTTACCTCACCTGACATAATCATCAGAGATGCCTCAATGTCATCTAGTAGCCAGTCCTTGTTCAGTTTCTCAGTTGTCCTCAAAATGCCTTTTACAGCTGATTTATTCAAATAGGACCCAACAGGAACTACACATTACATTTTGTTGTTATTTCTCTTCATGCTTTTTAAATATAAAACTAAATCACACACACAGGAAAGAAAAAATAGAGAATTATAAACAAGTACCACGTTAGGAATTGATAGATCTAATTTTAGTTCTAACTCTGCCCCCAACCAGCTGCCTGCCAGAGAGCACAGCAGTTAGCCCTCTGAGCCTCTTTGATCTCATCCATAGAATTCATTCACTCACTATTCATTCTTTCATTTAACAAATATGTATTGAGTGCCTATTGTGTCCTGATTCTTGCATTGGGCCCTATTCTAGAAAGAAAGTCAGCTTGCAGGAAATGGTTCCAGAATTCTAATTCTTGGGGATTATCTATGCTTGGTCCCGTCTCTTTCTTTCCTCTCCATTTTCATGGCATTGATTCACTGAAGATACAAGACCAGTTGTCCCACAGAATGTTGAATTGTTTGATTTTTAAATTTACTTTTGTGATGTCATTTATTTTGTTTTTCTACCTCCCATATTTCCCGTAACTCGGAAGGAGTATATGAAGGCTTGACAGGATTTGGGAGAAACACTTTTGATGGGAATATGTTATAGGTGGTGCTGTGTACTGTATATTGCATCTCATCAAGAGGCGTATGGAATGTCTGGCTGGTCTAGTTAAATAGTACTAGAACTGATTGTGAGTCCATGTCATATAGCCTGATGCCCCACATGGTTTCTCTGTCTGATGGTTGGGGACTGTGGGGGAGTTTGTACTTTGATACCAGGTAAATCTAATTCCCTATCATCCTATCCCTTATTGTCCATAGGCGATCTTTGGTTGAATCTATTATTTTTTTAGGGAATGCAAAATAATAATTTTCTAATTATATCATTTCTTCTACTATCCAATATTCACCCCTAAAAATACTTTACCTCACCAGCTGGGGCTTAATAATTACGTTACAATGCAAGCTGTTTACCCATTTTCAGAGTAAGGGGTTGGTATGATGCCCAACTCCAATGATAACCAATAGGATTTGTTTGCTTGCTGTCCCTTTTGTGAGTATCTTTATGGACTCATGGATTTTTAGATATCCATTATAGTCAGTTTTCCATTTTGATTCTTAAACTATCTCAACCTTGTGGGTATCCCTTCATGTTAGGTCAATATTTGGAGATGAAGAATAATGGAAAGATATCCTCAGCAGAAAACATATCTGAGAACTTTGCTATGTCTGGTACCGGGCTAGATGGTAGGCAAAAAAAAAAGGGCATGTTTTCATACATTAACACGTATGAGATAAGTCCTGAACGTTAGTGAATAAGCAAGAGCAAACTGCAGAGTGAGCAGGTTTGCCTTTGAATGTGCCCTCTGCCACCGAGCACATGGGCAAATTGAGTCAGCCGTTGCCCCCCGAGGATGCAGTCAGGTAGCTAGTTCAGCAGATGGTAGCTAATGACTCAAATCTACAAAAAGGTAAATCAGAACTGAGATGTGATGTGGGTTTCAGTTTTTCTGTGTTTGTTCTGTTTCAGCTGTTCTAACTACAGTTACAAAAGCCAAGTTAAAATGATCTCAGCATTTGAAGCACAGTAGTTGGGGTGGGGTATAGTAGTTGGGGTGGGGTGGGGTGGGGTGGAGGTGAAGGGGAGTTGAGAAAAACAGGTGCTGGGAGAGGATGCTGCTCTCTTCCCTCAGTGCGTACTTACTAGCTATGTGGTGGAGGCAAGGCAGCGAGCTGTCCTTGCTGCACTCGTACCCCATGCACACACTGGGCCCCAGCCCTGCCCCACCTGGGTTGGTGGTGAGGACTGCTGGCCAATAGCAGATATGGAAGCATTAGATTAAATGGAAGACTCATTGTGTTGGATAATGTTAAACAAAAATTCTAACTTTAATTTTTTTTAAGAATGGTTTTATTGAGAAAAAAACAATGCTGGCTAAAAAAGAGGACCAGTTCTGGAGCATAAAGTCCAAACCACCAGCAGCATGCCTATGTGGAAAACACATACATGTCCATTGTCTGGGAGTTTGCAAGCATCTGTACATTGAGTAGGGGGAAGGGAGAAGAAAGATGGAAGCTGTCGGAAAGAATTTACCTTAGTTATAGGCAAGGATGGGAGAAGGTGAAATGGGGTCAGCTCTGGAATAGGCACAAAGTTTGCAGGAAGAAATGTCCCCACTCCTGTGGACTGGCTGTGGGCAGCAGTCTGGGAAGCCCATGTGCAAAGAAGACGTGGAGGATCCTGGAGTTGGATAGTGACTGGCTAAAATAATCGGTAGAAACAGCCTTCTGGAAATGAATCTGAAATTTCAACAGATGTGGAAGAAAGGTTGAGCAACCTTTTGTTAGTTGGCCCACAGCCATAAGAGACCAACAGTTCTGTCTGTCACTTTCCTGTACTGTAATTTAATTGAGAACATCTCAGAATTTTCTCCTTGTCAATAATAATCAGTAGGAGGATCCTGGCCCGTTGTCCTGCAGACTGTATCACAATTCTGGGAGTGCCTGATGCTTTTCTCTTGTAGTGTCCCTTATCTAGTCCCCCACCCCCCGTATGTTCTAAGCCTACAAGGAGGAGCAAAGGCTCGGTTACATTCTGGAGAATTGTTTTAGACAAGACTATTTTAGGGGCCTAATATCTTCTCAATTTAAAATAGTAACAGGAGGTACCATGTATTCAGTGCTTAACTTACATAACCCTTTCAAGTACCGCTTTCTTGGAGTTGCTGTTTCCCATCTTACAGATGAGGAAACTGAGGCACAGCAGGGCCAAGTAACTGGCCCAACATCACAGCTGATAAATGACTGACCCAGGGGAATTTTTAATTCATGCTTCTGGGGACCATGAGAACATTAGAGGTGGTTCTTCAGCCAACAAGATGGCCAAAACAAAAATTTTCATCACATCTTTTCTTGTCCTGTAGTCACCTTCTCTAGTGGGCCCCTGGAGAGACTTGACTAGAAGAACAAAGCGGATGCTTTCTGTCTTTTTTTTTTTTTTTGCTAGAATTTGAAGATCTAAATACATACTTCAGATAACTTGGTTTGCCCATCACAGAGAAGATTGTCTCGTTTGGGGCAGTATTGTCCAGTGGTTACATGCACAGTCTCTCCACAGACGGTTTGGGGTTGAATGGGGCTATCTCTCTGATAATTTACTTGTATTTTATGTTAGGAGAACTTGCCTAGGGTAGTGTTAAGTGTGTGAATTTGAAAGCAAGGCAGCCTGCATTTGCAAGACACACATAAAGCTTGGTGCATGGTAATCACTCAGTAAAGTCCAGCTATTGTAACTGGAATGAATGGCTTTCTTAACTCAAAAGTGAGTTATGAAGAGTATCTTGGGACTCTTTTTTGGATATTAAGACCAAGAAACAGTAGGCCAGAGGTTCTGAATTAGAGTTCTAATACCACCTGCTGGGTGCAACCTAGTTCAGTGGGGATACGAGGCACTCATAACAACGAGAAATTCCCCTTCCTCATCTCAACATGCGTGCCTGTTACACCTGTGTCCTGGAACGGGCTGGTGTTAATCCCCACTCCCCCTGCCAAACAGCCAGTGTCTTTGAAGCTCCACTTCCTGTGGATCCTTCCTGCTGTGTCACTCAGTGACTTGAAAAGAGCTTCGACTGCCTCCCACTGACCTGGCTTGAATCTCAGTCTCCCTGTGGAGTCACTGTGTGACTCTGGGCAACTTACCCAGCCTTTCTGAGCTTCAACTCCCATCTGTAAAGGAGAGACAATACCTAACTCATGGGTCATTGTGAGCACCTAGAACTAATAATATATACAACATAGTGCCTGGACCTCCCTCCAGAGGCTCCCTCTTCCTACTGTAACCACCCGCAAAGGCCGCTGAAAGCATCTGGGAGGTATCCAGGAACAAAGGGGTCACACTTAGTGTTCTTTATAGCAGGCAGAGTTGAGATCTTAAAATAGTGAATTTTTAGAATTTACTTTTTTCAATCTGCTAAGCATTCCCCCACCTAACACCCTGAACTGAATTAAGAGGATGGTGTAAAAAATTGCTAATTACTGAACCACATGATTCCAACAAAGGCATAGTTTATTCTTTAAAAAGTAGTATGTTTATCCTTTTATTTTTAAAACATGAAAGGACGGATCTTTTATTTTTTTAATGCTTAATCTAGAGCAGTCAAATTCATAGAGACAGAAAATATAAAGGTGACTGTTGGGGTCTGGAGCAAAGAGAAATGAGGAGTTCGTGTTAAATGGGGACAGTTTCAGTTTTAGCTCGATGATCACACAGCAATGTGAATGGACTTTATACCTCAGACCTGGACACTTTACAGAGTTAAAATAGTAAGTTCTGTTATATGTATTTGGCCATAGTTTTTAAAAATAAAATACTTGATGTTGAAAACACAAGAATGAGCACAATCTTGGTTCCGTTAAGCCTCAGTCCCGGCAAGGAGCTGGACGGAGTGCCTCTGGCGCGGTGTTCTAGATTCTAAGAGCGACAGCCACAGCCCCTTTTCAGAAGCAGCGTCCCTGTGTGTGGTCCTCGGCCGCCGGCTGTGCCAGTGTTGGGGCATTCCTGGGATCTGGACACTTTTGTCTGTTTCATTTCCAACCCTGAGTCCCTTGAAAGTAAGGAACCTATTTGTTGAGGGACTGTGCTAAATCCAGGTTGGGGAGAATTTTCAGGGAAATAGCTCCATAAATTGTGTGTAGGTGCAAAACTAACAGGCATGTGAAAGATTTGTATTTTGAAAACAAAACCCCAGTGGGATTCTCTCAGCAGAAAATGAAAAGGTCTTCTTAACATTCAGTTGAACTATTAGAGCCATTTTTGCTGTTGCAAGCACTAATGCAGGTAAGGACACTGCCACAATCCCGGAATGCAGCACAGCAAATTAGCAAGGTTTTAACTTGGCTGCAAATATCAAGCTGGCTGCTTGTCATTATGCAAAAAGGGCCTGGGGTGGGAGGGAGACCGGCACCTAGCGGCAAAGCACATTATAATTGTTTAAGCAGGCCCCACAAGTCATGCATTTCAATTATTTGTTCAAAGCAGCCTGCAATTAGGAGTTGCAAACAAGGCTTTTGAATGCAAAGTCAGACAATTAAAATGTTTCATGAGTGCTTTAAAGAAAGAAGTTCTGAATTAGCACTTTGAATACACAAGACCTCTTTTTCTAATCTCTAGTCCCTTTCACTTTTTGAAAAAAAGAGGGAGAGAGAGTGAGAGGAGAAAGAGATATTTGGGGTTGTGGTGGAGGTGATTTGGGTGTTTACTTATTTATATCCAATGACTGACTAATCCAGGGAAGGCTGAAGCATCCTAATCGGTCCCTCGTACATTTCAGGGTCTCTTGTTACTTGCCAGATCCTTGTCCCAGAATAATGGCCCAGGTGCCAAAACCCCTCTCCTCGGGGGGTCGTAAATCACTGTAAGCATCTCTCCTCCCTCTTCCCTCACCACTCCCCACTCTGGCCTTTGAAGAAGCGGATCTATTTGAACGAGTGATTTGTGACTTGCCAGTGCTTAGTTGGTTGCACCCACACAGGGTTGGAGGGATGAGTTCACTGGATAGCGCTGCGATCTGGGGAGAGCCTGTGTATTTTGGGGAGACTGGTGAGCAGAAACTGGCAGCTGGGGGGAAGCATGAAAAACACACTAACTTGCCTAATTTCTTTGAAGGAAGACCAGCTGCTAAACACCTTCCCCTCCCCCGCCCCCACCCCCATTTACACATTCTCTTCCCCAACCCACAAATATCCTATTGATATTTAAATGTATAAATACTTTATAAATTAATGTACTTTAGAACATCTTTATTTGGTTAGTTATTTTGTCAGAAAGCATACTTTTAGGAGAGGAGGCTATTTCCAGCATAGGGGGAAAAAGTGAGTGTTTATCCTTTGACCTTTTTTTTTCCCTTTAAATATTAAGATTACTTTAAAAGCATTTTTTTGTGTGTGCAAGGAATCAATAATTAGTACAAAGTAAGTGATTGCAACCCAAAGCACTTGATATTATTATTCAACCTGTGAGATTAACCAGAAAAATCCAGACAATTTAAGATGAAAATTGCCAACATATCGGTTAAATGTGTGTATGTGTGTGCATGCTTAATTTGAGAGTCTGGTGGGTAATAGCTTTAATTTATCATTTCCTGTAGTTGATTTATGACATATCATTTAAATAACCCTATGTATTCTCCTTTAATGAGGAAAACACTTTTTTAAAAAAGTTACTTAGTTTGGGTTGGGGAAAGTCCTTAAAAAATATCCCCACCCTCTACATGGATATTTTGAATATTACTTATGCAATTTAAAAAAAAATACTTTGCCTCCAAGCAGTCATTGAGGATTCAGAGCACTGTTAAAATGCCTTTATATGATCAAAATCTTCTATTAGTGGGAACATTTTTATGATTTTACATGAGAAATATTTCTATAATGTAGGCCTATATTTAAAAAACGTCGTTTTTTTTTTCAATTAGGACTTGCAGAACTAAAGATGTCATTTAAATATTTATGATCTGTAGGTGCATCAAAATAATAGCTTTCTTTTTTTTTAGTTGGCACAGTTTTGCCTCTCTGGCTTTTTATTTTTTTTCAACAGCCTGTGACATTTTAAAGTATCTCTTAATATGCCCAGGGGATAACTGAATTATTTTATATTGATTGTATTTTTGCCAATGTTTTTTTAAAATAGTAAGTGCCAATAAAAAAGAGACTTTTATTTTCAAATTTAAAAAGCTACAGATTTTTTTTTGCCATAAGCTTATCTCAGGTCATTTACAATAGAAAGACGTGGGGTGGAGTGCCGCTGTGGGGAAGCCCTGCATAAAATCACAAGTCGCTGCAAGGAGATTCTACTCCCAAAATGCCCATAACAACATCTGCTCAAATGGGAAACTTGAATCTGAAGGAGAAATCTCCCAAAATAAATGATAGCCGGGTCATATATTAGTTACACTATTGCAAAGTGACAAATAATAAATGACATCAGGTTTGATGATTTCTATCACAACTTTTTGTTTCACAACTTTTTGGCCTGCTCAGGTGTTTACTCATTAGGTTTATGAGTGTTAGTTCTATAGCTGGCTCTTGTTCTATAAAGAGGTAATTCAATCAGACAGTATGCCTATAAATTGTACCAACACAGCCGGGGTTAATCTCTAAACAGTCTGAAAAACAGCTTTTCAGCCGTCCTTAATTTGACTGAGGGTAGCAAAGCGGGAGAGAGGAAATACCCCACAAAATGTTTCTCTCTCAGGCTACTGTCGCAAGTAGACATTCTTCCTGAGGATAGTATTAAAAAAAAAAAAAAAAAAAAAAGCAGTTGCTACTATAAATAAGAAAGGAGGAGAGAAAAGACCTACCAAGTCCTGCTTTCCTAGAACTTGTATGCACCATGGTTCTGACGGGTAAGCTAGATAGCAGCTGAGGCTTTTCTGTAGGAAGATAAGGGGAAGGGACTCTGCTGTCCCCTCATATTATGCCCATTCACGTTGAACATTTCATTCCAATCCATTTCACGATCAAGAGGTAATGGGAATCTTGCCACTAAAATGCCACCATCTCTGGAACCCAGGGCTGGAAGCCAACCAGCCCTTTGGATATCTCAGTAGGAGGCAGAGAGAAGTTTCTGCTGAAGGACACCAGTACAAATGCCTTTTATGCAAGGGGACATGGGAATACTTCAAATTATCTACCTTCAAAAGCCGAGTGTTTGAGTGGCTCCCGAGAACGGATTCCTGAGTCTGTGAAATAGAAAAACAAAGGTGTTCAGGGCTGGGTAACGGGACCAAGACTTTTCCCAGCTGTAGAATTCAAGGATGATGAAAGGGAGGTGCAACAGAATATAAAACAAATTGTGCACTGGAGGGTGGAAATGACAGATTTGAAAGTTAAGTGTCTGGAACAAGAGAGATATGAGTCACTGGAATTTACAAATTACTAAAGGAAGCAAAGATAAAGAAATTATGAGGGGAGTGGTGATGCTGGTAGGAAAGTGGCATTTGTTCATTGCAAAGCCAGATGACAGCAAAACTCTTTATCAACTCAGGAACAGGGAGTAATCATGGAAGACAACAGCAGATAACAACATTTATGAAGTGACTGACAGGGACAAAATTGGGTGACTGGCAATTATGTCAAATGGTAGCACAGACTTTTCTTCCCCCTCAAAATTGTAAATCAGAGAAAATCAGGTCTGGAGGTTGTTCAGTTGGTAGTAGGGGAGGCAGTGAAGATTGCTTTAATAGAAAGCATTGCTGTTCCAGCCTCAGGGAAATGGCTTCGCTCTGTGCCAAGCACCATGTTTCTCTTATGTGAGGGTAGAAAACATCTCTGGCCTTTTGAACTTCAGTGTGTGGATGTAAAATGCAATACGTGTGAGGAAAAGTACACAAACATCTGTATAACTACTACAGACTCTCCTTCCTGACCACAAACCCCTCCTTCCCCAGAGGTACTGTCCCAACTTCTAGTGGAACAATTATCTTGCTTTCTTTTATACTCCGATTACCTATGTATACTCCCTAAACTATGTAGTTTAGTTTTGTTTATTTTTGAATTATATATATTTTTTATACCTATAGATAGAAATGAAACCACATTCTAAGTGTCTTTTGGGTCTGGATTCTTTTGTTCAACTTTTTTTGTTGTTGTTGTTAAAGTCATTCAGATTGCTGTGGGTAGGAAGAATTTGTTCACTTCATTGCCAGATCATATCCTCATTGTATGACACTGTTACAGTTTATCCATTCCATTGTTTATAGGCACTTTGGTTTGTCGCAGAAATTAATAGCAAATCACCTCCCCTGTTCTCTCCTGGGTACCTCTTCTTCCTGGGACCATCTGGATTGTAGTTCCCAGCCTCCCTTCCAGTAGGGTATGGACATAGGTTCTGGACTGGCCCATAAGAAACTTTTCCATATGATCCTCCATGATCTCTCCTTTCCACCTAGACTAGACATGGCCTCTGGGTGAACTTGAAAGCCATGTATAGAAGACGGGAGAGCCACATGGTAGAGAAATGCTGGGTTCCTGAGTCTCCAAGAGGATGAGAACTGCTCAATAGAACCCCCTGACTAGAAACATCCACATTGACCTATTGTGGGAGTAAGAAATAAACTTTCATTACGTCATGCTCTGAGATCTTACAAGTCATGGTAACAGCAGCTAGCTTCACCTTGACTAATAAAGAGTTGTTTTCATTTTGGGCAATTATGAACAATCTTGAATATCTATCTTGCTGAACATAGTCTGCTTTTCTGCAAGGGTATATGCTTGGGAAGGGAGCAGCTGGTCAAGGACTGTGTATTATCTCCAACTGTGTGAGATAATGCCAAACTATTTCCGAAATGTTTGGCCACATTACAGTCTCATTAAGAGTGTATCAGAGTTCCGAGCTCTACATCCACATCAATACTTGGTATGATCAGAATTTTTACCTTCTGCCAAACAGAAGGGAATATAATCATTTCTCACTGTGGCATAAAATTTGCATTTCCATAACAAGTAAGCTTGCTCTTATTTTCACATGTTTATTGGCCATTTGGATTTCCTCTTATATGAGATTCCTGTCCAAATGTTTGCCAGAAGTTATCTTGGGGTATCTATTTTTTGTGCTATATAGGATTTTAAAATATATTCTGGATACTAGGCTTTTATTAATTTTATGTCTTGGCAATTATCTTCACCCATTTTCTGGCAAAAACTGTCTCTTCAGGTTTTTTTTAATGCTGTCTTTGGTAAATACAGTTTTAACGTAGTAGAATTTATGAACTTTACCTTTATGGTTGGTATTTTATAAATGTCTTCATTAAGAAATCCTTCTCTTCCCAGAGGTTTTAAATATATTCTCCTATATTAGTTTATAAAATCTTTATAGCTTTGTCTTTTACATTTAGCTTTTTAATCCATTTATAATTATTATTTGCATATTGTATAAGATAGGAGACCAGTTACAGTTTTCCCATATGGATACCCAATTGTTTCAATATCATTAATTGAAAACTTTTCAATTTTTCTCACTGCTCTACTTTGCTACTTTTGTCATATATCAAGCGTTCATACATGTAAGTGTGTGTTTTGAAGCTCTCTAATCTAATCCAGTTGTCTATTTATCTCTGCACCAATTTTACAATATCTTTATTATTAATAGCTTTATGTCTTTGTGTCTGGTATAGCAAGACATTCTAAAAATTCCTTATTCAAAAGTGTCTTGAATTTCTGAAGTCCTTCCATTTTCCAATGAATTTTATGATCATCCTGAGTTATTCTAAAACAATTACATATCATTAAGTATGTAAATAATTTAGGGAGAATTGACATTATTGAGTCCTCTAACCCATGAACATGGCATATCCCTCCAAACATTTAGTTCTTCATTAATGTCTCTCAATTGATTTTTGTACATTGGTTTTTACATCTAGATACTTCCCAAATTCAAGTTAATTCTAATAATTTGTTAGAATAATTTTTTATAGATTATCTTTTTCTACTTAAATATTATCCACAAATAATTAGCTTTATTTCTTCCTTTCCAATTCTTACAACTTTTATTTCTTTTGCTTGCTGTATTGTCATCCTCATCTATTTCTCAATATCAGAGGAATAGCTTTTAACAGTTTACCATGAAATCTGGTGTTTGCTGTAGGGTTTTTATAGATATCAGCAGTGGTAGGATTCAGCTGGTTCACACTTGTTCAGCAGAACCAATACCTAATTTTTTGTTGAGCTCAGTTGTTAAAATGGCACTTGTAATCAGGGTTCTCTCTAAGGTGGGCATCTGGGAAGCCATCCAATGTGGAAATCACAAATTACATTCCTTACTCTTTTTTAATGTTCATCTGTGCAACAGTGTAGTCTAAACTCCCGTAGTGATGTTCATTCCATCGGTAAGTGAAAAAAATTGCAAGTGAGGATGCCAATCAAGAAGCAATATGGAGGCCCTGGCTAGTTGGCTCAGCGGTAGAGCATCAGCCTGGCGTGCAGGAGTCCCGGGTTCGATTCCCGGCCAGGGCACACAGGAGAGGCACCCATTTGCTTCTCCACCCCTCCCCCTCTCCTTCCTCTCTGTCTCTTCCCCTCCCGCAGCGAGGCTCCATTGGAGCAAAGATGGCCCGGGCGCTGGGGATGGCTCTGTGGCCTCTGCCTCAGGCACTAGAATGGCTCTGGACGCAACAGAGCAACGCCCCAGAGGAGCAAAGCATCGCCCCCTGGTGGGCATGCCGGGTGGATCCCGGTCAGGTGCATGCAGTAGTCTGACTGCCTCCCCGTTTCCAGCTTCGGAAAAATGAAAAAATAAATAAATAAATAAATAAAGAAGCAATATGGAAATATCTTAAGTAACAGTTTTATTGTTTTTTTGTCAGGTATTACTCTGATATTTTTCATTAATATTTTAAAACTCTTTTTTATACCATAATCTAGTTTTGTGTACCTCTTTTATTGTTCTTATTTAAGTATTAAATGCATGAAATAATAAACTACCTTTTGGTAAATCGTTTTTTTAATACTTAAAATGTCATTAGGGCAGAGAACCAGTTGTTAAAATATTTGGATCCCACCACTGGATATCCCTAATCATATTAAGGAATTTTCCTTCAAATTCTGGTTTAAGAATTACTTTGATTATCAAATGCTAAACTTGCATACTAATATAAACCCCACTGGATCAAAATGCATTATCCTCTTTAAATGATGGATTTTTGCTTACCAAATTTTTCTTAACGATTTCTGCATTGATATTTATAAGTGAGATTGGCTCTGATTTACCTTTGTCATCTCTATTCTTTCTGAAGTTTTCAAATAAAAGTTATATTACTTTTGCTTGACCAGGCAGTGGTGCAGTGGATAGAGTATCAGCCTGGGATGCCGTGGACCCAGCTTCGAAACCCCAAGATCACCAGCTTGAGCATGGGGATGCCAGCTTGAGCATGGGGTCATAGACATGACCCAAAGATCGCTGGCTTGAAGCCCAAGGTCACTGGCTTGAACAAGGGGTCACTGGCTCAGCTGGGCCCCCCCCATCAAGGCACATATGAGAAAGCAATCAATAAAAAACTAAAGGGCCATAACTACAAGTTGATTCTTCTCGTCTCTTTCCCTTCCTGTCTGTCTGTCCCTATCGCACCTCCCCCCTTCACATGTGCACTAAAAAAAAAAGGTTATACTATACTAGTTATGTGTTAGGGGTATGTCCATTTAATATCAAACATATGGAAAGTAGTTCATAATATCCTCATGTTCTGTTAATTATCTGAAGAATTTATAGTGATGTCCCTTTTTTCATTCTTTATATTGCTTATTTGTGCCTTTTATTTTTCTTGATCATTCTCAATTGTGATTTGTCATTTTTATTAACCTTTCAAACAACCAACTCTTTTTTTTATCTTCCCTATTGTATATGCCTTTTCTATTTAATAAATTGTTTTTATAATTTCTCCCTGTTGCTTTCTTTGAGTTTATTTTGCTATTCCCTTACATTTTTAAAAACTAACTTAATGTTCACTTGGTAAAAGGAAAGAATAGTGACATCATCTGCTATTGCACGGGGTTGAAGAAGGTTGAAATCTTGCTTAGCATGAACTCTCATTAGCAGCTGTATAAATGGAAGATCATGAGCTCCAACACTGAAGATGCTCATTCAGATATCATTTATTTTAAGAATAAATGAGAATAAGTTCAGATGTCGTTTACTTTAAGGCTTAGAAGGGAATACAGAAGTCCCTCTACAGCTTAGGGCTTGTAATCCTGATAGTTGCTATTATAAGAAAATTTGAAATTAAATAGCTTGGGATTTAAGGGAGGAAATATTATTGAGGAGCCAAGAGAGAAAGAAAATCTATAAAAGCCCACTAAATAGTAATGTATTTACTAAGCTAAAACAAGAGAGACCACACCTTCAATAAAGGCAATTTCAATGACGTTTTATATACCTTAACTAGTAATAATGAAATTGTCTCATTGGTTTCCAATGATGATCTCTTGTTCTACAGAAACTCTTTTTTTGCAGTTTCAGTAGAAGACTTGTAAATTCACTGTGTGTCCGTATGCACATGTGCACATGCCCGTGTGTGTGTGTGTCCGTGTGTAGGTATGCATCCTAACCCTTCTTTCTGCCTGGGTCTCATTCTTCGTTTAATGGCTAATGCTCTTCTGAATTAACTTTTCAGAAATTATTGAGTTCATCTCCAACAATTGTTCTTATATTTCCCACTCCACAGACACTATTGGAATGCATTTATAAACCCTTGGTTTATCTTTCTTCTTCTTCCTTTCTCCTATGAACACTTATTGAGTGCCTACTGTTTATTGTCCAAGCATTGTTGAAGAGTCTAAGGGTAAAACAATGAAAAAAAAATAGAGAAAAATTTCAGCTCTTGTGTAGCTTATGAATCTAGTGGGAGTAGGCAGACATTACCAAGACAAACGAAGAAAATATAAATACCAGATGGTAGTGAGTGCTCCAGAAAACATCAGTCAGGTAGAGGGGACAGAGGGCACCAGGTTGTGGAAGATGTGGCTGAGGGAAGTTTGCAGTTTACATGGTCTAACCAGGGAAGACCTGACTGAGAAGGTAACATTCAAATAAAGTCTTAAGGGGAATGAGGAAGGGGCATGTAGTTATAAGGATTCTGGAACAGAGAACATTCCAGGCAGGGGTCCACAAGCAAATGCCAGGTTATGGGTCCCTGTAGATCAGGGGTCCCCAAACTATGGCCCGCGTGCCACATGCGGCCCCCTGAGGCCATTTATCCAGCCCTCGCAGCACTTCTGGAAGGGGCATCTCTTTCACTGGTGGTCAGTGAGAGGAGCATAGTTCCCATTGAAATACTGGTCAGTTTGTTGATTTAAATTTACTTGTTCTTTATTTTAAATATTGTATTTGTTCCCATTTTGTTTTTTACTTTAAAATAAGATATGTGCAGTGTGCATGGGGATTTGTTCATAGTTTTTTTTACAGTCCGGCCCTCCAACGATCTGAGGGGCAGTGAACTGGCCCCCTGTGTAAAAAGTTTGGGGACCCCTGCTGTAGATCATGGTAAGACTTTCAGTCTGAGGAAAATGGGGAGCCATGGGAAGTTAGGAGCAGACTAGTGACATGATATGACTTATGCTCTAACAGTATTACTCTAGTAATTATATAAAGAGTAGGCCAGAAGAGGGCAAGGATGGAAGTAGAGAGACCAGTCAGCAGGCTGTTGGGATTGAGTCAGATTCTAGATAGACGTGTTGAAGACAGAGAATACAGGATTTGTTGAGTCAGATGAGAATTCTGAGACAAAATATGAGATCAAAGATTGCTCCACAACTTTCTGGCTTGAACAATTAAAAGAATAAAATTGACATTAGTGGGGCAGGGTAGGGAGAAGAAATAGGTTTGGAAGCTGATCAGGAGCTGAGTCTTGGACATGCTAAATAATTGTGTAAGGTGAACAAGTGAAGTACCTGGACAGCCTGAGTCCAAACAGGTACAACGTAGGCTGTCATTATAAATGTGGGAATTATAAGCATAAAGATACAGCTTTATTATGAAATATTTTTTTCTTCTCCATTATTGACTTTATCTTATATGTTTTTCTTCAAAATCCCCCATTTCCTCTTTTTCTAATTACCCCAAACAAAAATGACTTTGTTCTCCTGGAACTAAGTTACCCTAGAGTAGCTACTAGATAAGAAATGGTTCCCAGGCCCTGGTGGCTGGCTAAATGGATAGAGTGTCGGCCTGGCATATGAATGTCCCAGGTTCAATTCCCAGTCAGAAGACACAGGAGAAGAGACCATCTGCTTCTCCCATCTCCTTGTCCCCCTTCTTACCTCTTCCTCTCCTGTAGCCAGTGTCTCAATTGGTTTGAGCATGGCTCTGGGCACTGGGGATAGCTTGATTTGTCCAAGGGTCCAAGAACATCAGCCTCAGGTGATAAAAATAGCTTGGAACTTGAGCATCGGCCCTGGACAGGGTTGCCAAGTGAATTCTGGTCAAGGCACATGCAGGAGTCTGCCTCAGTATCTCCTCTCTTCTCACTTAAAAAAAAAAGGAAAAACAAAAGAAAGAGAAAAAAGAAATAGTTCCCAAAATATGAATTTTTCTAAAATACATATATGAGTTCTAATCAAAAAAGAAATATAAGTTTATAAAGTAAAACATAGCAAAACAAATATGTAATTATTAATTATCTACAAAGACATTACAAAAGCTCATGACATAAGGAATAAGAATTTAAAAGCCTTATGCTCATTTGGTATTCTCTCTCTAATTTCCGCTTACTATCATCTCCTGCTAATCAAAAGGCTTGTGCTTTAAGAACAGCTTTTATAGTCTCTCATCTGCGTGGCCTACGGGTTTTGTGCCAGTTTTCCTTTCCATGGCCTCTCGTGGCTGAGGCTACTTGATTCACTGTGCAGTCAAAATTCTCCCTACTGCTTACACTGGAAAAAATCTTGATGATGTATAACTCTTGCTTTTAGCTCTCACTAAATAAACAGATTCAGATAAAACTTTCTCTTGTTAGTCTTTCTCTGTCCTGATATCAGCCAAATCAGAAAAGTCAGAGGAAAGATTAAAATAGTTTCCTTTCCCCTCATCTGCCTAATGATGCAGCACTTACAGTCTTCCAATCAGATGTAGTTGAAATAGCTCGATATAATATCTTTCCATACTTCCTCTCTTCTCTATCTTGGTATTCTATTTGCCTTTCCATTCATCGCTCTATCCTTCATTTTATCTATTCACCTAACCCACCCATCTATTTAACAACCACCCATGGTTCTTTATAGTTTCCAAACTGCTTTCATTATGGTCTTCTCACAGCAATGTACTGGATGAAGGAAGAAAAATTTCTGTATTTATGCAGCCTAGTCTCAATGAATATAAGAACAAAACTGTATTGCTACTCATCTTCCCTCTAATTTACTCCTTTTCTTTCAGATGCCCATGATCCATAGAATATTTACACCTGTCCTTTTTTCCACATGACATGGTATGTTCTAACCTTCTAGCCATTGTTAGAAGTATAATATAGGCAACTTCTTAGAACTTACTGCTTTATCATTTTGTCCAAAGTTACACCCAAACATCCCCCAAAACCCACTTCTAGGGACTTGAAATGTTGCTGTTACTAAAAAGGCTCATGCAATCTTCAGTAAAGAAATTGAGAAAAAGTGGAATCCTATTTAGGATTTCAGTTCCTTCTGATTTCTAAGCCTCTCCTTTGTCTCAGCTATTAGTGATTGATATCATTGATTTTGCCAAAACTAACCCCTTCCCCCTAGCTTTGAGCCCATACCCACTCACCTCTACTGAGAGCTTACTTCTTAGATCTTCTGAGATTCTCTCTTCCCTTAGTTACGTCTTGAATTTGTCCTTCAGTGTTAGCCCCTTTCCTCTGGTCTGCAACACACTTAGGAGTCTCCAGCTTGAACAAATACTTTCTCTGTCAGCTCCTGCTAATATTGCCATTGCTTTCATACACACTACCTGCTACTTTTACCTGCCCACCATCTCACTCCTTTGCTCATTGAAGTCTGGCTCACACCCTCACCACTCTCCTGATTGCTTCTTTCCAGATCATTGGGGACCCATTGCAATGACCTTCTCTTAATATACACTATCCTCAACTTTTCTCTATAGTATTTAACCCCAGGTGAAGTTTGACAGAAGGAGCTATTGATGGTAAAAGCAGGGCTTGGGTAGGGAAATACCATACTTACTTATGGTGATCTAGTCCTCAGTTTTAATCCATGAACTGGACTCTTTCTATGTACTCAGAGGTGAAAATACCCTTGGGGATGGGTTGATACTCATTAAATTCCTGAAGTAATGTGGAGGGCCAAATTATTAACACGATAGTAGGAGAGCCTCTTTCCTGGTATTTAACATCCATCAAAGCTTGATTATAGTGACAATGTGCCTTGTAAGTATTAGCTGCAATGTGCTGTAGGGGAATAGACAGGCTGTGATGTTTTTAATTCATTCATTCATTCATTTATTTTATTTAGTAAGAGGAGGGAAGGCAGAAAGACTCCCTTATGTGCCCTGACCAGGATTCACCCTGCAAGCCCCCTACTGGGCGATGCACTACCCATCTGGCGCTGTTACTTTGTTGCTCAGGCATTTTTAGCACCTGAGGCTGAGGCCATGGGACCATCCTCAGCACCTGGGGCTAACTCACTTGAACCAATCAAGCCATGGCTGTTGGAGGGGGAGAAAGAGAAAGAGATAGAGAAAGGGGAGGGGGGGGTGGAGAAGCAGATGGTTGCTTCTTCTGTGTGCCCTGACCAGGACTTGAACTCAGGACATACACACATTGGGCCAAGCTCTACCACTGAGCCAACTAGCCAGGGCCAAGACTGTGATGTTACGTAGATCTGGGCCTGAATCCATGTCATTGGCTAGTTATTTAATTTAGAGACTTATTTAGTTTCTCTAGTCCTCAGTTTTGGTATCTATAAAAATAACTATAATACCTAGTTTGGAGGATTGTTATAAAAATTATCAATAATTTATCAACATATCATAGTAATATCACATACAGATGCCTAATGTCATTAATATCACCAACAAACATTTGAACACTCAGGCACCTGGGCATAGATGCTGACTGGACTACAAACTGTGACTAATGCACTGACCTTCAAGAAATCTTTAACATAGCGCCATCCAACACAGTGTAGAAACTTGCATGGGAATATGTCATGCACGGGAATATCTGTATGGGAATATGCCATGCACATGCACGGAAGAAGTACTTACCTACGTGGGACTTTCCCCTCATCTTTGCTAGACTAACTCATGCCCTCCTCTATGTCTCAGGTTAGACATCACACTTTTCCTGATGTACTTGCTGCCATGTGCTCCTGTGCTTAGTGTTTTGTAGTATTTATCATGTGAATAATTATTTAATGTCTTTTTCAGACTCTTAGCTCCTGGAGGCCAAGGACTACCTCTGTCTTGCTCATTGTAATATTTCCATGGCTAATGTAGTGCTTGGCACATAGTAGGAGCTCAAGAACCAAGTTTATTTTGAGTTGAATTAAGAACTGTAAGGAATTTGGTGGGGTTATGAGAGAATGATTGGAAATAAACGAAAAGATTGCAAAGGCAAGATAATGAAGAACCTATTTTGCTATAAGGACTTTGAATCTTATACAGTAGAGAATGGTAAACCACTGAAAGATTTTAAGCATGGGACATGATCAGATCAGAGTTTAGAAAGTTCATTCAGGTTCTAGTGTAGACTACTACGGGGTATATGTGTGGCTGGTGTGGGGGCAGCAGCTATCCAGGAGTTCAGTTAGAAAAGTATTACTACATATCAGGTGAGGAATGATAAAGACCTAAACCAAGTCATTAGCAATGAGGATGGAGCAAGAAGTTTGAAAGTTAGAATTAATGAGATAAAGTGAACAAATAGATGTGAGAAGGAATGAAGAAGAAGGAAAAGTCTCTGTTGAATTTCTAACTTGAAGCTTGTATGGTAGATGGTGGCAGAAATTCATTATAATGAAAAGATGAGCTGAGGCATCAGACAGCTAAGATGTTATGTCAGGTGCCATTAGCCTTAGTTTTCCTGTCTGTAAAATGAAAAGTTTAATATCTACCTTTGGGGTTAGCTGGTAGGAAATGGCTGCCACCAAGCAGAGTTAACTCTTATGTTAGTCTATTTGTTCCCACTATCCCTATAACCATGCATTGGCCAAGAGAATAAAAGTAGATTTGTGGAAGACAAAGAATTTGGTTTTGTGACATTTTGGTGGTAGTTATATTTTGAATATATAATAAAAGTTCTTAAAACTGAAACTGGGTCCTACAATGTTATAAGCTTCTATAGCTCTTTGTTAAGAGATTTTTCTCAGAGAAGTCATGCATTTTCCTCTCTCGTAGATGTTTTGGAACCTGTTTTGAACAGAACAAGTTGAAACAGGTTTGGCCTGTGGAATATTAAAAAGAGCTTAGAATTTGGGATCAGATCTGAAAGAGAGGGGTTGTCTAATTCTGATTCAGATTCCTCACTGGAAAGTGGAACTGGTACTTGTTATCATTTTGGGCATCAAAGATGAAACACCTCACAGCAGGACCCCTGCCAGTATGCTTGGACAACAGTTACTCGATAAATGTTGATTTGTTTCCCTTATTGTCCTAAATCACAATATATATATAATATATATATTATATATATATTTAATATATATATAATATATATATTATATATATATTTAATATATATATATTTAATTTTATATATTTAATTTTAAGAGCCACCTAAACTCCCAAAAGCTAACCTGCAGTCAGTACACACTCTTCCAGCCAAATTTCTATTTCCTACTTTCAGCCAAATTTCTACTTCTAATGACTACAGTACTTACTCAACAGAAGTTGATTATGGTAATGTGTTGAGCAAAGATGATATAAGAGATGAAATCAAATCAAATGCCAGCTCACTAACATTTGGGCCAACTTAGAATACTAAAATAAAAATGCATGTTAGAATTCAAATTCAGTTGGACATCAGAGTAATGGGGGCATGAGAGATACTCCTGATCTCTCCCCTTGAAATTTCAACAAATTGAACAACTATAATGCAGTGAAGGAATACCAGCTAGGCTTACAGGCACTCTGAAAAATCCATGCCCTGAATAGACTAAAGATGGGATGGGGTAAAAGGAGGGCAGAAGATAAAACACATTCATGGAGAAGAGAAGAGAAAAACCTGGAGTGACTGGTTTTTTGTTTTTGTTTTTTTTTCTATGCTGTACTATGGGGAGGAGAGAAGCTCAGGCTGTCTGGATTTTGTCTGAGGGGTATGGAGAGAGAAACTCAGAGTAACTGGGTCTCCCTCTGCCAAGAGGAGGGGTGAGATAGAAGGGCAGAAGGGATGATAAACCAAAGTGGCCTGAGCATGGGGTCACAGCCAGTGTTCCTGCAGTCTGCCTGCAGCTCACACTCAGCAGAGACAGAGAAAGCTAAAGTACAGAGAAAGCTAAAGTACAGCCCCCTAGCCTCCCAGATATTGCCTCCCTTGCCCTGCGGTATGGAGAATGGTGGAGACAAACCCCACAGCTAGCTCTCCGGAGCCACTCTCTCCCATGAAGAACAGAGGTGCTCCATGTCTGGTCCCCAGAGGTTGAGAGTGGGAAGGAACACCTAGGAGCCTGAGATCACCATAGATAGAGCTATAAAGCAGGAAAGCTGAAGCTATAAAGCTGAAACCATAAGGCCCAAGCCATAAAGTCCTCACAACACGCCCCACCCACCAACTAGACTGTGGCCCTGCCACATCATTGTGACAGCAACATCTCAGTGGAAGACTGCCCAGAAACTTCACAGACCTCAAAGTTGTAATACAGTGGCACTTACTGGAAGAAACCTCTCAAAACCAAAATTTATCTTCCTTTCTTTTTCCCCTTTCTTCCATTTTTTTCTTCTTATTTTTTTCTCATTTGAATTTCATTTTCTTCAATTTTTATATTTATATTTTTATTTTGGGGGCTGTTTTTTTTTTTTAATTTTTATTTTATTTATTCATTTTAGAGAGGAGAGAGAGAGAGAGAGAGAGAGAGAGAGAGAAGAGGAGAGGAGAGAGAGACAGGGGGGAGGAGCTGGAAGCATCAACTCCCATATGTGCCCTGACCAGGCAAGCCCAGGGTTTCGAACCGGCGACCTCAGCATTTCCAGGTCGACGCTTTATCCACTGCGCCACCACAGGCCAGGCTGGGGGCTGTTTTGTTTATGATTTTTTTGTTTGCTTTCAATAATTTTTCTGTGGTTTTTCTTGTCATAATTTTTAATTTTTATTGTATTTTTTAATTTTAATTTTTTATTTTCTTAGTGTATTTTTTTGTTAGGGTTCTTAATAATACCACTCTCAAATGCCACCAAGGAAGAAGAAATCAAATACTATGGCTACTCAAGACAAGGATGTAGTTCAGAAAGAAAATAAAAAATCTCCATAAAAATATCTCAATCACATGAAAACCTTGGAGTTAAATGATAGAGAATTCAAACTTGAAGTTCTCAAAATACTCAATGAGTTGTGAGAAGACATCAATAAGCAACTAAATGAGCTCAAAAAGCAAAGTAATGAACAAAATGAATACCTCACCAAGGAGATTGAAACTTTATACACAGAGATGAAGAACTCAATACAAGGATGAAAGACTGAGGTGGCAAGTTTAGCTAATAGAACAAGCCAGATAGAGGAAAGAATCAGTGACATTGAAGACAGGCAACTAGAGATGCTACAGAGAGAAGAGGAGAGAGACTCATGAATTTAAAAAAACAGAGAGCTCTACAAGAATTGTCTGACTCCATCAGAAAGAGCAATATAAGAATAATAGGTATATCGGAAGAAAAGAGATGGAGAAGGGAATGGAGAGCCTATTTAAACAAATAATTAATGAGAATTTCCCAAGCCTATGGAAAGAGTTAGAGCCTCTAATCCAAGAAGCAAACAGAATGCCGAGTTACCACAACCCAAACAAAATTAATGACAAAGAAAGAATCCTTAAGTCAGCTAGGGAAAAGAAGAACATAACATATAAAGGAAAGCCCATTAGGTTATCATCAGACTTCTCAGCAGAAACTCTTTAAGTTAGAAGAGATTGGACCCACACATTCAAAGTACTGAAAGAAAGGAATTACAAGCCAAGAATACTATATCATCAAAGTTATCCTTCAAATATGAAGGAGAAATAAAAACCTTTACAGACATAGAGAAGCTGAGGGAATACATCATCAGAAAACTCCCACTGCAAGAAATACTCAAGGGGGTTATGTGAACAGATACAAAAACTATAACAAATCAAAACTACAAGTAAAAGCAAAGAAAGATGGAGTGCAGAAATACTCATAAGACAAAGGACTTTTGTATATTTAAGCATTTTTTTATGAATAACCTAATGATAACCACCCATAAAAAAGGCACTATTGAAACACAGAGCTTAAAAAAAAAAGAAACAGGGAAAAGAAGTATGGAATGCCACCGAACAAAAACAACTGACAAAAATAAAAAGAGAAGAACCAAACAAGACACAGAGCTACCAAAACACAAAACATAAAATAGCTATAGGAAATCCTCAAGTGTCAATAATTACCCTAAATGTAAATGGACTGAACTTACCAGTAAAGAGGCATAGAATAGCAGATTGAATCAAAAAGCAAAAGCCAACCTATGCTGTCTTCAAGAGATACATCTAAACTGCAAAGACAAAGGTAAATTCAAAGTGAAAGGTTAGAAAATTATTCTCCAAGCAAATGATGTCCAAAAGTAAAGCAGATGTAGCCATACTCATATCTGACAATGCTGACTTCAAGACAACAAAGGTAACCAGAGACAAAGATGGACATTTTATAATGCTAAAGGAGACATTGTATCAAGAAAACATAATACTTCTTAATATGTGTATATACGGAACCAGGGAGCACCAAAATATATGAGACATCTACTAACTAATATAAAAATAGACGCAAACAAAAAACACAGTCATACCTGGAGATTTCAACACACCATTGACAGCTTTAAATAGATTATTTAAACAGAATATCAATAAACAAATATTGGCCTCAAATGACACTCTGGACCAAATGGACACAACAGACATTTATAGGACATTTCATCCCAGAATGTCAGATTATACATTCTTCTCCAGTGTACACGGAACATTCTCAAGGATAGACCATACGTTGGGCCACAAAACTAACATCAACAAATACAGAAAGATTAAAATTATACCATGCCTATTTTCTGACACTAAGGCTTGGAAATTAGAATTCAATTGTAAAAAAAGGAAGTAAAGAAATTCACAAAAATGTGAAAATTAAACAACATACTTTTTAAAATGACTGGGTCAAAGAAGAAATAAAGGCAGAGATCAAAAGATATATACAAACAAATGAAAATGACAACACAACATATCAAAATTTCTGAGATGCAGCTAAAGCAGTAATAGAGGGAATTTTATATCATTACAGGTTTATATCAAGAAATAAGAGAGGCCCTGGCTGGTTGGTTCAGCGGTAGAGCGTCGGCCTGGCATGCGGGGGACCTGGGTTCGATTCCCGGCCAGGGCACATAGGAGAAGCGCCCATTTGCTTCTCTGCCCCCCGCCCCCCTCCTTCCTCTCTGTCTCTCTCTTCCCCTCCCGCAGCCAAGGCTCCATTGGAACAAAGATGTCCCGGGTGCTGGGGATGGCTCCTTGGCCTCTGCCCCAGGTGCTAGAGTGGCTCTGGTCACGGCAGAGCGACGTCCCAGAGGGGCAGAGCATCACCCCCTGGTGGGCAGAGCGTCGCCCCTGGTGGGCGTGCTGCGTGGATCCCGGTCGGGCGCATGCGGGAGTCTGTCTGACTGTCTCTCCCCATTTCCAGCTTCAGAAAAATACAAAAAAAAAAAAAAAAAAAAGAAACAAGAGAGATCCCAAGTAAACAACCTAACATCCCATCTTAAGGAACTAGAAAAGAAGAACTAAGGCAACCCAAAGTCAGAAGTAGAAAGGAAATAGTAAAAACTAGAGCAGAATTATGTGAAATAGAGAACAAGAAAACTATTAAAAAAATTATAGAACAAAGAGCTGGTTCTTTAAAAAGATCAATAGATTGACAAACCACTGGCTGGACTTACTAAGGATAAAAGAAGAGTACTCATATAAACAAAATCTGAAATGAAAGAAGAGAAATGACAATAGACATCATAGATATAACAAGGCTCATAGTAGAATATTATGAAAGATTATATGCCACCAAATTTAACAACCTAGAGAAAATGCATAAATTCCTAAAACAATACAATCTTCCTAGACTGAGTCACGAAGAAATGGAAAACCTAAATAGACCTATAAGCAGGGAGGAAATAGAAACAACTACCACCCCCCCCCAATAAAGTCCAGGATCAGATGGCTACACTAGTGAATTCTGCCAAACGTTCAAAGATTTGGTACCTATCCTTCTCAAAATCTTTCGAAAAATAGAAGAAGAAGCAATACTTCTCAACACATTTTATGAGGCAAACGTAATCCTCATACCAAAACCTGACAAGGACAACACACAAAAAGAAAACTATAGACCAATATCTCTAATGAATACAGATGCAAAAATTCTACACAGAATACTAGCAAATCAAGTACATTAATACATTAAAAAAATAGTACATCACGATCAAATGGGATTTATTCCAGGAACATAAGGATGGTTCAACATATGGAAATCAAACAACGTAATACACCTCATCAACAAAACAAAGAACAAAAACCATATGATCCTATCAATACATGTAGAAAAGGCATTTGGTAAGATACAACATCCCTTTATGTTTAAAATACTCAGTAAAATTAGAATAGAAATAAAGTACCTCAACATAATAAAGGCCATATATGACAAACCATTAGCTAATATCATACTAAATGGTGAAAAATATGAAGGCTTTCCTCTAAAATCAGGAACAAGACAAGGTTGCCCACTCTCTCCACTCTTAGTCAGCATAGTTCTGGAAATTTTAGCTAGAGCGATTAGGCAAGAAAAAGAAATAAAAGGTATCCATATCGGGAAAGAAGAAGTAAAGGTATTACTTTTTGCAGATGACATGATTTTTTATATAAAAAACCCCAAAGACTTACCAAAAAACTATTAGAAACAATAAATCAATACAGTAAGTTCACAGGATACAAGATCAATATAGGAAAGTCTATTGCTCTTCTATACACCAACGTGCAACTTTGGAAAATAAACTAAAAAATAAATTTCTTTTACAGTTGCAACAAAAAAATAAAATAAAATACCTAGGAATAAACTTAACAAAGGATTTTAAGGACCTATATACTGTAAAACTGTAAAAACTTATTGAAAGAAATTGAAATAGATGCAATAAAATGGAAAAATATATCATGTTCATGGATTAGAAGAATCAATATAGTTAGAATGGCCATATTACCCAAAGCAATATACAGATTTAATTCAATCCCCATCAAAATCCCAATATCATCTTTTAGAGAAATAGACCAAAAAATTACCAGGTTTGTATGGAACCATAAAAAACCCTGAATAGTCAAAGTAATCCTGACAAAAAAGAATGAAGACAGAGGTATCACATTACCTGATTTCAAATTATACTATTGAGCCACAATAATAAAAACAGCATGGTATTGGCAGAAAAACAGACAAACAGACCAATGGAACAGAATCAAGAGCTCATAAATAAAACCACATATATATAAACAAATCATCTTCAACAAAGGAGCTAAAAAACACACAATGGAGAAAAGAAAGCCTCTTCATTAAATCGTTCTGGGAAAATTGGAAAGCCACATGCAAAAGAATAAAATTTGACTACAGTTTGTCCCCCTGTACAAAAAATAATTCAATGAATATATGTATCCTGATTTATTGATGTCGCCCCATTAAAAAAATAAAATTATTTTAAAAAATAATAATAATTCAAAATGGATGAAAGAGCTAAATATAAGATCTGAAACAATAAATTACATAAAAGAAAATATAGGTATTAAGCTAATGCCCATAGAGAACAGTTTATGAATTTGACCCAAAGGCAAAAATAAATGAATGGGACTATATCGAAATAAAAAGCTTCTGCACAGCAAAAGAAACTGACAACAAAACAAATAGGCAGCCACCTAAAAGGGAGATGATATTTGCAAACAGCTCTGATAAGGAATTAATATCCAAAATATATATATATAAAGAGCTCACAAAGTTCAGCAACAAACAAGTAAACAATCCAGTTAAAAAGTAGGTAGAGTACCTGAACAGACACTTCTCCCATGAGGACATACAAATGGCCAACAGATATATGAAAAGATGCTTATCTTTACTAGCTATTAGAGAAATGCAAATCAAAACTACAATGAGATACCACCTCACACCTGTTAGATTGGCTATTATCAACAAGACAGGTAATAACAAGTGTTAGAGAGGCAGTGGTGAAAAAGGAACCCTAATTCTCTGCCGGTGAGAATGCAAATTAGTACAACCATTATGGAAGAAAGTATGGTGGTTCCTCAAGAAATTAAGAAGAGAACTACCATATGACCCAGCAATCCCCTGTACTGGGTATCTACCCCCAAAACTCGAAAACATTGGTACGTAAAGACACATGCACCCCCATGTTTATCACAGCATTATTTGCAGTGGCCAAGACATGGAAACAACCAAAGTGTCACTTGATAGAGGATTGAATAAATAAGAAGTGGTACATACATACAATGTAATACTACTCAGCCATAAGAAATGATGACATAGTGATATTTATGACAACATGGGTGGACTTTGAGAACATTATACTGAGTGAAATAAGTAAATCAGAAAAAGCTAAGAACCGTATGACTTCACGCAAAGGTGGGATGTAAAACTGAGACTCATGGATATAGATAAGAGTGAAGTGGTTACCAGGGGGAAGGGGATGTGGGGGAGGCAGATGGTGGAAGTTGGTGGGAGAAGAGTGTAAAGAGGGACAAATATAAAGTGATGGAAAATGATTTGACTTTGGGTGACGGGTATACAACATAATCAACAGTTCAGATGCTATAGAAATGTTTACCTGAAACCTATGTACTCTTATTGATCAGTGTCACCATGTTAAAGTTAATTTTCTAAATAAAATTTAAAAATTAAAAAAACAGTCCTTTTAATAAACAGATTAAATTCAGTAACTTTGAAGAAAACTAACTTTAAAAATAAATCTAAGATAGGCCCTGGCCAGTTAGCTCAGTTGGTTAAGAGCAACAAGGTTGCGGGTTCAATCCCCAGTCAGGGCACACACAGAAGCAACCAAAAAATGCACAACTGAGTGGAACAACAAATGCTTCCCTTCCTCTCAGTCTCTCTAAATAATCAATAGCAGTTAAGCCCTGGCTGGATAGCTCTGGAGCGTCATTTGGACCATGGAGGTTGCTGGTTCCATTCCCTGATCAGGGCACATACAGGAGCAGTTCAATGTTTCTCTCTCTCTCTCTCTCTCTCTCTCTCTCTCTCTCTCTTTGTCTCTCTCTCCCTGCCTCTCTCAAAACAAGCAAGCAAGCAAACAAACAAATAAATCTAAAACTGTATTCTGTGAAAAGACATTCTTAGTTTGAAAGGGGATAAAAGGCCTAATTTTCTCAGTCTTGTCAGTAGTAACATATTGCAGTTGCCATTTTTATGAACTGACGTGATCCTGACATAATAGATGTGATCTGGAGAAAGATTCTCTAAAACCAAAGCTGGAAACTCTGTCATGGCAATTTTAGAGGATGTATCAGAAATGGCGATATAATTTGACTTTGTAATATAAAGTAATGGAATAGCTTTGGTAGTAAATTAAGTTGATATATAACATTACACCCTCATTCTATTTCACTACTATTTACTTTCTTTATGATTAAGGTGGCCTACAGGCCTGGGGCTTTCTGGTTTTAGCACTAAACTTTCCTTCAGTCCCAGGCAAACAGAAATGATTAGTCACCCTAGCTATCAAGTGTCAATGCCTCTTAAAAAGCATTATCCAAAATTGGGGGTGGTGGTGATAGAATGACATGTAATGTTTGTTCTCTTAGACAGATGGGGTTGTGATGTATTTGTCATTTGAATTTGGCAGTAGATATCAAAATAGATAACATAATATTTTCTTTTCAAATCTAAGTATTTCTGATTTTGAATCAGGGGCCTACCTAGACGAGCTGACCTTACAACTCTTTCTCCCTTGCCACCCCCTTGTTTTATGATCTCATTTCTCATGAAGTGTGGTCCAGGATATAAACTCAACAAAGCAACTGAGGTGGGGGGGATCCTTAAAATACTTTGTTCATGGAATGAGAAAACAAACATCACAGGCAGTTCGAGTCTTTAATTATTGGCTAAACTTGCTGCATGCACCTCATCAAACCTGAGACCTTGAAAGCAACAAGCTTAATCAGGTACTAGAGAGACCTCTTCAATTTGGCAACAGAGCTGTCAGATCACCTTTGCTGGTAAATTCCTCAAATTGAGACTCTTGTCCCCATCCATGTTTGCTCTGAGTCCCAGTGGCAATCCTCTCCCCGACTGCCGGTCACTTGGCTCCGGTGTAAGTCCCTAGTAGGCGCTCGGTTCAAAGCTGCCGCCAGCGGGACCTCACAGGGGTTTATGGTCAGCACTGCTAGCTTGCCTGTTCTTCCCAGCTGTTGAAGCAGCGCTAGGGGCAAAAGGTGACTAGGTCACTTCTACTCCACCTGCTTCTGTTGTTGTTTCTTTTAAGTCCTTTTAAATGGACTTTTAAGTGTGAACTTTGCAACCATGTCCCGGCCAAAGAACAACCTCAGAGGCTGCTGCAGACTGTTCAAAGAGAGGGGCTGGGTGGGAACCCCAGACTCCCCTGACTTCTGTTCCCGAGCTCTCACTGACCTGGTGACCAGGTGGTTAGAGCCAGTGTGAACTGCGTGGATTCGCCAGTGTGTTTCTTTGCCCAAAGGCTGCAGGAGGTTGGCAGCAGGAACCAGTGAAAGTTGAATTTTTCCAGGTCAGCAATGGATTGGAAAGTCAGAAATTTCTCTTGGCCTTCTATTTAAAATTCTAAAGCTGAGACGGACTTTTGAAATCAGCCTGCCAGAAAAATAGAAATTAGTGGTCTATATTGTTGTGTCACAGATTACCCCTTCTATAGAGAATACTAAGATGGTGTAGTGACTCTAAAAGGGAAAATAAATTAGTCTACCTGGGTTCAGTTATTAGATGTGACCCCCCACTTATTACCTGTGACCTTGTACTTCTTTCTGTGCCTCTGCTTTTCCATCTGTAAAATAGGGATGACAATAGTACCTAATTTAGAAGGTGATGTTCGAAGACCAAATGAGTCAATATCTAGAAAGCTCTTAGAATAGGGCCTGACATAAAGTAAAAGCTACATAAGTCTTAACTGAAATTAGTATTATTGGTTACAAATCTAGTGGCCCATCAAATAACTTGATTTGGGCCTTAGTTCTTGGTATGTTTGTAAGATTTGCCATTATTGACCAATGTTATTGCAATGGCCTGAATGTCTGTGGCACCCCAAATTCATATGTTAAAATCCTAAACCCTACTGTGATAGTATTAGGAGGTGGGATCTTTGGGATATGATTAGGTCATGAGGGTGGAGCCCTTGTGAATGGGATTAATGACCTTATAAAAGGAACTCCAGAGAACTCTTCCACTCTCAGTCATGTGATGGTACAAACAGAAGTCAGTAGTCTGCAATCCAGAATAGGGTTCTTGCCAGAGCCTGGTCATGCGGGCACCCTGATCTTGAACTTCCAGCCTCCAGAACTGTGAGTAATATATTTTTGTTGTTTATAAGTCTTTGGTACTTTATAGTAGCCTGAACAGACTATGAGAGTTGCTAATATTTTTAGTCTACTTATGTTCTAAAAAACATTTTACATATATTATCTAATCTGGGCTTTATAAAACCCAGTGAAATTGGTGCTGTCATTATCTCCATTCCACCGAGGAGGAAACTGAGGCTCAGCCAGGCTAACTGTAATGTCCCAGTTTGTCAGCTAATAAATGACAGAGCTGGGACTCACACTCAGCTGGGGTTTTTAGGTATGAGTTGACACCTTAAGGGGTTGAGACTTTAGAGCAGGGGTCCCCAAACTACGGCCCCCTGAGGCCATTTATCCGGCCCCACTGCACTTCCAGAAGGGGCACCTCTTTACTGGTGGTCAGTACTGGAGTACTGTATGTGGCAGCGGCGCTCACGTAGAGTACTACTTCCAGTGATACGGGATACATGCGTCATGGTTCCGGAAGCACGTCATATCACTTGTTACGGCTAGCAGTGACAAATATGGAACTGGACATTGACCATCTCATTGGCCAAAAGCAGGTCCATAGTTCCCATTGAAATACTGGTCAGTTTGTTGATTTAAATTTACTTGTTCTTTATTTTAAATATTGTATTTTTTCCCGTTTTGTTTTTTTACTTTAAAATAAGATATATGCAGTGTGCATAGGGCTTTGTTCATAGTTTTTTTTTTATAGTCTGGCCCTCCAATGGTCTGAGGGACAGTGAACTGGCCCCCTGTGTAAAAAGTTTGGGGACCCCTGCTTTAGAGGATATTAGGATGGGGTGAATTGTTTTGCATGTGGGATGAATGTGATTCTCTGAGGGCTAACTCACATGGTAGATTCAGGTCCCAATCCCTAGAACCTGTAAATGTTACCTCATGTGGTTTAAAAAAAATATTGTGGTTGTGATTAAATTAAGGCTCTTGAGATCAGGATTGGCTTGAATTATCCAGATGGGCCCTAAATGCAATCGAATGTATCTTTATAAGAGGAAAGCAGATTTGCACACAGAAGAAGAGGAGGAGCAATGTAACCACAGATGGGAGGGGAGTGATTGCTGGGAAGCCAAAAATGTCAGCAGCCAGCAGAGGCTGGAAGGGGCAAGAGACAGATTCTCTTCCGGAGCCTCTTGAGAGAGTGTGTCCCTGCGATAACCTTGGCTTTCTTCCCCAGTGATACTGAGTTCAGACTTCTAGCCTCTAGAAGTGAGAGTAAATTTATGTTGTTTTAAGCCACTGAGTTTGTGGAGATTTGTTACCGTGGCCCCAAGAAATATCATGGATCTCTGCTTTTTTATATAATGCCAAGGCTGTGGATGTTGAGTCAAGCTTCCTCCATCTGCACAGTTGTGCCTAAATGAGGGACAAATCTTTTCTTTTACACAAAGAGCAGTGGTTCCCAAACTTAGCTGAATACTGGAATTACCTAGGAGGGGGAGTTAAAATTGTCCAATGTGTAGCCACAACCCAGAGCAATTGCATCAGATGAGACCCAGACATCAGTACTCTTTAAAGCTCCCAGATTATTCCAAAGTGCAGCCATGTTTGGGAACCACTGACTTAGAAGGCAGAAACAGCTCTATTTATGCTTGGATCTCTGCCTGTAATTCTGGTGTGAATTTCTAGCTAGCTGTCCTCACCTGCTTGTCATTCACCTTAAACTAAATGTATCAGAAAGACGGCTCATTCAGTTCTCTCTGCAAACTTGCTTCCCATCCTGTGCACCCAGTGTAGGTACTGCCACCACCAGCCTCTCTTGTTACTTTGGCACCATGTGACTCTTCACTGTATTTCCCACCTTGCCCCCACCTTCCATCTGAGGCCTTGAGTGCGGGAGCTTTAGGAGGAGTAGAGGGGATAAGTGTACTCAAAGTTGAAGCCTTCCCCACTGCCACAGAAAGCTACTGCTTTTTGGAAATACCTGATTCGTCAATTCAAGTTCTATGAGAAATATCATTTGATATCTACTTAAAACGTGGAAAAAGAAATGAAAGCAGTTTTATGACTGAATTACACACCTTGTGCCTCAAATAGAAGACACATATTTTCATGGGAGCTGGAACATGGAGAGCTGCTTGGAATGGAAAACCTGACAGCTTACTGCATCTGGCCAAAGGGCAGCTGGGAAAAGCTGTAGGCAGAGGCCCTGACACAGAAAACAGCAGCAGGAAGTTTGAAGGGAAAGGCAGGCCATATCTGCAAAGCCAGAAACTACTCCTCTCTGTACAGTTAGGAGACATTCCTTCCTTTGCACGTACGAGTAAACCCAATTTCAGGGAGGTTAAGACACGTGCCCGAAGTCACACAGCTAGGAAGTGATGGCTCTTAGATTTGAATCTGGATCTTGCTCTTCCCAAGGCCTCTGGGCTTAAACTTGTAGTTGGTCATTCTATTTTCATCCTATCCACTATTTCTCAAACTTTGGTATGTGAAGAATCACCTGAATATCTTGTTAAGGATGCCAGTTCTTAGGTCTAGCTGCTGAGAATTGATACAGCAAGCCCAGAGTGGGGCCCAGACACTTGTGTGTTTGTTTTGTGTGTGTTTTAAATAAGCATCCCAGATGATTCTCGTGCAAGCAGGATACAGACCACACTGAAAACCCTGACCTACGTTTTATACAGAATTTGGCATGGGAAAGACACCCTTGGCTTTTGAAATAGTTGGAGACAAAAAAAAGCTTATGCCCCACTTTCCAAAGAGAGATTTTGGGGCTAAGGCTGGCTACAAAGTTTGGAGGCCCGGGCTCCTGTCGGCATTCCAGCAAGATCGTGCCAGGGGCAGGAGCAGCTGACGGTACTATGGGAAGCACCTGGCTCCTTGCCAACCCCTAAAAAACCCAGAGCCCACATTCTGCAGAGAGTGGGCGAAATGGTTTTTAACATTGCCAAGAGGACCCAATTTTAGGGTCAGATTTTGCAAGAATAGCCAAATGCTGCTGCGGTGGCTGTCGGCTTTGTCCCTTTGCAGCCTGCCTGAAAGAGATCATTAAAAACTCACTTATCTGTTGATCTGGCTCTGAGCTGCGGGACGCCTTCTGCTACTGAAGCCCATAATGGCAGCTTTGAAGTCCAGCGCAAGTGTGAATTTATTGTTTTGTAAAGACCAGATTCCTGAACAGGTCATAAATAACCTTGTTAGACAAAGGCTTCTGGGGAAATCTAATGTGTTGAAATCCTTCAGTGGGTGATTACCCTAACACATTGCTGGCAGAGCAAATAACTGGCACACACCCCAAAACCCAACAGCTTCCAAACTCCAGAGAAGCTGCAGCGAGGCTAGGCTTTGAAGTCCTAGCTAACCTTTATCCCTAGGTGAGAAAGAGAAAGAAAAAAAGAGAGAAAAGTACATTTAAAAATAAAAATTGGCTTCCCATTCCTGATTTGTTTAGGAGAAGTCTATTTGGGGAATCCAATGAAATATAGCTAATTACTATTTAAATGGATCTTGGTGGCACTGTTCTTTAAGGTCACGAGAAGATCCCTGTTCATGGTTGGTTGTCTTTCCTGTGCTCACACCTTTCCTTGCTGACCCTCCCAGAGCTGTAGCTGATACAATTAGCCTTTTGACACTGTCACTGATTGGTCATTATTGGATACCTGTGGCCACCTCTCCCTCTTCTCTCCAGACCTGGTATGAAATAAGAGCCTCTGTTAGAAACCTTGTCATCTTCTATTCCTTCCTTCAATCGTTTTGGTAATTCTATCTAGAGCCCCGAGTAAACTTAAAATGCAAACTGAACAGAACAATCAGGTCAGAATCTGGATTTAGAGTAATATTTTAAAGTGTGATTTAAAAAAAGTGATATATGCTCATTGTAGGAAACTTAGGTAACACAGAAAATACACACAGAGAAGAATAAAAACCACCCCAAATCCATCAACCAGAAAGAGTCACTATTTACAGTTTAGCTTAAAAATGGGCTTATACTAGATATGTTGTTTTGTAACCTGTTTTTCCTTGCAGCTAGAGAGCACAGACGTTTGCTCATGTGATTGAAAATTCATCGACAACCTCTTTTGCAATGACTGCAGAATGGAAATACCCCTAAGTTTGTTGGTGAGAAGAAAGTATCAGTAATTCTCAAGTATTTACTTGGTAAAAGGATGTGGACGATAAGTGCCTTTCTCTCTGTGGGACAAAAGCATCATTCATTTGTTCACTAAATACTTATTGCACCTTCTATGTGTCAGACGTTCATGATGCTAGGGAGACAGACTGAAAAGAAAAAAAAAACAACCCTGCCCTTCATAGAACTCCATGGGAGTGTGAGAGCACACTTTAAAAATTGGTAAATTACTGTTTTAAAACTGCGGATATTTGGTCACATACAGCAAACTCCCATTAAATAAAGGTCACTGATGTTATATAAAATCCTCAGGAATTAATGTTAGTTACCATAAAATACTATGGTTTTTATTTATGCTTCATCTAGTGCAGGACCTGTTACATAGTGTCTGTTGAATAAATAATGGTTAGATGCACAATGTACACGTTGGTGTGTAAAACATAATTGAAGTTGGTTTGCTTATCAAAAGTTAGGATTTCTTCCTGGAATTCAAGAACAGAAATAAAGCTAACTGCCATGGTAGCTAGCTCTTCTCTCCTTGGACATCTGTCCTTGTAGTCGAGGGCAGATGGAACCAGGCTTGTTAAGAGTCCCCTCCAAGCCTCCGTTTTCTCCTTGTGGGCAGAGAGTGCAGCGCTCAAGTTCAAGAGCCATTCGTATCATGGCTCTGCAACATGCCCTCTGGAAAGGTAGGGGCCGGGGACCGCTCTGCATTGTTCAGACACTTCACAGGTGAGGAGAGAGCATTGACTTATTAATCTCAGCAGCAAAGGAAACAGTTCTTGGCAGAGAATTATGGGCTTTGGGAGAATGAATTAAAATATGTGCTGTCCAAGAGCAAGACACAGACTTGATGTATGTGATATTCAGAGACTCAGAAACTAGAAAAAGCAGACATTAGATCAAGTTCTTTTTGCCTATTTGATTTGTGTCTGATGCCTACATTTTGACAGATAATTAGCAGGTCATATAGAGTACCTGGAAGGCACTGAAATATTACAACTTATGGGTAGCTGGCCCTGGATGGCAGACTGTATGTTAAGAGTCATCCTGAAGTTGGATTGCCAGATTTCTGACGCTCGCAAAAAAATGATCATAGAAAATGTTTGAATTTGCTTTAAGGCAGGATCTAATAATACATGTGCATTGTGGGAACTGGAGTAGTAAATCTGTTATTTTTGCTAAGGATTAACAAACTCTGAGAGCAGAATGGGATGAGAGGGTGGGTTTGCTGAATTACAGAGGGTGGTGTAACATATGTAAATGTCACTGAAAGAAATGTTAATGAAGCGGAGCTGGTTTCTAAAGGTGAGGGGCGTTTGGCCTTCAGAAGGGATGTGAAAGAGCTGGCTAATGGTTTGATGGTCCAGGTTTCTTTTATAGAAGAGAGAGACCCAGTGAGGGTTCATTTCAGGTCAGTTCTATGTCAGCTCTCCCCTGACTTTTGTGCAATATTGGGCAATAATAACCACTTACTATATATCAATGGGGAAGGGGTACTGCAAGTGAGTGTGAGAACTGGAATTCAGGCCTGGGGCTCAGACTGCAATCCCCTTACTCTGTACCCAGCTGTCTGGGGGCAGACCCTGGCATCGTAGATCCGGGTTTGATCCCGGGCTCCGCCACTTAATTGCAGTGTTTCCTGGACAAATTTCTCACTTCTCCACTTGACAAGGAAAACTTCAAGGGAAAGGTTCTCTGAATGGAAACCCACAGATAATGATTGGGAAAACAGAACTTCTTCAGATCATCTAGATGAGTTCTAGAAATCCTTTTTCTATATTTAAACTTGAGGGAATGCATGGCCTCCTTGTACTTTTCCCCACGGCTGTTTCAGACATCTCAAAACGTTACCCACCCACGTTGTACGTTCAGCTGGGACTGTCAGTGCCATTCGCTGCCATCCCCACATCCTGTTCGCTTCTGTCACCACAGCCTCCGTGCCTGGCCAAGCACCTAACACGCTGTGGGCACTTGGTGTTTGTTTCACAAACAGAGGATTGTCGTGTCCTTCTCGCTCTGGACTCTCCTCTTTGCAGGACCTCCACATACTGTCACCAGAACTGCAATAGCAGTCCCGTGTATTACCTACTTAAATGTCAAGTGATTCCCTGGTGCAGGAAGGAAAATGTATGAGGCCCTCCTGGTATAAACATCTTCGGCTGCCCTAGGCTCCTCTGTGCACCAGCTGAACAGAAACAGCCCTGTCTGGCCAGGCGTGCCACACCCTCACGCCTCTGCTCTCCCTGCCCCCCTTCAGGCTGGAGACCAGTCTGTGAGGAGCAAGATGGCTAAGTCCCCCAGGTTTCCCCCTCCCCCGAAAAAACCCTTAGAGTTTCTCATTGCTGTTTAGCATCAAAATCATACTACCTTCTATAGTTTTCAGAGGAGATGGTCATGCAGCTCAGCCCTGGCATTCTCACATAAACACGCTGCTGTTGGGAAATGTATTTGTCAAGAGAGAAACATTCACTTATTTGAGTAGACCCATTACCAGACTAGATGCAGCTGGTCCTGAGGTCAGCCATGGCTTCCCATTGTCTGCTTTTGCTGCTTTCCCAAGCCTGGAGCTGCAACACAACTGAGGCCTAGACGTTATCCCTAGGGGTTAATGCTTAAGGGCTATTCCCAGCCCCCTGGTTCACTCCCCTGCTACTCAACAGTCTGATAGGCATGACCAGTAACAGGCTGGTGGAGGAAAGGTTACCTTGTAGGGGAGATCCTGTTTTCCCAGTTTTACCCCTTGCTAGGCATCGGGGGCTTTCCGCCCTGGTGACCTGCTTGGCCTATAATCCTTGCTCTGCTATGTCTGTCTAACTACCTGCCACAGACCTGTCAAGGTCACCTTACAGATAAATTAAACTTTTACTATTAGGGAAAGAACCCTACCTACAACTGACCAGCAACAACCACTGTGTTGGAATATCCTTCACACCTATAGGAAGTTACTGTTCTGCTGCCTTTACTCGCGTCTTATCTGGAAACAGACGCCGCTGTGGAACCTGCTATGGAATTCTGTCCCCCAAGGCAGGGCATATATGGAGGTGACAAGTGTGATTAGAAGAATGGCTGGGAGAGATTCTCCAGTAAGCTTCTGGAAGAGTTGGAAAACACCAAGGAGAAGAGTGGGTGGGAGCAAGAGGCCGAACCTCTGCTCCAATCTTAGTCTTTGGGCCCGTAATCCACTTCAAGATATGAGATCAAGTCTGTGGACACTTCAGGAACACCCAGAGCTGCAGAATTTCTGTTCCCCTTGGCACTAGAATGTGTACCTTCCAATCGCCGGTCAGCCTCTCCCCCACAAAAGAAAAAACAACACTCCCCCACCCCCACCCAAACTGCTTCTATCCATCTGCCCCTTCTGCTCCTCTCAGGGCCTTCCTCCTAGTTCACCACCCCACCCGCTGAGCTCCCAGGCGGACAGAGCGCACCCCCTTGTCACGTGGAGCGTGTCTTTGGTCACTGCATTTGTACTCATGGTTGTGCCGGCACTGTGAGAACTTCACTGTGTCCCGATCTTGACTTGAGGACCCTTCTCCTACATTCTAGGTCAAGGTTTATGGGTCTCTAGGGAAAATCTGAGTTCCCCAAAGAGGTGAGCTTATGAAGCAATAGGGTCAGCGGCCAAATTCATGGGGAATTTGGACTCCGCCATCGCAAAGAGTGTATTATTCTCAGTTCTGAGAGAATTGGTCCTCTGTCTGTTCTTACCCTTGAAAGTTAATTTGGAATGTTCCTATTGCTCAGTGTGGTTCATCACCCCTCCTGTGACTGGCCCTTCATCTCTCCTGCTCTCCCTTGGGCCACTGGGTGTCAGTGAGAACAATCTAAAGATGACTCCTCTCTTGACGATGTGAGAACTCACAGGTAAAGAGGGGGTCGTGGGAGCAGCAGCTTCGCCGTTTAGTCAATATTTCCTTTTGAAGGTGTGGACGCCCCGGCTGACCAGCTCGCTTTTGCTTGACAAGTGATGAACGTTGTAATGAAAGTAAAAGAGCAGAGCGGACCAGCCACCGCAGTCTGGGCACGTCTCTCCTGCCCACGTGTGCGGGAGCACGCGTGTGTTCCCGCCTTTGAAGGGCGGGAGGCTGTGCGAACCCAGCCTGGGCTGCGAACGCGCCCGAGTCCTGAATGAAGCACAGCGAGGCTGGGACAGATGAAGGGGATGCTTTCAAACAATATTGCCTTCTCTAATTAACGCTAGCACAGCGCCCCCTGAGGAGCTCCCGGTGACCTTAGCCTTGCGAGGCGCAGGTATTTCTCAGAACCGACAGGGGCCGCAAACCTTTTCCCTTTGCACAGACCGTCTGGGAATCTTGAAAGAATTCGTTTTCTTTCCGCCCACGGTGCTTCTGGGTGTGCGTGTGGCGAGTTGGGCGGGGGGGGGGGGGGGGTTCTCGGAGACCTTCGTTCTCATTGTTCCTTAGGTTCTGATATATTCCATGCACAGAAGAGCCCCAATTTCTCCGTTCTTTTGTTTGAGACTCTACAAGGAGAGTCTGTGGGCTGCCCCGTGCACGACCTTTTCTGATCACACCCTGGAAGATTAGACTTTTCCATTTTTACCTTTTTATTCTATCAGGGTGAAATTGTGATAAGGCTTACTGTGAGCCAAGGCCTTCACTATCCCCAGGGCTTTGAGAGACAGGGATCATCATCACAATACTGCAGAAGAGAAAGATGAAGTGCAGAGAGAGTAGAAACATTCCAAGGCCCCACAGCAGGGATCTCATAGACAGCATTTGCACTCAGGACTGTCTGGTTCCCAGTGGCCATGCCACCTGGCCTCCCATGAGAAAGGGATGGTTGGTACGGGATGTGCTGGTACAAAGCAGCCTCCTGAAATCGGCTTTGCCTGAAAGGATGGGAGCTACAAGAGCAGCAGTGTGCACTGTTCAATGGCTGGTTGAAACGTCAGGACTGACCACTTGACAATGCACTAGGGCAGGAGTTAGACGTGTCAGATCATAGTTGGGCCCCCTGACCACAGGAAGGTTAGTGTTCTATCCCCCAAGTGCCCAGATCTCCCGGGTCCCTTCTGGGGCTGGCTCCCCGTGAGTCTGTGGTGCTCATCCAGAGTGGCTGAGAAAGCGGTCACATCGTTTGCCAGTTCAGAGTTCAAGCAAATCACCTGAATGTCTGAGTTGATTTCTTCACCTGGGAGATGAAGCTAATATACTACTAGCTGCCCTTCCCACTTTGTGAGATGGTTTTGGAGGAGTTTTGTGTACTGAAAAGTCCTTTAGGCATATAAGGGCCTCCTGGACAAGACATTTCTAAAACAGAGCTGTGATCACAGGAGTACTTTAGGCATATTTCATTTTCTCATGATAGGTCACCGATGTGTTCTTATATATGTGAAACCTTCACAGGGTCTCACCTTCCAAAACACAGTCCAGTAAAATCCTAGGCTTCTTTATGTCTGAGTTACAACAAATATATGAACACCAATCCTTTGTAGTTGTTAGGAAATGCAACTTCCCCAAACGTCTTCTTTTGGTGGACACTTTTGACTCAAATGCCTCCAGTCTATTGGATTAAAAAATTTAGTGCCCTGGCCAGTTGGCTCAGGGGTAGAGCGTCGGCCTGGCATGCAGGAGTCCTGGGTTCAATTCCCGGCCAGGACACACAGGAGAAGCGCCCATCTGCTTCTCCACCCCTCCCCCTCTCCTTCCTCTCTGTCTGTCTCTTCCCTTCCCGCAGCCGAGGCTCCATTGGAGCAAAGATGGCCGGGGCGCTGAGGATGGCTCTGTGGTCTCTGCCTCAGGCGCTAGAATGGCTCTGGATGCAACAGAGCAATGCCCCAGAGGGGCAGAGCATCACCCCCTGGTGGGCATGCCGGGTGGATCCCGGTCAGGCATATGCAGGAGTCTGTCTGACTGCCTCCCCGTTTCTAGCTTCGGAAAAATGAAAAAAAAAATTTAGTATGACCTTCTTTTGTGTTGTTTATTGGCCAAAATGTTTCATGCCTCATTTGCCCTCAAATTCACATTTTTATTTATCAGAGTATTTGCTCTGCTTCTGTGTGTGCATGTGTGTGTGTGTGTGTGTGTGTGTATGTGTGTGTTTATCAGAGAAAACCTTTGTACTTTAAATGCTAGCCAGATGATAGGGTATTTATCTTTGACATTGCCAAGCTATGTTATTTCTGTACATTGTTTTAAAACCAAAAGGGCAAAGGTAACACAATTAAGAATTTTGCCTCAAATGAGCAGTCTCTGACATGCCTCAGATGGCGAGGGTCAGTTTCTGCTTCATGCAAACCCTTTAATCACATGCAGCCTGAATCAGGGCACCGTCTTTGACCTGGAGCCTCAGCGCCGTCACATTGCCCTCTGATGGGGGCCATCCACCAGAGCCCATCCTTCTTGTGAGTCCGTAATTCTGTCATGCCCTCCCAGCAGGCAAAGGGGTGGGAGCCAGGCTGGTTCCCTTGCAATTAATGAGCAGCAAGAGCACACAATTATGAAATTTCTAAGGAGGGCTCCCATTTTAGCAAGTGGAGAGTTCATCTTTTCTCTCTCCTCTTGCCAATTCTTATACCTATAGAAATATCTCATCTGGTTTGGGAATTTCATCATTTTTATTGGAAATCTTTTTCATAGACTTTATTTTTAAATTGCTGTAAACATTAAATTTTTTTAACCTCACAAGTAGATCATTAAGTAAATCACACTTCTTTTGTTTTATTTATTCTTTTATTCCACTCAGATTCCCTTTCATGCCTTCTCAGGTGTGTATTATTTCGTGTGTGTGTGTGTGTGTGTGTGTGTGTGTGTGTGTGAGAGAGAGAGAGAGAGAGAGAGAGAGAGAGAGGTTGCATTCTTGTAGATGGCCCTGAGCTTTCATCGTTGATTTCCCCTTGAAACCAACCCTCAGGAGCTTTCAGTTCACCGTGGATGTGGTTTCGTTTTGTGGCAAGTGACTCACATATAGATACACATTTATATGTTGTAAATCCTGCCATTTTCATCCGGAAGTGTGGCCACTTTTTACAAATTCTGCCTGAAAGAGTCTTTCTTTTACTCACATCTCCTGAAAGCTCACTCACCTGATAGACTCCTAAGCTTTGAAAAGTATTTCCTATGACTGTCCCTTCACTGAGGAAGAGGGAACTGAGGCCAAGGTGTGGGGTCCGGAGACGCCGGGGAACCGAGGGATGGTAGAGGAGGCTGAAGCAGGGGAGGAGTGCCGCCGAGGGCTAACACTCGGTCAGTCACTAGGCTTGAGGCCTTGAGCAATCTATATAAACCACTTACAGCCTCAGTTTTGTTTTTGTTTTTGTGTTTTGAGAGAGAGAAAGAGAGAGAGGCAGGGAGTGAGAGAAAGACAGGAACATCTGTTCCCGTATGTACCCTGACCAGGGAATCAAAGCTGCAACCTGTGCTCTCAGGTACAATGCTCCAACCAGCCAAGCTATCTGGCCAGGGCTTAATTTTTATTGATATTTTAGAGAGACAAAGAGAGGAAGGGAGAGAGAGGGAAGGGTGAAGGGAAGCACTTGTGCTTCCACTTTGTCATACATTTAGGGGGTTGCTTCCCATGTGTGCCCTCACTGGAGATCAAACACGCTACCTTGTTATTTTGGGCTGATGCTCTTAACTGACTGAGCTAACCGGCCAGGGCCAAACCCGCAGTTTTTTAAGCTGTAAAATGGACTTAGTACCTGCATTGTAGTGTTGGGTTGCAGTTACATAAATAGTGCATTGACAAGCACCAAGTTCAATGCCTGGTATGCAAGGGGTCCAATAGGTGTTGCTTGAAGCAGAACACCTTTGTTTAGAGTGACCTGGAATTTCCTGCTGAATTCAGGCATTAGGAAAACTTGGGTGGACAGCAAAAGATGAGTTGCTGCAAGGGGTTTATCATATTTGCCTTAGGATTTGAAGGGAACAGCCATGGGCCTTTTCAGGGCTGGTAAAGAAGTGGGTTGCTCAGGAAAGCAGAAACAACATTACGCTATCTATATTTATATATTTTTTCCCATGTATTCCTTCTCTATTGTTCAACTGTAGACAAGTGACTAGCTCTACACTAGGAGTTGGGAGCTCAAATCCAATACCCACGTGCGGGCCTTGGTTTCCTCACCTGTCAGAAGGCGGGGGGTAGGGGACAGTTAGCGTTTCTCAGTGAGGCAGTGCAGTCCTTCGCTGTGTGTGGCAGCCAACAGGCTGGGGACTGTGGAGCAGCAGCACCCCCAGGCACTGTCACACCAGCCTCTCCGCATTCCACGCGCCCCTCAGGAGAAGTGCCCGGATCTCAGAGGTCCCTTCAGTGAGTCTGTGGTTCTCAGTCCAGAGCGGGTAAGAAATTGTCATTTTGATCAGAATATGTGGTCACTTTATTTATCTACTTCAAGTTACCTTCACGAGAGAGGGCAGACTGATGGAAAGAAGTTACAGGCTTGGTACAACAGTGACCAGGGCAGACTGCATTCTTTCTCTCAGTCCAGCTTCCTCCCATCATTTTAGAGAATACTACCCACCGCACACCATTTTTGAAGAACTGAACTGTGATGACAATCACTCAGGTAGAATCACAGAGCCTGCCTTTTACTATGTGGTCAGTAGACGTTTTAAAGGATCCTTGTTTCTGTGGTTATCAGGTGCCCAATATGATAGCCTTTTTAAATAAGAGCACACACATCTACGTGCATCACAGAGAATGCTGGCTTCTCTGAACGACATTGAAAATGGTAACCATCTCACTCCCTGCCTCTTCCTGTGGTCTTGTACACCTCGGTGCTGACAGCCTTTCAGGCTCTATGATGTACTCAGACATTCAGGGAGGGTGAGCATTGCTGTGTAGGATTCCTGCAACAAGGAAAGGGAATGGAAGAATATTGGGGGAGACCATGGAGAAACTGTGTGGAACTTTCATCTACCACCTCCTAGAAACCTTTCTGTATTTCTTTGCCAGGTCAAATGCAAAATAAAGTTATTAAATGGAACAGGAAAAGGTCCTCATCATTTTTTTCTTGCTGCATTCCATAATATTTACTTTCAGATTTGACCAAACAGAAGGTCATCTCCTCAGCTGCTAACTGGGCTAGTTCTGGAGGGACAGTTAGCAATAGCCTTTGACATTTAGAAAACTATACCGGATGCTTTTAGTGCATTAAAATCAGATTTTTATTTATATTTTCATAGGTAAATAGCACTTTTCCCTTCTAATTTTGTTCTCTGTATTGATGTAGTTGCATTGTGCTTGAACACAATCACCGAGATTAGCGATATTTATTTACAATTAGGAAATACTCATTTTTCTGTGATTCCCTTCCCCTCTATTTTCAAATGCAGTGAAGTCAAAAGCTCTGTGATGAAGATGGCCCAAGAAGGGGCTTCCACCCAGTAGCTCATCCTCATTTGAGTAAGCCTGTGCTTTCTACTGCCTCGAAGGAGCCGCTTCCCCTCTGCTAGGGTTTGTATCCCAGGTCCAGAGTTCCCTTTCTACCCGCCCGTTTATCCCCCCATGGCGAGGAAGACAGCCATCACTAAAATCTTGAAATCTTCAGAAACTCCACTAGTGAGAAGGGCGTGGGTCTTCTCCTTCCACTCTACCCGTTTTGATACAGCATTTCAGTCAAGTTCAATCCTTTATTGATGGGAAAATTTTGACTTTCTGCTGCCTTCCCGGAGTTCGATGATGCTTCAGCCTCACATGTTAGGTCTTTATCATCTCTAAGGATGACATGTTGGGATGAAATAGTCACTGGGCGGCTTTTGGATGGCTTTCTCATCACTTAATATTATTAATAGGTTCTTGGAAACTACTACTTTCAGTGAAACAACATATAACAAAACCACTTTTACCATAGACTAATTGATATAAGCAAGAGTTAAGTTCCAAAGGCATATTTCTGGTCATAAAAACATCACCAAACTTCTAAATAAAGGTCCAAAACCCTTCTAATATTAAACATTGAAATAAAGGTGAGGTTGACATACATGTAAGCAAGATTAATAAAAATAAATTAGATGACTCTTCTCCAACCCACTGATTCCAGTTCAAGGTCACAGTGGGCCAGAGTCTGTCCCCAACTCAGGGCACAAGACAGGACCCACCCTGACAGGATGCCCTTCTATTGCAGGGCAAGCTCCCCCATCCCCACAGTCACTCATACTGGGGCACTGTGGACACACGAGTTCACCAACAAACACATCACTGTGGTGGGAGAGGAAGCCAGAACCCCGGAGGGAAACCCACGCAGAAGTGGCCCTGCTCAAGAATGTTTTTTTCTCATTGATGTTTTAAATGAAACAATGTTAAATAAAACAGTGTTATTCAAAGGCCTGCTATACTTTGGGAAATGAAAAGTAGGAGTTCCTTTTTAGGTTGAACGTATATATCCTTGCCAAATGATCACATTTCTTCTTCCGGCTTCCAGTTAACAGCAGGCCTGGATGGAGGATGCCCTCAGGATGCCTGGGCATGAGCATGGCCGGCCTCCTGTGACAGGGGCTTTCCTGAGGCCCTCTGCAGACTCTCTGAGACCGAGCCAGGTCTCCCTTCATGCCCCTCTCCTTTGAGGGAATGACTAGCTCTGTCATTTAAGCAATTTGGGCTACTAGCCTAGGGTTGTTAAAAAGCAGGTGTTGATCATGAGAGTAATGACTAAGTGCTGCATACCCCAAATGATTTACAATCTGAGATCTAAAGCAAAAAATTCATTCTCACGTGTCAGCTCTCCTTCTTCCCTCCCCCGGCCCCAAAAGCGCCGTCAATAATGAATGCACCTCCGAGCACCTCACCTGGCAAGATGCGTTCTCTAGTCTAGAGCGGGCTCCACGCCCTAAACCCACACAAAGGGCCACCCCCACCCTTCCCCACATCACATTTTATAATGCTCAGTCTGGAATGACCTTTAAAAAGCCAGATAATATTTTATTTACCTTTTTTCTCCCATTTACTGTTAAATGTTAATGAAGGTAAGAGATTCAAATTCTTGCTAATAAAACATTTTAATTGACTCAAGTGTAACCATAACTGTAAATTGGCTACTTTATATGAAAGACCCGAGCTTCCCGCGCCCGACTCTGTCTCCTGTGCAGTTTTGGAAGTTGGCAGCAAACCTTGTCTTTGTTCTTCCCGGGTCTGTGGGCCCTTTCCTCCAAGACAGGCAAGCAGGAACTACCTTGGATCTCTCCTTTCAACAGAATTAACTGCCCTTTGCCCCTCCCCCTGCCTCTCCCTATTGAAGTCCTTCCAATTTAAGGTTCACTTTAAGCACCACCTCCTCCAGGAAGCCCGACAGGATCCCTACTTTCCTTGCATCTGCCTCCAAAAGTCCACAGCATTTAGGGACCTTTCTTGTGATTCTTCTCACTTTCCTTTTTGTGACAGTGATTTCTGCAGCTGTGTTATCTCCTTGCTCAGATTAGAAACCCTATGCATGGTCACTGCTCAGTGAGTATCTATTAAATTGAATTAACTGACTTGAGTGAAAAGGAAAAAATGAAAAGATTTCACTGACCTCTGCCATATAATTTCTCTAGGGCATTCTTAAAAACATTTATTAAATGGCTCCTTATCTGGAATTCTTAGGCAAGGCCACTCAGTATTTAACACTTGTAGTAACTTGCTGCTTTAGAGAAAGAGTTTTAGAAAAGAAGAAAATGGCATAAACTATATTCCTATAATAAATAAAGGGAGAGGGAACCTGTATATGATCTTATTGAGGTGAGATGGGGTGATCAGAGCAAGTGACCAGACGAGGGTTCTCTTTCTCTGGGGGCAAAGGCTGCAGACTTAGCTACTCCTGTGCTCAGGGGAGCTGTGGTGGGCCTCCCAGTGTCATCTGGACTGTCATTGGGTGGGTTTACGATCCTTCTCCAGTTCCGGGAGCTGCTGGTTTTAGATGGGAAGTGGGCCAGCTCCCAGTCAGATGCATCCCTCACCAGTGAGTTGGGAAAGCTGGTGGAAGAGGTGGTAGCAGCCGATGACAGTGTCTGAAAGAGGCAGAAAAGCAGAGAGATTCAGACAGTGACCATCTACTTGCTGTGTGATCTTCAGTGAGTTCTTTCACCTCTCTGTGCCTCAGTTTCTCCCTCTGTAAAATGGAGATCACTGTTAATACCCACTTCATAGAGATATTTCGACAAGTGATTTTAGTGCAAAGGATTTAAGTGAAATGCTTTTGGAATAATGTCTGGTACATAGTTGTGGGAGACTGCAAGTACCAAAGCCCTTGTAAGTTCGAGGCTTAGCAAAAGGCTAAGTTCTCCCCTCCACGCCTCCATATTGGCTATAAAGCTGAGTATTTGCACTCATCCCAACCCATTTCACTTGCTTGCTTAAGTGGCTAGAAGCAATTTACAAGCTCTTCCTTTCACCCTTTGTTTGTTCAGATGTTGGTTGATTTCACTTATGCATGGTGGGAGGATTCCTGTTTATGCCTTAAGAGAATTCCTGTTTTTGCTTCAGATGCGTGACTTTGTATCGAAGACTTCCTTATTTGCATATGGCTATATAATAAAGCAAACTGGGGGCTATTTCGCTCTGTCTTGCCATCAGCTTGCAGAGGTGTCTCGATCCTATTTCTCTTTAAGTCTATTTTCTTTGTTCCGCATTGTTCTCCCTCAGGACCCGGAATTACTAGCCGCGCTGTAAATAGTTTGCGGCACACAGTAAATAGTAAGTCTTAGTTTTTATTACTTCTCCTAGTCTGGAAGCAGAAGAGAAGGAAGATAAGAAAAAAAGGTGAAATAATCTTTCTCCTTTTCATGAGAAGGGCTGTGAAGTTTGGAGAATAGATTCCAGACTTGGATCTCACCAGCCCCCTCCACCCACAATTGATCCCTGGGGATCCTTCCATGCCAGGTCCATGTCAAGAACCATGTTTCCAGGAAGCTTTTACTGTGCCCCACCTCTTCTCATTCTCCTCCACATTTCTGCTGTGTTTTGATATCCGTTATGGGCACTTGTCCTAAATAAGGACTCTGCCTGCCCTCCAGTTTGTGCAGGTCTCTTTTCAATCACTTCAGTCATGGGTCTCAACTGGGTTCCCACGGACTATGTCAGTCCTAGAGTTAAACAAACATGTTCTGCTGCTGAGGGTTCATGTTCTTTGTGTCTCCATTCATAGAAAAATAAAAATGAATGGGTGGTATTTCCTCAATTTTAGGTTTTCCTCCCATAAACTCTGCTTATTCTATCAGCCCTTACCTTCACTTAATTATCCCTGACTGAGTTGCTCAATCCTGGCTCACCATGGGGGGTGATGTTAACCATGGGACTCACCTCAAAACATTAACAACCATCAAAGCTCAGGCTCCACCCCCTGACCAATTAAAAGAGAAATTCTGGGGTTGGGGCCTGGGCATCTGTAGACTTTTAAAAGTTCCTCCAGTGATTCTAATTACATAGATCAACAGTGATCTCGTCTAAAGAACAGATCAATGAAGAGGAAATGGAATGTATACTAAGTATATTAGCGGGAAATTTTAGAAATAGATAATCTGGCTTAGTTTCGTAGTTTATAATAAACTATGTGCTTCATGGCTCTCCATTTCATAGAAAACACGGGACAGTCCTATATTGGGCTTGTTGTTTCATGGCTATTTTCTGTCAGGCTGTGTTGTTTCATGGTGTGCGCTGTTGTTTTACCTGCAGAAATTGCTGGACTTAAGCAAATGTGTCCGCTAGTCATGCCCACAAAGCTGTGAGATTGTAGGCTGCTGTGAGTGTACCTAGTTATTCCTTTTCTGTTACTGTGGCTGCAGAGGCATTGTTGCTTCCCAGACTGTTTATCAGTGTAGCCTGTTGGCCACAAGAGGGACAAGGAGAAAGGGTGTTACATGGCTTAACAAACACTTCCCCACTACTAGGGAAAAGTAGGAAACATCCTCCCTCCCGGGTGGTAGAGCGGCATCATCTTGATACAGGACAAACCACAGGAACTAAAATATTTATCACAAATGATTGCACAGAAAACGTTTTGTCTGCAAAGAAATTCAGAAGTCTGGGTATGCCTCCAAGTTAGAGCAACAACCGAATTATGAGATTCCTGCTAAAATAGCCTATAGTGCTCAGTAGTGGGGCAATATGCAAGATGTTGTCATCAGTTCCTGTGGGATGGTTTGGGTAAGTTCAGGAGAGAGATGAAAAGCAAATTCGCTTATTGGAATCAATTTGAAAGGTTAAGAGTTAGACTGTAACTAATCTTATTATGCATTTGAGGAAAACCTTATGGCCCGTTTATCTTTTTTCTTATTTGTAGAGAAATTGTCATAGTTTTCTATTAACAACTTTAATTAATCGATATCCAAATATCTTGTGCCTTTCGATAAATGAAGAAGTGATGAGATACTTATAACCCCACAGCTAGTTGTTTTACGTGCAGTTCCTTTTGCCTAACACCCAGCATCTATGTGTTCATGCTCCAATGATAAGAAAGAGCCTCAGTCAGGAATCAGGCTTGACCATTAATCCAAAAATTAGCACTTTTGTAACAGGCCCATTCACTTGACTAACCCGGGGCTCAAAATCGTGTCTTTCCATCTCTTATAGCTATGGAAAGGTTTGCGTGGGCTTCATTACAGAACCCTGGTGGGGAGCGACACCTATATAGGAAGATGGCAGCGGGTGGTCTCCACACAGTGATGCAATTATCATTGTAACTTGTTTGCTTGTTTCTGTGCCCTGCTTCTTTACCACCTCACAAAGCTTTAATGGCTCTGTGAGAGAACCACCCTCAGTTGAGGCAAGGAAACAAGGCCTAGGAATGCTATTGTGTGATTTTATCTGCCTGCGGTCTCCCCTTTACTACCTGTAGTTTAAACATGACAGAAGCAAACCCTATCAAGTTAGCTTCGTGGGATGAGACAGGAAGACAAATGTCAAGACGGCAGTCCCTCCCCCTGCCCTCTTCTCAGTCTGAGTTAATAACCTCCCGCTTTAGGAGTACTGAGCCCCCTAGATAAAATGCTCTGTGGCTCTTATTAGCTTAACAAACAGACCCTCACTCTTGAGGACAAACATGCCCACTAAATATTGTGTGACTGGGACTCTTTAAAAGCTGGTGTTCAAAAGGGGAATAGAGCATCCTGAGTTGAATAAATTGATAGTGTCCCTCACCACCCTGTTGTCTACACAACTCTCAGGGCCTATGCAACTAGTGTTTATTGTCGGCAGCGACCCAGAACATGCAGGATCAACCAGTGTCTGGTGAGGAGCACGTTTCATAGGTTTGTTAGTTTTGAGCGACAGTAGAGTTGAGGTTAATACTTCCTAGACTTTAGGGACATAGGAGTTTTTTTTCCCCCGAAAGGTTTTTGCCTTCAAATATGGAAAATAGGCCCTTTGTGGTGAGTGTGCTTTCTCTGGTACAAAGACGGAATTTGTAAACACCTGTTTATGAAAAGTAGCAATTCTCAACATTATGGCACAATCTTCTAAACCAATACATAAATGGATCTTTAGTGCACATGGAAATCTTTTGCATTTGAATATAAAAATCCACTGAGGGAAGAAAAAGGGAGAGAAAGAAATGGGTAAATAAATACAAAAACTCTTAAGAGCCTCTGGGCTGGTTTCAAGAAAGCCCCACAAAACAGGTTTTCATGGTTGTATGGGGGTGATGTGATCCTATTCAAGTTTCTTTCCTTTCTTTAGAATTTCTGAAGAAGCTGTAGCAAATGGCTTTGGGGGCTGTTCCTAAAATAGATTTTAGAGATGAAAAAATAGGAGAATGCATAGACAATCTGAGACAAATGATCAGCTTTGACACTGACACTGAGATTGTAAGATGACTGCTGTTTCGTGCAAGAAATGAATATTCAGGATGCCCCTGCTGGGTGCCTTTTCCTATTTGAACCAACTACTGTTTGGGCCTTGATTCACTTGTTACCAAATTAAACACTCTTTGCACACAGCAGAGTAACTTTACGAAGTCAGAGTTTGAAATGCAAACATCTTTTCTGCTCTGGCCACGGAACCTGTCACAATCTTCATCGGGAACTGAATTAAGTTTAAAATATCATCAGAGGGTGTTGATCTCTCTTGGGCCGGGAGCTGTCCTCTGTACATCCGGCATTTTTTGGTTGACACTGCGTATCACTTAGCAACGAGCCTGAAAGGCCCTATATGCATTGATTGCACACCATTGTCTTTAAAGGGGTGGAAGTGTTAACTGAATAAAACTCCCCCCCACCCCACTGGGTGACCAGACGGTCATTCCTCTCAAGTTGATAATCTGTTTACATCAAAATATTGCTTATTCCATTCTCCGATCTCCTGATTTTTTAACATCTCTGGCTGAAGGAATATGGAGAATTCTCTATATGGTGGAGAACCCAAAACTACTTCCCTGACATGGAGTGGTGATGAGAGCAGTTTTGTCTCTAGCTCTCCTGATAAAGCATTAAATGCATTTGACAGCTGAGGATGATAATTCCAACTTTCTTCTATAGTTCTCAGAGGATGGAGAAGCCTGCAATTGCCCCATAAAGAGAAAATATTCCCTTTTGATCTGTGAATAGTTTTGAAATAAACGACAGGATATGTTATATGGCTGTGAAGATGTGAAGGCTTTAAAATGGATGGCGGGCTCTGACATCATCTGAATGCAAAGGAAATACGGCCTACCCAAGGGGTGTTTTCAGAATGAATGAAATTTCGAAGTAGAAATTCTTGCTTGAGTAGCGAGCGAGGGCAGCATGCATTTCTGCATCAATAGCCATGGCTGAAGCAATAGACTGGGCTGGTGGATGAAACAGACCGTTACCTATACCTCTCTCCCTTTTACAATGATCTGTTTCAGAGACCTTCCACCGAGGCAGCTTTTTCACAACCAGCTCAAACAATGAGGGCATTTCAGCCAGGGGAGTTTTACATGTAGCAAAAACCAGATTGGTGGGTTTGGTGCCCACCTTCATCAAACTAGGCAGCAGAGACAAAGCAGAAACATTGTGGCCACCTGCCCTACAACTTCTAGTTTTGATAAATCTGTTTTTGCTCCTCTGTGAGCTGGTATCATACTACATTCAGCTAAAGAAGAATAACGACCAATCAATATGCCTTGAAAAATACGCCAACAAGGCAAGTGATGTCAAAATCAACCCACTAACTGTATTGCGTTGGCATTACTTTCTGTCTGGTATAAAGGAACTGTAATAGAAAATGATAGCGTGAAAAGATCCTCTGGTCCATTAAAAAATTTTTTTCTCCCCACAATCCTTTTCATCAAATAGCAAATCTATATAAAAGAATACAATTTTATTAATGTTTCCCTTTTGATGAAGACCCCAGGCCTTTACTCTATGCCTGATAGAAAGAAAAATGCAATTCCAAACTTTTGGACATATGATTGGGGAGATGAGAACAGCAGAACAAGATGGGGACCATCATGGCTATTCATACTGACCCTGAGGAGATGCCTGAATACCCTCGTTAGTACACGCAAAAATATTTTGAACTAATGTATAAGTTTTTAAGTGACATCTCTCTTCTCCTGCACCCATTTCCCCCCAAACACCTCTCAATATTCTGTGGCCAGTCATCTCGGTCTGGTTCAACTGCTAAGCGAATACTGCTTCTATAAACATTTCACTGCTACAACTTGGATTTTTCACAGCATTAACTTTAACTACACGGGTATTTGTAATGGAATAAAACTTGAAATTGACATTTTGCCATATTGCTAGTTAAAGAAGTGGGCCTCACATGGAGATGGATGTGCGCCTCATTTCATGGGAAAATTGGTATCTGGAAGGCCAAGTTGAAGTTGTAGGCAGCTGGAGCTTCACCAAGAATGTCTTCAAGAAAAAATATACACCAACAGAATCCCTACTTTTATAGCAAATTCCTGAGCAAATTTTCAACCGTGTATTCATTTAAAATGGATTTTAAATGTGCACAAGCTTAAATCAATTGAGGAGAAAATAACAGGTTTCAACTCAAACATTGGCACAGACCTCACTTGAGCAAAATGAGTGAGTTGGAACCTAGGAAATAAGTTGGAAGAGTTCATTCACGGTCCCTTTCAAGGGACGTGCCACTTCCTTTACATTAAAATGCATTTAAGGACAAAGTTCTGAGCTTCTTCCCAGAAATCAAAGGCTTCCTTTATAAGAGGCAGATTATTTAATTGTGGTTTAGATTGCCCCACCAATGACACTGCCACTTTGAACTCAGTTGAGTGGGTGGTGGTGGTGGCGGCGGCGGTTTGTAAAAATCATTGCATTACCTGACTCCTAAATTTCAACAAGTGGGTTAGGAGCAAACATCACTTGAATGGCAAGGAGTCCTTTCCTAAAGAACCCACACCTCCAAATAAAACATCTTCCCTTTCCTCAAAATTGTATCCTATCGAAGTTTAACAATGTTGATATTAAGATAATAATAGGGAAAATAGGCTGAAAGACTGGGCCCCTCTTTAGAGTTAAATGTTATCTGCTTAGACTAATATTGCAATTGCCACCCACTGACATAATTTGTTTCACAGTCACAGCTTGGCAGCATGAATCAAATGTTGACATTCTAATTTCATGCACACATGGGCGTTTGGCGGAGCAGGCCCGCGGCCCCAGCCCACTCTCTCTGTACCTGTGTAAATCAGGCCGACAAGGCGCTCTCCGCAGCCTGCTGGCCAAGTTGCTCTTTTCTGGGAAGAGAACTTCTGAGCCTGGCTTCCTCCCCTCAGGGTGTTTGTTTGTTTGTTTTGTCTCTCACCTTGCAGAGTGTCACAAGTGCTCCTTTATTGCTGTTGGCAATTGGACTTTACTTTTATTTTTTCCTCCTTTGATTGCAATTTCCAGAACTTTAAGATCTCAATTAGATGGTAATTTGACTCATTGCTTTCCAAACTAATCACAAACGTCTCTGAAAAAACACCAAGGAGGGTAAGGAGTGGTGAGGAGAAACTCATTGACAACTGGAAAGAGGCGATGCTGGTTCCCTCTGCTGTGAACCGCACTACGCACCCCCATGGTCATATGCTGCAGCCCTAACACCCGAAGTGACTGCATAGGGCCTCGAAAGAGGTAATTGAGGTTAAGTGAGGTCATATGTCCTAATCCAATAGGACAGTGTCCTTCTAAAAGTGGAAGAGAAGCCAGGGAGAGACACACAGTGAAAAGGTCATTATAGGGCACAAAGAAGAAAGACCTCAGGAAACAGCAAACATGCCAACCCCTTGATTTTGTACTTCTAGCCTCTAGAAGTGTGAGAAAACAAACATCTGTCATTTAAGCCTCCCGGTCTGTGATAATTATGGCAGCCCAAGCAACCTAATGCAACCTTCCGGTTAAGGGCCAAACTTCCTCTGAGTGTTCTGCCATTGACCAGGTGGCTTCCAGAACCACCTGAGCCCATGGACGTTGTCAATGTGTAGAGAGTTTTGGGGCTACAGCAATCAAGAACTTGAATGAAGCCAGCAGAGCATTGCAGAGCAGCCCCTGTTTGACCTTCCACTCAGGAAGGATTAATGGCCAGTGCTTTATATTAGGAGAGAATGCTCTGACCACATTCATCCAGACATGGGAGAGTGCTGCTTCCCAGTTACAATGACAGGTTGGCCTAAGCCCGTCACATGCTCACACTCAGTTCTTCTAGGTCATGAGTTGTTAGCAGGAAGTGGGTGGGGTCAACATAAGGATTTCACTGTTGGCTGTGACACAGAGTAAAGCAATTGATTTGTACAAGGACGCACCCACATCTAAGTCTGTGGCCCAGCTGTCTTGCTTTTCTCCAGCTTTGATTTCATTGCTTTTCTCAGGGTCTGTTTTTTGTACTAATGGGATGTTTCCAAAATGAGCCCAAGCCCATGCTCAATGGGAAATTTTTCCCAGAAATTACTTGTCAATTAACCATTTGGTCATCAAAGATTTTTATTATCCTGCTTGCTAGCCGTGAGTTTCATGTGAAAGCACAAAAATACTCTAAAGGTTTTTGTTCCCTTGAAAGAATTGATGCTGTGGAATCTGTCCCACATAGAAATGTTGAAAACTGTAAGATCTTTCATCAAATTGCAAATGATGTCATCTGGAGAAGGTCTGGAGCCCAGCTTGAGTGCTGTCTTTGGGATCCATCATTCCCCTTTCTTGGCCTTTAGTGTCTGCACATGTAGAGCAGGGGTTATTTCTGGCCACTTCCAGTTTAGAGATTTGATGATTCTACCATTTAAAAAGATAAAATATGTCACAAAAGTCCCTGAGAACAAGGGAATGAAAATCAGTGATTCAAATTCAGCTCAACCTCAACAAAAACATACTGAGTGCATGCTGTGTTGCCAGACACGATGAGAAGTGCTGAGTCCAGGGAAATGAGTAAGATATGTAATCCTCAACTCCTAAGTAAAAAGCGAAATTGAGATCAAACTTCAGGGAAGAAAGTCTGCAACTACAGAAATATTGTGTAGTGGCTTATAAACTGTAAAGGGCAAATGCCACTTACTAAACTGAACTCAGTTTACAAAGTAATACAGAGCTATTATTAACCTGGCCCACAGAAATAAAACTTAATGGCTACTAATTAATTATCTGACCCTGGAGGGGCATATAATCTTTCTGGGTCAAGGTCATCTTTTAAATACAGGGATTGGACTATGCCTTCTAAGGTCTCTTCCAGTACTGACATTATATAATTATGGGATCATGAACTAGCTAAACAAATAATACTCCCAAGAAACCCCAAACGTAGAAGAAATGGACTGAATTGCTAGAAAGGCATTTCCCCCTCATATTTCTAACCTAACAAAGGTGTGATATTGTCTTCCTATTACCAAGACATTCGTGAGTCACTAAAAAATATCCCAAATAATCTATGTGAATGGCAATAACTAAAGTGCTGTGGAAAGATTTGACCTAGATGGATTCTCCCTGTGCCACCACCCAAACTTTTTATTTCTCTGTCTTAGTTATTTAAAACTACATTCAAGTCATTCAAGGCTCCGACTCCTTGAACATTTGTCGCACAGCTAGCTCCGCAGAAGCCTTCGTTTTCACGCAGTCCGACATTCCTCTCTGTAATTGAGTGGCCTCCCACATGCCTGCACTTTCCCTTCCAGTGCTTCTCTGACTCATCTGTGAGTCATCTGGATTGTTTCTGTCAGCTGGAATGGAGGGTATTCTGTTAGATTCAGGGAGTACTGATATTCTGGGGCTGCCAAGAGTGTAACTATTGAAGGAACAGGGAGTGCTGATATGGCCCTGTGAGGCTGAGAACAAAGAAGGTCAGAGACCCTTATCAGAAGTTTAGGTTTGAAATTCGCCACTAAGCTAAAACCGGCCCCTGTTGCTATGCTGCGTGCGACCTCCCTAGCCAATAGCTAAACTGCCACATCTGCTTCTGTATTATGCTTGCTCACTTAGGATATATAAGGACCTGGCTGTAAGCGCCAGGCGTGGCTTCTGTTTGCAGCTCCTTGTGAGCACAGTGTCTCCGGACATCTTGGGAGTTCGCCCCTGCGCAGGTTAAACTGGCCAATAAAGTAACATCTAAACTCCTGAAAGTCTCCGACGTTTGTTCTTGTACCCGGTGGATGCTACATATTCCAACATAAACACCATGCCTTCCATGGTTTGTGGCTAAGTGCGCAGTGATGCTCAATAAGTGTTTATCAGGCCCTGGCCAATTAGCTCAGTTGGTTAGAGTATCCTCCAAAAACAAGGTGGAGGGTTTGATCCCTGGTCAGGGCACAGGCAGGAAGCAATCAATAAATATACAACTAAATGGAACAATGGATGAGTGCTACCCTTCCTTCTCCCCTTCTCTCTCTGTCTGTCTAAAAATCATTCAATCAATAAAAAAGTTTAAAAAAAAATTAAGCTCTGGCCAGCTAACTTGGTTGGATAGAGGAGCGTTGTCTGGAAGTGCAGAGGCTGCCAGTTTGATCCCTGATCAGGAACAGTTTGATGTTCCTGTCTCTCTGTCTCTTTCTACCTGCCTCTCTCTAGAAAAAAAAAAAAGTGTTTATAAAATTAAAGTGAGAAAATCTGAGTATAGGTTTTTACATTTGTAATCTAAAAGAATTTCAACAGTGTTTTCTCATTCCTGCGGTGGTGGAAGAGGCATTGTGACCAGCAAGAACCCGGAACTGAGAGTCAGATAGATCTGTGTCCAACTCTCAGCCCTGATAATTTACTTTGTCAATCATAAAACACTTATTGAACAAATACTATGTGGGTGAGTTGCATCCAGAGGATGGACAACAGATAAATAGGATATAGTCCTTGCAGATAAGAAGTTCAGTGTCTGAGAACTATATTGCTTAATTTCTCTGAGCTTCGATTTCTTCAACTGAAAATGAGAATGGAAATTATTCCATTGAACTATGGTAGTTAACTTTTCCTTCTTTCCTCTTATTCATTAAGGGCTTAAGTTAAGAAATTAATTCCTTAATGATTCTCTCTTTTTCTTCTTTAAATTACCTGTACTCTGTCCTAAGTTCATTTTGTTGTAAAATTAGCCATGAGTTTGAATCCATTTATATTTTAAACTTCAGATCATCCATGGTCACATTTAAAAACAAACAAATAAATCCAAGCATTGATTCTGAGACTGATGCTGATACTCTCAATTGTGGATGATTAGCTTCTTTTTTGTGCCTTATCTTCTTTTTACATGAGTGCTTTAGGGACCCAGCTTCAAGAAAATAGGCTTTAAATTTCAAGGACATAAAAAGTATGTCTCAAATATAAATGATTTCCCCTTGACATGACATGGTTTAAATTCACACTCAGATTGATGAGCTGTATAGGAAAGCAGGTGCCTTCCAGAAGAAGCTGAGAGGAAGACAGACCATAACCTGGGGATCAAGTGCAGCCTAACAGGTGGTGTGATCAGTGAAGTCACTGTCAGCGGCCAGAGAAATCCACCTTGTTTCTGAATCCTTTGACCCCAACATGTATTTCTCACTTGAGAGAATGGCGTTAGGTTATATTAGAACAGAACCTGGCTCTGTCTGCCCTTGGAGTACTGGTTCCTGTCCATCCATCTAAAGGAGGAGCCATGGAACAAGATACGTTGCTATGGAGCTCTCTGCTTGTGTCACTAAGCAGCCTAGCCAAGTTCCTCTAAGATGCTGGTTTGGTGAAGAGAAGTCTTACTTGCCTAATAAAACAACCATAATGTTGAATTTTACCCTAAAGATTTGCTGAGGGTGATTTTTGAACTTTAATTCATGGTACATGTGATATGAAGTCCAACTTGGACAGACTGGAAGAAATGCCTGATTAAAGATGAGTCTGAATTGCGGTGCATTTAAAAAGCAATGCAGTGATTCGGTTCCTCCACGTGCAAGATGGAGAGGTTGGAAGGAGTCTTCTAGTACTAACCCTCAGTGTTCCTGAGAATATAACATAAATGAATGAACACTGCTCCAAAGTACCTAAAGAAGTGGAAGATATTGACAAATGTCAGAAAGATTGTTTTCCCCGCATGTTTATGTGACATTATCTGTAGTGTAGTGATAATGCCACTAAGATATTTGTATAAATATGAAAATTCAGGTCCTTACTGATTACTATGATTCTCTGCCAGGTACCTTACTTACCCTTTAGTGCTACCAGTCTCATTCTTTCAAAGGGAGAAAGGCTATCCCTCTGGCATGTAATTGAAACTAAATAAATATGTGTTATGAGCAAAGATTTAGTACAATAATATAAATACATGTAGAATGTTTTGTGGTCTATAAATGCTACCTTGCTTTTTTTCATCATCAGCAAACTTCTCTCTTTTTTTTTCTACACAGGTTATCATCACTTCCTCAGGGAAGTCTTCCTTGATTGTCCTATGTCAATCTCCAGTTATATGTGCTGATGGCACCATATGTCTATTACTTATAGAACCTAATAGCATCAGACTTTTCCTCTTTGGTTTGTTAGGTTATGTGATTACTGTCTCTCACCCAGCTAGGCTCAAAACTCCATCAGATAAGGCTCCATCACATTTTGCTCGTTCCTGTGTGCCCCTAGTGGGCTGCACAATGCTGGTCACTTTGTGGTCACACGACACATACTATATTTATTAAAGGAAGTAGGGCAAAGTGGAAAGAAGAATAAAAATATTAATGTTTTCAATAACCTGAACTGGAGTGGCAAAATGCTGCCTAGCAGAACTCAGACGGCTTGCCTGGATAAATCAATGGCAACAATTGTGACTATCACAGAGCTTTTCTTAAATGCAAAGGCATCTGAGAGAGAATACAAAGTTGCTTAGTTTTTGTTTTTAGTTGAATTCTAGCACTGGATTCTTCCAGAATTGTTTCAGGCTTTTAACAGTCTTATTTGTTCATACAAGTAAGAAGAGTATCTGAAAAGAAGTGCACACAGCTGGTTTCTACCCAGGGCACCTCGGAAAATGGGATTAAAACGTTGGGTACTAGTTTGGGCTTTAGTGCTTCCTGGAAGCTCAGGCAAAAGGGGAAATGTACTTTCACACAGTTTGAGAGAGAGAGAGAGAGAGAGAGAAGGAGAAAGGGAGAAAGAAAAGAAAATTCAGATCATCAATAAATAATTTCCTAGCACCTGACTCCAACAGAAGTTTCTGAGAGGGTGGCTCACTCACAATCTCTTTTCTCTAGGGAGGAGAGTTCAGACCAGCAGGCATTAGGATGCCATTACATTCAAGCAAAACTGGACAATTTTGAATTTTGTTTACAGCAGTCACTTTTCTAGAGGATACCAAACTAATGCCATCTCAAAAGGATGGGACTCTTATGCTGAGGTTTTAATGCCTTGAGCTTCCTTGACTTCTCCCGAGCTCGGAACGCCCTCACAACGGGCCTCCAGTCTGTGTCATTGAAAACCCAAGGCTCAGAGTGAAAACAGTTCCCTCCTGGCCTTCCTTCTACCACATCACGAATACTTGTCTGCTGTTGGCGTGTGCATATTTCCTGTGACAATAGCATATACTATCAGTATTTTATTAAGCAAACGCAAGTATGTTTTTCCTCTTTGCTCTGTTATTTCTGTATCGACCATCTGGCTAGATCTGAAGATGAAGTCTGGAAGGAAGTTTTTCCTTCTTCTTCTGGCTAATGAGAGTCTGGCAGAGGTGTAGACTATGCCAGGGGCTGAATGACAATAGATCAGGTGGAAGGAAATGAGTCCTTCCCTGATGGGGCAGGTGAACCACCAAAGGCAACCTGCATAGTTAACAGGCAGGTGCAAAAGTCTGCATTTGGGATGATGGGGGCTATCTTCCCCTCCGCGAACTGTTTTGTGGGATGGTTGTATCTTGTATACTCTGCCACAGTGGCACAAATAGGGCTTCTCGGGCACCCTGGCTGAGAATGGGAGTCCGTTGGTATCAGGAGTAAAGAAAAGGCAAGAACAAGCCATAACAATGGGCAAAAGGAAGTGAGGATTCCAAAGTAAACCCAATTAAATTTATTTTCCTTTTTTAAAAATAATTTTTATCTCAATTGGGTCAAATACACAGTAAATAGATTATGAAATGTGATAAATTAGGTCCACCTACAAGGTCAACAGAAACTAAAAGACATTGCTATGTTTAAACAGCTTAGTACCGATTTTTAATTTTGTTTCTGTTTTGTTAGAAATCCTCTGTGATTGCAAATAGGATAAGGGGAGGGAAGGATGAGCAGATAAGGAAGAAACCCATATTGCGAGGAGGTGGGAATGCTTCCTGGTCTCTTCAGTTCTTTCCATTAGTTTAGGAAGACCAGACGAGATCGGGCGTGGTCGCGTTCAGGGTGGTATGGCCTAGACTACTTAGGAAGAAAACTGATCTTTGATCCTGATAACAGTCTTTTAACTTCTCTTGCCCAAGGTCATGTGCAGTGGCCACCCTGGAAGATTCCAACCATGTGGTGTCATTTCTTAACACACTGGAAAAAGCAGAAGTTCTCATTAATTTAAAAATATATATTGATTGGTTTTAGAAAGAGAAAGAAAGGGAGAAAGAGGGAGACAGAGACAGAGAGACAGAGAGAAAGAGAGACATCAATTTGTTGTTCCACCTATTTATGCATTTATTGGTTGCTTCTTGCATGTGCCCTGACTGGGGATCAAACTGGCAACCTTGGTGTATCGGGACAACGCTCTAACCAACTGAGCTACCTGGCCAGGACCCAGAGGCTCTCTTTACTTAAGGTTATTTTGTCTTACTTAACTTACCACATTGAAATATATATATATTTTTAAATGAAACCTCAGATCATAATTAAAACTGACAAAGGCTTCTAGTCATCCAGCATGTGGCTAATTAAGAGGGACACATCCAAATGAATCCACCTTGCCTAAGCAGAATCTTGCCAGCTGGCCCTTTAAAATCAGCCACTCTCTATGGAAGTTGGTAGCAGCAAACTGAAAAACACACATCCTGGGAGAATCCCACCAGAGTGTCTGTTGGGCGGATAAAATGTATTATGCTCACTTTGTTAAAGATGGCACTGCCCATGTGGAGGCCGTTGCCCAGGTGATATTAATGTGTGTCTCTGTGGGCTGTGGGCAGGCAGAATCCTTGTAGCCTTGGTTTTGGGATTAAGCCTTTCCCACCCTTTTTGATGTGGGGTGGTACAATCCCATCATGTCTCTGATAAGTGACTTTGTATTAGAGACTTCCCTATTTTGTACATTGGATTAAAGGTTTTGATTTCTACACTATAAAATGAGGGCAGAACAGGAGCTTGCTCTCTTGGTTCCTGAGATTAGCAGAGGAGAGAGCAGAGAGCAGAGAAAGGCCACGTGGAGGAGGCCAGGAGAAGCAGCCAAGATGGCGGAGTGTTGAGTGAGAAGCCAGTTTGTGCAGTTTATGCAGGGAGAAGGAAGGAGATGGGGAACAGAGGTGAATAAGTCTGGTGAGCTAGAAACCTTTGATTCTAGGAAACTCAGATAAGTCAGTAGCTTTGTGAGCACTGAATGTGAGTGGGTTTTGGAGCCCAGTGTGTGTTTTTACTTGCCCGCCGGGTGCAAGCTAGGATTAAAGATGTTGGCCCATCAGTTTTTGGCTCCGTTGTTTCTTTACCGACTGTCCGAATCCAATGCGAACCTGCATGGGCCAGGCTGCTGTGATGGTAGCCCTGGATACTGGCTTTACAGTGTCCCAGACTCCTCTTGTGTGTCGGTGGCATATTTTCCAACTTGGGAGTGGCCCTTGCCATTAAAAGTAAAATGTATCTTTAAGACAGAAGAGTATCCAATCAGGCATAGTTTCTCAACTCGAGGCAATTTTGCTGCCCTCCGGGGAACATTGAGCAATATATGAAGACATCTTTGGTTGTCACACCTGGGAAGAGAGTGCCGGGGATACCGCTAAACATCCTGCAACACACAGGATGGCCCCCACAACAGAGAACTGCCTGCTGAAGACTCTTCCTCGCAATGCATGAGAACATAGCTGCTCTGGACCCATAAGGAGGCCATTCTCACCCTAAAAACATTTCAGTGAGATCTTCAGCACCAAACTTCCCTCTTTCCTGAAGGTTCTAGTGCTCCATGGGGACTTCAGATAGTAAATGCAAATTTCAAATGATTGATTAAAAAAGGAGAGAATCTTACGAACCATTTGTCTTGTCCTTGTCTTTAATCTTGATTTGCCCTGTAGGTTACTCTTATCATAAAGACAGTATGAATGACTGTCTCAGCGCCTTTCCTCATTAATGCTGCTAGAAATTGATGAGTAGCTTTCTGGAACTGTGGATTTTTTGGCAAGAATTATAGCCCCTATTTATTTTGGAGGACCCGTGCAGCTTTCTGAGTAAATATATGTCGAAAATTCCCCCCAAAATAAACACTACAAGTAATTGCTTGATGTATGAAGTTGACATTTTGGCTTTGTGATTTGCTTTGATATGTAAAAATCTAATTTTCTCCATGGAATGATGCCACTGCAAAATTGTGAGTAAATTAGAATCAGTGGTTTACTTAGAATGTGAGTAATAGCTCCTGTTATGATGTATCAATATTTATTTACAGTTTCTTAAATTGACCCAAATCCACTTGGCAAGTGTTGAATACATGAGTAAATATGGCAGCGGAGGGATAGAGGCTGGAGTTCTCTCCTGAGCTCATGTGACAAAAATCTCTTTGAGAATGTATTTGATGATTCAAGTTGTGCGATCTTGTGCACACTTTTTTTTTTGAATTGACAGAAAATAACTTCATCAAGTCTATATAAATTCTATGTTTATCTAAATCAAAAGTTCTTTCTGCTTTACCATATGGGCAGTGAGACAAGAAGTTGACAATAGCCCTAAAGAGTGCTTCTTTGAACACTGATTGCTATATCTGGGTATTCTCAGTGAGTAGGTGAGGAACTAGAATATTATAGCAAACAGCCAAACCATTGAAAAAAATCTTCTTATATGTACACTTGTAAAAAAAAACAACAAAAAAAAGGACTCAAATTAGACATAACAACATCTCCAAATAACTAGTTAACAAAAAGTTGCTCATTAATTGTAACCCCAAAACAGAAAAGGCCTTTAGTTGTTTAAGTTAGTCTGCCTTAAGCTCTTGTTAACATTCCAAAATTAATTTGAAACCTCTAACAGGAGCTGATTTTATTTAAAATCCACTTTGAGCTCTTAAGAAATTATAATTACAAAGGCCAAGTGTCCAGGAGTTATATGCAATCATTTTTATGGGCTAATTTACAAGTAAATGAAATTATCTTAGATATCAGTGTTTTCTTCCTTTAAATTTATTTTGGAGATGGTATATGAAGACATGTATGGGGATGCTCATTACAGTGCTGACTATATGATAAACAAAAGATTAGAAGTATTTAAATGTTCAAAAATATGGAATTCAATAAATTTTAGTTTATCTGTATGATAGAATGTTATACCACCACTAAAAATGATGATGGAAAACAATACTGACATGGAACAATGATGATGACAAAACTGGTTACCACAGAATGCCTAATACTGTATAATTTTTGATATATATATTTATGGTAGGCAGTCTCTCAGATGGCCTCCAGTGATCCTCACCTGCTGGTAGTCATGATCTTATTTACCCCACCCCCACCCCCACCGTGGATAAGGATGGTCAGAGTAAGTAATAGGGCATGAAGAATTGATGGAGTGTGACTTCTGAGTAAAAGTATACATGACATTTCAGCTTTTGAATTGCTTCTTGGGTCACCCTCTCTGGGGAAAGCCAACAGCCATGTCATTGAAGACACTCAGGCAGCCATGTGAGAGGTCCATGTGACACAGAACTGAGGCCTCTTGCCAACAACCAGCACCAAACCAGGGGTGTGAGTGCGCCATCTTGGAAGCAGATCCTCCAACCCTGGTCAAATCTTCAGATGAGTGCGTCTTGACTGCAGCCTCATGAAAAACCCACAGAGAACCTCATAAAACCCCCAAAAGTCACTCTACTACCTCTGAAGGAGAAACCAATGTTTCTCTGTTAAATAGAGTAGGAAAAGCACCAGGTTGAATTGTTTGGGTTGAGAAGATGGCCATGAGACATAGGGGTCACAAAAAGGCTTACCTCATAAAAATTGCTTCCCCATTCCAGGCATCAAATCTCTAGGAAGTCCCAATAGAAAGTGCAATATTCATTCTCTAGAAAGGGGAATAGTCGTCGACGTGGAACACTGAGGTTGCCGGTTTGAAACCTTGGGTTTGCCTGGTCAAGGCACATATGGGAATTGATGCTTCCTGCTCCTCCTCTCTCTCTCTCTCTCTCTCTCTCTCTCTCTCCTCTCTCTAAAAATCAATAAATTTGCCCTGGCCGGTTGGCTCAGCGGTAGAGCATCGGCCTAGCGTGCGGAGGACCCGGGTTCGATTCCCGGCCAGGGCACACAGGAGAAGTGCCCATTTGCTTCTCCACCCCTCTGCCGTGCTTTCCTCTCTGTCTCTCTCTTCCCCTCCCGCAGCCAAGGCTCCATTGGAGCAAAGATGGCCCAGGCACTGGGGATGGCTCTGTGGCCTCTGCCTCAGGCACTAGAGTGGCTCTGGTCGCAACATGGCGACGCCCAGGATGGGCAGAGCATCGCCCCCTGGTGGGCAGAGCGTCGCCCCTGGTGGGCGTGCCGGGTGGATCCCGGCCGGGCACATGCAGGAGTCTGTCTGACTGTCTCTCCCTGTTTCCAGCTTCATAAAAATGGAAAAAAATAAAAATAAAAAAAATAAATCAATAAATTAAAAAAAAAAAAGAAAGGAGAATAGTGAATGCTTTAGCGTCTGTCACCACATTGGTATAGGCTCATTTATCAAAAGATTCAAAAAATGTATCAGGGAGATTTCCTGGAAGCCATGGGTTGTGAGGTGCATTTTGAAGGAAATGAGGCAAGGGTACAGTTTGTTGCAATCAAACTTCCCACAGAACTAGGACTGAAAGAGTGTATGTTGTAATTAAGGACTCCCTGGTCCTGCCCGGTTGGCTCAGTGGTAGAGTGTCAGCCTGGCGTGTGGATGTCCTGGGTTCAATTCCCAGTCAGGGCACATGGGAGAAGTGACCATCTCTTTCTGCACCCCTCCTCCTCTTCCTTCTCTCTACCTCTCCCTTCCCCTCCCACAGCCAAGGCTTCACTGGAGCAAGTTGGTCTGGGTGTTGAGGATGGCTCCATGGCCTCCGCCTCAGGTGCTGAAATGGCTCTGGTTGCAACAGAGCTACGGCCCCAGATGGGCAGAGCATCACCTCCTTGTGAGTTTGCGGGGTGGATCCCAGTCAGGTGCATATGGGAGTCTGTCTGCCTGCCCGACCTCACTTCAAAAAAATACCGAAAAAAGAAAAAAGAAAGTTAAGACTCCCACTAAAGAAACACCAAGATGAAAAAGGACACATTGGAAATGAGACACAGGCCACTGTGTTTTGGATGTGACTGATGCAGGATGTTGCCTGAGTTTAAACTACTTGTATGAGGAGATAGCCTCTGGCCTCTTACTTTTTAAGCTTCACACAGCCACATTCTAATTCTGAAGAAGGGTTTTGGGATGTAAGCTAAATATATAAGCTAAATCCTGTTTCTGTGGCATTTTTATGACAGCCTTGACATTTGTTTTAAAGAATTTCTTTATTGACTTTTTAGAGAGAGGAGGGAGAAAGGGGAAGAGGGGAGCGAGAAGCATCAACTCATAGTAGTAGTTGTTTCCCCTATGTGACCAGGCAAGTCCAGGGTTTCGAATTGGCAACCTCAGCATTCCAGGTCGACCACTTTACCTACTGCGCCACCACAGGTCAATCTGATAGCCTTGACTTTTAAAGTGAAACCAAATTTCATTTGGAAAATGAGCCACCCAAGTATGTTTCTGGTAACAAATTGAGCTTTGATACCCTTGGTCTGTTACTCTCTCTCCTAAGGTTTCAGTGATTTGAGATGAATAGAGCCTGGGTGTCCAGGGCTAACATGGAGTTGGAGTGAGGGGGGATGAGGATGGGACATCTAAGGGAGGAAAGGAAGATTGTCACACAGATCAGACTGTGTAAGTGAGACAGGAGACCCTGATGTATAATTTCGGGCTACCATGTATTTATGGTGGTAAATGGGGAGAAATGTGTTGAGAACTGGAAGTGGAAGGGGCCCTGAACATGGGCTGCTTTATTATATACCTGTCAGAAAGGAGTCTTATCTCCAGAGGAATTGTGGTTAGAGGCCGATACATCTAAAATAAGTCTTCCAGTGGCATTCCCTCTAACCCACCATGGTCTTTGCTAGCCTCTGGCTGTATGTAATGCTAGTGGCCAATCAGTCCAGCATTGGGGCCAAGATCTAAAATGCTCTTAGATCTTGCTATTTGCTTAGGAAGAGAGCTAGTATGTTTTCCCCCTACCCCTACCCCCAAAAAACACTTGGTAATATACATTTTCCTTCTCAACTATAAATAATTCTTCTGTGTTTTTATTTTAAAGTTGGAATAGAGGGAAGGTAGGTGGGAAATATAAATTTGTTGCATTAAAAAATGACCTAAATACAGGCACATGTCCCTCCAATCAAAAGGGCATTTTATTGAAGATGAGCACCTTGGTATCTAAACCCCTTTAAATAGCTATAAAAGTTTTAGTTATAGTGGCTGAGTTACTCTAAAGGCTTGGGTTATTCCTGTAGAACTGAATTGATAAGAATTGAAGAATAGAAATTGAACTGCCCTTTAGAGTAATGTAAATTATAATCATAAATAAACATGCAAAGGCTTAAACAATAGCAATAAGAACGACAAAAGACAGAAAGCAAATAAATGTTTGGATTAAAGAGAGTGTATTAAAAACATATATTTAAATGTGTTTCCTCCAAAAACACCTTTAAAATAATATTAAAATGTATATTTTAAATAATAAATTACAAGGACAATGAGTTTGCAAAGGGAGATGATTACAACAAAATTTGGGTGGCTGGTAAGCAGGAGGACAGTGATCAAGGTATCAAATATTTTTAATATACTCCTTCAAATCCTCACAGTCTTGGGAAAGGCAAGAGAGATTAAAGAGGCCCTGGCTGTGTAGCTCAGTCTGTTTGAGCACTGTCCTGAAACACCGAGGTTGCAGGTTCGATCCTCAGTCGGGGCACATGCAGGAAGCAAGTGAAAAATACATAACTAAATGGAACAATAAATGAACGCTCTCTCTCTCTCCCTCGCCCCCTTCCTTTGTCTTTCTGTAAAAAAAGAGAGAAAGATAACTCTCTGAGACACGCCACGCCTTTCTGCGTGCACTGCGGAGGCTCGCCAGTGGCTGGTCACAGAGCAGAAAGAGGACTCTCCTGAGGAGCAGAAAGCTGGGAGTTGGACGGGAGAGCAGAGAGAACTGTCCAGCAATCCAAAAGGTTGGCAGTGGGCTTTAAGCAGAGGTAGACCTCCTATAGTTAAGACGTGAGTGGCTGGGCAAAAAAAGTTTAAAGAAATCTTCAGATCTCCACAGGCATTGGTTTGGTGGCTGCATTGAAAATTTCACTTTTTGTAAAATATATTTTAGTTTTTCCCAACAAAATTTCTGTAACTGAAACCTTTTTTTTTCACTACCTCTCCATCTGAAAATGATTGTGTGTGTGTGTGTGTGTGTGTGTGTGTGTGTGTGAAAGAATTCAAGCCATTTTATAGTTGTCTAAAGTTATAAGCACAGCCATGGCCAGATAACTTGGTTGGTTGGCGCATTGTCTCGATAAGCAAAAGATTACTGGTTTGTCCTGGTTCAGGGCACATTCAGGAACAGATTGCTGTTTCTGTCTGTCTGTCTGTCTCTCCCTTTCTCTCTCTCTCTCTAAAATCAATAAACAAAGTTACAAACTCAGATTTTCTTAAAAAGTTATTAGAGAAATTTTTGGTGGATATTTGATGTTGATTTCAGCTAATTCATTTCTTTAATTTTTATTTTGCTATTGAGAGGAAATATCAAATTCACTGTGTGATTGCTTTAGCTGGCTTTTCATATTGTTCACTTTGTCATTTGTTTTTAACAAAACAGATAGCTTTTTTGTTTTGCTCTGTAGCAAGCAGCCCACTGCAATCGGCATGTGTTATGAATTTTGAACGTCCCTTGTTCTAGTTCTAGTACTAGCTTCTGCATCTTCACTCAATTCCACATCAAGAGTATGCCTTCATTTTAAATTTTAAAAATTGTTTGTATTTATTTTTAACTAGAAACTAATTTAATTGTATTATGATTAAATATTTCAATTCCCAATTATAATTTATTTAGGAATCACTGTAACTTCAGCTATCTGAATTTTATATTTTATATTCAAATAAATACATTATAATATTATATTAATGCATAAAAAGATCACTTGATGATTTGACTTTGGGGGACAGGCACACAACACAATGACTAGTTCACATGCTATGGAGATATTCACCTGAAACCTTTGTGTTCGTATGGACCAATGTCACCCCATTACATATAATTTCTTCTTTTTTTTTTAATTTTCTTAAGTGAGAAGCAGGGAGGCAGAGAAACAGATTCCCACATGCACCCCAACCAGGATCCACCCGGCAAGCCCCCTAACGGGGGCCATTGCTCCATTGCTTGGCAATGGAGCTATTTTAGTGCCTAAGGTGAGGCCATGGAGCCATCCTCAGCACCTGGGGCCAACTTGCTCCACTAGAGCTGTGGCTATGGAAGGAAAAAAGAGAGACAGAGGGAGAGAGGAGCAAGAGGAAGGAGGGTGGAAAAGCAGATGGTCTCTTCTCTTGTGTGCCCTGACCAGTAATTAAACATGAAACATCCACACACCAGGCCGACACTCTACCACTGAGCCAACTGGCCAGGGCCGCATTTAATTTCTATATTAAAAAGTATACATATCACTCACTTGAACTGAATGAATTTGGCGGCTACATCAGTGGCATATTAATTCATAATGCTAGAATTTGATGCTGGGGCCCAATAAATGCACAACATCATCATATTATCTTATGCGATGCAATGGTTAAACTGAAATATAGTCTTACTGATAAAATAAAGTTGTGTTTAACAGAAAAACAATTTACATTACTTTAGTATTTATATTTAAATCTTAATTAATTAAAATGAAATATAATTAAAAGTTTAATTTCTCCATTAGGTAAGCCACACTTCCCAGTGCTCAGCAGCCACACATATCAAATGGGTACCTTACTCACTGGACAGCACAACAGGGAAAGTAAGAGAATGAGGACCTACCAGAGTGCCAGGCATTTTGTTAGGTAGTTTCAAAACCATGGTCTCAATTATTTCTCAAAACAGTCCTGTATGTTGTTATCTACATTTTAAATAAAGAAATAGGCTCATTGAGATTCGGTGACTTGTCCAAAGTCAGACAGTTAATCAGTGAAGGAGCCAGAAGAAGAAATGTCAGTCTGAACCCAAAGTGCCTGTGTGTGTTCTGATGACATGACCACTGCTCAGGCGTAGTGAACATATCCCGATGCAGAAAAAAAAAATACAGAATGCTTTTGCCTTGTTTCTTTACCCCCTTTTAAGGTTGACTGGCCTCTATTTGTTTTAATGATTTTGTATGAGTGAAAGCTGGAATGTTCATCTACTATTTTGTTCTATAGCATATTCATTCAGTGAGACCTTTACATTTTCTCACCAGCTAATGAGTTGTGGGTGAGGAGAGGAAGAAGTGAGGAGGAGGGAGGGAGAGTCAGAAGAAGCTAAAGATTATGTGTAAAGTAAGGCTAAGAGGTTTAGGGACCTGCATTTGTCCTTTATACTCTGACATTAGGCAGGTTTCTTGCTGAGTTTCGGAAACTTGGCTGTGAAATGGGGATGACACATACCTCCTAGGTTCCCGTGAAGATTTGATAAGGTGATGTATGTGAAAATGTCTCAACTTCTCAAAGATAAGACCTTTTCTAGATTTGATCTTAGCCAAAAGGCCAAGCAGCGACATGACCTTTCCTTGACTCTTATCTCAAAGTCCACTTCCTTTTGTTGGTCTTTAAACTATCTATTTCAGACTTCAAGCTCTCCAGGCCCCAGTCTTAAGTGTTCTGGATTGGTGGACCAAACTGCTACCCTCCACCTGCTGGCCTCAACTTCCCCTGGGACTCTTTGTCTCCCAAGATGTTCTCAATTCTCCTCCAGACCCTCCTGTACCAGCCTCTTCCTTGTCACATCTCAGTATCTGGCCCATTCTAGTTGGAGTTCCATCTAACAATAGGAAGCCTTTTAAAGTATTTGGATAATGTGACAGGCTTCAAAGTGCTTTTAAGAACATTCTCCCCTTTGATCCTCACAACAGCCCTGCAGGGGACACAGGGCAGCTGTTATCACCCAAATCTTACCACAAAATAACCCAATGTGCGTAGAGGCTAAGTAGTTTCCCCCACTACAAGCTGGAGAAACACTTGGTCTGCAAGAAAGAACACAGGCTTTGGGGTCAGGAAGTCTTAGGTTCAAGTCTCAGCTTTGCCACTTCCTAGTGGTGTGGCCTTATAGAGTTTTCCCAAGCCTCAGTTTTCACTCTGTAAAAAGGGGATGATTGCATATTTTGTGCATGCAGTACCTAGTATAGATAGCAAGCATTCAGTAAACAGGACCAGAATCCGGTGTACCTCACTATCTCTCTATACCATTCCTGGTTCCTCAACCCTGCTCCAACGGTAAGCTCTTCCACCTCTCAACTATGAGGGCATTCATTGTCGTTATCAGGAATTAATGTTGGCTGTCAAACAGCAAACAGGATTTTGCTAAGACCCTGTTAAGGTCACAAAACGGAAGAGCTGAAAAACCAATTCCTGGGAAGGAACCATGACTGCCTCAGGGATCTCAGCAACTGGTCATTGGATGATTCGGTGCCGACTCTCCTTCCCTGTGTGTCTCTCCCCATGTGTTTCTCTCACTTTACAGGAGAGAAAATCTGATTGACCTACCTTAGGTCATGTGTCCAGCATGTGGGCAGGGGTGGTTGGCAGCTCACTGATAAGATATTGAACAAAGGAAGGGCAGTCCCACAAAGGAGAGAAGCTCTCAAAGAAAGGAAGTCCATTATTCAATCTTTAAATAACTCTAAAACCAACTGCTGTATGTGACTGGTTGTATTCACGTGTGGTTCTGTTCTAACACCCAACTAGACAATTAGTCCTAGGGGGTCGGGATGGGAGTCAGGAGTGGGTTGGGGGGGAGGGCACCTTTATCTTAAGCTCAGATTTAGTGTGGAAACTCACAGGCTGGCCTTGTGCCTTGCATATAATTGGTGCTCATTAATATCAGGTGATTAATAGATTTTATTTATTTTATTACAGTCTTTCTAGTCCAAAAAAGAATTAGTTTAGATCTTTCCTGGCTCATCCTAACTCCTAAATCTCAGAACCCCTACCTATATGTAGCTACCAATGAAGCAATCAATCAATAACAATGCACCTAATTAGCCTGCTCACATGAACCAATGGACTCCTCAGGTCCAGCTACTTCCCATCACAACTACTGGGTGAGGTGTCAGGTGTCTTGCCAAAGGACTTGATTAATGTGCCATTATAATCTAAGCTGACTACAATTAATTGCATAATTTTGAACTCTTCAATTTTAATTCCACAAAAGTTACATCACTGAATTTGGGCACAATGAAGTATTTCTAACAAAAGGAATAAACAAAACTTGTATAAGCAGTGGGCCATATCTGTGACATGGTAGGCACATGCTAGGTATGGACACTTGCCATTCCCACCAATAATAATAATAAAAAAGCTCAAATATACATATGAATTCCTAAACACATGGCCCATTATTGGGGGGGAAAAACACCTTTATCCTAGGCAAGCCTGAAGTTTTAATAATGTCAGTGACACCCTCTTCAACTCTGTCTTGTTTCTGTTCTTTCTGTAGACGTAGACCCCAGATTGGCTTGTACAGTATTTTGTTTGTTTGTTTGTTTGATTTTGATCTTATTTTCTGATTCTTTGATGTTCCCTTAAATTTAGTCCTGCCAATAGTTATAGATTCGCTAGAGGATATGTCAGAAAACAGCTGAGGAATAAAAATAGGGCTATCTGCCTGTGACAAGACTTTTACCCAGTTGAGCAGGCAGGATTTTCATGAAGAAAATCTGAGAAATTAATAATTATTTATTTATTCATTTTTAGAGAGAGGAGAGAGAAGTGGGGAGAAGGAGGAAGTATCAACCTCTCATATGTGCCTTGACCAGAGAAGCCCAGGGTTTTCGAACCGGCAACCTCAGCGTTCTAGGTTGACACTTTACTCACTGCGCCACCACAGGTCAGCCTGAGAAATTAATTAATTAACTGAATTTCACCTCTTTAACCTTAACTAGTGAGCAAACCTGAGCTAAATAAACATCTGACCATTCAATCTCTTCCACTTAAGGTTAACTTGAGTTTATTATTCAGGCTACTGCCCTTGTGTATTAGGCAATGCATAAATTACGCATACTAATTACCCTGGATGGGGCACCACTTTAATGAATTCTTTTAATTAAACTGCAACACAGTGGTTTTGCACAAGATGGTCTATATTTCATTCTGAAATTATGTTAACCTTCATCTTTGTCTGGGCGGCTCCCATGTCCGACCTGAGAAGCTCTGGGTTTAATTCATCTAAGTATGTCCATTCGGCAACCCCCACACCAGATTACCATTGAAAAGTGTGAAAAATGTTTCTCTTCTGCTTTGAGGTTAAGAAATTAGATGCCTCAGTGAGAAGTTATGATTCTGCTGGGGATAATAAGATGGGAGAAGAAAAAACAAAACCAAGCAAAAAAAAAAAAAAATTGAAATCACAGCATCAACTGGCATAGCATTGCAGTCCTTAAAATATAAATAATAGAAATCATACTAACAACGTTCTTAGTAGTAATATGTGATAATAAGCATGGGGCATTCTTTACTTCGTGGTCTTTATTTTACACAGTGTACAGTAAATAATCTGTATCATGAGTCTTGTTTCTAAAGATACCATTAATCCTCTACTATCTGGAACCATTTGTGGATGGAGTACTAGAGAAAATTTAAGCCCATATGTATTTTAGTCACGAATATTAATCTTGTCTTCACTGGGCTCCTGCTTTTAGGCAGTAAAATGGAGAGCTTTGAGTTTTACCTCACTAATATGTGAGGGTAGGGAGGGAGTGCCAAGGGGACGAGGGGAGAAAATCAAACAGCTAAAGGACTATGTAGGTACCGCGAACTTCATAATCCCCAACTCAGTCAACTTCATAATGCGCCTCTGCTGTATTCCTAGAACTGTGCCTGGTGCCAGAATATCATGGTGACTGAAAAACACTCTATTTGTGCTTTTAAAAGAGAAGAGGGAACATTTGCTTATATGTGTATATATGTATGTATATACACACACTTCTGATTTCAAAATATAGGCTGTGTAAAAAGTAGGTCTACGGTTGTGAGTATGCAACACACAGAGTTTATTCTTGTATTATTTCTTAATTATTATATTATTGATTTGTATCACAACTGTAAACCTCCTTTGCTCACTCCTGTATGTATGTGTGTGTATAAATGTTTATAAATATACACAAATTCAGGAAGATACACCAACAAAATCTGTTAAGAGGTTTGTTCCTGAGAGGTCCTGGAAATCTGCGTTGGCAGCATTATTCTTATGCTATATCTTTCTCTTTCTTCCCCTCCTCCTCCTCTTTTCTTCCTCCCCCTGTCATGAATATATGGTACTTTTAATTAAAAAAATAAAAAACAATAAAAATATCTAGAGAGCTCATAGTCCATTGGGAGAGACAGACATATCATGATGTAATCTGGTAAGTGGTGTGATAGGTGAACATACAGACTATTTTAGAAACACAAAGGAGGGCTTACCTAGCCCTCTCTGTGGAAGGCTCCTTAGAGGAGATGGCAATTTAAGTCGGGTCTTGAAGCGTAAGTGTGAGAGTTTGTCGGGCTGAATGTCAGCTCTCCAGTCGTGGGAAAAGTATAGTAGCATATGATGATTCTTTCATTGGCCCTAAACTTGCCCTCTCTTAGGAATTCTGTTAATAGATATATGCTTTTGCAGGGCTTTCCTGGTGATGTATGGAAACAGTGTTTAATTTATTCTAAATTCTGCCAAGATGGTTGAGAGTGATACTTTTTAAATGATCCCGAAGGAAAGTTACTCACTCTGGAAAACAACTGGCTATGCCTGAAATTCTAACTTCCTAATTATTCCAGCATCGCTGTAAGTTTTTCACCACACCCAACTTCAACTGAAATGTGTACAAAAGCAACTGACCTGTAGGATACAACTGATCTTCATTTTAGTGAGAAAGATTAAGGGCACAGGCATACCTAGTTTTATTGAGCCTTGCTTTATTGTACTTTACAGGCGTTGCATTTTTTACACAACGAAGGCAGGATCCTCCACCAGCAAAAAGATTACAACTCGCTTCTTTGCGGTAGTCTGGAGTTGAACTTGTAAAATCTCTGAGGTCTGCCTTGTATAGGGTATTTTTACTAGTAAAGCCTAGCTCTTATTAATATCATATCATATGTTTAGAAATGGAGCTCCCCCTCTTTCCTGACCTTCACCTTATAGCTACAATAGAGGAAAGATTGGGAAAATGAAGACGCTAATGGTCTCAACTTCCATATTTCACCAATGACGGAGTTCTTTGGAGCACCAAGTTTCCTTATTCACAGCCCTTTAAGGAGCCCTGGTATGGACTGGGCTGTTCCTAGCCTCACAAAGGAATCCTGCCTTCTAACCAGAGCAACAAATCCTAGAAAGGCATTTGGTGGAACTTGGCAGGGTGCCTTTAGCCTCTAAGGAACTCTATTTGCATATGCAATGACAGAGGAAGAGGCCAGCAGATTTTACCTCAACACTACCCTGACACTGTTATGATCAATACTTTTCAAGTATTTACTGAAGTATAGCTATGGGCCAGATGTAGGGGACACAAAGATAAATGTCACTTTTCCTTTCTCCAGTTGCTCACAGGGAAAAATGAGTCGCAGACAGACAGAGCACTGTGATACAATAGAATGCTCCTCCAGCCAGATAAGTTAAGCACAGAGCAGGACACCAGGAACTACAGAGCAAATATACCTTTGAAACGGGAGACACTCCAGAATGCTTAATTTCTACTTTCCATTTTAGACCAAAGAAGTGTAAGGAAGAGAGGATGGCTGAAAGGCAGGGGTAGAACATAATTTAAAGGCAGAGAGTTCTATAACTGGTAGATGGCTAAATCCTCAGGGAGATTTTTCTCTTCCCTGACTCTCTTAGCAAATTTGGAAAGCCCCACAGATTGTTACACAATCAGATTGTTAAGCTAGGGTCTAGAGTGATTTTTTTTCAGATGACATCAGTGACTCTGAAGTCGGACAACCCAGTTCCCTTTTGGATAGGCTGTATGTCCTTGAGTAAGTCATTTAACCTCTCAAACTCAGCTTCCTCGTCTATAAAATTTGGATAATAATAGGAACTATGTCGCAGGGTTGTTCATGTTAGTTAAATGAGATACTATTTAGCAAAGTGATGGGTCTCTGGTAAGTAATCAGCAAGTGTCAGCTATTATTATAATTAGTAATGATTGAGGTAGCTGCATATTGTGCCCCTAAGCAAGAGGACTTGATTACGAAATTATCAAAATGTACCTAGGATTCTTGCAAAGCTGGTAGAATATAAGAAGGTAAGTTATCATAACACTATAATCACATGGGCATGCAAGCTGCAGAATACACACACACACACACACACACACACACACACACTTACATTTATTTCCGTTTATAAACCAAATGACTCTTACAGATGACCCATTCAAAAGGCCTTGGACGAATTCTTAAATCACCTGAGTACTGCTTTTACTGTCAATAGCTGAAAGGAAAGTGTTCGTCCTTTCTGACCCCGTAGATTCCTCAGAGATGACTTGTCCACACAGGGCATGGGGGCATGCTTGCTCTCCACTCTGCCCAGGAGAACAAGGCCTGTCCCAGAGAACAGGAGCACTGGAAGAAAGGCCCTGGCCCCCAGGAGGGCACACTCAGGCCACATAGATGACCAGGCGGCAGCCACCTGGGGCCGTCCACTGCCCTGAAGTAACATCGGGACTCAGCTTTGATCCCTTTGTGTTTTCCATGGCTTCCCTGGGTGGCATTTTCTGCCCCAGGCTTTCCATGCAGAGTGTCTTCTGCTGTCCTCGTAGGGAACATATGTTGTGGTACACCATCTGGCCCTTTCGCATCTCCCCAGCGGCCAAAATATAAAAACCTGCCCGTTTGGCAGCTATAAGTGCCACAGTCCCTGTAGTTTTTTTCTTGGTCTGAGAGTCTTTCAACATCAAAGGATGTAATTAGGAAGAACTAAAGCAAGCATATGGATTCAGGACTGCACCATGATCGGGAGGGGAGCGTCACCTTGGAAGAAGAGCTGCTCTGGGCGGCCCAGCCCGAGGCTCCTGGGCCAATGGAGCACATATGCCATTGGACCTGGCTCGCCTAGTTACAGCTGGGCACGGTATCACACAGGCTAAAAGCTCAACCTCTGTCAGTGAAATGTGGCGTATTGGTCATGCTCACTGACATCCAGAGCTTGGCTGAGGGGACAGGTGGCAGCTTGCTGACGAGAACCCATGTGTCTGTCTATTGGCTCTACTCAGTGGAGAAAATACCAGAACTGCTCAAATCCTGGGGTCAGCATCATTTGCGTTGCTTCTTTTTAAACAGAGGAAGAATTGCCAGTTGCTGAGTGGCAGTTCTTTCCAGAAGGTATGATGGGGAGAAGCCAAAGCCAACATCCAAAGAGTTGAAAATAGAAGATAAAATTTGAAAGTGTAAATTACTATTCTATTACATCCTAAGCAGCTAAATGAAAGGATGGAGGATAGTCTTTATGCACTGATATGGAAAGAACTTCAGGATGTATTAAACGAAAAAAATAAAAAAGTAAGTTGGAAAATAATGGTGTGTAGACTCATGTACCATTTGTGTGACATAGTTTGGGGTGAGGAGGGAACATCTGTATTTGCTGGTATATACCGAAGCGTGTCTGGCAGGGTAAACCAGGAACTAATAACAATGTTCATTTGCAGTAGCAAGAACCTGAGCTGATGGGGGTGGGGGTGGTGGTGGTGGCATGTGAAGAAGTTCTGTTGTATGCTTTTACTTAACATAATATTTAAATGTATGACTCCTTCAAAAAATAAATTTAAATGTGTTGAAAAGTTTTGAGAGTGACATAAAATGTATTGACAAGCCAGCGGAGATGTCCCGCTAGTACATTTATAAATGCATTTTTATTAGTTTGCCTTTTTGCACACCTTTACACATGAATAAAGGTATTTGATTTCCAACAATACTTCTGTAACTGATTATCATATGATAGAATAACTTATACATTGCGTATTTTTACCATTGAGCATTTTTCCATCAAGGAAAAAAGAAGCAAAATGTAACTTGTATTTAATTAATAAATTCAGAGTTTGAATACGGTTCTGTGTTAATAACTAGAAGAAAGCATTAATGCTTTGGTCCTTTTTCCTGTGACTCGGCTAAGATCTGCTAACCAGGTATAATGCAGGGTTGAAAATTGGCTATAAAACCCCTACTTTTCATTGCATGAAAGTGAGTGTGTGGTGTAATTCATGTTATATCCAGACAGGAATACGTTTGGCTCAGGAACTTTTCTGAAAGATTCTTTACTTAGCTGGTTTGTCCAGAAAGAATATCAGTTGTTTCCTACAGGTTCAAGTTGTTAACTGGCTAACAGGACCTCAGGGGCATTAGAAAGATGACCAAGGCATGACCTGTGGTGGTGCAATGGATAAAGCGTCAACCTGGACACACTGAGGTTGCTGGTTCAAAACCCTGGCTTGCCTGGTCAAGGCACATATGGGAGTTGATGCTTCCTGCTCCTCCCCCTTCTCTCTCTCTCTCTCCCCCCCTCCTCTCTAAAAAAAAGAATAAATAAAAAATAAAAATAAAAATAAAAAAATAAAAATAAAAAAAAATTTAAAAAAAAAAAAAAAAAGAAAGATGACCAAGATATCTGCTTAGAACAAGCTATGTACTATTTACAAACTAGTAAAGCCAAGGATACTTATGTTCCTCTTTGTCCCTATCTCTCTCTCTCTCCCCCCAAAATACTCAGATCTAGCCATAGTGCTTCTTATCATAAATCTATTTTCATTTCTTTAAAAATTATGGAAATTATAGTGGCTTTCCATTGTGTAAACTTAGCTAAACTGACACTAATTTTCCCAGGATTCCTTTTCTTATAAGGTTCCAGGTGGGGATTAGCCACTAGGAATTTCCATGAAAATTGGGAGGCAGAAGTAGAGTTTTATCAACTTTTAGCTTTAGGTTTAGAATGTTTAAGAGACTAGGCACTGTAGAAACTTGATTGGCTGTCGCTGCTCTGCTCGCTGCCCTTGTGGGTGTGGGTTGTATCTGGGCTCACAGCTCCTATGTCTCCCACCACATTTCCTTTTCCAGGTCTTGGACTAGTAGGTGTGCAGCTCTGTGGTAAACCATACTCACTTTTTCCTCCCAAGTCTTCCACATCAGGGAAGGATGGAGACCTGGAGAGATAGTTGCAGGTTCAAGTACATGTTCCTGGCTTCCTGTTTGTCCTTGTTCTCCTGCACTTTATTGTTAAGTCTTTTTTCTCAGACCCAACATCAGACATAGAGGCCACACAGCCTTGCATAAATGTCTCTATTTGCTCCCATATTTGCATGAAGTCTAATGCCTAAAATTAATGCAGTATCCTCTATCTCTTATACTAGTTCTGCTTTTCTGATTGTACTCTGACTAATGCACTGCCCCAAAATGTCCAGAGTTATGTCTTAGTGTTGACATTGCTAACAGCACAGCAAACCTAGGCATTAGTATCTCTATTTTGCAAGTAAGAAAGCTGACCCTAGAAAGAAGAGTCAGCCACAAAGTAGAGAATCTAACTATATAACTCCAACACTCATATCTTTCTACCATACTACATTGCCTTGGCTCCCAAAGTGAGAGAGGAACATAGTGTAAAAGAACATTGTGTTAATAACTGAAAAATAAGACTAGAGAGAGCATCCCCAGCTCCTAACTCAGAGCAATGGGGCTCCAAATGACACTTATATTGTGATACAAGGCAAACATCTAGAATAAAAATGCTTTGAGCATCCCAGGGTTGAGGATATGGGTGACATTAGCTTTATAATTTTCTTTGCTATTCTGAATGAGTGCAAGGATTAGAGTTGGCCACGTGGTGTTTGATACAATGAACTGAGGAATTGGGAACTATATAATGCCAAAAAGTCTTCTATAACAATATTCATAAATATCCCCAAAGACTAAGAATACTAAGTCATGTTTTTTGATGTGGATTTTTGAACGCTTTCTGCTAGTGCCAACTCTCCTTAGAAACACACATACACAAAGGTAATACTTACACTCTTTGCTGGTTATTCTAAAATTTTCCATCATCCAAAATTTCTAGAAAATGGGATTTTCAAATCTGAATTACGATTGCCTATGGGAAATAAAAGTCATTGCCAACTAGAAAATACAGAGCAAAAAGGAAAGTACTCATTTTCATGAAATGTAGCAGAAAAAGTATCAGGAAAGAGAACAGGTCAGGCCATAGCCAGCTGCTCAGTGGCTAGAGAGTTCCAGTGTGCTGAAGTCACGGGTTTGATCCTAGGTGAGGGCACATATGAGAAGCAACGAATGAGTGCACAACTAAATGGAACAACTAAGTGGAACAATGAGTTGATGTTTCTCTCTCTCTCTCTGTCTCTCTCTCTCCTCTCTCTCTCTCTCTCTCCTCCCTCCTCCTTTCTCTTTCTCTCAAATGAAAGGAAAAAAGGAACAGGTCAGTTTGGGAATGAGAGATTTCTGGAAAACCCTGGGCTAGTTCATGTCTTGGTACAGAGGAGATTTTGAATCAATACAGCAGAAAATTTAAGATTGGGCCTATTTGTAACCAAATTCACTACAGTGTAGAGAAAATTGTCTTAGTCTGCTTCGGCTGCTATAGCAAATACCATGGGCTTAAACAACAGACATTTATTTTCTCAGAGTTCCGGAGACTGAAAGTTCATGATCAAGATGCCAGCTAACTCCATGTCTGGTGAAATCTCCTTTCTTGGCCTGTACACAGCCACCTTCTGGTTGTGTGTTATTTGGCCTTTCTTTAGGGCAGGTATGTGGAGAAAGAGAGAGCAAGCTCTCTGATGTCTCTTCTTGTAAGGACCCTAGTTCTATGGGGTCAGTTTCCCACTTTTAAGTGGCCTCTTTTAACTTTAATTACTATTTTCTTAGAGGCTCCAACTCCTAATATAGACACAATGGTGTTAGGGGTTCAACATATGAATTTAGGGAGGACACAAACAGTCCTAATGAAGAGTGAACATCTGTTGTAGAAAGAGTGAGCCTAGCATTCTGTTTGTATTTCCCTTGTAAAGCTTATCTAGGTAAAAGAGTCTATTTTGATTGAAGACCAGGAGTAAACAAGAGTAAATGAGAAGACCTTGGGGTTTCGGCTTTGTGCTTGAACTTCATCCATTTTGTCTTTCACATCAGCATCTCAAATTTCCCCAACATGTTCAGGTTGTAACCCCTCTGATTAAGGAAATAAGGCTTGCCTTATCTTAACAGGCAATTAGTTTTTACAATTAAACAGAGTCATGATTAATGACCTTACTAATTGTTCTTCCCTGATGTGCACATTAACACAAGCAGTATGCTTGAAATTCTGAGGAACATTCATTCTTTGAGCCTCCTATGCTCCATCACGGTAGAGCCAAAGCTAAGGAAGGCTCAAACCCTGCCCTCTGGGACACGAGAATCTAGCACAAAAGGTGTCTGAACAGACATATTACAATAAGGAAGACATCTTGTCCATTTTCCTGATGTTTGGCACAGCACCAGCATAATGTACACATGGGCCAATTAATTGCCAATGACCCCAGCAGACCAGTAAGTAAGAACACAGCACCATGGACATGCAGGAGAGATTCTGAATCATTGATGGTATAACAGTTTTCTAGAATGTTTTCATAGCATGGGAATGTGTTTAAATTGTACAAACTAAGGAGAAGCCAGGATTTTACTCTAAAAAGAGCTAAAATAGTATTTTCAACTGTTCAGTTAATTATTTTCATGTAAAGAGATCCTACCCATTCCTTAGGAGTCAATTCCTCTATGAAACCTCTTTCAATTCTGACAGCTGAGAGTGATGGTCCCCCTCGGAACTCTCCAGGACTCTGTTCCACTTGTCTGCCATTTATCATTTAACACCTTCTTATTATTCCATTATTATCTGTGGGGAGTTTTGCATCTTGAAAGCCAAATGTCAGAACTATAGACTCTTAGACTAGAAAGCTCTCAGAAAGATCCTTTGAATCAGCTTCCTCCATTTACAGAGGAGGAAACTGAGGCCCATTCAAAGAACAGTCATTGAGAGATTAAGCCTCTCTGAGATGGGGATGTTTAACCTCAGACTTATAGGAGGTACAAGGAATTGGTGTAATGCTTCAGAGAGGGCACATGCCTGTGTATGCAGAAGGCCTCAGAGTCAGAAGACAGCAAGAGAGAGTGGAAGGAGACGTGTTCCAGTGGGAGTGCAACCAAATAAAATCATGGAGGGCGTGTTGACTTGCAGTCATCTACTCGGAGGGAAATGAGAGCTATTGGAAGGGTTTGTTGTTGTGTATATGTTGAGTTTCTTTTTTTAATTTTCTTTTCTTTTTATAATATCAGCTTTAGGTATACTTTACATAGAGTAAAATTCGCTGATTTTAAGCATACATTTTAATGACTTGACAAATGTATATAGGTGAGGAAACAAAACCCACAATTATATAGAACAGCTTCATCACCCTCCAACAGTCCCATCACATCCTTTGAAGTCAATCTCTGTATTTTTGCTTTTTCTAGAAATTCATATAAGTAGAATTGTACAGCGTCTAACTTTCATATCTGGCTTCTTTAAGAATAATGCCTTTGAGACTCACCCAAGTTGTTGCATATATCAGAAGTTCATTCTTTTTATTGTGGAGTATTCCACTGTATGAATGTATTCATTTGTTTATCCATTTTTCAGTTGAAAAATATTTAGATTGTTTCCTGTTTCCAGCTTGGGGTCATTATAAATAAAGCTTCTATAAACACTCATATATAAGATCATGCAGAGTTTTTATTTTTCTTGGGTAAATTTCCTAAGAGTGGAATTGCTGGGAATAGGGGAAATGTATGTTTGACTTTATAAAAAATTACCAAACTAGGCCCTGGCCAGTTGGCTCAGCAGTAGAGCGTCAGCCCAGTGTGTAGAAGTCCTGGGTTTGATTCCCCATCAAGGCACACGAAAGAAGCAACCATCTGCTTCTCCACCCCTCCTCCTTCTGTCAGTCTCTCTCTCTCTCTCTCTCTCTCTCTCTTTCTCTCTCTCTCTTTCCTCCCCTCCTGCAGCCATGGCTTAAATGGTTTGAGCAGTTTGGCCTCAGGCACTGAGGATGACTCCATGACCTCGCCTCAAGCGCTGAAATAACTTGGTTGCCGAGCAACGGAGCAGCAGCCTCACATGGGCAGAGCATGGCCCTGTAGGGGGCTTGCCAGGTGGATCCTGGTAGAGGTGCATGCAGGAGTCTGTCTCTTTGCCTCCTTGCCTCTCACTTAATTAAAAAAAATTACCAAACTATTTTCCAAGGTGAATGTCCATTTTGTATTCCATCAACAGTGTCTGAGAGTTCCAATAATCCTGTATCCTCATTGACACTTGGTATCATTGGGTTTTAAATTTTAGTTATTCTAATAGGTGATTTAATTTGCATTTTCCTAATGGATGATATTTTTGATCACATATCTTTTCAAGAGCTTACTTGCCATTCATATCTCTTATGTGATGAGTATCTGTTCAAATCTTTCTTATTTTTAGTCTTCTTACTGTTGAGTTTGAAAAGTTCTTTATCTATGTTTGAAATAGGTCCTTTATCAAATATATATTTTGTGTCTTGTCTTTTCATTTTTTAATTTTGGTGTTTCCATTTTTTTTTCTTTTATAGTATGTGCTATTGTATCCCCTTTAAGAAATTATTATCTAACACAAGGTCACAAAAATTTTCTTCCTAAAAGTTTTATACTTTTAAGCTTCATATTTATGTCTATGATCCAATTTGAGCTGCGTTTTCTGAATGGTATAAGATAAAGGTTAAGATTTATTTCCCCATGTAAGTTTTTATTTGTTCTAGCATGATTTTTGGAAAATAGTATTCTTTATCCATTGAATTACGTAGGTACCTATGTTAAAAATCAATTGACCACATATATTTATGAGTCTGTTTCTGGTCTATATCTGTTTTTATGCCAATACCACAAAGTCTTAATGTTGCCTAATGGCAGGTCTTGAAATTACATAATATAAGTCTTCCAACTCAGTTATTCTTTTTAAAAACTATTAAGCCCATTCTAGATCTTTTACATTTAGTTCCATATAAATTTTATAGCCAGAGATATTCAATTCCAACAAAAAGTTTAGAGGATTTGAATAAGAATGACATAATCTGACTTGTATTTTATTTTTTTTTGTAACTTGTATTTTAAAAGGATCATTCTGGTGACTGTAACTTAATGTCAAAGCTGAGCCTCGCTGTCCATTGGATGAAGTGAATCGTAAACAAGCATCATCATATTAGTAAGCATTCTCAAATAAATCTCAATATGTTATTAACCATAAGAGACTTTATTACTAGAAAGAGTAAGAATATTAGAATGTTAAGTGTATTTGGACCAGGTCCAGTAAATGAAACTTCTTTATGATTGATTTAGGTAAATTATTTGATAGTGAAGGGTGTCTGAGCCCCAAAAGAATGCCTTCAAAAAGTAGAAGATGATGAAACCACGATATGGTCCCATGTCCTCTTTCTTTGCCTGGCAGCTGTGTGACTGCAAATGTAACTGTATTTTATTTTATTTTTTTAGAGAGAGAGAGAGGGGGAGAGCAAGAGAGGGGTTGGAGGAGAGAAGCATCAACTCACTGCTTCACTTAGTTGTGCATTGGTTACTTCTCCTAAATGCCTGACTGGGGATCAGACGAGCAATCTCAGCTTTCTGAATCAACGCTCTAGCCACTGTGCCACCACTGGTCAGGCAATAGCCATATTTTTTAAAGCAAACTGTTTGGATTCCTCTTGTTATCTTTGTAGAATCTTGGTTTTCCAGGGTTTTATTGGTTTTGAAGTGGCAGGAAAATAAATGCTATTCTAGTTCATAAATCAGCAGCAGAAGAGTTTTGTAGCTTCCAAGGGAATCTCTCTGCACTTTGACCCGGTTTCTGCTGACTGGGCAGTTTTCTACCTGTGTATAACATAGGCGTTTATATGCAAATGAAACATCTCCGCCCACATCATTTAACATTTTTTTTTTTGCCTGATAATATTGCTCATTGATAATGGTTCTCCCTTTTCCAAAATCTGGCAGTTTCTGTCTTTGTTGGTAGAGTTGATCCAACTACAAGTGAGTTGAAACTGCTGTATGGTGTTACAGGATACTGTGAAAGCTGTCATTTGACAACTAACTGCATGACTTGTGCAAGTCATTTAAGCTGAACTTTATCTTTTCCAGTGAAGTGTAGCCAGCACCATTAACTACCCTCTACTGCAAGACTTGTGCGAATCAAGTGTGACAATGTACATAACAATCGTCTTAGGACTCTGGGGACACAGTGTAGAGATGTTGGTCCCTAGAATTGCAAACAATAGATATAGTTAGTGCTGATTCTGTTAAACTGCTTCTATATTTTTAAAATGTATTGAACTAAGATGGTGTTAACGGCATAGCTACAAGAGGCTTGGTGTGGCACAAATCACTGTGGAGTAGAAAAGAAGTGCAGGGACAGTGCTTACCTCCTCAGAGGAAGTATAATTTTAGCAGGAAGAGAAGTCTTATACACATGAAATAGTGAGAGGCCAATAATAATAGCTCCTATTTGGAAATGCTTTTCAAGTTGCTGATTTTCTTCACAGGTTTGATCTCATCTCATCTCATTTTTTTTTAAGATGAGAGGAGGGGAAATAGATTCCTGCATGCACCCCGACTAGGATCCACCTGGCAACCCCTGTTGGGGACCGATGCTCTATCCATCAGGGACCATGCTCACAGCCGAGCTATTTTTAATGCCTAAGGCAGGGCTCCATGGAGCCATCCTCAGTGCACAGGGCCTATGCACTCAAACCAATCAAGCCATGACTGCAGGAGGGGAAGAGAGAGAGAGAGAGAGGAGGGAAGAAGGGGGGAGAAACGGATGGTCACCACCTCTCCTACGTGCCCTGACTGGGAATCCACCCTGGTATTTTTTTTAATAATTTTATTTTTTTAATGGGGCAACATCAATAAATCAGGATACATATATTCAAAGATAACATATCCAGGTTATCTTTTCATTCAATTATGTTCCATACCCATCACCCAAAGTCAGATTGTCCTCTGTCATCTTCTATCTAGTTTTCTTTGTGTCCCTCCCCCTCCCCTTTTCCCTCTCCCTCTCCTCCTTCCCCCCGTAACCACCACACTCTTATCAATGTCTCTTAGTCTCACTTTTATGTCCCACCTATGTATGGAATAGTGCAGTTCCTGGTTTTTTCTGATTTACTTATTTCACTTTGTATAATGTTATCAAGATCCCACCATTTTGCTATAAATAATCTGATGTCATCATTTCTTATGGCTGAGTAGTATTCCATAGTGTATATGTGCCACATCTTCTTTATCCAGTCATCTATTGACAGGCTTTTTGGTTGTTTCCATTCCTGGCCACTGTGAACAATGCTGCAATGAACATGGGGCTGCATGTGTCTTTACGTATCAATGTTTCTGAGTTTTGGGGGTATATACCCAGTAGAGGGATTGCTGGGTCATAAGGTAGTTCTAGTTTCAGTTTTTTGAGGAACCACCATACTTTCTTCCATAATGGTTGTACTACTTTACATTCCCACCAACAGTGAGTGAGGGTTCCTTTTTCTCCACAGCCTCTCCAACATTTGCTATTACCTGTCTTGTTAATAATAGCTAATCTAACAGGTGTGAGGTGGTATCTCATTGCAGTTTTGACTTGCATTTCTCTAATAACTAAAGAAGATGAGCATCTTTTCATATATCTGTTGGCCATTTGTATTTCTTCCTGGGAGAAGTGTCTGTTCATGTCCTCTTCCCATTTTTTTATTGGATTGTTTGTTTGTTTGTTGTTGAGTTTTATGAGTTCTTTGTATATTTTGGATATTAGGCCCTTATCTGAGCTGTTGTTTGAAAATATCATTTCCCATTTAGTTGGCTGTCTGTTTATTTTGTTATCAGTTTTTCTTGCTGAGCAAAAACTTTTTAGTCTGATGTAGTCCCATTCATTAATTTTTGCCTTCACTTCTCTTGCCTTTGGAGTCAAATTATAAAATGCTCTTTAAAACCCAGGCCCATGAGTTTTAGTACCTATGTCTTCTTCTATGTACTTTATTGTTTCAGGTCTTATGTTTAGATCTTTGATCCATTTTGAGTTAATTTTAGTACAGGGGGACAAACTGTAGTCCAGTTTCATTCTTTTGCATGTGGCTTTCCAGTTTTCCCAGCACCATTTATTGAAGAGGCTTTCTTTTCTCCATTGTGTGTTGTTGGCCCCTTTATCAAAAATTATTTGACTATATATATGTGGTTTTATTTCTGGGTTTTCTATTCTGTTCCATCGGTCTAAGTGTCTATTTTTCTGCCAATACCATGCTGTTTTGATTGTCATGGCCCTATAATATAGTTTGAAGTCAGGTATTGTAATGCCCCCAGCTTCATTCTTTTTCCTTGGGATTGCTTTGGCTATTCGGGGTTTTTTATAGTTCCATATAAATCTGATGATTTTTTGTTCCATTTCCTTAAAAAATGTCATTGGAATTTTGATGGGAATTGCATTAAATTTGTATATTGCTTTGGGTAATATGGCCATCTTGATTATATTTATTCTTCCTAACCAAGAATAAGGAATATTCTTCGATATCATTATATCTTTTTCTATTTCCCTTAACAATGGTTTATAGTTTTCATTATATAAGTCCTTTACATTCTTTGTTATGTTTATTCCTAGGTATTTTATTTTATTTTTTTGCAATCGTGAAGGGGATTATTCTTTTGAGTTTGTTCTCAAATGTTTCATTGTTGGCATATAGAAAGGCTATTGACTTCTGTATGTTAATTTTGTATCCTGCGACCTTACTGTATTGGCTTATTGTTTCTAGTAGTTTTTTTGTAGATTCTTTGGGGTTTTCGATATATAGGATCATATCATCTGCAAAAAGTGATACCTTTGCTTCTTCTTTTCCGATATGGATGCCTTTTATTTCTTTGTCTTGTCTGATTGCTCTGGCCAGAACTTCTAGCACCACATTAAATAAGAGTGGAGAGAGTGGACAACCCTGTCTTGTTCCTGATTTAAGGGGGAAAGCCTTCAGTTTTGTGCCATTTAATATGATGTTAGCTAATGGTTTATCATATATAGCCTTTATCATGTTGAGATATTTTCCTTCTATACCCATTTTGTTGAGAGTCTTGAACATAAAATTGTGTTGTATTTTATCGAAAGCCTTTTCTGCGTCTATTAATAAGATCATGTGGTTTTTGTTCTTTGTTTTGTTGATATGATGTATTACGTTAACCGTTTTACGTATGTTGAACCATCCTTGAGATTCTGGGATGAATTCCACTTGATCATGATGTACTATTTTTTTAGTATGTTGTTGTATTCGATTTGCTAGTATTTTGTTTATTATTTTAGCATCTATATTCATTAGAGATATTGGTCTGTAGTTTTTTCGTGCCATCCTTGTCTGGTTTTGGTATGAGGGTTATGTTGGCCTCATAAAATGTGTTTGGAAGTATTGCTTCTTCTTCAATTTTTTGGAAGACTTTCAGTAGGATAGGAACCAAGTTTCTTTGAATGTTTGATAAAATTCGCTGGTATAGCTGTCTGGGCCTGGACTTTTATTTTTGGGGAGGTTTTTAATGGTTTTTTCTATTTCTTCTCTACTAATAGGTCTGTTTAGGCTTTCTGCTTCTTCTTGACTCAGTCTAGGAAGATTATATTGTTCTAGAAATTTATCCATTTCTCCTAGGTTGTTGAATTTAGTGGCATAAAGTTTTTCATAGTATTCTACAATAATTCTTTGTATATCTACGGTGTCCATAGTGATTTCTCCTCTTTCATTTTGGATTTTGTTTATATGAGTTCTTTCTCTTTTTTCCTTGGTAAGTCTTGCCAAGGTTTTGTCAATTTGTTGATCTTTTCAAAGAACCAGCTCTTTGTTCTATTAATTTTTTCTATAGTTTTTCTGTTCTCTATTTCATTTTTTTCTGCTCTGATTTTTATTATCTCCTTTCTTCGGCCGGTTTTGGGTTGTCTTTGTTCTTCTTTTTCTAGTTCCTTAAGGTGTGAAGTTAAGTGGTTCACTTGGGCTCTCTCTTGTTTGTTCATATATGCCTGAAGTGATATGAACTTCCCTCTTCTCACTGCTTTTGCTGCATCCCATAGATTCTGATATGTCATATTGTCATTTTCATTTGTCTGTATGTATCTTTTGATCTCTGCACTTATTTCTTCTTTGACCCATTCATTTATTAAAAGTATGTTGTTTAGTTTCCACATTTTTGTGGGATTTTTTTCCTCTTTTTTGCAGTTGAATTCTAGTTTCAAGGCTTTATGATCAGAAAATATGCTTGGTACAACTTTGATTTTTCTGAATTTGCTGATGTTGTTTTTGTGGCCCAACATATGGTCAATTCTTGAGAATGATCCATATACACTGGAGAAAAATGTATACTCAATCACTTTGGGATGAAATGTCCTGTAGATGTCTATCATATCCAGGTGCTCTAGTGTTTTGTTTAAGGCCACTATATCTTTGTTGATTCTCTGTTTGGATGACTGATCTAGAGCCGTCAGCGGTGTATTGAGGTCTCCAAGTATGATTGTATTTTTGTCAGTTTTTGTTTTAAGGTCAATAAGTAGCTGTCTTATATATTTTGGTGCTCCTTGGTTTGGTGCATATATATTAAGAATTGTTATGTCTTCTTGATTCAGTGTCCCCTTAGCCATTATGAAATGGCCATTTTTGTCTCTGAGTACTTTTGCTGTCTTGTAGTCAGCATTATCAGATATGAGTATTGCTACGCCTGCTTTTTTTGGGATGTTATTTGCTTTGAGTATTGTTTTCCAGCCTTTCACTTTGAATTTGTTTTTATTCTTGTTACTTAGATGAGTTTCTTGTAGGCAGCATATAGTTGGATTTTCTTTTTTAATCCATTCTGCTACTCTGTGCCTTTTTATTGGTGATTTTAATCCGTTTACATTTAGTATAATTATTGACACTTGTGAGTTCCCTATTGCCATTTTATAGATTGCTTTCTGTTAGTTTTGTGTCTTGTTTGATCCTTCTCTTTCATCTTTCTATCTTTTGTTTTTATTTGGTTGTATTCCATACATCTTTCCTCTGTTGCTATCTTTTTTAAATTATGTGCTTCTGTGGTGGTTTTTTCAATGGTGGTTACCTTTAATTAATGAAAAGCATTCCTATCCTGTTCATTGTAGTGCACTATTTTGTGAGTACTTTTGCACTCCATCGTCCTTTGCTACTGTTAATCTCCATCCTCTCCCCCCCCCCTTTCTTTTTGTTGTTGTCACAGTTTAAATTTGGTTTTACTGTGTTCTTCTTGGAGCTTTTACTTGTGGCTTTGTTTTTTTTTGTTTGTTTGTTTGTTTTTTGTTCTTTGTATCTGAGTGGAGAACCCACTTTAGTAATTCCTGGAGTGGGGGTTTTCTGATGATAAATTCCCTCATCTTTTCTGTATCTGTGAATGTTTTTATTTCTCCTTCATATTTGAAGTATAGCTTTGATGGGTATAGTATTCGTGGCTGAAAGTTCCTCTCTTTCAGGACTTTAAATATTGGGGTCCACTCTCTTCTAGCTTGTAGAGTTTCTGCTGAGAAATCTGATGATAATCTAATGGGCCTTTCTTTATATGTTGTATTCTTCTTTTCCCTGGTTGCCTTGAGAATTTTTTCTTTGCCGTTGGTTTGTGCCAATTTCATTATGATGTGCCTTGGAGTACGTTTGTTGGGGGTAAGAAAACTCGGAGTTCTGTTTGCTTCTTGAACTTGAGGCTTTAGTTCTTTCCACAGGCTTGGGAAGTTCTCATCTATTATTTGTTTGAGTATGTTCTCCATTCCATTTTCTCTCTCTTCTCCCTCTGATATACCTGTTAGTCTTATATTATTCTTTTTGATGGAGTCAGATAATTCCTGTAGGGCTATCTCATTTTTTTTAATTTTTGAGTCTCTTTCTTCTTCTCTCTGTTGTGCCTCAAGTTGCTTGTCTTCTATTTCACTAATCCTACCTTCTATCTGGCCTATTCTATTAGCTAAGCTTGTTACCTCGTTTTTCAGATCGTGAATTGAGTTTTTCATCTCTGTTTGATTTGTTTTTATAGTTTCAATTTCATTGGATATATATTCTTTGTGTTCATTGAGTTGTTTTCTGAGCTCCCTAAATTGCCTTTCTGTGTTTTCTTGTATATCTCTGAGTATTTTTAGGATTTCTATTTTAAATTCTCTGTCGTTTAACTCGAAGGTTTCCAATATATTAAATTTTTTCTCCATAGATTTTTCCTCATCTATCTGTATTACCTCTCTTTCTTTTGTATCCATGATATTTGATTTTCTCTTCCTTAATAGCATCTGAGAGTGGTTTTGTTGATAGTATTAATGAGATTTAATAAAGAATAAAAAGTTAAAAAATAAAAATAAAAAAGAGTTGTTTTTAAAAAAATATTAATAATTAAATAAAGAAAAATAAAATAAAAATAAAAAAAGGAAATTATTCCCCCCCTCCTTTTTTCCTCTCCTCTCCTCTCCCCTCTTTCTTGAGAAAATCTTGTGGTGAACTGTAAATTATATTGTACTAAATAGAACAAACAATGCCTGTAATGGAGGGCCTGAATTGGGGAGAAGTAATAAAGGGGCAAAAAACAAACAAACAAACAAAAAAGGGGGGTATGGACCCACAAAAAGAAAATAAAGAAAACATTTGGGTCAAGAGTAAAATAATTTGCTTTTAGGTGTTGGTTGACTAAGAGTTATGATGAGAGGAATAAGAAGGAAACAGGAAAATGGGGGGACAAATTAAAAAGTTACTATTGTATTTAGTGGAACAAGAACTAGATAAAATGGAGAGCCAGGATGGGAGCACTGCTAGTGAGTTAAAAAGGTGAAGTAAAAACCCCCCAAAATGCCAGAAACATAAGTTTGAGTCCCAGATAAGATAATTTGTTCGTTATTGAGGTTTGAATGAGAGGAGACATAAAGGAGAAAGGAAGAAACTAATATAGAGGGAGAAAAGAAAGAGAGACAGAGAAAAAAAGAGGGAACCACTAAAAGAAGAAAAAAGAAAAAAGAGGAGAGAGAGAGAGTTAAGGGTTTTGGAGTGCAACCCTCATAGAGAGAAAGGAAGAGGAAAGAAAAGATAATGGGAGATGTAACACTTATGGATAGTGTAGTTCAAGGAGAGGAGAGAGTAAGACCGGCAGAGAGTTAAACGACCAAATTGGAGGAGGAAAAAAAAATCAAGAATGAAGATAAGAGAAACAAATGAACAAATATAATAAAATGGGATAGGTTATAAGGTCTGCGGATTATTCTTGATTTTGAGAGGTTATCTTCTTGCTTTTTCTTTTCTCTCCCTCTTCCTGATCGGTGACTCTGTACCCCGGGTTCTGCCCCTTTGGCATGCTCAGGTAGAGGTTTGCAGTTGATAAGTCTCTATGGCGATGTCATGTATTGTACTTCAGTCTCGTTGGCAGTCGAGGCTCATTAGCATTTATAGGCTCCGACAGTGAGAGAGTCCGTGTTCCTGGAGGCTTTCTCCTAGTCTTTCCTTCCTCAATTAGTAGCCTGATAATCCAGCTATGGGGTTGCTGCTGCCTCTGCCTGGATAGTAAGAGGCTCAAAGAGCTGGCAACTCCCCACTCTATTCCCACTCAGCACAGGGCTCTGGGTAAGGCTTAGTCAGTCAGAGCTGCTAGCATAATCAGGTGGGGCTTCCACCCACTCAAAGACCTCTGGCTCTGCCACTCTGTCCGGTAACACGGGCGGGCACCCACTCCCGGGGTGCTTGGAGGAAACTCTCACTCACTGTGCGCAGACCAAGATATCAGGCCAGCAGTCTCACACTCTGAGTGAAACCTCCTCCCGCACGGAAAAATTCAAGCGTTGGAATTGGCTCTTGCTCCCTCCCCGTGCGAGGCTTTTTTAGGGCACTGGGGCTGTCTGGAGATTCTGCTTTTGGCCCACACAAAGGCCCCTGACTCTGCCCCTCTGTGGGATAACATGGGCACACACTGCCAAGGCACTCGGAGGAATCTCTTGCTCACTATCTATGCACGCAGACCAGGATATCAGGCCGGCTGCCCCACCCTCTGAGTGAAACCCCCACCCACACGGAAAAGTTCCAGCATTGGAATTGGCTCTCGCTCCCTCCCCGTGCGCAGCTTTTTCAGGGCGCTGGGGCGGCATGAGATTCCGCTTTTGGCTCACACAGAGCCCTCTGACTCTGCCTCTCTGTGGGATAACACGGGCGCCCACTCCTGAGGTCCTGGGAGGAGTCTCTTGCCCACTCTCCATGCGTGCTGACCAGGTACCAGGCCAGCCGCCTCACCCTCTGAGTGAAACCTCCGCCTGCACCACGGAAAAGTTCCAGCGTTGAATTGGCTCTCGCTCCCTCCCTGTGTGTGGCTTTTTCAGGGCGCTGGGGCAGCCCAGAGATTCCGCACACAAAGGCCCCTGACTCTGCCTCTCGGTGGGGTAACACGAGCGCCCACTGCTGAGGCACTCGGAGGAATCTCTCGCCCACTATCTGCGTGTGCTGACCCGGAGATCGGGGAAAATGGCTGCCCCGCTTGTCTTTCTTTGTCTGGGTTTGACGCAAGTGTTAGCTTGTATTGACTGGGTTGCCACAGGCATGGTTTTTCCTTGGCTTGGATCTCCATACCACAGCCTGGTTAGGCCGTTTGTGCCACTGCCTGGATCTATTCACCCCCTTTGCCCGCCTTAGTTTCTATATTCTCAGTTCCCAATGAAAGCAGCCTTGTTTAGGTTAGTGAGGAAGGCAGAGCGTTTCTTACTCCCTATTTCCTTCAGGGTTTGATTATATATTTAGCCAATTTTTCACTTGACCATACCTTCAGGTGTATTGTGAAACATCTGGAGGCTCCAAGGATAGGTTTTTCTGTTTCTGGTTGAAGATCTTGTTGAGTTTTGGGGGAGATTTATCGACATCGCTTCCTACCGCACCATCACTCTGACGTCATCCCCACCCTGGGATTTTAACACACCAGGTTGACACTCTACCACTGAGCCAACCAGCCAGCACCTCATCTTATTCTTACAGAATATTGACCCTAAACAAATGTGTATAGGGTCGATATTTTTGTCTTTAGTTTACAGAGGAGGAAACCTGGGCCCAGAAAGCATATCAGGTTCCTCCAAAATTTAAAGCTCATCAGCAGTGGAGTTGGGACACAAATCCAGATTATGTTCTGACTCCTAGTCCAGAAAACCTGTTCTGATGGTTCTCAAATTTTGTTGTGATGCAAGTTAACTATATGAGTTAACCTGGGCCTAAGATTCTGACCATTAAACAACTAGTTCAGGTGACTCTCTTGCAGGTAGACTGAAGCTGGTCCCCCACTTTTACTCTTCGGGCACAGACCATGAAAAGCCAAAGTAGAGAGCTACAACACGTGTGCATCACTGGCGTACACAGGATAACAGTCCTGAGCACAGACAGTGAAGCCAGGCAGCCTGTATTAGCTCTGTTTCCACTGCCTACTAGCTGGGCAAACTATGTTGCCACGCTGGGCCCCAGCTCCCCATCTATTAAATGGGGATCATAGCAGTGCATACCTCACAGGCTTGGGAAGACGGTCAAATATGTTTTTGATTGTAAAGTAAATAGACCAGCACTGGCATACAGCAAGCATTGTTTTTGTGAGAAGGGATATGTGGCCCATAGAAACACTGCCATTTCAAGGACAAAGGGGGACAACCTTTCTGAGAGGCAGTGGCCTCATCCTTCACTGCAAACGGCTCCCAGTCCTTCACCTCATGCCCACTCTTCTGGTCTTGCAGACAGTTACTGGCAGCCCTAGGCACCAGTTCCTTGAGAGGCAGATGACAGCCAGTTAGCTCTGCTTGCAAAGTAACTGGAAGCTTCCAAGGGACCCACCAGCCTTACGTTGACTTTGGTGCTTTCTCCCATTTAAATCCATCTCCTCTGTCGAGGGAAATAAACCCACACAGTAAAGCCTGCTGATAGCCACTCCATCTGTATTATGGCACACAATGATGGCGGGAAGTTAAAGGTTTGATATATAGGTCTATTTTTTTATTGCCAGTCCCTGCCCCTGAAGAAAGTATTAAAATTTCCAGACGAGTAACCAAACAATAAATAGATGAGACAGTTGCTGTGAATATCTGATTTTTTGCATAATAATGAGATATTGCTGGATAATGCACTCTGCCATCCCCAGTTTGTCTAAATTATCATTTTGATTGGTCAAATGCATAAGAAAGATATACCAATAAAGTCGTGTCAAGTGCTCCATTGTAAATTGATGCAGGAGGCTTCCTCAGGTTTGAGGTGAGGCGGGGGTGGGGAGAACGGTCCTTCAGGAGGTGACTTGGGCTGGATGTTCAGCAAAACTCTAATCAACAGCATCTGGAATCCTTGTCTCCAGGGCCACATGCATAAACATGAGGGAGTTTGTACCTTCTAAGGCCTTGTGTGTGGTTTTTGGAATTGAAAATAGGAAACAGATTTAGAAAAGCAGGGTTGTTCTAGGACATCTGAGGTTTGTTTTGTGTGGAGCGTTTCCCCCTCGGTTTTGCCTCCCTGAGCTATAACTTCAGAGTGTGATAGAGCTTTTGAAACAGAAAGACCTGTCATTAGGGAATGTGATGTCAATAAATCCAAATAACTCTTTTGCCACCTTCAAAAAGTCCTGTAAATTCTAAATTGGGATGGAATCTAAAATTGCCCAAAGTGTTTTGACTCACAACTCCTCTTTCTTCCTGGTTATGTAACACTTGGTTGAGTGTTTGGTAATTTATCCAGGATTTTATTTTTAAACCTTCCCTATTGCTGTGCTGACCTAGCATTTTCATCCTGTATTCTGATTTGTCAGAATACACAGCCTGGCCTGCAAACTCCAGGAGAGGAGGAGCTCCATCTTGGCATGACTCATGAACCTGGGGGGCGGGGCTTGCACACAGTGGGTCCTCAAATATAGAACACAGGCCTGGCACTCGAACGGTCTAGGATTGCTAAACACCTATCATGTTTTGAAATTTTTTAGAAACAATAACCAATTATGGGATAAGGTGGTATCTATTACAAATAAATATGGCAATCATTTATTAAGCACCAACCATGGCCCATGTATCATACAGACACTATTAGCACATTAACTGTGTGCATCTTGGCAAAGAGGGGACTGTTACTCCTATTTTCAGGGAAAGAAAATGAGGCTCCAAAATGCTTGCTCGTTTGGCCAACGTGATATAGTCAGTAACTGAATTTGCATCCATTTCCATCTGACTCTAAGATTCCTTTCACTAAGTCACATATTCTTAGCCATTATCAGTATTAATTTATATTACTCCATCCTCTTTTGTCTCCTGGACTTCTGGTCAGCAACTGAGCTGACTTGCCCCCTGACATTTGAGTGCTTTTCAGGTTGGCTTATAAGTCCCCTCAGCCATGAAAGTTGGGGACAGGCATCTTTCAGAAATCCCACATATTCAAGGTACTATTGGCAAAGCAAAAGAACTTTTTTAGGATGATGGAGCTGAATATTTCCTGGAAGTCAGAAGGTTGCATGCACACTCTTGTAAAAGGATGCTCTGTTAAAAGTAAAACGGCATGGCCTGAGTGGTGGTGGCGCAGTGGATAAAGCAACAACCCAGGAGGCTGAGGTCCTGTTTCAAAACCCTGAGATCATTGGCTTGAGCTTGTGCACAGGCTTGCCAGATTGAATTTGGGATCATCAACGTAATCCCAAGGTTGCTGGTTTGAGCAAGGGGTCGCTGGCTCAGCTTGAGTGCCCTGGTCAAGGCATGGATAAGAAGCAAGCAATGAACACCTAAAGTGAAGCAACTACAAGTTGATGCTTCTTATCTCTCTCTTCCTTCTCTCTCCTTTTTTTTAAAAAATAATTTTATTTTTTTAATGGGGCAACATCAATAAATCAGGATACATATATTCAAAGATAACATGTCTAGGTTATCTTGTCATTCAATTATGTTGCATACCCATCACCCAAAGTCAGATTGTCCTCTGTCACCTTCTATCTAAGTTTTCTTTGTGCCCCTCCACCTCCCTCTTTCCCTCTCCCTCTCCCCCCTCCCCCTGTAACCACCACACTCTTATCAATGTCTCTTAGTTTCACTTTTATGTCCCACCTACGTATGGAATAATGCAGTTCCTGGTTTTTTCTGATTTATTTATTTCACTTCGTATAATGTTATCAAGATCCCACCATTTTGCTGTAAATGATCCGATGTCATCATTTCTTATGGCTGAGTAGTATTCCATAGTGTATATGTGCCACATCTTCTTTATCCAGTCATCTATTGACGGGTTTTTTGGTTGTTTCCATGTCCTGGCCACTGTGAACAATGCTGCAATAAACATGGGGCTGCATGTGTCTTTACGTATCAATGTTTCTGAGTTTTTGGGGTATATACCCAGTAGAGGGATTGCTGGGTCACAAGGTAGTTCTATTTTCAGGTTTTTGAGGAACCACCATACTTTCTTCCATAATGGTTGTACTACTTTACATTCCCACCAACAGTGGATGAGGGTTCCTTTTTCTCCACAGCCTCTCCAACATTTGCTATTACCTGTCTCTCTCTCCTCTTTTTCTTCCTGTCTCTCAATCTTTCTCTCTCTCTCAAAAATCAATTTTAAAAGAAAATGGAAAACTGTATGAAGGAAAGACATGAACTTTCTTTTTTTAAAAAGATAATATACCTATAAAGAAATTCCTAGATGCAAGAGGGGAATACAGTTTGGGTGTGCCTCAAAATTTGTAGATTATATAGTGTGATGAGTTTGGCACTGAAAGGAAACCATTGCAATCTTAAGGGAAGAATCTTTTATTGGAGTGATTTGCTGTAATTAATTTATTATTAATTAATAACATTTTGAGGATCATTTGAGGAAAAAGATACAAAGTATGACCTAAACCAGGAAAAATGTCTTTCCTGTATTAGTCTAGTCACTATTGGAGATGACTAAAAATTTATAACTGTTATACTGACAGACTATTATAGCTCATTGCTTTAAGCTCCATGTATTATATCTGTACACAACTCCCCACCCCCTCTCCCCTTTCCTCAATCAGTGAGTTTCTTGAAGGCATAGATTACTATTTTCCAAGGCTGAGCATATGTGATCAGAGAAAGTATATATAATTGTGGTGTAATCAAAAATAAATATGTGGGTTTGCCCCTGGTTTCTGGCACAGAGCTCTTAAAACCCTTAGAATTTATTGTCTTTTAAGTACTAATAGGATGACTCACAGAGGGAACCCCTAAATGGTTTCTGGATGGAAGCTAGTCACTGGAAAAACCAGCTAAGTATTTATAGGGTTAGAACTTTCAGTCCTCTGGGGAGGGGAAAAGGGCTGGAGAGTAAATTCAGTCACCTGTGTTTAACGATTTAATTAATCATGCCTGTGTAATAAGACTTCTATTAAAGCCTCTAAATGATGGGGTTCAGGGAGCTTCCAGATTGATGAACATAATGATGTGCTGAGAAGGTGGCATGCCCAGAGAGGACATGGAAACCCAGTGCCCCACTCTCTACCTCCAAATGCCCTGCTCTATGCCTCTCTTCCATTTAGCTGTTCCTGAGTCGTACTCTTTATAATAAACTGGTGAGTTGTTCTAGCAAATTACTGAATATGAAGGAGACCGTGTGGGAACCCCTGAATTTGCAATCAGCTGAGCAGATGTGCAGGTAGTCTGGGGACACCATTTGCAGGTGGTGTCTGAAGTGGGACAATCTTGTGGAACTGAACCCTCTATGTATGGGGTCTGACTCTGGGTAGCTAGTTTTTGAATTAAATTGAATTGTAGGACACCCACTTATTTTTGGAGAATCAAAGAATTGGTTGTTTGTTTGGAAAAGACACAATATTTGATCAGAAAAACACATGTTTTGGAAGGAAGGAAAGAAGGAAGGAAGGGAGGGAGGGATGGAGGAAGGAAGGAAGGAAGGAAGGAAGGAAGGAAGGAAGGAAGGAAGGAAGGAAGGAAGGAAGGAAGGAAAGAAGGAAGGAAGGAAGGAAGGAAGGAAGGAAGGAAGGAAGGAAGGAAGGAAGGAAGGAAGGAATCTTTGTTACTTAGTGCATTTTAGTCGCAGTAAATAAAAACATGATTCACAGTAACTTCAGTAGTAAAGGGAGCTAACTGGTTTATTATATTTCAGAGGTTGTGCGACTCAATAATGTTCAATAGAGTATTTCTTTCTCTCCACGCTTCCTTCTGCAGTGCTCACTGCATCTTAAAGTGGTTTCCCTGGGGTTCCCAAGATGGCAGTCAACAACTCTCAGCCATTTCTCATTCTCTCCCAGCAGGGAAGAGTGACTGTCTTTATGACAGCATTCCTGTCAAAATTCTAAGAATCACTCTGATTGGAGCAACTTAAGTCCCACACCCATTTTGGATCAATTCTGTGCCTGAGAATGCCCTGATTGGCAGGTTATTTGGCAGTAGCTTTCTTATCACTTCATGCATTCTCAAACTGAAACTGGAGGTCTTGGAAAAGGAAGAATAATTCTGGGAAGGCAACTAGCTAATCTCCATTCTATTTAGAATGTTGCTTTATGTGACATAACAAGTAATGTGGTTCCTAAATGCATTCATTTGTTTACTACCTTAGTACAAAATATTTTAATGTAGTAAATGACATATTGGATCAAACTAATGGTGTGCTTGGTAGTACTTTGTAAATGATACAGTCTGTTGTTTACTGTGTGTGTGAATACATATACATATACATATACATATACATAATGATCTGTGAGCAACTGGAGAAATATAAACACATATTAATAGTTGTGGCCTGACCTGTGGTGGCGCAGTGGATAAAGCGTCGACCTGGAAATGCTGAGGTTGCCGGTTCAAAACCCTGGGCTTGCCTGGTCAAGGCACATATGGGAGTTGATGCTTTCAGCTCCTCCCCCACTTCTCTCTCTCTGTCTCTCTTCTCTCTCTCTCTTTCTCTCTCTCTCTGTCTCTCCCTCTCCTCTCTAAAATGAATAATAATAATAATAATAATAAAACCTTTAAAAAAAAGAGTTGTGACAAACTTTTAATGTTTGATGTAAGTTCTGTAACTTGCTTTTAATATTTTTAATAGCTCCCAAATTCACACTCAAATGGATTATTACTTGATGAAAATCTAGACTTCATCTTGAACTTTTGCCAGATTTGTGGCTCGTTTACCACCCAATAAACAAAAGTATGATAGTAAAAACTTCACAGACTAATTGGCACTCCAAATTTTTAGCTCAGGGGTTGGCAAACTTTTTCTTAAAGGACCAGATAATAAATATTTTATATTTTGTGGGCCTTATGATCTCTGTTGCAACTTAACTCTGCTGTAGTAAAACAAAAGCAGCCGCAAATAATATATAAATGAATGAATATGGCTATACTCCAATAAAACTGTATATATAATATATATATAGGCACTGAAATGAAAGTTTTATATAATTTTCATGTGTCATGAAACATTAATTTTTTATTTTCTCAAATATTTAAATGATAATAATGGTAAAAAATTAATAAATATTTTTTAGCTCATGGCAAGCTGGATTTGGCTCATGGACTAAAATTTGAGCACCCCCATTTAGTCTGGTGCTGCAAAACCACGAGGTTTATGAAAAGGAGATGAAAACGGCATTACCTGAATCATAAATTGGATCTTCACAACAAAATGTCATCCTACTTTGCATATAGTTTCTATGAGTTTAGTTACTATTTTTTGCCCTTTTTATCAATCTTTTGATACCAGGGAATGGTCCAAAATGTACAGAATTCACACTTTTACTTTAAAAGTTATAAAGATTTAAGTTTTTTGAAGGAACATGGAAGTGATTTCAGGTTATGAATGGACATCTGCAAGATTAGAGCAACTTTATTGGAGCTGCTGCAAGCTTAGTGTTCTTAACCAAACTCTACATTTTCCTCTCAAAGTCACTTGCTTTCAACTATCCCTATTTTCATCAATGGAGCCTCATTGCTAGTTGACCAGGATTGATCTTCAGAGTCTTTGTATAGTAGGCATCCTATAGGAATCCCACCCAGTCTTAGGGATTCTGTGTAATAGACCTGTCTCCCAGGTCCTGAAAATGGGACATGATCCTTATCTGGCCATATCTCCTCAGCTACAGTGATTGGTTTAGAAATGGGCTGATGACCGGAAAAGAAACAATAATACTCCTTCCTGGGACTTTTGTTAGAACTATCGGGTTGAATTGGGTTTCTGTTACTTGCAACCCAAGGAATCCTGACTAACTGAATTGCCATTTAATTCTTTTGAGTCTTATGTCTCCTTCCCAACGCCTCCCCCCTCACTATCTAGTCTGTCACTATGTCCTCTAATTTAGTGGTTTTCAACCTTTTTACACTTGGGGACCAGTGAAAATAGGAGAATTATTTTCCAGACTTCTAAAGCAGAAACCACCCTGAGCATAAGTAAATTCAACTAAAATGACTGGGTCTATAATTTTCACACACATCAGTGTGGTTAACTCTCAACATAACTGCACAAAATTTCCAACAGACTGGTCTGTGGACCAGTGCTTAAAAAACACTGCTCTAATTTATTGGCTATGACTTTCAAATTCATCCCTTTCTCTCTGTTCTTAATTATTTCACCATCGCCTCCTTCTGTTTCTCAAAGTAGCCTCAGTGGTAGCCTATTCAATTAATATTTTTGGAAACTACATGTTACAATGGTAGGAGAATAGATTGGCAAGAACACTGGATCTAGAGTTAGATAGAACCTGCTTTGGATTTTATTCAATTACTTACCAGAAAACTAAACTTCTTTAGGTAATATTTTCTCTGTTTGTATAATGAGAATTACCTCATAGGTTGATGTAAACATTAAAGGAGAAAACTTAAGTCAGCACCCTAGTCATGAGGGTTCCTATTGGGTGGAAGAAACTGTGGAAACCCGTCTGGCACCTTGAAGAGCATTCAGCTCTCCTTTCTATGGGCCTTGCTCCCCCTCCACTCATCTTGCTCATCTCTTCCTGTCAAGTGTGCAGCCTCATTGCTCGTAAATCTCCTAAGATCTTCAGTGGCCACACAGACTCTTCACTCTGTTCCCAAAACCTTCCATCTTGTCTCCACCATGAGGACTCTTTCTCTATCAAGCTACCTCTTTGCTGTGTGACAGGTAGGTCGCCTGAAGTGCTTATGCGAGTAAATTTGAGTTTGAGTTGTTTGCTTTCATCCAGTCCTAAACCCCAAATTCCCTGTAGGCCTGCTGTTTCCCCTCTTTATCCTTCTTTTCAGGACGTCCTCAGAACTGTTGTGTCATCTAGGCATGTTTCCTAGGTAAGCCCTCTCCTCCTCTTTCTGGAGATCAGAGCTTTGGACTAGATATGTTTAACCATTTCCCTGTTGCCCAACTCCTAGCACAGCGGAGTGCCCATGCCCAGTGTTTAATAGGCAAGGAGTACCAACTTTTCAAAGCTAATGAATTAAGTGATCCAAGATCATAAACACACTATTACTCAGGACTGAGTCTGGAAAGCAGAAATCACACTAGATATTTCAAATAGAGTAAATTTAAAACAGAATCAGTTACATGGGTGTTGGTAGGCTTAGAGCACACAAAAAAAGGAACACCGAGAACACATTAAAATAGTAACTGTAGTGCCTGACCTGTGGTGGCGCAGTGGATAAAGTGTCAACCTGGAAATGCTGAGGTCGCCGGTTCAAAACCCTGGGCTTGCCTGGTCAAGGCACATATGGGAGTTGATGCTTCCAGCTCCTCCCCACCTTCTCTCTCTGTCTCTCTCTCTTCTCTCTCTCCCTCTCTGTCTTTCTCTCTCCTCTCTAAAATGAATAAATAAAAAATTTGAGAGAAAAAAATAGTAACTGTAGTAAGCAGCTACTACTCCTGGGACCACACAACAAACAGAGACAGGTTGGAGATGACAGAACCAAGGGGTATAGAGAAGGGGTCCCATAGAGCTGAGACCCAGACCTGAAAAGGGGGTGCTTTCCAGCTAATGCTAGTGCCCTGGAGGTCAACAGAGGGACCCTGAGGAGCTGGTGCTCAGACCTCCACTGGCATAGCTCAGGGAGCATGGCGAGGCTGGCTCTGGAAGTGCTGAAAGGAGGCAGAGGTTGGGGCCAAAGCCACTGCAGGAGGGAAGCTGACAGGAACAGCAACATCAGGAGGGAAGTTCCTTCTCTTCTTCTCTCTCCTTCCACCATTCCTCTGGACTTCCGGTTTGCAGGAGCTCATGGGAAGTCAGCTGCCAAAGGCATTTGGGACATAATTGTTTCAGAACAAGGTATAGAGGGCTCAGTTGGGAGCTGAAAAGGGATAGGTAATTAACCAGCTCAATATTTCTAATGTAACTATCATTTTTTAGAGGAAGAAAAGCCTCAGAGGATTTCGGTCATTTGTTTAGTACCTTTTCTTTACATTGTTGATTCCATGACCTTAATTAATCTACCCCTTAGGAGTAGTGCTTTTATTTTCATTTTATGAGGAGATCGCACCCAAACTTGATAAATTATGAAAATATCTGTCTACTTCTCCTTTCCCCTGTGATAATTTTATGCTGATTAATGACAGGTAGTATCTGCTATACAGGACCATATATGTTGCTTTGAACAGTTAGTAAAGAAAAGTTTACTGTTTTACCAAGTATATTGGTTCTAAAATAAGATACTTTTCATAAGGCTCAGGGAGGGTATGTGAGTCAGCCTCCCCCACAGCATCTGAATTTCCAGTTGCCACCACATTGTTGGGGGAAAGGGTGGCTCACTCGGTATGGCTCGGGAAAGCAAGCATAACCAATGACAGCAGAAACCACTACAGAACACATCTACTCCAAAGTGAGAGCAGGCTTTATTTCATTTCTCCTGTAAGAAAGGTAGTGAATGAAGGCAGAACAAGAACACCTTGTAACCATGTCATTTGTATCTGAAAGAATCTCCTCCAAGTCTCCCCTTCCCTGTACCCTCTGCTGAACCCCAGGGAATATGCACATTCACAGATACCAATCACAGAGGGCTGGTAATCGACTCACCTGAGCCCTACACAGATGGACATGTTGAAACTTAGAAATGGAACTGGATAAGGAAGGAAGGTGCGAAAAGGACCCTGAATTTTGTGGTTGAATCCATCTTTAAAGATGAGATAGGTGCCCTGGCAGGTTTACTCAGTGGATAGAGCATCAGCCCAGTGTACGGATGTCCCGGGTTCAATTCCTGGTCAGAACACACAAGAGAAGTGACCAACTCCTTCTCTCCCCCTTCCTTTACCCTTCTCTCTCTCTTCCCCTCCCACAGTCAGTGGCTCAATTGGTCTGAGTGTGTCAGCCTCAGACACTAAAAATAGCTTTGTCAATTTGAGCATTGGCTCCAGACAGGGGTGGATCCCAGTCAGGGTGCATGTGGGAGTCCATTTCACTGTCTCTACTCCTCTCACTTAAAAACAAATGATGAGGTAGGCTGCAGTCACTCCAAAGTCTGAGCATAGTAATTCTAGTAGTAGCCTCAGGACCTCTTGGAAGATGGGCTTATGTGCAGGGCAGAGAAGCCAGAAACATGGTAAGTTGAACTGCCAGACCAGGTTAAGGTGATCAAGAAGATTGAGTGAACTACACTAGCACTCTCAGCCCAATCACACACTGCAAGCCCAGCTATGTTAGGAAAAGGCTACGACTTCAAACACAGCTAACTGGGAGCCCATTACCCAAGTGTGAAAACATGTTGTTTCCTCAGGAATCAAAGGGAGGCTAGAGCTGGACAATCAAGGCAAAGATACATGACCTTCTTAAAATGCAATAACATGTGAATACCTAAGCATGGTTGTAGAAAGCACAACTAAAGACATTTGAGCATTCAAACATTGAATACTGACCCTTTCACTATTTGGTTTCATCAACAGCAAATTCTATATATTTACTGAGATAGAAAGTTATTTTCAATCTTCTTCTACCTCCCTCCTTCTGTTTCATTTTTCCTTTTTTCCTAAAATTACGTTGAAAGTACAAAAACAGTACTTCTTCCCCTTCTCATTCATTTTATGATCTGACAGACTGTGAAGAGAAAAAGGACGCATAGGTCAGTAATTTTCTTCTAACTACAAGAACACATCCCTGCTTACTTTCATATCAGCTGCCTCTATTCCCAAAAGATTTGAGTTAATCATAAATGGAACCAGGTTGGTTGGCTAGACCTTGAGGTACATTTTTTTCCCTCAAAGGTGTGAGTATGTATATATATATGTGTGGACGTTCCCTCGTGCTTTTTTTGGTATCTGATCTGATGAGATCAAAGATCAAAAATTGCTTTGAGCATAGGGGATATTTTGGGTTCCAATGAAGGTGGTTTTCCTGCCCCCCCTTCCCTGACATAAGTTAAATAGAAGATAGTTTAGGAAGAAAATACAATTTAGTGAATCGTAACTCATCAAAAAGCTGGGGAGGGTAAGAGAAGTAAAAAATGAATAATTAGATTGGCAGCTGCAAAAATTATCTTCTGTCTGGAGTCAACTTAAAATCAGCAGATGTTGGCTTAAAAAGCCTCTCCCTCTGCAGACCTTAATGAGCTTGCTATGGCCCCTGAGTCTGAAAAATCACAGGAATGGCTGCCTTTAGTACCAAAAGTATCTTTATTGGAGTACATTGGGCCTTGATGCCACTCACTAGCAAATTATTTAGATGCCCTGTGCCTCAATATTCCCATCTGTAAAATGAGCATACTAAAAAACACCACTCATATGCTTGTTGTTAGAATTAAATGAGTTAATATTTGTAAAGAACTTACAACAGTACTTGGCACATGGAAAACACTACATAGATTTTGTTATATATTTAAAAGTGGTGAAGAGGTAGCTCATGCCATTCATTGGCTGGTGGGGAAAAGAAGACTAAAAGTGCCCCAATTTTGTACACTTGAAACCTATATAATTTTATTAATCAATGCCATCCCAATAAATACAATAATTAAAAAAATAAAAATAGTGCCCCGATTTTCCTTAACCATCTCTGTGTGACTGGCTGTTATGCTGTTTTTGTGCATATTTTTTCGGCAATCTAAATAACAGTTTGTCGACATTGCATCTTAAAAATTTGAGAAAAGGCCCACTTTAGGAGAATATGCAAAAAAGGAGCAACAATTTCCCTTGTCATGGTACCCCTTTTCCAACAGTGACAATCTGATGGTTAAAAAATAGACAGCATTAAAAATAGACATTCCCTCTTAGAGTCTGCAATCTGCCCTGAAGAACTTAAGACTAAATTCTTTTCAGGCAGGACGATTTCTAATAGGTATTTTTGGTTTGTGATTTCTCTGTCCTAGACAGTAATAGTAACTTAAGTTTGCAAAACACTTCAAAGCACTTCCATCTACTCTGCTCCATTTGATCACTGAGAAAAGCCTTTCAGGGCACCCTTACTCTTGTAATAGAGACAGGTAAGTGAGAGCTAAAGAGACTTGCTCAGGACCATTTAGGTGGAAGATGCTAAAATGAAGACTCAAAAATTCAGGTCTTCTGACCAAAATGTTTTCTTGAAAGATCTTGTTTGGGCAGGTGATGTTTAGTAATATTTGTTGAATTGGATTGAGTCAGACTGAGTTGAGTTGGCTAGCACTGAGTAAAAAGAACACGTGGTCAGATGTCTTAGGGGACTCCTTTAAAGGATCATGCTACCAGAAGCGTCAGATCTTCATCCAGCTTCTCCTCTTCCTCTCAGCCTTCCCTTTCCCTCCTCTTCTATCTCTCCTCTCTGTGTTAAGCAAGTCAAGCCAAAAGGAGGAGTGATCAGCTCAAGGGATGGGAATTGGGGGGACTATGGAAAGTAATTGTGAACAAATCCCTTTAGCTCTATGATCTTTTTTTATTTACCCATCAGAATACATTGATTCCAAATCAGAGAATGAATTCAACCTTGGCGACTCCTTATGGCCCTTTTCCTGCGTGTCCCTGTTCTTCGGTGTTCTCTAACCACAAGCCCTCTATCAGCGCGGTCGTGCCTTACACAGCGTTAAGCCGCTTTATTAAAAACAAGTAAGATCTCAAGAGTGGGGAAATAAGACATGAAAATGCCACATGAGAAAGTTCAAAATGAAATGCTACAGTAAGGTGACAAAATCTGAAGCTCCAGTTCTTTGCCCTTCTTTACCCCCCCCCCCATCTCCACTCTTGAGAATTAGCCATTGCAGGGCAGCTGGAGAAATGACACAGTCAGCACCTCCCATGGGCCTGGACTCGCCTGTCTGAAAAACTGTTTGTTTTCCGTTTCAGGGAGGGTATTAGGGACTTAAGAAATGGTTCAGGTGGAGGGTGGATCCCTTTCTCTTTCGACCTGGGACTGAGCAGTGACCATTCCCTGTAATTACACAAACTACCTAAGACCTCCACTTAAAAAGGGTGCAGCGTGTCATGCTGTGTAAACTGGCTTAAAGTGATGTAAGCCTACACTGTCAGATAAAAGTCTTCATTTTGACAACTGGGGGAATTCAGATGCTCAGAGTTTTCCTGTTGTATGAAACCATTCTTGGCTGTAATGTCTCCCCAAGGAGCTGCTCTCATTACCTTTCATCAGTATCTTTATAATTTCCGATGTGTAGTGGCATTTGTCTGGCATTGAGGGTGGGCTGAACCCATGTTTTATTTTCAGAACCTGATTTTGGTGTCGTTAAATTATTTTGATGTAGACAAAGAAATATATCAGTAGGATTTGCCAAATGAGTAAAATAAAGGAATTGGTTTACCTGGAATCTCTCAGGACCTTTCCAACTCTAACATTAGTGTCTTTACAATTCTCAGTTGAGGCAAGATTGCTCTGGGCCCATGGGTAGAGGACAAGTAGTAGTGGGAATGTAGTACAGAAGCTGAAATCATAAATTAAATTACATTATTGAATTTGCAGGGAGCTATTAGGAAAGTTCACATGCCAGCACTGATACATTTTACATCATTGGAAACAGCATTTAGTGCGGTATAAAAGATGTCCACTACAACAATCTTTGTATTAGCAAAAACAAAACAAACACAAACAAACATAAAATTATTCAAATGCTCCAACTAGGTATTTAGTATTCTACTCAAGTAGTTGGCATACTACACAACCACTAAAAATGATGGTAATAAAAACTATGTATTGCTGCCTGACCTGTGGTGGTGCAGTGGATAAAGCGTTGACCTGGAAATGCCGAGGTCACTGGTTCAAAACCCTGGGCTTGCCTGGTCAAGGCACATATGGGAGTTGAAGCTTCCAGCTCCTCCCCCCCTTCTGTCTCTCCTCTCCTCTCTGTCTCTTCCTCTCCTCTCTAAAATGAATAAATAGAAATTTTTAAAAAACTATGTTTTGCCATATTATAAAAACTGGGAAACTATGGGAATTGCTTATATAATGCTGGAGAAAAGCAAGATATACAACTGTACGGATACTGATTATATGTAATTATGGAAAGAAGAATTGTATTATTTTATAATATACATAGAAAAATATGGAAGAAATTTCTAGAATATAGTTGTATATTTACAGTAAAGGCTGTTTCCAAATTTAAAATTAAACCAATTTTAAATTTAGAAATTGATATGAATCTCTCTATAAACTCTGCCATATCTCAATGCAGTGAAATTCAAGCAATTATTTTATACGATTATTCAGTATGTGTCATTTTAAAAATTGGATACTTTGGCTACATAGCAAAGAACAATTAGCAATAAAAATCAAACTGCTGTTGATATATCTCTGTCAAAGTTAATAATTTCATTTTCTTGCTTTATAGGAGGGTTCTCCTTTTTATTAAAGCCAATAGCACCCACAAGTAAATTTAAATTCATTTCACATGTTGAATTGTGCAAACTTGGTGTCACAGCTGGAACCTACGGTCAGTACCCTTCTTTTTTTTTTAATGATTTTTTAAATTTAATTAATTGTGTTTACATAGATTCTAGCCAGTACCCTTTTTGACTGATGTCTAGAACAAGGGCATGCAGTTTTGACCTAAGCTAAATGAACAGGACTTTCTTCAGAACTCCCGGTCGTTGAGTCAGTTGTTCTTCTGTGTTGAGGACAGGAATCACTGTATTTACATGGTCTGTACTAACCTGATAGTCATAAAATTTCATCCTTGCCTGTTCTCCTGCCTTCTCCTTATCCACCAACACACACTGTTAGCATCTTCTAGGCAGTCACAGAAATATTTGATTCAGTTTGACTAATCCGGTGAACATAGAAAGCTTGAGTATTTAGTCATTTGTCAGTTTTTCTGATATGAAATCATGCCAGGAGTCTTGAGACAGATTATGTCAGCTTTTTTTTTTTTTTTTTTTTTTTTGTAGCAGACATAAATATCATGGCTACCCAGGGTAATGGGGAACTCTTCAATAATCATTTTATTGTTATGAATAGACCCTCAGTCTATAAAACATATGCAAATAAATAAAATATGTGTTAGTATTTCCAAGCGAGCCAGACATTTGCAGCTCTGTTTCACTGTAGCAGGTCTGGCGGGGGAGTTCAGATGCTCAGAGTTTTCCTGATGTGTGAAACCATTGATGGTTGTAATGTCTCTCCAAGGAGCTGCTCTGATTAATGCAAAACACTCTTGTTACCACTTAATAAATACTAAGCTTCCTCTAAGTGGCACGAAATGAAGACCCTTTATTGAACAGTTTCTCTATATGCTACTATGTGCTGGAATCATCAGACCCATACATTGTATTTCAGGAAGGAGCAGAGAGAAATATATAGGAAAAGCAGAGTTTGGAAACAATTAGTTCTGCAAACCAACAACTCTTTCTGTACTGCACATCTTAGTAAACCCAGTCAATGGGGAACACCATGGGCAAGAAATTAATTGAGTAAATAAAAATATACAGGCTGTGAAACCTGAATCAGAATCACAATGTCTCTAAACAACAGATACTTCAAGAATGGTTTTTATCTGTGAGCTTAACCTGCTGTAACCAGCGATCCTGAGTTTGTTCCTCCAAAAGCTTGCAGCCGATTTGACATGGGTTATTTGCAGACATAGGCCAAAGGAGGCAGCCTCCAAAGAAGAACCCTTTGTCTATATATTTTTGAAGATGTTCTGGAAGGAAAATCTTCCAAGGAAGTTTTCATTTAGCCACTAAAATTTTTCATAGGTAATTTCCGCTTATCTCATTATTAGTTCTGGTAAGTTTGATAGCTTATGGGCATGAAACAACCAACTCTTTCTTTTTCTGAAAATAATTTTTTATTGATTTTAGAGAGAGAGGAAAGGAGAGAGACAGAAACATCAATCTGTTCCTGTATGTTCCCTGACCAGGGATCGAACTGGCAACCTTTGTATATCAGGATAATGCTCTAACCAATCGAGCTATCTGGCCAGAACAACCAACCAACTCTTTCTTTTAATACTGTTTTTTTGTATCTGTAGGTCTGAGCTACCTCCCATCCCTAGCTCCAGATACCAATCCCACCAATTAAATGAAGAATAGTGTCACTATGAACTTATAAATCTTGAGGCATAAATATAAAGTGTTCAAACTTTTGATGAACCTAAAAAGTACCAGGCATAATTTAAAAATACAATAAAAAAAAACCATTACATTCTTTCGCGTTCAGATCAGATCTCCTGTTTCGACTTCATGTTTAAGAAAAACGGGTCCATCCCTCTGAGATCACACCTCAAAAGCTGAGAAATCTACAGTATTTTTTTTTTATTTTCCCTGCTGTGTCTCTAGAAGCAGCTCTAAGTTTTCTGGAATGTTGACACATGAAAGTCTATAAAGTTCAGCAAAACAAAAATGTCAACCATCGAAGACCCAGGACAGAAGTTTTGTCACACAATTATCTTAATCACCACTGACACACATGACTTGTTCCCCCAACCCCCTGCACCAAAAATGGGAAATGAACATGTAAGAAGATTCTGACTTGGAAATTCCGACCAACGAGTATCTCCTCTCTTGCTTGTGCTCAGAAAGTCATGGTCGTGGTGGTGGTGGTGGTGGTGTGTGTGTAAGAGAGAGGATATCAAGCAGGTGGGGTTGAAAGCCTAACTTTTTAAGTCTGTTGAGACACCAAAGACCACATATTCGTTGAAAGAAAAAAAAAAAACAACTGGCTGACCCAGATGGAATTCTGGTCTTTGAAAACAAGCTGTTTATGTAATCCATGCCTAGCAAGGAGGTAAAGAGCTTGGAGATGTATGTGACATAATGATGTTTATATTGATGTAGATAAAGATTTGTTTAAATCAAAGTTATTATCTCAGACCTGAGTGGTAGCCCATCACCAAGAGCTCCTTGGGAATCCTGAGGCCCAAGTCGCCACCCCCGCTCCCTGTCTTCCCCTCCCCCATCTTTCAGCAGCCAGAGGATGCCTGCTGCACGTTGCAGTGTAGTGCAAACAGATCCCGTAAAGGGAGAGGAAGATAAAATGAATTTAAATTCCAAAGGGGTTCCAGTGCCGGTTTCCTAGTCCCCGAGTCAGCAATGTGTTTGTGAAAATTCAGCCTTTTTGTCTCCCAGTAAAAAGGAGCTAAATCTACATCGGTGGCCCAGTCTCGGGTTGCTATTCTTTGCATTTTCTATTCGAGTGAATGAGAGTGAATGAAGTGGCCGGGACCCTTCATTTGATCTACTCAATTGCATAAAGTGACAGAATTCTAATATATTTGTTTAATGCTCTTCAATGGGCTTTCACTTTTTTTTTTTTTTTGCTTGCAAATGAAGCATCAGTGAACAAAGTTTTGTCCCCCTTTAACACCGGGACATATTTCATAACTCAGGCCGTGATCTGAAGTGATCTTGAGAGGAGTTTTAGACTCAAAAAGTGGAAAATAAAGAAACAGATGTGAAGTTATTGTAAATTCCTAGAGTGGGCTCTGGGGCTATTGTGCCCCCACGGCGGGCGGTCCAGGGGCTGTGCCTTTCATGCTGTAATTGAAACATATTAATTAGATAATTTGTTGTTAGTTTAAAAGAAACAAATGCATCCCCTTTGAGGCTTCACAGCCGGTGGGTTGGGTTGTTTTGTTTTGTTTTTGTTTTGTTTGGGTGTCTCTGTGCATATGTGGCATTAGGAGAAAAAAATTAATTGACATTTATGTTAAGAATTTGAGAACAGATCCAGATCCTTCGCGTTTCTTAAATGCACAGCTTTTACAAAGGGAGTTTCCCTTTGTAAAAGTAAAAATCATCCCCCACCTCCCCACCTTGCAGAAACTAATGGAAAACCTTCTGTGTGCAAGCACTTCATAAGATTCCTCCTTCTTCCCAACCCCCAGCTTCACCCCTCTGGAGCACCTGGCCAGATTTATGCTTTCAAGACACTCAATGTTCTAGTCTCTTTTAAAGGCATTGAACTCGCTGCTGTAAAATGTGAGCTATTCTGAGGATCATTTACTAGCACCTCTTCTATTAGTCTTACACTTTTCAAAACACCAACCCAGGCAAGAGGAGTAACGAGAACTTGAGAAAGTGTGCAAAATTCATCCATTTCCCCAAGTCACAGAGAAAGTTGTTTAAAAACACGGTTGAGTGCAGAGTCATGTTAGAAACAAGAAATAATAGAATAGTCAGTTTCCAAAATCAAACACCTAAATTTAAAAAAAATCAATCCAGCTTAAATTTACAAGATAGAAAATAGTATAACATAACTTGATTCTCAAGATAAGACCCTGAGCATACACCTCACTGTATGGTGGTGTCTCTCCAAGTTTTATTTTAAAGCTGTATTGACTTTGGACTTGATCCAGGTGAAAAGATTTAACATGACAAAGAGAGCCATTGAAGGTATCATAGTTATAAACTTCCTTATTTGTGGCAGCCCTTCAACTAAACAGTGTGTCTCAAAGCTAGGGATTGAGTGAGGTGGAGGCATGTGTGTTTGGGCTGCCTTTGGGTTTCTGATCAAGGTCAAAATATCAGCAATGGATTTTTTACTTTACTCATTCAAACTTTGTCTGAGAAAAGATGCCTGCAATTGTGAAAGGAGGGCTCACAATGCCCAAGTTATTTCATTCTTTGCAATACACCATGACGAACTTACCAGATGAAAAGGACATTTTCAAATACTGAGTTGAAATCACTCCTTTGCTAAAAATCAGAAATAGGATCTGCATCTTCTTTGCTTCCATTTACTAAATGTATGTACACATCACTTACCTCTGACTTCTATTGGCTATCCTAGGAAGAATATTTTACCTGACCTTTTAAGCTGATAATTTATAAAATGTTTGAGACTCATGTTTATATGGTTCTTTCATTTCCATTTCGAATTCAGCGTTAGTAAAATCGATGACTAGAATATTCCAGAGATGGCCTTAATTTTATTTGGCAGAAAATGATGAGCCTGTACTTAATTTTTAAAAAAATGCAGATGACTTCTTGTTGAGAACAAAGTTTCAAGAATTTCCTAGCCCAGGATGGATAAGTTTTACAGGCTTTCTTTAGCTGATCTTGTTGATATAATTGTGAATTGGGCTTGATGAATGAGTTTGGTTGTCTCCTGTCTGACGAGCTTTAGTAGCTTCATGCATTTTAATCAGTCCAATGATTCATTTATTTTCCACTTTTTTTTTTTTTTTTGGCTGTGTGTGGGATCCTTCTTTAAAAAAAAAAAAGTGGTCACAACAGGATTAATTGCCCTTTGCATTAATCCTAAAAAAAAAAAATTTTTTTTTTTAGATAACCTTCTAAATATATAAGGGACACAGGTGCTAAGGATTCTCCTTATAGTGATCATGATTTCTATGTGGGTTTCCCTGTGTTACTGAGTCTTTTGTTTAATTACTTTACACAGTCAAGTGTTAATCACTATTTAAGTTTTTCTTTGTCTTGCGACTTCATTAGTCGAATGCACCCCATTACTCTGGAAATATTGTGAGCCCTTCAATAAAGTTTCAGTTGGCCTTTAGTCATAAATTTTTGGCAAAATTTAATTCTCCACAAATATCTGAGGAAAAGCAAATAAGTGGAGCATTTTAAATAACTTCATTCATTTCTTTAAAGTGAATGCATCAAGCATTGTTTAACCACATGAAAAAGTAACAAGAAATTTGTTCATTTCAAAGTGAACAGCTTTCAACATGCAAGGTGGATTTATAGATAACTTCTGAAAAAGAAAATGTCAACAACTGCAAAAATTTAAAGGGGAAAAGGAACGAATACTCCAAATCAGATGCATCAGTATATAAGCATTGGGTAAGCAAGTCCATTTTTACTTTTTGTATTTCCAGCATCCCCTCTACCTGATTTCTACGTAAGCTTTCATTTATGTAAGTGCTGGATATATTTTGTAAAATGTGTATTTTAAGATAGACAAAAATACATATAAAGTACTATATTTTTTCAATGACAGATTTTCCTTCAGCACTATACTTGTGTACCTGATCTATGCTAGAAATAGTCTGTTTTCTCTTTCCATCTGAACACATATCTTCAAGAGTCCATCTGAATAATTCTTCTCAATCTGCAAATGCGTAAGAGGTTTCACTGTTTTAAAAATAAGATACGAACAAGACAAACTACTCAAACAATGCACTGCAGAAAGCATGCTTAGAGAAGCACTACACCTATTTTTTGTAAAGTGATTGCAGAAAGTCTTCAAAAACGCACAAAACTAAAATTTGAATTTACATGTTTTAATGAGAAAATATTATTTGGACTAGGTTCATAATTTAATGTAGACACTTTTTTTTAAAATTCTTTGTCTTAAAACAGGCATGCTGGGAACAAGAACATCAATATTTAAAATGTCATGCTAATTCTATACAGGGAGGGAGAAAAATGAAAGGTAAAGATTTTACAGCTCTGATGACACTATAACTTTTTTAACTTAAGCAGGTCACACCAGAACAACAGTCCATTTTCCAGCAAATTACCTATGACTCTAAAGGAATATAGCAAACAAAAGTGCATTTTATACAGTGTATAATCATTCCTATTCACAAGCATTTACACCTCTTTGCAGCCCTTAGCTTCTTGGAAAAATTCTGTAGCAAACAGAAGGACTTGTCCCAGGGAGACCTATCCGGTGTCATTTCCTTTAGGTTACCAGTTTATTTAAATTCTAGGATTGCCCTTGATGCTTTCTTAAATTGGGCTTATTTCTCATCCCCCCCTCCCTTTCCAACAATAAAATAAATAGCTAAGAAGGTCTCTAAGTAATCGGAAGTTAACATCCCAATTAACTTTCCCATCCCCCACCCCTTTCCCTCCCTAAACCTGGCCAGAAATGAAGAGTAAACATTCACATTACAACAGGTATTTTGTAAAGTGGGCTTTGCCCGCTCGCCCACCAAGCAATACAGATTCAAGTTCACTGTTTACATTTTACCGGGCGCTTTGTAAACAATACAAGGTTACTTTTAGTTTTGTTTTGCTTGCTTTGAGGACCAGCGTCCCCTTCCCAGTTTGGCAGCTTGTCCCCTAACTCCCAGCTCCTGGAGCCTCTGGCACAACACAAAACCCAAAACAAAAACAATTCTGAAGCCGGGGAGGCAGGCCGGCTACTCCGGATGGGCGGAGGCGAGCCGGGGAAGAAGAGAAGTGGTCTCTTTTTCTCGGAAGATTTCCAGGACGTGAACGGCGAGATCCGGCCCTCCGTTGGAGGCTGCAGCCGCAGGGGAGATCTGCCCCGGCAACCCTCGGAGACGGCTTCTCCGGGCTCGGAACTAACTCCGCGGAGGCGGAGCCCGGCCAGTGCCCGCGGAGGGAAGACGCGCTCCTGTCTGCGAAGGTGGGAGGCCGCGTTTCTCCTGCCTCTTAAATGGGAGGGTTTTCGGGGCCCCCGGGGGTGCGACGGCTTGGCTCAGGTGCCCCTGCCTTCCCCTCTGGTGGGGGTGAAGACAGCTCCCACGTGCCTCCAGGCCCAGCTGCAAGTTTGTGTTTTGTCTCCTGGGTCCGAAACTAAGTTCTCATAGGGGAGAGATAGTTGGCCAAAGATGAAACTGACAGGTGCAGGTGGCGGTCCCAGGTCGGGGCCGGCAGGGCTGGGAGCCGGGGAAGGCGAGGGAGCCAGCGGGGAGGAGACCAGAGGGGGCGCCCGCCGCGGGTCAGTGCACCGCCACGGAGTGCAGGGCGGAGGCCGGGCTGGTGAGCGTCTCGCTGGGGGTGGCGGGGCTGCTTTGGCTGGTGGCGGTCTGCGAGGACGTGGGGCTGAGCGAGGGAGGCGAGTTCGAGAGCAGAGTGGGGATGGGCGCGGGCAGCGCGGGCAGCGCGGGCACCGCGGCCGGAGTGGGCTTGATGGGCACGGGGATGGCGGGCAGCGTCTGGCCCGCCGCGTGGCACAGCGGCTTCAGCGGCACGCCGTAGGCGCTGTAGTCGCCGCTGGCCATGGAGATGGGGGTGGCGGAATCGATCATGCCCGCGGAGCCGTACACGTGTGGCCAGCCGGGGCTCAGCGAGCTGCCCATGGTAGTCAACTGGTTGGGAAGCGGGTAGGCGGCGGGCACCGGCTGCATGGCGGAGAAGGCCAGCCCGCCGGGCATCTTGTACTCGCGCGCGATGATGTTCTCGATGGCGAAGGGGTGCTTGAAGCCCGAGGGCTGCGCCACGCCGCCCAGGTTGTAGGCGGCGGCGGGCATCTGCGGCAGGTGCGTGCCGGAGGCGGCCAGCGCGCTCAGGCGCAGCTTGGCCTGCTGCTGCAGGTACTGCGCCGCGTCGGCCGGCTTGCTGGGCGCCAGGTGGTCCGACTTGAGCACCTTGAAGCGCTTGCGGCGCCGCAGGAAGCTGCCGTTCTCAAACATGTCCCCGCAGCTGGGGTGCAGCGCCCAGAAGCTGCCCTTGCCCGGCTGGTCGGGCCGCCGAGGGATCTTGATGAAGCAGTCGTTGAAGGAGAGGTTGTGGCGCAGGCTGTTCTGCCAGCGCTGCGTGTTCTCCCGGTAGTAGGGGAAGCGGTCCATGATGAACTTGTAGATCTCGCTCAACGGCAGCATCTTCTCGGGCGAGCTCTGGATGGCCATGGCGGTCAGTGAGATGTACGAGTAGGGCGGCTTCTGGTCGCTGTACGTGTTGCGGCCGGGCCGAGGCATTTTCCTGTTTGCCCCCTTCTGGCTCTGAGTCCGCGCGGGCCGGCGGCTTCCCGGACCTAAGAAGCGGGAAAGAGAAGGGGAGGGGGCGCGGATGCACAGACACCGCGAGGTCAGCCAGGTCGAGTACTGACTTCGGGTGTGGAGCGCGGAGTCTGCGGCGCTGGGTCAGCCCGCTGCCCCGCTTCAGCCAGCAACTTTGCGTGCAGAGTGGGGCGCGGCCGGGGTGGGGGTGGGGGCGAGCGGCGCGGGAATAGCACGGAAATAAGCCAGACCGGGGCAGGGATGCAACCGAGAGCGGCTCACCTTAAAGTTGCTCCAAGTTGAGCGTGCGCATCCAGGACGGCGCTGCTGCGCGCCACGCACCCTCCCAGCCCGCAGCCGGGGCGCAGTCTCCGGTCTCGGCTGGGATCCGCAACTCAGCCCCGCAGCGCCCGGCGCCACCTGGTCCGCAACCCTTGTGGCGGTGCGCGGCCAAGCTCGGCTGCGGAGTCCTGGCGCGGAAGATGGCAGCGGCGGCCTCGGGGCTCCGGAGGGCGCTGCTGTGGGTTCCGCAGCTCCGCTGAGCTAGGTGGCTGCCTCCATGTCCTCTCTCGAACCATCTGATAGTTTTAAGCGGTGACAGGAGCAGAAAAGACCCCTGTAGCGGCGCTTCATTAATGTGCCACTTCTTAGCTATCATATGACAATCGCCTTGGGAGGAGGAGGAGGAAGAGGAGGGGGAGCGGGGGCTGCAGAGGGAGGAGACTGAGCGAGAGGGGAAAGCTTGGCCAGCTCCGGTTTCTTTCACACCTATTTACATGGCTCCCTTGGCCAATAGGAATCACTTTCAGCTCGAGCCTGGGCGAGGGGGAAGAGCCGCGACCGCCGGCTGGGAGCGGGACGCACCGGCCAGGGTGCGCGGTGTGAAGGTATGAGGAGGCGGCGGCGCGGAGCAGGGATTCAGGCCACCGCTCACGTTCGCAGACCGAGCCGCTGCGCAGATGATGTTTGAGGTGGAAATTGCTTGGCTCGGGTATTCTGTTTACTCCGCATTGTATCGGGTTTGTATTGTTAGCTAACTTCAGGCACGGCTTTCCCCTGAAGCTGACCCTTTTCCTGCGCTGGGCATTTCCTCGGGCTGGCTGTATGGATTATTATAATGAAAATACACCCCTCTCACCAGTCCTCCAAGAGGCAGGTCGAAGTTTGATTTGACCTTCCTAGGCTGACGCCTTAGCTTTAGTACAGTGGGTGTGTAGCTTTAAGCGATGGGTTTTTAAAATACATAGTCGTGCAGCTCTACGACGGCCCATTTTGAACCTAACTGTATTTGCCAAATTTTTAAAATTAAAATAGTGTATCTGGGCAAATAGGCTATGTCTTCACTTAAAAAAGTTCCCCAGGAATTTGATTAGACACAGGATAAAGGCTCTCGGGGCAGACGGTGTGCAGACCCGGGGAGGGCCTGAGTTTCTTTGACACACTTTTGTTACCAGATGAACTGCAAGGGCTCTTGCTTTCTCCAGGTGGTTTGAAATTTTAGTAGTTAGGCGTTGCCCGAAAGTTTGCATTTTGCAGCCAGAACTTTCTCCCTCTCCACCCCCCCCTTTTTTTTGCATAAAGAGAACATGTTTAGGGTTCAGAGAGCCCAGAAAAAGTTGCCTGCGGCCCCATTGAAATAGTAATACCTTCTAGACCTGCAGAGACCAGCGAGGTGAACTTTTTTTTGAGAGAGGAGAGTGTGGGATGTGCCTCGGGTCACCCTGCTTGGTGCGAGGTGGCAGGCTCCCTTCTATTTGGATTTGTCTCGGGAAGTTCAACGAGTTATTTACTTTATTATTATTATTATTATCATCATCATCACTATTATTGTTATCGTCATCGTTATCGTTGTCGTCGTCATCATCATCAGATTACTGTGAAATAGTGAGTCGACCCCACCTGCTTGCCCGCAGTCTGAGTAGACCAGGAGTTCCCACTGGTTTCTGTACATTCTTCCACCTCCATGGTTTTTAAAAGAAATTTCTTTTACCGTATTGTTAAAAACTCAATACTTCTAACCCACAACGAGTCATCTTCAATCCGGAAATGTGGAGCTTTTTTTTTTCTTTTTTCTTTTCTTTTAAAGAGGAGGAGGTGGTGCTGATGGTGGGTGTGGTAGGAGAGTTCTGGGTGTGAAGTGGGAAGTGTTGACACTTTTAATGATATTAGAACATTATCAGTGGAGCTATTTGGGGTTAGCGCGCGCGCGCGCGTACACACACACACACACACACACACACACACCTCCATTAACCACAGTTTCAGAGTTGGTCAATAACTCACCAAAACGTAACTTAAACACGATGAATTTAGGAGATTAAACAATTTCATTAATATTGAAATGGCTCTCGTGTCTGGGCTGCCTCGCTTGAGATGCAAGCGCACGTTTTTCAATATTAACAGAAGTGCTTGAAGAAAAGAATGTCACCTTCTTAATTCGGAAAAAAATAACCAGGAGGAGGGGGTGCGGGAGGGATGCGGACCTGTCTCGGGGGCACAACTCGTGAAGGGCAGATAAACCCTCCACTGCTAACCCAGCTGGACCCGGTGGCACCTCTGCGGACCTTTGGTCGGAGGCAGCGGTGTTCCAGAGCCGTGTGCGCCTCAGCATTTTGGAGGTTACTTGGTACGGTCCATTTGGGCTTGGATGTCCAACAGTGAGAGAAGCTGGGGAGCCCACGAGCCTGAGTGATCCCTGGCAACTAATAGTAGGAGAGCTTGTGTTTCCTAGGCGGAAAGGCGTTGGTCTACAGCTTTCCTGCTCCAGAAGGCATCTAGTCTCGGAGGTACAAAACAGGGAGTGCTCCTGATAAGGAGAAGAACTGGCATCGAAGTCCACAAGGATTTTTAGGATGCTGTTAAAAAATATGTGCATACTGACACGTAGAATATGTAAAAATATTGAGTGGTTGGATTTGGGATATGGAACGATGAGGGTGAAAGATCTCTGCTCCCCCCCCATGACAGGAAGATTTTCTCTACAGTGTGTGTGTGTGTGTGTGTGTGTGCGCGCGCGCGCGCGCGCGTGCGCGCAGTAAAGATGGGGGATGGGGAGAGAGAAATGTTTTCTTGTTTTAACAATTGGCACTTTGTTGCCTTGCAAAGGGCCTTTGTATGGTTGTCGAAATCATTGCTTGGAGTAAATAGAAGATTGACAAAATTCTAAGAGTGGAAAAGTTTGGGTTTAAAAAAGAAAGCCAAGTTGGAATAAATCTTTGTCCATCTCCCCGGGAAAGTTGTCACCACCACGTTTGGAACATGCAAGGATACAAGTAGGAACTTATGCCTAAGGAATCTTCTAAGTATGGCTAGGGTGAGGATGGGACGTGAGGCTTACTGCCTATGCCCAGCGTTAATTAAGGAAATCAAACCTAATAGCACAAGTTTGCCTGGGGTGGGGCGACAAGTCGTGAGATCCACATTTAAACCGTGTCCTTCGCTACAACATTGTGTCTTGGTTGCTTGTACAGGAGATCAACAAAGCCCAGGCGAAGGGGGAGGAGGGTTTGCATGCTATTTACAGCGTTTTAAGACTGCTATTATAAAGAAGAGGGGGGAAGGAGCACTTTACAGAATTCTTGAAAAGTGCATCGAAGTCTATTGTACAGAACCCAAAACAAACAGAAGCTTTGGGGAGGAGGCACATCCGACCCGGAGGCTTAGGGAGTTGTTGGGAAAACTGTATAAAATACACATAAGTCAATTATACCCATGTGCAAACCAAATGGAAATCTCTTTGGCGAAATAGCCATTCATCGCCTTCGCGGAGCCCACCACAGACCACCTTTCTGCTTGGAGAGTTCGCAATAGCCTCTTTTCCCACAAGCTGGACCACACACGGCTACAGATTTCGTAATAATTTATGCTAATTTCCCTCCATAAATCCACAATTCGCTTCAGTGGCACTCGGGCTGGTGAGGGAGTAAAAATGAGACAGAGAGGTGACAAATACAATATTGATTTTGATTCCTTCTGTTGTCAAGCAGGTGTGTGTGTGTGTGTGCGCGCGCGTGAACGGTGGGGCTGGCGTTTGGGGGCGGGGGCTCTAGAAGAGGAAAACCGTCCCGAGCCCGGCCGGCCCCTCCATCCACACTCCAGAAAGTAATGCGCCCTGGTTTGTTAATATTTACCAAACACCGACCAGCTGGTGTGGAGGGAAAGTACCCAGCAGCTTCCGAAGGTTTCCTAGGCGCCAAGAACAATATCCGCCTTCCCCACTTGGAAAGTGAACTCCACGCTGCCTGAAGCCTTTTCGCTAAGCCTTCCTTTACTGGCTTCTCCTCCTCCTTTCTCCCTAAAGCCCATCCCTCCCTCTCCTGGAGTCTCTCTCCTCTCCTCCCCGTCCGAGTCTCCGCTCCCTCTTCTCCTTCTTCCCCCTTTCCTATTGCGCCCTTGTTCCTCATTCTCTTCGCTTCACTTTCCCCCGCTCCCCACCCCTCCGCTTCATTCCCTCTTCTCTACCGAACGGGCTGTGAAATCTGTGGGGAGGGTGGAGGACGGCGGAGGGCGAAGGCTGGCGCTGCGCCGATGTCAGGTCTGCGGGTCCCCTCCGCCCGCCCCACCTGGCCAGGCCGCCTCCGCGTTTGCCCGAGTTTTCCGCTCCCTGTGGGAACCCGCGCTGACGCGCACCGCGCCGCTTTGTCCCATCAGTCATTCTTCGCCAAATCTGCATTTGGGTGGCGTGAAACGACTTAGCTTTCCTTTCAAAAGGATTTTGTTCTCGGGGTATTCGTCACTAAAACTCCCTCAGCCTGTCAAGCAGTCAGTTTTAAAAAATTGTCGTTCTGATGATTCTGAGGTGGTTTGTCCTCGGAATCTGTGCACCTTCCGCCACCAGCACCCCAGCCTGGCACAGCCTCGCTCGAACGTGCTGGGTCTGGGGACCAGAGGGAACCTGCTCAGTGAGTTTTGACCCGGGGCCAACGGATCCATGGTCTTTAGGTTTAGGGTTCATGGGCCCCAGAGACCTGCACCCAGTTGGGCACCGCGTCAGGGTAAAACCTCACAGACCACGATTCTCCCACGACTGCCGTGGCGTTGGAGGCCGACCTGCCCGGCCACTGCAACGGACGCTGGCAGGAAGTCAAACTGCCCCAGGAAGGGAGTGAGGGGAGGGGCCCCACTCTGGGCTCTGTGACAAGCGCCACTGTCAGTGAAAGGGCTCTGCTCCCTCCCTCCTCCACCTCTTCTGGAGTGCTCCCCCACCCCCTCACACACACCAGGCCCTGGAAGGAGCACACCTATTTTCCCAACTAGTTAAGAACGGATGACTGCCAGGGAACTTGGGAGCCATGTTTTGCATTGGTTGGTAACTAGGCTAACTGGAATTTGGACCTTAACTCTTTACAGGGACGTTGAAAGGAACTTTTGATGAAGAGTCTATTGCCTGAAGTCAGCACTCTGTCTGGGTCCAATCTTGCTGGGTTCTAAAGCGAGGCAAGAATCTACCTCCTGCTTCCTCTCCCCTCCCATCTATACTGAGGGGAAGGTCAGATTCAGGGGTCTTCCCCCCTCATCCTGCCCTTAACCCCTGTTACCTGGTAAGGCCTGGTAAGGCTTCTGGCTGTGGCATCCGAAGCTAAAATCTGGATTTTCCTTGGGGTTAGGAGAAAAGGAGTGGCAACACCCCACACCTTTCAGAAGTTATTTCCTAAACAGCTGCTGCAATTTGGAGAGTAAGGAAGGCTCAGTTTCCCTCCACCTCAAGCACAAAACAAACAGCCAGTGTTAAGAGCTAGGTCCCACTAGCCCTCCATCCCCAAGAAGTGCCACCCCCCACCCAGAGTGAGCAGGCGATTTCCATGCCTGTGAAAACAGCTCCTGCCCTGGTGACCACAATGCCCTCTCTTTAGAATCAGTTTGCTAAATACCATTTGCTCTTTGCTTGCTGGGGTTTGTTCTGAGATTTCAAGGCTTTAAAGCCTTCGTTTCCAAATCCCATCTCTCCTTTGCACAGATGATTGCATAGCTTTAAGTTGAGCATTAGCAAACCTGCAAATATATTTGTCTGTAAAGTTATTTGCAGAAGGTTGGTGGAAGGATTTTTGTTGCTGCTAAACCCCTCCCCATAAGTTTTGCTCTGCACTGTGTGAAATAGAAGCAGCAATTCAAATCTATTATTATTATTGGAGGAAATATTGCTAAAGCCACCTTGGTATTGAAGGGATTAACTTGCTTTTCTCCCAGCCCCTAACTCTGGGGTTAAGACAGCAGTAGATCAACTGTATAATGTGTGCACTGTTCGCTCATTTGTACAAGCAGAACAAAGGTTGGACTAAGCCAAATTGCATTGCACTTGTGAACCGAGTCCCGATGTGAAGTATCTTTTACAGCGGGGGGAATGAGAACAATTTCGTGTATGTCTAAAAGGGAATAACAAAGCCACTTTCTCGAGCATCTCAAAGTGAAGTAGCGAGGCGTGACATTCCCAGGGTGAGGAGGGACAAAAGCAGGGTCAGGGGGATGAAAAAGAGAATCAAACAGCCACTTTCACATGTCTGCCCTCAACTGCTGCACCTCTCCATAATAGGAAACAAATGTTGTAAAAGGGGGGATTGCTTCCATTCATTCAAAATAGCAAATGATAGCTAAACAACATTGTCAAAACTGAATCAACTTCTGTGCAGTACCACCCAGAAAAAGGTATTGTGTTTTGTTTAATAGCGGGGTGGAGCAAGGGGTCTTTCTTTTTTTTTTTTTAAAGGGAGGAGGGGGAGAAAAATCACCCTATACTTTTCATATTAATTTCCTTCGTCAGGAATTACTTGTTTTGCTCAGATTTTAGGCAATAAGTATCAATACCTCTGGCTAGGCACCCACTCTTATAATGTCTTGGTGGGGTTTGGGGAAAGCAGAAACAGGAAGGCAGGTTTTAGCTTTATAATGTGTTTGAAAGCTTCCAATAAGTGGGGGGAAAAGTGTTTTAACCTCCTTTGAATGTGTTATACAGAAAAAAAAAAGAATGATTGCAATAAAATATTCAGGTAAATCCTGTGCAGTAGGCTAAATGCACCTTGCTCATAAATTTGAATAAAATCGATTCTGGGGGTGGGAGGACTGCAGATATCTGGAATGGAGAACATCTGCAGCCATAATATTTGTTGCTGCATTCTCCCGTCTTAATTTGTTTGGAACCGGCTAACCTGGAGGTCTCCAGCGTTAAAAGCCCGCGCTTCTGCTTTGTTTGTTTAGGCTGACAAGGAGGAGAGCTTAACCCGGTGGACGTATACAGTATGTGTTTTCTTAATGGCAGAAACGAGTTTCGCTGAAGACCGCAACAGCCTTTAGATATAATATAATCCGCCGTGTTTCTGGGAAGGTTAAAACTATTTGATTTCCTCTCTCTTTCTCGGTGTCCTCTCTCTCTCTCTCTCTCTCTCTCTCTCTCTTTCTTTCTGTTTGGGCTTTTTGTTTTTTGTCTCCATGCGCCCCCCGCTGAGCTGCCACCCACAAAGCGGGTTTGGAAAAGAAAGGAAGAAAAGAAAGCAAGCGGCTGATCCTCACTGGCCTCCCCAGCTGAGAAGGGCGAGGAGGCGGGGCCTGGCGGGGCTTCCGCGCCGCCCTGTGCGCGCCTCTGCCGGGCAGCGAAGTCTCCCCACTCAGGCGGGGCTCACCTGTGACAAGGCTTCGCTGCGCCTGTCACCCCTCGGAGTGTGGACCCCACGCGGGGTGCCCCACGCGCGCCCTAGTCCTCCGCACCGTTCCTGCTTTGAGGGGCTCAGTTTACTCACTTTTGTTAGGTCACTGTCTACAGACAGTTTTAGAGGGAAACCAGATTGCGCTAGGGCTCACCGCTGCCCCAGAAATAGATCCACCGCCTTCTGCGTTCCTCTAGTTCTCTCTCCTTCCCTCTCTTCTTCCTCTCATCCCTACTTTCTCAAACTCTGGTTTCAATTTCTGCAGCAGTATGAACACCAGATTTTAGGTCCTTTTGCAAAAAAAAACTAGCTGCCCTCCCAGCAATGCAGAATGTTGGGATGGGCTGTGCATTTCCTTATGCACCCCGCCAGCCCACCATGAAGGAAAGAAAGGAAAAGAAGAAAGGGAGGGAGGGAGGGAGGGAGGGAGGAAGGAAGGAAGGAAGGAAGGAAGGAAGGAAGGAAGGGAGGGAGGGAGGAAGGGAGGAAGGGATGAAAGAAGGAGAGGAAAGGAGGATAATAAAAACCTCAAACACCCCCACCTTCCACCCCACCACTCGCCCACCTCAGCGCGTAGGGGTAGAACCCAAGACAAGTCGGTGGCTCCCAAGACTGGGATAAATCACGAACTCCCCGCTCATAGCCTCCGTGCAGTTTTAGGAGACTGGTACCTACTGTGGCTGACAGCCTTCACCGTCCTCCTTAGGGAAGGTGGTGCTTCCCCAACACCAGCAACCCTAGTAAGCAACCCCTCACTTCTCCTTCATTTATTTTATTTAACATTTTTATTAGGTTAAGACTTTGGGAAATATGTATATACAAATTTATATATGTAAAATAAAGATTTAACCTGTGCTGCCATTTTCCCCTTAAAGTGTTTTCTTTCTCTCTTTCGGGTCAATCCGGGACCACGAAGCAGTCATTCCAAAAGGCCGGTCCAGCAGGTGCGTTGCTTTGGAGTGATAACACTTGCCTGTGGCGGCCACAGCGATTTGATTGGAGGAGCTGACGGCTTCCCTAACTAAGGTAGGCTGCCTGGTCTTTCCGCGCCAGCAGCAACGAGCACCTCTCACCCCTCACGTCACCCTCACCACACCCCCCAGCAGGTTGGGTTCCTAGTCTTTAACCCGCGCTTCCGAATACCCTAAATTGGGGAGGTTATTGCTTTTTGCGTTCCGTCCGTTCCATCCTTTTCCCACCTCCTTTCCTTTAATTGAAAAAAAGAAAGCTAACACAAACAGGGTAAAATAAATGAACCATACAGAGGCAGTCCGATATTCCTTCTTCCATGCCTTTTACCCCTTTACAAAAAGACAGAGGGAGCCTCGGACCTTCTAGGTTTCCCCCAGATGTCGGCCATTATTAGCAACTTCGATTTTCCTTCGGGTCCGGATCCTCACGACCTGTTGATGACTCGGAGTAGCTTAGCGGCGCGGAGCTCTGCTTCGAAGTTGGTTATGTAAACTGCTTGTGTATTTCACATTATCATCGTGCTGTCTGGAGGCAATGTAGATTTTCTAAAGATCTAATGAATAAACAACCAGCAACTGCTGGCGGTGTAATTTACATTGTTAATGCCTACATGTGTATAATAAATATGCATTTGTATGTCTTCAAATAAACTCTTTTTAGTTTCTAACCTGTGGTGATTTTTTTTTTTTTTTTAAAGAAGGAAGGGGTGGGGGCAACCTCGTCTTCCCAAAGAACGAGAGTTTATTTCACTTCGTGGTTCTGGTGAAAATGGCTCTGCCGTGGAGCCCAGATGTAGGGTCTGCAGGCTGACTGTCCCTCCCGCCCGCCCACTAAAGCGTGACTGGACGAGCCCCCGCACGGACTCGCCAAAAAAGGGAGAAGACGCCCGGGAACTTAGGGGCGCGGTTTTTTTGGGGGGTGGCACGGAGCTTCTTGTGAGATTGGGAGCCAGGAGAGACTGAAAAGCATCCGCAGGATCCGGACGCTCTCGCCCCCGAGCTATCTCCTTCCCCCAAAGAAAAGTGCCGCAACTTTCAGATCGCAGCTTGGGTTGGGAGAGTGTGGGCTGCGGTGGCTTCGACAACCTCTGGGAAAAGTTACCGGGGAGGATTTCTCGACAGACGGCGTTTCCCCACGCGCCTAGGTAGGCAGCATTTCGGACCAGCCTGGGGCGCCGCAGAGAGAGGACGCCGGCCCGGGATCGGAATCCTAGACGCGGCCCCAGCAGCCACTTCCTCCGGTGGGGCGGCCTCGCGGAGGGCCTCAGAAACATCGACGCTCCCTGGAGAAACGGCCTCCGGTGCCGCGGGGTTTGGATCCAGAATAGCTGCTGTTTTCAGAAGCCGAACGCCCTCCTTGCAAGTCCCAATCCGTTTATTTTAGGCCCAGTGTCGACGTTTGATATCTCTCCCTTCCAACCAACCAGGTGCCACTTTCCTAGCGTGCTGGAAGGCAAATGTCTCATCTTTTCCCCGTCCTGGATCTGGAATACATTATTTTAATTAAGTCTATGGCGATTTACTTTCCTCTGAGATCTATTCCACGGTGCAATTAGGAACGTATTGGTGCTAGCTCATATGAATATTCAGGAGCATGTCAATTAATTAGCAGACAGAGGAATCTCATTATGGTGCTCAAAACCCTTTTAGTGTTAAGCAGAATTAAGGGGGTATTTGGCAATGCGCTGGATTAGTGACTATTTTACTGTGCACTCATTTAACTTCATTATCATAGCACTTACACTACTCTCTGATTTTATTAATTAAATTGCTCATTAATTTATCTAAAAAGGATGAAAGTTTTAATGTGCCACCCAATAAGTTGGAGAGTAAACTTTCGCCGGCTTGGTCTTTGCTCCGGGCCAAAGAGCATTGGAGGCGGCTTGCACAGCCGCAGATGGAGGCGGAGGCGCGTTCTCCGCCTCCTCCAACTGCAGCTTCCGGGAGCTCAGCGCCCCGGCTCCCCGCGCTCGGAGCACAGTGGCGTCTGGGAAGAAGGGCCGCCACCGCAGCTCAAACCTTCTGCTTTTTGCCTCCCAGTACCAGCCTGGAAGTAAGTCGTCTTTCAGGACTCAAAAAAATTGTAAGCCTCTCATACTTTCTCGGGAATGAAATTGGGCGTGGAACGATTTGTCCGGGGACTGGGAAGTGTCCTGGGCAGTATCATCTGCGAGCCTAGGCGCCTTGCCTCCAGATCCTAAGGTTCACTGTTTCCCAAAGGCGTGCGCAAAAGGCACTTGGAGGGGGAGGGGTCAGCATCTGCAACGCCCCCTAACGGTCTGCTGAGCGCAGCACCTACGACCCCGGCCACTTGAGGCATCTGCGGGAGCATCAAGTCCTACCCAGACCAGGGCCACCCCTCAGGCGTCATCCAGGTTTGTGCCCACGTGCCGCGCACGTCCACATGAACCTCCCCCTCCCTATCCCGAAAGGTTAGAAAGACAAATATTAAAATTACTTGCACAAAGGGAACTGCTAAAGAGATCCCAAATTAATATGCATGTAAAATTAATTAGTTGCATTACGTGACATCAAAATAAGTACCTGGGAAACAGAACACCTTCTGGGCATTAGGAACATATGCTGGAATTAGAGTTAATTGACTAATTACATAAATTAGGCATTAATTTTGCAACACATCAACTATAAAAGATATCTCAATTAATTGTGCATAAATTACCAGGTGAAACCGGGCAGCGGTCTGTCTGGCCAGGATCTGGGTTCTCCGACCTCTCTGCTCTTTAGAGCCCGAAAGCTAGGCGGCAGCAGGCGCTTAGGTCACTAAGGGCTGGCAGACAAAGACCAAGGTCTGCGCAGGAGTCCCCGCCTGAGCAGGCTGACAACCTGGGACAATTGGTAAAAGGAAGGAAACTCCCCTATTCATTAAAATCAATTATGTGCAGATAGATTGATCAGCTTTTGCCTGACAGGAACGAAGCAGACACCTTTACTAATGCTAACCTCCATTCCCCTTATCTACCTTAGCTGGTTCTGTAGCGATTGGGGCCGGGGGTGTCATCCTGGACCTCAGTTTCCCTTGGGGAGGAGATTAATCTTTCTGGATTTGATGTCAGCTCTGGACCACTTTCCACTGACCTGGACTCAGGCCCGGTGGTGCTGGATGCCTGGCAACTCTTGATGATCTACATCGTGGTGAACTTGCCAGCATTCCTCACCAAGTCAAGGGAGTGATGCCAAGTGATTTGAGTCTCATTGGTTTTGAAGTGGTTATCAGTTAACCCTGGGGATGTAAAATCTACCTGAATAACTCATGCATTCTCCCAGAGGACAGGTTTGTCAGAGCCTCCAGCTCCAACCCCTCCCATAGCATACATGATTTTTTTTTAACTTTCTTATGGATGAAAGAACAATAAGTATAGCATATGTGTTTAGTTTAATGGGGGGGGCTCCCTTCTCCAAGGTGACCACTCTAATTCTCCCTCACCAAATCACCGGATATAAATTTGCTTCCCTTTTAAAAGAGTTTATTGTTGGCAAAATATTAATGGTCTTGGCAGCGACTTTCCCCTGTGTTCTCTACACATTATAAGTGAAAGAGAAAAGCATGCCAAAGTAAAAGTGTTATTTGGGCTGTGGACAAAGTTGTGCCACTTCCAAACCCAATTGAAATCTCAATAAAACTCATATGCATTCCTCACATAAATTACTATCAATTGCAACATAGTTTGATGTTGTTGATCTAGTGCAGCAATTTTCAACTGGTGTGCCAAGGCAGGCACACTGGTGTGCCGCAAGAATTTTTAAAGCATGCAATACTGACTATTTAATCAGGGACATGGTCCTCTTTTCCCTTAGGTAGTCAAATAAAAAAAAAAATGACAACAGCCAACACAATAGCTGTCTGGTGTGAATAAATCAAAATTATACCTATTATTTTTGGCAGATCAGCAAAATTTGTTTGGTGTGCCACCGAATTTTAGTAATTAGTTTATGTGTACCATGAGATGGAAAGGATGATAATTACTGCTCTAGTGGAATGCTGCTAATGGAGGGACAGATTTCTCAGCAACTTCTGGAGCTGTCATCATGTGCCTGGTGGTTTGTAAAAGTATCTGAAGTCACAGACCTGTGTCCCCCACCACCAGCATTCCCAACTTGTAATTATGTCTTCTTTTTTCTAAACACAAACACAGAGAATGAAAAGAAATCCTGAGAAACACTCTATTGTCTGATTATATACATCTTCATCAAGGTGCCTTGATGACATTTGTTAGAATATCATCCTGACTGCTGATGGACTAAAGAAACTGATGAATTCCTGAGTTGACGGAGACAAACATTCATTTTGATGTAGAGGCTTCCTGTAGTAGCCAGATGCTAAAGGTACTTGAGGGAGATGTTGACAAGTGGATAATTGTCAGCAGGACTAAAACAGACACTTTGTTTACAGTTGAGCATGATTAATTGAGTAAATAAAACGGCACTTTATAAAATCACCATCCCAGTTCAAAAAGTCTGTATGTCTCTAAGACTAAAAGAAATGGTCTTATTGTACAAGGTCTAGTTTTGCCAGACTCTTGAAGCAGCAGCTGGCAGCAGTGTGAATCAGAAATAGATATGCTTTATTGCTTACCAGCTAATCTGCTTTAAAAATAGATAATTTTTTGGCCAAATTTACAGAGCTGGATTAGAAACATTTTCCTCCTAATTAGCTGAGTTTTAAATTTCTCTTATTAAAAGATTATTCTTTTACTTTTCCTTTAAAATGTGAAACTTACTCAACTGGAAATAGTTTTCAAAATGAGCCAGATATAATAAACCCAAACTGATGCCATTAAATGCCATTGTGATTCTTCAATTTGCAATAGAGTACTTCTATTCCCTGTGGCTCTAAAGAAATTGCAGAGGCCAGACTCTAGTAAACATCCAGCATAATAAATTTTAATGAGACAAGAAAAAATGTCTTTCTTTCAAAGTATAATGTGAGTTGTATACAAAAAATTTTTTGTTTTGTTTTTGGCTTTGGTCCTGCTAGACCACAGGTGACCAGGCCAGCACCTTCCTACTAACTTTTACTAATCATGTTTGTATAGATTAATGCTGCAGACATACTGATCAATTCCCTTGGATAGATACCTTGGATTGATTGATTTATAGCAGTCGATAATAAATGAACAGTTTTCATATTGTAATAGAATGCCCGGTGAAGTTCAGAACAATGAGTTTAAGGCACTTAGAAATAATTTTGGATTGCTGACATTCAATCAAATTCAGTACTGTTGGCCAATTGTAAGCATGGATAGGGATACAGAACTAGGCAAGTAAGATGCAGATCAGGACTTGGTTTGAGCCACTAGGAAAGAGCTTTCCCTTAAGACTTCTTGCAGTTAAAGACAGCCTCTAGGAGCTTCTGAGATAAAAGCAAAAGCAGACTTTATGGAATGGAAGGAGAAAAAGAGGGAGGGAAAAGAAAGGGGGAGATAAAAGAAGGGGGAAAAGGAAGAAATGGAAGCCTCTCTTCCAGTGAGCCACAGACTTTATCTGAACCAATACTTTGTATTTTCCCTAGAACTTGTTTGAGCTAATTTATGAAGAAGTCATGGCTAATACACTTTTCGTATTGTCCTGAGACCCAGAGGAGTTTTCATGTTGAAAACCTTGCCTATTCCCTGCATTTTTCCTCTCCAGGAGCAGCAACTCAAATTGACCCTGTATTTATAAAGAGCCAATTGGGTAGCTCTTGGGCTTTGTGTCCCAAGGGTTTCCTTTCCTGGTGGGCACTATATATTGGCTTGCTGATTGCACACTTTTGGAGGATACTTATCCAGGCTTCTAGAGACTGCTAGTTTTAGGATGAGGAGCTAAAGTGTGGCTCCATCAGTGTGGCCCTTAAACCTTTAAGAAATCTTAAAAGTCAGGCAGCCTGTCTCCCCTCTCTTCTTTTCCCTTCCTTCCCTTCCTTCCTTCTTTTCCTTCCTTCCTTCCTTCCTTCCTTCCTTCCTTCCTTCCTTCCTTCCTTCCTTCCTTCCTTCCTTCCTTCCTCCCTCCCTCCCTCCCTCCCTCCCTCCCTCCCTCCCTCCCTCCTCCATCCTTTCCTCCATCCCTTCCCTCCTTCCTTACCTCCTTCCTTCATTTTCTTTCTCCCTCCTTCTTTTTCTTCCTTCCATAGTATTTTTGAGGACTAAATCAGTCCTAGGCCATTAAATAGCAATACTGGACTCTAACAAGTTTATTTCAGGAGTTTGAATGTCAATTGATTAAAGAAAACACATACTCAAGAACAGGCACCAAAATCTCAGATTGGAGTTCCTCCATATTGGAAGCTCTTCATGATTTCTGTCTTTTAAAACTTTATTTTCTCATTTGACCCTCAAAATAGCCCATAGCAAATTTAGTCTATGAGTAAAAATGGCTATGAGTAAGCTGGCAGTTCTGAAAGTATAGTTTTGGGGCTCTAGAGTTAACTTTATATGGGTTCCATGAGGTTTTAAATGGTCTTCATAATAACACTAAGGCATTATTTACCTTATCCACTCCTATTCTGTCACTAGTATACAGTGAAATGTCCAAAAGCATTATGACGTGATATTTTTAAATACATTGAATACAGAAACACACATGAGAATCCAGTTGTTTTCTATTAAGCTAGACATTAAAGATTTGTAAAAATAGATAAAACAATGGTACTCTTCTAATTAATATTTCATTTTAGAAAATATAGTTATTTTTCATAAAATGAGTTATTAATGTTAACATTTAATGAATGGATTTATTATTATTTTAAATGAATAAATAAATATTTTAATTTTCTTCTCAGTTTTAATTTCTAATACTACAGTGAATATCTATAGATTTGACTCCAATAAACAAAAGCTTTTGAGGTAGGCTCTGCCATCATCCTTGTTTTAGAGATAAGGAAGCAAAAGTTGGGAAAGAGTTTGGGTAACTCCTAGGTTTCACAGACAGTGGGTTGGCAGCTCAAGGCTCTCTGCTTCCAGGACTTGATATTTGACTTAATTTTATAGTTGAAATTGAATTGTTTCTATTCATAGTTGGAAATGCTGAGACCCAGAGAGATTATGTGATTTACCTAAGCCATTGGTTCTCAAAGTGTGCGCTGGGCGCACTAGTGCACCCTAGATTTCCAGGTGCGCCCTATGGTATTCCAGAGGAATGTGTGCCTGTTGGGGACCAAAAAACCAACAAGGTTTTTGAAGTTTAGATTTTTGGAGGACAGAGGTGTGGGGAATTGGCTGTAAGGTGACAGTCTGCCCAACCCCCCACCTCACTTGCCTGATTAGGTTGCAAAAGGCTGTTAAGCTGTGGTGCTGGATTGTTTATACTACCCCCCATGTTCCCTGGAAAGACTGGAGGCAAGTTTCTTCTTTCCTTTGTTTGGTGTAAAATTAAGATGATATGTATGGTGGGGGTTTTCTGTACTTGGTAAAATTCTTGGGTTGCCTTGAAAACATGATCAAAGATCTCATTGATTTGCTAATATTCCACTTTGCCCTATAAATAAAGCAAGATGCGGTTTTGGGGCACACTTTTTTCTTGCCAGCAGCAATTACAGGGCCATCCCGACCCTGACCCTGTACTTTCTTAAATCCATGTATTTTCTTAATTCCGCACCATTCCCACTTGGGACTTGGAATTATTAGCTGCACTGCTTTGTGGCATGTGCCCAGATATAAAAATAAATATGGTTACTCTATTGTACCATTTCATTACAGAAATACTCCTCTTTTTGTTAACACATCATTATTATATTTATTATTAATACATCATTATATTATTTTTAGTTAAATACACCCAAATAAAATGGAAAGATTTCTCAAAAAGAAGCATGATATTAAAGAACCCAATTCTGAAAGTGAGCAAAAGTTAAGTGTAAATAAAATAGGTCTTGAAGGCTGATGGGAAGAATTTAATTTATAGCATTTTCCATCACTTAACACTGAACAATATGATTGGATTAGAAACCCCTTCATGGAAGCTTCAAGTGATTTTGGTTTAACATTAACAGAAGAAGAATTGGAAGCTATATCCATTGATCATGGATTGATGATTAAACATAAGGAATTGTCTCTTGAAGCCTTTTTGATCTTATAAAAGAAGAATATGTGACAATACAGTGGTACCTTGAGATACAAGTTTAATTAGTTCTGTAACCGAGCTCATAAGTCAGTCAACTCGTATATCAAACAAATTTATCCCATTTAAAATAACTGAAATAGATTTAATCCGTTCCAGCCCTGTGAAACATCCCCAAACCATCCTAAATTATGAAAAAAGACATGTTTTTAATTAGGAAACACATGTATACTTTACCAATGCATAACAAAATATGTGAAATTAAAAAAAGTGTTATTTAGTACTGTATTCTTACCTTGGAGACTGATGAGTGCAGCTAACGGAGGTGAGTGGCGGAGGAGGAGGGAGGGAGGAAGGGATGCAGGCACTGTAGACACGTAAACTAAAACTGCACTTTCTTAACACTAAATGTAAACTAAAACTGCATTTTCTTTACTTTAAACAAAACTAAAACTTCACTTTCTTTACTTAAAATGAAACCACAAAACCTTAATTGTAAAAAAATGCACTTTCTTAACTTTAAATTTAACCTAAGTTTAACATTACGTATTTTTCATTTAATCCTCACCTGTTTTTTGCCTTTTTGGCTGTACTTTCGGCACTTTCACTTGCAGGACTTTTGAATAAAAATCTATCCAAAGAGGTTTGCTTTTGCCTGCCTTTTAAAATGTTATGGAAATGTAACAAACAAGTGTCATTAAAAAATGCTAAAGTGGCCCTGGCTGGTTGGCTCAGCGGTAGAGCGTCGGCCTGGCGTGTGGGGGACCCGGGTTCGATTCCCGGCCAGGGCACATAGGAGAAGCGCCCATCTGCTTCTCCACCCCCCCCCCTCCTTCCTCTCTGTCTCTCTCTTCCCCTCCCGCAGCCAAGGCTCCATTGGAGCAAAGATGGCCCAGTTGCTGGGGATGGCTCCTTGGCCGCTACCCCAGGTGCTAGAGTGGCTCTGGTTGCGGCAGAGTGATCCCCCGGAGGGGCAGAGCATCGCCCCCTGGTGGGCAGAGCGTTGCCCCTGGTGGGCGTGCCAGGTGGATCCTGGTCGGGCGCATGCGGGAGTCTGTCTGACTGTCTCTCCCCGTTTCCAGCTTCAGAAAAAAAAAAAATGCTAAAGCATGACCAGTTGAAATTTTTTCTGGGTGTTTCTTGAAATGAAACTTGAAAGCTTTTCCCACATTGCCAATATGTCTTTAATTTCACTTGTAGAAATCACTTCCTCCGACTCTACCTCCTCCTCACTACTAATCTCTTGCAGAAGCTCCGTATGTTGCATCATCTGTAGCTCCTTCAACTCCTCAGTTGAGAGTTCCTCCTTGACGAGCTCATTTATGTCACCCTCATCTACTTCCAGACCCATCGACTTTCTGAGAGACACAATCTCCTCCAATGCTTCTACCTCGGTCTCAGTCTCTGGTTCGAATCCTTCGAAGTCCCTGTCTGCAACAACATCAGGCCATAACTTTTTCCATGCCGAGTTCAAGGTTCTTCTTGTAACCTCTTGCCATGCCAAGTCAATAATACGTAAACATATCACGATGTTGTAGCGATCTTTCCAAAACTCTCAAAAGGTTAGATTTGTATTCTCAGTCACCTCAAAGCAGCAGTGGAACAAGTGCTTTGTGTAAAGTTTTTTAAAGTTGGAAATGACCTGCTGATCCATAGGTTGCAAGATTGAAGTCATGTTGGGTGGGAGGTAGAGGACTTTCACAAATTTGAACTCATCAAGAATGTCATCTTCAAGACCAGGTGGGTGGGCTGGAGTATTATCAAGGATTAGTAATGCTTTCATCGGGAGTTTATTTTCTTGAAGATATTTCTTCACTGCAGGACCAAAGACGAGATTTAACCGTTCAATAAAAAACTGCCGTGTAACCCATGCCCTAGCATTGGCATACCACATAACCTGCAGTTTTTATTTAAGAATCTTGTGAGTCTTAAAGGCCCAAGGATTTTCGGAATGATACACTAGCAGTGGCTTTACTTTACAGTCACTGCTAGCATTTGCACACAATGCAAGGGTCAGACGGTCCTTCATGGGTTTATGGTCTGGCAGCTTCTTCTCCTCTGTAGTGATGAAAGTCCTTCAGGGCATTTTTTCCCCAAAACAATCCAGTTTCTTCATAGTTGAATACTTGTTGGGGATGTAGCCTTCCTTTGCGATAAACCCAGCAAAACGTGCGATGTACTCCTCAACTGCCTTAACGTCAGCACTCGCAGCTTCACCATGCCTCACCACCAAGTGGATGCCAGATTTCTTCTTGAAATTTTCAAACTACCCATGACTTGCCTTAAACATATCTTCTGCTGCCTCTTTTGAGGTTGATGTTTCTTTCTTCTTCAAGTCGCCGTAAATAATACGTGCCTTTTTGCATATTACAGTCTCCGTCACTGTATCTCCTGCCAGCTCTTTCTCTTTCACCCATACCAGCAGAAGCTTCTCCATTTCTTCGTGGATATTTGTCCTTAATTGGGACAGGATTGTAGTTCCTTGCACTGGATTTGCGCTTTTGATGGCATCCTTTTGTTTAAGGATGGTACAAATTGTAGATGTATTGTGGTTGTACAGCCTTGCCAGTTCAATCACTCGTACACCACGCTCATGTTTTTCTATTATGTCTTGCTTTACTTCTAACGACATCAATCTCTTCTTCTCACCACTGTTCTTTACACTCACTGTCTTCAGCCCCATGATAGCACACCCCAAAAAATTAGTAAAAAATGCAAAAATGATGCAAGAATGAATACAGCACACGAGATTCGACTTGATTCTTCAGGTAACACATGAGAAAGAACGAGATGCTGGTGTTGTGCTGCCGATACTGGACCTGTTCGCCAATGTGCCAACAGCGGCAGCTTCCCGAATCATGACTCATATCTCAGAATTTCGTTCGGATCTTGAATAAAAATATGAACCAAGTCACAGCTCGTATCTTTAAAAAAAGGAAGGTTGGTCTGCTCAGATCTCAAGGTACCACTTTATCTAAAAAAGCTTTGAATATTTTACTACAATTTTCAACATCCTATTTATGTGAATTAGGATTTTCTACCCTCAATACGAGTAAGAGTAAAAAGAGAGGAATTCTTCAATATATTGATGAGGAAATGAGAGTTTGCCTTTCAGATATATGCCCAAATATTGAAGAAATCGCTAGGACACATCAGGCTCATGTTTCTCATAAACACAAGAATGAAAAAACTTAACACACTTGCGCTGGGTCCTGCGAAATTTACTAAATCTTACTAAGAATATATCTATATATATAAAAAGATAACTTTTTTTGTCATTTAAAAATTTTTAAATCCCTCTTTTTTACGAATTCTAAAAAGCATAACTCAAAAAATGTAACATAAAAATGTTTTTTAATGTCAGAATAAATGTAATTTTGTCATATTTATTTTGTTTAATTACCATAAAAGCATGCTTGGACTTTATATCATAATTTTTTCTTTAATATTTAACTTAATTTTTATAACATATTTCTCAGAAATTTGTATATAGTGCGCCTACAATTATTTATAGGATTTTAAATGCACCCCGACTTCAAAACATTTGAGAACCACTATACTCCCTATTTGTGGTATGCTAGAAAGCTGGCTCTTGATGGAGAAAAGTCTTTTTTTTTTTTTTTTTACAGAGACAGAGAGAGAGTCAGAGAGAGGGATAGATAGGGACAGACAGACAGCAGGAATGGAGAGAGATGAGAAGCATCAATCATCAGTTTTTCGTTGTGACACCTTAGTTGCTCCTTGATTGCTTCCTCATATGTGCCTTGACTGTGGGCCTTCAGCAGACCAAGTAACCCGTTGCTCGAGCCAGCGACCTTGGGTCCAAGCTTTGCTCAAACCAAATGAGCCCGTGCTCAAGCTGGTGACCTTGGGGTCTTGAACCTGGGTCCTCTGCATCCCAGTCCGATGCTCTATCCACTGCGCCACAGCCTGGTCAGGCGAGAAAAGTCTTTTAGTATCTTTCCAATTTCTGTAATATTAACACTCCCACCAGGGTTGATTTCAAACCATGACTTGATATCAGTTGGGGAATGAGGAACACAACTAGCTTTTGTGAAGTATTAAAAGCTGGCTCAAGGATATTGCTGCCCTCACCCTGTCTTCCACATAATTTTGTTTTTTTGTCTTTGAAATTGTTTCCAGGTCACCTCAAAGTGACCATGATATGGTAGACAAGTCCCTGATCTTGTACTCAAAAGATTTGGGTTAAACTCCCAGCTCTGCTACTTATCAACAGACTAACCTTGGGCAAGTGACTTCATCTCAACTCAGTTTCTGCTTGTGAAACAGGGATGTTAAGATCTGTCCTGCCTGTTTCACTCTCTGTGTGTATGTGTGTTCATGCATACCCACACATGCACATGTGTATGTATACAGGAAATGCATTCATTTATATGAAATCACTCTGTGAGATGTAAAATGTTACACCAACATGAGCTGATTGGATTGTCCTGTTCCTTGTTGGATGTGTCCAACTCAGAGGCCTCCTCTGGGACATCTTTCCTAGGGTCTTTGTCCCTAGAAGAATTGATGATTTTCTTCTCATACCCCCATAATACTTTGTCCATACATCTACTTCCCCACTCATGCTTTATCTCATAATTGTTCTTAAGTCTCTGTCACCAAAACAATAGAAGGTGATAGTTAAATTTTAAGAATCTAGAGCAGTGCTGTCCAATAGAAATATAATGTAAGCCATATATATAATTTGAATCCTCTACTAACCACATTTTAAAAAGCAGAAGGAAACAGGCAAACTTAATTCAATAATGCATTTTATTGTAACCCAATATATCTAAAATGTTATTTCTATATGTAATGAATATTTAAAATCATTAATGCAATATTTTTTTACATTCTTTTTTTTATACAAATTTTTTGAAATCTGGGTTTATTTTATACCTTCAACAAATCTAAATTCAGACTGTTAGGCAGCATACCTGAAGTGACAGTTCACCCTGGGTTTCAATTCCAGCTTTTTCACTTACTAGCTAGGCAACTAACTTGGACTCTCCCTTCCTCAGTATCCATCTTCTCAAATTTTACTCAATATTTGGTAGCTTTCAGTGAACAGGAGTTGCATATTTTACTAAACTTTTTTTCCAGGGATAGACAGACAGGAAGGGAAGAGATGAGAAGCATCAACTCATAGTTGCACACTTTAGTTATTCATTAATTGCTTTCTCATATGTGCCTTGACCCAGGAGCTCCAGCTGAGCCAGTGACCCCTAGCTCGAGCTAGCAATCTTTGGGCTCAAGCCAGCAACCATGGGGTCATGTCTATGATCCTACACTCAAGCTGGTGACCCTGCGCTCAAACTGGGAAGCCTGTATTCAAGCCGGATGAACCCACACTCAAGCCAGTGACCTCAGAGTTTTTGAAAGTGGGTCATTAGCGTCCCAGGCCTACGCTGTATCCACTGTGCCACCACCTGATCAGGCATATTTTACTAAACTTATCCCCATAAAGTTCTTGTTTTTATTTGATTATAAATGGTATTATTTTAAATGTAAATTTCCAATTGTTTGTTGATAGTATATAGAAACACACTAGATCTATATGACCTAGTATTCTGCAACCTTGCTAAACTCACATTTTGAGTACCTTTTATATAGATTTTTATATTTTTCTATGTTAGGCTATCATGTCATCTGTGAATGAAGGCAGCTTTATTTTTCCTTTCCAGTCAGCGTGCTTTTTATTTAGTTTTCTTACATTATTGCATTGTCTAGAACAGCTAGTAAAATGTTAAACAGAAATGTGAGAGTGGACTTCCTCACATTGTTCCTGATCTTATGGGGAAACCATTCAGTTCTCCACCATTCAGTATGATACTTACTGTAGGTTTTTCATAGAATTGTTTTAGAAAGCATGACTGAATATCGAACTATCAAATACTTTAACTGCATTTATGAGATGATCATATGATTTTTCTCTATCTGTTAATATGGTGAATTATATTGGATAATACTTGGATGTTAAATCAACCCCCTTTGTCATGATGTATTACTGTTTTTATTTGAGGGATTCAGTTTGTTGAAGGAATTAGTTTGCAGTTTTCTCTTCTTGTCTTTTTCTGGTTTTGGAATCAAAGTAATGATGATCATAGAACAATTTGTTATATGTTCTGTTCTCTTCTATTTTATGGAAGAGTCTGTGTAGAATAAGAATTATTTCTTCCTTAAAAGTTTGGTAGAATTCACCAGTGAAGCTAACAGGGCCTAGAGTTTTCTTAGTGGAAAGGTTGTTATCTAAAACTTCAAATTTTTAAATAGATACCATGCTATCTGGGTTACCTATATCATTCTGAGAGGACTTTGGTAGTTTGGGTCTTTAAAGAAAAAATTGTTTCATCCAAATTGATTAACTTGTTGCTATACAGTTGGTTATAATATTTCTTTATTATTTTAGTCTCATTTTTTCTCCTTAATCAATCTAGTGAGGGATTTATCAATTTTATTGATATTTTCAAAGAACCAACCTTTTGATTTTATTAATTTTTATAATTTTTCTGTTTTGTATTTCACTGATTTCTGCTCTGACCTCATTAATTCTTTCCTCCTACTTCCATTAGGTTTAATTTCTTTTTTTATATTTTCTTTTTTATTTAAGTGAAAACTTAGATTGTTGAATTGAGATCCTTTATAATAACATAGGCATTTAATGCAGTCAATTTACTACTTTTAAAGTCTGCATTAGCTTTATCTAAAACTTTTCCTTTAAAAAAAAAGATTTTATTTATTCATTTTAGAGAGGGGAGAAAGGGAGAGAAGAAGGGGAGGAGCAGGAAACATCAACTCCCATATGTGCCTTGACCAGGCAAGCCCAGGGTTTTGAACCAGTGACCTCAGTGTTCCAGGTTGACACTTTATCCACTGTGCCACCACAGGTGAGGCCATCTATAACTTTTCGTATATTTTAATTTTCATTCAGTTCAGAATATTTGTTTAATTTCCTTTGTGATTTCTTCTTTGATTCTTATGTTATTTAAAAATCTGTTATTTAATTTTCAATTATTTGGGGATTTCCAGATTTTTAAAAACTGATTTCTGGTTTAAATTTGTTGTTGTCAGAAACCATACTTTGTATGGTTTAATCCTCTTACATTTACTGAGCTTTTAAATGACATAGTGTATGATTTATTCTGGTGGATTTTTAAAGTACACTTGAAAAAATACTTTGTTACTGTTGGATGAAGTGTTTCATTAATGTTAATTGCCAATTTGGTGGGGAATGTGATTTAAGTCTTATATATCCTCACTATGGTTTTCTGTTTACTTGTTATGTAAACTACTGAGAGAGGAATGTTGAAGTCTTTAACTAAAATTGCTGATTGGTTTATTTCTTCTTTTAGTAATATTAATCTTTGGTTTTATGCTTTTTGAATTTCTGTTTTTACTTGAATATATATTTACAGTTGTTATGCTTTCTTGATTAATTAATCTCTTTCCCTGTGAAATGTCCATCTTTATGTCTTGTTTTGACATCTGTGCTTTTTTATGTTAATATATCCGCTTAAGCCTGACCTATGGTGGTGCAGTGGATCAAGCATCGACCTGGAATGCTGAGGTCGCAGGTTTAAAAAACCCTGGGCTTGCCTGGTCAAGGTACGTGTGGGAGTTGATGCTTCCTGCTCCTCCCCACTCCCTCTCTCTCTCTCTCTCTCTCTTTCTCTCTCTCTCTTCTCTAAAATGAATGAATAAATAAAAATAAAGTGCTTGGCTTTAAAAAAAAACATTCGGGGGGAAATATATATATATATATATATACCCGCTTTAGTTTTATTTCAATTAGGATTTGTGTGGTATCTTTTTCCATTTTTTTACTTTTTAAGCTATTTGTATTTTTATATTTAAAGTGGATTTCTCATAAACAGCATATAACTGGATCACTATTTTTATCTAATTTCAGAGACACATCATTTTAATTGGAGCATTTAGATCATTTACATTTATATTTACATGTTTGGACGGAAAGTTCCTATCTTGCTTTTTTTTTTTGTCCCATATGTTTGTTTTTTTCTTTCTTTTTATTGTTATATTTTAAAATACTTTTTATGATTCCATTTTATCTCCACTATTATCTTACTAACTATACAGTTTTTCTTTCTTTACTTTTATTTCCTTTGTGGTTGTTTTAGGGTTTAAACTCAGTGTCAGTGCAGGGTTTGAGGTCATTCAGCAAATGTCCCAGGTATACCAAGTCTAGCTGCCATCCACTGGGTGCTCACACAGCTTTGTGTTAGGGAGGGTTCTCAGGGAGTCATCAGGGTGAGGTCAGCAGAGTTTATCAGGCCCAAACAAAACGCTACTAGGCCATGTGCAGAGCAGGCTCTGCTTCAGTTAGGCATGCAAGTGAAAAACGGCCCGGGTTCTAGAGACACAGCTCAGTCCGTCCCAGATTCTGCTGGGAGGAGGAGGAGTTCAGCAGGGTGGGGCTGCTTGGAGTCAGGAGGATGGGGCTAGTGGATCTCCCTGGAGTGGGAGGAACTGGCCAGGCTTTGGGGAAGGTGGGGGCTGTGGACCCTGTACCTGAGCCACACTACCCTGTCTGTCTTGGATTTTGCCCCAACCTTGGCAGGGTGGAACCACTAAAAGTCTAGCAGTGAGGCCTCTGGAGCTGGAGCAAGAGCTCAGAAGGTGGGTCTGCTGGAAGGTGGGTCTCCCATGAAAGGGCAGCACACTATTCAGGTCACAGGAAAGTGGGGGGCACAACCCCCATTCCAAAGCCACACAACTCAGGCACTGACATCCCTGAGTCTGCCCAGACCTCTGCACCCTGACCAGGGCAACTGACTCCTCGGTAGGGCAGAAGCTCCACAGTGTGGGGTGAAAGGAAGTCCAGAGGGTGGGCCTCTTTCTTTCCCCCAGGCTGATGCCACATAGAGGGGATGCTCCACCCAAGAAAGATGGCGTGTGTGGAATGGGAGAGTGACTCAGCACAGGGGTCCTAGGAGCCCTCTCTCTTCAACTCTTGCCCTTCTTACATCTCCGCCCTTCCTACCAGTATCCATGTGGCTTCTTCTGTAAATCCTTGGTTGTAAGACCTCTGCAGCTAGTCTTCAGTTGGTTATTCAGGATGCTATTTCTATAATTTAGTTGTCATTCCAGTTTGGTCCTGGGAGGAGGCGAATGTAGCTTCCACCTACTCCATCATCTTGGATCTAACACTCAATTATCTATAAAGAGATTAAAAATGAGAACAAATGCCCTATATATACCTAAATATGTACCTCATTACTCTTTATTCCTTTGTGTAGATCTAAATCTCCATCTGAAATAATTTTCTTTCTTTTTGATGAATTTCATTTAATATTTCTTATCGTGCAGGTCTGCTGGTGATGAATTCTCTCAATTCTTTTTGTCTGAGGAAATACTTATTTGGACTTAATTTTTGAATATTTTCACTTGGTGTAGAATTCTAGATTATCAAGTTTTTTTTCTTTCAGAACTTTAATATTTTCATTCTATTGTTTTCTGATTTGCATGGTTTCTTATAAAATGTCTCTGACAATTCTCATTTTTGTTCCTTTGTGTAGATTGCGTATTTTCTCCCTGGCTGCTTTTAAGATTTCATTGTGTGTGTGTGTGTGTGTGTGTGTGTGTGTGTGTGTGTGTGTGTTCTGGTTAGATTTCATTGAACTCCTTGGGTTTGTGAGTTTATATTTGCATCACTGTGGAAAAATTTCTACCATTACTCTAAAAGTATATTTTTCCTCTCCCCTCTTCTTCTGAAATTCTAATTTTATATATGCTAGATTTAAGAGGGTGGTACAGATCACTGATCTGTATTAATCATTTTTATCTCTTTCTGTCTTGTTTTGTTTAAATTTTATTTTTATATCTTCAATTCTTAATTGTTTCTTCTACAGTGTCTAACCTAGTCTTATTTTTCTCTCTCCAGAACATTTTTACTTCTGATATTATGTTTTTCATGTCTGGAAGTTTCATTTGGATCATTTCTTTAGCTTTTCTGTGCTAATTAATCATCTCTGTCCTTCATGGTACTTATTTTTATTGAAAGATTTTTCTCCTGATTATGGTTTATATTTTTTGCATACCAGATACTTTTTGATCAGATTCCAGTCATTGTGAATTTTAAGTTGTTGAATGTTAAAGGACATTTCAAAGAGTATTGGTTAATATTGAGTTATTTAAATCAATTTGACCCTTCTGAGTCTTGATTTTGAGCTTTATAGTGGCTGGTTTAGAACAGCCCTTACTCCAGGGCTATTTTAGTCCTACTTCTAAGGTCTGACCCTTTAGAGAACTCTGCCTGATGCCCTATGCTACAGGGTCTCTCCATTTTACTGAGCCCCAGTAATTGTTCTACTTTTCAGTAGTTTATTTCCTGGCCTCATAGATAGAGCTGGACTCAGCTAGACCCCCAAGAACTCCTCTGCATCTCTCCAGGAATCTAGTCTGCAAAATTTAGATACATACCCCTTCCCAACTCCAGTTTGTGTCACCTTATCCAGTGACCACAATCAGACTTTGTTTAGATTATTTCTCCTTGTCCTGTGGCCTAGAAACTCTCTCTCGTTAGTAAGCTGGGATGATCATAAGGCATTCCTTATTTGATTTCCATTGCTCAGGGACTACCAGCCCCCTCTGCCTGAAATCATTTTAAATATGTTTTACATAGATATCTAGTTGTTTAGAGTGGGAAGGTAATTCCCACAACAGTTCATTTTTCATGGGCAAAACAGAAGTCTGCCTAGGAATAAAATTTATTATGAAAAAACATTATTTACTGAGTAGAACATCCCCTTTTCTAGGAAGTTAATTAAAAGATTTTGCTTTTTTTTTCATTTTGAAATGTCATTAACTTTCTTTCAGTTCAAGAGAAACTGAAAGTCTCTAATTTTCAACATTCTTGTATTAACACAAAGAATATTGGTGCTTTATTTTTATAAGGTTTTAGTTTTTATAATATAAATAATTTTTTAAAATCAGACTTGATACACATAAAGATATTGTATGAAAATGCATAGTGTTGGTATGCTTGAGATGATCTGTATTAGAAAATGTACTAATTTTCTACTCGTTTAAGCTTTTATTAACTTATTCTTTTTCTTCCTAGTTATCAGTTGGGCTTTAAGAATTGCAGTAATGACAATTTATATGGCATTTCCAGTATCTGGTGACTTAATTTTTTTAAAATGATAAACCATCAGTGACTTCATATAAAGTGTGGATAAGTCCATTATCAAATATCAAAAATTTAGTGCTAAATAAGGATAAGAAATATCTATGTATGGCTGGTATCAGATTATACACTTCCCATATTCAGTACCCTTTAGAAATAAAATTCTCTTTTAAGCTCTCTAAACAGGTTGTAAACATTTAAGATTTCTTTTCTTGAATTATTTTAATCCTTCGTAATAGATTCAGTTTCTGTGTTTAGCAGAGCTTTTAAAGACTAATTTAAGAGGCAGAAGTTTGGGGAATGAGAAACGTATTAAATTAAATGTGTTCATATATTTCCTTCCTCTTATGTGTTAAGTATTTGCAAAATTAATTAGTTTCATTCTCATTTGCCAGAGAGAAAAACTTTTCCTTATATATTTCATTATACTTCAATAGAAATAAGATTTCCTAAACTACCTATCATATCTTATCATCATAGTATCTTTACCTTTAAAGATATACATTTGGAGACCTCCTAACTTTGTAATTCCTCTATTATGTTGTATTTTCATTTTCTAATAATTAAGCATTGTATCATGAGTAGAGATTATGACTATTATTATGAAATTTTAAAGCACCTATAAGAAGGGATAGTTATATTTCTTATAATACCATATTGGATCTTTATTCTTATATCTGAAAAAAAATGTTTGAACATTTCTGGTTGCTGCCATGTTCTGAACTATTAAAATACTCATGCCATTCTGGCCTCACTTTTGTTTCTAGATGATCAAAATATTATAATTAAATATCTATATGAAGGCCTGAACTTTAAAACATTCATTGAATTTTATTTTCATTTTCTTTTCTTTTTTTTTAGTGAGAGAGAGAGAAGGACAGACAGAGACAGACAGATAGGAAGGGAGAGAGATGAGAAGCATCAAGTCTTTGTTGCGGTTCCTTAATTGTTCATTGGTTGCTTTCTCATTCATTTGTTATTATTTCATTTATTTTTGTATATATTATATTTGTGCAACATGAAAATGCATTTCAGGGTTTGTATATTACTTGGAGGAATAACTGAAGAGCCTTTCCCCTTTACATAATTGTATTTTTAACAATAAGAGGCATATCATGGTGTGATGACGCCTGTGGTTCTTCTGGTGTTCTTTGTTATCAATTAAAAAGTAAACTAGTGTTTTTAATTCCCAGTTCCTTGGGGATTTATTTACAAAGCAACCTAAATTTTTACCTTCATGAAAAAAACACTGCAATGTTTACAGAATGAATATAAAAATAATACAATTAGAATTGAAAGTGTTTTCCTTTGGAGTTCTCTTGAGAAAGACCGAGACAGTCAATGTGGGATACAGCAGGGACATGTTATCTACAAAACTGATTTGATATTAATGCATTCTGCTAATCAAGTTTATTTTCTGCATTGACTGAAGTTAATAGTAATCCTTTAATTTGCAAATACTACAGTTCTAAAATTTACATTTGATATGATCACTGGTGGTTATGCTACATGGTGTCATTGTAAGCTCACTGCTGAAGGATTATTTACACTCATTCTAGAAGATGAAATTATCCCCAACCTATCTTTCTTGCAAAATTAGTAGAAATGTTGGTTGCTATTAAACCTGATCAGCTGGTATCACAGCAGGGTTCTTGTGAAAAATTACTTAATATCTCTTTGTTTACAGTCTTCACTGAGGTGAATATGAGTAACGTAATTATTCAAGTGCTAACCAGATACTAATGTTAACTATTTCTGTTTAAAGAGGTTGCATTTTTAATAAAACCCATGCTACATCAAAAGTTTTATTTTTATTTTCCTAAGAATTTTATTTTGTGTATGTATCTAGAAAGGAATCTTAATGAAGAACCACTGTGCTGATTAAACCCAGGGGTCATCCTACGCAGAGGGATTTGATCATTCTTGCACTTTCAGAAAGGGCGGCATTGTGTAGAACTAGGAAATTTGGATTTCTTAATAAACCACTGATTTCTAAGACAAGTAAGGAAAAATTCACTTTATGAGTGCCTCAATTTCCCTTTTAAGCAGCAATTAAACCTTAATGAGACCACTGTGGATTTAACAAACTAGATTGGAACAAACTTGGATAAAAAACACTGACTAATCTATAAATTTCTATTTTTTTATTGTGATAGGAAAAAATTACTCCAAATCAGCGCTGGGAAAAACATGTAAATATAGCACCTTTGGAAGTACATGTAGTGCCTGTTGATTTTAAGGGGAATTATGCAGATGTATCTGAGTAGAAGTTGATTCTGACTCTCTTCAGTTGGCTCTACAATTTAGCTTTTTCATTATATTTATGTTTCGCTGTATCCTTCAAACAGCTCCCATAATGAACATATTTCATATCGGGTATCATTAGACCAGTCTTAAAACTGCTTTCTTTTTCTTTACATATGTAGTTGATTGGCTAACAGGATTGCTTGGTCATCCAAGAAACCTCTCGTCTAACCTGTTAATTTTGCTTGGCTCTGACATATGACTTTAAACTGGAAAAGAATCTTTTATTTAATTTTTATTAATTTTAATGGGGTAAAATTGATCAATCAGGGTACATAGGTTTAGAGAAAACATCTCCAGGTTATTTTGACATTTGATTATGTTGCATGCCCATCACCTAAAGTCTAATTGTCTTCCGTCACCTTCTATCTGGTTTTCTTTGTGCCCCTCCCCTACCCCCACCACCTTTCTATTTTTCCTCTCCCTCACCCCGTAACCACCACACTCTTGGCCATGTCCCTGAGTCTCATTTTTATGACCTGTATGGAATCAGATAGTTCTTAGTTTTTTCTGATTTACTTATTTCACTCAGTATAATGTTATCAAGGTCCATCCATGTTGTTGTAAATGATCCGATGTCATCATTTCTTATGGCTGAGTAGTATTCCATAGTATATATGTGCCACATCTTCTTTATCCAGTCATCTATTGAAGGGCTTTTTGGTTGTTTCCATGTCTTGGCCACTGTGAGCAATGCTACAATGAACATGGGGCTGCATGAGTCTTTATGTACCAGTGTGTTTGAGTTTTGAGGGTATATACCCAGTAGAGGAATTGCTGGGTCATACAGTAGTTCTATTTTTAATTTTTTGAGGAACCACCATACTTTCTTCCATAATGGTTGTACTACTTTACATTTCCACCAACAGTGGATGAAGGTTCCTTTTTCTCCACAGCCTCTCCAACATTTGCTATTACCTGTCTTGTTAATAATAGCTAATCTAACAGGTGTGAGGTGGTATCTCATTGTAGTTTTGATTTGCATTTTTCAGGAAAAGAATCTTTTAAAAAATACATTGCTCTCCCAGCATAACTCTAAGAAGGTAGCTGGATTGGCTATTATTTGGGGGTTTGGAAAAATGGCTTAATGATATTCATGTTAGAAATTATGAAACTAGAGTTATGACTTCTCTCTCCAATATATTGTTAGCTGAATCTCAGCTCAACTCTTATTTTGATGGAAGAACTTATGCTGTTTCTTTTTTAATTGATTTTTTTTTTAGAGAGAGAGAGAGAGAGAGAGAGAGAGAGGAAGGGAGAGAGACAGATAGAAATATTAATCTATTCCTGTATATGCCCCGACTGGGGATTAAACCCTGCAAGCTTTGGGTGTGGGGATGGTATTCTAACTAACTGAGCTATATGGTGAGGGCTTGTGCTGATTGTGTGTGTGTGTGTGTGTGTGTTTATCTGAGTTACCAGAATTCTTGAATTTAAAAAATTATAATTAGAATAATTTGTTATTATATAATAATTTTACAGCCCTGGCTGGATAGCTCAGTCGGTTAGAGCATCGTCCTGAAGAGCAGAGTTTGCCAGTTCGATTCCCGGTCAGGACACATACAGGAGCAGATCAATGTTCCTGTCTTTCACTCTCTCTCTCTCTCTCTCTCTCTCTCTCTCTCTCTTTCTCTCCCTACCTTCCTCTCTATATGAAATCAATAAAATAAAAAATATATAATTTTACAGTTTTTTAATGCTATTATTTGTTGGAGGTTAGAAATGGTATTTGTTTTTGTTTATACCATATTCCTACACCTACCACCATTTTCAATGACTAGTGGGTACTCACCAGATATTTGTTGGGCAGGTGAATATCAGCTGCCTCCGCAGCCTTTTGGCGCCATGCCCTTGTTCTATCTACATAGCTGTATGAACTCTAGGTATCACACTCTTGTGCTCCTCTTTCTACCCTGACAAACATCGTTTAAGGTCCAATGCAAGGTGGGAAGGAGCCACTTTAGTTAAAGCAGAGGGAATTTAGTGCAGGGAATTGGCTGCACTGGTGCAGAGGAGCTGAAAAGATAAAAAAGAGAAGGTAGCAGGAGGAAGCCACACCCCTAGACTGGAGGGACAAAAGGAGAAAGCGGTGTTATCACAGCTCAGGGCCTCGAAGCACCTGATAAACCCCAGAGAATCTGTCTGATGGACAGTGACATCAAGGAGGTGATGAAGCCGTTGCCAGGGAGGCACCCGAGGCAGAGAAGAGAGAGAGAACCGCTCTGGCTTATCCTTTCCTCAGCCTTCCAGTTTCTCATTGGAAAACCCTGCAATGCCCACTGGCATGGGAGCATAATGAAAGCTGTCTGCACTGGTTTCCCTCCCCTGCACCAGCAGAGCAGGGAAGGGGGAGGAATGATGCTGAGAACAGTCCATGGCGTGTTCCACTATCAAAGGAAGACCCTATAGGGATAACGCCAATTTTGTGCTTTCTGTCTCCCACATCCACGTGCCTGTCTGCCAGTTATTTACCGACTCAACAACTACCCAGGGTGATTTTCCCAGTGCCACTCACCAGCAGCCTTTGTCCTCACAGATTCCTTCATGGAGCACCTGATAACTCAAGATCAAGCAGCTGGCCTATATTTCACGCTCTGCTTGCCCTGCCCAGTCAAGGTAAATACAGCCCAACAGACCTTGCTTCAGAGCTCATCCTCCAGCCTCCACGTGATTGCATGCCAAGAGCAGGGGGCTGATCCACTGAGTGTGGGGTGGAGAGAGCAGTGTGATCTTGTCTGTGTCCAAGACTGTAGTGGTGTGACTCTGCATCACCACAATTCTAGGCTTACATTTGTTTTTTTTTATTTTAATTTTTATTTATTTACTGAGGTGACATTGGTTAATAAAATGACATAGGTTTCAAGTGCACACTTCTATGACCCATCATCTATGTATTGCATTGTGTATCTGCCACTCAAAGTCAAATCTCCTTTTTTTTTTTTTTTTTTTTTTTTTGTATTTTTCTGAAGCTGGAAACGAGGAGAGACAGTCAGACAGACTCCCACATACACCTGACTGACATCCACCCAGCACGCCCACCAGGGGGCGATGCTCTGCCCCTCCGGAGCGTCACTCTGCCACGACCAGAGCCACTCTAGCGCCTGGGGCAGAGGCCAAGGAGCCATCCCCAGCGCCCGGGCCATCTTTGCTCCAATGGAGCCTCGGCTGCAGGAGGGGAAGAGAGGGACAGAGAGGAAGTTGGGGGGGTGGAGAAGCAAATGGGCGCTTCTCCTATGTGCCCTGGCCGGGAATCAAACCCAGGTCCCCTGCACGCCAGGCCGACGCTCTACCGCTGAGCCAACCGGCCAGGGCCTCAAATCTCCTTTTGTACCATACGTTTGACCCCCATGCCCTTTACTACCCTCCACCTCCCTTTTCCCTGGGTCTGAGTTTTTGTTTGTCTTCTTTGTTCATTTGTTGCTTTCAGTTTTATATCCTAATATGAGTGAAATCATATGGTTCTTGACTTTTTCTGTCTGACTTATTTTGCTTAGCATGATATTCTCGAGATCCATCCATATCATCACAAATGGCAGCATGTCATCTTTTCTTATGGCTGAGTTCTATTCCATTGTATATATGTACCACGTCTTCTTTATCCAATCATCTCTCAAAGGGCGCCTTGGTTGTCTCCATGTCTTGGCCACTGTGAATAATGCTATCATGAACATAGGGGTGAATATGTCTTTGCAAATAAATGTTTTCAAATTTTCGGGGTAAATACCCAGAAGAGGGGTTTATGGGTCATTTGGTAACTATATTCTTAATATTTTGAGGTACTGGCATACTGTTTCCATAGTGGCAGTACCAGTTTACATCCCCACCAGCAGCAAATGAGGGTTCCTTTTTCTCCACAGCCTCTCCAACATGTGTTATCATTTGTCTTGATGATAATATAAGTTTACACTTTTCAGTGAAGATTTTTTTTCCATTGGAAATCCTTGGTCCTGTATACTTATTTTATGATTCATCAGTCAGAGTTTAATTTGTGTTGGGAAATAAAAAACAAACCAGGGCCCTGGCCAGTTGGCTCAGTGGTAGAGCATCAGCCCAGTGTGTGGAAGTCCTGGGTTCGATTCCCGGTAAGAGCATACAGGAGAAGCACCCATCTGTTTTTCCACCCCTCCCCCTCTCCTTCCTTTTTATCTCTCTCTTCCCCTCCCGTAGCCAAGGCTCCATTTGAGCAAAGTTGGTCTGGGCGCTGAAGACAGCTCCACGGCCTCCGCCCCAGGCACTAGAATGGCTCTGGTTGCAACAGAGCAACGCCCCAGAGGAGCAGAGCATTGCCCCTTGGTGGGCATGCCGGTGGATCCCAGTCAGGTGCATGCAGGAGTCTGACTGCCTCCCCACTTCTAACTTTGGGAAAATACAAAAAAAAAAAAAAAGAGACAAACTAAGGAATAAATATGATTACTTTTATTACTTTTCATAAAATATCTTACCAAGTGTCTGCTTTGATCTCTATGATAACTCCATGATATTAAGGCAAAGTTTTTCACCCTCAGCACTATTGACATTTTGGGCTGAACAATTCTTTGTTGGGGGATGTTCTGAGCATTATGGAACATTTAGTAGTATTCTTGTCTCTTATACACTAGACACCATTAGCACTTCCCTCCCCAAAGTTGTGACAACTAAAAATTAATTTAGATACTGCCATATGACCCTTGCAATGTGGAAATCATCTCTGGTCAAGAATTACTATGTTTAGATACCCTGGTCTTGTTATCTTTGAATATATGTATCCTGATTTATTGATGTCACCCCATTAAAAAAATAAAATTATTAAAAAAAAAAAAAAGAAGCTCTTTCCCAGAGACAGCTTTCTTAAAAAAAAAAAAAAAAAAAAAAAAAAAAAAAAAAAAAAAAGAATTACTATGTTCAAGGGAATACAATTATTATGATCCCATTATATAGGTAAAGAAAGTGAAAGTCAAAGATGTTAAGAGAGCATGCCAGGTCTTCTTATATATCATCTTATATTATAAATTTTTACATGGGCTATAAGTCAAATATTAATTGGAAATTCTTGGGATGAAAAATTTGCTGGCCTGGTGCAAAGTTAAAATTGAGATCCCAAGTGCAAGACTCACTATTTTGAGATTTATACCTGGGCCCTAGAAATGGAAACAATAATCTTGATTTTGATAACTGGGAGGTTGTAGAATATTATCCTAATAGCTCTCCATGGTAAGAAATGAAGTGGCAGGACTATGGAGGAGAGACCCGGATGTGCTAAGCAGGGAAAACAGCACTAGTGGCTGGCTTTCCATCTGGCTTTGACTTAATGACTAAATTATTTTAATTTTCCTTACATTTTTAATCTTTAATTTCTTCAAGACAAGAATACCTTAATTTCCCTCATCACATCTGTCTGCTCATTAATGTGCATGTTTTCTTCTTTGTCAGCAGTCAGATACCAGATGAAGTTTAGATAAATGGTTGCCAGCTTACCTTAAAGTTGCTTTATGATGGGCTTTGGATGGAAGAGTTAGAGCAGATACTCCCAATAAGAAGGCTGCTCTCTCTCTTTCTCTCTCTGTGGTTCATTGAACCCATATGGATCAGAACAGCTGGAAGGATGGATTTGCTACCCGAGGCCAGCAATTGTGTCGCCAACCGTGACTCCCACTTGCTGACCCTCGTATAATGCAGTGCACTTGAAGGAATGTTGATCACTCCTTTCCATTTTGTGATGGATAGTGTTATTTAAGACTGATGGTTTTGTAAACCATTGGTGAGTCTCCACATCTCACAGATGTGAGTGAGGCAGATAGTCAATAAATAATGTCATGTTCTAGAGGAATGTGAACGGCTCTCTACCACATGGGCTAAATTGTCCTGCTAGCAAGCAGGTGTGAAGGTAGCTCAGACCTGGCATGGAAAGGCTTGTAGAAAAAAACAGTTTCTGGCTGGTATGCTTTTATCCAAGCCTGTGTTTTAAGGTTACTTTTTACAAGATGCTTGATGCGTAGGTCAGCTCCTGAAAGCACCTTCATTACCTAGAATGCTAGTTGATGGCCAGCACAGCTACAGCAAAGCTTGAGAGGACAAAGCTCTACTGATTTAGATACACTTACTCTGGCTGGCAGAGTGGGAGTCACTTCAAAAAAGGTGATTTTCTCTGATTGCGTAAGGTCAAGTGAACCATCCACAGAGAGTTATCTGGAAGGACTGTCATAGTCAACACCATTAAACTTTTATTTCATCCCTGTAACTCCCCTGGCACTGGGTCCATGCGTCCCAATCAACCCTCTAGTTACAAGTTGGCTTCCCAGGTGGCCCTGTATCCAAGGAGAGCGTAGGGCAGATAAACCAATGGGAGTGTCCTAGTCAATATACACAACAGGCATATTTGTCATTATATGAATTAATAAATTGGCATCAAGTTGAAAAATAATAAAGTCAGTTAAGGAGCTTTCACTTCATGAAAAAGTTGGATGTAGTTCTTATGATCTAGGTATGTTCATTTGTATAGAAAAAGGGAGAATGAAGAACCAGAGTAGTATTAGCACTTCATCGGAGACCCTTTAACTTTAATATCGTTTTCCTGTTGTTGTGTAGTTTTCTCTCCCCAAGCAAATGGCAAGTTTCCCCTGGCAGGGCACTTTTATCATACTACAGTGTGTCCGTAAAGTCATGGTGCAATTTTGACTGGTCACAGGAAAGCAACAAAAGACGATAGAAATGTGAAATCTGCATCAAATAAAAGGAAAACTCTCCCAGTTTCATACCTATTCAGTGCAGTTTGATGTGGGCTCATGCAGAGATTTTTTAGGGCTCCTTAGGTAGCTATCCCATATAGCCTCTACAGATTCGCCACTGACTGATGGTCTACCAGAACGGGGTTTCTCCACCAAACTGTCAGTTTCCTTCAACTGCTTATCCCACCAAGTCATGTTATTCCTATGTGGCAGGGCTTCGTTATAAACGCGCCTATATTCATGTTGCACTTTGGTCACGCATTCGAATTTAGCGAGCCACAGAACAAACTGAACTTTCCTCTGTACCATCCACATCTCGACTGGCATGGCTGTGGGCTGCTCTGCTGTACACATGGTGTTATGTCATCATCTGTGCATGCGCACATGCTGCCACATCATCCTACAGAAACTGGGAGGGTTTTCCTTTTATTTGGTGCAGATTTCACATTTCTATCGTCTTTTGTTGCTTTCCTGTGACTGGTCAAAAGTGCACCATGACTTTACAGACACACTATATTTTTGTATAGTATCTAGTACATAGTACAATGCTAGAGATGTGTGTTAACATTCACTTAAAACTTTTTACTTGTTTTCTGGCTCCCCTAATATATTGAATTAATTAATTAAAGGGACATTTGTAAAGATGGAGAACAGTCTACTTCAAGTGCACTGGGGTGCTGTGAAGTGATGATGTGGTTGGTTTATATAGCATTATGTACAGTCGGGCCACCTGTTGTAAGTCTCCATTGCTATGTAATCCATGGTGCCTTTTTTTAAAGGAGCCTTTATTGTGAGTTCCAATATATGTGTGTGCCATAAAGAGCAGAAGAAGAGGTTACTACTGTATTAGATTTAGATAAAGGAAGGAAAGTTCCAAGTGTCAGGAGGGTGGGTTGCTAACTCGACTGGTAACACATTTATGATCTGAACTACTGTGAGATTTGGCTCTCTATTACTTCACTAAACATGAGGCCTGGAACAGGGAAGAGTTCTGCTGCCAAAGGATTTTTTAGGAGTAATTCTGTCCTAGAATCTCTCGTGGATATCGCATGACTTTAAAATACGGGGACAGAGAGGGCTGATTCAAATAGGAAATTTTCAGATGAAGAATAAACTAGTGGGGAGGAGAGCAGAGAAAGACCATGTGGAGCAGAGGAGAAGCAGCCAAGATGACGGAGTGCTGAAGGAGTAGCCGGTTTGTGCAGAGAGAGGGAGACGGGAAACAGGTGAATAAGGCTGGTGAGCTAGAAACCTTTGATTCTAGGAAACTTGGATAAGTCAGTGGCTTTGGGAGTCCTGAATTGAAAGGAAAGTGTTTTCTCACTGTGTGTATTTCTTGCCCACTGGGTGCAAGCTAGGATTAAAGTTAATGGCCCACCAAAAAAAAAAAAAAGAGAGAATAAATTAGTGGGGTTAAAATCTGTAATTATCCGTCGGCCTAGCGTGCGGAGGACCCGGGTTCGATTCCTGGCCAGGGCACATAGGAGAAGCGCCCATTTGCTTCTCCACCCCTCCGCCGCGCTTTCCTCTCTGTCTCTCTCTTCCCCTCCCGCAGCCAAGGCTCCATTGGAGCAAAGATGGCCCGGGCGCTGGGCATGGCTCTGTGGCCTCTGCCTCAGGCGCTAGAGTGGCTCTGGTCGCAATATGGCGACGCCCAGGATGGGCAGAGCATCGCCCCCTGGGGGGCAGAGCACCGCCCCTGGTGGGCGTGCCGGGTGGATCCCGGTCTGGCGCATGCGGGAGTCTGTCTGACTGTCTCTCCCTGTTTCCAGCTTCAGAAAAATTAAAAAAAATTAAAAAAAAAAAAAATCTGTAATTATCCCCAATTTCGCCAGTTATTGATGTATGTTGATTTAATATAGGATTCACTTCCATTGCTTTGAATTTTGGGATTTTTATGTCTGCTTGGCTTTGAAAGACCATTTTAGTCTTTCTAGTCATTTTTCAGCTGTCAGAGACAAGGTGCTTATTTGTATGCACTGCACCTGAAATTTTTACAGGAGTTACTCCTTAGGTAATCATTCCCTGTGTCAGTCTCTTGTGGCTGCTCTAACAAATTACTATACACTTGGTGTCTTAAAATAACAGAAATTTATTTTCTCTGGGTTCTGGAGGCTGGAAGTCTGAAATCAGTATCACTGGGCTGAAATCCAACAGCTGAGAAGTGCTCCCTCCAGAGGCTCCAGAGGAGTCTTGATGTTAGAGGAGTCTTGATGTTGCCTCTTCCAGATTTTTGTTTGTTTGTTTTTTGTTTGTTTGTTTGTTTGTTTTATTTTTCTGAAGTTGGAAACCGGGAGGCAGTCAGACAGACTCCTGCATGCGCCCGACCGGGATCCACCCAGCATGCCCACCAGGGGGCGATGCTCTGCCCCTCTGGGGCGTCGCTCTGTTGCAACCAGAGCCATTCTAGCACCTGAGGCAGAGGCCACAGAGCCATCCTCAGCACCTGGGCCAACTTTGCTCCAATGGAGCCTTGGCTGCAGGAGGGGAAGAGAGAGACAGAGAGGAAGGAGAGGGGGAGGGGTGGAGAAGCAGATGGGCGCCTCCCCTGTGTGCCCTGGCCGGGAATCGAACCCAGGACTCCTGCACGCCAGGCCAACACTCTACCACTGAGCCAACTGGCCAGGGCCTCTTCCAGCTTTTGAAGGCTGTTGATTCCTTGGCTCATGATGGCATCCCCTCCATGATCATATTGCCTTCTCTTATCCCAAATGTTACAAATTTCTTGATATATTATGTCTACCCACCCTGCCACCACCATATTTCTATAAAATATTTAGTATGCCCTTTCTACCTAACCACTTATATCTTTCTTCACTTCAGGGAAATACACTCTTTAGTATTTCTTTATTTGTCTTATTCTATTTTCCATGTTATCTATTATTTTAGAACTCTTATTAGATTGATTTTGGATCATGACTTTATTTTTAATTTCTAGGAACTCTGGTTTCTTCTTTTTAAATAGTAGCCTGTTACAGTTTTTGTGGCTCTGGTGTCTTGAATCTTTGAAGATTTTAACCATGCTATAACAGATTCTCTCCTTTTTCCTGCACTAGTCTGTTTTCTCTCAATGAAGTATTATACAAAGATAAACTGGATTCCTACTGCACTGTTGTAAAGCCACATAAGAACCTCTCTGTGACTTCCACACTTAACTACGCCAAGCTCAGAACTTGGGGGAGACATGTTCAGCCCCAGGTGAATGCAGTTATCCAATTGCTGCAAAATATAATGACTCTAAGATTACTTACAAAGAGAGAGCTTTGAAATAGGCCACTTAAAAAAAAAAACAGAAAGAGTTCATTAAAATGTGCAATTTTCAACTTACTGAGAGCTAGCCTTCCCCATTAGGTTGTGAGCCTTTTGAAAATTGATAATCACATTGTATTCAATGTTATATGTGTAGTACTTAGCACTGTTCTAGTCCATGATTGTTGCTTATTCAATACATATAAAATAAAAGAATGAGCAAATATATGGAATTTCAATGTTGGCCCAGATTATCGCTTGATTTATATTGAAGACCCCATTAAAAAAAATACAAACAAGTCTTTGGGGAAAAACATTTTATTCCATACTTTATTGTTTATTGCCTTATATATAGTTGGACTAAAGTAAAAGTATAGCCAATGGACACATCTTACAGAAGGCTTCCTGGACACTTGAAAATGACCACAGTCAGTAAAGTGCACTTTCTCTGCCTATCCATTCTCTTAGAGATAAGAGGGAGGACAGACTGCTTTAATACCCATCACTGTTCCATGCCTTTGTTGGAGCTATTTCTTCTTCCACAAGGACCTCTCCCCTCTGTCGCACTCAGCCTTCCCTGACTACTTCAAACCACATTGATCTTTCCATTCTGAGGTACTATGAAACTTTTTTTGTGTATCACACTATTCTGTACTTCAGTTACATTGAACAAATATTTATTTTCTCTGTACTTGGCTCTGAGCTAGGTTCCAAAGGTGACACAAAGATAGAAAAACTCACAGTCTTACTTTCAAAGAACCTTCAGCCTGATAGGGAATTTAGTATATAATAAATAACTGTAATAAAACTTAGCAAGACAAGTAACATGGGACCAGTAAAACAATGTATTAATGCATGGGAGTTAAGGGTGGGGAGAAATGTTATATACCTGATGTAGCTTCAGAAGTTATGTGACTTTGGCAATGGCCTCTGAAGTTGAATAGGATTTTGTTAGAATGTAATAAGTGCCAGGGGAGAAAAGAGGAGGCAGAAGGAAGCGTGTATCAAATGCTCAATTAAAACCACAAAAAGCAGAATAAGAGTAGAAGACAAAAATAGGAACAAAGAACCAGGGTAACAAATTAAAAGCAGCAACAAATATGTTAGCTCTGAATACAACTTTTCAATGATCATTTTGAAAATGCCCCAATTAAAAGACAGATTGTCAGAATGAATCAAAAAACAAGACCCAATTATATGTTTCTGTAGAAACCCACTTGAATATCAGACACATAGATTAAAAGTATCAGTAAATAGATAAGGAAAATTATACCATGCTAACACTAATGAAAAGAAAGCTGAAGGGGCTATATTATTTTCAGACAGAGCAGACTTCAAAGCAAGAAAAAATATCAGATAAAGGCATTGCATAATGATAAAGGGGAAGGTCAATTGTCCAGGAAGATATAATAGTCCTTTAATAAGTATGTACCTAACAACAGAGCATCTGAATATGTCAGGCAAAAACTGGCAGAACTGCAAGAAGACATAAGTGAATCCAGTATCATTGTGGGAGACTTTAACACCCATCAAAAATAAACAGATCCAACAGGAGAAAAAAAAAAAAAGCAGTAACAACATAGTTAAACTCTTCAACACCATCAATCAACTGGATATAGTTGAGAAATATAGACTGCATTCAACAACAGCAGAATATACATTCTTCTCAACCTCACATGGAACATTCACTAAGAGAGGTCACATTCCTGGTCTTGAAACATACCTTAACAGACTGACCAGGTAGTGGCGCAGTGGATAGAGCATCAGACTGGGATGCAGAGGATCCAGGTTCAAAAACCTGAGGTGGCTGGCTTGAGCACGAGCTCATCCAGCGTGAACAAAAGCTCACCAGCTTGAGTGTGGGGTCACTAGCTTGAGCATGGATTCATAGACATAACGCCATGGTCGTTGGCTTGAGCCCAAAGGTCACTGGCTTGAACTCCAAGGTCGCTGGCTTGAGCCCAAGGTCGCTGGCTTGAGCAAGGGGTCACTTGCTCTGCTGTAGTCCTCCGGTCAAGGAACATATGAGAAAGCAGTCAATGAACAACTAAGGTGCTGCAACAAAGAACTGATGCTTCTCATCTCTCTCCCTTCCTGTCTGTCTGTCCCTATCTGTCTCTGACACACACACACACACACACACACGACATACCTTAACAAATTTAAAAGGAATATAAATCATACAGTGTCTGCTCTCAGACCACAATGAAATTAAACTAGAAATTAATAACAAAGATAACTGAGAAATCTCAAAATACATGGAAATTAAATAACAGACTTCTGAATAACACATAGGTCAAAGAAGAAATATCAATAGAAAATTTAAAGAATACTAATAAAAATGAAAATTTTATCAAAATTTTTAGATGCAATGAAAGCTATGCATAGAGAAAATTTATAGCACTGAATGCATATATTAAAAATAAAGAAAGATCTAAAATGAATTACCTAAGCTTTTGCCTTAGGAAACTAGAAAAAGAAAAATGAATCCAAAGGAAACAAGAAAATAATAAATGCTAGAGCAAAACTCAATGAAATTTAAACCTGGATGTCAATTTTAAAAATCAACACAACTAAAATCTGGTTCTTTGAAAAGATATATAAAATTGATAAGCTGCTAGCCAGGCTATTTAAAAACAGAAAAGACACAAATTACTAAAATTGAAAATGAAAGAGGTTAGATCACTACAGATCCCTCGGACATTAAAAGAACAATAAAGGAATACTTATGAACAACTCTGTGCCCACATGTTTGATAACCTAGATGAATGGGCCAGTTTTGTAAAAGAGATAATTTACCAAAACTCATATGAGGAGAAAATGACAACCTAAATAGGCCTACTTCTATTTTTAAAAATTGCATCAGTAGTGAATAACCTTCCAAAACAGAAAGCATGAGGCCCAGATGAATGCACTGCTAAATTCTAGCAAACATTTAAAGAATATATTTTCCCAGCCCTGGCCAGTTGGCTCAGCGGTAGAGTGTCAGCCTGGCGTGTGGAAGTCCCAGGTTCAATTTCTGGTCAGGGCACACAGGAGAAGTGCCCATCTGCTTCTCCACCCTTCCTCCTCTCCTTCCTCTCTCTATCTCTCTCTCCCCCTCCCACAGCCAAGGCTGCATTGGAGCAAAGTTGTCCCACGGTGCTGAGGACAGCTTCATAGCCTCTGCCTCAGGTGCTAGAATGGCTCTGGCTGCAATGGAGCAACACCCCAGATGGGCAGAGCATCGCCCTCTGGTGGGCATGCTGGGTGGATCCCAGTTGGGTGCATGCAGGTGTCTGTCTGACTGCCTCCTTGCTTCCAGCTTTGGAAAATAAAAAATAATAGAAATAATAAAAAAAAATAAAGAAAATTTTTTTCCAATTCTTTAAAACATCTTTCAGAAGATAGATGAAGAGGAATACTTCCTAACTCATTCTAAGAGGCCAGCAGTAGCCAAACCAAGATATTATAAAAAACAAACCAAAACACAACAACAACAACAAAAAAACACAAAAAAAACCCAGAGCAATATTTCTCATAAATGGAAAGGCAAAAATGTTTAACAAAATTTAAGCATATCCAATCCAACAATGTATAAAAAGAATTGTACATCACAACCAAGTGGGATTTGTCCCCAGTAGACAAGGTTGAGTCAATATTTGAAAAACAATTATTGTAATTCATTACATTAACTGGCTAAAGAAAAAAAATAACAAGTACAGTGCTCCCTTGTCTATCGTGGGGGTTAGGTTCCAGAACCCCCGTGATAGGTGAACATCCCCGAAGTAGCAACCTTATATTTATTTTATTATTTATATATATTATAAGGCTTTATAAACCCTCCCTGCACTGTTATTAACCTTTCCCACACTCTTATAAACACTTCCTATGCCTTTAAACACTTTGTACACTCTTAAACCTACGTAATTTTAATAACATTTAAAATTCTATATGGGTACTCACCAGTGAATATACTACAACTTGAATGATGAAGATGGTGATGAATTAGCTGTGCAGTACTGATGATGATGAAGGTGATGATGATGAGATGAATGTACAGCACAGCCAAGAAGAGCATTACAGCTCTTCTGAAGGTGCCACTCTATCAGGTGCTTCATCAGGTGGTGCAGTATATTCACCCTCATCTGTAACTTCTGTTTTCACTAAAGGTGTAAGCGTGACTGGTGTCTTCTTCCGAGTGAAGAACATAGTTATGGGGAGTTGCTGGCACTGCTTTTTCTTCTGAGCGAGAAGGTGTTTATAGACCAACATGCCACCCTCGATTGCATTTGAGAACTGCAATGAACAAAGCATCTGGGGATCCCATTCTTGAGCCACTTGCTGAAGTTCTTTGGCCATTCTGACCATGGTTGCAAGATGATCGAGTGTTAGGCCAACCTCCTCTTCTTCCTCAACCCCCAGTTCCTCTTGTTCCTCTTCCTTTGCTTGGCCTTGTGGAGCAGTGACTGCAGGAAGAAGTATATCTCGCTGGATACCAACACCATCCACACAAAGGTAAAGAAGCTTTATGAAACTTTCGCTAAAAGCAGTGTTGTTGGCGATGGTAACAAGGACGAGGATGACAACACAGAAGCAGGACCATCGAGTGCTTCTCCCATTAGACCAACCTCATTTCTTTGCTTGCTGACTTTGTCACCTCCGTCAGGTCTTCGTCCATCAATGATTGTGAGTGGGCATCGATCAGATCATTAATGTCATCAGCAGTCATATCATTGAAGTTATCTCCTCCCAGTAGTTTTGCCAACTTTACTGCAGAGTGATGGACTTCATCAGGATAGAATCCCTTATAATCGTGGACCACTTCTGGCCACAAACTTTTCCAGCTGGCATTTAAAGTTTCAATCTTCATCTCCTTTATGGCTGTCTGAATATTTAGGAGAAACAATTCAATGGTGTAGTCATGCCAGTACACATTTAGTGAGAAGTCTTTGTCCAAGTCCATAGCTTCAACGAGGTTTTTCAGGAGGCTTTGTGTATAGACAACCTTAAAAGCGTGAATACCACCTTGATCCATGGGTTGAACCATGATGTGGTATACTGCGGCAAGAACTCTATCTGTACGCCATGATATGACAGATCGACAGCATGGCCTCCAGCATTGTCCATGATCAGAAGCACTTTGAATTCGAGACCTTCCTTTGCCAGATAAAACTTGACCTGTGGAATGAAGCACGGGTGGAACCAATCCAACATGAGGAATTTTGTGATCCTGGCCTTGGGGTTGAGCATCCAGTACACAGACAACATGTTCTTATTCCTGTTTTTTAGGGTCCTTGGGTTTTTTTGACCTATAAACAAGCCCTGGCTTCATCATAAAGCCTGTAGCATTCCCACACATAACCAAAGTTATATGATCTTTTGGGGCCTTAAATCCAGGGGCTTCGGCTTCATCCTTCATAATAAAAGTATGAGATGACATTCACTACCAAAATAAGCCTGTCTCATCCATATTAAAAACTTGTTCAGATTTATAGCCCCCGTCCTCGATGATGGTTTTGAATATGTTCACGTACTCCTCGGCTCTGGCTTTATCCACAGAGGCAGCTTCTCCATGCAAAATAATGCTCTTAAGTCTGAAGTGTTTCTGAACTTGTCATACTAGCCCTTGCTGGCATTGAATGAGGTTGGTCTAATGGGAGAAGCACTCGATGGTCCTGCTTCTATGTTGTCATCCTCGTCCTTGTTACCATCGCCAACATCACTGCTTTTAGCGAAAGTCTCATAAAGCTTCTTTACCTTTGTGCGGATGGTGTTGGTATCCAGCAAGATATACTTCTTGCAGTCACTGCTCTACAAGGCCAATGCAGATTCCATCCTACAATGGCCTTATTGTGGGAAGTTACCACCCTCTTCGCAGTCTTGTTAAAAGACACTGCTACTGTCATCCTTATATTCTTTTCATCCTTCTTTATGTAGCGAACCAAAGATTCATTGATCCCATAATGGTGGCCTACAGCCACATAGCTTCTCCCTTCCTTTAGAATGTCAAGGAGTTCTACCTTTTCTAAAATGGTAAGCCTCTTTCTCTGGTGCTTGAATTTGGTGCCAGAAGCCTTAGAAGGCGCAGAACATTTGGGCAACATCGTAAGGCTTGAAATCAATTCATTTTTTTATGAAAATCTCACAAAAACACAACACCGCAGAGCAACACTATGTGCAGATGTTGATCAGATGTTGATGTGAAATGGACAAGGAGAGATGCTGATCACATGCTATACACCAGAGATGGAGGAGACATTCTACAATCGCTGAGCCAGTCAGTGCCCAAGATACAGAACACAGTGCTCTGGTTGATCACCTCCCACCCATCAGACATTAGTGTGCCTTGCGCAATCTCACATGGGCAAACTAGCTCAAGCGGGAGTGGCTGAAGCTGCATTTTCCATATGTGTAAGTCTTTGTCTACTCATCTGCTGGTACACTACATTTTATTTTGATTTAATATATTTTTAATATTTTTTAATTTATATATTTATATTTTTAATTTTTAGGCTAGAAAATGCTTATTTTACTGCAAAAATAATTAAAATACAAGTATATAAAAATACCTATATACTGCAAAATCTTATGATATAGCAAAAAAATTCATGTTACAAAATTAGATATATACAATTTAAAAATCTGCAATACAGTGAGACTGTGAAAAGTGAACCACAATATGGTTAGGGATGACTGTATATCAATAGATGTAGAAAGAACATTTGATAGATTTCAACACCAATTTATGATAATAACTCTCAGTAATCTAGGAACAGAGGGGAACTTTCTCAATTTGATAAAAAAAATTACAAAAATGTTACAACTGATATTATTCTTAATGCTTTCCTACTGAGATCAGGAACAAGGTATGGATGTCCTCTTTTACCATTTTTTTTTTCAATATCATGCTAGATATCCTAGCTAATGCAATAAGACCAGAAAAAGAAATTAAGGTATGTTGATAAGGCAGGAAGAAATGAAACTTTTTGTTTGTTTCAGATAACATTGCCTATGTACAAAATCTGAAATAATCATCAAAAATCTCTAGAACTAATAAGAAATTATAGCAGAGTTTCAGGATAAAAGGTTAAAATATAAGTCAATCTCTTATCTATATATTGCAGTGAACAATATAACTTGAAGTTATAAACACAATACCATTTACATTAGCACCCTTTCCAAAGAAATAGTTATAAATATAACACAATATGTATAATATCCATATAAAGAAAATTGTAAAAACTCTGATAAATGAAATAAAAAATGAACTAAATACATGGAGAGATATTTCACTTTTTTAAATTAAATTTAATGTAGTGACATTGATAAATCAGGGTACATATGTTGAGAGAAAACATCTCCAGATTATTTTGACATTTGATTATGCTGTATACCTGTCACCCAAAGTCAAATTGTCTTCCTTCACCTTCTATCTGGTTTTCTTTGTGCCCCTCACCTCCCCCCACCCCCTCTCTCCTTCCTCACCCCATTCCCCCCACAGAGATATTTCACTTTTATAGTTAGGAAGACTTGATGTTTTCAAGAGGCCAGTTTTTTCCAAATTAATCTATAGATTCAGTGCAATCTCAATCAAAATTCCAGAAAGTTATTTTGTGAATGTCCAAAAACTGATTCTAAAGTTTATATGGAGAGGCAAAAGGCTCAGAATAGCCAACACAATATTGGAAAAGGAAAACAAAGTTGAAGGACTGACATACCCTAATTCAAGGCTTACTATAAAGCTACAGTAATGAAGGTAATGTGTTACTGGTGAAAGAATAGTCAAATAGATCAATAGAATGTAGTAGAGAGCCCAGAAACAGACCAACATAAATATAGTCAAATGATTTTTGACAAAGGAATATAAGTAATATAATTAAGAAAATATAATCTTTTCAACAAATGGTTATGGAACAAATGGACATTTACATGCAAAAAAAATTAGACATAGACCTCACACTATTCACAAAAATTAACCAAAATGGATCACAGATATAAAGCTAAAATTCTAAATTCTAAAACTGCTAGAAGATAACATGGGAGGAAATACAGATGACCCAGGGTTTAACAATGATTTTTTTTGGTACAACACCAAAGGCATTATCCATAGAGAAAGAATTGATAAATTGGACATTATTAAAATTTAAAAGTTTTGCTTTAGGAAAGACATTGTTTGTAGAATAAAAAAAATCACAGACTTGGAGAATATATTTTTAAAGCACACATTTGAGAAAGGACTGTTATTCAAAATATACAAAGAACTCTTAAAACTTATCAACAAGAAAACAATCATCCCAACTTAAAAAAATGAGCCAAAGACCTTAAAAGACACCTCACCATAGAAGATACACATCTGTTAGAGGAGCCAAAATTCAAAGTACAGAGAACACTGAAAACTGGTGAGGATGCACAGCAACAGGAACTCTCATTCAATGCTGGTGGTAATGAAAAATGGTACAGCCATTTTGGAAGATAATCTGTCAGTTTCTTTAAAAAGTAAACATAGAAGATGAGTGGTATGAGAGATACTCCTGATCTCTCCCCTTGAAATTTCAACAAATTGAACAACTATAATGCAGTGAAGAAACCCCAGCTGGGCTGCAGGTGCACCTGAAAGGTCCACACACTGAATGGACTAAAGGTGGGATGGGGTGAAAAGGGGGGCAAAAGATAAAACACATTCACGGTGGGCTTTGAGGAGAGAAGACAAATCCGGAATGATGAGTTTTTATTTATTTTTGCAGGACTACAGGGAGGAAGGAAGCTCGAGCTCTCTGGATTTTGCCTGAGGGGTGTGGAGAGGGAAACTCAGAGTGACTGGGTCTTCCTAGTGCTGGGAGGAGCAGTGAGATAGAGGGGCAGAGGGGGAGATAAACCAAAACAACCAGAGCATGGGGTCATGGCCAGTGTTCCTGCAGTCTGCCTGCAGCCCACACTCAGAGAGACAAAGAAAACTAAAATGCAGCCCCAGCCTCCAAGATCCTGCCTCCCTCACCTTGCGATAGGGAGAGTGGTGGAGACAAACCCTACAGCTAGCTCTCCAGAGCCACTCCCTCCCTTGAAGACCAGAGGTGCTTCATGTCTGGTCTCCAGGTCTGTGGAGACATGGGGAGGAGTGCCCAGCAGCCTGGGATCACCCTTGTTAGAGCCAAAAACCTAGAAAGCTGAATCCATAAAGCCAAGACCCTAAGGCCAAAGCCATAAAACCCTCACAACACTCCCCATCTACCAACACAACTGCAGCACTACCTAGATCATTGAGACAGCAACATCTCAGCAGAAAACAGCCCAAAGAACATCACATGGCTAAAAGTTGTACTAAAGTGACACCCTTAGTGACCTCTTAAAACTAAAATTTATTTTTTGTTTTTTCTTCTTATTCTTTTTAAAAAAAATTTATTGTGTTCACATAGATTCTAGTGTTGCCCAGATAGCATCCCCCCTCTCCCATATTCCCCTCAACATATCCCTTGCTTCCCTCCCCATACTGCCCTCCCCTATTCCCTTCAAGTTTAATTCCATTCCTCAGTTCACATTGTTTCTTGGATTCCTCAAATGAGTGAGATCATATGATATTTTTCTTTCTCTGCCTGGCTTATTTCACTTAACATAATAGTTTCCACGTCCATCCATGTTGTTGCAAAAGGTAATATTTTCTTTTTCATGGCTCCATAGTATTCCATTGTATATATGTACCACTGCTTTTTAATCCACTTGTCCACTGACGGACACTTGGGCTGTTTCCAGATCTTCGCTATTGTGAACAATGCTGCCATAAACATGGGGGTGCATTTTTCCTTTTGAAACAGTGATATGGTGTTCTTGGGATATAGTCCTAAAAGTGGGATGGCTGGGTCAAAAGGCAGTTCCATTTTTAATTTTTTGAGGAATCTCCATACTGTTTTCCACAGTGGCTGCACCAGTCTGCATTCCCACCAGCAGTGCAGGAGGGTTCCATTTTTCCACATCCTCGCCAGCACCTATCGTGTGTTGTTTTCTTTCGTTTTCTTCTGTATTTTTCTGAAGCTGGAAACGGGGAGAGACAGACAGACTCCCGCATGCACCCGAATGGGATCCACCCGGCACGCCCACCAGGGGTCGACGCTCTGCCCACCAGGGGGTGATGCTCTGCCCCTCCGGGGCGTTGCTCTGTTGCGACCAGAGCCACTCTAGCGCCTGGGGCAGAGGCTGAGGAGCCATCCCCAGCGCCCGGGCCATCTTTGCTCCAGTGGAGCCTTGGCTGCAGGAGGGGAAGAGAGAGACAGAGAGGAAGGAGAGGGGGAGGGGTGGAGAAGCAGATGGGCGCTTCTCTTGTGTGCCCTGGCCGGGAATCGAACCCGGGACTTCTGCACGCCAGACTGACGCTCTACCACTGAGCCAACTGGCCAGGGCCATGTGTTGTTTTCTTTTTTTTTTTTTTCATTTTTCTGAAGCTGGAAACAGGGAGAGACAGTCAGACAGACTCCCGCATGCGCCCGACCGGGATCCACCCGGCATGCCCACCAGGGGCAACGCTCTGCCCACCAGGGGGCGATGCTCTGCCCATCCTGGGCGTCGCCATGTTGCGACCAGAGCCACTCTAGCGCCTGAGGCAGAGGCCACAGAGCCATCCCCAGCACCCAGGCCATCTTTGCTCCAATGGAGCCTTGGCTGCGGGAGGGGAAGAGAGAGACAGAGAGGAAAGCGCGGAGGAGGGGTGGAGAAGCAAATGGGTGCTTCTCCTGTGTGCCCTGGCCGGGAATTGAACCCAGGTCCTCCGCACACTAGGCCGATGCTCTACCGCTGAGCCAACCGGCCAGGGCCCGTGTGTTGTTTTCTTAATGAGCACCATTCTCACTGGTGTGAGGTGATATCTCATTGTGGTTTTAATTTGCATTTCTCTAATAACTAGTGATGTTGAACATTTTTTCATCTATTGGCCATCCGTATGTCCTCTTTGGAGAAGTGTCTATTCAGTTCTTTTGCCCATTCTTTAATTGGAGTGTTTACCTTCCTGGTGTTGAGTTTTACAAGTTTTTTTTATAAATTTTGGTTATTAACCCCTTATCAGACATATTGTCGAATATGTTCTCCCATTGTGTAGTTTGTCTTTTTATTCTGTTCATATTGTCTTTAGCTGTACAAAATCTTTCTAGTTTGATATAGTCCCATTTGTTTATCCTGTCTTTTATTTCACTAGATAAATCAGCAAATACTGTACTGTATATTGCTGTGAGAGACATCGAAGACCTTACTGCCTATGTTCTCTTCTAAGATGCTTATGGTTTCACGACTTACATTTAAGTCTTTTATCCATTTTGAGTTTATTTTTGTGACTGGTGTAAGTTGATAGTCTAGTTTTATTTTTTTGCAGGTACCTGTCCAATTTTCCCAACACCATTTGTTAAAGAGACTGTCTTTACTCCATTGTATGTTCTTACCTCCTTTGTCAAATATCAATTGTCCATAAAGGTGTGGGTTTATTTCTGGGTTCTCTGTTCTGTTCCATTGATCTATATGCCTGTTCTTATGCCAGTACCAAGCTGTTTTGAGTACAGTGGTCTTGTAGTATAACTTGATATGAGGAAGTGTGATACCTCCCACTTTATTCTGATTTTTCAAGATTGCTGAGGCTATTCGTGTTCTTTTTTGGTTCCATATACATTTTTGGTTATGTGTTCTATATGTTTGCAGTATGTCATTGGTATTTCAATTAGTATTGCATTGAATTTATAAATTGCTTTCGGTAGTAAGACATTTTGATGATGTTTATTCTTCCTAACTATGAACATGATATATGCTTCCACTTGTTTGTATCTTCGTTGATTTCTTTTATCAATGTTTTGTAATTTTCCAAGTACAAGTCTTTAACCTCCTTGGTTAAATTTACTCCTAGGCACTTTATTTTTTTTGTTGAAATAGTGAAGGGGATTATTTTCTTAATTTCTCTTTCTGACAGTTTATTGTTGGTGTATAAAAAGGCCTCTGTTTTCTGTGTATTAATTTTATATCCTGCCACTTTGCTGAATTTGTTTATTAGGTCCAGTAGTTTTTTGACTGAGACTTCAGGGTTTTCTATATACAGTATCATATCATCTGCAATGAATGATAGTTTTACTTCTTCTTTTCCAATTTGGATGCCTTTTATTTCTTCTTCTTGTCTGATTGCTGTAGCTAGGACTTCCAGTACTATGTTAAATAAGAGTGGTGAAAGTGGGCACCCCTGCCTTGTTCCTGATTTTAGGGGAATTGCTTTTAATTTTTGCCCATTGAGTATGATATTGGCTGTGGGTTTGTCATAGATGGCCTTTAACATGTTGAGGTGTGTTCCCTGTATTCCCACTTTGCTGAGAGTTTTGATCATGAATGGGTGCTGGATTTTATCAAATGCTTTTTTTGCATCTATTGAAATTATCATGTGGTTTTTCTCCTTCCTTTTGTTTATGTGATTAATCACATTGATTGATTTACAAATATTGTACCATCTTTTCCTCCCCAGAATAAATACCACTTGATCATGATGTATGATTTTTTTCATGTATTTCTGGATTCGGTTTGTGAATATTTTGTTGAGGATTTTAGCATCTAAGTTCATCAGGGAAATTGGCCTATAATTTTCTTTCTTTGTGTTGTCTTTGCCTGGTTTTGGAATCAGAATTATATTTGCCTCATAAAAAGAACTTGGAAGTCTTCCTTCCTCTTGAATTTTTGAAATAGCTTGAGAAGGATAGAAGTTAGTTCTTCTTTAAATTTTTGGTAAAACTCACCAGTGAAGCCATCTGGGACAGAGCTTTTGTTTGTTGGGAGTTTTTTGATAACTGTTTCGATCTCCTTTGTTGTAATTGGTCTGTTTAGGTTTTCTGATTCTTTCAGATTGATTTTTGAAAGATTATGTTTCAAGGAATTTATCCATTTCACCTAAGTTGTCTAATTTTTTGGCATACAGTTCTTCATAGTATTTTCTTACAATATTTTGTATTTCTGTTGTGTCAATTGTTATTTCTCCACTCTCATTTCTAATTTTATTTATTTGAATCCTCTCTCTTTTTTTCTTGGTGAGTCTGTTTAAAGGTTCACTGATCTTGTTTACCCCTTCAAAGAACCAGCTCTTGGTTTTATTGATCCTCTGTATTGTTTCTTTAGCCTCTATGTCATTTATTTTCACTCTGATCTTTATTATTTCCTTCCTTCTACTACCTCTGGGCTTTACTTGCTGTTGTTTTTCTAGTTCTTTTAAATGCAGGGTTTGGTTATTTATTTGAGCTTTTTCTAGCTTTTTAAGGGATTTTTTTTCTTATTCTTATTTTTCCTTTTCTCTTTTGAATTTCAATTTCTTTAATTTATATATTTTTTATTATTGTTTGTGGTATTTTGTTTTTGATTTTTTGTTTGCTTTTGATCTTTTCTGTATTTTTTTCTTGTCATAATTTCTGAAATTTTTTATTTATATTTTAATTTTTTACTTTTTAGTTATTTTTTTGTTAGCGTTCTTAGTAATACCACTCTAAAATGCCATCAAGGAAGAAAACAATTGAATGCCATGGTCATACAAGACAGAGATGTAGTTCAAAAAAAAAGAAAAGAAAAATCTACAGAAAAAATCTCAATCATGTTGCTCATCTTCTTTAGCTATTAGAGAAATGCAAATCAAAACGGCAATGAGATACCACCTCACACCTGTTCGATTAGCTGTTATTAGCAAGTCAGGTAATAGCAAATGTTGGAGAGGCTGTGGAGAAAAAGGAACCCTCATACATTGTTGGTGGGAATGTAAAGTAGTACAACCATTATGGAAGAAAGTATGGTGGTTCCTCAAAAAACTGAAAATAGAACTACCTTATGACCCAGCAATTCCTCTACTGGGTATATATCCCCAAAACTCAGAAACATTGATACGTAAAGACACATGCAGCCCCATGTTTATTGCAGCATTGTTCACAGTGGCCAGGACATGGAAACAACCAAAAAGCCCGTCAATAGATGACTGGATAAAGAAGATGTGGCACATATACACTATGGAATACTACTCAGCCATAAGAAATGATGACATCGGAACATTTACAGCAAAATGGTGGGATCTTGATAACATGATACGAAGCGAAATAAGTAAATCAGAAAAAACCAGGAACTGTATTATTCCATACGTAGGTGGGACATAATACTGAAACTAAGAGACATTGACAAGAGTGTGGTGGTTACGGGGGGGAGGGGGGAATGGGAGAGGGATAGGGGGTGGGGAGGGGCACAAAGAAAACAAGATAGAAGGTGACAGAGGACAATCTGACTTTGGGTGGTGGGTATGCAACATAATTGAACGACAAGATAACCTGGACTTGTTATCTTTGAATATATGTATCCTGATTTATTGATGTCACCCCATTAAAAAAATAAAATTATAAAAAAAAAAAATCTCAATCATGTGGAAACCTTAGAGTTAAATGATAGAGCATTCAAAATTGAAGTTCTGAAAATACTCAACAAGATGAAGAAAGACACTATTAGGAACTTAATGAGCTTAGAAAACAAATTAATGAACAAAACAAATAACTCACCAAGGAGATAGAAACTTTAAAAACAGAGATGAAGAACTCAATACATGAATTTAAGATTGAGTTTACAAGTTTAGGCTATAGAACAAACCAGATAGAGGAAAGAATCAGTGACATTGAAGACAGGCAACTAGATATGCTACAGAGAGAAGAGGAGAAAGAACCACATTTTAAAAAAACTGAGAGACCTCTACAAGAATTGTCTGACTCCATAAAAAAGAGCAATATAATAATAATGGGCATATCGGAAGAAGAAGAGAGGAAAAAGGGAATGGAGAACCTATTCAAACAAATAATTGATGAGAATTCCCAAGTCTATCAATGATGAGAATTCCCAACTCTAGAAAGAGTTACAGTCTCAAATCCAAGAAGCAAACAGAATGCCAAGTTACCACAACTCAAACAGACCTATTCCAAGGTACATAATAAAAAAATTATTAAAAATCAATGACATATAAAGAATCCTCTAGACAGCTAGGGAAAAGGACATATAAATATAAAGGAAAGCCCATTAGGTTATCATTAGACTTCTCAGCAGAATTTCTACAAACCAGAAAAGAGTATACCCAAATATTCAAAGTAATGAAAGAGAGGAACTACCAGCCAAGAATACTATTCAATATATCCATCAAAGTTATCCTTCAAATATGAAGGAGAAATAAAAACTGTTACAGACATAGAGATTCTGAGGGAATTTATCACCAGGAAACTCCCACTATAGGAGATACTTAAGGGGATTATTTGACCCAATACAATGAACAAAACAAATCAAAACTACAAGTAAGCCTGACCAGAAGGTGGTGCAGTTGATAGAGCATCAGACTGGGATGCAGAGGACCCAGGTTTGAAAACTCAAGGTTGCCAGCTTAAGTGTGAGCTCATCTGGTTTGAGCAAAGCTCACATTTTGAGCCCAAGGTCACTGACTTGAGCCAGGGGTCACTTGGTCTGCTGTAGCCCCCTGGTCAAGGCACATATAAGAAAACAATCAATAAACAACTAAGGTGCCACAATGAAGAATTGATGCTTCTCATCTCTCCCTTTCTGTCTGTCTGTTCCTATCTGTCCCTCTCTCTGTCTCTGTCACACACACACACACACACACAAACTACAAGTAAAAGCTCTAACAAGTTCACAATAAAAACAAGGATAATCTGTGACAACAATAACATAAAAGGGAAGAGGATAAAGATCTGCAGTAGCAAAGGAGGATGGAGTGCAGAAGCACTCATAAGAAAAAGGTTCTTGTATATATGAACCTTTTTCTCTTAATAATCTAATGATAACCACCTATGAAAAAGCCACTACTGAAACACACAGCTTAAAAAAAGAAGAAACGGAAAAGAAGTATGGAATACCACCAAACAAAAACGACTGACTGAAACAAAAAAGAGAAGAACCAAACAAGATGCAGAGCTACCAGAAAACAAAACATAAAATGGCTAATAGGAAATCCTCAAATGTCAATAATTACCCTAAATGTAAGTGGACTAAACTCACCAGTAAAGAGGCACAGAATAGCAGATTGGATCAAAAAGCAAAACCCAACCATATCCTGCCTTCAAGAGACATATCTAAGCTGTAAGGACAAAAGTAGATTCAAAGTGAAAGGTTGGAAAATAATTCTCCAAGCAAAAAAATATCCAAAAGAAAAGCAAGTGTAACCATACTCATATCTGACAATGACTTCAAGACAACAAAGGTAACCAAAGACAAAGATGGACATTTTATAATGATAAAGGGGACATTGTATGAAGAAGACCTAACACTTTTTAATATAAATGCACCAAACCAAGGGGCAGCAAAATATACTGCTCACAGAAATTAGGAAATATTTCAAAATGAATATGAAGTGATAAAATATCCCCTAATTTTTGTGAGCAGTGCAAATAAGACATCTACTAATGTATCTAAAAATATAGTAGAAGCAGACAAAAGCATGATCATCTTTGGATATTTCAACACACCATTAATGGCTTTAGATAAATCACCCAAACAGAAAACCAATATAGAAATATCAGCCTTAAATGACACACTGGACCAAATGGACTTAATAGACATTTATAGGACATTTCATCCCCAAATGTCAGATTGTACATTTTTCTCCAGTGTGCATGAAACATGCTCAAGGATAGACCATATATTGGACTACTAACATCAACAAATTCAGAAAGATTGAAATTATACCAAGCATATTTTCTGCTCATAAGGCCTTGAAATTAGAATTCAGCTGTAAAAAGGAAATAAAGAAACCACAAAAATGTGGAAGTTAAACAACATACTTCTAAAAAAGTGACAGGGTCAAAGAAGAAATAAGAGCAGAGATCAAAAGATATATACAGACAAATGAAAATGACAACATGACATGTCAAAATTTCTATGATGTAGCGAAAGCAGTATAAGAAGGAAGTTTATATCATTGCAAGCTTATATCAAGAAACAAAAGAGGTCTCAAGTAAACAACCTAGCATCCCATCTTAAGGAACTAGAAAAAGAAGAACTAAAGCAACCCAAAGTCAACAGTAGAAAGGAAATAGTAAAAATTAGAACAGAACTGAATGAAATAGAGAACAAAGAAAACCCCCATGGAATAAAGAGCTGGTTCTTTGAAAAGATCAATAAAATTGACAAACCACTGGCTAGACTCACTAAGAATAAAAGATGAAGGACTCATATAAACAAAATCTGAAATGAAAGAGGAGAAATTACCACAGACTTCATAGATATAAAAAGGATCATAGGAGAATATTATGAAAGATTATATGCCACCAAATTCAACAACCTAAAGGAAATGAATAAATTCCTAGAACTATACAATCTTTCTAGACTGAGTCACAAAGAAGTGGAAAACCTATAAGCAGTGAGGAAATAGAAACAACTATCAAAATCGTCCCCAAAAACAAAAGTTCAGGATCAGATGGCTACACTGGTGAGTTATACCAAACATTCAAATAAGATTTGGTACCTAGCCTTCTCAAAGTCTTCCCAAAAATAGAAGAAGAACACATTTTATGAGGCCAACATAACCCTCACACCAAAACTGGCAAGGACAACACAAGAAAACTACTAACCAATTTCTCTAATGAATACAGATGTAAAAATGCTAAACAAAATACTAGAAAATCAAAAACAACAACACATTAAAAAATAATGCATCACGATCAAGTGGGATTCATTCCAGGTGCGCACAGATGGTTCAACATATGGAAATCAATCAATGTAATGCACCACATCAACAAAACAAAAATTGTATGATCCTATCAATAGATGCAAAAAAGGGATTCAATAAGATACAAAATCCCTATATATTTAAAACACTAAATAAAATTAGAATAGAAAAGTACCTCAACATAATAAAGGCCATATATGACAAACTATCAGCTAATATACTAAATGGTGAAAAAATGAAGGCTTTTACTCTAAAATCAGGAACAAGACAAGGCTGCCCACTCTTTCCACTCTTATTCAACATAGTTCTGAAAGTTTTAACCAGGGCTATCAAGCAAGAGAAAGAAATAAAAGACATCCATATCGGGAAAGAAGAAATAAAGGTATCACTTTTTGCAGATGACATGATTCTATATATAGAAAACTGCCAAGGCTTCACCAAAAAACTATTAGAAACAATAAACCAATACAGTAAAGTCACAGGATACAAAATCAACATACAAAAATCCACTCTTTTCTATACGCCAATGATGAAACATCAGAAAATAAATACAAAAAGACAATTCTATTTACAACTGCAACAACAACAAAAAAATAAAATACCTAGGAATAAACTTAACAAAGGATGTGAAGGAACTATTTACTTAAAATTACAAAACATTATTGAAAGAAATTGGAAACGACACAATGAAATGGAAAAAAATTTCATGTTCATAGGTAGGAGGAATCAACCTAGTTAAAATTGCTATATTACCCAAAGCAATACACAAATTTAATGCAATCCCCATAAAATGCCAATGTCATTTATTAAAGAAATAGAACAAAAAGATTACCAGGTTTGTATGGAACCATAAAAAACCCTGAATAGCCAAAGCAATACTGAGGAAAATGAATGAATCCGGAAGTATCACACTACCAGACTTCAAATTATACTATGGAGCCATGATAATCAAAACAGCATGGTATTGTTAGAAAAATAGACATAAAGACCAATGGAACAGAATTGAGAGCCCAGAAATAAAACCACATATATATGGACAAATTATCTTCAACAAAAGAGCCAAAAACACACAATGGAGAAAAGAAAGCCTCTTCAATAAATCATGCTGGGAAAATTGGAAGGCCACATACAAAAGAATGAAACTTGACTACAGTTTGTCCCTCTGCACAAAATTAATTCAAAATGGATCAAAGACCTAAATATAAGATTGGGATGTAAAGGCAAAAATAAATGAGTGGATATCTAACAAATTAAAAAGCTCCTGCATAGCAAAAGAAACCGACAACAAAACAAATAGGCAGCCAACTAAATTGGAGATGATATTTGCAAACAACAGCTCTGATAAGGGGTTAATACCCAAATTATATAAAGAACTCACAAAACTCAACAACAAACAAGCAAATAACCCAATTAAAAAATGGGGAGAGGACCTGAACAGACACTGCTCCCAAGAGGGCATACAAATGGCCAACAGATACATGAAAAGATGCTCATCTTCACTAGCTATTAGAGAAATGCAAATCAAAACTACAGCCTCACACCTGTTAGATTGGCTATTATCAATAAAACAGGTAATAACAAGTGTTGGAGAGGCTGTGGCGAAAAAGGAACCCTAATTCACTGCTGGTGGGAATGCAAATTAATGCAACCATTATGAAAGAAAGTATGGTGGCTCCTCAAGAAATTAAGAATAATGCACATATACACTATGGTATACTACTCAGCCATAAGAAATGATGACATCGGGTCATTTACAACAAAATAGTGGGATCTTGATAACATTATACAGAGTGAAATAAGTAAATCAGAAAAAACCAAGAACTGCATGATTCCATACATTGGTGGGACATGAAAATGAGACCAAGAGACATGGACAAGTGTGGTGGTAATGGGGGAGGGGGGGAGGGAAGGAGGGGGAGGGGAGGGGCACAAAGAAAACTAGAAAACTAGATAGAAGGTGATGGAGGACAATCTGACTTTGGGTGCTGGGTATGCAACATAATTGAATGACAAGATAACCTGGACATGTTTTCTTTGAATATATGTACCCTGATTTATTGATGTTACCCCATTAAAATTAATAAAAATTAAAAAAAAAGAAAAGAAATTAAGAATAGAACTACCATATGACCCAGCAGTCCCTCTACTGGGTATCTACACCCAAAACTCGAAAACATTAGTACATAAAGACATATCCCCATGTTCATTGCAGCTTTATTCACATTGGCCAAGACATTGAAACAACCAAAGTGTCCCTCAGTAGAGCACTGGATAATAAAGAAGTGATACATATATACAATTAAATACTACTCAGTATGATGAGTAGTGACATTTACAACAACATGGATAAACCTTGAGAACATTATACTGAGTGGAATAAGTAAATCAGAAAAAGTTAAGAATTATATGATTTCACACATAGGTGGGATATAAAATTGAGACTCATGGACATAGATAAAAGTGAAGTGGTTACCAGGGACAAGGGGAAGTGGGGAGAGGAATGGGGGAGGTGATGGGGGAAGGGTTAAAAGAGGGTCAAATATAAGGTGACAGAGAATGATTTGACTTTGGGTGATGGGTGTACAACATAATCAACAATTCAAATGCTATAGAAATGTTTACCTGAAACCTATGTACTCTTATTGGTCAATGTCACCATGTTAAAGTTAATTTTCTAAACCAATTTAAAAAAAAAAGTGAACATAATCTTGTCATATAACCCAATGCTTGCATTCCTTGGTATTTACCCAAAGAAGTTGAAAACTTATGTCACTCAAAAACCTGCACGCAGATGCTTATAGCAACTTTATTCGTAATTGCCAAAACTTGGAAACAACCAAGATGTCTATCCTTCAGTAGATGAATGTATAAATAAATGGTAGTACTTCCTGGAAATGAAATATTTTGAGCCGTCAAGTCATGAAATAATATGGAAGAACCTAAAATACATATTGCTAGGTGAATGAAGCCAGTCTGAAAAGATTATGATATGTTGAAACTATGATACCATATGATACTATAGTGATAGATGCATGCCATTATACATTTTGTCCAAACCCATTGAATATCCAACACTAAGAGTAAACCCTAATGTAAACTATGGACTTTGGTGGTTATGATGTGTCAATATAGGTGCATATATTGCAACAAATATCCCACTTAGGTAGAGGATATTCATAGTGGAGGAGGCTATGTGTGGAAGCAGAGAGTATAGATATATGGGAAATTTCTGTACCATTTCAACTTTTTTTTTAAGCGAGAGAGAGACAGACAGGGACAGACAGACAGGAAAGGAGAGAGATTAGAAGCATCAACTCATAGTTACAGTACTTTAGTTCATTGATTCCTTTCTCATACATGCCTTGACCAGGGGTATCCAGCCAAGCCAGTGACCACTTGCTCAAGCCAGCGACCTTGGGGTGATGTCTATGATCCCACGCTGAAGCTGGTGACTCCATGCTCAAGCTGGTAAGACCGCACTCAAGCTGGATGAGCCCATGCTCAAGCTGGGACCTTGGAGTTTCAAACCTAGATCCTCAGCATCCCAGGTCAACATTCTGTCCATTGCACCACTGCATGGTCAGGCTGCACCTCCTCAATTTTGCTATGAATGTAAAACTGCTCTAAAAAAAAGGTCTATAAATAAATAAATAAATAGATGCAATCATGTGAACAAACATACCATAATTTAATCTAATGCCCATTTGATGGGTACTTCAGTTATTTATAATACTTTATTCTCACTAATAGTATTACAGTGAACATTTCTGTAACTATATCTGCATAGATATGTATTTCTGTAAAAGAAATACCTGGAAAAGATTACTATGCCAAAAAGAAGTATGTTTAAATTTTGGACAGACTCCTCTAAAAATTGACTTTCCTAAAAGTTTGTACAGATATACTCTGTACTACAGGTGTATGCATGTATCCTTCTTCTTACTCCTAACCCACACTGGGTATGATCATTCCACATAAACTTCAAATCTGACATAGCATCAGGTACACATATAGTGTACCTGATCTGTATTGGTGCCTCATTGTTTTTGTTTTTTGGGATTTTGTTTTGTATTTTTCTGAAGTGAGAAGCGGGGAGTCAGAGAGACAGACTCTCGCATGTGCCCGACCAGGATCCATCTGGCATGCCCACTAGGGGGTGATGCTCTGCCCATTTGGGGCATTGCTTTGTTGCAACTGGAGCCATTCTAGCACCCAAGGCAGAGGCCATAGGGCCATCCCCAGTGCCTGGGCCAACTTTGCTCCAATGGAGCCTTGGCTGTGGGAGGGGAAGAGAGAGACAGAGAGGAAGGAGAGGGAAAAGGGTGGAGAAGCAGATAGGTGCTTCTCTTGTGTGCCCTGGCTGGAAATCAAACTTGGGACTTCAACATGCTGGGCCAATGCTCTACCACTGAGCCAACCAGCCAGGGCCTGGTGACTCATTGTTTTGATTTGCATACATCATTAATGAAATTGAGTATACTGATTTTTATGAATAGCCATTTTCTCTGCTATTATCTGTATGTTTTGTTTGTGTGCCAGTTCTTTTAGAGGTACTCATCATTTTAATTAATTTGTGAAAGGCCTTATTATTGCATTAGTATTTTTTTGTCCTGTATTTTGCAAACATATTCTCCAGTTTGTCAGTTCCCTTTTGGTATTAAATAGGGCTAGTTACAAGGTTTGACTCTACCATGCCAGTTGTGTGATTCTAGGTGAAAAATTTAAGCCTTGGTCTCCTCACATGCTAAAAGTGAATGATATCAGCATGATAGTTTTATGTGTAAATTTAACTGGGCCACAGAGCCCAGACCTTTGGTCAAATATTATTCTGGGTGTCTTGTGAGAGTGCCTCTGAATGAGTTAACATTTGAATGGATAGACTGAGTAGAGCCAATTGCCTTCCTCATCCCATCAGATGAAGACATGAACAAAATAAAAAGGTTGAGTAAGTGGGAACTCCTCCTCTGCCTGTCTGCTGAGCTGGGATGTTGGCCTTTCCTGGCATTTAGGCTTGAACTCAAACATCAGCTCTTCTTAGATCTCAAGACTGCTGGTTTTTGGACTAGAACTTCTGCCATTGGCGCTCCTGATCTTCAGTCCTTTGGATTAGGACCAGAACCACACATTGGCTCTCCCATGTTTCCAGCTTGCTGACTGCAGATTTTGGGACTTCTCAGACTCCATAATCACCTGAGCCAATTCCTTATAATAAATCCCTTTATTGCACACACACACCCTATTTGGCTTTGTTTCTCTGGAGAACCCTGACTAATGCAGTCAGCATCTTACAGAGCTATTGGGAAGAAAGAAGTCTTAGTTTATATATGTATGTGAACATTTAGCTTTGTTCATGTCACATAGTAAGTATTGATGAAAGGTTAGATAAGTTAACGTTATTTGAACAATTATTTTGCCATTCACAAATTCACTGTCAAATATATTAATCCTTTCCTTTACAACTTTTATTAAAAATTCTTCCTATTATTTGTCAAATGCCTCTACTGTTTGTGTTTTAAACGTTATATGTGCCACTTACGATTTAATATTTTCCCACACATGGCGAACCAGTGCTTCTATTTATTGAATAATGTATTCTTTCCATGGTTTCTAAGAGCCTATTGTTAGGAAAGTCTTTTGGGTCAAGGGGAAAACATTTCTGCTATCAGGATTGTAAATTGTGTATCTGTGTATTGACATAGAAGCATACTTGAAATAAGCTGCTTCCTGTTTCTTGTCCTGACAACCTTGAGGAAAAAAAACCCAAAGAGATATTTGTAGTTTTCTTGTTCACATACCTGCCTATGTAAAACACAAGGTCTTGAAGCTGATTGGTGTCTCGAAAGCCGTTTAGTACTTAAATATAATCCAGGCAAACAGAGGCAGGGGAAGTTATTGATTTTTGTGTTACACAAATGAAGGTGGGACATCTAAGCCTGAAATAATGTTCCCAGGGTACCTTTTGGTGTGATCAGGCCAATCCGGAGAACACACAGTATTTAATGATGTAAGAACTCGTTTCTCTGAGGTCAGTGGTATGTGCTTAACCTTTAGGCTCTCTGGTGGCTGGCTGTCCCACTGGTTTATGAAATGGAGGCCAACACGATTGGGGATTTAGGGCAGTGATGACTTGATTTCACTGATACTCGCTGCTCTTACCCAGAAATGGTGAACAAATCGATCTCAGTGGCTGCTGCCTGTGCTTTTCTGAGCTGCCCATGCCTGGCTCTCACTTCAGACTCACTTCCTATAGTGAAAGGAACACAGTGGTCTCTAGAAAACAGGACTTCCCACCTCACAGTGAGGAAAACCATTTTGTTTTCTTTAAGTTTTATTTATTTTTCATTTTAAATTTAATTTATTGAGTTGACACTAGTTAACAAAATTATGCAGGTATCAGGTGCCCAGTTCTATAACACATCTCTGTACACCATACTGTGTGTTCATCCCTTGAGCTGTGTCTTAGTCCATTTACTTTACTTTAGTTTTTTTGTTTGTTTGTTTGTTTGTTTATTTTACAGAGACAGAGAGAGAGTCGGAGAGAGGGATAGATAGGGACAGACAGGCAGGAACAGAGAGATGAGAAGCATCAATTATTAGTTTTTTTGTTGCGACACCTTAGTTGTTCATTGATTGCTTTCTCATATGTGCCTTGACCATGGGCCTTCAGCAGACCGAGCAACCCACTGCTTGAGCCAGCGACCTTGGGTCCAAGCTGGTGAGCTTTGCTCAAACCAGATGAGCCCACGCTCAAGCTGGAGACCTCAGGGTCCTGAACCTGGGTCCTTCCACATCCCAGTCCGATGCTCTACCCACTGCACTACTGCCTGGTCAGGCTAATTTAGTTTTTTTTTCTTTTTGTATTTTTCTGAAGCTGGAAACGGGGAGAGACAGTCAGACAGACTCCCGCATGCGCCCGACCGGGATCCACCCGGCACGCCCACCAGGGGCCAAGCTCTGCCCACTGGGGGCGATGCTCTGCCCCTCCAGGGCGTCGCTCTGCTGCGACCAGAGCCACTCCAGCGCCTGTGGCAGCGGCCAAGGAGCCATCCCCAGCGCCCGGGCCATCCTCACTCCAATGGAGCCTCGGCTACGGGAGGGGAAGAGAGAGAGACCGAGAGGAAGGAGAGGGGGAGGGGTGGAGAAGCAGATGGGCGCTTCTCCTATGTGCCCTGGCCGGGAATCGAACCCGGGTCCCCTGCACGCCAGGCTGACACTCCACCGCTGAGCCAACTGGCCAGGGCCCAGGCTAATTTAGTTTTTAATGCCTACAAAAAGCAAACACAAAGTCTAGATGGCTATAGATCAATATTGCTTTTGTGTTTATTTTTTATTTTGCATAAGTTTCCACTTTGTAATTTAGTGTTTTCCAAAGTTCTGAAAAAATGCAAGTCCTCTGAGACTCTCCTAGAAAGGAATGGGGCCCAGGAGAGATTAAGCTGGCAGAGGTAGTCATGTTTGGGGCATAGGATACTACCCCCTTTTGGAGATGGAGTTCACAGCAGCAAAGTTTAGCTCCATCAGCTGAGAAGTATGTTTTATTTATTCAAAATTGACCCCACAGCCCATTTTTAAAAAACTTGTCACAGGTACACTGCTTTAAATATTGTACGTATAACAAAACTTTGCCTCATGAATGCTCTTTTTTTTTTTTACAGAGGCAGAGATAGACAGGGACAGACAGATAGGAACGGAGAGAGATGAGAAGCATCAATCATCAGTTTCTCGTTGCGCATTGCAACTTCTTAGTTGTTCATTGATTGCTTTCTCACATGTGCCTTGACCGCGGGCCTTCAGCAGACCGAGTAACCCCCTGCTGGAGCCAGCGACCTTGGGTCCAAGCTGGTGAGCTCTTTGCTCAAGCCAGATGAGCCCGTGCTCAAGCTGGCGACCTCGGGGTCTCAAACCTGGGTCCTTCCGCATCCCAGTTCGACGCTCTATCCACTGCGCCACCACTTGGTCAGGCATGAATGCTCTTTACCATTAATTTCTTGAAGAACCAAGAGGCGACTGCTTATGGAAGGAAAAAACTGACCATAAGACAATCAAAATATCATGGAAGAATTCCAACCTACATATTAAAGCTTAACATCCCACCTTTATCAAAATACAGTTAGTGCTGCCCCTTGTATCTTTCAAAGGTTAGTCAAGTCCTGTAACTCGGGAGCAGACAGGAACCAAACCAAGGCAGACACTGTGTTAGGTAGATCAAAGCAGCTCCTAACCCCTATTTTTATCAGAACTTTGCAGATTACAATGGCCACAGTCTAACCCAAGAGGAACGGACATGCTTGAGAGATGCAAAGGCTGTCAACACCTTTCTGGTGTTCCTGGTATCGACTGATCACAGGCTGACCCTTCTGAATTCCAAGAAGCAGATGAAATTTCACCAGTTCCTTAGCAACACACGTCAGCAGGAACTTTCAAACCCTATAAATCCCCCAGACCCCCTTCTATTGGGGTTAACGCCTTTTTGGCCTCAATCCATCTGCACCCAGATGCTCTAATAAAGTCGATTGTTTTACCTCCCTAAAACCTCGTGCAATTTCTCTCCATGAACCTAACAGTAAGCAGCTCCTCCTTCCCCAGACAAGCTGACCAAGGCCTAGAAAGGCTGGGGCTGGGGTGGGGGTTAAAGGCAACACAATGAATTGTGTTGGCATCTGGATGCTAGCTCAGTTTTCCTGCACATCTCTCTGATTTTATCTTTCTCTTATGACAGCTTAGTCTACATATTGGAGTTTTGTGCACTTAGAGGCCACACCCACTTACAAACTATAGAAATGATCCCTGAAAGTATAGTCTTCACACCCACTTACAACAGTGTTTACCGGAAGTGCCACTTGAAGCATGTCCCTAAAATATGAGGGAAATTAACCCCCCCCCACACACACACACACATCTCCTGAAGCATTAAGTTCTGGCAGACTGAGATGAGACCTTCAGAACTTCCAAGGACAGCATAGCCTGACAGACAGAATGGCTGATACCCAAGGGATGAGTTCATGGGCCCAAATCACTAATATCTGAGGAGTGCGACTACTTCAGGGAAAAATGAAAACCTCTTTAGCATCTTATGATATAATCATACTTCTTTTCTCCTTTAATTTGTTAATCTCATGAATTATGTTGAAAGATTTCCTAATCCTGAATTATCTTTGCATGTCTGAAGTAAACCTTACTTGGTCATAGAGCATTGTTATTTTGATATACTGCTAGATTCTCTTTACTAATGCTTGATTTAAATTCCTAAATGATGTCATGCTACAGTTTTCCATTTCTGTATATTTTTTTAATCAGGTTTTCGTATTAAGGTTGTGTTAGGGTATAAAATGAGTTGGGACATTTTCTAACTTTTTATTATGTTCTATGATATTTTTGAATTATAACAGAATTGTCTGTTCCTTAACAGTGAGCCAGAACTTAGCTGTGAAACTCTTCAGTGATGGTTCTTTAGAAATGAGAGATCTTCAATCATTTTTACAGTATCTTCAGTGATAACTAGTCTATTTAAATTTGTCCTGTTTTGGCTTGACCAGGCGGTGGCGCAGTGGATAGAGCGTCGGACTGGGATGCGGAGGACCCAGGTTTGAGACCCTGAGGTTGCCAGCTTGAGCGAAGGCTCATCTGGTTTGAGAAAAGCTCACCAGCTTGGACCCAAAGTCGCTGGCTCGAGCAAAGGGTTACTCGGTCTGCTGAAGGCCCGCGGTCAAGACACATATGAGAAAGCAATCAATGAACAACTAAGGTGTCGCAACAAAAAACTGATGATTGATGCTTCTTATCTCTCTCCATTCCTGTCTGTCTGTCCCTATCTATCCCTCTCTCTGACTCTCTCTCTCTGTGTAAAAAAAAAAAAAATTGTCCTGTTTTCATAGATCAATTTTAGTCATTCCTATGATTCTAGAAACCATCTGTGGATCTTTTAAGTTTTTAACTGTTTCCATAGAATGGCTCATAACATTTTCTTATACCTGTACACTTATGGAAACATTGGCTTTTTAAATGAACATGCCAGTGTGAGAGAAAAGAGAAGGAAATGGAGATAATGTCAGAGGCAGTAAATGAACTGGTGGGAACATGTTTATTGAAACAGCTGAGCAGTGTACCAGTCAGGAGCTACATTGTACAATTGTATGTCTCTGATTGAAGGGCCTTCTAACAGCTAGTCTAACTTAAGAGCTCAAAGCTCCCTGCATCAGATTGAGAAGTTTCAGACCAGGAAGGCAGAGCCACAACATCTGGCACTTTCCATTTCTTTGTGGTTTTTTAGTTGGCCACTTCCTTTAATTAAGAATTCTCATAATAACACTGATGTATTTTACCACTTATGTGAGGGAATTTCACTAAATGTGTGGCCATATGTCAAACAATTTTTTAACACCAAGAATCCACTCAGCTAAACCCTCCACATTAAAATCAAAGTTGTATAAAAATGAAAACACCAGACACAAACATACACAATAAAATAAACTAATATAAAAAACAAAAACAAAAGAATCGAGGTTGCCTTGGCTGGAGAGTTCAGTTGGTGCCCTGGTCAGCAAACTGCAGCTTGCGAGCCACATGCGGCTCTTTGGCCCCTTGAGTGTGGCTCTTCCACACAATACCACGTGCGGGCGCTACCTCGATAAGGAATGTACCTACCTATATAGTTTAAGTTTACAAAATTTGGCTCTCAAAAGAAATTTCAATCGTTGTCCTGTTGATATTGGGTTCTGCTGACTAATGAGTTTGCCGACCACTGGTAGAGCAACGTCCCGAAGGGCAGACATTGCCTGTTTGATCCCTGGTCAGGGCCCATACTAGAGCAGATTTGATGTTCCTGTTTCTCTCTCCATCTCTCCTTTCCTCTCTTAAATCAATACAATAAACATAAAAAAAATCAATACAATAAAAAAAAAAAGAATCAAAGTTGTATATATAAGATGCTCAATACCACTAAATTGTAGAATGGTTATTCACATGAATATATTAGATAAAATGTAAGATAAACTAATGGAAGTATGAATTTATGCACTATTTTTAAAATTGATTTTATTAAAGTATAAGTTACACACAGTAAAATGGATGCTTTATATAATGAATTATATAATATATATTGATGAATGATATAATCCAATGAGTTCTCATCAGTGTAGATAGTCCTGCTGCCTACCATCAAAATCAAGATACAGACTATTTCTATCATCTCCAAATTTTTTCAAGAACCCCTTTCTAGTCAGTCCCCCCTCACAACTTCCAATCCCTGTCAATCACTGATCTGATTTCTGTCTTTATACTTTGACCTTTTCAAGATTATTATAGAAATAGACCATACAGTATGAAGTCTTTTGTGTCTGGCATCTTTTGGGTATTAGTATTTCTGTGATTCATTCGTTTTGTTGCACTCATCCATTTGTTCCTTTTCATTGCTGAATACTATTCCACTATGTGGATGTACCACATTAATTTATCCTTTTACCCTTTAAATGATATTTTATGTGTTTTCAGTTTATGGCAATTATGTATAAGGCTTCTCTAAACATTTACATACAGATTTTTGTGTTGATATGTGTTTGCATTTCTCTTGATAAAATACTTTGTGGTATTGCTGGGCTGGATGGTAATGTGTGTTTAACTTTATAAGAAGCTACTAACCAGTGTTTGAAAGTGACTGCACCACTTTGCATTTCCACCAATTATGTAAGAGAGTTGGAGGTGCTCCAGCTCCTCACCAACCCCTCATGTTTTTAGAATTGTTAGTATTTGGCCATTCCCGTATGTATGTATTGGTATCTCACTCCTTCTAATTAGCATTTTCCAATGATTTAAATGTTTATTTGCTATCTATCTCTTCTTTGGTGAAGCATCTTTTCAAATGTTTGCTCATTTTAAAAAAAGGACTCATTTTTTTTTATTGAGTTGTAAAAATGCTTTATATATTCTGGATATAAATCCCACATTCTATTTTTTTTTTTTTTTTGAGAGAGAGAGAGGCAGGGAGAGAGAGAGAGAAAATCAGGAACATCAGTATGTTCCTGTATGTGCCCTGACTGGGGAATCAAACTGTCAACCTTTGTGCTCCAGGATGGTGCTCCAACCAACCGAGCTATCCAGCTAGGTCTTTTGTTTAATTAGTTATTTATAGAGACAAGAGAGGAAGGGGAAGGGAAGCACTCACTTGTTGTTCTACTTGTTCCACTCAGTTATGCACTCATTTTCTTTCCGTGTGTGCCCTGACTGGGGGTCAAACCTGCAACCTTGTCATTTTGGGATGATACCCAACCAACTGAGCTAACGGGCCAGGGCCTGTTAAGTCCCACATTCAAAAAAATATTTTGAAAATATTTTTTACCAGGTTTTAGCTTATCATTTTATTTTCTTTATAAATCTTTAGAAGAGCAAAAGCCTTTAATTTTGAGAAAGTCTAATTTATTGTTTTTCTTCTATGGTTTGTGTTATTTGTATTCTCCCTAAGAAATCTTCACTTAACTTAAGGTCATATGTTTCTTCTATAAGTTCTATAGTTTTAGGTTTTACATGTATGTCCATGAATTCACCTCAAGTTAATTTTTTAGAAATACTATAAAGAAAAGATTAAGGTTTATTTTATTTATTTATTTTTTTTTGGCATTCAATTATACCTATCTATTCTAGCACCATTATTGAAAAGACTATCTCCATTGAATGACTTTGGCACCTTTGCTGGTTGTCAATTGACCTTATCTCTGGATTTATTTCTGGGTTTTCCATTTTATTTCTCATCTATGTTTCTGTCCTAACATTAGTACTATTTCATCTTGATTATTGTAGCTTTAGAGTAAGTCTTGTGATAAATTAGTGCAAGTCTTCCAATTTTGTTGTTTTCAAATTTGTTTTGGCTATTTTAGATACTCTGCTTTTCTGTATAAATTTTAGAATCAGCTTGGCAATTTCTACCAAAAAGCTTTCTGATGCTTTGTCTAGGAATTTGTTTATATAAAGATCAATTTGGAGAGAATTAAGATCTTAATATTGAGTCTTCTAATCTATGAATGTACTATACTTCTTTATTTATTTAGATCGTTTTTCTTTTCTGTCATTAATGTTTGATAATTTCCAGCATGCAGCTCTTGCGCTTATTTTGTTAGATTTATCTCTAAATGTTTCATTTTTAATGCTACTGTAAATAGAACTGTTTTTAAATTTTTTATTTCTAATTGTTCATTGTTAATATATAGAAATACAATTGATATTGAATACTGTATTGTCACTTGTGATCTTACTAAACTTACTTATTTTTTTAGTAGCATTCAACTGCTTTATTGAGTGAATTATTTATCAAAATACAACTTCTTTCTATCTGCTGGGTTTATCTTAGCCGCTCTCTTGACTTGGGTTATCTTTGTAGGTAAGGAAAGGGCTGGCTTCAGGCAGTGAACACAGTCTACATTTGGGCTGTGGCTGCTGGCATGGATGGTCAAGATGGAATTTTAGAAATGAATGGTTTGTAGATCTGTGTTTTGAAATGAACCTGGTGGGGGTTTTGTGTACGGCGGAGACCTGGGCTCTGTTCCTGTCTAGCTGTGGTGCCCTTGTGGCTCAGGCCCCACGCTTCTCCAACTGTAAAATGCACAGGCAGAATGATCCCACTTTTTAAAAATAAATTTTTATTAATTTTAATGGGGTGACATCAATAAATCAGGGTACATATGTTCAAAGAAAACATGTCCAGGTTATCTTGTCATTCAATTATGTTGCATACCCATCACCCAAAGTCAGATTGTCCTCCATCACCTTCTATCTAGTTTTCTTTGTGCCCCTCGCCCTTCCCCCTTCCCCTTTTTCTCCCTCTCCTCCCTCCCCCCTCCCCCGGTAACCACCACACTCTTGTCCATGTCTCTTTGTCTCGTTTTTATGTCTCACCTATGTATAGAATCATGCAGTTCTTGGTTTTTTTCTGATTTACTTATTTCACTCTGTATAATGTTATCAAGATCCCACCATTTTGTTGTAAATGATCCGATGTCATCATTTCTTATGGCTGAGTAGTATTCCATAGTGTACATGTGCCACATCTTCTTTATTCAGTCATCTATTGAAGGGCTTTTTGGTTGTTTCCATGTCTTGGCCACTGTGAACAATGCTGCAATGAACATGGGGTTACATGTGTCTTTACGTATCAATGTTTCTGAGTTTTGGGGGTATATACCCAGTAGAGGGATTGCTGGGTCATAAGGTAGTTCTATTTTCAGTTTTTTGAGGAACCACCATACTTTCTTCCATAATGGTTGTACTACTTTACATTCCCACCAACAGTGAATGAGGGTTCCTTTTTCCACAGCCTCTCCAACATTTGCTATTACCTGTCTTGTTGATAATAGCTAATCTAACAGGTGTGAGGTGGTATCTCATTGTAGTTTTGATTTGCATTTCTCTAATAACTAATGAAGATGAGCATCTTTGCATATATCTGTTGGCCATTTGTATTTCTTCCTGGGAGAAGTGTCTGTCTGTTCATGTCCTCTTCCCATTTTTTTATTGGATTGTTTGTTTGTTTGTTGTTGAGTTTTATGAGTTCTTTGTATATTTTGGATATTAGGCCCTTATCTGAACTGTTGTTTGAAAATATCATTTCCCATTTAGTTGGCTGTCTGTTTATTTTGTTGTCAGTTTCTCTTGCTGAGAAAAAACTTCTTAGTCTGATGTAGTCCCATTCATTTATCTTTGCCTTCACTTCTCTTGCCTTTGGAGTCAAATTCATAAAATGTTCTTTGAAACCCAGGTCCATGAGTTTAGTACCTATGTCTTCTTCTATGTACTTTATTGTTTCAGGTCTTATATTTAGGTCTTTGATCCATTTTGAATTAATTATTGTACAAGAGGACAAGCTGTAGTCGAGTTTCATTCTTTTGCATGTGGCTTTCCAGTTTTCCCAGCACCATTTGTTGAAGAGGCTTTCTTTTCTCCATGGTGTGTTGTTGGCCCCTTTATCAAAAATTATTTGACCATATATATGTGGTTTTATTTCTGGACTTTCTATTCTGTTCCATTGGTCTGAGTGTCTATTTTTCTGCCAATACTATGCTGTTTTGATTGTCATGGCCATATAATTTAGTTTGAAGTCAGGTATTATAATGCCCCCAGCTTCATTCTTTTTCCTTAGGATTGCTTTGGCTATTCAGGGTTTTTTATAGTTCCATATAAATCTGATGATTTTTTGTTCCATTTCTTTAAAAAATGTCATTGGAATTTTGATGGGAATTGCATTAAATTTGTATATTGCTTTGGGTAATATGGCCATCTTGATTATATTTATTCTTTCTATCCAAGAACAAGGAATATTTTTCCATCTCATTGTATCTTTTTCGATTTCCCTTAACAATGCTTTGTAGTTTTTGTTATATAGGTCCTTTACATTCTTTTTTTATGTTTATTCCTAGGTATTTTTTTGTTGTTGTTGCAATCGTGAAGGGGATTATTTTTTTGAGTTTGTTCTCAAATGTTTCATTGTTGGCATATAGAGAAAGACTATGGACTTTTGTATATTAATTTTGTATTCTGTGACCTTACTGTATTGGTTTATTGTTTCTAGTAATCTTTTTGTGGAGTCTTTGGAGTTTTCGATGTATAGGATCATATCATCTGCAAAAAGTGATACCTTTACTTCTTCTTTTCCGATATGGATGCCTTTTATTTCTTTGTCTTGTCTGATTGCTCTGGCTAGAACTTCTAGCACCACGTTAAATAAGAGTGGAGAGAGTGGACAACCCTGTCTTGTTCCTGATTTAAGAGGGAAAATCCTCAGTTTTATGCCATTTAATATGATGTTGGCTGATGGTTTATCATGTATGGCCTTTATCATGTTGAGATATTTTCCTTCTATACCGATTTTGTTGAGTGTCTTAAACATAAAGTATGTTGTATTTTATTGAATGCCTTTTCTGCATCTATTCATAAGATCATGTAGTTTTTGTTTTGTTGATATGGTGTATTACGTTAACCGTTTTACATATGTTGAATCATCCTTGAGATTCTGGGATGAATCCCACTTGATCATGATGTATTATTTTTCTAATATGTTGTTGTATTCAATTTGCTAGTATTTTGTTTAGTATTTTAGCACCTCTATTCATTAGAGGTATTGGTTTGTAGTTTCCTTTTTTTGTGCTGTCCTTGCCAGGTTTCAGTATGAGGGTTATGTTGACCTCATAAAATGTGTTTGGAAGTATTGCTTCTTCTTCAATTTTTTGGAAGACTTTCAGTAGAATAGGAACCAAGTCTTCTTTGAATGTTTGATAGAATTCACTAGTATAACTGTCTGGGCCTGGACTTTTATTTTGGGGGAGGTTTTTAATAGTTTTTTCTATTTCTTCCCTGCTAATTGGTTTGTTTAGGCTTTCTGCTTCTTCATGACTCAGTCTAGGAAGATTGTATTGTTCTAGGATTTATCCATTTCTTCTAGATTGTTGAATTTGGTGGCATATAGTTTTTTGTAGTATTCTACAATAATTCTTTTTTTTTTTTTTTGTATTTTTCTGAAGCTAGAAACAGGGAGAGACAAACTCCCGCATACGCCCGACCAGGATCCACCCGGCACGCCCACCAGGGGGCGACGCTCTGCCCACCAGGGGGCGATGCTCTGCCCCTCTGGGGCGTCGCTCTGTTGCGACCAGAGCCACTTTAGCGCCTGGGGCAGAGGCCAAGGAGCCATCCCCAGCGCCCAGGCCATCTTTGTTCCAATGGAGCCTCCGCTGCAGGAGGGGAAGAGAGAGACAGAGAGGAAGGAGAGGGGGAGGGGTGGAGAAGCAAATGGGCACTTCTCCTGTGTGCCCTGGCCGGGAATCGAACCTGGGACTTCTGCACGCCAGGCTGACGCTCTACCACTGAGCCAACCGGCCAGGGCTTACAATAATTTTTTGTTTATCTATGATGTCTGTGGTGATTTCTCCTCTTTCATTTTGGATTTTGTTTATATGAGTCCTTTCTCTTTTTTCCTTGGTGAGTCTTGCCAAGGGTTTGTCAATTTTGTTGATCTTTTCAAAGAACCAGCTTCTTGTTTTATTAAAATTTTCTATAGTTTTTCTGTTCTCTATTTCATTTATTTCTGCTGATTTTTATTATTTCCTTTCTTCAGCTGGTTTTGGGTTATCTTTGTCCTTCTTTTTCTAGTTCTTTGAGGTGTGAAGTTAAGTGGTTCAGTTGGGCTCTCTCTTGTTTGTTCATATAGGCCTGAAGGGATATGAAATTCCCTCTTATTACTGCTTTTGCTGCATCCCAGAGATTCTGATATGTCATATTGTCATTTTCATTTGTCTGTATATATCTTCTGATCTCTGCGCTTATTTCTTCTTTGACCCATTCATTTTTTAAAAGTATGTTGTTTAGTTTCCACATTTTTGTGGGTTTTTTTCTCTCTTTTTTGCAGTTGAATTTTAGTTTCAAGGCTTTATGATAAAAAAATATGCTTGGTACAATTTTGATTTTTCTTGGTACAATTTGCTGATGTTATTTTTGTGGCCCAACATATGGTCAATTCTTGAGAATGTTCCATATACACTCGAGAGAAATGTATACTCAGTCACTTTGGGATGAAATGTCCTGCAGATGTCTATCATATCCAGGTGCTCTAGTGTTTCATTTAAGGCCAATATATTTTTATTGATTTTCTGTTTGGATGAACGATCTAGAGCCATCAGCAGTGTATTGAGGTCTCCAAGTATGATTGTATTTTTGTCAGTTTTTGTTTTAAGGTCAATAAGTAGCTGTCTTATATATTTTGGTGCTCCTTGGTTTGGTGCATATATATTAAGAATTGTTATGTCTTCTTGATTCAGTGTCCCCTTAATCATTATGAAATGACAATTTTTGTCTCTGAGTATTTTTGCAGTCTTGTAGTCAGCATTATTAGATATGAATATTACTATACCTCTGCTTTTTTTTTTTTTGGATGTAATTTGCTTGGAGTATTGTTTTCCAGCCTTTCACTTTGAATTTGTTATTATCTTGTTGCTTAGGCAGCATACAGTTGGATTTTCTTTTTTAATCCATTCTGTACTCTGTGTCTTTTTATTGGTGAGTTTAATCCATTTATATTTAGTGTAATTATTGACACTTGTGGGTTCCCTATTGCCATTTTATAAATTGCTTTCTCTTAGTTTTGTATCTTGTTTGATTCTTCTCTTTTGTTTTTCTATCATTTGTTTTTGTTTGGTTGTATTCCATACTTCTTTCCTCTGTTACTACCTTTTTTAAATCATGTGCTTCTGTGGTGGTTTTTTCAAAGGTGGTTACCAGTAAGTAATAAAAAAGGTACCTACCATGTTCTTTGTAGTACCCTATCTTATGAGTGCTTCTGCGCTCCATCATCCTTTGCTACTGTTAATCTCTGTCCTCTCCCCCCCCCCTTTTTTTTTGTTGTTGTCACAGTTTAAATTTGGTTTTCCTGTGTTCTTGGTCGAGCTTTTACTTGTGGTTTTGTTTTGTTTTGTTCTTTGTATCTGGTTGGAGAACCCCCTTTAGTAATTCCTGGAGTGGGAGTTTTCTGATGATAAATTCCCTCATCTTTTCTGTATCTGTGAATGTTTTTATTTCTCCTTCATATTTGAAGGATAGCTTTGATGGGTATAGTATTCTTGGCTGAAAGTTCCTCTCTTTCAGGACTTTAAATATAGGGGTCCATTCTCTTCTAGTGTGTAGAGTTTCTGCTGAGAAATTTGATGATAATCTAATAGGCCTTCCTTTATATGTTGTATTCTTCTTTTCCCTGGCTGTCTTGAGAATTTTTTCTTTGTCGTTGGTTTGTGCCAATTTCATTATGATGAGCCTTGGAGTAGGTTTGTTGGGGTTAATAAAACTCCATGTTCTGTTTGCTTCTTGAGTTTGAGGCTTTAGTTCTTTCCACAGGCTTGAGAAGTTCTCTTCTATTATTTGTTTGAATATGCTCTCCATTCCATTTTCTCTCTCTTCTCCCTCTGATATACCTATTATTCTTATGTTAGTCTTTTTGATGGAGTCAGACAATTCCTGTGGGGCTTTCTCATTTTTTTAAATTTTTGAGTCTCTCTTCTTCTCTCTGTTGTGCCTGAAGTTGCTTGTCTTCTATGTCACTAATCCTACCTTCTATCTGACCTGTTCTATTAGCTAAGCTTGTTACCTCGTTTTTCAGTTCATGAATCGAGTTTTTCATCTCTGTTTTATTTATTTTTATAGTTTCAATTTCCTTGGTAATATATTCTTTGTGTCCATTGCGTTGTTTTCTGAGCTCCCTAAATTGCCTTTCTGTGTTTTTTGTATATCTCTGAGTATTTTAGGACTTCTATTTTAAATTCTCTGTCATTTAGCTCCAAGGTTTTCAATATATTAAATTTTTTCTCCATAGATTTTCCCTCATCTTTCTGTGCTATATCTGTTTTTTGTATCCATGATATTCAATTTCCTTTTCCTTAATGGCATCTGAGGGTGTTTTTGTTGATAGCACTTCGTTTTCAGTGTAAGGGACTTCCAGATGCTCCAAGGATAGATTTTTCTGTCACTGGTTGAAGAACCTGTTGAAATTTTGGGGATATTTATTGGTAGTGCTCCTCATGGCGCCATTTCTCTGACGTCCACTATGTGTAGCTTTCAATTTGTGATGATCCCACTTTTAGATGACTTCTGACAGTAATGCTTTGTGGCCAGAGGTCAAAACTCTCCCATACACAGTTTAGCCTCTGGAGGCTTTTCAGACTGCTTTGGAGGCAGATGGTTCCCCACCCAGTTCTGAGCTGTGCCCCTCAGGCAAGTTACTTGGCCCTCTGAGCCTCATTCTCCATTGGTGGTTGGACCTGCTCTCAGTGCTGACATTGGAGCCCTATGCCCTTGGTGCAGTCCTAGCCACCCTTTCCAGCAAAATGACTGCCCTGCCTCTTAGCAACTCACCTGGCAAGAGGTTTGTCCCTAGGATGCACTTCAAATCAGTTCGACTTTTATAAAAGGAGACACTATATTGATGCCAGTATTGGACATTTTACAGATCACTCCTGAACAGTCCATCAGGACAGCCTTTGATGAGTGAAGAGACCACAGGCTATTTTCTCCCTTTGTTGCCCGAGAGGGAGGAAGGGCTGGTGCCTGCGTGTGTGGTTGTGTAGCATGCAACACTCACCCCACATTCATCCAGTGACACCGAGGCATCGGTCCTCAGTTCTTGCCCTGCTTCTTTTCTCCGCAGCATCCCTGCTTACCTGTCTCGGGTTCCCTCACACCCTCCTCCCGGCACCTCTTCCCATCCTTCTTCCTGGGGGTCTCTTTTGCTGGCCCATTTCTGTGGGGTGGGGGCTATTTATTTCTTGTCTGATACATCCAGATGCCTGGTCAAAGAGTGATAGACATTTTTATAAGCCTTATAATGACCACAAAATATTATTTTTCTGAGTGCATCCCCTGTGTAAGAAATAAATCAAAATGTCTATCTTTTATACATTATTAGAAACTGTCGGCCTGACCTGTGGTAGCGCAGTGGATAAAGCATCGACCTGGAAATGCTGAGGTCGCTGGTTCAAAACCCTGGGCTTGCCTGGTCAAGGCACATATGGGAGTTGATGCTTCCAGCTCCTCCCCCTGTCTCTGTCTCTCTCTGTCCCTCTCTGTCTCCTCTCTAAAATGAATAAATAAAATAAAAAAAAAATTAAAAAAAAAAAAAAAAAAAGAAACTGTCACTTCTCTCACATTGACTAACAGGTATTTTCAGGACCTTCTGGGTTAAGGGCTAAGGTATTGATGATAGAAGGTTGTATGTGTGTGAATGGATATTGAAGCTGACTATAAATTTCTTGAGGTAAAGATGGAAGGGCGGGTTTCTATCAATAGCAGAGAGGAAGTTAGAATTTGAAGACTTCCAGGAAAGATTTAAGATCCTAATTGTCAGTGTGGGACTATATACTTTGTATTGGTGTTTCCTAAATTAAATTTAGGGAGAAAAATGTGATACTCCAGTTTCTTTCCTTCTCAATAAAATTTCACAATCAAATAGATTTGGGAAACACTTCATACCAGCTCCTCCTTTTGGAGTTTTACAAAGTCTATTAGTGTATTAAAGGGTGTGAAAAAAAAACCTAAAGTAAAGATACATGTTTCCACAACTTTGTTTAATCCAGCATTCCCCAAACTCATTTGACCATGGACCCCTTCCTTAATATAGACTCTCCTAACATCCAAAAGCTTTTATCCAATTCTTTGCAAAATACACTCAGGAAAATACTGTCATGGATAATTCTATGATCTCTTTCTTACCTTTAATATGAGAACAATACTCACATAACATTATTATGTAAAAACTGACTGCTACAATGTTGTCTGAGCTTTAGAATATGCTTAGAATTCTAAAATAGGGGGAGGTTTATGTTTTAGATGTCTTTATTTCCTTCTGCTTCAACTTAGAAATGATGAGCAAACATTCTCCCAACACATGCTATTGAACTCAGCCAAAGGAATGATTCTCTCACACACTTCCATCTTTCTTAGTCCTTCCTGATGTTCTTCTTTGCTTGCACTTCAAACTCTTTCTTGCTTTGCTCTGATTTGTTCCAAAACTGAGCGATTGAACTGTAAAAAAAAAAAAAAAAGGTTTTCTTCACATGCCGTGCCACCTGCTCATGTGCTTTGTGTGGTGATCAGGATGATGAGAGAAAAGTAGATGTTCTTCATTTTTCAGAGAAAATAATTTTTAATGATTGACAGCATGCAATTAAACCAGGAACAAAATAAACAGCATTGCAATGTTTAGTGGGAAGCAGCTTTTATTGTAATTGACTCTATCTGAGACAACAGCTGATGACAGGATTGGTTTTCCTCTTTGATACAAAGTTGTAGCTTTTCAGAGAAGTGCAGTTGAAAACCTGCTCCAAATTGCTTGCCTCTGTAATTAAAAGTATAAATGTTTCAAGTCGAATACATCCTATTAGTAAGATTTTAAGAAACAAAAAGTTAATTTATTCACATTCGATATGGTCTGTAAATGCCACCATTATAAGCCTTCTACCGGCCTTTGATTAGCTATGGATTAATAAAACTTTTATACCGCCTTTGTCAGCCTCATTTTGAACTCTGTTTTTGCATACCGTTACTATTAAATAAATGAATTAGTGTCCAGAAATGTGTCATGCATATTACCTAGCAGCAGGAAGCATAATACAGTGGTCAGCTCCCCAGGAGCGTTATAAATCCTAATGCGCTCGGTAACCTGCTCACGTGGACCTATTAAAAGCATGATGATTTAGTGGAGCAGTATTTGTGCTTAACAATGGAATTTTAGTTAATTCAAAACAATGTAAATCATCTCCAATTACAGTATTTGAATATTCACAGTTGCTTCACAAGTACATGTACTATTGCTAAGCTGAAAAAAATTTCATTTTTTTTTTTTTTTTTTTGGAAAAAAGCATGGAGTTACTTGCCTGGAGTAACATTCAGCCAGATTTTGGTAGTTTATGTTAAAAGTAACCAATTTTGGAGAACACTGTTAATCTGGTGCGGTTTGCTAACTCTCAGACAAAGCAATTTATGGCATCCAACAAATAAACCTCCAAAAATCAAAACCTGGGAAGTCAGGGAAGCCAGAACAGAGCCCCCATGCCGAGGCACCTGGACAGTCCGGGAGCACCATGGTAATTGAGCCAGTGAGGTGATGTTGCTATGTGCGTTCCTCCAGGCCGTGGAGGGCTCTTTTGTTGCTGCTGTTATCAAAGTCATTTCAGATCCGTGTCAGTAGCTTGTTGATACCACAGCTGCTGCTGCGTCCCTGTGGGTACAGCACAGACCAGAGAGGATCCTGCGGTTTGAAACAGGTTCTTTTATGCTCAAGGTCTGAGAGGTCCTTTTCAGGAACTAATGATGATTAGCTGTCTGGCTGGCAGGGACTGCTTTCAGCACTGCGGGCCCTTGGCTCTCTTGTCAGGATCAACTTGGACCTCTGCATCAGAGAGGGAACTGGCCCATACGCCTGCCCGCCAGTCCCCAGTCTTCCCAGTGAGATGAAATAGAAGGGGAATTAATGAGGAACGGGGTGAACTTGACTGAAGGAGTTTATTCTGTGTACTATGGATCTGGTCATTGAGGGACAACGTACAATTTTCCTGGCCTTTCAGATAAATCTGGAATGAATTGAATACTTTTATTTGGAGAAAAATAAAACCTGGAGAGGATGTAGTTGGACACATTGTTCCACAGTTGCCCGTGGGCAAAGTCCACTTTGTATAAAATTGCAATTATTTGGCCCTGCTCTGTTGACTCAGAAGACAGAGCATCCGCTGGGTATGTGGACGGTTTGGGCACACATGAGAAGCAACCGTCTGCTTCTCTTTCCCTCCCTCTCCCCTATCACTCTCTTCCCCTCTCACTGCTCGTGGCTTGATTGGTTCGAGCATAGGCCTCAGGCGCTGAGGATAGCTTCGTTGATTCAAGCATCAGCCCCAGACAGGAGTTGCCCGGTGAATACTGGTCGGGCACATGGGGAATCTGTCTATTTTCCTTCCTCTCACTTAGAAAAATTGCAGTTATTTACAATATCAACATTTTTAGTTAGTGACAAACAGCAAGCCTGGATTTAAAACTTGATGCTGTCTCTCATAAGCTGGTGCCCTTGGGTGAGTTCCTTCTGTAATGCCGATGGTCCAGTCCAGGCAGGTTCACCTTGGACTCAGGCAGATGCCAGAAGAACCATGGAGCAGAAAGGCGTTGTGCCCTTCCCCTTGTCATGCTGGTGGCTGAGGCCAGGCAGGTCCATATTGGATTCAGGAAGACAGTAAAAAAACTGCAGAGCCTGAAAGGCCCAGGCCATTCCTGGTTAATAGAGGCTTGCAATGGCAGGCAAGCAGACAGGCCGGGGAAAGCTGCTTCACAGGCAAACAAACGGCAAAATGGCCACTGACAGTGGTGGGCAGGCAACCTGCCATCTGCTCTGAGGGCAAGCACCCGTAGCCTTACATAGACTATACACACATGGCGCTGCCATGTGCTCACGCACTGATCGGGCAGAGTACAAGTGAGCAAGCCTAACACGGCTGTTTTCCCAGCACCCCTCTATTGGATTCTTGCAAAGGCAGGTGAGCAAACAGGCAAGGGAAGACCGCTTCTTGCGGCAGCAGATCAGCATTCAGCAAAACTGTCCCTCACGGTGGTGCACAAGTGAGCAGGAACACTCGTCCCTCACAGTGGCAGGCCAGCAGTCCACTGAGGGAATGTACCCATAGCCTTATATAGGACACACACACACACACACACTCACACACAAACACATCCACATGTCTCTCTGTCACACGCTCATACACTAACCATGTGAAATGCTTGCAGTTGGAAAACAAGAGAGCAAACCTAACAACAGCTGTTTTCCCTACACCTTCCCTTCTCTGAACCTCAGTGTATCCATTTGTAAGGGAGGTCTGTGTTTATGTGCAATAATATGTTGCTCCGTGGTGATGGCATGTGGATTAAGTGATGTGCATAAAACACTCACAGGGTAGTTACCGCTGTTTTTACTGCTGACTAATAAGGTATTGTATGACTGTGTTCAATACATGTGGACTTGGTTAGAGTTTGTATGTATAGTCTGAGCAAGTTGTTTCTTGCACTGACTCTATGTAACAACCATAATTCTCTACTGATTTTGTTTTCTCTTTTCCTCCATCCATTCATCTGTCTATCAAGCCATCCAATCATTTATCCCATACCCCTCCAATTAGCAACACTACATATTTACGGGGGAAAAAATTAAAACACTACCAAACAGAAATTCACTCCCTTACCCCTGTCCCCCAGATCCTCTGCTCCTGTCTCCAGAAGTGACTGCTGTTACTAGATTCCTGTGTCCTTCTAGACATACCCCAGGCACACACAAGCATACCCCGCAAGCAGCAGAATACTATCTGCACTGTCCAGCGTCTGAAAAGTTAGCAATATGTCTTGTGAGCTTTTCATATTAGTACATATCATATAGTTGCATGGTACTCTGTACTCTGGGTATGTCTTTATTTGTTTAACTGGTCATCAAGTGATGTTTACTTCAGTTGCTTTTAATCCTTTGCAGTTCTATTCAGTGCCACAGAGAATGATCTTCTCTGCATTCCTCTACACCTGGGCAAATACGGCTGCAGGTTATGCTCAAATTTATAGGCTAAATTCCTGGACATGGATTTTCTGGAGCAGACTTTTATAGAAATTGCCAAATTGCCCTAAAAAGGATTATACTTATCTACCCACCCTCCAATAATAAATGAATACTGGTTTCCCCACACCCACACCCTTGACATTTTGTGTTGACTTTCAGTTTTGAGCTTCCATAGTGTTTTGAAATTTCACATAATAACCTGAACAAATTAGTTTGCTTCTTTCCTGATGACGGACTCTTTCAGAACCTAAAGATCTACACAATAAGGTATAATTAACATTAAATAAATAGAAACAAACAACCACATACGTTTTAGTCCAGCAGGCGCACCAAGGCTTGCAGTACTCAAGTGACTTCTGTAAGTGACTTCTGTAAGGCCACGTGTGTAATGGCAGGTGGAGAGGGGGTTTGGTTTTCCTGATTTGGGTCCAGTCCTCTTTTTATCACATCACACCGTTACCAGTGTGTGAATATCCTTATGCAATGTGGATCAGACGGTTCCCCCACATTGGTGACTCTAATCCCAGTCACATTTAAAAGGCAGGTGTGATGAAGGGGATAAATGTTGAATTCCAAGACAACAGGAATTTAAATCCTAGCTCTGTCACTTATTGATTGTATATTTGGGCAAGTTACCTAACCTCCAGGGGCATTAGAATTCTCATCTATAAAACTGTGGTGATATCTAATTCCATGATTCCTATAAAGAATGCTTTGCAAAGTGTCTGACATGTATAAATGTTCAATGTTTTACTTTCTGACTATTCAGTTGCATAAGTAATTAGTAGCACATTTATATTTCATTAGTATGATTTCCATTGCTTATATTATTAAAAAAATTTAATTTATTGATTTTGAAGCAGAGGAAGGAAGAGACACACAGAGAGAGAAGATCAATTTGTTCTACTCATTCATGCATTCATTGGTTGATTCTTTTATGTGCCCTGAGCAGGGATCAAATCCACAACCTTGGTTTATTGGGATGACACTCTAACCAACTGAGCTACTTGGCCAGGGCTACTTATACTATTTTTAATTCTAAAATAATGTTCTTTTATCAAATATAGATTATAAAGTGAAGACATCCATGAAAAGCCTACCCTTTTTTATTGATGGCAGTGGGGATGTGGAAGAAATTATATCTTATCTTCAGAACAGCAGCAACCTATTTCTAGGATGCTCATTTTGCTTGAGTATGGCCAATAGCCAGTAGCCCTCATTAGCATTTCAGGGAAAGAAAATCTAGTGAATTCCCCATTGCTCCATCACTGAGGGGTGGAGTAAAAACAGAGGACCTTCAAGTGTTATCAGTTTGGACTGTGGGGCTGGAGATACTTGGGCCACTTGGAAAACTATCACAATTCCACCGTTTGTTAAGAACTTACACACGTGGGCAGGTTGTACAGCTATGGTCCTAGGCCTGGGCTGGAAGAGGAAAGGACAGGTCAAAAATAAGAAGTGACCTCACTTCTAGTGAGACTACCGCCACTCAGCCATGTGATCACTTGATAGTCATTTAACTTTTCAGCATTTCAGTGCCTTCATCGATAAAATACTGATACGTTTCTGGTATTTGATTGCCTTAGTATCAATATTTATATTCAAGGTACTCCTGAGTAAGCATAGCTATACCTGTGATCTATCACCTACTTGCTATAAGCTAGTCACAGGCCATCTCTGCTCTTTGAGGTAGGTGCTATAAGTGTCATCATCCCTGAAGTATCCATCCTTCATTGATAAAGAACTGGGGACTTAGGGAGCTGATGTTCTTTGCCTGAACTCACACAGCCAGTAAGTGGGAGAGCTGGGGCTCAGACCCCAGGTCTCTCTTACTTCAAAGACACTGTTCTGTCTCTGGCAACAGAGAAATGCTTGCATTTGGAAAATGAGGAACACCACTCTATGGGGTAGATGATATCATCCCCATTTTGCAATCAACTGAGGTTCAGAGAGATGGTGGAGGGGCAACCGATGGTCTCACAGGGTTAACAAACAACTGAGTGAGAGAATATTTGGGAAAGTACTGTGTAGACACAACCCCTTTACAGAGACGAGCTTTTTCATTGGACCATTGCAGATGGGTCATGCCCAATGGGTAGAAGCTCACACAGTGCAAGTAATGATGCTGTGACAGCACGTGGATAGAGAGGAGACTTGACATTTGTCACTTTGCTTGAACAATGTCTAGCAACAATCTTTATTGTGTTTTTAATATGACCTTACAATCCGAAGTGTGTGTGTGTGTGTGTGTGTGTGCGCGTGTGTTGGGGGATGTGTTATTGGCCAAGTGCCTTACCCTCCTATGTCAGGGAGGTGCATTTCTGATACTTGCTCCCCATGGTTCCTCACAGGCTCTACAGTGGGACTGAGCCTGGCTTCCCAGCTGTAACCAGCCTGTGGACACACCTTTTGTTAGCTTTTCTCTCTCTAGTCGCTTCACCCAAACCGACTCCTGCACCCAAGTCCTCATTACAGGGTTTGCTTTCAGAGGGACACAACTGAAGACACACCCCAAACTCTAGACTGCCCTCAGGTGGAGGAAACTCAGTAAAAATAACTAAATGTTTTATAGTTAATTGAATCATTACTTCACTGGTCAGAAGTAAAGCCAATTCAGCCAAATTTCTGAGCATCCACTAGGTTCAGATAAATGTGGCTCCTGCTCTCAAGGCACGCACAGTCTAGCAGGAGAGCCACTTTGCCTAAGCCTGAGTTACAGAATAGGAAAATTTTGTTAAAAACCTCCACTACCCCCCTTCCCCAACCTATATGTGACTTCTCTAAGAATATATGACTCAATGGGTTATATAATTATACAACTTGAGCCTCACACAAAATCTGGTGTGGACCCGATTTTCCCTTTTCTGTAAGCTTAAACCAATTGTTACAAGTGACAGGAACTCAACTCAAACTAGCTTGAGCCAAAAGGCAATGTATTGATTTGAGTGGCTGAGAAGTCAAGGGATACCCTGGTTTTAGGCACAGTGCACGTCGCGACCTCTCAGTGATGGTGCCAGGGTTTTGTTTGTCTTCCTTTCTCACATCTGATTCTTTTGGGTTGGCTTCACTCTCAGGCCCCTTCAAATGTGAGAAAAAATGGCTCTTGCCTGACTGGTGGTGGTTCAGTGGATAGAGCAGTGACCTGCAACACTGAGCTCCCCAGTTTGAAACCCTGAGGTTGCTAGCTTGACCACAGGATGATCAACATGATCCCAAGATTGACAGCTTGAGCCCAAAGGCCGCTGGCTTGAAGCCCAAGGTCACTGTCTTGAGCAAGGAGTCACTGGCTCAGCTTGAGCCTTGCTCTTGTCAAGCCACGTACAAGAAGCAATCAATGAACAACTAAAGTGAAGCAACTACAAGTTGATGCTTCTCACTTTGTCTCTACTCTCTCACTAAAATCAAGAAATAAAAATTTTTTAAAAAGAAGAAAATATGGCTCCCAGAAGGTTTTGGCTGAGCCAGTGCTTTTATCTCACGATCTCAACAAAGAAGACTCCCCCTCTGTTTCCCAGTATCCATATAAAAAGGTCTTATGGAAACACTGGGCTCTGCCTGGCTTGTGTATTATCCCTGAAACAGTCCTGCTGCCAAGGGGATGGGGAGCCCTGACGGGGTTGAGCTGTGTGCCCATCCTGGCTGGGAGGGGTGAGCCTCATCCCCCATGAAACAGGCTCTGTTGCTAGAAGCCAAATAGCCACAGCAGGATGGAACTCTAAAGCTAAGCACAGTCTTCCTAGATCCCAAAGCTACAACGAGAAGTACTTTTTTCTCTCGGAATAGGGGAGTGAGTGTCCCAGAGGAAAATGAGTTTCTTGGGTGAAGAACACGTGTTTGTTTATTTGGATTTACCAAATAAAGTCATCGTTTCTAGAACTCTGTGTGTTGCTCTGGGGACCTACGCAGATGCCCAGGCTCACTGGCTTTTGTAGCCCCTCTGGCTGGTGGGCACTGCAGGGGTGAATGTGACATCCAGGTTTTCCTAAGAAAGCCAGCATGGCTGGAGCTGCTGGGAAAGCTCTCAAGCTGGGAGGGCAGAAGAGAGAACTGTAGGCCCTGGCCGGTTGGCTCAGTGGTAGAGCGTTGGCCTGGCGTGCAGAAGTCCCGGCTTCGATTCCCGGCCAGGGCACACAGGAGAAGCGCCCATCTGCTTCTCCACCCCTCCCCCTCTCCTTCCTCTCTGTCTCTCTCTTCCCCTCCCGCAGCGAGGCTCCATTGGAGTAAAAGATGGCCCGGGCGCTGGGGATGGCTCCTTGGCCTCTGCCCCAGGCGCTGGAGTGGCTCTGGTCGCAACAGAGCGACCCCCCGGAGGGGCAGAGCGTTGCCCCCTGGTGGGCGTGCGGGTGGATCCTGGTCGGGCGCATGCGGGAGTCTGTCTGTCTCTCCCCGTTTCCAGCTTCAGAAAAATACAAAAAAAGAAAAAAAAGAGAGAGAGAGAACTGTAAGACCTTCATTCTCGGGGCCATTCCTGACAGTGGGAAATGCCCTCCTCTGTGTGCTACTGAGTCAGAGGTGAGGGCAGCTTCCCCAGCCCTGAAAAATATTGGGCTACGGCGGGAGGAGCTGGAAGGTGGTCCCTTGCCTCAACCGCCAGAAAAGCTACGATGGAAGCCTGTGCCAGGCTGTCCGCAGATGGCCTGGGCACCTGCATTCTACATGCTGCTGGTCAAGAAACCTCAGAGCTTTGGCCTCCTCGCAGTGCTGTAGGAGACTGACGTCCCCGCTGGTCCTGTCCGCAGCAGTAGAAGGGCCTGCTCAACCCGAGGGTGGACAAAGCTGAAGCCCTCCTCTTTGATCCTTGCCATATACCTTTAATTTACTGAACTCAAGAGCTCTTTAGGTCGGTGGCACCTATAACACCTAGTCTTTGTCCGTTTTCATATCGGTGGGCAGTAGTGTATTTTGTCCCAAACTGGCATTCCCCACTCCCCTATTCTACTCCCTGTTCCCACTCTGTGCTCTGCTCTCCCATCCACATGTGAGTGCCCCTCCTTCTGGCGAGTCCAGAATTTAAGCAATCTCCAGTCGAATCCTATATTCACCTTCTTTTCTTTCCCCACCTTCCTTTCCCCCTTAGCTTATAATTAGCTTTTTTTTCCCTAAATGTTGAAGTCTGCTTATTTGAGATTCATCAGTGAGTTAGTCCTAAGGGAGTTACTCTCAATTACAAATTGAGGACTAATTGTGTCGTGATCACTGTTGCTCGGCGACGCCTCCGCTGTAATCACTTCCTAAATTAACTCTCGCCTCTTACTTAACATGAAGTTAAGGCTTTAAGATGAGCTGTGAATGTGTAGTAGGGAATGCAGCGGTTGGTGAACTGTGGAGTCACAATGACATTTTTTTAAGAAGTCCTTTTCATTTAAATTCTGGATTAATTTTAAAAATCCAAAAGTAAAATTTGCTCAATGGAAACAGCATAGAGTTTGCTTTTACTAGTGTATCACATGGAATTAAAATGTTTCCTGATTATCATCAGTCTTGTTCTGAAAAAGTTTCTAAAAAATTTAAATCGCCTTGCCCCAGCGCACACCGACTTTTATATTGCCTTGACGTATTTTCATTTTCAGTGCACCTCATTCTAATCGGGGAGGGATGGAGGCCACTGGGAGGGAGAGGTTCAACTACTGATCAGTGGGTTGCATGATCTGTACTTTGAGCTTCTCTGACAATCAGACGACAAGCAGGCAGCCAGACAGGGCTAACCGAGTCACCTGGGAGGGGAGGGATAGAAAGGTAGTGACCACAAGAGGAGGCGAGAAGGTGACTCGAATCAAGGGGCCACAACAGAACAAAGAGAAGCTGTTCGTGCCAATGACGTTCCAAATAGTTGACCAAGGATCGGCTCCTTTGCAGATGTAGTCTTCAGGAAACAGAAATGTATTTGTTATTTTCTAGCAAAATATGGCTATGTGATTTTAAATAAGTTGAAAAGTAACTTCAAAGCCTTCTTATAAGGTTCTTTGGCCTTAACTGAATGATGATATAAAAAGCCTCTGGTTGGTTTCCCCAAAAGGACAGGTGGGGGGGCTCGGGTCACGTGGTTTGCTCTTTTTGCCACTGTGCTCTGCTGGGGGCACACTGGTTACAGCACGGAACAGCTCAAGGTAGAATGGCCACAAAGATGGTTATCAGATGCAAGGGAAAACCAAAAGAAACTGGACTAAAAAAGAAATGTAAGAAACATAAAACCCTCCAACTTCTCAGGTATATGTTTCAGATATGACAAAACCTGTTTCCTAGCCAAGTCCTCATGGTAGGCTCTCTCCCTGGGACCTTGCTGGTCCCTGCCTTCCTCTTCCTCATGGGCAAAGTCTATGTCCTGGCTCTGCAGAGTGACCTGCTGGTGACTCTGGCCTCTACTTTTTTGATCTCCAAAGCCCTCACTTCAACACTTCAGTACAGTTAATCTCAGATCTTCTGAGTGATGCTTCTCACTCACAGGCAATTGGAGTTCTGTGATGAGGGGCAAAGAATGGTCTCATGTTCTCAGCTCAGATGCTTAGCCATGGGCATTTCCCTGAGAATTCTGGCTCAGGATAGATACTACCCACACAGAAAATCAATTCAGAGTTAGAAATAGAATAGTTGATGTCCTTGAGCTTCCAACACATTCATCGAACCTACATCCTGAAATGGATGTGACTAACATGGAATTGTCAAATAATGAACCGGAACTTCTCCCATTTGCTGACCACCTCTGGTAGCAGTGGCAAACGTTCTTGTCCACTTAACTCCAAAATTAAACTACATTTCCATATCATAATTATCAGTTGTTATGTACAGAGTATACGGAAACTATAGAAAAGTACTGTAGAAGGAAGTAGGAAAATTCACCCAAAGCTAGAGATATCTAGGGATAAATACTGATAACATTATGGTGCATGATTTCCAGTCTTTCCCCCCTACTAGAGATTGCATTTTAATTTAACTTAATTATAAATAAGTTAATTGTATAATTTTTTTTTTGCTGTATTTTTCTGAAGCTGGAAACGGGGAGAGACAGTCAGACAGACTCCCACATGCGCCCGACCGGGATCCACCCGGCATGCCCACCAGGGGGCGATGCTCTGCCCAGCAGGGGGCGATGCTCTGCCCTTCCGGGGCGTCGCTCTGTTGAGACCAGAGCCACTCTAGTGCCTGGGGCAGAGGCCGAGGAGCCATCCCCAGCGCCCGGGCCATCTTTGCTCCAGTGGAGCCTCGGCTGCGGGAGGAAAGAGAGAGACAGAGAGGAAGGAGAGGGGGAGGGGTGGAGAAGCAGATGGGTGCTTCTCCTGTGTGCCCTGGCTGGGAATCAAACCCGGGACTTCTGCACGCCAGGCTGATGCTCTACCACTGAGCCAACCGGCCAGGGCCTAATTGTATAATTTAATGTAATTATGATATACATATCTTCTCTCGTTCATATAAATATATTTAATGTAGATATGTTATATGTATACAATATAATTGGCATATATTAATAATTAATATATTTTTATTATATATAATAATTATAATATACACAAGGATCTAAATATGCATTTGTAAATATATCCGTAAGTTTGTAAATATATTTATGAGGTTTATAAATATATCTAATATATTTGTAAATATATTTAATTAGTGCAGTAATCCATTGACTATAAGATAGTTTGCTTAACCTGAACGAGTCAAAGAAATCCACTTCCAATTTTCTTTGTTATGAGCATTTCATTGAGTTCATTTGAGTCTCTGTGTGTATACATTATAATATATATTATATATATGTACATTTTATATTAAAAGCACTGTTTCGTGACACATTTATTCTTCAGTTTCTAGGAGAGTTAGTCAAAAAAATGTTCTTAATGCTATAACTAACACCTTTGTACATAGACATTTTCAAGCATTTAGGCCCGTTTCTTTATAACAAGTCCCAGAAGGGGGATTAGGTCAAAGTTTATAAACCATTTTAAGGCTTTTGATGCTCTTTGCCAAAGTTCCCTGGTCCTTTTAAAGGGACATTAGGAAAACTATTTTTTGACAGCCACAAAGACTCTTACTGATTCAAGGAAAAAGGTTTTGCCCTCAGCTGATCTGAAACAAAATAAAATTAATATTGTTTTGCCTACTGAAAAAAACACACTAGTGAATGACCCTCATGTAAAAGTGCATCCTGCTTCATTTATTCCTGAGGGCAAATCGACATCGGCCCAGCCTACCCAGGACACGCTTGTAGGATTTCAAGATTCCCTCGAAGCTATTTTTCTAACTGCTAACAAGAGATTTTAAAGATATATGTCATTGTACATTAACAACACTATTTTGTTTACTCTCCTAGGTAACTGAAGAATAGGCATTTTACAACACAATTCTTTAAATATATATAAAATAATGCCTGTATTATACTGTATCTATATTATAATGTTTATGCACATTCACAGACTCAGATGAACTCAATGAAAATACTTATCATATATCTTTGATGAAGCAGATTTAATGTCTCCCCTTTCAACATACACAACAATTTCCAGTTTCAGTTGCATTTCTTTGAGACAGGATAGGTGATGTTACCTGCTGTTATCGCAAAAATGGAGGCTCTTCACCACTTTGTCATGTTACACATGGATGATTGGGAGCCTAGGAATTTGCTAACAAATGACTGTACCTGCTGCTTGGTGCTATCTCCCCTTCCTTTTGCCTCTCAGACGTCACTTGCCTATCCAACGCTATTTGAATTCCCAGTTCAAAGAATCTTTCTTTTTTTTTTCTTTTTTTTTCTGAAGCTGGAAACAGGGAGGCAGTCAGACAGACTCCTGCATGCGCCCAACCGGGATCCACCCGGCACGCCCACCAGGGGGCGATGCTCTGCCCATCCGGGGCATCGCTCTGTCGTGACCAGAGCCACTCTAGCGCCTGGGGCAGAGGCCAAGGAGCCATTCCCAGCGCCCGGGCCATCTTTGCTCCAATGGAGCCTTGGCTGCGGGAGGGGAAAAGAGTGACAGAAAGGAAGGAGAAAGGGGAGGGGTGGAGAAGCAGATGGGCGCTTCTCCTATGTGCCCTGGCCGGGAATAGAACCCGGGACTTCCACACGCCAGGCCGACGCTCTACCACCGAGCCAACTGGCCAGGGCCAAAGAATCTTTCTTAGATGGCCAATTTGTTCTCAAAAGCATTGAAAAGAGCTATAAAAAGAGACACATATTTCATGGGTGGTGACTTCATGCTAATCTGATACTGCAAACATTGCTTTCAACAATGCTTGCCAGCACGCTTTCCTGGGCACAGCAGGTTGAGGCAGTAAAGAGGACCATAGTTTAATCATATTCACAAGGTATCCAGTCTCCTGTGAGGTGTACTGAGTGCCTACTGGGGAATTCGTGTCCCTGTGAAGAGCAGACTGGTGACAATTCCAAGGGAAGCAAACGTACTAAAATATTGTAATCAGATTCCTAGGGCACTGTTTTTTTCCTAGCTCAGCAATTAGAGATTTCCCCCTGGAGATGTTATTCATACGAAGGTCTTCAAATAAAAAATAGTGTACTAGAAGCGGCAGGGTTTGCATATAGAACTATGGTCAATCCAGAAGGGAATATGTGTGTGAGTCCACGTTGCTGTGTACTCACATAGACCACAAATTTACACCCCTAATCTATGTGTTAGATAAATAGCAATGCTGCTCCGCCATCTGTGCATGTGAGCAGAGGGAGCAGTCCTCTCCAAGGTTAGACATCTCGGAAGGCTCTTTGAGCTTAGGTCCTGATCATATGCATAAATAGGCTTTTCACCAAGTGGATGACTAATTCATTCTTCTTGATTGATAATTAAAACCGACAATGAACAGATCAACACAAATCACGAGGCCAAAAACATCTGGGACACAGTTTAATGAGAATACCCCAAAACCTCTTTAGTGGTAATTGCATTGCAAGCACCAAATAGCTTTCACAGTTGTTTTTGCAAGTGATACAAATTAGCACCCAGGATCTGAAAAGTATATTAACTGTAAAAACATTGGGGAATTTAGCAGGGCCCAGGGTTGCTTGGCCAAATATGTATATGTATTAACCTAGATACATGCTGGCATATAATTTGGGGACTTCTTGCAAAAAAAAAAAAAAAAGTTAAGACTCCTGAATCCTAGTGCTATTTGCACTTGGAACTCCCAGGTGGGTAAGTTCATCTGTGAGACAGTTTTCTCCTTTCCCCACAGAATCCTTTACCAATTTCCCACACACACCCTGAGAATTTAAAATTATCCAAGATGCTTAAAATCTGCAGTTTAAATTCCTCTCCTTGTTAGGAAATGTAGAAACCCCTCAAACAAGTTGAAGGTTTTATGGGGACTTGGTTATACCTAAAAAATCCAGGAAAGCTGTAATACAATGTAACAATTTCGTTAACTCATTAGATCTAAACCTACCTAGTGAAACAGTAAGAAGAAATTTGCAAAGCAGCTGGTTCTGGTTTTAGTTCAATTCCTTCTTCAGGCACCTCTGCCGGAGTCCAGCAATGGCAAGAAGTCAGGAGCAAGTGCTTATTGTATAAATGCTGCAAAGGAACATTTCAGACAGACAGAATGTGCCAGGCTGGAGCAGGAAGCCTTCAGTTCAAAAATAAAAAGTATCGTGTACTGTGGTGTAATGAAGAACACTGCCTCTTCACTGCCTAAGTGCGCTTTCCCTCCCTTTGCTTAGCTATTTCGTTCTTGAAGACTTTCCTGGCAGCTGCACAAAAGATCGGGTGTTCCAACTGGTAGAGCCTTTGCTCCCACTGTTCTTCAGCACCTAGCCTATTCTCCTCCACTTACTCAATTCTGCCCCTTAAGCTCAGATGCTCAATACATGTGTTAATGAACCCCACCCTTTTTGAATCACTGTCCCTTTAAAACGTATTTCTATATGCAGTTTTCCCATGTGGGAATGTCCCAAGGTCATTCATGTGACATCCCAAGGTCAGCGAGGTACATGCTATGAGCCCACTTCACAGAAAAGCTGGGGCAGTTCAGAGAGATTGCCCGACTTCCCCAGAGTCATGCTCCTACTACGATGTACTTGGAACTTCCAAGCAATATGGCTGCTGAGAAGAAACAGGGGAATCAAGCTCATTAAAAAAAAATGCTTTCTGTTTTTTGAAATTCTCTAACAATATTAATGGAACAACTTGAGATGAATACATTTTAGGCTTCTCATCTTTCACTTATAGGGAATTTGTAGAACAGGGGTCCCCAAACTACGGCCCGCGGGCCACATGCGGCCCCCTGAGGCCATTTATCCGGCCCTCGCAGCACTTCTGGAAGGGGCATCTCTTTCATTGGTGGTCAGTGAGAGGAGCATAGTTCCCATTGAAATACTGGTCAGTTTGTTGATTTAAATTTACTTGTTCTTTATTTTAAATATTGTATTTGTTCCCGTTTTGTTTTTTTACTTTAAAATAAGATGTGCAGTGTGCATGGGGATTTGTTCATAGTTTTTTTTATAGTCCGGCCCTCCAACGGTCTGAAGGACAGTGAACTGGCCCCCTGTGTAAAAAGTTTGGGGACCCCTGTTGTAGAAAATAAAGCGCTTATTGAAACATAGTTATCAAGCCCCACTGGTGATGGTTCCAGCTGCCTTGTCAGGAATAGTGGGAAATGAGCAAGAATCCCACATCGGATATCCACAAAGTCTTCCAGGAGAAATTTGGGGGCTCAGAGCTATTCTACAGAAGAACTGTGTAATGGTGGTTGAGGCCAGGCAGGTTCGCACTGAGTTTGGGCAGATGGTAGAGGAACTGCGGAGCCAGAAACCATCCGGCCATTCCGTTTACTGGAGACTTGCAAAGACAGGTGAGCAAATAAATAAAGGAAAACCTGCTTTTTGCAGTGAAGGGCAAAGGATCAGGAAAACTGCACCTCTCTGGAGGGAGAGTGATCTGGAAGACCCCCCCCCAAAGCACTCCTAGTCTTACGCAGACTATACACACAGGGCACTGCCACACCTGGCGCTGCCACATGCTCATGCACTAATCAGGCAAAGTGATTATAGCTGGTAAACCAGCGAGCAAGCCTAAGGCAGCTGTTCTCCCCACCAACTGGAGTAGACAAAAACTGTGGTGGCTTTCAACCAATTCTCCTCCCCAAAGCCACAGTATTTTGGGTCAAGTGAGATCAAGTTAAAGTAAAAATAATTTAGAACAATATTCAATATGGAAAATGTCAACATAAGGGTTTATTTTCTTTTTCTTTAACACCAGCTGAGCCTCTACGTCTAATTCCTGGCTGCCTCCATGCCTTTTGGTTTTAGTATTGATATGTGAAGTGACTTCTGTAAGCAAGGAACAACCATTATGAAACTGATACGAAATTGTAAGTGACAGGACTTGATACGGTCTTTGAAGTGGTGTAGTTGGAAATAATGTCTCTACTAACCCTTTTTGTAACCACCTGTCCCATAAGAACTAGAGCAGGGGTAGGGAACCCACAGCCAAATGCTACTGCGCCCTGATTTTGTACAGCCTGGGAATTAGCAGTGGTTTTAACCTTCTTAAGTGGTTGAAAAAAAAATCAAAAGAAGACTATTTCCTACATGTGAAAATTATATGAAATTCAAATTTTAGTAGTTATAAAGAGTTTTATTGAAACACAACCATACTCACTTATTTCCATATTGATTCTGACTGCTTTCATGATAAAACAGCAGAGTTGAGTTATTGTGATGTGACAGGAACCTATGATTACAAAGCCTGAAATATTTGCTCTCTGATTCATCGCAGAAAAAGCCTGAGCTAGAAGAAAGCATTGCTGAGGCGACATGAAGAGTTGTAGAACTAAAACATGCGTGTCTTACAGGTAGATGCAGCACTGTGTTTGGGACAAAAAAAAAACAACAAACAAACAGACACACCGGTTTTTATAAATTGATTTTGAGAGAGGGGGGGGAGGGAGGGAGAGAGAAGAGGGGAAGAGAGTGGAAGCATCAACTCATGTCATTTTAGTCATTCATTGATTACTTCTCATATGTGCCTTGATGGGGGGCGGTAAGGGGTGGGAAGGGGGCGAGGAGAGGTGGCTTCACTCCAGTTGAGCCAGTGACCTCTTGTTCAAGATAGCGACCTTGAGCTCAAGCCAGAGACCTGGGGCTTCAAGCCAGTGACCGTGGATCATTGTCAGAGGCACATTTAACGGTGGGTGCACCAGGCACATGCCCTGGGCCCCGACTTCTGAAGGGCCCTGCAAAACCCAACTTTATACCTTTTTCTTTTTTTCTTTCTTTATTTTTTTTTTACAGAGAGAGAGAGAGAGAGTCAGAGAGAGGGATAGATAGGGACAGACAGACAGGAACGGAGAGAGATGAGAAGCATCAATCATCAGTTTTTCGTTGCAACACCTTAGTTGTTCATTGATTGCTTTCTCATATGTACCTTGACCGTGGGCCTTCAGCAGACCGAGTAACCCCTTGCTCAAGCCAGCGACCTTGGGTCCAAGCTGGTGAGCTTTTTGCTCAAACCAGATGAGCCCGGGCTCAGGCTGGCGACCCCGGGGTCTTGAACCTGGGTCCTCCGCATCCCAGATCGACGTTCTATCCACTGCGCCACCGCCTGTTCAAGCCACTTTTTTCTAATGACACTAAGTTTGGTTTCATTTCTGTTATTTTAACATTAATAGTACATAATATTTTTATTTATTTAAAAATACGGTTAACATATATTTTTATTTTCGTCTGTCCTTTTTTTTTTTAAGGGGCCCAATATTTTCTTCTGTACCCGGGGCCTCAAATGATCTTAATCTGCATCTGATCATTGCCCACACTCAAGCCAGTGACGTCGGATTTTCTAACCTGGGACCTCAGCTTTCAGGTCAATGCTCTATCCACTGTGCCACCACTGGTCAAGCCCCCCACACCCTTTCTTAACACCGAGAAACAGATTGTAAAATGTCAGTGGCAGTTAATAGGGCATATATTCACAGACTGCTTCAATGCCCCTATACTAGCCTCCTTTCAGCATTGACTGCATTGTAAAAATTGTAACTAGGTGGCCTGATTTGGTTATTTGGTTGTGTAAGTGTCTTTTGCATTCTTAAGAACATCATAATTTATTTGTGGCACCACTCTTCGAAAATAGTTTTTAATTCAGGTTAAACTTTTCAGTTAGTTGCACAATTAATGAAGTCTCAAAGTGTCCAAATAATAATTAAATTTTTAAAAATCAAGCAAAGGTGTGGAAAATTCTAAAGAGAGAGCATTAATAGTGGTTCAGTAATGAGGAGCCATCTGGGAAAATATAGTCTACAAACAATTACCTTCCTACTTAATTCATTTCTCATTTACAATATATGAGGCAGAGATTTTAAATGGTAAGACTGTCTTATTCTACAGGGAATCTACTGAATTTAGTACTCAGAATTAATTCATATGGGGGTGTTTAAAGAGAATTTTTATCTTGTCAAATTCATGGTATGAAAAAACTAGTAAAAAGGGGAAGAAGTATTTTTGCAACACAGTGTGTGTGAGTCTTTGAAATTTTGTATTGTTAATATAGACGTGTGCTTTAAAAATCTAATTACTGTATTAAAATTTGTTTTAGGAAATGTTTAAAATACACTTTAGTGGGCAAGGCTTGAAATATTTAAAAATAACATGAAATTAAAATCTGGACAACTCTCTCAACATTAGGGTTATTTGAGCTAGCTCATTTAGAAAGAAATGACAAAGAATTCCTTTTATAATCTTCATAACACAAGCACTGCATAGTGTTAGAATTGGTTGAGAAGGAGGGTAGGCGTGGGGGTAACTGAGCTTAGTCAATACTGTAATTACAATAGTACATTTCTGAAACATTCCCCAGAACATCCACAGGCCTGTGTCTTAAAAACTTGCAACTGCTGTATCCCATGACAAAATCCTGTATGTATGTGTGCGTTTTATTATTAACTCTAGGTTTGAATTAGAATTCCCTATCTTACAGCTTGGAGCTAAACTCTGTTTACAAAACAGTATTTACACTTGACTAATTTTGCAGATCAAACTAATTAAATCAATTAAACTGGTGATTAACCAAATGAAGGCTGATTGCAAAAATTAGTGGGTTTATTTTGGAGGACTGGAAGTAAGCTAATTACTGCAGTGATTACTTGAACCTGGAGTACTCTAAATGTGGTATAAATTGAAACCTCATAGTGAATTAGACTGGGAATTCATTACAGTTTAAAGCACTGTTAATACTATTCAGTCTGTTTTTCCTTGGGGAAAATTTTCCTCTCTCTGTGTTTTGTATACTGATAAACAATCACTTGGGTTGTATGCTTTTTGTGGTGCAACCCAGTAAAACAGGGAACATTAAAGAAAATTTATTTACTTTTAGAGTGATATATGCCAGTGCCTGTCAAAATGGAACGTACATTTGAATCACTCGAGGGTCTTCTAAGAGAATTATGATTCAGTATGTTGGGGATGGAAGTGGTGGTTGGAGATGGGACATGGGGTCATGGGTTGGGGTGTGTGTGTTCATGTGCATGCGTGTGCATGGGTATATAAATATACACAGGAGCTAAGACTCGGTCTGTCAAGCTCCCAAGTGATGTTGATATTGCTGGTTCTTGAACCAAACTTTCAGGAACAAGCACATACACTGAAGTGGGCATATAAATTGTCAGAATTAGTTTTGATGCTTCAGGATGGGATATGGAGGCTAAGGTGTTATTCCATTCTTCAATGATGAAAACTGACCCACTGTTGCTAGAGATGCTTGAACATCAGCTCATCTCAGTCATGGCTGCTACCGATGGGTCCTCATTGAATGGTTTTTCCCATGGTCTTCTCATGTAGGCATGTTAGTAACAGAGTATTTATGTCTATACATAATGCACTCTACTAATTGGTTTTTAAAGCGTATCATTTTAACAAAATGTGAACACAGCTGAGCGTGTGGTCTACATTTTGCTGATTTAAATATCACTGAGCTTTCGTTTCTCTGTTTTGCCTTATCTTCTGATTTATGAAATGGTATTTACAATAATAAAAGAAAGACTTCAGGCTCTGTTCAAAGATGCAATTAAATCTAGGAGAGAGATGTTGGTTTTATGCAAAATTTTAAATGGGAGCAAGCAGCTTCCTTTTGCAGCCAAACTGGAATATAGACATATCTTTATTTTCAGCGTTGCATTCATTTTAGGTATTGTGGGAGGGGGGGAAGTTCATTTTCCCAGTTAATCAATGAACCTACCTTGGCATTTGGTTTCCTGAATGTTGCAGCTTCATAGCAAGAAAGACTGTATCCCCACAGGAAACCCACACCTTTAGCAATGACTATTCATTGCCATTTGATAAGTAGTGCCCCCTGTGTGCCAGGGGCTAGAGAATGCAAATTTGAATAAATTAAGATCCCAGACTGTGTTTTAATAAGGACAGAGCTCTCCGAAAGGAAGGCACATCAGAAGTGTTTCCATGTGATGGAAGAACAGCGCTCAGCTACAAGAAACAGCTCTGTATTAGGAACAGATTGCTCAAGGCTTTGATAAGTTGCACAAAAGTTCATCAGAAACACTTTTGGTTGCATTTTGAAATGTTTCTTGGATTATTTTTTTCATGTTACAGTCTTGAGAAAGTACTTGAACTTCTTTCTTGATGCTTGAATTAATGCAAGCTGCTACTCCCCGGGCCCCTGTGTGAACCAGCACCTGTGAGTCTTCGGTAGAGATGGAGAAAGGTCAGGAGGTTGGCCTGAATCTTTACAGAAGCCACAGAAGTGGATTTAAAAACTAAATACTTGATGTAAGCTTATCCAACTCACCCCTTCTTACTAAAACTTGAATATACTAAACAAAAATAATTATAGGCTGGAGTTTTTACTTGAGTATGGTTTTATGATGGTAAGCTATGTAGATTTTTTATCAGGTTGAATTAGTCGAAGACATTGGATATAAAAATTGAAGGGCTTTCTTGTATTATTAAACAAAGACCATTAGGATATTTTCATTAAGTACCAATTGGCATCTGGAGATTTCCTAATTATAGAACATGACAAAAACAAATGATTAAATAATCATTTGAGAGACTGTACAGGTCACACTTGCCTCAGTGAACTCACTACCAGGACTATGTGTTTGGATTTTGTTAACTGACATGGACTATCTGTCTCTTGGAGAAAGATGCCAGTGATGTACAGACATACTCAGATGCCATGTCTGTACATTACTGCCTTGTATACACATGGGAATCCTAATATCTGTTATAGTATCAGGAAGTCAGCTCATTATTTTACAACAACAAGTGTCTTAGTCCATTTAGGTCACTACAATGAAATAGCAGATTGGTGCCTTATACAGAACAAACATTTATTTCTCATCTGAAAGCTGGGAAGTTCAAGAGCAAGGCACTGGCAGATTCTGTGTCTGTTGCGAACCAGCTTCCTCTTTGATGGCTGTGTTTTCACTTTAACATTATATACTGGAAGGGGCAATGGAGCTTTCTTTTTGCCCTCTTTTATAAAGGCACTAATCCCATTCATGACGGCTCTGCCCTCATGGCCTAATCACCTCTCTAAGCCCCTACGTCTTAATAGCATCACTTTGTTTTGGATTTCAACATATGAATTGGGGTAGTGGAGAGACACAATAATTTATACCATAGAAAAAAGTATGTCTGTCTAGAGGTCATATTGCTCACACAGAACTGTGCAGTGCATCTGTTCTTTATCGGAAAAGCTAACAGAGACCCTGGCCGGTTGACTCAGTAGTAATAATGTCAGCCTGGCATATGGATGTCCTAGGTTCGATTCCTGGTCAGGGCACACAGGAGAAGCAACCATCTGCTTATCCACCCTTCTTGTTCTCTCTTCTCTCTATCTCTCTCTTCTCCTCTCACAGCCATGGCTCAGTTAGAGCAAATTGGCCCTGGGTGCTGAGGATGGCTCTATGGCCTCACCTCATGCTAAAGAAATAGCTTGGTTGCTAAGCAACAGAGCAATGGCCCCAGATGGGCAGAACATTGCTCTGGTAGGGGACTTGCTGGGTGGATCCCAGTCAGGGCACATGTAGAAGTCTGTTACTCTGACTCCCTGCTTCTCATTAAAAAAAAAAAAAAAAGTAAAGAAAAACGAAAAGAGGCCCACTTATCAGAAGCTTGCTGGCATTACAAAGAACCTCTCAGTAAAGATAGATAGTACGAGGCCCTAGCCAGGTAGCTCAGTTGGTTGCAGCATTGTTCTGATACACCAAATTTGTGGGGTTCAATCCCCAGTCAGGGCACATACAAAAATCAGCCAATGAATGCATAAATAAGTGGAACAACAAATTGAGCTCTCTCCCTCCCTTCTCTCTCTCTCTCTCTCTAAAAATCAGTAAATGAAATAAAATAAAATAAAAATAAAAATATATCATTTGAGGCACTCTTACCTTGCAAAGAGTGCCTTTCCTAGAGCAGTTCATGGGTGGGCACTGACAATAATTGGCCTCCAGAAGTCTGGTTTAAAATACAGTCGTCCCTCACCACATCGCGGTTCACTTTTTGTGGTCTCACTGTATCACGGATTTTTAAATTGTATATATCTAATTTTATATCATGGATTTTTTACTATATTGCAGGATTTTGCAGTATATAGGTATTTTGTGTATTTATTATTTTAATTATTTTGCAGTAAAATAAGCAATTTCTAGAGTGTAGAAACTGTTTAAGAGCATAAGAAGTGTTTATAAGAGTGTGGGAAAGGTTAATGACAGTGTGGGAGAAGTTTATAAGAGTGTGAGGAGGGTTTATAAAGCCTTAAAATATATATATAAATAATAAAACAAATATAAGGTTGCTACTTTGCAGATTTTCTCTTATTGTGGGAGGTTCTGGAACCTAGCCCCCCCTGATAGACGAGGAATGACTGTATTCTGTGATTTTTCTAAACCTCTCCATCTGTACCAATCTCTCTTAACAGGATGCAATGATGTTGATTTGATTATGTCTTATTAACAATAACCCCCTTCCTGGTCCATTTTTAAGAACTGCACCCCAGATCACATGGACTGTATTTTGATCTTCCTGAACCCAGTTTCTCTGTTTTCTCCCACAGAGAGTCGCACGTGGTACACTGACTTTGTTCCCAGGCTCTCAGAGAGACAGTTACCTAGTTATCATCACTCTGTACAATCCCACCAATAAAATACTTTTTAATGATTCACATGTGAAGTCAGAAGTTGGAGAACTTATACTAGTATAATTTCATCTCCCCTTTTCTATATTTAATTAGGAAAATACCCTATGGGTTGCTAGAATCAATGAGTTATTTGTATCTGCTTAACTGATGTTGTGGCTGAAGAAGAAAGAGCTCTGATTCCCACATCTATTTCATTGTGGGTTACTTACCAACACCTGTTCCTCTCTTCTTTCTTGCAAACATAAACTCGAGTTTATTTAGGCGTCTTCTCCCCAGGGAATGTTCCCATAGCTCAAGGGTAAATCCTAATTGGACTAATCCAAACCTGGTAAATCTCATTGCCATTGCCAATGTTTAGTTAAAGGAAAGCATGTGGCTGAGTTTTACCTATGCAACTAAAGTGGAAATCTGCCTCAGACTTCTAGAAATGATGCCTTCTCTTACAAAAAGGCATGAGGAAGAAATGGACTGCTTCTTCCTCTGGAAGTGAACCCACAGGTATCTGCTGGCCCATGAAGGGAGCCAGTCTGAGGGCAAAGCTGACGTGCAGTCTGAGGAAAAGATGGAGAGAACCGGGGCTCTTCACAACAGCGCCAAGCTGCTGATGAGCTGGCCAAGTCAGGACTTACTCATAATGTAATACAATTCTTTCTTTTTTAAACCATATGAGCTAGGGTCCCTGTTAGGTACAACTAAAAGCAAAATAAATTTTAATCTTTTACTAATAAAGAGAGCTACATTTTTAAATGCAACCCAATCTTTTATTTATTTATTTATTTATTTATTTATTATTATTATTTTCCCCCGAAATTTGAAGGAAAAAAGGAGACAGTCAGACAGACTCCCGTATGCGCCCAACTGGGATCTACCCAGCATGCCCACCAGGGGGCGATGCTCTGCCCATCTGGGGCGTTGCTCTGTTGCAACCAGAGCCATTCTAGCACCTGAGGCAGAGGCCACAGAGCCATCCTCAGCGCCCAGGCCAACTTTGCTCTAATGGAGCCTTGGCTGCAGGAGGGGAAGAGAGAGATAGAGAGGAAGGAGAGGGGTAAGAGTGGAGAAGCCGATGGGCACTTCTCCTGTGTGCCCTGACCACAATCAAACTGGGACTTCCAGAAGCCAGGCCAACACTCTTCTGCTGAGCCAACTGGCCAGGGTGCAACCTAATCTTTTGACTCTTTCTGTTTGTACTGGATGAGTACTGGGTCTTTCATCTTGCCTATTGACTCCATCTCTCTATTTTTCAGATAAATAAGTGAACCCAGGACTTGGATGCACAAAACTGTACCAGAACTCCCTCAATTTTCATCAGCCAAGATGACCCTTCCCCAAAGCTTTCTCTTATTGGATCACAGTTCCTGCGAAAACTTTTCTCTTGAAAGCTGAGTAGACTGAGCTGTTATTCCCATGCCTGACCTTTGCTACAAAGAGGCATACATTTATTTTGGCCAGAAGCAAACTCTTATTCACACTGCCCCAGCCTCCTTAAGATTTTAGCCAGCTGACTTCCACTTTTGCTGGGTGCATCATTCAAAATGTTAAGCCAATTTGCATTTGGCTATTTGATTATTTCACAAAGTACACATTCACCTATTGAGCTACCAATATGGGAGATTAACAATACAAACCAAGTAAATAGCACAAAGTAAATTACAATGAGGTGATAAATAAACATATCTATAGATTAGAATAGCAAACAAGTAACCCGCTAATGAAATGTATAGTAACCAACAGTGGAAATACTTACTATTAAGAGTTCAGTCTCCTTTCACCTGGCAATTGGGGGGATTCTTTTCTGAATATTCTTTTGGGATCTGACTTACACACTGTAGTCAGTCCATTAGCCCAACCTGCAGTGAAATGGAGTAATTGGTTTATACTTTTGCATGATTTCAGGTGTAAAAAGAAGCAGAGAGAAACCCTCTTTCCTTGGGACCTTGAGGAAGCCTAACATGAGCTTTTGAAGGATTTCACAAAAGAGCTTTCACATAGATACATTCCTGCAATAGTCTTGAATAGCTGATACACGAGAGGCACCAGGCATCCCGGAAGTGGTGAGGAATTTGCAAAGATGAGTCAGACTTAGATTGTACTCCCAAAAGGATCCCAAACAAGACATTAACTTAGAACCGTGACAGAAAAAGAGAAAAATGATGCTAAGATTTGGTATCAGAACTGTGAGGACAGTGATACTAGGAGGGAAATGGAGAGACTGGGAGTAGTTTCTGATTTTAGGTAAGCTCAGATTTCAGGCTGTTTGATCTCAGGTGTTGCAGGTCAGGTCCGTAGAGAAGTTCTTTTGTGGCTGGATGTCACCATGCTGTTTGGATTCTCACTTTTGTAAAGTACTCTGATTGTATTTATCTTGACAAATTTTCTCTGGATTAATAACTAGATCATTGTTAACAGGCAGAGCTTTTGATTTGGAAATGTATTCTAATTACAGGATAATACAATAGGAGATGTAAGACAGGGTGCTTTTTAAATTAAAACTAGCATGGAAACACCCAGGAGATCATATGCTTGACCTTTATCAGGGCCAGTCCTGAACACACATTAGGAAATACCACAGCCAGTGGAGACAGTTCTGGCCAGGCAGCCAGGAGATGTGATGTGAGTTCTGTTTCTGACCGTGACTCTTGGACGAGTCATGGAGCCTCTGCACTTCCGGTTTTTCATCTGTAAGGGTAGATTGGGCCAATGAGCTCCAAAGACTCTCTCCATGATTTCTGTAATATCTTACTTAGGGTATGGTTTACACCCCAACTCTATCTTGCCCTTAATATTCACTTTGTCATCAGGGGTGTTTAATAAACTTGTCTCCAACCTTTTAGCTTCCCAAAGCATAGTCATTATTTTCACATTTGGTCCTTTCTGAGCCCTGAAATGGTGGCATTATTAATGACCCCTGCAGTCATATGAAGAAATCGGGGTACAGAGAAATTAAGGGCTTGTCCAAGGTCCCTGGCTGGTGCACTGAGCCTAGGCACCCCTTCACTCTCCCCTACCCTGACCAACTCCCCTCCACCCCACGGCTTTGCTCCACTCTTGGGAGTCCTTGATAAGAGACCACTTATTAAGATGTTACTATGTTTTGGAATTACAGATAGATCTTTCTTGTAACTTTTCATTTTGAAGTAATTTTATATTGACAGACTAGTTGCGAAGATAGTACAGAGTCCTGTGTGCCTCTCACCCAGTTTCTCCTGTCAGCATCTTACCTAAGCATGGTACGTTTGTCAGAACTGAGAAGTTGTATTGGTACAATACTATGAACTTAAGTACAGACTTAATGTGGATTTCACCAGTTTATACAGTGTGTCCATAAAGTCATGGTGCACTTTTGACTGGTCACAGGAAAGTAACAAAAGACGATAGAAATGTGAAATCTGCACCAAATAAAAGGAAAACTCTTCCAGTTTCATACCTATTCAGTGCAGTTCAATGTGGGCTCCATTTTTTGCCCTTCACACATCCAAACGATAGTGAAGTTCTTGCCACACATGGGTAAAGACGTCTGGTATAACAGAGTGAATAACGTCTGTTATTCTCTGTTTTAAGTGATTAATGTCGTGGCGCTTTGTTATAAACATGCCGATATTCACGTTGCACTTTGGTCACAGATTCAAATTTAGCAAGCCACAGAACACACTGAACTTTCCTCTGTACCATCCACATCTCAACTGGCATGGCCGTGGGCTGCTCCGCTGTATACAAGGTGTTACGTCATCATCTGCGCATGCGCACATGCTGCCACATCATCCTACAGAAACTGGGAGAGTTTTCCTTTTATTTGGTGCAAATTTCACATTTCTATCGTCTTTTGTTGCTTTCCTGTGACCGGTCAAAAGTGCACCATGACTTTATGGACACACTGTAGTTTGAACAGACAGGTAAGTAAATTGGAGACTGGAGGTAGGGTTAGGGACATGAAGTCTTCTGGTTCCCATCAAAAAATACTTTGTACTGTATGTGTGCTACAGGGCTGGCCATCCAGCAGGCATAGACTTCTAGCACCAAAGCATCCACACCCTTGATGAGAGCGTCAGGAGACACTGGGCACCGCAATGGTGAGAAAAACAGTGGCCACAGGGATCATTGAAAAGCCAAAGTTCCAAATGCTTTGGTTATTCAACCACACTCTAGTTAGCAGACCAAGGACACATTTCAGATCCTGTCATTTATGGACAAGATGCTCACAATTACCATCCATCATTTTTTAAGTACAATCCTGTCCTGGAAGATATTGCAGTATTATTCAAAACATGCCAAAGTGGGCAGGAGATCCCAAGAGTAATTGTGAGTTATGAGGTCATGGGGACCTCATTGCAAACTATTTGCAAAACTTAATTGGGGTAATAAATAAACTAAGCATGTAAATTAGATTGAAGACTAACTACAGTGTGAATTAGAAGAAGACCATTAGCCTGCACAGTCAGAAATGCCTTCTTCCTGTAATATTGGCTGAGTAGAACTATAATCAAGGAAATATTAAATTCAGACATCCTAAAATTTCACAACTAAAATAACTTGGAAATAAAACCATTTCATGAGACCCTTTCTGGACAAGATGTGAACTTTGTTTTTTATGATCAGGTGCTTAGGCACTTTTCAGATAGAGGATGGTATGGCATTAGCATCTGAATCCACCTGCCCCCCAGGGTGTGAATTCATCTTACCCAGGGTACTTAGAAGCAAATGCAGAAGAAGAAATAATAAAGTTCAAAATGAATGAAACAAGGAAGCCATTTCCAATCACTGAAAACAAATAGATCTGTGGGCAGAAATGGGACTTTCCCGGTTTCTTTTTATTTTATAATATTTTAAACTAGGTGATCAAAAAGAACTTCAGGCCTGACATTTCTTTTTCACATATCTGAAGAATGAGTAAAGGGACATCTTTCAGGTCAATAATAAATATTTTTTAAAATAAGAGAAATTCTTAAACACTGCATCTAATCATCCAGCCCATGTCAAGTCTTACAGCAGCTTTTTTTTTTTAAAGCAGTTGATTGAATGAATACAAATGCCTCTCTGTTGTCACTTGGGATGCCACTTGATATATCCCATTTTCTAGACTCTAATTATTCCATTTGTAGACATGAATGCCATTTAGATGTGAGCTAATTCAGCATGGTAACTCAATTAGATTTGTACCGACTTGGATTTATGAAACATCAATGGGTTCTTGGTGAGACCAATGGGACTGCGGGCGATTCATCCCGAAGTCACACCGACACAGCCTCTCAGGAGCTCAATTAAACATGCCAGCCATGAGGATGTTTTCTAGCTGGAATGTTTCACAATTAAAATAAAAAAGGTTTCTGTGTTCCTCGGCACGCATGGCCCAGCAGAAAAGAAAGACCCATAATAACACAGGCTGAAGTTTTCCTTTAGGTTATATGCTCTCTCCATCAAAGAAGGCTCTTTCACTTGGCTGGACTTCAGAGCACCTGTGTGGCTGCAGGCTCCGGGCTGGCCTCAGTGGGTCCATGGGGCGGAGATCGTGGAGTTCCACAATGCCTCGCGTTCAAGGGCACGCAATACATGTTGGTTGAACTAATTTGCTAAGTTCATCTTAGAGCCTGCATCTGCATCTTGGTTCTGAAAGCTGAAAGGTTGAAGGTAACTACCAGATTAAATCTGCAAAAATATGAGAAATCTCAAAGTGTTGAAAATTATGCTAACTATATTTCAGCATAAAAAAAATGTGGCCCACAGTCAGAACATGGGGTAAATATTTGAAACCAGGACTATCCCCTACCGATGCCTTGTAAAAAGTACTTTTTTTCCCCCCTGGAAATGACATTACTGTGCATCTTTGTGCTGGTCTCAGGAACGCAGACAAGCACCTGCGCGTTAAACACTTGTGCCTGGCAGAGAGTTGTTTCATACCCCATCATCCTCACAGCAGGAATGTTTGATGATTAAAGGTTCCACTGGTCCTCAACACAGAGCCTGGAACAGAGGGTATCCAGGATCCCACCCCACCGGATAGTAGAGTGTTCCTATGAAACCTTCTGCAAGCTGAAATGACGTAAAGCAAAGGAGCAATCACCTTAGGACACATCTTGCTAATGGATGCACAGAGTCAATCAAGATAAAGCATGAATGTTTCCTGATAGAATCACTCCGAGTCCGAAAGACCAGTGTATATCAAGATAAAACGTGGATGTTCACCAATCGAATCACTCCGAGTCCGAAAGACCAGTGTATCAGCTTCATTGAGAGAAAATCTGCCGGGCTGTCTTGTAAGCAGCCCGGTTTATGGTTGGTACAGTAATTTTAAAGGCATTTAGGGGAGGAAGGAGGATACGGGGCGGCCTATCATTGGTAGGAGTAGTTAGGCAATTTTGCGGAAGTGTTAGTTTCGTACGGATTATTACCTTATATAGAAGTAGATGTCAAAAGGTGATTGACAAAGTTTAATGAGAAAAAAAAAACAAAAAACTTTTTAATGGAAACAAGACCCATTAAAACAAAGTTTAATGAGGAAAAAAAAAAAGGTGATTGAGTAGAACAAACAGTTGGAATATACAAAATGGCGGGGAAAGATAAATCGAAATTTAAAGAAACGAAACTTATGTTCGTAGCCTGAGGAACTGAAACCTATTATTCTCAACTCTTGTATAATATATAGAAAAAATCGAGAAGACAGAAGGCAGGGTAGGGTTATAGGGGTGGTGGTCTCTCCTCTGTAACTTCTTCCTGCTGTTTAGGGGCGTAGTCATAGGGGCTCGGATTTTTCTGCCCGCGTGAGTGTAGGTTTCAGGGTTGGTGTGTAGAGTTAGGTAGATTTCTCCAATTTTTTGGTTGGTGAAGGCCTGCATGCGGTTCTGTAAGAAGCTAGAGAATAAGCGTAGGAGACAGGGCCTAAAAGCTAAAATAACAAATATGAGCGTGAGTGGACCAATAAATGGTAACAGTCCAAGTTAGTTGTTGGGCATGTATAGTATCAGGATCAGTTCATGTGAAGGCAAAGAGATTTTGACATTGTGGATCTAGAGGAATGGTGAAGATCGTGTCTTTAATATCTAATATTGTGAAGAAGGAGGACGAGGAGGGGATTGAGGATAGGATGGTGTATGGGTTTGGAACCACTGGGGTGATGGGTGATACTGCTGAGTTAACGGCCCTGAGGCCTTGCACTAAGCGATAGGAGCCATTGGGCTTTAGAACCTGGAGTATGGGAGTATTGAAAGGGGAATTGGTTGGTTTTAGTAATCCTGCCTGGAGGAATTTTGAGGTTATGGGTTTAAGATCCTTTAGATGGGTTAGAGAAATGGAGTATTGGGAAATAAAATGGTAGGTGTTGGGATTCTTGAGTTGAATAAGGATGGGAGTGTGGTGTTTGGCAACTGAGGGTTGGGAGGTGTCCCAAGTGCTGGGACTTACCTCCTCTGAGAGAAGGGGAAGAGGGTTTGTGACCGAGTCTGTGTCTGCCGCCAGCAAAAGGGGAATGTTGGCTGAGGAATTGTTATGTGTAGTAGTCAACGTTAGGGTTGTTCGGAATTTGGAGAGGATATCTCTACCTAGTAGTGGGGTAGGACATTGTGGGATTACTAAGAAGTTGTGAGTGAATTGGATGTCCTTTATAGTGCACAGGAGGGGTTGAGTTTTTAAGGGGTTGGTTTTAATTCCCCAGACTCCAATGATTGCTGTGTTGGAGGTGGTGAGAGGGCCAGAAAATTCAGGGAGGGTAGAAAAGGTGGCCCTGATGTCTACAAGAAAGGAGATAGGCAAACCTGCCACATGAGGTTTAACTCTGGGCTCGTGGTGTGTGATAAGTACTGGGGCCAGCTGCCCAGGGCCCCTTCAATCCTCAGTCGCCAGTCCCAGAAAATCTGTCAGAGATCTGGGTGTGGGATTTGTTATGGGGAGGTTTGTTCCTGTCCCCCTTCAGTGGCTGGGGCAGTCTACCCCCCAATGTCCCTCATGGCGACAGTGAGGACAGGGACCTGGAGGAGCTCAGGGATTAGGGCACTGCTTAGCCCAGTGGCCATGTTGTCTGCATTTAAAGCAGGGCCCTGGTGGGTCTGAAGAAGTCTCAGAACCCCCCTTTTGAGGCGTTTTTGAGCCTGCTGGAGGGTGTCCCCAGAGGGCCTTTGCTAGCATAAGATAGTTTTTCTGATCTCTCCTCTTCCATCCTCCCTTTCCTGATCCTCCTGGTTATGAGATACTTTAAACGCAAGGTTTAGGAGATCCCTTTGGGGTGTTTTAGGTCCATCCTCCAACTTTTTAAGTTTTTTCTGAATGTCTGGGGTGGATTGAGATATGAAGTGGGAGTGTAAGAGAACCATGCCAGCCAAGGTTGTTGGGTCTACTCTAGAATATTTTTGGAGGGCCTGGGATAGGCATTCAAGGAATTCCCCAGGATTTTCTTGGGGGTGCTGGACAATTTCCTTGATTTTTTCATAGTTTACAGCAGTGGTAGTCAACCTGGTCCATACCGCCCACTAGTGGGCATTTCAGCTTTCATGGTGGGCAGTAGTGGAGCAACCAAAGTATAAATAAAAAGATAGATTTAACTATAGTAAGTTGTTTTATAAAGATTTATTCTGCCAAACTTAGCGAAAATCCGACATAAAATACTTGGTAATTATTATTATATGCTTTAACTTGCTGTAACTCTGCTTTATAAATTTTATAAAGTTACTTCCCTATTTTATAAATCACCATTACTGTGGAACCAGTGGGCAGTTAGAAAATTTTACTACTAACAGAGATATAAAAGTGGGCAGTATGTATAAAAATGTTGACTACCCATGGTTTACAGCCTTATTCGCTAATTTGTTTAATGCTGGAGGAGGTAATCAATCATAAGGTTCCTAGCTGTCCGATTTTGGTGGTCTGTTTGGTAACTCCAATTAGGGTCTGTGTTAGGAACTGCGGTGGTACCTATGGGATTGGCATTATTTCTAGTATGGGCCTCATCTGCGATTTGCTGGTTAGTAGTCCCGACTTGGTCCTTATCGGAGGGAGTGAGGGAAGAGGTTAGGATTATGTAGAGATCGTGCCATGTAAGGTCATAGGATTGTGTAAGTTATTTGAATTCCTTTATGTAAGTGTCTGAGTCGGAGGTAAAGGAGCCTAAGCCGTGTTCAATTTGAGATGTCAGTTAGAGAGAAACGGATGGAGACTCATAGGGGATAGAGCCCAGCTAAATGTGGGGTTTGAGAGGAAGTTGTGGATGAGCTTGATCATGAGGTTGAGGCCAGAAGTTAGGAGAGGAAAGTGGAGGGGAGGGGGAATTTGGGGAAGTGGTTTCGGGCTCTAGGTTGGGGTTATATGGGGGAGTAGGTTGAGGTGCTGGTCGTGGCGCCATGTGGTCAGAGGGGTCAAAACGATCAGAACTTAGAGGAGTATTGGAGGAGGATGGGGAAAAGGGGTTCTTGCTAAAAGTATTTAGTAGGTTGAGCAAGAGGAACAGAGGGAGGGTCTAGATCGGAGAAAGAAGAAAGCCTGCACATAGGGAATTTCTGAGGCCTTCCCTGTACGGTGGCAAAAATTATTGAGATCTTTGAGTGTATTGTAATCAAAGTACCATTTTCTGGCCATTGGGAACCATTGTCTAGTTTATATTGGGGCCACGCGGTATTGCAAAAGAAAATGACTTTCTTTGGTTTAAGGTCTGAAAGACCTAATCTAGGGACATTTTTGAGTAAGCGACCTAAGGGGGTGTTGCGTGGTGGTTTGGATTGGGAGGTCCCCATGGTAGGTAAAGGAGGTAGATGGGAGTTGGGGAGGAAGGAGGAGCATCCCCCTTCTTCCTCTTCCAATCGTAGGGAAAGGAAGGGGAAGAATTATTGGGGTCATCACCCACTAGAATTCAGTCCCAGTGAGTAGGAGGTGGCCAGGCACCTGGACTTCCGAAAATGTAAGTCCAAGTAGACAAGAAACCCCAAAGTCTACCTCCCCAGATTTTTAAGGTGAAAATTTGGAAGATCGCCTACGGGAGGAAAGGGAGGTGTAGAAGGATCCCTAATGCTGGTCCGGCAAGAGCTCGGAACAGGGTTACGGAGCCAGCCAATCTACCCCCACGCCCAGGACCAAGCAGAATCAGGGAGTAAGCCCAGAACGAGTTGCTGCTGTCCACTGCTTCCCTGGCAGGAAGCTTGCATGAGTCAGGGGATTGTCCAGGCAATTGGAGCCCCGTCTCGCGTTTCAGCACCAAATGATAGAATCAATTGCAGTCCAAAAGACCAGTGTGTCAGCTTCATTGAGAGAAAAGCTGCCGGGCTGTCTCGTAAGGGAGAGCAGTGCAGTTTATGGTTGGTACAGTAATTTTAAAGGCATTTGGGGAGGAAGGAGGATACGGGGCAGCCTATCATTGGTAGGAGTAGTTAGGCAGTTATGCAGAACTTTTAGCTGAGTACAGATTATTATATAGAAGTAGATGTCAAAAGGTGATTGAGTAGAACAACTGGTTGGAATATACAAATAGTGGGGAAAGATAAACCGAAACTTAAAGAAACAAAACTTATGTTCCTAGCCTGAAGAACTGAAACCTATTACTCACAGACTTGGTTCAATGCGATGGCGGCTTGTGTTAGGTTCAAGGAAGTGTGCTGTGGCTGCCAGAGTCCCCTACTCTAACTTTTGGAAAAACAGGAACAGGGAAGTGCTGACAAGGTCCCTGTGAGGCCGAGAACAAAGAGTTCAACACAACGTTGGGCGAACATCCTGCATTTTATGAGTCAGAGACCCTTATCAGAAGTTTATGTTTGAAATTCTCCACTGAGCTATACCCCACCCCTGTTGCTATGCTGCACGCAACCTCCTTAGTGAATAGCTAACTGCCACATCTGCTTCTGTATAATGCTTGCTCAGCCTAGATAGCCACCCTATAAAAAGGAGCCATTTTTAGAAGCTCGGGGCTGCAGTGTTCTTCTGCGTGGGTTACCTGCAGTCCCTGCGCAGGTTTGCAATAAAACTTATAAAATTCACTTTGGGTTTGCTGTGGTCTGTCTCCTGGGATGTAACACTTGATGCTGAGATGCTGAGTGTCATCCCCAGGAAGGAGCATGGTGGGACCACTGGTTACGCGGCCTTGATCATGGCTCCATGCAAAACAAACGCCGAATGTTCTTTTGCTTTTTGCCCCCCCCTTTTTTTCTAAAAGCTAAAATCCTCTTTGGATTTATTTTGGTTATCAAAAACAGGGAGTAGTGTAGGTCACTCATAAAAGCAACTTGGCACAAAGCGAACTTTCAAAAAGTGAGAGATTTCTGTGCTTGGTAAAACTGGGGCTTTGTCAAAGAGGGTAGCAGGTATGCACTCATTTTGTCAACGATGAACAAGTTTGGAAATCCCTGTTGTGATTTTCCTAAATCAAGTCTTAGATCTGAAAAAAGATGATTACATTTGTTTTTCTAAGACCTGGATGAGGGACAACATAAAGCAAGAAGTTTCAATTATTTAAAAAATTTAAAACTTGTTTTTCTATTGATTTGCAAGTGAAAGAGGGGAAGGGAGAGAAAAACATCAACTCATTGTTTCACTTAATTGTTTGCTCATTGACTGCTTCTCACCTGTGTCCTGACTGGGGGTCAAACCCACAACCTCTGGAGCACTGGGTCGATTCTTTATCTACTGAGCCACCTAACCAGGGCTCAATTGTTTTTTATATCTCCTTTTATCTCCCTCTCTATTTAACCCTAATATTTATTTCTATTGTGAGACTGATTATTATTAGTTGTAGAACAGTGGTAGTAGAAGCAGTAATACTTGCTTAAGTATTATAAGTAACATTTGCCTTGCATGCCATAATTTTTAAAGTGTGGTTTCATGTATGTTGTGTCCTTTCATGCTGTAATGCTGGTGGTTGAGGCCAGGTAGGTTTGCACTGAATTCTAGCAGATGGCAGAGGAACTACAGAGCCAGAAAGCATAAGCCATTACCTGTTTATTGGAGGCTCACAGAGATGGGTGAGCAAATAAGCAAAGGAAAACCAGTTTTCACTGAGGATGGCAAGGTACCTGGATAACTGCCCCTCACAGTGGTGGCTGAGGGATCAGGGAACCATACCTCGCAGTGGCAGGAGAGTGGCCTGGGAGAATCGTCCCTGTAGGAAAGCATCCATAGCTTTTCATAGAGACACATGCGTGACTTTCTGCCATGTGCTCACACACTAATCGTGCAAAGTGCTTCCAGGTGGTAAACCAGCAAGCAAGCCTAACATAGCTATTTTCTCCACACATGCCCCTAACACACCTACAGAACAGACAGGAACTCTTCCATTTTGTAGCTGAGGAAAATGGTCTAGAGAGGATGTGTGTCTTTCCTAAGGCCACACAGCTAAATCTTAGTGAAGAGATATTTCAACATTATCCTCTCTAGTTAAATCCTTCTGATGTGATGGAGCAGGAAGAGCATGTGTTTTAAATCAGAAAACACTATTTTCCTTTCTAGTTGTATCGCTTTGAATCTTTTCAGCATTGTTAGGAGATAGATTTAGCTTCAGTACAGGATGAATCTGGGAGCCTTTTCATGTTTGATTTAGATACAAGTTCCAAAATTTGATCCTTAAAATGAATCCATGGGATTCTTTGGTTATCCTGGTGCATCGTCAGTGGGCTGGAAGCACCAGGGGGGGGATTCATTAGCCGGGAGAGGAGGTCCTCCAAACCTGGGCAGCTATCTCTTCAATCTCATGGGAACCTTGACTTAATGTGAAGACACAGGTTAGAGATATATAAAGTGGCCACTCAGCTGCCATCCAGAGGACAATGAAGGCCCAAAAGAGGAAGAAGAGCTTGAAACAAAACATTCTCATCCCCCACTAAAACAGAGTCTGTAAGAGAAATTTCACAGATAATTCCCAGAAGTGCCAGGACCTGGCTGTTCCTGGGAAACACCTGACCCTGGCTGTCTTGAAGATTTACCAAGGACACCAGGTAGGACCATGCTGATTAGGCCTATGTTACATCAGAAGAAATTGCAAAGGAAGTGTTTCTGCAGCTGAACCCCACCCCTGCTACTCATCAAGTCAGTGACCAAGGCCATAAACCAAGATATGCTAATCGGCCTCTAGTCCCTATAACTAGTAACCCTTCCCGCAGCTCAGGGCTGACACCTTTTGCTGGTCTCAGTCCACTTGCACCCAGGCGTTTTAAAATAAATTTTCCTTTTTGGAACACACTAGCCTAGTGTTTTTGGTTCAGCCCATGGTTTCTGCATTTCATTCTGGTGCCGAAACCCGGGAGGTGTGTGCCAGAGATAGTCTGTGGACTAGTCCCAACACCAGGAGGGGTGAGCAGTGGCAGCCTGTCTCAGGCTCACCCCAAGATCCTGCCTCTCTTGCCCGCCGAGTTGCAGGACTAGTTCCCCTGGCCCTCTGGCTGAGCCTCCCGAACCTGCCGAGTCTTTCGGTTAGACCTTTCTTTTATTGCTTCTTTTGCAACTCCCACTCTAGCTTCTAACTTCCTAGGATAATGGTCTCTGCCAAGATTTTTCTGAAGAGCCACCTGAAAGAGAAAGGCCAAGAGTTTATTTGTACTTTGCTTGCATCAGTTCACATGAGTATAATTTGCTTTAATCTTGCTATATCCACAAAGACTAACAAACTCTCCTTGACTTTGTTTACATTCCAGAAACTGCCCCCTCTCGGATCAGAGAACGTCAGAAAGACCACAGTGCTGGGAGTCAGGAGACTGCACACCTCCACCATCCTGCTCTGTGGGTGACTCTGTGGGACCGGGACCGGGTCAGCCAACACTAGCTGCGGCCTGGGGCAATTTACCCAACTCTTCTAGCCTTGTTGTCTTTGCTTGGACCAGTAGTCTGTCCTCAGCGACAGTTGGGAAGATTATTATATAAAACAACCGATGTGGAAACATTTTGTATACTCTTAACCTGTGCTTTTCCCAAGGGATACTGTACCATACATGATATATTTTTAAATTGAATTTATTGGGGTGACACTGGATAAAATAATTATACAGGTTTCTGGTACCCAATTCTACAACACGTTTGTAAGATACTACACCTCAGAAACATACAGTGTGTTTTGGCATATTAAAGAATCTGAGAGGTGAACAAGTGAACTCTTTGGAAATTTGTTTAATGCAATGTTTCACAAATTATTTGACCATGGAGTCCATTTTTTGTTTACAGTCATGTGAGAAATGCGTCATTAGGCGATTTTGTCATTGTGCAAACATCTTAAAGTGCCCTTACACAAACCGATGTAGCCTCCTACTGTAATTGTGTATGCTACCCTTGCATAGGTCTGGCAGTGGGGGTGTGTTTACACCAATGACCACCAAGAGTAACTGTAGTCTAAGCCCTGACAGTTGGCCTTTCTTTTTGTAATGCAGGTGCCTGACTTAAGCTTTGATGGGGAAGCCATCCACTTCCAGGAAGGCTCTCCAGAGTAAACGCACTGTCAGCCAACTGGGCTGGAGAAAGAGCCAGGCCACCTCCCATTCAGAGACTGCTCTGTTTCCAAAGCCTCGATTTCCACAACTAACCATTTAGACTACTGTTCCTTTCTCTCCTGGAGCTTAACATTCCTGTTCTGGTGTTTTTAAATTCACCAATAAGGTGTGAACCTGTATAAGGCTAAGCCCCACCTTCGAACCCAATAAAAGCAGAGCCCAGGCCCAGGTGTGTTAGCTTTTACTCGCCTCCTAATCCTCGCTGTGTGCCCCAGGCCTGCCTGGTCAGCTCCAAGGTCTGTAAGTAACAAACTCTTTGTTTGTACCTTTCCTTCTGGATCATTCCTTTTTCCTGGGACAGAAGTTTATTACTTTGATATACATACGAATCCCCTGAAAAATATATTGAAAACACTGATTTCGGAGGCTTATTCCTGAAAAGAGGTGCATGTGATCCAAGCACCATATTTTGAGAACCACGGGAAATAGGATAAAGACCCTCCGGCATTTCTCAGTCTTGGCTATGCACCACACAGACCTGCCACGTCGGTGTTTGCAGGGCGTGCGGCTGGCCAATGGGTTGGCATCGATCCTCAGGTGTTTCTGATGTGCCCTAAAGCATTGCTTCTCCATGTCTGCTGTGTAGATGGATCAGCAGGGGATCTCCTTAAGACACTGAGTCTGATTCAGCAGGTGTAGGGGAGGGCCTGAAATTCTGTGTTTCTAGCCAGACCTCCGGTACTGCTGCTGCATCAGGTCAGTGGGCTGCACTTTGTGCAGCAAGACATCAAAGGCTGGGGACCACTTGTGTATTTGGTTTGCCTATCTTAAGGGTGTGTCTTCAGGGTCCCCAAGCCTGCCAGGCAAGCAGTAAAGGACCTTCTGCTTCTCATAGGATTTGTTCATGCTGATAGTTCTCCTTTTGTTCTGGGTTGTAGAACACAGTCCAGCCCCTAGACACTGGAGTGTGCATCTGCCCATTGTTCATCTAGCCAAGTGTTTAATGCTCCAGCTCTCCTTTAGACTCTGGGAAGACAAGGAAAAGTGATACAGGATCCCTTAGGGAATCCACACTTGTGGGGACCAACTGGCAATCACACTTTATTGAGGAAGAATAAAAGAATATTACAGACTAACAATGATAACCCAAGGTGGTGACTATAGACAGGGTACCAGTTAATTCAACCTGAGGGGTTGGGAGAAACCAGGTTAGAGTTAGCCTCGGAGGCTGAATAGAAGTTCACCAGGTTGAGGACTAAGGATGCAGAGGGAGGGGGTGTTGAAGGTCGAGGGAAGGTGTGTTCAAAAGCACAGATACATATGTATGATGATACTCCTAGCTACGCTAGGCCTTGTCTGTTTTGTAGCCCCGCCTGAATTTGACAAGGCTCAGGAAACTACACATTGTAAATTGTCTGAACCAATGATGGACACTAGAATTTCTTTTTCTGTATTAGCAGAGTAGATACCTAGCTGGTGGGCCTGACTCATAGGTGTTTTCCTTCCTGCTCTATGCTTTCCAAGGTGTAATCTCATTGAATTCTCCTAAGAACCTTATGAGTTTGGTTAGGAAAGATCTCTCCACCCTCCCAAGACTTCATTTTCATCATCTATACAATGATGCCAGACAGTCACATCTGCCTAACTAAGTTCACAAGGTTCTAATGAGAATTCAGTGAGATCATACCTTGGAAAGCATAGAGCAAAGCAGGAAGGAAAACATCTATGAGACCCACCAGCTAGATATCTACTTTGCCAACACAGAAAAGAAATACTGTATTGTCATTGGTCCAGACAATTCACAGAGGGGTGCGACAGATTTGAAAGCTAAACCCCAAATAATAGACGGAGAGTGACTGGATCTCTCACATAAGGAAACTGAGACACAGCAAGTAAGGTGGTTTTCCCAGGACAACACAACCTGGTGAGTGGTGGAGCCATCGGAGGCTCCTAGTTCTGACTGCCTCTACCAAGTGGCTCACTCAAAAGTGGTGACAAATGACCCAATCTAGAAAGCTAATCAAAGCACAGCTACTATCAAAGTGGAAGGGGATGTTCTTAGTTGGTAAGGCATACTGCAGCTTTGTAGGTACATCATTACATTTGATCCTCCCAACAATGCCATGAGGTTTCATATACCCCCATTTTTCTTTTTTCTCTTTCTTTTTTTTTATTAAGTGACAAGTGGAGAGGCAGAGAGACAGACTCCCGCATGAACCCCAACCAGCATCCACCGGGCAAGCCCCTTAAAGGACAATGCTCTACCCATCTGGGCCCGCTGCTCTGTTGCTTGGCAACTGAGCTATTTTAGTGCCTGAGGCAAGACCATGGAGCCATCCTCAGTGCCCCAGGACAATTTGCTCAAACCATTTGAGCCATGGCTGTGGGAGGGGAAGAGAGAGAGAGAGAGAAAGAAAAGGGGGAGGGGTGGAGAAGCACATGGGCGCTTCTCCTGTGTGCATTGACTGGGAATCAAACCTGGGATTTCCACACGCTGAGCCAATGCTCTACTGCTGAGCCAACTGGCCAGGGCCTATACTCTATTTTCCAAACAAGGCTCATGTCTTTATTACCTAACCCAATCCTGTTTCCCCCACATTTAATAAAAACCTTTGGTGAGTGCCTGGCCTATGGTGGCACAATGGATGGAGTGTTGACCTGGAATGCTGAGGTCGCCATTTCGAAACTCTGGGCTTGCCTGGTCAAAGCACATATGATAAGCAATGAACAGCTAAAATGAAGCAACTATGAGTTATTACTTCTTACTCGCCCTGTCCTCCACTTTCTCTGTAAAATCAATAAATTAAAAAAATCTTTAAAAAACAAAATAAAAACCTTTGGAGAGAGCCAGAATTGGTTTAATCTTGGGAGGTATTATCTCTATTGTTCTAATTATTCTCCCTGAATCCTCCACTGAAGGAGGATTTGTGAGTGCAGTCTAGTGCTTATTAGAAATTCTGAGCTTTTACACTACAAGTTGCAACAGGCATACTGTGGTACTGTTAAAGTGTTGAGGGTAAATTTAAGTCCAAAAAATATTCTCCAGCCAAGCACATGGACTAATCTTCAGAGAGTGGTTGGAAGAGTTATATAAGTGGATGTTTTAGAGAGAGACATGCACTGGGGTTAACAGGCTGCGGTCCTCTGAACCTACGAGGACACAGAATAGGAAGGCACCGGAATTGGTGCAGATCACATGCAAGATGGCTGCCGAGAGAGAAGACCTAAGAGGCTCATCCTTGCTGTTCATCTGGGATATATGACATGTCGCTTGGTTTTAACTTTATTCTTTTGGATCAAAAGCTAGAGGAAGGTTTTAGGATAAAGGCAAAACTTTCTGCCAGAACACAAGACATAAGGTAAGGAAACCAAAGTCTGAGGTGTCAGTATGTTCTCTGGAGCTAATCATAACTAAGGTTGATGTAAACTTTGAATCCACAAACTGAACCCAGGTTCCTTTCACCCCAATTTTACCTTAGCAACAGGCAGGGAGGCCTGAAGTTAGTGGCTTAACTACACCAAACCCCTTTGTGAGGGTCCTCAGGCTGTGAATCTGTGAGGTGGTGAGTCCCCAGGACACCATGGTGGTCCTTTCCGACTGTGCCCCATCTGAGTCTGCCATGACTTTGCTGTCATTGCTGAGTTTCACCCTGTTTCTGATTTGAACCCTAAGCCCAGAAAGACTGAAGTCACATCCATGAACACAGCTGAAGCCTTCCTGAGCCCCTCTCCCCTGAGAATGAGCCATCTCACTGACCACCTCCCTCCAGTGGCTTGAGTCTACTTCTGGTCAGCCAAACCTCTCCAGATACAACCACACTGCCACTTTCCAGCATTTCAGACATGTTCCCTGGTAGCAGGCTCTAACACCCGCCCTCTCTACCCTGTGGCTAGACTCTGGAGCGGTGTGATGCCTGCCTAGGCTGCTCTAGCTCCTTGGGACGTGAGTGCTGCTTACAGCATAGAATGGGGTTAGCCCTTTCACTCACCCATTCTTCCAATAGCCACCCTGAGATCCCATTAAATCTCAAGGCTGATGCTGTGTAAATTAAAGCAATCGACAAGATTAATAGTTCATCTGGTAACTGCCATTCATTAAGTGAATTATAATTAGGCCTAGGTTCCTGTTCCTATGCTGACACTTACCTGCTGTGTGACCTTTGACAAGTTACTTTACCTCTCTGATCCTCATTTTCTCATCTATTAAACAAGGGACATAATAATACCTACTTCAGTCTGAAATTACTATTTGAATGAATATGTATAGTTTTAGGTAAGATAATACATGCAAAGTGCTTTCCTAAGTGCCTGGTATGTAAGCATCAATTAATATGAGCTCTGCCTCTATGGTGGTGATATGTACAACTGGTAGCTAACCAGTATGTGCCCAGCACTCTTCCAGGGGCTTTACATATATAGTATATTGCTACATACTGTTATTAATTCTGAAAACCTAAAGGTAAAGCTACATTATACCCATTTTCCAAATGGAGAAACTGAAATTTAGAGCTTCTAAGTAATGTCTCAAAGCCACACACTTGCTGAGTGGGTGAATGGCTGGAATTTGAGCCCTGGTGAAATTGCCTCCAAGCCTGAGCTCTTTAGTCTTGAAGATGTGGATGGTAATGAAAGTCTTGAATGACAGTTCATTATAACAATAGAAGGGTTGGTGGGCATGTCCTCTGTGATTAATGGCCTCAAGAGTGGAACAAATAGTGTTGCAAATAATAAATAGTTCAGGGGTGCAGAGGAAGAGACTACTCTCTAGGGAGGTTTATTAACAAAAAGCTCTAAGAGAAAAATTTTCACTTTTGTTTTAAAATCCCCCTTCCTGCTTATCAAAGCAATACATATGCCATATATGAAAATTCAAAGACTTATTTTACTCCTAGCTTTATTCTACTCTCCTACTTTTTAAAATTTACTTCTAACTCTTCCCACTACTCCATACATTGCCGGCATAACTGTGAACTCCTACAACTCTTTGGTGAAATAATCAGGTAATATTTATTGGGATTACAATTGCACACACCCTGTAAGCCATCACTTCTTCTTTTAAGACTGCTTTTTCAGGCATCCATATCGGAAAAGAAGAAGTAAAGTTACCACTTTTTGCAGATGATATAGTCCTATACATCGAAAACCCGAAAGACTCCACAAAAAGATTACTAGAAACAATAAACCAATACAGTAAGGTTGCAGGATACAAAATTAACATACAAAAGTCCATAGCCTTTCTCTATGCCAACAATGAAATATTAGAAAACGAACTCAAAAAAATAATCCCCTTCACGATTGCAACAAAAAAAATAAAATACCTAGGAATAAACATAACAAAGAATGTAAAAGACCTATATAATGAAAACTACAAAGCATTGTTAAGGGAAATCGAAAAAGATACAATGAGATGGAAAAATATTCCTTGTTCATGGGTAGGAAGAATAAATATAATCAAAATGGCCATATTACCCAAAGCAATATATAAATTTAATGCAACTCTCATCAAAATTCCTATGATGTTCTTTAAAGAAATGGAACAAAAAATCATCAGATTTATATGGAACTATAAAAAACCCCAATTAGCCAAAGCAATCCTAAGGAAAAAGAATGAAGCTGGGGGCATTACAATAACTGACTTCAAACTACATTATAGGGCCACAATAATCAAAACAGCATGGTATTGGCAGAAAAATAGACACTCAGACCAATGGAACAGAATAGAAAGTCCAGAAATAAAACCACATATATATGGTCAAATAATTTTTGATAAATGAGCCAACAACACACAATGGAGAAAAGAAAGCCTCTTCAACAAATGGTGCTGGGAAAACTGGAAATCCACATGCAAAAGAATGAAACGCGACTACAGCTTGTCCCCTTGTACAATAATTAATTCAAAATGGATCAAAGACCTAAATATAAGACCTGAAACAATAAAGTACATAGAAGAAGACATAGGTACTAAACTCATGGACCTTGGTTTTAAAGAATATTTTATGAATTTGACTCCAAAGGCAAGAGAAATGAAGGCAAAGATAAATGAATGGGACTACATCAGACTAAAAAGTTTTTTCTCAGCAAGAGAAACTGACAACAAAATAAACAGACAGCCAACTAAATGGGAAATGATATTTTTAAACAACAGCTCAGATAAGGGCCTATTATCCAAAATTTACAAAGAACTTATAAAACTCAACAACAAACAAACAATCCAATAAAAAAATGGGAAGAGGACATGAACAGACACTTCTCCCAGGAAGAAATACAAATGGCCAACAGATATATGAAGAGATGCTCATCTTCATTAGTTATTAGAGAAATGCAAATCAAAACTACAATGCGATACCACCTCACACCTGTTAGATTAGCTATTATCAACAAGACAAGTAATAGCAAGTGCTGGAGAGGCTGTGGAGAAAAAGGAACCCTCATTCACTGTTGGTGGGACTGTAAAGTAGTACAACCATTATGGAAGAAAGTATGGTGGTTCCTCAAAAAACTGAAAATAGAACTACCTTATGACCCAGCAATCCCTCTACTGGGTATATACCCCAAAAACTCAGAAACATTGATACGTAAAGACACATGTAGCCCCATGTTCATTGCAGCATTGTTCACAGTGGCCAGGACATGGAAACAACCAAAAAGCCCATCAATAGAAGACTGGATAAAGAAGACGTGGCATATATACACTATGGAATACTACTCAGCCATAAGAAATGATGACATTGGATCAACAAAATGGTGGGATCTTGATAACATTATATGGAGTGAAATTAGTAAATCAGAAGAAACCAAGAACTACATGATTACATACATTGGTGGGACATAAAAACGAGACTAAGAGACATGGACAATAGTGTGGTAGTTACCGGGGGTGGGGGGGAGGGAGGCGCGAGAGGGAAGGAGGAGAGAGGGAGGGGGAGGGGGAGCGGCACAAAGAAAACTAGATAAAAGGTGAGGGAGGACAATCTGACTTTGGGTGATGGGTATGCAACATAAGTGAATGACAAGATAATCTGGACATGTTTTCTTTGAATATATATACCCTGATTTATTGATGTCACCCCATTAATATTAATAAAAATTTATAAAAAAAAAGGACTGCTTTTTCAAAATAAAAGATTATTAAGTGAGGATATCCACATAAGTACCTTTTTGTAGTATTGCTTACCATGCCCAAACAAATAAAAAACAACACAAACGCCTTAGTCTGACAATAGGCAATACTTAATAAGTTGTGACTCAGTAATTCTAGAGACCATAATGTGGCTATCACAAAGTCTGAAATAGATTTCTCTACAACAACCTGAATGAAATGGTCTTAGAATCTCAACAGCTTCAGATTTGGGAGCCAAATCTACTTTAACACAAGATAGTATGATATAGAGAAAAGTAAGAGTTTATGTTTGCATTTGATCTGAAAAAAGACATTTATTTATACAAGCTCTACACTGGGGACACATAATTCATCAGCATCTTGTGTAACAAGGATACAGTGGTTTTGGTAGATTGCAAACTCAGTATAGCCTAACAGTATGGGCGGGCAGGAAGGCTAGTGGGTAGCTTGGGTAGATCTAGAGTATTTGGGAAGGGGGAAGATAATCCTGTTCTTCTCTAGGCTAATCATGCCTAGAGAATTATGTTCAGTTTAAATCAAGGCATACATCCAAGAGAATGGAAATCATCATTACTGCATCATCACTTGTGATAGTCAAATTGTGAAAACAACGTAAATGTCCATTAAGTGATGTATGGATAAACAAAATGTGGTGTATCTACACAATGGAATATTATTTATCTATATACAAAAGGAATGAAATACTGGTACATGCAACAATAGAATGTACCTGGAAAACATTGTGCTAAGTGAAAGAAGCCAGACATAAAAGGCTACATAATTTGTAATTCCATGTATTTAAAATACCAAAAATAGGCAAATCCATGGTGACAGAAAGTAGATTAGTAGTTGTCAGAGAATAGAAGGAGAGAAATTGGGAATGTATGCTAACGGGTACAAGGTTGTTTTTTGTTTGTCTTTGGCACAATGAGAATATTCTGGAATTGGTTAGTGGTTATGGTTGCTCAACATTGTGAATATACTAAAAATCACTGAATAAGACACTTCACATTGGTTCAAGTGGTACATTTTATGTTGTGTAGATTTTATCTTAAGAATAATAATAGCTTGATCTGTGGTGGCACAGCAGTGCCAACCTGGAGCACTGAGGTCACAGATTCAAAACTCTTGGCTTGCCCAGTCAGGGCACATGTGAAAAGCAAATGCTACAAGTTGATGTTCCTGTACCTACACTCTCTTCTCTCTCCTCTCTCTAAAATCAATAAATAAAATCTTTATTTTAAAAAGAAGAAAAGAACTTGTGCTGAGAAAACAAAAATAAATAACCAGAACAAGTATGTTCACCAGGGCAGCGATGTTAAAATCATATCACTGGAGAGATAGCTGAAGGAACTATTTCTTTTTTCTGAAGAAAAGCAAATTCAAAGGACACATGATAATTATCTCCAAATTTTATGCTACATGAAATACTAGACTTTTAAAAAATGGATCCTTAAAGCTAAAACCAGGATTAGGAAATAAAAGCCAATAGGAACTGAGGGTTAGCCCAATATAAGGGAGGCATCTTTAACTATCAGAGATGGTCAGTGTAGCAAAGTGATTTGCCCCGGAGAGTTCAGTCACCTCTCTTGTCTACGTATGTGTGGAAGGGACCTGATGGGAGTAGTAGCAAGGAGTCAGGTATGTAATGAGAGCAATGTAGTGTCTGATACCATTTTCCAACCCATCTACAACCTAATCAGAGAATATTCAAGTTTGCCATTTGACCCCAAGATCTGATTTTTAGTCATTAGAGACTGAGAAAGGCAATGTGGAACAATGCCTGTAAACTCCAGCTTATCAAATTGAATGACCCAGGTTTAAATCTTGCCTCTGCCACCTCTTGCCCTGTGACTCAAGCAAATTACTAACCTCTTCAAATCTGTTTGCTTATCTGTAAAATGAGAACAGTATTGGTTTCTTTCTCAAAGACCTGTTTTAAAAGGATTAGTTGAGATAATTATTTACGAATAACATGTTTAACACATGGTAACACATAGAAAATCCTCAATATTTTTAAGTTAAATTATGTGAATTATGCTTATCTTATTATATAAGTTCGTTTTTAACAGAGTGAAGCAAGAGTGTTTTCTAATCAATCTTGGACAGAACCATAAGTTTTTCTGTATTAGAAGATCATTTTCTGAGTCTTCTGAAGTTTATAAATATCAGTTTATCCAGTTGTATATTTGGTTGTTTTCCAGGTAGATCTATATTAGAAAAAAAGAACACTGAATCTGCTCTCACTAGATCCAAGTCCAGGTTGTTTGGCTGTCATGTCCTAGATGGGTGAATAGATCTAGTGTCTCAGTCTCCTCCTCCCTAAAGTAATAACAGGCACATGTATACTACATAACTCAGAGAGGTGTATGGAAGAATAAATGGTATAATACATAGAAGTGCTTTTCAAATGATAAAATACTAGGCAATTAGGAACTATTATTCATTGTCATGACTTGCAAAATGGGCAAAGAGTATGATCTCTCTGGCCCCCCAAAATTAACACTACCAAAAGCAGGACCACTCTCTGAGAATTTAATCCTAAACCTTGTAGGGTATAGAACATTTGCAGAAAGAAAGAAAGAAAGAAAAGAAAGAAAGAAAGAAAGAAAGAAAGAAAGAAAGAAAGAAAGAAAGAAAGAGAGAGAGAGAGAGAGGAAGGAAGGAAGGAAGGAAGGAAGGAAGGAAGGAAGGAAGGAAGGAAGGAAGGAAGGAAGGAAGGAAGGAAAGAGAGAGAAAGAGAGAGAGAGAGAAAGGAAGGAAGGAAGGAAGGAAGGAAAGAAAGAAAGAAAGAAAGAAAGAAAGAAAGAAAGAAAGAAAGAAAGAAGAAATGAATGCCATCCCCAGTAAAAGTAAGTGTTGTCTGCTTTATAGAAAACCTTTGGAATTTTAATTTACCTTACCAGGTAAAAGAAGTATAAGAGCAACCTGAGTGTGACAAAGCATTTGTCCAAGTGCTTTTCTTAGGAGTAGATTTTGTTATTTAGTTATAAAAAAAATTATAGTTATAAAAAATTCTTAGTTGCTAATTATAATAACAGAGAAGGAGGGCTGGACCAAAGCAGAGCAAACACAGATCTAAGGATCACAGGTCTAAGGATTCAAGACTTTCACACAGGGTGGGATCTTGGAGATAATTTTACCAAAGGGAGGGATTCCATAAAGGTGTAAAGTCATTTGCCTGTAACATTATTGCTCGAAGCAGCAACACCAACAATGCCCTCCAGAGCTTTGTGCTTTGGTGTTTTTTGCTTTGATTTCTAAGTAGATTGTAAGGAGCAAGTACAGTAAGAAGGGGAAAGTAGAGAAAACATCCTTTTACTGAAAGGAGATTTCACCTCTTACCCTTCACATAAGAACCTAACACATTCATGAACATGTGTGGCAATGCTTGATTTTTAATGGAGGATAAACTTTTTTCCCCAAGGAGACAAAATATCAAAATCACTATTTGGACTCTATTATAAGAGGAAAATATTAAAAGTTAAGAAAGGTTTTGTGCTCCAAGATGTTTATTACAGTACCATTCCCAATTGGAAAGAGTGGAATGGGAACAACTCAAGTGTTCAACCAAGGAGAGGATTTAAGTAAATTATGACATAGTCAACCCAACATTATACAGCCATTACAAATGGTGGTACCAAGATTATGAAATAAAATAAACAGATGCTTTTGTGATAGGAAAGGGAGAAGGGCAGCTTTGGGTGGACATCACTGGTCAGAGGGAGGAATCAGAGTAGGAATCAATTGTAGTATAGGGAAAAAGAGATAAAATTAGATTAGTAGATATACATTCAGTTAAATTAGTAAATATATTAAAAGGTGTGAATTTCAATAGGATTTTATAGAGAGGCAGATAAATTAAGGAGAAATGAGGAAAGTTGGAATAGTTTATACTTCTTTGACTGCAGGCATAAAGAGGCCAAGCACAGAGTGGGAGGTTGCCCAGGTGGCTGCACTGAACACTTCTTTCTCCCAGTGGCTTTGACAATGATGTATCTACCTTATGACGAGAAATTCTACATGCAAATTTGGTGAACAGTAATAAGAGGTGATGACACTTTGGGAGGAGGTTCCAGGAGGAATCTGAGAACAGATATTAACATCATGACAATTTTACAGCTATGAAAAAAAAGTGTGCCTATGTGCTAGGAGACTACAGGTCACTTGTTTCTCCCTTGGTTTATTGCAATAAATCAGATATTTCCCCCTCTACACCATCTTACCTGGGCATACTGATGAAATTGTCACCCGGAAAACACCACCTAAGATCCTCCTACATAAGCTGCTGGGGTTGTGGCAATTGTAACAGCCTGTTGCGTGGACTGCTCTCATTGTTCTCATCATTGTCCAGGAGGACTTAGGGTATATGGAGAGTAAAGCAGGCCAAGAAGCAGGAGTCAACAGTTATATTCACAGTGTTATCATCCAAATAAGGGGTTGGGATGCTTTTTGGCTGAGAGAGCCATGAACACCACATATTATAAAATGTAATTTCATGACAGCCATACAACGACCCATGTACCTTACATATTATCCAATAAAAATTTGGTGTTGTCCTGGAGGACAGCTGTGATTGGCTCCAGCCACCCGCAACCATGAACATGAGCAGTAGGAAATGAATGGATTGTAATACATGAGAATGTTTTATATTTTAAACGTTTTTTTTTTATTAAAGATTTGTCTGCGAGCCAGATGCAGCCATCAAAAGAGCCACATCTGGCTCGCGAGCCATAGGTTCCTGACCCCTGGTCCAAATCATGTATGTACACGCAGGAACAGGAAAAGCCAGGAAGAAAATACATTTCATCACCAACAGTGATTGCCTGTGGATGATGTCAACACAGGTGGAAAATTTTTTTCTTCTTTTGATGTGGCTGTGAATTTTCCAGATTTCCTTTAATAAAAGAGTGTAACTTTTATAATTTATAAAGATTCAAGAATAAGCACCAAGACTAGAGAGTAGCACCATGTAGTGGTGGAAGAAATTTTTCTTCTTTTTTAATTTTAATTTTATTCTTTTCTCATTGTTGGAGTGGTACATGCTTATTATAGAAAATTCTTGATAGTAATTACCCTCTAGCTTCATTTTACTATACTGCTCTTATTTTCCTTCAACCTCTCAAAAATCCTAAGAAAGTGAAGAGGTATCAACTCGTTCATTTCCCATTCCTTTTATTTGATAGTTTTTACAGTATTAAGGTGAATAAAGAAAATATTAACAATTTTCTTCTTTTCCACCCCCACCCAGAAATAAGTGTTAACATATGTTTTGTATCCTACCATCATTTCTCTATTCTCATGCAAGAATATACATGAGCCCTGGCTGGACAGGTCAGTTGGTTGGAGCATCGTCATGATACACCAAAGCTGTGGATTTGATCCTTGTTCAGGGCATATATAAGTATCAACCAATGAATGTATAAGTGAGTGGATCAGCAGATCAATGTTTCTCTCCCTCCCTTCCTCCCTCCCTCCCTTCCTTCCTCCTTCCCTGCTTCCCCCCTCTTTAAAAAATCAATCAGTAAATTTTTAAAAAGAATATGAATGGCCTGACCTGTGGTGGCACAGTGGATAAAGCATCGACCTGGAATACTGAGGTTGCCGGTTCAAAACCCTGGGCTTGTCTGGTCAAGGCACATATGGGAGTTGATGTTTCCTGCTTCTCCCCCTGTTCTCTCTCTCTCTCTCTCTCTCTCTCTCTCTCTCTCATAAAAATGAACAAATAAAAAAAATCTAAAAAATAAAAAAAATAAAAAAATGTAAAAAAAAAGAATATGAATGATATTCTTTTTTAAAATGATATTATACTAAACATATTATTCCCTAACATTTTTTTCTCTTAACAATACATAGTCCAGACATGAGACACAGAGATGAAGTAACTTGTCCATGATAATAATTGGAAGAGCTAAGATTTGAACGTAGCAAGGTAACTGGAGTCTGAACTCTTCTATAATCGCCTACTCCCAACAGAACAGAAGGTCCGGACAGATCTAAGGAAGCTGGTCAGTGTTTAGGGGAAAATGAAAGGCATGTGCTAGCTCACATTAATTTTCCCTTTTATTTCTGAACTCCAGCAGTACTATTTACTAACTTCACACATCCTCTCAGTGCAGACTCTCATCCCTTCATGAAGAAGGGTGTCTGGCTCCATATCTCATATATTGCCCATACCTTTGGTACTCAGGACATGATGGTGGTTGGTCAGTTGCTTTGGGTATAACCAAGCTTTTATCCTTGGCCAGGAGTTGTGCATTTTTATATATAAACATTCTTAGTTGTTCGCTTTAACACCAAGTAGCCTTTTGGTTCTTGGATTAAGGAGGAAGGATATCAATATTTCTGCCTGCAGATGCTGTTGGGTTCAGCTGACTCTCAACATGACAGACAATTTTTATAACAGTGAAAAAAAAAGAGTACTACATATGTGCCAACTGACTTGGTATATTTAATGGCTCTTTTATTAAAATTCAGACAGAAACTGAATAACCATTGATAATACCAATGAATAGTTCATTCTGCATTGATCCTAACATGTAGAAAATTACCATTTATAATTCCAAAATAACTTTCTTCCCTGCCTTTTTCTAGCTCCATTCCAATTCTCTACCCTCATCTCATTACCATGATCTTCTTGCCTTTTAATTTAACAAAAGAATAAGAAAATGTCATATCCTGACCAGGTGGTGGCACAGTGGACAGAGCATTGGACTGGGATGTGGAGGACCCAGCTTCAAAACCCTGAGGTCACCAGCTTGAGTGTGGACTCATACAGCTTAAATGTAGGGTCGCTAGCTTGAGCATGGATCATAGACATGATGCCATGGTCTCTGGCTTGAGCCCAGAGGTCACTGGCTTGAGCAAGGGGTCACTCACTCTGCTGCAGCCCCCCAGTCAAGGCACATATGAGAAAGCAATCAATGAACAACTAAGGAGATTAAGGAGCCTCAACAAAGAATTGATGCTTCTCATCTCTCTCCCTTCCTGTCTATCAGTCCCTTTCTCTGTCTCTGTCACACACACACACACACACACACACACACACACACACACACACAAAGAAAATGTCATAGAGGATGACATCAGAGTAATGGAAGCATGAGAGATGCTCCTGATCTCTCCTCTTGAAACTTTAACAAATTGAACAACTATTATGCAGTGAAGGAAACCCAGCTGGGCTTGCAGGTGCATCTGAAATATCCACATACTGAATGGACTAAAGGTGGATGGGGTGAAAAGGGGTATGGAAGATAATGTACATTTGCAGTAGGCTTTGGAGAGGAGGAGAGACAAACCTGGAATGACTGGGGTTTTTTTTCCTCTGCTGAACTATGGGGAGAAGGGAAGCTTAGGTTCTCTGGATTTTGTCTGAGGAGTATGAAAAGGGAAACTCAGAGTGACTGGACTGGGTCTCCTTCTGCTGGGAGGAGCAGTGAGATAGAGGGGCAGAGGGGGAGATAAACCAAAGTGGCCAGAGTCTGGGGTCGTGGCCAGTAGTTTTTGCAGTCTTCCTGCAGCCCACATTAAGCAGAGACAGATAAAGCTAAAGTGCAGCCCCCCCCCCATCTTCCCAGATCCCGCTTCCCTCACCTCAAGGTATGGAGATTGGCAGAGACAAACTCCACAGCTAGCTCTCCAGAGCTGCTCTTTCCCCTGAAGAACAGAGGTGTTCCATGTCAGGTCCCCAGGTCTGTTTAGACATGGGAAGGTGCACCTGGAAACCTGAGATCACCGTTGCTAGAGCTGTAAAGCCAGAAAGCTGAAGCCTAAAGCTGAAGCCATAAGGCTGAAGCTCTAAAGTCATCACAACATGCCTCAGCCACCAACATGAGTGCAGCCCTGCCTACATCATTGTGACAGCAACATCTCAGCAGTAGACAATGCAAAAACTTCACAGAGCTAAAGTTTGTAATATAGTAATACCTACTGGAAGCAACCTCTAAAAACCAAAATTAATTTTTTCTTTTTTTCCCTGTTTTTCTTTTTTTCCTCTTTATTCTTTTTTCTCTTTTGAATTTCATCTTCTTTAAATTTTCTAATTTTTATTCTTATTTTTCTGGTGTTTGTTTTTAATTTTTTTTGTGTGTGTGTGTGTACTTTTGATCATTTTTCATGTGGCTTTTCTTGTTGCCATAATTTTAAAAATATTTATTGTATTTTTTATTTTTTTAGTTTTCTTTTTGTTTGCATTATTAACTATACCACTTTCAAATGCCATCAGGAAGAACAAATTGAATACCATGGCAACACAAGAAAGAGACATAGTTCAGAAAGAAAATGAAAAATTTCCAGAAAATAAAACTTAATCATATAGAAACCTTAGTGTTAAATGATAGAGAATTCAAAATTGAATTTCTAAAAATACTCAACAGGATGCAAGAAGACACCAATAGGCAACTTATGAACTCAGAAAACAAATTAATGAATAAAATGAATACCTCACCAAGGAGATTGAAACTTTGAAAACAGAGATGAAGAATTCAATACATGAATTGAAGACTGAGGTAGCAAGTTTAACTAATAGAACAACCTGATAGAGGAAAAAATCAGTGACATCAAAGACAGGTAACTGGAGATGCTACAGAGAGAAGAGGAGGGAGACTCATGTTTTAAAAAAACTGAGAGAGCTCTACAAGAATTTTCTGACTCCATCAGAAAGAGCAATATAAGAATAATGGGTATATCAGAAGAAGAAGAGAGGAAGAAGGGAATGGAGAGTCTATTCAAACAAAATATTGATGATATTTTCCCAAGCCTATGGAAAGAGTTAGAACCTAAAATCCAAGAAGCAAACAGAACACAGAGTTACCACAACACAAACAAAATCAATGACTAAGAAAGAATCCTCAAGGTAGCTAGGGAAAAGCAGAACATAATATATAAAGGAAAACTCATTAGGTTATCATTAGACTTCTCTGCAGAAACTTTACAAGCCAGAAGAGAGTAGACCCAAACATTCAAAGTTCTGAAAGAGAGGAATTCCCAGCCAAGAATACTATATCCATCAAAGTTATCCTTCAAATATAAAGAAGAAATAAAAACTTTTACAGACATACAGAAGTTGAGGGAATATATGACCAGAAAAGTCCCACTGCACAAAATACTCAAGGGGGTTATTCAACCAGATACAAAAAAACAAAACAAATCAAAACTGTAAGTAAAAACTCCAATAAAGTCACAATAAAAACAAAGATAATCTGTAACAACAATAACATAAAAGGGGAAAAGATAAAGATCTGCAGTAGCAAAGGAGGATGGAGTGCAGGAGCACTCATAAGATAAAGGACTCTTACACATATGTATATATTTTCACTTAATAACCTAATATTAACCACCCATGGAAAAGCTACTACTGAAACACATAACTTAAAAAAAACAAGAAACAGGGGAAAGAAATATGGAATACCACCAAACAAAAACAACTGACAGAAACATAAAAGAGAAGAACCAAACAAGACACAGAGCTACCAGAAAACAAAACATAAAATGGCTATAGGAAATCCTCAAGTGTCAATAATTACCCTCAATGTAAAAGGACTGAACTCACCAAAAAAGAGGCACAGAGTAGCAGATTGGATCAAAAAGCGAAACCCAACCATATGCTTCAAGAGAACATCTAAGCTGCAAGACAGAAGTTGATTCAAAATGAAAGATTGGAAAATGATTCTTGAAGCAAATAATATCCAAAGAAAAGCAGGTGTAGCCATACTCGTATCTGACAATGCTGACTTTAAAACAACAAATGTAACCAGAGGCAAAGACAGACATTTCATAATGATAATGGGGACATTGTATCAAGAAGACATAACAGGCCCTGGCCGGTTGGCTCAGCGGTAGAGCGTCGGCCTGGCGTGCGGGGGACCCGGGTTCGATACCCGGTCAGGGCACATAGGAGAAGCGCCCATTTGCTTCTCCACCCCCCTCCCCTTCCTCTCTGTCTCTCTCTTCCCCTCCTGCAGCCAAGGCTCCATTGGAGCAAGGATGGCCCGGGCGCTGGGGATGGCTCCTTGGCCTCTGCCCCAGGCGCTAGAGTGGCTCTGGTCACGGCAGAGTGATGCCCCGGAGGGGCAGGGCATCACCCCCTGGTGGGCAGAGCGTAGCCCCTGGTGGGCGTGCAGAGTGGATCCCGGTCGGGCGCATGGGGGAGTCTGTCTGACTGTCTCTCCCCGTTTCCAGCTTCAGAAAAAAAAAAAAAAAGACATAACATTTCTTAATATATGTGCACCAAAACAGGGGACAGAAAAAAATATAAGACATCTACTAACTGATCTAAAAATAGAAGCAGGCAAAAACACAGTCATTCTTGATTTTAACACATCATTAATGGGTTTAGATAGACCATCCAAACAGAAAATCAATAAAGAAATATCATCCTTAAATGACACACTAGACCAAATGGACTTAATAGACATTTATAGGACATTTTATCCCAGAATGTCAGATTATACATTCTTCTCCAGTGTGCATGGAACATTCTTAAGGATAGACCATATGTTGGACCACAAAACTAACATCAACACAGTCAGGAAGATTGAAATTATACCAAGCATATTTTCTGACCATAAAGCTTTGAAATTAAAATTTACCTGTAAAAAGGAAGCAAAGAAACCCACAAAAATGTGGAAATTAAACAACATACTTCTAAAAACTGACTGAGTCAAAGAAGAGATAAAAGCAGAGATCAAAAGATATATACAGACAAGTGAAAAGGAAAACACGATATATTGAAATTTCTGGGATGCAGCCAAAGCAGAAATAAGACGGAAGTTTATACCTTTACAGGCTTATATCAAGAAACATAAGAGATTCCAAATAAACAACCTAACATCCCATCTTAAGGAACTAGAAAAAGAAGAACAAAGGCAACCCAAAGTCAGCAGTAGAAAGGAAATAGTAAAAAATAGAGCAGAACTAAATGAAATAGAGAACAATAAAACTATAGAAAAATTAATAGAACAAAGAGCTGGTTCTTAGAAAAGATCAATAAAATTGACAAACCACTAACTAGACTAAGGATAAAAGAGGAAGAATTCATATAAACAAAATCCAAAATGAAAGAAGAGAAATTACCACAGACATCGTAGATATTCCAACAATCATAGTAGAATATTATGAAAGATTATATGCCACCAAATTCAACAGCCTAGAGGAAATGGATAAATTTCTAGAACTATACAATCTTCCTAGACAGAATCATGAAGAAATGGAAAACCTAAATAAAAGGGAGAAATAAAAACTAACTATCAAAAACTTTCCAAAAACAAAGTCCAGGACCAGATGGCTATACTGGTGAATTTTACCAAACATTCAAACAAGATTTGGTACCTATCCTTCTCATAGTCTTCCAAAACATAAAAGATACATTACTCCCCAACATATTTTATGAGGCAAACATAGCCCTCATACCAAAACCTGGCAAGGACAACACAATAAAAGGAAACTACAGACCAATATCTCTAATGAATACAGATGCAAAATCTTAAACCAAATACTAGCAAATTGAATGCAACAACACATGATCAAGTGGGATTCATTCCAGGAGCACAAGGATGATTCAACATATAGAAATTGATCAATGTAATACATTACATCAACAAAACAAAGAACAAAAATCATATGATCTCATCAATAGATGCAGAAAAGGCATTTGATAAGGTACAGCATCCCTTTATGTTTAAAACACTCAATAAAATTGAAATAGAAGGAAAGTACCTCAACATAATAAAGGCCATACATGACAAATTATCAGCTAATAGCATACCAAATGGTGAAAAAAATAAAGGTTTTTCCTCTAAAATCAGGAACAAGGCAAGGCTGTCCATTCTCTGCACTCTTATTCAACATAGTTCTGGAAGTTTTAGCCAGAGAAATCAGGTAAGAGAAAGAAATAAAAAGCATCCATATTGGGAAAGAAGAAGAAAAAGTATTACTCTTTGCAGATGACATGATCCTGTATATAGAAAACCCCAAAGACTCTGCCAAAAAACTATAAAAACAATAAACCAATATAATAAAGTTGCAGGATACAAAATCAGTATACAAAAGTCAATTCTTTCCTATATGCCAAAGGTGCAACAACAGAAAATAAACTCACAAAAACAATTTCTTTTACAATCTCAAAAAAGCAAACAAACCTAGGAACAAACTTAATAAAGGATGTGAAGGACCTATATACTGAAAACTATATATTATAAACTATAAACTATATACTACAAAATATTATTGAAAGAAATTAAAAAAGACACAATAAAATGGGAAGATATTCCATGTTCATGGATTGGAGGGATCAACATAGTTAAAATGGCCATAATACCCAAAGCAATATACTAATTTAATGCAATCCCCATCAAAATCCCAGTGTCATTTTTTAAGGAAATAGAACAAAAAATTACCAGGTTTGTATAGAACCATAAAAATCCCAAATAGCCAAAGCAATCCTGAGGTAAAATAATGAAGTCAGAAGTATCATATTACCTGACTTCAAATTATATTATAGATCCATGATAGCCAAAACAGCATGGTATTGGCAGAAAAACAGACATACAGACCAATGGAACAGAATCAAGAGCCCAGAAATAAAATCACATATATATATGGACTAATCACCTTTGATAAAGGAGCCAAAAACACACAATGAAGAAAAGAAAACCTCTTTAATAAATGGTGCTGGGGATATTGAAAAGCCACATGCAAAAGAATGAAAACTTGACTACAATTTGTCCCTCTGCACAAAAATTATTTAAAGATGAATCAAAGACCTAAATATAATATCTGAAACAATAAATTACATAGAACAAAACAATACTGTAATTTAATTTAATAAATTAAATACTAAGCTCATGGACCTTGGCCGCAGAGAACAATTTATGAATTTGAACTGAAAGACAAGGGAAGTAAAGGCAAAAATAAATGAATGGGACGATACCAAACTAAAAAGCTTCTGCACAGCAAAAGAAACTGATAACAAAACAAATAGGTAGCCAACTAAATGGGAGATGACATTTGCAAACAACAGCTCTGATAAGGGGTTAATATCCAAAATATATAAAGATCTCACAAAGCTCCACAACAAATAAACAAGCAATCCAATTAAAAAATGGGGAGAGGACCTGAACAAACACTTCTCCCATGAGGACATCAAATAGCCAACAGATATATGAAAAGATGCTCATCTTCACTAGCTATTTGAGAAATGCAAATCAAAACTACAGTGAGATAACACCTAACACTTGTTAGATTGGCTATTATCAACAAGACAGGTAATAACAAGGGTTGGAGAGGTTGTGGCGAAAAAGGAACCCACATTCACTGCTGGTGGGAATGCAAATTAGTACAACCATCATGGAAGAAAGTATGGTGGTTCCTTAAGAAATTAAGAATAGAATTACCATATGACCCAGCAATCCCTCTAATGGGTATCTACCCCCAAAACTCAAAAATATTGATACGTAAAGACACATGCACCCCATGTTCATCACAGCATCATTCACAGAGGCCAATACATGAAAACAACCAAAGTGTCCCTCAATTGGATAAAGAAGAAGTAGTACATATATACAACGGAATATGATTCAGCCATAAGAAATGATGATATAGTGACATTTATGACAACATGATGAAACTTGAGAACATTATACTGAGTGTAATAAGTCAATCATAAAAAGCTAAGAACTATATGATTTCACACATTGGTGGGACATAAAACTGAGGCTTATGGACATAAATAAAAGTGGTTACCATGGGGAAGGGGACTTGGGAGAGGTGGTGGAGGAGAGGGGAAGTGTATAAAGAGGGATAAATATAAGGTGACGGGAAATTTGACTTTGGGTGATGGGTATACAACATAACTAACAGGTCAAATGCTATAGAAATATTTACCTGAAACCTATGTACTCTTATTGATCAATGTCACCATGTTAAAGTTAATTTTTCAAATAAAATTAAAAAATAAAAAGAGGAAAAAAAGCTTTCTTCATTAAATGCTGCATTACTATGAAAGGTACAGTAGAAGGAGAAAAGGTTTACAGTTTTGAGTATGCAAGACACAGAGTTTGTTCTTGTATTATCATTTATTAATTACTGTATAATTTATTTATATTACAATTCTAAACCTACTTTGGCCAACCCCTGTATGTTGAAAGTCTGATATTGTTTTATAAATCTAATTATGGAATTGCAATTTGTCACATGCATTGAATTTATTCCAGTAACCATCTAAGGAGTACCAGTGTGTGCTCTGCAGGGTATGAAGTGCTGGGGATTTGAAGGTCATGCACAATAAATGTAGACAGATGATTGATAGCATGGTGTGCCAAGTGTCAGAAAAGTGTGAATATGCTAGAGTGGGAGTGGAGATGAGAAACTGACAATCGAAAAAGAGATATGAAGAAAGACTTTGTGGAAGTAGTTGTTTATTTGAGTTTTGAAGGATGAATAAGAGTTCAATAGGTGGTCAAGTAGAAACAGAAAGTTATTCAAAGCAAAAGAAACAGCATTTGCAAGGGCACAGCGGTAGAAATTGCATGTATGTCTGCCATTTAGTGATAATGGAGTGTAATGGGCAAAGAAAGAAGGGGGTACAAAAAGGGCATGGATAGGTTTTCTGGGGTTAGACCCAACCTTTAGAGCATATTTTAAAATTTTTTTATTGATTTACTCTTGCTGTTTACCAGACACTGCTGTTTTACAAATACTAACTCATTTAATCTTTATAACAATTTAAGCAGATTATTGGACTGCAGAGTTGAAACAAGGGCTGTCTTAAACCACCTGGGCTGATTTGGTTGGGGGTAGGTGAGTGTCATAGTTTAGAATCAGGCTCAGAATTTTTACATCCATATGTAATCCCTTTTCTAGCAATAAGTACTCAAGCCCTGTAAGTACTTATGGCTTGATTCTGGAATAGGGGGGAAGGGATTCTATGTACAATCACTGTGCGCCTGAGCCTTTTCATACATGTGTCACTTAATCCTCAACATCCTATGAGGTACACGGTGAGGCCTGGAGAGGTCAGACAAGTTATCCAAATCACATAGCTACTAAAGTGAAGAAGCTGGAATTTGTCCAACTCAGAATCTGAGGTTTTACCATTCATACCTTCCTAGAAAAGGGCCAGAGAGACCAGATACTAGAAATTGTCCTCAAGTGAGTCCCACCTGGTGTAGCTGCAGGCATTGATCTGGGTTGAACATTCTAGGATGATTTATTATGGAATGCAAAAACAGGTGGGAGAAAAGGCTTTATTCTTTGGTGGCTGGTACTTAAGACAGGGATCTGATGATGCTCATTAAATATTTACTGAGACAATCTCCTCTTTCTTTCTGAAGTTCATCACAAAATGAAGCTTTAGGTGGGGACAATTTATGACATAGACTAGCTCTTCCTCCAACCAACCAAGTGTTGATACATGTTAGGCAGAGTAGCTAAAATTAAACAATTCTAGAAAAATTGGGATGTACCACCATCATGACCCTCATAATTGTCATTTTAAAAGGCAGACTCATAGAAGAAACAGTTACATTTTACAGTACTAAAGCTCAAGAACTTTGAAATCCACATCCATAGAGTAGGTTGGTTTGTTCTTGAAGTTCTTTATGTTGTTCCTTCATGATTGAATGGCCCTGACTTATAGGACATTTTTTTTTCCTTCACAAGTTCCATCTGCATGTCTTTCTATCCTCTTTTTCCATTTCAACACTCTTCCCTCTGTTCCACACTCTTCTGCTCTAACTCACCTCTCTGGTATTGTCCTATCTGTCCCAGTTACAAAATAAAGGAAGTTGGTACATTAATGTACACAAAGACTTTGGTGACCAATGGAGACTTTATCTGCTGTCCTTTTTCAAGGTTTGCATTTTTTTTTAAAAAAAGCCTCAAGGCAGTGGTGTTCCTCTCCAAGGAGTGACTCCCAGTGATAGGGTTCCTGACGATCTTCCCTAAGAGAAGTAATAATGATAGCAATCCATGAGCAAGTAGCTTTGGTTTCTCATGAGCCCTGCACAGTGCTAGGTACTTGCAGGTGTGACTAATTCTCATGACAAGCCGTCAAGGAGATATGATCATTTCCACTCAGAGAAGGACCCTGCAATTCAAAACAATGACCTTACTAAGGGCTATTCACTAAGGTCGGGGGAGACTAGAACCAGCGTGTGCTTGGCTTCCAAGCCCTACCTTTTTCGGCACTCTGACTGCTTCCCTAAAGGAAGATGATAGGATTTTTCTGGCTAGCTGGTCTCCTTGGTACCAGATGGCTTCCTCCACTACTACACCTGGGACAAGTACAGTATGCACCTGGCAGTGAAAGGAAAAGGAGGCAGGACTCCGCAGCTTTCTCCAGAACAAACACTATCCAGAGTTTTGCCAGCAGGCCAGGTCACTGTGTGGCTTGCACTTTACCCACTTGGGAGGACTTTCTGCTACTCAAGTAAGGTTCCTCACACAAAAGGATTTCCTCAAATGAAGGAATCAAAAACAGGACCAGTCACCCAGCATTTACTATGGCATTCTTACATTGACTTGCACTGATAAACTATTTCCCAGTGAGTGGTCTTTTCAAATTGCCTTTAGGTGTTAGTTTAAGAGAGTAGATAAAAAAGAAAAGTTAAAAAGATTTTTAAGATTTTGTAAAAGGGGACAACTGATACATATCAGCCCAGTAATAATGCCCTACAAACCTGTCAGTTTGTAGTAAAGTGATGAGTAGCTGAGGGAAAGCCTTGCATGGTTTATGGTCATAAACTTGATTCACTTTGATGAATCCACTCGGTTGGATTATTAGAAAAAAATGAAATGAAATGTTTGCCCTGGTTCTAGAATTTTCAAATGCCCCTGCAGGATAAAAAAAAAAGTCTTTTTCTGTCTCTGTTTAATTTTATAATATGCATAATAGTCTCCGTGAAGCATCTTGTCCTGAATTTATCAGAGCTTTAAACAAATGACATGATCTGTTTTTAACTTGATGATTAATGTTATCCATTTAAATACTGTAGCTCTTTCCCTGTGCTTGCTAACATGGCCCACAGATAGGAACTTTCTCTTTATAAAGGCAGATACCTAAATACCACTTAGAGCACAGAGAGAGAAAAAAGTGTCCGCAATAAATATTGCAGCCAATTAGGCTTCATCATGGTAATTTCTCTGGTTTTGTAATGTTTGTTTACTGGATTTTGTAAGTAAATTGTTGCCATTTCTACTATCTAGACTCATCAAACCTTCATCCTCATGTTTTCCTGCAATGGGAAGTTACAATGGGAAATATTTTCTTTCTTCCCAGACTCCATCTCAGTTATGAATTAGACATTCAAAGATCCAGACGCAAACACGTAAATCTGTTTGTATACATTCAAGAAAGCTCTCATACATTTCCTAAAAAACCCACACATTAATATTGCTTACTTTTCAGCGGGGGTAAATGGGGGTCTTAGAGACCTCCTCAGAACAGGCTGGAGTTAAATAATATTGCGTGTTTTTCATTTTACTGTGATAAATGCAAAGCTATTAAATAACCTTTTAAAGAGTTGGTGTAATTATCTGTAAATAGTAATGCTACAAAAAAAAGGTCAAGTTGTCCTGCCATTAGATGTTTATGGATATAAACTAGATTTATGTTTCCATAAAATAGGCACCGACTAACTAGATTAATTCTCCACAAACTAAACCAACTGTAGTAATATTTAGACACAATAAAATGATACCAATTAAAACAATTTTATTTTTTGTGTCATATTGATTAATGGTGCACTAAAATTAACCAGAGACCTTAAACTCAGAATGGTTGGCAAAAGGCATCCGCATCGCAATATTATTACCAACAAGAAGAGCAGTTAAGTGAGATGGCAGTGCAATGGTATGAATATTTAATTAATAATTAGTCATGTAATTTCTCCTCAGGAATTATTATCCCTCAAACTGGTTTGTGAATTTAATTATTAGCAGCCTTTTTGTTTCCATGTCCCCTCATTACTGTCAGGATTGATGTAACATAAACTTCATTAAAAATTAAAGCAAGAGTCTTAATTACAAGGCTACCCTGACTGAAGTTAGAATTAGCCAAGTCAGTGATGTGCAAATGAGTGCATTATTTAAGAAACATGCTGGAAGTAGTTATGCTAATGTAGAAGGTTCGCAGTAGCAGACCTTTTCACTTGCGGTTGCATATTCATTAAATGCACTATGCAAATTTAATGTAGCAGTCTTAGTAATGCGTTGTTAATTTATTCAGATTTATTGAGTACGACTTGCAAAAAAAAAGTACAAATTTAATTACTGTATCTAGTAGGGATGATATGAGGAGTTAGCAGAGGTTTAAAATGTGTTGATCTAGATTACTGTAGTTTGATGGAAGACGTGGTATCAAAGGACACAATTTTGATAACTGGGCTTGAAAGAATATTTGATTTACTTATAGAATGATCTAAGAAATCACTAAAATTGCACATGTTCCTTCCCAATAGGAAAGTAAAAAAGTCTCCGTTGTATTAACTTAAGAGCTAAAGCAGTGCTGAGTCCACAGCCTAATGGTCCTAATGACTCTACAGAGACCAGTAAAGGTTATGGATTGAGATTCGTGTGAAGTAAACTGTCTTTGTGGAAAGTTCATTGGTGGCTGCCGTGCCTCTGTGGTGCGCTGACAACCGCGGATGAAACCACAGACTTCTTTCTTGACTCTCCAGTGGAAACGCCATGGTGCATGCGCAGGGTGCTGTCGTTTAAGGGGGGGGGGGGTGGATGCTTCGGCGGAGAAATTGTTCTTTAAAAGAGATCACAAACCGGCCCTGGGGTTGCTCAGTGGTAGAGCGTCGGCCTGGCATGCAGAAGTCCCGGGTTCGATTCCCGGCCAGGGCACACAGGAGAGGCACCCATCTGCTTCTCCACCCCTCCCCCTCTCCTTCCTCTCTGTCTCTCTCTTCCCCTCCCGCAGCCGAGGCTCCATTGGAGCAAAGTTTGCTGGGGCACTGAGGATGGCTCTGTGGCCTCTGCCTCAGGCGCTAGAATGGCTCTGATTGCGGCAGAGCAACGCCCCAGATGGGCAGAGCATCACCCCTTGGTGGGCGTGCCAGGTGGATCCCGGTCGGGCGCATGCGGGAGTCTGTCTGACTGCCTCCCCGTTTCCAACTTCAGAAGAAAAAAAAAGAGATCACAAACCATCCCTGCACCAGACACCCTGGCATCAACATTTACTGAGAATTTATCAAGAAGACACGCAGGGACTGCTCTTTGCACATCTGTGCTCATCCAATCCCCTCAAAACCCAGCAGTGTAGGTTTTCTTATCCCCATTTTACAGATCAGAAAACTGAGGCTGAGGTTGGAGTAGCAATCACTGCAGGTGGAAGAGCTGGGATTCAAAGCTAGACCAGACTCCTGCCAAACCTAAGTTCACTGCTCCCTCTCTCTGTCATTGTCCTCCGCCTTAACCCAAAGACCTCTTCCATCCTCTCTCCTTATCTCTACTCCTTTCCTTCCAGAAATTCCTCTCATCTTACAAGTCTCTTCCACCGCCTTCCATCGCTCTCTCCTCCACTCCCCCCTCACTCTCTTCCTCTCACTTTCCCTCCCTCTCTCCTTCCTCCTTACAGTGCCCCCACTCCTCACCCTCCCTTAATGTCTTTCCCTTCACTCTCTGAAAATAAGGAAATAATTAATAAATAATAATACAAGAAAGAACTGTGTTTCTCGTACTTACAACTATAAACCTACTTTTACTCCACCCTGTATACACCTGGGTGTGTAGCTATAATTTAAAAATGGAAAATGGCTGACCTTTTTGTCTTAAATAAGTGCTACAAACAAATATAGGTTAAATTGGAATGAAACTGTTTAAATTTTTAAAAAGTAACCCGTGACAACCCCATTATGACTGGGGTGGGGGACGAAATGGAGAGGCCTCTCTTTGACCTGTGGCTCAGAGACCACTCAGCCTGCCATTTAGCAGCTTGGTAGGCTTAGAGTGGCCCACCCAGCTTTTAAAATTTTTTAACAGTTTCTTGGCCATTATATTCACAAAAATAAATCCAATGCATTTTTAATAATTAATATTTTATCCTGGTTTTGGGGTCTGCTGCTGCGAATTGGTAAATCTTTTGGAGAAAAATCAATACACACATTACTGAGTTCCAGTAACGAACAGGCTGAGTTATTACTCACCCCGCTGAGTGCCTGGTCCTCAGCAGCCATCTTTGGATGCAATCCAGGTGCTGTGATGTATGCGACCAGTCTGACCTGTACATATTGATCTCTGTCTGGCAGAGGGAGAAGCTGAGCACCTCACTTTAAGGTGAGTGTATGAATTGATCACAGTCTGAAACTTGGTGCCTCTATAAAGACCTTTCTGAATAATTAATATGGGTCCCCAAAATTACTTACGTGGAAAGGCAGATGTTCTGGGTCTCCTGTGTGAATCTTTTCTAACAGATCTTATCAGAAGCAGATCTTATGGCCCACATCTGAAAGTGAATGGATCAGATCAGTCACCCCCTGGCCGGGATGCTGTCCATTGCTCCGTTTATGCATACTATTCTGCTTTGAATCATGCTTATCTCCCTCTCTCTCTCTCTCTCTCTCTCTCTCTCTCTCTCTCTCTCTCTTACAAACTTCTGGGCATCAGGGGCGGATCCTGTTTGTCTTCTGGGAGTGTTAGTGGTTTACTGGTAAATGCTTAATAACCAGCTCCCTGGTTTGTAGTGTTCACCGATTTCTTCAGTAAATACTCTCATCATGTCGATTTCAAGCTACCAACATGAAATTACTAAATGCAAAGTTGAGAAAAGAGAAACAGTGTCACACTGTTCTATAGTGTATCTACTCACCACACAGATACAATAGATATAAATAACTTTAAGAATATAGATGAGTAAATATAGTAAAATAAGTAGGAAGTGACAAGTTTTGCATATTTAGTACCTTGCCTTTTAATATAACTGTTTACTTGTATATTTGTATATATTTTAATAATATCTGGATCTAATAATCAGCTCACAAAATTCCACAATTGGCTCCAGCTTACCAGTGGATTTGCTTGTAAAAACACCACCACAACCAAAACCAATGACAAATAAACTAATAGGGGCTAATTCTCCCACTAAAGGAGTAATTTATTATTTCTATTAGAAGGAAGCAACCCAACTCAAAAATAAGTTGGCTCTTGCTAAGAGAAAATCTGTAATTTTGTAGCATCTGCTGGGATTTTTGCTGCAAAAGGTTGACATCTTTGAGCAGATAGACAAGTACTTTTAGTGATGGCAGAGAGGTGGGCATGCTTACCACCTGGATACATGGGGCAGGAGAGAGGAAGGAATTAATGATGTGTTAGTCAATATTCAGTCAAAAAGAAATCTGTGGTTCTGCCACTACTTACATCAGGTGCAATATTGGCGCTAGTCACTAGAGGATACTCCTTCCATCTTTCTGCTTTCCAGGACCACTGGGAGCATTTCAAGTTCTCATAGAAACTGTGGTCACTATAACAGGCTCAGACAGGTGAGTCCTGGGAAACAGGGAGATGTGGGAGCCCATGCAGCTTGGCGCTCAGGTGTACCTTTATTGCTTACCTGTTTCCTAAGATGTGTACATTAAGATTTCAGGTGTAACTAAAGACCTCCAATGCCCTGCCCTGCCAATTGGCTCTTGCAGCTACTGCTGAAGATTGAAAATGCTCCTTTGACAGCTGAGGAAACTGAGCCCTCTGGAATGTAAATTCCCTAGATGAGTGTTTTTTGAACTGTGGGTACACGGATCAGAGCCAGTCCACCAGAAATTTTGTGCTGGTCAACAAAAGAGTTAACCACCCTGATGTATGAAGATTATAGACCTAATGATCTTAATCAAATTCACTTATGCTCAAGGTGATTGCCATTTATTAGCCTGTGTCATTGCTGAAAATACTATTGAGATTGTCTTAGCTTTGGAACTTGTAGGCTTATCTGAATAACCTTTTGTACCAGGTGGAGCAATTACAAATCATACACAATAGACAAAATATGTTTGGACAAACTTATGTAGGATTCAATGCATCGTACACATGGAGCTCAGAAATCAAGCACCAGCCTGTACCGTGTTGCACTATTATATGCAGTAAGATAAAACTTTATTTGTTATTTGTTTCTGTTTCAGGCTATCTAAGTCACCTGTCACCAAGTGTAAAAAGGTTGAAAACCACTGCCATAGATGAGAAGAAATAATAAGCAAGCACTTTACATTTATCTATCCCCTGCCTCTATGACTGTTGCACTAGGTGCTTTATGTAATTTATCTCATTTACTCCTTGTAACAATGCCAAGAGATAGACACCAATATTATTCCCATTTTACAGAGAATACTAAGGTAGCAAAAGGTTAAATAACTTCTCTGAGAATGTATACAACAGGTCCGTGAGTAATATCTTCTCTTCAATGTCATAGTGTTATAATGTAGATGAGATGCCCTAGGAACTAAACTCTTGTTTATAGCAATTAGCTTATAGTAAAATTGGTTGTTATTATACTTCGTTTACTTAAAGTCACAGAACCTATCAATGACATTAAGTGAGAACTCACCTGCAGTTGGAAATAGAGCAGGGACCGAATCAAATGTGCTTGGTATAAAGCCCATATGTTCAAAGCCAAGTCTGTCTGGTGTTCTGTTGCTGGTACATTTGGGGGCTAGAAGAAGTAACAAAAGGTCAGTTTTATCCAGCATTCCAAATTTCCCTGAGAAACAGAATCACGTGCAGGTACTGGTTTAATCATGGTGCTTTCTGGATGCGTTCCATGGAGTTTAGTAATGCTAATCTGGGGTGTGGTGCTGGAGTTTGTATTAAACAAGGTGATTATTTTCAAGGAAGTTTGGGAAACACTAGCGAGCAGAAATGATTCACATGTACGTTCCTCAGGATTGAAGCATAAAAAGCTATAGGCCCAAATATTTATTCTCTCCACAAAGAAAGAACTGGTTTAATCTCAAAAACATTCATTCATACACTAACTCAGGGTTGCCAGGTAGGAGGGAGTTTGGGGGGTTTCATGAAAAAAGTGAAAGGATTAAGAAGTACCAATTGGCAGTTGTAAAAATAGTCATGGTGATATAAAATACAGCTTAGGGACTATAGTCAATAATACTGTAATAACTATGTACAGTGTCAGGTGGGTACCAGCTTTATTGGATGATCACATTGTAAGTTATATAAATGCCTAATCACTATATTGTACACTTGAAACTAATATATTATATGTCAATTGTAATTGAAAAAAAGTTTAAATTATTTAAAAACAAACACTAACTCAGAAAACCTATTTGTCAAAGTCATAGGTACAATAAGAGAGAAGTAGGAAGTGTAAAGTTTGATCAGAAGACAGGTTCCTGGTGAGTTGTGTAGCAATAATATCTGGGGGAAGATTGCCCACAAAACAGCAAATGCATTGATTTCAAACTGATTCTTCAATCTTCCTGAGCCTTGGTTTTCTAATATGCAAAATGGCACGAATAAAATCATCAGGATAAAGGTGGAAAGATGAAATGAGAGCTGCTCTGGGGCAGCACAGCAGTGAGTGTTGATTCTGGCCCTCCACTGCCCAGGCTTGGGTCTTAGACATACCACCTCTTTATTCTTTGTGTGCCTTTGAAAAACTTACTTCTCCCTGCCTCAATTTCCTTTTGTGTAAAAAGGGAATAAAAAGAGAACCTACTCACAAGGTTATTGTATAAACTTATTTTAAAGTATTTAGCATAGTGCTAGGTAAATAGTAGGTGTTCTGATAATGTTGCTAGATTAGTATTAGACTGCTTGGCACATGTAGGTCTTAATATATAGGATTTTTCCTTCAGATGAGAGAACGTTGGCCTAAAAGCCAGGTTCAGCATACAATCCTTTTATCCATTGACTCTCTAGTGGAAGTGAAAAGAGCACATTGGCTTTTCACTATTGGTTTTAGAGAACAAAGCAAAGACCACCCAAAGAGAGTTGTTTCGACCCCTTGGCTCATCATTTTGCTCTTAAGGTTGAATGGGGGTTGTACCCAGCCCTCTCAAGGAAGATGGGGATGCAGCCTCCCCTGTTTGTCCTTAATCTTGAGCAAGTCATTTCTCCTCTCTGAGCTTACTTCCATCATTTTTAAAAGTCTCCTTCCAGCTCTGAAATCCTATGATTCAATGATAAATACTCCTTGAACCTAACCTTCAAATGTTGGCCACTTTGCTGGAAATATGGGGACTGGGGAGAAATCACCAGGGAGATTGGGTTGTTATGACTTTCTCCTCAGCCAGTAACCTTTTTATTTAAGACCCTCTCAGTCATATAGATTTTCAAATGCATATGGTTTTGCTTAGCTTGTCCTTCTGAAATATGGTCTTAATCATAAATTCTAATTGGAACAAGATCCACCTCAATTTACTCCTAATGCCTCAGAAAAGCAGAACTGTTTCTAGGAATAAATTGAGATGGATTCTATTCCAATTAACAGTTTGACTCAGTTAAAGTGTTATTAACCCACTGTTGTCCTCTGATCACCATCCACTTCATGGATGGCGAGTTGCTGGCCTCGCCAGAACTAGCAGAGTGATGAGAGCCATCTAACTATGGTCCCCACTTAAGTGGTGCAGACTCAGTTCCTTCCTCCCTCCCCACCCCTATTCTCACCTTAACTATTTAAGGGGCAGTATCAGTTAGCTTGCTTTGACCTGTGATTGACTTGGGCTATTCTCTCTAAATTGGAAATAGAATGTTCTCATATTATTCAGACAGATTCTGTCTTAGTCAGGGTTTCTAGAGAAATAAAACCAATAGGATGTCTAGACACACAGAGAGATTTGTTTTAAGGAACTGGCTCATGTGATTGCATCACCTGGTAAGTCTGAAATGGATAGTGAGGGCTAGCAGGCTAGAACTCAGACAGGACTTCTGTATTACAATCTTGATGCAGAATTCCTTCTTCTCTAGAAACTTCAGGGGTTTTTTTGTTTTGTTTTGTTTTTTTGCATTTTTCTGAAGCTGGAAACAGGGAGAGACAGTCAGACAGACTCCCGCATGCGCCCAACCGGGATCCACCCGGCACGCCCACCAGGGGGCAACGCTCTGCCCACCAGGGGGCGATGCTCTGCCCATCCTGGGTGTCGCCATGTTGCGACCAGAGCCACTCTAGCGCCTGGGGCAGAGGCCACAGAGCCATCCCCAGCGCCCGGGCCATCTTTGCTCCAATGGAGCCTTGGCTGCGGGAGGGGAAGAGAGAGACAGACAGGAAGGCGCGGCGGAGGGGTGGAGAAGCAAATGGGCGCTTCTCCTATGTGCCCTGGCCGGGAATCGAACCCGGGTCCTCCGCACGCTAGGCCGACACTCTACCGCTGAGCCAACCGGCCAGGGCCGCTAGAAACTTTAGTTTTTGCTATTAAAGTCTTCATTTGATTAAATGAGACCCACCCACATTATGGAAGTCTCCTTTATTTAAAGCTCAATGATTGTAAATATTAATGACAACTCTCAAATACCTTCACAGCAATATTGAGACTAGTGTTTGATTGAGCAACTGGGCACAATTGTCTGACCAAGTTGCCATAAAATTAACCATCACAGAGTCTATGAGTTATATTTCAATCCCCAGAAAGAATCTGCCTAAACTTGAGACTGGGTGTAAAGAAAGGCAGCAATCACGAGGCATTATAACTCTGAGGGTCACCCAGTGCCACTCAACGCCAAGGGCTCAGTTTTTCTGTAAAATGCCCTTTTCATACTATACCTCTCATCTCATATCTCCAGGTATGTTTTTTCCAAAACAAGAGTCAAGATGCCTTGTTGGGCACAGACAGGATCATGATTCTCTTTGATGGTTCCATAATGTCAGGCTCACAGTAATCCTTAAGGCCACAGGTGACAAAGGAAGGGGGAGGGGACACAAGCTACAGAATTGTGTAGGTAAATATTCCTGATTGAACACCTAGTCTCACAGGCATACTTGGGAGATTCAGGCCAAAACAAAGCCTCAGACTTTCCATTTTCACAGGCAAATGGGAAAATAAGATGATGCAAAATCAATGCATGCAAAAAGCAGAGTGATTGGGTATTTACATCTATTTAATTAAGGATCACATTGTAACCTCTGTTTACTTCTGTTTAATTAAGGGATTGCTCATTTCGAAAGAGACCTCCTGCTGGGACTTCTACTGCTTTTGTGATTCAAAGCTCAACTAAAGGATGTATAGGAAATAATTTGGTGATTTTAGCTCAGTCCCCAGTGGTGAGAGCTTCATATTATAAAGCCAGTAAACTACCCTGCCAGACTTGCCAAAAGGGAGTCAAGGGGCTTATCAAGAAAATGATGTCTTCAAGACACAGGAGGTCATTCGTGAGAATGTATGTTATTCTGGAACAATTCTGATCAAAAGTGTGAAAGAGCCACAGTGGATTCCTTGTGGGATAGCCAGCTATATTTGAGTTGGGAAGGAAAGAGCCAAGGAAAATTATTAGAGCTTTATACATTCCTAACTTGTATGAAATTTATTTAGTTTATTGACCAAACTAAAAATGTCCTCTCCGGCAAACAATTGGCTCTGCAGAAGCAGAAGAGTGAGAGGGAAGACAGAAAGTTAGGGGATATGTCTTATATACATGATAGTTCCCATCTTAACTGAGGTATTGATTACATTTTTTTCTCCCTGAAGGGAGCATTTCAGGACTAAGGTGACTCATTATTTCACCTGACATTTTATTATCCTTTTGGATGTTGCCCTAAGAAGTACCTATAGAGCACCTCTACTCTTTTTAAGTTCTGTGAGTCTTCGTTAAGCAAACAAGGAGAATGGAAGAAGAGCTATTTGAGAAAGAAGGAGGGGAGGAGATGAGCAATTCTAGGAAGTGAGGAGTGGGAAGAGGACAGTCTGAGATTTCCACCCAACTTACCAGCCTCTGATTATCTAGCTAGAACCTCTAGCTCTATTGAACATTGTCATTTAATATCCACCAAGATATTAACTAGCTCAGAGGACAAAGTAATCAGTACGGTACCACAAGCCTCCTCAGCGCCCTTCCTCTATCACCAGGAAGCAGAAGTGCTTCTAAACAGTGGTCTCCTGGTGATGACACTCTCTGCCCTTGTTTAAGTAAAAGCAGGGAATGAGATGGCACCAGGAGATGAAATTCTACTTCCTGGTTTGTGGGTTCTTTTTGCACATGTCTAGATTGTAACTCCTCTGGAGCAGGGGCCATACCCTCTACCTCTATGACAACCTGCCAGCCCCTTGCCAATGCTTTGTACATTGTGAGTGTTGAAATTTATTAATGCAAAATGGATAAATGAACGCTTTACTCCTGTAAAGTTGATTTTTTTTAACCTCACCATGCATTCCTCTCTATCTTCCTGGAATGTCTGTCCTCTTACTCCCTCTTCCCCAATGTATCCAAAACCCAGAACAAGTCCCTCCATTTCAATGAGGTCTTTCAGACTTATCTACCCTAGGCAATCCTGCCTCAACAGACCATATCCCCCCCATGACTGACTTCCTATGTGGTAAGGAGCATATGGTGCTTATTAGCTTAATATATATATATATGTGTATATATGTATATATATATATGTATATATATGTATATGTATATATATGTCCTATCCCCTCAACCGATACTAACTCTGTATATGACCCATTTCTGGATGCTCCCTCCTCACACCAATAAGTGCATAGTCCCCATGGCATGATGACTTGTACATACTAGGCTCTCAATTAGTGTCTGTGGTTCATGGGGTTTTAATGGCTCTCTAACAGGCTATAATATAAGCTCCTCAAAGAAAAGAGACCAGCCTGTCTTGTTCAATATTGAATTCTGACCATCTATTATGTTGGATTCCTAGTGCCCATTATGGGAGCTATTCACAGAATATTTATTGTTTTTTGTTTTGTTTTGTTTTGTTTTTTTGTAGTTTTTTTCTGAAGCTGGAAACGGGGAGGCAGTCAGACAGACTCCCGCATGCGCCGACCGGGATCCACCCGGCATGCCCACCAGGGGGTGATGCTTTGCCCAACCGGGGCGTCGCTCTGTTGCCATCAGAGCCACTCTAGCGCCTGAGGCAGAGGCCATGGAGCCATCCTCAGCGCCTGGGCCATCTTTGCTCCAATGGAGCCTTGGCTGCAGGAGGGGAAGAGAGAGACAGAGAGGAAGGAGAGGGGGAGGGGTGGAGAAGCAGATGGGTGCTTCTCCTGTGTGCCCTGGCCAGGAATCAAACCCGGGACTCCTGCACGCCAGGCCAATGCTCTACCACTGAGCCTCACAGCCAGGGCCTCACAGAATATTTGTTAAATGAAGAGTTGGATACATTTGTGTTTGGGATACAATCCCTTGCTGCTAAGTCTGAAGTCGTACCACAAATATTCATCAGAGTTATTGACCACACAGGCATTTAAGAAAACACTTTCTCTTCCCTAAAAGGGTATTGACTCTAAACCAATAGACAGTATCTCAAAACTTCTGAGTAGATAATTAATTAAAGACGCTTTTTAAAAAATACCTACTTCCTCAGGACAACTAGGCTGGATATGGCAGGAATGAAAAGTTGAAAAAGACACAGTCCCTGCCCCAGAAGGACTTAAAAGTCTAGTAGTGGAGTTCATCAAGGATGCAAGCCAGATTTACATGACAGAGGAAAGCAAGGACCAGTGAAGGAATGAAAACACATGAGGTTGGAAGGATCAAGAAAGATTTAATGCAGCCTGACCAGGTGGTGGCACAGTAGATAGAGCATCGGACTGGGATGTAGAGGACCCAAGTTCGAGACCCCAAGGTCGCCAGCTTGAGCGTTGGTTCACCTGGTTTAAGCAAAAGCTCACCAACTTGGACCCAAGGTTGCTGGCTCGAGCAAGGGGTTACTCAGTCTGCTGAAGCCCCATGGTCAAGGCACATATGAGAAAGCAATCAATAAACAACTAAGGTCTCGCAACGAAAAACTGATGATTGATGCTTCTCATCTCTCTCCGTTCCTGTCTGTCTGTCCCTGTCTATCCCTCTCTCTGATTTTCTCTCTCTGTCCCTGTAAAAAAAAAAGAAAAGAAAGATTTAATGCATATGATAACTATTAAGAAAAGATAGGTTGAAATAGGCAGAAATAAAGGAGAAAGGCATGTAAGATGACGGTGCAAAAACAGCACCTGCACAGGTATGAGGGTAGGGAAGGTTATGATATGCTCAAAAACTCGCTAGTGGTTCAAGGAGCACGGGGGAGGAAAGGTAGGCGTTGAGACAGAAAGTTAGGCTGGGGCCAGTGGCAAAGAGCCTTGCCTGCCATAGGCGGGCAGTTAGAGAACATCTTACAGGAAAAGTGAGGTGGGCACAGTGTGTATACTAAAATATATTGCCTGTATATACTAAAATATTCTACTCCCATCAAAACTTTTAGTTCTCCTCATTCACAGCTGAAAAGATGCGTGTTCTGCTTTATTTGTGGAAGTGGAGATTTGCTCATGAATCTTAAATCACAGGGTGAATTCTTGATAAGCCTTCAACCCTGTTCTGTCAAAAGTTTTGAAGGTTTCAAATTGTGTTCAGTGAAACCTTGGGACTCTACAGAGGTTTGCTTAGATTCCATGGGAGTGTTTTTCTGATGGTATAAACCTCTATTTTTGTAAAGGCACAGATTTGTTTATTGGTTATGGTTTAAAGTGATGAGAGACTATTGTTTCTAATTATAATTCTTTTCTAATCAGTTGCCATTCATTCAGTGGTTACTGCACGCTGCTGAATTAAGGTTACAGTGGTGAGTAAAACAAAAGGTTCAAAATCTATTATGGATTTTCTAGAGCTTAGTAAGAAATTACAACACCAAATAGTCCACAAATTACACCTTTACAATCCCAGGCAGTGTTGCAGAAACTGTCAGCTCTCCCCACTTAATCCATTCTCCCCTTCCGTGATATTGCAATTGGAGTCCATTTTAGTTATACTACATCTACCAGCTTCCCATGCAGTTAGGTTTGGTCATGTGACACACTTCTTTCCAATAGAATGTGAGCTGGATGGATATGGCTATTTCTCTATCTGGGACATAAGATATTAGTTAGATAAGCCTCCGCTGGGGTCTCTTCCTCCCTCCCTTTGGCTGGAATCTGGATGTAGCTGAGACCCTCTTGGCACATGAAGATGACGACAGTAGCCTAGGAAGAACTTAGAAGCAACCTTGGTCCCTATCTGACTTCAAGGAGAAGAAACACCCAATCACTGTGGACCATTTTTCTCAGAATTGTTATGGAAAGAGAAACAAAGGACTATGCTCTTGAAACCATTCCTTCTTTTGGTCTTTTTGTTACAACAGCTTAACTTAACCCTATTTAATGTTGAAGTTGGCACCAGAGGTGTTGTGCTGCCATAACCCAAACCTAAATTACATAGACATGGCTTCCCTGTCAGATGGCAGATGATAAGGAAACAGTTCAGGCTATCACGTTGGTGACCATTGCTATGCTATTGGAAAATACAGTGTGTCCGTAAAGTCATGGTGCACTTTTGACCGGTCACAGGAAAACAACAAAAGATGATAGAAATGTGAAATCTGCACCAAATAAAAGGAAAACTCTCCCAGTTTCATACGTATTCAGTGCAGTTTGATGTGGGCTCACGCACAGATTTTTAGGGCTCCTTAGGTAGCTATCCCATTTAGCCTCTACAGACTTGTCACTGACTGATGGCCTACCAGAACGGGGTTTCTCCACCAAACTGCCGGTTTCCTTCAACTGCTTATCCCACTGAGTAATATTATTCCTATGTGGTGGTGCTTTGTTATAAACAGGTCGATATTCATGTTGCACTTTGGTCACCAATTCAAATTTAGCGAGCCACAGAACACACTGAACTTTCCTCTGTACTGTCCACATCTCGACTGGCATGGCCGTGGGCTGCTCCGCTGAATACATGGTGTTACGTCATCATCTGCACGTGCGTACATGCTGCCACATCATCCTATAGAAACTAGGAGGGTTTTCCTTTTATTTGGTGCAGATTTCACATTTCTATTGTCTTTTGTTGCTTTCCTGTGACCGGTCAAAAGTGCACCATGACTTTACGAACACACTGTATTAACCCACTTCAAATGTGTCCATGGAAGATAAAGGACAAGGGGAGACTTTTTAGAGGAGTGAGTCAGAGGTCATATAGGAAGATAAATACATTTCTCTTGGTGAATATATCTAGGATCATACCAAAGAATTTCCTCCATGTCAAGGAAGGGGTTCTTTTCATTCTTTCTCAGTGGGATGTAATCATTGCTATCAGCCAATGACTGCTCTATGTTTGAATGCTGCTGTGTTAGTTCTGATTCTGCTCCAACATTGTATATGGAAGGTGAGACAGATAACATGTCTTTTCGTTTATAGGTTGCCAGACCTAGAGATGCCAAATCTGATCCTGAGAGGAGACTATATCTCACATAGATCTTGGACTTAAAGATTTTGGAATAATCTTCCTTGGAAAGAGGGCCAATATGTGGGAGGAAGAGGGTACACACAGATATTGGGGGTCAGAAGTATAGACAATGGTGAGCCCTGCTACCTGTCTTCCAAACCATATTAATTCCTTCTATACTAACAGAGTTAGCTTCCAGCTTCACGGCTGCCCAGCCTCCTTTAAAGCTAAGTGTGTCTTATGTAGCTAAGTATGTGCTAATGGAATATGAGTTGTAATGATGTTTTTCACTTTTGCTCTGAGGTGTTATGTTCTCCACATTTCCTTTCCCCCTCCCCTGCGACCTAGATATAGTAACATTCCAGCTTCAATTGTGCAGATGGTGACAGTACCCTAGACATGGATAAGTGACAGCTTGGAAGAAATCTGAGTTCTTGAGCGGTCATCCTGAACAAGGCTACCACCTCAGTACTGTTGCATGAGAAAGATCAATGTCTACATTCTTATGGTTCCTGTATCACTATAGCAGCTTGACTTCCCCTGAACTAATTGACCAGACAACAGTGCATTTGTTTCCAGGTGCAACCAAGGGTCACATCATGAAATGGACAATCCCGCTCTACAGTTTGACCAGAGTCATGCAAGATGTCTTGTGTCTAATTTTTGGTTGCAAATTCATAAATACCAATTTCAAGTTATTGAGTCAATCTTTGCTTTTGTATAATTTCAGAACAGCTCACGTGAGAGAACAAAGTCATAAAAGTCTTCAAAATAAAATATTTATGAATACAAATCTTTATAGAAATGAAGTAAATAATATAGAATGTGGAGAATGTGAGTGGAAAAGCTCTCATGAAATCCATCCAACAATAGGATCCCAATACCAACCAAGTCTGCAAATGACTGATCTAATTTGGATTATTTGAAGAGAATTAATTATTGTTTTTTAAGCCCATATGAATGGCTTTGGATGGCTTACCATGTATGAAGCTGGGTAGGAAAGAGCTGTTTGTCCAAACAAGCTGGAGGTTATTATACCCACCTTATCTCACTCAAGTTTACCCCTCTGCCCAGTAGGTCTTTCCAATCCTTTCTTTCTTCCATAATGAAGTTATGCTGAACTTTAAAGCCCAGCTCAACGATGACCACATATGAGAAGACTTTCTGGTTCCCTTCCCTCTTTATTCCCACAGCATTTGGTTCAAAGTGCCGGAAGAGCATCTTTCATAGAAATTTCAGTTGTTCCATACAAGATCGGCCATGGACTACTTAAAGGCAAAGACAAGATGTTATTTGTCTCCATCCTTTGTTCTTGACCCACACCTGGAATATAGCAGGCTGCTTACAAATAGTTGTTGAACTAAATGAGTGCCTGTTCCCAGGTCCAACATATTCTCTGTCCACAAGGGAGTAGAGCCAGTGGGTGAGGGAAGGTTGGCTGTGATGGCAGCCCCCTCTGTGTAATTATCCCCTTCCAGTGAATAATGGGGCTTCAGCACTGTGTCTGATTCTTTGATGAAGATGAAACTATTTAATCAGGTTTGGTTGCTCATCTCATCATCTTCCCGCATCACACCCTTCCTGACGAGTTCATTAGCTGGAAGAAAAATTGATGACCTCGTTAGTTCTGCACGTTGATTCACTTAGGACAAATTGAAGCTTTAGAATGTCACTCAACTCGGACCCGTGGCAGGACAAGGTCTCACTCTCAGGGCTGTTTGGATACACCATGCCCTTGGTGCATGTGTGTGACGGGTTGCCCAGGAAATTTCTGTTTGAAATAATGTAATATCCAGTGTACATATCCCCCTCTAGGTTTCTCTGCATCCTGTTTAGTGAGGAATATACCACTCCCTCTCAGGGCCAAGGGCAGGTTCACCTTCTCTCCATCTTGAAATTTTTCCTTCTTCCACTCATTGAAATATTATATTCCAGGCCATAGTTTACTTCCTAGCCCCACCTCCGTGCACAAAACATTCACTGCATCCTCAGGGTCATAACTCAGATGAATTTGGAAATAGTAAAAGTTGGAATCTCAGCTAACGGACCAGGACAAGAGGAATAAATCAGGACCATGGACAAGAACTGGAAAAAGGCTCGCAGTGTCCTAGATCAGTGGCCTCTTTAAACTTAGCCAAGGATCTGAAACAGAGTTTGCAGAAGCAAGAGGTATGACTAGCTCTGGTGCTGGTCAGGGGACCCGTTTTAGCAAGGAAAGCATGGCGGCCACTGGAGCTCGGTTAGTAGGTGATCCTGAGGGTTGGGGGCAGAGGTTGGAGGATTGTGGTCCTGGGTGAGGCTCTGTTCCCTCTTCCTCTGATGTTCTTTCTCCTCCTCTACCTTCACGAACTCCTACTGAGTTTTCAAAAGCCAGCTCTTTCTAGAAGATCTTTTCTTTCATTCTCCCCTATATTGTGGGTCATTCCCATTCTTCATCTTGAACACATTTTTAAAGCAGTGTTTGTCATATGGTGTTGTAATTATTCACTAAAAGATAGGTTTCTTCTGCTTTCCAGAGAGCTCTTGAGAGTACAGTTTTATTTTTTATTTTTTCTCTCCTGTATCCTCTGCCTAGCTGGCATCTAGATGCTAATTATCTGTTAATTAAAGAATGAGTGAATGAGTGGTAGACATCAGCTTGCAGCTGGGAAGTGAGTTCACACAAGAGGTGGGTGAGCATGGGCCCAATGGAGCCTCAAGGCCCCTACCAATGTCCAGTGCCCTGCTCTGTTGCCACTGGAGTGTAATGCAGGGACACTGAGGCAGAAGGCAAGTGCTGTGGCCTGGGCCAGCACCATACCTTTTAAAACTGTTGATGGAGGTTTTGACAGAGTTGTTATTAAATGTTTTTTAATACATGGTAACATTGTTGACACTGGCTCAGCTGCCTCTTTGTACTGGTTGATGTGTTTACAGTGTTTATACTGGGTAAGCTCTTCAATAACATTCTCTCTTTAAATTTATTTTATTTTTCTAATTTAGATATAACTGACATATAACATTTGTTTCAGGTATTACAACATAATGACTCAATATTTTTTATATTGTTTATATTAAGGGATCACAATAACTCTAGTTCAAGTCCATCACCGCACATTGTTACAAAATTATTGTGTGTGTGATGAGAACTTTTAAGATTTACTCTCTTAGCAACTTTGAAGTATACAATATAGCAGTGGTTTTTAACCTATTTACACCTGGGGACTGGTGACAATAGGAGAGTTATTTTGGGAACCACTAAGACAGAAATCATTCTGAGCATAAGTGAATTCAATTAAGGGTCTATAATCTTCATACAACATTGGTTAACTCTTTCACAGACTAGCATGAAATTTCTGGTGGACCAGCAGTTGAAAAACACTGCAGTATGGTATTTTTAACTATATTCATCATCCTGGGCAATGCACCCGTGATTTATTTATTTTATAACTGGGAGCTTGTACTTTTTAACCCTTTTTACATATTTTACCTCTCCCCCTACGTGGCCTCCGGAAGCCATCAGTCTGTTCTCTGTATCCATGAGCTTGTTTTGTTTTAGATTCCACATATAAGTGAAATCATACAGTATTTGTCATTCTCTGTCTGACTATTTCACTTTTTTTGATAATAGCTATTCAGACAGGTGTGAGGCGATATCTCATGGTGGTTTTGATGTGCATCTCCCTGATGATTGGTGATACTGAGCACCTTTACATGTACCTGTTGGCCAACTGTATGTCTTCTCCGGGAAAATGTCTATTCAGGTCCTCTATCCATTTTTCCATTGTGTGTTGGGTTTTTTGTTTGTTTATTTGTTGTTGTTGTTTGCTCTTGAGTTGTGTAAGTTCTTTATATATTGAATACTAACCCTTTATCAGAAATATCATTTGCAAATATTTCTGCCATTCAGTAGGTTATCTTTTAATTTTGTTCATGGTTTCCTTTGCTGCGCTGAAGCTTTTTAGTTTGATCTAGTCCCACTGTTTGTTTATTTATTTTATTTTTTTGCTTTAATAGGTTCTTATTTTTCATGTGTTTTCCATGACTTCAGCTTCATATGCTGCAGCACACAAACACGTGGCTCATTTCAGGGCTAAACTCAGACATCTTGGAAGTTGCAGGCCGTCCTGGGTTCATACCCTAGTGCCATGCTTACCTGGGAGAGGACGTCAGACAGAGATTGTTTGTTCTCAAAGAATAAAGCCCCACTTAAACGAGTGAAAATAAAGCAGACAGTACAGGGAGGTTTTCCAGACAGTCTCTGGGATAGCTTTGGCGACACACCTGTTACAGTGCTGGATCTCCATTCCCGAGCTCACTATTCACGTGCCACCCCTGCACGTGGCTGTATCTTCCTGTCCCTCTTTCACTGTCTCAATTCTGAATCCCTGGATAGAGGCTCCATCTACAGATCAGCCCATCTTGGTTTGAGAATCTATCCTGGAACCAGGAAGAACATCTCAAAGTAGAAGGGCTGCCCCTTTCAGGGGTCATGTTCAGTAAAGACTGGCCTGGAGGAGAAACTGCAAACTTCTCTGCCACAAAGGGAAGCTCATGTCAAAGCCATAACTTATACATGTGTGAAAAGAAAGAAGCTGGGGCCAAAAGGGAGTAGAGGCAAAGTGTCTGTGAGAACGAGGGCAAGGTAGAAATCGAGGCTGAACCTGGAGGACAGAGAAGGTCATGCAACAGGGCATGAAATGGCTTGCTTCCCTCTGCGAAGCGTCCTTCGGTTTACAGAGCTCATTCCTGTACATTGGTTGCCTGGTGGGTTTTCTAAGGTTGGACCCGAGTCAAGATCAAATCTGTATTCCTTCAAATCCCCATCACCAGGATATCCATTCTGGTACAAAGCAGGTGTCTGGACATGTTCGGCAAATGAAAACACCGAGTCCTGCGGTAAACCTACAAGGCAGGCATGACATAAAGTTGTCCCACTTGATGGTGAGGGAAACCAAAGCTCAGAATAGATCAGAGACATGCCAAGGATCATACAGATTGCAAATGATGAGAACAACTCAAATCCAGGACTTCTGTCTCCTGGCAGGTTGGTCTTTCCGTAAGGAGGCACGAACTAGCTGAGAGAGAGCATGGGGCAGGGGCAGGAATCATTTTAATGGTAGTATTGCTTTGATAAAATGCCCTTTAACTGAATTTCAACCCTTACGGGGCACATTTAGAACTTAAATCGTTAACTTTCACAGTTAAGGACCTTGTTGTCTTTTTTTTTTTTTCCTGGGGTGGTGTGTCCCAAAAGGTCTGTAAAGTGAGAGTTGGAGCTTAGTTTCATTAAAACAAAGCTGCCACCCACCTTCCATGGGCTTGTTACAAAGGCACCTCTTTAATTCTTCATGCCGGAGAGTGACATCTGGCTGCATAGCTTTCCAGGGGATTTCAAGGACTTTGTTCTGAGACAATTAAGCCCACTTGTTCTACCCCCTTCCATTCCCTGCCCTTAGGAGCTGGAACAGAAAGAAAGGGTTAATGTGCTTTTTTAAAGTGATGCTCCCCCAGCACTTATCAAATGCTGCTCTCACCTCTTCCTGCCTCCACCTGTAAATGTTAACTAGGCAGGGCAGGTTTGACGCTGACAGAGAGAAATCAGGATTCCATTCTTGACGAGCTGACAAGTGGAGAAAATTCATGTATTATACGGCTGGGAGCAATGGCTTTCTTTCTAATTTATTATACTGGTTTTATCCACAGTTGTTGTTTTTTCTTTCTGAAGCTTACCTACATTCCAGGGCAAAGGTAGGTGGCCTGAAGCACCTCTCCATCTTGCTTTGGCTGTGGTCTTTCTAATGAGCCACTGTCTTGGACACTCTCTCAGTCAGGGCTGTGTGCTGTTGGAGGTCCTGACCTTCTTCCCCTTTCACCTTCTTGGATGTTCTGGGATATTCTCCCCACCGGGGAAGAGTTGCTTGCTGTGTGTGTTCCACGTTGTCTGCCACCCTGAGCATCCATGTGCCCTGAAAACAACCTTGAGAATTTAGCTGCAGTGTGTCCTACTCTGGGGCTGCTTTGTGACTTAGTCTGTCACAAGAGAGGATGTGGGACAACCAAGCTGCCCCTAGGGTGTGATGACTTGTTGCTCTGCATTAGAGGTTTAAATTGAAGTGACAAATCTTCTTAGAACCCTCTTAACAAAAATGGGGGTGGTAATTAGTGTGCTGAGTCAGGTGGACCAGAACTGGTACCAGAAGCAGACAGCCACCAAGAACAGATGCTGCTATAGGAATTAGGCACATTCCCAGTTTCCCAGTCTGATTGGTTTGGTTAATTACTGTTGCCTCTAAGGTGTCTCATAGAGTCACCTGCTGACCCATCAATGGACCACTCTTATGTCACATGCCCATCTCTTCTCCAGTCAATGGCTGCCCCTGGGCAAGGAAGGGTCTAGTGCTCACTCTCTGTTAAAAGAGCTGAATACAGGGCATTCCTAGTTAAAAGATGACAATGGGGCCCTGGCTGGGTAGCTCAGTTGGTTAGAGCATCATCCATATATGCCAAGGTTGTGGGTTCGATCCCCGGTCAGGTCACATACAAAAATCAACTGATGAATGCATAAATAAGTAGAACAACAGATCAATGTTTCTCTCTCTAAAATCAGTAAGAAATTTTTAAAATTAAATTAAATATGACAATGGGCATGTCAGATACCCTGAGGTCACGATCAGAACAGACAGACTATGACTCACGCAGAAAACCTGTGGGGAAAGGGGTAGGTTCGAAGAAGAAGGTGGCATTGTTAGCCAGCAGAAGCCACATAAGTCGTGGGATTTGAGTGAACACAGCTGGGCTATAATCTAACTCTTTTCGTTGCCACAAAATAATTGTAGAGCACACGCTCTCTCTTCTACATGTCCATTGTGACCGTTGTTAACTCCTGTCCCCATCAAGCCTGCCCTTTCTGATCATTTAAATTAGATCTTGTCTACATAATAATTACAGTGCATATCTATGTTGCTGTTTCTTTTTTTAAATTTGCCTGTCCAGTTTTTCTTCCCTCATGTCTTATAGAAGTTCTCAGTTCTCCATTGAGGAATTACCCCCACTTTCTGTCTGTTTCAAATGGAGTCAGTCCCATTTCCATTCCCAACTGGCTGATCCCATCCTCCTGGATACGCTGATTGCTTCAGAAATGGCCCCATGGCCTAAGCCTGACCATTAAGAAACTGTTTGTTACTTTTGCTAGCGTTTTGGGAAAGAGAGACTCTCTACTTCTGGGATTATGGACTCTACGGTTCATACAAGCGTGGAACTGCTGTGGTCATGTTCTCCCAACAGAAGATAGCCACGAAAGTTAGACACTGTGTATTGATTGTAGACACTGAGCCACTGGATTTAGACAACTAAACCTCTGCACACCTCAATGATGTGAGCAAATACTCTCCTCCCTGCCACCTCATTTTTGTGGCTAATGCCAGTTTCAATGAGTTTCTGCCATTTGCAACCATAGAGTCTTGACTGATACAACAGTATTCCAAGGGGGTAGATATTGGGGGACAGAAGAGATTTGTCCTCTGCCCTGTCTCAGAGTCTTCTCTCGAGGGCCTGATTTCACAAACCCATAGGAAATCTCAACCCTGGAGAATAAGTTCTAAGGTTCTGGTTAGTATCTGGGATGGAAGGGTTCAGAAAACTCTTCACCCTCCTCCCCACTCCCCATCAAGGTGGAGGTTAAGTCAGTGATGCTGGAGCTGGCTTCTTGATGTGGCTTCCTAGAGAACAGGCTCCCACTTAAAATTCATCTCTTTGGGTTCTCTCTTTGTATTTAGGTCCTGAGAGTCCCAGCAGCATTGTCTCATGCTACTGGAGTATTTCCTACCCTGTAACTAGTGTGATCAATGGCTCTAGGCTTCCCTTAATGCAGGAGCAAGCCCTGTTGTTACTTAGGACAAGGGTCTCAAGGTCTGGGAAGTCCTAAATGTTATTTCTTACCATATATTAAAATATAGCACAGTATTTTGTAAGTGCAACTATAAACAGGATGAGCTGACAGGAACCCAACCTAATAAGTACTGTATAGCCAACTGCAGAGAAGAAATCAACTTAAAATTGACCAAATAGTGTATATAAACAGTGTCTAACCCTCCTCTCCAGAAGGCAGAGAGAGCCTTGGGTATAAATCCCCTGTCTCCTTTGCTTACTACCTTGCAACAACCATGTCTCGTTTTTGATAGAGGATCACAACCCCTTGAGTTCAATAACACTGACCTCAGCATGGACTCTATAGGCAGTTAGTTTTTGGTTTGAAATGAACATTGCCTCCTCTCTTCTTTTCCTTTAAAGATCTTATTTTTCCTGGTCTTTGAATGGCAAAATCTCATTAGGGTAGGAGAATGAGGCCAAAGAGATCACTTGGCCAGATCATGATTCTGTCAGCTCAGTCACCACAACGCCTTCTCTACTGTCCTGTTCCTTTGCTATGACACTTCCTCTTCCTCATCAATATCCTACTTTCAGGTATCATTCTGCTAACAGTACATGGGGGGAATGCCAGCATCTGGACCAAGGATCTATTCCCTGATGTTCCTAAGCCGGGGAGATTTCTCCTCTTTCCCACTCTGTGCTGTTCTTTGTCCCCCAGGTCCCCACAGCATTGTTTGTGTGAATTTTACAAATGCATATGACCATGTGAACAAATGGCTTTTGCAAGTAAAGAACATTGTAGTTTAATTTCTGTCAGCATTACAGCAATCTGCCTCTGCTTATGAATGGCAGGATGGGGCTAAACCAATGAGCCTCTTCCTCTTTGCTTGCTTTTCCCTTGACCTGGAAGGCCCCTGCATTAACATAAATCTGGCCATCCTTTCCTCCAGATTGCCTGCCTGGACCTGAACTCCTTCCACTGCCATCAACCCTCTCAGCCTGAGCCCAGGTCAGGCCAACCTTCTCCATCTCTCCTGGCATCAGTTCAATACTCTGTTCCCCCTACTCCAAAAATACCAGGTGCAATTTTTTTATTGTCCTATTTGTTTTTATTTTCACAGGTCATCAGTGATTTTTTTAACACTGCAAACCCCAATTTCTGCCTATGCTCTATTCCATATTATGCCTATATTAATTCTTCTAGGTTTGAGCTTTTGGACAAAGAGCTTCCCTATAATGCATCCTTTCTCTTTTGTGGCTACATTACTTTGCTGGGATCTGGTAGGGCTCTTGACCTCTGATGCTAGGAACCTCTATTTTGCTGTTATTCCTCAGGGTTGTTATTTGTTTGTGTTTTCACCCACCTCTGGATTATTGATGCAGTGAATTCATCAGGACTCTTTTCAGTTGCAATTAATGAACATCTTAATTCAACATAGCTTGAACAAGGTGAAGGGGAATATCTTTTGTTCATGTAATTGTGATATCCAAGGTTAGTTCTGACTTCAATACAGTTGAGACAGTGCTGCCTTTTATTTGGGGGTGGGACTTTGTCTCTTGGTTCTACCTCTTTTTATGTGTTGGATTTATTCTCTTTTGTATTGGGCAGAGAGGGACATATCTGGTAATAGCTCCAGGCTTACATTATCATAGCTTAAGATACAAGAGGAAAGAGATACCCTATCTTTCTTGACTTGTTCTATTAAATCATATGGAATGCTCTGCCTGGCTCTGCCTTGGTCACATGCCCTTCTCTTGGACTAATCCCTACAGACAGGGCACGGTGAACTCAGACTAGCCAGAGCAGGGTCACTTGCCTATACCTGTCTCCAGGGACTTGAACACCACAGAATTTGGTACCTGTTCCTCACATCTTATGATTGGAGTGGGAAGAAGTCCCTCAAATTAACAGAGAAGCAACAACATATATCTCCTACACTTAGGTAAAACTAAATATTGACATGAAAATGTTTTTCATTAAAGTTGACATAATATCTTCCTTGCTTCCCTAAATCTGCAATTCTATTCCATCAATGTGAAAGTCATTTAAAATTAGCCTGGCCCACAGCATCTCTGATAGGCAATTCTGCTATACAGTTGACCCTTGAACAACATGCTGGTTAGGGACATCAGCCCTCACAGAGTTGAAAATTTGAATGTAACTTTTACTCTCCCAAAAACTTTTTAAAATTTTTTATTTATTTTTTTAAGTAAGAAGAAGGGAGATAGAGAGACAATACTGCATGATCCCTGACCAGGATCCACCCAGCAACCCCCATCTGGGGCCAGTGCTGAATCAACCAAGCTATCCTCAGCACCTGAGGCCAACACTCAGACCAGTTGAACTACCCTCAGCTCCCAGGGCCAACGTTTAAACCAATTGAGCCACTGGCTTCAAGAGAGGAAGACAGAGAGAAGGGGGAGAGAGAGGGGAAGAGAAGCAGATGGTTGCTTCTCATATGTGCCCTGACCTGGGATTAAACCTAAGACACCTGCATGCCGATCCAATGCTATATACAATGAGCCAACTGGCTAGGTCCCAGAACTTTTTAAAGCAAGAGATAGAAGGGGAAACACAGGAACACATGGCCAGGAAAGGAGAGAGATGAGAAGCATCAACTAATAGTTGCAGCACCTTAGTTGTTCATTGATTGCTTTCTCATATGTACCTTGATGGGGGCAGAGGGCTCCAGCCAAGCCAGCAACTTTTGGGTTCAAGCCAGCAACCTTTGGGTTCAAGCCAGCAACCTGGCGCTCAAGCTGGTGACCTCTGGGTTTCCAACTTGGGTCCTCAATGTCCCAAGCTGACACTCTATCCACTGTGCCATCGCTTGGTCAGGCCCAGAACTTTCTTAATAGCCTGTGGTTGACCAGAAGCCTTACAGACAACACAGTCAATTAATACATATTTTGTATGTTCTATGTATTATATACTGTATTCTTAAAATAAAGTAAGCTAGATGAAATTTTATTAAGAAAATCATAAGAGAAAGTACATTTACAGTATTTATTTAAAAAACCCCACGTATAGGTCAGCCTGTGCATTTCAAACCCATGTTGATCTGACCCATGGTGGCTCAGTAGATAGAGCATTGACCTGGGATACTGCAGTATCAGGTTTTTAACCCTGAAGTGCCCAGCTTGAGTGTGGGCTCATCTATCTTGAGCACAGGCTCACCAGCTTCAGCACGAGGGACACTGGTTTGAGCATGGGATCATCAACTGGCTTGAAGCCCAAACTCTCTGGCTTGAGCCCAAGGTAGCTGGCTCAGCTGGAGCCCCCTGGTCAAGGCAAGTATGAAAAACAATCAGTGAACAACTAAAGTGCTGCAACTATGAGTTCATGCTTCTTATCCCCCTCTTTTCCTGTCTCTGTCTCTGTCTCTTTCTCTTACTAAAAGAAAAAAAATAAAACCCATATTTTTCAAGGGCAACTGTATTTCAGTGAGGTCCTGTTGTATGTCAGTTTCCCAGGAAACAGATTCTGAAACTATAAGATTTATGTGCACAAGGAAAGGAAAGAAATTAAGATTGGGCAAAAGAGGAACTAAACTGATATAGTTGCAAAAGAGGCTTCAGGTGATCTTATGGGAGCTTTGGAACTAAGATAGCCCTTTAGAGTTAACCTAATTGAGGCAGGGGAGGGCAGGACTTTACATCCTTCTTTGATCAGCTATTGGATGGGGGCTGCCCCAGGAGCAGCACTGTGGATGAAGGCAATTCCTGGAGAGGACTCAGCTGTGCGCCAGCAGTAGCCCACACTCCCAGCAGCTGGGAAAGCAACTGCCAGAGCCTGAAGCGAGGTTGTGAATACTGCACTACTGAGTCCACTTCAGTAGATTTCTGAAGGGTGGAAAATAGACTCACGTAATTCTAATATTTAAATATTAGGGGCCAAATATGACTTGATACTTTTCTTTTTTTTTTTTTTTCAGAGTCAGAGAGAGGGATGGACAGGGACAGACAGAAACAGAGAGATGAGAAGCATCAATCATCAGTTTTTCGTTGTGCATTGCAACACCTTAGTTGTTCATTGATTGCTTTATCATATGTGCCTTGACTGTGGGCCTTCAGCAGACCGAGTAACCCCTTGCTTGAGCCAGTGACCTTGGGTCCAAGCTGGTGATCTTTTGCTCAAACCAGATGAGCCCGCGCTCAAGCTGGCGACCTCGGGGTCTCGAAACTGGGTCCTCTGCATCCCAGTCAGACACTCTATCCACTGCACCACCGCCTGGTCAGGCGATACTTTTCTTTATAATCACAGATATTGAGCCATTCACTTTAGAATCTATACTTTAAACTGTTCTTTCCAATGTGTTGGATGTTCTTTTTTGTTTCTAAATGATGTAACTATACCTACTGCCTGCCCCCATTTATGTGTCACCCTCCTGAGTGCTGTACTGCCTTGTTTAACATTCCAAGGTGGCACTTGACATCCAGTACAAGTTGTTAGCAGTAAAGAAGAGCCAAAACCATGATGCAATTAGTGTAGAAGTAAAGGAAGAAAATCAAGCCCCACAGTTTTCAACAACATCCTGGTTTCTGATGCAGAGAAATGAGGCTTGCCTCCTTTGTCAGTTTCACAGAATGAATGGCATATCTGTGGAACACACTGTGTTTCCTACAAGACGGTCCATGGTGAATCGATAGTAACCTCTGCCGCTGGTTACTCATCTGTGACTAGGGAGGAGACTCAGAAAGGGGTGGAAAACTAAATGGCATGTTCCCTCCTCCTGGATCATGGATGCTGCCAAGTAAAAATGTGAGATGTGCTGTCAAAGGGAAGAGTCTTTTGTTTGACACAAGGAACAACACTCAGAGTTTCCTGCCTTAAGAAGTATTTCCTCAATAGACCAGCAGGGCACGCCCAGGGGAACGCATGCCAGCCTACAAGGGAGACATTTGCTTATTTTAAGTCTAATCCGAGGACGAAGAGAACATAGCAGGAAAGAGGAAAATTAATGGATAACTCCATATCATCCAATACTATCTCAATAAAGTTATTTTGTTTAGAAAGTGATGACTACATGTAGCAGAGGTACTAACAATGGCAGATGAGTAGGTTTTTCTGTCACATGTAAGAACTACTTGGTTTACACTCAGCCCTACGGATTTTAAAAGCAAAATACTTTCATCTGAGTCTTACCAATTTAAAAAAAAAAACCAAGGAAGGGAACTGTGTTGGGAAGAGGGGGAGTCCTCTTTGCAGAGCTGGTGGTGGAGGGGTGGATGCATTTGCAGACTTCATTATCCTGAGTACTCTGCTCCGAGGTTGGTTCAATCTCTGCTCCCCTGCCCCCAGCCCAGGCCTTCCCTTGGCACATTACTTCCTGTAACATGTACATTTCTTAATTTAATGGGTTCATTAGTCTATTATATCTTTCCCATAGCTGGAATGGACCAGAGTGGTGATGAATGATTTATCAGGAAAGCAGCTCAAGGGTAGACTTCATGGATATTACAGCAGCACCTTAATCAGAAAGTCCAAAGGACTGGTGGTGGTGGGAGGGGTGAGGGAAGGACATTAGGATCACCAAAGAATTTCTTCCCCTGGGTCTCCTGACTCAAAACATTAAAAAATCTAATGCAGCTTTATTCTCCATCCTCCTTTAAGCCTTAAATGTCTGCCTTTTGGGCATGGACTGTAATAGACTAGGGCTTTAGGACCAGTTTCTCTGAGAAGCAGCCGGTGTTCAAGAAGGGCCCTTGACACCATTCTGACTTAATGCTAGACACATCTGCGGCTACTTGGACAAAATTGACATTGTCTGGAGTGCAAAGCAATCGCCTAGCACAGCATTAGGGAGCATTTACTCTTGAGCCGAGCTACCAGACAGCAAATCTTGACCTTTAGGAGTTCAGAGATTAGATTTTGTTGCTGCAGGCATTGAAAGATATTGTTAGGAATTTGTTGCTATTCAAAGCAGATTTCAGGGGTTACCTATGGGTTTAATTCATCGCATCAATCATTTTTTGGAAGGTTCTTTTAAAGCCAGGACAGCTTCAAATAAAAACTAGGATTACTTTTACATTGATTGTCAGTAGTTGGTTAGGAGATAAGGGGGAACACTCTTGAGAAGCTGTTAAAGTTTTTGTATTTGTTCCTTCCCCGGCAGCAGTTCTGTGGTCCTGGAGAGAAAAAGCGTGTTTCTTCAATAGGCATGTGAGGCAGTTGCTGCGGGAGCAGGCAGGAAATGAGAATAATGATTTGACTAACCTCTGATGTAGATTTCCAGCCCTTTCACACATTCAGTGCACAGATCTGCAGGTTATCTCAAAGTGTATGGTTAAATGAGACCTGTGTAAGCCAACAGGGGTTAAATAGGGCTTATTTCACTGAGCTAGCCCATAGAGGTACCCAATCTCCTCCTCCATTTGTGTATGGGTGTGTATCTGTATGTGCCCATGTGGATGTGTGTGCGTGTGTGCGTGTGTGTGTGCACACACTTAGGCGGTCTCTGAAACTGGAGCTTCAGTTTTCTAGCTCCCTCAGCCCTCTCTTAATCCCAGGGTATGGGGAGGTGTATAAAAAGATTTCTTCTGAGGTTCTCTGGGAAGGAAGTGCTCCAAAGTGGCTGGACTCCTCCCTTCCTTCAGCAGACTTTCATCTGATCATTATTGATTTTTACTTTCCATACATGATTTTTATTTTCTGATTAAGCTCTTTTCCTTAATTCCCCAGTCTGTAATCGATTAAACAATTCATGGAGAACTTACCTCCGTAGCTTCTCCTCCCCTCTCCAAATGTGCTTCTTATTTCTCACAAGGGGGGGGGGTCTGCACTAGATAACCCCATAGCATTGTTTTTATTGCAACTAGAAGGTTAGAAGGTGCTAGGATTGCTTTCCACGACAGGCACAATAGCACCAGAAGGCACAAGAACTGAGCCTCAGAAGGGGGCAGGCACAAACATTAACACAGGGAGAGAGCGATCTCCCCACCGCGTACTCAATGGAGAGCTGAGACATCAGAATGTTTAGTTTAAGAAGCCAGGATAATAGGTCATGTAAAACAAGAATTTAAAATTTTTTTAATTTAAATTGTCAGCATTTAAGAGTTCCACTGCCAGAAAGAGGAAGTTTTATTTGAAAGAAAAAGCATAACTTTGGAGCAAGTTGTTGCTGCTGAAAACCTGAGGCCCTTTTAGGGCAGGTATGTATCAGGTGAGCAATGTATCTCGGTGCCGATGCTCCAGTATTGTGTCTATGTGACACTCTGCACAACTTCAATGGGGAAATGAAAAGGAACTCAATTCTCTTCTCTTCCATTCAAGAGAAAGATGTAATTGCCAGGTCATTCTCCCCATCATCAGCAGAGGAGTTCCTGTGTGCCAGGCATAGCACCCCATGAGATAAGTGTTGTTGTCCACTGGGCAGGGAGGAGCACTGAGAACACAAGGTTGAGTAACTGTCCTGAGATAACACAACCAGCAGAGCACATCCCTCGGCTTTCGCTCGGCTTTGTCTGTTTGGAAGGTCTTGCTGGCACCATCAGGCTAGCGATGGCTCCCATACAGGTGAGTGAACTGAGGCACAGGCCACTAAATAATCTTGAGCAAGTTGCAGAAGATGGCCAGAACAAATATTTCATTCTCAGTCTGCTGGCCTTTTACTAAACCATACTTTCATCTCTATATACAAATTACATATATATAATATATATATATATATATATATATATATATATATATATAGCCACTGTGAATTCATAAGTTGCCAGGCATAAATAAATATTCATTCCCAATACATGCTGTCTAAAGAATGATTACTAATTGCCTTTGCTCTCATGGAAATATATTCATTGTGCAGTATAAAATTCGAGCATTTCTACAGGCTTCAAAACCAGCCTGATGTTGAGTCTTTGGTTCACCTACATACAAATTGCTGCCAACAGTGGTTTCCTGGGTAATCAGGAGAGGGCTGTACTTCACAACCAACGCCAAGATGGGGGTCAAGTATCTTAGAATTCATGGGTAAAGCTGCAGTTTATATACAAGGAATACAGTCCCGCAGCTGCTGGAGGATTAATCGGGCCAAGCACTTATACTCTGGACATGAGAAGTTAATGAACAGGCCAATTTAGACTTGCTTGAGTTTATTTATTTAAAAGTCTTCTATTGCAAAGACACTACATCTTTATTGCAGAACACATTGGGATATATGTATGTATATGTAGAGCACTATTGTTTATGAAAGAATCATAATGTATATTCGGTTTTGTAACCAGCTTATTTCACTTAAATATATTGGAACTATCTTTCCATGTCATTAAATTTTCTATAATGTCATTTTCTTTGGCTGCATTATGATGTACTGAATGGATGTTATCATTACCTCTTTTTATTTAGTTTAATAACTTACCTCATGTGGTTCAGTTGAAGGCCCCTGAAACAGAGCCAGATGAATGAAGGTCTTTAAATATCACTGCCCAAAGCAATGTCCTCGGGCCCTATCCCCTCTCCTGTTCTTTCTACAAGGCAAATGACAGCTATAGGCCACATCCCTTCTCTTAATACCATATGGGATAACATGCAATCATGTGTGCAGAACCTCTGACGTATGCCCTGCCAGGGGTCGTCAAACTTTTTATAAAAACCGCCCACTTTTGCAGTGCTGGTAGACCTGGTCCCTACCGCCCACTAGTGGGCGTTCCAGCTTTCATGATGGGCCAATCGCAGCGCTGTTTGGTTGCATGGTAGGGACCAAGTTGACCAGCACTGCAAAAGTGGGCGGTTTTTATAAAAAGTTTGACGACCCCTGCGTGGTCAGCACTTATTACACGGTCATTCCCAATCCACTCACTCATGCAGTAAATGGCCCAGGAAGCACCATGACCCCAGAGCCTCCTCCTCCAGGTCACTGTCACCGCTGAGAAGCGAGGCTACTGAGGCTTGAGGCACTGCGGTGACTTACCAAAGGTCACCCAGCAGAGGATCCCAACACTAGATTCTGAACCCAGACTTTTAGATTCTAAGTTTACTAGAATTTCTATTGTAATATGATTCTGTGAAAGGAAAAAGATACAGAGTGAAAGGAAGGGAGGGAGTGAAGGAGGGAAGAACAAAACAGAAAAGTTGATATGTGCTAAAAAGCTAGGCCTCTGTGGCCCGGGCACTTCATGGGCAGGATGGGAGGGCAGGGCCTCCCCAGGCCCTCCTGTGAGACCCTGAGGGCTCTTCTCCCACCCAGACAACAGAGGCCCAGAGAGAAACCACGTTCTCGGGCATGGACTGCAAACTCGGGAGTTTCCAAAGAAAAAGTCATCCCACACTTCTGCAGCCTCAGCATAATCAGCTGCAGGGTGAAGAAGCCCCTCTAAGAGGAGACAGCTGGTCCTGGGATAACAGCGGAAGGGGCTGGGCCGGACCGTGAGCCTGGCGAGGAGGGGGCCCGGGGAGGAGGCTGGCTGAGCTCTGTCTCCACATTGGAGGGGTCTGCCTGAGCAGGAGCTGTTAGACTTAGGCCCTGAGACCTCCTTGGTCCAGACATGGGGCCAGTGAGGACAGGTCCAAGGACAGAGTGCTCTACATGTTCTCAGGAGCAACGTTCTTAGAGCCACACAGCTTTGGCCCCTGAGCAGGTTGCATGGTCACAGACTTGGTGGGAAAAGCACTGAATTGTGAGTTCCCCGGGTTTACATATCACTCTGACTCTTATTAGCTGAGGAGCACGTGAAAGCCATGCAGACTGTCTGAGTCCTGGTTTCCTTGGGGGAAATTGAGGTAAGTAGTTACCAAAATATGAAATAACATAAATAAGTGTGTGTATATGCATAAATTTCCAGGCTATCTCAGGAACTCCATAAATGTTGGCTTCCATGTTCTTTGCACCTGGAGGTTAGAGCACGTATTGAAACCATGCGGGTGGTTTGTTCATCTTAAAGACCTCATCTGAATCAGAGAGTCTGATTTTGCAAGTTAATAAAATTGTTTATGGGGTTGAGAGGGGGAACACATGATGATAAGGTAAACAAAGCTCCAAGGGGAAAAACTGATGCAGGCATACCACGTTTTACAGATTGAAGGCCAGACTTCCATCAGCGAAAAGATGCCCACTTGCTTTGTTGTGACACTTGATTGACTATCATGGTCTGGAACCGAACCTGCACTATCTCTGCGGTATGCCTGTACGTTTTTTATTGAGTTTACTGGAGTGACATTGGTTAATAAAATGATATAGGTTTCAGTGGTACATCACCACTTATTCCCCCCACCCCTTTCCACCTGGCAATTACCATTCTGCTGTCCGTATCTATGAGTCTTCTGCACTTTGAATAATGATGTATCTAAATTGTTGGCATTTCAATTGAGCAACCTCTGTGTCTCTCTAAAAGCAGTGGCAAAAGTTTGGCCTGGGAGGCCTTACCAGCCCTTCTATAGCCTCCTTAGCGTCTCTAAGATGACCCAGATAAATACAGTTTATGCAAAAATGTTTGCTTGCTGTAGAAATTTAGCATCAAGACAAGTCCCCTACCTGTCCTCCCACCCCACCCACAACCCCAGGCCCTGAGCCCCTCTCATGTAAAAAGTTGGGAGCTGCTTTGCTCTGTAACTTGGTCAGTGTGATGGGGAAGATGAAAATACATATACTCCGTTCTAGTTTTGCTGGTGGTTAATGATTCCTTGGATGACGGTCAGGTGTTAAGAAGCTGCCCTGATCAATCTTTAGGAGGTCAGTGTACCATTCCCTTCACCGCCATCGTCGGCCTACCTCCCTCAGCTCCTAATGCTGATAGCCACAAGGAGAAACAGGTGCTTAGAAGAACCTATCATTTGAGGCAGCAGGAGGAGAGCCTAAGAAAGAGAATCCGTCCTATGAAATGTTTGATCCCAGAGCAAGGGATAAAGTTTTTGCAAAACAGTAAACTGTCAACCTACTTTTATTTGACATTCAATTTATTGGTTCTATCATCCATTCAACTAATGAACATGTGTTTACTGAGCAGCTTGGTAGGCCCTGGAAATACCACATTGATTCGCAGAGTCCCTGTTCTTACAAAGCTTGGAGTCTAGTGGAAAAGAGTTGCTCTGAAATTCAGGAGCACAGGTTGCGGTGTGCCCAGCCACCCGGGCCGTCACGTCACTTCCCAGACCAAGGGAAAGTCGGGCCTCTTGGGCACGGTGTCCTAGCACCCTGGACCCCTGAGGAGCCAGAGTCCCATTGCAGAAGCAGAAGGATGGAGCCTCTTACATCGTGCATCCGAGACAGAGAAGAGCAGGTGGTAAATCTTTTGCAAGGCTATATAAAGTGCTGCAAGGTAATTCTGAAATAAAATAAATGAACCAAGAATACAGAGCTTACTAATGAATCAAACCTGAAATGTTCATTCTTCAGCTTCCTGTGCTTTTGCACTAGTTTTTAAGGGTACGCTCTCTACCCACTATCCGGAGTTAAAACAGTTTGGTCCTTCCTTCTCACCTACCCCACCCTACACAGTATTTCCCATTTTAAGTTTCCATTTTATCTGGGGTTTTTTGTTTATGTTTTTGTTTTTCAGTATCTCACTCTTGTCTAAGCTCAGTAGTGGCCAAGCCAATAATTGCAATCTGTCTCTAAGCTTGGTCCCCAACTTCGAGGTCTTCCTTGAAAGAGAGACTGCCACAGTCCAGGGATAAGACAGGGAGAAAGAGGGGAACAGGGAAGTAACAGTCACCGAAGCATCTCTCACGTGAAGGGCGAGGTTGTGTTGAGTGTGATGATAATAACTGCACCCCACCCCGGCCGGGTAGCTCAGGTGGTTAAAGCACCGTCCTGGTACGCCAATGTTGCAGTTCAGTCTTGGGTTGGGGCACATACAAGAATCCACCAATAAATGCATAAGTAAGTGGAACAACAAATCGATGTTTCTTTCTCTCTCTCTCTCTTTCTAAAAATCAATAAATAAATGTAAAAATAATAATAATAACTGGACCCCCAAATCCCGATTCCTGAAATCCAAATCTGACAAAGATTTTTCTGAATTTTGTAGCAACTCCCTGGCTGGCAAAACTGGGCCTGAACTGACATGAGTCTATTTATAGCCTTGTATTTACCCTACTTACTATGAATATTCACGTTTCATTAAAGAAATACTAATGTGTTTAATTATGAGATGTCGCCACATACCCTTTTGGAGGTGTTACGTAATTTATGGATAAAGCCCCATGTTGCTTCTAAAATAAAAAATAAAAAATCTGAATTCTTAAACACATTGGTCTCATGGATTTCTTTTAAGGGGTTGTAGAACTTTATATATTTTTTACTCTGTGTTATGATCTCACCTTTATCTTTACTATTCTCGAGAGTACAAAGCAGAGCTTTTCTAAAATTTTTTTTTTGTTTTTTCACTACATATACTTTCTCCCACAACACCCCAAATTCGCTCTTATTTCATGTATACTGTGCTTAGCACCCTGGGCTTTTTTGTAATGAAAAAAATTCTTACGTATTTTTTTTATAGCTTGTTTTCTTTTGTTTAACAGCTTCATTGCGGCATAATGTACACATTATAAAATTCACTGGAGTCTACAATGCAATGACTTTTAATGAATTTACAAGGTTGTAGAATCATCATCGCAATCTAGTTTAGAACATTTCTATGAAAAGAAACCTCATGGCCATTTGTAGTCTCTTCCCATTCCCACTCCTGGGAAACCACTATCATAAAGATTTTCTGTCTTTTTAATTTTTTTAAATTTATTTTTTATTGATTTTAGACAGAGAAAAAGAGAAAGAGAGAGAAACATCGATTTGTTGTTCTACTTATTTATGCATTCATTGGTTGATTCTTGTATGTGCCCTGACTGGGGATCAAACCCACAACCTAGGCATATCAGGGACACTCTAACCAACCAAGCTAACTATTTAGCTTTTTGAGAACACACTATATATATTCCAGCCACAGTGCACAGAATCTTTTAGGGGAAACTGAGGCTCAGGTTACTAGCAAAGGTTAAAGCTGCGATTTGATGCAGGTCCTCCCGACTCCACAGTTCATGATCTTTCCAACTGTCAGGGAAGGTCCAGTGGCCTCTCACTGGATAGGATCAGAGATGATCCTACAACCCAGGCATGGATGTTGAGAGAGGAATGACCACCAGGGCGCAAGTGAACTGGATGACCTTTTAGGCTCCAGCCAGTTCTGAGTTTCCCTGAATCTATAAATCCATAAAAATGCTTCCAACTAAGCCAGGGTCTTATTTTAATGAATAGATAAGAATGATGTGTCATGAACAGACTAATTGCATATAAAAGAAATGCTTCTGAAGTGTGCACTGTGTTCCCTTAAGCACTTTAAATGCCCCCCAGAGATGCTGTTTGCAGTCACAATTTGCAATATCAATGAAGAGGCAGTTTCCCAAGCAAAGGGAAGCATCAGCTCTGCCCTGATTCAAATCACCATACGTTCCAACCTATTGAGGTTCAAATTAATGAAACCGTTTGATAGATTTATTCGCTCAGCTTTTTAAATTTGAAGTTGGTACTTCTGGTGTAATTATCCTGGTATTCTGCTGTTGCAGTTACATAAGCTAGTTGATAGAATGAAATACCTGTACTGTACTTGAGGAAACATCTATTATGTTGCTATTATTATTAAGAGTTAATAATTTGCTCTCTGTCCATTAAGAGAAGTCCATTATCACAGACAGCCAAGTGTGCCCCCGGCCCTGCAGCCACCCTTTCTGCACCACTCCCCTCGGTGGCAGATTGTTAACTGCTCCTCCTGCGTTTCGGGGACCGTGTGTTCTTTCATACCCTCCGCCCAAGCAAAACCCAGGCCGAGGAAAAGACTGACAATACATCGTTTATGCCTTGGTATGCTATCTAGGTCACTAAATTCCCTCAAATAGAGATCCCAGGTCCATGGATTTTAAATCCTGTGGCAGTTTTGGAGTAAAATATAATTTGATCCCCGATAAAGAGATTTCAGGGCACAGGTAACAGTCTGGTCATCTGTGGACTTTTCTGGGTGCTTCTAGAATATTATTGCTTATTATTAAAAGAGACCTGGGAGCATATTCAAATATTTAAAAGTTTATAAAGCAAAAATCAATTTAAAAGAGGCAGCATTCCATCTAGCAGATGGAAAGGGGCTCTGAAGGCTGTACGAAATGAAAGATTTTTATAAGCAGAAGGGAGTGGGGACAAGGAAGTTATAGGGGGCAAAAAAACAACAACCCAGGTTGGTTATTGTAAAGTTACTTTCCTCAGGGGATAGCAGGGGTCTCTCAGGTAGATTACCTAACACGTGCTTATCACGTGATTCCTAAGGACTGGTTTAAGGTGCCGTGTCTGGGAGAACTGAAACTGTAATTGAGATTTGGTTTAGTGACATGAGGTTTAGCATAAGCAACTCCATTTTAGGCCTGTTGTCTTGTTTTTAACATGTTATAATGACCATCTACATAAATTTTTGGTTGGCAAAGAGCTTTAACCTACTTTCTATCACTTAATCATCATGATGATCCTATGATAGTAATTAACTTTATATATTAATAATGTTATCATTACCAGTTAATGATAATAATTGAGATAAGGTATGTAATGCACTTAGTACTGAGCTTTCTAATTTGAGAATATATGCAATAAGTTAGCTATTGATGTGATTTTTAAAAAATCTTTAATCTTACTTTTAGAGACATGAACAATGAGTCTCAGAGGTATATTAAGGAATTTGCCCAAGGTTCACATAGCTAGTAAGAGGGAAGTGGGAACTGAAATTTCGTGTCATTTTTCTGGGACACACCCTCCATAACAGCTTAAATAGCATGGCTTTGCCCAAGGTCAGAAGACCCATTCTGGTACTTATTGGCTCTGTTACCTTGGGCAAGTCTATGCTATTTAAGCTTCCTATCAAACTATGCCACTGTCAATAAAATCATAGACCACAAATCAAAGGGCTGAGCTTAATATATACTTGGAATAACAATTTTCACAGACATAGAATTCTTCACTTCTTGTTGAACTAGAGAGTGGACACAGCTTTCCTTCCACAAATGACAGCAAAGTGGTTTTATTTAGACTTAGAAACTTGCACACTTGAGCTATTTACTAGGAGTATTTTTTTTTTTCGGCTAGAAATAATCTAAGTCAGTGTCTGGTTGGAGACATTCAAAAATATTAACAACAGGCCCTGGCCGGTTGGCTCAGTGGTAGAGCGTCAGCCTGGCATGTGGAAGTCCTGGGTTTGATTCCCAGCCAGGGCACACAGGAGAAGCGCCCATCTGCTTCTCCACCCCTCCCCCTCTCCTTCCTCTCTGTCTCTCTCTTCCCCTCCCACAGCCAAGGCTCCATTGGAGCAAAGATGGCCCGGGCGCTGGGGATGGCTCCTTGGCCTCTGCCCCAGGCGCTGGAGTGGCTCTGGTCGCAACAGAGCGACGCCCCGGAGGGGCAGAGCATCGCCCCCTGGTGGGCAGAACGTGGCCCCCTGGTGGGCGTGCCGGGTGGATCCCGGTCGGGCACACACAGGAGTCTGTCTGTCTCTCCCTATTTCCAGCTTCAGAAAAATACAAAATATATATATATATTAACAACAAACTAGTAAAACAGGATTTTCCCAAATGGTCTTTCACATCTGTGGTCTTGTTACAATTTGTCCCCTCCATTTCTCAACACAGCGCCATGAGCTGTCCCTGCATCTGTATGTTTATGTGAGCAAAAAGTGCTATTGAAACTTGAAAAATATTTATGTCATGCTGCCTGTCACCACTCAGCCAAATAAGTAGAGACAAGGATAGAATCTTTATGGGCACTTTATTCAGATGGCCAGCAATCTGAGAAGATAAGGGTTCTGTACCCAAAGAAAACCATCTTAACACCTCATTTCAGCCAACCTTTTTTATAAGGGGAAGTAGGGGATAGGTCAGGGGTTTAGAATTTAGGGAGAAGTTAGATAAAAGTTGCAGGTTAGTAAGGTGACCAATCATCCTCCTTTAGGGAGGACAGTCCTTCTTTTGTAAGTTCCATCCTCTCTCGAAAAGTGTCCTCCTACATGTCCTCCTTTTTGATATTGGAAGACTAATCTGTGAATGTCCGTATTCAATCGATGCAGAATCGATCCATTGCGTGTGATGTGATGTAATATTTGTATCTATATGAGTACTTTTTTTTCCTACAATTATTATTAAAAATTAATAGGCATGTAAGCATAATTACAATATAAAATATTACAAATGTTTTTATTATGCATTTATCATATTATAGTGTATTATTGTTGCAATGAATAAAATATTTCTTTTATTTACAATATTGTTTTCTTCAATTTATTTTTGTCCTCCTTTTCATTGTAAAAAAGTTGGTCATGTTAAGTGTAGGCCATCTTCTAGTGTTATTTTCATCTGTGGACCAGTACTCCTTAATCCGCATAGTGTTCCGTCCTTGGAGCACCAGGGTTTAGACACCATCTTGTTTGTGGAGTTCCTGGGTGTGGGGCACAAAGGTGGATTGCTGGCAGCCTCATAAAGTCTTGCAGGCCTATTCATGTATCCAGCTCCTGAAATAAAGTTTTTTACTTGTATTAATCATTAATCCTATTGGTTATAACTAAAAGCTGCTATTACTAAAGCTAAATTCTAACTCTTGATTTCAACCTATCATATTCAAATGCTTCCACGCAAGCATTTTTTCCCTTAAGAGCATTCACTCTCCTGGGTAGCGAGGCTGTCTGAAAGTGTACTTGGGGGTCCCTGAGCCAACATGGCTGGGGACACCGGCTTATCTCTCACTTTCGACTTCTTCCTTGGCAGGAGGAGGATTTCAGTGCTAAAATGCAGTTGGAGTCAGTTTCTTCAGAAACAAGGTGGGAATGAGGAAAGAGCTGGGGGAGAGGATGGAAATGTGCTCCCTCTGGGGAAAAAAAATAAAAATAGCTCCACCAGGAAATCCTGTGGTAGTCCCTCCTCACAGTTGGGACGCAGCTCCTATTAAACATTTGCTTAATGCCAACCAGTGCCTTTTTGGTGGTGGTTGCTGTTTTTCTATTTTGCTAAACTATAAAATACCTCTATCTCTTGCCCTGATATTGGCTTTTAAATTTACACATATTTCAATGTAGAATTTGTGATCCTTATTTTCTTTTTCCAAATAATACCGTTAAAATGGCAACCCTGACTACAATGGAGAAGTTTCTTCCCTAACTGTGTCATGGGAACAGTTACCTGAGTCTGACCTGAGTCCAACCTGACGTCCTTCTTACCCTAGCATCTCTAGCACAGGTGTGTCTTCTAGACCAGAAATCGCAAAGGAAAGGGTCATGGCCAAATCAGGCTCATAGTCATGTTTTATAGGCTTACATAGTTAGAAGAAAAAAAAAATTTTTATGTTCACATAAAAATAAGAAATAAGTTTCTGGCCCTGGCTGGTTGGTTCAGTAGATAGAACATCAGCCCATAGTGTGGACATTCCAGGTTCTATCCCTGGTCAGGGCATACAGGAGAAGTGACCATTTACTTCTCTTCCCCTACCTCTTCCCCTTCTCTCTCTCTTCCCCTCTCGCAGCTTCAAACGTAGGGCCCAGACATTAAGGATAGCTTGGTTGGTCTCAATGTCGGCCCCAGATGGGGTTGCCAGGTGGATCCTGGTTGAGGTGCACCGTGGGAGTCTAACTATCTCTTCTCCTCTCACTTGAAAGAAAGAGAAGAAAGAAAGAAGTTTCTGTCATCTTTTTTAAAAATCCAAAGCTCTGCACAAAGTTGTCCAAGTGATATGAAGTACTGGTTATACAGCTCTGTTTTTTAAGTAAAGGGCATATTCTCTCCAAGCTGCCTTGACCCCACCCCCTTCCTGATGTCTTGAGAAAAACTTGGTCCCTGTAGGCATTTGAGAATAATCAAAGGCTAACACCTTCAAAATCCAAACCAAAAACAACCAACCAACCACTAAACATTACCACTTCTCAATATTTATTTTATAAGAACATGCAAAAATTCATTATTATTTGAGAGAAAGTATACGTGCGTGGTCATCCACACTTGGGGGTGCATATTCATTTGTTTCTGTGGTAGGGTGTCCATAGAGTGCTGTGTAGTCGTGCACTCTCCCCTCCCTCATGCCAGCAAGAGCATGCGCCCTGGGCCCCAACTTCTGAAGGGCCCCGCAAAACCCCAACTTGACACTTTTTTCAAATGTAAGGGGCCCAATATTTTCTGCGCTTGGGCCTCACCTTAATCTGCCTCTGGGTGGAGCACAAGCTTTGCAGTGAGGCAGATCTAACTCAGATTCTGGTTGTGGCCATTCACTAATCATGTGATGTTGGGCAACTCAGTTGACTTCTTCCAATGCTCTGTAAAACAGGGAAGCCAGGAAGGTAAAATGACCAAATGCCTGTTTGCACTGACCCAACCCAGTTTAACACCAAACACGTGTCCCCTGCTTCTGCTCTCTCCCTCCAACTAGATGGAGTTAGCAAAACCCCTCCATGAACTGACAGCCAGATTGGTCAGCATGATTTTCAGAAAACACACAGAGCCTCCCTGTGAAGGTATGGTGAGCCCCAGGACACCACTGAATATGGAAGCCCCTTTGAGAGCAGAGTGGGCATTCTGAAGTTTCCCGTGCCGCTAAGTTGTCAGGATCTCTCAGGGCTGTCTTTTCCCTTGGGATGAACTGGATGTGTCCTTTGTTAGAGTCATTGCTGAACTGCAACTACTTTAAAAGGAAATATGTGGCTTTGAAATCTGATTTCAGAGTGGAGCCCAAAGGCTTCCAGTTAAGTGTGAAGCTATGAGAGATAACAATAGGAAGTGAGATATGCTAAAAAGTGTTATACATGAATTTAAAACCCTTCCAGCTATAATTATCACATTTTTGCTAATATTGAGATTCTGGATGTCAGACTTAATATTTGAGTAAACTAATTAAAGAATTTTTTTTTTCTAGTCTTGACACTCTTTCTCATAGAAAGTTTTCAAATGTGGATTTTTTTTTTTTTGGAGGGGTGTGAAACCGACTGAGCAACATGACCAGCACTTGGTGGCAAAACCCTGGGAGCCCTTCACCTCTGCTTTTCCTTTTCCCCATCCCTTTCCTCCTCCTCACTCCCAGCTCTGTTTTTTTTTGTATTCTTTTGTTAAGGGCACTATTTTCAGACACAGTGTGAATGTGTCTTTTTTATGCATTTGCCGAATAGTTCTAGGTGGAATTGCCTCTTAAAATTTCCTCTTTGGCTGTGGCACATTCAGACTCAAATTGGCGTGCTCAGTAGGGCCATTGTCACATTATAACAGGGAAAATGCTTCATCATGTGTTATAGAACAAGATGGAATCTTCGCTAAGGAGCTTGGGGATCAAAGCGGAGGAAAAAGATTAATTTTTATGCATCAAGTCATTACAGAGGGAGAAGGAGACATTAAGATTACCAGAGAGGAGGTTTTTCTCATCTAATATCGACATAGAGAATGTGTTGGGCGGGCGGGCTGTGTTCTCAGATTTGTTTTCACCTTTAAAGTGCTCAAGGCTAGATCATAAGCTTGTTTACACATATTTCAGGTTTTATAAAGGGCCTTGCTTAAAAAAAAAGAAAAAAGAAGAGGATATCATTTTGCCTGGATTTAGGTCCACCTAAAAATATTTTGAATGTTTCTACTCCATAAGAATGATAGCTACATTTCAGACAATATTGAAAACAAAAGACAAGAAAAGGAAAGGCAAAGAATTCACTCTTGATCCTCCTGTCCTAATCCAGCAACTTTAGTGAGGGATTTCCTTTTCATCTTTTAAATAATGCTGTTCTCAACATGCTTGCAAACATATGCACATGGTTTTCCATCCTGTTTCTTTTGTTCACCTAGCATTATACTCTGTGTGATTCTCTGCACACTTACCCAGACTCTCTCAAGCACAGGTGGCCAGTTTATTAAGCACTCCTATTATTGGCCATTTGGGTAACTTCCTTTTTTTCTCTGAATATATTTGCACGCCAGGATTTTGCCATATTCTTAGAATAAGTTCTCCAAAGTGGACTTTCTCAATCAAAGGTTATAAATATTAAGATATTACTATAAACTGCAAAATTGGTTTCTGAAAGAACTATATCTATGAAATGCCCTTTCACCACACAATGTGCCATTTTAGTTTATTTGTACCTTGGGAACTTTTAGAAAAGGAATATCATTTTTATATTTTACTTAAATTTTTTTTATAAATCACAAAGCAGCATATATGGCAGCAATTATTATTCTTACTAATAATTACCCTCTATAAATGAACATTGTAACATTTAATGACAGAACATTAGTATGGTGTGTGTTGAAGAGCAGCGCACAGTGAAGAGTGTGGCCTTGAGACAGGTGTCCCCAAACTACAGCCCGCGGGCCACATGTGGCCCCCTGAGGCCATTTATCCGGCCCCTGGACACTTCCGGAAGGGGCACCTCTTTCATTGGTGGTCAGTGAGAGGAACACTGTATGTGGTGGCCCTCCAAGGGTCAGAGGGACAGTGAACTGGCCCCTGTGTAAAATGTTTGGGGACCCCTGCCTTGGAAGCTGGGCTGCTGGGGCTCTAAGCTGGGCTCTACCACTTACCAGTTAAGTGATTGTAACTCAGCATTTCTTAACCTCATCACTATTGACATTTGAAGCTGATAATTCTTTTTTGTAGGAGTTGTCCCGTGCATTGTATGACGTGTCACAATGTCCCTGGCCTCTGCTGCCCCCAATCCCCAATATGGCAACCAATGTCTTCCCACATTGCCAAATGTTCCTTGGGGATAACATGTCCCCACCTTAAGAATCATCACCTCAGGCAAATTCCCAAACCTTTCAGCGCTCAGTCTGGGTGAGTAGAATGGGGTAAAAGTAATACCTCAAGGAGTTGCTGGGAGGGCTCAGCAGATTTGTCCTTGTGGAACCTAAAGGAGAGGGGCTGCCACTTACCTGGCATTCAGTCAATATCAGCGATTATTAATATTGAGTCCTGATAGCTGCTCTTAAGCAAAATACTTGTTTGTTATTTTTACTCTAAAATAGATTGTGACTTGAAAATATTAGGGAAATGTCAGACGCTAATGAGGATCTCCTATGACCCTAACAGCCAGGAACAACCCTATTAACACTGAGGTGTATTTTCTTCTTATGCACCTAGAAAAGTTTCTAGCACATTATGTTGTTTGGTAAATGTGTTGGATGAATACGAAATGTGTCAAGTTATATATATATATATATATATATATATATATATATATATATATATATAAAATATATAAAGTTTTGCCTCCTGTTTTTCTCCCTTAACAGTCATTGTGGCTATTTGCCTATGTGTTTGAAAATTCATTGAAAAGATGTTTAATAAGTGCATAATATCACCTCTATGAGTGCTCTCTAATTAATCATCATATAATTTGGGGTATGTACATGATGTTAGGTTTTTATGAATAATGTGTTTTTTTTGTTGTGAAAATTGTCAAGCATATAAAAATTGAAAAAATAGTACACTATAACCCACATTTTAAATGTTTTTTAAAAACATCGCAGCATATTTTTTCTATTTGTGAGTCTGTATGTGTGTGCATGGACATCTGCATGGATATAAACATACAATATGTATTGAATATTTTTTATTGTTTTGTGGTACCACTTAACAGTAAATTGCAAACATCATAATATTTCACTTTAAGGACTTCAATATACCTCTCCTAAGAAAAAAAGACATTATCCTACCTAACCATTTTTTGAATTTGTCTAATTGTTACCTTATAGTTCATTTAACTTCTTCCTCCAGCCTTTGGTATTTCTGTAAACTGGGAGTTAGAGTTAAAATCTTCATTAAATTTATGTGCACAGTTTTGACAAGGACACTTCATGGGTAACTGCATCATCAGGAGGTTGTAACCTCATATTGTCCCATGAAGTTTGATTGTTCGGTTAAGGGGGTGACTGATAGATTACTTGATTTACAGGTATGCTATTTTCTTTGCAATTAGTGCACCTTCTACAGGGGGCTGCTTTGGTACCACATGACCATCTTATTTCCCAACAACTTTCACCTAATGGTTTTTAGCATCATTAGTGGTTCTCGCTTAAACCGATCATTTTCCTGGGAGCTTCAAACGTTGATTTTTCTAATTCTGTTATTTCACCTACATTGAACAACTACTGTTCTTCTGGAAAGAAGAGCTTTCCCCCTCCAAATGTAGGGTTAATGCTTACTTCTTATGTTCTAAGTACTAATTGAAAGAGTGAGATAAATGAGTTTTGTTTTTCTTTTATTAACCTTCTGGGTTTTTTTAGTGTTAGCATAGACTAATGAATTTTTCTTCAGTTTTACAGTCAATTAAATTTATTTTTGTGACACAGACAGAGGAGAGAGACAGATAGAGAGACAGATAGGAACAGACAGTCAGGAAGGGAGAGAAATGAGAAGCATTGATTCTTCATTGCGGCACCTTAGTTGTTCACTGATTGCTTTCTCATATCTGCCTTGATGGAGGTGGGGGGGATCCAGTCAAGAGAGAGACCTCTTGTTCAAGCTAGTGACCTTGGGCTCAAGCCAGCGACCTTGGGCTTCAAGCCAGTGACTTTTGGGCTTAAGCCAGCAACCATGGGGTCATGTCTATGATCCCATGCTCAAGCCAGTGACCCTGCACTCAAGATGGTGACCTCGAGGTTATGAATCTGGGTCCTCTGTGTCCCAGTCCAGTGCTCTATCCACTGCACCACCACCTGGTCAGGCTCAATAATAATTTTCTGATGCTCAAGTTGTCTAATGGGCACCCCTCCAGGCTGACTTCCATGTCTTTGACATCCCCCTTGGGCTTCTTTACTATTTGGCTTAAAGTGTTCCAGACTTATTTTTATATTTCCTGCCTCAGCTCTGGAATCAATCATTTCCCTAAGGAGGCTTGGATCTTCTTAGTCCTGAATGATATAAATTATCTTTTGATGAATACCTTTGTATTTAAGATTTTTACCAAAATTGCTAGATTTAAAATTATTTTAGCATGGATTGCAAACTTTTTAATGCCTTTGATATACTTACCAAAATGTCACATGGCAGGTAGCAATAATGTAAAGTTCCTCTTGTGTTTGACAATGCCTATTTCACTGCAGTCATATTGACTTCAATTTTTTATATGATAAATAACCCTCTTTATTACAGGTAAGACCAAACAACTCAGTTTCATGAGTGTTTACCATTTATTTTCATATATTTTGCTTTTTCTATTGTGGCACATATTTGAAACTTTTTGAAAAATGTATCAACGACTTCAATTCTCTGTCTTCTGTGCTCATGGCAAGTAATTCTTCCAGAGCATTTTTGATATATTTTGGACTGTCAGATTTTTAAATTTTTAAGTGGTCAGCTTTATGTACCACTTTTGTTGATTTCATTCATTTTTCTAGTGCTTAGGCATTCCTTGACCAATATAAGAAAAGTTAAATATTTCTCTATAGTTTCTTCCTATTTAAAAATATTAAATAAAACTAAGTTTTTAATATTTATACATAGTTTTTCAAACTATGTAGAATATATTTGGAGCTAGAGTTTCAGGTGAAGATCTAGTTTAATATTTTTTTCCAAAGCCAATATTGCTCAGACCACCATAAGGGAAAATTTGTCACTTTGTCACTGGTATGTGACTATTTCTTTATCATATATATTATTCAGTATAGATATGGATATATTGATATATATTTCAATCCATATTTATCTGTCCATTTTTGCACCAGTACTGAAATGTTTTAATCATTGAAGCTTTTAAATGTATTTTATAATATAGGACACTTCTTTTCTAAAGTCTTGTTTTTACACTTTTTACAAGATGAACTTCAGAATAATTTTTTTACTTTTCAGAAAAGAGTTTATTATTACACTTAAATAATTTCTCATTCTCATGATGGTATTTTGGATATTACACTACTAAAGATTGCTTTGGCATGAGGTAACATAAAATAACATGAAAACATTTGAAGTTGTGACAGGCCTCTAGGTGGAGCATGGTCAAGGATGGTTGGGCTTAATGGAATTTAGCTCTTAAAACACTCTCAAGGTAAAGACAATCATCCCCTTTTCGTGGCATAAAATGATCATTGTGGATACTGCAACGACAATTTCTAATTCAAAAATTGAGACATGTGCCCTGATAAGAGGAATGATACTTATAGGAGTAGCGGAAAATAATATTTTAAATCTGAGCCTTCCTGCAAAGTTTGACATCTGTAAAACTTTCGGTCACATAGCCACTAGATTTAGACATTCCATTTGAGGTCATGCATTCATTCCCATCCAAGAAGTGTTTACAGTGGTCCCTTGTCTATCACGGGGGTTAGGTTCCAGGACCCCCATGATAGGCGAAAATCCACAAAGGAGCAAACTTACATTTATTTTAGTATTTATATATATTTTTAAGGCTTTATAAACCCTCCTCACACTCTTATAAACCTTTCCCACTGTTATTAACCTTTCCCACACTCTTACAAATACTTCCTATGCTCTTAAACACTTTCTATACTCTTAAACCTATGTAAAATCCCGTGATATAGTGAAAATTCCACAATACAAAATTAGATATATACAATTTAAAAATCCATTGTAAGGTCAGTGGATAATGAGGGATGGTCACGTGGGGAACCCAAACCCATGAACTTTGGCTAGGACCGCCCACAACCAAGCGCTCCAAAAGAGGCTTTACAGGAACCCTCTGGAAAAAAGTGACTGTCTGCCAGCCCGTGAGATTTCACCATGTCATACTAGCTCGACCACCCTAGGGACCCTTTAAATATCTCCCACGCGGGTCACCACTTGCAACTTCCCTGGCCTCCATCTTTTTTTCCTTGGGGCCAGGGAAACTGGCCAGCGGGATGTGTGCTCTGTACTCAATAAAACCTTTTGTTATTCCACACTTCGTGGCTCTGCCCCCTTCCTTCCTTCTCAGCAGGGAAAAATACCTTACATCCATGATGCTGAGAGACCGCGAAAAGTGAACTACGATATGACGAGGGACGACTTTACTTCCTTTCAATGGAGGTGAAACTCTCCACAATATAATTTACATGGAGGAACCCATCATGGGCTGTCTGTGACTATCCATGAGCAGTAGTTGAGACCCTTACAGAACAGTACAGGGGGGAGTATGTCTTTGGCATCAGACAAGCATTGGTTTGGATCCTCACTCTGCCTCTTCCAGAAGTGTGATCTTGAAGAAGCGTAAGAGTTGAAAAGACTAAATGAGATGCAGTATATAATGTACTCAGCAGTGTCAGGCATACAATCAACACTTAATCATTTCAGCTATGTTATGCTTATTGTCATTACAATGACTCCTACTGCCATTATTATTGTTGTCATTTGGTTACTGTTCTGGATTGAGATGCCTGAGAGCTCCTCAAGGACCCTAACTCTGTTGACTTTCCATATGGAATCTCAGTTATAGTTGGCTCAGAGATTCCACTGACTGCTCTGTAGCCCTGAAAGGTGGTATGCTTTTCTGTGGTGGCAGGGGGAGGAGGTATCAATGCCAACTGCCAATGCTCTCTATGGAAAGAAGTAAAGTGCCAGAACAATACCCAAAAAAGCCAAAGGAGAGGAAAGTAACATTGATTCAGAATTCTAGCATGAAAGCAATTTAACAAATAAACAAGAATTTTCACCTATTCTTAGACTCTCCTGAGAAGGCATACTTTGCATCTAGAACTATATGTTGTAGCTGAAGTAAAGAAATTAAATTAGATATTTGCATAATATAAGTAGTACATCTCATGCTCTTTTCTTGGCACAAAGAGGTAATGTTTCTATTCTTTCCCTTAAAAGGAAATTAGGTCTGATTACCATTCTTATATCACAACCTTCACAATAGAAGACAGCCTTTTAAAGATTCCGCCTCTAATTTAAATATGACATAATAGAGCTGCCTGGGCATTTGGATAATTCCTTCAGACATCTCAAAGTGGCACATATGGGGTCATTCATCAGCAGCACAATATTTTATTCATATACTGGCTAGGATATAGGAAGAGGAAGACTGGGATCCAAGGTAAGGAAGGAATTATTAGTAACATATTGCATCAAAACAATCAGGTTTTTAAATGAGGAAAGGAAATTAAGAGAGTTAGCATGGCCAAGACCTTAGTGATGATGGGATCTGATTCATGAAAAACACTAAGCCATAACCCAAGTTACAGTTAGAGAGGTTTTTATTCCTAGATCAGGCTAATCCCATAAACTAATTAGAATTAGGTGATTAAAGTCTCTATAACAGGGGTCCCCAAACTACAGCCAGCGGGCCGCATGCTGCCCCTGAGGCCATTTATCCACCCCCCGCCGCACTTCCGGAAGGGGCACCTCTTTTATTGGTGGTCAGTGAGAGGAGCACATTGACCATCTCATTAGCCAAAAGCAGGCCCATAGTTCCCATTGAAATACTGGTCAGTTTGTTGATTTAAATTTACTTGTTCTTTATTTTAAATATTGTATTTGTTCCCGTTTTGTTTTTTTACTTTAAAATAAGATATGTGCAGTATGCATAGGGATTTGTTCATAGTTTTTTTTTTATAGTCTGGCCCTCCAATGGTCTGAGGGACAGTGAACTGGCCCCCAGTGTAAAAAGTTTGGGGACCCCTGCTCTATAAGCTACTGAGATGCCAGGCAGCTTCTCTTAGGTGTCTCTGTTCCCTCCTTTCCCTTCCACTGCCAGTGCCTTTGTTCAAGTCTTAGTTCATTCTCTCCTCACTTCTGACAAACACCTTAACACCAGTCTCTCTTCATCTTGGCTTCTCCCTCATACCACTTCCCTTTCCTCCTTCCTGAAGGATCTGTCATTCTAAAACTCAGAGTAGGCCGTGTCATCTCTACCTAAAGTTCTCCTGCACCTTTTTATTGCTTAAGATTTGTTCAATTTTTTTTTACTTTTTTTTAAATTTTATTTATTTATTTATTTATTTATTTATTTGTATTTTTCTGAAGCTAGAAACGGGGAGAGACAGTCAGACAGACTCCCGCATGCGCCCGACCGGGATCCACCCGGCACGCCCACCAGGGGGCGACGCTCTGCCCACCAGGGGGCGATGCTCTGCCCAACCGGGGCGTTGCTCTGCCGCAACCAGAGCCACTCTAGCGCCTGAGGCAGAGGCCAAGGAGCCATCCCCAGCGCCCGGGCCATCCCTGCTCCAATGGAGCCTTGGCTGCCTGCGGGAAGGGAAGAGAGAGACAGAGAGGAAGGAGAGGGGTAGGGGTAGAGAAGCAGATGGGCGCCTCTCCTGTGTGCCATGGCCGGGAATCGAACCCGGGACTTCTGCACGCCAGGCCAACACTCTACCACTGAGCCAACTGGCCAGGGCCTTGTTCAATATTTTTTATACCTATGTTATGCCTCAATTAAAAATGAGAAGCAAGTAGCCATGTTGAGAGGGTCTGGACAATATCCATGTGACAGGAACTCCAAGCTTTAAGATTCTGAGGGGAAGTCCTGACTATGTTGAGGGGCAGTTGAAAAAGCTGTTGTGGTGGAGAATACTGGACAAAGGGAGGGACAGACAGAGAAGGGCAAAGAAGTACTTCATTTAAGTACAGCGAAACCCCATTAGAAGGTGTGAAGCAGGGAAAATGTCATATAATTTTATTTATACCTTAAAAAGGTGACTCTAACTTTAAAACAGGGGTCTCAAACTCGCGGCCCACGGGCCGCATACGGCCCGCCGAACAATTTTTTGCGGCCCGCAGACTAATCCACGAAGTTCAAAATATTTTGGATAAAATTAAGTAAGCCTAGGGGCCTACTTGTATTTTTCATTTCTCTAGCATCCTAGCTAGATATTAGCTTAGTTAACAGCAGTTGTGATGCAAACTACAGTTTCTGGTCGTTTTGTGACACTGAGTAAACTGCATGTACGATTGTGCTTGTTGTACTGATTTTTTTTTGTTTTCAACTGCAGTGAGAAAAGTGTTGCATAACAGTTGCCTTTTGTAGACCTAGTGCGGCCTGCCAAACGGCTGTGATCTTGCTCTGCGGCCCACATGCTGAGTTGAGTTTGAGACCCCTGCTTTAAAAATAACATTTAATATTTACAAGATACATATAACTTTATGGAAAAAGAAGTACAGAGAGCAAAAATGAGGCAGGCAAACAAGTTAGGAGGTTGCAGCAGCGCTCCAATTGAGATATGATGGTAGCCCAGGTTAGCATTGGAGTAGCGGGAATTGTTGACATTCACAACCATGTATTTGTCCATTGAACTGCTGATGACAATTTGGGTAATTTCTAGTCAGGAGCTACTGCAAGTAATGCTCCTATGTATATTCCTATACTTGTCATTTGGGGGCACAAATATGAATTTTTGTTGAGTATATATATACCTAAGAGTAGAATTACTGTGTCAAAGAGTGTAGTTGACACTAACATTAACCATATACCCTTGCTACCTCAACACTGAAAGTTGTTTACTGAAAACACATGCCATCTCTCCTCTGGGAGACTTTTGTGAGGACTTGGTTGTATATTTGGCCCATACGAGCCAGAAATGTCAGGAGATTAATGGCCCCTGCTATGGACTGAATACTCTGGTTTCCCAAAATTTATATGTTGAAACCCTAAACCCTCCTATGATGGTATCTGATGGTGGGGCCTGTGAGAGGTCATTAGGTCATGACAGTGGAGCCCTCATGAATGACATTAATGCCTTTGTAAGAAGAGACATAAAAGATATCTCTCTCTCTCTCTCTCTCTCTCTCTCTCTCTCTCTCAGCCATGCGAGAATGTAGTGAGGAAGGTGGCTGCTACAAGCCAGGAAAATTGTCCTCTCCAAACCTGGCCATGCTGGCACCCTGTCCTCAGGCTACCAGCCTCCAGAACTGTGAGAAATAAATGTTTATTGTTTAAGCCACCCAGTCTATGCTATCTTTTTTTTTCTTTTTCTTTTCTTTTCTTTCTTTTTTTGGAAAGAGAGAAAGAGATCGATTTCTTTTTCCACTTATTTATACATTCATTAGTTGCCCTGGCCAGGGATCAAACTTGCAACTTTGACTTATTGGAACAATGCTCTAACCAACTGAGCTACCCAGCCAGGGTTATGCTATCTTCTTATAAAAGCACAAAGTGACAAAGACACTCCCAAAAGTAGCTGTTAATAAACAGATATCCTTGTTCTTTATTTGGAATATCTGTAGGCTTGCTCTGTATAGTCCATCAGAGCTCCTCAGCAGGACTGAGCTCCAACTGACCACTGTGGTAATTGGCATGGTGAGGCATCGTATTGGCTTTATTACCTCCCCTGTATCACTTGCATACTTCCTACTGGTGTTTCTATATCCCTTCTAGTTCTGGTTACTGTTGATACTTTAGAATAAGAAGTTTTGTTTGTCTGTGTCTAATTTTTCCTAGCTTTTGTAAGGTATAGGGTTGATCCAGTCTGGTATATCCTACTTAGTGATAATCAGAAAAGTAGGACCTCTGAACATTTCAGGCTAGCTATTTCTATTAAATAAATCAGTTGCCTTAGTAATCTTCAGTCAATAAAGTCAGTAACTTGGATTGCCTGTTACATCTAGAATTATCAACAATGAATATTAGAAACAAGCTAGAAATAGAAGACAAGAATTTGTCACGGTGTACCCCCAAAGGAATACTGATGAAGATCAACTCACTCAATAGTCTATTAACCCTTAAGTGTGTGGAAATAGAGGCTACATGGCAAACAATTAGACCATTTTTACTATTAGCGTGAGTATTTCCTTCTCTAAATTTTCTATAGAGCATTGATAAGCTTTTATATTTTATACCTAATGCCTTGCTTAAGAAAGAATACTATCAAAGTGTTAAAAGTAACCTGTCTACTTACATTTCTAACCTGAATAATGTGTCATCTTTTAAAGAATCTGTTACAGATCCAAGGTTTTTCACCCATAGTTTATTTTCTTTTTATTGATTTCAAAGACTACATCTAACACATAATTATGTTTTGTTTAACATGACTTATTTTCTCTCCTTTTCCTCCCTCTTCTCTTTCCTAGAATGTTCAGGGGGATGGGGACATGGGTAATTTATTATATTTGAGCTAAAAATTTCTCCAAAAACAGACTATACTATTAAAAAGGACCTAAGAACATGAATATGTTCCTTCATCCACTGGTCTTTTAAAAATAATTGTTTAAAAGACATTTATTAAGCATCTACTATGTGTTGGCAACTAAAGATACAGTACAGAACAAAGCAGATTTTTAAAAATTCTACCCTTATGGGACTTAAGTAAAATACATAGAATGCCAAATGAAAATGAACACCGAGAAAGGCAGGGAAAGTCTATCCGTTCACTGATCAGGCCAGATTCCACTGGAAGGGGTAGATAAGTCCAGTGGGTCAATTCTAGGGTAGGAGAGCCCCAATGTCTAAACCAGGAGGGGTGTTTCTCCAAGGGATCTTAAGTTACAGAACTGAAAGGAAGGCTTGGATCTGTGTAAGAAGTTATTATGCTGTGTGTCAGGGCCAAAGAGTAAAGAGAGAATAAGACCAGGGAAGGAAGAGCCAATTTGGGAGTTGGGGGGCTGGGAAATGGCACTGAATCAGGTGAAGGAATAGGTTTATGAGGGTGGATCAGAAGAACCAAGGTCAGGGAGGATGAACATGGGAACCATGAGCTCCATGATACCAGCTACAGGGCGCTGCTGATGGGCCACAGAAGTCGTGCAGGCCTGGCAAAACCAATGACCAATACCTGCTTCTAAAGCCTTTTGACTAACTGTCCAGGAGTCCTTTTCATGAGATTTAATGTATCCTATGACCTCTTTTGCTACTTTTTCTTCACATGGGAGAATGCTACAGAAATTATTTTAAATATCTTTCTGATTTACATGTGAATGTGGAATAACCCTACTGCCTGGATGCATAGAACGGTGGCAGGATGAGGATGCCACAGTTGGATGACTTGACTCAAGGTGTTGAGTCTCCTGAGTCCTTCTGCCCCTGTTTAGCTTCTCCTTGTCCCCCCTCTCTGCTGGAAACAGACAATTTCTGCAAACTTATAGAAGCCCTCCTCTCTTTCAGGCAACTAGAGGATGCCAAACAAGGGCAAAGTCTCAACCAGTCCCTCAGAGAGGAGCCTTTGCCTGATATGCAGGAGCATGAGTTACCTCTCAGAATTATCTCAGCCTGTGGCAGAGGAGCCATCTCCTTCATCTTTCTTCCTATCAGTTGTGGTTAAGAGCTGCCCACAGCGCCTAAGTACCTAGACCATGCTGGCTCTCAGGTGTGGAGCAAAGCAGGCTGAGGGCAGTCTCTGCAGAGCGGCTGCTAGTGCAGGCTGGAACCTGAGGCATTCGGTCAGACAAACAATAATTTCTACTACTGTGAACTTCTGCTTAATATTTTGACTCAAGCAACTCCGCTGAAACAAACATAGTTTAGAATTATTGTTTTTCTTTTTCTGTCCAATATACAACTCACCCAATACATCCTTAGTATATCTATTTTAGCCATTCGCAAAGACAGAAATAAGAACTAGAAAGAGGATTTCCGTTTTCATTTTAGGTACAACTTCCAATCCAGAGCCTGAAACAAACATAGTTTAAAAACCACTGGAGCACCTGACCAAGCGGTGGCGCAGTGGCTAGAGCATCGGACTGGGATGCCGAGGACCCAGGTTCAAGACCCCGAGGTCTCCAGCTTGAGCACAGGTTCATCTGGTTTGAGCAAAAGCTCACCAGCTTGAACCCAAGGTCGCTGGCTCCAGCAAGGGGTTACTCGCTCTGCTGAAGGCCCGTGGTCAAGGCACATATGAGAAAGCAATCAATGAACAACTAAGGTGTTGCAATGCGCAACGAAAAACTAATGATTGATGCTTTTCATCTCTTAGTTCCATTCTGTCTATCCCTGTCTATCCCCCCTCTCTCTGTCTCTGTAAAGAAAAACAAAAAAAAATAAACAAACAAACAAAAGAAACCACTGGAGCAGGTAGAGAAATAAAGCATGTTTTGTTTAAATACTTCCCTTTCATCTTCTGCACGGGACATGCCATGTCTTCAAGCAGAGGTGGTTATCCTGTTGACAGACCACTGAGATAAACAGGTTGGTCCTGGACAAGGAAAAGTCACTTGGATGTTATCCATTGGAAACAATTAAGAGTTGACTAGTTAAATTAACAAGTGATCCTACATAAATAAAAACAACTTCCATTTTATAAAGTGGAGAGACCCCAAAATGATTATTACTTTTTATGTGTTCCTCTTTCCTTATCTTTCTCTGCTGAGTGGAGGAAATAGAAGGCACTGGCAGAAAGTAAGACTGGGTCACCAGGATAGGTAGACCCTACCTTGGTGATAAACTCTCTGGCTATGAGGGTACCTGAATATCCCTATTTCATTCTTGTCCCCATTATCCACTTCATTAGATAGTTTCCACCAGCCATGGGTGTCCAGGCAATAAAAACCTATTACGTGAATAAGGCCCTGGCCGGTTGGCTCAGCGGTAGAGTGTCGCCTGGCGTGCAGGGGACCCGGGTTCGATTCCTGGCCAGGGCACATAGGAGAAGCGCCCATCTGCTTCTCCACGCCCCCCCCCTTCCTCTCTGTCTCTCTCTTCCCCTCCCGCAGCCAAGGCTCCATTGGAGCAAAGATGGCCCGGGCGCTGGGGATGGCTCCTTGGCCTCTGCCCCAGGTGCTGGAGTGGCTCTGGTCACAGCAGAGCGACGCCCCAGAGGGGCAGAGCATTGCCCTCTGGTGGGTAGAGCATAGCCCCCTGGTGGGCAGAGCATTGCCCCTGGTGGGCATGCCGGGTGGATCCCGGTCGGGCGCATGCGGGAGTCTGACTGACTGTCTCTCCCCGTTTCCAGCTTTGGAAAAATACAAACAACAACAACAACAACAAAAAACAAAAACAAAAAACCTATTATGTGAATATGCATTCACTTGACAAAGGCATATAATCATGTCCCAGCACACACACAGCCAAGACTTTGCCCTGAACCATCAACTCTAACAAATTCTGCAGGGGAACATGTCTGTCTAAATCAGCGTCTGCTCTCGTCGGTTTGGATTTCATTTTAAAATGTCCCCCTGAGTACAACTGCATTAGATTCCCTGTGATGGATGAAGCAAATACCCAAAAAGGAGCAGCATCCATTGGCCAAGGCTGAAAACAGTCTCCATACTTACAACATAGCTTAACTCTCACAGACACTTCCTTTGTTTTCATACCAACCAAGCAGCCTTCCTACCTCTACAGAGTGATGGTCCTGTTACACAGACCTGGTGGAAGAAAAATGCACTATGAAATATTGAACATCCATTTTATTTACAGATTTCCTGCTGAAAGTTCTCTGTGGGGGGGGGGCAGGTGATTTAGGTAGCTGCCATATCATTCAGACACTTTGCTAGAAGTGATTAGCAAACTGGATCATGTCTTCCGCTGAGATTTCTCTCATTACTAATTTGATACGAGTTCATTTTTATTTCAGATTCCTGAGCAAACTGACCCTAATTTTGTTAAGGTGACTGGATACATCTAGCTGCAAATTGCAAAATGAGTTTAACTAGGAAGATAAAATAATTTTAGACATAGACATCAAAGTTTCTGAACACAAGGAGAGAAAGAGATTAATTGGGACTCACACGTCTTAAAATGACAAAATGCAGCTGTTGTTGACATCTGCAGAGCCAGCTGTTGGTGCTCGACTTGACAACATCTCTTGCTATGCATGGAGAGGGATGTCTGTTCACTTTCAGTGAAATAAGGGCACAGTCAGCATATGTGCTCAACAAGCACCAAAGCACTGATTTGAGAGCAAAAAAAAAAAAAAAAAAGTGACTTAACTAAAATGCAACTCTTCTTTTTATCTCAAAATAAGATGCAAATTCATCAATACCACAGCAGAAACATGTCCAAATATATTTGGGCTTCCTGCCTCACTTGCTCCTACCATTTCCCCATACCTGAAACCACCTCTCCTTCCTTCCCACCTCCCCACCACTCAGCGACTGACAGATTCATGCCCACAGCTGAAAACTTGGAAAGCATGTCATGTTTAAGACCTCATGAATTTGATCACATCACCACCTATTGGGTCTAACGTGCTTTTTCATTTCCAAGGCACTTTCAGATAGATTTTCACATTCAACTCTCATACTGCCTTTCTGAGGCTGCTTGTGCTGTCATGCCATTGTGCAGATGTCCTGGAAACTGAGACTCAGGACAGGTGACTTGCCCTTGGCCCATGAGAAAGTGGCAGAGATGGGGTGGGGACCCAGGGCTCCCACAATCCAGGCTGCCCTTCCCTGGAGGTACTGCGTTTTGCTTTCACTACCTGACACATCAGTACATTGCACTGTAATTCACCTTTGGACGTGTATGAAGACCAGGAGCAATGAAATAAAAATAGCATTTTTTGGTATTTTCTTTACTCTGCCCCTTCTTACCTTGTAGGGAATTGCTCCTCTTTCAATTCCAAGGCTATTGCTTGGAAGCCCACCATTCTTTTGGGCACCTCACTCCCTTTGGGCCTCTTTTATTTTATTTTTAATTTTTTTAATTTATTTTTTACAGAGACATAGAGTCAGAGAGAGGGATAGACAGGGACAGACAGACAGGAACGGAGAGAGATGAGAAGCATCAATCATTAGTTTTTCATTGCATGTTGCAACACCTTAGTTGTTCATTGATTGCTTTCTCATATGTGCCTTGACCACGGGCCTTCAGCAGAGTGAGTAACCCCTTGCTGGAGCCAGCGACCTTGGGTTCAAGCTGGTGGGCTTTTGCTCAAACCAGATGAGCCTGTGCTCAAGCTGGCGACCTCGGGGTCTCGAACCTGGGTCCTCTGCATCGCAGTCCAACGCTCTATCCACTGTGCCACCACCTCGTCAGGCCCTTTGGGCCTCTTTTAAAATGCACACGTATGTCCTTGGGCAAGGTGACATGTTGATTTAACTGGTGCTCAGGTGTTACTGCTTCACTCAGTTCAACTGCTTAAGACAAAGAGACCTGAGATCTCTACGGGAGAATCCCCAGCTCTGAAAAGGGAGGAGGGGGCAGAGAGGAAGAGTAAACACAAGTGTTTCTAAAAGATTCCAGTTGACTGTTCCTGGGACTGAGAACCCAGGAGTGTCCACTCCAGCTCACCTCCATGTGGGTTGTGTGAGCACCCGGCCCCACCTCTGAGGCCACTGGCAGGTGGAGGCAGCGCCCACAGCTCTGAGTTCAGCCTCTCCTGCTGGCTTGCCCAGGCTACAGCACGTGTCACCTGGGCTGCCCTGAGCAGGGGCAGGGGCGGAGCTGGAGCAGCCAGAACAGTGCAGTGCGCACGGGCGAGCACGCGGACCATGACTTCTTGTAGCTATGGAAGCTCAAGGTGGCAAACATCTCTGGGCTGCTCTTAGCACAGTGACTGATCTGATCACTATGGTAATTGAGTGTAAAGACCTGAACTTTCAGGGAAGTTCCTTTTTCTTGTGCTGGGAGAGAAAAGATCCTGGTAATAAGGAAGTGGGGGATCTGAGCCCTAACCCAGTTCTTTTGTAGATTGCTGCCCTGAGGTGGTGGAATCCAGAATTCTTTTGACTTTTTTTTTTTTTTTTAATTCACTGACCAATCCAGTAATGTTGTCTCATGACATTTTTAGTTTCAAAACAGTAATTGGAGTCCAGGGCAGTATGTGTTAGGAGTATGTGGCTCTAAAATAAAAGAGGAGAGACCCTCTGGGAAATTGCTTTCCACACTTCACGTCCCACAGTTGAGTGTTTCAGGCCCTTCATCTCACTTGCAGCTAAATTTGTCTGGGTGAGTTCAGTTGACCTAAATTGCCAGAACTTAACTGGTCAAGGGGGTGGCCCATACATTGCTGGCTTTCTTTATTCTCACGCCCAACCATGAACTCAGCCATCTCAAATATAGATTCTGGTACAGTAAGTAGAAGAGAAGAAATGTGTGTATTCCTTGTGTATGCGGATGAGGCCCAAGAAGAGTGATAGTCTCTCACTAGAATTCAGCCAAAAATTTCATGGCAAATATTGAAACAATGAGTGTGAAATTTGTTCAGTATTGCAGCAGCAGGCCTCCCAGTGAAGTCACTGTTCAAATATCTTCTTCCAAATTAATTGAAAGCTCTGTGAAAGAGAGCCTTTTGGCTCCCACTGTTTCTCCTGGCAGCCCCAAGTACATTGGCCAAGTGGATCGCCTGTTGAGGAAACTGCATGGGGCTGAGAAGAAACAGAATGTTTCTGGGATACTAAAAGGTGCCAACTTCTCTCAAATTAGGCAAAATAATTATTCTTGGTTCATAGCTCTGCTTCAACACTGCCAAGTCCAAGGGAGGGTGGCCCTGCCTGGACTTTCCTGCATGGCTGAGTGCCGCCCAACATCGGACTCCCTAAAGGCAGCTGGGTAATGGCATCTTCCTTAATCTTTGTTCCTTCCCGTCCCTGCCCACACCTGTTGTCCTGGAGGGCATCATGAGAAAAGGACTTGTGAATTAGTTCACCTTAAGGCCTCAATTTTTCTGGCTAATTATGCATTATCATGGGAGGCTGAGTGGCATTTCCTTCAGATGAATTCCTAGATGTCTGCCTCTCTTGATTCTAGCAGAATGAAACAGAGGTCAACAACAGCCATCTCTCTCCTTTTCTGTTTCCCTCCACTGCTCTCCCTCCATACTTCTACTGCCCAGAGTTTTTACTGAATGAGAGAAAATTTAAACTAAAATTGAAATCTACAAAGAGAAGGCTTTTGTAGCTGACTAATACAATACTCATGGTTCCATCCCCAAAAGTGATGTGAGACCTATGCATGTTTCAGCCAGAGATACTTGGCCTCTCCTAGAGACATCTGTATAGACCCCTGGGCACCTAGTTAGTGCTTTTTCCAGATCTGTACACAAGGTGACTTGAAAGAGAATCTGTAGAAATGAGCAAATGTCAGCAACTGATTAGAATACTGCCAACACATGAGAAGTGATCAGTCAGTGTTAGCTATTATTAATGTCAACTAGTGGCCCTGGCCAGTGGCTCAGTGGATAGAATGTCAGCGTGGTGTATGGACATCCCAGGAAGCAGCCATCTGCTCTCCCCCCACCCCTTTTCCTCTCCTTCTTCCCCTCCTGCAGCCCTTGGCTCGATTGCTTCGAGTGTGGCCTGGCACTGAGAATAGCTCCATTGGAGCACATCAGCCTCAAACACTAAAAATAGCTCAGTACTAGAGCATTGGCCCCAGATGGGGTTGCTGGGTGAATCCCAGTTGAGGCACATGCAGGAGTCTGCCTCACTATCACTCCTCCTCTCACCTAAAAAAAAAAAGAGGCGATTAGCCTATCTTCTCCAGTTTACTGATAAGGAAACTGAGGCTCAGAAATACAAAGTGACTTTCTCAAGATCGCATAGAAAGTCAGTGCCGCAGCTGAAGTGGTCGGTCCTTCATCCTAACAACCTGATCCATCTCCTGAACCTTGCTCATCCATACAGTGTTTTGGTGATGAGCAAAGAGCTAACCTACGTGAAAAGCATTCTGTAACTCAGGCAGAGGCCTATGTGTGTGTACAGGAAAGCATGCTCCATTGTGTGAGTGACAGTGTCTCAATGTGGGAAATGGAGGGTGTGATAATGACAACCCAAGGTGTATGAGCTCATTTCAATCTCACCTGTTTATATATTTTAGGTGAAAGTGATAGATAGATAATGATTTGCATGTGTGGGCAGAGTTTGTGAAAGTACAAGGGAAGGGAGGTTTGGACTTGGCTGTGAAAATAACACTCACTCACTCTGCCGGTTCCTCAGCCATGTCAGGTTGAACTGTAAGATTCACCTATAGTATTTAGGAGGAGTGGCATTTGCTTCTTTCTAATCTTCTTGTATTTTTTTACATAATAATCTGTGTTTTGGGAAGTTTTTTTTTTTTTTTTTGTATTTTTCCGAAGTTGGAAACAGGGAGGCAGTCAGACAGACTCCCGCATGCGCCCGACCCGGATCCACCTGGCATGCCCACCAGGAGGCGATGCTCTGCCCATCTGGGGTGTCGCTCTGCCACAATCAGAGCCATTCTAGCGCCTGAGGCAGAGGTCACAGAGCCATCCCCAGCGCCCGGGCCAACTTTGCTCCAATGGAGCCTTGGCTGCGGGAGGGGAAGAGAGAGACAGAGAGGAAGGAGAGGGGGAGGGGTAGAGAAGCAGATGGCCACTTCCCCTGTGTGCCCTGGCTGGGAATCGAACCCAGGACTCCCACACGCCAGGCTGACGCTCTACCACTGAGCCAACTGGCCAGGGCCTGTTTTTGGAAGTTTATGTGTCTATTTCTGCAGACCTGATTATCACTTACTGGGAAAAGCTTGATGAGGCAATAACACCAGAACATAATATATTCTCTCTGGGTCTTCTAGCCCTGGGTTCTCCTTCTGACAGTGGCACTTCGGGCTAATACATGCCTGGCACGTTGGGACTAGCAAACCAGGTCTTGGAGACATTATAGTTCCACCAACAGGTACTGAGTATCCACTTCATACCAGTGATCATACAAAATGCTGAGGATACCTAGAGGAAGCTCTGAGGACAGACCTGGGGAGAGAAGACACTTGAGCGGGAAATTACAAAATAATGCAGAATACACTACAAAAATGTGTACGCAGGATCCTTTGTGGGAGGTGGTTTCCAAGACAGGTGACACCTGACCTGAGTCAAATATGTGGTGGCAGCGGGAGATTTGACTCTGGGGGTGAGCACGCAATGCAATGTAAGATGCTGTATTACAGAACTGTACACCTGAAACTTACATATCATTAACCAGTTATCCCAATAAATGTAATTAAATAAAAAGGGACAATGTAGGGTAGCTGGTTGAAAGAGGAGGAAAGTCAATGGAAGACAGGCATGGATAAAGATACTGAGGAAGGCAGTGTGAGGCAGGAGAGGGGCGGAGGACCACCGACCTGTAGTTTGATATTTCTGTTGTTAAATTCAAAGCCTGGGGGAACTGGGGAGAGGGAAGATAAGCCACCTAGAAACCGTAGGAGGGAAGGTATACAATCCAAGGACTTTTAGCCAAAATAAGGATTAAACAAATAGGTTGTGAAGATCCAGGTAAGCAGGTCACAGTGTCCAAGACAGCCCAATATTTATGAGAGTGTGAGCATTGTAAATTCTGGTTCAGGAACAGGACTGTTGCTTTGTGTCCTTTTGATGTTACATGTCCAGTGTGGGATATAGACCAGCAGCCTGTGTGGCCCAGATCACCATGGGGCCAGAGATTCTGGGCTAATCAAACTGAAGACTGCTCAGGAGGTTCTCAGAAACACTGCACTCTAGAGACCCATGACTGTCCTTGAGCCCCTTCAACTTTGTGTGTATATTTGTTTAATAATGAGTTTCATGTTTATTAAAATAATTCAGTAGGCCCTGACCAGTTGGCTCAGTGGTAGAGTGTCGGCCTGGCGTGTGGGAGTCCCGGGTTCGATTCCCGGCTGGGGCACACAGGAAAGGAGCCCATCTGCTTCTCCACCCCTCCCTCTCTCCTTCCTCTCTGTCTCTCTCTTCCCCTCCCGCAGCCAAGGCTCCATTGGAGCAAGGTTTGCCTGGGAGCTGAGGATGGCTCTGTGGCCTCTGCCTCAGGCGCTGGAATGGCTCTGGTTGTGGCAGGGTGACGCTCCAGATGGGCAGAGCATCGCCCCCTGGTGGGCATGCCGGGTGGATCCTGGTCGGGCACATGTGGGAGTCTGACTGCCTCCCTGTTTCCAACTTAAGAAAAATACAAAAAAAAAAAAAGAATTCAGTAAAGCTGTAATGAATAAGACTCTTTTGAGGTAACCTTTTTCTCCACATAAAAATAGTTCTATGATTACTTTTAAAATTTGGGGGATAATGTATCAATAGAAAAGTCTGAGGAATAAATTTTAATTATCAAAAGATAATCATTGGTAATATTTTATATATAGCATATATTTTTATTTCCCATGTTTTGTACACATACGCACCTCTATGCGAAGCCATTGAGAATCACTAGGTTCATACATTCTCTTTGTCATAGCCCAGGTTTTCCAGAAATCGGAGCAGAGGGAAGGCTCATGTGCTGTATTTTATTAGTGAGTGCAATCACAGGAAGAGAGAGTAAAGGACCAAGTGATTAAAGCAGGGAAGGGAAGAAATCCAATGTAAAGATGTGTTAGCAAGCTGGCTGCCTCTAAGTATCACTGACTGCCCAGACTCGCCAGACTTCCTAGAAGTGGCACAGACTGCTCTCTGCTCCCTGCTGGCTCTGGGTGAGGAGGAGAGACTTGCTATGCGTTCAGTTCTTCGCTGTGCACATACGTCTTCGTTACGACACATAATACTGCAGTCTCTGTTCACCTCTGATTATTTTTCTTAGAGAAAATTATTTAAAATATATTTATTTTTGAAAAGTTTTTAAATTTATTTTTATTGACTTTATTGGGGTGACGTTGATTAATAAAATTGTGTAGGTTTCCGGTGTGCAATTCTACAATGCCTCATCTGTATACTGTATTGTGTGTTCACCACCCCAAGTCAAGTCTCCTCCCATCTCCATGTATCCCCCCTTTACTCTCTTCTACCTCCTTCCCCCTTCCCCTTTTGTAATCTCCATACTGTTGTCTGTGAATGTTTTTCTTTGATTAATCCCTTCATTTTTTTTACCCAGCACCTCTCCCCTAACCCTTCTGACAACTGTCAGTCTGTCCTCTGTATCTATGGGTTTGTTTCTATTTTGTTTGTTAGTTTATTTTGTTTGTTAGATTCCAAATATACATGAAATCATCCAGTATTTGCCTTTCTCTGACTGGCTTATTTCACTTATCATAATGCTCTTCAGGTCCATCCATGCTGTCAGAAAAGGTAAGATTTTCTTCTTTTTTATGACTGAATAGTATTCCATTGTGTAAATGTACCACAGCTATTTTATCCACTCATCTACTGATAGTCACTTGGGCTACTTCCAAATCTTGGCTCTTATAAATAGCACTGCAATGAACATAGGGGTACAAATATTCTTTCAAATTAGTGTTTTGGGTTTCTTTGGATATATTCAAAAAAGTGAAATCGCTGGGTCATAAGGCAGTTTCATTTGTAATTTTTTGAAGTAACACCATCCTTCTTTCTACAGTGGCTGCACCAGTCTGCATTTCCATCAACAGTGTACAAGGGTTTCCTATTCTCCACATCCCCTCCAACACTTGTTGTTTGTTGATATATTAATGATAGCCATTCCGGCAGATGTGAGTGATATTTCATTGTGGTTTTAATTTGCATTTCTCTGATAACTAGTGACATTGAACATCTTTTCATATGTCTATTTGCCATCTGTATGTCCTCCTCGGAGAAGTGTCTGTTCAGGTTCTTTGCCCATTTCTGAATTGGATTGTTTGTTTTTCTGGCTTTGAGTTTTTATAACCAGAATTTTACTGGAAATTTCAGATAATGAGAATTTCTTATTTCCTGGGCATTTTGGCTAACAAAAATTTTGTGTTTACTGCTTTATGTTTCTCTGCAGCTGAGTATCTCAATTGTGAGACAGATGTGCCATTTGTTGAATAGCATGGTTGTGTGTGTGTTGGGAGGGGAGTGAATTGGAACTACCAAAGGAGATACATTCAAACAGATTTATTTTTTTTGCAAATTTGTATACATTTATCCATAAAATTCCAGGACTTTACTTTTCAATATCACAGTTAGAGTCTGTTTACTTTCAAGTTCCTAAAGTTCTTCTGGATCACTCTTGACTGCTTCAAGTCATGGGGCCTCCACTGAGCACCGTGGCTCACTGGATGGAGAAGTGGGAGCAGCGTAGCCGGAGGGGAGTGCAATACCATTTCATTGTCCTTAAGACCGTGCACACACGTAAAAGTGACTAAAGATTGGACTAGCCGGATCTGCCACCCTCCCAAAGAGGCAAGAGCAGAACCAGGAGTGGGAAATGAAGCCGAAAGGTCAGAGCCAGGTAGACCCAGAAAGTGAGGGGTAAGGGGAGCCAAGGAGACAAGCAAGCAGGCGAAAGAGGAACCAGGAATGCCGAGAATGAAGCCAGAACACCCCAAACTACTTCTGGTCAGTTTTTACAGCTGCTGTGGGCAAAAGACAGTGACGAAAGGGCCCAGGCCAGCTGCACAATTGACCCTGAACAGGCCCATATCTTCTGCCTGCCAACTCCACCCCCACCTTGGGGTCCAGCTTTCCCTCAGAGGGCTCTGCTAGCCCTTAGAGAAAATCAGGTTGCCATTTGAAGAGGGTATCAGTATCTGTAACTTTTCCTCAAAAAAATCGTCTTGAATTTCTTTTCCTGATGCATAATTCATGCTATAAGAGAGAAAAGAAGAGTGCACTACAGTTTGCATTATTCTGTTAACTATAGAAACTCTGACAAGGAAGCAGAGCACATGAGGCAGGAACCTTGAAGTCCTGTGTGCGTGTGCTTGTTGATCAAGTCGGATGACCACCCAGGGCAGAGCCCTTGCCCAATATTCAACCCAAATTGTTGGATTCAATATTTATCCCAAGTTCAGCTGTCTATTTCGCTGGCCAAGACACTCAGTCTAGGGTTCTCCACACACCTGAATCGTAAAAACTGGTAAGAATGTGTTCTGGCCATTCCAGCCCCTCCTTTTCCTCAGGATTTGAATGAATCTAAAGAACTGGCATTTGCTTGTTTTCTTGACTTTCCAGTTCACTTGATGAATTTAGATCTTTGTATAAGTGACCTGGCTGCTCTGTGGGAAAAGTGAAAGGAGACTCACGGGACTGTCCTCTCCAACAGAGATGTCTTTTCAGAATCAAAGCCACCCTTCCCAACAAGAGCCGGCTGGGAGCTCATTGTTAGGCACTGGAGGAGGGGAAGGTAATAGCGTGATCCTGGCTCTTAATGTTTTAGGGTCAAAGATCCCTCTGGAAATCTATGAAAGCTATGAACCCTCTCTCAGAAAAATGCCCACACACATAAAGTTTTGCTCATAATTCTCAGAACTCATGCCCCGCACCCTTCCTGGAAACCTGTCTCTAGTCCAGGGGTAGTCAACCTTTTTATACCTACCGCTCACTTTTGTATCTCTGTTAGTAGTAAAATTTTCTAACAGCCCACCGGTTCCACAGTAATGGTGATTTATAAAGTAGGGAACTAACTTTACTTTATAAAATTTATAAAACCGAGTTACAGCAAGTTAAAGCATATAATAATAATTACTTACCAAGTACTTTATGTTGGATTTTCGCTAAGTTTGGCAGAATAAATCTTTATAAAACAACTTACTACAGTTAAATCTATCTTTTTATTTATACTTTGGTTGCTCCACTACCGCCCACCATGAAAGCTGGAATGCCCACTAGTGGGCAGTAGGGACCAGGTTGACTGCCACTGGTCTAGACCATGGTTTTAAACATCTTCAACTGAGATAATACAAATGAAAAATAGTACAAGACAATGTCATTTATGATCAGGAGCTAATTTGAAAGGTGTATGTATGACTATGTGAATGAGAAAAGGACTTCTGGAAAGTGGCAAACACTGCAAGCGTCTCTAAAAATATGATCCGGGAGACTGTGATTCAGATGGATACTTCCTAGATCCCTGACTTTCACAGGCTCCAAGAAATAGCTGGTTTGGAACGTGCCTCCTCCCCAAGTTAGCATATTACATTAGGTTTCCCAATAGGTATCCAGTAAATACTGGTTCTGAGATAGAGTGACTTGAATTCCTCACATGGGCACCATGTGTTTGCTGCCCTTCCACCTGTGTGTTAATCATCTGCTTTGGTGAGAAACTCACCAGGAGGCCAGTGGGGCAGCTTAGAGGTAGATACGGAGTTTTGTTTGTGAAAGGACTCACAAGCTCTATGCAGAAAAGCGTCTGATTTCTGGGTAGAAAAAAAATTATAAAAGCTTAAAACTATCAAGAACAGTTTGTTTTTAACAGCAAATACAAGTTTAACAATTGCATCAATTTACAACTTTGAATTACAGCATTTCTAATTTTTTCTTCACTGAGAGCCTGCTTTGTTCTATATTCTGCAGACCTACATCTTTGCCAAAGTGAGCATGGCAGAGCTGAACCCTATCCTCACAGAACTCAGTCTGGAAGGGACTGCGGAGACCCTACCCTGGTCATTCTATCGATGATGAAAGCAAGGCCCAGAAAGAGGGGAAATGACTAGTCCAGGGTCACACAGCTAATTAGGAACTGAATTATGACCAGAACCCAGGGCTTCTGGCTCTACAAAAGCACAATTATGTTAGTAAGAATTTGATGGTGAATTCAAGGCAATTGTAATATTTCACAATCAAACATTTATGAAACATCTACTGTATTCTGTATCAGTTTTTGGCTAAGAGCCAGAAATGCTGAAATGGAAGATAAGCAGTTTGACCTTCTAGGATATGGTGACTACAACCAATTTTGGTTATACAAGCCAATGATTTTAATGGGATGTCTTTTTATATGGGCAAACTCCAAGCAAACAATCAATAGCCTATTCAGAGGATCATAGCCAACTCTTGGGAAGAAAATTAGGGAAAAAGAAAACAAAGAACAAAAGAGGAGAAAAATGATAACAATAAAACTGTCAAGCAGAAATTGAGCCATGTTTTGGTGGTGCAAGTATTTACTCAGAGGAGGTTGTATTCCCATGTAACCCTGTAAACCACCCCGGGCAAAGAGCACCAACACCTTTGGAGATGCACATGTCTGTAGGGCCCAGTCAGCGTTGGAAGAGGATGAGAGGATCACCTCAGAGTGGTGGGCACACAATGCAATAAATATACAGATCATGTATCATGTACGCTTGAAACTTCTATGATCCTATTAACCAATATCACCCTGATGCATTTGATTTAAAAAAAAAAAAAAAAGGCAAGTTCAGCTACTTAGGGAGGAATCCCTGACCATAAATACTTTGGCAAGGTAGAATTGTGTGCCTGGGGCTTGCAGGTGGGCCTTTGAAATCTTTCCTCGGGGTTTGGCAACGGTGTGGTGCCTCTCCCTGCGCCATTATTGATGTATCCATTAGAAAGTGACATGATTTGCTTGCTAAGTTTCTCTTTAATTTGCATCTTAATGTCCTATCATTAGGATATAAGTACAGACACGGGGAATTGAGTCATTTAGAAATTCCCTCTGGGGATTTGGTAACTGGGGACTGCAAGCTCAGAAGGCCCCAGCCTGGAAACGTGGGTACCTGAGCCACACCTTTTGAGAAGTGTTTTGAAATGAGCCCACTCACTGTAGTGGCTGAGGTACTGGAGTATGTCAGGGTCAGCACATGATTTTCAGCTGAAATTGATGCTTGCCAAGAGCCATTTTCATTGTCTCCAGTAAGCCCCTGGTGGTTTGAGTTTGGGTTTTTTTCCTGTTTGTGTTTTATGCCTATGGCGGTCTATAGGCAATACCATGGCTGTTGCCTCCTGGCCTATGCGCTTCTGCTTCAGAACTATCTGTCTTTGGTCTGGGCACCTTAGGAGTGAAATCGTGGGAAAACAATGATAGCCAAACATAAGGTGACCAACTTTTTTACAATGAAAAGGAAGACAAAAATAAATTGAAGAAAACAATATCGCAAATAAAAGAAACATTTTATTCATTGTAACAATAATACACTATAATATGATAAATGCATAATAAAAACATTTGTAATATTAGTCTTTCAGTATCAAAAAGGAGGACATGTAGGAAGACACTTTTCGAGGGAGGATGGAACTTACAAAAGAAGGACTGTCCCCTCTAAAGGAGGATTGGTCACCTTACCAAACAGCCCTGGGTTAAATCCTTCAGTGATTTTATAACATCTCTAAATCTCAGTTAGCCCTTGTCTAGAAAATGAATATAATATTTTGAAAAAATGTCCTGAGGCCCAAATGAGATAATATACTTAGAGCAGGGTTTTTCAACAGCTGGTCCGTGAAAAGTTTGTGCCGGTTCACAAAACAGTTAACCACCCCAATGTTGTGTGCAGGTCATAGACCCAATGATCTTAATCAAATTTGCTTATGCTCACGGTGGTTTCTGTTCTTGTGGTCCCCAAAATAATTATCCTATTATTACTGGTCCCCAAGGGTAAAAAGGTTGAAAACCACTGATTTAGAGTGCCTAACACAGTACCTGAGTCAGCAGGTGCCTGAAAACACAACTGTTCCTTCTTTTTCTGTGAATACCTCATCTGCATTCTGAGCTTCTCCAACTCCCAAAATGAAGCTCAATAGGGACCAAATACAGAACTCCAAAATGCATTTTTTTTCTCTAGCCCACTTTCTAGAATAGACTATGGTTATCTAGAATTGTTGCCTCTTGTTAATGGTCAAAAAGCATCAAATGTTGAGGATAGAGCTTGGGCCAGCCCTCCTCTTGCCAGAGCTGAGGGCCCCAGCTGTGTGTACATAGTGTGAGGGCTGAAAGCACACTAGAGAGCATCGAGTCCAACCCTCTCATTTTGAGATGAAGAAATCGAAGTGAGAAGGATGAAGGATTATGCCCAAAGCTGTGTAGCCATTTAGTTCCAGATTTAGAAGAAGTAATGTCTCTTATTTTTATTGAAAGTCTATCATTTTCAAAATACTTTTTTTGTGTGTTTATATATATTTGTGTGTGTGTGTGTATGTGTATATATATATATATAAATTCTTTTTTATTTTTCAATGATGGTTGACATATTAGTTTCAGTTGTACACCCCATTGATTAGACATTATATAACTTACTAGTGATCATCCTGATAAATCTTATACCCACTAACACCATACATAGTTATTGGAATATTATTGACACTATTCCATATACTGTAGTTTACATTCCCATGACTGTTCTGTAATAACCTCTTGGTAGTTCTTAATCCCTTTGCCTTTTCCACCAATCCTCCCATCTGGCAACTATCAAAATGTTCTCTATGTCTATAAGTTGAATGTTACTTTTCTGCTTATTTGTTTATTTTAAAATTTTAGACTCAATTGTTGATAGATATGTATCTCTTGCCATTTTATTGTTCATATTTTTTATATATTTTTTTCTTGTTATTCTTAAAGAAGACCCTTTAATATTTCATGCAATACTGCTTTGGTGATGAACTCCTTTAGTTTTTTCTTGTCTGGGAAGCTCTTTATATGTCCTTTGATTCTAAATGATATCTTGCTGGGTAATCTTGGTTGTAGGTCCTTGCTTTTCATCGTGTGAATATTTCTTGCCATTCCTTCTGGCCTGCTAAGTTTTTGCTGAGAAATCAGCTGACAGTCTTATGGAAGCTCCCTTGTAGGTAACTAACTGCTTTTCTCTTGATGCATTTACAATTCTCTCTTTGTCTTTAACCTTTTGCTTTTTTTTTTTTTTTTTTTTTTGCATTTTTTCTGAAGCTGGAAACAGGGAGAGACAGTCAGACAGACTCCCACATGCGCCCAACCGGGATCCACCCGGCACGCCCACCATGGGGTGACGCTCTGCCCACCAAGGAGTGATGCTCTGCCCATCCTGGGCGTCGCCATGTTGCGACCAGAGCCACTCTAGCGCCTGAGGCAGAGGCCACAGAGCCATCCCCAGCGCCCGGGCCATCTTTGCTCCAATGGAGCCCCGGCTGTGGGAGGGGAAGAGAGAGACAGAGAGGAAGGCGCGGTGGAGGGGTGGAGAAGCAAATGGGCGCTTCTCCTCTGTGCCCTGGCCGGGAATCGAACCCGGGTCCTCCGCACGCTAGGCCGACCCTCTACCACTGAGCCAACCGGCCAGGGCTAACCTTTTGCATTTTAATTATGATATATCTTGGTTTGGGTTTCTTTGGGTTCATCTTGTTTGGGATTCTCTGTTCTTCCTGGATTTGTATGTCTGTTTCCTTCACCAAGTTCAGCAAGTTTTCTGTCATTACGGTTTTAAATAGGTTTTCAATTTCTTGCTTACTCTCTTCTCTTTCCTGCACCCCCATAATACAAATGTTGATACACTTGAAGTTGTCCCAGAGGCTTCTTACATTCTCCTCATTTTTTCAGATTTTTTTTCTTTTTGCTGTTTTCATTGGGTGTATTTTGCTTCCTTGTCTTCCAAATCACTGATCTAATTCTCAGCTTCATCTTTTCTAATGTTGTTAAGTTATTCTTCATTTCAGTTAGTGTACCCTTTATTCCCGACTGGTTCTTTTTTTATGGTTTCCATGTCCTTTTTTATGCTGTTGATGCTCTCATTAAGTTCTTGTACTCTTCCCAGGACACTTAGCAGCTCCACTTGAGGCATAGAAACAAACACAGGGAGGTGGCCAAAATGAGAAGGCAAAGAAACATGTCTCCAATGAAAGAACAGGACACTACTCCAGGAAAAGAACGAAGCAAAATGGAGATAAGTAATCTACTAGATGCAGAGTTCAAAACATTGGTTATATATTTTGTTTTATTCAGTCTTAACTACAACTTTGAGAAGACAGAAAGTGTTATCATTTGCATTTAATAGATGAATGAACTGAGATTCCAAGAGAGAATAATTCCTAAGTCTCAATCCCAGGTCTCTGAACTCTGAGGCGAGTGTCCTTCCCAGGCCCTGATTCAGCTGCCAATGCTTTGCCGACTAACTCTGAAAAGAGTTTCTATGGCCCAAACCTGGGATACTTTATATATCACTGGTCTTCCCCTTTGTCAGGATGGAAAATTCTTAGATAAATCCTTAAAGGCAGAGGGACTCTGGCACAGAACACATGGGGAAAACTGACCTCAGGAAGAACTATTTCATTCATTCCCTCAATTATATATCAAATATTTAGTGAGCAGCCCAATATTCAGGAACTATGCTTGGTGACGCATAAATATAGAGCTGACTCAAATATCATCTCTGCTTTCCAGGAGCTTACAAACTGGTAAAGGAATTTACCATCTGTGAGCATTTATCTAAGAAAGGGCCCCCTTTTTTAAATAATAAAACAAAAATAAATAAAATTTTCCTGTTTGAAATGTTTGTGCCTACCTTATAGACTTCATAACTATAGTCTGGTGATCTAGTAAGTGAGGGTCATTTTAAGTCCAAGGCTGAAATTCTGAGCATCACTTATTGCTATATAAGAACTAAAACTATAGACGAGAAAGTCTATACAGTTGCTCTCAATCTAGACTAAAACCCTGAAGATTAGTGTGTGTGTGTGTACCCTATTTTTCGCTCCGTAAGACACACCTGACCATAAGACATACCTAGAGTTTTAAGGAGGAAAATAAGAAAAAAAAATATTCTGAACCAAATGGTGTGTTAAAATATTTTATAAAATACCATATTTTCACTCCATAAGACGCATGAACATTTTCCCCTCCACTTTTGGAGGGGAAAAGTGTGTCTTATGGAGCAAAAAATATGGTACTTCACTGTTCTTTCTTTTTATGATTAGATTCTGGGAACAGGGAATCTAGTATTTTCAGATTGTAATTAATTGTATTTTGGCCAATTGAGCTTTATTATATATATTTTACAAAATGGTACTTGGCAAAAATCATATTTATTCACTTAATAATCATGAAGTTCTTTTTGCCAAATGACATGTAGGATATGAATTAGGTCTTTAACCTCATGAGGTTTCTATTCTTGATCACAAACAGCAAATATCCATGAACACTGCCGCTTCTGCTTGTCGCACTCATGACAGACAACTAGATCTGGTCTCAGAATCGTTGCCTTCACAAGTTTCCAGTCATTACCAATAGATTAGAAGTTTCATATTAAAAATTGCTTGTCACCTCGTTGCCAAATGAATACTTTCTGATTCTACAGAGATTAAGAACACCTAGTGATGCATCCAAAAATGCCAAAATGAAAAACCAGGCCAAGATGAGTATAAATTTACTTCATTTCACTCTTTTAGCTTTCGATGTATTTATACAGTGTGTCCATAAAGTCATGATGCACTTTTGACCGGTCATAGGAAAGCAACAAAAGACGATAGAAATGTGAAATCTGCACCAAATAAAAGGAAAACTCTCCCAGTTTCATACCTATTCAGTGCAGTTCGATGTGGGCTCACGCACAGACTTTTTAGGGCTCCTTAGGTAGCTATCCCGTATAGCCTCTACAGACTCGTCACTGACTGATGGCCTACCAGAATGGGGTTTCTCCACCAAACTGCCAGTTTCCTTCAACTGCTTATCCCACTGAGTAATGATATCCTTATGTGGTGGCGCTTCATTATAAATGCGCCGATATTCACATTGCACTTTGGTCATGGATTCGAATTTAGCGAGCCACAGAACACACTGAACTTTCCTCTGTACCGTCCACATCTCTGCTGGCATGGCCGTGGGCTGCTCCACTGTATACACGGTGTTACGTCATCATCTGCGCATGCGCACATGCTGCCACATCATCCTACAGAAACTGGGTGGGTTTTCCTTTTATTTGGTGCAGATTTCACATTTCTATTGTCTTTTGTTGCTTTCCTGTAACCAGTTAAAAGTGCACCATGACTTTACGGAAACACTGGTATTACATAGCAGAGAATCTTCTTTTGTTAAGTGCCCAAAGCTTGGTTTTAATTGGTTCTGTGCACAATTCAGTAATAGGGCAAATGAAAAAATTTATCATTAACAGATTTAACTAGATAAAAACTACTACTAGAATCTTATTAACAAATATTTAAAGAGATATACATTTAGAACTACTTACAGTCTATTTAAATCTTAGTTTTATAAGTCAGTCTCTATAAATTTCTGGCTAGTTTTAGCCAGTAATTGTAAACACCTATACTTGTAAACATTCTGACAAAAAACACACCAAAATACTACGAATGGCAGCCAGGATGGGTTCAAGATTTACTTGTCTCTTTTCATCCAACAGTTACATTCTGGATATCTTTTTTGTTGGATTTGAATTTTTTCCTTCAAAGAGGGTATTGTTAGTCACATCTGAGGAACTAATTCAGATCAACGTCAACAATTGAAATTGTTAACCCACTTATTATAAACCCTGCTACTCAAGACTGCAGAGGGTGAGAAAGAGCTGATATTTTTTATTGACCACAGGTGAAGTGAACCAACATGTGATGCATGTGCTATGAGTAGGTCTGTCACCACCCTGGCCTGTACTCATGGAACCATGGGCACCACAACAAGGGAATAAGAGTTTACTGACTCTACATGCCAGATTACAGCTGTGACATTTTGTCCTAAGTACCCAGGTTTTAAAAGCTAGATGTTAAAATACCTGGAGACCACGTAATAAGGACTCCATGTGGTAGCAGATCCAGGTTTTTGTGGGTCTGAAGCTAGTATAATTTGGGGACTGGGTAGTGGGAAGTCTTCTCTAAGAAGAAAGAATACTAAATTACAAATACAAAATTAGATATAAATTTGAATATTTATTTTAAATGAAGAAACAGCTCACAACAAATCACTGTAGCTATGGAGATTTAGGTCATTTTTTGCTGAAAACTCTAGACAGTTTACTATATAGAAATATTTAGGTTTTAATGCCACCTATTGGAAACCTGGCTTCTCTCTCCTCTTAGGAGCCTCTGTAACTCTTAGCATTCATAAAACTTGTGCTACTTAATCCACCTCTGGTTGAATAGTGAGTGCATGCAGGTGGGAAGAAGACCTTCAAAGACTGGTGGGAAAGATGCTAGTAGCTATGTTCACCAGTTCAAGGACCATGGGTTTGCTTCTCTAGTGTTTCTGGAGATAAAACTTGGGCCCAAGGTAGAAACTGCAGCAAGGTTGATTTGAGCAACGGTATAAAAACTCTAACCAGAATTGTTCATTCACAGAATTAGCTACCTGGCCTTTAGAGGAGGAACAGCAGAAATGGAACCATCACCTGTCAGAGTTCAGTGACCTAGATCTCTTCACTTTTCTGTAGAATTTGCTCTGAAATTTGATCTCTATAGTCCTTCAAATGCCCAAATTCTGTGTCATTCCATTATAATTGTGTGTTCTTTTGGCTGGCCTTATTTTCTGTCATTTATCCTTCTTTTGGAGACCCCCAAATTTCTTTTGGTGGAAGTCACTCCCTCTCATTTTCACCCAACAGACTCATACTGTCCTCCTCTCCAGCCCCAGGGTTGACATCTTTTTGTTCTGACCACTGGAATTAATCTAAGGAGAGGCATGACTCAAGTCATTGTGATGAGAGTAGTCTTGGGATGTTGGGGGTTCTATGAGAAGAACAGGAGAACTCTCTTTTGGCTGGAGTTACTGAGCCAGAAAATGCTGAGTTCTGGTAGTCATCTTACCTTCTTGAAAGAGAAGCCACAGAAAAGGAAGAGCTGAGAAATGGAGAGAGGCACATTTGATGGCAATGTTTGGGAACCTGAATTGAGCCATGCCTGAAATAGACTCCCTGGACATTGAGCCAGTTAAACCCCCAGCTTTCTCAAACTTTTTTGAGTTGAATATGATTGATTTACTAAGACCTAAAACCCATTCCAGAGACTGACCCCCCCTACCCCAACTTGTTTGGATAAACATCCCCCTAGATCTTTTCTCCAAGGACTGTATGGTTGGTCTCATTTATACTACTTTAGATGTTTAAAAGCATTGTCTTATTTGGTTGGTTTTGCTAGTGTTTAGAATTTTTAGCCCATTTTTGGTATCACAATGTTTTTATAAATTAAGGTTCTGGTGTGCAGTTTTCACTCACATGACATCTATAATAGAGTTTCATATTTTTGGATGTAGGTAATCAAACTTTCCCACTTAGAAAACGATGTTGATGTATGTGTTTACCGTTGGAAAGTATGCGGAGAATTTTGCTACAGCAGGTATTCCAAGTCTTTTCCATCTTGATCACTAATACAAGATTTATGTTCCCACTCACAGAATATGACAAGCTAATAGATTAGACTTGCTGACAACCTTCAATAAAGAAACTATTTTTCTACAGTTAGCAGTCCTTTTTAGATATTAATAAGCTTACTTAGTGTTAATCGTCTTGTCATAGGCACAACTGTTCCCTAAAGAATATAAACTTTAACAAAGACTAGCATATTAAAAGTGCTTTATTTTTATGTATAATTCTCTTAAGTGAAGCACATATGTGAATTTAACATACTGTACATGCAGTCTTTGCTTTGCATGGTAGAAGTGTACAAATGACTGAGCTAGTTTGAACCCTATAAACCATTCTTAATCATGAGGAAGAAATTACCATTGTTTTTGTGATCTTTAAATTTGTTGTCAAAACATTAAAGTCTATCTTACTGATGGTTACAGATGTATGAGGAATTTTTAAATAGCGAAAGTAACCCCTTATTTAGTATATTGTAATTTAAAACATTAGAAACAGAGAATTAAAGCATTTATTTGAAAACAAAACAATCAAAAGTAGTTCAAACAGTGCTGGCCTTCTCCCCCCACCCCCAATCACATAACATATGACATGGAATAACCCTCTTCTCTCTGCTTGGTAAATTGTTATAGCTCTTTCTAAGTTTGGATCAGCTTCCAACATTTTACCCTTTGCATTTTTAGTGGTATAAAATATCCCCAAGAGTTTCTTTAATGTGAAGTTTTTGCTGGCATCACTTCTTCTGGGATGTTTTTAGCCCTTTTGTCATAAACAAAATGGGTGGGGTGTCTGTGGAATCCTATCTATAAATCAAGCCCCAGGACTCTAGGGCTTTGCATAGACCTACTTAAGCTTCGTAAAGAGTCATTTTGAATCCCAGACCTCGAAGCCAATTCAATGTTAGAAATTGTAGTGCATTGCGCATTTCCCCCGTGTCTTCTTTAAATCATGCTGCCGTTAGTTCTTGTTATTATTTTCTGAGTTAGGCTTGGTGGAAACAATCATCCCCATTTTTGAGATGAAGTAACTGAGGCCCAAAAGAATGGAATGTGGCAACAATTAGAAGGATGCTCATCAGCCCCATTTCCTCTCCTTGGACACAGAGATAAACTATATTCTCCAGCCCTTTACAAGTAGGTAGAGACACATGACCAGTTCTCACCTATTGAATGTGAGAGAAGGGATATGTCACTTATGAAAGTTAAGAGAGAATGAGACTTCTCTATGCAGTCCTTCTTCCCCTTCTGCAGTGACCTTAGAGACTACCTGTGAGGATGTTGGAACCAAATGGAAGGAGCCTGGGTCCCTGAGTCACCTCTTAGAGGAAATCTATTCAACTTACACTGAACTATGAAATAAGTGACAAATACTTTTTTGTCCTATTAAGCCACTGAGATTGTAGGGTAGTTAGCCTACCCTGACTAATGCAGAAGTGATCTAGTGATCTGCTCAAAATCACGCATCTAGTTAGTAACAAAAGCAGGTTATAAAAACAAGCCTCTCAAATTATCTGGTATGTAATAAGGGTTTGACTACACTAATGGTTTTAAGAGTTGAATAAATCTGAGGAAGAGGTGGTTGTGAATTAGAGAGCAAAATAAATATAAGACCTCGTTTTGTAAGCCCACCCATCCCTAGCTCCACATCATGACCATTCTCAGTGGGCGATGAATGCATCCTTTAGTCCACATCAAATATATCAAGAGATTTCAACAACTATGTTGTAAATAAACAAAGTACTTGGTTCTTTTGGATTTTCTCTCTCCATTAGAAGAAAGTGAGGTTTTTGTGGAGTTTTTTTTAACCTGATAATGTAATACAAAAGGACTGAAGCCAGCGTCTTTTTTTTTTTTTTTTGGTATTTTTCTGAAGCTGGAAACGGGGAGAGACAGTCAGACAGACTCCCGCATGCGCCCGACCGGGATCCACCCGGCACGTCCACCAGGGGCGATGCTCTGCCCCTGGGGGGGTCGCTCTGCCACGACCAGAGCCACTCTAGCACCTGGGGCAGAGGCCAAGGAGCCATCCCCAGCGCCCGGGCCATCTTTGCTCCAATGGAGCCTTGGCTGCGAGAGGGGAAGAGAGAGACAGAGAGGAAGGAGGTGGGGGTAGAGAAGCAAATGGGCGCTTCTCCTATGTGCCCTGGCCGGAATCGAACCCGGGTCCCCCCCGCACACCAGGCCGACGCTCTACCGCTGAGCCAACCGGCCAGGGCCGCCAGCGTCTTAGAGTTAGCAGACTTGTTATTATGCCCGCCTGGTATAATCATCAAGCTCACATCTCAAGGCTGTGTTTAGGAAGCAATTCAGTGTGGATCTTGCACATTTCATCAGGAGGAGGCATGGGCTCCTTGTGCTTTTGGTGCAAAGGAAGAGTTAGAGAATATTGCCCTTCACCATTTTTATTTTTCAAAGTCAGCCCTTGGTTTATACTGAACCTTATAAAATTGTGAAAATGAGAGAACTGATTCACTGGAAACAGATTAGAAATTTGGAGAAGCCAAATGATTTATCATGACACAAATAGCATTAAATAAATGATAGCTTCAGTGCAGAGGTAGCTTTGGAAAAATACTTATTTCCAAGGACTGTGACAGATTAATGACGGGAAAGTTGGTCTTTGAGAATGTCACATTTATTGCTCAGCACTTGACTTGCTCCCCATCAGCATGATCGAGCATAAAGACAGGGCACACATAATTTCATGTGGTTCACTCTCTCCAGGACCTCTCCTTAATTGTCTAAAATGATGACAGGTTGATAAAGATTGTTTGAAAAGTTTAGAGTTATCTTCTCAAATGCCATTTGTCAAAAGGTTGCAAAGTTCTTTTTGTTCCCCCTCCTCACTAGCTCTCCTTTCTCGTAATATCTGCCCTGGGGGCCAAATTTATGGTCATCACTAGTAAGAATGTTTTAAAGAGTTGCCAAAAGCAGTTTCAGTTAATTTTGCTTTACATGTTTTAAAGCTGTATTATTAAATATATAGTCATTAAGAATAAATATATATAGTTATTTATAATTGTTGTATTTTTAATCCACTCAAGAAATCTTTGTCATTTAACTGGATAGTTTAGTCTTTTAACTTTATTGAGGTTAGCAAGATGTTTGGATTCAGTTATGCTCTCTTGTCTTGTGTTTTACATTTGTCCTTCTTATTCTTTTTTCTCCATTCTTGCCTTTTTTTAAGGTTTGGTCATATTTCCCTTTCCCTCATTCTCCTTTTCTTTCTCCAAAGTTGAGACTTTATACTTCTAAATTCTTATCACCTAACCTAAACCTTTTAATATAATGTGCATTTTTAAAATACAAAGTTAATATTTTATCCTTCTCAGAAACAATAAAAATAACTTAGAACTTTTTAATTCTGATTACCCCATCCTAACTTAACTGCATTTTCTTTCTCTATGTTAGCTGTATTTTATTTTTATCAACCTCACATATGACACTATTATTGCTTTATATGGTAAACTTTTATATAGTTTTATCTATATATTTAACAATTTCTGTGCTGATGTTATTTTCTTAAACATTAAACTTTCATTTGGGATCATTTTTCCTCTGCCTGAAGGATATCACTTAGAATTTCTTTTCATGATGGTATCCTTTTTTTTTTTTTCAAGAGAGAGACAGACAGAAAGAGAGAGGGGGAGATGAGAATCATCAACTTGCAGTTGTGGAACTTTAGTTATTCATTGATTGCTTTCTCATATGTGCCTTGATTGGGGAGGGGGCATCCAACTGAGCCAGTGGCCCCTTGTTCAAGCCAGTGACCTTGGGCTCAAGCCAGCGACCTTTGGCTTAAAGCCAGTGATATTTGGGCAAAAGCCAGCAACCATGGGGTCATGTCTATAAGCCTACACTCAAGCCGGCAACCTAGTTCTCAAGCTGGTGAGCTCACACTCAAGCTGGTGACCTCAGGATTCAAACCTGGGTCCTCAGCATCCTAGGTTGATACTCTATCCACTGTGCCACTACCTGGTCAGAGTTATGATGGTATCTTGATTAAAAAACTTTATTTTTGCTGATCTGTAAATATCTTTTTCTTACTCTGCTCCTGGGAGATAATTTTGTTGGTTATACAATTCTATTTTGACAATTATTTTTTTCCTCTACAAACTTTTATATGCTGTACACCTGAAACTAATACAAAATAAAAATGAGTGTAAACTATAATTAAAAACAAAAATCTTTTAAGAACTTGAGATTATTCCATTGTCTTCTGGATTGCATTGTGAAAATCAGCTGTCAGACTAAGTGACATTCTTGTGCAGATAAACTATCTTTTTTGCCATAGCTGGTTTTAATATCATCTCATTTTCTTCAATGTTTTGAAGTTTTGTTTTATTGTCCTCATATGAATTTCTTCTTATTTATTTATGCCGCTTGAGATTTCTTGGGGTCTTAGAATGAAAAGTTACTGTCTTTTGTCAGTTCTGAAAAACATTCAGTCATTATTGAACTCTTCTCACCTTTTTCTTTTCATTTATCTTTTTTGAACCCAAATTAGACAAGGATAAGACATTTGCATTCTATATTTCATGTTACTAACCTTCTTTTTAATATAACGACTCTTCAATTGCTGTGTGCTGTGTGACATTGTGAATAATGTCTCTAGTTCTGTCATTTTATTAGTTCTCTTTTTAGCTGTATCTAATTTATTCAATGAGTTTTTATTCAATTATTTAATATTTTATTTCTAGAAATATCATTTGGTTCTTTTTAAAATCTATCATTTTAAGATTATATTTCCTTATCCATATTAAACATACTAAAACATCATTTTTATTTGGGGTATAAAATGCCAATATTCTCTTGATTAATATTTGTCAGCTGTCATTTATGATACCTTGTTTCATTATTGATTATTATTATTTTATTATAAACTCAGATTCTATGAATATTTTGAAAACCTTGGTTTAAAGTATACTCTTTTTCAGAGGGTTTAACATTTGCTTCATCTAGGTGAACTATACCATTTTAAACTAAATTTTTGGCTAGATCTTTTTCAGAATATTCTGAAAGTGTAATTTAGATTGCAAATCTGTATGTGGGCTAATTTGCAGTTATAAAAAATTGTGTTTCTTCTCTTCACATTGCCAAGGTTAGGAAAGGCAATTTTCTTTTTGTCCCCCTCTGCAGGTATATTTACTTCTAGTTCGTTTCTATGTTGCTATAACTCTTAGGTTTCCAGATGTATGCAAGGATCTCCCATTAGACTCTCCATCTTTTTTTTTATAAATAAATTTTTATTAATGTTAATGGGGTGACATCAATAAATCAGGGTACATATATTCAAAGAAAACATGTCCAGGTTATCTTATCATTCAATTATGTTGCATACCCATCACCCAAAGTCAGATTGTCCTCCGTCACCTTCTATCTAGTTTTCTTTGTGCCCCTCCCCTCCCCCATCCCCTCTCCCTCCTTCACTCACCCCCCACCCCGTAACCACCACTCTCTTGTCCATGTCTCTTAGTCTCGTTTTTATGTCCCACCAATGTATGCAATCATGCAGTTCTTGTTTTTTTCTGATTTACTAATTTCACTCCATATAATGTTATCAAGATCCCACCATTTTGTTGTAAATGTTCCGATGTCATCATTTCTTATGGCTGAGTAGTATTCCATAGTGTATACGTGCCACATCTTCTTTATCCAGTCACCTATTGAAGGGCTTTATGGTTGTTTCCATGTCTTGGCCACTGTGAACAATGCTGCAATGAACATGGGGCTACATGTGTCTTTACGTATCAATGTTTCTGAGTTTTGGGGGTATATACCCAGTAGAAAAATTGCTGGGTCATAAGGTAGTTCTATTTTCAGTTTTTTGAGGAACCACCATACTTTCTTCCATAATGGTTGTACTACTTTACATTCCCACCAACAGTGAATGAGGGTTTCTTTTTCTCCACAGCCTCTCCAACATTTGCTATTACCTGTCTTGTTGATATAGCTAATCTAACAGTTGTGAGGTGGTATTTCATTATAGTTTTGATTTGCATTTCTCTAATAACTAATGAAGATGAGCATCTTTTCATATATCTGTTGGCCATTTGTATTTCTTCCTGGGAGAAGTGTCTGTTCATGTCCTCTTCCCATTTTTTTATTGAATTGTTTGTTTGTTTGTTATTGAGTTTTATGAGTTCTTTGTATATTTTGGATATTAGGCCTTTATCTGAGCTGTTGTTTGAAAATATCATTGCCCATTTAGTTGGCTGTCTGTTTATTTTGTTGTCAGTTTCATTTGCTGAGCAAAATCTTCTTAGTCTGATGTAGTCCCATTCATTTATCTTTGCCTTCACTTCTCTTGCCTTTGGAGTCAAATTCATAAAATGCTCTTTAAAATCCAGGTCCATGATTTTAGTACCTATGTCTTCTTCTATGTACTTTATTGTTTCAGGTTTTATATTTAGGTCTTTGATCCATTTTGAATTAATTTTAGTACAAGGGGACAAGCTGTAGTCGAGTTTCATTCTTTTGCATGTGGCTTTCCAGTTTTCCCAGCACCATAGACTCTCCATCTTGCATGAGTTATATATAAGTTTTGTCTTGTCTCTCTTTTCTTATTCTGTAGTCAAAATGGAAACTCAGAGTCACCAGAATTTCTCAGAAATTCTCCAGAATGAAAACTGACCTCTTTGTTCTGTGGATTCCTACTTCTACTGTATCTTTGGCATCTGTAGATTCTTTGCTTATTTTTGGCTCAACAATAAATTTCTTTTTATTTTTCTTTTTTTACAGAGAGAGAGAGTCAGAGAGAGGGATAGATAGGGACAGACAGACAGGAATGGAGAGAAATGAGAAGCATCAATCATTAGTTTTTTGTTGCGACACCTTAGTTGTTCATTGATTACTTTCTCATATGTGCCTTGACCATGGGCCTTCAGCAGACCAAGTAACTCCTTGCTCGAGCCAGTGACCTTGGGTTCAAGCTGGTGAGCTTTGCTCAAACCAGATGAGCCTGAGCTCAAGCTGGCAACCTTAGGGTCTCGAACCTGGGTCCTCCACATTCCAGCCCAATGCTCTATCCACTGCACTGCCACCTGATCAGGCTTAACAATAAATTTCTAAAGGAGTTTTTGTCTGTTTGTTTGTTCATTTGTTTTGTAATTTATCTAGGAAGATCTGTTTAGGGTTTCTATTCAACCATGTGGTTGGAAAGAAAATTCCTTCAAACATACCTTATATTCATTTACCCACTGAAGGTGCCACTGAAGCACCTGGCACATAAAGAATAATTCAAAATACTCTCTGCTTTAAAAAAGATGACAGTTGTTGGCTGGGTTCTGTGGGATTTCTTCTTAGAATTTGTAACATTTTCTATATTCAATTTCTATGAAAAAAAAAGAATATAACCAGAATTCTCTCAAAAAAGACTCTAATAGCTATATTATATGAATGCATAAATGTTGGTTGAATGAATGCATATATTAAATATTAACTGATTAATAAACAAGTTAATGTTAGTTATTTTACGCTTGAGTCTCTATTTTCTGAGCCTAATATGATACATGAACTAGAGAGAAGAAGTCTTTACCTAAAAGACTAGAGGGGAGCCATGCTTACAACCCCTATAACACTACTTTGTTTTGTTGTTCCCAGATAGGTGTTGTTAGATGTCTGTGGCACAGTTCTCATAAGGACTGAGAGCCATCAGTACATAATCTATGCATGTTGTACTGTTTCAGTTGTATCTAATATATCATGGTCAGTAACAACTCTTTCATTCTCCTCCTAATCACTTCAGGGTTCTATTTTACACTTCTCTGCCATGTGAAGATAAAGTCTAGTGACAGGCCGATACACTGTGGCAGGGTGGAGATTAAGGGGCAGATAAACCCTAGCATTTCTAACCCATGTTTAGAAATACAGGTAATAGTTCCTTTCCCTAGAATTCCTTAACATGTAGAAACATTTAAATTTTAGTTTTGATGATCCTGATAGATAGGAGTTGTTGAGAAGGCCTGATGAGTAATTATTCTATTAAGCCATGTAAAACCATTCTATCGCTGATGGGTAACTTAGGTTGGGTACACGTTTAAACATTTCTTCACTGAATCAAGAAATCCTTCCTTTATCTCAAATATAATTATCCATTTAAATGTCATGGGTCAATTTATTAACACTTTATTCATTGGGGTGTAACCTTTATTAGGCTTTATAGCTACCAGAAATTATATCCTACACAAATACAATAGAGATTTAAATGTTCTGGAGAATGAGCTGACGGCTCCTGCCTTTATGGTATCATTCAGTAATGGACCTTGACCAGTAGAAGATTTGATAAGTATAAAATATTACTGCTTGATGCTAATTTGGTTCCTTTTTAATGACTGATAATCCTTGTCGATTTAGTGTGATCGTCACAATCCAGTACTGTTTCCCACCCTGGATGTGATTGTAATAGGAGCTATTAAGGGTGTCTGCATAATAAAATTAGTCAGGGAAGCTATGTACATTGTTTCCAGGCCTTTGAATTTTCATTATAGTGGTGAGGCTTGTTGAAGTGAAAAGTCTGCCGTCAGCTCAAACAAGTCCCTGGCTGGCTCCTCAGATACTATGCAAAAAAACTGATGATGACTGTGTTAAGAAGTACATATGTTCTTAGAGTCCTACGAAAATTCATCATATGCAAATAGGAACTGTAGGTTTTTGGCTAGGAGAGATAGTTTGGTTCCCGATTTGCCTAACAAAGCTTTACATAGCTCCAAAGCTTAAATACATAATCAGTCTTTCACAGCTAAAATTTGAAAGGAGAATGACTCTCTTCGGTTTGGAGGTTTATCACTGCTTTGGGATGTTGCTGTATTAAAGAAGTTGGAATTGCTTGACATCTTTGAAAATAATTTAAATGTATGATCTGATCCCACGACCTCCTTGTAGGGATTTATGTGGCTTGAGGGAAAGGCAGGGATAAGGACCTCATCACTATGTAAAGGCAGTGAAATAAATAAGTTCATCTGCCTCCTTGCGCTTCCCATTCCCCTAGCTTATAAGGGATCAAGTTCAAATTCCTTTCTCCTACAGCTGCTCTGGCTTTGGTCCCCTAGGAACAACTTCCCTAGTGCCTGTCAGAAAAATAGTAAAGACTTTGAACCAAAGAAAGATCTGTTTTGCTTCTGAACTAAATAGCCCTTATTTTAACAGTCCAGAAATTTATATGTAACTATTCAAAAAATCTGGATTGAAGGCAAGAAGGTATTCAAATGAGAAGGCTATATCAGGATCTTCCTAGCAAAGGGCTTACTGATGATATTATTATGTGACATTACCTAAAGTCTTGTTGTTGTTTCCTAAGCCCTCTGGAGTCCCTAAAACTTGGGTTATTAAAAATAAGAGTGCTTGTTCAACATTAGAATACAGAGAGCAAGCAGCCATTCATTTTTCAACACCAAATATTATAGTAAACCAACAGTTCATGGTATTGAGAAAATAAAATAAAAACCAACATAATGTCTGTGTGATAAGTGTCTATTATCATTTCTCTTCTGCAGGGTTGCTATTTGGTCCGAGAATATTAAGCAAATCAAAAATGCAATTTGTTTCAGGAAAGATTGTAGCACAGTGGACTTGGTATCCTCTGTCCATCTGCAAGCTCCACTCTTCCCCTGGGGATTTCAGCCTCTTCCTCTCCCCTTTGTCTGACAATTGTTGTTGTCTCCCTAGGCAGAGCCAAGAGCTTCTGCCCCCAGCCAGCTGCCTCTAGAAAGTGGCAGGGTTGCATGGTCTTTTTAAGAATACTGTAGGAGATAACCCAAGAACAACATTTCCTTTCTCTCTCCCACTCAGAGATGGGCAGTGGCAGGCCCCTGAGGATGAAGATCACGTCTGAGGGACTTGAATCAGACAAATTTTTTCCAATACCAGGGCAGCCACAATTTCCAAACAGCAGATCTCTTGCACTTCTTGTGGTGATAACAAAAACTAGATTTTTCTGGAAACATAGCTTATCTTCCTTCCCTTGCCCTTGATGACTGTAACTATTCCATACATGCTTGGCTATTCCTCTCTAGATTATAAGTTCCTTCAAGGGAATGTCTTATTCTCATTTACATCTTTAGCTCCTAGTACAATGCCTGACCACAGTTAGGTGTTCAATAAATATTTGTTGAATAATAATTTGCTTTCTCTGGCCTTTCTAGTTAACTGAAACCAGTTCATCCTTAAAATCCCAAATCAAGTCCCTGTAAAACCTTCTCATATAGTTTCACACTATAGCAATCCCTCAGAATGCATGGCACTTACTGTCATTGTCGCTCTTTGAGAAATTTGTCAGGAAATTACTTGTAGCATCTTCACTATTGGTGTTTTGTGTAACCTAACGTTCTGAGGGTGTAGTTGTCTCATCTCTAACCAGATTGCAAAATTCTTGAGAATGCCATTATTATTTTGTGGTGCCCCACAGTATAATGGTCTCTTAAAACAGTGCTTAGCACATTTTAAGTGTTTAATAAATGTTAGCTATTAAATAACAATGCCTAGCTAGTCCAATAGTCAATATTTACTGACTGATGAGTGAATTGATAATGGGAAATCTAATGAAGACAGCGTTCAATATCTGTCAACCATGGTCCATTAGATACAACACATACACATACATACAACCTTTTAGGGTTCTCTCCCACCCTAAAATGCCCTTAATGCTTCATCAATTATTTCTCAGAGTGATTCCACCCTTCTAATCATGGCTGACCAGAGCAGAACTGGTTATTTAACTCTAGGTGAGCCCATTATTAGGCAAATCCATGATCAAAATGATGAATCAGAATAATCAGAGTTCTCTGTCATTGATTTAGTATGGGGAAAATTAGAGTCTTAAGTGGGTTTCAGTAGGTATTAAAGCAGAAAAGATGTTCAAGAAGTCACAGTATGTAGACCGGACTGGAGTAGCCATGACACCACAAGGCAGCCCAAGTGAGGAAAGAGCAGAAATCCCAAGTCAGCAGAAAAAGCCATTCGGTACAATGAGGAAAACTAAATAAGACTGCACGGAGAAGCAGAGCGGCCAAGGCAGCCAGAAACACAAAGACAGAAGTGACTCAAGTGCCCATTCGCAGATGAATGGATAAGCAAAATGTGGTATGTGCATACAATAGAATATTACTCAGTTTTAAGAAGGCAGAAAATTCTGACACAACACTACAACTTTAAAGACATTATGCTAGGTGAAATAGGCCAGTCACAAAAGAACAAATACTATATGATTCCACTTATATGAGGTACCCCAAGTAGTCAAATTCATAAAATCAGAAAGCGTAGTGGTTACTAGGGCTAGTGGGTTATTATTTAATGGGTACAAAGCTTTAGTTTGTGAAGATGAAAAAGTCCTAGAGATGGATGGTGTGGATAGTTGCACAACAGTATGAATGTACTTAATACTACTGAACACTTAAAAATGTTAAGGTAGGAAATTTTATGTTCTGGGTATTTTGCCACAATTAAAAGAAAACATTCCCTTTGGCTTCAGGTAAGTTGAGTTAGAGCTAAACTAAAAACTTACCATTTTATAAATACTGTATGAAGCATCCATTTTCCTCAAAACAAGAACAGAGACTCATTCAAGCAAGTAATGTCCATGGGATGGAGAGATGGCAGAAGGGGGTGTGGTGCATAAATGAGAAGAGGGATTCAGGAACCGGATTGGCGGTTCAAGCAGACCTTGGTGGAGACAGGACATGAACCCTTAGAGGCTGCAGCAGCAGAAGGGTCAGATCTTCACTCTGGCTCCTTTATGTTACCTTTCCTCCAATCTCCACCCTGATGTGTTTGTATGCCTTTTTCATTAGCTCTTATTCTCTCAAAGTTTCTACTCATTCATGCCTTTGGTTTACTCATAACTATGGCCCTTCATGGCCCAGAATGAACTTCTAGCCATTCTTGCCCCCAGACTGGAAATACAGCTTTATAAGCCCCAAATTCCTTAATTCCATGTGGTTAAAATTATGATGGAATCCATTTGCTCTAGCTTTCAGTGATCTAAACTAAGAAGACCAAAAGAACTTTCCTTGTAATAGTTAGAGATTTACTTAAGTCATTCTGAGGAACACTGACTTACAACCTCAAGACTGTAAATATTTGTTAGTGAAAACCACAATTCTTAGAATGTTTGTTATACAGAATTGGATTTATTCACTTAAAGTTACCAACTATGTTTGTTCACCAAACCTGTGTCATTAACCACTGAATAATACCTCATTCATTGACCTATAATTAATTCAACAAATAAAAATGGCTGTGCAGATTCTTTTAGAGTTAGGAACATTTTTAAAGGCATTTGCCATAACTTGCCAAAAGTTATTTTGCAAGTGAAATTTAAAAGTGACTGGTAGGTAGCCTTGTATAATGGGTCCAATGATCCTGCTTCCTGATACACACTGTGTAATATGCTCCCTTTGAAGGTGGGCTGGACCTAGTGACTTGCTTCTAATGAATAGAATATGGAAAAGGTGAATGGATGTTGTGATGGAATTTTCTGATGTGTTGAGTTGGCTCAGCTACAGTTCTCAGTTATGCAATTAGACACTAATCTAGGTGTTGCTGTGAAGGTATTAAATGTGATTAAAGTCCATAATCAGCTGACTTTAAGAGAGATTTTCTACATAATCTGAGTGGATGAGAGTCAATCAGTTGAAAGGCTTTCAGCAGAGGTGAGGCTTCCCTGAAAAAGAAAAATTTTGGCCTGTGAACCGCAGCTCAGCCCACACCCAAGAGGTTCAGCCTGTGCTTCCTAATGTCCTGGCCTACAGACCTCGGATTGTCTACCCAGCCCCCAGTAGCACATAAGCCACTTCCTTTTGCTTAATCTCTTACCATATATCTCCTATTGATTCTGCTTCTTTGGTTGCAGCTGACCGACAAAGATGTCACTGGAGATTAGTTATAAAGACTCTGACTTTCATCTTGCTTGCCTTTTCCCCTTGGCTCTTCTAACATGTTTGTTCTGATGGAAAGGGCCACCTGCAAGGAAATGAGAGGGGCCTCCAGCCAAGAGCGAACAAGAGCTGAGGCCCTCAGTGCAGCAACCACGAAGAACTGAATCCTGCCAATCCCATATGAGTGAGATTAGAAGTGCATCCTGCCCCTGCTAAGCCTTGAGCTGATTGGAGCCTCAGCCAACATCTTGACTGCAGCCTCATGAGAGGCCTAAAGCAGAGGACCCAGCTAAGTCAGAGGACCCAGCTAAGTCATGCCTGGAAACTGTAAGATAAAGCAGTATTTGTTGTTGTTTACAGCCACTATGTTTGAGGGTAGTTTGTTGTGCAATAATAGATAACTAATACAGATTGACTCCAACAAATTGATTTAAAAACCCAGCACAAAATCGCATTCTTCCAGATAAACTTTTAGCCACTGATAACATCTGATTTGCTCCACATTTTCCAGTTCATTTTTCCAAGATAGAAGTTGAGTTGATCCAGTAAATCTAAAGAGAGACCTAATAACGGGCCACCAAACAGACCTGAACATAGTCGTTGGCTGTCTTTAGGTCAGTTGCTCATCCATGGTTCAACACTAGCTGTAGTCAGGGCAGGGAGAGTGGTTGGGATGTGGAACTTTGTGATTCAACCAAAAGCTGATGTTCTGCAAAAGCTGGGAGCAAGACAGTTTCCCTGTGAAGAGCTGATGTGCTAATCCAGAATCATTATTTACATGCCTAACAGAGAGCCAGAATCACAGAACTGTAAATACATCCAGCCAGTGCTGATATTTAACTAACCATATATAAAGGCAACACCTTTTCCAAAAGGTCCTTGGCCAATTGGAGTGGATGCCGACTGTATACCTTCCTAGGGAATGCAAATGATTATTAGTCCTACTATAAGCCCCAAACACCTTTGCACATGTTTACTTTCTTCAAATATTTAGATACCAAAAGTGCTTAAAGAGCAGAAAACAGGCCTTTTCAACTTCAAGAGAAGAGATAAATATTAAAAAGCTTACTCTCTCAGCCAGGGTCTTCCTTCCTCTCTCCTTGTGTGTCCTTGGCAACTGTCAGAAATGCAACCTGTATTGATGGTCTCAATATATGCAAAATTTCACAATATCGCAAATTTCAGTGCTTTCTTCCTTTTGTAGACAGGGATAACATTGTAGATTTGATTATTGCTCAGTAAATATTCACTTCCTCCCCCACTCTTATTTTCCTGGGAGGAATATATTTCCCTGCCCCTTTGATGTGGATGGAGCGTGGCCCTGTGACTTGCTTTGGTCTCCTGATAAACAGAGTGTATTGCTCTGTCCCTGGACTTGGGCTTGGCCATCCACATGATTTGCTTTGGCCAATGGGAAGTTAGTTTAAGATCAGATAACATCTTGTTGGAAGATGTTAAGGCATATGGAGCCAACCTTGACCTAACCTACAGCTCTGTGCTGGTTAATTTTATGTGTCTCCTTGACTGGGCTAAGGGATGCCCCGATAACTAATAAGACATTATTTCTGGGTGTGTCTGTGAGGATGTTTCTGAAAGAGATTAGGATTTGAATCAGTAAACAGTGAAGAAGACCTACCATCACCAGTGCAGGTGGGCATCTTCAGCGCTCCTAGTTCTCAGACCTTTGTACTGAGACTGAGTTAGAGACCGTGGGCTTTCCTGATTTTACAATTTGCAGATAGCATATTATGGGATTCCTCGGCCTCCGCAGTTGCATAAGCCAATTCCCATAATAATACTTTTCTTATATGTCTCTACCTATCCTATTGATTCTGTATCTCTGGAGAACCCTGACTCAAACAACTTTGGAACCAGATCAGCTGAAGCCCAGGTGACCAGAGACATGTGCTAAGTAACTGGGGTTTTTTCTAAATTGGTGGTTTTATTTCTTTTTAATTAGTGCTTCTCCAGACAAGATTTTTGTTCAGCTTTTGCTAAGTATCTTCCTCCTGACTGTCACAAGGTTATTACCATCGTTTTTAATCTGAGATGATGTATTAACAGTGGCCTTGCAGTGTAACAGAAGCTCCTGACAGATACACAGGAGGCTGTCACAAAGAAACCCCGCATTAGGTCCACCACAGACGCACGCGGAGCTTCGAGTAGCGGCTCCACAGATGTGCCCATAGAAGTTTAAGAGGCAGCTTAACAGATGTACAAAGCTTCAGATCAGAGAGGATATACAACAGTTAAACTTGCTTAAAGGCACAATGTGTCACCATCTAACGGTTACACGCGTCCTAAGCCCCAGCAAGGAGGATCGTGCGCGGGCGGTGCTCCTGGCTGTCGGCGTGCCAGAAAGATTATAAAAACGCCACGCTGTGATATGTTGCCCTCCTGCCTGAGAAGCTACTATTAAGCTGAGTATTTACTGCACCTATTCCGACAGAAGTGGCCGTGCCGAGTCTACCTGTCTTCTGGTTAGATAAATTAGTCGTGGGTGTCACAAGATTAGAGCTGCCTATTGTTCTGTCTGCTGAAGGTGGGAAGAGATGAAATCCCCTGGCCTGCCCTTGTAATGTTCTGTGTGAAATGCAGGAGGAGGCCGCCTCTTTTCTTCCCAAGTTAATGGCCAAACAAGATCTGGGCTGACTTATATTAGAGTTTGGGGCATAATTAAAAAGACAACACATGGCAAAGGGTGAGGGCCGTTTATTTATAGTGGGAGGGCATGTATGAAAGGAAAGGGAGGGCAAACCGAGGAACCTGGGAAAATCAAGCGCGCCTGCCATGAAAGACGGGCTCCCTGCATCCCCCCCCCCCCCCATCAACTGGTGCTGTAATCAGAACAAAGATGGTCGGCAGTGAGAAATATTCAATTTGTTCAACTCCTCTCAAAATATTTTTTATATAAATTGTTTTGCCCTCGCATTTTCATGATATATGGAGCTATGAACTCTAAATTAGTGTTAACAGAAATTGACAAGCTCTGCATTAAAAAATATCAGCCAGCCAGCCCTACAGGCTTAATTATGGAAGGAGAGCATGATGGGTGCAAAAACCCTGTTTCAAAATTTTACCACATGCAGTATAAATAAAAGATTATCTCATCCACGAATAACCTTACAGATCAAAAGGAAAAGAGGAAAGTGACTTCGCTGGCTTTTATGATTTTTTTTAATCTTGTCCAAATGGTTTTGTTGTATTTTGACAAAACTGAAAATTGTGATTTTTTTTTTGTCTTTGTGTAGAAGGAGTAGTAGTCCTACTTTGTGCATCTTAGATGGAGGTTCAGGAAATCATGTAAATTAAAATAAGACACATTTAAAATGGAAATATGTCAGATAAGAGCATGCAGATTTATTCTTCAGCAAACATTTCTGGAGTACCTACTATGTGTAAGCATTATACAGGTGTGTTTTTTGAAAGTGTCCTTTACAATACCTCTAATGGGGTTTATATTCTTTGTATATCCCTGGTTTTATGCTTATTTTTTCCTCTCTAAAACCCCATTGTAATGGTTATGGTTACACACTAGATTTTTTTATGTTGTGATGTCATCAACGCAAAAAAAAACAGATATTATCTTCGACCTCAGTCTTGATGTGCAGTCACTATTCTCCCAACAGCTGCTATTAGAAATTCCTCTATGTCTTGGCCTAGCCTGTGGTCGCACAGTAGATAAATCATCAACCTGGAAAGCTGAGGTCACCAGTTCAAAACCCTGGGCTTGCCTGGTCAAGGCACATATAGGAGTTGATGCTTCCTGCTCCTTCCCCCCTTCTCTTTCCCTCTCTCTCTCTATATCCTCTCTAAAATAAATTTTAAAATATTTAGAAATTCCTCTATGTCTTATTTATTACTTTGACCATTACCTGCCACCATATAATCCAGGTGACCAGATGATCTGATTTACCTGAAACATCCTTGATATACTTCTATTGTCAAAATAATTAACAACACTCAATAATGTCCAATTTTGGACAATAAATTTTATTTCACCCTGCATATGATATGCTTTTATTCCTACTAAAGCTAGGAAATATTGAATGAGTGAGTGTGCAAGGATGAATATATAGAGTTGGAGATTATTAGGGAATAAAGACCAGGTCTTTGAAATTTGCAGCCTCGTCTCCTCCTGAAGGATGCTACTACCTAAGGGAAAATTGAGTTGAACCAAAAATGACATCTCTTTCAGATTAAAGCAAAGTTTCATAATCTCAAACTGATTGACATTTTGGGCCAGATAATTCTTTGTTGTGAGAGGCTGTCCTGTGAATCCTAGTATGTTCAGAAATATCTCTGGCCTCCACCTACTAAAGGCCAAGAGCACTCTCCAGCCCTTCTGTGACAACCAAAAACACCACCAGACACTGCCAAACGTTCTCTGGAAGAGGGATCACTCCCTCTTGAGGATCACTGGGTTAGAGAATGGATATAAAAGATTTTTTCTAAAATTACTGAATACATGGAAAGAAAGACACATTGAATCATATGAAGCGACAGGGCAATCTGCATCTACTTTTAAAGCCTAAAATACAAAAATTTAGTTTAAGTTTAAAAATGCATATTATATTATACGTGACACAGTGAGAACTCAAATATAATTTACATTCTGAGTTTTGTTTCACTTATTTTGCATTGGGGGTTCATATGTAGTAATCTTTGTACTTGCTCATATGCTCAATCAAATCATGCTGTTTTGTTGCTTTATAGTTGTAGTACCAACCTTATGAAACAGGATGATCTGTGTCTCTCTTAGACTGGACTTGAATGAGGACTGGTGAGGATTTGGAAATTATTCTTTTTTACTCTCTGCTCCTCCCCAAAAATAATTTTGTATTTTTATATTTTATTTCTCAAAATCACTTGTATTTTCTATAAAATAAATGAAGGTACAAGGATTGTAAAGCATATTTTCCTCTAAATAAGAAAAATGTTAGCGTGACTGGTGGTGGCACAGTGGAAAGAGCATGGACCTGGGACACTGAGGACCCAGCTTCGAAACCTCGAGGTCACTAGCTTGAGCACTAGCTCATCTGGCTTGAAGACAGGCTCACCAGCTTGTGCGCAGGATTGATAGCTTGAACATGGGAATCATAGGCAAGACCCCATGGTCGCTGGCTTGAGCCCAAGGTCGCTAGCTTGAGCAAGGGGTCACTGGCTCTGCTGGAGTCCCCTGGTCAAGGAACATATGAGAAAGCAGTCAATGAATAAAGTGCTACAACTATGAGTTGATGCTTCTCAACCTCTCTCCCTTCCTGTCTTTGTCACCGTCTCTCTCACAAAAAAAGAAAAAATATCCCAGAAAAATGTTAAATTGTGGTATCAAATGGATGTGACTAATTTTTCTGTTGATATAAAATGCTAAAATTAGATGTAACATGACAATTATTTCTTTTAAAAGATAAATAAGTAAATTTCCCCCACCTCCCAAAATAGCCTGAAATTAAAAATAGGTTGTATCTCTTAAATAATTTTATCTGTTTTAAAAAGAAGAAAAATCTATTGTTTCAAATCCTACTGCAAATACTACATTATCTATTTTTTTCAAGTTTACATTAACCCAGGACAGATGTATAGGAAAGTTCAACTAGATTTCTCCTTTTAAATCTTGAAAATACAGGGATTGGTGGGCAAAAGTAGGCTTACAGTTGTAATACAAATAATACAATAATTAATTAATAAGAATACAAGAATAAATTCTGTGTCTCATGCACTCACAACTGTAAGCCTATTTTACTAGTCCTTGGATTTTCAAATTTACATGAAACTTTAGAATTTTAGCTGTCAAAGTGATCTTTAATTAATTCATATATGATATCAACAATTCATATTGAGAATGCTTGGCCAAATGCCCCTTCCTAATTTCTAAATACTTACCCTTAAAGCATTTTTATAAACATATTTCATTATAGTACATAAATTCAGTCTAATCTTTTGAATACACTGTTGAATAACCACCTCAACGAATGTTTTCATTTGATTTCCTTTTGTGATTTTCTTAAAAAAAAAAACATATTAAGCAATATCTTTACTGACATACTGTGTCCACTTAGTCCCTGATGATAAGAAAGAATTAGTAGCCTACTTCTTATCAAAAATGCTTTTAGCATCTTCAGAATTGTATCTAGTTTTGCTATAGTGAAGTGTCATGGACACAGGTGTGAATGGAGCATGACCTGTGCTCTCCCAAAGTTCACCTGTCCAAAAATAATCACAATACCACATACGTTGTTTAAAAATTTCTAGTAGCCTCATTAAGAAAGTAAAAATACATCCCAAATCCCTACTATATCCTCCAATCCCCCTTACATCTTCTTAAATTAAAAAAAATACATATGTGAAGTTAATTTTAATAAAGTATTTTATTTAAACCAATATATACAAAATACGTAATTGTTATCAAAACTATTAATGAGATGGTTTTACATTCTTTTTTTTCTTATTTTAAGTCATCAACATCCAGTGAATATTTTACACTGTCAACACATCTCAATTTGGATTAGTACCTTTCAAGGGCTCAGTAAACCATATGTGGCTAGTGACTACTATATTGAACAGTGCAGACCTACAGCAGAGTTCTCCAAAGTTTGAAGCCCTTGAGTTAATTTGGGTTTGAAAAGAAATTTTTCAATATATCTGCATGTATTCATTTTTATTCCATTACTTAAAAATACAAACAGTCTTTTCTAACAAATTCTATTAAAGGAAATACACAGTTATACTTAGAAATCTCTAGCAGAGAGAGAAAGGAAGAGACGGGGTGTGAGAGGAGGAGTTAGAGGAGGGAGGGGTAATTACCTTCCTGGTTGCATTCAACATTTAATGCAAAGTTGCAATCTCTTTTCTGTAACCTATAAAATAAAGTCTAAAAGCTCAACTTCAAAAGGAGTAACCACCATGAATCAGCTAACGTTATTTAAAAGCACTAAAGAAAAGGTTATACTAACCTGGTTCTTTCTAAAAGACTTAGAAATAAAAAATTCTTTTATATATAAAGCAGCAGTTATTTGTTATATAAAACCTGACACATATAGAAAATGTTCAAAAATAGAAGTTAGACACAGCTTCTTCCACCCTTATCCTCCCAATTTATATTACTTGTATCATGTCTGCAATTGTTGAGCACCTATTTTCTGCCCTGTAATCCAAACCATCCATTTATTTTAATCTTAGTGCTAATTAATTCCATGTTTGTGTTTGGTCCCTTTTCTCTCATATCTTGATTGGCTAAAGCTGATACTCTATCTAGGATAGTCCTCAAGAAGGGCTTATGGGTAAAATGTTCTCTGAGTTCTTTTATGTTCAAGAGTATTTGCCTGTTGTACTTATACCCAAATAACATCTTTAGATTACACAGTCCTTCTTGAGGATGTCATAGGTGTTACTCCTCTGACTTAGAAGTCAATTCAGCCTTAACTGCTGCTGCAGAGAAGTCTGAGGCAGCATACAGTTCTTTTGTAAATGACTCTTTGCCTAGCTGCTTGCCAAGGAATGTTGTTGTCTTCAAGTCCACCAGCTTTACTAGTAAGATGGCCCCAGATGCTGAAGATGGCTCCATGGAGCCTCTACCTCAGGTGCTAAAAGCAGCTTGGCTGTGAGCATGATCCCAGATGGGCAGAGAATCAGCCCCAGACTGGGGTTGCCAGATAAGATTCCAGTCAGGGTGCATGTGGAAATCTATCTCTCTATTTCCCCTCCTCTCACTTGGAAAAGAAGGGGAAAAATTATTATTATTTGGATATGTTTTTTAATGCTCACAGTATTTTAAAACATGTAGCAAATTTATATATAAATATGCCATGCTTATATATGAATTTATAATATACTGCTCACAAAAATTAGGGAATATTTCAAAATGAATACGAAGTGATAAGAAAAAGGTATTTGATTTTTTTATTAAACAAGAACATCAGAAAAGAAAACAAGTCAAAGAAAGTTGTTTGATTATGCAACTTTTATTTTATTGGTGAAAATGCACAATACAAAAGGCTGAAAGTACTGGAGTAGCTGCACGATCTCCGATCCCCTCATTTTTGTGAGCAGTGTATATAAATATATTAGGTTGCATGCTATCTCCAAATTTTTGTTTATACAATAACTGATCAAAACAGCTTAGAGAATGCCAAAGTCAAGAAAATCATGTGAATTAAATGCTATTATAAAGGTAGATACCGCAGGCTATTGCTTCAGAGAGAAGTAACTTCTCTTCTAATAAGCCTAGATAGACACCACGTACTATGTGAGCAGTATACATTGAGGAAAAAATGGTCTGAGGAACACTATCTGATAGAGATAAAATAATAATACTTGTCATAGTTTTGCTATTTGATTTGGCAAAGCACTTTCACATACATTATTTCTTTTGATACTCTGAATGACCCATTGAAATGGGAAATATTATTTCTTTTTTGCAAATATGAAAAATGAGCCCACAGACGTTAAGTGATGTAAGACCACACAGCTGAATGTCAAACCCTGGTCACTGCAGTCCTCAACTGCTGCCTGGGATTTAGGGAGTAAAAATGTCCCTTGATGGGACATGGGGCCATACAGAAAAAAATCCTGTAGTTTAAGAAGCTGCCAAGTCACAGAACTTTCCTAATCAAAACATTTTAATCCTAGTTTGTTTGTTTTTTAATGAGACAAAAGCAGAGAGAGATGTTAGTTTCTTCAATTACTTGAGGTAATCTTTTCAGAATCTCTTAGAATGGTTCCACAGCACAAAAAGAAGATTAAATATAGTCATTCTTCATTTTATTTCATCAATATATGTGCTCAAGGCAGATAATTGAAGCCGTCAGGAGTGTCAGAATGAGAGTTGGAAAATAGTCTAATACTCTTTGTTATCTTATACATTTTATTTTCAACTTATTCAATGTTCAGATGACTAGTGGCTTGGTATCAAGTCAATTACTATATGAGAGTACATCAAATAACCATCAGTTAAAATGTCAGAATGGCTTCATTCTTTTGAAATAAACTGCCTCTTTCATAAGTTATTCTGATGCTTCATGGCCAGATGCTATGCAATCAAATAACTGAACCTTCTATCATTTCTAAATGTAAATGTAGCTTAGGCACAGCCAAGTGTGTGTTATTTTATTAATCTATTAGTACAGTCAAAATGTGTGTGTGTGTGTGTGTATAAAGGCACAAAACAATTGTGAATAGGTCAGCTGTGCTCAAATATTTCAAAACATGTATAAACAACAGTTTAAGTTAGGCATCACCTAACAACTACAGCCAATTGCTTCCACAAAGTTTGCACTCAAAACAATTGTTTTTAATATAATTTAAAAACTCTTATCACAGATAACCGAGTTTTCCAATGCATATTTTTAAAATATTATTTAAAAACTGGGAAGGGCTTTTTGAATAAATTCTAGGCTTTGGAATAGTGATCTCTTCTTTACAAGAATTCTTATCTAGAAATTTTTCACTTTTTACTGTTAAAAGTTGTAAAACCACAAAAAGAAAGGAAGAAAAGAAGGGAGGGAGAGTTGGAGGGGAGAAGGGGTAGAGGGAAGAAGGAAGGAAGATTTCTTTGGCAAGTGTATATCTATGCATTTAGAATTTCATGTGAAACTAAAAGTTAAGAAGAGCCTTATTTATATAAAATTATCACCCTGCTTTCCCCACCTAACTCTACAGGCCCTGAAATGGCTATTAAAACCTAACTGTGTTGCTTAGTTAATTCACTTGACAGTTAACCCTAGGGAATATTTTGGCAGTTAATTATATACATTGATAATTTTTATATGATGGGCATAAATTTATAGTGATACAGCCATAAAATCCCACCCCAACAACCAAATTTTTGTTAATACAAAGGCCTAGATTAATCTTAATCAGTAGTAAGAAATGTAATTGAGCTAGTTTGATAACTGATTATTCTCATAGTGCTTCAAAGAGCTTGTCATTCTTATGAATTATTTTTCTGCTGCACTGCACTCTGCAAAAAGATGTGCATAGTATTTCTCAGGAGAACCCACTAGTGAATAAATAGAAACCCCCTCCATTCTCTCTCCCTCTCTCTCTCTCTCTCTCTCTCTCTCTCACACACACACACACACACATTTTTAAGTTAAATTTCTACTCACCTTCAAGAATTATTCCATTTCAGACTCTTAATAAATGACTGTTCTGAGTCCCCAAGATCTTGCTTGATTAAAGATAGGATAAAAATTCAAATCAAGAGAAATTATGATCTTATTGAGAGGCAAGACTTTGAAGATATAAGCCAATCGGAGAAATAAGACAGAACTGTTTTAGGTACCAAAACACATGGAACTTTGGGGCAAAGCGCTGTGAGTTCTTGGGTTGCAAGGAGGACGGGAGGAGGGTGGGAGTGGCTGCCACGAGGTGTGTGGGGGCTGCACTGACAGCAGCCATCCAGGGCTGTGACCCACAGCAGGCAATGGCCACGCATGCTGGGGAGGCAGAGAGGACTGCACCAGGAATGTGATGTCTCAGATGAGTTTTAAAAGACAGAATTTGTCAAGAGAAAAAAAGGAAGGCAGAGTGAACAAATCAAAAGTAAAAAACATTTTAAAATGCTGAGAGGTTTAAGCTTTCCCTGTAAGTTACCGGGGCTTTGAGAGTTTTTAATCAGGAGAAGGACACGGTCGCAGCTGGGTTTAGGATAGCCTGACTGTGAAATCCAACCGATGACTGTATTACAGACAGGGAGACAACGTCAGAGGCGTCTCACATGGTGGGACCTAAAATGACAGAGTTGAGGTGGGGGTGAAGGTTAGGGCATCACCTGCCATTACATAAAAATAAACAAAAGAATTCTTTTTTACTAATATTGAACAGTTGTTTTTGGAAGGCATAAGCAAGGAGAGATTAAAAGTGGTCACTCTTCAGAATTATAGAAGTTCATGCCTAGCTACCATTTACTTTGTGGGTTCTGTGGTCTCCAAGCCAAATTGACAAATACAAGTAGCGCGAGACTCTGTGCTCCGTTCTGAGAAGATTCCATTTGCTGCCGTACATGTTCTGCTTCAACCATTGGATTGGGGATCAGAAGTTCCCTGCACCAGTAAGCACTCTACAATATGCAAAACAGTCGTTTATATAGACAGTGTGGGAGAGAAGAGAAAAATTACTGTTTTCCATTACCCAGTGAGTTCCATCCATCCACCCCTTTTCAGTGAATTAAGTGTGAATAAATAAATACAACCAAGTTCAGTGGTAACCTTTAGTGCCTCCCATTAATCAGAGTAATAAGGAGTCTTTTCTGGAATCTGTGTTGATGCTATAGAAAGAATAATGATGACATGAGGTCAGTTTAACTCCAGCCCTACGACACTTTGTCAATATAATATTGGCAATACAGTTATGGTGAAAAATAAGGGCATTATTTAGTTGTTAGGAGTTAGTAAATAGATTATTTATTATGTTGTCTGTCATCAGTCAGAACCCTGAACCAGTAAGACACCAGCTGCCTGAATAATTTTTCTACAAATGCCTAAAACAGTCTGCTCGGGCTCCATCCATCCCTCCCTCCCTCCCTCCCTCCCTCCCTCCCTCCCTCCCCTCCCCCTCTGCCTTTCTCCCTCTGTGTGTATGTTAGAAAGTGTTATAATATCTAAGGTTAATAAATGTGGGAATTTATTAACAGGAAATGAAAACTGATAGGTATTTAACATTTAATGTGAAATAATCTACTGTAACATAAAAACCTCAAAATAATACTAACTCTTTTAATTGTCCATGGTAATTAAACTGTCACTGTGATAATTAAAAAGATAGGTGGAGGGTAAGGTATTGACACAAGCTCTTCAAATAAAGTGGGTTGATTTTAAAACTAAATTTAACTTAAATTGAATGATTACTTCTCTCATACTTTCTTTTGTTTTTAGTGGCAGCATCAAAATCTGTTTTTCACAGTTTTTGCCAGGGATGATAAGCCCAAAGTAACTGAATCAGCATGTGTTAATAACAATTCCTACTAATAAAAATTTCTGGTAATAACTTCTTCACGTTTGCTGAAAGGAGAAGATTATTTACTGCATAGTGAAAGAATTGTAGGTTAGCTGTTTAGGGTGTGTGTGTGTGTGTGTGTGTGTGTGTGTGTGTGGTGTGTTCATTCACTTTACATCACGTATCCCAATAAATTCTGGATGAATTCAAGTTAACTATTTTAAATCAAATACTAAATTTTTAAATATTCAATTGAATATATACCAAATCTCTTGAGGAAAAAGTCTGGACTTGAAATTTCATAAAAATCTTATCATCTTACACTCTCAATTTGTCCTTGTCTGATTGTTATATAGAATTACATAAGCCTTATAAAATTAGTTCAGAAAGGGCTTTTTCTTTCTGTATTTTTCAGGAAAACTTGTTTAGTTTTGGATTGGTCTATTAGAACTCAACTGTTGTTTTCTTTATGGAAAGGTTTTAAATTACTGTTCTGATTTATAATTAATGGACAATTCAAGCTTTCTGTTTCTTACTGAGTCAGTTTGGCTAAGTTATGTTTTTCCAGGAATTTATTTGTTACCTTAAATCAATTGACACAAAATTGTGCACAGTATTTCTTTTTTCTTCTTTTTTTTTTTTTAAGTGAGCGAGAGAGAGATAGACAGGAAGGGAGAAAGATGAAAAGCATCAACTCATAGTTGTAGTGCTTTAGTTGTTCATTGATTGCTTTCTCATATGTGCCTTGACTGGGGGGCTACAGCAGAGCAAGTGACCCCTTGCTCGAGCCAGCGACCTTGGGAGTAAGCCACTGACCTTTGGGCTCAAGCCAGAGACCATGGGGTCATGTCTATGATTCCACGCTCAAGTCAGTGACCCCACACTCAAGCTGATGAGCCTGTGCTCAAGCAGGATGAGCCTGCGATCAAGCCTGCCACCTCAGGGTTTCAAATCTGGGACCGTAGCATCCCACGTTGATTCTCTATTCACTGCGCCACCACTGGTCAGGCAGTATTTCTTAATTACGGTATATTTTTTACATTTCAGCTATGTGTATATTTGTTCCCTTTTCTTCTTGATATTATGGTAATCATTTCTTTTTTTTTTTTTAAGATTTTTAAAAAATTTGTTTGTTTTAGAGAGGAGAGAAAGAGAAGGGTGAGGGGAGTAGCAGGAAGCATCAACTCCAATATGTGCCTTGAGCAGGCAAGCCCAGGGTTTCGAACCGGCAACCTCAGTATTCCAGGTCTATGCTTTATCCACTGCACCACCACAGGCCAGGATCATTTCAATGTTATAAAAAAATGTCTCTACTTGATTAGTCTTTTTTTTTTTTTTTTTTTTTATATTTCTGAAGCTGGAAACAGGGAGAGACAGTCAGACAGACTCCCGCATGCGCCCGACCGGGATCCACCCGGCACGCCCACCAGGGGGCGACGCTCTGCCCACCAGGGGGCGATGCTCTGCCCATCCTGGGCGTCGCCATGTTGGGACCAGAGCCACTCTAGCGCCTGGGGCGGAGGCCACAGAGCCATCCCCAGCGCCCGGGCCATCTTTGCTCCAATGGAGCCTTGGCTGCGGGAGGGGAAGAGAGAGACAGAGAGGAAGGCGCGGCGGAGGGGTGGAGAAGCAAATGGGCGCTTCTCCTGTGTGCCCTGGCCGGGAATCGAACCCGGGTCCTCCGCACGCTAGGCCGACGCTCTACCGCTGAGCCAACCGGCCAGGGCTTGATTAGTCTTTTAAAAGAAGCAACTTTCGACTTTTTTATTGTATCATATGTTTTCTTTTTAATTGGTTACGGTTTTGGCCTTTAGTATCACCTTCTCTATACATTTTTCAGTTTATTCTGTTCTACTTAAAACTTTTTAATTGGACATCATTTATTTTAATTTTCATCTTTTATTCTTTTCTAATGTAAGCACTTGAATGTATTAAATACCACTTTTACTATTTCTAGTGAAAATTTAGACTGTATAATTTTCACAATTCATGTAATAGACACTTAAAAATTTTTTTTGAGAGAAAGAGAGAGACAGGAAGGAGAGAGAAAGAAAGAGGGAGAGAGAAAAACATCAATTTGTTGTTGCTTCACTTCAGTTGTTTATTGATTGCTTCTGATGTGTGCCTTGACCTATGAAGGAGGGGGGCTCAAGCCAAGCCAGTGACCCCTTGCTCAAGCCAGAAACCTTGGCCTTTAAGATGCAACCTTGGGATTGTGTCAATAATCCCATGCTCAAGCCAGTGACCCTGTGCTCAAGCTGGCAAGCCTGCACTCAAGCCGGGAACCCACGTTCAATCTGACAACCTCAGTTTTGAACAGGCAACCTCAGCGTTCCGGATGGACACTCTATCCACTGTGCCACCACCAGTCAGGCCATGTAATAGACATTTGAAAATATATATAATTCATCTTTGACCCAGGAGATGTCACCAACCTGGCCCTTCTTGAAAATTTAGGTAAGTTGGCCCCAACCTGTGCGGCGGCTGAAGCAAAAGTAAAAATGGGATGCCTTGCCTGACCAGGCGGTGGCGCAGTGGATAGAGCATCAGACTGGGATGCAGAGGACCTAGGTTTGAGACCCCAAGGTCGCCAGCTTGAGTGCGGGCTCATCTGGTTTGAGCAAAGCTCACCAGCTTGGACCCAAGGTCACTGGCTTGAGCAAGGGGTTACTCGGTCTGCTGAAGGCCCACGGTCAAGGTACATATGAGAAAGCAATGAACAACTAAAGTGTCGCAACAAAAAACTAATGATTGATGCTTCTCATCTCTCTCCGTTTCTGTCTGTCCCTATCTATCCCTCTCTCTGCCTTTCTCTCTGTCTCTGTAAAAAAAAAAGGGGGGGGATGCCTACATATTCATATGTAAATGCTTAAAAATTACAAGTTAAACCTAAAAATGAAATATAAAATGTTTTTGAAAAATATACCTTCACACAACAAAGTAGAGAAGTACATGTAAAACTATGGTTTTTATATGACTTAAAGTTGACAAAATATTAAAAACAACTAAAGTTGATTATTATTGCACCTGTCTGGGTATTCTTTTGATAGCTTAATGAGGTTTGGCTGACAAATAAAATAACAACTTACCTAATTTGTTAATTATTATATACTATTTCATAAATTTATTTTTCTTGCCTTCATTTCAGAAAATCACTTGTTATCCTGCAATCAAAATGTTTACATAATTTGTTTTCTATTAACATTAATATCTAAAAGATCAAAAAATAAATTTCAATTGCATTCAAAGTATACATGTAAATATTTGCTCATCAAAATTATACGCTTAATTCAGTTTATTTCAAGAAACTGAAACTTTCTAACTTAATTTAAAAATTTTAAGTTATATATTTGTATAATATGAAATCATTTGTAATTCTAGTGCTCAATATGTCTCTAGTTTCTAACACAAAGAATCAGTAGGTATCACATTTCACATACAGCACATTAAATCTGCAGATCTGTGAGTGTAAGAGCAATATGAATTGCTTAACATAGGACAATTTTCTCTGCAGCTATGTGCATATGTTGCAAGTATTGTGCAAATAGGTGAGTCCCTCCAGACCACAAACTGGACACAAAGAGAAGCAAAAAATAATGAACACTTGAGACTACTGCAGTACTTTATTGTGTGAAAACCTACATAGCAATTAAACTAAAGGAAAGGACTTGACAAGTTGATTTATCTTTTATCTAAAGTTTTCTATCACTCAAATTGTGCCTACTTTCTGAAGTGGTACCCATCTTCAAAAACTCAAACCTCGCCACAGCTAGCCATTATCATTCTTGGTTAGATGCTATCTGACGCAAGCGTTTGTTTCACTAGGGCCTTAATGGAGTTAGTCAAGAGTGGTTGTGTGGTACCTTCATACTCTGCCGATGCTGAGCATGTATATTTAATATATGTGTGTATTTATATTGTGTATGTGTGTGTGTGTGTTTATGTCATGAGAGACTTCTCTAAAGCATGGGCCTCTGGCAGGGTCCTCTCTGGACCTGGTCTAACAGTGATGCAGGCGGCTTTCCCAGGTCTGCTGGTCCCTGCTGGAGAGCCCTGTGTGGTGGGCAGAGATGCTGAAGGGAGTCACCTCCTCCTTGTCTTTATCCAACCCCACCTCACATTTTTGCTACTTTTCTATAAGAAACACAGGAATCTTGAGCAACCTCTTCTACCTCTTATAAAACAAGCAGTATCTCCAAGAGTGTGTCCTTTCTAGGGTTTAATTCTAGAACTCATACACTGTTCTCCCATCAAGGGGTTCCTCTGAGGACCCAGTTGGCCATAATTCCAGAAGTAGAAGTCCCTCCCTATTCAATGTGTTGACAATTTGTATGCTGTCATGTCCTCACGTAGATCCCAAGCTCTTGGAGGGGTTGTGTGTTATTGATGTTTAAACCCACTACCTGAGCCTGGCATGCTACACACTCTTAGTAAATATATATTGAAATAAAATGACCAAGGAAGTGACCAAAAAAGACAGAGTTGACTTCATAAAAGCAAATAGTTCTGTAAGACAAAAAAAAATTTTCTAATAGCCCTAGGAAAATATCTGCAGCAAATGTAGAGAGCTGTCATCTTTAGTTGGTAAAGAGTTCACACAAATAGATGAGGAAAAAAAACTACTACAGTCAATCTAGATAAATGAGCAAAGTACCTAAAAGATAGTTCTGCAAAACTAATATAATACTTTGAAACCAATTTGGTAATCAAAAGCCTCAAAATATTCACTTTGTTTGACCTAATAATTCCACTGCTGAAGATCCACCTGAGAGAGTGATAAATTTTGGAGAAGAAAGTTTTATCTAACTCAAGCATGCAACAGGTCTTTGTTCTAATCATATGTAAATTAAAAGTTCTGCCCAACAACATTTAACAGTAGCATTAAAACTCAGAAATAGTTACTCCTATAGAGTGTTGGTTCCAAGGGGCCTTGTGCCCCTTGGAAATGTGGGCATTCAGTTCCAGTGGAATGGCCGCAAGTGCTCATTAGCAGAAGGGTCAGAACATGTCAGTTTGCCCAGCTGGCTGCCCGGGCCACTTTATGGAACAAAAGCTCTCTGCCCGTGTAGCTCCTTTTTGGTCATAATTAATACAAATGATTTTCCTTGGAACCATGGTGATATAGGACCTAAAAACTGACAGCATGTCCCTACCTATCAAGATCCACTAATGCACCATGCTGCCATTAAGAGAGCTTTTTGTCACCACTAGACTACTTGTCAATTCTCTGCAGCATGCACTTAGCTGGATCAGCCTGTAATGCACTAACGTGATTTCAACTAAACAACAGAGCTAAATAACAGAGGAGTATGGCACTTGGAGCAAGAAAGAAGGGAAGCAAATAACTATCATTACCTCCCTAAACTTCAACAACTATGAGAGAGCCCTCTTTCTTAGAAATCCAGATCCCCAATTTCAGACAGTGTAATGGTAGCCAGCTTTGCAGAACAGAGGCAGAAACACTTGTGTGCTGATGAAACCTCTTGCCTCTCCCATTGAACAGGTAGAGATGATCCTCCAGCATCAGGCCCAAGCCCAAGGTTTGGGCCCCTGAACTCATAGTCCATTCGACCCTAAAGCAATGTTTTATAGACTCCGTTTAGAATCTTACTGAAAATTAATAATAGTGATGGACTCCCTTTCAAGAGAAATGTGCATGTGCTATTTTGGATGCAGTATCAGTGGAGCAAAAGGACCCCCTGAGCCCTATCCATGGAGCGCCTTAAACTATCAGCTAGCTCTCTCTGTACTCAGACTACCACCCTCCATTCCTGTGTCTGTCACAGGCCTCCTTCATGAAGCACTGGGCTCTGTTCTGCAGAAGTAGGAAGCTATTGCCAGCACAGAGTTCCAGGAGGCTACTTCATTTCAGTGGACCCGGGGGTAAAAATTCCTCACGACTCTGTCCATAAACGTCCATGGTAAAGAAACTTACTCTAGAGCAGGGGTCCCCAAACTTTTTACACAGGGGGCCAGTTCACTGTCCCTCAAACCATTGGAGGGCCGGACTATAAAAAAAACTATGAACAAATCCCTATGCACACTGCACATATCTTATTTTAAAGTAAAAAAAAAAACAAAACGGAACAAATACAATATTTAAAATAAAGAATAAGTAAATTTAAATCAACAAACTGACCAGTATTTAAATGGGAACTATGCTCCTCTCACTGACCACCAATGAAAGAGGTGCCCCTTCCAGAAGTGTGGCAGGGGGCCAGATAAATGGCCTCAGGGGGCCGCATGTGGCCCGCGGGCCATAGTTTGGGGACCCCTGCTCTAGAGAGACCCTTCCCAGGTTGACTTCTCCTTCAAAGGCTTGACATGTAGATCCCTAATCACGTCAAAAGGCGGTTTGGTGCTCAGGAAAAACAAAACACGTATGGTAAGAAATTAAGAGTGAAATTACATAAGGCTTTTAAAGAAAATTTAGTATTCTAACTGCATTTTTCAACTAGAAGTCATAAAATCATTTCCTTAGCCAGTAATATCATTATCCTCGTTTCACAGGTGGAAAACTGGGAATTACAGAGGGTTAATGGCTGTGTCTGAAAGCACACAGCACGCCCTCATCAGAGGGAGCTGGAAACACAGGTAGTCAAGGGCTCACACTGTTCTGTGATAACCCAAACTTTTATGAACAAGTTGGGCTTGGCTCTAATTGGCATTCAATTTTAAAAAATGTCTTTCATTAAAAAATATAATTTGAAGAACTGGGTAATTGACTCACATTTGATTAAGGCAGAGTCTATTGGATTAATATGATTAATAGATAAAATTATAATCAAACAGAAAGCAGTACAAAAGGTGACGAAGTCATGGATCACATTAAGATACTAAATTTTAAAAGATGGATATACTGAGGGTTTTTTTACATTAGTAATATTCATTTCACAGTGGATCTCACACTGTTCAGCCATTGCTGGTGGTATAATTAGAATGAAGTTTGTGTTAAGGATTAAAAGAAGAAGTACTTGGGAAGTCTTTTGGTTCCACAGTAAGGAAAACCCTTATTGTCCTCTTTCTGATTCTCCCCAGATCATTTGGTTTCAATGGTAATTTCTCAAACTGATAATGAACTGGGCCACTCTAGTGGCTATCCTGCTTGAAACTAAATATAGTTAATGTTGCCTCAACTCCAAAGTCTCTTTCAGGAGCTATAATGTTCACCAACCTGATCTGGGATAACATATTCCACAGTTTCTGTATAAATGCAAAATCATAACGCCAATAGAAACTTACTTAGTTGATATGAAAACACTCCAGCCATCGGCTACTTCAAGACTGCTAAGCCTGAAAGTGAAATGGAAGATAGAATGCTTGGGTTTTTATTGTCAACTCAGTCTTAAATCCTTTTTGCTCAAGACTCTGTGGCATCAATGGAGGAGGACGTGTTAATGTTCTTCTCACTATCGAAACTTTCTGTTTCACTCTGAGTGGTCTCAGCCTCCTTTCAAAATCTTCTGTGTCTGCATAAACTGAGTGAAGGGGAGGAATTGGGGAAGGTTTTCACCATTCCTTAATCTTCATCAATGTCCCAAAAGCCAACTTCTACAACATATAATAATAATAATAATAATAATAATAATAAACAACTGGCTTCCTAAGCAAACACATTTCCAGTGTCCTCTCCTTGCCACCACCCCATCCCAAGGCTTCAGGATTTTTCTATGCAGAAAATCTATACCTGCCACTGCAGTTCTTGTTCTTTTCATGTAGTTACTTCCGGAAGAATGCTCTGGTCAGGAAGAATGTCTAAGACCCTGGGATTGAAAGATGACATTAGAACAATGAGTTAGCTTTCTTTGACCATAATAATGACACAATGTTGAAGGATTGATGATATTTCATGTTGCAAGGGTTTGTAAAACAAAGAATCTCATATACAGGACCCTGGCTGGTTGGCTCAGTAGTAGAGTGTCGGCCTGGCGTGCAGGAGTCCCAGATTCAATTCCCGGCCAGGGCACACAGGAGAAGCGCCCATCTGCTTCTCCACCCATCCCCTTCTCCTTCCTCTCTGTCTCTCTCTTCCCCTCCCGTAGCCAAAGATCCATTGGAGCAAGGTTGGCCATGGTGCTGAGGATGGCTCTATGGCCTCTGCCTCAGGTGCTAGAATGGCTCTGGATGCAACAGAGCAATGCCCCAGATGGGCAGAACATCGCCCCCTGGTGGGCATGCCGGGTGGATCCCGGTCGGGCGCATGCGGGAGTCTGTCTGACTGCCTCCCCGTTTCCAACTTCAGAAAAATACAAAAAAAAAAAAAAAAAAAAGAATCTCATATACAACTTGTTGCAGTATATATTGGAAGGGAGTTTGGTAGTATCTATCAAATATTAATAAAACGTGCATCCCCTTTGACCAAGCCATTCCATGTACACCTATGCTCAATGATTCGGATTCAAGGCTGTTCATTATAGCACTTTTTTTAAGTGAGAGGAGGGGAGATACAGAAACAGATTCCTGCTTGTGCCCCAATCGGGATCCACCCAGCAACCCCAGTCTGGGACTGAATCAACCAAGCTATTCTTAGCACCCGGGGCCTATGCTCAAACCAATCAAGTCATTGGCTGTGAGAGGGGAAGAGAGAGAGGAGGGGGAGAGGGAGGGAGGGAAAGAGAAGCAGATGGTCATTTCTCATTGTGTGCCCTGACCTGGGATCAGGCCTGGGACATCTGCATGCTGGGCATATGCTCTATACACTGAGGCAACCCTCCAGGACATAGCACTTTTTGTATATCAAAATAGTGGAAACAACCCTAATTATTCATGAGTTGAAAATTGATTAAAGAAATCATGGTGTGGCTATACTGTAGAATACTTAAAGATCACTTTTTTAAAAAGTGAATCTAACCAAAATGTCAAGGAAAGACTTTCATATATTTTAAGTGAAAAAAGCAAGTGGTATAAATACAATCTGTCTGTAAAGTCATGGTGCACTTTTGACTGGTCACAGGAAAGCAACAAAAGATGATAGAAATGTGAAATCTGCACCAAATAAAAGGAAAACTCTCCCAGTTTCATACCTATTCAGTGCAATTCGATGTGGGCTTATGCACAGATTTTTTAGGGCTCCTTAGGTAGCTATCCCGTATAGCATCTACAGACTCATCACTGACTGATGGCCTACCAGAACGGGGTTTCTCCACCAAACTGCCGGTTTCCTTCAACTGCTTATCCCACCAAGTAATGTTATTCCTATGTGGTGGTGCTTCGTTATAAATGCGCCGATATTCACGTTGAACTTTGGTCACAGATTCAAATTTAGCGAGCCACAGAACACACTGAACTTTCCTCTGTACCATCCACATCTTGACTGGCACAGCCATGGGCTGCTCCGCTGTATACACGGTGTTACGTCATCATCTGCGCATGCGCACATGCTGCCACACATCCTACAGAAACTGGGAGGGTTTTCCTTTTATTTGGTGCAGATTTCACATTTCTATCGTCTTTTGTTATTTTCCTGTGACCGGTCAAAAGTGCACCATGACTTTACGGACACATTGTATTTATGTAATGTGATCTCACATATGTTTTAACATTATATGTGTAGTTTATGTTTTTAACTGGATAAAGATTAGGATGGATGGAGCCCCAACTGTTCACAGGATTAACCTCTAGAGAAGAGAAATAAGCTGGAAGGGGGAGAGAGGTGAAGAGATGAAGGAGAAATGTCCCCTTCTCAATACACTTCAGTGATTTATTCTAATAACTTTGTGGTTCTTCTATCATGACAAAATAAAAGGAGTCATCGTTATCTCCTCATAAGGTACTAAGTAGTCAACTGGGATGAAGTGGAAATCCCACGTGATCCATCCAAGCAAGAGAAGCCACTTAAATTCTCCAAGCCTCAGTTTTCTCACCTGTAAAATAAGAACAACAATGCCTGCCTCACAGGACTGTTGTAAAGGATCACACAATGGAATGCTTATACCAACTCTGTTTACTATTGGACATAAGTGATTATGAAATACTAAACAAGAATTATTTCAAGGTCAAGAAGAAAGAGTTGAATAAGATAAACCATGGATAGCACTAAATGGCCTGACTTTGGGAAATAGCAAATCAAAGCTGTGTGGTTGGGTGTGGAGTTTGCCTCAAGGGGATGGTGTTCCAAACCTCGGAACAGGTTTACCCTGGGGCAAGAAAAGAGCAATGAAGTGGGGCTCCTCTCTCTGGGGCTGAGGAGTAGTTTAGAAGGGATCCGAGGTCTTGAGAAACCTGAAAGAGGTCCCATTGGAGGGCGAGCTTCCACCAGCCATGTGCAGCCTGGGTGTGAGGCTGGGAGTGAGCCCCGCGAGATAGCCTAAGGCAGGATTGAATCTATCTATATTACGACCACGACTGGTTCCGACAGACCGGTCGTAACATGATTTGGTCGTAAGTTCAGTAGGCTATATGTAGAATACTGTGAAATGATGTTATAAAAATCTTTAAGTCATATTTTATCATAATTTTCTTTCATTATTGTTATATATCATAATTTTCTTTGTTCATTTTGTGCCATTTGTATCATCTCTACACCATTTTGTTTCTTATTTTTACATTCGTCAGGTTTAAGTAAAACACTGCATTACCAGTACAACTGGTTTAATATTTGCAAAGACAATTTCCTCTTGGTAGACATACTGGGAGGGGTTTGATGAAAAATATCCAAGACACAAAACACAAATTGCTGTACCGAGTCTGGGATAACAGTTGAAATGGTGCACGCAGAGATGGTAGTGCTGCCGGAAGCTGGTCCGCACTGTCGGACACCCAGCTGGGCAACGCTTGTGCTGCCAGACGCCGAGCAGTCGTGGATAGCGATTGTGGTCGTAAAATCAAATGGTCGTAAGTTGCATAGGTCGTAAGTCGATCAATATTTGTATATGGTAATCGTAAGTGACTCTCCGTGTAAAATTTTTCTTCTAATATTTGGATTGACAAATAAAGTCTCATTAAAAGTTGGAACTGTTTAGTGGAGAAAGAAAGAGCAAAGGGCCTGGTCAACTGCTCTGTGCCTAAGATTTTTTTCCTGGAATGCAGATGTCTGGGGGATACTAAAGTCACCTGAACTCCCCTCATGTTCATGGTCAGGACCCTTGATGGCTGCTATGGAGAAGTGACGTGCCATGTGAAGGGCAGCTCGTCTCCTTCGTCTCAGAGACCACTAGGAAGTTCTGTCGCTCAGGTGCTTCCACTCCTCATTTGCTTCTCGGCCAGGCCGCCTGCATCATCTCGATACTTGCATTCTATCTGTCAAGGCACATGCTGTCTGGACATGGAATCCTTTAGGCGATCTTTTAACGTTTATTGCCTCTGCATACTCCATGGTGTTGTTCTTTGCCTCTAAGGACCTAACCCCCAAGAATGATGACAGACTCAGTGGAGTGGTTATGCAGAGTGCAGATTGCCCCTCTGAGGGTCAGGCTTTTAGAGAGCAATATATTAACTTAAGTAGAAAATGCCTGCCAAGACATTTATGGGCAGAGCCTGGTGGTGCTACATGTTAAGATGTGGGAAAAATACAGGAAGCGTATTATCCATATATTTGTTCTAGAGCCCAGAACCATAGATTGTATCATAGTTAGCCTCTGTGTGATTATTTCCTTAAGCTACCTTAAATCCTCCCTGGAACCATGGTAAAAAATAATAATAATAATTAATTAAAAATATACAAACAAGCAAATAAACAAATACATGCATACATAAACAAATAGTATTTATTAGATACTTACTATATACCAAGAAATGTGCTGAGTATTTTTCGCATAACAACTTCCTTTCATCCTCACAACATATTCATCATAAATTCTATCCCCAGGGATTTGTCAACTATTTGCCCTAAGAGACAGGGTCCCGTGCGCCTCTCTGTGGCCAGCCTCTGCAGCAGGCAGTGCAAAGGGGAGCAGCGGGGAGCAGGAACAATGCTGCCACCAGAGAGCCTCTACAACGAGGTGGAGGAGGTGAGCACAGAGCCTGGAACTCTTGAGCCTGAGAGTCAAGGCTTGCCTTCCTCGATTGCCAGAAACGCTAAAGAGATAGCTTTGTTTCTACTTACTTTCAGGTGGATTTTTGTGTATAAATGGAAGGTCTCACTGAAGGGCTCACTGATCAAACAGGACTGGTAGGGAGCAAAAACTTTCACTTCCCTTTTCACTTGCAGCCCAAGTATTTGTAGTTCAGTGTGGGTCTGCAATGGGACTCCTGCCTGTTTCTCACAATTCTTCTACAAACTCTAAAGAATCATCATCGTCATCATCATAAAACCTGTGCTTTTAGGATTGCAGTAGAGCTTTTATTTGCATGAGTAGGTCTATGATGTAGGAAGCCCAAGATGGCTTCACATTTGTGGGGGTGTGACACAGTCAAGTCTAACATATGTTCAGATGTCTGGTCCTTCCTGCTCAGCAAGTGGAAAGCACGGACCTGGATTTGTCAACAGTTCTAGATCCTGATCTGGTAGTGGGCGACAAGTGTCCTTCTGAGAAACAACACCCAAGCGTAAGTGTCATAAGGGTTGATCATATACCAAATAGACCAGGGGTCTCAAACTCGCGGCCCGCGGGCTGCATGCGGCCTGCCAAACAATTTTGTGCGGCCCGCAGACTAATCCACGAAGTTCAAAATATTTTGGATAAAATTAAGTAAGCCTAGGGGCCTACTTGTATTTTTCATTTCTCTAGCATCCTAGCTAGATATTAGCTTAGTTAACAGCAGTTGTGATGCGAACTACAGTTTCTGGTCGTTTTGTGACACTGAGTAAACTGCATGTATGATTGTGCTTGTTGTACTGATTTTTTTTGTTGTTTTCAACTGCAGTGAGAAAAGTGTTGTGTAACAGTTGCCTTTTGTAGACCTAGTGCGGCCCGCCGAACGGCTGTGATCTTGCTCTGCGGCCCACATGCTGAGTTGAGTTTGAGACCCCTGAAATAGACAGTGCATAGTAGGGGTCCAAAGGGGATGGATGGACAGGCAGCAATGAGAGGGGCTGAGAAGCAGCACGAAGAGACATCGCAGTGGTTCAGCTCCCCACCACCACCACCCCCTGAAGAGATTCTCCTGGTGCTGGAAGGGGGCTCTGGGGGCTTCTTATGGATGCTGTTGGGTGGGATAGAAGCACTTGTAACTGTTTCAGGGAACTAGGTTTCACTATGCACAAGAAGGAACTCCATAAGTATTAGGCAAATGTTTAACTTTTGTTCAAGCAAAACAGCAATGAACAGTCAGAATTCTGTTATTTAGGTAAGTTGCAGCTGAGTGTTTCAGATATAAACTGCCAGGGAAAGTAGAATCTGTCATCATTTAGGCTGTCTGAGAGTTTACCTTGTGTGTGCATGTGCAGGCACGCCCATATGCACACACTCGCACACAAGCACATTGTTGTAATAAGAAATACAGTAGCAATCAGGAAAGAATCTACATTGTCTCAGAACAACCAGTTTCCTTTTGTGTTCATTGAATTCACTTTACAAAAACAGTTGTTATATATTTTACCAAACCAGACAGGAAATTCTTTTCAACCTATTTACATGAATATTTATGTCATGTCCCTCAGTGTGTATGTGTGTATACATGCACAAACATACATACAGATCTAGTATATACTACAGTGTGTACAATAGAAATGCCTGAAATCATTTTTAATGTTGAATAATTCACAGTCTTTTATAAATGGTAATATTTAGACAATAGGTTACTTCCCAAGACAGAAATAAATTTTCCTAAATGACAAATTTAGGAATGTTACATTTTGCCAGAACATTACATTTCCATTGTTCCCTCAAGCGATCAATTCCATAGCCTAAGAGATGTCAGTGATTCCAATTGCTTCTTTATGGGCTTCTTTATGCTGCTTTGTGGCATCCAATATCGAGCCCCTCTCTGCCATCAACCTCTCTTGAACTCAACTGATATGGTTCTAGAGAACCAGGGCTGTTATGGGCTGAGATGGAAGAAGAGGTGGGACAGTTAGGGAGGAAGGATCCCCGTAAACACAGGGATCTTCACAACCTGAGGTAAAGCCTGATGTGAGAAGCTGATTAGAAGAACGATATTTATTTCACAAAGGTGCTTATACTCTTTTTTTGTGAATACCCAGGAGTAATAGTTGCCCTCTTGTCTGTGCTGGAGTATGGAAGAAAAGACATTTCTATTTATTAGATTTAGGTAGACTTTAGAGCAGTGGTTCTCAACCTGTGGGTTGCGACCCCAGCGGGGTCGCCTAAAGCCATTGGAAAATACATAATGCATATCAGGTATTTACATTCCGAATCATAACTGTAGCAAAATTACAGTTATGAAGTAGCCACCAAAATTATTTTTTGGTTTGGGGTCACCGCAACATGAGGAACTGTATTGCAGGGTCACGGCATTAGAAAGGTTGAGAACCACTGCTTTAGAGGACTGGGTGGGCTGGTTGATTGTTGTTTTAAAAGGATGAAGGTAAGTGCAGACAACTTTAAAACATTGCTACTACATCTGTGCCTCTAATTGAGTCACTCGTGGGTCATCAGGCTCTGGAATAAAATGATTTGTCAGCATGGGACACAGAGTGGACCAATTTAATGCTTGCTTCAGAGGTTAGAACGTCCACAGCCTTTGATCAGATTTTTTTTAGGACAGTAGCATTTAGAGGTAGATAAAAATAACAAGTAATTGGTGAGAAATTAGATGGTTTGTGGCTAATTGGCAAAACATAGATTACATCATTATTTGGATTTTATCCATTTAACCAAAAAGTCCTGCAATTCTGGGAAAGAACACATTCATGTTGACACCATGTATGCAGCCCACTCTACAGTGTGAAAACCTCGGCCACCTTCCCCCGCCCCCCACATGCCCTGGGCTCACTGGGACCTCTGGATCTGCAGTGACTTTATGTTCTGACAAATAATAAGAGTATGTGAGACATCACTGCTCCTCATTTTACAAAAAAAAAAAGAAAAAGAAAAATAAGGCATTCTATTTACTCTTTAACTTAGAATGGAGAAGGATGAAGAAAACTGAAGTCTGATACATAATCATTAAAATTCCAGTTATTTAAAGAGTGTTTCTAGGAAAATTTCTAAGAGAATCTTAGAAGTGAATGCCAAAGGTGTCGGGTGTTATTTCTTAGAGACACTGTTCCCTTTACAGCCCACCTCCCCAGCCAGCCATTGTTCCCATTGTTTCAGGAAGAGCCTTCACAACACATCCTCTATGTATCTTTGAGCCAACGCCTCCTTTTAAAACCAGTCACGAACACTGAACACAACACTTCAGGAGTAGCGGCCCACCTTGACCTTCTGCTCTACCAGAAGCAGTAGAAGTTCTTTCCTATTTTTGAATTTTTAACTATGTCTTTATTATAAATAAGACAGAATTAAACATTCTTATAGATAAATCTTCAATTACATCCTACATGCAGAGTTCTTGTGCCAAATGTTTACAAATGCTTAATGATTTATAATATGCGCTGTTAAATTGTAACCCAAAAGTTGATGCTCATTTATATTTAGCTGTACAAGAGCAATGCCTTCTGGGTAGGGAGATTAAGACAATAATGATACATTTAATAAGTGAAAAATTATATTTCAATTTAATGGTCATATTTCTTTAGAAGTAAGGTTGAACTTTGTTTTATATGTTTATTGACCAGTTATATTTTTTCATTAATTAGCTGTTGGTATTCTTTGACCAGTTTTTATTGGAAGTATCCATCATTCTCTTGTTGATTTGTAAGATCTTCCTATACATTTCAGCAGCATTTCTTAAACTATGTTCCACAGAGAATTAATGTCTCATGAAATGATAATAAATGTTCTGCTAAAATTGAAAAAAAACATTGACACTGGAGATATTGTTTATTAAAACTTATTTTAAGTGTATATATAAGAAAAATATTAAATATAAATAATGGTTATTATTTTGATATCTCTTTTGGAGATATAAAATGTTATACCTGAGAATGCTAGGAAGTGGCATGAAAAAATATCTAACGTATATACAGAACAGGATGAAAGTGGGTTTGCAGTTGTTCGTATGAAAAATACTACAATAATTAATAAATAATAATAGAAGAATAAACTGTTTCACATACACACAGCTGTAAACCTACTTTCTCCCAGCCCTACCCACTCAGACTTGCTACTGCTCATTCCCTGAGCATCAGCTGTGTGTCGTCTATTCAGTGGTTGTGAGAATGTCATATATCATACCTTATAACGTCAACACATATTTCTGATATATTTAATGTTATACGAAATCATGAATGAAATTTTAACTCTTTTGTATCAATTAATTTGCCTTTGAGATTATTCTTATCTACTTATTTTCGAGATTTATCAAGGTATTCTTGGCTGGTCTCATTTATACTTACAAATTTTAGAATAAGCTTGTCCACATATCCTCACAAAATTTCCTTAGGATTTTTACTAAAAATGCAGTAATTTTATGGATTTATCTGGAAAGGACTTACCTTGGTACAAGGTGAAATCTTAATAATATTTCTCTCTAATTTTTCAAGTCTTGTTTTAATTCCCTTTAGAAACTCAGATTTTTAAAGAAAAGTGGTTATAACTTTTTTAGAACTATTGTTATAACTTTAATTAGGAAGTCCTCAACTAATATGGTTGGGCTTTCTTCAACCATCTTATATTTTTCTTTTGCTTTGTTTATTCCTTAATTTTTCTTTTAATAATGGTTTTCTTCTGTATGTTTGTTTCTGTAATGACATTGTTAAATTTTCTAAAATTATTTCAGCCTGTTTCTTTATTAATATCAATTATTAAAATAAAATATCAATCAAATTTTCCTTATAAAACATGTAAAATTTACCATAATTTTACTTACTTTTTCTCCCTCCATCTTGCTTCTTTCCTTGTATGATCACAGATTTTAGACACAGATTCCTTTTTTTTTTTTTTTTTTTTTTAGCTGAGAGGTGGGGAGACAGGCAGATTCTTGCATGTGCCACGACCACTCAGCAACACCATCTGGGGCCAGTGCTCGAATACCAAGCTATTTTTATTGCTAGGGCTGACACACTGCAGGAGGAGAAAAGGGAGAGAAGGGGGACAGGAAGGTTCAGGAGAAGCAGATGGTCGCTTCTCCTGTGTGCCCTGACCAGGAATGGAACCTGGGACATCCATACGCTGGGCTGACACTCTATCTACTGAGCCACTGGTCAGGGCTGACATAGATTCTTGTTATTACTACTTTTACATTGTGCACTGTGATGGCTCTAAAAAATGCTTTTTAACATTTGCACTGGCTCTGTCCATTCTACCATTTCTTCTACATTTTATCTTATCAATTCTTGGGTTCCTCATTTTGATTCACTTTTTAATCAAAATATTTTCTTTCTTTAAAAAATTGAATTTATTGAGATCACATTGGTTAATAAAACCATATGGATTTCTTTATTTTTTTATTAAGAGAGAGGTAGGGAGGCAGAGAGACAGATTCTTGCATGCACCCAAGCAGGATCCATAGGGTGATGCTCTACCCATCTGGGATTGTTGTTTCATTGCTAGGCAACAGAGCTATTTCAGCACCTGAGGTGAGGCCATGGAGCCATCCTCAGCGTTCAGGGCCAAGTTGCTTGAACCATTCAAGCCATGGCTGCAGAAGGGGAGAAGTGGAGGGGAGAGAAAGATAAAAAAGTGGGAGGGTGGAGAAGGAGATGGTCGCTTCTCATGTGTGCCCTGACTGAAAATCAAACCTGGGACTTCCACACGCCAGGCTGATGCTGTACCACTGAACCAACCGGCCAGGGCCAAAACCATATGCATTTCAAGTGTACAACTCAGTAAAACATCAGCCCACTAACCATCCAAAGTCATCTTTTTCCATCTATTTCTCCCCTCTTTGCCCACTTCCACTTCCTTCCACCCTTTTTTCCTCTGCTTGTCACTATACTCTTGTCCATGTCTGTATGTCATATATATATATAATTTTTTCTGCTTAATCCCTTTACCTTTTTCATCCAGCCTCCACCCCCTCTCCTGTCTGACAGTGTCAGTCTATTCTATGTGTCTATACTTCTGTTTCTATTTTTTTTGTTGTTGTTGAATTATTTTGTTGATTAAATTCCACATATAAGTGAGATCATATGGTATTTGTCTTTCTCTGCCTGGCTTATTTCACTTAGAATAATAATCTCCAGGTCTATTCATGCTGTTGCAAAAGGTAAGATTTTCTTCTTTTTTATAGCTGAGTAGTACCCCATTGTATAAACGTACCACAGTTTTTTATCCCCTCATTCACAGACTGGCACTTGGGTTGTTTCCAGATCTTGGTTATTATAAATAATACTACAATGAATATAGGGGTGCATATATTCTTTTGGATTAGTGTTTTGGGTTTGTTTCTTCAGATATATTCCCAGAAGTGGAATCACTGGGTCAAAAGGTAGTTTCATTTTTAATTTGTGAGGAAACTCCATACTGCTTTCCGTAGTGGCTGCCCCAGTCTGCATCCCCTCCAGCAGTGCAAGAGGATTTCCTCCACATCCTTGCCAGCACTTGTTATTGATTTATTGATGATAGTCATTCTGACAGGCATGAGGTAATAGCTCACTGTGGTTTTAATTTGCTCAAGCCAGCAACCTTGGGCTTCAAGCCAGTGACCTTTGGGCTCAAGCCAGCAACCGTGGGGTCACATCTATGATCCCACACTCAAACCAGTGACCTCGTTGTGCTAAAGATGTTGAGCCCAAACTCAAGCTGGCAACCTTGGGGTTTCAAACCTGGGACTTCAGCATCTCAGGTCAATATCCTATCCACGGCACCATCACCAGTCAGGCAGCACTCATATTTTTTTATCTTTATTACATCTTTCTTAGGCTCCATTCTCTGTGTAGTGCTTTATTCATGTCTTTTATACCTTTATGATTCAAACTTCTCCTTAATCTTGATAAGAAAATTTATTTGATGTTGGCCTGGCATGCGGGGGACCCGGGTTCGATTCCCGGCCAGGGCACATAGGAGAAGCGCCCATTTGCTTCTCCACCCCCCCCCCTCCTTCCTCTCTGTCTCTCTCTTCCCCTCCCGCAGCCAAGGCTCCATTGGAGCAAAGATGGCCTGGGCGCTGGGGATGGCTCCTTGGCCTCTGCCCCAGGCGCTAGAGTGGCTCTGGTCGCGGCAGAGCAACACCCTGGAGGGGCAGAGCATCGCCCCCTGGTGGGCAGAGCATTGCCCCTGGTGGGCGTGCCAGGTGGATCCCGGTTGGGTGTATGTGGGAGTCTGTCTGACTGTCTCTCCCTGTTTCCAGCTTCAGAAAAATACTAAATAAATAAATAAATAAATAAATAAATAAATAAATAAAATAAAAAATAAAAAAAGAAAATTTATTTGAATTCTTCTACAGTTTTGTCCTGTTTCTTCAGCAATAAGAAATTATTTCATTGCTAAGCCTTATCCCTTTCTCTTGAACCACTCTGTCATATCAACGATTTTTCATAAGATAATGTGCTAGTCTGCTTGTATGACTTCAGATAAGTCTGAAATTGTTGAGATGTCTATTCCAATATTTACCCTAAATAAATGGAGAAAGAAAATGTTTAAATGTGGTGTAGTTTTCCTATGTCTGGAAGCCAATGGAAAATAATAACCAAGCTATAGCAGAAGTAATTACAGCAGGAAGTGTCACCTCTGTGCCTATGGGTTTTGTCTATATCTTAGTTATGGCAGCCCAGAGTACTTCAGGCAGCCCCCCAAGTCCAAGGTTACCCTCATCAAGTATCAGTCACAGCAGTGCTGTATTCTTGCTCAGCTTGTCTAGTCACATCCAACATAATAATAGCAATAATAATAGCTAACATTTTTGAGTGATTATGTGCCTGCCACTGTTCTGACCTTGAGTGTAAACACTACAGAAAGACTTCCGTTATTTGTGCTTAACTCTTCTAGGATGTTTCCCAGGAAATTCCTAAGATTGAGATTTGAGCCCTTCGCCTAAGTGACCAATAACTTATCTAAACTAAGATACTCTGGAAAGCAAAGCCAAGAAAGATTAATAATTACAAGATGACAAAGGTAAACTAGGACTGCCCCAGGTAAACTGGAATACACAGTTGCTGAAATCACAGCACAGCCTTCCCTCCAGCTCTTGTTGCTCTGAGTAACAAAGTGTGCTCAAACTGTCCTCTTAACTAAGAAGAGGTTCACAACCAAAATTTTAGTGACTGCTTAATAATCTAGGTATTTATCATTATTTAATCATTTTCTATTTGATGGGTCATTGAGCTGCTTCCAATGTTCATCTATTATATACAATGCTGAAATGAACATCTTTATTCTTAAAACTGCATCCTTAATTTAGAGAGGTTTTTTTTGCACTAAGCCTCAAAGTTAAAATTCTATGGTAAACTCTTCTCTCTCTTCCTCTGTCTCTTCATCATCTTTTCCTTTTCTAAAAGCCATTACACAAACTGGTTATAATATCTTATTGGTTCCCTCATTAATTTATAAATTAACTAAAAATTTTTGACACATGTTTATTTTGTATTTGTATAGGAGTCATGACTTTACTTCTTTTTAATTATCCTTTAACCATTTGGAGATCATCTACCAACATAACCAGGTAAACTGTCCTGCCAGAGAGGTATATCTATTGGGAGGAGCAAGGGGGTGTGGGTGTGGTGAGGGGGTGGCTTAAGACCAGGCACATCTTTTCTTGGCTTCCTGAAATGAATCTCAAGCAGCAACAGAACTTGAACTTTTCTGTAACTGGTTTATTATTATTATTAGGGGTTTTTTTCCCTCTTCTCTAATTTTTCATTTTGTTTTGTTTCTGGTTCACATGTGAAGGTTAAGTTACAATGGCAGCAGTAATTAGGGGAATTTGTTTTACAGTCTATTTGGTAATATAGGTAAATAGATTAATGGACTATAGAGATCTATGCTCTACTGGGTTAGAGAATAGAGGACTAAGTTGTTAAGTCTCTCTCTTTCTTTTTTTTTTTGGTCTTTTTGGCTATTTTGAACTTGACTCAATTAAGAGCCTCATTCTCCCCAGGGGAGTAAATAGCTCTGTGACATCTGGGCCTGTTGAGTTTTTGTGTCTCTATCTTTCTGTTAATCTGTGAATAAAATTGTAGAACTGAAGATATACACTCTCTATAAGTATGTGTGTCTATCTGCCTATAATTCAGAAAGTCCTTTACCTCTCATAATATAAATGTGAAATGTTTTCCTATCTCTGGAAGCATTAATAAATTAGATTATAGAGTCTTTTAAATTAAAGGCACTCTGTTCTGGTTGGCCTATAGAAATAAATGAGGTCCTGTAAATGTCATAAAATTCCCAGAAATTAAGGAACCTGAACTCTGAATACATTCAGCATGCTAGACGTGAAAGCTTTTACATGGGCACAGCATAATAGTGGGACGGGGGAAGCCCTGGAAATAAGAGGATGGGTATGCCCTTGAGAACAAAGGGTAGTAACAATGACTAAAGGTTAATTATACACAAGCAGGTTAATGAAATAAGTAAATATACTAATAATAGTGGGAGTCTGATTTCTTATTGTCAAAGAGGGAGTAACTGAAAAAAGATAATTACAATATGGGTCTGACCTGTGGTGGTGCAGTAGATAAAGCATCAACCTGGAATGCTGAGGTCGCTGGTTCAAAACCCTGGGCTTACCTGGTCAAGGCACATACAGGAGTTGGTGCTTCCTGCTCCTTTCCCTTCTATCTCTTTCTTTTGCTCTCTCTGTCTCTCTCTAAGATCTAAAAAACAAAAAAAGAAAGGAAACTATAACAAACCTTGTAGTAACAGATTCAAATAGAAAGTATTGGTTTATACACATGGTTTAACATATGGATATAAATACCTGTACACATCTCTCTCTCATATATATATGTATGTAGATATATAGATATGGATGTAAATATTCATCTCTAGCTCTGTCTAGTGAGAAGGACTGGGAACCATAACTCCCAGTGTCATTATGCAATGAGCACATCTAGCTCCAGATTTTGGTTTCTAAATGTCATTCTACACCAAAGGAAACCAAACCTCCTTGGAGAAATAGAAAATTTCAATTCTGGTGCCATGAAATACAAGATGAGCCCAAAACTCCTGTGCCAGAATAAAAGTGCTCATTAAATGATGGGAGCACATCAAAGCAAAACAAAGACCAACTTGAAGAAATTCCCACTGGTGAAATCTTGGACAATTTTAGCAGCAAAATAAAGAATGAACTAACAGATTTAAGCCCACTGAATAAAACAGAAACACATAAATTCAGGCTGAGATAGATAGATAGATAGATAGATAGATGATAGATAGATAGATAGATAGATAGATAGATAGATAGATAGATAGAAAGTTTGGTGATATATGGGATACTTATATCATCCCAGAGTAACTCCTTCCCTAAAAATTACTAATGACAAAGGGGAAAAGAATAACTTTACAGTGAAGAAACCTGGCAGATACCACCTCAATGACGTGATGAAACTTTATATAACCACTAACAAAGACTCATCAAATTGTGCCAAATGATAAAACACCATCACTTCTCTAATATTCTTACCAGTCATCTAACCTGAATCAAATCTTAAGGAAATATCAGACTAATACAGACTGAGCTACCATCTATGAAACAATTGATCCAGCTATTTACATATATACAATGGAATGTTACTGGGTCATAAAAAAGAATAAAATCTTACCATTTGTGACAACATGGATGAACCTAGAGCACATACTATGCTCAGTGGAATAAACCAGACAGAGAAGGACATATGTAGAATCTAAAGAAAAAAATAAATGAACAAACAATTGAAACAGACTCAGAGAGAGAAAACTGTTGGTTGTCAGAGGTGGGAGAGGGGTGGAGGACTGGATAAAAGATAAGAGGGTGTTGGGAGGATGGGTGAAAAAGTGAAGGGATTAAGAACTACAGATCGGTAGTTACAGAATAATCAACGAGCATATAAAGTACTATACAGCAAAGGGAATATAATCAGTAATATTGTAATAACTATGTATGGTATCAAATGGGTACTAAATTTATCAGGGTGATCACTTAGTAAGTTATACAATGTCCAATCATTGGGTTAATACACCTGAAACTAATATAATACTGTATGTCAACTGTAATTAAAATATTAAAAAATCATTTAAAAAATTAGTTTGTAATCTTCAAGAGTGACATGACCATGAAAAGCAAGGGGAGATGGAGACACTGTTCCATATGAAAGGATACTAAAGATCCATGACAACTAAAACTAACAGGTAACTCTGAACTGGATATTTCTTCTACAAAGATGTTATTGAGAAAATTGATAAAACCTAAATAGAGTGTGAGGACAAGATGATAGTAACGTATCAATGGCGATTGCCTAATTTTGACAGTTGTATTTCGGTTATGTAGGAGAATATAGAAGAGTCTTCCTAAAATATTGTAGGGTGATATATCAGTAGCTTACCATCAAATGGTATAGGAAAAGTTCCTTGTACTCCAATTACAATTTTTGAAAGTTTGATATTATTTCAAACTAAAAAAGAAAAAAAATTACATGGTGTAAAGGTGTGAACATTTTAATGATTCTTGATACAAATAGCTAAATTGAACTTTGTCTTATAACTATGCAGTTCTATTTTTTCCTTATTAAATTTTTATCAGGTAAGCCAGGCACTAACTGCATTCAAAGCCCTTATTTTCAGTCCTACCTGTCACGCTTTATAATAGAAGTGCTGATTTTCATGAACTCACTTATCTCAATGTGAGGGTAATCACTCATTGTATCATTAGCTGATAATGACTAGATGAGCTGATTGAGCTGTAAATGACTCTGGTTAGATATTGCAGCTCTAGCTGATTAGATAAATATGCCACATATTTCATTTTGATCATATCAATTTCACTATCATTTAACTGAATGTCTTCCTTCAACCTAAAGTTCTCATTAAGGAATGGCAATTTCTCCGAAATATGACTGTATGCATGACTTCAATCAGCCAAAACCAATAGTTACAGGAAAAGGTTGTTTTACATTTTAGCAATGACTTAACTATGTGATTTTTAGGCAACTTTCAAAGTCTGAAGATCCTTTGTTAGAAAGTGAATAATATCTTTATTTCACTTGGAGTAGTACACACAGGTGGTAGGGCAGAGAGCCCAAAGCTGCTTTCATTGGCTATCTTGTCTAGTTTCAGAAATTTGGTGAGGAGGCTTAAGGATTTCCCTCAGTGAGTCCTAAAGAATGTCTCCATTTGGCACCTGGTGTCAGGCATTTTCTAGTGTACTGCTTCGCAAACTTTAAAGAGCCTTATGGATACCTCCAGGCAAATAAGAATCTTGTCTGGTCTGGTGAGTCACAAACTGACCCAAGGTTCAGGTTTAAGTTTATTCAGTTATTTTCACCATGTTAGAATAAGGAAAGGGTCCCCTTAGGCTGGGTACTACTGACCCTTTTCAATGAGTAGTTTGTATTTAAAATTCTTAAGATTGAAGTTTGCTCTGTGTTAAAAAGGTACATTAATATTTCAAAGGCCCAGTAAACCAGCACTTTCTACTGAAGTGGTCTCTTAACATTGGGAAGCTGGATAATACCCTCCCTATTATATTGACCTGGAAATTGAGGCTCCAGGACAGGGGTCGGGAACCTTTCTGGCTGAGAGAGCCATGAACATCAGGTATTTTAAAATGTAATTCCTTGAGACCCATACAACGACCCGTGTACCTTACACATTATCCAATAAAAATTTGGTGTTGTCCCGGAGGACAGCTGTGATTGGCTTCAGCCACCCACAACCATGAACATGAGCAGTAAGGAAATGAATGGATTGTATATTTTTAACGTTATTATTTTTTTTATTAAAGATTTGTCCGTGAGCCAGATGCAGCCATCAAAAGAGCCACATCTGGCTCGCGAGCCATAGGTTCCCAACCCCTGCTCTAGGAGATAAACGAACTTACCCAAAGTCAAGTATCTAATAAGTGGTGAAGATGGGATTTGAATTCTACCTGTATGAATTCAAACCTAGGGGCCTTCTAGTATGCCAGTCTTCTCTAAAAATATTCATACAGCCTGGCCTCTGGTGGCACAGCGGATAAAGCCTGAACCAGGAACACTGAGGTAGCCAATTTTGAACCCTTGGGCTTGCCCAGTCAAGGCACATGGGAGAAGCAATCACTATGAGTTGATGCTTCCCACTCCTACCCCCTTTTTCTCTCTCCTTTCTCTAAAATCAATAAATAAAAATATTTTAAAATAAAAAATATTCATATTAAAATGTATGATAGTTTAACTCAGTGAGAAATTGATAACATGCTGAAATTTTGTCACTTAACCAAAGTTATGCAACTCTTAAATGATGCAGGAAGACTTTAAACCCAGGTATAACCAAATGGCACAGGCTTTGCATTGTACCCATTTCCTCTAACGATCCAAGGGTCATGCTGCTAACAGCACTAACATGAATACCACAAGGTGTGTGTCCAGCACTTAAAGCTCTCAGAGCTGTCATTTGGGGTTCACAGTATTAGTGAGAAGTGAGTAGGGTGGGATTTCCGTGCAATTCACAAGTTAGGAAACCATGACCATGAAAGTTTGGGTTTCCAAGGGCTCACAACTAGAAAGAGGTGGCCCTAAAATCTAGGTCTTGGGGAGCAAGGTTTATAAGTCCACAGGCACTACTGTCAACAAAATACCTCAGCATGTTTTTTGGAGTATTTTTAAATGGATATATCCCCACTCTGCACAAGGATTTATCTTTATTTTAAAGCAGTTATTTAGAGCTAGCCAAGGCTGTGGTCTGTTTTTCGATTCCCAGAGTAATGCAGCTGTCTCAATGAGAACTGGAGTAACTTCAACATATAAACATGAAAATGCCAGGGGCCCTTTCTTCAAGGAACTTACAATCTAATAGACATGAAAAGACACAGACATAACTGACTTGCTTATGAAATGAAAAATTTATCTGAGTCTATATGTAAAGAAGTAAGTACAAACTAAGGCGAGGATATAAGTGAATAAGGGATATAAATACCCCTTCTGAAGAAAGGAAAGCTACTTTGTACTTTGCAGGTGAATTTTCCATAAAGAACAGTTATCATTATTTTGAGACTTGTTTGGAGGTTCTAGCAGGGGAGCGCAGCTACTCATATACCCTTGACCGAAGAACGGTCCTCTCCTCTAGCGGGGAAGGTTGTCCTCTTCGACCAAGCGTGCAGCTTCGGGAGGGACGCACATGGAGCAGTGAGGGAGGAAGGGGACACCCGCCTAGCCAGCCAGATCAGCCGGATCAACCCTGGCGATCAATGGGGTGACAGATGTCACAGCCAGATCGTCCTCACATCCAATGTTATCATTATTTTGATCCACAGCAATTTGGTTCTTCATTTCTTCTTCCTGTATCCTAAGGCCCAGTAAACCTGTCAGAAATATTTTAGAATTTTATCCTTGATAAGCAATTATTATTAGCCCTACTGAGAGTAATCTTTAATTGCTCTATTGGACTGCTGCATTCTGGTTGTATTCTTAAAACAAAAACAAAAACCTTTTCCACAACTGACGAGGAGGTGGAGCAGTGGATAGAGCATTGGACTGGGATGAGGAAGACCCAGGTTCCAAACCTCAAGGTCGCCAACTTGAGCACGGGCTTATCTGGTTTGAGCAAGGCTCACCAGCTTAAGCCCAAGGTCACTGGCTTGAGCAAGGGGTCACTCGCTCTGCTGCAGCCCCCTGGTCAAGGCACATATGAGAAAGCAATCAATGAACAACTAAGGTACTGCAACAAAGAATTGATGCTTCTCATTTCTGTCCCTTCCTGTCTGTCTGTCCCTATCTGTCCCTTTCTCTTGTCTCTCTCTGTTTTGGTCACAAAAAAATAAAAAACTTCTTCCTCAAACATACTGAATTCTTGTCCTGCTCCAAGCTTTTGCATGTACTTTCTTCTAGAATTCTATTTCCTTCTTTACCCAGTCAACTCCTTGTTCATCCTTTAGATCTCAGCTTAGCCTCGTGTACCCTGGGAAACTTCTCTAACTCTTCAAATCTGGAGTAAGTATTAGTGGTCTGTATAGGTTAGGCTGTGCTGTAATGACAAACTTCCTCCAAATCTCAGCAGCTTAAAGAAAAATAAAGGTTTATTTCTGATGAGCACTATGTGTTCATTGAGGTTAACTGGGAGCTCTGCTCCATGTCATCCTCCCTAGGTGTCTTAGCCCAAAGGAGCCTCTGCCTTATAAGGAATACTTACTGCCAGTCACTACAAAGGGAAAGGGCTTTCCACCTAGATCTGACCTGTGTTACTTCCACTCATATTTCATTAGCCAAAATAAGTCAGGGACAACTTTTTTTAAGTTTATGTTGCCTGACCAGGCAGTGTCACAGTGGATAGAGCATCAGCCTGGGCTGCTAAGGACCCAGGTTTGAAACCCTGAGGTCACTGGCTTGAGCGTGGCTCACCAGGTTGAATGCGGAGTTGCCAGCTTGAGTGTGGTATCATAGATATGATCCCATGGTCACTGGCTTAAGCCCAAAGGTCGCTCACTGACTTGAAGCCCAAGGTTGCTGGCTTGAGCAAGGGGTCACTGGCTCAGCTGAATCCCCTCAGTCAAGGCACATATGAGAAAGCAATCAATAAACAACTAAAGTGCCGCAACAAGTTGATACTTCTCATCTCTCTCCTGTCTGTCTGTGCCTGCCTCTGTCTTGCTCTCTCTCGCTTAAAAAAAAATAAAGAGTTTATTTATTGATTTTACAGAGAGAGGAGAGAGTGAAGGGAGCAAGAAGTATCAACTCATAGCTGCTTCACTTTGGTTATTCATTAGTTCTTTGTCATATGTGCCTTGACCAGGAAAGCCCAGGGTTTTGAACTGACAACCTCAGCATTCCAGGTCGAGGATCTATACACTGTACCACCACAGGCCAGGCAAGTCATGGCTAATTTTAAAGAGATGAAAAAGTTAAATCCTACTTTGTGTCAAAACAAAGACTCAGAATCAATCACTAGTGAAGGTCTTTTCCTGTTTGCTCCCAGAATCCTGGTACCCACCACATTTTGCAGTACTTCTTACACTGCATTGCAATTGCCTGCTTATCGTCAGTGTCCCCTCTCTAGACCAGGGGTCTCAAACTCGCGGCCCGCGGGCTGCATGCGGCCCGCCGAACAATTTTGTGCGGCCCGCAGACTAATCCACGAAGTTCAAAATATTTTGGATAAAATTAAGTAAGCCTAGGGGCCTACTTGTATTTTTCATTTCTCTAGCATCCTAGCTAGATATTAGCTTAGTTAACAGCAGTTGTGATGCGAACTACAGTTTCTGGTCGTTTTGTGACACTGAGTAAACTGCATATACGATTGTGCTTGTTGTACTGATTTTTTTTTTGTTTTCAACTGCAGTGAGAAAAGTGTTGCATAACAGTTGCCTTTTGTAGACCTAGTGCGGCCCACCAAACGGCTGTGATCTTGCTCTGCGGCCCACATGCTGAGTTGAGTTTGAGACCCCTGCTCTAGACTCCAAGCTTCTTCAGGACAGGCAGTCAGCCTTACCTTTCTGTCCAGTACCTGCCACTGTGTGTGGCACATACACACATTCTGTGAAGAAACTTGAATGAAGAACACAATATTCTCTTTTTTTAAAATGCAGGTCTGTGTCTTTAAATTTGTGATTTAAAAACAATTATAATTGAAAATGCTATTTATGTCTTAGGCTCCTTAGGAAAGACATACATATAGCCTTGAGCTAAATTTCTGACTTTGCTTTTGAATGCAAATATTTTAACAAGTATAACACACAGAAGCTTGAACTATCAATTATTCCTAGCAGCATATGTAAAATATCTTGTTTATGTAGAAATCCTAAATTAGGCTGAAGAAAAAAACTCTACCTTTAAAAATTTATTTCTGAGATTTTTATATATTTTTGTCTCCAGTTTGTGTTGAAGATGAATCAAAAGTTAGAGCTATTTAATATATAAGAAAGTTAATGTTTATTTTCTAAATAAATCTTAGAAACATTTCTAAATTTCAAGATTAGTGATTGCTAATCAAGGATAGATAGTCTATGTTAGAATGACAAATAAATGAAAAAAATGAATTATCCATTGTCGGTTTCTATGCTTATAATTAATTTTTCTATATACAGTATTTCAGGGCTTTAAAAAAGATGAGTTGCCCTGGCTGGTTGGCTCAGCGGTAGAGCGTCGGCCTGGCGTGCGGGGGACCCGGGTTCGATTCCCGGCCAGGGCACATAGGAGAAGCGCCCATTTGCTTCTCCACCCTGCCCCCCTCCTTCCTCTCTGTCTCTCTCTTCCCCTCCCGTAGCGAGGCTCCATTGGAGCAAAGATGGCCCGGGCGCTGGGGATGGCTCCTTGGCCTCTGCCCCAGGCGCTGGAGTGGCTCTGGTCGGGCAGAGCTATGCCGGGAGGGGCAGAGCATCGCCCCTGGTGGGCAGAGCGTCACCCCTGGTGGGCGTGCCGGGTGGATCCCGGTCGGGCGCATGCGGGAGTCTGTCTGACTGTCTCTCCCCGTTTCCAGCTTCAGAAAAATACAAAAAAAAAAAAAAAAGATGAGTTAAATTTCTACTAAAACAAATGTATTTAGGAAATAACCTTTCAGTTTGTTGTTGACTTCAACCCAAATTGTAAATTCTTTAGACCATCCAGTTACTAACAGGTAGCTTGAATAAATTAACTGGCATGCTCCCAGCAAGCCAGTGTGCATAAATGTAGTATAAGGTGCCTTTAGAAAAAAACACAATGTATAAGTTTGTAATAAAGACGACAGTTCATTGAAATGTCACATTTCATTACCTACAAATTTGTTTTCAGAGGAGCCATGTCATTTTTTAGTGCAAGTATTAGATGTAGCAATTATTTAATTTAATGTGAAGAATTTGCTTAGCAATTTTAGCTTCTTTATTTTAAAAGCTTTTTATGAGACCAGCCCAAAGGAACATCTATAGGATGTTCTGTTTTTATATTATCATAACATTTCAATTTGATTAACATAATCCCTTCCTGAGGTAGAGGGGTCTCAGGTACTTTGGGCCTCACCTAACTCAACTGTTATTCTACCATCATTCAGTTTCCTTCTTCTCAGTCCACTCTCTAAGAGCTACTTTTTAATAAGGAAATCCTCATGAATATCCTCAGTAGCAAATGTTGAGTCAGATTCCCCCTGAACTGGGCAAGGAAATTCATCTCCTTCAATAAGGGATTCTTCCTATGGAATTTTCTCCTCTTCCTGATAACAAAAACCCAACTTGTTAACTTATGGAATATATCTGGATGTTTACTTGAGAGAAATCTGAGATCCAATGGATAGATATTTATTTTTAAGGTTATATTGACTTCTTTTTTACATTTAAAAATAACTAAAAAAAAATTTTTAAAGAAAAGAAGACTTGTTAGTGAAAAAGAAAATAACTAGAGATTGCTTGATGGTATTTTAAAAGTAACCAAATTGCATATTATTCTTTAAAACCCCTGAATTATGAAATAGATCATACTAGCTGTCCCTGAAACTCTATAGTATGGTTTGAATTAGGTAAAATAGTGAAATAGATAAAGTTGCTCTTGCTATTCCTTTCTCATTATTCAGGTCCTGTGTTCCTAGTTAGTATTAAAATGGTGAGCAGAAAACAAGCCTAGAATATAATGGGAGAAGATATTCATCAAACAGTCAAGGAAGACATAGTGTCAAGGAATGCATAGTGGCAAACTTTGATAAGCACTAGGATGGTAACCATTCTTTGGAAGTGGATAACTACCAACGGAACTTGATTTAGAGTGGGAGAGAAGCCTTGCTTGAGATGACCCTTGATCTGAGATCTGAGAGATGTAAAGGGATGGGTGAGGGCGGGAAGCAAGAGGGAATGAATAGAGTCGAAACACATAGAACAAGTTGTGGTTGAGGAACAGGGGCTAAATTGCTGAAGGAAGAAACTAGGAAGATTGGCAGAGACCAAACCACACAGGATCTTGTAAAGCGTGCTAAGTATTTTGGTCCTTATCACAAAGGCAATAGCCATGGACACATTTATACAAGTGACAGATATCATCAAATTCATGTTCTGAAAAAATTACTCCAACCTTATTGTGGAGATTAATAAGAAACCAGAATGATATAGGGAGAACAGTGAGAAGTCTAAACAAGAGGTGGCTTAGATTCAGTGTAGCAGCACTGGCAAAGATGACAAGTGAACAAATTTGAGAGACATTAAGATTGTTTTTTCAAATTTATTAGGGTGACATTAAAATCATATAGTCTTTAGGTGTAAATTCTATAATACACCATCTGTATATTGTACTGTGTGTTCACCACCCCAATTCAAGTCTCCTTCCATCACCATTTATCCCCTTTATCCCCTTTTCTACCTCCCCATCCTCCTTTCCCTCTTGTAATCTCCATACTGTTGTCTGTGTCTATGAGTTTTTTTAATTTGCTTAATCCCTTCACCATTTTCACCCAGCCCCCAAATCCCATTCACTCTAACAGCTGTCAATCTGTTCTCCATCTATGAATTTGTTTCCATTTTGTTTATTTTGTTCATTAGATTCCACATATAAATGAAATCATATGGTACTTGTCTTTTTCTGACTGGTTTATTTCACTTAGCACAATACTCTCTAGGTCCATCCATGCTGTTGCAAAAGATGTTCTCTTCTTTTTTACAGCTGAGTAGTATTCCATTGTATAAATATACCCCAGCTTTTTTTTTTTGCCACTCATCTACTAATGGGCACTTGGTCATTTCTCTGATGATTAGTGACATTGCACATCTTTTCATATGTCTATTGACCATTTATATGTCTTCTTTGGAGAAATGTCTGTTCAGATTCTTTGCCCATTTTTTAATTGGGTTGTTTGGGGATCTTTGGTGTTGAGTTTTATAAGTTCCTGGTACATTTTGGATATTAAGGTCTTATCAGATGTATCAATGAATAGGTTATCCCATTCAGTGGGTTGTCTTTTCATTTTGTTGATGGTTTCCTTTGCAGTGCAAAAACTTTTCAGTTTGTTGTAGTCCCATTTGTTTATTTTTCTTTTATTTTCCTTGTCCAAGGTGATATATCAGAAAAAAATATTGCTTCAAGAAATGTCCAAGATTTTACTGCCTGTTTTCTTCTAACATTTAAGTCTGAAATCCATTTTGAGTTTATTCTTGTGTATGGTGTAATAAGGTGGTCCGGTTTTATTGTCTTGCACTTATCTGTCCAATTTTCCCAACACTGTTTATTAAATAGACTATCTCTACCACATAGTATGTTCTTGCTTCCTTTGTAAAATATTAATTGACAATCAAGGTTTGGGTTTAATTCTGGGCTCTCTATTCTGTTCCATTGATCTATATGTCTGTTTTTATGCTAGTACCATGCTGTTTTTTATTACTATGGCCTTGTAGTATAGTTTAATCAGGTAGTGTGATTCTTCCAACTTTGTTCTCCTTTCTCAAGATCGCTATTGCTATTCAGGGTCTTTTGTGGTTCTGTATAAATTTTTGGAATATTTGTTCTATATAGTTCTTCGAAATATGCCATTGGTATCTTGTGTGTGTGTGTGTGTGTGTGTGTGTGTGTGACAGAGACAGAGAGAGGGACAGATAGGGAGGGACAGACAGACAGGAAGGGACAGAGATAAGAAGCATCAATTCTTCATTGCAGCACCTTTGTTGTTCATTGACTGCTTTCTCATATGTGCCTTGACTAGGGGCCTACAGCAGACGGAATGACCCCTTGCTCAAGCCAGTGACTTTGGGCTCAAGCTGGTGAGCCTTGCTCAAACCAGATGAGCCGGCACTCAAGCTGGCGACCTTGGAGTTTTGAACATGGGTCCTCTGCGTTCCAGTCTGGCACTCTATCCACTGTGTCACCACCTGGTCAGACTGCCATTGGTATCTTGATAGAAATTACATTGAATCTATAGCTTGCTTTGGGTAGTGTAGACATTTTAATGATGTTAATTCTTCCTATTCATGAACATACTATATGCTTCCAATTATTTGTAGCTTCTTCAATTTCTTTCTTCAGTTTTTTTTTTTTTTTTTTTTCATTTTTCTGAAGCTGGAAACAGGGAGAGACAGTCAGACAGACTCCCGCATGCGCCCGACCGGGATCCACCCAGCACGCCCACCAGGGGCGACGCTCTGCCCACCAGGGGGCGATGCTCTGCCCATCCTGGGCGTCGCCATGTTGCGACCAGAGCCACTCTAGCGCCTGAGGCAGTGGCCACAGAGCCATCCCCAGCGCCCGGGCCATCTTTGCTCCAATGGAGCCTTGGCTGCGGGAGGGGAAGAGAGAGACAGAGAGGAAAGCGCAGCGGAGGGGTGGAGAAGCAAATGGGCACTTCTCCTGTGTGCCCTGGCCGGGAATCGAACCCCGGGTCCTCCGCACGCTAGGCCGACGCTCTACCGCTGAGCCAACCGGCCAGGGCCTCTTCAGTGTTTTATAGTTTTCCAAGTACAGGTCTTTTACATCCTTGGTTAAATTTATGCCTAGGTATTTTATTTGTTTTGAAGTAATTGTGAATGGGATTGTTTTCTTAGTTTCTCTTTCTGCTAGTTCATTATTGGTGTATAAAATTGCAGCTGATTTCTGATATTTATTTTGTATCCTGCTACTTTACTGAATTCATTTATCAGCTCTAGTAGTTTTTTGTTTTTTGGTGGAATCTATAGGGTTCTCTGTATACAGTATCATAATATCATATTATCTTCAAATAATGAGGGTTTTACTTCTTCCTTTCCAATATGGATGTCTTTTATTTTTTATTTTTCTCTGATTTCTATGGCTAGGACTTCCAATACTATGTTGAATAAGAGTGGTGAACCATGGAGAGACATTTAGATTGAATTGAGAAGATCTGATGATGGGCTGGCTATAGAGGAGAAGAAAGTGCAAAGGGTCAAGGATGAGTCTGAGGTCTCTGACTTAAACAATATTTTTTTGGTTTTTATTGAGGGGGTTGTTTCTATAAGATATAATCCTTTTACTTTTTATTTTTAAATTACAATTGACATTCAATATTATACTACTTTCAGGTACATAGCATAGTAGTTAGACATTTATATAATTTTGAGGTGATCCCCCTGATAATTCTTACATCTATCTGGCATTATATATAGGTATTACAATTTCATTTACTATATTCCCTATGCTCTACTTTATTGCTCTGTGACTATTTTGTAATGACTAATTAGTACTTCTTAATTCCTTCACCATTTTTCTCATTCAGCTTTCTAATCCCCCCTCCCATCTGGCAACCATCAGTTTGTACTCTGTATCTATAAGTCTGAGTCAGTTTCTGTTTTGTTTGTTCTTTTTTTTTTTTTTTTAGATTCCCATTCACAATTACTTCAAAAAGAATCTAAGAAATCATATGGTGTTTGTCTTTCTCTGTCCAACTTATTTCACTTAACATAATACCATCCTAGATCCATCCATGTTGTCACAAAAAGTAAGTTTTCATTTTTTATGGCCAAGTAATATTCCATTGTATATATGTACCACAACTTTATCCATTTTGGATACAAGCACTGTTCACCTAGTTAGAACACATGAGAGGATCTGGTTTGAGTCTGGGTGTCGGACATGCTGAATTAAAGGTGTCTTTGAGATAAACAAGTGGAGATGTTAAGTAGGTGCCTGTAGAGCTCTAGAGCACAGAGCAGAGGTCTGGGTCAGAGATTTAAATGTGTAAGTCACTAGTAATTAAAACAGTGAAGTCAGGTAAGGGGGAAAGGGCAAAAGAACTAGGAGAGAAACAGGAGGAACTTCTCCTTATAATAACTGGGTAGAGGCAAATAAGCCTGCATGGGATACTGGAACTGGGACACCAGAAGCTAGGAGGAAAACCAGGAAAGTGTAATTTGAATCTCAGAATGAAGTGGGAAAGTGTTTTTAAGAAAGAGGAAATCATCGAGAGTGTCGATTTCTCTTGAGAGGTCAAGAGAATTGAGATTTGAATATGTACATTGGACTTAATAGTAGTGCAGATGATGGCAGAGATTCAAGTACGTTTCAGTGTCACTGGGGAGCAGCTGCCTAGGAGGGACACACACAAAACCAAGAGAGGTGACTTTATTCTGACTCTGTGCCACATCATCCCAATCAATGGTCTGATCACTCTGTGTTATTGTACACAATGTTATAAAATTCCAAAAAATCTACCTAAACTGTATTTTATGTATAAAATGGAACTGGTAATACTACATTAGGAAAATTAAATAAAATATAGGTAAACATAGGCTCTAAACTATCAAATGGAATTAAAAGGTCAGCAATGATTATTTCCCCTCAATCTCTAGTTACTTCTCCTATGTCCTTTTTCTTCAGTTCCCTGCTAAGTACGTAGGTAACATGCCCAGTTTTGTTATCTGTGGCTGATAATAACTTACTGTGTTCCTGCTTCAAGAACCTACCAAGAAGGGAACCTCCTATAATCTCAGCCATAGAATAATACATAAAGAGAGACTCAACACCCCATTGCATGCAGCATGGCTGACCAGCAGGCAGAGATCATTTGAGCAAGGACCTTTCTCTACCTGAATTCACATCTAGTAGGCAACTGTCTTTGCCAGACACCCAGAAAGCACTGATCACTAGGTAATAGAAAGAATGTCACTTTCTCCCTCTTCCCCACCCCAAACTGAGTCACCTAACAACATGTGTGAGGTTTTCAGAGGGTCTTGTTTTGTTTCTTGCACCAAAGGAGTCATTTAGAAAAATAAGGCAAGAATGCCATCTTGGGGTTTCTGCTGACAGCACAGCCTACCTGAGCAGAGACGGGAGAAAGGATATGTTCCTAGAGGTAGTTCAGTGTCACTACAGCAATGTACTCTGATCCTTAAGGGCTTTTTCTGGTTAACTAAATTAACTGTTGGGATTCTATAATTAAACAGTTAAAAATTTTAAAGTCAGAATAATTAGTGACATTTGGGTTTGGACCTCTCCTTACTGAACATCTTGCTAGATCACAATCAGCTTTTGCCTACCCATTAGTGGTCTTATTTATTCTTGATCTGCTTGACCAGACGACTCAGAGTTTGGGGACAGTATTTGGTAACTTCCTTTCTCACCATCTTTTCTACTTACCTCAGGCTATATTTAAATATAGTGCTAACAGAATTGTTCTGGTTTTTGTTTATTTTATTTTGGGAGGTGTGGAGTTTAAGGCTTAAAGAACCAGCTCCCAAGGTTCAAAATGAGTGACTAAAAAATAATGAGCTTTCTTAGTGGAGATGAGTTTTATTCCTTGTTGGACACCTTTATAATCTTTTATTTGCATAAGTTTTCCCTCATCATTTTATTGTTTTAGAGGTAGTAGAAAAGGCAATATCCTATGGTTGGCATCCTTCATTAATCTTTCTACATCTCATCCTTACTTATTAAAAAGAAGTAAATACAGTCAAAGTTGGAAAGAATCTACTAGCAAATAATTTGCAACCCAATTTTCTGTTTCCTTCTTTACAAATTCTTCCCGTTTAAGCCTTACCTGTGGTGGTGCAGTGGGTAAAAGCATTGACCTGGAATGCTGAGGTTGTCGGTACAAATTCTTCCCGTTTAAAGAGAAATCTTGTTCTGAATAAGGTTGCCTATGGAATTGTATGCATGAGATACACAATGTAAGGTAATGACAAATTTGCAAGATGTAAGCACTGGCTTTCATTGTATCATAATCTAGATATATGACTATCTCTACCCAACCACAATAGGTTTTGTAAATTCCTTATTTTTCTGGCATGGACTAGATATCAGTAAATAATTGTTCAATCTAATGTCTCCAAGGTAAAATTGACATTCTGTTCTTCCTTTTCCTTTAGCTTCGGCACACATTCTTATTATTTCTCACAAGTCTGAACATAGTTTTGATGACTGCACCTGTGAGAATGGCCATGAGGATGCAAAAGAGAAAGTTGAGCATCAGTCAAGGTAAGTGCTGATTACTTCTTCGTTTGTCTTCTCTACTACAGAGCACAGTATGCGAGTTATTTGAAACAGAAGAAGGAGATAAATTATGAGAGGTTTTCTTAAACCAGATGTGGAAGGGAGAAAGTATGTAAGAAGTGAAGGAGTGGGAAGTTTCATGACTATCTTGATGCATGTTCTAAGTCTCCCCTGAAATCCCCAAAGGTGGGTTGGGACTGAGTTTTGAGTTTGGGCCCTGTGTGAGCTGTGACCTTGGCTAAGTAACTTGAACTCTCAATGTGTCCGATTCCTCATCTGTAAAATAGGATTAATAACAGTATCTCCTTCATGAGCTTATTATCAGGATTAAACGAGCTAATGGATGTAAAATGCCTGACAAATGACCACTGCTCTCTAAAAGTAGCAGCAGCTGCTAGTAAATTGCAAGGGCCAAAAGGCCACTCACCCCAGTTAGCTCCGTGGGGCTCCTTTCCATGGTATCAACTACTCACAAGCCCATACTGTCTTCTCAACATGTGTTAGTCCTGGTGGGGAAAGAATGACCACATATAAATGTGGTTTGTTGAAGTACACTAAAATCCCTATTGAGTAATAACTGCTAGGTCAACTTGCAAAAGTCAACATTAGATTAAAAAAAAACTAAGCAAGGGCTAGAACTCTTTGGAGAAATAAGAAATGCAGTTGTACTAACTATGAAACACAGAGAACAGACTGATGGTTACAAGAGGGCAGAGTGTTTGAGGGACTGGATGAAAAAGATAAAAGGATTGGGAAGTACAGCTACAGTACAGAAGCAGTTGCAAAAATACTCACAGGGATGGATGTAAATTACAGAATAGCAAATATAGTTGATATATTGTAATATCTATATATGGTGTCAGGTGGGTACTGGAAACATCAGAGAGAATGCTCTATAAGTATATGATTGTCTAACCACTGTGCTGTACACCTGAATCTAATACAAAATAATATCAAATGTAAGCTGTCATTGAAAAATAAAATTAAAAATGTTTAAATGAGTCTGCTAACTATGAGAGGCAAATCAATAAGAAAGAATTTAAAAAGGGAGTAGTTGCTGACTGGAATGTGCCCAGGCAGAGACAAAGTCCCAGGAGAAACAAATGAAAAGTTTAAGGAGAATTATTCAAGCTTCCAACAGGCTCTCGCCATACCCACTCTTGCCTGATGACGTTGCTTCTCATTTCAGTAAAAACAGAGACATACTCAGAGAAGATGCCCACGATATCTACCAGCCTGCCAGTGTCTGTGCCCACACCTGCTGACTTCCTTCCCATTACTATTGGTGGTGATTTAAAAATATACCCACAAACTCTTTGACATTCAGAGAATTTTCAAAACGTGGGACCTAAATCCCCTCCCCTTGATTAGGATGGAAGGACTCATTTCTAACAAGTAGAATGCAGAGACACTGAGAGTACGTGACTTACAAGACTAGATTACAAAAATCTCTGAAGCCTCTGCCTTATTCTTTCTTGGATCACTTGTTCTGGGGAAAACTTCCATGTTGTGACTATATTCAAGCAGTCCTTCAGAGACATCCGTCTGGTGAGGAACCTGGGCTTCCTGCCACCAGCAAACAAGAACTTGCCAATCATGTGAACAAGCCTTCTTGGAAGCACATCTTCAGCCTCCCTGTCAAACCTTCAGATGACTACAGCCACTGAACATACTGCTATATTTGTCCTCTTGGGTGTAAACCGCCCCACCCCATTAGGACTCACTGCCTTAGGCATAGGCAGTGTGTGTATAAACAGGTAGATAAGTTGAGGGATTCACTCAAGAGGAAAACGCTAACATACACCCTTCTTAGGCTATGGTAAATGAAGGCCTGTAGTTTCCATGTTTGTATCGGGTAGAGGGCTCTGCTACAAAGACCAGTAAACTGACAGGTATTCAAAAAGCCTGCTGGAAATGAGGCACTAAAACAATGCAAAGCTAATAAGGCCCCACCCAAATCAGCAATACCATCTACATATTTGTATTATTATTCTATGGCACTGTTTTGAAATCATTTCTTCACATTGCCCTAAAACGCTATGAGCACGTTGAGGACAAGGACCAGCCTCTTGCGTAGTTCCCAGTGCCTAGCTAGTGCTCAGCAGTTTTTCACTGAGACAGGATGTGGTACCACTTCATCCTACGCTCAAAGCACAGGGTTCAAATCACCCACTCTACCTTCCACTCCCAGTTCTGATTACATATGACCCCATTCCTTACACCTGCCTTTTGCTTTCATTTCAGCTGTATTCTTCATAAAGACCATTCACGTGACAAGGAGCTAAGTATTCCCTAAGTTAGCTGGACAAGGGGGGGGTATCCATAGCCCTCCAAGAACCTGGCTATTACAGCAAGGACATTCTACAGGGGGAGATACTAGCAAACCCCATTCACCCTACACCCCCACCCCCTTCACCACCCATAACCCCCAGTAGTTGACAGAGAAACCTAGCTGCTTACCATACAGTTTCAAAAGGATGGCCGTTAGCGGGAGGGGCGCTGTGGCTGGGAGGGAGAGGGGCAGCTAACATGTTTCTCTCATACAACTTAAAACAATTATAGAACAATGGGGCTGGAAAAGAACTGTGGAGCCCCGGCCAGATAGCTCAGTTTAGAGCATTGTCCTGAAGCACAGAGGTTGCCAGTTCAATCCCTGATCAGGACACGGACAGGAACAGCTTGCTCCTGTCTCTCTCCCTCTCTCTCCCTTCCTCTCTCGCTGAAATCAATAAATAACAATTTAAATTTTAAAAAAGAAAAGAAAAAATAATGGTGGAGAGCATGTTGTCTCCTTTTATTTTTTTATTTTATTTTTTTATAGAGAACAGCCTCCAATGCCCAGGGAGAAGTGACTTGTCTGAGGTCAAACAGCATTTTAGCAGCACAGCTTGGACCAGAGCCGTAGCCTCCTGGCTCTCGACTCAGGGCTGTTTCCACCTCCCCGTGCTGTCCTGGTTGGCAGACACGGGAAGTTTAGGAGACGCTGCTGTCACAGCGGGAGGAGCTCAACACTGAGGCCCAGCTCTGCTCCACCCCGGCACCCCAGCCCTGCCCCCCAACCTTGACTCACAGCACAGGGCTCTTTGCATCCTTGGACAGTTTCTACTTGCATTCTCATCGATTAAACCTTGATCTCATTTATTATCTCAGGAAATGGTCTCAAGGTCACAGGGCTGGAAATTTAATTATGGTAGCAGTATATTAAGTGGCACATTTAAAGATGCTGAACTGTAGTAATTAATTTTTTGGATGGTGGTCTCGGAGGATCAGGTTTCTCCACACTGGGTGTTTGGCATCCATCATGGCCATTGAGCTTGGCAGCTGTCTTTTAGCTTTAAACTGCCTCGTTATTCATCTTTTATGAGGAGCCTTTAAAAACACTAGGCACCTATATCCCCTTTTATTGTAATATATGTGTGTGGTGGGAACAGAGCCATACTTCACCTTTGCTATAAAACATGAAGGAGGCTGCCAGTCCGCTACCTGAGCTGGCCTCTAAATTGAGACAACAATTACCCTTCACTGACATCTAGTGTCAAGGCATGAGATATAGCCAGAGCACAGCATCCATTGGCCTGGAAAACTTATGCTTCCTCAGTGATCAAGCCTGTCTTGCCCACGAGGCTCCAGCCCCAGCTGGAGGGATGAACAGAAACAGAGGGATGAACTTGGCACTGGCTGTTGACTTTGCCGGGGAGTTAGGTTATTGAATGGGGCACAGGTCTGCCAAGGCCTTAAAGAGCTTGTAATGTTTAATGAAGGGACAGTCATTAAATGTGTTTGGTTCAAATCTCAGGCTCGATGAGTCTGGGTGGTACTTAATAGAGAGGTGGGAAAATATGAATTAAATTAGAGAGATTCATTAAAGAAATTGGCCTGGAGCCCAAGAATGACTGGTTGTCAGACACAGCTGCCAGTAGCTAGAAGCTCATCCAGTAAGAAAAACTCAAACTAGTTTTATGTTTTAAATTCCAGAATGCCTCCATAAAATATGTTTAAATGCTGGCCAGCCTGTGCTTGTGGAGAAAGGTATATCCATAAAATCAAGTGTAGAATAGAATGTGGACAGAACGCTGTGGCTAGAGTTTTCCTCCCCCTCTGGAAAATCCATGGTGTTTGCTTCCTATCGTGGGAGAGCACAGTGCAGGCAGTCCTCGGGTTACAAGTGAGATAGGTTCTACAGGTCAGTTCTTAAGCTGAATTTGTATGTAAGTTGAAACAGGTCCACTGACCTATTAAATGCAACTTAGATGTTTATCTTAACATCATGTTTATTTTTACCTCTCTGTGCACATAAATACTTACACATTTTCAAACCTACAGACCCTATCTTGTTCATAACCCAGTAACCACCTATATTTGCACATTTTCAAAGCAGAGATCCCAACCTCTCCCCTACATCAGATAGGGTCTGGCCCTATCCTCTATTTCAAGGTTCCTCAGTCTGGGTGCTATTGGCATTTCCGATAATTCTTTGTTGGGGGTGTCTGTCCGGCACTGTGTCGGATGTCTAGTAGTATCTCTGGCCTCTGCGCACCAGATGTCAGTGGTCCTTTGCCCCATACTTCTGACAACTAAATATGTCTCTAAACATTGCCAGATACCCCCTGAAAAGCAAAACTGCCCTTGTTGAGAACCATCCGTCTATGTTAGCCTCAGGAAGCAGGTTCAAACCCCTGTCTGATATGCCTAAATGACCACTTGTTGTCTGGAGTATGTCCTATGGGCCAGAATACCTGAGTTGCCTGTATAGCTGGTCTGATGACCACTTATGCCTGATTTTCACCACAACTTTGTTTTCTGGTGTGTATATTTTCTGGCATGTATGTTAGATCTTGGCCTAGTGAACTCTAGCGCAGCTTGGCCACAGCTTTTTTACCATGAGTATCTTTAATCTCCTGGCCTTATTTTGATAGCACTCATCCTGTAACAGAGACCCAGTCTCAGCTTAAGAATCTCCAACTCTGTCAGTCAGACAATCAGCACATACTTCCTATGGAGGATTCCACAAGAAACAAGACAATTCAAACCACTACCATCACAGGATTTATGTTCCAGTGGAAAGAGATAGCCAACAAAAATACATTAATGAATGAGCTAAATTCAGATGATGATAAGTGTGGTGAAGAAAATTAACCAGGTAATTGGATAGAGTGTAGAGGAGACAGCCGGCTGTATGGTCACTGTCAGCCTCATGGGAAGTCAAGACAGCCAATATGTGAACAAGGAGAAGAAGGTAGCCTTGATTACAATGTTCTTTCCGTTACAATATGCTATATTTTAAGGAGAAATTTAATAAGATTGTTGCATATATAAAGTTCATAAGTCTTTTTTTTTTTTAAAGATTTTATTGATTTTACAGAGGGGAGGGAGCAAGAAGTCTCAACTCATAGTTGCTTCACTTTAGTTATTCATTACTTGCTTTTCTGGTGTGCCTTGACCAGGTAAGCCCAGAGTTTTGAACCAGCGACCTCAGCATTCCAGGTTGACACTCTGTCCACTGAGCCATCAGTGGCCATGCAAAGTTCATAAGTTTTAAGTGTACATCTCAATGAATTGTATGTATGCTTGTGTAACCGCCCCTCAGATCAGGATCTAAAACCTTTCCCTCACCTCAGGTTTGTTCCTGCCCCTGCCCTGTCAATAGACACCTCTAGAGCAACTATCCCTTGATCACCATTGATTTATTTTGACAACAGGCCACATTAGATTTTATTTTGTTTTGTTTTGTCGGAAGAGCCACAAATTCTTGTAAGCCTCCAATTACTTATAGAACTGAAGAAGGCCACTACATGTCCCCTAGGGCAGTGGTCCCCAACCCCCGGGCCGCGGACCGGTACCAGTCCGTGGGCCATTTGGTACCGGTCTGCAGAGAAAGAATAAATAACTTACATTATTTCCGTTTTATTTATATTTAAATCTGAACGATGTTTTATTTTTTAAAAATGACCAGATTCCCTCTGTTACATTCATCTAAGACTCACTCTTGACACTTGTCTGGGTCACATGATACATTTATCCGTCCCACCCTAAAAGCCAGTCCGTGAAAATATTTTCTGACATTAAACCAGTCCATAACCCAAAAAAGGTGGGGACCACTGCCCTAGGGCACTATAGAAACCAGTGGTAATGGAACCCAACATCAGGAAGCCCCACCCCACCCCAGGTGAAGCCCTGGCTGATTCCATGATATACAGAAGGGAGGAAAGACACACCATGAATCAGAGTCTCTGTGCTCTCACCCCTACCCCCTTCCTTCTTGTTTGCTGAACAAACATTTCTGCCAGAGAGAACAGCAGAAAAACGCTGGGCTCTGTCAGCCCCCCACCTCCACCGCCCATTAATCAATGAGGCCACAACAAATCATAGGACGAAGCATATGACACATCAATTACACTAAAAACTGAGGGCATCTACGGGAATTGGCAATCAGGCACAGGATCTTCGGGGTCACCTCCACCCAACCCAGTCAGGCCTGGAGGCTCTGGTATTTAGTGGTCCAGCAATGGGGCAGTGGCTCAGGGTGGGAGGTGGCGACAGTGTAAGAAATGCTTCGTGTGGGCAATGTCCTGAGTGTAGGTTCCAAGGTCTTAACAGGCTGTTCCTTCAGTCAATGCTAGATGATGGTCTTTCACAGAACTTAGTTATGAGGAACAGAAATGATCCAGTAATTGGAAACTTCCTTCTGCCTCTGCTATTGACTAACAAGAAATTTGGGCAACTGAGTTGACCTTATGGTGTCTCAATTCTTCTGCTATGTGTGTTGTACTACCTCATGAAAGCATTTCTCTTTAAGGTCAAGAAAGGTATAAATTTAGGGGTAACCTGACCTGTGGTGGCACTGTGGATAAAGTGTCGACCTGAAACACTGAGGTCACTGTTTCAAATCCCTGGGCTCGCCTGATCAAGAAACATACAGGAAGCAACTACTACAAGTAAATACTTCCCCACTCTTTCTCAGTCTCCCTCTCTTTCTCTTTTGCCCTCTCCCTCCCTATTCTCTATCCAAAAATCAATAAATAAAATCTAAAAAAAAGATTTTAAAAAAATTTAATTCGTTTATGGGTGTTTATATCTGTAAATGAGTTGTTATTTATTCATCACCCACGCAATAACACTGAGGTGTGTACCATGTATTGGTGCTTCATTTCCTTCAAGGAGCTCACAGTGAAGAAGAGAAGGCAGTTGAGCTGGAAGTGAGAAATCCACATGGAGGCACCCAACAAAAGCTACCACCCACAGTGCAGTCCACCAAACCATGAGTTCCCAAAGGGAAGGTTTGCATTGCACAGTTCTGGAATTATGGGGTAGCCGATGCCTGTGAATGGGAAGCAATCAGATTTCCGAGGCTTGTGTGGGGCGTAGTGGAACCCTCAGCCCTTATCCCATCAATTCCTTTCTCCTTTCCCCTTTCTTACTGCCCCCTCCACTCCCTGAATGTGAAAATGGAGCAGAGCAAAAGAAGAACATAAATGGGAAGAGTCAGGGACCTCATTGGGATTAAGTAAAAGGTCAGCAACGTTCAGGACAGTGCATTGGAACTGGCTCTGTCAGAGCCACAGGCAGGACCAAGCGCTTGCTCAGAGTGGCGCAGCCAGTGAATGAGCCAACACTAGCCCTCGGGTCTCCCGAGTCCATGCTGTTTCTTACTAATAGGAGGTGGCTCGCTAAGTCAGCATGCTTAGTTACAAGCAACAGACACTAATTTTGGCTGATAAAAGAGGAAAGGAGGTTTGTTCTGGGTTTTTTTTTATGATACAGTAAGGTGAAAATCACCAGTGGATACTAAAAGTAGAAGGCAAAATGTTTTTGAAAACAGAATATTCACAGTAGATTATTAAAGCGCAGATAGTTTACTGTAAGATTACTTGACAAAGGAAAAAAAACACACATTTACCATGGCCAGATCTGGCAGTGATGATGGGATCACCAAGAGTAGAATACTCTGTGAGTATGTAATACACACAGTGCCACCTATAAAATACACTTACCAAAAAACATAAACTTGAATCTAATCAGGACTCAAGCCCTAATCTCAGATTTACAAGGAATACAAGAAAAGAGAGGAATAAATGAAATGCTATAAAAAGGAAACTATTAGACTAGTTAGTAATGTAGGGAAGTCTATGAGACAATTGTTTTACCCTTCAAAAAAGCAAATGTCATGATACATTTTTAAATGTTAGAAGTACTCTAGACTAAATCAGATTGAAAGTAGTATAACCACCAATGACAATACTGATCCTAGATTGGATCCTGTTTTGGAAAAAAAAAAAAAAAGTAGTTATAATAAGTATTCTCAGACTGGAGGTATTTAAATAAAAACTGTATTCCAGATATAGTATTAATTTTCTTAGGTTCGATAGCAGTATTGTGGTTTTGTGGGATATTATACTTATGCTTAGGAGATGCACTCGGAAGTATTTAGGAGTTAAGTGTCAACTTCATGTGGACAATTTTCAAGAGATATAGCAAAAAATAAGAATAACATAAAAATACACACATATGTGGAGATAGGGATAAAGCAAATATAGTAAAAGGTAACCAGTTGTTGAAGATAGGTGGAGATAATAGAAATGCTCATCAGAGAGGGGTGGTGAAGGACACACAGTGGTAATTTAGAGAGTTGGTGTGAAAGCGGTGGAGGCAGCACAGGAAGCCTCAGTCACCAAACAAACCTGGCCAGGTGAGAGCTCGCCATGCTGCTGCCTCTTTGACCACCAGGGGGTGCTGCCTCTCTCTGCCCCCACTGCCACATGTGCACCAGAAATTTACCCTTGAAACCAGGTGGGAAAGTCCCCCATCGCCTTTACTGCACCAAAATGCTGGGCATCTGTGCCACCGACCACAACAGCAAAAATGGAAGGACTACTCACAGGTATTTTCTCAAGGGGCTCAGGGGAATGACGTCTCCTACTGGTAGACCTGATTGCTGGAACCTAGTTCTCAGGCCCGTGTCTGGCCGCAGGGTAAGCTGGGAATTGCCATATCAGCGCTTCTTCTCTTGGTGAGGCTAGCAAAAGATGATAGGTGGGCTTCCATCAGATAGGTGCCGGCTACATAGAACAATAACATGTGTAAATCACCAAGCGTCCCGGCTTTATCCTAGCACTTAGCTTAAGACTGCAGGATATTTCCAGGTGAGAAGAATAATTTTGACTCTTCTTTTTAATCTTTGCCAGTCTCATATATACCATTTCTTTAATGTTGAGTCCTGAGTACAGGCATTTATTTATGGACCAAGTCTGGGATTTATGTATTTATTTGGGCACATTGCCTTGTTTGATTATAATTGACTCTCTTAGTTGTTTTCGGTTTAACTGCTGAGAGGCCTTCAGGCATGGATTGTCCAAAAATTAAAATGTATTATGATTATTATTGTTCACGATGGTTCAAAAATACACTCTCTCATCAGAATGCATAATCAAGACATGGCAAAGTGAACATTTTTTAGAGCCTTTATGTTTTATCCTCTGAAAATCAAAGAGGATGATCATGAGGCTCTCCTGGCAGTTGGTGATAGATTCCAATACAACTGAATTCACATTTACCATGACCTAATATTCATATCCATTAACACATTTTATATTGATAAATTTAGAAAGGGAATTCATGGTGCTCTCTCAGAGGCTGCTGGGAAATAGATTCAATCCCTTCATTTGTCATCATTATGGGGAAGAGCTATGGTCCACAACTGATCGTTTGTTTACAGCAGGAAGAACAGCAAAGGAGGGCTGTGGAGTGGCCCAGCCAGGCTGCTGGCCCTCCTTCCTGCTCCCTGCCTGGAGGGTTAGCAACACTGTATCTATCTCCAGATACACAAGGCATCCCTGATGCCTTTCTCTCTCTTACTGTCCCCCAACACGCAATCCATCCCCGGTCCTGTTGATTTTAACTCTTAAATAGCTCTCAAATCCATTCTCTTCTCTCCATTTCCTTCTATGTCTGTCTTTTTCTGGGCTACCACTATTTCCCCTTTATTACAATAGCCTCCAAACTGGTGTCCCTACTATCTGCTCTTTATCTGTAACCTGAGGGATCTTTTAAAATGCAGCTTAGGTTGTACATATCTCCCCACACCCTACAACCTAAAAACTGTTTCCAGTTGCATTTATAATACAGTCTAAGCTTAACTCCGTCTGTATGGCTTCAGAAGCTATAGCTCCTCTCCATGCTGTCAGCTTCCCAGCCTCACCTGGCAATCTCTCACCCTTAGCCACTGGCTTCTGCTCTGTTAAAAAACAAAACTCAGCCCAGTGAATTTAAAGACCTAATTGGCTTTATTAAGCAATTCATGCATCAGGCAGCATCCCATCTAGCAACTAGAAGGGCTAGGAGGGGGAGTGTTGGGCAGATAAAATGTATTATGCTCACTTTGTTAAAGAGGCCATTGCCCAGGTGATATTAATGTGTGTTAAGAATTGTTGTAGCCTGAGGCTTGGTTTTGGGATTAAGCCTGTCCCACCCTTTTTGGTGTGAGGTGGTACAATCCTATCATGCCTCAGAGAAGTGACTTTGTATTAGAGACTTCCCTATTATGTATATTGGATTAAGGGTTTGGATTTCTACACTATAAAATGGGAACGGAGCGGGAGTTTGTCACTCTTGGTTCCTGAGGTTAGCATGAGACAGCAGAGAGAATAGAGCCAGCAGCGGGAGGAGGCCACGTGTAGGAGGCCAGGAAAAGCAGCCAAGATGGTGGAGTGCTGAGTGAGATGCCAGTTTGTACAGAGTTTGTATCTGGGATAAGGAAGGAGATGGGGAACTGAGGAGAATAAGGCTGGTGAGCTAGAAACCTTTGATTCTAGGAAACTCGGATAAGTCAGTGGCTTTGTGAGCACTGAATGTGATTGGGTTTTGGAGCCCAGTGTATATTTTTACTTGCTTGCCGAGTGCAAGCTAGGATTAAAGACTATGGCCCATCAGTTTTTGGCTCCTTTGTTTCTTTACCAACTGTCCGAATCCAATGCGAACCTGCATGGGCCTGGAGGCTGCTGTGATGGTGGCCCTGGCCATGGCCTCTGGCTCTACAGGGAGGGTATACAGAATGGAAGGTTTTTACAGGAAGAAGGGTGGGGCAAGGGGATTTTTAACAAAAGAAAAGAAAGAACTAATTTGGAGTTGATTTTTTTTGTTTGAGGGGCAAGGAAGATAACAGGAAGGGTTTTTATTATGCAGATTGCCTTATGGGGGGGGAAGTTGTGGGACAACAGAGAGGGTCTCCTTGACACTTCCTTTCCTTGCATGACCAGAAAATTCCAGACTGGTTAAGATTACATTTCTAGGAGAGAATGAAACTGCAGTTAAATTTTGGGTTGGTATCATGGGCTTCTAGCACAAGTGACGCCATTTTGGGCCTGTGGTTTTCTCTTTAACATCTCCAGCTCCTTCTCCCCTCCAAACCTTTCATGTAGTGTCCCCTCTGCCTGATTTGTTCCTTCCCCACCCATACTCACTCCTAGGTAATGCTCCCCACAAACTAGATCTGTTCTATGTTCTCATAGCACTGTTAGAGTTGCAATTAAGCAAGACTCATGGAGGCAAAAATACCTCAGCAAGACATCTTTAATAATTTGTAAGGCCAGGAGCCGCCATCGTGGCCATTCACATGCAGGTTCGCATTGGATTCGGACAGTCGGTAAAGAAACAACGGAGCCACAAACTGGTGGGCCATAGTCTTTAATCCTAGCTTGCACCCGGCGGGCAAGTAAAAACACACACTGGGCTCCAAAACCCAATCACATTCAGTGCTCACAAAGCTACTGACTTATCCGAGTTTCCTAGAATCAAAGGTTTCTAGCTCACCAGCCTTATTCTCCTCAGTTCCCCATCTCCTTCCTTATCCCAGATACAAACTCTGTACAAACTGGCATCTCACTCAGCACTCCGCCATCTTGGCTGCTTTTCCTGGCCTCCTCCACGTGGCCTCCTTCCGCTGCTGGCTCTACTCTCTCTGCTGTCTCATGCTAACCTCAGGAACCCAGAAGGCAAGGTCCCGCTCTGTCCCTATTTTATAGTGTAGAAATCCAAACCCTTAATCCAATATACAAAATAGGGAAGTCTCTAATACAGTCACTTCTCTGAGGCATGATTGGATTGTACCACCCCACATCAAAATGGGTGGGAAAGGCTTAATCCCAAAACCAAGCTCCAGGCTACAAGGATTCTCAACACACATTAATATCACCTGGGCAACGGCCTCTTTAACAAAGTGAGCATAATACATTTTATCTGCCCAACATAATTTCTGCAGAAGAGGGTGCTGCCGCTAGGGAAAGCCAGCCTGCAATCACGAGGACAGGGGGTTGGGTTCTGTTTTTGTTCCTTATGCAGGCCCTAGGTTGGGTCTTGCTCCATTGGCTGGGGTGGTGATGATACAATCTTACTCTTTCTCAATTGGCTAGTTTAAATGGCCACATGAAGGGGGAAGGGAGAGGTGGGGATAGTGTTAACTTCATGAAACCAGATGAAGAGGGCTGGGGAAATTCGTGTTGAAGAAAAGAACATGAGGTCAACAAGTTGTTTTTCCTTCAGTCTCCCCTATTTATAGGTCTTCATTCTTTTCAAACTCGCTAAGCAAAAGTTGGTTCTGGTTATCAGTGTTCACTACTAGCATCTGGGTAGAGTAAAGGGGGGGGGGTGTTCTGCTTGGGTATAAGCCATCTCAATCAGTCTCTGAATTAGGTCTTAAGCACATGTGATAATGCAACATCTTATAAGAATCAAAACTCCAATAACAATTATTGGGGGGGAGTACAGAGATCATTCATTCTTTCCATTTTTCAATTCATTGTTCCATTAAATTAGTGAAGAGGTCATCTATAACTGAGTTTTTGGCTAATTCATTTGCTAGGGCAGTCAGTCTGTACAAGGCTTTGGTAATGGTACTGTCTGGGGCTGTTATTGGAGGTTTAGGTACAACATTGGGTTCCCATAATAACACATACTCTACCTTGCTCTGCTAGTGTCCTATCTAGAGCTAGTCTATTCTCCCAGGCCATTTGGCTGGTAGGACCAAGCTATTCTATGATTCCCTTAGTCGCACCCCTGGTGTAATGGACAAATCTTTGTTAGTTATATATAAGGGTCGAATGACCAGTGGGGCAGTTATGACACTCCTCTTGTTTCACCTGTTCTGTGACAAGCTAAGAGGGAGGCAGGAAAGGCAAATGCCAGGGTGAAAGGGGTGGGCAGTTGTATTAGGGAGCAAGTGCCACCCACTTGACTGGTAGAGTCTCATAAATCCTTGTCCTGCAATACCTGCAAACATCAGCTCTGGGGATTCTAAGGACATCGGTCTGTCAGCCCTGTGAACTGTTGGCTTTCACTACACTGAGTTAGGTTTCCTACAGAGGCCAAAGTGTCCCCCCACCTTGAGAGGCATGAAGAAGAGAAATTAGTAATAGAATCAGGCCCTCAGGGGCTGACCCACAGGGCCTTTGACCTTGGGAAAGAGCAGTGATAATGACCAACATGACTCATTTTGCCAGGTGGTAGCATGTTGGAACAGGGCTACCATGCAGTTTATCACATCAGGATCCAAGGACCATCAAAGTGGAAATGAGACTATTTGAGCCTCCAGTCTCCCTGTAGCACAAGCATAACAGTTGCTTCTGTTTAGAGTGCTACCAGAGTACTTGACCCATTCCACCCAGGCATTTGCATCTTGGTATCCTGTTTCTATTGCTAGGATACCAATAGATACCAATATTGCTGTTTTAAATCCATCACTTCTACTATGGTTACTAGATAGAGGGAGGCCTGGAGCCTCTCGCCTTTCAATTTGGAGCCCTAGTCCTAATCTTAAAAAAGCTGGATGGGAAAATTTCTCACAATCCTGAATCCCTTAAGTCAGGGATCAGGAAGGTGGCCGTATTCAACGCATAAGACCCCCCTTGCTCTTAATAAAAGTAAGCACTTATCCTTAACATGCAATACTGCAGGTGCAAGTTAAACTTATCTGTTAACCACTGCCTGCTGTTTTCTGCTCCCAGATGAATGAAGCAACTCTTCTGATAAAAAAGAGAAACTTGATACAAAAGCTACTATCAGAAGAAATCATTCAGGATCATTAAGCCACTTCCTTTGCTCTGAAGCTTCTATAGTAATAATATGTGTTATTAAATCACCTTAAAAAAATTCCAAAAGAGAACCACACACTATCACATCCAAACTTTAGTGTTTCTTTCTTTTTTTTTCTTTTCTTTTTATTTCAGTGAGAGGAGGGGAGGCAGAGACAGAGTCCCACATCCTTCCCAACCAGAATCCATCCAGCAAGCCCACTAGGGGGCAATGCTCTGCCCATCTGGGGCATTGCTCCATTGCAACAGGAACCATTTTTTAGTGCCTAAGGCAGAGGCCATGCAGCCATCCTCAGCGCCCATGGCCAACTCATTCTAATCCAGCCATGACTGCAGGAGGAGGGTAAGGGAGGAGAAGAGAGAGAGAGAAGCAAGAGAGGGAGGGGTAGAAAAGCAGATGGTCACTTCTCCTGTGTGCCCTGACTGGGAAATTGAACTCAGGACATTCACATGCTAGTCCAACACTTTACCACTGAGCCAACAGGTCAGGGCCTAAACTTTAGTGTTTCCAAAAAAAAAATTCCCAAGCTGTTATATATGTTGGCCCAGTGGGCTAGACCAACCCCCAGCCCAACACTTTCCTTCCCCAGGCCCTACACTTTGAATCCAGTGGATCATCCCAACCTTTTACAGCTGCAAAATTCAGAAGTTGAGAGAGAAAAACATTTTTTTTTTGAGGATGGGGAGTTACTTGCCAACTTGGAAGTTGCCATTTCTTAGCTTTTCCATCCTAAGTATTTAAGTTCTCTGGTGTGAGTTATCTGAAATAATAAACTAGAAAAAAATTACCTAAACCCAACTCTCCCCAACCCAACCATAACAGGCCAATTGCCAAAGACTATTTGCCAGAATTTGCCCCTCCTCTTAAATACAGGGTATTTTAAAAGTCACATTATTTGAAAACTTATGGACATTTGGCCTAGCTGAGCTCTTCTGAAGTTCTCCTGAGACGACCGAGTGTGAACCAAGCTGCACTGCGCATGTCGGCAGAGTCCTTCTCTAACCCCGTGTGTCAACAGCGCTATAGCATCTGCGGGAAGTCTAAAAAACAAAACCATTTCTTTCCTGTTATCAAGTCATTTGCCTTTGAGATTCTAGACAAACCTAATGGGAAAAGAACTCAAAACATTTTGCCCCACCCCACAAAAAAACATTCCCCCCAGAGTTAGACACCCAAACTGACATTCACATCTAATCACAAAACTAAAATGCTTCATTACCCCAAACTGAAAATAAAGACTGCTTACAAAACCTGCCTTAATTTGGTCTCAAATTCATTTGTTTCCCTCACATTGGTTAAAAGACAAAAACAATAAATTTGCCATCTACTATTCCCCTGGGCCTTGGAAGTCTGCCCTCAAAGGCTTCAGACTAGATGAATGGGAAAATAAGCCTGGAAAAGAGAAACCTTATACACCTGGAAAGGGGCCTACATTTTATAACCAAGCCCTTGCTGTCTAAGTACACAACTCCCCCATTGCCATTAGTAAAGGTTACCATACTCACGTTACCAAAAACCTGGACACGCCAGCCTCCGGGACTTCTACCCCACCACTGCTGCCTGCGCACAGCCTTGCACACTGGACGTTTGCTGCCTCTGCTTGGTTGCCTAGTCGTATCCGTACATTACACTGGCTCCTCCTTCCTGGAACCCTCTCCTAGCTTCACCGCCGAATCATCAGGGCTCCTTCCTTCTTCTGGCTTCCTTCACCACACTGCCTCCTGGAACCCTGTCTGTTGCTGTCTTCCTAGCTTCACTGAATCCACTTCTGTGTAGCACCTGGGTCAGCCGCCAATTTAACGCTAACCCTCAGGATTTTAAATCATCTGAGCTCAGTCCAATGAGAAACTGTTAAGTTGGTGATTATTTTTATGTTGAATTAATTCAGTTATAAAAGTCCTTTACATTTTCCAAAGAAAACTAAGGCTAGTGTATTTAGGCCTTTTAATTTTTAACACTTTCAAAAACATCCTATCCTCGTTTTTAGATTAGTTCAGTCCTTTTAGTAGCTTTTTGCTGTGATTTTAAACCAATTTCCCTTCTAGCTTCTTCCAGATATTCTTTTTAGTCCTGGTTTATAGAACTAAAAAAAGCTGTTTAAACATCCTCATCTTCTCAAGTCTAACTTCTGAACCACTAGAAATTAAAATCATGGGCTTTTATAGTAAATTCTTATTAAATTATAAATCATTAAAAATTTAATTTCCTCCTTGTTTGTTCTTGTTCTTATACTTTGTCCAATTTTGGCTCTAAAATTTTCTACTAATTTTTCTACTAAATTTGCATTTGCACTCTTAGTTGCTTTGGTTTTCTAGTTTGTCTCAATATTCTTTTCTTCTGTTCCCTACATTTTGGGTTTAGATTTTCTGTCTTCTAAAAACCTTAACTTTCAGTGAGGACTAAGTTAGTAATTAGCAATTTTAGATTGATACTTTTATGAACATATTCCATTAGCAACAAACTTATATTTTCAAAAGATATAACAGAAATAACAGGAACCTTTTGTAAAACCCAGGCAAAACAAACATATTTTTCTGTTAATAACTTTAAAAGACATTAATGAAATTAAACTAGTAATAATATCAAATGCTTTTCTAGAACACTTGGTTAAAAAAAAAAAAAAACCTTTGGAATCAAATAGTATGATATTGATAGTTGGAGAGAAGACAGGACTCCTTATTTGTTCTTGGCAGCCCTCTAGGATGAGTGAAGAGAAGGGAGAGGATGAGCTACTGAGCTGCTTGGATTTTTAAAATGCCATATGTGCTCCCTTTTTTTTTTTTTTTTTTTTTTTTTACATTGAGGTCCTGGTATGCCCCCTCCCATTTTTACAGCCCACACAGGGTCTGGAGACTTAATGTTTCTATTATCCCTAGGATCACAATAATTCCCAGGTCTCCAAGAAAAGGCTTTAAGATATTTAAATGACCTGGTTTCCTTCTTTTTTTTCTAAGTTTTCTGGAAAGGAGAGTGAGATCTTTTTCCCACTTTAAATTATTAATTTATTTTTTTCTCAGTAGAATCTTTAATATGAACAACATGAAAGCTGGTTCATAACATAATAACCAAGTTCTAAATAGTACAATTTGACATACAAACAAGACAATTATGGAGTACAGTACAAAGAAACAAGTTTAGGATTCAAAATTCCATTCTATTTAAGTTTAAATGAGTACTCCTTACATATTCTAATTTTAAAGCAACAATGCCCAGAGCATTTGAATACAGGAATGAAACTATTTTATTTAGTTCAATATTAGAGCTGGCATTTCCAATTTTGTGTGCAAGAACTTAATTTAGGCCTCAAAAGAGCCACATCTTAGCTGTCCTAGGTTGATATCATTTGTTGCTTCTTTTTCCCTATCGTTCTGGAATTATCATCCCCATAAGTGAGCGTTTGGCCCAGTGGAACATTGAGAGGTTTCTTTTCCTTTTGTTTGGTATCATCTTTGTCTCTAGCTGTTATTTTAGACATGCAATTTCTTATCCTGACTGTGGCATGACTCCTGAGAGAGGCTCAACCCTCTGTCCCTGGAGGTTTCTTGCATTCTGGTCGCTAGCTTCATCTCTGTCCAGCCACTCCCCTTGCAGAGACATTGGGTGCCTCTTAGTAATTGGCCAGTCGATATAAACCCCAGGCTTGGATCAAGCACTGCTTAATACTGCCATAAGCCTTATGAGGTCACCACAGAACCACAGATCAGGACTCCACACTCACTCCGTGCTTCAGCACAACACACACACACCAGCTCCTGCACCTCTCTCCGACTAGCAAGGAGTATTTTGCTGCACCTGCAACTTTCTTTTGCCTTGGTCCATACCTGGAATTGCCTGGTCACCGTGATATCACCTTTTAGGGCCCGTTTGTCGCATTGCCAAGAGTCCGGAGTCATTCGCTACCTAGGCTGAGTCATCGTCCCTTTAGTCCATGGTCACCGCAATGGAGTAGCAAGACCTGTCTCCCTCAACAGAGGGCTGAGATCCCTCCTGAGGGTAATGGGAATCCTGGAGAAGCCCTAAAATTGTTAACGTTTCAATTAAGCAAGACTCATGGAGACAAAATACCTCAGCAAGGCAACTTTAATAACTTCTGCAAAATGGCATGCTGCCGTTAGTGAAAGCTGGCCAGCAAGCACAAAGGCAAGAGCTTGGGTTCTGTTTTTGTTCCTAACGCAGCCCCTTGGCTGGGTCTTGCCCCAGAGGGTGGGGCAGTGACTGTACAATATTACTCTTTCCTGATTGGCTAGTTTAAATGGCCACTGGAAGGGGGAAGGGAGAGGTGGGGATAGTGTTAACTTCATGAAACCAGATGAAGGGGGCTGGGGAATTCTCGCTGAAGAAAAGAACATGAGGTAAACAGGCTGTTCTTCCTTCATCACCCTCTATCTTTTCTTTTCTGCATCCATCATGATTTGAAATTATACATATGTTGGTGTGATTGTTCAATGACGTCTATTAACCCCACTAGGCTGACAGCACCTTGAAGGCAGGGAGGCTGGTTCAACCCCTTTGCATCAGCTCATAGCACAAGGCCTAGGTGTATAAGGAGCTCAGTATGTATTTCTTGAATAAAAAAACATTTGAACAAATGAATGAAAGTGACCACTGAGAGTCAGAGAGGGGTGAGAAAGCCCAGGGAACATTTAGATGGCACTGCAGGTTGAATATTCTCTTTGAACCAGGATTTAGAAACAAGGTCATGAATGCTGGCTGATCCCATGTCTTCTCCCCAACTGAGATATTAGGCTGGTCAGTTCAGACAAAGAAAATTCCAGTGATTTGAAAGGTATGTGTGAAGAGCAACAAAAATGCGCTCAGAGACCTTGCTGAGATCTCGATCCTAACAGATGTCCATGATTGAAACTCCCCAAGCCATCCCCTCCCCCCACCAAATTGCACTCAACTTTCCTAAATGAGATTTTATGGGAATGATTGTGATGAGATAAATGAGCGACTCCACTAATGTATAATACAATTTTCAATTACATGTATGTACAATAATTTACATTTCTTGTTTGATGGTGTGATATTTATGTGACACAGTCTAGATGAGACCTGGCTGCTATTTATATAATGATCTTGCCTTTCTCTTAGAGAAAATCTAGTTTTCAATTTTCTTTTTTGTGCTGCTAGGTATTGTCATTCCAAGATAAATATTGTATATTACAGAATGTGCAGGAGAAAATATCAATAAAGTAATAATCTAGATGGGCTTTAATAATTCTTATTGATGCCTCCGGATTAGGTAATAGAATGCTTTGCCTTTCATAAAATGTTGGAATGAAAGTGTCCCTGAAATTGCAGTAAATTTTTTGTGATCTGCTCTCGCTGTGATCACAAGTGCCTGTGGCAAAGTGCCATTGAACAGAAAAAGTGAATATTTCATTGAATATGTTTGACTATTAATAACATAATATTCAGCAGCAGAACATAGCTCTGAAGTTGGAACAGAATCAAGGAAAGTGTCTTTTTTTCTGATTTTTAAGACTAAGTCTGTGTGAAACCCATGCCATTATGCACTTAATTCCCTTCCTAGCTGGAGATGGTTGACTACAAAGGAGAAAGTAACTCCCAGTAAGACCTTCAAGGTAGAAAACTTCTTATCATAGCAAAGGGGAGGGAAGGAGAGCACAAAGGAGCCTTGTGAAATGAATCTAATTTAGAATTCAAGACCCAGGTAAGTATCCAGATACAGTGCAGGTGGGTCACAACTGGGAACAAGAGCAGGACCAGTAGGTCCCACCACCACGTGTCAGCCAGAGCCCCCCTCCTTTTCCTTGTGTGATAGACTGGTGCTCCCAGTAGGAGTTCATTCAAAAATAAGAACTGGGGCCTGACCAGGTGGTAGCGCAGTGGATAGAGCGTTGGACTGGGATGCAGAGGACCCAGGTTCGAGACCCCGAGGGCACCAGCTTGAGTGCAGGCTCATCTGGTTTGAGCAAAAGCCCACCAGCTTGAACCCAATACCGCTGGCTCCAGCAAGGGGTTACTCAATCTGCTGAAGGCCCGTGGTCAAGGCACATATGAGAAAGCAATCAATGAACAACTAAGGTGTTGCAATGCGCAATGGAAAACTAATGATTGATGCTTCTCATCTCTCTCCGTTCCTGTCTGTCTGTCCCTGTCTATCCCTCTCTCTGACTCACTCCCTGTCTCTGTAAAAAAATAAAATTAAATTAAAAAAAAATTCTTGATTTTAAAAAAATAAATAAATAAGAACTGGGTATTTTCAAACCTTCACCAAAAAAAACACTCAGTAGTGAAAAGAGTACTGTTCTAGACATCAGCATACTGAGCTCCATTTTCTCATTTATATAATGATGAGTTCATATTTAATGGTCTCTAGCATGCCCCTGTTTTACAACATGTACCATTTTATATTCCAGGCCAAAATGCTAGGTAGATGTGGCTATTATTTGGTATAACAATCTAATTATGCATGTTATCAAGCAGCATTCTTGCCTCCCTTTTAACATAACAAGGGAAGTAAAACATTCAGGCATGAACCAGCAATATATCAACAGTGCTGGTCTCAAATATAAAGTGCTCACTTTAACATGGTCACTGGGAAGTAGTTAGATAGCCCTCACACATTCTATAGTATAGGGTGAAATGCAATCTGTTTCTCAAGATTTTTCTGCATTCAAATGAGCCCAACACTAGATTAAGGGACAAATAAACCTATAACTCTACAATCATTAAGAAATGTTCATAATTTTGGATAGTGTTTTTTAATCACAACATTCTAGCAGTAAGCAATTTGTTGAGTTTCTCTTTGTTTCTGCAAATAAACAAAAACTCACCAGCTATATGAATTATGGTGAAATTATAAAATCAAATAACTATGCAGCCATTAAAATAATAATATAAATGTATATTTGTTGGCATTAGAAAATGTTCAAAATATATTTAGTAAAAAATAACAAATCAGGATATATATTTCATTTTTGAAAAAAAATACATGCATACATATAAACATAGAAAAAATTTCAAAGGTAGCCACGGTTATCTCTGAATAGCAGGATTATAAGTGATCACTGTTTTCTTCTTTGTTACCTTCTACTGTTCTGAAACTTTTAGGGAGAGTTCATACTAATATCGAAATTTTAAAAAGAAACAATTTCAGATAAAAAGACAACTTCACCAATTTCCCGTTTCCATATATTATTTAGAAATATAGAAATGCCAGCTCCTGGGAAGAATCAGCAAAGTTTCTCTATAAAGGGCCAGATAGCAAATATTTGAGGGTTGTGGACCCTGTGCTGATTTCCCAGCCATTCAGTCTTGCCATTATAACACAGAAGCATCCATAGGCACTAGGTTAATGGATGCATGGGACTATATCCCAAGAAAACTCTGCAACACAGGAGGTATAGTTAGGAGGCATAGTTTGCCAGCCCCTGGTGTAACAGAAGGAACCTAGACTTCAGGGGACAGGCAGACGAGGATTTGAATGCTCACTCTCCTGCCCAAAGCTATCTAACCCACTTCAAGATTGGCTTTCCTTGTATATGAAATTGAAGGCATAACACCCCCTTGTGAGAAAGTGTGCCTCCCAAAACTGTGTACACAATAAGGGTTGTGTGCCTTCTTTCTTTTTATAGCAAAACTGGGGGAAAATTAAGTATGTTAAGTAAATAAGATTTAAGAGCAAACTCACTGTAACACCAACATTTATCCACAACAAAACTGTTTTATAGCTTAAAGTAGCATTTGCAAGACAGGCTATGAAATAGGGGAAGAGAGACCAAGTGCCCCGGTGGGGGTTTAAATTTCCACTTCATTGCTCCAGGCATGGCGATAGCTACAGAATGCTTTGAAAGCACATATTCTATCTTTAATTTAAAACAAATACAATATATTTAATAAGGTTTATGTTGGATGGACCCTAAGAAAAAAAGTCATCCATAACTGGAGGCATTAAACATTGACTCAATCATTTCATGTAGGATAGCACATTAAACCATTTTCCGGGCATGGACCACCTGGGTTGACTTCTAAAAGTACACACTTCTACAAGTACGTAGTGGGCATCATCATGTTTCATGTTGACAATTATTGAGACATCCTAGATCAGTGGTCCCCCACCCCCGGGCCGAGGACTAGTACCGGTCAGTGAGCCATTTGGTACCGGTCCGCAGAGAAAGAATAAATAACTTACATTATTTCCGTTTTATTTATATTTAAGTCTGAATGATGTTTTATTTTTAAAAAATGACCAGATTCCCTCTGTTACATCGGTCTAAGACTCACTCTTGATGCTTGTCTCGGTCACGTGATACATTTATCCATCCCACCCTAAAGGCAATCCGTGAAAATATTTTCTGACATTAAACCAGTCCGTGGCCCAAAAAAGGTTGGGGACCACTGTCCTAGATGTCTTGTTTCTTGCTGTTCATAATGATGTCTGTTGCCCTGCACCTCAGTCATAATACAGTACTAAAAAGTAGGAGATGCATTGTAATAAGTGATCAATATACATCAGCCCCTCATTTACTGACCTTCCAAAGAAGTAATTCTTACTTGTGAGTTCAAAACTCTTTGACTGCCACAGTACTTCATTAGCCTCTGTCTACACATCTAAGAACATATTCAAATATATATTTTTTATTTTGCTACCCAGGGTGCCTGCAGATTGACGACAGTTGATTAGATTTAAAATGTTACAGAGATTCAAAAGAAAAAGAAAAAATCCTACCCATTGCGAGTGGCACTTTCCGGTCTCATGACCTCATTGTATCAGTATCATGTTTCAAGCCAGAGAAGGAAAAATATGAAACTGAAAAGAAATCTTCTGTAAGAACTTGGATTCTAATCACAGCAAGGTGCTCATGATTAGCAATCCTCTCCTAGGGAAACATTTAAACCATAACAAAAAAAAATGTTGGTACCAAAACATGTATCACTGTACAATGTAGCACAATGGCAGCCAGTTAGCCATCTGCAAGAGAACCCCATGATGGTTCCGGCGCTTTTATAATCACTAACCTCAACACAGAACTGTGAGGAAGGCAGACCTTCCACAGCACCTGCTGAGAGCTTCCCCTTTCCCGAAGACAAAGACAAGGAGTTATAGTAGCAATTAATCTAGATGCTGGGGCAGCTCTCGTGTTCTAGATTTAAATATACTTCTTAACCATACTGTTCATATCCAAATTACAGCAATTAGTGCCTATGTTTGTTTCCAGGGAAATAAAGTCTGTAATAAGCAAACAGCTCCTTTCAAGTGCTTGCAGAAGCACAAAGTACAGTGGTCCATGCACTGCACACAAGTGCTGGGCCAGGAGGGTCACACAAGCTCAAGCCCTGCCTTCTCCTAATTATCAAGAAGGAGTGGTGAGAGCTGGCTCCAGCCTTAGGTGCTTGGCAAATTCAGGTGATCATGAATAGAGACTACGCGAGAAAACCTAGGTTCTCCAGGTCATGAAAACCCGGGATAGGAAGAGTTGAAGATGGAAGGTGAGGCTGCATTGAAAGGCAATACAGTAAGGCCCTGGCCGGTTGGCTCAGCGGTAGAGCGTCGGCCCGGCGTGCAGCAGTCCGGGTTCGATTCCCGGCCAGGGCACACAGGAGAAGCGCCCATCTGCTTCTCCACCCCTCCCCCTCTCCTTCCTCTCTGTCTCTCTCTTCCCCTCCCACAGCGGAGGCTCCATTGGAGCAAAGATTGCCTGGGCGCTGAGGATGGCTCTGTGGCCTCTGCCTCAGGCGCTAGAATGGCTCTGGATGCAACAGAGTGATGCCCCAGAGGGGCAGAGCATCGCCCCCTGGTGGACATGCCGGGTGGATCCCGGTTGGGCGCATGCGGGAGTCTGTCTGACTGCCTCCCCATTTCCAGCTTCGGAAAAATGAAAAAAAAAAAAAGGCAATACAGTACAATAAGTAAAGCATTATCAACAATCCTCATATTACACATATTTTTTTACCAGATGTTTGGGGAAACCAATGGCTTCTAGAAACCTGTACTCTAGAGTGGTATCTAATGCAATGGCATATAATAGTTTCAATGAAAGAATGAATGTGATGGTGAATCAGTCATTGTTGGGGGTGGTAACGCTAGGGAAGAAGGCACAGGCAAAGAGAAGGAAACAACTGAGCTAGGCCTTTGTAGGTTTCACCAACTAGACAGAGGAATGGGTATTTCATGCAGAAGAACCAGTTTGGAGGCATAAAACTTGCCAGATCTGGGGAAGAGTAAATAGTTTTGTGCATCTGGAATGTAGGGACTGACTGGAGATAAGGTTCAGGAACTGGAGGAGTAGAGGGAAGAGGTTGTAAAAGGTCTGTGCACTTGGCCAAGGAGTTTGAATGTAATCCAGTAAGCAGGGAGGTTGACTAAAGCTCACTAGTTGTTTTAAAAGAGCTTTACACATGTAGAGTCAGGAGGTGAACTCCATGGCAGACTATAATGAACTGGAAAACACTGAGGTAAATCTATTTATTTATTTATTTTAATTTTATTTAGAAAGTTAAATTTTACAGGGTGACATTGATCAATAAGAGTACATAGGTTTCAGGTAAACATTTCTATAGCATTTGAACAGTTGATTATGTTTGTATACCCATTACCCCAAGTGAAATCACTTTCTGTCACCTTATATTTGTCCTACTTTACACCCTTCCCCCCATATCCCTCCCTTCTATCCCGCTCCCCCTGGTAACCACTTCATTTTATCCATGAGTCTCAGTTTTATATTCCACCTATGTGTGAAATCATATGGGTCTTAGCTTTTTCTGATTTACTTATTTCACTCAGTATAATGTTCTCAAGGTCCATCCACATTGTCATATATGTCACTATGTCATCATTTCTTGTGGCTGAGTAGTATTCCATTGTATATATGTACCACTTCTTTTTTACCCAATCCTCTATCGAGGGACACTTTGGTTGTTTCCATGTCTTGGCCCCTGTGAATAATGCTGTGAGGAAGATGAATATTAAATCTATTTTTTTTAATAAATGAATTATTCCAAATACTGTTCTAAGCATTTTTACACAAATCAACTAACTCGTTTAATCCTCACAACCTTCTGAGGTGGATATTAATATTTTTTCTATTTTACAGGTAAGGGAAGTAACACAGAGAAGTTAAGAAAACTAGCATAGGTCACACAGCAAAAAAGTCTTTGAGGCAGGATGAAATCCCAAGCAGTCTGGGCCAGCATTTGTATTCACAACTATTCTGCTATGTCTTTCTGTCTTAGCCCCTGGACCCAGTATGCAGCTCATGGTGTAAATCCCCAATGTTGTTGCTGACTTAATTCCCCTGCTGCTCTCTCACCCCTCAGCAACTGCACTGCTGTTTGAGTATCATCCCATTATCTGTCTATCTTGAAGCATCTTCTGGAAGCCAGGGTGGAGGACAAGTAGCACCCACTTTTCATTTATTCTCTTTTGTGTCTATTCATCTTCCATTTACGCTGTGTAAAATGGTGTTAACAAGCAGATCATGGGGCTCCAGTGAAGAAATTTAAGTATACATATTTTTATATTTATATATACTTCAGGGTAAATGTAAATCTTTTTTTTAATTTTGTGAGCTATCCTTTGAAAGAAACCCTTCTAAATACTATTGAACACTTTGACACGAGTCTGTAAAATTGATTCAGACAGTTTGCCAAAGCTGTCAGTCTTAATTAATGACTTACTATAACCTCCAGCTTTATTAGGTCTATATTTCTAGTATATTGGCACATATATTAATGACTTGCCTATGAATAAACTGACAGTTTTTAAATGATACGAGATAACTTATTTTCTTATGGGAATTCACTTTTGCCTTGAACTTATAGTAAAATGATTATTAGTTCAGTAAATTATGACTTCAATGTTCTTATGATCACCTTAGCAATAGGAAGATTGTCTGGATTTCATTTCTTGATGAAACTCCATTTTGGAGAAGTCTCTTTGGTTAATCTCATGTTCAGGCAAGTAGGACTACTGGGTTCACAGTCATAAATTTTCTAAGCAAAAGAACATTCATTAGGGGTCTGCTGGTTTCCTCTATTTGTAATATCCCAAGTGTGGTTTAACAACACTCCACGGTGTTTTCTTGTATCTTTAAATAAATATATGTACATGTGTCAAAGCAAAATTAATTTGAATTCTTTTTACCTTTTAATAAAAACACATATAAAACACTATAGGGTGAGGTGGGATATTAATAAAATAAACATTGTGAATCTCACAATATTTGTATAGTCTACTGTCCAGTTTGAAACAGTCTGCATCATTCCCCCGAAAGGCAGCGTGGATGTGCCATGTTTTTTATTTCTGTATTGCAAAGTCAAAATCTGGTTGAGATGTGGTAGTAGAAGCAAAAAGTACTGAATTACTACAGAATTACTTTATTTTCCAGCCCTTTCTTCCCAAATTCACTGCTTTTTTGAACGGTAAACTTTGAAATTAATGTGACAATTTAATGTGACAGTGAGGATAATATAAGGAACTGAAATTTTTCAGTTGAAATCAGCCCAGACAGTCTGAACCAGGCCTACAGTAAGTCAGTCAAATAGTGGGGGTTACATTTTTTTGAGGGTTATTCCCAAATGCTACACAATTCAATCCTGAATTTCCCATAAAGCTTGCAAAGGGTAACTGGTATTTCCCTCCTCGTTGGTGTGGTGCAACCATGTGGCAATAGCATAAACAATTTATAACTCGCTTTATCAGATGTCTTTAAAATTATGAGATCCATGACACTATTTTATTTCCATTTGGGAGTTTTGTGGGGTTTCTTTTATGGGAGAGGCGAGGAGGCAGAGACAGACTCCCCACATGTGCCCCAACCAGGATCCATCTGGCAAGCCCACTAGGTGGCGATGCTCACCACTGAGCCATTTTAGCACCTGAGGCAGTTGCCATGGAGCCATCCTCAGAGCCAAGGGCCAACTTCCTCAAACTGCTTGAGCCATGGTAACAGGAAAGGAAGAAGGAGAGAGAGACAGAGACAGGAGGAGGGGGGAAAGAGAGAGAGAGAGAGAGAGAAAGTGAGAGGGAGAGGGAGAGGGAGAGGGAGAAAGAAAGTGAGAGGGGTGGAGAAGCAGATGGTCGCTTTTCCTGTGTGTCCTGACAGGGAATTGAACTCAGGACTTCCACACACGGGTCGATGCTTTACTGTTGATCAACTGGCGAGGGCTGGGAGTATTTTCATTGTTTAAAATTTTAAGGAGACTGGCTTGAGCAAGGGGTCACTTGCACTGCTGTAGCCCCCCCATCAAGGCACTTATGAGAAAGCAGTCGATGAATAACTAAGGTGCGGCAACGAAGAACTGATGCTTCTCATCTCTCTCCCTTCCTGTCTTGTCTGTCCCTATCTGTCTCTCTCTCTGTCAAAAAAAAAAAAAAAAAAGAAAGAAAGAAAAAGAAAAGAAAAGACAGGAATCAACTTATATTTTTATATTGTGTGATTTCAAATTAGTATATTTCAAATTTACATAAAATATGAACGTGTTGTGTTTTTAGATAGCTGTATGCAGAGTGATTAAGAGAATGCACTTTAATTCATAAAGCTAGTTAATCTTAATTCATATCCCAGCTCTGCTACTTAATCTCTGTATAATCTTGGGTAAATTACTCAACCCTTCCAAGTCTCAGTTTTCTCATCTATAATATGGGGACAGTATTGGTGCCTATCCTGATGAATTGTTGTAAGAATTAAGTGAGTTCCCTTTGATAAAGCACTGAAAACAGTGCCCAGCACAGAGTAAACCCCCGAGAATCTTTTTGTCATTGCTTTTCTACTAGTATTACTAAACTTGAAGAGACTTTGATAAGTTACCTGATTCACCTTTAAGTCCATTTGCACCCTAATCCAGTTTATGAAAGATCAATCAATGACCAAGCTAAGAAAATAGACTGCGGCTACTTCTTGTGGTTTAAAAAACTGTATAACACTTTGAGATGATTGTTTTGAAAGAGATCAAAATAACTTCAATGTCTTTGTGTCATTACATTACTTGAATGCTCAGTTACGAATAACCGACTTAACATTTTAACTATACCTATGAGCCCTGTCCAGATAGCTCAGCTGGTTAGAACATCATCCCAAAGTGCAGAGGTTGCTAGTTTGATCCCCGGTCAAGATACATACAGGAACAGACTGATGTTTCTCTCTCTCTCTTAAAACAATAAATTTAAATTAAAAAAAAAAACTATACCAGTGAAATCCATTCTTCTAGATAGTTGCCTGTCTTTCAAACTTTAAAGGTAAATAACCAGCAACTCTTGCTAAAATGCAGATTCAGGTTCAGCAGGTCTGGGTGGTTCCTGAGATTTTTGCTTGCCTGACAAGCTCCCAGATGATGCCAGTGCTGTTGGCCTGCAGAGTCACAATGCTTTAAATCACTGAAATTCATTTCCATTTCCACTTTACTATTATCTTCCCCTGTCACTCAGCAGAACATGATGAGCTAATTACAAGTCAGAGAAATGCCATAGGAACCAAGACAATACCTTCTGTGATCTTCAGTTTCTCTAGATAACTTAACCTTCATCTTCTGGGATGACAGTGATCTCAAATGTAAGGGCAGGGGTACGAGCCTAAACAGAGCAGGCAACGCTGTAGAAGAATCAAGTGTTATCACAGTTGTTGAGTTCTACCATGACAGAATTTCCAGAACATTGGAGTTACTGCAGCTCACATTTACATAGAGATGCCTCATATGTGAAGAGCAGAGAGGCAGCGCGCAGCCCTCTGACATGTGAAATGGGGACGCCCTCGTCCTAGAGACCTCACGGGGAGTGACAGTCACATGAGACCTACATAAAAGTGCTCTCTAAACTTCTAAAGGAAGGTAGGAGGATTTTTTTAATTTGTAAAGCAATGCCAAAAATATTGTCACTTCAAAAGTTCTTTGGAAATCTGCATAAACTCATCTAAAAGCAGTTCATCATGACCCAGGGAAAACCAGATGCACTTTTATTGTCAGAGTCAGAGACTAGAAAATTACAGCTTAAGAAATGTGGTATCATCAGAAAAACCCAGGTTGCGAGCTTCATGGAGAACTGTTGTGAGGTTCTGACAGCATCAACTCACACCAAAGACACACTTTAATATCTATAAGCTAGGAACATATTCTTAAATCATCTATGTGCTTTCTTTGTTTACCATATTTTTTTATAATATGGTAAAAAAAAAAGACATATATAAATATATATATATATCAAACAGTGGCAGCATTTTATATTCAGTAAAATTACATCTTAATAAAAGAAAATATAAATATATATACATTAAGAAACTAGAACTATATACAGTCAAATGTTGAGAACAGTTAACTCTGGTGCCTGATTTTTATTTTCTTTTTGCTTAATTGTACTTTGTCATGTTCCATAATCAATGTGTATTATTTTTGTAGTTAAGAGGAGAACAAAACCAATTTTTACTTTTAAAAAAAAAGAGAATCATCTCCTGAATATGAATAAAGTATTTTAACAGTATTATCCAGCAACTGAAAACCTTATGCATATAATATGACTACAGATCATGACACAAGACTTATAGCTAATTGGCTGAATTTCTGAAAATATAGTTTGGTTCATTTTTAAACAACATCCAAAATAGTGCATTAGGGTATTTAGAATTTTCTATGCTATAGTTAATTTTGTGTGTTCCTTGGATTCCATATTACCCTGAGGAAAGTCTGAAATAAAGAAAAGCCCATTTTTGCTAATGTCAGGGACCCTGTGGCTTCAGACTACCGTATTTTCATTTCAAGCACACCTGGGCCTTCAAAACTGAATTTCTTAACTTTTTGACCCTAGAAACATTTCCAAGGAGCACTTGCAAGAAAACAACTTCAAATTGGAATCCTTCCGCTCGGGTACAATCTTGCAAACAGCCGGCAGAATTTATTTAACCTTCAGCCAACTGCTCAACCAACTCGAAATTATTGATAGCCCATCAGCAATGATCAAGATGGAGAGGCTAAATGAAGAGGTGCCTTTTTTACAAGAGAACCATTGAGCTGGTAACAGGACTTGAAATGCCGTGTCAGCTCAGCTCGCGTGGTCAGGGAGCTCAGCTGCTGGAGGGAAATAAAACTGTTCGGTTATGGCTGCCCTCCCATCAGTCACAGGGGTAATGGTGTTTGGCTTCAGTCAGGTTGTATGTCAGCAAATATACATCTCTTGGACAGCCCCTAAGAGTGCCTTAAGATCATGCTTATTGTTTTATATAGATAGGGGTCGGGTGCTGATAGATGGTGGTCATAGGCCACCGAAATAAATTTTACCACGTTCCGCAGGTAAAGTTAATCTCAATACTGGGGAATGAGAGAGCCAGCCGTTTTGATAGAATATTCATTCCATCGACAGTGATGGGACATTTTTTCTCTGTTAATGTCTGGTGCAGATCATATGAAAGTAGAGATCCTCTCCACCCCCTCTCCCCAACCCCCACTGTATGAAGCCCACCTGCAGAAAAGAGACCTCAGGTACAATCTGAGAGGTTCACTAAGATTGAACTTTGAAGACGAAGTGTGGTAGAAGGAGCTCCCCAGGGAAGTGGGCATAGCACAGCACCACCCTGTGGCGGTCACAGTGACACGGGACTCAGAGAATTAAGGGCCCACTGGCAGTTACATTGAATTATTGATATTTATGTCCTATCCTTAGTCCAAAAAGGGTTGGAAGCGCCATGAAGGGATCACTAAATTCACAGAAGGGAAGCCACCCTCTCCCACGCCGGTCCACCACCGGCAGGCAGCCACAGCGCCCTTTGTCACGGATCCCACGTGAAGCGCAGAATCTCAGTTCCAGGCACTCAGAATAGAAGAGATCTGCCACCATCCCGCTAAGTCTTTAAAAGGCAGAAGTCTGCTGCCTTCAGACATTCACAGACATACAGTGAGTCCTCTCAAAGCGTCCCGGAGGGCGATTAGAGGATGATCACTCCAGGGGTGGAGCCTGTGGAAAACATACCATGTGACCGGGTCTCTCAAAGACACAATCTGTCCGGCTGCGAGAGAATTTTTCCTGGGAATGATGAATGAGGCCCAGCAGAAACAGGATACTGTGCTAGTCATTGTTGGAGAAATTAGAAGACTTTCTCAAAGGATTGGACCTTCTCATCCTCAGGCGGAGAGTCCACCAAACTCAGGGGTCGGAGTCATGTGCCAGCCGGAGCCCCTCAGAGCCAGTTTTCTTTAGAAAGTCTTCGAGCGTTTGAAGGAGAGAAGGGAACGAGGAAGTGTTAGGACATTAACGTCAGAGTAACTTCATAGTCACATCATGGCAGATCATCCTTGAAGAAACTAACCCATACGCCCGCGACGTCAGCCCTAGCAAGATCTGCTGTGGAACCGAGGACGTGCTTCATCCCCCCGCCTGTTGTTGCTCTATTAGACCGGTCCCCTCAGACGTTATTACGGAGAGCTCAATGATTGGGGATAATAAATTAAAAAAAAGTAAGCTAAATTCTTATTTTCTTAATTTAGTGAGAGTAGATCTTTGTATTCCACTTTCTTGAGGATGAGGTGTTGCTCACATACCTCAATGTCTTGGGATTAGGGGGTACACAATGCAGTAAAATCAGGGGCTACATTATTCATCACCTCCATTTCACAGGGAAGCCCTAAATTAGGCTGCTGTCTACATTTTGAAGTATACTAAAGTAGGCCCAGTTCTACATGTAAGCCAAAAATACGTATTTATAGTAAATTCATACTTCCTAAAAAAATTTTTTTAAACCCAAATGACTAGACTGTTTTAGAATTTGAAAAATCAATTTTTAATACTTTGATTCGCAGTCATTCTGTAAGCACAGTCTTTTTTAATAATAAAATGTACTATATGGTGTTTCTGTTTTTGTTTGTTTGTTTGTTTTTATTACGTGAGAGGCAGGGAGGCAGAGACAGACTCCTGCATGTGCTGGACGCGGGATCCACCCAGCATGCCCCTATGGGTTGATACTTTGCCTTTCTGGGGGTGTTGCTCTGTTGCTTGGCAGTGGAGATATTTGAGCACCTGAGGCGAGGCCATGATGCCATCCTCAGGGCCTGAGGCCACGTTGCTTGAATGAGCCATGGGGGTGGGGGGAGTGGAGAAGCAGATGATCCCTTCTCCTGTGTGTCCTGTCTGGGAATCCAACTGGATTTCCACTTGCCAGGTGACACTCTACCACTGAGCTAACCAGCCAGGGCCTATATGGTGTTTCAATAAGAAAAAATTTACTATAGGATATAAATGGAAAGAAGTTCTGAATTAGTCTCAATTATACACTTTTTTAAATGCCCTTTAAAAAACTCTTTAAGTAGTGAGAATTATAGTTAATGAAGTCCTGCCAAACAGAGGTCCTAGAGGGCCTTCCTTTGATGAATAAATTAAGAATTTTTAAATTTACTAATTTAATGGTTTCTTTATTATTTATTCCTCAAGGAAGGAATTGGCATCTAATGTCACCTACAGGACTCAGCAAGCTGTCTTGAACAAGGCTGACATTCAAGAACTAGTTACTAAATAGATGAATGTGTTGTAAAGGGTTTGAAAGCCACTTGCTTTCTTGAATAAATATTTCTTCCATATTTTTTATTTTACAATTGTAACTGACACTTTTTTTAGCTAGCGCAAAGTTCAGTTTTAGTTCAGTCATGAAAGTGATTATAAATTCCATACAAGTGGAATTCAAATTCATATCGTCTTACTCGACTTTAAGATGCAGCATATAAATTGAGAGCCTTAAAAATACACTTGCCTTTTCCCCCAGTAACTTCACTTTTAGGAAAAGTAAATAATAATGGGTTGTATAAAGATTCAGATAAAAGAATGTTCATTACTTGGAAGCAATATAAATATCTTTTATACATCCAGTGGAATAATATTCAGTCTTAGAGATAATTATTTAACAACTTGGAAAGATAATATATTATTAAAATGGTTTTTTTTTAAATCAGGTTAAAGGTGACCCAGCAGAGGTTGAGAGATTGGCAACATAGAGGCAGATTGAGCAATAAATTAAGAGAACCAGGTTTCTTATTATTAGAGAAGAACATTACAAATATGAAAAAAAGGAAGGTTAGAATTAACCTGGCAATGATGGACTGGAATTAGAGATAGTGATATGAATCATATGCATTCACATGCAATTAGTTCAATATGCATTAACATAAAAAATATATAAATGTAAATGTATATGTATTATATGTGTGTGTGTCTATATGTATTTCCTAACTCTATCCACCCTGGCTACCTGGGAGCATCAACACTCCCATAGCAATAAGCACACCACTTCTTAGGTTTGGTGTCTATATACCATTCTCCATTAAAGAGAACCAGGGCTCCTGGGAGAAATGCCCAAATCCAGGACTGGAAAAGGGAAATTACACAATAGGCTTGGAATATCTTGTTCCAGAAAGTAAAGGCAGTGCTCCAAGAACAACCGAGAGTGTGTCAAAAGGACATGGAAGCTAGCTTGTAGTGGCTCCTACTGGCCAAATCTGGGACAATGTAATGGTCGTAATTATTAATGATAGTAATCTTTACTTTAAAAAACAATACTTGGACTTTTTATATAGCTTCAAGTAAACATTAAGTAAACCTATCAGTTGCAATTCATATGCTTTTGAATATGGTGCATTTATGAGACCTTGTTTCTATTCAACCTTGCAACTGTGAGGAGGGTGTTTGTTAGCAGTCTCTTTTCAGTAGTTTGGGGTTTTCAGTGACCTGAATACATGTAGCTGTATTCTAGTACCTCTGTGCTGATAGCATCCCACATTTATACCTGGAGCCCTATCCTTACATGGTAATAATTAACATTTTTACAATACTCTTTAATTGAAAAAGCCACCTATTTGTATAGCTTTCAAATGTGTGGCTATCTTAATATCCACACAAAAGTTGTGCCCATTTACTTAAAATGAGCCAGGATAATGAGGAGGTTCTAGGCCTGTCACTCAGATCTGGCCTAGGTGAAAGCCAGAGACCAGAAGACAGGTAAGTATGTAGCTTCTGGAAATATTGTCAACAAACAGCTGGGCCCCAGCCATTGGCCTGGGGCTCAGGACAGAGCTCTAGTCTCTGAAGGGAAGAACACCAAGATAAGAAAGAAGGGAAACTTCTCCATTAGGAGTTTAACAGAGGAGATTTGGGAATCAGGTCCAAGGTCCAAATATCTACAAATAAGAGCTAAGACCCAAGGGTAAACAAAAAAATCCAGAAAGTTGTATAAGATTTTAATGAATAAATGAATAAAATACCAGACTTGTTGCAGAGGTAATTTGATACTAAGTCATTGTTTGTTGATCTGAGACTTAATTTTATTTCTAGGAACTGGGGGCTGACTTGATCTATAATTAGGGAGCAAATGCACCATCTTGGCAATGAAAGGAGGAATGAAGCCAATTGAGGCTTTCAATAATTCAAAGTTTACTGAGAATAAAAGTTATCTGGGGAGTTTCCTAATTATGCAGATTCTCAGTCACCTCCCTTTGAAATTCTAACTCAAGCGGTCTTGTGTAAGGCACAGAGATTTTTAACAAATGCCCTAAGGTGGTTCTACTGTTATGGTCAGTGGAATCACCTTCTATTTCTACTTAACGAATACACCATTGAAGGACCAACAGTATGCCTTATATCCCTCTGTATCTCCCATAGGTTCTAAATACGGAAGTAAGTGCTCAGTATACCTGTTGATTGAAATCTCTCCCACTTTAAATTAGTCAGGTCATTGGACTTGATTACTTAGTACAATTTGAGAGAGTCAACTGCTGAAGAAGTTTGGATTACTCATCAGTTTAATACAAATTGGTTACTTCCATCTTTAAGAAGCTAGACATTGTAGGGGAAACAGAAGTGAGCAAAAACACAGTTGACATTTGAGGAATTACAAACTAGTGAGGTAACAGAAATAATTTACTACAAAGCAGAATTTAATGAGTGCTATAGCACAAATAAATGTTTTGGAAATGTGAAGCAATTGGGGAAGGGAAGCTATGCCTTGAAGAACAAGTAAGATTTTAATAGATGATGGAAAAAGGAACAATCATTTCACACAAAGGCATTTATCCATTCATTCATTCATATATTCATTCAACAAATGTTTACTGAGCACCTGCTATGTGCCAAACACTGTTCTCGGAGTTAATGATGCAGCAGTGTACAAAACTATGTCCCTGCTTATATTCTAGGGGGCAGGAAAGATAGTCACTAAGCAAATTGGTAATGACATATTATGCTGTCCTTGATAATATGACATGTGTAGCTCTTGTATATGACAGCCATGTGAAAACTGAAGTAAGGAGTAGAGATGGGAGCAGGAAGGCAGACCCGAGTAAGAACAAAGGATAGCATGACAGGAATCCAGCCTATCATGTGATCAGTAAGAATGGAATGGAATCGATTCAAGAGACATTTTAGAGAGGAACTGTAGCAAGGTCATAAAAGTCTCAGACTATAAATTACTACAAGGATAATAAGAAAAAAAATATGAAAACATTACAGCTTTCAGAACCAAAAGATCCAGGTTCTGATTCCCCTCTGCTGCCACATTTGTCATCCCAGAATAATGTTCCCCAGGACTCCCTGATGAGCACAAAATCCTGGAAATGATATGAAGGAATGGCAGGAGAGGCTCCCTTCCCTTCCCTCCAATGAGCAGTCTGCTTCTGCGAGGCGACCTGCTCTGAGGAACACTTCTTTACAGGCCATTGCCTGATTATTTGTCTACAAGGCAACCTGTAAAGCTCCAGTCTCTGACTTTAATAGCTCAAGTTATATTGGGATAACTGATTGTAAAATGCAGAGACAGCACCCTGTGGAAACTAAGCAACTGGTTAAATTTTTCAGTTTTCAATCCATAATATAGGTTTTGGGAGTAGGTATTGAGTCAAGTTGTTTTAATTCAAGAACTATAAATGACTGTCACTTTATTTTCACTTTTATGACATTGATACTAACTATACATGAATGGGAGGATGGATGGAAGGAAAGAAGGAAGGAAGGAAGGAAGGAAGGAAGGAAGGAAGGAAGGAAGGAAGGAAGGAAGGAAGGAGAAGAGAAAGGAAGGAAGAGGAGAAAGGAGGGAGGGAGAAAGGAAAGAATAGGCTTTTAGTAATTAATGCATTCATATTTTCAGATTTTATTTATTCATTTTTAGAGAGAGAGAAGAGAGAGAGCAAGAAAGAGAGAGAGAACAGGGGTGAGGAGCAGAAAGCATCAACTCTCATATGTGCCTTGACCAGGCAAGCCTTGGGTTTTGAACCAGCAACCTCAGCGTTCCAGGTGAATGCTTTAGCCACTGTGCCATCACAGGTCAGGCTAATTAATGCGTTCTAAGCTGAATTTTTAGAAATAAATTCACCTTGAATATGCTCAGGGTGTTTGATGTAAACTAACATTTGATGTATGCGTGTTTGGTGTAAAACAATGAACAAGCTCTAAAAACAGAAATTCTCATTTACTTCAATTATAAAATAAATGTTGTTAACATTTTACAGATTGTAATGTACTTTAGCACATATTTATATGTCCTAAAATTTAGACTCCAAGTAGCAACCTTTTGATGTACTGATTGTAATTACTCCCATTTTACATATCAAGAAGCAATTCCATGAGGTCAAGTGACTTGCCCAAGATGACATTACTAGTTTATGGGCACAAACTGTAAGTTTATTTTATTTCACTATTCTAAAGAGTCCCTCTTCCCTCCCTTATTTATATGAATAACAGATCTGAATTTGTACATATTGAGTTTGCGTAAAGCTAGACACAACTAATATGATTTAGATCAGCGGTTCTCAACCTGTGGGTCGCGACCCACAGGTTGAGAACCACTGATTTAGATCATTACCTCTTCACAGTACCAAAGGACTTTCTTGACAAAATACATACAGCTTGCTAAATTGCCAATAGGTTATTGACAGGATAGTCAACAATTTAAAAATTATTCAAATGTACCTCACTTTATACATGACACAATTATACAAAACACATGAGAGGAGTTTGTTGTTTAAAGAAATTCTCTTTTCCCTCCCTTGAGAAGTGAATTCTTTACCTAAGTTATAGGTCATTCTGATAATTACCATTGCATCAGTGAGGGTTTTCAGCTGTAAGCAATCGAGGCCAATGCTGGCTCTCATAAGCAAAGAAAGAATATATTGGAAACATCTTGAGGGCTCACCAAGTCAATAGGAGGCTAGAGAATCTTGCTTGAAAACTAGAGTACAATGGAGCCAGATGAACCCAGGTTACCCCACAGGAACAGTCTGGCCCTCCACCAGCACTCCCAGGGGAATGATCGTGCCCTCCAACACTCCCTTAGTGCCTCCACTTGATCAAGAGACAAAGTCCTGGGAGTGTCTGATTGGCTGAGCATACCACGGCTGTGCCAAGCAGTGTGTTCAGGACAAATCAGATCCCCTTGATTTCTGTTCATGCTCTGAGATGGGGGAGAAAGGGAGCATTGGGAATTGCCTCCTCACTAAGACTAGTTACAATGTTGAATTTTCCCCCAAAGAGATATCCAGATATTAAAGGGATAAGTGGGGAATACTAGATAATGGATGGCAAAAAAATAAAAATCCACCCAAAAATGATCATCACAGTATTGTTTATCATAGTTAGAAGGGAAAGGGCATAGGAACAACTGTGTCTGACAATAGTTAAATAGATCATGGTTCAGAAACCCTGAAGCTCTATACATTATGTTAAGGAAGAATATTTAATGATCAGAGAAGGTAGTTATTAAATATTACTAAGAGAAAAAATATAAAGCAATATTTAAAATAGGAGCTTATTTTCTAAATAAGAAAAATGAAGGCAATGTACCCCAAAAGGTAATAGTCGTATCTCTGGGTGATAGAATTAAGAATGATGTTTATTTTTTTTCTCAATGCTTATCCCTGCAATAGCAATGTATTACTTTAAAAAATTTAAAACCAGTTTAATATGCATATTCTTTCATTAAATACAACCCCTTAATTTCATTTCTGTTTAAATTCATATCTATTATTTGCATGTACTTTATATTATATATATAGTGTGTATGTATATATGTGTGTAAATATATATATTTATATTTGTACTAGAGAGAGAAAGAGAATGAGAATAGGTGTGGGAGAATATATATATATATTTTTCATAACTTCATCCAATTTCTTCTTTTTAATACTTAACTAGTCGGCCTGGCGTGCGGGAGTCCCGGGTTCAATTCCTGGCCATGGCACACAGGAGAAGTGCCCATCTGCTTCTCCACCCCTCCCCCTCTCCTTCCTCTCTGTCTCTCTCTTACCCTCCCGCAGCCAAGGCTCCATTGGAGCAAAGTTTGCCCGGGCACTGAGGATGGCTCTGTGGCCTCTGCCTCAGGCGCTAGAATGGCTCTGATTGTGGCAGAGCGACGCCCCAGATGGGCAGAGCATCACCCCCTGGTGGGCGTGCCGGGTGGATCCCGGTCGGGCGCATGCGGGAGTCTGTCTGACTGCCTCCCCGTTTCCAACTTCAGAAAAGTACAACAACAACAACAAAAACAAATACTTAACTAAAACTATTAAACTGTAAATTTCCTGAAAAGAGTGCCTATGTCTTTACTCCACTGTATCCTACAAAGAACTTACAATATATACTATACATGTTAAATGCTTGGTTATTCATTATTTTTGAGGGAAAACCTTATCAGACAGTAAAAGCAATGGGGAGCCTGACCTGTGATGGTGCAGTGGATGAAACATCCACCTGGAATGATGAGGTCACCGGTTCTAAACCTAGGCTTACCCAGTCCAAGCACATTATGAGAAGCAACCACAGTTGATGCCTCTCACTCCTCCCCTCTTTCTGTCTCTCCTCTCTCTAAAATCAATAAATAAAATATTTCTTGGCCCTGGCCGGTTGGCTCAGCGGTAGAGCGTCGGCCTAGCGTGCGGAGGACCCGGGTTCGATTCCCGGCCAGGGCTCACAGGAGAAGCGCACATTTGCTTCTCCACCCCTCCGCCGTGCTTTCCTCTCTGTCTCTCTCTTCCCCTCCCGCAGCCAAGGCTCCATTGGAGTAAAGATGGCCCGGGCGCTGGGGATGGCTCTGTGGCCTCTGCCCCAGGCGCTAGCGTGGCTCTGGTCGCAACATGGCGACGCCCAGGATGGGCAGAGCATCGCCCCCTGGTGGGCAGAGCGTCCCCCTGGTGGGTGTGCCGGGTGATTCCCGGTCGGGCGCATGCGGGAGACTGTCTGACTGTCTCTCCCTGTTTCCAGCTTCAGAAAAATGCAAAAGAAAAAAATATATATATTTCTTTAAAAAAAGAGCAATAAAGGCCTGACCTGTGATGGTGCAGTGAATAAAGCATCGACCTGGAATGCTGAGGTCACCGGTTCAAAATCCTGCACTTGTCTGTCAAGTCACATATGGAAGTTGATGCTTTCTGCTCCTCCCCCTTCTCTCTCTCTCTCTCTCTCTCTTTCACTCTCTCCTCTTTAAAATGAATAAATAAAAAAATTTTTTTAAAAGAGCAATGGAGAGATTATTTTTGAAGCCCAAGTTATGTTTGAATCCTGGCTTCAGTGTCTAAGTAACTGTGTGTGCTTGAGTGAGTCACTTCACTTCTCTGAGCTTCTTGTTTGCGAAATGGTACTGTGGTTGAAAACAATCTTTGGGAACATACCCTTTGACCCAGGTACTCCAGTTCTCAGAATTTATCCTACAGGTTACCTTGCATTCTTAAGAAATAATATATTTATAGGTTTATTCACTGTAGCATTGTTGGTGCCAAAAAGATTTAAAATAACTATTATGTTCATCAACAAACAAACTGAATAAATTATAGGACATACATACAATGACATCATAAAGATTGAGGAAGATTGTTTTGTATTGATATGAAAAAATCCCTACGCTATATCATTAAATATAGAACCGTGTGTAGAGTATACTATCATCTAAGAGGGTAAAGAAAGAATGCATCCATTGCCATGGATATGTATGAATCAGCTCTAAAGAAGCTGATTACATTAAGAACCTATTAAATATCACAAGAAACCTATAATGATGGGTGCCTATGAAAACAGTCTCTGAGTGGCTGGGGGACAAAGGTAGCGGGGAGTTTTAATACTTCTAAAAATTTTCAACCTGTGAATATATTATATTTTTATTAAAAAATAAATAATATAACTTAAACTTAAGGGATTAAAAATAATGTTGTAAACTACCTAGCGTATGTACGGCATGTAGATATCAGCCTCTGATAAGTAAGGTGCCTATCACTGCTGTGAGTAGTGATGTTAAGAAAGCCTATTTGAAGTGACGTCACGAAAATGGCGCCGTGAGCAGCGCGTCCGACAGCTCTCCCCTAAATCACAACAAATATATCAACTAGAAACAGAAAAATTTATCCTCGGAGCATTCTGGAGTTCCACACAAACTGATAGCGAAAGGACTGTTATCACTTGAATCTGAGAGACGAGGGTGTGGAGGAATCTACCACAGGGACGTTCTTTCAAACCGCGAGGAAGTGCGCCTGTGGTGAGTCAGCCCATATTTGGGAACCACGAGCCGCCGCCGCGAGCCGCCACGAGCAGCCGCGCGCGCGCCCGGTCCGGTTGAGCACCGCTGACGTTCCCAGCGGCCCGCACACTGCGAGTGGGGGTCGCCAGCCACCGGTGCCCGGAGCGCCCCATTCGCGCGCGTGCCTTGGGCATTCCATGCGCCCAGGGCGCCCTGCTGGCCCGCACACCCAGGGGGCTCCATTATCCTGCTCCTGGTGCGGTCCAGCCGCCAGCGGCGGGGCGAGCGGGAGAGGCTTGGGAGATTCTCTCCGTGGGCGGGGCACCTCACCCAGCCATTCAAGCTAACAATCAAGCGTTTGGGGAGGGGCGCGCAGGCAGCCTAAAATACCTTCGGAAGCACAGCTGCGACCCAATCACTGAAATTAGCTTAACCCATAAAATCTGCGCACCCTCGGTTCTAATTGATAAGATCTCTCTCAGTTCAGCGATCCAAGACAAGAGGCATGATATTTTTTAGTGCCTCTCGCTCAAGGGGCGGGGGCAACTTCTGATTGATAGAGCCTCCATATTCAGGGATAAACGCTAACAAGAAGGACTTGGCAGATAATAAGGTCTATACTACACTAGTCGCAAGCAGAGACTAGTGCCTCTTCTTCCCTGCAAAAACAGGCTACAAAGTGTGGAAAGCCTGGGTTGAGAGGTCCAACTAAATGATAGGCGCTGAACAGTCACCTTGACAACAATTGACTCCCACCCCCGCCTGATTACACTGGAGGCCCTGACTGTCAGAGCCTTTCCCAAAGCCTTGCACTGAGTGGGGATAGAGTGGGGATTTCCCAGCTCTTTGAGCCTCTTACTCCCCAGGCAGAAGCAGTTGCAGCCTTATAGCTGGATCACCAGGCTGCTAATTCAGAAAGGGGGGACTAGGAGAGAGAATCCAGGAAAGCAAACTCTCTCATCGTTGGACCCTGCAAACGCCAACAAGCCTTGACCTCCAGCAAGACTAAAGCCAATTATATGACATTGCCATAGAATCCCATCAACTGCAAATCCCTACCTAAGTGTGACACAGGGGCAGAGCCTGGGGTACAGAGTCACCGACCAGGAAGAGGGAGAGAAAAGAAAAAGGAAGAAGTTAACCTCTCAAAATCAAGAAAAATCCACAGACTTTACAACTTGATCCACTAATTTTTTTGTTGTTGTTGTTTGTTTCTTCTATCTTATTGCCTTTATTTCCTCCACCTCGGTCCTTCTATTCTCTGCCCATCTTATGCTTCCCCTTTCTTGAACTACACTACCCATGAGTGTTGCATTTTATTTCTCTTCTTCATCCTCACCCTCCTTTAAGGTTATACTCCAAAACACTTAACTCTCACTCTCTCCTCTTTTGTTTTTTTTTTTTGTCTTGCTTTATTTTGTTTTTTTCTCTTCCTATTTTATTTCTTCCTTTGTTTTTCTCTTTTTCTTATTTTTTCCTTTCTATTCGTTTTTTCTTTTCTCATTTTACTTTCCTCCCATATAACCCTCAATCACGAACAAATTAGTTAATTTGGGACTCAAGGCTTTTTTTTGGCTTTATTTCTCTTTTTTGCTTTTGTTTTTATTTTTATTTTTTCTTGTTTGTTTATTTTTGTGGCATTTTGGGTCCTCCCAACCCAAGGTCTCCATTGTATTTAGTCTTCGCTCCACTTAATACAACAGATTTTTACTTATTATTTTTATTTTTTCTTCTTTATTATTCTTTTTTGGTCCTTTTTTCTGGTTCCCTCTTATCCCTCTCATTATATCTCTTAGTTGACCATCACTTACAAGCAAATCATCTTATGCTTGTCTAAGATTTTCTTTTTTTTTTTTTTTTTTTGCATTTAGTAGGTCCCTACTCCCTTTTTTTTTTGTCCCTTGAACTCTTCACCCCAAATCAGGCCCTCCATTATAGGCACGATATTTCCCTGAGGAGGGGAGAGGAGGGAAAGAGAAGAGAGAAAAAAGGGGGAAATAATAAATTATTACTGTTTTTTTTTTGTGGGGTGTTTTACCTTTTTTTTTGGTTTGTATTGTTTTTTTTTGTTTGTTTGTTTTTACTTTTTACTCTTTAGTAATTCTAATTAGTGCTATCAACAAGACCACCCTCAGATGCCGATAAGAAAGAGGAAATCGAATATTATGGATACAAAAGAAAGAGAGGTAACACAAATAGATGTGGAAAAATCTATGGAGAAAAGACTTAACATATTGGAAGCCTTGGAGCTAAATGACAGAGAATTTAAAATAGAAATCTTAAAAATACTCAGAGATATACAAGAAAACACAGAAAGGCAATATAGGGAGATCAGAAAACAACTCAATGAACACAAAGAATATATTACCAAGGAAATTGAAACTATAAAAACAAATCAAACAGAAATGAAAAACTCAATTCATGAGCTGAAAAACGAGGTAACAAGTTTAGCTAACAGAACAGCCCAGATTGAAGATAGGATTAGTGAAATAGAAGACAAACAACTTGAGGCACAACAGAGAGAAGAAGAAAGAGACTCAAAAATAATAAAAAACGAGAAAGCCCTACAGGAATTGTCTGACTCCATCAGAAAGAATAACATAAGAATAATAGGTATATCAGAGGGAGAAGAGAAAGAAAATGGAACGGAGAATATACTCAAACAAATAATACACGAGAACTTCCCAAGCCTGTGGAAGGAACTAAAGCCTCAAATTCAAGAAGCAAACAGAACACCAAGTTTTCTTAACCCCAACAAACCCACTCCAAGGCACATCATAATAAAGATGACACAAACCAATGACAAAGAAAAAATTCTCAAGGCAGCCAGGGAAAAGAAGAGTACAACATATAAAGGAAGGCCTATTAGATTATCATCAGATTTCTCAGCAGAAACTCTACAAGCTAGAAGAGAGTGGACCCCAATATTTAAAGCCCTGAAAGAGAGGAACTTTCAGCCAAGAATACTATACCCATCAAAGCTATCCTTCAAGTATGAAGGAGATATAAAAACATTCACAAATACAGAAAAGATGAGAGAATTTATCAACAGAAAGCCCCCACTCCAGGAAATACTAAAGGGGGTTTTCCAACCAGATTCAAAGAACAAAAGAAAACAACACCACAAGTAACAGCTCCACCAAGAACACAATAAAACCAAATTTAAACTGTGACAACAAAGGAAAAAAAGGGGGGAGAGGATGGAGATTAACAGTAGCAAAGGATGATGAAGTGCAGAAATACTCATAAGATAGGGTACTACAATGAATATGGTAGGTACCCTTTTCATTACTTAATGGTAACCACCCTTAAAAAAACCACCACAAAAACACTCGACTTAAAAAAGGTAGCAACAGAGGAAAGAAGTATGGAACACAAACAAACAAAAACAAATGATAGAAAAACAAAAGAGAAGAATCAAACTAGATACAAAACTAACAGAAAGCAATTTATAAAATGGCAGTAGGGAACCCACAAGTGTCAATAATTACACTAAATGTAAATGGATTAAACTTACCAATAAAAAGACACAGAGTAGCAGAATGGATTCAAAAAGAAAATCCAACTATATGCTGCCTACAAGAAACACATCTAAGCAACAAGGATAAAAACAAATTCAAAGTGAAAGGCTGGAAAACAATACTCCAAGCAAACAACACCCAAAAAAAAGCAGGTGTAGCAATACTCATATCTAATAATGCTGACTACAAGACAGAAAAAGTACTCAGAGACAAAAATGGTCATTTCATAATGATTAAGGGGAAGTTGAATCAAGAAGACATAACAATCCTTAATATATATGCACCAAACCAAGGAGCACCAAAATATATAAGACAGCTACTTATTGACCTTAAAACAAAAACTGACAAAAATACAATCATACTTGGAGACCTCAATACACCGCTGACGGCTCTAGATTGGTCATCCAAACAGAGAATCAATAAAGATATAGTGGCCTTAAACGAAATACTAGAACACCTGGATATGATAGACATCTACAGGACACTTCATCCCAAGCGACAGAGTATACATTTTTCTCTAGTGTACATGGAACATTCTCAAGAATTGACCATATGTTGGGCCACAAAGACAATATCAGCAAATTTAGAAAAATTGAAATTGTATCAAGCATATTTTCTGATCATAAAGCCTTGAAACTAGAATTCAACTGCAAAAAAGAGGGGGAAAAACCCACAAAAATGTGGAAACTAAACAACACACTTCTAAAAAATGAATGGGTCAAAGAAGAAATAAGTACAGAAATCAAAAGATATATACAGACAAATGAAAATGAAAATACGACATATCAGAATCTCTGGGATGCAGCAAAAGCAGTAATAAGAGGAAAGTTCATATCACTTCAGGCCTATATGAACAAACAAGAGAGAGCCGAAGTAAACCACTTAACTTCACACCTTAAGGAACTAGAAAAAGAAGAACAAAGACAACCCAAAACCAGCCGAAGAAAGGAGATAATAAAAATCAGAGCAGAAATAAATGAATTAGAGAACAGAAAAACTATAGAAAAAATTAATAAAACAAGGAGCTGGTTCTTTGAAAAGATCAACAAAATTGACAAACCCTTGGCAAGACTCACCAAGGAAAAAAGACACAGGACTCAAATAAATAAAATCCAAAATGAAAGAGGAGAGATCACCACAGACATCATAGATATACAAAGAATTATTGTAGAATACTATGAAAAATTATATGCCACCAAATACAACAATCTAGAAGAAATGGATAAATTCCTAGAACAATACAACCTTCCTAGACTGAGTCATGAAGAAGCAGAAAGCCTAAACAGACCAATCAGCAGGGAGGAAATAGAAAAAACTATTAAAAATCTCCCCAAAAATAAAAGTCCAGGCCCAGACGGTTATACTAGTGAATTCTATCAAACATTCAAAGAAGACTTGGTTCCTATTCTACTCAAAGTCTTCCAAAAAATTGAAGAAGAAGCAATACTTCCAAACACATTTTATGAGGCCAACATAACCCTCATACCAAAACCTGGCAAGGATGGCACAAAGAAAGAAAACTACAGACCAATATCTCTAATGAATACAGATGCTAAAATACTAAACAAAATACTGGCAAACCGAATACAACAACATATTAAAAAAATAATACATCATGATCAAGTGGGATTCATCCCAGAATCTCAAGGATGGTTCAACATACGCAAAACGGTTAACGTAATACACCATATCAACAAAATAAAGAACAAAAACCACATGATCTTATCAATAGATGCAGAAAAGTCTTTTGATAAAATACAACACAATTTTATGTTTAAGACTCTCAACAAAATGGATATAGAAGGAAAATATCTCAACATGATAAAGGCCATATATGATAAACCATCAGCCAACATCCTATTAAACGGCATAAAACTGAGGACTTTCTACCTTAAATCAGGAACAAGACAGGGTTGTCCACTCTCTCCACTTTTATTTAACGTGGTGCTAGAAGTTCTGGCCAGAGCAATCAGACAAGACAAAGAAATAAAAGGCATCCATATTGGAAAAGAAGAAGTAAAGCTATCACTTTTTGCTGATGATATGATCCTATACATCGAAAACCCGAAGGACTCCACAAAAAGATTATTAGAAACAATAAACCAATACAGTAAGGTCGCAGGATACAAAATTAACATACAAAAGTCCATAGCCTTTCTATATGCCAACAATGAAATATTAGAAAACGAACTCAAAAAAATAATCCCCTTCACGATTGCAACAAAAAAAATAAAATACCTAGGAATAAACATAACAAGGAACGTAAAGGACCTATATAATGAAAATTACAAAGCATTGTTAAGGGAAATCGAAAAAGATACAATGAGATGGAAAAATATTCCTTGTTCTTGGATAGGAAGAATAAATATTATTAAAATGGCCATATTACCCAAAGTAATATACAAATTTAATGCAATTCCCATCAAAATCCCTATGAGATTTTTTAAAGAAATGGAACAAAAAATCATCAGATTTATATGGAACTATAAAAAACCCCGAATAGCCAAAACAATCCTAAGGAAAAAGAATGAAGCTGGGGGCATTACAATACCTGACTTTAAACTATATTATAGGGCCACGATAATCAAAACAGCATGGTATTGGCAGAAAAATAGACACTCAGACCAATGGAACAGAATAGAAAGCCCAGAAATAAAACCACATATATATGGTCAAATAATCTTTGATAAAGGGGCCAACAACACACAATGGAGAAAAGAAAGCCTCTTCAACAAATGGTGTTGGGAAAACTGGAAAGCCACATGCAAAAGAATGAAACTCGACTACAGCCTGTCCCCGTGTACTAAAATTAATTCAAAATGGATCAAAGACCTAAATATAAGACCTGAAACAATAAAGTACATAGAAGAAGACATAGGTACTAAAATCATGGACCTGGGTTTTAAAGAACATTTTATGAACTTGACTCCAATGGCAAGAGAAGTGAAGGCAAAGATAAATGAATGGGACTACATCAGAATTAAAAGTTTTTGCTCAGCAAGAGAAACTGATATCAAAATAAACAGACAGCCAACTATATGGGAACTGATATTTTCAAACGACAGCTCAGATAAGGGCCTAATATCCAAAATTTACAAAGAACTCATAAAACTCAACAACAAACAAACAAGCAATCCAATAAAAAAATGGGAAGAGGACATGAACAGACACTTCTCCCAGGAAGAGATACAAATGGCCAACAGATATATGAAAAGATGCTCAGCTTCATTAGTTATTAGAGAAATGCAAATCAAAACTACAATGAGATACCACCTCACTCCTGTTAGATTAGCTATTATCAACAAGACGGGTAATAGCAAATGTTGGAGAGGCTGTGGAGAAAAAGGAACCCTCATTCACTGTTGGTGGGACTGTAAAGTAGTACAACCATTATGGAGGAAAGTATGGTGGTTCCTCAAAAAACTGCAAATAGAACTACCTTATGACCCAGCAATCCCTCTACTGGGTATATACCCCAAAACCTCAGAAACATTGATACGTGAAGACACATGTAGCCCCATGTTCATTGCAGCACTGTTCACAGTGGCCAAGACATGGAAACAACCAAAAAGCCCTTCAATAGAAGACTGGATAAAGAAGATGCGGCACATATACACTATGGAATACTACTCAGCCATAAGAAATGATGACATCAGATCATTTACAGCAAAATGGTGGGATCTTGATAACATTATAAGGAGTGAAATAAGTAAATCAGAAAAAAACAAGAACTACATGATTCCATATATTGGTGGAACATAAAAATGAGACTAAGAGACATGGACAAGAGTGTGGTGGTTACCAAGGGTGGGGGGGAGGGAGGACATGGGAGGGAGGGAGGGAGAGAGTTAGGGGGAGGGGGAGGGGCACAGAGAACTAGATGGAGGGTGACGGAGGACAATCTGACTTTGGGCGAGGGGTTTGCAACATAATTTAATGACAAAATAACCTAGACATGTTTTCTTTGAATATATGTACCCTGATTTATTAATGTCATCCCATTACCATTAATAAAAATTTATTATAAAAAAAAAAAAAAAAGCCTACTTGCTTTTTTTCCTCAAACATAGCCCTTGCTCCCTCTAGTGGAACTGTCAAGGAATAGCACAAAGCAGGGGAATAAAAATGGAAACAACTCGTGAGTAAATGAGAAATGGATTGGTTACCTCCTACCTTCATCTTCCTTAGCCACTCCAGTCCATGCATTTTCAAGGTAGCCCTCAACTCAGAGAGACTGGCATCTGAGCACCTTCCCAAGGCACGCAGAGTTAAGAATATATGTGATCACAGTGGCCCGGAGATAAAGCTCGTTTTACACAGACCAATAGCTGCATCTTATAAAACTTCAGGACAGAACATTTTTTAACAGATCAACTAGAAATAAATGTCCAGATATTGTCCAATGATTGAGGCAACTCAGTTGCTACTATTTAACTGCAGTCATGATTTTTAATAAGGGTGACTAATTCTAATAACATCTACAATTAAGATGTCCGAGGCAGTTCTTTATTAGTTGATACTGAGTAGCTAAAGGAGTGATATTCTATCCACATCAGAATTTTTCCTACTGTGGACCCCAGTGAAACCTCAGGAACATTTAAATCCCATTAGCACTACCCACACTAGAGGGAAAACTGATTTAATTGGGAGTCAATAGACATTTTACACCTTTTTGGAAGAAAAATCTCAGAACTTGGGTCTGATGAACAGAAATTATTCTTCCTGTATGAAGAATAATTAAGCTATCAATTTCATTTTGTTTGCCAAATGAGAAATGCCTTTTAAAATATATAATCCACTCTTCCCCCCCCCAACTTTATCTGTCTAGATAAATATAATTAAGTAATGGATGATGACTTATTAGCATTTTATTTCCTGTGTTTGCAGGGGCATTAACAATGATCATAAAGCTCACAACAAATATGGTCAGTTTCTGATTTTTAGAGGCAAGAACGTGACTTTTGAGAATCAGATGGGCCAGACACAGACATTCTTGCAAATTAACTCTTCCTGTATTCTGAACAGGATCAGAGAGACTTGTCTTAGCTGATTTGCATGCACTAATTGCTAGTTCTGAGTAAATATGGAGTGATCACCTACACAATTACATTCATAAATTAATATTTTTACTTCACAGTTATTTACACACAGGAAGAAACAGTACAAATAATTTTAAGGCTGTATCTACACTTACATAATGAAGTGGTTAATTAAAGCAATGAGCTAGTTAATGACAAGCCTAAAATTTTTTTATGAAATATCCATATATGGAAGGAAGATATGTCTTTGCTTGAATAATTCTCATAATTGCCTCAACATCTGATTTCACTTTCTATGCACAGAGATATGCCCTAAACGACACTTTGATTATGAATCTGGATCATCTTTTGATTTCTCGTGGGTGGCATGGATGCCAAAACTAACTGCTAAGGTAATGGGATTGCACCATAGGTAACACAGAGAAATGAGACAGCCCCCTGGCCACAAGCTGATTCAGGCAAGTGGGTAGTAATGAGTATAGAGAAACGGAAGCTTACTCTAGATCTAAAGTAAGTCAGTCATCGACTACCAATACCAAGGGGCTCCTTTTATCACTCTCAGCCCAGAGTGACCCATTTCCATTTTAGAGAAGCCTGTCCTTTTAGGGAGCTCTGACCCTGTGGTCCAATAGATCTCTGACCTTAATGTTGGAGACCAAATTCCCTCTAACTTCTTGTTTTACATCTGGAGTCAGGCCAGCAACAAACCAAAAAAAATTGGGTTTGGACAACCACCTCACTCATTTAGGAAAAGATCTAGTTTTTTCCCTGTTTGTCTTAAGCTGACAATATCAAGTGCCAACAAGGAGGCAGAGCAACTGGAGCTGTCACGCACTGCAGCGGGGATGAAAAATGGTATGGGATAGCCATGTTGGAAAACAGCTTGGCAGTTCCTTGTACAGTTAGACACATACTTACTATACCCTCCAGAGATTCCACCCTTAGGGTATTTACCCAAGAAAAATAAAGACATATACAAACACAAACCTCTTATACTTAAATGTTTATAGCAGCTTTATTCAAAATCATCAACAAATGGAAATAATCGAAATATTTATCAACTGATGGATAAACTGTGATACATCCATATACTGGAACACTCAACAGTAAAACAGAATAAACTACTGACACATGCAACAACAGGGATAAATCTCAAAAAGGATTATGCTACGTGACAGAAGGTAAACTTAAAGGCTACGTACTGATTATCTAACCACCACGCTGTACACCTGAAACTAATACCTAATAACATTGAATGTAAATTGAGGTTGAAAATAAAATTTAAATTTAAAAAAAATACCACGTGCTATGTGATTCCATTTATATGACATTCTCGAAATGGCAAAACTGTAGGGACAAAGAGTAGACCAATGCTTGCCAGGGGCTAGAGTTGGGGATGGGTAAAAGGATGATAGAAGTATTTTATATCTTGTGTGTGATGATGGTTGCAAGTCTCTATACACTTAACAGAATTCATGGAACTGTTTATCTAGACATGGTGGCTTTTAATATATGTAAATTATACTTTGATAAGCCTGAGTTAAGAAAATAAATTTCAATACACCAACAAGCACTCTGTAGTATACGTGTTATCTGCCTAGTGACATAGGACCTGGCCCAGATCTTTAGAGCTTTTTAAGGCTGGGAGCAAAGCACAGTAAGAAATATCCTCCCTTCTTCCACCTCTCAACCCCCATTCTCTACAAGAAATATATATATATTAAGTAAAATCATTTATTTTGACACAGAGAAATCCAACAAAACAGCAACAATAATTGTACCAAAGGAGGAAAGAAAATATTTCAACAGGACATGTGCAGGATGATGAAGAGGTCTGAAAGCAAGGAGGGCGTGCCAAGCCCAGGCAGCATATGCATGCCAATGTGTACCAGGGCTTCCTATCTGTTCTTAGCACTAACTAGTAGTATCCACCCATCCTCTACTCTTTTGGGGGCCATGTAGCAGCAGCTGCTTAATCCTGAAAGAGTTTAGACCCACTCCAAACATGGGACTATAGGCAGTTTTATGCCTACTTTGCATACCTTAGAGAGGTCTCCGCCTATAGGTGGGCACAGGTACCTATGGCAAGCCAAGCCTTAAGAAGGTCTAAGGCAGCATTCTCATGTTCATACTTCTATTGACTTAAACGCAGATGCACTAGTAATTTCCTATTTATTTGACCTGACTTGAATGTAATTTCTGTATAAATCAAAGGAATGGACTATTATAAGACCCACCTCTAATCTTAAGGAAAAAGATGAGAATTTACCCTATTCTCTTCTTGCAATTTCATGCACAAGCACACAAAACTTTCCGGGCGACCCAAATGACACAGTTCAGGAAATTGTATCAAATGAGAAGTTGGTATCTGGGTGGCAAAGAAGGAACAATAGGAATAGAATTAGTTTTAGTGAAAACATTCATACTGAGAGGACATTAGAAATGAAAAGCAAAAGAATTCTATTTTAGCATGATGGCATTTTATATATTCAGAGATATAGGCATTTCTGTTTTACTACATTGGTTGTCTTTCTTGAGTTTCTTGAGTTTTATCATTAAATACAAAATTGGGGTATAAATTTTTTAAGTGATTAAACACTACTCTAATTGAGAATAGAGAAATTTGAATTTAAAATTAATAATACTTCCAATATGTTGAAAGTTAACTACATCCCATGTTCAATATTTTTTTCAAATAACGATTGTATATAACAGACCATTCTGAAGTATAATAAATGATCTGTTTTAAATTCTAATAATGGCTGACATTACTTATGACCCTTTCTGTAGCGCAAGCCAATAAAAAAGATCATATTTTCAGTATATACATATCATTTTGAAGACCTTAACATTCGGAAGTGAGTCAATTTATTTAATTTATAGGAATACAAAAACCATTATAGGAATAGTATTTTATGATTCTATTCTCATCAATATCTGTTACTCTAAATTTTCTTTTTAGCCATCTCCCTATTTCATTGTCACATCTAAATTACTTATTGTATTTTATCTATTTCAATCTCTACTTCTTTTCTTTTGTAAATGAATTTACCAGTTTAAGTCAAAGTGATTTTAGAAATGCTTAAGATTTAAAATACACTTTAATTACTATATATCATGCCATTAAGAAAAATCAGATCTAGCTCTCTCTAAGAATCATGTTAATATTTATCTCATGATTAAAGTTGACATTAAAAACAACCCTTTAGAGCCCTGGCCAGTTGGCTCAGTGGTGGAGCGTCGGCCTGGCATGCAGGAGTCCCAGGTTCAATTCCCGGCCAGGGAACACCGGAGAAGTGCCCATCTGCTTCTCCACCCCTCCCCCTCTCCTTCCTCTCTGTCTCTCTCTTCCCCTCCCACAGCCAAGGCTCCATTGGAGCAAAGTTGGCCCGGCACTGAGGATGGCTCTATGGCCTCTGCCTCAGGCACTAGAATGGCTCTGGTAGCAACAGAGCAATGCCCCAGATGGGCAGAGCATCGCCCCCTGGTGGGCATGCCGGGTGGATCCCGGTCGGGCACATGTGAGAGTCTGTCTGACTGCCTCCCCGTTTCCAACTTCAGAAAAATAAAAATAAAAAATAAAAAACAATTCTTTAATAGCAATTAAAATGAAAATACGCTAAAACTTGACTATTTTATTTTTTATTTTAAACATTGGTAAAAAAAACCCCACTATTTCTATTATTTCTGTTATTCCTTCTGTTTTTCTTTTCTTAAGAATAAAGTTGTCAGCCCTGGCCAGTTGGCTCAGTGGTAGATTGTTGGCCTGGCGTGTTGATGTCCCCGGTTCGATTCCCAGTCAGGACACACAGGAGAAGCAACGATCTGCTTCTCCACCCCTCCCCCTCCCTCTGTTTCTCCTCCCCTCCTGCAGCCATGGTTCAATTGATTCAAGCCCCTTGCCCCTGGGACCTGAGGAATGCTCCATGGAGCCTCCACCTTAGGTGCTAAAAATAGTTCAGTTTTCAGCATGGCCCCAAATGGGCAGAGTATAGGCCCCAGACAGGGCTTGCCAGGTGGATCCCAGTCAGGGTGCTTGTGGGAGTCTCTCTATCTCCCCTCCTCTCACTTGAAAAGGAAGAGAAAAAAAGCTGCCAATTGAAATAAGTACATGTAACAGAAGTTATATATAAATACAGGGTGGGGCAAAAGTATGTTTACAGTTGTGAGTATGTAAAACCGAGTTTATTTTTGTAGTATCATTTATTAATTATTGTATTGCTTTTCATGTGAAGCAACTGTAAACCTACTTTTGCCCCTTCCTGTACATATAAGGTGAATATATATAAATATATAACATTAAACAATACTATAAGATGACTCTGGAAAATCTGTACTGTTAAAGATGCTTCCAATACCAAAGATCAGAAAATTATCTGAGATCTCTTTAGCTTAGGGAACAGTATAACTAATTTTATACTGGCCAATTAAGTTCATGAAAACTTTCTTCTGGTTTTTCATTCATCATTTATGTTTCCCTATTAAGCATTTCAGAGAAAATCAGAAGAATAAATCCAATTTGTTATGGTCCAAGCATTATGAGTATTATTTAACCCCAGACTGTAAAAGTCCCACGGTTATCTCCCATTGAAATGGATATTGAGAGAAATGAGAGAGAAATGAGAGAGAAAGAGAAATACGGCTTTGTTTCATAAAGACTAAATATCATTTAAAAAGTTAGTTTATTGTCCATGGTTAAATATTTGACCCTTATAAAGAAATTGCAAGATAGGTTTTGAATCACTTTAAATTATTAATTTCATTAAACCTATTGCATTTCACTCCTATAATTATTTGCAGTTCTCACCCATTCTTTGAATTAGTTTTTTCCTTTGACTAGTTTATTTTAATTATCATGTTTACTTTTCCAAAACTAAATTTTGTATTTCCCATTATATATAGAATTAATGACATAATTCTTGCCTTAATAACAAAAATATGTTGCATGCATATCAATTATTAAAGGTATTATAACATTTTTAGAATTAGATACCAGAAATTGAAAATAATACCAAGTTCCCTGGCCGGTTTGCTCAGTGGTAGAGCGTCAGCCTGGTGTCCCGGGTTCTATTCAGGGCACAGAGGTGAAGTGACCGTCTGCTTTTCTATTCTGCACCCCCCACTCGCCCCTCCCCACCCACCCCACCCCCAGCAGCCATGGCTCCGTTGGCTCCATCGAGTTGCCCCCCACCCCCGCAGGATGGCTCCCTGTGGCCTGGGGCAGAGCAGTGCCCATCGGGGACTTGCTGGGTTGATCCCAGTCCTGCACATGCTGGAGTCTGTCTCTCTGCCTCCCCTGCTCTCAGTTAAAAAAAAAATGTAATACCAAGTTTGAAGAATTTTACTGGAAAGTTTTAGGACACTACTCTGGTCCCAATTTATAGATTAGAAACTAAGAGCAAAATAAGCCAACCTACAGATCAACAAATAACCAAGCCTGACAATACAATAAGCGTCATATTTCTTACGGACATGTCTCATCTCCCCATTAGACAATTAGCCTTTCCTGGACAGAGCCAAAGTAATGCCTAGTAAATATTAGTAAGTAAATGTTTAGGCTGATTTTGTAAACGAATGACTCTTTCCCATGTAAAATGTTATGCCATTTAAGATGTACAGCTACTAAGTTATTTGCACAAGTCTAACAAATCAATCAACTTTATTTTCTATGGTGAATTCCTGAGTTTACATTTCTTCAATATACCAGTCACAGGGATGGGGTTGCTCTTGTTGCCCACAATCTTCACAATAATGGACAAAGCAGACCGTTTCTTCTAGAAAGTAATTTTTGTTCCCGACTTACCCTTTTAGTTTTTGACATTGACATTTTTATGCTGGGAGGAAAAAAAAAATATTTTAAATGTGCAAATGAAATAAAAGCCAACCAAAAATTGTTTTCTGCATTGGATAATAGAGTTTTAATGTATTTCTGCTGCCAGATTGGTGTATTTGTGTGGTAATTTTATGTGACAGTGTAATTAAATTGTAAAACAATTCCCATTTCCTGTGTATTTTATCTATTTATCATCATTTATTTCTTTACCTTCTTTTTCTGCAGTGAATATTATTGTAAGGAGAGTTAAATAAGTTAAACCAATGCAATTACTTTTACAGATTGAAATTAACTTCATATATCAATTTGTACACAGTTATACAAAATACCTACAACTTGCCTCGTATAAATAAATGTGTTTATTGCAGTATATTTATGATGTCACTGTGGTTTCCATGTTTGCCTTCCTTGTGAGTTATGATCTATCTGTTTAAACTTGACATTTTAACAGTATTTTCAAACAATTTCATTCATTATCAAATAACCATTTATTACACTATGGCAATTTCATACCATTTACTGAGCCTTTTAGACACTCTTAAACAATGATTTATCAACCAATATACAGATTTTAATGCTTATCACAGCAAATATAGAAAGTAATATTAAACAGTGATTTGACAAGAGATAACTAAATTATCTTTTAAAAGAAAATCCTGATGAGTCATGTATAGTAATAGCCAGTATGCATTTATAGCTGTAGAGAAGTATATTAGATTGTTATATTCTTCATGCATTAAAATGGTTATTGATAAAAATCTAGATGAACATCAACATATAACCACAGATGTTGATTTTTAAAGGAAAAAAAGAAAAAAAACGGTATTTTAAATGTTTTGGATGCTGACCGTCTTGGTACCTTTTTGTGTCTGGACTTCTCCACAGAAGGGACAACATATTCTGCTCAGGAAGATCATTTCTGGGTGACAAATCTGAGGAGATACAGATGGATCGTGTTGTGTAAAACCAACAGCCGTTTGCAATAATCGTGTCTGCTTGCTGCACACAAGACATATCCAGATCACCCTCGTACGGTCTGACCATATTATCCTCGCTGAAGCATCCCACAGAAGTTCTGTGGTTGTGAACTTACGAGAGAGAAAATTGGATTTCTCCACCCAAAGGAGGCAAATCACACAGCTGATCCCAGGAAGACTACAGTCCTCAGAGAACGCTGAGAAAGTTTAGGTTTAAAAACAAACAACAGGAGCAGAAAGGGGGGAGAGAAAACAAGATATGTTTCCTTTCAAGTAGGATCATTTACATAAAACATTAAACCTGATAAAGGTTTGTGTCAGTGCGTGGGAGGGTCTGTATTTCTTTAGTTATCACATCTAGAGTGAATTAATTTGACACTAATTGCAGAAGGATTAAGTTTAGTCAATCTCTATAGACTATTCCTTGACTATTAAAATTAAATGAAGATGAAAATGAATTATTCTTTCCTAGATCAAAAATTAAACACCAAACCAATTTACAAGGTTATGGGAGAAAATGGGCAGTGAGGATCACAGCTTGTGACCTTTTATTTTTCTAAAATAGATTGAAATGAGAAGCTTATTTTTGGATAGATTTATTCATTTAACCAAAAAAAAATCTTTTATTTTAGAAGCCCATGAAACCTCTTTAGAAAATATATTATACCTTAGCTAGAAGAACCTAAAAATATAGTATGCATTTATTAATACTTTAATAATACATAGCTATGCCAAGAAATTGGCTTGCTGGAGAATGGCATTTTTAAATTTTTTATTTTATTTATTCATTTTAGAAAAGAGAGAGAGAGGGAGAGAGACAGAGAGAGACAAGAGACAGAGAGAAGGGGGAGGAGCAGGAAGCATCAACTCCCATATGTGCCTTGACCAGGCAAGCCCAGGGTTTCGAACTGGCGACCTCAGTATTTCCAGGTCGACACTTTATCCACTGCACCACCACAGGTCAAGCGAGAATGGCATTTTTAATAGTAAAAACACAAAAAGGATTATTAAAATGACAAGGGAGGAACAAGTTCCTAATAATTGCATTTTAGCATGTGCCCTCATCCCTCCAGGTGTGATGAAGAACTAAAGCAAAACCTTTTGTAAGAAGAGGCAGTCCTTAAACTACACTTTGAAGGAACTCCTCATTTTCAGAATATCCCTTAAACAAAAATTATTTGTTTAGGATAAGACCTGAGAGTCCCTGAGACTGCCATCTGGTTTTCGTTTGCCACTGCCGGTTTCCTAGTCTTAGAGAAAGCATACTGCATATTGCACAATTCAAACTGGCATAGATTTATGTATGTATATGGATTGTCTTTTTATATGACTTTTAAAAAGATAAATGATAACATGTAAGATGTGTAATTTTCAGCTGTTTGTATTGAAACATCATGTAACATTTTAGTAAATTGCTAAAATTTAAGAACAGGAAATGATAAGCCCAGCTTTCAGCAAAATTTTCAATTAGGTCAAAGGATTTTTTTTTTTTTACTTCATAAATTACTGACAAGGAAACTGAAGATCAAGCAAAGGGATGCAACTTGTCCAAGGTCACAGAGATTGTAGCAGAGTAAGGACTAGAATGCCTCCCCTATTCCCAATCCAGTCCCCAGCCTTCCATTTTAGCATAAGGTTTATGTGCTAAACCCTTCTATGAAAAATAATTGCATTTAAACATGAATCGGTATCATAAGCTAATTAAGGAAAGGCTAATAATGTAATTTCAGGCATTAGTCATCTTACTGATTCAAATTCATCCCCGCACACTCTCATATCCCAAACTACACACACAGGGCATATTAGATACAAGTTTTGTGAGTTTTGTAAATAGTGCCTGGATAAAATTGTCAGATGGAGTAAGCATCTCACAATTTTATATACATTTATATATATGTAAAGCCCCTCATCTTAACAGGTGACCTTAACTCTTCAGTTAGCACTACTTTCAAGAAATAAATCTCTATAGTCCAGCATAGGGAATGTAGTTAATAATATTGTAATAACTATGTATGGTGTCAGATGGATAGTAGACTTATCAGGGTGATCACTTTGTAAGTTATATAAATATCTAATCACCATATTGTATAACTAAAACTAATATAATATTGTATGTCAACTATAATTTTAAAATTATTTAAAAGTTTTTAAAATATAAAACTTTAGAGATTAAGGACATTTCAGAGATGATAATTCATGCTAAACTTTTGTCATTTCATCTCTCCTCATTACATAAATATCTGAAACTGGAAATGTTCTTTTTCTTAGTAAAGTCTAGTTTGCTGCTTTAGCAATTAGGTTAGAAGAAAGTATCTTTAAGTATAATAAAGGAACCATGTAAATAAAAAATAGTGTTACAGAACTAATATTTTTCTCAGTCATACTAAAGTTCATTAAAAAGAATTGAATTAGTACATTTTACTTACTTACACAGTTCCAATGTTTAAAATATAGTCACCTATCACCTTCTGTGTGTGTGTGTGTGTGTGTGTGTGTGTGTGTGTGTGTGACAGAGACAGAGAGAGACAGAGAGAGGGACAGACAGACAGGAAGGGAGAGAGATGAGAAGCATCATTTCTTTGTTGCGGCATCTAGTTGTTCATTGATTGGTTTCTCATATGTGCCTTGACTGGGGAGCTACAGCAGACTGAGTGACCCCTTGCTCAAGCCAGAGACCTTGGACTCAAGCTGGTGAAACTTGCTCAAACCAGATGAGCCCATGCTCAAGCTGTCGACCTTAGGGTTTCAAACCTGGGTCCTCCACATCCCAGTCCAACACTCTATTCACTGCGCCACTGCCTGGTCAGACTATATCACCTTCTTAATATGTATATTTATTATTAAGTAAAAATACATTTGCCTCACATAGAGCAATGTTAGCATTTTGTTTTGCTAAATAGAATGAAATTCCCAGTTAACCCAACGGTTGTTTGTGTATTTTAAAATGTACTTTCCTTATAACAAATAGAATTGTACTTTCATTTTTAAAATGCAGAATAAATGGTTAATGCTTTGGTGAATGGCAGTGTTATATTTAATTTTGAGTTAATCTAAAAGCAGGCGCTATAATTAATAGAAGAACAGTTTATTTTAGTTTATCAGTTCTCACTTTTATTTACCTAGTCCTGAAACAATTTTAAAAGCATTATGGCCCTGGCCGGTTGGCTCAGTGGTAGAGCGTCGGCCTGGCGTGTGGAAGTCCCTGGTTCAATTCCCGGCCAGGGCACACAGGAGAGGCGCCCATTTGCTTCTCCACCCCTCCCCCTCTCCTTCCTCTCTGTCTCTCTCTTCCCTTCCCGCAGCGAGGCTCCATTGGAGCGAGGATGGCCCGGGTGCTGGGGATGGCTCCTTGGCCTCTGCCCCAGGCGCTAGAGTGACTCTGGTAGCAACAGAGCGACGCCCCGGAGGGGCAGAGCATCGCCCCCTGGTGGGCGTGACGGGTGGATCCCGGTCGGGCGCATGCGGGAGTCTGTCTGACTGTCTCTCCCGTTTCCAGCTTCAGAAAAAGAAAAAAAAAAAAAAAAAAAGCATGACCACTGGGAAAAAATAATCAATAAATCAATCAATTAATCAATCAAACTGCTTTTTTTCTAATTGGAGGCTATTATTTTTTGTCTGTTTCTAAATATATGTGAGTATACTGCTTTGACCATTTATTCTGCATCTTACTCAGATCTTAAAAAGGAAGAGTGAAATCTACTTTCCTCTTCAAAATTAATTTTTATTTTAGTAATAAGACAAGCATGGTGATCTTATGCAAAAGCATTAATTAATAAATGAAATGATTTTTTTGTAATGACCTCTCTGGATCTTTGTCCATCGTCTTCTTTCCAAATGACTTCCAATGTATTTGTTGCTATGATTTTGCCAAATTATATACTTTTATATTATAAAATGTATACCCTCAGTTTTAAACTCATTTGTCATTTCTTTTATGGCATTGCAAAACTGTCTTCACAGAAGACTTTAATATGGACTAATAAGATTTATTCACACTATTAGTTTTGATGAGTAAAATTGTACTGGTCTTGCCTAACTTCTGTTAGATAAAATGCACATCTCTCATCTTCAACATGACTATGTCTAGATTTGAACTCTTTTTTGTTTTTGTTTTTGAGAAAGAGAGAGACAGACAGGAAGGGAGAAAGGGGGTGAAGAGAGATGAGAAGCATCAACTCCTAGTTGCATCACCTTAGTTGTTCATTGGTTGCTTTTCATACATGCCTTGACCAATGCTCAGGCAGAGCCAGTGACCTTGGGCTTCAAGCCAGAGACCTTTGGGCTCAAGCCAGTGACCTCAGGGTTAGGAACGTTAAGGCCTCAGTGGCCCAGGTAGACGTTCTATCCACTGCACCACTACCAGTCAGGCATAGATCTGAACTCTTGCTCTCACATGAATTCAACCCAGAATCTAGGTACTTCCCTGAATGAGTTGAATACTTAAAGTCCTGTGAACTAAAATTCTCCAGCAAATAAGCCTAGTTTTCCCCTTGAATGGCCATAATCAAATGCTGCATATGGAAGTACAGAGTAGGGCAAAAGTTAATTTACAATTGTTTGTATGGAAAATAATACTATAATTAATAAATAATAATACAGCCTGATCTGTAGTGGCGCAGTAGATAGAGCAACTTGGAATGTTGAGGTTACCAGTTCAAACCCCAGCCTTGCCCAGTCAAGAAACATACGAGAAGAACCAGTACAAGTTGATATTTCCCACACCACCCCCCACCCCTGTCTTTCTCTCTCTACCCTCTCTCTAAAATCAATAAATAAAATATTTTCTTACAGCAAAAGAAAATGATTTGACTTTGGGTGATGGGCACACTATGCAATCAAAAGTTCAAATGCTATAGAGATATTTATCTGAAACCCTACATACTGTATTTCCCCACGTATAAGATGCACCCTTTATCGAAAAATTTGGGGTCTAAAAATTGGGTGTGTCTTTTACAGTGGTTATAGATTTTTTTTACTTGCATTTCCCACATTTTTGTGCTCATTGTTGAAGACAATGATTCATCATCAGACACAGATGAGGACAAGGGATAGGAGTTTTGACAGTGATGAGGAGTTATATGAATTTTATGATGAATAAAAGTTGAGTTCAATAACTTTATGTAATCCTTTGTTTTCAAATTTTGGGCCCCCAAATTAAGGTGAATCTTATACATGGGGCAATATGGTACTCTTATTGATCAATGACATCCCATTAAATTTAATTTCTAAATACAATAATTTTTAAAAATCAGAAAAAAATAAATAATAATACAAAAATAAACTCTGTGTTTCATGTACTCACAACTGTAAATCTACTTTTGCTTCAGCCTGTATTTCTTGGAAATGTTCACTGCTGCTTCCTTCTATATACTCTGTGGAATGTGGAAGCATCACACAAGGTGTAATATATATGATACATGCAGTCCAATTTGATTTTCTGAAGTAGGGAAGCATGAATTCTGTCTGGAACAATTTCTTTTACTGGTTTGTTGTAGAAAATAAATTTGTCACCATGCCGAAAACAAAACTTCTGAGTTAATTTTGAATTTTATTTATTTATTTATTATTATTTTGTATTTTTCTGAAGCTGGAAACAGGGAGAGACAGTCAGACTCCCGCATGCGCCCGACCGGGATCCACCCGGCACGCCCACCAGGGGGCGATGCTCTGCCCCTCCCGGGCATCGCTCTGTTGCTACCAGAGTCACTCTAGCGCCTGGGGCAGAGGCCAAGGAGCCATCCCCAGCGCCCGGGGCCATCCTTGCTCCAATGGAGCCTCCCTGCGGGAGGGGAAGAGAGAGACAGAGAGGAAGGAGAGGGGGAGGGGTAGAGAAGCAGATGGGCGCTTCTCCTATGTGCCCTGGCCAGGAATCGAACCTGGGACTTCTGCACGCCAGGCTGACGATCTACCACTGAGCCAACCGGCCAGGGCAATTTTGAATTTTATACAGTGAATAAGGCCCTGGCTGGTTGGGTCAGTGGTAGAGTATCAGCTGGGTGTATGGACATCCCAGGTTTGATTCCTGGTTAGGGCACATAGGAAAAGTGACCATCTGCTTCTCCACTCCTCCCCTCTCTCTATCTCTCTCTTCTCCTCCTTTAGCCATGGCTCAGTTGGAGCAAGTTGGCCCCAGTGGCTGAGGATGGCTCCATGGCAGCCTCAACTCAGGTGCTAAAATAGCTCAGTTGCTGAGCAATGGAGCAACAGCCCCAGATTAGCAGAGAATCATTGGGTAAGGGGCTTGCTAGGTGGATCCCAGTCAGAGTGCATGTGGGAGTCTGTCTCTCTGACTCCCTGCTTCTTACCTAAGAAAAAAAATTTTTTTTAATAAATAAATAATAAAGTAAAAAAGTGAAAAATATATATACATTTATTTGAGACTTAAATTATGAATAATTAAGTGAATATTGAAAGGCAGAAACCTCGGGCCAAATCAAAAACACAAAGCTAGAGTGTTCCAAAAAGAAAATTTATTTTAAAAGTGCCTGGGTGAAAGCAGGCTGAGACCAGCAAAGGGTGTCAGCCCCAAGCTGCAGGAGAGAGCATTAGATATAGGGTTGCTGCAGGCATTTGCTGGCATGGGGTTGGGTGCACGTGGACATGCTCAGATTAGCAAATCTCAGTTTGTGGGTTAATGAAAAAGCTGCACTGACAAACCCATAGCCAACATCATAATCAATGGGCAAAAATTAAAAGAAATCCCCTTAAGATCAGGAACAAGGCAGGGGTGCCCTGTTCACCACTCTTATTCAACATAGTTCTGGAAGTCCTAGCCACAGCAATCAGACAAGAAGAAGAAATAAAAGGCATTAAAATTGGGAAAAAAAGGAGTAAAACTATCATTTTTTGCTGATGATATGATACTATACATAGAAAACCCTAAAGTCTCAGTCAAAAATCTACTGGGCCTGATAAATGAATTCAGCAAGGTGGCAGGATATAAAATTAATATTCAGAAATCAGAGGCATTTTTATATACCAACAATGAACTGTCTGAAAGAGAAATTAAGAAAACAATTCCCTTCACTATTGCAACAAAAAAAATTAAGTAGTAAATTTAACCAAGGAGGTAAAAAACTTATACTCGAAAAATTATAAAACATTGATAAAAGAAATCAAGGAAGATACAAACAAATGGAAGCATATACCGTGCTCATGGATAGGAAGAATAAACATCATTAAAATGTCTATATTACCCAAAGCAATTTATAAGTTCAATGCAATTCCTATTAAAATAACAATGACATACTTCAAAGATATAGAACACATATTCCAAAAATTTTTATGGAACCAAAAAAGAACACGAATAGCCTCAGCAATCTTGAAAAAGAAGAATAAAGTGGGTGGTATCACACTTTCTGATATCAAGTTATAATACAAGGTTATTGTACTCAAACAGCTTGGTACTGGCATAAGAACAGGCATATAGATCAATGGAACAGAACAGAGAGCCCAGAAATAAACCCACACCTTTATGGACAATTGATATTTGACAAAAGAGGTAAGAGTATACAATGGAGTAAAGACAGTCTCTTTAACAAATGGTGTTGGGAAAATTGGACAGCCACCTGCAAAAAAATGAAACTAGACCACCAACTTACACCATTCACAAAAATAAACTCAAAATAGATAAAAACTTAAATGTAAATCATGAAACCATAATCATCTTAGAAGAAAACATAGGCAGTTAGCTCTCTGACATCTCTTGCTGCAATATATTTGCTGATTTATCTCCACGGTCAAGGGAAATAAAGGACAGGATAAACAAATGGGACTATATCAAACCAAAAAGCTTTTGCACAGCTAAAGACAATATGAACAAAATAAAAAGACAAACCACACAATGGGAGAACATATTCGACAATACAACTGATAAGGGATTGATAACCAAAATGTATAAAGAACTTGTAAAACTCAACACCAGGAAGGTAAACAATCCAATTAAATAATGGGTAAAAGAACTGAATAGACACTTCTCCAAAGAGGACATACAAATGGCCAATAGGCATATGAAAAAATGCTCAACATCACTAATCATTAGAGAAATGCAAATTAAAACCACAATGAGATACCACCTCACACCAGTCAGAATGGCTTTCATTAACAAAACAACACAGAATAAGTGCTGGTGATCATAAGGAGAAAAGGGAACTCTCCTGCACTACTGGTAGGAATGCAGACTGGTGCAGCCACTGTGGAAAACAGTATGGAGATTCCTTAATAAATTAAAAATAGAACTGCCTTTTCACCCAGCTATCCCACTTTTAGGAATATATCCTAAGAATTCCAAATCACTGATTCAAAAGAAGAGATGCACCCCCATGTTTATTGCGGCATTGTTTACAATAACCAAGATCTGGAAACAGCCCAAGTGTCCATCAGTGGATGAGTGGATTAAAAAGTGGTGGTACATTTACACAATGGAATACTACGTGGCTATGAAAAAGAAGTAAATCTTACCTTTTGTGACAACATGGATGGACCTGGAAACTATTATGCTAAGTGAAATAAGCCAGGCAGAGAAAGAAAAAATATCATATGACCTCACTCATTTGAGGAATCTAATGAACAATGTGAACTGAGGAGCAGAATAGAGGCAGAGGCAGGATCAAAGGGACCAGAGGGAAAGCGGACAGAGGGAAAGGGGATGAGAGTTTAGAATCAGAGAAGGGAAAGAAATTGGTGAAATTATACAGTGTGTCGTAAAGTCATGGTGCACTTTTGATCTGTCACAGGAAAGCAACAACAGACAATAGAAATGTGAAATCTGCACCAAATAAAAGGAAAACTCTCCCAGTTTCATACTATTCAGTGCAGTTCGATGTGGACTCATGAACAAACTTTTTAGGGCTCCTTAGGTAGCTATCCCGTATAGCCTCTACAGACTCGTCACTGACTGATGGCCTACCAGAATGGGGTTTCTCCACCAAACTGCCGGTTTCCTTCAACTGCTTATCCCACCGAGTAATGTTATTCCTATGTGGTGGCGCTTCGTTATAAATGCGCCGATATTCACATTGCACTTCAGTCACGGATTCGAATTTAGCGAGCCACAGAACACACCGAACTTTCCTCTGTACCGTCCACATCTTGACTGGCATGGCCACGGGCTGCTCCGCTATATACATGGTGTTACATCATCATCTGCGCATGTGCACTTGCTACCACATCATCCTACAGAAACTGGGAGGGTTTTCCTTTTATATGGTGCAGATTTCACATTTCTATCATCTTTTGTTGCTTTCCTGTGACCAGTCAAAAGTGCACCATGACTTTACGGACACACAGCATTATAGAAAACAGGAAAGCAAATCCTGGAAGGGGGGGATGGTGTTGGGGAGAGGGGGGCAAGGGGGATGTTGAGGGAAACATGGGGATGGGAGTGGGATGTATTCGGTGGGACACTTGAATCTATGTAAACACAAAAAATTAAAATCAATTAAAAAAATAAATAAAATAAAATAAATAAAAAGAAGTTGCCCTAGTGGAAGGTTGGGTGAGGGGATCTTGAATTTAAAGGAGCTCTGGATTTAAAGGAGCCCTGAACCCAAACCTAATAAATATATAATTATATCTGGTTTTACCCTCAAGCTCAACAAGCAATGACATAGCCCATCTAAAAATAAATAAACAACTTCATATTTTTTAAAATACTATAAGGGAGCTGCCACACATCACTGAATTTATATGCTCATAAGCAAGAATAGCACTCTGTCTATAAAACTACACACTGGAGAGTATAATGGCACTCAAGAGTTTTGTTTAATGTACATTATGCCTTCTGAAACTTGAAATTACACAAGGGTTTTCTTAGGGCTGTCTGAAATGTATTCTTCCTCATCACTCGTCTTGTCATCTTCATCACCTCTTCCTTCTTGTCCAAGGCTGGGTGATACCCGGGAGCAGGTACAGACGCAATACCTCTTCAAGTCTATTTTGGCTGAATGCTTTCGTTTTGATGCATGAATTATGACAAAGTAACACGAATGATTTTAACACACACACACACACACACACACACACACTAAAGCATATATTCAAATGAGCATTATTCCTCCCAAAGTATTTCTCTTAGGACTTATCCTAATGATGCTGTCATTTTGCAGGACATGTTTCAATCTCTTCTTTTGGAGTGCAATTATAAAGCAGTAATAGGTTGCTTTTCCTTGTTGCTCATTATATGGATTCTGACTAAATCCCTAGCATTAAAAAAAAATCCTCTTTGAATCTGGCCTTTAAATACATGTGTTTGTTGCTGGCCTTTCACACCCACTCTTCCTCCCACTGCTTGTGCTGCAGTCATGATGAAAAATGTGCGGTTCCTAGCAGACTCTGTGTGTTTACATATGCCATTCTCTTTGCTTGAAAGCTGCTCCTTTTATTACTAAACTCGAGATCACTCCTTCAGAAAATCTCTTTTTACTGACCCCACCTCCCATGTTCCCAATCTGTTTAGCTACTTTCTATTTAGCTGCACCTTGAAGTACCAAGGTCACCTCCATCCACCAAATTGTTTACTGTCTTCATTTGCCCCTCTCCCTGACTAGTCAGTGAACTTCCTAAAGGTAGACATTGTATCTTTTTTAACCTATACCCTCAGAGCCAACAGTATTAACTCACAAATATTGTTCAATAAAGGTTTGTCCAAGATGGCTTGTGAATGGATACAAGTTTGTCAAAAGGTTTGTGAATAGATACTTGAATAAAGTAGATAACTTACAGTAACCACTCTGAAAGTTAATATTCATTTGATTGAGACCTAGTCGAGTTCAAGAATTACCAGATTATTTAATAAATAGTATTAGACAAGCTATTTTATCAGTTTAGTAAAATCAGATTATCTACCTCATATAATAAGCGTATATACACAATTCCAATTGCATTTAATGTTCATATTTTTTAAAGATGAAACTAGAAACAACTATGACTATATCTATAATTTTAGGGTTAGGGGAGCCTATTTAAACGTAATACCAAAGTCAGAAACCACAAGATAAGACTGATGTCAGCTCTGAACTGATCTATCACTTCCCAGATGATACCTTCTAGTTAGGATATGGAAGCCATCCTTTTCCCTCCCGAATTATTTTCCAACTTTTAAAAAATATTTTTATTTGAATTTATTGGAATGACATTAGTTCACAAAACCATACAGATTTCAAGTGCACAACCCAATATAATACCATCAACACACTGCACCATGCACCCTCGGCCCCAAGCAGTCTCTTTCCATCTCCATTTCTCCCCCTTTGCCGTCCTCCACCTACTCCCACTCCTCCTCATCTCTGGCTATCACCACCCTGTTGTCTGTACCTGTGTGTTATGTATATATATATTTTTGGCTAATTCCTTCACCTTCTTTTACCCAGTCCTCTCACCTGCCTCCCCTCTGACAGCTCTCCATCTGTTCTATGTGTCCATGCCTCTGTTTCTATTTTGTTCATCAGTTTATTGTGTTCATTAGATTCCACATATGACTGAAGTCATATGGTATTTGTCTTTCTCTGCCTGGCTTATTTCACTTAGCATAATAATCTCCATGTCCATCCATGCTGTCGCAAAAGGTAAGATTTCCTTCCTTTTATGGCTGCATAGTATTCCATTTTATAAATGTCCCACATCTTTTCTATCCATTTATCCACTAATGGGCACTTGGGTTGTTTCCAGATCTTGCTATTGTAAATAATGTTGCAATGAACATGGGATGCATATATCTTTCAAATTAGTGTTTTGGGATTCTTAGGATATATTCCTAGAAGTAAGATAACTGCCTATTCAAGGAGGTACATGGAAAAAAACAAGTAATCATAAAACTAAACTAAAGATTGTCCAACAATTTAGAAACACAAGGAGAATAATGTCTTCTTTATGCTTTTTACAGAGTAACAATTGGACCCATTGTTTAGAGGTATTTCACATAAAGTTGAAGCAAAAATATATTGAGACTATTATTTGAAAATGTTAATTAGTATATTGTTGAAAATGTTAGTCCTACGTTTCTGACTTTTTTTTTTCATTTCTGACTTTTTAAGCATTCTATGAAGTGTCATTTAACTAAAAAATGGAGCAACTTAAATGTTCAATAAGGAACAGTTAATACATAAATTATCCATATTAAAAATAATGTTATTGAATTTTATATGACCTAAAAAAGAGTTCATGATACACACACACACATACACACACACACACAATTTTAGCTAGAGAGAGAGACAGGAAAGGAGAGAGATGAGAAGAATCAACACATAGTTGTGGCACTTTAGTTGTTCATTTATTGCTTCTCATATGTGTCATGCCTTGACGGAGTTGGGGAAGCTCTAGCTGAGCCATTGACCCCTTGCTCAAGCAGGCAACCTTGGGCTCAAGCCAGTGACCTTTGGGTTTAAGCCAGTGACCATGGGGTCATGTGATGATCTCATGCTCAAGCCAGTGACCCAGCACTCTAGCTGGTGAGCCTATGCTCAAGCTGGTGACCTCAGGGTTTCAAACCTGGGACCTCAGTGTCTCAGGTCAACGCTCTATCCACTGTGCCACCATCTGTCAGGCAGAGTTCAGGATATATTTTGGAATGAAAAGAAAACTAGATTGATAACTATTTGATACAAATTACTTCAATTTTTATAAAAACACACACATGGTATTTACATAGCTATATGTATATAAAAAACTGAAAGGATATACATAAATGTATTAATACTGATGATCTTTTTTGTCTTATCTGTGATTTCCAACATTTTAACTATAAATATAGATCATTCGTGAGGTAGGCATAAAAAGACAAAAAGTAGAATGCATTACTCAAAAACCAAAGCAAACACTGATCAAGCTTATTAAACAATAAAGTTACTGAAAATGAAAAATAAAGATAGCAAAATCACTGTATATGGTTTCAAATTGTTTTATGCCACCCTGTAGAATACTACTCATTGCAGAATTGAAATAAGCAAAATAGGTCCTGGCTGGTGGCTCAGTGGATAGAGCCTTGTCCGGTGCATGGAAGTCCCAGGTTCGATTCCAGGTCAGGGCACACAGGAGAAGTGACCATCTGCTTCTCCCCTCCTCCCTCTCTCATTTTCTCCCTCTTCCCCTCCAAAAGCCAGTGGCTGGACTGGTTCCAGTGTGGCTCTGGGCACTAAGGATAGCTGGGTTGGTCCAAGCCAGTCAGCCTCAAGAGCTAAAAATAGCTAGGTAGTAAGAATTGACCCCATGCTGGGTTGCCAGTGGATCCCCATGAGGGCGCACCTAAAAAAGCCATAAATAAATAAATAAATAAATAAACAAACAAACAAAAATCAAAATAAGGAACTATGAAAAAGCTGTGTAGATGAAATTACAAGTGCATAGTCCAACAAGTTGTTTAGCTAAACCTATTTATCAATTGATTAGTTTTGTTTTTTTCTGCCACCTGCTTAACAAAATTTCTTTAATAGGAGGATAATAATCCCTAACACATATATGATTACAACATGCCAAGCACTGTCCTAATACATAAAGTGGACGAAAGTAGTTTTACAGTTGTGAGCATGCAAAAGTTTATTCTTGTATTATTAATTATTGTATTATTTCCCATATGAACAACTAACTATAAACCTACTTTTTCTCACCCCTGTATATACACGACTTTATCTCACACAAACCCTGTGATGTAGATATTATTTTTTCCCCATGTTATCAATGCAACACAGAGAGTTTAGCCACCTACCAGGAGTGAGTAAATGTTAAAGCGCTGTAAACCAGAAAGCTGCACTTTGGATCAATGATTTTCACTTTCGAGCTTTTCAGTTCCTCTCACGCCCCACCATTCCCTAATGCCTTACCCAAATAGTAGACTGCTGGGCCTTTGTGCGCAGTTAGTGAGATTTCTGGGAGGGATTATGATGTTCTTCAAACTAATCTTATTTCCCTGAAGCTATACATCAGGGTTGCTACTCAAAGTATGGTCCACAGCCCTGAGCCCTATGGCAAAAATAGAACCGAAATTGAGAGCGAGCATTTAGAAATCTTTATGGAAATTTTACAAGTGATTGATGGCTGCTGACGCTAATGATAAAATGTCATATATTTATTTTATCAAAGCATAGTCCACAACTAATTGAACTTTCAAAAAAATAATAAATCGATCGCTTCGTATTGCTTTACTATTATAAATGTGTCACCCTCAAGTTTTATCAAACTCTGGCCTTTTCGGCTTTCTAGTTCCCCAAAATGGGGCCTCAGATACTTTTCCTCCCCTCATTTCATCCATTTTATAATTTGCGACCACTGTAACGACCAATAATGCCAACATAAAGAATATAAAAGTGGCTCCTGGAGATGCCAGGCTGCGTCCCAGCGCAGGTCGAGGAAGCGCCTGCAGCTCAGAAGCGCCCCTAGGAATGTAACTATAGGATCCGCCAGCCCAGGGCAACTTAAGGCAGCCGCGCGGCGCATGCGCAGGCGCTAGCCCGCGACGGGTGTGCGGGCAAAGGGAGAGACTCCCGGGTTTCAAGAAAACGTCACGCTCCGCCTCCGCCTCCGCGGACGGCTGGGCTTGCTGAAGGTCGGGACGTAGTCACTTCCGCCGGGGCGGCTCTCTGCGTCCGGGTCAGCTGCGCTGCTGCCGCTACAGCTGTATCTGTGACCCGGGTCCTGGGTCCGGGTCTCCACTGCCATTCGAGGGGAGCGGGCTCCTCTCGGCGCTACCTTCTGCGACCTGGCCGTCAGCCCCGCGTCGCCGGCCTGGAGGGGCGAAGAAGACCAGGGGGCCAAGGCTTCCCCCGGGGTGAGTGCGGCCCTGGAAGGCTGGGCACGGCGGGTCCGGGCCGGGAACAAGCCTGGGGGTGAGCATCTGAGGGGCGCGTGCCCCCGGAGGGCCGGGGAGAGGAAGCCGAATGGGTTCTCCTTTGTAGGGAGCGCCCTGGAACCTCCCGGGCGGCGCTTCCCGGATCCCCGCAGAGCGTAGGCCCCCGCCCTTGGCTTGCCTCCTGTTTGCACTTGCCATCCCTGTTCCCGCACCCCCTTTTCCGTTTGTGGCGGGTGTGCTCCGGGTGGAACCTGCCCCCCTGCACACAGCCCGGCCTGGGTGCGGTGCGTGGGCCACGCTGGTCCCTTGTTTATGACCAGCGTCCGTCCCGGTGCAGAACAAAGAAACTTGCACTCCTGATGTGCCTCCTACCCTCGAAGAATAAACACGGAAGCGCGTGTGTTATCAGGGCTTTAATAGACCTTCCCATGTGAAAAGCGTGGATTCACACACTACCTTTTGCCTAAATACCTGGCAAATTTGGTTTGGGTTTCCTGGATGTAGTTCATCAACTCCTGTAAAATAAAAACTTCAGCTGGTTCTGTGACGTCGCTTTGAAACTTCCCTTGTCTGTCCCGGGAGTTCTTAGAGAGCCCAGGTTTTGTCGTGTTCATCCAGGTAATAATCATAGCGCCTTCCACGTAATTGAAGTGCGTGATTGCGTTTTACTGTTGCTTTTTTCATCCTCATCCTTTTTTATTCGGAGTTCTGTTTCTCCCAATGCTTAATTTATTTTTTTTAATTAAACGTATTCTTTGATGTTTTGTAATTCTGCAATTTGTAAATGTAATATTCCTCAAAATTTTAACAGAAGTTACCCAATTTAGTTACCCTGTAGACTATTTTCTTGATCTTACACTGCTTATTTCTTGGCATTTTACATTTTCTGTAAACTCTACTTCTTAGTCTTCATAATCTTCTCTATTGCAGCCCAATATTGTTGGGCTTCTACCGGAAGTATGATAGGTCCACTTCTGCAAACATGAAACTTGAGCTAGATCATCGTATTGTAGTCATTAGGCATTTACAGGACCTTTTAAGCTAAATGTAACCAAATCTGGCATTACTTTACCGGCTTTTCTATAAAGTTGCCAGTGAACTGAAGACACTGCTGTATTAGAAACAGTCTAGGTTTGGGAACCAGGATGTAGTGTCATTTCCCCCTTAGGTAAGATAAAATGAGAATAATAACACCAGTGTTTTATACCTCACAAAACTGTCAGTTGGAACATATGAAATTATGAATGTGCAGGTGGTTAGTAAATGAGAGAAGCACTCTTTGGGAAATCAGTTCTGTTCATTCCATCGGGAGTGATGCTGGTAGATGGGCAATGAGGAAGGAAGGAAACTAAAAAGGAAGTATACTTAGCCAGATCTGATAAATTAACCTTGGCTGGCAGTAGATTTAAAAACATTTTGTCAAACTTACATCCTATAAAGCGGGATACTAGTATAATATGATGGTAGTGATATTCCAAAATTACAATATTAGTAACTACAACAAAGTGTTAGAAATCAGTTGTTGGACTTGAATCATTTTAAAGGTCACAGCTATCTCTAGTGTGGTCTGCTTACTGGTAATTTAATAAATGTGCTTTCATAGGTGGGATAATTATCCTTTGCTTTATTTTCACAATTTTAAGAAAACTCAGCACCATTGTAATTTTTCTTGAATTTTGTGTTAACATTTCTGATAGTGTCTCATTTCATTCTTTGTTTTAATGTATGTATAATTGACATAGGACATACTAGTTTCAGATGTATAACATGATTTGATACTTGTACCTATCGTGAAATGATCATTACAATTAAGTCCAGTTAACATCCATCACCACGCACTTACAAAAAATTCTTTTCTTGTGATGAGAATTTTTAAGATCTCCTCTAACAACTTTCAGATATGTAGTACAATATTATTAATTATAGTCACCATGCTGACTTATTTTATAACCAGAAATTTGTATCTTTTAAGCCCCTTCACTTATTTTGCCCACCATCCCATCCCCATCACCGCCTTTAGCAGCCACCAATATGTTCTCTGTATCTATGAGTTCAGTTTTGATTTTTTGTTGGAGGGGGGTTTTATTGTTGCATTTTAGAGACAGAGAGAAGGGGGGGAGAAGGAGAGGGAAGCAACAATATGTAGTAGTTGCTTCCCATGTGCCTTGACCGGGCAAGCCCAGGGTTTCGAACCGGTGACCTCAGCATTCCAGGTCAGCGCTTTCTCCACTGTGCGACCACAGGTCAGGCTATTGTTGCATTTTAGATTCCACATGTAAGTAATATCATACAGTATGGTCTTTCTCTGAATTATTTTACTTAGTATAATGCCCTCAATGTCCATCCACGGCAAGATTTCCTTCTGTGGCAGAATAATATTCCTCGGTGTGTGTGTGTATACACATACCACAGCTTTTTATTTTTTCATCCATTGGTGGGTGCTTTGGTGGCATCCACATTTTGGTATTATAAATAATGCTGCAATAACCATGGAAGTGTATATATCTTTTCAAGATAGTGATTTCACTTGCTTTGGGTAAATACCCAGAAATGGAATTGCCAGATCATGTGGTAATTCTCTGTAAAATTTTTTAGGGAAGCTTTATACTAGTTTCCATGGTGGCTGCACCAGTTTAGATTGCCAGCAACAATGTGCAGGTGTCCTTTTTTCTCTACATCCTCTCCAACACTTGTTATTTCTTGTCTTTTTGATAATAGCCACTATAACAAGTGTGAGGTGAGATTATGTGACCGTGCTCTCAAGTAAGCAATGACAAGAAAGCATATTGGGTTTTCCCAGGGGCGCTTAGTTATCTTTGTAAACCCATAGAATGGCCTAAGTTATTTTCCTGTAGTGCTAACAGTGTTGCCAACCTCATAGGAAAAAGTGAACATAAATATTTAAAATGAATCCCTTTCATTTAAATGGGGAAAGTGAACAGCTTGCCTGGGCATTTCCTTCTGCCAGCTGTAATTGATTTCAGCATAGATGTGGTTACTAGTGCCTAGTCCAGCAGCAGTGTTAAGCTACATAATAGTCAAGTTGCCATGTAAAATTATAATCCAGGCAGTTCTAAATATGATCATAATATTTAATTTTTGCTTATATTACTGAGTTGCCTGGAGAAATCCCTGTTTATGTGATCAAGCTGTGTCAGGAGGAAATCCATTATCTCCTTGATTTTTAACCTCCCTAAGGTGAACAACTGTTGGAATTTTATCTCTGTAACCTCTACTCTTAACTGGCATATGTAATTATGTACCACAAGTCTGTTGAGAAATCAGGTTATTCCTGAAAGTGTTGTTTCCTCATTTTAATTTACAAAGTGTGAGCAAAAAATGGGAAACATGACTTAGAGTTAACTTGTAAGTCAGCAATATCCTGGTTCCCTTCAAAGGTTTGTGCTTATATTGCTCCTTTCTTGTTTGTTTCCTGTTCCTAGAGTTGCTGATGATAAAGTGCTTCCAAGAACAGTACTCTCTCAATTGTTTTCGCTGTTTATCTACCTAGTGTAGTTTTCCTCCTAAAGCTGGTGATGAAATGGTCAAGATGAAGCTGTCTTTATCTCTCCTAGGTTCTGTTTAATTAGCTTTATTAATTATCCCTAAACAAAAAATATCCATGTTTATAAGCTGTGGTGTATTAATATCACATTTCTCAATTGAATGAATTGGCCGAGAGAGCTGAAATACTTACACTGTCTGTATTTAGAGGAGCTGTTTTGATACAATTGTTCAAGGGGTAAAGCAGCTAAAAGACATGGTTTATCTTCCAGAATTTCTATATTTTCTCTAACAAACAAGGAATAATTTTACCCAGCAGAAATTGATGTTGCACTTATGTAGATTGCCCCAAATATTTTCATTATACTCTTTATTTATTTTTTTTTAATTTTTCTGAAACTGGAAACGGGGAGGCAGTCAGACAGACTCCCGCATGTGCCGGACCGGAATCCACCCGGCATGCCCACCAGGGGGCGATGCTCTGCCCATCTGGGGCGCCGCTCTGTTGCAACCAGAGCCATTCTAGTGCCTGAGGCAGAGGCCATGGAGCCATCCTCAGTGCCCGGGCCAACTTTGCTGCAATGGAGCCTTGGCTGTGGGAGGGGAAGAGAGAGACAGAGGAAGGAGAGGGGGAGGGGTGGAGAAGCAGATGGGCACTTCTGTGTGCCCTGGCCAGGAATCGAACCTGGGACTCCTGCACGCCAGGCCAACACTCTACCACTGAGCCAACTGGCCAGGGCTCATTATATTTATACTTTTTGAGGGGTAAACATAACAGGAAGCATATATATAAATAAGAAAAATAACGGTATCACAGATACATGGACCCTGGCCAGTTGACTCAGTGGTAGGGCATCAGCCCCACCTGTGGATGTCCTGGGTTCATTTCCAGTCAGGGCACACAGGAGAAGCGCCCATCTGCTTCTCTACCCCTCCCCCTCTCGTTTCTCTCTCTCTCTCTCTCTCTCTCTCTCTCTCTCTCTCTCATACTCTTGCCCCCTCCCCCTCCTGCAGTCATGGCTTGATTGGAGTGAGCCCCCCCTGGGGGGAGGGATGTGCTGAGCATGGCTCCATAGCCTCTGCCTCAAGTGCTAAGAAAAGCTTGGGAGTGAGCATGGTCCCAAATGGGCAGAGCATCAACCCCTAGTGGGATTGCTGGGTGGATCTAGGTTGCAGCGCATGCAGGAGTCTGTCTCTCTGCCCCCTCTTCTCTCACTGAATTAATATATATATCATATATAAAAAGATCTTCCTAGAAGACTATGAAAGGCTATATGCCACCAAATTTAAGAACTTAAAAGAAACGGATAAATTCCTAGATATATACATATATAACCTTCCTAGACTGAATCATGAAGAATTAGAAAACCTAAATAGACCAATCAACAGTGAGAAAATTGAAACAACCCAACTATTGGAAACCTCCCAAAAAATAAAAGTCCAGGACCAGGTGGCTTAACTAGTGAATTCTACCACACATTCAGAGATTTTACTACCTGTCCTTCTCAAACTCTTCCAAAAAATGGAAGAAGAGGCAATATTCCTAATACATTTTATGAGGCCAACAACATAAACCAAAGCTTGAAAAGATAACACAAAAAAAGAAAACTACAGACTGATACCTCTGATGAGTACAGACGCAAAAATCCCAGCAAAATACTAGAAAATAGAATACAACAATACATTTTAAAAAAGAATACATCACAATCTAGTGGGGTTCATTCCAGGGGCAGAGGGTTGGTTCAGTATACTCAAGTTTATGTAATATACCACATTAACAAAACAGGATAAAAGTCACATGATCTTATCAATGGATGCAAAAACATTTGATAAGATACAATATCCATTTATGATTAAAACAGTAAAATGGCTATAGAAGGAAAATACCTCAACATAAAGGCCATATTTGGCAAATCTTTCAGCTAATATACTCAGTGGTGAAAAACTGAAAGCTTTTCCTCTAAAATCAGGAACAAGACAAGGATACCCTCTATCAACATAGTACTGGATGTTCCTAGCCAGAGCAGTCCGTCAAGGGAAAGAGATAAAAGGTATCCAAATTGGGAAGGAAGAAATACAATTGTCACTTTTTGCAGATGACATGATTTTATATATAAAAACTAAAGACTGCACCAAAGAACTATTAGAAACAATAAACAAATACATTTAAGTCGCAGGATACACTGCTTTTTCTGAATACTAACAATCTTCCGAAAAATAAATGAAAAAAAATCCCTTTAGCAGTTGCAACCAAAAGAATATAATACATAGTAATAAACTTAAAAGGATATGAAGGCCCTATATTCTGAAAACTACAAGGCATTATTTAAGGAGATTGAAAAAGACACAATGAAATAGATATTCTGTGTTCATAGATTGGAAGACTTAATATAGATAAAATGTCCGTATTACCCAAAATAGACAGATTTAATGTAATCCCCATCAAAATCCCAATGTCATTTTTTAAAGAGATAGAACAAAAAATTATCAAATTTGTGTGGAACCACAAAAGACCCCAAATAGCCAAAGCAATCCTAAGAAAAAAGAACAAAACTACCTAGACTTCAAATTACATTACATTTATTCACAAAGGTATGTACCTGTACATTCATTACAGCCAAGACATAGAGACAACCAAAGTGTCCTCTGATAGAGGACTGGATGAAAAAGATGTAGTAAGTATATACTATGGATCAGTCATAAGAAAACAGCCATAAGAAAAGATGAAATACTGCCATTTGCAACAACATGGATGGACCTTGAGAATATTATGCTAAGTGAAATAAGTCAGAACAAGCAAAGAGCTACCATATTTCCCCATGTATAAGACGCACCTTAATTTTGAGGCCAGAAATTTGGAAAAAAATATGTTACATAAAGTTATTGAACTCAACTTTTATTCATCGTAAAATTCATACAACTCCTCATCACTGTCAAAACTCCTATCCATTAGCTTGACCCCATCTGTGTCTAATGATGAATCACTGTCTTCATAGAGTGCCTCGTCCTCAGTTCCATCTATGGCATTTGAAATGCCACAACCACTATATAAAACGCACCCAGTTTTTAGACCCCTAATTTTTTGAAAAAGGGTTATATGTGGGAAAATAAGGTATGTGATTTCACTGTGTGAGATATAAAACTGAAACTCATAGGCACAGACAATAGTATAGAGTTACCAGAGGGAAGTGGGGTGAGAAGTAGTAAAAGATAACCGAGGCATGCCTGACCTGTGGTGGTGCAGTGGATAAAGCGTCAACCTGGAAATGCTGAGGTTGCCGGTTCAAAACCCTGGGCTTGCCTGGTCAAGGCACATATGGGAGTTGATGCTTCCTGCTCCTCCCCCCCCTCCCCTCTCTATAATGAATAAATAAAATCTTAAAAAAAAAAAAAAAGATAACTGAGGCTAAATATATGGTAACAGGATGATTTGACTTTGGGTGGTGGGAAAACAGTGTATTATACAGATTATGTATCATGGAAATGAGCACTTGAAACCTGTATGACCTTATTAACCAATGTCACTCTAGTAAGTATAATAAGGAAAAGAAGAATAAGCATAAGAGGCTGAGCAAAACAAAGGATTCCTGTCCAGTGTCATACCTTACAATAAGTATTCATTCATTTAACTAATGTTTACAGGCCTGTTCTTTGCCAGGCACTGTGTCAGGTATTGGGAATATAATGGTAACAAGTTTTCAGTCACTGTTTATATTTTTGAAATATTAAACAGTTTTCTGAGTATGTGGGATTTGAGAAGGATGCCCAGAATATCCTGGCACTCCCTCCCTCAACACCTAGAAAAAACTGAGACAAAATAATAGAAAGCTGTCTGATTATTGAATGTGGGGAAATACATATATTAGTTCACTTTAGAGTAAAGATCAAATAAATTCAATAACATTTTTAAAACATTGAGAAGTATAGTGAATTCAAAATTTGGAAGAGACTGTCAGTTTTCAACCTTTAATAATATAATGTTTCCATTTCACTTGAGCAGAACTCTAGAGTAATAAGTGTTTATTATTTGGACTTATTTCGGCTTTTTGGCCATAATTTTTGTTTTGTGTTGTTTTTTTTTACTAGTACTGTACCTTTCAGCCAATGAAAAGTAAAATGAAAAGTAAATTGTTATAAATTTTTGTCTTTTCACAGGACATTGGCTCTCTGGATTATCAGGAGTTTGCAGTTGACATTGAGTCCAAGCTAAGGATGGAAGGTGTGGAACTTAAGGAAGAATGGCAAGATGAAGATTTTCCAATGTGAGCAGTGCTTTTAAATGAAAACACATTTAAAACAAAACTTCAGATTTCTTTATTGTGATGTCACCTAATTGGGCTTAACTCTCCGCTTTTTAGGAAAATCTTATTAAATAAAAAGCTAGGATTTCCTAGATCATCTGGTTAGCTACCTTGAGAGATTTGCATTTGTCTATACCAGAGGTCCCCAAACTTTTTACACAGGGGGCCAGTTCACTGTCCCTCAGACCGTTGGAGGGCCAGACTGTAAAAAAAACTATGAACAAATCCCTATGCACACTGCACATATCTTATTTTAAAGTAAAAAAACAAAATGAGAACAAATACAATATTTAAAATAAAGAACAAGTAAATTTAAATCAACAAACTGACCAGTAAGTATTTCAGTGGGCACTGTGCTCCTCTCACTGACCACCAGTGAAAGAGGTGCCCCTTCCGGAAGTGCAGTGGGGGCCAGATAAATGGCCTCAGGGGGCCGCATGTGGCCCGTGGGCTGTAGTTTGGGGACCCCTGGTATATACAATTGTATTGGCACCAGTTGGGTTGATAGAAAAAGAATTGAAAAAAAAAACACTTTTTTTTAATTTCTTGGTTAAAAAGTATGTCTTTATCTTCTAGACCTTTACCAGAAGATGATAGTATTGAAGCAGATATATTAGCTGTAACTGGACCAGAGAACCAGCCTGGTAAGAACTTGACACTTAATTTCAGTAAAATGGTAGACTTTAACTGTGCTATTTTTTATCACATTTCTTTGTCAAGGAAAAAGATATACTTGGTGTTTGTTCCATTATAGGGAGCCAAAAGATAAGTTAAATGTTGAAGAAAGAACTTTTGGAATACTTTGGAGGTTTTTGAAAATTTCTACACTGAAGAGATGAGAGTGTATCATTTTTAGCAGTAAGAGGTGACTGAGATTTGCCTCTATTATTTAAAGACATAGGCTTGCTATGATACATCATCTTGCCATGTGTAAAAACAATAGTGATCAAAATTCAAAGTTGTAAATTAGTGCTTTGGGATTGTGTTTAATTAATGTTTTTTTTCCTAAGGACAAAGTGGCCATTTAAGCATTCCTTCTAATTCTAATACATCTTTCACTTGTTTTATCCATTCCAGACTCATTAGAAGTTAATGGAAATAAAGTAAGAAAGAAACTAATGGCTCCAAACATTAGCCTGACCCTTGATCCTAGCGATGGCTCTGTGTTGTCAGATGATTTGGATGAGAGTGGGGAGATTGACTTGGATGGCTTAGACACACCATCAGAGAACAGTAATGAATTTGAGTGGGAAGGTAAATGTTTCATGTTGTTACTTGACCTTTATTAATGAATGTTTGTCTTTATATACATACATGTTTTTATAATGGCATTCTCATAGTAGGATAATTGGAAAAACTTTAAAACTTGACCATGAAACCAATTAAAATTAATGTAATGATTAAAGGATTTTGTTGAAATATATTTATAAAGTTTATTTTTTTACTGTATAAAATTCTGCTAACACTGAGTATTTTCATGGCTTTCAAACTGTTTATAGAAACTAATTGTAGGCCCTGGCCAATTGGCTCAGAGCAGTAGAGTGTTGGCCTGGTGTGTGGAAGTCCCGGGTTCAATTTCTGGTCAGGGCACATAGGGGAGGTATAAATCTGCTTCTTCATCCTTCCCCCTCTCACTTCTCTCCCTCTTTCTTCTCCTCCTGCAGCCATGGCTCAATAGGAGCAAGTTGGCCCCATGCCCTAAGGATGGCTCCATAGCCTCTGCCTCAGGCACGAAAAAGAGCTCAGTTGCTGAGCCATGGAGCAAACCTCAGATGGGCAGAGCATCGCCCCCTAGTGGGCTTGCTGGGTGGATCCTGGTCAGGCCACATGTGATAGTCTGTCTCCCCGCCTTCCTGCCTCTCACTTAATTAAAAAAAAAAAAGAAAGAAAGAAAAGAAACTATTTGTAATAGATTACATAGGTGGCTTTTTTTCTTAATTGCCCAAAGCTGTAAAGTTACATTTTTTCATGGTCCCTCCCAGAATATTGCTTGATAATTATGGCATATTATTATTTTTTCTTTTTATAGCTATATTAAGGTTTAATTGACAAAAGATATTTAAAATATACAAAGTGATCATTTAGATTCCCTGTACTCCCTTGAGTTAACACATCACCTCACATATTATATTTTTGTGTGTATGTTTGAGAAAATTCAAATTGTGCTAGCAAATTTCAATTATACAATCTTGGTGTTATTCAACAAAGTAAATTTTAATGAGAAAATGAAGGGAAAAGCAGGGTCTGAGTGGACCCCAGAGATCCTCTGGGGCTCTGTTCTTAGATGATTCTTGACACTCCTGGGAAGAAGAAGTGTCCACCATAATAGGTTCTTGAGAAAGTTAAATGAGAACGGGTGTAACAAAATTGTCTATAACACATAGGTGCACACATCAGATTGAAAGTACCTAACGATTTTGCCCAGAGGTCAATCTGATTGCATGTTTTCTCCACACATTCTAACTCAATTATGGCATATTCTAATGTTTAGTTGATCAGCTAAAAAAATAAAGCATCAAAGAGGCATATCATTGGCCCTGGCCGGTTTGCTCAGCAGTAGAGCATCGGCCCAGCATGTGGAAGTCCTGGGTTCGATACCTGATCAGGGCACACAGGAGAAGCACCTATCTGCTTCTCCACCCTTTCCCCTCTTCTTCCTCTATCTCTCTCTCCCCCTTCCATAGCCAAGGTTCCATTGCAGTAAAATTGGCCCAGGCACTGAGGATGGCTCCATGGCCTCCACCTCAGGCACTAGAATGGCTCTGGTTGCAAAGGAGCAACGCCCCAGATTGGCAGAGCATTGCCCCCTAGTGGGCATGCTGGGTGGATCCTGGTTGGGTGCATGTGGGCGCCTGTCTCTCTGCCTCCCTGCTTTTCACTTCAGGAAAATGCAAGAAAAGAAAAAAGGCATATCATTTAGGAGATGTACTATAAGTAATTAAAGGTTTGAGAGAGGGAGTTCTAAGGGGAGTTTTTTGAGTAAATCTAAAGTGATTTACCAAATAGGTTTGCCTGATAGTGCTGCATTTTGGAAACAACCAGCTTGAATTAATTAGTTCCCAATTTATATTCTTCATCATTTGTTAAGGGATTTGCATGTGTTTTGCTTTGCGTGCTTTCTTTAATTAGATAATCGTTGTCTACAGTATCTTTGTATTGTTAATAATATATATAAATATATACTCCATCTTTAAAATGATTTTTACTTCAAAGCAGTATATAGCACTAAGCATATTATCTGCAGTGAAGGGTAAGATCCTTTAGATCAGGGGTCTCAAACTCACGGCCCGCGAGTTTGAGACCCCTGCTTTAGATGCTGTATCTTTTGTTCCTTTTCTCATCCCTGTTTTACTGGTTCAAAAAGCAGTCCGATAATAAATATTTTATAAAGATACTGAAATAGTTTTCTGCCTATGTGTTTTGTCTCTTCTTTCTTTAATGCCGCTGTAGTCATTTCCTGGAAGGATATTTTCGTTAACAGCTTTATCTTGGAAACAAACAACTAACATGCAGTAGGTTTCCCCTCCCCCATCTTTTGGTAAGGACTATGATACTAAAATCTTGAAAATCATTACATCATTAAAAATCAGCTCAAATGCAATCTTGAAATATAAATTATTCTAATCATTGGTGCTTATGCTTTGGCTAATGTCAATTTAAAATATTCTATTGCATGCATACTTCAGAATATTATCAATAAATTTTTGCTTAAGAAAACTGATCAAATGAGAAATAATCATTCACTAGTTAACCACTTTCTATTGTTATCATAATGTTTGGGGGTTAATGTATGTGCTCAGGAACAAAAACGACTGCCTCCCAGATAATTAAGTAATCTGTAATGTTGACAACTCTCAAGGACAATCTTGTAAACAGAAGCTGGAAAGGCATTGTAGGGCAGTGTACTAAGAATTTGATGGTGGTATGAATTCTTTTCTGAACTTGTGGATATACCTTATACTGTGTTTAGGTGCTTTCTGAATTAGGCAGTAAAAAAAAAAAAGTTAAAGAACCATGATTTCTTCCAAAAGCATAAAATGACATCATTTTAAGAGCAAGTCTCTTCTTTTATGGAAGGAATATTTAAAATTCGATAAAGTATAATGAAGAATTCTCCAAACATTCTAAATAGCAAAGTGGTTAACATGTAATTTTATTTTTGTGGTACAAATAACAATTTGGGATTCAAAAACCTTTTATTTTGACAGATGATCTTCCAAAACCCAAAACTACTGAAGTTATTAGGAAAGGCTCAATTACTGAGTACACAGCAGCAGAAGAAAAAGAGGACGGGCGACGCTGGCGTATGTTTAGAATCGGAGAACAGGACCACAGGGTTGACATGAAGGCAATCGAGCCCTATAAAAAAGTTATCAGTCACGGAGGTAAGAGTTACCAAAGATTCAGATTTTTTAATGCAATTTCAGAAACCTAAAAGCTTAAACTCTCCTTTGAGATATTACATAATTTTGAAATCATAGTACACATTTACCATGTCATTTTAGAAACTTAACAGGTTTGAAGTGAAAGGATAAAATCAGCATTTAAAGATCATTAATATATGCACGTAGTAAGTTCAAAAGGTCTGAGAGGGTGCCATGGAAAATCTCTGCCCACCCTGTCCCTTGACATTGCTCCCAAAACTGAGACTCTCTGAGAAACCCTTTTTATCCATTTATAATTTATATGTAGTGAAATGTTCTAACCCAATTTCTTGCAGCATTTGCAAATTGTTTTCCAGTTTCATTGAAATATAAGTGGCATCTACATTGTATTATAAGTTTAAGGTATACAGCATGTTGATATTATACTTGTATATTATAAAGTGATTAACACCATAGTCTTAGCTAACACCTGCAGCAGATTACATAATTACCATTTCTTTTGTGATAAGAACACTTAAAATCTACTTTCCTGGCAACTTTTAAGTACATGATACAGAATTATTAACTGTTGTCACCATAAGGTACAGATCCACAGATGTTGCTCATCTTCTAACTGTAAGTTTGTACTCCTCTGACACCTCTCCCCTCTCCCCTAGCCCCTAGTGACCACCATTCTAGTCTCTGTTTCTATTTCTGTGAGTTTGACTTTTTGGAATTCTACATGTAAATGATACCATATTTGTCTTTAATCTGCCTCACTTAATTTTATTTCACTTGCAAGTGTTCGTCAGTGTTAAATGAGCTTTGGCAGAAACCCATAAATCCATATATACACATATAGCCTACACCCCTAAGCATATACAAGATTTTCATCACCCCAGAAAATTCTCTAATACTCTTTCCCAAGGGCTACCTCTCAAGTAACCACTAATGTAATGTCTACCCCCATGCTTAGTTTTGCCCATTCTAGAATTTCATGTAACTGGAGTCATATGGTGTACACTCCTTGGACTACTTCTTTTGCTCAGCATGTTTTCAAAATTCATCCATGTAGTTGCATGCATCCATAGTTCATTGCTTTCTTACTGCTGAGTGGTTTTCCATTGCATGGGTAAACCACAGTTTGCTTATCCATTCTTCTTTTGATGAACATGTGAGCTGTTTCAAGTTTGAGCTATCAATATTATGATTATAACTGCCATGAACATTCTTTTACAGTCTTTTGTGGATGTAAGTAAAACCTGGCCTTTAATCTGTAACTCTTAATTTACCTTAAAACTGAGCAAATCATCCATTTTTACCACAAAGTAGAGAACCATTCAGTCCACATTTTTATGAAGCACCTACTTTGCATATCTGTGAAATATATAAAAATACAAGGCTTTGTCTCTTCCCTTAAGAAATTTACAAGCCAAATAGGTAAAGCTATGAAGTACAATTAGAACTTCTGTCAATCTGACTATGCTGTATATAGAAGTTGACCTCGGCATTGTGTAACTAGTGCCAGAATGCAGCATGTCACATTACCTGAGATCCTCCTAATGCAGGCAGGGGGCCATACAGGTCAAGCTGATTGTCTTTTTCACATAAAATTATTTCCATTTAATTTACTTTCTGCCAAATTCACACGCACTCCCCATACCCCACTTATTTCTATAGTCTTTATTCATCTGAAAGCAAATCACTTGAGTATTTGCAGTTACATTATTCTGCCTAATTTAATCTTACCCAGATGGGGGGAAACAGAATAAACCGGATCAGGAAGTCAGCTGCATTAATTCAGCTAGTTCATGAGAAGCAGATTGTGAGACCTACCCCATGGTTTAAACACAGTATTTTTCAAAATATTTTATTTTTCTTGCAGGAAAATAATTGGGGGCATTGTATCCTATTGCATTTATCACAATATGTTTTGTGACTAAGTGATTAAGGGAGGTAGTTAAGATTTTAATGTATCTGTAATGTGCAGACCTTTTTAGTGCATGTTTTAAATAATAAATGAAAGTTCAAGCAAAAATATTTATTACTGGACATAGCTTAATACACAGAAGTTACCAAAAATACACATTTTAGCGCTATTTTTCTTAGAATTATGTCAGAGATGTGATCTTTTCTGAGGTAATTATACTCTAAAGTCTATAAAATGCTAGGTAGTATTGAATGTAAAACTTTTTTTTCAGCACCCACTTTATCCCAAGTTGCATAAGAAATTTTTACTGCAGATACTGTTGTGTTACGTCTGCTTGGATTATATCACTGTATTTGTCTACTTATTAAAATAAGTCTGGCTTTCTGATTATGCTGGTTTAAGTGGGTTTCTGATTTTTATGCCTACTGTTTTCTCTTCGATTTTTATTCTCCTTTTAACAAGGTGGAATTTAATAAAGATCTAAATATATATATATATATATATATATATTTTGATCCAGAAATTTGTGGAAGGTAAACCACTGTACTCTAACCACCACACACATGTCCTCTAAAAAATCTTTAGAGTAAAATCATGCTGGTGATTTTATCTTTGGTTTCTTTTCAGGATATTATGGGGATGGATTAAATGCCATTGTTGTGTTTGCTGTCTGTTTTATGCCTGAAAGTGGTCAGCCTAACTATAGATACCTGATGGACAATCTCTTTAAGTATGTATATCTTCACAAAAATGTTTGGACAGGATTCTGAGTTAATTAGATGTCCAATTTAAGGAATTGAAGTTTAGCTGGGTAAAAATTATAGATATCCCAGTTCTGGTTCTTTTTAAATATTTTTCTTTGGCATTGTGAAACTATCTGTTTTCCAACTCGACAGAAAAAACATTGTTATTTTAAAACTGAAAGGGATATTTTAGGTTACGTGTTTTAGCTTTTTATTTTACATTTGAGGACACATTGAATATAAAGAAGTGGCTTTTTTTTATCTCAAATTTATATGGCTAAATTACATTTATCCCTAAAAAGACAAATGTAACTAAGCTTACTTTTTATTTCCACAGTTTTATTATATTTCCACAAAGTCAGTCTGTTGCTCAGGTTACTGTTTTTTTTTAAATTGTGGAAAATTTTAAACGTATTAGAGAGCAGTATATTAAATCTCTTATACTAATCATCTACTTCCACAATTATCAATTTATATTTCATTTCCAAAATTTATCACTTCCCCACTGTATAGTTTTGAAGCAAATCCTAGATAGCATGTCATTTCATCTATGTGTAAACATTTCAATATGTATTTTTAAAGGATAACCAATGTTTCCTCAATAAATATAATTAATCTTAAAAATAAATAAATAAACAAAAGTTAAGAACTTTAAAAAAAATAATTATATGGCCTGGGCACCTCAGTTGCTTGGTTAGAGTGTCATCCCAATACACCAAGGTTGCGAGTTCAATCCCCAGTCTAGGCACATACAAGAATCAACCAATGAATGCATAATAAGTGGAACAACAAATTGATTTCTCTCCCTCTCTCCATCTCCCCCTCTCCTTCTCTCCCTCCCCTCCCCCTCCCTCTCCCCCCTTTCCCCTTTTTCTCCCTCTCTTCCCCTCCCTCTCCCTCCTCCTTTCTCCCTACCCTCTCTCCCCTTCTCTTCCCCTACCCTCTCTCCCCCACCCCCTCCCTTTCTTCTTCTCTCCTCTCTAAAATCAATCAAATTAATTAAACTATCATTATATAAACGATTACAGTGTTAAAATTTTAATTGTTTTTGCTGTCATTGAAGGGGAGGAAAGGGAACTATATAATTTGGATAACCTAGTTTGGTTCTTCAGAATTATATTTAAGGCTTTCATTTGTTTTTACAGGTATGTTATTGGCACTTTGGAGCTGTTAGTAGCAGAAAACTACATGATAGTTTATTTAAATGGTGCAACAACTCGAAGAAAAATGCCCAGTCTAGGATGGCTCAGGAAATGCTATCAGCAGATTGATAGAAGGTACTATAACTACAAATTGAAAGCTAGTCTGAATAATTTTTATTATGGCCTTACTAGATTTTCTGTTGCCACTTAATGGCTCCATGTATACATTTCCTAAATTACATTTATTAATCTCATAGAAAGTTTTTATTTTCTCAAAACAGTATTTTAGAATGTTATGGCCTGACCTGTGGTGGCACAGTGGATAAAGCGTCGACCTAGAAATGCTGAGGTCACCAGTTCGAAACCCTGGGTTTGCCTGGTCAAGGCACATATGGGAGTTGATGCTTCCAGCTCCTCCCCCACTTCTCTCTCTGTCTTTCCTCTCTCTCTCTCTCTGTCTCTCCCTCTCCTCTCTAAAATGAATAAATAAAAAAAAAATTAAAAAAAAAAAAAGAATGTTATGAAGGAAATTAGCTTTTATCTGTTTTATAAAGAATTACTGCCTGGCCTGTGGTGGCGCAGTGGATAAAGTGTCGACCTGGAACGCTGAGGTCGCCAGTTCGAAACCTGCACTTGTCTGGTCAAGGCACATATGGGAGTTGATGCTTCCTGCTCCTCCCCCCTTTCTCTCTCTCTCTCTCTCTCTGTCTCTCTCTCTCTCTCTGTCTCTCCCTCTTTCTCTCCTCTCTAAAATGAATAAATAAAAATTAATTAATTAAAAAAAAGAATTACTTTTCATTTCTTAAAACAGACTTATTTAATAGCTCTTTATTTCTCCTTATTTATACCACATTGAACACTTTCCTGTAATTTACGTTTTGGTAAAAAATGGAAAACTTTGTATTATGATTTTCTATTTTATTACATTTGAGTTTAGCCTAATTTATATTGTTACATGTTATGGTGTTTATGTTAAGGTGCTCATTTAGCTGTAGTCTTACTTTGGAATGAGCTATGAAAGTTAGTCACCCAAGCTAATGAAAGGAACTTTGATCCTCTGGTTGGTTTGATTTGACCATAGCTAATTCAGATTAGTTTAATCAGATCCATTAATAGGGTTCTCTTCATACCTAACAATGACATGAGCTAATTTTTGTGATTTTAAAAAGTAATACTTAACAATCACTTTATTTAAGTGTGAAATATGTGTGCTAAAACAGTTATTTGGTCATTTTTAGTGGCCTGGAATAATGACTTTAATTTTCAATAAAAATTTTAAACTTTGTAAGTATGCACGAGGTCTGATTTATATGGCCTGTTACCATGGTGATCTGTACTCCCAACTTTCTGCTTGCATAGAAATTAGTACCAATTTCTCCCCAGTCCTGAAAAATGTAAACAATTTACTTCTATATTCAGTATTAGCCTCTACCCTTGGTTGACAGAGTCCTAAAGACAAGTAAATGTATGCTAGGAAACATTTAATAACAGGCTATACATAAATTTAATCAAATGAAGTAAATTTATTTTATAGTAATCGGAAGGACCATCAGAATTCAAGTGTGGCTTTCTTGTCTTTAAAGGACTATCATATCTAAATGAGAATTCTTGGGTGAGGGGTTTTCAATTATTTTATTTTTTGTATAAACTTTCATATACTTATTGATGTCTTCACTTCTAGCATCAGAATTTGCAGAGCTTTTTAAATTTTTCTTTTTTTAACTCTAGGTTACGGAAAAACCTAAAATCTCTAATCATCGTACATCCCTCTTGGTTTATCAGAACACTTCTGGCTGTTACAAGACCGTTTATTAGGTAATTTTATGAATGCCATTAACTTTTTAAAAAAGCAGAAACACAAACTCCTTGTGTGAATTTCTTGTTAGTTCTGTTGGTCAGAAATATTGAGGTAATTATTTTTATTTTTTTCCATAGCTCAAAATTCAGCCAAAAAATTAGATACGTCTTTAATTTGGCAGAACTAGCGGAACTTGTCCCCATGGAATATGTTGGCATACCAGAATGCATAAAACAGTATGTTTTGTTTTATTTCTTTAATTGTATTTGATCTTTATATATATTTTGATGTGCGAGGTAAATATTTTTTAATACTCATTTTTCCTTCATATATTATAAATATTTCGTAACTTCTCTTGTTTCTGTAACAAAGAAAAAGGAGAAGAAGCCATTTTCCAACATCTTCCCCATAAGTCACCATTTTCTTCAGTCTGTCAATTGAAGAAACAGAAAAAATTACTTCTGGTTGTGATTCATTTATATAATATTTGTAAAGACTGGTAAGAGATGATTTTCTGATTGGTCAGGATTAAAGAACATTCTCCAAACTTGAACATGCTGCTCTACTAATTTGAGTAAACATTCATCATGACATTGAATAATATTACTAGGGAACTAGAATATTATTTACAGGGAAGTAAAATATTATTTACATCAGCATAGCCTTAGTACTTTCTAGTGAGGGGAATTTATTCTGTTTACCAATTTCACTTTTTACTTTTAAAAGGGCTTGGTAGAGGCTTTTTACATAAATACTAAAGTACCGTGGTGCTATAATGTAGAAAAAGTTTCTTGGGTCTGATAATCTTATGTTTTAGTCTATTTAATGTGTCAAAGCCAGATTTTTTAAGTCAGTTTTGATTTTCTGTATTACTATATTAAATATTTTTAGTTTTGCCTGCAAACTTAATATGATTTTATTTTTAGTGCCTTTTTTGAGTTTTTGTTTATCTTTATAACATGTATTTACTGAAATAACTCTTCCCTACCAAGGTATGAAGAAGAAAAGTTAAAAAAGAAACAAAAAAGGTATATGCACACCTTGACTGGGTTGCATCTAGACTAGTCCATTTGCATTGCACAGACTAACTCTTCCTTATTGGTTGGTTAGCTTACAAAGATAATAGCATTTGTAAATATAAATATACCCCAGAGTCCAAATGCAGGGTGAATCCAAAGTTCCCGATGCTCAGTATGGCTTGGATTCACTCTGTTTTAACATCATGTATATGTATGTGTGTGTGTATATGTGTGTGTGTGTATGTGTGTGTACACACACACATACACACACACACAATTAAGGATTAAAGGTCACAGCTTGTCCTACTTTCTTGGTATAAATACAAAGGGTAAAACCAGAGAAATTACTAAGAATACTATTTGAAAAATCAATTACTTTTAAGATTTTCTCTTTTTACCATGTTTTTAAAATCTATAACTTGTGCTTTTGAAATTTGTGTGAACTTTTTAAAGAAATTATTGTATTTCTCTGGGGTTGATGATTATATTTAAAATGCACATATTCTTTGGCTAACCAACATTGATTTCCTTATATGCTTAAATGGCCTGCTAACCAGTCAAATTCTACATGTGATAAAATACCTAAAAGTTCAATGTACCATTTAATAGTTAAACATTCTGCTTTCCATCTTAAATTTAATTTTGAATACTTCTGCTTTGAGCATAACAAACTATTATCTATTAATACCTTGTCATAGAAGATGAAAGGCAGGGTATAAAACAGTTACATTTTATATAATAATTTTTTAAAATGTAGTATTTGGATCTAACTGGTTAATGGATTTTTAAAATATTGATAATTAGCCATACAGTTTAATACAATCTTTTTTAAGAGTTAAGGGAGAGATTTATATGTAATAGTTACCATTTTGACTGTTCTAAGAAACTAATTGTAAGTAACTGGACTGGAACATTCTTAACTCTGGACATATTTGTGTCTGTTGATGAACAAGAATTCAGTTGACCACGTAATAGAATAATAGCTTTACATTTCTATATGACACTTGACAGCTTAACCAACATTTTAACACAGATATGGACATTGATTTTTAGATCTTGCTAATTTCTCATTCCTTTCTAGGCATTGGTGTGCATTTGCCAAACTGAGGTCAAAAATATAATCTGTACTTGTAGAATATTTTGAAGCCAACTGTTTTCATGGATTTCAAAATTAATTGACTTTATTGATGAAATCTGTATTGTGCGTTTTTATAAAGTTCTTAATATTTAATTACCTGTTAAATAATTTAGGCATCAGAGTGGAAGTTTACTTTTTTATTTAAATGTATTGGTTGAAAACTACCACTACTATTTTGTCTTGTTTTTTTTTCTCTTTATTCTTTTTACTTTGTTTAACCTTAATAGAATCATTACATATATCTTTCAGACACTTCTTAGTTTTTATACAAAATTTAGCCTTAAAAAATAATAAGTCCTTATTACCTTGAAAATTATAACATTGAGTTTTAAAAATAGAGGGGCATGTTTTTTGTTTTTTTTATTTTTTTTATTTTTATTATTTTTTTATTTTTTTATTTTTTTTTTTATTTATTCATTTTAGAGAGGAGGTGGAGAGAGAGAGAGAGAGAGAGAGAGAGAGAGAGAGAGAGAAACAGAGAGAGAGAGAGATAGAAGGAGGAGGAGCAGGAAGCATCAACTCCCATATGTGCCTTGACCAGGCAAGCCAGGGTTTTTTTTTTGAACCGGCAACCTCAGTGTTTCCAGGTTGACGCTTTATCCACTGCGCCACCACAGGTCAGGCAGGGGCATGTTTTTAAAACCAAAAGTTATCAAGCTGCATGTAGGGGTACTTAAGATGAAATCTCTGTGATGAGTATTGATGAAAAGGAGGCTACAAAACTGAATGTTGAGGTACAGTCATGCATCACTTAATAATAGGGCTGTGTTCTGAGAAATATGTTGTTAAGCTATTTCATCGTTGTGCAAACATCTTAAGAGTGCACTTACACAAATAACCCTGTCCGGGTAGCTCAGCTGATTAGAGCATTGTCCTAATAGGCCAAGGTTGCAGATTCAACCCCTCACTCAGAGCACATATAAGAATCAACCAACGAATGCATAATTAAGTAGAACAGCAAATCGATGTTTCTCTCTCTCTTTTCCCCCCATTCCCTTCATCTCTGTCTCTAAACTCAATAAAATTTTTTTAAAAAGGAGTATACTTATAGAAACCTATATGGTACAGTCTACTCTACACCTAGGCTATATAGTTTAGCCTGTTGCTCTAGGCTACAAACCTGTACAACATACAGCTATACTGATACTATACATTCTGTAGGCAATTGTAACACAATGGTAAATGTTCATCATAGGAATGGTACAGTAAAGATACGGGATAAAAAATGGTTCACCTATATAAGTTTAGAGGACTAGAAGTTGCTCTGGGTGAGGCAATAAGTGATTAGTGAGTGAATGTGAAGACTGAGGACATTACTGCATCATATTGTGTTGTGCTGTGACATTACGGTGTCACTAGGCAATAGGAATTTTTAGCTCCATTATTTTATGGGACCATCATTATATATGTGGTTCATCATTGACTGGAACATCATTACCTGGCGCATGACTGTAGTGGCATTTTAATATGTCACTTAACAAAATCATTTCTGAGAGAATTGTCTTTCCTGCCACTCTCCTGTCACTTAGATCACTGCCCCAGCTGCGCTACAATTCAGCATTTTAGTATATCTGTTGTAATTTGAACTTTTAATCAAGCTTATGTGCATTTGTATGTATTTTATAATTTTTAAAGAAACAACAATTATATTTCTTGTCAGTGTCCTCTTGACTTTAAAAATTATCTTTCCTTGTCGAGGAAATGTTTGGTAACCTTTTTACTACGTCTGCTTCCTGGCAAAGCTTTGTTTTTAACAATAATATTCTACGCTAAAAGTGGTCGTTATTTTTAAGAAGAAAATTATTCACTTCCTAGTGTTTTATTATCTATATTGTTTTTTTATTAAACAGAGTTGATCAAGAGCTTAATGGAAAACAAGATGAACCAAAAAGTGAACAGTAAGTTTGGCATCTAAGTCCAAACAAGACTGAAGAACGTGCTGATGAAGCAGTGCTCTTTTTTGCATTTATAATGCATTTATTGGCCCTGGATTTTATGTAACCTGTTACAGAATTGACTTGACTTTTTCTCAATGGACTTTTGTATAAGGGACTGTTCACTGCTGTATTGGTTTGCAGATCTCTTGAATTTAGCTCTTTACTAGCTAATTATATTGTAATCATTTTATATTTTATATTGTTAAAAGCAGAGAACCACACTTTATATAAAGCGTTTTTTGCATTTGTTTATTGAATGATGTGTCTTCTTCAGTAAAATATTTATAAGTCTAAATTGGTAAAGGAAAGAGATAATATATATTTTTATGTTTTGAGCAATATTTTTTAATGTACACCTGTCTTGTGGAAGAATATGCAGGTAAATAAGACCATGATTTTGTAAAGTGCATGTTAGAATTTGTGTGTTTTCTAAATGGTTAACTACATTTTCTAGGTAACTTAAAAAATAAAGTGGCTCATAAGGTGGACAGTTAAATTGGTTGTCATGAATACCCAAAGGTCATGTATATAATCTAAATAGATTAGTACCATCGTAAGCATTTTTTATCACTTAACATATATTATTTCTTAATACAGAAGCACAAATACAAGTGCATTGTACACTTTTTCATTTCTAAACTTATAGACAACTTTAAAAGCCAGGTTTAGAATTAGAGAGCTTAAAAGGCTAAATATTGAGGTTGTATATATATGTACATATGGGCATTTTATCTTCTGGCCTATTGGTCAGACCTTTATAAAAACCTTAGATTTGTTCACTAATGTGAAATAAGCTGTGTCCAGGGTATCACTCTCCTGAATTTGTGTGAGTGCAGTGTACTATTGGGAGAATGTGATGAGTTATTCACTGTCATTACTTTTTTATAGAAAACAGGAGCTGCTTTTTTAACTGCTCTCAATGTGAGCACTTTACCAAAATACTTCCATATCAGTTATTTGAACTTGGTAGGTGTTTGACCTAGTCAGATATGGTATGTTTTCACATTTCCTATTGAATCATGTTGACAGTACTGTAGATTAAGTTATTTTCTAAATCTTAAAACATCATTGCATTATACTGTTTTGGATGACACATTTGATATAGCATATAAACTTGTTTAATTTGGTAAGTACCTTGACTCTACATTGAAATAAATTGTACTAATGCCCCCAAACAGAACCAAAGCGGCCCACACAATCAGCCTAAAAGAACAGATTGTTCTAATATTCTGTCATGTACTTGTGTGACTCATATCCATTTGCTAAACTTCGTCCCCTCCTCATTTGAGGGTCACACCACACTCCAGCCCTTCTTATATGGTAATCTACAGAAGAGTGTCCTGGAGTAGCAAAATTGAAGTGGCTGAGAGCTAATCTTTTAAGATTTATTTTATCCTAGACTGAAGACACATGTGGCTTTTACCATTGCCATTTTTAGTATAAAGTTTCTATTACAAAAGAGAAATTTCCTTCCTTTTCTGTCCTCTTCAGTCATAAACTTGGCATGCTAACTTCAGTCCAGTTGTGGATGATGCTGGAACATCCCCAGGATGAGATGCTCTTCGGTGCCCCCTGACATGATTTGGATCCAGCAGCTATAGGCAGACCCTGAACTAATGTCATTATAGTGAATAAAGTGAAAACTATTACTGCTAAAGTGTTAGAATAGAAACACTTTGTACTGAAAAAGCAAATTAGCAATAATTTAGGCATTCCTTCTGACTTCACCATATGAGGATAATATTGTGGTTAGTCTATATTTGTAGAGCACTTTAAGTAGCCTTTTATCTATAAGTCTTCATCTCACTCAAAATGGGCTGAGCTTTATTAAATGGTGGTTTTCCTCCACATCGAGTACCCAATTCTTCAGTTTGAACACTTTGTGTTTATTGACTCTTCCTTTTGCAAGCATTGTTCCTTACCACAGATACAACTTGTTACAAAAATGATGTTTTCCTAAATATTTTTTAAAGTAGAATTAGCCTATACTTTATTAGAACATTAAAGTTCAGAGGGAACAGTGATAACACTGGGATATTACAAAAGGGATGTGCTGTGAATCACATGATTCAGAGGATACCTGCTCTAACCTAGACCTTAATGGAATCTGGTATAGGGTCATGCCCTATAATAAATGTTTCATAATTATTAGACTTAAGGTCCTAACTAGTAGGTTAGAATTTGTTATTTGTAATTTTCCCTACATCATTCGATTTTAGTTTTCCGTTATTCATTGAGGTTAAAGTACATATTATTTGTCTTTCTGCTGGGGTCATGGGTCTAATTTAACTGGTTTAATTTGATGTTTCTTTTACTTTTGGGGGTTATACGTGGGCTCTGAGTACCTCTTTTTAGTCAACAGTTTCTCATATAAAGTAATTTGTGTTCTGCTTAAAGTAGCACCAAGGAAAGATGCTACGTTGACCCCACAGTTTAAGCTTAATAGGCTAACTAACCAGGGTGGGTAATAAAGAAATAAGATTCTAGATAGGGCCTAGCAGGTAGTTGGAAAGGAAGATAAAACAAAGAAGTAAGAGAAAGAAAACTATAAAGGGATAAAGAGTTAGCTGTTCTCAACGAATGTCTGTGGAAGGACTGTGTATGGCAGCTGTTGGAACCCTTTCTTATATCCAGCGGGAAAACCTACAGGCTCCACATAGAATATGTGAGGAGGAAAAAAGCTGATAGTACCTAATACAAAGATTCATATTTCCCTCCTCTTTGTCCCTTCATACAGAAGCAAGTTTGAACACAGAAGGTCATCAATTGTAGCTCACAAATTAAAGTTTAGCACCAGGTTATTTTTCATATTTCATGGTTGGTAAATATTAATGTAGTCTTCCAAAATAGACATCACTACTTAGTAACTGCACTGAGTACCGAAATATGTGGATTGACAAGTATATTTTGTTAGCTAGAATTTTTTCAACTGCAATTACAGAATTGAAAAGGATAATGGGTTTGTTTTTTGGTGGTGACTTGGCAAATGAATTATGGCATTAGCAGTTGGCTGGTTTTATGTGAGTGCTCAGAGAATTTGAAAGTGTTTTAATGCAGGAAGTGGCTGTTTTGATTTCTTCAGTTGATAGATAAATTAGCATTAGGATATATCTGGTAAAACAGGCCAGTTTCCTGGTGAGATGGTATGGTGTATATATCATGACAGTAGCTTCATCTTTCCTCTTCCCATGTTACATGTGGAAAATTGCTAACGACTCAAGTCAGAAAGGAGGAGGGGTAGGCTGAAAATAGAGATTGCTACCCCATTCTGTTTTGTTTTCATGCCTGTATTTTTCCTTTTAGATTTTTGAGAAGTGGATCACAGATCTCAGAAGGATGGGATAGGTAGAGGAATTACTGTACTAACAAGTTAGGCCAACTATTCTGTTAAGAGTTTAGTCATAAGGAACAAGAATTGTGTGATTTGGGTTTCTGGGAGAGAATTTAGACTTGCATAGGAAACGGAAGATTATCTACTCAGTGTTCTAAGTATAGAAGAATTACCTAGATAGCCTTACACACACACACACACACACACACACGTACACACACACACACACCGTTTAGAAGAATTACCTAGATAGCCTTACACACACACACACACACCGTTCCTGTCCCAAGATTCTGAAGGAGTTAGATCAGTGGTGAGTTCCTGTAATGTAACTTTCCTTTAAAATAGTAATTGAAAATAATGTGTTGAACAGTAAGGAGTGACCCTAAAATTTGAACAGAACTGTCATTTTGTTGTAACTGTATGTGATCTACTTAATTTCTTATGTTTTGAGAATTATTTTTTAAATGCTATGAAAAAAGTTCACATAAAGCACTTAATAACAGATCAAACACCAGAAGAAAATCAAAGTTTGATGTTTTCAAATTAAAGAATTATATTAAACTGTTTGCTTCAGATAACTGTCTGATTCTTGTAAGACAGTCTACAAGAAGTTAAGACATGCATTTTGAAATTTTGTTTCCATAGTGTGGCTAAGAAGAAACTGGGAAAACTATTAGCTACTCCACTGCACTTTCTATATATGGACTTTCTAAAGTTATGCCCCTTAAACAGTTTATTTACATACACCTAGCTTTTAAATATTGGTGTTCAGGGAACTGACTTGCACAGCCCTTGGGGCATCATTCAAAGAGAGCACCATTCAGAATTTGTTCCATATGAAGACACTTTAAAAAATTCAATTATTTTTCTTATCATTGGTTCACATACTGCCATTTAAACAAAATGTAATGTACTGTGATCATTTTACTACTATTCAGATGATGTTGCCCAGATTAGTGTTTTCATTTTACAGTGTGAGAAATTCAGTTCTGATGACTGTATGCAAGATGTTTATGTGATCCCTGTAAGAAATACTAGGATTTTGTTGTGATTTACTAAAGAAGATGTAATTATTTTGTTTCCCTTTGATGTGCTAGAAATACAATAACGTGCCCTGATCTGTTGCACATTGTATTTTTGCAACGTTAATGAATTTAAATAAATGAATTGGAAATTTTTTTGTCTTATCACATTTTTTAAATTTTATATTGAGTTATCTTGTCTTTTGAATAGTTTAAGACCTTCACTCTTCATTGTCTTTCTATAATTTGCTGCTTCCTGTTCTGTTATTCAGGTGTGTGAAGAGTTCACCCTACTTTTAATGTTATCTTGTTTTTGTGTGTATTTTTTTAAACAAGTTTCCAGATTTTATTAAAAGTCTTTGATATTTTATAAATATTAATAAGATCTCATTAAATTGAATTCCAAGTGGGTATTATAATTTTGTAATGAAGTTTTTTAAACTTTATTTTTCAATTACAGTTTGCCTTCAACATTATTTTGTATGTTTCAAGTATACAGCATAGTGTTCAGACAACCATTTATTTTACAAAGTGTTCCCCTGTTAAACATCTTAAGTATAATCAAAACTTTGTGCCCTGGCCAGTGGCTCAGTGGGTAGAGAATAGGCCCTGCATATGGACATCCCAGGATCAATTCTCCATCAGGGCACACAGGAAAATTGACTGCTTCTCTCCCTCTTCCCCTCCTACAGTTTGTGGCTCCATGGCCCTGGGCACTGAGGATAGCTCTGTTGGAGTGGATCAGCCTCAGGCACTAAAAATAGCTAAGTATTCAAGCATTGGGCCAATGGGGTTGCTGGGTAGATCCCAGTAAAGGTGCATGTGGGAGTCTCCCTCACTATCTTCCCCTCCTATCACCCCCTCCCCCCAAAAAAACAAGCAAAATATTTACGTGTTTCATAATTTAGAATTATTTTAGTGGGAAAAACCAACAATGAAATCAGTTTAATAAGTGGCAGGAAACATGGCAAAAATGAGAAACTGTTTAGGTTATAGATCTGCTTGGAGGTTCCATCTAGTAGCACTTGTTTTTGCATTTACTCTTTAATCGCTATTCAGCCACTTAATGGCAAACAGCTGTGCACATTACTGTGGCTTTTAATCCACAGGATAGCATTTGGGATTATATAAACTCAAAATATAAATTAAAGTATTTGTTTTACATTAGGGACAAATTTTAAATACAAATTCTCTCAAATTAAAATCCTTCATGAATCAAACTAAAAGCTTGAAGGGCTAAATGAATCGCAGCCCTGTTTTGTTTGGTAAATACCTGCTATAATCTGTTCAGAATTTGTCTTCTATTTAGCATTGCAAGGTCTTCAACAGTATTAACCCTGAACACCTCAGCATAAAATGTGCCCTGCATTTCCTAATTGTGCATTTTACAATGAAGGGGATTATTAAAAGTTTTAATTCCTTTATGGACAATTTAGTAAACCTGGTGAGTTACCGTTTTCCCCATGTATAAAACGCACCTTTTTTCGAAAGATTTGGGGTCTAAAAACTAGATGCATTTTATACAGTGGTTGTAGTTTTTTTTTACTTGGTATTTCCCACTTTTTCGAGCTTGTTTTTGTGCTCATAGTTGAAGATAGTGATTCGGCATCAGACAGATGAGAACAAGCTAATGGATGGCAGTTTTGACAGTGATGAGGAGTTGTATGAATTTTATGATAAATAAAACTTGAGTTCAATAACTTTATGTAACACTATACTTTTTTTTTTTTTCAAATTTCAGGCCCCCAAATTAAGTTGCGTCTTATACATAGAGAAATACAGTACTGGAAAAGGTTACCTGTCCGGCATCCAAGGCTGAAAGCCGGGACCTCACGCCCCTCCTCTTCCCACAACCCCGCCCTCCCCTCGCAAAACGAGTGGCCTGCGAGAGCAGGTGGTGGGCGGGGTCTCCCTGGGCCCTGTCTGAACGCCATTTCCAGGTTCTGCGAGCACTTCCGGGTCGTTGGCGAAGTTCTGCGGTTTCTGCGGCTGCGGAAGAGGTGGTTGGTACCTCCTGCTGGGCTCCGGGCGGCTCTGCTTCTGTCTGCTCCGCGGCGGGAAGCGCCTTCCCCACAGGTACGGGGCCACCCGTGCCCGCGCTCCCTGCCCCTCCCAGTGCTGGGGCTGCGGTCCGTTGGGTCTTTTCCGAGGGCTGCAGGAAGGACGAGGCCCTTCCCCCGCGGGTCCCGGTCGACCCGTTACAACTTCAGTGCGGGGCCGGTACCCGGAAAGGCAAGGGCACGGACCAAGGCGGCGGGAGACGGTGCGTCTCGTGCGGGGTGCTTGCTCTCCGCCGGGCGCCCGCTGAAGGTCCTGGGGGAGGGCCTGCGCCGGAACCCGGCGCCGAGTGGTGGCCAGGGTTTCGGGGTGCGGGTGCCGGATAGCGGGGCATTCCCTAAGTGTCTCATTCCTGGGCTCGCTTGTTTGAAGTCCACCTTCCAACTTCATGCAAACTCCGACAACGGAACGAATTTAACTGGATGGTTTGATCAAGAAGGACTAGGACTTGATAGTTACTTCCAAACGAAGAGCCTTCTCACATTTAATTTCCTTAAGTGCAGAATGAAAGTACTGATTTATATGGCTGATAACTCATCTAAAATATTTTAGTATTACACAAGAAATCAGGAATCAAAGATCATTAGAGCAAGTAATTATAATAAACGTGTAAATAACTGCTATTTTTGACTAATGGACCTAAGATTGTATTCGTTTCAACATAATGATTTGATATTGGTGTATATTGTAAATGATCACTATCATTAAAAAAATATTTTCTTAGTGATGATTTTTAAGATCTACCCTCCTAGCAACTATCAAATATGCATTACAGTATTATTAACTACTGTCACCATGCTCTATATACATCAGTGATTTTCAACCCGTGTGCTGGCAAGAGGCACTGGTGTGCGCAAGAATTTTTAAAACATGCAAATTCTATTTAGTCAGGGGCACTGACCTCTCTTTCTTTAGATTGTCAAATAAAAGAATAACAACAGCTATAGCTGCCTGGTATGAATGGATCAAAATTATACCTATTTTTCTCTTAGACCAACAAAAAATATATTTTTGGTGTGCCTCAAAGTAATTAGTTTATGTGTGCCATGAGGTGAAAAAGGTTGAAAATCATTGCTATACGTTCTATCTCCAGGTCTTATTTTATACGTGTACCTTTTGACATCAGCCCCCACAACCCACAACCATCAGTGTGTTCTCTGTATCTGAGCTGTTTGTTTTGTTCTTTAGATTCTACATATAAGTGAGATTATACAGTGTTTGTCTCTCTCTTTCTGACTTATTTCACTTACTATAATGCTCTCAAGGGCCATCCATGCTGTCATAACTGGCAGGGTTTTATTCTTGTTTTATTGCTGAATAGTAATTATTCCATTGTGTATACAGCAGGGTCTCAAATAATGTCGTTTTGTTATAATGTGAATGAGAAGGAAAAAAATTTGATTCCCGCCAGAGCCACTTCCTGTGGAGTTTGCATGTTCTCCTCATGTCTGCATAGGTTTTTCCAGGTGCGCTGGTTTCCTCCCACATCCCAGAGATGTGCACGTTAGGTGAATTGGCCTGTCTGCATTGTCCCAGTCTGAATGTGAGCGGGTGTGAGTGCACCTTATATTGGAAGGGTGTCCTGTCCAGGGATGGTTCCCACGTTGCACCCCAAACTGCTGGGATAGGCTCTAGCCATTCATGACGCCAAGCAAGTTGGAAAATAATGACCATACTTCTTATTACTCTTTCATAAATTTAGGTATGGCTTACATTTATTTCAATGTTTAATATTAGAAGTGTTTGGGGATCTTTATTTTTAGAAGTGTGGTGATGTTTGTGACTAGAAATATGCCATTATGTCTTTTTACGCCAATTCCATAGTGTTTTGATTAGTATAGATTTGTAATGTAGATCAGGAAGCTTGATACCTCCAGCTCTTCTTTTTCAAGATTGCTTTTATAATTTTCTTTCAATTACAGTTGACATACAATAGTGTATTAATTTTAGGCCTACAACATAGTGATTAGATGTTTATATCATATACAGAGTGATCACCACAATAAGTCTAGAACCCATATGACACCATACGTAGCTATTACAGTATTATTGACGATATTCCCTATGCTGTACTTTACATCCCCATGACTGTTTTTATAATTGGCAATTTGTACGTCTTAATCCCTTCATCCTTTTCATCCAGCCCTCTAAACCCCCTCCTGTTCTCAGTGTGAGTCTGTTTCTGTTTTGTTTGTTCATTTATTTTGTTTTTTGGATTCCACGTGTAAGTGAAATAGTAAGTATTTGTCTTTCTCTGTCTGACTTATTTCATTTAGCATAATACCCTATAGGTCCATCCATGTTGTTGCAAATGGCAAGATGTCATTCTTTTTTATGCTTGAGCAATATTCCATTGTGTGTATGTATCTTATTTACTCATTTGTCTGTTGGTGGACACTTAGGTGGCTGCCATATCTTGGCTATTGTAAATAATCCTGCAATGAACATTGTCTTCTTGAGTTGGTGTTTTGGATTTCTTTGGATAAGTACCCAGAGATGGAATTGCTGGGTCATATGGAAATTCTGTTTAATTTTTTGAGGAACCTCGATACCATTTTTCATAGTGCCTACACCAATTTGCTCTCCTACCATCGGTACAGGAGGGTTCCTTTTTCTCCATATCCTCACCAACACTTGTTTGTTGAAATATTAGTAATAAGCATTCTGACAGGTGTGAGATGCTATCTCATTGTGGTTTTAATTTGCATTTCCTTAATGATCAGTGATGTTGAGCAACTGTTTCTTCTTTAAGATTTTATTTATTGACTTTTAGAAAGAGGAGGGGAGAGAGGGAGAGAGAAAGAGTGGGGAGAAACTGAGAAACTGGAAGCATCAACTCGTAGTACTTGCTGTATGTGCCTTGACCAGGAAAGCCCAGGGTTTCAAACTGGCAACCTCAGCGTTCCAAGTCGACGCTTTATCCACTGCGCCACCACAGAACAGGCTGGGTATCTTTTCATATGTTTATCGTCCGTCTGTATGTCCTCTTTGGAGAAGTGTCTGTTCAGGTTCTCTGCCCAGGTTTTTAATTGGAATGTTTGGTTTTGGGATGTTAAGTTGTAAATATAGTTTTTAAATATTATCCCTTTATTAGATGTGTCATTGGCAAATACTTTCCCCCGTTCTGTACACTGTCTTTTCATTTTGTTGTTGGTTTCCTTTGCTGTGCAAAAATGCTTTAGGTTGTTGCAGTCCTGTTTCTTTATTTTTTTCTTTTATTTCTGGTGCCCAAGGAGAAATATCCAAAAAATATATATTAATAAAGAGTGATGCCAAAGAGTTTCCTGCCTGTGTTTTATCTAGGAGTTTTATGTTTTGGGGTCTTATGTTTAAGTCTTTAATTCATTTTGAGTTTGTTCTTGTATGTGGTGTAAGAAATTAATCCAGTTTCATTCTTTTGCATGTATCTGTCCAGTTTTCCTAACACCAGGTATTGAAGAGACTCTTTTTACCACTGTATAGTTTAACTTCTCTGTCATAGATTAATTGGCTATACAGGTATAAGTTTTATTCCTGAGTTCATGTCATGGCACACAAACTAATTCTAAAATTCTGCAGCACACCAAAAAATATGTTTTTGCCAGTCTGACAAAAATAAAATAGCTATATTTTTATTCATTCACACCAGATGGCTATTATTGTGTTGGCTGTTGTCATTGTTTTTTAATTTGACAGTCTAAGGGAAAAGAAGTCAGGGCGTGTTTTAAAATTTTTTGTGGGGCCCTGGTGGGCTAGCTCAGTGGATAGAGGGTCAGCCTGGCATATGAACGTCCCAGGTTCGATTCCTGGTCAGGGCACACAAGAGAAGCAACCATCTGCTTCTCTCCTCCTCCTTCTCCCCCTTCTCTTCTTTTTCTCCCACAGCCAGTGGCTCAGTTGGTCCAAACATCAGCCTCAGGTGCTAAAAATAGCTCAGTTTGTCTGAGCATGGGCCCAGATAGGGGTTGCTAGGAGGATCTCATTTGGGGTGCATGCGGGAGTCTGTCTCACTGTCTCCCCTCCTCACATTTAAAAAAAAATTCTTGTGGTACACCACTTGAAAATTGCTGTTATAGACATCTGGTTTACTTCAGTGAACAAAACAGACAAAAGTGCTGGCCCTGGGATAAATTAACATTTTATTGGAGGGTATGGAAAATAAATATAAATAAGTAAATTATATAATATATTAGAAGATGATGGTACCATCAAAAAACGTAGCAGGGATAGGAGGATTGGGAAGTTCCAGGTGGGAGTTGGTTTTTTATTTGAGAGAGAGAGAAACATCAATTTGTTGTTTCACTTATTATGCATTCATTGGTTGATTCTTGTATGTACCCTGACCGGAGATTAAACCGACAACCTTGGTATATGAGGGCAACACTCTAACCTGGCCAGGGCAGGAGTTGGTGTTTAAATATGAACAGTTTAGGCCTCCTTAAATATGTACAGTACTTGAAGAAATTAAGAGAACAAGTGCATACGTGGAGGAACAGTGTTCCAAGTAGAAAGAATAGCCTTTACAAAGGCTTTCAAAGGCTGGAGAACATCTGTCATGGTCTAAGAACAAGGAAGCCAGTGTGTCTAGAGAAGGGAGAGAACAATGGAAAGATGGTAAACTCAGATAATAGGTAGCAGATTATTGTAAGAACTAGTGAAATGGAAGCCAGTGGAGGTTTTGAGCAGGGAAGAGTTATGTTCTAACCTATGTTTTTATTTATTTATTTTTCTTAAGTGAAAAGTAGGGAGGCAGATAGACTCCCACATGCACCCCAACCAGGATCCACCCGGCAAGCATGCTACGAGGGTGATGCTCTGCTGGCCTGGGGCCATTGCTCAGCAACTGAGCTATTTTAAGTGCCTAGGGCCAGCTTGCTACAACTGAGCCATGGCTGCAGGAGGGGAAGGAGAGAAAGAAAGAAGGAAGAGGGAGGAGGGGTGGAGAAGCAGATGGTCACTTCTCCTGTGTGCTCTGACCAGGAATCGAATCCGGGACATCCACACGCTGGGCTGATGCTCTACCACTGAGCCACCAGCCAGGACCCTAACCTATGTTTTAAAAATCACCTACCAGTTGAGTTGGGATTAGAGTGTAGGGGGCAGGCATGGAAGCAGGGAAACTAATTAGGAAGCTATATCGGAAATCCAAATGACAGATGATAGTGTTACTGATGAGGGTGATAATACAAATGGTGAGAAATGGTTGGATTCCAAATGCATTTTGAAAGTGGAGTTTACAGGATTTGCTAGGAATTGAATGTAGAGGAGAGCTTGGGTAGAAGAGGTTACTTCAGAGGTTTTTGCCTAAGCCCACAGACCTATGGAGGGGAAGGACAAGTAGAATGTTGAGTAGGCAGTTGAATCCAGGAGTGAGTTCAGGGGAGAGGTCTTTGCTAGTATATGAATTTGGGAATCATCAATAGTATTTAGAGCCATAAGACTGAATGTTATGACTAAGGAATGAGCATAGACAGAAAGCGGACAACCATTTCTTAATGTCACAAGATGGTATCTTGTGACATTAAGAGTTCAGGGAGAAGAGGATCAATATTGGGAAGGATGAACCAGTGAGTTTAAGAGAACAAACAACCCAAAAACCATGATGTCCCAGAAGTTAAGCCAAAATCCTTTATCAAAGAAGAGAGAGTAATCACTATGTCAAATGCTTAAGTCTGGTGAAGACTGAGGTGAGGATTAGCTTTAGCCATACCACTGATGGCCATTACCATCTGTTTCATTTGAGTGCTGGAAGAGTGAGCTCAAGATAAATGAGAGAAAAGGAAAGAGAGACAGTAAGTACAGACAATTCTTACAAGTTTTGCTGCAAAGAGCTACACAAAAGTGTAGCTGACGAGGGAAGTGGGCTGAGACTTTAAGTGTAGCTGACGAGGGAAGTGGGCTGAGACTTTTTTAAAATAGGAGAAGTACCCACTCCTAACTCAGCCTAGGATGACTTTCTTCCTTTGCTTGACTAAAGACTAGCTTGAAGAATCAGGAATCTTGTATGTGTGTGTGTGTGTGTGTGTGTGTGTGTGTGTGTGTGTGTTTCTGAAGCTGGAAACGGGGAGAGACAGTCAGACAGACTCCCACATATGCCTGACCGGGATCCACCCGGCACGCCCACCAGGGGGCGATGCTCTGCCCCTCCGGGGCGTTGCTCTGTTGCGACCAGAGCCACTCTAGCGCCTGGGGCAGAGGCCAAGGAGCCATCCCCAGTGCCCGGGCCATCTTTGCTCCAATGGAGCCTCGCTGCGGGAGGGGAAGAGAGAGACAGAGAGGAAGGAGAGGGGGAAGGGTGGAGAAGCAGATGGGCGCTTCTCCTGTGTGCCCTGGCCGGGAATCGAACCCGGGACTTCTGCACGCCAGGCCGATGCTCTACCACTGAGCCAACCAGCCAGGGCTGAATCAGGAATCTTTTGTGAACCAACTTGTTCAGTTCACAGTTGACCTTCATAGTACACTATAATTCAATCACAGTTTTTATCTTTTTGAATTTAGCTTTTTTTTTAAATATATATATGTCTGGTACCCTCCCTAGAGTATAATTTTTAGGTCAGGAGTGTATATTTATCTTCTCCCTAGTACCTGTCACAGTGCTATATCTTCTTGGTAAGTGCTCTATAAATATCAAACTTGAAGAGAACAGGAAGATGAGAGAAAGGCATGCACATGTGAGCTGAAGATTGAGTCAGTGACTGAGAGTCAGTAACGGGTTGGTATATGGTGAATTCTAGGCTAGGTCAAAACGCAAACTTTTGAAAGAAATGGTAAAGATGTACATTTTAATAACTGATACCTATATTTTGTATAAGGGAATATAAATGCCTATGTCAAAGTAACAATTCGAAGAATCATTTTTAACTATTCCTTGTAATTCTAAAATTATTATATAGTAACTTGCTATTACTAAGAGTTCTGATAATATATATTAGAAAATATGAAGTATACTACATAACATGATTTATAATTTTTTTTAATACTTTTATATTAAAATTTTAGGACATCAATGCAAGACTGAATAAGAAAAACAGTTTCTTCCTCCTAAGCCATGGCATATCAGTTATACAGAAATACCACTTTGGGAAACAGTCTTCAGGAAAGCCTTGATGAGCTTATACAGGTAAGAAAATAAAAATCAACATTCTTATTTAAAGGGGTCCATAATAATTCCTGTCATATCCCTTACTCTAGGCAAAGAGCTTAAAAATCTTAGACTACTTGGCCCAGTAAATCAGTATTCAGATTAATAATCTCAAATTCCTGTGCATTTATGCCATCCTGACTATGGGACATAAAATGTAATGATTGAATGATATAGTTGCATATATCCTAATTTTCAAAGACTTTTGTTAAACTTAAAGATTAGAGTGTTGGTTTTCTCATGTGTATAAGAAAAGCATATGTGTATAAGAAAAGCATATTCTGCCTGACCTGTAGTGGCACAGTGGATAAAATGTTGACCTGGAATGCTGAGGTCACCAGTTCAAAACCCCAGCCTTGTCTGGTCAAGGTATATGCGAGAAGCAACTGTGAGTTGATGCTTCTCACTCATTTCTCTATCCCCTCTTCTTTCTCTCTCTCCCTCTCCCTTTCTTCCCTCTCTCTCTCCCTCTCTCCCTCTTCCCTCTCTGTCCTTCTCCCCTCTCTGTCCCTCTCCCCCTTTCTCTGCCCCTCTCCCCCTTTCTCTGCCCCTCTCTCTTCCTCTTACCTCCCTCCCTCTCTCCCTCTCCCTCTCCCTCTCTCTCCCTCTCCCCTTTTCTCCCTCTCTCTCTTTCTCCTTCCCTCTCTCCTCCCTTTCTCTCCCTCTTTCTCCTTCCCTCTCTCCTTCTCCCTCTTTCTCTCCCTCTCCCTTCCTCTCTTTCTCCCTCCCTCCTTCCCTCCTCTCCTCTCTCTAAAAATCAGTAAATAATAAAGAAAGGCATATTCTACATAGCTTTAAGATAAACTTTAACAATTTAATAGTTGTTTGAGATTTAAATTATTTTTTTGCTTAAATTAGAATTTTGAATTTATATTTTACTTTTAGGTTAATTTTTTTATTCTAATTTCTTCTACTTAATGTGAACCTCTCATCTAAGAACATTAAGTATTTCCATTTGTTTTTATATATTTAGCGAGCTTCAATAAGGTGTATTAGACTTTTAAAAATACATTATTGGTCTTATGTTTTTTAGTTAAAAGAAACTTGGTTTCTTCAATTTATTGAATGCCTCTTCCCAAATGCTATGAAGAAATGATAGTCAAAGTTATGTGTAGGCGTTGTAACATAACTGCATCTTTTCTTTTCAAAATGTGTCAGTATAATGCAAGAAAATATTGTCAGGCTTTGCTTCTTGTCCGTTATGGCAAAGGAAATAAGGGATGCTATTTTAGAGGCTCTAGTTAGCCTCAGTGAAATTTTTTATGATCAAGTTTGTATTGTTCATTTGTCTTGAATGCTTTTCTGATTTGTGACCTTTGCTTTTCCTCAGTCTCAACAGATCACCCCCCAACTCGCCCTTCAAGTTCTACTTCAGTTTGACAAGGCTATAAATTCAGCATTGGCTCAGAGGGTCAGGAACAGAGTCAATTTCAGGGTAAGGATATTTTCCTAAACCTAGAAGCCTGCACCAGTAGTTGTTACAGCAATGGTTTTTAGGAACCCTACATGTTTATTAGTCGTGAAAAGAAGAAATGGTTCAATCAAATTCTGGAACATGTATTATAATAATGAAATTATACTTTATACCTTGATACTAAGTACATCTACTTAATGTGAGATACAGAGTATATTTTAGATTTTTTTATTACATTGTTTCACAAATCAGCCTCTGTGTGTTTGGTTACATTTCTTGAAGAATTACTGAGATTTCAAAGGCCTAAAATACCATCTGCAGGTTTTAAGGACAAGAGGACTCCTGTAAGGTTATGTTTTTAAAGCTCCTGCTCCTAAAGCAAACAAAAAACTTGAATGAGAAGAATGTCAGTTACACAGGACGATAATATTGTAGCCTTAGTGGCTAATACAGTGATTCACCTGAGCTAAATCACAGGGTTACAATTAACGTTTCTAGGGAATCTCTGCTTTTGTACAACTGCAGCAAATTAACACAGTAATACATGTTCTTTTAAAAGCGTGTATATAAAAATTCTAATGAACTTTCATAATTTAGCCACATGAGGGCAGTAGAAATACAAGTTCAAATTTCTGTTCAGCTTTCTTCAGATTTCAGGTAAGCAATTTGCAGACTGTTACAGTGCTGAAAATAATCTGCTAACTAAAAACTTAAATCTCCTTAGCAAATTTATCTAGGGATTTTTTTTTTAATTGTTAGGATGAAAATTAAAATCTTAAGCTAGGTTATTTACCTAAAATCATACTGTTAAGAATTATGTGTTTGGTGGTTGAGTCTCAAATTGCTTTGAAGAAAAATGTGAGGAAAAATGACTTTTCATATTATGTCTGAATGTTTTGTTTTAAAGGGCTCTCTAAATACGTACAGATTCTGCGATAATGTGTGGACTTTTGTATTGAATGATGTTGAATTCAGAGAGGTGACAGAACTTATTAAAGTGGATAAAGTGAAAATTGTAGCCTGTGATGGTAAAAGTAAGTGTTCACCTAATTACTATGAAAGCAAAGCTACTTGAAATCTTGTTTTTATGAGTCTTTGGAAAATCTTCATCTGAAAGTAAGATGGAAAATGATCAGTAATTCACTCCCAGATAGAGACTTAGCTTCTATCTAAGCAAGATTCTGAATTCCACATCTCAAACAGACCTCTTACTGACTTTAGTATAAACATTTCATATGACATGTAGACTCCTTCCAGATTGAATTTGTGTGTGTGTGGGGGGGGGAAATTCAGCTGCAAATTTGAAGAGTTTATCAGGCTTCTTCACAACCACCTTTTTCTTTAAGAACGTGTTTAATTTTGACAGTAGGTCTGTCCTGTGGTTTCTGTGTTGCTGGGTACATATACATTTTATATTTTCTAAGTAGTAGTTTAAGATTTTAATTAACTACAAGAATCTCAGCATTAATTATAAATATCCATTCCTCTAATCCATTACGTACATGCAGGTGTATTTTCCACAGCAGACCAAGAAACTTGTTCAGGTCCTTAAATGTTTCAAAAACTATACATTTCTGCTTTCTGTTCCATGATTAGTTATTTTCTTTTTGCTAAGTGTATTTGTCTTAATTAAGAAGCAGGAGGCAGGGAGACAGACTCCCACATGTGCCTGACTGGGATCTACCCGGCATGCCTACCAGGGGTGATGCTCTGCCCACCTGGGGCGTTGCTCTGTTGCAGCTGGAGCCATTCTAGCAGCGCCTGAGGCAGAGACCATGGAGCCGTCCTCAATGCCAGGGCTGGCTAACTTGCTCCAGTGGAGCCTTGGCTGTGGGAGGGGAAGAGAGAGACAGGGAAGGGAAAGGGGGAAGGGTAGAGAAGTAGATGCTCACTTCTCCTGTGTGCCCTGACCAGGAATCGAACCCACACGCCAGGCCAGTGCTCTACCACTGAACCATCTAGCCAGGGCACTAATGGTATTTTAAATACGTACTTAATTTTACTTTATGATCTGAACCATTTGTTTAAGGCAGCTGTACCTGAAATTAAGTAGAGAAGGCTGTCACTGTCCATGAAGGGCAGTTTTGAAAAGTAAGAGAAAGAGAAATATAGAAAGTAATTCCCTGCATTTCTCAGGTTATATGTTGGGGGTTTTTTGTTTTCTATACTTTGTGTTTCAAGAGAAATAATTACTGGAAAAATGTAGAGATAGCTAACGCACCTAGAAGAAAAACTTGTGAGAACATCTAAAGATAACATCACTTTTAATGTTTTTTTGTGTGACCTAGTCTTATATTTTTACATTAATATAAGTGTGCATTTTCAAACATGTCAACTCTTAAACCTGATTTCTTTTTGAGGAATTCGTCTTCCAGATGTCCAGATGTCAGAAAGCCTCTGAAACTAGCAATGTTACACTTACTTGTACCCTGAAGAAGTTAACTATAATCCTTCTAAGAACTTTAAAAGCATATGGCTTTTTAATATGGTCATCAAATATACTGCTCACAAATATTAGGGGATATTTTATATAGCTTCATATTCATTTTTAAATATCCCCTAATTTTTGTGAGCAGTATACATCCTTTTTGTCATTATAGCAAGGAACAATGTTACAGTTACTTGATCGCAAGATAACATTTCTATATTTCAGATAATGTATACTTTTGTTTATTTTTTAAAAATAATATAGGCTAACAGCATCTTCCTAACCTTTAGATTTTTAAGTTTTTACTAAAATGTAGAATTTGGACATTAAAATATAACTCCTTGACTTATCAAAGTGAGTTGATGTATCCCAGCACAGCTCAGTAAAACTTATGTACTGATGGAAGTGTTCGTTGTCTGCAATTTCCAGTAGCTCCGTAAGGCTATTAAGAATTCGAAATGTGTTACCAGTGGTCAGCAAACCGCAGCTCACGAGCCACATGCAGCTCTTTGGCCAGCTTAGGAATATCCTAATTAAGTTAATAACAATGTACCTACCTATATAGTTTAAATTTAAAAAATTTGGCTCTCAAAAGAAATTTCAATCATCATACTGTTGATATTTGGCTCTGTTGACTAATGAGTTTGCCGACCACTGTTAGGCCAACTGAGAAACTTAAATTTTTAGTTTTTATTTAACTTATTCACTAACTTTAATTAATTTGAATAGCTGCATATAACTAACCATTGGCTACCATATTGGACAGCACAGATGTGGACTAGTAGAGTGTCATTTTAAATCACTGGAAATATAGCTAAGAACCAAAAAGTCAGTAAAGAAGGCCTCCCTGGATAAACTTACTATCTGAGTCCAAACACACATGTTGTATATTACTTGTAGGAGCTCCTTTCTGCTGGGCTTATATATATTACTCTTGCTTAAAGGTACAAGTTCTCTGTTCTTTCAAACTTAAGTGGACGAAAAATAGAAGAACAGCCATATTTATTGCATTGGCTTCTAAGGAACTTGCCCTACTTAGAACACATTATAGTAATCATCAAAGAAAAAATTGTTGAGTATTCAAGAGTTTAGCTTATGTACCATGTACACTTATGTCAGCAGAAAGAATACAATCTTAGAAAATTTTTTTTTCAAAATTAACACATAAATAAATGGCTTAGCATTTAAAGGTTGAAGTTTAAGTAATTAAGAAAATACCATTCCTTAGTAATCAGATACATGTGGTACTATTATTAAATAAACCCATGTTTCCTAAGAATCAGCTTTCTGAAATAAAGTTCCTGATAGAAGAGCAGAGAAAAAGTGAGAGTGGCTAGATTTCTGGTCTGTTTCCCACCAGGAATTAAGTACAGTTCTCTTCTGATTACATATTATAGCCCCTGTGGTTTAAAATTTTAGCATAGTAGGCCTGACCTGTGGTGGTGCAGTGGATAAATTGTTGACCTGGAATGTTGAGGTCGCCAGTTCGAAACCCTGGGCTTGCCTGATCAAGGCACATATGGGAGTTGATGCTTCCTGCTCCTCCCCCCCTTTCTTTCTCTCTCTCTCTCTCTCAAAATGAAAAAAGACAATAGAGGACCTGAAAAACAAAAAAGATTATTAGCAGTTATGTAAGCCAAATATAGTATAACTTGGATTTTCTCTAGCACAGGGGTTGGGAACCTATGGCTCGCAAGCCAGATGTGGCTCTTGATGGCTGCATCTGGCTTGCAGACAAATCTTTAATAAAGAAAATAGTAACATTAAAAATATAAAACACTCTTATGTATTACAATCCATTCATTTCCTACCACTCATGTTCATGGTTGCGGGTGGCTGGAGCCAATCACAGCTCTCCTCAGGGACAACACCAAATTTTTATTGGATAATGCGTAATGTTCACGGGTCATTGTATGGCTCTCACGGAATTACATTTTAAAATATGTGGCGTTTATGGCTCTCTCAGCCAAAAAGGTTCCCGACCCCTGCTATAGCATAATACAGAGAGCTAAGCACTGTGTTTTTACCTCTGCCTTAAAAGGAAAGTTATTCAAATCCTCCAGGTACTTACTTCCCTGTTCAGCTTCCCTCTTCAGCCTTGCTCCCCTCCTCTTCCCCATGCCTCCAACCATCACAACCATTGGTTCTTGTTTTATTTTAAGGTATTAAAATAATTAAATTTAAAAGTAAATTGCTCTTTGAATTTACTCTTTCTCTCTGTTTCCTAGATACTGGCTCCAATACTACAGAATGAATAGAAAAATGGCTTTTTTATGCCATCTTCTGTTGTTATCATCACTTTTTAAAGAGAAGCATAGAAGAGACTTTTTTATTTATTCTAGCGTTGCAGAAATGACTACACTGTGCTATACTGTCAGAACCCGGTAGGAAGAAGCTCATAACTTTGTAGCCTCATACATTACCTTTATTATACAGTATGAAGAAACAGAACTTTTTTTTAATGACAAATCAAACATCGTTGCCTTCCTGATAACATTCTTTAATAAACTCATTTTAAAACTTGATGTGGGTAATAATTGATAGCGCTATTACTAAGAATTTTGAAAGAACACAATGTTCCTTGCAAAGGAAATTAGAGAATGCATTCATTTCAATAAAGGCCGGTTAGTTTTATCAATTGTAATAGCTGATAAAAGCATCAGCAGGAGCAAAAACATTCTGGATTAGAATGTTACTTAGTCTTTTTTTAAAGTACAAGGCCAAAAAGTTATCATCAATGTTAAAAACAAAAGTACAACTAATAAGGCTTTTAATAAAAATTTCTACTAAATGTATGTCATATCTTTGTGTACTTGATGGGGAAAAGTTTCGTGTTTGTCAGTGTAGGAACTTATAATGAAAAATGTGGCATTTCTGAAATATAGACGGAGTATATGAGGCACAAGGTAACTGAGCACCTGGGATTTAGCAGCTGAGTACAGGTGACTCGAGATCAACTATTTTTAGTAAGTGCCTGGCCCTGTTTCTCATTTAGAATAGGCTCTTGACAGCCCCCCATCCTGTAGTCAACCCCAGATCAGCCCTACTCCAATGAGCTGAAGCTACCACATACAGATGGAAAATCACTTTTCTCCACTGAGAAATATAGAGTTGGCAGTAATCTTCAGCTATTTTCATAAACCCATTAAAATGTTAAATTAGATATAATATAAAGAACCTTTTTTTAGTATGTATAATGGGTGTTCATTTTAAGCAACAAATGCTCAAATCTGATCCACTTAGCAGCACAGAAATGAGATTTTTGTTTGTAAGATAATAGCCAACATTACATTATTTGAATAAGACCAAGCATGGCTTACGTACATTCTTCTGGAAAATCCTCAAAACACCCCTGAAAGAACTTTGTTCCCTTTTTACAGATTTGGAAATTGAAATTGAAATTACAAAATAATTAGGATTTTGTTGATTGCAGTAAAAAATCAAGGTCTTTTACTTTGGAGGTTCAACATCATGGTTAGGAGACAGGTATGTTGATAGTAAACTTAAAATGATTATAGAAATTTCTATTTCTTAAGGAATAAGTCATGGGTTAAACTTTTTTCCTGTTAATAGTTGCTGGAATCTTACAGAAGTGTAGGGCTGGAGCTGTATACCTGTATGGGAATTTAAGTGATGTCAATAGATTGTTCTTCCTGGGGAGGCAACACACTGACCCTGGGTGAGGAGTTTCTTATAAGATGCAGTTGCCTGGCTTGACCTTCTAATAGGAACGATGACTTAAGCCATTCTCTGGGTGCTCCTGCAGTGTTACCCTAGCATGTCAGTGTTTTCTTGACATTCATGTTAACACTTTCATCCTTGCAGCCCATTCTGTGTAATCTATTCCACTGTTCTCGTTCTAACCTTCCCTACCAGCCATCACCCGGCCTGTTTCAGTTATGTTTGATAAAGAAACAGAAAAGTCAGATCTGAGTTTCCTTTTGGTTTTTGGTTGTTAGGCAGTTACCTACATTTTTCATGCCTTTTTTTTTTTTCAGAACCAAACCCCTACCCATGCCTCAAAACTTAAACCCAATTTATTGCTGAGTGTTGTTGCAGGAAAGTGACCCAACAGAGGATAGACACTCAAATAACTTTGTTAGAGGAAAAGAGAATTTATTATAAAGTACCCAATCCACAATTCCGCGGGTTTTTGTAGAGGCACATAGTCCAAATAAGTTTTTGAAAAGTTTTATTAAAGGAGGAAATTTATTAAATATGCTGGCCACATATAGCTTACACAGGGTCAGTCCCAAATCGTGTGTGTCTCATTAATATTCTAGGGTTGGTTATATACCGTTAATTATACATGGGCGGGGAAAAAACCTGACATCACGGTGTAAGCCTATACCTTTTGTTTTTTCCTATACAGGTTTGGGGAAAGGATGAAGGGAGGGGAGATGGGACACAATTCATTAGCAAGTTTATAACATCTGTCTATAAGATTCATAAAAAACGCTTTTACATTAAAACTTACAAGGCAACAGCCTGACCAGGAGGTGGCGCAGTGGATAGAGCGTCAGACTGGGATGCAGAAGGACCCAGGTTCGAGACCCCGAGGTCGCCAGCTTGAGTGCAGACTCATCTGGTTTGAGCAAAGCTCACCAGCTTGGACCCAAGGTCGCTGGCTCAAGTAAGGGGTTACTTGGTCTGCTGAAGGCCCACTGTCAAGGCACATATGAGAAAGCAATCAATGAACAACTAAGGTGTTGCAATGCGCAATGGAAAAACTAATGATTGATGCTTCTCATCTCTCTCCATTCCTGTCTGTCCCTGTCTATCCCTCTCTCTGATTCACTCTCTGTCTCTGTAAAAAAAAAATTAATTAATTAAAAAAAAAAGGCAACATAATGGTAAAAATGTCACTTTACATACTAAAAGACATTCCTATAATTTCTAGTGTTCATTTGCTATTCCTGTGTCCAGAGATACATACATTAACTACATGCTTTCAGGAGGGGAGAGGTAGTTTCCATGGGGACAAATGCCTGTAAATGGCCCATTAGTATTAAAAAGGTTTAATTTAATCTTTCTCTCCCTACACCTGGCTAACTATTCACCCATTTCCCCATAGGTATGGGGGACGGTCAGAGAATCCAAGTCTCCTTCCTCTTCTGCATTTACAGCACAATGCCATCGGCCATCTTGGTTTTATGCTAATCACACAAGTACAGAGATCATTTACAAAATCTCTCTGTACACCTAGCCCAAATTAATAAAATGTTCTTTAAGCTTCCTAAAATATTAATATTAATTCTGTAGCTTTTGGTACCTTACAACAATCCCCACTGGTTCTATTTCCTAAGTCAAATCCTTGACTTAATTTACTGAAGAGCATAAGGCTGTTGTTTAGGAATATTAACTTTTAACATGTAACATTTAACAGATAGCATTAATAGCAATATAGTTCATTAAAGAAACAAATATTACTGATTTCCTATAGACTGTATGATTTCCTTTTGCAACTTATATAAGACTAATTGGCTTTTATAACAATTTACCTTTAGTCAAAATTCTTAATTTTAAAACTTTTAACTTTTAGTGACAATTAAGTTGACTTCCTTTTTACCCTAGTTTCCCTTTTCCCAAAAGTCTGATTTTAAAAAGTCCTTAGTTGGTTTCCTCATATATTTGCCGTATGTAGACCAGCCAGCTTCCAGTTTGTGGTTGGAGTAAGGCACATAATCCTTAACTTACAAGGGTTGGTGGGGTCAGTCTCTGTCGTCTGTGAGGGTGTCTCCGCTGGGTTTGCAGGCTTCAACCGGCTGTGATGAACCCAGGCGGTTATGCCTTCTACTTTGGCAGCAGTGGGAGTCGTTAGGATCACAGTGTGTGGCCCTGTCCACGTGTGAGTCAGGCCTTGGGTGATGTGCTTGATTTCCTAATAACGCTGGAAGTGCCTCTTGGACAGTCTTTGAACAGTTTGCTGAGTAACCTGTAAATCCTGCAAGTACTTAAGGAAGGAGTGGTTACGTTTCTTTTATTATTTGGTTCATGTAATTTACTTGCCCTGAACCTTTGGGTACCTGTGGGCACAATGTAATTTCAAATTAGCTTCTAATTAATATTGGGTTCCTTTCCTACCAGCTTTGAGATTGTAGATACAAATGTAGGTCCAATACTAGAATGGGCAAGTTAAACCTGGAAAGAACCAGATATAGCAATTTCCTAACAATTGTCAATTATTTTATTAAAGTCTATTTCTAAATATTTACCTGAGAAAATTTCTTTCTTCCCTATTTTTAAATCTTTTCTATTTGGTTTCGAATAAACCTTTAGCAATAAGGGTCCCAAAAGCCCACTGGTTCTGGGTGGCATCTATTCATTTGAATTACTATGTTCCAATTTTGAGGCAGACTGGAAGAATATACAATTAACAATAAAATTCAAATAGCTAATGTTAACAAATACTATAACAAGCATCTTAATAAAGTGACTAAAGCATACTAGATTATTAAATGAAACAAAGTTCTAACATATAACAGGATTCAAAATAAAATCCTTACAGTCACAAATGTTCTTAATATGTTATGTAATTTCACTAAATCTATGTTGACACTATTGCTGCTTTATATTATTCACAAATGTAACCTAATTTATATTTCAGTCTGAGAAATGTCCTAAAGAGCATGAGTCAAACATATTCAGGAAAAGTCTACAAGGCACTGGAATCATGGTCACATTTTACACTTTGCAGCTAGAGTTTAAGTCCTAATGATCATTGCTTCTAGCTGGAATTAGGAGCAGGTCCCAGCCTAAAATAGGTATGGGCCATTGAGACAAGAGGAATAAAGGAGACACTATACATTAAATAAAGCAACAAAAATCAGACTGTTATTACCCCCAAGTAAAGATCTTTGAGGGATAAATAAAACTCAAATATTTAGGCAAGGCATAGTAAATGGCCCTTGTGTTTATAAGAAATGAGATCAGTGTTACCTGCTACTTGGAAGAAATACCTCAGGCTCATAGATGGTGTCATGAGATGTGGCCAACAGCCTTCAGTGGCAAGTCCCAGCAAGCTGGGCAAGGTTAGGTCACAGGCAGCTGGATTAGGGCTGGAAGAGACTGAACCCTCCCTCCATGGAGCAAGGGGGCAGCTTACCTTCTCGTGTCCCCCCCTTTTTTTCACAGCAAAGATATGTTCCCCAGTGGGGCCAAGAAGCCTGGCAGGCTTTTGCTCAATGACCTTTCTTTCCACTCTTGAAGCAGGGCCCTGATGGAATCCTATGAAGCCCCCTTGGGGCTCTGGAGCCTTTTGAGGGTATATACCAAGAGCTGGTATTTTCCTGATCTCTTTTGGGCCTCATTTGCCTTTTCTGTCTCCTTTCTTGGTTATTATAGACCTTAAAAGCCATGTTCAGAAGATCTTGCTGAAGGGTTTGAGAGCCCTTTTCTGTCTATATAAACTCTTGGAAAAAGACAAAAACAGCGTTATTAGCTGGATTAAATCAAGAAAAACAGGTTTTGGTGCCTCCTTTAGAATTCCGGAGTCACTTCGCTGCTGAATAATTCAGTACATTAGCATTCAAAAGAAATTTTAACAAAAGCATGATAAAATAGATTTGCAGGAGTTCCAGGATATGACTCCTTTATTTTGTATTACCTCATATTGTTTCAAAATGATAATAAACTAAACATTATATAAAAAGACAGTATTAACAACTTCTAATATTTAGACGTAGAGTCTAATATTACAGGGCTATAAAACAGCAAATAAAGAATTAACAAAAGGCCTTTAAAATAAACACATATATTTTAACATGGAAAAGACTTTTTTACACAGTAGTAGGGGAGAGACAATAAGTCACCATTTCTAACCCAGTGGTTGGAAAACCTATTAATAGAGCCAATTACTATCAGTACAATAACTGAATTTTCTTTTAAGAGCCAACTTTTAAATTTAAACTATATATATGTAGGCACCTTCCCTACTGAGGCAGCACCTACACTTGGCACTCTGTTGGAGAGCTATACCTAAGACGGCAAAAAGGCCTTTCTGTGGCCCGCAAGCTGTTTGCGAATGGCAGTTTGCTGACCAGAGTTCTTAGGAGAGAGGACAAAAGAAGAGGCATTCGACGTGTCTGTCCCTCTTTACACAACTCGAGGGCTGACTTGAACCCTAGCCTGGCCAAATGGCAAGGCTCTGGGCTCAGTCCCAAAGTGACACTTTCTCAGGGCTTCCATTCCCTTCTTCTTTGCCGCCGGATTAGGGACATGGTTGCCATGGGAGAGGTGGCGCAATCAGGTGGGCATTTGGACCTAGCATTTCCAAAAGCCATGCCAACTTTTATTCCCTCCTCTGACAGCTGTTTAGCTTTATTTCTTACAATAAAAGCAGCGAATGAAATACAACTTTTATAAATTTACCTTCCTAACAATGGGCTGCTTTTAGCCTATAGGACATTTCCAATCTTTCCCACAATTTTCTGAAAATTCTTTTTCAGTTTTTACCATTACGGTTAATGCTGTGGGTCTTTCTTATTAACTCCATGTCTTCTACGTAACTGAGAGACTTGGAGGAGAATGTACCACCCCCTTGGCCCACAAAAAGAGTGTTGGAACCTTTTCCCTTAATTTTTACACCAGTGAAGGGCAACAAGCCATAATCCCCAACCCACAGAGAGCTTATTTTTTTTAATTCAATTCCTTATAATCCTATTACTCATGCTTTTATCACTCCTTCTGGAGTTGCAATTTATGAAACCGCCAATTAACTAGCAAGGTCCACACCTACAGTTTGTTAATTTTTAAATTCTTTTTCTTTCCTTTAAGATTTTTCTAAAGCAAAGCTTTCATTTTTAATACTATTTTTATATACCTGTATTTTCCGAATGGGCAAAACTTCCTTTGGTCAGTAGGCAGATATTTGAAACTAATTTCTATTCTGTATTTTAGTCACCTTACCCTTTCTCTGTTGCCTTTCCCGTGGCTCCACACACAGCAGGCTGAATCCTAGCCTAACCGTGCGCCTGGAGGCCGCGGGCTGGTTGCCACTAGGGTACAGCCCCGGTGGAGACGAGGGAATGGCGGAGAGGAGAGGGACCATGCCTACATTTGCCTTTCCTCAGCTGTGTCCCCACCCCCTTGCTCCACGCACCGCACCGCGAGGCCCAGCTCGGTTTTTCTCTCACTCAAACTGCTTACTTGCTAGTCCTTCAGCTTTAGAGGATGGAGGAACACTTTCAATTTGTGGGCTACATTTTTCTCTCCTCCTCGTGGCTGCTTGTAATATGGGACATTTAATTTTCCAATATCCATTTTCCTTATAATATGCACATTGATTCTTTTCTAGTTTAGTCCTATTTCTTGAATTCCTTCTTTTTTCTTTATTTTTTTAATAGAATTTACATTAACTTCCTCATAATCCTTCTCAAGGGTAGCTATGTCCTCACGTGCCTCAGGGAACTCTCCTTCCTCCTCCCAGGGTCCCTTATCCTCAGAAGAGTTTGTCTCTTGGAATGCTGCTACTATTGCTTTAGTTATTCTTTTTTTTCTGTTTTTGTCTCAAATTTTGATGACCAAGAAGACGTGGCACCTGCTTTGTATTGAGTATGTTTTAAGCCACTGTGGTGGATTCATTATTAAATTTAGCTATTGATTGATGTGTGGAAACTGATCAGGACAACCTGGGTTCCCAATGACTATATTCCAGACTGTACTTATTATCCGGGGATTAGAATTCCCGGTTGCTATTACTTATTACAAAACTGAAACTTGTTTCAGGAGAATCTAAGAATTATGCACCAATAAAAACAAAAAGATAAGATAGATAAGTAGCACCCAGAATAAAAGGTCTTTGACTATAGAGAGATTAATTATCATACTAAATCAAGGGAAGAAGCCAACAGGAGAGAATTTAGAGGAGAAACCTAACCTGAAGCTAATTTGAGAACAAAGAGAGGACAATGATTCTCCACTTAAGATTGCTTTTTAGTCAGAAGCTTCCAGTTTTAACACAAAAGACCAAAGCCAGGCTTTAAAACACACATTTAGACATTAAACAGAGGACTTACATACAAACACACAAGAGCGCACTTTCATAGACGAGGGAACGGCTCCCCCTCGTGGCCTCTTAGGTGTAATGCAGGCCTCATCCTGCAAGGACTTGAGACTTGAAACCCAGGAATTATTTTAGACAAGTAAGGAGAACGAAGAAGAATGAGATCTCAATAAATACAAAGGTTCTCAACTCAGATTCTTCTTTGAGAGCATAACACAACTAGCTGCCTCTGGAAGTACAGTACAGGGTCTCTACTCAGTCCCCTTTAATTATCTTTCTCGAGAAATATATAAATGTGCAAACATATTGTAAAATCACAATAGAAGCTGATGGACCTGGTCACTTCAGCTCCTACTAATCGTCTTTCCAGAGTACAACTAAATGCATCCCAGAGGATCCTAATTAAGACCAACGGATCTACCGACGTCTCGGTCTTTGGAGAGTCCACAACGGGACTACATTCAACTCAGTAATGCCGGAAAGCTGGCTTTATCTACATACTTCCGAAGTTACAACTCAGCGATGCAGACAAGCTGTTTTACCTACACACCTCTGGAGTTACAACTCAGTAAAAGCAACGGCTTTGCTTTACCTCTACAACTCAGCAAAAGAAAAGATCTGCCTCACCTACAATTTTTCGGAGTTTCAGTTCAGCAAAGCGGCTTTGAAGAAGGCCCTACTTACATCACCGGAGTCACACCTCCAGAGTCACAACTCAGTGAAGTCCCCAAATTACCTACATTCTAGTCCCAAACAAATTTGACCAGAATCAGTCTCAGACAGAAAAGTGAAAGCAAGAGTTCAGAGGAAAACTAGACAATTCAGTAAAACAAAAAGAATTGCTTTACTTAACTCCTCGAGTTCTCTGCCGAATAGTCCAAATTGTCAAATTTGGGAACCGGGGGTGTCTACCGGGGAACTGCCCAGACCCACAGGAAGACCGGGAGCCCCAAGAACATTTCAGGTGGCAAGCCTCTCCTCGGGACTCAAGCGAGACCAGGCAGCCTCCCGGGAAGACCAGCCTATTCGAGGTACCTCTACCTGGTTACACAACACACCATAGGCCCCATATGGGCGCCAAATGTTATAAAGTACCAAATCCACAATTCCGTGGGTTTTTGTAGAGGCACATAGTCCAAATAAGTTTTTGAAAAGTTTTATTAAAGGAGAAAATTTATTAAATATGCTGGCCACATATAGCTTACACAGGGTCAGTCCCAAATTGTGTGTGTTTCATTAATATTCTAGGGGTTGATTATATACTGTTAATTATACATGGGCAGGGAATAAACCTGACATCACGGTGTAAGCCTATACCTTTTGTTTTCTCCTATACAGGTTTGGGGAAAGGATGAAGGGAGGGGGGATGGGACACAATTCATTAGCAAGTTTATAACATCTGTCTATAAGGTTCATAAAAAACGCTTTTACATTAAAACTTACAAGGCAACATAATGGTAAAAATGTCACTTTACATACTAAAAGACATTCCTATAATTTCTAGTGTTCATTTGCTATTCCTGTGTCCAGAGATACATACATTAACTACATGCTTTCAAGAGGGGAAAGGTAGTTTCCATGGGGACAAATGCCTGTAAATGGCCCATTAGTATTAAAAAGGTTTAATTTAATCTTTCTCTCCCTACACCTGGCTAACTATTCACCCATTTCCCCATAGGTATGGGGGACGGTCAGAGAATCCAAGTCTCCTTCCTTTCCTGCATTTACAGCACAATGCCATCGGCCATCTTGGTTTTATGCTAATCACACAAGTACAGAGATCATTTACAAAATCTCTCTGTACACCTAGCCCAAATTAATAAAATGTTCTTTAAGCTTCCTAAAATATTAATATTAATTCTGTAGCTTTTGGTACCTTACAACAATTAAAAAGCTGGCAGAGCATGCGGGGTTAGTAGCTCCAAAGACATGTGCTCCCCAAAGTTGATTTTCTTACAGGTTATATACGTTTTACAGAATACAGGTTTTCATGCAAGAAGCTCGTTATCCCTTTGTCTTGAGGTTTATGTCACTCATGACTCCAAGATGGGGGGGGTGAGTTTAGGTGAGGTCAGAGAATAAGTGTTGGAAATTGCAAGTTAAGGTCTTAAGAACTTTTAAGAAAGGGAGGGAGGAAAGGGTTTTCAGATAAGTTCTATCTTTCTTTCTCTGTGTAGCAAGTTGCCCCATGCATCTTTTCAGAGAACTATCGGAAGCAATTAATCCCCTGCAGTCTCCCTCCCCCCTGCATTCTTCCTTACTTCTCCTTCCTTCTCTCTTCAAAACTTTATGGTGGGAAAACCTCTCCTCCAGAAAACATTAGCAAAATAATGGCCCTTCCCAAGCAGGAAGGTAATTTGCAATTTTACAGACCACATTTAGCTGGCACTGCCCAACCCCCATTGCAAACTATAAGCAAGCAAACATAAAAATCATATTTTACAAATTTATTTGGCCAACATTCCACTCCTTTTACTCGCTTTGCAAGTGTTTTTAACCACACCACAGGCATTCCTATGCAGGGGCTGAGGTACATTATACAAACAATTTACAGTAATGGTACAAGTCATACAATTTCAACAATTAACAAAGGTGCCCTTCACAATGTCTTTCTGAGCACTTCGCCCAAAATGCAAAATGTCCTTGGAGCTTCATCCCAACTGGAAGAAAAACTTCCTGGCCCAGGAAGTTAGTTCCTTCATTAGTGTCACCCAAATTGACCTCTTTCCTATTGACCTCATACAAAGAAATCATTTATATACACAAAGCATGACAAGACACAGGAAGAACTTGGTTCAGTTCCAGTACTCACTTAGGTACTCATCCAGGTAACTGATATGTAACACCTAGGCTTTATACTGCATTCTATCAGATGAAACCAGTTCTCAAACTTAGGTTAACCACTGTAAGGCCAGGGGCCACTGCCATTGTCACAGCTGTTCACATGCAGGTTCCCATTAGATTCAGGCAGATGGTAAAGAACAGTGGAGCCAAAAACTGGTGGGCCATTCCTTTATTCTAGCCTTGCACCGGCAGGTGAGTAAACAAACACAGGGCTCCAAAACCCACTCACACATTCTCGGTTCCACAACCAAGAATATCTTCTCTGGTTTTTCCTAGAATCAAAGACCCCCGCCAGTCTCAGTCACCTCTGGTTCCTCATCTGCACACCTTCTCCCTTCTCTCTACACAAACTTGCTTCTCCTTCAGCACTCTGCCATCTTGGCTCCGTTCTTCTCAGCTCACTTTCTTCTTCTTCTCCTGCTCCTTCCTTTTAAAACCTTTTTGGCACCAAAAACCTCTCCTCCCACACGCATTAACATAACAATGGCTCTTCCCAAGCAGGAAGGTAATTAACAATTTCACAGACCAGTGCCATTTTTAACAATAAAAGTGAGTAAACTCGCCTGACCTGTGGTGGCACAGTGGATAAAGCGTCGACCTGGAAATGCTGAGGTTGCCGGTTCGAAACCCTGGGCTTGCCTGGTCAAGGCACATATGGGAGTTGATGCTTCCAGCTCCTCCCCCCTTCTCTCTCTCTCTCTCCTCTCTCTCTCTCCTCTCTAAAATGAATAAATAAAATAAAATAAAAAATAAAAAAAATTAAAAAAAAAAAAAAAAAAAAAAAAAAAAAAAAAAAAAAGTGAGTAAACTCAAAAAACACAAATTTTATCAACTCATTTGCCCAAAAGCCGCCATGCACACTTCTGCTTTTGGCTGAAGTGCAGCAGTCATAACCTGACATTTCCTCCTGTCTGTTCTAATTACTTGTATACACATCACACAGCTGACACTTGCATTGTGCTGTAGGTCAGTGTTTTTTAACCACCAGTCAGGGAAAGAGCTAACCACCCTGATGTAGTATGATGTTTATAGACCCAATGATCTTGGTCGAATTCACTTACGTGTAGAGTGATGGCTGCTTTAGTGGGCCTCAAAATAATTCTATCTTCACTGGTCTCCAAGTGTCAAAAGGATGAAAACCACTGATGTAGGTATTCTAATTCTCTCACAGTCATCCTCAGACTTTACTAGAATTACAGAAAAGTGTCACAGCAGGAGCTCATACCACTTTGTGGTCTCCCACCTGGCCCCAGTGTTGATCAGCTTACTGGCCTGTTCATGTGGAAGAGAAAATCCATTAACTCATCTGTCAGGGCAAAGGGTAAAAGCTGGACTCTGTAATGAAGAGTCAGTCCTCTTCACATGCATTATTAAATGCTATTTTAACACCCAAATAGTGAACAAAGAATAGCCTCTTTGGGTTTAATGCTAGACTAGTCATTGTTAAGCTTGTTTATTGTGATCTACAGCTAATTTTAGTTCTTGGCAGACATCAGAGTCATAGGTGTGTTGCCATCATTTTTGAGTGTGTCAATTAAATCACTACTAACAGTAAATTTTGAAATTTTAAAACACATTATGTACTTGAATATATTTCAATACGGGAAGCAATCTATGGCACAGTTAAAAAAATTTGGACTCATAAAACTATGTGATAAGGGAAAGTACACAGAAAAATCTGCAGCCTTTGCTTTACAGGTTCATTCTAAAAATACACTCTAATTCGGTGCAAGTTCATCCAGCTATTTTTCCTATGCTGTAATAATCAAATATATTTTATTTTCCTACTGAATAGGTAGGTAGAATTTGCATGGGCTGTGGACCAAGGCATTTCACCTTGTAAGAAGTGAAGGGACTTGGCAACGTACAGTGAAGGATTTAGTAGGATTAGCTTAAAAGAGCATTGTGAAGAAAGACTATCAGCATTATTCTCTCTTAAGTGTCCTACTCTTACTCTCTGATTCTGTGAACTTCCTAAAGTTCTGTTACTAGAGAAATTGGCTTCAAAACTGTTTCCTTTGCCCCTGGGCAGACAACTGAAATTGTTTTCATTTCTGGAGGTGCGTGGACAGCACTGATTCTTCGGTTGAATGAATGGACTGAACAGCCATGCTCTGCTTTTCTCCCTCGGCGTTTTCTCACTCTGTTCCCCAAGACAAACCACAGGAGACCCAAATAGCCAGGCCAATCTTGAAAAAGAAGGAACACAGTAGGAGGCATCATGCTTCCTGATTTCAAACTATATTGCAGAACTACAGGAGTCAAAACAAGTATCGTATTGGCATAAAAATAGGCACAGTTCAGTGGAGCAGGTGAGAGCCCAACAATAAACTCACTGGTATATGGTCAAATAATTTAGGACAAATTTATAAGAAAGGAGCCAAGGATATATATATAGAGAAAAGGCTAATCTCTTCAATAAATGTTACTGGGGAAACTAGATAGCCATGTTGCTGAATAAAACTTATGCCATATACAAAAATCAACTCAAAATGGATTAAAGACTTGAGTGTAAGGCCTTAAAATTCCTAAAAGAAAATAGGGTAAGCTTGACATCAGTCTTAGCAATGATTTTTGAATTTGACAACAAAAGCAAAAATAAGACAACGGCTAAAAAGCTGCACAGCAAAGAAAACCAACAAAATGAAAAAGCAACACATCGTGGGCATGACAGTCCACTGCACCCTTATTACCCATCACCATCCTGTCCCCTCCTGCCTCACCCAGATTAAACTCTGTGGCCCATCATTATGATCAGTTCCTTGCCTATAACTGCCACTCATACTTGCCCCTGTCCCATACTTGCTTGGATAAATCATAAACCTGGGTAAACTCTCTGTCTGCACTATGCTTGTATTCTTGCAGTGGAATGTGGATGTGTGGCTGATTATTTATTAAGCTCACCTGCTATAATGTCAATGAGTCTTTAATGCTGCCTGGTTTTTGTTTTTTTTTCTTGGTCTAGCTTCTATTCCAGTTAATAACCTGAAACAGTTATTTTATACCTTCTTTTTCCAAACCTCCAGTATCTCCTCCCCCATCCTCATGAGAACTTCCAGGGTTTCCAATTTGCTAATCGGAGAAATACAAATTAAAACCACAATCATCGCCATTGAGCAAAACAGTTAAAATGACAATATTAGCAAGGAAGTGGAGTGAATGCAAGTCTCACACCTTGCTGGTGGGAGTTAAATCGGTAGGTAGATCATGTAAAACTGTATGACAACATTCACCGAAAGTGAACACATGTACACCTCACAGCCTGGCAATTTCACTCCTACATACATGCCCAACTGCAGTGTACACATACGTTCTCTATAATACATGTGCAAGAAGGTACCTAGAAGCACAATTCATAATAGACAAAGTCATCAACAATACAATGAATATGCTATATTCATACAATGGAATATTACACAGTAGTGAGAATCACTGAACTACTATTATACACAACAACATGGAGGAAGCTCATAATGTTGAGCTTCCAAAGCTATACACAAAAGAAAAGATTTCTTGACAAGGAGAAAATTCTGAGAGGTCCTGAATGACAGCAGGCCAGAGTGGCAGGAAGAGACACGAGTTAGCTGTGGGCCAAAACCCACCAGGACTGCTTACATTCCTGACTGGGTGTTGAAACTCTGAATTAACCTCCAGGTGGCTACTTCTGGAATTCTCTAGAGCAGGGGTCGGGAAACTTTCTGGCTGAGAGAGCCATGAACACCACATATTTTAAAATATAATTCCATGAGAGCCATACAACGACCCGTGTACGTTACGCATTATCCAATAAAAATTTGGTGTTGCCCCTGAGGACAGCTGTGATTGGCTCCAGCCACCCGCAACCATGAACATGAGCGGTAGGAAATGAATGGATTGTAATACATGAGAATGTTTTATATTTTTAACGTTATTATTTTTTTTATTAAAGATTTGTCTGCGAGCCAGATGTAGCCATCAAAAGAGCCACATCTGGCTCGTGAGTCATAGGTTCCCGACCCCTGCTCTAGAGAGAAGAGCTGACTGCCAGAGGCCACCCTGTGAACTTTCTGGACTGTTGCTCACAACCAATTTAAACCAAGACTGGAAGCCTGTGAAAGTGGGTTCTTAGGGAAAAATCAAGAGTTTGATTTCAAACATAAAAATAGAAATGTCTGCCTGACCTGTGGTGGCGCAGTGGGTAAAGCGTTGACCTGGAAATGCTGAGGTCACTGGTTCGAAACCCTGGGCTTGCCTGGTCAAGGCACATATGGGAGTTGATGCTTCCAGCTCCTCTCCCCTGTCTCTCTCTCCTCTCTCTCTGTCTCTCTCTCTCTCTCTTTCCCCCTCTCTCTCCTCTCTAAAATGAATAAATAAAATAAAATAAATTAAAATTTAAAAAAATGGAAATGTCTATTAGACATCTTCCTTGGGGACTACACACCCCAGAACTAGCCCCAACTTCACCTTCTCCTGAACCTTTTATCTATAGACAGTGTAAATTCTTTCAAAACAACTTACATCTTTCTTCCTCACAATCAAGTTTTGTTTTGTTTTGTTTTGTGTGTCCCAGGCATGAAACAGCTCTGGTAACCAACATAGGCATCAAGCTAGGATAAACTAATGACTATATGGCTGACTGATATATGAGCAACCAATCTGGTGTCTTCTTCCCCATTGCCAGGGGGTTTCAGTCGATCTTAACTCCACACTCCACAAAGTCACCTTACATTGTTAAATTCAATACAGTAGTTACTTCTTCATCCTGTTATCAACCCAAAAGAGGGTATGTCCACCAGAGCACAGCAAAACCAAGCACTGAACACCGAGGTTTGCAATGGAGAAATTAAAGTTGTTTTATTTGCAAGGCACCAAGCAAGAATGGGAAGCTATTGCTTAAAACCCGAAGTCCCTGGTGGCTTTTTCAAATTGATCTGAGAGAGAGAGAAACATCAATTTGTTGTTCCACTTATTTATGCAGAGGATCGAACCCGCAACATCGGCATATTGGGACATTGCTCTAACCAACTGCTAGCCAGGGTTTGATGTCTTTTAATCAACAGGGTTTTTTTGGTTTTTTGTTTGTTTGGTTTTGTGGGGGTTTTTTTTACAGAGACAGAGAGAGAGTCAGAGAGAGGGAGAGATAGGGACAGACTGGCAGGAACAGAGAGAGATGGAAGCATCAATCATCAGTTTTTCATTGCGACACCTAAATTGTTCATTGCCTGCTTTCTCATATGTGCCTTGACCGTAGGCCTTCAGCAGACCAAGTAACCCCTTGCTCAAACCAGCAACCTTGGGTCCAAGCTGGTGAACTTTGCTTAAACCAGATGAGCTGGTGCTCAAGCTGGCGACCTCAAGGTCTCGAACCTGGGTCTTCCACATCCCAGTCTGACGCTCTATCTACTGCACCACCGCCTGGTCAGGCCTTTTAATCAACAGTTTTTAATAGCAGAGATTGAGGACTAGGAGTTAGGGCATACAGATTAGATAAGCGGAAGCGTTGGCCCAGCCGGCTTCGACTGGAGAATTTCAGAACTGAGCCATTTATGATAAGATATGGAAAGGAACTTCAGCACCAGACCTTCCTGGACAACAGACCTTTTGCTTCTGGAAGGATTCCAGGGCTTCTGGTTCCCATTAAGTCTGTCCTTTGATTCCACAGTGGGGGTAAGAGTGGGGAGTGGATAGAAGAATTTGGTTCTTGGTGCAGCTTGCAATCAAAGTTCTCTCCCCTGACTTGTGGTTTTGGTCTGTTGTCTCTGACAGGCAACTCAGTATCTTGTTAGAAACAAGGTAGATAATTTTGAGCTGGGTTCTGGGCTCGCACTCATCATAAGTGATTTTCAGCTGCTGTAGACACAGTCAGCTCCTTCTTTCCTGAAACACTTTCTCATCCGGGCTTCCAGAACATCACAACCTAATTTTCCTCTACCATACCAGCTGCTCTTTTCCTATTTATTTTTGTTGTTGTTGTTGTTATTTCCTCTTTATCTTCATGGCTTCTGCATTTTGGAGAGCCTCAAAACTCATTTGGGGGCCTCTTTTCTATGTAAGTTCCCTCCTTTAGAATTCTCCAGTTTCATGGATTTACACAACTTTAAGCTAATAAACTCAGAGTCCTGTCAAATTTGTCTCCTCTACAATGTTTCTACTACTCAGATGTCTAACAGGCATCTCCCTTTTTATATGTTTGGAATCAAACTCCTGATTGTCCCCTAAAAACCGACTTTCACAGATTCCCTGCCCTGGTTAATGGTAACCATCCTTCCAAATGATCTTCAGGACAAAATCTTTGGTCATTCTTGACTCCTCCATTTCTCACACAAATAAACCTGGTCTATCAGCAAATCCTCAAATTGAACCTTTTCCAGAATCTGACCACTTCCATTTCTAATGCTGCTACCTTGGACCAAACCGCTATTGCTTGTGCCAAGATTACTGCCACAGCCTCCTAACTGGCCTCCCTGCTTGACCCTCACCTCCCAATCATTCTGTTCTCAATGCATGAAAATCTTAACCAGATTGTGCCAGCCCCTGCTTAAAACCTTCCGGTGGCCTATGTCACTCAGACAAGATGAAGTCCATGTAATGAGTTACAAGAGCTTTCACAGCAACCCTCCTCCCCTGTACTCTAAAGTCTTCTTCCTCCCTTCCTTTACTCTGCTCTATTTGCTTCCTTGCTGTTCCTCAAAGGTGATAGGTGTGTTTCTGCTTTGGGGCCCTGCCAAGTCTTTCTTCTTGGCCTAGAATGCTCTTCCCCCATTGATCCTCATGTATCATTCCTCCATCTCCTTCAGATCTTTACTCAAATGTCACCATTTCCATTAATGGCCTCCGTGATCACTCTCTTTAAAATTTTAAGCACCCCTTCCCACCCCTCTCTCCTAAAGTCTCTAGCACTTCCTTCTATTTCTCTAGAGCACCTGTCTTCTTCTAATACACATACATATTATTTATTTGTTTATTGTCAGTTTCAAGCTAGTATGTGAAGAACATGAGCATGGGAATTTGTGTCTCTTTTGTTGATTGCTATATATCCTCAGCGTGAAGAACAATGCCTGGTAAATAGTAAAATCTTATTTAATATTTATGGAATGAATAAGTGAGTTATTTCATTGCTTGTCATCCATGAAAGCTGTATAAAAATTGACCATATTTTAATCACCATTGTAATAAATGATTCACTAAGTGGAGAAGAACAGATGTTCACTTCAAGAAGAGTAGTTAAAGGCAGACAATGTATTTAATGCTTCTTTCCATTTTTAATCCAAATAGTGATCTCCCAAATAAGTTATATTATCTGTTCCCAAATAAGATTGTCAACTGCCTTTTCTTCCTTTCTTAAAAGAATTCAACTCAATCAAAAGAACAAAAGTTAAAATAGGGTGTGCATCAAAATGTAGTCATTAAAACGATGCTTGCCAATAGTTCACAAGTCAAAACTAAAGAAGGTAGGTAATATAAGCATAGTTGCTTAATTCATTTATAAGATTTTTACTTTCCAGAAAGATGTTTAAAAAACTAATATAACTCAGAGGGTAGAAAAAATCAACAAATGTGTTGGTTTAATTGTATAATTTCTAAAATAAACTACAAATGAGGGAGAAATTTGACCCTTCTTATATCAAGATCTTACATTATTTAATAAAGAGTACTTTCCATTCACTTGAATGTATTTATAGAAAAAAAATGTCAAAACTTGGAAAATCCCAGTAGCTTTTTCTCCCAAAATGACAAGTTCATGTTTTAGTTTGTTTATATAAAAAAATTTAATTTATTTCACATAAAAACTTACAGAGGAAATTTACTAGAACCATGAGGGATTTTAAATGTAACCAATGAAAAAAAAATGTATCACACTTTTATCTTATTTCTGGCTTACCAAACAGAAAGTAGAGGTAGGGCTTTGAATCAGGAGCTATTTATTTTAATATTAATAGTACAAAAGAGAAGGCCCTCCTTCCATCACACACACACACCCCACGACCAAGCCTAGAATTGTTAGGAACGGCACCTGCAGAGAATGGAAAAGCTGGACGCCACACATTCAGCTCAAATCCAGGGTCCCCTGCCGCACATTCCTCCTTGACGCTCCCGAATGACTGGTTCTTATTCTCACTCTGAGAAGGTCAGTGGAGGGGCCCTTGGGAGTGGGGTGAGTTATGTCAGTATTCATCCAGGGTGGTAATTTGCAAGGCAGCAGAGCTACTTAACCTCACTCCAAGAGCAGCCCCCTCACCCTGGGGGATGCCATGGATTCCAAAGAACCCAGCCTCCCACCCCACAGTGTCCCAGCACATTCTGGGCATGTTTGCACATGTGCTTGCCCCACAGCTAGCCATTCTCAGTGCGTCTCAGAGTTCAGTCCTGTAGATGGCCTTATAACGTAAGTATTCTTCTAAGCACTGAAGAACGTTATCATCCACATTTGGGTCAAATTTGTTGGCAAACAGGTGATGGTTCTGAAGAATCCAGTGGAGGTCCCCAATTCCATAAATACAGACAGCCCGCTGGTGGGTTCCCGAGCAATGTTCATAAGGTGCCCCCCTACTGATGTCTCCTTCATGGTACTGCCACTTCACCAGCCTGGCAATGGCAGCCATGTCTGACACGTGAAACTTGGGATGGAAGGGAAAAGAGCCAGGCATCCATGGTGCACGCTGGAGGGTGGCCCAGAGGTACTCATCAGGGCTATAGGTATCTTTTGCCCACTCAATCAGTCGTCGGGATTTGGGGTTCTCTAAGACCTGCTGGACAAAGCCTCGAGAAGCCACAATGTAGGCATTCCCCGTGAATATAGGTAAATTATCAGGAGGAGGATCCTTCAGCGTCCTGGTTATGAATATTTTGTCTGTCACTTCATAGTGATACTTCCAGCGAGATTTTTTGTGCTCAGTAGGTATCTCTGACTCCATACTGTTCTTCCCATTCAACATCTTGAGGGCCAGGACCATCTCAGCATTGGTCTTTATAGGAAAGTCTGTTCCGCACGTATTCAGGAAGTATTTCCATGGCACTGAGCTCTGGAGTAAGTCTTCCATGCAATTCAGGTCAGCCTGAACCCGGGACCAGGAGGCATAAACCACCTGAACCAACTTACTGGCCATAAAGACATTGGGGAAGCATGAAATAATTGCCTTGACTGCCTCTTTGAAAATCTCAGGGGACTTGTCATCTACGTGCACACAATATATGTTCTGAGGGGCATACACAGCTCTCAGCAGCCTTTCAAAGTTTTCAATCTTCTCGTGGACCACCATCGAGTACGCAATAGGGAAGTCTAACTCTTCTTTGCTGAGTGGGTGTTGCATGAACTTCCTTTTGGCCTTAAAGTGCTCACAGTCTCTGGTCATGTTGAAGTAGTCAGTGGCTGTGAAAGTCTCCCGCCTCTTCTTGACTTCCAGCTTGTCTAGGAGAGCCACCGTCACTGCTTCCTGGTCCCCTCGGATGATTCTAGAACAGTTGATGGATGTCCTTGCTGGTAACTTCAGGGACTTGTACAAAATGTCCCTACAGCGTTTGTTTAGAAAGTCACTGGACTCCAGATCCAGGGAATCAAAATCACATTTCAATCTGGGAAAAAGTTTCAGAGCAACAATGGCCAGGAGCAAATAGCAGCCCAGGGCCCACAGGTATTGCTGCCGGCAGAGCTTCTTCTTCCACCAAATCATTTTCATGGCATGGGAGGTCAGGAGAGTTAGGGCACAGGGAAGGAGGAGGAGGATGGAAACCTTGGACAGAACAAGACACCTTCGATTACTCACCAACCCTGAATGTGTTCCCAGGAACATCAAGTTCAACTTCAAAGTGATGGCAAAAGCATATATATTTCTTCTCTAGACAAATATCCTCAGTCAAGAACTGCTTAGCAACTTCTTATCCTTGGCTTGCTGACCGAGGTCTATAACCTGACCCTGCAAACTAGCTGATCATGCTAATCAGGACCTGGTTCTACCTCCACCCCAGGAGAAAGAAAGGGAAGCGGAACTGAGCACCTGCTGATACAGAGGTGGGATTAGGAAGAGGAAGTCCCCACCCTTCATTCCCCATTCCTCCCCCCACCCCTTACCACCCTGTTTCTAACACAGCTCTTATCTGGGCCTAGAATTTCTGATCCTTCTAGAGAGAAAATTCATGAAATTCAGACTCTCAGTATCAGTTCTAGAAATTCAAAAGTTCTTTTTTAAAAAATGGATATTTCTTGCTCTTATTTGGCAATTATACATTAGGACATTTTCACCATCTATAATTCAGTGGTAAGATATTACATCTAACCACCATTTAAAAAAATGTTCTTAAAAAATTGGCTATAATCCAAAAATGCATTTAATCATTCATATAGACAACTCTTAATCTATCCAAATTTAAAATATATTTACACAGACACAAACAGAGCTATGCATACACAGTATTTAATGAGTACTTTCTATGGGCCAGAAATATTTCCTTACATTGTCCCATTTACACTTCACAACCATACCTAAAATGCAGTATTATTAGGCCTTTTATAGATAGGAAAACAAAAGCTAAATAACCTGCCAAATATCACATGTATTATAAGAAGAAAATTTGGGACTCAACCAGTCTCCTGCTTCTTTTCTTTTTCTTTTCTTTTCTTTTCTTTTTTTTTTTTTTGTCTATAAGCCGAATACTTGTTCCTCCAATCCATAGCTACCTTTCAAAAACAATACAGTGTACTGAGTACCAGATACTGTAGATAAAAATTCCAAAAAGGAGAGAAAGAGAAACAAAATGTGACATATCCAGAATAATCTCTTTTTTATCCTCTTTCTAAGCATAAGATTTGTATTTTCTTTATAATAATTTTTATGGGAATCTAAAAGGAAGAAAAAAATGGAAAATTAAGAAAATTCTCACCTTTTATAGCTTCTTTCCTACTCTGGGAAGCTCTCTCGCCACGGTTTGTTTCTGTTCCCAAGGGAATACTGGTTGGGTTCCACAGAAGGAAATGTGGACACCATATCCCTTTGGTCTCGTAGCTCCTCCAAAATATAGGACGTCCCAGAAATTGTCTCAGGCTCCTCCTTAATTTCTGCAAAGTAGAGAGCAGCAGGTGGCTTGATCACTCACTGCTTCCTGCTCTCCGATAAGAGAGTAAACTTGGTTATATAGCTCAGGAGCATATTCTTAAGAACGAGTCATTCAGGGAGGTGAGTGGAGCAGGAAATCTCAGTATCTGAGAAGGCAACACCTATTTCAACCAAGACAGCCCGATTTATATCCATGCTTTCCTGCCATAAAACAATTTATAAAGACCTGTCAATGCTCAAGTTTTTCAAGAACTTGAAAACTTCCTCCCCACTCCCCTTAACAAAGAATCATAGAAACACACAGGTATGCCCCCCTGCCTTCTTCTGGCCTGAAGTCCAAGTGTCACTCCTCTTATGTTCCCTGAATATTATTACAAGAGTGAAGCAATGAAAATACAAGGATTATTTCTCTTTTTTTGCTTTAAAAAAAATCAATGAAAACCAGAGTTTGCTCTTCAACTACTTGAAAAAATCCATTTGCCTGCTTTTTCATGACTGTTAATAACTTGTATGTTGTAGAAACACCCACAGGATTCCAGATTGTAGATCGCCCTTACTAATATCTGGGTCTAGGGTTCATGGCAGTCTGAAGAATGAGAAACACTATGGGCAGCTGGACTTCAGTGAGGGCCTCATGGGGTGGTCTTGGCAATATAGAGTGGAAAATGCCTTCTTCAAAGCCACTAACATTGTTTGTCAATGATCACCCCACTCCCTCACCGCTAAACTACCCTTCCAAAAATGAAGCACCCTGGCCAAATATTTGAAATAGCAAATTTAATATATATAAAGAACTTACCTAAGTATAAAGTTAAGTAAATAACTGAACAGGTGTGTGTGGTGGCAAGGGGTAAACGACACTAAATTATGAGGGAAGTAGCAATTACCGGAAGTAGTTACCACCGCTAGGCTGGAGAAATGAAGAAAAAGAAAGGAAAATATTAAACTTAGAATTTGGGAAGAAAGGTGCCAACCAGCTGAAACTCAGAGCTCTGCAATGGGGACAATACTCAGTTATCACTGGGCTCTGTGAGCTCAGAGGAAGGCCCCCTAGGCTGAGATCTAGACCTCCTCCCAGGTAGATGGTGTCTCTGTCATCTGTTACTGTAAACTGGGCTTAGTGCAGCAACATAAAACGAACCACTCCAAGTGTAGGCATGATGATGCTCACCGAGGAAGGAAGTAGATAGGAAGCGAACAGGAAGCCCTGCCTGCAGCTTCGCGGTCTCCCTCTAGCGCTCCCTGTTGGCCTAGCCTAACAAGTGAGTAGTCAGAGAAGCACCAACGTGGTTTGCAGAGTGCCCCCTCCAGCACCTTAAAGCTGAATTCATGAGGGTGAATTTCCTCTGAAGACAATAACATAATGGCATAATGTCAGAGATCAGTCAGTGTTGCCTTTTTCCTAGATGAATTGTTTAAGCAGCTCCCAGTGTAGCATAGGGAATTTGGATCCTGTCTTTTCTTTCTTTCTTTTTTCTATCTTTCTTCCTTTCTTTTTTCTTTCTTTCCTTCTTTCTTTTTCTCTTTCTTTCTTTCTCCTTTCTCTCTCTCTCTTTCTTGCTTTCTTTTCTTTTTTTTTTTTGACCTCCTCTGCCTGTTACTGACTATAGATGAAGACAGGCTAATGGCAGCAAAGCCAGAGAGCCATCTGCACCCCCACTTTTATTGGCCCCACTCCACTGGCTCTGTCTTCTGCCAGCTTTGGTCACTCGGATTCCACCTCTCTGTTGTTGAGCTGTAAAATCTCTGAATCAAGAATGAATAAAGGATAAACACCTGTTCCAGTATCTCAATCAAGAAAAATCTCTCTCATTTCTTTACATATGACTTTTTTTTATTGTTCTCAAAGTCTCACATTCCTTCCCATAAATCGTACATCAGTCTCTCTCAAAAGGACATTTTGAAAATATGACTTATAAGGTACTCAAAAGAGATATCCACTCTTCATTGCTAAATATGCTAATACAACATTAACAAACTGCGTATGTTTTTTGCTGAGATAACCAAGTGGGCGGTAGTTACCGGCCCTTCGGCAGGACAGAGCTAAGTCTGAATCTTGACTCAGCTACTTTCTAGCTGTGTGACATTGGGCAAATGTTGCCATTTCTCTGTCCTTAAGTGACTTCTTTTCTATAATTAGGGCTAAAACTAATTATCTATATTATAGGATTGTTATGAAGTTTAAATAAGATAACACATATGAGGGACTTGGCTTATTCCTGGCCTGTGCAGCCCCTTGATGAAGGTTAGAGTTAAATAGGCTCCAGTGCCGCCCACAAGGGCCTGTTTTACTCAGAACACCTTGAGGAAGGTACAAATAGCATTCTTGAACTCTGAACCAAGTGAAAGTATTGATGTTGGTGATGTGCTTGGAAGGGTGGGCCAAAGAAAAGCCCTGGAATTGTTCCCTTCTCTGTGCTCTGGAGAGAGACTCACTTGTAAGCACTGCAGACACCAGGAATGAGCCACAACTGACCCCAAAGAAGTGCAGGGGAGGGGACAGAATGGCTGCTGGCAGGCATTCTCTATCAGGCAGCATTCGGAAGGATGGTCAGCAGGCTCTGCACCTTAACTTCATGCTGCTGTTGAAGAGAAGAGGAGGTACTAACAAGAAAGGAGAACGGCCCAGCCCCAGAGTGCTAGAGAAGCCAGAGAAGTTTCAAAGCAGGAACCCAGACCCAGGGTAGGAGGTCCTTCATTAAGGTTTCTCTTATTCCTGCTAAGGTGCTGTTGCAGAGCCAGATGGGTCTGGAGGCAAATGTATCCAAGAGCCCCAGGATTCCTTGAAGATACTTAGAAGTCCCAAGCAATGAAAATTATGAGGGTAATCACCTTCCTCAAGTATCCAAAATAAAAAGCAACATTAAACCAGGTAAAAGCTATAAGGAAGTCCAACACAGTTCTGAGTTTTCCTGCAATAACTATTACCATGGTGCCGTTTTTGAAATAGCAAACTCTTCCCACCCAGACCCCTCAAACCTTTTCTCCAAATCACAAGTTTAGCTTGCCTATTAGGCCAATAGCTTTGTCTCCATCCCCTGAGGCTTTGTTTTAAAATTTTTTAAAGGTTTTATTTATTGATTTTAGAGAAAGTAGAGAGAGAGAGAGAGGCAGTGGGGAGAAGTGGGAAGCATCAACTCATAGTAGTTGCTTCTTGTATGTGCTTTGACTAGGCAAGCCTGGGGTTTCAAACAGGCAACCCCAGCGTTCCAGCTCTACCCTTTATCCACTGCACCACCACAGGTCAGGCCATCCCCTGAGATTTGAATTATAAATCTTTGTATGGTTGTTGGAGTGTCTAAGGGTTCCAGCAGTAGGGAACAAAGAAACTAAGCCAGGCTCATCAGGGTGAATTGGGAAGAATCCAGTGGAGTTTAGGGTTAACTTTGATGGGGGTTCATTAACTATCCAGTCCATCATCATATCATATCCTATAGTCTCAGCAATAGGGATGGAGGAGGGTCCAGCTGGCAGGGATCCAACCATTGTAAGAAGAATTTGCAAACTGGCCTATGCACCCTCTTCCTCATTTTATTGTGGTTATTATTACATCCGGTGTCAGCTTTATCTTCTCAGTATCTCGAGTAAGCCATGTTATCTGTTTTTTTATCTCAACACCCAGCAATATAGATATTGGCAGAATTCCAAGGCTTCCCAGAAGAGGAGGGTCATGGATAGCAAGGAAGCACCACAAACAAGATAAGAGACCCTGACCAGGCGGTGGTGCAGTGGATAGAACTTCAGCCTGGGATGCTGAGGACCCAGGTTCAAAACCCTGAAGTCTCCAGCTTGAGCATGGGCTCATCTGGCTTGAGTGCAGGCTCACCGCCTTGAGTGCAAAGTCACTGGCTTGAGTGTGGGATCATAGACATGACTATGGTTGCTGGCTTGAAGCCCAAGGTTGCTGGCTTGAGCAAGGGGTCATTAGCTCAGCTGGAGGTCCCCAGGCAAAGCACATATGAGAAAGTAATCAATGAACTTAGTTGTGGCACAACTAAGGTGTTGCAACTATGAGTTGATGCTTCTCATCTCTCTCCCTTGTCTGTCTGTCCCTGTTTGTCTGTTTCTCTCTGAGAGAGAGAGAGAGACTTGGACTCAGAGGGGCAAGGAGTAAAGTTAGAAAAGCAGGCACAGCCTGACCTGTGGTGGCACAGTGGGATAAAAGCATAGACCTGGAACACTGAGGTCACTGGTTCAAAACCCTGGGCTTGCCTGGTCAAGGCACATATGGGAGTTGATGCTTACTGCTCCTTCCCTCTCTCTCTCTCTCTCTCTCTCTTCCTATCTCTCTCTCTCTCTCCTCTCTGAAAAAAAATTGAGTAAATAAAGTCTTAAAAAAAAGAATAAAAGAAGAGCAGGCACAAACCAAGCTGATGGGCTAGAGAGGGGGTTTGAAAGAGACTGGAAAGGAAGAAGCGGGGGCAGGTTCTTTGTTCTATGTCAGGGAGCTCTTAGCGAAGATTGGGCTATGAAAAGTGGTTAAAAGGTATGATATGACCAGCTCTGTTTCCAATCTGGGTTGTGAAATGAAGTTCATGCTCAGCTGTGGTTTCTGCTGGCAGGGGCACTCACTCTGCGCACCCACTGCTCCCTGCTCTCCCTCCCCCTGGGCATGCACCAAGTGACCTAAAGTAAAAGAGAAGATATTCAAGAAAGTAAAGAAAAGGGTAACTCCACAGAACTCAATAATTACTACTTCACTGTAATAAGTAATTATTACAGAGGAAGATTCTGAAAGTAGACAAGACAACGATCTTCTCAGATGAAAAAGTACAACTTGCTCTCCCAACAGAGGGAGCAACAGCAGCCATGTTTTTTTGTACCATTTCACAAACCAGTCAAAATATACTTGTCCTTGTTGTGGGGTCATGAGGGCAAAAGCCATGGCTGGCTCTGCTCTCCCCACAGCAACTAGGTGAGAAGTTGCAGAGGGTACATTGACCATGAATATTTCCTGAATGAACAGCTTCCTCCGAGTTCCAGAAAGGGTCCTATAAGGCCTGGAGCCCTGGAACTCTAGCTTACAAATATTTACTGGAATAAATGCACAGAGGCTCCCTGAAGTAAGCTATACACAAAAAGACAATCCCACAGAGTTGAAGCTAACTGAAATCCAAACAGCACTAAAGGGATTAATTTTTTGTAGGAAACTTCCTGAGAAGTCACCTTCCGAAAACGAGAGTTGGAGGTCTCTTAATAATGAGATTAAGGTGCCTCCTATTGTGTCACTGGGAAGTAACCTTCTAAGTGAAACCAATTATAAAAGGTATGTAACACGGCAGCATTTTATTCATTCATTCCACTTAGTTGATTAAGGAAGCTTCTAAGTTTTAAATGCTAGAGATATAAAGTTGATTAAGACAGTCTCTACTCTCAAGGTGTTGTATGGGAGAAATATTTGAAAATAGATTATAATAATGCCATGTATGAGTGCAGAAAGATATGCATTGGATAAATGGAAGCCCAGAGGATGAAACTAAAAAAAGAATGGTTAAAATACAAGTGCAAACAAACAAGAAAGGTCTTAGCTAGCGGTTACAAAAAGAACAGACGTGTGGGTTAAAGAAAATGTAGCATAGGGCAGCAATTTGAAAAAAGAAAGTTAGATCCTTACTCCACACTATAACTATGAATACATTTCAGATTTAAATCTAAAGAGAAAGGACAGTTTTAAAATTTTCAGAAAATATATAGAATATTTTGATGATTCCTAAACTGGGAAGATTTTTTTAATATCACACCTGAACATTACAAACAAAAAAGAAACAAATTTGAAGGCCTGGCCAGTTGGCTCAGTGGTAGAGCGTCGGCCTGGCATGCGGAAGTCCCGGGTTTGATTCCCGGCCAGGGCACACAGGAGAAGCGCCCATCTGCTTCTCCACCCCTCCCCCCCTCCTTCCTCTCTGTCTCTCTCTTCCCCTCCCACAGCCAAGGCTCCATTGGAGCAAAGATGGCCTGGGCACTGGGGATGGCTCCGTGGCCTCTGCCTCAGGCGCTAGAGTGGCTCTGGTTGCAACAGAGTGATGCCCCAGATGGGCAGAGCATCCCCCCCTGGTGGGCATGCCGGGTGGATCGCGGTCGGGCACATGCAGGAGTCTGTCTGACTGCCTCCCCGTTTCCAGCTTCAGAAAAATTAAAAAAAAAAAAACCCAAACAAACAAAAAAGAAACATATTTGACTATATAGAAACCATAAACAAAAATATAAAGTGTGAAATGAGACTTCTGGGTAAAGCTCCTTAAAAGGGAGGGTATAAGCCTGCCTCCCCTTCTTTCTTCTATTACCATGAACGCAGATGTAATGGTTGGATTTTCAGCAGCTCTGTAGGACTTCAGAGCAACACTGAGAACAGAAGTCATGAGCTGAAGGATAGTCATACCATAGAGCCATTTTCCCAGTTCTGGGCAGTCTATGTCTAGGCTTCATTTTTATGTGAGAGAAATAAATTTTTACCTTATTTAGCCTTTTTCAGGTCTCTGACATAAGCAGTCATTCACAAATTTTTAACTCACATGGAAGCCATTTCCTAATTCAGGGTCATTAATAATCATAGATATGAAAAAGACACATGTTTTAGGGGAATAAAGAGAAGCTACTCCAAAGCCTGCAGAGTATAAAACAGGAGCTCTAATTACAATTCTCCCCACCCCCATGCCACCATGACTTTCACTTTTTACTTCTTTTTTAAAAACACATTTCAGGAAAACGTCTGAGAAAGAATGCATTAAAACGATGATTCAGTATTCAGGGTTGTGTTATTACTTCTGGTTTCAGTTTTCCCCTTTTTTATTGGGGTTACATTGGTTAATAAAATTATATAGGTTTCAGGTTTCAGTTTCTCCTCTTTATCTCCTTGAAAGGGACTAAGGAGGGTAAGAGGTTAATGTTATATAGTTTGCTTTTGCCTTTTGTCCAAGGATACTTGGCTAATAAATTGTTTATGCAGAATTAGCAGGATCGATCATTCATAAAATCTGAGAGAAGACCAAATGTCCGAATATCGATCAAGATATCTTTGGGATAGAATGACCTGACCATATATCAAAGTGTTCCAAAACAATCCTGCGATGGAACACTGAGATGGCCAGTTCAAACCCTGGGCTTGCCCAGTCAAGGAACATATGGGAGTTGATGCCTCCTGCTCCTCCCCCTTCTCTCTCTCTCTCTCTTTCTCTCTCTTTCTTTTGTACTCTAAAATAAATAAAGTCTTAAAAAAAAAACAATGCTGAGAAAAATTCTTGCTTGATTACTCACATATGTTTATGATTTTTAATTGTTACTAACCACCCTGAAATCACTTTAAAAGGCAGATCTTGAAAAGAGATATTAAGGTGGATGCTGGGCCTGAGGCCCTCCACCTTCTAGGGTTTGCTGGCAATCTGATTAAAGGCATATATTCAATTCAGTCCTTGTCTCTTCATATTGATCTTGTGGTAACAGGCAGCACAAGCACCAATATTTTCTGGTAACATCCTCAGTTTTATAATTGATCTAAAATGCATACACATTACACATTTTTAAAAGATTTAGCAAACTGACAAAATACAGTCATATTTAAAGACTTCAATACACATTGATGGCTTTAGATCGTTCATCCAAACAGAAAATCAATAAAGAAATATTGGCCTTAAATGAAACACTAGAACAAATGGACATAATAGACATCTACAGGACATTTCATCCCAAAATATCAGAATATACATTTTTCTCCAATGTACTTAGAACATTCTCAAGAATAGGCCATATGCTGGGCCACAAAACTAACATCAACAAATTCAGAAAGACTGAAATTATACCAAGCATATTCTCTGACCATAAGGCTTTGAAACTAGAATTCAACTGCAAAAAAGAAGTAAACAAACCCAAAAAAACATAAAAGTTAAACAACATACTTCTAAAAAATGACTGAGTCAAAGAAGAAATAAAAGCAGAGATCAAAAGTATATACAAACGAGAATGACAACATGACATATCAGAATCTCTGGGATGCAGCAAAGACAGTAATAAGACATATTGTTACAGGCTTATATAAAAAAACAAGAAGAGCCCAAGTAAACAACCTAATATCACATCTTAAGGAACTAGAAAAAGAAAAACAAAGGCAAACCAAGACAAGGAGAAGAAATGAAATAATAAAAATTAGAGCAGAAATAAATGAAATAGAGAATAGAAAAACTATAGAAATAAACCAATACAACAAAGAGCTGGTTCTTTGAAAAGATCAACAAAATTGACAAACCCATGGAAAGACTCACTAAGGAAAAAAGAGAAAGGGCTCATATAAACAAAATCTAAAATGAAAGAGGAGAAATTACCACAGATATCATAGATATAGAAAGGATTATTGTAGAATACTATGAAAAACTATATGCCACCAAATTCAACAATCTGGAAGAAATAGATAAATTTCTATAACAATAGAGTCTTCCTAGACTGAATCACAAAGAAGTAGAAAGTCTAAAAAGACCCATAAGCAAGGAAGAAATAGAAACAACTATCAAAAACCTCCCCAAAAATAATAGTCCAGGGCCAGATGGCTATACTAGTGAATTCTACCAAACATCCAAAGAAGATTTGGTTCCTATCCTCTCAAAGTCTTCCAAAAAATTGAAGAAGCAATACTTCCAAACACATTTTATGAGGCTAGCATAATGCTTATACAAAAACCTAGCAAGGACAACACAAAAAAAGAAAATTACAGACCAATATCTCTAATGAATACAGATGCAAAAATCCTAAACAAAATACTAGCAAATCGAATACAATAACACATTAAGAAAATAACTCATCATGATCAAGTGGGATTCACCCCAAAAATACAAGGATGGTTCAACATATGTAAAGTGATTAATGTAATACATCATATCAACAAAACAAAGAACAAAAACCATATGATCCTATCAATTGATGCAGAAAAGGCATTTGATAAAATACAACACCCTTTTATGTTTAAAACACTCAGCAAAATGGGTATAGAAGAAAAATATCTCAACATAATAATGGCCATTTATGACAAAATATCAGCTAACATCATACAAAATGGTAAAAAACTGAAAACTTTTCCTTTAAAATCAGGAACAAGACAAGGTTGCCCACTCTCTCCACTCCTATTCACTATAGTGATGGAAGTTCTAGCCAGAGCAATCAGACAAAAGAAAGAAATAAAAGTCATTTATACTGGGAAAGAAGAAGTAAAGATTTCACTTTTTGCGGATGACATGATCCTGTATATAGAAAACCCCAAAGACTCTACAGAAAGACTATTAAAAACAATAAACCAATACAGTAAGGTCACAGAATACAAAATTAACATACAGAAATCTATTGCTTTCTTATATGCCAACAATGAAACCTCAGAAAATGAACTTAAAAAATAATCCCTTTTACAGTTACAAAAATAAATAAATAAAATACCTAGGAATAAACATAACAAAGAATGTGAAGGACCTATATACTGAAAACTACAAAGCATTATTAAAGGAAATTGAAAAAGACACAATAGCCTGACCTGTGGTGGCGCAGTGGATAAAGCGTCGACCTGGAAATGCTGAGGTTGCCGGTTCGAAACCCTGGGCTTGCCTGGTCAAGGCACATATGGGAGTTGATGCTTCCAGCTCCTCCCCCCTTCTCTCTCTGTCTCTCCTCTCTCTCTCTCTCTCTCTCTCTGTCTCTTCCTCTCCTCTCTAAAAAAAATGAAATAAAAAAAAAAAAAAAAAAAACAAAAAAAAAAAAAAAAAAACATAATTAAAAAAAATACTTAAAAAAAAAAAAAAAAAAGAAAAAGACACAATAAAATGAAAAAATATTTTTTGTTCTTAGATAGAAAAAATAAATATAGTTAAAATGGCCATATTACCCAAAGTACAAATTTAATGCAATTCCCATCAAAATTCCAATGATATTTTTTAAAGAAATGGAACAAAAAATCATCAGGTGTGTATGAAACCCTAAAAAACCCGAAGAACAAAAGTAAGCCTAAGGAAAAACAAATGAAGCTGAGGAGGCATTACAATACCTGACTCTAAACTATACTATATAGCCACAATAATCAAAACAGCATGATATTGGCAGAAAAATAGACACACAGACCAATAGAACAGAACAGAGAGCCCAGAAATAAAACCACATATATATGGTCAAATCATCTTTGATAAAGAAGCCAAAAATACACAATGGAGAAAAGAAAGCCTCTTCAATAAATGGTGCTGGGAAATTTGGAAAGCCACATACAAAAGAATGAAACTTGACTACAGTTTGTCTCTTTGCATAAAAATTAATTCAAAATGGATCAAAGACCTAAATATAAGACCTGAAACAATAAATTACATAGAAGAAAACATAAGTACTAAACTCATGGACCTTGGCTGTAGAGAACATTTTTTGAATTTGACCCCAAAGGCAAGGGAAGTAAAGGCAAAGATAAATAAATGGGACTACATCAAACTAAGAAGTTTCTGCACAGCAAAAGAAACTGACAACAAAACAAACAGCCAACTAAATGGGGGATGATATTTTCAAACAACAGCTCAGATAAGGGGCTAATATCCAAAATATATGAAGAACTCACAAAACTCAGCAACAAACAAGCAAACAATCCAATAAAAAAATGGGAAGAGGACATGAACAGACACTTCTCCCAAAAAGAAATACAAATGGCCAATAGATATATGAAAAGATGCTCATCTTCACTAACTATTAGAGAAATGCAAATCAAAACTATAATGAGATACCACCTCACACCTGTTAGATCAGCTATTATCAACAAGACAGGTAATAACAAATGTTGGAGAGGCTGTGGAGCAAAAGGAACCTTCATCCACTGTTGGTAGAAATATAAATTAGTACAACCATTATGGAAGAAAGTATAGTGGTTCCTCAAAAAAATTAAGAATAGAACTACCATATGACCCAGCAATCCCTCTACTGGGTATATACCCCCATAACTCGAAAACATTGGTACGTGTAGACACATGCACCCCCATGTTCATCACAGCATTGTTCATGGAGACCAGGACATAAAAACAACCAAAATGCCCTTCAATAGAGGATTGGATAAAGAAGATGTGGTACATATATACTATGAAATACTACTCGGCCATAAAAAATGATGACATAGTATCATTTATGACAACATGGATAGACCTTAACATTATACTGAATTAAATAAGTAAATCAGAAAAAGCTAAGAACTGCATTATTCCATACATAGGTGGGACACAAAATTGAGACTCATGGACATAGATAAGAGTGCAGTGGTTACTAGGGGGAGGGGAAGGAAGAGAAGGAGGGGTTGGGGAGGTGGAGGGACATAAAGAGAAACAAATATAGGGTGACAGAGGATGATCTGGCTTTTAGTGATGGGTATACAGCATAATCAACTGTCCAGATGATATGGAGATATTTTCTCTAAATCTGTGTACTCTAGTTGACCAATGTCACCCTGTTAAATTTGTCTAAATAAAAATAAATAAATTTTTTAAAAATGTTTAAAGTGTAGTTACAGTTTCTTGCTTAAGAATCATTCCTATTTATAGCCCTTGTAGTTTTGATAAGGGGAACATAAGAGTTAGAAAAGTAGCTTTAGTAATAATAACTGTTAGTTATAATTATTAACTTAATGATTAATGTAAGTAAAAAGCTTTGTTCCAGGAGCTGGATACATAAATGGGCCCACGTGACTTGATGAGGCTGCAAACAATCCACCTTGTGCCCCAGGCCCAGGAGATCCACAAACAAGACAGTATCTTTTTTTTTTTATTATTTAAACATTCAATTTAATGGGGTGAAATTGATCAATACAAATATATAGGTTTCAGGTTAACATTTCTTTTTTTTAAAATTATTTTATTTTTTTAATGGGGTGACATCAATAAATCAGGATACATATATTCAAAGATAACATGTCCAGGTTATCTTGTCATTCAATTATGTTGCATACCCATCACCCAAAGTCAGATTGTCCTCTGTCACCTTCTATCTAGTTTTCTTTGTGCCCCTCCCCCTCCCCCTTTCCTTTTCCCTCTGACCCCTCCCCCCGTAACCACTACACTCTTATCAATGTCTCTTAGTCTCACTTTTATGTCCCACCTACGTATGGAATAATGCAGTTCCTGGTTTTTTCTGATTTATTTATTTCACTTCGTATAATGTTATCAAGATCGCACCATTTTGCTATAAATGATCTGATGTCATCATTTCATAAAACTCAACAACAAACAAACAAACAATCCAATAAAAAAATGGGAAGAGGACATGAACAGACACTTCTCCCAGGAAGAAATACAAATGGCCAACAGATATATGAAAAGATGCTCATCTTCTTTAGTTATTAGAGAAATGCAAATCAAAATGGCAATGAGATACCACCTCACACCTGTTAGATTAGCTATCATTAATAAGACAGGTAATAGCAAATGTTGGAGAGGCTGTGGAGAAAAAGGAACCCTCATTCACTGTTGGTGGGAATGTAAAGTAGTACAACCATTATGGAAGAAAGTATGGTGGTTCCTCAAAAAACTGAAAATAGAACGACCTTATGACCCAGCAATCCATCTACTGGGTATATACCCCCAAAACTCAGAAACATTGATACGTAAAGACACATGCAGCCCCATCTTCATTGCAGCATTGTTCACAGTGGCCAGGAATGGAAACAACCAAAAGCCCTTCAATAGATGACTGGATAAAGAAGATGTGGCACATATACACTATGGAATACTACTCAGCCACAAGACAGTATCTTGTGCCTGCTGACAAGGACGCTGATTAAGAAGTACTGGTCAACAGATGAAAAAAATTTAGAAGAATTTTTGGACTGCAACTTTTATCTAATTAACTTCTCCCTAAATTCCAGATCCCTTACCTATCCCTTTCTTCCCCTTATAAAAAAGGTTGGCTGACCCAAGGTGTTAAGATGTTTTGTTTTTTGGGGTACTGAACCCCCGTTTCCTCAGATCTCTGGCCATCTAAATAAAGGGCCCATAAAGATTCAATTAAAAAAAAACCTTCTATCCTTGTTTCCACTTATTTGACTGAATAGCAACAGGCAGCACAAACAAGGATATTTTTCCGGTTTCAGTTTCAGCCCTGGCCATCTGACCAATGAGGCAAGTAGGAAATTTTTAAAAAATGTTAGGGAAGAAAGAAACCAGCATCCTTCTGCACCACCTCATCCCCAGACTCACTAGAAAAAACAAGAGAAATTGATCTAGTGGAAACATTCCTAGGTCTACTCATGTTCATGTTGAGTGAGACCTCCCCCATGTTTGACAGCCAATGTTTAAATTATGCATTCTCGTTTATTTATTTATTTATTTACTTACTTACTTACTTGCTTACTTATTTTTAAGACTGTATTTATTCGTTTAGGAGAGAGAAGAGAGAGAGGGAGGGAGAAGAGAGAAAGAGAAAGAAGCGGGGAGGAACAGGAAGCATCAACTTCCATATGTACCCTGAACAGGCCAGCCCAGGGTTTCAAACCAGGAACTTCAGCATTTCAGGTCAATGCTTTATCCACTGTGCTACCACAGGTCAGGCCCCCATTCCAGATCTTTGTTAAAACTATTACTCTGCCCTCGGTGGATGGATTGGTTGGTTAGAGTATCTTCTCCATACACAAAGATTGTGGGTTCCATTCCTGGTCAGGGCAAATACAGGAATGGATAGATGTTTCTGCCTCTCTCTCTCTCTCTCCCTCTTTCTCTCCCTTCCTCTCTCTCTAAAATTAATAAATACTTTTTTAAATTAAAAAACAACTATTACTCTGAGGAGAAAATCTCTGCTCATTGTTGAACATTATGGGCTGTAAAGTGCATTCTTGGTCTGAAGAAACGGTGCTTATCCACTCACATCAGAGCATGTTCAGTTTCATTCACACACACATTTTCATCCACCATAGGGATGAAATGAGAGAGCCAGGCCAGAGACAGTGTCCGCTGCTGTCAAGACCGATTTGTGGTCCCCCAGGGCTACCAGCACCGCCCTCTAAGGAATCTGCCACATAGCCAGCTGTAGTCTGTCTCTTTTGCTGACAGACACAGCAGTTCTTATGGGTATTTTGTTGCTCAAGGGGCAAGAAGACTATGTCTACATTCAGCCCATCTCTGCGTGGTTGCAGTGCACACATGTCCACTCATCACGTGGACTCAGTTGGTCCCTCAAGGGAGCACACAAGCATATGTGCTTGTTGATTTCAGTCACCTTCCAAACTTGTAAAGGAGTTTTTGTGGGCAATTATGTGTCCTACTTTAATGCACCTCTCAAATTTCCACAGGGCTGTGCACCACAAGGGCATCCTTTTAGCAGGTCAGGTTTCCATTACACTCCTGTCTGACCATATAGCCTGGCCACTGGCCATGAATCAGTCAAAACAATGCTTTCATCACCAAGAGGAAAACAGCATCTACATCAGCCCAAATGAGCTGATCTGCTTTTACCTTCTTTAATCAGAGTCTTTCCATCTGTATAGTCTTAACCCTTTGAGTAGTATGAACGTTCATGTACATCCTCATGCCTCCTGACCACCCAGAGTACGATTATACAAAAATTTTTATTTTAGGCCCTGGCCGGTTGGCTCAGTGGTAGAGCGTCGGCCTGGCGTGCAGAAGTCCCAGTTTCGATTCCCGGCCAGGGCACAAAGGAGAAGCACCCATCTGCTTCTCCACCCCTCCCCCTCTCCTTCCTCTCTGTCTCTCTCTTCCCCTCCCGCAGCCAAGGCTCCATTGGAGCAAAGTTGGCCTGGGTGCTGAGGATGGCTCTATGGCCTCTGCCTCAGGCGCTAGAATGGCTCTGGTTGCAACAGAGCAACGCCCCAGATGGACGGAGCATCACCTCCTGGTGGGCATGCCGAGTGGATCCCGTTCGGGCGCATGCGGGAGTCTGACTGCCTCCCCGTTTCCAACTTCAGAAAAATAAAAAAATATATATTTTTTATTTTAAAAATGTGTAAGGCAACATTGAAAAAAGGCAAATGTATGTTCTTCTTGTTTCCATAAATTGGTTATCAAAGAAACATGATTTTAAGTTAATAAAACTGGAACTGGAACTAATTTTATTTTTTGAAAAAAAAACTCACTCCCGGGAATCAGCAAGCATGATAAAAACTCACTATTCAGAGGGCTAAAGAGATCACATCTATGCTGAGACCTGATTTGTGTCTATTAATTTTTCTCATTTTGTTTTATAAGAAGAAAGCTTAAATACCAGGATGGTACAGATAAAATTATGGACTTCTTCTAGCACTTGTCACAATATACTGTAGATAGTCATTTAATCTCTGTGCTTGCACACTACCACCTCACTTATTTGACCTGACACTTTCTTGAAGATAACGACTGTATCTTACTCATTTTGTATACCTAGTGTACCTAGTGACTGTGATTTGTATTTGTGGCCAATAAATGTTGTTGGACTGGTGTTGTTGTGAGTCGGGGGCACAGAGAGAGAGATCAGCAGACGAAATCATCAAGGACTAGCAAAGGACCACCGCTCGCTCAGGCAAATGGCCCCGAGTTCATACAGTGTCCTAATTTTATTCACAAGACTTCAAAAAGCTTGTTTACTGAGAAATTGGCATAACATCAAGAGTAACTTTTACTTAAAGATACATAGAGTGCACCTGCAAGATAGCTTAGTAGCAACATAATATCAGAAGGCATTAATTGCTATTGCTTCTATGGATCCCACAACATTCCTCTCCTTATCTTAAGGGATAAGGAAAGTACAGAAATCTTATGAGAATGTTTTACTGAGAAAAGCCCAGCAACTGCCTTCAGTCACATAGACTTGTTTCAGTGACTCACCTTCAAGTCACAAAACAACTTTCTTGGCAAAACATTCTTTTCTTGTTGGCTGTGTTCCCATCCAAGGCCATGCAATGGATTATTCCACTACAGACTGGAATGGAACAAAATAGAAAATACGTTTTATTTGATTTTTTACAATTATTTATATATTTTATTAAATTGAATTAGTTATTTACACAATATTTTTAATTACTGAATATTCTTATGCAGCTATGAGACAAATCAGTTAGTTATATTGGTAAACAAATTTAGTTAATATCTGATAACTACCATAAACAATTATTTGTGAATAATATAGACAATGTAGAAGAAATGAATAAATTCTTAGAAACATATAACCTATGAAGAATGAAGCAAGAAGAAATAGGAAATCTAAAAAATTCTATTGCTAATAAGATTGAATTAGTAATCAAAACCCTCCTGACCAACAGAAGTCCAGGACCAAAGACCTTCACTGATAAATTCTACAAAACATTTAAAGAAGAATTAATAACAATCCTTCTCAAATTCTTTCAAAAGTTAGAAGTGTCGGGAACACATCCAAGCTCATTTAATGAGGCCAACATTACCCAGATACCAACATCACAATGAGGAAAAAAAGACAACTTACAGGCAATATTCCTGATGAACATGGATACAAAATCCCCAACAAAATATCAGCAAACCAAATCAATAATACATGAAAAAGATTATAGATCATGATCAAGTGGGGTTTATTCCAGAAATGCAAGGAAGGTTCAACATGTACAAATAGATCAATGTGACATACTACATTAATGAGATAAAGGAGGAAAGGTATAAGATAATGGCAATATAGGAGGATACTGAACTCATCCCCTTCCCATTAGCAAAATCAAACATAGGTAACAATTACACTAAGCACTGAATGAACAGCTTCTGACAAGAAATAAAAAAAGATTTTAAAAAACAGCTAAGAAGTGGAGGGTGCCCTCCAGGAACTCTTCATGGCCAAAGGAGCCAGGGAGTGACATTGTTTAGATTTCCTTCCACTTTAGGTGGGAGCTCTGTTTAAGTACTTTGACCTACCTGCAAGATCACGTCAGCACATTCACAGCTACATTGCCTGAAGCCTTTTGCCTCTGAACAAATGGAGTAAACAGGAACAATGGGGTATTGTTATCACCACACCCACCTGGCTTCCCCGCTGAGAACTTTTCCAGATCAGCAGGGTAATACCTCAGGTGCCCAGCTGCAAGGGGCTTCCCAAAACTACTCAGTACTTAGAACTTCCACAGAGGTCTCTTCTACTATGTGGAACCACTTTCAATACAACAAATGACAGAGGTGATATAGAGAAGACCAGAGAGTCATGAGAGATTTCTAGGTAATGCAGGAATTCTCTGGAATCAGAGGGGCAGGTGAGCACCATTGTTTATATACCCCACTCCCTCCATAGGATGGGTGGGGCTCTATCTAGGTGCTCTGGCCTACCTGCAAGGTCACTGCAGCCCATTCAAAAACTAATTGCTAGAGCCCATTTGGCCTAAAAAAAAAAAGAAACAAGGAGCATCAACAGGGCATAACTACAAACATCTATCCTTTCCCCAGAGCTGTTCTGGCTCAGTAGGCCAGTGTCCTTGATGCCTAGGCACCTGTGAGGCATCTGCCACCATGCATTCACTGTCCTCACAGAACCCACTTACACATAAGGTCACTTTTCCAAGACTGGAAGAGACAGCTATTTTGTCTAATTTATATAAACAAATATATAAAGTCAAACAAAATTAAAAAACAATAAAATGAAAGAACAAATAAAATACTCAGAAGAAAACCCTAAGGAAACAAAAATAAATAATTTCCTGATAAATAATTCAAAAAAGTGGTTATAAGGATGCTTGCCAAACTTGAGAATAGAATAGAGGAACTTTGGGAGAATTTCAACAAAGAGTTAAAAAGTATAAGAAAGAACAAAGCAGATATAAAGAACACAATAATTGAAATTAAAAGTACATAGAAGGAATGAACAACAAATTAGCTAACCTGGAAGAATGAACCAGCAACCTGAAGACTAATGGAAATCAACCAATCAGAACAGTGGAAAGGAAAAAGAATTTTTTTAGAAATGAGGATAGTTTAAGCAGTGTTTTTCAACCACTGGTCTGTCCCTAGACTGGTGCCAGTCTGCAAAAGAATTAACCACCCTGATGTTGTATGAAGATTATAGACCCAATAATTATAGATTCTATAATCTTCATACAACATTAGGGTGGTTAACACTTTTGCAGACCAGCACAAAATTTCTGCCAGACCAATACCAGTCCATAGACCAGTGGTTTAAAAAACATTGGTTTAAGGGACCTCTGGAATAATATCAAATACTCAAACATTTGCATTACAGGTATCCCAGAAGGACAAAAAAGAGAAAAAGTAACAGAAACATTATTTAAAGAAATAATGGCTGAAAACTTTTCTAACCTGGGAAAGAAAAGAGACAGTCAACTTCAGGAAGCACAGAGAGATCCAAACAAGATAAACCCAAAGAGACCCACCCACACCAAGACATATTGTTAGTTAAAATGGCAAAAGTTAAAGAAACAATCTTGAAGGAAGCAAGAAAAGAAAACAAGTTACCTTCAAAGGAATTCCTATAAGGCTATCAGCTGATTTCTCATCAGCAACTTGACAAGCGAAGAGTGAGTTGCAGGACATCTTATCTTTAAACTGCTGAAAGAAAGAAAGGAAGCTAAAACCTATAATATTTTATTCAGCAAAGTTATCATTCAGAATTGAAGGAGAGATAAAGAGTGTTCTGGACAAGCAAAACCTAAAAGATTTCATCACCATTAAACCAGCCTTACAGCAAATATTAAAGGATCTTCTTTTAAAAGAAAAGGCCATAACCAGCTATAAGAAAATATGAGAAAGAGAAAAACCTCCCACAAGTACAGCCAAATATTCAATAAATACAGAAAATCAGACATTTAAAAAACTACTATATGATAGATACGTGAATTCCAAACTGCCCTCTTGATGTTCTGCTTATCTGTCAGACCTCACCCTTACTGGACTAATGACCCTGAGACAGAGGAATTCCAAAAAGCTGAGAAGCCGCCCCAAGGAGGGGCTCTGGACATACCAGGATTTTTGATTCAACACCCACATGCTCAAAGCCCCCCAAGGAGGAGCATTCTGGACATACCAAGTCTTTTGCCTCAGTATCCCCTCAGGCTCTCCCAAACACTATATAACTCGCCCCTAGTCTGTAACTGGTGCTCTTCTCCCCCAGGAGAAGTGCCCGGCAGGGTTCCTTTCTTCCTTTCAATAAAGCCTGTTACTCTGGTCTTTCGGACTCCCATGGATTCCAACACTATAAAGGTTAAAAAGAAGTATCACTGAACTCAAAGTACAATAATTACTTAGGAAATAACGCAAAAGTTCTAAAATATGGTATGAATAACAAAGAATGCAAAGGGGAGTAAAAATATAGTCCTCATAGAATATATTTGAACTTAAATGCCTATCAACTTAAAATAAATTGCTATTGATAAAGAAATCTCATGTTACTACAAACAAAAGGCCTATATAAGCTATACAAAGACAAAGGAGGCTAACTAAAACACTAAAGGAGAACAGAAAAGCATAGGAGAAGAGTTCAAGAGAAGAAACAGAAGATAACTATAAAAACAACTGTAAAGCCAGAAGCCACGGCCAGGGCCACCATCACAGCAGCCCGGCCCATGCAGGTTCCCATTGGATCCGGACAGTCGGTAAAGAAACAACGGAGCCACAAACTGATGGGCCATAGTCTTTAATTCTAGCTTGCACCCGGCGGGCAAGTAAAAACATACACACTAGGCTCCAAAACCCACTCACATTCAGTGCTCACAAAGCCACTGACTTATCCGAGTTTCCTAGAATCAAAGGTTTCTAGCTCACCAGCCTTATTCTCCTCAGTTCCCCATCTCCTTCCTTATCCCAGATACCAACTCTTCTCCTCAGTTCCCCATCTCCTTCTCTATCCCAGATACAAACTCTACACAAACTGGCATCCCACTCAGCACTCCATCATCTTGGCTGCTTCTCCTGGCCACATGGCCTCTTTCTGCTGCTTTCTGCTCTGCTCTCTCCTCTAATGATAATCTCAGGAACCAAGAGCCAAGTCCCGTTCTGCCTCCATTTTATAGTGTAGAAATCCAAACCCTTAATCCAATATACATAATAGGGAAGTCTCTAATACAAAGTCACTTCTCTGAGGCATGATAGGATTGTACCACCTCACACCAAAAAGGGTGGGACAGGCTTAATCCCAAAACCAAGCCTCAGGCTACAACAATTCTCAACACACATTAATATCACCTGGACAACGGCCTCCATCTTTAACAAAGTGAGCATAATACATTTTATCTGCCCAACAACAACCTAAAAGCAATTAACAAAATGGCAACAAGTACATCCTTATTAGTAATTATCATATTTTTTCCTCCATAAGACACATTTTTTTCCCCCAAAAGTGGAGGGGAAAGTGCCCGTGCAGTTTATGGAGCGAATGTTCATTTTTTTTAGCTGCTGTGGGTTCCCGGACAACTAGAAGAGTATTTGAACATTAAAGTCTCTTGTCATTTATTAGTAACAGTATTAGTGGTTGTTAATATTGCTGTTGAGTTTACATTGTTAAAATACTATTGTGGAATATTTTATTAAATATTTTAACACACCATTTGGTTCAGAATATATTTTTTTTTTCCTCCTTAAAACCCTAGGTGCATCTTATGATCAGGTGTGTCTTATGGAGCGAAAAATATGGTACTCTAAATTTAAATGGATTAAATGCTCCAATAAAAAGGCATAGGGTGGCTATGGATTAAAATACATGACCCATTTATATGCTGCTTACAAGAGACTCATATCAAATAAAAAACATATAGACTAAAAGTGAAGGGAAGAAAAAAGATATTGCATTGTTGGTCAAATGGGTTTGTAAACATGATATATATGTTTGCTCGCTTGTGACTTATATTGGGTGTGGGGGACAGGCTATAAGCAGGCCAGGTTGTTGTAGCCTGAGGTTTGGTTTTGGGACTAAGCTTTTCCCCACACCCTTGACTGATTGTATGATCTGGGTGGTGCACTCTCATGAGGAATCCAATTATGCCTTGGATAATTGACTTTGTATCGGAGACTTCCTTGTTTGTATATTGGATTAAGGGATTTTGGTTTTCTACACTATAAAGTGGGACAGACCAGGAGCTCAGACACACAGTTCCTGCTATCATAATTGCAGGGGCTCCCCTGATCCCTTGCCCTTCATGGGAAGAGCTGGTTTTCTGCTTTTCCCTTGTCTTCTTTTGTGGTTTGCCTGTCTTGGTGAGACACCAATAAATAGGATGGCCCCCCATCCTCTGACTCCGCCATTTCTTTATCGTCTGCCTGAATCCAATGGGAACCTGCATGTGAATGGTCACGATGGCGGCTCCTGGCCTTACATGCATGCAAATAGAAATAAAAAGATAGCTGGAGTCTGACCAGGTGGTGGTGCAGTGGACAGAGCCTCAACCTGGGACATTGAAGACTCAGGTTCAAACCCCCCAGATTGCTAGCTTGAGTGTGGGGTCAGCAGCTTGAGCTCAGGGTTGCTGGCTTGAGTGTGGGTGATAGGCATGACCCCATGTTCACTGGCTTGAGCCCAAGGTCACTGGCTTGTATAAGGGGTCACTAACTCAGCTGGAGTTCCCCAGTCAAGGCATGTATTAAAAGCAATCAATGAACAACTAAAGTGCCACAACTAAAAGTTGATGGTTCTCATTTCTTTCCCTTCCTGTTTGTCTGTTTCTGTCTCTCTTGTACACACTTAATTAAAAAAATAAATTAATTTTAAAAAGCTGGAGCAGCAATATTTATATCTGACAAAATAGATTTTAAAACCAAAAAAAATGTATAAAAGATAAAGAACAACATTACATCATTTTAAAAGGGGTCAATTTAAAATTCAATGCAATCTCTATTAAAATACCAATGACATTCTTCTCAGAATTAGGATTAATTCTAAAACTTAAATGGAACCACAAAAGATTCCAAATAGCCAAAGAAATCTTAAGAAAGAACAAAGAGGGAGGTATCACAGTTCCTGATATCAAACTATCCTAACAAAGCTACAATAATAAAAACAGTATGGTGCTGGCATAAAAAAAGATATATAGATCAATGGAATTGAATAGAGAGCCCAGAAATCAATCCTTGTTTATATGGTCAATTCATCTACAACAAAGGAGTTAAGGATATACAATGGGGTAAAAATAGTCTCTTTAATTAGTAATGTTGGCAACATTGGACAGATATTAAAAAAAATAGACCATTTTCTTGTACCGTATATACAAATAAACTCAGAATGGATTAAAGACTTAAATATAAAACCTGAAACCATTAGAGCCCTGGAAGAAAACATAAGCTGTAAACTCTTTGATGCATTTTTAGCAATATCTTTTTGGATGTATTTCCTCAAGCAAGGGCAACAAAAGAAAAATAAACAAATGGGACTACATCAAGCTAAAAATATTTTGCACAGCACAGAAAACCAACAAAACAAAAAGACACCCTATTGAATAAGAAGATATATGTGATATATCTGATAAAGTATTGATATCTAAAATATGTAAAGAACTCATACAACACCAACCTCCCCCTCCCAAAAAAAAAATCAAATAATCAAATTTAAAAAGGGGCAAGAGACAATATATTTTTATTTATTCTTTAGATTTTAGCCTTGTAAGTTAAAGTGCTTTACATGATGTTAAAAGCTATTTGTTTCTTTACTGGGTTGGGGGGAGGGTGTTAAAAGATAGGGAATGAAGAATGCAAAATGGTTTATTGTTCAACTTTCCACTCTGATCCAATCCTGTACCATAGTACCTTTCTAGTATGATATTGTGATGTTTCATACAATGCAGTGAACATAACCAACTTGTTACCTAAATAAAGAATTGATAAAAACAAAAACAAACAAACAAACCAAAAAAAAGCCTGACCTGTGGTGGCGCAGTGGATAAAGCGTTGACCTGGAAATGCTGAGGTCGCCGGTTCGAAACCCTGGGCTTGCCTGGTCAAGGCACACATAGGAGTTGATGCTTCCAGCTCCTCCCCCCCCTGTCTCTCTCTCCTCTCTCTGTCTCTCTCCCTCCCTCTCTCTCTCCTCTCTCTCTCTATCTCTCTCTCTCCCTCCCTCTCTCTCTCCTCTCTAGAAATGAATAAATAAAATAAATATTTTTTAAAAGTTTAAAAAAAAATAAAAAGGGGCAAGAGGACCTGAATAGACATTTTCCCCAAGAAGACATACAAATGGCCAACAGATCTGAAAAGATGCTCAACATCACTAATCATCAGGAAAATGTAAATTAAAATCACAATGAAATATCACTTCACACTCTTCAGAATGGCTATCATTAATAAATTAACAAATTACGAGTGATGGTGAGGATGTGGAGAAAAGGGAACCCTTGTACACTGATGGTGTGATTATAAATTAGTCAGCCACTATGAAAATCAGCATGGAAAGTACTCAAAAAATAAAAACAGAGCTGCCTTACAATCCAGCAATCACTCCTGGGTATTTATCTAAAAAAAAAAAATACTAATTTGAAAAGATTTGTGCACCACTGTGTTCATTGCAGCATTACTATTAGTAGCAGAGATTTGGAAAAAAGCTAGATGTCCATCAATAAATGATTGAATAAAGAAGAAGTGGCATATATACATATATATAATGAAATATTACTCAGCAATAAAAAAAAGAATGAAATTTTACCCTTTGTGACAACACAGATGAAGTAGGATATTATACCAAGTAAAAAAAAGTCTGAGAAAGACAAATACTGTATGACTTTACTTATATGTAGAATCTAAGAAACGAACAAAAAACAAAGTAAACAGAAGCACACCCATAGATATAGAGAACAAGCTGATGGTTGCCAAAGGGAAGGGGATAGAGGATGGGGAGGAATTACTTATATTTCTATCACTAATAATAAACATGTAGAAAATGTCATTAAAAGTACAATGCCATTCTAATAAAAATAACTATTATTATATGGGAAATTCATGGGGTGTTAGTTATTGTTCACTGAGTAACTACCATGTACCAAGCATGGTTACATTTATTATCCTACCCAAAGTAATACATATAAAAAATTAAATATAATAAAACTAGTGGATGAAAGTTTGATGAGTAACCACATATTTAAACAATCTCAAAATATCTTCCTAAAAATATGTATTGATTACAAAATGTAAATCAGTAAGTTGCAGTGATGAAACCTGGCAGATCACCCTTGCCAAATGATCAGGTAACATTTTCAATTTTGGACTATCCAGCAGCTTGTTTTTTTAGATATAATGCACTGAGAACTTAACATCACCCCTGTGGCATTCTTGCCCAAAATGGATGACCTGAATCTAATCATGAGGAAAGAGCAGACACATCCAGACAAAAGGACATTGCACTAAATATCTGGCCTGTATTTGTCAAAAATGCCAATGGGATGAAATACAAAAGAAAACTCAGAAACTTTCAGTTAAAAGAGACTACAGACGTGATAACTAAATGCAATATGCAATGCAGGATCTTGGATTTCCCCCTTTTTTTTTACTGGATTCTGACTTGATTTGTTGATAACTTAAACAAAGAAGTAAACAGGGAAGCACAGCTTTTCAGTTAATTTTTAAATGAATCGATTATGACTACACGAAGTACAATCGTTTCTGTTTGTTCCGTTAGGTGGGGCAAGCAGAGACGCTGGGCAGGAACGATGCACAGGGCAGCCTTGCAGGGTTTCTTTTCTCGCCTTTGTTCTTTGAATTCACTTTGAATACTTCAGAATTTATTTTTATTTACTGACTTTAGTGAGAGAGAAAGGGAGGAAGAGAGAGAGACAGACAGACAGACAGAAACATCAATCAGTCCCTGTATGTGCCCTGGCCAGGGATTGAACTGGCAACCTCTGTGCTTCGGGTTGATGCTCTAAACAACTGAAATATTCAGCCAGGATTGAATATTTAAGAATTTACAATGTGAGTTTTCCATGCACAACCTCCAAGAGAGAATGGATATGTACTAGATGAGGATCTTTTTTTTGCTTTCCAAGAGAAAGGCATGTAAGCCACACATAAGAAAGCATGAAAATAGTAGATAGTAAAAAGCCAGGCTATGGCTTTTACAAAGGATGTTTGATTGTGCAATGCAGGAATGAATCATAAAGGGAGGCTCTTTGACATTCTAATTATCCCAGAAGTAATTTCTTTGTGTTAAATTTAGGACAGTAGATCTATTCTCCTGCAGCAGAAACTGGGACATTCCCAGCAACTCACGGGCAACTGTGAATGTTTTGGCAGAGAACACAACTGTTGGTCTACTGCCTTATGTCCACACAGTGCAATGATATATTACATAGTTACTTAGAATTGAAACAGTTTATGCATTTGTGCTTCAGTGAATGGAATCATTCACCCACTCAAAAAATGTTACTGAGACTTCTATAAAGCACATTGTTGGGACAATCTGTGAAAACTAATTAGGAGTGTAATTAGGTATTCTATCAGTTGTTAATTTCCTGATTTTGATCATTGTACTGCAGTTATATAAAACAATCCCTTGCTTTTAAGAAATGCATAAAAAATAAAAAATAAAAATCATATGATCATCTTGATGAAAAAAGTATCTGCCAAAATTAAACACCCATATGTGATAAAAACTCTCAACAACATGTGTAAAGAAGGAGCATACCTCAACATAATAAAGCACATATATGATCAACTAGAAAGCCCGGCGGTCATACGAAATGACCGCTGTTCTAGATATTATAAATTGTAATTAAAATGATTTGTGCAAAGGTGTCTGCTAATTCAAACTGAATTACCCAGGGCAGGTGGCGAGGATGCCCCTTTGCTTAGTGCCCCATGGGGTTTCCCCCTTCTACTTGCTTAATTGCTTAAAGGAGAGTGCAATGAAGAAAACCACTGGCAGTACATTTCTTAAGAGCCACCGCTAGCTCAATAAATAAAGGTGATTTAAATAATAAAATGTTGGCCCTGGCCAGTTGGCTCAGTGGTAGAGCGTCAGCCTGGCGTGCAGAAGTCCCAGGTTTGATTCCCTACCAGGGCACACAGGAGAAGTGTCCATCTGCTTCTCCACCCCTCCCCCTCTCCTTCCTCTCTGTCTCTCTCTTCCCCTCCCGCAGCGAGGCTCCACTGGAGCAAAGATGGCCCGGGCGCTGGGGATGGCTCCTTGGCCTCTGCCCCAGGTGCTAGAGTGGCTCTGGTCACAACAGAGCGACACCCCAGAGGGGCAGAGCATCGCCCCCTGGTGGGAAGAGCGTCACCCCCTGGTGGGCGTGCCGGGTGGATCCCGGTCAGGCACATGTGGGAATCTGTCTGACTGTCTCTCCCCATTTCCAGCTTCAGAAAAATACAAATATATATATATATAGCCCTGGCCGGTTGGCTCAGTGGTAGAGTGTCAGCCTGGCGTGCAGAAGTCCCGGGTTCGATTCCTGGCCAGGGCACACAGGAGAAGCGCCCATCTGCTTCTCCACCCCTCCCCCTCTCCTTCCTCTCTGTCTCTCTCTTCCCCTCCCGCAGTGAGGCTCCATTGGAGCAAAGATGGCCCGGGCATTGGGGATGGCTCCTTGGCCTCTGCCCCAGGCACTGGAGTGGCTCTGGTCGCAACAGAGCGACACCCCGGAGGAGCAGAGCATCGCCCCCTGGTGAGCAGAGCATCGCCCCCTGGTGGGCGTGCCGGGTGGATCCTGGTCGGGCGCATGCAGGAGTCTGTCTGACTGGCTCTCCCCGTTTCCAGCTTCAGAAAAATACAAAAAAAAATAAAAAATAAAAAATAAAAAATATAAATAAATAAATAAATAATAAAATGTTAATTCACATGTCAAAGATCTCTTTGTACACAACATTTCTTGTGTAGATCTTTCCATCATTTTTAAGCTCGCCTTGCGGAGGACCATCAATTATTTTTAATTTTACGTCCGTTCTTTCACGAACTCTTGAACAGGCAACATAAAGTTGACTGTGTCCAAATGCAGTCTCAGGTAAAAAAAATGCCAACATGCTTAAGCGTTTGGCCCTGAGACTTATTGATAGTCATAGCAAAGGCAAGTTTTACAGGAAATTGTCTACGTCTCAATTGAAATGGCAACCCTGTTTGAGATGGAGCCAAATCAATTCTTGGAATGACATGTATTTCACCTTTAGAGGAGCCAGTCAAAGACTTAGCTATTATGACATTATTTTTCAATTGGAGAACCTCTAGTCTGTACCATTGCAAAGACCCCTTCTGGTGTTAAGATTTCTTCACAGCATAATAATTGCTCCAATCTTTAACCTCAATTTGTGAGGTGGCATGCCAGAAGACGAGACTATTTGAATGCCGTGGCAACTTCACCCCATTGGCTAGTACAGTTATGCAAGCAACCAATAAGCTATCAGCGACAAACAGACACTTAAGCCACATATAATAAAGATTACAGCTAACAATGCACTCAACAGAAAAAAACAGAAAGTCTTTTCTCTAAAACCAGGAACAAAGCAAAGATGTCCACTCTCACCACTTTATTCATAGCATTTGGAAGTCTTAGAAAGAGCAATAAATAGGCAAGAAAATGAATAGCCTGACCAGGCAGTGGCGCAGTGGATAGAGCATTGGACTGGGATGCGGAGGACCCAGGTTTGAGACCGTGAGGTCGCCAGCTTGAGTGCGGGCTCATCTGGTTTGAGCAAAAGCTCACCAGCGTCGACCCAAGGTCGCTGGCTCAAGCAAGAGGTTACTTGGTCTGCTGAAGGCCCATGGTCAAAGCATATATGAGAAAGCAGTCAATGAACAACTAAGGTGTCGCAACAAAAAACTGATGATTGATGCTTCTCATCTCTCTCCGTTCCTGTCTGTCCCTATCTATTCCTCTCTTACTCTCTCTCTGACTCTCTCTCTGTAAAAAAATAAAATAAATAAATAAATATAAATAAATAAATAAATAAAAGGCATTCAAATTAGAAAGAAGTAAAACTATCACCATTTATATATAGTATCATATGTATCTGTATTGTATGGAAAACACTTAACCAAAAAAATCATAATCATAATCATAATTACCTTGTAGACCTAATAAACAAATTCAGTAAAGTTGCAGGATACAAAATCAATATACAAAAATCAGCTGCATCTCTACACACTATTAATAAGCTATCAGAAATAGAAATTAAGAAAACATACTATTTATCAGATAAATACTAGATTTATTGGGGTGATCACTTTATAAGTAATATAAATGTCTAATCACTATGTTGAACACCTGAAACTAATATTGTATGTCAACTGTAATTTAATTTTTTAAATAAAATATATGTAAAAAAAGAAAATATACCATTTATATTTGCATCAAAAAGAATAAAATACTTAGAAATAAATTTAACCAAGGAAGTAAAAGACCCATACCCTGAAAACTATAAAAACCTTTAAGAAAGAAATTAAAGAAGATACAAATAAATGAAAAAATGTTTCATGCTCATAGATTAAAAGAATAAAAATTAAAATATCCAAACTACCCAAAGCAATCTACAGATTCAATGCAATCCTTATCAAAATTCCAATGGCACTCTTTTTTACATAACTAGAACAAACAATTCTACAGTTTGTATGGAACCATAAAAGATCCTGAATATTCTAAGCAATCTTGAAAAAGAAGAACATTGCAGGATAAATCACACTTTCTGCTTTCAAACTACATTACAAAGCTATGATAATCAAAATTGTATGCTACTGGCATAAATACAGACATACAGATCAATGGAACAGAATAGAGAGCCCAGAAATAAACTCATGCATATGTTATTAATTAATTTATGACAAAAAAGCCAAGAATATACAGAGTGTCCTAGGATTATGACACAGTTCCATTCCTAGGACAGTGATATAACCCAAATTTTGGTGTAAGTAGAGACACATACTAGCCTAAGTCACTTATCTATCCTAACACAGTTGTAAAGTCATAATCTAGAACATAAAAACACAACTAAGCCACAGAAAAAGGAAAAAGACATAAATATACTACACTGTATACTGTACTGTAGTAACAGAAAAAATGACAAAAAATGAGTGTAAAAAACTTTCTTACCTTTATTCCTGTGGTTGGCTTGCACACTGGTAGGGGCATTGCAAGGTGGGAGAGAGTGACTTATTGGGAGGAGGAAGCTGGAGAAGCAGGAGAACCTGCAAAAGGTGCTGGAGATACTGGGTCAGGTGAATCAGGATTGCCTAAGGAACATGCAGGAGATGCTGGAGATGATTCTACCTGTACTACAGGTGTTTCATCTTAAGAAGCAGCTGATGTAGAGGGTACAGGATCTATTGCAGGCCTCTCTACCCTCTTTAAAAATTGTTCCAGGCTAGTCTGGAAAGTTGATGATGACTTCTCTTCCAAAATCTGCCTATAGCATTGCAAGGCATCTGTAACAGCTCTGTAGACCTTACTGAATCCGTCATCACTGGGGTTCTCAGCCTGAAATTTTGCCAACCTCTCCTCTACCATAGAAAAATCTTTTGCCGGCCCTGGCCAGTTGGCTGAGTGGTAGAGTGTTGGCCTGGTATGTGGATGGCCCGTGTCTGATTTCTAGTCAGGGTACATAGGCAAAGCACCCATCTGCTTCTCTACCCCTCCCCTCCCACTTCTCTCTCTCTGTTTCCTGCAGAAACCTTATATTTAGTTCCTCTCTCTCTCTCTTTTCTCCAAGGCTTATTTGGAGCAAGTTGGCCCCAGGCGCTGAGGATGGCTCCATGACCTCCACCTCAGGTGCTAAGAAGAGCTTCGTTGCTGAGCAAAGGAGCAACACTCCTGGTGGGCAGAGCACCACCACCTAGTGGGCTTGCCAGATGGATCTTGTTTGAGGTACATGTGGGGATTTGTCTCTGCATCCCCTCATCTTACTGAAGAAAAAAGAAAAAAAAAAGAAATAAAAAACCTTCTGTCAAACCCTTGGTAGTAAATCTCTTGGATTCTGGGGTTTCTATCTCTTCCTCTGCAATCAGCTGATTCTCCAGCTGAATGAGGTCCTCAGCAGACAGTTCCTCTTCATGGGAGTGTCGTAAACTCGAAACGTCATATGTCGAGACTGTTGTAATCCAAGGACCCCCTGTAAAATAGGAAAAAGGCGATCTTTTCAAAAAATGTTTTGGGCCTGACCAGGCGGTGGCACAGTAGATAGAGCGTCGAACAGGGATGTGGAGGACCCAGGTTCGAGACCCCGAGGTCGCCAGCTTAAGCATGGGCTCATCTGGTTTGAGCAAAGCTCACCAGCTTGGACCCAAGGTCACTGGCTCGAGCAACGGGTTACTTGATCTGCTGAAGGCCCGTGGTCAAGGCACATATGAGAAAGCAATCAATGAACAACTAAGGTATTGCAACGAAAAACTAATGATTGATGCTTCTCATCTCTCTCTGTTCCTGTCTGACTGTCCCTATCTAGCTCTCTCTCTGACTCTTGCTCTGTCTCTGTAAAAAAAAAAAAAAAAATGTTTTGGGAAACTTGGACAGCCACATGCAAAAGAATGAAACTGGATCACTGTCTTACACTATACACAAAAATGGACTCAAAATGCATTAAGGACTTGAATGTAGGCCTGAAACCATAAAAACCCTAAAAGAACATATAAGGGGTAATCTCCTTGACATCATACTTGGCAATAATTTTTTGGATTTGACTCCAAAAGGAAAGGCAACAAAATAAAAATAAACAAATGAAACTACACAAACTAAAACATTTATGGACAGTAAGGGAAACTATCCATAAAATGAAAGGGCAACTTATAGAGTGGAAGAAAATATTTAAATTCATATACAGTGGTCCCTCATCTATCATGGCATTAGGTTCCAGAGCCTCCAGCGATAGACGAAAATCCGCAAAGTAGCAACCTTATATTTATCTTATTATATATATACTTATATATATATAATAAAAATTATATATATTATATATAATAAAAAAATATATATATATTTAAGGCTTTATAAACACTCTCCCACTCATAAACTTTTTCAATTTTTTAGGCTAGAAAATACTTATTTTACTGCAAAAATAATTAAAATAATAAATATATAAAAATACCTATATACTGCAAAATGTCATGTATAGCAAAAAATCCACAATACAAAATTAGATATATGCAATTTAAAAATCTGCAATACAGTGAGACCATGAAAAGTGAATTGCGATATGGTGAGGGATGACTGTATCTAATACCAGGTTAATATTTAAAATATATGTAAAGAATTTGTGCCTGACCAGGTGATGGTGCAGGGGATAGAGCATCAACCTGGAATGCTGAGGACCCAGGTTTGAAACCCCAAAGCTGCTGGCTTGGGTGCAGGCTCACCAGCTTGAGTGTGGGGTCACCAGCTTGAGGGTGAGATCACAGATATGACCCCATGGTCACTGGCTTGAGCCCAAAGGTTGTTGGCTTGAAGCCCAAGATTGCTGATTTGTACCCAAGGTTGCTGACTTGAGTAAGGAATCACTGGCTGGTTTGGAGCCCCCCAAGCCCCACACCAAGGCAAAAATGAGAAAGCAATCAATGAACAACTAAAGTGCCGCAACTATAAATTGATGCTTCTCATCTCTCTCCCTTCCTGTCTCTCACTAAATAGAAATACATACATACATACATACATACATACATACATACATACATAGAATTCATACAACTCAACAGCAAAAAAAAAAAAAATCTGCTTAAGAAAATGAGCAGAGAATCAGAATATGCATTTTTCCAAAGAATACATAAAGATGGCTGACAGATGTATAAAAAGGTGCACAACATCATTAATCATCAGGGAAATACAAATCAAAACCACAATGTGATATCACTTAATGCCTCTCAGAGTGCTTATTATAAAAAAGACAGGAATAACAAGTGTTGCTGAGGATGTGGAGAAAAAAGAACCTTTGTGAAGTATTGGTGGGAATGTAAATTGGTGCATTGGAAAATAGTATGGATCCTTCAAAAATTAAAAATAGAAATATTATGTGGTCCAGCAATTCCACTTCTGGGTAATTTATCCAAAGAAAACGGAAACACTAATTCAAAAAGATGCATTCCCACATTCGTTGCAGCATTTTTTACAATAGCCAAGATATTTCTATCTGTTTCTATCGACAGATAACTAAAGAAGTTGTGATATATGTATATATACATTATGTAATATTATTCAGCCATAAAAAAGAAAGATAGCTTGCCATTTGTGGCAATATAAATGGCATTATGCTAAGTGAACTACGTCAGAAAATACAAATACCATACAATCTCTCTTATACGTGGAATCTTATAAAAACAAAAACAAAACCACCAAGTTCATAGCTGCAGAAAGCAGATTAATGGTTACTAATGGATAGGGATAGGGGAGGGTTGGAGAAATGGTTGAAGGAAGTCAAAAGATTAAATTTTAAAAGGAAATAAATGTTATTGAGGATGTAAAGAAAAGTTAAGCCTCATGAACTGTTGGTAGGAATGTAAACTGGTGTAGCCATTATGGAAAACAGTGTGGATGTTACTTAAAAAAAAAAAAAAAAAAAAAAAATAGAACTAACATATGACCCAGTAATTCCACTTCTGGGTATATATCAGAAGGATATTTGTGATCATACATGTATTAAATCAATGTACACCTGAAATTAATATAACATTGTATGTCAATTATAACTCAATAAAGAAAAGATTTCTGTGTGTTTGGATCTAGTAAGAGCTTATGTAAGTGTTCAGCTTGATAGAGCAGGATTAAGAAGTAGCACCAATAGTTGATTTAAGTTTAGATGGAGAAAAGAGCCCGACCAGGTGGTGGCGCAGTGGATAGAGCGTCAGACTGGAATGCGGAAGGACCCAGGTTCCAGACCCCGGGGTTGCCAGCTTGAGCGCGGGCTCATCTGGCTTGAGCAAAAAGCTCACTAGCATGGACCCAAGGTCACTGGCTCGAGCAGGGGGTTACTCAGTCTGCTGAAGGCCCGTGGTCAAGGCACATATGAGAAAGCAATCAATGAACAACTATGGTGTCGCAAAGCAAAACTGATAATTGATAATTCTCATCTCTCTCCATTCCTGTCTTTCTGTCCCTATCTATCCCTCTATCTGACTCTCTCTGTCCCTGTAAAAAAATTAAAAATTAAAATTAAAAAACATTAGATGGAGAAAAGAACAGCAAAATTCTTCTATGTTCTTCCCTTTAAGAAAAGGGCATGTCCAAGACCATTAGCAGTAACCAAATCCTTTTTATTTATTTTTTGGTAAATCAATTAAGTAAGTTATAGTTAAACTTTGAATGGTAATATAATAAATTATATATGGCAATATAATAAATGTAGACACTATTCTGGAAGCAATTAAAATTTTAATTGTTACCTAGTTTAGCTACTTGATTAAGGATGAGGATAACGGTGGGATGGGTAGAGAGCAAGACTGAGCCCTAACTCTGGCTGCTTCCTGCCGTGGACCAGCACGGCTCCTAATTCTGAGTTTTGAGTGAGAACAGTGTGGGATTAAGAAAACAGACTTATTAAGAAAAAAGGATGGAATCGGGAGGACTCTTCAATGCTGATGGCAATATCCGAGCTCCCCATAGCCCCAGTTTGCTTTATTATATAGCCATATGCAAGTCAAGGAAGTCCTTGATACAAAGTTACACATCTGAGGCTAAAACAGAAACTCTCCCAAGGCATAAACGGGAATCCCCCTACCATGCATAAGCGAAATCAACCAACATCTGAACAAAGAGTAAGAGGAAGGCATGTAAATTGCTTCCAGCAACTTAAGCAAGCAGGTGAAGTGGGTGCAAATATGGAGAAGTGGGGAGAATTTAGCCTTTTGCTAAGCCTCGAATCTACAAAGGTTTTTTTGCCATTTACTGTCCACAACATATCTCCCTTTTCTTTTTTATTTTTAATTTGTGTGCTGAGATTTGCACTCATCTGATTTTGTAGTTTCCCTGATTCTAATTTGGAGGCAGACTGAAAAAATACAGAACAAACACAAAATTAGTATAGCCAATGCTAACAGATACCCAAACAAACATTCTAGTACATTACAGTGATTAAAGACTTTAAGCAAATTCTTAGTCAATATAACAAGAATCTATAAAAGAGTAATGTCCTTAACATGTTCACCAAGTCCAAGTTGGCACCAACACCATTCCAAATCCCTGCAAATGCAACCCAACCCCAGTTCAGTCCATTAGGAGCTGTCACAAGGAGCAGGAGTCCAGGAAAAGTTCGCATGGCACTGGAATTGTTGTCATATTTCTATACTTTGCAGCTCGCATCCAAGTCCCAATGACTGATGTTTCTAGCTGGTAATGATTCAGGTAGACTGGAAAAGCCATCTGCAGCATGTGTGGAGATGGAGCTTCCGTTCTCTTCAAAACTAGAGAGATGAATCGAGGAAGCCTTTCCCTAGAGCTTTACAGCTGTGGGGTGGTGAGGAGAACCTTGGGATGCACTATGCTGGGCGGCAGAGGTAAATTAGTAACAGAAGTTGGCAAAAAGGAAAAAGAGAGCTCTAAATTAGGAGTAGGTCCCAGCCTAAAATATGAATGGGGCATTGAGGCATTCATATTTGAATGAATAAGGGAGACACTATATATTTTTAAAAGTAGCAGAAAATAGGATTATCAATACTCACAACAGAGATCTTCAAGGGAATGAATAAAAACCCAAATATTCAGGCAAGACATAGTAAGTAGCCCTTGTGTCCGTAAGAAATGAGATCAGTTTACCTGCTACTTGGAAGAAATACCCTAGGCTTGTCCATGTGAGATGGAGCCGATGGCCCTGGGCACCTTTAGCCTTCAGTGGCAAGTCCCAGTAGGCTGGGCAAGGTTAGGTCACAGGTGGCTGGAGCAGGACTGGAAGAGACTGAACCCTCCTTAAAGGAGCGAGGGGCAGCTTACCTGCCAGTGTCCCTTTTTCTTCACAGCAAAGGCATGTAAGCCTGGCAGGCTTTAGCTCAATGACCTTCCTTTCCACTATTGAAGCAGGGCCCAGATGGAGTCCTATGTGGCCCCTTCAGAGCATTGGAGCTTTTAAGGGTGTATGCCAAGAGCTGGTATTTCACCTGATCTCTTTTGGGCTTTTTCTGCCTCTTGGTCATTATAGACCTTAAAAGCCACACTCAGAAGATCTTGCTGAGGGGTTTGAGAATCCCCATCTGCCTATATAAATTTTTTCTGTATATCTGGAGCTATTTGGAAAAAGACAAAACAGTGTTATTAGCTGGATCAAATAAAAGAGGGTAGAAGTTTGTAGGAGAAAGAGGTTTGGTGTCTCCTGTACATCAGTATTCAAAAGAAGTTTTTAAAGATAAGGCAGATTTGCAGGGGTTCCAGGATATGACTCCACCTTTTATATTTTTTAAATTGACTTTAAATATTTGCTGGTACACTTTAATAATACCTTGACTTTAAAGATTGTAAGAAATTCCTGTAATTTGAAAGGTTAGACAAAATATAGTAAATGCTTTTCCTACATATGTAAGAGTATTGTCAGTTTTTAACAGTTTAGGAAGTCCAGTAATAGAAAATACATACAGATAATGAGCTATAACATGCTTAGCAGCCTCTCCTGTTCAGGCAGAGGCTACTATAAATCCAGAATAAGTATCCACTGTAACGTGGACAAAGGACTGTTTGCCAAATGAAGGTATATGAGTCACATCCATTTGCCAAAGTTGTCCTGGTAGGAGTCCTTGACGGTTAACTCCAAACAAAGGGACAGATGTAGCATAGGACACCTTGGACAGGATTTAACAATCTGCTGTGCTGCTTCCCGAGAAAGTTGAAACTGTTTACACAGGGCTGCAGCGTTCTGGTGATAAATAGTATGAGACTAAATTGTTTGATTTGTCATGGTTGCTCCAATAACTTTCTTTTGTGTAGCTTGATCAACAAGGGCATCCCCTTGTGCTAAAGCTCCAGGGAGCACGGAGTGAGCTCGAATATGTCCTATAAAATGTGGAACTCTATGTTGACGTATAAATCTTTGAAGAAAGAGAAATTGCTGAAATAATTCCTCATCAGCAGTTGTCCCTAAGACAGCAATCTCTATAGTGGAAACAACTATAAGTAAATATTTGCTGTCTGTATACAGATTAAAGGAGGAACATGGCAAATGCTGAAAAGCCATGATAATGGCAGGTAATTCTACTCTTGGAGCTGATTTCAAGGAGAACTATTTTAGTATAAACTTGTCCATCAATTATTAAGCCTGCTATTCCTGAGCTGGACTCATCAGTAAAGACTGTAGGTGCTTCAGGAATGGGCTCATTAACAATTGTTTTAGGAAAGACAAATGTAGTAATTAACAAAAATTGAACTATTTTATCAGTTGGGTAGTGAGAATCAATCTGGCCTGTAAAATTTGCAAAAGCAATTTGCCATTTAGTGGAAGTTTTCCAGAGCTATTGTTGATCCTTTGAAAAAGGAACAACAATAATCTGAGGCTCAAAATCTATAAGCTCTAAGAGTCACCTACACCCCTTGATAATCAAGGAGGTGACAAGATCAAAATATGGAGATAAAACTTTCTTAGGAGTAACAGCTAAATGAATTCATTCAATAGGACCTGAAGCTTGCCACAATAGTCTCGTTGGAGTGTAACTCGAGGAACAAATTAGTAAGGCAATTGATTCTTCAGTATTTATGTGTTTTAGTTGTGCTTTTTGCAAGGCTTTTTCTACAAGCTTTAAAGCTTGCTGTCCCGCAGCTGTAAGTAGCTGAGGAGAAGCTGGTTCAGCCAAGCCTCTAAAAATATCAAAAAGTGGTTTCAGTTCCCCGGTAGTTAATTTCAAGAAGGGTCTAAGCCAATTAATATCTCCTAGTAATTTCTGGAAATCATTTAAAGTTTGCAAATGATCTGTCCTGATTTCTAATTCTGTGGATGAATTTGTTGTCCCTCAATAATTTGTGCTAAATAAGAGAAAGGTAAAGATTGCTGTACCTTTTCAGGAGCTATATAAAGTCCTGATTCTCTCAAAGAATATTCTAGTTGTTGCAAAATGGTCAACACAATGTCTTTATCTGGATGAGCAATAAGAATATCATCCATATAATGAATTATGCACACCTTACAGTGCTGCTTCCGTACTGGAGAGAGCTTGAGCAACATATTTTTGGCACAGGGTAGAACTGTTAGCCATACCTTGAGGCAAAACTCTCCACTGGTATCACTCCATTGAAGACTGAAAATTAAGTGAAACACTTAATGCAAAACACTTGCAATCATTAGGGCTTAAAGGAATAGTAAAAAAGCAATCCTTCAAGTCAATAATTACAAGGTGAGAATTCCATGGAATGGCAGTAGGAGAAGGGAGTCCTAACTGGAGAGGACCCATTATTTCCATAGTCTTATTTATTGCTCTCAAATCTTGTAATAGTCTCCAGTTTCCTGATTTCTATTTGATGACAAATATAGGCATATTCCATGGACTATTAATATGGTTCAATGTGCCCAAGCTGTACCTGCTCTTATACCAATTGAGCAGCTGCCCTAAGTTTCTCCTGAGAAAGGGGCCATTGGTCTACCCATACAGGATTATCTGATTTCCAAGTAATTGGGTCTGCACAATGCATTATTGGGGTAGCAGGAGCTACCAAGGCCCCTATGCTAAATTTTGATATCCTAATCCACATCTTCTGGTATTGGGTGCCACTTCTATAGGGGTGAGAATTCCCTGCTGTTCTTTCCCTAGTCCCTTAGTGGGCAAAAATCCCTGATCAAGCATTTGAGTATTGACTAAACTATTAGGACTGACAAGCAATGCTCCTGTATTTTTCAAAACACCTTTACTTCATAAATTAACTGGCAATTCAGGGACGACATAAGGCTGAAAAAGTCCAGAATGACCTTCTTGATCTTCCCATTGTAAAAAACTAAAACTTTGTTGAGGGTATTTACTCTGCCCTATACCTTGTAATTCTGTGACTGCTGCATTAGTGGGCCAGGAAGGATGACAATGTAGCTTAGCAATAACAGATACATCAGCTCCAGTATCTAAAAGTCTTTTAAATTTATGCCTTTGTATTGATAGTTTCATTTCAGGGCATTCCTGACCTATCTTTTGAATCCAATAGGCAAAATCAGAGGAGCCAAATCCTCGATTTCCTGGGGGCCCCTCTTGCAGGATGTGGCCTGACAAGCAGAATTAGCATCCTTATACTCTTCTTCCAACTGCCTGAAGCAGCTTGAGACAAATTCTTGAAATGACTTATTAGGGCCCTGATTAATTTTGCTCAATTCCTTTGTTTTGCCTACCTGAGAGTATAACCTTAAACATAAACAAGACAATTTATGTACAAAAACCACAAATATAACATATAACTTTGATTAATCCTAATACTTGAATTGCTATTTGGCTCCTAACTCTGAACACACGTCACAATGCACTAACCAAATTAGTAAGTCTTAAGGATCTCTATATTCTATTCTATTTAAATTTAAATGAACGCTCCTTACAAGTTCTAAAATCATTTTATTTTTTAAATATTAGAGCCAGTATTTCCAATTTTTGCATGCAAAAAAAGGAACTTAATTCAGGCCTTAAAAACAGACACATTTTAGATAACATTAAACAAAAACTAAACAGAAACAAGAATTAGATGAACCAGATAAACCAGAGAGAAACCCAGGATTTCAGAGCACAACCAGATTAGGAAGATGCCTGCCTGATTTTAGTCAGGGCATTTTCTGACAGAGGGATTGAAGGATGGGACTAAACAAAATCTCCCCAAGAAAATTTGCTCTCAGCAGCTGCTGGGATAGTTTCCATCGTCAGATCCAACACAGGTCCCCTGCCTCAATTTCCAGGCAAAGAATAAGAAAGAAACATAATAATTGTTCAGAAGATTGTAGTTAGAACATTAAAGAAAATCAGACCATAACAGGAAAAGCTATAACTTTCCTAATACCTGAGTTTCCTATCCATTCTCAAATTCTATAGTCACTGTAACGAGCAGCTCAGGTTGACTATGCTGAGATTTCTCCCCTATCTCAACAGCCCCTTCATGAAAGTCCAACTTCCACAGCAAATAATCACCCCCGGAGAGACAAGCATGAGCAATCGCCTTCCAGTCATTTGAGGGAAGAGCCTTTGCACTAATAGTATCTAATACACCAGTGAAAAGGGGGCAGTAGGCCCATACTGAACACAAGCAAGTTTAAGCTTTTTCAGAGTTCTAAAAGGTACAGGTTCATGTTCTCGCTCTAGTCTTCCTGTATCATCCTGTCTTTCTACCATAGGAAGACAGGTAAAGCCATTTATTGTTTCCCCTATATTTCAAGCCTGGTCTATAGATTGTTGGAGAGGGGATTTCCCAGATTTTGAGCTATAGACTCCAGAATCAGCCCGATAAAGGAATGAAGGAGCAGAGGGTTGAATGTAGGAAGGGGCTGAGGGCAGCGGAGGCCCCGTGGCTAAAGCAGCCATAGCCGCAGATTTTTTATCCCCCGAGTCATACTCAGACTCCAAGTTATCCTCATATTCACATCCCTGTTTCCAGTTCATCCTGATACTCTTCAGACAATGATTTGTCCTCATACAGAAACATTTCTATGAAAAAGTCCCTTATTTTTTACCCTAACTGCCCCATAATTTTTTACTCCCAACTACACTTTCCCCAGAAACTTTCTTGACTCACTGTGCACACTTCACTTGAGGAGTTCCATCACCTGCTTTCAGTTTAGTTTTCTTGTACTCAAGTCTTCTGTTCGGGCGCCACTTGCTGCAGACCAGTGCAGCTCCTAATTCTGAGTTTTGAGTGAGAACAGTGTGGAATTAAGAAAACAGACTTATTAAGAAAAAGGAATGGGATCGGAGGACTCTTCAATGCTGATGGCAATATCGGAGTGCCCCATAGCCCCAGTTTGCTTTATTATATAGCCATATGCAAATCAAGGAAGTCCTTGATACAAAGTTACACATCTGAAGCTAAAATAAGAACTCTCCCAAGTCATAAACAGGAATCCCCCTACCATGCATAAGTGAAATCAACTAACATCTGAACAAACAAAAAGTAAGAGGAAGGGCATATAAATTGCTTCCAGCAACTTAAGCAAGCAAGTGAAGTGGGTGCAAATACTCAGCATCATAGCCAATATGGAGGTGAAGGGGGGAGAACTTAGCCTTTTGCTAAGCCTCAAATCTACAAAGGCTTTTTGCCATTTTCGGTCCACAACAGCTTCCCCTTTCTTGGAATCATATTTGAGACCTGTTCACAGGGCTTGCAAGTACTAACCCCAACTTCAGACGGTGCTGGCCAGCCAGGAGATGCACTTGCCTACTCCCATTCTGCATCAGCAGATCCATGCTCTAGTTCTGTTTCCTGCCAGTGACTCTAATAAAAATGTTTACTTTGAACTGGGAGTACCACCTTCAGAACAAGTAGATACTCAATGACATCACCAGTGCTGCCTCCATTGTCCAGTCTTGGCCCTCTCCAATGCCTAAGTCAGGGACTGGGCACTAGCCTCAGGCTATGTGTTTCTGGGGTATACAGACAGTGGCATTGGCCCCATTACAGATCTTGGGCTTGATATATATATATATTTAGCTGCCCTAACTTAGTTTCCCTTGCCTGGCCTCCATCAACTGATCTGATGCACATAAACTCTAACCCAGAGAGGAATAAGGGAATCTACTGCAGGAGAGAAGATTTGTCCTTATACTTGGAAGAGATAGACAATCGTAGGATAACCCTCAAGTCACAACAACATCAGAGAACATCAACATCACAACGACATCAACAACGTATAATAACACCCCAAGTTCACAACATCAGAGCTAAGTTTGGACTCAAGAAACTGACAAGAGGAAGAGACCAGCCTTGAACTTGAAGCCAGCTGGTGAATGGACCTTCCGTAGCAGTACAAGACCAAGAAGTATGTTGGACTACTGGGAGGGAAACCCACACAGACTCCCATAAGAGAGTGGTTCTTTAAAGAGTGTCCAGTTAATCGACAATCTTGGCGCTGTTGAGAAGTTCTACAAGAAATAATATGGTGCTGTTGAGACGTTCTACAAGAAAACAGAAAAGAACAAATAAAGAGCAAGAAGGTTAAAATCATCCCTAAAGAGGCTCTCTAGCACATTCCTGTTCTATTCTCATCCTTTCAGGTGCAACATGGACTATGGGTGAGAAGGTGGTGTTCCCCTGGACAGAGAGGAGCTTATGATGCTCACACAAGCTTTATAGGCAAGCTGGCTTTTGCTTGGAAGAATGGGGAGGTCTGGGAAGGCTTCCCAGGGAAAATGACCTAAGCTGAGACCTGAAGCATTGACCTAGTAAAAGAGAAAGGGGGAAGTTTTCTAGACAGAAGGACAGCAAATGGAAAGCTTTGAAGGTAATGAGGGAAAGGAGAACTTCCAATAGGACAGATTAAAGGAGATTGCAGATCTCAAATTGAGACAACAGGTAAGGTGGAAAGGTGAATAGGTAGCCAGTTTATGAAGAACCTGTGTAAACTGTAATATGGAGATTGGGCCCCGCCCCTCCACCTGCTGAGTGTATTTAGGAGGAGAGTGACACAATATAACTTTTAGAATTATCTGGTAGTTGGCTGGGTAGTGTATAAAGGCTGGAGTAAGAATAGAAACAGGGGAACAAAGTAGGAGCATCTTAGACTAGCTCATAGATAAATAAAATATCCTGGGAGATTAACGCTATCAGCAGTAACCTAACACTGACACTCACATAAGCAGGCATAGTTTCCAGTATGTATTAATCACATATTAATCATTTACCCCCACAGTAAGCCCATGAGAAAGATGCTATTACTATTTTCATTTTACATTTGAGGCAGAGGGAAGTTGAACAAACTAGTCAGCGCCATATCACAACATCAGAACCAGAATTCACTCATTATGATTTCAACAATGCTCTTAACCATTACACGTCCTCTCCTGAAGGTGAGAAAAAATGGACAACAGAATCTGAAAATAATTTTGAGACAGAATTAAATAGGACTTTGGGATCAACTGGGTATGAGAAACAGAAGAGTCAAGAATGACTCTTAGGCCCTGGCCGGTTGGCTCAGCGGTAGAGCGTCGGCCTGGCGTGCGAGGGACCCGGGTTCGATTCCCGGCCAGGGCACATAGGAGAAGCGCCCATTTGCTTCTCCACCCCCACCCCCTCCTTCCTCTCTATCTCTCTCTTCCCCTCCCGCAGCCAAGGCTCCATTGGAGCAAAGATGGCCCGGGCGCTGGGGATGGCTCCTTGGCCTCTGCCCCAGGTGCTAGAGTGGCTCTGGTCGCGGCAGAGTGACCCCCCCCCCCCCGGAGGGGCAGAGCATCGCCCCCTGGTGGGCAGAGCATCACCCGTGGTGGGCGTGCCGGGTGGATCCCGGTCGGGCGCATGCGGGAGTCTGTCTGACTGTCTCTCCCCGTTTCCAGCTTCAAAAAAATACAAAAAAAAAAAAAAAAAAAAAAAGAATGACTCTTAAATTTCTAGCTCAGGTAACTGGATAAACGATCATGCCTTTCACTGAGCAAGGATGCATAGAAGATGAGCAACATTTGGAGGGGAGATAACAAGCAGAGCGTTGGACGTGCATCTAAGATGATTAGGAAATCCTCGTGGAGATGTTCAGTGAGCAGTTGAGCATTCACTTCTGGAGTCCAGGGGACAGAAACAGGAGCTACAGTGTAAGAACACCCAGGGAAAGTACGAGTGACTATGAGAGAAAATATGTACCATAAGATAAAATCCTGAGGAATGCTAACATTTGAAGAAGGATTGAGAAAGATAATTGCAAGGAGGCCTTTGGAAGAAACTTTTGAGAAGAAAAGAAGTTCAACAGAATGGGATGTCATGAAAGCCCAGAGGAAGCGTTTCAAGAAGGAGCGGATGGTCAGTATCCACAACTGCTGCTGGGAAGCCACAAAATTAAGTCTGAACGTTTGTGGTTGATCTTAGGAACAACAGATGCAGTGGATTGTTGGGAGTTTTGGTTTAGGGGCCGAAACAATGTAGAGAAGGAGAATGAGTGTGTGGAAAAACTCCATAGAAAAGTTTGGCTATGAAGTGGAGGAGGGAGAGAAAGTTCCCATAAGAAGGGGCTTTGTTTTTGGTTTTGTTAACATGACAGAGCCTTAAGTACACTGTGACAAGAGAGAATATGAAGAGGATTGAAGAGGGTAAACCTGACTGTAGGTAACTCGGTGGGGGTGGGGGGCATTTCACAAATCTGTTAGAAGGCCTGCCCAAGGTTCTGCGGGAATATGTCGGCCGTGTCAGAACTAGACCCAGACCTTCCAGCGTCTAGTCCTGTATTCTTTTTGTTACGCAACTTCCTAAAAGGTTTTCTTTGCTTTTTCTCAAGCACATAGTTTTGAAATGTTACTTTTCTTATAAAGTAAAATTATAATATTTAACATTTAAGTAATCTTGTTTAATAAATCGCTTTCTTTTTCTTTCTTTCTTTCTTTTTTTTTTTTTTAAGTGAGAGGAGGGGAGATAGAGAGATAGACTCCCACATGCACCCTGACCAGGATCCACCCCATAACCCACATCTGGGGCACATGCTCAAATCAACAGAACTATTCTCAGCACCTGGGCAACACTTGGGCCAATCAAGCTACTGGCTTCAAGAGGTGAAGATGGGGGAGATAGGAGAGAGGAGCATATGGTCACTTCTCCTGTGTGCCCTGACCAGGAATTGAACCTGGGACATCCACATGCCCAGCTAACATTCTATCCACTGAACAAAGCAGCCAGGGCCGCTTTCTCTTTCAAGAGAGGACCTTTACCTGATAAGGATTTGTGGAGAAAAGAAGGCATTCTGCACAGTGTTTGAATTCAATTTTATATTCTTGAAGTCTGGAGGTTCATCTACTGAGAGGGGTGAGGAATCAATTAGGAATTTTAGATCAAAATGCAGCTGTTAGAAATTTCCTTACCAGTTGTGAACCAAAAACCTTTTTAGAAAAATAAATGGTTTCTCTATCTTGATTTTTAGTAAATAAAAAGAGGAAAAACAAAAGGTCCAAGTTGAAGATTATGGAGGCTGACTTAGTTTAGATAGTGTTCTTAATTTTTAGAGTTAGGGTTGGGGATAGACTCCACGTCCAAGAGCTATAGCTTAGGTGGCAATGTATCCAAATATAAACAAGCAAGCCTGACCAGGCGGTGGCACAGTGGATAGAGCGTCAGACTGGGACACGAAGGACCCGGGTTTGAGACTCCGAGGTCACCAGCTTGAGTGCAGGCTCATTGGGCGCACGGGCTTGAGCAAGGGGTCACTTGGTCTGCTGTAGCCCCCGATCAAGGCACATATGAGAAATCAATCAATGGACAACTAAGGAACCACAACAAAGAACTGATGTTTCTCATCTCTCTCCCTTCCTGTCTGTCTGTCCCTCTCTCTGACTCTCTGTCTCAAACCCGGGTCCTCCATGTTCCAGTCTGATGCTCTATCCACTGCGCCACCGCCTGGTCAGGCTTGCTTGTTTATATTTGGATACATTGCCACCTATATACATTGCCATATATATATGGTCTACCGGAAAGTTCTGTCCGTTTCTATCACAACAAGTTTCAACACATAAGCACATGTTTATTTGGCTCATGTGTGCCTCTCTATTTTTACGCCACTGTAATTTTTATGAATTTCAACAAGGAAGAAATGCTACAGAAGCATGTCTGTTGCATCCACCATATTCCCTGGACTTAGCACCCTCCGACTATCACTTGTTTTTGTCCTTACAAAATGTTTTGAAGGGCAAAAAATTCAAAAATGAAGAAGATATCAAACAAGCACTGGTTCAATTTTTTGCATCAAAAGATAAAACATTTTTCAAAAATGGGATATACAAATTGCCCTCACGCTGGCAAGAAATCATTAATAATAATGGCAATTATATTATTTAATAAAGTTTATTGACGGTAAGAAAAATTTGTATTTTGTTTTAATCCAAAAATGGACAGAACAGAGACAGGGAGGGAAGAAGGGAGGGAGGGAGGGAGAAAGAAAAGGGAGAGACTTCTTGTAATAACTTGGAAAGGACAATTAAGGACAAAATTTCACCCATCTTCTTATACATAAAATCATATGGGTATACTTCCGTCCTTTTTTTCTTTTTTTTAGGATTTTACTTATTGATCTTACAGACAGTGGAAGGGGTGGGGAATGAGTAGTTGCTTCACTCTCGCTGTCCACCAGTTGCTCGTCGCATGAACCCCAACCGGGCAAGCCCAGGGCTTTGAACCAGCGACCCCAGCGTTCCAGGTTGGTGCTCCATCCACTGCGCCACCACAGGCCAGGCCAGGCCAGTCTTTTATTAATGCATAAGGTGATACTATGTACACAGTTATGTAGTCTTCCCTTTTTGCTTAGTATTCCATGCTAGGCAATTACTCATGCTCTGAGGACCTCTTTGTAAACATCATTTGAATGGCAGCATCTGCCCAAAGGTGTCCTGTGGCTCATCTTCCTCATTCATGAGGAAAAAAGAATGAGTTCCTACTTCACAGAGTTATAGTAAAAAACAAATGTATATATATAATCTTTAGAGCAGTACAACCAGTACCTGGACAAAAATAAATGCACTATAGATGTTATTACTAATCAAATGCTGTTTTGAGATCTAACTCAATCTTTTTCTTTTATTTTGAAGAAACTAGAAGAAGCAATGGGTAAGCCAGGAACCCAGAGAAACCACCTTTCACTGGGTCAGTCAACAAATCATTGCTCAGTGCTCTCAAATTTTGAGAATGTGGAGGGTATATGGAGGGGACTACTAAAAATAAAAGCTACTAAATAAAATCTACTCTCCACGTTAGCTAACTAAAACCTATTGACTACGTTTAATGGGTCAGATGTTGCTAAATGCTTGACTCATTTAATCCCAGAGCAATCCTATGAAGTTGTTGATGCTATGCCAATTTTACAAATGAGAAAACAGAGGCTTAGAGTTATTAAAGAAATTGCCCAGCCCTGACTTTGAATACTGACTAAAAATTTAAGCGCCTTGCTATACTTGTTTAAGAGGTTGACACGTTTAGCCTATCTGAATTGGTGTAAAGCCAGTGGCTGCCACCATGGCCACACAGGTTCACACTGGATTTGGCCAGACGGTAAAGGAACTGTGGAGCCAGAAAATAGTGGGCTATTCTGTTTATTAAAGTCTTGTAACAGCGGACAAGCAAACAGGCAGGGAAGACCGCTGCCCATTCAGAGCTCATCGGACTCACAGGCCCACACCAGCCTCAGCAGTCCTAGCCAAAGAGCCAGGCCAAATCTCAGGGCTCACAAGCCCCTTAGCCCTCCCTCTCTTTCTCTAGGATCTCCAGCAAAACAGGCAAAAAACCCTTCTTTGGCAAACAATAGCGTACAATGGCCCCTCCAAAACAGAAAGGCAATCTGCAATTTGCAATCTGCCACGCTGAGGGCAAGCACGTGTAGCCATTCACAGACCACAACAAAGCAAAATACAAGCGAGCAAACCTAAACACACTTGTTTATCCAGCAATTGGTTAGGGAAAAAAATGAAAAAAGTTTTTACATCCCTTTTATTCTTTTCCAGGTAGAACCATCCACAACTCCTTTTTCTGATAGGGACTAAATTAAGTCATATTAGGTAGACTAAGTCCAGTAGCTAGTCAAGCAGTTAGGTGACTGTTAGAGAAATATGGAAACACAAGAGGAGGAACGGGTGGGCAGAGAGGCAGTGAGGAGAGGGGACAGGAGATGTACTTCATCTTGAGTTAGGAGTGACTGTGGGACACGCAGGTGGGCAGCTTGCAGTACAGGTCTGGAGCCTGGGAAAGGAGTGGTTGGGGTTTTATCAGCAGAGATAGGGAGTAGAGATCATGACCAGTAGTTAACAGAGAGTTCATAAAACACAAAGACCAAGAATGAAATCTCTGGACCTAATATTTGAGGGGCCAGTAAAGGAAGTAAGAAAGAAGGGCCATTTAAATGCATGTATTCCATCTTTAGCAGAGGGAAGTACGTCATATTCCTGTTGGTTTCATCCACAGAGCTTCATCTTAGAAGCCCTGAAAAGTATATTTCTGGAGTGGTTGGTTTATTAGTGTGCAGCTAGCTTGAGATTTAAGAAAACCCAAATTTTATTATTTTCTGTTTCCAAATAACACATACGTTTTGATATATCCAATATGAGACTTACTAATTTTTTTTTAAGTGAGAGAAAGGGAGATAGTGAAACAGATTCCTGCAGGCACCCCAACTAGGATCCACCCGGCAACCCTTGTCTGGAGCCGACGCTCAAAAATAAGTGGACGGTTGCTTCTCATGTGTACCCTGACCAGGGATCGAACGCCACACACCAGGCCAATGCTCTACCCACTGAGCAAAGCAGCCAGGGCCAAGAGACTTATTTAATAAATAGTTCTGGCATATTTGGCTATCCACTTGAAATAAAGTCCAATCTGTACCTCATGCCATATGTAAAATAAATTTAAAATTGATTAAAACTTGGTTTTTAAAATATTGGGGAAATTGGAAGATAATATCTGTATTGATTAAGGAGAAATGTGATCTTTTAAAGCAAGATAAGAAACACAGATACTATAAATAAAACGTTTAAAAGTCCTGGGATATAGTAGTATAAAAATCAAATATTTCAGTATGGCAAAAAATACCACAAGCAAAGTCAAATTATAAACATTTAATCCAGAGAGAATATGGTCATTTAATATCCTTAATAGTAGAGAATTTCTATATGACAATGAGAGGTTGTCGTGTCCTGCTAAAATCTATAGGGATGTGCCCTATGACATGTCCATGCTGTCTCATCAAGTGGTTGTGGAGAACAGTCTCTTATTTTGGTAGGTATGCAAGATAAAGAAGTCAATTCTACTTAAATTAATTAAATTAACATATAAGTTAATAAGTCAATTGTATTTAAGTTACTTAAATTATTACATAACTGAATAAGTTAATTCTATTTTCCTTTTTTTTTTTTAATTGAATTTTTGAGGGTGACACTGGTTAACAAAATTATACGGGTTTCTGGTGAACAATTCTACAACATTATCTGTATTATGTGTTCACCACCCCAAGTCAAGTTTCCATCCATCACCATATACCCCTCCTTTACCTTCCCCCACACTCCCTCCTCCCTGCCTATCACCACACTGTTGTCCGTGTCCATGAGCTTTTTATTTACTTTTTCCCTTTCCTGCTCAAGCTCTTCACCTCCCCAGCCCCCTAGCCCGAACAGCTGTCAGCTGGTTCTCTATGAGTCTGTCTCTATTTGTTTGTTAGTTCACTTTGTTCATTAGATTCCACATATAAGTGAAATCATCCAGTACTTACCTTTCTATGACTGGCTTATTTCACTCAGCATAATGCTCCCCAGGTCCACCTATGCATGCTGTTGCAAAGGGTAAGATTTCCTTCTTTTTTATAGCTGAGTAGTATTAGTATTTCATTGTATATATTATATGTACCACAGCTTTTTTATCCACTCATCTACTGATGGGCACATGGGCTGCTTCCAGATCCTGGCTATTATAAATAATGCTGCAATGAACACAGGGGTGCATATATTCTTTTGAATTAGTGTTTTGGATTTCTTTGGGTAAATTCCCAGAAGCTCACTGAGTCATAAGGCAGGTCCATTTTTAATTTTTTGAGGTAACTTCATACTGCTTCCCATATATTATATAATTTAATAAGTCACTTCTATTTAAGACAATTAAAATATTACATAATTTAATAAGTTAATTATATTTAAATCTTTTTAGTAGCCACTGAGACTTTCAAAGTGCTTTCACGTACATGTTCCCAGCCTGGTTTACTGCCATTTCTCCCTAACTATCTTCAACAACCTTCTCTGCTTCCTGCTTCTGCTCCTTGCTCACTGGCCTCCTTGCTATTTCTCAGATACTCTAGTCCTACCTTAGGACATTTGCATGTGCTTTTCCTTCCTTTGGATACCTTTGCCCCACACATACCCTCATGCTTGTTCCCTCATTTCATTTAGGTCTCTCCTCAGTGTCCCTCCTCAGCCAGGCCTTCCTTGATCATAAGGGCAGGGATTCCATTTTGCTTTTTTTTTTTTTAAGTTCCCAGTGCCCTGTCCATAATAGGAACTCAAATAATAATCTACTGAACTAGAGAATTAGTTAATTACTTCATTTGAGTCTCACAATAAAAAGAACTGTTTATCCAGGATATTTACATTTCTTGATTTGACGTAATGCATGCCCTTTTTTTTTTACATCCCTCCAGCTCAAACACCTGCCTCCCTGAAGCATTTAAAGGTTCAGCCTTTCCAAGTGTGCTAAAATGAATTATTCCTCCTACCAAGAGGCCTCTGTCTCAACTCTTGTGAAGTGAACACTTGCAACAAATACTAGGGCAATATAACTTTTTCCTCTGGTTAATGATACAAAGCAGTCAGTATAGAAGCTAGCAATCTGATAATGGACAGCAAGGCACGCCTTAGTATTTCTGTTTTGTGATGATTCTGGGTGAAAGCGGCACTTCACTGCAGTTTCTTGCAATAATTTCCAGCAAAACGTGAAGCTGTCCTGCCATCATCCCTGTACTCGCCTGTTATCACAACAATGGGCAGGTCTCAAAAAGAACCTTGGCCAATTCCAGCAGGACACAGTGACCTGATTGTTTCACATCAGGGCCACACTCAATGGGCCAGAGACTCATAAAAAAGGACAAATGCTATTTCCATCATCTAGTCTGGAGCAAGAATAGAGAAATATACAAAATTGATTAAAAATTCTTGCACCCAAAGAGTTAAAAGTATGGTGAAAGATTCAAATCATAAAACCAGCTTATGATAAGTCAGAATGAAATAGATGTTGAGTGGAAGTCCACGCAATGTGCAATGGAAAGTACACTGAGGGGTGAAGGAGAGGAAGAGAAAGATTGGCTATATTGGTTTGTTTATGTTTAAGGATAAGGACGCTGAGTTAAATCGTGATAGACCAAGGGGTGTGCAATGAATCAAACCTACAAAAGAAAAGGGATGGTTATTGGTGAAGAGAATGATAGTGCTTAGGTGAACAGGACAGTCTCAGGCAAGAGGTGAGATTATTCCCTCCTTTGAGACATGGAGGTATGAGTTGAAGGGAATAAATGAGGATGTGGTGGCATCTTATTGAGGGACAGGAAAGTTGATGCTACAGTCTTCTCAGAGAGAAGAATAGGTCACTGAATTAGTGATGACACAAGGAAGAATGAGGGTGCAAATGAAAATAATTCCAAACAGCTGGAAAGAATAAGATAGTAAGTAAGGGTAAATTGAAAAACCATCAAATAGCATTTAGGGTCCAGCCAAAGACGGATTGTATAATTTTGTAATGAAGTCAAGCAACGTGGTGCTATGTTTATTTGTTTTTGTTTTGTTTTGCCAGCACTATTTACACAGCTTCCGAGCACACATACAGGAGCTAAGTTAACCTGAGAGAGAAAATTGACTAGGCTGCTGAAAAGAAAATCAAGGGTGAGGAAAAGGAGAAAGTTTATGAGAACAGAGAAACGGTTGAACACCTGGTTTGCACTGGATAGGAAAACAATGAAGCCAGTGGAGACTGAGGCATTGGGAGAGTAAGGACGAGTTGAGGAACCAGAAATTGAAATGCTGTTGTAGAGCAGGTGTATGAGAATGGAGGACATAGAAGAGGTAAAAGGTCATCGTGAGAGCAAGAACTCAGGGTCTAAAATTTCAGTTCTGCAAGAGAACCTGTCCAAGTGGGTTGCTAAAGTGGAAAGGAGGAAGACACAGCGAGGCCGAATACTGGAGAAGTCACTCATCTGCACTCTGGGGACAACCCGGACGGCCATCAGGGACAGAGTGCTAGTCAAGCCTCAGATCCAGGGCCCAAGATGCTTAAGGCATCCGTAAGCAGCAGGCAATGTGCCTGGCTGCTGCAGGCTGGGGGGGGGGGGGGGGTAGTTAGTAAATCACTGTCTGAAAGCAGAAAAGGAGAGCAGAGAAGTATTACCGTTTGTCTGACTCTAGCATGCAGGGACTGTGAGGCTGTGAGGAGGAATGCTAAAAAGAAAAAAAAAGCTGAGCCCACAGGAGAAGAGTGAGGACAATGACAATAGCAAGGACCTCCCAGTGCAAGGGGTGGGAGTCAGGTTGGGTGAGGGAGACAGATGACTGAAGCAAAGGCCCCCACCTTGAACACCACTGAGCCTAATCGCACCTCCCTCTCCCACCAGCCTTCAGCTAGCTCACTGAAACTTCAGTTGCATCATGCGATTTCCTCTTCAAGTTTTCCTCCGGTTATGGGATTTCAGCAGTGGCATCATGCTCTTTGCCAAAAGTATCTAAGAAATCTTTGCTTAACTATAGGTCACAAAAATTTTATTCTATGTTTTTTTTTTAGAGGTTTTTGTTTGGTTTGGTTGGTTGCTTGGTTAGTTGGGTTTTTTTTTTTTAATTATTTTATTTATTCATTTTTAGAGAGGAGAGAGAGAGAGAGAGAGAGAGAGAGAGAGAGAGAGAGAAGGGGGAGGAGCTGGAAGCATCCACTCCCATATGTGCCTTGACCAGGCAAGCCCAGGGTTTCGAACCGGCGACCTCAGCATTTCCAGGTCGACGCTTTATCCACTGCGCCACCACAGGTCAGGCTAGTTGGGTTTTTTTTAGAGAGACAAATAGGGACAGACAGTCAGGAAGGGAGAGAGATGAGAAGCATCAATTTTTCTTTGCGGCACCTTAGTTATTCATTGATTGCTTTCTCATATGTGCCTTGATGCGGGGGCAGGGCCTCAAGCCAGCGACCTTGGGTTCAAGCCAGTGACCTTTGGGCTAAGCCAGCGACCATGGGGTCATAGTTATGATCCCACACTCAAGCTGGCAACCCTGCACTCAACCTGGTGAGCCTGCACTCAAGCCAGCGACCTAAGGGTTCAAACCTGGGTCTTCAGAGTCTTTGGCTGATGCTCTATCCATTGCATCACCACCTTGTCAGGCCCAGGATATATATATATATATATATATATATATATATATAGATATATATATAGATATATATATAGATATATATAGATATAGATATAGATATAGATATAGATATAGATATATATATTTATTTATTTATTGCATTTTTCTGAAACTGGAAACAGGGAGAGACAGTCAGACAGACTCCCGCATGTGCCCGACCGGGATCCACCCGGCACGCCCACCATGGGGCTTGAGCCTACAGATATATCTGTGTATTTATAGGAAATTATACATACACAGAGTTTTTCCTTGTAGCATTGTTTGCAATAATAAAAGATGAGAAACAACCCAAATATCCAAATGTCCTTCAAGAAAGGACTAGCCTTGGTACATAGATAGAAAGGAAAACTGTGCAGCTGTGGAGGAGAATAGTTATCAGGAAAGATCGATCTCCAAGGTAACTAAAAGACAAAGCAAACAAAACTTGACCAGCCAACAAACATGAAAATGAGAAGTTTGGGGATTGACACGGTGGCACATGGAAGTGCTCTGGTTCTCCAACCTGGAAGATCTCTGAACCTGCCTTTTTTTTAAGAGGCTTCATTACATTGGCATGGCTGATTAAATCAGGCCATTGTGATAGATTCAACCTCCAGCCTCTCTCTGTTCCTCGAAGGTCAGGGGAGTGGGGCTGGAAATTCCAACCCCTTCATCACATGGTTGGTTCTCCTGGCAATCAGTCCTCATCCTTGGTGCTTTTCAAAAGTAACCTCATTGACAAACCTAGTGTGATGGAAAGGGGCTTGTTATGAATAACAGGATATTCATTTTGTGTTTAGGGCTCTGAAGCTACTGAGGACTAGGTACCAAACATTATAACAAAAGATACTTGTATTGCTTTTATCATTCAAGAAATTCAAAGGGTTTGGGGAGCTATGAGCCAGGAACTGTGGACAAGGACCAAATACATATATATAAGAAATATATTTTGGTCATCCAAATGACTATATATATTTCTTATATATCACAATTTCACACCGCCAAACTGGGGGAAAAAATGCTTACCAGCAGTAGGATGGTATATAATCAAAGCATATTTACATAATGGATAACATATCCAGCAATAAAAATGAACAAACTCTTTGGATGAATCTAACAAGTGACAAGTGAAATGAGTGAAGAAGCTCATTACAAAAGGATATTTAACATATGAATCCAGTAACACCACAAACACCAACATTTAGAGATACAACCTAGGTGATAAAACTATAGAGCAAGGAAGTGATAATGATAATAATCAGGACAGTGGCTGCTTTGGGGAAGATGTCGTGATGGAGAGAAGAGGGCTTATGTGTGAGGCACTGTTCTATTTCTTGACCTGAATGGATGATGGTTTCATGGTGTTCACTTTACATCTTACTGAGCAAAACATTATATGTTCTGCTTTTTTCTTTGTGTGTTATATTCCATCATAGAAGTGATTTTTTAAGGTATGTGGTGAAAACTCCTGCTGCCACTCATTCCTTTCCTCTGCACCCAGTTCCCACATTCTCTGACATAACACCACTTTCATTAGTTTCCTATATATCAGGGGTCGGGAACCTTTTTGGCTGAGAGAGCCATGAATGCCGCATATTTTAAAATGTAATTCCATGAGAGCCATACAACGACCCATGTACGTTACGCATTATCCAATAAAAATTTGGTGTTGTCCCAGAGGACAGCTGTGATTGGCTCCAGCCACCTGCAACCATAAACATGAGTGGTAGGAAATGAATAGATTGTAATACATGAGAATGTTTTATATTTTTAACATTATTATTTTTATTAAAGATGTGTCTGCAAGCCAGATGCAGCCATCAAAAGAGCCACATCTGGCTCACGAGCCATAGGTTCCCAACCCCTGCTAATATATCATCCTTCCAGAGGTTTTTTTTTCTATGTATATATATACAAGAACATATCAATTTATATTTTTTCTAACCCCCTTCTTTTTTCAATTTCTAAAAAAATGTTTATTTTATTGATTTTAGAGAGAGAAAGAGAGAAGAACATCAATCTGTTCCTGTATGTGCCCTGATCAGGGATGGAACTGGCAACCACTGTGCTTCGGGGCGACATGCTAACCAACCGAGCTATCTGGCCAGGGCATAACCCCCTTCTTTTACACAAGATAAAAGTATATTGTTCTTTTCCATTTTCATGTTTGTTGGTTGGTCAAGTTTTGTTTGCTTTGTCTTTTAGTTACCTTGGAGATCGATCTTTCCTGATAACTATTCTCCTCCACAGCTGCACAGTACCAAGGCTAGTCCTCTCTTGAAGGACATTTGGATATTTAGGTTGTTTCTCATCTTTTATTATTGCAAACAATGCTACAAGGAAAAACTCTGTGTATGTATAATTTCCTATAAATACACAGATATATCTGTAGGCTCAAACCCCAGAAATTGAATTGCTGCTTGGAGTTTTAATCCTTTTCTTCTTAGTTTCTAGGACTGATTAACCCTTTGTCCTTACTCTGTGATATGAGTTGCAGCTGTTTTTCCTCAGGTTGCCATTTACCCTCTGTCTTTTCTTATTGTGTATGTTTTGTTTTGTTTTTTTGCCAATGGGAAGGGTTCATTTTGTTTGTTTTTAATATGATCAAACTCACATGATTTCTTCTTTTGAATTCTACTCTTGAGTCATATTTAGAAAGGTCTATCTCCACTCAAAGCTTATAGAGGAATTCTCTCATGTTTTCTTCTAGCGTTTTTTCTGTTTTTAAGTGAAAGGAAGAGAGATAGTGAGACAGACTTCTGCATGGGCCTCAACTGGGATTCACCTGGCAGCCCCTGTGTAAGATGATGTATGAATCAACTGAGTTATTTTTAGTGCCTGAAACTGACTCATCAATGAGCTATCTTCAGTGCCTGGGGCCAATTGAGACACTAGCTGTGGAAGGGGAGGAGGCGGAGAGGGAGGAGGAGAGAAACAGATGGTCACTTCTCCTGTGTGCCCTGACTGAGAATTGAACCTGGGATGTTCACATGCTGGGCCAACGCTTTATCCACTGAGCCAGCCATCCAGGGCCTCTTTTAGTACTTTTATGACTTCAGTTTTACATTTAAATTTTCAATATATTTGGAATTTATTTTTGCTAAAAATGTGAGATGTGGATCTTTAATACTCTCCCAGATTATAACCCACTATTTCCTTACCATTTATTGAATGGTCCATTGTTGTCTACTAGTTTTGCTTAGTATTTTAGTTTGAATCTCCCAACAGCAAGATTAATAATTTATTGTCCAGGCCTGGTCTGTTGTGGCACAGTGGATAAAACATTGAGCTGGAATGCTGAGGTTGCTGGTTCAAAACCCTGGGCTTGCCTGGTCAAGGCACATATGAAAAGCAATTATGAGTTGATGCTTCCCACTCCTCCACCCCCTGCTTTTCTTTATTTCTCTCCTCTCTCTCAATTCAATAAATATTTTTGTGTGTGTTTTTCTGAAGTTGGAAACGGGGAGGCAGTCGGCCAGACTCCTGCATGCGCCCTACCGGGATCCACCCGGCATGCCCACCAGGGGGTGAATGCTCTGCCCATCTGGTGCGTCGCTTTGTTGCAACCAGAGCCATTCTAGCACCTGAGGCAGAGGCCATGGTGCCATCCTCAGCACCTGGGCCAACTTTGCTCCAATGGAGCCTTGGCTGCGGGAGGGAAAGAGAGAGACAGAGAGGAAGGAGAGGGGGAGGGGTGGAGAAGCAGATGGGTGCTTCTCCTGTGTGCCCTGGCCAGGAATTGAACCCGGGACTCCTGCATGTCAGGCCAACGCTCTACCACTGAGCCAACCGGCCAGGGCCTAAATAAAATGTTTTAAAAAGAAAAAAAGCTGACCACGTGGTGGCACAGTGGATAGAGCATCAGACTCTGGATGTAGAGGACCCAGGTTTGAAACCCCGGGGCCGCCAGCTTGAGCACAGGGTCACTGGCTTGAGCGTGAGACCATAGACATGACCCCATGGTAGCTGGCTTGAGCCGAAAGGTCACTGGCTAGAGCCCAACGTTGCTGGCTTGAGCAAGGGGTCACTCACTCTGCTGTAGCCCCTCTGGTCAAGGCACATATGAGAAAGCAATCAATAAACAACTAAGGTGTCACAACAAAAGAACTGATGCTTCTCATCTCTCTGCCTTCCTGTCTGTCTGTCCCTGTCTGTCCCTCACTCTGACTCTCTTTCTGTCTATGTTAAAAGAAGGAAAAAATAATTTATTATCCAGAAGAAATTATTTCAAGTTATCCTCACTGTGTCCTTAAAGTGCCAAAGATATCAACAGTATCTCTCTCTGCCTGCTACGAACCCAGCTTTAAAAAGTGAAGGAGAATTATGCTGGTTTCCTGTTAAATATCAGGAAAGGTGACTCCTGAGTAATAGATCAGCCCCCAAAGCCAAGTAACAAGTCAGTACTATCTTCTTGACTTCTAGATTAATCAACTGAGGTTACATCTTCCTTTCACCAAGAAGTCCTGGTTGAGAAATGGTGAAGGGATTAAGAAGTAAAAATTGGTAATTACAAAATGGTCACAGGGATGTCAAGTATAATATAGAGAATATAGTCAATAATATTGTAATAACTATACATGATGCGAGGTGGGTACTGGAATACTTTATAAAGTATATGATTGTTGTCTGCCCTGTGGTGGCACAGTGGATAAAGTGTCGACTTCAAATGCTGAGGGTAAACTGGGTAAACCCGGTTCAAAACCCTGGGTTTGCCTGGTCGGGACACATATGGGAGTTCATGCTTCCTGCTCTTCCCCCCCTCTTTTGTTCTCTCTTTCTCTCTCTCTCTCTCTCTCTCCTCTCTCTCTCTCTCTAAAAATGAATAAATAAATAATTTTAAGTATATGATTGTATACCTGAAACTCATACAAAAGAATATTGAATGTGAACTATAATTGACAAAAATTAAAAGTACAGTGAGACAATTGGGGACCATTGAATTTGGTCTAGGTATTAAATAGTAGTATTTTTTCAGCGTTTAAAAAAAAGTCCTGATTGCAAAGTTTTAAGTTCTTTCTAAGATTATGTTAACCAAAAAACTGGTTTAAAATACCAAACAACTTTTTCAATTTATTCTTGCATTGCTTTTCTTTTTAAACTCCCACTGAATTACATTGTCCATCAAAATACAATCGTCAAATATTACTTTCTGTTTTTTAATTTATTTTTCAATTTAATGCACTGACATGGTTCACCAAACTATACGTTTCAAGTATACAACTCAATAAACACCATCCGTCTTTACCTTCTACCATATTTAATATCTTGATTTAAATAATATACATAAAATGATAGAAAGGCAAAAGTCAAATATTTCATTGAAAAGCCATTATGAAACAAGGTTGAGGCGATATTATGATCATATTTTCCCATTGAATTTAATAGACAAAACAATAGTAACAAAGGCATGTAAACAGGGTCAGACAGACAGACTGGAAAAAAGTACAAGAAGTTCTTCTCTCATTTATCTTCCTCTCCCTTCTTTAAACCACAATGTTGACTACCTTCAGTGGGGTAAACCCAAGTTAACCTCTAGGTGTGGGTGGATCTCGTTTGGAGGAATTCTGGATTAATGAACAATTCAGGAACACTGTTTTCTTTCAGTGGTGTGATGCAATGGAAAGGGCATTGAAAGAGCAGTCCAGAACTTGGGTTCTGCTCTTTATCCTTGAATAACGCAGGACTAGTCACTTAATCCTTCTCCAAACCCTAATGTTCTATTCTGTAACATTTCTTCCATCTGCACTCACAATTGGGTTAAGGATCAAATGAGCTAATATGTACAGAAGGGCTTTTCAAAATACACAGAAGTATGATTCAGACTGTCAGGGTGGAGAAAGAAAAAAAATCACAGGCTTTACTCCAACGTCTTCCTTTTACCCACAGGAACTGCTGACTTGAGAGGGTCTGAAAGCCTCAGCCAGGGGAAGAGTTGGAATTAAACCCTTAAGCTCTCAATACCGAGTTCAATGCATTCTCCATGCCGCCATATTACAGGCAGTCAACAAGCTGACAGTGAGGCTAGACCAGAGCATCACTCAGTTACTGGTGTGGCACAGCCTGGGTTTGTGCATATCCTGGGACAAAGCTTTCATTCCCTTTGGGTCCTGGTTGGTTCCCTTATCAAACCAATACAGTTGTGCTGAACAGAGTCTATGTGCCCTCCAGCAATGGTGTTCTAAAGTGTTATCTCAATGCAAATGTACAAATATACACACATACCTTCTACCTGTTGCACAAGCCGCAGAACAGGCATTTGGTTATAAGACTTTCCAGCCACACCTTCATCTTCCAGGACTGCTCATAGCCTTCCCATCAAGTCCAAATTCCTTTTCTTGACATTCCAGATCCTACTATCACCAAACTGTCTTTCTAATTTTATCATTTACTCACCTGAACCTTGACTTAGCCCACTGTCCCCAAGTACTTTTGTCACTTTCCTGCCTATGCTTTTGTCAATGCTGTTTTTGAGTTGTCATCCTTTCCCATTATCAAGACCCTGCCTGTCTTTGAGGTGGCAGAATGGTGGAAAGGATCCCTGTATGGATGTGAAAAGAGCACCAATGTGCATTAGTAAGTAAAGAAACACCAAGCACAGAACACAATATACTGTGTGATCTTATTTGCATGAGGGCTACAACTCAGAGGATTTTATGTGCTAGATCAGCAATTTTTAAACTTTTTGATCTCATGGCACACATAAACTAATTCAGTGGTGGAATTCAAATAACAACCAGTTCTCTGCCCTAATCATCGTTTTGTTTGTTTGTTTGTTTGTTTGTTTCAGAGACAGAGAGAGGGATAGATAGGGACAGAAAGAAAGGGAGAGAGATAAGCATCAATTCTTCATTGTGGTTCCTTAGTTGTTCATTGATTGCTTTCTCATATGTACCTTGACTGGGGGGCTACAGCAGACTGAGTGACCCCTTGCTCAAGCCAGCGACCTTGGGCTCAAGCTGATAAGCCTTGCTCAAACCAGATGAGCCACTGCTCAAGCCGGTTACCTCAGGGCTTCAAATCTGGGTCTTCCGCGTCCCAGTCAGACACTCTATCCACTGTGTCATCACCTGGTCAGGCCCTAATGATTATTTTAAGTATAAAAAACGATATACCAAAAGGTAGTTTATTATTTCATGCATTTAATACTTAAATAAGAACAATAAAAGAGTTAGACAAAACTAGATTATAAGAAAGAGTTTTAAAATGTTAATGAAAAAATATTAAATAATACCTGACAAAAAAATAAACCTGTTAAGATTATTTCTATAGCTTCTTGATTGGCATCCTCACTTGCAATTTTTTTCACTTATGGATGAAATGAATTACTACGAGCACCTAGAATACACTGTTGCACAGATGAGCTTTAAAAAAGAATAAGGAATGTAAATGTGTGATTTCCACATTGGGCGGCTGCCCAGGCACCCATCTCAAAGAGAACCCTGATTACAAGTGCCATTTTAACAACCAGTTTGCTAAATTCAACAAAAAGTTAAGTACGGTTCTCCCAAACCCGTGCGAACTGGCAGAATCTTACCACTGAACTAATTACTAAAATTCTGTGGCACACCAAAAAATATATTTTTTGTTGATCTGACAAAAATTATATATATAGGTATAATTTTGATTTATTCACACTGGATAACTATTGTTGTGTTGGTTGTTGTCATTTTTTAATTTGATGAGCTAAGGTAAAAGAGGTCAATGCCTGCAATGCCGGTGGCCAAGGTCAGGTAGGTCCACGTTGGATTCAGGAAGACAGTAGAGAAACTGTGGAACCAGAAATCTTTGGGCCATGCCGTTTAATAAAGTCTCACAATGGAGGATGAGTAAACAGGCAAGGGAAACCACTTCTCAGAGCAGTGAGTGAATGAACAGCAAAATGGCCCATCATAATGGCCATTCGCCATCTGCAATCCACACTGAATGCAAGCACCCATCACCTTACATAGACTATCCACACGTGGCGTTGTCACGTGCTCATGCACTAATCAAGTAAAGTGCTTGCAGCCAGTAAGCCAGCAAGCAAGCCTAACACAGCCATTTTCCCAACAGTGACCCTGACTAAATAGTCAGGTATTGCATATTTTAAAAGTTCTTGGGGTATACCAGTTGAAAATCGCTGTGCTAGATGATTTATCCATGGACTCTTTAAAAAAAAATTACTGATTGTTTTTAGCAAGAGAGGAAGGGAGTGAGAAAGAAACAGGAACATAGATCTGTTCCTCTCTGTGCCCTGACCAGAGACTGAACCAGCAATCTCTGCACTTTGGGACGATGCTCCAACCTACTGAGCTATCCAGCCAGGGATAACCATGGACTCTTGAGAAACTTAAATGGTCTCATAGTGAGACAGGGCTGAGATGAACAACGGGTCCTCTAGCTTTCATTTTGGTTCTGTCTTTGTTTTATTGTGTGTGCATTACTTTTCTTATGGTTTTATTAACCAATGGCACCTCAATAAATTCAATTAAAAAACAAAAAAATATACTCATTTTAATATTAAGCCCAAACCCTGGGGGAAAAAATATATATTCTATAGAAATGTTAAAAAAAAAAAAAAGGCTTAGAAGTGAATAACATGATTTTGGAAGTTGTAGAAGTTAAAAAATGTATGCTTGGAAAATAAAGGCAATTTATGTATCTCTAAGATGTGCTCAGAGAAAAGTGCTGCATCTTCATTAAAGTATATTTACTTTTAAAAAAATGATTTAAATGAAAATGAATAATAACTTCTACCTCATAGACTTGTTGAAAAGACCAAACACAGTATTTTGTATAAAAAGCATCTCTATAAAGTGTAATGTGTTACACCAATTTTACTCCATATTTCACCAATATTACTCCATATTTCTAATTAGAACCAAGGATTTGTTGAACTTGGTTCTAAAGCAAAAGAAGAATGGCCAGTTTAAAACATCCATTTTTATTATCTTGATGGTTTGAAACATGAGACCCGTGGTCGTCTGAGGGTGCTGAGCCGGCCACCTGGAGCTTTCCCAGCCCTCCATGTCAACGGCCGAGACCCCGTCACCATCTGATTGTGTCCCCTGCTTCTGGCCTTGTCCCTGGCAGTTCTCTACACAGCAGTTACAGGGAACAAGCAAAAACATAAGCCAGATTATGTCACTCTATGCTCATGACCTTTCAACTCAGCCAAGGTGAAACTCCTTACAAGGCCCTGCCTAATCTGCTTTGCCCCTTGCAGTTCGCCAACCATTCTCCCTGCCACTCCCTGTGGCCACCACCACTGTTCCCTGGCTGTTCCTGGCCTTCCCCAAAGCCCCCTGCACTTGCTCATGATCCCCTCCCTGCGCACCCCTCTCTCGCTATCCGCAGGGCTCCCTCCCTTCAAGTTGTCGCTCAAATCTCAAATGTCACCTCAAATCACCCACTTTTGTATTACAGCCCTTTGCACATATGTGCGCCTGTCCCCCTTTCCTGGTTTATTTACCTTTGTAGCACATATTTTTCTTGTTTATTTTGTTTGTGGCCCATCTTCCCCCACTTAAAGTTTGCTCGTGAGAGTGGGGAGAGTTTGTTGTGCTCACTGCAGCATTCCCAGTCCCTAGGACAGTATGGGATAGCAGGTGCTTGATACATATTATTCTGACTGAATTCTGGCCATAGGGAGATGGAATAACAAGTGGAAATGGTTTACTTAGCTGCTTGCAAAAAGGAGAGTCAGTAGGTGGGCTGCCACCTGGGAGTGCTTTCTACCATGAGAGGTAGGGGTCTGTGCGTGTATGTGATGAAAAGCAGGCAGGAAAGACAGCAGCAAGGTCATCATTCACTTAAACTGACAAGATTTACAGGTAGACATGAGTCATGCAGTTAATTGTCATAAAGGTCTTCCATCAGTCAGGCAACGTTCAGGGTTAAAGCCTTCCCGGAGGGAGAGAGCAAACATTCTCAGAACAAGGGAACATAGAATCAATACAGGTAGCAGAATAAATACAGATATTAATGGTGATAGAGCAAGCACGTTAATTAAACATTTACTCCGTGCTCAGGGTAAATGCATTAGCTGATCATGGAGACTGGGAACACTGGGGCAGTTCCTGGGTAGATGGGGTCAGAGCGGAAGAATGATTGCCCTCTCTAAGAAACACACCCTCCCTCCCCCTGGAGTCCTACCCCTGCTGGCGGGGCTGCTGTCAGTTTCACAGCTGTGCTTCCCCAATCCCTGTGGCTCAGGCATGCCGTTCAATTTCTCCTTACCACAAATATGAAGTCCTTGTGAAAATATGAGACATGAATAATGGGAGGGCCTATAAGAATAAACAATGAGTGACTGTCTTACTGGGAAGTCACTGCTGGGTGGACCCCTGTTCGTGTCTATGAGTCATGAGGAAACCAGAGGGGCCCAGAACCTGTACGTGAGAAAGAGCTATTTATTATAGACACTCCCAAACCATCAAATAGGAGGAGCTATACTCCCCTTAACAACGTATAGGTAGATAGGTAGCACCTGTGGTCAGCCAGGCCACTATAGGAATGTTCTTTGCATTACCTGAGGTTGACAATAAGAGGTGAAATCTAATTCTTTGAGAAGGGCAATTTCATTCTGCTTTGGGGAAAGCTTTGCCCCTCTCTCACCAAATATTTGCACTTTCTTCTTCAGCCTCTTCCCTCTCTGTTCCTTCTTTCTGTCCCTCTTAGATCCTACTTCTATTTCTCTCACAATCTCTCACAATGTGCAGTGATTATCAGAGCAGATGGCATCTTTGAGTTGGAAAGTGTTCGTGAGAAAAAAAACTATTTCTTCTGGATGTTTTTCATTCCTGGAAGTCTGGGCAAGTTAGTATTCAGTTCTTTTACTTACACTGACACTTATCCTAAAAAAAGAGAGAGAGAGAGAGAGAGTAATTAAAATATACATCAAATATACTGAGGAAACAAAAATTTTGAATAAAAAAGATGAGGCAAAGAAACAGGACATAAAATGGAATCAGGAATGGAACACTGCTAATATAAATGCATGACAGCAAGTCTTATGCCTTTAATAAGAAAGGCTACTAATTCAATTCTGAATTTCCTAGCTGGAAAAAATATATCAGTAACATGAATACTAGGGTCTAATTCAAAAAATAAAATGCTTTGAGAAGCACATACCTGACCCAGTCTCAAGAAGAGAAGAAATTTCTTCTATAGGTATAATGTAATAAATGATGTCTCAACAATGTCATAAGAATGGGCAATGTGACAGTGTCATAGAACTACTTCTTAGACAATCCCTCAAGGAAAACCATGGGCATTTCCCATAGAGCCATTTACTTGAAAGAAATTCTAGGTCCATCCATGTTGTCATAAATGGCAGTGGATCATCATTTCTTATTACCAAGTATTCCATTGTACATATGTTCCACCTTGAGAACATTATACTAAGTGAGGTAAGTAAATCAGAACTACCGTATTTCCCCATGTATAAGACGCACCTTAACTTTGGGGACTGAAATTTGAAAAAAATGTATTACATAAAGTTATTGAACTCAAGTTTTATTCATCATAAAATTCATACAACTCCTCATCCGCGCAAAAAAGCAGGAAATGCAAATTAAAAAATCTACAACCACTGTATAAGACGCACCCAGTTTTTAGACCCCAAATTTTTCAAAAAAGGATGGGTCTTATACATGGAGAAATATGGAGTATATGATTTCACACATAGATGGGCTATAAAACTGAGACTCATGGACATAACAAAAGTGAAGCGGTTACCAGGGGGAGGAGTTAGGGAGAGGGGAGTAAAGAGGGACAAATATATATTCCACATAGGTGGGATATAAAACAGATTGATGGACACAGATAAAAGTGAGGTGGTTACCAGGGGAAGCGGAAGGGGGGTAAAGAGGGACAATTATACAGGGACGGAAAGCAATTTGACTTTGAGTGATGGGCACACAACACAATCAATAGTCAGAGGCGGATTTAATGGCAGGTGCACTGAGCATGTGCCCTGGGCCCCGACTTCTGAAGGGCCCCGCCAAATCCCAACTTTATACTTTTTTCTAATGACCAAGTTTGGTTTCATATGTACAATTTTAACATTAATAGTACATAATATTTTCTATTTATTTAAAAATATGGTTAACATGTATTTTTATTTTCTCTGTCTTTCCTTTTTTTTTTAAGGGGCCCAATATTTTCTTCTGTGCCCGGGGCCTCAACTGACTTTAATCCACCTCTGTCAATAGTTCAACACTTGAAACTTATTTTTATTTTTTCTTATTGATCAATGTCACCTCATTAAGTTTAATTTCTAAGTTAAGAAGAAAAAAAAAGGCAATTCTAGGGAAGTCCAGGCCACAGTCATCTGCTGGTCTGACACACCCAGTCCCAAACCTGCTGCCCACTGATGGGCTTAGTTTAGGTGGGACTGTTTTGTGGTCATCATCGCTGCTGTTTTAAAGTTAACACCTTTAGGGGGAGCATGCGTGTTCCGCCTCTCCATCCTCTATTGCTATTAATCCAGTCACTTCATACATTCATGTTGTATAACTGGCCCCTGAAGGCATTGCGTTGGAGACCCGATTTAATACTCTGCTGATTCAACAGGTATGTCTGAGCACCTTTTATTGCCCAGCTGTTCTCTGCAAGCAAGCAAACAAAACATTGTTCCTCAGGCAGCTTAAATCCTAGTGGAAAGCAACAGGTAACACATGATTAAGTAAAAATATGTGGTAGATCATATAGCTAAGTGTTAAAGTAAATGATAAAGCAAGAGAGGGAGAAAATTTTTATAGAGTAACCGCACTGCGAAGGTTGCTTTTGAGTAATGACCTGAAAGAAGTGAGGAACCTATGTGGATATCAGGAGGAACTGTAAGAGCAAAGCTCCTAAGGTAGGCAGGGGCTTGTCTCGGAGAAACAGCACATAAGTTAATGTGGCCAAACAGTAAGGGTGAACCAAGAAGCCTTTAAAGGAAAGGAGAAATAGTAGAAGGTCTGTGCGGGTAACAAAGGGCCTGGTGCTCTTTGTAGCTACTTCAGAGGAAGCTGTTGGAGGGTTTTGAATTGAGAAATAACTTAGTGGTAATCAGATGGCTCTGACTGTTGGATGCAGTTGGAAATCAGCTGACAGATTATTTCAATCAACCCCTGATTTAGAAAAATGGAGTAATTGTATAGTCTTGAAGAAGTTCCCCGTAAGTATGGTTTTCTGCAAACTTTCAGTGGTGTCCCGGGTAAGTAGCAGGCACACAGCCAGTTCTAGGGAGAGCTCCAGGTTTTGACTGTCAGCACAGCTCAGAGCATGAACCAAAGAGCAGACTAAGACCAGCACCCGAGGACACAGCCACTCCTCCTCTTCACAGAGCAGAGCTGAGCAAGTCCCTAGAAGTTCTCCTGCTCTAAGGCCCAGGTGGCTAACATCCCTTGGAGCAAGGCAAGAATTGTGACCTGGTTAATATTCAAGCAGCAGGTATACAACAAGACTTTCATCTCAGTCACTAAAAAAGAGGGGCGCACGGAACACTCAGCTCTGAGAAAGTCCCTTCTTTGTGAAGCCTCTAAGTCAAATCAGTGGCAAAACAAACAAAGGTAACTAAAATCAAAGACTGGTTTCCTGGGATTGTAATAATCGGCTGAAAAGTAAGTAAAAGCCAGGGTGCCTTGAACTCGATTGTGGCTTTGTTATAGAGAACAATAGCCTTTTCTTCTTTAAAAGTGAGAGTTTCCACGTGTTCTAGCAGTTAAGGCATCTGAATAGGAAGTGCCCTCCACAGGTGGCCCAAGCCTCTGCCAGAGCACCCACGTGGAATGGAAGGGAGCCCTAGGGACACCAACTCTGCAGCTCTCTGGTTGGTAACCCAGGGCAAGTCATGCCGCCCCTGTGAGGCAGTTTCTCATCTAGGAATGGAAGTATTCAATATATGAGGACTCAATGGGATTATAAACATCCGTTCATAATGCTGGGGAACAATTTTTTTAATTTTCTGTTGCATGAGGTTTGAGAACTGTTTCTATATATTTCTGTATCGCTGATTCCAAATCTGAAATTCGTTTTTTGGTGCATGCTCTAGTTTTTATGCAATTTTAATTTCTTTTTGTTATAGTTATGCATCAGTTTTTAAATCAGAGTTAAAAGGCAAAAACTCTTGGATTGAACATAACTACAAGGCAATTAATGTTTTTTAAGGCAATTAATGATTTACAAACATCACTTTTACATAATTGTAGTTGTTTTTAAATGTAAAAATTATTATCTGATAAAAAACATCTTCTTATTTTAAGATTGAATCATAGCTTCTTCGAGTAAGCGTAAATGTAAGAATAGTTCTGACACCTTCTGTTATATATGTGGCTGTTCCACATTTCAACGTCAAAGGCACAATATTTCATCATTTGTGACACGTGCATATATTGCCTATTTTCAAGTTCCCCTTGGTGATCAAGACAAGAATCGGGCTCCTCATATTGTGTGTCATAATTGTGAGAAAATGCCTCATGACTGGACAAAAGGAAAATGCAAAGGAATGCCTTTTGGTATTCCCATGGTTTGGCATGAACCAAAGGACCACAGCAGTGACTGTTATTTCTGTCTGATCTATACAAAGGGCATCGGCAAGAAAAAACAGCATTTGATCACATATTCTAATATTCCTTCAGCAATACGACCTATCCCACACTCTGAGACACTCCGGGTGCCAGTTTTCAAAGGTTTTATTTCTTCTAAGGACGAAGAAAGTGAACATGGTGATCAAGTATATTTTGATAAGATGCATGAGGAAATGGTTGTAGAATCTGAAGGGTCTTCTTCTGATGCCAAGCAGTCATTAACCCCTCAGCAATTTAGCCAACCTGAATTGAATGACTTAGTAAGAATGACATAAAAATTGTCCTCGACTTTCTGAAGTATGAGGAGCATAACTGGATCATTTGTGTGGATCTTAAAATGGTAAATTTCCTGCGAGAACAACAGAGAGGTTTTACAAAGTATCTTTGCTTTCTGTGTTTGTGGGACAGCCGAACTCGGGAAAAACACTGGACACTGAGGAATGGCCAAAACATGAAGCTCTGGAAGTAGGGATGCAAAATATTGTGAATGAACCTGTATAGTTCATCGAGACAGGATCCATTTTTCCCCCACTTCACATCAAACTTGGCTTAATGAAGCAGTTTGTTCAGGCTTTGAATAGAGAAAGTGAATGCTTTTAACATATTATTTCTGCTTTTCCTGCCTTGTCTTTCGAGAAGATAAAAGCAGGTGTATTCAATGGCCTTCAAATTCGAACCCTCATATGTGACAAAGAATTTGCCAGGAAGATGAATAAGGAGGAGAACTCAGCATGGCAGTCTTTTGTGGCAGTTACAAAGAACTTCCTTGGCAACAAAAAAAAGCAGAAAACTATGAACTTCTGGTTCAAAGGATGCTGTTGGTTTTCCACAACATTGGATGTAATATGAGCATTAAGATTCACTTCCTAAACAGTCACTTTGATAAGTTTCCCGAAAATCTTGGAGCTGTTAGTGATGATCAGACTACTGCTGGAGCATCAAACGAGATTGTCCTCAATAAGTACACAAATGCAAGAGCTACAAACGCAAATCTTTGCCTGAATAGAATTTAAATAAGTTTTGCGCAAATTTTATGATTAAAATAGTATTTTAATATGTTCTATTTTGAAATTGTAGACAAATTCTGATGCAACCATACCTTTTAGTGTATTATTATATTTACTGCATTATATAAATTACTATATTTTCACAAAGATGATGCCCAAGAAGACATTCTATTTCATTATGTTAAACTAAATGTTGAAAATTTTACAATAAGATGAAAACCTAAAATCTTGAATTGCAAAAAAATTGTAGCTTACAGAGAAAAACTAATGTCAGATTTGAGATCAGCACACTTGAATTAGGTAAGAACAAGTGTTTTTGTGGATGCAACAAAAATTTTGTTCCCCAGTGTAATCAAGACTCGCTCAATTCATGTTGCTTCCCTTGCCTCCCCCTCCCACAACACAGGTGGACCAAGGCAAGATCTCAAGCAAGTCCCTCTCTACGGCTCTAGTGCATATGACTGTTTTTCCATCCAACTGGCCTTTCCCAGGGGCTGGCTAAGGAAGTCTGAAGTGCCCTGTCTATGAGCAAGGCCCATGAAACCCACCCCAAGACTTGGGTGATTTGTTCCTAAGGAAAGCTGAGCAGGCCCCTAGCATGTTCTCCCTGCTCTCTCTGACCCTCACACATCTCCGCACACTGCCCGTGCCCAAGTTCACCTGCCCTGGGTAAGATTCCAGGGCGGAGGGCAGGAAAAAGCTCCAGAGAGATCCAGCTGAGCTCTCATGAGAACCCAGGCTCCTAGAAACTTGGCACAGACATTTAATTTTCTTTACCAAATAAAGAAAATGCAAGCCTGACCTGTGGTGGCGCAGTGGATAAAGCGTCGACCTGGAAATGCTGAGGTCGCCGGTTCGAAACCCTGGGCTTGCCTGGTCAAGGCACATATGGGAGTTGATACTTCCAGCTTCTCCCCCTTCTCTCTCTCTCTCTCTCTCTCTCTCTCTCTCTCTCTCCCTCTCTCTCCTCTCTAAAAAATGAATAAATAAATAAATAAAAATTTAAAAAAAAAGAAAGAAAGAGAAGAAGTTTCTCAGTTAAAGAAAATGCAAGGTTGCTAAACATCATTTTATGTTTCAAGACAGAAGAGAGGAAGCTCCTTTGAGGAAGAAAAGAATTTTCCTGGGTTTTCAATATGTAAGCAAAGTCTGTTCAGGTTGAAAGAATGTGACCTGCCCAAGGTCTCTGTCTAGTCTAGGAGAACTAGGAATTAGGCCTCAGTGGATCCCAACACTCTGCAGCAAGATGTCCCTAAGGCTCCCCTGCCTCTCTCCCAGCCCTGTCCCTGGGCTGTGGAGGCTGAAAAGAGGATGGGGAGCCAATGGGGAGACACAGAAACACAGAGGCAAAGAGGGGGACAGAGTGGTGCCAAAAATGAAGCCCGAGAAGGTAGATTGCAGAAGTCACTCTGCCAATATCTGGAGCCAGGCCTCTCCATCCCAGCCCTTCCCTGGGCGGGGCGGCTCAGCTTCTTCTCGTTCATACGAGCCCTTACAGTGATTCACAGTGCTTGAGATAATTTGACTTAAGTCCTTTTCCCCAAGGAATCCACAGTGCTACTGTTCCCTTGCCCTTCCTAGAGTTGCATCAGACCAGTGCCAGGCTACCTGAATCCAAGCCCCTCTTCTCTGGCTAGACTTTGGGGCTTTCAGAATTTTCTCCTATTAGAGTTGTATAAAGCCAGTAGCCGTGGCCACCATCACAGCCTCCTGGCCTGTGCAGGTTTGCATTTGATTCAGACAGACAGTAATGAAACAACAGAGCCAAGAACTGGTGGTCTATTACCTTTAATCCTACCTTGCACCCAGCGGGCAAGAAATGCACACAGTGGGAAAACACTTTCCTTTCCATTCAGGGCTCCCAAAGCCACTGACTTATCCGAGTTTTCCTGGAATCAGTTTCTACCTCACCAGACTTATTCACCTCTGTTCCCCATCTTCTTCTCTCTGCACAAACTGGTTTCTCCTTCAGCACTCTGCCATCTTGGATGCTTCTCCTCTGTAATGCTAATTTCAGGAACCAAGAGAGAGAGAGCCTCCGGTCTGCCCCATTTTTATAGTGTAGAAATCAAAACCTTTAAGCCAATATACAAATAAGGAAGTCTCTGATACAAAGTCACTTACCTGAGGCATAAATGGAATTCCTCATGAGAGTACATCACTCCACATCATGCAACAGTCAAGGGTGAGGGGAAAAGCTTAGATTTGAAAAGATCTTAGTATTAAAAGCATGGGAAAGGCTTAGTCTTAAAACTAAGCCTTAGGCTATAATGACTTTGCCAGCTTACAGCCTGTCTCCCACACTCAATGCAAACTATAAGTAAGCAAACATATATCATATTTGCAAACTTATTTGACCAACAAGTTGCAATTAAGCAAGACTCATGGAGACAAAATACCTTGGCAAGGCAACTTTAATAACTTCTGCAGAAGGGTGTTGTGGGTCAAATAAGTTTGCAAATATGATGTATATGTTTGCTCCTTATAGTTTGCATTGGGTGTGGGAAACAGGTTGTAAGCAGGCAGGGTCCTTATAGCCTAAGGCTTAGTTTTAAGACTAAGCCTAAGATCTTCTCAACACTAAGCCCTTTCTTACACTGTTGACTGTTGCATGATGTGGGGTGGTGCACTCTTATGAGGAATCCCATTTATACCTCAGATAAGTGGCTTTGTATCAGAGACTTCCTTATTTGTATACTGGCTTAAACGCTTTAATTTCTACACTATAAGGGAGATTGGGGACTCTCCCTCGGGTTCCTGAAATTAGCATTACAGAGGAGAAGCATCCAAGATGGTGGAGTGCTAAAGGAGAAGCCAGTTTGTGCAGAGTTTGTGCAGAGAGAAGGAGATGGGGAACAGAGGTGAATAAGGCTGGTGAGATAGAAACCTTTGATTCTAGGAATACTCGGATGAGTCAGTGGCTTTGGGAGCCCTGAATGGAAAGGGAAGTGTTTTCCCACTGTGTGTATTTCTTGCCCGCCAGGTGCAAGCTAGGATTAAAGCTAATGGCCCACCAGTTCTTGGCTCCGTTGTTTCATTACCGTCTGTCCGAATCAAATGCAAACCTGCACAGGCCAGGCGGCTCTGATGGTGGCTGTGGCTACTGGCCTTACAGGTGTGCTGCCGCTAGTAAAAGCTGGCCAGCAAGCACATGGGCAAGGGGCTGGGTTCTGTTTTTATTTCTAATGAGGGCCCTAGGTTGGGGTTTGCCCCATTGGCTGGGTGATGATGGTACAATCTTACTCTTTCCCGACTGACTAGTTCAAATGGTTGTGCAAAGAGGGAAGTGAGAGTTGGGGGTAGCGTTAACTTCATGAAACCAGATGAAGGGGGCTGGGAAATTTTTGCCTGAAACCAGATAAAGGGGGTTGGGGAAATTCCCATTGAAGGAAAAAAACATGAGGTAAAAATGTTGCTTTTCCTTCAGTCCCCCCTATTCTTTATAGGTTTCCATTCTTTTCTTCAAACTCAGTAAGCCAAAGTTGGCTCTGGCCATCAGTGTTCATTACTAGCAGCTGGTTAGAGTAAGAGGGAGGGATGTCCTTGGTTATGGCCATCTCAATCAGTCTCTGAATTAGGCCTTGAGCACATGGGATGATGCAGCCTCCTATAAGAATTAAGACTCCAATAACAATTATTAGGGGAGCAGTACAGAAGTCCTTAATCCTTTTTTATTTTCCAAAAAGTTGTTCCATTAAATTAGTGAAGAGGTCATCTATACCTGAGTCTTCGGCTGATTCATTTGTTAGTGTGGTCAGTCTGTACAAGGCTTTGGTAATGGTACTGTCTGGGGCTGTGTTATTGGGGATGTAGGTACAACATTGGGTTCCCATCATAACACGTACTCTACCTTGCTCTGCTAGTGTCCTATCTAGAGCTAGTCTATTCTCCCAGGCCATTCTGTTGGTAGGACCAAGCTGTTCTGCGATTCCCTTAGTCACCTCCCTAGTGTAATTGACAAATCTTTGTTGATTATAATATATATATGAGGATTGAATGACCAATGGGGAGTTATGACACTCCTCTTGTTTCACCCGTTCTGTGATGAGCTAAGAGGGGAGGCGAATGCCAGGGTGAAAGGGATGGGCAGTTGTATTAGGGAGCAAGTGCCACCCGGTTGACTGGTAGAGTCTCATAGATCCTTGTCCTGCAATACCTCCAAACATCAGCTCTGGGGATTTTAAGGGCATCGGTCTGTCAGGCCTGTGAAATGTCAGCTTTCCCTACACTGAGTTAGGTTTCCTACAGAGGCCAAATTGTCCCCCCACCTTGAGAGGCATGAAGAGAAATTGACAGTAAAATCAGGCACTCTAATAGCCCCCAGGGGCTGACCCGCAGGGCCTTGGACCTCAGAAAACAGCAGCGATAAAGATCGACATGACTCGTTTTGCCAGGCGGTGGCATGTTGGAACAGGGTCCGAGGACCACCCTAATGGAAATAGGACTATCTGAGCCTCCAGTCTCCCTGTAGCACAAGCATCACAGTTGCTTCTGCTTAGAGTGCTACCAGAATATTTGATTCATTCTATCCAGGCATTTGCATCTTGGTATCCTGTTTCTATTGCTAGGGTCTGTTTTAAATCCTTCACTTCTACTATGATTACTAGATAGAGGGAGGCCAGGAGGGCCCCCCCCCCTTTCAATTTGTTACCTTAGTCCTAATCTTAAAAAAGTTGGATGGGAAAATTCCTCACAATCCTGAATCCCTTAGGGCAGGGGGCAGGAAGGTGGCCATATTCACTACTTATGACCTCCACTGCTCTTAATAAAAATAAGCACTTATCCCTAACATGCAATACTGTAGGTGCAAGTTCAACTTATCTGTTAACAGTTGCCTGCTGTTTTCTGCTCCCAGATGAATGAAGTGACTTTTCTCATAAGAGAAACGTGATAATACAAAAGCTACTACCAGAAGAAATGTCTTCAGGATCATTAAGCCACTTCCTCTGCTCTGAAGCTCCAATAGTAGTAAGTTTTACTAAATCACCTTTAAAAATTCCAAAAGAGAGGCCCTGGCCGGTTTGCTCAGTGGTAGAGCATCAGCCTGGCGTGCAGGAGTCCCAGGTTCGATTCCCGGCCAGGGCACACAGGAGAAGCGCCCATCTGCTTCTCCACCCTTCCCCCTCTCCTTCCTCTCTGTCTCTCTCTTCCCCTCCCGCAGCCAAGACTCCATTGGAGCAAAGATGGCCCAGGCGCTGAGGATGGCTCTGTGGCCTCTGCCTCAGGCGCTAGAATGGCTCTGGATGCAACAGAGCGATGCCCAGAGGGGCAGAGCATCGCCCCCTGGTGAACATGCCGGGTGGATCCCGGTTGGGTGCATGAGGGAGTCTGTCTGACTGCCTCCCCGTTTCCAGCTTCGGGGGAAAAAAAAAATCCAAAAGAGAACCACACACTATCACATTCAGACTTGAATGTTTAAAAAAAAAATTCCCAAGTTGTTATCAATGTCAGCCCAGTGGGCTGAACCAACCCCCAGTCCAACACTTCCCTTCCGCAGGCCCTACACTTTGAATCCAGTGGATCTTTCCAAAAGTTTCCCAGCTGCACAATTCAGAAGTTGAGAAAAAGAAACTTTTGAGGATGGGGAGTTACTTGTCAACTTGGAAGTTGCGATTTCTTAGTTTTCTCATCCTAAGTAATTAAGTTCTCTAGCATGAGTTATCAAAAATAAACTAGAAAAAAATGACCTAAGCCCAACCCTCCAATCTCAACCATAACAGGCCATTGCCAAAAACTAAGTGCCTAAATTTGCCCCTTCCCTTAAATACAAGGTATTTTAAAAGTCACATTATTTGAAAACTTATGGACATTTGGCCTAGCTGAGCTCTTCTGAAGTTCTCCTGAGACGACCGAGTGTGAACCAAGCTGCACTGCGCATGTCGGCAGAGTCCTTCTCTAACCCCGTGTGTCAACAGCGCTATAGCATCTGCGGGAAGTCTAAAAAACAAAACCATTTCTTTCCTGTTATCAAGTCATTTGCCTTTGAGATTCTAGACAAACCTCAAGGGAAAAGAACCCAAAACATATTTTTCCCCCCACCTCACAAAAAACATTCCCCCCAGAGTTAGACACCCAAACTGACATTCACACCTAGTCACAAACTAAAATGCTTCATTACCCCAAACTGAAAATAAAGACTGCTTACAAAACCTGCCTTAATTTGGTCTCAAATGCATTTGTTTTCCTCAAATTGGTTAAAAGACAAAAAGCATAAAACTACCATTCCTCTGGGCCTTAGAAGTCCGCCCTCAAAGGCTTCAGACAAGACGCATGAGAAAATAAGCCTGGAAAAGAGAAACCTTATACACCTGGAAAGGGGTCTACATTTTATAACCAAGCCCTTGCTGTCTAAGTACACAACTCCCCCATTGCCATTAGTAAAGGTTACCATACTCACGTTACCAAAAACCTGGACACGCCAGCCTCCGGGACTTCTACCCCACCACTGCTGCCTGCGCACAGCCTTGCACACTGGACGTTTGCTGCCTCTGCTTGGTTGCCTAGTCGTATCCGTACATTACACTGGCTCCTCCTTCCTGGAACCCTCTCCTAGCTTCACCGCCAAATCGTCAGGGCTCCTTCCTTCTTCTGGCTTCCTTCACCACACTGCCTCCTGGAACCCTGTCTGTCGCTGTCTTCCTAGCTTCACTGAATCCACCTGGGTGTATCCTTCCTAGCTTCTGTGTAGCACCTGGGTCAGCCGCCAATTAATGCTAACCCTCGGGATTTTAAATCATCTGAGCTCAGTCCAACGCGAAACTGTTAAGTTGGGGATTACTCTTGATATTGAATTACTTGTTCCCAGTGATTCAACATTGCCACTTCAACTGTATAGACTCAGAATTTCATAGAAGCCAGGAGCTTAAAGTCACTGAATCCTTGCAATGTTTGGATCCCTTCTGCCATAATTAGTAGAGTCCTCTTTGATGAGACAAGACTGTCACCCTCACAGCCCCAGGTCCCAGCCACCAATGCTGGACAGAAGAGTCCTGATCTCGAAGGGCCTTGTTGGGTAAATAAGTTTATAAAATCTGTATTTTGGGGGTTTGCTCATTTTTTTATTGTTAAAAATGGCCGCTGCCCAAGTAAATTGCACTGCCAGGTGAAACTACTAATTACCTTCCTGCTTGGGAAGGAGCTTTGTTAGGCTAATGTGTGCTGCATGAGGGGTTTTCGCACCAAAAAGTTTTAAGAGGCCTGACCTGTGGTGGCGCAGTGGATAAAGCATTGACCTGGAAATGCTGAGGTCGCCGGTTTGAAACCCTGGGCTTGCCTGGTCAAGTCACATATGGGAGTTGATGCTTCCAGCTTCTCCCCTTCTCTCTCTTTCCTCTCTGTCTCTCTCTCCTCTCTAAAAATGAATAAATAAATAAAGTTTTAAGAGAGGGAAAATGAGGCATGTTTTATAGAGTTTGTGCAGAGAGGAGGAGATGGGGAACCAGAGGGGACTGAGGCTGGTGGGAGTTTTTCCTTTGATTCTAGGAAAAACCGGAAAAGATTCTCCTGGTTGTTGGAACTGGAGAATGTGTGAGTGGGTTTTGGTGAGTGTTTTACTCGCCTGCTGGTTGCGAGGCTAGAATAAAGGAATGGCTCACCAGTTTTGAGCTCCATTGTTTCTCTACCATCTGTCCGAATCTAATGGGAACCTGCACCTGTCTGGCAGCCATGCCATGATGGCTGGGATTACTGGCCATACAGGTCTCCTCTGGAGAACACAAATTCCCCTTCCTCATTTTGGGGGGCAGCCCTTCCAGGGCCAAGGCACTTACCTCATTCCTTTTGCTCTTTCTTTTCTCCTGGATAAACATCTTAGAGTCTTTCTGCATCGGCTCAAGAACTCAGTTCTGGATTTCCTCACCAGCCTAATTGCTCTCCTTTAAAAATGTACTGGACTCATCTTAAGGGTTTCTCCCACCTTAATGTGAATAAAAATCACCTGGGCTCTCACTGTCATGCCCTCTGGGTTCTAGGTCAAGGTGAGGATGGGGACTCTGAGTTTCTAACAAGCTGTAGGTGATGCTGATGCCGCAGGTCACCACTTTGAGTAATAAGATTTCCACTCAAGATGTCTTTTCCACCTGGAATTACCTACCTGGAGTTTGTTAGAAACTTCACTCTTGGACCCCATCCAGATCCCCTGAATCAGAATTGATCGTTTAACAAGATCCACGAGTGTATAGAACACCCTTTAAAATGAGAAAGAATCGAGGTGGCAACCATAGCTGCTTTTTCGGATCACCTGGGAGATTGGAAAGACATGCTGTGGCTGGCAGCACCAGATCAATGACGTCACAGGCTGCAGTCAGGCATCAGTGGTTTTAAAGTTGCGTCAGTGATCCCAGTGTGCAGCCAGGGCTGAGAACTCGGGCGTGAGCATCTCAGAGTGCAGTCCCTACATCTGACACCACTGCCCAGGAAAGGGAGGACATGCTTTGTTACCTTGAACTTCTCAGGCCACAGCTTAAGATCCCATTTGCTTTGGGCAGCCATCCACAATGCCAACTCCTTTTGAGGCAGTACAGAGCAGTGGTTAGGAGCTCTATTCTAGAGTCAGGTAGACCTGGATTTGAATCCTGATTCCAACATTGACTGACTATAGGACCTCAGAAAATTTACCTAATTTCCCTGTGCTTCATTCCCTTGTATGTAAAGTACAGCCAAAATAGTACCTACCTCTTAAAGTCACTTTGAGGGTTGAATTGAATGAAAAAGGCATATACAGTTCTTAGCACAACACCAGCCCCGTAGAAATGCTGAGTAATGGTTAATTGTTATGAAGGTCGGTGCTAAAACTCCTGGATGTTGCGCATGTGCTCCTGCTAAGCCACCATTAAATCATTGTGTTATTGAGGGTTCCCTTTGCCAGCAACTCCTATTTAACCAATTCTTGTTAACCTATGTTAAGTGTGTAAGAAGATTGTGTCCAAAACTGAGCACTCGAAGGGGGCCAGTTCCAGGGATCTCAGCTGGAACTTTCAAGTGTTGTCCTAGGAACGATTCAGTCCTAATAGTTTCCACTCAGCTTAGGGTTCACATCTCCGAGCCAGAGTCTGATCTGACTCAGCTAGGGTCATTTTCCCCCTTTGTGGGGTGGTAAGGGGCCCTGTGAATAATACTCCCAACAGGACCGCTAGAAGAGAGCTAGTTCTCCAGAGAAACCAGAGGCTGTCACCTAAAAGAAGGTGGAGGCTGGCCAGGCCAAACGATGTGTCCACCTCCACCCAGTTGTAATTGAACCCAAAGGCAGAAGCATGTATTTATCCTTACTAATTTCTTAATGGAAGTTGTTATTTCTTCTTTAAGTGTTTTTTAATGACAGCTTTATTGAGATATAATGCACATACCAATAAAATTCACCATTTTAAAGTATACAATTCAGTGAGTTTTAGCATATTTATAGCCTGACCTGTGGTGGTGCAGTGGAGAAAGTATCAACCAGGAACACTGAAGTTGCCAGTTCAAAACCTGGGCTTGCCTAGTCAAGGTACATATGAGAAGCAACTACTATGAGTAGATGCTTCCCGCATCTCTTCCCCCAATTCTAATTCTCTCCCCTCTCTCTAAAATCAATAAATAAAACCTTCAAATTTTTTTGAAATAATAATATATTTACAGAGTATCACCATTATCTAATTTGAGAACATTGTTATCAGCCCAAAAGGAAACTCCAATTTCATTAGTATTCACTCACCATTCCTCCCTTCTGCAGCCCTGTCAACCACTCATGCCTCTGTGGACATTTCATGCAAATGGAATTATGTAATATTTGTCCTTTTATATTGCATTTTGTTTATCTTTTCATCGTTTGATGGACATTTGGGTTGTTTCCACATTTTGACTGTTATGAATAATGATGTTATGAGTATTCTTGTACATATAATTGTGTGAACATATGTTTTCAATTCTTTTGAGTTTATACCAAGTAATGGAACCGCTGAGTTACATGGTAACTCAAATTTAAACCTTTTGAGGAACTGCTGGGCTATTTTCCATATCACCTGTACCATTTTATATTCCCGCCAGCAGTGTACAAGAGTGCTAATTTTTTTATGTCCTTGTCAACATTTGTTATTGTATGTGTTTTTTATTTTAGCCATGTTAATGGGGTTGAAATATTTCACTATGGGTTTTTTTTAAGCAAGTGAGAGAGAGACAGACAGATAGGAAGTGAGAGAGATGAGAACGATCAACTTGTAGTTGATCACTTTAGTTGTTCATTGATTGCTTCTCATATGTGCCTTGACCAGGGGCACTACAACTGAGCCAGTGACCCGTTGCTCAAGCCAGTGACTTCAGGCTCAAGCCAGTGACCATGGGATTATGTCTATGATCCCATGCTCAAGCCAGCGACCCTGCACTCAAGCTGGTGAGCCCATGCTCAAGCTGGATGAGCCTGCACTCAAACCAGCAACCTTGGGATTTCAAACCTGGGTCCTCAGAATCCCAGGTCAATGCTCTATCCACTGAACTCCCATCGGTCAGGCTCATTGCAATTTTTTGATTTGCATTTCCCCAACGACTCAGGTGTTAAGGATCTTTTCATGTACTTATTTCCTATTTTAATTTACTACATTAAATTCAACCTATCATCACAATGGATCACACATTTGGACCCTGCTCCTATCTTTTCAATCCATTTAGTTCATCATCAACTGTAGGTATCATGGGAGTGCCCTCTATAGACTAGTCTCAAAAAAAATAACTGTGAGTGTGCCCCAAGTAATCTCTCAGGTTGGTACTGAGCCTGATCTAGCCATCTCTGAGTGAGAGTGAATTCTGCTCTCCATAGCTGTGACACTGACCAGCTCTCTGCTCAGGGTGTTGGGCCCTCTTACCACCGTCTGCCCTGAGGTGCTTTCTCTGCCTTTCTGTCCTTTAAGCAGGTATTCCTTCTTCCCCACATTTTCTTGCTTAGCCCCCAAACTATAAAGTCTCAGACCGCATCCATAGAGAAAAAACATGTTTGCTTTCTCAAGAAATACCCACCCCCTTTCCTTCTGTTTGGTTGGCTTACTCCTTTCGAGGTCATTCTTCCCACCAAGGTACAATGCTCAGGAAGGTGTGCAGACCTAACCTGACTCCGAGCTGGCGTTTGCTCCTCAAGAGACCTGGGCTCCAGATACGCAGTCTCCAGCACCCTGGAGTGTGGCCATGGTCTGACTGAGCATCCAGAATGGATGGCTTTGTCTCCCGGTTTTTTGTTCCTTCATCCAGAGCAGTAATTTTCAAGATGTGGTCCACAGACTGCCTGAGTCGGACTCACCTGTGGGGTGGCTAAAACTCCAGAACTACTGAAGCAGAATCTCTGTAGGGTGGATCCTGGAAAGCCTACATTTGGAACAAGCTCCTCAAGGATTCTTACAGACAATCAAGTGTGAGAAACAGATATCTAGAGGTATCATTATTAATGCATTGCTAATCAACATACATATATTCACAGGGCTCTTTAAAAACTTAGAGTTTTGTCCAAGGACTTACATCCTGGAATTAGCAGAGTGAGGACTTGAACACAAGCCTTCCAACTGCTTGTCTTGTGCTTCTTCTCTGTGTATCAACTGCCTTGCTTTTGTCTGTAGGAGCCTCAGGAACACAGCTTGAAGCACAGTGACCTGCCTGACACCACGAAACCCTGTCACTTTCCTGGGAAGGAAGGTGTCCCTGGATCTCACTTTATCACTGTAATTCTCTCTCCCTGTCCCTTCTAAGACTTAGATTTCAAACCTAGAATCTTGGAATACTAAGCAGCTGGAGGGTAAATATCCACATAACCCAGATAATTTAAGCCAACTTTCTTTCATCACGTCATCCCCCAGCGAGCAGAAGGACCGCATACAAGTTTAAATAACTATAGACCCATTTCAGTTTTTTTGCACCAAATCAGAGTAGATATTACTAGATTGCCTGTGATTGGCCGTCTTTGATAGGTTATCCACCTTGGTCCTATTAGCTGTGACCATGAGCACAAGCCATGTGGGCAAGAGAGACTGTGGAAGGCAGTTTGATTTTGAGTTGTGGGTGCAGAAGTCACTATAACTGATATTTTTAGAATAATCCACAAGGTAGCCAAGTCACACAAGAACTAGTGAGAGTCAATTTTATGATAATAACTAGTGCTCTATATAGTTTAATATTATTTGTTGATTCACTAATACCTGAAATAGAAACACCACTCCTTTAGTTCAATACATGCTCAGTAATAATCATTCATGGAACAATACTTATTAATTACCTATTAAATATTGGTCTCTTTCCTAGGCATTAGAATATAGTTCCTATTTGGAGAGGGACTCAGGGCCAAGAAGGGGGGAAATCACAATGTAAAGAGAGAACATCTTGCCATCAACAAGCATCTTCAATCTGAGAATAATGAACAGCCCTAGACTCTGTACTCAAAGGACCAAGCTAGCTACCTCTACTTACAGTAGGCAGTGAGAACGACTAAATGCAGGTGTTTCAAAAATACCTGAGAAGTGTGACAGGAGGAGTGATGAAAGGGAAGAGGGATTTTTTTTTCAGGCTGAAACTAATGAGTTTTACTCCCTGATGTTATGTTAACTACCTGGTCAGGGTACATATGGGAGTTGATGCTTCCTGCTCTTCCCACTTCTCTCTCTCTCTCTCTCTCTCTCTCTTTCTCTTAAAAATGAATAAATAAAATCTAAAATCAAAAAATATTTTTAAGCCTGACCAGGTGGTGGCGCAGTGGATAGAGTGTCAGACTGGGATGCAGAAGGACCCAGGTTCGAGACCCCGAGGTCGCCAGCCTGAGCGCGGGCTCATCTGGCTTGAGCAAAGAGCTCACCAGCTTAGACCCAAGGTCACTGGCTCCAGCAGGGGGTTACTTGGTCTGCTGAAGGCCCGCGGTCAAGGCACATGTGAGAAAGCAATCAATGAACAACTAAGAAGTTGCAACGCGCAACGAGAAACTGATGATTGATGCTTCTCATTTCTCTCCATTCCTGTCTGTCTGTCCCTGTCTATCTCTGCCTCTGTAAAAAATAAAATAAAAAAATAAAAAAAAAATAAAAAAAAAAGTCCACTCCTTTCTTATTCTCCTCCTTCCCAGCTGCAGCTGTAAAGGTCTGTGAAATGGAGACCTAAGTGGATCTGCAAAAGGGCAGGCTTTACCTAGGATGTCCTCCCCAGAGGTTGTAGGAATTAAATATGCTGTTAGTAGGCAACACACAAGACCAGAAATCGGTGGGTCTGGGTTTTCAGCCTTGCTTCACCAACACTGTGACTTTGACCAAAATTCCTTGAGATTTAGTTTCCCTATATGTAAAATGGAAACATTAACTTCTTACTCATTGGGCTGTTATCCAAATTAAACGAGATATGTACTTTAAAAAGTCTGGCACATAGTAGGTATTCAATTAAAATTGGTATCACTATTCTCAGGAATAGTAATTCTCAGGAATGAGAATAGTAATAGTAACACAGGAGTGTAATGAGGGCTAAATATTGTAGATAAAAGTGATTTGTGAATGACAAAGGCCTATACATGAGTCAGGTCATCACTATTTAATAAATTTAAAAGTTGGGGTGGGGTTGGGTATAGGTTTATCCTTCATTTTTTCTTAACAAATTTAGTTTATTGCTCCATCTAGTGACAGAATTTATAGTTCCATAGTCACTATAGTTTAGAAAAAGCCAAAAAGAGGTTAAGCTGAAAGATTTCTTCTTACTGAGTCTTATGAAGCCAGAGAAATGTACATTGTCTAGCGGGTGTAGGTAATGGGATAGATACTAAATGTACTTGTGTCATTTGCAATTCCTTGCCCTCCACATGCCTCCTATTCTGCGGAAGCATCCATTTGTCCCAGAGGAAACTGAGACAGTTACAGCAGGAATGCAGAGTTCATCTTCAGTTTTTTTGTTTGTTTGTTTTGTGACAGAGACAGAGAGAGACAGAGAGAGGGACAGATAGGAACAGACAGGAAGGGATATGAGAAGCATCAATTCTTCATTGCGGCACCTTAGTTGTTCATTGATTGCTTTCTCATGTGTGCCTTGACCGGGGGCTCCAGGAGAGCAAGTGACCCCTTGCTGAAGTCAGCAACCTTGAGCTCAGGCCAGCGACCTTGGACCTTGGGCTCAAGCTGGTGAGCCTTGCTCAAACCAGATGAGCCCGCACTCAAGCAGGTGACCTCAGGGTTTCAAACCTGGGTCCTCTGTGTCCCAGTCCGATGCTCTTTCCACTGCGCCGCCACCTGGTCAGGCCATATTCAGTTTTGAAACTCAGAATAAATACCTGAAAAGCACAGAAAGATAAATTCTAAAAGCCAGGCTTTGTTATAAGAAAACGAATTTTCTAAATTTCTCTAACTCCTAGTACTGGAATGGGCCATGGACTAGGCCTGGCTCCATGGCACTGAGGACAGCCCTCTCCGTCTGGTACCAAGCTCCACCACCACCACCACCACCACCACCACTGGGAGTGGGGAGGGTGAGACCGAGGGGAGGGCCATCCCGAGCTGAAGGAGAATAGCAAGCCCGGCTCTCACCCCAGAGGAGTATGAGGAGGAGAGAGGGAAGCTGACAGACATGCCCTCCCTTTCCTTCTGCTTGGGATGAAAAATGCACAGGACAGTTTGAGACAGCTGAGATCATAGTGGGGAGAACAGAGAAGGCTGAAGTCCCTACATGAAATTCAGCGTCTGGCCCTGCCTGGCATGGTTTGGGCAGCAGCACCGCCTCTGTCAGACCTGTGAGCTCCTGGCCAGGTCCCAGAGTGCCCACTGGGTGTGTGTGTGGGGGGGGGGTGGGTGCTGAAGGCCTGAGAGTGCTGCTGGACCAGCAGGGCCTGGGGCAAGGACAAAGGGACTTCATGGCAGATACACAGATCCCTCCCCTCTGCCCTGCTTTATTTTTTCCCAAAGTCCTGACCATCAACCACCATTTGGGATATTTACTTGCTTGTTTTCTCTCTCTACCTCCATCTTACATTAGAATTTAAACTCATGAAGGCAGAAATTTTGGTCTGTTTTGTTCACTGCCATATCCCAGCCAGTGCAGAGTTGGTGCTAACTCACTATCGTGGTTACAGCTTGTCTGTAGGACTCACCTGCAAAGCCCGCTTCAAACTTCTCGGGTACTCAGTTTCCTGTTCTAGAAAATGAGAGAGTTGAGTTCAGTGATCTCCAAGGGCCCTTCCACTAAGGCAGGGGTCTCCAAACTTTTTACACAGGGGGCCAGTTCACTGTCCCTCAGACCTTTGGAGGCCGGACTATAAAAAAAACTATGAACAAATTCCTATGCACACTGCACATATCTTATTTTAAAGTAAAAAAACCAAAAAACAAAATGGGAACAAATACAATATTTAAAATAAAGAACAAGTAAATTGACATCAACAAACTGACCAGTATTTCAATGGGAGCTATGAGCCTGCTTTTGGCTAATGAGATGGTCAATGTCGGGTTCCATATTTGTCACTGCTAGCCGTAACAAGTGATATGACGCGCTTCCAGAGCCGTGACACATGCTTCCCGCATCACCGGAAGTAGTACTGTACGTGAGTGACACCGCACTTTGCGGCGCAGCCACATACAGTGCTCTCTCACTGACCACCAATGAAAGAGGTGCCCCTTCCGGAAATGTGGCGGGGGCCGGATAAATGGCCTCAGGGGGCCACATGCGGCCCGTGGGCCATAGTTTGGGAACTCCTGCACTAAGGCATTTCTTGGTTCTGGCTTCTTCCTACTGAAACAGATTTCCTAGGAATTTCTATTCCTTCCACAAGGGGGCAGCAAGGGACAACGAATCCTAGAGGACTGGCAGGTGGCAGGTGAGTGCTCACACTTCTGTGATGACAAGTGAGGGACCATACCAACATCTTCACTCCCCACCCATCCCCACTACCCCGCCACTCTTCCTCTGAGTCTCTAGGAGGAGTTGATCCTTGTTTTCTTTGTGTCCCAGCCTAGTTCTAAAAATTGTTGCAAGTTTGAAAATTAAACAAAGCATGGCAACTAGAGATAAAAATAGACCAGAGACCATCTAAAGCAGTGGTAGTCAACTTGGTCCCTACCGCCCACTAGTGGGCATTCCAGCTTTCATAGTGGGCGGTAGCAGAGCAACCAAAGTATATATCAATAAAAAGATAGATTTAACTATAGTAAGTTGTTTTATAAAGATTTATTCTGCCAAACAGCGAAAATCCGACATAAAGTACTTGGTAAGTAATTATTATTATATGCTTTAACTTGCTGTAACTCTGCTTTATAAACTTTATAAAGTAAAGGTACTTTCCTACTTTATAAATCACCATTACTGTGGAACCGGTAGGCAGTTAGAAAATTTTACTAACAGAGATACAAAAGTGGGCAGTAGGTATAAAAATGTTGACTACCCCTGATCTAAAGCAATCAGACACACCTGAGATTAACTATTAGAATAATTGAGTACTAAATTTATCTCCGAATTTCTAGACATCTGAGCATAGCCAGGATTAGGACGAGGTGAATGAGGCATTCATCTCAAATGTCAAATGCAAGAAGGGGAGCGCCTAAAATCCTCAGTCATCAAGGTAAATAATATTTTAGTGCAATATTTCCAAAAATCCAAATTAACAAAAGAAATGCACAATGAACAAATTGTCAAAAATTTAAATAAAATTACATTAAAATTATATAGAGAGGCACCCATTTTTCTTTTTGTTTGGTTTCATAATGGCTCCACATGGCACAGTTGGATCTGGTCTTTATTTAGGGTTTGGTAATTTGATCATCATGTTTCATTTGGGGGGGGGTTTTGCATTATTTTTTATCCTTAAAAATTGCATTATTGTACATTAATGTATTATTTATCTTAATTACAGACTTTTAAGTTGTCCAAGGTAAGTATCTCACTCTGCCTCAGCCTAGCCCCAGACCTGCCAGGTCCCTCTCACTGGGGAACATCAGAATCACTCAAGGGTTCCATGGCCAACAACCCCTTCCAGGCAGCCAACATCCCTGGACTGTCCTTGTGTGAACCTGACAGACAGGCAGCCACCCGCTCCCCTTGGCGGACACATGTTGGCTCTTCCCTCCCGAGTCTGGCACCAGTTTCCAGATCCTCCTCAATATAGTGCTCCAGGCAACACTATCTACTGATCAGAGCTGACTAGTGAGACAAAAGCTCATAAATAAAGACCTGGGGAATCATCTCTAATAGGGACAACTGGCATAATGTTGTAGAGATGAGGCTGGAGGAAAATCCCGGTCCAAGCTCATTCCAGGCTGACGCACGAGAGAAGAGTTGTGGACAGAATTGAAAAGGTGAGGAAATTATTGCTCATGGCCAGGGCTGTCCACTAACCACATGGGGACACTTTGAGAACCACTGATCCAGACAGTATTCTGATCCAAACAGCTGTGAGATATTGAACAAATTACTTTATGTCTCAGGTGTTGGCTTATCTTGAAGCAAAATGGCAGCCTGGGCTTTGGAGGCAAATATAGATTCAGATCCCTCCTTCTTCATTAGTTAGATACATGAACATCCATAATCTGCTCCATCACAAAATGGAAATAATAGTGCATCAAACAGAGTGATTACAAAGATCAAATGTGATAAAGTATTCAGTATACTTTTAAAATTTTTATCAATGCATCAATCATTATTTATTCACGCAACAAAAATTTAATGAAGACCTACTACTGTATCTCCCCATGTATAAGACACACTTTTTTTGGGAAAATTTGGGGTCTAAACACTGGATGTGTTTTATACCAGTGGTCTCCAACCTTTTTTGGGCCATGGACCGGTTTAATGTCAGAAAATATTTTCACAGACCGGCCTTTAAGGTGGGACAGATAAATGTATCACGTGACCGAGACAAGCGTCAAGAGTGAGTCTTAGACGGATGTAACAGAGGGAATCTGGTCATTTTTTAAAAATAAAACATCGTTCAGACTTAAGTATAAATAAAACGGAAATAATGTAAGTTATTTTTTCTTTCTCTACAGACCGGTACCAAATGGCCCACAGACTGGTACCAGTCCACAGCCTGGGGGTTGGGGACCACTGTTTTATAGTGGTTGTAGATTTTTTTACTGGCATTTCCCGCTTTTTCATGCTTATTGTCTTTGGGCTCATTGTTTCACACTTGTTACCAGTAGGTTACATTTGCCATGTTCTGCCCAGATTAGGCTCAAAAAAGATTTTCATTCAGTGCTGAATTCAAGTTAAAAGTAATCCAGTTTGCAAAGTGAATGGAAATTGTGCTGCTGAACATAAGTTTGGTCCTCCTCCAACTGAGAAATCAATCCAAGATTGGCCACAGGAAGAAGAAACCCTACTGAAAATGCCACAGCAGAAGAAGACCATGAGAGGCAAGTCAGCAAAACGGCCTGATTTAGAGGGAATTGAAGATACAGATTGAAGAGCAAAGGGCAATTGGAATTCCTGTGTCCACAACAATGGTTCAGCAAGAGGCAAGAAGAATTGCTGATGAAAGAGAAGTTACTGATTCCAAAGAAGGACACAACTGGCACTTCAGGTTCATGAAACGGAATGGACTAAGTATGCGTACATACACCAGCCTTGCCCAAAAGATGTCTGAAAGCTATGAGCAGAAGGTCATCAAATTTCATCGTTTTGTTATTCAATGTCAGAAGACACATTAGTTTGAGTTGGGACAGGTTGCAAATATGGATGAAGTCCCCCTTCAATTTGATGTCCCAAGTAACAGAACTATTGATAAGGGGGTAAAACTGTAACTGTGAAGACAAGTGGACATGAAAAGAGCCATTATACAGTTGTTCTAACTTGTTGTGCCAATGGAACCAAGCTGCCTCCTATGCTGATTTTCAAATGCAGAACAATGCCAATAAAAGACATTCCTCGAGGAGTGATTGTCCACATCATGACAAGGGTTGGATGGATCAGGTTTGAGAAAGTTTGGAGAAGGAGTCCAGGTGGGCTCTTATGCAAACCTGCCCTATTGGTGCTTTGATCAGTTTAGGGCACACATAACAAAAGCACAAAGAAGTTTGCTGCAGAGCAAAAAACAAAATATGCCATCATACCTGAAGGCTTGACATCCCAGCCTCAACCACTTGATGTCAGCATTAACAAACCCTTCAAAGCTGCCATGAGAGATGAATGGAACCAATGGATGAAGTCTTCTGAGGACAATTTGACACCAGCAGGAAGAGTGAAGAAACCAACTATAGGAGAAGTTTGTACCTAGGTGAAAAGATCCTGAAATAATATCAAGATTGAGATCATTGTCAAGTTATTTAAGAAGTGTGGCAATTCAGATGCCATAGATGGAACTGAGGTTGAGACAATATATGAAGACACTGATTCGTCATCAGACACAGATGAAGACAAGCTACTGGATGGGAGTTTTGACAGTGATGAGGAATTGTATGAATTTTATGATGAATAAAACTTAAGTTCAACAACTTTATGTAATTTTTTTTTCAAATTTTGGGCCCCAAAGTTAAGGAGCATCTTATATATGGGGAAATACAGTATATGCTACACTTGATGTAGTTCTTTTATCCAATAATAGCTTACATTGCAGCACTTGCATCCGCCCCACCCCCACCCCAGGCAGCACTGGTCAATGTCTAGGGACATCCATGGTAGTCATGACTGAGGGATGCCCCTGGCACTGAGTGCCTAGGGCCAGGGTTGCTGCTCAGAACCTCCGGTGTCCAGGCAACCCTCACAGAGAATGACCCGACCCCAATGTCAACTGTGCAAGGGAGAGAGACTCTGAGTTACAGTTACTGTCCTCTTTGAATGCTGGTATTATCTTGTCCTTGGCCCCCAGATCTTTATTATTTGCACTTTAATCCCTCTAGGGTGGATCTTTAAGGGGTTTGTTAGGTTGGCTTGTCTTCAGTGATCCAGGAATGGTATTTGCTCAGCCTCTGCCATGGAGGCACTGTGCCAGGGCGGTCACAGCTGGTGGACCGAGTAGGTGAAATCTGACTCTGGGACTTCTCTCTGCCACCCCCTTACCCCCACTTAGGACTCTCAGGAGCCCCACTTCCCTTGAGATAGAATTCTTCCTCCTCCTCTTATGAAAACCTTGAGAGAGAAAACTGCACATACCCATCGGATCAGTCCCGGGAGAGTCTTGATTGCCCCGCTCAAACACTTCAGCCAACCGCTGCCTTCTTTTCACCCCCACCTTTGCCTGCAGCCCCCACCCCCACCCATACCACCTCAGTATACATTTTATAATAATTTTCTGCTCAGAAAAGATGCATATTAAGTAAGTTTATATATACTGAGTGTCCTCAGGTTACGACACAGTTCCATCTTTACGACAATGACATAACCTGAAATTTTGGTGTAAGTCAAAACACACCCTAGCCTAAGTCACTTACCTATCCTAACACAGTTGTAAACTCATAATCTAGAACATAAAAACACAACTAAGCCACAGGAAGAGGAAAAGGACATAAATATACTGTACTGGACACTGTATTGTAGTAACAGAAAAAATGACAAAAAATGAGTGTAAAAAATATTCCTTACCTTTATCCCTGTGGTTGGCTTGCACACTGGAAGGGGCATTGCAAGGTAGCAGAGAGTGACCTATTGGGAGGAGGGAACTGGAGAGGCAGGAGAACCTGCAGAAGGAGCTGGAGATACTGGGTCAGGTGAATCAGGATTGCCTAAGGAACATGCAGGAGACGCTGGAGATGAATCTACTTGTACTACAGGTGTTTCATCTCCAGAAGCAGCTGATGTAGAGGGTACAGGATCTGCTGCATACCTTCTTAAAAAATTGTTCTGGGTTAGTCTGGAAGGTTGATGACTTTTCTTCCAGAATCTGTCTATAGCATTGCAAAGCATCTGTAACAGCTCTGTGGACCTTACTAAATCTCTCATCACTGGGGTTCTCAGCCTGAAATTCTGCCAACCCATTCTCCACCATAGGAAATCCTTCTGCCAAACCCTTGGTAGCAAATCTCTCAGGTTCTGGGGTTTCTATCTCTTCCTCTTCAATCAGCTGCTTCTCCAGCTGAATGAGGTCCTCAGCAGACAGCTCCTCTCCAGGTGATGCCAGTAGCTCTGTGACACCCATCATGATGGTTTTCCTCTTTTACGAAGCACTACCACCTGAAGATTCTGACTTTCATTTAGGAGCCATGATAAGGGCCAAAAAGTTGCCAAAGCAACACAAACAGAACACTTGTGCTTTTAACAGTCTAAAATGGCGTAGGTAAGCATACTGGGGGACGCCAACTCCCTCACTCATATGCTGCTTTATTGCGTGTTCTTCCACTGCGCACAACCAAACTCCCAATAGTTTGTCCACATAGTCCATAAGTACGATGCCAATGGTGTAAGCCGAAACCCTCATGTCTCAATTTCTTTAAATTTTTAGGGGAGTAAGCACCATGAATTTGAAACGTCATATGTCGAGACTGTTGTAACCCAAGAACCCCCTGTATATATATATATGTCCATGCAATTTGTAGAACAACAAGAAATAAGCATTTCCACAAAATAATTCTGTCAAGATTCCCAGTGCTGGTGTATTGGTTGCCTGAAGCTGCATATAACAAACAAACCCAAAATGCAGTGACTTTCAACACACATTTGTGACCTCAGTTTCTGTGCATCGGATGTGGGCGTGGCTGAGTGGGGTGTCTCTGGCTCGACGTCTCTCTCGTGAGGTGAATGTAAAGCCAATAGGACTGCATTCTCATCAAAGCTTGACTTGAGGTCTGGGGAATCCAATTCCTTTTTTCTTTTTGTGGTAAGATATGCATAAAATTTATCATTGTAACCTTTTTAAGTGGACATACACTTCAGTGGCATTAAGTACATTCACACTGTTGTGCAACCATCACCAGAATGTTTTCATCTTCCCAGCTGAAAATCTACCCACTAAACACTAACTCCTATCCCTACCCTAACCCCCAGTCCCTGGCAACGATCATACTACTCTCTGGCTCTGTGAATTTGGCTACTCTACGTACCTCATGTAAGTGAAAACATACAGTATTTGTCCTTTGGGGACTGGCTTATTTCACTTAGCTTGATGTTCATGTTATAGCATATTTCAGAATTTGCTTCCTTTTTATGGCTGAATAGTATTTATTCCATTGTATGTATATGCCATGTTTGTTTATCCATCCATCCATCAGTGGACATTTAGGTTGCTTGTACTTCTGGCTGTTGTAAATAATGCTGTAATGAACATGTGTGTGTGACTGTACCATTTCATTTCCAGCGACTGGACTGAGGTCCTCAGTTCCTTGCCACACCACATGGCCCCATCAATTATGCTGCTTACATGGCAGCTTGCCTCCCCCAGCACAAGAGAGAGAGAGAGAGAGAAAGTAAGTGAAAGACATTACTTCTGTCATTCTATTAATAAGAAGCCCATTATTAAACCCATTCCACACTCCAGGGGAGGGGCGTGCACAGTGGGGTGAATACTAGGAGTTGGAGATCATTGGGAGACATTTTGGAGACTGCCTATCACAGCCAGAATCTTGACTCTAATAATCAAATGGGTCTGCTATGCAGATATCTATATAAAAAAATACTTAGCTAGAAAAGCCCTTAAACTCTGGATTTATGTGGATGATAAAAAGTTTTTGAGATTAACAACCCAAACAGAGAATGAGAACTATAACTTACTACATGTGATCACAATTGTAATTACATACAGTGGGTCGTAAAGTCATGGTGCACTTTTGACTGGTCACAGGAAAGCAACAAAAGATTATACAATAGAAATGTGAAATCTGCACCAAATAAAAGGAAAACCCTCCCAGTTTCTGTAGGATGATGTGGCAGCATGTGTGCACGTGCAGATGATGATGTAACACCATGTATACAGTGGAGCAGCCCACAGCCATGCCAGTCGAGATGTGGATGGTACAGAGGAAAGTTCAGTGTGTTCTGTGGCTCACTAAATTCATATCCGTGACCAAAGTGCAACATGAATATCGGCGCGTTTATAAGGAAGCGCCACCACATAGGAATAACATTACTCGGTGGGATAAGTAGTTGAAGGAAACCGGCAGTTTGGTGGAGAAACCCCATTCTGGTAGGCCATCAGTCAGTGACGAGTCTGTAGAGGCTATACGGGATAGCTACCTAAGGAGCCCTAAAAAGTCTGTGTGTGAGCCCACATCAAACTGCACTGAATAGATATGAAACTGGGAGAGTTTCCCTTTCATTTGGTGCAGATTTCACATTTCTATTGTCTTCTATTGCTTTCCTGTGACCAGTCAAAAGTGCACCATGACTTTACGGACACACTGTATATATATTTCCATTGATTTGAGAGAGAAGACATAGAAAGAAGCATCATTTCATTGTCCCACTTAGTTGTGTCTTTATGGATTGCTTCTCGTACATGCCCTGTTCAGGACTTGAACCAGCGACCCTAGGATCAAGCCAGCAACTACAGGATTGAACTGGCAATGTCAGTGCTCTGGGACAATGCTCTATCCACTCTGCAACCAGCCAGGACTAATTCTGTATATTTAATGGCACTTATCCCATGGGATTCTGAATTCACCTGCCAGTTTTTCCTTACTACAAAGCCAACAATTGTCTGCATGTGACGCACACCTTTGTCAGTCCCTCCAGCTGCACACTGGCTCTTTCAGGCTATACGAACCAGCCTCAAATGCAAGGCCATTCAGACCCAGCCCAACTGTTCTGTATCTCATTTCCCAACTTGGACTCTGGGCTCTGCACCCTCAGCTTCCATATCAACCTTAATCCCTCCTGATGTGGAGTTTGTCCTTTCTCCAGCCCTGATCCCACCTGTCCCAGCCCTCTCAAAGCTGGTTCCTCCAATGGTGTACCCCATCCCAGGCTCAGGCCTGGGGAGGCCATGCTGGCTCCAGTGATGAGACTAGCCTGAGGGTCTGCCCGCCCTTGCCCACATTCAGGGACTTCTCCTCTGGTCCAGTCTACTTATCTCTTCATCCAAGCTCTATCACCCTTCCATGTGCCTCTGGATGAAATACGTTTTCCTTAGAGCTTATAGTCACTTCCCAAACATGGTCCCAGCAGATAATGGGGCACTTTGGACCAAGACATGGATCCCATATATTTTCTATGTCATACCATTAATATCTCCTCCCCACAGCCCATCTTTTATCATTTGATACCCAGTACTGAATAAACTATTTCAGTATTTTGAAAATTATCAAGTAGATTTATTTATTTATTTATTTTAAAGACTTTATTGATTTCAGAGAGAAGAGAAAGAGAGAGAAGAGGAGAGGAGCAGGAAGCATCAACTCCCATATGTGCCTTGACCAGGCAAGCCCGAGGTTTTGAACCGGCAACCTCAGCATTCCAGACTGACGCTTTATCCACTCCACTGCGCTGCCACATGTCAGGCCAAGTAGCCTCCTCTTTATATTATGATGTCCATTTTAGAGATGAGAAAACTGAGACTCAGAGAGATTAGGAGAACTGCTTAAGGTCACACAGCTAAAAGAGGGCAGTGACAGAAACAACTTCATTACTATTGAGTTTCCAGGATGTCATGAGTGGTTTGTCTTATTTTCAAGCTGAAAGCCTAGTGAGACAACCACAGTTTGAGGGAGCTGCCTTTCTGATTCTGCTCTGTACTCACCCAATACAACCAATCCCAGTCCACTGCCCAGGAGAGCCTAAGCTCAGCACCTGTGATCTATATTCCTGTGGCACCAACTGACACCCCCCTCCCCCACCTCAACTGATACAACCAAAGGAAGACATCTGACCTAAGCAAAGCTAGTAAGATTGCCTCTCTTAGGTATTTGAAATTAAGGTATTAAAAAGCAAAGGGAGGCCCTGGCCAGTTGGCTCAGCGGTAGAGCGTCGGCCTGGCGTGCAGGAGTCCCGAGTTCGATTCCCGGTCAGGGCACACAGGAGAAGCGCCCATCTGCTTCTCCACCCCTCCCCCTCTCCGTCCTCTCTGTCTCTTTCTTCCCCTCCCGCAGCCAAGGCACCATTGGAGCAAAGATGGCCCGGGCACTGGGGATGGCTCTGTGGCCTCTGCCTCAGGCACTAGAATGGCTCTGGATGCAACAGAGTGACACCCCAGAGGGGCAGAACATCGCCCCCTGGTGGGTATGCCGGGTGGATCCCGGTTGGGCGCATGCGGGAGTCTGTCTGACTGCCTCCCCGTTTCCAGCTTCAGAAAAATGAAAGGAAGGAAGGGAGGGAGGGAGGGAGGGAGGGAGGGAGGAAGGAAGGAAGGAAGGAAGGAAGGAAGGAAGGAAGGAAGGAAGGAAGGAAGGAAGGAAGGAAGGAAGGAAGGAAGGGGACTCAGATGGCAGAATCTTAAGGTCATATAGAGATGAGGCTAGAGTCAGTGGCCTGGCAATTCAGGTATGTGGGAAGCCAGGATGTATCTTTAGAGGTAGTGTACTGGTTAAGAGCCCAGGCTGTAGAAGTAGACTGTCTGGTTTGAATCCTGCCTCCCACTTACAGTACTCAAGTCACTGTTATTATAATGAAGTGAGTTAACACACATCATGGAGCACCATGTGCAGACAGCTCCCACTAGGAACTGCTGGCTAGCTAGCATTATCCCAGAGGCCAGAAGGCGCCTGGAGGACCCCCAGATAGAGCAGCTCCCCAGGACTGTACAGGTCCCAGCACGTGTGCCTGAGGACTTCGAGCACCTCATCTCACCACCCCAGGGTTTCCACAGAGAGAGAGAGAAGGAGCGCTTCCTATGGCATTTTACTGAGTTAAATTTTTACCTCACACTAAAAGAGTTACAAATCATACACCACAGTTATTTGGAAATTTTATTCTTTTTATTGCAAATTTCTGGTAAAGGAAAGAACATGGAAGCTGATTCTCATTTAAACTTTGGTGATAAGAACTGGCTCACAACCTCCCCAGTGCGTGAATCACCAGGGCCTTTGATACACACTGATGCCTGCGTCCCACTTCCCGGAGGCTCTGACTTCATGGGTCTGGGGGCAGCCTGGGCACCAGCAGCTCTGTGAACTCCCCAGCAGATTGAGACACGTAGCCACGGGGAAGAACCCCTGCCAGAGCTCAAGACATGAAGTTGGCAGCGTCGAAAGCACCTGAGCAACTCAGCAGACAGCCAAGCGTCACCGGCTCATGTCACGCCCTCTAGCTGTCTCCAATTGGTGTCCTCTATCCCCCTCTTCCCATGTGTCACTTGGGCTGACACCTCTCCCCCAGGAGAGAGAGGCTGGAGGGGCCGTGGCTCTCTGTGCTGTGGCTTGTGCTTAAAACTTAGAAAACTGAACTAAAACACGGTCACTCTATCACAAAAAAAAAAAAAAAAAAAAAAAAAAAAAATCACTTTCTGATTGCAAAGGAGCATTAACCTTTTTTTTTTTTTTTCCATTGGTAAGTGGAAATAGTCTTCCTATCTTGGAATGTAAAGATTTGTAACAGAATAAGGAAATATGTATTGGATGACATATTCCTTATATAACTTTTCAGGTCCGAATTTTAAAAAAAAAAATTATTTTTGGCAAGCCATTGAGGGTAAAATATTATCTACTATAGCAGCATATTTTAAATGGGTAAACAGTAGTAGCCAGTTAGATAGTTCATTTATGATTTATTCTAAAAATAGAAAACATTTTGATTTTCCTGAGTCCTTGGCAAACAAATGAAAGGTTTTAAAATTTTTAAAGTATTCCTGTTTTCTTTCTTCTGGGCACCCGCACAGTTTAGAACGGTGTGTGTCCTGTTACCAGTTTTTACATACACAGGTAAACAGACAGCACTGGAGCCAAAATTCAATGACTAATTCAATATGACGACTGAAAAGAAAACACCTATCATCTACAAAGTTGCTTAAAATGAAAGTTTCTTGACAGTGTTATAAATGCAATATTTGATTCTCTGTCCATACAAAAGTATGAATTTGTATTTCATTATTAATATTAAATGGTTAATTTCTTAACAGTGACAAAGTTTAGAATTTAAAAAATACATAGGATTCCATTTATACATCATAATTCCAATAATTCCCATGCCTTCTATTTTGTCCACAAAACTTTTGGAGGGTACAGTGCACTGATGTGATAAAAACCAAGGCACAAGAATACAGTAAATGTACATAAACCTTAGCACTTGGTTCCAATTTTGGAAACATTTAGAGGAGATCAAAAGCCTAAAAAATTCTCATATCCTATTATGATTAATGAACAATTATTTGTGCAATAAACAGACTATTAACCACCATTTCAATATTAAATATATGGCTATCACTATACTGGCTATGGATAATTGAAAAAAAGTTTTCAATATTAAAACCTAGTATAACTAGGTGGCCAATGTAGATATTGTGCCTTGAGTTATCTAGATAATTGTCTCAACTTTCCACTTTATTGAGTAATCCATATGGAAGTTATCAATTTTTAAACTACTCATTATATAAGTGGTGGATTTTATTTCCAAATGTTAAGTCCCTTCACCTTACAAAAGACAAAAGATTTATAAGAAGATAACCAATATAAGAAATTAGCAGACAACAATAACAAAATCCAAATATGGAGTCAAAGGTTGAATTCTAATCTATCAGGGCATTCTCTTCATTCAGGGTGAAGAGCAACACATTTCTGTGACAATTCATTAGTTTCCTAATTTAAAAAACTACCGTGACATTTTCAAAATAGTAAGGTCTTGGCTAGAGCATCAAACACTGAAGGAAAAGTAAGTCTTTTCATTCATAAAATGAAGGGGGATAAAAAAAAGTCTCTCCAATTCAGGGAGTGGGGGGGGGGAGGATATCCTATTGAATTTAGAGAAGTGAAATAAAGTGGTAAAAATTGTATTTAATACTTTTAAAGATAGAGTGTTTTCAAGACTCAAGGTAAACATTTAGACCCATGAAAACACATTTCCTGGCACATGCACGCCATGAATAGGACAATCCCAAATGCCACAACAACCTGGCTACAGACGTGTCTAGCTCCCAGACCCACTCGAAAAACCACCTCTGAGGTCCTTGTCCCAATTCCCTTCACATGGTAACCTCCGGCTTCTGCATCTGTTGGATTTGTTTCTGCAGCTGGTCCTTGTCCAGTTTCATCTTGGCTTCAAGAACTTGCCTGAGGGATCCTATGCTTTCATAGATGGCTGTAAACCCTTTAAGAAGAGGTAAATTTCACAAGGGTTAATATTTAAGAAACAAACAAACAATGCTGTATCAGATTTCACAGCATACAGTCATAGTTGATTTGTACAAAAATTAGCAGTACATGCTAAAACTACTAGAGTGAAACTTTGATGGGGAACAGTCTAGTTACTTAAGTTTCATAGTATCTTCCCTACAGTTTACTTTTTAATTATAAAGGGGAAAAGGAACTATGACAATGGATAAATCTAGAAGTTAGACTTTAACCAAGTGATCAAAGCTAACTTCACCAATACTGGGAGAAACCAACATCATGTACCCCTGATACATGGGAAGAACATATTACTTCTGTGGCATTTCTGTCCAAAACTTACAACCTGAATCTAATTGAAAGGAAGAAAAAAAGACCCAAACTGCAGGCCAGAAAATACTGGCCTGTATTTGTTAATGATATCAACATTACTGAGGAACTGACTCATATTAAAAAAGACTAAATAAAGAACCATGATAACTGAATATGATGTGTGATTTCAGATTGGAACCTAGACCAGGGAAGGTTTGATATATAGAAAACAATGGTGGAAGTTGAAAACTTAATATTGATTGGTATTTCACCAATATTACACTGAACTATAGTGATTGAGGAGAATGTCCTTGTTCTTAGGTATACAGCTTAAACTAATAAAGGGTTAAAAAGTCATCAAAACTTCTATAATAGCCCTAGCCGGGTAGCTCAGTTGGTTAAAGCATCATCCTGATGTGCCAAGGTTTGGGTTTGATCTCTAGTCAGGGCACATACAAGAATCAACCAATGAATATGTAACATAAATAAGTGGAATAACAAATCAATGTCTCTCTTTCTCTTTCTTAAATCAATAAACAACAACAAAAAAACTTCTATAATATACTCCCAAGTGATTTAGAAAAAAAGCATACTCATACACACCGACATATAAACACAAACACATACATTTAGAGAGAGAAACAAACAGATTAAGTAAATTTCCAAAATATTAACAATTGGTTAATCTAGATGAAAAATATAGTTTTTGGACTATTCTTACAGTTTTTCTAACTTTGTAATTATTTCAAAATAAAGAGATTGAAAATGAAAAAATTCCCCATCGAAAGAACATTTCGTACTATTTTGTATTCCTTTTTTTTCTTTTTTCTTTTTTTAGCAATGGGGAGGTAGACAGAGAGAGACAGGAAGAGAGAGAGAGATAAGAAGCATCAACTTGTAGTTGCATCATTTTATTCATTGATTGCTTCTCATATGTACCTTAACCAGAGATGTCCAGTCTAACCAGTGACCCCTTGCTCAAGCCAGTGACCTTTGGGCTCAAGAAAGCAACCATGGGGTCATGTTGATGATCCTATGCTCAAGCTGGCAACCCCGTGCTCAAGCTGTTGAGCCTGCGCTCAAGCCGAGGACCCTGGGGTTTCGAACCTGGGACCTCAGCATCCCAGGTTGATTCTCTAACCACTGTGCCAACAGCAGTCAGGCTCTCGTTGGTTTTTAAAATAAATGAAAGGTGTCATCTTCATTAGTAAATTTAGAATTTTCTCAGAAAATTTTCTTTATGTGGCAATTCATGAAAAACAGGTAACATTACTTATTAAAAATACTGCTCTTATTGAATGGAAAGATATAGCATATTATTAAATAAAAGAATAGGTTATAAAATAGCATGTATAGCATAAAGTTTTATATGAAAAAGCACATATATGTATGTCCTATATATATAGAAAGATATATATTAAAATGACCTTTGGGTGAAAGAAGGTATGAATATTCTTTAAAATATTTTGTGCTTTATGATTTTCTATTAAGACACTCATTGGGCCCTTGCCAGTTGGCTCAGTGGATAGAGTGTCAGTCCAGCATGTGGACATCTCAGGTTCGATCTCCGGTGAGGGCATACATGAGAAGCAGCCATCTGCTTCTCTTCTTCTCTTCTCCACCATCTCCCCCTTTTCTCTCTCTTCCCCTCTCACAGCCAGTGGCTCCACTGGTTCAGGCCTCAGCCCTGGGCACTGAGGATAGCTTGGTGATCTGAGTGTTGGCCCCAGGTGCTAAGGATAGCTCAGTTGATTCAAGCATCGGCCTCAGACAGGGGTTGTCGGGTGGATCCCAGTTGGGTGCATGCAGGAGAGTCTCTCTATTTCTCCTCTTCTCATTTAATAAATAAATAATAAAGAAATGCATTGGTTTTGCAAGAAAAATATTTTTAATTTAAAAATGGTTCATATGCATTTCATATTAGGTACTAAATATTAACAACCTCAATGTATGTTGATTAAATGATAATAAATTCACTCGGGAAATGATATAAAGTTAAACAGATAAAATATTTAAATACCATAGTCCTAACAGCCCAAAGACCAAGAAAAAAAATTCACTTTTATCTTTATAAGATCTTCAATTCATAAATTTAGTTAAATAAATTACTTAAATAAAATAATAAACTTTGGTGGTAACAACATTATTCTTGGAATAATTAAGTACTTTTATCTCCATGCAACCAAAACACAACAAATAATTCCACAGAAGAAAACTATGGAATCAGGGAATTGGAAGAAGCTTAGGAGATAACGTAGTCCCCCTGCTCACACTACAGGCTGTTTTCTCTTTCCTGCCATGATCAACTGACTTCTATCGAATACTTTCAGTGACAAAGAGCCCTCAAGCTCACAAAGGCACCAGTGTCTGTTTAGGACCCATTAATTGAGGATACATTAAGTCCTCACTTAACAATAGGTTCTTCGACTTTAAGCAAAAAAAATAATTTTACCACAAGCTAATTGGCATAAATAAGAGTTAAGTTCCTAGGGCATCTCATCAACATTCTAACGAAATGAAACGGAATGAAATGACCTTATTTGAGGACCTACTGTACTTCTTCCTATATTGAGTTAAAATCTGTCTTCGGATAACTTCTACTTATTGGTTTCAGTTCTGTATTTCTGACTCAGCATGTAAATCGAATCCCTCCTTTCCCGACAACACTTCAGAACTTGAAATCAGCTCTAACATTTTCTGCTACACAAGTGTGAATTAACGGGCCCTGTTGACTTCTAAGTAGAGGAAAACCATTCATTGCCACGGTGGTATACTGCCAGAAGTATGAAAGAAATATGTGCTCATTTCTGAGACATGTTGACCTTGGCTATGAACAGAAAAGAATCCGTAGTCAGCACTAAAGAAAGTGCACATCAACTGCAAGCCACCCAATTTGCATTTTGCTTGCCTTTCCCTTATGGTGGCTCTTTGTGTCCTTGGAATTAAAATGTTTTAGTTCAATACAGCATAGTATAGCTGCTCAGAAAATCATCTAAGGACATTTCACTGGCCTTACCATTAGCCAGGTTCATAGGCACTTGTAGGGGAATACTAATTAATTGGTTTTTAGGTCAAATAGAAAGTGAACCGTGAGAGCCATGTCCTTTCCGCCTACCCGCATCGACGTCGGCCTTCATTTCCTTCATGCCCTCGTTCATCTGGAGCTCCAGCCTGCTGATGCGCCCGTGCACCTTCTCCTCCTCCTGCTTTGTTCTCTGTGCTTCCATGTGCTTCTTTTGATTCTCTTCTATTTTGTCAAGTCTGGCCGACATCTGGCTGAGCTTCTTGTCCGTGTCCCTTTCACTGGCTCCCTGAGACCCATAATAAAAATTATACTTGATTATCCTAAAAAGAAAGTCTGGATGGCTTTTGCATCAGCTCTAATGTCATTCAACACGTCTGCAGGGAACAGAATTGCAGAGGTTGCTAGTTGGTCACCCTAGTATCCATTATCTTTTCTTTCCTTACCATACCCCCAATTTACAGCTGGATATAATGCCACCCAGAATAGAGACGACATTTTTCACTATCTTCTGAGTTTGGGATGGCCATGTGATTAAGTTGTGACCAATGAGATGCAAGTTCAAGTGTATGTGGCAGCTTCCAGGAAAAGTTAAAAGACAGCTGAGGCATAACCTTGCCCTTTCCTTTTTTCTTCTTTTCTGAAATTCAGACATAATGACTTAAACTCTAACAACCTTCTTGAACTATGAGGACAAGGGTCACTCTCTAGGATTGGCAATTAAGCCCAAAGGATCCTGGATCACTGAGAACTGACATGCCACCACATCAGCCCTGCAGTTCCTACACCCAGACATCTTCAGTGTAAAAGAGAAATAAGCTTCTATCTTTATCTTATTAAAGCCACCATTATCCTGGGGTTTACTATTAGTCACTAGACCACTCCACATGCATTAGCATGAATCTAAGTGAATCAATCAGTAGGTCTGATGAAAATATGAAGGACACCTAAAAAATAATACAGAAAACCTTCCCTTCCTTTCCCTTCCCTTTCTTTCCTTTCCTTTCCTTTCTCTTCCCTTCTCTGCCCTGCCCTGCCCTGCCCTGCCTTTCCTCCCCTCCTCTCCCCTTTGTCTCCCCTCCTTTCCCCTCCCCTCCCCTCCCCTTCCCTTCCCTTCCCACTATGCTTCATTTTTACAGGACTCTGTGTCTGCAGGTGAGCTTTGGAGGCCAGGACTACAAACTCCAAGCTGTAAGTGGGCTATGGCATGACAAAGCCCTCACAATGCTGTTTGATGCAGAGTCTGCAATTCAACAGCTGGGCATTGAGAGAGCAGAGCCAGGGATGTAAACTCCACCAGTCACTGCTGCTTCATCCAAGTCCCACAGGAAGAAGCAGGGCAAGAAAAGAGAAGGGAGAGGGAGATGCTCAGGCCAATTAACCAAACCAAAAAAATTGCCTGCCAAGTACCAGTTTTAGAGTACTGACTTTGAATAGTACATATGCAAGGCTTTCTCAATCTGGTTTTGAGCAGCTCTGCAGATCTTAGTCCTGTGGGAGTGTGGGGTAAAAGGAGAAGGAAGCTGGAAAAGAGAACTGGGTTCTCTTCCCATGCTGCACCGTCTCATACTGTGGTTCTAGTGGAGCGAATGGCCTAGAGATAGAACGCTCGCCAAGACCGTTCGTACCAGATCATGAAATTAAAACAAGCGAGGCTGAAGTTTGTAACTTTTATTTAGAAACGCAGATGGACAATCTGGTTCATTAAGATCTTCACTTAAATTTATCTTAGCTGAAAGTATTAAAATTTTCTACTTAGTTTTTGTTAACCAAAACAAAGTGCTCCATCTCTTTATAACAAATGCAAAGAATCAATGTAGACCATGGAAATGGGTTATAATGCAAGATTCACTGAACAGCTTAATATGGTGCTAAGTAAATCAATGTTAGATTATAGGTATTACTTACTCAAACACTACAGACCCCCACCACGTAATTTACCATGTCATTGCTGAGCACCAATACCTACACTGCTTTCCTTCACCACCAAGGAAAGCTGGTCGATTTTCTGTAAAAGGTCTTTTTCTATCCGTTCTTGTTCCTGTTGCAACCAATCCCGTGCTGATAAAATCTGGTTACTGAGTTCCTCAACTGTACCTTTAAATCTAAAATAAAAAAAGTCAGCAAGTTGGATGTAAAACAATTTAAAAATGACATCAAACACCCTCCATCTCTGACTATCAAATTTCTCAGAACTATGTCAGCATTAAGCTGAATTCACTCAGGATTCCACGCTTACCTTCTTCAGAAATGTGTTTAGCGCTATTTCGGGAAGGGAGGGAAGGAGGGGGACAGGATATGACAGAAAAGCACTGATGATGCTTCCTGCACACGTGGGCACTGAGCTGTCACCGAGTCACACAAGACACCAGGGGCTAATCTCCACAGTTCAGAGGGCCCCCCAGTGCTCCTGGCTCAGAGGATAGTATGCTGGCTCCCCATCCCCCTGGGCTCTTCTTCCTTCCCCGTTATCTCCCAGAACTGGGCCTGCCTCCCTTTCTCTCTAATGTTTTCCCAATTTCTCTTGCCCCCATACAGATATTTTCTAATTTAAATAAAAAAGAAAACTGAAAGAATAAAAAAACCCAACAATACTCCATTCACCTGACCCTCTCCCCTTCCAGATACCTTAAAATCACACTTTACACTTGCTGCCTTCCCTTAATTATTTTTTATTATTTTTATCATGAAATGTAATAAAAGTACAAAAGACTACATGTGACTTAAATAATAATAAAATAAACACCCATTGTGGTAAAAGTCCCTAATTACCTGCAATATCTGTTTGCCTCTTCTTCCCTATTAAGAAACCCTTAAATATAAAATGGTGTACATAGCTGCCTAGCCAGAGACATTTCCCAGCCTTCTTTGCAGTTAGGTGCGGTCACAGACTAAGTCGGGCAATGCGACACATGTAGAAGTGATAAGTACAACATCCTGGCCATTAGAAACAAAGCTCCTTGGCCTTACCTGGGCAGGAAGCCCCACCAGCAGTTCTGCCTGTAGTCTTTTCTAACTAGGAAGAGTGACCACAAATCATAGCAGCTTTACTGAATTCATTTATTCTAACAGTTTTTTGATAGTCTTCAGAGTTTTCTATACGTAAGATCATGTCATCTACAGATATGGATAACTTTACTTTTTTTTCTCTTTTTTGTGTCTTCTTCTTGCCTAATTTCTCTGGCTAGGACTTCCAGTACTACAGTGAATAGACGTGGTGAGAGTGGGCACCCTTGTCTGGTTTCTGATCTTAGAGAAAAAATTTTTTGGATTTTTATCAGAGTATGATGTTACCTGTGGGGTTGTGATATATATATAGCCTTTATGTTAAGGTACACTCCTTCTTTACTTTTTTTTTTTAAGTGAGAGGAGGGGAGATAGAGAGACAGACTCCTGTATTTGCCCTGACCAGGATCCACCCAGCAACCCCTATCTGGGACCGATGCTCAGAAAACCAAGCTATCCTCTGCCTGGGGACAATGCTCAGGATCAAGTGAGCCACTGGCTGTGAGAAGGAAAGAGAAAAAGAGGGAGAAGAAGGGAAGAGAAGCAGATGGTCATTTCTCCTGTGTGCCCTGACCAGAACGTCCACGCCAAGCCAATGTTCCAACCACCAAGCCAACTGGCCAGGGCCTAGGTACACTCCTTCTCTATTCCATTTGTTGAGAATCTTTTTTTTTTTTTTTTTTTTTAATAAATTTTTATTAATGGTAATGGGATGACATTAATAAATCAGGGTACATATATTCAAAGAAAACATGTCTAGGTTATTTTGTCATCAAATTATGTTGCAAACCCCTCGCCCAAAGTCAGATTGTCCTCCGGCACCCTCTATCTAGTTCTCTGTGCCCCTCCCCCTCCCCCTAACTCTCTCCCTCCCTCCCTCCCATGTCCTCCCTCCCCCCCCCCCACCCTTGATAACCACCACACTCTTGTCCATGTCTCTTAGTCTCATTTTTATGTTCCACCAATGTATGGAATCATGTAGTTCTTGTTTTTTTCTGATTTGCTTATTTCACTCCTTATAATGTTATCAAGATCCCACCATTTTGCTGTAAATGATCTGATGTCATCATTTCTTATGGCTGAGTAGTATTCCATAGTGTATATGTGCCACATCTTCTTTATCCAGTCTTCTATTGAAGGGCTTTTTGGTTGTTTCCATGTCTTGGCCACTGTGAACAGTGCTGCAATGAACATGGGGCTACATGTGTCTTCACGTATCAATGTTTCTGAGGTTTTGGGGTATATACCCAGTAGAGGGATTGCTGGGTCATAAGGTAGTTCTATTTGCAGTTTTTTGAGGAACCACCATACTTTCCTCCATAATGGTTGTACTACTTTACAGTCCCACCAACAGTGAATGAGGGTTCCTTTTTCTCCACAGCCTCTCCAACATTTGCTATTACCCGTCTTGTTGATAATAGCTAATCTAACAGGGGTGAGGTGGTATCTCATTGTAGTTTTGATTTGCATTTCTCTAATAACTAATGAAGCTGAGCATCTTTTCATATATCTGTTGGCCATTTGTATCTCTTCCTGGGAGAAGTGTCTGTTCATGTCCTCTTCCCATTTTTTTATTGGATTGCTTGTTTGTTTGTTGTTGAGTTTTATGAGTTCTTTGTAAATTTTGGATATTAGGCCCTTATCTGAGCTGTCGTTTGAAAATATCAGTTCCCATATAGTTGGCTGTCTGTTTATTTTGATATCAGTTTCTCTTGCTGAGCAAAAACTTTTAATTCTGATGTAGTCCCATTCATTTATCTTTGCCTTCACTTCTCTTGCCATTGGAGTCAAGTTCATAAAATGTTCTTTAAAACCCAGGTCCATGATTTTAGTACCTATGTCTTCTTCTATGTACTTTATTGTTTCAGGTCTTATATTTAGGTCTTTGATCCATTTTGAATTAATTTTAGTACACGAGGACAGGCTGTAGTCGAGTTTCATTCTTTTGCGTGTGGCTTTCCAGTTTTCCCAACACCATTTGTTGAAGAGGCTTTCTTTTCTCCATTGTGTGTTTGTTGTTGGCCCCTTTATCAAAGATTATTTGACCATATATATGTGGTTTTATTTCTGGGCTTTCTATTCTGTTCCATTGGTCTGAGTGTCTATTTTTTTGCCAATACCATGCTGTTTTGATTATCGTGGCCCTATAATATAGTTTAAAGTCAGGTATTGTAATGCCCCCAGCTTCATTCTTTTTCCTTAGGATTGTTTTGGCTATTCGGGGTTTTTTATAGTTCCATATAAATCTGATGATTTTTTGTTCCATTTCTTTAAAAAATCTCATAGGGATTTTGATGGGAATTGCATTGAATTTGTATATTGCTTTGGGTAATATGGCCATTTTGATTATATTTATTCTTCCTATCCAAGAACAAGGAATATTTTTCCATCTCATTGTATCTTTTTCGATTTCCCTTAACAATGCTTTGTAATTTTCATTATATAGGTCCTTTACGTTCTTTGTTATGTTTATTCCTAGGTATTTTATTTTTTTTTGTTGCAATCGTGAAGGGGATTATTTTTTTGAGTTCGTTTTCTAATATTTCATTGTTGGCATATAGAAAGGCTATGGACTTTTGTATGTTAATTTTGTATCCTGCGACCTTACTGTATTGGTTTATTGTTTCTAATAATCTTTTTGTGGAGTCCTTCGGGTTTTCGATGTATAGGATCATATCATCAGCAAAAAGTGATAGCTTTACTTCTTCTTTTCCGATATGGATGCCTTTTATTTCTTTGTCTTGTCTGATTGCTCTGGCCAGAACTTCTAGCACCACGTTGAATAAGAGTGGAGAGAGTGGACAACCCTGTCTTGTTCCTGATTTAAGGTAGAAAGTCCTCAGTTTTATGCCGTTTAATAGGATGTTGGCTGATGGTTTATCATATATGGCCTTTATCATGTTGAGATATTTTCCTTCTATACCCATTTTGTTGAGAGTCTTAAACATAAAATTGTGTTGTATTTTATCAAAAGCCTTTTCTGCATCTATTGATAAGATCATGTGGTTTTTGTTCTTTGTTTTGTTGATATGGTGTATTACGTTAACCGTTTTGCGTATGTTGAACCATCCTTGTGATTCTGGGATGAATCCCACTTGATCATGATGTATTATTTTTTTAATATGTTGTTGTATTCGGTTTGCCAGTATTTTGTTTAGTATTTTAGCATCTGTATTCATTAGAGATATTGGTCTGTAGTTTTCTTTTTTTGTGCCATCCTTGCCAGGTTTTGGTATGAGGGTTATGTTGGCCTCATAAAACGTGTTTGGAAGTATTGCTTCTTCTTCAATTTTTTGGAAGACTTTGAGTAGAATAGGAACCAAGTCTTCTTTGAATGTTTGATAGAATTCACTAGTATAACCGTCTGGGCCTGGACTTTTATTTTTGGGGAGATTTTTAATAGTTTTTTCTATTTCCTCCCTGCTGATTGGTCTGTTTAGGCTTTCTGCTTCTTCATGACTCAGTCTAGGAAGGTTGTATTGTTCTAGGAATTTATCCATTTCTTCTAGGTTGTTGTATTTGGTGGCATATAATTTTTCATAGTATTCTACAATAATTCTTTGTATTTCTATGATGTCTGTGGTGATCTCTCCTCTTTCATTTTGGATTTTATTTATTTGAGTCCTGTGTCTTTTTTCCTTGGTGAGTCTTGCCAAGGGTTTGTCAATTTTGTTGATCTTTTCAAAGAACCAGCTCCTTGTTTTATTGATTTTTTCTATAGTTTTTCTGTTCTCTATTTCATTTATTTCTGCTCTGATTTTTATTATCTCCTTTCTTCGGCTGGTTTTGGGTTGTCTTTGTTCTTCTTTTTCTAGTTCCTTAAGGTGTGAAGTTAAGTGGTTTACTTCGGTTCTCTCTTGTTTGTTCATATAGGCCTGAAGTGATATGAACTTTCCTCTTATTACTGCTTTTGCTGCATCCCAGAGATTCTGATATGTCGTATTTTCGTTTTCATTTGTCTGTATATATCTTTTGATTTCTGCACTTATTTCTTCTTTGACCCATTCATTTTTTAGAAGTATGTTGTTTAGTTTCCACATTTTTGTGGGTTTTTCCCCCTCTTTTTTGCAGTTGAATTCTAGTTTCAAGGCTTTATGATCAGAAAATATGCTTGGTACAATTTCAATTTTTCTAAATTTGCTGATATTGTCTTTGTGGCCCAACATATGGTCAATTCTTGAGAATGTTCCATGTACACTAGAGAAAAATGTATACTCTGTCGCTTTGGGATGAAGTGTCCTGTAGATGTCTATCATATCCAGGTGTTCTAGTATTTCGTTTAAGGCCACTATATCTTTATTGATTCTCTGTTTGGATGACCGATCTAGAGCCGTCAGCGGTGTATTGAGGTCTCCAAGTATGATTGTATTTTTGTTAGTTTTTGTTTTAAGGTCAATAAGTAGCTGTCTTATATATTTTGGTGCTCCTTGGTTTGGTGCATATATATTAAGGATTGTTATGTCTTCTTGATTCAACTTCCCCTTAATCATTATGAAATGACCATTTTTGTCTCTGAGTACTTTTTCTGTCTTGTAGTCAGCATTATTAGAAATGAGTATTGCTACGCCTGCTTTTTTTTGGGTGTTGTTTGCTTGGAGTATTGTTTTCCAGCCTTTCACTTTGAATTTGTTTTTATCCTTGTTGCTTAGATGTGTTTCTTGTAGGCAGCATATAGTTGGATTTTCTTTTTTAATCCATTCTGCTACTCTGTGTCTTTTTATTGGTAAGTTTAATCCATTTACATTTAGTGTAATTATTGACACTTGTGGGTTCCCTACTGCCATTTTATAAATTGCTTTCTGTTAGTTTTGTATCTAGTTTGATTCTTCTCTTTTGTTTTTCTATCATTTGTTTTTGTTTGTTTGTGTTCCATACTTCTTTCCTCTGTTGCTACCTTTTTTAAGTCAAGTGTTTTTGTGGTGGTTTTTTTAAGGGTGGTTACCATTAAGTAATGAAAAGGGTACCTACCATATTCATTGTAGTACCCTATCTTATAAGTATTTCTGCACTTCATCATCCTTTGCTACTGGTAATCTCCATCCTCTCCCCCCTTTTTTTCCTTTGTTGTCACAGTTTAAGTTTGGTTTTATTGTGTTCTTGGTGGAGCTGTTACTTGTGGTGTTGTTTTCTTTTGTTCTTTGAATCTGGTTGGAAAACCCCCCTTAGTATTTCCTGGAGTGGGGGCTTTCTGTTGATAAATTCTCTCATCTTTTCTGTATTTGTGAATGTTTTTATATCTCCTTCATACTTGAAGGATAGCTTTGATGGGTATAGTATTCTTGGCTGAAAGTTCCTCTCTTTCAGGGCTTTAAATATTGGGGTCCACTCTCTTCTAGCTTGTAGAGTTTCTGCTGAGAAATCTGATGATAATCTAATAGGCCTTCCTTTATATGTTGTACTCTTCTTTTCCCTGGCTGCCTTGAGAATTTTTTCTTTGTCATTGGTTTGTGTCATCTTTATTATGATGTGCCTTGGAGTGGGTTTGTTGGGGTTAAGAAAACTTGGTGTTCTGTTTGCTTCTTGAATTTGAGGCTTTAGTTCCTTCCACAGGCTTGGGAAGTTCTCGTCTATTATTTGTTTGAGTATATTCTCCATTCCATTTTCTTTCTCTTCTCCCTCTGATATACCTATTATTCTTATGTTATTCTTTCTGATGGAGTCAGACAATTCCTGTAGGGCTTTCTCGTTTTTTATTATTTTTGAGTCTCTTTCTTCTTCTCTCTGTTGTGCCTCAAGTTGTTTGTCTTCTATTTCACTAATCCTATCTTCAATCTGGGCTGTTCTGTTAGCTAAGCTTGTTACCTCGTTTTTCAGCTCGTGAATTGAGTTTTTCATTTCTGTTTGATTTGTTTTTATAGTTTCAATTTCCTTGGTAATATATTCTTTGTGTTCATTGAGTTGTTTTCTGATCTCCCTATATTGCCTTTCTGTGTTTTCTTGTATATCTCTGAGTATTTTTAAGATTTCTATTTTAAATTCTCTGTCATTTAGCTCCAAGGCTTCCAATATGTTAAGTCTTTTCTCCATAGATTTTTCCACATCTATTTGTGTTACCTCTCTTTCTTTTGTATCCATAATATTCGATTTCCTCTTTCTTATCGGCATCTGAGGGTGGTCTTATTGATAGCACACGGGCGCACTCCCTGGCGGCTTGAATGAGCGTCGCTGCGGTAGCTTCCTCCACACCCTCGTCTCTCAGATTCAAGTGATAACAGTCCTTTTGCTTTCAGTTTGTGTGGAACTCCGGAATGCTCTGAGGATAAATTTTTCTGTTTCTAGTTGATAAATTTGTTGTGATTTAGGGGAGAGCTGTCGGACGCGCTTCTCACGGCGCCATTTCCGTGACGTCACTCCCATTTGTTGAGAATCTTTATCATGAAAAGATGTTAAAATGCTTCTTCTGCATCTATTGAGATGATCATATAATTTTTATATTTTATTTTGTTAATATGGTGTATCACTTTGATTGAACAGTGAATATGGAACCATCCTTGCATCCCAGGGATAAATCCCATTTGATCATGATATACAATCCTTTTAATGTACTATTGAATTTGGTTTGCTACTCTTTTGTTGAGCATTTTTGTATCTATGTTCATCAGGGATATTTTCTTATAGTATCTATATGTGGCTTTGGCATCAGGACAATGCTGGCCTCATAAATCGAGTTTGGAAGTATTCCCTCCTCTTCAACATTTTAGACAAGTTTGAAATTATTGCCATTAATCCTTCTTTAAATGTTTGGTAGAATTCACCCATAAAGCCATTTGGTACTGGGCTTTTACTTGTCAGGAGGTTTTTGATTACTGATTCAATCTTCTTACCCATTATTGGTCTATTCAGATTTTCTATTTCTTCCTCATTCAGTCTTGGTAGGTTATGTTTCCAGAAGTTGATAGATTTTTTTTGTTATCCAATTTGTGGGCATATACGTAATTGTTCATAGTAGTTTCTTATAATCCTTTGCATTTCTATGGTATCAACTGCAATGTTACCTCTCTCATTTTTAACTTTATTTACTTGAGTCTTCTTTTTTTCTTGGTGAGCCTAGCTAAATTTTGTCTATTTGTTTTATCTTTCAAACAAACCAACAATTAGTTTTGCTTGTTTTTCCCATTGTTTTTTGAATGTTTTCTACTCTGTATTTCATTTATTTCTAGCTTAAGCTTTATTATTTCTTTCTCCTGCTATTTTTGAGGTTAGTTTGTTATTCTTTTTCTAATTTCTTATGGTATAAGTTTGGTTTTTTATTTGATATCTTCCTTTTTTCATAATGTGGACATTTAGCATCATAAACTTTCCTCACAGAACTGCTTTTGCTGCATCCCTTCAGGTTTGGTATATTGTGTTTCCATTTTCATTTATTTCAAGATTTTGATCTTTGACACACTGATTATTCATGGGTTATTTAATTTCCAGTTTTCCTCCTGTTACTGATTTTTTTTAATAGAGAGAGAGACACACAGGAAAGGAGAGAGAAGGGAAGAGAAAAATGAGAAGTGTCAACTCATAGTTGCATCACTTTAGTTGTTCATTGATTGCTTTGACTGGGGAAGGGGGCTCAAGCTGAGCCAGAGACCCCTTTCTCAAGCCAGCAACCTTGGACTCAAGCCAACAACCTTGGGCTTCAAGCTAGTGATGTTGGGCTCAAACAAGTAACCCTGGGCTCAAGCCAGTGACTATAAACTTCCAGCCAGTGATCTTGGGATCATGTCAATGATCCTGCATTCAAGCCAGTGACCCTACACTCAAGCTGGCAAGCCCATACTCAAGCTGATGAACCCACACTCTAGTCAGTGACCTCGGGGTTTCAAACTGGGGCTCCTCAGCATCCTGAGCCAACATCCAATTCAGTATGCCACCACCAGTCAGGCTTTCTGCTATTGATTTCTAATTTTATGCTATTATGGTAAAAAAAAAAAAAAAAGGTACTTGGTTTTATTTCAATCTTTAATCTGTCAAGACTTATTTTGTGGCACCTGACCAGGTGGTCGTGCAGCGGATAGAGCATTGGCCTGGGATGCTAAAGATCCAGGTTCAAGGCCCCAAGGTTGCCAGGTTGAGCCCAGGGTCACTGGCTTGAGTAAGGGATCACTGGCTCAGCTGGAGCCCCCTGGTCAAGGCACATATAAAAGAGCAATCAATAAACAACTAAGGTGCTACAACAACAAGTTGATGCTTTTCATCTCTCTTCCTCATGTCTATCTGTCCCTGTCTGTCCACCACCACCCTCGTTAAAAAAAAAAAAAAAGACTTATTTTGTGGCTAACATGATCTAGCCTAGAGAATGCTATGTGTGTGCACTTAGGAAGAATATGTATTCTGCTGCTGTTGGATGGAATGTTCTGTATATGCCCATAAGGTCTCTAGTTGGGCAGAGCTGCTGTCCATGCCCTGAGGTAGTGGGGACCACTGGCTGAGCTCCATGTCCAGGCGGGGCTACTGGGTGAGCTGCAGTCCTGTAGAGCCACTAATAAAGCTCTGCAATTACCTCTGGCTGGGTGGGGTTGCAGGCTGTGTTCCCTGGCAGGGTGGTGCTGCCAGTTGGGTTCCATGATTGGGCAGGGCTGCAGGCTGGGCTCCACAACTGCACACGATCAGCTGGGGTCCCAAGCTGTGCTCCCCAGCAATGTTGCCACTAGCTGCACTCCAAGTTCAGGCAGGGCTAGCAGCTGGGATTCATGATCAAACAGGGTCTCAGGCTATGCTCCATAATTTAGCAGGCTACTGGTTGTGCTCCACTGTTGAGTGAGGTCACTGGCCAGGCTCCCTGGCCAGGCAGGGTGACCAGCTGTTGTGTGGAGCTGGCAGCTGTGCTCTGTGGTTGGGTGGAGTTTTTGTCTGGGTTTCCCAGTCAGGTAGGACTATAGGCCATGTTCTGCTTTTGGGCAGGATTGTTGACTGAGTTCCCTGCCTGGGCAAGGCATTGCTCAACAATCAGGCAGAGTCATAGGCTGGGCTCCAGGGATGCCTGTGCTCACTGCTCAGGCCCACTGGTCAGGTGTAGTCAGGGGTTACAGATTTTCTTTTCTTTTCCTTTATTTTTTTTGGTGAGAGACAGACAGGAAGGGAGAGAGATGAGAAGCATCAATTCTTTGTTGAAAGTCCTTAGTTGTTCATTGATTGCTTTCTCATATGTTCCTTGACGGGGGGGCTACAGCAGAGCGAGTGACCCCTTGCTTGAGCCAGCAACCTTAGGCTCACACCAGTGACCTTAGGCTTTAAGTCAGCGACCTTTGGGCTCAAGCCAGCAACCACGGGGTCATGTCTATGATTCCATACTCAAGCCAGCGACCTCACACTCAAACCAGATGAGCCCGTGCTCAAGCCAGTGACCTCGGGGTTGTTTTGAACCTGAGTCCTCAGCATCCCAAGCCAATGATCTATCTACTGTGCCACCACCTGGTCAGGCACAGCTTTTATTTTCAATTATTACATTTTGCAGTTCTATTTGGTTAGTTTAATTCTGACTGGTCATTTTTTATAATCTCTTATCTCTTAGTCATACTTTCAAAATATGTATGTGTGTGCGTATAAATATATATACATATACATACACATACACACATATACACGTGTATACTTATTTTCTCCAATAATTCCTATATATGCAGTGCTTTTTATTGTTTCTTCTGACTGGCTCCCTTATGTGGCTTTTCCCTCGTGTTGTTTTACAGTATTTGATGTGAATTTATTTCTCGTACCTTCCTTTGTCTGTGGGAAGACTTGAAGACCGAGAATCTGCATTTGCTTTTGTCGGGAATCGCAGGCCCTTACCAAATCAGGATCATTCTAAGATAATATCCACTGTGCTTTCTTCAAGCCAGTTGGGTCAAGCGAATTATAGTTCTAAATCCACATGAAGGTTGTGTTGTGATCCTGAATTTTCAAGAAATATCTTTTACTCCTCTACCCAGAGCCCAGATTTAAATGGGTAAGTTCCCTTACGATCTCTTTGTGGAACGAGATTTTTCCTAGTTCACCCAACCAGGGCTTCACCTGCTGGGTCTCCAGCCCATCCTTCCACCTGACATAGGCCCTGGGCGTTGTTTCCTTTCCCTGTGAACAGTCTTTGTGTTCAGACTTCTAGACTTTAAATTGTAGGGAGAAAAATAAAGATGTTCATGTCTAGTAACTACACTGCTCACAGAAATGAGGGGATGAAGGGACGTGCAGATACTCCAGTACTTTCAGCCTTTTGTATAGTGCATTTTCACCAATAAAGTAAAAGTTGGTTTTGCATCTTATTTGCATAATCAAACAACTTCCTTTGACATGTCGTTTGCTTTTCTGATGTTCTTGTTTAATAAAAAAAATCAGGCCTGACCTGTGGTGGCGCAGTGGGATAAAGCGTCGACCTGGAACACTGAGGTCGCCGGTTCGAAACCTTGGGCTTGCCTGGTCAAGGCACATATGGGAGTTGATGCTTCCTGCTCCTCCCCCTTCTCTCTTTCTCTGTCTCTCTCTCACACTCCTCTCTCTCTAAGAAAATCAATAAATAAAATATTTTAAAAATAAAAATAAAAAATAAAAAATAAAAAAAATCAAATGCTTCTTTTATTAATCACTTCATATTAATTTTGAAGTATCCCCTAATATTTGTGAGCAGTATAATAATATCCCCTAAGTTAATAATTCACAGAAGAAAAAAATACTAAGATGTTTATTTTCTTTCTGTGTGATCAAAGAAAGAGGATTGGAGGGATCTTTCAGTACTTGGCCAGCTTGTAGGTTCTATGAAAAATGGTGACATAACTCAATAATTATATAAATACAGACAATTAAAAGAAAGGAAACATGGTTTTTGCAAGTAAATTCCTGTTAAATTGGCAATAACCTGAAATAGCATTAAACAAGGAGGCACGAGATGTCAGGACCGGAAAAATAATTTATACTTTCCACAGGCTGCTAACAAAGTTCCATACTGTAGTCATCTTAAAAAATATATTAAGTCAAATATACATATTTTTTCTTTATCTTTTTAGCAAGAAAGAGAGAAACAGAGACAGACAGGCAGGAATGGAGATGAGATGCATCAACTTGTAGTTGCATCACTTTAGTTGTTCACTGATTGCTTCTCATATGTGACTGGGGGCTCAAGCTGAGCCAGTGACCCCTTGCTCAAGCCAGTGACCTTGGGCTCAAGCAAGCAACCATGGGGTCATGTCTATGATCCTACTCTCAAGCTGGTGACCCTGCGCTCAAGCTGGTGAGCCCACGCTCAAGTTAGTGACCTCAGGGTTTCGAACCTGGGTTCTCAGCATCCCAGATCTACACTTTATCCACTGCGCCACAACCTGATAAGGCTCAAATATATATATATATATATATATATATATATATATATATATATACACACACACACACACACACACACACACACACACACACACAGTCAATATTGGCTCTGCTTTGGCAGGAAAATGCCAAGCTCATGCAGCTTCATGATAAGAAAAGGTGTATGGCTTCATAATTGAGCAGAAGAGCAGCAAATGAGTTTTAGGTGAGCAAGTACTCTAAAAGGTCACTATGTGAAAGTATAACAAATGATAGGGCACTAACTAAATAGCTCAAAGTCACCCTCATGCAGACCTTTCCCATCTAGACTACTGAAACAGTGCTCGCTAGCTGACATCTCCATCCCTGCTTTGGCCCCTTGCGATCTATTTCCAACTATAATCGAGGCTATTGAAAAAATTATATACATATCACTTCATCTGCTTAAAATCTTCCAATGGCCCCTGATGGCTGTAGTGATAGAAACAGAAGTTCTGCCTGGAAGGTTCACAAGGTCCAGCACATTGGACCACCCTCCCTCCAGCCCCTGTCTCTTTTCTAGCCCTCGCTTCCCCCTCCTTTTCTGTCCCAGCCACCTTAGTCATCCTGAGTTTCTATATGCCACGTTTCTCCCCAGATAGGCTATCCTCTCCTCTGGGTTCTTACCTCACTCTTTATCTAGTGAATTCCATTCATCCTTCATCTCTTACTTCACACCTCACCTCCTCCAGAAGCCCTGCAACCAAGCCTCTATCACTCACTCTCCTAGCACCATTCTATGAGCTTCCTGTGGCCGCCGTGACAAATGACCACAAACTTAGTGGCTAAAAACAACACATACATTTTCTTCTAGTTCTGAAGGCCACAGGTCTCAAATCAGTTTCCCTGGACTGACGCTGGGGCGTGAGCAGAGGTTGTTCCTTCTGGGGGCTCTGAGAGCAGAATCGCTTTCTCGCCTTCTTCAGCTTCCATGGCTGTGGCCCCTTCCTGCATCTTTAAAAGCACATCACTGCAACCTCTGCTTCGGTGTCACATGGTCTTCTTTCTTGACTCTGACCTTCCTGCCTCCCTCTCACAAGGACTCTAAGGGTGACGCTGAGTTGACTCAAATAACCCAGGATAATTTACTCACTTTATAATCTTAATTGCATATGCAAAGTCCTTTTTTGCCATGCAATGCTCCATATTCACAAGGGTTATATGGTGGCATTTAGCTTACCACACCATGTCCCTCTTCTTTGAAGCACTTATCACCATTAGTAATAATATAGCAAATGCTTATTTTAGTCATTATTGAATTAATGCTCAACAACTCCCTAGACTATAAACTATACAAGGATAAGAACAGAGTCTGTTTCTCATCATTAATGATCCTCAGCACCTAGGCCAGTGCTCAAATATTTATTGAGTGAAAAAATAAATTACTATCCAACCGCAAAAAAACAAAAATTAGGAGGGTGAAATGACAGCATGCTACATGGATATTTTCCTTTGAACTTCCAGTATTGTTTTCACTTTGCGCAACAAATAAAAACTAAGAGGAAAAAATTGTTGTATTGAATAAATTCATAAAGAACTTCTACCATAAAGTGTTTATAAATTGATTACTTACTTAGTATCCAAAAGCTGAAGCTGGTGGTTACTATCTCTGTGGGACATCTTCAGTTTGGTGCTTTGCTCTGATATTGACAAGTCCACTCTGTTCAAAAGCTGAGAAATCTGGAAAAGAGACTTCGCTTCTAATATCACATCAAACCTTTTCAGAGGTCATTTCAGAAAACATTTAGTAAGCTATATTCTAGACCAGTGGTAGTCAACCTGGTCCCTACTGCCCACTAGTGGGCATTCCAACTTTCATGGTGGGTGGTAGCGGAGCAACCAAAGTATAAATAAAAAGATAGATTTAACTATAGTAAGTTGTTTTATAATGATTTATTCTGCCAAAATAAATCTTAGCGAAAATCCAACATAAAGTACTTGACTTTGTAAGTAATTATTATTATATGCTTTAACTTGCTGTAACTCTGCTTTATAAATTTTATAAAGTAAAGTTACTTCTCTACTTTATAAATCACCATTACTGTGGAACCAGTAGGTGGTTAGAAAATTTTCCTACTAACAGAGATATAAAAGTGGGCAGTAGGTATAAAAAGGTTGACTACCCCTGTTCTAGACTAATGGCATGAAGCTTCAGTCTAACTTAATACGTTCATGGAGGCGTTCACTTTAGCTTTCCACATCTGTTTTCTTTCATGCGCACCCATCAAAAACCAAGACCAGCAGCCCTGCCAAAATATTGGTTATGCACTGAGCACTTAACTTTACATTTCTCTGATGAGCAAGCCCAGTTTCTAGCCAGGAATGCTATTTCCACCTGCTGACACAAAATATACTTACTTTTATCCTGAAATTTCGACCACTAATGTAGCTGCTAGTCATAGAGAATGGGATTCTTATCGCTTACAAAATCCATTAAGGTCCCAGATTTACCTCCGTATTGTTAAGTCACCAGAAAACATAATGTGTAAACCAAATCCCTCCTATGTTTTTCACCCACCGCCTCACCCATTTCCTTTGTCTTTTTACTAACATTTAACATAATGTTAGTGCTACATGACATGTCCTTATTTTCTGCAATTATGATGTTCCATGTGCCTTACTTAAAGATTCACAGAACAAGTGTTTATCAGATCCAGAACAAGTAAGAAGTATATCTCTTTTTATGGATCTCTAGATGTATTTTACTCAGCTTGGCTACCAAAAAGCTTAATATTTCCTTAATTTTTATTTTCTGATGTAATAAACATAACCTCACTCGTCTTCTGATAAAAATTATTGGATTTGTCATTTTATTCTTCTTTACGTGGTTGTATAATATCTGTTTTTCTCACAAGTATATTTAGATGCTTACTGGATGTATGTAGTTAGGACACAAGTATTTTTAATTCAGTAAGTTGACTAAGTTGACCAGATGCCCTGTTTCACTGGCATAGTCCTTCTTGAAATGAGGAACAGCAAGTAGAGCACATACTGTGGGTTAGGTCCTAGGAATGGAAGGCCCCATCATGGCAAAGGGAAAGTTTTAAGTGGCCAAAAAATAAGCTGGGAAATGCCAGGAAATTTCGCTTTGTGAAATTAATCTGTGAATGTCAAGGGACGATACTCTAAAAATCCATTAGCCAGCCTATTATTGTCTAGCTTTGTCCTAATTTTTCCCCACACATAGACTATGGGATGAGGCAGCACATACAATGAGACCCGTGAAATCCAGCAACTTTTCTCAAACCCCAAATTGGGACAACTGGCATGTAAAAGAATGCTGATCTCCTACCTGTGTGAGAAGTAGGTTTGGAATTATAATTTAGAATTTTTGGAATATATTGTTTTAAGAATGAGACGAAAGAATCTTTGAAATTAGGACTGTACCAAAAAATCTTGGTGGTTTGGTTGCCATGCTCATGAAGCGCCATTCCAACGACACAGAAGAAAGGAAGAAGCAAAGTGGATGATGCCTACACTGGGAGCCCCAGTGGTGTCTCCTGTAAGAGACAGTCAGCACCACACGGCTCCTCACTGAGGACACCACCCCTTCCACACGGCTACTGGACACAGGCCATACCTGCCCCTCTGCATCTTTGATTTTTGTTTCCAAGATAAGTTTGGCAGCTTGCTGTTCTTTGTTCAAGTGCTGAAGTCCCTCGTAGGTCGTTTTGTGCTCTGCGGACAGTCTGGCTATGCTGGCATCACACCTGTCCGGGCAAACAACAAAGCTAATACTTATTTAAGTTTAAAAACAAGTGCTAAGGCTTCCTTACATGCTATAACATGCATGATGCCACTCAGAAACGGCATCATGAGTCATTCTTTTTAACAGAGGTTTGGATTAATTCAGAGAGCTGCCCTTACTATGGTTTTTAAATTAGGTCACAGGGATGTGCTTAGTAAGACCAGAGATGCAAACATCCATGGGTCAGAGGCTTTACAATGCTCAACTACAAAACCACATCTGCAGTAAGAGGCCAATTACAAAAAGCCTACAGAGTGTGCCGGATGTGGTTTGTCATACTCCAGAACCACATCCCTTTGATCCCACTCCAGAACCACCTCTGCCCTTTCAAGTTTGGAGCCTCTTTAAATTTTGGAGGCAAATTCTACCACACTGGAAAGTGCTCCTCTTAATCTTTTACCAAATCACCAAAGGCTTGTATGCTTTGAGTGGGGTTCAGAGCAGGGGAAGGCCCTGGAGCTGCTCCCAGCTGCCACGAGAGTGACCCTGCCCCTTGGACCTTACAACTCAGCAGTTCCAGTGGTGCTCAAAGTATCAGCGGCAGGTAAGCTGTGGATAAGCCTCTGTCTAGACTTAATAGAAGAGTCACAGAATGGACCAGAGGGATTTAAAGTACCCTGTTCCAACACAATCATTCCTGCTTTGAGAAGCGGCTACTGGCTTGCTATTGGGCTCTAATAGAGACTCCATGCCAAATCATGGGATATTAAGTGACCATCAATCTGGGAAGTCTATCACAAATACCAAGCCAAACAGGTGGGCACTGAGCAGCACTCCATCTTTGAAGGGCAGGGGTGTATACAGACATTAAGCTTGAACAGGTCAGAAAGGCATAAGTAAATGACATGAGCCCAGACTCTGACGGCACCTAGTCCTGCTACTGTGTCAGCTTCCCTTCAACTCACATCTGGACTCTTGAGGAGTTTTTGATAACCAAGTAGACTGAGGGAGAAAAAAGTCAGACCTGATTTACAGATGGCCACATCTTCTAGAAGACTGCTGACACTTAAAAGCCCACTCAGGAGTGGTCCTAAGGGTATTACAGAAGGGAAACCCTCACAGTAGGCAGAACTTCAAAAAATATATCTGGGAGTTCATTTTGCCTAGGCTAAGAGATAGCCAGACATTCGTGGGAATTAACTAATGGTGACAGAATTAGAAAAAACATTTTGGAAGATCAGTGACAAGGGGAAACAACTATACAAATGGGTCACTCAGAATTGACACAGCAGTCTTACTCTGTATATCATTGGGGCACAGGTCCCCAGACTGCACGTCCCAGTTCTCCTTACCAGCATGGCTCTGATTTAGATTCCACCAATGAGAGGCACCTCATTTGGAAGATTTGGAAGGCAGAAAAGAAGGAGAGGCCCTTTTTCTCTTCTGGCTGCAGCAGGCACAGACATATGGGTAAATGTCGACATGAAGTTTATCTTAGGTTTAAGTTGGCTCCTTTAAATCCAGAGCCCCTTCAAAACTCAAATTCCCCTCACCCAACTTCCTACTAGGGCTCAAAACAGAACATTCTTATCCCCCACAGTGAGGTTGTAGTTAATTTGCTTGCTATTCTCTCTCTTAAATGGCTTCCTGATGTTCACTTTGAAATGTAGCAAAAAGTGGACCTTTGCAGGAGTGTTAGGGAAAGCTTACATTGGGGAGGGACCTGACCATTAGGGGAGTTTAAATCACAGTAGTTGTTTGTGGAAGCCTAGCCACAGGCTTAGGGATGCTAGGCCCCAGCTGTTCTTAAGAGATACCTGACCTCTTGGTTGTCTTCAAGATTTACCAAGGACATGAGCAAAACACACGCTGATTAGGCCTGTGCTACATCAGAAAGAACTTGTGTTTCTGCAGCTGAATCCCCCTCTTCATCATCAAGTCAGTGACCAAGCCACAGACCCGATATGCTAACCTGAGTAAGTCCAGGTGCAGGCAACCCCATGCCAGCAAATGCCTGAAGTAACCTTTATATCTAACACTCCCTCCCGCAGCTCAGGGCTGACACCCTTTGCTGGTCTCAGCCTGCTTGCATCCAGGCGCTTTTAAAATAAACTTTCCTCTTGGAACACACTAGCCTCGTATCTTTGGTTTGGCCAGTGGTTTCTGCCTTTCCGTTTACAGCCTCTTCCAGGCCCACTCCCGAAAATCATTTACTTCTGTGCTGTCAGCAGCTAAGATGACCAATGGTTCCTTTCTTTGATGCTCACATCTTCTATATAAAATACAGTATAGTAGAAACTTTATCTGTCCAGTTCATATACTGTACTATCTAGAAATGAAAAAAAAACACCTTTTTTGCCACTACTACCAAAATGTTATTCAGCTTATCTGTATATTTTCCTATTATTGATGGAGATTGCATTTGACATCTTGTTCATTATCCTTCTGAGTCAGACAAATCAGCTCAGAAGATTGTTTAGAAACTTGCTGAACAAGTCATTACAAATACATACAAAGAAGAACAAGCCTATGGCCAGTCACACTTATGTAAATCAGCAGTCTACAATCATCATCAAAGCACTGGGAATGTTTTCTTTGAGAAATATATCTGCATTGAGACCTGAACAAGATTTATCTACTATTCTGTAAATGATTTACATACTAAAAAAAGTCTCATCCTAGCCCTGGCCGGTTGGCTCAGCGGTAGAGCGTCGGCCTAGCGTGCGGAGGACCCGGGTTCGATTCCCGGCCAGGGCACACAGGAGAAGCGCCCATTTGCTTCTCCACCCCTCCGCCGCGCTTTCCTCTCTGTCTCTCTCTTCCCCTCCCGCAGCCAAGGTTCCATTGGAGCAAAGATGGCCCGGGCGCTGGGGATGGCTCTGTGGCCTCTGCCTCAGGCGCTAGAGTGGCTCTGGTCGCAACATGGCGACGCCCAGGATGGGCAGAGCATCGCCCCCTGGTGGGCAGAGCGTCGCCCCTGGTGGGCGTGCCGGGTGGATCCCGGTCGGGCGCATGCGGGAGTCTGTCTGACTGTCTCTCCCTGTTTCCAGCTTCAGAAAAATGAAAAAAAAAAAAAAAGTCTCATCCTAGAATATTTGCAATCAACAATTAAAAACAGCATACTAATTAACAAAAGCTTGATTATATATACCTCCAGAAGCTAGAGACAATAAACTATTATATATACATTTATAGTTTATAAGCCATGAATAAAGACTAGAGAACATGCCAGTGCTTGGTAGGCTTTCTAATAAGCTATAATATTTAACCAATTTAGTAATCACTATGTATTAAAATGTTGTAAATAGAAACTACTACCTGGTCTTTCAGTTAAATAGGGTGGATAACTCACATGCCCTTATATGGGCACCCTCCTGAAAATCTATTAGGATGATACCAGATGAATTTTTTTAAAAAGGGAGTATAAACCCAAAGGGCAAAAAAGAGAAGAGTAAGTGGAAAGCAGACAGATGGTACAGAAGATAGAGCAAAGCATATGTTTTGCTATAGCTGGTGTTAGAAGCTGGCTGGGACTCTGTAGCTGAAAACCAACAGCAGTAAGAAGAAATTTTAGTTCCCACAGGCCACGAAGGGCAAGAACTGGCTCCACTCATAACCAGGGTAACTGAAACCAGACAGAGACCTGAGTGGAGCTCCACTAACTATGAAAAACATTAAAAAAAAAAGTGGATCAATGAGTTTAAAATAAATATATTTAAGATACTAAAAAAAAAAAAATCAAAGATAGATTAACATCCATCAAGAGAACGCTAAATAGCTAAATTAGTAAACAAAAACAGGCAGAGATGAAAGAACAAGTGTATAAAAGAGAAAAAATTAAAAATCTTGGGAACAAACAACACAGTTGTCTTAACAGCCTTCACAAACTCGACTTTAGATATAACCAAAGATAAAATCAGTGAATTAGAAGATAGTAGCAAGGAGCTCACTCAGAATGTAGGGAAGATAGACAGAGATCCAAAACATGAAAAATAGTATCAAAACAAGGAGAACAAGTAAAGAGATGGTAACATCAGTGAAGAGGAGCTGAAGAGTTCCAAAACAAGGAAATGAAGAGAAGGACAGAGAAGCAATATTTAAGGTGTGAGTGCTGGCAATGTCATAAAACTGAAGAAAGCCATTAGTTTTCAACTATTTAATGAATACAAAGTAGGATAACTAAAAATAAATAGAGCCTGGGGAGATTCAGATAACCCATGATAAAGATAAAAATCTTAAAAGTTACCAGAGACTAAAGACCGTTAAACTACCAAAATCAGACTGTAAGACAGCACACAACAGATATCAGAAGACAACAGATATCACAAGATGATGGAGAAATATCTTTTAAGAACTGAATGAAGCCCTAGCTGTTTAGGTCAGTCGACTGGAACATCATCCCACGAAGACAAGGTTACAGCTTTGGTCCTGGGTCAAGGTGTGTACAGGAGGCAACCAATGTGTGCACAGCTGGTCTCTCAATCTCTCTCTCTCTTCCCCCCTCACTCGCTCCCTCCCTTCCTCTCTCTGCCTCTCTAAAATCAATAAAAAAAAAATGTGTTGGTATCCTTTAAAAAATATTATAAAAAATGAATTGAATAAAAATAACCTGCCATTCAAGAATAAATGAAAAATAAAATAAAGACGTGCCTGACCAGGTGGTGGCGCAGTGGATAGAACATCAACCTGGGACACTGAGGACCCAGGATCGAAACCCCCAGGTTGCTGGCTCATCAGCTTGAGCACGGGTTCACCAGTTTGAGAGCGCGGTCGCTGGCTTGAGCGTGGGATCATAGACATGACCCCATGGTTGTTAGCTTGAGCCCAAAGATCGCTAGCTTGAGCCCAAGGTCACTGGCTTGAGCAAGGGGTCACTCACTCTGCTGTAGCCCCCCCTGGTTTAGGCACATATGAGAAAGCAATCAATGAACAACTAAGGTGCCGCAATGAAGAATTGATACTTTTCATCTCTCCCCCTCCTGTCTGTCTGTCCCTGTCTGTCCCTCTCTCTGATTCCTTCTCTGTCTCTTGTCAAAAATTTAAAAAATTAAAAATTTTTTTAAAAAGATAAAGATAGTTTCAGAAATACAAAGATTAAGAAATATATTTCTCATAGCCCATATGGAAGGCGTCACTAAAAAAGGTACTTCAGTAATAAGCACAGGGATCCAGAGATAAGGAATGGGATGCAAAAAACAATGGCGAGCAAACTGAGAAAACCACTGGAAAATTTAATTTATTAGAGATGCTGAAGAAAGTAAGCTACCGTTTCAATTATTCCAAACTTCTTAAGGCCTTACTTGGTGTTGACTCATATTTTCTATAAGTTGAACAACTTGATTAGTTCAGTAATTTTGTTAAAACGCTACAATTTTTTTTTAAAGCAATAGCCTGACTGGTGGTAGCACAATGGATAGAAAGTCAGCCTAGGACACAGGTCCTGGGTTGAAAACCCCCGAGGTCACCAGCCTTGAGCACAGGGTCACCAACTTGAGCACAGGCTATTCCGACTTGAGTGTAGGGTTGCTGGCTTGAGTGTGGAATCAACATGATCCTATGGTCACTGGCTCACTGGAGCCCCCCCCGGTCAAGGCACATATGTATGAGAAAGCAGTCAATGAACAACTAAGATGCCGCAACAAAGAATTGATGCTTCTCATCTCTTTCCCTTCCTGTCTGTCTGTCCCTTTCTGTCTCTCTCTCCCTCTCGCTTAAAGAAAAAAAAAAAAAGATTAAAGAAAGAACCAATGAATGCATAAATAAGTGGAGCAACAAATCAATGTTTCTCTCTCTTTCTCTGTCTCTCTCTCTCTCTTTCCCCTCTCTCTAAAATCAGTAAATGTATAATTTTAAAAATTAAAGAGAAACACTCATAAAAGACAGCCTTGCACTGTGACATAGCTGCATATGTGCTCAATACCTTTAAACAAAAATTTGCACTGAATCTGACCAGTTGTCCTATTTCATCCTTTATGTTTTCTAGAGAATCCAAATATTCCCTTTTCCAGTCTTCTGGCAGCTATCTCCCAGTACACTTCCTAGTTGTGGCCATCAGGTGGCAGAATGACTCTATTTCTTGGTCAACAGATCAATGAAAGACAGTCAAAAGTCCAACAGAGTCCCCAAAGGTCTAGCAACAGATATGACTTGGACAACATACTTAAGCAGAACTTCTCTTACAGCTTGTGGGTGGCGGCATAGCACACCAAAAGCAATGCCATTTAAAATATTTTCTCATCTTATATAATCATCAACATACGTATATGTGTGTGATGATGACAGAGGTATTGCATATGCATAGCATTAAGCCCTTATGTGCTGGCAACAATTTAATTGAAGCAGAACATAGAGTAATTTATATTCTAGGGCACTGTCAAAACAGTAGAGCGGTATGCTAGCAATTAGTAGAGCCTAAGATTTGGGTGTAGTAGCAGAGGCAGACAGATTAATAGAAGATCAGGGAAAGAGACAAAGAAAGCCTTGCTAAAACCACCAGCATCGCAGGCTGACTTTGTACCTACTGAGGAGTGACATCTGAGGCTTCCTATTAAGGAGGATATAGACATCACTAAAATAGTCCGGCCAAGTCATTAAACAAACAAACAACAATAAAATCAAACCCAAGTGTGTGTGTCAGCACACCAGATTACAACAATCTATTGCCTAAAATGTCCTGTTATTAACCAAAATTCTGAGACATGCAAAGAAACAGGAAAATGTGAACTATACACAGCGGGGAAAGCAGACAAAAGAAGCTGCCTGTGAGAGAGCAGGTGTTCAATTTAAAAGACAAAAATTCAAGGCAGTCATTATAAATACAGAATATCAAAGAAATAAAAGAAACATGCTTTTAAAAGCAAAACAAGGTTACAATGACAATGTCTCATGAAACAGAGGATATGAATAAAGAGAAAAAGATTTTTTGAGAGAGAGAGTGAGAGACAGACAGGAAGGGAGAGAGATGAGAAGCATCAACTGGTAGTTCTGCCACTTTAGTTGTTCATTGATTGCTGTCTCATGTGCTTTGAGCAGAGAGAGGGGGCTCCAGATAAACCAGTGACCCCTTGCTCAAGCCAGCAACCTTGGGCTTCATGCCAGTGACCTTTGGGCTCAAGCCAATGACCAGGGGGTCATGTCTATGATCCCACGCTCAAGCCATCAATCACATGCTCAAGCCAGATGAGACCGCATTCAAGCCGGCGACCTCAGGGTTTCAAAGCTGGGTCCTCAGTGTCCCAGGTTGACACACTATCCGCTGCACCACCACCTGGTCAGGCAAGAGATAGAAATATATTTTTTAAAAAACAACCAAATGATCCCAATTAAGAATATGAAAGCAGAATTGGAAAAAAAATGTTCAGATATCTGATAAGAGAATTGCATCTGGAATATATAAAGAGCTGCAACTCAATAATAAAAAGACAAATAACCCAATTTTAAAATGGGCAAAGGATCTGAATAAACAGTTCTCCAAAGAAGAGATGCAAATCACCAGTAAGTACATTAAATGATTCAACATCATTAGTCATTAAGGGAAATGTAAATCAAACCACAAGATGCCACTTCATACCCACTAGGTTGGCTACAATCAAAAGGACATATAAATGTTGGAGAGAATGTGGAGAAATCAGAGCCCTCATACACAGCTGCTGGCAACGTAAGATGGTTCAGCCACTTTGGAAAAGAATCTGTTCCGTTCCTCAAAAGGTTAAATAAGTTATTGTATTACTCAACAGTTACACTCTTTTTTTTTTTTTTTTTTTTTTGCATTTTTCTGAAGCTGGAAACAGGGAGAGACAGTCAGACAGACTCCCGCATGCGCCCGACCGGGATCCACCCGGCACGCCCACCAGGGGCGATGCTCTGCCCACCAGGGGGCGATGCTCTGCCCATCCTGGGCGTCGCCATGTTGCGACCAGAGCCACTCTAGCGCCTGAGGCAGAGGCCACAGAGCCATCCCCAGCGCCGGGGCCATCTTTGCTCCAATGGAGCCTTGGCTGCGGGAGGGGAAGAGAGAGACAGAGAGGAAAGCGCGGCGGAGGGGTGGAGAAGCAAATGGGCGCTTCTCCTGTGTGCCCTGGCCGGGAATCGAACCCCCGGTCCTCCGCACACTAGGCCGACGCTCTACCACTGAGCCAACCGGCCAGGGCAACAGTTACACTCTTAGCTATATAAATAAATGCAAGAGAAATAAAAACATATAACCACACAAAAACTACATGAATGTTCAGAACAGCATTATTTATGATAGACAAAAAATCTTTAATCTGATGTCAAATGTTATCTGTTTGCTTTTTTCTTTGCACCTGGCTTGCTTACTTTGCAAGAACTTGCTCATCTGCCTTAGTATCCAGATAATTCTCTAACCATGCAAACAGACCTCCAAGACGAAAGTGGATGTGGCCATTGAACCTTGAGAAAATTAAGAAGACAGGGCAAAAATGGAACAAGATTCCAGTAAAAAGATGAAAGCTAAACTTTTTGAACTCTGAGTTAGGGAGGAATGGGAAACTCTGAGAAAGTCTATTTTAGGGTGTGCTATGCCCAGTGGGGGTAAGGGTATCTCTCACCTCCAGGGTAAAATTGCCTTTGCCCCTCTTAGCCGGATCTACAGGAGAGGTATCAGGGCCTGTTTCCTACCAACTGCTTTACCAATGGATCCAAAATACAATGAAATAAATCTGAAGTAATATAGCAGCCTAGTAATTTAAGAACATCACTTAAAATGTTCATACATTTTTCCTTCAATACAATCACAAAATCATTGCAAGAAAGCCAAATTTTTTATTTCACATGAGTTTATTTCAAAAATTAAAGTCTCATGGCCATTTATAGGGGAAAGACAAATATAAAACAAAGCAAAAACATGTGGTACTCACAACACACTTTTTCATTGTTTCAGAGTAAAAGTATGTTACAATGAAGGAACAAGCTGGGTAGAGTAGTTAATAAAAAACTGCAGGGAAAAAATGTAAATTTTCTAAAAGTATTTCAAGATAATTTATCCGTGATGTAATTAGAACCAGGATAATTTCACTGCTGAGCATAATTTCTCTGTTGCTGCCCCTGAAATAACAATAACAGCTCCCATTTGCTATTTGTTTATTTGTTCCATGAACTGCACTCAGCCTCTGACATATATTGGCTCACTTACTCTTCATTTGCAACTAAAGTGCCTGAGATCTCAAAGCTCTTCTGTAGCCCCTACTCTGCCCTGCAGCTCTTACGTTCTTCTAACTCCTCACTGTTCTGAAAGCTATAACTGAGCTGGGGCTTGTTTTAAGCCAATCTCCACAGAAAGGATTCCGTTTTTTTTTTCCCCATCCTACTACAGTGATTTTCTAGATCATTCATTCATCCAAACAAACATTTATGGAGTATCTACTGTTTTCCAGGGACTGTTCCCAGACACTTGAGCTACATAAATAAAAGATGGTACTCCACCCCAAGACAGTGAAGACAATAGAGATATTCAATAGAACAGAGAATGCTAGGGGGCTCAGGAGGGTGGGGTATCAGGGAAAACTTCCTGGAGGAGGTGACATTTGAACAGGATTTTAAAGGCTGACTAGAAGTTAGAAAAGAAGGGGAAAGGCATTCTGGGTTTAAGACAGCATGTGCAAAGGCACTGAAATAGGAGAGCATTGCCCCTTCAGGAAATATATAAGCAGTTGATCACTACTGAAAGGTATAGTGCAAGGCTATAAAGAGGTGAGGAAGTCAGCAGGGTTTCTGTCCATTAAGGATCATACTAAGGAGATTAGTGTTCACGTGGAAGAAGATAGAAAACCAATCAAAAGTAGTCAACCAAGCCTCCATTTAATCTCTGCTACTAGACTGACATTCATCCAGTAGACCCAAATACACATGCCCAACATTCCAGGCCCTTCGGGTGTGTGCACGAACACCTCCTCACACTACCACTCTCTGCTCCAAGGAGGCCTTGGATCCTGAGTCCCTTCTCTCTATTCCCACCCCTCGCAAACCACTCAACTTCCCCGCAGGCTGATTCAAATTGCCTATGAACCCCACATAGACATATACAGCTCCTGTATAGACATATGCTTGACTCTTAACAGCAGCAGAGGGCAGAAGAGGCCCTCAAACACTTTAGGGACTATTGGCATTTCCAAGGAACTCCCAGGTAGTACACTGCGGGTCCAGTGAGTACAATCTGAGTAGTGAGGGGCTAGGACAGCACTCTGCATACTATGTAAGGGGAAACAGCTCTTTCTAAAATTTCCAATCTACCCTGGACTGACACGTTTAGAAAATAAAATGAAAACATACTTATTAATATTGTAATAACTATGCATAGTATCAGGTGGGTACTAGACTTATTGGGGTATAAAGATGGCTAATCAATCGCCTGACCTATGGGGGCACAGTGCATCAAGCATCAACCTGGAACACTGAGGTTGCCAGTTCAAAACCTTGGGCTTGCCTAGTTAAGGTACATATGGGAGTTGATGCTTCCTGCTCCTCCCCCTTCTCTCTCTCTCTCTGTCTCTCTTCTTTAAAATGAATAAATAAATAAATAAAAATAAAAAAGATGGCTAATCACTATATTGTACAAAGGAATATAATATTGTATGTCAACTGAAATTGAAGAATAATTTAATAATAAATGAATTATAAGAACTAAATTCAATAAAAAGGAAAAAATAAATTAAAAAATGAAAACAGACAACACACAAAAAATTAAATTTTTTAAATGCCATGCAAAATATAAGTCCCAACTTTGCATTATTGGATTCAATAAATTTACCCTGCCAAATGACACTGGTCAGCTGGGCTCTCCCACCATCTCTCTCCATGCACACAACTCCCATTGCAGAAGCACAAGAAATCATGGCACGCTCACATCTAGGTCTAACGGCCGCTGTTACATTTTATGGGCAAAGAGGGGATGTACGAGAAGAATGCAAAGAATTTGCTTTGGGGCTTCATGAATATATTCCCCACTAAAATGAAGTTTATGAAAAATAGCTTTGAGGAGTGGAGTCCCAAACATTTGGCCTCCTACCTGGCCACTCTCCCTCGAAGATCTCCCAAACCCGACAGCTGACGCAACTCCAGAGTCTTTAAGGCAGAATTAGTTCCATAGCTAATGTTGTCCCGGGCACGGATCTGCTCCTGGAGGACCTAGGCAACACAAAAATCCACATGGGAGTCATCTGAGTGTTTACATGATGCCACAAAACCATTTTAAGTAAGACTATTTGGTCCTGGCTGGTTTGCTCAGTGCTAGAGCATCAGCTTGATGTGTGGATGACCCAGGTTCGATTCCAAGTCAGGCACACAGGAGGTGACCATTTGGTTCTCCACCCCTCCCCTCCCCCTTCTCTCTCTCTCTTCCCCTCCCGTGGCCATGGCTCGATTGGTTTAAGTGCATGGGCCCTAGGCACTGAGGATGGCTCTGTGGAGCTTCCGCATCAGATGTTAAAAATACCTCACTTGCAAGCATGGCCCCAGATGGGCAGAGCATGGCCCCAGACAGGGGCTGCTGGGTGGATCCGGGTCAGGGCGCATGCGGGAGTCTATCTCTCAATCTTCCCTCCTCTCATTGGAAAAGGAAGAAAAAAAAAAAGGATATTTAACTCCTTTTGTAAGAGGCCCCTTTCTAACTGTCACCTGACATATACAGAGAAACGGGGGCTTAGACAGAGAGAGAGACCTTAGGGATTCCACCCACACCGGGCCCCTTAATTTACCAATACCAACACTGACACTCGGATGTCAAACGAGTTGATGGAGGTCTAGCTGCAGAAGAGTCGAAGCCCAGACCAGAACCCTGGACTCTTGGTATGCAGTTCAGAGCTCTTTCTACCAACTACAGGATGTTTTTTGATAGTTATTGTTTTAGGTGAATAATCCTTACATTTATTAAGAAGTAATAAATCAAAGGCAAGGAGGGCATCAGACAGAAGAGTCCAAATTCTGGTTCCTCCAGGTGTGTGATCCTGACCAAGGATGTAAGTTCTCTGAGCTTCCTTTTCCTCATCTGTTCACAGGAATGACGACTATACTCATAAGGCCACTGTGACTATTACATAAGATACACATAAAGCACTTAGCACAGTGCCTGGTACACAGTAAACAGAACAAATGCTAATCTTCTAGTAATTATTCGATGGCAATATTTATACTGGAATGGCAGAAGGGTGTCTCATGGGAAATACATGCCATCCTGGGAAACCTTCAAAGGAATGATGGAGATGATGAGGACATCCCTGGGGTTTACTGAGCATGTACTGGCAGGTGCTGGCATGCACCAAACCGACACATGTCCCCTGCGAGGGAGGTACTCGGGATGCTCATGTGACCCACAAGTTAGTGAGGCACAAACAGCTGAAATGATGTGCCCAAAGTCACATGGGTAGCAAGTGGCTAGCCAGGTCTCTGCAATGCTGCCTGCTAAAAACAGAAAAGAAGCTGAAGCTGAAGCACAGACAGGCAGGCAGACAGACAGACAGGCAGGCAGGCAGGCAGGCAGACTAGGAAACCTGAGTCCTAAGTGGCAGGAGACCCCTCAAAAGCAAATGCTTCCATCAGATGTTTCTTTTGAATATTCCCTTGTTCTTTGGTACATCCCTCCCCCACCCCTTCCTCTACTGCATTCTGTCCTTCACACTCCCCCTCACCACCACCACCTTCTCTCTCCTTTTCAAAGAAAAAGATTTTGGTTTCTTGGATCCTTTCCCATTCAACTTTTTCTTAAATACATTTTCTATTTGTTTGATGTCAGCTTGAATATTTATTCTTTTTTTTTTTTGCTTTATTCTATTTATGGTTAATTTTAAAAGATGACTATAATTTTCCTTTATTTTTATTATTTCTTTCTTAATAATGAAGACTTTTTTTTTTTAGTACAGTATTTTCTGTGTCCATAGGTAGGGTGTGACATGTTTTCTTTTTCTTTTTTCTTCTTATGTTTTATTTATTTATTTTTTTAGTGAAAGAGACAGAGACAAAGGCAGGCAAAAAGGGAGAGAGATGAGAAGCATTAATTCATAGCTGCGGCACTTTAGCTGTTTACTGATTGCTTCTCCTATGTGCCTTGATGAGAGGGTGGCTCCACCTGAGCCAGTGACCTTGGGCTTCAAGCCAGTGACTTTTGGGCTCAAGCCAGAGACCATGGGGTCATGTCTATGATCCCACACTCAAACCAGTGACCCTGTGCTCAAACTGGTAAGCCTGTACCATGGACTTCGTGGTTTAAACTTGGGTCCTCAGGGTCCCAGGTTGATGCTCTATCAATGCCACCACCTGATCAGGCTTTTTCTAATATTTTATTATTATTTAGACTTTATTCATTTTAGAGAGAAGAAAGAGAGAGAGAAGGGGGGAGGAGCAGGAAGCATCAACTCCCATATGCTTCCAGGGCAAGTCCAGGGTTTTGAACTGGCGACCTCAGCGTTCCAGGTGGACACTTTATCCACTGCACCACCACAGGACAGGCAAGGCCAGGCTTTTTCATTGTTGTTTTTGTTTTTTGTTTTTCTGTGTGTGTGTGTGTGTGTGAGAGAGAGAGAGAGAGAGAGAGATAGAGAGAGAAAGAGAGAGAGAGAGAGAGAAAGAGGGAGGGAGGGGGAGAGAGAGAGAGAGAGAAAGAGATAGGGACAGACAGAAAAGGAGAGAGATGAGAAGCATCAATTCTTCATTGAAACTCCTTAGTTGTTCATTGATTGCTCTCTCATCTCATATGTGCCTTGACGGGGGTGGGGGGCTACAGCAAAGTGAGTGACCCCTTGCTCAAGCCAGTGACCTTTGGGCTCAAGCCAGCTACTGTGGGGCCATGTCTATAATTCCACGATCAAGCCAGCGACCCCATGCTCAAGCTGGTGAGCCCACACTCTAGCCAGATGAGCCCACGTTCAAGCCAGCAGCCTCAGGGTTTTGAACCTGGGTCCTCTGCATCCCAGTCCAACACTCTATCCACTACACCACCTGGTCAGGCTTATTGTTTTAATTTCAATTTTGAATTCGTCTTTGATCTAAGGATTACTTAAAATTGTATTTCTTCATTTTCAAGCTAAGTGTTTTTCATCGTTTTTATTATTTCTAATTGTATTGGACTGTGATTAAAAACATAGTATGTAATATATTTAAGACTTTAAATGTATTAAGGTTTGCTTTTTGGCACATGATTGAGTTTTTAAAATGTTCCATGAAAAAAGCTATGCAAGGAACAAAAGGCTCAAAATTGTCTATTAGATTGAGTTTGCTGATTCTATTGTTCATTTTTTCTAGATCTTATTTATTTTTGTCTACTGGATCTCTCCCTCTTAAAATAGGTATTATGAATTCTCCCATTGTAAAGTATTTCCATCAAGTTCTTACACTTTTAATACTTTTAAATATGTATTTAGCTGCCATTTGGCACATACGGATTTACAATAAGTGGCCATAACCATTATATAAGAACCATCTTTATATGATTTAATGCTTTTACTATTCAGTTCCATCTTACTGAATATTAACATTGCTACTGTACTTTATAATAATAGGCAAACACTTGATTGATCTAACTGTACACCAGCAAACACTGTTTTAAGTGCTTTAGGTATGTTAAGTCACTTAATCCCCACAACACCCTATAAAGGAGGTACTATTATCATCCCCATTTCCCAGGTGGTGAAATCCTAAGCAGTTAAGTAACTTGCCCAAAGCCAAAGTCAAAAGGTGACAAAGCTGGGATTTGAACCGGAAAGCCTGGCTCCAGGGACTGTGCTTTCAATCATGACATGAGGTGCTATGTTTGTGCTTTTCATTTGTCCCTTCATCTCACTTTATATTTACAATTTATGTTGCTTTTATTTGTTCTTGTTCCCTTTCCCCTTTTCTTTATTTTGACTAGTTTAATCAGATTGCCATTGATTGCCTTTCCTCCCCTCACTAACTGGGAAACGTTCCGGACACTGCCATCCCATGAATGGTTACCTTCCTGCTTCCAGTGCTCATTCCACATACAAGTCCACTCCAGGCCTTGTTTTGCCCAGCCCTGCTCTCCTCAACCCAAGAACTCAGCACTCCTTCACACCCACCCTCCTTCATCCTCTTTCACCCTACTATCCCAGAGGACTTATTTGGAAGGATTTTACTTTTCTCCCCTGTTGCCCATCCCCTACCCCAACTAGGCTTTGCTAAAATAACTCAATACTTCCAGTTAGGCTATAATTAGGATTTTTGCCTGTAGACTGTCTCTTCTATTTCAATATATATATTATATATATTATATATAATTATATTATATATTTAGCACATCTGTTACTCAGTCCCAGGCATTTCTCAGTATCCATTTATGTGAAAGGACACAGGGATCGTTGATGACCTTTGAGCTTCTCTTTTTCATTTTCCCCTAGTACTTTGGTTAGTCCTTTCTCTAGCATTTTCCTCAGATCAGACACTTGGACAAAATATTCTGAATATTTTGACCACCTGGTCAATAATCATCCTTCCCTCACCCTGAAGGACGAGCGATAAATTGAAAGGGTATAGAATTCATGACTTAAAGGCCTTTCCTCCCAGGGAATGTCAAGGCCAACAGGAAGCCTTATGTTTTTTCCTCTATAAGTACGTTGGCCCCTTACACCTAGAAGCTTGCAAAATATTTTTCTTCATCTTCAGAGTTCAGGAATTTTATCAGAATGTATCTATCTGTGGCTCTTTTTTTTTTTTAAATCAATTCCACATGGAACTCAGTGAACTTCTCAATCTGTAGATATTTTTTCAACTCAGATCAATTTTCTTCTATGTTTGTCTATTATTGTTTCTTCTCCATCTGCTTCTTTGTCTCCTTCTGTAACTCCTATTATTCATATGTGGGGTATCTTGAATCTGTCCTCCAAGTCTTGTATCTTTTCCCTCATGGTTTCTCCCTCTTTGTATTTGGCTCTGATGTTTCACCATTTTTTTTACTTTGTCTCATGGTCAATTAATTCAATTCTTTTTTAAAAATTTTTATTTATTTCAGAGAGAGATAGGAAGGGAGAAAAGAGTAAAAAGCATTAGCTCATAGTTGCTTCATTTTAGTTGTTCATTGATTGCTTTTTTTTTTTTTTTTTTTTTTGTATTTTTCCGAAGCTGGAAACAGGAAGGCAGTCAGACAGACTCCCGCATGTGCCCGACCGAGATCCACCCGGCATGCCCACCAGGCCGTGATGCTCTGCCCATCTGGGGCATTGCTCTGTTGCGACCAGAGCCATTCTAGCGCCTGAGGCAGAGGCCATGGAGCCATCCCCAGCACCAGGGCCAACTTTGCTCCAATGGAGCCTTGGCTGTGGGAGCGGAAGAGAGAGACAGAAAGGAAGGAGAGGGGGAGGGGTAAAGAAGCAGATGGGCACTTCTCCTGTATGCCCTGGCCGGGAATTGAACCCGGGACTCCTTCACGCCAGGCCAACGCTCTACCACTGAGCCAACCGGCCAGGGCCCATTGATTGCTTCTTATACATGCCTTGAGTGGAGGGCTCCAGCCAAGCCAGTGACCCCTTGCTCAAGCCAGTGACCTTGGGCTTCAAGTCAGCAACCTTTGGTCTCAAGCCAGTGACCTTGGGAATCATTTGTTGATTCTGCACTCAAGCCAGCAACCCTGTGCTCAAGCCCACAAGCCTACACTCAAGCCCGAGACCATGGGGTTTTGAACCAGGGACATCAGCATTCCGAGTCAACACCCTATCCACTGCACTACCACACTGATCAGGTCTAATTCATTCTTAAAAGTAACTATCATTGGCCCTGGCCAGTGGCTCAGTGGTAGAGAGTCGGCCTGGTGTGCAGGAGTCCTGGGTTCGATTCCCGGCCAGGGCACAGAGGAGAAGTACCCATCTGCTTCTCCACCCCTCCCCCTCTCCTTCCTCTCTGTCTCTCTCTTCCCCTCCAGCAGCCAAGGCTCCATTGGAGCAAAGATGGCCTGGGTGCTGAGGATGGCTCTGTGGCCTCTGCCTCAGGCGTTAGAATGGCTCTGGTCACGACGGAGTGATGCCCCAGATGGGCAGAGCATCGCGGCCTGGTGGGCATGCTGGGTGGATCCCGGTCGGGCGCATGCAGGAGTCTGTCTGACTGCCTCCCAGTTTCCAGCTTCAGAAAAATACACACATACACACAAAAAAATAACTATCATTGTTTCTAGTTCATCTACTGACTTTTAAATTTTTAAATTCATGATAGAAATTTAATGCTGTACCTGGATGTCTTTAAATACCTTGTCTTAGTTGGGGCTGCCTTAGCAAAATACCAGGCTGAGTGGTGAACAAACAACACACACTTATTTCTCGACGTTCTGAAGGCTGAGAAGTGAGATCAGGGCACTGACACGGCTGCATTCCAAGGAGGGCCCTCCTCCTGGCTTGCAGACAGCTACCTTTCTGTTGTGTCCTCACATGGCACAGAGAGAAAGCTCTGATCTCTCTTCCTCCTCAAGAGCACTAATCCCACCATGGGAGCCCCAACCCCATGACCTCATCATCTAAAGCCAATTACCACCCAAAGGCCCCATCTCCAAATGCCATCACGTTGGGGTTAGAATTTCAACATATGAACTTAGGGAGGCACACAAACATTCAGTCCATAACATGTCCTAATTATTTTTCACTCAAGGTCCACCTGTTTCTTACTTTCTTTGGGCCTCTTCCAAGGACTGTGCTTATTCTTCCTCCTTCTGGCTGCTGGGGCCCCTTAGGTGTGATGTTGCCTCTTGTTCTGTGATCACTGAAGTGAGATGAGTAGGTGGTCCTGGGCATAGTGGGAGGAGCTTATGAACTGGAAGTGCAGCCAGTAAGAGCACAGAGCCTATGTCCAGGTGGGGCGGCAGGAGGAAGCCCCTCTGTGTCCCACTCTCGGCAGCCCTCCCAGCCTAGAAGCAGCAGGGAGGTAGCCCACCACTACAGGCCCTCCGCATCTCCACCTCCATCTCCAGTGAGCACAGAACACTGGCTCTCACACAGTGCAAGGCACTGAAACTGGCCTACCCTCTCTGACGTCTAAACCACAGTGTCCAGGACCTCACTTTCAGGCTCTCCCAGGCTAGTTCTCTCCTGGCTCCCCAGGCCTTCCCGCTCACCTAGTCCAGCTGTTCAGGAAGATGGCACTGGAACTGGGAATAGTAAAAGAAGGCACACTACGCCACCACCTTCCCACTACCTCCTATAGCAATCAAGGGGTTTCTTAAGAATACATTCATATGTATCAATATATACTTGGTCCTATTGTATTTAGTCCCAGAGAGTTGATGACTTCTGATATACTAAAAATTTGCAGTCCAATTTACAAATGAACAGGAAAGCCTTATTAGATGATATAATTATGCTTGCATAAATTGTTTTTACGCTCACTTTTCTTAACTATTTTTAAGTATAACATCCATACAGAAAAGTACACTTCCATACACTATTTAGAGTTTTCACACTTCCTGGTAAAAAGCAGAAATTAGGAATGTGGCCTGACCTGTGATGGCACAGTGGATAAAGCGTCGACCTGGAATGCTGAGGTCACTGGTTTGAAACCCTGCACTTGTCTGGTCAAGGTACATATGGGAGTTGATGCTTCCTGCTCCTCCCCCACTTCTCTCTCTCCTCTCTAAAGTGAATAAAATATTAAAAATAAAAAAATAAATTAGAAATGTAAGGATTCTTTGTTTTTTCTTATTGGAAACCTAGGTTGAGCCACTATAGATGAAGTGACAGTGATGATTAAAAGTATTTCGCTGTAAGGAATTAGGCACTTCTAGACCTATCTGTTATTTGCTGTAGTTTCCAGCTTTTACTGAATGAACCTGCTTTATTAAGAAGAATGCAAGCCAGTTACAATCACCTGTGAATGACAAAACATTAGTCATCCCAACATATTCTTGTAAAACTTCAGATCTGACTAATCCGGTTCTGACACTCCCCCACTGAAGAGAAGGCACTGGTGTGCACTCTCTTAATAGGAAATAACACTCAGTTACAGTCAATAAAAAGTATTGTGTATTTTTTTGTATTTAATGCTTCAAATCTCTGTTTGTGATAAGGCTTAAGTGGTTCTCCTATATGTTTTAGGTGCATACAGATCCCATGTGGCTTATTAAACACACAAATTCCTAGGCCCCACTCCCAAAGAACCAAAGATAGGAAATGTGCCCAGACTTGAAGTTATGGTCCATAGCCCATTCCTTGAGAAACACTGCATCAGACTAGAAATGACAAAGGCTCTACTAGGGGTCCCCAAACTTTTTACACAGGGGGCCAGTTCACTGTCCCTCAGACCGTTGGAGGGCCACCACATACAATGCTCCTCTCACTGACCACCAATGAAAGAGGTGCTCCTTCCGGAAGTGCGGAGGGGGGCCGGATAAATGGCCTCAGGGGGCCGTAGTTTGGGGATGCCTGCATCATTTCATTTGAGTTGTTTCTCAATCTTAAAATCACTAAGCAAAGAAAAACAGCACTTTGCCCTAGCCGGTTGATTCAGTGGTAGAGCGTCGGCCCAGTGTGTTGATGTCCTGGGTTCGATTCCCAGTCAGGGCACATAGAATAAGTGACCATCTGCTTCTTCACTCCTTTCCCTTCTCTTTCTCTCTTTCTCTCTCTCTCTCTTCCCCTCCCGCAGCCCTGGCTCAACTGGCTTGAGTGAGTTGGCCTCCGGTACTGAGGATGGCTCCATGGCCTCTGCCTCAGAAGCTAAAAAATGGCTCCATTTTCGGTGGAGCAATGGCCCCAGATAAGCAGAGCATCACCCTGTAGTGGGCTTGCCAGGTGGATCCTGGTTGGGGCACATGCAGGAGGAGTCTGTCTCTCTGCCTCCCCTCCTCTCACTAAAATAAAATAAAAAATTTTTAGAAAAAGAAAAACAGCTTCTCTTTTGCTACAAAAGAGAAGCAAAACATCATTGAACACATTAAAAAAAAAAGTTCAACCTTTCTAGGAAGCAAAAAGCAGGAAACAAAAACCATAACATATAATAATGCATAACTGTACTGTGGATACTGATAGTGGGGGAGCTGTCCATGTGTGGGGACAGGGAGAACGTGGGAACTCTGCGCTTTCTGTTCAGTTCTACTTGTGAACATAAAACTGCTCTAAAAATAAACTCTATTTAAAATTTAAAAACCATACCATTTTCATCTATTAAAGAAGCAATTTTTTTAGCAAGTGAGAAAGACAGAGAAAGACAGACAGACAAGGGAGAGAGAAGTATCAACTGGTAGTTGTGTCACTTTAGTTGTTCATTTATTGCTTCTCATACATGCCTTCCCTGGGGAGCTACAGCTGTGCTAGTGACCCCCCCTTGCTCAAGCCAGTGACCTTTGTCCTCAAGCCATCGACCATGGGGTCACGTCTATGATCCCACGCTCAAGCCAGTGACCCTGTGCTCAAGCTAGTGACCCCACACTCAAGCTGGATGAGTCCATGCTCAAGCCAGTGACCTCTGGATTTCAAACCTAGGTCCTCAGCATCCTAGGTTGACACTCTATCCACTGTACCGCCACCTGGTCAGGCATAAGTATTTTTTTTTTCTTTTTCTAATCTTTTTTTTTAAATTTTTTTTTCATTTATTCATTTTAGAGAGGAGAGGGAGAGACAGAGAGAGAGAGAGGAGAGAGAGAGAAGGGGGGGAGGAGCTGGAAGCATCAACTCCCATATGTGCCTTGACCAGGCAAGCCCAGGGTTTCGAACCGGCGACCTCAGCATTTTCAGGTTGATGCTTTATCCACTACGCCACCACAGGTCAGGCAGCATAAGCATTTTTAATTTATAATACTAAAATATCTATCAAAAATTGAAAATGCACTCCCTGATACAACTTTTCCACAGCATGACTCATCAAAATATATTCATACTGTTCATAACCTTCAACTCAGCATACTAGTTCTTGGAATTAATTTTAAAGGAAATAATAAGAAAAATGACAAAAATGTATGCACAAAAATACCTTTAGAGTGTGATCCACATACCATATATTTTACAAGGTATCTACATTATTATGCAACTGATAAGAGGCTCATGGAGGGCTTTTAACAACAGGGGGAAATGTGTATAATTTAATAATAAGCAAAAAGAAAGGATACAAATTAAATATACAGCATGTTCCAGCTCTTATAAGATGTATAGAAAATACTAGAATATTAACATTTTGTTCATCTCTACAGTAGGATTATGATTAATTCATCCCTTTTGTATTTTCCATAATGAGCTTCATTATTGTTTTTAAAAATTTATTGAGGCCCTGGCCGGTTGGCTCAGCGGTAGAGCGTCGGCCTAGCGTGCGGAGGACCCAGGTTCGATTCCCGGCCAGGGCACATAGGAGAAGCGCCCATTTGCTTCTCCACCCCTCCGCCGCGCCTTCCTCTCTGTCTCTCTCTTCCCCTCCCGCAGCCAAGGCTCCATTGGAGCAAAGATGGCCCGGGCGCTGGGGATGGCTCTGTGGCCTCTGCCCCAGGCGCTAGAGTGGCTCTGGTCGCAACATGGCGACACCCAGGAGGGTCGCAACATGGCGACCCCCAGGATGGGCAGAGCATCGCCCCCTGGTGGGCAGAGCGTCGCCCCCTGGTGGGCGTGCCGGGTGGATCCCGGTCGGGCGCATGCGGGAGTCTGTCTGACTGTCTCTCCCTGTTTCCAGCTTCAGAAAAATGCAAAAAAAAATAAAAAATAAAAAAAAAAAATAAAATAAAAAAAAAAATTTATTGAGATGACACTGGTACTCAAAACCATACAGGTTTCAAATGTACAACTCAATAAAATAGCATCAGCACACTGCACTGTGCCCAAGCAAAGTATCTTTTCGTCCCTGCCTTTGCTCACCTCCACCTAGCCCCCACCCGCATTTACCTCTATCACCACACTGTTGTCTTGTCTATGTGTTATATATAATATATAATATATATATATATTATATATATATATATGATTTTTGGTGAATCCCTTCACCTTCTTTCATTCAAACCTCCAACCCCCCGCCCCTCTCACAGCTGTCAGTCTGTTCCATGTGTCCATGCCTCTGTTTCTATTTTGTTCATTAGATTCCACATATATGATAAGTGAGATCATATGGTATTTGTCTTTCTCTGACTGGCTTACTTCATTTAGCATAATAATCTCGCCAGGTCCATCCATGATGTAGCAAAAGGTAAGATTTCCTTCTTTTTTACGGCTGAGTAATATTCCACTGTGTAAATATACCACTGCCTTTTTCTCCACTCATGTACTGATGAGAAGTTGGGTTGTTTCCAGATCTTGGCTATTGTAAATAATGCTGCAATAAACATAGGGCTGTATCTTTGTGAAATCAAATGATAACCATTCTGGCAGATGTAAGGTTATATATCATTGTGGTTTAATTTGCATTTCTCTGATAATTAGTGGTGTGGGCATTTTTTCATTAGTCCATTGACCATCTGTATGTCCTATTTGGATAACTGTCCATTCAGGTCCTTTGCCCATTTTTTAATTGGGTTGTCTTTTGGTGTTGAGTTGTATAAGATCATTACACATTTGGGAAATTAACTACTTATCAGATTATCACTGGCAAATATGTTCTCCCATTCAGTGGGTTATATTTTAATTTTGTTGGTTTCTTTTGCTGTGCTAAATTTTTTGTTTGATGTAGTCCCATTTGTTTATTTTTTCCTTTGTTTCCCTTGCCTGAGGAGATACATCGGCAATTTGCTAGGAGATATATCTGAGATTTTACTGCCTATGTTTTCTTCTAGGATTTTTATGGTTTCGTGATTTACATTTAAGTCTTTTATCCATTTTGAGTTTATTCTTGTGTATGCTGTAAGTTGGTGGTCTAGTTTTATTTCTTTGCATGTACCTATCCAATAATTTTCCCAACACAATTTACTAAGGAGACTGCCTTTTTTTGTTTTTTTTAAATTTATTTAAATTTATTGTGTTTACATAGATTCTAGTGTCCCCCCCGAATACTTCCTCCCCTCCCCCATGTTCCCCAGTACCTCTCCCCTGTCCCCCTTCCTGTAATGCCCTCTCCCCTTCCTTTTTTTGCTTTTCTGCTCTCATCCCATCCTATCACCCTATAATCCCCTTACCCTCTGTCCGCTTCCCTCTGAATCCTTTGATCCTGTCTCTATTCTGCTCCTCAGTTTATATTGTTTGTCGGATTCCTCAAATGAGTGAGGTCATATGACATTTTTCTTTCTCTGCCTGGCTTATTTCACTTAACATAATAGTTTCCAGGTCCATTCATGTTGTCGCAAAGAGTAACATTTCCTTCTTTTTCATGGCACCATAGTATTCCATTGTATATATGTAGCACTGCTTTTTAATCCACTCGTCCACTGTCAGACATTTGGGCTGTTTCCAGATCTTGGCTATTGTGAACAATGCTGCCATAAACATGGGGGAGCATTTTTCCTTTTGAATCATTGATGTGGTGTTCTTAGGATATATTCCTGAAAGTGGAATAGCTAGGTCAAAAGGCAGTTCTATTTTTAATTTTCTGAGGAGTCTCCATACTCTTTTCCACAGTGGCTGCACCAGTCTGCATTCCATCCAGCAATGCAGAAGGGTTCCCTTTTCTCCACATCCTTGTCAGCACTTATTACGTGTTTTGTTGATGAATGCCATTCTGACTGGTGTGAGGTGGTATCTCATTGTGGTTTTAGTTTGCATTTCTCTAAAGATTAATGTTGTTGAGCATTTTTTCATATGCCTATTGACCATCTGTATCCTCTTTGGAGAAGTGTCTATTCATTCCTTTTGCCCATTTTTTGATTGGATTGTTTGTCTTCCTGTTGTTGAGATTTACAAGTTCTTTATAAATTTTAGTTATTAACCTCTTATCAGATGTATTGTCGAATATGGTCCCCATTGTGTGGTCTGCCTTTTAATTTTGTTCATATTGTCTTTAGCTGTGCTAAAGCTTTTTAGTTTGATATAGTCCCATTTGTTTATTCTGTCTTTTATTTCCCTTGCGCATATAAATAAATCAGCAAATATATTGCTGAGAGTGATGTCGGAGAGCTTATAGCCTATGTTTTCCTCTAGGATGCTTCTGGTTTCATGACTTACATTTAAGTCTTTTATCCATTTTGAGTTTATTTTTGTGAATGATGTCAGTTGGTGGTCTAGTTTTCTTTTTTTGCAGGTAGCTGTCCAATTTTCCCGACACCACTTGTTAAAGAGACTGCTTTTATTCCATTGTATGCTGTTACCACCCATGTCAAATATCAATTGTCCATAAAGGTGTGGGTTTATTTCTGGGTTCTCTGTTCTGTTCCATTGATCTATACGCCGGTTCTTATGCCAGTACCAAGCTGTTTTGAGTACAATGGCCTTGTAGTATAACTTGACATCCGGAAGTGTGATACCTCCCACTTTATTCTTCTTTTTCAAGATTGCTGAGGCTATTTGTGTTCTTTGTTGGTTCCATACGAATTTTTGGAATATTTGTTCTATATCGATAAAGTATGTGATTGGTATTTTAATAGGAATTGCATTGAATTTATAAATTGCTTTGGGTAATATGGACATTTTAATTATGTTTATTATTCCTAATCATGTACATGGTATATGCTTCCACTTCGTTGTATCTTCCTTGATTTCTTTTATCAATGTTTTATAATTTTCCGAGTACAACTCTTTAACCTCCTTGGTTAAATTTACTCCTAGGTACTTTATTTTTTGTTGTTGCAATAGTGAAGGGAATTGTTTTCTTAATTTCTCTTTCAGCCAGATCATTGTTGGTGTATAAAAATGCCTCTGGTTTCTGAGGATTAATTTTATATTCTGACACCTTGCCAAATTCCTTTATCAGATCCAGTAGTTTTTTTACTGCATCTTTAGGATTTTCTATGTACAGTATCATATCATCAACAAATAATTATAGTTTTACTTCTTCTTTTCCAATTTGTATGCCTTTTATTTCTTCTTCTTGTCTGATTGCTGTGGCTAGGACTTCCAGAACTATATTGAACAAGAGTGGTGAAAGGGGGCATCCCTGCCTTGTTCCTGATCTTAAGGGGATTGCTTTTAACTTTTGCCCATCGAGTATGATTTCTAGTTTCATGCCATTGTGGTAAGAGAAGATGCTTGATATGGTTTCAATCATCCTAAATTAGTTGAGACTCACTTTATGCCCTAATATGTGGTCTATCCTAGAGAATGTACCATGCACGCTTAAAAAGAATGTACCATGAACACTTGAAAAGAACGTATAATCTACTACTTTAGGGAGAAAGGTTCTGAAGATATCTATCATATTATATCCAGTTGATCTAGTGTATCCCTTAGTTCTGCTGTTTCTTTGTTAATTTTCTTTCTTGAGAATCTATCCAGTGATGTTAGTGGGGTATGAAAATCTCCTACTATTATAGTATTGCTGTTGATCTCTCCCTTTATGTCCATCAAAATCTGCTTTAAGCCCTGGCCGGTTGGCTCAGCGGTAGAGCGTCGGCCTAGCATGCGGAGGACCCGGGTTCGATTCCCGGCCAGGGCACACAGGAGAAGCATCCATTTGCTTCTCCACCCCTCCGCCACACCTTCCTCTCTGTCTCTCTCTTCCCCTCCCGCAGCCAAGGCTCCATTGGAGCAAAGATGGCCCGGGCGCTGGGGATGGCTCCTTGGCCTCTGCCCCAGGCGCTAGAGTGGCTCTGGTCGCAACATGGCGACGCCCAGGATGGGCAGAGCATCGCCCCCTGGTGGGCAGAGCGTCGCCCCATGGTGGGCGTGCCGGGTGGATCCCGGTTGGGCACATGCGGGAGTCTGTCTGACTGTCTCTCCCTGTTTCCAGCTTCAGAAAAAAAATGCAAAAAAAAAAAAAAAAAAAAAATCTGCTTTATATATTTAGGTGCTCCTATATTAGGTGCATAGATATTTATAATGGTTATCTCTTCCTATTGGATTGCTCCCTTTATCATTATGTAGTGACCTTCTTTATCCCTTACTATAGCCTTTGTTTTAAAGTCCATTTTGTCTGATATATGTATTGCTACTCCAGCTTTTTTTTCATTTCCATTTGCATGAAATATTTTTTTTCCATCCTTTTACTTTTAGTCTATGTGTATCTTTTGATTTGAGGTGGGTCTCCTATAGACAGCATATGTATGGGTCCTGTTTTCTTATCCATTCAGCTATCCTGTGTCTTTTGGGAGCATTTAATCCATTTACATCTAAGGTTATTATTAATATGTAGTTATTTATTGCCATTTTTATTTAAATATATATATATATATGTATGTATGTATGTATGTATATATCCCCCCTCCACCTGCTTTGTCCTGTCTACAACAGGTCCCTTAACATTTCTTGCAGCATTGGTTTGGTTGTAATGAATTCCTTGAGTTTTTTTTGTCTGTTTGTTTGGGGGGGGGGGGGGTTCTGTCTGGGAAGCTTTTTATTTCTTCTTCAAATTTAAACAATAATCTGGGTGGATAAAGAAGTCTTGGTTGTAGGTTCTTATTCTGTATTACATTGAATATTTCTTGCCATTCCCTTCTGGCCTCAAGTGTTTCTGTTGAAAAGTCAGATGTCATCCTTATAGGGGTTCCTTTGTAAATGATTGACTGTTTTTCTCTTACTGCTTTTATTTTATTTTATTTTATTTTGTATTTTTCTGAAGCTGGAAATGGGGAGAGACAGTCAGACAGACTCCCACATGCGCCCGACTGGGATCCACCCGGCACGCCCACCAAGGGCAACACTCTGCCCACCAGAGGGTGATGCTCTGCCCCTCCAGGGCGTCACTCTGTTGCGACCAGAGCCACTCTAGTGCCTGGGGTAGAGGCCAAGGAGCCATCCCCAGCGCCCGGGCCATCTTTGCTCCAATGGAGCCTCAGCTGTGGGAGGGGAAGAGAGAGACAGAGAGGAAGGAGAGGGGGAGGGGTGGAGAAGCAGATGGGCGCTTCTCCTGTGTGCCCTGGCCGGGAATCCAACCCGGGACTTCTACACGCCAGGCCGACGCTCTACCACTGAGCCAACCGGCCAGGGCCTTCTCTTACTGCTTTTAATATTCTTTCTTTATCTCTTAGCTTTGGCTTTTGATTATGATGTGTCTTGGTGTGGGTCTCTTTGGGTTCTTTTTTCATGGGGTTCTCTCTGCTTCTTGAACCTATGTGACTCTTTCTTGCATCAATTTAGGGAAATTTTCATCTATGATTTCTTCAAACCGTTTCTCTATTCCTTGTTCTTTCTCTTCTCCTTCAGGAACCCCTATTATGCAGATATTGTTTCTCTTCATGTTGTCACAGAGCTCTCTCAGAGTTTCCTCAGACTTTTTGATCCTCTTTTCTTTTTGCTGTTCTGCTTCAGTGCTTTCGCTTATCTTGTCCTCTTACGTCACTGATTCAATCCTCTGCTTCATCCAGCCTGCTCTTAATTCCTTCTAGTGTAGTCTTCATTTCTGATATTTTGTTTGTCAATTCTGTCTGGTTCTTCTTTATGATTTCCGTGTCCTTTTTGATGCTTACAATTTCTTCTTTTTTTTTTCTTTTTTTTTCAGTTTTCTGTTTAGCCATTTCATATAGGAGGAGGACACAGAAAAATCCTCCCTCTTCAGATCATGGCAGCATTAATCTATCCCATAAGCATAGCCACTAAAATCTATTATTAGTAGAAAATTATAATTTCTTTATTGAGGTGTTCATTAAGTCCATCCATTGTAGCTTTGAGATCCTTAAGCATCCTAACAATCATTGTTTTATACTCTGCATCCAGTAATTTGATTACTTCCATTTCATCCAGGACTTTTTCTGAGGATTTATCTTGTTGAAGCATATGACTTATGTTTCTTTGCCTTCCCATTCTGTTCTTGGCTTGTAGGCTTATTCCAATTGTGGTCTCCTTACCTAGTAGAGCCACTTTGAAGTCTTGATTTGTTTGTTTTCTTCTCAGTTTTCTTAACTCAGTAGTAATCTTGTTTACCGATCTCAGCAGGGGGCTTATTTGAAACTGTATCCAGGAATGTGGTAGGTATAACCTTTGGTAATATGAAGGTTGTTCTGTCAGCTGCTCTCTGGGGGGCAGGGTGCTTTCTCAGCTTCAGTAGGGGGAGGTGTTATCTCAGATCTCCCTGGAGACCTGAGTTACTGCCCCTCCTCCCCACTTCCTGCTTTCAGCTGTGTCTTTTGCAATGATAGAGCTGGAGAGCTTCCTGGAGGTGGGTCACCCGGAACCACTTTAGGCTTGTGCTGTGTGGAAGGATCAACCCCTCCCCTAGCTATGGCTGCCTCCACATTGGATGCATCAACTTCTCAGGTCATCTCATGCATTCCTCTGCCCATCACTGTCTGTCTTGGTCTCCTCACTTTCCTTTTGGAAGACAAGCCAGTCTTCTCAGCCCTCCTCATCCCCAGGGCTCCAGGCAAGTGGCAATGAGCGATATTTTCTGCTCTGTCCCTTCAAGGCACCCCCACCTTTTCCTACTCACAGATCCTTGCTCTTCTCCCCTCTTAATGGTTTTCATCTGCCTCCTCCAGTCTCTGGATTTCTAGACTGGGTCTCCGGTTCTGAGACTGAGGGTCCCCATCTCTCAGGGTCTCTCTCCTTGTAATGAGAGCCCTTCTGGGCTCTCAACCTCACCTCCCCCTTCACTCCTGGAAACAGGAGAGCCCCCACTGCACCTCCACACTCCCTACCAGGCTTGGTGTGGCTTTTTCTTTGCTCCTTAGTTTTTGAGACCTGTTTTTTAGTCGAAAGTTGGTTTTTCACACTGATTGTTCCTAAATTAATTTGTAATCCAGTTTGCTGGTATGAGCTGGGAGTCTGTACATCTGCCTACTCCGCTGTCATCTTCCTTCTCCCTGCTTGCCCTTTATAAAGGGCAAATGGTGAAGAGACTGTCTTTACTCCATTATATGCCCTTGCCTTTGTCAAAAAAATTTTTAGCAAGAGAGAGAGAGAGATGGAGAGATGGAGGGGAAGACAGGGACAGAGAGACAAGAAGAGAGAGAGAGGAGAGGCATCAATTCATTGCAGCACCTTAATTATTTGTTGATTGCTTTCTCATATGTGCCTTGACTGGGGAGATCCAGCTGAACCAGTGACCCCTTGCTCAAGCCAGTGATCTTTGGGCTCAAGCCAGTGACCATAAGGTCATGTCTATGATCCCATTCTCAAGCTAGCAATCTTGTGCTAAAGTTGGCAATTACGTGCTCAAGTTGGTGAACTTGGACTCAAGCTGGATGAGCCCACACTCAAGCCAGCGACCTCAGTGTTTCAAACCTGGTTCCTCAGCATCCCAGGCCAATGCTCTGTCCACTGAGCTACCACCTGGTCAGGCTTCTTTGTCAAATATTAATTGACCACAAAGGTGTGGCTTTATTTCTGGGATCTTTGTTCTGTTCCATTGATCTGTATGCCTGTTTTTATGTCAGTATCAGGCAGTTTTGATTACAGTGGCCTTGTATTATAGTTTGATATCAGGTAGTATGATGCCTCCCACTTTGTTCTTCTTTTTCAAGACTGCTGAGGGTATTTGAGATCTTTTTTGGCTTCATACAAATTTTTGGAATATTTGTTCTAGGTATGTGAAATATGCCATTGGTATTTTAATATGAATTGTTGAATCTATAGATTGCTTTGGATAGTATGGATATTTTATTTTATTTTTATTTTATTTTTTAAAATATTTTTCTGAAGCTGGAAACGGGGAGAGACAGACAGACAGACTCCCGCATGCGCCCGACCGGGATCCACCCGGCACGCCCACCAGGGGTGACGCTCTGCCCACCAGGGGGCGATGCTCTGCCCCTCCGGGGCGTCGCTGTTGCAACCAGAGCCACTCTAGCGCCTGGGGCAGAGGCCAAGGAGCCATCCCCAGCGCCTAGGCCATCTTTGCTCCAATGGAGCCTCGGCTGCGGGAGGGGAAGAGAGAGACAGAGAGGAAGGAGGGGGTGGGGGTGGAGAAGCAAATGGGCGCTTCTCCTATGTGCCCTGGCCAGGAATCGAACCCAGGTCCCCCGCACGCCAGGCCGATGCTCTACCGCTGAGCCAACCGGCCAGGGAAGTATGGACATTTTAATTATGTTAATTCTTAAATTTGTTAAGACTTATTTTGTGTCCTAACATGTGGCCTATCTTTGAGAATGTTCAATGTGCACTTGAGAAGAATGCATATTCAGGTGTTTTGGAATGAAATGTTCTGCAAATATCAATTAAATCCATCTGGTTCAGTTTGTCACTTAAAGTTGCTGTTGCTTTGATTTTTTGTTTGGAAGACTTATCCATTGATGCCAGTGGACTGTTAAAATCCCCTACTAATGACTGTATTATGGTCAATCTTTCACTTAATGTCCACCGAGATTTTCTTGATATATTTAGTTGCTCCTATGTTGGGTGCATATATGTTTTCAAGGATTATATCCTCTTGTTGAATTTATCCCTTTAGGATTATATAGTGATTTTTTTTCTATTAAGTGATAAGCAGGGAGGCAGAGAGACAGACTCCCACATGCACCCAGACAGGAATCCACCAGGCAAGCCCCCAACTCAGCAATGCTCTGCCCATCTCAGGCTGCTGCTCCATTTCTAAGCAACCAAGCTATTTTATTTTTTTTTTATTTTTTATTTTTTTTGCATTTTTCTGAAGCTGGAAACAGGGAGAGACAGTCAGACAGACTCCCGCATGCGCCCGACCGGGATCCACCCGGCACGCCCACCAGGGGGCGACGCTCTGCCCACCAGGGGGCAATGCTCTGCCCATCCTGGGCGTCGCCATGTTGCGACCCTCCTGGGTGTCGCCATGTTGCGACCAGAGCCACTCTAGCGCCTGGGGCAGAGGCCACAGAGCCATCCCCAGCACCCGGGCCATCTTTGCTCCAATGGAGCCTTGGCTGCGGGAGGGGAAGAGAGAGACAGAGAGGAAGGCGCGGCGGAGGGGTGGAGAAGCAAATGGACGCTTCTCCTGTGTGCCCTGGCCGGGAATCGAACCCGGGTCCTCCACACGCTAGGCCGACGCTCTACCGCTGAGCCAACCGGCCAGGGCCAACCAAGCTATTTTAGTGACTGAGGCGAGGCCATGTAGCCATCTTCAGTGCCCAAGGCAAACTTTGCTTGAACCATTTGAGCCATGGCTGCAGGAGAAGAAGAGAGAGAGAAGGGGGAGAGGAAAGGTGGAAAAGTAGATGCTCGCTTCTCCTTTGTGACTTGACCAGGAATCAAACCTGACACTTCCAGACACCAGGCCAATGCTCTCCCACTGAGCCAGCTGGCCAGGGTCTGTAGTGTGTTTCTTTGTCTCTTGTAATGGCCTTTGTTTCAAAGTCTATTTTGTCAATTGTAAGTATTGCTACACCAGGATTTTTCCCCCATTTTCATGGAATATTTTTTTTTCCATCCCTTCAGTTTTAGTCTTTAGGTCATGCTTTCTTCTCTATTCAGCTACCCAGTGACTTCTGACTGAAGCATTTAATCCATTTACACTTAATATTATCACTGATAGGTACTTATTTATTGCCACTTTATTCTTAAAACCTATGTGCCCTGGCCAGTTGGCTCAGCAGTAGAGCATCGGCCTGGCATGCGGGGGACCCAGGTTCGATTCCCGGCCAGGGCACATAGGAGAAGTGCCCATTTGCTTCTCCACCCCCCTCTCCTTCCTCTCTGTCTCTCTCTTCCCCTCCTGCAGCCAAGGCTCCATTGGAGCAAAGATGGCCCGGGCGCTGGGGATGGCTCCTTGGCCTCTGCCCCAGGCGCTAGAGTGGCTCTGGGCACGACAGAGCTACGCCCCGGAGGGGCAGAGCATCGCCTCCTGGTGGGCAGAGCGTAGCCCCTGGTGGGCGTGCCAGGTGGATCCCGGTCGGGCGCATACAGGAGTCTGTCTGACTGTCTCTCCCCGTTTCCAGCTTCAGAAAAATACAAAAAAAAAAACACCTATGTTCTGCTCTCTATTTCCTTTTTCTTTCTTCTTCTTAAAGCAAGCCCTTTAACAATCCTTGTAATTCTTTATTAGAAAGACTTTGATGAGGGGTATGCAGCATAATCAAAGGTAAAAATAATCTGGAGATGTTTTCTCGAAACATATGTACCCTGATTTATCAATGTCACTGCATTAAAATTAATATAAATAAATAAATAACAAGAAAGTATAAATGAAAAATTATTTTAACACCTGAAGACTGAACTAGAATACAAGATTCCGGGGGCTCAAGATTTTGAGACATTCTGGAAAGAGTTGTCTGTAAAGTATATTATTTATAGTTCTGGTAGTTTTTTGGTGCAATCTTCAGGGTTCTTTATATACAGTGTCATATCATCTGCAAATAACTTGTTGCTTTCCAATTTGGATGCCTTTTATTTCTTCTTCTTGTCTCATTGCTGTGGTTAGGACTTCCAGTACTATGTTGATGAAGAGTGGTGAAAGTGGACATCCCTGTCTTGTTACTGATGTTAAGGGAAACATTTTTAGTTTTTGCCCATTAAGTATGATGTTAGCTATAGATTTATCATATATGGCCTTTATTTTGTTGAGGTATGATCCCTTTACTCCAACTTCGCTGAAAACTTATCATAAATGGGTTCTGGCTCTTGTCAAATGCTTTTTCTACATCTATTGATATGATCATATGAATTTTATCCTTTATTTTGTTTATGTGTTATATCACATTTATCAATTTGCAAATAATGTACCAAACTTGCATCCCTGGAATAAACTTAACTTGACCATGATGTATGATCTTTTTAATGTATTACTGGATCTGGTTTGCTATTATTTTGTTGAGGATTTTAGAATCTATGTTCATCAGGGATATTAGTCTATACTTTTATTTCTTTGTAGTATCTTTATCTGGTTTTGGAATTAGTATAATGCTGGCTTCATAATATGAGCTTGGAAGTCTTCCCTCTGCTTGAATTTCTGGAATAATTTGAGACAGATGTGTTAATTCTTCTTTGATTATTTGGTAAAATTCACCTGTGAAGCCAGCCAGACAAGGACTTCTGTTTGCTTTGAGTTTTTGGATTATTGCTTCAATTTCATTACTTGTAATTGGTCTGTTCAGGTTTTTATTCTTCCTGATTCAGTTTTGGAAGATTATATGTTTCTAGGAATTTATCCATTTGCCCAGGTTATTCAACTTGGATCAGAATATTCTTATCTTCAGCATTATTACGGTGGAATGTGTGATAGAAAACCTGCTGGGTCCGCTGAGTATGAGAGCACCAGGCTGGGCCAGGTCCCCACGTCTTCTCACTGGTCCAGGCTACAAATGAGCAGCCAGCCCTGCCTCTGTCCTGCTCCCATAGAGTGTCCCCCGTGCCTGTCTGTGAGGTGCCCCACCCACACCCTGGCCTCGGCTTCACTTATGTTACTTTTATAACAAGGAACAAAAAAGTGTGTGTGGGTGTTTTAATACTTAGAAATAAGAAAAGGCCTTTTAATATTCAGATAGTAAGATATTGTAAGAGAAGTGCTTTCTTTGAATAATGCAAAAAAGAATTATATCTAGCCTTAACACAGTATTTACATTACTGAAAAGTTGTGAAAATACTAGAAGGCATTAGAGTTTACTGTTTATCATTATTATTTTTATTGATTTCAGAGAGACAGGAAAAAATCGACAGAGATAGAAACAGGAATATTGATCTGTTCCTGTATATGCCCTGACCGGAGATTGAATCTACAACCTCTGTGTTTCAAGACAAAGATCTAACCAACTGAGCTACCTGATTAAGGCAGTGTTTACTATTCATAGGAATTCTATGATGAAATCTTAGAAAGTAATCCCTCTGTAAAGCCAATAATGTTCCCTAATTTGTCATTTTGGAACAATATATCATCATGATGTATTTACTTAAACAAGGTTACAACCCTCAGAATTATCATCAACTCTCCATTATTTTCAATTCAATTCAATTCAATTCAAGAAACTGTTTTCTGCATGCTTATTATATGCTGTGCACCAGTCTTGCCTTCAGGGAACTCAGCTGCAGCAGGAAAGACTACAGGACGGTAAGTGGGTGGCCTAAACCCATACAATTACATTTCATATAGCAGAGAGAAGAGGCCAGCCACCTTGAAAAGAGATGTTCCAAGCCTTCATTTATTTTTTCTAAGATATTACTGTCTTTGATAAGGCTTCCTTCCCAAAGACATTAGAGAATGGCACCCAGTGTGAGCCCCACAGCACTACATTGTGCTGTTTATGCACAGGATTCATGCCAGGACCTCACTCTCCCTGACGGGCAAATATTGTTTAGAAATGACCAGGAAAGAAACAGTTCTCTATATTTCTCCTTCTCCAACTCTTCCTAGATGTGGGGATTTAGAAATGAAAGTGTAAGTTTAATATTACCTGGAAAAAGGTCCCAGCTCCCACAGGGAAGAGCCTCATAAGAACATCTGCTACATGGCTTTTTAATCTTCCCACCAGGATTTAAAACTTACTGGATTTCCAGCCATCAAATTGCCTTCTTGGCATTTTTACCTAGACATTCAATGGGCCCCTAGATTTTGGCCAGTCCTAAACACAGGCCTTTCTACCTCCAACATTGGGCAGTCCTGGCAGCTCTAGCTCCAAAACAGATCCAGAACCATCTGCTTCTCTCCATCTCCAAAGTGACTCCCTCGATCCAAGCTCCAATCCCCACACCCCTGAACTGCCACTGTAGCCCCCAACCCAACCTTCTGCCTCCATTCTTGCTCCTCTACAACCCCTTCTCATGCCAGATGATCTTTCTGAAACACAAATTAGTATGTAAGCAACACAATGGCAAGAGATTTTATCTGTTTTATCCACAGCTATATCCCCAGCACCAAAAGTATGAATGAATTCAATAAATCATGGCTTCCCATTTCCAAACTCTTAACTTCCCATTATAGCCTTCAAGACTAGTGATCTGACCCTATTCCCAGCTCATGACACCCACTGGTCCTCTTTCTGTTCCTCAAACATGACAAGCTTCTTCCTGTTTATGGCCTTGGATCTTGCAGTTCTCTCTTTCTGGAATATTTTCTCCCCCATGTTTTTCCTCCCCCAACACTTTGGTTTGGCTGGCCCCTTCTGTCATTTTAGTCTCACATCACATGTCACCTTATATCCCCACCACCCATCCTAAAATAGCCACACAATCATATTAATATCTATCATAATATATTATCAGAGCTCTCAACTTAGGCAGAAATCACACTGGTTATTTAGCATTTACCCCCTGTAAACCCTACAAGAATGTACAGCAAGCCTAGTATGTCTGGGTCCCTACAGTGCCCCAGTATCTCTAACAATGCCTGGGTCCCTGTGGGTAGCTGACTAATTTATCAATTAACTTCATGTTCCAGAATTTGGGTTTCCACATTGAAGGCTCAGAGACAATAGCGAGCTGGTGCCCGCAGGTGACGAGGTCCTCAAAACTGAACTCAGACAAGCTAAGTGTATGTAGACAAGGGCTGACACCAGAACACCAACTAGTTAACGTACATTGAAAAAACTCTATCAAGAGAACTGAACAAATACTCAAATTCAGTTCATTGACTTCACCCACTAATCAAGCCACATGACATACCAAGTCTAGTGGGTAGAGTTAAAACAAAATGAGTTTGGATAATGTGATGGAAAATTATATGTCAACATGGCTGAGTTATGGCATGCTCAGGTAGCTGGTTAAACTATTTCTGGGTGTGTCTGTGAGGAGGTTTCTGGAAGAGATTAGCATTTGAATGATGAGCTGTATAAAGTAGAAGGCCCATTTCCAAGTGAGTGGGCCTCATCCCATCCTTTAAGAGCCTGAACAGAACAAAAAGGAGAAAGAAGCTGGAATTCAATTTCCACCTGACTGAGCTGAGACACAGATCCTCTCCAGCCCTCAGCACTCCTGGTTCTCAGGCCTTCACATCTGGACTGGAATCTACACCACCAGCTCTCTGGCTGTCAGGCCTTCGAACTATATCATCAGCCTTTCTGCATCTCCAGCTTGCAGATGGCAGGACTTCTCCATCCCCACAATCATTTGAACTGATACCTTATAATAAATAAATTATATATGTACAGTGGTGCCTTGAGATACGAACTGACCAACATAGGAATTTTAAGATACGAGCTGCAACTTCGTCCATATTTTTATTCAAGATCCAAGCGAAATTCCGAGATACGAGTCGTGATGCAGGAAGCTGCCACTAGATGGCGCATTGGCGCATGGGTCCAGTATCAGCAGTTTGATATACGAGTTGAATGACTTATGGGCTCGGTTACAGAACGAATTAAATTCATATCTCAAGGTACTACTGTATATATCTTATATATAACATATATATTATATATATTATATAATATATTAAAAATATATAATATCCTATTGGTTCTGTTTCTCTGAAGAGCCCTAACACAGATGATAATCACCAAAGTCCCCCCATTGATATATCCTGCTCTGATAGGACAAGATCACATGGGCAATGCAGACCAAAATTCTATTTGAGTGTGTGTGTGTGTGTGTGTGTGTGTGACAGAGACAGAGAGAGGGACAGATAGGGACAGACAGGAGGAAGGGGGAGAGATGAGAAGCATCAAGGCTTCATTGCAGCATCTTAGTTGTTCATTGATTGCTTTCTCATATGTGCCTTGATGGGGATGGAGGGCTGCAGCAAAGGGAGTGACCCCTTGCTCAAGCCAGCAACCTTGGGATCAAGCCTTGGGCTTCAAGCCAGTGACCTCTGGGCTCAAGCCAGGAACCATGGGGTTATGTCTATCATCCCACACTTAAGCTGGAAAGCCTGCGCTCAAGCCGGATGAGCCCATGCTCAAGCCAGCAACCTCGGGGTTTCGAACCTGGGTTCTCTGCGTCCCAGTCTGACACTCTATCCACTGCACCACCACCTGGTCAAGCACCAAAATTCTCTTTCTATGTAACACACAGAAAGTCCAGCAGCCACCACCTTCTCCTCACTGACAGTGCTAGATGCACAAGTTCCTGTCCATCCTTGTTCACATCTCTCTGCTTTGACATGTTAATAAAGCCCAACTCTGCACTTATCACAAGTTCAGAAAGCCTGGTTGTAAATAATTATACTAACAAATGATGTATAATCTAGTCAGTTAGATGAAGGCTTGATACAGTTTCCCATAACCCAGCTAAGTCAAAGCCAACACCCCAAGCCAGTGGATCCTTATGAAGCATGAGAACCAGGAGTAGGTCCATAGATTCTAAGCAGCAAGGTAGCAGAACCACTGACTAGTTCCCGCAAAACACAGTAAAAGCTCTAAGGGGATATGGGGTCAAAACCACTTCCCCAAACCATCAAATTTGCATGGAAAAGAAAGTTTGCCACCAACAAAAGCGCCATGGACTGCTCAACAGGATCTGGCTTCAAGGGATTGATAAGAGCTTACACTGAAAACAGTATGGATAATCTAGACACACAAAATTCATAGTCAACTATATTACATCTTCTAAACTTATTATGATGACAATAATTTGTGGAAAGTTTCTGAGGAATAAATTAAAATCATACTACACATTGCAAGGCAAATTGCCAATGGAGACAATGTATGGGAATATATTTAAACAATATATTCTTTCATTCAACATTTATTAAGCACTAGTATACCTACAGTGTACTAGTACACAAGAGTCATCCATTTTGATGTGAAATATGCTGACAGAACATAGGCAATAATAACAGGGTTCTGGAAGGGCCAAGGACCCCTGAGACACTGATTATGCAACATTTATTGAGCACCTTATATGTGCTGGAGCTAAAAATAGAAAAACTAAGACTCAGTTCTCATTTTTGAGGATAATATAAACTAGAGGTTTGACAATATATTTCACTTTTCTTCCTTGTATAACTGTGTTCAAAGCCATACAGTAGAGAATTAGAAAGACTCATCTAGGCAAATATACCAAGATGTAGTATTAATATTAACTTAATTTGACTAGGTCTATCAGGAGCCTGTAGTGAGCTTTATATGTTAAGACTAGGTTCAGTTTTAGTTTTGTAATACAGAATCGCCTGCAGAGACAGATTTTTATAAAACAAATACCCAGTGGCCCTGGCCAGTTAGCTCAGTCGGTTAGTGTCATTGAGATACACTCAGGTTGTGGGTCCATCTGCAGTAGGGGCACATACAGCAAGTGACCAATGAATGCACAGCGAAGCAGAACAAATGAATGCCTGTCTCTCTCTCCCATCCTCTCTTTGTCTCCCTAAAATCAACCAATAAAACCAATAAATAAATAAAATACTTAGTAAATTTTTTTTTTACTGTGTGAACTAGTAATAAAAATAATTTTAGGACAAGGCAATTTACAGAAGGAATTCATTAAGAATCTACAGACAAAAATATACACTTTTCACAACACTTAAATACAGTTTGGATAACATCACTTTGTTTTAAATATAGAAATATTATATTTGCATAATACCTACTTTCCCAATTTTATATTACTTATAAATAAAGACTTCCTTTTAATACTTTAAAATTTTAACTAGATAGCCCTAGACAGTGGTGTAGTTGATAGAACAGTGAGCACTGAAGTCACCAGCTCAAGCCTGGGGTTGCAGATCCCAGGTCTCTGGTTCAAGCTGGAGGGTGCCAGCTTGAGCCCAGGGTCACTGGTTGGTGCGCTGGTCAAGGCACAGAGCAATCAGTGACACCACTAGGTGGAACAACAAGTTGATGCCTCTCTCTTCCTCTCTCTCTCAAAAAAAAATTTTTTTTTTTACTATACAATAAATAAATAAATAAAGTTAATCTATACCATGATTTCATTTTTTTTAAGTTTGGCTACAATGTGGCAATTTTAATAGTTCATCAAGTTTCCTAATTTTGGTTATGTTTGAATAAACAAGCTAGGCTTATAATATATATATATATATATATACACACAACCACATAATTAGTTTTCCATATCAGAGTCTACTAAGCTTCTAAACTTTTTTCTGTTACTTTCTAACAATTTATAATTACTACCAGTCATAAAAGTAAATGCTCTTTAGTACAAATTATTTTTTACCAGAGTTAGAGATTTTACTCAGTTTCCCTTCCTACAATGGAAATAATCATCTCATTCTCAAAATTGCATACTGCAAAAATTATATGTAAAGGAAAAAGAGTGTTGTCTGGTTGAGGCAAGAATAATCACTACATAAAATATGTTTCAAATAAAATAAATTAGAGATTTAAAATTAATACTCACTGCATTTTAAATTGTTTAAAAAAATCATCCTAAAGAAACACATTAAAGAAAAATTGTTTTAGAAATACAACTTAAAAAAAATAATTAACAAAATCCTAAATGATTTATGACTTTAGATTTCTAGGTATGTTTGCTAATGACTCAAATTATCTAAGCTGTTCAATGAACTCGCATTAAAATAATGACAGGGAAGAACTCAGTGAGATCTAAAGCTAGAATTACCTAGTTTCTTAAAAGAAATTCTTCCTGAAGGGGTAAAAATACTTAGATAGCAAAAAATGTCTGCCAAATGCCCATTATATTTGGGAGTTGGTTACCCAAGATCAGGGTTCTAGAAGAGCTTCCAGGAGGCAAAGTAGAAAAATGAAAAGAGCATATTGTTGAGAGTTTTATAATCTGGGTTTAGTCTCAGCACTGCCACTTACTTGCCTTGAGACTTCAGACAAGTTCCTTCATTTGTCTGGGCCTCTGATGTCTTCTCTGAAAAGGAACAGTTTGCAAAGATGACCTCAGGGTCTTCTGGTCCATCTTGCTACCAACAAACCTGCAACTGGCTTCACTCTGAACTGGGCGTGTATTCACTGAATAAGCATTCATGGCATTTACATGCCCCGGACAATGCAAAGATGAGTAAGACAAGGTCCCTTTCTTTTTGAAGAGCTCACAATTTATCAAGGGAAACAGATTGATAAAGAAATAACATCAATCTTATTCAGTAAATGCTATGGTAACAGTGGCAAGTACATTAAGGGAAAGGTAACTGAAGCAGGAGAGGAACTGGCAGGGAGGGCTTCCTATTATAGAATGAAGGAACTATTAGACAGCATTGAGGGCTCAGCTGAAGCTGGAAATGATATATTTAAAATAGTTCTGATTATTGGATTAGTACATAGTAACTACCAAAGGGGAAATTATTTCCCACAGTTGCAGCTAAAGCACTATCGCTTCTCACACTGACAGAAAAAAATCAAGTCTAGCCTTTACTAAGGGTAGAAAGGGTAGAGTTACACTCTGCTTTTACCTGTGGGCATAATGCCAGAAGAAACTGGCTCCAGTCTCTAGTTTGTCCACCATCCACATGAACAAGGGAACCAAGCTGAGTACCCAGAGAAATGCCGGCCATGGAAAGAAGGGGGAGGCCACACCGCTTTCTAATATGAAACATAGTATGTATTTTTTCATGATATACTATACTTCTTTGCCATTGGTTGAAAGGGTGGAAACCTTCTTTACCCCTAATTACTTTGATTTTATCTATCTCCCTCTCTAGATTTTAGTGTGGGAAGGCTATCAGCTCCCTAAACTATCTCTAACCCCTTTCAAATGTGAAATGTTTAACCTGGGGCTCTTCAGTTCTGTGAAGGGGCCACCTTGGGGTTGGCAGGTGATTCAGCCTCTGGGATAAAATCGTTTCAGCACTCAGATATAAAACTGGAAAGATCATTCTAAATACAGGCACATACCTTCCAAAAACAAGCAACTTATCTCCGGCAAGTACTTATATTTTCTATGCCCTCCTCTGATGTCATTCCAGTTCCTGGGTTGCAAGCAAATGAACCAGACTCTGGATAGCTTTGGAGGGGAAATGTAGTTTATTGGAAGAATACAGAAGTGCACATAATCAACAGCGCAGCTGGGGATCCTTACTAGAAAAAGACACGAAAGGCATTTATTTCCTAGGGTCCAGGCAGCAAAAACCACTGGCCAGTATCCTGCAGGCCCAGCCACTGCAGGGAAGATGCTCCAGCCATTTCCAGTTCTTAGATCACTCTGCTAAGGTTTCAAATTCCAGAAAGGTAGTGTCTCAATGTTCTAGCCTGAGTTATGAACTCCAATTCTCTTTAGCTAAAGAGATGATAAGGCACTCTGACTAATAGCTATCTAGTCTGTAACCATTGAAAGAAAAATAAATTCCAAAAGGAAAAGAAATTGCTGTGACCAAAAGAAATTAGAGCCTGACCTGTGGTGGTGCAGTGGATAAAACGTCGACCTGGAAATGCTGAGGTCGCCAGTTCGAAACCCTGGGCTTGTCTGGTCAAGGCATATATGGGAGTTGATGCTTCCTGCTCCTCCCCCCTTCTCTCTGTCTCTCTCTCCTCTCTCTCCCTCTCTGTCTCTCTCTCTCCTCTCTAAAAATGAATAAATTAAAAAAAATTTTTTAAAAAGAAATTAGAATGGATGCTACCAGTCTCCAAAGCAACAAAGATCTGCTACATCCCCTTAATAACAAACACAGAGCCCTTTAAACAGGTCAGTTTTTGTTTCTTTATCTTCTTTTCCAAGTGAGAGGAGTGGAAATACATAGACTCCTGCATGCGTCCTAACTGAGGCCCAACTGGCAGCCCCCATCTGGGGCCGATGCTCTGCCCATCTGGGGCCAAGCTCACAATTTAACTTTTTTAGCACCTGAGGCATCCTCAGCGCCTGGGGCTAATGTGCTCAAACCACTTGAGCCATGGCTGCAGAAGCGGAAGAGAGGAAGGGAGGAGGAGGGGGAGGGGGAGGGGGAGGGGGAGGGGGAGGGGGAGGGGAGGAGGAGGAGGAGGAGGAGGAGGAGGAGGAGGGGGAGGAGGGGGAGGAGAAGGGAGGGATAGAGAGCAGATGGTCACTTCTCCTGTGCCCTGACAAGGAACTAAACCTGGGGCATCCACACACTGAGCCAACCTGCCAGGGCTAGCCCTTTAAACATAATAAGAGGTACAGACCAGAATTTTTAGAATCCTAAAGACATGAACTTCAACCTGACCAGGTAGTGGCACAGTGGATAGAGCATCAGACTGGGACCTGGGGGACCCTGGTTCAAGACCCTGAGGTCACTGGCTTGAGCGCGGGCTCATTCGGCATGAGCACAGCTCACCAGCCTGAGCACAGCATTGCTAGCTTGAGACATAACCCCATGGTCGCTGGCTTAAGCCCAAGGTCACTGGCTTGAACCCAAGGTTGCTGGCTTGGGCAAGGGGTCCCTTGCTCTGCTGTAGGCCCCTGGTCAAGGCACATATGAGAAAGCAATCAATGAACAACTAAGGTGCCACAACAAATAATTGATACTTCTCATCTCTCTCCCTTCCTGTCTGTCTGTCCGTCTCTCTGACTCTCTGTCAAATAAAAAAAAAAGACAAATGAACTTCAATTAGGGTACAATTAATTCTAAGTGAGTTTTTGACAAAGAAAAATGAAAGTAACCATGTGGTAGAGTAGGACCTCATACTTAGGCATAACTAGGGGAAATTTATCAAAAACAGGCAATTAACTATGCAAACAGTAGCCATAGAAGATCTAGATAGTTATATTAATATCAGATAAAATAGACTTTAAGATAAAAAATAATACTAGAGACAAAAAAAAACATTTTCTAATGATAAAAGGGTCAGTATCTCAGGAGAGTACAGAGTGGGGCAAAAGTAGGTTTACAGTTGAAAGTAAATGAAACACAGAGTTTATTCTTGTATTATTATTTAGTAATTGTTGTATTATTTTCTATATAAACAACTGTAAATCTACTCTTGCTCCAACCTGCATGTGTGCCTAACAACAGAGCCCCAAAATACAGACAGAATTGAAAGAATAGACAATTCAATAATGAGAGCTGGAGATTTTGATAATTGATAGAATATACAAAGTATATTCTTTGCCCACATAGAATTAAATTAGAGATCCACTACAGAAATAAATTTGGGGATTTCCAAGATGGCGATGGAGTAGGCAGATATTCCAACTGCCACCTCCCAGGACCAAATTGGATTACAACTTAATTTAAAATCCATCATCTTGAAAAACCAACATCGGACTAAAGGAAGAGCAGTCTATATAACCAAGGACCAAAGAAAAAGCCACACGGAGACTGATAGGAAGGGCAGAGACGTGGATAGGGTTGCCCGCTCCCAAGAGTGAGCAGCAGCTGAGCGTCTGGAGGGACTCTCACAGCAGGGAAGGTCACCCTGAGAGGTGTGAGTGCTCAGCCCCAGGCCCGAAGCTCCAGCCTAGAAGAGGCACCAGACAGCATTTGGAGGTGAAAAAAGCCAGGTTTCTGTCTGCAAGAAAGTGACAGAACTCTCAGAGATGCAGACTCCATCTTAAAAGGTCCGTGCAGAAAATCTCGTTCACAGCAACTTAGCCAGGGCTCCAGTTGAGGGAGAGCGAAGAGAACTGGAGTTGCGTGAGGAGAGTATAAAGTTAGAGGCCAAGGGAGAGACACTCTGGGGGACGGCCACCAGAATCCCTGTGCTGAGTCATTCTCCAGTACTGCATTCGCCATCTTTCCCAGGTGGAGTGTCCCCTCTGTGAAGCACCAGCCAGGGGAAAAGCAACTGCTCCACCCTTGGGAGTCTCTCCTACCTCAGTTATGGTGATGGGTCATTCTGAGAGGCCAGGAAGCAGGGGGCGTGTCAGTGACTCTGGTGTTGAGGCTAGAGCTACACCCCCCCTCCATGCTCCTGAGTCTAAGACTGCTGCTTCCACCTCATGGGAGACTCAGTTGAAACTGTCTGGAGGATGGGCAGACCACACCTCGGGGTCCCAGATGCCACACCCACCAGACTCCTGGGGCCACAACCTACTGAGGTCTGTGAAAAAAGTCTGAACATACTGACACCTGGGGCCGAGGGGCAGAACCACACCCACCATCCTTCTTAACCCCTGAACTGCTGCAGGCTCTAGACTCTTGCAGAGGTTTATTCAGCAACCAAGTTCAACAAGCAGTCAGCAGACAGAGACTGCAGAAGGATGGACTAAGGGAACCTTGGACTTTAAAGCGGACTTTCCCCCAGGCCCAGAGTAGGTAAAAGCCAGTCTAGGTGTGCAGCTGGTATTTCCATGTGCACCTGTACCCAGCAAAGGCAGCCATAGACTCTGGATTGCTTGTGGCTCCAAGAAGTTTATTGAGGGCCAGTCACAGGCAGTGTCCCCCACTGGTCTGTGCCTGATTCCTGCCAGGGAGGCCCAGAACTGGCACATCCAGTGGCCAGCTGCAGAGAGCATCAGTTCAGGACCTAACAACCCTTGCTAGAGTGGTATCCTAAGGAAGGGGTCCTCACACTTGGCCCAGCTGAGGTGAGTTCTGCTCTCCCTGATCAGCACCAGCATAGCAGCTCATGTGCATTGGACATGGTGGAGTTTCAGTCAGCTGGCCTGGATGCTGGATATCCTACCCTGCCGGGCTAGACTCCAAAGGGAGAAGGAAGAGAGGCTTGGAGCATGGACATTCAAAGTGTGGGTCCCTGAGAGCCTATTGTTGGATCTGGTCAAGGGGCTTAGCCACTTTCTGGGGGGCACAGACAACACCAGGAGGAGACTCTCAGTTTTCCTCCCTAAGACCAGGGTCTCATCAGCTGTAAGAATTTCTGCAGAGGGGACAGTTGGCCCCACTCGATCTGAATCTGCTGCTCACCTTGTTGGGGAGAAATAATATTTGAGTATTCAGCCATGGCAGATGGATTAGGCTCTGGAGTAGGGGCCACAATCCCTGTACTGAGTTACTGCCCAAGAGATCCCTGAAGTAGGAGGTCCCACTAACACTGTATTCCCAAGCTCAGCTGCCCTAACCAAACAAGCTTGCAACCTGTAGAGGGGTTGGTTGGATGAGGTCAAACTGAACCCACACTACAGTCTTTCTACAGAAGACTTTGTGGGAAGACCAGGAAGCTACAAGAGGATGTGGAGCAGCTGAAAAGTGGAGAGAAATCTTACAGAGCTTGGGGTTTTTACAGAACTGTTGTCATCTCTAAGTAGGAGGAAGCTGATCCTTATACACAGGTTGGCCCCTCCCACACTACACAGGCACAGAAAACGTAGACACAAACAGCAAAAAGAGCAGTAGCTGCAGACAAGTAGCCCACAGCGAGTTACAAACAACAGCTGATGCCAACCCAAGAAGATCTAGAACCAACACAATTGGTACTGGTGGCAGACAGGAACAACCCTAGACTCAGCTAGCTACACAAGCAGCACACCAAAAGGAGGAGTCTATACACAGACAAAATGGGTAGACAAAGAAATGAGACCCAAATGAATCAACAAGAAAAATCCCTAGAAAAAAAACTAAATGAAATTAAAGTAACCAAACTGCCAGATGCAGAGTTTAAAATAATGATTTTTAGGATGCTCAAGGATCTTAAAGCAACAATGGATGGACACAATGAGCACCTAAATAAAGAGATAGCAAGCATCAAAAGGACATTGAAATCATAAAAAATAACCAAATACATACAATATCAGAAATGAAGACTGCACTAGAAGAAATCAACAGCAGGCTGGAGGAAGCAGAGGATTGAATCAGCGATTTAGAAGACAATATAAACCTAAGCACAGAAGTAGAGCAACAAAATGAAAAGAAGCTCAAAAAGATTAAGAAAACTCTAAGAGACCTCTGTGACAAAAAGAAGAGAAATAACATCTGCATCATAGAAGTTCCTGAAGGAGCCTGACCTGTGGTGGCGCAGTGGTTAAAACGTCGACCTGGACATGCTGAGGTTGCCAGTTCGAAACCCTGGACTTGCCTGGTCAAGGCACATATGGGAGTTGAAGCTTCCAGCTCCTCCCCTCTTCTCTCTCTCTCCCTCTCTCTCTCCTCTCTAAAAATGAATAAATAAAATAAAATATTAAAAAAAAAAGAAGTTCCTGAAGGAGAAGAGAATGAACAAGGGCTTTAAAAACCTGTTTGAAGAAATCATAGCTGAAAATTTCCCTAAACTGATGGAAGGAAAAAATCATACAAGTTCAAGAAGCAAAGAAAGTACCATTAAGGAAGAACCCAAGGAGGCCTACACCAAGACACATCATAATGAAAATGCCAAAATTAAGAGACAAAGAAAGAATACTAAAAGCTGCAAGAGAAAAAGAGTTAATTATCTACAGAAATTCCCCCATAAGAATGACATCCCACTTCTCAACAGAAACACTTGAGGCCAAAAGGGATTGGCAAGAAATATTCAAAGTAATGCAAAAACAAAAACCTACTACAAGACTACTTTATCCAGCAAGGCTATCATTTAAAATTGAAGGAGAAATAAAAAGTTTTCCAGATAAAAGAAGTCTCAAGGAATTCATTAAACCAAACCAGTACTGCAAGAAATGTTAAGGGGCCTGCTGTAAAAAAAAGCAAAGGAAAAAAAAAGAAATCAACAAAAAGAGGAATGTAGATTTAAAGAATAAAATCGCAATAAATAAATACATGTCAATAATAACCTTAAATACAAATGAATTAAATGCTCCAATCAAAAGACATAGGGTAGCTTACATGGATAAGAAAACAGGACCTGTATATATATTGTCTACAAGAGACCCACCTCAGAACAAAAGACACACATAGACTGAAACTGAAGGGATGGAAAAGTCTTTCAATGCAAACAGAAGTGAAAAAAAATGATGGGGTACCAATACTTATATCTGACAAAATAAACTTTAAAACAAAGGCTATAGTAAGAGATAAAGAAGGTCATTACATAATGATAAATGGGAAGATATAATCATTGTAAATATTTATGCACCAAATATAGGAGCACCTAAATATATAAAGCAGATTTTGATGAACATAAAGAGTGAGATCAACAGCAATACTATAATAATAGGGAATTTTAATACTCCACTAATATCAATGGATAGATCCTCCAGTTAGAAAATTAACAAAGAAAAAGCAGCCTTAAATGACACACTAAATCAACTGTATTTAGCTGATATCTTCAGAACCTTTCACCCCAAATCGGCAGAATATACATTCTTTTCAAGTGCTCATGGTACATTCTCTAGGATAAACCACATGTTAGGACACAAAACAAGTCTCTGCTGTGCATCTCAGTCCGACGCTCTACCCACTGCGCCACCGCCTGGTCAGGTCTAAAACAAGTCTCAATAAATTTAAGAAGACTAGCCCTGGCCGGTTGGCTCAGCGGTAGAGCGTCGGCCTAGCGTGCGGAGGACCTGGGTTCGATTCCCGGCCAGGGCACACAGGAGAAGCGTCCATTTGCTTCTCCACCCCCCCGCCACGCTTTCCTCTCTGTCTCTCTCTTCCCCTCCCGCAGCCAAGGCTCCACTGGAGCAGAGATGGCCCGGGCGCTGGGGATGGCTCTGTGGCCTCTGCCTCAGGCGCTAGAGTGGCTCTGGTCGCAATATGGCGACGCCCAGGATGGGCAGAGCATCGCCCCCTGGTGGGCGTGCCGGGTGGATCCCGGTCGGGCGCATGCGGGAGTCTGTCTGACTGTCTCTCCCCGTTTCCAGCTTCAGAAAAATGAAAAAATGAAAAAGAAAAAAAAATTTAAGAAGACTAAAATCACATCAAGCATCTTCTCTGATCACAACAGCATGAAACTAGAAATCAACTATAATAAAAAAACTGAAAAACATTCAAACACTTGGAGGCTAAATAGCATGTTATTAAATAACAAATGAGTTAACAATGAGATCAAGGAAGAAATAAAAAACTTCCTTGAAACAAATGAAAATGAACATACAACTCAAAATTTATGGGACATAGCAAAAGCAGTACTGAGAGGAAAGTTCCTAGCATTACAGGCATAATTTAAGAAGCAAGAAAAAGCTCAAATAAATAAGTTAACCCTGCATCTAAAAGAACTAGAAAAAGAACAAATAAAGCCCAGAGGATGTAGAAGGAAGGAAATAATAAAGATCAGAGCAGAAATAAATGACATACAGGCTAAAAAAACAATACAAAAGATCAAACCAACCTAGAGTTGGTTCTTTGAAAAGGTAAACAAGATTGCCAAGACTTTAACCAGACTCATTAAGAAAAAAACAGAGAGAACTCAAATAAGGAAAATTAGAAATGAAAGTGGAGAAGTAACAACTGACACCACATAAATACAAAGGATTGTAACAAAATACTATGAAGATCTATATGCCAAAAAATTGGACAACCTAGATAAAATTGATAAATTCCTAGAAACATATAATCTTCCAAAACTCAATCTGGAAGAATCAGAAAACCTAAACAGACCAATTACAATAAATGAAATTGAAGCAGTTATAAAAAAACTCCCAGCAAACAAAAGTTCTGGATGAGACAGCTTCACAGGCAATTTTACCAAACATTCAAAGAATTAACACCTATCCTTCTCAAGCTATTTCAAAAAATTCAAGAAGAGGGAAGACTTCCAAGCTCTTTTATGAGGCAAGCATTATCCTCATTCCAAAACCAGGTAAAGATGCTACAAAGAAAGAAAACTATAGACCAATATTCCTGATGAACACAAATGTTAAAATTGTCAACAAAATATTAGCAAACTGGATCCAGCAGTACATTAAGAAAGTCATAGCCTAACCAGGCGATTGGTGCAGTGGATAGAGCTTTGAACTGGTATGTAAAGGACCCAGGTTTGAGACCCTGAGGTTGCCAACTTGAGCGCGGGCTCATCTGGTTTAAGCAAAGCTCACCAGCTTGGACCCAAGGTCGCTGGCTCGAGCAATGGGTTACTCAGTCTGCTGTAGCCCCACCATCAAGGCACATATGAGAAAGCAATCAATGAACAACTAAGGTGTCGCAACGAAAAACTAATGATTAATGCTTCTCATCTCTCTCTGTTTCTGTCTGTCTGTCCCTATCTATTCCTCTCTCTGTCTCTGAAAAAAAAAAGTCATACATCATGATCAAGTGGGATTTATTAAGAGGAGGCAAGGCTGGTACAAGATTCACAAATCAATCAATATGATTCATCATATAAAGAAAAAGAAGGATAAAAATCACATGATTATATCAACAGATGCAGAAAAAGCATTTGATAAAATCCAGCACCCATTTATAATTAAAATTCTCAGCAAAGTGGGAATACAGGGAACATACCTCAACATGATAAAGGCCATCTATGACAAACCCACAGCCAACATCATACTCAATGGACAAAAATGAAAAGCAATTCCCTTAAAATCAGGAACAAGGCAGGGGTGCCTTTCACCACTCTTATTAAACATAGTTCTGGAAGTCCTAGCCACAGCAATCTGACAAGAAGAAGAAATGAAAGGCATCCAAATTGCAAAACAAAAAGTAAAACTATGATTATTTGCTGATGATATGATACTGGACATAGAAAACCCTAAAGTCACAGTCAAAAAACTACTAGACCTGATAAATGAATTCGGCAAGGTGGCAGGATATAAAATTAATATTCAGAAATCAGTGGCATTTTCATACACCAAGAATAAACTGTCTGAAAGAGGAATTAAGGAAACAATCCCTTTTACTATTGCAACGAAAAAATAAAGTACCTAGGAGTAAATTTAACCAAGGAGGTAAAAGACTTATACTCAGAAAATTATAAAATACTAAAAAAAGAAATCAAGAAAGATCCAGACAAGTGGAAGTATATACCATGTTCATGGATAGAAAGAATAAACATCATTAAAATGTCTACATTACCCAAAGCAATCTATAGATTCAATGCAATTCCTATTAAAATACCAATGGCATACTTCAAAAGTATAGAACAAATATTCCAAAAATTTATATGGAACCAAAAAAGTACATGAATAGCTTCAGCAATCTTGAAAATAAAGAATAAAGTGGGAGGTATCACACTTCCTGATAGCAAGTTATACTACAAGGTCATGGTAATCAAAACAGCTTAGTACTGGCATAAGAACAGGTATATAGATCATTGGAACAGAACAGAGAACCCAGAAATATACCCACACCTTTATGGTGAATTGATATTTGACAAAGGAGCTAAGAGCATACAATGGAGTAAAGACAGTCTCTTTAATAAATGGTGTTGGGAAAACTGGACAGGAACATGCAAAAAAATGAAACTAGACCACCAACTTACTTCATTCACAAAAATAAACTTAAAATGGATAAAAGAGTTAAATGTAAGTCATGAAACTACAAACATCTTGGAAGAAAACTCTCCAATATCTCTTGAAGCAATATTTCCACTGATATATCTCCAGGGGCAAGTGAAATGAACAAAATAAAGAAATGAAACTACATCAAACTAAAAATCTTTTGCACAGCAAAAGACACCATGAACAAAATTAAAAGACAACCCACACAATGGGAGAACATATTCGCCAATATGTCTGATAAAGAGTTAATAATCATAATTTATAAAGAACTTCTAAAACTCAATACCAGGAAGGTAAACAATATAATTTTAAAAATGGGCAAAAGAAATGAATAGACACTCCTCCAAAGAGGACATACAGATGGTCAATAGGCATATGAAGAAACGTTCAACATCACTAATTATCAGAGAAATGCAAATTAAAACCACAACAAGATACCACCTCACACTTGTCAGAATGGTGTTCTTTAACAAAACTACACACAATAAGTGCTGGCGACGGTGTGGAGAAAAGGGAACCCTCCTGTACTGCTGGTGGAATGCAAACTTGTGCATCCACTGTGGAAAACAGTATGGAGTTTCCCCAAAAATTAAAAACGGAACTGCCTTTTAACCCAGCTATCCCACTATTAGGAATATATCCAAAGAATACCAAATCACTGATATAAAAAAAGATATGCACCCCCATGTTTAATTGCAGAATTGTTTACAATAGCCAAGAACTAGATACAGCCCAAGTATCCATCAGTGGACAAGTAGATTAAAAAGTGGTGGTACATATACACAATGGAATACTATATGGCCATGAAAAAGAAGGAAATCTTACCTTTTGCGATGGCATGGATGGAACCTGAAGACTATTATGCTAAGTGAAAGAAGCCAAGGAGAGAAAGACAAATATCATGTGATCTCACTTATATGTGGAATCGAAGGAACAAACTGAACTGAGGAATGAAATAGAGGCAGAGGTGGGGTCACAGGGACCAGAGGGACAGCTGTCAGAGGGAAGGGGGATGAGCAGATGGCATCAGAGAAGGTGAAGGGATTAGTGAAATTATATATACATAACACAGAGATACAGATAACAGGACAGCAAATCCCAAAGGGGAGGGGGGAGGGAGACAAAAGGGGTGTAAATAGGGACACGGGGGTGGGGGTTGAGGGTGTTATATTCAATGGAACACTTGAATCCTTGTTAACACAATAAATAAAAATTAATTTAAAAAAGAAATAAATTTGGGGAAACCTCAAAAATTTAGAAATTAAACAACAGATTTCTAAATATAGTGGTCCCTCCTCTATAGCGGGAGTTAGTTTCCAGAACCCCCTACGATAGGTGAAATCCACGAAGTAGCAACCTTACATTTATTTTATTATTTATATATATTTTAAGGCTTTATAAATCCTCCCTACACTCTTATAAACCTTTCCCATACTTTTATTAACCTTTTCCACACTTATTTTCCTTATTTTACTGAAAAAATAATTAAAATACTAAATATATAAAAATATCTCTATACCACAAAATCATGCAATATAGCAAAAAATCCACAATACAAAATTAGATATATACAATTTTAAAATCCACGATACAATGAGACCGTGAAAAGTGAACCGCGATATGGCAAGAGATGACTGTAATACACGAACTAGAAATTAAATCAAAAGGGAAGCTTTAGAATATTTTCAATTGAATAAAAACCAAAACACAACATACCAAAATTCATGGAAGCAGGTAAAGCAATGCTTAGAGTATATTTTATAGCTTTAAATATCATTATCAGAAAAAAAATCTCAAAATAATTATCAAAACATCTACCTTAAGAAACTAGAAAGAGAAAAGCAAAGGCAATCAAAACAAGCAGGAAAAAAGGTAGAGTTAAAATCAACTGAGAAAAAAATAGAACAAAAACCAAGAGTTGGCCTCTGAAATTATCAAAGACTCAATATTATTACAATTGCAGTTCTCCCCAAATTGATCTATACATTCAAAGCAATTCCTCTCAAGATCTCAGCAAACTTTTCTATAGAAATCAACAATCTGATCCTAAAACTTATATTAAAATGCAAGGGCCCAGTATGTGGAAGTCCCGGGTTCAATTTCTGACCAGGGCACACAGGAGAAGTGCCCATCTGCTTCTCCACCCCTCCCTCTCTCCTTTCTACCTCTCTCTTCCCCTCCCGCAGCAAAGGCTCCATTGGAGCAAAGTTGGCCTGAGTGCTGAGGATGGCTCCATAGCCTCCGCCTCAGATGCTAGAATGGCTCTTTTTGCAGTGGAGCAACGCCCCAGATGGGCCGAGCATCACCCCCTGGTGGGTGTGCCCGGTGGATCCTGGTCAGGCGCATGTGGGAGTCTGCCTGTCTGCCCCCCACCCCACTTCTCACTTTGAAAAAATACAAAAAAGAAAAAAAATGCAAGGACCTAGAATATCCAAAACAATTTTGAAAAGAAGAACAAGCCCTGGCTGGTTGGCTCAGCGGTAGAGTGTCGGCCTAGTGTGCGGAGGACCCGGGTTCGATTTCCGGCCAGGGCACACAGGAGAAGCGCCCATTTGCTTCTCCACTCCTCCGCCGCGCTTTCCTCTCTGTCTCTCTCTTCCCCTTCCGCAGCCAAGGCTCCATTGGAGCAAAGATGGCCCGGGCGCTGGGGATGGCTCTGTGGCCTCTGCCTCAGGCGCTAAAGTGGCTCTGGTCGCGACATGGCGACGCCCAGGATGGGCAGAGCATCGCCCCCTGGTGGGCAGAGCATCGCCCCTGGTGGGCGTGCTGGGTGGATCCCGGTCGGGCGCATGCGGGAGTCTGTCTGACTGTCTCTCCCTGTTTCCAGCTTCAGAAAAGTGAAAAAAAAAGAAAAAGAAAAGAAGAACAAAGTTTAAGGATTTATACTACCTGATTTCAAAATGTACTATAAAGCTAGAAATTAATGCAAAGTTGTATTAGCATAGGAAAACCATACAGATCAAAGGAATCCAGAATCAAACCCTTATATTTTATGGCCAATTGACTTTCAACAAAAGGACAAATGAGAGAATAATACAATGCTCACAAAAAATAGAAGACATTTCGAAATGAATATGAAGCAATAAAATATCCCCTAATTTTTGTGAGCAGTGTAGATTTTCTTCAGTTATCCACATGGAAAAAAATCAACTTACACCTTTATCTTAGTAGTCAGTGGTTGGCAAACTCATTAGTCAACAGAGCCAAATATCAATAGTATAACAATTGAAATTTCTTTTGAGAGCCAAATATTTTAAACTTAAACTATATAGGTAGGTACATTGTTATTAACTTAATTAGGGTACTCCTAAGCTGGCCTCTGCTAAACACTCAAGGGGCCAAAGAGCCACATGTGGCTCGCAAGCTGCGGTTTGCCGGCAAAGGCCTACTTCATACAGGAAAATTAACTCAAACTGATCACAGAATGTAAAGAACTAAAACTAAAACTTTAGAAGAGCCTGACCAGGTGGTGGCGCAGTAGATAGAGCGTTGGACTGGGATGCAGAGGACCTGGGTTCAAGACCCCGAGGTCGCCAGCTTGAGTGCGGGCTCATCTGGTTTGAGGAAAAGCCCACCACTTTGGACCCAAGGTCGCTGGCTCCAGCAAGGGGTTACTCGGTCTGCTGAAGGCCCGTGGTCAAGGCACATATGAGAGAGCAATCAATGAACAACTAAGGTGTTGCAACGCGCAATGAAAAACTAATGATTGATGCTTCTCATCTCTCTCTCTGTTCCTGTCTGTCTGTCCCTGTCTATCCCTCTCTCTGACTCACTCTCTGTCTCTGTAAAAAAATAGATAAATTAATTAATTAAAATAAAGGAACGTGAACTGTATTGATAATAGCACACTGATAACATGTTGCTTTTTAAAACTTTAGAAGAAAATAAAATATCTTTGTGATCTTAGGTTAAGCAAACAGTTAAGACACAGACTAAAAATATAAACTATAAAATTAAAAAACTGATAAGTGGAAATTTATTAAAATTTAAAATTTTGTACTTCAAAATACACTATTAGGAAAATAAATAAAAGTCATAGAATGGGAGAAAATATTTGCAAATCACATATCTGATAAGGGACTTGTATCTAGACTTATATAAGACTTTTACAACTCAATGATAAGGCGAATAACCCAATTTAAAAATGGGTTCTAACAAATGCTACAACATAGATGAACCTTGAACATATGCTAAGTGAAATAAACCAGATACAAAAGGACAATACTGTATGATTCCACTTATATGATGTACCTAGAATAGCCAAATTCATAGAAATAGAAAGTAGAATAAGGACTATCAGAGGCTGAGGGAAGTGTGGAATAGGAAGTTTTCGTTTTGATTAATTTTGGTTTCTTTTTTTTAGTGAAGGGGGCGGAAGGGAGAGAGATGAGAAATTTCAACTCATAGTTACGGCACTTTATTTATTCTTTGCTTGCTTCTAATATATGCCCGGGGCCTCCAGCCAAGCCAGTGACACCTTGCTCAAGCCAACAACTTTGGGCTCAAACCAGTGACCTCTGGGCTCAAGCCAGTTACAATGAGATAATCCCATACTCAAACCAGCAACCCCACACTCAAGCTGGTGAGCCTGTGCTCAAGCAGGATGAGCCCTCATTCAAACCGGATAAGCCCACCCGCAAGCCGGCGACTTTGGGGTTTCAAACCTGGGAACTCAGCATCCCAGGTCAATGCTTTATCCACTGCGCCACCACCAGTCAGGCGGGAAGTTATTGTTTAATGGGTACAAAGTTTGGGATGATGAAAAAGTTTTGGCAATGGATAGTGGTGATGAGTGAATGCAACACTGTAAATGTAATTAATGTCACTGAATTATATACTTAAAATGGCTACAATAATAAATACCTCACCACAATAAAAAATTCATTTTTAAAAATAGGCAGCAGACTTGAGTAGATATTTCACCAAGGCACACAAATGATCAATAAGCATATGAAAAGGTGCTCAACATCATTACTCATTAGGAAAATTAATATTAAAACGACAGTGAAATACACATGTACTATAACGACTGTAATTAAAAACACATAACACCAAGTGTTGGTTAGGATACGGAAAAACTGGAAATTTCATCCATTACTGGTGAGTTGTAAAATGATATAGCCACTCTGCAAAACTGTTTGGTTATGTTTGAAAAAATTAAACATAAGCTTACTGTAAGACCTAGCAATTCCACTCCTAGTAATTTACCCAAGAGAAATGAAAACATATATCCACACAAAGACTTGTACACAAGTGTTCACAGCAGCTTTATTCATAATAGCTGAAAACTGGGAATAATCCAAATGTCCATCAGGTAATGAAAGGACAAACAGAATGTGGTATATCGATACAACAGGATACTATGCAGGCATAAAAAGGAGATTCCAGAACATGGCTGAATCTTAAAAAATATATATATATATATATATATATATATATATATATATATATATATATATATATGCGCTAAGTGAAAGAAGCCAGATGCAGAAGACCTCAAAAGATTCCATTTATATGAAATGTCTAGAAAAATCATAACAGAAAGCAGATTGACGGTTGCCTGGAACTGGGTGGAGGTAGGAATTGATTGCAAATTTCAGGGTGTGATAGAAATGTTCTACAACTGAATGGTGTTGATGGATATACAATTCCATAAATTTACTAAAATCATTGAGTTGTAGTGCTCGCTTCGGCAGCACATATACTAAAAAATTGGAACGATACAGAGAAGATTAGCATGGCCCCTGCGCAAGGATGACACGCAAATTCGTGAAGCGTTCCATATTTAAAAAAAAAAAAAAAAAAAAAAATCATTGAGTTGTATACTTACAATGGTTAAATTTTTGTGGCTCTTAAATTAAACCTTAATAAGGCTATTACATGCATACATACATATCTGACACTAAAAAATGAGGCTTAATTTCCTAAGAATAATTAAGACACCATCTCTATGATTTAAACAAAGGTCTTCCTTAATCTAGTCAATATACTTTATATTCATATATTTAAAAATTACATGTAAAGGATATTAACATTGTTCAGTGATGGAAGCCCAAGCCCTAAATAATCTTAAGGTTTCTGAACTAAATTGCGTGATCCTAGTGATTGCTCATAAATAGCAGTAAATTTTAAAATTCTAAAAATAGACAATATTGGCTTTTTATTGGGCTCATTGCAGAGTAAAATAAGGCAGTAAAAGAGGAGGAGTCTGAGAAGCAATTCAAATCTCTAGGTTGTTTGAGTAATAAACTGTGTTAAATGTAATCATCATGGCCTAGGAACAATTAATCCAAAAAGCAAAGGTTGACCTAGTAACTGATTTAATAGCTGTCTTCTATGATATGAAGGGTTTTTACAAGGAAACTATTTTACTAGTTCTTCTCTCTCTCCATCAAGAGCCAAAAATAAAGTGACAATAATCAGCAAGGTAAATTCAGATTAAACAAAAATAATACTGACAGTAACTGCTATCAAATACTGGAATAAAATTAACTAGAATATTCGTTCAAGCTGTTTCCTTGGCAATCCTTAAGAAGAGACAAGACGGTCCTGACCAGGCAGTGGCACAGTGGATAGAGCATCAGACTGGGACACGGAGGAATCAGGTTCGAAACCCCGAGGTCGCCAGCTTGAGCATGTGCTCTTCGGCTTGAGCGGGGACTAGAGCACAGGGTCCCCATAGTCGCTGGCTTGAGCCCAGGGTTGCTGGCTTGAGCAAGGGGTCACTTGCTCTGCTGAAGCCCCCCAGTCAAGGGACATATAAGAAAGCAATCAACGAACAACTAAGATGCTGCACCAAAGAATTTATGCTTCTCATCTCTCTCCCTTCCTGTCTGTCTGTCCCTATCTATCCCTCTCTCTGTCTCTCACAAAAAAAAAAAAAAAAAAAAAAAATGGAGCCAGCCTGTGGAAAGGAACATAGCCCACTGACTCACACACCTTACCTCGATATCCCGATTGAGTTGTTTTACTATGGCAGTTATGTTTCTGATGTGCTCCTCCAAGAACAACCTGGCCAAGCGGTCGCCTCCTCCTTTGTTCTGCATTTTCTGCAGACTGCTGACGATGTCGTCTTTAATTCGGAAGGCGTGCTCCACAAGGGCAGCGGTTGTCTTCTCGTGGCAGAGGATCCTGTCTTCCAGCTGCTCCATGAGGCTCACAGAGGAGTAAGGTGCCATGGTCAGGGACTGGCTGTGTCGGGGCATGGTTCTAACTCGCCTGTGGAAAGCAGCCGTGTTACTAAGGTTGCTCATCAGGGAAGAGGTCATGTTTAAAGCCAGATTTTGGAGTTCCCAGAGAAGAAAATGCAAATCAGCTATCCCAACAAGCTAAATAAGTTTGAGGCACAGTTTCTGCCGCCAAAGAGTTTTCTTCATGAGCCAGGCAGCATCTTTAAACAATTGTACCCAGAGTAAAGTGCTCTGGTCACAGGTTCCAGGACCTCCAAAAGCAAGAGGCTGGCAGAACTAGGCACACTGAGATATCTTCCCCATATAAGCTGTGTTATCAAGATCAAGCTTATTAACAAAAATCTACTGACATGCCCTATCCCCCTTCCCCCTTAAAGCAGTGGGTTACAAACCCAAATGCCTACAAGGGTCAGGAGGCAGGTGGCATAAATGAGTGAAGCACACAATATATGATACAATAGGGAGTGGTGAGGACTTTGAAGAACTAGACAGGGCCTTCCTCAACCAAAGGGAACTACAATTCTGCTCCACCCGAGTGACCATCTGGGAATGTCAGAGCCATTTTTCCAAATCACCTGATATTTAAAGAAGGGCCAGGAAATCCAGACTGGTATGTGGAATCACCTGATTTTTAAGTCTTAACTAATTTAAAAAGCCTGTAAGAGGCCCTGGCCACTTGGCTTAGTGGTAGAGCATTGGTCTGGTGTGTGGAAGTCCCGGGTTTGATTACCGGTCAGGGCACATAGGAGAGGCATCCATATGCTTCTCCAGCCTTCCCTCTCTCCCTTATTTCTATCTCTCTCTTCTCCTCCTGCAGCCAAGGCTTCACTGGAGCAAAGCTGGCCCAGGTAGTGAAGATGGCTCCATGGCCTCCACCTCAGGCATTAGAATGGCTCCATTTGCAACAGAGCATCACCCCTGATGGGCAGAGCATCGCCCCCTGGTGGGCATGCCAGGTGGACCCCAGTCTAGTGCATGCGGGAGTCTAAGTCTCTCTGCCTACCCGCTTCTCACTTCATAAAAATACAAAAAAAAATGCCTATAAGATGATGCAGATCAAACAATGTACTTCCGTGAGCCAATATTGGCCAATGGACACCCAATTTGCAACTTCTGATTTAAAAGTGTTAGTAAGTGCCCTGGCTAGTTGGCTCAGTGGTAGAGCATCAGCCTGGTGTATAGATGTCCTGGGTTTGATTCCTGATCAGGGCACACAAAAGAAGTGACCATCTGCTTCTTCACCCTTCTCTCTTTTCTATCCCTTTCACTCTCTCTCTCTCTTCCCCTCCTGCAGCCATGGCTCAATTGGTTCAAGTGCATCGGCCCGAGTGCTGAGGATGGCTCCATGAAGCCTCTGCTACAGGCACTAAAAATAGCTTGGTTGCGAGCATGGCCCCACATGGGGGCCGCCAGGTGGATCACGATTGGGGTGCATGCAGAAGTCTGACTCCTCTACCTCCCTCCTCTCATTTGGAAATAAAAGAATTTAAAAAAATAAAAGAGTTATCAAAGACATCAGCCTCTCAACTCTCCAGAATTATATTTTACTGTTGACCTAAAGTATATCTGTACTGCAGGGCTACTATGAAATCTTTACCTCTCATGTCACTGAGTGATCCACAGTGTCCTACAAATTGAAAGGTGGAGAGGGTACACGACAGTACTGCTCCTGCTTGTGAACAAAATCATTCTTGGCTCATGTAACAGCTATAAGCGTCATTTACAAAGACATTCACACCCACAGCAGCCCTCATGGGATTGGTGAAAAGAAAAAGTATACCTTAGATGCATATTTTCCATATATTATACCTTTCCTTGGTGACAAGAGAAGGAAATACAGTGCTCCGATGGGCCATTTTTCTTTTTTAATAATTCACATCTGTTGAAAAAAACATTAAATTATTTAATTTTATCTCTAGAACTTACATGATCTCAAAAGCATATTATTAAGTTACTAAGTGGGTCATAAATTATGCTGACACATGTATCAGTTACATTACAGTGTGTCCGTAAAGTCATGGTGCACTTTTGACTGGTCACAGGAAAGCAACAAAAGACGATAGAAATGTGAAATCTGCACCAAATAAAAGAAAAACCTAGCTCAGTGGCAGAGCGTCGACCTGGCGTGCAGGAGTCCCGGGTTGGATTCCCGGCCAGGGCACACAGGAGAAGCGCCCCTCTGCTTCTCCACCCCTCCCCCTCTCCTTCCTCTCTGTCTCTCTCTTCCCCTCCCGCAGCCAAGGCTCCATTGGAGCAAAAGTTTGCCCTGGTGCTGAGGATGGCTCTGTGGCCTCTGCCTCAGGCACTAGAATGGCTCTGATTGTGGCAGAGCAACGCCCTGGATAGGCAGAGCATTGCCCCCTGGTGGGCATGCCGGGTGGATTCCAGTCGGGCGCATGTGGGAGTCTGTCTGACTGCCTCCCCGTTTCCAATTTCAGAAAAATGCAAAAAAAGAAAAAAGAAAAACCCTCCCAGTTTCTGTAGGATGATGGCAGCATGTGCGCATGCGCAGATGATGACATAACACCATGTGTACAGCAAAGCAGCCCACAGCCATGCCAGTCGAGATGTGGATGGTACAGAGGAAAGTTCAGTGTGTTCTGTGGCTCGCTAAATTCGAATCTGTGACCAAAGTGCAACGTGAATATCGGTGCGTTTATAACGAAGCACCACCACATAGGAATAACATTACTCGGTGGGATAAGCAGTTGAAGGAAACCGGCAGTTTGGTGGAGAAACCCCGTTCTGGTAGGCCATCAGTCAGTGACGAGTCTGTAGAGGCTATATGGGATAGCTACCTAAGGAGCCCTAAAAAATCTGTGTGTGAGCCCACACTGAACTGCACTGAATAGGTATGAAACTGGGAGAGTTTTTCTTTTATTTGGTGCAGATTTCACATTTCTGTCGTTTTTGGTTGCTTTCCTGTGACCGGTCAAAAGTGCACCATGACTTTACGAACACACTGTATTAAAGAACTTATGTCTCATATATAAAATAAATCGAAAATGTTTCCAAATAAGAAGAAAAGCATCAAGGAAAATCAAAATGCTCCTGAAATTAATATCGCTCACCCTTGTAACACAGAACAACAAGGACTGTTAAATGCAGTTTCCTTAAGTTTCTTCACCCCATATCTGAATTCAAGCTTGAGAAATCACTTTTACAGAAACAAGGCAGTTTCTTTAACAGGCTTATTCAAACTACTTCTCTGTAGAAATTACAGAAAACTTCCTTACTATATCTTTTTTGGCTTTTGTTTTGTTTTGTTTTTAGCAACAGGGAGAGAGAGAGAGAGAGAGAGAGAGAGAGAGAGAGAGAGAGGAAGAGAGAGACAGAACAGAAAGGGAAAGAGATGAGAAGCATAAACTGATGGTAATGGCACTTTAGTTATTCCTTGATTGCTTTTCATACATGCCTTGACTGGGTAACTTAAGCTGAGGCAGTGACCCCTTCCTCAAGCCAGCAACCTTGGCTCAAGAACAGACTAGTCCCACACCCACATGTGGCAGTTTAGAATCAGGAGGATTATCTTGACTGGGGTGGTTCCCCCCCCCCGAGGAATAAGGGTCCCAGCCCCACACCAGGACATGCAGCCCAGGGCTCCAGTGTCAGGAAGAGAAGTCCCCACAACTTCTGGCTGTAAAAACCAGCAGGGAGCGGCAAAATGGCGCTGGAGTAGGCGGACGTACCAACTTCCACCTCCCAGAACCAAAGTGGATTACGACTTAATTTTAAGAACCATCATCTGGAAAAACCAACTTTGGACTAAACTAAGAGGATTCTTTAACCAAGGAACACTGAAGAAGCCACACCGAGACTGGTAGGAAAAGTGGAAACACAGAGAGGGCTGCCCAGCTCATGGGAGCGAACGGCAGCCTGGAGAGACTTGGGTGATGGGAAGTGAGTTTAGTGAACAGGAGAGGGTCCTGGGCCCCAGGACCAAAGCCCCAACCTGCAGCCCCAGAGACTATAAGAGGCATAGGAACAGTATTTAGCTGAAAACAAGCCAGGATACTGTTTGTGAGAAAGAGATTTCTCAGAATCAGGATTCTTCTTAAAGGGACCATGCAGAAAACCTCTTTAACAACCACTCACCCAAGACTCTGGGGGACAGGGAGAGATGAGAGGACCAGAGTAGCAGGAAGAGAGTGTAAACTAGGAGGCACAGGGAGAAACACTTTGAGGGACAGCTATCCTAACCCCTGGGTTGAGTCACTCCCCAAATCTAAAGTGAATATTTCCCCTGGAACCAGCAATACTAGCAAAGGGAAGCAGGACATCAGACAAATAAGCTCTCCTGCTACACTCGGAGCAGAGTCACTTAGAAGGAGACAGTCATCATGAATACAGTATTGAGTGCTAAGGTCTGAGCTGCAGGGCCGCCACTCACACTGCTGAGGGCTCGCTGGAGGGTGGGAGGTGGCTGGACGTGGAAGCATGGTCCCATTGGCAGGGACGGAAGCCGGGCCGGCCACGACTGAGGCCCGGCGTGAGCTCAGTCCCGCCTGGCAAGGGTGGAAGGGGCACACGAAAGCAGTCCAACCCAGCTGCAGGCTGGGTGAACAAGAGCGGTCCTGCTTGCAATCCTTCCCGCAGGGGCAAGGCAAAAGCCGGGGAACAGGTGGAGACCCATGGCTGAGCATAGGTGCATGGCCCCAAATGCAATTCCAAGGCTTGCGGCTCCAGCACGTCGTGCAGCCCCACCCACAGGGGTAGGTCAAAGCCCGAGGCCAGACAGGGCTTGTAGCCTGGGCACAAGAAAACAGCCCCACCTGTGGAGGAAAGGCAGGAACCACAGTGACTGCCACAGTGGGCCGAAGACAGCAACTCCCATACGCAAATGCCCAAGGCAGTGGCAGAGAGGGTGGCAGGCCAGCAGACAGACCACAGCTAGGGAACACAGACGCCACAACCATTGGACTCCTGTGGTCACACCCTTCTTATACACAGACAAAATGGGAAGGCAGAGAAATGCAACCCAAATGAATCAAGAGAAATCCCCAGAAAAGGACTTGAATTAGATATAAACAAATTACCAGATGCAGAGTTTAAAATAATGATTGTTAGGATGCTCAAAGATTTTAGAACACCAATAGATGGACATAACGAGTACCTAAATAAAGAGATAGCAAATATAAAAAAGGACATTGAAATAATAAAAAAAAAATCAGTCAGAAATGACAAATATCAGAAATGAAGACCACAGTGGAAGGTATTAAAAGCAGGATGGATGAAGCTGAGGACTGAATCAGCTAGTTAGAGGATAAGATAAATGAAGGCATGGAAGCAGAGCAGCAAAAAGAAAAGAGACTCAAAAAGTCTGAGGAAACTCTAAGAGAGCTCTGTGACAACATGAAGAGAAATAATATCTGCATCATAGGGGTTCTTGAAGAAGAAGGGAAAGAACAAGGGATAGAAACCTTGTTCAATCAGATCATAGCTGAAAACTTCCCTAAATTGATGCAGGAAAAAGTCACACAAGTTCAAGAAGCACAGAGAATTCCATCAAAGAGAAACCCAAAGAAATCCACACCAAGACACATCATAATTAAAACACCAAAGCTAAGATATAAAGAGAAAATATTAAAAGTTGCTAGAGAAAAAAAGGCTATCACCTACAAAGGAGCCCCCATAAGGATGACATCCAACTTCTCAACAGAAACACTTGAGGCCAGAAGGGAATGGCAAGAAATATTCAAAGTAATGCAGAACAAAAGCCTACAACCAAGACTACTTTATCCAGCAAGGCTACCGTTTAAAATTGAAGGAGAAATAAAAAGCTTCCCAGACAAAAAAAACCTCAAGAAATTCATTACAACCAAACGAAAACTGCAAGAAATGTTAAGGGGCCTGGTGTAAACAGAACAAACGGGGGAAAGATTATAGCAAAAAAGGAAGGTAGCTTTAAAGAATAAAATGGCAATAAACAAATACATATCAATAATAACCTTAAATGTAAATGTATTAAATGATCCAATCAAAAGATATAGGGTAGCTGTGTAGATAAGAAAATAGGACCTTTACATATGCTGTCTACAAGAGAAACATCTCAAAACAAAAGACACACATACACTAAAGGTAAAAGGATGAAAAAAATACTTCATGCAAATGGAAATGAAATAAAAAGCTGGGGTAGCAATACCTATATCAGATAAAATGGACTTTAAAACAAAGGCTATAGTAAGAGATAAAGAAGGTCACTACATAATGATAAAGGGTGCAATCTAAAGGAAGATATAACCATTATAATATCTACACACCTAATATAGGAGTACCTAAATATATAAAGCAGACTTTGATGGATATAAAGGGCGAGATCAACAGCAATACTATAATAGTAGGGGATTTCAATGTCCCACTAACATCACTAGATAGATCCTCAAGAAAGAAAATTAACAAAGAAACAGCACACTTAAAGGACACACTAGATCAACTGGATTTAATAGATATCTTCAGAAACTTTCACCCTAAAGCAGCAGAATATACATTATTTCTTTTTTCTTTCTTTCTTTTTTTTTTTTTTGTATTTTTCTGAAGCTGGAAACAGGGAGAGACAGCCAGACAGACTCCCGCATGCGCCCAACCGGGATCCACCCGGCACGCCCACCAGGGGCGAAGCTCTGTCCACCAGGGGGCGATGCTCTGCCGCGACCAGAGCCACTCTAGCGCCTGGGGCAGAGGCCAAGGAGCCATCCCCAGCGCCCGGGCCATCTTTGCTCCAATGGAGCCTTGGCTGCGGGAGGGGAAGAGAGAGACAGAGAGGAAGGAGGGGGTGGGGGGTGGCGAAGCAAATGGGCGCTTCTCCTATGTGCCCTGGCCGGGAATCGAACCCGGGTCCCCCGCACGCCAGGCCGATGCTCTACCGCTGAGCCAACCGGCCAGGGCCAGAATATACATTTTTTCAAGTACTCATGGTACATTCTCTAGGATAGACCACATATTAGGGCATAAAATCAGTCTCAACAAATTTAAGAAGATTGAAATCACATCAAGCATTTTCTCTGATCACAATGGCATGAAACTAGAAATCAACCACAACAGAAAAACTGAAAAATACTCAAACACATGGAAACTAAATAACATGATATTAAATAACGAATGGGTTAACAATGAGATCAAAGAGAAATTTTAAAATTCCTAGAAATGAATGATAATGAGCATACAACAACTCAATATTTATGGGACACAGCAAAGGCAGTACTGAGAGGGAAGTTCACAGCAGTACAGGCATACCTTACAAAGCTAGAAAAAGCTCAAATAAACAACCTAACCCTGCATCTAAAAGAACTAGAAAAAGAACAGCAAGTAAAGCCCAGAGGTAGTAGAAGGAAGAAAATAAAGATCAGAGCAGAAATAAATGACATAGAGGCTAAAGAAACAATACAGAGAATCAATGAAATCACGAGCTGGTTCTTTGAATGGGTAAACAAGATCAATGAACCTTTAACCAGAATCATCAACAAAAAAAGAGAGAGGACTCAAATAAATAAAATTAGAAATGAGAGTGGAGAAATAACTGACACAACAGAAATACAAAATATTGTAAGAAAATACTATGAAGAACTGAATGCCAAAAAAATTAAACAACCTAGGTGAAGTGGACAAATTCCTTGAAACATATAATATTTCAAAAATCAATCTGGAAGAATCAGAAAACCTACACAGACCGATTACAACAAATGAGATCAAAACAGTTATCAAAAAACTCCCAACAAACAAAAGCCCTGGGCCAGATGGCTTCACAGGTGAATTCTACCAAACATTCGAAGAACTAACTCCTATCCTTCTCAAGCTATTTCAAAAAATTCAAGAGGAAGGAAGACTTCCAAGCTCCTTTTATGAAGCAAGCATAATTCTGATTCTAAAACCAGGCAAAGACAACACAAAGAAAGAAAATTATAGGCCAATCTCCCTGATGAATTTAGATGCTAAAATCCTCAACAAAATATTAGCAAACCAGATCAAGCAATACATGAAAAAAATCATATATCATAATCAAGTGAGATTTATTCTGGGAGGCAAGGATGGTACAATATTGGTAAATCAATCAATGTAAACAAAGGAAGGAGAAAAAGCCACATGATAATTTTAATAGATGCAGAAAAAGCATTTGATAAAATCCAGCACCCATTTATTATCAAAACTCTCAGCTAAGTAGGAATACAGGGAACATACCTCAACATGATAAAGGCTTTCTATGAAAATCCCACAGCCAAAATCATAATTAATGGGCAAAAATTAAAAGCAATCCCTCTAAGATCAGGAACAAGACAGGGGTGCCCCCTTTCACCACTCTTATTCAATATAGTACTGGAAGTCCTACCTACAGCAATCAGACAAGAATAAGAAATAAAAGGCATATAAATTGGAAAAGAAGAAGTAAAACTATCAAAATTTGCAGATGATATAATACTGTATATAGAAAACCCTAAAGTCTCAGTCAAAAAATTATTGGACCTGATAAATGAATTCAGCAAGGTGGCAGGATATAAAATTAATATTCAGAGGCATTTTTATACTCCAACAATGAACTGTCAGAAAGAGAAATTAAGGAAACAATCCCCTTCACTACTGCAACAACAACAAAAAAATAATAAGGTACCTAGGAGTAAACTCAACCAAGGAGGCTAAAGAGTTGTACTCAGAAAATTATAAAACATTGATAAAAGAAAACAAGGAAGATACAAACAAGTGGAAGCATATACCGTGCTCAGGGTTAGGAAGAATAAACATCATCAAAATGTCTATACTACCAAAAGCAATTTATAAATTCAATGCAATACCAATTAAAATACCAATGACATAATTCAAAGATATAGAAGACATATTCCAAAATTTTATATGGAACCAAAAAAGAACATGAATAACCTCAGCAATCTTGAAAAAGAAAAATAGGCCCTGGCCGGTTGGCTCAGTGGTAGAGCGTCGGCCTGGCGTGCAGAAGTCCTGGGTTCGAGTCCTGGCCAGGGCACACAGGAGAAGCACCCATCTGCTTCTCCACCCCTCCCCCTCTCCTTCCTCTCTGTCTCTCTCTTCCCCTCCCACAGCCAAGGCTCCATTGGAGCAAAGATGGCCCAGGCGCTGGGGATGGTTCCTTGGCCTCTGCCCCAGGTGCTAGAGTGGCTCTGGTCGCAACAGAGTGACGCCCCGGAGGGGCAGAGCATCGCCCCCTGGCAGGCGTGCCATTTGGATCCTGGTCAGGCGCATGCGGGAGTCTGTCTGACTGTCTCTCCCCGTTTCCAGCTTTAGAAAAAATACAAAAAAAGAAAAAAAGAAAAAAAGAAAAAGAAAAAGTGGGAGGTATCACACTTCCAGATATCAAGTTATACTACAAGGCCATTGTACTCAAAACAGCTTGGTACTGGCATAAGAACAGGCAAATACAGTGTGTCCGTAAAGTCATGGTGCACTTTTGACCAGTCATAGGAAAGCAAAAAAGACGATAGAAATGTGAAATCTGCACCAAATAAAAGGAAAACCCTCCCAGTTTCTGTAAGATGATATGGTAGCATGTGCGCATGCGCAGATGATGATGTAACACCATGTATACAGCAGAGCAGCCCACGGCCATGCCAGTCGAGATGTGGATGGTACAGAGGAAAGTTCAGTGTGTTCTGTGGCTTGCTAAATTCGAATCTGTGACCAAAGTGCAACAAGAATATCGACGCATTTATAACGAAGCGCCACCACATAGGAATAATATTTCTTGGTGGGATAAGCAGTTGAAGGAAACCAGCAGTTTGGTAGAGAAACCCCGTTCTGGTAGGCCATCCGTCAGTGACGAGTCTGTAGAGGCTATATGGGATAGCTACCTAAGGAGCCCTAAAAAATCTGTGTGTGAGCCCACATTGAACTGCACTGAATAGGTATGAAACTGGGAGAGTTTTTCTCTTATTTGGTGCAGATTTCACATTTCTATAGTCTTTTGTTGCTTTCCTGTGACCGGTCAAAAGTGCATCATGACTTTACGAACACACTATAGATCAATGAAATAGAGCAGAGAACCCAGAAATAAACCCACACCTTTATGGACAATTGATATTTGACAAAGGAAGTAAGAGCATACAATGGAGTAAAGACAGTCCCTTTAACAAATAGTGTTGGGAAAATTGGACAGCTACCTGCAAAAAAAGGAAACTAGACCACCAACTTACACCAGTCACAAAAATAAACTCAAAATGGATAAAAGACTTAAATGTATGTTGTTAACCATAAGCATCTTAGAAGAAAACACAGGCAGTAAGCTCTCCAACATCTCTTGCAGCAATATATTTGCTGATTTATCTCCACGAGCAAGTGAAATAAAAGACAGGTTAAACAAATGGGGCTATATCAAACTAAAAAGCTTTTATACAACTAAAGAAAATATGAACAGAATAAAAAGACAAACCACACAATGGGAGAACATATTTGACAATATGTCCGATAAAGGGTTAATAATCATAATTTATAAAGAACTTGTAAAACTCAACACCAGGAAGACAAACAATCCAATCAAAAAATGAGCAAAAGAAATTAATAGACACTTCTCCAAAGAGGACATACAGATGTCAAATAGACAGATGAAAAAATGTTCAACATCACTAATCATTAGAGAAATGCAAATTAAAACCACAATGAGATACCACCTCACACCTGTCAGAATGGCGCTCATCAACAAAACAACACACAATAGGTGCTGGCGAGGATGTGGAGAAAGGGGAACCCTCCTGCACTGCTGGTGGGAATGCAGACTGGTGCAGCCACTGTGGAAAACAGTATGGAGATTCCTCCAAAAATTAAAAACGGAAATGCCTTTTGACCCAGCCATCCCACTTTTAGGAATATATCCCAAGAACACCATAGCACTGATTCAAAAAAAGAAATGCACCCCCATATTTATGGCTACTGCACAGAAGCTCCTGCACTGTAGTCACAGCCAGTCCTCACAGCTGATCGGCCTGGGGGTCAGTACCTCCCAGTGATACCCATAGCAATCAAGGCTCAACTACAACAGGACAGTCCACACAGCCCACACAGGGGGTGCACCGGGAGGATCCAGCTTTGCTGACTAGGGAAGCTGCACCACTGGACCCTACAGGACACCTACTACACAAGGCCACTCTACCAAGTCGGGGAGATGTAGCAGCTCTACCTAATGCATAGAAACATAGAGAAGCAGCCAAAATGCAAAGGCCAAGAAACAGGTCCTATCCATATAAAAGAACAGGAGAAATCTCCAGAAAAAGAACTAAGTGAAATAGAGGCAAGCAAAGTACCAGACACAGAGTTCAAAGCAATGGTTACAAGGATGCTCAAGGAACTTAATGAGAACTTCAACAGCATGAAAAAGAACATAGAAACCATAAAAAAGAATCAGTCAGAAATGAAAGATACACTAACTGAAATGAAGAAAAATTTACAGGGAATCAATAATACAGTAGATGATGCCAAGAATCAGATCAACAATTTGAAAAATAAGGAAGCAAAAAACACCCAATCAGAACAGCAAAAAGAAAAAAGAATCCAAAAAAATGAAGACAGTGTAAGGAGCTTCAGGGACAACTTCAGGCATACCAACATTCACATTATGGAGGTGCTGGAAGAAGAGAGAGAGCAAGAAATTTAAAACCTATTTGAAAAAATAACGACAGAAAACTTCCCTAACCTGCTAAAGAAAATAGGCATACAGGTCCAGGAAGCTCAGAGGGTCTCAAATAAGATGAACCCAAAAAGGACCACCCCAACATAACATAAAGCAGTTAGTTACTTACAAGGGAGTTCTTATAAGACTGTCAGCTAATTCTCAACCGAAACTTTGCAGGCCAAACGGGACTGACAAGAAATATTGAAAGTTGCCCTGGCCGGTTGGCTCAGCGGTAGAGCGTCGGCCTAGCGTGCGGAGGACCCAGGTTCGATTCCCGGCCAGGGCACACAGGAGAAGCGTCCATTTGCTTCTCCACCCCTCCGCCGTGCTTTCCTCTCTGTCTCTCTCTTCCCCTCCCGCAGCCAAGGCTCCATTGGAGCAAAGATGGCCCCCGGCGCTGGGGATGGCTCCTTGGCCTCTGCCTCAGGCGCTAGAGTGGCTCTGGTCGCAACATGGCGATGCCCAGGATGGGCAGAGCATCGCCCCCTGGTGGGCAGAGCGTCACCCCATGGTGGACGTGCCGGGTGGATCCCAGTCAGGCGCATGCGGGAGTCTGTCTGACTGTCTCTCCCTGTTTCCAGCTTCAGAAAAAAGAAAAAAAAAAAAAGAAATATTGAAAGTTACGAAAAGCAAGGACATACAACTGATATTACTCTACCCAGCAAAGCTCTCATTTAGAATTGAAGGACAGATAAAGAGCTTCCCAGACAAGAAAAAGCTAAAGGACTTCATCGCCACCAAACCGGTATTGTATGAAATGTTAAAGGATCTTTTTAAAGAAGAATAAGATTAAAAAATAATAATAATAAAATGGCAATAAATCGCCTGACCAGTGATGGCGCAGTGAATAGAGCATCAACCTGAGACACTGAAGTCACAGGTTTGAAATTCCAAGGTCATCAGCTTGAGTGCTGGGTCGCCAGCTTGAACAAAGGATCACTAAAATGATCCCATGGTGGCTGGCTTGAGCACAAAGGCTGCTGGCTTGAGCCCAAGGTCACTGGCTCAGCTGGAGACCCTGGTCAAGGCGCATATGAGAAGCAATCAATGAACAACTAAAGTGCCGCAACTATAAGTTGATGCTTCTCATCTCTCGTCCTCTTTTTCTCTGTCTCTGTCTCTCTCTTGCAAAAAAAAAAAAAAGGCAATAAATACATATCTATCAACAATCGAATCTAAAAATTAAAATAAACAAATAAGCAGAACAAGAATAAACTCATAGATACAGAGAACATTTTGACAGTTGCCAGATGGAAGGGCAGTTGGGAGGATGGGTTAAAAAATGAAAGGATTAAAAAGTACAGAATAGTCTTGGGGATGTAAAGTACAGCATAAGGAATACAGTCTATAATATTCTAGTAATTGCCTGACCAGGCGGTGGCGCAGTGGGTAGAGCATTGGACTGGGATGCAGAGGACCCAGGTTCAAGACCCCGAGGTCGCCAGATTGAGCGCGGGCTCATCTGGTTTGAGCAAAAAAAAACCCAGCTTGAACCCAAGGTTGCTGGCTCCAGCAAGGGGTTACTCGGTCTGCTGAAGGCCCGCAGTCAAGACACATATGAGAAAGTAATCAATGAACAACTAAGGTGTTGCAACGCAAAATGAAAAACTAATGATTGATGCGTCTCATCTCTCTCCATTCCTGTCTGTCTGTCCCTGTCTATCCCTGTTTCTCTCTGAAAAAAAAAAAATTCTAGTAACTATGTATGTCAGATGGGTTTGAGACTTATCGGATGATCGTTTAGTAAGTTATATAATGTCTAATCACTGGGGTGTACACTTGAAATTAATATAATATTTTGTTAACTGTAATTGAAAAATAAAAAATGATTAAAATATTTCATTACTTAGGTTTCTCGATATTGTTGTTCATTGTGCTAGAACAATGAATGCCTAGTAACCGTGCTCTGATTCAGTAATTTGTCCTCATTTACATGCTGGATTCAGAAAGCATTTCTGACTAAAACTCTTGTTTTGGCATCATCTCTCCAGCATGTTATTTTTAGAGCTTCACAATGTGAACATTTCACTTTCCTAGACATAGAACTTTAAATTGAAACAAATTACATTTAAGAAAAAAGTGATTCATGATAAACAAGCTTTGGTACCAAAGATGTTCTTCAGTAAAGATAATTAATTTCTGCCATTTAGACCACATAAAATTAAAACAGTGTGGAAGCTGTTAACACTCAGGATCACATAATCTTTACAATTTTAAAGCTGTAAATACCTTATTTGAATTATTAATCTATAGAATAACTGAGCCAAAGAAACATTTATTTGGTATCTACTATGTAGCCAAGTAATTTAAATAGGTAAGACAAAAATCCCCTCCCTCAGGATTTCACAGCCTACAGAGAAAGGTAGACATCTAAACCAGCCTAGAAACAATGGGTTTTAAGTGGCTTAGAAACCAGTTGAGAAAAAAAAAAAAAAAAAAACACAGGAAGAAAACACTAATTGGAAAAGATACATGTACTCCATGTTTAGTGCAGCATTATTTACAATAGCCAAAATATGCAAGCAGAATGTGCTATATCCATGCAATCAAATTTTACTCAGCCACAAAGCCACAGAAAAGAATGAAATCTTGCCACTTGTGACAACATGAAAGGATTTCCAGGGCATTATGCTAAGTGGAATAAGTCGGGCAGAGAAAGACAATTACCTTATGATGTCACTTATATGGGGGGATTTAAAAACAAAAATTAAACACCCAAGCCCACAGATACAGACAACAGGTTTGGTGGTTGCCACAGGTGGGGATTGGTAGGTGGCAAAATTGGTGAAGGTGGTCAAAGGCACAAGCCTCCAGTTATAAAATAAGTATGGCATGGGGATGTAATGTACAGTGTGGCGACTGTAGTTAACAATACTGGATTGCTTTTTGAAAGTTGCTAAGAAAGTAAATCTTGAAAATTCTCATCAGACACCCAAATATTTTTATAATAATGCCAGATGTTGACTAGATTTATTGTGGTGATTGTTTGGTACTATATACATTGTGGTGATTATTTTGCAATATATAACTATCAAATCATTATGTTGTATACCTAAAGCTAATATAGTATTATACGTCAATTATACCTCTATTAAAAAGTTTTTGTAACATAAAACACATGGGGAGGAAAAAAAAGAGAAGGCTTCATTCTTCTTGGGTAGCAGCTAGGTCAGGGAAGCGCTGATGAGAATGAGTAAGGTTTTCCCAAGTACAGAATAGGGAGATTGTTCCACACCTCTCTCCTCCACACTCCAACACTCCCGCTTCTTCCTTTATTCTCAACACACTCTGGCTTAACCCACTCTTACAGCCTCAACCTTGGCCACTCTTCCCATATTCACCTTCTCCAGTCAACTCTAGTCCTCCCCCTGCCTCTGTACCCACCACTGCCCTTGAACATGCCTTGCACTTTGCTGCCAGCAGACTGTTGCCTGTGTGCTCTAACAGAAATGCCCCTCCCAGCCCTACCTTTCTGAAAAACTGTATTCGTCTTTCAGGCCCCACCAGCCCCTCAATTCAACACAATGGCTCCCTCATTTGTAATTCTTTGGCTCTTCATTCTGTCTGTTACATACTACTTATCATGCTTTATCAGTTTTAGCTGTTTGGTAGTCTGTCTCCCCTACCAAACTATATTCTCCTTAAGGGTACCTTTCGCATATGAATAGATTTAAAGCTGACCTAGAAGGCCCCACACATATGTGTAAGAGCATGACTAGTGTTCCAGGATCACACACTGCAACAATAAAGGCACTAGAGAATATGATTTAGTTAAAAAGTTTGGTTCTTTACTGAGACTGTACACCCAACATTTTTACTGAATATAATATCCGTGCATGAAAGGAGACTTTTGGAATCCCCTTTCATCCACCTGGAAAGATCCTGCCTGAGCTACAGAAGCCCAGCCACACCACCTTTCTGACCAAGGCGGCTACCCACCACTCACTGTCAGAGCTTGCTTTTCAATAACAAATCTTCCTATTACCAAGAACTAATCATTCTCCATGTCAGGAAATGCCACACGGCAGGAGTTCCCAACCTACACTCACATCTGTTCAGAATTGATGCCCTTTTATCATAAAGTGTGTGTGTGTGTGTATGTGTGTGTGTGAGAGAGAGACAGAGATATATAGAGATACAGAGAGAAGGATAGGGACAGACAGACAGGAAGGAAGATGAAAAACATCAATTATTTGTTGTGACACCTTAGTTGTTCATTGATTGCTTTCTCATATGTGCCTTGACCAAGTGGCTACAACAGAGTGAGTGGCCCCTTGCTCAAGCTAGCAACCTTAGGCTCAAGCCAGCAATCTTGGGCTTCAAGCCAGCAACCTTTAGGCTCAAACCAGCAACCATGGGGTCATGTCTATGATCCCACACTCAAGTCAGTGACCCTGAGCTCAAGCTGGATGAGCCCATGCTCAAGCCAGCAACCTTGGGGTTTCGAACCTGGGTCCTCTGCATCCCAGTCCAATGCTCTATGCGTCACTGTCTGGTCAGGCCCGTTTTTCATAAATTTTTATCTGTTAGGTCATTTGGTTGGTTAATAATGATTCTCAGCCATAACAATTGGAAGTTTATGGCAAATGAGTAAAAATTAAGTATAAATAAGTCACTGGTAAAAGGCTTCTCAAAGATCATTTCCAGATCTTCCCATTGCCCATTCTGGTCTGAGTCATCAGCTCAGGCAAATTCACAAATCTAATCTCTAGCTGTGGGTCTACAACATTATTAGACAGGTCTGGGTTGTATACTATTTTGATTGTGCCACTTTTTTACTGTTATAACATTCAATCTCCAGTTTATAAATTTAAAAACTGGGGGATATTAGGGGAAGGGACAGGTAGGTAAAGCAGGAGAAAAAAAATGGAAATAAAATAAGAAAAAGTAAAATCATAATTGCTCCGAATATACAATATATCAATAGAATTTAAGGAAAATGCTATTATCTAAACCAAAGCACTTATTTGTGATTATGAGGGTTCGGAGATATAGATATGAATATATTTTAATGACAAAAGGAGACCTTAATGCCAGTCAACTATTATCTTTTATAAGTAAAATGACACTGGGTAGAAATACCTATGGAATCATTTTAATGTAAATAATACTTGAACTTAGTAAATTTAAATGCCAGTTATGACTAAAAAATTAAATACCAAATTAATTTTTCAGTTTACTATTAAAAATACGGCACTGATGTGTTCTGCTGAGTAGAAGAATATTAAAAAAGTAGGCAAAGCATTTATGAATAAAGTGGTTGTAAGTTGGTAGTGGGGGAAGAAAATCCTATTTCCTTGTGGTTAAAAATAGAGTGAAAGGATAGAAGGGCGGAGAACAGCTGAAGGTTTGTCTAGAAAGGCAGGTGGGAGTCCTCCTCCAGCTTACCTCTCACACCCTGCTCAGACCTGCGGGCCTCGTCCTGGGGCAGTGAGAGGTGATCAGAGCACTGGGAGACCCAGGGATGATGGAAGGTGAGCTGCCCCAGTGCCTGGCGCAGGCGGAGACCAGTAGCGGTGAGAGGTGGCAGCACAGACAGGATTCACCGGCAGAGGGATGGCAGAGGGGCTGGGGAGGAGGCAGGGCTGAGGGGTCTCCCGGAGAGTCCTCACTTCTCTCTCCCCAACTCTCTTCTGGCTCTCCGCCCTCACCTCCCTTTACTTCCGCTCTGGTTTTCTTTTTCTCTTCTCAACCCTAATGACTCTCCATTCATTTTCCTTTGCCCTTTTCCTTTCCTTAAATTCTCATTTTCGCCCTGGCCGGTTGGCTCAGCGGTGGAGCGTCGGCCTGGCGTGCAGGGGACCCGGGTTCAATTCCCGGCCAGGGCACATAGGAGAAGCGCCCATTTGCTTCTCCACCCCCCCCCCTTCCTCTCTGTCTCTCTCTTCCCCTCCCGCAGCCGCAGCCGAGGCTCCATTGGAGCAAAGATGGCCTGGGCGCTGGGGATGGCTCCTTGGCCTCTGCCCCAGGCGCTAGAGTGGCTCTGGTCGCAGCAGAGCGACGCCCCCCGGAGGGACAGAGCATCGCCCCCTGGTGGGCAGAGTGTCGCCCCTGGTGGGCGTGCCGGGTCGGGCGCATGCGGGGAGTCTGTCTGACTGTCTCTCCCCGTTTCCAGCTTCAGAGAAATACAAAAAAAAAAATTCTCATTTTCACTGTCCTCTACTGTTTCTGCTTTCCCTCCTTCTCTCTCTCTTTTCACAACTACAGTCCAACATACGATTCTATCTTGGAAAACACAGGTGGTGGGTTCAGAAAGGCACTAACTGGAATCCTGTGTGATCCTAGCAAGCTGGCCTTAGTTGGTTGGGTTGGGGACCACATAAATAATAGCTGCTCACCCTCATGGAGTGTTTGCCTTACGTTAGGGCTCATGGGGCCCATTTACATGCATTCACTGAATTCATCTTCACAATTGTTTGTGAAGGGACTACTCTTATGATCTCCATTTAACCAGAGGAAACTGGGACTTAGAAATGTTCAACTGGCCCAATATCACGTGGACAAGAAGGAACATCATCAGGCATTACTGTTGGGCAAATGAGTTTGTAAAATTTGTATTTTTTGAGTTTGCTCACTTTTAGTGTTAAAAAGTGGCGCTGGACAGCCCAGGTATGTGATCTGTGAAATTGCAATTTACTTTCTGCTTGGGAAGGGCCATTGTCTTGCTAATGTTTGCTGGAGGAGAGGTTTTCACACCAGAAAGCATTGAAAAGAGAAGGGAGAAAGCCATGTTTTTGCAGAGTTTGTGCAGAGTGAGAACAGAGAGTCTGAAGATGGGAACCAGTGCAGATGGGAACCAGACGTGAGGGGCTTCTGCAAGCTCCGCTGAGACTGGTGGGGCCTTTGATTCTAGGAGAAACCGGAGGAGATTCTCCTGGTTGTGGAACTGGATAATGTGTCAGTAGCTTTGTGAGCTCTGACTGAATGAAGTGGGAAGTATTTTCCCTGTGTGTTGCTCATCAGCCAGTGCGAGACTTTAGTATATGTGCTGCCGAAGCGAGCACTGGTGCGAGACTTTAATAAAGGAATGGTCCGCCATTTTTTTGGCTCCACTGTTTCTTTACTGTCTGTCTGAATTCAGTGAGAACCTGCATTGAATGGCCACAACAGCCGCGACTGCTGGCCATACAATTACCCACAGGGAAGCTATGGGGTAGCCAGACAGTGTCTGGCATTAGGGCACTGGCTTGCTTCCCATAAGAGCTGGTTCCTTTCCCTTTCTTGGTTAATATCCCTTCATCATACCTAATGATAGAAAATATATCTACTTTTAACAATAAAACCTTATATAGAAGGTTCAGCAAATAGTATTCATTCATCTAAAGAGCTATTATGTTGCTTGCTGTGTGGGATTAGTGGGGAAATTATTAGGTACTTGCTATAATCCTTTCATTTGGCCAGTGCTGTTTCTCCGGGCCTCACTGTGCGCTGAGGTTACAGCCGGACTGAAGCATTGCTATTGTCACTTGTATTTGTGAAACCAAAGCAGAAAACAAATGCTTTATAACATATTTTATACAAAGAAATTTGGAATATTTTAAGAAACTCCTTTTATTTAATTATTTATTTTTAGATTTTTATTTGTTCATTTTTAGAAAGAGAGGAGAGAGAGCAAAAGAGAGAGACAGAGAGAAGGGGGGAGGAGCAGGAAGCATCAACTCCCATATGTGCCTTGACCAGGTAAGCCCTGGGTTTTGAACTGGTGACCTCAGCATTCCAGGTCGACACTTTATCCACTGTGCCGCCACCGGTCAGGCCAAGAAACCCCTTTTATTAAACTGAAAAATGCTTTTTGTGATCAGTAAAGTATTATCATATTAAATTTTAGGCTCTATGTAAAAGTATAAAGAATAAAGTAAAAATCACCATTCAGAAATTGCTGATGTTTATATCGATTTATATTTTTTAAGACCTCTCTTCAGGAGACATACAATTTTCTTTTTCTTTTTAAAGAGTTTATTTTTTTATTATTATTATTATTTAGAAAAGGGAGAGAGAAACAGAGAAAGGCGGAGGGGGAGGAGCAGGAAGTACCAACTCATAGTTGCTTCTTGCATGTGACTTGACCAGGAAAGCCTGGGGCTCCAAACCTGCGACCTCAGCATTCCAGGTGACGCTTTACCTGCTGCGCCACCACAGATCAGGCATCTTCCCTTTTCTATTTAAGCATAGTTAGTACACAATATTATATTAGTTATGTTAGTTTCAGATGTATGACATTTTTACACCTTACAATGTGATCGCCCCACTAATTCTAATCATCATGTTACTATGCAAACTAATGACAATGTTGTTGACTACACTCCCCTTCACCTTTCCACCCATCACCCTACCCGCTTATAATTTCATTTTGAAAAAAATGTATATACCCTAAATTTCTTAATTGACACTATATTTAGTGAACATCTTACTACGTGAGTATTACATTCCATCACGTCACAGTTTTAATGCCTGCATAATATTCCAATGAATGGTAATACCATAATTGTTAGGCAGCCCCTTACTGACAGACATTTAGACTGAAATACTATTTATAATCATGGTTTAGTTCAACTTCTTGCTCTCTTATTTTCTTTTCCTTTGTCCTGTGAAATGACACAGGTAGTATAGAAAAGTCAGTGGGGCAGACGGAGAGACTCTCTGACAATGAAAGCTATAGAATCAGAAAAGAAGGAAAACGGGGATCTGTAAGAACAATCCAAGGTACTGCTGGGACTCACACCTAAAACAAGGCAGTCAGCACTCTTGTGATTCCTGGTTCAATGTCAGTCTCTGGCTCTATACAGTGAGCTCCATGAGGAGCTTTATTGCCACAGCTGTAACCCAAACACCTGGCAAATAGTAGCTGATCAATAAATGTTTGCTGGTGGGTAAAGAATCAACCTGGGACCTCAGCTTTGAAACCCTGAGGTCGCCAGCTTGAGTGCAGGTTCATTCAGCTTGAGCATAGGGTCACCAGCTTGAGTATGGGATCATAGACACGACCCCATGGTCGCTAGCTTGAGCCCAATAAGCACTGGCTTGAAGCCCATGGTCACTAGCTTGAGCAAGAGGCCACTGGCTCAGCTAGAACTCTCCAGTCAAGACACATCTGAGAAGGAATCAATGAACAACTAAAGTGCTGCAGCTACAAGTTGGTGCCTTTCATGTCTCTCTCCCTTCCTGTCTGTCTCTCTCTCTCTCTCTTGCAAAAAAAAATTAAAAATAATGTTTGCTGGATGAATAAATCTCAAGGATAGATAGATGACTGAAATGAAGTCATTTCGTATGCTGAATTTAATTAATTGAATTCTGACTGGAGAACAGAAATGTGCAATCAGAAAGGGGGATGGTATATACAGCATGTCTAGTAAAAGCAGGGTTTGAAGAGGTGAAATTTGTCAGTGTTTCCAAGAACCTAAGAATCCAGGGCAACAGGAAGAGTTCTATAACAGAGAGTGATGATTAAGCTCTCATGGTGCAATGACATTACCCACTATGATAATTCGACTCACAACTCTTGTCCTGAGCCTACACTCACCAAGCACATCATTAGGCTTCCCATGTGGATTCACATAAGAATGAAATATGCAGGAATCAGCAAACTCAAGTCCCAGTCTATCATCAGCTACTTTTCTCATTGTGAATTAACAATTGAAATTACACTTCTGATGGGAACCAGGCTCGAGTAAGTCAGCCTCCTGAAATATGATCATCTCTGACAGTCCTAATAGTGATATATACTGTGATGCTCACAGCATCATATCTGCTGTGAGGAGACAGACTCTTATGTAAGACGGCCCCTATGATCTCCCCCTTCTGGAGTGTACTCATTGTGTGATCCTCTCTCCTTGAGTTAGGTGTGACCTGTGACTTACTCTTGACCAACAGAATACAGCAGAGAGCAGCCACATGGCAGTCATCTGTACTCAGGGGGCAGCTGTAGTCAGCTGGCATTCTGACAGCCAGTCATATAGGGTCTAGTTCTGCTTACTAGGAATATTTTTAATTTATTTTTAATTATTTTATAATCTTGATTTTACGTCATTTAATAGCTTTCTAAATGCCTAGCTTAGAAAAACATCTCAAAAGAATATTGAAGACAGAATAAAAACATTCACAACTCATTTATTTAGAGTGGCTCTGTTTTCACCAAGGGAAGCAAATTACAAAATAAATCTAATTTGTCACAAGCGATACCATTTCATCCCATCAGGATGGCAAAAATGAAGAGTTGCCAAAAAGACCACATATTGACGGGAACATGTGTGGAACAACGGGAACACCAGTTGGGAATGTGAACGGCACCACCACACTAAAAAGCAACCTTCAATATTTAGAAAAGCAGAAGGTGCATAAACCCATGGTAATTCCAGTGCTAATAAACACCACCACCCCCCAAACTTCTCAAACCTGTTCATAAGGAGACACTTACAAGAATACTTAAGGCAGCATTGTTTCTAAGAGCAAAAAACGTGGGCAAGGGAGGACTGAGAATCCATCATTAGGCAAATGGATGAATAAATTATGACATATTCATGCAGTGAGAGAACAGTTGTGGAAATAAATAAATCAGAATTACAAGTCCCAATGTGAATGAATCTCACAAATATATTCAGTAAAAACGCAAGCTGAAGAAGGATATGGACACTATGATGACATTTTATAAAGATTTAAAATGTGCCAATAATATGGTAAATCTGTAACACTTGAAAATGAATGTGAAAATGACACACACCAAATCAGGGTCCAATTTATCTTTGAGTGGGAGATAGGGGATCACACAAAGGAATACAAGGGGCTTCGATTAAATGTATGTTTTAGTTCTTCAATTTTTCATTATGTAATTATTAATAAGAAAGAAAGAGAAAAAATTGCTTCTTTCTGCCCCCACTTAAAAAAAAAAATTATGTAAAGACCATGAGCTCAAAGGAGGTCAGTCACATTGTTAGTGCCTCCAGGGCATGCAACAAAACTCAATCTTGCTCGATACACTCTGGGGACCATGAAATTAGAATTACAGGGTAACAGTAACTAACCTTCATCAAATCTTCGCCCTGAAAGCATTTTATCCGTACTTACTATATAATCTTATCTAGATGTTAATATTTCTATAAATGGCTATTGGTTAAATGTCCAACAATAAAAGAGTAGTTAATAAAACATGGCACATCCACTCAAAAGAATATCAATAACTATTTGAAATTAGAGTTACCAAGACTATGAAGTAACACTAAATATTTACATGCTAGCTATAATGTTAAGATTCTTCCAAAAGAACAAGATTTGAAAAGAGGTTTATAGTACTATATAGAACCATAATCAGAACCCGGAAACCAGAGCTCCATGGCACCACAAGTTTGCTGGTGCAAACCTTTTAACTTATGGATGTAAAAGAACCAGGCAAAATTTTAGGTTCCATCTTTGTCATGCCCTCTCCATTTTCTCCTCCTCCTCCCCAAGGTAAGGAGCTCACCAGAACCTGGGCCAACAGAGACAGACGGAGTGGTCAAGGTCAAGACATGAGAACCCTGCACCTCTGTATGCACAGGCTTTCCTTGCTTCTCCTGTCTGACCCACCAGCGGGCCCCTCCTTCTGTGAATGGATGCTTCCCTGTGTGTGTGGCTCTCTTTAATGCTGCTCATTCGACCGCACCCTGTGCCAGAAGTGGCAGAATTGCTCTGTGGTGTAAAGAGCTCGTGTCTGGGTAAGTCATTTGTGTTCATACAAGGAGGAGGAAGAGGGCTGTGCAACTGAGGCCAAGGACTAATTCCAAAGTCAGAGTGTCTAGTTTCATAAGAAGGTCAAAGAAGGATTACTGGTAACAGCTGGAGCTTTCCATAAATTAACCCCAAGACTCAGATTGGGGGAGTGCCAACAAATTATGTGCAAATGAAATAAGACAGCACAAATATTAGCACACTTGTCTCCTCGATAGGCAGTTCCTCTCCCTACATCTGGTCAGAATGCGTGTTTAGGGATGTAGATAACATTATGGTTGTGAGGTGGACCTGGAGGAAACTTGTATAAGTCACTAAATGAAGGCACATGATTAGGCCTTACACAGCCTCCAAACTGCTGGGCACTCTCACACCAAGATGTCCTTCTTTGAACACATTAAGTCAATGGCAAATGAAGCTTACCTGACACATCCTGACATTTTTTTCAATTGTACATTACTCTAGGAACCCAGCCATCCCTCACCCATTCTGGGGAGAATGTGGCAAGGGTTCCCACACTAGAAGTACTATTAAAATATTTTTTAAAACAGTGAAAAGACATAAATCAAAATGTAAATAATGGCAACAAATACGTTTTTGTTCTACTTTCCGTCATTTTCAAAATAAAGTACTTTATACAAAAATACTTCAATAAAGTGGGATATTTTCACAATGACAAAAATTTTATAAAAACTTGAATAAAAGAATGAACCACCTGACCGGTGGTGACGCAGTGGAGGAAATGTCAACCTGGGATGCTAAGGTCCCAGGTTTGAAACCGCAAGGTCGTCAGCTTGAGCGCAGGGTTGCCAGGTTGAGCATGGAATCATCAACATGATCCCATGGTCACTGGTTTGAGCCCAAAGGTCACTGGCTTGAGCCTAAGATCGCTGGTTTGAGCAAGGGGTCACTTTCGTCTGGAATCTCCCAGTCAAGGCCCGTATGAGAAACAATCAATGAAATAAATGCCAACTACAACTTCATACTTCTCATCTCTCTGCCTTCCTGTCTGTCTGTCTCGGAAAGAAAGACAAAAAGAAACGGAAGGGAGGGAGGGAGGGAGGGAGGGAGGGAGGGAGGGAGGGAGGGAAGGGAAAGAAAAAAGAGAGAAAGAGAGAAAGAGAGAAAGAAAGAAAGAAAGAAAGAAAGAAAGAAAGAAAGAAAGAAAGAAAGAAAGAAAGAAAGAAAGAAAGAAAGAAAGAAAGAAAGAAATTGTCCATTTACAGCTATCAAAACTAAGAGACAAGCCTGGCCGGTTGGCTCAGCGGTAGAGCGTCGGCCTAGCGTGCGGAGGACCCGGGTTTGATTCCCGGCCAGGGCACATAGGAGAAGCACCCATTTGCTTCTCCACCCCTCCGCCGCGCTTTCCCTCTCTGTCTCTCTCTTCCCCTCCCGCAGCCAAGGCTCCATTGGAGCAAAGATGGCCCGGGCACTGGGGATGGCTCTGTGGCCTCTGCCCCAGGCGCTAGAGTGGCTCTGGTAGCAACATGGCGACGCCCAGGATGGACAGAGCATCGCCCCCTGGTGGGCAGGGCGTTGCCCCTGGTGGGCGTGCCGGGTGGATCCCGGTCGGGCGCATGCGGGAGTCTGTCTGACTGTCTCTCCCTGTTTCCAGCTTCAGAAAAATGAAAAAAAACAACAAAAAAACAAAAAAAAAAAACTAAGAGACAAGCCTGATTCTGGGTTTAAAAGATATGATCCAGTTAAAATAAGTGTGCTGAGAATTTTTTTAGTGTGTTTAAAAACACTACCATGTTATGTTAACTACCTTTATGGTGGTAATAATTTCAAAATATATACCTATACTAAATCAACATGCTGTATATTTTAAATTTATACAATGTTATATGTCAATTATATCTCAATAAAGCTGGAAAAATGCTTTAATAAAGCTGGGGGGAAATATATATCATAAAATTTACCATCTTACACATTTAAAGTATACCGTACAATAGTGTTAATTATATGTGCATGGTTTTGCAACAGACCTCTAGAACTTTTTCATCTTCCCAAACTGAAACTCTGTATCAGCTGAATGACTGACTCTCAGTTTGCTGTTAATTTTACCCATTCCTTTGAGGCACATAACGAGGCTTGAGCCCAGTATCCTCACTGACACCCTCATCGAAGCCCTGGGGCAGCCAAACATCAGGGACTAAGCTACCGTGGACAGGCCCAGAGGCTCAGGCCGCCTCAGTGTGAGCCACCAGCACAGCACACCTAAAGCCTGAGGTTCCAAGGTCAGTGTGAATCGCTCTATAGGGTCCCAAAGCAGATATTTCTAATGCCTTCTGTGAAATGACCTCAATGCCTCTTTGCAAGACTTGTCTTTTCCCCCTCCACTCTGTCACATTCACAGAGGGAATTCTGCTGAAGGAAGAAAGGTGAAAGGTGGCTGTATTTCCCACCTATAAAGAAAAAGAAAAAAAAGAACTTGAAAAATGCTCCACACCTTTACGGTAGCCTTCCAGTCAGCACGGGGTTGACTGCGTGACTGATGGAATCTGGTAAATGTGCAACATACATGTGGCCTCTGTGAAGTCCAGACGGAGTCACAAATGAGCTGGAATCACCTGGACCCCTCGAACCCAATGGCCACAGATGTTGTTTGAACCCCCTCTACAGCTTAGGATGATGTTAACATTTTTAAGAGAACCTCTGCAAAAACAGACGGGTTTTTGTTCCCATCTATTAATAACAGCTATTTTGAAATGCTATTTAAATCTTCTATTGTTATTTGAACTTTTCATGGATTATGCTTACCAACTGAGCTGCTTTGGGACAGCACGGATCATATACCCCATGAACCTATAACCCCTATGTAACCTAGAACAGCATCTCTTCACAGACACTCCTCAATATTTGTGCATTGGCTTGTTTTTCTAATTTGGTAGAGGCTCATTGTTTTAATTATTGAGTTGCTCTGCCCAAATGACACGCCGATGGCTGACTCAAGGTCCCCTACAAGTGTGAGCTTGGTGGACTGCTTCGGGCTGCCCTGCACGGGCACTCACACATGCATGCACCCGCATCGAAAGAGAAGTATCTTAATATTACTGTTAGGGTGTTTTATTATGATCAACAGCTATATTTGGCAACTTTTCTTTCCAGCATTAGAGAACACATTACCAAATGCTGCAAAGAGAATCTGCCAAATGCAACAGCTAGAACAGAAAAAAAATATTATTTAAAGCTGTTGTAAACTACCTACTAAACTACCAACACCCCTAGACGCACCCGGGATCATACAGGGGAAGGGAGGCGTGACTTGGTACACTCATGAAGACAGGCTGCTGATTGTGACTTCTGGGTTCTATCCTATATGAATTTCTAACCAAAAGGCTAAGGATTTGGGCTTGGAGGAAAGACCCAACCTCCAGTCTCTGCCCTTCTTCTCATACACACTAGGAGGGGCTAGACTTTTCTGCTGAACATGGAAGTCTATGAGAGACTCTTATTTGGAGTAACAACTTGAGTTCAGTGCATTAATTTTATAACTATTTGAGAGAGAGCAAGGGAGGCCTCTTGAGCCCTTCCAGAGATAATTAAAAAATGAGGAAAAAAGAAATCTGAAATAAACAAAAACAAGCTGAAGGCACCAGGGGTTTCTGAATAACAGCTTCCCAGTTAAACAATTTTAAGAATTCCGTAATGTGAAAGCAGCCCCCACACATTCTCTCCCACATAAACACGCCTTTTATTTAAACCCCACTCGGCTAGGCAGCAGGATCTCTTGCCTTCACTTCTATAGCTACTCCATCCAGAGAAGATGTTATCTGCACAAAAACATTCTTACGAGGGAGAAAAGCGGACCACCAGGCAGCGAGGACAGGCATATCCTAAGGAGGAATACTGTCATTCTCACAACCTCAACGACTCACCACCCTCAAAACTGGTTTCCCATCTCAAATGCCAATTTTGCCTGAACAGAGACTGAAAAATTCAGGTCTTTTGGTGTCTGCCAGCCAGCACATTCCCAGTAACTTTCCTGTGTACAAGAAAGGTAATTGAATACACCATTTTATTGTCACTGATCACCATGGTTTTTTAAAATACCAAGAACCAGTGAGCCCAGAGACAGTGTGTGTGTGTGTGTGTGTGTGTGTGCGCGCGCGCGCGCGCATGTGTGTGGGGGTCTTAACAAAAGACCACCCAGTAATCAAAGCAGTTGTTTTATCTTCCTTTCCCTGCTTTTATGTTAAGAACTCATGGCACATAATCACATCTAATAAGTCAACAAAATAATCAATATAAGGAGAGGGAGGAAAATAGAAGAGTTATTAAGAGGCAGGAACAAGCAAGGAAGAGTGAGTAAAGAAGAGGAGGAAGCGTGGAGGAGGGCGGAGGAGGGCCTGGTGGCTCTGCAGGAGCGGGGCCGGCAGACAATGCAGAGGAGAGCAGGTGGCTGCAGGGCCCAGAGAGGGGAGTGAGCTCCTCGCACATTCAGCTGCTCATTTGCAATGTGAAGAAATAGATGGGCCATTTTTAATATACTATGTTAGGTTTCTCTCACTCTTTTTTTAAAATCAAATATGTGCTTTCTTTGTTTTGACACAATTACACAAAGTTAAGATGTCATCAGGGGAAGATCACTTATTTCCACTTACGACATGGAAACATACCTTTTTAAATCACCCATCGTTTTTGCTAAAAGCCCTATTTTGAATGACCATCCTCTCTTCCTCCTTCCTTTGGAGGAAAGCATGGGTCTCACACCCACCGTCGTGTACCAGGTGCTAGCAGATAACTCCGTGGTCATCCTGTGCATTCACTCAATGATTTGAATCAAGTAATTTAGTCCAGTTAACAAATATTCATTGAGCTTCTACAGGGTGGAACAATCCAATAGGGAAATAAAACAGGCTACAATGCAAGCCTGGGGATTGAAGAAGCTGGTGCCTGCCACATGAGTGGTAGAAACCAGGCGCTGCCTCTGGATGGAAGTCAGGTTCAGTTGAATGGGGCCATCAGGAAAAGCATTTGAGAAGCAGGTGTCTGAGCTGGATATTCAAAGGGGGGAGCTTAGATACTTGCAGGGCAGATGAGAAAGGGTGGAGGGAAAACGAAACAGAGGAAGTACTGACTCATGAAAATGCCTGGGTACACGGGTTCCTGCTGGTGCACAGTGAAAGACAGAAGGTGGGACAGTCACTAGGATCGTGCTCAGAGCCCGTGACTCCACAACAGTTAGAGACAGTAAGACTGGAAAAGAAGTGACATTTTGAAGGCGATTGTGTGAGAGGCACCACACCTCAACACGCAGTGACCAACTGGATGTGGGAGTGTGAAGAAGAGGAGAAAAGTCAGAATAACCCAAGTGATCGAGAGCAGGTTACAGAGAGAAGAACGCCAGCTCGAAAATCATGAAGGACGCACTGAGATGGACGCGGTACCTCCCCGGTTAGATGCCTCCCTAATAATGGATCCAGCATAAGAAAACACCAGAAAAAACCCAGGCTGAAGGGTACTCTACAAAATAACCTACCTGTACCCTTCTAAAGTTGTCATGGTCATGGAAGACAAACAGCAACTGAGGAACCCACTAGACGACAGGACACTAAAGGGGCATGACAATCAATACGGCACAGGATCTCGGATTGCATCCGGACCAAGGAGAGACCATCTAGAAAATATTTATCCCCCTTTGCTATAAAAGGCATTATTGTGACTATCAGTGACACTCGAGTCAAGTCTGTACATTAGATAATGGTACAGAATCAATGTCCATTTCTCGATTTTGGATGCTTCTTATGCAAGAATTTGTCCTTGTTTTTTTTAGGACATAGACAGTGAAGTATTTGAAGTGGGAAGGTAAAGGGGATCATGTCCACAGCTAATTCTGAAATGGTTCAAGAAAAATTACAAGCACATGCACGTGTCCCTCTATGTATGCACGTGTGCACGCGTGCGTGTGAAGAGAGAGAATGTAACAGAGTTAGAAGGACAAAGCAAGTGTGGTAAAATAGTTAATATTTGTAGAATTTGGACAAAAGGTATATGGGAATCATTTTAATTATTCTTGGCACTTCTCTGCAAATCGGAATTATTTCAAAATAAAAAGTTTTAAAAGGAAAAATGATTCAGGAAGCTAGGAAAGGGGAGCTGTTTAGAGACAAAACAGTCTGGCTCCTGGGTGTCAGACTCCGAATGGAATCTGGGAGAGGGCAGAGCCAGGTATGGAGATTTGGAGGCACCTGGGAGCCAGGCAAAACTGGGTAAAAGCAGGGCTCTGAGGTCACACGTATTGCTAGAAGTCCATCCCCAGGTCTGCTCCTTCACAACTGGTGACTTACTTAAGTTGTTCTCATTTCTCTTGGCCTCAATTTCTTCACCTACATAACAGCAATGATGAGGCTGTCTATCTGCCTTACAGAATGGGAGTGAGGATTAAAGGACATAATACAAGTGAGAACCACAGTGCCCAGTATGGCACCAGGTAACTAAGTGTCCATTAGCAACCAATGTTGGCTGAGAGGAAAGGAAGCGAGAAGGGGCCCCCAGGAGCCTGGCAGGGGAAGCTCAGTTGGTTAGAGTGTCATCCTGATAACCCAGGGTTGCAGGTTCAATCACTAGTCAGGGCACATACAGGAATCAACCAATGAATGCATAAATAAGTAAAATAATAAACTAATTTTTCTCCTTTTTCTCCCTCTTTCTCTCTCTTTCAAATCAATAAATTTAAAAAAGAAAAGAAAAAGACTTTCAGAATCCCACATAATCTCACATTCAGAAGTCAGAAGAATGAAGAAGATAAATGAGGTGTGAGTTGCATCTGGAAAACCAGAGCCAAGAGAAAGGCTCGGGAGGAAGGTGACTGCGGGCAGCAGACAAGGGGGCAGAAATCCAGCTGGGGAGAGGCCTCAGCTCTGCACCAGGACCCCTCCATGGGAGCCCTACAAGAAAGCAGTTTCAACAGAGAGGGGAGGGGGAGGCCAGAGAAATGAGTGGGCAGTCGAAGGGAGGAGACCTGAGGACAATTCACACAGTGGCAGAGTACAGAACGGAGCTGCCCCATACAGGAGCCCTCAGCCCTGTGTGACTATTTAAACTGAGTCTGAATTAATTTAAAATTGACAAAAATTAGAAATTCAGTTCTTCAGTCACACTTAGCCACATTTCACGTGCTCGGTAGTCCCATGGGAGCTAGTGACTCCCATCCTGGACCGAGGTGACCTAAAATATTTGCATCCTTACCGAAAGCTCTATTGGACAGACCTGGGACTCTAGCACAATTTCTTTCATTGTGAGAATGATGACTGACATACTTGGTGGGGGAGGGTTGGGGCCTGGTGAGAAGGGACCAAATAAACTGAAAAAAGGGGAGTAACAAATGGAAGCAAGTCTCCAAAAGAGGCAAGAAGGAAGGGAAGAGCCCAGAGATTGGACAGCGTGGAGTGTATGTGCGTTAATTTGGGGGAGGGGAGTGAGAGACGCTGTTCTTAGACATAGAAAATAAAGGACAAAAACGGGCAAAGGAAAATGTTTGGGGTGGTGAGGAGGGTACATTGGGAGCTAACACTGAGGTAAATAGAGGGCCTACACTGGGAAGTGGACATCCTTAATCTTCTCAATGAAAAAGGCTCTCTCCTGAAAGGACACTGACTAAAAGGAGAACGAATGGAAAAGTCTGGCATAACCTCTAAAAGAATGCAGCCTGGAGTTAATTTTTAAAAGTGATTTTTTTTTTTTTACATAGAAAAACAAGACCCAGGTAAAATTAGAGTAGATAGAGCCAGCATATATTTTGAATGGAATCAGTCTGAACATTTTTGTGACTTTCTTCTAGATAACTTGGCAGGCTGAGAGAAGAAAAAGCAGATAATGAGGGTGGTTTTGGATCAAGGACTGGAATATGAGAAGTCCAACGTGTTAGGACAAAAGATTCTGGGATTGCAGACAGCACTGGAATGGCTGGCAACATATGAGCTCCAAGTGGAGAAATGGAGCCACAAAAGTGAGTGAACAGCGAGCAATTAAAGGACCCGAGTCTCCAGTGATGGTTGAAACTTGGTGCAGTAGGTGGGGAAACGCAGCAAGAGCCTGAAGTCCAAGTTGAAGTCCAGATCTTAACGGTAGGAAAATTTCCAAGACTGAACAAGATGTAAGTGATTGAAGCGGAAATGAAAGCCATGGAAATTGATGTTGAGGACCTTAAGGAACTTCAAGCTCAATGAATTAATAGGGCCTCAATATAAACTAAACCCTGAAGTCAGTGGCAAGAGACAAGGCGGAAAAGAGAACCAAGCGAGTTGCTCACGTTTGTTACTTTTTTGTAGCATCAAGTGAAGTGATTCCCAAACCTGGGTGTATGTACATCAGAGTCACCCAGGGAACTGATTTCCCTCCAGATATTCTGTCTTCCTCCTTTCTGGATTTGTTTTTAAAATAAGGATTCATAGATAGGCCTTGCCTACTCTGATTATTCTAATTTGGTGTTTGGGGGAGAGTCTAAAGAGCCATGTATTTCAAAATGCTTCCGGTAATTCTGAGGAGCCACCAGGTTTGGCAAGCACTGATCCAGAAGACAAGAAGGATGGCGTGGAGCGCAGATAGCATGATCTTCTAAAGAGAAGACTTTGTTAGTGACGGGCTCACAGTTTGGATGGAGGTGACACTGAGAAGCAGGGGGAAGCCCCATCCGTGCTCCAGTGAGATGAGAGAGGGCCCTTGTGCTCAGGGAGGGACAGGAAATGGGCCCAGCCTCAGAAAAATGAAAATATAGGAGAGGAGTATGGCTGCAGGATGTAAGAAACAAGTGGCTGAAAGGCAGGTTGAAGGCACACAGGCTGGTAGCCTACAGACAAAGGCAGAATAATAGTTCATGAGGGTTCCTAGTGTAATAAAGTGTGATTCATTAAGGGTTTGCAGGTTTAGTGGTTGAATTCCTGGGCAGTAAGAATTTTTCTATTTGGATGCCATCAGATTTCTAACATGTAATCCATTAAAGATTATTAAATCCTCAAATAAACAAGTTTGCAGAAGCTTACTCATTAACACTGAAAATATTGTCTTCTCAACCCACACTTCTATACAGATGAAATCAGACTGGAATGAACATCAAACATAGCCTCAGAGCAGCCAGCCAGAAGGGGCAACCCCAGGGCCGTGAGAGGGACCTTGGAAAATGGAAGTGTGTAAACTGAGGATATAGAAAGGAGCCTTTCTTTTTAGCACCAGCCAATGCTAAAAATAGAAGAGGTGTCACAACCTACTGGCTCTCAGAAGCACCCTTCAGACGCGCGCACGCACACACACACACACACACACACACACACCATGTCAGGGCCCTAAATGCCAAGACTTGTGAAAATCCTAGGGATGGTTTTCAATAAAGAATATATTTACTTTCACAAACCCAACTCTTACTGAAGAGCAAGCAAGTTGCAAATATTTGCTCCTGCTTCTGAGCGAGCTGCACTTCTGTGGATTCTAATCATTCTAGCATTATTTCTGGTTACTCCTATGAAATAATTCCTAACACTGACATACACAGAAAATAAGATGAGGGCGTGATCGCAGCCAGGCGCTCCCGCACAACACACACACACACACACACACACACACACGCAAGCACGCACACACAAAACCTCATGCATATTGAAAAAAATGACTCACTTAATTTGCTGCTGACTGCCACTATTGGGTTTTGATTTTACCTGTTCAAATACAAAGTTTCCTATTAGATTAACTACGGGAAAGAACTCAGGAGTATTAACCCTGATTTTGTTCATGACTTTAGAGTACTCTAGGGGTTTTAACCTGGGCATCTTAAGAAGCCACTCTCTGGACCACCCACTGCATTCTCTCCATAATCTTCCATAAGACTATAACATTTCTTGCCACTTGAGAGCCAATTAATAGAAACCCTAGTAGAATATGCATGGTAAAGCCTTGCATATGCTGTACCTGCAAAGCCAGTACTTTGGGGCCCTTTGTCTTCTCACACTACAATGGCACAAACAGCACTGTGTAACTGCAAAGAACCCAAGACTCTCCTTTTAACGATGGTGGAGAGGAGTGTGGGGGAGCTTGACCTGTCCAAGGTCACTCACTCTGAGTAGTGGGACGGCTGACTTACCACTACCTCCGAGGCAATCTATGCACCACTCCAACCTCTCCAAACAGTCCCGCGGGGGTTCTGTTGGTTTGCTAGCATGCAACCTCTCCTCAGCCCCCGCAAAAATGCAATGCCCGTTGCACTCTGTGCCCAACTTCATTTCTGCGCGTCAGCATGCAGTTAAACCCGCTCGCCATCAGCATGTCACATGGGCCACGCGCGTCTCTCTGTGTCCCCCAAGCCTATCTCCCCGGGGGTTGCCCCAAGGTCATCGACAGTCCCAGGAAGCTTTCACCGCCGAGTACTGCAGGGTGCCCAGTCGGGGGCCCGGGGCGCGGGACTCACCCTCGCGGTGGGGCGGGCGCGTCGCGGCTCCCCAGGTCCTCGCGGGCGCGGCTGGGTGCGGTGGCCGCTGGTGCGGGCTGTGCGGGGAGCCCGGCTGCGGGCCCGCGCCGCGGGGAGTGCCGTCCAATCAGCGCGCGCCTGCCGCCTGGCCCGGCGCGCGGCCCGGCCGAGTTCGCGGCTCCCGGGGGGCGCGAGCAGCAGCGCGCAGCCCGAGCCGTTTCCGGGCGCGTTGCCTGGACGCGGTTGCCGTGGCAGCCCGAGCTGGAGGCTTTCCCCGCGCACCAGCGCCCAGCCCCGCGGCGCCGCCCCTCCTCCTTCTGCGCTCCCACACCCAAAATAGCCTCTCGCCGTCGCTGTTGTTTCCCACTGCGCTCTCATCACAGCGGCCCGGAGTTGGCGGGCGGGGATTTCGCTTATTGGAAAATAAATCCTGTTGTAGAGCTGGTTGACTTGAAGGGAGAGGTGTTGAAATGGTGCCTGATTAAGATAATAGCCATGGTGATTGCACCGTAATTCTCCTCCGAGCTAACGTCCCTTATTTACAAGACTTCTTTCCCACAAATAAGCGTTATTTATTTCCACCCGTCCTTCCAAAATGGGAGAAGTTATTCGGCCACCATCTGGGAAACAGCTCGGCGTCGACGCCCCCCACCTGTGCAGGTGAACTAACCCTTCGTGGCTGCCAAGTGTTATTTTATGAAACACCTTGATACCCGCCTCGGGGACCAAGGATTGTGCCTCCCCGCAACAGACACGACTCAGGAAAGAACTGCCACCTCCCCTATTTCTTTCATCCCATCCTCCTTCCTTCCACCTCATCCTCCCTCCCAGGGCGTCCTAACTCTTTCCACCGACCTCCGTATTTGGAGTTTAAACAAGGTTTACAAGTCAATCCACTTCAAAATCCAATTTTGCTTCCTCTTGGTGGGCGGGATTTAATTCCAGCAGAGTTGGGGACCCCCACCTTTGTCCGCCTCACTGCCTCCTGTTCATATCGCTTTCGTGTCGCTAGTATTTACCCAGTGGAGGTTTTCCTATCTGGCTCCCCCACTAGCATAAACCCCTCAGCCCAGGGGAAGGAGCTTGACGTGTTAGAAAGACCCTGGATTGTGGAGTCAGGCTGAGCTCTTTTGGAATCCTCTCTCCAACAGTTATTTCTGTGTGGTCTTGGCTATTCTATGGCTGTTTCCACGCCTATACAACAGGTTAATACACCCGTCTACAAAAGGTTCGTGCATCCCTAACATTTATTCATACAACAGTATTTATTGGATGCCCGCCAAATTCTAGAAACTGTGCCTGTTCTAAGCAAAGGCATAATGGTGGAGAAGAAGAAGACAACGGCTCTCTGCTCTCATAAAGCCTACAGCCTGAGACACATTAATGAAATAATCACAGCCACATGTGAAACTGCCATTGTGCTAAGGAGAGTTCGTGACCTTGAGACCTGTGATGTGAAGATGAAAACTAACAGCATCCTTTTATTACAATGATCATTCTTTCCTTTTCTCCCTTCACTTCCCACTGCCTATCACATGGTATGCACTTAGTAAATATACACACACACACACAGAGACAGACAGACAGACAGATAGAATTGAATCCTATGTCATGGTGATAACAGTATCACTCAGTTTCCCAGGAATGTTTTGCCACGAAAATATATTTGAAACATATGTAACTTGCCACTATGTCTGGAAGGGTGTGCAGGTGTTACAGTCAAGTTGAAACATTCAAACACAGAGCCCATCATGGAGTCCTGAGAAAAGTTCAAATGTTTCTTGCCTGGGTAGGGTGCACATCTCAGGTGAGCACATGAAAGACCCTTTGTCTCATTTCCCCTCTCTGCTTCCTATTCCACTCTCTCCCCAGGTCCCAGCTCTACCCTGCCACTCCCTGTCAACTCAGAACCTCAGGGCACCCATGCCTGGCTTCCCAGGAGGGTGACAGTAGATCCTTACATTCCTCAGAGTAGAGCATTGATAAAACAGTAAACTCCCTCCTGCTACTTCTGCTGGCCTTCAAAGCATTACTTTAATGCTTTAGTTACCATAAGACTCCATCACTGTCAAGGGTAGGGAAGGAGAGGAGTTGAGAAGTGAGGGGCCATTGTCACCTACATACACCCTTCTATTTAGGTTGATTTTTTTTTAATTTTCTTCTCAAAAATCTTACAAATTAACATAAGTAAAACCCAAATTTGAAAAGATCCATTAATCAGGAGACAAATAACTGCAGCTCTTTCAAATTGAATTCCTCAGTAGGAATCCTGAAGTTTAACAGTAGCCTTTAATCAGATGCATGACTTCCCATTTCTGACTCTTCCTTTTTTCCTGCCCAGGTGATTTGTTTAGAATCTGAGGGGATGAAATCTAGTGCACAGTGATATAAGTGTACCCTAGTGTCTCCAACTCTTACACTATTTATCTGTAGAAAAAATTTCAAAGAACTATTTTTTCAGTCATTTGATAATGACTCACTACAGAAAACAGATTTTTTGTATTACTTTAATTTAAAAGCTATGATTTTATACTAGCAAAGGTTACGAAAAAATAGTTCATCAAAGAGAACAATTTTATAAACTTGATAGATGTCATACTATTCACCAACCAGTCATTAAATACAAATAACCTATGTAGTATAGTGTGCTAGATACTGTGGAGAACATTTTTTTTAAAGTGATTTCTTGCCTAGCTGAGTTCTGGTCCTACCTGTGTCACAGCACCACCCCTAGTCATGAAGACAAGATGTGTAGTACATCTATGAGGCCAGTAAGCAGACTCATCTAAGTAAAGGGCAAGGGCTTGTATAGGTAAAAAATGATATGTGCAGCCTCACCGGGCGGTGGTGCAGTGGATAGAGTGTCAGACTGGAATGTGAAGGACCCAGGTTTGAGACCCTGAAGGTGCCAGCTTGAGCACAGGCTCATCTGGTTTGAGCAAAGCTCACCAGCTTGGGTCCAAGGTCAATGGCTCCAGCAAGGGGTTATTTGGTCTGCTGTAGCCCCCCGGTCAAGGCACATATGAGAAAGCAATCAATGAACAACTAAGGTGCCACAACAAAGAACTGATGCTTCTTATCTCTCTCCCTTCCTGTCTGTCCCTCTCTGACTCTCTCTCTGTCACAAAATAAATATATAAATTTTTTAAAAATGCTTTAAAAAAGTGATATGTGGCCTGACCGGGCGGTGGATCAGTGGATAGAGCATCGGACTGAGATACGGAAGACCAGGTTTGAGACCCCGAGCTCGCCAGCTCACCAGCTTGGGCCCAAGGTCACTGGCTCGAGCAAAGGGTTACTGGGTCTGCTGAAGGCCTGCAGTCAAGGCACGTATGAGAAGGCAATCAATGAACAATTAAGGCGTTGCAACGCGCAACGAAAAAAAAACCAATGATTAATGCTTCTCATCTCTCTGTTCCTGTCTGTCTGTCCCTGTCTATCCCTCTCTCTGACTCTCTCTCTGTCTCTGCAAAAAGTAAAAATAAATAAATAAATAAATAAATAAATTCACTAAAAAAAATAAAAATAAAAAGTAAAAAAGTGATATGTGTAAAAAGGCTGGAAACCACGGCAAGAAAGTGGTGAGCCCTGCAGGGTGGATAAAGAGTGAGCGCTTTGGCCCTGGCCGGTTGGCTCAGCGGTAGAGCGTCAGCCTAGCGTGCGGAGGACCCAGGTTCGATTCCCGGCCAGGGCACACAGAAGAAGCGCCCATTTGCTTCTCCATCCCTCCGCCGCGCTTTCCTCTCTGTCTCTCTCTTCCCCTCCCGCAGCCGGGGCTCCATTGGAGCAAAGATGGCCCGGGCGCTGGGGATGGCTCCTTGGCCACTGCCCCAGGTGCTGGAGTGGCTCTGGTCGCAACATGGCGACGCCCAGGATGGGCAGAGCATCGCCCCCTGGTGGGCAGAGCGTCGCCCCATGGTGGGTGTGCCAGGTGGATCCCGGTCGGGCGCATGCAGGAGTCTGTCTGACTGTCTCTCCCTGTTTCCAGCTTCAGAAAAATGAAAAAAAAAAAAGTAGTGTCTGCGTGCATGTACTGTTGAGGTTGTGAAGAAATGAAGAGCACAATGTATCATTCTAAATCCTGCCGTTAATTACATCATCACCATATTCGTTTCCTTTCTGAAAATGTTTCATGAAATAAGAAAAACTTTACATTGAGCAAAGGTGGGGTTCACACCTTGGGACATTATTCTCTTAATAACCAACTAAAAATTTACACAATATACGTATGTTATTTTATGGCTTTTCTTTGTTGATAGTAGTAACATCTTAGAATTAAGGAAATCCTTTTTTCCCCTTTTTGATGTAAAAAGAATGGATTTTTCTTGTGCATTGAGTAAAGTGTAATTGACTAATTTGTTTTTACTAGTAATTTCCTTTCATATGTTGGTTAATTCTCCATATGAAACATATAATATTATGTTTTGCTTATGAGCTTGATGGTGTCTCTCTCACAAGGATTTTAAAAAGTAACTATAATTAAGGCACAACCAGGAGGGAAAACATAAAACAGTAAAAGATTTTTTCTGGTACTGTAAACTAAAGAAGTGTTATCTATGCTTAACTTAGATAAGTGCTGTGTGCATAAAAAGGCAAAGTCATCCTGGGTTGTATTGAAATAACTTATGAAAACATAATACTAGATTTGGAGGGAATTCACAATGGCGGTGGAATAGGTGGAAGCTACACTCCCTTCTTCTCAGGACCAAACTGGAATTACAAGTAAATTATAGAACTGTCATCCTGAAAAAACAATTGAAGACTAGCTGAAAATAAAAGTCTTACAACTCCCTGGCCGGTTGGCTCAGTGGTAGAGCATCGGCCTGGTGTGCGAGAGTCCCGGGTTCGATTCCCGACCAGGGCACACAGGAGAAGCACCCATCTGCTTCTCCACCCCTCCCCCTCTCCTTCCTCTCTGTTTCTCTCTTCCCCTCCCACAGCCAAGGCTCCATTGGAGCAAAGTTGGCCCAGGCACTGAGGATGGCTCTGTGGCCTCTGCCTCAGGCGCTAGAATGGCTCTGGTTGCAATAGAGCGACACCCCAGATGGGCAGAGCATCGCCCCTGGTGGGCGTGCCGGGTGGATCCCGGTCAGGCGCATGCGGGAGTCTGTCTGACTGCCTCCCCGTTTCCAACTTCGGAAAAATACAAAAAAAAAAAAATTAAAAAAAGAAGTCTTACAACCAAGGTATATATTTACAGAAGAAGGCACATGGAAACTGGTAGGAAGGACAGAGATGCAAAAAGGGCTGGCCCCACTCCCAGAGGTGGTAGCTCAGGGTCTAGGGATATCTCAGCTGTGGGATGGAGGTTCCCCCTAAAAAGCATGGGGTCTAAATCCCCAGCTGGGCTCTGCAGCGCAGAGCACCAGAGCCAGGAAACAGGCCCACATAACATCTGGCTGTGAAAAGCAGCAGAATTTCTGTCTATCAGGGAAAGACAGGAGTCTGCTTGAGTCATAGGCACCCTCTTAAAAGAGCACAGCCACTCACCCTATGCAGAGGGAGGGCAGAGCAGATTAGAGTCCCATAAAGAGATTCTGGGTACTGTGGCTCTGGGGAGAGAGCTGAAGGGACAGCTACAAGGATCCCTGTGCTGAGTCCCTCTCCCACACCGCAGATGACATCTGTCTTGGTGGTGCACTCCATTCCCTGCAACAACAGCCTGAAGGAAAGCAACACAAACCCCACTTTCTGGACTATCTCTCTGTCACCTTGCAGAGCTTACCCCCTGCTCTGGAGTCAGTTGCTTGGCTAGGGTGTAGAAGTCTCAGCAGAAGAGGATTAAGGTCAGTTGAGGCCCTGGGCACAAAAGAAAATATTGGGCCTCTTAAAAAAAAGAGAGAGGTCCTGGCCGGTTGGCTCAGTGGTAGAGTGTCGGCCTGGCATGCAGAAGTCCCGGGTTCGATTCCCGGCCAGGGCACATAGGAGAAGCACCCATCTGCTTCTCCACCCCTCCCCCTCTCCTTCCTCTCTGTCTCTCTCTTCCCCTCCCACAGCCAAGGCTCCATTGGAGCAAAGATGGCCCGGGCGCTGGGGATGGCTCCTTGGCCTCTGCCCCAGGCGCTGGAGTGGCTCTTGTTGCAACAGAGCGACGCCCCAGAGGAGCAGAGCATTGCCCTCTGGTGGGCAGAGCGTCGCCCCTTGGTGGGCGTGCCGGGTGGATCCCGGTCAGGCGCATGCGGGAGTCTGTCTGACTGTCTCTCCCCGTTTCTAGCTTCAGAAAAATACAAAAAAAAAATAAAAATAAAAAAAGAGAGAGAGACAGGGAAAATAAAAATACATGTTAACCATATTTTAAAATAAATAAAAAATATTATGTACTATCAATGTTAAAATTGTACATATGAAACCAAATTGCTGTCATTAGAAAAAAGTGCAAAGTTGGGGTGTTGTGGGGCCCTTCAGAAGTTGGGGCCCAGGGCTTGAGCCAGGTGTGCCCATGGTTTAATCCGCCTCTGGGTCTTGGCCGACTCAGGAGTGTGTCATGACTGAACTGTATGGTTTTGAGGTGGGGGCAATTCCCCCAGCTTTCCCAGGGGGAAACTTGAGTGGTGTTTCCCCCTCATAGGAAATCTGATAGCCCTACTCTCTGGGCTTCTGGGGGAAGGGACCACCCCATCTAACTCTTAGCAGCTCCACTCTGCTGAGGTTAGGGCAAATTTTTAAATAGACTGAGTGGGCCTGACCAGGCTGTGGCGCAGTGGATAGAGCGTCGGACTAGGATGCGGAGGACCCAGGCTCGAGACCCCGAGGTCGCCAGCTTGAGCGCGGGCTCAACTGATTTGAGCAAAGCTCACCAGCTTGGACCCAAGGTCGCTGGCTCGAGCAAGGGGTTACTCAGTCTGCTGAAGGCCCACCAAGGTCAAGGCACATATGAGAAAGCAATCAATGAACAACTAAGGTGTCGCAATGAAAAACTGATGATTGAGGCTTCTCATCTCTCTCCATTCCTGTCTGTCTGTCCCTATCTGTCTCTCCCTCTGACTCTCTCTCGGTAAAATAAATAAGTAAGTAAGTAAATAAATAAATAAATAAATAGACTGAGTGGTGTGGCTCTGGGGTGAGGGCCACCGCCCCTACTATCCCCAAAGCCTGACAGGCAGCCATACTCTCACAGGCGATCCACTAGCCCCACCCTCCCAACTCCCAGCAGCCTCACCCTGCTGAATTCCATCTCTTCCCAGCAACATCTGGGACAAACTAAGTTGTGTGCCTCTAAGACAAAGCCATTTTTCCCTTATACATCTGAACAGAGCAGAGCCTTCCTTCACATGGCCAAATCTTGGTCTGTTTGGGCCTGATAAACTCTGCTGGCCGCAAACTGATGACTCCCTGAGACCCCACCCCAAAACGAAGATGTGCAAGCACCCAGCAGGTGGCACCTAGACTTGGTATACCTGGGGACATTTGCTGAGAGGCCTCAGACCTAGCACTGGCACCATGTTTGAACTTATATAAACCTGATGGATACCACTCACCCCTACCTGATGACTCACTGGGAACCTACCTCATGCAACTTGAGTACAGCCAGAGGCTCTTTATACATCTCAGTGACTGAGACTAACAGGCAGGTAGCATGGGAAGGCAAGTGGAGGTGGATCTCAGGGTACTTTGGGATTTTTGCTGACCTGCCCCTGGGCTTGATGCTGGCAAAAGCTGGCATTGGTGCACAGCTTGGTTCTTCCCATATACACCCAGGCTCGGCAGAGACAGGGACAGTGTGGATCACTTTGTAGCTCCAAACAGGTGACCCAGGGATAGTCATAGGCATCATCTTACATTGGCCTGTGCCAGAGTCCCTCCTAAGAGGCCCAGAACAAACACACCCAGTGGTCAGCTGCAGACGATATCAGAGCAGGATCCAATAAGCTTCTCAAGTGGTATATACAAAGGGAGATATTGACAGGCACCAAACTCTGCTGAGGTCGTGTTTGCTTCGTGTGGTCAGCACCTGCACAGCAGCTTGCATGCTGTGGTTGGGGTTGAGTCTCACCATCAGCCAGCCTGAGAGTTGATCTCACAACAAATGGGCCAATAGCAATCAAGACTCAGTTACAGCCTGACCAGGCGGTGGCGCAGTGGATAGAGCATTGGACTGCAATGCAGAGGACCCGGGTTCGGAACCCCGAGGTCGCCAGCTTGAGTGCGGGCTCATCTGGTTTGAGGAAAAAACCCACCAGCTTGAACCCAGGGTCGCTGGCTCTAGCAAGGGGTTACTCGGTCTGCTGAAGGCCGCGGTCAAGGCACATGTGAGAGAGCAATCAATGAACAACTAAGGTGTTGCAACACGCAATGAAAAACTAATGATTGATGCTTCTCATCTCTCTCCATTCCTGTCTGTCTGTCCCTGTCTATCCCTCTCTCTGACTCACTCTCTGTCTCTGTAAAAAATAAATAAATAAATAAATAAATAAATAAATAAAGACTCAGTTACAACAGAAGGGCTTATATAACCCACACAAGGGATATTCCAGGAGCACCCAACTCAGGTGATCAAAGAGAGTTTACCACTGGACCCTATAGGACACCTACTACATAAGGACACCCCAGGAAAATTGGGAGTCATAGCAGATATACCTAAAACACAGAAACAAATGCAGAGGCAGCCAAAATGAGAAGACAAAGAAACAGACCCCAAATGAAAGAACTGGTGAAATCTCCAGAAAAAGAGCTAAATGAAATGGAGACAAGCAATTATCAGCTATAGAGTTCAAAGCAATGGTTATGAGAATGCTCAATAGCATGAAAAAGAACATAGAAACCATAAAAAAGAGCCAGCCAGAAATGAAGAACACACTGGAAGGAGAAAACAGTAGGTTGGATGAAGCAGAGGATTGAATCAGTCATATGAAAGACTAAAACACCCAATCAGAGCAGCTAAAAGAAAAATAATTTTTTAAAATTAGGATAGTTTAAGGGACCTTTGGTATAACATGAAGTGTAACAATATCCACATCATAGCGGTACCAGAGGAGAAGAAAACAAAGAACTAAGAACCTATTTGAAGAAATAATGACCAAGCTTGACCAGGCTGTGGAGCAGTGGATAGTGTCGTACTGGGACACAGAGAACCTAGGTTCAAAACCCGAGGTCGCTGGCTTGAGCATGATCTCATCGGCTTGAGCGTGGGCTCACCAGCTTGAGCACGGGATTGCTGGCTTGAGTATGGGATCATAGACATGACCCCATGGTCACTGGCTTGAGCCCAAGGTCACTGGCTCGAGCAAGGAGTCACTCGCTCTGCTGTAGCCCCACCATCCCCAGTCAAGGCACATATGAGAAAGCAATCAATGAACAACTAAGGTGCCACAATGAAGAATTGATGCTTCTCATCTCTCTTGTCTGTCTCTCCCTATCTGTCCCTCTCTCTGACTCTCTCTCTGTCTCTGTAAACAGAAAGAAAGAGAGAGAGAGAGAGAGAGAAAGAAAGAAAGAAAGAAAGAAAGAAAGAAAGAAAGAAAGAAAGAAAAAGAAAGAAAGAAATAATGATCAAAAATTTCCCTAACCTGGTAAAACAAAAAGACACACAAGTCCAGGAAGTGCCGAGAGTCCCAAACAAGAGAACCCAAAGACTCCCACACCAAGACACATTATAATTAAAACGGGAAAATTTAAAGACAGAAGGAGAATCTTAAAAGCAGTAAGAGAAAGGCAGTTACCTATGGGGAAGCACCCAAAAAATGATCATCTGATTTCTCAGCAGAAACATTTCAGGCTAGAAGAGATTTGCATAAAATATTCAAGTGATAAAAAGCCAGTATTTACAACCAAGGCTATCATTTAAAATTGAAGTAGAATTAATGAGCTTCCCATACAAAAAAAAAAAAAAAAGGTTAAACAAGTTTATTATTTACCAAACCTATCCTTCAAATACTTTTACCATAGATTTTTGCATTGATTTTAATTTTTAAAACACTGCATTGAAATATCTTCATAACTGAGTTTTGGGGGAGCCTCCTTAAATTTTGCACTTGACACAAGTTCTCACACATCTCACCTTGTCTCTGGCCCTATTGGTATAATGGCTAATGTTTATGATTCAGGCTGTGTACTAAAGGCACAGGTGAATGCTTCATCTATAGTATTTCTTTCACTATTTATTTCTTTTCTTTTTTATTTTTTTGCAACAATCTATGAGTAAAACTGAAGCTTAGAGGCATTATATGGTTTGTTCAAGGTTCCAAAGCTGTTAAATGTTAGAGTTTGAATTTGAACCTGGGTACCTCTGATACCACAGTCTGTGCTTTAACCAGTGACCACATGAAACTAGAGAGAAAAAATTCATCACAAACTTCAATATATAAACTGTATGGCATAGTGAAACCTAATATATATAAATAATGTTCTTTCCTTTACCCTTTCCTTCCTCCAAGGGTAGCATATATCAAAGAATATGAATAGAAACATATTTTTAAATTATCTTGAGACAGCAAGTTAATTTTAATTTGCTATTCGATTTCTAAACCTTTATCTCAGCTCTACACAAATGAAAGAGTAAAGATTTAGTGTAGTCTTCCAAATTAATCCAATAAAAGAGAATCTTTATTTTGAAATATACAGAGCCAAAAATGTTTTGGGGCCCTGGCCGGTTGGCTCAGTGGTAGAGCGTCGGCCTGGCGTGCGGGGGACCCGGGTTCGATTCCCAGCCAGGGAACATAGGAGAAGTGCCCATTTGCTTCTCCACCCCCCCCCCCCCCCGCTTCCCCTCCTTCCTCTCTGTCTCTCACTTCCCCTCCCACAGCCAAGGCTCTATTGGAGCAAAGATGGCCTGGGCGCTGGGGATGGCTCCTTGGCCGCTGCCCCAGACGCTAGAGTGGCTCTGGTCGCGGCAGAGCGACGCCCCAGAGGGGCAGAGCATCGCCCCCTGGTGGGCAGAGCTTCGCCCTTGGTGGGCATGCCGGGTGGATCCCGGTAGGGCGCATGTGGGAGTCTGTCTGACTGTCTCTCCCCGTTTCCAGCTTCAGAAAAGAGAAAAAAAAATGTTTTGGGATCTGAGAACCTCCTTAGATAATAAAACTGAAGCAAGTTTTTTATGAGTGCATGCTTGCCAGCAAAAGGTATATAGAGTGATATATATATATATACACATATATATAATTATAATATGTAATATACTGTATTTTTTGCTCCATAAGACGTACTTTTTCCAAAAAAAAGTGGTGAGGAAAATACCTGTGCATCTTATGGAGTGAATGTTCATTTTTTTTAGCTGCTGTGGGGTGCTGCACCAGTAAACATATATAGAATGAACGCCAGCCGGAGCATAATCATACTAGCCACAGCGGCGTGCAGAACCCCGGCATCTGCTGAGTGCTCTCCTGGTTCTGGTTTCCACAGTCATGCAGTGGAGAAGGGAAGGCGAGCGACGTTGTGTGGGCGCATTCATCTGGCATCATGGAGGGCAGACGTGAGAGGCACACTGCAGCGGTGGAGGGCTCCGCTGCAGCTACTGGAGCTCTGTGTGAAGTGCTGACAGCACTTGTTGCCAGCCTAATAGCATTTCATTGGCTGGCTGGCTGTCAGGGGAGAGGCCAAGGGTTCGAGGCACATGCAGTGAACTGGGAAGCCAATGTCAGCTCAGGCAAAGCAGCGGCAGATGGAGCAGACTACGCTGCTCATCTCCATCAGTTTATCCCAGCTGTAATCCAGGTAGTTGACCTCAGTAGTGACATTAGAGTAAAAAATAACTGGACTTTCCCTTTTGCAGCCCACTATCACTCAAGTTTGTGAATGGGTGAAAACATCATGGCAGTCAGTGAAGAATGAAACTGTGGTACGGTCCTTCAAAAAATGTGGCATTTTGCAATGGCTTAGATGGCACTGAAAATGGTATCATATATGAAAATAGTGAAGAAAGTGATACCAGTGATTGTGAGCAACTGAGCTTCTTAAATTCTGACACCTAGCAATGATGAGTTCCTGGGGTTCCCGGACAACTAGAAGAGTATTTGAAAATTAAAGTCTCTTCTCATTAGTTAATAATAGTGTTAATGGTTGTTAATACTGCTGTTGAGCTTACATTGTTGAAATATTATTGTAGTATATTTTATTAAATATTTAAATCCACCATTTGGTTCAGAATACTTTTTTTTAATTTTCCTCCTTAAAACCCTAGGTGCGTCTTATGGAGCAAAAAAATATGGTATATAGTATAATATATATATATTTATATCCTAATTAATAGATAATGCATATCCTGCCATTAAAATAAAATTAATATTATGCAGTTCCTCTTAAATGAGAAATATCAAGTATTTCTCTGTTTCCTTTCCACCATTTGAATACACTTTTATCATTTTCATGTGCATATAAGAGGTTTCCCAGGACAATGTGAATGAGTTGTAGAATTTTCTATCGGGACCTGGAGTCCCACATAGTCATGTAGTAGGTTTTCACCATTAAACATTCAAGATTATAGCTTTCTATTCCTTTTAGAATTATAAATTTGACTTTTTTTTTTCTTAGAAGGATCCATGCTGTGAAGTTGCTTGAAGCTATTGGTATGTGCTTAGGCAAGTCACTTAACCTCTCTATGACTCAGTTTTATCTGTAAAAATGAGAATAATGTAGTGCCTACTACATTAATAAAGATCAACGACACCAACTCATGTAAAAAAAAAAAAAAAGCTTAGAATAGCATTTTAATTACTACTTTAATGTTATTTTTTATCTAATATTATATAAATGTTATTACTTTCTCCTGAGACCCAATCAGGGGAGTGGAAGTCTAATTAATATTGGCTCAACTCTTTCATCTTATTTATGGAATAGAATTTGGTAATTAATCTGGTTGACTCATTCTTCACACTATTACTAATGTGCTTGTCTTGGAACAATTCGAAGTATCCTTCTGGTGTCAGACACACCCCAAAACCGTCTCTTTCCTTTGCATGTAGTTATCAATGTCTTAGTCAACACACATACAGTTTCTAATATACTGGATCATTTTGGCTGCACCTAACACAAATGACAAGGTCTCTCTTCTCCAAGAACAATGAGTGAGATTGTCACGGTATGGCTTCTGACTTATTTATCTGAATCCTTCCTGCCCCACCTAAATGATTCAACCAGTTAAGTATCCACCCAGGCCCTTTAAAAGGGAAAGGCTTTTATGTATTTGATGCATGGGAAAGGTAGAAATAACAGCATTGGCCCATCCTCCTCCCTCCCACTGCCAGTTGAAGTCATTCTTCTCACAATGAACATCTCTCAGGACTAGTGTAGCCAGCAATGATTATGGAATCATTGACCAGCACCACCAGACAGTTATCTGGCCCTGGTTTTAGTGGTTCAGTATATTGTCATGAACTATAAAATAAGATTTCAAAGCATCACCAGAATAAGGAAAACTTCTACCTCCCTAGTCCCACCATACCTAATTTGGGTTCTGCCTCTAAGATTTATTCCTCCATCTACCCTGACTCAATATCAAGAGCAGATGTGGCCCTGTTCTTGATGAGTATCTCTGCCCAAGTCTTTTACATCAGAAGTGAAGGTTTAGCATCCTGGCCAGGTGGTTCAGTGGATAAAGCATTGACTCTACACACCAGAGGTCAAGGGCTCAACCCCCAGTCAGGGCACATACAAGAAGCAATCAATGAGTACACAACTAAATGGAATGATTAAGTGAAACAATCAATTGATGCTTCTCTCTCTCTCTTTCTCTCAAATCAATAGAAAAAAAATTATTTTAAAGTTAGAGCTTAGCTTTATCTGGCATATTTTTTCCAAATCCAATCAGAACAGTGAGAAAACAATTAATATTGGTTCAATTATTTTATTTTATACACAGAGACACAATTTGGTAATTCCAGGACTTAAAAGTCAGAACACCTGTTTTGATTAAGTCTCGGTGACAGATACAAAATTACTGCTAATTCATTTTAAATTTAAAACCCAAGCATACCCAGTATTTAAACATTAACATAGTTGATTAGACATTCCATTTTCCAAGGAAGAGTCCAACCTTTTTCCAAGGGGAGAAAATAATAATGATATTAGTAGAATAATAGCTATCAAGTTCTATTTAGTTTAAAGAGAAAAAAAATATTGCTTTTAAAAAAATTGCAGTACAGATATTTCTTATAAGCAAAACTGAAAGGCAGGCCAACTAATAAAATGGCCCAAAGTAAGTCCCCTAAAGTAGCACATTATACAAAAATAATTCTTATAACTGAGGAAATATAAGTATCTAGATTGCACAGAACTGCCAAGTACTTAACATGTGAATGAAAAAAGACCCATATCAAGGCAAGTCATAAAATTTCAGAACACTACAGATAAAGAAAAGATCCTAAAATCTTCCAGACTGTAAGTATATCACATATTAGGAGTCAGAAAGACATCACATTCTTCAATAATTAACACTGAAAGAAAGATCAGTATGTTTAAAATTCTGGGGAGCCTGACCAGGCGGTGGCGCAGTGAATAGAGTGTCAGACTGGAATGCGGAACACCCAGGTTCAAGACCCCGAGGTCGCCAGCTTGAGTGCGGGCTCATCTGGTTTGAGCAAGGCTCACCAGCTTAAGGCCAAGGTCACTGGCTCGAGCAAGGAGTCACTTGGTCTGCAGTAGCCCCCCGGTCAAGCACATGTGAGAAAGCAATCAATGAACAACTAAGGTGCCACAACGAAGAATTGATGCTTCTCATCTCTCTTCGTTCCTGTCTGTCTGTCCCTATCTGTCCCTCTGTCTGACTCTGTCTGTCACACACACAAAAAAAAGATTCTGGGGGAGATGTATTTTCATTCTAGAACACTATACTCCCTTAGACTACCCATCAAGCCTGAGGGCAAAAAAAGAAGACATTTTTATATATGCTTGTTCCAGGACTGATGTCCACAGGTCTTATGAAGAACAACCAGTGTAGAATGAAGCAAGAAGTACAACACCACGGGGAGGCTGGCCCAAGAAAATGAGAGCGAGAGAGAAAAAACAGATTACCCCCATATGTTTGACCATAGTGAGGGGAATTATAGCTCATTCAGAAAGTTTGTAGGTGAATTAGTGAGAAGTCCAAAAAGAACTAAGAAATGGCCAAAAGAGGCAATTATTAATGGCAAGAGTAAGAAAAAAAGGAGAGAAAGAAAGTTGTACAATCACACTTGGCTTGGCTGTGAACAATAGACACAATGTAAACATTAGTTTAATCGGAAATTGCCATCTCACTATACTGAGAAGACCGAGAGAGGAGAGGTATACATGGTGGAAGGTAGACTGAAGCATCTAACAAAGCTAAATCCTCATCCTCCATAGTAGGAAGTCAGTAGTAATGTCTAACAGTGAAAAATCAAGAAACATCAGTATAAGCATATCTGGCTTTATGAACTAAATACATATATTTCTTTGCTGCAAAAAGTTACAAGAGAAACCAAGAGTTATGAGGGAAAAAAATCATATTTTGTACGTACATATACCTATTATTTTGAAAATCACCAGGTTATTTAAAGAGTCTTATTACTGCCTTTCCTTCTAGAACATAATTTCTGTATTTCTATTTTGGGTACATTCAAAATGTGTGGTTAGCAAACCACAATTCTTCCATTTGAGAATGACATTATGAAACCTTTTGAGAGGACTGAAGACACTAACTTAAAAACTAATTTTGTTCAAAAGAGCATAAAACCATTGACTGCATAGTAAATTGTTCCAAATATATTTTAGTGACTTTATGATTTTTTTAAAATCAGTGTATGGCTTTTCCTGTCAGTCTTAGCTTGTTAAAAATAGAATAGTCAAGGTAAAGTGAATTAATACAAAAATATTTTCCAGATAGTTAGCATAGTCATTTAAAGTGTGACGTGTATGTGCAACTATAATAACACTTTAGAGCAAAGAAAAAGAAAAAACCTTTCATTTTAGTTAGTTTTTTTAAAGAGCATTATTGTATAAGGGAAAACTACCCAGTTTCCGCCCATGCCTGTGTTGGTTTTATTTTCTGCGAGTCTTTCTTTTTTACTCACACTAAATTCTCGCTTCTGACACTTCCAGACACTAAATCTGTGAAAGTTTTTCACCACACTAAGCAATTTTTCCATGACACCAGCTAAACGTTCTACAATTTAAATCAATTCTGACACTACCTCCCTGGATATAATGTCAGATCCCACGGGTTAAGGGCTCAGTCCCACAAGACACTTCAGACTCCTATCACAAGTCCAGGTTGCCACCTGTGCTTTGACCAATCCATTATATAAATCAGAGGTTCCCATGAACCCGTCCTTGGGTTAACTTGCTAGAGTCACAGGACTCAAGAAAACAGTGTAGTTATGTTTATTGGTTTATAATAAAGGACATGTTAGAGGATACAGTGGACGCCCAGATGGAAGAGACTTGTAAGATAGGGTATGTGGGAGGGTACACGGGGCCCCTTTGCACTCTCTGGGGGTGCCACCCTCCCAGCACCTCTGCTTGCTCACAATAGAGAAGCTCTGTGAAGCCCACCCTTCTGGGGTTTTTATGGAGGCTTCACCTTAGAGGCATGAGCAATTAGTAGCTCCATTTTCAAACCTCCTCTCTTCTAAGGAGAATAGGAGTTGGGGTTGAAAATTCCAAGCTTCTAATCAATCATGGCTTGTTTTCTCTGGCAAATAGCCTTCATTCTGAAGCCCACCCAGAGTCACCTCACCAGAACAAAAGACACTCTTAGCACCCAGAAAATTACAAGGGTGTCAGGAGACTTGTGTTAGGAACAGAGGTCAAAAACCAAATATATTAGAACAAAAGATGACCCTAGCATTTTTTTCTTTCTTTCTTTTCATTTTTCTGAAGCTGGAAACAGGGAGAGACAGTCAGACAGACTCCCGCATGCGCCCGACCGGGATCCACCCGGCACGCCCACCAGGGGCAACGCTCTGCCCACCAGGGGGCGATGCTCTGCCCATCCTGGGCGTCGCCATATTGCAACCAGAGCCACTCTAGCGCCTGAGGCAGAGGCCACAGAGCCATGCCCAGCGCCCGGGCCATCTTTGCTCCAGTGGAGCCTTGGCCGTGGGAGGGGAAGAGAGAGACAGAGAGGAAAGCACGGCAGAGGGGTGGAGAAGCAATGGGCGCTTCTCCTGTGTGCCCTGGCCGGGAATTGAACCTGGGTCCTCCGCACGCTAGGCCGACGCTCTACCGCTGAGCCAACCGGCCAGGGCCGCATTTTTTTTTTTTTTAATGAGACAGAGAAGAGAGACACAGATAGGGACAGATAGGGACACACAGACAGGAAGGAAGAGAGATGAGAAGCATCAATTCTTGTTGCAGCATCTTAGTTGTTCATTGATTGCTTTCTCATATGTGCTTTGACTAGGGGGATTACAGCAGAGCCAGTGACCCCTGGCTAAAGCCAATGACCCCTGGCTCAAGCCAGCGACCCTGTGCTCAAACCGGATGAGCCTGCGCTCAAGCTGGCTATTTCAGGATTTCAGACTTGGGTCCTCTGCATCCCAGGCAACACTCCATACACTGTGCCACTGCCTGGTCAGGAGACCCTAACATTTTTATTACTTTGGAAATTACAAGGGTTTTAGGAGCTCTGTGCCAGGAACCAAGGGCTAAGACCAATATATATTTTCTATTATCTCACAATTATGAATGATAAAAAACCAGGTGAACTTTTTATAGAATATATATATTAGATGAATTTTCATGTAATAGAAGAACTCCAGAATAGTCAAAAGACTTCTGTTCAAATTTTGGATTCATCTCTTACTAACTGGATGATTTGGGGCAAGTCATTCAACCTTTTTGAGCCTCAATTCCCTCATCTGTTGAGCACCTAGACTGTGTCAGGCACTACTTTAAGCATGAGGGATGCAGTTGTTAGTGCAGTCTATACCCTCATGAAGCTTATATTTTAAGTGTGGAAGAAAATAAACAAGCAAGCAAAGCAATTTTAGATAATGATGAGGATTATGGAGAACACCAAAAAAACCTTTATGACAGTGACTGGTGTGGATGGTTAGTTCCAAAACGATGGTTAGCATGGGCTTCTCTAAGAAGGTGATATTTGACTGTGTTAAGCCTAATCCGGAGGGACCTGAAACATTGAAGACACGAACAAAGTCCGTCGATTACACACCAAAGCTTTATTGTCTAGCTTGGCCAAGCCACAGCAATTCCGACAGTGGTCTGAGGGAGAGCGCACGCCGGCCCTTTGTTCTACTTAGTTTTTATAGTTTTGTAAGTGGGAAGTACAGAAGCAAAAATTGTAATTAGGAGCCCCTTACCACTATTGGTTATAGTCATATGTCCTTTAACATGATAGGACCACGTTCAATTTGCAAACCATACATTATTTTGGAGAAAACAAAATTTACAAGTCAACACAATGGTAGAAAGATGTCTTTTTACATATTAAAAGGCATTCCTATATTATCCAGTGTTTATCTGCCATCTCTCTGTCCAGAGTCACACGTGTTAATCAAACGCATTTACATAGGAGAGGTAGTTTCGGTGGGGACAAATGCCCGCAAATGGTTCATTGCTGTAAGAAAAGGTTTATTTTGGCTTTTCTCTCCCTATACCTGGCTAGCCACTCACCCCTTTCCCCACAGGCATGGTGGAATGTCTGGGAATCCATGTTTTCCTCCCCTTTGCCTTTACAATACAATGCCAAGGGCCATCCTGGTCATGCCAATCACACAGAACAGGGACTATTTCTCACAATTTCTCTGCACACCTTAACCCAAATTAATAAAATGTTCTTCAAGCCTCCCAAAATATTAATATTAATTCTGTAGCATTTGGTACTTTACAACACCTGTGGGTGAGGTGGCACAGTGGCTCCTCATTCCCCCCTCTGAACGAGAGGATAAGACGCAGTATCTTCCGAGAGGAGAGGCTGGTAGGTAGGCTGAAATGTAGGCCGATGGACCAGGAGGTTGGCGGCCCCTAGCTGGCGTTTGACCAGGGTGGGATAAGCAATAATCAGGTATTGCTCTTTGTTAACTGGGCAGGTGAGATGGGTGGTTAGGCCCAGCACCCGTCCCCTGGATATAAAAAAAAAAAAAAAAAAACACCCTGTTTATATTTCAGTCTCCAACAGATATTAAAATTTCAAATTTGTGTGTTGTGATTCCTACTCATCTGAATTCCCATGTTCGGATTTGGAGGCAGACTGGAAAAATATAAAATAAACAACAATATTAAAACAGCCAATGCTAACAGATATTATAACAAGTGTCCTAATACAATGAAGTGATTAAAACCTATTAGATTACTAAGCAAAGTCTTAACTAATACAACAGGATTTAAAATAAAATTTTTAGTCTTAAATGTCCTTAACATGTTAATGTAATTTCACCAAGTCCATGTTGACACCATTACCGCTTCATATTATTTGTAAATGTAACCCAAGCCCACTTCAATTTGAGAAGTGTCCCAAGGAGCAGGAGTCACACACATTCAGGAAAAGTTCACGAGGCACTGGAGTTGTGGTCACATTTCCATGCTTTGCAACTAGAGTCCAAGTCCCAATGACCACTGCTTCTAGTTGGTAACAATTCAAGTAGACTGGAAAAGCTGTCTGCAGCACGTATGGAGATGGAGCTTCTGTTTTCTTTAAACTGGAGAGGTGAACCGAGGGTGCCTTTCTCTGGAGCTCTGCAATCATGGCATGGTGAAGAGAACCTGTGGATACACTATCCTGGGTAGCAGAGGTAAATTCGTCTAAATTAGGAGTAAGTCCCAGCCTAAAATAGGCATGGGGCATTGAAGCAAGAGGAATAAAGGAAACACTAAATATTAAACAAAGCAGCAGAAAATAAGACTATCAACACCCACAACAGAGATCTTTGAGGGATGAATAAAAAACTGAATATTCAGGCAAGGCATAGTAAGTGGCCCTTGTGTCCATAAGAAAGGAGATTAGTTTACCCGCTACTTGGAAGAAATATCCTAGGCTCGTCCACAGCGGCGTGAGATGGGGCCGATGGCCCTGGGCACCTTTAGTCTTCAGTGGCAAGCCTCAGTAGGCTGGCAAGGTCAGGTCACAGGTAGCCGGAGCAGGGCTAGAAGAGACTGAATCCTCCCTTGGAGGAGTGAGGGAGCAGCTTACCTACCAGTGTCCCTTTTTCCCATAGTAAAGGCATGTCCCTGGTGGGGGCCGAGAAGCCCGGCAGGCTTTAGCTCAATAATCTTCCTTTTCACTCTTGAAGCAGGGCCCTGATGGAGTCCTATGAAGTCTCTCGGGGGTGTTGGAGCCTTTATGCGTGTATGCCAAGAGCTGGTATTTTGCCTGATCTCTTTTTTGGGCTCTGTCTGCCTTTTCTGTTCCTCTCTTGGTCATTATAGACCTTAAATGCCATGCTCAGAAGATCTCGTGGAGGGGTTTGAGGGTCCCCATCTGCCTATATAAACTTTTTTCGTATACCTAGAGCTGATTGGAAAAAGACAAAACAGCATTATCAGCTGGATTAAATAAAAGAGGGTAGAAGTTTGCAAGAAGAGAAAAGAAGTTTGGCATCTCTTGTAGGATTCCAGAGTCTCTCAGTTGCTGAATAAACCTGTACATTAGTATTTAAAAGAAAAAAAAAATTTTTTTAAAGTCCAAAACATGAAATTTTATTGAAAACAATAGCCTGACCTGTGGTGGTGCAGTGGATAAAGCGTCAGCCTAAAAACGCTGAGGTTGCCGGTTCAAAACCGTGGGCTTTCCCGGTCAAGGCACATATGGGAGTTGATGCTTCTTGCTCCTCCCCCTTCTCTCTCTCTCTCTCCCCTCTCTATAATGAATAAATAATAATAATAAAAAAATCTTTAAAAAAAAAGAAAACAATAAAATACAGAAATAGCAGATTCTCATTTTAAAGTAAAACTGACATTTCCCAGAACTTTCCTAGTACCGCACCATTCTGATCACTATTAAAAAACAAAACAAAGTCCCAATTCCAAAATAATTAGCAAACCTGTTGGTAAACATTCTTCTCATGGTTCTAGTTATTTTTCTAAATTTTACATTTGCACCTTTTCAAGAATGAGAGTCTTTTGTAAATTTAACTGATTAACATTTGTGAGAACTGGACTTTCTTCATATTTATTTATTTTTAAAAAAACCACCCACACACCCTACTCAAACTAAAAGAAAATATACATTTGTTCATTAAAGCGCACCTGCTTTAGATAATTTTTTTCTTCACACATTAGCATAGAAAGCCAATGTTTGATTCATGCTGGAAAATCTATACAAAATGAAAAGACCTGCTATTCCAGGGAAACCTTACGGCAAAAGCAAAAGCCTTATGCTACAAAAGAAAAACAGAGCAGAGGCATGGGGACTGTGAAGTCGGCTCAGATAAATAAGCACCACAAGGATGAAGACGATTTTTGTACAAACATATGCAAGAAGTTTTAAAAGGTGCATTCAACATCCATTTTCCTGCAGAAATAATTGTTGAGTACACTTTATAATACCTTTACTTCAAAATTGTAAAAAATACTTGTCTTTTTTTTTTTTTTTTTTTTTGTATTTTTCTGAAGTTGGAAACGGGGAGACAGTCAGACAGACTCCCGCATGCGCCTGACCAGGATCCACCCGGCATGCCCACCAGGGGGCAATGCTCTGCCCATCTGGGGCATGGCTCTGCTGCAACCAGAGCCATTCCAGCACCTGAGGCAGAGGCCATGGAGCCATCCTCAGTGCCCGGGCCAACCCTGCTCCAATGGAGCCCTGGCTGTGGGAGGGGAAGAGAGAGACAGAGAGGAAGGAGAGGGGAGGGGTGGAGAAGCAGATGGGTGCTTCTCCTGTGTGCCCTGGCTGGGAATTGAACCCGGGACTCCTGCATGCCAGGCCGATGCTCTACCACTGAGCCAACTGGCCAGGGCCAGAAATACTTGTCTTTATGTTAACTTAACAAAACATAGCAAATGCATTTTCAAGTAACATTTCCATACTTATTAAAACATTTCGCCTGACCAGGCGGTGGCGCAGTGGATAGAGCGTCGGACTGGGATGCGGAAGTACCCAGGTTCGAGACTCCAAGGTCGCGCGCGGGCTCATCTGGCTTGAGCAAAGAGCTCGCCAGCTTGGACCCAAGGTCGCTGGCTCCAGCAAGGGGTTACTCGGTCTGCTGAAGGCCCACGGTCAAGGCACATGTGAGAAAGCAATCAATGAACAACTAAGAAGTCGCAACGCGCAACGAGAAACTGATGATTGATGCTTCTCATCTCTCTCTGTTCCTGTCTGTCTGTCCCTGTCTATCTCTGCCTCTGTAAAAAAAAAAAAAAAAAAAAAACATTTCTATCCCATTAATTAACAAGCAAATTAAAGTGCACAATAAGGCTGGAAAATTCCAGTGTGGCTTTTATTATTTTTCTATATTATTAATGAAAATCAACACCTTTGCTAGGTAAATTTACTCTGCTTTAAGCTTTGCAGCTTGCAGCAGCAGCCTGAAGTTTGAAGCAGTTTAGCCAAAATTAGCAAGTTCTTAGGATTTACATTCTATTCTATTTAAATTTAAATGAGTGCACTTTATTTATTCCAATTAAAATTAGAAATTTGTAGGGATGATATCATCTTATTTTTCAATATTAAAGCCAGCATTTCCAATTCTTGCATGCAAAGACCAAACACAAAGAGGATCAGACAAGGTAGACAAATCAGAGAGAAACCCGGGATTTTAGAGATTAGAACGTGACCTGCTTGATTCTTATGCAGGGCTATTATGATAGGAACCAAAGGATAGAAACTAAACAGAACTCTCTCGAAAAGGTTCAAGAATGGCCATTTATGAGATTCTGTTTAGCCACATCCAAACAAGTGTTCCCTTTGCTCTCATTTCAGGCATAGAACAGTAAAGAAATAAAATGAGTTTAGAGAAAGAGAATAACTGGAAAAATCTGTATTTTTCCCAAACTCTTAAGTATTTCTACTTACTAAAGAAAATTAGATAATAACACAACTTTAAAAAGCATCTTAGTCTTCTAATTATTCATAAATTCTAAGAACTGCAACAACCAGCAGCTGAAATCCGTTTCAACCCCCGCTGACCTGGGAAGCCACCGCTCTGCCTCCGCTGCTGCCGTGCACTGGTGTTTCCCGGAATGTGCCCCAGTGGGCCCCCTCCTCTCTTTGCCCCTGGCAGGGGCCAGCTAGCACCAAGGCCATGTTGAGTGTGCGAGCCAGGGAGAGCGAGCGGGCGCTGGGAGGAGGCAGCTGGACCGAGCGAGCGCCTGCGCATCTGGCGTGAGGAGAAGCCGCTGCCCACCCCCTTTGCCTTCCTTTCTTTCCCCCTACACTGTACTTAAAAGCTTCACTCTCTAAAAGCTTTGACGAATGCAGTGACAAAAACAGATAGACAAACAGCAAAAACAGATAAACAAACAGGCGCCACTCTTCCTTCGAGCTCAGAATATCTAAACTTAAATGGGGTTCCCAAATCTCCCAACCTCGCGTCCGAGGGGAGACGGCCACCAGCCCCTTCCCAGCTCATCAGCTGGGGCTCGCGTGGCAACCAAACGGTTGCAACCTTGTTCTACTTACCCAGGGTTGAACAAGAAAGCTCTGGTGTACAGACTGATGTCGGTTCCTCGATCCCGGATGAGCCCCCAAAATGTTAAGCCTAATCTGGAGGGACCCGAAACATTGAAGACACGAACAAAGTCCATCAATTTCACACCAGAGCTTTATTGTCTAGCTTGGCCAAGCAGCGGCAACTCCAAACAGAAATCTGAGGGAGAGCGCGCCAGCCTTTTGTTCTACTTAGTTTTTATAGTTTTGTAAGTGGGAAGTACAGAAGCAAAAATTGTAATTAGGAGCCCCTTACCACTATTGGTTATAGTCATATGTCCTTTAACATAATAGGACCACGTTCAATTTGCAAGCCATACATTATTTTGGAGAAAACAAAATTTACAAGTCAACATAATGGTAGAAAGATGTCTTTTTACATATTAAAAGCATTCCTATATTATCCAGTGTTTATCTGCCATCTCTCTGTCCAGAGTCACACGTGTTAATCAAACGCATTTACATAGGAGAGGTAGTTTCTGTGGGGACAAATGCCCACAAATGGTTCATTGCTGTAAGAAAAGGTTTATTTTGCTTTTCTCTCCCTGTACCTGGCTAGCCATTCACCCCTTTCCCCACAGGCATGGTGGAATGTCTGGGAATCTATGTTTTCCTCCCCTTTGCCTTTACAATTCAATGCCAAGGGCCATCCTGGTCATGCCAATCACACAGTACAAGGACTATTTCTCATAATTTCTCTGCACACCTTAACCCAAATTAATAAAATGTTCTTCAAGCCTCCCAAAATATTAATATTAGTTCTGTAGCATTTGGTACTTTACAACACCTGTGGGTGAGGTGGTGCAGTGGCTCCTCAACTGACACTTGGTTGATCTAAAGTCAGCTATGTAAAAATCTAGGACAAATTAATTACAGGTAGAAGAAACCGCTAATATAGAAGGGATTTGGCACATGTGTGGACTAGAAACAAGGCTGGTGTGGTAGTGCTTAGACTGAAAAGGAGAGAAAGAAAATGAGATGAACTTAGAGAGCAGTATATGTAGGAACTTGAAAGCTGCAGTAAAGCATTTTGGGTTTTTTTTGTTGTTGTTGTTGTTTTTGTATTTTTCTGAAGCTGGAAACGGGGAGAAACAGTCAGACAGACTCCCGCATGTGCCCGACCGGGATCCACCCGGCATGCCCACCAGGGGCGACGCTCTGCCCACTAGGGGGCGATGCTCTGCCCCTCCGGGGCGTCGCTCTGTTGCGACTAGAGCCACTCTAGCGCCTGGGGCAGAGGCCAAGGAGCCATCCCAGAGCCCGGGTCATCTTTGCTCCAATGGAGCCTTAGCTGCGGGAGGGGAAGAGAGAGACAGAGAGGAAGGAGAGAGGGAGGGGTGGAGAAGCAGATGGGCGCCTCTCCTATGTGCCCTGGCCGGGAATCGAACCCGGGACTTCTGCACGCCAAGCCGACACTCTACCACTGAGCCAACCGGCTAGGGCCGCATTTTGGTTTTAATTGAGATGAAAAACAAAGGATAGTTTTGAGCAGGGGAGTAAACTGATCTGATTTACTCTGGTGACTGTTTTCAGAATGAATTACAGGTGGGCCGTTAGCAAATCAATCACGTTTCCAAGGCAACACAAGAAAACCACCAGATGCAGAAAAACCCCCACCATCTTTTTTTTTTAAATTTTTTCTGAAGCTGGAAATGGGGAGAGACAGTCAGACAGACTCCCGCATGCACCCGACCGGGATCCACCTGGCACGCCCACCAGGGGCGACGCTCTGCCCACCAGGGGGCAATAATCTGCCCATCCTGGGCGTCGCCATGTTGCGACCAGAGCCACTCTAGCGCCTGGGGCAGAGGCCACAGAGCCATCCCCAGCGCCCGGGCCATCTTTGCTCCAATGGAGCTTTGGCTGCGGGAGGGGAAGAGAGAGACAGAGAGGAAAGCGCGGCGGAGGGGTGGAGAAGCAAATGGGCGCTTCTCCTGTGTGCCCTGGCCGGGAATCGAACCCGGGTCCTCCGCACGCTAGGCCGACGCTCTACCGCTGAGCCAACCGGCCAGGGCCCCCACCATCTTAACATACAGAAAGAAGTAACTAGCTTCCAGTCCTTCCGGGGAACAAGCGCGGGCAGGACGAGTACTGAAGCACAGCTGTTTTGCAAATCAATCAGGCAGGTGAGGTGGGGGGTTGGGCAGACTGTCAGCTTACAGTCAGTTCCCAGCACCTCTGTCCAAACTGCAAAATACCCTGTTGATTTTTCAGTCCCCAACATTTTGGATATGATGTAAAAATAAAGTTGAACCAACTTGTCCTGAATTAGTTAGGAATGGAAGAAAGGGAAATCACAGTAGTGGTTGTTATTATTATTATTTTAATCTGAGCAACTGGGTAAATTATGATGCTATTTAAGAGATGGAAAATGCAGTAGGAAAACCAAGGTTAGGGGCACAAATCAAAAGCTTAGTTTTAAACATGATAAGTATGAAATGCCTATTAAACCTCTAAGAAGAAGAATCAAGGTGACAGCTAAAACTATGCATCTAAAGTTTGGGGGAAGAGTTTGAACAGATAGCATTTGATTAGCATTAGCTTATAGAAAGAGCACTTAAAGCCATGGGACTGGATGAGATCATCTAGGGAAGACATGCAGATGGGGAGCTGAATGGGCCCTGGGCAGTTCAGAAGGAGGAACCAGATGCTTGGACTCAGAACCAAGAATCAGGGAAGGCGACTGAGAAGGAGGGGCCTATGTAGTTGAAAGGGAACCACAAGAAGATGATGACAGTTAGAAGGCAAAAGAAGGCCCTGACAGGGTAGCTCTGCTGGTTAAAGCATCGTTCCTACATGCTGAGGTTGTGGGTTCAACCCTGGTCAGGGCACATACAACACTCAACCAATGAATGTATAAATAAATGGAATAACAAATCGATGTCTCTCTCTCTCTCTCTCTCTCAAAATCAATAAATAATCATTTTTTAAAAAGAAGAGTTTCAAGGATAGCATTGACCCAATGGTTAACTGAGTCAAAGAACACTGAAAAGTTTCAGTTTCAGAAGTTGAGGCCTAAAAAGTAAGTGATGAATTTGGCAACATGGAAGTCATTAGTGACCTTTACAAGGGCTGTTTCAGGGGAGTGGTGGGAAAAAGATGGGAGATGAATGAGAAGCAGTGACCACAGACAGTGCTGTGATGGGGAGGAGAAAATGGGAAGGTAGCCAGAAAGGCACCATGGGGAATCAAGAGAGGTTTTGTTTTGCTTTGTTTTTAAAATAGAAGACATTAGAGCAGGTTTCTTTATCTGCTAGTAGTAACCCAGTAAAGGGAGATAAATCTGTGATGCAAGAGAAAGGAAGTAACAGTTATACATCATGATTTTAAAATCCTGACAGGTGAATAATTAAATACAAATTCTTTATATTATATGAAAAAAAACCTTTCAGCAAAAAACCCCTAATTTTGAACAGTTCTGTGCAGATTTCTGGAATTTCGTTAGCTTCTTCTAATTCTTTATTTCCATGTATTTAATCTTGAGTTTACATGTATCCAATTGTTGCTTGCTTAGAATTTAACATAATTCATACTTGTCACACATAATGAGTCTGTGTCCACATGAAGCATTATTTTGTGTGATTAAGAGATCAGGTCCTGGAATCAGACTACCTTGGATTAAGCCCCAGCTCTGCCACTTGAGAGCATTTCTCTGAGCTTCACTGTTCTTTTCTGTCAAAAGTTAATAATAATACTTATTTCATTAGATGGATCTGAGGCTTAAATAAGAAAAAATATATGTAAAGTGTCTAGCATATAGTATGCATTCCATGACTAATAGCTGATATTATCATTATTATTCTCATTATCGCATAGGCAAATATAAAACAAAGCAAAAAAACATTTGTACAGTTAAGAAATTTACAATTGTAAGAGTCAGTAAATTGCTTAGTGAATTCAATAAGTGACAGAAATTTCTTCTGAATCACCCAAGTAATCTTTGCTTTTATACAGCTTTCAAAAGATATATATTGCTTTTTTTTTTTGGAGCTATATAGAGGTGGTGGTTGTACAACAGTGTGACTGTACTAAATACCACTGAATTGCCTGACCTGTGGTGGCACAGTGGATAAAGTGTCGACCTGGAACACTGAGGTTGCTGGTTCAAAGCCCTACCTAGGCTTGACTGGTCAAGGCACATATGGGAGTTGATGCTTCCTGCTCTTCCTCTCTTCTCTTTCTCCTCTCTAAAATGAATAAACTTTTTAAAAATCCATTAATTCATTTTTAAAAATACCACTGAATTATAAACTTTAAACAGTTAACTATTTAATGTAAATCTTATGCAAATTTTAAAGAATCCATTAACACCTACTATGTGCAGAGAATGCTAGGTGTCCCTGCCTTATTTTGTTTGTGCAAATATGGTCATCTTGGCTGGACATCTCAGTTGGTTGGAACATTATCCCAGTGCTCAAAGGTTGCCAGTTCAATCCTTGGTCAAGGCACATATAGGAACAGATTTTCCTGCCTCTCTCTCTCTTTCTCTTTCTTCCCCCCTCTAAAATCAATAAATAAAAGTTAAAAAAAAAGAGGTATAGCCACACTGAGCTTTATTTTCTTTTCTTTTCCTGGACAAAAATATCAAATTAAAGCAGAGATGACAGATAGATACTGTAGATAGATCAATAGATAGACAGACAGACAAGACAAACAGAAAGGTTTATTTTTTATTATTTTTTAAATCATTTTAAAAAATATTTTATTTATTGATTTTCCAGTGGGGCAGGGAGGAATAATAAGTAGTTGTTTTACTGTAGCTATTCCTTGGTTGTTTGTTGTATGTGCCTTGACCAGGCAAGCCCAGGATTTTGAACCAGTGACCTCAGCATTCCAGGTCGATGCTTTATCCACTGTGACACCATAGGTCAGGCAGAAAGGATTTAATGATTTAGAAAATCTGTCCCCAAGGAGCCTGACCAGTAGTGGTACAGTGGATAGAGAGTCAACCTGAAACATTAAGGTCCCAGGCTCAAAACCCCAAGGTCACCAGTTTGAGCATGGACTCATCTGGCTTGAGCACAGGCTCACCAACTTGAGCTCAGGGTCGCCAGCTTAAGTGTGGGATCATAGACATGATTCCCAGGTCACTGGTTTGAAGCCCAAGGTTGCTGGCTTGAGCCCAAGGTTGCTGGTTTGAGCAAGGGATCACTGGCTCAGCTGGAGGCCCCTGGTTGAGGCACAGATGAGAAGCAATAAGTGAACAATTAAAGTGTAACAACTACGAGTTGATGCTTCTCATTGCTCTCCCTTCCTGTTTCTCTCTCTCTTTTTCTCCCTCACAAAAGAAAGAGAGAGAGAGAGAGAGAGAGAGAAAGGAAGAAAGAAAGAAAGAAAGAAAGAAAGAAAGAAAGAAAGAAAGAAAGAAAGAAGAAAGAAGAAAGGAAAGAAATCTGTCCCCAAAGAAAGAGCTTAAAAACCTCAATACGTTTTCCCAACCAAGACCAAAGCCTCCAGGTATTGGCCAGCAATAAATAAGAGATACAGTCAAGCAGAAAAGTCCAAGTAGGGCACATCTACAAGCAAGGATTTAGATGGATATTTTAAACAAAAGAGCAGAAATTCAAGAGAGGATTCTGTGAGGAAAGCAGACTTGGAAGGAGCCTTAAGCAGCACCAGGGAGAGCTCCCAGGCAAAGACATTTCCTAGTATACCCTAAGAAGAAACTATGCCCTTCCAACTCTGAAATTCTGGGATTCCTCCACTTGGAACCAAAAGCTCCTATTCTAAATGGTTGCAGAAGTCTACAATTGCAGCTGTCTTACATGATCTATCAGTATGCACATGAGAAAATGAAGGAAAATTCTTAGACCAGAAGGTATGCCACATTAAAGCCTTCCAGGGGACAAAGAAACTCCGCCTCACAATGACATGGTTTTTTAAGGACTGCTGGGGCTAGAGACAGTGAGGCACACTAGGACCAGATGCCATACAGGAGGAGGAGAAAGAGGAGGAGGAGCTGCTACCTATTTCTTCCTTCAAAAACTCAGGCCTCCCCCAGCATGTCCTGCCTTTAAAGTAGGGACATCTAGGACTTGAAGACTTTTCTGATCTCCAGTAATGGGACCACATCTACATGCTTCCTTCCACACAAGAATCATTAGCCAAACTTTCAGGGACCTGCCTTTCCACTGAACCCCAATTCTAGAACATTGTTGCCGAAAGTACGGTCTGTGGACCAAGAGCACAAGCATCACTTCCACGTCAAATTGCAGGTTCATTCTAGCATGGGTCCCAACCCAGATCTATGAAGCAGAACCTGCATCTTAACAAGATTCCTAGCAGATTCCTATGCACCTCAAACACGAAGAAGCACTCACCTGGAGAATATGACCCCACCAGAAATTAACAGAGTTTTTAAGAGCCTTGTCTTCTTTACTGCATGAGAAACAGAGGTCCAGCAGGTAGGAATTCTGGTCACTCAGATCATTGAAAAAAAATCTGGAACTTTGTGTCAAAAAATGCCTTGCTGATTGGAATGTATTTTTTTTTTTTTTTGTATTTTTCTGAAGCTGGAAACAGGGAGAGACAGTCAGACAGACTCCCGCATGCGCCCGACCGGGATCCACCCGGCACGCCCACCAGGGGCGACGCTCTGCCCACCAGGAGGCGATGCTCTGCCCACCAGGAGGCGATGCTCTGCCCATCCTGGGCGTCGCCATGTTGCGACCAGAGCCACTCTAGCGCCTGAGGCAGAGGCCACAGAGCCATCCCCAGCGCCCAGGGCATCTTTGCTCCAATGGAGCCTTGGCTGCCAGAGGGGAAGAGAGAGACAGAGAGGAAAGCGCGGCGGAGGGGTGGAGAAGCAAATGGGCGCTTCTCCTGTGTGTCCTGGCCGGGAATCGAACCCGGGTCCTCTGCACGCTAGGCCGACGCTCTACCGCTGAGCCAACCGGCCAGGGCTGGAATGTATTTTTTTTACTCTATTTTATTATATAATCAATCACATAAACAACCCAAAAGGAATATGATAAAAAGGAAGAAACAAAAGGGAAATTCTTTCTAGGCTGATATTCAGTATGCAACAATATGCAACTGATACTCGGTACAAAACATGCTTATTTTTCCATTAAACTTAGCTGTCCTAATTTAAGAGAGCCTCCAAAAATATCAGCTGATATTTAGCTTCCCTCAGTTAAGAAATGTTTAATTTTTTTTAATTAATGAAGTTTATTCTCATCACTGCAGGAGGGAGAACAGTGTCATAAAGCAACAGAGGGTCCCCACCTACACAGGGTCACAGTGGCATGACTGGGGGATATTGTGACTAAAGGCATGTATCCTGGTCATATAAACTTACAGGGGCACAATGGGATTGCCAGAACCAGAGCTAGACTGCGCATAAGTGATGTGTTTCCTGTTCATGTTTGTATTTTCCACTTCCATTTCCCCCGAACATTTTCTTAAAATTTGTTTATTGATTTTAGAGAGAGAGGAAGGGAGAGACAGACAGACAGAAACATCCATCTGTTCTGTGTGTGCCCTGACCAGGGATCAAACCGGCAACCTCTGTGCATCAGGAAAATGCTCCAACCAACAGAACTATCCAGCCGGGGCTTCTAGGAACATTTTTGTTCAGCTTCTTAGATGACTGTTCCTAAGGAGCGAGTCTCCATTTTTACCCCGAAATGGATTTTTCTAGGCCATCATTTCAGATAAACTGTCTGTGAACCAGTCAAGTCTACTCCAGGGACTTGCTCTGAGTCCAGTTCTGGAATGGGGGGTGTGAAGAGTGTGTAGTAAGATCCAAAATCTCTTTAAGTGGCATGGTCCTAGCCTTGAGAGGTTTCTTGTCTTGCTGAGAAGATTTAAATTACATTTATATATCTTATTCTCACACACCCACACCCACACCCACACACAACACACCATTGGACAGAAATGAAAGACAAAGTAATAAAGTGCTAAGTTATATGGTTCACACTTCAAGTGCCATAGAGGTCTAAAAAGAATGAATTCTTGGCCCTGGCCGGTTGGCTCAGTGGTAGAGCGTCGGCCTGGCGTGCAGGGGTCCCGGATTCGATTCCTGGCCAGGGCACACAGGAGAAGCGTCCATCTGCTTCTCCACCCCTCCCCCTCTCCTTCCTCTCTGTCTCTCTCTTCCTCTCCCGCAGAGAGGCTCCATTGGAGCAAAGATGGCCCGGGCGCTGGGGATGGCTCCTTGGCCTCTGCCCCAGGCGCTAGAGTGGCTCTGGTGGAGACAGAGCAACGCCCGGAGGGGCAGAGCATCGCCCCCTGGTGGGCAGAGCGGCGCCCCCTGGTGGGCGTGCCGGGTGGATCCCGGTCGGGCGCATGCGGGAGTCTGTCTGACTGTCTCTCCCCGTTTCTAGCTTCAGAAAAATGCCGGAAAAAAAAGGATGAATTATTTTCCTCTGAAAAGAAAAGGAGAAAGTTTACAATTGGCCCTGGTGAGAGTGTGCCATTTTAGTACTTAGATGTGAGATTAGGGGCAGTTTCTAGAGAGAAAAAGAGAGAACAAAGCTGAGATTTATTTAATATCCTTTAATCTTACATTTCACTTCCCCAAATAGGAAGAATGATAATGTTATTTTTTTTGGGTTGACTCATAGAGAATTAAATGAGATAGTATTTGTAAATACTATCTCATAGTATTTGTAAAAGTTCTATTATTTAAAGAGTTAATGAAACTGATGAAATTATTTCAGTAACCAAACCTACCACTAGTGATTTAAAATCAGAATATCAATTTCTAATTTTACAACTGAAGAAAAACCAGCCAAAAGATTTGTATCAGTTTTCTGCATAATATTTTTGCCTGCAGTCAGTCTATTCAGAAACCAAATTACAGCTTAGAAGTACTGTATAATATTGGCCCTGACCGGTTGGCTCAGCAGTAGAGCGTCAGCCTGATATGTGGAAGTCCTGAGTTTGATTCCCGATCAGGGCATACAGGAAAAGTGATCATCTGCTCATCTGCTTCTCCAACCCTTCTCCTCTCCTTCTCTCTCTCTCTCTCTCTCTCTCTCTCTCTCTCTCTCTCTCTTTCCCTCCCACAGCCATGGCTCAAATGGTTCAAGCAAGTTGGCCCTCGGTGCTGAGGATGGCTCCATTGCCTCACCTCAAGCACTGAAATAGCTGGGTTACCAAGCAATAGAGCGGCTGCCCCAGATGGGCAGAGCATTGCCTTGAAGGGCTTGCCGGGTGGATCCTGGTTGGGGCACATGTGGGAGACTGTCTCTGCCTTCCCACCTCCCTGCCTATCACTTAATAATTTAAAAAGCATAATATTGGTCACCATTTATTGTGAACTAGTGTCCTGGGCTCTCTTCACACATGGCCTGGTTGATTCCTCACAGCAGTCCTGTGAAGTGGAGATGCACCCCCACTCTGCAACAGCCAAGCTTCACAACTAATAATGTCTTAACCTCATGCCCATCTGGCATCAAAGCCCATGCTCTTATTCTGATGTTACCAGGTTTGAAAAGGAATCAGAGCAAGAAAATTTATTCACTAAGGTGTTTTCTACGATGCCAAATATGAGCATGAACATTTGGAAGAAAAAATAGACAAATAAGTGAACTGAAATGAACATTTGTGCCACCCTTAAGTTGCACTTTTGCAACTTCAGTTCAGCTATTGAGCTGACCAAATTCTAACATTCTAAGCTTTCTTTATCCACTTATGGAGAGAATAGATTTAAGAAAGACCATAGAACCAACCTGCTTATGCCTGTAAGTTAGAGAATGTTGTTTTCTGAAAGGTGAAAAGTGGGGTTACAGCTATTGAATTTGAGTGGTTGCAAAAATCAGTTCGAGTAAATCACATCCAAGGCATCTCTTTTCTACATATGGTGGACTTCCTGTTGCCACTGTTTGGGCCCTCATCTCTGCACTAGTCTGTGAGCACAATCTTAGCACTATGTCACAGCTCATTTTGTGTCCTCAATGCACCACGAAGCTTCTGTGATCCTAGAAGAGGAAAAAAGTGTCTGTTTGCTTAATGCATTCCTGGTAAAGTAGAATGAATTTTAGTGGGGTTTCTTTACATTGTTATATAGATCATAGAGTAAGTTTAACACTTAGACTATGACATTAAAGAGGAGACTTCCTGACCAGGAGGTGGCACAGTGAATAGAGCATTGGACTGGGACGCAGAGGACCCAGATTCGAAACCTCAAGGTCACCGGCTTGAGAGCTGGCTCACCAGCTTGAGCATGGGGTTGCCGGCTTGAGTGTGGGATCATAGACATGACCCCATGATTGCTGGCTTGAGCCCAAAGGTCACTGGCTTGAAGCCCAAGGTCACTGGCTTGAGAAAGAGGTCACTCACTCTGCTGTAGCCCTTTGGACAAGGCACATATGAGAAAGCAATCATTGAACAATTAAGGTGCTGCTACGAAGAATTGATGCTTCTCATCTCTCTCCCTGTCTGTCTCTATCTGTCCCTCTCTCTGACTCTCTCTCTCTCTCTTTGTCAAAAAAAAAAAAGGCAATCCCTGACCTGTGGTGGCACAGTGGATAAAGTATTAACCTAGAATGCTGAGGTTGCCAGTTCAAAACCCTGGGCTTACCCAGTCAAGGCACATATGAGAAGCAACTATGACATGATGCTTCGTGCTTCTTACCTTCTCTCTCTCTCTCTCTGTCTCTATCTCTCTCTCCTCTCTCTAAAAATCAATCAATAAATTTTTTAAAAGGAAAATAAAATCAAGTAACCATAAAAGGGGAGACAACAGGTTGGTATGGTACCTGAGGAAAAACCGAATCAGGATGCTGCAAGCACAGGCTGGTTGTTCAGTGCTCATCCGTCTGAACTTCAGTGAGCTGAACTCGCTTTCCATTGTGGAGTCCCACATTTTCATTTTCCTTTAAGTTATTTCCCAGGATTCTTTCAAGATAACCATGGAAGCTCCTCTAACTGCTTCACCACACACTCCCCCAACCCTGTCCCCACCAACCTCTTCAGTGATCCTGGGCACATCGTCCAGGGAAGACACACCTGCAAAAGTCTAGAATAGTCATTACAAATTCCAGCTTCTGACTCACGGAAAGTGCAAAACTAGGCACCCTCGTGTACATTTTAAAGCTGACATCTAAGATTTTCCACCATAAGTTCAAATAATTGTAAAAGATATCATTTCTGGCATAATGATACATTAAAATTAAGCTTTTCCAAACACTTTGGAATAATTCCAAGATCCAAGCATCACAGGTATTTATTTATTTTTTATTTTTTTAAAGATTTTATTTATTGATTTTATAGAGAGAAGGGGGGAGAGTGAGAAGTATCACTCATAGCTGCTCCACTTTAGTTGTTCATTGATTGCTTGTTGTATGTGTCTTGACCGGGCAAGCCCAGGGTTTCAAACCTGTGACCTCAGCTATTCAGGTTAACGCTTTAGCCACTGCGCCACCACAGGCCAGGCCATCACAGCTATTTAAAATACACCCACTAGGGTCATTATGAAGACTTACTAAATGCACAGGGCCCTGGACATGATAAATACCATGTATTTGCTGTGTATGTCAATGCACGGAAAGTGGCGGCAAGGTGTTAGCAGTCCATCTTAGGAAGGGCATAACAGATGAGGCTGAGGACCTTGGCCACATCCTCTCAACCCACGTTTGAGTCTGCTCACAGCTGTGGGTCACAGCTTCCCCTGCACTGAAGAATTTAACACCTCAAGTGATGCATCTCTCTGCTTCCCCGACAGAAGGCTTTCTGCGGCACAAAGAAGTCTGTTAACTAACACTGTTGCTGAGGCACAACCTGCAAACGAAGGCACTCAGCTCCTTCAGGGTCAATCCTCGACTAATCGGGAAACGAGAGGCAGTGGGGGAAAGCCCCGCCCTCCCCAGCCTCTGATGAGACCACTGGGAAGCTTCCCATACAGTTTCCCAGATGGTCCCCAGCAAGACTGGGCCCTGGTGGCTCACGGTAGTGGCTATCCTATGAAGCACGCATTGTTGCTGCTTTTTCTTTTCCTGCCACTTTTAAAGCAAATAAATAGATTTTTAAAAAATGTTTTAGAAAAGCAGCTCCGTGGTATGGTTGGGCATTGTTCTTGGCGACGTTCCAAAGCCTGGGCTACAGCCCTGCCAGAAATTCTGGAAGGGATTGAATGTCCCTTAAAAAAGAATTTCTGTTTAAAAAACAAATCTTTGGTATTCAATGTGATTAGTAGCAAGGGGTGTTGGAAAGTGGATCTCGACGGGTGAGTCTCTCTGTCACTCAAGGACAGCAAAACCCCTCTCAGCCTCTCTACTTTCCTGCTGCTGCCATTAAAAAAAAATAGCACGAATGTGGTTGCTTATAACAGCACTAATTGGTTATCTACAGTTCTGTGTGTCAGAGGCCTAATAGAGAGCTCACTGGGCTGAAGTCAAGCCCTCCGCATTCTTAAGGAAGCTCTGGAAAAGGCTCCGCTTCCTTGCCTTCTCTAGCTCCTCCAGGACGCCCTCCTTCTTTGGCATGAGGCCACTTCCTCCGTCTTCAAAGCCAGCAACAGCAGATCAAGCCCTTTTCTGCATGGCTTCTCTCTGATCCTTTCTCTGCCTCCCTCTTCCCCTCTGAAGGACTTCTGTAATTAGACTGGCTCCATCTCAAGATCAGCTGATTGGCAACCTTAACTGCGTTTGCAGCCTTTATTCCCTTTCGACATCTAAAGTAACATTCCCAAGTGCAGGGGTCAGGATGTGACCATCTTTGGGAGAGCCATTTATCTACTGACCAGAGCCTCACAAGAGCTAGACCTGAACCTCTTCCTTCTCTAAGGATGATAGGAACTCCTGGGAGGAAGCTGTGGCTTCCAAGCAAGTAGGTTTCCAGGCCCTTTCCTGAGAAATGGAGACAGCCACGTACCAATGGCTTAAATAAGAACGCTTGCATGCAAATAAGTGACTGGCAGTAATGGCTTAATTCTGCAAGCTTAGGCTTAAGTGGGGGAGATTTATATGTTCCCAGGTTTGTGTCCCCTAAATATGAAAATGAGGTATTGATCCCTGTGTTCACAAAGTGTAATACAGTTTTCTCACATGTTGTCTTGAGAAAGTTTCAAGGCCCTGGCTGGAGGCCGGTCAGTTCCCCTTTCCTGAGCAGCCAATTGAGTCTACACCCTCTTATCAGGCTCTCACACTCTGGGCCCCTGGGACCCACACTAACCGCCCCAAGGCCAGGTACCGGACAACCAAGGGGAAACCCCTATGCCTCAGAGACCTCTGAAATTATTCAAATTATTCCATTCTAAGCCTTCTCACCCTGCCTCCCCTGTTCCTTCCCACAGAAACCACAGTAAGGTACCTGCCCACGGTTCCCCTTTCTCCCTCTGCCCCATGACCGACCCTGGTGCTTCCCCTCAGTGGTCCCGCGTGGCCGCTGCTTCTCCCCAGGGAGTGCTGAGTATACCAGAACTGTGACCATCTTTCCAGCGGCTCTCTCTTGACCTGCAGCTGGCCTCACTTCATCTCACCCAGGGTAACATTTTAATTTATTTAATTTTTCTCACTTTAATTTTTGATTTGATTTCTTCTCTGTGGAGGGCTCAGGTAAGACCTTTTCAATGGCTTCAAGGCCAACTTTAATACCAACAGAGCAAAGTCCAGAAAGACCTGACATACCTCCACTGAGGGCCCCCTTCCGCCTTCTCACCACTGGTGCCCAGAGACCCCCCTGGGCAACTCCACAGCTGGTGGGAGGAGAGAAAGTGCAGGGAAGGGAACCCACTCTAACATGGCGCCTTTTGTTGGCCTGGAAACCAGCCCCCAGGGTAAGCACATGAATTTTGACGGAAAGAAACAGCTTCAGAAATAACTGGAAGCTGCTTCTCAGACCCACAGTGCTCCAGCAAGTCTTTCTTGTTCCCGACTAATTCCAAACTCTCCTTTACAACAAGAACGCTGCACCATTTGCCCCAGACTCCCATCCTTACTTCCCATCTTACGGATCCCAGTCCCCTTTCCACTCAGGGGCTCTGACTCTGTCCAGCATAACCTCCACACCCAGGGAGGAGTGGCAAAACTGGGCCCAAGGACAGATCTGGACAACCAGCGGTGCATGGCCGCCCCACCCCCGCCCCGCTCCCCTCTGCCTCCCCTCTTTCACTCTGTCCCAGTCTCCCTTTCCTCTTCACCGGGATACTCCCTCTTCTCCACGTTTGTCTCCTAGCCACTCAAGGAAGGGGTGCAGGGGATTCCACCCAGAGGTGTGAACCTACGAGAGAGCCAGACAGAATTTTATTTCCTCTGAGGGAGGGAGGTGAGCTTCCTTACTTTGTCTCTCTTCTGCTCTGAAGAAGTGGTGTGGTTGTATTGAGTCTGAGAACTGCTGTAGAAAATGCGCATGAATGCTCTGAATTACTGTCATACCCTGAGTTATACTTTTAGCTGAGCTGTTGGTGAACCTTTCTTAATGGGAACTCCAGTGTTCTCTACTGGAAGACCACTGAGCTTCCGCTGCAGACCCAGGTTCATCCAATCTAGTTCTTCCATTTCTTCCAGTCCTGCTCTGGGCTCCCACAGGCTCAGAGGAAAGAGCCCCTCTCCTCCAGTATGTCCCCTGACCCCAATGGCTGTTCCAAAGCAAATCCCAGCCTGTGATGTGTCCATGCTTCTTGACCTCTGGGAACAGGATTTGGCCTCATTCATCAAGCAAAGCCCCAGAATAAAGTAACCATAAAGCTAATATAATTCAACATCACTGTCAAAAGCAAATGAATAGCCTAGTGTAAAATGTACATTCAACAAATACCTGTTGCTTGAGCCTAGTTTAAATACAACATCGTTCTAACTCATTTCTAACTTCTAAAATGGTTTCTTTCTTCTGAACACAGGATGTGGGAATCTTTCCCAGCTTAATTAGTTACCCATTTCCTTGTTGTAACTAAGTCACCAGGAAGTACCTGGAGTTCTTTCTCATTCTGTCACTGAGATTTTCTCATAGCAGCAGCTCAGATCCTCTCCTCCTCCCCACACTCATCTCCTGCCCTGTGTGGTGAGCCATGGGGAGTGCAGAGAATGAGTATTGCTTAATGGTTAAGAGCTGATTTAAGTCAGCTCCACTTCTAACTCTCTAACCTTCGGTAAGTTTGTTTAACTTCTTTTTTTTTTTAATAGTGGTTTTTTTTTTGTTTTGTTTTGTTTTTTAATTTTATTTATTCATTTTAGAGAGGAGAGAGAAAGGGAGAGAGGGAGACAGAGAGGGAGAGAGAGAGGTGAGAGAGACAGAGAGAGAACATGGGGAGGAGCTGGAAGCATCAACTCCCATATGTGCCTTGACCAGGCAAGCCCAGGGTTTCGAACCAGCGACCTCAGCATTTCCAGGTCGACGCTTTATCCACTGCGCCACCACAGGTCAACTTCACCATTGCTGTTTAACTTCTTTAAGACACAGTTTTCTGAAAAATAGGACCAGTAATGATAGTATTGATACTATTTTCTGTACTAATAATTTCTATACATACTATAATTATAATATGGATATCATTCTTATACTAACAATTTCTGTATAGAAATAATTTTTGCACTATATTAATGGTACTGATATTTATTTTCTGTATGAACAATTTCTGTGCTATATAATAAGACTATGATACTATTTTTGTACTCATTTCTGTAAGATAATAATAAAAATTCCTGCACTGTAATAACAGTACCGATACTATTTCATTTACTAATAATTTCTACACTTCAATAATTTCTGTGCCAATAATACAGGTATAAAAATATTTGCGCTACTAATAATTTCATAGTGATAATAATTCTATATAATATCTATGCTAATAATATCTATAGTAGTAATGCCAATAGTTTTCTGTAAAATGAGGCTAATAATATTACTGACCTTATAATTATTCTAAGCATTATATGAGGGAAAAACAGGTAAAATACAGAAAACATGACATATACTATGAGCTTAATAAATGTTAGCTATTATTATTGCTGTTGTTAGGCTTCTCATCAGTCTCCCTACCAGCTCTTCCACCAGGGAAACTCGTGAATAAAACTTAACCCCAGCTTGTGGTCAGGTCTGTGTGGGTAAAGAAGACAGCCGCTGAAAGGGATCCATGCGGAAGGAGAGCCTCACTTTGCGCAGGGTGCCTCCTCTTCACCTGTGCAGATAACTGTTGCTGCTGGTAAGAAGAGAAGTGGGTATAGAAGGGTGGGAATAGGCAGCATGTGATGAAGTAAGGGGTCATATGTGTGCACATGTGTTTTTTTTTAATATTTTATTTATTGATTTTTTAGAGAGAGAGGAGTGAGAGAGAGAGACAGAGAGAGAGAGAGAAGGGGGAGGAGCAGGAAGCATCAACTCCCATATGTGCCTTGACCAGGCAAGCCCAAGGTTTCAAACCGGCGACCTCAGTGTTCCAGGTCGACGCTTTATCCCACTTCGCCACCACAGGTCAGGCATACATGTGTTTTTATTTCCATGTGCGTGCACACGCGAGAAGGAAAGGGTGGGGAGGGGAGAGAGATGAGAAGCATCATCTCAGAGTTGCAGAATTTCAGTTGTTCATTGATTGCTTCTCATATATGCTTTGACTAGGGGGCTCTAGCTTCTCCAGTGACCCCTTGCCCAAGCCAGTGACCTTGGGCTCAAGCAAGCAATCTTGGGCTTCAAGCCAGCAACCTTTAGGCTCAAGCCAGCAACCATGAGATCATGTTGATGATCCCACACTCAAACCAGTGACCCCCACACTAAAGCTGGTGAACCTGAGCTCAAGCCAGTAACCTCAAAACATGAAGAAACATTTTGGGGTAGTGGAAATGTTCTAAAACTGGATTGTGGTGATGGTTGCCCAACTCTATAAGTTTACTAAAATCACTGAGCTGCACACTTACAGTAGGTGAATTTTATGGTATGTAAATTATGTCTCAGTAAAGCTGTTTGTTTTTTTAAGTTATGTAGGTAACTGGTTTAAATTAGTCAAACTGGTTTCAATTGGCCAAACAACCTAGTGGTTAGTATCTACATTATAGTCCTGACCACTTACAAACCACATGAATTGGGGAAAATTACTTCACAGCCCTCAGCCTCCATCTCCTCGTGTGTGAGGTGGAGATGACAATGTGTGTCTCTAAAGCAGAATGACAATTAAATGAGAGAACCTGCAGGAAGCACTTCACTCAGCAGCTGGTCTGAAGGGACACTTCATCCTAGAACCAGGAGTGGGGGGTTTGCTCTGCACGGAGTGGTGAGTGTTGGTCATTTCTTGACTTGTGAAAGGAAGTTCATTCTGGAGTTTTCAACGAGAAGGCTCTGGAAAGATCATGTGGTAGCACTGTTTCCAGCCTCTCGGGTCCACCAATGCCCTTGTGTCCAGAGGTTCCAGAGTTCTATTCTCCCTTTTCAGGGGTCCCTGGATATTGACTTTCACCTCCTCCTGGGTCATGTTGTGAGGATAAAGAAAGTGAGGTTTGTTATGAGACACCTGGTGTGGACAGAAGGCTGCAAATGCTCCCAGCCCCTTGGGGACTGCCCCAGGAGGCTGCCCTAACAGGTGCTCTTACGTAGATAAGATTTGGGCAACTAGATGTGGACATGGGTCCCTGTCTCTTGCGAGACACCCAGACGAGCTCAGAAATGTCACGTCTGACTGTCAGGAGCAAAATGGGATGACTGGAGTTTGCCTCTACGAAAGACAATGTGGGAGGGAGGGCGCTGTTCTTAAGGCCAGTTAGGACAGCTTATTCTCTCCTTCTGTGTGAAGGACCTTTATTCTGAAGTTTTAAGGGACCATGGATAGACAGAAGAAAGTATCAGCCATTATTGGAGGAAAAAAAGTATATAGGCGCACCATCCACATCCTCACATACCCCATTCCCACTCTGTCCTTGGCAGGCTTACCTGCTTATTCATTCCTTCAACATACACCTACCATCTTCTGTCATGTGCCCGAGGCTGTCTAGACAAGGTCCTTGTCCTCACAGACCTTATATTCAGGCAGGGAACACATACAGTGAGCAAGGACTCAAATGACTCTATATGTAAATGCTAACAAGGATAGGATATGCAGGTGGCTGGTTTAGATTGGGTGGTCAGGGAAGATCTCTCTGAGAAAGTGACAATTTAGCAGAGACTTGAAGGATCAAAAGAAGCAAAGGTCTGGAAGAATAGCATTCCTGGCAGATGGAAGAGAATTTGTGAAGGCAAGTTCAAAGAGCAGAAAGAAACCAGCTCAGCCAGAGCAGAGTGTGCGGCAGGCGCAGTGGTAGGAGATTGGTTCAGGGTGGTGGTCCAGACCTGTTGGCCTCCTGGCCTCAGGAAACATGGATTTGATTCTAGGTGTGCTAGGGAGCTGTTTGGAGCATTTTGAGCAGGTGATATGATTTACAGAAGATTATTCTGGCTGTTTAGAGAATAGACTTCTGGGTGTAGGAATTTCCTCATCAAACTATCTATTAGTACCAAATTTCATATCAAAGTGAACAGCCCTTTCCACCTGAGAAACCCTGTCCTCTTGAAGGTGAGAAGAAATAAGGACTGCGGACCTCAGGCTACCAGAATGAGGAGAGGGTCTCTCCTCCCGTTTTCTCTTCCCAGTGGGTCTTCTGTTTTTAGTTTAGACTCCCGAATTGATGTCTCCCCATTCCTCTTCAGCCCCAAGAATATATGGGCTTGCTTGTTTGTTTGTTTGTGGAGGCTTACCTTTAGAGATCATTCAATCTGCATTCATTCTCTGACATAGATTTTTCAAAACATTGAAGAAAAAACATTTATTAAGATCTAAAGAAAAACTCTCATAAATGTTTAAAGGTGAAAAGAATCAATTACCTCCCTGTGTGAAACACACTTTGTTTGTTTCCTTCTTTCTTTCTTTCTTTCCCCCTCTCTCTCTCTCTCTCCTTCCTTCCTTCCTTCCTTCCTTCCTTCCTTCCTTCCTTCCTTCCTTCCTTTCTTCTTTCTTTCTTTCTTTCTTTCTTTCTTTCTTTCCTTCTTTCTTTCTGAAAAACATCACTACCTGGACTAAAACACAACTCCAGATGAGGTTTCTAGCCAGAGAAATCTTTCCATAAAATAACCCAGAGACATCAGTGTGGAGAAAGGTAGGTAGTGTTAGTCTGCTCCAGCTGCCATAATGAAACACCACAGACAAGACAGCTTAAACAACATTATCATTTCTCACCCTCTGGAGGCCAAAGTTCAAGATCAGGGTGCCAGCTAGGTTGGGCTCTAACAAGGCCCACCTCCTCCACGTATCCATCCGCAGTCCTCATGCTGTGACCTTACATGGCCTTCCCTCTTCGCTCTCTGTGTATGTGAAAAGAAAGCTCTGGTGTCTTACCTGGGGGGTCCTATGTCTGTGATCTCTAATTTTCATTATGCATTCATTTATTCTAACACCCATTAATTCAATGCCCCACATTTGAGAAGCCTCCATGTGTTCCAAGGCCCCTCCATTGGGCACAGTATTATGGGGGTCTCTAACTCAATGTTCTTAGGAGACATGCAGATGACATTTCAACAGAAGCAGACATTATCTGCCAAAAGTCATTCAAATACATTTAACATTTTCAACTGGTAAAAAAAATGTAAACATCCGTCTAGCCAAGCAAAATATATCTAAGTGATTAATTTGGCCTGTAAGCCAACAGTTTATAACCTCTGGTGAGTATAATGGGTGTGGCACTTCATTCTAAATGTATGAACATGGGAACAGAAGAATGCAAGCATGCCCTTGTCCCCACAGATGCCTGTCCATGGGTGGATTTCCTAAGACCCTGACTCTCAAATCCCCATTGAAGTTGAAGCAGAGAAAGCAAAGAACTGTGTGATTTTACACATAGGTGGGATATAAATCTGAGACTCATGAACATGGACAAAAGTGAAGTGGTCACCAGGGGGAGGCAGTTGGGGGAGAGGAGTAAAGGAGTAAATATGGTGACTTTTGGAACATGATTTGACTTTGGGCGATGGGCATACTACAATAAACAGTCCAAATGCTATAGAGATGTTTATCTGAAACCTGTGTCTTCCTATGGACCAATGTCACCCCATTATATTTAATTTCTAAATAAATTTTTAAAAAAGAAAATAAGAAAAGAAACATGAGACAAGTGAGAAGAAGATTCTTAGCAGGCTGGGAGTTTAGGAACGGCTTCCTCAAGAAAGCAACAGCAGCAAGCCCAGCAGAATGACCCGCACTCACAGGGAGAAGGGAGGAGCAGCCTGGCCTGCAGAAAGCCCAGGGCAGAAGGAGTGCGTAGTGCTGGAGGAGCTGAAAGTTGACCACAGTGGCTGGACTGGAGGAAGGAGGGGAGGAAATGACACCTGAGGAAGCAGGAATGTTCTGGACCTGATGACTCAGCTCTTTGTAGGAAGCCACAGTAAGAAACCCCCTACAGGGTAGTAAGGGGCAAGTAAGAGGGCCCATAATCATCTTATAGTGTGACATGATGACCCTGGCTGGGGCGTGATTAGATAATCTAACCATGGGTGTGAGCAGGTGCAGGGCAAACTGACAAACGACTGCTGTGGGTCAGGAGAGGAGGGAGAAGCTTAGACTAGCACGGGACAGTGGAGATGGAGAGAAGGCGATGTGAGTGGTTGGATGTGGGGGGTGAAGGAGATGCTCAGCCAACTCAGTTTTCTCACTGAAGCACTGGGATGTATGGGGGTGCATTCATGGAGGCAGGGGATCATGAAGAGGATCTCCACCTGTAGCTGTTGTCATAGTAACAGAAGGAGATTCTCACCAAGGTGTGTGGTGGAGCAGAAGGAGCTGCTTGGTGGTGATGCTTTTCCTCCCCCTCCTTTCCTCTCCAAAGAATCCACATAAGATGCTTTGTTCGCCACTCTACTTGAAGAAGAAACTCAATCCACCTATTTTGAGAAAAAAAATAATAAGGGCCTTCTTAACATACATATGGTACTCTATCTACTCTGGCCCTTCCTGCCCTGGAGGAATTGGCCACTCCCTTTAAACACGGAGAATCAGATGAAGCAGCAGGCAAGGGAGAGAGCCAGGAGGCGGAGAGCATCACTGGAGAATGAGGACTGGCCTGAGCCTAGTCTAGGGAGTGAGTCTCCTGCCTCCCCTCTACACCCCAGCCAGGGGTATCCTTCAGTTCCTCCAGTGTGTTATGCTTCCTCTTCCTTATGTCCTCACACATGTGCCCCCTTCCCATCCTCCTCTCCTATGTCTCTTCCACCTGGACAAGTCCCTTAATTCTGTTCTCAAACATCACCTCCTTCTTGAGGCTGTTCTGATGTTCATGGCTAGTGATGTTCCGTGTCCCTGGCAGAGACTGCTAATAGCGTATACCCCATATCCATTCTCTCCTTTTTTTCCTCTTGTACCAGAATCTTGTGTGTGTGTGTGTGTGTGTGTGTGTGTGTCAGAGACAGAGAGTCAGAGAGAGGGACAGATAAGGACAGACAGACAGGAAGGGAAAGAGAAGAGAAACATCAGTTCTTTGTTGTGGCACCTCAGTTGTTCATTGATTGCTTTCTCTCATATATGCTTGACCAGGGGGCTACAGCAGACCGATTGATCCCTTGCTTGAGCCAGCGATCTTGGGCTTAAGCTGGCAAGCCTTGCTCAAACCAGATGAGCCCGTGCTCAAGCTGGCGACCTCAGGGTCTCAAACCTGGTCCTCTGTGTTCCAGTCTGATGCTCTATCCACTGCACCACCACCTGGTCAGCTTAATTTTTAAGCTGAGCATATGGTGCTTGAGAAAAAGACTATATTTCCTAGCATCTTTTGTAGCTAGCCAATGATATAAAAGTGAAAATGTTTGCAGCTTCTGGGATATGATCTTATCCAAGGGGATGTGTTTTTCTTATTTCTTCCTTTGAAGATGATGGCTGATTCTCTAGCCACCAAGTTGAACCATAAAACACAGGCAACACCCTAAGGAGGGTAGAACCATGAACTGGAAAGAGAATAAGTTTGCTTCCTAATGACTTCATGAAGCTACTGTACGTTTTGCACTACCTACCTCCTAATTTTACTTATGTAATAGAAAATAAACTCCCATCCTGTGTAAGGCACTGTTATTTTGGAGTTTTGGTAACATGCAGCCAAACTTAATCTTAATTTATCCACTGTCCCTCCCTCCTATGTGTCCTTTACCCATGAAAACATTTACATCCTACATTATCATTGCAGTTACCTGAGTGAAACAAAATATGCCCTACTAGAGTTTACGCTTTGACATAATTGTCCCCACCTAACATAACCAGTCACTCCTGTATCTGCAAGTGTCCAGGAAGTAACTGGAAAGCCAGGCCCAATTATGCAAAGGCAATGCGGTGGAACCACTTCAAATGCTGCTTTCTTGCTTCAGGGTTTACAATCTCTAGGTGCTGCCATGGTTAAGACGGTGCCCATTTCAATATAGTCAGTAATATGGTAATACTATAACTATGAATGGGTAAGAGACTTATCGGGAGGAATCACTTCGTAAATCGTATAAATTTCTAACCACTATGCTGTACACCCAAAACTAATATAAAATAATATTAAATGTCCACTGTCATTGACAAATAAAGCAAATAAATGAATTTACACCGTACTGAAAAAAAAAAGTGAAAGAATGCATATCCACTGTCAGAGGATCATCTTGCTCACTGTCGTGTCCACATCACCTAGAAGGTCCCCCAGAGTGTCCAAAATAGAGTGATAGGGGGAAAAAAAACTATGTCCATTTCTCCTCTGGTGTCGCTTCTCTCGTCTGGACAGCAGAGTCAATAATACCACCAACAAACCCACAGAATACAACGAGGCAGAAAAGCACACACAAAAATGTCTTAAACTGGCATCTCCTAGTCTAAACGTTCTGGCGTGGTGGTATTTGGCAAGTCAAAAGTAATTTTTAAAACCCTGACTGTCTGGCATTTGGAATGTTGAAAGCAATCTGGAAAATCCTGATTCGCAGCATGAGCGTCTCCGTCACTAGCTGCAGAAACAGATTGTCAGGACGGGTTTCAGGAAGACCAGAGGAGTGAGTGTGTCTGGGGAGATCAGCTCACTTGTAGCGGCATTAATGAGTTTTGGTGACACACTCTTTAATAGGCTCCAGCATGAGTTTATGTTGATAAACTCATTTTTTTGCCCCCTCGCCTGTCAGAGGTCAAATACGGTGTAATGGTGCTTTAGTCTCTTACACCAAGGTTTTCTGCTTTAATTAGCTCATCTGTAATTGATAAAAGCTTCAACGTATAAGCAAAAAATAATAATGCCCCCCCAAAATAATAATAATGGCCGAGAACTAGATAGAAGCACAAAACCTGGACAGTAGCTTCAAATCTGAAATAAAAATCATTACACAATAGCAATAGAAAAATGTCTAAATATCTGGACAAATCTGATCAGCTTGCAAGGTTGAGGTCCCAATGACACTGGCTTTTCTAGACCTTCACTGTCTCAAGCCAGCAGAAGCTACAATAATAACTTCCTTTTTGGGGGGCAGAATGTTTACTAACTAAAATGACTACTTCCTTTACTATATAATATTCCACTGGATTCTCCTTTTCCAGCTCCAAAGCCACAGTCGTATTACACAGGTTGGACCAAGAAAAGAATCTCTTGACTAGGGCTCCTGCCAAAGGACTCCACAAAGATGCTTCATTCCCCAAAGAATGCCCACAAGGGTTTGTGCAAGTTTAGTCTCTACCACAGGGGGAAGAAAATCCAACTTGGCAACATCTATTTATGTGCAGTCACCAGAGAATTCATGCAAAATAAATGAATGTCAAAATAACGATGATGCAGGAGCCCAAATAAAATTACTTCTCTCTCTTACGTTATGTGAAACCTTGTTTTCCCCCTGCCGCTGATTGTGCACATATTACTCTGGTTAACAGCCTTCGACCCACCTGGTTCTAGGGGTCACACTGTGACCACTGTGGCAAGGCAGTGTTGTACTGAGAGGAGGATCCCAGCAAGGACTCTTGATACTCAAGGTCCTTCCTATGTATTCAGTTAACATTGACCAGATATTTTGGAGGTTCTAATTATGTGCCAGACACTGTGGTAGGTACTAGGGATAAATGTGATTTAAGTGTGGTTTCTACTCTTAGGGAGTCAAAACCCAACGGATGGCAATAGCTAATGCCTATTGACCAGCTGCTGTATGTGTTATTATATGCATTACCTCACTTAATCTTCAATCTTATAAAGCAGAGGCTACCATCCTCCTCACTTTACAGAGGATGAAGTTGAGGCAGAGAAAGGGCTAAGTGCCAAAGTTTTCATGCAAAAACATATTAGAGCTGGGATTGATCTCAAGCAGCCTGAGTCTGGAGTCTGCACTCTATTTTTTTCTTTTCTTTTCTAAGTAGGAGGAGGGGAGGTAGCGAGGCAGACTCTCACATGTGCCCTGACCAGGATCCATCCAGCTGATGCTCAAGTAGTGAGCTATTTTTATTGCCCAAGGTTGATATGCTCCAATGGATCTATCCTCAGGGCCCAGAGCCACACTCGAACCAACTGAGCCATGGGCTGCGGGAGGGGAAGAGGGAGAGAAGGGGGAGAGGGAGGAGGAGAGAAACAGATGGTTGCCTCTCTTGTGTGCCTTGACCAGGATTGAACCCAGAACGTCCGTACACCGGGCTGACACTCTATCTACTGAGCCACCAGCCAGAGCCTGCACTATTAACAGATATGATTTTCTTAACAGTTAGTGGCTTTCTCTCCATGACCTTCCAAGGTGCCCACACTGGAAGCAGGGGAAGAGAGTGTGTGGGATAGATCAGACAAAGCAGAACCATCTTTTGAAGACAGAGACAAGAATGAAGTGAGAGAAATGTCTTTCTAGGAGAAAAAGTCAAGAGGAGGCATTTGAAATATTATTACTTTGGGGAGTGGGAGGATTAATGCATAGTCTAAAGAGAAAGTGGAACTTTTGTGCTCATCCCTCCATTTTTCTCTCCAACCTTGATCTTGTATCTGAGGCAATAGGGCAAGGACATCCCCTAAATAGGATCTGTGGCATCAGCACCATTGGACGGAAGCCAGGTTGTCATATTGGAATGAGGCCAGACTTGTCTATTTGACTAGCTGGAAGTTTCTCTAAGATTGAAGTTAGCAAAAAGCAAGGGCTTCCTGGAGGTAAGAATAAGAGAGCTTTTGCTGAGACTTTTTCTGGCCTTGTGTCAGCTCCTGGGAGTAATTTGCATGAAACTTGTAAGAAGTGTATTTTCAAGGTCTAAAAACACAAAATTTGCCAGATGTCTGGTTGACCAGACATTTGTCTGCTAAGAGTTTACCCTACATCTCCTTCCAAGAACCAGTAAGCCAGGTCCAAGGTTAACACTTTAGGAAGTGGTTGGATCTACAAATGTGTTCAGCAACCCACAATAGGAGGAGTGGAAGGGGAATGTCAGGACCCAGTAGGTGGAGGGGCGAGATCAAAAGCAGCACTGGCTAACAGGAGAATCAGTGTTTTGGAGTCAGCAGACCAGGACTGAATGAGTTTCCTCCTCTTTAAAATGGAGTGCCAATTAGAAAATGAGAGTGCCAATTAGAAAAGACAGCTGTGAGAATCAGATGAGTTAATGAACATAGCACACTCTGCACACTGCCTGGCACATACTATACTTTTTTTTTTTTTTTTTACAGAGACAGAGAGAGGGATGGACAGACAGGAACGGAGAGAGATGAGAAGCATCAATCATTAGTTTTTTGTTGTAACACCTTAGTTTACTTTCTTTCTTTTCTTTTTTTTCTTTTTTGTATTTTTCTGAAGTTGGAAATGGGGAGGCAGTCAGACAGACTCCCACATGCGCCCAACCAGGATCCACCCAGCATGCCCACCAGAGGGCAATGCTCTGCCCATCTGGGGCGTCGCTCTGTTGCGACCAGAGCCATTCTAGTGCCTGAGGCAGAGGCCATGGAGCCATCCTCAGCGCTCGGGCCAACTTTACTCCAGTGGAGCCTTGGCTGCTGGAGGGGAAGAGAGAGACAAAGGAGAGGGGGAGGGGTGGAGAAGCAGATGGGTGCTTCTCCTGTGTGCCCTGGCCAGGAATCGAACCCAGGACTCCTGCATGCCAGGCCGACACTCTACCACTGAGCCAACTGGCCAGGGCCATGACACCTTAGTTTTCATTGATTGCTTTCTCATATGTGCCTTGACCACGGGCCTTCAGCAGACCGAGTAACCCCTTGCTTGAGCCAGCGACCTTGGGTCCAAGCTGGTGAGCTTTGCTCAAACCAGATGAACCTGTGCTCAAGCTGGTGACCTCAGGGTCTTGAACCTAGGTCCTCTGCATCCCAGTCCGAAGCTCTATCCACTGCACTACCACCTGGTCAGGCTAATATACTCTTGATAAATATTAGCTGTCTTTATCATTGCTACCACCATCATTGTCATCACCATCATCCTGGCTCTTCCTCTTACCATGTATGTGACCTGGGAGAAAGTACTTTTTTAAAAATATCTCTAGGTCTGTAAAACTCCTTTTACATTTAAAATGAAAGAATTAGTTGCCTTCAGGGTTATAGAGAAGATAAAACAAGATGATACATATAAATCACCTAACACAATGCTTAGCAAATAGTAGGTGCTCATTGAGTTCTGAAGTTCTGAACTTACGGTCTGCAGAACTGCCCTGCCTGCCTTTTGATTGGGCCCACACCATGTGACAAGGGTCAGGAGGCTTTGGGGTGACGTAGTTCGTCTCCCTGCCCCCAACAGAAGCGACTGCACCTGAACCACAGATGCAGGGAGAAAATGCACAGTGGCCCTTCCCCAGTCCTCAGACATCTTTAACTATCCTCCTCATACTCCCCCCTCTGCCTCCCAGCCTAGGCATCAGGAAAGGTATTTTGTGACCCAAACAGGAAAACTAAGATTTTCTGCCACCATGCTCTGCCTTCAAAGAGCTTCCCCTTGCTCCTCAATCCTGATAGTACAGAAAGCGGCGAGGGACGGAGGGGCACTTTGTTTCATGTCAGAAGCTAGCCAAAGGGTGCCAAGGGGTAAGAAGTGGGCCATGGTCCACTGCTCCCCAACACCCAATTCAGGGGGAGACTGAGAGGGCCTAATAACCTTCAGAAGTCATGAAAGCCATCCCCTTGCCTCCTAGCAGCACTGGTAATAATAAATGTGTTAACGGTAATTTTGACCTTATATTTCCCCAAATCATCTAGGGATAACCTTCAACAATTATAAGTTAGAGGTAAACATGGTACCCCCATTTTTTTTTTTTGTATTTTTCTGAAGCTGGAAACGGGGAGAGAGAGTCAGATTCCTGCATGCGCCCGACAGGGATCCACCCGGCATGCCCACCAGGGGGCGATGCTCTGCCCCTCCGGGGCCTCGCTCTGCCTCCACCAGAGCCACTCTAGCGCCTGGGGCAGAGGCCAAGGAGCCATCCCCAGCGCCCCGGGCCATCTTTTGCTCCAATGGAGCCTTGGCTGCGGGAGGGGAAGAGAGAGACAGAGAGGAAGGGGGGGGTGGAGAAGCAAATGGGTGCTTCTCCTATGTGCCCTGGCCGGGAATCGAACCCGGGTCCCCTTCACGCCAGGCCGACGCTCTACCCCTGAGCCAACCGGCCAGGGCCGGTACCCCCATTTTTATGCAATGTATGGGGTCCCAGAATTCTCTGCCCAAATATCCCCAAGCCTGTCTCCAGGCCCAGGGCAAGGCTTTTCCAGGTCAGGCCTTCTCAGGGTGACTCTGGTGCTGGAATGCACACCCCAGGCTTAAGGAGTCAATCAGGGTGGATGTTGGGGGCAGGGAAGGAACTTGAATGTATTAGCTGGGGAGTCCATATGGATATGCAAGGGATCCCTGCTGAGAAGGGGAAGAGAAAGGGAAGGAGGAGGAGCCCTGAGCTGGGCCGGCTCTCTGCAGGCTGCCACAATCCGGCAAGAACCCCTAAAGAGTCCAAGAATTCTAAATTTAACCTGGGCTCCCAGGTTGTCCCGAAGGTGTTTTTGTCAAGGTTGGAAGACAAAATATATTTTATATAATTATTTGTTAGCTTGATTTATAACTTTATAATATTTAGACATATGGTTTGTGGGTCTCCAGTTGTGCTCTTGTCTTGGGGCTGATGACACTCCACACCCAAACCTGTCACCTCCTGGGAGAGGAAGCTTCAAGCCTGCAAGGCCAGTGGTCCGGCGGAGCCCGCATGCTGGACAGTCTCACCTGCGCCCCCTCTCATACTGCCCCAGTTTGGTTCCTAAAAGTGGTTACTAAGAGCGGTTATGTCTCCCAGGGCATTCAGTAAAGAATTCGTCCTCATGGCCTTGTTGTGCACAAACCCCATACTAGTTTCCACGTTCACATTGCTTAGGGTATTAAACAGAAGATAAGCTTTCATCTGGTTTCCAGTGTTGTAAAGTAGTGAGTGTACTTTAATCCCTGGGTTACATAGAGACACCAAGGCAGGTTACAGAAGAAATTTTAGGAGGAGCTTTTATTAATATTAAGCTGGCGACATACATGGGGTATAGCTAACCTAAATCGTGCAGCTCAGAATCTAGCTCTGAGGCTGGTTATATAGACATGATCACGTACTGGTTGGGGGGAAAAAGAGGGGGAGCACAGTACAAAAGTCATTTACTGATAAGCTTATAACATTTATCTATAGGATCTATTAAAAGGAAAAACATTCCCAGACATCAAGACCACAAGATAACACAGCAGTGATAAATATTTTACATATCAAAGACATTCCCAAATCTTCTAGAGCAGTGGTAGTCAACCTGGTCCCTACCGCCCAATAGTTGGACGTTCCAGCTTTCATGGTGGGCGGTAGCGGAGCAACCAAAGTAGAAATAAAAAGATAGATTTAACTATAGTAAGTTGTTTTATAAAGATTTATTCTGCCAAACTTAGCAAAAATGCAACATAAAATACTTGGTAAGTAATATTATTATATGCTTTAACTTGCTGTAACCCTGCTTTATAAATTTTATAGGTAGGTATAAAAGGGTTGACTACCCCTGTTCTAGGCTCTACTACCTATCCCTGTCACCACAGTAGTGGTAGATGAAATGTTTAATCTAGGATAAGGAGAGAAGCTAGATGAAATTACTTTTGTTAAGAGTGTTGGCCTGACCTGTGGTGGCGCAGTGGATAAAGCGTTGACCTGGAAATGCTGAGGTCCGAAACCCTGCGCTTGCCTGGTCAAGGCACATATGGGAGTTGATGCTTCCAGCTCCTCCCCCCTGTCTCTCTCCTCTCTTTCTCCTCTCTCTCTCTCTGTCTCTTTCTCTCTCCTCTTTAAAATGAATAAATTTTAAAAAAAATTAAGAGTGTTGGGGCTAGCTTATTAGGAAACTTAATAAGCCAGTCCCTGCTTGCTTAGTTTACAATTTATTTATTTATTTTTTTTTGTATTTTTCCGAAGCTGGAAACGGGGAGAGACAGTCAGACAGACCCCCGCATGTGCCCGACCGGGATCCACCCGGCACGCCCACCAGGGGGCGATGCTCTGCCCCTCCGGGGCGTCGCTCTGTCGCGACCAGAGCCACTCTAGCGCCTGGGGCAGAGGCCAAGGAGCCATCCCCAGCGCCCGGGCCATCTTTGCTCCAATGGAGCCTCGCTGTGGGAGGGGAAGAGAGAGACCGAGAGGAAGGAGAGGGGGAGGGGTGGAGAAGCAGATGGGCGCTTCTCCTGTGTGCCCTGGCCGGGAATTGAACCCGGGACCCCTGCACGCCAGGCCGACGCTCTACCACTGAGCCAACCGGCCAGGGCCAGTTTACAAATTTTATACATATAAAGAATTTCAGAAGGATGATTATTAGAAAGCATATAAAATGTTACAGAATACAGGTTTTTCAAGCAAGGGGAGTGGGCTTGTGATTCCTTTATCTAGAGGTACACGTCACTCTCATGACTTTAGGGTGAGTCTGAGTATAGGAATTCTTGATTAAGTTCATAAACATTGTTTCCTAAGGTTTTCAGATAAGTTCTCTCTTCTTTGCTCTGTGTGGCAAGTGGCCCCAGGCACCCTTTCAGAGAATTCTAGGAATCAGCTAAACTATGACTAGATGACCCAGCTGCCCTTGTAAGCCAGGAAGCTCCTGCATTCTTCTCTTTTCCTTTCTCCACAGAAAGGAGGGGGTGAGAGGCCTGACTTTTCCTCTTTAAAATGGCATTGCTAATGCTAAGTTTTACAGTTCCTTGGCACCTTATCACACCAGGAACCATCAAACTTAATTCAATTGAACTGTGAACCTTGGAGACATGCCTGAGAAAGATGAGGTGGTTCACATCTGGCTGACATCTGACTTCCTTTTCACTGGGTGGCTTGTGCCTGCTGAGGAAGAAGGGGGCAATGTCAGGCACAAGAGTCCCTAGCAGGCAATTTGGGCAAAAAGGAGATGAAGCAGCTGCTAGGAGATGGACTTTGAATAAAGCAGACACGTATACAGGTATTTTGGGAGAAATTTTACTATGTCTTATGAGGAACTTGCCTAACTTTTCCAACGAAAAGTCAGTGAACTCTATCTACAGTATTTGAGAATGCTTATAGATTTGGATCTTTTTGTTTTGGAGGAAGGTGACTGAGGGATGGGACCAAGTGCTGAGTCTGGTCTAGAGATGACCTTGGAGTGACAGCAAGAGCTACAACGGGCCCAGGTACATCTGGCTTAACTAAGTAAAAAGAATATCGGGCATCCGTTTCTTTTTCTCAGAGAGGACTGTGTGAAGGCTTCAAAACAGATAACCACACATCTGAGACTGAGACAAGGGCTGCAGAAGGGCTACCTAGAAGAGGAACGGTTGGTCAAATAAGTTTGTAAAATATACTTTTTATGTCTGCTAGCTTACAGTTTGCGTTGGGGGCTGGGCAGTACCAGGTATATGTGGTCCGTAAAATTGCAAATTACCTTCTTGCTTGGGAAGGGCTATTGTTTTGCTAATGTTTGCTGGAGGAGAGGTTTTTGCGCCAGAAAGTTTTGAAAAGATAGAGAAGAAGAAGAAGACACAGAGAAGAGTAAGAAGCCATGTTTGCAGAAAGAACCAAAGAGCGATTCTGCCCACACCATTGAGGGGTGCAGTAGGATTTCTTTTTTCCTCCCTGATCCCTTGCCCTCCACGGGAAACCTGCTTTTCCCTTGGCTTTTGTTGTGGCTTGCCTGTCTTGGAGAGACATCAATAAACAGAGTGGCCCACCATCCTCAGGCTCCACTGTTTCTTTACCCTCTGCCCGAATTCAATGAGAACCTGCATGGGAATGGCCAGGATGGCGGTGGCCCCTGGCCCTACAGGAACTGAGAGAGAATTAAGCTGCATGCTTGGCCTTGGTTCCCCAAACTCTGCTTTTAAATACGTGCTTTGGTTATTTTGCTTTTCTGTTTTTACTAGAAAAGTAGTTCATGTTCATTAACTAGAACTTGGGAGATATAAAAAAAATTAAAAGGACAAGAAAAATCATCCATTGCACCACCATCAGAACCCCACCAATGTAAACATTTGTTAGTTCCTCAAGCCTCTTTTTGTTCTTTGTATAGATGACGGCTGTGTGTCAGTGTGTGTGTGTGTGTGTGTGTGTGTGTGTGTGTGTGTGTGAGAGAGAGAGAGAGAGAGAGAGAGAGAGAGAAGGAGATTGATTTTAAAATAATTGAATCCACACCCCTAAAACATTTTTTTCAAAGCAACAGGATTAATGTGATTTTTTTAAAAGTACTGAAATGAGTCATTTTAGGGTTATTGAGCAACTTCATGGGGTTTGTAAAAACCAAGTTGATGTTTCTTTATTCTGTCATCAGGAATCATCTAATATTCAGCTACTCTTCTCTTGTTCAGTGGAAAGGTAACAAGATATAAATCAGGAGATGTAAAGATAAGAAACATAACTAAGGCAGCTATTACAATGACTTCAATGCTTAAATAAATTATTTCCAAAACCTGAGTCCTTAGTCATATTAGACCTATTTCTAAGGTTAAAGAGGTAAAAAAAAAAAGTCAGGTTTAATCATTTGAATTTTCTGCTCAGTCCTGTCCTGAAATGGATTAGGATTCAATTTTCATGGCATAGATAACTTGACGTTTACTCTGTAACTTTTCTCAAAGATGAGTAATGGATGAAATCTGATGGAATAACGACAGTCTAGAGTCAGACAATACAGTGGAAATAACATTTTACACTGAGCGAAGACTAAGGAACCAAATTCATTTTGCCACAGTACAAAAGTAGAATTTCAGCTCACTATTTTCCAAAGTGGCCCAGGTAGAAGCATTTCTAGTCAACTCAGATAAGCTTTCAAACCTCTGGGCTATTGCTTATGCAGATCTTAATACCTAGAATATTCTATATTAATTTTGCACCTTTCTAAATTGATCTTTAAGGCCACCCAGCTCACATGCCACCACTCCAAGAAGCCCTCCTTTATGCTTTCAAATCTTTGCTTCCATGACCCCTATTTAGCCTTTGTTTTATTCTGTCATATGTAACAATGTGTTCTGCTTGATTACAATATTTTTAGATGTTTCTGAGTAATATGTTGACCATGGTTCAAAAATCTAGCATATAGAACACATCCAGCCTGCAGAAGTCTTGTTCCTGCCCCTGCTCCCACATCTCACTAACACTACTTGTGTTTGAGTTTCTTTGTGTCTCTTCCAAAATACCTTCATGTAAACATAAATACTAATCTATTGTTTCCCTGTCCCTATTTCCTTACATAAAAGATAGCTTCATCTACCTACTATCTTTGATAAACTATTGCTTCACATATATACTACTGCTTGATATACATACTATTCTGTACTTTGCTTTTGAAAAGAAAATATGGAACGTTTCACAAGTTTGCGTGTCATCCTTGCACAGGGGTCGTGCTAATCTTCTCTGTATCGTTCCAGTTTCAGTACATGTGTTGCCAGAACATCTGTACTTTGCTCTTTTCATTTTAACTTATCAGACATCACAAAATTCTTTCCATCTCAGTTCAGAGAGAAATTCCTCATTCTGTTAAAAGCTCTTTAAAATGTAAAAATAAACGATTTCACGTTGTCTCCTAGTATATTTAACCAGTTCTACTAGTGATAAACATTTGGGTTGTTTCCAATCTTTTTCTACGCCAATGATGCTCAGCAGACATATGTTAATTTGTATTAATGTGCGTCTACATCTTAGATAAATTAATTCCCAAAGGCAGAATGGCTGGGTCAGACACTGCACAATGCTGTAATGTTGCTAGAAGCTGTCAAATTGCTTTCCACAAAGCTTTCACCTAGTTATGGCCCACCAAAGAGATAGAAGAAACCTGTTTCCCCACATCCTTGCCAACTGAGAGATAAGGAGGGAGAGAAATTCAGAAAGGAGTCATTTGGCATCAAAAGCAGCAAGAAGACAACTAGATAAAAACTGCCAAAGGCATAGACAGTATCAGACCTTCGTCTCCTCTGAGGTTCAACCCGTCTCTGACAGAGCCTCCCCGTGTCCTCTGTTAGCTGCAACTGAACAAGTCTTTCTCATTTTCTACAACAGATTCGCCATTTCTTCACATATAAAAATCTTGGTTAGAGTGTCATTCTGAAGCGCAGAGGTGACTGGTTCAATCCCCAATCCGGGCACATACAGAAACAGATCGATGTTTCTCTCTCATTCTCTCCCTTCCTCTCCCTCTAGAAACAGATGTTTCTCTCTCATTCTCTCCCTTCTTCTCCCTCTAGAATCAATGAAAATAAACATAAAATAATAAAAATCTTGTAGGAGAAAGTGTATGCAGTAGACTTTCACTTTTTATTTTATAAACTCTAAATTGGTAAGGTTTATTTTTATAACAAGGAGTACCGTACCTATTTCTTTTGATTTTAAACTAATGGTAATGTACTTCAAAAAAACAATTGGAAGTCTAGTTACTTTTCTGTTGGCTTTTATTTTATTTTATTTTTTAAAATATTTTATTTATTGATTTTTTAGAGACAGAGGAGTGAGAGAGAGAGACAGAGAGAGAGAGAGAGAAGAGGGAGGAGCAGGAAGCATCAACTCCCATATGTGCCTTGACCAGGCAAGCCCAAGGTTTCGAACCGGCGACCTCAGTGTTCCAGGTCGACGCTTTATCCCACTGCGCCACCACAGGTCAGGCGGCTTTTATTTATCTATTCAATCACTTTATTTATCTTAATATTTTTTAGATTTTATTTATTCATTTTTAGAGAGAGAGGAGAGAGAGAGAGAGAAGGGGGGAGGAGCAGGAAGCATCAACTCCCATATGCGCCTTGACCAGGCAAGCCAGGGGTTTCAAACTGGAGACCTCAGTGTTCTAGGTGGATGCTTTATCCACTGTGCCACCACAGGTCAGGCAATCACTTTTTATTTTGATTGTTTTTTTTTCCCCTGCCAGGTGCCTTGAGGAATGGCTTTAAATAACTGTATAGGAAAATTTATGAAGAAAATAATTTTACTTCTATTTCTTTATAAATTAATCCTAAGCATTGCCCCCACCACCACCACCACTCTCATACCCACTCTCAATTTTTAAACTTAATAGAAATTAAGAAAAAAATCTCTTAATGAAATATTTAAGTAATAGTTACTGGAGCTGGGATACCATTTTAGAGCAAATTTATAGAGATAAGGTTTGTAATAGCTGTATGCTGGTATTTTTATGTGCTATAATGCACTTTTTTTGAGCGAGAAGGAAGGAAAGAGAAAGAGAAAGTTAATGGAGAAAGAGAGAGAGAGAGAGAGAGAAGCATCAACTCATTGTTTCATTTAGATATGCTATTGATTGCTTCTCATATGTGCCCTGACTGGGGCTCAAACTGGTGACCTTATGGTTAATTAAGCTGGCACCCTCAGTATCGAGCTGATGCCCTCAGCATCCAGCCAGTGACCTTGGCACTCTGGAACAATGCTCTATCCCCTGGGCCACCGGCCAGGGCTGCTGTAGTGCACTTTTCAATCCACTGAGGTCACTTATATAAGTGCACATTTATATCCATTTTATTTCATTTGGAGCAAAACTATACTTACGTTAGAGAAGCTTATAAATGTCACAGCTGCTTTTAGAATCACATTTTGGCCAAATATTAAATTCCTTATCAAAGTATCCTCTTATGGGAAACTGTCACAACTTTGTCACCTGTGACTGTGTTTTGGGATTTCCAGAAATTTCATATAGTGAAAGGGAGAGACCATCTCCTGGTGCCCTTGACCTTTGTACATTCACTTTTTTCTTTTTTAAATTATTTGGTGGTATTTTTTAAAGATTTTTTATTTATTTATTCATTTTAGAGAGGGGGGAGAGAGAGAGAAGAGAGAGAGAAAGGGGGAGGTGCAGGAAGCATCAACTGCCATATGTGCCTTGACCGGGTAAGGCCAGGGTTTTGAACCAGTGACCTTGGCGTTTCCAGGTCAATGTTTTATCCGCTGCACCTCCATAGGCCAGGCTGTACATTGACTTTTGTACAGATAAGGACATTACACATTAATGCACCTGAACCATCTCTCTGATACAGCGTCAGGCAAAAAGCCAGATAACAAAGAAACATTTTATTGATCTCATGGGCACACTTCCTGTTAGCTCAGCTCCCCGCTCAGTTCCATTCTTGTCAGCCTCGCAGCATTTATTCAACTAGGTTCCAAATAAATTGCACTTAGCCTTGTTGCTTTATCAAGATTAATGAAATATGGGGAAAACATAAATGCAAACACCAGTAACCAGAAGTGTAGTTCTCATAAACTTAGAACAAGAGAGACAAAGGAGATCATTAGGTGGCAGAAGGTGCTGAATCTTTCGCCTCAATAATGACAACTTATATTGAGCTCTGCATCAGTCACTATTCTAATCACTTTAGAGGACCTAATTTACCAAATCCTCAAAAATATTATGTAAGAAATAGACAGTGGAGGCATTATCATTATCTCCGTTTTTACAGATAAGGAAAACAATCCACGATTCATAGAGAGGTAAACAGACTGACCCAAATCATAAAGCTCCCTTTTAGATGTTAGATGGTCAGCTCTGCTCTGTTGGGATGGAGAAGCCCAAATTGAAAGAACATCTACTAAATTCGGGAATTATAGCTTCAGACTATATCTAAGAAAAAAGGCACAATTAAGAGTTTTATACTATTCTATTTTACCTCTCTAAAAATAAAAGCGTCTCCTTAAAAAACACAAATCTGTTTTTGAATTTAATACATCTGACTCTGGTGTGTATTTTCAGGAACAACGTTGTATATGATGTCCATGGAAAGACGCGAGTGCCTACAACAGTGCCCAGCAAACCTGTGCTGTGGTGGAGAGTGAGACAGGCACGTTTTGAACACCATGCTACCAACACAGAGAAAACCAACACCAAGGAACACTTTTGTCAAATAAACCCCTCTGTTGATGGATAATGGGGCAGTCTATGCATTCGTGGCGGCAGGAGGTATATGGGAAATCTCTGTACTTTTCCCACAATTTTGCTCTGAATCAAAAACTTGCTCTAAGAAATAAAGTTTATTAAAAAAGAGTAACTCTCCCCAAGTGTTTGTAGCAGTATCTTGGAAAATATGTCATCTTCAACACACACACACACACCTATGTGTATATATGAATATTTATAGGCTTATATAAACACACATATGTAAGTGCATGATGAAAAAGCAAAACATAGGTCACATCTTTAATATATAAATACACTTGTAAGTGTTTGTAGGTATATGTTGATAAAGTAGAAATGACAGCGATTGTTGCAAGACCCATCTCTTTTTTTTCTGTAGAAGAGGGGAATGGAATTGCCCTCGTGGCCTCACCGAGACAATTGCATGTAAACAGGGCACTAAACTGATGCCGTTGGCAAACTGCTGAGTGGCTCGAATTTGGAGTGCCTACCCTGTCCCTCCTCAGAGATTCTGTCCCTATTCACCATCTCTTTTTAATGAGGCAGTGGCTTTAAGGCATCAAGCCTGTGACAACACTTGCTTGGAATGCAACTGTACACACACCTGATTCAAGCACAGCCTTCCATAGGCTTTCAGGTGACCTGCGACCTGGGTGGTGTGGTTTGCAAGCTTGGGCCAGGTGAGTCAGATTCTCTCTTTCTTTCTCTCCCTCCCTCCCTTTCTCTCTCTGGAACTTGAGTCAAGAAACCTAGAGGCAAGTTTCCAGTGAACTGTGAGCAGCATTGCTGGAAGGTATTGTAGTTTGGGGCCTGAGTAAGGATGGTGACCAACTAAAGACACTGCAAGCTGAAATTATGGGAGGAGGGGCCACTGAGTACATGGGAGAAGCGTGAAGAGACAGAGAATATCTATTCATGCAGAGAAGCCAGGAATCCAGAAAAGGGCAGAGAGCTGGTGCAACCCTACCGTGTTTTGCTTTCCCTGAGCTCCTGGGCACATAGACTTTTTTTCTTTTCTTTTTTTGTGACAGAGACAGAGAGAGGTACAGATAGGGACAGACAGGAAGAGAGACAGATGAGAAGCATCATTTCTTCGTTGTGACTCCTTAGTCTCCTTACTTGTTCATTGATTGCTTTCTCATATGTGCCTTGGTGGGGGTGGGGGGCTGCAGCAGAGCGAGTGACCCCTTGCTCAAGCCAGCGACCTTGTGCTCAAGCCAGCGACCTTGGGCTTCAAGCCAGTGACCACTGTGCTCAAGCCAGCGATCATGGGGTCATGTCTATGATCCCACGCTCAAGCCAGCAACCCCTTGCTCAAGCTGGTGAGCTCACAGTCAAGCCGGATAAGCCCGCACTCAAGCTGGCAACCTTGAGGTTTCAAACCTAGGTCCTCTGCAACTCAGTCCAACGCTTTATCCACTACGTCACCACCTGATCTGGCTAGGCACATAGCCTTTTAAAATTTTTTTATCATGAAGCAACCCAGGTGCCTTTTTATTTATTTATTTATTATTTATTTACTTACTTAGCTACTTACTTATTCCTTGTTACTAAAAGAGATGAAATTGCAACAGCAGATAGTAAGAGAACAAAAAGCTTCTGACAGTGGAGGATATAAACTTTTTTTTATTTTACAGAGACAGAGAGTCAGAGAGAGGGATAGATAGGGACAGACAGACAGGAATGGAGAGAGATGAGAAGCATCAATTATTAGTTTTTCGTAGCGACACCTCAGTTGTTCATTGATGGCTTTTTCATATGTGCCTTGACCTGGGTAAGGAGGGGGGGGCTACAGCAGACCGAGTAACCCCTTGCTCGAGCCAGCGACCTTGGGTCCAAGCTAGTGAGCTTTGCTCAAACCAGATGAGCCCGTGCTCAAGCTGGTGACCTCGGGGTTTTGAACCTGGGTCCTCCGCATCCCAGTCCAACACTCTATCCACTGCGCCACCGCCTGGTCAGGCTGGAGGATATAAACTTTAAAAAACAAGAACAAAACTGCCCCAAACCAAGAAAAGACAGAAGTACACAAATACAGAGGTCCAGGGCCATGCAGTATAATGGCAAACAGTCATTTCACTCAATAATCCCCAGGACCTCAGCTCAGGACAGGCCTATGAGGTAATTGATATTGATACTGATGACTTTGAGTCTTCAGGCACAAGGTTGCTTGACGTTCAGTATATTTTCAGAAGGCAATGAGGCATGGAGTTTACCTCAGAAAAAATTTCCTTCAAGTTAAAAAAGTTTTGGTACTTTAATAAGGTAAGGCTTATGCAGTTATTTGTTTGTTTGTTTAGTTTTTTTTAATGCATATATTTATGTATGCCTTGTTCCAGCAAAAATTAAGAATGACTTACAGGAATACACAAAGTCCAATCAGAGAGCATAAGATGACAGGGGAAGAAGGAAGCAGCCAGGGTGCAGGCACAGAACGACCCAGGAGATTCTGACATCTGCAGACCTCCTCGCTCCTGCATAGATCGTGGAACACTAACAGTATTACTTACTATCTCGTCATTTAAAAACAGAACAGCCAGGGCTTAGCTTCTGGATGTAAAAAGTTGAATTAAAACTAGAAGAAAGAAAATATTGGCTTAAATCAGATAAAATATAAGAATAAATGTATATGAACATGTATTTATTTATTTTAAAGACTTTGTTTATTGATTTTACAGAGTGGAGGGGAGGAAGCAAGAAGTATCCACTCATAGATAGTTGCTTTACATTAGTCGTTCATTGGTTGCTTGTAGTATGTGCCTTGACTGGGCAAGCCTAGGGTTTCGAACCAGTGACCTCAGCATTTTAGGTTAGCGCTTTATCCACCAAGCCACCACAGGCCAGGCGTTATATAAACAGGTATTTAATAAGCTGAACATTTTCTGTTCCTTTATTTTGGTAAAATAATTCTCTTATTTCAGTAAAATATTTGTTACATTATAGCAAAAAAAAAAATTATATTAATCAGCATCATATGGCAGTACCTAACCATTAAAAATTCTTGGCAATATCCTTTTTACAAAACAATATTAACATATTAGGTGAAGAACACAGATGTTTAAAGTTGAGTTAAATTCTTTACACAAATGTAATTCTTATGTCCCACAAAAACCCCCAAAAATTTGGCCCTGGATGCTGGCTCAGTTGATAGAGCATTGGCTGGGCATATGAATGTCCCAGGCTTGATCCTGGTCAGGGCACACAGGAGAGGTGACCATCTGCTTCTCCACTCCTCCTTCTCCCCCTTTTCTCTCTCTTCCCCTGCTGCAGCCAGTGGCTTGATTGGGTTGAGTGTCAGGTGCTAAGGATAGCTCCACTGGAGCACATCCACCTCAGGCACTAAAATTAGCTTGCTACTCTAGCATTGGCCTTTGATGGGGTTGCCGGGTGGATCCTGGTTGGGAATCTGCAGCCTGTCTCACAATCTCCCCTCCTCACACCTAAAAAAAAAGAGAGAGAGAGAGAATTTTTCCAGGAGCCCTGGTTTGGAGAGAATTCCAAGGTTTTAATAATTGTGTTCCCATTCATACTGGGCCTGCAGTAGGGAAAATTACTTCTTTTTTTAAAATTTTATTTTATTTATTCATTTTAGAGAGGAGAGAGAAATGGAGAAAGAGAGACAGAGAGAGAAGTGGGAAGGAGCTGGAAGCATCAACTCCCATATGTGCCTTGACCAGGCAAGCCCAGTGTTTCGAACCGGTGACCTCAGCATTTCCAGGTCAACGCTTTATCCACTGCACCACCACAGGTCAGGCCGGGAAAGTTACATTCCTACTACAGAGTCACTGCTTAGAAGGTAACAGTTTGGGCTTCAGAATCAAGAATTGTATAGATTTGATGCATGATAGCTAAATAATAGCTTGGGCAAGTTACTTTATCTAAATAAAAAAAAAGTTAATAGGAGTGTGTGGAAGATTAAATAAACTATTGTTCAGTAAGCACTTAGCTAAGTAGGTGATGCCTACTGAACCTAATAAATGATGACTATGACAGTAGAAACTGATTATCTGGGACTTTTCACATTAACGTGATACAGGTCTGTCTTTCCTGAATGTCTTGTTAAAGATTTCTGGCCTCCTTTCCCCAATAACAAATTTTTCTTTAATGGTATCATTCCTAGTGATGCATTCTGATGTTCTTGGTACCGACATGGAAACTAGTTTCCTTGCTTTATATAGTCTTTTTACTGATTGTTTTCCAAAATGTATAAGCAGTAATTTTTTCCATTGGTAGATTTATACAGAAAATTGTGTTTTGTATTCATCTTGATTTTTTCTTTTTTTCCTTTACATCCTCCCCCAGGTAGATAAATGTAGTTAATCACACCAACAGATGTATAAAGTCTCATCTGACTAGCTACATCATGTGTCTAGAATGAATTTTACAATTTTAAAGGCTGATTTCACTTCACTGCTATTATTACCTCAAATAAGAGTCAATCCCTGGTACTATATTACTGAGTCCTCTGAAAAATAAGTGTAAATGAAGAAAATTGGAAAAACTTTCATTTTAAAGAGTGAGGATTCGGGGGGGGGGGTAAATTTGGTAAAAAAACACAAACTAGGGTGACCATAATTTATCACTCAAACTGGGCCTTTTGGGGAATGCAAGAGGGGTGCGGTTAATTATTTCACTGAGATAAAGGCATATGCCAGCACTTATCACCCTTGCCAGAACTGACAATGCACCTCCCTAAGATGGGAATGGAACAAGGTAGGCTTAAAGGGCTTCTTCGTGAAATTGTATGTTCTACCAAAAGATCACACATTATATTCTATGTTCAGACTGAATTAGTGAGTTCTGCTTTAAGAATCCAAGCTGAATTTCTGTCCTTATACTATCACTTACTAATCCTTATCCTGCAAGAAAAACACAGTGATGGACATAAAGACTCAGAGAGGCAAAATGCATATGGTCCAGAGCTGTGGGTCCTAATGTTTTGGCATTTATGGCATCTTTGAGATTTGGGTGAAAGCTATGAACTCTCCCTGAAGAAAAGGCACACAGAAACAGCCCCCCACCCCTTGGCATAAAATTCAGAGGGCCAAAGCCTGTCTGATCTTACCCAGGGACCTAGGTCTGAATCTCTGACCTAGGAACACATAGTATAGGTGAAGGGGAAAAGGTACAAATATCTGTTAACCAACTTTACATAAATTTCATTTCATATCGATAGCAATCTATCTTATAGATAAGGGAACTGAAATTCAGAAAATTAAGATCTCACAGCTTAAGTAGGAAAGGCAAAATTTCAAATTTAAGACTATGTGTTGATGAATCTCACAATCTAGTAAGTATTCCTAAAACATAAAAGTTAATATATTTATATTTCAGTCTGGAAAGGGATTTTATTACAAAGTCATGAAAAACAAGTACAAGCATAGCTCTTTATTTAAGTCCTACCTACTAGTGTTGGTAATACCTCTTAAATTTTTTTTTAAATTTATTGATTTTAGTGAGAGAGGAAGGTGGAGAGAGAGGGAGAGAGAAACATTGATCCGTTTCTGTATGTGCCCTGACCAGGGATGGAACCGGCAATCTTTGTGTACCGGGACAACGCTCTAACCAACTGAGCTATCTGGCCAGGGCTTAAGAGTTGGTAATACCTCTCAAGACTGGAAAGGGATTACGAGGGCAAATAAAAGCAAGCATTTTAAAAAATCTCAACTAAAAAATAGTGTCAAGGTAGTTTTAGATAAATCCAAGGTTGATAGGTTATTAAGTGATTGTCAGCGTTTTAATATACTCATAGGTTAACCTTCGGGAAAACAACATCTTGGCCTGTATCACTTGAAATCCATCTCAATTTAACTACTAACCAGGATTAACCATGGACTGGATGGGGGTTGGTTAGGGCACCGTGTTAAGTAGTGGTTCTTCTGTTAGTAAACTCAAGTTTCCCTCTAGGTAACTTCTGGTCATTAGTTCTTAAAATGACAGATTGTATTCTAAACCTGATGTGCCCCGACACATGGAATCAGATTTACCTGAGAATTTGGTGGGTCATGTCTGTATGTACCTAGCAATGTCTAGTACAGGTGTAGTCAACCTTTTTATACCTACCGCCCACTTTTGTATCTCTGTTAGTAGGAAAATTTTCTAACTGCCCACCGGTTCCACAGTAATGGTGATTTATAAAGTAGGGAAGTAACTTTACTTTATAAAATTTTTTTTTCAACTTTATTTATTCATTTTAGAGAGGAGAGAGAGAGAAAGAGAAAGAGAGAGAGAGAGAGAGAAGGGAGGAGCAGAAAGCATCAACTCCTATATGTGCCTCGACCAGGCAAGCCCAGGGTTTTGAACCAGCAACCTCAGCATTCCAGGTTGAAGCTTTATCCACTGCGCCACCACAGGTCAGGCCTACTTTATAAAATTTATAAAGCAGAGTTACAGCAGCAAGTTAAAGCACATAATAATAATTACTTACCAAGTACTTTACGTTGGATTTTCGCTAAGTTTGGCAGAATAAATCTTTATAAAACAACTTACTCTAGTTAAATCTCTTTTTATTTATACTTTGGTTGCTCCGCTACCGCCCACCATGAAAGCTGGAACGCCCACTAGGGGGCGGTAGGGACCAGGTTGACTGCCACTAGTCTAGTACATAACAAGTGCTCAATAGATGTCCTGCTGTTTCCTTTTCAGTATACACTGCAGACCACTGCCAGACGAATTTTCTAACCTAAACTACAGCTCCAAATATGGCAATTCCTCACTCAAAACTACTGTCACTTCTCATGATATTTTTACTGTTCCTGTGATTATTTATCATTTAAAAATTTATCTTCTCTCTCACTCCTTCTAAAATCATAAGCTCAGTGGGGGCATACAGAGACCATTGTACTTAAGGTTGCCGTTCTGACTATACAGTAGGCATTCAATTATATCTACTGCCTAACTGCGTGCACGATTACTACAAGAACTTAGTCAACATGATTTTATTTCAATTTTTTTAAAGATTTTATTTATTCATTATAGAGAGGGGAGGGGGGGGGAGGAGCAGGAAGCATCAACTCCCATATGTGCCTTGACCAGGCAAGCCCAGGGTTTGAACCGGCAACCTCAGCATTTCCAGGTTGACGCTTTATCCACTGCACCACCACAGGTCAGGCTTATTTCAATTTTTAAAATACATATATAATTAACATACCATAAAATTCACCCTTTTAAAATGTACAATTCAGTGGGTTTTAGTATACTCACAAAGTTGCATAACTGTCACCATTATCTAATTACAGAATATTTTCATTGCCTTACTAAGAAAACGCATACCCAGTGGCAGTTACTCCCATTCTCCCCTCCTCCCAGCCCCTGGCAATCACTAATTTACTTCATCTTCATAGATTCCCCTCCTTCTCTACTTTCATATAACTGGAATCATATAATATGTAGAGTTCTGTGTCTGGCTTTTCTTATGGAATGTTTTCAAGATTCATCTATGTTGTAGCCTTTGTCTGCAGTCTCTTCCTTTTTAATGGCTAAATAATATTCCATTATATGGATATACTTGTTTTTCCATTCTAGACAAGATTATTTTGATTTTTTCTGTTTACTGATTTCAGAGAGAAAAGAAGGGAGGGGGGAGAGAGAGAGAAACATTGATTTGTTGTTCCACTTATTTATGCATTCATCGGTTGAGTCTTCTATGGGCCCTAAGTCAAATCTGCAACCTTGGCACATACAGGGAGGATGCTCTAATCAACTGAGTTACCCTGCCAGGGCCTAGACAAGGGGATTTTAAATATCCACTCCAATTTTAGGACCCTATATTCCAGTGAATGGCTACCACCGTCATTCTTTTTTATTTATTTATTTATTTATTTTTCCATTTTTCTGAAGCTGGAAACAGGGAGAGACAGTCAGACAGACTCCCGCATGCGCCCGACCGGGATCCACCCGGCACGCCCACCAGGGGCGACGCTCTGCCCACCAGGGGGCGATGCTCTGCCCATCCTGGGCGTCGCCATATTGCGACCAGAGCCACTCTAGCGCCTGAGGCAGAGGCCACAGAGCCATCCCCAGCGCCCGGGTCATCTTTGCTCCAATGGAGCCTTGGCTGCGGGAGGGGAAGAGAGAGACAGAGAGGAAAGCGCGGCGGAGGGGTGGAGAAGCAAATGGGCGCTTCTCCTGTGTGCCCTGGCCGGGAATCGAACCCGGGTCCTCCGCACGCTAGGCCGACGCTCTACCGCTGAGCCAACCGGCCAGGGCCTTATTTTTTTAATTAAAACATTTTTAAAATTTATTCATTCTAGAGAGGAGGGGTGGGAGGGAGAAAGAGAGAGAGAGAGAGAGAGAGAGAGAGAGAGAGAGAAGGGCAGAGGGAGAGAGAAGGGCAGAGGGAGGAGCAGGAAGCATCTACTCTCATATGTGCCTTGACCAGGGAAACCCAGGGTTTTGAACCAGCGACCTCAGTGTTCCAGTCAACACTTTACCCACTATGCCACCATAGGTCAGGCCTTTTTAAACTTTTTTTAAAGACTTTATTTATTCATTTTAGAGAGATGGGGGGGGGAGAAGGAGGTAGAAGCGGGAAACATCAACTCCCATATGTGCCTTGGCCAGGCAAGCCCAGGGCCTCAGAGTTTCAAGTAGACACTTTACCCACTATGCCACCATAGGTCACCACCGTGGTTATTAAAGTAATCAGTAAAGCATTGCATTTCATAGTTTTTCTGTACCTTGCAGTTTTCAAATTTTACCACTGCCGCCAGGCGCACAATCCTGTTGTGACCCACCAAGTTTACTTCCCGAACGCTTAAAATACTAAACTCAGACAACTTACCTGTATCTCAGGATTCTGCGTTCCCCCACCCCAATATTCTGTCTACCTGATTTCTTGAAACTCCTCACGGTGGAATAATGTACTTTCACAGTTCTGATTGCTCTCAACAGATACGCGCGGACTGAGGTTGGATGGTGCTTTCTCCCCACTTCTCTCTCCCCTCCCTCTGCTCACTGCAAGTGCAGGTTCATCAAAACATCCACCACCACCCCCTGCCAAAAGCCTTCCTTTGTTTTCCAGGGAAACGCAGGTAAAAGGAGGGGTGGGGGAAATGGTATTTTTTACTTTCCTCACAATCCAGACGTTGGAAAGCAAAAGGATTTCCTTTGGGTTGCTGCCACGACGCTGATCTTTTATGCTGATAAAATATTTCCTTGTAAAAATAAAGTTATGGAAAAAGTACATACCATTTCAGCTTGGAAGCTACACCTACTCTAATTTTCGCGTTAAAAAGAAAAAAAAGTAGTGAGAGGTTTACCTCTCTTTCACAGTTTTCCTTCTGACAGTTACCGGGAGCGAGCTGGGTCAGCAGCGCTGTTCGGTGGTTGGCGTGGAGGAGGACTACAGGATCCAGAGGTCTTTGGAAACTCCAACAGCTCCAAGCTTGTTGGCTACTACGGTTTCCCTAAGGAGTGACGCTGTGAAAACAAACCCTGATTGGTCAGGCCTGAACTGAATTCTCCATTTATGGACAGATTGCCCAGCCCGACTGGAGGCTCAGCCAGAGGAGTACGGAGTAAGTGGCCGAAGAAAGAGGAGCGAGGCAGGGCAGCTAGGTAGACGCGCTGAGAGCATCGGACTCTTCTAGGCGGGCGGCGAGCGCCTGGTCTGAGTGGACCCCTGCCCTCGGCAGCATACGCCCAGCCTGTTAAGTAGCCTCCCTGTCGCCCTCACCTAGAACCACCGATCCCGCCTGGATGGAGTCCCCCCAGGGTTCCCATTGGCTCCTGTGAGTGCTTGGGTGTCGAGAGCCCGTTTTTGGCGAAGGGAACCAACTTTTGAAGTTCGCCTAGGAGACTGCGTTCCAGCAGCGCCAGCACCCCGGCAGCCGGACCCGGCAGAGGCTCAACCGCGGCGCGAGTCACTATGGTGAGTTGGCCGCGCAGCGTCTCAGGACGCCTGACCCTGGGCTGGGGCAGGAAGCCCCGGCGCTGGGCATCCACCTTGGGCTCGCTGCCCAGGCCAAGGGTGGAGAAGGTGGACGCCGGAGTCGGCACGTCGCGAGCTTATTTCCTGCTGCCTACCTTCACCCGGGGCTGGGGGAGAGGGAGCGAGGGGCCAAGGAAAACTTTTCTTTCAAGTCGCTTTCAGCGCCGCGAAACTTTTTATGGCAGGGTTGCGATGGCTGCCAGCTGTCGGAAGCCAGAGCATGGGGAGATGTATGTTCCGGGGCATGGCCCTCGGAGAGGGTCCCTTTCTTCCTGCGGGGAAGATGGGGCAGCCGCCTGTGCCCCTCTGGTTCCACCGGCCGGGTCGCGGATGGCCGGCACGTTGGCGCGGGAGCCGGCCGGCTGCGCCCCCTCGGTCCCCGCGCGCCCCTCCCGCCGCGGGCACCGGCGCGGGCTGCCTCCCTCTCCCCCTCCGCCCGGCCGCCGGCCTCCGCACGCTGGCGGGGGCGGCGCGGGCCGCACAAAGGCCGGTAGGGGCGCCAGGTAGGGTGAGCACCTGGCGGAGAACTGGCGCCCCGGAGAGAAAGTGACCCGACGCAGCCCCGAGCTACGCTGGACTGGCCTTTGCGCGGAGCCGGCCCGGAGGGTCTTTGCTCTCAAGACGCGAAGTAAACATCCCCGCCCCTACTCTTCACCTCTTCCCCAATGCGAGGTGACTGGCCCTTTTCGGGTGTATCGTGAACGGTTCGCACGGGAGGAAGTCGAGTTTTTTGTTCCTTTTCCGTTGGCACTTTGGGAATACCTGGAAGTGACTGGCTTTTTCTCTGCTTCGTTTTTTGACTTTTTCTCTTTCGCCCGAACTCCCCGCCCCGGCCACCCCGACCCCAACAGCTTTAGCCGCATCCCTTGGGCTTTGGTGTACTTGACGGTCAGACACAAAAGCAGTGACTATTTTGAAGAGATTGGCAGCCCATCAGAAGAAAAAAGATAAAGTTCTTCATAGTTTCCACACTTGCTTCTTTTCAAACAATCCTGCTTAGGTGGATGAACTGGTCCTCTTCTGGTTTGTTTGGTTTTTTTAATGACTGTGAAAGTGGAGCGAAGTCAAAATGATAACCAGTACAGCACTAATTTAAAAATCTATCCCGCATGACCTGACTGAGGGACGTGTAGTTTAAAGGCCCATCGGATCCTACATACAAAACCCAAAGCAGCCCTTGACCCAGTACGGTGTTTGTTCAAAAGAAGAATTAAAAACAAACAATATTTAAAAGGACAGCCTTGACCAAAGATTTTTCTTTTTACATAGCCCAAGATTATGTTACCTTTGCCCCTACGTAAGAGGACACTTGATCTGTAAATTTCCTGTTTCACTTTTAGGGTTTAAGAAGTCAGTCTACCTTACATTATTTTTGGAACCCCTATAAAGAACCATTTACTTACGCTGAGTGTGTGTCTGGGTGGGGTTACCTAATTGGGCCACTGCGTAATTGGCCACTTGAACTTAAGCAATGTGATAGTCCTAGTACTTTAGAATTGCTGTAATTATTTTCCATGGTCCAATATTTCTAGAAAAGAAATCAACGTGTTTGTCAAGAGCCTAAAGAATCTTACTGAATTTAAAGTACTTGAGGAAGTGGTACCTTGAGATTATTAACTTTCCCTTTGTTAATTTGTTTTTCATGCTGGGCAGAGGAAAAACTAATGAAGGATACTTTTTTGGTGACTTCAGAAACTTGGTGCTCAATGAGGTCTCGTTGCTGTTGAAGTTTATGGTTGGTAAATGGGTGCAGAGGAGAACGTTAAGAAGAGAGTGGTTTCCAGCATTGTGTAGCTTGTCTGTCAGAGCACAGGGTGTGACTTACCTATTGATGGACCCTCTGCCAACAGCACAGATGGCCATGTTGTGGGCTGCCAGGAGATTATCAGTGCATCAGATACGGTTGCTGATGCCGCAATTCCCTGACAGAAAAGTTGAAACAGCTGGCTGTCCTGAAACAGGAGCTGTGCCATCACTGGATCTACTGGATCTAGAGCAATTTGGCAAAAATTCAACAAATCATTTCTTCACTGACTTGAAAAATTAGAATTTGTTCATTAGATCGGTGAAGTTGCCTTAGAGCATCAGCGTCTTAAATAGGCAGAAACCTCAGTTATGATGTTTACTGTTTATAGAAGACCCCTTCAAGCCAAACAAGGCTTCACATCTGTCTGGGTCTGCCCAGCTGCTTCCCTCAGCTGCTTAGAACAGGAAGAGAGGGGAACTGGCTTCAGTGGGCGTGGCTGAGGGTTAGCGAGGAGAATATAATGCATCAGGCTCTTCTTTGGCTGGGCTATAAGGAAAGCACCTGTACTGCTGATTTCTCTCTCTCTCTTTTCTGTCTCTGTCTCTCTCTCTTCCTGTCTCTCTGTCTCTGTGTGTGTGTTCATGGTCTTTTAGAAAGTCTGGCAGCTTTGCATTAGGAAGGCTCTCTACCTGTACCCAAGGCCCAACCAGGACTCAGTCAGTAGTGACTCATAGGAAGATAGCCATTTACTGACTTACGAACACAGTGTACAGTTTATATTTACCTGATCTCTTCCTACTCAGAACTCACTTTGATACACTTCACTTTTTTTCCATCTTTGGAGAACCAGGAACACTGCCAAGGCAATAGAAATTTTTAGGAGACTTGAAGAACTTAGGGAAAAAAATCTCTGATGTCTTTTTGTATATGTTAGTTTAGGAGGGTACAATTATCTCTTTGACTTTAATTAAAGTCAAGGTTTCCTTCATAGAATCCGGCTTTATTGTCATCCACAAAGAAAGCTCTGCTTTTGTGGCCATGGACAGTCTGTACCTCTGTTGTACACTTTGGACCCAGAAATTATGATACATAGATGTTTCCTGCAACTTAGACTGAAGAATCTGAGTAAATATGAATTGGCCATCACCTCAGGATATATTCAAGATGTGGTCCCTTGTTCTTACTTGCATATTACTTGTGAGTAAATTGCAGATATTATATATGAAAATACACAGGAATGGACTTATGAACTTAGAAATCTGATGGATAGCTGACTTCAAGGCAGGTAAGTTCCTTTGAGCTTTGAAAGCATGTCATGTATTTCCAGTGTCTGAAATCCATTTCAAATATGTTTTCTGGAAAGGTAACCTAGTCTGTTCCCACTGATTAGTTTATCAGATTGCTAAGTAGTTTCCTGGCCAAAATAAAACAATACAACAAAACAAAACCAGAAAAGAATGCAATAAAGTGCAGAAATGTTTTGATGGAGGCAGAGGGGTTAGAGAAAGATCTGGAGTCAAGACGTTATCTAGGGGTGAGAGTAGGTGGGCCAGCCCAGCGCAAGGAGGGAAGCCCAGGGGAGCAGTGGAAGGAGAGGGATGGAAAGGGGAGGAAGCGTACGTTTGCAGAAGCTGGAAGCCACCTCCTCCACCATTTTGTCCATGATTTTAGCTCTATCAGTGGTTGCAAACTCAAACATCTATCTAGGGAGGCCAGGATAGTTTTTGATGGAGTGAGGCTGGCCTCTGGAGAATAAATATGGAACATATGCCCCGTCTAAAGAGGCATCATTAACTCGACCCTAGGCCCTCGTTACATTGACCATATTACCAAATTGTCTTTTTTTTTAAAAGATAAAGTTGAAAAATCCAGATTTTGGCCTGACCTGTGGTGGCACAGTGGATAAATTGTCAATCTGGAATGCTGAGGTCGTCAGTTCAAAGCCCTGGGCTTGCCCAGTCAAGGCACATACATATGGGAAGCACCTACTACAAGTTGATGATTCTCCTTTCTCTTTCTCTTCTACCTCTATCTAAAAATCAATCAATAAAAAAAAGAAGAAGAAGAAGAAGGAAATCCAGATTTTTACACCAGACTGACCAATTTTTTAAAAAACTTTATTTATTTATTCATTTTAGAGAGGAGAGAGAGACAGAGACAGAGAGAAAGGAGGAGCAGAAAGCATCAACTCCCATATGTGCCTTGACCAGGCAAGCCTAGGGTTTTGAACCAGCGACCTCAGCGTTCCAGGTCGAAGCTTTATCCACTGCACTACCACAGGTTAGGCCAAACTGGCCAATTTTTGAAAGTGTCCTGATCATTACTGAGAGGGCAACAAACACTTGCAGGTCAGCTGTTGACAGCCATTCCCTTGTGAATCTCAGAGTGGTGGCCTGTGAACCACCCCACTTCTTTCCTTTCGTTCACCAGCACGATTTTCTAAACTTTAGCTGCATGCCCAGTAATGCTGTTAGATTTTTATTGATACATCCACACCTTCCCGCTGGGTTTCCCTTAAAAGATCGAAGTAGTGCCTGGGCCCATGGACTCTCGAAGCTATTAAACGGAGACCTCCACATCCAGTTGCTACTATTCGGAGCTATCTAAACACTAGTGAGATTGTTCTGTGAGTGGTGGCTCTACATGGAGCATCTTTTTCTTTTCTTTTTAAAAAAGATTTTAATTTATTCATTTTAGAGGAGAGAGAGAGGGAGGGAGAGAGGGAGAGGTGGGTTAGAGGAGTAGGAAGCGTCAGCTTATAGTCACTTCCGGTATGTATGTGCCTTGACCAGGCAAGCCCAGGGTTTTGAACCGGGGACCTCAGCATTCCAGGTCGATGTTTTATCCACTGCGCCACCATAGATCAGGCATAACTTCTTTTTTAACCCATCAACTCTTTTCTCCAGTGAAAATACACCCCACCCCCAATGTTGTATGATGCACCTCTTTTATTAGTCCTTTCCCAGTTGAATCTCATGAATTCGAGGTCTGTTTCAGGGGTCATTCTTGGAGCTAGATAATGAGCATTTTAGTAAATATCACATGCAGTATATTTTGCTCTTGCATTTAGTGTTAATGTCCTGAATTCATGTGAGACTAAATGGAAGAGAACATGTAGTACTTTGCATTTCCGTACTAGAAACTTATGAGGGCTCTTTTCATCAGCTTCAAAAAGCAGAAATATTTTGAAACCTCTATACAAATGCAGGGTATTAAGAACTTCAGAATGGGCCTTACCAGGTGGTGGCGCAATGGATAGAGCCTCAGACTGGGATGCGGAGGACCCAGGTTCGAGACCCCGAGGTCGCCAGTTTGAGCACGGCTCATCCGGTTTGAGCAAAGCTCACCAGCTTGAACCCAAGGTCGCTGGCTCGAGCAAAGAGTCACTTAGTCTGCTGTAGCCCCACAGTCAAGGCACATATGGGAAAGCAATCAATGAACAACTAAGGAGACTAAGGAGCCGCAACGGAAGAATTGATACTTCTCATCTCTCTCCCTTCCTGTCTGTCCCTATCTGGCTCTCTCTGTCTCTGTCACAACCCCCCCCCCAAAACTTCATAATCGGATATATAGAAATTATGTATAGTCATGATTTTCCAAGCTTGAGTCATCTACTGTTTTGTTTTTACAAAGATATAACTAAACTTATGTTTTTATTAATATGTGATTAAAATGAGTTTCCCTTTGGTAATTTTTTATTTTTTTTAACCTTGCTGAGACTTAATGTTTACAGAGCAAATTAGGGGTTAAAGGTTAAATGCCAAAGGTATTAAAAATAAACATCTCAGCCTTATAAGTACATTCTGTAATAATGGTAAACAAATTGTGTTTTGAATTTCAACTTCAGGGTTTATTTTGGCAGAGATGAAAGGTTTTTGGGCATCTTAACAAAGTATCTTTTTTTTTAGATATCTTTATGAGAGCCACACTTGAGAGAAATACAACTGTATTTCTCAACTGTAAGAGTCTTCCCTAAAATAGTGCGTTGGCTTTGGCCAACTGTGGAATTTACACTGGACATATGTCAGCCCTCCCTTCTGAGTTGCCACCAGAGGAACAACGTCACTAACATTGTTCAAAGCACTTTAGAATGGTCATTTTTTAAAAAAAATCTATTTTTTAACTTCCTTCATGACCTAAAATGTTTGTGTCCAGTGTGATCACCCATCTTACTCACCAGTGTTAGCGCTCAGTTCCTCTGAGCTGTTTCCAGGAGTTAACATTCTGCCTCAACGGAGAAAAAATTGGCCCTACTCAAGATGTGCAGTATCATACAGAACAGGCTGTGGAGGGCGAAGAGGAGGTGGCCCTGTCCAGGCATAAGTGTAAGGGCTGCTCTGAAGGGAAGGGGCACACTCTCTTGTGTGTTATGAGTTCTAAAGTGTTTGTTAAAAATTCCTTCATAGAACCTTACAGTCACGTGCTACGTTGTGGAAAGGAAAACACACACCGCATTATAGAAAGCCCAGAAGAGAGCTTACGAATTCTATCCTAAATCCCTTTGCTTGACAGAGGTCTAGAGTGGCTAGTTGACTTCCAGAGTCTCAGAGCTAGGTTTTGGCTGAGCTGGTGCCAGAATCCAGGTTTTCTGATCGCAGCCTAATATTTGCCACCAAACCATGATGGTGGATTAGAGTCTATTTCCTTAGAGTCTAGACACAAACAGTTAATTTAAAAAATTTTTTATTTTATTTATTCATTTTAGAGAGGGGAGAGAGAGGGGGAGAAAGAGAGAGGGGAGAGAGGGGGGGGGAGAGAGAGAGGGAGGGAGAGGGGAGAAAGAGAGGGAGGGAGAGGGGAGAGAGACAGGGGGAGGAGCTGGAAGCATCAACTCCCATGTGTGCCTTGACCAGGCAAGCCCAGGGTTTCGAACCGGTGACCTCAGCATTTCCAGGTCGACGCTTTATCCACTGCGCCACCACAGGTCAGGCCAAACAGTTAATTTTTTTTCTGGGACCATTTACAAAAACCTGCTAGGAGACATAAAGTTGTTATTTACTTTTGATTTGTTACTACATTAACTGTAAAAGATTATGAGATATAAATTTAGAATAATTCCCCCCATTATAACACTACCCTAATGGTATTGTTTTCAAATCTTTAGGTTTTCTTCTAGTCTATCCAGAACACACATTGTTTTATGTAGTTGTAATTACGGGGCAAATATACAATTTGTGCTTTGTATTTTCCAATTTATTTTATAAATCCTTTTCCTTGGTATGCCTATTTATCGTATTTTGGTGGCGGCATAATAATCCCATGTTGCCCGAGTACCCAGTTTGAGTCATAACTGTACGGAGACCTCTCCTGTTTGGGGCAGTACCATTGTCTACTGTGTGCATTGAGAGAGTCCCTCCTGCACCCAGTAGAACTGCTTTGGTCAGTAATGTGCTGTTCAGCCTCCTGCCACTCCTCAGACATAGAACCTGTATTTGGTGTAGAGTCTGGAGCAAGATAGGCAGGCATGAGGTGCACTACACACTCCCAAGTCCTGGTCCAAAGGTGGAACTGTTGGTATTGCCTCTAGATTATGGTGTTGGCATGTAAATGTGTGACACCAGTGGGTGCTCAAATGTCTGGCTCCAACCTGGCAAATATGAGTGGTCTTGTCAGAGAAACCACTGATTGAAAATGGAGAGCTTTGGTCCCTAATGTGGAGAAGACATAGCCGTAGCAAAGGAGGTTAGCCGACATGCTTGATGTAGGCATTCTTACCAAATATGGTGGCAACCGCTGATGGGGAAATCCATGATGAATTAAGTACGGCCTCAGCGAATGACAAGCTCACAGTCTAGTGGAGAAATGGTAAGAAAGGGTTTTTATAGAGTGATTTCATTTCATTCTTGCACAAGTGATGGTTTCTGTTGCCATTTCATAGGTAAAAGAAAAACAGAAGACCCCAAGTGTAGTGAGGAAAAGAAAATCACTCTGGGCCATACAATTTGCATGTAACTAACCAAGTCTACTAACTTTATTTACGCTCTTTCAAAAGCAATGAATTATTTCTAAATTTGAATTTCTGAGTCCAAGTATGTGTTATCACTTCATCATTTCACATACTCCTGAGGGAAGGCAAACTTGATATTAAAAACCATCTATTTTAGCTCATTTTACTCAATAATACCAGAGCAGGATAAGTTAGACTTAAGAGCATTGTCTGTTATGGCTAGTAATGGTCAGGGTTTTAATTTCCTTGTTTTAGGGTTTTGTATATCACAGTTTCGGGACTAGATGATATACTGAAAGCAAGCATGAAAGTAAAAGTTGTACTAGAAAGCTCTCTGATCTTGTTAAATCTATCTTTTAAAAGATAAAAAATAAGGGAAATGAGATAACCACAGAAATTCAGTGCTTTAGTCATATATACATGACAGAAAGCAAAGGGAAAAACTAGGGTATCATATCATTAGTCTGTTAGTAATTTAACTGGCATGACCAGTATTTGATGTTGACAGCAAGTTAGAATAATATTACCTGGGAACAGTAATGCATAGAACCAAGATTTAACATAGATTACCATATTTGGACAGTATCATTATCTGATTTTAGAGAATTTTCTTTTTTTTCTTTTTTTAACTTTTCTTTTTTTTATTTTATTCATTTTTTTTTTTTTTAGAGAGGAGAGGGAGAGACAGAGAGAGAGAAGGGGTGGGGGGAGCTGGAAGCATCAACTCCCATATGTGCCTTGACCAGGCCAGCCCAGGGTTTCGAACTGGCGACCTCAGCATTTCCAGGTCGACGCTTTATCCACTGCGCCACCACAGGTCTTAAGGAATTTTCAACAACAAAAATATAATGTTTGTTTTTAGTGTCCCCAAGTAGATTCAGACTTTTGTGATAGGAAATTTTGGACTTGAATTTAGTAACATCTATTAAGCTGTTTTGGGGTGTAAATAAAGATAGCTTCCTCCAAGACTTGGAATCTGCTAAGGCTCAAGTGTATCCACAAAGTGATAGTAATTCCCCTTTTCCCTATCAGATGATCAGAGTCCCAATATTTATGGGTGTGCTGAGGTCCTCCGAAAACATGTGGGAAGCTATTGATCTGTTCCTTGACAGTGTTTGTAACAGCAAAAACAAATGAAAAGGAACAATCTAAATGTCCATTAGTAGAGAAATGCATAAAGATGTAACTTACTGATAACAGAGTATAAGATGGATAGATCTCAGAAAGGTAGTGTTGGATGGAAAAGCAAGGTGTAGAAAGATACATAAAACATAAAACCATTTAAGAAAAAATTTAGGGGAGGGAGATTGGGGACTGGGTGAAAAAGGTGAAGGGGCTAAGAAGTATAAATCGGTAGTGACAAAATAGTCATGGGTATGTAAGTACTGTATAGGGAGTGTAGTCAATAATATTGTAATACTGTTTATGGTGCCAGGTGGGTACTGGAAATATTGTAGAGAACACTTTGTACAGTATATGATTGTTTAAACACTATGCTGTACACCTGAAACTAATATAAAATAATCTTGAATGTAAACTATAAATGAAAAAATTAAATAAATGAATAAAAATAAATTAAAAATACTAAACAAGACCATATATATTATTTGGGGATATATATTCATATACGTATATATTCTTTTCAAAATATAAATCAGTGGCTAGAAGATACCCAGTTCAAGCTGCTGAAGGGAGAAGGAGGAAGGGAAGAGGACCAGCCATTGGGCTAACTTTAATGTTATCAGTAGTGTTTTATTTGCTTTATATATTACAAAATCCAAAGCACATAGATAAAATAACATCACTAATTCTGGGTGGTGTGAACATAAACATTTATGTTATTCTCCACAGTATTTTTAAAGACTTTATTTATTGATTTTACAAAGAGAGAAGTGGGCGAGCAAGAAGCATCAATTCATAGTTGCTTCACTTTAGTTGTTCATTGCTTGCTTGTCATATGTGCCTTGACCAGGCAAGCCTAGGGTTTTGAACCGGTGACCTCAGCATTTCAGGTTGACAGTCTATCCACTGCACTACCACAGGCCAGGGTATTCTCCATAGTTTTAGCATCTCTTTCCAATTAATAAGAAGAAAACACATAAACATAGAATTCTGCATATAATTTTAGGAGGTTCATAAATTTATAAAGGCCATACACTCTTCTTCCAAAAGTTGTAGCAAACATTGTCTTGAGATGAGTATTAGGGAGCATGTTCAATATTGGATCTGTGTCACATTATTTTATTGAGAATTGAATAAAATCAAACCAATAGTTAAGTCCCATTGACTGTTACATAAAGTGTCATTGGTGATTATACTCTAGTACGGTTCAGTACATCTCAGCATCTCTGAGTCATCTTTTCTTACTCTGTTGTGTTTGTTAGCTTTTGATATAACAAACCATCCCAAACTTGGTGGCTTAAATAATAAATATTTATTATTTCTTATGATTTTGTGCAGCGGTTGGACAGTTCTGGGTGGGACTGGCTCCTCAGATCCCTGTGGTCAGCTGGCGGCTTGGCTGGGGGTGGAGGATCTAGGGATGACCTCATTCCCATGTCTGATAGTTGGCACCATTTCAGTTGGGGCAACAGAGAATACTTGGCTGTGTATCTCGTCACAACTGGCTAGTCGTGGCTTGTTTACACAACAGTGGTTTCAGGGTTCCCAAGCATAGCAAAAGAGAAAGCAAGGCCCAGTGCCTCGGCATCGCTTAAACCTGCTTGCATCATCATGCTTGCTGTTGTCCCACTGGCCAAAGCAAATCACATGGAGAGCTCTACCTGGGAGTTCAGGTACAGTTGCCCAGCCTCAGCCTTCTTTTTCAGCTTACCTTAATCAGGTGAATACCTTGAAGGCAGGAATAGATTCAGGGGCAGCGCACAGGTTTTCCCTGGCTGATCCTCTGAACACCTGTGTAGGATGGAAACCCCCAGGGCTCCTGATATGTCCACCTGTTTTCCCAAAGCATGAACAATGAGAACTACAGGGAGTATTTTGCAGAATGGAGACTCAATATGATTTTTAAATTGCTCTTTTGTTGGGAAAAATAGTAAAAGCAGAAGCTAGCAAGAAGAAGAAAAATCACTTCTATCTGTTAAGGGGAGCTTCATGAAAATAACAAACATTTTACAGTTAAGTCCAGACTGAGAGAGCAGTGAATCATGCCAAATAAGACTGGGCTAGATGGCCTGTTGGACGTAAGGGTGGAATAATAGGGTTGGAACAGGTGGGGACAATACTGCTCGTTGTTTAATTCTGCCTTTTAAGCCAGCACTGAGCTGTTCATGGGGAGAAAGACATTCCTCTCACACACAAAATTACTTTTTTTTTTTTTTTTTGGTCTTGGTGGAAAGTCATGTCTTTTGGTCTGTAAGATGGTCCCCAAATTAACACTTGTCAGTTCCATACACTGTGCTATCTGTGGGTTCCTCAACAACATGTAAATTGAGTAGGATTAATTTAGTTTTGTGCACAGATCTCAAAAAATCCATTAGCCTATGGATTTTCATTTTGATTTTCTCCTCACTTAAAAAAATATTTATTGATTTTAGAGAGAGAGGAAGAGAGAGAAAGAGAGAAACATCAATTCATAGTTGCTTCACTTTAGTTGCTCATTGGTTGCTCCTCATGTGTGCGTTGATTGGGCAAGCCTGGGATTCCGAACTGGTGACCTCAGCATTTTGGGTCAGTGCTCTATCTTCTGTGCCACTGCAGGTCAGCCCTCCTCACTTTTTAAATGGAAAAAAAAAAGGAAATTAAAACTAGACAAATAAGGAAAAAACTCATCCCCCAACTTTAATAGTTGAAAACTCATGTCCCATCTTGTTTTCTCCATTTTGTTATGTGGTGTATCACGTTGATTGATTTGTGGATGTTGAAGCATCCTTGCATCCCTGGAGTAATTGCCAGTTGATCGTGGGGTATGATTCTTTCAGTGTATTATTGGCTTTGGTTTGCTAGTGTTTAGTTCGGGATTGTTGCATCTGTGTTCATCAGGGATATTGGCCTATGATTTTCTTGTCGTGTCCTTGCCTGGTTTTGGTATCAGGGTGATGCTGGCCTTGTAAAACAAGTTTGGAAGTGTTCCCTCTTCCTGTTTTTTATTTTTTATTTTGGAAGGGTTTGAGAAGGATTGGCATTAATTCTTCTTTAAATATTTGGTAGAATTCTGGACTTGACTTGACTTTTCTTGACTTTTCCAATCTCTTCTCTTCTCTTCTCTTCTCTTCTTTCTCTTTTTTCTTTTCTTGATACAGGAAGGGAGAGGGATGAGAAGCATCAACTCATAGTTGTGGCACTTTAGTTGTTCATTGATTGCTTCTCATACATGCCTTGACCAGGGGGCTCCAGCCCAGCCAGTGACTCCTGGCTCAAGCCAGCAGCAACCTTGGGCTCAAACTAGTAACCTTGGGCTTCAAGCCAGTGGCCTTTGGACTCCAGCTAGCAACCATGCTGGATCCATTAACATGATCCCATGCTCAAGTCTGCAACCCCGTGCTCAAGCTGTAGGAGGCGCACTGAAGCTGGCGACCTTGGGGTTTTGAACCTGGGACCTCAGTATCCTAGGTGTGTGCTCTATCCACTGTGCCATCACCAGTCAGGCTCTTGGACTTTCTTTATTGGGAGGTTTTTGATTAGTAATTTAATATGCTTACTAGCAATTGGTCATTCAGATTTTCTATTTCTTCATGATTCAGTCTTGGAAGGTTGTATATTTCCAGAAATGTATCCATTTCTTCTAGGTTGTTTAATTTGTTGGCATATAATTGTTTTCTCTTTTCTCACCTTCCCTTGGTTTCTTTTGAAGCAAACCCTAGATATCATATCATTTCATCCTATGTCTGTGTTATCCTGGCTTTTAAATAAAGCAGAACTCAGCTCTTGGCATAATTACTCTTTGGGCAGGAAAAAAGGGTGTGTCTCAGAATCAAAGCAAGTAGTTTCTCTTTGATTTTAACAGTAAAAGCTTTGTTTTACAGAATAATGTAGACATCTTCAGTCACTGGGTAGACTTCTTAAAGCTTAGTCCAATCTCATCCACAGGAGTTTCTGGCAGGGATATATATCTTATTTTTTAAGTGAGAGGAGAGGAGATAGACTCCTGCACGTGCCCTGACTGGGATCCACCCAGCAACCCCGTCTGAAGGCTGCTCAAATCAAGCTATTTTTAGCACCTGAGTCTGAGGCACTCAGACTAACCCAGTTATCCTCAGTGTTTAGGGCTGATGCTTGAACCAATTGAGCCACTGGCTGGGGGAACAGAGGAAGTAGAGAAGGGGTTGAGGGAGGGAGAGAGCAGCAGATAGTCGCTTCTCATGTGTGCCCTGAACGGGAATTGAACCCAGGACGTCCATACGCTGGGCCGACGCTCTATTCACTTAGCCACTGGCCAGGGCCAGGGCTATATCTTGACATCCGTCGTCTTGGTGCAGAGGACAGGACTGGCTCCCCACCCTACTGTAACTGCTGTATCCAGGCACCGCTTTTAAGGATGATTGATAGAACCAGTTCGTGGTTATTAATCTCTTCATTCCTTCTCATATCTACCTATATCATGGTGATGGCTATACAAATAAAACTTGTTTCTTTCAGTGACCAGGTACCTTGAACATAGAATGTCAACATGAGAAATACCCTGGAGACTATTTGGGAGTTTCTATGAAATTGTAAGCTGAAGTTTGTGTTTGTGTTAATGTGTGCATTTTCTCCTGGGAAGAAGGTTCATAAATCCCCTATGTGTTCCACAGCCTTCCCAAATGACTCGCAGAGATCCAGATAATTTAAGTAGACTAAGCTCACCTAGAAAATTAATAGAAGAGGTAGCTCTAGAATCCAAGTCTCTTGAACCCCCAATCCAGGGATTTTCGTCCTCAATCTGCTTTTACTGGAAATGTTTGAGAATCAAACATAATAAAACATTAGAAGGAAGGGATATTAAAAGCAATAAGTAAAATGTTTTTTGTAAGATTCCCAGAGACATTAAACCAATATAAATTATCTTGAGGTAATGGTAGGTAGTATTAGTTGACAACTAACTTGAGTTTTCAGAATAATAATAAAGCATAAAAACAGAGCCACATTGGTCTTATATTTATTATGTTTTTATCTTCTGTGATTACAAAGAGGAATACCTTTTTTTTTTTTTTTTTTTTTTTAAGAGAAAGAGAGAGAGAGGGAGGAAGGAGGAAAGACAGAGAGGGAAACATTGATTTGCTATTCTGTTCATTCATGCCGCCATTGGTTGATTCTTAAATGTGTCCTGACCAGGGATCGAACCCACAACCTTGGCATATTGGGATGATGGTCTAACCAACTGAGCTACCCAACCAGGGCCTAAGAGGAATATTACTAATACAGACTTCAAATATAAATTAAGGACATAAGGTTTTGACTTTGTAAATAGTTGAAATCTTATTTCCCCGGTGAGGATTCATTGTTATTCCTTATAAAATTAGTATTTACTAATTGAGGACACATAATAAGAAGGAAATTGGTGGCTCTGGGGTGGATTTCTGTGCTCTGTTTATATTATTCTAGGACTAGAGCTTGGGATGTAGACTAAAAAATGGGACTGCTGGGATACCTTCTTGCTTTTGTTTCTTTCTCCCCACTGCTCCAAGCCCCAGCTGCCTAGCTCCATCTATCTAGCATTCTGTTCTTTACCCACAGGCTCATGTCCTTCTAGAAGCAAGGAGGGATGAGGAGGACGGGAGAAGGCAGGAAACATAGTTTGCATCTGTTCCGAAATGAGGATATATAATTAAGGTCACCAAAATATGGTGAGCCCCCTTTCTCCTCCTCTGTGGGACCCTGCTTAGCACCTCTCCAGTGAATTTGGCATGCCAGTGTGTCTGGAGTTATCTGCTCCACAGAGACAGTAAGGTACTGTCCTCTTAGGGGCTGAATCAGAGTCTTCAGTTTTTGCAGCAGTTGTATTTAAGTAAGGTGACCAATCGTCCTCCTTTATGGAGGACAGTCCTTCTTTTGTAAGTTCCATCCTCTCTCGAAAAGTGTCCTCCTACATGTCCTCCTTTTTGATATTGGAAGACTAATCTGTAAATGTCCATATTCAATTGATGCAGAGTCGATTCATTGTGTGTGATGTGACATATTTGTATTTGACATGACAATTCATCAAGGATCAGTACAGTGCGGCGAGACGTGATTATGAGACTCATGTGCTCCACACGGGAGACCTTGAGAGAGCGTGCGATATACCGAGCATGCAAATGGTTTTGTGTACTTCTTACTGAAACACGACACGGCACATACGACATTGTAGACTCACGATTATTTCTTTCTCAGTGAACATTCAATCATAGGTAAACACAATTCACATAAAATTCAATATGAAGGATATTTCTTGTTCAGATATTTCCAATATATTGTTACAAGATATTCATTCAATGGAATGAATTTTTCTTGCAATTATTATTAAGAATTAATAGGCATGTAAGCATATTACAATATAAAATATTACAAATGTTTTTATTATGCATTTATCATATTATAGTATATTATTGTTGCAATGAATAAAATGTTTCTTTTATTTATGATATTGTTTTTTTTTTCAATTTATTTTTGTCCTTTTCATTTTAAAAAAAAAGTTGGTCATCTTAATTTAAGAGTCAGTTGGCAAAGATGTATTTTATATACTATAGATATAAAATGTAGTGAATTGCAAGATTCCACCACCCGCTGAGTCCTGTGGATTCCACCTCTGAAGGTGGCTTCAACCTACCTTTTTGCTTTGCCTCTCACCTAGATCATCTGGCCAAGTCCAACTACTTGCTGTGCCCCTTACAGGCTTGGGTGGTCTCATCTCTGGCTGATGTCTGGCTGCCGTTGATTCCTTCCCCTCCCCCATTCCAATGGGCTAATTCTCTTTGGCCAGACTGACTGTACCTTTTTAAGGGGCATCGTTGGAAGTTATCCTAAATCCCTGGCTCTTTAAGCATGTCGTCTTTATGCCCATTTCATCTTTCTTTCTGATCAGTTACTTTTCAGGTAGAGTCCTTTCTTGTTCATTTTATACCCCTCCCTCTGCCTCTTACTGAGACTTGCCATTCTAGGCATACAGAACTATTTTTAAGCATCCTGGAGGGGGAAAAAAAATGCTTGCGGCCCTGGCCGGTTGGCTCAGCGGTAGAGCGTTGGCCTGGCGTGCGGGGGACCCGGGTTCGATTCCCGGCCAGGGCACATAGGAGAAGCGCCCATTTGCTTCTCCACCCCCACCCCCTCCTTCCTCTCTGTCTCTCTCTTCCCCTCCCGCAGCCAAGGCTCCATTGGAGCAAAGATAGCCCGGGCGCTGGGGATGGCTCCTTGGCCTCTGCCCCAGGCGCTAGAGTGGCTCTGGTCGTGGCAGAGCGACGCCCCGGAGGGGCAGAGCATCGCCCCCTGGTGGGCAGAGCGTCGCCCCTGGTGGGCGTGCCGGGTGGATCCCGGTCGGGCGCATGCGGGAGTCTGTCTGACTGTCTCTTCCTGTTTCCAGCTTCAGAAAAATACAAAAAAAAAAAAAAAAAAAAAAAAAAAAAGCTTGCATTTCCCTCTGCTGTGTGTGAGGGTGCCTCCTTGAAAGCTGCCCTCAGTCTCTCTCGAGAGTCAAGAGCAGAGTGCAGAGCTGCTGACATAGAGAAGCACTCTGGAATCCACTTCAATAACCGGCTGTTCTTGGGTATTCTGCTGATGGAATGAAACAGGTGAGGAGTTGATCAGCGAAAGTGCCCCGTCCTTCAGATGTCACCGGAGCCTTTGATTTTAGTGGGAATGATGTAGTTGTCTGCTGTGGGTGTCACTCCTCACTTCATTCAGCTTGCCCTTCGGAGAAATGGAATGGTGAGGACAGAAAGAAGGATAAAGATATTGAAAAGGGCACCTGAAAGTCAAGCTGCTGTTTCACGGAAGGCGGGAGAATCAGCCTGCCCGTCCCCATGCCTTCTTCACCCATCAACAGGCCTGACTGTTGACACCGGGTCGCTCCCACCCCGCAAATCTGCGAAGAAACGGAGTTCTCCCAGAAAACAGAATCTACTACTGTGATGCACACATTGCCACTGATTTTCACGTGTGGATATTTAAGTAGGCAGAGATAGATGGGAGAAAGAATTGAGTGAATTGAAATGAGAGTTTTGAAGTAAACGGTCTGATTTTTTTTTTTAAATTGTATGTCGTTTTTGGAGAATAGGTTGAACTCAGATGTTTAAAATTCACAGGAAATCCAAATACTGGTCAATTCAAACTGTCTTCAAGAAGTATTTGTACTGGAACTCATCAGCTAACAGAATGGGTGGACTTGCACTTTGGGAGCTTTTTGGAGAAAGTTTTCCCAGTTCAGCTGGAGGTGGATAGGGGTGCGGGGGGGGGGGGGGGGGGGGGGGGGGAGGTATGCTGAACTCTCCAAAGGGTGGAAGAAACGGCCTCCAAGGTGAGGCAGGAAGGAAGGGGAGACGTCCAGGTAACTCGTGGGGGTTGGAAAGGTGTGTGTGACCTTCAGTTAGAATGGTTTCAGTGAGGAATTTAGGAATTTTGAGTGGCTTGCAGACCACGAATGGAGGCCTTGGGACAGGCAAGGTAAATTGGGGTCCTCCTGCCAGCGGGGGGAGGGAGGGAGTGTTGGAGTGATAATTCTGTCCTAGTTGGCTGTAAAAGTCTTAAGGATACACTTTGTTATGTGCGTTTTGGGGGTTTTCATCACCCAGTGCAGTCTGTCTGTGGGACTTGGCTGAATTGAACCAAACTACTTCCCCCAGGAAGGGCTGAAAGAAAACCTTCCAGATGCAACTGGGTTGTAGCAACGGAGCCTTCCGTGAATGAATGATTGATGAGAGCGGGTGGATTCAAGCAGACAGTTAACTAATTGTAAACGAAATGTTTTTCAGAGATAAAAATAGCCCCCTCAGATAAAACTAGGAGGCTTCCTTTGGAGTTTTCTTTTAATAGAACAGGATACTAGCAAGTTCAGCTTAGCTCTGGCAGCAGGCAGAGGGAGGCCGGCTGGGTGGCCATGGCTTCCACAGCCGACTCAGTCCCTCCAGGCCACACACCGAGTCCTAACATCCCCTCAAGGGGTGGTGGAGCTGTCCAGGTGAAATGGAAACAAAATTCCCCAAGACCCTTTCCAGTGAAAAGTTCCCAATACAGAACGGGAACAGTTGTAACTCGAGGACCTCTGATCCCACTTAGGGGTTTATTCACTGTGGCCCTCCACAGATAATAAGAGAATAAGATAGAAAGATGGATAAGAAGGTTTCCCTTGTTCAGCTACATGGACCTACCTTCAGAATGTAAAATTGCCTGACGAAGTTTATACCTGCCCTGTCTGGAAGAGGAGTCTATCCTGCCTGGGTTTTCACGTCTGCAGCCTGCCCACTCACCTGCCCAAGTCAGAGCTGGTTTTGCCCTCCTCTAAAGGCCAGATTGTCTCCAAGGAGATATGCTAATAGCCTAATTGTTTTGTTGATTCTGCCCTTCACAAATTCCAGTAGCTTCATTTGCATTGAGAGTAGAACTTCTTTCCACCTTCCAGGCGTTTCTTTTGGTTTTGAATGGCTCTTAATGGTTTTTTTTTTTTTTTTTTGAAAGGGTGGTTAGCTTTTAGTGATAGGGCTTTCTCTAAACAGTTTTAGGTGCGGGATGGAGAAAGTGAGAGGAAAGGAGAGGATTAAACAGAAAAGAATATATATACTCTACACAACAAACTGTAGATTATTTTGGAACCTGATGTTTCTGAAGTTAGGTTTGCTTGGCTCACATACTTTAGTTTTGAGGGTTAAAAGATTAATGCATGCAAGGGAATGTTGATAGTCTGACAAAAACTATGCATTTATAGAGCTGTGGTTTGCTTTTCAAAATGTAGAAACGTAGACAAGGTTTGTTTCTTCACCTAGAACAAAGAATTCCAAGTATAAGACTATTCTGGTTCATGTAGTGAATGCATATTTATAAGTGCAGTATCAGTGACAGTCGTTCTCAATGCAGGGAGATCTGACTTTTGGGAGGGGGAAGTGTGAAGATCGAAGAAGAATACTTTGATGTTGGTTAAATCGACTGTAAATATACTGCCCTCCTTTCCCTGCCAGCTGGAGTTTGGAAGTTTCAGAGCTTGGAAATCATGTAGTAGATCTTAATTTTATAAATCACTCAGACAAATACAGGATAAAGCTATTTTGGGTCACGTTTGTAATTAATCAGGGTTACATGATAGTAAAGAATGTTCAATGGCTTCTTTACTTGCTGAGTGTGTTCTGTGCTTTGCATTCTCAGTAATTCCCTCTGGAGACCTTAGCCTGTAGTGGGGGGAGGTATGCGTGTATGATTTTAACAGTTTTCCATCCCACTGAAGACAAGAGAATCTGCTATTGGAATTAACCAGTTACCGAGGACCCACTCTGCATCATCCAGCGTTTGTACCTCCTCAGTGGTCGGTAATCTTTTTTTCTTGGTTTGCAGATAAGGAAACCATACAGGAGTCGTAAAGCCATTAGCCATGGCCACCATCACAGCCGCCTGGCCCATGCAGGTTCACATTTGATTCAGACAGACGGTAAAGAACCAATGGAGCCAAGAACTGGTGGACCATTAGCTTTAATCCTACCTTGCACCCAGTGGGCAAGAAATACACACAGTGGGAAAACACTTCCCTTTCCATTCAGGGCTCCCAAAGCCACTGACTCATCCGAGTTTCCTAGAATCAAAAGTTTCTACCTCACCAGCCTTATTCACCTCTGTTCCCCATCTCCTTCTCTCTGCACAAACTCTGCACAAACTGGCTTCTCCTTCAGCACTCCGCCATCTTGGCTGCTTCTCTTCTCCACATGGCCTTTCTCTGCTCTCCTCCACCATGGGCTCCTCTGCCCCATTTTATAGTACAGAAATCAAAACCTTTAATCCAATATACAAACAAGGAAGTCTCTGATACAAAGTCACTTATCTGAGGCATAATGGGATTCCTCATGAGAGTGCACCACCCACATCATGCAATCAGTCAAGGGTGTGGGGAAAAGCTTAGTTTTGAAACTAAGCCTCAGGCTATAACAACCTGCTTTACAGCCTGTCCCCCATACCCAATGCAAACTATAAGCGAGTAAACATATATATCATATTTACAAACTTACTTGACCAACAGGAGTTAAGTAACCCACTTAAAATCACCCATCTGAAAAGTAGCAAAGGGAGGGATTTAAGTTCATTGTCACCTGAATCTACAGTCTCCTTTGGAGAGGAGCTGTCTATTCCTAGGCACATCCGTATTCAAGGTGTGCGTTCATGGGCAAGCAGCATGGGCATCACCTGGGATGTTATTATAGCTGCAGAACTTCAGACTCCACCCCAGACCTATTGATTCCGTATCTGCATCTTAACAAGATCCTCAGGTGATTGAGTGTAAAGCACTAGTGCTCAGCACTAGAGCACGGGAACTCTGTGGTCCAAGCGCGGTAAGGACTCCAAACATGTCCCCAGAGGAAGTCTGATGGTTGTCCTCCATATGTCATCTTCCAAGGACAGAGATGCCACCAATCACTCATCTCTAATTACGCTGCCCAAACAAAAATGACAGGGCACAGCTCAGGAGTGGGGTTGAAGGAAGGTTTTCTCCCAGTCAGTTCTGGAGTCAGCTGTCCTTAAATAGAGACATGGGATAAGTGGCTGTCTACATTATGTTTAGGAAGCTCTCAACCCGGAACGTCTCCTCCGTGGCTGCTGTTGATACCAAACCTTTCCACCGTTACCGATTCCTCTGAGCTACTATAATGTTCTGGATAAAAGGCTACTTGCTTGTCAGTTAATAACACCTCACTGTGAACTCGTCTGTTGAATCAGGTGTTGTTAGGCTGAAGAAGGAAGAAAAAGGTCCAGACAGGGGAAGAGCGATAGCCTGAAAATAGAAAAGGGTGTTGAAAAGAGCCCCACGCCCAGAACATTCCAGTCCTGGGGCTGGAGAAAGTCTGTGTTATCTTCTCCTCCTAACTGCTTTTCCTTTTAGAATTCCCCCAGGCATCTAGGCTAGGGACATCGGGGTCCTTGTCCGTCGCTCTCCTGCCTTCTGGGCTGCTGTTGGTACTCACGTCCTCACAGTATTCTCCTGCCCTTTTCACAGCTGTCACCCAGGTTTGAATCTGCATTGTTTTTCACTAGGACCATCGCAGGAGTTTCTTAGGCGATCTTCACTCTTCTCTCATTCACAGAAGCAACACTGTCTGAATCATCTTCCTGGTAGTACAGCTTTGCCCCTGTCACTCTCACTCAGAAACTCGGCTTTTACTGAAAACACTCTAACATCCAAAATGTGGTCCTGTCCCAATTAAACCTATTCCAGACTGCCTCAGTCCAATTGTTACTTTCCAGTCGTCCTTCTGGGATATGTGAACTCCACAAGGGCAGCCTAGTGTCTTGCCCTTACTGTTAGCTCCTGGCATCATGCCTACATATAAGAGATTCTCAATAAATATTGAATGAATGAATGAATGAGCTGATTCTCATGTTGATGTTTTACCGTCTGGCTGGAATATACTCCTTGGTCAGACCATTTTCCATGACTGGACTTCCCTTCCCTTTTTTGCCATTTGTCAGAATCCTTTGAGGTACAAATAAAGGCTCATTTCCTGGAAACCTTGGCTTTAGCTCACTGAGGTCATTCCTTATTTAAATTGGTAGCCCTTGCCCTGACCTGTGACGGCGCAGTGGATAAAATGTCGACCTGGAACACTGAGGTCGTTGGATTGAAACCCTGGGCTTGCCTGGTCAAGGCACATACGGGAGTTGATGTTTCCTTCTCCTCCCCTGCTTCTCTCTCTCTCCCCCCTTCTAATAAATAAATTAATTAATAAATAAATAAATCGGTAGCCCTTGTCCTGGAGTTATTTATTTGATATTTAATTGTATATCATCTTGCATTGCTGTCTATGTATGAGTCATACTGCCCAGAGAGAATGTAAGCCCATTGAGGTCAGAGATGATTTACATTTCTTTATACTCTGCAAAGTTTACTATCTTTCCACATTCCTGTGTGCCCTCCTTATTCCTGGTCATTCAGCAGCTCTTCCATAACATTTGTGTTGTGTCTTATGGTAGGTGTGGCTCAGGTACCCCCCACTCCCGAGGAATGCGTATGGTGCCTGGGGGCAGGTACTGTGTCCTCTGGTTATCTATGTGTCCTCTGGTCATCTGTGGTTGATTGAATGTTGGATGCTATAAACTTTGCCCTTTTGAATTTTAGCTCTCTTCTTTTGCTTCTGCTTAATCCTTGGAACTCCCCACAAATACTGCCAGAGTGAATAGAAGGTAACGCCACTGTGACTCAGTGTATCCTCCGGAGAGGGTGTGAAGGTGAGTCAGGAGCCACCTCAGAGAGCACTAGTGGTTCTATTCCACCCTGAGGGGGAGGCAGGAGCCTGCCTGGTGATCAGGAAAGGTACCCCCCCCCCTCATTGTTTCCTAGAACTGAGTAGAACAAATCACTTAACTCTCTGTACTTCAATTTCATTCTTTAAAAAAAAAGGGGGGGGAGGAGTAAGAATAGTTTACATTCTGCATTCCAGGGTGCTGCCATGGGTATTAATAAGAACAATATAGAGTGCTTTGAATCCAGTCATCGAGACAGGTAAGGTACCACCACCCTATCACTGCTGAAATTCTGTACTAGACACTTCTTCTGGCTCTTCTGCCTCCCCCCAAAGTTGGAGGCAACTATCCCCAACAGGGATTCTACATTAGTATTTTTCTAACAAACTTGTTCAAGTCCTGACTCTCTAAACTTTAGGAAAAATGTGCCATTTATCTCCTCCAGTCTTTTAACAGACTGTCTTTGAGTTACATGTTGCCTTTTAAGGAAATACATGAAAATTGGAATCAATTGAGTAACGTTAGAAATGTTTCAAGATAATAGAGACATCTCTGCTTGACCTGCCTAGCTTCACACTTTCACATCTACTAGCTTGGGGAGGAGCACACGGCGGAGAAATCCCGGAGTGAGATAAATTAGTAATGTATTCACTGAATCTGGGCAGAGCAGTTTGCCCATTTGAAAAATCCTTGGCGAAATCTCTCCGCTGCCTACCCCTAAGGGGCTGGGCAATTTAAAGTAGGCTTACTGCCTTTGAACTTCGTGAACAGAGCGAGTTCAGTTCACCCTTTTGTAGCTTGTTCGAAGTGTCTTCCCGGGGGTGAGGGAAGACCACCATTTCTGCCTTCCTGTGGGCTGGCAAAAGCACAGCCTTGTCTAGAACATGCTAAACATACGACCATGTCCAGTTCATATGCAGTATGACAAAATCTTCTGTTACTTAGAGAGTTATAACTGTAAGTAGAAATAAAAAGGAAACATTTCTCTCTCTCTCTCTACACACACACACACACACACACACACCCATGAGAAGTTATAGGAGGAAAATGAAATAATCAATTACTAACCAAACTACGGTTGCTAATGTTCCTGTTTCCCCCCCCACACACACCTCTTCCGCCCTCCGCCACGCCAGAGTCTTAGATAACATTTTAGACCTAGGCTCAGAAAACCTCTCCCCCTTAGACAAGCCTTCCTCTTCCAGATGTCCATGGCACCTCATTTGAAATGCTCTTACCTCATGCTTCATGGTCTGCCTTGTGTTAGAAACATCAGGATTCAGTGTCTCGTTAAGATATGGGACTGACTCTAGGCCCTGGCCAGTTGGCTCAGCGGTAGAGCGTCGGCCTGGCGTGCAGGAGTCCCGGGTTCGATTCCCGGCCAGGGTACACAGGAGAAGCGCCCATCTGCTTCTCCACCCCTCCCCCTCTCCTTCCTCTCTGTCTCTCTCTTCCCCTCCCGCAGCCAAGGCTCCATTGGAGCAAAGTTGGCCTGGGCGCTGGGGATGGCTCTGTGGCCCCTGCCTCAGGTGCTAGAATGGCTCTGGATGCAACAGAGCGACGCCCCAGAGGGGCAGAACATCGCCCCCTGGTGGGCATGCCGGGTGGATCCAGGTCGGGTGCATGCGGGAGTCTGTCTGACTGCCTCCCTGTTTCCAGCTTCGGGGAAATGAAAAAAAGAAAATAAATTTAAAAATATATATATGGGACTCTAGAGAGCAGGGGTTGTTTCTGGACGTTGGCCAGTGGCCTCAATCTAATTTAGAAGCACTGGTAGAGATTTCCTTTTATAAAAATTATTTTTGTTTGAATTGATTGACTTTTAGAGAGACAGAGAGAGAGAGAGAGAGAAAGAGAGAGAGAGAAGCTTTCACTTGTTCCACTTATTTATGCATTAATTGGTTGCTTCTCATATGTACCCTGACTGGGGATCAAACACGCAATTTGGAGTTTCTGGATGATGCTCTAACCAAGAGCTAACGGCGCTGTGGGGCTTTTAAGACATGTCAATCCCTGAACTCCATCCTAGACCAGCTGAAATCAGAGTTCTTGCGGGTGAGACTCAGACCCAACTGAGTATCTTTTAAAGCTTCCTGAGTGGTTCCTAAATGCAGCCAGGGTTGAGAGCCACCATCAGTAGATATTTAAGAATGGCTGACTATGCCATCATGTGGTAAAGCACCACATGCAAATTGATCAGGGTGTATTTTGCCAGACTGCAGCAAACCACTGTACTTAAGAGGGCTTGGGGTTTTTTTGTTATTGTTGTTGTTTGTTTGTTTTTGGCCGGGGTAACAGAGGGCATCTGGGTTTAATACAGCTGACTTCTGTAGAAAGGAAACTAGTTCCCAGGGGACTTGACAAAGGAGGAACCTTAGTGTTAACAGCACCTGGGGGCCTTCAGTCATGACAAGCCCTGAGTAGGCTGGCTACCGCCTTGCAACCTGAATCCCACGCCCACTTCGGTATTGTAACCTGGACCAGAAGCTCCACAGCATGGAGAGGTCTCAGGCCACCCGGGCGAGGTGGTTCAGCAGGTTTGGAATGAGGCTCAGGAATCTCACTTTCACAAGGGCTCCAGGTGATTCCATGGGGTAAACAGAGCCGAGAGCCACTGCTCTACAGTGCTGTGGGACTGAAAATGACATGTGTCTTGGGTCATAAGCAGTGGCTCTTTTGTGTCTCTCCTAGATTATCTTACCCCCAAATCATGTACAGCCATGTGCCACATAACATTTCCATCAACGATAGTCCAAATACACTGCTTACAAAAATTAAGGGATCAGCAAACATGCAGATACTCCAGTACTTTCAGCCTTTTGTATAGTAGTGCACTTTCACCAATGAAATAAAAGTTGGTTTTGCATCTCATTTGCATAATAGAACAACTTTCTTTGATTTGTCATTTGTTTTTCTGATGTTCTTGTTTAATAAAAGAAAATCAAATGCTTCTTTTTTTTTTTTTTTTTTTTTTTTATTCATTTTTAGAGAGGAGAGGGAGAGAGAGAGAGACAGAGAGGGAGAGAGAGGAGAGAGAGAAGGGGGGAGGAGCTGGAAGCATCAACTCCCATATGTGCCTTGACCAGGCAAGCCCAGGGTTTCAAACCGGCGACCTCAGCATTTCCAGGTTAACGCTTTATCCACTGCGCCACCACAGGTCAGGCAAATGCTTCTTTTTTTGTTGCTTCATATTCATTTTGAAATATCCCCTAATTTTTGTGAGTGGTATATATGACAGTGGTCCCATAAGATATAAGGGACCTGAAAAGTTCCTATTGCCTAGTGATATAGCCTAATGTCATAGCCAAACACATTACCCACATGTTTGTGGAAATGCTGGTTTAGACAAACCTACTAGATCTATAAAAGTATATATAACATATACAATTATGTATAGTTCATAATACCTGCTGATGATAAGTGATTATATAACTGGTTTATGTCTTTACTATATTACAGCATACTTTTTTAAAAAAGATTTTTATGTATGTATTTATTGACAGAGACAGAGAGAGAGTCACGGAGAGGGACAGATAGGGACAGACAGGAAGGGAGAGAGATGAGAAGCATCAATTCTTTGTTGCGCACCTTAGTTATTCATTGATTGCTTTCTCATATGTGCCTTGACGGGGGGCGGGGGAGGCACAACAGACTGAGTGACCCTTTGCTCAAGCCAGCGACCTTGGACTCAATCTGGTGAGCCTTGCTCAAACCAGGTGAGTCTGCGCTCAAGCTGGCGACCTTGGGGTTTCGAACCTGGGTCCTCCCCATCCCAGTCCAACGCTCTATTTACTGCACCTCCACCTGGTCAGGTGGATTTTATTTATTGACTTTACAGAGGAGGGCAGCAAGAAGTATTATTAAGTCATAGTTGCTTCACTTTAGTTGTTCATTGCTTGCTTGTTGCTTATTGTATGTGCCTCGACCAGGCAAGCCCAAGGTTTTGAACTGGCAACCTCAGCATTCCAGGTTGATACTCTATCCACTGCACCACCACTATCTAGACTGTACTATACTTTTTCTTTTTTTTTTTTTAAGTGAGAGGAGGGAGATAGAGAGACAGACCCCCGCATGTATCCCAACCATGATTTACTGGAGACCCCCGTCAAGGGCCAATGTTCTGCCCATCTGGGGCCATGCTCACAACTGAACTATTTTTAGTGCCTGAGGCAGAGGCTCCATGGAGCCATCCTCAGCACCCAGGTCCAACACACTGAATTAATCGAGCCATGGCTGTGAGAGGGGAAGAGAGAGAGAGAGAGAGAGAGGGAGAGAGAAGGCAGAGGGGTAGGGGAGAAGAAGCAGATGGATGCTTTTCAAGTGTGTTCTGACTGGGAATCAAACTTGGGACTTCCACATGCTGAGTCAGTGCTCTACCACTGAGCCAACCAACCAGCCAGGGCAGTACTATGCTTTTTATTGTTATTTTAATTAGGCTCTTTCTCCTTACAAAAAAAGTTTGCTGTAAAACAGTTTGCCGTACTAACACCAGCAGCAGCCTCATACCTCTTATGTTTGCTACATCTTCTGGATGCATCATTTTCTTGTGCTTGATTTAATCTCATGTTCTATGCAGTAATATGCTGTACAGGCTTGTTGCCCAGGAACAATAAGCCATACCATAAAGCCTAGGTGTGTAGCAGGCTGTAACATCTGGGTTTGTGTAAGTGCACTCTGGGATGTTCGCACACCAACAACACTGCCTAATCACTCATGTCTCAGAACATATCTCCATTGTTAAGTAATATGTGACTGTAATTATATACTTATTTTCTCTACAACTTTTTTTGTTTGTTTTTTGAGAGAAAGCGAGAGAGGGAGGGAGAGAGAGAGTAAAGCATCAACTTGTAGTTGTATCACTTTAGTTGTTCATTGATTGCTTCTCATATGTGTTTTGACTCAGAGTTGAGAGGCTCAAACCAGTGACCTTGGGATCATGTTGATGATCCCGGGCTCAAGCTTGCGACCCTGCACTCAAGCTGATGAGTCTGTGCTCAAGCTGGTGACCTTGAAGTTTCGAACCTGGAACCTCAGTGTCCCAGGTCAACGCTTTAACCACTGTGTCACCACTGGTCAGGCTCTCTACAATTTTTATGTATTTTTTTAAGTTTAGCTTTCTTATATCATCTGAAATTTATTTTTCTCATGTGAGGAATCAGACCACACACCTTTTTTCCAAATAATCTTAAAAATAGTTTATTAAATACTGCATTCTTTAACCTCTGTTTTAAAGTGCTGCCTTTATCCTAGGCCAGGTTCATGTCTCTAATATGTTTCTCTGTCTTCTTCTAATTCCATTGGTTCTTTTCTCTATTCCAGAACCAGTTATCAATACCATACTGTGTAATCACTTCATGTTTTAGAATGTTTTTATATTTGTTTGGACAAGAACATCCTAGTTAAATTCCTTTTAAAATGAGTTCTTGGCAATTCATATCCCTTTACTCTTTCAGATGAAATTTAGAGTCAATGTCAAAGTTCCAAAACAGAATTTCTTTAGAACTTAGATTGCAGTTGGGTAGACTCCATAAAGCCCTTTGATAAGGTGAACATTTTTATAACTTGTATCTTGTTACCCACTGTCTCCGTCAGTTTTTCATTTTAGGACCTTAAAGATAATTAATTAGGCTTTTTCTTACACAGTTCTTTCCCATTAAGTTTATTACTGGCATTTTATAACTTCTGTTCCTAGTTTGACTGGGATCTTTCCTATAACATTTCTTTTGGAAATAATTTTATACCTTTTCTTTATAATTTAATAGATATCATATCACACCCCCAAAATTAAAATAAGAATCTTCTATATCTGACTATGAAAGGATTGTGACGTTCTGGTTCACTCCACTTTTAAATGACTGGAATTTTTTGCTTGTTATGAAACAAAACAGTTTTCCTGCAAATAACCTAGTGCATTCTTCCTAGTTCCGTTTCTTCATTAGTAGAGTAGTGTGGGCCATTGGATCTTCATTCTGAGGACTCATGGTAGCCATATGGCTGGACTAAATGTGTCGTTAGCAGGACACATCCTGTGCTTCTGAATAGTGGCCAGATGTTCATTGATGTACCTCCTTTTCCTAAAGGTTAAGAAAGCACTGTAAAAATGAAAAGAGGATATAGAAGAAGTGTTTTAATTCTATTCAGCAGAATGAGGAATTAAGAAGTGCCAGGTTTTTGCGTAGAATCTCAGTAGGAAAAAAGAATGAATGACTGCAGGAATCAAATAAGAACTAATTCTATAAAAGTGTTGTTCAAACTCTAAAGTGATATTCAAATGTATTAGGAAGTACTAACTCCATGTGTTTTAGGTGCATTTGAGAGACTTGCAGGCAATAAACAGTTTTATTGCTGGTTAAAACCTGGTCCATCTACCCCAAGATTCTTGTCATGTCTTTAAAAGGAAGTTTTATGTGAAAGCAAAAGAAATTGTAAAATAACTCTTTCATCCAGATACATGGCTAAACCACAAATAATAACACATAGAAAGCCTTGAGGATTCTGGTAATTGGCTGGCAAAGATACTACCTATTTTTTAGCATCCACAAGATAAATACCCCTCCGTTTCCAGGGGGAGGCATGGGAGAATAATGCCCCATTGTTAATAATTAATAGTGTCTCATTCCTTGGACCTCTCTTTTTGCATCTCCCTGTCTTTCCTCAATCATTTTGTATCACTGAAAATATATAAAGTAGTTAGGCAATCCTATTTTCTAACATTAAGATAAAAGCCAGAGTTAAAGATGAATACTCAGTCCACCAAGTTCTAACAACTAGTGAGTTCAGAGTTTCATGTACAAGGATTAAGTATTCTGTATACCCAAGAAACTAAATTACTTTTCTCATCTTCATAGTTTTACATTATATTCTTCTGCTCTGAAAGAAGTAGATGTGAGATGTTTTTATATATTGATTTTCTTTTTAAAGAAAAGATTAGGAAATCATTAGGAAAACAATATATGCATTAAAATAAAATCTATCCCTGAACCAGAAGATGTGTTTGTCATTACTGGGAGGAGTAGGGGGAGGAGAAAATAACAATTGGAGACTTCGTAATATAAAAACAAGTAGGAATTCCTGGAACTGATATTTTACTTGGGCTCTTTGGTACTAGACTCATGTATGTATATTTCTATACTGTGGTTCTATACTCAAGTGAATTAGATATCAAAATGGTTTTATTGCTGAGTTCTGCAACACTTTTAAGAGATATACATTATTTTCTAACAAGTAGTCTCAGAGCAGAGATAAAAATGATTTTGAATTTTTTCTATGAGGTTAATAAACCTCAATTAAAAGCTCTAGACAAAGATGGCACAAGAAAAGAACACTAGTGACTGATTTCACTGATTCACATAAATGCCATCTTATTTTAGAAGTTTTCAGTTGGAAAAGATTTTGGAGACATCCAGACCCCACCTGCCATATTTTAGGTGAGGAAACTGAGAACCAGAGTGGCGGGATGCTTATTTAAGATCACAGTTGGGTCCATTTAGACGGAAGGCTTGTTTCTTGACGGCACAGTCAGGATGGCACCCCTTTCAGGAAGGGGGTGGGCATTAGTGCTGAGCACCTCATGCCTGTGCCCACCTTGTGCTCTGTGTGGTTTATCTCCTAACCTCACCACCCACTGATGGAGATTCTCCTGTCTCCATTCTTCAGAAACAAAAGCTGTGGCTCAGAGAGAATAAATAACTAGTGCGTGCTGAGAGTCAAATTGAGTTCTATTTACTTTTCCATTTTTGTTCGATTTTTCTTTTTCAACAGTCTGCACTTTCCTTAGGTTGTGTTCAAATCTAAATACTGACTTTTCGGTCTGTCAAACTGACCATGTTCGGCTCCCAGATTGCTACAGGGAAAGCACGTCCAGTGAGCTAGATGCGTTTAATACCCTGTATCTTCTAAACTCCCCTCTGTGCTAGTGGCTAGTGGCTCGGCTAGTGGCTCTTATGCCCACTTGATTCATCAGGCCTCTTTTTTCTTTTCTTTCTTCTTATTATTTTTTTTACAGAGACAGAGAGTGAGAAAGAGGGATAGACAGGGACAGACAGACAGAAACGGAGAGATGAGAAGCATGAATCATTAGTTTTTCGTTGCACTTTGCGACACCTTAGTTGTTCATTGACTGCTCTCTCATATGTGCCTTGACCGCGGGCCTTCAGCAGACCGAGTAACCCCTTGCTCGAGCCAGAGACCTTGGGTCCAAGCTGGTGAGCTTTTGCTCAAACCAGATGAGCCCGCGCTCAAGCTGGTGACCGCGGGGTCTCGAACCTGGGTCCTCGGCATCCCAGTCCGACGCTCTATCCACTGTGCCACCGCCTGGTCAGGCAAGCTTCTTTTTTCTTGATGTCCTTTTTTTTCTTCATAAAAAGTGAAGCATTTTAGAAATTTCTCTTTTTCTAAATAAATTAGTTGAACTTATTTTGCAAACTTATGGTCATAGATCCAATACAAAAACAGACGAGGTGAGAGATAAAAGCGCCAAGCTAGCTTGGGTTCCTGGGCTTTTAGTCTCTATTGATTTTTCGTGCCTATTACCTGGCTACTCTCCTGGCTGTCTGTATTTATTGAATCTAAATATTACGCTCTTTTAAGACTTTTCTGAACTCCTTCTTGATTTTATCCCAAAATAGAAATCAAATATTTTAAAGTGAGTTTTAATTTTGACTGAAAAATATCCAAGTAAATTAGAAGAAAAAATAGTACAGGGGAAATCGTTTCAGAAAAAGCAGTTACTTGCAATATATTATTTGATCCTGTTCCTTGATGCTCCACAGGGAAAGGTAAAAGGAGGGAGGTCACAGGGAACTCCCCGAAGCTGTACCTCTTCCTCTCTCGGCAAGTTACTTCCTTCCTCCAATAGTCCTTAGAAAATAGACTGTCCAGAGCATGTAACAAGAACATAGCATTTCAGGGCAATAGACCCTCATGCAACAAGATTTTATATGAAAGGTTTGCTTTCCTTAATTTAAATGCCAGGGTAGGTTTTTAAAATTCCTAACGGAGAAGCCCTGGTGAGGAAGGCAGGGAAAGCCCTCCTTCAGACTTGGTCCTGTCTCCCTCCCCAGGTCTTCCCACCCGTACAGCGGGCTTTTGAGCTCACCTCTGCCTGTCCTCAGAGCTGAGTGTGGCGCCCTCTTCATTCGGAAGAACACAACAATCACCTCTTTTTTCCTCTGAAGAAAGATACTTTGCAAGTGCAAATGCATTTATTCCCACTCAACTAATGGATGTTCCATACATTGCATTCCATTGTGCAGGTTTTTATATATTTTGGTTGCTACACATTTACATCGCAACTTTCTGTAGTTGAGGATATTTATTTAGAAGAAGAAAAAAGAAAACTCTGATAGTTGATCATAGAAGAGAAAGATAGATGAATCACAAAGAAGGAACACCGGGAAGAGAGCCTGACGTCCCTAGAACTGCCCTTCTGTGTCTGTTGGAGGGGGTTTATATCTGTGGCTCCACTTGGGAACCAGGTCAGTTCAACATTAGGTTGGAGAACCAGGCACAGGGAAACACACACACAACGCCAAGATGGATAAAACGTCATTAATCTCTTCTATCTACATCTAAATTTCTATTTTCATGAATAGGATTTAAAAAATAAATAATAGCCACGTAAGCTAGGTCAGCGTTGAGACTTTCCTTTTGCTTGAGGGAGCAGTAGCAATATTTTACTCAGCAAACAGTCCATTCCTGACTCCCAAGATCTGTGCCAAGCAAATTTTCTTTAGAGGGTGCCGTCCTTATTATTTAAGTGTGTACTTAAAGGTGCTGATGAAATTTGTGTTAGGTTCACTCCTGGTTTTGGTCCTCTTGTACATTTTATCTCATGGTATCCTAATTTTTTAACCTCAGCGGTGTGTGGGACCCTGCCCTTCCCGCCCATGGGAAGTGGTTAAAGGTTGCAGAGGGTTGAAGCTCCCTTATTGTCTTTCCCTGGTCAGCAGGCTAGGCTAGGTGGTTACCAGTCTAACACTCCTGAGATCTTACAGACCCGGTCCTGGGCGGCAGGAGTACACTTGGGGAGCAGAGTTGGCTCGGTGTTGTATGGAGCCAGCTCAGGAAGAGGTGTTCTGAAACCACAGAGGAAGCAATTTTCTGTTTCCCACTCTGTGATTCATCAGGCAGTTTGCCTTCATGGATTGATAATATAGATTTCTCCCTAACCAACAGGTTGAAAAGGAAAATGTGCTTGGCACAGATCTGGGAGTCAGGAATGGACTGTTTGCTGAGTAAAATATTGCTACTGCTCCCTCAAGCAAAAGGAAAGTCTCAACACTGACCTACCTTACATGGCTATTATTATTTTTTAAATCCTATTCATGAAAATAGAAATTTAGATGTAAATAGAAGAGGCTACCAAAATTTTAAGCCATCTATTAATATATTTTTTCAAACATAATTCCATTTGCTTTGCCTCTCAATGCAACTGTTACAGAGCCACATTTGTTGCACCTCATAGCTGAATCTGCAAATACCATAAAGCTTACTTCCTTCAGAAGGATTTAGTTTGATTAATTTACACTCTTGGGTGACATTTTCCAGTTGAGTAGGAGGAAAGTGCTCGCTTAATTTAACCACCCTAGCTTAATCTTTATATCATGGATGCAGAAATGCAGGGAGTGTAAATGATTTATTGGCCTTATTACTTCAGTGAAGATGTTTCCAACCTTAAATTTTATCTTGTCCGGTAGGAACTTTCTGAGTAAGATATTTTAGACCAGTGGTTTTCAACCTTTTTACACTTGGGCATCGGTAAAAATATGAGAATAATTTGGGGGACTGCTAAGGCAGAAATCACCCTGAGCAGAAGTGAGTCTGACTAGGATCATTGGGTGTTTAATCTTCATACAGCATCAGGGTGGGTAACTCTTTCCCAGACCTGCAGGAAATTTTTTTTTTTTTTTGCATATTTCTGAAGCTGGAAACAGGGAGAGACAGTCAGACAGACTCCCGCATGCGCCCGACCGGGATCCACCCGGCACGCCCACCAGGGGCGACGCTCTACCCACCAGGGGGCGATGCTCTGCCCATCCTGGGCGTCGCCATGTTGCGACCAGAGCCACTCTAGCGCCTGAGGCAGAGGCCAAGGAGCCATCCCCAGCGCCCGGGCCATCTTTGCTCCAATGGAGCCTTGGCTGCGGGAGGGGAAGAGAGAGACAGAGAGGAAGGCGCGGCGGAGGGGTGGAGAAGCAGATGGGCGCTTCTCCTGTGTGCCCTGGCCGGGAATCGAACCCTGCAGGAAAGTTTTGACGGACCGGTCCACAAACCAGCGGTTGAAAAACATTCTTAGTTTCAGTGTTCTTTTAAGTCTGATACTGCAGGCTAAAGCTCTAGTTCCTGCTAAATGTGAAATAGTAGAGCAGAATTAAACCATATACTTGACGTTATAAAATGTATCTGATGGATATTCACGTTTAGAAAAATTATAATCAAGCTCACCATTGTAGATATGGATAACACAACTCCTTTGCCAAACAAAATTGGTTTCATCATTAATTGCTTGTCTTTATGGATTTTATTTTCAGATCTGTAGCAAACTCAATGTGGTTATACTTTAAAACTATTCAGTGAAGATTTGTAGCGTGGAGCCTGGTCTGAAGCCTGGCTCTTGTAATTTTAAAGGAATTCTCTCATTTTTCACATCTGTACCGGAAATGTTCACAATATTCATAATAAGTCATTTCCTGAAGTTATTATAAGATTCAAATCAGATGAATTACCTGGAAGTGTATTGTAAACTAAAAATATTTCATAACTGTAAGAAAATATTTTATAAGGATAAGTTTGCTTTAAAAGTAGGGAGTTCTTAGGGGTGTACTGTGTGGATTACTGAAGGTACCAGAGAATTTTCCAGAGTACAATGTTTATCCAAAATTCAAATACTATTAAAATCCCACATTTTTAAAAATAAAAGACACTTGTCATGGCATTCTGAGATTGAGATTAAGAAAAAAACCCCATAAACATTGAACTTTTTCTTTTAAATCAGGAAAAAGCTTCAAGATTTCCTTCTGCTTTCAGTATTTGCTGAGTGTAGTGGCAGAGAGAAGTAGCAAATAAGAGTCCCTGTAGGACTGGCCCCTTTGCAATACCAGAGAGACCCCCGCAGCCACCCAGCCAGGGGGTGATAACCTACCAAGGCGTCAGAGGCCATGTGTGCCAACAGCACTGTGCATATTCTAATGACACTTGGAACATTCCTCACATAAGTTCAGGCATACACAGTTTTGAATGATAAAGGTTCTTTCCCATTATTCTTAATGGGAGTCATTTCAATTTTTTAGTTTTTTTTCTTCTTCCTATCATGTCTGCCAGTGTTTATTGGTAAGGAAATACGCAGGCTGCTTAGCAGTGGCTCTGAGCAAAACGTGTACAGTGTATGCATTTTAAGTTCAAGCCCATTTTAGCCTCCAAGTAGCTAGGAAAAACAGGCACTGGACTTCAAAGAGATCTGGGAGTGAGCCCAGCCAGGTGCCACTTTTCCAGCCTGAGCATCATGTGGCATGGGCATGGGACAACTGAAAAGCAGCCCTTGGTGCAGAACCAAGTGGACTTTTTTTTTTTTTATTATTCATATTCACCACAGGGCTGTTGATGCAGAAAACATTCTCTCCTGATGTGGCCACTGAACCATCCATTCGCTTCTTTGAATATCCCTCGCATCTTGTATGCTGATGGTATTTGGGGGCTCGCATCTCAATCTGCAGCAGTCAGTGCTGGCCAGGGTAGTGTCTGAACATGGTTTCAAGTAATTTTAACAAGCTCTTTGATGATAGTCCACTTTTTGATACATGCCGAGTACAAATATATATACCAAGTGTGCCAAATCCTGGGCTTTTAAAAATTTTTAACATCAAATTTCTGATTTGCTTACTAATAAAAGTATAAAACCATGAATGAGCTTTGCAAGGAATGAATAAAGATTATCCTGAGTAGGCTTGAGTCCCACGTGAATGTCCTAGGTTTTCAATTGTTTGACCCGTTGCAATGTGAATATTTTTTCTGATAGTTTTTGATTGTATCACATTGTTCTTACAAAAGATATTAAAGACTTAAATCTTTATATTAATAAATTTATTAAAACTTCCTCAGCAATAGTCACAGCAAAGAGGTGTTGGTGAATGTGCTTTTTGCAACTAAGCTTTTTTGTCTGCATAGTAATTTCCTTCCAGGTTGCCGAAAGTGTCAACCTAACACCTATGGGTGGTTGGAGCAGAATGATGGAGAGTTTGGTGCCAGTCTGATGAGAAAATAATACTAAAATAATATTCAATGTAAATGATAATTGAAAAAAGCATTTTAAATTTAAAAATAAAAGATTTAGTTATTTATTAAATTTTTATTTTATTTATTCATTTTTAGAGAGTAGAGAGAGAGACAGAGAGGGATAGAGAGGAGAGACAGAGAGAGAGAGAGAAAGGGGAGGAGCTGGAAGCATCAACTCCCATATGTGCCTTGACCAGGCGAGCCCAGGGTTTCGAACCAGCGACCTCAGCATTTCCAGGTCTACGCTTTATCCACTGCGCCACCACAGGTCAGGCCCATTTATTAAACATTTAACTCTACAATCCTTGTTTTGGTGACTGGAGATAACAATGTAAAATTAGGTAAACAACTAACCAATCGCCCTAGTACGAGTTATTGGCTAATCTTTTTTTTTTCTAATATACTATGATGCTACCTTTATCAATCACTTAATTTGTGCTCACCTTGGAGGCTATTTGAGAACTACTTTTTCCCATGTATTTATATTCTTTTTTTTTTTTTTTTTTTTTTTTTACAGAGACAGAGAGAGAGTCAGAGAGAAGGATAGATAGGGACATACAGACAGGAACGGAGAGAGATGAGAAGCATCAATCATCAGTTTTTCGTTGCGACACCAGTTGTTCATTGATTGCTTTCTCATATGTGCCTTGACCATGGGCCTTCAGCAGACCGAGTAACCCCTTGCTCAAGCCAGCGACCTTGGGTCCAAGCTGGTGAGCTCCTTTTCTTTTTTTTTTTTTTTTGCTTATGCTAGATGAGCCTGCGCTCAAGCTGGTGAGCTCGGGGTCTCGAACCTGGGTCTTTCCGCATCCCAGTCTGATGCTCTACCCACTGCGCCATCACCTGGTCAGGCTGTATTTATATTCTTGTATGAGTAATAAACTGTTCAAAATTAAAATAAATAAATGAAACTTAAAAATAAAGTAATCCTAATAGTCGATATTAAAGAGTTAGCAAGTTTTTCCTAGGATTCCTTACTATTTTTTTAATTCATTTATTTTTATTTATTTTTATTTTTACAGGGACAAAGAGAGAGTCAGAGAGAGGGATAGATAGGGATAGACAGACAGGAATGGAATGAGATGAGAAACATCAATCATCAGTTTTTCACTGCAACATCTTAGTTGTTCATTGATTGCTTTCTCATATGTGCCTTGACTACGGGCCTTCAACAGACTGAATAACCCCTTGCTCAAGCCAGCGACCTTGGGTCCAAGTTGGTGAGCTTTTTTTTAAATTTTTAAAAATTTTTTTGTTCAAGCCAGATGAGCCTGCGCTCAAGTTGGCAACCTCGGGGTCTCGAACCTGGGTCCTTTTGCATCCCAGTCCGATGCTCTATCCACTGTGCCACCGCCCGGTCAGGCTCCCTACTATTTTTGACCCTCCAGACTGAACCAAAAGACTTGGTGGTATGACAAGAAGGGGCTGCTGAACTCTGCCCACTGATTTCTGTGTTGCCATTGTTTGGAGACCTAACAGGCTTTGGAGAATATCTAGGTGAAGTTGGTGGCAATTTTATTGCTACAATCTGACTCTGCTTTGGGTCTGGAGCAGTTTCTGCCACTTTGTCACCAGTGGTGGGGAAATGTCATTACCGTAGTGGAGAAAGGTGACATTTGGTAGCATTTTTCTATAATCATCTGAGAAATCGACTAAAACGGTCATATTTTGAAGAGCAGAGCATTTTGTTGCTGTTGATGGGCTCTGAGACATTGATTACTTCTTCTGATTTTAAATTGTATTATCCGTCATAGCATGAGCAAGATGAACTAACAGAAGTAAGCAGTGGGGATATGTGGAGGGGTCCCCGCGGCCCCAATTTCTGATTTGGTGTTACAGTCCTGCCAGGATATGGGCCCAAGGGAGACAAAGGGTCTCATTTGCCACTTTTTCTCTAGGATTTCGTGCTATGTGTGGCATAGAGTAGGAACTCCTTTTTTTTTTTATGACAGAGACAGAGAGAGGGACGGATAGGGACAGACAGACAGGAAGGGAGAGAGATGAGAAGCATCAATTCTTTGTTGCCTCACCTTCATTGTTCATTGATTGCTTTCTCATATGTGCCTTGACCGAGTGACCCCTTGTTCAAGCCAGCGACTTTGAGCTCTAGCTGGTGAGCTTTTGTTCAAACCAAATGAGCCTGCGCTCAAGCTGGCGACCTTGGGTTTTCGAATCTGGGTTCTCCACGTCCCAGTCCAATGCTCTATTTACTGCACCACTGCCTGGTCAGGCGGAACTCCTTTTATTGAATTAATTAGTTAACTTAGTGAATAAAAAATCAAATAAAAAAGGAGATCCTGGGAATCGCTGCAACAATAAACAATTCCCATAATCAGTTGCATTTTGTGTAGGTTGTTTGGTTGCCTGGTGGGTTTTGAAAGGCCAAGAATATAGGGAAAATCCCACCAGACTCCAGTCTTCGTAAGATTGTTGTTTATGATGTGATGGATGGAATGAAGGTGTCCTTTTGCCATGCTAGTACCACAGCTCTCCTTGTTGATGGGTGTCACCGTCAGTCACCACTTTGTCTCCTTGTTGCTGCTGTCCTCTGCTTCTCAGAGGTATTCAATATAGGTGGACATTTAGATTCTTTCCATTTTTGCTAAACATTCCTGCTGCTATTTCTGTGCAGCATTCATAGGGTATGTGCATAGACACTTTGAGAGGAACTCCGTAATTGGGTTCCAGAAAAGTTTTGCCTATTTGCATGTTCGCCAAGAACATAAATGAGCAGAATTATGAAAAGAAGGTGGAGGATAATTCCAAGTAACTAAAAGCTAACTGCCTGTAAGCTCACAAAAATTTTGAGGACAAGAGATTTCTTTGTATTTCTTTTCTATACACCACTACACAGCTAACTGGTGAATTTAATTGACCCATTCAGTCAGGAAGTCTCTACCTTTTATACTCTTCCCCATTACCTGGGCATATTTCCAGGGGCTTTTAGAGGGTGGAAAAGTAGCTCTTTCCTATGAGGATATGCTGGATCCACGGTGGAAGTGCAAAATGTATTTCTTTTTCCGTTTTTTTATTTAGATATTTAATGGGGTGACATTGATCAATAAGAGTCCATAGGTTTCAGGTAAACGTCTCTATAGCATTTGAATTGTTGATTGTGTTGTGTGTGCTCATCACCCAAAGTCAAATCATTTTTAGCAAAACGTATTTATTGAACTCACTCTTGTGGTTCAGTTTTCAACTGTAAGCATTATATATGAATAAAGAAAAAAAAGGAAGGAAAACTAGAGGCTGAAATCCAGGCAGGAAGAGAGAGTAGATCTATAAGGAAGTGAGGAATCTGTTCAGCGCAAGAAGGAAACGCCACTAGTGGGAAATAAATAGGTCTGGTGTGTGGGGAGCAGCTGGCAGCAGCAGGTCTTGTATTGTGTGTAGAAGGTCGGTAAGTGGATGAACTGTTTTCGAAAGTAGGTAACAATGAAGCTGGGTATTAAACAGAACTTTGTAAAGCAAAATGTGAAATTGAAATGTACGATTTCAGAATTTCTAAGAAATGTGACATTTCTTAATAGATTGTACTTATTTTATTTATTTATTTATTTATTTATTTATTTATTTATTTATTTATTTTTCATTTTTCCGAAGCTGGAAACGGGGAGGCAGTCAGACAGACTCCCGCATACACCTGACCGGGATCCACCCGGCATGCCCACCAGGGGGCGATGCTCTACCCATCTGGGGCGTCACTCTGTTGCATCCAGAGCCACTCTAGCACCTGAGGCAGAGGTCACAGAGCCATCCTCAGTGCCCAGGCCATCTTTGCTCCAATGGAGCCTTGACTGCGGGAGGGGAAGAGAGAGACAGAGAGGAAGGAGAGGGGGAGGGGTGGAGAAGCAGATGGGTGCTTCTCCTGTGTGCCCAGGCCAGGAATCAAACCCGGGAGTCCTGCACGCCAGGCCGACGCTCTACCGCTGAGCCAACCGGCCAGGGCAGTAGATTGTACTTAGATTGTGTTTACTAAGCAAAAACCATCTAGTGAGATTACTATGTTTGGCCAATCCAGCTAAGACCACCAAGTCCTTATGGAAAGGAAGAAATTGGGGATCCATATATGCTCAGCTCCTTTTATAGGGAGTAGAGTGGAAGCGGGGGAGGAGGGAATACTGTTAGGTTTGTGTACATAATGTGAAACACTCGATTAAAAACAATATGGAGCCAGTCTTGACAATCTAATTGGATGTATCAGTAAAAACCAACAAAGTCAATTTCTTAAATCTCTTCTTTTTAGTGGTAATGTAAAAGAATGACCTAAGTGATGGGGAAATTGAGTTTACATGACTGTAGCATTAGACAGGTTAATGGTAGTTCTGCAGTGGAGCTATAGCACAGGGAATACTAACTAGAAATACCTGTAAGTAGATTGCTGCTGTTGTTTAGGTTAATTTCTATTGTACTGAGGATGAATCTTACCTCCCCAGTGATTACCAAATAATGGGCATTCTGGGTCAGTGTGTTCACTAATTCCAGCCTATGAGTAGAAATTTGGAAATATTAGCTTTACTTTTGATTTTGAGAAGGTGAATATGTAAGAGCTGTACAAAAGCCAAGAATTTGTTTCCATTACATTGGCTGCATTCTTGGACATTGTAAACCTATCATGTATATACTTTGTGTCATAAGCAAAGTAGCAGCAATTAGAAGACTTAAAATTTTTTACTCATGACTTTGAGCAGGTGCTTTAACCTCCTAAAACACAGATCCTCATCTGCCAAATGGAAATAATGTCTACTTGTCTAGTCACAAGGTTGTTTGGGGGTTCAAAATGGGAGAGAAGGTAAAGGACTGCAAAATTTTGGGTACATTTTGCTTTTAAATTAATTTGTACTTAAATGTCTATTTTTATCTCAGGCCTAGATTCTAAGCTAAAAAAGAGTGTTCTCAGGCTTCATTCTACTTAAATTAGCCCTACTTTGTCCTTACTTTTAAATAAGTCTTTCTTGTTTGGGGTGAGAGGAGGGGAGGTAGTGAGGCAGACTCCTGCATGTGCCCCAACTGGGATCTACCCAGCAACTCCACTCGGGCCAATGCCCGAGTACCAAACTATTTTTAGTGCCTGAGGCTGACGTACTCCAGCTGAGCTATCATCAGTGCCCCAGGCCATGCTCAACCAATACAGCCACTGACTGTTGGAAGGGAAAAGGGAGAGAAAGGGGAGAGAGAGTGAGGAAAAGAAGATGGTCACTTCTCCTGTGTGCTCTGACAGAGAATCGAACCTGGGATATCCATAGCCCAGCCAACAATGCTCTATACACTGAGCCACCGGTCAGGGCCAAAATTAATCTTTCTATTTCCTTTTATTTCTTTTGAACACTACCCCTACCCTTCAATAATAAAATAGAGCTGTAAGTAGTGAAATCAAATTGTGACACTAGAGTTGTAAAGTTGGAACTGCAAAAAGCAGTCTGATTAAAATAACTCTCATCCAGGTAAAAATAACTGTTAATCTAAGTAAATTTCAAATTATATAAAATAAGAGATTTGATAATTTGGAACTCATTTTAGCTCAGTGTTTTGGGTGGTAGAGGAGTGATAGGTGTACATAATTTCCTATTAGGAAAATTTTGCCATGGATGTTGACAACCAAATTGATTTTAATTCATAGAAGAGGAAGTCTGCAGTCTTTTTCTTGCCATTTGTATATATTGTTTCACTTCCTCCATCTCATTTTAAAATGCGGGGCAATTACTGGGATCCAAAATGTGCCCCTTCTGACATGTTTCTGACCTCTAATTCCACATAGTCTTCTTTCCTTAGTTCAAGAATGTGCTTCTTCTTACTGTAGATTAGAGTTTGAAAAGAAAGGTAGTTGTGACTTACAAGGCTTGCCGCTTCTCCGGAAACTTGGAGCTCCTCATAGCGCATCCACAATATATTAAGCACAACTGTGGACTGTGCATGGCTGCTGTCATAGCTTTAGGGATTTTCCTCAATTTGTCTGTTTACATCAAGTCAACAAATTTCTATAAAGATCCAGCTAGTAAATATTTTACGAACTATAGAAATGATTCCTGAAAGTATAGTCTTCAGCTAGTAAATATTTTAGTGGACCATATGGTCTTTTTGAAACTCCTCAGCTCTGCCATTGCAGCGTGAAATCAGCCATAGGCAGTATGTAAAGAATGAGTGTGGTAGTTTAATAGAACTTTATTTACAAAAACAATCCGTAGGGCAGACTTGGCCCAGATGCTATAGGTTACTGACCTCTGTTCTACACCATACCCATAAAGACAGGACGGATGCCTGTATAATATTAAATGGAATGCATTTAATAAATTTAGGGTGTTAATTTGTAAATACCCTAAAGTTGAATCAAAGCTAGATTTTTAAAAAAGACTTTATTTATTGATTTTAGAGAGAGAAAGAGATCATAGTTGCTTCAATTTGGTTGTTCATTAATTACTTCTCCTATGTGCCTTGACCATTAAGTTCAGGGTTTCAAACCTGCGGCCTGAGCATTCCAGGTTAACACTTTATCCACTGTGCCAACACTGGTCAGGCCAAAGGTGTTTTTTTTTTTAAGTTTGCTTAGAAAAATACCTACAAAAGACTGTGTTACCACAATGTTTAGTTCTTTACACTATATACCTATAGATTGAATTAGGCTAAGGATTCGCAACAGACTTTGGGAATTTTACTTTTCTCAAGTATTTACTTTTTCAAAAGAATTTTCTCAAGTATTTACTTTTTACACAGTCTGTGATTTTTTTTCACATCGCTTCTGTCATTTTAAATGAATGCCACTGATCTAATTTAAAATTTAGCATTCTTAGAGCTAGCTGGTAACTCCGTAAGAGGGGGAGAAGGGAGGACTGGGAGAGGCCCGTTTACCTTAAATGGTCCTTGAAGTCAACATCAGATACCTTGAGAAGCCATTGCTCCTGGATTTGTAAGTTCTTCAATTACAGTACTTTGATTCTTAACCTTCAAAATATTCTCCTTCAGCCATTTTAAGCCATGTGGAATATCTATTACTGCTTAGGAATTTATTGTGGTTTTTCATTGATCGTGGCCCCAGACTCTGGAATATGTATTAATTTATCTGGGCAAAGAGTGTAGGAATTCAGAATAAAGTAAACTTTATGCCGAAGCTGAATACTGAAGCTGGGGATGACTGATTCTTTAAAAAGGAACCATCAGCATTAATACATATTGAACTCTAAGAAGCTTATTTTGCAGTTTGCAAAATAAGTACTGAGGTAATCTGACTGACTTCCCATTTGAAAGTGAGCCCCCCCCCCATGAACAATATTTGTTTGGAGTCATTGGTAAATTATTAATCTGCGTTCCAGTGCTTCATGTTTGAAATACCAGGCCTCCTGTCCGTGGGGGATTTGGCCTCGTGCTGTGCTCAGCAGAGGGTTCTGGGAAGTGGGGATGGCTGTGGTTTGTTCTTTTAAAGACCTTAAGAGAGAATCAAAAAGTTGCAGTTAGACAGGAAGTAGGCCTGCCCAGTGTTCGACAGCTGGCAGTTTCTATGTGCAGTCATATGATGCCATGAACTTGGAAGGAACGCTTAAACTGTGGGAAGCTTTGGATGGGCTTCTTCCCCCCTCTGACTTGCAGAGGTCCTCGAATGTCCTTTAAAGTGTTCCTGCAGTTTTTTTGAACAGATGTCAAAATCCCTTTTGGTTTGGCGCTACCTCACATGTTCATATTCTGAGTCTTTGGTTCATTTTCCTCCAACTGTGCACATCCAGGGTCACTATTGAGGTGCCTAATGCACTGGAGTGACCCTGGCTCCACACCACTGTCTAGCTATGACACATTAGGTAAGTCATTTAACATCTCTGATTCTCTCACTGAGTGAAGGTTAGAGCAGTATGCCCATCATAGTATTGTTTGAGGATTAAAAAAGGAATAATTCACCGGACCTGGCACGAGGTCTCCTCCGTGACAATGGCTGCACCATGGGGAAGCCGCGTTCTCAGTGCCTCCAGCAGTGTCCCGGCACACAGGAGGAGCTCACAAAGTATTTGTTAAAGAAATTAACACCCAGGCCCTGGCCTGTTGGCTCAGCGGTAGAGCGTCGGCCTGGCGTGCGGGGGACCCGGGTTCGATTCCCAGCCAGGGCACATAGGAGAGGCGCCCATTTGCTTCTCCACCACCCCCCCTCCTTCCTCTCTGTCTCTCTCTTCCCCTCCCGCAGCCAAGGCTCCATTGGAGCAAAGATGGCCCGGGCGCTGGGGACGGCTCCTTGGCCTCTGCCCCAGGCGCTGGAGTGGCTCTGGTCGCGGCAGAGCGACGCCCCGGATGGGCAGAGCATCGCCCCTGGTGGGCGTGCCGGGTGGATCCCGGTCGGGCGCATGCGGGAGTCTGTCTGACTGTCTCTCCCCGTTTCCAGCTTCAGAAAAATACAAAAAAAAAAAAAAAAGAAAGAAAGAAATTAACACCCAAAGCTCTGTCCATGTTAGTCATCACTCTATTATTAGTAATATTCTCATACTTATTGTTACTTCTGTCACCCTTAGCTCAAGTTCCACTTTGAGTCCCTCTCCTTGCCTTCTGCTAATGACAGTGGTCTTGATGCAGGAAGGTGCTGGGTCCCAACCCTGATCCGCCCCTATGAGCCCACGTGCGAAGTTCCTTATCCTCTCCGAGCGAGTGCGTCGCCTGTGGATTGGGGCAAGGGTGCGCTCTCACAGAGCTGAAGTGGGCACTACATCTCTCGAGAATATAGAGACATAAACAACTCCAGTAGCTACTCGTTTTCTCATTTCTTGGATTCTCACTTTCCCTGACTGCTTGCTTAACTCTGTGGGCGCTGGGTGCTCCACATGGAGCCCACTGCAGACTGTCCGTATGTGCAGGCTAGTGAAGTCCTCTTCCCCGGGAACAGCCATGGTGAGGAGGTTGTTACAGGCAGCCAGATTTCGTCTCCATTGATCAGACATCTGTGTTTTGATCAGGCTTATCACTGAACAGCTGGAATTGTGTATACTCTTTAAGTGTCCATGATCCAGCTTCATAAAATACTACTAATGCTACTACTTCACGTCAGAGGAATTGGAGACAGACCAAAAACAGCAACATCATGTGCTGGGGGTTCATAGAGGTTATAAAATTAACATTCTAAACCCCACCCCACCCCCAGTCCTGTCCCCAACATCCTTTTGGTTCAATGTCTGGTGAGTCACCAACCCACTGCAGGTTGGTTCCTTTTCAGAGCTTTTCAGAGCCAGTTTGAGCCTGGGAATGGATCGAGTTCTCTTTCCTCCTGGGGGCTCTCTTCCAGGCCACACACTCTGCGAGGTGGCACAGGTCCAAGGAGAAGCCACTTGCCCAGCGCAAGAAAATGTACTCGCTTTGCTCCTACTCCTGTCTCTGAGCAAAGGCCAAGTTCCATGAGGCTTTTCACTGCCCAGCTAATCCCCAGGAATCAACTTTCTGTCACTCTCCTTGTTGATATGTCTTGTCACCTGGCCCTGTGACCACTGGGTATAGCACAGTAGAATCAGGAAGTGCCACCACCACAACTTCTCCTGCTGGCACCGGTCCCACCATCCCCTTGGTCGCACCACCCAGCTCCATCTCCTCCAGAGGTAGGAGCCCTGGCGAGGCTTTGCCTTCTCTGCCTCCTTTCAGCAAGGGGTGAGCCTCCGCACTCCTGCCCCACAGCTTCTCACTTAAGACAGCTCCCACAGTGCTGGGAACGGGTGGGGGTGTCCCTGTGGCTGACATTTCTTCTGCCCACTGATGGGGCATCTCAGCCTTGCCCAGGATGTGTCTGGAAATGGCAACCCAACCTGGTCTTTCCTTGACTTCCCTCTTTCGCTCAGCCACCACACCCTAGCATTTCTACTCATAAGGATACATTGAATCTGACAGTTTTATGTCACTCCTCCGTAGCTGCTGCCATAAGCCAGCAACCACCATTTCTCAGCTAGAATGGTATAGGATATTCCTACTTGGTCTTTCTGTCTCACTTGCCCTCCTGTGTTCTCCACATAGTGGTGCTGTTTTTAAAGTAAATAAATGCAGATATTTTATATGATGCTTACTATGTGCCAGCATATAAAGTAGTATTTAGGACTAGATTTCCTGATAATACAAAATGGTATAGGTATACAGAAAGGTAAGCCACTGGAGCCTGACAGTGGGATGAGAGGCAAAGTCTTGTCCCTTACAAGGGGGGGACCAGGTTGCAGACGTCTGCATAGAGCTGGGTGCTCAATGAAATAGGCAAGTAGGAAGATGGTATCATTGACGTGTTCCTTCTTTTACTTAGACCCCACCCAGGTTCTACCTCCTAGAGGTGCCTATAGCTGATTGCCTTAATCCTGATGCTTAGGACCTTCCTACTGTCCTCTGAGGGGTTCCCTGACTTGCAGTGTTATTGAACCTTTTTACATTCATGAGAGGTGTGTGGGATCTTGGTCACTCAGCCAGCGAGAAGTGGATTCTGAACTGGATACTTTTGAGTCATTTTCTAGTGTCCATTCTACTGTATTCCGGAAGGGAGGAATTCTTGTAGCAATTACATCATCTTTAATTAAAGCACAGCTATACAATACACAAGTAGCAATGCAAATTTTAACACAAAAGAAAGGTCCGTGGACAAAAATGGACAAGAATGATACAAGTAATCAGGAAGGTCAGATTAATAATGCCAAAAGGTGTGACCTAAGAAAGAGAGCTGACAGTTGCTAAAAATAAAATAAATGTCAAACTAAAATATCATCTCTAGTTGAAATATTACTTGAAATTATGATAAAATGCAGATATTCCCAGACCGAAAGTAGCTAAAAGAGATCATCTTCATCAGAGAACCCAGAATAGCCCACAAAAGTATGTTACTTTATTAAGAAAAATACAAAAGGAATTCAATGGAGGAAGGATAGTATTTTGAAAAAATGATGATGTAGCAATTGAATATCCATTAGCAAAAAATAAACCATGATCTAAACCTGATATACTTAAAAAACAAAGAAAAGAAAAAAGAACTAACCCAAATGTATCATAGATTTTTATATACAATGTAATATTATAAAACTATTATAAAATTACATAGGAGAAAATCTTCAGGCCCCAGACTGATGATCATTTCTTAGGTGTCAACACAAAAACACAATAAAAATAAAAACCAGAATGATAAAATTATAAAATCATAAATTCATTGTGTTGGAGTGATTTAGACCCAAAGGAATATTAAAAAAAAAAATTTTAAAGACTTTATTCATTTTAGAGAGAGAGAGAGAGAGAGAGAGAAGTGGGGGGAGGAAGCAAAAAGCAGCAACTCCCATATGTGCCTTGACCAGGCAAACCCAGGGTTTTGAACTGGTGACCTCAGTATTCCAGGTCGATATTTTATCCACTGAGCCACCACGGGTCAGGCCTACCTAAAGGGATATTTTTAAAAAGCCAACAAATATTATTTGTTGATGTAGCATTGAAAAACATGTGACTTTATATTGGAAGGTGGGTTCAGACTGACCACCAAACTAATTCTACTGTGCAATTTTCCAGAGGAAGTGAAATTTTTTTGTGAATTGAGAAATATATAGCCATCTGGTTTTTTCCCACCATGTAAACATCTGATAATAAAAATGTACCCAGTGGAAGAGGAACTGTGCCTTTAAGTTTGATTAGAGCTTTGTCTCTAAAGAATTAAAGACCATGAAGAATGGGTGGTGACTTTCCTTTTCTCATCACTTTGTAAGTTCCAGTTGGCGCCTTTTGTGCAGAGAGAGAAGAGTCTTGATGCCTTTCCTTTCCGATTCACTGTACAGCCCTGGTCATAGGTCATGGGGGTCCGAGCACGAAGAGGTTGTGAAGATCAATCCATGCCTTGTATTTGTCAGGTGAGAAAATCAAGACCAGGTATTGAGAGTCTAAAAGACATGCCTCAGCTGACACAGGGTCACAACAGATGCTGTGAAGACAGACACCTGCTTCTGCATTCAGCAGTTTATCCCCCGCCTAGGTCAGTTTAAGAAGGAAATGCTGGTTTAATTTTAACTCATTTAGTTAACTTTTTTAAAACAAGGAGGAAATGTTAGGTTAATTTTAAAAAGTAACTCGGGCCTGGCCAGGCATGGTGCAGTGGATAGAGCATTGGACTGGGACGCAGAGGACCAGGTTCAAAACCCTGAGGTCACTGGCTTGAACGCAGGCTCACCAGCTTGAGCACAGGCTCGCTGGTTTGAGTGTGAGATCATAGATGTGACCCCATGGTTGCTGGCTTGAGCCCAAAGGTGGCTGGTTTGAAGCCCAAGGTTGCTGGCTTGAGCAAGGGGTCACTCGTTCTGCTGTAGCCCCCCCCCTCCCCGGTCAAGGCACAAAGGAGAAAGCAATCAATGAACAGCTAAGGTGCCATAATGAAGAATTGATGCCTTTCATCTCTCTCCCTTCCTGCCTGTCTGTCCCTGTCTGTTTCTCTCTCTGTCTCTCTCTCTGTCCCTATCTCTCTCTTTTTTTTTTTTTAAAGTGAAAACCCAAATCACTCCTGCCTGTCCCCAGATATCTTTTTTTTTTTAATTTTATTTATTCGTTTTTAGAGAGGAGAGAGAGACAGAGAGGGAGAGAGAGGAGAGAGAGACAGAGAGAGAGAAGGGGGGAGGAGCTGGAAGCACCAACTCCCATATGTGCCTTGACCAGGCAAGCCCAGGGTTTCGAACCGGCGACCTCAGCATTTCCAGGTCGACGCTTTATCCACTGCGCCACCACAGGTCAGGCCTGTCCCTATCTCTCTTGCTTAAAAAAAAAAGTATAAGCCCTCATGAAAAAAGTTAGAGTGATTGGACATGTATATTTTAATGCTCATTTTTTAAAGGCTATTTTATTAGATTGCGCTATCAAACTCCAGAAAAGCCTGAGTCGAAATGTGTAAATCACCTCGTTCCAACAGTTTATCGGGGACTAAGCGCTGGTCAGCTGATGATCTGACACCCTGCTGACTGGGATTCGCTACAGGAATTTAAGGCCTTCAGTCAAGCTGTGCGATCATTTCTACAAAATCCCTGGTTATGTAATTTGGAAGTCTCCCCGCCTCCTCCATAATAGAAAAGAAAAATTGAATTAGTTTAGATTATGAAACTCTGCAGAAAAGGTAAATAGTTCTCCAGACTAGTCGATTTCTTCTAAAAACCTTTAGAATGCTAAAAAATAAAAACAAATCCAACCATGATTTTAAATTCACAATTTGCAATTGGGATTGTTCGGATTCTGCTCTGTGCTGCTTTCCACGTGAGGTGCAATGTAGGGATAAGCCTAGGCAGGGCAGCTGTCTCCTATCCGGCTTCCAGGAGAGGACCGCTCCCCTTGAACCTGGGGAGCTCTACCTGTCAGTGTCTCTGAGATGCTTCTTCCCCGTCTTCCCTCCCCTGGAATCAACTCAGATTCTCCAGCATCCCTGATTGTCCTCCTCCTCCTCCAAACCTTCCCAGTTTCCAAGATGGCCTGATTTTCTAATGTTTTTTTTTTTTAATTTAATTAAAAAACAAACTATTCTCTCTTACATAACTTGGGATTTAACTGATTCGACCTAAGCACTTGCACTTTTGTGTGTTTACACACTAAGGACACTGCATAGCAGAGTTAAGTCTAGGTTTTTTAACAGTCCAGATATTACATACTTAGCCTTACTGTCCACATAGGTATGTACTTCTCTGACTTTGTGTCATGCTCTTTGACCTCAGAAAAAGAAAAGCTCTAGCATTTAATTAAGAAAGCAGTTGCTGCCTGACCTGTGGTGGCGTAGTGGATAAAGCATCAACCTGGAAATGCTGAGGTCGCCGGTTCGAAACCCTGGGCTTGCCTGGTCAAGGCACATATGGGAGTTGATGCTTCCAGCTCCTCCCCCCTGTCTCTCTCGCTGTCTCTCTCTCTGTCTCTCTCTCTGTCTCTCTCCCTCTCCCTCTCTCCTCTCTAAAATGAATAAATAAAATAAAATTAAAATTAAAAAAAAATTCATTAAAAAAAAAAAAGCAGTTGCTATTCAAAATCATCTTGAGAGGAACAGAAAAGATAAGGATGATAAATTCTGCCTGACTGACTCAGAGCCATGTTCACTGGTTGGCTCAATACTGTAAGACCAAAAGGGACCCCCCACCCTCCCACCGCGCCTCATTGGAAATACGAGTCATCCACAGCCTCTGCCCTGGTTACATAAAGTGTCTATATACTCAAGCAATAAAACCATTGTTTAATCTTCTCCCAGCTAAGCTGTGTTTTCTATTTATGAAAAAGACAAATTTCCAATTTGTGGCCAAATTGGGCCCTGCCCTCTAGGATTGAGGGCACATGGAAAGTCCGCTTCAGCCTGACCAGGCAGTGGCACAGTGGATAGAGCGTCGGACTGGGACGCGAAGGACCCAGATTCAAAACCCTGAGGTTGTTGGCTTGAGGGTGGTCTCATCTGGTTTGAGCAAGGCTCACAAGCTTGAGCCCAAGATCGCTAGCTTGAGCAAGGGGTCACTCTGTCTGCTGTAGCTCCCCCTGGTCAAGGCACATATGAGAAAGCAATCAATGAACAACTAAAGTGACTCAACGAAGAATTGATGCTTCTCATCTCTCTCCCTTCCTGTCTGTCTGTCTGTCCCTCTCTCTGTCTCTCTCTGTCTCTGTCACACACACACACAAAAAGAAGTCTAGGCCCTGACTGGTTGGCTCAGCGGTAGAGCGTCGGCCTGGCGTTCGGGGGGACCCGGGTTCGATTCCCGGCCAGGGCACATAGGAGAAGCGACCATTTGCTTCTCCACCCCCCCCCCCCTCCTTCCTCTATGTCTCTCTCTTCTCCTCCCGCAGCCAAGGCTCCATTGGAGCAAAGATGGCCTGGGCGCTGGGGATGGCTCCTTGGCCTCTGCTCCAGGCGCTAGAGTGGCTCTGGTCGTGGCAGAGCGACGCCCCAGAGGGGCAGAGCATCGCCCCCTGGTGGCCAGACCGTTGCCCCTGGTGGGCGTGCCGGGTGGATCCTGGTCGGGCGCATGCGGGAGTCTGTCTGACTGTCTCTCCCCATTTCCAGCTTCAGAAAAATACAAAAAAAAAAGAAGTCTACTACAGGCCAAAAATGCAGCTGGAGCAAAGGACGATCCTCGTCTCCCCACCCCCTCCCCCTCGACCCTCTTCCCTTAAGTTCTGAACTTCAGATTTCTCTAGGATTCTGTTTTCATCCTGCTTTGGGATGTTTCCTCTGTCTCCAGACAGCCAATGGGGCTCCTAGGACTGGAGAAGCCACAGCGAGCACACAGAAGGGTCTTTGCTGATCTAAACTCAGGACACCAGAGACCCAGAAGTGATAACAGAAGGTGACAACCCCAGATGCTCTCATGAGCCACCAGATCCCAAGCCTGCTGCTCTTCCCTTAACCTGAAGGTCCCCCCTCCCTCCAGTATGGTGGGGGCCTGAAGCGCACACCAACATTGATGCAGTCATCAAACAAACACACACAGCTGTTCTTCGTATGGTCCTTAATTCTGGAGTCTGCATTTTAATCCTCACGTCGAAATTGTTTCTTCTTGTGTCATGTTCAGAAACTACTAGGACTCCATTGTTTGTTTGTTTTTTTAAGCTTATGTTTAGTTTTCATCAACTTTATTTCCATTTTCTATTGCCATTGATTTTTAAAAAGCACAATTTTTTATGTGCCTTTAAGAAAGAAACATGCTGTTAACTAAATTAAGACATACAAAAACAAAACAATGTGCTCTCCCCCCCCCCCCCCATGTGCTTCTTAGAGTCCATACAGTCTGGGTCAGGGCTTGATTAGATTTCACCTTCCCTCTGACCAAGCTACTTATATTTTAAAATAGCCAGGTAAGCAGGACAATTTCTTTTCAGCCCCTCCCCAGCTCTCAGCTTCCTTCTTATCCCTGCTAGGTAAGCATTTTGAACTTGAAAAACACTTGACTAGACTCTCAAATGGTCTGGATTGTTTAACCACAGAAGGTTTGGGCTTTTATATCTAAAAATGTTGTGGGTTTCCTTTTCCTTTTTTTTTTAATTAGAGACAAGTGTTTTTTGTTTTTTCTTTTGTTTGTTTGGTTTTTTTTGTGTTTTGTTTTGTTTTTTTGTATTTTTCTGAAGCTGGAAATGGGGAGAGACAGCCAGACAGACTCCCGCATGCGCCCGACCGGGATCCACCTGGCACGCCCACCAGGGGGCGACGCTCTGCCCACCAGGGGGTGATGCTCTACCCCTCCGGGGCCTCGCTCTGTCGCCACCAGAGCCACTATAGCGCCTGGGGCAGAGGCCAAGGAGCCATCCCCAGTGCCCAGGCCATCTTTGCTCCAAAGGAGCCTCGCTGCAGGAGGGGAAGAGAGAGACAGAGAGGAAGGAAAAGGGGAGGGGTGGAGAAGCAGATGGGCGCTTCTCCTGTGTGCCCTGGTCGGTAATCGAACCCAGGACTCCTGCACGCCAGGCCGATGCTCTACCACTGAGCCAACCTACCAGGGCCTGTTTGTTTGTTTTTTTAAGATTTTACTTACTGATTTTAGAGAGAGGAGAGAGAGAGAAAAAAGGGGAGAAAGAGAGAGCATCAACTCACAGCAGCTGCCTCTCCTATGTGCCCTGACCAGGCAAGCCCAGGGTTTCGAACCAGCGACGTCAGCATTCCAGGTTGGCGCTTTATCCACTGCGCCACCACAGGTCAGGCTTTTTACTTTTCAAAACTAAGAAATAGCTTATAAGGTCAAAATTGTCAAAGCAATTTGTAGGTGTAGATACAGCTTCATTTTGATAGTTTCTAAGTTAAAAGGTGACACAAAGGACACCTTTTCTCTGTAGAGTTCAGAAACATTGTTCAGTAAGAAGAGGAACATGGAGAAGCGATCAGCGAAGGGAAAAGACAGGAGCAAGGCTGGAGTTCAAAGATAATTATCTCAGTGTTCTTATCTTGTAGCTTTGCCTTGTCCAGAAACCTCTCTGCCAGTTTCTGACAGTATTGAAGATTTCTACTGATGAAGAACTCATTGTCTCAGAAGGCAGGCTGTTTACTTTTGCACAGATAAGTGTATTAGAAATGTCAGGAAAATTGTGTTTCTTTTATGTTTATTTTTTAAGAGATGTATATAATAAAAATCCATTTATTTTCTTTTGAATTAGAATAAATGCAGGTTGCCACAGAACCTTCATGTTTGAGCTCAATTTGTTTGTTTGTTTGTTTGTTTATTTAAAGTGAGAGGAGGGGAGATAGATTCCCGCATGCACCCTGACAAGGATCCACCCAGCAACCCCTGTCTGGGGCGGATGCTAAGGTCAACCAAGCTATTTTTAGTGCCTGAGGCTAATGCTCAGACCAATCAAGCCACTGGCTGCGAGAGGGGAAGAGAGAGGGAAGGGGGAGAGGGAGGGGAAAAGAAGTAGATGGCTGCTTCTCATGTGTACCCTGACCTGGGATTGAACCTGAGACATCTGCACCCTGGACTGATGCTCTATCCACTAAGCCAACTCACCAGCACCTCAAATTTATTTTCTTGTGACATTTATCAATTAATATTGGTTTTGCTTCTCTAGAATTCCCCAGCCATGCAAGTCTTTCTCACCCATTGTTTTCTATCTCCTCCGAGACTCATAGGACATCTCCAGTTCTATAAGATGTCAAGTTTAACAGGCTTGCAGTTTAATCACTGTGTGATCTTAGGTAACTTGCTCATTTCCCTCATCTTTAAAATAGAGAAAATAAAGTGTTTTTTGAGAATTAAATTAGTTGGTGAAAAAAAAATTAGTTGGTGCATGTAATGCCTTTAGTATAATGCCAGGCAAATAGTAAGTGCTTACTAAATGTTAGTATTATTAGCCACTGTTCTGGTAGGCTTGTTTTACTACTCCCTACCTCAAATAAAACAAAAACATATCTTTATCCCTTTCCTAATTTCTATGAATGGCACCGTAAGTGTTCTAGTCTCATAATTTTAAAATTCTGATATTGGTCAGTCCTGACCAGTTGGCTCAGAGATGGAGCATTGGCTCAGCGTGTGGAAGTCCCCAGTTCAATTCTAAGTCAGGGCACACCGAAGAAGCGACCATCTGCTTCTCCACCCCTACCCTTTCTCTCTCTTTCTCCTTCTTTCCCGCAGCCACAGCTCAATTGGTTTGAATGCATTGGTCCTGGGTGCTGAGGATGGCTCCATGGAGGCTTCACCTCAGGTGCTAAAAATATCTTGGTTGTGAGCATGGCCCCAGATGGGCAGAACATCAGCTCCAGATGGGGAATTGCCGGGTGGATCCCGGTCGGGGAGCATGCAGGAGTCTCTTTCTTTCTTTCTTTCTTTCTTTCTTTCTTTCTTTCTTTCTTTCTTTCTTTCTTTCTTTCTCTCTCTCTCTTCTTTCTTTCTATTTTATTTTTTATACAGAGACAGAGAGAGAGGCAGAGAGAGGCATAGATAGAGACAGACAGACAGGAAGGGAGAGAGATGAGAAACACCAATTCTTCGTTGTGGCACTTTAGTTGTTCATTGATTGCTTTCTCGTATGTGCATTGACCGGGGCGGGATGGGAGGGCTACAGCAGAGCAAGTGACCCCTTGCTCAAGCCAGCAACCTTGGGCTCACGCTGTTGAGCCTTGCTTAAACCAGATGAGACCGCGCTCAAGCCAGCAACCTCGGAGTTTCGAACCTGGGTCCTCCAAGTCCCAGTCCAATGCTCTATCCACTGCGCCACTGCCTGGTCAGACAGGAGTCAGTCTTTCTATCTCTCCCCCTCTTACTTGGAAAAGAAGCAAAAAATTAAAATTAAAATTAAATATATAAGTAAAAATAATAAAATTTTGATATATTTTTTTCTTCAAGCTTTCCCTTGATTTCAATGTCCAATCAGTTACCATATCTTCCACCCACCCCTTCCTCTAATTCTCACTACCACTTGTTTTGAAAGTTATCAAAATCTATGCCTGGTTTTCTTGCCTCCAGCATTTCTAGGACAATATGGTGGGAAAAGCAGTCACTTTCATCTTAGCCTCACTTGGGTTCAAATTCTGATTCCACTACATACAGCAGTAAGTGGGCAAGTTATTGAACCACTTTAGGCTTATTAGTTCCAGTATTGGTAAAATAGGATTCCGCCTCTCTCAAAGTGATTGTTGGATGATGAAGTCAGATTATAAGATAATGTCTGTAGAGATCCAGACATACCTGAGGCGTTTATTAAATGCCAGTTACCTTCCTCCCTCCCCTCTAGTTCGTTCTGTCTGGTGACTACATGAATTCCTGCCACTGTTCTAATTACGTGGTATCTTGCTGTAACATCCTCTGTGACTCCCTATGTCCTGCTAAGGCATGTCTCACCCAGGTTTATGAAACAAAGCTTCTAGAGCCAGGCTGGGTGTGCTTCAGTACTGGTTCCATGACTTACTTATAACCTTGGACAAGTCTTATAACCACTCTGCCTCAATTTCCTCATTTCCAGAATGGCAATGATAATAGTAATAATAGCACCTACCTTCTAGTGGGTAATTATCCCCGATGTCACACCAACTTCCTTTCCTGGTACTTCTCTCATTACTCCTCGTAAGTACTCCCAGGCTCCCAGTGGGCCAGTTTGTTCTCCCAACTCTGTTCCTCACTGCTTCCTCCTCGTCTGATAGAGTGCTCACTACTTTGGTGAGTAAGAACTCCTCCACCTGTACCCAGCCTTCCCAACCAGTGTGGGACAGGTAACAAAGCCCAGCGCTGCCCCACTGAAAACAGACAGTGTAGTCACTCTGAGGTAGGCACACTGCATTTAGGGATCTGAAGCCCGTAAGTGGTCATCTTGTGTGTGCCACTAGCCTTCTTTATGGAGGTCTCTATTGCTGCTCTCTTCCCAAATCATGTCCAATGTTAATTGACCTTGCCGATTGTGTGCTTAGAGTTCACCCCCGAGAATCTTGACTGTTTCCATGCTTCATGTCCGATTAAAGTCTCTCAGCCTCTCGCTCCAGTTTTCTTTGGGGATGAAGAAGGAGTATGTCTTACCCTACCTGAGTTTTATCTGTCTCTTGGAATTGCTTGTTGATCTGTCTTACTGCCTTATTGGATGGACAGTAAGCTCTGTGAGGGCAGGCAAAGTGCCTGTCTTGTTCTTCTCTGTCTACCAAGTCACAGCAAAGTGTCTGGCACCTAATAGGCACTCAGGAGATATATATTGGTGGGTAGATGGATGAATGGGTGGGTGGGTGGGTGGATGGATGGATGGAGCAACACGGAAAAGTATAATGCCCCTTTTGGCATTTCCAAATTGCGAAACATTAGCTGTACTTTTCTTCTCTGCCTAGGTTAGAAACCACTTTGTTTTCCTGGCTCTGCTTCTGATAAAGCTGTAGGGAGTCAGTTATTAGCTTTGATGAGTGATATCTTAATAATATCAACTTTTACAGGTACTTGGACTGAATTCAGATTTATTTTCCTAATTAAAATTGTTTTAATTTTGGGTATGCATTATTGGCTTTGTATATCTTCCTTTCTCAGCCTTCCTCAGAGTGCTTTCCTGGAAATAGTGAAGAAGAGTTGCTAATGAACCCAGGGGACCTCACATGAGTCCTCTGTGAAGGATTATGTGTCTGCTGTGGAGAGCAAGAAAACCAGTATTCAGTCCATACGCGACAAAATGAATTTCATTATTGAAATAAGTTTCTATTGGCAGAAAGTGATCAGAAATAAAATAGGAAGGACAACTGTGAAAAAGCAGATGCGATCATTTGGTCTTACCATCGGAATTCTTTCTGGATTTTATTCATTTCCATCTCTGTTTATTTCTTTCTTTCTCTCCTTTCTATAATACTGCTGGAAAGAGAGTGCTGCCCACAAATTTGTTTGGCAGACTTGGGTATAAGCTAATTAGCATTTCGGCCTCCAGTCTGGAGAGCAGACCCTGTTCTCTTTGTCATGGGTGCCTTCAAGGAAGCTATTCAAAGGGGGAAAGTGGCACCCACTCCACTGTCAAGAATTTTTATGAGGGTCAAGTAGCCCTGGCAAGAATTAAGGGCAGAATGAGTTGGCTGCCGGATAGAATGCCACGGCCCTTGTGACAGGTTAGATTTCCCATAAACCTGAATTCACTAAATTCTTAAGATGGTGAGAGATTGTTGCACTCTAGCCGAAGAATTTCTTGTACTGTACACCTCTTTTTCTTCTTTTTCTTGCGTGAGCAGAGGTTTGGTAGTTTGACAGCCACCCTCCCCTCACTCCCCCTCCTGCTGTTCATGCCCCTTCGCAGGGTCCTTATAAGCCAAGTCACCCCAGTGCTTCTTGGCCCAACCAAGCATCAACACACAAAATATTCTTTGGCATTCACAAAGTGTTCCAAAAATGTGTCTAAGTCACTGATGAGACATGGCTTATTTGTTCTGGGAAAGACTGATTTAATACTCAAGTTCCACGCTGTGAGGTCTACGCTAAGCCTCCAACGAATATTAACATTACCCTTGATTTAAGTGTGCTGGTTGTATTATTTTTATTAGCAGCAGCAGTAGCACTGGAGCATTATTCCCTAAGGCAGAGGATTCAAGGAGATTAAAGGGATGTGTGAACTCATTCAATCTTCCTACCAGCCTGATGAAGTATTAATGATCCACCCACATTTTACAAATGAGGAAACTGAGGCACAGAGAGATTAAGAAACTTGTCAGATATTTCTCTGAGGTTTCTTCCAACCCCTGGAGATTCCAATTCTTATTTGGATGGGGATAGCACACACATGAGATCAAAGGTATATCTGAAGGTGAGAGAGAGAGAGAGAGAGAGGGAGAGAGAGTGTGTGTGAAAGGGATGGAGTGGTTAAGACCTTTTGGAGGATTGTACATTTGAAACCTACATAATTTTATTTACCAATGTCACCCCAATAAATTCAATAAAAAATTAAGAAAATAAAACAGTCCAGTTGGGAAAGAAAAAGACCTTTAGTGGTACATGAAATACCCTGGGATGCTTCACAACATCCAAGGCAGAGAAGGGAGGAGCTGATAACTTCCGGAAATACAAGTGAAGGGACATTGGATCTTCTCTCCTGATCACAGTTTGCACACTAGTAACCTCCTTAGGCTTCCTGAGGCCTGGAGATGTATTTATTTGGCCCATACATTTAAAAATTTTTGAGCCAGCTTTTAAAAAATCAGATTTCAGCCTTGGCCGGTTGGCTCAGTGGTAGAGCGTCGGCCTGGCATGCGGAAGTCCCGGGTTCGATTCCCGGCCAGGTAACACAGGAGAAGCGCCCATCTGCTTCTCCACCCCTCCCCCTCTCCTTCCTCTCTGTCTCTCTCTTCCCCTCCCGCAGCCGAGGCTCCATTGGAGCAAAAGATGGCCCGGGCGCTGGGGATGGCTCCTTGGCCTCTGCCCCAGGCGCTAGAGTGGCTCTGGTCACGACAGAGTGATGCCCCGGATGGGCAGACCATCGCCCCCTGGTGGGCATGCCGGGTGGATCCCGGTCGGGTGCATGCGGGAGTCTGTCTGACTGCCTCCCCATTTCCCCATTTCCAGCTTCAGAAAAAAAAAAAAAAAAAATCAGATTTCATATGAAAATTCAGATTTACACCTAACCTGAGATGTGGCACAGTGGATAAAGCGTCGATTTGGAATGCTGAGGTCAATTTGGAATGTTGAGGTCGCTGGTTCAAAACCCCGGGCTTGCCTGGTCAAGGCATATATGGGAATTGATGCTTCCTGCTCCTCCCCCGCCATCCCCCTCACTGAAATAAATAAATATATAATTTTTTTAAAAAGAAAGAAAGTCTAGATTTGCACTTCCCTGGAAAAATCA